>NC_084829.1:135307995-145307995 GCF_033115175.1 Lepus europaeus
TGGAAAGCAAAATAGCAAGGTTTATTAGGGTGGAGACATCCGTAAGAACAGCTGGGCACCTCTCCAGACAGAACCCGAGAGAGAGTGCCCAGTCGCTCAGACCGGGGGAGAGCGAGGTTACATGGTTGAGTGGGCAGGCCAGATGGGCGGCTCAGCAGAGTGGCAGAGGGCTGAGTGCGCAGTCCGGTTGAGGTGGGGGGGGGGGGCGCCTTTTAAGGAGATGGGTCTTGCCTTCCCGCCTCTTCTCCTGGAACAAAGGACTTCTTGGATGTAAATACGAAAAATTCCTTTCTGAGTTTTCCCCCTGAAGTTATCAGACAGGGGAAGCCTGGCTGGCATCCCCCCACCCCCCCCACCCCCGCCCTAGAGGAGTCTTAGAGGAAGGATGGCAGGGCGTCTTAGAGGAAGGGGCAGGGCGTTTGAAGTGTAGACACTGGGCTGCACCTGGAAGGTTATCGGGATGACTTTGAGATGAGGATGCTGGACCTAGCTGTCAACTCCTTAGGCCTTTGTCACACACACATAAGCTCATTTCTGACTTCCTACCTAACACAGGGAGGATTAACCGCATGAACGCATCCAGGAAGAACATAGCCTGAAGACAAAGCAGGAGAACCAGGTGAGGAGGAACTGCCATAAGTGCTGATAAACCTTATATAAAATATGTATCTGTGTCAAAGACATTCAACTCGTCACTAACTCTCCCCTGCCAATTCGGGAAGATGGTTTGTGAGAGAGGAGGTCAAGTTTTCCATCGGCAAAATCACCCAGCTGGGCAGTGTTTGGCGTCCACTGGCAGAAAGCATCACCGCCAACGACAGACCCTGTCTAACTCTGATAAGAAGGTCGCACTAGTGTGAGTGCCACAATGCCATCAGAACTGGCACAAGCCAGCAGGGCCCCACACTGAGGCGAGGGCGGGTCCAAAAGGAGAGAGGAGCCCAGCTAGCCCCAGGACTGCTTCTGCTTGCTCTCTTTCTTCCTGTTACCGGAGAAATTGCAGGGTTCTTGTCTTCGCGCAAGAAAGAATTCAGGCGTGAGACAGAGAGTAGTGGGAGGTAAAATAGCAAGGTTTACGCCGGCGCCGCGGCTCACTAGGCTAATCCTCCGCCTTGCGGCGCCGGCACACCAGGTTCTAGTCCCGGTCAGGGCACGGATCCTGTCCCGGTTGCCCCTCTTCCAGGCCAGCTCTCTGCTGTGGCCAGGGAGTGCAGTGGAGGATGGCCCAAGTGCTTGGGCCCTGCACCCCATGGGAGACCAGGATAAGTACCTGGCTCCTGCCATCGGATCAGCGCGGTGCGCTGGCCGCAGCGCGCCTACCGCGGCGGCCATTGGAGGGTGAACCAACGGCAAAAGGAAGACCTTTCTCTCTGTCTCTCTCTCTCACTGTCCACTCTGCCTGACAAAAAAAAAAAAAAATAGCAAGGTTTATTAGGAAGGGACATCTGTAAGGACGGATGGGCACCTCTCCAGACAGGGCCTGAGAGACTGGGGAGGAAGAAGGAGGGAGTTTACATGTTGAGTGGAGAGATTACACCTGACCAGGCCAGGCGGGCGGCTCAGCAAAGATGCAGAGAGCTGAGCCCGCAGTCCAGTTGAGGCTGGGGGTTTTTAAGGAGATGGGTCTTGCTTCCCCACCTCTGCTCCTCTTGGAACAAAGGGCTTTTTGGATGTAAATAGAAAAACTTCTCTTGAAGGTCTGAAACAAAGGACTTTGGATGCAAATGTTATCAGACAGGAGGAAGGGAGCAGGGTGTTTGAGATGCAGATACTAGGCTGAACCTGGGAGATTGTGGAAGATTGTCAGGCAGAAGGGGTGGGGACCTCCACCTGGCAGGTTATCTGGTAGAAGGGGGCAGGGCAGGATGCAAGGGCCAGGCTGCCCCTGAAACATTATTGGGATGACTTTGAGATGCAGATGCATATGCTGGACATAGAGGTCTTCTCTTTAGGCCTGTTACACACACATAAGCTCATAACTGACTTCCTACCTAACATTCCGATGCCCACGGCCCCATTTTGAAGTCTTTCTTCCCTTGACTAGGATGACCCTCAAGCCCAAAGGATTCAAAGATGTATGCATTTCAGGAAAGAAAACAACTGTCAGTTGGCTGCCAGTGAAGTAGGCCGGCATATGGGTTAAAATCGATTAGGTTTGTGAGCCCTACCTGATTTACCCAGATTTACCTCTCTTAAATAAAGCTCTCACTCTCCTATGCATCTTTCACACTAAATAAAGGCTTAAAATGTACCATGCTGCCTTGTTTATCTGTGCTGGTGTTTAGCATTCTTATCTAAATATTAGGCAAGAACCCTCTTGGGCTTATTAATATTGGGGATTTAGTAATAAGCAAATGGTGAAATCGTATGGCACCCCAAATTCTGGCAGCATTTGTGGCACCCCAGATGGTGCTTCTGGAGAACTGTAAAGGGCCACATTATGGTGTAGATTTTAGGGAGTCATCTCTGATTTCACTTGTACTTCATTGGCCTGAGAAACCCTTTCCCCTGGAGGGACTGTCAGCCCTAGGACAATCTGAGCCCCACAGTTTTCTACTTGGCTGGAATATGGCAGGTGCATAATTAAATAAGGAAGCAAAGGAACTTTTTAAAATTTATTTATTTGAAAGACAGAGTTACAGAGAGAAAAGGAGAGACAGAAAAATAGATTTAGCATCTGCTGGTTCACTCCCCAAAATGGGCCACGCTGAAGCCAGGAGCCAGGAGCTTCATCCAGGTGTGCAATGTGGGTGCAGGGGCCAAGCAGTTGGCCTATCTTCTGCTGCTTTCCCAGGTGCTTTAGAAAGAACTGGGTCAGAAGTGGAGTGGCCGGGGCCGGCGCCGTGGCTTAACAGGCTAATCCTCTGCCTTGCGGCGCCGGCACACCGGGTTCTAGTCCCGGTTGGGGCGCCGGATTCTATCCCGGTTGCCCCTCTTCCAGGCCAGCTCTCTGCTATGGCCCGGGAAGGCAGTGGAGGATGGCCCAAGTCCTTGGGCCCTGCATGGGAGACCAGGAGGAAGCACCTGGCTCTTGGCTCCTCGCTTCGGATCAGCGCGATGCGCCGGCTGCAGCGGCCATTGGAGGGTGAACCAATGGCAAAGGAAGACCTTTCTCTCTGTTTCTCTCTCTCTCACTATCCACTCTGCCTGTCAAAAAAAAAAAAAAAGGAGTGGAGTGGCCGGGACACGAACAGGCCCCCATGAGGGATGCTGGTGTCACAGGTGGTGACTTAACCCATTACACTGTGAGGAATCAGATGGGTTAATTGTCAATGGATTCCAATGGAATTTGGGGTGTAAAATACTTGCTTTCTTCCCCCAAATTTTATCTTTAGGAAGAACACAGGCTGCTCTCCTTCCTTTGCAATCTCCAAACTTACCATGAGAATAGCAAGGGAGCTCCTCCAGAGCTCACAGTTTATTGTGAAAACAAGTTACCTATCCCACCCTTAGACTGCATAGAGAATTTTAAATGAGGTCTTTTGATGGTTTTTGTCCCTGCCTGGTAACTGAATGCCAATCTAATCCTCAAAATTCCTTCCAAATTGTACTTAAAGCAGGCTGCCACCAGTCCCCTTTGGGTTTTCCTCTCTTGGAAGCCCCCCTCCATGCCACTCTGGCTGGAGGTCCTGGATTCTAATAAATACTTTTAAATCTCAAAAAAAAAAAGTTATTTTGCAGTAAGAGAACTCTGGTTGAACTTTATTCTTCCCCATTTTTTTTTTGTATCCCCAAATTATCTGATTATTATGATTGTGTTTTAACAAAATTGAAAATACTGATTTGCATTTTCACAGGAGAAAAACTTTTCTAGTCTAAAACATCTCTCACGATAGAGAGGCTCAAATATTATCATAAATCAGTGTGAGAAAAAACACAAATGAAAATGCAATTCTGTACTTTCCAACCCAGGTTAACCCTAGAGGCAACTCTTCGTTAGGAAAATTGCAGTCTTATCTATGGCATGACCTACACCCTGACAGGATCCTAGTCTCTAGCCCCCCACATCACCGCCCAACCACTGGTGTCAAGCTCCACCCCCATCCTAATGGGATTCCCTGCTCCTACTTCTCTGCCTGCCCCCCCCCCCCCAAAAGGACCTGCTCTCTTACTGAGGCCATAAACAAGAGTGTCAATTGTTAAATCAACAATAGGAGTCACTGTGCACTTACTCCCCATGTAGGATCTCTGTCCTTAATGTGTTGTACTATGTGATTTAACGGTATAACTAGTACTCAAATAGTACTCTACACTTTGTGTTTCTTGTGGGTGCAAACTGTTGAAATCTTTACTTAGTATATACTAAATTGATCTTCTGTATATAAAGATAATTGAAAATGAATCGATGTGAATGGGATGGGAGAGGGAACGGGAGATGGGAGGGTTGCGGCTGGGAGGGAGGTTATGGGGGGGGGGGGGAAGCCACTGTAATCCAAAAGCTGTACTTTGGAAATTTATATTTATTAAATAAAAGTTTAACCCCCCCCCCCCGGAAAAAAAAAAAAAAGGGCCTCCTCTGAACACATGTTGCTCTCTCTCCCCTCTTCTCTCTCTTCCTCTCAGTCTCCTGACCTGTCTCTCTTAGGCTCTCCTTCTCCCTCTTTTCCTTCTTGGCCTCTTCCCCCCAGTCTGTTGGGTTTCCCCCGCTAAACTCTTTCCCTTACGTCAGTGTTTGCTGTGTTTTGTGGCAGCCTTACTCTCTTCATTACAGCCTCAATACAGTCAAGGGCAGAGGACAAAGCCATCCGTGCATGGACATCACTAAGCTTAAAGGAAGTCAGGACAAGTATGTGAAGCAAAATGACACGAAATGGATGTTTTATTAAGTGAAGATGGAAAAGTCAGGTCAAGAAATCAGATCACAACCAAGCTCGGGCATGCCTGCTGTTCTTTTTTTTTTCTCCTTTCCTTAAGATTTCCTTTCAAATAAAAGGACAAATGAGAGAGAGGGAGAGAAAGGGAGACACACAGAGTTCTTCCTTCCGCTGGTTCACTTTTCCCAAAGGGCCAAACATGGCACTCCATCCAGATTTTCCAGGTGGGTGCAGGGGTCATCATCAGCTGCTTTCCCAGGCGCATCAGCAGGGAGCTGGGTTGGAAGCGGAGCAGCTGGAAGCCCTGCAAGTGGCAGTTTAACCCCTGCGCCACAATGCCAGCCCCTCTGTTTCTTGATTAACCCCAGCTTTCCACTGCCAGCACTCCTCCCCTACAGTGGGTCAGCTAAGTGACATCACTCCTCCCTTCACCAACAGGCAACCGTAAACACAATGTAAACAAAAAGATTGTATCACAACTAAATAGAAATGGACATAGACATAGAAATGGTCAAACTCATTAATTGCCTCTACTACTATCTGTTGAAGTTAAACTCTTCTGCCATATCCTTACATAATACACAGAGTGGAACCTCCTTGGTTTTGCTCCTTGTCCCAATCACTTTCCTTTCCCAACAGCACCCTGAATCTCTCTGCTGCCATGACTCTCAGCTAAGTGCTCTGCTGACATTCACTTCACCAGCAACTGCAGGGGCGTTCCAGGAAAAGTAGCACAATTCAACTGTAGCCAATAAGGAGCTTTTCTACTCCAGGACTTCCGGAAAACACGCGCTCTTTCATGTAGCCTGCTCTCCCCTCCCTGGATCCCTGGATGGAAGATGTGCGGATGGAATCACTGTCTTGTTAGGAACTTGGCATTTGGAGGGGTTCTGTTCTGTTGACACTGTGGGCTGTTGAGTCTGCACAGACACAAAGTAGGGCTTCTTGTCAGGCAAAAACTTTTTTTGTTGCTTCCGTCACTTGAAGTTAGGTTTCTGTTACATGTATGTGTTAAATTTCGGATTAATACAATACGTAAGTGAAACACTTCCTTATCTCAGCAAGTTCACTCTGAAGTGACAAATATTGTTCAGGTGAGGAAACACACTGTATGGGTATGAATGTTCACCTGGCGATCATTCATTGATCGGCACAGTAAGATCTGTGCACTCTTCCATATGGATGATATTCTTTAATTAAGAGGAAATCCTGTTGTGCATGGTAAGCCATGCATGGTGTGAATAAACCACACCGCTTTCTTATTTTAAAAACTCATAAAAATCCCTCAGAGTCCCAGGCTTAGCTACAGGCTAAGTCTCCTCTGAAGTTCCTTGTGCCTAAGAGGTAACTCAACAAATACGAAGGTACTGCAAAAGACTGCTGGGAAATGGAACCAAAAAATAAGTTTGTTATGGTATAAAAAAAAAAAATGGAAACCCATGCATAATTTTCTCATGCTATGCATTTTCCATGAACTTTGTGAAGACCCTGCACACTTACTAAATATGTAAACCTTGGGGTTTGTTGTTGAAACTTGAAAGAAACACTTGACTCTTAGTCATAGTGCACCGAATCTCTAAGCTTTGCGAGATCTGTGTGCCTCAGATCACGTATGTAATTCTGAAAGTGAGAACTGGGGACACAAGTTATGGTTAGGAAAGGCTGAGACCTAATTTGATCTGCTGGTAGGACAAAAAGCAAGAATGCATGTGAAATAGTCAAGAAACAGAGAAAAAACACCCCAGTCATATTACAAGAGTGGCAGAGTCTCTCATGAATGTCTAAGGAACAAAACACACTGTGCATTATGCTCAGACTATAGTATTTTATTAGCAGGCTTTACAACTTAAATAATGTCTCGGGCGCGAAAGGAACAGCTCCCACTAATTCCAAATTAAGCTTTCAAAAGTTTACTTGTTGGAGGAACACATGTATGCTCAACACAAAATGCTTTTATTATAACATCCAGCAAATCTTAGAGTTAACAAAAAAAGGGCCCAGGTCAAATATCAACAACCTCAAAAATCCCAGTTTAATGACTTTTCCTTAAAATGTGTAGTTCAGTTGAATCAAAAGAGAACACTGCAAATATTTCGTGGTCTGCCAGGAAGAAGGGTGCATTTCATGATAATTATATCTTCTAATACTGTTTCTCACACGTGCCATAAAATCTCAGCAAAGTCAATCCATTCACCAACATTTCGAAGGGAAAGCTGGTTTTTCAAATGAAAGCACACTAGACTTTCTTTCCCAGTTGGCAACTTCTTTGTGGGAGTGATTTTTAATATACTTCTTTGCAGTTAATTATATCTTTAATTTTTCCCCCAATTAAAAAAAAAATCAATTTATCAGTACACATTGTTCCTTTACATGAATAACTGGATTCTTTAAAATCTGAGGTTAGTTATTTCATGGTATTTGGAGATGCTGTAGAAATTCTGATCCATCATTCTTTTATCTGTAAATTTAAAAAAACAGCAAAATTTAATCATCTGCATGACCAGAACAAAGAAAGGAAAAATGACAGCAAAGTGATCTTTTTTTTTTTTTTTTGACAGGCAGAGTTAGACAGTGAGACAGAGAGAGACAGAGAGAAAGGTCTTCCTTCCGTTGGTTCACCCCCCAAATGGCCACTACGGCTGGCGCTGCACTGATCCGAAGCCAGGAGCCAGGTGCTTCCTCCTGGTCTCCCATGCGGGTGCAGGGCCCAAGGACTTGGGCCATCCTCCACTGCCTTCCCAGGCCACAGCAGAGAGCTGGACTGGAAGAGGAGCAACCGGGACAGAATCCGGTGCCCTGACCGGGACTAGAACCCGGGGTGCTGGTGCCACAGGCGGAGGATTAGCCTAATGAGCCACGGCACCGGCCATGAAGTGATCTTTATTTATATCCAGAGATAACACTTTACTTTTTCTTCCCCTCCTCAGTCACGCTACTTCTAAGGTTTACTTTATAATATTTTATTTTCCTTCAGAAACCCTCTTATTTTTATAACCCAGAGAAGGACTTAATAAATTAAACATGATGCTTTGACAATAAACTAGCTAACATGTACTAAATGCTTTATTTACATGTGCCAATTACTGTGCCAAGTGCTTTCTTTGCACAGACTTCACAACTCTGGGAGGCAGATTCTATAATACCATGTTCATAGATGAATACATTGACAGGAAAATGTTCCTGTGGGGCTAGAAAGGGTAGAGCAGCAACATCAATGGGCAGTTGAACCCTGAGCCTGCTCTGTCTGTCTCCACCCTATACTGCTTTCCACACAGTTACACAAATGATGTACATATCTCTTGGTGCCTTAGAAACTTAAAAAGATAGATTTTATATAATTACAGTTGTAACTGAATGAATTTTGACTCAATTTCAGCTATGTTTTCAAAGTATTTCTCCAATTAAATAAATCAAATCATTCCATGCAGAAAACAATCATGAAGTAATCAAGTCCCCTCTAAAATATAATATTGATAAGATTCATGCTAATTATGGTAGTGTAGAATTTAAATTATTGAAATTTCCTGGTTAATTTTTGGCCATTTTCCCAAAACTCAACTGAACTTTGCATTATATATAGTACATGGGTTTCAGAAACATCACTAAGATGTTAACCAGTTTTTCCTGAAAACAAAGTAAGGTTCTTCTATTAAACAAATCATTACTCCCAATGAATTCGATTCCTGAAGCCTCTACTCTCATAATTTGGACTGCACGCCACAGACTGGTGTTTCAACAGACTTCCTTCAGTTGGAGCAGAATCACTGGTAGAGAACACAGCGCGCAGCTCTCACAACAGACAGGTCTAAGATTAAACTTTTTCTTTCTTATTGTTTAATATAGTTTTAATTTCTTATCCTAATACCTTAATTGTGTTTCCCTTAAGCCACTTCGGTAGTCATCATTCGAAGTAAAAACTAGACATCCCAGCCACGTGTATCAAATCAGTGACTACAATACCTCAGTGACGACACCAGCAGCTATGGTAGAACCGCTGTAGCGTAACATAAAGCGCCCCAGCTCCTTAAAGTCCTTATACAGCTCCAGTGCCACTGGCCTTTGTGTCTGTAGCTCCACCAGTGCATTCTGGCCTTTAGTCAGCAACCTTTTAAGGGGGAAAAGGAGCAAATGGATCGGCAACAGAGGCAAATAAATGTAATAACAAGAACCTGAAAAATAAACATTTCACACTCCACACACACGCACACACACACCCTTCCAAATGCAACTCTATCCTTTAACCTAAAATGTTAGTTGTCCTAACCAATTCTTTCCTTCAAGAAATTGAAAAGTTCCTTTATTTAATAAAGTGGTAACTAAGGTTAAATCCTATAAGAAGGTATTAATGCAATGTTCTATGTCTTTTTTCTGGTAAAATTCTAATCCGTACCCTCCCTCCCATCCCTCCTAACCTCCACACATATTCCTCATATAGCAGAGGTTTAGGACAAAATCATTTAAGAGGTTTTTTTCACCATATAATACTTATAGGAAATGAAAGGGGTTGAGGCATGGGCCAGATTGTAAATGGTTACAAAGAGATAAGCACACAAAAAATTCCTAATCACGGGCCCCAGCCCTCCATTCCCTGTGAAGGAGACAGATTCCAAAGGGTCATATTTTGAAAGTATTCTGTAATGTAACTTTGATGTCTTCCAGAAGGATGGAGGACAGAAATCACAAATTCTGCAGACAACTAGTTCAGGGACAGATCAATCAGTTTCTAAAAAAAACATCAAATTTTTAAAATATTAGCTTTGGATAATCTCTTTTCTTTCTCCCTCATGGGTGCAGGGGCCCAAGCACTTGGGCCATCTTCTACTGCTTTCCTAGGCCATAGCAGAGAGCTGGATTGGAAGGTGGAGCCGCCAGGACTCGAACTGGTGTCCATATGGGATGCCAGCACTGCAGGCAGAGGCTTTACCCACTATGCCACAGTGCTGGTCCCAGCTTTGGATAATTTCAACCCTAGATCTTAAGAAGAAAAACAACTAATATATTCATGACTTATGCTTAATTTTGTTGTCAAGAAAGTTCACTTCCAGTCTGCATAAAGCAAAAAAAGGGTTTATGATGTTCCTGAACTGAAATGAAGGAGAGAGGTCAAATGGTATTGGTGCAACAGAAGAGAAAAGGGCAAAGCTCCCAATAAGGTGACAGGGAAAACTATCAGGAGAATATAGGAAGCCCTAGCACCCCTGAGCTAGGATTTTGTAGCAGGAGCAGTGAGGCCACAACTCAGGTTTAGGTGTAATGAGTAAAACTTCAGATTGAAGGTTCTCCAAATCAACTGCCTGGGTCAAACAACCTGGCTCCTGCATGAGAACACGGTTTATTCAACAAGGGACTGGGTTTGAATCCTGCCTCTGCCACATGTGCCACTTTGCTAGCTGCTTCATACAGGTGCTAAGACTACACATCATATGAAAACATCCTGACTAGGACTGTTAGTCACATAGTGACAGCACGTCTCTCAGAACACCCTGGCCAACACTCACGTTAGAAGCTAAGGGCTCAGGTCAAAAATAAAGAGCCACCTTTCCTCCTAACAGAGAGCAAGTGTGGGTTCACAGCAGTGGGGGGGGGGGGGCTCTCTCTCCACTTGCAGCCAACCCTCTAACACCACCCCCCCCCGTCACCTCTGGCCCCTCATGCAGGTGCAGAGGATGAGGAACACCCCAGGACTGAAAATGGGGGATTTTGGGTGGGATTCCCCATGGGCTTGAAGTTGAGGAAAACCCCAAAGCTGAAGCAGTCAAGCCAAACCGTGCCTAGCCTTTAGTTGATTCAGGGTAAGAGATCTGTATGCTGTAATAGTCACATCTAGTCTTGCGTCTTTTGTTTTTATTTACAGTGCTTAATTTTACAGAAGTACTTCCTGTGCAAAGTGCCGACCTTCTCTCAGTCAGAGGTGCACTGCCCACACCTAGACCTGGATATTAAATGATAATCAGAGGGACTGACATGCTGGCCACCTCAGCTGATGGCTCCAGGTGGACTTTGAGCAGGAAGAAAAAGATTTTTCTGAGGGGGGAAAAAGGTATTGCTATACAACATGTGGATCACTGTCCTCTTAGCGTAGGGAAGGATCTTACCAAGGAGGTGACAAGGTAAGAAAAGCGTATATCTGAAATCTGCAATCAGTGGTTAGACATAATTCAAACTTATCAATAAAAATGTAGGCCTGCGTGCTGCACTGTGGCATAGTAGGCTATCCCATATGAGTGCCAGTTCAAGTCCCAGCTGTTCCTCTTCTGATCCAGCTCTCTGCTATGGCCTAGGAAAGCAGCAGAAGATGGCTCAAGTGCTTGGGTCCCTGCACCCATGTAGGAAGACCCTGAAAAGCTCACAGCTCTGGCCTCCTGGTTTCCTATAAGCTCAGCTCTGGCCATTGCTACTATTTGGGGAATAAACCAGCAGGTGGAAGACTCTCTCTCTCTCTCTCTCTCTCTCTGTCTCTGCTTCTCTGTAACTCTTTCAAATAAATAAGTCTTAAAAAAAACAGCATGGTTCAAATGTAGGCCTGGTGTTTTCAATGCCTTTATTTTTATCATGTATATGTATGTATGTATATATATATATATATATGAATTTATATTTACATTTTTAATTTCCATTCACATCTCTACCACAGTACACAACACAGAAATTATACCAAGTAGTCACACATAAACATGAGATTAAATATTTGTTTTTATGTTTGTTTTAGTCTAATGCTTGGAAAACATAATTTCTGGAAGAAAAATGGATTTCATTTGCCACAAACATGATACAAATGAATTAGCGTGAAAGGAATTCACTTAAATTGTTGTTTTTCTATATTAAAACACTCACTTGGGCTTCTTCTTCGTGACTTCACCGGTGCTTTTGTTCAAGACGCTAATCAAGCGTTTGATCACAGCAGGTTCACTGACAGTTTGGTAGTGTAACAGCACCTAAAACAAAAAAATTGCTAACACTGAACACTGGTCACTGCAGCACCGGCAACCTTTTCTTTAGGCGCTTCATTTAATTATATCCAATTCAGGGCACTGCTTGCAGGCTATCAGGGTCTCCAGCTGCTTCCCCTAAGTCCCACCACTCTATCAGGAGGTTGCTTCACTTACCCCAAGGGGAAGGTCACATTTCTACCCCACCAAGTACTGTGTACATTTTAGTCAATTGCATAAGCTTCCTATCAGCTTTTTCCTCTATAAAGACAGAGGATAACACTATCTTAGGGTTGTTGTAAAGATTAAGAGAATTTATCATTTACAACAAGTGTTACTGTTGCTTTAATTACATAAAGTACTATGGAACTTGGGATTGAATTTAATCGTGTTGGCATTTACAGAGTTGTGATGGAAATTCAATAGGATGAGAGATACTGCCTGACGTGGCAATGTTCAACAACTGTGAACTGCTTCATCCTAAAAATGAGGGAAGGCAATACTATCATATATAGTAGCAACCAACCCACTAAGTCCCAAGTTTTCAATTCTGAAAATATTTCAACAGAATCATTAGCGTTTATTTCATAGTTATAAGCGGTATATTTACTGCTCAATTTAAGTCTTTATAGTGTCCTTATATGTGTCCTATACATAGAACAATGAGATATAATGGGTGAAGGCATTCATTGAATTTCAGTAATGATAATATTATTAAATTTTATTTATATGGGAGACAGATCTGCATGTAAATCACTTTCATTTGGGGCAAGTTCTTAAACAATCCTCTCCTCCCCAAGTCCCCAGCCTTACATTCTTCTCACTAAAACAAGGAAATTCAGAAGTTATTTTAAAATAGTGCCTGGCACATGGTAAAACAGTTAATTAATTGATGACCTTTTATATTAGTGATTATTGTCCATGTTTTGCATGTAAGGAAAATTCTTATCAAAAACTGGTAATTTAATGTGGCCATGATGCTATGTTTCTGAGATGAATTTTACACTAGCTCTTCCCATTTCAGCTTACCAAGGGGCCTGTAGAAATCACAGAAATGGAACTTCTCATTTTATAAAAGAGGAAGCTAAGGCTTATATGGGTCCTAATTCAAACCAGAACATACATAGGCTGACCATCTTCATTCAGTTAACAAGATTTAAGTGTGCAATATGTTTGTGGGAAAATATAATTAAAAAATGTTACAGTGTAAAAATATTTTGAAATCCACGCATAGTTTTCCCTTAGTACAAATTTTCCATAATCATTTTGAAGATCCCTCATGCATGGATTTCAAAATATTTCTGGTCAAAATAAACTTTATAGGGGCCAGTGCTGTGGCACAGTGGGTTAACGCCCTGGCCTGAAGCGCCGGCATCCCATATGGGTGCTGGTTTAAGACCCAGCTGCTCCACTTCCAATCCAGCTCTCTGCTATGGCCTGGGAAAGCAGTAGAAGATGGCCCAAGTCCTTGGGCCCCTGCACCTGCGTGGGAGATGCGGAAGAAGCTCCTGGCTCCTGGCTTCAGATCAGTGCAGCTCCGGCCGTTGCGGCCAGTTGGGGAGTAAATCATCAGATGGAAGACCTCTCTCTCTCTGCCTCTCCCCTCTCTGTGTAACTCTGACAAATAAATAAAATCTTGAAAACAAAAAGAAAAAAAAATAAACTTTATCTTTTAATTACATTTTTCCATGAAGATTCTGAAGTAGCCTCTGATAACCAAAATCATTCATAATTCGAAGCAATCTGTAGCATGGTACAATAGCAAAAAATAAAAATAAAACTATACATATGTATATGTAATATATTAAAAACAAAAAAAGAATGGAGTTCAGAGTGAAGGTGATGAATAAGGGGTCCTGGCTTAGGCATCTGAATATTCAAAAAAATCATAACCTCTCAGGGTCTCCGCTTTCTCCTCCATAAGCAGAGACAACACTAATACAGGTCACGTTCTCTTACCTGCGATTCCAAAACCCCAGAAGATAGAAAAGCTAAAGTTGTCTTTATAAAAAGTCTTTCATAAACCCTTTTAAATAGAATATGTGGACTAGAAGTGAAGCAATTTCCAAGTCTTACTGATCTCAGCGATGACATTAGCAAGTGGTGGTGCAGACACATCCATGTGCTTGATTACAGGAAACTGCCTCCTTCTCTCTCAGGGGTTTAACACAATATGCATGGGGCATTTACCTTTCTAAACTCCTAACACTTCGGAATTTTGAAACTCACTAACTTGAAGGGTGTCAGATCAGAGCAGGGAGTCTGTGCTTCGTGTGTATGTGTGTGTGTGTGTGTGTTTTAAGATTTTATTTATTTATTTGAGAGGTAGAGTTACAGACAATGAGAGGGAGAGACAGAGAGAAAAGTCTTCCTTCAGTTGGTTCACTCCCCAAATGGCTGCAAAGACTGGAGCTACGCTGATCCGAAGCCAGGAGCCAGGTGCTCCCATGTGGGTGCAGGGGCCCAAGCACTTGGACCATCTTCTACTGCTTTCTCCCAGGCCACAGCAGAGAGCTGGATTGGAAGAGAAGCAACCGGGACTAGAACCAGCGCCCATTTGGGATGCAGGTGCCACAGGCAGAGGATTAACCTACTGCGCCACGGCGCCAGGCCCATCGTGTGGTGTTTTGAGAATCCACTTACTTAGGGTCAATAAAGTATAATGAACTACATAATCTGTTAGGTGGCAAAGTAAGTTGTGATTTTCCTTAAACCTCTAGGTAACCTATACTTCTAAAAGTCTGAACGAATGTATGGTTGCCTGATTTTCAACAAGGGTGCCATGACCATTCACTAGGGAAAGGAATCTTTTCAATAAATTGTGCTGGGAAAACTGGACATCCACAGATAAAAGAATGAACATCAAGAGTTACCTAACACTGTACATAAAAGTTAGCTCAAAACTCATAATAACCTGAGCATAAGAACTAAAACCATAAAAATCTTAGAAGAAAACGTAAGGCTTCAGGACACTGGATTCGGCAGCGATTACTTGGATGTGACACCGAAAGCACAGAAAATGACAAGAAAAAATAAACTGAACTTCATCAAAATCTAAAACTTTTGGGTATGAAAAGAATTAAAAGGCAACTCCTAGAAGAAAATTTTTTCAGATTATAAATCTGATAGGGGATGAATACTTAGAGCATATAAAGAACTCAGTGAAAGTGAAATCATTAATTTAAAAATGGGTAAAGGACTGTTTCTCCAAAGATTCATAAATGTCCAAGAAGCACATGAAAAAAAATGCTAAACATCATTAATCATTAGAGAAACACAAATCAAAGCCACTTTATACCCATTAGTTTGGCTATTATTTTAATAAAAAAATCTCTAGAAAAATGGAAGGTAAGTGTTATAAAGACATAAAGAAGTAGAGAAAACGGAGCCCTGTGTAGTGCTAGTAAGAATGTAAAATGGTGAAGCTACTGTGGAAAACATTTCAGTGGTTCCTCAAAAAGTCAAACACAGATTACCACCTGATCCCACAATCCCACTCCTGGATCTCGGCCCAAAAGAACTGAGAGCCAGGACGCAAGCAAACACCTGCACACCCCTTTCAGAGCAGCATTATTCATAATTCTCACAGGATGGAAGCAACCCAAACTTCCACCAACAAATGGACAAATAAAACTGCTATATACACACATTGCAACGTTAATCAGTCTTGGAAAGGGATGAGATTATAGCACTAGGTGTGTTTTCAATTTATAGACAAGTTCAAGAAATCTGCTTTTGCCAGTCAAAACTGATTGTTCAATATGTGTTTTGTTACGTTCAAGAAGGAATATTATGACACCTAAGGCAGTTAAAAGTGGTGTAGGTACTGATAACCACAAAGATTGCTTCCATGATTAAAGAATTTATAATTTAAAAACATACAATGTTAAAGTAAATAATAAAATATAATTTTTCAAAACGATAAAAAAGGGATGAAATTTCTAACTACATGCTACAACATGGATGAACCTTAAAAACATTATGCTAAGTGAAATAAGCCATACACAAAAGGATGAATAGTATATGATTCCATTACATGAGGGACCTAGAATAGACACCAAATAGAAAGTAAGTTGAACAGTGGTTACCTGGGCATGGGGAGAGGGGACAATGCAAAGTTATTAAATAACTTGATAATGGGAGCAGATTTTGAGTTTGGGATTATGAAAAAGTTCTGGAACTGGATAGAGGTAATGCATTGTAAATGCACTTAATGCCACTAAATTATATTTTTTAAATGGTTAAAAATGGTAAATTTTATGTTATGTATATTTTACCACAGCAAATAAATAAATAAATAAATCAAGGGGCTGGTGTTGTAGCACACTGGGTTAAGCTGCTGCCTGTGATGCTGGTATCCCATTATCAGAGCACCAGTTGGAGTCCCAGATCCTCTGCTCCAGCTTCCTATAATGTGCCTAGGAAGGCTGAGGAAGATGGCCCAAGTACTCGGGCCCCTGTCACTCAAGTAGGAAACAAGGATAGAGTTCTAGACTTCTGACTTCAGCCTGGTCCAAACCTGGCTGTTGTGGCCATTTGGGGAGTGAACCAGAGAATGGAAGATCTCTCTCTCTCTCTCTCTCTCTCTCTCTCTCTGCCTTTCATATTAATAAATAAATAAACTTTTAAAAAAATCAAATATAAATTCAGTTAAAATCTAATCCATTTTTCTGTTTTTCCGCATAAAAAATATAGACTTTATCATATAAATGAAGGAGAATTTAAAAGCATGGATACAGTATTAAGCAATTAGTTCTTAGAGTGACATTTTAATTGTTAGGCAGCCTTTTCTTGGCTACAAAAACCCACTTTTTTTTTAAGTTTATTCCCTCCAAAAGACAGTGGGTTGATTGACAGAGTATGACTATTTTTTCTGAAACTAATTGCATCCTGGTATTTGTGAATCAATATATGCACGTCGAATGGCATAAAGTAATGTTGAAATACTTTCAATTCATGCTTATTTTAAAGAAACTACAGTAGACAGGAAGACAGTATTACTATTCAAAGTAACTGCTGAACTCTTAACCTCTCTACCTCTCCATTGGCAAACATTATTATTGCATGAGTAAAAACATGCTGTAACCAAGCTCTCCACCTTCTCCGCGCAGGACACACTGCTTTCTATGAATGAGTTCCATTCGCTCATAATCTATTAATGGGTAGTAGTTACTGCTGATCCAATACACAAGTTTTAAATAGTTTACAATTAAATATCTTCAATTATAACAATGTTTATGAAAGGACACCTTTGTTTTTTAGTGTATGCAAGAAATGGAATATAATTATAAAAGTACTTAATTAGTGTCTCCAAATACGATTTTATATGATCAGATTTACACAGAAATACGACTGTAAGCAAAGTATACAGTTATCTCAAATATAGGTATATAATTATAAAATGAATTTAGATGAGCAAAATCAATTTACTTCCAACATCTAGAACACTATGACTAACTTTAAAAAAGATCAATTCCATGCATCCATTCAACTGGTCAGTGATGACTTGGAAACTAACATGAGATTCAGGGTCTGAATAACTTGCTTCAGCAAAATTAAAATTTACTATATGTAAAGGATACCCAGAATACAGCTAAGTATCGATATATGCATAGGTCAGGGATTATATACATACACAAAATATACTAAAATACAGTCTATGAATTATATAAATATCGAACAACCTTAATTTCTGTACTTTTGGTTTTCTGCAATTTTATAAAGCAATCCACTGCTTTTGTAATCACAAAAACTGCAAATAAGCATATTATACCTAAAAATATTAGGTAAATTTCAGAACAGAGTAAAAGTGTTATTTACCATTTTCCCTGGATGAAATTTATTGCTAGTATCAGCCTATATCCTACCAATTATGAAATATCTTCTCAATCTCGCTTTGAAAAAGTCCTTGGGCTCAAGGATCAAAATAAAAAAAAGATTTTCAAATTCTAATTTTGTATTTTTCTGGATTATAGTAAAGAGATTAACTGAAAATAAATATGACATCACCATTTATAAAGAAAGTTGTTATGTTTTAGGATAAAGTTACCTTAAATTTATGAAAATAACAATAATAAAATATTTTGAAACTTACAGGAAATCCTTTAGTGATAGGAATTTCAATATTAAAGATGAGGATTCGGGCTCTGAAACGAGTACAAGCTTTAATCGGTTCTTTGGGACCACAAAATATGCAGCCAACACTGTAACCACAAAAAACAAAGAAGAAGAAAGGTAGCTGGGTGACAAACTGACATCCAATAGGAATATCTCTAAAAACACAAAGAAATGAAAACAAGTAAATTAGAGATTTTATTAATACTTTCTTCTGGGGTAAGGTATGGCTTAAACCATCAGAAACCTTACATTATTTTCATATATTATAGCTTTCTTTCAAAGAACATGCCATGTATGTGTGCTGACTTGTATTAATTGCAATTTTAAGTTGGTTTTGCGTTACAATTGTACTAGTATTATCTTTTGCCAAGTCAGATAGAAAATTGAGTTGGTGGATTGCAAAACTGATGCACCATATCCAAAACAACGGGTGCTTCAACTCATTTTCTCACTCACTTGATTTTGATGATATCCATCCCAACCAAAGTAAGGCTAACATGATCACCCGCTGCAGCCCAGTCGACAGGTTCATCATGCAGAGTGATTCCTGGAAATGAGTAAGAACAAAAGAATACAGTGAAACACCTCAATATTAAACCATAACAACCAAAAGAGCTGGGTGATTTGTGCTTCATCAGCCACTACTCATCATTTTCAATATGAATGAGTTGAGAGTGAGAAATGTAACTGTGAGCGTTGAGGAAAACACACTTCCTCTCAACTTGACTCTTCTAGAATACCACCTAAACATGAAGCGCCTTGTATTTGCCCACAAATGGCTGACTCCTGATTATTTTTCATCATAAGTATTCCAGTGCTTAATCAGAATTTCAGATGGTCTTCTTAGCATCTGAACTATGTCAGACTCAAAAAGAACCTCTTTCCAGAGACCTGTATATTGATAACTGGTCATACGGGGGGGAAAAAAAAAAATAGAGATTAAGGAAATAGTAGCAAGAAAATGCAAGTTTAAAATGGCCTCAGAAGTTACTCTACCTAGAGACACTGGCTTATTTATCTAGAGAGCATCCTGGAGACAGTCCTGGAGAGCAGATCCCAAGCATAACACACAGTTACCTTATTGAAAGGCTTTTCAAATCGTTTAATGTTTTCACATTTTAATCTTCAACAGTCAGTATCATTTTGACAGTCAGTTACAATTTCACTAAGACCTTATTTACTTTGGAGTTAAAACTAAGCCACTTTTTAAAAATCTGCTGCCTCAACTTAAGGCTTGTTTAGCAAAAGAATTCTGCAGGTGAATACTATAAGCAGTGCAAGTTTCATTTGGAGGCATTGCTAGTAGTCGGTCACCAGTCTGGATAGAACCAGCTTCAATTTTACCAGTTACGCAAAACCCAGATCCTTTATTATGTATTTTCTTATTTTATTAGGAACATCTATGACTTAAATTCCCTTCCACTAAAACTCATCTCCCCCACCTTTTTTTTTTTTTTTTTTTAAAGATGTATTCAACAGGCAGAATGACAGAGAGACAGAGATCTTCCATCTGATGGTTCACTCTCCCAAAAGGCTGCAACAGACAGGGCTGGGCCAGGTGCAGGCCTGGTGCCAGTAGACAAGAACTCCATCGGGGTCTCCCACATGGGTGCCAGGGGCCCTCCTGGGCACATTAGCAGGGAGCTAGATGGGAAGCACAGCAGCCAGGACTGGAACCGCCACTTACATAAGGGTTATTGGCATTTCAAGTGGCAGCTTAACCCGCTGTCCCGCAATGTTGGCCCAGAATTTAGGCCTTTGGATGAAGAAAATGTAGAGACCAACCACTGTAAAACAGTTCTTAACTGACATATTTCAGTGACTTGTAACACATCCAAATGCTCTGAGAATACCAATTTCCCCCATGCAGCATGCCGGTAAGGGATAGGGTCTGAGTCTCGGGAAATTCAAGGAGAGTTCTAGGACGAGGTAAACTGGTATGCAGAATTTGGTCTGCTCTAATCTGAAAAGAACTTGTCCTCAAGCATCGAAGAGATTCTTGAGTCCAAAAATGTTAGCAATTATGGTACTAAGGTATGTTTGCTAACTATCAATGAATTAAATTTAGATTTTAAACTTACATATAAAACAATCATATCTGACACTTGCTATGAAATATAGAATAGGAAACAGGAGTTGGCTATTTAAACACACAACAGTCATTATACTGGCTTCATATTCTTAGAACTTTCAACAATAGAAGTTCAGTTAACAATATAAAAAGAAGTTCAGTTAACTATAAACTTTTCCTGGGTATTCTTTACCCAAATCCTGTCCATCCCATCTATGTTTATCCTAAGGACTTTTCTCATTGTACAGGAATTACAAAAAGAGGCTCTTTCATAACACTCCATGAGTTTGATATGTTAAGAGAGTGGAATAAATAATTTGGAATTCCTACTTGCTGGTGGCAGAGACTCTGTCCTTTTTGAGACACCACCAGTTAGAGAGCCATGAAACAATCAAGTACACCAGAGAAAAGCAACAGGGCTAGAAACAGAGAATTAGAACCTCCCATTTAAGTTAGAAGACTGACTCTCAAGCAGTAGAGTGCTTCTGCTCTAGCATTTCTAATAGGGCTTCTCCTTTAAGAACTACTAATTAAAACTAATGCTTGTGGGGCCCGCACTGTGGCACAGTAGGTTAATCCTCCACCCCATGGCACCAGTTCTAGTTGTGGGTGCTCCACTTCCGATCCGGCTCTCTGCTACGGCCTGGGAAAGCAGTAGAAGATGGCCCAAGTCCTTGGGCCCCTGCACCCATGTGGGAGACCTGGAAGAAGCTCTTGGCTCCTGGCTTCAGATGAGCTCAGCTCCAGCCGTTGCAGCCATTTGGGAAGTGAACCAATGGATGGAAGACCTCTCTCTCTGCCTCTCCTTCTCTCTCTGTGTAACTCTATCAAAATAAATAAGTAAATCTTTAAAAAAAAAAATTAATGCTTGCAGTTTCTCAGTAGGAAGAGACAGAGAAGATGGGGGAAGAATATGAGGTTTTCAGAGAGGATCAAATAATGATTTTAGAGGTCACAGGGAACCAATCTTGAGGTCTGTGATAATTTTAGTATGGTGATCCTAACTCATGACTGTTGATTTTTTTTTAAATCTAATTTTCAAAAATACTCATTAACAAACTACCATTTTAAAAGTATTGTAGTTTGGGGCCAGTGCTGTGGCCTTGTAGGTTAAGCCTCTGCCTGCAGCACTGGCATCCTATGTGAGCGCCAGTCCATGTCCCGGCTGCTTCTCTTCCGATCCAGCTCCCTGCTGACGGCTGGGAAGGCAGCAGAGGATGGCCCAAGTCCTTGGGCCCCTGCACCCATGTGGGACACCAGGGAGAAACTCCTGGCTCCTGGCTTCAGATCAGCTCAGCTCTAACCATTTGCACCCACTGGGAGAGTGAACCAGCGATGGAACACCTCTCTCTATCTCTCCCTCTCTCTGTAACTCTGCCTCTCAAGTAAATAAATCTTTCTTTTTGTTGTTGTTTAAAAAAAAAAAAAAAAGTATTGTAGCTCTTGAGTGCTTTAAAAAAAGAAAAGCAGGGGCCAGCATTGTGGCACAGAGAGTTAAGCTGCTGCCTGCAACACCTGAATCCCATATGAGTAGTTCAAGTCCTGGTTGCTCCAGATCCAGTCCAACTCCCTGCTAACACGCCTAGAAAAAGTAGTGGAAGATGGCTGAAGTCCAAGTCCTTAGGGCCCTGCCACCCAAGACCTAGATGGAATTCCTGGCTCTGGCTTTGGCTTGGTCCAGCCGAGACCATGATGTCATTTGATCCAGCACACAGAAGATACCCACCTTTTTCTCTCTCTCTTTCTAACTTTCAAGTAAATAAACAAATTTTTTTTTTTAAAAACCTTTGGTTTTCATTCCCTCCCCCATCTTTAGATGTAGATTAAACTTTTTTACCTAATCAGATATTTATTAATTTCTTATAATCTGCAAGAAATTTGCTTTTAAAGTAAGCAAATTAATTCAAACAAAATATGCATTAAAATTTTTACATAGTAGTTGGGCACAGTTCTACAAATTAAAAGAGGAAAGATACTAAAATTTAAAATATTTTAACATTTCCAATACATTAATACTTCAACATAAAGTTGTTACAAATAATTATACAGTATAAAACAGATCTGGAGTTTTACACTGAAGACAAACGCTTAGTTGAAGTCAGATTGGTAAATACAGAATTATAAACTTTCAATCCGAATTTCAAAAAGAATAACTTGCATGCAGAAAAAGCTAAATGATTATAAGGCACCATGAAAAATATGGACACATTTTAGATCTCTGTAGTTTGACTTCTCTTTTCCACATTAGGTTTTTCCGCATTTGCATCTTACTTTCTTACTTGAGTCCTCCTGTAAAAACACACACACACACACACATACTTGGTATAAACGGGCTCAAAGTTATTAACTTTCTGTTGCTCTGAAATACACATTCCAGAACAAGGCAGCGGCAGCCTGCACTGCCACTGCCTAGTTAAGAGTCAGACTGGGATTAGATTTCTAGAGAATACGATCTTAAATGCATCTATCAGGTGTCCACACATCTGGTTAAGCCCTAACTAGGCTTCTCTAATCAACGTCAAAAAAAGAATGCTACCACAGTTAGAATGCTTATGTACATATATACACAAATAGTCACAACAGAAAAAAATCGTTTAATGTTTTCACATTTTAATCTTCAACAGTCAGTATCATTTTGACAGTCAGTTACAATTTCACTAAGACCTTATTTACTTTGGAGTTAAAACTAAACCACTTTTTAAAAATCTGCTGCCTCAACTTAAGGCTTGTTTAGCAAAAGAATTCTGCAGATGAATACCTTTTGCAGTGCAAGTTTCATTTGGAGGCATTGCTAGTAGTCGGTCACCAGTCTGGATATAACCAGCTTCAATTTTACCAGTTACACAAAATCCAGATCCTTGATCTGCAAAACAGGTCAAAATCTTATGGTTCATACAACAATGTTCTCTGTTGATGTTATGAATTATATTTAGTTCCCAAGTATAGTTACATAAAAATAACATTAAATGTAATTAATATCACTTCAGAATCTTTAATAGCTCTACTAAATATGGCATGACACATTCTTTTATTCTTTCAAATAAAAATATTCATATTATAAAAAAATGGAAGTTGATTACTTTCTCAAGTATTTATTGAGTGATTACTAAGCACCAGGCACTATACGTCCCTATCTGTAAGGAGTTCCCACTAGTGAAGATAAAAACAATTGCATTACCTGAGGCTAATCCTATTTAAAATATACAATGGCAACAGGAAAAGGTACTCCAAAGACTCCACGAAGGGGCCAATGTATACTTCATCAGGCACTCTGACGGAGGAATAGAGATTTGTCCAGGTAGCCCGAGGGGGTATCCAGTTGGAAGAAGAAAGACATTGCCCACCCAGGAAGTTGGGATGTGCTAACAGCCATGTGTCATTTGGGGGTCAGAGGACAAATGGAATAATGAAGGAAAAGCAAGACATAAGGAAACAGATTAGACAAGGGAGAAATAATAAAAGGGGCTCATAAATGACACTTATGGTCTGAATTTCATCCTGCTATTAAATGCTGGAAAACCAATAAAGAACTCTGGACAAGAGACATAATAGTGTTTCTGATGGAAACTTACAAACTGACCAAAGCAAAGGAATGAATTCAGAAATTCAGGAGTAAGGAATGACACGTGGGGAGTGCTGAGAAGAGGATAATGACAAAAAGGGAGAAATGTGAAATGATGCATTCACTGTGAGAAAGAAAATGAAGGAACAAGATCCATCTTAGCCTTGGTGAACGTGAAGTGTCTATGAGACACACCAGTGGAGAAGTTCTATTTCAGGGGGCACTAAGCACACCAAATTCATGAGAATGATACCCCAGGGGCATGCCCCTAGGGAGACGTCCAGCAACAGTTAGATCCATGTGCTGGGACAATAAGAGAACATGTTTGGGTTGGAGACACAGATTTAAGAAGGATCAAGATGTGAGACATAGAGGAACTCAAGGATGTTATTTCAAAGAGAGCATATGGGATAAGAAAGCCAGAACAACAGGAGGCAGGCGCTGTGGCATAGCAGATAAAGTTGCCGCCGGCAGTGCCAGCATCCCATATGGACAGCGGTTAGAGCCCTGGCTGCTCTACTTCCAGTTCAGCTCCCTGCTAATGCACCTGGGAAAGCAGTAGAAGATGGCCCAAGTGCTTGGGCCCCTGCACCCACGTGGGAGACCTGAAAGAAGCTCCTAGCTCCTAGCTTCAGATCAGCCCAGCTCCAGTTAATGCGGCCATCTGGGGAGTGAACCGGCAGATGGAAAATCTCTCTCTCTGCAATTGCATCTTTCAAATAACGAGTAAATCTTTAAAAAAAAAAAAAGAAAAACCCAAAAAACAAAAAAACAACATCATTTCAGAGAGAGAATGAGGAGCCCTAAGAGAAGTTAGAGAAGTGCACTAGCAAGAGAAATGTGGTCACTGAAATTAAGAGAGAAAAGTTCCGATGAGGACGTTGCTGTCAGCCTCAGAGTAATGCCAAGTTCAAGTAAGAAAGAATGAAAGTGTCTGTTAATTTTGGCAACCAAGAGGACATCTGACCTCAGCAGGAACACACTAGTGGGGAAGGAGTACAGACAGAGGCCAAGGAACAGTATGAAGAGAGAACAAGAGATGAGAAAGTAGAGTGAGCAAACATTTTTAATTAAAAAAGAAAATAACTATCTCTTGCATTTTTGATGGATATTGAGCATTCTGGAAATCACTTCCTCCAGTAGTAGAACCCTGGAAGCTACTGATGATAAATGTCAATTTCACTGTATGATTTCTTTCCAAGTACCTTCATTCATCCATTGCTTGTTAATTTAGTAAGTGTGTGCTATGCTGAAGGCACTGAACTGGATGCTGCGGATTTGGCTACACAAGAGACAGTACTTATCCTCACGGAATTCACAGTCTGGGTAAAATAGATACACAGCACAGAAACAACTGCAATACTTCATGGAAAATGCAATGATAACAAAGGGCAGAGAGAACACAGCTTGGGAGATGCGTGTGGGTAAGCATGCTCCACATGGTCCTCTGTAGCCTCTATTACCAATTTACTGATGATCAATTCCAAATCCACTCATCACTGCCGTGGAGATTTGGGGGGCCACTAGTATCTTAACAGTATTGCTTACTCCGATATATAATGATCACATCCTTTAATTTATGGAGATCTTATTCTGTTTCCTGTTTATAGTGTTCTAGGTATGGTTTTGTACACTTAGATAAATTGTCAGGTTTTTATCAGAACATCTTCTCCATTTTGAGTTTATCCTTCCTTAGTGTTAGCATACCATATAGAGCTTCCTTGTATCTTACAGTTCCTCCTTTCTCATAGTTAGCTATCCTTTACATTAAATATCCCTCTTTACCAATGTGTGATTTCTGTCTCCTACTGGATGCAGACTGTTACAGATGAGTTAAAAAAAAAAAAAAGAGCAAAACATGGAAATATGGGTATGCACAGTGACAATAAAGATCCATGTAGTTAAGAAATTGTGAATGATCCAGTTTGGCTGGAGGACATGAAAGCCAAAGGGATTTAATGAGAGAAAAAATTTACAAGATTACAAAGATAAAGCAGAGGGTTTACTCAAGTGTGGCACATGAGTATAAGATGGGGAACACTGAAGCGAAGGATTTTTTGAACAGTACAACTAAGTGACTACAACTGTACACTTTAAGATTAACTTGACAGTGATCCCACACTGGCATGGAGAAAGGAGCAAGTGAAGGCAATGTAAGAACTCAGGCCACGACAGGAGGAGAGAAGGAAAAGAGGGAGCCATGAAGAGGAAGATTGTGAAGGTAGCACTTACCTTTGAAAACATCAGACACACATAACCTAAAAGGCTTATCAATGGATCGTTGAGGAGGCTTGAAGGAATCTAGAGGGAAAAGGACAAAATCAAGATTGAATTCCTGACTCATTTGAGTGAATCCATTATATTCCCAGTTCTAGAAAATTATCACTTTTTATAAATACTAATAGCAAACTATTATTTACATAATGCTTTGCAATTTATGAAATGTATTCCCATGTCATATCACATGCTTTCAAAACAGGGAACTTAGCCTGCTGACTATCAATCCTATGCATTTTTTGGTAAGATTTATTTTATTTATTTGAAAGGCAGAATCAAAGAGGCGAGAAAAAAACAGACAGAAAAAGATCTTCCATCCACTAGTTCACTCCACAAATGGCTACAGTAGCTGGGACTGAGCCAGGCACAAGGCAGGAGCCAGGAATGCCGTCCAAATCTCTGCCAAGCACCTGGGTCATCTTCCACGCCTTCTCAGGTACATTAGCAGGGAGCAGGACCAGAAGCTGAGTAGCCAGGACTTGAACTAGCACTCTGATAGTGGACACCAGCCTTATAGGTAGTAGCTTAACCTGCTGCACCACAACGCCTACCCTGAATCCTATGGTTTTTCATACACATTACTGTCTCCAACAAAGAACTCTAAAATTGTCATTAACATCAAGTTTCTAATGCACTGAAGTTAGAATGGCAGAATACTTACCAATGTGTTCTAATAAACATAGTCCTTTATACCACTTTGTGAGCTCACTTGACTGAGATCTTGTGATTAGGTTTTCGCCACTGAGACCACTTGTAGGGATAAAAGCTACATCACTCTCCTATGAAGAAAAATGGAAGTATGAAACTTAGACAGTGGTATTTCTATCTTATTTTCAAATGTTTGTTTATTTTTTATTGGAAATGCAGAAAGAACAGAAAGAGATATCTTCCATTTGCTGGTTCACTCCCCAAACTCCTGCGCCAGCCAGGGCAGGGCCAGGCCAAAGCGAGGAGACTGGAACTCCCTCTGGGTCTCTCACATAGGTAGCAGAGACTCAGGTATTCAAGCTGCTATCTTCTGCTTCCCAGGATGCACATGAGCAGGAAGCCAGATTGGAAGCAGAGTAGCCAGTATTCAAACCAGGCTCTCCAATAAGGGATGTGGGCGTTCTAAGTGGTGACGTAACCTGCTGCACCTCAAAGCCCACCCCAGTGGTATTTTTAAAAAGTTAAAAAAGATTCATCATTACCAGAACTGCACCAAGTTTCCAAAAGCAACAACAATATATTTTTCAAATGCATAAAAAAAAAAAATCACAGAACTACAGTCCAAAACTCTGATGCAACAGTTTCCAACTTTTGTGATGTTTGTGGGAAACATGAATATTTATTCTAAAACACTCATGCATTTTCATCTGGTTAAATAAGCATTTTACAGTCTTGCTGGAGAAACTCTTTTCTACAAGCTTCCACATTCTTCTGTGATCTCCCCAAATCTACACTATCTGATAATTTAATAGGTGGCAAAGTCTTTTACTTAAACAAAATCCAAAGCAAACACAATTTTTCCTCCCAAAGTGAAGTAAGCAAAAAATATATAAACATGATAGCAATAAATAAAAGCAAAAAATACTAAACATATTTAACAAGCTAAGAATATAAAATAAGGATATTGGTTTTCCTCTCTCTTTTTTTTTTTTTTAAAGGCAGAGTTAGACAGTGAGACAGAGAGAGACAGAGAGAAAGGTCTTCCTTCCGTTGGTTCACCCCCCAAATGGCCGCTACGGCTGGCACACTGTGCTGATCTGAAGCCAGGAGCCAGGTGCTTCCTCCTGGTCTCCCATGCGGGTGCAGGGCCCAAGGACTTGGGCCATCCTCCACTGCATTCCCAGGCCACAGCAGAGAGCTGGACTGGAAGAGGAGCAACCGGGACAGAATCTGGCACCCCAACAGGGACTAGAACCTGGGGTGCCAGTGCCGCAGGCAGAGGATTAGCCTAGTGAGCCGAGCTGCGGCGCCAGCCGGTTTTCTTCTCTCTTATCAATAAGATGACTTCAATGTACTAATTAAATAGATTTAAAATTCTCTTACCTTAAAACCTGCTTGCTTAAGAAAATGCCCAAGTTTTCCAGTAATTTCTTGAAACCTTTCTTGCTGCCAATTAACCTGACAAAGATCCAATTTATTTTTAAAACTATGTTTCAGAACATGACATATAAAGTTTAAATTTCTGCAATAAAATATAAATAAAGCTATATAAAATATAAATATTAAGAATAAACCCACCAAAATTAAAATTCAGAATAGCAGGTCTTACTATAAATATGACCTAAAATAATTTCCCTAAAACAGAAAGCTTAAAAATAATGTCCAATATATTTAGAACTTTTTTATACATGTGTATACTAAAAGTAATCTCAAATTTGGGGGAGAAAAAGTGAATAATTTATTAAATTGTGCTTGGGTTAACTGTTAAAATAAAATTTCTGAACCCACCCCAGACAAACATACTAGAAAAGAATACATAATTAAATCCTAAAGACAAGGATATGCAGTGTTTAGGGGTAAGTGTACTAAAGTCTCCAACTTACATGGAAATGCATGCCAAACAAGATGGATTAAATGGACTAATGGACAGATAAAAAGGAGATGGACCAATGAAAAATGTGATCAAGCCAGTAAGTAGTAGACTCTTAAGTAGTATATATAAAATGATTACTTATTATAAAGTTATTCTAATTTTTCTTTAGTTTTTCATACTAAAATGCTTAGGAAAAAAATTTTAAATATGTATAATAATGAATAAAATAAACAACAGAAAATATAGGTGAGTATTTATCTGGTCCAAGGGTAAGAAAATATCTTAAGTATAAAGATTAAAGTCAAAGGAAAATATTTTAAACTTTAATATGTGTCCAAAACACATTATAAACAAAATTAAAAGTGAGTAAACTACATAAGACATTCCCAAAGCAAATGATTAAGCTTCAAAATATGTTCAAGTACTGAAGTATTTATGAGACTATATTTTAAAAATATAAATCTTTATGTTTTGAATATCAAATTAGAAAACAAGTTTTTAATAACAACAATCTTGCTAAGAATTTGGGAAAGTAAACAAATTATATGTGCCAAGAACAAATAACCTGAACATTTCTCAAAGGTATTTTGATCATATTCAGCAAGTCTTAAAAGATAAATGTGTGTAGACCCAGAAATTTGCATAGAATAAACTATTTTCACACACATGAAAAACTGGAAATGGTCAAAAGTAGGGAACTATTTAGATAAATAATGCCTTTAGAATAGACTAGAACAAAACCATATAATCAGTCTGTTTGCCCAAGAATTATTAATTACTAAAAAGAAAAATAATTATTAATTATTAGAAGTGTATGCAATAATGTTATTTTTTTTCTTAAAAGCAGATAATCAAATATTACAACCAATGTTATACAGAAAAAGATTATTATCTATAAAATAAATTGAATGGATATACAAACTAAAATTATGTTATCTAAGAGGAAAGACAGTTGGAAATAGAGATATTTCTTGTTTTTACATTTTCATTCCATCACAATAAACATGTATTATTTTACAAATAAAAACTTTAAAGTTTTAAAAATTCATTTTGAAAATACGACATCTTCTTGCTTAAAAATTACTAATACTGTGCTCATTTAATGAGAGCATAGCGAATGTATTCTTCAAAATCTGGCAGCTTGATTAATAAAATGTAGACTATTCATATCTGAAGTCTTCCATATGGGCAGAATAACATGTTAGTTAGCATCTAAAATGAATTCCAACAAAGCCCTTGAATACCTGATCCATTTTGTTGACCGCAACTGCAAGCTGTGTCACTCCAAGAGATCGGACCAAAAGGCCATGCTCTCGTGTCTGGCCTCCAGTCTCAAATCCAGCTTCAAACTCCCCCCTGCTGGCATCTACAACTAATACAGCTACATCTGCCTAAGGAAAAAAAGAATAATCAAACTGAGAAATAATGTCACAGTGTTTTAATTCAAAAGATAAATTATTCAATTAATTGTGTAGGTTTTACTTTTAAAGGCAGACCCTAGCCTGACCTCTAACCTTATACCAAACACCAAAGCAAACCAAAGAATCCCACAGATGGATTATATTTATAAAGCATGGCACCAAAAATAATGACACAAAGAACAATCTTTAAAAGTCCATATTTGATTATGGAACAATTAAAATATACTAGATGAAGGGAGAAAGACATAAAATTAATTCCTAAGAAAACAGAGACACATATTTATAACATGTACAGTAAAAGTCATAATTTTAATGTGAAGTCTACTAAGTGAAAAAAGACACAGCTCTGTAGAAAACTAGTTAAAGGACAAAAGCAAGTAATTTGCTAAGGAAATACAAAATACCCAGCAAACATTAAAAAAGTTCAAATTCACTGAAAAAAAAAAAGAAAATTAAAAATACACTAACATATTTCCTGTCCTTCCATTTCTACAAATCACATTGTTGAGAATTCAAAAGACAGAATGACTTACTGTAGGCTAGGGTGCAGTGAGATGGGCATTCCACACAAGTTTATGGCACCGTACATGCACCAGCTTTCTAGAAGGCATTCTCATAGTAACAAATGAGAGCCTTACAATTATGCATATTTTACCTACCATCAATTCCATCTCTAGGACTTTATCTTAGAAATAATTATGTACCTACAAAGATATTCATTGGAGAATTATTCATCCTCCATAGTTACTGAAAAGGAACCTCATATAACAAAGGTGTTGAAGCTCTGTGAGCCACTTTGTGAATCAAAAAGACATTTCTCCTTTCATACTCAAATTACACACAAAAGAAAGAAGAAAAATGCTACCCTTTTGTTAGCTCATTTTCCTTCTTTGCCTTGTGGAAACTAGATTGCAGGTTCTCACTAGTCTTTTGTGTAGATCCTTCTCTTTGTGATTCACTTTCATTTGTGCAGCATTTACAAATTCCAATTTAAAATAGCTTGTACAACCATACATCTTCCTTCATTTTCATTCCTATCAATTAATTACTGCCAATGCACTGTCAAGACATTAAAAAAAAAAATCCTCATTTTCTCTTCTTCTTGTGTGTACACCTGTTCTCATAAAATCTCTTTTCTGTAATCCAGGATACCAATGAAAAAATGCAGGATTCCTCTCTTTAGTTATCTCTGACAGCTACATGAAATTCACTCTCTCTCAAAGGTCCTCTTTTATTCTATCCCCATCATTAACTGCTTGGCCTTTGGGGGAGAAGAGTCTAGTTTTCTTTGTGTGTCCTTGGTGACACTTTATGTTTGTGCTGCCTAGTTTTTAAAGCATTTCACATACATTATTACATAATCCTCACCATAACAGCAAATAAAATGATCACAAATTAAGTCAATAATTTATGATACTTTGCTTTTTAAGTTTTATAACTTACATTAGAAGTATCCACATGATTTGGAGGGTAGGGCAACTGACATTATTATTTCTATTTGTTTTTCCTTTTGTTCTTACTCAAATACTCTTTCTGCTTTACTTGTATTCTTCAGTGAAGTAATCATTTCTATCCTTCATAATTTATAATTCTGAACTCTAATATTTTCCATGAGATTCAGCTCTTTGCATCAAAGATTGTTAATTAGGAGTAAAACTGGAATAGATTTGAAAAGTGACTTGCAGCTACTAAAGGTCTCACGCCTCGGGTAAATTGTCAAGTTTCTCTGGGTTATCAATCCCAGGGTGCTAAATAATAGTTTATTACATAAAATATCCCCCTGTAAGCATCCAAATCTCATGTTTAATAATTATAAATCTCCTTCTCATTAGATTTTGCTGAAGCTGTAAAACTATATTTACCTTCATAGGTTAACATTTGAAATGTATTGAATTGTATCAAGGTACTTAAGCTTTGTAAATATTCTACCGAATCTTCTATCCTAAAACCATCTCCAAAAAATTACTGGGTAATTTCTCTATTAATATACTTCCTATGCAATGGTTCTTGTCTTTGGGAATTTGAATGCCTATACACTTCCAAGAAAGGCTTTAGTGATCAAGCATATAAAGTGATCTCATAATGTATACAGTGTATGTTCTTCTTGCAGTGCATCTGCTAGCCTTTTTATTTTTCTCTATCTTGCCTTCCTACCCTGTGATTTTTGAAAAGAGGTGGCATGCTCTCTGGATCCCCAAAATCCCACCACAGCATTTTGTACACTATGTTACTTTATATTTTTTATTTCTTTGTTTTATGGAATTCAGTTAGGTCATCTCTAAAACTCCTTTCTACTCTAATTCTATAAGAAGTTTGGAATAAATTACCTTTTTTTAAAAGATTTATTTATTTATGTGAAAGTCAGAGTTACACAGAGATAGGAGAGGCAGAGAGAGATCTTCCATCCACTGGTTCACTCCCCAATTGGCCAAAACGGACAGAGCTGTGCCGATCCAAAGCCAGGAGCCAGGAGCCAGGAGCTTCTTCTGGGTCTCCCACGGGGGTGCAGGGGCCTAAGAACTCTACTGCTTTCCCAGGCCACACCAGAGAGCTGGATCAGAAGTGGAGCAGTCAGGTCTCAAACCAGCGCCTATATGGGATGCCAGCGCTTCAGGCCAGGGCGTTAACCCACTGCACCACAGCATCAGCCCCGGAATAAATTATCTTTATCATAACTCTGGACACTAAGGTAAAACATTTACTATAACTACTAGTTCTAGTGTTTGCCTCTCCCACTAAACTATCCAAATGTGCTTTGTAGTCATTGAATCCTAACACTCCTACCATAGCACTTGGCACTTAGCAGATATTCCATAAATAGTCACTGAATCAAAGAAATACACACACACACACACACATACATACAAGGAAGTAAAGGGAAACTAAACTGTATCCTTTGGTAAATCCAAGTATACTAATTTAAAAATGAGGATAATATATAAGTTGTTATCAAGATATTAAACTAAATGCATAAAAAATATCTCATGAGTGTCTAGTCCATATTAGGTATTCAGTCATCAATGATTGTACTTCAAATTTTTATCAAATTCAGTCCAGAATCTTAAGATTATATATCAACTTTCTAAAATGGAAACAAATAATTTCTCATTGATCTTCAAACATATCCATAGTTATTCATACAGCATCCCTTTAGGTTGACAAGTGCTCACATGCATTCTCTTTTAAATGTTTGTTTATTTTTCATCATCTGGTTCTCTCCCCAAATGCCTGCAAATAGACAGGGCTGGCGTAGCCCTAAGCCAGGTGCCCAAAATTTCATCCAGTTTTCTCATGTGGGTGGCAAGGGCCCACATCTGCCACCTCTCAGAGTGCATTAGCAGGAAGCAAGATCAGAAGCAGAATAGTCAAGACTCAAAGTGGGACTCGGAAAATAGGATGCAGATACCCCATGCTGCAGGTTAACCACCACAATACCTGCCCTTAATATTCCCTTTCAATGAATGGAACTCTGAAAACAGTCAACTGCTTAAAGTCACATTTTTGCCACGTGACAGAGCCCAATTTGTTAATTCTTCATGTTTTTCAATAATCATCCATTATGAAAGAAATCAATGCCATTGCTATTTTCACTGCTTTCACTATTTATACTTAAAGTTACATATCTTTGGGTATTTTTTTTCCAGTATCCTGCATTTAAGAGTGATCTAAGTTTAAAAACTGCAAGTTATAGTTATTCCTCAGTATACTCAGGAAACTGGTTCTAGGATCCCTTCAAATACCAAGTTCAAGTCCCTTACATAAAATTGTGTAGTATTTGCATATCCTTCCATATACCCTAAGTCATCTATTTATAACTTACAATACCTAATACAATGAAAATGCCATGTAAAGAACTGTCATACCATATTGTTTAGGGAACAATAACAAGGAAAATCAGTCTGCATGTCTTGGGTACAGATGCTTTTTATTTTTATTTTTTTATAATATTCTCCATGTGCATTGGTTGAATCCACAGGTAGGAGCCAAAAGAAACTGGGAGCCAATTGCATTTTTTAGTATAAACAAATAAACTACTTGGAGGGGGACCCTCAAACTTAATTATCTCTGCATAAATTATTTTAAAAACAGAAAGGCTGGGTGTTTTGTGCAGCAAATAAGATGAGGCTTGGAACATACACACACCCCATATTGAGTGCCTGGGTTCGAGAGCCAGCTCTCTATCCAATGCTAGTGTCCTGCTGATGTGCATCATGGGAGGCAGCAGGTGATGGCTCAAGAAGTTGAATCCCTGCCACCAACACGGGAGACTTGGATTGAGTCCCTGCATCCTGGCTGTGGCCTGGCCTCAGTCCCTGATGTTATAGGCATTTGGGGAGTGAACCAGCAGATGGAAGATTTCTCTCTCTCCCTCTCCCTCTCCCTCTTTCCCTTTCAAATAAAAATAAATACGTAAAAGCGCTTTTAATTTAAATAGAGAAACTGAGTATATATTGAATAAAATAAGGCAGATTTGAAATACTAACTTCAACTTATTAAATAGAATACAAAGCTACACTTCATCAAGTACTTTTCCACTATTCTTACTACACAGAAATTATTAGCTTCTACACATTTCTTTGTTTATAAAGTACAGATAAAGAAATCATGAAAGACACACTATTTCTTCCAAATTTTTTAAACTTAAAATTATTAATATTAAACTATTTTAGAAGTTAAAATCTCAGTTATAACCTCAGAATCAGGAATTTTTATGTACAGCCAATCAGTGCACCATCATTAAGGAAATGCCTAGTACCTGGGCCGCTCCTGTAATCATATTGGGGATAAAATCCTTATGGCCTGGAGCATCCATTAATGTAATAACTTTGGTTGTGGTTTCAAACTTTGTCATACCAACATCCATCGTTACTCCCCTTAAACGAAACAAAACATGGTTAGAATGCACTATATAAAACAAGCAGTTCCACGGAATAAATCATTTAACTATAGGCTGACAAGTAACAATGGGAATTTTATTACATAAATCCTTATTTTGAATAATTAAAGTATCAATTAGGGCTGGAATTTCTGCTATAATACAATTATACTTCTATGGTATTAAAACAAGGTTGTCGATACAGCAAGAACTCAATCAAAAGGATAGTTATTTCCCGTTTCCTTGCTTTTTCATGTTTTAGTAAGAAATAGTATGAAGTATACATAAAGAAAAATGTATGCGGACATCTCTAGTGGGGGGAAAATAAATACTGCCCATGAGAAAAGACAACATGAAAACTCATCACTATCAACAGGTAATGTCCTTATGTTCCACATGATCCATGGTTATACTTTACCTATTTATTCAAATAAACTTATGAAATTTTCATTTGCAAGGTTAGTCAGTAAGTAATGTATTTAGAAAATATGAAGCATCCAAGGAAACCTAACTTTTTAAAAATTGAGAGAAATAAATGGCAGTTTACTTTGTATGCCTTTCCATCTCCCCTGGAGACCAAACACAATGAATGCCATTTTTCAGTCACAAAAATGTAGATTGAGATTATAGGAAAGCTGAGGGAAGGTCTACAAGGTCACTGAATCACTCTTGACCTCTGGAACTTAGAAGAGGAACTCATAGGCAATCATCTGGAGGAGCCGCTGGATCATCCAAAGCAGTGAATAACAGCCCTCTCTCTCATTTTCAGAGTCCCAACAATTCTAATGAACTACATTAGACTATGGTTTCTTCAGTCAAGGCATCTGAGTGTAATCTGAAGTGATGGGCCAAGTGAAGTATAGTTCTCCTTAATAATCTCCAAATAACCTATGGATCATGGCATTTCAGAATAGTGATGAACCATGACTAATTTATGTAATAAAGGAATATTCTAAAAATAGTATCATCCTGAGAAACAGAAGACTAGTAGCAGTAAAAGTACAACAGTCAGTAAGCAGCAACATCATTCAAAAAAGACCCCTAAAATGAGTGATGCTTATAGGAATCAGATCATTAGCTAACTTGCCAGCTTAACTCACAAATTAATTAAATTCGACCAAATTATTTGCATTCAAATTACACTGTCTCCCATCTCTTATTTACTAGATGACACAAAGAAAACTAAAAAGCCATATACTTTAACAATCTGCTTGTTGGGCTGACAAGCAGAAATTATGTATGCTTCTAATACTGATGTCATACACAATTCTACTGTTTGCAAAAAACTGGCAACTGTCTGGCTAATTTTTCTTACCAAAGTGGAAAACAGGTTCATGGTGCTATACAGAATTTAAAAGACACCTACAAGGGGCTAAAAACCTGCTATGATATAAAGTCCTACTTATTAGAAAAGCTAAGGAGCACTGTGACCAGTTTTACCAGTGATTACCTTATATATTATAATGCAGGTTATCCAAGACTATGAGAAAACAAACATATCCATGAAAAAAGTATGGAAATCTAAATATCTCTAATTATACTCAGATTGAGCAAATTGGGGGAATACAATTTAATTTAGTCATCATTATGAAACAGTTACACTTAATCACTAAGGTGCCCTTGGTTCTCCCACTGTTTACAGCCCTAAAATAATACATATCACTACAAGAAACCTTGTACTTTAGCCAGAAGTGTATATGAGTGGCTGTATTCTCCTGCTAAAATTTTCACCTCTCCCCTCACCAAATTAGCATTGAACATAGTGACAAAGACGGAAGGGAGTAACTGACTAAATTATATCTCAGTGGCAGGATATGGGTTTAATTACTTATTTAAAGTAGAAAATAAGTAAGTGTGGTAATCTAGATATAATGGCCACTTTGATCCTGAAAGAAGAGAGTTCACTACTGTTGCCTTTCCTTTACAACCTATTATAAAATTAAGTCTTAACTTATAATTTAAATTCAATATCAAGGCAATCAGGCATAAAGGGAAGTAGTAACAGGATCTTCTCCCATAGAATAATTAGCTTAGGGTTTTTACTACTTAACTTCTATGTGGTTTTTGTTTTAGCTTTGATAAACATTCCTTAGTTTATTCTCATAGAATTTGGGAGAGTACAAAAAAGCTATTTATAATGAAAATTACAAAAAATACTTCTCTTTGATAATTAGAAGTTTCTCTCTGAATATAAAATCCCTAAAGTATTTCATGGTATGTTTCATATATTCAACACATATTACTAATTTAAAAAGACTATATCATTTCAAACTGAAAATTCTGACATATAGTGACTACCTTTCCCTTTCTTCGCCAGTCTCATCCAAGACCCATGCATATGCAAACGAAGCTTTGCCAGCCTTTTTAGACTCCTGTTCATACTTATGCATAGTTCTTTTGTTTACATTACCCAGGAGATAAAGCATATGGCCCATCAGGGTACTTTTCCCAGCATCAACATGACCTAAGGAAAATTGATTCAAGATTAATACCAGGTACATTTAAAAAGCTGTTCACATTGAGGCATTGCATGACAGTGTAATTCAATAGTTCACTGCAGTGTTTATGGAGTATACTGAATACCAATTTTTATCAAATGACAGATAAAACATCTAAATGCGGGGGGGGGGCATGTCCCTTTAGAGGGGGAGATTTCCCTCATTTTTATAAATTAAAATTTTCAATAAGACATGCCATTCTCAAAATGTTCACAACATGAAAATGCGGCAACAGGTCCACCAGCCTCCTTGGAAACGCGGCATCATTTCAACAGAGTGACCAGGAAGCCATTATGATGCAACACCTCCTTGCCTTCTGTCCATTACACCCACAGAGGAACACAGAGCTTCGGGGCTGCCCCACAAGGCAGTGAGGCTCGCGAACCTGGAGGCACAAAGGGCATTACCAATGACCACTAAGTTGAGGAGCTGCTTCCCTCCTTGCCGCTTCTCCAGTTCGGCTTTCACGTCGATTTGCTGCCGCAGCCTGCCGGGCTTCTTCACCAGCGCCGCCGGGGAGCTCTGCTCTTCGGACACCTGCCCCGCGTGAGGCGCGGGAGCAGATTTCGCCGTGTGCTCCAGACCGCCACCAGAAGAAGCACTGCTGGTATCGTCACCTTTCTGAGGTGTGTGGAAACCATGACCGTTCTCTTGGGAAGTTACTCTGAAGAAAGCAGTTAGGAAAACACTGTTTTAAACCGACTCTACTTATGAGTCCTTTTTTTTCCATAACTCTTTACACCTCAAACCCAAATGCCTCTGCCAAGTGGTGAGTGTTTGCTAAGCGGGGGATGGCAAAAGCTAGACCCAATCACACAAATACAAACTGGAAGGTCCCAGATGAAAAAATACTCTATCAAAGGAAAAAAAAAAAAATCCTGTAAAATAACTAAACCTTAAAGTCCAAGCCTTGGTCATATAATCAATCCTATCAAAAAAGATGGCATAAAGGAGGTATAAAGGAGGTTTGTTTTTTTTTTTTTCTAATGGTACCACATGTTACTGCAGATAAAATTAGCATTAAAAAAAGTTTTGCCCCTAATTTAAAATCTTTTTTGCTCAAATGCTAACTTTAAGGGAGATATCGCTAAATGACTACAGTTTCTTAATATTTCTGTCAAAGGTACTTTAATTTACTAACTCAGTAAACTTGGTTATTAAAAACTGTAACATATACTAGGCACATATATACTAACAAAAGGTATACAAATGAAAGATTTCACCACTACTCCCAAAAGCTTAGAACCTAGCGAGGAATTCAGTTATATAGAGACAAGACAATCAGGCTTTTTTTAATTCATTCCTTGACAATGCTGATACCTCTAAAAGTAAACTTTGATTTCAGTTCTCTATTAGCTCTTTGACTACTCCCCACAAAAGCAGTCCCAGTGCTAACCCAGTGGGTTAAGCGCAGCTTGGAACACACACATCTCATATGGCAAGCTTGGGATCAAGTCCTGCCTTCACTTGCCACCTAGCTGCCTGCTAGTGCATACCCTGGGAAATAGCATGGTATGGCTCCAGTACTTGGGTTCCTGCCATGTGTGCAGGGTCAGCCAATTGGGGAGTGAACCAGCGGATGGAAGTCCTCTCTCTCTCTCTCTCTGCCTCTCTTCTCTCTGTGTAACTCTTTCAAATAAATAAATCTTTTTAAAAAATCATTTTTGAAAAAAGAATAAAGCCAATTATATCCAGCTCAACATGGGGCAAGCAAAGCAGTACATAGAGAAACCAGTATGTAAAAATCACTCAAGACTACATTTTCTTTTTTGTTCACAGTAAAAAAAGAACAGATTAGTTTTTCCCTCTTACAGCATTTTTTTATGCTTGAAATTAATCCTCTTCTTAAATCTCAGGAAAAGAGGCACATTAGATTTATTTGCAACTTCATTCTTATTTTATTTTGTTTTTCCAGGTCTCCAATAACCAACTGAGGTATTCATTTTTTAGCACTGCTTAAATAAATCAGCTTCACTTCAAACTACAAGGAAAAAAATTTTAATATGTGGAAAACATTCCCATACTTTTAAAGGGTTCCAAGAGGCTGAACTGAGTAAAATCAAACTTCTAACTTGCATTATAATTTGCACATATTTCAACAACAGCTAGTTCTAAAAAATAAAGCATGACAACTCTGTCTTCAGAATATTAAAAAACAGAAATGCTACAAAATTACAACACAAGTAGTCTACCAGAATGATAAGACATATGCTTGGGTTCTGACCAGACCTGGGAGAAATCACTCAGAGTCTCAGGCTTTAGTTTTCTGGGTTTTCGCTACAGACTTTTCATAAACACAGATCTGACTGGATCATTTACCTTCTACAACATGAATGGTTTGGTTTTCTCTCACTTTCAGGAGAACATTCCCTTTGAAGTAAATACCAGGTAAACTGAATATTTGTTCACTAAAGTTTCTGCATTAGAGGGATATGGCCAAAATCACTAGAAAAGCACACTAGGTAAGTCTACACCTAGTAAAATCTTCTCTACATTATGATGCAGGAGTTGATGTCTTCATTTGAAAATCTCTTAAGGTTTAAAAATGGCTATTCTGGGTTCAGGCCTGTAATTACGGACTAGAATGAAGTTAGTTGAATGTTTTTCAGATGTTTTCTGGCATAATTTTGTGATCTTATCTAATACTATAAAATGACTAATCTCTTGCTTTTCTAAATCACCTTCCCCAAAAGAGAACTATTTACATATAAATTTAGAGGCTTAATCTTTCTTCTTAGGATTCTTAGAAGCTAATATTTTAGATTTACAAGGTTAAATGTATTTGTTCTACATGCAATACTCTAATAATTATTTATTTATTTATTTATTTTTTGACAGGCAGAGTTAGACAGTGAGAGAGACAGAGACAGAGAGAAAGGTCTTCCTTCCGTTGGTTCACCCCCTAAATGGCCGCCACGGCCGGTGCTGCGTCGATCCGAAGCCAGGAGCCGGGTGCTTCCTCCCAGTCTCCCATGTGGGTGCAGGGACCCAAGCACTCGGGCCATCCTCCACTGCCCTCCCAGGCCACAGCAGAGAGCTGGACTGGAAGAGGAGCAACTGAGACTAGTACCCGGCGCCCCAACGGGGACTAGAACACGGGGTGCCGGCGCCACAGAGAGAAGATTAGCCAAGTGAACCACAGCGCCGGCCTTTGAACAGTCATTTCTATTTATATGAATTTTCTAGAAAAATATTGGCTGTTTTTAGTATTAGTGAAGAAAAGCTTTCTTGTTTCAGCTCCTTCTAAGCGATGCATTATCCTTTTTTCAGTAGGTCACTATTGAGAATCACATGTAGAAACAATGCTGAAATCTACTCAGAAGTGCTTCGTTACGTTTCTTTTTTTTCTTTAATATTTATTGTATTTATCTGAAAGGCAGATTCTCTCTCTCTCTCACACACACACACACACAGTTCTTGAGAGAGAGAGAGAAAGACAGTGAGTGAGTTCTCCCATCTGCTGGTTCATTCCCAAAATGGCCACGATAGTTGAAGCTGGCTCAGGCTGAAGGTAGGAGCCTGGAACTGCATCAGGGTATCCGATGTGGCTGGCAGGGGCCCAAGCACTTGTGCCATCTTCTGCTGCCTTCTCAGACACATTAGTAGAGAACAAGATTAGAAGTAGAGCAGCCAGGAATCAAACTGGTGCTCCGATATTGGATGTCGGCATTACAGGTGTAGCTTAACCTACTGAGCCACAAGGCTGGCCCCTTTGTGTGCTTTCTTGAGATTAAACCAGAACATCCTAATATTGCCTATCTATAGCTCTCAAAAAAATTCTATAAAAGTATAGCATGGAGGGGCCGGCGCTGTGACGCAGTAGGTTAATCCTCTGCCTGTGGCACTGGCATCCCATATGGGTGCCTGTTCTAACCCCAGCTGCTCCTCTTCCAACCCACCTCTCTGCTGTGGTCTGGGAAAGCAATAGATGGCCCAAGCACTTGAGCCCCTGCACCCGTGTGGAAGAAGCTCCTGGCTCCTGGCTCCTGGCTTCAGATTGGCTCAGTTCCAGCTGTTGCGGCCATTTGGGGAGTGAACCAGTGGATGGAAGACCTTTCTCTCTGCCTCTCCCTCTTACTGACTGTAACTCTACCTCTCAAATAAATAAATAAAATCTCAAAAAAAAAAAAGTATAGCTTAGAAAAAAGAAAAAGACAAAAAAAAAAAAGCATAGCTTGATTGCGTTAGGCACTACAAAGCATTTCTGAGTATCTCAATTTCTAACTACAAATTGTCACATTTTGAGGACTTCTCCTACAGAGCCACATTAAAATACTGACTCACAGACTTTTCTTTAATTTTCATACTATATTACCAAAGACTGTGATCAATAAACATTAAATGACTACCGTGACAGGGATACAACGCTGAGCACTCACAGTCCCTGTCTTCATGAAGCACATAATCTGGTAAACTTCTGAACTACCTGCATTGCATTTGTTCAAAACAGAGTCACATTTTCAATATCATTTACTTGTATTGATTATTTTTATGTCTTGATCACTTGTTATTCATTATTTTAATAATTATTCATTTACATAACCATGAATTTAGTTTTAATTTGGAAACTAATTTGGGCTCATTTGCATGTTGTTTTCTAAGACTTCTAAAACTTTTTGCATTAAGACGATAAAAGCCTTACAACAGGGGTGACCACTGGGTGCAGCCGTTAAGCAAGGGATGCTGCCATCTCACACTGGAGTGCTTAAGTTAACGTTCCTGCTCAACTTCTGATCCAGCTTCCTTGTTAATGCACCTGGGGGCAGCAAGTGGTGGCTCAAGGACTTAGGTCCCTGCAAAAGACATGGGAGACCCTGACTGACTTCAGCTAGGCCCCGTCTTGGCTACTGCAAGCATTTGGGGGAGTGAACCAGCAGATGGAAGATGTCTTTGCCTCTCTTTTATTCTGCTCTTCAAATAAAGAAATGAAACTACAAAGATAAATAAAATCTTTACAATAAGGAAATACATATATTTATTTTCCTCTCTCAATGTAAATAATCTCATAATAGAATTAAATGGCACTCAAGACATACATATAAAAAGGGATTCCTCAACCTCAATTAATAAAGAAAAAAGATACTAATTAGGATATTTATGACTACATCAGAATTCAAAATTATTTTATCAGGCTAAAGTTACTCAAAATAAAAATGATCTTTTTCTTTCAAGCAATTATTGATAATGTAAACTGAACGCTTACTATGTCCTACACAGAGTCCTTTCTCTCACTAAATGAAATCTAGTGAATAAAGTTCTGCTTTTTTAAAATCCAAAAACTGAAAAAGAGGAACACTGAGCCTTTCCAATCAAGATTCATGATACTTCCATTAACTTACTTAAAAGAATGCTATAAAGAGGAAAAAACAAGCCTACAAAGTTTATATTTCTTGATGTTAAGAAAATCCTCTACTGCTATAGTTGATAACAATGTTTTTTTCTCGATCCTCTTGGCAAACAAAATGTATGGCTTATAAATTACAGATTTAGAGAATGATTAAAAATTGAAAATTTTAAAGAGGTTAAAATTAATAATTTCAAATAATGCTTCTGAGCCTCAAGCAAATCAATTCCTTTGTCTATAAAACTCCCTGGGAGAATTCTAGAGGCTGTGATAAGAAAGAACAATCAAGTGCTACTAAAATACGATTTCTTACCCAGTTCATAAGATCTCTGAAATTCTATGTATCCTTCATTTTGTCTTTTCTACCATGGTTCATTTTACTGAATATGAAAGTTTTAGAGTTAAGATATTATTTTAATTATTAAAAAATTTAACTAGTGATTCCATGATTCACTGACTACATGTAACTCCCAAAACCCTGCTTTCCTGTGCCACCTAGTGGTACATTGTGGTACATTGTCTCACAATGCTACATTTCATGAAATCATAGGTTGTTTTTTTTTGTAATGTTAAAGTGGCTATAAATTATTTATGTGAGGAAACTGACAATGAGAGTAAGGAATATACAATAGAAAATTGAATCAAGCCTAATTTCTCAACCTGTCTCTTTGTACTAAGTTATACTGAAGACATGTGATACTTCAATACTAATGATATATTATGTAAAACTGAAACATTCTCTTTCTTACAGACCAGTAGGAGACAATACTGATTTCAAAACAGGGAAGGAAACTTAAAATCTTACCCAGGCACTTCAAATCCCATAGTTTGTTTCTTTCCAGATACAGTCATTTTAGCAACTTTTGGCACAATTTCAGATTCACTTCGAGATGACTGGGAACTTACTGATTTTCCTAATTAAGGAATAAAACATAAAAGTTTAATTAATTAAAATTGACTTTTAGAATACATAGTATATAGTATTTAAATTAAAGATGATGATAATTTTCACAGACTTCACATCTTTATAAACACATGTCTTTTCTCTAAAAAAAAATCAGTGGGATTAAAATGCTGAAAGAGATTCCTTTATCACTCTACTCTGGGAAATCCCCTATTGTCAGGACTCTCCTGGGCTTAACCTATACCAAATCTCTTCCTAATTTTGAACTGACTGTTAAGTTTCAGTATTAAGAGGTTACAAGGTGGTTTGTGCACTAAGCCTTGTTCTGACATTACACCTAGACCCTATTCCTCCCTCTCCTACCACACCCTTTCACAATACTAAAATTGTTTGGTCAGTTAGCAGATGGCTAAACTATTTTTAATCCTGTGAGATTTATAAATTGATGAACAAGTTGAGAATCTACTGAATTGTGAATGCTGTGTATATTTCACTTGCACACAAGACTAGACTTAGTAAGATACATGACATCTATAAACAATATGGGTGAAAGGTCACTGTTGAATAAAAGAATTCAGAAAAATGAATTATGAACTATATGAAAGACTTTACTGCATTTGATCCTTAAAATCATTTTTTAATTTTTATAATCTACAAAAAGATTATGAGGATTGATCTACATAAAACTATGGAAAATGCATCTGCTATAATAATAAACATATAAACAGAAACTACCAAATAATTAAAAGAGATAATGTACACAACTCATTCAAAATGTCTGCTATGTGACTACTATATGCTGGACACTATACTAGAAACACAATAGTGAAAAATAGCAGACATAGTACTTGTGCTAAGAGTCTACAGTGTAGTGAGGAAAACATATCAAATAATCAAAAACCATAAAATTATAAATGTCACTAGTATCATAAAGAATTTGTATATGATGCCATAAGATTTGATGATAGGGTAAATGAATGAGAGAGGTTTCCTAGGAAAGCAAGAATTGGAGGTAAGACACCAAAATGAGTAGAAATTAACTGGTACAAGGGCAGGCTTTGTGGTAAAGCAGGTTAAGCCTTTGGTTGGGATACCTGTTTCCCCTATCAGAGTACCTGGTTTGCGTTCTGGATACCCCACCTTTCCAATACAGCTTCCTGCTAATGTGCCCAGATAGAGCTCCTGGCTTTGGCCTGGCCCAGACCTGACTGTTGCACGCATTTGGGGAGTGAATCAGCAGATGAAGGATTTCTTTTCTTTCTCCCCTCCTCCTTTTCCCTCTCTGCCTCTCCCTCTCATTAGCTGTCTCTCAAACAAATGAATTAAAATCTTCAAAAAAAAAAAAAATTGGAAATTAAGTGGTACAGAAAAGAAAAACATTTCAAACACAGAGAGTAGTTTGCCATAATGGCCCTCTTAGAGGAGGAACTTCTGGTGCTTCAGAACCAGGGAGAGCAGAAGGGGCACCAAGTGAAATTGAAGAGTTGGGCGGGCCCAGCAGGACATTCAGGCCATATCACAGATTCTGACCTAATCAACAGGTGCTACCAAAATGAGGTAAGAAAGAGGAGGAGGAGGAAATAGAGAAGGAAGACTAAAGTAAAGGAACTGAAAATAAACAGATTAGGGGTGGGAAATATTGGGAATTTGGACCATGTGAGGCTTTCTAAAGGAAACATCAAGTAGGCAGTTCAACATATTGGTCAAGTTCAAAGGAGAGGTCTCAGCTGGAGCACATATTTGTTATTCACGAGCACATAATCAATAGTTGAAGACATAGATCTAGAAGAGATCACCAAGGGAGAGAATAAGTAGAGGGTGGTCCTAGAACAAGACCTTGGAAGGATCCCAGCATTTAAACACAAGGTAGGGGACAATGCACCTACAACAAGGTGAAGGCAAGCCAACAGAAGATAGCACCAAGGAAGCTAAGGGAAGAGAGCATTTGATGAAGTTGGCATCACCAAGATCTGAGGCTGGGTCAGTTGAGATGAGTACTGAAAACATTCACTGGTGACATAAGCACTTTAGATAAAGGACTGGGGTAAAGCTAGCAAGAGTCATTTGAAAGAAGTGAGGGAAAAAAAAGCCAGAATGGGTTAAAATATAAGAAAGATAAGAAAACAGAGGCAAAAGTATATATACACTACTTTTTGTTTGTTTTTAAAGGTTTTTTTTTTTTTTTAGAAGATCTATTTATTTATTTGAAAGGCAGAGTTACATAGAGACAGGGAGAGACAAGGACAGAGAGAGAGAGAGAGAGGGAGAGATCCTCCATCCACTGGTTCATCCCTCAAACAGCCACAGTAGCTGAAGCTGAGACAGGTGGAAGCCAAAAGCCAGGAGCTTCATCTGGATCTCCCATGTGGGTGGCAGGGGCCCAAATACTTGGGCCATCTTCTATTGTTTTTCCAGGTACATTAGTAGAGAGCTGTATCAGGAGTAGCCGGGACTCAACCCTCACTCATATGGAATGTCAGCATTGCAGGCAGCGGCTTAACCCACTGTACCACAACACCGGTAGCACCACCACTTCTCATCTATAATTTTATACCCCAAGACACTGCAATAATAACATTTTAGTTTTTTCTTTTACTCTGATTTATTTATTTACTTGAATAGCAGAGTGACGGGGGTGGGCAGTGGAGAGAGAGAAAGAGATCTTCCATCTGCTGGTTCATTTCCCAGATGTTCACAACAGCCAGGACGGGGCCAGGCCTGATGTCTCTCATGTGGGTGGTAGGAACCCAAGTACTTGTGCCATCAATTGTTGCCTCCCAGGCATGCTAGCTGAAAAATGGATCAGAAGCAGAGGTAGAACTTGATCCCAGGCACAATGATAAGGGATGAGGGAGTCCCAAGTGACCAGCTTAGCCTGCTGTACCACCCTTGCTCCCATATTTTTTTGGCTTTTTAATAACTCATTTGGAAGCAAATGTAACACCGACTGACATGAGGTATTTTACCTATAGTCTTTATCCCATTTGAAGTAAAAAGCTACATATTTCAGGGCAAAACTAGCAATGTGTTTGATTACAGAGTACTTCACCAATCACTGGGCAATTATACCATGTCTAGTATGTGTATGTTAATCCTTTTCTAAATCCAAAAAATTGTGTCAAGTCTACCCCATGATCTTCAGATAAGACTGTAGATGTGTAAAAAACAACTTGTGTAAAAAGTTTGGCTGGAAAGGAAGGAATGTAGTAAAAAGGTAATAAAAGGGGAAGATAGGATCAAGTTGATGAAAAAAGTGATACTGAGATGGCATGGTTAAACATATTAGGAACAAAGAGATCATCAATATCTAAGTTTCTGAGAAGATAGAAACAGATTAAAAGATGAGATCCAGGGCCTGCTCCGTGGCTCACTTGGTTAATCCTCTGCCTGCAGCGCCTGCATCCCATATGGGCGCCAGGTTCTAGTCCGGGTGGCTCCTTTCAGTCCAGATCTCTGCTGTGGCCCGGGAGGGCAGTGGAGGATAGCCCAAGTGCTTGGGCCCCTGCACCCGCATGGGAGACCAGGAGGAAGCACCTGGCTCCTGGCTTCGGATCGGCATAGTTCTGGCCATAGTGGCCATTTTGGGGGGTGAACCAACGGTAGGAAGACCTTTCTCTCTATCTCCCTCTCTCACTAACTCTATCTATCAAATAATAATAATAAAAAAAGAAGATGAGATCCAAAGCACAGGCAGAAATTGAATAGGAGACTTATTGGGAAGAGGGCAGATTTGTATTTTTAGGAACTAAAAGAGTGGCTTCTGTTTTCTCTACAACACAGCAATTAGTTATTGGTTTAGACTTAGGGTGGATAAGGGAAGTAAAAAATTTAAGTAATATTTTCAATAATTGTTCAACAAAGTTTACCACTAAAAATGATTTAGGAAAAGTGTTAATACTGGGGGCCAATTTAAGTTTTTGATAATGAATCTATTAATGGAATCAAACTACTTTTCTGTGTGACTTTCTCTAGCAAGATTCAACCATTCAAAAAAATACACAGAGAAGGCATTAACTGTTCTAGCTAACAAGTGCAAGGAAAAAGCAACAGGCTAGCTGAAATACTCCTCCCCGCCCCCCCCCCAAAAAAAATCCCAGGTATTAAGATTAAAATCATAAAATCTAAACTTTTTAAAAATAATAAGTGACAAATGAAGAATACTAGGAGAAAGTAGAGGGATCTATAGGTATAAGAATAACTAGAAATAGTTGTGGTCAGAACAGGATGTGTGAATTAGTGATTCTGAAGGAAAGGGAATTATGGTGAATTGCTGATGAGGTGGGGAAGACCACTGGATATGATGTAGTCAAGGAACTGAAAGTCCAGCATGCTGGATTTGCTGCTGTTTTCGACAGAGGGGCAGTAGCCAGCTATGTTCATAAAGAGCAGAGTAAAGAAGAAAACTGTAAGACAACTGCTGAAATCTGATGAATAAGGAGAAGTGGCTCTGAGGCTGTTCAGTAGACGACAGTAATGGGGACTAACAAAGGCTAGCTCAGGTCAAAAACAAGAACTTCAACTGCACGGAGATTAAGAGGAAAAAAAAGAATGGAAGATTAATAACGTTGGACAGGCAGGAAACAGAACAAAGTTGCCCATCTAGACTCTGAGGTTTGAAAGGCTATAAGTGAAGTAAAACAAGAAAGTGAAGAAAATGCTAGGAAACCAGTTGAAGAGAAGAGGATTCTTAGAGCGCCATGATGATACTGGAGGGATGGTGGGGGGGAAGCAGGGAGTAATGGAGGAGACACACTGAACAAAACAAGAAGAGCAAGGGGGATTCTGGCCTCTATAAAAAGAACAGGGAGACAAATATTGGAAGGCAGGAAACTGTCTCAGTCCAGGCTCTACAAGGGCTAATTCTAACTTCCCTTTCAGGCATTTTTTTTTTTTTTTTAAGATTTATTTATTTGAAAGTCTGAGTTACACAGAGAGAGGAGAGGCAGAGAGAGAGAGAAAGGTCTTTCATCCGCTGGATGGACTTGGGTCATCTTCCATTGCTTTCCCAGGCCATAGCAGAGAGCTAGATTGGAAGTGGAGCAGCTGGGTCTGAAACTGGCGCCCACAAGGGATGCCGGTGCTTCAGGCCAGGGTGTTAACCCACTGAGCTACAGCGCTGGCCCCAGGCATGTTTTAATATCTTCAAACTATTTTGCATGTAAAACATATTTTAATCCACTTCTATTTTATGTTTAGTCCAATGAAATTCTACAGTTTTCACTTTAAAAACGTAGGCCATAAAATGGCATAAAAAATCTCCCAAGCATAGAGAAAAAACAATGTGATTTCCAGGGATACAATAAATACATTGTTTTCTTTTTGGTGATTCTTATCTATAGGATATCAAACCCAAGATGCAACATTTCCAAACTTTGGTTATGTCAAAGCAGAGGGGAGAAGTCAATCTTCCCTTTCAGAGATAACCTTTGCTTAGACTATTTAGGAAATATCTGAATTCTAATTACTGATATTTATCAATAGTCAAAAACAAGAACGCAATTATCCACTGAGCAGCAAGGTGATGTCATTCTTCTTATCCAGCCATATTATAAAGTCCCCTTCAAAACTAGCATCGGCCAGATGGCAGCAAAACTCTATTGACATGGGTCAGAAATAACTAATGACTAAAATCATCAGTCACAGGTCAGTATGGGTTACATATGTATGTATTCAAATTCACCATAGGAAAATGAAAAAAATATAAAATGTTTACTGTGTGTTCTCTCATACTCTCCAACCAAATGAAGTCCATTCACTGTATAACAATCTCAAGAAATTGAGCATGAAATTTTCAGTAGGTCCCAAAATATTGGAGCAAGAATGAATTTAAAAAAAATGGTAATTTGGATTCTGGTCCCTGTCCTGACACTAATTAGCTGTTCTCTCACAGCTTAAACAGTTCACTTAAATTAATGAACTAGTTTCCTCTGAACTTTAAGTGAAGTACATGAAATGTTCACTTCATATAATGAATTGGACTTGAATGATTTCCAGCTCTATGATTGCATGTGTCTCCCAAAATGCTAGGGCATCCTTTAAACCCAATAGCCTCTTATGAGGTAAAAGTAAAACGTCAATTCTAAAAGAAGACCAAGCCACGTAAAATATAGCCACCATTAAATCACGGTCAGCCCAGAGACATGCATTCTGAAAATTCACACTGCTGATTAGTGTTCGGTCTCTACTAGAATAGAGAAGACTTGCTCATTCATTAAATTTTTCAGTCAACCAGAAAAACAGCCCTCCTGTTGAACAAGTCTAATTTGCTTATTTTATATACAAAGAAGTGAAGGGACTTCAGACTCGCCTGTCCAGTTCACCTTGTTCACACTCCTGGTTACCTCTGCAGTCAAGCACAGCTGCAAACTGACTGCCTCTCTTCCTAGTGATTACTCTTTGATCACCTGCTGCCTCCAGGGCTCCTCTGCTTGTCTCTAGGGCTAACATGTAAACAGAAGTGTCTAGTGTCTAGGTTTTCTCTTGAACAGGAAATGATCTAAGTCTCTTGTCATGAAGTCCCCCCCACCCCCATCTATACTCCTATGTAAATGATACAATGCTATGTCTCTCTAGCCTCACACTCTTTCTGAATCTAATGAAACCCTCTGCTTGCACCTCCTTGACTGACTCTTCTGACTCACTCCTTTGGTCTTTAGGCACACTCACTATTACAAGACGGCTAATTCTTTGAAGGCAGGAAGTGCCTGATACACGTTCACATAGTTCACAGCACACACAACAATACTCCGCCAACAATATGCATTCAATACAAACAGTTTAATGATTGACCCCTAAGGATTTAAATTTTGAAGTCACAAGTTAACCATTACTGGTTTTACAAACTATCTTAGATCTCATCTTCAGACAATAACCTTCTCAATTTACTCTCTACTCACTTCTTACACCTACCACCAGCCATCCTAATATTCAGAGATACAGACTTAGTAAGCCAACCTGGCATTCTCTTGGGCACTTTCATACATTCTTCTGCAAAGTGCTTTCATGGTCACAGCAACATGCAGAATAGATACCACCATTCTCCCTTTGTTTTAGGGAAACTGGGGTTTAAAAGGCTTGACTTGCCAGATGCCACACAACCTTGGCCTGGGACATAGCTAGATAGAAAGAAAAAGATGAATCATAAGGTGGCTGCTCTCAAAGAGCTTATACAATGCTCTGAGGAAGTCACAGAAGTTCTGGAAAGGAGTTACAGAGACCATAAGCAAGAAAAGTTCAAACTGTGTAACTGAGTAATTATAGAACGCTTAACAAATTAAATATTTGACCCACTGAAAAGTGAGGAGGCAAAAATCACATGAAAAACAAAAAGCATCTACGGAGGTCAATGGAACAAAGACCCTAAAAATGACTGGAGAATGGGTGACAAACTTTTAAATCTTCTATAACTAAAACTGTTAATGAAACACTTTTCAAAAAAAGATATTTTATAAATTTATGTTCAAGGACTCCGTGTCTTGTTTAATAAGTGCAAAGTAAAACAGAAACAGTATCAAGTGTTCTTAGGAAGAATAATTACTCAAACTGTTTAGAAATGCAGAAAGCCAAATTAGATTTGGTAAGAGAAAAATCATAGAAACTTATGTGATAATGATTTTTCCATAAAATATGCTGCCATGTCTCATTATTCCAGAACTCCTCTATTTTTTTTACCAAGTCTTTAATAAAGCAGTCCTCAAACTTCAGCCCTAGAATCCTATTTATATTCTACAGCTATCTTCTACCCAGAAGCAATCACTGCTAATGCATCTAGTATGTCTGGAACTCCAAGGCTCTCTCACCAGAACATTCATAGAACTTGAGCCTTGACTTCATCATCGAATATTCAGAAGACTGAGTTTACCACATTTGCAAAACATCATCTCCCTCACAGTGATGTAATTTGTGAGGGCACTAAAAATTATTCTCAAAAAAAAGAAAGAAAGAAAACTAAAAAGTCTAAGTTATCACTGTATAATAATGTCCTTGGAAGAAAACTCTTAAATCAAAAATTACTGCTGTTTGGGGCCAGCCCTGTGGCATAGCGGGTAAAGCCACCGCCTGCAGTGCCAGTATTCCATATGGGCACCAGTTCAAGTCCTGGTTGCTCCGCTTCCAGTTGGCTCTCTGCTATGGCCTGGAAAGGCAGTGGGCCCAAGTCCTTGGGCCCCTGCACCCACATGGGAGACCTGGAAGAAGCTCCAGGCTCCTGGCTTTGGATTGGCACAGCTCTGGCTATTGCGGCCATCTGGGGAGTGAACCAGCAGATGAAGACTTCTCTCTCTCTGCCTCTGCCTCTCTGTAACTCTGTCTTTCAAATTAGTAAGTCTTTAAAAAAAAAAAAAAAACAAACAAACCTGCTGCTTTACAATAACATTTACAGTAACATTATTGTTTGGAAATTTCTGCACCCATTAATTCTAATAGTTTCTTTTAAATTTAATTTTTTGTTTTGACAGGCAGAGTTAGACAGTGAGAGAGACAGAAAGGTCTTCTTTCCATTGGTTCACCCCCCTAAATGGCCGCTATGGCCAGCGCGCTGTGCGGATCCAAAGCCAGGAGCCAGGTGCTTCCTCCTGGTCTTCCCATGCGGGTGCAGGGCCCAAGCATTTGGGCCATCTTCCACTGCCTTCTCTGGCCACAGCAGAGAGCTAGACTGGAAGAGGAGCAACCAGGACAGAATCCGGCGCCCCAACCAGGACTAGAACCCGGGGTGCCGGTGCCGCAGCTGGAGGATTAGCCTAGTGAGCCACAGTGCTGGCCAATTCTATTAGTTTTTTAAATGACTCCAGTTGAGTTTAGGATCAAGTGTTAAAATAAACATGCACTGGGGCACAGTGCTGTGGCATAGAGGGTAAAACAGCTACCCGCAGTGCTGGCATCCCATATGGGTGCTGGTTCCAGTCCTGGTTGCTCCACTTCCAATCCAGCTCCCTGCCACTGTGCCTGGGAAAGCAACAGAAGATGGACCAAGTCTTTGGTCCTCTACGTCTGTATGGAAGACCCAGAAGAAGCTCCTGGCTTCAGATTGGCCCAGTCTGGGGAGTAAACCAGCAGTTAGGAGACCTCTCTCTCTCTCTGCCTTTGCCTCTCTGTAACTCTTTCAAATAAATAAATAAATCTTTAGAAAAATAAAATAAACAAACATCCACCTAGCCACATATAGTCAGCAAAACAAAGTACCTTATCTTGGTTTGAACTCAAGTGTTTTTAATTGATTAAGTGTCATGCAAATAAGTTTCAAGAGTGCATAAAAAAAAAAAAAAAGAATGATCTGATAGTGCAAATCCAATGAGACTATTTTAGGGGAAAACATGCCAAGTTGATGTTGAGGTTCATCTGGAAGAGTAAATGTGAGAGAATTACCAATAATATTTTTAAATTAGGGAGTTTGAACTACCAGATATCAAGATCTCCTATAAAGCTGGAGGAAACTAAAATCTGGCAATGGCACAATAATAGCTCAATAAATTGGAACAGACCTCTGCAAATGGACCACTTAACAAGAATATATTTATATGTATGTTATATATAGGAACTAACAGGAATTAAGTATATGGAATCTATATAGGAATAGGAATGTATACATTTTAATAATTATAGAAATTCGGAATGCAAAGAAGTGTTTCCTATCAGTGAAAAAAGGATAGGTTATTCAACATATTGTACTGGGAATATTAGCAATTCATTTGAACAAAAGGCTCTATAACATGTCTATGGGGTATCATACAGAAATTCCTTATTAATTAAAGATATGAAGATAAAGTAAAAAGATATAAATATATTAATAATCTTCAGGTAAAGAAGACTGAAAAACTCATTTAATATTTAATATTTAATATTTTCCCCCTGATTAAAGATACCATGAGCAAACACTAAGTATGTAGGGAAAATACAAATGCAAGTTGTTAACAAAGGTAGAGTTCCTGCAAACTAAGAGGAAGAAACAACTCAGAAAAAGACAGTGAGTGAGAAATACAGCAGCTCAACAAACACAAGTCAAAGAAAGAAGTGGCAGAGGAGGGAAGAAGGGGATGGGAGAGGGAGGGAAGGAAGAAATGGAAGACAGAGGACACGAGGACTAGGAATAAAAAATATTTCTACTTTCTCATTAGCATCTAGTGTTGCCAAGGGAAAGGGATAAAATAGCACCATCTGATACTACTGGCAAGAGTGCAGCTGGTACCTTTAGCATAGAAAAATTTGACAAAATCAAAAATTTTACTATGTACCCTATGCTTCTGATAATGGTGGTCTACAGAAATATTAATAATACTATGCAATCACGTATGATTGTTTAGCATGGTGTTGTTTGCAATGGATAAACAAATTTTAGATATATATCAAAAGGGAATGGTTAAATAGATCACGATCCATCCAAACAATGGACTAGTATGCTACAAATATAGAAGATCCACAGGCATAAAAAAATAACCATGGCACATCAAGTAGAAAAAAAAATAGCAGTATTATATAACTATGATCTTATGTCATTATCTTTTGGCTTTAAAAGTTCAAAAGCATATAAGTGAACTTTTAACGATAATCACTTCTAGAGAGTGATACTAGGAAAGAGAAGGTGTAACATTCATTTCAAACTTTATATACTTCCACGCTAAAATTACTTTTATAATAAAAATGTTTTAAAGTAAAAAACATTTTTAAAAATCTAATGTGAAACATTACTCTTTAGAGTCTCAATTTTTCTTAGAAGTCAATAAGGTAAAAACCCTAGCAATAACACTTGGAATTGGTATATCACACTCCAACTTTTTCTTTACATCAATGACCATGAACAACACAACATATTACTGAAAACATCCACTAAAAAAGACCTTGCTTTGAAATAAATGTACAGGGGCCAGCACTGGCTCAGCAGATTAAGCTGCTGCCTGGGACAAACCACACTGCAGCACTCGTTTGAGTCCTGGCTGCTCTGCTTCTGATCCAGTTCCCTGCTAATGTGCTTGGGAAAGCAGCAAAGAATGACCCAAGTCCGTGGACGACTCCCACCCACATGGGAGACCTGGAAGGAGTTCTGGATTCCTGACTTTAGACTGGACCAGCCCCAGCCACTGTGGCCACTGGAGGAGTAAACAGCAGATGGAAGATAATTTCCCTCTCGCTCTCTTTCTCTAACTCTGCCTTTCAAATAAATTAAAACAAAACAAAGGAACAAAGCCTATCTAATCAAACATTCAGTAACAACCTTATACTCAGCAAACTCTCAATACTCTAAACTGTTCTGTGTATCAAGCAACCCATCCAAACTGCAAGGCTCCTTGACAACTGCAACTTTAATTTCTCTATTTCAGCAAGTATTTGATATAGTGCATATCTCCTACTCACGTTTCTGAGTGCTAAATAAACAAACATCAGTTTTCAATAGTTCTTTCAGTGTTCTAAAAAATTCCTGGGGCCAGCGCTGCAGCGCAGTGGGTTAAAGCCTTGTCCTGAAGCACCGGCATCCCATATGGCATATGGCTTCATATCGGCTCAGCTCCAGCCATTGCATCCATCTGGGGAGTGAACCAGTGGATGAAAGATCTCTCTCTGTAACCCTTTCAAATAAATAAATCTTAAAAAAAAAAAAAAAAGAAAAGAAAGAAAGAAAGAGAGAGAGAGAGAGATTCCTAAAGGAATGAAAGTGAAAGTTAAAAATTAAGTGTAAATGTGAATTCTTTGACATGTGCTCAATTACTAGATGAGAATTTCATGGTACAATCGATCCTGCACACATTAGATTCTCAAAGCCATGATTTCTCAGCCTTGATACTCTTGACATTTCGGATGAGATAATTCTTTGTTAGCGTTGGGTGAGCTGCTGTCCTCTGCAATGTAGGATGTTTAGTAGCATCCCCAAAATGTCTCCAGACACTGCCAAATGTCCCTTGTGGAACAAAATTACCTCCAGTTAGGAACTACTGCTCTTCAAGGGTAATTAACAAGAGTTGTATACACACTTCATACAAGCACCACCCCAGGTTCATGCAGCTTCTACTAAACTCATCCCCTTGCCCACAAACCCAACAATCCTTAATATTCTTTTCCTATCCAGACAAGTTTGAAACTCTGGAGTCATTTATTTCTGATTCTCCTGTTTTCTCACAACTTTTATATTGAATTAATACTAATTCCATTAACTTTGTTCAAATGTGTCCTCTCCTTTCCCACCTACATAGGTCAGGCTCTTAGGACCAGTGTCCATTTGGTCTGATATGGTGTCTCTGTGCTGTCAACCTTCAGCTCAGCAAACTAGCCTCTCTCTGTACACTATGGTTTCTATCTTCCTCTTCGCTAACCTGATAAAATATATTCAGTGTCCCTGTTTACACACAAAAAATCTACTTATGTGTAGTCCTTTGCAAAATAACCCCAATTACCTTTCAACACCCATCTCTTCCTTGCTACTCCCATGAACAGACAGGAATTCTCTACCATAAAAACTCAAGCTTTTCTAACACTCATGGCCATGGCTCATGCTATTTCCATGTCCCATGCAAATTTTATTACTTGTGTGAAAATTATATTCTAATTTTATTGCAAGAATATCTGTGATTAATATAAGGAAGTCAAGGCATCTTGATAATGCATGAATCACAGAGGCCAACTTTAGCATAGTATGATCAAAGACTCTTGGGTTCATTACACAAAGTTTTACTGAATTGTTTCCTATATGTAGGTAGCAACAGAATAGCATATATATAAGTTCTCATGCATACTTTCATGCTCCCGCAGAAGAAACACAATACCCATTCTCCATCAAAAGTCTCCAATTCGCCTGTTACTTAAAGGTAGTAAAACATGGACTCTGCCTTTGCATGGCCTGAATTGGAAGCCATGCCTTGCCACTACATGGCCTCAAGTGACTCACTTACCTTCTCTCTGTGTCTAGATTTCTCATCTATAAAATGAGACTAGCATTTACCTACTAGGGATGTTAGGAGAATTAAACAAGATAGTACATGTGAAGTGCTTAGGGAAATGTCTGGAATATATTCAATATTTCTATGCTTCATTCCACCAATAGAATGCACATTCTGGGGAGTGTCTGATATCACTAATGTATCAACTTTCTTCTTGTTTTTCTCATTTGACACCATGGAACCTACAGCACAATCACATAGTTATTCTTGATGGGAATGAGCAAAATGTCAACTGTGTGACAGAAATAGATACTGGAACAAATACATCAAAGAAAATGACATGATCCCAATCTTCAAGAATCCTAAGTCTAAACAGAGTTAACACACAAATATAATGTGAACTGTTACAATGCAGACAAATGAAGTGCACAGGAAAGGTACAAAACCACTCACAACTGGAAGAATAAGGGAAGGTGGCCTTCGGAATATTCGTAGTGAATTTTGAAGAGAAAAAGGAAAGGGGCATCAAGGAGTAGGACAAACTACAAAGATCAGCATGGCTTGGACCCAGAGAAGGAGACTAAGTGGTGAGAATACAGATTAGAAAAGTGAGAACTCGTTTAAGCTTGTGTGACATTTAGGGCACTAAACTTGATTTGGAGACATGAAGAGGGTAAATGAAGGAATCTAAGCATTGGAGTAGCATATCATATTGTGTTTTTAAAAAATTCATGGCCGCGGCCGGCGCTGCGGTGTAGTGGGCTAAGTCTCCGCCTGCAGTGCCAGCATCCCATATGGGTGCCGGTTCGAGACCTGGCTGTCCCTCTTCCGATCCAGCTCTGTGCTATGGCGTGGGAAAGCAGTAGAAGATGGCCCAAGTGCTTGGGCCCCTGCACAGCGTGGGAGACCCGGAAAAAGCTTCTGGCTCCTGGCTTTGGATCGGTGCAGCTCCAGCCATTGTGACCATCTGGGAACTGAACCAGCGAATGGAAGACCTCTCACTCTGTCTCTCCTCTCTCCATGTAACTCTGCCTCTCAAATAAATAAATAAAAATCTAAAAAAAAAAAAAAAATCATGGCCAAAAAATAGAAAATGGGTTTTTAAAGCAAGACTGAAACAAAAGCAGTCAGAAAATTATTGAACGGAGACACGCAACAAATCCTATGGATTGACTTAAGGTTAAAACGATGGAGATGGAGAAAGGGATATTTAAATACAAGGCAAACTCAGGAATTCTTGGTATCTAAATGGATACAGGAAGTAATAGAAAAAAATCACCCCCAGATTTTCGGCCAAGAAACAAAGAGCAGACAGTGGTGCCATTAGCAAATGACGAATGCTCTCCAAGGAACTAAGAGCACTCTGCTGGCCAAAATCTGCTTCTCTTACCACAGCCCTTTCATCCACTGCAAAATTATAGCAGTCCACGCAGGAACTCCGCTTCCACCTCGGAAACAGATGGGGACTGCTACCGAATATTTTCTTAAATACTATCCTGGGTCTTTATAGGGTATTGCAGATTAAATTATCACATGTTCTTGGCACTGAGGACACACAGGTGAGAAATATGTTTTCCGACAGAATTCACTGTAACACACATGACAGACAAGATGGAAAGAAAATGGAGATAGGGAAATAAGGTTTCACAGGAGACCACAAATACAATACTGCAGCTAACCAAGTACCACAGCACATGGTGATGAATTAAATGTTAGGAAGGCATAGGAACCTAAATGACTGCTAAGATTCTAATTCAGATGCTATTAATGAGTCTGAGATCCTTCAAAACATATGGAAAGAAATTCACACACACACACACACACACTCACACACAAACAGCTGGATAATCAGGTTTACAGAAATGTAGGTACCTTTAAAACACATGAAACAACAAGAAACCAAGATAGCTGACAGAAAATGAATGGTGAGAAGACAGCCAAGGAAAGAACTCTAATACTTAATTAAGGAGGCAGAAGATAAGGAATCATCTTTCTTAGAGATTCCTTACATAGAATCGAGATCCACACAGCATGGAATTTGGGGGTGGGGGAGTCACATCTTCAGAGAACATTAGGTTCAGCCCATCATTTTACAGATGAAAATCTAAATAAATTTCCAAAGAGCATAAAGCTGATTAGTGGGAATGTTGCTCTTGTTTTCTTCAGGCTATTTCCCAGGCACCGCCCCCCTCTACTCCCTGTATTAGAGCTGCACCTCCTCTGGACCTCACAGAAGTAGTGTTCCCCTACTGACTGAACCGAGATCGTTTTGAAGTTCAGTGTATATAAATACTGCTAATCGAGTGCCTCTAGAAAATGTTAATGCATTGTCCAGAGCATGATTTTGTGAATTTAGTAAGGTCAGAGTCTAGCAGTTGGACTATTCTATGCTTAAGAAACGGGCAACTGGAAGGCTGGGCTGTTTTCCCTTAATAATAAATACCAAGATAGTGTCCTCTTTCCCTTTTTTGCTCATGCTGACTTTAGGAGGTAGGAAAAAGATATCAATTTTATATCACATATAATAATCCCAAATTGCTAAAAATGACAGCTCCAGATCAAAATCAAAGGTCTGTGAGTGTCAAAGAGCTTTACTACTATCTTCATGCCATCAGCATATATTTTCTGTCTTTATTATATATAAGGAAAAAGAGCATGTGTCTTACCCCTCAACTAACCTATGAGCTCCAGGTTACTTTTTTGCATTTTACACAACATCCGGTCCAGTGCCAGGTGCTAAGCACTCAAATACCTGGTCAAATCAGATCATTTTATACACAGAGAAAAGTCACATATTCTCTAATTTGGTGATCCTCAGCTCAGGGGATCTCTTTGCTCCTGCTCCTTTAAAAATTACTGTGACTGGAGACATTGACTCATGCTGACAAATGTTTTCTCTCTGATGTACTGGGACAGAAAAAAAGATTGAGAACTTCTTATCTGGTATAAAATGAATTTTACAGATTAAGAAATGAGGCTTGTATAAATTAAACAACTTGTCCACACCAATGGACATGCTTTGCAAATCATAACCACCAGGTTCTTATTAACTGATTTCAGGTTCATAACGAAAAAGATGTTTGAAAACCTGCTTCAAGTCAAAAAACTAATTTAGTTCATCTTTCAGGCTTCTCTCTCTTAATCCCATTTTTAAAAATAACTACTTGACCTATTCTGAAAGAATCTCTCCCACACTCATATAAATCCTTAATTTCTACATGACATCAACCAAAAATTGCTTTAACATTTTAATACTAACAATATAAAATGGAGTAACAGACAATGAAAACTGTTATCTAGGAAATAATATTCTTAAATTCAATCAAACCAATCAAGAAGGGTTTTTTCCCCTTTACATAAAATCCACAACTAAATGTGAGAAATATTACAAAGGATAACAGTAAAAAGTAAATATGTGGTGTTGAACAATTTCTAATTTAAGTAATACTTACAAAGATGTAATGCACAATATCAGTTTCTGTTTTAAATTAAAAAATGACTTTTTTAATCTTAATATTTTTAACCAATATTCTGAAGGTATTCTCTGAAGCAAATTGGGATCTAAAAGTCAATTCTACATGTGTGTGTGTGTATACATGAGGATACTTCAAAAGTACATAGAAAAATTAAAAGATAACTTTAGCAGCTGGCACTGTGGCACAGTGTATATTAAGCTGCCGCTTCCAATGCTAGTATTCTAGAGCACCAGTTCAGGTCTTGGCTGCCCCAATTTTGATCCAGCTCCCTGCTAATAGACCTAGGAAAGCAGTGGAAGATGGCCTAAGTGCTTGGGCCCCTGCACCCACATGGGAGACACAGAAGGATCCCTGGCTCCTGGCTTCGGCCTGGCACAGCCATGGTTACTGCAGCCATCTGGTGCTGAACCAGAGAATGAAAGCTTGCTCCCACTCTCTCTTTTCCCTGTTTCTATCACTGCACCTTTCAATTAAATAACAATTAAAAAAAAAATTGGAAATCCATGCATACAAGGGACCTTCAAAAAGTTCATGAGAAGTGTGTATCTGAAATCCATGCAGTTTTTCCATAGCACACATTTTCCATTAAGTTTTTGAAGACCCTGCATATGCATAACTTTCAATTTTTTGCACCAAAATAAACTTATCTTTTAATTCAACTGCCCATGAACTTTCTGTCATAAATCTCATGTGTGAGTATATGTGAGTGGGTATGTAAAAGGAAGGAAAATAGAGGGCAAAAAATTGTATATACAATTGAAATAACATAAAGAAAAAATAAATAGAAAAAAATTAAAAGAAAATATGGCAAAACACAAACTATGATTGCTGCTTTTAGAAAGGAAAATCACGAGTGACTTTTTTCCCCTTTAAATACATTAAGAATATTACTTTGACACTGCAGCATGTAATTTCAAAGATTTCAAAAGGAGGACTTTTTAAATATTTATATGATATAGATACATTCAAATGAATTCACAACAGACTTGGTGTGAGACAAATTCATAATTTAAAGTCATTCAGATCAAAACATCTTAGGTTTAAAAACATTCACAGTTATTAAAAAAAAAAAAAGTTTTCCAGGTAAGCATACTTTTCACCATCAATCATCTTTCCTATAAATGTTTCAAAATGTCAGTACATGTAGATATACATATAAAGAAATTAAGACTTTCAAAATTTCAAAGAAATCAGTGTTAGATTTTCAATGGAAAAATAACCACTTCAAATATGAAATCACTTCACTGAATCTGACTAAAACTTCACCTAGTTCCCAGATGTACACTCTGAAAGCTCACCAACCTGGCTACCCAGAACAAACCACTTCCTTCAAGAGAATCATTGTTCTGGCTGTGATTTATTCAGCATGAATTATTTTATTCACTTTAAAATACCTTCATAGCAAAACCTGTGTCTAATATGGTATGTAGCACCCATCTTCTATTACACAAAAGGAGAAAAAACAAACAAAAAAGGTGAATTGGAACTATGTTTCAATTTTATGTTAAGTATCAAACCAACAATTTTTAAAAACAAAAAAAATTTAAGTGAACAGATTCTAACCTGTATATTAAATTGGATTATGAACAGAGGTGGTGTATACAAAATTTATAGATACATACAATAAACTTAAAATATGATATATTTTACAGCAATAAGAATTCCTTTTAGTTCAATAGGAAATAAAGGCAATACCAAGGTACTAATAATTTCCCCTTTAAAAAATTATTGCTGTGGCTGAAGTTTTTGCTTGTTAGCCCAGAAATAGGGCAGACAACAAAACAAAGTCCTTTTGCTATAAGGAAACAATATAAATCCTTCAACAGCAACAACAAAAACACTAAATAAATTCATTGATGTACTTGACCATTCTGCCAAAAGCTTTCTGTTTCACTTAAGCTAAACCCCCTCTGGAATTTCCATCTATATCCCCATCCCTGGAAATATTTATTCTTGAGCCTCTCACTAACAAATCCCATTTATCCTTTAAGTATAAAATTGTGGGCGAAACCAAGATTGTAAATTTGAGAAATAGCTCCCAATAACAGAATAAGCCAAATTTAGCAAGCTCCCACTGTGTGTCAAGAAATGCTGTTAATACTTTCATATACAAGTATACGATCTCATTTCACATCACAACCACCTTAAGAAATAAGAATGGTTACTCTACTATAAATGAGGAAATTGTGGCATGGTATTAATTTGCTGAAGGTCATACAGCTTACTAGTAGTTGGTTTAGCAAGAAACTAAATCCCAACAATGCAACACAAGTAGCTGTGCTCTTCTAAATTACTGTGAAAACCAGCATTGAGAATCTCCAACCTCAACTCATAGAGTTAGAAAACATGGCATTTGAAGACAGAAGAAAGTTCAAGAGAAATAAAAATGACCTGGAAATGAACCAAAGAGTTTACAAGAACCTTACCAAAAACTCCAAGAAAGGGCTCTAACTATCAAAAGATGAACGAAAACTGAACTGTATTATTCATATTTTAAAAGACACTAAATTTCAACCATCTTCTCTTCATGTAGATGCCATTTGCTCTGTTTATAGTAGCAGTAAAACATACCTACACAGGCCTTTATAAATTCAGTGTACATTTCAACCTCATCTTCAATTCCTTTTCTAAATTTTAACTTTAGGACATTCCACAACCTAAAGACAGGGAAATGCAACCATATCTGAACAATCCTAAAGAAATTTACATTTTAAAAAGATGTACAGTATGCATTTTCCATAGACCATCTCCCAATGCCATCATGAATTCATATGTAAGGCCAAGAGTCATTTCTGGATGTTTTAAGTAATGACACCAATATCCAGAAATAATATCAGAGTAAAATGTAATGAATTTTAAAGCCATCAGTAAAAGGAAAGAAGGGGAAATTAACAGTTTTAAATAAAGGGCTTTCAAATAGTTCATGGGAAATGTGCTATGAAAAAACTACATATTGATTACTAATTTTTTGCATCAAAATAAATCTGTTAATTCCATTTTTTCAAAGAGCTTTTTGAAGCACCCTTGTATAACAGAAGCAAGTAAAAGGAAAAATCATAGTAAAACTTTGAGGTCCATAATATTATTATCATTTCAAAGAAGAAAAAAACCAAATCTCAGAAAATGTAATAGCTTAACAACAAAGGTCACACAGATAGCAAATGGCAGAGCTAAGCTGCAAAATAATATTTCTCTAATTTTACAGCTACCATCCCCTTCTGCTGTACCACACACTCCCAGTCATAACACACAAGCTGATGTATTCTTAGAAGTCTAATGAAAATCTGGGAAAAAAAAAAAAAGTTCCATCCTCCTTTACCCCAGCACAAAAGTGAAATTAAGCTTAAATTTTCTAAATGTATGCAATAAATTTTTCAAAAGCAAATTGAGAATATGTATAACTGAGAGGTTGAGGTTTGTTCATTTTTAATCTGAGACTGGAAACTGGTAAGAATAAAAGATATATATGATGACATAAGGGTTTTAAGTTTTCCTACAGGAAAAAGATCATAAATTTAAAAAAAAAAGATAAAATGGGAAAATCATATGATTAATAAAAGGTAAATATCTATAATACAATCAGGCTTAAAGTAAATAAAAGACAACTCAATTTAAAAAAATAGGGAATGGAAACAATTAGCAACTACAGAAAAAATTCCAATCACAAATGAATATATGAAAAACTACACAACTTAGTAATGGTCATGGAAATGCAAAGTAGTGTAACAATGAGATGCCCACCTCTTATTCAGACTGTCCAAAGTCAAGAAAACTACTACAAGGAATAAGCCACAATACTTTCCATAAGCAATGGCTGTATCTACTTAAAGTAAACAGTACACCTTTCCACTCATAATTCCACTACAGAGGTCTCTCCCAGCAATAGAAGCCCTAGTTTGTAAAGATATGTACAAGGACCGTATAAGAAGAGCCATGTTCACAGAAGCAAAAACTGGAAATAAAAACCAATGAGTTTCAATATGGGGAGTGCTGAATGAGCCGCATTACAGCTGTATCATGAAATATACCATCACCAAAAAAAAGAAAGAGTAGGTTGAACTACTTGACAGTATGCTATAAAAGAAAATATAGCATGCCTTTTATTATATAAACCATATTAAAAATTCTTCCTTGTATATGTCTATTTTTATGCATAATTAAAGAATATGTATCAGAGTGTTTTTTTAAAAGTGGTTAAATGAAGAAAAGAGCAATAAGTAATCTCCCAAAAAGGACCTCTGTTGAAGTACCATGAATGATTTTAAAAATCTCCAAATAAGTCAGTGAAAGTAACTTGAATGCCTTAACTCATTATACATTAACCCAACAATCCACTATTTTACAGCACTTGTTCCTTAAGTTCCTTAATAATATAAGAACACTATTTCACTGAATTAAGTTCGGTTATCACTTCTTGGGCATTTCCCATGTATAAGACACTGTGCTGTTTCACCAGAATTATTTTAATTTTCATAGAAGCTTGTAAGGTAGACTATTTTCTCAAGGAAAATAAGTTCCTGGCAATGCCAACTTGTAACAGCATGCCCAGTGAACCATGGACAGAACTATCAGGGACATATAGGTGACTGCCATTACAGTGGGCTCAAGAAGAACTGCGTAATTATCTTTGACTCTTACTCTGTCACAAATGAATGAGAACTTCGATACAAATATAAAATCCTTCAGTCGTGTATAAATATATGTATAAATAATGTTAGCAATGTTATTATGGTTAATAATGAAATGAAAGTAAATTGGTACAATTTTACTGAAAGGTATTATATACAAAAAGCTTTAAAAATATGCCATAACTTTTTATACAACAGTATCACTCTAGAACCATGTTTTACAATAAAATTGAAATACAATGTGCAAAACACACAAAAATGTTTACTGAAACATTTTTATTATAATAAATTAGAAAACTTAAGTTCCTATAGTAAGAATTTGGTTAAGCAAAAAACTAGACACCTAGACAATGGAATATTACAAAATCAAAATAACCCAGTATAAAAAAGGCCCAAGATTGGTTGCTGGGGCTAGAAAGAAGGTGGAATGGGGACTTGTTATGTAATGAGTACAGAGTTTCAGTTCTGCAAGATGAAAAAGCTCTGAAAACCAGTTAGACAAGTGTGAATATACATAACACTACTGAACTGTGTACTTAAAGATGGCTAACGTGGTAGATTTCATTGTATTTTACAATGAAAAATAAAATTTTAAAAATTAAAAACATTTATTGTGGTACATGATTAAAATAATTTTTAAAAAATTAGTTACAACCTCACTTCTTAAAAAGGGGACTAAAATACCCTATAAACAGACACATATATGAAGTATAAAAATGAGAACTTAGGTAGTCAAAATATATTGCTCTGAATGCTGGTTCCCCCATTTATTAATTTTGTGATCTCAGACAAGATGTTGAGTCATTTTTGAGCTTCAGATCCTCCAACTATATAACTGGGATAAAAACCATCTCTCCCCAATATAACTATTGTGAACATTAGGGGCCACCATTGTGGTGCAGTGGGTGAAGTCGCCCCTTGCAATGTCAGCATCCCATATCAGAGCACCAGTTCAGAAATCCAGCTACTCTGCTTCCGATCCAGCTTCCTGTTAACATGCCTAGGAGGCAGGAGAAGATGGTCCAAGTACCTGAGTCCTTGCCATCCACTGGTGGACACTAGAATGGAGTTCCTGGCTCCTGGTTTCCACCTGGTCCAGTCCTGGCCTTTGAGGCCAACTAGAGAGGGAACTAGAGGATGAAAGATATTCTCTCTGTCACTCTACCTTTCAAATAAATAACTAAATAAATCTTTAAAGTATTATGAATATTAACTAAGATGGTAGACACATAAAATTAGTACAATATTTGGGGTACAGTAAGTGCTAATTAATATTGCCAATGTTATTGCTTAAATGCCATCAAAATGCTAATTATCTCTAAATTCTAGATAATGGTATTAAATAAGTGCTTCTTTCTTATGTTGAGCCATTTGAATTTTCTGTTTTTATCCATAAACACTATTATTTATTTAATATGGTGCTTAAAAATGGCATCAAACTAGCAACCATAAAAATTCTATAGTATTTTTTTTATTAGGTTTTTTTTTTTTTTTTTTTTTTTTTTGACAGGCAGAGTTAGTAAGAGAGAGAGAGACAGACAGAGAGAAAGGTCTTCCTTCCGTTGGTTCACCCCCCAAATGGCTGCTATGGCCAGTGTGCTGCACCGATCCAAAGTCAGCAGCCAGGTGCTTCCTCATGGTTTCCCATGCGGATGCAGGGCCCAAGGACGTGGGCCATCCTCCACTGCCTTCCCGGGCCACAGCAGAGAACTGGACTGTAAGAAGAGCAACCAGGACAGAATCCGGCACCCTGACGGGGACTAGAACCCGGGGTGCCAGCACTGCAGGAGGAGTATTAGCCTAGTGAGCCGCGGTGCTGGCCTCTATAGTATTTTAAATCAAACAGAATTGTTGCTTTAAGTAACTTAACTAAGACCACAAAAGTGATTTGAAATTTAAATAGACTAGAAAATTACTTCATTTCTTAGGACTGCTAATTTACAAGGATTTCAAAATTGATACCTGCAGATGCCAAGGGTTAAGATACCACCTGCGACACTGGCATCCTATTTGAATACTGATTCCAGTCCCGGCTGTTCCACTTCTGATCCAGCTCCCTGCTAATGTGCTTATAAAAGCAGCAGAAAATGGCCCAAGTGCTTGGGGTTCTGCCACAGACATGGGAGACCAGGATGAAGTTCTGGGCAGTCTCACCCCTTGTAGCCATTTGGGGAATAAACCAATGGATGGAAGATCTGCTTCTCCCTTCCTCTCTGTTATTCTGCCTTTCAAACACATTTTTAAAAACTTAATAATATTCTCTCTGTCTCTCTCTCTCTCACTGTCCACTCTGCCTGTCAAAAAATAAAAAAATAAAAATAAAAATAATAATAAAAAAAACCCTTAATAATAGTAAAAAAAAAAAAGAAAAGAAAAATTGAGACCACAATTCTTTATATAGGAATCACAAGCTTCTTTGTTAAGAAACAGATACAAAGAAAATTTTTGGACACTTCAGTAATGATAACACAGGACTAAGATACTCATCTCCAAACACCAAGAGGTTAAATTATTGCACATAAAATTTTGCTGCAAGGAAATAATATGAAACAATAAAAAAAGTATTAGATGTCCAAAGAATTTTGTTCAAATTATAATTTGCCTCATAAAACCCATATAAAACAAAGCTATTCATTTATTTCATATTAGCCTCAACTTCTTTCACCTACCTTCTTAGAATAACCAAATACAAAGCATGACACACAGTTGGTATCCAATATATTAATGCACTTCCCTGTCTTCTCTTGAGAGGCAGCATCTTGTAGAACAGAAAACTTGACACGTAGCCAAGAAAAAAGCAGGCAACATGTTCAGAATGAACGAACTTGGTTCTATTTGATACTTCTATTAAACCAGAGAGCTAGCTAACTTCTGAGGAGCTATACAGAGCTATACAGAGGGAAAAACCTATGCTTTAATGTTATATCCTCAATGTCCAGCACATTTTTCTGATACAAGAAGGATCAAGCAATAAACACTAGTTAAAATTGTATTTTTCACCTCCTTCTATTCTGTCCCTTGCTATTTAGCAATGCTTAGCATACAAGTGCTCAAAAATTATCTAATAAGAGGATCCACTGCTATCTTTGAATAAAACAAGAAAGTATACACAAATACACACACACACACACACACATATATATATATGTAAAATCTGGTTGCAATTTTTAGCATTAAAAACAAAAGCAAGGTAATTAGAATTAAAAGAACACTCTGTATTTACCATTAATGTAATTCATACATGATGCTGGCTATTCACGAAGACGGTATCTGTCCTGAGATGCTAAAGCAAATAATTTTAAATTAAGCAATTAGTGTTTCAGTTTTTCCAGTGTAGGTGTATATAGAAAGAGAATCTTAACACATATCTGAAAACATTCTGAACTGCTTGAGTTTTTTTAGTGAAATAAACCACTTCCTTTAAAAAAAAAAAAAACCCACATAATTTTAAGTTGAGAAAGGCAATTAATTTTGAAGTTATCTGTATAAGAAATATAAAATTCCTCTAAATGCTTGAACCAAAGTACTCAGTGATAGAAAAGTTAGAGGAAAAAATTTTTTTCAAAGAAAAATATTTAAAGGAGAAACCAAAAAAACTGGTACTTAATTATGCCTGCTTTAGTTACAAAAAAGAATTAAAGTACAATGAAACATGTTTTAAGTGCACTATTGAGAAGTTTATATAGATTTTAAAGTAGTCATAATATTTCACATTAATAATCTTTCTTTGTAAAACAGACTTTTCAAATTACTCATGATTTACCTCCAGGATGACATTAAAAACCTCATAACACATTTGGTCTGAGAGGAGAAAGAAGAAGCACCTCTTCATAAAAACCCAAGTTCACTATCTTTGCCATTTATTACTCTGGTGATGTCTGAGAAACACTGACACACAGCACAAAATACAAGCGGGAGGGTGCAGACCTGTTTCAACTGTTTACAAATCTGCTTTATCTTTTTCTAATGTCTTGGATCTGCTCTAGAGAACAGCCTGCCATTAAGACCCAAACATATGACAATCATCATCTGAATATGGGAATAATGTATAGGAATCTGAATTATAATACACAGATATACCAAATAAAGTTTGTTTAACCAACTGTGAATTCTGTGAAAATAGGAAAACATTGCTAGAAAAAGTAACTATATCCTCACTATATAAAATTAGCCTGTATTTCTCTAAATAAAAGATTTATGTAAAGAGAAAGTAGATGAAATTCAAAGGGAAAGAAAAATTATGCAGGATGGATTTTTAACCAGTATGTGAAAACCAAGGTTACTTACAGCAAATTTTATCAAAGACAGTGACTCAACCATAAAGTAAAATATTGAAGTATATTTCTCTAGAGCATGCACAACTTTTAAAGAACCAATTCTTTAAATGATTTGATTATGATAAACAGACATCAGACACTTAATTTGTGAAGCAATGGAAATATCACTTTGAGAACCACAAAAAATGCTAAAATTACATGACTCTTTTGCCAGATTTGTGGATCAACTATTTTTTCTCAATGTTAACTTTTGTAACATCAATGAATTTCCATAAAAGACTCAAACCCAATATTAGAGAAAAGCCTCAATAGTAATCATAAAACTTTACTTCCCATACTAATATTATACATATTCTGTTAAAAACTATCTTCTAGTTATGTTGGTTAATCATAAAATTTTAATTCATATATAAGACTTTTCTGTCAAGATTTTCATTTCATTTGCTCCCCAAATAAATGTTCTTTCGGCAGTCCATTAATATGAATGCACAGCAAATTACATTAACATATTCCAAGGTTATATGTATCTGCTACTTGTGACTTTCATTATATATGTTAACAAAATTAACTAAAAAGTTATCTAAATTAAGATGACACATTAACATTCAGTATATTTAGAAATTAGTCCTAATTTGTTGCCATAAAAGGCTAATTTTTATAGTAATACTATGAAGTTCTCATCCCAAAACTGTACAAAAATACTGCAAAATTCCCCTAATGAGAAATACAGTACATTCCTTTCTAGACTGCTTAGCAGCATCAGGTTGATGTGGATAGTGGAATAACTATACTCAACCCTCAAGTCCTTTAGTACAAAGTTCATCGAATCCTATTCCCAGAAAGAGATTATTTGTAAATTTCTCATATATATCTAGCTTTAGGCTTGAAAACTGCCATTAGGAAAAAAAGCATCCAGTTTTAAAAAGGCAAAACAAAGTTTTTTCTATTCCAATTCTCCTTAAGTGAAAAGTGGCACAAATTATGAAGAGCATCTGCCAAACAGAAACGTGGATGGAACTGGCAGGGCACCAAGATCCCTACAACTGCAGATAGTGCCAGGAAGGCACCATTCTCCACCAGTGAAGGCCTATCTCTGAAGACTCAAGGAAACAGCCACCATGAAAATAGCAAGATCCAGAGAAATGTGAAGGCTGAGGAGCAATCTCAGGACCTACTCACATAAAGGACAAGGAAATTAAAAATCTTGGGAAGTGGCAGGCATTTGGCCTTGCAATTGAGATACTCAAAGTCCATATTCGAGTCTGGGGTCAAATCCCTTTCTGCTTCTAATTACAGTTTTCTGCTGACGTACACCCTGGGAGGCAATAGGTGCTGGCTCCAGTGCTTGGGTTGCTGTCACTCACAGGAGAGACCAGGATTGAGTTCCTGGCTTGTAGCTTCAGCCTGGCCCAGGATCCAGTATTTGGGCAGGAAAACAGCTGATAGGAGGTCTGTCTCTCTCTCTGTACTGGTCTGTCTCTCCCCACCATATCCCCACGTGTGTGTGTGTGTGTGTGTGTCTTTCTCTGCCTTTCAAATAAATAAATAAATAACAATAGTAATAATAATCCTTCAGTAGAGAATTTAACTTGTTAGTTTTTAGGTCGTATTTTGCCTCAAAAAGGAAAAAACAAGCGGAATGCAAACAAACTCCTTTAGTATGACCTAAGGGAACCGCATACAACAAGTTCAAGAGTCTTAGATACCCAAGCTCAATCTCCATACCCTGCACATTATTCTTCGTACAATGCTATCAGGGAGAAAACTGGCCCTTTTTAAAGCCTGAGAAATATTTAAACAGGACAAGACATAGAAGCTTATAGAAATATACCCAATAATAAATTATGAAAATAATTTAAAAACAGATGAAGGGGCCAGTGTTACGGTGCAGTGGGTTAAGCTGTTGCCTGCAAGACATCAATTCCAGTCCTGACTGCTCCACTTCCAATCCAGCTCCCTGTTATTGCTCCTGAGAAAGCAGCAGAAGACAGCTCATGTGCTTGGGCCCTGCACCCACGTGGGAGACCCAGATGGAGTTCCAGGCTGGTGCCTTTGGTCTATTCCAGCCCCAGTCGTTGCAGCCATTTGGGGAGTGAACCAGCGGACAGAAGATCTTTCTGTCTCTCTCTCTCTCTCTTTGTAACTCTGCCATTCAAATAAATCTTAAAAAATAAAATAAAAGCAGATGAAAAATATACAACATATGAAAGAGAAAGTATAAAATCAAATAGAGCAAAGACACCAATTCTCAAAAAGGGAAGAATTTGAAAGAAAAACAGAAGATAAAAGAAAAGATGATTAAAAACAACAGGAGAAAAGGTTAAAAAGTAAACCAATAGAGTTTAAAAGAGAAAAACTGAGGGAGCGCAGGGAAACTACTACAGAAATAAAAACAAATTAGAGGCAGCAGAATGGGACTACTTAGCAAGGTGCACGAATAGAAAAGACAGAGCAACATCTGTAAAACCCTTCAGGAAAGAAAGAGGGACTCAAAGCTATGCAAACATAGACCAGAAAACCACTTTCAAATATTAATAACTCAGGAAGTATTTTATACATGCATACTTTGGGTAGATAGAGAGGAATTGAACCAGATGATAAGTCAAGTCAATCAGTGGTCTAATCATAAGAACTCAATTTCAAAATAACTGTGCTTTACAACTAAGGATATTTTAAGGATAGAATAAAATAAAAATGCCATAAATCTTGACAGTATGCAGGTAATATGAACAAGTATCTCAGGAGATAAAGGGGGAGGACAAAGTATAACTTTGAAGAGTGCAATCTTTGTGGAAAGTCAAGAAATTCTTTTGCTTTGTTTTAAAATAAATACTGAAGACCCCCTATTCCCCACCACCCTACAAAATTTTTGTATGTGGAATGTTCAACAGTCTATCCATTTTAGTAGGTTACAAAACCAGCAAAAATTCCTATTGTCTAATGATGAATGTTTGAGAATAGTTTTGTTTTTAAGTAGCTAAGCACCTACTAGAGAAATTTGCAGCTAAAGGCTGCAAATAAATTTCAACTTCTGCACAGAAAATTAATGTAACAGCCTCTGCTTAACAGAAATCAAAGCAGAAAAGGACAAATAGCAGCATTAGGTTCACAGGCACACAAAAGAACTAGCACTACATTGCTAACACAAATTCCAACATTCTATATATAGCTAAGTTTTAATTGATAAACTAATTCATGGAGCAATGAATTAAAATCAATGGAATGAATATCTAATCTAGGGGTGAATCACAGAGTGAGGGGGGAGATCAACTGCATGGTAATAACTAAGAGAAAAATTCGGGGGTAGGTAAAGCAGAGGAGAAAAAACAATATCTACAAAATATGAATAGGGCAACTAACTGCAGGTGCGGAAAAATATAAAAGAACAAGACAATGTTTGATACAATGCTCAACTAATACGTAAGTCAACCTGGATGAAATGGATGATTTTCTAAGAAAAGTAAAACTTTTAAAACAGACTCTAAACTATTCAGGAAGAGGAATTCCATCATGAAATGAAACATTTCAATGCTATTTAACATTTGAGAATAAAGAAAACTTTCTATATTCCATATTCATATACACAAAATATTCGTATATTTCCATACGCCAGCCCAAGTGAAACCAAAATCCAAGAAACAGCATGCACACATTTACAACTACAAACTAATTTTAAAAAATGGAATCACCGTAAATGAAATGCTAGCAAATAAAATTTATCACATTAAATCACCCACCAAGTTCAATTGAGCACATTTCTGTATTACAAGACTAGATCAATTCTAGAAATTCTAAAAGATAATAATAATCTATCTTTAATAGTATGCAAGGTCTTTGGCATCCATACAGACAGGATGTCTTCTTCCCTGAAAAACAATCTCTTGATATCATTAACACCCAATAAAAACTACAACTGGTTTTTTTTCCCAAAACCTTTGCCAGATGTTTCCAAACCTCTTATAGGAAAAACAGACATTTGAAATAACTTACGAAAATTGTAAAAAAGACGAGAACAAAATAAGACAGCTTACTACACTTTAAACCTAATTGGAGGGGCCAGAATTGTGGCACAGCTGGTTAAGCCACCACCTGTGATGCTGGTACATCCCATATGGGCGTCGGTTCGAGTCCACTTCCAATCTTTTAGCTCCCTGCTAAAGCACCTGAAAAGCAGCCGAAGATGGCCCAAGCACTTGGGCCTCCGCACCCACATGAGGGACCCCGATGGAGTTTCGGGTTCCTGGGCTAGGCCTGGGCCAGTCCCGGGACGGTGCAGCCATTTGGGGAGTGAACCAGCAGATGGAAGATCATTCTGTCTCCTTCCTCTCCCTCTCTATGTAACCCTGCCTTTCAAATAAATAAAATCTTAAAAACAAACAAAAAAACAGGAACAAAAAGCTACAGTAATTTAAAGGTTAGAACGGATCTTTAAAACATACAGATGAACAAAGAAGAACTCAGTAAATGTCAAAAACATGTATAATTCAAAAAAAGGTATTTTGATAAATCTACCTTTCCATAAAGAAGGAAAATGTTAGTGGAGAAAGTATATTCCTACAATATCCCTTAATATCAGTAGGATCAAAGGTACAAGTGTAAGAAAATGAATCTGTCAACAGTATTAGAAGAAACGATTAATTATTTTTTAACAACTTGTAACAGAGCAGGATTTTCAAATAAAAAGCCATAGGACTAAAGAATTTCAATACATAAAAATTAAAATATATCTTCTAAAAAATTATCTAAGAAAAACTGGAAAGCAAAATAAAAATATTTTCCATGCATGTAATATTTTTTTAAAAACTAATATCCTGGGGGCCGGCGCTGTGGCGCAGCAGGTTAACGCCCTGGCCTGAAGCACCAGCATCCCATATGGGCGCCGGTTAAAGTCCTGGCTGCTCCACTTTCTATCCAGCTCTCTGCTATGGCCTGGGAAAGCAACAGAAGATGGCCCAAGTCCTTGGGCCCCTGCACCCACATGGGAGACCCGGAAGAAGCTCCTGGCTCCTGGCTTTGGATCGGCACAGCTCCAGCTGTTGCAGCCATTTAGGGAGTGAACCAGCGGGTAGAAGACCTCTCTCTCTGTCTCTACCTCTCTCTGTAACCCTGTACTGCAGATAAATAAAAATAAATCTTAAAAAAAAAAAGAACTAATATCCTTAATATGTAAATACAAGGATACTTGAGAAAGTCAGTAGAAAATAAAATAAAAGGTAAGTTTATTTTGGAGCAAAAATTTCTTGAAATTTATACAAAGATTTTTCATAACGCACTCTTCCAAGAACTTTTTGAAGACCTGCTCATTTGTATATTGGATGTATGTGTTTATAGATTCTTATATACACATATCACTAAAATTAAGAAAAAATTATTAAAATCAACCAATTCTGGAAAAAAATCTAAGTAGATTTAAATGTATGAGAAGGTAGTCAAGCCTCACTTATAAAGCAAAATGAAATGAAAAGATTATCTGTGATAATTCCAGCAGAAATACAAACTGGTGGGAAAGAAAACAGTGCCAAGTTTATTTATGAAAAGCAATTGGACAGAATCAAAAATTTTAATCCAGAAATTCAATTTTTAGAAACATAGGATGTTCATTTTCCTGTCATTAACAGTAACTACAAACATGTAAAAATGTTCACCAATGGGGGTTGTTAAAATGAATGATGGCACAATCAGAATTCTATTGTTCTGAAGAAGAATGAGATTGACCCCTACTACTAAATATTGTGAAGAAGAATGTACAAAATCACTAAGTGATACAGATACAGAAGCATTATAATATCCTCTCATTTGGGTAAAAATATATATACATGTTCCTATACATTTAACAAAGAAGTAATGTTTCTAGAATAACAGAATAAACAAATTGTTTACAGTGGCTTTCTCACGGAAATAAGATTGTGGGAGACTTTACTAAATACAGAGACTCACTTTTGACTTTAAGTCTTTTCCTACATTTAAATACTACACAGATTTTATGCTGGGGATACAGTAGTGAATACAAAAAATTCCTGCATTTACAGAACTCACATGGTGAAGCGAGGGCACATGGGGAACGGTAGAACAAAAACAAGCGCATACACAACACAGAGACAACGTCAGATGACACTGTGAAATGCTATGAAGAATAAAGCAAGGTTACAAGAGAAAGAGTCCATGTATAATGGGGGGTGAGGGGTTACGATTTCACACGGAGTGGGGTAGTAATAAGAGGAGTACAGTAAACAAAGGGGTACACATAAAGGTTCCCTTACCCCATGAATAGGATACGTAATATCTGAACTGCAATTTAAAAGGAAGAGGAAGAGAAGGAAGGTGACAATTATGGAAGAAGCAGAAACTTGGAAGGTTTTCTTGGGTGGGTTTAGGTAGCAAGGTACATGGTTGCTTTGTTTTAGCAGTAAGCTGGCCAAGCTGAATAAAAAGAAATACACCTGATAGACCAGGTAGATGTCTTAGGGAAGAACCAAGAGCCCAGTCTGGATTCAGACTGGAGTTTTTATGAACTGGAGTATGGGTCCTCTCCCTCCTCCCTTTGTGGGGTGTCTCACTGGGTGGCAGGCTTTCTGGGCATGGAATTCTTAAATTTGGGAGGTACACAGATTACAGAGGCCTAGAGAAGAATAGGATTTAGCCAGGAAAACTGAAAATTTCTGGCTCTAGCCTAGACAACACTTTAGGAGAAAATAAAATGAAAAATCACTAAACATTAGTTTCAGTAATTCTGTCAAAACGTAATGCCTTTAAGAGAAAAAGTAGGGGTCGGTGCTGTGGCACAGCGGGTTAACACCCTGGCCTGAAGCACCGGCATCCCAAATGGGCACCGGTTCGAGTCCCAGCTGTTCCACTTCCAATCCGGCTCTCTGCTGTGGCCTGGGAAAACAGTAGAGGATGGCCTGAGTCCTGGGGCCCCTGCACCCACATGGGAGACCCGGAGGAGGCTCCTGGCTCCTGGCTTTGGATCCGCGCAGCTCCAGCAGTTGCAGCCAATTGGGGAGTGGGCCATCGGATGGAGGACTCCCCTCTCTCTCTGCCTCTCCTCTCTCTGTGTAACTCTTTCAAGTAAATAAGTAAATCTTTAAAAAAGAAAGAGAGAGAAAAAGTAGCTAAAAAGATGGAGAATAGGAGCAGGGGCTGTAGCATAGCAGGCTTAGTCTCCTCCTGTGGCACTGGCATCCCATATGGACGCCGGCTGCTCCTCTTCCGATCCAGCTCTCTGCTATGGCCTGGGAAAGCAATAAATATGGCCCAAGTGCTTGGGCCGCTGCACCCCTGTGGGAGTCCACAGAAGAAGCTCCCAGCTCCAGGCTTCAGATGGCCCAGCTCCAGGCGTTGACGCCATTTGAGGAATGAACCAGCAGATGGAAGACCTTTCTCTCTGTCTCTCCCTCTCTTTGTCTGTAACTCTACCTCTCAAATAAATAAACAAAATCTAAAAAAAAAAAAAAAAAAAAAAAAAAGGACCAAAATGTACAATGATCTTCTTTATTAGTGTATTCCACATTTGTGAATTCACCTACTTGCTAAACTTATTTTAATACTGAAATCACCACTCACCTCAGATTTGCAGTCATTCAGACATGTGCAAAGCAGTTAAAGTTTTGAATCACCCAGCCTGCAAGTTCCCAGGTGAAGTTAAACAACACTCTGCCTTCTTGTCTCATCTCTGAATACTGAATACAAGCATCTACAGGTGTCCTTTTCATGATTTATTTGGTGTCCTGTTTTATCTATTTTTCATGTTTTTCAATGTTAACTCTGTTTAAAATGACCTGAAAACGTAGTGCCAAAGTGATGTCCAATGTTCCTAAGCACAAGAAGGCTGTGACATACTTTACCAGAAAAAGATATGTGTTAGAAGGAATTAGAGTACAAATGTTAATGAATTGATGTCTAAACTATACCTACAGATTGTGCATTGCTTATCTGAAATTCTTCAGACTGGAAATGTTTCACACTTGTTTTTTGGATCTTGGGATATTTGCCTAGATTTTACCATCAACACTAAAAAATTTTCAGATTTTTGAGAATTTAAGATTTCAAAATTGCAGATTAGCCTGAATTAAATAATTAAAATATTTTTAAATATAGGCACATATAAAACAAGGTTATGTACTGATTGGCTAATGAAAATATTAAGACCGCAGGCTCTTAGGAATCTACCTCTCCATTTCTTGAAGAAGCAAAGGTTCAGTATTGGCTAGCTCAGTGTTCTCAGTGACTGTATATAACTACACCAAATAACAAGTGACTACACTTTTATTTGCATGAACATGTGTGTGTACGCACACACATTTACTAACACAAGGTAGAAATAACAGAAAATAACAGAAAAAACAGAAAAGGCAATCAACTCTAAGTAGTAGGTGAGGGAGAGACAAATCATGGATGATGCTAGGTTTCAAGTGTTGGCAAGTGGAGGATGGTGAAACCAACAACATAGGAAACAGAGGAGGAGCTGCAGCTCAGATGAGGAAGACACAGATGTGAGCTTTGGAGAAGGTAATGTCGTACATACAACTCTGTAATAAACAAGAGTATGCTCACGTGATTATATGTCTGTATACTCCCTTTGTAAGTAAGAATCATATTTTTGTTCATCTTGGTGTATCTCCTGGATCTAAAATTCCCTCTTTTAAATTGTGCATTATAAATCAGGCAAGTCAATGTCAGAAATGCGTACTTTTATCAATTTTTTCAACTGCACCTGTCATCTCTGTAATTACATTACCAATATTTACCATAACCTACACTTTAATAGTGTTTCCACGTAATTTCTAGAAAGTAAAAGTACATACATTCTTACTCTGTGGAAAGAAAGAATTCTAAATGACACGTATCATTTAAGAAATTCTTCATAACCAAGTAGTTGTTTTTTAATTTGTTTATAGAAACATTTAAAGCAGTACTGTCAACATAAATTATTAAAATATCACTCTCTGAAATATCAAGTTTATATAGAAAATCCTAGAGAACAAATTTATGTTTTTACACTGGTTTAAGAAAGCCTCAGAATTATAATTTCTTTCAATGTATCTTTTACAAAAATTCATGTATACATTCAAAATATGACCAACCTTTTATAATCTAAAAATTAAAATTATACAACTGTATAAACTGAGCTTTATGTAATTACATGCCTACAGGGTAAGAGAAAAGTAGTACAGAAATTCATATTTATTCTTCCCTGTCTAGTCAACACTTTTTGTTTACAAATGTTCTACTGCTTATATAAGTAATAGAAAACTATTTATGAGATACTATATAGGTGATTTTATAACACAAAACAGAAAACTTGCTGATACACAGTTCTTTCTCAACATATAATGTATACTTGTTTCTTTCCAATGGCTCACATATATATTTAGGGTCAATTTAAAAGGTAAGAAAAAAAAATGATTTCTTATATGATTACTTAGGTAGATTTATTTCATGTGCTTCCTTCTTCATGAAAAGTATCTTACTAGTTCTTTCTTCACATAACAATTTGTGGCATGACATTCCACTAAGTACTAAACATTAAAAATAAAACACCGAAAATGTTATTACTACTGGTATGAAAAGAAAGAGGATTAAAAAATTCAAGAAAGGAAAATTCAAAACTAAAGAGAGGAAAAAGGTGAGATACTAGTTTCTTAAGTAGGAAAAGTAGGAAAGAGTAAAGAAAAAAAGGAAAGAAATGTTAAAGAAAATGTTCTATTCAGAAATGAAACCCAGAATCTTGACAATTAATCATAAAGCAAACTAAACACTTTAGAATGCAACAGGAAAGAATAGTTATGGACAACATGAGACTTTTTTTAAAAAAAAATCGAGGAGCAAAAAATGAGTTTTTGAATCTTCTGTGATTTATAGGATTCAGAATCTAAGTAAGGTATTATTTTACTCTTAAAGTAAAATACTAATGCACTTGATCATAACACAAATGATACCTAAACTACAACAGTAGTCAGTCAATAAATAGCAGCTGGAACAGAATATGTACTTAGTGCAAACATTCACTGTCACAAAGAATACAGCCATTAACAAACAAGGCACTTGTCTTTTCATGAAAGGCCAAGGACCAATGCTGGCAGAAGAAGGGGTCTTCTTGGTTTTACCCTCTGAATCTCAACATTTCCTTAGTCAACAGGGCAAATGTTTTGTCATGTACAAGCATGACAGGCCAGAAGGAAAATAGGGACACTGGAAACTTATTTAAAATTTTTTAAAAATTTTTATTATTTATTTGAAAAACAGAGGAGAAGAGACGGACAGAGATATCTCTCCCCCCTGCTAGTTCACACCACAAATGCTCTTATCTACCAGAACTGAGCTGTCTCAGGGAGCTGGGAATTTACACAGGTCTCCCACATGAGTAGCAAGAACTATCTGAACCATCTCCCAGAATGCACCTTAACAGAAAGCTAAGTGGAAGCAGAGCCAAGACTTCAACCTAGGCATTCCAAGATGGGATGCAGAGGTCCCAAGCAGAATCTTAACCACCACACCAAACACTTGCTCCTATCTAAAATACTGTTGCTTTCCCTTACCACCCTGTAATATAGAATTTTTTCCCCACAGAAAGACATCTCATAAATGGTACTTACAATCATAATCAGCCATTAAAGGGAGACCCAGCTCACTCTACCAGGTCGGCTACATGGCTTAAAAAATACTATGTTTCCACTTGAAAATGAGTTTGTTACACAAGAAGGTAAAATAATACCACTATTCAACTTCAATATGGGTTAAATAAGTATTGTGGATTCATGTGCAAAGTGGACCACTTATGTGGCACTTAATCCACCAGGAATTATTGTCAGTTACAAACTCTTAGAATACAATCCACTTCTAAATTAGAGACTGCACATACATAAATCTAGTTGATGAGTCATATACTAATAGCTCCAAATTACCAAAATGTCTGATCAAGGTTCAAGACTAGAAAAACAAACTCAGCAGTTGGGGCAATTCAAATTTTAAAATCGATCATAAAATACAGCTTGTTATTTTTATGGTCTCTTTAACATCAGTATTATGTGCTTGGAAATAGCAATTAAAAACAAAATCTGAAGACATCACAAGAAATCAAGAAGTGTTTGGTCAAGAATAATGAAGATATACTATGCCACCTTAACTTTTCCCATCAGAATACTAAATATAAAAACATCACACAGAACTAAAATTACTGGAATATCATTCTGAAAAATAAGCAAAACAAGAAGGAATACAAAAAAACTGATGAAACATATAGTGAAATGACTGCCAGAGAAAAATATTTCTTCACTGGGAAAAGGCTATTTTACTTTCACTACAATATTACTATTTTTGGCAAGAAATATTAACTGTATGCATTATTTTATGCAAAAGGTCATAATTCTTAACTGGCAACTTTCTTTGGTATTCCTAATTTCTAGAAATTATTAATCAAATTGATCCTATGTTATTAGTATTAGTATTATCCTTAGTATTAGTAATTTCATTAAACTGACTACCTTCTCTAAGGCAGTGGTTCTCAAGCTTAATTACACATCAGCATTACCTGGTGATCATTTTGAACACATACACTCCCAGGTGACATCTCACAGGGACTGCCTAGAGTAACGCCACAGCACCTGTGTTTTAAAAACATTCACCTCCTGCCACCCTCAGTGATTTCTGAATGCTAGTTGAGAACCAGTGCTCTAGGTCTAAGAAATGAATGAGACTCTTATTCTGACCAGATGAGCCCTTATTTGATTGGCTGTTGCTGAAACTTTACCATTACAAGGCACAAAACTTTCAGTAGCAAACAGGAGAACTTCACTTTTCATTACTTAATGTAAAAAAGAAGCTTAAAGAGATTTGGTAAAATTATCTTTCAAACAACATGCAACCATACTGGAAAACACTTTCTATATCTTTATTTTAAAGTGTACATTTAGGATAAACAGTGCTGAAAATGTATAAAAATAATTTCTGAATTAATCCAACTTCAATATTTACATGGTCCCTTAAAAGATTTTCATTTTATTATCATCAAAATGTATTTCAACAACTTCCATGGTATTCTTAAAAGTCAGGAATCTAAAGATTTTCTACTAGAAAAATTTTAGTATTCACCTACAGAAAAATAATGAAACTAGGAATGATATCAATAATATTTAAAATATGTTATCTCAGCTATGTTATGCCACACAGAAGAATAATCCTTACACTAAACTAGAATAATCTCGTGTTGGCATTTTTTTTAAGAATAAAGCACAAAAATATTTTATAAAAGAAAGTATCTCATTGTAAAACTTATAAAGCTGAATGTCAAATATATCTGAGGTCTGATTTCACAATATCAAGTTTTCATATGCCCTTTGTAAACATACACTCATTATAGGCTATCAACTTGGAGCCAGTTATCACTAAAAGAGAGTAAAAAACAAAAATTTCAGTGCAAAAACATATTATCTACTGACAGACAATTTTAATATAAAATTCACAACCTGAATCCCATATTATGAAGTGATCCTATAAAGACTAAATTAATTTTAAATAAAAAGCTCTACAACAGTAATCAAGTTTTCCTTGTTACTATTCTCTAGTAAATGCTTTCTTTTGATTAGCTTTTACAATGTCATCAGGAGAAGCTGATTTGAAGTCAAATGGTGTTATTGCTACAAGAGGACTCATTTCTTTGTCCTTTACGTCTTGGACTTGTCTACTATAAAGAAAAGTCTTATAGAGGTCAAGGGTGCGTTGCTTGCGGCCTTTCAGTGGGTAACGAAGACACAGTGTTGAAGCAAAAGCTGAAGGTCTAGCAGCAAGGGCCTTGGTCCAAGAGAGAGAAAAGGGTATTTTTCTAGTCAGAGAGCCTTTTTTGTTTTTCTTATTATCTTTAACAGAACTGGAAGTTTTTCCTAACTTTGAACTTAGAACTTTAGCTCCTGCTGTTGGAGCAACCAATTCATCTACTATAGGCTTTGGAACAACATCTGATGTTTTTATGAGGACACTAAGATCAATATTTGAATCTATCCCAGGAGACTTCATTTCAGATGAATTGAGCTCCAAAGAATCTTTCTTAATTTGAGAGTTGTCTACAGCAATTGTTTCTGCAATCAAATCAGAAAGTGACAAATTCTCGAGGTCTCTTGTGGGAGAAGATTTATGAAATGCCAAAGATGAGAGAGATCCTGTTAATTCTGATATTCCAGTTGAAGACTGACAGCGATTTGCCAGCTGTGACAGGGGAAAGGATCCCAAACTTAGATCTGTGAAACTGGAAGATGACTGCTGGTTACAGAGATCAGATAAAGTAAAACAGTGACTTGGATTGTTTCCTTTGTTCTCCTGAAACAGTTCAGCTAGGGATGGACTTTCTCGCTGGGGCAACTGTGAATTGTCCTCTTTTAAGATGTGATTCTTGTCACCTGGCCCAACTAAAGAAACACTTGCAACTTCAGTCTCTTTACTAGCATTTAAATTATCAAGAGTCATATTTTCCAATGAGCTAGTTAAGTGCAAATGATTATTTAAACTTACTAAATTGCTTTGTACTGGAATGTTTTGCAAATCAGGTAGTAAGTTATTTTGAATGAATACAGAATTATCAGGTGGTGTACTCTTTATCATTAAGGACTGTAAGTCTGGTACTCCTTTGAATGCAGAATCATCTTTGGAAACACATTCGGATACATGATGTCTCAACAAATCAGTATCTGGATTTTTTGAAAGCAGATTTTCCAAACTATCTGTGGATGATAATCTGACTGATGGCGGACTTTTATAAGAATCTGTTGGTATATCATGAATTAGGTCAGCTACTGAAAGCTCTTTTGTTAACTTACATGATTCTAGTTTCTTTTCACTTTGAGGCCTGTCAAGTTTCTTTTTTCTATGGGGTAAATAGTGACTTGGTACAACTGAAGGTTTATGATATAATCCGTGTTTGGCTACAGAACTAGGAAAATCAAAGGGTTTGCTACTGCAATTCAAATGGTTTCCTGATTGAGAGTAAGAATTTTGACCATTATCAGCTGAAACTTCAGAGGAAGAAAATAAGACTCCTTACCTTACAAGAGCCATTAATTTCCAGATGAACAGGTTGACATACGCAGAAGACAGCCACAGCAACCAAAAGGAAACATGAAATGAGGCATTTAATTACTAAATGCTTTCTTCTGATTATGACATAATAAAGTGATACTTGATCATTAAGTGAACACTCTAAAAAACATTAATAAAGGAATATTACATACCATCAACCAATCTAAAGTGACCTTCCAATTGTTCACTGACATATACAAATGTAAGTACCAAGTCAATCAATGTCAATGCATTCCTGCCACCCATGTAGGAGACCCAGATGAAGGTCCTGGCTTCTGGCTTCGGCCTGGCCTAGCCCTAGCTGTTGTGGACATTAGAGAGTAAAACAGCAGATCCTCTCTGTCTCTCCCTTCCTGTCACCCTGCCCTTCAAATTAATAAATTTTTTTTTTCAAAAAATTCTGATTTTAAATGAATCTAACAATGTGAAGTTTTACCAGAATTACATTAGAGTCAAGGCTGTCTCAGATTCAAAATTCTGAAAAAATTAGGTTTAATTTCTTCTGAATTTTAATGCATTAAATATAAACTAGCAAACAAATAACACTCTGTAACATCTACTGTGATCGAATACACTGTTAATACAGATGACATATAACAAACATTCCCATAATGGTCAATTGAAACTACATATCCTTGCCCCACCCTGCACTTTAAAAAACACTGTTAATTCATGGTAACAGATTGTTTGCAACTTTTGTTACAGCAAACATCCAGCCTTCAGGTATAAGAAACACCAACTGAGTAAGGACTAATACAGAATCAATCACTCAATAGTCTCCTCCTTTCTTCCACTAGCTTTCAAATTCAACCCCAAATGCTACAAATTTAAAATTAAAAATTTGGCTATGAAATGCAGGACTACTAAGTTATGATCTTTATGATATTTAATAGTATTTATATAAAATTATCTTTATTTATGATATAAGCACACAGAGATTTTTAACATTAACTGTTTACTAATTTCCATCTCCTATCTCATTACAGTTAAAAACAACATAAATTTTGAACCAACATGAGAAAAAAATGTCTTGTTTTATCTGATTTTATTTCTCCTAAGTTCTGGTAGTTATGAAAACAAGTAGTAAAATAACCAAAGAAAACAGGCTTCAATAGAGGGAAAGAAACACAATACTCAGCTTTAAAAATTTACAAACTAGAAAATCTAATGATAACCTCAAGAGTTAACTGTAATATGCATGATTTTCTGAAGAGCTCAAGAAATTTAAATTTTTTCCTTAACAGCTCAAGCAAATTAAAACCTCTTTTCAAAGTATTAACTATGTAAAACAATTAACAGAGAAGAAGTAAAGGCATACCTTTTGCTGTCTTTCCCGTAGTTACTACTCTCTCACTCTTGTCCTTCAAACTCGGCAGGTTATCTTGTTCCAGAACCACTGCCAAAGCCTTCTGCACATCAAACTTGTTCTTCAGAATTGCTTCTATGAGTATTTCATCCGGCACAGCATCTCCAAGTACCTCTCTCATGTGATCAAGGCATGAATAAAGACGAGCTAAAATAGACGACAATGATCAAAAAACCAACAATGATAAAACCTAGAAACAATGATCAAAACTAAATGGTGCCATGAAGTAATTTTCCATGTTCAATTCACACAAAAGGATCTGAAACCATACTAAGATCTTTAACTTCTTTTATTATAATGATCATATTTTTATCTATAAAACACCTATTTTCCTAAATCACAGGAATAACTTCATTTATTAAGAAATTACTATAGGGATGGGTGTTGTGCTGCAACAGGATAAGCAGTCAATTGGAATGCCTGCATCCCATATCTGAGTGCCAGTCCAAGTTCCAGAACCTCCACTTCTAATCCAGCTTCCTGCTAATGAAGCCTAAGAAGAAGCAGATGATGGCTCAAGTGCTTGAGCTCCTACCACCCACATGAGAGACCCAGACTGAATCCCAGGCTCCCGGCTTTCATCTGGCCCAGCTTTGGCTGTTGCAGTCATTTGAGCAGTGGACCAACAGATGGAAGATCTCTGTTGCTCTGCCTCTCAAGTGGAATGGAAGTAAGTAAATAAAATCACTATAATAAAAGTCTCATAATACCAACGTTCGAAAATGTACCAACTATATACACTTTACAGTAATAAGGATAAATATAACCAGCACAATACTAATGGTTGAAAAAATGTAATTTACACACAGTACTTTCTAATTTCAGGTGATGATGATGATGGTATCTGCACTGATCATTTTTCATAAATTCAGGAAGGGAGAAATAAGGGTGGGACTAATTCTAACTTATTAGTGAACCAAAGAATCACTAAGTATATTTCTTACATTTCTTATGTTATTACCTTAAATTTTCTTTTAAGCTAACTTCAATTTTTTCAAGTCAACTAAAAGCATTCTTAGGGCCAGCACTGTGGTGTAGCAGGTAAAGCCACTGCCTATGGTGCCGGCAAACCACGTGGGTGATGGTTTGCGTCCCAGCTGCTTCACTTCTGATCCAACTACCAGCTAATGTGCCTGGGAAAGCAGTGGAGAACAGCCAAGTGCATGGCTCCTGCAACCCCCAATGTGGGAGACCCAGATAAACGCCAAGCTCTTGCTTTCAGACTGACCTAGCTCCAGCTGTTGTGGCCATTTGGGGAGTGAACCATCAGATGAAAGATCTCTGTCTTTGTAATTCAGCCTTTCAAATAAAATTTTTAAAAAATGAGCAAAACAACTTAATAATAAGGAAATCCTTATTAAGAAGGGAGTAAGTAGGTTAAGAATAAATATTCATCTTAAAAATAAAAAATTTATGAGGCGGGCACTGTGGCGTAGCGAGTAAAGTCACCTCATGCAGTGCCAGCATGCCACATGGGTGCCAGCTCAAGTACCAGTTGCTCTTTCAATCCAGCTCCCTGCTAATGGCCTGGGAAAGCAGTGGAAGACTGCCCAAGTCCTTGGGCCCCTGCACCCACGTGGGAAGATCCAGAGGAAGCTCCTGGCTTCAAATCAGCGCAGCTCCAGTCATTGTGGCCATCTGGGGAGTGAACCAGTGGATGGAAGGCCTCTCTCTCTCTCTCTCCCTCTCCTTCTACTCTACCCCTACCTTTTCACCCATGTTAACCATAATGCTTGTTTAAAATTACAGTTCAGTTTTACTGCGAAGTTCATACAACAGTTCCTCTATGCACTTTTATCTAGATTTTCAAATGTATTTGCAGAGTTAATTCTATTTCTTCTACATCTGTTGTTTCACTACTTGCTTTCTAATTTTGTACATTTATGTTTTTTTCCACATTTTTCTTGATTTGATTAGCAGCTGATATTTTACTACTTTATTCAAAGATCAATTCAGATTCCTACATTTTTTCTATTTCAAATTATAAATTTTTAATTTAAAAATACTTACAGAACAAAGCCACGCTCCAAAGAAAAGCACAAATCACCTCAGCCCTATTCACTATCAGCAGATGCTATTCCTGTTATATCATGCCATTTTGGTTCTGCTATCAACCTATGGCTTCACTAATGTTTGACAAATGTCGTATTTTGAGAAGAAAGCAAAAATATAAATATCTTTGCTAATTCAACAGAGTTGAAAATAAACAAACTCAGAACCAATGTCATCATAATTTAAAAGCTCTATCTTGAAATTTACATGGATGTGAAAAATCAGGACACACATAAAAGTCTACTATGGTCTTAAACTTTTTTTTTGTTAGCCTTTTGGCATTTAGTATCTTTGTAAGTAAAAGAATTTCTCTAAACTAATCATTTGCTCCACATACAGCTTATGAAACAATAAATATTTTTTGATGGTCCTATAAAAAAATCACTGGAGCTTCTCTCTTATGATAAAAATGAAATGGGACAGTTAACCAAAACTTACAGTTACTAAACAATAGCCAATCAATTTTTCAACAACATAGTTAAATATACTACTGACATTATATACTTAACAAAACAATTTTTTCTTGAAGATATAATTCATATCATTACTGTCCAATTAGGAATAATTACAAATTAAAACTGAAACAGTCTGGTGGATTTGGTTATTAATCATTTTCGGTGAAGACATACAACACTCAACCTTTACACTATACCTTGATCAATTCCACTTAGCTGCTGCTTTGAAAGAGAGTTGGAAGATTGCTTCAGTTCTTCAGAATCATATTCTTCTACAGGCTCGACAATTGAAGGTTTGTCACGTCGTGAGTAAATAAACTGAGCAGCTAAAATATAAAATGATTAAAGAATGTTGTAATATAGCCATTTCTCATTAGCTTTTTATCTCATCCTTGTCTACTTTTCTGTGCTGCCTGAAATTTTCTCTTCTTTGGTACAAATATTTTACATGATATAAGAAACTTCCTATTTACATAACTAAGAAAATACTAGGCTAATTTTCACTCCCCAAGAATTACTTATTTGCCTGAGTCCAAAAGTTCACCAAAAACCTAGGTCTTAAACTCTGAACGATTTAAACTTTCAGTCCCACACTGATACTATAAACTAATGAATGACATATATTTACCTTTGACTTCAGACATCAATGTGTGTGACTCTGCAATACTGGCAGTGCCATCTCTCAAAATATAGCTGGAATATTATGTATTTTATTAAAAAGAGGAAAGACAGATTATCAAGGTATCAATATATGTGTGAGTATCACAAATGAAATACAAGCATTGATGCTTTCACCTCCACTGAACTCAATTCTGAAGACAATATTCAGTTGTGAAGGAATAAAATTAAAGAATATATTAAGGACAGAAACTGTCAACAAAAGGCAAGTTTTTATTAGGGATTTTAGCTTAGCTTAGCTAAAGCTTAGCTTTCTGTCAGATCATGTAACATGCTGCTTAGAGTTCCCACATTTGGCTTCTGTACGTTTTTCAGGAAGCCATTACTTATGAAAGGGAAATTACGTTCAAAATTGATTAAAAATGCACAAAATATGAGCCTACAGCCTATGTGTAACACCTAAACTCAGAAGGCCATGGCATAAGGGCTTTCTAGTCATAGTATAAGTCAATGACTTTACAGATTAGCAGGAAAGGCAAAGAAGAAAAATGAAATTATTTTAAGAGTCAATTGAGGCAGGTGCCGTGGCTCAACAGGCTAATCCTCCGCCTAGCGGCACCGGCACACGAGGTTCTAGTCCCGGTCGGGGTGCCGGATTCTATCCCGGTTGCCCCTCTTCCAGGCCAGCTCTCTGCTGTGGCCCGGGAGTGCAGTGGAGGATGGCCCAAGTGCTTGGGCCCTGCACCCCATGGGAGACCAGGAGAAGCACCTGGCTCCTGCCTTTGGATCAGCGCGGAGCGCCGGCCACAGCGCGCTGGCCGCAGCGGCCATTGGAGGGTGAACCAACGGTAAAGGAAGACCTTTCTCTCTGTCTCTCTTTCTCACTGTCCACTCTGCCTGTCAAAAAATAAAAAAATCTAAAAAAATTTTTTAAAAAGTCACTTGAATAAAAAAGTGCCACAGAAGCACAGATGACTAAGCAATCACTGAACACTGCGGCAGTTGTAACAAAAAAAGGTAAGGACACAAGAAAACCTAAAGGGTAGAAGATATCTTGGGAAAAGAACAGAATAAGAAAAATAATAGAGTAGTGAAGGCAATTCAACCTATTCTGCTAAACACATGTTTTCTCATACTAACTGGCAAATGGACGAGTGATGAGGGTGCTGAAGATGCTTTAGTTGATGAAATTTTCCCCCCAACATTTCAATGTTTTTTTCTCACCACATAATGGTAGCAGATATGCAATCCAATAACACCAACTAAACTGTAATATTATACTGCAATTCTAACGGTACTATAATTCTACATAGCTTCACATTCTTCCACTTGGCTCAATTTGTTCAGGTGCCTTGTTTTTTGGAGTCCTTTACTACATGGTTCCCTAGGCCTGGGTGCATTTGACCTTTGCAACATTACTCATTAGATTCAACACTTCTTCCAGGTCCTTCTATCAAGCGTTCATTTTTTTTTTTAATGTAAAGTCTTTTATTTACTGAATATTTATTAGGAAGTTACATATCTTTTCAAACATACAAGCATTTTTAAGATAATTACTGTTTTTGTTAGTACTCTATAGATAAGCAGTCAGTCCTAATCCTATCTTTTGCCATAAATTGTTATTCTTAGTATATAATTTTGAAGAACACAAAGTTTTTCAAGAATGTACATATTCACTTACATACAAATATGTGTGTGTGTATATATATATCCCTGTTTTTCAAAGTAGTAATAACACTATATTATAAAGTCAGTATGCCTAAATAGTAAGAGTCATCCCATTCATAAATTCTCCAAAAGAACACCTTTCTTCACATTTTAAAATCTCAAAATTAGAGATATGTTTTACCATCAGATACCATCTCATTATAATGTAATCTTAGAGTAACAGCCTTTTGTTTTGAAGTGGTCAGTAAAATAATGATATGCCTCACAGTCCATAGCATCAGATTTAATAAAATATAGTAGTACTAAAAATGTAAATGGGGTCATTTTGTGCCTAATGATCTACAAAATGTTTTTCCAGCTTTAATAAACTGTATTCAGTTTAGCCTGAAAATATATTTTCCTCAACTTCTTCTCAGAACTGTGAAGAAGAAAACTGAAATCTAAGACAAACCAAAATACTAAGTGAGGGAGTGGGTAGTTGGTTCAGTGGTTAAGATACCATTTGAAACACCTGTATCCCATATTGAAGTGCCTAGGTTCAAGTCCTACGTTCAAGCTCCACTTCAGATTCTATTTCCTGCTAATGCACACACTGGGAGGATCAAGTGATGGTTCAACTACTGGGATCCCTGCCATCCATATGGGAGGTTCAGATTGAGTTCCATTCTCCTATTTGGAGAATAAATCAGCAGATTTATCTCTGTCTATCTCTGTCTCTCTCTGCTTCTCAAATAAGATAAATAAATAAAGCTTTTAAATAAAAAAAAAATCAAGTGAGGCAAAAAGCAGATGCTGCCCTCAACAAGTTTCACTTGAGAAATACTGACAGACAAGAGGAAGTTCTCAAAAGATTTCTACTGTACCTCCTAGGAGCTACTTTTTGGGGCTGAAGAGTACAGTATTCCTACTACCACCAACCCAAACACCATAAATTCAACTGAGACTTAGGCCATTGTTTTGGAAGTAGAAATGGTTGGGTTTGCTAGGAAAATAGCCCCCAGGAAAGTAAAAGTGGTCCAAACTTTTGAAGTTCCAATAAAAGCCCGAAAGGCAAGAAATATAAAAACAAAGAGAATAACAATGATGAGAAAACAATAAATACAACTTTTAAATCACAAATTTTTAAATCACAAACTTTGAAGGAAATGCTTTCTAAAAAATACACATCTATTGTGACTCTAAATTTAAGGCATTTTGGGGCAGGCATTTGGTACACCTGAGAGGCCAGTATCCCATATCAGATGCCTGGGTTTGAATCCCAGCTCTGTTCCCAATTCCAGCTTCTTGATGGGAGGCAGTGATTAATGGCTCAACTGGTTGGCTCCCTGCAGCCCATGTTGGATACCTGGATTAAGTTCCTAGCTTCTGGCTTTGGCCTGGCCTACTCATGGCTGTTGTTGCCATTTGGGGAGTAAACCAGCAGACAGAAGATTTTTCTTTTCTTTCTTTCTTGCTTTCTTTCTTTCTTTTTCTTGCTTTCTCTCTCTCTCTCTCTCTCTCTCTCACTTTCCTCTCTCCCTCTCAAATACAATTTTTTAAATATAGATTTAAGGCATTTTGAAAAGCACAAAAGTTCAAAGAATTCAATATTTATTTCCTGAAACTATCTAAAATTGCTTTCTAAACATCTTAAAATAAAAATCACCTGGGAGACACTCATTAAAATAGCTTTCTAGGCTTCTTTCCCTGAAGATTCTGATTGAGTAGTGCTGAAACTAAGCAGGCAATCTGTATTTTTAAGAATTATTCACAGTTGATTTATATCATCAGGGAATGCTACAAACCCCTGGCCTACAAGCCCTTCCACTTGTAGTCCACTTTGTATTCTATCATCAGTTACCTGCCTAAAAGGTACTAAATAACCTCCAATAGACTGACAGTACAAACCAAATTAAACACTGTTAAACACCCTGGCTCTTATATCTCTCCCTAGCCCTCTGTCCTGTTGCAACTAGCATGAATTGAGGTCAAGAAAACAAGCCTCGCTTAAAAGCCGTTGGTTGACAAGTGTTGGACTCTCTGCCTGGGACATCATTCTTACTCACAAATTTACCAGCACCATCCCAAATCCTTTTAGAAACTTTCCCAGATGCCTTAGTTTCTTATCTACCCAACTGTTATGGCAAGCTATTTGAATGGCATTTTAGACAAGCTGCCTTATGTCAAAGAAATTAACAAATTTCTTATACATAAATTGATGTTTAACAAAGGTTTTAGATTGGAATGGACCAAGTAAGAATAACTTCAAGTCATATTAGCTGAAACAAAATACATAACCATTCAAATAAAGCTTAATATGTAGGTGCTTTTTGCTATCCTCACTCTCTGATATATGCTCAGTGCTCAATAACAAAGGAAATCTTTCTAAAGGAAACCAAAAAGCTGTTACGTTTAGAAATCACCTATCTATCAGAAAAAGTGTCTAATAGAATTCAAAAGCATATGTATGTGTTGCAGAATTTTAGGGAAAAAATTACACTAATTGGTAAAGTCATCCAATTATCACACATGAGACCATGAATTTCATCATGTCTTAAATGACATTAGTTGCTTCTTTGAGAACAGAAAGCGTGCTTTTTTTTTTTTTTTAAATTTACTTGACAGGTAGAGTTATAGATAGTGAGAGAGAGAGACAGAGAGAAAGGTCTTCCTTACGTTGGTTCACTCCCCAAATGGCCGCTACAGCCGGCGCTGCGCCGATCCGAAGCCAGGAGCCCTCGGTGCTTCCTCCAGGTCTCCCATGCGGGTGCATGGATATGCATTTGGATATGGCCATAAGCAAAGTACATGTTCTCCCCTCCCCTCAGAGAAGAGTGTCTCCTTCATTGATGACCCTTTCTTTCCTCTGAGGTCTCACAGAGATCCTCCGTGTAGGATATTTTTTGTCAGAGTCTTCTAAGCCAAAAATTTTCAATGCATGCTATAAATAGTGAATAGCTGCTATGCCAAACTCCAAAATTTTCTGACTGCTGGGTGGGGGCCCCTAAAATTGCATTTCTAACAAAGTCTCACCAAAATAAGCTTATCTTTTAATCCCATTTTCCATGAACTTTCTGAAGTATACCTGTATTTATGCTACACTCAACTATGGGTAACATGCACCTTCTTCTAAAGCCAGATTAGGGGCCGGTGCTGTGGCTTAGCAGGTAAACCTGCCACCTGCAGTGCCAGCATCCCATATGGGGACCAGTTCAAGTCCCAGCTGCTCCACTTCCTATCCAGCTCTCTGCTATGGCCTGGGAAAGCAGTAGAAGATGGCCAATCCTTGGGCCCCTGCACCTGCGTGGGAGACCCAGAAGAAGCTCCTGGCTCCTGGCTTCGGATCAGCGCAGCTCAGGCCATTGCGGCCATTTGGGGAGTGAACCAGTGGATGGAAGATCCCCTGCTCCGCCTCTCCTTCTCTCTGTGCGTTAACTCTGACTTTCAAATAAATAAACAAATATTTTAAAAATAAATAAATAAAGGCCGGCGCCGTGGCTTAACAGGCGCCGGCACACCAGGTTCTGGTCCCGGTTGGGGTGCCGGATTCTATCCCGGTTGCCCCTCTTCCAGGCCAGCTCTCTGCTATGGCCCGGGAAGGCAGTGGAGGATGGCCCAATTGCTTGGGCCCTGTACCCGCATGGGAGACCAGGAGAAGCACCTGGTTCCTGGCTTCGGATCGGCGTGGTACGCCGGCCGCAGCGGCCATTGGAGGGTGAACCAACGGCAAAAAGGAAGACCTTTCTCTCTCTTTCTCACTATCCACTCTGCCTGTCAAAAATAAATAAATAAATAAATAAATAAATAAATAAATAAATAAAGCCAGATTAAGTTACCAGGTATTTTCATCTACTGTATATATAGTAGCCTGAAATTTGAAGACAACTGTATTGTTAGGGAAATGCAGAAACCAAAGGCCAAGATCAAAGACTCACTCTTTGCTGGAAAGAATTTACATAGATCCTGATATGGTAGCAAAGAAATCTTTAGGCAGATAAGATAGAAGATAAAACTCTGATGTGGAATCAATTACACAGGAATTCGAATTCTAAATCCCTCTAAGCTCTAACAGAATTCTGAAATGTATTTGGTTCATTTATCAGACAGCTAACAGTAAACTGAAATATTATGACCCTGTACCCATAAGTATGTACAATTATTATGTGACAACTTAAAGAAAAAAAACACCACAGGATCACATAAAGAGAAGTCTAGGCAAAATACCTCACTATTTCTAATATTTAAAAGATTCTTGGTAATACCCAACTGCTCTACAGACTCCAGACTTTAAACTTTCACTATTGACTAAATTAGCATTTTAGGGGCAGGCATTTGGAATAACAATTAGATGCCAAATGGGACACCAGCTCTGCTCAATTCCAGCTTCCTGCTTATGTGCGCCCTGGGGGACAACCAGTGATGGCCCAAGTACTTGGGTACCTGCCACCTGTGGCAGACTCGGATTGAGTACCCAGCTCCTACCTTCAGTCTGGCGAACCCTTAGCTATTGTGGGTATTTGGGGAATGAGCTAGCACATAGAAAATTTCTCTATCTCTGTTGGTCTGTTTTTCTCTTTCTCTTTGCCTTTCAAATAAATAATAAATGTTTAAATTACCATTTGAATACAGCGCTACCAAGAATACTGCAAAAAGAAAGACCTTCAGCATTTTGTTCAAAATGTTTAAAACTAAATGATAGAATTGAGACTTTCTATTCTACTCGTGGATGAACTCTTTATATCCATTTAAAAATTAACATAATTATATTTCTAAGTGTTACATATTACAGTCTTAGGGAATAGTCTAATCCTAGAATGACAAAAGTATCTACTTGACATTTTGACAACTCAAATCATGAAAATCATTATTTCTTAAAATTCACCTGTAGGGGTAGGTGCTTGGTCCAACAGTTAGGATGCCAATTGGGACACCAGTATCCCATTTCAGAGTGTCTGGGTTTGAAACTCAGCTCCCACTTCCAATCTAGCTATGTGCAAATGCACACCCTGACAGGCCGCTGGTGATGGCTCACATACTTGAGTCCCTGCCACTCGTGTGGGACAGCCAGATTGTGTTTCTGTCTCCTAACCTCAGCCTGGCTCAGACCCAGTTATTGTAGGCACTTAGAAAGTGAACCAGCAGATGGAAGATCTCTGTCTGCTTTCTCGGCCTTTCAAATAAATTTTAAAAAAAATTTTTTCAAATAAAGTTCACCTGTTGATGGAGAAATACAGTAATCATCCTCCACAGACTGGCCATAATAATCATCATCTTCAAAATCTGAAACAAAAAAAAAAAGAGAAAGAGAAATTCACTTATAATTTTCTATATTTTTACTTATTAGTGAGGAAGTATCTGAATTCTCTCCCAAATAAACTGCTCATCAAAAGCAAAGGAACCTGGAATGTCTATTTTTCCAAAAAGTAAGAATTTCACTCACAAAGTATTCACTGACATTTTATATAAGTAAAGATATGCGTGGCTCTTCAGTTTTTAAACCAAGTGGGTTTTAACAAATTTTTCCAAGTTTTCACCTCATATAAAAAAATTAATCCTACAAACAATATACTTGAATTGTCTTTCCAGTGTTGACAAAGACCTGAAACAAGCAATCCGCCCCAGTTTTTCACTAACTGCTCTCCAATAACCAAAGCAGCTCTTTTCCATAGAACTGACTAACCTAGGATGTACAATGAGAGCAGTTTCTCTTCTTGTGGAGCTGGGTAACCTCTATATAAACCTGCCTATCTCTTTAAACTTCAATGTGCTCACTCCACTGAGGACTAACGACTTTTCTCTCTAATGACTGGAATATGCTTGCTGATCAGATTTTCCCAAGGCTCTTTATTTCTTCTAGCCCAGGTCCCAGCTTTCCTGTCACCTCTTTACAGAAGACACCATAAGAAGTGAGCCTCCCTGCCACCTTTACCCCTAGCACACTTCTCCAATTCAGTGTCTTCAAAGCACGGACACCTAGTTCACTCCATGAGCCTATCAGCTCCTTCAGAGAAAGACTTGGTTTAAGCAGCTACTTGGCACTAAGTTAATATTTATTTTATTACATGTTAATGAATCAAGCTACTTATCAATAAAAACCAACAAGGATCATGAATACATTTACATAAATGTATTCACTTATTCACCTGACAAATACTCATGTCAGGACTACCAGACACATCTGTGATACAACAGTGAGCACCCTCCCAACTCTCTGCAAACCAAAATGTGACTGGAACACAGACAAGGAAATAGGCAATCATAAACCACATGACAAGTGCTCAGCATGAGAAATACCAAGCAACTGGGGAACACACATACAAAAAACAAAACCAGAACTGAGAGTGGTGTGGCAAGGGAAAGGTCCCCAGGAATACAATATCCAAATCAATTCCACAGGAAACAATTAGTTAATTTCTGATGGTACTCATAAGGGAGGGATACCATGCCCAAAAGACAAGTTAATAAGTGACAAGTTATTAGTAAATGAGACATCATTCACAAATACATGTATTTAGGTATTAAAGGCAATAAAATATTTTTTACTAGGTCAGTTTCTAAATACTGAAAATGACCATAAAGTGTCATAATGTAAAAAGATGAACAGAATTCTTTTCAAATAATCTTTGTAAAGTGGTTCTTTTCCTCAACAATATTTTGGAGTATGTACTAGATGGAAAGTTTTGTGCCAGACACTGGAGTAAATATAAAATAAAGTATGGATTTCGCTTTCCTGAGATTTTTAAATTAGTAGTTGAGGCAGTCATGTAATGTACTATCCTAATTACAAAGAAAAACAAAGTAGGAATTAAATAGAAGCTCCACTAGGCTGCAGAGCACAAGCTCTCACGAGGTTCTATCACTTTTGGGAAAATGTTCAATTAGTATTCTAAGTCCAAGAGAAAGCTTAAGTTGGGAGAAATAAACTGCACTCTGAAGATGAAGAGAACTTTTACAAGCCGGGAAAGGGGATGGACCTCCTCTGCTAGAGAGGAACAACCTGGTTATGATGTCAGCAGTTGTTCCAAAAGAAACCCGGTTAACATGACAACCTGACCTTTGGCTGGACAAAGGGAAAAGACATTTGGCACTTACTCCCTCAGATCTGGCCCTCTCCTCCACAAAGTCTTCCTTCACATAATCCTGCATCAACTCCTCCAGGCCACTGTGATTTAGGTTCTCACTTAAGCAGCCCCCACAGCTCTTCATCAGTACCTTTCCAAGTACCTCATACCCTAATCATCTGGTAACAATTTGTGTTATCTCCGCCTTTAAATTACTCTCAAAAGCCCGCTGCCAGTCCCCAGGGCTTAGAACAGTACTCTAAGCACTCAGTGAGAATTGAGAAAATGATAAATGACTATTACAGAAATGAGCATGACGTAAGTTTTTTCATGCCCCTTATATCCTATGGGCAAAGATGTCTTCCCAGTCCGAAGTCATTTCTCAAGTAGCAGTGGTCCATATGTAGCGCCTACAGCCGCTACAATATTCACTTGAAAAGGCCACCACACAGAAGTCACCACCACAAAATTAACTTGACAGACCAGTTCACAGTCTCCAAACCTAGCACAGGGTGTTTGTTAGCTGCCCTCCACTAAGCTGAAAGCACACTAGAATCCTAGCATCATCTACTGGGGTTGCCAATAACCACCAACATCTTATGCACTACAACCTCTGCACTCCACAAAGCAACAGGTCTTTAATTTATTCTGCAGTCGTTCATGATTGTTTTTGTTCTCAGTTTGTGTCATGCAAGGCAATGCCTGTAATTATCCAGTACTTGAAGAGAGATGTGCTCTCCTAAAACTAATTCCAACTCTTTTTAAACCCTTAGAGAACATTCATACTTTTTTCTTCTACTTACTTTTTAAAAATCACTAAGTCCTTTCCCATGCCCTCCTTACTACACACTGATCTTTATTTCCATTTCAAAATGCATTTATAGTAAGCATTACCAGCCAAGAACTGAGTAAACACTCGGGATCATGTGATCTACTTTGGGCTTTTTTTTTTTTAATATGTATCTTTTCCACTGTCCACGAAGTTCCCAATTCGAAATTTGCTGAAAAATATTCAATCAGCTCAAACGAGATTCTGACCTAAATACATACGAATATACCTTGTGTACATTTTTCCTTTAAATGTACATATAACACGGTCACACCAGGTCAACTGAACGTTAAAGCATTAAGTCAACTCGTGTTTGCAAGTAAGTTACGTCTCACGAACATTTTCGAGAGGGGGGTCAGGGGAGAGGGACTAAAAGGCGGCAGTGAGTGCCCAACCTGCGGGGGACAATCGGAGATCTGATCATGGGGTGAGTGCATAAACATCACCAGATCCAGCCTCGCCAAACGCCCTCCCCATACGACGCTCCGCGGCACCTCCTCCTCCTCCCCAAAAAAGATCCATTCCGGAGGGCGGAAACCACAACCTAACGCCACTCGCTGGCACTCAGACCTCCTATTATCTGCCCCAGCTGGGCCTCCGAATTCCAGCCTGGCACCCCTGTCCAGTTCACACATGCTGGTGAGTGCCAGCTGGAAGAGCGAAACGGACGTCTCGGAAGGACCCTGACACCTACCTTCATCGTAGTTATAGCCTCTGACATTCCGATGTCGGGCCATGGCGGCGGACAGGGCGTTTGCCACCGCCCCTTCCAAAACACCCCGCTCAGACACTGACTAGGCGCCAACTGCGGCCTGGCGACCACTTGTACGCCATCTTGGCTTCCGGCAGGCCTCTGCGCCGAGCGCTTGCGCACGCGCAAAGACTTGTGTGCGCACTGCGCGACGGCAACCTCTCAGGGTCACTGGCCGCCTCCCTGGGGAGACATGCGCATTCTGTGCCGGGCGGGGTGGGGGGGAGCAGTGCGCTGTGGGGTTGGCCCCGCCCACAGGGCCGCGGAGTGACGCGCCTTGCGAGGGGGAATCCCCGCCTCGTACAATTTATTAGAGCGAAATACTGCGAGCGGCGCGTTCAGGATGATTTTCCAAATGTGGCTTCCGATAAGCGACTGAAAAAACTGACGCTGTGCTCAATAAAAACATCGAGCTTGTTTTATGACCTTTCACCTTTGAGGTCTAGTTAAGCACTCATGTAATGGCATTCAACCTGTGTACATTTGGTGTAAGAATTAGTCCAAGCTTTAGAGGAGAAAAAAAAAAAGAGCTTTTTAAACAGGTGTAGGAGGGTATTTCAAATTTTCGCGGAAAATAGAATTAAAAGACATGCTTATTTTGGTGCAAAAATGTTTGAAACCATTTATTCGCCATTTGCATTTTTCATGAGCTTTACAAGTACCCTCTTCCATGATTAATTGAGAACCTGAGGACAATAGGTCACCATGCTTTTGTGTATTTCATAACCTCGACTGTAAGCTGGATCCCGCACTACTGCCTTCAGTAAATAACTATCTGCTCTTAGTCATGTAAATCATCTCCATCAGCATCATAAAAAGTATTCATTGAGCATTCCTGGGACATAACCATGTGCACCAGGCTGAGTATTAAATACGGGTTTTTAAGCATAGCGCTGGCCTGAGGTGGTAATGATGAGTGATGCTGATGCATACATCTATAACCTACTATTAAATGTCTTCATTTCCTAGGACATAAAGTCAGGAGTGCTATGTAAAAAAAACTAACCTCATTATCATGCTGCACAAACCACTTCCGGTTTTAGCTTGCGGTTTTGAAATGGTGATACTTCACATCAAAGGCCAAAGTCAAATTCTGGAAGTTAAGTAAAAGCTTGCTAAGCCTTCTATTTTCCATGATAGAAAAGAAGAATACTAATAAAAGTAATACAAATTTGATTTATTTCTGCAAGTGACTTTGGATGTAATTTATACATGCGTTTTAATGTGTCAGTCTACCAAATAGTTGTTCTTAACCACCATTGGTGTTTACTATAACTCTAAGACGAAATCTATTCAGAAGTATAGTTGCTAATTTTCTATCGCATAGTGTTTTTTTTTTAAAGATTTATGTATTTATTTGAAAGTAATAGAGAGAGTGTAACAGAGAATAAAATATCTTCCAAATGTTGATTTATTCCCCAAATGCCTGCAATAGCTAGGTCTGGGTGAGGCTGTGCCAGGAGCCAAGAACTCCGTTCCTGTTGCCCACATGGGTGGCAGGGGTCCAAGTACTTGAACCACCATCTGCTACCTGGTCAGGCACATTAGCAGGAGGTGGACTGGAAATGGAGTAGCTGGAAATCAAACCTGTAACCTCACATGGGATGCAAGGGGTCACAAACACTAGTTTAAGCCACTGTGCCACTATGCCTGCCCCTTTATTTTACGCTTTTACATGCTTCTTCTGTTGCAACCTGTTACTTTGTATAGCAGATGTAGTAATAGTAACTCACAGAGTTGTAAAAAATGATTTATCCATGCAAGATAATTTAGCATGCATCATGGTAGGTGCTTAAAAATATTAAAATACAAATGGTAGCTTCTAACCCACTGTAATTATCAATTAAAAATTCAAACAGAACTTGTTGAGGTACAAAGTGACTGACAAGACCTCCCACTGGGCCCAGCACTAGACACCATAATTTTATCAAGTCCCACCTTTAACTCTTCTTCCAGTAGCATTCATTCGCTGTTAGCATAAGACCTTGGGGTTTTGGTATGTGTATGAATTGGAAAGCCAACTGTTGTTCAAACTATAGCAAGCCCTACTACCCACCCAAAATCATGAGCTCACTTCCTTCCTAAAGGATGTCGTATAAAGCGATTATAGTGATTATTTGCCACAAATAAGGAAGTCACAGGGAATGATTTTCTACAAACTAAGGAAATGACTGTCTTTTAATTTAGGGAAAAATTAATATATAAGAGGAAAATGTCTTGCCATCACATGTAGGGATGTGTACAAGTCCACAGAGGCACAGTTGAGAAACATATTCCAACATAGGTTATGTGTTATGGGAATAATGCTTAAACTCTTCCTGGGGTTGAGATTTTAGTATTAAAATGAAGCAAAGGATTGTTGCGGGGCTGAAGGGTCCGGATTCTTGTCTCTGAGTAACAAAGGATGCACAAAAGAATTCAAGGACAAGACACAAGAGCAGCAGAGGAATAAGAGTCATTAGCAAATCCAAAGTACCTACTCCAGGAGTGCTGGCACCCTCTAGAGTGAGCTGCAACCTGACAGACTGGGGCCATCCCTTAATGTGATCTGGAGACAGAGGGAGTGATGTTTTAGATGGGATTTTCCAGGAAAGTGTGAAGAGTTCTAAAATTTGGTGACTGCCCATTTGAGGAAGTGTCGGAGGTGTCATGGCAACAGGCACATGGTGGGAGTGGGAGTGTCAGCCATGACTTTACAATAATGGTGTTATCATGGTCTGTAGGTCATCACATGAGGCAGTCAGCAGCCATGTGGATGTGTTCGGCCATTGCCACTTCTGCACAATGGCTTCCCTACAACAGCAATTTCAGATTACTGGCCGTGGGAAGAGTTTCATAGGCAGCCTGGGGGAGGGTGTGGTGACGGATTTCTTTCTGTTCTTTCTGGGCTCCCTGATTGTCTCCTTACCTATACCAGGATGACCTTCGGATACTTTCTGACCCTCTTGCAGCAGGGTATGGACCATCCAGGGTGGCTGCTGATTGCATCTCTAGTACATGACTGAGAACATGAGAGACAACCTTAGGGAACATCATGAGCTTTGATGGTTTTGAAATGAGCCTCGATAGAGACTCGTGTGCTGCTCAAGGCATTAGCCAACGACCACCCCAAGAGCAAAGCCTTCACTGACTTCCTCAGAGAGTATTCGGAACTCGATCCACTAGCCCTGGAACTTGGTAGGTGTGATTGTAAAAGTTCAGTATTGTGGTTGGATGGAAAACACCATAATTTTGAAAACATAGAAACCTGGATTTCAGACTGCTTTGCTGCTCTTTTTTTGTTTTAAAAGATTTATTTTATTTATTTGAAAGTCAAAGTTAAAGAGAGAGAGAGAGAGGTCTTCCATCCTCTGGTCCACTCCCCAGATGGCCGCAATGGCCGGAGCTGTGCCGATCCGAAGCCAGGAGCTTCCTCCGGGTCTCCCACGCGGGAGCAGGGGCCCAAGGATGTGGGCCATCTAATACTGCTTTCCCAGGCCATAGCAGAGAGCTGGATGGGAAGTGGAGCAGCCGGAACTAGAACCGGCGCCCATATGGGATGCTGGCGCTTCAGGCCAGGGCTTTAACCCACTGCGCCACAGTGCCAGCCCCTTGCTGCTCTCTGATCCTTAACTTCTTTGGACTTAATTTCTTCATCTGTAAAATAAGTGTATATGCAATGTATGACTTCTATTTTGTACAAAGCAAATGAAGGGATATATGAACAAATAGTAGCTGTTATATAATAGGTGCTCCATATATGTTAGTTTTCTGTCTCACTAGTGAGGAAATTTTATCTTTGTTTCTTTAGCACCCTGATGTCTGACACTTTGAATCTTTGCTCAATGAATTAATGAATAAAAAAGGGCGGTTGCCCCTCTTCCAGGCCAGCTCTCTGCTATGGCCCGGGAGTGCAGTGGAGGATGGCCCAGGTGCTTGGGCCCTGCACCCCATGGGAGACCAGGAGAAGCACCTGGCTCCTGCCATCGGATCAGCGCGGAGCGCCGGCTGCAGCTGCGGCGGCCATTAGAGGGTGAACCAACGGCAAAGGAAGACCTTTCTCTCTCTCTCTCTCACTATCCACTCTGCCTGTCAAAAATTAAAAAAAAAAAAAAGGGAAATATAGTGGTAGGTGTCTTGCTGTGAGATAGTTAATAAGTGTCATAAATAACTATATAAATGATTCATTTTTATAATGATTTGTGAAGATCGTAAATAAGGATACAATTTGATACATTTTGACATTTATATACTCCAGTGAAACCATCAACCCAGCCAAGATGATGAATATATCCAGACTTCCAAGAGTTTCCTCAAGTACCTTTATATATAGAATATAAAATCCCAAAGTATTCAAGTGTTCCCTCTCTGCCTGTCACTGCTTCCTCACACGGTTCCTGGCAACAACCAATCATCTTTCATCACTGTAGATTCATTTGTATTTTCTAAAACTTTATGTATAGTTAAAATCGTATAATATATGTTCTTTTTAAAAAATCTATCTTCAGGCCAGCGCCGTGGCTTAACAGGCTAATCCTCTGCCTTGCGGTGCCTGCACACCGGTTCTAGTCCCGGTTGGGGCGCCCTGTTGCCCCTCTTCCAGGCCAGCTCTCTGCTATGGCCCGGGAGTGCAGTGGAGGATGGCCCAAGTGCTTGGGCCCTGCACCCCATGGGAGACCAGGAGAAGCACCTGGCTCCTGCCATCGGATCAACGCAGTGCGCCGGCCACAGCGCGCCTACCGCGGCGGCCATTGGAGGGTGAACCAACGGCAAAAGGAAGACCTTTCTCTCTCTCTCTCTCTCTGTCCACTCTGCCTGTCAAAAATTTAAAAAAAAAAAAAAAAAGAAGAAGAAGCTACTGATTGACTTTCTGGAGTGGTTGTACCATTAATATTCCCATGAGCACTGCTGTTCTGTTTCCTCCACATCCTTGCCAATACTTCATATAAAGATAATGTGTTTGCTGATGTTCCCATGGCTTCCTTGGTAAAGTGTCTGTTTGAATCTCTGGTTAATTTTTAAGGGGACTATGTTTTATTTTTCCTATTGAGGAGTTCTTTTCAAGTTCTGGATGTAATTCCTTTACCTGATAAATAATTTGCAAATATATCCCCATTTATGTTACTTGTTTTCATTCTCTTTTTTAAAAAACAGATTTATTTTATTTACTCAAAAGGCAGAGTTACAGAGAAAGAGAGAGATGTCTTCTATCTCTGGTTCATTCCCCAAGTGGCCACAGAAGTCAGGAGCCAGGAGCTTCATCTGGGTCTCCCATGTGGGTGCAGGGGCCCAAGGACTTGGGTCTGCCACTGCTTTCCCAGGAATATTAGCAGAGAGCTAGATCAGAAGTGGAGCAGCCAGGACTCAGAAACAGCACCCATATGGGATGTTAGTACTGCAGGCAGCAGCTTAACCCAATATTCTACAACACCAGCCCCTCTTCATTCTCTTTTGAATAGAAGTTTAACATCTTTATGAAGTCCAATTTATAATTCTTTCTTTAATAGGTTGTGTGATTTTCTATCTAAGAAAATTTTGGCCTCATCAAAGCTCACAAAGTTTCTAGTTTCTAAATTAAATTTTACAGTTTGGAGTTTTTCACATTTATCTTTCTGATACATTTTCCATTTTTTACATGATATAAGGTTTATATCATAGTTAACTTGATTAATTGTTCCAGAACCATTTGTTGGAAGGGAGCTCATTTCTCCACTGATTGTATCTACATCTTTATCAAAAGTCAGTTCAGTGGGGATCTGTTTCTGGACGTTCTGTTGTGTTCCACTGTTCTACTAATCCAATCTACCCTAATAACGGTACCTTGCTGTCATCACTACAGCAGCTTCATCAATATTAAAACCAAGTAGTGGTATCCTCCAACTCTATCCTACTTTTTCAAATTCTCTTAGCTATTTTAGTTCCTTTGCCTTTGCATATGAATTTTAAAATGAGGTCATCAATTATTACAAGTATTCCTTTAAAGAATTTAATTGATATTCTTTTGACCCTTGACCACTAGATCAATGTGGGGAAAACTAACATTTTACCATTGAGTCTTTCAACACAGGGACATTATATGTCTGTCCCTTTATATAAGTTTTCTTTAATTTGCTTCAGTAATGCATACAAGTTTTTAGTGCCTGGTCTTTAACAACTTTTGGAGATTCAATTGCAAGTATCCCATATGTATTTTGATGCTATGTAAATATTCTTTAACCCACAGATTGTATAACTTATATGTAATTGTATAAAATCATAGAATTTCATATAATTATATAAAACTATATTGTTTACATATTAGTTGAATACAGTAGAAAACTGCATGATCTGAAGAGATGTATCAAGTCCATGGATTAGAAGAGCCAGTATTATAATAAATTGGGAGAGATAATTCCATTGCCTCAACTTAATACATATTGAATGTTAACCCAGACAAAATCCTAGCAACTTTTAGTGAATATTGGCAGTCAGATTCCTTAATTTAAATAGAGATACAAAAATCCTAGAATAGGAGCCAGGGCTGTGGTGCAGCAGGTTAAAACCATGGCCTGCAGTGCCAGCATCCCATATGGGTGCCAATTCAAGTCCCAGCTGCTCCACTTCTGATCCTGCTCCCTGCTAATGAGCCTGGGAAAGCAATAGAAGATGGTTCATGTCCCCAGGCCCCTGGACCTATGTGGGAGACCTGGAAGAAGTGCCTGGCCCAGCCCCAGCCTTTGTGGCCATTTGGGGAGTGAACCGACAGCTGGAAGATCTCTCTCTCTCTCTCTCTCTCTCTCTCAATTTAACTCTGCCTTTCAAACAAATAAAATAAATATTTTAAAAAGTCCTAGAAAAGCCAAGACAATCTGAAAAAAAGGACCAAGTTGAAGGACTTACACTCTCTGGCCAGATACTGCAGAAATTCAGAAACAGAGAGGGTCTCCATAGGCGTAAAGTGAACAAGAGAAGCCAGCCCCTACAGAGTACCTGCTGTTTGCCTGTAGTGATGGACGTTGGATGAGCAAAGCCATTCCGTGGTGATGGAAGTCAGAGGGTGGTCCCTTTGGAGGTGAGTATTAGCAGGGGTGGGAGAGCAAGAACTGAAAGGGGCTTTCTGAGATGCTGTATTGCTTTATATATAAGGGTGAGGATTATAAGGTTTCATACATAGGTGAAATTTTATTGTGCTATACATTTAAGATTCCCATGCCTTCAGACCTTCATAAGAGAAACTATTTATTTTAAACAGAAAAATGTGATGGGTTATGCAAGATGACCCCTAAATCCTCCACTTATTATCTCCCCACAGAGACAACGATTTGAAAGCTATTCACATCCCTTCACCAGGACTGGGAAAAGGCCACAGTCCTTGGTTTTAATATAATAGCAAGAAAAGATGCATTGAATAAGTCAGGAAGGAAAGAGTTGCCTGCACAGTGTGGAGAGCGATGTCTGCCACTTGAGGGACAGAGAGGGAATTAAGGAGAGGCCCAGTATCAAACTCACTATGATGAAAACCAGTGCTGGGCAGAACCCACACACCCTAGCCCTCAAGCCAATATCCAGAGTCTCTGAAAGCGCCTTACCTAGGTGACCAAGGGACTGCCTCCAGCACTCCTTCCCCAACCTCAGGCAGCACAACATAGAGGAAGACCCCACCCATGGGGCAGCACGGCAGGAAGGCAAGCACAGGGACAGAAGTCGCAGCGCAACGGGATACACAATGGTCTTGGAAAGGAGGGGATTAGCACACAGCATCTGCTGTCCCATCTCACAAGATCAAATCTGAGCCAAGAGGGATTTCACTGAGGAGAGGGTGAGCAAGAGGCCTGGAGCAATCCTCTCATACCATGGTACCCGGATCATTTACCACAGTAGAACTCCTGGGCTCTCACAGGCCTGAGCCCAGTGTTGGGAGCTGTGGGGTTACCAGATGATTGCATTGCTCATGCTGCCCACTCCCCTGTCCGTGGAGCTATCTTGATGTCACCTACTCAGGATCCTGGAAAACAGTTGCTCCCGGCAGCCCTGCAGACTTAGCCCTGATGGTCAGCCAGGAGGCTCCACCCCATGGCAATGAGAAGAGCATAAGCAGCATGTCTTGCGTGAGTTGGCCTGTAGTGGTCCCCAGAAAGCAGGTGGGTGGTCCCAGTCCCTTTTGGCTGTCCTGGAAGCAGCTTGATGGCCCCACCCATGCACTCTCGGCTGGAGGAAGCAACTCGACAACCAGCCCTGAGCATCTCAGCCCATAGAGACCCAGGGAATCAAGTCAGTGGCCCTGGATCCCAGGAAGCAGCTGAGAAAACATATCTGAGTGGTTTGGCCCACCAAAGTCCCAAGAAAGCAACTGGATGGCCCTACCCATCCTCTTGGAGCAGTTAAGCAACCCATTCTCAGAAGCTTTGTCCACTGAGATCCTGAGAAATAGACACTTAGCATTGCCCACCTACCTTCAGCTCTAGGAAGCAGCTGGGCAATACTTCCTTCAGCAGCTTGGTCCTTGGAGGCTCTATGGGGTGACCAGTGCAGTCCTCAGACACTGACAGGCACCACCCTACAGCTGGGCATCCTGCACATTGACCCACAGAGATGACCCCATACTCACAGGACCTACAGAGCAAAATACACAGTGCTGTCAGTGAACCAGTGAACTTGAGGGAGCTGCAATCTAGCAGGCTGTGAAGCTCCACAACCCCTATAGCCTAGGCCACTGAGACACCTGCAGACATCATCAATGCTGGTTAGAACTGAAGAAGTTTCATGCACACTGTACTAAAGCACCCATCTGGAACACCGTTAAGCAAGCACACATTTGCATTATGGGTGTTCCAGAAGAGGAGGGAAAAGGCAAAGAAAATTTATTAGATGAAACAATTCTGAAAACTTTCCAAATCTTGAGAAAGACAGACACATCCAGATCCAGGGTGTCCAAAGGAACCCTAATAGATTCTCTAAGGGGAAGGTGTTGTGGCACATGGATTAAGCTCACATCCCATATCAGAGCGCCTAGGTTCAAGTCCTACCTCTGCTTCTGGCCCACCTTCCTGTTCATGCCTACCTTGGGAGGCAGAAAGTTGTGGCTCAAGTGCATGGGTTCCTGTCACTCATGTGGGAGACCTGGATGTAGTTTCTGGCTCCTGGTTTTGGCCTGGCATAGCCCCAGCTATTGGAGGCGTTTGGGGAGTGAACTAGCAGATGGAAGATTTTCTCTTTCTTTCTCTGTGTGTGTGTGTGTGTTACTCTGCTTTTCAAATATATATATATATATATTTAGAAGGGATATATATAGATCCCTTAGAAGGAGGAGGGGGAGAGAGAGGGAGAGAGGGGGAGGAGGGGGAGAGAGGAGGAGGAGGGGGAGAGATGGCCCTTCTAAGACATGTTATAGTCACACTGTAAAAAAACACAAAGAGAATTCTGAAAACAGCAATATAAAAACATCAAGTTGCTTATAAGGCTATTCCCATTAGAACAACGACAGACTTCTTGGCTGAAGCGTTACAGACCAAAAAAGAATGGGATGAAATATTTAAGTCTTGAAAAAAATTACCCAGAAAAATGTACCTGGGGCAAGTGTTTGGCCTAGTGGTTAAGACGCCTGTATCCCATGTCATACTGCCTGGGTTCAAAACCATGGCTTAAGTAGTTGGGGCCCTGCCAACATATATGGGAAATCTAGGTTGTGTCCTTGGCTCTTGGCTTTGGCCTATCTCAATCCCAGCCATTATAGGCATCTGGGGAAGGAACCAGTGGGTGAGAGCTCTCTCCCTTTTTCTCTCTCTCTTTGTCTGCCTCTCCAATTTAAAAAATTTCAAATGGCAATTCAGTATGAAGGTTAAGCTACCAGTTGGGATGTCTGCATCTCATATTGGAGTACCAATCATAGTTCTAGCTGCTCCATTTCCAATCCAGATTCCTGCTAATGTACCTGGGAAGGAAGAAGAGGGTGGCCCAATTGCTTGGGGTCCCTGCCACCCATGTAGGAGACCCAGAAGGAATTCTAGACTCCTGGCTTTAGCCTGGCCCAGTCTTGACTACTGCAGGCTTTGGGGCTGTAAACCAGCAGATGGAAGATCTTTGGCTCTTTTTCTCTCCCCTCTTTCTGTCACTCTGCCTTTCAAATAAATAAAATAAACCCTAAAAAAAGAAAGAAAGAAAAAAGAAAAACAACACTATACCCAGCAAAGTCATCCTTCAGAAATGAAGGGTTAAGAAAACTTTCCATGACAAGCAAAAAGCTGAAGGAACTTATCACTGCCAGACTGGCCCAATAACATAGAGTAACTTGGCGGATATCACATTAGGTGAAACAAGCCAAGTGCAGAAACACAAATACCATGTGATCTCACTCATCTGGGCACTCTAAAATGGTTGACCTCATTGAAGTTGGGAGAATCACAGTGAGTACCAGAGAATGAGGAAGAGAGAGGGTTGGCAAGTGGGGAGAGGTCAGACAAGTGACACAATGTCACAGTTGGATAGGAGGAACAAAAGCTGATGTTCTGTCACACACTAAAGTGACTATAGTATTGTGTATTTTTAAATAGCTAGAATAGAATTTTTAATATTCTTAACTCAAAAAAGCTCTAAATATTTAAGGTGATAGATATGGTTACTACTCAAATTTGAGCATTGTACAATGTATATATGTATTGAAGTATCACACTGTAGCTCATGGATGTGTATGTATAATCATGTATCTTTAAAAAAAGTAATGAAAAATAAAGTGAATAATACAAAAAAGAAGTAAAAATGCAAAATAATTTTTGAATGGAATTTTCATAACTACCTTTGATATGAAAATATAATTTCAAATATATATACAAGTATTTTAAATGTTGCTTTTATGGACTCTCAATGTCTTTTTTAAGATATAAATAAAAACTATGAATTTTGATATATCTAGGTTGGAATTCATTTGCAATATATCAATAAATATTATAGATATTATAAGAATGCAGTCTCTTTGCTATGTTTTGTTCAAAACAAGTCAATTACTGGTCCATTTAATTAAATTATAATCTTTCTGTTGCTGTGAAAATGGTACTACCCCTTGCCAGCTTAATATTCATATGTGTTTTGGTAAATAAATTATAGTAACTTCTGTAGTCCATAAGTATCTTCTAAAAAATAAATGAATTTATTTTTGTCACTAAGAAAAGAAGAATGGAAGGGAGTGAGAAGAGTTGTAACTGTGACATAAGATAAAACCTTTAAGAAAAGTTCTAGAGTTTTCTAATTAAATATCTAGAAAAAAATGGCTTGTGCTAAAAATTATAAAATGTCATGGCTAGGGACAGACGTTTGGCACAGTGCTTAAGCTGTTGCTTGGGACACACAAATTCTTGGTTCAAGTCCCAGCTCTGCTTCGGATTCACTTTCTTCCCAATGCACATCCTGGGAAGCAGCAGATGATGGCTCAAGTATTTGGGTCTCTGCCATGCATGTTGGAGAGCCAAACTGAGTTCCAGGCTCCCGGCTTCAGCCCGACCCAGCCCTGGCTGTTGCAGTTATCTGGGACGTGAACTATCAAATGGAATATTCTCTCTCTCTCTCTCTTTCTCTCTCACTGTCTCTTTCTCTCTCTCTCTCAGAAAATAAATAAAAATTTAAAATATTATCAACAAATATGTCAAACCTATAAATATTTGGCTTTATTTGCTTGCTAATCTTCTCAATTAGCACTATAACTTTCTCTCTTTTCTTTTTTGTCTCTTTTCTTTTTTTTTTTTTTAAAGCAGGAGTCACCTGAGAGAAAACTGGCAAGATTCTATGAGCAGGTCCTGTATCAGGACAATGCTTTGCATCAAATGACTTGAGGCCATCCAGGAGTTCTGTGTTTGACAGACGTGCTGACAGCACAACTAAACAAACAAACGGGTATTCAGGGAAGCTGAAATGATCTTCAAAGAAGACTCAGTGGGTGATATTTCATTTCTGTGGGGGTATTATGGAGCTTAATGCAGAACATATCAAAACCTTGGGAAGGTAATGGTGGGGTCATGAACTTCTTAAAACAGAGTGATGCCTTACAAGATCAAAATAGAAATCAACGTGTTCTGTACCGAGACATGAACCCCTGAGTGGGGAATCCCAAGAAAACAATGTCACCGGGCAGAAACCTTGCTCCTGCAAAGGTAGGTTCTTTCAACCACCCATCCTAGGCTCTCTGCTGTCAAGCACGTTAGCATGAAACACAATCATAAAGATATTTCAGGAGTTCTTCACACGATTCACTTTTTCAAAAGTTCGTGGTGTCCTAAATGCTCTAGTAATAATTAATCCTCCATTTTAAACTCTTTCAATAGAAACATGTTACTTTCAAAATAGGTCCAACCCCTGAGAAAGACATAGTTCTGTTGTGATTTCATCACTACCTAGTTTCCCACCTCACCTGCCACCCTGTTACCATCCTGCCCAAGGCATTGTGTGCTGTAGCTCCTGCTTTGATGGTTTCAAGTCCAGCCACGCTCTTCCTGCCCCCAGGGTACCAGTACATGCTGTTCTTCCTGTCTAGAAGCCCTTCTACCCTCACACCTCCTTTGTTGCTCATGAGAGACCCACCAGCATCACACATCCGGTGAAACCCTCCTGCACTCTGCCAAATAAGTGTCCCCTCTCGATGCTCTCAAAGCAACCTTTGTCTGCCTCTGCTGTCACACATTTGAATAATGTTCTAAGTGTCTATGGTTGCTCCTATTCCTCTCCACATCCCCAGCTACACAGAAGCTCCTCAATGGCAGAAAAACTCTTTTGAGTTTTTCTTTTATCTCCAGCATCCTGGGTAGTGATGGGACAAAGCTGGAATAAATAAAACAAATTTTGCTGAGTATATTTATGCCAAGTAAAATAAATATGTTTATGAGATATAAAAAAACTATGACTTTGGAGATTCCAATATGAATAGGATTCTGGAAGAAAAAATGGATAATTCAGAAATAGAGGTTATGAGTAGAAATTTCAAGGGGGCAGGCTCTGTAGTGTAGCAGGTAAAGCCACTACGTGTGACATGGGGAACATATATGGGCATTGATTCGAGTCCCAGCTGCTCCATTTACCATCTATTTTCCTCCTAATGTGCCTGGGAAATCAGCAGAAGATGGTCCAAGTGCTTGGGACCCTGCATTCACATGGGAGACTTGGAACAAGTTCCTGGATCCTGGCTTCAGCCTGGCTCACTCTGGCCATTGCAGCCATTTGGGGAAGCAGATGGAAGATTCTCTCTCTCTCTCTCTCTCTCCCTCTATCTCTCTCTCTCTCCCTTTCAAATAAATAAATAAATCTTTTTTTTTTAAAAAAAAAAAAAGGAAAATTCTAAATTAAAAAGTCACTTTTTTGTGGCATAGCGGTTTAGGCTGCCACCTGCTACACTGCCCGCATCTCATTTGGGCTCTGATTCAACTTCTGGCTGCTCCACTTCCAATCAAGCTCCCTGCTAATTGCCTGGGAAAACAGCGAAAGATGGCCCAAGTCCTTAGGCCCCTGCACCAATGTGGGAGATCCAGATGAAGGTCCTGGCTCCTGGCTTCAGTCTAGCACAGCCATGGCCCTTGCAGCCATTTGGGGAGTACAGCAGCAGATAGAAGATTTCTCTCTCTGTGTGTGTCTCTCCCTCTCTTTCTCTCTATGCCTTTCAAATAAATTAATACTTTTAAAATCAGTTTTATTTTTAAAAATCTGCACACAAAACTTCTACATGAGTGTTCATAACAGCATTATTCATAATAGTCAAAGAGTAAGAACATCTGAAATAAAAATAATACAGTAGAATATTCTCTCACAACAAAAGGATATAAAGTACTGAGACCAGGCTGCAGCATGGATGGATCTTGTAAATACTATGTCAAGCGTAAGAAGCCATTCACAAAAAATCATGTGTTGCACGAGTCCATTCAAATGAAATGTCCAGCACAGGCAAATCTATAGAGACAGACAGTGGATTCATGGAGGCCAGAGGTTGGGGAGATTGGCGCGGGGGGGGGGGGGGGGGGGGATAGGGAGTGGCTGCTAATGGACAGGGGAATTATTTATAGGGTGTTATTTTTTTCAAGGACTCAGTAAAACTCTCAGATAATCAGTCAATTTGAATATGGAGAGTTTCTGTCACCTACAAAACCTGGATCCACTGAGAAGCTTCTATATCTTCTGAAACTTGGAGATAGAGAAGCAGAGGTGTCTGGCCCAGTGGCGCTTGACTGTAGTGGTTGCAAGTCACTTGGCTGAAAAAGTCCTGCTCTGCCAGTGCTCAACTGCCTAATCTTGGGCCAGTTGCTTCTCCACTCAGCACCTTAATGAACACAGTGAAAAATGAAGTAGAAAACTTGAACTCTGAAACAGTTCTGAATATTTGAATGGTTGGACTCCCCAAAGCCCTAGCGCAGCTCCTCACACACAGACAGCATTCCAGTAGTGCCTGGATTCTTCTCCAGCCCCACCAACCACCAACAGCAAGGGGACAGGTCCCATCTGGTCCTTGACTGTAGTGAGATGGGGTGCATCTGGTTTGGTGCCTTGGCGAGGATACCCTTGAACTAAACACTGCCTCCAGCCATACGGCTCCCAGAAGTCCTCCCTATATTGACAACAGATCTCTTGGTCCAACAGAACTTCTAGAACTTTCTTGCCCCTTGGTTGGTCCAATGATTCTCTGGTGTTTCAGCTCTGTGCAATAGCATATGATACTCAGAGAGTCTGTCTTCCATCACTGCTCTCATCCCCTTCCCAGGCACTATCCCATCCTCCTACCAGACACTCGGCATTGGATTCTGCTCTGTGGCAAGTGCAAGATTTTCCGCCTCTCCAAGCTCAAGTAATCAGAGCACAGCTCTCAATCCTCTTAGATTCATCCAATCTATCTGGAAATCTTTGATCTAACTGCTTCCACCCAAGTAGAAGAGAACTGTGCTTTTTTCTGAACATACTTTTCTTGTAGAAATAAAGTTTCATTGGAATACCTTGGTGAAAAGATGACATTCTTATTTTCTGAGTCCATCCTAGTCTGAATCCAGGTTTGTTTGAGGAGGCTAAGTCATTCTAGAATATACAAGCTATCTATTTTGGGATTTTGTCTTGAGCACTCACTGTACAACTCAGGGACACATGTGGCTCTTTAGTCACAGGAAAGAGATGTATTCCTGGAACAATCGCTCCAAGGCACAAAGGGGCTATCAATGACAAATCAAAAACTGAAGCGTTTTTAAATCTCAATGGAAAATTCAAAGCAAAGAAAATATGCAAATCAAATTTAAAACACAAGGAAGCGTACTCATAAAAGGCAGGTTTAACAAGGTAAAATAGGCTCTCACTGGCAGTCACTGAGAGGGGGGACGTGTTGGAGGAATTTCCCTTCTTTTCCCGGTCATGCTCTGGTTTCTCTGAAAAGGTGGGGGATGGGGTATAGTGTCAATGTGCTGTTTAGGATCCTAAATCTGGGAAAACTCTGAGAAGATAAAATAATTCAAAGCAAAACCATGTCAACCACTTTGAAATGTTTCTTATTTGATTTTCTTAAGAGAAAGCTGGAAAATAGGAAAAGTGAAAGGGAAGCATTTTTGTTCCTCACCTAAATCTGTGTCTGCAGTGTTGGAAGCATTGCTCATCTTGGATATTAGGGTATGAGACAGTCACACCACGTACTGCCGTATATTTGACCACAAATTTTGTAAGCTCCACTAGCAGTTCTTAAAACAATTATACTAAGAAGAAGACAATTGATATGGATTACTTTTTTAATAGTTTGACAAACATTTTTTATTTTTTAAGGTTTATTTACTTATTCAAAAGGCAAAGATAGGAGAGAAAGAGAGAGAGAAAGAGAGAGAGAGAGAGAGAGAGAGAATCCTCTATCCGCTCTATTCACTCCCCAAGTAACCTCAACGGCAGGAGCTGGGCCAGACCAAAACCAAGATCCAAACATTTCTTTCAGACCTCCCATGTGAGTAGGGCTCAAGCATTTGAACCATCTTTTGCTGCTTTCCCAGGCATATGAGCAGGGAGCTGGATCAGAAGAGGAGCAGCACGAACTCATCAGTGCCCATACGGGATGCTGGCACTGTAGGCTAAGACTTAACCCACTGTGCCATGGTGCCAGCCCCAAAGGATTATGGGTTTTTTGTTGTTATTGTTTAAACTGAGGCCAGAGGAAGAGACAGAAAGAGATCTCACATCTGCTGATTGATTCCCCAAATACCCCCAACAGCCAGGGCCGGGCAAAGCCAAAGCCAGGAACTCAGTCCAGGCCTCCAAAGTGGGTGGAAGAGACCAAAATAATAGAGTCATCACCTATTGCCTCCTACAGTACACATGAGCAGGAAGCCTAAATCCAAAGCAGAGCTAGGACTTTTTCCCAGGCAGTCCAACATGGAATGTGGACATCCCAAGCGGTGTCTTAACAGCTGCCCCAAATGCCCACATCTGATACTGATTACTTTTAATGTAATTTGAACAGGAGTTATTTAAAAGACTTCGACTCTCAAATTTCTATTTTTCTCAGGAAAGAAATAATTCAATGTGATTAGTCATATTCTTTTTATTTCTTTCTATTTTTAGACAAGTAGAATAAATATTAGTCCTTTCCAAGTAGAACAATGAGCAGCAATGAGTCCCACAGATTTCTCATCACTGAGATGGATTTTTTCTGAGATAGCCACACAGGTGTACCCCCATCCAACATGCTTTTCTGACTTTGTGATGCTGATGCTTCTCCATTAAGAGATAAGGACACTCTTGCATTGAGAAATATTCCCTCTCCATAAAATTGGGAGGGTCTGTTGTTACTACATTGGAAGCAACTTTCTTACAAGCCTGCTAAGGCTAAGCCATGAAAAAATGACACAGTTTTCTCTTTGGAAGCTCATCTCAGAAGCCAGCCATCATGGTGTCAGGAAGCCAAACAGCCACATGGCAGGGCCAGATGTGGATGTACCAATGGTTTCCCGGCTGAGATGCCAGAAGACAGGCAGCACGTGTGGCCAGACACGCACCTGAACCAGTGCCCAGCCTTCCAGAAGCCCCAGTTAATGCTGTACGACATGGAGACAACCCATGTTGCAGATTTATGAACAATTATAAATGTTGACTTTATTTTTCTTATTTTGTTTATTTTCTGGTTATTTATTTCAAAGGCAGAAGGATAGAGCCAGACAGAGATCTTCCATCCGCTAGTTCACTCCCCCCAAATCCCTTCAATAGCCCCGGCTGGATCAGGCTGAAGAAAGGAGATGGGCACTCAATCCAGGTCCCATATGAGTAACAGGGACCCAAGAGCTTGAGCCAACACCTGCTTCCTCCCAGATGCACATTAGCAGGAAGGTGGACTAGGAAGCAGAGCTGGCACCCAAACCCAGGCACTGCAATACAGAAGCAGGTAGCTCAGCAAGTATCTTAACTGCTGAGCCAGGCACAGGCCACCATGAACTTCTTGAAGTACACTCATGCTATGAATTGTGATCATTAATATGACGAAGTTTAGAAAGACTGTCTTAAGTGAGATTTTCTTTTGTCACTAGTCACAATTCTGAAAACTGCCTTCTAGGTATACCATGAATAATTCATTACAAAAGATTTTGTTCCATTCCATTGAAATATTATACTAAAGTGATTTAAAAAGGCTAGCATAGAAAGGACTTGATTCTCTGGAAAATTAATGTTATGCAATTCTGTAGTCCCCACTTTTACTTGTCACCCAACACACTAATTGCTTGGAAGTTTTAAGGAACAAGTATTTTATTGAAAGTTTCTGCTTTTTTCAAAAACCACAGCTCCACAATGAAACTTTTGATAAAATGTCCTCTTCCCTAGTAATGTTAAAGTGGGCCATTTATGATTTTTAAAAAGGCAGTACAGTGTTACTTCATCTCAATTGCACTGATAATTGATTTAGACTTATCCTAAGGACTGTACTTCATATTATGTTTTGACTAGTGACTGAGAAAGAAGGCAGGACATTAAACAGCATGCAATCAATTACATCATTAAGATAGTCCTAATCAAACCTGACAAACAGAACGTTCTCTGTAAGAATAATTCTAATTTTTTAAAGATTTATTTAATTATTTTGAATGACAGAGTTACAGAGAGAGAGAGGGAGAGACAGAGATAGATCTTCTACTTGTTCACTCCCTAGATGGACACAGTGACCGAGCCTGGGCCAGGCTAATGCCAGGAGCCAGGGACTTCATCTGACTCTCCCACATGGGTGGCAGGAGACCAAACACTTGGGCCATTTTTGACTGCTTTTCCCAGGCCATTAGTGGGAAGTGGAGCAGCTGAGAGTTATGCTGGTACCCATACAGGATGTCAGCATCTCAGGGGACAATTTAACTCTGGCCTCAAGGGTGATTTTAAACCTCTGGTAAAACATCTAATTATTCCCTTCTAAGTGTTTTAGAGCAGACAAAAGCTGAGACAATTTTGTTCCCAAACTGAAAACTTACTAGCATACGTATATGTGTTTTATCTATTCATTTTTATTTATTTATTTGAAAGTTTGTTTTTGTTTTGTTTTGTTTGACAGGCAGAGAGAACAGTGAGAGAAACAGAGAGAAAGGTCTTCCTTTTTCCGTTGGTTCACCCCCTAATGGCCGCTGCGGCCGGCGCACCACGCTGATCCGAAGCCAGGAGCCAGAAGCAAGGTGGGTGCAGGGCCCAAGGATTTGGGCCATCCTCCACTGCACTCCCGGGCCACAGCAGAGAGCTGGACTAGAAGAGGAGCAACCAGGACAGAATCTGGTGCCCCGACTGGGACTAGAACCCGGTGTGCCGGCGCCGCAGGTGGAGGATTAGCCTATTGAGCCATGGTGCCGGCCTTGAAAGTTAAGGAGGGAAAAAAAATAGACCTCCTGTCCACTGGTTCATTCCCCAGTTGCCTGCAACAGCCAAAGTTGGGTCAAGACGAATCCAGGAGCTGGGGATTCAATCCAGCTCTTTCATAGGAGGCATAGAAACAGGTCCTAGAGTCATCACCTGCTACCTCCTAGGGTTCACATGAATAGGATGCTGGAATTGGGAGCAGAATCAGGCCTCAAACCCAGGAACTCCAAGGTGCGCCAACCAGCTCTTAACGGCTATGCCAGTGACAACATCTATTCTGGTAAACAAATCAGTACTGCTTTATCCACTACTTGTAGCCTCCTGACAATCAATGGAAAAGAAAACAATAAAAAGCTTAAGGGGAAAGTGATCTTGAAAATTATAGTTTTTTAAAAAATCACAATTTGGTCAAGAAGCTCAAGAGGAAGAGCCAAGCATAGACTGCCTTTGTATTTTTTCCTATTTTATCTTCTCAGCGCTGAACCTAGAAGTATCGACTAGATGAATTCTGTCCTCATTTTATGGAGATTTTTGCCTCTGCTTTGCTCGTTGTGCTCAGGGAAAAGCACCCTTTAGGTGCATAGTGATGTTGAAGGAGAGAGTGTCCCAGAAGGAGAGAGATTTTTAAAGTTCCTCTTATGCCTTAAGACAGACAGTCTAAAGTAAGAGGTAAAGAGGGAAGTTAGAAAGAGAGATCAGTGGGAGCCTGTGACAGGGCTGCGTTCTGGTGTCCTTCAAGGCACCAAACATTTCCAACATTCAGTGTGTGTCCCAGGGAACCTGAACGGCCCTTCTTTCACTGATATCAGCACTGACTGCAGAGAACTTGGCAATGAGGAAATTCGTGGGAACATGCCTTCGTTTGACTTCTTAAGGAGAAAACCGGTATAAGGTAAACCATCCCAGTGTCAGAGGAAACTCACTTTGCCTGTGTCTGTTTATTTTTATATAGATTTTACTACGTAACTTCTAAGTTTCTTTCCAGGTTGACCTGCCATGATACTGGAATCACAGCAACACCAGCATCTTTGACTATAAAACCAGAAAGTACATACAAGCATACAGGGGTTTTCACTAGATCTGAAAACATGAGCAAGTTTCTAGACTTAATACTTAGAGGAACACAACTTGTACAAAGCCAAGATGCTGATGTGACTTCATCTTTCCATAAGGAAATTCTTATAGATTACAACCAATGATGTACTTTATTATAGTTGCTGACTGCCCTGTTTAGAAAGCTATCTGAGGGGCTGGTACTGAGATGATTAAGCCTCTGCCTGCAGCACCAGCATCCCATATGGGCACCAGTTCGTGTCCTGGCTGCTTCTCTTCTGATCCAGCTCTCTGCTGTGGCCTGGGAAGGCAGTGGAAGATGGCCCATGTGCTTGCCCCTGCACCCACGTGGGAGACCCGGAAGATGCTCCTGATTCCTGGGTTCGGATTAACTCAGCTCCAGCCATTGCAGCCATTTGGGGAGTGAACCAACGGATGGAAGACCTTTTTCTCTATCTTTCCCTCTCTGTGTCTGTAACTCTATTTCTCAAGTAAATAAAATATTTTTTAAAAAAAGCTGTTTGAGGCTGGTGCTGCGGCTCAACTTGCTAATCCTCCGCCTGCAGTGCCGGCACTCCGGGTTCTAGTCCCGGTTGGGGCACCGGATTCTGTCCCGGTTGCCCCTCTTCCAGGCCAGCTCTCTGCTATGGCCTGGGAGTGCAGTGGAGGATGGCCCAAGTCCTTGGGCCCTACACCCGCAAGGGAGACCAGGAGAAGCACCTGGCTCCTGCCTTCGGATCAGCATGATGCGCCGGCCACAGCGCGCTGGCCGCGGCAGCCATTGGAGGGTGAACCAACGGCAAAAGGAAGACCTTTCTCTCTGTCTTTCTCTCTCTCTCACTGTCCACTCTGTCTGTCAAAAAACAAAAAAACAAAACAAAAAAAACTGTTTGAAATGTCTCTTATCTTGATATCTATATTGACAGTTATTTTAGAATTGAAAATTCTGCTTTTAGTATGTTACACAAGTGAAATGAAAGGAACATCATTGTCTCTGTTCCAAGAGTGTTTATAAGGAATATGTTCAAATTTGGACATTAGAATGCAAATATTATGTAGCTAACCAAATAAATGATAGTATTGAAAGAAATGTTTCCTGGGAAGCCATTGAAGGGAAACATTATGAATTGAAGGCTTAAATTCCTTTAAAATTCTTATGCTGAAGTCCTAAGCCCCAATACGATAGTATCAGAAGGGGGAGACTTTGGGATGTCATAAGTCATGAAGGTAGAGTCCTTATTACAGGGATTAGTGGCCTTATGAAAGGTACTCCTGGGCCCGGCGCCGTGGCTCACTTGCCTAATCCTCCGCCTACAGCGCTGGCATCCCATATGGGCATGGGGCTCTAGTCCTGGTTGCTCCTCTTCCAGTCCAGCTCTCTGCTGTGGCCCAGGAGGGCAGTGGAAGACAGCCCAAGTGCTTGGGCCCTGCACCCGCATGGGAGAACAGGAGGAAGCACCTGGCTCCTGGCTTCAGATTGGTGCGGTGCTGGCCGTAGTGGCCATTTGGGAAGTGAACCAACGGAAGGAAGACCTTTCTCTCTCTCTCTCTCTCCCCCCACCCCTCACTGTCTGTAACTCTATCTGTCAAATAAATTCTTTAAAAATCTTTTAAAAAAAAAAAAGTACTCCTGAGAGCTCTCCAGCCATCTTTCTCCCATGTAAGTACAGGCGCAGATGGGAAGATGGCTGTCTCTAAACAGAAAGTGGGCCCTCACCAGAATGCTGTCTGTTTACACCTTGACATTGAACTATAGGACATAAATGTTTGCTGTTGAAGCCACCCTTTCTCTGGTATTTTTATGGCAGCCCAAACATAAGATAGAGAAGCATGGAAATCATATGATTACACAGAGGGCATGAAGACTGAGAGTTAAGGATGAAGATGATATAAGAATATAGGAAAAAATGACTGAATGCCTCGGAGTCAATATCCTAGAGAAGAGAAGACCAAAGGAAGACAGGACTGCTATCATCAAAGACTTGAAGAACCATCCTCTAGGTTATGGGATCACTTTGTTTTCTGTTGCTCTACAAGGGTGGGCATTAAAAAGAGAAGACTTTCTGTTGAATAAGAGCACAAAATAAACAAGGTTTTCCAGCAACAGAATTGGATGTTTTAAGAGACAAGTTTCTCATGATGGGAAATGTCCTCTTGAAAAAAAAATTTAAGAACATTTCTTCACTTGGAAGAGATTGCACCAGATGTCCATTTAAGAATTCACGGAACTCGGTGATATTTTGTTTTTAATTAAATGGTTCACTAAGGCAAGAAAACATTGCAAGCATAAAATTGAGAGTGAAAGAAAGCTCAGCATTGGTATAATAATAGGGTTTGAATGTGGAATTAAGCAGAAAAAAATAGTATGGAATAGAAAAAAACAAGATCAGAGAAGAGGTTTGGCCAGGCATAACACAGCATTTTGACCTTCAGGGTGAAGGTTGAGTCTTTGATCCTAAATGCAAGAGGAAGTTAGCAGATGCATGAGAAAAGAAAGGGGACAGATCAGTAAGAGGATACAGCCCCTAGAGAAGCACGGTTAGTGACTGTTAGAACATGCCCAGGACTGACTTTGAGATTATAGCAGTTTAAATGGGAAAAGACAAGCATGTGTGCTAACCCCCTGACCGGTTGTGTCTGTGTAATTGATGCCAGTGACACACGTGGTAGGGGAAGCCAGGGAAGATTCCAGGTGGGGAGAAATGGGTAGGAGGTGAGATGTAAGGGGCTGGGGTGAAAGTAGAGGGGAGAACTTCTCAAAAGGCCTGCAGAGTTCTTCATGATGTTCTTGTACAAGACTGCTTGTCCATCCAGCGAAAGGCAATCCCCTCCTGGAAAAGCAGGTAAAATCGGCCCTATATACGTATGTAACTACTAAAGATTACATACTGTTTCAAGCGGAACAGGTGCTAATAGCCCCACTTCATGGTTAAATTTCAAATCAAATAGTTTTATTCTAGTAATCTTAATCCTCTGCAGGTTAATCGAGGGAAATTGTACTTCAGTTAAAAGCTAATAAAGTACAACTGGATTTGTTTGCACTACTTGTCTACATGATAGATCTTTAGATGGCCACAAAACCCTTTATGTAACTCAAAAAGTTGTTAGCATTTTTCCTCAGAAGTAACACTTTGGAACTTTGGATCTTTATTATGCTATTGGCATATATTAATATAATGTCATGATTAAGAAACATAATGTAACATGCTTTTTCTTATATATAGCAATGTGGCATCTTTTATAAAATACACTGATAAGATGCATCTTTCCAACTGTTCTTGTATTTTAAATGGTTCTGTTTGGAACACTTTTTAGGCTGACCTTAGAAATTGTCAATTTCTGCTTGCTTCTTTACCTCTCAGTTGTCAGGGCATTTTAAAAAATTCTTTATATTAAGGCAAGACCTAACTTGGCCAGGTTTTGGGAAAATCCTAGCACTATAGGAGGGAGGAAACATGGCACTAATCCAACAAACTTTCATGATAACACTCTTTCAGCTTCATTTTGGTGGCTTAATCTGATAACCAAGAAGAAAAGAACCCTTAACAATATGTCAGCTTACTATCTCGTTTGGTTCACACGTCGAAAGCATAAAATTCTATCACCCATTGCTAGGATAAATGTCATATCTCACAAAGACTAATCTTGTTCAACGGATGCACTTTTAAAATGTATAAATCTACTTGAAAACCAATCTGATAACAAAGACAGGCCTGCAGAAGGATGATTCAGTTGTATCAATGTACTTGTCACTCAGACCTCAACCAAAAAAAAAAAAAATAATGTGATGGGGCTGGGTGGGTGTTAAAAGCATGCAAAGTCTTGATAATAGGAAAACATTAGCCACAAAAGGAACAGAAGAAGCATTCTGAAATGTACCAGGCAAGGGGTTGCCTAATGAGTTTTTTTAGACTTTATGACATGAGTACAAAGAGACAAACTGTCAACTTGCCTGAAAAATTAGTAAATCTTGAGGTTTTTATTGGCTTTGGCAGGTACCACTATTTTTAAGTTGAGATATTTACACGTTATCCTGACTCATTCTCAAGTGAGGTTGGAACCATAGCTCTTGAAATGGGAACATCATTTTTGCGTATTTCCAACATTACAGTTAATGTTGTATAGAGGAGGAAAGGAAGGGCCAGCTCTTAACTCTGCTTACAGAAATTGTGTTCTGTCTTCCCATTTCCCAGTATCCCCTTTGTTTTCCTGCTCCAGAGACTCTATTTAGTTATTTGTGAATATATTTGTCACATGATTTTCCTTGTAGAAACCACTGACCAAATTCAATAGCCTGTAATTGAAAGTGAAAGCTGTTTTCACAGATTCTTTAATACCTTCTTAGGATCCTTTAACTATGTTCAATTTCACATGTGAAACCATTCCTTTGAAATCTAATTAAACAATTCCAAGGTAGGATATTTGACAAATTTGGAAAGTGTAGCCCTCAAAAGCCATATTTTTCTAATTAATTACACCAGTTCCTCCCTACCTCAGAGAACAGGTTCATGCATGCATAGACAAACAAAAGACATAGATTATCTGATATTCAGGTCAGGCGCTCTACTATTCCTGAGACCCAAATCATTTTTTTAAATTATACTAAATTAAAATCTCTATTCTTACTTTGTAATAGATAATTATTGCTCTGCACTCTACTTTTCTCACCCGTTCTTGACCTTGAGTTGACTTTACTTCAATACTTGGAGGCAAGAACAGAAGTTTTTTTTTCCCCTTTCCTTAACTTTCTTCCTTCCTTTCATCTTCAGTCTGTCAAAAGACAAAATTACAATTCAGTTTTAAGATCTTAGTTGGCTCTGTTGCCCTAGGATGGGCAACTTTTCATTCCGTAAGACAGAGTCAACATTCTGATAAGCCGAGCAGAAGAGGTTGGTTTTATAGACAGAAAACGGCTTGAAGAAACCAGAAACAAAACACAAATGTTGGTTGGTCATTTCAAAGCTGATATGCTGGGGCTGACGTCTGGCTCAGCAGTTACAACGCCTGTGTCTGATTGGAGTGTCAGGTTCAATACCTGCTTCCAGCTCCTGACTCCAGCCTCCTGATCACCTGCAACCTGGGAAAAAAAAGACAGTGGCTTACATAGTTGGGTCCCTGCCACCCACATGGAAGACTTGGGTTGTGTTTCAGTCTGCCATCTTCTGCCAGTTTCTTAAACTGACCCAGCCCTGGCTGTTGCGGAATTCTGTGGCGTGAACCAGCAGTAGGAGATTCTCTCTCTCTATTTCTCTGTGTGTGTGTGTGAGTGTGTGAGTGTGTGTGTGTGTGTCTTTCTCTTCTCCTCTTTCTTTGTAAGGCAGGGACAGGGAGACAGAACGATAGGAAAATAACTTATTAGTTAACAGGTTATTTTAAGTCACTTATTTTGTTTAAGGATTGAAGCAATAGGAAATTCATTATGCCAATCAAACAATTGAAACTTGCCTGTTAGGAAATTTAGTTGTTAGCCTTCTAACCCTTCTTTCTTTCTTTCTTTTTAAAATATTTATGTATTTATTTGGGAGGCAGAGTTATAGACAGAGGAAGAGACAGAAAGAGGGGTCTTCCATTTGCGGATTCACCCCCCCCCCCCCCCAGATGGCTGCAACAGCTGGAGTTGAGCCGATCTAAAGCCAGGAGCCAGTATTTTCTTCTGGGTCTCCCACATGGATGCAGGTGTCCAAGCATTTGGGCCATCCTCCACTGCTTTCCCAAGCCATAGCCGAGAGCAGGATTGGAAGTGGGATTCCAGCATCACAGATGGAGGCTTTACCCACTATGCCACAACACTGACCTTAACTCCATTTTTATTTTTGGTCTGATTTGTTGGGGTCCAGGATAGGAACTTAGTCCAAAACAACTATAATTTTTAACTCCTCTTTTCCTTCTTTCTTCCCTCCTTCTTTTCTTCCTACCTGTCTCCTGTGCCTTTCAAATAAATAAATAAATCTTTAAAAATAAATAAATTGGTGGGGTCAGCACTGTGGCATAGTGGGTAAAGCCGCCGCTTGCAGTGCCAGCATCCTATATGGACGCCAGTTCCAGTCCCAGCTGCTCCACTTCTGATCCAGTTTTGCTATGGCCTGGGAAAGCAGTAGAAGATGGCCCAAGTCCTTGGGCCCCTGAATCCATGTAGGAGACCTGGAGGAAGCTCTTAGCTCCTAGCTCTGGATTGGCGCAGCTCCAGCCATTGTGGCCAATTGGGAGTGAATCAGCAGATGAAAGACCTCTCTCTCTCTGCCTCTCCTCTCTTTGTATAACTATGATTTTCAAATAAATAAATAAATATTTTAAAATAAATATGTAAAGCAATATTTAAATTTATTTTTATTTGTGTATTTTATTTATTTGAAAGGCAAAGAGAGGGATGAGGGAGGTAGAAAAAGAGACCTTCCATCTACTGGCTTGCTCCTTGAATACCCACAACAGCTTTGTGCCAGGCCAAAGTCAGGAGCGAGGAACCCCATCTTTGCTTCCCAGGTGGGTGGCAGGGATCCAACCACTTGGGCCATCGCTTGATGCCTCCCACAGTGTTCATTAGCAGATAGCTGTAATCAGGCTTGGAGCTGGGACTCAAACCCAGGCACTCCAATATGCAACTAGCGGACAGCTGTCCTAATCCGTAGTTTATCCACTATGACAAATGCCTGCCCCCCAAAATATTTTTTAAAACAAAGATAAAAACCCCGTGGTATCATGACTCCCATGTTCTTTCTGCCTACTCGTTGGGGTCCACATGCACTTTCAGATCTCAGCTTCAAACCCATTCTTTTTAGCCTACTTTGCAATGCTGGGAATGCGATTCTCGGGGCACATTTCTTCTTTGTCATCCCTTACGCTCAGGAGGAAGGAAGCATGCAGCCGAAGAATGGTCTCACTCCTTCCTGTTGGCCTCCTGCTGTGTTAGGTCCGCTGGGCAAAGGTCGGTGGGCAGCAGCAACAGTTCTTGGGTCCTGAGTTTCCCGGAGTTAGCCCTGTGGCGCCCCGACACTGGCACCACCAGAGGCCGGTCAGGAAAGCAGACCCTCCATCAGCTGTGGCAACGAAGTGTTACAGAACTGTGAAAGCAAGAAGGGAACCCTGAGGTAACGCAGAGAGCAGGGACCCCAGGAAGCAGCTGTCACACAGGGGCCTTCTCAGAACCTGGAAGCCTAAAGCAAGGATGCACAGGGTGGGGCTCAGGCCTTGAAGAGGGGCCACTGCCTGGCTGCTGCTGATGCCTGGGAGTTCAAAGGGAGAAGTCCAGGGAGCACGTAGACCTGAAGCAGCTGCTGCTGCCTGCACGGTTGGAGCCCAGACTACATCCACCACTGTGGTCAGGAATATCTAAGTGATATGGTTGGAACATGCAGGCAGCTAATTCGGCCTGGCTGAACTGGAATCCAACAGCCCCACGATAGAATGTTACCTGTTTGCCTGTTCATCTAAAATGCCCACCTTCCCAGTTGCACCTGTGTCTCATCAGGGACCAGGAAAGGGGAGACACCATGATGACCATAAACTCCATGTAGAGAAGCCGTAAAATTCCCAGATGGCTTCACACAGGCCAAGGCACCACCCCCTACCCCATAGAAGTGACTGAGAACAGGGGAGAGCCATCTTTTTTTTTTTTTTACTTTTATTTAATGAATATAAATTTCCAATGTACAGCTTATGGATTACAATGGCTTCCCTTCCCCCCATAACTTCCCTCCCTCCCACAACCCTCCCCTTTCCCGCTCCCTCTCCCCTTTCGTTCACATCAAGATTCATTTTCAATTCTCTTTATATACAGAAGATCAGTTTAGTATATATTGAGTAAAGATTTCAACAGTTTGCCCTCACATAGCAACACCAAGTGAAAAATACTGTTGGAGTACTAGTTATAGCATTAAATCACAATGTACAGCACATTAAGGACAGAGATTATACATGATATTTTTTTAAGAATTGATTAACTTTCTATGCAATTTCCAATTTAACACCAAGTTTTTTTTTTCATTTTCAATTATCTTTATATACAGAAGATTGATTCAGTATATACTAAGTAAAGATTTCATCAGTTTGCACCCACACAGAAACACAAGGTGTAAAAATACTGTTTCAGTACTAGTTATAGCATTACTTCACATTGGACAACACGTTAAGGACAGATCCCACATGGGACATAAGTACACAGTGACTCCTGTTGTTGATTTAACAATTTGACACTCTTGTTTATGGCGTCAGTAATCTCCCTAGGCTCTAGTCATGAGTTGCCAAGGCTATGGAAGCCTTTAGGGTTCGCCGACTTTGATCTTATTCCAACAGGGTCATAGTCAAAGTGGAAGTTCTCTTTTCCCTTCAGAGAAAGGTACCTCCTTCTTTGATGGCCCCATTCTTTCCACTGGGATCTCACTCGCAGAGATATTTCATTTAGGTCTTCTTTTTTTTCCAGAGTGTCTTGGCTTTCCACGCCTAAAATACTCTCATGGGCTCTTGAGCCATATCCGAATGCCTTAAGGGCTGATTCTGAGGCCAGAATGTTATTTAGGACATCTGCCATTCTATGAGTCTGCTGTGTCTCCCACTTCCCATGTTGGATCGTTCTCTCCCTTTTTGGTTCTATCAGTTAGTATTAGGAGACATTAGTCTTGTTTGTGTGATCCCTTTGACTCTTAGACCTATCAGTGTGATCCATTGTGAACTGAAGATGATCACTTGGACTAGTGAGATGGCATTGGTACATGCCACCTCGATGGGATTGTATTGGAATCCCCTGGCACGTTTCTAACTCCACCATTTGGGGCAAGTCCGATTGAGCATGCCCCAAATAGTACATCTCCTCCCTCTCTCATTCCCACTCTTATATTTAACAGGGCTCACTTTTCAGTTAAAATTTAAACACCTAAGAATAATTGTGTGTTAATTACAGAGTTCAACCACTAGTACTAGAACAAAAAAAAATACTAAAATGGATAAAGATTTACATTGTACATCAACAGTCAGGACAAGAGCTGATCAAGTCACTGTTTGGGAGAGCCATCTTTTGACCCTGTCCATGGTTATGGGTGCTAGTCAGGCTTCTTCTCTCTTTAAGTAATGCTCCGGGCCACTCACAATGGCTATTTCTCTGTGAGGGGCAGCCCACATTCACGCATGAATGTGCACTCACTCTTTCAATTGCTAAACGAATCCTGTTCCTACCTGTGCAGCTCATTATGCCTCTGCTTAGAATTCTTATCTCTGTGAGGGCCAAGATACTGGATGAAACATTAAGGCTCCAGGCCCATGTCATGAGGACATGGACTGAGCCTGTATAACTGGCCATGAAAAGCCAGTTTTTGTCTGGCCATATATTTGTTATTTTGGTTGTTTGCTTATTTGTCTATTTGCTTGTTTGTTTTAGTTCAAGAAGGAGGAACGAAGTGATCAATGCCTGGGTAGAAAGATTGGAGAATAAAGAGCACAGGATGGCATTTAATCCCCAGCCTGATCTCCGATGAATTGTGAAACATACATGGAGAGAGGAGAGAGAGAGAGAGAGAGAGAGAGGCTGTAACTAGGCAAAGAGACCATTTCCATGGGAATCTGAGAAATACAAGGCTCTAGGCATATTTCTGAGATTATGTATGACAAAGTATATCTCCACCTGTGGCAAAGACCTTCCATCCCCCACCCCATTGCTGAAAGCACACATTGTCACATCAGCACGATAAAGGTAAGTTGCATACAGTGGTGTTCAGCTCCCAGGGCTGCCGTGCAATGCCAAAAGTTGAAAAAAGCAAATAGCCAACATGGAAGAAGCAAAGGCATAGCTCAGAAGATACGGTCTTCCACAAATGCTCAGTGCTTCCCTCATCAATAGCTACCCCACAACAGGATTTTGAATTCATATCTTTATTTTTTACTGCCTAGCTGTTGATAGTCCCAATTTGCAGCACAAACTCTTGAATGAGATTCAAAACTATTTTAGGTGTCTATTAATAGTACTATCCCTGCTATAAAATTTTGATTCAATGAAAATATGTGTTGATTGAATTAGACATTACTAATTATGTGAGATGTGAGAAACGTAAGTCATAACTATTAAACTAATTTAATACTGTGTTTATATTCACATTAGCCATTGTTTTTCATGAGACCATCTTTGACCATTCTTCCAACTAGCCTTTCAGGTAGGGGATCGGGAGAGTCAGAAACTGCCACATATTAAGCATGTATTTAGCTGTAAAAAAAAAAAAAAAAAACTGGTATACTCAGCTGTCTAAAAAGAAAAAGAGGCTGTGCCACCAAATTTTCACCATAAATTTGCCTTAAAACCTTTTCATCTTAAATTACATCTAATGTGCTTTAATGATTGCTTTTCATAGTGTCTTTGGAAGTTTTACTAATTCTAAAAAATATTAAGCATCTAATCATGCACTGGGGTACACACAAAAAGCCATCAAATGTAACAGGATATTTTAAAATGTTCTGAAACATCTCCTCCCCATATGCTGGAGGGCACACTGCAGTAGGAGAGTGAATTATTGGAGGTGTGATTGCACAGTCACACTGTACTAACAAAGATATTTAAGCAGACCGTCTGTCCCAAGCTTCTGCCTGCTCAGTTCGTTACCCCCTGAGTCTAATGTAAGTCTACCAATCTATTTTTGTGAACAGCCGTACTGTACGGAGGAAAGCAGTTATTTGCAAGCATTGCCACATGCTCCTTAGGATGTTTGAGCACAGTAAGTCCTTTTGTAAAACTGGAAAACAAAGGCAATGCAAAGACTAGACAGAAGCAGTGCTGAGCTTTGTATAAAAAGGTTTTAGGGATTTCTACATTATTTTTAATTCAAGAAACAGAAGATGGGGGATACGAAGAGGAATTCTATTTATTTATTTTTACATAAAAGCTCTCTGCCTGCAACTTGTAAGTGTGCCTTGGTGTGCACATGCTTGCATGTTTGCTTGAGCTCACACACACGTGTATACACACACAGCTCCTGAACACAGGGTGGAAGATACAGTATTCAAAGTAATAAGGAAATCTCTGATCACTAAGCTAACCTAGCAAAGACTTTGGTGATTACTTTGCTTACACTGAAAAAAAAAAATACAGATTTATAGATTTGGTTTGGAAAATTACTAAACAAACCGTAACGGCAACAGCTAACCCTTGGAGGAGGGAGGGAATCTGATTTCCACAGTTGCCACATTGTGTATTTTATTCTTTTTTAAAAAAATTATTTATTTATTGGAAAGTCAGAGTTACACAGAGAGGAGAGGCAGAGAGAGAGAGAGAGAGAGAGAGAGAGGAAGGTCTTCCATCTGCTGGTCCACTCCCCAGATGGCTGCAACAGCCGGAGTAGTGCCCATCCAAAGCCAGGAGTCAGGAGCTTCCTCCGGTCTCACACGCGGGTTCAAGGGCCCAAGGATTTTTGCCATCTTCTACTGCTTTCCCAGGCCATAGCAGAGAGCTGGATCGGAAGTGGAGCAGCTGTGTCTCGAACCGGCGCCCATATGGGATGTCGGTGCTTCAGGCCAGGGCATTAACCAGCTGCGCCACAGCACCGGCCCCTGTGTATTTTATTCTTATTTACTAATTTTTAATTGACAACTAGTAATATAAATATTTTGGGGTACAATGTGATATTTCTTTTTTTTTTTTTTTAAGATTTATTTGTCAGACAGAGTTACAGAGAGAGGTCTTCATCTGTTGGTTCACTCTCCAGATGGCCGCAACGGCCGGAGCTGCGCTGATCCAAAGCCAGGAGCCAGGAGCTTCTTCCGGGTCCCCAACGTGGGTGCAGGGGCCCAAGGACTTGGGCCATCTTCTACTGCTATCCCCGGCCATAGCAGAGAGCTGGATTGGAAGAGGAGCAGCCAGGACTAGAACTGGCACCCATGTAGGATGCCAGCGCTTCAGGCCAGGGTGTTAATCCGCTGTGCCATAGTGCCGGCTCCTACAATGTGATATTTCAATGTGTGTGTACAAAATGCAATGATCAGAAGAGGATAAATGGAATATCTATCACTTTCAGACATACATAATTTATTTGTTTTGAGGACATTCAAAATCTTCTTTGTTACCTATCTTGAAATATTTAGTTGACTAATACCAATCAGTTATCCTATCATGCTATAGTACATTAACAGTTATTACTCCTATGCAACCACACCCAAAGAATTTAAATAATTACAAACATTTTCAAAGAACTGAAGAAAATCATGTCTAAGAATTAATGTAAAATATGCAAACATTATCATCAAAAATAGATAAAAACATGGGGCTGGCACTGTGGCTTGCGGGTAAAGCCGCTGCCTGCAGTGCTGGCATCCCATATGGGTGCTGATTCGAGTCCCAGCTGCTCCACTTCCCATCCAGCTCTCCACTATGGCCTGGAAAAGCAATAGACGATGGCCCAAGTCCTTGGGCCCCTGGACCCATATGGGAGACCCAGAGGAAGCTCTTGGCTCCTGGCTTCATGTCAGCGCACCTCTGGCCATTGTGGCCATCTGGGGAGTGAACCAGTGGATGGAAGACCTCTCTCTCTCTGCCTCTGCCTCTGTAATTCTGCCTTTCAAATAAATAAATAATTCTTTTTTTAAAAAATCAATTCAAAGAAAGTATTTGGAAATCAACTAAATAGATACTCTGAAGATGAAAAGTAAAACAACTGAAATGAAAATGCAATAACTTGAAGAGCTCAGCAGATTTAAACTGACAGACGAAAGACAGTGACTTGAACCCAATAGGTCAGTTGAGATTATTCAGCATAAGGAACAGAAAGAATAAAGGAATGATTAAAAATCAACAGAGCCTCAGTAACATGTGGGCAAAATCAGTTGTACCAAGATAAACATAATAGACGTTTCAGAGGGAAAAGATACAGAAACTAGAGCAGGAGGAATAATCAAAGAAATGATCAACAAAATTTTTCCTCATTTGGTGAAAAGCATTAATCTGCACATCTAAGAAGCTCAGTTTACTCCAAGCATAATAAACCTGAAGAGATTGATGCCCAAATATATCATAGTCACATGGCCAAACACCAAATGAATCTTTAAGCATAAGAAAAAAGTGACTCTACACATACAAAGGACCCTCTTAAAACAATAACCTTCTGATTTCTCATTAGAAGCCATGAAGACCAGAAGGCAGTGTGATGACATATTCAAAGCACTGAAAGATAAAATCTGTCACCAACAATTCTATAACCAGCAAAACTATCTTGCAAAAATGAAGACGTCGCCAGCTTGTGGCCAGCATCCCATATGGGCACCAGTTCAAGTCCCAGCTGCTCCTGATCCAGCTCTCTGCTATGGCCTGGAAAAGCAGTAGAAGATGGTCCAAGTGCTTGGACCCCTCCACCCATGTGGGAGTTCCTGGCTCCCAGCTTTGGATCGGCTCAGCTCCAGACATTGCAGCCATTTAGGGCATGAACCAGTGGATGGAAGACCTCTCTCTCTGTTTCTCCTTCTCTCTGTCTTTAACTCTACCTCTCAAATAAATAAATAAATAAATATTTTTTAAATGAAGAAGAAATTAATACACTACAAAATAAACAGATTTTAAAATATCAAAGGTGACCTTCAAAATGACATGAAAGAATTTGAATCCACATAAGGAAACAAAAGCATCAGTAAAGGAATATAAAAGACAGCATATGTGTATTTTTTTAGGCAACTTTTCTACTTGACTTAAGAGACAATTGCAAAGCAACAATTATATACACTCTGCTGCCTTGCTTAAATCTACAAAGATGTAATTTGTATGACAATAAATAGCACAGTGGAAGGCAGGAGGAAAGAACTATATTGGAGTACCATTTTTGTCTACTATTTAATTTGTCACTAGTAATCCAAACAAATTGTTTTAAATGTACATGCTCATTATGATCTTCAGAACAACAATTAAGAAAATATAAAACTATATGGAATAAAAGAAACAACAAAGGAGTTGAGCTGTTACACCAAAATATACCAATTTAACACAAAAGCAGGTAATCTTTAAGTTTCCTTCAACTTGTGGTTTAAGGTCATGAGACTAAACCATTGAGTCATGTTAGGTAAGTGGCCATCTGACATAACATCTGAATCAAAATAGTTTAGAGAGTGACAGGAAAAATTATTAATAATTGTTGTCAGAACAAAAGGCATAAAATGTGACTCTCTGGCTACCTAAAACATGATCACCCTACTTTTCATAAAAAAAGCTTAGATATTTCAAACAATCAGCTTGGTTTGCATTGTATCAAACACTACTTGGCATTTATATTTGCCTACTAACATCTAGAGCAAATCAGGCACTGAGTTTTACATTTTGCTATGAATCTGATTATGAGAAATTACTTCCAATTATTTAAATCTGGTCCCAACCACCAAGTAAATAATTTGTTTGGGATTAAATTGGCTTTATAGGTCAATCTGAAGAGAATTGCTTTGTGGTTTATGATGCAAATGTCTTGCATATATATTACAAATTTATCTCTAAGTATTTCATGTTTTTATACCAGCATAATCTAATTGTTTTTGACAAGTTTATTATTAATTAAAAGGCATAGAATTTATTTTTCTATTAACCTTATATCCTACAGTTATTCAGTTATTCTTTGCAGTTATTAATTCAGTTATTAATTGCAGTAGTTTTTGGTAGGTTTCATTTTACCCTATCAGATAAGATTAAATTCTTAAAGTATTAATGCTTAATACTGGCAGGAATGCAAGAGAATTGTATTCAGTAATATGAGCTGTTAAAACTTTTTTGGAAAGTGTAGGACAAATGAGTTTTGGTAGTATCTATTATAACATAAGTTAAAATATACACAGAGGTTAGGATACCGCCTTGGATACCCACATTCCCATATCAGACATCTGGGTTCAAGTCCTGGCTCCACTTCCAGTTTCATCTTCCTGCTAATACATACCATGGGAGACAGCAGGCTGTGGTTCAAGTACTTGGGTTCCTGCCACCCACGTGGGAGACCCAGATTGAGTTCCAGGCTCCCATCTGTGGGCTGGTCTCAACCTGGCCATTGCAGGCATGTGGGAATGGAACCAGTGATGAAAAATTTCTTTTTTTGTCTGTCTCTGCCTCCATCTCTATGACTGAAAAATTATAATAAAAATAAATAAAAATACACATAATGCATTTTCCATTCAGCAATCATATTGCTAATAATCTATTTTGAAGAAACCTGGAAATGTAGTGGAAGATCACCAATAGGTGGAGATTAAGTGATAGCACATTACCCTTTGTTAAAGTTGGCTTGAATGGGCCGGCGCCGTGGCTCAACAGGCTAATCCTCCGCCTTGCGGCGCCGGCACACCGGGTTCTAGTCCCGGTCGGGGCGCCGGATTCTGTCCTGGTTGCCCCTCTTCCAGGCCAGCTCTCTGCTGTGGCCAGGGAGTGCAGTGGAGGATGGCCCAAGTGTTTGGGCTCTGCACCCCATGGGAGACCAGGAGAAGCACCTGGCTCCTGCCATCGGAACAGCGCGGTGCGCCGGCCGCAGCACGCTACCGCGGCGGCCATTGGAGGGTGAACCAACGGCAAAAGGAACACCTTTCTCTCTGTCTCTTTCTCACTGTCCACTCTGCCTGTCAAAAAAAAAAAAAAAAAAGTTGGCTTGAATGAACTTCTCAGGCTAATAGGCCAAAGGTCTGTATACTACATCAATGAAATATCTGATCAGACAGTTGCTAAGCTAAGAAAGCTGAGAGATTTATGTTATGCTCAGTGGAATTTCCTTTTTCTGTCTAAAACTGTGTCTTGCTTTGAGAAGAGGAATCCATGTCTGCAGTTTTTTTTCCTTGCAAATCTGCATAATGGGCATGCAGCTATAGCTACTCAATTTTTTTCTTTAATCATCACAGAATTTTCATAACATGTTCAACAGAGCTCAAATATAGCAATGCACTCATATTTATTTACTCTATTATACTGCTTTTTTTTAAAAAAACCTTTGATGATACCTGGCTCTCCTCATTATTTTTTTTTCTTTTTGACAGGCAGAGTGGATAGTGAGAGAGAGAGACAGAGAGAAAGGTCTTCCTTTTTGCCGTTGGTTCACCCTCCAATGGCCGCTGCGGCCTGCGCATCGTGCTAATCCGAAGCCAGGAGCCAGGTGCTTCTCCTGGTCTCCCATGCGGGTGCAGGGCCCAAGGACTTGGGCCATCCTCCACTGCCTTCCCGGGCCATAGCAGAGAGCTGGCCTGGAAGAGGGGCAACTGGGATAGAATCCGGCGCCCCGACCGGGACTAGAACCCGGTGTGCCGGCACCGCAAGGTGGAGGATTAGCCTGTTAAGCCACGGCGCCGGCCAGCTCTCCTCATTATTAATTCCTTAAAAAGCAAAACAGGGCCAGTGTTCTGACATAGCAAGTAAAGCTGGCACCTGCAAAGCTGGCACCACGTATAGGGTTCATGTCTCAGCTGCTCCACTTCCAATCCAGCTCCCTGCTAACAGCAGTGGAAGATGGCCCATGTGCTCGGGCCCCTACTACCTCTGTGAGAGACTGGGAAGAAGCTTCTGGTACCTGGTTGCAGGTTGGCTGAGCCCTGGCCTTTGGGGCCATCTAGGGAGTGAACAAGCAGATGGAAGATCTGTGTGTCTCCTTCTCTCTCTGTAACCCCCGCTTTCAAATAAAATAAATCTTCCCCCCCCCCAAAAAAAGCAGCAAAACAAACACACCAAAACATTATTCCAAAAGAGATCATAAGATTATCATGATTTCTAAATGTCTCCTTGTGTCACATATTTTTGTGCAAACTTTTAGTGTTGCATGCAATCTAAAATACTCGTTGTGTCATTGTGTGTCATACTATGTGCCTGTTTTTCCTACTATATTAGCCTTAGAAGTGCACAATTTTCTCTTAAAAGTACAAGGAAAGAAGCAAAGTGGAGGGGCATGACAGTCAGATATTCCACAAGGCCATCAGCGCCATACCATAGTCATCTTTCTAAGATTTGCCATAGGACAGGAATGATGTATAGCAGATTCTTGGAATAGCTACTATCTGGAGGACCTAGCAAAGAAAAAGCATCACGAAAGCAATTTTTAAAAAAAGCTTTTTTTAAAAAAAGATTTATGTATTTATTTGAAAGGCAGAGTTACAGAGAGGCAGAGGCAGAGAGAGAGGTCTTCCATCTGCTGGTTCACTCTCCAGACGGTTGCAACGGCCAGAGCTGCGCAGATCTGAAGCCAGGAGCCAGGAGCTTCTTCCGGATCTCCCACATGGGTGCAGGGGCCCAAGGACTTGGGCCATCTTCTATTGCTTTCCCAGGCCACAGCAGAAAGCTGGATGGGAAGTGGAGCAGCCAGGACTCAAACTGGAGCCCATATGGGATGCCAGCACTGCAGGTGGCGACTATACCCATTGCGCCACAGTGCCAGCCCCAATAAGGCACTTTTGCATAGTCATTAACTGCAGAGAATACGGCTTGTACTCTTATGAAGAATCAGAATCAACTGAAACATCAGGGGAAGAGGCCAGCCCAAGCTCAGGGACAGCTTCCAAAGGGGATTGCAGGCTGGTGTTCAAGGCTGAGAGAGGAACACACGGTGTGGCCCGAGGAAAGTAGTCTGGTTATTCTGGCTTTATTATTATTGTTGTTTCTAAAAAAAATATGTAACCATGGTGAACACCTCCCCCCCTTTTTAACCCAGTGCCTCCTTGCCCAACATCTCTATTCACTATAATGTCCTGAATTCCTACAGGGGAACTCAGTTTTCAGAAATGTTTCTATTTTTTTCCCTTAATTTATTGATGGAAGGGGGGGGGGTGGAGAGAGAGAACAGATCTCCCACCCACTGGTTCACTCCCCGGATGACCACACCGGCCGCCTCTGGGCAGCACCTCCCTCCTGCAAGCCGGGGGCACAAGCGCTCGCCCCATCATCTTTGCTCTTCTTTCCACCACACTGCCGAGTTTGTTCCCTTGGCAAATTGCAACGCTGCTCAGAACTCCTTTATCCTAGGTGGATGTCGTCTCTTTCTTTCCCCTCTGTCTATGCAGGTGTGCGCTGTGTCTCGGCACCGGCACGATGATCCCAAGCAGCTTTTCAGAAGGCTGCTCCGGGAAAGCTCCAGCGACACTGCACTGGGAGAGCCCGGGCCACCACACCTGGGAGCCGCCATTGGAGTTCTTTTGCCACATGCTGTGCTTTCAGAACTGCTTCTTTTATTTCGTCCATCTTTTGCGTGATCCAAAGAATCTGCATAGGAAGAAACTGCAGATTAGAGCTAAGGACATTCTTCAGAGGTCAGTAACTTCTCCTTCAGCCATCTCAGCCTGCCAGGTGTTCTTATTAGTGCTCAGAGCTCTTAGAAGTACCTATTCAGCTGGGGCTGACATTGTGGCACAGCGGTTAAAGCCGCCACCTGTTGTGCCAGCATCCTATATGGGCGCCGGTTCAAGACCTGGCTGTTCCGCTTCTGATCCAGCTCTCTGCTATGGCCTGGGAAAGCAGTAGAAGATGGCTCAAGTCCTTGAGCCCCTGCACCCACGTGGGAGACCTGGAAGAAGCTCCTGGCTTGGATCGACGCAGCTCCGGTCATTGCGGCCATCTGGGGAGTCAATCAGCAGATGGAAGACCTGTGTGTGTGTGCGTGTGTGTGTGTGTAACTGTGACTTTCAAGTAAAATAAATAAATCTTAAAAAAAGAATAAGAAATACCTATTCAGCTAACATACAAGGTAACTCTTCAGTCCAATCACCAAAGACATTAACTTGGTTCCAGCTGTTGAGAATATCTATAGTAATGATTTCATTGTCTTCATAATTTGACAAGTTTAGCCAGTTAATTTCAGGGAATGCACTAGGAAGGAAGGGAGGGATGGAGGGATGAAAAGGAAAGGTGGGAGGGAGAGAAGGGAGGGAAGGAGGGAGGAGGAAGAATGGGAGGGATGGAGGAAGGAATAAAGGAAGGAAGGAAAAAAGAAGGAAGGAAAAGTTCAGAGAAACAAATATTATTCAAGCATAGTAGAAAGAATACAGCACACATACAGACACAAATCCCAGATTTGCATTTACCAGGTAAGTTTATTCCATTAAACTACTTGTCACACATTTGGGTTTCCTTGTCTATAAAATGGAGGTGATCCCTCCTTCATTGCATGGTTGTGAGGATTTCACCTTGGTAGGTGAACCGTAAATCTTGGTACACAGTATACACTCAATAAATGGATGCTATTAGAATTAGGAGGGCTCTTTCTGCTGGTGAGATGGACAGCGATTTAGTACCAGGTAAGAGTACTTAGGATGACGATGCACAATGACTTTGGCTTCTGTGGGAATGGTGTGGTCACAAGAATTAAGAAGTGGAACCTGTTTGCACCTTTACGAAACTCAATGAAAAAGAATAGGCTAAGCTAGAGGACAGAGATGTTTGGATTCACACAGCTGGAAGAACTATGCCAGATGTTTGAGGACAACCATCCCCTGTGCTTTCTAACCCACAGGCCCTAGAACCGTGTGCTGTCTCCTGTGAGCTTCCTGCCTTCTTGCTTGGGGCGACTCAGTTCTGCCACAACAGCTTCCACTTGGCAAATCTACCAACAGCTCTCACCCAATCACCCAGTGTCCTATGCTCTTATCATCCACAAAGATGCACCTTCACTCTGTGTTACAGTCGCACTTCGTTCCTCCAGCAGAAGATGCTGACATCCACATACAATTGCATTCAAAACCCAAGGTCTGTTGCTTCAGACGTGATTATCTGGTTGTGGTTTTCTCCTTGGGGGATTTTTACCTCTGTAAACCATATGGCCAAGGAACAGGATGGAACAGTAGTCACAGCACACATGGGAACAAACATTGAGACATGAAGGCAGACAGCGTCACAACTCCAGGGGCTGACAGTGTTGGGGCCTCGAAAGGAAAATAACTTCTTTTTTAACTAGGCAAACCACAGCTGCTTGTGTGGTTGGTGTGCAGCTAAAGGCCAAGGCTCTCCTGTCACGTGATCTCACACAGAGCTGGAGTTCTTCCAGCGAGCAGGTGCTAACGGTTCCTGAAAACCAGTTTTTATTTATTTTATTTTTTTATTTTATTTTATTTTTTTTTGACAGGCAGAGTGGACAGTGAGAGAGAGAGAGAGACAGAGAGAAAGGTCTTCCTTTGCCGTTGGTTCACCCTCTGATGGCCGCCGCGGTAGCGCGCTGCGGCCGGCGCACCGCGCTGTTCCGATGGCAGGAGCCAGGTGCTTCTCCTGGTCTCCCATGGGGTGCAGGGCCCAAGCACTTGGGCCATCCTCCACTGCACTCCCTGGCCACAGCAGAGAGCTGGCCTGGAAGAGGGGCAACCGGGACAGGATCGGTGCCCCGACCGGGACTAGAACCCGGTGTGCCGGCGCCGCAAGGCGGAGGATTAGCCTGTTGAGCCACGGCGCCGGCCTGAAAACCAGTTTTTGAGAGAGCTGGTAGAGGGGGTCGAAAAGACATCTCCAGCTGTCACTCCAGTGTGATGTGTTTCTGAAATCGAAGGCAACTCAGCTTTCCCAGGAAATCACTATCTAAGTTCAACAGAGGCTCCAGTACAAGAGCAAACACAATTGACCCACTCCCATCTTTATTGAGTACTCACTGTGTGCCAGATGCTATGCATCCCCCCAACTTTGTCTGTTTAAATACTGCTGTTCCTCGAAGTCTCCAGCAATCAGTACTTCTTATGTAATTTTTTAAAATGTACTTCAGAAGCAGAGAGACAGAGACATATAGACAGAGCTCCCATTCACTGGTTCTCTTCCCAAATGCCTACAATAGCTGGAGCCAGAACAGGACCAAAGCCAGGAGCTAGGAATTCAATCAGGGTCTCCAGTGTGGGTGGCAGGAACCCAGTTACTTACACCAGCACCTGTTGGCTCCCAGGGTCTGTGTTAACAGGAAGTTGGAGTCAGGAGCCAGAGCCAGACATGAAACCTAGATTCTCTGATGTGGGACATGGTGTCTTAATCACTAGACCGGCTGGCCTGGCTCATCGCTTTCTTAGAAAAGCCTTTCCTGTCTTCCCTAAATCAAATCCTCCACTTACACACTCTGCTAATACCATGTATTGCCCCTTCATAGCTCTTCACAATGGCTGAATTTTACTTTCATTCTTCAATAAACATCTGTCTCTTCCACCACACTGCTTGACTCTGATCGCCACATCTAAGTGCGCGGAAGCCATTCATAGAGTCATCAATTGCAGATCTTTATGTTGCCTGCATCTTATATGCACTTGAACTTAGTTGACCTGGCTTATGGCCAGTTAAGACAAAATGAGTACCAGGAGGAAAAGAAAGCTAGGCATCAGAAGCAATGGGTGGCAGGCCTATTAATGGCTGATCTGTACAGTGATCTGCCCTCAAGGAGACCCAACAGGCCAGTCCACTGCAGTGGCTTTCAATGTGGTAAGCCTGGGCTTCGGCAGAAGTCAGCTTGTGAAGAGCCCTGGCAGCTCTGCCAAGAGTTGGATCACTGGAAATGGACCTGCCCTGGAGTCGAAGGATGCCCAGGTCAGAGCCACAGATCTTATTGGCTCTAAGCTGAAAAGCCCTTCACTCAGCCCAACTTCCAAAGTGACCACTGCAGCTGAGGGGATGGTCAAGTAGGGTTAGCAACATTGCAGGCAGAACTGTAAATTTCTTGTTAGAGATGCCACCTGCCTTTACCTGGCCAGCTCTCCTCCCAGGCCAGCTAAGTAATGAAAGTCAACAGAGTGCCTTCCCCTAGGAGGTTCACACCTCCCTTAGGATATACCCCATGTGAAGAGATAGATAGGTCTGGGCCTCTTAACTTACAAGGCCTAAAGCCCACCAGATTATTATCAAGCCCCTTCTGTCAGGTTCTATTTGCCTCTCAATCAGAAAACTTAATTGTAGCTTAGACAGCACCCTTCTTAGCTCCTCTAATAATGACTCTGTCCTTTGTTCTAGACCCTGTCTAGCGTACTTGGGCCTCATTCCTTTGTAATCATAACCTCTACTCTACCTCCAATGGCTCTACTCCCAACCTGTGTGTACTGATGGTCCTCTTCCCCACTTAATGCTGTATAATTGTTCAGACCTGGTTAATGCCACTCTTAGGATCATTGGTTACTATCCTCACCCTGTCTTTTATGACCTTGTCTAAATATGATCAGAGTCGGGGAACTTGGAAGGCTTCCATAGCCTTGGCAACTCATGACGAGAGCCTAGGGTGGTTACTGGTGCCATAAACAAGAGTGTCAATTTGTTGGGTCAACAACAGGAGCCACTGTGCACTTGCTCCTCATGTGGGATCTCTGTCCTTAATGTGCTGTACATTGTGATTTAATGCTATAACTAGTACTCAAACAGTATGTTTCACTTTGTGTTTCTATGTGGGTGCAAACTGTTGAAATCTTTATACTAAATTGATCTTCTGTATATAAAGAGAATTGAAAATGAATCTTGATGTGAATGGAAGGGGAGAGGGAACAGGAGAGGGGAGGGTTGCGGGTGGGAGGGAAGTTATGGGAGGGGGAAGCCATTGTAATCCATAAGCTGTACATTGGAAATTTATATTCATTAAATAAAAGTTTAAAAAAAAAGACAAAATGAGTAACTCTTAATTGAAGAATAAATTTTTCTTTTGTTAAGATGTAACTTACTCACACCAGTGGTGAGTTGGTAATCCAGCTCTCCAAAAATGAATAAATAAATAAATCACCCTGATTTGTATTGTTTGCCAAATTCCATGGTACAAATACTACCGCTCTATCCAATCTCAGATTACCAACAGGAAGTCACTGAACCAAAGTTGGGAAGAAATGAACAGTGAGCTTTCATGACTCAGTCTGAACCAGCTCTAACACACCACGACCTCATACCAATGGATATTCTCTCTCTCTCTCAAGATTTATTTATTTATTTGAAAGCAGAGTTACAGAGAGAGAGAGAGAAGGAGAGGCAGCGAGAAGTCTTCCATCTGCTGGTTCACTCCCCAGATGGTTGCTACAACCAGGGCTGGGTCAGGCTGAAGCCAGGACCCAGGAGCTTCTTCCAAGCCTCCATGTGGGTGCAGGGGCCCAAGGACTTGGGCCATCCTCCGCTGCTTTCCCAGGAGCATTAGCAGGGAGCTGATTTGGAAGTGGAACCGGCATCCATATGGGATGCTAGGGCTGCAGGCTGTGGCTTAACTCGCTGCACCACTGTGCCAGGCCCGGATATTCTCAAATATCGCATAACTTTATGGTTTATCATGACTGTAAACAGAACTGCAACCTACAACACCTTTTGTCCTCTGGGAGCAAGTAACTAGAGATTCCATGGAATAAAATCCCATACAGATCATTCACCAGGAAAAGCCAACCTCATTGGGAATGGTATGTTAATTTTTCAATCAACGTATAATTAAAGTTATAATGAGTGCCCTGTTTGGTAGAACATGAATTTACATTTGAGTTCTAGAGAAAAAAATGACCCGGGCACATGTGTTCTTATTTTAGAATCTTACCTCAAAGCAGTTTGTGAATCAGCTCAATAAGTAACCTCAGAATGAAGGCAACTGGGACTTCAAGTAGGAATAGTATTGGCCTTAGTCTCTTTTCCTGACATTCTACCATTAGAAATGCTATTCTTTGATTTTTTAAAACTTTGTTAGGGTTTTAAAACTACTATAAAAGTGACCACTCCTGGGGCTGGCGCTGTGGTGTAGTAGGTAAAGCTGCCACCTGCAGTACCGGCATCCCATATAGGCGCCAGTTCAAGTCCTAGCTGCTCCACTTCCCATCTAGCTCTCTGCTGTGGCTTGGGAAAGCAGTGGAGAATGGCCCAAGTCCTTGGGCCTCTGCACCCATGTAGGAAGACCCAGAGGAAGCTCATGGCTCCTGGCTTCAGATCAGCGCGGCTCCGGCCGTAGTGGCCAATTGGAGAGTGAACCAGTGGATGGAAGACTGATTCTCTCTCTCTCTCTCTCTCCCTCTCCCTCTCCCTCTCCCTCTCCCTTTCCCTCTCCATCTCTCCCTCTCTGCATCTCTCCCTCTTTCCCTCTCTTCCTCTCCCTCTCCCTCTCCCCCTCTGCTTCTCCTTCTCTCTGTGTATAAATCTGACTTTCAAGTAAATAAATCAATCTTTTTTTTTAAGTGACGGTTCCCTATGGACAGATACCACTTCATTACCTCATCAGCAAACACCTTGACTATAAGTGAAGACTCAGTAGAAATAGACTAGGTGGGCTCCATGAGATGAGCACAGAGATACTGGAAAGGGAAATTTGCATAAACAAACCATCTGCTTCTCATTATTTCATGTTGTTATTTATGCCAAACACAGCCACCTTCTTCTTTTTAGGTTTCTGCAATGCCTGCTGTTTTTCAGTCATGTATTTAGAGAGCAATCCCATTTATTGAAAAAATCTACCAGAGCCAAGTATTTAGATATCAAAGATTATTAGCTTTAGTCACAACTCTCATAGAAGTATAACTAAAAGTTAATAGTACTCATTTTTGTTCAATAAAAGTAACAGAAACCAGTTCTCTAAATGACCATTGTTTTCTCAAAAGCAGTTGCCTGTAGAGACTGCACAAACTGTAGTAATTCTCACCTTGATCATAGACTTCAGTGCTCTCAGTCGACTCCATGTGAGCAAATCTTCAACATTTGAGGAGGATTTGGTATTCTCGGATAGAGCCCATAGCACGTGGAGCCAGAGCCCAGACTATAACATGGGTGAGCGTTAACCTGGCAGGAAACAGACAAGGTCCAGGAGGCACGCACCCTGAGGATGAAATTCAATATCTGACACATGTCAAAGCCTCTAGCACTGTTTTCACATGAGTAGTTACCAAGAAAACCTTCATTTGTTTAACTGTAAATTTAAATCTATGCAATAAGACCTCTCAAAGGATTGAGGACATATTATATAACAGGTATGAGACTGAAGCAGTAAATGGGGCAGATGTGACCATAGAAGCTTTGATGTTGATAGAAAAAGCAAACTGGAAAATATTCATCCTTCAGAACCTCATATCCACCCACAATGGAAATTGTTGCTAACGTACTCTATCTAGCCTAGGAACAACCCATATTGTGACTTATAAAGAAGCTGTCTTGTCCTTTTACAATAGAAAGAAGCCAAGAGGCAAAAAGAGAACCAATTATAGTTCTAACAGAGCTAGGTTGGAAAGCATTAAGACTTAACTAGGCAAAACAAAACAAAGCAAAAAGCACTCAACCAGTTCAGACAGTAAAACAGTGGGAGGTCTTGTAGCTCAGATGTTAAATGTCTAGCAAAGCATTACTTCTCTCATATTCTGAGTCTCTGTCAAGAAAACCTCTTGGAATTTAAATATCTTCTACCCTCTCTGAGAGAGTATGGGATCTGTCCTTCATTTATTTGCACTGCTCAGTTTATGACAAACTTTTCAACATCTTTCTTGGCAATAAATTTTAGTATAGCTGCATCTACTCTGTGCTAATTACCTTTTTTTGGGGGGGTGCAGTAAAGTGTCAATGGTTGCTTTGAAAGAAAAACATGGGGCTGTGGTCATGTCTCAAAAGTTGAATTTTTGCTTTACCAATGGAATGAGCAGAATAAAGGACTCTGCAGACATCCAAGTTGTAGTCTCTGGTATTTGGGGATAGATTACATGGAAAAGGGGCCTTTGAAAATGTGACCTTAGGAAGGGGAGATTATCCTAGATTATCAAGTATATTGAGCCTAATCGCATGAGGTGTTTTTTTTTTTTTTTTTTTTTTTTTTACAGGCAGAGTGGATAGTGAGAGAGAGAGACAGAGAGGAAGGTCTTCCTTTTTGCCGTTGGTTCACCCTCCAATGGCTGCTGCAGCCGGCGCATCGCGCTGATCCGAAGCCAGGAGCCAGGTGCTTCTCCTGGTCTCCCATGCGGGTGCAGGGCCCAAGCACTTGGGCCATCCTCCACTGCCCTCCCGGGCCATAGCAGAGAGCTGGCCTGGAAGAGGGGCAACCGGGATAGAATCCGGCGCCCCGACCGGGACTAGAACCTGGTGTGCCGGCGCCGCAAGGCGGAGGATTAGCCTGTTAAGCCACGGCGCCGGCCGCATGAGTTCTTAAAAACAAAAGTTTCCCCAGCTTCATTTAGAGTTAGAGGGAGAGATGTAGACAGCAAAAATGTTGAGAGCCCCTGATGCTGGCTTTGAAGATGGAGGAAGAGAATCGTGAGCCAAGGAATATGAGCAGCCCCTAGAATCTGGAATCGGCCAAGAAACAGACTCTCCCCTAGAGCCTCCAACATCACAGCCCCATTAACATTGCATTTTAGCCCCATGAAACCCGTGCCAGACTTCTGACCTATAAAAGTGTGAGATAATAAATTTGTGCTGTTTCAAGCCACAAAGTTTGTGTAAACTTGTTATGGCAGCAATCAAAACTGAATATAACTGATGTCAAGTATATGCCTCACTTCTTTGTTTACAGGCTTTTCTCTTTTTTAAGATTTATTTAATTTATTTGAAAGAGTTAGCCCGTCAGCCGGCGCCGTGGCTCAATAGGCTAATCCTCCACCTAGTGGCACCGGCACACCGGGTTCTAGTCCCGGTCGGGGCGCTGGATTCTGTCCCGGTTGCCCCTCTTCCAGGCCAGCTCTCTGCTGTGGCCAGGGAGTGCAGTGGAGGATGGCCCAAGTGCTTGGGCCCTGCACCCCATGGGAGACCAGGAGAAGCACCTGGCTCCTGCCTTCAGATCAGCATGGTGCACTGGACGCAGCGTGCCGGCCGTGGCAGCCATTGGAGGGTGAACCAACGGTAAAGGAAGACCTTTCTCTCTGTCTCTCTCTCTCACTGTCCACTCTGCCTGTCAAAAAGTAAAAAAAAAAAAATAAATAAAAAGAGTTAGCCCATGCTGTGGCATGGCAGATAAGCTGGCGCCTTCAGTGCTGGCATCCCATATGGGCACAGGTTCGAGACCCGGCTGCTGTACTTCCAATCTAGCTCTCTGCTATGGCCTAGGAAAGCAGTAGAAGATGGCCCAAGTCCTTATGCCACTGCACCCACATGGGAGACTTGGAAGAAGCTCCTGGCTTCAGATTGGCCCAGCTCCAGCTGTTGTGGCCATTTGGGGAGTAAACCAGCGTATGAAAGACCTCTCTCTCTCTGCCTCTGCCTTTCAAATAAATAAATAAATAAATCTTTATAAGAAAGAAAGAGAGAGAGACAGATTGTGGTTCACTCTCCAAATGGCTGGGCCAGGCTGAAACCAGGAGCTTCTTCTGGGTCTCCCACATCAGTGCAGGAGCCCAAGCACTTGGGCCATGCTCCACTGCTTTCCCAAGAACATTAGCAGGGAGCTGGATCAGAAGAGGAGTAGTTTTAACTGCTACACCACAACACGAACCCTACATGCTTTTCTTTATACGCCCACTTTTACTTTCAAATAATGGCACAGTCTTTTCAAAGACATCTTGTGTGACAATTAAATTCAACATATATAGTACTAACAATGCATGTATGAGGTACTTCAAAAGTTTGTAGGAACTGTATATTGTGAAATATTATGCATGGATTTCAAATAGTTTCACACCAAAATAGACTTACCTTTTAATTCCATTTCTCAGTGAATGCTTTGAAGTACCCTTGCACTTCAGCTGACTCAAATGTAATACAAACAGGTATAAATCAAGGTCATGTTCACTCGGGCAATACAGCACAAGTTGCCACTTCACTGCAATGACTGTAGGATGTGCCCTAATTTCAAAAAGGTTGAAATGTGGACAGATAGCATCCATGAAAAATGCAAGACCAGGATTGAGCTATGCAGGTCACTCCACTCCCTACCACTCCCTATGCTCACTGACCATTTATGCCTGGTCTTTAGGAGCTGTTACTTAACCTCTTGGTTTCTTCTTTTGAGGCTAGGAAAATGATATCCGATTAACTGGCTCATCCTAAGAGTGAAGAGTGAAGTCACATCCTAAAATGGAGAACTTCACCCTGCTAATGCATCTGGGAAGGCAGCGGAAGATGGTTCAGTTGCTTGGGCCCCGCCACCACATGGGAGACCCAGATGGAGTTCCAGGCTCCTGGCTTTGGCTTGGCCCAGTCCTGGCTGTTGCAGTCGTTTGTTGAGTGAACCAGTGGATGGAAGATTCTCTCTCTCTCTCTCTCTCTTTCTCTCCTATTTCTGCCTTTAAAATAAATAAATAAATATAATCTTTTTTAAAAAAAAGAATATCGAAGAAGGTTCTGCAGATGATGACAATGTCCTCAGGTTTATAATCACCTGGGCATCCTCTTTGCCTTTTTCCTCCCCTCAGTCTATGTCCAACAGGGCTCCAGAACTTTTTCTTCTGCCCATTCCACATGCCAATGATAGATTATTTTATTTTCTTAAATGTCTATTTCTGTATTTGTTAGAGAGAGAGAGAGAGATCATCCACTTACTGATTCACTTCCCAAATCCCACAAAGACAGGGTTGTAGGAGGGAGAGGGAGAAGCTGAGAGCCAGGAACTCATCTCACACCTGTGGCAGGGACCCAACCAGTGAAGCCATTAGCTGCTGCCTCCCAGCTTCTGCATTCGTAGGAAGCTGGAGTCATGAGCCTGTAGCAGGCACTAACCCAGGCACGCTGAGGTAGGACATGGGCATCTTAACCACCAGGTTAAAGGCCTATCCCTGCTCAATTATTTTAATAGACTCCAAGTGGGCCAACTATGGCTGCTGCTTCTCTTCTGTTCCAGTCTTACAAGCTAATTTGGTAAAATGAAGTCTTACTCATATCTTTCTTGGTAGGCAATCTTCCCTCCCCCAAATATTTAATTGTTCCAGATTTTGACTGAAAAGCACAAACCTCTTAGCCTGGTATCCAAGGCCCGTAGCAATGTTGTTTTCTACTAAAAGACTCCAAACCCAGCATCCTCGATCTCTCCTTCCTTCTGTGCGTATTTAAGTTCTAAGATTCCATTAGACGTGAGATCAAGAGTCACTTTCTCCACCACACCTCTCTAACCAACTAGTCCTCTAGCCCTTTGTCACACAACTAATGTCTCTCTGAGCTTCCTGACACATGTAGCTCCTTGCCCCAAATCACATAAGCTGGCAGATGTTCCTGATCGTGAAAACCTTTCCAGGCTGCATGTGGTCCCTTGACTTCATAATGTTTATCCCTGTAATGACAATGTGCTAGTGCACTTCACTTTGCCTGAAATGCCTGCACCTTCCATGTGACCTGTCCAATCTTACTCACCTTTCAAGAATCAACTCAAGTTTCTCTCCCTCTCCCAGAAATACAAGGAACACTGTAGCTTGGGCTGTAGGCATTCTTTGAATTTTTAATTGGAGCAATTGAATTTGTTTGGGGCCGTATCTCTAGCTATCTGGTGATGTGTGTAACTCTTGGTTTTTCCTCCCACCAAATTTGAAATTGTTTATTATGCTTTTTTTTTTTTTTTGGATATTAGCATTCTATCTCTACCCATACTTGCTATGTGGCCTGGACAAGTCACTGTTTCCAAGAGCTCCAATTTCCTCTCTGTAATGTGGAGAAATGTTTGAGAAAGGATCCATCAAAGTCCCTGGGACAGAGTAAATTCTCATTAAATGTTTATTATTTATCTAATATTAGTTTATGAGCTTCTATCCCATCCCATTCCCCGCCACTCTGTCCATGGGTACATGAAGGCTACTCGTTACATTAATTATTTCATCTCTGAGCTGCTGTATTCTAATCTTTGGGATGGTTTGTTGCTCACCACAATGACCACAACTAATGATATGCTATCCGGAGGACAGACACTCCCCAGGCTGGGGCTTTGTTAGTGAGATACTGAAGGAAAACACTGTCATCTTTTGATTCTGAACCTTATATTTTCCAGCCTCCTTAACAAGGGTTTTGTGAGGTTCAAATGAGATAAACCATGTGAAAGTATTTTATATGTATTATAAATTACCATACAATGTGTTATTATTATTCCAATGTCCTTATTTACAACTTTGTTTTAATCCCATTGCCTTCCCAAACTCCATAAAAGAGGCTGTAAACCATTCTCAAAGATCACTCAGTTATTCCTTCATTCCCTTTGTCAGCAGATACCTGCTGATCTCCTATTCCAGGCAGAGTAACTGCTGGCCACAAGGCCAGGATACAAAGATAATCTACCCTCAAAATACATAATCTATCTACCTTCAAAACTTCATATTGTTTTTTCCTTCTCGCCTTTCACCATAAGCCATCCTGTTTATCAACTGAACATTTTACGAATCTGCACGAGACAGGATGGGGTGTGGAAAGAAGCTGAGTAGGTGACACTGAGAGGGACTCATGGGTTTGATCAGCCTTGTTGTAGCCTGTGAACCACAGGACTTTTATTATTTGTGGTGTAGTGAATCTTCTAGAGATAAAAGTCTCAGCCCCAGAAAGCAATGCCAAATTATGAAAAATTCAGAGGTAGAAAAAAACCACCAAAGGGTATTCTTTAAAAAAAAAATGATATACCTTAAAAAAAAGTCTACCTCTGACACATATCATTATGACTCATAGTAAAATGGCCCTTGGTGATTCACTCCCACTTATTTTTTTTAAGCATGATAATTATCTTTACTGCTTAAATTAAGCTTTTCTTATTTCCAAAAACAATTTTTTGAAACCCTTGAGGCTTTGTCAGATTTTTATTCCATTGTTTAATGTAAATAAGATTAAATACTTTGAGTCTTTCAAGTCTAACATGAGACTTGGTTACACTTTTGTAATACAGGATGTCTTTTGTAATACAGGATGTCTTCTGAGTTTCCATTCTGGATCACTTTTTAAAAGAATAAAAAGATTTTTAAAATTTCACATTAGCTATAAAGTAGAGCTATAAGCAATAAATATTATATCCCAAACATCAAGCACTGAAAGGTCAACAAGGGAAGAGAGAGGTAGGATGGGAACTCGTGGAGAAGTTTCCATTGCCTTAAAGTGTCAACCGATTTTAAAGCCAATACTGCTCTCATAGTAAATGAGCTTTGGCATGTGCATGATTATGGTTGTATTTTAAGTGAAAATGGCCTGGCCTGGGGCTGAGGCTCTCCTGAGATACTAACCACTTCAGCTATTCTCACTACCACATTTGTACTTAATGAGTGAATTCATTTGATGGGCAGATTGGATGCAACTGAACTTCCCATTAAATCATTGAGTTTATGCTTTAAAATCCTTGTAATTTCTGAACAAGGAAGTAACCTAGCATACTTGAAAGAACAGCAAAGGCTTATTTCCAGACACCAGACCGTCTCTCCAGCTTGGCCCTTGCTCTCTTTTGTAGTTCTATGCATCTAATATGCTATTTGGCACATAGTTTGCTGTTCAATCCATTAGTTTTGAATTGCAATGAATGTCACATAAAAATGAAGCAAATTGAGAGGAAAAGTGTTTGCTTGTGCATAGGTATTTAATCTCATCTGATTTAGTGGGCAGAAAACTCTTCTTTGCCAAGAATTTCATTAATTAATTAATTAGCATCTCTACTAATTTATACTATGTGCTTAACCAAGTGACTTACTTCTCTAGGTTTTTTTAAATGTTTGTTTAATAACTTTATAATTTGTGAACTAGGTCTGTCGTTCCTGACTTCATAAGTGCTTGAATATATTCTTCATACTTGTTCACCTAGGTCAGGATACAGAGTCAGAATCTTGTATGATGTTAAGAATTTATTAAAAGACAATGCTTATTACACATATTAAAGTGCTACAACATTAACTACTCACAGAAGTTTGTGAGATTTTAGTGAAACATCTATTCACGTTGTCTTGTATGTCTGGGACATATTTAAAAGAAACAGTGTCTGAGACACGTAAGATACTATCGTGATATGAGAATTAATACTAGGTTTGACCCCAGTCATGACTTTAGACCTTTTATTTCTCCTTCAATACCTGTATGTACAGAAAGCTACGGAGAAGACAACTGGTTGGTTGATGAATAAAAATGCTAACATAAAATGTTTTCAAACATCATCTTATCATTTAACTTAGCCAATTAATTACTGAGTTTGGTGATATTACTGATCCTGTTTTTCAAATAATGTGACCAAACAGAGGACTAGATAACAAAAAGGCATAAATCAGCCCAGCATATACACAGGATCATTGCCCAGGAGTAGAAACGTGGCAAGGAAGTACACATGTGCAGCATTTGAAGTAGACTAATAGTTCTATCAGCAAATGCAACTACCATTCCACAGTCAGCCACTAGATTGTGTAATATATGTGTGTTGTTTAATAAGCACATATTAACACATTAGCAGTGCCAAATACTGTTCTAAACTTATCACATGTAACTTTTTCAAATTGCCTCAAAAACTTTGACATAGGTATTCGTACTGTATACATTTCCCAGACAAGGAAGCTGGGACATAGAGAAGTTAAAGTCAAGGTCCACACAGCTGGATATAAAAGACCTGGAATTCTAACCCAGTGTTCTGAATTCTAAGCTTGTAAAGAACAAGTGTTGTCAACAACTGGGTCCTCTTGCTATAATGAATGCCATAGGTTGTACTGAGAAGTATTTACTGAGTAGGATTATGACAGCAGTGGAAATTTGGGAGTCAGTATAATTCAGTGATTTTTTTATTTTGTAGTCTTATACCAGTAGACCATTGCCCCAAAACTAAACCAAAGCCTCTGCCTTTGCTTGATGTTTATGGGGGCAGTAGGAGCTTTAGTGTACCAAACACAGTGGAAATGGCATCGCATCCTGCTCTGTAGCACAGAAGCTGGGGAAGTCAGTAAGCACACAGAATCTCAGTTTCTTCATCAGTGAAGCAGGGACATTTAGTAGCCTGCTAAAGAAGTTGTGAGGAGCAGGTGCTGTGGTGCAGGGGGTTAAGCCACCACTTGGAACACCCACATCCCCTATCAGAGTGCCAGTTCGAGTTCTGGCCACCCCACACCTCTGATCCAGTTTTCTGCTAAAGTTCTGGGAGGTAGTGGATGGTGGCCCAAGTACTTGGGTCTCTGCCACCCTCATGGCATATCCAAGAGGAGTTCTGGGCTGTGGCTTGGGGCTGGACCAGCCCAGGATGTTGTAGGCATTTGAGGAATGAACCAACGAATGGAAGATCTCTCTCTCCTTCCTCTCTCTGCCTGTTTCTCTCTGCTCATTACTCTGCCTTTTAAATAAATAAATAAATTTTTTAAAGTGAGGATTAGAGATCATAAAAAGCACTGCAGAAGGAAATAAATAATAATCATAGGATTAATAATTATTATTATGATTCTTATTAGCTCCAAAACACCCCTGTAGCTGATAGAACAAATAGAACTGGAACCCAGCTCTTTGGAACCCTAATGTAGCCTGTGCGAATTCCCAACATTATTCTCCTCTATGGCAAGGGGTTAATTAAATCGCTTTTACATTCATTGAATCGCACCACCAACTTACAATGCATGCCATTTTTAAGTTCTGTTTTGAAGCCTGGCTGTGAAAATAATTTTGCGGTGTCACAAGAGAACAATGCAATTTGGTCTCTCTGATTAAGTAAGCCTACTGACACTACACCAGGATTAAATTCTCTCTGGAAAGCAGATGTTATTATATCAAAACCACAACATGTTATCAGGGCGGTTGCCCCAGAAGACAACTGGCAAACACTTCTGACATTTATTATCAAAACATTTAACATTTTTCTTCTATATAAGAGTTTATGGTAGAAAATTTTGAAGAGGGGTAAAATAAAAGTCTCCAAAAATGCCATCACTGAGAACAGCACAGGTCTGTTTGGATACAAACAGATGGATTGTTCCAAAGTGCACACCATAGTTATAATTTGCATTTACTTACTTCTACAGTAGACATGTTTTCGTAACATTAAATATTCTTGCATACTTGTCATCTTGAAAGACCACGTGGAATTCTATCGTGTGTGTGGATATACAATAAACTGACCTCCAAACATATGGCTGTTTACAAGTTTTTCACTATTAGAAACAAAGTTGCTATGAAGACTCTTATGCACAGATAAAATCCGCGAATAAGTTTAGGGAGAGGAATCGCTTGGTCAAATACACTTAATGCTTGCCAAAGAGCTTCTGGCAGTGGGTTAATTTTACAATAATAAATGCTAAAACACTATTTGCCCGTTTGCTATTGCTTTTCATTACAAGATACCGTTGTAAGAAAAGCAATAATAAACGGGTAAAAGATTTTAAATTCTGTATTTCTTTGGTCACTAATGATACTAAATTTTAAAGCATAGCTATCTTTCCTTTTATCTTCTGCTTTTGTCAGATGCCCATTCGTGTACTTCACCACTTTTATATTGGAGATTTTAAAATCTATTTCGTAAGACTCATTGTATAATATTCTTTTATTACATGTGTAGCAATATTTTACCAGTCCTTTTTCTCATGATTTTTAATTATTGATAATTTTATCCAACAAACTTCAAGGTTTTCAAGTTTATGTAATTTAATTTTTATGATCTGCTACGTTTGGCATCAGACTTAGAAATTCTCACTCTATCCAAAGATTGTAAAACATAGTAAGTTATTCTCTAGTGTTTAAAGGTTTTAGTTTCAATGTCTGTCTGGGATTTGTTTCGGGGCATCACTTGAGATAGGAATACACACACATAGAGACACTCTTGTTTGTTGAAGGATGTATAAAATATATCTTTTATATTTTTCCCAAAAAATAGCCATTTGTCCTAACACCACTTACTGCATAACTCTGCTCTCCACGTGGATTTGAAATGCCACTGAGTTGACCTTCTTCATGCTTTTTTTCTACCTGTGTCTATGAACTTTTCGAGCTATTGCTCTGTTTGCTCATTCCTGTTTCAATTTCACACTGTTTTAGTTATGATGATGTCATATTACTTTTTAAAAATTCAGAGGTGGACTTTTGGCTCAGGAGTTAAGACTCAACTTGGGACTCCCATGCTCTGTATCAGAGGGCTGGAGGGCAAGTCCTTGCTCTACTCCTGAGTCCAGCTTCCTCCTAGTGTGCACCCCAGGAGGCAGCAGATGGTGGCTCAAGGCGTTGGGTCCCTACTAGGCATAGAGTGATCCAGACTGAGTTCCTACCTGGCATTGGCCTGGCCCCAGCCTTGGTTGTTATGGTCCCCTGGGAAGGGAACCGCCAGATGAGATTCTCTCTCTCTCTCTCTTTCTCTCTCTCTCTCTCTCTCTCTCTCTCTCTCGTGTGTGTGTGTGTGTGTGTCTATCTTTCTGCCTTTCAACAACAAAAATATTGAAGTTCTTAAAAATTCAAAAGACAAATTTCTCCCATTGCTTTTATTTTCTAAAATTCCTTAGCAAGCCTTAGTTTTTCTTCCAGAGAACTTCAACTACTTTTTACATAAACTTGTATAACTAAGGATCCACTATTGACCGATTTACGACCTACTAAGAAGTTGTTCTTCCACAAGCTGCTTAAAATTGCAATATTTCTGACTCACAGAGGAAATAAGATTATAGATTCCAGAGTGTTATTCTAGAGATAGTTGTGGATTGTTTTCTCCAAGCCTAATTGTCAGATTGTGTCATTTATAGGAGGGAAGTTAAGCAAGGCTGTGGACTCATCTAGTCAGTCGTAAAATTCCAATGCTTTTCCCCACAATGTTTCTGAAAACGGGGGACTAGTATTCAGTCTCCAGAGCTGGCTAATTTTAAGAGTGTAGTTTTTGAACAAGAATATTTTTTTAAACCCAAAGGTCACGAAAGGGTAATATGAGGTGTGAGTTATATCTGAATAACGTTTAAGGTGCAGATATATTCCCTCACTTATAGCAAGAATTCATCACTCCTTTTAGATCTTAATGTCTTCTCTTCCCTGAGAACTGAGATCAGATTATGGCTTTTGTATATGTTGCTTTTTATTGCTGAGTGATGTGTGTGTTTGGTGTCATCGAATTGTGAACATCCTACCAGCCCAGAATCTTCCAGAATCAAGTGTCCTTTATTTTTTAAAAAGACTTATTTATTTATTTATTTATTATTTATTTGAATGTCAGAGTTACAGAGAGAGAAGGAACGAGAATGAGAGAGAGAGAGAGAAAAAAAGAGAGAGAGAGAGGGAGAGAGATCTTCCATTTGCTGGTTCATTCCCCAGATGGCCACAACAGCCAGCTTTGGACCAAGCTGAAGCCAGGAGCCAGGAGCTGCATCCAGGTATTCCACGTGGGTGACAGGGGCCCAAACACCTGGGCCATCTTCTGCTGCTTTTCCTAGGCTGTTAGCAGGGTACTGGATGGGAAGTGGAGCAGCCGGATCTTGAACCAGCGCACATATGGGATGCTGGCATTGCAGGCAGTGGCTTTACCGGCTCTGCCACAATGCCGGCCTGGACATGTGTCCCTTGAGAGTTATTTCCAATCCTGTGATTCCATTATTTTGTCCCCACAAGACCATGCTAGCTATTTAATTGCAGTTGTAATTTCATTGTAGTGTGCAATTGATATTTAGTTATGAACACTTGCTTGATTTAAAGTATCATGGTTCTCATAACTCATCAACACAGATTGCATTGTGTTGGCACAGGTAATAAAGGAATCTTTACCATGGACATACATTTTAAAAAAAAGACTTGGGGAGAGGGGGACGAGTTTGTGAATAAGACAGGATCACTTCCAAACGATAAAACTACAAAAACATGAGTAAATTTGGACTACAAAATTAGAAGAGTGAATAGGAAGGAAAACATTTTAAACAGATACAGTATGACCTTGTGCAGTTTCTAGTGCTTTCCCAGCCATAATCAGTAAGGAGTGAAAAAGATGAGGTAGAAAATTGGTAGAGTATTCTACGTGAGGGTGTCTGCCGAGAGCTGTGGGGAAAGGCGAGGGAGATTCCTCGAGAGTAGAAGCATCAGAAATGAACTTAGGACTTGGCTAAGGCTGAAGGCTGCAGCACTCAGCGTCTTTCAGGTGCTGCGCTGCGTCAGGTGCGAGCCGACACCTGCACATGGGTGAGTGACAGCACCAGGCATGCACAGCCTCAAGAAATGCTGAAGAACAAACTTTCCCAGCAAGGCCTGCGCCAGCCCAGGTTAAGCCAGCTCTCTTGGTTTCCTTTCATCGCCTTATCTTTACACCGCAGAGAAAAGTGGATTCAAAGAATAAGAGTGTTCTGAAACGTTAGCTCATAATGGACAGAACAAATAAGGGTAAGTCACAGCAGTAAGTAGAAAGCGAGTTAGGGAGAGTACATTCACACCATACTATAAAAGGTAGAGGGAGGGGTGTGAGTGCTGGGCACAGAGGTTATGACTGCCCACTGCCAGGTTGGAATGCCTGGGTTTGAGTCCCCACTGTGCTCTTGATTTCAACTTCACGCTAATATGTGCCAAGGGAGGCACCAGGTGATGGCACAAGAAGCTGGGTCCCTGCCACCCATGTAGTTCATTTGAGTTCCTGGCTCCTGGGTTTGGCTTTGGCCTCAGCCCAGCCCCGGCTGCTGTGGGCATTTGAAGAGTGAACCAGTGGGTGAGAGTTCTCTGCCTGCCTGTCTCGCAAATAATTTTTTAAGAGTACTTGAACTAAGCTAAATTAGGTAAAAAGAAAAGTCTAAGTTTACCATTTTAGGTGCATAGTTATGTGGCATTAAAAGTTCACATTGCTGAACACCCATTGCTGTTATCCATCTCCAGAACTTTCCCATCACCCCAGACTGAAACTCTGCAGCCATTAAACAGGAACTCCCAGTTGCTCCTGCTGCAGCCCTAACTTTTTATTTCTATGAACGTGACTATCCTATCTCCTCCACATCAATATTGAGTCAGAAAACATCTGTCTTTTGTGTCTGGTGTATTTCATTCAGCATAATGTCTTTGAATTTCATGCACATTGGGATATGTATTAATTTGATTTCATTTTAAGACTAACATTCCATGATGTGTCTACACTCCATTTTGTTTATCCATTTATCTGTCAATAGATATTTGAATTCTTTCTTTTGGCTATTGTAAAAAGTGCAGAAATGAACACTGGCATACAAATATCTGTTCAAGTCCCCACTTTGAATATTTTTATGTATGTATCTAGAAGTGGAATTGCTGTTTCATATGGTAAGTTTATGTTTGATTTTCCGAGTAGCTGTCATACTGTTTTCAAAGTGAGTGTACTATTTTAAATTTCCACTAGTAATGCACAGGGTTCCAACATCTCCACTTGCTTGTCAACACTTTTCATTCTTCGTTATTTTGTAGCCATTCTAATAGTTGTGAGGAGCTATGTGATGGTGATTATCAGGTACATAGTCCTAATGATTCATGATATTGAGCATATTTTCACGTATTTATTGGCCATAGGTTTATCTTCTTTGGAGAATTGTTTATACAAGTCCTTTGTCCATTTGTGAATTGAACTGTTTGTGTGATGTTCTTTATTTGTTCTAGATGTTCATCTCTTACAAGATATGTGATTCGCAAATGTTTCCTCCATTCTATGGGTTGCCTTTTCACTCTGCTGTGTTATTTGATGCCCAAAAGTTTTAATTTTGATGAAGCACAATGTGTTGAAATTAAATTTGAATTTTTTCATTTGTGGCCTGTGCTTTTGGCATCATATATTTTTTTATTATTTTTTTAAATTTTTTTTTTATTTTTGACAGGCAGAGTGGACAGTGAGAGAGAGACAGAGAGAAAGGTCTTCCTTTTGCCGTTGGTTCACCCTCCAATGGCCGCCGTGGTAGGCGCGCTGCGGCCGGCGCACCGCACTGATCCGAAGCCAGGAGCCAGGTGCTTCTCCTGGTCTCCCATGGGGTGCAGGGCCCAAACACTTGGGCCATCCTCCACTGCACTCCCTGGCCACAGCAGAGAGCTGGCCTGGAAGAGGGGCAACCGGGACAGGATCGGTGCCCCGACCGGGACTAGAACCCGGTGTGCCGGCGCCGCAAGGCGGAGGATTAGCCTAGTGAGCCGCGGCGCCGGCCGGCATCATATATTTTTTAAAAATATGTATTTATTTGAAAGTCAGTGTTATAAAGAGGAGAGACACAGAGATATTCCATCTGCTGGTTCACTCCCCAGATGGCCGCAATGGCCAGGGCTGGGTCAGGCCAAAGACAGGAGCTTTATCCAGGTCTCCCAAAGGGTGGCAGGGTCCCAAGCATTTGCACCATCTTCCACTACTTTTTTTTCCAGGCCTTTAACAGAGAGTTGGATCAGAAGAGGAGCACCTGGGACTTGAACAAGCATCCATCTGTGTTGCCAAAACCCATCTGTGTTGCCAGCATTACCCACTACATAACAACAACAGCCCCAGTGTCATATCTTAAAATCATCGCACAAACATTGTCATGAAGCATTCTATTTCCTTCTTTTTTTAAAAAATTTATTTTATTTATTTGAAAGACAGAGTTACAGACAGAGATAGAGACAGAGAGAGAGGTCTTCTATCTGCTTCTTCACTCCCCAAATGGCTGCAATGGCTGGAGCTGCACCAATCCGAAGCCAGGAGCCAGGAGCTTCCTCTGGGCCTCCCACGCAGGTGCAGGGGCCCAAGGACTTGGGCCATCTTCCACTGCTATCCCAGGCCATAGCAGAGAGCTGGATCAGAGAGGAGCAGCCGGGACATGAACTGGTGCCCATATGGGATGCCGGCGCTTCAGGTCAGGGCCTGAACCCACTGTGCCACAGCGCCAGCCACCCTATTTCCTTCTCAGAGGTTTATAGTTGCAATTTCTATGCTTTGGTCTTTGATCCAGCTTGAGTTAATTTGTATATATCCTATAGGGTCGCAGCTTGGTCCTTTTGCATTTAACTTCTTGACTTCCAAATGTGCTCATCCTTTGGCACTGGAGGCCTACTCAGGAGAAAGCGCGAGGAGAACCTGCGTGCCCCAGTGCTCCACCGCAGCAGAGTGAACGGGGGTGGGGGGGTGGGGGGGGTGGGGGGGTGGTGCCACAGAGCCAGCCTTCCCATTGCTCCCATGCGTCACTTCCTGGAAGTTGCTGTAGACGGGTACAAGAGCTGCTTTTCCTTTTTTAAACATCTAGAGGCACCTGTTCTTTGAAGTGGGTGTCAGCTGCAGTTGTAACACCCATCATGACACGACATCTGTTTTCACCGAGTGGAAAATGCCGCAATACTTTACCGACTTGGCTCCTGGAGTGAAAATCCACAAAGTTCAAATTTCCCTCAAGGGATAGTTATTTTTTTCTCAAATAATTCTTTTTTTTTTATGCCATAGTGTTTATCCTATTTTTGAGTCTCTACTATTTTAAGTAGAAATAAGCACAATGGCAAATTTTAAGATAGCATTCTAGATGACGGTGGTCAGACTGGAAACATCAACATTTCTTGGCAGCATTCCAACTGGATGAGTGATCAATGAAAGCTGTATGAATGATTGAGTTTTTTAAAGATTTATTTATTTATTTGAATGGCAGAGTTACAGAGGCAGAGGCAGAGAGAAAGAGAGAGAGAAAGAGGGAGAGAGAGAGAGAGAGAGAGGCCCTCCATCCACTGGTTCACTCCCCAAATGGCCGTAATGGCCAGAGCTGTGCCAATCCAAAGCCAGGAGCCTGGAGCTTCCCCTGGGTCTCTCATGAGAATGCAGGGACCCAAGGACTTGGGCCATCCTCCACTGATTTCCCAGGCCATAGCAGAGAGCCAGATTAGAAGTGGAGCAGCCAGGACACAAACCAGTGCCTGCATGGGGTGCCGGCACTGCAGGCAGCGGCTTCACCTGCTACCCCACTACGCCAACACTGAATGATGGATTTTAAAGCCATCAAAATAAATAGGGAACATATTTCAAAAACAAGTCAATCAAGATGCTAATATGATTTTTAGGTGGGTATTCTATGAATTTTTCTAGTTATACCAATTATATTTTTTCTCTGGATAAAACAAACTGTAAGACTGTATGTTCCATTGATCCAGAAATAATTTCAAGATTTACAAGTAATTAATATCATGAAATATTACTAGATTACTTATTTCTAATTCTAATACCACTCTAATTATCTGAAACAAGAAAGCTGCACTCTTCATTGAAATAGACCATGGGAAGACCATAAGAACTCCTTAGTGATCCAGCTCTATGAAACATGTTTCTCTCATTCTAAATCCTTAATATTTTTTCCTCTTTCTAAACTGCAATGAGGAACTACATGGTGTACTTGGCATTGGCTACACAATTTGTGGAGCTCAGTGCAAAGTGGAAAGGCATAACTCCTTGTTCAAGACTTATCAAGAATTCCAAGACAGCAATAGATTCCTGAGGACTCACCTGTGAATACTGGTTCCCCAATGCCACCAAGAATGCATTTTCATTTTCACTTTAACATAACTATCTTGTCTCCTCTTTTTGTTAATGAACATTCCACCTTCATGAAACTATCCCTTAACTGCTCTATCTAGCTTTCTTTGTTCTACACATATATCAAGAATCTACTGTAATTCATTCAATAATAACATTGGCACAGTGGGTTAGGGTACCACATCAGATACCCACATTCCAAATCCAAGTGTCAATTTGAGTCCTGGCTCCCTTGCTTCTGTGACAACTTCCTGCTAATGCACCCTGCGAGGCAGCAGATGATGGCTCAGGTACTTGGGTCCTTGCCACTCACGTGAGAAACCCAGACGGAGTTCCCACTCCCGGCCCAGCCCCAGCTGTTACAGTCTTTGGGGGAGTGAGACAGCAGATGCTCGCTCTCTCTCTCTCTCTCTCTCTCTCTTTCTTTCTCTCCCTCCATCTTTCTCTCTTTTATTCTGCCTTTTAAGTAAATAAAAATAAATAAACATTTTAATAAAAAATACTCAAATATTTGTAGTCTTGGTTTAGGTTGCTCCAAGATAAGGATTTGAAAGTAAATCATTTACTTGAGAAGCTTTAACTAGTAGAGAGTGAGGAAATTATACAGAGAAGGGAAAGCAGCCAACAAATATATATGATTAAGACATATACTTCAGTTTCAGAATAGCACCACTCCTTCCCAATCCCTTACCCCCACTCCCCTCCACTATAGGACAAGAGAGCTGCAGAATTGTTGCACTGTACGATAATCAATTGAGGGCTCCTCTGTTCTGGGGTGAGTATAAGTCCTCAAGCCTGAGGTATATGATGGATAGATTTAGCAGCCTGCATTGGAGTACCTGGGTTAGATACCCACCTCCGGCTGCCGACTCCAGCCTCCTGATAATGCGGACCCTGGGAGGCAGCAGTGATGCTCAAGCAACTTGTTCCTGGCACCCACATGAGAGAGCTAGATGGAGGTCCAGGCTATCACAGGCACTTAGGCAGCGAACTAGTGGATGGGAGTACACTCTCTGTTTCCAATAAATAATAAATAATTTCAAAAGTAAAGGTAAAAGGGAGAGTAAATGCAAAGGCCCTGAGAAAGGAGGGTGCCAGCGTGTTTAGGAAAGAGATGGAGGCTGAGGTTGCCTCCTGGAATATAAGGGAAAAGAAAACAAATGGCAGTAGATGGAGTCGGAGTATTAGGAGTGAGTAGATTAGAGTAAGAACTGATTGCACTGGATTAAAGTACACACTCTTGTGTAGTGTTGTGAGCTGGAAAGACAATTGAGGCTTTGAGCAGAGAAGTGATTTGACCTGCAAGGTCACCAGTCGAAACTGTGGCTGCCACGTTGGTTCTGTTCTTCACCCTGTAACAGGGATAAGTTACAGACATCTGGAAGTTAAAGGCTATTTAATCCTTTTTTATGCTGCCTACAATATAACTTCAAAAACAAAACAACCCAAATCAAGAGTGGGTGTTTGGCCTAACAGTTAGAACTCGTGTGTCCTACATCTGAGTGCCTGGGTTCAGTATGCCACTTCAGTTCCTGACACCAGCTTCCTGCTTACCCTGGGAGGTAGCAGTGGTGACTCAAGTAACTGAGTCCCTGCTACCCACATAGGAGACCCATGTGGAATCCCAGGCTACAGGCTAATAGTTGTGAGGAGCTATGTGATGGTGGTTATCAGGTACATAGTCCTAATGATTCATGATATTGAGCATATTTTCACGTATTTATTGGCCATGGGTTTATCTTCTTTGGAGAAATGTTTATACAAGTCCTTTGTCCATTTGTGAATTGAACTGTTTGTGTGATGTTCTCTATTTGTTCTAGATGTTCATCTCTTACAAGATATGTGATTCACAAATGTTTCCTCCATTCTATGGGTTGCCTTTTCACTCTGCTGTGTTATTTGATGTCCAAAAGTTTTAATTTTGATGAAGCACAATGTGTTGAAATTAAATTTGAATTTTTTCATTTGTGGCCTGTGCTTTTGGCATCATATATTTTTAAAAAATATGTATTTATTTGAAAGTCAGTGTTATAAAGAGGAGAGACACAGAGATCTTCCATCTGCTGGTTCACTCCCCAGATGGCCGCAATGGCCAGGGCTGGGTCAGGCCAAAGACAGGAGCTTCATCCAGGTCTCCCAAAGGGTGGCAGGGTCCCAAGCATTTGCACCATCTTCCACTGCTTTTTTTTCCAGGCCTTTAACAGAGAATTGGATGCTGCTTCAGAGGCTTGGGGAGTGAATCAGTGGACAAAAGCTCTCTCTGTCTCTTTCTCTATTTTTCTGCCTCTCAAATAAAATACAGCTTAAGAAACACCAAAAATAGTAAACTGAACACATGAGCACCCATCCATTCATCCATACATTGAGAAAGTTTTTCAGAGTTGAGTAATTCTGGCTTCCCAACCCCCACTGCCATCTGGAACAAGCTGCATGGGGTGTAACCATTGGGAGACAGAAGACAGGAAGGAGTACAAGGTAGATGAGAAGGAAAGACCAAGATGGCAGTGAACCTAATGACCACTGCCCTTTATTTTTCTTTTCTCCTTCTCTTCCCTTCTCTTCTCTTTGAGTCATTACCATAAAGAGCTCTACCATAGCTCTTGACATAGAAGGAAACACTATCACTCTTAACACACGAAAGTTAATCAGTAAATGTTAATGGATTAAAAACCCTGTATTGATTTATGTCAGTAACTAGCACAAGTTTTTTTTAAAGACCAGTAATTACATAAAATGTGCATTAAAATAAGCAGCAGAATATGCACAGGTTGGACCCCAGCATGACACAGGGAATTTGCTTATGCCTCAGAAGGCTAAGGCCACAGGCCAGGGCTGATCACAGTGAGTAAGCTGTGTAAGCTGCCCTCCCTTTTGCTACAAAGTTAGACCACTGTGAGTATTGAACATGGGGGAGGAAAATCGGGATAGATGGTTGAAGCTCTTCCTACGGCAATGAAAGGTGTCTAGAGAATATTACTGTCTGGGGGAGCAGGTGGTGGATCAGAAAGAACAGTAAACACTTCTGCTAGGAGCTGCATCCTGGCAGTCTCAGATTTCTGTGGTGGAGCATGAAAGAAAAGGAAAGCTTGCTTCGAGTCTCTACCTAAGAGAAGACAGGAGGCACGTGTTAAGTGTCTACCCTTGAGACAGATTTTTCCCCCTGCTTTTTATCATTCTGGCAATGGGAGGGAAGCGGAGGAATCATCTCGTCTCTTTAAGAGAATGTCCACGGTGGCACTGAGGGAGGGCAGCTTTGTCCACAGCAAAGGGAAGGCACTGGGCGGCACTTTTGGAAAAGGGGAAGGGAGAAGGTCAGAGAGCTTCATGGTCATGTGATGACAGGGACCCCGGGGCGTGGCCAAGGCTGGGTCTGGTAGCAGGAAGTGGGGAGACTTTAGATGGCCCTTCCGAGGCTCTGGGACTGTGGACAGCTGCACAGCTAACGCAGCAGTAGTGAGAGGAGAAGGAAGCCTTGTCTGACTGTTGTCAAAAGGAAGATCTTGTAGGGGACAGCATTCTTCTGAGTAGTTTACAAAAATGTGAGATTAAAAGAAAATTACCCTCTGCTCAGATTAACTAAAGCGTCACAACTGAACTGAATATAAAGTCTTGAAAGGGGAGAGAGCAATTCTTCAGAGTTTAGTAACCAAGTTAACAGAAAGAAGAGTGGCATCTCCTTTGAACGTTTTGGTCTTCTATTACCAAGAAAAAGCGTTCATATATAGTCACACCATAAAATAAATTCATCAATAGGATCTTTGCCTTTCTTTAAATGTATCATTCTGAATCTTATTCAGAGCTGCAAATGGTTTGGTTTTTCTTGGCTCCTCATCAGGCTGGTTTTACTAACTTAAAAAACTTTCTGCTTTGTACAGAAAGCAATTCAGCGTGTTTACCCCTCAACTGGAGATTCTGACTGAAGGTGACTCTTTGAGTGAGACTACAAGGATATTTCTCGTTGGAAGTTTCAGTTGGGGCCACCACGTGGCCTAGTTACTGTTTGAGATGACCATATCCCATACTGAAGTGCCTGGGTTCAAGTTTTGCCTCTTCTTCTAATTCCAGCTTCCTGTAAATGCAGAGCCTGGAGACAGCCGGTGGTGGCTCACGAGGTTGACTGAGTCCATGAAGGAGGCCCAGATGGAATCCAGACTCTCAGCGTCAGTCTCACCCAACCTCAGCTGTTGCAGGCATGAGCCAGGGTACAGGAGCTCTTCCTGTATGTCTAAATGTCTGTCTGTCTGTCTCCCTCTCTACTTATTAAACAAGTATTTTTTTTTTAAATTGCAGTTGTAACACACATAGATTATTGATGCTTTTTGTGTGCAAAACTATCTCTGTTCTAGGAAATAAGATGAAGGTATGTGGGCAATGATCAGGTTAATTTTTAATCCAGGTTCTTGCCCATGCAGAGAAAAAAATTCTAAGTGGAGACTGGTAATGCACTCAAATAGGAATGGGGTTTACTTAACAGGGAGGGACTAACCATGCATTCATATGCTAGTGTGGGCTGCCCCATCTACAGCAATACCCACGAAGAACGTCAAAGAGGGTTGCACATGAAAGAGACAAAAAAAAAAAAAAAAAAAAAAAAAAACTAGAGTAGTACCTCTAAGTGTGGTCTGTAGCAAAAGAAACCTCTCCTCCGTTCCCAGCCACTTTTGATGAGGAAGTGGGTGGTGCCTTACTTGGATATACAAACAGACGAGGTCTTAGCACGAGCCCTGGTCTTGGATGAAACACTTGCATCCTGGGAAGGTAGGCGTATCAAGCCTAGTGGCATATTGCAGGGTTTGTAAGAATTCCAGTTCACCTATCACTAACTGCCTCGCTACACCATATCAAAGGTAGAAGTGGGGGAGAAAATTAAGATGATAAATACAATAAAATAAATATGGCTTGACTGCTTTTGTAGAAAGTAGAATTTCTACTAGAAACAATTCAATCCTGGCTAGTGATAAGTTTTAAAGGGCACTGATCATTTAACAGAGGAAGAACATTTCTGAAATAACCATGGCTAAGTTATCCGTGTGTGTAAATAACCTGTCTACATCATAGCCAGTCAGAAGTTTTCCTTTTTTTTCCTTTTATTTTTCACTCTCACGAAAACTAAATCGCTTTAATACTGTGATAGAGGCCTCTGCTTATTTCCTAGAGAGTTCTAGAGGGAAAAAAATGGACTCAGACAAGAAATATAGAGAGAAACATTTTCAAATGTGCTCTTTAAATGCAATTTTGTGTCTAAAAACTCCTCAGAAAAGCCAATTTTCCTCTATACTAGCATTTTGTGTAAGAAATCTCAGCTAGCCATAAAACATTTTTCCCTTATTCAAATATCAGGAAAAATAAATAAGAATCTTTTTTATTTGTATAATGCAAACAGAAGCATCATTTGTTTAATAAAGTGCCAAAAATTTCTCCCCCAATTTGTAGTCAGTAAGTGGCAAAACTGCCCATATTGTTGGAAAGAAAAAAAAAGGAATTAGGGGGAAAGACTTTACTTTTGCCTATCATAAGGAGACCAGATAATTGGGAAATGTGGTAGATGCTGACTAAACTGTACACTTCTGTAGCACAGGGATCAGGTCTTGCCCAACTTATTCCTCGCAGACTCCCACAGTGCAGGGCAGAGTCTCATGGAATGGCAGACCCTCACTATCAGAGGATAACACATGTGTCTTGAAAGAGGTTCTCTTGGAGTGAATCTACTTAAATAGGGAACAAATGTCAGAGAAATGGTTCGAGTCTTGGCACCTCTGCTTCCAATCCAGCTTCCTGCTAAAGCATCCGGGAAGTAGCCCCTGCCACCCAAGTGGGAGACCTGGATGGAGTTTCAGGCTCCTGACTTTGGCCTGGCCCAGCCCTGGCTGTTGCGGGCATTAGGGGAGTGAACCAGCAGATGGAAGTAATTTCTCTCTCTCTCTGCCTTTCAAGTAAAAGAGAATAAACATTTAAAGAGATTATTCAAGAGCTTTATAATTTCCCAAAATATTCTCATCCTACCTTGATATGCATATAAGTCTCTTGGAGATCCCATCAAGTTATTATTCTTATGGATTATTTTTTCTTGGGCTATTAATTGGCCTAATTCTGCTAGATCTTCTTTTATCAATGGCTTTGTCTACTAATTGGTTATTTTAAGGTTTCCAACTTCACTTCATAATCAATATACATTGTATTTCATTCTTTTCCTTAGATATTTTACAACAATTAGGAAGTAATTAAGAAACTCACCACCAAAAATGTTGATGTGATAGAGATCTAGGGGGACCTATTTATAGAGAATATATTGAATTTTGATTACTTCAGAATCTTAATGCAACTTTCCTTGCTTTGGATTATCAGATACCAAAAACAAGAGAATAAAATCTCCCTTTAGATATTTAATAAGTGTTTGTTAAATTAATAACTGACAATGAATAAATATGAATCAAATACTCAACTGCACATTGATACAGAATATGACTTGTACTAGTTTATGGAATTTGTTATACAAGGGTATTCAAAAGTTTGTGGAAAATGGACTTAAAAGATAAGCTCATCTTGGGGCAAAAACTTTTTGAAATCCATACATACAAGCAGTCTTCAAAAAAGTTCATGAAAATGCATAATATGAAAAATTTGTGTAGATTTCAAAAATTTTGCACCAAAGTAAACTTGTGTTTTAATTCCATTTTCCATAAACTCTTTGAGGTTCCTTTGTATGTGAGCTGATCCGTAAAATAATTCAAGGTGTAACTTTTGGAAGCTTTTTTATGTTGAAATTTTATCATTAGCAAATGTACTCATGAAACTCCACACACTAAAGCCTTTGGAACAAGAGCTACTGTCTTGAAGTTCTAGAGATTGTATCTCTCGGGTTTAGAATCGGTAGCATTTCGCTTTGATAGTGAGTGACTATTTTCAGCCAGTGGATAGTCCATTTTCTCTTCACTCTGAAGAATATAGATCTTTTAGCATCTTTCTGTGTATTTTAATGTTCTAATGGGAGAGCAGTTTGGGAATGCCTACTGGTTTGTTTCTCAGAAAGTACTCAGGCTGTTTAGCAATGGATCAACCCATTTGTGTGCTAGCCACGGGCACTCAAGCGATCTGAGGCAAGCATAAAAAACCAAACTAAATCTGGGCGATCTGAGCACAAAGAAGGACGATGTGCTGTGAGTCGGGGTGAGCAGCTATTCTTTGCAAGACAAGTGATATATTAGAGAATGTACCCACAAGGGTTACTCTAATATTCCACCATAAGGATTTTAGGATTTAATAAGATATCTATTTTTGTGAATTTTTGTTTGTTTACCACTAAATGTAGGGTTTTGTTTGTTTTTTTTTTTTTTTTACATTCTTTGGGATAATAAAGTATTTCCCTTTAAAAAAAGATTTATTTGTTTATTTGAAAGGCAGAATTACAGCAAGCGGAGGCAGAGAGAAGTCTTCCATATGCTGATTCACTTCCCAAATGGCCTTATGGCCAGAACTGAGCCAGTCTGAAGCCTGGAGCTAGGAGATTTTCCAGGTCTCCCATGTGGGTTCAGGGGCCCAAGGACTTGGGCCATCTTATATTGCTTTCCCAGGCATATTAGCAAGGAGCTGAGGCCGGTGCCACAGCTCAACAGGCTAATCCTCCGCCTAGCGGCGCCGGCACACTGGGTTCTAGTCCTGGTCGGGGCGCCGGGTTCTGTCCCGGTTGCCCCTCTTCCAGGCCAGCTCTCTGCTGTGGCCAGGGAGTGCAGTGGAGGATGGCCCAAGTGCTTGGGCCCTGCACCCCATGGGAGACCAGGAGAAGCACCTGGCTCCTGCCTTCGGATCAACGTGGTGCGCCAGCCGCAGCGCGCCGGCCGCGGCGGCCATTTGGAGGGTGAACCAACGGCAAAGGAAGACCTGTCTCTCTGTCTCTCTCTCTCTCACTATCCACTCTGCCTATCAAAAAAAAAAAAAAAAAAAAAAAAAAAAAAAAAAAAAAAAGCAAGGAGCTGGATCAAAAGTGGAGCAGTCCCCATATTGGATGTCGGCACTGCAGGTGGCAGCTTTACCCACTACGCCACAGCAACAGCCCTGGATTTTTCCCTTTGTATGGGTTGAATTTTATGGCCAATATAAGTGGTTGTAAACACTATTCCCAAAGAAGTTTGTAGTGGATGTTTTTGCTTTTCCACAGCTCTGAGTTCAGACAAATAATTGGAACAGAGTGGATATCTTGAAAAGATGGAGGTGGGGGGCATGGTGAGATTAATATGCTGAAAGTGCTACCCTATCCTGTGTTGTGTTAGGTAATCCAGTGTATCTTGGCTTCCATCAAGACAGGTGCAACACCCAGCCCCAGTGATGTGGTCCCTCACACTCATATGCTCCAGCTTGGAGGAGAACTGTCACAGCCTCACGGATGCAAGCTTGGGCTTGGAGGGAGGCAGTTGAACCTCTAGCAATCTCACGTGACTCTCACTCTCTTCCTTCTACTATCTGCTGCTGCGCATCTGCCGTGACCTCTGTCTGTTACTGGAGAATGCTGCTGGCCCCTTGGCTGTGTGTCCTGATGGTGCTGACTTCCTTCTGTGCGGTCTAGATAAGTACATTTTCTTGATTCATCTGGAGGTGTCCTTGGTCTCTCAGCCAACTCCATCCTTCTATTGACATTTATCAACATGGTGGGTGGGGCAGCTTGTAATCTAATGAGTTACATAGTTATTTCCTAATACTGAATGATTCTTGCTTTGTGGAATACATCTAACTAACTTATGAACCTAATTTTTTTCATACACTATTGGAACCAAGTATATTTAAGATTGTATTACATAATAAAGGCTACTTCTCAACTCGGTATGGAAAAGATGGACTTTGTCCAATAAATGGTGTTGAGGAAAGTGGTTAGGATATTAAAAAACATTAAATTAGATTATTCTTTTCCAATTTATATCAAGGTACCCCAAAAATGTATCAATGATTAAATGGAAACTATTACACAGGAAGATAAATGCACAAGAACAAAATATCTGTGCTTTCCTGTATAACTTTGGAGTATAAAAAACCTTTCTAAACCAAGTTTCAATATCTAGAAGCCAAGAACAGCGATGATAATACTGAAAATATGGATAAAGTAGACGACATAGAAATGGCAGCCATCTACATGGCAAAAGGCACTACAAACAAGTCTAAAGACAAATCATTAAATTGGGATAAAACATTTGAAATTCCTAGTAAGAGATATACTGTTAAAGCCCCTATCAACTTTCCCTGAAGCCTTTTAAGTCCCTTGAAATTGAGAAGAGAAATTTCTTTCTTTTCTGAAAGAAAGAAAACCTATAGTCCACAGAAAAGGAAATACCAATGGTCCTAACTTAAGAAAAGATGTTCAGCTTCATTCCTGACAACACAAAGACACCTTCTGTCCACCGGTCATGTTAGCAAGGCTCCCACAAGCAAGCTGGGGAAGAAAGCCTACCCAGGACAGGCATGCGAAATGGTGCAAATTCCACACAAGGCAATTTGACCACATCTGAGAAAACTGCAATTTGCCTCTCACCTTTACAATCTTTTCCAACAAACATACCTGCTTGAGTATAAAATGTTGCATTTACAAGGTTATTCGTTACATTATTAATTCTAGAAAAAATATTGCAATGGGGTAGGAGGAAGGGAAGAGACAAAAGAGAAGAGTTATCATAAAAGCAAGTGAAGAAGCTTCCCTTGTATTGAAATGGAAATATCTTCAGGATATCTCTATCTTAAAAAAAGAGTTATCTATTTATCAATTTGAAAGGCGGAGTACCAGAGAGAGAGAGAGAAAAATTTCCTCCCCATGCTTCACGCCCCAAATATGCAGCAACCAGGGTTGAGCCAGGCTGAAGCCAGGAACCAGGAGCCAGCAACCCCATCCAGGTGTCTCATATGAGTGACAGAGGTCCACCTGGATCATCATCTGCTTCCTTTCCAGGTGCAGTAGCAGGAAGCTGGGCCGGAAGTAGAGCAGCCAGGTCCAACTGGCTCTCCAATATGAGGCTCAACCACGGCACAACAGTGTCAGGCTGGCCCTGGCATATGTTTTTAAGTGAAAAACAAACATAGCAAAGCTGAAGCATATCGAATTCTGCCTATATTGAGTGTTGTTGACGAGGGGGAGAGTAGTCATTGTCACGGTAGCAGCCCTCAAAGTGTGATCCCAGGACTCAAGGGTCTCGAGTTAATAGCATCAAATGATTTTGTCAATTTTGGCTACTTTCAGAACTATACAAAACACCTTAGTGAAAATTCCATGCAGGAAGGCAGGCTTGGACAGGTTCAGATCAGCCCAGTGCACACTTCACTGCTCTGTCCCTTACTCCTACTCCGTGATCAGTGTCATTTAGATCAGGCCAGGAAGGAATGCATCGGCACTGCCAGGCAAGTCGCAGGAAACTGACCACAGCCCCTCTGTTTTTAAGGCTTGTCCTTCCTATAACTGTACAAAAAGAAAAAGAGGATCACAAAATACATATCCCCAGAAGTCTAGTCTAAAAAGCATGTCAATATTATACTCTCCTTTCCCTTTTAGAATTAAAAGGATAAGAGTAAGCTAGGGCCGGCGCCGTGGCTCAACAGGCTAATCCACCGCCTAGCGGCGCCGGCACACTGAGTTCTAGTCCCGGTCAGGGTGCTGGATTCTGTCCCGGTTGCCCCTCTTCCAGGCCAGCTCTCTGCTGTGGCCAGGGAGTGCAGTGGAGGATGGCCCAAGTGCTTGGGCCCTGCACCCCATGGGAGACCAGGAGAAGCACCTGGCTCCTGGCTTTGGATCAGCGCAGTGCGCCGGCCGCAGCGTGCCGGCCACGGCAGCCATTGGAGGGTGAACCAACGGCAAAGGAAGACCTTTCTCTCTGTCTCTCTCTCTCACTGTCCACTCTGCCTGTCAAAAAAAATAATTAAAAAAAAAGAGTAAGCTAGACACATTCTCAGGGAAAGTTCTAAATGAACATTCCATTGCTGTTTAACAAGTGGATGCAGACCTACCCAATGCAGAGTTCTTGGTCATTGTTTAAGTAGCCGAGGAGCAGATGCTAGGTCACAAGGGAAATTGCGCAAGGGTGAAAAGCCACTTCTACTAGTGAAACAATTCAGAAGCATATGGCATTTGCTGTTTATAACCTTGTGCAAAATATTTCTGAACCACCATCTCCAGGGCACACACTTTGAGCTGTTTTTTTCCTGGAATAGTGTCTCATTTTCACAAACTAACCCACATGTTCTTCCGTGGTTCTCCATATGACTAATGAAGCATAGCTCTGAGGTCATGATTTAGGGGAATATCCGTGACCCTGGGGGGCACAGAGATGACTGAATCCATGCCATGGTTATAAACACACTGTCACAGCCTCCCTTCTCCTTTTCTTTTTTTCATTTTTTTTTCTCTATAATCTATTTAACTATAATGGTATGGTTAAGGAAAACTGGGTTTCTACACTGCTTCTTTAACTTATGTTTTCATTAAAAACACATGAGCCATGTGAGTTCTTCAAGTTCTGCTCTGATCTTTGCCTGGGAGGTAGTTCCCTATCCCTTCGATTCCTGCTGGACCCCTCTATCAGCTCCTCTGTTTGCAGCCGTTCAAAGCTACTGAATGATTTGAGGAGACACCGCAGTATATGCCCTGAGAACTTTTTCTCTGTCTGCTCCTGTTCACCTAATACCTAATATCCTCATATGATATCTCCTTAAGTAGATATCATAGCCCCTTAAGTAGATATCTCTATATTTATTTGCATAAACTGGTGAAATGAGTGCATTTGTAGGTAAATAATCCAAAGTATGTGTGTGTTTATTTGTAAAATAATTAAATGAAGAGTAAATGGTTTTCAAGTTCAAAAGTGAATGTGTAACACTATAAGGATATATTAAAATCTCATTTGTATTTCTTCAGTAAAAAAAAGTACAATAAACAATGGTTTCATAAAATTAGGGTCTCAGTTCTCTCTTTTTTTTTTAAAGACTTATTTATTTATTTATTTGGAAGAGTTACAGAGAGAGAGAGGAGAGACAAAGATTTCCCATCCACTGGTTCATTCCTCAAATGGCCACAACGGCCAGGGCTGGACCAGGCTTAAGCCAGGAGCCAGGAGTTTCATCCAGGTCTCCCAAGCACTTGGGCCACCTTCTGCTGCTTTCCCAGGTGCCTTAGCAGGGAGCTGAATGGGAAGCAGGGCAGCCAGGACTTGAACCAGCCCCCATGTCGGATACACAGCACCGGCCCTCTCAGTTCTTGAAGCAGGAAGAATATTTATAGTTTCACAAAGACATCAGAGTTTGCTGTCACAGAAAGCCACTTAGCGGACTTAAATAATATTTTGGTTCCCCGCATCATTTCCATCTTTGGCTCCTCTGCAGAGCCTAGGATGTTGCATGTTTTGTAGACTTTATTTTTAGAGGTTGTTCTAGAAAAGGTTTTGGAACTACCACCATAGTTTGAGTGTTGATCTGAAAAGCTTGGTCAGGATTAGATCTATAGTCAATGCCCTAAAAATGGAAGTTTCTGAACAACACAGATGCATGCTGGAGGTGATCTGGTTCTTAAGAAGAACATGAAAGCTTCACTTACAAAATGTGTCAGCTAATTATAGGTAATACAAAAGATGCAAAAACTAGGAAAAGTACATGAAAACTAAAAGCATCCGTTATGCCAAGCTTATTAAATTTACATTGGAATCCTGCCTGTTTACCAGAATGTTATCCTAAAGTTCTCCTGTGTTGATAAAAGGTGTGCATCTCATCAAGAAGTGAAGTGAGAACCGCTGAGTTAGTTTTCTGTAGCATTTCCACTCTTCTGGGAAGAATGAAAGGCATTCGTAAGTGTGAACTACGCAATACAAGTGTGCCATTTCAATGATTCTGCATACATAGGTACTCTCTTACAGTTGCATTAAAGACAGGCTCTGCACAAAATAAACATGAGCAGGAAAATTCATGCCAATAATTTCAAATTTTAACTTCATTATCGAGAAAAATAGAAAATTAGAAACACAAGAGAGAGACCCAAAAGAAAGGAAAAAAGTCTCACTATATTTAATATATTTTTAAAGATTTATTTACTCATTTGAAAGGCAAGATGACAGCTAGAGGGAGGGAGAGAGAGAGAGAGAGAGAGAGATCTAGAGAGTAAGAGAGAGAGAGAGAGATCTTCCATGTGTTGGTTCCTTCCCCAAATGTCAGCAACATCCAGACTGGGCCAGGCCAAAGCCAAGAACCTGGAGCTCCATCCTGGTCTCCATGTAGGTGGCACAGGCCCAGTTACCTGTGCCATTATCCATTGCTTCCCAGCTGCATTACAGGGAGCTAGAATGCAAGTGGAGCAGCCGGGATTTGAACCAGCACTCATATATTAGATGTCAATGTTACAAGCAGCAGCCTAACCTGCTATGCCCCAATACACACTCCTATATTTAGTAGTTACTTATTTATTTGCTTGAGTGACACAGACAGAGAGACAGTGAGCACTTCCATCTGCTGGTTCACTCCCCCAAATACCCTCAGTGACTGAGGCGGGGCCGGAACAAAGCTGAAAGGTGGGAATTCAGTCAAGGTCTCCCATGTAAGTGGCAGGGACCCAATGACTTGAGCTATCACTGTCGTCTCTGAGGGTCTACTGCGTTAGCAGGAAGCCAGAGCTAGGAATGGATCTCAGACGCTCTGGCGTGGGGCGCGGGTGGGCTACCTACCCTGTAGGCTAAATGCCCACTCTTAAATTTAGTATCTTTTATAACACATTTTTACTTTTGAAAAAAGCGGCCCCGCACTTTTATTTTGTAGTAGGCCTCCAGAATTATGTGATTTGGTGACAAAAATGGTGCATCCAATATGATCTTGTGGCATCTGAGAAAAGTCATTATCTTTCAGAATGCCTAACACATGGAAAGATGATAGATAGATGGATAGATAGATAATGATAGATATTGTTCACTTTATTAAAGTATCTGCTCTGCTAGTATTTCTGAAGCACAAATATGTGGTACATCTCTTTCCTATAATCTGCTACCCAAAATTCATTGCCTTTGTGTCGTTCATAGCTTTAGCATGGGAAGATTTAGTCTCTTTCACTAGTGCACCTGTGCTGGGCTCCCCCAGGGAGCTGCAGGAGCATTTCACCCCAAGCCTGCGGGGTGTTCAATGACCTCTGGGGCAGGTCAGATGGTTCTGTTGTTCACACTGAGGAAGTAAAGACCTGCCTGTAAAATTTAACAAATGTTTCCTGGGTTGAAGCCAATTTATTTTTGATCTCCATTTGATCTTTAGTTTGACTAATCCTTTTCTCTTTATATGATTTCCTTTGGTTGAGATGCCAAAATTCTGCCAACCTGTTTCCTTTCTCAAAAACCCCCTCATTTCTGTTAAGTTTAATTTAGTATTCATGCTGGTTTGCCAAAAGTAAATTGAATTCTCTGTGCCCTAGTGTCAACCCCTATTCAGGTTGGGAGAGTAGCTTGTCAAGCGTTCTCGCAATGACCTCATTTAGATGTTTATTGTCGTTACCTTTTAAAGACAGTCATATGTTGGTCTTTATCAATGTGTTGAATGGGGGGAAGCCCCAGAATTTTCTCTCCAGTTCTCACAAATAAGAGAATATTTTCATGTCATCTATCAAGGTAATTCTTTAATTTGAACTGTGGCTTCAAACCTCAATAAACAGGGACTCGTGTTGTGGCCCAGTGGGTTAAGTGGCCCCCTGAAACACTGGCATTCCACGTGATCACTGGTTCAAGTCCTGGCTGCTCTATTTCCAACCCAGCTTCCTGCTAATGCTCCTGGAAAGACAGCAGGTGATGACTCAACTGCTTTGGGCTCTAGTATCCATATGGGAGACCCCAATGGAGTTCCAGCCTGTCTCAGCTCTGGTCATTGCAGTCATTTGAGGAGTGAACTAGCATAAGGACCATCTGTCAGTCTCCCTCTCTCTGTTTCTTTGTCTCCCTCTCCCTCTCTCTGTAACTCTGCCTTTCAAATAAATAAACAAATCTTTTTTTAAAAAAACTAAATAAATAAGGTATCTTTAATTCTAATACAAGGATTTGATGATAAAAGAAGTTTGTTAATCCATTTCATAGGTGATATTTCAGGGGCTGTTCTTGGCAACCTGGCATTATGGATATTTGCATATTTTTCTTATTGCAGGTAATCTATCAGCAAACCTAAGTCCTCTTGCAAAGCTCTAGCAACTCAACAAATGTTAACAGCAATCTTCTTTTTCCAGCTGAAACCCTTTGGAGGCTTGGGCAGAGCAAACTGAAGCAACCATTAGCATTGTTAGCTCAGCAATTTCAGCATGCAAGTTTGGCTTCCAAAAACCTCCTTTTGAGCCTAAGTTTGCAAGAGTTTCAGATCTCCTGAGTTTCATTTTGAGTGTCAAGTTCAAATAGAACCAAAAAGAAACTCAAATCAAAACCCACTTTGGACCCTTTGAGTTTCACCTGGCTTCTACCTGAAAGTACTACCCAATGTTCTCTTGAAAGTTGCATCAATTCAAATGAAATCCAATTCAGTGTTGCTGGAAGGTTTGCAAACTTCCATGAAGTGGGCTTTGAACCTACTGTGATCTTGGGATATCTAAGGAAGTTTACCACAGTTTCCAGCAAACTTGAACAGGACTGGTAGGACTTGGTGAAGGATCTACATGTTGTATTGCACTCTGTAACTCACCTCCAGGAAATCTATGAATCACATATAATTGGTTCCAAGAGATGAGTTATCTCTGCTTTGTGAAATCATTAGTTTTCATCGGTGTATATGCTTAAATAGAGAAGATTCTGGCTAATTGATAAGAAGTTAGGGGGCTCTCACTATAGGCTGTTTCCACTTCTCCAGTGCATAAAAATGAACTCCACAAGCTCAGGCACGCTATTGAACATTTGCTATAAAGTGGCCCCAGGAATCTACACATTTCTCATGGTAAACAGTTGAGATAATCCAATATCTCTACCCGACACAATGGGTTGGAACAATCTGTCAGAGAAGACAAACTTCCATTTTTTCTAATGAAGATAAAACTGCACTTATTCTTTTCCGTTCTTTAGGCAGAGTTTCTTCCGACCTCCACTGACTTGCCCTCCACCCTCTCTTCTCACCACAAAGCCTATTTGTGTCTTCTGATAATCCTCATCCTCTCTCCCTTCCCTAACCACTTGCTCTCCTCATCTCCAAGCCACTCTCCCCCTCCTTTATTCTGTTTTGTTCTCCCTCCAGCCCATCCTCCTCTTTTATGAAGCTCTCCAATGTGATGTTTCCACCAGCTGCCAACTGCACTTGCTATGTGATGGGGCTAAACCCGGGTCTCCTACATTCCCTCCCTCCATTCCTGTGCTTTGCCAGGCACCGTTTCCAGCCTTGTGCCCTTTGTTCTCTGAGCGGGCACTTGGGGCACACCTTCAGAGTGCAGAGTGTCATTTCAGCATCCAGGGATGATGGAATGATTGTCTTCCATCTACTCCATCACAGACAGGAGAAGTAATGTGATATATAGTGGGAGAAACAAACCATGGGCTTGGGAGCCAGCAGACCCAGGTTTGAGTAGCATCTCTGCCATGGTGACCTTGGAAAGCCAATCTAACCTCAGGGAGCTCGATTCTTTCACTACTAAAATAGGGACACGAATGGCTACTTCAAAGTGTTAAAGGAATGAAAGAAATGATGTGTATCATAGGGAATCAGTTCACAGCAATTCTGATCCCCAAGAGTTAATTAAAAGATTCTCATCTTACATCTTGGGCTTAAACCAGGATATCATAAGAAGTGAGAAAGCTGCTCATTTCAGGGTGGCATAGCAGTTAAGAGGTTGTTTGGGATACTCACATTCCATGTCAGAGTGCCTGGGTCTGAGGCCCAGCTTCCTGCTAATGCATCCCCCAGGAGGCAGCAGGTGATGGCTCAAGTACTTGGATCCCTGACACCCATGTGGGAGACCTGAATTAAGTTCCTGACTCATGGGTTTGGCCTGGTCCAGCCCCAGTTGTTGTGAGCATTTGGGGAGTGGGTTCGAAGATGGGCAATCTCTGTCTGTCTTTCAAATAAATGTTTAGAAAGTTTTTTAAGAAAATGGTTTATTTCTATTCTTTTTATGTAGCTAAAACTTTCCTGTTTAGTGTCTGCAGCAATGTGGTATTTTTGCACTGAGACAACAAAAAATACTGAACTCACGGAACTCTCATTGTCTCATTTGAGATGTGTAGTCCAAAACTCATGTTGCTTTACTCATGATGACTTTATGCTATCTGCTTGATTTTGGCTAGAGTACAATATATTGAGCAAACAGGAGTCTTACTACAAATAGTATTTGCATTATTATCTGTACACTACTTGAGAAACAAATACAGTCATTGCTACATATTATCTGAAAGGGAAACCAAGTTAAGACTTATGAGTGTTTTTAATTGTAAATGTATTATACTTAATGTAAGTCATCAACATCATCATTCTTATCTTTAACATACAAATATTAAAATTAAGAGACCTTGGCTCAGTTTTGAAGTCACAAAGACATAAGGAAGGAATGTTGAGCATTGTTTCTGACTATGAATCAGATGAAAAGCTATTCTTTCTGACTAAAAATGAATCTTAATCTCTCTTCCACCCACTTCAACACAAACATCTTTTGAAGGATTTTTTCTGCAAATGTGTACAGTTGGAGATAAAACAGATTCCTCATGGACTTCTCAGTGTCTCTTACAATTTCTTTCCATTTTGGTAAACACATGCAACCACCAAATAATAACTGGGAAAATGTACTTAATATTAAATTCTTAGTAAGTCTATCAAAGTCTTTGGATTTAAGTAAGGTCAAAATGCCTGAATCAAAAATGAATTTTGTTGACCATTCATTGTTCTTTCTCTTTAAAATTTTATAAGGACATTATATTTACAGCCAATGAAATAAGATGAAAAGTTGTCTGATGCCCACCTGAGTTATACTTAATTTAAAATGCCTATTCAAGGGGCCAGCATTGTGGCATAGTGCTAGTTTGCGTCTCAGCTGCTCACCTTCCAATCCAGCTCCCTGCTTGTTAATGGCCTGGGGAAAGCAGCAAAAGATGGCTCAAGTGTTTGAGCTGCTGCCATGTACATGGGAGACCCAGATGAAGCTCCTGGTTCCTGGCTTTGGCCTGGCCCAGCCTTGGCAATTATGCCCATCTGGGGAATGAAACAATGGATGGAAGATCTCTCTTTCTCTTTCTTTCTCTCTCGATCTCTCGATCTCTCCCTCTCTTTCTGTAACTCTGAATTTCAAATAAATACATAAATCTTTAACAAATAATAAAAAATCAAATGCCTGTTCAGGGCAGGTGTGTAGCCAAGCAGTTAAGACACCCATTGAGAGGTCCACGTCTCACACTGGAGCACCTGGTTTTGGCACTATGTTGTGGTCCCTGATTCCAGCTTCTTGACAGTGCAGATCCAGGGAGGCAGCAGTGAGGACTCAAGTAGTTGTTTTCCTGGGAGATCTGGATTGAGGTCCTGGCTTCAATCTGACCCAGTCCTAGCCATTGTGGGCATTTAGGGAGTAACCAATAGGTAGGAACTCTGTCTCTCTGCTTCTCAAATAAATATTTAAAAACCTATCGCATTTAATCATAAATATTAAGTAGCCAATGTTATTTGAAGGGAGCTAGATGAAAGATAAACGTATTTGCCTTCTTAGATTCAGTAGGATTTACAGTAGAAAACTCTCAAGGGAAAATACGCCATGTGAAAAGAGAAAAAGTCTGTTATCCTTATTTTTATTACCATGTTTAGGGCTTGAACATTTTTTGTTGAATGAATACCACAATAAATTAATAGCTGGACCATCTAGCCTAGGAGATGCAGGTGACCTGGCAGATGTCAGGGAAGAAGAGAGCTGGAGGGATAGCCATTGCTGCTGTGAAACGGGGTAGGTAGGTGCAGTGCAGGGTTCGGCAGACATCTAGGTTGAGAAATGACATGGAAGGGAAGATGGAGGAGACCCAGCAGTACAAGTCCTAGCTGGAGGCTGCTGGCATGGTCAGAGAAAAAGGGAGAGATCGTGTGCAGAAGCAAAGTCCAAGCAGGTATGGGAGCACAGCTGTAAATGTGCTATTAAATCAAGAGCGGAATCCTTATGCAAATAGGCCGTGCAAGCAAGGGCAAGAAAATTACCTGTAAATGTTTTCGCCTTAGTTCCTTGGTCTTATAAATAGTTCTACAGATGCTCCTCGCCTCACCTGAGATTTCTTCCTTATAAACCCATTGTACATTGAAACTATTGTAAGTGAAAATGAATCAAATATTCCTAACTGACTACTCATCCCAGCTTAGCAACACAGCACACTGTGGCGTATCAGTGGTTACTTCCTGTGACCCAGTGGCCGACTGGAAGCTTCGTTCACAGCCACTGCTGGCATCGTGAGAGATGATTGTGCTGCATAGCAGTAGCCAGGAACAGATCAAAATTCAACATTTAAACTGCTGAATGTGCATCATGAAGTCCAGTCATCAATAGCTGAGGTTTGCATTTTTTGCACTTAGAAACTGCTCACAATTGTCTAGATGGAATTAATCTTTTTTTTTTTTTTTTTGACAGGCAGAGTTAGACAGTGAGAGAGAGAGACAGAGAGAAAGGTCTTCCTTCCGCTGGTTCACCCCCCAAATGTTTGCCACGGCCGGCGTTGCACCGATCCGAAGCCAGGTGCTTCCTCCTGGTCTCCCATGCAGGTGCAGGGCCCAAGCACTTGGGCCATCCTCCACTGCCCTCCCAGGCCACAGCAGAAAGCTGGAGTGGAAGAGGAGCAACTGGGACAGAATCCAGTGCCAAAACCGGGACTAGAACCTGGAGTACCGGCGCCGCAGGTGGAGGATTAGCCTAGTGAGCCATGGTGCCGGCCCTAGACGGAATTAAATAATGGTTGGAAAGGGTCAAAGCAGAAAGGTCTCAAATTCGGCAGCCCCTTCATTCAAGTCACACCAATTTCCCACTGTTTGCAGGGCAGCATCTTTGAGGTTTGACGCAGAAATGGCTCCAGTCTCAGAAGGTAACTCTGCAATAAATAGGAGGGATGTTTCATTATAACCACAAGTCCGTAAGAATGAAATTCAAAGAAAAGAAAGATGAAAATATTATGTTTTGTTTTAAAAAGTTTGTCCTAAGTTCACTACCCAGTAATGATTCATTCTACCCACCAAGGAAAGTTAAGGGTACCCCTTTCATGAGTCAAAATCTTTTTCTTGTGGATTTCTTTGTTTTGAATGTCTTATTTCTTGTTGTGTTTCTTTTTAAATTAATGTCAGGTGACAGAACCAATGGAAGAGTGGTTGAATCACCACAAGGTGAAGCTGAACACAGTGGCAACAGTCCTAGAGCGTACCCTTGATAAAGATCACTAACAGTTTTGACTTCTCTATCAATAAACTGAAAACTGGTAGTCAAGAGCAATAAAATGATTTTACACCATTGCTAGATCTTGTTTGGCTCCAGTCTCATACTTGGTTTCCACTAAGTTTCCAGATGTCACCGAGAGCATACACTTGAGGGGAAACGCTACTTTCACACAACAGAGAGGATGATTGGGAAATCACCAACCCAAGAATTGGCCTGGAAAAATAGATGATGGGGTCATCCAGGACCTCAAAGAAAATAATGGATGAGAGATACCAGATGAACTCTCACAGATAGCTAGATGCATGGATCTTTCATAACATAGGGCACGGGCCCCAGCACTGGGGCTGTCACCTGCTGCCTTCTTAGTCACATCAGCAGGGAGCCAGGGCAGAAGTGGAGCAGCCAGGACTCCAACTGACTTTAGATTATGGGATGCCAGCACTAGAAGCAGTAGCTTAAAGTGCTGCATCTCAACCCTCTGAGTGTTTTGAACAAAACATTTTAGTATCTCTCATAAAATTTCAATGGCTTGAGCTTGTACCTCAGGTCTAGGAACTCGCAGTTTTTGAGGCAATATTCTGTATATGCACTGTGACATTGTTGTCTATACCTTGCAAAGCCAGTCTGTAGTCCTATAGAGACAGGAGCCCTAAGCAGCGTCTCTACTCTTTCAGCACTGGCTTGTCACCTATCTCTTTAAAATGAGGCACAATACTTACCCCTACTACATAGCTTTTTGTGAGAATCACATGAGTTATGGATGCAAAAGAAGTTCTCAAACATTTATTATTATTATTATTTTTATTTTATTTTTTGACAGGCAGAGTGGACAGTGAGAGAGAGAGATAGAGAGAAAGGTCTTCCTTTTGCCGTTGGTTCACCCTCCAATGGCCGCCGCGGTAGGCGTGCTGCGTCCAGCGCACCACGCTGATCCGATGGCAGGAGCCAGGTGCTTCTCCTGGTCTCCCATGGGGTGCAGGGCCCAAGGACTTGGGCCATCCTCTGCTGCACTCCCTGGCCACAGCAGAGAGCTGGCCTGGAAGAGGGGCAACCGGGACAGGATCAGTGCCCCGACTGGGACTAAAACCCGGTGTGCCGGCGCCGCAAGGTGGAGGATTAACCTAGTGAGCCGCGGCGCCGGCCAAACATTTATTATTTTTAATAATTCTAAGCATGAGCATAACAGATCACTGAAGAATCAGCAAGACATTTTTGCTCAAGAGGAATATAGATTTTTGAATAATTTTTTTACCATTTAAACATGTTCATCTTTGATAAATGGGGTAATTACTTATCTTGTAACTAGGGGAATCAAGATCAACAGGCGTCAAGTTATCTCTGAGATGCCGGGCATGATGTGGTAATGAAGTGAACATTTAAGCTAGACCTGTTTCTGTTCAAATCCCAACTCTATGCTTATAGACAGGAGCATTATCTGAGGTCCTTACGTGCCTCAGTGTCCTCATCTGAAAGAGCAGGGTAATGATAATATCTACCCTATAGGGTTGTTGTAAGGAATACATGAGATAATATATGTAAAGCACTTTGAATTAATGCCTACCATATAAAATTCACCATATAAGTGTTTGTGATTATTATGAATTGTAACATAAATTCAGGTTAAGGCAAGTCAAATTATTACTTTTCTGAATTACTCCATAGTCTTAATCATACATTTCAAAGGTGTCATTATGTAACTGTTTTCAAATTCTTTAGATAAATTAATATTATGCACATATTACACACTCTGCACTATGTTAGGCACTGTACTGCAACAGCAAAACAACAACAAAACTATGTGATAAGCTCCCAGCCTTACGGGACTTACTGTCCACTTAAGAATGGGAGAGGAGAAGGTACTAAATTATTGAATACCATAAGTTCTCAGATATGCAAATAAATAATCTTTATCTATTCCAGGTGCAGAAGAGGGTCATTATGGATTCTTTTTGGAAAAAAGATTTATTTAATTATTTTTTTGCAAGGCAGAGTGGCTGAGGGAGACAGAGAGGCAGAAAAAGAGATCTTCCGTCTGCTCATTCCCCCCATAAACAGCTGCAAAGGCCAAGTTTGTACCACGCTGAAGCCAGGAACCCTGAACTCCATCTGGATTTCTCACATGGATAGCAGGGGTCCAAGCATTTGGACCACCTTCCATTACTTTCCCAAGCACATTAGCAGGGACTTGGATCCAAAATACAGAAGCTGGGACTCAAACCAGCACTCCCTTAGAGGTTGCAGGTGATGCATCCCACAGCTTAGCCTTCTGTGCCACAAGGCTGGCCACCATTATGGATGCTTGTGTAAGAGAGTAACATGATAGAAATGGGAATGGAGTACTTAAAGACCCAAAGAGTTTTCTCCTGTGTTCTTTCTGTATTGGTGACCATATCATGAACCTAATCACCCAACCAGAAATCCTGAAGTCCAGTCAATCTCCAAATCCTGAAAGATCTTAGTAAGCATTTTCTACTCTGAATGAACCGCCCTCCCTCCTGTAAGTTAGAAGCGTGACTCCCATCTACCCAGCACCATCATCACACACACATCATCTCTTGTGTGAGCTACTGCAATTGTGTCCCAATCTCCTAGCTGCCTTGAACTCTTCAAACCAAGCTAGTTATTACCCAGCATCTAACTTTTGAATCTCACCATTCCTTTATTAATTCATTCATTCATTTGCAAAAGTTTATTTAGTGCTTTCTCTACACAAGTCAGAGTACAAACAATTGTTTAGGAAAAAAACCAATATGGTAGAACTGACACTGTGGCATAGTAGGCTAAGTCTCTGCGTTCCAGGCAGGCATCTCATATGGGCCCCAGTTTGTGTCCCAGCTGCTTCACTCCCAATACAGCTCTCTGTTATGGTCTGGAAAAGCAATGGAATATGACCCAAGTGCTTGGGCCCCTGCACCCACGTGGGAGACCCAGAAGAAGCTCCTGGCTCCTAGCTTTGGATTAGCTCACCTCCAGCCATTGCAACCATTTGGGGAGTGAACCAACGGATGAAAGACCTTTCTTTCTGTCTCTCCTTCTCTGTCTATAATTCTACCTCTCAAATAAATAAAATCTTTATAAAAATTAGTAAATAAACCAATATGATAGTCTCTGAGCATCATGGAAATGTCATGATGACAAACATTAATTAAATTATCATGACAACCAACGGTGAGTTTAAAGTCTTCCCCACATTTGAACAGTAATAACACACCCTACCTCAAAAGGTTGTTACAATGATAAAATACAATCCCTGTTATGAAAGGGCCACACTAAACACTTGTTCGTGAAATCAAACAGCAACAGTTGGCCCTGAAGATAGAGCTAGAAATAAAGCCTGCGAAATCACTGGTAGAAAACAAATGGGGATAACACCACAGGAGTGAATGAACTATCTAAAGAGGGAGAGAATTAAGCAGAGAAAACAAAGGTCTGAGTCCCAGTTCTATGGAGCGAAAGAGGAAGAGGAATCACAGGAAGGAGATGAAGAATGTGTAAGTGAGGGGGCAGAAAAAGTATGTTCATCCAATAAGCTATGGACTAATTTCTCCATTCCTCAGTAATTTGCTTCCACATTAGTCCAGTGCTTGATATTAAATGAGCTTGCAGGACAGATTTACAAATTCTCTTGTATTTGTTTTATGTTTAGACATCTCTGTTTACATGCATGGTGATAACATCATAAGGACAAAGAGGTAAACATCACAAATAATATCAAAAATACGATCACCCCTCAGCTGCTATTCTAAGTGTTGCATGCGGTCAACTTTGATATGAATTGCATGGTAATCTTCAAATAAATGGAATCATCTTGTTTCATCATATTCAACAACATCCTATTTGTCCAAAAAGAGTATTGGCAAGTAGGTACTCTTAAACACTTGTTTTCATAAATAACAAACGTTGCTTTGTCAAGATATAAATTGAAAGAACAGATGATCTCATACTAGAAACTTGAACATTTCATCTCTCTGGATGAGTTATGTGTCCTTGCAATCTTTTGTATCACTTTTTGCTTATTAAACCCACTTTGCATAGATAAACCAAGACAATCTTAACCCCACCCCAACTACTCCAAATTCCTAATCCCAAGTAATGAGGGTCTACTATCCATGGTGCTCAAGTGCTCACATGTGAAGATCTTTCTCTTTGAAATTCTGGTTATATTGAATCTGTTTGTCTCTAGACCAATTTCCCATGGCTAACTAAAGTTCTTGAACAAAGTAAATGTATTTCACTCCCTTAATAGTTTCCCTTATAAGAATACAGCATCTGTTCTAAGAAGAAGGCTGTCCTTCTATGCCATCCCTCTCCCACCCCTGTCAGGGCACCACTGGAGCACCTTGTTCAGTTCTGAGAATCAAATTTCAGGACTAACGCCAATAAAAATAAAACGCAGTCTGAAGAAAATAAGACCTGGAGCCACTTCATACAAGGAACAACTGGAAAAATTGGGATGACCTGGTGTGGAGAACAAACAGCATAAAGAAACAGAGATAGCCCTACCTACCTGCACTTATCTCAAGGCCTAGGATATGTAAGAAACATCAACCTCACTATTCTTTTGGGCATCAGAGCAGTGATCTTCAAACTTGAGCTCATAAATCAAGAACCTGGGCTCCATAACCACCAACTCTGTTCAAATGGTTCTATGTGGAAGAGAGTCAGGAAACCTACATTTCCACAAGAACCACAGGTAGCTCTGAGGTAGGGGGTTACAGAACACACTGCACCCAACGCTGAGTCATTGGAGGAATGAGAGCCAGGGGCCTAGGCTAAGAAGAAGGTGGAAGTCAGCTCAATACATGAAAAAGAACTTCCAAACCACTGGAGGTGCCCTGAAATGGGAAGACCTGGCTCCTACTACTGTGCCTCCTTGCCATTTCCAGGGGTCCAGCCAGGCCCTGGGTGATCACTATCCAGATACCATAGGAGCGAGGGTCCCAAGTGTTGGTGCTGCACTGAAGCCAGGGAATTCAATTGATTTTGAGAGCGTGTATTTCTAGATTTGTTAGGTTAAGATGTTACTTGGGTGTAATGCACACGCATATACACACACACACTCACACATACACACAAGCAGAGGAATAAAGACCTCTGTCAATTTTGGAGCAGGGAAAGTAATGGGTCAGCTACTTGTTTTTTTCACCTGAAGGACCCTAAATTAAATTCAATGGTGAGTTTAGGGGAAATAGTGGAAAAATTTAAATTTTTAATCATATATTATCTTTGCAACACTATGAATTCTTGATCTTTGTAAGTGACTTAGCGTGTGTTAACCAAAGAGGATAAGCAATCTCGAATGACACAGTGTTTGGAAGAAAGGCTGAGGGAGGCGGGGCAGGGGACTACCACCACACACCATCTATGGGAAGAGAGAAGCAGACAGATGAAGGAGAGGGAAGTATGTGTGTGCCCCTGATTTTTCTTCCCAAATTTCAGTTGCCGGCATGAAACTGACTATAAGTCAAAAGTTCCAAGTCAGAATTAGCTGTCGTAAAGAGAGTGAAAAAGCAACAGGAAGAGCAGTGACATCTTCTCACATCCTGAGCAAGCCAATTGACACCGGCAGGGGAAGGGGGCCGTTCAGCACAGGTCAGAGGTGGTGGGAAGCCCACGATGAGACATCGGTTCCATTTGTGGTTTGGCTGTGTGATTGGCAGGCTGCATGTGTGGGAGCACGCTGCAGCCTTGCCTCATGCCCTTTCCTTTTGTAACATAAGCTGTCCTTCACTTGTAGGGCCAGAGCGCGGTGTCTTCATTAAACCGGGATAAAAATTTAAGTGAAGAAACATATACACGGACGTCTTCATCTGAGGATGAGGGGGGCCGCGTGGGCCTTTGGAAGCTCTAAAGGACGACTTAGCGGGCTGAACAAAAGGGCAACTGTGGGCCTCAAACACACCGCAGATTACTTTGCCAGGGGAGCAGTACCCGGTTCCTGGGGTTGGGATATTGAGAGGAACCCAGAGCCCCACCATGGCGCTCATGCGGTTCTGGGACTCTAAAGCCAATCACAGCTGCAGGGTCCACTGAGCTTAAAGACAAAGGCGCCCTCGTGCCAGGCTCGGACTAGAAAGGAGACAGCTGGGCTTGCGGGACCAGCCCTCTGGAGAGGCCCACTTTGTAGCTCCCATGATGCAGACCAAGGGTGGAGAGGAACGCAAGGGAAGAGCGGAAACAGACAGACCTGCAGAGCAGTTGCCCGCGCTCCCTCCTACCTGAGGGTCTGTTTCTGACGTTTCTCTACAGCCTCTTGGAAAGCTCCCGGAGCCTAAGCAGTCAGAATGTCGGTCAGAGTAGCTGCCAGCCCAGGAACACCGCCCCTCTCATCCTCCTTCCCTCCTCTCCCACCTTCCGTTCCCTCTTCCTTCACGCTGGCCTCCTGGAGCTGCACTGCCTGACAGAGATGACGTGCCAGCCAGCCTTTGCCTTTGCCTCGGGCGCTTTTCCAGGGAACCTCCTGGCACACCTGCCATTTCGCCCTCAAAGAAATCCCAAGAGATAGGCCCAGAGTCCTGCCAGTGGAGATGGGTCAGTGAACCTATTTTACCTAGCCTGACAGCCTTTACACTCCACCATCGGGTGCAGACACTGTCTACTTTCGCAAAGAGCAGGCTGCTGTCGGCATAGTCCTGCAGGTGCTCCTCCACAGTGCACAGCCTGCGACTCCCAGTGAGCACCCCCCTTCTCTCCCCATCTCCAAGGAGAGGTCATAAAGCGCTGTCATGGCCAAGCTACGTCGGAGGCAGAAAGAATAATCAGCAATGTGGATCCTTTCCCAGCTTTCACCCAGTCAGACTGAATAAATAATTCAAGGTGCGAAATCCGTTTCCTGGACCCTAGGGCCATGCCCAAGCCCAGAATAGAATCAGGACTCTCTTTTAGTAGCTTCATTATGTAGACCCAACCCAAAAGCGTGTTTGGGTGCTGGACGTAGGACTGGCATGACGGTTGCAATCCTTTCCCAGCACTACATGCTCCTACAGCCGTCTAATGAGCATAGAACCTGATGATTTTAATTTCAGAGTTAAATAAGAAACATGGTGACAGAAGACTGAAAATGTCAATATTCAGTAAATATTTAGTAATATTCAGTGAATGAGGAAACTAAGTAGGATATAAGCACGAGTTAACTATATTTATATTTTATTCTATTCTACTAGAACGAATGATAACAATATGGGAAGGAAACACCTAGAAAGGTACTTAAATTAGTTTATTTTAGTGCAAAAAAATGTTTAAATCCATGCATATGAGGAGTCTTCAAAAATTCATATAAAATGCATATTATGAAATAGCTATTCATGGATTTCAAAATTTTTGCAGCAAAATAAACACACCTTTCACTCTATTTTTCCACACTTTTTGAAGTGCGCTTATCAAATAATTTCAACTCTAAAATTGCAAAGTTATTTTAAATGTACAAAACTATACGTTTCTCACATAAAATTACAAGGCTATGCATTCTTAAATACGCACATTTTGAAACACTCAGATGAGAAAAATGTTCTTTTGCATCTATGAGGAATTATCTTCTGAGTTGAAGAAAAAAGATTCCTTGAAGGAGAGAGTTCTGTTGAATGTTTGTACTTCATTCAAATACATCCAAAACTTCCTGTTTGGCCTGGATGAAGTGAAAGGGGGGCGGGGCCCAGATCTAGGAAAAGACTCACCTGCTAGGGGCTGCTCTGGTGAGCTGGGGTGGGGACAGGCGGGAAATTCCCGCCCTAGAAGAGATCAACAGGGAACAGCCACAGAAATCGGTGATAACTTGGCACGGACACAACTTCCTCTCGGAAACTTGCTGCAACACTTTTGAACATCAGAATAAAATAGGACAACAACTGCAGAACCCCTGTCTCCCCTTTGTATCCTAGCTGAACAACAGTGATAATTGTGAGACTGCTAAACCGTACTTTCCCAGCAGGTCAGGCTGTAACTTGATTTAACTGCTTTTCACAGGGACAAACTAAGAGGTGACTCTCCCTGCTCATCCACGGCGAACGCCTCTGTTATTTGCCAATTTTTATAAATATGCCACATTGTTGGTACTTCCTTGTTGCTCCTGTAGCCTACAGTCATTCTGGAAGACCTTTGGTTTTTCTTAACCCCTTTATTTATACGCCCCGTAGCTGATAGGAGTCCTGAGTGTACTAAAAAGATAAAGTCTTTCTCATATTAAATAACGGTCAGGAGAATATGTACTTCTTTCTGAACATTCAACATCAATCAAGCAGTACAGCTTCTGTTACTGGGTGCCCGTGTGCCTGTTAGTTCCCTCATTAAAGATCTAAAGCAATTTTTTTAAATTAAAAATAAATAAATGAGTGGGCTTTGACGTCTTTAGCTATTGTGCCTTTGATTAGAGATTTGATCTGGGTCACCATTTCCTCGGGGAGTAGCCAGTGTGCAACCCCATCTTCCAAGGATCAAGGAAAACTTCCAGCTTTCAGTCCAGCGCAACTTTCTGATATTTTGTCCAACATTCTTAGTCCAGAAGAAGACTTTGGGCACTTCATAAGCAGTATTCGAGTCACGAACTTTTTGATTTTTCCTTCTGATCCGTTCATATACACGTGGTCCTGGAGGAAAAAAAAAAAAAAAAAAAAAAACTGGGGAGGCAAAATTGTAATGCTTTTGTCCCAGAACTTTTAGTATCCAAAAAGTGATGCAAAAACATCACAATAAATCTTGATACTCTAGTGAGGATATGTTTAAAAGCCTAGTCTGGGAGTAGGCATTCGATGTAGCAGTTAAGCTGCCACCTGGGATAGCCACAGCTCAGATCTGAGTGTTTCATTCAAGTCTCTGCTACTCAGCTTCCAATCCAGCTCTCTGGCAGGCAGCAAGTGATGGCTCAGGTACTCGGGTCCCTGCTACCCATGTGGGAGACCCCAAGAGAGTTCCTGGGGCTCCAAGCTTTGGCCTGCGCCGGCCCTAAATGTTACCAGTATTAGAACTAGTGCATGGATGATTTCTCTGCCTTTCCATAAAATAAATAAAAGGCTAGCCTGAATACATAAAAATAAATAAATAAATAAATAAATAGCTAGCCTGAGTATATAAAAATAAATAAAAGGCTAGCCTGAGTATATAATAAGATCCAGTCTTTCACGCCTCTGGTTTGGGCACGGAAGACCTTTTTGGAATTTGTGTTTGAGCCACGCTGCTACTAACAGAAGGAGGATAATGACTGTGTTCAACTCATCTGTGTAAGCTCAAGGAAAGCTCGGCTCTGTGAAGTCTCAAATATGATTTAACAACCCCTCACACCATAATACCTATAGGGTAAGTCATCTAAACATTTCAAGCCACGAAAGAAGGTCCACACAGAACCCTGCAGAGATGTTTATAGCAGTTTTATTCGTAGTTGCCAAAGCTTGGGTGCAATCAAGCTATCCTTCAGTGGGAGAACTGGGTACATAAATGATGCTGCATGCAGTATTCAAAACAATGCGCTCAAGCCACAAAAAGGCATGGAGGGTTCCTAATGCTTAGCAGTAGGGGAAAGAAGGCCATCTGAAAAGGCCACATGCTGCATCACTCCAATTATGTGACAGTTTCAGGACAAAGCAAAACCGTGAGGCTGTGGAAAGATCTGTAGTCGCCAGGGTTAGAGGTCAACATGGGGAGCAGAGCCTTTTTTAGGCACTGGAAATACCCAGTCTGATACCATAATGATGTGACATGTCATTATACCCTGTCCAAACCTACGGACTGTGCAACACCAGGAATGACACCCCGTGCAGGCCGTGGGCATTGGGTGATAGTGGTGTGTCGAGGTGGGCTCATCAGCTGTAAAATGTACCCCACTGGTGGGGGGCTTGATAATGGGAAAGGCTGTGCATGTGTGAGGACAATGGTATGTGGGTTGTCTTTGTACCCTTTCCACTCAATCTTACTGTGAACCTCAAACTGCTCTTAAAATATTAAGTCTTGGGGCCACGTAGCGGGTTAAACCACCTCCATATGGGCTCCATTTCACGTTCCGGCTGCTCCACTTCCGATTCAGCTTCCTGCTGATGTCCTGGGAAAATCAGCAGAAGATATTCCAAGTGTTTGGGCCCCTGCCACCCATGTGGGAGACCTGGATGAAGCTCCTGGCTCCTGGCTTTAGCCTGGCCCAATCCTGGCTGTTGTAGCCATATTGGGAGTGAATCAGCAGATGGAAGGTCTCTCTCTCTCTCTCTCCCTCTCTCTCGCCCTCCTTCTCTCTCTCTCTCTCTCTCTCTCTCTCTCTGTAACTCTTTCAAATAAATAAATATTTTAAAGAAAATTAAGTCATTTTAGGGGCTGGCATTGTGGCATAACAAGTTAAAGCCTCTGCCTACAATGCAAGCATCCCATACAGGCGCTAGTTTGTGTCCCAGGTGGTCCTGGAAAAGCACCAAAAGATGCTTGGGTCCTTGCCACCCATGTGGGTGACCCAGATGGAGTTCCTGGCTCCTGGTTTCAGCCTGGTCCAGCCCTGGCCACTGTGGCCATTTGGGAAGTGAACCAGCAGATGAGGAATCTGTCTCCCTGCCCTCCCCTCTCATTCTGCCTTTCAAATAAATAGTCTTGTTTATTTTTAATTTTTAATACTATAAAGAAAACAGAATTCATGTGCTTCATAGGTACAATTCTAAAAAGAAAAGACTTAATTTTTTAAAAAATTCATTATTCTATCATTTTTTAGATGCTGCATATCTGGGAGAAACTGAACAATCTGATTTTGAATTTTGTTATTAGCCATTTGCCTCCCAAGGGAAAGAGCTTTTCATGCTGTAAAAATAACAACAGCAACAAATTGCCAATTAATTTCATTTTATAATCCATAAATTTCCTATATCCAGATGTGGGATCCGATATAAAACAGATGGAATAGATGAGGACAAGGAAAAAAATATTTAGGATAATTTTCCCAACCCTCCCCCCCCCAACAAAATTGCTGTATAAATCATTAGAACACAGACTTCCCAGTTATGAATAGGGGCATTCTTTGGCTAAATAAATTCTTTGGCTATAAGCTCTGAAACTTTAATTATATGTATCCAATAAATATTTCTTTTTTTATTTTTATTCTCACTCATTTGCAAGGATAGGAGGAGCTACTCTGAACTAAAGAACCAGTCACTCGTTAAATAAAATAAATTAGGTCCACAGGTTGAAAACTCTTATAGAAAACACTGAGTAAAAAGCTAATTTTTTTTTTTTTGACAGGCAGAGTGGACAGTGAGAGAGAGACAGAGAGAAAGGTCTTCCTTTGCCGTTGGTTCACCCTCCAATGGCCACCGCGGTAGGCATGCTGCGGCCCGCACACCGCGCTGATCCGATGGCAGAAGCCAGGTACTTATCCTGGTCTCCCATGGGGTGCAGGGCCCAAGCACTTGGGCCATCCTCCACTGCACTCCCTGGCCACAGCAGAGAGCTGGCCTGGAAGAGGGGCAACCGGGACAGGATCGGTGCCCCGACCGGGACTAGAACCCGGTGTGCTGGCGCCGCAAGGCGGAGGATTAGCCTAGTGAGCCGCGGCGCCAGCCATAAAAAGCTAACTTTATCATTATGCTTACATTCACTAATTTGGGTTTAATTTATTTCACTTCACAATTGTATTTATTATTTATATGAAAGGCAGAGAGACAGAGATAGTGAGAAATTTTCTCCATTCACTGGTTCACTTCCCAGATGTCTGCATCAGCCAGGGCTGGGCCAGGGTGAAGCTAGGAGTCAGGAACTGAATCCAAGTCCCCAACATGGGTGTCAGGGATCCACCTACTTGAGCCCTCACTCACTGCCTCCCTGCGTATGCATTATCAGAAAGCTGGAAACAAAAGCCGAGGCAGGACTTAAATCTGGGCACTGCTACACAGAATGCTGCAGTCCTAAACGGGATCACAACCACAACACCACATGCCTGCCCCTCAAAGTTGTTCTCCATGGGAGAATAGAAAACAACACCTGTGCTAAAGCTGGGATTCAGACAAAATTTCTTGTTCTAGATTGGTTGCTTACCAGAAATCATTTACTTGAAACTCTGGGATATCTCTTGGAAGAAGATTCTCTGTATAAAGAAACACAGCCATTCAAACAAACATGGTTCCAGTTTCTTGAGGGGAAAAAGAGAAAAAAAACACTGTAGTGGTTGGAGGAGAGAGGAAGTGAGTGCTGCACCCTGATCACCCAGTAGTCTCCTCCTCTGATGCAGCCCCCGAGTGCTGTGTTAGCCATGAGGCTGTAATACGAAAGGCTGTGCACGCCTGCTCAGCGCACTGCTTGTCTGGAGCACCATGCAAGCTCCTGTGGGCTCCATGAGGAACTCAGCCCACGGCGCAGTGGTGACTGCCTGTGCCTGGTGGGGATGGCTTAGCATTAGCACCCCAGGCAGCTACCGGGGTCACACAGGGGTGAGGGGAAACACTTGGAGGGGAAAAATCAGCAGAACCACAACTAGCTAGAAGGGAAGGTTCTTAAGTCCAGGTTGGACCTCTCCGAGGGGCTCCCAGGAATGAGGATTGTGTCTGAGTAAGAGTCATTAAATAATGGGGAAAAGAGCCCAAGACCCATGGGTCTATGCAAACCTTACTGCATTAAAATCATACAAAATTGATAACGATGGGCTATTCTGGTTGCACATTCTAAAATGAATCCAGATAATAAAGAGAGTTAGTGATCACCTTTCATATCTGTATTTGTGAATGTCAACATGATGGTCATGGACTTCACCTTCAGGGATGTTAAAGTGATGCGAACTACTTCATCATGTGTCTTCACTTGAAAATGCATCCCATCCGGGCCGGCGTCGTGGCTTAACAGGCTAATCCTCTGCCTTGCGACGCCAGCACACCAGGTTCTAGTCCTGGTCGGGATGCCGGATTCTGTCCCGGTTGCCCCTCTTCCAGGCCAGCTCTCAGATATGGCCCGGGAGTGCAGTGGAGGATAGCCCAGGTTCTTGGGCCCTGCACCCCATGGGAGACCAGGAGAAGCACCTGGCTCCTGGCTTCGGATCAGCGCAGTGCGCCAGCCGTGGCGGCCATTGGAGGGTGAACCAACGGCAAAGGGAGACCTTTCTCTCTGTCTCTCTCTCTCTCACTATCCACTTTGCCTGTCAAAGAAAGAAAGGAAGGAAGGAAGGAAGGAAGGAAGGAAGGAAGGAAGAAAGAAAATGCATCCCATCCAAGCCAGCAGTCAGTGAGACACACATTTCTTACAACACCCTGTTTTAAAAAGAAACTAATTGCAGAAAGACCAGTGACTTGTCCCAGGTCACACAGAACACAACGGAAGGCGACCTTCAGCCCCTGGAGCTCAGCATCCGGAGGGCTTTTCCTAGGCCTGTCTGACTGCCCGTTCTCACGCTGCTCTTTGGTGATTCCAGGGCCAGCAGACAAAAGCTCGGGCTCACCATGGAGAAACCCCAGATGGAATTCTCCTGGCTCTTGCTCAGCCTCTCTCTGACCTTGGGAAAGTCACTTCACTTTCTATTTTAATTCCCCCATCTGCAGAATGGGTTGGGTAGTAACAACACCTGCCCCACCCAGCCTTACATGCATGTTACCAAGAAGAATTAGATAATGTCTGCACTGAGTTTTGCTCTCCTTAGAAGCAAGTCCCCATAAAACACAAGGCAGAAATTCATCTGGCTTTACGAGGGCTGATGAGATCAAAGCCTCCGGCCATGGCCTAAGGAAGCTTTCCCTTGCCCGGAGACCATTTATTGCCCTACGCTCTAATAACATTCCTCCCTCAAGATTCTAAAATGATTTGCAGATAGTCATTAAGTAAATCTTGCTGCCCTCAAGCGAAGTGCAATTTGCACCATAACAGCCTAAAGCTTCATGAAAACGCAATCTCAGAGAAGCAGAGGCGCTGCTGAACAAAATAATGCAGGCGTTAGGGTCCTGGCGTCTCTTTTCTGATCACCTGCTCTCTAGATGCACAAAATATGTTTTATAGTTAACTCTTCAGCTTTCCAGTCCTAGCAGCCAAATAGGGCTGTTCCATGGTGGGATCTCACAGTGGGAAACACCACGCATCAATGAAGGAAAACAAAAACTCTTAAGTATTAGTAACTTTCAAGAGCTTAGGGCAACCCGACAACTTTATATGTGTCCCTAGTTTTCATACTTATTGAACCAAAAATATCCTCTCCCGCCCTGTTTGCTCTGCAGGTTCTTTCCTTCAGAAAATAGACAATCACTAAACCACCGAAGAACCCACTGCTCAGTTTTAGGGAATCCATCTCCCCCAAACATGAGGATGCACTAACCAGGTCTTGAGACGTTTGCATAATATTGCCTCACCTCAGCTTCTGATGTCTCAACTTGACTGCATTTCATTTTAATTTATTAAACTTCACTGGCAAAGTCTCAGAGTAAAATGCTGTGCTATCTTATTTTTGAATCTCCATGTTAATCGTGTCTAATTGGCCTTCATTTCCATCTGCACAGATCTCTGGTCCTCATTTCTGGAATTAGCAGATCCAACTTCCAAGCCCAGCTCCAGTCATGACCTCAAGATGTTCATTTGACTTTGCTTTGGTGCTCTAGCAAAGCCGCAGAAGTTACCAGGCAGAGCGAGGCCCGTGTGATCAGAAAACAAATTCGAGCTTTTCTAAAATTTCGTGTTTGGTTTCTTGTCTGTTGAAAGGCCAGGGATCAAAGCACGGGAAACCCCTTACTCTCAGGCAAGACAGACCTAGTTGTGTTTTCTTTCTCTTAGACACCTCTGCTGGTGTTCATTGGAATGAGACTTAGCGGTCAGCGTCGAGGAAACACACATTTATAAGAGACTGAATATACACCACTAACTCCTTTCTCTGAATCTGTCCAAGAAGTATTGTTTTACCAAAGAGGGACTTGTTTGATCTAGTTCTAAAAAGGGAAGACTAACTTTATATCAATGCTGGATTAATTACAACGAGGACTTCGCCATCCAAAAAAACCCTAAATCTTCTATGCCAACTCAGATTTGGTATCAAAGGATAGCCTTCAAATAATTTCCAAGGTGATGCAACGGTGCCTTTTTGCAAAATAATTTTCTTCATCCACTGTTGGTGTGTTTCCTTTCACAAAATCTGCGGGCGAAATGCAAATAGCTCTAGAAGTTTCTTATGGTCATTTACACTGTTGTGTGAATGAATTGAACAGATTGTGGGGGTGGGGAAGGCGCTGGGAAGGAAAGTCACAAAATGTTGCATGGCCAGATGTTTTCTCCATAACAACACAGCCTTCCTTCTGTTCCCCTCCCCGACTTTGGTGCCTGAAACGACCCGCCAAACCTTTTCATGGAAGTCTACCCAGGCATTCTGTGTTCCCAGAGTGAGAAGATGAAGAGGTGGGGGCAGGCGCTGAGGTTAATTTTCTCCTCTGTGCCCAGGAGGGCAGGCTGGGAATAGCATTCAAGCCGGCAAACCTGCAGCAACACGCCAGCGTCCAGGGTTCCAGACGGAGGGCTCAAGTGCAGAACATTTCATTGTCATCATGCCAAGGAGACTGAACTGCAAAGAAAAATAATAGAAAAACCTCATCAATGCTGGGAGATTGTGCGCAGTCTAACTGCACCTGGGCCACTACGAGTCACGGAAGAGTTGGTGCTTCCAGGTCGCCAGTTCCTCCAGCTTGCAACTGTGAATTAAAATTAACGCTTCTGTAAAATGACAAGAAATAAAAATGCAACAATGCCCCAGCACATTTGGTGGCTGGAGAGGTGAACTCAACTTAAAAACATAGCTGTGGGGCCGGTGTTGTGGTGCAGCAGGCTAAGCTGGTGTTTGCGGCACCAGCATCCCATACTGGAGCGCCGGTTTGAGTCCTGGCAACTCTGCTGCCGATCCAGCCCCCTGCTAACGCACCTGGGAAGGCAGCAGGTGATGAACCAAGGGCCTAGGCACCTGCTACTCATAGAGGAGAACAAGATGGAGTTCCTGGCTCTTAGCTTCAGCCTGGCCCAGGCCTGGCTGCTGTGGACATTTAGGGAGTGAACCAAGGGATGGAAGATCTCTCTCTCTCTCTCTCTTTCTCTCTCTCTCTCTCTCTCTCTCTTTGTGTGTGTGTGTGTGTTACTTTTTCTCTCTTTCTATTACTCTGCCTTTCAAATACATAAATAAACAAACAAATAAGCAAATATTTGAAAAACCATACAATCACACTCAACGTACAGGGAAAATGTAATTAATTTCAAACATCTTAAAATCTTCCTATTGCATATGGTTAGTACAGTAGACTGATTTTGGTTTAGTAAACAGTATGATGAGCTTTCTTGATAGGCAAAGATACATATTAAGTCAGTCATAGAATAAAGGTTGCACATTTAAAAAATTCCAAATAATACTACAGGAAACTGGGCTTTGGGAACCCAAGAAGGAGAGCCCACCCTCGGCCAGGGCTCAAGGCAGTAAGCCAAATCCTGAAGTTCAAGGAGGCTTCTTTCCTTTGCCTGGTACTGATGCTGCTTTGGGGAATGAGAGAAGACAGGTGACGGCTTCATGGAGGGGAATCAGCGTGGACGGATGGTGGCAAGCAGAGCAGCAGGACAAAGAATGCACACAGGGAACTCAGTGGGAACTGGAGGTAACAAGTGGCTGAAAGGAAGCAGGCACCCGTGTGGGCATCTCAGGTCAAGGACAAGGTTTTCGCAGTGCTCCCTGTGGATGTCTGAGCTGCATTATTTGTAAAAGCAGAAAGGAAAGAAAAGGGTAAGGCTGGAATGCTGGAGGATAGCCTTCATACCTAATTGGCTTGCTCTGGCTGCGTAAGGCCTGATAATCACTGGAAGTCACGATTTCTTTCTCTCTCCTAAGACACGCCTCCTCCCTGCTTCCACTCTGAGATCCAGAACCATCTGGAACGGTCGGATTCTGAATCTGGGCACAGCTCCACATAGTCTGATCCAGTTGTGTGTTGGTAAGCTGTCTGGTGGAGCAGCCTGATTATTAGGGTGTAAATACACCCACTATGGCCAATTCCAAGCTACAAAGTGTACATCACTGAACAGGAAGTTGGGAGGAGGCATGTGCAGGACTGGCTCTCAGAAGCCAACATAGCCCTCGCTCAGTCCATATGGCAGCAATTCATTCCATTCTGTCGCTGGACCAGCCACCTGGCCTTCTTTCATTTCCCTTTATTTGCTCTTCTTCCTCCTGCGAAAGGGCTTTTGTACTTTCTGTTCCTTGTGCCCAGGATGCTCATTCCTTCCTTTTCACCTAAGCAATGTCTACTCATCCATCTGTTCTCAGAACAACTGTGTCTTTAGCTCAACTTTGGTTGGACATTTGGCCAGCTCAAGGACTTTCATTGCACCCTGCACTTTCCCTTCCTAGACTAGGTCAAAGGTATCATTTTGCACTTCTTCAACTATTGATTTAATGAAGGTCTGTTTCTTATCCTTGAGGGTAAACTCCAGGAGGTCAGGCCTTGTCTGCTTTAGTTCGCATTGCATCCCTGGCACAAGGCCTGGCAATGCTGAATGAATGCACATCCCAGATCATTCGCAGTCAGCTGAGCCCTTTCACTTGACGGTGGAAAGGCTGGAGCACAGACTCCACCTTCTTTCTCCTCTCCATCAACACCGTAGGTGGAGGTCCTTTGCATCAGAGGCGTTCTCTGAATCAGACCCACTGGAACAACTGCAGTGCAGCTTGGTATCTGAAGACCCACTGGCAAAGGCCTAGAAATCATTTGCTGTCACCTTGAGACATATACATAACAATGTGTCGTATGGTTGCTTGACAGCATCTTCATCAAATCAGCAAGTTTTTCCATTATTTTCTAGCCACACATAGCTACTCAAGACACTCAAGTCAATTAAAATTAAATTAATCTGGGAAACAATAAGAGAAATTACAACTCTTAAGAACATACATATGCAATTTCTAGTGCTCAACATGTTAACATTTCATCAGTGAAAATTACATTAGCATTTCAAAAATGAAAAGGTTTATATCATGTAGCAAGTTGAAGAGCTTACAAAAAGCTGTTAAATAGCTGAAAGTATGGAGTATAGCTATGTACTAAATCTCATAACAAGTCTATGAAGCACAGAGAAATTATACCGAGGGCTCAAGGTCACAGGGCTGGAGATAATGGAGACTTGGAAGTCATGACTCTGACACTGGAGCCCACACGTCTAATTACCAAGCTCTGAAGCCTAAGGGGGGAAAAAAAATCAAATGTAACATAGATAGAGTGAAGCTTCAGTCAGGGAAGAATAATGTGGACATGCACGTACAAAAGGAGTTGAAAGAAGGCAAAAAGGAATTTAAATAACCATGGTTGCCTAAGAGGATCGGATCAGGTAGTTTCTGCTTGTTTGTTTGTTTGTTGTAAGTTTCACTGAAGATTATTATAAAGCAATTCTTAAAAGGGACCAAAAAAATGCTTGCATCTTCAGACCCGTGGGCCTGCCCACACACTGTCATTAACATCTTGCTAAGGATTCTAAGAGGAAAATGGATTTCAGTTTACTCCTTCCTAGCCACGTGAGCTGTGGCCTAGCCTAGTCATACTTGTAAGAACATATTTTGGCAGTAAAATCATCGTTAGATTTAGTTAAACTGCTTAGCTATGCATCAAAAGTTAAGAGTTGACTGCAGGTAGTTTAGTATAAATTTCTGTAAAGAATCCATTTAGGGGCTAAAGCCAAACTTAAACAAAAATGAAAAAGATTTTTAGAGACAAATTAAATATCATTCCCTGCAATCGCCACTCAGCGCCCTTCACCGGTACCAGTTCTTTCACTGAGAACTTCCCATATGCCAGGCTCGAGCTAAATGCTGTGTCTGGACACACGTTACTTCCCTTGACTCCTACAAGCGCCTGTCCTCTGCCCACTGTTATTGTCTTCATTTCAGAGCTGAGAAGGGAAGTAACTAACTCCAGTGGACACATTTAAGGGAAGAGAGAGCAGAATTTGAATGAAATTATTTCTGTCTGATTCACTCTCCACATGTCACTGACAAACACAAAAAAGCTGAGAAGACAATTTTCAACTCCAACTGGCTATGGGCAGAACTTGACCCTTTGGCCATGTCAATCCATGACCATTTCTTTCTGGAAACATAGATCACAAGGGAACTTTTTGTTGGAAAGAAGCTTGACAAGCAGTCTTCTTGCTCATTGGGGGAAAAAAAACACATTTGAGAAATAACAAAACCATAGCATTAGTTTTCAATTCTAATATATTCAAATCACCTGAAGAATTTCAAAAACCAGAATGCTAGTCCTTGGGCCCCATCCAAGACCAATTAAATAAAAATCTCTTGAGGGTGAACCCTGGGCCTTAGAGATGTCTGAAAGCTTCCTCAGTATTCTAACGTGCGGTAGAGCTAGGAGCAGTTTGCTTGCCTCTCACTGGAGCGCTGAACTCCACTGCAGGGCTTCCCTCTGACCCCTCTGCCTCCTTCATCTCTAATAAAGCCAGGGTGGGTGAAAAAAATGTTCATGGGTACAATAAAAGTTCAATGTCAATAAAACTTTTTGCTAAGGAGTTTGATTGGCAATGCACACAACTACTTGCAAGTTGTTTTATAAACTCGTCTGTGCTCTGCCACTTTAATTTCAAAAGTCATACCAAAAGGCAACAGTAGATGGCTCACCTCTCTCAGAAAGAAAGATCAAAGACCAGACACAGTTGCATGGAAGAATGGAAGCTTTCCTTGTAAATTAACGTGAGTGGAAGACGAGTGAGAAAATTAAAACACGATGGAGAAGATAAAAACTGAGAGTCTTTTCTAGAAAATTGAAAAGCGGGTTAAAATAATATCTCTCTCTCTCTCTCTCTCACACACACACACACACACACATAGACACACACACACAAATACATAAAAAGACAGAATGCAAAGAATGGAAACAAGCCATAGTGATTCCCAGGTAAACAGAGAGTCTTTGATACTGATAATGAAAGTAGTGAAAGTCAGAACAGGGAAGTTGGCAAACCATAAGAGTTGAGTTCCAAAGTTCCCCCTAATATGGATATCTTTTTTCCCCTTTTTGGGTGAAAGTGGGAATGGGAGATTTTAGGTTTAAGAGGACAACATCTGTGAGGAAATTTGGTTATGTTCTCTAATTGCCAACGTGCACCAAAAAGAAAGAGCCAGAAAGTCCAGGAATTTTCCATCGCATCATCTATTCTTAAAATTGCTCTCATTTTCACTTTCACCGTTTATATTCTACTTCAGAGTCACCAGGTGAACATACCATTCATAAGAAATTAATGAAAGTAAAAGTCTAATTAAAAGCTAACTTCTGGGGTGAGAGTGGGGCCCAGCAGTCACAACACTGGTTGGGGTGCTTACATCCCATCCTGGAGTACCCAGGGTTGTGTCCCGGCTCTGCTCTTGATTCCAGCTTCTTGATAATTTGGACCCCAGGAGGCAGCAGGTGATGGCTCAAGAAGTTGGGTCCCTGCCACCAACAAGTTCCTGACTCCTAGCTTTGTCCTGTCCACATCCAGGCCATCATAAACATTTGGGGAGTGAACCAGCAGGTAGAAGCTCTCTGTCTGTCTCTCTTTTTTTCTCTGCATCTCAAATAATTTTTTAAAAATAATCTTTTATCTTCTGTATATTAAGGTAATTGAAAATGAAACTCGATGAAGGGCAGGATGGGAGAGGGAGTGGGAGAAGGGAGGGCCGCGGGAGGGAGGGAGGTGGTGGGGGAGCCACAACAATACAAAAGTTGCACTTTGTAAATTCACATTTATTAAATAAAAAAAGTAATAATCTTTTAGGGGCTGGTGCTGTGGTGTAGTGGGTAAAGCTGCCACCGTCAGTGCTGGCATCCTGTATGGGCGCTGTTTTAAGTTCCGGCTGCTCCACTTCCAATCCAGCTCTCTGCCATGGCCTGGGAAAGCAGTAGAAGATGACCCAAGTCCTTGGGCCCCTGCACCAGCATGGAAGACCTGGAAAGAAGCTCCTGGCTGCTGGCTTCAGATTGGCCCAGCTCTGGCTGGTGTGGCCAAGTGGGAAGTGAACCAACAGATGGAATACTCCCCCCCCCCCTCTATCTCTCTCTGTCTCTCCTTTTCTCTGTGTAACTTTGACTTTCAAATAAATAAATAATTTTTTAAAAACAATAATCTTTTAAAATAAAAAGGCCAACTTCTATACAGTTAATTCTCTAGTATGAAGTATTCATTATAATTCAAACAGTTTAAGGGGATTATCTTTTCTTTTTATGCAAGTGTAATTTTTAACTAATTACAGTAATAATAGACACTATCAAGAATTGTCTTATGCAGATCTCAATACACACCTTTCCATTTCCTAATTAATAGATAGAGAAAAGGCGGTTTGACGAAGATCCTCAAGCAAAATTAACTTCATCATCACGCCAGACCCAGAGTTCTTCTCTTACATAACTTTCTGACTTTATTGCCTCTGGGTTGGTAGAGACTTGAGCTTATAGTTTCACTGTTAAGGAAAATTCTGTCCTAGTTCTAAGATCTGCCATGATTAAAAGCTTAGAGTCCAATTGTAGTCATTAGTTTCCACTTTTGACCCCAAACTCAATCTGGACCTATGCAAAGCCAGAGCCCCCACTTAAAGCTGCAGTTGGTGGGGGGAGGGGTGGGCATGCAAGGACATAGCCCTCTTACAGAGCTTACAACCCAACTCTTGACTTGATGTGCTAGGAATGTGGACCTCACTACAAAGTTAGTTTCCTCCATGCACAAGTCCAATATGCCCCCAAAAGTGTTGAGTTTTCATTCGGGTTTCAATCTGGCAATGTCTTTAGCTATGGCAGTGCATTGATCCTTCCCCGAAGCTTTGGTATAATATAGAGATGTTTGTCCTTTAAGTCCACTCATTACCAGGTGTTAGTGAGCAGAGAGAAGGGGGTGGTGGGAGTGGCTAGGCTAGACAACGGTGTCTAAAGCAAACCAAGCAGCCATGGCCATGACACCAGGTAAACAGTGGGCCACAGCTTAATCACATTCTCCAGGCATGAGCTCACCTCACCACCGGCTGAGCTCCGTATACAAACAGGTACCTATTCAAATAAGTGGAGGTCTAAGGATGCATTCTTTTGTATTTATCCTACCTGTGCATGTCAGGTTGTTTGTAGAAGACTGATTTCTGATTAATGCTCAGAATGGGAAGTTGCTGACCATCGTTTTTAATAGTGCGGACAATTCTAGCTGAGTATGCAATGTGCGCAATTGGCAGCTACAAACACATGTGGTGATGGTGACGCTGGTGATAGAGCTGTCCGGTGGTTGACTGCATTCCTGAGTCCTTGATTGACACCAACTGTAACCACAAGCAGGTACAAGTACTGGAGTTACCCCTATGGGCATGCCCTCTATGCCTATTTTCAGGGAGTTCTTATAAATCTGATCATCATGGTGATGTAAAATTGTTGAATTGTTCTCTGTTACCTCTAGGATGAACTTTCCAGTACAAGGAATAGAAGTTCTTCTTGAAACTATCTTCACCAGATCTCACCATCTGTGTCATCTGCCTTGCTCTACCAGCCCTCCCATCCCCCAGAGCAGATCCCTGCTCCCGCTACCCAGAACTAACCATTTTCCAAGCATGGTATTGGCCCCAATTGCCACCAGAGACCTGGGGGCACATCCATCCTACAGACATGTTTCATTTGGGCCTTAGAGTGCTTTAAACTATTTTTGTTTGGACATTTGACAATACTTTTTATCTTCTTGTGAAAAATGAAAGATTTGCCAACATACTAGCATGACCCACATATTTGAATGGTAGTAGCTTTCTGGTTCAGGTGTGGCATGTTGGCTTCTCACAATACCCACCTCTCCTCATTGCATCGTTCCCAACCTGCTTATTCATTTTCTTTATCTCATTTGTCTTCATCCCACCATACCCTTTACACTTCTATATTGTTCTCTTATGCTGGTTACTCACTGGGAGATGTTTTCATGAGTTTCTGCCTGGTAGGCTTCTACCAGTATGGACTCAAGAGCTCCTCCATTGGGAAGTCCTTCGCTGGTGCCCTTCATCTGTGGTCTCTTACATATATTATTATCACAGCATGGAGCACAGTATATTAGAGTTTATTTTATAACCACCTAGTCCCTGACTACCGAGTCTCCTTGAATGTAAGAATCAGCTATTATCAATGTTTGTACTGCCAATATCTAGCACAGATCCTCACGAATACATACATATTTGAGAAAGTCATAACATGAGATAGAAAAAAGTGAATGATTTCCCTTGACATTGAGGGGAGAGTGATTCTTTTTTCTGAGTCACACGTCAGTTGTGTTAACAGTGGTTGAAAGTGGGGCAAAAAAGTAGGGTAACAAGAAAGTTAAGAACACAAGCAGAATAAATTCAGATGTCAGGACTCAAATGTAAATACCCTTTGAATATAGATGTGTTTGAATGTAGTCATGTTGTTCTTATAATTTATGAAAAACAATTTCAGGAATTATTTATAAACCTGTTCTACTACATTACAGAGGTAAGAGATTCAAACTACCAAATGTGTATTGTGGAAAAAACAACAAAAACAAAGAGAAAGTAGTTCTCATATTTTTGTTCACTAAGAAATAAAATGGAGGGGGAAAATACTGACTTTATTAACATCTAAGAGGTTTACTGTTGAGTAGACCAGAAGTCAACTGTGTATTTCCAAAACAGCAATTATCATCACATGGTCTTTAAATTTCTTAAGAGATGTAATTGCATCTTCAAAAATTTAGCAAGCAGCAAAACTATGAAGAGTTGAATTGTTGAATGGTTGTTGACTGAATGAGGCATGTGAAAAATAAAAGTGATGTGCACACATCATAACAACACAACTAATAGATACCCTGTAATGAAACAATAGTCTTGTTTATGTAAGTCTTCTGTATTACTCTCACAGGTACTCTCTTGTAGAATTCTCAGAGCTTTTTCTTTAGCCTCTACATAAAGCACTTTCACAAATGTGCTTCAATGCATTTAAATTTACCCTTTATGTCCTTTGCTGTTCATCTACCCCTACATCTTTTCCATTAGCTGCTTGAAAAGGAAGAAGCAGCCTATGATAATTGACCTAAAAGACAAGTCACCAATTTTTTAGGTGAAAGAAAGAAAGTGTATTGTCGGTAAGCTTATTGGGATGATTATTTTGAATGATTTGGGGGATCTCCTATTTTTCTGTTATAACATTAAGTTGGTGGTGTGTTCTTAGGTTTAAAAAGTTTTCTCCCCTCTTACAAAATCTGTTGAAAAAATAAAACACACACATCTAAGTATAAGGGGCTAATTTCCTCAAGTATCTTCGTGAAGTTACAAAACTCATGATGAAATAACAGCCTCTAAACACTGTGTTCAATATCTCTGACTTCAGTTTATGCCGTTAGAAAGCCCCTGGCATCAGAACTTTCTTTCTCAGTCTCTTGCTCCCCACACCTCCCTCGGTGAGAAGACAAGAAGTAGAAATGTTAAGAGGAAGAATTGAAATGCTGTCTTCTGGGAGGAAGAAAGTATGTTTTCGCATTATCATTCTAAAACATCTATTATCATGGTCAAATCCCTTCCTGTCACCAGTTTTCTAAAGTTAAATGTCTTCTTTTTACTTGAATGGACACCAACATGTATAGGTTTCACAGGCAATGTCTTGGACCACAATAGCTTTAAAACATTTTCTTGCTGCCTTTGGAAAGCTGGTGAAAATTTCATCAAGATAAGTTAAAAGCAAAATGACATTAATTATGGTTTTATTTTCCTCCATTTCTGTTCTTTGGGAAAAGAGAAATTGACCTTTGACTTAAAAAAAAAAACATAAAATTAATTCTCTTTTCAGTACCTTAGTCAGCATGAGTTCATGCCTGTCTCCTCCCCTGAAGCAAACACCTCCCAAGTGTGGCTGTGCCTACCATAACTCAACCTTCATACTGAACATGGGTTTTTACTAGAATTCTTTGTGTTTTGTTTTGTGGCATTATTCTGTGTTTGGGCTCAATTACCTTTCCTATCAACATGTGGTCCAAGTCATTTGCAAGTGGCCTCATTTTCACTTGTGGATATTCACCAATTAGAAATCCAGTGTCCTAGGACCAGTAGCAGCCTGCATCCCTTTAAATTTGCCTCTGCCTGTCTCTGTGACATTGGCACATTTTCTAAATCCCTTAAACTCTTCATTCCCTCATCTCGGAAAGGAGGATAATTCCATAAATTGTGGTATAGCTGTGAAGATTAGGTGGGATAATGCATGCCATGTTCTGGGTCCAAGCTGATAACATAAAAATAGTCAGCAAATGATACTGACAGCCAAGATGGTGAATGGGGGAATAGGCAAAAGAGAAAACAAGAGTTTTTGGCTGTTCCATATCAAGCCCATGTGTACTAAACAGAATTGATGAATTCTTTTCACTCAGTCCAGGAACTGTTGGGAAGAATGTGAGGTTGGCAGAGGGATGAAATTCTATTGACAGGCCGTGCAGAAATAGCTATTCAGCCAGTGCTGTGCATAGTGGGTAAAGCCGCCGCCCGCAGTGCTGTCATCCCATATGGGCCCCTGTTCGAGTCCTAGCTGCTCCTCTTCCCATCCAGCTCTCTGCTGTGGCCTGGGAAAGCAGTAGAAGGTGGCCCAAGTCCTTGGGCCCCTGCACCAGTATGGGAGATGCGGAGGAAGCTCCTGGCTCCTGGCTTTGGATTGGCGCAGCTCCAGCCATTGTGGTTATTTGGGGAGTGAACCAGAAGATGGAAGACCTCTCTCTCTCTCTCTCTGCTTCTCCTTCTTTCTGTGTGTAACTCTGCATTTCAAATATAATAAATAAATCTTTTAAAAAAGTAGCTGTTCTTTTCATTCTTGCATTCATCCATCAGATATTTACCATGTGCCCACTACAGTACGAAGCCCTCTTCAAAGCACAAGGGATATAGCCGTGAAGAACTAAATCTGCCTGCCCTCTTGAATTTGTATCTTAGTAGAGGAGGAGACAAAGATAAACCAGTCCAAATATCTCGTGCATCAGAAAGTGGTTAAGCGCTGCCGAGAAACCTGCAAGGAAGCGGCACTGGGAACGTGATGGTGAGGAGCTCAGCTCTCTGCGCACACAGGAAGATCTCAGTGAGAAGATGACTTTAAACAAAGGTCTAGGAAGCAAGGGAGCAAATCACGTAGAGAGGGAAGAACACGCAGAGAGGGAAGAACACTCAGACAGAAGAAAACCAAGTGCCGGTGCCTCGTGTGGCTCAGGGGCAGCCAAGAAAGCACAGTGATAGAAACGCCCTGGGCAAAACCAATAGCCGCATCTGCAGAACCAGATTGGGATGGAAGGCGGGGTGGTGAATCGCGCGTTATGTTGTTAGAGGGACTTGGATTTTTACCCTCAATGGGAAGCTTTTAATCAAGGGAGTACCAGGGCCTGATCACTCTTTGAAAATGATCCTTCTAGCAACTGCGTGGAGAACAGACTGGAGGTGGGCAGTCAGAACCAGATAACATGGTACTGAAAGGTGAGGGTAGCTAGGGACGCAGTGGTAACCACGGAGACGTGGTCATACTCTGGATATTTTTCAAGGAAAAGTCAACAAGATTTCTTGATGGATTATGAAGAGAAAAAGCAAGGATAACCCCCAAGCCTGACAGCTGAAAGAATGAAATTGGCATTTAGTAAGAAACAAAATAGTTAAAAGGAGCCAGATTAGAAAGCAGGGTGGGGAGCTGTAGAAACATAATAATTTTGCCACATAAGCCTGGAGGGCAAGAGTCAGATCCAGGCTAGAGATAAAATTTCAGCATCTAGGGCAGGGGTTTGATGCAGTGGTTAAGATGCCCGTATCCCGTATCAGTGTGCCTGGTTCAAGCCCCGGCTCCTCTGCTTCCTATCCAGTTTCCTGCAAATAAGCGCCCTGGGAGGTGACAGGCTCACGTACTTGAGTCTCTGCCACCCATGTGGGAGACCCAGAAGGAGTGCCAGGCTCCTGACCTCAATCTGGCCCAGTCCTGGCTATTGTAAACGTTTGAGAAATGTCCAGTGGATGAAGATATACATACATACATACACATGTGTGTGTGTCTGATACATATCTACCTTTTAATAAAATGAAAATAAGCAAATATTTTATTCTTAAAATTTCAGAATCATACGTATGTAGGAGGTATTTAACCCATTTGTAAGGAACTCTAAAACAATTATGAGTAAACACCTAAAACAAACTTGGGCAGAATGGAGGAGAGAAGAAGACGATAAAAATGAAGGAATGGTAATGATGTTTGCTGCGAGGGGCCTGGGGCGCAGGGTGCCGGACCCAGCCCACTGTGACAGCACACTGGCCTCGCGGCAGGGCTGTGAAGGCAGATGAGCAATTCTGCCTCCTCCAGGCCCAGCACAGGGCCCTGATTATCTCATCCTGCTCTTAGTTCTTTACACCTCAGCCCACCCTCCACAGTCAACAGACACCTGCTTCCTGATTTCATCCTAACTTAATTTCTCTAGTAAGAAGGTAATAATTTACTAAAGGACTTATTATATAAAAATAACGTTTAAAAAGGCTAAAAAGGGGGCTGGCATCATGGCATAGCAAATTAAGCCTCCCCCTGCGACACCAGCATCCCATGTGGGCGCCGATTCCAGATCCAGTTTCTTTACTTCTGACCCAGCTCCCTGCTAATGTGCCTGGAAAAGTAGTAGAAGATGGTCCAAGTGTTTGAGTCCCTCCACTCATTGGGAGACCAGGAAGAAGCTCTGGGCTCCTGGTTTCAGCCTGGTCCCACACTGACCATTGGGGCTATTTGGGGAATAAACCAGTAGCCCAAAGATTCTCTCTCTCTCTCTCTCTCTCTCTCTCTCTCTGTGTGTGTGTGTGTGTGTGTATGTGTCTTCTCTTTGTAACTCTGCCTTTCAAATGAATTTAAAAAAACTTTTAAAAAAGGCTAGAAAGTAATATTTATCCACTCTATATGCACAGAAAATGTCAAGCTTGCATTGGCATTTAACTGTGCTTGCTAAGAATCTTCCCTGGGGATTTAGTGAAGCAGGATCTTGGAATAATCAGCCTTGGTTGTAACTCATGGCCAGTGACACCTAGAGTGCTTAGGGCTTCTCTTCCCATACTCTGCTCTTGGATGGGTTTCCTCCCTCATCCCATGACCTATGTTCTTGGTTCCTTCCCCTTTTCAACCTGATTTCTCTCTCTCTCTCTCTCTCTCTCTCTCTCACTTGCTTGCACACTCTCTCTCTTTCTCTCTCTCAGTTATCAAACACCCATCTGAATACCACCATATCTGGTGATGTTCCTCATTTTTCCACTTCTCATACTAAGCTCCCCCCCAAAAAAAATACTCACATCTTCCATCTCTTAGAGGAATCTGAAAAACCACACCTGCCGGGGCAGGCGTTGGCTTTGTGGGAAGGAGTGCCTGGGTTTGAGTTGCAGCTCTATGCCTGAATCCAGCTTCCTGCTGATGCGCACCCCGGGGAGTCAGCAAGTGAGGGCCACATTAGTTGGAGCTGGACCAGGCTGAAGCTAGGAGCTTGGAACTCCATCCAGAACTTCCACATGGGTGACAGAGTCCCAAACACTTGTGCCATCCTCCACTGCATTCCTAGGCACAAAAGCAGGAAGTTGGATTGGGTGTAGAGCAGCTGGGACTTGAAAAAACACTCTGATAGCTCTCTGCACCACTAGGCCAGCCCAGTCATGTTCTACAATTGAAATATTACCCTCTCTTGTACCACATCTGTAATTTCTGCATTTTTATATATATCTAAGATTTAATAATTACCCAGGAATATGTGTCCCCAATGGTAAATCCCTTGAGAGACATTCCTGTACTTCCTTGTGGATGTGAATTGACTAATTCCCAATTTCAACAGCCTGAGACCAATTGGTAAAGGTGGGGATACAGACATCAGAGATGGCAGTAAGATGCAATGGAAAAGGATGGGGTTGATATCTAGTAATAGTAAAAACCTTGTTAGAGTTATGTTGGATGTGCTCCATAGAGTTGTGCATACATAGCCTCTATAACCACACACACAGCACCTGATTAAATATACTTGAAGCCATGTGTGAGAATGTCCAATTGTAAACAATACCATGAAAGGCACAAATGGGGCACAAAGACATATCAGACACAGTTCTGATGCCTTCCAGAGCTATCTAGCTGGAGAGGAGAATGAACAATGCAAGACAGTATAGAATTAATTTATGTACATGGAATAGACGGTTCTAGAAAAGAAAAATCAGTAAGAATAGTAATGACAATGCCATCTCACTAGTCCAAGTGATCAATTTCAGTTCACAATTGATCACACTGATAGGTCTAAGTGTCAAAGGGATCACACAAACAAGACTAGTGTCTTCGAATACTAACTGATAGAATAAAAAAGGGAGAGAACGATCCAACATGGGAAGTGGGAGACACAGCAGACTCATAGAATGGCAGATATCCTAAACAGTGCTCTGGCCTCAGAATCAGCCCTTAAGGCATTCGGATCTGGCTGAAGAACCCATGAGAGTATTTTAGGCATGGAAAGCCAAAATACTCTGGACAAAAAAAAAATGACCTAAATGAAAGATCTCTGCGAGTGAGATCCCAGTAGAAAGAACAGGGCCATCACAGAAGGAGGTAACTTTCTCTGAAGGGAGGAGAGAATTTCTACTTTGACTATGACCTTGTCTGAATAAGATCGAAGTCGGCAAACTCAAAAGGCTTCCATAGCCTTGGCAACTCATGACTAGAGCCTGGGGAGATTACTGATGCCATAAACAAGAGTGTCAAATTGTTAAGTCAACAACAGGAGTCACTGTGTACTTACTCCTCATGTGGGATTTCTGTCCTTAATGTGTTGTCCAATGTGAATTAATGCTATAACTAGTACTCAAACAGTATTTTACACTTTATGTTCTGGTGGGTGCAAACTGATGAAATCTTTACTTAATATATACTAAATCGATCTTCTGTATATAAAGATAATTGAAAATGAATCTTGATGTGAATGGAATGGGAGACGGAGTGGGAGATGAGAGGGGTGTGAGTGGGAGGGAAGTTATGGTGGGGAGAAGCCATTGTAATCCATAAACTGTACTTTGGAGATTTATATTTACTAAATAAAAGTTAAAAATGCTTATCATCCAAAAAAAATAGTAATGACAAGATTCATACAGAGGTGAACTTAGTGGTGGTCTTAAAATGGGTAAAATTGAGGGACAGACTTCTGACCTAGCATTAAAGATGTTTTTGTTTCACATCGAAGTATCTAGCCTTAATTCCCAGCTCTGTTCCTAACTCCAGCTTCCTGCCGATGCAAACTCTGGAAATCAGCAAGTGAGGTTCCAGTGGTTGGATTCTTAACACCCACATGGGAGACCTGGATGGAGTTCCCAGCTGCCTACTCTGGCCCACTGGCTGGTGCAGGCATTTAGGTAGTGAGTCACTGGATAAGAGCTCGCTTTTGATTTGTTTCTCTCTTTCTCTTTGTCTGTCATCTAATAAATTAAAATTCCAAGCTTAAAAACATGGGTGAAATTCGGTGGCAAGGGAGATTAAGTAAAAAATGAGCACCTAAGTGCAGGAATGTGTGCACAGGACAATCCAGAGTCTGACCTGCCTGAAGGGGAGGCTTATGAGGTGGTGGGAAATAAGGGAGAACATGCAACAGACTGCAAAGCAGGGCAGAAGGGGAATGTGTGTGCCTACACCAAGAACCATTGATCTGAACAAACCGTAACTACCATTTGACCCTATAGTTTATCAAAGGTCGATAATTCTTTCGGCTTGGTTGAATTCTCTTAGGTTTTCCTAAAGAAGAAGTACAATGACATGGATCCAGCAGTCTGCAAAAGTAAAGGAAAAAAAAAGGGCATGCCTGGTGTCCATCAATGGAGACACAGCCCCTGGCTAAGGAGGGACTTTGTGAAAAGCAGGCTTTGGATTTGACTGGTTTTTTTGCCATATGTATATGTTAAAGCGGTGCACTGTATCCCATAAACAGTTGTATAAATATTATGCCCAACTATTTGACCCATCACTACTGCCTCCCAGAATCCATATGAGCAGGAAACTGGAATCACATTAATTGAAATTTAAACAATATAATATATATATTTATTTTTTGACAGGCAGAGTGGATAGTGAGAGAGAGACAGAGAGAAAGGTCTTCCTTTTTGCCGTTGGTTCACCCTCCAGTGGCCGCTGCGGCCGGCGCATCGCGCTGATCCGAAGCCAGGAGCCAGGTGCTTCTCCTGGTCTCCCATGGGGTGCAGGGCCCAAGCACTTGGGCCATCCTCCACTGCACTCCTGGGCCACAGCAGAGAGCTGGCCTGGAAGAGGGGCAACCGGGATAGAATCCGGCGCCCCGACCGGGACTAGAACCCGTTGTGCCGGCGCCGCAAGGCGGAGGATTAGCCTGTTGAGCCACAGCGCCAGCCTAACAATATAATATTTTTAAAAAAGGAGGCCATTGTTCCTCCCAGGGACCAAAAGACTGATCTTTTTCATGGGAAGAGCAATAGCCAAAGAAGTTGCATAGTGGGCAATCAGAGTTAGGATTTCTGAGTAAAACATCAATGAGGGACCAACAAGCATGTGTGCAACTACAGAAACAGCACTTGAAGGCTGGTCCAAAGAGACATCTTTGTGCACGAATGTGATGGAAACAGAAGATATCAGTTAAAGAAAGGACACGAAAGGAAATGAAAGAGAGGTGTGAGGTTTGTCAGCCTTCTCCCAGTGCACCCTCTCCAATTCTCAGCGAGTGCAGTGTAACTACCCAACACGACCAAAAACTCATCGTGAAACTCCAGGCAGCGGCAACACCAAATGAGCAATTTCATAGAACAACTGACGTGAGCTCTGTAACAGAACTAGAGAAGAGTTAACTGTTAAACCTCCAAAAGTTATGTTCTGTCTGCTTTAAAAACAGCAAACTTCAGAGAGCATACAGTCTTAAGTTTAATCCCCAAATGTAGTGCTTTTCTTTTATAAGCTTGCTTAGAAACTGAACACACTAAACTATAGGAGATTTTTTTTCTGTAATTTGTTGTGTATTATCAGCTATTTACATAATTACTCTAATTAAGCTAGTTACAGCAGTTCCTGTAAATATGTGAGAGATCACTGAAACATGTAATTATGTCCTTATATCATTAATTAAACTGTATCAGCTGGGAAAATTACTGTAAATATGTCTGGAGGTGTCATTAGTCTGTGTAATGGAGACATAGAATTCTTTATTGAACTACAATAAAGTGTTCTGCATTAATAATCCATTTAAACACCACTTGTGATTTTTTGAAGTTCAAAATCACAGCCTAAAAGAGAAATGTATCTTTGCCCCACAATGGTTTGGAAAACTAATGCAGATTTTGGCCTTTATTATTAACTGAGTTGAAGGCAAATTGGCAAGAAAGCTCAATTCCCTAGTGGTCATTCTTGGCATTGCAGCAGGAGACTCAAAAAGAGGCCTAGCCAAGGCCTAGGCAGAGAGGACCCCAAGGACATGCCTGGCCTCCATGCTGGACCAGCCCCAACTGTTCCTTCCCAGGTTCACATGCACCCACCAACCAAACTCTTTCTCAGTGTTTATGTGTAAACAGATGTGGCAATGCCCCTGGCCAAAGTATTACATTAATAATGGGATTGCCAGCTCACACTGCTTTTTAAAGAGCACAAACTGAGAGACGGTGGAAAACCTCAAGGTAGTACATTTCTGAAGCTAGAATTTCAGACACTGAGAGCATGGTTAGTGCAGCTGAGAATCCAGTCTTTCAACCCGCCCCATCGCACAGCCTCTGCCTCCCTTGAGGCAGGCCCTGCAGTCAGTCCCCCTTGGAGGTGCACCAAGCCCTTGGCCACGAAGTGGTACCCTGAGTCAGGCAAGGGAAAATGCAGAGACCCCCGCCAGGGCCTGCAAACGGCGGCCCCAGAAGGCCTTAGTGGGTCAAAGGATGCTCACAATGAAGGAAAGGTGCTCAGGGCTGAACAGATGAGGGGATCCCCAGAGCTTCAGAAAGACACACAGGAAACCCCCTCCTTCAGAAAATAACAAACAGAGAAAGCTTTCAGTTCTTCCAGTGTAAAAAATAAAAGCTTGTGACTAGAATTCGGATTCTCTTTAGCCTGCTGTGTATTTCTGGGGAGAGGAAAAGGTTAACTGTGTTTCTTATATCAAGATCTTATGCAAGTTTTCATCATTTTTGGCAGTGAACATCCACATTTTAAAAGCACAGTCTTTGAAGTACAAGTGTCTAAGTGTTGGGACAAAGCACGGGATTTTCCTTTTAATAGTTATAAAAACGCAATACTTCCCTTCGTCTCTATTCTTTGTATGTAGCAAAGAGCATCCTTGACCTTGGTTGCATCAAATTCACACTTCTGGTTAAATAGTTATTTTGAGAGTATTTTGGATTTAATTTCTGCCTTCTTTCAACTTCATTGCTTGAGGCAGAATTAAGCTTATTCAACAAAATGACACGTAAGGATACAGCAGCGACTCCCCACATTTTTGGGACCTCTGGCAACTTCATGAGCCTAATGACCACTATGGAAATTCTGCCCCTTGAGCAATTAAAACTTGAACACATTCACTGTGTTCATACAATTGTTGCACACAATTTTAAGTGTCCCCTAAAGTGTATTCATGGACCCAGATTATCTCTGAAATATACCTTAACTTTTTTATTATTTTTCTTTTTATTGGATTGTGAGGGTTCTCTGTCAGGAGATCTAGAGTTAAGGTGAAAACTTAAAAACCTTTACTGAAAGAACATAATTAATAATGTGCAATGCTGAATACTGGCACGCAAACCCTGGTCAGGAACTTAGACTGACTTTTAGCTCACAAGTCTACTTCCCATCCTTCCTTTGATTAATCTTCACATATGTATAAACTAGTTTCCAACATATTCCTGAGGTAAGATGGTCTTTCTGATCCTGCAGTGCTGTTGTACCACTTCCCCAAAGCAGACAGCCTCAGTACACCCATACACGCATCTGTCCCGATTTCAGGATTCCAGAACCTTCAGGAGAAATCTTGTCCAGAAAAGTGAAAGGATGGCGCAGAAGGCAGGTTCTTAAAAAAAAAAAAAAAAAAAAAAAAAAGTGGTAGGGAGCAACTATGAGAAAGAGAAAATAGAAAACAAGAAAGATTGCATTGCATTTATTCTCTCCATCCCTAGAAATGCACACCCCAAATTCTAAGCCAGTAAACAGAGCACTTCCATAGCCTGCCTGCTTCTCTTCGGGTTGGAGGCAGCCAGCCTTGATCTCATTGGAAAGCCCTCGGTTAGGCTGTGCAATGCCACGTTCAAAACCAGCCTCCTCTGAGGTCGGTGCCGAGATGGAAAAACAACACAGGCGCTGCACCTTTCACATGGGCCCGCAGGTCTCTTCTTCCTGGCAGGTAATCAGTACAGCAAATCTCTTGGTCAGTCAGGGTAAACACGCCTAGAGGCTCACATGGCTGGCCACAGAGTTCTTCCTGGGGGATTAGACTACAAATGGAGTCCCTGATACCATCAATGGATTAACTCACCTCATTTAGGTGGGTAGGTGCTCTTAGACTGCGGTGGTTCAAGCGGCCTTGGTGTGACTGTCTACATTAAGGAAAAAAAAAAAAAGCTAATCCAGACACTGTAAAGACTACCATGATATTTTCCAAAGCACAGGTCTTGGAAGAAATTTTTTAAAAATACACCTGACAACATGTGGCATATAATGGGCACTTGTGGGAGATGTATTTATTATGCACAGAGCAACACTGAAAAAGCCAGGTTCATTCAAGTCTTCCTCCCAAGACCATGAATGGGGTACACTCACTGAAACATATCTCCTATCTAAGGAGGTTTTTCAACCTGGTGTCAATCTGGGCCTGTTTTCAACCAAACCCCCAATTCAAAAGTAAATGCACATTAATAAGTGATAGTTATAAACAGATTGGTGTGGCCATTTAATTCAAAGCAATAGTTGAACAGGAATCTGCTATCTCCCCTGGGTTATTATGTGTCAGACAGGCAAGGAAAGTATCTTTGTTCACACTTGTCTACAAAAACGAATTAGACTGAGTTACAGAGGGCAAGTCTTTACCAACCTCTTATCCACTTGTTTCAGAATTAAGGAAGGGGCAGGCGTTTGGTGCGGTGGTTAAGATGCTGCCTGGGACTCCCACTTCCCATATCGGAGCGCTCGTTCAGGTCCTGGCTGTTCTCTGTCCGATCAGGTTTTCTGCTGATGTGCAGCCTGGGAGCAGCAGTTAATGGCTCAGATACCCGAGTCCCGGCGGACTACATGGGAGACTCACAGTGGAGTTCCTGGCTCACGGCTTTGGTCTGATCCAGCTCTGGCTGTTGAGAGATTTTGAGAAGTGAACCAGTAGACGGATGATCTCTGTCTCTGTCTCTTTGGCTTTCCAATCAAGTGAAAAATAAATACATAAATACAATAAATAGAATTAAGAAAACCCAAGTTCTCTTCCACAGAACTTTCTGTATCTTGTCTGATGATTTACTATAGCCTGGTCTCCTCCATTAAGCCCCTTCAGGGCACAAGCTTGTCACACTCATCTTTGTCTCTCCAGCTCCTAGCAAGGGCCCATTTCATGGTAAATCCTGACCAAAATGCTCTAGTTATATGAATATGACAAACACAGCATATGCTAATTATGAATCTCCTGAAAATGTTTATTTATTTTCATTTAATTGAAAGGCAGAGCAAGAGAGGGAGACAGAAAGACGAGAGATGAGAGAAATATCTTCCATTTGCTGGTTCATTCTCCAAACACCCTCAACAGTTAGAGCAGGGACAGGCCAAAGCCAGGATACTGGAATGCCATCCGGGTCTCCCATGCAGGTGGCTGGGGGCCAAGCACTTGAGCCATCTTCTGCTGCCTTCACAGGCGCATTAACAGGAAGCTGGATCTGAAGCCAAGTAGCTGGGACTCAAACCAGAACTCTGCTACGGGATGCTGGTGTCACGGTGGCTTAACCAGCTACCCCACAACACAACCACCATCCCCTCAGTAGTTTTCTTTAATGAATGTGTGCCTAATCATTGCCAAATAACTCCCATGGCTCCAGGCACAGCTCAAAGCTAGAAATGCCAGCAATTACCCACCTCAGAGGATCACATATTCCTTCTTTGGGAAATCATCTGTAGCAAATTCTCTGTGGAGTTCGTCTGCACTCTATTGCAATGAGTTAACCTCTTATAGACCTGGAATTTTTTAATCTTTCTCAGAATGAGTTGTATCCTCAGTTCATTCATTATTTGCAGCAACCATAAATGGATTGTTTTATTCAATCATGGAGAGGAAATCTAGGAATCTCACATTTTTGGCTATAGTATATATTTTTGAATATAGTAAATGTTAATAAGTGATAGGTATTCATCTAGGATTTTAATCTATTAGTTATAAATCATATTTGTATTCTTGTAAGTTATCTACAGTTTGCAAAAAACATTGACATATGAAAAGAGAAAAAGTTCATGGGACAATGGGAATTAAAAGATAAAATAATTTTATTGTAAATGAAATTAAAACTCACCCATAATTTTTTGTAATATGTAGTTTCTGTGAGTGTTTGGAAGATCACTTGATCCTCACTTTGGTCGTCATGCATGAAATAGGGACCATCTCAGTTCTATAGATAAAGGTATGGGATGAAATAGGAAGCATTTTGCCTGCAACTACAGCTTGTTGGGGAGTGCTAGGACTCCAACTTGGGGTCTCTGACTCAAATTTGATAGTAATTTTTGTCCCTCATCACACCACCTCCTGTCACTGACCCAATCGACCTGTTCATCTCTTTAGGGTAAAATGTTCAATAAGTAAAATTATAATATTGGATAATCTAACTGGAACATATTAGCAGAAATTTTCTTACTGTCAGCAGTTAGGGATTCTCCAAATCTAATTCTTAAGAAAATGCAGAAAGTGAGTTTGAAAAGCTTGAACCTGGAAGAATTCCATGTTCTAGAGTTATAGTATCTAATAAAGTAGCCATAACTAAATATAATCACTGAGAAACTGAATTAGATGGAAGACTGAATTAAAATTTGTCCTTATTTTAATTAACTTAATAATTATTGATTTCCAAATAATTTATCAATTATTGACTTGTTTATTAATTAATATTAATTAATTTAATGTTACATTTAAAATCTGACACTTCAGTTACTGGAAGGCTCTTCAGTATTTTTAAACAAATTTGGATATGTGAATCCACTTTTTAAATTGTATGTTTTATGAATTTTAGATACAAATCCATTTTTTCTGATGAAAGTGCAGCATCTGAGTTGAGATGTACACACTGGATTTCAAAGTTTTATCACCCAAAAAAGAATCTTCTTTTTGAGTTTTAGCAAAATTTCATACATGAAAATGATAACATCTTAGATTTTGGAGTTTCAGTAAAATATATTATTTGAATTAGCTTGTCTTTTTTAAAGTTTAAAAATTAAAAAATTAATTTTTAATTTTTAAAATAAAATGTGACTTGAATTCAATGTCATTTGGCAGTAACATTCTATAGGAAACCCAACTATCTGTGTAACTGGGGAATATTATCTGGTGATAATATCACTTTTCATTTAATTGATGAAGTTTCATTTTTGACTGGCCTGAGTCTGATTATCATTATTACAGCTTTTTACAGGCGCTACCTTCTCTGAGGCAGCCAGAGATGCAAGAAGATGAGTTTTTGTTTTTGATGAGAGTGGAGAGACAGATGAAGGCCCCAAAACTCCTGAAACTGACATAACTCTTGAATTGAACGCGATGTTCAATTTAACTCAATGCCTCCAACACTTATGACGCATATGCAAAGTGCAAATTACTTGTTGCACAAAGCTTAATTGAGCCCCAGATGCTGACTTCTATGGTGCTTACATTTGAGTGCAGTATTTCTTGAGGTGTGGTTTATAAACCATCGCATTAGCCTGACCCCGATTCTGCCGATTTAATAATAATATATATTCCTAGGACCCAAATAGGCCTATTGCGTTAGATTCCAGATGTGGCTACTCAGAAATCCGCATGGTAAATGGTCATGTTTATGCCACCAGCGGACAAGAGAAGACTCACTGCTCCAGAAGGAGGGAGAGAGACACAAAACAAAGATGGACGGATTGGTGGGGCAACCCTGCTGGAGCCATTAAAGCATTCGCAGACAGCCATGAGAGATGCCTTTGAGCAGCAGGCCTCTGAACAAAGGGTGGAGTTCCAGCAGGAGTTCCTTACTAAGGAAGATGGGAGGAGAGCAGCAAGCACAGGACCAGAATGAACCTGGTGCCTGGACACAGGTTCTTCAGGTGTGTATGTTGAACCCATAGCAGCAGTATGGAGGTGAGCCTATGAAGAACTTTGGATGAAATGGTAAAGACCTGGGATGTTTCATCTTTAAAGTAGACTGGTGTTTTTTAGGGTGAACGGGACATTGGTGGTGGTAACAGGGGAGGCCTGTATTGGGAAAACAGTCTCCAGGTGACCTTGACATTCAGGTCAAGAGCCACTGCTGCCAGCAGGATTTTCAGCAGAGGAGTATTATGGCCACGACTGTGTTTAGGACTGTGTGTTAAAAGATATGAGGAGACTGGAATCTTTACTTAATATATACTAAACTGATCTTCTGTATATAAAGAGAATTGAAAATGAATCTTGATGCGAATGGAAGGGGAGAGGGAGCAGGAAAGGGGAGGGTTGCGGGTGGGAGGGAAGTTATGGGAGGGGGGGAAGCCATTGTAATCCATAAGCTGTACTTTGGAAATTTATATTCATTAAATAAAAGTTTTTTTTTTTTATTAAATAAATCAAATTAGACCAAAAAAAAAAAAAAAGATATGAGGAGAAAGGCTATGAGACAGCTAGTCTGACATCAGGGAGTCCACTGAAGCTATCGTTAGGAAAGATACGAAGGAGGGAAACTACTGGATGAATTGTAAAGAAGTGAACTTAGGAGGACTGTGGACTGGATAGAAGGTTGCGGTGGGAAGAGTTTAGGGTGTCTCCAAGTTCCTGGCTTGACTACAGCTGAAGAGGTGGTAATGGCATTCACCGAGAGAGCATATCAACAGCCCAGCCTGTTGTAATTTCACAACTTCACTTGGCATGTTCTTCTGAGTGAGTCATTCTGTGTAAAACCACTTGACATCTTCAAAAGGAACCAACGAAGCCATAACATGGCACAAGATTGTTTCACTATGTAGGAGATGCACCCCTTTCTGCATATATAAAATCTGTTCCCATTGTTTCCCCCTTTCAGACCAAAGTACACAACCCGACATGTAACATTTTCAAAGAAAACCCTGAGCTATAAAAGCTTCATTACCATCATGAAAATTATAATATTCCCATACTGAAAGGTACCTTTTTGCCACTTTAGTTTTAGAATTCATTTAATAATTGTACATGTGTATAGAATAGGATGTGACATTTCCATTGACAGGCACATTGTGGGGTGATCACATGGAGGTTAATTGAATTTCTATCACCTTGGGTTTTTATGATTTCTTTATGATGAGCATACTCAAAACCACCTCTTCTTTTTGAGAAATGGGTATGAAAGATACCTGTAAGTGTATTGCAATGAGATGGTTTTCATAGTTGAAACATTAGTAACATACACTTCATATACCCACACGTAAGTCAAATTACTAAGAACAATATATACTACTATAAAGGTAAAAGGTACCTTGTTTCTACACGTATTTCGCATGTGTGTTTTTAAATGTTTCATAACGATAACATACATTCTCAGAAATTCAAAAGAAAGAAAAAGCACCAAAAAGACTTTCAGAGAAAAAGCCACATGGGATCTAGACTACAGCATAAACTAGAACCTCCATGCATGTATCAAAACATCACACTGTACCTCACCAATGTGGAGAATTATTTATCAGCTAAAGATCAGAGTAGGGGCAAGCATCTGGCACTGCAGGGAAGGCACCTTTTGAGATGCCCACATCCCATATCAGAGTGCCTGGGTTCAAGTCCTGGCTCCACTCCTAATTCCAGCTTCCTGCTAATGTGCATCCTGGGAGGCAGCAGGTGACGGCTCATGAGTTTGGGTTCTGTCATCCGCAAACTTCAGATTGAGATCTGGTCTCCCAGCTTCAGCATCGCCCAGTCCCAGCTATTGCAGGCAGCTGATGGGTGAACCAACAGCTAAAGGCTTGTGCTCTCTCTCCCTCAAAGAAAATAAAAATAAGCAAAATTTGTTTTAAATAAAATTAGATTTATAAATTAGAATGCTTCTTAAACTCTAGAGTCCCTGACACTTTTCAAATCAGATAGTCCCTTTCAGGGACCAAGGTGCTCTCTGTTAGACTTCTCTGAACTTTAGATCGGATGAGCCTACCCAAGCTCCCAGCAGAGCTAACGCTTTGAAACTTTGTCAAAGTACCAGTTCGAGTCCCAGCTGCTCCACTTCTGATTGAGCTCCCTGCTAATGGGCCTGGGAAAGCAGTGGAAGATGATCCAGTTGCTCGGGCCCCTGCCATCCACACGGGAGACGCGTTAGCATTTCAGGATCCTGTTGCAGCCAGTTGGGAAGTGAATCAGCAAATGGAAGATTTATTTCGCTTCATCCCCTCCTCTCCCCTAACTGACCTTGTGTCTCTCCTATAACTCTGCTTTTCAAATAAACACCAATCTTTTTTTTAAAAAAAGAAACTGTCAAAATTTTAATTCAAAGCATTGTAAACACTTTGATATAGTTTCCTTAGAGGTTAGTTTATTTACAAAAAGTAAACACTTTGGTAACATAAATATTTAAACCAAATTAAACCTATATTTTATCTCGGCTGAGTAACTATTTTTCTTTATTTTATTGATTTCCTTAGCAGCATTGCTCCACATGAAAGTCAGTCAGAAAATGTCATCTGTGCAGATGTCACAACTTTGTTGTATTGGCTTCACATGTGCCCAGCGTGTATATTTCAATTGAAATGAAAAGACTCGAGTTATGGTGTGCTTTATTAGCATACCATAAAAGACAGGGCTCACATCTACAATTATATGGCTCACTCAGTGCTAAGTGCCAAAGGAAAATCACAGCTCCCTTAAAACTGTGCCTTTTTTCTTTTTCTTCTTGAATTAAGAACTTCAATTTCTTAGATGTTGCGCTCAGTTTCAAAAAAGAAATGAGGAAGGACATAGCAGTGGCTAGAAAAGATGCCAGTTTTTACAAAATGGTTTTCACAAAGACTAAGAAAGTTTTTTCTCAGTTGCTCGAATTAAGCACTCATTCACTCGTTGACTTTATGACTAGCTTCAAAGTGGAAGGCTCTTTGGGGTAAAGGAATTTACCTTGAGGTAAATTAAATATTACATAAAGGAGCATTAAAGTAAATAAATGGAGATAAATATGCAATGGTAGAGTAGGAGGTGAAGAACAGGATTCAGGAAAACAATATGTGAAACCACATGCTTTCAAAGAGAAAAGTTCAAGTCATGTTGCCAAAAGGTCAGCCATCAATACAAATCTTAGAAACAAGGCACTCCTACTGATCTAGAATGATCATTGCTAAGACACATAAGGTTCTCAACCTTTACATGAGGACAGAATTGGATTCTGGGAGGACCCCACCTTTTAAGAAGAATTATAAGAACATAAGGGCACAGCAGTGAAACATTGGAGGTTGTCAGTCACGGAAAGAATGTAAGATTTGGAATTAAAAACCTGGATTTACACTCCAGCCCTGCTGCATGTCATCTGTGTGGCCGTGGGAAAGCCCTATCACCTCTCTCGCTCTCAGAAAATGGAGAAAACACTATCAGGGCCCAGGGAGGGAAACAGACCATAACATACCACCTGCCATGAGGATTAAATGAGATCATGTATGACATAGTGTGCTGTAAACTCTAAAACCCACAGGTCGGGCATTATTATGTACATATATTTTACAAATGCAAACAGCTCCAACTAGTTGCTCATCAATTGCCCTCAACACAATAAAATTCGTGTTCATAAGTGTGCTCAAGAGCCACGAACTGAGTATTCAGAAAGCTAAAAGATACTCTTCCTCTCCTCTAGCTTACAATCAATCGATAGACGATAGATGGTTAGACAGATAGATAGATAGATAGACAGATAGAGAGATGGACAGATAGACAGGCAGATATGCAGACACCTGAAGGGAGGGAATAAATAGCAAAGGCTGCACGCTCAATTCAAGGCTGGGAAGGCAGACAATAACACTGCTCACCGAGGGAGAGATTGTGGGTTAGGGAGTCTAAGATGGTCTCAGAGAAAAGACTGGGCTCCAGTAGGGCCTGAAGGAGAAGCGGTGCTTTCATAAGCAAGCAAAGAGGAGGGAGGAAGGCACTGCAGGCAGGAGGCACAGTGGAAGCAGAGGCCTGGGACGGCCCATGGTTTTGAGGGAAGGATACAGAATGAAGAGAGCGTGGTAGGAGATAAGGTTGGAAGGCAGATGGTGTTGTCAGACAAAAGGGCGTTCAGCCAGTATGCCCAGTCCAGCTTTGAGGGTGTCTATGTCCAAGCCTATTCTGATTGGCCAGTGGATGAGCCATCCCAATTATTAAATACTGACACCCCCGAGGGTAAGGCTGTGTAGGCACAGAGGCCAGAGCAATCTCAAGACAGGGGATGCCAAGTTAAGAAGTTCAGATCTTATCTTGTCAACATTAGGGAGCCAGTTATGGGTTTTTAAACAGATGACTAAACTGCCAAAAGTGGTTGTAATGAGATTCGGGGAGCAGTGGCTGTAGAATGGATGAGAGAGAAAAAAGAGCATGGGGTGAAAAATTAATGAGGGGCTGTTATCATAGCTCAGGGTGAAGTGATGACAGCCTTAGAAGAAGGTGGTGACAAGAGAAATGGAAAACAAACCGTGAATGTCAAAGAATCACCTAGCAAAGGGCCAGGTTTCTTTCTGTCTGCCAGCCCATGCCTCGCACAGTGGCCAGTGCTGAGAAAATCCGCCACACGTATCTATCAACGATAAGAAACCAAGCAATCAGTGTCAGGGCGACAAAGGTAAAATGAGGACCTAGGTATTTTGGCAGAAAACAGACTGAAGACTAGAAATACTTGTGAAGGTCTCCCCTGCCACCTCCACAGTTTCTGGGTGTGAAAACTGAGCTTCAGAGACATTGTACTTCGATAGCTTCTCATTTGGTTATGAAAGTAAACCCCTCCTCTTTGTCGCTGTTGTTTCTATTTGATCTCTTTCAACAAAACCTCGCTTGTTTGTGGATTGACTCTGACGGCTGTTATTTAATGTTTATAACTTTTACAGGGAAAGTGTAGAGGAGGGGGAGGAATGTTCTAAGAAGAGAAGCTAAGAAAATTGCTTTTGTAAACTGGTTTTGAGGACTTTGTCCCAAAGCTTTGAGAAGATAGGGTTGTGACTTGGGGAAAAGCGAGCCACTGCATCAAGCAGAAGGAAGTAAGGCCTTCATCCTCCACAAGGGTTTTCAAGCTATGGTTCACCATCCACAAACAGGTCATAAAAACAACTTAGTGCTCCTGACCAGGAAGAATAGGATAGAGTATCAGATTGCACGGTTGGTGGTAAAGAGTAAGTATCATTTGTGAAACTTTTTTCATCCGTGTGTGTGTGTGTGTGTGTTGAGGTAGTATGTAGGATGTGTTTCTTATTGTGAGTCACAGTCAAAAATATTTGAAAGCCGCTGCCTAACAAACACTTTTTCACAAAGTAAATGAAAGCCCTTTTCAATCAGCTGACAAAATACAGGGTTTTGCTAAAAGAATAAAAAAGGTCTTTACTTCTTTACGTCTAGAAAACCTTCTCTGCTTTCTAGCAGATCTCTCCACCTGGCCTACGTTTCTACCCCATATCGTAACCTCTTAAATATTCTCCAGTAATAGTTTTTTGTTTTTTTTGTGTTTTTGTTTTTTGTGCATATTGTTGAACTCTTGGTATAGAGTTGGTCTTCTGTGCATAAAGTTAATTGAAAATGGATCTTAGTGGAGAATGGGACTGGGAATGGGAGAGACAGGAGAAGGAGGAGTGGGAGTGTGGGTGGGAGGGTGGGTATGATGGGAACAATCACTATATTTATAAAGTTGTACTTATGAAATGCATGAAGTTTATACTGGTAGCTTTGGGATCTGCAAAGGAAGATTTGTCACCCACCGGACACCTTGCATATACTCCTTAAATAAAAGGTTCCTTTGGGAAAAATAAATAAAATAAATACATAAATAAAAATTAAAAATTAAAAAATTCTCCAGTTTCCTTGGCCATCTCTGTATACAAATGTATATTAGTGGGGCCGGCGCCGGCGCCGTAGCTCACTTGGTTAATCCTCTGCCTGCGGCGCTGGCATCCCACATGGGCACCGGGTTCTAGTCCCGATTGCTCCTCTTCCAGTCCAGCTCTCTGCTGTGGCCCAAGAGGGCAGTGGAGGATGGCCCAAGTGTTTGGGCCCTTGCACCCGCATGGGAGACCAGGAAGAAGCACCAGGCTCCTGGCTTTGGATTGGCACAGTGCCGGCCGTGGAGGCCATTTGGGGAGTGAAGGAAGACCTTTCTCTCTGTCTCTCTCTCTCTCTCACTGTCTTTAACTCTGTCAAATAAATAATAAAAAAAGTATATTAGCAATTCTATGATACAGTACAATTATCACTTTTATGCAAATAAAACCTACACATAGCACTGATTTTTTTAAATTGATTTATTTGTTTGAAAGGCAGAGTGATAGAGAAGGAGGGAGGAAGAGAGAGAGAGAAAAGGAGAGAGAGTGTGTGTGAGAGGGAGAGGGAGAAACAGAGAGAGATCTTCCATTGCTCGTTCACTCTCCAAATGCCTGTAACAGCAGAGGCTGTGCTGGGCCTAAGTCAGGAGCCAGGTGCTCCATACTGGCCTCCCTGGTGGGTGCACTTGGGCCACCATCTGCTGACTTTCAGGTGCATTAGCAGGAAACTGGGTCAGAAGTGGAGGCAAGACCAAAACCCATGGAATGTGGGCGTCCCAAGGCGTGGTTTAACCCATTGTGCCACAATGCCCAGACCCATACAGCGTTTACTGAATGTGTTGCAGCTAAATGTTTAACAATAGGTCTCCCATGGAGAAACAACTCTTGTTTGTAGCATTTGCCACTTTTGTGGTGTAAATGCTCCAAGTATAGGCAATTTCAAGCTACTGTCACTGCTTGGTTGATGCGAAATTGGAAGGCAAGGCCCAATAGCTCATACTATATAGCACTTCCACCACACAGATGTAGTAGACACACAACCTCAAGTGCACAGATAATAGGACAAATATATATATATAAAAGGCAGTGATGAGGTTTGAATGTCTTTTTTTAGGAGAACTTATTTAGCTGCATAGTTATACACTTGGTGTTTAATAATGGACACGTGTAACAACCAGCTCACAAACATTTGCTTCGCACAATGCTGTCCTGGATCAGTCTCCCGAGCAAGCTCTGATCTCAACGCTGTCTACCATCTGCTGAAGAACTCAACCCAGAGCTCTTCCATAAGAAACCACAAGCCTAACACACTGAAATCTACATGCACTTTCCTCTTTGACTCTCCTCCTGCACACTTCTCTTCCCCTCCTGACTTCCCTATTTCTATTAATGGTGCCTCCAATATCCATCCAGTCAGTTGCTCTGAGCAGCCCCCTCCTTTTCATTCCACTTAGGGTTGCTGCCCTGGTCTAGACCAGCTAACTGGCCCCTTCCCCTTCGGCCTCTTTTCACTCCAATCTATCTGACAAATGCACGCCTCTGCCAGTATAGCCCTTCCATTCAACACACACCTTAATCAGGCCTTCACAGCTCTCTGCTCCAGGTAATCTGGACAGCTCCGTGTTCCCTGTGCTTGGAATACGCCTTGTGGTTCCCGATTGTGTGCTTTTGCTCGCACTTTCCCCCCTCCGAAATATCCTTCCCTTGTCACGGACGCCTACCCTGAACTCACATGACAATGAAAATAATCCCAGCTTCAACTCTGATCAGAGTGCCTGGGTCCAGCTCCTCCACTTCCAATCCACTTTCCTGCTAATGCACACCCTGGGAGGCAGCAAGTGAGGCTCAAGGACTTGAGTCCTTCCACCTGCTTATCATGGGAATATATACATGATGAGAATCTGGAGAGTGAAAACAAGCAAGAAGTGCCAAATCAGTGAATCATCTAAAGCTAAAAATGCATTTGCTCACTCTCTCTTCTGGGTGCTCTATGAAACATATCCCATTAAAGTAACACCCCGTTGCTGTAACTAAAAGCTTTGCCAGAAGTCACCATGAAGTTGCTCTCAAACCTATGGCTTTCAACTACACATGCTACAGCCGTTCTTCATGAACTGAAATGATCAAGAGTTATGGATCCTTTAACCATTCGGTGCTTGCTGTAATTACTTTCCTCTTAATGCCCTGAGCCAATAGGGTTGAAGGGCTGAGGGAAAGGTAGGTGGTAGAGACATGGAGCCCTTGACCCCTGCTCTGTTGTCACCATTGATAATTCTCATTCACTTTCAGGATGACGATCACAGATATTAAGGATCCTCCACAGGCCCAAGATTTCACTGCAGTCACAAACAAGCTGAATTTGTGTCTTTTGTATGTCTTTTTCCCTCCAGCCTTCCACCATCTTCAGAATCAAATAAAATGCTTCAAGTGCTGGTTTTCTGGAGGGGGGAGAGTCATAATGATGATTCACAAAGCACCAAGTGATTCCTTTTCTTTCAAGTTTCAGTTATGAAGCTGATGTTTTACAGGAAAAAAAAAAAAAAGACAATAGGTTCCACCAGCCCTCTGGGTACCGGCAGCATCTCCCTCATGGAAGAAAATGATTTGGGTTTAGGGGGAGCCCAAATCCTTCACCTAGGAGAGGTGAAAAAGATTGAGGTAGGAGAAGGTGATGGAAGGCACCCAGCACTCAGCTACCAACCCTAACATTGGGGTAATTAACAAGTGGTCCGGAGATCTCTTCCATGAAAACCATAGGGGTACTTGTTTAAAATTCAGATTTGGAGCAAGCATTTGGCACGGTGGTTAACATGGCACTTGGGGTGCCCTCATCCCTAACAAGAGTGCCTGGCTCCAGCTTCTCCATTTCCAGTCCACCTCTCGCTAATGCACAGCCCAGGAACCTGCAAGTAATGGCTCAAATGCCTGGGTTCCTACCACCAACTTGGGAGGCTCAGGTTCAGTTCCAGGCTCCTGGCTTTGGCCTGGCCCAGCCCTGGCTGTTGTGGGCATGTGGAGAATGAGTCAGCAAGTGGAAGACCTTTCTCTGTGATTCTCCGTCTTTCAGAGAGAGAGAGAGAGAGAAATAAATAAATTTGAAAAAAAATTTACTCCAGATTTTTGGGCCCCACCTACTGAATTAGTCTATGGGGACAGCCTGGGCCTATGCATTTTCATGGCTACACCCAGTGATTCTGATACACAGTGAAGATCAAGGATTACTGTTCTAGTGTTGACCAGCTAAAGCTTGTAGGTTCTATACAGCTGTCAACTTAAAAATAGTGTTTACATTTTTAAAAGGTTATTGGAAGAAAGGAAAAGAAAGATTGAAAGGGAGAAAGAGAGATATGGAACAACCCACAAAGCCCGAAACATTTACTACCCAGCCCTGTACAGAGCAGCTCGCCGACTGTTGTCTAGTGCATCACAAACACAAACCTTCATCAGAATTTAGCTCCATCCCAGCCCTGCCCCAGCCTAGGTAACTGATGCAGCAGATCTTTTAAAAAATAAAATGATAGGCCGGCGCCATGGCTTAACAGGCTAATCCTCCTCCTTGCGGCGCCGGCACACCGGGTTCTAGCCCCGGTTGGGGCGCCGGATTCTATCCCGGTTGCCCCTCTTCCAGGCCAGCTCTCTGCTATGGCCCGGGAAGGCAGTGGAGGATGGCCCAAGTCCTTGGGCCCTGCACCCCATGGGAGACCAGGAGAAGCACCTGGCTCCTGGCTTCGGATCAGCGCGGTGCGCTGGCCGCAGCGGCCATTGGAGGGTGAACCAACGGCAAAAAGGAAGACCTTTCTCTCTGTCTTTCTCTCTCACTATCCACTCTGCCTGTCAAAAAAAAATAATAAATAAAATAAAATAAAATGATAAAATATGCAAAATTGGCATCTAAACTGTAAATGAAGTGGAGGCAGAGGTGAATTCTCATAGCTTCCATAAACTTAATAGATGGCAATATGTCACAAAGTACCATAATTAAATGTCTGCATATATATTCTTTATTGGAGTACGCATGTTCCAAGCACATCATCACCACACATCCAAGGGAAAAACGTAAAACTATGCCCCCCTACTATCTGGGGAATGAAAATGCAAGCATTACAAACTCTCAAAACAAGGCATAGAACAATGCTCAAGAGGAATAAAGGAAAATGGAATTCAGTGTCTTTCTACATAACAAAAGCTTCAGCATCATAGAGCAGGTCCCCTGCCAGAGAATCTCGGGAAAGAGGCTGTGAAAGGGTTTGGATAGTCGCACTGTGTACAGGACGCTCAGCAATTGGGGCTCTTCCCAGGTAGGATCAAGAAGCCATTCCAAAGCCAGAATACAATTCCTCCAGGGGTAGTTTCTAGATGTTTGTTCTAGATATTTCTTTAAATGTTGTTTATTTTTTATGTGGAGAAATAAACTTTATTATAGGATCTAGAAATAAATATTGGCTTTAAAAATACATTAACTTGTAAGTGACTTGTCTTTGGGAGTTGTGACTTAACTATCTCACAGCACTGGTCTCAGTGTTTTTTTTTTTTTTTTTTTTTTCTCACAAAGAAAGGAATGTTAAAACCTTACTAGAAACTAGCCTATTTTTGATAAGGATTTCAACTACATAACAATTTTTAAGAAACAAAGTTTAAAACACTAGATAAAGTCTTGAAACCTAGCATGCTTCACCATTTAATAAAATTATGACTCATTTTAGTAAGAACATGCTTTTTTTTTTTTTTGTAAGAAACCTGCTTTCTGAGCTAAGTTTGAACGGTGGGGCACATGGGACACCCACAAACCCCGTCAGCAGAAGTCTCAAACTCCTGAAAGATTAAAGGAAAAATAAATTAGTGTGTACAGAGAATGAAAAAAAAAAAAAAACCCCCAATGGTACTAATCTATAAGCGGAAGTAAAACTAAAACTCCCCTAAAATCCCCCAATCACCAATCCTTATAAATTCGGCACTTCTCTGCTCCCTCGACTTCTCCAGCAAGCCCCCAGCTAACTGAACACCAAAGTCTCTGCTGACTTGCAGCTGGTAAAACAGAGTTCTCCCACCACCCCAAGCACGGACCCCGACCTCTGTACTCACAAACCGTGTGCTTTTAAAACCACGCATGCAAACGCGGGGTTTCCAGAGCGCTGCCGCGGGCGGGCTATTGGGGACCCCGTGCATTCCTCCGCAGGTGCGTACCCCAGGGCGCGCACGGCGCGGGGGCGCAGGTGTGCGGTGGGCGCCCGGGTGGGTGGGGCCGGGCACGGGCCGGGGCTTAGGAGCTGGGGGCCCGTGACCAGAGGCGGTAACGTTTGGGCTGCGGGATCCTGGAGCGGAGGGAGCGCTCGGCTGGGGGGGGATGCTCCATGGTGCACGGTGATAACCCCGCTAAGTGTTCCCTGTCACAAGTTTAATGAGTTGTGTTCTGTATTAAAAGGGACCTGGCCAAACACCCCCAAGAAAACACACGTTGCCTAGCCTCCAAGTCTTGCACCTCTAGAGAACCGAGTTGTAAACCCGACCTGAAAGCCAATCCCAACCACATGCGGGAGTCGCCCCCACCCCCGACCCCTTGCCACCCAGGCTTCAGGTGCCCGGGAGCACGTCCGGGGGTGGCGACCGCGGTGCGGCCACCGAGCAGGAAAGGAGGCGGCTTCCGCGGGACTTGGCGCGGGCCAGCGCCGCCACGGCCCGGGAGCGGGGTTTGCGCAGGAAAAGGCGCCTCGGCCGCGGCCCCGGACGCCCCTCCCCGGCCCCGGGCTCGCCGCCCGCGCGCCGCCCGGGCCTCGCCGCGCGCCAGGCACAGCGCGGCGGCGCGAGCGGCGAATGGGAGCGGCGGCCCGGCGGGCCCCTCGGCCCCGCGGGCTGCAGCCAGGGCGACCGCGGAGGCGGCGGGCAGGGCGCGTGCGCACTGCAGGGGCGCCAGATTTGGCGGGAGGGGGAGTGTCCAAAGCTCTTTGTTTGATGGCATCTCTGTTTACAGAGTTTACACTTTAATATCAACCTGTTTCCTCCTCCTCCTTCTCCTCCTCCGCCGCCTCCACCTCCTCCTCCTCCTCCTCCTCTTTCTCCTAAGAAACTTCGCCCCGGCGGTGCCCAGCGTCGCTGCGCAGCCGGGGAGGGACGCAGGCAGGCGGCGGGCAGCGGGAGGCGACAGCCCCGTGCGGTCCCCGCTGCTCTCGGCGGAGCCCCGCTCCCGCCGCGCCATGGCCCGGAGACCCCGGCACAGGTAACGGGGAGCCTCGGCGGGCGACGGAGGGCGGGGACCCGCGGGGCGCCCGGCGCCCCAGAGCAGGTGGGAATGGGTTCTGGGATCCCGTGCGGGGCTGTCAGATCCCGGGCAGACCTGGAGCGCCTGGATCGGCCGCGGGAGCCCCTGGACAGACTGACGAATGCAGTCTGCGGGAACTGTGCTGGGACTTCGGGAAGCAAGCACGCCCAGCGGCTCCCGGTGCACGCTGCACGGGGATACGTTTCTCTTTCGGGGGGAAGCAGGGTGGTAAAGGAGCAGGTTCCAGCCGGGCGCAGAGCGGTGCCCCCCGGCCCCGGGGAGCCCAGCGGGTGCCCGGCGAGGGGGTCGCAGCCTAATTGCTGGATGCGTGGAGATGCGTTGGGGGCTTGGAAGCGCAGAACATATGGCAGGCACGGGAAATGCTGGATCGTTTATAGCTGCAGGTAGTTTATTTCAATTTCATTCATTCTTTATGGAGGCCGGGGCGAGTGTCAGCTGACGAGCGGCTGGAAGGAAGATTTCAGGCTCGCACTGGGGGCTCCTCGCTTGCAAACTGTTGAAGCACAGGTTGGAAGGCTCGAGGCGTTACTCCCAGGGAAGCGTTTGTTTCTGTTGCAAACTCTGCCCGTGCACCCACGCGCCCGCTCCGCACATGTCCCCCGCTCTGGGCAGGCGAAAGCCCAGGGCGCTTTGGCCGAGGAGGGACATATGCGTCCGAACTGTCATTTGCTGGCCTCAGCTGCCACCGGCCGCGGCACCTCCCCGGGCTGGACGCGCCGGGGCTCCCTGGGAGCCACCGCTGCCGGGGCTTGCGCCGGGGCCGTCGTGGTCGCCACGAGACCGACAGCACCCATGGCCGCTGCCGCGCCACCGACGCGTTCCCCGCCGGCGCTTCCCGGGGGCCACGGATCCCGGCGCGGCGCGCACACGTGGACGCGGTCGCTCGCCGGCCCGACGGCCCCTGGCGCTGGACAGAAGTCCGGGGAGGCAAAGCAGGCCCACCCGCTCTTCCTTGGGTGCTCTGCTTTGCTGTCTCTTACTGCTTTGGGCTGCTCGCGCGGCGCTGGGAAGTTGCAGAGAGCGTGGGCGTGGGCCCTGCAGGAGCGCCCGGGCCACGCTGGCGGGGAGCAGCGCCCAGGCGCTGCCAGGCGCCCGGGGGCGACATGGGCGACTGGGGCAGGGGGGATGGGCTGAAGAGGACCTAGGGGACTGGGTTTCACCTTTCGCCTTTGGGACTTAGCCGGAGAGCACCTCGGGCCACCTGCTTTCCGAGAGCAGAAGGGGCATTAGGAGGAGGAGGAGGGCGCCGAGCAGGGGAGCCGGGAGGAGGCGCGGCCGAGGCTCCGCGCCCCGAGGTCCCTGCTGCCCCCCTCGGGGCGGGGCCGCGCAGGTTCCCGGCCGCTCCCAGGTAGCCCGGAGGGGAGGCAGCCGGGAGGGGCGGGAACCTTGAACCTGCCTCAGGGGGAAGAGAAACCCGGCTGCGGGCTCGGAGCCGTTTCTTGCAGGGCGAGCATCGACTCGGCCGGGATTATGAACCAGGTCAGCGAAATGAGTCTTAGCCCCCATTCTAGAATCACAGTGGCGGCCACAAGGCACTTCCTCCCGTACCCTCCCTCTTCCCAGCCACCCCCCCTCCAACACCTCTTTTCTTTTTCGTTTCTTTGCACGGTTTGTTTCCTTGACAGAACGCAGTATTCATAGTTGTACTCCGGTAACCACACCGGGTCTAGCAGGTGGGGGGAGTCGGGTGCACGGAGCCTCCAGTAAGCCTTTGAACGTCCTCTGACTGTTGGCTCCGAGACCTCGCCAGTGCAGATAAAGGAAAAGTTATTTCAGGCCCTGAGGAGAAATTAATCATGCTACTGAGGCGACAGAGACCCCTGCGAGCTAGGAAGTCGCCTGCAGAGAGAGCTCCAAGGCGGGAACGTCCGCGCCCAGCCGGCTGATGCGGGACCCCCGAGCCGACGACGGCCTGGGCAGCCCGGACTCTCCCTGCTGCCCTCAGGGCCCCCTCAGGCCCCGCCGAAGTCACAGCCCACGACCTCCGCGCGACCTCGGGTTTGCACATCTCTGCCTCGGTGCGCGGTCTGCAAGAGCCCCGGAAGACGTGGAAGCATCATTTCTGAGCGCTGGAAAGTACCTTAGAAATAGGATCCAAGCCCTTGTGCACAGGCGAGGAACACAGGCCCCGAGAGAGAGGAAGTGATTTGTCCAAGCCACGCTGCAAGGTGGAGGCAGCTAGCGCCGACCGGCCTCCGGAACCGGGTCCTGGCCCAAGACTGTTTGCCCTCACCTGTCCTTGGCTGCCCCCTGTGGGCGGCCGCAGGTGTTGCTTGTGCCCGGGTTGCTGAGCTCAGTTTTGCAAATAGGATCTTCAGATCCAGCCAAACCTAAAAAAGTGACTTTGGCTTGAATCTCTGGCTCCACTTGCAGAGTGCTGTGGTTCTCCTGGTGTTCCTGGTATTTCCAAGGGGATAGCTACTGCATTTGGGGGTGCATAAAACGGAGTTGCTAGGGACCTTTCCAAACTGACTTAGAGCTCCCGGCTTATCTCAATTGGGGGAGGGGTCACTGTGTTTATATTAAAGAAAAACGTGTAATTATTATTGGCCAGAAGTTGTTCAGTGCCTCGTGTTCAACGTGTGAAACCGAAGTAGGCTCTTGTTTCAAAGGATCACCCCTATATAAAAGAAATTATTTCAGATTGTAAATATAGTTCAGTGTAAGATGTGTTTGTTGCTTGGCTGGTTTAGTTTTTTGGCACTTAAATTTGACTAAGTACTAATTTAAGTACTAAGTACTTAAATTTGTTTCACAGTGTAACCTGAGCCACCTGATGTTGCCCTAAATTCTAGTTAGAAACTATTTGAACCCCTAAGCCAGGGTTTTGGGTGAGCATTTTTGCTTGACCTGTGGGACATTGGCAGTATGCACTCATGAGTAGTTTGGGAAGATAAAACCTGAAACAAATATAAACCTCCTTCTAAAAATTAATAAACCACATTATGATGTTACTTTAGATCAATGGTCCCATTTTGATGGATTTCTCAATATTACAATGATAAATTTTCTAAGATTAGTGTCATTTTGCCTATCCTAAGTTTTATTAGAAAAATTATAGCTAAAGCTAAACCGTCAAGTTACTCCCATCTAGTTAGTATACGATTAATAAACATTGAGTGTAGGGTTGCTTCAAAAGTCTTGATTTTAGTCAACTAGGTAAAGGAAAAGCTCTTTTGAGAATGGTAATGGGTTCTTTTTAAACTCATCGACTTCTGAGTGAACCCTCAGTTTTGGGTAAGGCACGTTGTAAGGTATTTCAAACACCATTCCATCAGAGACAGAAAAAAGCACAGGTGTAAGTGAGATTCAGACTATCAAATGACCTCACCATTCACTTAGTTACTCTGGAGATGGGGTATTGTAAACAAGACCAGAGCCTGGGTCAGCCCGGCCCAGAACTTTAAGAATTGGATATTGATGTCATTTAACGTTTACTCCCTTGTCGGTCTACACTTCCTTGGGATTAAAACCCCTTTACTCTTAGATTCTCCTAATCTTCTCATCTGTAAGAAATGACTGTAAATGACTGTATGTTAGTGGATGTATTACTTCCCAAAACTTTTTTTTTGTTTGTTTAATAGAATGCCAGCCCTGTTGGAGTAACATAATTGAGATGTTTATTGTGTTTGAGAAATACCGTTTAAATGATGTGACATATGCCTGAGATTTTGAGTGTGTGCTTATAGAAAGGACATGGGCTCTTGTTCCTTTTCTTGTCCTGAACATTAAGATTTAAACAGAAGCCTTCATTGGTTGGAAGGTGGCCAGATGTGTCACTTGTCGCTGGTCTAGCAGTAACAGCAGGTTGAAACATGCAGAGGAATAGGCAAGTGCCAGACCCTTCACCGTATCTGTGGATACCAACAACAGCAGAGCCAGTTTCCAATACCAGAGCAACAGATTGCAGAATGCAGTCTTGTGGTGCAAGCTTTCAGAGTTTCATCTCCATAACCATTGGAAAGATGATGAGGAGCCTTTGTGCACGTTTTGGAATCCAGGAGTTCAAACCCTCCAGTTTCAGCCCTCATCTGCCCCCTTCTTATTTCCGCAGCATTTACAGTAGCGACGAGGATGACGACGATATTGAGATGTGTGACCACGACTATGACGGGCTGCTTCCCAAATCCGGAAAGCGTCACTTGGGGAAAACTAGGTGGACCAGGGAAGAGGTAACAAACAAATCACTTTATCAGAACATGAGCCGAACGCAGTGTGTAGCATTTAGGAAACACAAGATTTCAGCCAAGTCACAGGTGCCTAAACTCCTTAGCAAGCTCTCTGAGATCCTGTCCCAGCCGGCCCGTGCAGCAGGCAGCCCTCTCACCACTCTGCCACACGTCCATTCCCAAGCTCTTTCTAGTTCTTTGAATGTCCTCTTCTTCCCACTTGCTGCTTCCTCTGCGCTTCTGTCCACCTGCCGACGTCTCAACCTTTAGCCCCTCCAGGTTTTACTGCTTCTTCGGGACCCATGAACGCAGGGCCTCTTCCGTGAAGCCAGCCGTGGCTTCCTCAGACGGGTTGGATGTCTCAGCCTGTGGTCCCATGCTGTTGGCCCCTGTCTGCCTCACTGTTGCTGTGACCCATCTGCCTCTCTTAGGAGACTGCAAGGCTCTTGAGGACAGGGCTAAGTGTCTCTTCCTCTTTATGTTCAAAATGGCTTGACACAAAGTAGAATACCAATACATGTTCCCTGAATGAACTGTTATTTCCCAAAACCCAGCAAACAAATGAAGAAAACGAAACATTCAAAAATCATCTCGGTATAAAATGCTCATTTAATATCCTTCATATATTTCACAGAGCATCCAGTAATGAATGCAGATGTATCTGCTTCCCACTTCTCTTTCTCAACAAGCTCCCCAAAAGCTTCATCTTTTGGTCCGATCCCAATTAGTAATGCTTGAGGAAGGGTGTCTTCTTTAATGCTATCAGTGAGTTTGCAACTAATTTTAGAGGCTTTCTTGTTAGAATAAACGGTATTAACTCTTCTCCAGATCCATTGCACTGTACTTCATTGAAACCAGAGCCCCTCCTGGCACCAGGCAGGGTTCCCTGGGAGTCTCACAGGAACTGCACATTTCACCTAGCCATGCCATGCACTTGGATGGTCCCTAGAGATCTAGAAGTCCTGTTGTTAATCCTGGTTTCCTCATTCCTGCATCTGTGTTGTCCCGGGGACTTCCGTTGTGTGTGAATGTTATCTTTGCAGAAACTTCAGAAGGAAGACACTTAGACACGTGGGAACTGGTAGCACTGTCAACAGTCTGTGAGCTGAAGCACCAATTGCCCACACATGTTAGCGTCTTCTCTGTTCTCATATGTTGGGTCTCATTTGATACAAAACTGAAATATTTTCATACATTGAATGTGTCTTCAAGTTTAACTAAGAAAAAGGAGCTTCCATTTTGTTATTTGAAAGAGGTTGAGCCAACTGTGAATGCTGTATTTCTTCCTCAAGATCCTGTGTTCTGCTGTAGGTAGATGTCTCCTGAAACCAGCACTGGAATTCACTTTTTTCTTCACAGAGTAGCATTGCTAGCAGTTACCGTATATCAAACACTCAGTATGTGTCAGCATCATGCTAAATATTTTCCGCAATTATGTCATGTAATTCCCAAGCAACCCTCTTGATATCAGCATTCCCATTTTATAGATGACAATACCACACTCCAGAAAGATAAAACGACCAACTCAAGCTTAGAAAACTAATCAACAACTGAGTTGAGATGCAAACTCTGGTCTGATTCTAAATAAATCAGTGCTGTCAATCACTCTATTACATTTTTATCTGCTGTATTTGGACATATTTGAGACAGTTTTTTTTTTTTTTCTGGAGTGCACTATTGGATCGGTTCCTTTGTTTACTGTAAGTTGAACAGAGTTACACAGTAAATGACTGATATCCTAGGATTACCTTTAAATGTCTTAGGATGAAAAACTAAAGAAGCTGGTGGAACAGAATGGAACAGATGACTGGAAAGTTATTGCCAATTATCTCCCGGTAAGTTAGTGTTTTTTAAAAATTTTTATGAAAGTAAAGCTCTTTGCAAAGACTTAAATAAAATATTCAAGGAAAGGTTCTAAGGTGTTAGACATTTACTCCAATATAAGAAGTTGGGGAAGAGATGTGCCACCATAAATTATATTTATATTGTAATTCATGTAATTGGAGTTTTAAAGTAGATCATTATAGGATTTTGACAACATAAGCAGTTGCTTCTTATTCATTTGTTAGGATAATTTAGCATTTTGGTGATTTGTTACATGGAAGATGATTAGAATTGATATTTTCGGGGCCAGAGCTGTGGCGTGGCAGGTAAAGCCATGCCTGCAGCACTGGCATCCCATTTGGGTGCTGGTTCAAGTCCCACTTCCAATCCAGCTCTCTGCTGTGGTATGGGAGAGTAGTGAAGGATGGTCCAGTGCTTGGGCCCCTGCACCCTCGTGGGAGACTTGAAGGAAGCTCCTGGCATCTGGCTTCAGATCAGCTCAGCTCCGGCCACTGCAGCCATTTGGGGAGTGAACCAGTGGATGAAGGACCTCTCTCTCTCTCTCTCTCTCTCTCTCTCTCTGCTTCTGCCTCTCTGTAACTACTTTTCAAATAAATAAATATAAAAAAAAAAACCTAATATTTTCCCCAAGTTGGCTTCTTCTAAATTCCATACTTTCATCACTAGCCATACTTTTGGCACCCAGATTGGGAACTCGGGAGCCCTTTTTGACTTACCCCAGTCTCCTGTGCGCTGCCCCTGGCAGTTCCTAAGCTCCCTGGCCTTCCCTTGCAGGCGGTCCCTTCCTTTCACTCTCGGGGCTGTGGCCCTGGGTAGGCCACCACCCTCTCATCTGGGCTGTTGCGAGGGCTTCCTGCTCCTGGCATTTCACTTTAACAACCTTCTCAAACACCTTTGGAAGACAGAGCTTCCTGAAATGCAGAGCGACCCTATCTTTCCAGAACCAGCAGCGGGGACTTTGAACCTCACAGATTCAATAACCCACTTCATAACATAAATAACGCCCGGGGCCTTCCTCCACAACCCCCAGCTTCCAGATCTGGCTCTCTGTCCTGCTTCCTCCGCGTAAGCAGCTTGGGTTGAATTCATTTCTGCTTTCCCTCCTCTGGGCTTCTGTCCCTGGTTATCCCGCTTGCTAGAATGTTCTCCCTTTGCTTCACCAGTTAAAGTTCTGTCCAACCTTCAAAGCCCCCTATCAGGACCACCCACCTACAGAAATAGCTTCTCCTAAGGAGATCTGTCCTCACCACGTATCATTTTGCTTTGTCTCTTCTTGCATGTGAATCAAATTCGACCGTCTGTTAGTTAATTGTGTATTTGTCTTTTTCTTCCTATACGATTACAAGTTCCTCTAAGGTAGGGCATATCTTTTATGAATCTTCATTCCTTCTACAATACAAATATTTGTGGTCCTAAATGGAAGAATATCTCCTCGTTTGAATAGGAGGCAGACTTGAGTCAATGAGGGTGGGTTTCCATAAAAGCCTGGCCATATGGAATCCCTGACAAGTCTGAGGCTGTGTGAGTTCCTCCATGTGCCATTGAGAGTAAGATGAAGTTAAATGCACCATGATATTCCTTTGGGTCACGTGGCAGAACTGTCTCAGGAGCCATCTAATTTCAGATGCAACTTTGCCATGGTCTGTGCAGCTTCTCCAGCCTAAACATAACAAAGGATAGATGGGTACTCTACACATGGCCTAAAATGTTCCTCGCACGTTCCCTAAATATCGTCTATGTGTGATTCTCATTGCAACAAAGGCTTCACGTGCCTGTCACATCCTGTCTTCCTGACAGTGCGTCTTTTCTTTGTCCAGAATCGAACAGATGTGCAGTGCCAGCACCGATGGCAGAAAGTACTAAATCCTGAGCTCATCAAGGGCCCTTGGACCAAAGAAGAAGACCAGAGAGTAAGTGTTTTCTTCACTGGTGAGTGAGCCACAATGAGCGATATTCCCCAAACCAAACCGCTCCATTGAATGCTTCCCAGCTTGAGAGAGCAGTGACGTGTGCAAGCAGGAAGTAGAGGGCTCTGGTCCCATTTTTCCAGTGAATAAACGCAGACTTTTAGAATTTCTCTAAAGGTCTTATAAGAGTGAAGAATGATGCCCCTGACTCATGACATAACATTAAAACCTAGGTTATTTTTGTGTGTTTATCTGAAGGTGATAGAGCTTGTACAGAAATACGGTCCGAAACGTTGGTCTGTTATTGCCAAGCACTTAAAAGGGAGAATTGGAAAACAATGTAGGGAGAGGTGGCATAACCACTTGAATCCAGAAGTTAAGAAAACCTCCTGGACAGAAGAGGAAGACAGAATTATTTACCAGGCACACAAGAGACTGGGGAACAGATGGGCAGAAATCGCAAAGCTGCTGCCTGGACGGTAATAACGTGTGGAAAATCTATTGACTGGGAAGAATGAGGGAGTGGGTTCTGAATATTCCTGTTTTCAATGTATGGTGAATGAGTTACATTCGATCAATGTAAGTGTCTCATAGCTTTTAGAACTGGAAGAGATCTTAGGACTTCACCCGTTTGAGGACTTCCAGGGTCCACCCAACAGGCAGCCTTGAGCCAAGTCATTTTAACTTTGCTCAGCCTCAGTTTCCCCATTTGCAAAATGAAGAAGAATCTATTCTTACAGACTTAGGAGCAAGTAAAATAAATTATTTAGGATCAAATAAAATGAAGGCCAAAATGCTTTGTGAACTGCAAAACCATAAGCACACAGAAAGGAACTGAGGACAGACAGCTTGTCCCTGGTCTGGGTTCACCCAGTTGGATACCTGGCCAGCTACCATTGGGGAAACTATGTAGCTACTATTTTCCTAATACCTGTGTTCATTTCATTATACCACATGAAGAAATAATATACTTCTAGAATTATCATAGCACTTCCAGATTTTTAAATAATGTCATATAATGCTTTTTTTTAATGAACAAGAGCTAGAGATAACCGTGGAAGCTCATTTGTGTCCCAGTTTCTCCATTAAAAGTGGTGTATAACTGATGTTCAATCAGTTTTTTTTTTACTACAAAGCCTCCATAAGAATAATGTAACAGAAAATATTAACAATATTTTTTTCTTGAGCTTCTTAGTCCAAAAATGAAGAAAAGGTCCTTTCCGGTTCAGTTTGTGTAGTCTTTTCTTGTGATACACAAAGCATTTCCTCCATGATGGTTGAGTATAAAGCTTAGAATATTTACGAGGTTTGTCGAAGGAGACTTTTCTCCCGTGCGCTCTGAGAGGATATGTTGTTGATTCTTCTAAAAATTAAAGGGGTAATTGAACTTCCTCTTTCTTTGGCAAGCAGTCCCCCACCCCCATGGAAATACTTAAAGGGAGGCTTCAAACGGTTTTTTTGAATTGAGAAACTTTTCCTGAGAATGGAAAGACTTTAGCAAAAATCCTTTGCAGCTTGAAAGTATTTGGGGGGTTAGCATCTTTCCCTGGGGGATCCCATTGTCCACGCTCACCTCTGATTCTGAGAACAAGCAGAGCGGTGTTCATTTAGAATTGTTTTTATTCAAAATTTCTCACTCCTGTCTTGAAAGATGAGGAGTGGACTTTGAAGCAGCATTATTGTCCGTCACCAGACTTTTCCAAGTCCCTGTTGTGGGGTGTAGGTCCTGCTTGGCCACTCTCAAAGGAAGAATTTTTCTAGGACAGCTGGAGCTTTAAAGATAAGGTCAGAATCAACATGAGTGATTATGGCATTGAAAATATTCCTTTACTAAGGAAGCAATGTGGTTCAAAGACAAAATTGTAGGAAGCTGTATACATCTCAGGTTATGTCAGTAAGAGAAATCTATAGCTTTTAAATTAAGCAAAAAGGGCATTCATGGGCTTAGGCGGTAGAAAAGACTGAGACAAGTAAAAAGAGAAAACAGCGGTTAGTAGATCCAAAGAAAAGATCTCTGTTAGAAGCAGTGTTCTGTCAGTTTACTGTCATCTGAATTCAAGTTTTTGTTCATGAAATTTGGATGTGATGCATTTCTGTGCAGAACTGATAATGCTATCAAGAACCATTGGAATTCGACAATGCGACGGAAGGTCGAACAGGAAGGTTATCTGCAGGAGTCTTCCAAAGCCAGCCAGCCTACAGTGGCCACAAGCTTCCAGAAGAACAGTCATTTGATGGGGTTTGCTCACACGCCACCTTCAACTCAACTCCCTCCAGCAGGCCAGCCCTCAGTTAACAATGACTATTCCTATTACCACATTTCCGAAGCACAAAACGTAAGCCATTCCTGAGAATGTAATGAGAAAGATGGTTTTTCAGCTCCAAGTGACGTTAATACCTGGTGGTTGTACACTGTTCAGAAAGCTTTCACAAATATGATCATGATTGCTCCTCACCCTCACCCTTTGCAGTGCATAGGGGTAGGTGTTAACCCTGATGTATGCAGGCAAGATCAGAGGATTGTCCAGGATTATACATGGAAGTACTGCTGAGTAGAATCCAAATTGTCCAGTTTTATCTTGCTAATTTGAAGTTAGCTTTTGGACCTAAATTTACTCAAAGTTGTGCTACAGAAGAGTAGGGGGATGGAGAGACATTTGTAGTATAATATCTTTTGTTCAAAAATGAAAAGTGAACCTCATATTCCATTTAAAGGAGAGATCGTTCGGACAGTGAGATTCAGTGGGTAATTGTGAGTTCGATTCTGGTCACGACCTAGCGCAAATGTCTTTACGGGTTCACTCACTTGTTTACCTCCGTTCTCTGAGTTAGGAGCAGAGCTCTGTGCTGTTGCTTCTTTGCTTACCCTCAGTGTGAATCTTCTCATTCCTGGGTATTTCTGCTTGGAGAAAGAAACCATTCATAAGAGTAGAAAAGCAGAATCAAGGGAGAGGGATCAAGATATGTTAATCTTAGAATTAACAATAGCAAATGATGAAACTTACCCAAGAATACAGAGCTCATATGGAAATCCTTATGCAAAATGTATTCCTAAATAGTGTTTCTCATCTCAATCTGTTCCATGCATTTGACTACAAGCTTTCCAGAAAAGTCTCAGGTGAAATAATTCTCATAAGTTCTGTATTTCTTATTAAAACTCACAGCTATTCCAAGAAAACATTTTATTTACAAACACCCAGTGCCATCAGTGTTTCCCATCCACACTTGTTCCATATATTTGTGAATATGTTTTACATTGTATTTGCCACTGTATTTTTCTCTAATTAAGGAATAGTTTCTGTCAGGCCCGATGAGCATTGTGCATTTCTGGTAAATGTCATATTAGAGGAGATTTTTGTTTTTTATTGTTCAGTGAATTTTATCAATAAAGTATTTGTTTCCCTCAGTCCCAGAACAACCCCCAACCTGGGAGCCAAATCCCATGAAGCCCATGCAAGAGTGAATGACCTGGCCTCTGTTCTGCCCATCCCATCCAGGTGCCCAGTCCAGTTCCGTATCCTGTAGCGTTACATGTAAATATAGTCAATGTCCCTCAACCAGCTGCTGCGGCCATTCAGGTAAGAGCATCTCCTGATGAAACTCGCCAGTTGTTCAAGGCTTCACTCTTAAGAGCTGCTTGCTGTCTTTCACCCACACACTTACTTGCACCTGATCAACCCAAGTGAGAGAAAAAAGAGAGGGTGGGCATTTGACTAGTGAGCAGGCCGCCCATTGGAATGCTTGTGTCCTACATAGGAATGCCTGGAGGCTGGTTCTAGCTTCTTGCTGGTGTGCACTCTAACAGGTAGCAGTGATGGTTCAAGTAATTGGGTTCCTGCCAACCACTTGGAAGCCCTGGACTGGGTTCCCGGCCCCAAGCTTAGGCCTTGTCCAGTCCCAGTTGTTGCAGGTGTTTGGGGAGTACAGCAGCAGATAGGATCTCTCTCTCTTTTCTCCTCTCTCTCTCTCTCTCTCTCGATAATTTTAAAACAAAGAAAATGGAATAGAGGAGGAGAAGAAGTTCTGGCCAGCGATCTAACCACCTTGGCTTCTAGAGTGAATTTGCTTTGAAATTCTCTCTTCTCTGACAGGAGAAGTTGAAATAACGTAATAGGTTTCATCCACACTAGCCTCAGATGTCCCATCGCTCCCTTAATCTGAAATAGCAGGCACAAGAGTTCTGTACTGGTGAAATTGGGTTGGCGGTGGTTTCACGCCGAGGGCTATGGGTGGTACCTCGTGACTACGGACTATACATCAGACTTGTCTCCCTTTCCCCTCAGAGACACTATAATGATGAAGACCCTGAGAAAGAAAAGCGAATAAAGGAATTAGAGTTGCTCCTGATGTCGACCGAGAACGAGCTCAAAGGACAGCAGGCGCTACCAGTAAGACTCCGCATTGGCTTGGAGGGGAGGGGATGGCAGCTTTGCCCTGGTGCTCCTCCGTGTCCTTTCTCTACCCTTCTAAAAACTTCCCTGACCAAGGCTCTGTCCATCCCTTAACAATGTTTAGACACAAGATGTTGCTGGGGTGGCAGCATTGTGGCGCAGTTTGTTAAGCCGCTACCTGCGGTACTGGCGTCTCATGTCAGAGCGCAGGTTCAAGTCCCTGCTGCTCCGATTCTGATCCAGCTCCCTGATACTGCATCTAGGAAAGCAGTAGAGGATTGCCCAAGTATTTAGGCCCATGTGGGAGAACAGGATGCAGTTCCTGGCTCCTGGCTTTGCCCCAGACCAGCCCTGGCCATTGTGGCTATTTGAGGAGTGAACCAGCAGATGGAAGATCTCTTTCTCTCTCTGTCACTCACTCTGTCTTTCAAATAAATAAATAAATCCTTTAAAAAGAAAAAAAGAAATTGCTGTAATAAAATGCAAATGGTCTTAGAATGTATGTTGACCGAACCAGAAGTAGCTTTTCATTTTTATTGCAATAGAAACAGTGTTCACTTGTGATTGTCATTATCATTGTAATGAACATCTGCATGTTTTTGCAAACTGTACCTCTATGGTGCTGACCTGATTTTTTTCTTTATTATTCCTTTACATATATTTTCATGCATTGTCATTTAAAACATGATTTGATGCACGTTCAGTACATACCTGTAAAAAGGGGTCACCTCTTCATGAGTGACCTTAGCGCCTTGCTTTTGTGTTGCATGCAAGCCGTGTAAGCCCTTAGGCCTTAGCTGAATTCTGAAATCCTCTCTAGTTGGACAGCAGTCAGCAGCTTGAACTTTATAACAGATATGAGGACACCACAAAAAATTCATGGGAAATGGAATAAAAAGATAAGGTTTGTTCGGTCCCCCAAATTTTTGAAATCTATCCATACAAAAGGTCTTCAAAAAGTTCATGAAAAGGTCTGGTGCTGTGGCATAATGGGTAAAGCCGCTGCCTGCAGTGCCTGCATCCCATCTGGGCGCTGGTTCGAGTCCCGGCTGCTCCACTTCCAATCCAGCTCTCTGCTTCGGCTTGGGAAAACAGTGGAAAATCTCCCAAGTCCTTGGACCCCACACCCATGTGAGAGATTCGGAGGAGGCTCCTGGCTCTGGCTCCCATCTGCTAACTCCTAGCTCCGGCTACTGGCTCCTGGCTCCTGGCTGCAGATCCGCCCAGCTCCGGCCATTGCAGTCATTTGGGAAGTGAATCAGCAGATGGAGGACCTCTCTCTCTCTCTCTCTCTCTCTCTCTCTCTCTGCCTCTCTGTAACTCTGCCTTTCAAATAAATAAATAAATCTTAAAAACAAAGTTCATGAAAAATGCATACTGTGAAAAAAAATTGCATGGATTTCAAAAATGTTGGGCATCAAAAGGAAATTATTGTTTAGTTCCATTTTCCAAGAACATTTTGAAGTACCCTTGTGTAGTTGATCAGCAAAGGGGATAAAAGACAAGTGACACCTAGCAGCCCTCTTAGGGGTAAATTTCTCTTTGGTTAAATAATCAAATGATTACATGCATATAATAGTTCAACCACTTTTTAACTTTAGTTAATGTTTTGCAATTTCTTCTGTTGCATGGTCATGCTCTAGGGAGACTTCTGTTAATTTGCTCTTCTGCTTTCCTAACCACGTCGATCTGGCAGCACTGCAGTGTGTCAGTGCCACCTGTAGCATCTGAAAGGGACAGATGCAACAGCAGTGTGTGCAGAGCAAAGCAACGCCAACTCTAGAATCCTCTCGCCCTTTTGTAGATTACAATGCAGGTAGAACAAGTCTTCACTCTCAGCCATCACTTCTGGAATGTTTACAAATTGTATCGAAGTGGGTTTTTCAGACATGCAATATGGACTTATACTTTGTAGCATAGTTGCATGGTTTGAAGTTTGTGACAAAATGATATCAAGGTCATCACATAGGTACAAACTATGGTACTATTAAGAAGCAGGGTCTTGCACTGATAAAAAGGAAACATCTTGACAACTGTTTCAGAGGGGTAAGTCTTGGGTGATGCAACGACTTTTATCTTTCCTGCAACAGCATCTGATACCTTGTGCAACATCATTGCTAAGTTCCTTCTCCCTTTCTTCTCCCCACTCTTTCTTATTTCCACACCCCCCTTTCCTCAGACACAGAACCACACGTGCAGCTACCCTGGGTGGCACAGCGCCTCCATGGGCGACCACAGCAGACCTCATGGAGACAGTGCACCTGTTTCCTGTTTGGGAGAACACCACTCTACTCCATCTCTACCGGTGGATCCCAGCTCCCTACCTGAAGAGAGCGCCTCGCCGGCAAGGTGTATGATCGTCCACCAGGGCACCATTTTGGACAATGTTAAGAATCTCTTAGAATTTGCAGAAACACTCCAATTCATAGATTCTGTAAGTAGAATGCTTAAAGCAAGTTCATGTTTCTGGAAGGGGAATTAGAAAACCTGTTCCTTAAATCATCACCATTTTCTGTAGCAAATACAAGGATGTTGGTAGTATGGATTCACGTAAAAGTACAAGGAGGCTTTTAGTTCCAGTGAATCTGTTTTTTCAAAGATATGATTTCATAGGCTACCCCAACAAAAGGAAGCTGTTTGCACTTTTCCCTCACAAAGCCTGTATTTAGTGAAGTGAATTACTTATAAAACAGGACTTGGGCTATGGAATAGTGTTCGGGTTACTCTTAACTATTCTTTTTTTTTTTTTTTTTTAACTTTGCTTACTCTTGTGCTTCTCCAGGATCTTGCTTTGCTTTTGGATTGCACAGTAAGAATTTTAAAACAATCTTTCAGTGTATTTGGAGCGATCATTCATTGGTGGTGGTACATGACTTTCTCCACAAAACACTGAGTTTTGAATGCCAGTGCCCTTGGTTTCATTGAGATCAACCATCTTAATTTGAGTTCAGCACCTCAGCAGATACTCAGTTCAGTTGCTCCCAGTTTCCAAGCTGGTGGAAAAGCATTTGTTGCATGCCCATTGGACAGGGGATGGGTGTGGCTAGAATGTGCCCTCTAGGAAAAGTCCTCTTTCTACTTTACGCACACAGGACAGCCCAGAGGTGTCTGCAGCAGGGCGTAGGGCCAGCCCACTGTCCTGCAGGGTGACAGTGCAACTGTGACTCCCAAAGCCCATGGGACGGTGTTTTCTTTGCGTGTATCCTGCTTGCTCTGTGCTGTTGCAGGCGATGACAGCACACGTCATGCACACACTGTCTCAAAGTTCTGTGCCTCCCACATTGTTTCAGGATTCTTCATCATGGTGTGATCTCAGCCGTTCTGAATTCTTTGAAGAAGCAGCTTTTCCACCTAGCCCAGAGCACACAGGCAAAGTGCTGCAGCCTCAGCCGAGAGAGGGCACTGGGAGTAGACCTGCAGGAGAGAGGGTGAACAGACGCATGTTGAGCCAGGGTTCGCTTGAACCGCCCAAGGCCTCGCCTCCTGCAAGGCACAGCGCAGTCCCAGTGGTCATCCTTCGAAAAAAGCGGGGCCAGGCCAGCTCCTGGGTCCCTGGAGATGCTAGCTGCTTCCTAGTTGCTGACATCAGCAGCTCACCTCCCAAGCCTTCCCCTCTCAAAAGCCTCCCCTTCTCCCCCTCGCAGGTAGAGCACAATTTCTGCACAGCTGTTACTAATTTTCAGCAGACACCTGAGCCTTAATCATCTAGAAACTAATCCTTCGGAACAAATGACTAATTACTGTTGCCCTTGCTGATTTCATTCTGTCGTGGGATCGAGCTGTCACTCAGCCGTTCGGCCTCCCAGAGTTTAGGCTGTCTGCAGGCTGGCTGATGGTTTTGTCCTAATTCTCTGGCTTTTACTCTGTCGGTGATTTGGAAGATAGTCAGTTGCATGGGATGTGTTTTTATTTCCATCACCAGTAGAGTTTAACATTTGTGTTCCTTTCTCCTCTCCTTTCTGATCATTCCCTTTTACAATTGTAACATATTTTTCCGCCTTTTTGTTCTTTTATTATGTGATTCACTGACCCACGGGAGGAGGGAGCCAAATTGTGTTCATATAGCACTTGGGATACAATTAAAAATGTAAAGGTTACAATCCATCTCTAAGCAGAAATGTTTAGGAACTCAAGGAAAATAGATTATTTTGAATTTTAATTTTTTCAACATTGATTTTTTTTGTTATGCTATAGTTTACCATCACAGTTTTTGCCAATGCAATATTCTTATTTCACAGTTTATTTTAAAGTGTAGAAATTGTAACTCTCATCAGAGACTTGTGTTCCTAAATTGATGAAATAAATGAATTTAATAGATACTCTGGCACTGCCAAACATTTTTCCAGCTCTGTTTGCAGAGCTTGAGAATAGCTTTAAGTATAAACAAATGACGCCCTCACCATAGCAATGTATTTTGTTTTTTGACTGTGTTCTCCAAACTCTGTTCAGCAAGCTGTCAGTTCTGCACGTCTTCATTAGATGTTCCAGAAATATATAGGTGTATACCTTTGGGAAACATTGCATCAAGCAAAGTTAAAAAAGTAACTCCTGGAAAACCTTGTGGAGTTTTTAACATACTGGTGAGCACTGTGCGTCTCCAGGGTGAGATTACCTTCTGTCAAGTTTTCTAGACTTTACCTTGAGAACACTTATTTTTTTTTCTCCAGAATTTTAGTATTCTGAGAGATAGTTTATTATCAAAGAATTTTTAACCTATGGAACCATAATTTTTCAAGTTTATTACTTGGAAATCACACTTCAAATCTTGGATGCTCTATTGCAAAAAAAACAATACCCTAACCATTGAATGATTTTTAAGCATCTTTATTATATTATATTGTGGGTCAGTAAAACATACTGAATACTTTTCTAGCTGTAATTTTTAAATTGGAGTGAATAAAACAGTTACTGTTTAATTGAAGTATTTTCCTTCTATATTTAGTTCTTAAACACTTCCAGTAACCACGAAAACTTAGACTTGGAAATGCCTTCTTTAACTTCAACCCCTCTCAGTGGTCACAAATTGACTGTTACAACGCCATTTCATAAAGACCAGACTGTGAAAACTCAAAAGGAGAATGCTATGTAAGTCCTTGCATCAAAAATAAAACTATATGCCGTATTCGCTTATGGGTAGCTGATGGAACGTCCTCCCTCGATGTCAGACCCACTTCTCCATGTACAGTTTTACATACGCTTGTATGTGGTTGTGTATATTTCCACACTGAATCTGCCTGGCCTGCACGTGTTACAGCTACCTAGAGGCAGACGGTGTGAGGATAAATTAAATTACCTTTCGTCCTTCACTCTAAAATTTCCTGTATATATGTATATATATATTAAATTACTTTATATAGATTATATTACTTTTTATATATATGAATTACCTTTTGTTTTTTACTCTAAAACTTTATATATATATATATATATTTATATACACACAAAGGTGGTTTTTATATTACTTTCCTGTTTATCTGTTCATTCAGTCAACCCTTTTCATCACACTGAAAACAAAGATTTTCAAACTCCTTTCCCCTCTGATTATAAGCTTCAGAACAAGAATGAGTATGATCCTTTACTTTGTTTACATTTTTTAATTTAATTTTTTCTTTTGGAAATTTGTATATATATAGGACCTCTTCTGGCATCCCCAGAAATATTATATGATTAAGAGCCAAGAGGTGGGTTAGTTGTCATTTTTATCTAAGTCTTAACTGATTCAAAGAAATGATAGTGCGAATCATTAAGAAACTTTTGGGAAAAAAATTGTCTTATTTTTAAGTACAAAAACTAAATTTTAAAAGGTTAACATATTTTATCACATGGACCCCTGTTTGAACAAATAGATAACATTGATATGTCATTGAAAACAATTCACAGTGCTTGGGGTCATTATACACACCTGTGGGTACCACATTAAGCCCCATTAAGGAAAGATGAAAAATACCTTTATACTTAGTCTTAGGGGTATCATATTATGAAATATTTGCTAGTATGTGATCTACATATTTTTCTTAATGAGTACATATGATTGATCAACATACCCAATTCCATGTCAATAACAGTGTTGATTGTTTTCAGTGGAAAAATAGGAAGTTTAACAGGTGGAGCAATGAAAAGTGTATTTGTTCTTTATTTGAGCCGCTGCGTATTTTCTTTTTAAAGTTTTAGAACTCCAGCGATCAAAAGGTCAGTCCTAGAAAGCTCTCCAAGAACTCCTACACCGTTCAAACATGCACTTGCAGCTCAAGAAATTAAATATGGCCCCCTGAAGATGCTAGTAAGTTTCAGAAACAGTCTTGGGGTGAGCTGGCCTATACCTACAGACAGGAATCTCCCACTGATGAAAAATACCCCCTCTGCCCTTCAGCCTCAGACGCCCTCTCACCTCGTGGAAGACCTACAGGATGTGATCAAACAGGAATCTGATGAGTCTGGAATTGTTGCCGAATTTCCAGAAGGTGGACCACCTCTGCTGAAGAAAATCAAGCAAGAGGTAAGCACGGGGTATTGGGAAGAAGACCCGTGACTCTGCTGCTTGGCGCACCTGGCCTCAGCCCTGTGTTCACAGCGCTCTCCGCACGGGGATGTCTTACAGTGTGCAGCTCAAGCCATGGCCAGACGTTTGGACACAAAAGATGATAGAGAGGATTAAGGAAAAACAGGGACGCATCTTTTTATTCTATTTTTTTTTTAATCACTCGTGTTAGATAAAGGTTAGACAGATGCTTCATTTTTCAATGCCATGGAAAACTGGAATTACATTAAAATAGTGGGATCGTTAATTCCTGGTACAAAAGAAAAGGGATCTAATCTGCAAGGACCACAGCTTTAGGGAATTGGCAAGAGGCATTTCCAACAAGTTAGATGTAACGTATCTTACATGAAAAGATGAGTGTTTGAGAGACTGGTCAGAAATCCACACTTGAGAGTAAATGTTTCTGGGAAATTCAAGTTGTAGAAATAACAGATCTCTTCTTGATTGTATTCAGGTGGAGTCTCCGACTGATAAAGCAGGAAACTTCTTCTGCTCCAGTCACTGGGAAGGGGACAGTCTAAATACCCAGCTGTTCCCTCAGGCATCACCTGTAGCAGATGCACCAGTAAGTATAGACAAGTCCAGGAGCCCCTAGCTCCTGTGTGTGGCATATGGGGCCACTGTGGTTTCAGCACTCACTTTTTTTTTTTAAAGATTTACTTATTTATTTGAAAGGCAAAGTCACAAAGAGGGAAAGGCAGAGAGAGAGAGAAATCTTCCATCCGCTGGTTCACTCCCCAGATGGCTGCAAAGGCCAGGGTTGGGCCAGGCTGAAACCAGGAGTTAGGAGCTTCATCTGGGTCTCCCAGGTGGCTGCAGGGCCCCAAGCACTTGGGCCATCTTCCACTACTTTCCCAGGTGCATTAGCAAGGAGTGGATCAGAAGTGGAGCAGCCAGGACTCGAACCAGCACCTGTTTAGGATGCCAGTGCTACAGGCAGCAGCTTTACCCGCAATGCCACCGCATGGGCCCCCAGTACTCAGTCTTTAATGCATCTTATTTCTAAAGATTGTCTCTTGCTTTTATTAATGTAGAGTATAAAGCTGAGAGTTTACATATTGGAAACAGATCCTGATTCACTACAGAGTTTTTCATGATTTGTTTTCTTATGATTTGAGTCTTTGCTGCTTAAAAAAAATCTATTACATGAGTATTTCCATGATAATAGAAAGTTAATTTTTCCACTTTTATTTAATTTTTCCATCTTCTGAATGAAGTATTTCCTTCTTGTTTGGTTTTATATAGAATCCAGCATTGTGCCAACTGAGGGGTCTAGGGTAGATGCCCAGTATTATACTGAATAATACATTGCATTGATTACCACAACTTTTTTTTTTTTTTTTTAATTTTTGACAGGCAGAGTGGATAGTGAGAGAGAGAGAGACAGAGAGAAAGGTCTTCCTTTACCATTGGTTCACCCTCCAATGGCTGCCGCGACCGGCACGCTGCGGCTGGCGCATTGCGCTGATCCGAAGCCAGGAGCCAGGTGCTTCTCCTGGTCTCCCATGGGGTGTAGGGCCCAAGGACCTGGGCCATCCTTCACTGCACTCCCGAGCCACAGTAGAGAGCTGGACTGGAAGAGGGGCAACCGGGACAGAACCCGGCGCCCTAACCGGGACTAGAACCTGGTGTGCCGGCCCTGCAGGTGGAGGATTAGCCTATTGAGCTGCGGCGCTGGCCACCACAACTTTTAAAGTTTGTAATTTGTGAGGCCGGCACTGTGGTGTAGCAGGTTAACACTCTGGCCTGAAGTACCAGCGTCCCATATGGGCGCCGGTTCGAGACCCGGCTGCTTCACTTCTGATTCAGCTCTCTGCTATAGCCTGGGAAAGCATTAGAAGGTGGCCCAAATCCTTGGGCCCCTGCACCTGCATGGGAGACCCAGAGGAAGCTTCTGGCTCCTGGCTTTGGATCAGTGCAGCTCTGGCCGTTGCGGCCAATTGGGGAGTGAACCAGTAGATGGAAGACCTCTCTCTCTCTCTCTGTGCCTCTCCTCCCTCTCTGTATAACTCTGACTTTTAAATAAATAAATAAATAAATGTTTAAAAAAAAAGTTTGTAATTTGTGATGGGTTTCCCTTTCCTAAGTCTTATGGAGAAATCGAGCTAGTCAAATTGCTAATATTTATTCAGTGTGGACTGCGTGTTTAGTCATGTTGTAAAGGCTTTAGGTGAATTAATCCGTTTAGCCCTCACAGCAGCCCGTTGGTCACTTTATCATTTCCATTAAACCAACTAGGAAACTGAGCCACAGAGAGGCGGAGTCACTTGCGTAAGATGATACACTCAGTAAGTGGGGGTGCTGGGTTGCCACTGAGAAAGTCTGGTTCTACATTTTGTACTTCTACCGTTATGCTGAACTGCTATTAATTTGTATCTCTAAGATACTTCTGTACCATTATATGAAATAAAAAGTTCCCTTTCGAGAGCTCAGCAAATCATTTATTGTTAAAAGCAAGTATTTCTAAACTCATTGGGCAGTTGCCGTCTGAATGCCTGCTGTACGCATACTTAGAAGTTTTTTGTTTTGGTGATGCCACATGAGGATTAGGGTTTAGTGCATATTCAGTTCTTTTCACCCATGAGGAAGAGAATCTCTGGCAGATCCTGTACTCTTTCCTGGACTGTGTGTCATCTGGTAGCTCTGTACTGTGTCAGAACTGTGTCGCCTGCCATGTTACCTAACCTCATTTAATTCCAAATTCTTCGCTTTCCCTTTAGAATATTCTTACAAGTTCCGTTTTAATGACACCAGTATCAGAGGATGAAGACAATGTCCTGAAAGCGTTTACTGTACCTAAAAACAGGTCCCTGGCCAGTCCCTTGCAGGTAATTACTGTTCCAACATTGGCCTCTTAAAATTCATTTACTAAAAAGCTGTCATCTTGCACTGTATTGTTGTTTTAACATGTTGTAACTCAAATCAAGAAATGCATTTATTTAAAGGGAGACAGGCAGAGACAGAGAAAGTGCCCACCTGCTGGTTCGCTCCTCAAATGCCTGCAACGTCTGCGGCTGGCTGAAGCTGAGAGATGGGAACTCAGTCTGGATCGCCCATTGAATGGCAGAGGTCCAGATACGTGAGCCATCACTACTGCCTCCCAGGTTCTGCATTAGCAGGAAGCTGGAGTCAGGAGCCTGCGCCAGAAGCCATACCCAGGCTCTCCACTATAGGGCATGGTGTCCTAACCACTAGGCCTTAACACCCAACTCATTTTGTTTGTTTAACATTTTATACACAGAGGAGTGATGCTTTTAAGTAACTTGTTGTATAAAATATCCCATAATTCTTTGTTGCTACTCATATGAGACATACTGCATATTTTTAAAAGCAGGTGCCCGAAGTATGATAGAAGAGAACATTTCTTACTGTGGCTGAGACTAAAGTTATATATGACGTGTCTATCTTTTCAGATTCTAAATATTTTTAGAAGTTTACTTTTTGGGGGCCAGCGTTTGTGGTGCAGTGTGTTCAGCTGCAAGTTGTAACCCTGGTATCCCATATTGGCACACCAGTTCAAGGCCTGGCTGCTCCATTTTCCATCTAGCTCCCTATTAATGATCCTGGGAAAGCAGAGAAAGATGGTTCAAGTACTTGGGCCTCTGCCATCCATGTGAGAGATTGGCCCAGCCCTGGCTGTTGTGGCCAGTTAGGAAGTGAACCAGCAGATAGAAGATCTCTCTCTTTCTCTCTGTTGCTCTGCCTTTCAAATAAATAGTGATTTTTTTTAATTTTACATTTTTGTTTCAAATTTTTATTTTTTTTATTTGAAAGGCACAGTCACAGAGAAAGAGAGGAAGGACAGACAGAAAGAGAGGGTGGCCTTCCATCTGCTGGCCCACTCCCCAAATGGCTGCAATGGTTGGAGCTGGGTGGGTCCAAAGCCAGGAGCCAGGAGCTTTTTCTGAGTGGGAGCACAAGCACTCAGGCCATCTTCTGATGCCCTCCTAGGCCATTAGCAGGGAGCTGGATGAGAAGTACAGCAGCCAGTTCTCAAACCGGTGCCCACATGGGATGCTGGCATCACAAGCGACGGCTTTACCCACAACACCACAACAACAACCCCCAATTTTTTATGCCCAGACACTGCTTAGATTTTAAATGAAATTTGAAATTAGCTAACCAGAGAAGAATTGCAATGTATTTGACTTTCAGAATAAGAAAGTTGTATGGCTAATCTGTAGCTGACCATCTGCTGTCAGGTTTTAATATCAAAAGAGATTTCCCTGGTAACCCTGAAATGGGTGTGTGTTGGTGAAATACAGCAATCCCAAATTAATCCCAAGCCAAATGTAAATAAGAATGCAAATTTTCTCCTTAAAGCTATTTAAAATAGCTCTCAACACTAAATAGCCTGAGACCCAGCCACCTGCAGAGCCCTGCCCTCCCCACTCCTGTGCTGTATAAACCTTGGAGCAGGTGGAGAACCTAGATTTAGAAACGTGGAGTCACATTTCATACTGTAAGTTAAGAGACACCACCATAGGGTGGGCATTTGGTGCAGTGGTTAAGACACTACCAGTGCCTGATGCCCTATCAGAACGTCAGCTGTGCGTCCCGTTCCAGCTTCCTGCTAATGCCCAGAGGCACAGATAATGGCTCAAGTGCTTGGATCCTGGACATCCACATGGGAGATCCAGATTGAATTCTGGGCTTCTGGCTTCAACCTGGCCGGGCCCCAGCTGTGATAGGTATTTGGGGAATGAACCAGGGGAAATAAGAGCTGTGTCTGTCTGTCCGTCTGCACTTCAAATTATAAAACAAAAGGCACTGTGAGAGGGCAGTAGCCTTTGAGAGCTTGCCCATCCCTTTAAAGAGCTTTCTCATCACTGTCATGTGTCTGCTCACTCCAAACTGTGAGAATCTTAAAACCCCTTTGTTAAGTATTTGAGATACTTCGCTTATTTTTAAAGTAGCGCTCATACAGCCAGGAGGGTGCCAGGTGCAACTTGTTTATTAATTTACTGACACTCTTCCCCTGTGGCCTCTCTCAGCTCTCAGCCACTTGATGAAGGGTGGTTGAGGCTGGAGTGTGGTACTGTTTGATGATCAGATAATCCTGAGTTAGCCAGGCTTGGGCAGGTCCCACTTGGAGAATATTCACAATAACACAAAGGACTTGGAGAGGAGGAAGAGAATGGATTCCACCCAAGCATGAGAGGGACTACTAGTAGGGTGACCATGCAAGGGGCAGCCATTTCAAATGTTACCTGGAGGTTGGGGAATGGGTGTCCTGGAGTAGTGGGTTGGGCCAACACTTGGGACGTCATCATCCCTTATCAGAGTGCTGGTTCCATCTGAGCCTCTCTGCTTCAAATCTAGCTTCTTGTTCATGCATCCTGGGAGCAGTAGGTGTTGGTCCAAGTGCTTGGGTCCCCACTAGCTACGTAGGAGACCCAGCTGGAGTTCAGGGCTCTTGGCTTCAGCCTGACCCAGTCCCAGTTGTTACAAGTACTTGGGGAATGAACCAGTGCGTGATCTCTTGCTCTCTCTTGCTCTCTCGCTCTCTCCCTTTCTCTCTCGCTTCCTTTCTCCCCTCCACTCAAGGAGATGAAAATAAATAAGCATTAAAAAATTGTTATTCCTAGTTGATCCTGAGTCCAGAAGGAAAGCCCTTTCTTTGTGTTTCTTTCCCTCCTGAATTACTTGGCCCTTGGTTTCCAGACTGTAAGACTGGGCTGGTGCTATTAGTTCTCTACACAAGGTTAAGTTTAACATAGATGGTGTAACCCTTCCTGGGACCCAGCCTGCATTTATAGTAGAATTGAAAAACTTTGTCCTAAATTTCAAAGAGCAAACATGTAAATGTGTTTGGGGACAGTTATTATTATGTATGTTGAAAACCTCTGGTTATTTTCCTAAATTGAATCCTAATAGCTTTTGGCCTCACCAAATGGTATTTAGATGAAACCACTTGGAAGTGAACATAGTACTGAAATAAAATATATATTATATAAAAGTTGGCAAGAATGTCAGTATTTATGAAAAATAGGTTGTCCAGGATTTTACCAGAAGTTGCTTAATGCTTCTAAAGTTTGAAAAAAAATAATGTGTATGGAACTCTATCAATATATTCATATTCTGTTTGATTGAAATTTAAAGTTAAGAAGTAGCCCTGTTTTATTCATCTGTGTCTTCTAGAACACCATTGAGTTGTATTTGGCAATATATTTTAGACAAAGAAATTATTATTGTTTTAGAGGCCTATATACTGGCCCCTTGTGGTTTTACTTCTAATGTATATATTCATGTGCATGCTTTTATATAACTATGTATAAATTTTTATATTTAAAATTACAAATACAAGAGTCTATATGTTTAACATTTAATTAAGACAACTTGCAAACATGTAGAAGCCCAGAAAATATACAGTGTTCTCATTTAACAGTTAACATTTTGTCATATTTATTTCATCTGTTTTTTTGCAAAGTAATTAAATTCCAGACACTATAACTTTATTCTTATGTGCTTTCAGATCTATCTCTAAAAACTGACTTTTTCATATGTAAGCAAATACAGTTATCATACATTATTAACAGTAAGTTCTTAAGGCTATTCTGATTCCCAGGGTATACTTAACTGTTCCCCTTAATAAAAAAAATCTTTTTTTTATTTGTTTGGTCAACATTGAAACAGTTTCATAAACTATATGTGGTTGATTCTCCTGAATCTTTTAACCTCTAGACCAGTGGTGTCCCGTTGAGCTCCTGCAATCATGTAAATATGCAGTATGATAGCTGCTGGTCAGATATGGCTTTTGAGCGCTTGAAATATGGCTGGTACTATAGAAGACCTGAATTTTCAATTTTATTTCAGTTGCTTTAATTTAATAGCCAATATTCTTACTCTCTTCTTGGAATTCGCCATTTCCTCAAGGTGCTTTGAATCCTTTTGGTGGGAGATGCAGTGTAGAAACCAGCCAAGGTGCTCGCTCAGTGTGCCCTTGGCTGCATGGGTTGTCATTGAGATACAATGAATTTTAACAACTCAGAACTTTCCACATATGGCTTAGTCTATAATTTATAAATAGGTTAAATTTATTTAACTTAAATAGAGCCTTATGTTGAGACTTTTATTGGCCATATGCGCAATTTTGTTACACTGTGTTTTTAAATTATGCATGCTTAATCTTTTTCCCAAAGGAATTTGATCTTATAATTGTTGGGTTTACTCCTTTTTCTTCCTCCTCCTCCTTCTCTTTGTCTTCCTCTTTAAGTTGCTTTAATTTTAAATGGTAAGCACAACCAAGGTATTCTTATAATACAACAGCTCTGAGACACTTTTGATATTTGTGTCTGTCACGTGGCTCATGGAGACTTTTCACGTTGTATCCTTGTCAGTGCTCAGCCTAGCTTACAAAGTGATCCCAACTGAGGAAACAACTGGAACATTCAACCTAGAGAAGGCAGATTCACTGTGAGATGCCATTAGATTTTTAAGAAATTAATTCATAAATTGTATGTATTTGAAGGGCCGTGAAACAGAGGTAGTGAACTCCTATGCACAGGTTCACTCCCCATATGCCTGCAACAGCAAGGCTGGGTCAGACCAAAGCCAGCAATGGGGAACTCAATCCAGGTCTCCCACTAGGGAGGCAGGGACCCAGTAACTCTTGAGCCATCACCTGCTGTTGTCTCCCAAGGCGTTAACCGGAAGCTCGAACAGGGAGCAGAGCTGGGACAGGAACCCAGGCACTCCATTATGGGATGTGGGCATCCTAAGCGGTTTCTTAACCACTGAGCCAGCTGCCTGACCCTGGATCCTGCCTGTTCAGAAATTACCAAGAAAGACTGAGGCAAACAGACACACACATACACAGCTCCCTCTGCAAGGAGAAAAGAGCTGCCTGCTTTTCTCAACCTGCTTGCAGTGGTGGAATAAACCCATTATGCTAATAAACATTTCTTACAGCAGACACTTTTATCGGTAGACCCGAAACCGTAAGTTATAAGCCTTCTGAACTTCTGTATTTTTCTCTTAAATTATAATTTCCTTTTATTCCTATTTAAAACTCGAGTGTAAGAGATGTGTTCATGTGCATTGTACTCACTTTCCTCTTTTTTCTAACCACAGAATGACAGCCTTAAATTTTAATTTCCTGACTTGGCTTGTCACGGCCAGGCTTTTTTTTTTTTTTTTTTTTTTTTTTTAAAAAAAAAACAGCTTAATTTAAGTAAATTTCTCAAAGCATTATTACTCAAACACATTTGCACAGGATCAGAGAATTTTCGAGTATTGTCGGTAGGGACTGAAACTCATCTTCCCCTTGGCCTTTTGGTTTCATGGGTTTGGGATTGCCCTTCTCCTTATATGATTTGTTTATGATATGTTAGATTTTTCAAAAATTGAAGCCAACCCTTGTTGCATGATAGGAATTGCTGAGAAGTGTAAGAAGTGTGCATGCAGTCGGTGGCACCTGGGTTCGAGGCTGGGTGCCTCCATTTTCTGTTTGTGTGACTCTGATTCATGACATGAATTAAATGGCTCTGGCCTGTAAGCTAGGGACGGTGGCAGAGCTGGCATCACACAGGTTGCTATGAAGATCGCGTGCATAGCACATAGCATTCAGGGTGGCGGCATCCTCACCAGAGCACATGAGGCAGCCGCTGCACAATCCCTGCCCTAGGAAGCCAAGGCAAGGAGGCCTCGCCGGCAGCCGGGTCTCGCACGCTGTGGTGTGTTGCTTCCTCTAACATGACATTCCTTGTGCTACTCTTGCAGAACTGTGTCACTGGGTCACCAGAAGACCTAGCTGATTCAACGCAGCCCTTGCAATTCAGGTTGCCAGGCCCGTGATGTTATGGAAATGAAATAACTGACCGGTTTTCTCTGCCTTTTGGTTGCACAGAAACACGTGTGTTGGCGTAATAAAACCCACGTGACAGAGTACGTGTGATAGAGAGCGTTCCGAGCCTTTCTTAAGCCGGCACGTTGGTCTGGCCCCCTGGACGTCTCTGCACTCATTTGCTTCTCCCTTTTGGTCACTTTTTTTCCCCCCACTTACCAGGGCAAGATTTAACCTCACTGTCTTTAGCATTGCAGTGACCTGCTTTCAATTGATGTTATATATTCAGTAGCGTTTCTCCGTACAGGTTTTGGGTTGACCTGAGAAAGACTAAATGAAGGGGGAAGATCTGTTGAGCTGGGAGTCAGAATATTCTGCCCCAGACATTACAAGACAGGCGTTTTTCATTTGTTTTGTTTGGTGACACTTAGAATAAACACTTGGAGATACAATCTTCCCAGGAGTGGAAAGGGGGCACAGATAGAATTGCTTTAGAACAATTTGGCTCTTGTCCTCATCTTAATAGTCTGGAACTAATATGGGAGCAGAGGAAGAGTTGTTCTTCCAAAATATTGTGACGCCCTAGGCCATGTGATATAAATGCTGGGAAGTCTGTGAGCATGTAAGTTGATGAGCTCTCTGGAGACACCTGGGACGGACCCCAGATTCGAGAAAGGTTCGTCTTACTTTAAAGGCGACTTCATTCAGGCTTGGGAAGGGCAGGCACGGGTGGGCTAGGCAACTGTCAGCCACCCCCTCCGCCTTTCACTTTAAAAGTCTTTCCTTTGAGGAGATAGCAGCCCTCCAGTTGGAAGTGTTGAGTTGATCTGCTGGAAGCTTTTACTGGGGAAGAACTCTGGTAGCCAATGCCTTTACCTTAGCAATATTTCAGTTCTAGTTCATCCTTGACTTTTAAGATAACTGAAAATTTCTTTATTGTCTCTTATTACTGATGCATTTTTAAAAGGTGTCTCTTTGGGGCTTAGCATTTTCGCCAAGGGGAAGAATTTTCTTCACATGGGTTCAATGGAATAATCAGAGAATTCTTACTGCTTACTCCTGGGTGCCACTCTCATCTGGTTATTATTTTCAAAAAGATTAAAAGCACAGTACAATCTCATGAGTTATTTGCTTTTACAAAATCTATTGTTTAGGGGTTTATATGAGTTTCTGATTACAACTGCAAATTTTAAAACGAAGACTTTGCCAAGACTTTTGATGTCAACAGATACTGTGTGAAGTCACTCTGGGAATATAATAATAGTAGTTGTTCAACATGATTTAAAAAAATCTATTCAGATTCTAAATGTGAAGAGAATCAAATCCTGACAGAAAACCACCTATGGACATGATCTGGTCTCATCGTATTTCTTCTGTTTTCTGCAACGGATCTGAGTATTTATCTAAAGTGCTTTAGCAGGATATCCTAGTTAAGGCTTTGACAGACAGTTTGCAGTTCACTTCTGCCCAGAGGCAATTAAAGGCACATTACAGGAGAAGCAAGACGACTCCCCGCAAGAGGAGGAGGATGTATGGGTAGGATTATTAATGCCCAAGTGAATTAGGATGGAGTGACGTGTCTGCCACAGCACGGTGGGTTGGTAATTGAACAAGAATTCAGAGGCAGATATCCGTACTTCTGATTGCTTCTTTAGTATAAATGCAGCTAGCATTTGGATAAAAGAACAAGGAGGATGGCCAAAGATGCGTATGACAGTGTTCGAGTATATTCTTCCAGCACAAAGACATTTAATCCTCTTTTGTCAAAACTACTCTGTCTGCTTGCAGAGTTGGAATAGGGCCCCAGGGCTTAGAGGCAAGAAGGGAGAAAGGGACCTTTCTCCCCCCCCCCCCGGGGGGGGGCTCTACCCCCTGATCTTCCTGGGCTTTCTCAGGTAGGTCTATTGGCTGCCTTTGCTGTTGTGAGATAGGCCCGCTTTGTGTTCCCCCAGCCCGGGGGGGAGCTGCCACACTGGCACTCGCTGGCCCTCCTGTTCCCATGCACCCAGACACACAGTGGCTACTGCATCCTGGTGTTCATCGTGCTGGGAGAATCAGGTGGCCCAAGTCATTGTGTCCACCTTAGGCTGTGAGCTTCGGGGCTTATATGCCCCAGGGTGCTTTCTGGAATTTGGACATTTCAGTGATGGGGGTGTGTTTCTTGCTAAATTGTTTTGATTCATGAGAAGCTGTGTCTTTGAAAAGTTCTCTCAATACACTTATTAAAAAATATATGGTAGCTTATTTACATTGATCTCATGTTAACTACCTGGGCCAGGAGGAAAAGTCAGACATGTAAAAAGCGAGGAGCCGTGTGGAGTTGTCTACAGAAATGCAGTCGCATTTTAAGCAGAAAATGCATTAAGTCAGTAATGATAGTATTTGACTCTCTGCAACACCTTGGGAATTCTGAGTCTACCTAAGTATGAAGGATAAGAACTTGACTTTTTACCAGGAGGCATGGTAAAAGCAGACAAAAGATGACTTTAACGGTATTTTTGAAACACTCAATTTGCACATTTAGAAATGTAATAATATATTCATCAAATCCCAGCTACATAGAAAAATTCTTAATCAGAGAAAAACAGAGACCATCCTGTCTTCCTTGCTCCTCCCTGCTGTCTCCATTCTCATTTTCATTCCCCTTTCCCTTCCATTTATTTCAAGGTACGCATCTTGTGTGTGTGTGTGCACACACGTGCATGTGTGTATCCTTAGGTAAACTGTAAATTTCCATGTAAGATATTAACTATGGACTATTTCATTCTGCTTCTTCTGTAGTCATTGGTTCTTTAAAATCCATGTTCTTTGTCCTTTGTGCATCAGGCAACTGCTTCCATGCAGGCACTATGTATTCCTTTCCTGCAAGGTCCGCCATATTAAACTATCCACTTTCAGAGTAGACTTTATTGGTCACATTGCCACTAACACAGGCTCAGTAACTGAGAAGATAACATTAAGCTTTATGTTTTAACTAATGTCTTTATGTCTTAATTAATATTTATTTTATTTGAAAGGCAAAGAGACAGAGACAGATAGAAATCTCCCATCTACTGCTTCACTCCCTGATGCCCAAAAACAGCCAGGGCTAGGCGAGAACTCACTTTGGATCATTTTCTGCTACCTCCCCAGCTACACATTAGCCACATTAGCAGGAAGCCACAAACAGGAGCTGAGCTGGGACTCAAACCTTGACACTCCAGGATGGTCCACAGCAGCTTAACCATTGTGACAAATGCCCCACCCCCAATTTTTTTAATTGGTTTCTTGTGTCAAGGTATCATTGCAGTGCAGTCATTAGACTGTTTAGCAAATTTTCGCAGCAACATGTATAACTATAATCTGGAATTTAGATGGGCAGATGCAAAGAAGTGAAATATGTCTATTTAATCCACATGCTGGAATCTAGGGAAACATCAGTTATTCAGAACTATTTCAAAGAATGCTATAATTACCCTGGTGATCTTGTTTAGCAAAGCGTTAAACGTGGCTTTGTGTCAGAGCGCCACTCAACTTTGTCATTTTTGCGATACACAGTTCCTGGGGAAATAGTAGGCAAATCCATCTTGCTATGTGGGATTTCAAGTTCTATGTGGAGCCTCTGAGCTTTCAGAGTAAACCTATATATTTGGACAGTGCCATTATATCAGTGGGAGATGGTGCACGCTAAGAAGCTGGCTTTGTGTCCTAGGAAAATTCAGAAACTAGAACATGAACATGACACTGCAGACATGTGGCTGAGACTTTGTCCCAGCCATGGGGAGAGGGAGCTCCAGCACCCCACCCATACGACGTTCATTCAGAAGTATCAGACCCCTTTGCTAAACAGTCTAATGACTGCCCTGCCCCAATTCAACACCTCTTCCTGGATGCCAGTCCCCAGGCGCCCTGACCCCCCAGCTTCCCACTGTTCCTGACAAGAGCTCCCATGGAAACAGCATCTTGTACGAAGCAGAGTTCAAATTCTTGCTGCATCGTTGTTTGAAGGGTGTTGCCTAAAGTCTCTCTTCCTTTCAAATTGCCTGGCCTGTACAATAGGGGCAGTGAATCACAGCCATGCCCAGGTGTTTTGTGCGAGAGCGAAATGAGCTGAGACATGTGCACCACTCCGCAGCATGGGTGGCACACAGAAGGGCTTGCTATAGGGTGTCATCACCCACTGTGTACCTTCCTCTCTCTTTCTCCCAGTCCCTCCCACCAGCGATGTACAAATGGCAGCTTCCTTTCTCTTTCCTGCTACTTCTCCTGGATTTCACTCCTGCCTTTCCAGCCTGCCTGTCCTTGTCCTGCTTCGACAGCATTGCCCTCAGTGTCCCATTCCACTGGCCACACCAAAACCTGTTCAAAGTTGTCAATGAGAGGAGCAGTGCTTTTACCAAGCCACTGGTTTTGTTTTGAGCTTAGGTGCACCAAATCTCCTGACTGCTTTTGTTTCTGTTTCCCTATCTGCCTCAATGCATGGAAAGCTCAGAGTCAAACTGGAGGTTGACATCTGGCTAGGACACTATATTTTGTGTGTGACAAGTGTTTTGTGTACACATCTTGCCCATGTTCATACTATTTATTTTTCTCATTTTTATTTCACCATGAACTCTCTGAATTTTCGAAAGCTTGTTGTCTTCTATTTATTTTGTGAGCATGTTGAATCCTTTTGAAAACTAAGTAGTCCCAAAGTCAACCATTTCTATATAGGAGTCAGAATTTCTTATGCAGACCCTACTCCCAACTCGGGTTGGGAGTTCCTGTGTGGATGATGGTATGTGCTTCCTGGCCTCACTTTGCTATTTCTTTTGCCCCGTTAGCCTTGTAGCGGTGCCTGGGAACCTGCATCCTGCGGGAAGACGGAAGATCAGATGACAGCCTCCGGCCAGCCTCGTAAATATGTGAATGCGTTCTCAGCCCGGACTCTGGTCATGTGAGACGTTGCCAGAAAAGCATTATGGTTTTCAGAACACTTCAAGTTGACTTGGGATATTTCATTCCTCAACATGAAACTTTTCATGAATGGGAGAAGAACCTATTTTTGTTGTGGTACAACAGTTGAGAGCAGCACCAAGTGCATTTAGTTGGATAAAATCTTATTGGATTTCACCCAACTAAAATGATTTTTAAAAATAAATAACAGTCTTACCTAAATTATTAGGTAATGAATTGTAACCAGTTGTTAATATCTTAATGCAGATTTTTTTTAAAAAAAAACATAAAATGATTTATCTGTATTTTTAGAGGATCCAGCAGATCAGTATTTTTTCCTGTGATGAGTTTTTCTGAAATTTTATACACAAAAGGTACTCCAGTATTTCACTTTTCTCAATCACTAAACATAGGCATAGATTTTTAACAATCAGTCAAAGCATTACTATAAATGTTGGCTAAATACCATGGGACAATTAATGGCGATTGTAAATGCTCATTTATGGTTAATAACATTGGAGGTACATTTACTGTGCTCAACCATTTTATGAGTTTTTTGTTAGCTTGCTTTAAAAATTATTACTGTATGAAATAGTTTTATAAAAAATTATATTTTTATTCAGTAATTTAATTTTGTAAATGCCAAATGAAAAATGTGTTTTTGCTGCTATGGTTTTAGCCTGTAGACATGCTGCTAGTATCAGAGGGGCAGTAGAGCTTGAATGGAAAGAAAAAGAAACTTGGTGTTAGGTAATTGACTATGCACTAGTATTTCAGACTTTTTTATTTTTTATATACATACTTTTTTTCCTTTTGTAATACATTGGAAAACTTATTTGGGAGATTTTGCATTTGTTGTTGAATGTGTGTGAGTGTGTGTGTGAGTGTGAGTGTGTGTGCGCGCGTCTTTTTTTTTTTTTCGTTATTGTTGGTTTATAAAAGCATGCATTGCACTTCTTTTTTTGGGAGATCTATGTTGTTCATGTCCTATGTTTTGTTGTGAGTTCAGCCTGACTGTTCTTTAATGCAGGGGTTCTGAGTTGGATCAGCAGCCCCCATGGTTTCTAAGTATAGAGTCTCAGAACTGCTGCACGGATCCTGTGTTCGCAGCTGGGAGACAGAGACTGGGGTCAACAGCCAGTTGCTGCCTTAAGAACATTTGGTGCAAGATGGCCAGCACTGAACTTTTGGCATGACAGTGTACTTACTGCCTTGTAGCGAAATAAAGCTGTGCCCTTATTTTACTTACTTTTGATTTTTCTCTTCCTTGTGGTTGCATATGATAGTCATACAAAATGAAGCAAACTCAAAGCCCTTCCCTCTCAGAATAATTTGCGCACCATCCGAACTTCACGTGAAGAAGCCAAGAGTCAATTCTATGGAGAAAGAAGAAGCAAACCAAGTTAAACGGTTCACACAGTAGTTGGGAAGAATCTTCTAGAATGCATCCATCAGGGTTCCAGCAGCATTTGAGTTGGGAGGAGAGTTCATTTCAACAGTGTGGGCAGTGTGTGGAAGGCCACGTGAATACAGGCCTAGAGGATACTGCCCTGTCGAGGGGGGCAGTCGGAGAAATGGGGAGCCCTTGAGAGGAACAGTTACCTTTGGCAGGTGCACTGCCGCCCAAGGAGACCACACAAAGAACCAAGGGTTATCCTTTCCCTTTGGCTCCGACCTTTGCTCAGGCAGAGCCCAGCCAGAAGGCAGAGGGCCAGGGAGCCCCCAGATGCGAAGCTCCTCACTCAGTCAGCCCTGTAGGCATCCCTGAGGTGTCCATTGCGTCCACTCTGTGTTTGACAGCCACATCTCTCCTGGCTCCGTCTTTCAGATCTGCTCTTGTCCCAGGGCTACCCCATCTCTGTACCACAAGTTCTGTTCCATCCCCTGCAGCCGCCCTGTTTCCTCTCAGACTGAATTCTCAGAAGCATGCTGCACTTGGTGCTCACAGAGGCAAGAATCTCCGCGCACTCGGGTGCGTGGTGATGTTGAGAGGTCAGAGTGTAGAGCAAGCCAAAAGGAAAAGATCTGAGGTGGGAGGGGCATAGAGACAGCACTTGAACTTTGTCATAGACAAGTGGGGCATCACGAAGTGTTTTCAAGCAGGGAAATAAAATAGTTTACATATGATTAATGTATCTTGTCCAAAGCTTTTATTTGTAGACAGTGTATGTTGAAACTTCAGGTTAACAGAAATACGTAATCGCAGAGTCTGACTTTAAATGTTTCTTTCATCATATTTTTGAAAGACAGACACACAAACACACACACACATATACATCTTCCATCCACTGGTTCACTTTCCAAATGCCCACAACAGCTGAGAACTCAAAACTCAATCCAGGGCTCCCAGATGGGTGACAGGGACCCAAGTGTTTGAGCCATCATCTGCTACCTCCCTGGGTGATTCTTTTGTAGGAAATGGATTGGGAAGCATAGAGCCAGGGACTCAACCAGACACTGGGCTGGGGATGCAGGTGACCCAGTAGCATTTTAACTGCTGTGCCAAGTACCCACCCCAGAGGCTGCATTTTATACCCAGTTAACAGGGTTTTGCATAGTATATTTTCTACTGGCACCTTAATTTCAAAAGAATGTGCTTAAATCCCAGAAAATTTTACTTTAAAAACATCCTTTGATCAGAAGTTTGTAAAAGATATTTTCACATTTTTAAAGTCAATTAAGTCATTTGTTCAGGAAAGATAGACTATGTAATGTGTTTGTCCTTTGAGAGCAGAGTAAGAGGGGACTTCAAAAATTTCATGAAAGTGAAATTAAAAGATAAGTTTAGGGGCTGGCACTGTGGCATAGTGGGTAAAGCCTCTGCCTGTAGTGCTGGCATCTCATATGGACACCAGTTCGAGTCCCAGCTGCTCCATTTCCAATCCAGCTCTCTGCTGTGGGAAACAGTAGAAGATGGTCCAAGTCCTTGGGCCCCTGCACCTGTGTGGGAGACCTGGAAAAAGCTCCAGGCTCCTGGCTTCGGATTGACCCAGCTCTAACCATTGTGGCCAATTGGGGAGTGAGCCAGTGGATGGAAGACATCTCTCTCTCTCTCTCTCTCTCTCTCTCTCTCTCTCTCTCTGTCTCTCTCTGCCTCTCCTTCTCTCTCTGTGTAACTCTTTCAAGTAAATAAATAAATCTTTTTTTTTTTTTTTTGACAGGCAGAGTGGATAGTGAGAGAGAGAGACAGAGAGAAAGGTCTTCCTTTTTGCCATTGGTTCACCCTCCAATGGCCGCTGCGGCTGGCGCATCGTACTGATCCGAAGGCAGGAGCCAGGTGCTTCTCCTGGTCTCCCATGCGGGTGCAGGGCCCAAGGACTTGGGCCATCCTCCACTGCCTTCCCGGGCCATAGCAGAGAGCTGGCCTGGAAGAAAGGCAACCGGAATAGAATCCGGTGCCCCAACCGGGACTAGAACCCGTTGTGCCGGCGCCGCAAGGCGGAGGATTAGCCTGTTGAGCCACGGTGCCAGCCAATAAATCTTTTTTTAAAAGATAAGTTTATTTTGGTGGAGAAAAATTTTGAAATCCATGCATAGTTTTTTCATGCATTTTCATGCATTTCATGAATTTTATGAAGAGTCATTGCATTTTCAACCAATAATTTTTTTAAATTCCTCCTTGCCATTTTCATACACCAAAGCTCCCACTGACCTTTTGTGTGTGCTATAATCTTTGATTATGTTTTGATAGATTTTGATATTTTTCCCATTAAGGAATTCTGCTGACATTGGCTCCTGAAGGTATTTTTGGCTTAATTTTTTAAAAAGATTTATTTATTTATTTGAAAGTCAGAGTTACGGGGACAGAGAGAGTCTTCCATCTGCTGGTTCACTCCCCAGATGGCTGCAACGGCTGGGGCTGGACTGGTCCTGAAGCCAGGAGCCAGGAGCTTCTTCCGGGTCTCCCAAGTGGATGCAGAGGCCCAAGACTTGGGCCATCCTCTGCTGCTTTCCCAGGCTACTAACAGGGAGTTGGATCCGAAGCCAGGCAGCCAGGACTCAAACAAGCACTGATATGGGATGCCAGCACTGCAGATGGCAGTTTAACCTGCTGCACCACAGCACCAGCCCCTCAGTTTAATTTTGTATTTTGTTTTTATTCTAGAACACATTTTTTAAAAGATTTAGTTATTTATTTGAAATGCAGAGCAACAGAGACAGATGAAGAAACAGAGAGAGAAAGAGAACTTTCATCATCTGGTTCACTCCCCAAATAGCTACAATAACCAAGTCTGGGTCAGGCGGAAGCCAGGGTCTCCCACATAGGTGCCAGGAACCCAAGCTCTGGGGCCATCATGGAATGCCTTCCCAGGCACATTAGCAGCAAGTGGAGGGGCCAGGACTCCAACCCAGACTCCAATATGGGATTACAAGTGTACCAAGTGGCAGCTTAACCAGTTGTGATAAAATGTCCACCCCTAAAACACATTTTTTTTTAAAAAAGATTTCATTTATTTATTTATTTATTTGAAAGTCAAAGTTACACAGAGAGAGAGAGAGGTCTTCTATCCACTGTTTCACTCCCCAATTGGCCACAACAGCTGGAGCTGCGCTGATCCAAAGCCAGGAGCCAGGAGCTTCCTCCAGGTCTTCTCACACAGGTGCAGGGGCCCAAATTCTTGGGCCATGTTCTACTGCTTTCCCAGGCCATAACAGAGAGCTGGATAAGTAGTAGAGCAGTCAGGACTTGAACTGGTACCCATATAGGATGCTGGCACTGCAGGTGGTGGCTTTACCCGCTACACCACAGCACCAGCCCCAAAACACATTTTTATAGGTAGTGGTTCTCAGACTTTTTTGAGCATTAGAAACACATTGGGAATTTGTTTAAAATGGGGATTCTTGACCGCACCCTCATGGATCCTGATTCATTAGTCAAGTGTAGACCTAAGAATGTTTAAGAAGCTTCCAGGTGATCCTAACACAGGTGATCTGAGAGGGCCACACTACAAACCCTGTCTTAGGAAAGTATCCTTTAGGCCAGCACTGTGGTGTAGTGGGTAAAGCCACAAACTGTAGTGCCGGCATCCCATATGGGCACTGGTTGGAGTCCCAGCTGCTCCACTTCCTATGCAGCTCTCTGCTATGGCCTGGGAAAGCAGTAGAAGATGCACTGGAGTTGGAGACCTGGAAAAAGCTCCAGGCTCCTGGCTTCGGATTGGCTCAGCTCCAGCCGTTGTGGCCATTTGGGGAGTGAACCAGTGGATGGAAGACCTCTCCCTCTTTCTGTCCCTGCCTCTCTGCAACTCTGCCTTTCAAATAAATAAATCTTCAAAAAAAAAAAAAAGAAAGAAAGAAAGAAAAGCATCCTTTACTCCCATCCACTCTTAGTTTTCTGTCTAAACATTTCCTGGCTTTCAATCCTTGTGGAGCACATCATTTTCAATTAAAATGCTTAACATTTTATCTACATTAGAAAACAACTAAGACCTTAACTTATCCTAAGCAGCTTTTCATAAATCCAGAGAATCATTATATTACAGATGCTGATAATTATGGTTAACATCAGTTTTTAGATCTTTCTTTGACCTTTATGATATGTATATAAACATAATTTTATTCACAATCTATCTGAACTCTTTAATAATATGAGTCTAATGCCCATGACCTATCAAAGGGGGAATCTGTGTCTCAGTACATTTAGCACATAAGCAAAACAAGACAAACCACTTTCATTCAGAAACCCTTGATTCTAACCCAATCTCTAATCAACGTGCCGAAAACCTCTTCAGGTCACCTTAAACCTCTGTGCTTTGGGATTTCCAATTAAATGGAGGAAGTGTTTAATCCTGTATATAGTTACAAAGCACACAGAAGTCCTCAGATCAAAGACCAACAAAATTCAAAGAAAGTGTCTATAGCTCAAAGACATTGGAATACTTAGGATAGAATTGTGAGGTTGTCCTGCTAAAAATAACCTCTGAAATGAACTTGTAAGTTAACAAATTATCTTTAGTCTGTGTTGTTTGTGGGTAAATGTTAAAGACAGAGTCAAGACTTGCTTTATACTCAATCACCTTTCTAAAGAATGTAAATCTATCCACCATTCTTTAATAGTCCCACATATCTAATGATAGACCTAATCTATTTGTTTATTCGTGTTAGAACCTGACCTATTCATTTCTTCAGCAGATATTTATTATTATTTTAGTCTATACAAGGCCAAATTAAAAAATAAAACATATATTTGAGTAAATGTTATATAAACAGGGTATATAACCTATATAATTTATATATCTTATAAATATGTAAAATTAGGAGCATAGCAGTATTTTCTGGGATACCCTAAAAAACTAAGAAAGAAGTTTATTTCATGTTTGCTTTTTTAAGAACTATATTTCTTTTAAATGTCCTTTTTGGAGCTGGCATTTTGGAGTAGCAGGCAAAGCCACTGCCTGTGACACTAGCATCCCATATGGGTGCCGGTTGGTGTCTCAGCTGTTCCACTCCTGATCCAGTTCCCTGCTAATGGCCTGAGAAAGCAGCGGAAGATGGTCCAAATGTTTGGGCCCCTGCCACCTACATGGGAGACCTGGATGAAGCTCCTGGCTCCTGGCTCCTGGCTCCTGGCTCCTGGCTCCTAGCTCCTGGCTTCAGCCTGGCCCAGTCCTGGTCATTGTGACCATCTGGGGATTGAATCAGATTCTTCCTCTCTCTCTCTCTCTCTCTCTCTCTCTCTCTCTTTCTTTCCTTCTTCCTTTCTTTTCTCTATTTCTCTCTCTCTTTAAAGTTATATTTATTTATTTGAAAGGCAGAGTTACAGAGAGTAGGGGAGAGACAGATAGATTTTCCATCCACTGGTTCACTCCCCAAATGGCTGCAATGGCCAGAGCTGGGCCACTCCAAAGCCAGGAGCCAGAAACTTCTTCTGAGTCTCCATGTAGATGCAGGAGCCCAAGCACTTGGGCCATCCTCTGCTGCTTTCCCAGGTATATTAGTAGGGAACTAGATGGGAAGTGGAGCAGCTGGAACTCAACCTGGCACCCAAATGGGATGACAGCTTTGCAAGTGGCAGCTTCACCCACTACTCCACAGCGCTGGCTCCCTGGCTCTCTGTCTCTCCCTCTCTCTCTGTAACTCTGACTTTCAAATAAATCAACACATCTTTACAAAACAATGTCCTTTTCATGTTTTAACATTCCTGCTATCAGACTATTTCTTAAATACCATCTAGTTTGGCTTTCTTTGAAAACTGTTATTAAATTCAAGGAGTCTTACAGTTGGTGATAGCATAAAATAAAGGAAGAGCTTGGTATTTATAGTAGATATTTAAGAAAAAAATCAACCAGTTTTCCACTCCTGGAAAATTTGTCCACTGTCACCAGGCTCATGGTAGCCACATACCTCAGCATGGCTCATGGGTTAGTGCATGTCTGTAATTTCTGCAGCATGGGAACCTCTTTTATCTCGGGTGTCTATGCTAATGCTCAATCTGCAGTATGTACTCAATACCCTGAAAATCCATGAATGAATGAGTTAGCATCCCTTCATGTTCTCACCTCCATGCTACCTGCAGGACTGTGGTCACCCACTTCTTGCTGGGTCTGTACTTGATCAGCTATAAGTGAGTTTGTATCAGCTCACCTGGAGTCCCTCTAGCTCTAACCATCTCTGAATAAGTGAAGTCATTGAGAAATGAGAAGCGACAGTGGTTTTCGCGGATTTGTTTGAAGTGTGTATAGCTCCTGGAGGTAATGCAATTGATAACATTTGCTGAATACTGAGTATAAGAATGGAGAGGGCCTCTTCCCACCTCAACCCCCTGGTTAAGTGGGGGTCCAAGGACCAAACAATATTTGATTATGTCACTTAAATGGTACTCAACATAAGGAAGCTCTCTGAGGGTCTTAAAGCTAATTTGCATCACAAGTCACGTAACCATCTGTTTCATTATGCAAAGATCTAAGATGACTTACATCTGCTCTCTAACACTCTTATGGAAAAGAAGTATCTTAGAATGAGGATGGACAAATTATAACCCCTGACCAAACCTGGACCACTGCTTACTTTAGTAATTATAGTTTTCTTGAAACATGGCCACACCCTTTCATAGACATATTGTCCATGGCTGTTTCCCTGCCATGATGGCAGAATTGAATAGTTGCAACAGAGACTGTGTGGCCTACAAAGCTTAAACTATTTGCTATCTGGAGCCGGCGCTGTGGCATAGCGGGTAAAGCCACAAATTACAGTGCTGGCATCCATCCCATATAGGTGCCGGTTCGAAGCCCTGCTGCTCCACTTCCTATCCAGCGCTCTGCTATGGCCTGAGAAAGCAGTAGAAGATGGTCCAAGTCCTTGGGCCCCTGAAACCACGAGGGAGATATGGAAGAAGCTCCTGGCTCCTGACTTCAGATTGGTGCAGCTCTGGCTGTTGCAGCCAGCTATGGAGTGAACCAGCGGATGGAAGATCTCTCTCTCTTTCTCTCTTTCTCTCTCTCTGCTTCTCCTCTGTGTAACTCTGACTTTCAAGTAAAAATAAACAAATCTTTAAAAAATATATGCTATCTGACACTCAACAGAGAAAGCTTGCAGAAAAGTAATGAAAATCACAATAGCAGTATCAGTGATGAAGATAATGGGTTCTGCTTCAGTTAAACAGATTGGGTTTACAACTTCTCCATTTTCAGGGTCCTTTTGGTGGCTTCACAGCATGGCTACCTCTGTTTGGGAGTTGAGAACACCTAGCAGATAAGCTATATGAAGTTACTAAATTTGGTGGACTTGCCCTGCAATATGGCAACTTCCTATGACTCACCCTAAATCTTTGAGGTCCTTCAGCGTATTCTGTTTGAATTCGCTATTCCCTTTGTAGACTTCCAAGTACCTACCAAGTGGTTCTCAATCCAAGTACTTGTGAGAACTGCCTGAAGAACTTCTGAAAAATTAATGCCCAGCCAGCACCCAGGACATATGGAAAAGAATCTCTGGGATAGAGCCTGGCATTGGGCATTTCTGGAAAGTATCCCGGGTAATCATACAACCATGCTTGAGAACCACTGAGCTACCGAGAGCTTTTGTCAGCACCCTAGTGATAGGTGTTACAGACTCCTTCCAACCAGATAAAAGAATGGGGACAACTGTAACCAACGGGTGGGCTAATCTCTACTGTGGTATGTCACGAAGTTTGTGTGCATCAAATCACCTTGGAGAGCTTGTGAATAAACAGATTCCTGGGCTTACCCCCTAGAATTTTGGCTTCTCCAGATATAGGTTGTATCCCTAACAAGAATTTGTATCCCTAACAAGTTCGCAGGCAATATTGATGCCACTGGTCTAGAGGTCATACTTTGGAACCATTGTATTAGTAACAGTTCCATGGGTACAGAGCTTAGCTCATATCAAATCCTTCACAAATTATGTTTAACAGATAAGGGGAGGTTTGTAGCAGAAGGTAAATCTGGTGATGATTATATCCTAATTTTTTAAAAAATTTTATTTGAAAGGCAGAGAGACAGAAACAGACATAGATCTTCCAAACACTGGGTCACTCCAGATGCCCTCAACAATCAAGATTGAGTCAGAAACGCCATCCTGGTCTCCCATGGGGGTGGCAGGAGACCAAGTACTTGAAACATCAGCCACTGCCTTCCAAGATGCACATTAGCAGGAAGCTGCATTTGAAGCAGAGTAGCCAGGACTTGAGCCAGGCACTTGGATATGGGGTGCAGGCATCCAAAGGAGTGACCTAACCTCTACACCAAACACCTACCCCAGCGATTCTATTTTAAATGCTAGGGGTATTCCTAGCAGGAATAAGACACTTATATTCTGTCCTCATTGAGCTGCGTTCTCAAAAGAGAAAAACATAATTTCACGCATGGATATGAATACCACAAAAGGAAAGCATGGCCTTATATGATGATAATAGAAATCCTCTAGTCCAGTGGCTCTTGGCCTTCTGAAACCTAATGTTGCCAAGATCTATCATCACTAAGTCAGCTTGAACCCAACTACAGAAACTCTGGGAAAACAAACAAAGGTGGGGTATGAAGAGAAAGAGAGAGGGAAGCAGAGAGAGAAGATACATAGATGATAATGATAGGTTGATGATAGATGTTACAAAGATATAGATAAATAGATAATATGTAGGTAGATGATAGATAGAGAAGAGTTAGATATCTAGTTGATAGACAAGAAAAAAGTAATTAATTTGACCAGGAATTATGTTCCTACTTTGGTCTTATTATCACGGACTGTAGTAGACACAAACCTATTTAATCAACTATAAAATTAGATTTTCTCTCATAAGTCCTTGATCTTTATCATTCATGGGAAAATGCCATGGCAGTGAGAGGGAGAATTGTTTAGCTCCTTCCTCAGCTCCTCTCACTCACATATAGCTTCCGGAAGACTAGCACACCTTAGAATGACAGGGGAGTCTCCATTTCCAGTTATATGAGCTGCTTGAGATCCCAAAGAACAAAGACACATTCGGACTCAGGTGGCTTCAGCTGGTGGGCCTTTCTGTAAGGACACGAAAAGAGTGCATAGGAAACGAAAATGGTTCAGCAGCAATCACACAAGGTCTTGTGGAGAGCCAGGTTATCTGGGATCCCATGATGATCCAGTGACCCCCTTACTTTTCCATTCTTGGGGCTCCATTGCTGTTCCCTCCTGGCTGCTTTCATTCCATAGCTTCCCCACGATGAACTGGCACTCCATTGTCCATCCATCCCTCTCACGATGCCAGAGTCACACTAACATTACCTCCATAACCAGTAAGGATGATGCGATCGGTTTTTTAGAAAGCTTTATTTATTTATTTGAAAGGCAGAGTTACAGAGAGACAGTTACAGAGAGAGAGAGAAGTCTTCCATTTGCTGGTTCACTCCCCAAATGGCTGCAATGGCTAGAGCTGCACCAGTCTGAAGCCAGGAGCCAGGAGCTTCTTCTGGGTCTCCCACACAGGTGCAGGGGCCCAAGCACTTGGGCCATCGTTGACTGCCTTTCTAGTGCATTAGCAGGGAGCTGAATCAGAAGTGGAGCAGCCAGGACTCCAATCAGCACTCCTATTGGATTCCAGAACCACAAGCAGAGGCTTAGCCCACTATGCCACAGCACTGGTCCTGATGTGATTGTTTTTGTTCAGGACTTAATTTTTGAGTTCTTTTCTGAAAATTATCATGAGACATCCTCATTTTTAGGCCAAGGTCCAAGTATTTTTGTCCATGGGGAAAGCCGTGGATAATATGTGCTACCAATAATAGACTTTGGTGTAGGGCAATCTTTCCTTACTGACCATATGTTAAGACCATTGACTAAATTCTTCCACAGTCCCTTTTCTGAATTCTTTCTGTCCAGCCTAGTTGCATTCCTCTCAGTGGTCTCCTGGCAGGTGTTGCCATTTTTAAACACCTGTTTATCCCCAAGCAGGATGGTTGTGCTTCTAGCAGAGGAATGAGTGTTGGGCTACAGTCACTGGGGAAGCTTCTAGCAGCCATATTAAGCAGCCAGAGAAATCACTCCACCCTGTCTACAAAAGCAATCAGTATACTGTGCATTCGAACTGGTGAGGGTCTATAAGCCACAAGTCTCAAGTTAATTTACGATGCTGATTATTGGTTCCTTTTGAGCCAGTTCTGGTATTAAGCGAGGAGAAGGAAGTATGAAGTAGCAAGCGTTTGGGCATTGCTGGGCTATGTGGGCCCCAGTGCTGTTTAGCACCAGTAGCAGAGTATTTCCAGGGCCCCCCTTCCAGACATCTGTAGCACACAGTGACTACCCTTCCCCCAACACCTTCCTCTGCAGGTGCTCTGCCACTTCTCTTTCCCACTTTGTGTGCTTTGTAGTTTGCTGTCCCCAGTGGACCTCACCCTCTGTCCCTGACTCTTGACCCCTCCAGTGGAGTGGCAAAATGGGCTTCTGCCCCTCATCCATCTCATGAACCCATGAATTCCCCTCTTTGCCTTTTATCCTTGTTTATATCATCATTGAGAGAAGTCCCAGGAGCTGCAGCAGGGGGAGGGGTGCAACATCTGACTCAGAATTAGAGCTTCAGTAGAGAGCCATTCTCCGGGCCGGCAGGCAGGAGTTGCATTCTTGCCAACCCTTCCTATGAGCAGGCGGGCAGTGCCTCCATTCAGGCTACCTAAGTCATTCTGAAACTGATTGCAGTTGGCGCTTTTATTGGCGTCCTTCCTTTGAAGTCGAGTTTCAGATCATCAGTGGTTTTGTCTGCAGACTCTGGTGCCAAGTGAAGTGACAAACCTTTGCTCACAAAGCAATATTCTTAACAGCCTTTTCTCCTGGCCTACCGGTGGGTCTGATTGCAGGTGAACACAGCTGGATTGGTGGATGGCTGGGGATGGGTAGATGGGACTGAAGAGAGAGCAAGTGTTATAAAATGTTCATTGCAGAATCTGGGTAGTGAGGGTTTGGGTGTTTGTTTTCAAATTCTTTCAACTTCTTTGGATGTTTAAAATCCTCAATAAAATGTTGGGGGGAAAGGTGAATACAGAAGCAGTGCTGACAATAGTAGCAAATTATGCACTTGAAAGCTGAACTTGTAGGTGAGACTGGAGAGGTTTTTATTTTTATTAAATAGCTTATTGTTACAAATTAATGATTTTTTTCTGCTCAAAATTATTAAATCAATATTTTTAATTAAAGTTAATTAAAATCAATAGTTTCAAAATTAAAGACAGATGTTGTGTAAGAAAAGAAGCAACTAATATGTTAAAGGTCTTACATGAAACATACTATCAAATTCTACACCACCAATCAGACAAGGGTACTGAATCTTTTTTCTGCCAAAGACCCCTTGAGTATTAATGACATCATTCGCAGGCCATTCAAAACTGTCATTTTAACAATTAGCCTGCTCTAGGTTTATTAAATGTTGAGTCCCTCCTGCAGTTGCCTTGGCAAGACCAGACCAAATGATTTCGCAGGTCTTAATACGGCCCGCGGACTGAAACACATGCAAAATGCATGTGAACCTCAGTTTTCTCATGTGTAACACGCACTGAGGGGTAGGAAAGGAAAGACACCTGCACCTCCAAGTTGTAAGTTTAAATGATCTATAAAGCAACTTATCAATATTATAGAAAGAAATCAGGTATAAAGATTTAAAAGAACAGAAAGGCTTGTTATCCAAATACGTCAGCTAAGCCAACAGACTTGGACAGTGCTGCGTGAATGGCACCTCTAGAACACTTTGAAAGCTTTGAGGCCCCTGAGACCTCAGTCAAACTCTGCTTTTTTTATCTGAAGCACCCGAAACTCATTATACAATTAATGGGGTTTTTTAATCACTCTTAGAAAAAAAATGAAAATAAAGTATTGCGGCTTCTAAGTATAGTTCTTAAATAAATCACACACAATCTGTGTGTACCTGGCACAGAAAAATAACGTGCACATCACGGAAGCAAATGCAACATGCCAAATCTTGGTCTCTGGTTACTACTTATTGTTGCCCCTGAGAACAGAGTAGAACTTTGCCTTTTCACCTATCTTGGAAGAGAAATGGAACTAGGATAACATAACAAAGCAACCCAAAGTTTAGTGTCTTAAGATGATCAGCCATTAATCCTTTCTGTAGATCTACAGTGCTGGGGGCCTCAACTGGCTTTCCCTGAGCAATTGCAATCCAGCTCTGCTCTTGGATTTGGCTGGCTGGGTGAGGCACCTGCGCTGTTCACACGCTGGGTGAGCAGATTTCCCAAGAGCAGACAGAAGCGTGCAGTCTCTGACAGCCATACAGGGCAGTGACACTGCTTTTGCCTTCTGTTGGTCACAGCAAAGCTACAGGCTCAGTGGAGATTCAAGGGGAGAGGAAATAGAGTCCCCTTGGGATGAGAAGAGCTATAGTCATGTTGCAGAGGTAGCTGAGCCGTTGTAGCCATTGTTGCAAACAACCAATTGCAGCCATCACCACAACAATCATTTTTACTCTGAAAGATGCCACATCTTCCCCTGTAAAGCAAATGTACAGTTATTGGAGCAGAATCCTGTGTTTCAGGGCTGCACATCCAAGGGGCGAGGCCTGAAACAAAATAAACTGTGGGCTCATGGACAACCATGTGTGGTGGTGCCTGAGCACTTTGTAATATTACTGTGAGTAGAGAACAAAATAACCTTATAATGATTCATAAATCATTAAAGGGTGCAGCGGCGCTGTGGCATAGTAGGGTAAGGATCTGCCTGTGGCGCCAGCATCCCATATGGATGCCTGTTCGAGTCATGGCTGCTCCACTTCTGATCTAGCTCCCTGCTAATGCAGCTAGAAAGGAAGTCAATGATGGCCCAAGTGCTTGGGCCCCTGCACCTCTGTGGGACATCTGGAAGAAGCTCCTGGCTCCTGGCTTCAGATTGGCCCAGATGCAGCCATGGGAGCCATTTGGGGAGTAAACCAGCGGATGGAAGACCTCTTTCTATCTTTCCCTCTCTCCATCTGTAACCATACCTCTCAAGTAAATAAATACTTTAAAAATAAATAAATAAATAAATAAATAATCCATTGACTGGTATCTGAAGTTCTTGATGTTATGAAACTGATGACTTGATGTCATGGTTTATTTTTTAAATAAGCAAAATTAGATCTAACTCAAACAATAGAGTCGCTCCTGCCTAACACATGAAGGTACATTTTCAAAAAATTTATTAGTAGTAGTATTTTATTTATTTTAAAGGCAGAGTTACAGAGAGAGAGGGACCTTCCATTTGCTGGTTCACTCACCAAATGGCCTTAACAGCCAGGGCTGGGCCAGGCCAAAGCCAGGAACCTCGAGCTTCTTCCAGGTCTCCCACATGAGTGTAGGGGCCCAAGCATTTGGGTCATCCTCCACTGCTTTCTCAGGTGCATTAGCAGGGAGCTGGATCAAAAGTGGAGCAGCCGGGACTTGAACCAGCACCTATATAGGATGCCGGCATAGCAGGCAGAAGCTTAATGGCTATACTACAATGCTGGCCTCTACAAAGACATCTTTTATACTTGGCCAGGGGCCTGGTGCTGTGGCGTAACAGATAAAGCTGCCACCTGCAGTGTCAGCATCCCATAGGGGTGTTGGTTCAAGTCTGGCTGCCCCACTTCCGATCCAGCTCTCTGCTATGGCCTTGAAATGCGGTGGAAGATGGCACAAGTGTTTGTGCCCCTGCATCCACGTGGGAAACCCGGAAGAAGCTCCTGGCTCCTGGCTTCAGATCGATGCAGCTCCAGCCTTTGTGGCCAACTGGAGAGTGAACCAGTGGATGAAAGACCTCTCTTTCTCTCTCTCTGCCTCTGCCTCTACCCCTCTGTAACTCTGCCTTTCAAATAAAATAATCTTTTATATGAATATACTTGGCCAGCACAGGGATATGTCTTCGACAGCGTGAGCCACAGCAGGATCTAGAGCAGTGACTTTTCTCCAATAGGAACCCTGGAGGCCTTACCTCGTGAGTTGCAGCCTTGCAGAATCTTCTGGATTTATTATTTAAAAATCATCTTTCTTGGAGCCAGTCCTATGGCATAGTAGGTTAAGCCTCTGCCTGCAGCACTGCCATCCCATATGGCTCTGTTGAAACCCCAGTTGCTCCACTTCTGATCCAGTTCCCTGCTAATGGCTTGGGAAAGCAGTGGAAGATGGCCCAAGTGCTTAGGCCCCTGCACACACATGGGAGACCCAAAAGAAGCTCCTGGCTCCTGGCTTCAGCCTGGCCCAGCCTTGGTTGTTGCAGCCATTTGAAGAGTGAACCAGCAGATGGAAGACCTCTCTTTATGTCTCTCCCTCTCTCTGTCTATAACTCTGCCTCTCAAATAAATAAACAAACCTTCCAAAAAAAAAAAAAAAAAAAAAGAAAGAAAGAGAAATCATCTCTCTTGCCTCTGCCCTCACAAAGCATTTTATTTTTATCTCTCCTTACCCTTTATATACGTCTCATGTTCCTTAGAAGGTTTTTATGCCAAATCTTGTTGTATTCACCTCTGTCTCTTCTGGAGCACTTAATACTATGCTTCCTGTGTATCAGAACATAGCAGGGCTGCTTTTTAGCTATGTTGGACATACGTGGTTGGGTCAGTTCTGGTTGCTTGGTGGTTGTGTTGTACCACTGGTAAATAAATATAATACACACATACACACCCTCGCTGAATGGTCTGAGAATGGCTTGTTGAAATTCGGTCCCTAATGTCACAGTGCTGAGAGGCGGTGGGACGCTTCGGAGGTGACTAGATTGTTAAGAGGGATTCACGTGGCTCCCCCGGCACTGGATCAGTCAGTACTGCAGGAGCGGGCTGCGCTCCTGCTTTGCCTCCTCAGACACACATCTGTCCATCCTTCCGCTTTTCAGTTGTGTTAGGATGCGACTGGAGACCCTCGACAGAAGCACACACCAATCTTGGACTTTCAGCCTCCAGACTGTTAGCTAAATAAACCTCTTTCCTTTAGAAAGTACCCAGTCTTGGGTATTCTGTTACAGCAACAAGAAACAAAGTTTTGGGGGGGGGGGGCAGGGCAGGCTTGAGATTGATTTAACATGGAATTCATGGACATGGAGTCCATTGGTATAGGGGATTATACCCCCCAAAATGTCCTCCAATACCACGTAAGTAGATCTGATATAAATTTCAACAAGCATAACTTTATAAGAGAATTTTTGGTCTCATGAGAAAGTTGGAGGAAACTCTAAGCCACTCACTCAAGACAAAAAAGGCAAAGTAGGGCAAGGCTTTGGCGTAGTGGCTAAGGCACTGCTTGGGATGGCTGCATCTCAAATAGGGGTGCCTGGGGTCCAGTCCCAGCTCTGTTCTCTATCCCAGCTTCAGCAGGTAATGGCTCAAGTACTTTTTACCCTACCACCCACGTGAGAGACCTGGATGGAGGTCTAGGCTCCTGGCTTTGGCCTGGTCCAGCCTTGGGTGTTGCAGGTATTTGGGGAGAGAATTACCAGATGAGAGAGCATGGCCTGTCAGCATCTCTCTGTCTTTCTTTATGTCTGTCTGCATTTCAAATACATAGGAAGAAAAATAAATAATAAATAATTCTAAAAATTAAAATAAACCCTTCTAAAGGACAAGAGGATTAAAATCTAAAATGACAAAGAAGCATAGAAGATAAAATCCAAACAGTAAGCAGCAGAAGCCAAAGGTGCCCTAGAGAAAAATACTGCAGCTCCAGAACATGGGGGCATCCACAGGGACCCAGGGCTCCCCAAGGGGTACAGTGCTTCCAGGCCAGCTGTGGTAGACAGACCTCCTAAGAGTAGCTCCCCACCAAGGCTCCTGACAGTTATTGCATCAATTGTCAGAACTCTGCAGACGGAGCTAAAGGCCCAACTCAGCCAACCTGGGTGGAGATCACAATGGTAGGCCCAGCCCTACCAGGCGGAGAAACCCTTTAAAGGTAGAGAGTTTTCTCCAGAAAGTAGCAGAAGAGGAAGTAGAGACATCCAACGTGTGAGGGGATCCACGCCCATTGCTGACTTTGAGAATGTGGGAGAACCTCCTCCAAGGACCAAAGAAGCCTGCAGAAGCGAAGAGCCGCCTACACTGACAACCAGCCAAGGAAGCGGGGATCTCCATCCTAACCAACCAGGGGGAACTGAATTCTGCCAACAGCTCAGAGGAGCACGACAGCAGCTCCTTCCCTGCCGCCTGCAGACAAGGGCCCAATGCAGCCAAAGCCTTGGTTTTCGCCAGGTGAGACCCTAAGCAAAGGCCCCACAGCCAAGTGCTCCTGGGTTTCTGACCACCCAGCGGGGAGCTAATACACAGAGCTGCTTTCCCTTGAGAAGGCAACGTATGACTATGCAGTCTCAAGGTGTGAAGTTTGGCGGGGAGAGAGAGGATCAGCAATTTGTTCCATCAGCCAAGATCGTATTTCAGTTAAGAAATGGAGAGCACACACCTGTCACCATGGGAGTCACGTGGTTGACAGGAGGATGCTGACAGATACAGTTTTCCATGGGCAGTGCTCTCCCTCCCTCCTTGCCTTCTTCCTTCTTTGCTTTCTTCTCCAAGAGATATATAAATACAAACTTAAATTTCTAAAAATACAGTAGTCTCTCCATAACCCACAGTTTTACTTTCTGTTACCCTCAGTCAACCCTAGTCTGAAAACATTAAGTGGAATTTTCCAGAAATAAGCAATTCACAAGTCACAGATGACTTTAATTATAGTATATTACTATTATTTTTCTGTAATTTGTGTGATTACAATTTGTTAATAGTCATTGTTGTCAAATTCTCACTGCCTGATTTAGAAATTAAACGATATTTTATGTGTGGATGCACAGGAAAAATCACAGAATGTGTGGGGTTTGATACTGTCTGGAGTTTCAGGTATCCACTGGAGGTTTGGAATATATCCTCCATGGATAAGGGGAACTACCATATATCAAAAGATGTTGGGGCCAGTGTTGTGGCGTAGCGGGTAAAGCCGTGGCCTGCAGTGCCGGCATCCCATATGGGCACCGGTTTGAATCCTGGCTATTCCACTTCCGATCCAGCTCCCTGCTAATGTGCCTGAGGAAGTAGCAGAAGATGGCCCAAGTGCTTGGGCCTCTGCATCCTCGTGAGAGACCCAGAAGTTCTGGCTCCCAGCTTTGGATCGGCCCGGCTCCAGCTATTGTGGCCACTTGGGGAGTGAACCAGCGGATGCAAAGCCTCTCTCTCTCTCTCTCTCTCTCTCTGCCTCTGCCTCTCTGTAATTCTGCCTTTTAAATAATAAATAAGTAAATCTTTTCAAAAACAAAGTTTTCTTCTACAGTTTATTTTTATGCAGGAGGCAGACGGGCAGAACTCCATTTGTTCACTCCCCAAATGCCTGCAACATGCTGGGGCCAGGCCAAGGCTGAAGCCAAAATCTGGGTACCCAATCTAGGTGTCCCACATAGGTGACAGGGACCCAGGTACTTGAGCAATTATCTGCTGCCTCTGAGGGTCTGCATTATCAAGAAGCTGAAACCAAGAGCCAGAGGGAGGGGCCGGCACTGTGTCATAGCAGGTAAAGCCTGCAGTGCCAGCATCCCATATGGCGCCAGTTTGAGACCCGGCTGCTCCACTTCCTCTCCAGCTCTCTGCTATTGCCTGGAAAACAGTAGAAGATAGCTCAAGTCCTTGGGCCCCTGCACCTGCATGGGAGACCCAGAAGGAAGCTCCTGGCTCCTGGCTTCGGATTGGCACAGTTCTGGCCATTGCGGCCATCTGGGGAGTGAACCAGCGGATGAAAGACCTCTCTCTCTCTCTCTCTGCCTCTCCTTCTTCTGTGTGTAATTCTGACTTTCAAATAAATAAATAAATAAATAAATAAATCTTAAAAAAAAGAGCCAGAGGCAAAAACTGAATCTAGGCCCTTTCTTGTTAGACATGGGCATCTTAGCCAGTGCCCTAACTACTAAGACAAACACTCACCTCAATTCAAAAACACAAGTCCTGGTCATTGTTTTTCTCAAAAACTTTTAAGAGATGACACAGCAAGGCAAGCTGTGTGGCCAGGTGGAGTAATGAACAACCTATGTTTAACCCTCGTGAAATGATCAATATGCCTAGAATGCTAAGCCAGCTGGGGCTTAACCATGAACAATCCAGGAGCAGGACCATGAACCCCCAAACCACACAGAGTCATGTGCCTTTCCCATGGAGAGGATCTTCGGCGTTTTTTTAAGATTTATTTATTTGAAAGAGTTACACAGAGAGGGACACACACACACACACACACAGGTCTTCCATCCACTGGTTCACTCCTCAATTGGCCACAAAAGCTGGAGCTGCACCAATCCGAAGCCAGGAGCCAGGAGCTTCTTCCGGTCTCCCACACGGGTGCAGGGGCCCAAGGACTTGGACCATCTTCCACTGCTTTCCCAGGCCACAGCAGAGAGCTGAATTGGAAGTGCAGCAGCCAGGACTTGAACCAGTGACCATATAGGATGCCGGCACTGCAGGCAGCGGCTTTACCCACTACGCCACAGTGCCGGGCCCGATCTTTGGCATTTTTAAACAAGATCAATTGATTGGTTGCTTGATTTAAAAGAGAGTGGCAGAGAGGAAGATGAGAGAGATCTTCCATCCCCTGGGGCTGGGCCAAAACAAAACCAGGGGCTAGGAACTCCATCCTGATCTTCCACATGGGTGCAAGGGCCCAAATAGTTGGGCCATCATTGACTGCCTCTCCAGGTGCATTAGCAGGAAGCTGGATCAGAAGCGGAGTAGCTGAGACTCCAATCAGCACTCTAACGGGAAAGCTGGCATTGCAGGCAGTGCTGAAGCTGTAGTGCCACAGCGCTGTCCCCATCCCCAGAGACTGTTCATTAGCCTTGGATGCAAATGCCTGGACGCTAACTGAACCCTGAACCATTTCTTCCAAAGGGAGTGGAAAGGCCTCGCCGACAGCTGCAAGCCCTTGGTTCTGGGTTGGCTTCATTCTCTCAGACCCAGCAGCTGCATGTGCATCCTCCCCGCCCGGTGAACCAGGTATGGGCATTTCCAGGAAAGATGCTGGAGCCAGCTGGGGTCAGCGCTGGCTCGGTCAGGCTCCCTGAAGGCCGCCCATGACAAGGCTGTGTGTGCGGTGTGACGGTTATGACAGTGTTTTCAGGAGAAAGGAAATGGGGGTTCTGGGGGTGTGGCACTCAGGGGGCGGGGCTGGGAAGGGGGAAGAAGCCCAGCAAGGTGGCCATTTCAGACAAGCTGCCAGCCTCAGCCTGAACTTGCAAGGGAGCTGTGGGGTATAATGGCACGCTGAGTGTGTCTGGACACACGGCAAGTTGGCCATTGGCTAAAGCCCATCCCAGGAAGGGGTTTCTGTCTCTCTGCGCTTGTTTCCAGCTCATGTTGGAAGGCAAAGCATCTCCAAGTAGCGCGACGGGCCTCAGAAAAGAGCCACAGATGTGAGCGTGCAGGTTCAAAGTGCTCCACAGCCAAGGCTACAGGCACGTAGAAATGGGCACCCCCAGGATCAGTGCAAAGAACCACGAGTGCCTCTGGCTTTTTTCAGGGTCAAGCACTACGGTTGCTCCTTAGGACTGCACTCAACACATGTATTGGGGCCTCTCCTCTTGCACAGTCTTTGTGGCCAAAGACTTGGATTTGCACAATTGATGGCTGCTAGCATACGGATTTCGGGGCAAGAGCTACGTAAAGGAAAAATTCCCCCAAAGAATGTGAGAGATAAAATAAGAATTGTCTGCTTTAGCTACCTCCAGGAGATTCGGAACAGCAAAGCACTTTCAAACCAGAACTGTGCCGATAGCATTGATCTCAACTTTGGTGTTGTGATCTAATACTGGAATACTTAGTATAAGGATGAACCATTCTTTGCATGACACTTGTTCTTTTAAATATTTATGCATGGAGATGAGTTCAAAGAGTTTAGGAAAGGGGCCAGAGCTGTGGCTTAGTGTGTAAAGCCACCACCTGCAGTGCTAACATCCCATATAGGCACAGTTGCTTCATACATGCGCGTCCCAGCTGCTCTATACTTATCCAGCTCTCTGCTATGAACTGGGAAAGCAGTAGAACATGGCCCAAGTCCTTGGGCCCCTGCACCTGTGTGGGACACCTGGAAGAAGCTCCTGGTTCCTGAATCGGTACAGCTCCGGCCATTGCAGCCAACTGGGGAGTAAACCAGTGGATGGAAAACCTCTCTCCCTCTCTGCCTCTCCTCTCTCTGGGTAACTCTGATTTTCAAATAAGTAAATAAATAAATCTTAAAAAAAAAAAAAAGAAGTGCCGTGGAATTTCAGAAAACATTTATAAATAAAAATGTATTTGAAGTCACAGCAATGCTTGAGTAGAGACACACTTGTGGGGCACTCATCTGGCATATTTTTCTCTGTTATCTTTTTTTTTTTTGACAGGCAGAGTGGACAGTGAGAGAGAGACAGACAGAAAGGTCTTCCTTTTGCCGTTGGTTCACCCTCCAATGGCCGCCGCGGTAGGCGCGCTGCGGCCAGCGCACCGCGCTGATCCGATGGCAGGAGCCAGGTGCTTCTCCTGGTCTCCCATGGGGTGCAGGGCCCAAGCACTTGGGCCATCCTCCACTGCACTCCCTGGCCACAGCAGAGAGCTGGCCTGGAAGAGGGGCAACCGGGACAGGATCAGTGCCCCGACCGGGACTAGAACCTGGTGTGCCGGCGCCACAAGGCGGAGGATTAGCCTAGTGAGCCGCGGCGCCGGCCTCTCTGTTATCTTAATCTAAATTTCAGGAAATAAAATAGACCTAGAAATCTATTTGTTGAAAATATCTTATTCCTAGAAGACAGTGCTTACAGTTAAAAGAGCAGCATGAATCTTTCTGATTTTTCTAAAAAATCTATTTTAAGTTAGGAAATTATTCAAGGTAAATATTATGACTTAGAGTTGATTCACAATCAGTACACATGTCAAAACAAAATGTTGGTCACCATTTGCCCTCTTATCTCAAATAGAGTACGGAGGAATTTCTCAAGTTTAAAGCAGTGCCATTAAGTCCCAGCACCATGCTTTTAAATCTGATGACATGATTTCAAATTTGATTTATGAGAAAGGACAGGAATAAAATAGCAAAAGAATATTCTAGAAAAGAAAAATATTAAAAAGGAGAGCCAGCACTGCCCCATGTGAGTATTCTAGTATAATTCACAGCAACCACAAATACAGATGTAGCACTGAGTTTGGGTCTTTTCATAATTGTGGGAATTTAATCTACCATCAGAGAGGCCTCATAACATGTCCAGGAGGGAAAGAGACAGTGTTTAGTGGGAAGTAATTGGAGCAGAAAATTCATTTCTACTTATATGAACCTCTCTATAATACAGTAAAGAAAACCAAAATATCACTTTATAGAAAAATAGTTCAATATTGAATTTAAACAGTGAACTACTTTCTTAACTTTAGAAGATTGAATCACAAAACTAGAAGTCAATAAATTTAGTCAAAGAGACTTTGAAAACCTTTACATCTTAAAAAATTCCTTAACCAAATAAGACAGACAAGACAGAAAATTGTATATAGGAAATGTCATAAATACAGTAAGTTCTTTATTACTTAAGAATTCATGCAAAATGGTAATAAATATATAATAATCCCATAGGTAAATGAGTTATTTGAACAGGAGCAAAAGGACTTACAGTTATGAACTTCACTAGAAACGAAAAATAGACATAAAATTTGCAATAAGGACTTTTTTGGCAAATCAAGCTGTTAGAAGGGGCCTGTGGCATTTGATAGATTTATCCACTATTTCTGGCAATGTGAATCACTAAAAATGTTTCTAAGAACAATTTAGGAATACACACAAAGAACAATAAAAATTTTCATTTGCTTATATACAGTAATCTCATTCCTGGAAACTTGCTATTAAAAGAGCAAACATGAGTAAGAAGTAATAGGATTTATGATAGGAAGAAAGAGAGACAGTAGGGCTGGAAGCTAAGAAAATGGAAAGAAGAAAGGAAAAAAAAAAACCAGGCTCTCTTCCTATATTCAATAGTAAGTGTGCATGAAGTGATGGTACAAGACAGCCATTTGAAATACCACACAGTCTACAGAAAGCAAGTAAAATGCTTGCTTTGGAATGTCCAGTAAAAGAAATCCAATGCATCATTGTGCATATATTAAATGAGCTTCCATGCAAAAAATATGAGCATATGTATGAACAAACATTAGGAAGGAATTTCCAAAAGGGAAGAGTTGAGATTTACTCTACCATCTTCCAACTTTCCTTTGCTGTTACTTTATATTTCTAATAACAGTCACGAGGCATGGGTCATGCTGAGGAGAGAGCCAAAGCACCCAGCTCAGGTGGAGGAAGGCTCCATTATTCATTCTTCAAAGAGAGTTGAAAAGCTTTTTTTTTTTTTTTTAATATTTATTTGAAAGGTGAAGACAAAGGGCAGGGGGGAGAGAGAGAGAAAGAGAGAGAGAGAGAACAAGCTCTAACTCCCATCTATTCCCCAAAGGCCCACAACAGCTGAGACTGGGCCAGGCCAGGGCTGGGGCCAGGAGGCAGAAACCAATCCAAGTTTCTCATATGGGTGGCAGGAACCAAGTACTGGAGCCACCACCACTGCCTTCCTGGATCTGCAGTGGGAGGAAGTTGGGATCAGGAGCTGGAGCTGGAAGTCAGTGCCAGACATTCTGCTGTGGGACACGTGCATCTTAACCGACATCTTTCTTTAAAGTTTATATTATTTATTTGAAAAGTGGAGTGACACACAGAGAGGTGTCACTTGTCTTGCCAGCGAGGGCTGGAACTGTTCCAGACTAAAGCCAAGAGCCAGGAGCTCCATCTGAGTCCCCCATTTGTGTGGCAAGTGCCCAAGTACCTGGACCATCATTGACTGCCTCCCAGGCATATTATCAGGAAGTTGGATCGAAAGCAGAGTATCTGGGACTCAGACTCACTCGCTGATATAGAATGTGGTGTCCCAAGTGGTGACCTAGCTGGTGGTATCACAACACCCACCACTTAACCAGCATTGTAACTGCCAGCTTAATTCCCACTCCTCTGAGCAGCTTTTAATTGATCCTCGATGTTGTTAGAATAGGGATGACAAAGAAAAATTAGGAAAAAAATAAAACAAACTCCTTTATCTATTATCTATCTATCTATTTATCTATCTATCATCTATCTATCCATCCATCCATCTATTACAGGAAATGCCTCAGAACATGCATTTCTACACACAGGAAAGGATTATTTGGGTAAATGATTGTTCACATTTCCTTGCAAGATTTATAAAAAAGCACCTGATAAAAATCTTCGGAAGAGGGATTGACAATTGACTCACTCACTGGCATTTTGTTATATTAATCATCCCCATCAAATAATAAATTTTTAGTCACTCAGTTGCACATGCTGCTACATCAACCTTCATCTGATAACGGCGCACTCCACCCTCATCAAGAAGAGACTTTTTCTAAGAAAATAGGAAAACTTGGCCTTTGGATGAGCTTTCTGCCCCCTTCCATCCATCTTCCACTTCTCCGATGGTTTTGGTGCTGGGTTCAGTCCCAAGGGGAATGGGAAAGGCCCTGCCCCCCTGCTGTAGGTTTTTGCTACTGATGCCAGGAAACAAGTTTCCCTTTTTCACGATTAACAACAACACGGTGGAATACTAATGTTCAGTTGTCATTTCTAAGCTCAGCATTGCTGTCAACCTGGAAGCTAGAAAAACCCCTTGAACAACCCCAGAAACCACCGTGCTGGCTTGGGCTCAATGGGCCACAGTGTTTCTGAGCTGACAGCATTAGGTGGGAGACACATCAGAGTTCCAACCATCCCGCTTTGCCTTCTCAGCTGTGAAGAGCTGTTTCCTTTCCATTCCTAAGCCGAAGACGACAACAGCAGAAACAGATTTCTACTTCCTGCATCCTACTTCAAGTATCATTGTCAAACTGTCTTTTTGACAGGTCATTAAAATCTTTCAAAGTTGAGATGTGGGTTTCGATGTTTGTGTTTCTTGTTTTGTTTTCAAGCCTCACATTGGTGGTGTTAAACCACCTTGCAAGAGGAGGTACAACTCAGCTCTCTGAGGACAACCCCTGGTTGCATGTCCACAGCCCCACTCTCACAGAATGCCTCAGGGTTCGCTGTGGCGATTCTGTACAGGGGCACTGAGCGCACTGTGCTTGTTAGTGAGCAAGATGCCACTATGGGAGCCGGCACTGTGGCATAATAGGTAAAGCTGCTGCCTGTGGCGCCAGCACCCCGTAATGGGCACTGGTTTATGTTCCGGCTGCTCCACTTTAGATCCAGCTCCCTGCTGATGGCCTGGGAAAAGCAGCGGAAAATGGCCCAAGAGGTTGGGCCCCTGCCCCCCACATGGGAGACCTGGCTTCTGGCTTTGGCTTGGCCCAGCCCTAGTTGTTGAAGCCATTTGGGTTCCAACCAGCAGGTAGAAGATCTCTCTCCCTCTCTCTCTCTCTAACTCTTTCAAATAAATAAATAAATCTTAAAAAAAAAAAGTAACTGCAGGGCAAATTAGCTAACACAAGTAATGATCAATGAGCCTTGGAAATGCTTTACTGCTCTTCCTATATAGCTAATATGGCTATTACTCCCTTATAGAAACTGATATGAACAATCAACTGCAACAGGGCAAGAATCCTGACTATGAATTCTGTGCTGAACCCACAGTCATGTAAAATCCATGCACAAGGGCCAGCGCTGTGGTGCAACAGACTAAGCCGCTACCGGCAGTGCTGCCATCCCATATGAGCGCCGGTTCAAGTCCCTGCTGCTCCACCTCCGATCCAGCTCTCTGCTAATGTTCCAAACAGCAGAGAATGGCGCAAGTCCTTGGGCCCCTGCACCCACGTTGGAGACCAGGATGAAGCTCCTGGCTCTCAGCTTCAGCCTGGCCCAGCCTTGGTTGTTGTGGCTATTTGGGGAGTGACCAGCAGATAGAAGATCTCTCTCTCTCTCTCTCTCTCTCTCTCTCTCTCTCTCTCTCTCTCTGTAACTCTGTCTTTCAAATAAATAAAGTAAACCTTTAAAATAAAAGAAAGAAAAAGTAGAAGATGGCCCAAGTGCTTGGACCCCTGCACCTACATGGGAGAACTGGAGGAAGTTCCTGGCTCCTGGTTTTGGCTTGGCCGAGCCTTAGATGTTGCTACCATTTGGGGAATGTCTTTCTGTCTCTCCCTCTCTGTAACTCTGTCTTTCAAATAAATAAAAACTTTAAACTAACCAAAAAAAAAGAGGGGTGGGTATTGTGCTGCAGCAGGTTAAGCAGCTGCATGGGACTCCCACATCCTGTATTGGAGCGCCTGGGATTGAGTCACAACTCTGCTGCTGATCCAGCTTCCTGCTATTGTACACCCCAGATGATACATATGAAAGCCCAAGTACTTGGGTCCCTGACACCTACGTCAGAAACCCAGATGGAGTACCCAGCTCCTGTCTTCAGCTTGATCCAGCCCCAGCAGATTGTGGGCATTTGAGGAGTGACCTAGCAGATGGGGATCTCTGCCTGATAGTCTCTCTCTCTTTCACTCTCTCCTTTCCTCTCTCTCTCTCTCTCTCTCTCTCTCTCTCTCTCTGTTGCTCTGCCTTTCAAATAACTAAGAATAAATAGCCTCTTTAAAAAGTGGCGTAAAGCAATCTTTAAGTCCATATAAATACAACTGGCATTTTAAAGAAGTTGAGTTTCCCAGGAATGACTGCAGGGATGTACCTGTGGCACTGTGACCGCCTTCACTGGAGGTGTCTGCAGTGAGGCTCATGGGGCCCATCTGTACTTGACAGTTGACCTCACCTTCTAGGCCACAACATTCTTATGCAGGGAGTTATTCCTCTCCATAGCGGAGGACCAGACAGGAAGCGCCACAGGCAGGAGAACTCAGGATCTGCTCTATGTGGGGGCCTGTTCCAAGGTAGGTCCATATCCTTTGCTGTTTATGTTTCTCCCTGGACACAGATAGGCGTCAGCTCCCTGTTCTGTAAAAATGGAGACAAGGCAAGCCCACCTCGTGTGGGCACTTTGAGGAGTAAAGATGGTCCAGTGAGCAAAGTGCCTGGCACTGTTTGCTGCCAGTGGAAAGGACTGGACAAATGACAGCTAAACATACAATCGTGTGTCATTTAACAACTCGGATACTTTCTGAGAACTGTGTCCTGAGGTGGTTTCATGGTTGAGAGGACAAATGGCACAAACCCATCCAAACTTAGATGATATAGGCCCATCATACATGTTGGCCTCTTGATGCAAACAAGAAATGCAGGAAACATGGGTTGTCTGAGGCTGCTACTGGATTAACGTGGGGCACACTGTTCGACAGTAAACTTTCTTTTATGGCGAGAAGGAGGGTACCCTAAAATAATGATCGTGATAAAAAGCGTGGTATGGTAAATACGGAAACCAGTAACATAGTCATGTAACACCATGTGCGCTGTGCTTTTACACGGTTGGGAGTTGTAGAACAGGTGTGTACACCAGCATCACCACCAACTGGCAAGAAATGCTATGCAATACGCTCTCAGGATGGCTGTGGTGTCACTGGCTCCATTGTAATGTACGGCTCCCCACCCAGTACGTTCATTGTACTGTTGAGTGACATATTGTTAGGTGGCACGTGACTACAGTGAAAAATTTTAAATATCACAATCTGGGCAATAAACAGTTCAGTTAGAAAATCTCTTCTACATTTCCTACATGTGATAGGCATGTCTTGAATATAACTGCAATCGGTTACAATACACATATTAATTCTTATTTTTATACACCCAAATCAAAGGCATTGCATTACTATGGAAGATGATGCAAAACTATATTCTAGTACCAAAGCCCAGATCCTCTTTTCTGTTTTAAAAGTGGAACTGCAGGCCCCAGAAAAAGCACACGAATACACACCACCACGGTCACCCACTCCCACACACCTTCCTATTGCCTGTTTCCACCCTTCCATAACCATGCAGGAACTAGAGAATCTCCTGTTTTGGAACCTCCATCATGCCCCCCAAAATGAGAGTTCATTCCAATAAGTTGGATCTCTTCTCCCCTCTCCTGCTAACCAAGGATTATCCTCAGGCCTTCACTGCTAACTTGTATAAAACCTCTTGGAAGATAATGTATCTCCTTCTTTGAGGATCCTCTTGATGTCAGGGATAAGTGGGGCTTTTGGGGCCTGCAGTGTGGCGTAGGTTAATCCTCCGCTTGCGGCACCGGCATCCCATATGGGCACCGGTTCTTGTCTCAGCAGTTCCTCTTCCAATCCAGCTCTCTGCTATGGCCTGGGAAAGCAGTAGAAGATGGCCCAAGCCCTTCAGCCCTTGCATCTGTATGGGAGACCTGGAAGAAGCTCCTGGCTTTTGGCTTCAGATGGGCTCAGCTCCAGCCACTTGGGGAATGAACCAGCCAATGGAAGACCATGGAAGACCTTTCTCTCTCTTTCCCTCTTACTGTCTGTAACTCTGCCTCTCAAATAAATAAATAAAATCTTTTAAAAAAAAAGTAAATGAATTTTATAATTGGTGGTTCTGTGTTTTTAACCTCCTTTGGATATTTTGTTTTTCACAGAAAATCATCACTTGATGCACTGTCATGATGTTGTAGTTTCCATTCCAAGTCTCTTGTCAATAACTTTTACATGGCAAAAAGTGCAATTGATAGAATGTGGAGAAATGGAGTGTTATTCATGCAAAGTACAAGTGATAATTTAACTTACACGTGTATTTTGTTGGGCGAGGTCCAGAAAGTAAACAAAACTTGGTTTATGTCGTGTTCCTTCCGCATGTAGGCAGTGCCTCTTGTAGGCAGAGCTCTATTCTGGTGACATGGAAAATCACCAAAAAATGTGGAAAAAATGACCCCATGCACACTGAGTGACTCATAGAAATTAAAGGGGGTGGGGACTTTCAAAAGAGCTTATTGTCCAAGTTCCTTGTTTCTAAGTATGTCTATAGCTGTGTCAAAAATAAGCAACATAGTTCAGTGTTCTCATCTCTGTGGATGGGAGATACTAATGTCCACTGACTGTGGAATTACATAATCACATAGAACTGTTCTGGAGGGAATGAGGAAGTGTAATCCTGTGTGTGTGTGCTTGTGTGTATGTGCACATGCGTAACATTTGGCCATGATTCCATATAACTTCCAGGGTCATCCATGAAGAAGCCTCATCCCACCTCTCCTGCACCTGGCAAGACGGTGACCCTGTACACACCTCCCTCAAAGAAGGGGCAGATACATCCTTAGGAAATCAAAGAAATCATTTTCCAGTGCTTGACAGTCTGAGCACAGTGAGGACGTGTGTCAGCTGCCAAACAGGATTTGGTCTTCTGTTGGGGTCCTGAGTGGGCCCAGCAGGATTTAAGGGGCAAGGCCAGCAGCAGGTTCTCTTTGGAGGCCCAGCCTTTTAGGAGTGGGGAAGATTGTCCAACAAGTGAGGCCTCCCCTTAATGCAATGTGACAGTGTGCCCAGGGCTGGGCGGCCCTCGGGGAGAGAGCCAGGCAGTGCTGGTAGTTAGGGAAGGATTTGCATAATTACATTCACCTGAGGGACTCCATTTACCCAACAATGCAGCTCTTTGTGGTGAAGCCAGCAGCTGGCCCCACTGTCAGAACAATGCTTTGGCCTTGTTCTTCCAAACAAATGCATGGACTCTGAAATCAATGACAAATGAGCATGTTGGGTAGTATAGAGTTAGGAATGGTACAAATGTTAGCGTGGTGTTTCACAGTCCCTTTGGTGAGGCATCTATTTAAAAGTAGTACTTAGGTCACTATGGCAGAAAGACTCCATGCTATTAATAGTCCTACTACACTTGGCTATGGACCTCCAAGCCTGTATATGGTTTCATATAATAGCACATATAGAGTGGACATTTGTGTATGAAATTGCTCATGAACCAGAGAGGTGATCCTTGAAACACAAGTCCCTCCTGATGTTTGGTAAAGAATTATAACCAGTAATAAAGGCTTTTTCTGTGTAACATACTTACTGTTTTAAGTTCCAGTACAGTGTCCTGTTTTCTGATGGCAAGATTGCCCTGGATTTGAGATGCTAATCAGCAACCAGCAAGGAGGCACTTAATGCAGAGGCCGCTGGGCTCACACAGGCCGAGCTCTGTGGCTGGGGGCATGTTTACCTAAGACTCCAAACAGAGCCACTGCAGATAGGACGACCCAGCGCAAATATTGTGCTCGGCTCATTTCCTGGTATTGCCCACATTTACATTCAAGAGGGAGGTGCAGGGAGTGGAGGCTGCGTTGGCTTAGAGGCAAGTCCTTTTATTGCGCCCAGGAATTTTTGCATTTGCCCCTCAAAAATCAGAACGTAGGATGCACTTCCAAGGGAGTAGAAAAATTCCCTATAGAAGGTTTGCTTTAAGTCAGGACATATTTTAAATATCACTTTTGTAACCATAGCTGCACTGAAATTCCTTTCAGATTTTGTTGGAAGTTAGGGGATATTGAGAGGATTTTAACTGGGGAAGGGAAGCAGCTCCTCCCTTGGCACTGAAGCTACTCTCAGTCCAATGCAAAGGAGGGTATTTGCTTGAGCCCTTTTCTGACTTACCCAGAAGATAAGGACAAGAAGCAAGCACGTTTGCTAGGTCTGTGTGTCCTTGGCTCCATCCCTGTTCCCCACATGGCATCCTGATGAAAGACAAACATTGCTGTGTTTATCGTCCTCTAGTCACAGGTAATGGGAATGACACATGAAAGACAGGCTGCTCCTCATTCACAGGGAAAGTGGGAAGCAGGAGCGGGACTCCCAGCACCCAGCTCAGGCCCCATCAGCTCTCACCACCGGCCCTCACTCCAATTTGTAACAGTGGTCTCCAAGCCTGGTGGTCCATCAGAGCCATCTCGACAGAATCTGCCTCCCTGAGTCTTTTAGAAACAATAATTCTCAGAGACAGAGAGGTCACAAGAAGGAAATTGGTGCTAATGCATGAGCCCCCCATTATTCGCAAGGATGTGTTCCAAGACCCCCAGTGGATGCCTGAAGCTGCAGAGAACATGGAACCCTACGTATCCTATGTGTTCTTATGCTTCCAGATCTATGATAAAGATTAATGTACTAATTAGACACAGTAAGAGACTACAACAAAAACTAATAATAAAATAGAACAATTGTAATCATACACTGTAATAAAAGTTAAGTGAATATAGTCTCTCAAAATATCTTATTGTACTATGGAGCTTAGCAAGCTCAGCATGTAGATTTTTAAAAAATAGCTGATAATCTTCACCTTTTCACTTAAAGGAAGCACTTCATAGCTTCTGAATTTCACATCTGAATTGCCTACATAACAACTTTTGTGCTTTAGGACCATTTTTAAGTAAAATAGAGTTAGTTGAACACAAGTACTCCCACACCAGAGTAGTCGACCAGATACCAGAGGCAGCTAATAAGTGATTACCGGGGTGGGTAGTGTATACAGTGTAGATACTATGGGCAAAGGATGCTTCACATCCCACATGGGTCAGAGTGGGGTGGCATGAGATTTCATCACACTACTCAAAATGGCACATGCTTTAAAACTTACGAATTCTTTATTTTTGTAATGTGCCATTTGATATTTTTGGACCACAATTGATTTTGGGTAATCAACAGTGAAACTATGGATAAGTTGGAGACTACTGTGGTTTATTTTCAACACAAATTATTACTTATTAATTTTTTTCCAAAGAAAAGCATTTTATTCTTTCTGTTACTATTTCCTTAATGTAACATTCAATTACTTATCAAATCCTGTCAGTTTTGTCAGGAAAATCTCTTTTAATTTTTTAATTTTTAAAAATTAATTAATAAATTTATTTTTAAGGAATAAAAAATTCTTAAGTACCACTTTAGGAATATAGTTATTTTTCCCACTGTACCCATGCTCCTACCCACATTCCCACCCCTCCTCCTCCTCCCTCTCTCTTTCCCATGTCTCATTCTCCATTAAGATTCATTTGCACACAGAAGATCAACTCTATACTAAGTAAAGATTTCAACAATTTGTATGCACACACACACACACAAAACTGAGAACAAGTTTTACAGTTAACTCTCATAATACAACTTATTGAGGACAGAGGTCCTGCATGGGAAATTAGTGCACAGTGACTCCTGTTGTTAATATAACAGTTAACATCTTATGTACAACATCAGTGATGACCCAAGGCTCTTGACATGAGCTACCTAGGCTATAGAAGCCTTTTGAGTCCACAAGCTCCATCAGTATTTGGACAAGGCCATAAGCAAAGTAGAAGTTCTCTCATCCCTTTAGAGAAAAGTACATCCTTCTTTGATGGCCACTTCTTTCTGCTGGGGTCTCACTCACAGAGCTCTTTCATGTAGAACATTTTTTACCACAGTGTCTTGGCTTTCCATACCTGAAATGCTCTCATGGGCTTTTTAGCCAGATCCAAATGCCTTAAGGGCTGATTCTGAGGTCAGAGTGCTGTTTAGGGCATTTGTCATTCTATGAGCCTGCTGTGTGGACTGCTGTCAGGAAAATCTTGAAAGGCAAAAAGACAGAAACATAGATAGATAGAGATCTTCCATTTGCCGGTTCATTCTCCAAATAACCGCTGGGCTGGTGAGGCTGAAGCCAGGAGCTCAGAGCTCTCGCTTGGACTCCCATGTGGGTGGCAAGAACCTAAGTACTTGAGCCATCACTGGCTGTCTCCCAGGGTGTACATTAGCAAGAAGCTGGTACTAGGAGCAGAGCTGGGATTTGAACCCAGGCATTCAACATGGGGTGCAGGTGTTCCAAGTGCTGTCTAAAGTGCTGTTCAGATCCCAGCCCCTGTGGTTTCCCTTCCAAGTCCTCCAGCATTTCAGCACAAGAGAAATAACTGAAGCTTCCATAGCATGTTTCCTAAGAAATTTCATTTCCCTCCTAAATGTCTCTGCAGATTGCTTAATTAAAAAGCAAGAAGGTATCCTTAGATTTTTTTTCCTTGATTTTCTCTTTTCCCATTATCTGAGCTCAGAACTCCTACCCTGGTCCTTTTCCTTGACCTATTTGGCAGTCTTACTATGTCCTGTTTGCATCACCTTACTCTCACCTTTCTCTGGGGCTACACCACCACGGGACTGGCGCTGCTTAGTGGTTAATAAAGCTAAACCAAGGACTTGGGGAAGAGCAGAAAGCAGAAGATTCAATATCAGACACCACTGCTTCTAAAGAACTTGGTCCCTCCCACCGTTAGACAAGTCGGGGGATGGTTATTGCCCTGATCTTATCTTGGGCCTGCCCCAGAGGCCTTTCTTCATATCTTCAAATTCCTTCTCCTCCTATCCAACTCCGCACACCATCTCCTGTTGGGGCCTTCCTCTGGGAACACTTCAGAGGGTGCCTGAGTTGGAGGCATTGTCCCCAGCTTCTGAGAGGCTGTCCTTCATTTTGAAGGGTACTTTTGTCCTTGGTGTATCTTCATCCAGCCAACCCTCTCTTAGCCTTTTATTTCAAAATCAATAGGAGAGGATGTATGTATTCTGAAAAGAAAGCATATTTATCTGAGGATAAATTTTCTTTTCTTTTTTTTTTTTTATGTTGACAGGTACAGTTATAGACAGTGAGAGAGAGACAGAAAGAAAGGTCTTCCTTCCATTGGTTCACCCCCCAAATGGCCGCTATGGCTGGAGCTACGCTGATCCGAAGCCAGGAGGCGGGTGCTTCCTCCTGGTCTCCCAGGCGGGTGCAGGGCTCAAGCACTTGGGCCATCCTCCACTGCCTTCCCAGGCCACAGCAGAGAGCTGGACTGGAAGAGGAGCAACTGGGACTAGAACCCGGGGTGCCAGCACTACAGGCGGAGGATTAGCCAAGTGAGCCATGGCGCCAGCCACGAGGATAAATTTTCTAATCTTCTGTACAGCATCAGCTTTGAAAAATTGCAGATATCCCTTCTGCCGGGACCCTAGGAAGCTCTCCAGATGACTTTGGTGTCACCAACTCCTGACTCATGATAGATGACCGGATAGAATCCTACCTACCACCCCCTCTCCAAGCCACAACTTCCAGCATGATCTCAACCCAAAGCCAGAACGCCATGTACTTGCTTGGTTTGACAATGTATCATCTGTATGAGGCTCTCTATGAGCTCACTCAAAGGCACTGCCTTTGTGGCCCCTGCCCCCTGACATGAGATTCCACGGTTAGAGCCCTACAGAAGAGGGGAAAACCTACCACAAAATTGAACAAAGACACTTGTGGAGGGCATGGTGGCCACATCTTTGGAAAATGTTCAAAGAACCTGGAATGGTCCACAGCCTCTTCAAAAGCCATACATGTAAAATGGAAATCATCACCTCTCTTGGGCAAACCCACCTTCTTCCTGCATTTGCTTCCAAGGGGACTCCAGGTTGCCAAGTTAGAAGTTCTCCTGAACCTGGGTTCAGCGTAGAAGATGGATTCAGTCATCTCCCCTCTGTTTTTTCCATCATTGCCCTGCCCCAGTCCATCACCTTGTGTTGACTAGACCATGCCGATTGCCTGGTATTTCTGGTCTTTCTTCACAAGTTCAGAGACCCTCCAGATCACTCTTTATTTATTTATTTATTTATTTTTGACAGGCAGAGTGGATAGTGAGAGAGAGAGACAGAGAGAAAGGTCTTCCTTTTTGCCATTGGTTCACCCTCCAATGGCCGCTGTGGCTAGCGCATCTCACTGATCCGAAGCCAGGAGCCAGGTGCTTCTCCTGGTCTCCCATGCGGGTGCAGGGCCCAAGCACTTGGGCCATCCTCCACTGCCTTTCCCGGTCATAGCAGAGAGCTGGCCTGGAAGAGGGGCAACCAGGATAGAATCCGACGCCCCAACCGGGACTAAAATCCGGTGTGCCAGCGCCGCAAGGTGGAGGATTAGCCTGTTGAGCCACGGCACCGGCCCAGATCACTCTTTAAAAACGAGATCTAACTGTGCTTCAAAACACTCACGTCTCTCTTATATGCTTATGCTTATATATATATATGTGTGTGTATATATATATATATACATATATATATATATGTAAGACAAGTCACTCGCTCTGCCCATCTTCTATCTCGGTCTTCATCAGCTGCCACTGAGGCTAGCTCCCATGGGTGCCTAGCTCCTTAGAGCTTCCTTGTCTTTGCATGTTCTGTTCCCCATGCCTGTGCCTTTCCCCTTGTTGGACTCATTTCCAGGTACATGTGAACTGCTCTCCAAGTGCTCTGTCCCCTCCTACACAACTGTGCGCACATAGTCACACTCAGGGGCCACAGGTAATCACTTGCTTTACCTCCCCTGTGGCACCTCGGTATCACAAAAGGGAATGTCTTGCTCATTTTCCTCTCCTCCTCATCTTCTACTGAAGTGTCTAGCATTTATTTTGCACAAAGTAAACCTTTTAAATTGAATATCTGTCAACAGGGATATCAATGAATGTACTGTAGAATAACATACAACTCCTAAGAAGAACGCAGTGTATCTATATGTATTGATGATAATTTCAGGGTGATATATAGGGTGCACCCCCATTTTTTTTAAAAGTGGAAAAGTAACGCTATACTGGTTTTGGCCTATCTAAATATAGAGAAATATATGGAAGAAATCCTAAATGGGTTCTTTGATGAACCTGGCGGGCGAGATTGGAGGAAGGAGGGAATGATGGTTTTCTGTGTAACTCCATTGTTTGACTTGTCACAAAGCCCTTATGTGCTTTGGTAAAGTCAATTAAGAAAAATGAAGTCAATGGTTGCTGAATGACTAAATAAGGCTTCGGGAGAAAAGATTTCAGAAAAGGACAAACACTGTTACTGTTGTGCAAACCCTTAGAAAATCTTGGGAAAAAAAAAACCCCAAGTCCGGAACATATAATTCGGGTATTATTCTTCACTTTGTAAGAAGATTTTTCTCTCCTAGGGAGGACTCTGCACAGGCTTCTTGTTGCAAAAGCATCTCCAGGAAAGCTCTTCTGCATTTGTCAACGACGCAGCAGCAGCAGCAGGAGCAGCAGCCCAACAGCAGCGCTCAACCGAGGGGTGGGGCCGAGAAAGAGACCATGTGAGGAGTCGGTGCCAAGTGCAGATCAATCAGAACTGAAGATAAGTTCTGTTGATATAATCATGTAATCACAGGGGAAAATGATGACACTGAAAAATTTCGAAGTGCACGCAGCTTTTCTCAGGGCCAGGGCCTAGGTGAGATCCCTGGACGGCTGGAGGACCTGGTCTAGTTTCTGTGGGTGCGGCGGGGACGGGCTTGAGAGCACTTCACCGAGTCCTGGCGGATGGTGTGCCCCCTTTCTACTTCTTACTGAGCAAGCAAATCCTTCTCAGGTGTCTGCAGTTCAGCAGCCAGGAGAGGTGGGCGGGAGTGGGCAGGGAAGGTATTTGTCTACAGTAAGAGAATGAAAATTAAGTGAAGTAGAACTTGGCAGCCCCCAGGAAGACAGAAGCAACACTGAGAAAGCAGCACCAGTTTAGTCACCGAAGCAGCAGATAATGGGAGCTACTGACTCATCTTCAAAACTTCATCAAAGAAAAAAAATCAACTGGGCTTGTGTTATTGACTTACTAATGTTCTTGTCACTAAGGGATCATCTGAAAAAAGAAATTTTCCACTGATTGAAAGGCAATCAATCAATCCCTAGTTCTCATGGGCTCCCACATACAATTTTTCCATGAGACGATCAAGTTGAAAACACTGAGGGCAGCCTGGAAGCAGAGAGGCAAATGAACAGTGTGGCAAGACGTCTGCCTCTTCTGCATGACATCACAGGTCTGCTGACTTTGCCGCAAAGGACACATAGGAAAGAGTTCAGACTTTCTGGATAAAGAGACAAAAACCTAGGACAGTAGAGTGAAGCTTTTTTTTTTTTTTTGGCCACAACTTTTTTTTTAATCAATTTCAAACTTTATTTACAGACAGCACAATTTGATTTTCATATTGTTTTCATGTGTCATGAAGTGTTATTATTATTATTATTATGTTTAACTTCTTCAACCCTCAAAAAAGCGGGAAAAGCATTTTTAGCTTGAGGTTCATATAACAATAGGTTGGAGCCTGGATTCAACCCTCAGGCCCTGATTCTCTGATCCCTACCTTGAGCCATGACTGGTCATAGTAGGAGTTTTTTTTTGTTTTTGTTTTTTGACAGGCAGAGTGGACAGTGAGAGAGAGAGACAGAGAGAAAGGTCTTCCTTTGCCGTTGGTTCAACCCCCCAATGGCTGCTGTGGCCGGCGTGCCGGTGCATCGCACTGATCCGAAGCCAGGAGCCAGGTGCTTCTCCTGGTCTCCCATGGGGTGCAGGGCCCAAGCACTTGGGCCATCCTCCACTGCACTCCTGGGCCATAGCAGAGAGCTGACCTGGAAGAGGGGCAACCGGGACAGAATCCGGCGCCCCGACCGGGACTAGAACCCGGTATGCCGGTGCTGCTAGGCAGAGGATTAGCCTGTTGAGCCACGGCGCCGGCCATGGTAGGAGTTCTTAATCAATCAAAGCTCTCCAGATCATGGTGAGTTTGGACATGAGTTCAGAATCCTTCTGAACACAACACTGCTGCCAGTGAATTACGCAAGAAGTGGCCACGGGCAGTCTGGTAGCCATGCCATGGCCGCCTCATTCCCAGCTGTGCTCTTCCTGCCTTCTCAGATCTGGGTACAGCTGTCTCCGTCCTCCCTGCCTAGCCTCAGGGAAGTCTCATTCTGTTTCTGTTGCACCCAAGCAGGTTGTATGCCTGTGTCCAAAAAAAAAAAAAAAAAAAAAAAAAAAAGAGCAAGTGCTTCAGTTGCATTAGATTGACTTATGGATTCACTGCTTTTGTTTTCATTATTGCCTCAAGCAGACAGGGTATTCCATTCTTTTAATATTTTTAATAAGCCCCACAGATTTTTAGTCAAAGTTTGGAGAGCCAGAGGGCTTTTCTCAACAGCAATAATAGTAATTGCTGAGAGTGCCTGTTTAAACCATTGCTAACATTTCCAGAGAACCGACTTCTTTGGCTATGTGCTTTTTGGATGTTATGTTATTGAGTCCTGTAATAGACATTAGAAATGGACTTTTTCTTTTAGCTGTTATTATCCTGATTAAGAAAACAAGAAATTGAAGCATAAAGAGGCTGATCAGCTTGCCAGTCATGGAGCTGTTAGTGATGGAGCCCATGCACCTGGACCCTGCCCCCTTGTCCCTCATCAGTGCTTGACTTGGACATTTTCAATCTTTTTAACAATAATTTTTATAAGGCCGATGTTGTGGCATAGCTGGTTAAGCTGCCATCTGCAGCGCCATTGGCATCCCATCTGGGCATTGATTGATTCAAGCCCTTGCTGCTCCACTTCCAATCCAGCTCCCTGCTAAAGCGCTTGGGAAAGCAGCAGAAGATGGCCCAGTCCTTGGGCCCCTGCACCCATGTGGGAGAACCTGAAGAAGCTCAAGGCTCCTAGTTTTGCCCTGGCCAAGCTCTGGCTGTTGTGGACCTTTGGGAAGTGAACCAACAGATGGAAGATATCTCTCTCTCCCGCTCTCTCTCTCCTTCGCTCTGTAACTCTCCCTTCAAATAAATAAAAATAAATCTTAAAAAGTATTTTTCTTTGTTTCTTTTTTACCAGAAAGACAGAGAGACACTGAGAGATCTTTCTTGCGGGTTTGCTCCCCAAATGCTTGCAACAGCCAAGGCTGGCCCAAGAGGAAGCCAGGAGACTGGGACTCAATCTGTGTCTTTCACATGCTTGGCAGGAACCCCGGTACCTGAGCCATCCCCTGCTGCCTCCCAGGGACCACATCGTAGGAAGCTGGACTGGACGCAGAAGAGCAGGAATCCAAAGCAGGCACTCCAACAGTGGGATGTGGGCATCCCAGACGGCGACTTGACTGGTGCACTAAGTGCCTGCCCTGACATTTTCGTTCTTGACAGGCCTTTCCCTGCGTGTTGGGATTCTCATTGGCCAGGCCACCTTCAGAGCATCCTGGCTTCTGGTGTTTTCTGGAGTCCCTGCTTCGCCCATCTCTTTCCCTCATCCCTTCTTCCAGATTACTTTCGCGGATACTCAATGCTGCTCTGACACAATTATGCAGAGTTAAGTTAGCTTTTGTCATATTGCCCCAAGCTGAGCCCTAACTGAAGTCCACAAGCAAGTAATGTCATTTTTTAAAAAGACTTATTTCTTTATTTGAAAGTCAGAGTGAGAGAGAGAGAAAGAGAGAGGGAGAGAAAGCTTCCATCAACTGGTTCATTCCCCAGATGGCTGCAATGGCCCATACTGGGCCAGACTGAAGTGAGGAGCCAGGAGCTTCTTCCAGGTTTCCCGTGTGGGTAGCAGGGGCTGAAGCACTTGGAACCATCCTCTGCTGCTTTCCCCAAGGCCACTGGTAGGGAACTGAATAGGAAGTGGAGCAACTGGGACACAACTGGTGCCCATATGAGATGCTGGCATTGCAAGCGGCAGCTTTATCCACTACACAACAACATCGGCCCCAGGTAATGTCATGTTATAGCAAGAAAACCTTGATTGGCCAATTGAATGTGTAAAGATAAGAAGGAGGGAGAATGAAGAGCATTAGAAACGTGAAAACTTTCCTCTCCTTGAGAGTGAAGGGGGACAGAGTATAGATAAGAAAGGATAAAAGCAGAGGAGATGCAGGGCCTTCCTTTAAAAACAAAAGTTTGCTTTGCACACAGCTGTTCAGAAAGTTCTTCTACACACACAAACACCTTGTGACAATGTGGAGAACGTGAAATCAGGGAGTGAACAACCCAACAGCGACAGAAAGCAGGACATAAATGTAAGCTCTCTGAAAATTTGAGGAAATGTGTAGATGCTGCACCATGGATATTTGACAACGGACTTTCAACAGGACATGCTAGTGTTATTACATCATTGGGCACTGGCTGAATCTACACAGTACAGAGGGAGCTCCCAGGGAACAGGACAATTCTATCTAGAGGGTGGCGGGGAGTGCAGAGTGCAGAAAATAGAGTCCCATGTCACTTCATGATGGGGACATGTGCTGAGAAGTGTGCCTAGGCGATGACACTGTGGCCATCACAGAGTGTATACACAATCCTAGAGGCTAGAGGGTAGAAGTCAATCAAGACTTGTGAAACATGAGATATTTTAGGCTGCTGCTGTAACATGGCATACCGCTTTATAGTAATTATTTTTTTTAGAAGTACATGCTAAAATAATGATAAAAGGTAGTACAGTAAGTACATAGTCTAGTAATATAATCAGTGACTATCATTACCCAGTGCTATGCACTGGATATAACAGTACCACTATATTTTTATGTCATCTACAGTGCAGTAGGTATGTTCAGGCTAGTATCACCACAAACACTAGTGACCCATTGAGCTATAATGTAAGGACAGCTAAAATATAACTAGACAACAGGAATTTTTCACTTCCAGTATAATGTCATAGGACCAGCATGACATGTGCAGTGTGTTGTTGACTGAAATGTCATTGTGCGGTGTGTGAACATCAATTGTGTAAAGAGGGTGAGCTGACAGTCATATGGAAGGGAAGGAAGGGGTTAAAAGGGAGTCTGCCTAAGGGCAGGGTGATGGGGCGCTAAAGGCCAGGATGAACATGAGAGATGCTTCCACTAGTTGGGGGTTGTTTATAGGATACAGAGACCTTTCCAGGTATTTCAGCCAGAAAGGCACATAATGTAGGGAATTGGCTCCTTTCAAACGTCTTTTAGATGTGCAAGAGAAGTGGACTGTAGGCCCAGTTCTAGGAATGAACAATGCAGAGTGGCCTGTTTGGGAATTGTGCCCCCACCTCAATAAAAGCGGGGAATCAGGACATCACCTTTCACACTGTAGGTTTTCAGAGGAGCCCTCTCTAGCTAAAGCAGGAGCTTCTGTCATGGCAGGAAGTGGCTCCAGAGGTAGGCTATACTTGCTCTATTGCAACAGCAAAGTGTGCACAGCCTGGCCCTCACCTGGCAGGTGCCATTGCTGCAGTGACCAGATGCTGGAGCATGGTTGTGCTTTTCTAGTAAGAATCAGCAGGGAAAGTTATCTCCCCCTCATTTCTGCCTTAGATTTAACGAGAGTGCATCTTGCGGGTGGAGCTCAATCCCATCAAGAACCAGGGCCATGGTGAACCATACTGGAACCAGAGGCAAAAGGTAATGTCAGTATTGCATTGCTTTTTAATTTTTTAAAAAGATTTATTTATTTATTTGAAAGGCAGAGTTACAGAGAGGCAGAGAGAGAGAGAGGTCTTCCATCTGCTGGTTCACTCCCCAGATGACCACATGGCCAGAGATGCACTAATTTGAAGCCAGGAGCCAGGAGCTTCTTCTGGGTCTCCCACGTGGGTACTGGGGCCCAAGGACTTGGGCCATCTTCTACTGCTTTCCCAGGCCATAGCAGAGAGTTGGATTGGAAGTGGAGCAGCCAGGACTTGAACCAGAGTCCATATGGGATGCCAGCACTGTAGGCAGCAGCTTTACCCTCTATGCCACAGCACCGGTATCCTACTTTTTAATTTTTTAAGAACATTACTTAATTATAATTTACTTTTTCAAACTTATTGATATTTTCTTATATTTTGTGTCTTTATTTGCATCCCTCTTGTCCAGATCCTGTTAAGAAACCAAGGTGCATGGCCGGCGCCGTGGCTCAATAGGCTAATCCTCCACCTGCGGCACTGGCACACCGGGTTCTAGTCCCAGTCAGGGTGCCAGATTCTATCCTGGTTGCCCCTCTTCCAGGTCAGCTCTGTGCTATGGCCCAGGAGTGCAGTGGAGGATGGCGCAAGTGCTTGGGCCCTGCACCCACGGGGAGACCAGGAGAAGCACCTGGCTCCTGGCTTTGGATCAGTGCAGAGTGCCGGCCGCAGCGCACCAGCCGCACCAGCCATTGGAGGGTGAACCAACAGTAAAGGAAGACCTTTCTCTCTGTCTCTCTCTCTCTCACTGTCCACTCTGCCTGTCAAAAAAAGAAAAGAAAAGAAAAGAAAAGAAAAGAAAAGAAAAGAAAAAAAGAAAAGAAAAGAAAAGAAAAGAAAGAAACCAAGGTGCAAGGGAGTGTCAGAGACAGAGTTTGTAGGTTTTCATTCTCCTGGTACTGAGACACAGTTTGGATGGAGGTAGGGAGCCATGTGGGAGCTTTCAATGCAAACTTGGCCAGAATATGGTGCCCAGGTGTTGGGACAATCATCATTCTAGATGTTGCTCTAATTTACTTTTTTTTTTTTTTTTGACAGGCAGAGTGGACAGTGAGAGAGAGAGACAGAGAGAAAGGTCTTCCTTTTTTTGCCGTTGGTTCACCCTCCAATGGCTGCCGCGGTAGTGCGCTGCGGCCGGCGCACCGCGCTGTTCCGATGGCAGGAGCCAGGTGCTTCTCCTGGTCTCCCATGGGGTGCAGGGCCCAAGCACTTGGACCATCCTCCACTGCACTCCCTGGCCACAGCAGAGAGCTGGCCTGGAAGAGGGGCAACCGGGACAGGATCGGTGCCCCAACCGGGACTAGAACCCGGTGTGCCAGCGCCGCAAGGCGGAGGATTAGCCTGTTGAGCCACGGCGCCGGCTCTAATTTACTTTTAAAACTTTCCACTAACTTTTAAGTCTTTGAGTGAAACAGTTCACCCTCCTTGGTATGGGAAGCTTCATTGAATAAGTTGAAGGTTTTGAGGGCAAATCCTTCCAAGAGGAAGTTTCCAGACTGCCTTCCAACTAAAGACTTTATCAACTCTTGCTAGAATTTCCAATGTGTCAGCTTGCCCTAAAAATTGCCATAAATTTGTTTATAGGATACAGTCTCCACCATTGTGTGAATCAACTTCTTCAATGTATCTCTATCTCTATCATGATCTCTGTTCTGTCTCTATCTCTCCTACTTGATTCTGCTTCCCTTGAGAGCCCTGACTAATCTACTTGGATGAGGTAAGAGAGGAGAAGGGCCAGTTGACTACATCTACCACTATCAGGGTAGAAGGAATGATACTGAGTGATAGTTTCAATGTGGAGAGAGGGAAGGAGAGAAGGAGGAGGCAAAGTTGATTCCCAGGTTCCCAGTGTGAGTGACCAGCTGGTGCCCCTGACCGTGATAAGGAAGACAGACATGGTACCAGATATCTACATAAGAAAATTGAGCACGTGCTAGTCATCCTTGGAAAATGCAGCTAACATCTGTCCAATGCAGCTGAATTCCAGTGCATGAAATCCACCCTGTGTCACAAGTTGCCTGGAAGCAGTTATTTGCTTGCTTATATATTCATGAAATAAATCTTTATTATTTTTAAAGGTTTATTTTATTTATTTGAAAGGCAGAGTGATGAAGGAGAGACAGAGAGATCTTCCATCCACTGTTTCACTCCCCTAAATGACAACAACAGCCAGGTGGGAGCCAGGCTGAAGTCAGGAGCCAAGAACTGCATCTGGGTCTCCCATGTGGGTTGCAAGGGCCCAAGCACTTGGGCCATCCACTGCTGCTTTCCCAGGCATATTAGCAGGAAGCTGTATGGGAAGCAGAGCAGCTGGGGCTCGAACTAGCACTCATATGGCATGCCAGGGTTGCAGGCAGTGGCTAACCTGCTACACCACAATGCTGGCTCCATAAACGCTTATTAATGTGTATACCATGCCACATCATTAAATTAATGCCATTCTAAGCTTCAGAGATACAATAACGTCCTTTCATATTTTCATCATAATGCAGGCAGATGTACTAAACACACACACAAATAAACGAAGGAAGTCGTTCCAGATAGTGACATGCACTGTGAAGACCTTGAAACCAGGGCAGCACGATGGAGAGTGACAGGAAGTAGGGGCTACACAGATATGGAGGTTCAACTTCAATAGATCTGGAACCCCTCTGGCCTCAGAGTTGAAGGATAGCTGAGCGACCCTTTGTAGGACCAAGCTGGAATTAATGAAAGAACCCTAGGCCTATGTGATGAGTGATTGAGGGGAAACCCACGCCCAACATGCATGTCTATATGGTATTCGTATTCATTATTGCTTCAATCTATGTGGGCTGCTATAACCAAATACCAGAGACTGAGTGGTTTCTAAACAACAGATTTTGTCGCAAACAGTTCTGGAGCTGGGAAGTGCAAGATCAAGGTCCTGGTAGATCTGTTGTCTGGTGAGGACTCCCTTCCTGCTTCTCACTGTATCCCCATGTGATGGCAGGGGCAAAGGGTCTCTCTCCAGCCTCTTTCATGAGGGCTCTAATCCCTTTCACAAGGTCATGACCTGACCACCTCCCATGGGCCCCACCTCCAATACCATCACTTGGGAGGCTAGGATTTTCTATTTATGTCCATGAACCTAGGAGGACACATATATGTTAACATTTCCCCGACTGAGGAGCAGTAGACTGAGTGAGTCTCTGTGTGGCAGTGGAGATGGGGGCTGGACAGTAAGGCCCAGGCCCTGAGCTGAGTCTCAGAGGGGCAGCATCAGGCTGTTCCACAGGCTCACAAGCTCCCTGGGGTGAAGGCCGTTGGTCAGGCTAATGTGGGCTGTGTACCAGCTACATAACTACTGGTTGATGCATTAAGGAATCCCTTGCCTGGGGATGAAGGAATGAACTCCAGCAGGATCAGGGAGCCTTTGTTTTGGGGGGAAGTATTTGGTTCCTCTGTAAAGCAAGTCCAGTGTCACAGGCGGGAAGGGTGCCTGTCCAGATGGCTTCAGTCTCTGTGATTTGACAGTTGAAGTCTTCTTGGGGACTGTGATTCACTTTTATTTTTAAATTTATTTATTTTTTGGGACCAGCACTGTGGCATAGAAGACTAAGCTTCCACCTGCAGGGCTGGCAGCCCATATGGGTGCTGGTTCGAGTACCAGCTGCTCCACTTCCATTCCAGCTCCATGCTAATGCACCCAGGAAAGCAGGAGAAGATGGCCCAAGTGCTTGGGCCCCTATACCCACGAGGGAGATCCAGAGGAGACTCTTGGCTCCAGCCATTGTGGTCATTCCAGCAGATGGAAGATCTCTCTTTCTCTCTTCCCACTTCTCTCTCTGTATCTCTGCCTTTCAAATATATTTATTTATTCAAATATATTTATTTGGAAGTTAGAGTTACACAGAGAGAGAAGAAGAGGCAGAGAGAGAAAGAGAGGGGTCTTCCATCTCCCCAATTGGCCACAACGGTCTGAACTGAGCCAATCTGAAGCCAGGAGCCAGGAGCTTCTTCTTGTCTCCCTCATAGGTTCAGGGGCCCAAGGACTTGGACCACCTTCTACTGCTTTCCCAGGCCATAGCAGAGAGCTGGATCAGAAGTGAAGCAGCTGGGTCTTGAACCGGTGTCCATATGGGATGCCGGCACTGAAGGCGGCAACTTTACCTGCTATGCCATAGCACCGGCCCCAATAAATGAATTGTAAATAAATAAATAAAAATTTGTTTATTTTTTATTTGAAAGGCAGAGTTTCATGTAGAGAGTGAGAGATCTTCCATTTGATGTTTCACTTCCCAAATGGTTGCAATGGCCAGGCTGGACCAGGCTGAAAGCAGGAGCTAGGCGCTTCATTTAGGACTCCCATGTGGGTGCAGGGGTCTAAGTACCTGGGCCATCTTCCGCTCCTCTTCCCATGCACATTAGCAGGGAGCTAGATGGGAAGTGGGGCAGCTGGAACTTGAGCCAGTGCCCATATGGGATGCGGGCACTGCAGGCAGTGGTTTAACCCAGTACGCCATAGCCCCAGACACTGAGATTCTCTTGTAATGGTCCTCCAAAGCATAGCCAGACATCCTTTACTTTGGTTTGTCACCTTTGTCCAGATGAGATGACCTGGGAATTCTTGGGAGAGTTCATTAAATGCTATAAGGGCACAGAAAAGAATAATAAGCTAAGAGACTGCAGGACGAATAAAGGCTGTCAGGTTGATGCTCTCTGGTTTTCTGATCCTCCATAACCTGCTCGCCTTGGTACCACATACTATGCAGAAGAATTGCTCAATTGCATCCCAAAAGATGGGGTCAGTCTCACAGACAATAAGCCTCAGCTCTAGGTCCTTCTCCACAAATAGGGGGCAAATCTTGCTTCACTGCCACACTGAAGCTGGTATATAGCTTTGAGACAGCATTTCCGGACTTAGCAAACAAAAATACGTGGCACCCAGTTAAATTTGAATTGCATATAAATAACACAGAATTTCTTAGTATAAGTAGTTCCCAAATGTTGCATGTTCCAAATGTTGCATAAGACATATGTACGCAAAAACATTTTGTTGTTTATCTGAAATACAAAATATCACTGGAAGCCCCGATCTTTATCTCACAACCCTACTGAAAACCAAGAGATTTTTTTAATTAAACTTTTATTTAATGAATATAAATTTCCAAAGTACAGCTTATGGGTTACAATGGCTTCCCCCTCCAAAACTTCCCTCCCACCCACAACCCTCCCCTTTCCCGCTCCCTCTCCCCTTCCAATCACATCATGGTTCATTTTCAATTCTCTTTATATACAGAAGATCAGTTTAGTATATATTAGGTAACGATTTCAACAGTTTGCCCCCATATAGCAACACAAAGTGAAAAAAAATACTGTTGGAGTACTAGTTATAGCATTAAATAAGAGTGTACAGCACAAGTGATCAATTTCAGTTCACATTCGATGGCTCTGATAGGTCTAAGAATCAAAGGGATCACACAAACAAGACAAGTGTCTGCTAATACTAACTGATAGAATCAAAAAGGGAGAGAAAGATCCAACATGGGAAGTGGGATACACAGCAGACTCATAGAATGGCAGACGTCCTAAACAACACTCTGGCCTCAGAATCAGCCCTTAAGGCATTCGGATCTGGCTGAAGAGCCCATGAGAGTATTGTAGGCATGGAAAGCCAAGATACCATGGAAAAGAAAAAAAGAAGAAGACCTAAATGAAAGATCTCTGTGAGTGAGATCCCAGTGGAAAGAACGGGGCCATCAAAGAAGGAGGTACCTTTCTCTGAAGGGAGGAGAGAACTTCCACTTTGACTATGACCCTATCGGAATAAGATCAAAGTCAGCGAACTCTAAAGGCTTCCATAGCCCTGGCAACTCATGACTAGAGCCTAGGGAGATTACTGACGCCATGAACAGGAGTGTCAAATTGTTAAGTCAGCAACAGAAGTCACTGTGTACTTACATCCCATGTGGGATCTGTCCTTAATGTGTTGTCTAATATGCAGTGATGCTATAACTAGTACTGAAACAGTATTTTTACACTTTGTGTTTCTGCGTGGGTACAAACTGATGAGATCTTTACGAATTATATACTGAATCGATCTTCTGTATATAAAGATAATTGGAAATGAAAAAAAAAACTGGTGTTAAATTGGAAATGGCATAGAAAATTAATTAATTTTTAAAAACCAAGAGATTTTTTAAAAGTTTCATTTACTCGAAGGGCAGAGTGACAGAGAGAGAGGAAGAGACAAGGAGAGAAAGAGATCTTCCATCCGCTGATTTCCTCCCCAAATGGCCGCAAAGGACAGAGCTGAGCCAGGCTGAAGCCAGGAGCCTGGAATTCCATCCAAGTCTCCCAGGTGGGTGGCAGGGGCCCAAGCACTCGGGCCATCTTCTGCTGATTTCCCAGGCATGTTAGCAGGGAGCTGGATCTGAAGCAGAGCAGTTGGGACTTGAACTTGTGCAGTGGCTTAACCCACCGCCCTTCATGCTGGCCCCAAGAGAGAGATTTTAACTCTTGTCACTTGCAATGGGCTTCCCATTTGATTCTCATCCTGGGCTCCAACCTGAGGTCTCCACGCCTTTCTCGGGGGTGTGGTGTGGTGGAGCTTTCACAACAATCCCAGTGAGTGACTTCTCCTTTATTTGAGACTCTACCCACCTTGATTTCTACACACAGAGGGGTCTTTGCCTGTCTGGCAGAATCACAATATCTGAATCACACAATGAGCATATCATCCATGCAACAGGCATTACCCACTGTCACCGTTTCATCCGGTTGGCATACAAGAGCTTTTTGCACTTCTGAGGGAATACAAAGCTTGGTTCTCCCAGTGACCATGCTGAGAAATCCCCAGGACAGTAAAGCCTCGTGGACAGTTGGTAGATATGCAGATGAGAGCACTGCCATTGCTCTTACAGATCGGAGGATTACATAGTCAGCCAACCATATGACATGCCTAGCAGCTATTTTCAGCTCTGTTTTAACCTGTTGAACTCCGAGTAGCAACTTCTGTATTTTTATCTTATGTTTCCTTTGAGGCAGTAAGTCTATAGGGCAGTGAGGTTAAGAAGAAACAACTAACAACGTTCAAGAAAACAACCTAAAATAAGCACTGGTGTAGTGATTATAAAAATATACAGATTTCCTTTGCTTCTGCTGGTGGTGTTGAAGCCCACACATTTGTGATGTGTTTGCACGTGATGTGCATTGAGCCACACAATTCTTTTCCATTTAACCTTTTAGGTCAGATCTGTTAGATTTCCTCCCTCCCCCACCATATGATCAATGCAGGACTTCTTGCTTTTTGCTGCTGAAGCAGTGATAATTCTATTTAACCCTTGATTCAAATGTCATGGGTAATGGCCACATTTGCTGTAATGAAACATGTCCAAATGTCAGCTGGGATTCTTGGGTCCGGTTCTTGTGACTCCAGCTACCTAGTAAGGTTTAAAAGTGTCACTAGTCAGATCCCTTTCCCCTTGGCCTACGTGGACAGGAGATTTTGAGTTCTTCAACAGAGTGTATGTTTAGTGAGGACGAGGACCTCATCTTCTTCCCTCTATCATATAGTCTGGTAGGGTTGCCATACAGAATACCATAATCTAAGAAGCCTAAGCACCAACATTTATTTTCTCACAGTTCTTGAAGGCAGAAGTTCAAGATCAAGGCGTTGGGAGGTTTGGTTTGTTCTCAGACGGTTGGTTACCTTCTCCCTGTGTCTTGACCTAGTCTTTCCTTTGTGCATGAGCCCCAGTATTGTTGTCCAAATTTCCTCCTTATTCTGTCTTTGCATTTTATTTGAAAGACAGAGAAACAGACAGAGACAGAAATAGAGACAGACATCTTCCATCTCCTGGTTCATGTCCCAGATACTGGGCCAGGCTCAAGTCAGAAATGTAGAATTCCATATGGGTCTCCATGTACTTGAGTCATCACCTTCTGTCTCCAGGTTATGCATTAGCAGGAAGCTGGGTGGGAAGCAGAGCATGAACTTGAACCATGCACTCTAATAGGGGATGAGGGTGCCCCAGGCAGCTACTTAACTATATTGTGACGCACCCTCCCAATCCCTCTTCTTTTTTTCAACTAAGTATTTATTTTTATTTATTTGAAAGGCAGACAATATAGGAGGAGACAGAGAGAGAGAAAGAGAGAAAGAAAGAGAAAGAGAGAGAGAGAGAGATCCCATACTCTGGCTTACTCCTCAAATACCTGCAACAGCTGGGGCTGGGTAAGGCTGGAGCCAGAGACTCCATGCAGGTCTCCCACGTGGGTGGCAGGGATCTAAGTACTTAAGCCATCCTCTGCTACCTCCCATGGTGTACATTTGCAGGAAGCTGGATCAGAAGCAGGGGCAAGACTTGATCCCATGCAAGCTGGTATGTCATGTGGGCATCCCAAGCAGTTTCTTTAACTGCTACATCAAACATCCACCCTGTAAGTTAAATTTCCTAAGCAACACAAGGGTGCCTTAATGTGTTGTACCACAACACCCATTTCCCATCTCCTCTCTTTAAAGAAACCAGTTAATTGGGTTACAGTTTATCTCAACAGTGTCATCTTAACTCAGTCATCTTTTAAAAAAAATTATTTATTTAAAAGGCAGAGTTACAGTGAGAAAGAGAGACAAAGATAGAGGTGGGGGGAGAGACATCTTCCACCTGCTGTTTTACTCTCCAAATGGCTGCAACGGCTGGGGCTGGGCAAGGCTGAAGCCAGGAGCCTGGAACTCCATTTGAGTCTCCCAAGCACTCAAGCCATCTCAGGAGCATTAGCAGGGATCTGGGATCAGAATTGGAACAGCTGGGACTTGAATGGACACATACACAGGATGCCAGCCTCATAGGCAGTGGCTTAACCCACTGCATCACAATGCTGGCCCCAACTTTGTAGAGGTCCCATTCTGAGGTACTGGGGGCTAGGGATTCAATATATGAATTTCAGAGGGAAGATAACATTTCAGCTCTTGCAACTAGTATATGTCCCATAACTAATACAATGCCTGGTACATAAATGTTTGCAGAATGAAAGCAATACTTTTGATAATGTCATTGGCGATGCACTTTGGATTTTTGTGATCCAGTGTGTTGTGTTTTTAGCTTATTGTCCGCTCACACACTAGTGGATGTCTATTGTGTAATGGAAAGCAGTGCAGCCAGATGTACAATCCGTGTGCCCCTGCCTTCCACAGGATGACGCTGTATAGCACGCATGTTTTCCACACTCGAGGCACAGAGCCTGTCCCTTCCAGCTTGTCACCACCTGCCTTGTGCATAGCAGGCCCGGGATGGTAGTTGAGGCCCCAGCTGTCATTCTCCTACCCTACTTTCTGCCAATGCTTCTCCATTAAGGCCAGGCATCTCTGTGTTTCTTTATTTCCTTTACATTGGGAAGAAAAAAAATGAAAAGCAGCAACGATCTCTGGCTACTTGTTGGGGTGGTGGTGGCGGGGGTGGGAACTGGGAACTTCAACCACCTACCCATTTTCTCAGTTTTGCTCCACCAGTCTTTCAGGAAAAAGAAAAAAAAAACTGAGAAAGCCCAAAAACTTTGATCCCTGGGGAGTTGAAGCGGAAGTTGATCTTCACCATTAAACTTTTTTATAGATTGCAAAGTCCATGCTTCCACCTGCGTCCAGAACCCAGCGGCAGCTGGCAGAACAAAGCGCGAGAGAAAAATAGCTGACCAGAATCTCCGCAATTGCCCGTGTACAGGTGCAGCTTGTTTTTCATCTCGGTGGCACTCACCAGTGATTGACAATGTTTTACCCAGAAGACTTAACCCTTTTTTCTCCTACAACGTGAACCCAGAGTCAGACCTCTAGGTTTTGAATACAGTCCTTGCCCCTCGGTGCGCTCTGAAGTAATTCAACCCAAATGAATGGGGCAGGACCTCGAACTGACGCTGCAAACACTCAGTCATATCAGAGAAAAGGCTTTGAGAAATGATGGCTAGACCTCTGCAGCTCTGTGGCCAGAGGAACCGCTGCTGCTTCTTTAATCAATCTACAGACAGCATGTGATAAATGCACCTCTGGGGAAGGAATACAGCCTGCGTTGGACTCTCTGTATGTTAAGTGAGACTTGACCTAGAAAACCAATTCCTGTCCGCCCTCAGCTTTTTCCATCACCATCAAACAAGTTGTTTCAGAGGTTAAGCAAGCAGCTGAGGGGAGACACGGTCGTGCAGTTCTGTTGTAAAATTTCCATGCACGCTGGCACTGGACAGCCTCCTTGCTTCCGTGCCGGTTGGCCTGTTGTTCCCTAAGGAGTCCAGGACCTCTCACTTGAGGGGGCTTTTCAGGTGCAAGGACACTCATCATCGGAGGAGTCCTCCCAGGGGTTGAACTTGGGTGGAGTCCAAACACACAGATTCGGCACGGTGCCCTCCAGGGAGCATACTTAGGGGATCTCATAAGGATGATGGCCACCTTGACCAAGTGAACAAGCAGAAGGAACTCCCAAGTGTTGCATGAAAGAAAAGCTCTCAGCACCTCTGCCACAGAGTGGGAGCTTTGGAAAGAGGCCAAGAGCAGAGAAGGAAGGACCTCCTACACAGTAAGCCCTCCCACGAAGAGGAGGGAAGTTTGCTGCTGCTGATCACAAGTTAGCAATTCGGCGGAAGGCCCCAGAGTCGTGGGGTGGGCTCCCCGGCTTCCAGAGAGCGCTCTGTATTCTCTCCGCAGAGTCCCAAGCAGATATTGCTAATGAAGTGTTAGCCTCGCAGATCAGAGGGCTTCTCTTTCCAGCAGGTGCATCATATATCACCTCCTCTTAGCCCAAGGAACTGCGTGGAGGAACATTCTAGAAGACTTACCTTCCTGGCACTTACTATCACACAAGCACAGAACATGACCTCAATTCCTCTCACAGCCATGGAGCAACCCTTTGATTTCTGAGTGGAAAAAATGACACGCTGACAGCACTGACACTTCCTCTGAGAGTCTTAGTAAATTTCTGATGCTCACACAAGCCCAGGGAGCGTCCCACTCTGTATGTTGGACCTGAATATGGGCTTTGAGATGAGCCTATGCTAGGTAGGAGGCCTCATTCCAGATGTTAACGTCTCCACGTGCAAACCAATTGATCTGGAAGTGAAACAATCAAGGGAACGCTGTGGCCTGGAAAGCAGTCTGTCTCATTCATAAATCAAACCTTTTGAATGAGTCTCGATAGATCTACATGGCCGAAAGCTATTGAATTTAAGAACTTTGAATTTTCATTAATCGTTTTGATCTCAGATGTAGATAACAGCTGCCGGTGATTGTGCATGAAATAAAATACTAGGGTTATGTGGGAATCATAGCTGTGGCACCATGGTGATAATCGAATGAGGCAGTGGCTTGGATGCCTCTCAGCCTAATCAGAACAATAGGTGCTGTCAACCAGACAGAGATGTGGGAGGGAGCGATGCCTCGGAAATATGACAGCTTAGGGTCAGGTGGCAAAGGCCCTCTCCATCTGAGCCCACAGTGGGCCTCAGGAATACACTTCTGCTTTAATCAAATTCACAAAAACTTCTGGGTGAGTGGGGAAAATACCGCCTCCATCTTGCTTCCCCATTTAAGACCTCTCCTTTGTTCTGAGGGCCCCACTCTCGTCCGGAAGCAGAGACCTCAGACCCAGCGGGTCCATGCGGAAGCTGGGAGCTGGTGATTCTATGTCTGCTTTGATCATTGCGTGAGGGAGACACTCTAATACACACACACGCACAATATAACAGATCTGTGCATCAGGGTTAGAGCATGTTCTAGACTTTGGATATTCTTGGCCTTGGGAAAAAAAATTTTTTTTCCCAAGTTTGTAAAGGTAATTACCATTATTTACAGTACTGAGGGCACAGCCCCACCCTGGGCTCCAGGCCAGGGGTTCTCAGAGCAGAGTGTAGTGCAGCGAGCCAAGTCCAAAACAAAAGCACAATTATGCTCACCTAGAAACCCGCCCCGGTGGGAGTGGGCCGAAGGAAACACCCACACAAGGGGGACGTGTGTGCAGGGAGGGGCTTCCTTTGAAGTTTTGCATAAATATTGTACATTTTTGCCCTATAGAGCTGGGAATGAAGCTTTTCATTTTCATCCTGGGTCTCTTACTGAGCTTGTGCCATAAGGAAATGGACTTCCTTTTTCTTGATTTGCCAATGTTGGAGACTGAACTTCAAATACAAGGATTCTGGAAGAATTAAGAAAACGGGAAATGTTGTGTAAGGGGGTCTGAAGCTTTCCTAATTTCTTGGCAAAAAGGAACTCCAGTAAAACACCCAAAGCCGCCATGTGTATCTTTTCAGGCCATTTCATTTTCCAGGGCTTTCTTCTTCTTTCTGATCCACATTCATTTTCCTCTTATGAGAGTTTTTGTTTTTTAATTTATTTTTATTTTATCTAAAGGGGGAGGGGAGGGAGGAGAGAGCGAGCAAGAGAGATAAATCTTCCATCTTCTGGTTCACTCCCCAAATGCTGGCATAAGTCGGGGCTGGGCCAGACTGAAGCCAGGAGCCAGGAACTCCTTCTGGGTCTCCCACTTGGGTGACAGGGACCCAAGTACTTGAGCCACCACTTGCTATCTATTCCCAGGGTGTGCATTAGCAGGAAGCAGGCCTGGAAGCAGAAGAGCCTGGGACTCCAACCAGGCACTGCAATGTGGGATAGAGGCTCCCCAAGTGATGACAAGCACTGTATCGAATGCCCACTTTTCAGAAAGGTTTTAAACTGTGGAGTTGTCCAAGTCAGAAAATAATTGGCTAATATCAGGCTACCTGCAGGCCTCACCTTCTTGTTTACATGCTGGGTCTTTCTCTTCTTGCCACAAGGCATATGAGCCCATGTTAGGAATCATTGACAAAACCAGCCTGTACTGCAGGTGCTGAGCTGCCTCTACATCCCCATCACTGCGAAGTGACTGGGGCGGCCAGGCACAGAGAATCCCAACACACTGGATGCCTCCACTGGGCTGAGGGTGGTGCAGCAGGAATTCTGGAGTGACTGCTGCACCAGTTCCAGACAGTGTCTGCAGCACTGTAGTTCAGGAGAAAACCCTTAGGGAGCTGGATTCGCCCCTCTACCCAGGGGTGGGGGGGGGGGGGTGGGGGGGTGTAGGGGGGATATGCTGTCCTGGGAAGTGGATATGGAAAGCAGAAGTCTCCTGCCAGAGGCCCTGGTGAGGCCAGGGCTCCCGAATGCTCAGGGTGGCAGCCTGGCTTCATTGTTGCACACACCCAGATGCAAACACCTACAGGACTGGAGCAGAGAGGAAAGGCGAGCCACGAGGGCCTAACTGGAAACCCTGCTGTGGCCTCAGCCTGAGAGGTCCAGGCACCCCAGGGAGTCCTGAGGCTGGGCTAGGTGCAGATGCAAGTATGTGCCTGGCTTTCCTTTGTGCCTGCCGCCAGCTGGGAGCCACAGGGTGTGGTTTTGATTGTAAATAGTAGAATGTAAGACCCCCTGCTGTGGCTGAGCCCAGGGTGAGGGAGAGCCCGGGGAGGGCAGGGGAGGAAGGAGAGGAAGGAAAGGAGCTTAGAGGAATGAGGTTTCCTACAGGAAACAGACGAATACCCAGAGAAATGTCTAATTGTGGGATCCCATTGCCTATCTTCCTTATGCTCATATCCCTGCAGTAGCGAATGCACCCTCAGCCACTTTGTCAATATTTGATGTATAGAACACAAGCCTCTGGCTTGGATCTGTCTTGGTGCAGTGTTTCAACTGTGCCCACCACACACCAGCCCGCCGGTAAATGCTGGGACTAAGTAATGACACGATGTCCTGCCGCTGCAGACGGCCAGCAAATGAGCGCCTGTTGAGAGTTCTTCACCGGTGAGTGAGGAGCCCCAGAGGCCAGGAGAACACCTGTGTCTCCTTAGCCCTGCCCCGGGAGCATGCTGGGAAGGAAGTCCCTACACAGAAACCTTTGCTTTCACCCCAGAGCAAGCTCAACAGCCACAGTTCCCACAAAGCACAGTGTGAAATGCGCTGCGGATGGCCCTCGATTTCAGACTAGGCTAACTTCTCTGTATGAAGCAAAATTGGGAAATATAATATTTTACCTACATGTTAAGGTTGAATATGTGACTATTTCCAGAGCAACATGCAGGCAGCTTTGAGGTTTTATTGTCTTGCTTTGTTTCGTTTTGAGTTTTAATTATTTGAGAGCCGGAGAGAGAGAAAGAGAGAGCGAGCAAGCCTCCCTTTGGGGTTCTCTCCCCAAGTCGTCCTGATGGCTGGGGCTGGGCCTAGGTTGAAGCTGGGAGGTGGGAATCTAGGTCCCCAGCCTGAGCGGCAGGAACCCAGTCCCGTGAACGGCAGCACGGCTTCCCAGGGTGGACAGTGGCAGGAGGCTGGAGTCGATGTTGAGCTCCACACAGCCTGCTCCTGAGGTTCACTTCCATAGAGCTGTTTGGTTGAAAACAATTTTGCAAAAGATATGATAAATCTGGGAAACATGAATAATGTTTTTAATAATAGAACGTCTCCTTCTTCGGTCAACTGTGAGTGAAGTAAGTAGTTTATAAAGAATCCAGGTTAAGAGAAAATACAGCGTGTAGTTTGGAAGCTTCAGGGCAGTAACCTAACGACCGAGTGGGAAAATTTGAAATTGAACAAGTCAGAAATTTGATCCAAACACCCAAACTTGAAAAAGCGAATGATCACAGATACATTGCTTAACCTCCCTGAGTTTAGAGTTTTATTCTGCTTTTAAATGAGAGTAAGAGTATCTACCTTGCAAGCTTATCTTGGCAATTAAATGAGATAGTATATAATATAAAGTTCCTGACAGGGAGCCTAGTTTACCTTAGTCTGTGCTCAGCAAATGCTAGTTCTTATTCAAATTCGTCTGTAATCATGAATAATTACCATCATAAGTACTTTTCCTTTCCCTGCTAAATTATGACTCTGTACTTAGCACAAAGTGATTGGAGTAGTGGCGATTCTTTTGTGAATCTGCTCAAGTGGTTAAATAGATGTTTTTGAGCAGAGTGATCTAGCACTGCTGAAGTGTGGTTTATTTGGTGAGTGACGAACTCTCCGTTCCCCGGTTGTCTACACAGAGGGAGTGCCTGGAGAGGTTGCCCACGATAACCTCCGTCCACCCTCATGAAGCGAACAGGACTGACTTTTACCCTGAGCAGTAGTTGCTGGAATCCTACGGAGACTTACAAGCTCATCAACATTCGAAGTCTAAGTTAGAGGTGTTTAGCGGCATCTTGAGGTCAGTCACTTAGAAATGGGAGTGCAGCTTCTTAACTCCAAGCAGACCTGGCTCAGGTGAACCTGTGCGGGAAGAAGTGGGGCTCCCTGCCTCTCCTGCAGGCTGCTGGGTCTGGGAGCGATGTATATGGCTCTGCCTTGAGCTTCAGGGGCTCCCGACACTTGTCATGTCAACACAGCTGGCTGGATATTAAGCTTGCTCACTGAACAAAGAGTTGTTTGAAATATTCAGAATTTTTTGTTCTTAGACCATAAAAACATGGGTGACAGACTGGATTCACTTTAATGGCATGAAAATATGTTACACCAAGCTGTGAATCCTATCGGATCGGATTCAGCAACAGTCATATTGTGGACTTTTGTTTATGAAATAAGGACTTCTCTTTTCCTTTCAGAAAATATTACAATGGTAAAGAAAAGAATGATCAAGCTATCAGAGACACAGGCAATAAGGTTCAGATATACAAATTTTAGAAGCCCTTTGATGAAGGTTTTTACCCTCAGATGAATGGGAATGTAAAATATTATGCAAATCAGATTTAACCTTCTGATTAATTTGCCTCAATAAAAGAAAAAGTTAGACATAAAAGGAAGGTTACCTCTGCATGTGAAGATTGTGTTTTTATGTTCCTAAGAGTTGCCCAGAATGCACCGGGGGCAGGAGTAGACACATCCAAGGTCACTGCTTTGGACGGGTCTCAGTGTTCACGGCCAGACAGAAACGGCAATCAGCAATGGTTGCCAAGAAAAGCAGCCCAGGCATGGAAATGTGTGGTAGAATAACAAATGACATTTTTGGGAGTCCTTCCATAAATTTCCCACTCTTGCCGCACATTTAACATTTTAAAAATTGTTATATTCCACTTGAGAACGTCCTGTGATACTGATCACAAGAATAGAGTTATAAGATTTCAGCCACATAGGAAATGTTAAATATGGTACTTCAGAAAGTTTATGGGAAAATGAAATGAAAAGATAAGTTTAGCAGCCGCTTGCGACACCAGCATCCCGTACCAGAGTGCTGATCCAAGTGCTGGCTTTTTGCTTCTGTCCCAGCTTGCTGCTAATGCACTTGGAAAGACAGTGGGAGATGGCCCAAGTACTTGGGCCCCTGAAGCCCCGTGGGAGACCCAGATGGAGTTCCTGGCTCTGGGCTGGCCTGTCCCAGACCTGGCTGTTGTGTGCATTTGGAAGTGAACCAGCAGATAGAAGATCTCTTGCTGTCTCTGTCTCTCTGCCTTTCAAATAAGCAAGTAAACTTTAAAAAGGGAAAAGACACAATGTAAATATTACTTAAGTTAAAAAAGAAGATAATGTTAGTGCAAAAATTTTTCAAATTTATTCATTTATGCATACATGTTTGTGAACTTTTTGAAAACTCTCTCCTCATACATGTTATGTAATGGATTGAGAATATTAGTGGACTGCTTAGCTTTTAACCTTTCTATTGGCATCCATATCGAGGTCAGGGCAGCATTTTTTACCTCCTCCTGTGCACTAAATCAGTGGTAGCTGCTGGGTATAGAAAGCTGTGTGTAAGTTTTTGCAGGTACATCAGTTCCACTGTTATGTGCTAAGTACTTCTGATAGACACTAGGTAGAGACACTGTGAGAACACCGTGAGACCTCTCACACAGCATCCTTAGCAAAGGAATCAGTGCATCCGACATTTGGTAGGGGACCCAAATGGCAATATCCAGAGAAGGCATCGGGAAATAATGCTTTTCCGGTAGAGAGCAACACTCAAGGGCCTGGAGCCGCAGTAGTCCTCGGAGGGGAGTGCGGTGCTGCCATGGGAACCGTGGACTGTCACAGCAAGCTGGTGACGCTAGACAGGCAGCTGGGGCAGACCATGGAGGCCCTTGTCTGCCATGCTGAGTCGCTGGGACTTTAGCTATCAGCCAAGTTTCTTACTTCCACTGTCACATCTAAGGCGAATGCATTTCGTCTCCATTTCCTGGAAGATCAGAGAGTGCAGGAATAAGATTTATAGGAATCATTTTAAGCAACCAAGAAAAGATGCATAGATTTAGTGGTGGTGGATGGAGCCATCGGTGAAGAGTTTGAGGCAGGCTGTGATGGCGACAGATTTGCCTGGTACGAGATGTTTCCTGGTATCTCCACATTGTGAGTTGATCTAAGGAAGGTTTAGGTTAAAGGGAAATACATTGCGCATTAGTAGAAAATGCAATTGATTTGCACTTGAACCCTAAGTATTCGGGTTGAATACACAGTGTATGAAATGGTTTGTTGTACTTTGTTCAGAAAAAGGCTTCGGAAAGGAGACGCTGGCATTTTCTGCCCACCGCTTTCCATCTCTGTCTACAGACATAATCAAAAATATTTCACATGCTCCTTTTAGCCTCTGTCATAACTTCAAATTTTAGTTTCCCACATTTAAAAAATACTTATTCATATACAGGACAGCAGCAAAAACACAGACACCTTATTACTAACTATAGGAAGACCATAAACTGATTCCAAAAGACACACATCTAGTCTTACTAATTTATTTTCTTTTTCCTTAATAAATCTATAGCAGCCTAATTTTTTAAAAAAGGTGTTTTATATTTATTTATTTGAAATGCAGAGTTAGAGAGAGAGAAGATCAGAGAGACAGAGGGAGGAAGACAGAGAGGGCGAGGGAGGAGGAGGAGGAGGAGGAGAGAGAGAGAGAGAGAGAGAGAGAGAGATTTTCCATCTGCTAGTTCACTCCCCAAATGGCTATAATGGCTGGGGCTATGCCAAGATGCAGCTCGGAGCCAGGAACTTCTTCCAGGTCTCCCACATAGGTACAGGGGCCCAAGCACTGCTTTCCCAGGTGCATTAGCAGGGTGCTGGATCAGAAGCAGAGCAGCCAGGACCTGAACCCATTCCTGTAAGAGATGCCAGCTTTGCAGATGGTGGCTTAATCCACTGTGCCATAACACTGGCCCCTAGTTGTACCAATTTATAGATGCCTCTTGTATAGGGAGCAAAGACTGGCTTTCCTTTTAGTTTGTTTTCATAATTTTCAGATGTCACTAAAGGGTTTTCCTCTCTGGAAAGTACACATCACTGGGAAGAGGAGGATACTGGGGTTCTGACCAACAGCTGCTGGCCAAGTCACTTAACCTCTTTGTGACTGGTTTGAACAGAGGGGAGAATAATGCTTTTTTTGCCTTATAAAGCATGTTATGATGGGGCAGGTGTTGTGGCACAGTGAGCAGGTTGCCCTTTTGATGCCCATCTCACATCAGGGTGCTGGTAAGAGCGCTGATCCAGCTTCCGGCGAATACATTCAGGCAAGCAGCAGATGATGGCTTAAGTGCTTGAGCCCCTGCTACCCACTTGGGAGACCTGGATGGAGTTTCTGGCTCTGGGTTTGGACTGGCCCAGCCCTGGCTGTTGTGTGTATTTGGGGAGTGAACCAAACTTTCTCCACCGCCCGCTTCTCTGCCTATCAAGTAGATGGAAATAAACATTAAAAAAAAATTGTATGAGTCTCAAATTTGGTAATGCATGTGGAAGTCTTCTAAAAAACCACTGTTGAGTGACAGTGGCAAGCACTGTGTGATCATTTCTAGGCGGAGCACAGAAGTGTTCTGCTGCCCATCCAGCCCAGTATGTGCATGACAAATGTCTGTGGGCAACCAGTAATCAGCTGGTGGCTAGTGAATCTGTATACATACGCGTACAAATCTAAAATGCATATTTAGGGGTAAAATTGTGGAGGATCCTAAATTATAAAAATACATTTAGGGGGACTGGTGCTGTGGCGTAGTGGGTAAAGCTGCCTCCTGCAGTGCCGGCATCCCATATGAGCGCCAGTTTGAGTCCCGGCTGCTCCACTTCTGATCCAGCGCTTTGCTATGGCCTGGGAAAGCAGTAGAAGATGGCCAAGTCCTTGGGCCCCTGCACCCACATGGGAGACCTGGAAGAAGCTCCTGGCTCCCGGCTTCGGATCAACTCAGCTCTGGCCATTGCGGCCAACTGGGGAGTAAACGAATGGAAGTAAGCGAATGGAAGACTCTCTCTCTCTCTCTCTCTCTCTCTCTGCCTCTCCTTCTCTCTCTAACTCTGACTTTCAAATAAATAAATAAATCTTAAAAAAATATATTTAGGAAGGTTAGTCAATTTCAACAATTGATATGTAAATGGCATTATTCATTTTCTGTATCTAGTTTTCAACCCAGTCAAAAAACAAGAAAAACCAAACTCTCCCCGTGTATGCAGAACAATGTTGCTTCCCTAGTCCCTGGTATCCCATTTTTACCTACTTTGAACCCTCACTCCTTCAAACCCTTCACTTATAATGGCGTAGTTTTAAAGGGATCTGAATGTTCTATGAGAAATATTTACTTTGTATATGAGGCTGAACTTCCAGAATTAGGATTGAATAATGCAGCTGTAAGTGTGAATGGTAACGGGTCAGTAATTGGACATCAGCTTTAGGCGATGAGGTCTGGTCAGTGATTTGCCATTTTGGACGTGTTACTTAACTAGGGTGTGTGGAAGAAGGGTCTTTGTTTTGCTTCATTGGACACACCCACAGCCGCCTGCCCACACCATCCGTCCCATCTCCAAAGTCGCACACAGCAGAGCGCTGAAGGGAGATTTCCTACTGGGGGGAGTGGGGGATGTGTGGGGGACGTGGAAGTGTTTCCTGCACTGTCTCTTGATCACTTGCCCCTTGGGTTTATCAGTTTGGGGGTCTGCTGGCTGCTCTTCCTTTAAAACTCAGACCGAAGCAGCAGACTTCTCAGGGTCTCTGAGATAGGCCCCACTGTCAATGGGAAGGGGAAAGAGAAAGAACAAGACTAGAGAGAAACCGAAGAGCACGCAGCCGGCCGTGCCCATGGGGAGCCTTCAGTGGTGGGTTAGCCCGCTTCGGCCCCTTACCCGGCCTCTCACCCCTTTCCCATTGAGCCGACACCTGCGACCTTCCTCCTGACACCTTCTCGCTCTCACTGAAACTTCCAGATTCAAGGGCCCCGGACCCTTGGGTCCTCTTTGTAGACTGAGGAATTCTGACCTTCCCTAGGAAACAGGCATGGCGGTGGACATTCATCCGACAAAGGTCTCACGTTTGAAGAGTGGTATCTCCACCCCCTCAGCGAGAAGGAGCCTTACTCACAGCAGATCCTGTCTTCCCATCAACCACTGTGCCAACCGCCTGCAAATTACACCCGTGGAGTAGACGGGGCCATTCTTTCCCACTGACACAATCTGACAAAGAACTTATTGTTAAATATGATTTATTTTGGCAAAAAAAAAGGTTATTTTTTTTTTCTTTCTCTGGATTAGGTAGGTTGGAACATGGATGACATCTGTATTTATTTGTAGTTTTTTAAGTTTGCAAAATGGCAGGACTGCTGCTCCCAGGAGAGGCTGTCACGCAGATGGAGCAGGTGGTGTTGTGAGCCTGGTTTACAGGAAGAGGATGTGTTCAAGAGACTGCGGAGAGAACCCCATCCCCATAGCATCAGCCCACACGCCTGTAGCCTCCCCTGGCCCTCTGCAGGAAAAGATCACGTATGTCAGAGGGCAGACTAAGTGATCGTTGTTCAGGAGCTTCTCACCCACATCCTCTGGTATTTTTACTTGGACATTCAAAAGCGACCAGCCTGTGTTTGGTGAGAGGGCCTTCTAAGGGGAACAGTCCTATGTTCATGTCTGAAGGGAAAACATCTCCCTTCAGTGTATGTGAGTGCAGGGTCTCCACCAACTATAGACGAGCAGTCTGTCGCAAGTGCATTGGATGTTTCAGTTTGCCAGAGCTGTCATGATAAATTAATTACAGGATGTTGCAGAAGTGGCGGGACTCCGGCAGCATCTTGCATAGTTTAATATAGACCCATTTCCCCATTTCAATGTATTTGTGGTTAGATAAATCCTCTGAAATTTACAGCTGCTATAGACTAGTTTATTATGTACTCTCCTGCACACATGATAAGTGTAGCTAAGAATTTGATGTTCTTCAAGTGCATTCACTCTATTTTTTTTTTTTTTTACCGCCATGGGACTATTTAGTTGCTAAAAGGAACATTTGAAGATAACACCAACTTCTATGTAATAGGCAGGGATGGTTAAACACATTCCTGTGCTTAACCACTTCCATTGACTTCAGTTGAAGCGCTGTAGCTCAGCAAAAAATTATGAGGACCATTTATACAGAATGGCCCTGCGAAGACATCTAATAAAAAAAATAGAAAAAGTTAACTGCTTCTCGGCTGACAACACTGAAAAACTGAACTGAAGCTGCTAAACTTCTCTCCAGGGAACTTTCTTCCTTTGGTCTCGTGGCTGCTTTTCGCAAGCTTCAGTTACTCATTTTTTTTTGTTCTGGCCAAGTTTTTTTCAACATCTTGCTTTTTCTTCTTATTGTACTCTTTCCGCACCCCCTCCTTCCATCTTCATTAAGCAAACCATCTCCATCCCAAGCAATGTTAAGGACTCATCTTTTGGTAATATATGGATTTACTGATATAAATGTTGAATAAACAATTCTTAATGTTTCTATTATATTCTTTCGTAACTCTTGATAGGGCTCAAGTAGCGATTTAAGAAGACAAGGAGCTACAATAAGGGGAAACTGTATGCTCCATACTTATTTGGAAATGACAGTGATGGATGTGGTTGGAGCACTTTGACCTAAGTGATAAGAGGCAGGACATGACTTACATATGGTCCGTGTATTTATGAACTCTTTCTTAGATTTTAAGAAATTAAAATTGTAGATTCTTCGCAGCACTTGCCTCCCCAGCTTTCTGAGACACAAATCACTCCTCCATAATCAGTATGAATTTGAGGTGTTAGAAGAGCAACTTCAAAACAGAATGTGCACAACATATGCTAGATATAGATTTGAAGGGGAATCATTAGAAAAATAGCATTCTTTGTGTTTACAAAACAAATGTTTTTATGTCATTCAGTTCCCGCCTTAGCTTAAAGTATTTTCCATTCACCTTAATAATTAGAGCAGAAGGGTACGCTGAATGAAGTACCTCATTACCAAGTTTGCTTCCCGGGTCTCTGCAGAGGGTGGCTGTCTGCGTTTGCCTTGTAAGTCCATTGTTAACCCTAAGCAATGCTGACATTCAATTCTCTTGCAGATAATTGGACCCATCCATAGATTGAGTTCTCCAGTCAGCACAGGCTTTTGATTGACATGCTTCTTGATTTTTTATTATCTCTTATATGACTGGAATGGCGCCTTTTCTGTCTCTTGAATAAAATGTTACTGTACGTGTAATTAGTTTGAGTCTATAGAATCTGTTCCTTAAGGAAACATAACACGTATAATATGGGGTAAAGATTTATTGAAAACAATTGCAGGATAAAAGAGAAATTAGTTTTTTGAAAAATCTTTTCCTTCAGATATGTTTCATTTTTTAGGTCACTGTTACATTCCAGACTTTATTAGGTATTTCTAGTCCCTGAGTGTGGTCAGAGGTACATTGAGGGTGCTTCTTTAGTTACATCTATGTGTGTGAGATTGCAACTGCAAGCATTTACTGGCTTTTATTCCATAGTAACTGAGATGCAGTCTTTGGCGATTTCCCGTGGAGTAAAACAAACCTGCACTCACTGCTAGCATTGCCATTTGCTGCCACATGCCCCTGAACAAACTCCGTAACCATCAGAGCCTCAGTTTTCTTATTTGTAGACTAGGGAATGTTTTACCGGCTTTGTGGATTTGATGTGAGGAGTAAACGAGATCATGCTAGTGAAGTGAATATTTTCTGCAGTTCAATTAAGTAGAAATTGATACATATAGTTAAAATATTTGATTCTTTAAAAATGATCCCATAATTTACTTAATAGATAAAATAGGAGGGGCTGAGGTCCAGCTCTGTTGTTGGGACACCTGCCTACCATACTGGAGTGCCAGGGTTCTACTCCGCTTCCAGCTCCTGCCTCCACCTTCCTGCCAATGCGGACCCCCGGAGACAGTGGTGATGGCTCAAGCGACTGGGTTGCTGCCATCCATGTGGGAGATCTGGATAGCATTCCCACTTGCCAGTTTTGGCCCTGGCCCAGTCTCAGCCCTTGTAAGCATTTGGGGCGTGTACCAGCAAATTGGAGCACTCTCTCTTTCTCTCTCTCTTAAATAACTTTTAAAAAGAAGGGCTTTCAAAAAGTTCACAGAAAATGCATCTTAAGGAAAAAACTATGCATGGATTTCATTTTTTAACACAAAAATAAATGTTTTTCCACAAACTTTTTGAAAGGCCTCCATACATATAAAAGTGTAAAGGTCATGAGTTTTTGTTAGTTTCTAGAACTTTCTACCCCTCTTTAAAATAACTGTGAGGCCGGCGCTGTGGCTCAACAGGCTAATCCTCCGCCTGCGGTGCCAGCACCCCGGGTTCTAGTCCCGGTCGGGGCGCCGGATTCTGTCCCAGTTGCTTCTCTTCCAGGCCAGCTCTCTGCTGTGGTCTGGGAGTGCAGTGGAGGATGGCCCGAGTCCTTGGACCCTGCACCTGCATGGGAGACCAGGAGAAGCACCTGGCTCCTAGCTTCGGATCAGCGTGGTGTGTCAGCCGCAGTGGCCATTGGAGGGTGAACCAACGGAAAAGGAAGACCTTTCTCTCTCTCTCTCACTGTCCACTCTGTAACACACACACACACACACAAAACAAAAAAACAAAACAAAACAAAAAACAAAACTGTGAGGTACTCTGGCCTCAGAGTCAGCCCTTAAAGCTTTCAGATCTGGCTAAAAATCCCATGAGAGCATTTCAGGCATGGAAAGCCAAGACACTGTGACAAAAAATGACCTACGTGAAAGACCTTTGTGAGTGAGATCCCAGTGGAAAGAAGGGGCCATCAAAGGAGGAGATACCTTTCTCTGAAGGGAGGAGAGAACTTCCACTTTGATTATGGCCTTGTCTAAGTAAGGTCAGAGTTTGTGAACTGAAGAGGCTTTCATAGCCTTGGTGGCTCATGACAAGAGTCTCGGGTGATTATTGACATCATAAATAAGAGTGCCAATTGTTAAATCAACAACAGGAGTCACCGTGCACTTGCTCCCCATGTAGGACCTCTGTCCTTAATGAGCTGTACTATGAGAATTAATGGTAAAACTAGTCTTCAAATAATACTTTATACTTAGTGTTTCTGTGTGGGTGCAAACTGTTGAAATCTTTACTTAGTATAGAGTTTATCTTCTATATATAAAGATAATTAAAAATGAATCTTAATGAAGAATGGGATAGGAGAGGGAACAGGAGGTGGGATGGTTTGGGCGTGGGAGGGTGGGTATGGGGGAAAGAACTGCTGTACCTATGAAATTTCTATTTATTAAATAAAAGCTTTCTAAAAAAATAAAAAACAAAATAATTGTGAGGTAAATATATGACTAAAGTGACATGTCATATAGAGCTATAAAATGATTAAATTATTTTTCAGATACAGCCTTGCTGAACTTCCTAAAGAGAAAATGTATTTATTTAATAAAACTCTTCTATACCCTAAAAATAAAATTAAGGTAAAGGGGCTGGCGCCATGGCTCACTTGGTTAATCATCTGCCTGTGGTGCCAGCGTCCCATATGGGCATCAGGTTCTAGTCCTGGTTGCTCCTCTTCCAGTCCAGCTCTCTGCTGTGGCCCAGGAAGGCAGTGGAGGATGGCTCGAGTGCTTGGGCACCTGTACCTGCATTGGAGACCAGGAAGAAATGCCTGGCTCCTGTCTTCAGATCGGCGTAGCTCCGGCCATGGCGGCCATTTTGGGGGTGAACCAATGGAAGGAAGACCTTTCTGTCTCTCTCTCTTATTGTCTAACTCTATCTGTCAAATAAAAAAAAATTAAGGTCAAGTATTTACTTTCATGTGACAGAAATTCTCCACAAGATTTCAAAAATATCAAGTGTTAGCTATTTAAAGGCATCAATTTCATTTAAAAATGTGCATTTTAAACATAAATTTGTACTCATGGTATAAAATATTTCGTTTTAAGGCTTCTAAAATTTGATTATATTTTATTTTTGTAAATCCTATTTGTAGTATCTGATACTGAAGAAACCTTGATCTTCAAGACAAGATAGAGTTGAATCAGTAACTGGGAAATATCTGAATAGCTGAAACTTCTATTTAGATATAGAAGGAGTTAGTGTCAAGTTGTTACTTGCTTGGAGAAAAACAGATGATTTGTAAATAAAGATAAAACAAAACCAATATGTTGCTAAGATAATGTGTACAGTGCCATGAATCATAAAATGGGTTCTGGCATTGGACTGTCTACTTGATTATAACTGGACTTACTATGTGGAGGGCACTGCTACGATCTGTTCCCCCCATCTCATCTCAGTGTGGAAAAGAGGCTTTACTAAGCTGTTAGGGAGCATAACCCTAGTCTTTGTCAGCAGGACAAATGAGAAAAGAACTGGGCCTTAAGTAGAGCCAGATTTTCCTTATGCTTCCTTCGACTGTAATTTTTTTTAGTAGCTCCAATATTAAAAAATAATCATTGATTTTTCATATGGACATTGAGATCTTAGCAAATGCTTAGCTCCCCCTACACATTCACCTTAACTGCAACTATTTCTATAATGTACAGAAATCATTTGCAATTAAAACCAAAATCAGAGAATCAAGACACATCTCAAAATTATGAGCTAAAACTGCAGAGAGATGCATATTTTTATTTTTAAATTATCAAGTACATTCACAAGACAAAAAATCAACAACCAAGTTTGTACAAGGACAACTCAAGCTGGCTGGGCCCAGCTGTACCTGAAGCACAGAAGCAAGGATCCAGAAGAACAACATCACAACAGACGCCTGTACTGGCGGCTGCACGCTGCGGCAGTCACCAACGCCACTCAACACTTGCAGAAATGCCTTTGTTAAAAAAAGTTGTACACAGCTGGTCATGTTTATCAATTTCTACGCCTCTACAAATGTGCAGGGATAAGAGCCAAATATGTTTTTACTAGAAGATAGTTCACATGGGGTAGACACACATCTGGCCAAAATTTACACCTCAATGCCCAACACTGTCTCTCTCGCGTCTTATTTTAATGGACTCAACTGTCTAATTCAGTAAGTCACTTTTTCTAATTTTATGTCAGCTTTGATCTTCTTGTAGCTAACCATTTTATCAACAGAATTATCATATAATAGAGAAAGAAGATTTAAAGAAACAAAACAAAAACAAAAATAATTTCCTCATTGTATCAAACTGAACAACACAGTCACACAGTGACAACACTGTTATTATGGAAGTAAACAAATAAATAATGCAATGTAATAATTTAAAAACAAATATTAAGACTAAAATAAATATTAAACAACCTAAATCTACCAACTACTTGATGCTTATATATGAAATGCCTTATTTAAAATGAAAGGGAATTTGGGACATTGTTGCCAGTCTAGCCAAAAAAATCATTTTTAGTTTAGGTTGCCAGGTTACATCATATAGGATTCATTTAACAGAAAAACAAATTTCACTTCTAAAGAGCAGATTGTTTTAATGCCTTTGTTACTGGAACCATTTTGAATACACAATATTCTGAAGCAACTCATCTTTTAAATAAAGGTAATTTCAAAAGCAGAGATTTCATATTCTGAGCATAATATTCACACAGATAACCACATTACAGATACAATATTAAATGATTACTTAAAGGACATCCTAACAATGCAAACACTTTTTACTCATATTTACTGAAGAGCAATTACGGTTTCTCTTTATTGTTTTTTGACACTGGCAGTGTAATTTTGATGCAATTACTAAAAACACAAGTACCAACATTTTGATCAACAATAGTCACAATGGTTTGTAGCAATTAAGCTCAAAGGCCACATTGATTTTCCACCTGTATCTCACTTCTGATTTTTCTGAACTCTTTTGTAAGGAGACGAAATAATAGATCTTTCCTTTCTTCCTTAGTATCTGAGAATTCTGAACTCTGTGGAGAAATTCCATTTGGTTTAATTCGTTATTTTGTTTCTCTGCACTTGGTTGTGTCTTCATTCTTCTTCAACTCTTTACTAAGGAGGAAAAGGAGAAAAGTATACAAAATGTACTAAAGGAACTTTTTCAACACTGTCTTCCTAGAATCAAATCTTAGTGTGCCATGGTAACTGCACAGGTAATAAAAGACAGTGTGTAACACACACACACTCACACACACACAGAATAAAGCCCATTTTTGCTGTCTTCTAGTTTGCCTCTTAAACATACTGTTAGCATGTCTTTGTACCATTAACAATTGCTGGCTGGCGCTGTGGCTCAACAGGCTAATCCTCCGCCTTGCAGTGCCGGCACACCGGGTTCTAGTCCCGGTCGGGGCGCCGGATTCTGTCCCGGTTGCCCCTCTTCCAGGCCAGCTCTCTGCTATGGCCCGGGAAGGCAGCAGAGGATGGCCCAAGTCCCTGGGCCCTGCACCTGCATGGGAGACCAGGAGAAGCACCTGGCTCCTGGCTTCAGATCAGCGCGATGCGCCGGCCGTGGCAGTCATTGGAGGGTGAACCAACGGCAAAAAGGAAGACCTTTCTCTCTGTCTCTCTCACTATCCACTCTGCCTGTCAAAAAGAAAAAAAAAAAAAAAAGAAAAAAAAAGAAAGGTCTTCCTTTGTCATTGGTTCACCCTCCAATGGCCGCTGCGGCAGGTGCACTGCGCTGATCCGAAGGCAGGAGCCAGGTGCTTATCCTGGTCTCCCATGGGGTGCAGGACCCAAGCACTTGGGCCATCCTCCACAGTACTCCCTGGCCACAGCAGAGAGCTGGCCTGGAAGAGGGGCAACCGGGACAGAATCCGGCACCCCGACCGGGACTAGAACCCGGTGTGCCGGCGCCGCAAGGCAGAGGATTAGCCTGTTGAGCCACGGCACCGGCCAATTATTTTATTTTTCAAATTAATCCAAAACCAGTTTGACCAATTTTTAATTGACCAATATAGTAACGGTTAACTATGCATCCAGATAAAGTTTTGATATAAAATAAATTAACAAAGATCAAGAACTAATATGTGAATGAACCATGAAGTTGCTTCCTTAGAGATCATGTAGTTGGTACACCAGAACCTGTAGGTGATAGACTAATGGGGTTGAACCTTTAGTTTTTTCCAGTCACTCATACAGCATTGATGAGTCTTTGGATTTACCCAGAAATGTCATTGTCCTCTCTCTAAATGCAGAGTTTCACACTTGGGTGACCTTAGGTGACAAACTGCAACCTTAGGATGATGGCAGCTTGGCTGAGGTGGTCAACTCCAGTGGTTACTCCTGTGAAAGCAGATGGCGGCACACTGCAGTAGCTGGCTGGCCCCAGGGCTCTCCCTCTGGGCAGGCTAGCTCAGGAACACCTGGGTTATGAGAGGCAGGTCTAATCCTACAGAAATGGTTGCGCTGTCTTTTTATATGAAAACAGTCACACGGGACAGGAAAATAATCCTCTGTCAGCTTACACTTTCTGACTATTTTTGTTAACTACTGCTACCTCACGTAAGTTCATATCATAAAGAAAGGCCAACTAAAATGTTCAAGTGAATCTCATGAAAGCAACTGAAACTGGGTATAAAATGGCATTGGGGAGGCCAGTGTCAAGGCATAGCAGGTAAAGCCACCACCTGTGATGTCGGCAACCCATAAGGGTGCCAGCTCATGTCCTGGCTGATCCACTTCCCATCCAGCTCTCTGCTAATGGTCCAAGGAAGCAGCAAAAGATGGTCCACGTGTCTGGGCCCCTGCCACCCATGTGGGAGACCCGGCTGAGGTTCCTGGCTCCTGGGTTTGGCCTGCCCCAGCCCTGGCCATTGCAGCCATCTGTGGAGTGAACCTGTGGATGGAAGGTACCCCCCCACCAGTCTCTTGTAACTCTTTCAAATTATTATTAAATCTTTTTTTTTTCTTTTTTGACAGAGTGGATAGTGAGAGAGAGACAGAGAGAAAGGTCTTCCTTTTTGCCATTGGTTCACCCTCCAATGGCCACTGCGGCTGGCGCATCGTGCTGATCTGAAGCCAGGAGCCAGGTGCTTCTCCTGGTCTCCCATGCAGGTGCAGGGCCCAAGCACTTGGGCCATCCTCCACTGCACTCCCTGGCCATAGCAGAGAGCTGGCCTGGAAGAGGGGCAACCGGGATAGAATCCGGCACCCCAACCGGGACTAGAACCCGGTGTGCCGGCACTGCAAGGCGGAGGATTAGCCTATTGAGCCATGGCGCTGGCCCAAATTATTATTAAATCTAAAAAATGGTATAGAATAATATGGTATGCCGCTAGGGGCAAAAAAAGTATCATTTCTTTGTGTACAAAGTGAAAGAATGTAAAATTTGACCCAAGTTGGGTCTGATAGAAGAGTAAAAGAAAGTAGTAAAGGCTCAAATGAACACACAAGTCACACAGAGCTCACTGACCCCTACAGACGACAGTGAGGAGGGTAAAAGGATATCAGAGGAAGAATGTGGCAAATCAAAGTGAGAGGAAGAGTTCCTGGGTAGTGGCAGGACGAGAAAGAAGAAGAAAAACAGAAGAGAGAAGAGGGGGGGAGAGGGACAGCTAGAAATGAGACAGATCAGCAACCTGGAGACCACACTGTGAGAAGGGAGCTGTGCAGGCAGGAGACTCAGGAGGAGCCACCCAAGAGACTTCACTAGAAAAAGCTGAAGCAGGCGGCAAAGGAGACATCTTTGTATTTTATTTATTGAAAGGCAGAATGACAGGGGCAAGTGGGAGTGGAGGAGAAAGGGAGAGAGAGAGAGAGAGGGAGGGGGAGGGAGAGATTGATCTTCCATCTGCTGGTTTACTCCTCGAATGGCTGGCTGGGCCAGACTGAACCCAGGAGCCAGAACGCCATTTAGTTTCCCACATTGGTGGCAGGGGCCCAACTACTTGGGCCATCTTTTACTGCCTTCCCAGGCCACATGAGCAGAGAGCTGGATTGGAAGTGGAGCAGCCAGGAATCAACCAGCTATTTGATATGGGATGCAGGTGTTCCAACTGTCGGCTTAACTGGCTGTATCACAATGCCCACCTCTCCTTCTTTTTCTTGCCATTTTTATTTATCCCTTTAGGAATCCTTTTAAAGACTATCTGTGTGCATCTTTTGCTAATTTGTCTACTAGTACATTTCTTTTCCTTCTTGAATTCTTAGAGTTTTTTTTTTTTTTTTAAGAGACTGATTTATTTATTTGAAGGAGTAATGACAGAGAAAGAGAGAGAGAGAGAGAGAGACAGACAAAGGGAGAGAGAGAGAGAGAAATCTGCTGGTTCACATCCCAAATGGCTACAATGGCCAGGGCTGGGCCAGGCTGAAGCCAGGAGCCAGGAGCCCCATCTGGGTCTCCGTGTGGATGGTAAGGCACCAGGCACTTGGGCCAACTTCTGCTGCCTTCCCAGGTGCATTAGCAGGGAACTGGATCAGAAGTGGAACAGCTGGGACTGGAACTAGGCATCACAGATCACAGCTTGTTGAGCCACAGTGCTGGCCACTTTTATATCTTAAGGGTGGTTAATTCTTCATGTGAAATTCTCCCCATCCTGGGTTAACATCCTTTAAAAAATTTTATGTTTTTTTCTTCTTGACATGCATAATTTTATAGCTTCTATTATTTAAGTCTAAAAATCTATTTCAAAAAGTTTTCTAATTCTGATGTCAAGGTTAAAAAGTCATCATTCCTTAATCCATGATTATATTAACTATTCACCCATATGCCTTCTGTGCAACCAGATTTTTTTTTTTACCATTAAAATCTAAAAAAAATTTGTGAAAATTTGGAATCTAGTTCCTATAAAGCAACGAATTCATAAATGTGGATCTGAATAGGGCTGTAATTTTTCACTTTCAACAGAAAAATCACTTCTTTTTTAAAAAAACTTTTATTTAGTAAATATAATTTTCCAAAGTACAGTTTATGGATTACAATGGCTTTTTCCCCCCCAATAACTTCCCTCCCACCCGCACCCCTCCCATCTCCTGCTCCCTCTCCCATTCCATTCACATCAAGATAAATCACTTCTATGTAATAAAATAAGGCCTCTGGAAGGGTTTTCCTGCCTTTCTTATATCCCAGCCCCTAACAGAAAACAGTGTCATTCAAACATTTTCCCACTGACCCATCTTGTTGTAAATGCTTGATCCTGTGTATTTCCTCAAGACCCCAGGGCTTATCTCCCTCATCCTATACACCGAATGGCTCCTTCTTACTTTGCAAATACCGTCCTTACTTCCCTCTTTGTAAAGACCTTCCCTAGGTCCTGTGCTTCTCACTAGATATAGTCAATATTTTTTTTTCTTTTAAAGTCCTGCTTTTTTTGGATAATAAGACTATTCTGATGGTCTTTTCCCTTTGGGCTGATTTCTACTTCTAGGAATCTCCAAGACCACAAATGGCCTCCTGGTTGCAAATCCCAAGGGGTTCTTATAAGTCTGTATTTCACTTCTCCTCTCTGGTGTTTGTCATTGTTAACCATGCATCCCTAAATCTTTTTCTTTGACTGAATAACACACTTCCTCTTACCTCTATTAGGGTGACTTTTCGGCCTGTTTGCTCATTTTTCTTCCCCTGCACATCCACTTTGTGTCCACGGTCCTCACGGCTCTGTTCTTTGCCCATTTCAGAACTACAGGAGGGAAAGATTAGACACCAGGAACCAGTTAGAAATCAGTTGAAAGAGCTCACATGTGGCTTTGATCTCAGGAAGTGGCAATGGGAATAGAAAGGGGGATAAATGGTGGGTTCAAGAAAGAAAAACAGTTGGCAGGACAACATGTGTGATTGTATATGGGGGCGAGAAACAGAAAGTAGCTTAAAATAACGTGGAGAGATAAACCCTTAGCTTGGGGCCGGTGTTGTCGTGTAGCAGGTAAAGTCACTGCCTGTGACGTCAACAATGGGCACCAGTTCAAGACCTGGCTGTTCCACTTCCGATCCAGCTCCCTGGTAATGTGCCTGGGAAAGCAGCGGATGATGGCCCAAGTGCTTGGGGCCTTGCACCCATGTGGGAGACCTGGAATAAGCTCCTGGCTTCAGCCTGGCTCACCTTTGGCTATTGTGGCAATTTGGGGAGTGAACCAGTAGATGGAAGATCTCTCTCTCTCTCTCTTTCTCTTTTTCTCTGTGTCTTTTCCTGTCTTTGTGTAACTCTGACTTTCAAATAAATCAATCTTAAAAAAAAAAAAAAACAAAAAACTTTCGCTGTTTGGGCTCCTTAACCATGATGAAGGAACAAAAATAAAATCAACTTTGGAAAAATATTAGATGCCTGGGAAAAACCAGAAAGTTTTATAAACTTTGGTGGGTACACACACACACACACACGCACATACGTGCGTGCATATCTGTGGACAAATATAGGATATTCCTTAATGATGAGTAGGGAGCAAAGCAAGTTTTTGCATATGAAGGCTGTCTCATCACAACCTATGGAATGGGCAACATGGATCTCTAAATGGCAGCAACATAAATAAGAAATGTTTTGTGGGTGGGGTACAGAGGAACAATTACACCAGGAGAAAGGAAACACAAAAAGGGGGGAGGGAATGGGGAGAAACTGAAGAGTAAAAGCATCTTTTCTCTAGGATATCCAGAAATCAGATAAGCTACAGACAAGCTCAGAAAAGATACAAGAATCTTAAAATCAGGTAATAAGTAGGACTGAATAGAGATTCTTATGGACCAAACTATATTTCCCTCAAATTTTCATGTTGAAGTCTTAACCCCAATGTGACTGTATCTGGAGACAGGAGCCTTTATGGAGGTAATTACAGTTGAATGAGGCCATAGAATGGGACCCCAAACTGATAAGGATGGCAGCCTTAGATGAGGAAGGCACACCAGGCTTGCTTTCACTGTCCCTCTCTCTGCATACACAGAGAAGAGGCTAGATGAAGGCAAAGTGAGGGAAGGTAGCCATCTGCAAATCAGGGAGAGGTCTCACCAGACACCAATCCTGCTGACATCTTGACTTTGCATTGTAGCTTCCAGAACTGTGTGAAAATACATTTCTGTTGTCTAAGCCACCCAGCCTGTGGCATTCTATTACAGTAAGCCCAGTAGATTATTACAAGTGATGGATAAGCAAGTAAAATGAAGTCATATGGGTGAGAATGAAAGAGTCAGAAATTAGAAAAGAACAGGGGCAGGCGCTGCGGCATAGTAGAATAAACCCACGCCTACAGCGCCGGCATCTCATGCAGGTGCCAGTTGGTTTGGGCTGCTCCACTTCCCATCCGGCTCTCTGCTATGGCCTGGGAAAGTGGCAGAAGATGGCCCAAGTCATTGGGTTCCTGTACCCATGTGGGAGACCTAGACCTAGAAGAAGCTCCTGGCTCCTGGCTTCGGATGGGCCCAGCTCCGGCCTTTGCGGCCATTTGAGGAGTAAACCAGCGGATAGAAGACCTCTCTATTTTTAAATTTTTTTTTACTTGACAAGTAGAGTTATAGACAGTGAGAGAGAGAGAGACAGAGACAGAGAAAAAGGTCTTCTTTCTGTTGGTTCACCCCCAAAATGGCCACCATGGCTGGCGCTGCGCCAATCCGAAGCCAGGAGCCAGGTGCTTCCTCCTGGTTTCCCATGCGGGTGCAGGGCCCAAGGACTTGGGCCATCCTCCACTGCCCTCCCGGGCCACAGCAGAGAGCTGGACTGGAAGAGGAGCAACCGGGACTAGAACCCGGGATGCCGGCACCGCAGGCGGAGGATTAACCAAGTGAACCATGGTGCCAGTCCCCAGACCTCTCTCTCTATCTCTCCCTCTCTAACTCTCCCTCTCAAATAAATAATTCTTTAAAAAAAGATAGAGAAAAGAACAAATAAATTTAGAAAGAGACAGAATGATGAGAGAAGAAAAGCTTAAAGTCCTGAGAATTCACAATCTTTCTCTCTCTGAAATCCACCCTCTTGGCCTTATCTCCCAGAAATCTATGCTTTGAAGTAAAAACTCCAGCACTGTGGAGACCAGTAGGATAAGTGAACAAGGGAAGCAGGCCAAGGACAATACAACAGGAACACTAATATAACGAGCTGGAGCAGACTGAGGAGTGGATGAGCAGCTTAAAAGAGCACTGTACAGTCTCAGTTCCAGCAGGGGGGTGCAAGGCGAGAATGTGCAGCTCTGGCCCAGGACTTTGCATTATTTTCAAGAGAAGTCATACATCTGTATGCTCTTATGTGAACTCTTAATGTATAAAATTAAATGCATAGACACAGGGGACCCAACCAAAGATCCATGTCCTCAGGTGATCACATGCACTTCTACATCTTTGTGCCTTAGCTCCTAAAAAATCCAGATGCTGTATGTATTTTCAAAGCAGCTTTTACATAGACTTCATTTAGATTACATGAGATGAAAGGAAGAGAGCATCACTTCAGTCTGATCTTTCTATAGTGGTCAGGGAAAGTCAAAGATCTAAGACAGCATATAAGTCTAGGTCTTTCTCTTCTTGTTCACCACTTCTCTATATGGTCTTTTTTTTTTTTTTTAAAGATTTTTATTTATTTATTTGACAGGTAGAGTTACAGACAGTGAGAGAGAGACAGAGAGAAAGGTCTTCCTTCTGTTGGTTCACTCCCCAAATGGCTGCCATGGCTGGAGCTACACCGATCCAAAGCCAGGAGCCAGGTGCTTCCTCCTGGTCTCCCATGTGGGTGCAGGGCCCAAGCACTTGGGCCATCCTCCACTGCCTTCCTGGGCCACAGCAGAGATCTGGACTGGAAGAGGAGCAACCAGGACTAGAACCGGCGCCCATATGGGATGCCTGCGCTGCAGGCGGAGGATTAACCTCGTGAGCCACTGCGCCGGCCCCTCTATATAGTCTTAGAGCCTTCTGTTGCAGTCAAATTGGAATGACAGGGACCAGATTTCCCTTCCATCTACAACAACCAGAAAACCTGAGTAGAATCTATGACGCAGTCGTTTTCGAGATACTGAACCCAAGGCAACGACAGATGTGATCCCCTAGAGATGGGAAACAAGACAAGCACAATGATCACCCAGCTGTGGTCCTGAGGGCTTTCAGGCCATGGCATGGCAAAGTGACCCAGTGAGAGCTGAGAGCCTGGGGAGAGCAAGGTGGCCAGAGTTCACACACCCAGAAATAGGGGAGTTTCACAGTCAGGGAACTTGAAGATGTGTGAAGGGTCCCACTTCAAGTACTCAGCAAAGTCCTGATGGGCACAGGCACCTGAGAAAGTCACCCAAGGCCAGGAAAAGCATCTGTTCCCACCGGCAATGAGCACAAGCAGTCCCTGGTGAAGTGCAGACACTGGGCTTCCCAGACAAAGACTTGACATTCACAATTACGAATATGTTCAAAGAAACATGAGAGTAATGTCTTACTAAATGGAGAAGAATCTTAATAAAAAAATAGAAATTACAAAAAAGTAATATGAAATCTACCCAAACTATTCAGACAAATAAAGAGGAGGGAATATTCCCCACCTCATCCCAGGAGACCAGCATTACCCTGTGACCAACACCAGACAAACATGTTACAAGAAAAGGAAGCTACAGGCCGGCGCCGCGGCTCACTAGTCTAATCCTCCGCCTTGCGGCGCCGGCACACTGGGTTCTAGTCCCGGTCAGGGCACCGATCCTGTCCCGGTTGTCCCTCTTCCAGGCCAGCTCTCTGCTGTGGCCAGGGAGTGCAGTGGAGGATGGCCCAAGTGCTTGGGCCCTGCACCCGCATGGGAGACCAGGAGAAGCACCTGGCTCCTGCCATCGGATCAGCGCGGTGCGCTGGCCGCAGCGCGCCTACCGCCGCGGCCATTGGAGGGTGAACCAACGGCAAAGGAAGACCTTTCTCTCTGTCTCTCTCTCACTGTCCACTCTGCCTGTCAAAAAAAAAAAAAAAAAAAAAAAAAGAAAGAAAAGAAAAGGAAGCTACAGACCTATATTCCTCTTGAACAAAATGCAATAAATTACAAGTGAAGTTTTAGTATATAGAATTTAACAACTTAAAAGAAGGCTAACATACCAACTATTGACTGGGGTTCATTCCAGGAATACAAGGTTGGTTTAGCATTTCAAAAATCAGTGTAATTCAACATTAACAAATTTTAAAAGGATTCATTCCAGGACCCCTGCAAATACCAAAAATCTGAGAATACACACCTCCCTTACATACAATAAAAAAAGCATTGCACATCCTTCTGTATACTTTAAATCATTTTTATATACTTATAATACCAAATAATGTAAATTCTATGCCAATAGTTAGTGTATTGTTTAGGGAATAATGCCAAGAAAAAGTCTATATTTGTTCAGCAAAGTCACAATTATTTTCTCAAATACTTTGGACTTGCAGTTGCTTGCATCCATAGATGCAGAATCTGCATATCCAGAAGCTGTGCATGCAGGGAGAGCCAACTGCATGTAATAGATACAGAAAAATAATCTGAAAAAAAACCCTAACATCTATTATTGATGAAAATTCTCAGCAAACTAGGAAATGAAGAAAACTACCTGATAAAGGGCATTTATAAAAAAATTGTGATGATATTCTCCATAATGGTGAGAGACTGCATGCTTTCCTATTCCTTTAAGATGAAGAACAAGACAGATGTCTACTTATACCTTTTCTATTGAACACTGTATTGGAGATTCTACCCAGTTCAATAAGGTAAGAGATAAAAGGTATCCAGATTGGAAAGGAAGAAATAAATTTTTTCATTTGCATGATTTTCTATGTAGAAAATGTGATGAAATCTGCCAAAAGCTATTAAAACTAACAAGTAAGTTATAAGGTTGTATGATGTAACATCAACAAACAGCAGTATCTGTATAAAGCAGCAACAAAGAATTGTATATTGAAGTTTAAATATAATACATTTATATATGAAACAGGAATAAATCAACTTGTATGTTTAAGATCTCTACAATGAAAACTAGAAAATATTATCAAGAAAAACTGAAGAGGAAGTAAATAAGTGGAGAGTTACATCATGTTGATGAGTTGGATGCCTGAAGGTTATTGACCTGTCAATTTCTCTCAAACAGATCTATGGATTCAATGCAGATTCAGCTGGAATTCAAACAGGCTTTGACACAGAAATTGACAAGTTGATTCTAAAATTTATGTGGAAATGTAAAGAGGTTTACAAAGTCAGACCAGTTTTGAAAAGAACAAAGTTGGAGGACTGACTATCTTATTTTAAGATATTATAAAACTGTAGTAATCAAAATAATGTGGTAGTGGTATGAAGATTGAGAATTAGCACAGTAACCAAGAGTACAGAAACAGACCCACACAGATGCTTACAACTGATTTTTTTTTTTAAAGATTAAGTTTTTTATTTGAAAGGCAGAGTTATGGAGAGAGAGGGACAGACAAAGCAAGAGCAAGAGAGATCTTCTACACCCTGGTTCACTCCCCAAATGGCTGCAATGGCTGGGGCTAGGCCTGACCAAAGCCAGGAGCTTGGAATTCCACCTGGTTCTTCCATCGGAGTTGCAAGGGCCTAAGAACTTGGGGCATTTTCTGGATACTTTAGCAGGGAGCTGGATGGGAAGTGCAGCAGCTGGGACTTGAATCAGCCAGCGCTCATATAGTCTGGCGCCACGGCAGGCAGTGGCTTAATCTGCTGTGCCATGATGCTGGCCCCAGAAAACTGATTTTCCAAAAAGGTATATGGGTCTAATCAGTTGAGATAGGACTGTTTTTCAACAAATGATGCCACAAAAAAAGGAGTGATTTCTGATCCAAACCTCATATCACACATAAAAACTAACTGAAAATAGATCCAAGGCGTAAACATAAAATTTAAAATTATGAAACTTCCACAAGAAAGTATAGGAGAACATATTTATGACTTTTGGTTGACAAAGATTTATTATATTTGATTTATAGAAGAACAAAATAGATAAATTGGGCTTTGTCGAAACAAGAAAGAATTTGCTCTTCAAGGGTTAAGTTAACAGAATGAAATGGCAAACCAGAGACTGGGAGAAGCTTCTGAAAATCCCATATATGATAAAGAACATATTGAGAATATGTAAAGAACCCTGAAAACTTAATAGAATGAATAATAATTGGAAAAAGTTTTGAGTATACACTTCACCAAATATACACATGAAGATAAGCACATAAAAGGATGCTGAACATCATTAGTTTTTAGGAATATGCAAATTCAAAACTTTTGTAGAATGACAAAAATTATAAAAACTCACTACATTATAATCATACAGAAAAAAACACTTGGGAAGAAGTAGTCTGGCTGTTTCCTAAAAAATGAAGCATAAACAAACAATACAATCCAGCCATTTCACTCCTAGGTATGTACCCAAGAAAAATGAAAGTATATACCAACACAAAGACTCATGCACAAATGTTGGTATTAGCTTTATTTGTAATGGACCTAAACTGGAAGCACTCCAAAGGTGTGAATGGATAAACAAGCTATGGCATTTATAACTTCAGAAACTCTTAACTTAGTGTAGGGTTAATCTTATAAAGTAAAATAAAAGTAGATCATTGTGGCCGGCACCGCGGCTCACTAGTCTAATCCTTCGCCTTGTGGTGCTGGCACACCGGGTTCTAGTCCCGGTCGGGGCGCCGGATTCTGTCCCGGTTGCCCCTCTTCCAGGCCAGCTCTCTGCTGTGGCCAGGGAGTGCAGTGGAGGATGGCCCAAGTGCTTGGGCCCTGCACCCCATGGGAGACCAGGAGAAGCACCTGGCTCCTGCCATCGGATCAGCGCGGTGCGCTGGCCGCAGCGCGCCAACCGTGGCGGCCATTGGAGGGTGAACCAACGGCAAAGGAAGACCTTTCTCTCTGTCTCTCTCTCTCTCACTGTCCACTCTACCTGTCACAAAAAAAAAAAAGTAGATCATTGTAAAAATTAAGACAGGGAATAAGAGAGGAAGGAGGGGAATGGGAGAATGGGAGAAAAAGAGGGTAAGGTGTGAAATATCACTATGTTCCTAAATCTGTATAGATTACATGAAATTTATTTAGTTCAAATAAAAAAAATTAAGGAAAAAAAAAGAGCGAGTCCATTAGTCATTGTCAGGGCTAAGGAATGGAAGAGATAGGAGGGAGAAATTATAAAAGATCATGAGAATTCTTTTGGGGAGGTGTATATGTTAATTATATTAACTGTGGTGGTAGTTCATGGACATATACCTATGCCAAAACTTAAACTGTATATTTCATTTATTTTTTATTTTTTGACAGTCAGAGTTAGACAGTGAGAGAGACAGACAGAAAGGTCTTCGCTCCGTTGGTTCACTCCCTAAATGGCCGCTACAGCCAGAGCACTGCGCCAATCTGAAGCCAGGAGCCAGGTGCTTCCTCCTGGTCTCCCATGCGGGTGCAGGGCCAAAGCACTTGGGCCATCCTCCACTGCCTTCCTGGGCCACAGCAGAGAGCTGAACTGGAAGAGGGGCAACCAGGACAGAACCGGTGTCCCAACTGGGACTAGAACCAGGAATGCCGGCACCGCAGGTGGAGGATTAGCCTAGTGAGCCGCGGCGCCTGACTAAATTGTATATTTCAAATATGTGCAATTTATTGTATATCAAGTATCTCTTACTGCAAGTGTTAAAAATGTTACACATGTAGATACTAAATTGGACATTTCCTAACTTCATTGCTACCACTCTTTTAAAGGCACTGCCATCTGGATAACCTCAGCAGTATCTTAACTGGTCTCTCTGATTCTACCCTTGTCCATCAATGTTTATTCTTATCTTAAATGTCAGAGTTATCCTGTTCAATTTTAAGTCACTCCCTCTGGTTAATGGCTCTATTTCATGTCACTCCCTCTGTTTAACGACTCCCTGTTTTACTTAGTGTAAAAGCCAAAAGGCTAACAATGGTTTATAAGGTCTTGTTACTTTCTCTGATCTCACCCACTCTCTCCCAGTTGCTTACTCTCCTCCAGAAACACTAAATACCTCATGGTTCCTTTGGGATACAAATACACTGTCCCAGGGCCCTCTGCATTTGCCCTGCACATACTCACACTATTCATTTTCCTGCCTCCTTCCACTGTTCTCAGTGAAGCATTCTGTGAGGTTCTATTTAAAAGTGCCACCTTCATTCACATGTCCCTCTCTTATTTTCCACCTATGCTTTATTTTTTCTCCATAACGTAGCACACAGAGACATTTTTACTTATTTTATTTATAAATAAAATGTTAGCTTCTGTGGCAAGGATTTTTATCTGTTTATGGTTGTATCCCCAGTGCCTAGAATACCATGTGTCACGGCAGACGTTCAGTAAATCTATATGTGGCAAATGTACTGTGTCTGTCTTCCTTGCCACACTGTATATCATTTGTCATTGCATTCCAGCACCTCACATAACACCTACTGCAGAGAGTAGATGCTCAACACTCTTCCCACTAGACTTCTGCTCCCAGAGGAACCACTGTTGCCAACCTGGAAAGGCTGCTCCTGACCACTCCGCTTTATAGGAGGAGTATCAAGGTCTAGAACAAGGCCAAACTTGATGTAGACAAATATTTGCTCAGGCTCATGTAAAATGCTGGGCAAACAGCAAGACACGTCTCTCAGCCCACCTTCCAGTCAGCTGCTTCTTCCCAAACTTCTCACACTACATTCTTCTAGAGCCACAGTCTTCATTCTCTTTTTCCCAATGCAAATCCCCAAATCCAGACTACTACTTACTCAGTCTCTTCCTGCTTCCTCTCCTTGCTGACTTCCCCTCTCTTACTGCTACAGGCACTGGCAATCTGAAATACCACATTCAGATGCCCTCCATGTGTCAAAGCTCAATCAAAGTCTCCTTTTTCCTAGAGGCCTTGTTGAGCTCCTCATCCCTTTCCTGCGATCACAACCTGTATCACACCATTATAGACTAACACAACGCCCTTACTTACATAATCTGCGGCCTTTTATGCGCTTATTTCTGTTTCCTCATCTGACCTACAATATTCCTTTGATATCTCTCAATGCAGCTGGTTCAGCACTTAGAGCACTGTGATGGCACACGCACACAATGGATGGTTTCAATTTCAGAAATGAAGGGGGACAAGGGTGACAGAAGAAGATAGAAGTGATAACTAAAGAGCTTAGAAGAAAAGCTGCAAATAATAGAAAAGGTAGACTGCAGGCTTCTTATGAGAAGAAAAAGGAACAAAGGAGTCTGGAATAGATTGTGATAAAGATGGGAAAAATACAAAGTGGAGGAGTGATAGGATATTTGGAATTGACACATATGGCTATCCTATATTAAGAACTTTCATTCATTCATTCAACAGACATAATATATAGAGTATAGAGGACTTTATATAGAGAGGGATTTAGTATGATTGATTACCTGGATTATCATTTGTTTGATTGAACCTGTTAATGAAAACACCCTATCTTTTTTTAAACTTTTATTTAATAAATATAAATTTCCAAAGTACAGTTTATGGATTACAATGGCTTTTCCTCCCCATAACTTCCCTCCTACCCACAACCCTCCAAACTCCCTCTCCCTTTCCCATTCCATTCGCATCAAGATTCATTTTCAACTATCTTTATATACAGAAGGTCAATTTAGTATAAATTAAGTAAAGATTTCAACAGTTTGCACCCACACAGAAACACAAAGTATAAAGTACTGTTTGAGTACTAGTTATAGCATTAATTCACATTGTACAACACATTAAAGACAAAGATCCTACATGAGGAGCTAAGTGCACAGTGACTCCTGTTGTTGACTTAGCAATTTGACACTCCTGTTTATGGCATCAGTAATCACCCTAGGCTCTTGTCATAAGTTGCCAAGGCTATGGAAACCTTCTGAGTTCGCCGACTCCGATCTTATTCAGACAGGGTCATAGTCAAAGTGGAAGTTCTCTCCTCCCTTTGGAAAAAGGTACCTCCTCCTTTGATGGTCGCGTTCTTTCCACTGGGATCTCACTCGCAGAGATCTTTCATTTAGGTCTTTTTTTTTTTTTTTTCCCCCGGAGTGTCTTGGCTTTCCATGCCTAAAATACTCTCATGGGCTCTTCTGCCAGATCTGAATGCCTTAAGGGCTGATTCTGAGGCCAGAGTGCTGTTTAGGACATCTGCCATTCTATGAGTCTGCTGTGTATCCCGCTTCCCATGTTGGATCGTTCTCTCCTTCTTAATTCTATCAGATAGTATTAGCAGACACTAGTCTTGCTTATGTGATCTTTTTGACTCTTAGACCTATCATTATGATCAACTGTGAACTTAAATTGATCAAATGCACTAGTGAGATGGCATTGGTACATGCCACCTTGATGGGATTGAATTGGAATCCCCTGGCACGTTTCTAACTCTACCGTTTGGGGCAAGTCAGATTGAGCATATCCCAAATTGTACATCTCTTCCCTCTCTAATTCCCACTCTTATACTTACCAGAGATCACTTTTCAGTTAAATTTAAAACAACCTACCTTAAAAAACCAGTAACTCCAACTAACTTCAATATAGTCAGTAATTAGAGAATACTAGTAATACTTATTAAAGATGACACATATTTGTAGAAGCTTCATTACAAACTCTGACTTTGGCAGCAAACATAGAGATAGGAGGTACAAAAGCCAAAAGTTTAAGAGTTTCAAAGAAACATTTTTGTTATAGAAGTTTCTTTTGACTATCTTCAAAAAACAAGTGCAGGTTTTACTAAAATGTGTATAATTTATTTGCACAGACGTGAATGACATTTTTCACAGCATGAAATCAGAGTAGAGACTGGTAAGAGTCAGCATATATGGCTCATTTATGTATTTTGGTGGACAAACCAATAAGCAATATTGCAAACTGAAAGGCAGGGCTGGAAATAAGCAAAAACAAATTAGCCCCTGTCTGCTTACTTGAGTACAATGGACTCATTTAGATGAGTAAAATACAGAAAGAAATGACTTCTATGTCCATACTGGGCTACAGTATTTCCATCATCTACTTGCTTCAACTCATGAGAAGTCCTAGCTTAACTCATTCTTTCTTTAAAAAAATATTTATTTATTTGAAAATCAGATATATGAAAATCAGAGAGAGAGAGAGAGAGAGAGAGAGAGAGAAAGGTCTTCCATCTGCTGGTTCACTCCCCAGATGGCTGCAACAGCTAGGGGTGGGCCAGGCTGAAGCCAGGAGCTTCTTCTGGGTCTCCCACATTGGTGCAGGGGCCTAAGCACTTGGGCCATCCTCCACTGCTTTCCCAGGCCATTAGCAGGGAGCTGGATGAGAAGTGGAGCTCCTGGGAATCAAACCAGCATCCGTATGGGATGCTGGCATCACAAGTGGTGGATTTATCTACTATACCACAACTCTAGTCCTGACTCATCCTCATTTCTAAGAAATTACAAGTATAGGGAAAGCCCAAGGACTTTAGATGAACTTGAGCATTTAGACATATCTGAACTTTTTACTACATTTTTTCTTTTTAAATTTTCAGGAGCTTCTTAAGTTCTCTGTTAAAAAAAGAGAAGCTGAGCTGCCCTGACAGCCTTTAGTAACCAAGGTGTTTGTGAGGCTTTATTGAACTTTAATCCAGAGAGCATGGTATGACTCTGTATCACCTGGACACAGGAATGCAATGTAGTCAGAGTGCAGTGTGTGTAGATACATTTTCATGAACGTCCTAAAAACCTCTACAACGCATGTTCAAAGACACACCAAGAGCACTGTATTCACAATATATTAAATGTGAGTTTTTGTGGTTGATGGAACTGTTTATCCTCATTGTTCTAGTCTATTTAAAATATTTTAAATTTATTTTTAGAGAGGCACAGATAGAGAGACAGACAGACAGACAGACACAGACAAGAGACCTTCTGTCTGCTGATGCACTCCCCAAATATCTGATCAGCAAGTACTGGGTCAGATTGAAGCAGAGAACTAGGAACTCAATCTGGGTATCTCCCATGGGTGGCGGGGACCCAAGAACCTAGGCTATAACCTGCTAACTCCCAGGTGTACACTGGCAGGAAGCTGGAACCAGAAAGCAAGAGCTAGGACTCAAACCCAGGCACTCTGATATGAGACTTTGGTGTTCTAATAGGAGATTGGAATTCGAGGGCCTAGGTGCTGGTACTGGGTCTCTGTCGTACCCCATGCAGTGACGAAAGACAAGACACAACCTTTCAAATTTTGTTTTCCCCATTTGTAAAACAGGGGTTAGAACAGTGGTCTGCTTTTCTCCAAGGGATATGGTAAAAATCAAATGTGATAATGTGAGAGAATGTGCTCTGGGCTAGGAGGGTACTCCAAAAAGTTTTTGGAATAGGGGTGCAGGACATCTGGTCTAGTAGTTAAGACTCCCATATTCCATATCAGAGTTCTTGGTTTCCTTCCCTGGCTCTGGATACTGACTCCAGCTATCTGTTAACACAGATCTTGGGAGGCAGTGGTGATGACTCAAGTAGTTGGGTCCTTGCCACCCAGATGGGAGATCTGGACTAAGTTCCCAGATCCTGGTTTCTTTTGGCCATTGTGAGTATTTGGGGGAGTGAACCAATGGATGCACTCTTCCTCTTTAGGCTTTCTAGTGAATAAAAAAAGGAAGAGTGGCTTGTCCTTATCTATGAGCTTTTTCAAGTATTTTTGTACCTATACCCCTTGTATAATTATCAGTAAATCTTACCTTTCAAAAAGAAAGAAAAGCAGATAATCATACCTTACCAATAAATCTATGAATATCAAATCTAGTTAAAAAAGAAATACAGGCCGGTGCCGTGGCTCAACAGGCTAATCCTCCGCCTTGCAGCGCCGGCACACCGGGTTCTAGTCCTGGTCGGGGTGCCGGATCTATCCCGGTTGCCCCTCTTCCAGGCCAGCTCTCTGCTATAGCCCGGGAAGGCAGTAGAGGATGGCCCAAGTCCTTGGGCCCTGCACCTGCATGGGAGACCAGGAGAAGCACCTGGCTCCTGGCTTCGGATCAGCGAGATGCGCCGGCCGTAGCGGCCATTGGAGGGTGAACCAACGGCAAAAAGGAAGACCTTTCTCTCTGTCTCTCTCTCTCTCACTATCCACTCTGCCTGTCAAAAAGAAAAAAAGAAATACAAGGGGTGAGTGTTTGGCACAAGGGGTGAACATTTGGTGCTGTTTATGAGGGGCATGTTGTGGCATAGCTGGTTAAGCTGTTGCCTATGACAATGGTATCCAATATGGGCACCAGATCAAGTCCTAACTGCTCTACTTCTGATGCAGCTCTCTGCTAATGTGCCTAAGAAAGCAGCGGAGGATGGTACAAGTCCTTGGGCCTGTGCATCCACGTGGGAGACCCAGATAGAATTCCAGGCTCCAGGCTTTGGTCTGGCCCAGTCCTGCCCCTTGTGGCTATTTAGAGAGTAAGCCCCACCCCCACCCCCTTCCCTGTCTCTCCTTCTCCCTCTGAAATTCTAACTTTCAAATAAATAAATTTTAAAAAATATGCTGCTTATTGGACTCCCACATAGCATGTCCAAATGCCTACCTTCAAGTCCCAGGTCTGCTCTTGCTTCCAGCTTCCTGCTAATGTGCACCCTGTGAGACAGGGAGTGATACTTCAAGTAATAAGGTCCGTGTTATGGAATGGGAGAGCTAGACTGAGTTTCTGATTCTGGGTTTTGGCCTAGCCTAGTGTCAGCTGTTGAGGGTACATGGGGAGTGAACTAGCAATCAGGAAATCTCTGTGTCTCTTTCAAAAAACATTAAAGCTAAAGAAGAAATACATAAAAAAAAAATCCCAGTAGTTTGAGGATCAGATTTAGTCTCATGCTGGCATGACATGTGCAATGTAAAATTTCACATGGTCTTTCTCCTTTGCTTTCTCTATTATAAAACAGAGGTTACAGAAAGAATTTCCAAGGCCGAAGTCTAGATCATGATGTGACTCTATGAAGGCAGTAATTATGCTTGTCTTTTACCTACATAATGAAAACTGCTGTGAAATATGGCTTGGTTTCCTTTGACAATTCTTGTAAGTTAATATTATTTTAATTAGAATTTCTGAATAAAAGAGGCATAATCTTAAGCCTAGAGCTGGGTTTGTATGAATGAACATTTTCCTGAAGGAAATTCAGCAGAGCTTGTCCATGTTCCCATGTGGGTAAGCATGTCATTATATGAGTGTGTGGGATGGTGGTGTTGGGATGGCAGACAGTCAATATTCATAGCTGTTATAATCTGTTAATGATGGCATATGAATATTAAGTTTGAACTTAACATAGGCCCTAAGATAATCTGAAATGATAAAAACTGAGAAATATTTTGGAAAGGATTTTGGCATAAACTATTTTTGAGGCAAAATAAGGATTTTCTTTTTGTAAAGATTTTATTTATTTATTTGAAAGGCACAGTTAGAGAGAGAGAGAGAGAGATATCTTCCATCTGCTGGTTCACTCCTCAAATGGCTGCAATAGCCAGGGCCAGGCCAGGGCAAAGCCAGGAGCTAAGGAGCCAGGAGCTTTTTCCAGGTCTCCCACATGGGTGCAGCACCCAAGCACTTGGGTCACCTTCTGCTGCTTTTCCCAGGCCATTAGCAGGGAGCTGGATTAGAGGTGGACCAGCCAGGACATGAGTCAGTACCCATATGGGATGCTGGTGCTGCAGTGGGTAGCACCAAAAGATGAATCTTCTATTTAAGTATCAAGTAACATCAGCAAGTACCAAATAAAAATATAAACCTTCCCAGAAATCTTTTTAAGTGAATATCTCAAAATGAATTAATTATATATGGAAAACACATAATGACAGTGTTCTAGATAACTTTTTTCATTAGCCTTCACTTCATAGTCTTATTTTCTTCACATCACTAGATTTTGATGAATTTTATTTCAAAATGTTACTCAAACAAAAATAAATGACAAATATGCCTTCTAAAGTTTACAGTGATAGTTTCATTTAATATAATTTCTTATAGCTTTATAACAATACACATTCCCAAAGGCCAACCACTGAAATAATCTCTTTAGTTTAAATTAGCCAAATTCTTAACAATGTTACCTGAGCGTTAACCTGTTATGTGATAATAATACATTATAAAAAAGGGAAATGGAGAAATTGTCTATAAGAAAAGAAACCAACTATTTATCACTGCAAAATATTTAGTAGGAGAAAATGCTTACTGTGTCAACTGCGAGCTCAGTCTGAAGTCCTGGGACTTGTCCTTACTGACAGACTGCTGTGGAAGAAGACAAACAGCAGTGAGTCAAACACGAGACCCGGCTGCCCAGTCAGTGCTCACAAGCTGAACACCCACCAGCTTCCCAGGTGAGGAGAGAACACGCCTGCCCTGAGCAAGAATGTCTATGCCCATCCTGATCACGAAAGTCCATCAGAATCACATGGTCACTCCTACGGGAAACAGAGGAAGCAGCTCTCCAGATAGCTTAAGCTCTTTTTATAAATGCAATCAGCTTTCAGGTTTGGTCAAAAAAAAAAAAAAAAATCGATTGTGGATTAGCCTAAATTAATCTACAAATTCTATCAGGGTATTTTAACCTCTAAACTTATCTTTCAACATTGCATCTTTCTTTGTAATCTTTTCCATTCACTGTGTTTTCATAGTGATACTCACAGAACTGTAAGATTCTGAATGTGAAAGCTCTTTAAATCTTTTCCAACAACTGTTCAGTACAAATTGTTTTATTAGTGGCGCCTTTGTGAGGAAAACAAATTAATAAGCATTTCAGTGGTACCAAATTTTACTGAGTCTGAGATGCTTCCTGTAGAATTTGAAACATTAACTCCAAATGAAATATTTATAGTTATATAATTTATAAATCAACCCTATGCTGCTATAAAACAGACTAAATGTTTTTTAATTAGATATTATGAAAAGGATTCATGTAACATTCACAAAAATACATAAAGGATTAAAGTTTTGAATTATATACAAATGGAAGAGGCATATCATATCTATTTAAGTCAAATCCAAAAAATAAAGACCCAAAGTGAAACGAAAGAAAAGGGATGCAGCCTTCTCTTTCCTCTGGTTTGAACTACTACTGCTTCCCAGTGTTTTCTCCCCTGAGGCTCCTTTTGCCTTTTCAGATGTTCTCCTTGATAATTAGATTTCTATAATTATTCATCAGCAAGATTTGCGCTGAGTATCTTTAAACAAGGATTACTTTGCTTATCATAAAGATTCAGGAGGATATCACGTTTCCTGGGCCATAATTATGTGATTATTATGGTTTGCTGTCTAGTTTTAAATCCAGTACCTAATAAATAAGAATTGAAGATCAAAGAGACTTAGTGTGAAAGGTGGGTGTTACAGTAAGTGACACAATACTGGAAGGATGATAAAGAACCAAAGACACCTTGATTTTTATCTATCAGTGAAGCCAATTTGACTCAAGTATAATGTATTTTGGGAAAAAAAGTACATACATATGGACAATTTCAAATTCAGGGACTAATTCAGTAAGCCTCCCTGCTCCCACCCAATACAGTAGCAAGCAAAGAAAACACACTAAAACCTAACTCAGAAAGCATCAATCATAACAGAATTTCCCCAGTTTATTAAGTAAACTGTAAACACAGCATTCAAATTAAAGGTAAGATGCTTTCTTCTTTACAAAGTCTAAGTACTCTTTTAATGTCTGCCCACGCCAACAGCAGTATCTTGTCATTTACATATGTACATATGAAACTTGGTACAACTATTGGATTTTTAAAAAAGAACCCAACATACAGCTCTACTCTGAAATTCTCAACTTACTCCAGAAGAGCCAGAAGTCAGATTGGATTATATAATCATGGTTAAACCAATGTTACCACATGTTCCACGAGCAGGTCTTACCATTCTTGCTTGTAATAAATAATCTGTTCTTCTGAAATGGATGCTGTGGTGGGAAGTCCTCAGAACATTTGTCTTAGGTAGGTTAGAGCCTGTCCCTGGCATCATCCTACTGGATTATCGTATCACTATAAGTAGCATACCCAACTTTTTTTTTTTTTATGATGCAAAGGAGGCTTAGTCTGTGTTCGAATCCTATCAGTCCTAAATTAGATGAGGACCCACATTTCAAAGACTTAATACTTATTTGAAAAGGACACTTATTTCATTAGGACCAATACTTCACTTCTAAACACCTGTACTCACTCATTCCTTGGTCTCAGCAGCAGCACGCCACATGGGTAGTGACTCATGAAGGCAGAAGGAGGGGGAAGAAGGAGGTGTCTCTGTGAGCTGTTTTGTTTTGTTTTATCTTGAAACAAAAAAAGTCCCCCAAGGCTAGTATGCAATAAGCCCATCAACACCCCCCACCATCATCAAGGCCAAGGAGCATGACAGCCCTTCTTTCCCTCCTTTCCACACACACCTCTCAGTTGTTTTGTGACTTCGTTTCCTCTTCATGGATACCCTTGATTTGGAGAGGAGGGGATGAAGAGAGGAAGATGAGCAAAGCGAGGATGATGAATGAAAAGACCAGAATCTAGAGACTCTTGCTTCCAAAACCTCACAAGTCCTTAGTAGCACTTTCATATTGAGATGCAATGAGACTTAAACATGAAGGGAATGATTAGCGGAATGATTTTAAATGCTTCCACTCGCTACATGGAGATATATCAAGAAGAAAACAACTCATAAATATCTTTTTTAAAGAGAAACGCCATGCAAACAATTCACCCGAAAATTTCTATGAATAATGAAAGTAATATCATGTAAATGCTCAATCAATGTATGTTGTAGCCAACATACCAGCTTTAAATAAGGCAAATTTATGATAGAGTAAGGCTTTATTGTTACACGCTGTTTATAACCCCCCCTAATGATTTCTTTTCCATGTAATTATTTTGTAGGTGTTTTTTAAATAAAAGGATGCAAAAGAGGGAGAGCAAAACCAGCTAGGATTGGTGGTTAATGTCTAGTCTTGGTTCTGCCATTAACTCTGTTAAGAGTTGACCCCTCTTGCTTTTTTTTTTTTTTAACTTGCAAATGAATAAAGGGGCTCAGAATCAAAGCACACACAATCACAGCACCGCTCTCCTATTTTACAGATGAGGAAATGGAGGCCCAGAGTCAGCGAGGCTAAGGAGGAGTCTGCAGGTCGCACTAGTGTTTTTCTAAGTGATTCAACACCACAGCTATTTTCAATATAATTTTGTTTGAAAGCCTCATACATGAGCACATGAAAGCAGAATGACTGTGTGGAGTCAGGTTTGCATGGTTGGCACCATTTGCCTCCCAACCCTTTCCCCTAGAACCTTTTATAAACATCAGTTCACACACCGCTGGACTAGAGAAGCTCTTCCAAGGTTCCCTCTATTGCTAACAGAATTTCTGTTTCCAGGAGCCAATTTTCTATATTCATATAAGTTTGGAATTGAGTCTTTGATTTTTACAATGTATTATTGATTACATATCTAGTTTATTTGATGCCAAATATAATGATAATGCTCTTCTTTAAGAAAAAAAAAAAAAACAACAAAACCTGTGCATTAAGATGCAGTTCCTAGAGGTATAGTGTTACAGGAAGTGAAGTCCAGCTTGATTCACGATGTATAGTTTTGGATACTACTATGCCAATTAAAACTTAACAACACATACCTAGGGAGCCCCACTCTAATAGCAAGGTCCTGTGGCAGATAGCCTGGGCATACAAAACTGAGTGAGTAGGAGCCCCTGCCTTCTGAAAGCTTACAATCTCCTGGGGGAAGAGGTGTATAGACAACCAACTCAGCTGAGTGGGATTCATATCATGATAAAGATAAAAAGGAAATGTGTGGAAATACAGGGAGAGAGGTCTTGTAACTGGAAGCTTCTGAGAAGGATTCAGAGGAGGAAGCAACCTGTAGCTGAACTTTCAGACATAAACTGAAATTCTGCTCATTGGAGAATAAAAAAACCTAAATGGTTGGAGAAAACAGTGAGCAAAGGTCTGTTGGATATGTCTTGCTGGGCAGCTAGCATAGTCAGGAGGGTGTTTTAGAAGATAAAGAAAAACAGGTCAAAATTTCTATTCAATCTTTGCAGACAAGTATGGCTTCAACTAAAACTTCTGTGCTGGTAAGCCACATGATCTTATTTGTACTTTAGGAAGTTATCTCTAGTAGGTAGGTAAATGGTTCTTACAAGACTGGGGAATGGGAGAATGAAAACAGTTGTAGGCAGAGACCAGGGGTCTGTACCAAGCATTTGCAATATCCTTTCTAGGTGCTTTCCCTTCAGTAAACTCTTAAAAAAAATGGGCATTTCATAAGGCTTTGTCTTCTACTCTTGGTCCTTTTCAGTCTTGAAGTCTTTACACTCCTCAATTCCCAGGGATGCAACCAGCATGTTTATGTTGATATTTCTAACTCAGGACTCTGAATTCAGGTCTCTAATTTTCTGATATGATTTGGTAGTGTTGGTTTTCAGCAAAGAAAATTTGAACATAGCAGTTTTTCTGAAAGCACAGTTGAATCCATCATTTTCATCAAGACTGCGTTAGAATTCTCAGTTTTTCAGCAAATCTCTCATGAGTCCCATTGATTCCTGCAACGAATAGGCTGTTGCATGGGCGCTGCAAATTGTCCACAGTGCAGCCTGCAGTTCTTCCTGCGTCCTCCCACACTGAGGTCAAACCAGAAACTCGGACCTCTCAGGTGGGTCTAGTTATCAATCCTAGCTTCTAATTACTCCTGGCTCACCCTATGTAAGCACCCCTACTAGTCCTACTTCCCTTCAGTGCTGCTCTGTCCAACCTTCCAGAGCTTCCATAATGAGCTTTTAAAAATGCTAATTTGATCACACTATCACCCTGCTTTAAATCCTTTAATTGTGGCTCTTTAATATAACACCTAAGGACAATCTTGGTCCTGTCCACTCATTCAGGTTCAGCCTTTTCTGCTTTCTACATTGCATCCTATGCTCCAGTTGTGATGCAACATTTCTGGCCATGTGAGGCTTTTGCACATGCTCCATCTAATACCTCAAATATATTCCTTAAAAACTACCTGACTTCCCTTAAAAACTAACTCATCCACTTCTCAGCACAGGCTTTCATAGTTTCCCCTCACTACCCACTTATTGCTTATAATGTTAAATTTTATGACTCTTTGATTAGAGTCACTTTATTGCAGGAACAATTTCTGTTTTATTAACCATTCTGCCAACCAGACTCCATCCTATCACAGTGCCTGGAAAACCAGCAGGCATTCAATACATGCATGAAGTGATTACACAATGAAGATGCCGAAGCAGGTGGGCCACTGAGTAAGAGCCAGGACAATGTGAGAGGAGAATGTGACCAAACACACAAGTGGCAAGGTTGGCCACAGAAAGAAGGTCACTTCTTTCTTTGATACCTGAAAACAGTGGCAGAAGGAGGGTAAAGTTACAGAAATACAGAGAAAACAGGAATGAAAATTTGAAGGAATTCATTTTGGATGGTGTCTCTTCAAATAAGCAGGAAACAAAGTCCATGTGGAGTACGAGGTCAGTAGCTGGAGAGATAGGGACAAGATTTTCTCACCAGGTGCTGTGGAATGGGGCAGTGAGTGAATCAGGAAGAACAAAAGAGATGTCCAAGACTGTGGGCCTCACAGACGCAGGTAGTCACAAACTGGACACAGAGAAGGTCAACACAATAACGTGATTTTTAAAGAAAAGCAATGATTCAAATCCAGAATAGCAGTGAGAAAAATGGACAACTGGTTTACCCCCAGGCCTGGGATATGTTGAGACAAGTTACACACACGATGCATTCTTCATGTATTTGGTACCAAACTGCTAAATAGTGCTGGGTCCATGAATTTATTTCTTGGTGGTCTCTGTGACCTGGTATGGGAAGAATGAAAACTGATTGCAGATAACCAAGAAGGCCACAAACAACAGAATGTCCCCTCACTTAAAATAATTCCTACAAACTACAGAGTCATTTGGATCATTTTACGTCCTCTTTTGGTATTAACTATTGTGAATTTTGCCATCACTAGGGAATATAGTTCTTCCCAAAACAGGTCACTGAGACTGCCAGGATATCTTCTGGGATAAGACATAACAGTAGGTAAGAACTACTACCTAAATATACCTGGAGGAATGGGAAAGTAGTAATAGGGGTAAAAAGAGGAAAGACTTATTAAATACAAAAAAGTTCAAGTAAAAAAGTGATAAAAGCAAATTTGTTCAAATATATTAAAATAGATCTTGTATGATATGCATGGTGGGTTTGGATAAAAGACACTTAGATAAAAAAAAAGTGTCTATGTTACCTAAGGAGAACCATGACAAAATTAAAGCCCATTATGATTATATTATTGTGACTTCAAGGCAATAACAACAAAAATATTAGCATATAGTCAGTTTTTCATGGTTTATGCAGAAGTTAGCCTACTGTCAATTTCTTAAGCAAAGGACATAAACAGTAGCAAATATATAGCTAATTCAGATACATTTTATATATACTCATGATTGTGAGCTTCAAACAGCTAGATAAATCTTTTTGTGAAGCTGTTATTTTTAAATGTTAGTAATAACTCTAATACCACTACTCTTGTACTTGTAGGCAATGGAATAATTAAGATAAAATTTTATTAATAGGATTCTAAAATAAAAAGAATTGCAATTTAAGAAAAAATAGGCTCATTATAATATACATCATATATATATATATATATATATATATACACATAAAATTTTCATTAAAATAGAGCAGTGGTTCTCAACTGGGGAGAGGGGCTTCATCATCTAGTGAACAAAAGCCAAGGATGCTGCCAAACACCCTAGTATGCACAACATGTTCCCAACAACAAAGAATTACCCAGTCCCAAATGCCAACAGTGCCAAGGCTGAGAAATCCTAAGGAGAATGGTTGACAAAAAAGAGGACAGACAAGTTAGATTATCACAGAACTTTCGAGATAAGACCATGCTGCTTGCCAACTCAGAAGACAGACTGATAATAATCTTGCCACTATCAAAAGGATAATTTATGATGGAATGATTGGCAGCAAGTTCTCCCAATAAACATATTTCACATTTTAGATCTGTAGCATATTTCTAGGCAAATGTTACTGATATTTAGGTTAACCTCTGAAAACATCATCACAAAGACCAAATAGCATGCTCTTCTCTCAAACAACCCTTACACTGTCAGAGAGGGGAAATGGAGTCTTGGTTTTGATACAGTATAACATCACTTATAATTTTATCTGTAGTCATCATTCAAACATTAAATCCATTCTTACCATGGATAAGCCTATTTATGGTTTCTGAAAAAGCACAAAATGTCTACTGTACATGATGTTCTCTTAGCAGAACTGTGAAAGAATGTCCTACAAATATTTATCAATGGTTTACTGAAAATTATGAAGACTTTATTGAGAATTTATATTAATCTTTATATTGAGTTCTTATGGGACATTTGGATAAGAAACATCAGATGTGAATGAAGCTGAGCTCAAAGACTCAAATCAGCTAAAAAAGAAGTGAGTTGCTAAACTGGAAAGTAATTTTACCCCAATGTGATGTTGTGTACATTTTCATTAATGGGAGTTAAGATGATATCAAGGCAGTGACACATTCTGTAAGCCTAGTTTTGGGTAAAATGACAGAGGGTTTTCTTATAGCTCCTGTACTTCCCAACCAATGGCACCTGTCTAGGTCCTGTCCTTGGGCTGCATGAATTGGGACAAGCAGCCTGCAGTGTCTTACTCTATTGAGGGCAAGAGGCTCCAGAAAACATGGAAACTGTCCAAAACAGTAAGAATCAGAGCTTCTGGGGAAAGAGAACTGGCGAGGGGCAAGGAATACATGTCCACCCGGGGGCTAGAAGCACGGAGAGAAGAGGATCTAGAGCAGCAAAACTGGTCAACAGCCCTTCAAGAGTGACATGACCTTCCAGGGTTCGAGAGAGTCTCTGTGCATCCTTGGCGGCTTTTAGAGTTTCCTTTGCGTAGGACATTTAGGGATTGCATACATCTGTGGGTGTGAGATGACTCACATTGGCTTTGCTGTCACATTCCTGGGGTCTCATTTTTCATGAGCGACATGTTCATGTTATCTGTCTAGACTTGAGACTAATAGATATTTTTTCAGATATAAATAACATGAAATTAGTATTTTTTCCTCAAAACAATTTTATAAGTTACTGAAGTGCATTATGGAGAAAAATCCATCAGTACTTGAGATTCTTCATGGGATACAAGTAAGTACTTCAGTGTTTTCTATAAAGTACAATTTTTTTTTAAAGATTTATTTATTCATTTGAAAGTCAGAGTAACACACAGAGAGGAGAGGCAAAGAGAGAGAGGTCTTCCATCCACTGGTTCACTCCCCAATTGGCTGCAATGGCCGGAGCTGTGCCGATCCAAAGCCAGGAGCCAGGAGCTTCTTCTGGGTCTCCCATGTGGGTGCAGGGGCCCAGGGACTTGGGCCATCTTCTACTGCTTTCTTAGGCCATAGCAGAGAGTTGGATTGGAAGTGGAGCAGCTGGGTCTCAAACCAGCACCCATATGAGATGCCGGCGCTTCAGGCCAGGGTGTTAACCCGCTGCGCCACAGTGCCGGCCCAGAAAGTAAAATTTTAAATTGTTTTTTTTTTTTTTTAATCACTATCATTAGATGCTAAGTGTAATTTAGTTTTTTCAAAGGAAAAAAACTTCAAATATTCTTTGCATGTTAATGCAAATACAAGCATAAACTAGTTTTTACTTACTCAGTATAGGAAGGAGGTAGTACTTGTTACCACACATTAACTAATTTCTGGGTATTTGGAAAATCTGTTCTACCATACCAAAAGTCATCACTGTCTACCTGAAATTTGTTGTTGAACTTCACACAATGATAATATATTATTCCTATGGTTAAGAACAATTCAAATTCATTCCTACTAAAAGGTCCAGTAAATGGGAAAACATTTTTTTCTGTATAAACTGAATTTTGAAAATAGTGTTATATGGCACAATCATTAATACGGTTAAGATCAAAAGAGACACATGCACATTAAAGGCAATCTATGTAGTGCCACTGTGTTTTGAGAGGTTTTACAGAATCACCAATGTAGAACTGTGTATGTGTGTGTTTTCTGTGCTTGGCTGGAAGAGGAACTGTCATGGAGTTAGCTGGCGCTTTTGGGTTCTCTATTCTGGTTTTGGACTAGACAACAAAACAGCTGTTCCCATGTATAACCGGAGTGTGCACTTGGTTTAGGAGCCAGCTCAATTAAATTAAGCCAGCCAGGTCTTACTGACTATGCATGTTCAGTAAGATACTGAAAATAATCGAAACACTCCTCTCTTCACATGAAGATTGGCTATGGTGAATATTTTTATAATGATCTTGGAATAGCAAAATCAATAGCCATTATTCATTTAATGATTTTTTTAGAGGAAGATACAAGCAAAAACATCACAGTAATTTCTGCACAGATTCAGAAATAAACTAACATTCCTGTACATAATTATTACTCTACTTCTGACATTTACACAAAGACAAACTTGGTTGTCAATGCTGAAACAGTTACAGAAGGCAGAAGGTAGTCTTCTTTAGGTTTTATTTTCTAGAATTAAAAAAAATTAACAACAACTGCATCTTTAGGAATTAAAAAAACCTTAGGGGCCAGCACTGTGGTGTAGCAGGTAAGGCTACCATCTACAGTGCCTGCATCTCACATGCGCACCAGTTCGAGTCCCGGCTGCTCCACTTTTGATCCAGCTCTCTGCTAGACCTCGGAAAGCAGTGGAAGATGGCCCAAATGCTTGGGCCCCTATACCCGCGTGGGAGATCTGGAAGAAGCTCCTGGCTCCTGGTTTCAGATAGGCTCAGCTCTGGCCGTTATGGCCATTTGGGGAGTGAACCAGTGGGTGGAAGGCCTCTCTGTCTCTCCTTTTTTCTCTCTGTAACTCTGCCTCTCAAATAAATAAATTTTGGGAAAAAAAGCTGTATATTATAATATCTCAAAATGGAAACAAAATAGATCTGTCTGTAAAAATAAAAAAAAAGATTACAAAAAATTAAAAAATAAATAAAAAAGATTCCAAGATATACTGATTGAACAATTAGAATATTGAGCATCCTAGTGTCATAAGACAAAGAATAGACATGAGTATAGCCATGTATGCTTATATATGCAGAAAACATTTTTAGAAGGTTATATAAGAAAATATTAGAATGAACATGAATATTAGCAGGACAGAAGACTTTGCATTTTAAACTAATCTTTACTAGTTGAAAACAAAATTATCAGCACATATTACTTCTATAATAAAACAAAATAAAATTTAAAAAATGAAATTTTAACAATAGTAATTTTCTTCCACAAATAAATGAATCACATAGGTTAATAGGTCAACAAAAATAAAAAGCTCAAAATACAAACAAAAAATAAAATCAAGTTTGTCAGTGATACTTTTTTATTTCAAAGTTTCTAAATTTCTTTCTACCCTGATAGCATGGATATTCTCTCTTCTATTAGATGCAAATTTGCAGCACACCTTGATAAAAACCTTCTGCAATGAGCTTGGAGGAAAACAATCTCCTACTCTCGCTCCCCCAGCTGTAGTATAAGTAGCTACTGATTTGGGGACTCTGGTATCATAGAAGCCTCACCCTCTCCTGCGGTGGAAGAGCCAGCAACAAACAATGCCATCACCCACTAACATTTCAAGGCACAGATGAAACGCTGGAAGGTACCTGGCACATTAAGCAACAGAGCAGGTGTGCTGCTCCATTGGGAAGAACTCAGAAGAGGTGGCAGCTGCCAAGCTATTAAAGGGTATAATTTCACTTATTCTATAGTATGAATAGAAATAAATTTTAAAAAGAAAGAATGCTATTGAGGTTTAATTCCTTTATTCCTTAAAGATGTACAGAAAATTCTTATAACTTCCACACAAAGAAGTGCATAAAGAGACAAACCTAAAATAGGGACGTAAGAAGCTAGAATGACACGTAACCTGGCTCACTGCAGGTAACATTTGTCTGTCTGTGTCACTGAGTAGGTGGTAGAGGAAAAGGGAATTAGTCTGAGAAGATGGAAGCCACACTCCTCATTAGTAGTGGCATTTTGAATTTAATTCTTCGCAGAGGATGAATGTCATAGAACTTTCTGGATCTTGACTTCCTCTTACCTAGAGTTGACTAGAAACACCAGGATGATCTCTAAGACCAATTCATGTCACCAATTTTATAATCCAATGAATTTAGACTCCCTACAATTTTAGTTTCAGTCCTCCATGACTGTAGTCACCACCTATCAGAGACTACTTCTCATGTTCTCTTTTCTAAAAAAAAAAACATAGAGCTTAGGGCCAGTGTTGTAGCTTAGTAGGTTGAGATACTGCCTGTATACACCAGCATCCCATATGTGCAATGGTTTGAATCTTGTTTGCTCTACTTCTGATCCAGCTCCCTGTTAATGCATCTGGGAAATCAGCAGAGGATGGCCCAAGTCTTTGGGCCCTGTACCCACATGGGAGACCTGGAAGAAGCTCCTGGCTCCTGGCTTCAGCTTGGTCCAGCTCTGGCCATTGCAGCCATTTGGGGAGTGAACCAGCACATTGGAGATCAATCTCCCTTTGTCTCTCCCTCTCTCTCGCTGTAACTCTGCCTTTCAAATAAATAAATGAATGTTAAAACAAAACAAAACAAAAAAACCCACAGAGCTAGCATTGTGCTATAACGCGTTAAGCCGCCACCTGCAGTGCTGGCATCTCATATGGGTGCCAGTTTGAATTCTGGCTGCTCCACTTCTGATCCAGCTACCTGCTAACGTGCCTGGGAAAGCAGCTGAAGATGGTCAAAGTCCCTGGACCCCTGCACTCATGTGAGAGACCTGGATGAAGCTCGTGGCTCCTGGCTTTGGCCTGGCCCAGCTTGGGCCATTGTGGCCATTTTGGGGGTGAATCAGTAGGTGGAAGATCTCTCTATCTCTCCCTTTCTAACTCTGTCTTTCAAATAAATAAGTCTTTTAAACACACACACACATCTTATGCATGATAATAAAATAACATTTGCACATGGAAAACAGTTGACAGACTTTGTGGTAGGTTATAAGGCAGGATACTGATAAAATCAGGTCATATATATTTCGATAAAGAAACTAAACTTAAGAAATGCAAATAGCCAGGGGCTAAAGAAGCTCAGTTATCCATTTGGGAAGGGTTGGATGTTAGCTTCATGACTCAGAGTGTATTCAAAGCCTTTTAATTACCCGAGGCAACATTATGCTTCTCAGGGACTCCTTTCTACAAAATCATAGATCATTCTTTATACTTTCTTCCACAGGGAAGTAAAATACCGTCTAACTCCACACATGATTCACTCCAGAGAGGAAAAATCTATACAGGATTCTATTCTAACACATGGATCCTGATCAAGCAGAACAAATCCTGTTCTTCAACAACAGAAATCCATGCATCTTAAGCTTTAAATTCAATTTGAGTTCCATGTCCTCCATGAGAACTTTTCTGCTCCCTTGCCTAAATGCATTCTCATCGTCTGCCACACTTTTGCTTTACCTATTTCATTAAAAATGCTTTCCTTTATGTGTCTGCACGTTCCTTGAGATCTGTTTGAATTGGGGTTTGAGTATTAGTGGGATTAGCCTGAAGCAGACCTTCAGGAGTTCAGCTGGAGACTGAAAAGCTGGTCTGCTGGACAACAAACACACAGGTCACATTGGAAGCACAGCGAGCACAAGACTAAAAAACCAACTAGAGTCCATATTCAGACTGTGGTGCAGTGAATCCACCTAAGGAGAGAAGTGGCACAGGCAGTGAGAACTGAGGAGTCTTGGAAGCAAGTAAGAAGTTCCTCTCTATAGGAATGCAGGTGCATCTGGAAGCGGAAGGGGCGATATCAACTTTACAGGTAGTCAGTAAATGGTGGAGACTTCCTTTTTTAATTAATTAATTAATTTATTTATTTTTTTTTATTTTTGACAGGCAGAGTGGACAGTGAGAGAGAGACAGACAGAAAGGTCTTCCTTTTGTCGCTGGTTCACCCTCCAATGGCCGCTGTGGTAGGTGCGCTGCGGCCGGCGCACTGCGCTGATCCAATGGCAGGAGCCAGGTGCTAATCCTGGTCTCCCATGGGGTGCAGGGCCCAAGGACTTGGGCCATCCTCCACTGCACTCTCTGGCCACAGCAGAGAGCTGGCCTGGAAGAGGGGCAACTGGGACAGGATCGGTGCCCTGACCGGGACTAGAACCCGGTGTGCCGACGCTGCAAGGCGGAGGATTAGCCTAGTGAGCCGCGGCGCCGGCCGAGGCTTCCTTTTGAAATCATGATCTCTGGCAAAGGCAGAATTAAATCAGAGGGTTCACACTTAATGGTGGGGATTAGATAACCTTCATCTCGAAGATCGGCATCATAGAGTTGGAGATATCAGTAAGCTACTACAGAGAAAGGTTGACTTTCGTAACACCTGATACAGTTTTTTACACAGACTGAAAATATTGTTAGCTGTCAAATACACCCCTGTGTCAGTGTTACAAATGTATCCACTGCATTAAAAGTCTGTCTTCACTTTGTAAATTAGATTAGCACTGTTACAGACCGCTTGTTTGTGCCCCACAAAATTCGTACATTGAGATCCTAATCCTAAGTATGGCATTATTATTATGAGGAGGAGGAATCTGAGAGGTAACCAGGTCCTGAGGGTGGAGCCACCATGAATGGGATTAGTGCTTTTATGGGAAGAGACACAACAGAGCTTCCTCTCTCTGTTCCTGGCCATGGAAGGATACAATGGAGCTACACACCAGGAAATGGGCCCATACCAGACACCGGATCTACCAGCAGCTTGATCTTAGGCTTCTCAATCTCTACAACTATGAAAAATAAAATGTCTTGTGATTTAAGTCCCCTAGTCCATGGTACATTTGTTATAGCAGCCTGAATTACCACAAGCATATTCCTAAATTCTTAAATCTGGTTCCAAATCTCAAACAAGTGGTAATATTATATATGTAACATTTGTGCACAGTCAAAATTTTCTCAATTCCTGACTGTGTCACTTGTAGTCCCTCTGTCACAGGCAACCATTACCATATATTATTGCTGTATTTGAAACTGGTGTTTAACAAAGCACTTTCCTCCTGCCCCCATTTCTTATAGGATATGCTGTTCATTGTCACATACCCAATGATGGAGCAAGGAGTTGACACTGGATTCCTCTTAGCTCCTTGATGCAGATTTTAGGCTCCTGTACTTCCAAAGCACATCCCCTGGGGTGCCCTGACAGCTGGCTATAACACCCTCCACTTATCCTTTCAGCTGGTACCTTTGGGCTCTATGATTACTCTAACATACAATGGTTATCAATATTGACTACACCTTAGGACAACTCTCACAGAAAGTTTTTGAAATTCGCTCATGACCAGGTCCCATTCCATACTAACAAAATTTGTAGAGGTGAGAATAGTCATCAGTACTTATTTTTTTAGTTTCTTAGATGATTCTGATGGACAGTCAAGATGGAGGCCTCTGCAGAAGAATTAAGGATGTCACCTTTTTGCTTATGGTTTCTACATCATCTCAACTCTTGCTGGTATCCAGGATTCTTAATGTTCACCAACAGGCTGTCTAACACTCTGGGTCCTAATTCCTTGACCAGCTCAATTATAGTAACAAACCTTTCAATTTCAGTTCAGCTCATACACATCCTATGAATTTATCACAACCTGCAACAGTGTGACATCTGAATATTAAACCAGCAAAAGTTGCTGGCATTCAGTGCTGCGCCTGAGCTTGCTGACTCCTTCACTGTGCGCTGCAATGCCTCCACCTGGGCACGGGGAGCACACTGCAACCTGCAGAGAACCCTGCCTCCCAAAACAGTCTTCTCTTTATTTATTTATTTATTTATTTATTTATTTATTTTTTGACAGGCAGAGTGGACAGTGAGAGAGAGAGACAGAGAGAAAGATCTTCCTTTGCCATTGGTTCACCCTCCAATGGCCGCCGTGGCTGGCGCGCTGCAGCCAGCGCACCGCGCTGATCCGATGGCAGGAGCCAGGTGCTTCTCCTGGTCTCCCATGGGGTGCAGGGCCCAAGCACTTGGGCCATCCTCCACTGCACTCCCTGGCCACAGCAGAGAGCTGGCCTGGAAGAGGGGCAACCGGGACAGAATCCAGCGCCCCGACCGGGACTAGAACCCAGTGTGCCGGTGCTGCAAAGCGGAGGATTAGCCTAGTGAGCCACGGCGCCGGCCAACAGTCTTCTCTTGATTCTACATCCTCTCCCATCTGGCTGCTCCCCCAGGATGTACCAATCCACTGACTCTCTTACCAGTGCTCTGATTCCTCTTATCCTCTTGTCCTTCCACCACACACACAATAGCAATTACGTGCCAATGAAAATATGCCCTTTCCACTGCTACTCCATAGAGGCTGAGCATTGGTAAATAAAAAAATTCCAAATGCATAAGTTCAGGCCACCTACATTGTTATGGTATCCAAAAAGCAGCTCACAGGACCACTGGGGATTCTTTTTATATGTCCCAAACAAGCTCCTGTTTCTACTTTCCTTAAAGGTAACCAGTCGATCTTTTACTTGAGTTTCTATCTTATTTCATTGCCTATCACATTTGAAGTGTACCTTGCTTTGTGTTTTGGAGAACAGAAACATATTCATAATTTTTGGAGAACAGAAAGGTATCCCCAATTTCCAGACTTCTACCCTATCAATTTATCACATTCCCATCCACACCTACTTGTCATAAGAGGGATATTGTTCTAAGCTTAGCACTGGTAACATTTTTGTACAGACAACTCTTTTTTAAAAAAAAATATTTATTTATTTGAAAGGCAGAGTTACAGAGAAGAAGAAATAGAGAAATCTTCCATCCACTGGTTCACTCTCCAGATGGCTGAAATGGCCAGGGCTAGGACCATCTGCAGCCAGCAGCCTCATCAAGGTCTCCCACAAGGGTGCAGGGGCCCAGGCACTTGGGCCATCCTCTGTTACTTTCCCAGTAGGATTGGAAATAGAACAGCAGCAACACAAGCTGATGCCCATATGAGATACTGGTATGGCAGGCAGCAGTTCAACCTCTTACACGCCACAGTGCTAGCTCCACGCACAGATAATTCTTTATTGAGGAGGGCTATTCTCTGCATTCTAGGGTGTTTAGTAATATCCATGACCTCTGCCCATCAGATGTCAGTAGTATCCCTGTCCTTATAGTTGAGACAAAAACTGTCTCCAGACATTGCCAAATGTATCCTGGGAGACAAAATCAACATCAGTAGAGAACCACTGCTGTAAGCCAAGACTAATCTGTGAAGCTGAATTAATGATCTACTACTTTCAAGATCCACTGTGTCCTTAGTATACTCTATCTTCAACCTGAATCTGTCTATTGGCTGTGCTTCCCCAATATTTAAAAAATCATTCCTGGATACCAGGTCTCCCTCTAACCATTGCTTGATCTTTCATTCTTCAAGAATGCCTTCCTTCGATGAACTCACTTGCTGAAGCACCATTCACTCTTTAATGTACTCTTCAGTTCTTATTGTTCCACTTACGATGGTACAATACAGCAGAGTCCTCTTGATTATCAAATGCTAATGTAACCTAACTGCTTGGCCGGTTCTGGCTACACTCTCCTTGGATCTGTCTTCTACCTTATTTGCCAGGACACTTTTGCTTGGTTCCTTTCTTTCTCTTTATTTTTTTCCTTAATACTCTCCTCTTCATTTTATTATTCCCTAACAGTAGTATTCAATCAGGTTCTGTCTTGATCCTTTTCTTTTAGAGCTCTAGAACACTCTGGGCTACTACCTTCACTATACATTTCCAACTACCAATATAATACAGTGAATACACAAATTCCTATTCATTTGGTTTTGATTTTAACCTTCTCTCAAATTCTAATCCTACATATCTGGCTCCCTTGTGAATATTTCTATCTAGAAGCAAATACAGATACTACTCACAAATGGAGATATCTAAAACCATCTACTACTTCTCAACATTCCTTTTCTCTACCTCCCCAAATCTTCCTTATTCATTTCATTATTTCTGGAGTACTGGTATTTATTCAGATGTATAATAAGAGAGGACCCTAAGCAAAATCCCCAATTCCAACTTCACTAATCACATCCAATCAATTCTAAAGTCCTGTCAATTATAGCTAAGGTCCCCTCTTCTCCATGCCCACTAGTTCAGGAAATACATACATACATACATACATATATGTATATATGCATATATATGTGTGTGGTGTGTGTGTGTGTGTGTATGGCAGAGTTAGAGAGAGAGAGAGGGAGAGAAAGAGAGATAGGTCCATCTACTAGTTTACTCTCCAAATGGCCACAATGGCCAGGATTGGGCTAGGTTGAAGCCAGAAGCTGGGAACTCCATCCAGGTCTCCCATGTGGGTGGCAGGAACCCAAGTACTTGGGCCATCTTTTGCTGGTTTCCCAGGGAGCTGGATTGGAAGTGAAGCAGCCAGGACTCAAACTAGTGCTCATATGGGGTGCTGGCATTGTAGGTAGTGGCTTAACCCACTGGGCCACAATGCCAGCCCCAGGCTTTTATACTTTATTTCTACAGACTCCTAAGTAATTTTCTTTTCCAAGGTCTTAGCTATTTCTAACACAAGCACTAAGGTGCCACTGGAATGATCTTTTTAACATGAAAATCTGCTTTGGATTACCTTCTTTGGATTACCTATGTCAGAAGATCCCCTTTTCCAAAAGGACAGCATTTAAGCACTTTAGCAGAGTGCACTGGGCTCTCTGTGGCCCGGCTCCTGCATTGCTCTGACTCTTCTCTCCATCAGACTCTGTGCTCCCATGTGGTCATACCACACCAAGTTTTCCTCAAGTGATTCCCTCTGCTAGAATGTTTTCTAAGTGCATCTACTTAGCACATACCTCTAATCCTAGGAGCCCCAGGTCAAGCATTTCCTCCCCTGCAGGCCTTCCTGGACTCTCTCAGAGCAGATTTAAAGGATTTTTTCCTATATGTTCCCAATGCAGTACACACCTATGTTCATTATTGTCCCTACCAGAGTCTCTTGTAATTGTCTGCTTACAGGTATTTCAACCACTAGCCTGGAAGCTCCCCAAGGGTACGTGCCAGGCCTACTCTCTCCTGTGTCAGTGGGAACAAAGAATGCTCAGCATGGAAGTAAGCACTCAAGAAATGCATGCTGCATGACTGCATGATACATGACAGGTTCAATTATCAAAAATTTTATCACAACATTGTAATGAAGACATGTATTTGTTAAAACCAATATTTCAATGTCAGTTCAGAAAGTCAAGAAGAATCAAGGTTATTCAGTCTAAGGCAAGAGCTAATGTCACATAATAAAATAAGTTTAATAAGCAATACATATGATGGTACAGAGCTTATTAAACTTTTCTAGCAAACTACTACCAACATCAGAAGACTACTGACAGATGTCCCTGAGGGATCTGATAGCACAGACTCAAAAATATGTCAGTTCTCTGGCTGATAATACAGTCACACTCATTTTAAATGAAAACATTTAAAAATACTAGCAAGTAAAAATAATGATCAAGAAAGAATCTCTTTATTTTGTGGACTCCTCCCAGGTAGGGTGGATAGTAGTGTCAGAATCACAGTTAAAGCAGCAAGTGCAGAATGGAAATAGCATCATACTCAAAGTCACAAGTTCTACTTTGGGACCCTGTTCCATCACTTAGGTTGGGACTTGGGAGTCTACTTTAACCTCTCTGAGCCTCCTCAGTTTCCTTATCTGGAAAATGGCTTTAATAATATTTGCCTTATATATTTCATAATGTTGGTGCCAAGATCAAAAGAAATAATAACAAAAACAATGAAGCATTATAAGCATGAAAAATAAAGTAATATTTATACAGAGAGAGTGAAAAATCGAAGTATATATGCAAAACATTCTTGAAAGTGTTTACCTTTTGAGGAGCAGAAGAAGGTTTTTCTGTTTTGATTTTTTCTTTAGGGCTTAAAGGAGGGGATCTCTCCTTTATCTTTGGAGGCAGTTCTCGATACAGTGCTGGAATTGAAATAGAATTCATATATTCAAAGAGAGGAAAACTGTCCAATGAGGAAAACAAACAAAAAAGAAAAGGAGAGGGAAGCTGTGAGATTAGAGAAATCAATATTGAATTCCTTATGTAACAAGAAGTTATCCAGAAATGATCTCTTAAGGAAATTTCAAGTTTTACACACTGGTTATCAAAAGAACATAACTATGACTGGCAAATTTTAATCAGCAGATTTCAGAAAGGCAGAAGGTGTCATTTATATTAACTGTAGGGTCATAATATTCTTATTTCATTTTATCTCAATATACATTTACTAGGATTCCATCATATGTGAGATTATCAACTAGGTACTGCTAGAAGAGATATAAAGATGATCAAAACACACTAGGAGCTTATAATCTGGTCAGAGATATATGCATTCCCAAGTAACTATAATATAAAATAGACATGATTTGAAAGAGAGATAATAACAAAGGCGAATTCTGACATGGGGAGGGAAAATACTGAAAGGAAAAAGGGATAATTGTGTCAGATTCTGAATAGGTAGAATTCTTTCAGGCAGAGGTGTTGCGAGAGGATACTTTAGAAAGATGGTATGAAATGAATAAGCACAGGGTGGGGACTACACATGATATTGAAACTATATGCAAGGTTGAATCCAAGAACCTTATAAGATTATAACTGACATAATTTATTGGATTTGTGTAGGTGTTCAGTCTAAAGAGCCATGTGGGAATTTTAAAGAGTTAAATAGAAAATATAATTTGGTTAAGAGCAGCTCTGAATTAAGAGGTTGCTAAAATATACTTGATCAAAATTTAAAATTAAGATGTTAACTGACTTTATCTAAATGTTGATTTTATTACTGAGTTTCTTTAACTATTATTGAAAAGGGTATTAGATATGATTTAGGGAAGCTGATCTTGGTTTCCTTTCCAGTGGCTTAAAATACAAAGAGAGTAGGTCTTTTATAACAGTAGTGTCCCAACTTCCTCTGTGTTGTTCTCTTAAAGGACATGGCTCTCCATGAACAGTGGGTAGAGAGACTGCTCTTACTTAGACTCCCTTAAGAGTATTTGCTTTGCACATCTGGCTTCACATACAGATCAAGGACAATGCCTCCTATTTTTAGAGTGGAATATGCTTCTGAGAGTCATTTTTTCTCTAATGTTAAAAATGGACAATTGCATTGTTGTTAAAACCAGGTAGAATGTAGGATAAACTCCTGAAGTGTGAGAATTTAATCATTATATTCTCAGGTCTTCTGAGATTTTTTGTTGGTTTTGGCTTTTATGAGGTTATTTCAAAAAGCAGTGACTGATGTCACAAGAAAACATCAATTATTCTGAGTTACAAGAAGTGATAATGGTAGTCCAAGCCTGGTCACTGCTTAAGACACAGAATTAATTTCTGTATGTGGCCATGAACCATCCCTGGAACATGCTTCCCAAGTCTGACTTCAATTATTATGGAAGAAAACTAAATTTTATCAGATTTCTAACTCATTGTCAATCAAGTTTGAGGGGTTATTTCTGTAAACCAACTAGACACCCTGCCTGCAGAGACACTCTTTTTATGTTATCAAAGGAAAAAAGTTTTCAATCTTTTCACTTGTATCTAAAAGGAACAGCTTGTAGTACCTAGTTAAAACTGTAGACATACTCCAGAGCAATGGGGAATGTGTAGCTCCTGATTTAAAAACAGAAGACACCGCTGCTTAACCTCTGCTGTGAGACAGCTGTTGATCCAGTGGAAAAGAGAGGAAAGGAACTCGGGTATTTTTGACAACCTGGAACTCAGAAGTGCTGAGCTTACAGGAGCTGACTTAAATGCTTTCTTGAACTGTCTACTGGAGAATGAACATGTCCTAAAAGTTCTTTCTTCTAGGCTTATGTTTTCTCCCACATGGATCCTCTTTTAAACATACAAATATGTCTCTAACAGAGTTCAAGAGTGATAAGTCATTTACTACTTAGAGAAAAAGAATTAAAACAGTAACACAAGGGAAACTAAGACACAGATGTGGGAATTTTCTTTTTATTTAAGAATTTTATTTATTAATTTATTTGAAAGGCAGGCTGGGGGAGATTTTTTTTCAAGATTTATTTATTTGAAAGGCAGTGTTACAGAGAGAGAAGGAGAGACAGAGAGAGAGAGACACAGAGAAGGAAGAGAGAGAGAGAGAGAGAGATCTTTCGCCCCAAACGGCCATAACAGCTAGGACTGGGCCAGGCTGAAGCTAGGAGCCTGGGACTCCACCCAGGTCTCCCACATGGGTAGAGGGGCCCAAGGACTTCGGCCATGTTGTTCTGCCTTCCCAGGTGTATTAGCAGGGAGCCGGATTGAAAGTGGAGCAGCCAGGACTCAAACAGGCACCCAAATGGGATACCAGTATCACAGGCGGCAGCTTAACCTGCTGTGCCGCAACACCAGTGCCAGAGGGAGAGAGAACTTTCTTCTACTTGTTCAGCCCCCAAACGTCCACAACGGCTAGGGCTGGGTAAGGCAAAGTCAGAAGCCAGAAACTCTATCCATGTCTCCCATGTGGGTGGCAGGAACCCAAAAACTTGAGCCACTATCTGTTGCCTCCCAGGTGCAAGAGCAGGAGGGTGGTTCCAAAGTGGAAGCAGGACTCCTACCCCATGCACTCTAGAATGGAGTGCGGTATGAGACACGGGTGTCTAAAGCAGTGGTTTAACCCACTCTGCCACAACGCCTGCTCAGAGGGAGGTCAATTTTGAGATACTTAGCACTTTTGAGGAGAGGGATTTGCTGAAAGCAGCAGGTAAGCTGAGGAAGGGAACTGTAATATGACTTGGGAGGGTAACACCGGGAAGGACCAGGGTGTTGGCAAGGTAGGGAGAGGGTGCCAAAGATAAATTACTCTACCCAGGCTTAGCCGAGCACCCAGTAATTGTGGAAAAAAATTCTTCTTCCTTCTCTCCTCCCTCTCTTTTGCTCTCAAAATTCAGAACTATGTTTAGGGATTAATAGTGCTTTTGTTCAGTCATAGTTTGGGTTAAGTGGCATTTCATGGACTAACATAAAAACCAATAATTATTTGTCAGACTTAAACATTCAAAACAGAGGTTTTTGGTTTTGAGATTGTTTATCCTACATTTTAAACCAGAACCCATTGATTTTTGTTTCTGGGAGAAAGCTTGGGTTGGCATTACTCAACTTGTTCATTTTAAAGGAGGAAACTGAGGACCATCAGTATAAGCTGTTGAGCTAGGATTAAAACTGACGCTCGGCTATTGTGCTTTTCCTAGCATGCTGCTAAGCCCATCGTTGACTGGCTGCGTCCCTCTGAAGAAGCACTACTGCACTTCCCCCTTTTATGGGAGTTTTCAAATTATTCCATTTTCAGGCTCTCTGAGTTAGTTCTATTTTCAACCCTCAAGGCCTACTAGTGAATCTACAGCTTTCAGAAACTCCTATTTAGAACTTCTTCTCTAGCTCATTTTTTTCTACCCTTTCACAAATGAGGGCTCTATTTACTTGAGAATGAAACAATGTATTGTAGTTTTGTTTTAGCAAGAAACAGCCAGGACTGAAGTACATAAGCTAAAAGACTGGGAGCTGAGGGAAGTAAAGGTACTTACAAGGTCCTGAGAAGCCCTTGTGGTCAGAGAAGAGCTGTCAAGCTGTGTGTGAAGCAGGGAATAAGGTAAAAGTAGCTGAAGAAGAAAGCAGGCAGCCAGAGGCCAGGCCCCCTGAGACAGGAAGTCCATGAAGCAAATATTCCAATCTCAGGAAGTAGTAGCTTTCAGCATACTAGTGCCTCCCTTCCAACTTGTTTTTGTTTTTTACATCATGAGAATGGAAAAGCAATGCTCACCGTAAGCATATGTAAAAGTTACAAAGACAGTAAATTCAAGGGTAGAAACTGATAAAATCTTGGACTATCAGTTAACACCATATTAGTAAACCAGGAAGGGAGCATAAAACTTACTTTCACTAGCCACATGATTAGCTGGAAAATAACCATCCTGCCCCTTCCCTACGCTGCCATACCACCAGTCTTCATTATCTTTGAAAAACACTCGGATAATGTCTCCACGATGGATGGTTAGTTCATCTGATCGATTTGCCGTGTAGTCATAAAGAGCCACCACCTAAGAGAGAGATAAGACCACCACAGCTTTATCACAACTGTACCACAGAGAAAACCCCCAACATTCACTTCCTTTTTGCAGAAGAGCAGCTGAAACCAAAGCAGTAGTTTGGTAAGCCTGAGGCTGTCTCAAGGTTTGCTAATGGGATCAGAGGTGGTGGGAACACAGCAGGAGAAACAAGATAAAAGACTGTGGGATTGAGAAATGGTTAAGAACATTCAATACACTAAGATTAGCTTTAAAATAGCAGATGGTAATTTTTAAAAGTAAATTACTTGTGAAGCAAATAAGAAGCTCACACCATTCCCTTTCTTAGAATTGTTTTACACTACCTTCAGAATCCATTCTCCAGGACACAGACGCATCTGAAAAAAAAAAAAAACTCTTCCAAAGGTCCACAGTTTTGCAGAAAGGAAACTGGAGCAACTTGATTGCATAAATTCTTTGTGATCACTTAGCTTATTGCTCATGTCTCTGAGGTAAATTTCTCTAGAAAGACCTATTTTTGACATTTTATATCAATAGCAAATCTTTTGACTACTTTAAAAAACCCTTAGCAGCTTATTGAAAGCCTTTCTGTGAGAACTCTCTTCATTGTGTTGTTACAGTGATCATTATATTGGATTTTTTTCCTTTTGAAAAATCCAAGTCAAAATGACATGGTAGCGGCTGCACAGGTGTTTAAAAATCCATTACAGCAGTTAAAAGGATTTGGATCATAATCCATTTTAGGGCTTAATAACATGTATACTAAAAATGTATTTATTCTATTCCCATTCTCTCATTTAAATGGAGTTTGAAAGTGTATGTGTTATACAACTACATATATATTGGAACATATATATATATATACATATATATATAAAATGGAAAATTATTATAATCTTTTGCATTGAGGTTGACTGCTCATCCATTCACTCAGTAATTACTGAAATCCTAATATGCCAGGTATTATGCTAGGGGCTAAAATACATAATAGCAAATAGGATATCTTCTAGATAAGGTCCCTCTTTTAGGTTTTGCAAGAAAACTAAAGAAGACAATCAGGAATTAGCTAGGTGAAGAGAAGCAAATTTTGTCTCAGCCAGATTATATAGCAAGTAAAGATAAACTCAAAATAGTTCAATATGAAGAATCTGGCATTGGACGTGAGAGCTGGGGCAGGCGCTGTGGTGTAGCAGGTAAAGCCACCGCCTGCAGTGCCAGCATCCCATATGGGCACTAGTTCATGTCCCAGCTGCCCCACTTCTAATCCAGCTCTCTGCTATGGCCTGGGAAAGAAGTAGAAGATGGCCCAAATCCTTGGGCCTCTGCACCCATGTGGGAGACCTGAAGAAGCTCCTGGCTCCTGGCTTCAGATGGCCATTGCTGCCATCTGGGGAGTGAACCAGCAGATGGAAGCTCTTTCTATTTATCTCTCTGCCTCTGCCTCTCTGTAACTTTGCCTTTCAAATAAATAAATCTTTTTTTTTTTTTTTTTTTTTTTTGAGAGCCAAGATAGAAGGGCAGGGGAAAGTAAGATCAGAGAGTAAGTAGGGACAAGATTACACATGTTGAAAGAATTTAAACTCCAGAATAGGGTAATGGGAAGACACAGAATGATTATAAGTAAGGGATTCCATTAGAGTTCACAAAACTGTTTCTGATACCTTTAATTTATTTAATAGTATTTACCAAGATATCATCCAAGGGATTTTATTAGGTAAGTTTGGAACTGTCATTACATGTAGGCAATAATGATAATTTAATTCAAATGTACAATGACTGTTTTACCATTTAGCATAGTAACTAAATCACAACATGCTATGTAAGATGCTGCTCAATGTTTACAAATCATTTGTAACTTCAGGATATTGACTCTTAATCACTTATGCAAAAGTGGAACTTCCGACTTTCCTCTGCTCTTCCTTCTCCCAAGTCTTCTTTTTCTTTCTTCTCTCCAGCCCTCCCCCAGCCCTGTCAGATAAGAGGAGAGCTGAATGTACTGATGCCTGCCATGTTCCAGGTGTTATGCTTGTTGCTCACATGTTGCTTCCACAGCTCTGACGACCCTGTGAGGGTATATGTTCTGGTTTCCATTTTGCCCATCAAGAACCTGATGTCTAGAGAGTCTAATAACTTGTCTAAAGTCAAGTAAATCATTAAGCGGTAAAATCAGGGCTTAAAACTCAGGTTTTGTTTTCCCTTCCCCCTCCGACCCCAAACTAAATGCATTTCTAGACCATCTTTGTCTGGAACCAACTATGGGGGAAAACAAACAAGGAGGAGAGGATCAAACATGTTTTCTGACAGTACCCTTTATCCAATCTTGTGTGCCAAGAAAACCTAGGTTGCCTGCAGGCTCACTATGCTCCTTTCTTCACCTAAAACCCCAGTCCCATGGAAGCCTGCTACAATTTATTACTATTGGTCCCCATCCTGTCTCTGGTACCCTAAAATACCACAACATTAATGAGTCGAATGCTAACATGAGGTTCACATATGCTTATTTATCTGTAGTCCTAGGTAGCAGTTGGGAAGCAGAGCAGAAGAGATTCATCTTGGACACCAAAATCATTTAGGAAGCACCAGATCCAACTTGTGTCACTGACACTAGAGCTCATAAAATGGAAGCCTGAAAACTTTTCCTGAATTTTCCATGAGGGTTTATTGATAAAACGTATCGGTGTCCCAAAGATCTATATGACTCCACATTATATTTTTCTTATTACAGTATCACTGGTAACGCTCTTCTTATAGAACAAAATCATATCAATTTCCCATGGCCTGCCCACACCTGTCAACATGGTCTACATTCTATGACTCCATTAGGGACTGAATTGTGTTCCCCTGGCAATTCATATGTTGAAGCCCTAACCCTCAATGTGAAACTTTTGGAGATAAAGTCTTTAAGAACAGTAATTAGGGTAAGGCATGGTCATAAGTGTGGGGCCCTGAACAATAGGGTTAATGTCCTTAGAAAAAGAGCAAGAGACACCAGGAGCACATGGCACAGCAGATAAGGCCACATAGGACACAGTGAGAAGGTGACTGCCAAAGACTGAGGCTTTGGGGCTGGCACTGTGGTGTAGTGGGTACGGCTACCGCCTGCAGTGCTGCCATCCCACATGGGCGCTGGTACAAGTCTTGGCTACTCCACTTCCCATTCAGCTCTCTGCTATATGGCCTGGGATAGAAACAGAAGATGGCCCAAGCGCTTGGGTCCCTGCACCCAAGTGGGAGACCCGGAAGAAGCTCCTGATTCTGGCTTTGGATAGGCGCAGCTCTGGCCGAAGCAGCCAACTGGGGAGTGAACCAGCAGATGGAAGACCTCTCTCTCTCTCTCTCTCTCTGCCTCTCCTTCTCTCTCTGTGTAACTCTTTCAAATAAATAAATAAATCTTAAAAAAAAAAAAAAAGACAGAGGCTTCAAGAGAAACCAACCTGGCCAACACCCCCCCTCCCCCCAAAAAAAACTTTTTATTTAAGGAGTACAAATTTCGTTAGTACAACTTTAGGAATGCAGTGATTCTTCCCACCATACCTGCCCTCCCACCCCGGCATGATCTTGGATTTCTAGCCTCCAGAACTGTGAGAAGGCACATTTTTATGTTTTAAAACAGACTGTGGTATTTTGTTATAGCGGTTCCAGCAGGTCAGTACAGTCTTACAACCTGGTGGTGTCAGAAGAACTGCTTACAACGATCCAATCATCATAATGCCATACTTGGTAAGTATCCATTTCAGGTCCTTATCAACTTACATTGTTTCTACTCTATTATGATATTATTTCCTGATGCAGAAACACTGTGTTTGCATCAAACTTCACAACCAGCATGGTGATGGAGGGTGATGGTAAGACCACACCCTCTAAAGCAAAGAGGTAGAGAAAGAAAGAGAGGTCTTCCATCTGCTGGTTCACTCCCAAGATAGCTGCAATGGCCGGAGCTGTGCCGATCCAAAACCAGGAGCCAGGAGCCTCTTTCAGGTCTCCCACATGGGTGCAGGGGCCCAAGTACTTGGGTCATCTTCTATTGCTTTCCCAGGCCATAGCAGAGCACTGGATAGGAAGAGGAGCAGCCGAGACTAGACCGGCGCCCATATGGGATGCCAGCGCTTCAGGCCAGGGTGTTAACCCACTGTGCCACAGCGCCAGCCCCAAAAGCTGACTTTTAAATGATTGATGCTACCACCTGAATGTCTGTGTCCTCCAACATTCATATATAGAGGGGCGGGTGCTGTGGCATAGTGGATAAAGCTGTCGCCTGTGGTGTGGCATCCCATGCAGGCGCCAGCTGATCCACTTCTGATCTAGCTCCCTGCTAATGTGCCTAGGAAAGCAGCAGAGGATGGCTCCCCTGTGCCCACTTAGGGTGCCTGGAGGAAGCTCCTGGTTCCTAGCTTTGGAACAGCCCAGCTCTGGCTACTGAGGCCATTTGGGAAGTGAACCAGAAGGTGGAAGAACTCTCTATCTCTGTCTCCTTCCTGTAACTCCACCTTTCAAATAAATAAATAAATAAATCCATCTCTTTTAAAAATTCATATATAGAACTCATCAATGTGATGGGAATGGGAAGTGGGGCCTTTGGGAGGTGATTAGATCATGAAGGAAGAAATAGAATTTGTGCCCTTACAATAAAAGAGGGTCCCCTGAGAGCTTCTCTGCCCCCTCCCCTTTGTGAAGACAGGTGTATCATCCATGAACCAGGAAGTGGGTCCCCTAGGCAGACTGCTAATGCCTCGATCCTGTACTGTGAGAGGTAAGTTTCTGTTGTTAAGTTGCCTTCTGTTATAGCAACCCAGATAGGCTAAAATAATTATCAATTAAACTTTTCTTACTAGAAATCAAACTTCATATACCTTGTTACAGTGAATCATTAGCGTGTTTCATACAAAAAGTTCTGAAATATGTATTTTTATAGGTTATTCCTTAAAAAAAATCAAGAATTTTTCAGACTTTTAGAGACCGGGCTACAGGTTTGTTGAAGAAAGATGATAGTGTACCTTCATTTTCTTTCCTGGGAAGGATACTCTATTCATTGTAAGAAGAGATTTATGAATCTATGAATCACTGGTTTAGGTTAGGGTTCTCAAATGTGGTCCTCAGACCTTCAGAAGCAACATCACTGGACACTTGTTAGAAATGTAAATTCTTGGGCCCTATTGCAGATCAACTGAATCATAAATGGGGATAGGCCCAGAAATCTGTTTTAGTAAGTCTTCTAGGAGATTCTGAAGCACTTGAAGGTTAGTTAATACTTTATCTCAATGATCCATTTTATAATATACCTGTATTTTCTGAACTTATCAAGTATCAAACCAAATGGGTAAGAAACATAATTTAAAGTCTACAGTCAGGGGCTGGCATTGTGGCATAATGGCTGAAGCCGCTGCCTGCAGGGCCGGCATCCCACATGGGCACCGGCTTGAGTCTTGGCTGCTCCACTTCCCATCCAACTCTCTGCTATGGCCTTGGAAGCAGTGGAAGACAGCTGGAGTCCTTGGGCCCCTGCACCCGTATGGGAGACCTGGAGGAAGCTCCTGGCTCCTGGCTTCGGATCGGCACAGCTCTAGCCACTGTGGTCATCTGGGAGTGAAACAGATTGAGGAGCCCTCTCTATCTCTCTGCCTCTCCTTCTATCTGTGTAACTCTGCTTTTCAAATAAATAAATAAATAAATCTTTTTTTTTTAAAAATAAAGCCTAATGTTAAGTCTTTTTTTTAAAAAAAAAAATTTATTTCATTACACTTGATCTTAGCCAAAAGGCCGAGAAGCGATAGGGATTTATTTTATTTATTTGAAAGACAGTTACAGAGAGAGGTAGAGACAGAGGTCTTCCATCCGCTGGTTCACTCCCCAGTTGGCTGCAACGGCCAGAGCTGTGCCGATCTGAAGCCAGGAGCCAGGAGCTTCTTCCAGGTTTCCCACATGATTGCAGGGGCCCAACGACTTGGGCCATCCTCTACTGCTATCCAAGGCCACAACACAGAGTTGGATCGGAATGTTACTGGCACAATGTAACAAGCAAACGTGCTCTTCCTCTCCCTGCTGTTAGTTGTACTTGTCTTGCTTAGTCTCCCTCCTGTCACATTGAAATGCTGCCTAGCTCCAGATTTGAGTAACTTTACATTTAACTTGTCATTTTTTTCCAGCCAGATCATGCTCAAACTACAAATAGGAGTCATAGCGCACATAGGATTCCCTAAAACCTCTTAAATATCAGCTTTAGTTTAAAATAGAATATCAGGCAAATTTTACAAAATTGAATCTGCTTGTCCAACAATAATGATCAGGTACCTTTATCTAAACTACTCCTACAGGCTATTAAAAAAGCAATGAAGAATTTTATTGAATGCTCCTTGTTTCCAGCCTGATGGACCTTTAAAAAAAAATCTTTAATATTTGTACAAATTGCTCTTTTATTTTTATGCTACTACTGCATAGTGTGAGGGTGTATACTGACACACATTATAATGATAATAATCTATTCAGGAATCACGTCAGAAAAAGATAATGAATTTAATTTCTTTTAATGACCCATAAGCTGTGAGTAAATATAAAATTAGTAGTAAACATAACTAGATGTAAATTTTTAAATAAAAATAAATTCAAGTAAATATTATTATTCACATTTATAGATGTAGTTTTAATAGTGAGAAATTTTACACAACATAATGTAGAGCATTTTGTGACTATTATAGATTATACATAGAAATTGTCCCTCTTGATAAATGGAACTTCTTTTTTCTTTTTTTGACTTTTATTTAATAAATATAAATTTCCAAAGTACAGCTTTTGGATTACAGTGGCTTTCCCCCCCATAACTTCCCTCCCACCTGCAACCCTTCCATCTCCTGCTCCCTCTCCCATTAAATGGAACATTCTTTACTTCTACTTGTATCTATATGGTTTTATGTACCTGGAGATGCTACTTTGTTGGCTAGGTCCTTTCTGTAGTCATGAATGTTATGTCAAATAGTTAAAACATTTTAGAAATTCATAAGCATGCAAATTTATAAATATTAAAAATTAATCAATACTAATGTGGTTTCAGATATAAACACATGAATTAATAAGTATTAAAATATAACGTAGGGATTTAGATAAATAAGTTATCAGAGGGTTGCCAATATTATAGACAATACAGTGTTGCTACAAAGCTACTTAGGAAAAGCCTTCTCTAAACTTGAATAAGCATCTACAGGAATTCACAAATGGTCTAAATGAACTACAATATTTCATTGTTTTTTTTCAGAGTTAGGTATGAGTGTCTTTCTCTGTGCTTAAATATATATGATACCTGAGAACTGATTATTGTTTACAGCCCCTGTCTATACTCTTGAAGAACAGTGTTTTTTTCTTCTTACTATTTGTTGAATTCTTTACTTAGTGGTGGGTTAACCTTATGATTATAAAATAAACTGAAAAGTATATCAGTGTAAAAACTGAAAGAAAGAATAAGCATGGAAGGAGGAAAGAGGGTGTGGGCAGGAGGGAGGGAAGGGTGGGAAGTATCACTATGCTTCTAAATCTGTATATATGAAATATATGACATTTGTTCACCTTATATAAATAAAAAATTTAATATGTCAAAATAAAATGCATAGAATATTTAAAATAAAATGAAGTCTAGAGATAAGACTTTTGAGAATCACATTAACTCTTTGTTTAATGGCTTTTCTAGAATTTCCTGGGCACTAACTGTATGAAAAGAGTTGTCCATTAAACCGAAGCCAGTTTAAACATTTTGAGAACTACTTAAGAGCACTCTTGGGGCCAGTGTTATGGTGCAGTGGGTTAAGTCGCTACCTGCAATGCTCGCATCCCATAAGAGCAGTTTGAGTCCTTACTGCTCCACTTCTGATCCCGCTCCCTGCTAATGCACCTGGGAAAACTGTGGAAGATGGTCAAAGTACTTGAAACTGCCACCCATATGGGAGATCCAAACGGAGTTCCAAGCTCCTGGCTTCAGCCTGGACCTAGACCTAGCTGTTGCAGCTATGTGGGGAGTGAACTAGTGGATGGAAGCTCTCTTTCTCTGTCTCTGTCTCTCCCTCTTTCTTTGTAACCTTACCTTTCAAATACATAAATACATTTGAGTATATACATTTGAGTAACTATTTATGTATTTGAAAAGCAAAGTTACATAGAGGCAGAGGCAGAGGCAGAGGCAGAGAGAGGGAGAGAAGTCTTTCATCTGCTGGTTCTCTCCCCAAATGCCGCAAGGGCCAGAATTTAGTTGATCTGAAGCCAGAAGCCAGAAGCCAGGAGCCAGGAGCCAGGAGCCATGAGCTTCTTTTGGGTCTCCCATGTGAGTGCATGGGGCCCATGCACTTGGGCCATCTTCCATTGCTTTCCCAGATACCTTGGCAGGGAGCTGGATTGGAAGTAGAGCAGCTGGGACTCGAACCAGCGCCCATATGGGATGCCGGCACTGCAGGCGGTGGCTTTACCTACTACGCCACAGGGCTGGCTCTCATAAATAAATCTTTGGGAAAAAAGAGAATGAGAGAGCAAGCACTCCTATGGGCATTTGGTAAGTTTACTAACAAAACTCATTAAAATTATAAGCTATTTCTAAAAATATTAATTAATATCTCACTTATACAACAAGTATCTGGTGTGTGTCCTGTGAATAGGGAACTATAGTCAGGGTGGGACATATGAAGAAATGCAGAACACAGTCCTTGACTCAACAGATTTCAGGATATAGTTAAGAAAATATATTGCTTCAAATATTACGTATTTAAAAATTTTACTTTTAAAAAACATTAATTAATTTATTTGAAAGGCAGAGAGAGTGAGCTTCCATCTGCTGATTCACTCCTGAAACAGCTGCAAGAGCCAGGTCTGGACCCAGCTGAAGCCAGGAATCAGGGACCCCATCAGGGTCTCCCACATGGGTGGCAGGGCCCCCAAAAACTTGGGACATCATCTGCTGCCTTCTCAGACAGGTTAGCAGGAAGTGGATGGGAAGCGAAGCAGCTGGGTTTCAAGCCAGCACACTGATATGCAGATGCAGGTGCTGCGAGAGTGCAAGTGGCAGCTTAACTTGCTGCACCACAATTCTGGCCCCTAAAAATTCTTATTCTTAAGATATAGCATAAACTTACATCTTCATGATCGTGCTCTCTCTGCCTTACAAAGTGTTCCATTTAAAACCTCATTTAGGTGTTTTAATTTTATTCAGCTCAAGGTTTTAAAATTCATTAGCTCTAAAATAAACCTCAGTTCAGCTGAGGTTTATCCCAGCACTGATCTATATCAACTGTTCTAATTTAATAATCGGATATACTATATACATGTCTATTTGTCTAGAAATATTTAGAAATGCATTTTTTAATGTTTGCTATGGATGAGGAATGTGCTAATCATTTCACACACTACATATGTGTATGTGTGTGCACATATATACATACATGTGCATTCACAACTGTCTACTTAGCATTTTTATGTCTTAGTTTCTACACATGATCTTAGCCAAAAGGCCGAGAAGCGATATGTCTTAGTTTCTTAAATTATAAGCTGAAAGTATTACTAGTTGTGTAAATCATACAATTTGGCAGAGTCTAGATGTTCATAGGTCAGTTTTTCTCCCAAGTCTATTCTCCTAACCACTAAATTTACATTAGAGGCTTTGATGAAATTAAGAAAATACAAGCCTGTATCAATGCTGGTTGAGTGATTGTCACTTTCCATAAGATTATGCCACAAAAGGGTCTAAATAATGTGTCTTTTTTTTTATTAAGTTGACTGAATTAGATTACCAAAGTATTTCTCTTTGTATTAGTTTCTCAGTCACAATTTGTTGAGAAGACTAAACCAGGACATAACATGGGAAAGAAATGAAATTAGACCAAGGTGATGTTGTGTGTGTTAATGTCTGTGTCCATCTGATCATTGTAGTTTGTAATAATAGGTTCAGGGAATTACTGAAATGATCGACTTGGAAAGGCTGTGAAGGAATCTTGAGTAATAAATTTAGATAAGAAGATAGGTAGATATCAATAATTAACTGCTTGTCATTAAAACACTGAGGCTTATCTATTTCTAATTCCTATAAGAATCCAAATATTCTAGGAAAAGCTCATGTAAATGCATGTGAGTATCTAGTTTTTGTGGAAGAAAACAAAATATAATAATAGAAAGAATAATGAAGAAGCTTAAAGAATATGTCCCTACTTTAGCATTCAAGTCTAACTGTAATGCATAGGGAGTTGTAGACAGTTGTGTGGGAGACTATAAAACTTACCAAAAAGTATTTTTGATAGTAAAATATGAACTAGCAAATAGAATCTTAAAAATCAAATGTAAAACTCTGAGTTGAAGAATAAGTCAGTCTAGAGCAATCACTTCTAGAGTGGTGAAGCAATGAAAATTGGATACTCCATAAACATGAGCAGAACACTGGCAACAATTGTCTAAGCCAATTTTATCAGATCTCTGAAAATACATCAAAGCCTTGCAACAATCTGAGCAGTATTCAAGAAAAACAGCTGAATTTCAGTAAAAAGAACAAGCTCTGCAGAGTTTTAACTTGCCCTATTATTCCCATTACCGCCTTGCCAGCTCCTTGGTAGCCTTCAAAGCCAACGGTCTCACTAGCAGTCTGGTAGCCACTGGAGAGAGCAGAATGGCTTTGCAGCCCCATTCCCACAGAACTGTCACTCTATAACCTGTGTAGCAGCTTCCTGAAAAGCTGCGTGCTCAGGACTCACATTTATTATGCTTTACAAAGGAAGGATAAATTCATGCCTAAAGATCAGTGATAACTGCAAAAGTTTGTTACTAGTAGGCCTGCACTTAAAGAAAAACCAGTAACTGTCATCCAGGCTGAAATAAAAAGGCCACTTGATGGTTATATAAATCCACATGAAGAAATAAAGAGCACTGATAAAAGGTTAATACATAGGTAAACATAAAATATAGTTATATACATATTTTTGTTTATTAACTCTTTTCTCTGCATTTGACTTAAAAACAACTCTTTAAAGAAATAGTTATCAAAATATGTTGAAAGGTTTTATGAGGTATAGATACGTACTTTGTATAACAATAATAGCACAAAGGAGAGAGGAGAGAAAAGCATTATGCTAAACAAAAGTTTTTATACACTATGAGAATAATTTTCCCCCCAAAAGCTTTAAAGGAATTTAAGAGAAATACCTAATGATGCTTATCTGAGCAGTGGCCTGACTGAGCTACTACTCTTATCTAACAGGTCAGTTTGACTTGGGTGATGTGAACAAAGAGTCTGTTTTGTCTAGCATCTAAAGCAACTTTGAGCAACCCTTAGCTCCTTAGCTATATATTCCTTGTCCATTCCCAGAAATGCCCTCTTTAAAACCAATCAGTAGAACTTTTTTTTAAATAGCTTCTTTTCAGAGCCAACACGCTCCTTTATCTCTGCAGGTGTTTTTAGCCAATCATATTCTAATCTCCAACCAGTAAGAAATTTGCCCCTCCTTCCCTTACCTAAAGCCCACTGTTGGGGTTGGTGCTGTGGTACACTTATGGGGCTATGCCTCCGTCTACAGTGCTGGCATCCCATATAGGTGCCGGTTCGCATCCCAGCTTGTTCCTCTTTGGATACAGCTCTCTGCTATCGCCTGGGAAAGCAGCAGAAGACTGCCCAAGTCCTTGGGCCCCTGCACCTGTGTGGGAGACCTGGTACAAGCTCCAGGCTCCTGGCTTCAGAATGGCCCAGCTTCAGCTGTTTCGGCCATTTGGGAAGTGAACCCACAGATGGAAGGCCTTTCTCACTGTCTCTCCCACTTTCTGTCTGTAACTCTGCCTCTCAAATAAATAAAAATAAAATTATAAAAATAAAAATGGTCACTGTTTTGGGCCAAGCCAGTGTACTTTCACTGTGTAATATGTAAATTCTCACTATAATTGACCACTGTAGAACACTGGCCAAGCCTCACAGAAAGTTGTTGGGTTTATGTCTCCCAGGCTTAGGTCATTCTTATTCTGCCCTGAATAAGCCCTACACTGACCTTTTTACAAATTGTGTTTATTTTTGTGAACAATACTTGATATTAATCCAAACTAGACTGTTTTAAGGTGTTAATTGTAATCCTAAGGATAACTACTAAGAAAACAACTCAGAAAAATATACTGAAAGGAAAAGAGAACGAAAATGGTTCAGAAATATCAACTTAACTCCAAAGAGTACTAGGAAATAATGGAAGAGCAACAAACAACATCAGACATATTACAAATACCCCCACATTTTAGATTAATTTACCTTATAATTAACAACAATAAATCTAAAGGATTAGACACTACAAACAGAAAGTGGAGATTACCAGAAGAATAAAATGCATGACTGAACCATAAATTGTGTAGAAGAACACTTCAGATTTAAAGACACAAAATATCTGATAAGGATGGAGAAAGATACATCATGTACAAAGAAACCAAAGTGGAGTTGGAGTGACTGCATCAGGCAAAACAGACTTTAAGACAACAACTGTTACTTAGAGGACCTATTATATTAAAGGGTAAACTAATCAGTAATATGTAAGTAAGTATAAATATGTTTGTACTTAATACAATCTTAAAACACATAAAGCAAGGGGCCGGCGCTGTGGCTCAGCGGGTTAATGCCCTGGCCTGAAGCACCAGCATCACACTTTCAATCCAGCTCTCTGCTATGGCCTGGGAATGCAGTAGAGGATGGCCCAAGTCCTTGGGCCCCTGCACCCGTGTGGGAGATCTGGAAGAAGCTCCTGGCTCCTGGCTTTGGATCGGTGCAGCTCTGGCCATTGTGGCCAATTGGGGAGTGAACCATTGGATGGAAGCCCTCTCTCTCTCTGTCTCTCCTCTCTCTGCGTAACTTTGACTTTCAAATAAAATAAATAAATCTTTAAAAAATACCACATAAAGCAAAACTGACAATTGATAAATAGACAATAACAACAGAGACAATGATATTACACTTTGCATAATAGACAAGATGAGGGAAGATGAAACAGAATTCTCGAGCATCACTACAAACCAATAAGACCAAACAGATTTCCACAAGACGCTGCCCCCAACAAAAGCAAAATATACATTTGGCTCAGGTGTATGTGGAAAATTCTCTAGGATAGATAATATAGTAGGCAGTAAAATAAATCCTTTAAAAAAGACTTTGAAACCTGAAATCATAGAAAGTATGTTCACTAACAACAATGAGTTAAAAATAGAAATCAATTAAGAGAGAAATTGGAGGAATTCACAAATGTATGGAAATTTAAAAACATACTCCAAATAACCACCGAATCAAAGAAGAACACTGGGTAAACCAGAAAATGATAAATGAAAAGAGAAACATGATATACCACAATGTATGGGGTACAGCAAATGCAATTACTTCAAAAATTATTTCTGTATGAAATGCTTTTTATTAAAAGATAAGGCCGATATAAATCAATATCATATTATTATATCTTAAAAACTAGAAAGATAAAACTAAACACGAAGTAAGCAGGGGAAGAAAACAAAAGGAAAGACACAAATTTAAAAAAACAATAATGAAGAGAGACAATTATTACTGAACTTAGAGGAATAAAATGGATTCTAAGGGAATGTATTATCAACTGAATGCTAACAAATTTTATGACTTAGATGAAAAGGACAAATTCCTAGAAAGATAAAACTTAAAACTGACTGAACAAGAAAAAGAATATGTGCCTAAACCTGTAAGAGTAGAGATTAAAACTGTAACAAGAAATTTTCACACGAAGAAACACTCAGGCCCGGAATGTTTCATTGGTGAATTATACCCAATGTTCAAAGAAGAATATCCCAAAATAAAAGAGAAGTGGACATATCCCAACTCATTCTATAGGGTATTACCATAATCTCCAAGCGAGACAATAAAAGAAAACTACGGATCAATATCCCTTACAAATACTGACACAAAATCCTCAACAAAATATTAAAACAATTAACAATATATGAAAAGGATTATGGGGCCGGTGCCATGGTGCAGTAGGTTAATTCTCTGCCTGCGGGGCCAGCATCCCATATGGGCACCGGTTCTAGTCCCGGCTGCTCCACTTTCAATCCAGCTCTCTGCTATGGCCTTGGAAAGTAGGAAGTCCTTGGGCCTCTGCACCCACATAGGAGACCGGGAGGAGGTGCCTGGCTCCTGGCTTTGGATTGATGCAGCTCCAGCCACTGCGGCCATTTGGGGAGTGAACCAAGGGAAGGAAGACCTTTCTCTCTATCTCTCCCTCTTACTGTCTGTAACTCTACCTCTCAAATAAAATAAATAAAATCTTTAAAAAAGAAAAGAAAAGGATTATACACCATGACCTAGTAGGATTCATCCTGCTAAGAATGACACATTGATTTAAAATATTATTACCATCCATTCTAATAGATTATATTAAGAGTATTAAAAACATAGCTCACAAATCATCTGATACAGAAAAGGCATCTAGCAAAATTCAACAAAAATTTAATATCCTTTCCCTATAAAAACACTCAAGAAAGTGAGAATACAAGGGAATGTCATTAACTTGATCAAAGGCTATGTATGAAAATGCAACATTATAACTAATGGGAAAGACTACAACCACTCTCACCACTTCAATGTGTACTGCAGGTTCTAGGGGAAAATCAGTCAAAAGAAAATGACAAATAGTATTCAGATAGGAAATTATTTCTACTAGCAGATAACAATCTTGTATACAGATAATCTCAACTTGACAGAAAAAACTAAACAGACGTGCTAGAACTAATAAACAAATTCAATAAGGTTACAGGATATATGATAAATTTTAAAAAAAGTTTCCATATGTGAGAAATGAACAATCTGATCATATAAACAATTTTATTTGCATTAGCATCAAAAATAAATTTAACAAAAGAAATCGAAGACTTACACAGTGAAAACCACAAAACATTGCTGAAAAAAATTTGAAAGACATAAATGTGAAAAGACCATGTTAATAGATTAAAAGAGTTACTATTTCTTTTACAAGCTGATCTATGCATTAAATGCAATTCCTATGAAAAATTTTCTCAAAATTGAGACAGTGATCATAAGATTTCTATAGAAATGCAAGGCACTTAGAAGAAACAACTGCAAAAAAGGAACAGAGTTGAAGGACACACCCTTTTTAAATTTTTTGAGAACTACTTAGATTCTTTGCCCAATTCTTTTTTTTTTTTTTTAATTTATTTGAGAAGTAGTGTTACAGATGCAGAGAGCAAAAGACAGAGAGAAAGGTTTTCTATCTGCTGGTTCACTTCCCAAATGGCCACAATGGCCAAGCTAAGCCAATCCAAAGCCAGGAGCCAGGAGCCAGGACCCTCTGGGTCTCCCATGCAGGTACAGGGGGCCAAGCAGTTGGGGCATCTTCTGCTGCTTTCCCAGGCCATCAGCAGAGATGCTGGATTGGAAGAGGAGCAGCAAGGGCACGAATTGGCACCCATATGAGATGCTGGTGCCATAGGCAGAGGCTTACCTACTATACAACAGCACTGGTCCTGTGGACACAACCTTATTTTAAAGGTAAAGTAATTAGAACCTGTAATGATGATATGAACTAGGCACATGGGTCAATGTGAAAAAAAATTGAGAGTCCAGATATTCATGGTGAACTGATTTCTGACAAGGGTGCCAAGACCATTAAATGGGGGAAAAACATTTTTTCAACAAATGGTGCTAGGATGACAGGACAGTACTATGAAAAGAATAAACTTGTATTCCTATTTCATGTCATACACAAAAATTAACTCAAAATGAATGTGGACCCAAGGATAACAGCTAAATGTATAATATTCTCATAAGAACCACAAGAGTTAATCTTTCTGACCTTGGATCATGTAATGGTTGCTTATATATCAAAAGCACAAGTGACAAATGAAAAAGATAGTTAAATTGGAGTTTATCAAAATTTTAAAAATTTTGTGCTTTAAACGATATGCTTAGGGCGGGTATGTGGTGCAACAGATTAAGCTGCTGTTTGGGACACTCTCGTCCTATATCAGCATATCAATTTGATTCATAGCTACTATACTTCTAATCCAGCTTCCTGCTAATGAATCTGGGGAGCATCAGATGATGGCTCAAGTATTTGAGTCCCTGCATCATATGGAGTTCCTGGCTCCTAGCTTCAGCTTGGGCCAGCCTTGGCTGTTGCAGACATTTAGGGAGTCAACAGGTGGATGGAAAATCTCTCTCCACCTTTCTCTCTCTCTTTCTCTGTCTCTCTCTGTTGCTTTGCCTTTTAAATGAATAAAACTTAAGAAAAGGTATGCTCAAGAAAAAGAAACAAGACCTTCAGAGTAGGAGAAAATATGTGTAAATCATATATTGTGCAAGAGGCACATCCAGAGTACACAAAGAGTTATTTATAAGAATATCGTTTTAGAAAGCAGAGATTGGGGTCAGCACTGTAAGCACAGCAGGTAAAGCTATCGCCTGTGGCGCCGGTATCCCATATGGAAGCCAGTTCAAGTCCCGGCCACTCCTCTTCCACTCCTCTGCTGTGGCCTAGGAAAGCAGTGGAAGATGATGCAAGTGCTTGGGCCCCTGCACCTGCTTGGGAGACCTGGAAGAAGCTCCTGGCTCCTGGCTTTGGATCAGCCCAGCTCCAGCCATTGTGGCCATTTGGGGAGTGAATCAGTGGATGGAAGATCTTTCTTTCTGTCTCTCCCTCTCCTGTCTGTAACTCTGTCTCTCAAGTAAATAAATAAATCTTTCTAAAAAAAGAGAATTCTTTATAAGTCAATAATAATAACATAAAATTAGATATAAAAACCATTTTATATTTGATTTATATAACTATACAACTTATTTTTATGTAATTCATAGATAGGTTTATGTAGTATATGCTTGGAAAAGAGAGTACTCAGTAACAGGTATAATTAATATTCAACTCCTAAAGTTCAGTGTTCTGAAGAATACTCACAGGTATAAATGTGACCATATTTTACAAACCAAATATAGATCTGCTAATTGTTTTTGAAAAAAAATTATTTCTAAATAAAAAATTTACCAGTTACTTCTGGTAAGATAAGCTCTGAATCTTGCCTGTCACAATATATTAAATTTTAAAAATATATCTAATTTATTTAACTAAGTACTCATAACAAAATACTATTTGCTCAGTCAGAAAGTGGGTAAAGAACTTGAATTAAACATTTATCCAAAGAAGATACACAACTTACATTTCAAAAGATGTTTACATCATTAGTCATCAAAGAAATACAAATTAAAATCATGAGATATCATTTCTTACCTACCAGGATGGCTATAATAAAATAACAAATGAAGATGTGGAGAAACTGGAACCCTCATTCACATGTGGTGGGACTGTAAAACAGTTACTATGGAAAACATTGTGGCAGTTCTTCAAGACGATGTAGGAATTCTATTACTAACTATGTCCTCAAGAGTACTAAAACTTAGGACCACACAAAAAGCAAAAACCTTTTTATGAATATTCATATAGCATTATTCCTAATATCTAAAAATCAAAGCAATTCAAATGCTTACCAGTGGATTAATGAATTAAAAAAAGTGACATGTCCATATGATAGAATATTACTCTACCACAACAGGGCCTAAAATTTTGGTACATGCTACAACATGATGAACCTTGAAAACACATGCTAAGTGAAAGAAGCCAGATGCAAAAGGCCAAATAGTTTGTGACTGAATTTTTACACTATGTTCAGAATAGGCCAATCTATAGTCAGAAAGCAGACTGCAGTTTCTGGGAGCTAGAGGCAGAAGGAAGTGAAAGTAGGTAATTGCTAATGAATATGGGATTTCTCTTGGTGGCAATCAATATGTTTTAGAATTAGGTAGTGGTGGTGTCTACAAAACTGTAAGTATACTAAAAACTGCAGACTTTAAAAGAGTGAATTTTAGTCTATGTGAATTATATCCAAATAAAGCTATTATTAAAAATTGATCATCAGAGAAATGGTTGTTTCAGGAGGTGGAGCTGGTTATGAATACAAGCAAAAATACAGATAGGGAGACCATAGCTCTCCACGTAGAAGAAAAGAACCTTGATTTTGGCTAGGGGGATGAACTCAAGGAGTAAGACTGCAGAAATAAAATGGAAGGGGAAGACAATACACATGGAACATAAGAGAACTAGAGAAGCTTAATATATTACCAAGGCTTTGCTGGTAAGAAGCAAGCAGCTCGCAGCATCACTGACAGAACACTGGAAAAGCTCAGTGAAGGCCTTGAGGAAGACAAGGGCTTTATTGAGCTGTAGTCCTTTTTAGGTTCTTTAGGTTACCAAAGAGTAACAGCCTAAGCACTAATTATAATGATTTTCCTAGTAGAATGGGGAAAGGAAAGAATAAGATTATAATCATCTGCTGAGGAGTTATTCACATGTAGGAATTAACTGATACTTAAAGTGTAGACAGTGAGCATTCCACATAGAACTCAAGGAAGAGAGAATAAGCCCCTTCCCCTCCTTCTTGGGTGATACTCATAACTACCTTTCATTCCTCACTCCTGGTCTTCACACAGCTGTCTGTGGCATGTGGGTGGCAGAGTTTGAAGTGAAGCAGGTGTTTGTAATTTCCTTTCTCAAGGTCACAGGTGACTCTGCCAGTGCACTAGAAAAACCACAATTTCTGGGCCCCTTTTTTCCCACCAAACCCTAAGATCTCCTTCTCACATTCAGATTACTCTCTGCTATGAACATGTCTTTAACCTACTCCACAACCATCAGAACTCAAGTGCTGCTCTTCCCAGGAAATCAGCTAAGATTCTACCCACTAACCTCAAACCATTATCTCTTTAAGACTTCTTCATCGGTGGCGAATGTTTTTTCAAGAAATACTTTAAAAATTGGCTTTCTTAGGTAACCTTCCATGGTAGATTTTATTGAGAGAGGGTATTTACACTTGGCCATGTTCTCTCCTCAATTCAAGGTCTTCATGATCTTCTGTAGCTGTCATTGTTTTCAGTCTACCCAGACGTGCTCAAGTTGTCTACAGCTTTCATTACCACACACCCCACCTAATTCCATTAAAAATTCCAGTGATGTTGCAAAAATCAGATGAAATGGTATATAGTAAGCAACAGGGCTTTTATATATGTAAGTTGTTTCTTAAGTGTTGACTTGCCATTAACAGTACACAAACTGCTCCCAATTTTCACAAAATCCGCCTTTGTTCCACTTAAGTGACATCAGAGTTGATGACTTCTTCCCATAAGTAGATTCTGCTTTTAGAGAGTTGGTATTTTTTTGGCTCAACTACCACAGTGTATTAAGATATTAAATTTAAATGTTACTAGAGGTGCAAATCCCCACTGCCAAATGGTGATGACCTTTATCTTACAGAATTATTATGCTATTCAAATGCTACTATATACACAAAATATTCTGTGTCATGCCTGGCACATAGAAGTGCTTGATAGATGTGATAGATGTTAGGTTGAATTATTATGTTTCACCTCCTGAGGTTATTCAAATTATCATAGAGTAATTAGGTATTGATAGGAAAATATTTCTGTAGAGCACTCACAGCTACAAACATAACTGTGTTTTCTAAACCAAATGCAGTTCTGCTAACTCTAATTCCATTTCTGAAGACAAAAGTTTATTTCCTATTTTGGTAAAACAAATTCTGAATCAAAAAAGTGCCTCCAGAGAAGTCTGCCCACATCGCCGTAAGTTATTACCAGCCAGAGATACTGTGGCAAGAAAACTTTGTGAAGTTTCATTAAAAACACAGAAGAAGTAGCTTTATTTCCTCTACAGTTTTATCTCAATCTTTATGCATCTAGTTAATCTGTGACCCAATCATGTGGTTATCCCAAGGGGTGTCTGTGTTAGTGACTGCTGTGTTGCCATCTCTGTTAAAGGTTGCTCTCCTTCCTGGAGATGCTGTGACCATGGCAGGAAAAAGAGCCGAACAGGAAATTAGGTCTTAGAACCTGTATATGCTGATATGGGGGGGGGGGGGGAGTAAGGATCTATGGAACATTAGGACTGGCAGATAGTAGATTTCCATCTAGGGAGGAAAAAAATAGCACCAGTTTGATAGCCTCTGATTATATTTCTCCCAAGATGGAAAATGATATTCTGTAATTATGAGCACTAAATTTTTTCTTTTTCAAATAATATTTCCTTCAACTTATGGTATTATCAACTTAACTTTTTGTTTTTGCAGTGAACTATACTAATGCTTCCTTTGAGCAGTGAAATTTTATTTTGTCTTTCAGGAAATAAAAATTTTAAGTAATCACCAAATCATATTTTAAAAGACATACAGTAAATACTTTGTTAAAGCGTTGTATATCACTGAAATTAAGTTAAACAATACCTCCCAATACAGACAATTTAAAAGAGGCATTATAGAAATCTGACAATATTACAGTTTAACTGAAAGTCTTTATCATAGTTCAAAAAAAAATCTAGACTGAAATGAGTTTTTACAGCCTAGCAAGATAAAAAGCAAATTCATGAAATTCCAAAAACTTTGCACTTAGGATCAAACATTAATAAGTAATGCTGAAGTGATGACTGTGTGTACACATGGTATTCAGCACTTGTACCTTGACTATTTCACTTGAAGATTTAAATTTCTTTTGGTTTTCTATGCTTAAATGGACCATTTAAAAAATTCATGTTCTTTTGAACTGTTCCTGATTTATGGCTGTGATTAGCTCATTTCTCAAGTTCTAGTATATAAATATCTCTTCTCTTGTGTGAGGAGAAACAGTGAAAAGGTGGAAGGAAATAACATACAGTAGCCTACCAGCACTCTCCTTCTTTGATCTCCAAACCTGGCCTGCTTGCTAACTTCACAGGTATCTGGACATCACATCCCATTGCCTGGCATTGTTTCATCAAACACTGCTGGAGGGACGGAGCCCTGTAGTGAAGCAAGTTAGCTTTTGATCTGCTGAAGACAACCAACCTCTGTCCACTCACTGAGCAGCATGAAATGAGCAATGTTGGCAATGGGCACTCTTTATGTGACTTGGCGGAAGAACTGCTACATATACAATATATGGAAGTGAATACTATTCCAAAAGCAGAAAGAAGAAGGAGTGAAAGGATGTGTGAACATTGAAAGGATGACCACCAGAGAGCAGAGAGCTGCTTCATTATGTATGTTCTCTTGGCACAGTAAGAACAGATGAAAACGTCATAGAATTTTTGGCCTAAAAGTGGACTTCAAGGTCAACATCTTCAACCTTCCTTAGAAAACTAAGCCCCTTGGTAAGAGACTTTGCCACAACTGTTCTAACTTTACTCTTCTGTCAAATGCCAAAATCCCATTTACCTTTTTTTCTACCTGAAAAATGTCTATTTTGAATAGAATACTCTTGCACAACTACCAAAATTTTATTTTTTGCTTTTGAAGAACATGGGAGAAACTTCATAGTATGTAAAGGTTTATTTCACGGCAGCCCTTCTGGCAAAACACTTTCTTTTTTGAAGTCAGTCAACACCATATACATAAATCAGTTGTTGCTCCATTTTCCCTCCTCCTGTTAAAAAAGGCTTCCTGAACTGTCGTGAGTCACAACACCACCTAGAGAGACCATCCAGCTTCTTGTCTAGGGACCTGCTCCCATTCTTCTAAACCTCTCTGGCTACATGTGCTTGAAGACTTCCTCCAATTCTATACTCGACTTAGCTGCTAAGATGCTATCCTCGTCCTGATCTCCTGGATCTCTCTTCTTACTCTGTCTCCTAGGAAGACTCTTCTCCTGGCCTTTTAAATATAGACAATATATAGAAATACGATTCCTTTGAACACGTCCAGTTTCTACATCTCTTTCATAAGCATGCCTCTACTTCCTTTTCCACAGTCCCCTCTTTATTCAGAGCCTTATCACACCAGATTTGGATTTCAGAAGCTTCAGAGATCACTTAATCTTTTTAGTCCCACTCACCTGCAATTTCATGAGCTGCTTTTATCTTAACCTTTTAAAAACATTAACCCTTGATCACATTAACTCTTATGCCCAAATGACTTTCTATTACTTATATTAATATTCTTGTTAACCTAACATCATGATATTTATAAATCATACCAAATCACCTTTTCTAATATTCCACTATCCTATTTACTTGGCTTCAAACTGTCTACCTGCTAAGTGTATTTTTCTTTTTCTATAATCATTGGTTAACATCCTATTCCCTTTAAAAAATTATTTATTGGGGCTGGTGCTGTGGCGTAGCAGGTAAAGCCACCGCCTGCAGTGCTGGAATCCCATATGGGTGCCAGTTTGAGTCCTGGCTGCTCCACCTCCGACCCAGTTCTCTGCTATGGCCTGGGAAAGCAGTAGAAGACAGTCCAAGTCCTTGGGCCTCTGCATCACATGGGAGACCTGGAGGAAGCTCCAGGATCGACCCAGCTCCGGCCATTTGTGGCCATTTGGGGAGGGAACTAGCAGATGAAAGACCCCTATCTCTCTCTTTCTCTGTCTCTGCCTCTCTGTAACTCTGCTTTTCAAATAAATAAATAAATTTCTAAAAGTTTATTTATTTATTTATTTATTTATATTTGAAGGGAAAGGGAGAGGGAGATCTTCCATCTGCTGATTTATTCTCTAAATGTGTACAAAATCTAGGTCTGGACAAAGCTGAATCCAGGGACCAGGAATTCAATCTGGGTCTCCCACATGGATGGGAGGAACCCAACTACTTGAACTATTACTGCTACCCAGGCATATAGCAAGAAGCTGGAATCAGGACTGGAGGTAGAACTTGAACCCAGTCACTTTGATTTGGGATTTGGGTGACCCAATGGACTATTCGGCACTGTGCTGAACATACGCTTACCCCGCCCCTGCCTCAGATTCCTTTTTAAATCCTGTCCTTCCTTTTGTTTTGCACCTTCCTACTCTAATTCTTCCCCAACCACTCTGATCCTGGAAATCCCTACAGCTGTCAAAGCCTACACCATGTCCTACCTTGGATACAAAGTGCCTTGGTGACATGACATAGCTTCCATTATTGCTCTGAACTTTCATCCATCTCATATGTTAGGATTTAACTGTTTATGGGTCACTTTTCTAATGAGACTAAGAGCTATGCAAAGGCATATTTTATAAAGATACATAAAGCCATGTTTTATACTTTTTTGTGTATCTGTTTTCCTCACACCACTTAATACCAGCTCAGTGCTTGATATAGTGCTGTCCTACATATGTTGGGTACCTAATGTTTGCTGATAATTTAGAAAATAAACTCAGTTCAGGCTTCTATTTATGATGCAGTTCTCCAGTAATGAAATTTTCAGAATTTCAAGTCTGTCAGGTAGACAGATTTAGTAAAGTCAAAAGAGAATTGGAGGAATAAGTCCAAGAAAAACAGGAATGTTAGTGTATTTGCTCACGGGGAAAAAATCAGTGTGAGCTTCATAATTTACAATGTCTGGAGAAAAAAACCTAATGGGTAGATACTTAAGGAAAATGTTATCCTATGGCAATTACAAGTGGTCTTAAGAGAGAACATTTTGCATTTATATTTGAATTTCAATAGAAATTTTAATAGATCTGCTTTGAGTTGCTACTTTATTGATAAGCAAAGACAAGTTCTTTTATGACTTCAGTTATAAAAGCTTGTAGTTTATCGGTTCCCTCTCCACCCTGCAATTACCTACAGGAAGAGCTTGAACATAGATTCTATTTTATGAGTTTTATAGGGGCAAATTCACCCCAGTTTACATACTATGAATTCCTGGAAAAAACTACAGATAGGAGAAAATAAAGTGTTTCCTTTGAATTCAAGATATTTCACTTGAACTTGTGTATTTATTTGTAAATAAACCATCCCAAATATTACATCAAAATAGGAAAGAACCATATTTTACATAAATACTATGTATTTCACTAAAGTGTGCAGTGCAATGCGTAGCAATTTTGTGAACCTACAGAATGGGCTAAGCGATCTAATAACAACTCAAAATACTGCAGAATAAGTACAGATAGCATAAAATGAAACAGACTCAGAATAAAATTTGTATGATTTAGATCAGTATATTTATAAATAAATTCAATGATAAGTTACATCACAAACATCTCAGAAATATTTCCTGAGTACTTCATTACTGAAAAAATATTATGTGGTGAAAATTTATCAATCAGTTCTGTGTAAATGCAGAATGAATGAATGGATAGTTTGCAAAACTGGTCTTGTAACTATGCTAAATAAACAACAATTAAATTTTAAATCAAGCTGGGTTACTTTAAATTTTAATGATTAAAGGAGTACTTAGACAAATGGTGAGTATTCCATAACTGATATAATCCTGATGGATTTTATCTGCTGTGGTTGATGGATATGTTTCTGTGAAAATGTAAGCTGTAATTTAATAAAAGAAAAATCTATTTGTTGAAAGAAAATTTGTTCTCACTAATAGGGCTTGTAGGATCACTGAGTAAATTAAGAAAGAAGTGATACTAGTTAGTATTACAGGTTTGGAATATAGGAGTTTTACAAAAATTTAAGTGATTAATCAGAACAGGCCATCGTGCCATCTTGAGGTTACTTGAATTTTATCATATCATTTTTCACTGGAAGAGACTGAAAAACAATACTCCTCAAATAACTTAAAATTATTTGTGTTTTAATGTCTTTCAGGTTCATATCAATTATGTCAACAAATATAAGAAGCTATGAGAGCTGCTGTGTATATGATTATACATTAAAGGGTAGATAGGTTTTAACCATGCTCCTCAGGAAACATTTCCTTATGCTACTTGCGATTTCTCTTTGATTTACAAATGAGCCCTTCATTTAAAGTAAACACAAGCCTCAAGCCTATGCTGACTTAACTATTAACTAACTTTTACACCTGCCTTTCAGGGTTCAGACAATGACCTCTGATTAATCTGAAGCTGATATTATCCTTAACTCACTACAGGCTGTAAGCAGGTGCAAGGACTAGTTCTTAAAGTGGCATGATCTAAATCTTTTTGTACAATCTATTATGATTGTCTCATGTTTTATTTGCTTTTTGTATAGCAATACAGTGTGCGAATATCATTCCAGATAAGTCAGTGAAAAGGAAGTTACAGCATCAAAATTGAATTAGGACATTAAATATAAAAAAAATACAAGAAATAGATGACCTACACAAAAGAGTAACTATCAATGTCTCTCCTGAATACTAAAGACCAGAAGTAAAGATGATCCATTTCTACAGTGTGGAAGAGGTTATTTTCATATAATCAAATATCCTGTCAAGTTGTTTTATGCAAAGACAACTGAGAGATATTTTTAAATAAATACATAAACTTAAATAATTCACTTTCCACATTATAATTCTTTTTTTTTTTTTTGACAGGCAGAGTGGACAGTGAGAGAGAGACAGAGAGAAAGGTCTTCCTTTTGCCGTTGGTTCACCCTCCAATGGCCGCCGCGGTAGGCGTGCTGCGGCAGGTGCACCGCGCTGATCTGATGGCAGGAGCCAGGTGCTTCTCCTGGTCTCCCATGGGGTGCAGGGCCCAAGCACTTGGGCCATCCTCCACTGCACTCCCTGGCCACAGCAGAGAGCTGGCCTGGAAGAGGGGCAACCGGGACAGGATCGGTGCCCCGACCGGGACTAGAACCCGGTGTGCCGGCGCAGCAAGGCGGAGGATTAGCCTAGTGAGCCGCGGCGCCGGCCCCACATTATAATTCTTAAAAATGTATTCTTAGATAAGAAAAAAATAAGAGCTTAAGATGCTAAAAAAAAGGTGAAATGATTATAGCCAGTTGAGAAGTTCTTCTTGAGGGGGAGGGGTCATGCCGTGTGGGTTTTCCTTTTCACTTTCTACTAAAGGCATCTCAAAAACAGATATGGCACTATTTATTGTCAGAAAGAAAAATAATCCCAACCCCCACCCCACCCCCTGCCAAAATCAAAGTTCATGTAATAAACGAAAATAAGAAAAGGAAACAAGTAAATTAACAAGAGAGTGAAAGGGAGCACAGAGCAAAGGAACAGAGGTAGTTTTGTTCCCAGGCTAATCTATATTTACTTAAGGGACACTGCATTACATTATAGTGCTATAGGATCAAACTGTCCCCTATAACCATATATTTACTGAAAAGTCCATTCAGAATTCCAATTTGGAATGTCAGGAAACACAGAATTCCCTGGAAGAGACTGAGAAATTCTCATGTCCTCATTTCCCTGCAGAATGGTGAGCAGCTGCAACTAGCACCTCACACTCTCTGACATCCAAGCCATTTCTGGAGGTGCTAGAATGAGGGGAGTGTGAGTGAGGGAAGAAAGAACCTGGAGGGGCAGGTGTGGGGTCAGGAGGGCACTCAGGCCTCAGCCTCAGCCATTCAGAGATCCTGGCCCACTTCTTTTCTATTTTTTCCCTCAGGCTCAAAGAGTGACTTAAATCAGGGAATTTCTCTTTTTTGGACTAGCAGAGTACAAATTTGGGCTTAGAAATGTCCCACCTCATTCATTTCCTTTCCTGTAAACAGTTTCTTTTCTTAAACCCTGTAAGGAGACCAGGACACATAGATGTAAATATGGAAATTAGGCAAAATCATATTTCTGTGAAAATCAGACTTTACCTCTCCTGGGGACTTGAGGGGAGTGGGTAGTGAAGACCTGCAATTCGATTTAGAGGTTATGGAGAAACGGCCAGGGTTAACTGCGAACAAAGCAGTGGGAATATAGGAGAAAGGGGTAGTGGACATCCCTGGTTTGTAGTAAAGAGACAGGAGAAGAACCAGTCCTAGCTCAGATAGGAGGCTCAGCTCAGGTCACAGTCTAGGGAACTCACGGTATTTGAGGAGTGTGGATATACATCAAGTTCATTAAAACTTACTGACTGTACACAGTAGAAATGCTATTAATACATTAGGAGCTACCATTTCACAATCCAAGTGGAAAAGCATAATTAAAAGATGAGCAATACCTAAATGATTATGCGTAAGATTTATTCCTAATTCATGGATTCATTCTGAGATTAGAACACTATTATATACACTAACATGACTTTTTCTCATGATTTTATGTGGATTAGGTTCTATTATTTCATCATTTAATTAGCATAGGAATCTACAATCAGCCTAGAGGGTAGAACAAGGAAGCTGCCAAGCTGTACTTTCTGAGTTCCAGAAAGTACAAACAAAACAGAAATGTAAACACAGGTGCCACAGGAGAGCCTATAGGAATAAAACATATTTCAAAATTATGTAAAATAATCCAATGACTTAGTTTACTATTCAAATACATTAAAACAGTTTTCCTTAATTGCTAATCTTTAATTTTTTAAAATTAAAGAAGAAAAATCACATAATATTTTGCCTACTTTTTAGCATAGACACACACTAGTGACAAATACTTTTTTGTAATTATGCTGATGACTAACTCTTCATACACTAGTCTTTTCTGGAGCACCACATGCATACTAAGTTACCCCAAATCTTAAACCAATCACGTAAACTTACTACAAGTAGAAACTGGATCCAATTTTCTAGTGAGGCAATTATTAATCATTAATAAAATTTAAAAAGTTTAATATTGTCTTCCTTTTCTTTTTATTTGGTAACCTTTATTTTCATCTACTTGAAAGGCAGAGTGACAGAGAAAGAGAGTAACAGAGATATCTTCCTTCTACTGGTTCAGTCTCCAAATGTTTACACAGACAGAACTGGGCCAGGTTCAAGCCAGGAACCTAGAGCTCCATGAGGTCTCCTGCATAGAGCGGGGGCCCAAGTGCTTGTGCCATCTGCTCCCTTCAAGGATGCACCAGCAGAAAGCTGCATTGGAAGCAGCATAATCAGGACTCGCTTGAACTGGCCCTCTGACATGGGAAGTGGACAACCCAAACAGAGGCTCAATCTGTTGTACTGTAAGGCCTGCTCTTTATTTTCTTAAAAAAGTGTTATCAAATCTTTCTCACAACATGAAATGGTGAACCATATGAAGCACTTGGAAGGTGCATTGTACAGAAGGGAAAGATAAGAACTAAGATTATGCTTCAGGAAAATTAAGATGTACTCTAGATTATACTTTGATTCTTTCAGTGGGAACTAGCAGCACACACACACACACACATATCATACAAATGTATTCGAAGGCCAAAAGGAAAGTCTACTTCTTTTCCTTAAAAATATCTTAAAAATATGATAAACAGATACTATAATTGTTAAGTGCTTTTGGCTATCTGGTAGTACCAGAAATGGGATAAATGGGAAAAATTTCACTTCTATAATAATAAAGAAAAGTAACCTACTAGAAAAATGAAGCACAGTGGACTTTTTTCTCTATTCCAAAACATTCACCCTAAATAATGCTAGCATACAGGCTAATATTCATTTTTAAGAGCATAAATCAATATACTGAAAATTTATATAAATTCACATAAACATTACCAAAACTATAAATTATTAAGTTAAAAACATTCATATACATAAGTCCTATAAAACAAATTAGCATCTTATTTTCCTAGGTCTTGGCTAAATTAGAAAATTTTCTTTGTTAATAAGAAAACACAGAGGTAATTTTCTTGCAAGGCTATAACTTCTGGCAAAGGAAGGCTGTGAGAGCTTTCCACTACAGCATTTTATGTCACTGTAAACAGTGTAATTTTTTAGCTCTTATCAGTTGAACAACTTAGAAATAAATGGCCTTACCGTTGGTGCTGTATCTACCTGATGGTTACAAGGCCTTCTTTCTACGCTGATAATCCCTGTAGAAAGAAAAGGTTGTGGATATTTGGTTATTATGCCTATTCGTTTTTATTTGGAAGACATTTAAGTCAGTGAGACATGACTCATACAGTTTAAGAGAAAGAAGCCTCACTCTGCAGGATCCCTTAAAGTTGTATCATGAATTCTGCAGTCAGAAATGGTGAGTTTAGCAAAAACACCAACCCAAGGTTAGCCAAGTCAATTTTCCCATTTAAGTGGTGCCCAGCAACAGTGTAATATGTGTCCTTCTCCCACTTTTAGCTCACAAATTGTATCATTACCTGATATCCACTGCTTTTCTTGCACAAAAAGTTTCATTTCTGACTTTAGTCCATTACATTTTTATTAAGAAATATCACAAAAGGCTATGAAAGGCATCACTGCTGCCTTCTTTTCTAAAAAGACTACATACATCTACTTGGATTTCTCTCTGAGTATCTGACTTCCCACTCTGGCGCATTCTGTGTCACTGCAGGGTGTCTGGAGGAAAGTTACTCGGAGTCTCCTTGCACGTAACACAGACGGCTGATCTTGAGAGCTATCCTTTCTCCATTTGTGGATTTACCTTTTTGTTCCTAATGTCTGCTATGCATTTATTTGTAATAAACAGTCTTTAAAGATACAATACGCAGCATCTCATCTGTAAAGATACTCCTTCAAAGTCTGGCTCAAGGTAAAAGTGAACACGGTCATGGGGCTCGTAGACTTTGGAATATCATCCATCAGCAAACTAACATGAGATAGGATATTAGAATAGTTTGTTCAAATAACATGAAAGGCTGTCACAGGCAGACCTGAGATGAGAACACTAAAGACTGTTAACAGCAATTAGCAAAATTCCCAGCTGAAAAAAATCTTAGTTCCTCTCTTTTAGAAGCATTTAACTATTTTTTCTTAAAGTATAATAAGAGATTGAGATCAACACAAAATAAACACTTTTTACTTTTTAAGATTATGTTCAAAATGAACAACATAGCATGAAACATGATTTAAAAAAAGAAAAGTAGTTTTGGCTTGATTTAAAAATTCTTTCAGGGGACGGCACTGTGGTGCAGCAGGTAAAGCTGCCTCTTGTGATGCCAGCATGCCGTAGGGGCACCAGATCATGTCCTGGCCACTCCTCTTCCAATCCAGCTCACTGCTAATGGCCTGGGAAAAGCAGCAGAGGTTGGTGGTCCAAGCACTTGGGCTGCTACTACCCATGTGGGAGACACAGATGAAGTTCCTGATTCCTGGCTTTGGCCTGGCCCAGCCCTGGCCATTGTAGCCATCTGGGAAGTAAATCAGAAGATAGAAGATTGATCTCTCTCTCTCTCTCTCTCTCTCTAAATCTCTAATTCTGACTTTCATATAAATAAGTCTGTAAACAAAAATACTGTTAGCCAGTAAAAAAATAAATCACTGGACTTCATTAAATCAACTACTATTTACTACATGGCTACTTGGCACTCAGTGATAAAAGATTAATCAATTATGAGTTCTGATTTCAGGAGTCTAGTAAAACAGATGTTGTTGTTAAAAAGAAATAAAAGAGTAAATGAACAAGGTTTTGTCTTCCATGGAATAACAAAATATTCAGCCTATTTTGATGGAAGGACTTGTATTCATAGAGCAACACTGGCTTTGTGTTAAAACAATTTTTTAAAAAAGAGTTAAATGTTGGAAAATATTCAATTGATGCAGATTCTTGTATAAGATTTTAATAGTACAGAATTCTCTACCTATTAGCCCTTGTACTCCCACAAGCCTCTTAGTTACAATCACTGATATTAGGACATGGAATACTGGCTTTTTTTCTTTTAAGATTTATTTATTTACTTGCAAGGCAGAGTTAGAGAGAGAGAGAGAGAGATGGAGAGATATTCCATCTGCCAGTTCACTCCCCAGATGGCTGCTCCAGTTGGAGCTAGGCAGATCTGAAGTCAGAAGACAGGAACCAGGAGCTTCTTTCCATGAGTACAGGGACCCAAGTACTTGGGCCATCTTCCACTGCTTTCCCAGGTGCACTAGCAGGGAGCTGGATTGGAAGTGGAGCAGCCAGGACTCAAATGGGCACCCATATGGGATGCCAGTGCCTCAGGTGGTGGCTTTACCCTATACACCACAGCGCCGGCCCCAACGCTGGTTTTCAAATGAGACTGGTTATACCATGGGGCTCAGGAATTAGCAGTATCTTACCAGTGTTAACTCACTATTGTGCTCTGACTGCTATACAAACTGACCGCGGCCAGTTGCTATTTAACATTTTTATCCAATTATAAATTTTTTCAACGTGTTTACTATAAGTCCACTGCATTCAGAGGGTGTTAACACTTTAAATGTTTATCATTTTCTCTAGCTGCAGCATTATCTAAATAAACCAAAATAATCATTTTTATCATAAATATAGTCAATTATTATTAATACTTTTTCTTTAAAAACTCAAATTTCAACACAGGTAGTTTTGCTGTATGTTTCACCTAGCAGATGATTAAAAAAAAGCAGTGTACAGAAATGAATAGTTTAAAATTGTGTAAATCAATTATACCATGTTATCAATCCACCAAATCAAAAGCAATTGTCAAGCTGAACCATAAATTACAAAGAAATAATAATTCTGGCTTGTAGCAAAATGTACAGTACTTTTAAAGCTCTTTCTTATCAGTTACCCACTAATATAAATCTCCAAAGAGTAACTGAGTTGGAACAACAGTTTCACAGTAATGCAATTTTAACCTCTATTTACACTGATTTTAATATATTACTAAAATGTTTATGTCACAATGGTGCTTTCCAGCAGTCACGATTTATAGCTTCTGTTTGTACCTATAACTCACTAATGTGAGGGACAATTTTTACTATACTTATTCCTAAAATGAAAAATTAAACTCCTATCTTAAAGAAAACTCTGAATATGGCATGACTTAAAACAGGTTAATTTAACATGGCTTTAAAACATTTTAGACATTTTCTAAAAATTATCATGTATTTAATATGAGAGCTACAAGTTTATTCACCAAGAAGTTATGCATTAATTTTTTTCAACAATCTTTTTTTTCACCTTAACTCAAAAATGACTTGCTGATGGTTTCAATAAATTCCAAACTATATTATTGGAGAAAGGGAGGGAAACAAAGTGATAAATGCCCTGTATACCGAAAAAAGTTTCAGGGCAGGTGTTGTGCCACAGCAGGTTAAGCCATCTCTTGGGTCACTCACAGTCTATATTAAAGGGCCTGAGGCTGAAACCTGCCTCTGCTTCCTATCGAACTCCCTACTAACATGAATCCTGCGAGGCAGCAGATGATGGCTCAAATACTTGGGTCTCTGCCGCCCATGTGGGAAACTCAGATGGAGGTCTTGGCTCTTGGTTTTGACTTGGCCTAGTCCTGGCTGTTGTGGTTATTTGGGGAGTAAACTACTGGATGAAAGATCACTTTCATTGTATCTCTTGTTCTACCTCTCAAATAATTTAAAAATAAAATTTTTTTCCTTCTACACTATTTAACGCTGTAAGTTACAATGTTTTCTCTTTAATTCCAACACAAATAAATCACTCTAGGGTTGGTCTGCCTTATCATTCTGGGACCTAAAATTCTAAAAATGTCAACAGGAGAGTAAAATATTAAACATTTCAATTCATAAATTTAGAATGGTTATGACTGGACTGTACTGATCAAAGCAGTCAGAAACATACAATTCAGAGGCTGGTTGGTTATTTTGCTTTTGGAGGTAGGCAGTGAAGGACAGAGAGTAACAAATGAATTAACATGCTGATTGGCAGCCACAGATCCTACACACACACACACACACTCAAATCATATATAAATGAATAACTACACCGACAGCCCTATGGTTTTTAAAAATCACTACAAATGAACTTTTGGGTCCTACTGCTCATGATTCAACTCACTCAAACTAGTGCTCTGATAAAGGATGCTGGTGTCACAGGCAGTATAGCCTAACCTGTTGTGTCACAACACTAGCCACTGTAAGACACTTACCAGCAGATATCCTATTATCCAAAATGAGTTCATGTCGCAAATATTTATTGTATTGGGGAGAGCAAGAGAGAGCGAGAGAGCGAGAGCGAGAGCAAGAGTGAGAGTGATTTCTATTCACCAGTTCACTCCTGAAATGCTCAGGAGCCAGAAACTCAATCTGGATCTCCCATATGGGTGCTAGGGGCCCAATTACTTCAGCCATAACCTGCATTAGCATTAGCAGGAAGCTGGAATCTGGAGCACAGCTGACGCTCAAACTCAGGTACTCTGTTATGGTATGCAGGCATCCCAAGTGCCATCTTAACTGCTGCTCATGGTATTATTGATGAACTTCTGGCTGAAGAGGGAAAATCTGAGGTTAATAAATCAAACTTCGTTGCTGGAGCCTTTGCTTCAGCTGTTGAAGGATGGAGTCTTGGGATCCTGCCATCTTCTTGTTATCTTTAGCCTTTGAAGTGTTCTCCTGTTTCTACCATAACCCCACTCTGTACCATCTGCAAAGTGGGAGACTCCTTTAGAAGGGAAGTTTGTTCCTGTTGCCCTGCTACTATAGGTTGTGTCATCAGTTGGAGTCTCACGAACTACATCTGTTCAGTGGATCATCCCCCAATGACAAAGAGCCCTCCATTGAGTCTTCTGGAACACTAGATGACCTAAAACAAGGCTTCACCAAAACAATAAGGCTTCATTTCTTTTGGAAGGTTGAGCCCTATGCACAGCAGCCATGTTTGTTTTGCGAGATTCTGGTGAATTAAAGCCATTCACAAAACCACCAATGGAAAAGGGAGTGGTGTTTCAAGTAAGGTACAAGATTAGGAAACTGAGAGCTGTTGGCAGGAAATACATATAGGCTACATAAAGACTGGTGAGGTATACTGTGTTTGAATGTGTTGATTAAATATAGCAAGTCTTTAAAACATTAATGAAAAATGCATATTACAAAAATGCACATGCATTTCAAAACCTTTTGTCAAAATAAACTTATCTTTCAATTTCTCCATAAACTTTTTGAAGTGCTCTTATACAAGAATCCATGCATTTATAACTATTCTTAGCAAAAAATGGATGGCATTTATCCTTTTCATGACTAGCTTCTCCAAAGTGCTTTAACTTCTCTTAAATATTTAAAAGCCTGTTGTGCACCTCTGTCTGAATGTAAAATGATATACAGGTTACTATTGTGTGCAAGGCCATAGGTTATCACTTTGGGGTAGCTTTCATTTTTGAATAAAGTTTTCACTTCCTCTACTGGTGGTGTTTCAGGAATCTCTCTAAGAATCACAACATAATGCATACAACTGGATCTCATCTTCGTATCTACCTTTACCCTGGGAGTAGTGTGAGAAACAGAATTAAAGCTTCTTTAGAAGCTGCTGGTCCTAAAATAATTTCCTCAGCTGATTTTCAATGCTTGTATTATTTCTTGTGTTTTTGCAAGATAAAGAATCCATTACTTCATATTCCCTACATGTATCTTCTGAAAGCTCTGTACTGCTCTCAGGACATGACCCTGATGTGGTTCTGTTTCACGCTACGAGCTTTCAATTCCATGAGTTACTGGAATGGCACCAGGATTTCCAGAAAGACTTTCTCACCATTCTTGGGCATTAGGACCTAAACCAGTTCCTTCAGATGTTATCTGTCCCTGGCTATCAGAAACAGGAATTTCATGCCACTTAACCCCAATAGACCCCTAGAGCTTCCTAAAGTGTTGGGAGCATAAAGGGGAGCTCCAGTACTGCAGCTGGTTCCTTTCTCTGAAGTCAGGAGAGGACTTCTACTTTGAATATGGCCTTGTCTAAACAAGATCTGAGTTGGTGAACTCAAGAGGCTTCCATAGCCATGGCAGCTCATGACAAGAGCCTCGGTGATTACTGACGTCATAAATAAGAGTGTCAATTGTTAAATCAACAACGGGAGTCACTGTGTACCTGCTCCCCATGTAGGACCTCTGTCCTTAATGTGTTGTACTCTGCGAATTAACGATAAAAGTACTACTCAAACAGTACTCTATACTTTGTGTCTTTGTGGGTGCAGTCCGTTGAAATCTGTACTTAGTATATACTAAGTTGATCTTCTGTATATGAAGATAATTGAAAATGAATCGTGATGAAGAATGGGATGGGAGAGGGAGTGGGAGATGGGATGGTTGCCGGTGGGAGGGAGGTTATGGGGGGGAAAAGCCGCTATAATTCAAAAGTTGCACTTTGGAAATTTATATTTATTAAATAAAAGTTTTAAAAAATTTGAATTTACAACGCATTTTCACTTTTATTAAGGTATAATGATAAATGACAGCTCAAAAAATAAACAGCTTGATATAATGGTTAATCTTATTTACCAACTTGCCTAGGCCACAGTACCCAAATATTTGGTCAAATATTGTTCTAGATGTTTCTTTAAAGGCATTTTGGATGGGATTAACATTTCAGTTAACAGATTCTGAGTAAAGTGGATTGGCCTCCATAATTTAAGAAGTCCTTATCCAATCAGCTGCAGGCCTTAAAGAAAAGGTCAGACCTCTAAGGGAGGGAATTCTCAGATTCTAACAGACTGACTTTGGCTCCAAGGTTCGACTCGTCTCTGGGTCTTTAGGCTGCTGGTCTACCCTGCAGATTATGAATTTGCCAGTCTCCACAATGGTGTCAGTCAATTCCTTAATGTAAATCCCTCTCTCTATAGATACATTCTATCCATTCTGTTTCTTTAAAGAACCTAATGAATAACATGCATATTTTGTGGGAAACATAAAATAAGACAATTATATTTACATTCCAAATTATAAATATATTCACTAAGTATATTAATTGTACAGGAATATACTGTACTTAAAATGTCCAAGTTATCATGGAACATTCTAAAAATTAAATTAGCTCCAAATGAACCTGAGAATAAAGAACATTTGTGGAGTAAATCAATCAATAAAAAAGTGAATAAAAAAATCAATTTAAAGAAAATCAACCTGCTAAGATATTTCAGTGTGACAATTCCTGCCTTTCAATGCTTACACTATTTACATGTAGTGTAGTTACTGATATGATGTGTTTAAAAATTGTATTTTTGTGCCTTTCTTCTCACTTTCTGTACTATTTTGGAAGAATAAAATATATTTACTATGGGGCCAGTGCCATGGCGTAGTGGGTAAAGCCATATGGGCACAGGTTTGAGTCCCAGCTGCTCTACTTCTGATCCAGGTACCTCTTAATGCACCTTGGAAAGCAGCGGAAGATGGCCCTAGAGCTTGTGCCCCTGCACCTGCTTGGGAGACTCAGAAGAAGATCCTGGCTCCAGGCTTTGGATTGGCCCAGCTCTGGCAGTTATGGCCATTTGGGGAGTAAACCAGTGTATGGAAGACCTCTCTCTCTCTCTGTCTCTCCCTTTCTCTGTAACTCTGCCTTTCAATAAATCTTATACATATATTTACTGTTCCATTTCAGTCCAGCTCCCTGCTAATGCACAAGGGCAAACAGTGGAAGATGGCCCAAGTGCTTGGGCCCTTGCACCTACATGAGAGACCCAGAAGAAGCTCTTGGCTCCTGGCTCTGGCCTGGCTTTGTAGCTATACTTTTTAATTTTTTTAATAGTATAGACATTAAAGTATATATCCTTAATTTATTATTTTATATCTTGAATTAGGGACTTCTACTCCAAGAACAATGTAAGCACCTTAAAATAGTACAGTTTCATTTATCCTACTACTCTAACTACTTCTGTTTTATATTTTACTTCCACATGTAACATATATGCAGGAATATACTGTCAGTATAATTCCTTTAAAAAGTCAATAGTCTTCTAAAGAATGTCTAAATGTCAGTCTTTCATAGGTATCCACATGTTTAAACTTTCTAGTGTTCTTTATTCTTTCCTGAAGATTCAAAGTTTTCACCGGAGATCATTTCCCTTCCAGGGGTGGGGAACTTCTGGCTGTGGGCAGTATATACAAGGCCTGCAAAATTGTTTGGTCTGGCCATGTCAAGGCAACTACAGGCAGAAGTCAAAATTCAATACGTCTATAGCAGGCTAATTTTTCAGTTGGTAATTTTGTATGGCCCATGAATGATGTTATAAATATCCAAATGGCCCTAAGCAAAATAAAGTTTTTCACCCTCTATAGAGGATCTTATAGTGCAAATCTTAGTTTTAAGTGGACATTTATTTATGTTGTTTTGCTGAGTACTGCCATATAGGTTCGCAGTCATTTTCTTCAGAAAATGATTTCAATCTATTCTTACTTATGAGAAGGCAGGCATCATTCTTGTTATTCCCCTAAATGTAAAAAATGTTCTCCTCTGGCTGCATTTGTAATTTTCTATTTATGTTTCATTTTCTTTGGTTTAGTTAATACGTACCTAGATGTGTTTCATTTATATATATATATATATATATATAGTATACATATATATATAGTCTGCTAAGCTTTAAATGTCTATAGGTCAATGACTTTTATTCAAATTAGTAAACTCCAAGTCCATTAATTCTTCAAATATTTTTCAACTCATTTTCTGTTTTCCCTTTGAAATTTCAATGATGTTTAGTCTATTTCATGTAGACACTGATGTAACACTCTTCTTTTCCCATATTTCCCTTCCACTTTGTACTTTAATTTGGATAACATAAAATTTTTATTGTCTTGCCCCTAAATTCAGCGATCCTTTCTTTCAATCTGGCTTATCTGCTGTTAGGTCTATTTAACGTATTTTCATTTCATCTATTATACTCTTCCAAGATCTAGAATTTCCATTAGTTTCCCTAAAAGCTTCTATTTCTCTGATGAAATTCTCTATCTTTTCACTCATTTTTGCTCACATTTCCTATTACTTCTTATTGACTACTGTTTTTCCTGATTATGGGTTATCTATTTCTGCTAATATACGTGATTCATAATTTCTGATTGAAGAGTCAGAGCTGCTAGACACATAATCAGGAGAGACTGAAACAGAAAACACCTTTCTCCAGAAAGGGTTCACCATTTCCTCTTTTAGAAAGCTAGGGGGAGGGGTAGATCTCTTTGTTCAATCAGGACTTGGCCTCTGTAGGGGCTGAGCAGTTGTTTAGTTAACATTAGGATGTCTACTGTTTCAACTATCCCCCAAATGAGTTCTTTATTTCTAGAACTTTGGGGTTTTTGTTGCTGGATGATATAGGAACTCCCTCCTTCTTTGTCCCCCTTTCCTCTAGTATCCCATGTCACTGCTTACACTATGAAAGTCCTGTGGGGGAAGACTGAAGGGAGGGGAAGCGAAGACCGACTTCCAGATTTCACTCCATCAGGCTAGAAGTCCACGGGATCCCTAGACGGTCAGCTGTTTTCTCCTTGTCTCAGCATCACACTCCCTGTGGGAAGGCTTATCCCTCAGCTCTCCCATGTTTCTGTGTTGATAAATGCTCATACATGTTAAAGAGACTGCTGGTTTTTACTCCTTTATAAAGCAAGACTTATTTCTCTTTGTTATTTATTTTTCATTTAGATTTCTTTGAGCTTACATCTCCTTGACAGCTTTTTAAAATTTATGTGAGGCCTTTTTGTTCAGCAACAGTAGAAAGATAACCATTACCAATCCTGTATATAGTAACTTGAAGCAAAACTCCATTTAATGTTTATTTATTTATTTTTTCTTGTTTGTGGGCAATTTTGGTACATACATTTTTTTTCTCTGCCTGTTGATCTTGATTTTCTTCTTTCAATTTTTATTAACATTTCAATTTTGCTATTGGTTACCTTCCTGATTCTAATAGTAACAAATACATTTATCAATGTATTCAAATAAAATGTTGAACCTCCTTCAGCCAAGATATTTCATTTACCAATACTTCCTCACTTGTGACCATGATCAAATTTTTATTTATTTTTTATTTGTTAAAAAAGATTTATTTATTGTTTGAAACACAGAGTGCCAGAGAGACACACACACACACAGACACAAAGAAAGAGAAACCTTCCATTTGGTGGTTCACTACCCAAATGGCTACAACAGCCAGATCTGGGCCAGGCTGAAGCTAGGAGCCAGGAATTTCATCTTGGTCACCTACAGGAATGGCATGTGCTCAAGCACTCAGACCATCACTTGCTGCCTTCCTAGGCAACATTAGTAGGAAGCTGTTTCAGAAGCAGAGCAGCTGAGATTTGAATTGGCATTGAGATATGGGCAAGCAATGGCATAACCCACTGTGCCTCAATACGGGCCCCAAGATTAAACTTTCAAAAGGCCTTTATTCCTCTATTTGTATATATAAATTTATAGTTAAATTTAAATGCATCAAAATGCACAGGAATTTGGAGGAAGTACTAAGTATGAACTATGAAACAAAAATTCTATAGAAAAAAATTCCCTTGGGGCCGGTGCTGTGATGTAGCAGGTAAAACCACAACCTGTGGTGCTGGTATCCCTGTTGATGCTGGTTCATGTCCTAGCTGCTCCACTTCTAATCTAGCTCCCTGCTAATGCACCTGGGCAAGCAGGGGAAGATGGCCCAAGTGCTTGGGCCCCTGTACGTGCATGGGAGACCCAGAAGAAGCTCCTGGCTCCTGGCTACGGCCTGGCCCAGCCCTGGCTGTTGTGGTCTTCTGTGGAGTGAACCAATAGATGGAAGATCTCTCTCTCTCTAGCTCTGACTTTGAAATAAATAAATAAATCTTTAAAGAAAAAAAAAGAAAAAAAAAACAATGTTTTACTATATGTCTAATAGAAAGTCCAATGTTTCCCCTATGTCTTGAGATTTCTGTTTTAGTTCAGTTGTCATTTGCTTAGAGTACTCTCTAAATCCTTGTATATCCAAATTTGCCTTCCTTTCCTTTGTGCACAGAAGTACAATATCTTTGTTAAATAACAGATTTGTGGATATGAAATCCTTTGTCTTGGTTGTCTGTATATGTCATCCTACCACCAGCCAGCTTCTTGTGTTTCAGATGTGAATCACTTGATTTTCTTTTCCGTAGTAAGATCCTATTTCTACCATTTAGAAACTTAATATTTTCCCATTACCTAGGAAACTGGAAATTCCACCAGGATTATGCATAAGTGTGTCCTTATCATTCATCTTTTTTTATAATAATTTTTTTATTTAAGAGTACTCTTCTCCCCACCTCCCAAAGAAACCTTTTATTTAGGGAATACAAACTTCATGCATTTCTCAAGCACAACTTTAGGAACATAGTAATTCTTCCCACCATACCCGCCCTCCCATCCATACTTACACCCCTCCTCCCCCTCTCATTCCCATTCCCATCTCCACTAAGATCCATTTTCAATGAACTTTATACACAGAAGACCAACTCTATACTAAAGTAGAGCTCAACAATTTACATGAAAAACAAAAAACAAAAAAAAACTGTTCCTCAACATCTTTCCTGCAACCTGAGAAGCCCTTCAGCCTGCAGAATCCTACCATTCTTTTGCTCAGAAAAATTTTAGCCTATTAATTTAGTTTTCGGGGCCGGCTCTGTGGCTTAGCGGGTTAACGCCCTGGCCTGAAGCGCAAGCATCCCATAAGGGAGCTGGTTCTAGTCCCGGCTGCTCCTCTTCCGATCCAGCTCTGTGCTATGGCCTGGGAGGGCAGTGGAAGATGGCCCAGGTCTTGACCCCTGCACCCACATGGGAGACCTGGAAGAAGCTCCTGGCTCCTGGCTTCAGATCGGCGCAGCTCCAGCTATTGTGGCCAATTGGGGAGTGAACCATCAGATGGAAGACTTCTCTCTCTCTCTCTCTCTCTGCCTCTCCTCTCTGTGTAACTCTTTTAAATAAATTAATGAATCTTAAAAACAAAATAAAACAAAAAACTTAGTTTTCAGCTCATCTTGTCTTAACTCTCACAACTTAGTCTGTTGTGATAATTCTTCCACTTAATCTTCATTCTATCTAATGATTTTAAAATCTGAAATCATTGAGTTTAGTTTCTTTCTAGAGAGCTACAAAGACTAAAGCAAGAGGGCTGGCAAACCCTGAAGAGTGGATCAGAGGAGGACGTTTTTCTGGGATCTCACTACCACGATGTGGTGGCTACGTGTGGGTGTGGGAGGGCTTTGTTCTACCGGGTACTGAGCAAGGAAGAACCTGCGCAGAGCAGGAAGGCTTCTTCCAAAGGTATGGGCAGAAAAGTGAGTTTTCTGAGTTCACTGAGGGCTCTCAGCCAGCAGAAGCTATAAATGCCCTTGGAAAGTGGCTACTCTGTCAAACTGTTTGCAGTACATCAAGGGCCTGCCCCGGGCCCACACTCTGGAGGAAGTGGCTTTCAGGTCTTGGTCACTGGGAGATCACTGCAACATGCAAGTGATGAGACTGAGGAGTCTACTCCTGTGGCCCAGCAGATTGGGCGTAAGTTGAACAGGGTTTTTAAAATTTATTTATATGAAATATAAATATTTATCTGTATTTCCATTTATTTATATGAAAGGCAGAATGACAGAGACATAGATACACACATACACACACACACACAATCTTCAATTTGCTGGTTCACTCTCAAAATGGCCACAACAGCCAGTGCTGGATCAAGCTAACGCCAGGAGCCTAGAACTCCATGCATATCTTCCATATGGGTGTCAGGGACCTAAGTACTTGATCCATCACCTACTGCCCCTCAGGCATGTGGGAGACATGGAGGAAGTGTCTGGCCCAGCCTTGGCTGTTTGCATGGGGCATGTGTGCATGTGCGTGTATGTGTTTGTGTGTGTGTGTGTGTGTGTGTGAGAGAGAGAGAGAATCAGCTGATAGAAGATCTTTCTCTCCCTCTTTCTCTGTAACTCTTTCAATTAAACAAATACATAAATGTTAAATGTTTTTAAAAAAAGGAAAGCAAATTAGAAAGTAACATTCCCAAGGTCACACAACCAATGAGCAGCAATTCCAGGACCAGAACCCAAGCACTGAAGCCACTAACCCTCCAGACCCCTTTATACATTTGTTTAGCCCCTGTGGCTGATTTTTATTATCTTTACATCTAGCGTGCCTAACCCAAATGCCTGAAAAACACAAGCTTCTAAAGAATTTACTCAAATATTACTGGAATCAATGGACTCTCCTGTGCTGTGCTCCTGTGTCTTTCATGAGCTACAATGCAGTGTTCAGGGTGCACATCAGTCAATAGAATGCTTTACTTACTGTTCTGGGACCCTTTTTAAATATGTAAATTTACTGCTTCCTTTGATAATGCTCCTATACCTGCTACAAAACTGAAATGCATTACTTAAAAATCTTCTGAATTTTCCAGATAGTATCACACTCCAGAAAAGATAACACAAGAAATTTTATGCTTCTTAGGAGACATTCTTCATATTATATTTTGTACACTGCCAAATCATGACATTTCACCTCATTTATCTGCATAACATGAACAGCAGAATCACATTTTAAAGTTTCCCTAAACTTTACCAACTTTCAACTCAGGACTATGATCAAAGGAAGAAAGAACAAAGACTAATCAATTTACTGCAAAATAGAAACAGGCAAGAATGTATGCCACTTCCGAAGCTAAAACATATACCCAGCAATCTCTCACATCACCAGATGGTCATGTGCTCTCCACTAACCACAAAGCACCATGCTAGGAGCAGGACAGGTTTCATTCTCCCTAGCACAACATCCTCATATGAGCTGTCTGTCTCAGGCAACAATATACCTTTACAACCTATGTGAGTTTTGAAGTCTCCTGTGCATCTCTATACAGGATAGGGAGAGGCTAGACATTAATTACCCAGGCCAAACAAAAAATTAAACAACACTTATGATATTCCAGTAGAATATAGTTTTAGAAAGCAGGGATCTTAGAGTATCTATTAAAATCATCTGATATTACTTATTAATAAAAATTTTTTAAAACTTTTATTTAATGAATATAAATTTCCAAAGTACACCTTATGGATTACAATGGCTTCCCCCCCATAACTTCCCTCCCACCTGCAACCCTCACCTTTCCCGCTCCCTCTCCCCTTCCATTCACATCAAGATTTATTTTCAATTCTCTTTATATACAGAAGATCAGTTTAGTATATATTAAGTAAAGATTTCAACAGTTTGCCCCCACATAGCAACACAAAGTGAAAAAATACTGTTGGAGTACTAGTTATAGCATTAAATAACAGTGTACAGCACATTAAAGACAGAGATCCTACATGATATTTTTAAAAAATTGATTAATTTTCTATGCAATTTCCAATTTAACACCAGTGGGTTTTTTTTTTTTTCATTTTCAATTATCTTTATATACAGAAGATCGATTCAATATGTACTAAGTAAAGATTTCATCAGTTTGCACCCACACAGAAACACAAAGTGTAAAAATACTATTTTAGCACTAGTTATAGCATCACTTCACATTGGACAACACATTAAGGACAGATCCACATGAGACATAAGTACACAGTGACTCCTGTTGTTGATTTAACAATTTGACACTCTTGTTTATGGCGTCAGTAGTCTCCCTAGGCTCTAGTCATGAGTTGCCAAGGCTATATAACATTTAAAATCATGATGATGGAGTACCATAAAATCTTCAACATTATATAATCAATTTTTAAAAATAGGTAATCAGGGGCTGGCACTGTGGTGTAGCAGGTAAAGCTGCCATCGGCAGTGCCAGCATCCTATATGGGCACCGGTTTGAGTTCTGGCTGCTCCACTTCCAATCCAGCTCTCTGCTATGGTCTGGGAAAGCAGCAGAAGATAGTCTAAGTCCTTGGGCCCCTACACTCAGGTGGGAGACCTGAAGAAGTTCCTGGCTCCTAGCTCTGGAATGATCCAGCTCTGGCTGCTGTGACCATTTGGAGAATGAACCAGTGGATAGAAGACCTCTCTTTCCCTTTCTCTCTGCCTCTGCCTCTCTGTAACTCTGCCTTTCAAATAAATAAATAAATATTTTTTAAAAAACCATAAAGTGGAAAGTAGGGGTCTTTGTCTGTATTGGGACTGCAACCCCTTCTTAAGAATTGGAAAAGAAGGATTTAGCCTTATGGCACAGCAGGTTAAGCCACTGCCTGCAATACCAGCATCCCCTGTGAGTGCCTTCTGGAGAAGTGGCAGCTTCGCTTCTGGTCCAGGTCCTTGCTCATGTGTCTTGGAAAGCAGCAGAAGGTGGCCCAACTACTTGGGTCACCATCATCCAGATGGAGTTCTTGGCTCCTGACTTTGGTCTGGTCTAGCCCCAGCTGTTGCAGCCATTAGGGGAATGAACCAGCAGATGCAAGATTTCTTTCTGTTTGTCTGTCTCTTTCTCTCTGTCACTCTGCCTTTCAAATAAAAATAAATCTTGGGAAAAAAAGAACTGGAAAATAAATAAAACTATATTCCTCAGAAAATATAATTTTATATTAGGAAGCCTAAACGAATCAATGTTAAAGTCAATATAACCAGTAATAGAACTAATAAATCAGAAATTTAGCATGATATAACATTTAATATATAAATCAGTATCCTTTACATATTCAAACTAGAAGTTATATATAATGGAAGAGAATACTCCATTAATAAGGGCAGTATAAAATATAAAATATGTGAATAAATACAATAAGAAATGTATAAAACATTATCAAAAAACATTTAAAAGAAAGATTATTTTTAGAGTACTAGGCAAGGTTGAGTCTAAAATTTGTACATAGTAACATGCAAGTATTAGAGAAAATCCTGAGAAAACAAGAGAATCTAATTGAAATAAACACTACTAAAATAATTATTATAATGCATAAAGTAACAATGCAGTGCTGGCAGATGGGTAGATACAGATCAACAGAATGAATGAAAATGTTTTTAAAAAGACCCATGTACATATTGGTATATGAAGAGGAAGCGATTTTTTTTTAAATACCGGGTGTTGGGATAATTAGATGGACATTTTGAAAAAGAAATTGGATTCATAACCAAAAAAATTGGATCATACAAACCCAGATCTGCTCACTGAAAAGTCCTAGAAGCAACTATTCACTATTAACAATCTGAGTCCCAGATTTTAGTTTTAAATTCCATTATCAATTAATAGTACCAGAGCTTCCTGGAGAAATGACTGATTCCAGCTCAGGGGTAGAGAAAGTACTAGGTGAGCCTATGACATCATAAGTAAGTGCTCAGATGCTAACTGGTTCATACTAAAGGGCATGAGGATAAGCATAAATGGGTTATTCTTTGCCAAATTAGGGGACAATTTGAGCAACAAAAGGAAACAATAGAAAAGAGGTGTAACAATTGAATGAAAAAAAATGTGTAATATGCAAAAAGACAGCAAAAAAAAAAAAAAAGACATACTTCTTGATTGAAGAATGCCAGACAATAAATATAGAAGGGATGGCAACATTAGAAAACCTCCATTTTGCATCCCTACCCCACTACGATAATTAATTAAAGCAAGGATCATCAACTGATGCTGAAACCATTAAATCAGCTGGGGAAGCAGGATGTTCACATAGTCTCCAAGTATCACCCCACAGTTTACTCAGCAAGTAAAAAGGTAAATTTTTATTTTTACAATAGAGAGATCTGGTGCTCAATACCTTGATCAAGAACTAAACTTAGCAACACCAATAGTATCACTTGCCAAAAAAGTTCAGTCTGAATCTAATCATAATGAGATAGGAAACCCTAAACATTGGGCATTTTATAAGAAAATCAGCCCAGTCACATTCTTTAAAAAGTCAATGTCATAAGGAAAAAGAAGAAACTCTAGATTATTAATTAAAATTAAGTGAGGCTAAAATCGAGACTGGATGCTGGAAAACAAGCAAACAAAATTTTTTTTTAATATATTTAGCCACAATTAGAAAATCTGAATATGAACTCTATTAGATGATACTATAGTATCAACATTTGTTTTTTGAGGTATGATAATGGTATGTGATTATACAGGAGAATACTCTTATTTTAGCCGATATACAATAAAGTTTTCAGAATGAAGAAGGAAATGTTGTGAATTTAGAGGTTTGGGGGACTTAATTTTTTTTTTTAATAAAGCTGAAGAAAAGAATCAAGACTCGAATGGACATTTAATGATCATATGGTAGGCAAGCAAATCTTCCAAAGCTTTCAACAGTGCAGAATCTTCTAAATAAATCAGAGGAAACTTTTAAGTTTTTATTGAAAACATTTTTCATTGGTATTTAAAAGTAAGTAGGCAAACAAATCAACAAAGTACTCCTTCCACAAGTCTGGAATTATTAGGCCAAGGTACCTGGGAAAGCAGTGGAAGATGGCTCAAGTGCATGGACCCCTGTACCCACATGGGAGACCTGGAAGAAGCTCCTGCCTCCTGGCTTCAGCCTGGCACAGCCCCAGCTGTTGTAGCCATTTGGGGAGTGAATAAGGGGATATAAGATCTCTCTCTCTCTTTCTCTCTCTCTCTCTCTACTCCTCTTTGTATAACTCTGCCTTACAAAAAAGAAAAAAAAGATTTAATGATGGGCAAAGGTTTTTGTCTATTATACTGTCTTGTGGTATGGAGAACGTGGGAAAGTGAGACATATTTTCTCAGGCCCGTTCATAAAAGATATAATTTAAATTCCAAGGAGAGATGATAAATTTAAACAGATTAAACATGATTCAGTCACTTTAACACTCTGACCTCAGAATCTGCCCTTAAGGCTTCCTGGTCTGGCTGAAAGGCCCATGAGAGCATTCCAGGCATGGAAAGCAAGACACTGTGGCAAAAGACATTCTACTTGAAGGCTTTCAATGAGTGAGACCCCAGCAGAAAGAAGTGGCCGGCGCTGTGGCTTAACAGGCTAATCCTCCGCCTTGCGGTGCCAGCACAACGGGTTCTAGTCCCGGTCGGGGCGCCAGATTCTATCCCGGTTGCCTCTCTTCCAGCTCTCTGCTATGGCCCGGGAAGGCAGTGGAGGATGGCCCAAGTGCTTGGGCCCTGCACCCGCATGGGAGACCAGGAGAAGCACCTGGCTCCTGGCTTCGGATCAGTGCGATGCGCCGGCCGCAGCGGCCATTGGAGGGTGAACCAACGGCAAAAAGGAAGACCTTTCTCTCTGTCTCTCTCTCTTTCACTATCCACTCTGCCTGTCAAAAAAAGAAGAAGAAGAAGAAGAAGAAGAAGAAGAAGTGGGCATCAAAGAACAATGTACTTTTCTCTAAAGGGAGGAGAGAACTTCTACTTTGCTTATGGCCTTATCCAAACACTGACAGAGTTTGTGGACTCAAAAGGCTTCCATAGCCTAGGCAGCTCATTTCAAGAGCCTTGGGTGGTCACTGATGTCATACAAAAGTGTTAATTGTTAACAACAAGAGTCACTATGCACTAAGTCCCCATGCAGGAGCTCTGTTCTCAATGAGTTGTATTGAGAGTGAACTGTAAAAACAGTTCTCAAACATTTTTTGTGTGTTTGTGTGTATGTGTGTGTGTACAAACTGCTGAAATTTTTACTTGTATAGAGTTGGTCTTCTGTGTATAAAATTAAATGAAAATGAATCTTAATGGAGAATGGGCCTGGCAAGGGGAGAGGGAGGAGGAGGAGGGGTAGAAGTGTGGGTGGGAGGGCTGTTATGGTGGGAAGAATAACTATATTCTAAAGTTGTACTTAGGAAATTTGTATTCCTTAAAAAATAAATTAAAAAAAAAAGAAAAAACCCATTTAGACGTTTTATATAATTCAAACAGCAGATAGTAAAATATGCTAATTATACTATTTTCTCACTGTAAAAATTCAGTGAGAATTAAGAAGTATGTTAATTTGTCTGACATACAGTGCACTTAAAACTGCCCTTTTTTTTTTTTATTTGAATTTGACAGGTAGAGTTATAGACAGTGAGAGAGCGATAGAGAAAAAGGTCTTCCTTCTGTTGGTTCACTCACCAAATGGCCACTATGGCTGGAGCTGTGCTGATCCGAAGGCAGGAGCCAGGTGCTTCTCCTGGTCTCCCATGCAAGTGCAGGGCCCAAGCTCTTGAGACATCCTCCACTGCCCTCCCGGGCCACAGCAGACAGCTGGACTGGAAGAGGAGCAACTGGGACTAAAACCAGCGCCCATATGGGATGCTGGTGCTGCAGGCGGAGGATTAACCAAGTGAGCCACGGCGCCGGCCCCTAAAACTACCTTTAACACTAGAGTGTTTTACTTTCAACTCTATCCTCACTTTAAATGGCAGATTACAAAGACTGACATGGCATTAAGTATCAATGATACCACTACGAAAAGGAAAGAAAGGAAATCAGAGGACACCCTGCCAATGAACCTCTGTAGACTGAGTTGGCCAGAATGAAAGAATCTGCTCACCTCCACCTTTCTTAGACTATTTAATAATCATGATCTCAAAAGACTTGATTACTTTCAAAAGGGAAAGCATACACAGAAACACATCCACATATCCACACATGGACATTAGTATGAAAGAAACTGGAGGGTTTTATTCTCTTATTCTCAGAATATCCAAACACCCTTGGGAGACAGAGTTGAACAAAGTAGAATAGTAACTGAGGCTTTTATGCAACTTGTTAGTCTTGTAAAAGACCAGTAACAAAATCCAGAATCCTAGTTCTTTTTTTTTTTTTAAGACTTATTTGTTTATTTGAAAGGTAGAGTTATGGGTGGGGGGAGATACTTCATCTGCTGGTTGACTCCCCAGATGGCTGCAACCACCAGAGTTAGGCCAGTCCGAAGCCAGGAGTCAAGAGCTTCTTCCCCGTCTCCCATGTGGGTGCAGGGACCCAAGGACTAGGGTCATCCTCAGATGCTTTCCCAGGGACATTAGCAGGGAGCTAGATGAGAAGTGGGGCAGCTGGGACTTGAACGGCACCCATATGGGATGCAGGTGTGGCAGGCATTGGCCTTATTGGTCATGTGACAATGCTGGTTCCCAGATTCTAGTTCTAAGCTATCGTTTAGAGAACTCCTGAATACACAGGATTATTGTGTTATATAGGCAACATGAAATTCTAAACAGGGCCATGAAACTAAGTGTATTTCATGAAGATAATATATTTAACCAGATTAGTCCCTTCTTTGTACTCCCTCAGTGCTGCCTGGAGTCTCCTGCTGGACTCACCACCACTGTATTCTTTTTTTTTTTTTTTTTGACAGGCAGAGTGGACAGTGAGAGAGAGAGACAGAGAGAGAGGTCTTCCTTTGCCATTGGTTCACCCACCAATGGCCGCTGCGGCCAGCACACCGCGCTGATCCTAAGGCAGGAGCCAGGTGCTTCTCCTGGTCTCCCATGCGGGTGCAGGGCCCAAGGACTTGGGCCATCCTCCACTGCACTCCCGGGCCATAGCAGAGAGTTGGACTGGAAGAGGAGCAACCAGGACAGAATCCGGTGCCCCGACTGGGACTAGAACCTGGTGTGCCGGCACCGCAGGTGGAGGATTAGCCTATTGAGCTACGGAGGCGCCGGCACCACCACTGTATTCTAACTATTATCTCTGTCTGATGGACCCCTGACTAGACTAAGAGCATTTGCCAAGGCCTTCTTTCACTGTCCAGTTCGCTCAGGGCTTGGCAGAGTTCCTGTCATTGAGCAGGCATGCGCAGTGTCTGATGAACTGCATAGACTAATTCCTGTATTTATAAAAAAAAAAATTATTTTTAAAACCAAATAACAACTTTCATTACAGTACCACTAGTAAAATACAACATTTTTGGTTCTGTCCAAAAAAGGATGGAAACTAGTCAAAAATCATTTTAAAATTTTACTACTTAAGCCAATTATAGATGAATGTTTTTCAGAGGGGAAAGTGGGGAAAAGAGTAAATTATCTTACATTAGAACATTAGAACAGTGTTCCATCTTATTTAACAATTTATCATATAAAAGCCTCTTAAAATTACTTTTTAAAAAATGACCAGTCACTCCATTTAGTCATTTGTCAGTTTCCATATTTCTCATCAACTGTGCTCTCAGACTTGCAGGCAAGTTGCTGACTAAGAACAACACAGGGTGATTCTCTACATTTTCATTCACTTTTCATTCAAGGAAAAAGCTTCCTGAAAACGTGCATTTAAAATTCTGGAAAATACAAATCAACATTATCTGGAGGTTTCTATCATTACCAGAAGGCCTGGTTCCTAAACCTAATTTCCATTGCTAGTTGACACTTTCAATAAGTGATGGATATTCATTTCCAGAAAACATTACCAGTAAATTCTATGATATCACACAGACTGTTCACTATCCAGACCAAACTGACTAAACCACAAAATGCAAAAGCATGCACTTAACTTGTCTAAGGGAAACCTTAGTGCTATTCTGAGCACAGTGTTAGCAGATTGTAACCTGACTGGGTAAGAGAAAATGAAAATTTAGATAGTCCTTTCCTCTGAATTTCCAGAGCCTTCAGGAGATTTACACTAGAATACCTTTGAAAGAAGATACTTCTTATCACGCATTTAATTGAAAGAAAAATTACTTTTACACATAAGGATTTAAAAGGGAAAACCAATTATCACTTTCATGATATAAAATATGATACCACATTCCCATTTTCCCTTACCCTACACCTGCCAAGGGAGGAAGAGCTGCTTCTGGGTTCTAATTAATTCCCACATAAATTAGTAAATAAAAATGATTACTATTTTAAAATTTCATCACTTTTCATAGAATCATAGAATATAATGGCTGAAACAAACATGAATGTAAAGTATGTGAAAATGCTAATAGTTAAGTAGAATGAATGACTATGATTAAAAGGAATAAAACCTGATTTTTTTTTAGACTTGAATTAAAATATTTTTATTATCAGAGATGTGATCTACATATTGAATATACAGGTATCTATTCATGATTATATTGAAAAACTAAAATGCCATTTGGCTTAAAATGACAGAAAACTCATTTTCTTTAAAAGTATTATTAAGCTTGTTATCAGAAAAAAGTATGGGAAATGACTTTAAAATTTATATACCTGGAAATATAACCTACAATAATATAATTTTATATGCTTCATCATCTCAAAAATTTACAAATTGTCATTTTCAGTTTGAGATTACAAAAATAATAAAATGCTAGTAAAATGCATTTTATGGTTGATAGTAAACTACATTAAGTATACTCTTATTCTCAAACCATAAAAACAATGAAGTTATGCCTTGTCAAAAATAATTTAGTCATTTAATAACCAACCTCCTTGTCTTGCCTGTTGTGGTCATATGAAGGTGTAATTTCTGCTTTAATCCTCACCCCTGAGGACCTTGATTACTGCCAGCTTCCTTGCTCCTGGAGGCTCAGCAGTAAATTGCTTTCACCATGGTATATATTAGGTTCTTATATAGTTGAACCTTCAAAGTCTCCTACTTCACAATTATATAATGAAAATCACTTTTGTCATGGAAATGTCTTAATCAGTGTGCCCAAAGGCTGTATTTTGAAATAATATATAGGTACCAGAGGAATACAGATTTTAACTTAAGACATTTACTGAATTTAATTCTAAGACTAGTGATTTCTTTTTCTAAAATTCAGTGGGAAATTAGATACATTTAAAATAAAAGGGTTCAATGATTGAAATAGTCCTGAATAGTCATAAAGATACAACTGATGACTTCTATTGCATTGTGTCAAAGATATCTTGGCATTTAAAAACTTTCAACTGTAGTAAACACTTTCTCAGCCTTTATTTTAAAATAACAAGTCACTACCATGAAATAAACTGCTCGAGGTTGTCACATAAGTAACAGAATCTGGATTTAAATTTAGGTGTCTCTGACCTCTTGCTTAAGCACCGAAAAAATCTCATGTACTGATTTTGATGGAACAAAGACATAAGCCTCACCCATTCTGGCTCACTGCCCAAAAGACAGATAAACATTGGGTATTCCTTGCCCTTGAATCTCAATTGGGTCTCACACCTTATTGCCTTCATACCCCACTCCCCGAAACCACCTGAAAGACTAGTTCCCCCTGCCCCCACCCCCATTCCTAGCCATCCTAAAATATAAAAAGGCCTGGCCCTGGGGATTGGGGCCTTCTGCCACGTGTTCCATCACTGTGCATGTGGGCAGTTGGTCACCCACCTCTTCGGATTTATTTTCTCTGAATAAATTTGGTCTGGCTGTAAAGTCACACACTGCCTCCTCTCTATTCTGTGCCTCTTTTCCTAACAGATTTAAATAAGAAAAACATGAAATTCTTAGAGTACCTATTCAAGTCACCCAATATTACTTTTTTTTTTTTTTTTAAGATTTATTTATTTGGCCGGCTCCGTGGCTCAGTAGGCTAATCCTCCGCCTTGCGGCGCCGGCACACCGGGTTCTAGTCCCGGTCGGGGCACCGATCCTGTCCCGGTTGCCCCTCTTCCAGGCCAGCTCTCTGCTATGGCCCGGGAAGGCAGTGGAGGATGGCCCAAGTGCTTGGGCCCTGCACCCGCATGGGAGACCAGGAGAAGCACCTGCCTCCTGCCATCGGAACAGCGCGGTGTGCCGGCCGCAGCGCGCCTACCGTGGCGGCCATTGGAGGGTGAACCAACGGCAAAAGGAAGACCTTTCTCTCTGTCTCTCTCTCTCACTGTCCACTCTGCCTGTCAAAAATTAAAAAAAAAAAGAAAAAAAAAAAAAAGAAAAAGAAAAGAAAAAAAAAACTGCCCTCCATTTAAAAAAAAAAAAAGATTTATTTATTTACTTGAAAGAGTTACACAGAGAGAAAAGGAGAGGCAGAGAGAGGTCTTCCATCCACTGGTACACTCCCCAATTGTCCGCAATGGCCCAAGCTGCACCGATTCGAAGCCAGGAGCCAGGAGCTTCTTCTGGGTCTCCCATGTGGGTGCAGGTGCCCAAGGACTTGAGACATTTTCCACTGCTTTCCCAGGCCACAGTAGAGAGATGAATCAGAAGTGGAGCAGCTAGGACTCGAACTGGCTCCCATATGGGATGCTGGCACTGCAGGTGGCGGCTTTACCCGCCATGTCACAGCGCCAGCCCCTCCAATATTACTTATTAGTAGCACTTAAAATCATGATGATGGAGTACCATAAAATCTTCAACAACATTATTTAATCATAAAAAATTGGTAACTAGGGGCCAGTGCTGTGTGTAACGGGTAAAACCGCTGCCTGCAGGGCTGGCATCCCATCATGGACACTGGTTCGAATCCCGTGTGCTCCACTTCCAATCTAGATTTCTGGTATGGCCTTGGAAAGTAGAAGAAGATGGCCCAAGTCCTTAGGCCTCTGCATCCACATGTGAGACTCAGAAGAAGCTCCTGGCTTCTCGGATCAGCCCAATTCTGGCTGTTGTGGCCATTTATGGAGTGAAACAGCAGATGGAAGACTCTGCGCCCCCCCCCCCCAGCCCGCCTCCGCCTCTTTGTAACTCTGCCTTTCAAATAAATAAATAAATCTTTAAAAAATATTGGTGGGGCTGGTGTGCAGTAGGTTAATTCTCTGCCTGCAGCACTGGCATCTCATATGGGTGCCAGTGTGTGTCCTGGCTGTTCCTCTTCTGATCCAGCTCTCTACTATGGCCTGGAAAAGACTGGAACAAGCTCCTAGCTCCTGGCTTTGGTTGCAGACATTTGGGGAGTAAACCAGTGGATGGAAGATCTTTCTTTCTGTCTCTCCTTCTCATTGTCTGTAACTCTCTCAAATAAATAAATAATTTTTAAAAAATTGGTAATCAATTCATTATATGATAATGTCTGATTTGACTGTGGTCAGATAAAGAACATTTACAGAGAGGTGGATTTTATTGTAAGGTTGCCACAAAACACACCAAACACTCCAAACACCAGAATAAGGGAAAGGGTTTATTGGGGGAAACACGACAAACCAGAGAGAAGGGGCGAAGAAAGAAAAGAGGGAGGAAAATATAAGAGAGAGATCAAGAGAGAGAATGAGAGAGATCAAGAGACAGAGAGTAGAGAGAGATTGAGAAAGAGACTGAGAGGGAGAGAGAGCCACATGTTCAAAAATAGGTCCTTTTGGAGCGGCAAGATGGCGGAATAGGAAGGGAGCACACTATTAGTCCGGGGGAGAGACAGGTTAATAAAAGTGGAGATACTGAAGGGTCAAGGAAGAGTAGGGGAAGAAACAGCAGAGGAAACTCTTCCGAAACTAGTGATTCACAGTGGACCTGCGTGGAGAGCATGGGAGCCCAAGTTCGGGACACCAGCGGCAGAATCAACACACCAGCGCTGGAACACGAGGTGAGCCGAACATCAATAGCCCGAGACACCAGCGGGCAAGCAGAAAGAGGAGACTAGAGGGAACGAGGCTTGAAACTCCGTGGGGAAAAGTTCACCAGGCTAACTAGAAGAGAGAGAGGAAAAAAAAAAAGTGACCGATACGGACACGAGTTTCTCTCTCTCCGCTCACCTCTCAAAGGCGAGCAAGACAAAGAGCAGGCGCCATTTTGACATACGTCATAAGCAGGGTGACCTCAGGTCTGCACCGGCCCTGAGCCTAGCAGAAAAACCTGACTCTGGGGGGAGGGGTGAAATAACAGGAGATTAGGATCTAACTTGGCAACCCAGTGGGAGACTGCAGGAGAATTGGAGCCCACAGTGAGGGCAGCACAGATTCCCTGTGTGGTCCTTGGGAAAGAGCTTCCGATCTCTGGCTTCTGTGGGTATATCGTTTGCCTGCTAACTACCTCCAATTACGTTCAGCTGTGCTGAATTACTTCCCTTTTGAATCAAAAAAAGTGCCTCTTGTTGGTTGATGAGTTTATAATTTTAAACATGGCGACTTAAGGTCTTTTGTCATCCACAGTTATATATGATTTGCTGCTCATAAAACTAAAGCACTGTTGGTTCTGTGTTTAGCTGTCCTCCTATAGGTTCCTATGGAGAGGGAGAAAGCATTAGAAGACATTTTCAGTGAGATACTAGCAGAAAATTTCCCAGGTTTGGAGAAGGACAGAGGCATCTTAGTACAGGAAGCTTATAGAACCCCTAATAAACATGACCAAAAGAGATCCTCACCACGACATGTTGTAATCAAACTCAATACAGTGAAACATAAAGAAAAGAAAGAACTTTGGGATGGCTCTGTAAACAGATGAAGCCAATAATGTATTAACAGTACCAACTGAGAGAAAGTATGGTTAACTGAGGTTACTAAAAACAAAAAGCCATTCAAATCAATTGGCAATCTACAAAAAGAGTTAAAGATTTTAAAAGCTATTATTAAAATTGCTATATTGGTCTATTATGCTATGCTATATGTGTGTACATATTGTATGTCCACATGGGGAAATTTTATTAAGAGTTTTACTTTAAATGGCTTATAGATAAGATTGTCCATAAATTTAAGCTGCTAAAATCAATCAAAGATACATTTTAATTTGTGTGACCTGAATCTGCGTATCATATGTTTTAAACTTGTTGGTAGAAAGAAACTAAAAACATTTTATATGGTTGTGCTTAAGTTTACTGGTTAAACAAACTATACCATGTTAGATATTTAAGAGGTGTTTTCAAATACATGATTCTTAAAATTTATAGAAGGCATTGGATCTTCTGGTAAATGTTTTCTTAAGTTGTTATCTAATGGTTGAAACGGTTTGCTAAGTATTCATGTGATATTGCTATTGTCAGCAAGCGATCTGGGACTTGCTCCCTCATTTCTCTATTCTAAGCCCAACTTGTTCTTTCATTTCTCTATTCTCTTCAAGGTAGGAAACTAATTCTATTATGAAGGAATCTGTAGGATGCACAATTTAATCTTTAGACCTTATAAAAGAGATGGCTAACATTTTTCTGTAATAGCATAGCCAAAATAAGAACTTAAATAATAATCTCATAGCTAGATTCACTTCGCCATCAGCGAAGTATACAGTAAGTAGAAAAAACCTCCCTTTCAGACCAAAGGGAAAGAAAGTTTTAAAGTGAGAATATAATTTTCCTCATGGGCATTGTCTCCCTTAGAAAAACTACTACAGAACATGCCTGTGACTATAGACTTGTAGTTCAGACCACCGAAGATTAGAGATGGGACTTGGGCACTCCCTTGACTTGCATCCTCTGGTCTGCTTTAACACAAACCAGGAGGAAAAGAAAGCTCGGCATCAGAAGCAATGGGTGGCAGGCCAATTAAAGGCTGATCTGTACAGTGATCTGCCCTCAAGGAGAACCAACAGGCCAGTCCACTGCAGTGGCTTTCAATGTGGTAAGCCTGGGCTTCAGCAGAAGTCAGCTTGTGAAGAGCCCTGGCAGCTCTGCCAAGAGTTGGATCACTGGGAATGGACCTGCCCTGGAGTCGAAGGATGCCCAGGTCAGAGCCACAGATCTTACTGGCTCTAAGCTGGAAAGCCCTTCACTCAGCCCAACTTCCAAAGTGACCACTGCAGCTGAGGGTATGGTCAAGTAGGGTCAGCAACATTGCAGGCAGAACTGTAAATTTCTTGTTAGAGATGCCACCTGCCTTTACCTGGCCAGCTCTCCTCCCAGGCCAGCCAAGTAATGAAAGTCAACAGAGTGCCTTCCCCTAGGAGGTTCACACCTCCCTTAGGATATACCTCATGTGAAGAGATAGGTAGGTCTGGGCCTCTTACAAGGCCTAAAGCTCACCAGATTATTATCAAGCCCCTTCTATCAGGTTCTATTTGCCTCTCAATCAGAAAACTTAATTGTAGCTTAGACAGCACCTTTCTTAGCTCCTCTAATAATGACTCTGTCCTTTGTTCTAGGCCCTGTCTAGCGCACTTGGGCCTCATTCCTTTGTAATCATAACCTCTACTCTACCACCAATGGCTCTACTCCCAACCTGTGTGTACTGATGGTCCTCTTCCCCACTTAATGCTGTATAATTGTTCAAACCTGGTAAATGCCACTCTTAGGATCATTGGTTACTATCCTCACTCTGTCTTTTATGACCTTGTCTAAATATGATCAGAGTCGGCAAACTTGGAAGGCTTCCATAGCCTTGGCAACTCATGACGAGAGCCTAGGGTGGTTACTGGCGCCATAAACTAGAGTGTCAATTTGTTGGGTCAACAACAGGAGTCACTGTGCACTTGCTCCTCATGTGGGATCTCTGTCCTTAATGTGCTGTACATTGTGACTTAATGCTATAACTAGTACTCAAACAATATGTTTCACTTTGTGTTTCTATGTGGGTGCAAACTGTTGAAATCTTTATACTAAATTGATCTTCTGTATATAAAGAGAATTGAAAATGAATCTTGATGCAAATGGAAGGGGAGAGGGAGCGGGAAAGGGGAGGGTTGCGGGTGGGAGGGAAGTTATGGGAGGGGGAAGCCATTGTAATCCATAAGCTGTACACTGGAAATTTATATTCATTAAATAAAAGTTAAAAAAAAATAAAAATAGAAAAAACAAAAATAGGTCCTTTTAAAACTTTGTCGGGATGGGGGGGGAGCGGGCAGAGAAGTAGGAGCAGCTAATCCCATTAGGGTGGGGGTAGAGCTGACATTGGTGGTTGAGCCATGGGGTCACCTGGCTTCTAGCCATGGCGGCAGGGGCTAGAGCCCAGGGTGTAGAGTGCGCCATAGATAAGATTGCACCATTTTAATAACATTTACAGATAGCATTGTCTCATACGGGTCCTATTGGCCACATGTGGTTTTTATTTTTATTTTTTTTTCAAGATTTATTTTTTGAAAGGCAGGGTTACAGAGAAGGATAGTATACACACACATACACACATACACATGTATATATATATATAGAGAGAGAGAGAGAGAAAATCTTCTATCTGCTGGTTCATTCCCCAAATGGTTGCAATGGCTGAGGCTGTGGCAAGCCAAAGCCAGAGCCAGGAACTTCTTCCAGGTCTCCCACTTGGGTGCACAGTCTAAGGACTTGGGCCATCTTCCACTGTTTTCCCAGGCCATTAGCAGGGAGCTGGATCAGAAGTGGAGCAGCCAGGTCTGAAACCAGTGCCCATATGGGATGCCAGCATTGCAAGTGGCAGCTTAACCCATTATGCCATAATGCTGGCATAAATAAATAAAGTTAAAAAGATTTATTTATTTGAAAGGCAGAGTTACAGAGAGGCAGAGGCAGAGGCAGAAAGAGAGAGAGAGAGAGTCTTTCATCCACTGGTTCACTCCCCCAAATGGCCATATGGCCAGAGCTGGGCTGGTCCAAAGCCAGGAGCTAGGAATTTGCTTCAGGTCTCCCACATGGGTGCAGGGGCGCAAGGGCCAGGTCTTGAACTGGTGTCCATATGGGATGCTGGCATTGCAGGCAAGGCTTAACCTATTATGCCACAATGCCGGCCCTGACCTGTGGTTTTTAAAATTTAACTTAATTAAAATGAAATAAAATCAAACATTTAGTTCCTATGTCACACAGCCACATTTCATATACTTAAAAGCCACATAAGGCAAGGGATTACTGTAATGGATAGTGTGCTTCGAAAGCTCAGAAGAGGTGTGAGCTGAAGATAAACACTTGAGAATCACTATCATAAGGGCTTTATTTAAAGTCATGAGATCACCACGGGAATGGGAATATACAGGGAATAAAAGAGGTTCAATTTGCAATGGAACAATCTAACAAAACATTAGAAAAGAGGAAGCATCGACAAAGGAGAATGAAGAGTAATGAGAAGAGAGGAAGCCAGCAGTGTGATATCCCAGAAGTCACTCATTAAGAAGTGATCAAATGTGTCAAATGTGCTGCAGATAGGTCAAGTAAGATAAGGACAAAGAACTGACCTTTGGAATTAGCCACGTGAAAGTCTCTCATGAGCTTGAAAATAACAGAGTAGAGATTTCAACACGTTTCTAGAAAAGGAAAAGTGATTAGAGAAATCTCTAGAACATTATGGGGGAGAAGAAAGAGAAGCAGCAGATAGACACTATGACCTCTGTGAATACACAGTCAGCATAATTGATACAGCACAAAACAAAATGAAACCGAGGAGAAAATAAGTAAAAGTTCATACACAAAACACCTAAGCCAAACAAGGTTGCAAAACCCAGGAGACGAAGGCTTCTCAGCAACAGCCACAGGCAAGAAGGAACAAACCTGCGGAATTGTCTCTGAAGTTCACACTCACACTGAACAAACTACCGGGGAAGGGTGAAGCTTTTAGAGCGAAAATACTGGCCCAGTTGTTTTCCTTTTGGCAATCAGCCTGACACTCTCCCTGCCTGCCTTCTCTGCATATAAGCTGCCAGTGAATTTGTCTTTGCCACATAAACTAAGTTCTCCACATAGATTCTTAGTGAACGAAGCAGTGAGATTATACAGCTATTCCCACAATAGAAGAGGGAAATCAAATTTGTATCCAGTCCTTTATTCTTAAACACAGACACTAAGGATAACCAGATATGTAAGGAAAAACCACTACCATGAAAGAAAACATAGGATACATAAATAGATGGGGGAGGAAGAAACACGGAGGAAACATCAATTCAGAGACCAGAATTTAAACATCACCACAAGGAGAAAAACGAACAAACAGAACAAGAAAGAGACAATAGAGAAAAAAGGGACAATTGTGAATTGAAATGGATTTAGAATAAAAATAAAATAATAAATAAGAATAAAAAATGGGGGCTGGCGCTGTGACATTATGGGTAAAGCTGCCGCCTGTGGTGACAACATCCCATATGGGCACTGGTTCTAGTCCCAGCTGCTCCACCTCCCACCCAGCTCTCTGCTATGGCCTGGGAAAGCTGTAGAGGATGGCCTGAGTCCTTGGGCCCCTTCACCCATGTGGGAGACCCATAAGAAGCTCCTGGCTCCTGGCTTGGATTGGCCCTGCTCTGGTGGTTAAAAAAACAAAACTAAACAAAACAAAACGAAAAACCAAACAAAATAAAATAATGGGATCTATTCATTCCTCCTGGAGCCCTCCTTTTCTGTGTCCTCTTGTATTTATTCTTTCCATTTTTTAATTTTTTGAGGTGCTCAATATCAGATATATTTCTCTTTCTCTTGGCCTCTCTGTAACTCTACCTTTCAAATAAATAAATCTTTTTTTTTAACTTTTATTTAATGAATATAAATTTCCAGTGTACAGCTTATGGATTACAATGGCTTCCCCCTCCCATAACTTCCCTCCCACCCGCAACCCTCCCCTTTCCCGATCCCTCTCCCCTTCCATTTGCATCAAGATTCATTTTCAATTCTCTTTATATACAGAAGATCAATTTAGTATAAAGATTTCAACAGTTTGCACCCACATAGAAACACAAAGTGAAACATACTATTTGAGTACTAGTTATAGCATTAAATAAAGGACAGAGATCCCACATGAGGAGCAAGTGCACAGTGGCTCCTGTTGTTGACCCAACAAATTGACACTCTAGTTTATGGCGCCAGTAACCACCCTAGGCTCTCGTCATGAGTTGCCAAGGCTATGGAAGCCTTCCAAGTTTGCTGACTCTGATCATATTTAGACAAGGTCATAAAAGATAGAGTGAGGATAGTAACCAATGATCCTAAGAGTGGCATTTACCAGGTTTGAACAATTATACAGCATGAAGTGGGGAAGAGGACCATCAGTACACACAGGTTGGGAGTAGAGCCATTGGTGGTAGAGTAGAGGTTATGATTACAAAGGAATGAGGCCCAAGTACGCTAGACAGGGTCTAGAACAAAGGACAGAGTCATTATTAGAGGAGCTAAGAAAGGTGCTGTCTAAGCTACAATTAAGTTTTCTGATTGAGAGGCAAATAGAACCTGATAGAAGGGGCTTGATAATAATCTGGTGAGCTTTAGGCCTTGTAAGTTAAGAGGCCCAGACCTACCTATCTCTTCACATGAGGTATATCCTAAGGGAGGTGTGAACCTCCTAGGGGAAGGCACTCTGTTGACTTTCATTACTTGGCTGGCCTGGGAGGAGAGCTGGCCAGGTAAAGGCAGGTGGCATCTCTAACAAGAAATTTACAGTTCTGCCTGCAATGTTGCTGACCCTACTTGACCATACCCTCAGCTGCAGTGGTCACTTTGGAAGTTGGGCTGAGTGAAGGGCTTTCCAGCTTAGAGCCAATAAGATCTGTGGCTCTGACCTGGGCATCCTTCGACTCCAGGGCAGGTCCATTTCCAGTGATCCAACTCTTGGCAGAGCTGCCAGGGCTCTTCACAAGCTGACTTCTGCTGAAGCCCAGGCTTACCACATTGAAAGCCACTGCAGTAGACTGGCCTGTTGGTTCTCCTTGAGGGCAGATCACTGTACAGATCAGCCATTAATAGGCCTGCCACCCATTGCTTCTGATGCCTAGCTTTCTTTTCCTCCTGGTTTGTGTTAAAGCAGACCAGAGGATGCAAGTCAAGGGAGTGCCCAAGTCCCATCTCTAATCTTCGGTGGCCTGAACTACAAGTCTATAGTCACAGGCATGTTCTGTAGTAGTTTTTCTAAGGTAGACAATGCCCATGAGGAAAATTATATTCTCACTTTAAAACTTTCTTTCCCTTTGGTCTGAAAGGGAGGTTTTTTCTACTTACTGTATACTTTGCTGATGGCGAAGTGAATCTAGCTATGAGATTATTATTTAAGCTCTTATTTTGGCTATGCTATTACAGAAAAATGTTAGCCATCTCTTTTATAAGGTCTAAAGATTAAATTGTGCATCCTACAGATTCCTTCATAATAGAATTAGGTAAATAAATAAATCTTAAAAAAAAAAAAAAAAATGAGAGGACTGTCGGACAGACTAGTCCAGAAAGGAGTGAAGACAGTTTCCACCTGAAAAGAATGGTAATGCTAGCAGCAGAAAGAAAGAGAGAGAGAGAGAGAGAGAGAGAGAGAGAGAGAGAGAAGACGACAATATAGATGCTTCTTTCAAGAAACTCAAGCTCATTCATAGCAACTTCCATCACACGCAGGGTATATATGGGGCTAGGCCCAAACCACAAGTTTCTTCTGGGTTTCCCACATAGGTGGCAGGGGTCATTTTCTGCTGCTTTCCCAGGCCATTAGCAGGGAAATGGATTGGAAGCAGAGCAGCCAGGACACAAATTGGAGCCTACGTTGGATTCTGGTGTCCAAGGAGGTGGTTTAACCTGCTACACCACAACACTGGTCCCAAAACTACTTCCTCTTAATATGCTTTTTTGGCATGCTTCAAAAAAGTCTATATCCATGATTTGCCTCTGTGACCTGCTCCTTTGCCCCTTAATCTTATCAGTTAACACATTTTATTAAATTATGCCTTAAAATGTGATTTCCCCTATTCCTTTGCCACAATGCAAACAGCACGATTTCAAACTGGGAAAAAAACAAACACACAAAACTCTCATAACTCACATAATAATAATCCTTACAATACTTCATGGGCTTCCAAATATTAAAAATATTTTTCTGATCCTGACAATTCTATGAAGCACTAAATACAGAAACATCAGCAAATCAATTACCTAAGAAAACAGGCAGTGGCAGAATTAGGGTACAGTGCTTCTTCCACTATAATACACATGGAATTTAGAAAATTGATCTAGAAAACAAATTCTTGCTTTCAAAAACTGATTAATAAAGCGCATTTAAGGACATTTGTCTGCAGGAAACATCAATTCAATAGATAGCCTTTTTCTATTGCAGTGAATTAATTCCTTTTACTTACCCAACTTGAAATCCTGGAATTTTGGAAGTTTCAAATCAAAACTCAATATAATGTTATTTTGCAATTAATAGTTAAGAGTTCATTAAGTAACACTAACAGAAAGCTCTGCCAATTCTGATGTATGAGAAAGTTCTTTGAAGTTCATTTTACCTTACTTAAAACGGAAACCCCCTTTTACCATCAGCTGTGTTTACTGAGAGTAATTCCTAATTTTTGCCAAAATGTTTTCCTCCTTTGAAATACAAGAACAATCATGCTTCCAGCTTAGATGCAATCTACCCTCTATAATGAGTTATATAAGGATATCAGAGTATCTCTGGTGAAATTATAACCAGTATTCACTTTATATTTCAGTTTTGGTATCTAAAAAAGTTTTGCATTGCTCTATAAAAAATTAAACTCTAAGAAATACTGACATCTTAGGGGCTGGTGTGTGGTTCTTCAAACATTATTCAACATGTACCAGCACAAGCGTTAACCTGACAGATCCTTTAAGTAATACTGAAGTCATCTGATTTTATGATTTTATCTAAGTCAAACATCTTGACAGTCAAGGAAACACAGATATGGTAAAAGTAAATGGCTGGCTATTAATGATAGTATAGGTTTACACGGCCTAATGAATCACACAAACCAAATCTGGAGAAGACAAGCTCTTGGATGTTTAAACCACGCCTCCTCCTCCCACCAAATTCCAAGTTCATAATTTAAAAATTCCTGAATCAGGGTACCTGATTTCCACAACTGGCTCTGGCTTCTGACTCTAGCTTCCTGCTAATGTTGTACCTGAGAGACAATAGTGATTGTTCAAGTACTTGGTTCCCTGCTACCTTCATGGGACACCTGGATTGAGTTCCTGGCTTCCAGGTTTGACCCAGCCCCAGCTGTTAGAAGTATTTATGGAGTGGACAATTAGGTGGGAGCTCCCTCCATCTGTCGAAAAATACATTAATGTTTTTAAATTAAAAAATTTTAAAATGTTATGAACATTATATGAATAAAGTTTTATTAGTAAAATGGTTCATTTTGTTTTCATTAACTTGGCTTATCTATTTTTTTGACAGGTAGAGTGGACAGTGAGAGAGAGAGAGAGAGAGAGAGAGAGAGAGAGAGAAAGGTCTTCCTTTTGCTGTTGGTTCACCCTCCAATGGCCGCCGTGGCCAGTGTGCTGCGGCCGGCGCACCGCGCTGATCTGAAGGCAGGAGCCAGGTGCTTCTCTCCTGGTCTCCCATGGGGTGCAGGGGCCAAGCTCTTGGGCCATCCTCCACTGCACTCCTGGGCCACAGCAGAGAGCTGGCCTGGAAGAGGGTCAACCAGGACAGAATCTGGTGCCCCAACCGGGACTAGAACCCGGTGTGCCGGCGCCGCAGGCGGAGGATTAGCCTATTGAGCAGCGGTGCCGGCCTATTTAATCTGAATGAAATTAAATTTAGAGCAATGCCATGACAATATATATTGAGTATAAATACAAAATATGCTATCCTTCAAGTATAATATACAAAGATGATAGATACTCTTCTGCCAATTGCAAGCATTACTGCTAATTTCTTCACACCCCTCTCAGTAACTTTATCATTGAATAACCCACATTTTAAAGACCTTTAATAAGGACTCTTGAGATGATTGGATAGCATCTAGACTTAGCACAAAATAAAATTTCTCTGCATGGAACCTGTTGATTTAATTAGAGACTAAACATCACAATTATAATAGTACTGAGCTTCAAAAAGTTGAAAATAACTGGGAAACAATTATATCCAAAGGTGAAAGAAACATATTAATTAATCCTCAGAAATTATGAAGTCCCTCTTGACCTCTCAGTTTTAAAAACCACAGCTTTTCCAAATAGTTCTTTTCAGGTCATTATTTTTGCAATATGTCACAGTACTTGAAAGCTAGTTAAAACAAACAAACAAACAAACAAAGCAATGACCACAGTCACAAGGACTATGGCGGAACTGGGGGGAAATGGGCTGCAACTGAAGGAGTGGTTCCTGGCGCAGCCCCCCCGAGGGCCTTGAGCAGGGACTCCACCTCACCTGCAGAAATCATGTTGCCTCCTAGGAATAGGCTGTGCAGGTGGTGAGGATGAGAAGTACTAAGAGACAGCTGCCTACAGCTGTGTGAATTCTGACACGCCAGCCCCACTGGTGCTCTGTGACACATAAAGGGACTGAGTACTCAGTTTTAAGGTCCTGGAAACTTTAAGATGATTTCACTTCCTATGGTTTTCATGCTTACTCTCCTCTTGGAAAATTTTGTTGAGGATCAAGTGAAGATGTGTGTGAAAACACTTTCCACACTTTTATAGAAATATAGTAGCTGGTATTTTTTTATAGGTTTTTCTTCATCATGCTAATAGTTTTGAGAGGTAGTGTAAGAAGTATGCCATGTATATGGACTATAATCTATAATGTAACCCCAAATGCCCAACATTTTCATTCTTATAAAAATTAGGGAATTAATACAATCTTTTAGAAATGGGGATAGGTCTAGTTTTAATTTTAATTAGATGATCTGATTATTTACCAAGAACTTAGAATAACAGTCTAAAAAACGCTGCCAAAAATAACTATAAGACTTGTATCCAACTATTTTCTTCTCTTTCTCATCCCTCACACACACACCAGATGTGTTTTTAAAAACATGCTTATCATATCTCTTTCATACTTGTATCTATTTTTTCTAGAGAATAAAATGTGTATGGCAAAATTATCTTTGCAGACTCAATTCTCCCTAAACATATTCATCTTACCATTTCCAGCTAAATCAAGACTCAAATCAATCCCTGGCCAGATCAAGTTTTCCTCTAAGTATTATTAAGTAAAAAAAATTCTTCAATGATACTTCTGCAAGGTGAAGAAGATTTTATTCAAGGTTATCACAATAGATATAGGGACCACTGCAATAGGATTTGGCAGTGGAGATTAAAAAAATCAAGCTGAACTCCCAGTATAGCATGAGCAAGTGGGTAGGAGCAAAGTAGAGGGCAAAGGAGGAATTAAGACTGTCTCCTAGTTCTCCCTAAACAACTGGGTAAATGGCGGTATAGAGTGTGGATATAGGGAAAACTTGCATACTGTATGGTAAGGGAAGTGGAAGGGGAAGGAACGTTTTAGGGGGCAGGGAATCAGAGTTCTGTTTGGACGTGTGAAGTCCAAGAAATCTCTTAGCTATTCTATCCCTCTTCATTCCTCTGATACAGTGTTTATACTGTTTTTAGAATTCACCATACTGTGACTTGATTTGCTGCACACTACTGTCTCCTCAACCAGACTGTAAGCTCCTTGAAGGCAGAGACTGTAGTATTTATTCCATATCCTAAAGAAAGGGCCTTAAACAAAGAAGTCATTGAAAATAATTTTAGAGTGAATAAAGGCAGTGTTCTAGAAACCCTGAGGAATACAAACCAACGAAGAAAAAAATGCTTTCTTCTCTGGCAGTCTCTACTACCTAAAATTCATCTTGAATAATGTTAACAGAAACTAGAAAGGAACATAAACTCACTTCAGAGTCTAGCCTTCCAGTGTGTAAACTCTGTTATATTTAATATACATATGAAACAAATCTGTGTATTTCAGATAAATTTGCAGCAATATTTTATTTTTGAAAGCTCAATTTTAAAAGCTTATTTTTTGTGCAGTTTGTCAGATTCTAGTTGATTTGAATAATCAAGAATGCTTAATTATTTAGGCACTTTTAAAAGTGATTTGAACACTGAATGAAATCATACAATTTATAAGAAAAACTCACCAAATGCAGAACCTTCATTATCTATGGGGATGAGAAAACTGAAGCCTGAAGAAGCTGCTCATTCAGAAATGGAAGAAGCTATAATCACTTAGGAATGGGGGTGGGTCTAGAAACAAGCTTACCAAGTTTCCTGGGCAGGATTTTTCCCACAAAAACTGTCTTCTTAATGAAAAAAAAAAAAAAAAAAAAAAAAAGGCAAAAAATTTTTGTGATGGGCCACATGCTCTGCTTTTCTAAATTTTCTGTACAGTGACATCTCAATAAATTTACTAGGAATAATATGCCTGAGAATGAGGTCAGGCATATTAGTAACTAAACATTATGGCTTGAAGGTCACGCCTCTGACAGTGTGTGTACACCAACGGACATGCATGATACAAATGTCTCACTCATGGCCTGCAAGGCCATGGAAGTTAAAGGGAAATGGAGCCATTCCTATGTGTAACAGTAAAGCTGGCAAGTCTTGCCTTTGTCACATCTAGCTTTCTCTTTACTCTTTGTCTTAGTGGTAATACCTCTTCCTGTTTCTAAGACCTTCCTATTCTTTCTGTTGTTCCCCTTTATAGAAAATGGAAAGATTTTATATCTGCTATCTACACCCTGTTGGATGACAGATGTAAGATGCTACTTAAATGAATTTAATGAATTTTAACCAATATATTAACTCAGCCATTTACCTCCTAGGCCTTTAATTTTGAAATGTACACTGAAAGGTTTATCCCCAGGAGAATCATAGGCCTCAGCAGAAAGATGGGAAGGATGGAGAAAGGTTCCTCCCTCCTAATCATTAAAAAGACAGGATATGACAGTTAACAACAACAACAAAAAAGTAAACCAAGTATTTATTTAGATTGCAAAGAATAAAAAGATCTAAAAGGGTAGTATATGGTACACTCTCCATTGTAAGTAACTGGGTTGAGCACTATTGCTCCAACATTTGGCAGATATCTGGAACACTAGAAATGGAAAATGTTAAAAGATTAAGACAACTGAAATCAGAACTCAAAGTATTTTCCAACCTAGCTTACACATATTCACCATATGTACAATATTTTGTATTCATATAGCACCTTAGACTTACAAAGTATTTCTTTGTATGTTATGTCATTTGAACTTCAACAAAACATAATGTAAACATCATTTCCAGCTTTCAAATGGGGATTCTAAGGTTCACAGGTAACAGGGGTAACAAAAAGCAGTCAGGATTGAACACAGAAGTTCTGAATCTAAGTATTTTCTCATTATAATATGTGACTTTTACAATGGAAGGTTAAAATAACTTGCATATGTAAAGTCCACATACTTTCAAATTATAAAAGTGAAACTCCCCAAATTTCTAAGTAAGTTATGTTGATCTTTTCAAGCTCAAGTTTCTTCTTTTAACTTGTCAAAGATAATTGCTTTGTTATTTTCAGCTGTCTCATCTTTAATTCAATAATAGAATAAATACTGTCAAAAACATAGAGCTAATGAACAAAAGAAGTCATCTTTCAATATCCAAATAAACACTTCTCACCTAGATATTATTTCTTTGATATCCTTGTGAAGACCTTATTCAAATTCATTTAAAACAGCAGTCTAAAAATTTGCAATTGTATAGTTTGTTTCAACTCGTTGATTCGTGTAGATTTTTGTAACAAGCTTTTTTGCATATTTCATTAGTTTGCCAACTTTGAAGAGATGTGATATCATCACAAGTTGCATCCTATTTCTGCCAAAATGCATTTTACCCTGGCTTCCCTTAAAATGACTTATAAAAAGGGATTATCCAAAAACTGTGATTCCTTTATGCCACTGGGAAACTGAATCACATTTATCATTCTACATGTTTTAAAACTTGAGTTTTCTGCTTTAAAGTATTATCTGTTCAACAGAACATAGGTTCAGAGTACTGACTGCTAAAATTACAAAATCCAAATTTACTACTGAAATAACGTCTGTGATATCAAGGTAAAAGAGAGATGCTACAATAAAATTTATCTATTCTGAAAACTGACCATTACAAAGCTGTGAGTTTTAACTCTGCAGAGAAATAATTGATATTCATTTGAAAGACCAGCATCTTAAAATTCAAAAGAATAAAGTAAGAAAGGGGCTCACCAGTATGAGGGAAACCAAACTGCTGTAGGATCTCGTGAGCAGTGGCAGCCAGAATGTTTGCCTGTTTGTCCAGCAGGTCTGACTGTTTTAACTTGGACTGTTGCGAGGAGCCTGGGGGTGGTGAAGTCAACGAAAGATTTTTGTTGACCTGTAATAGAAAACGCAAATTAGAAACTACAGTGTAATTTCCTGGGCTACTGATGCAAAAACTGGATGAGAAATATTTGCTTACTATACAAACCAGGGTATAGTGTATGGCAAAAGGAGTGGTAACAGTTTATATGCTTAAAGTTTACAAGACACAATTTTTTTTTTTAATCAAGAAAATAATGTGGTAATGAAAGCATTAACACCTGAAAGCAAATCAGCCTTACTAAGGCTCGCTTATCATTTTTAATTACAAAAGTGATATTAAGTTATGCAAAGATATACAAGAAAATAAAAAGTGATGCTAATACTTTCAACTAAAGAAGAGTTAAAACCTTTCACACCCATATTTCGTGCATTGTATTTTGACAAACTAGCAGGTACTTCCTTTACAGAGGCTGCACAGAAAACACCTGTACTACTCTTGTTTATCTGTGTCACGATGACACAGATAACACAGCTGTAACCTAACTTCCATGTGAAAGAGTTTCTACTGAAACAAGAAACCTTAGGACTGCTTACACACAGGATTAAAATCATGATCAAGCAAAATTTCCATAAGCAAAACAATGTCCCATAAAGAGAACAGCCCTGCTATGATTGAGTGCAATGGTCTCACAGATATGAAATGCATTACAAGTGCAACATTTGAGCTACAGGTATTGTAGGAAATAAGACTGTGGTTTTGCATGATGAACTACTATTGTAAGGAGCTATTCACATGTTAACTGTAAAGCATCACTTCTGTATTGAACACTTTTATCCTACTTGTTGAACAATGTATTTGAAAATCAGGTATAAACAAACAAGTGTCTGCTGGGGCTATGCAAGCATACATCTATATCCAGATGCTTGTATAGGGATACACATACACAGTATGCCTTGCATTATCTGAAATTCTGGAAAGCCAAAATAGGATACTTAAATGTCTCTGCTCAAACAGAAGATTTGTCACTCTTTTCTAAAAAAATTTTTAAAAACCTTATAATCTACAATTACATGGATTTTCCCAAAGCATTTTTGTAATTCCGCTCCATTAAGTAGTCAAATCTAAGTGCTACTCAGCACTTACAGACAGATACCAGAACAGATAACTTAATTTCTAAGGTTTGGGATAATTGTTATTGATTATTGGTATAATTACTCATCTGATTAGAACTTGAAGCATTTTCAAAGCTAGGTTACACACATTTATCATCTCAATTAGAGGAACAAAAATAATAACCATTAAATAGTGAAGCAATATCTATTTTTGAAATATATGCTGTGGAAAAGAATTGCTTAATAATTTTACAACAACAGAAAAAATTGGCTAAGATAGGCTTCTCTACACCAATCTATCCTTTTTCACAACACTTTTCTGCTTGCTTCATGCAAAACCACAGTCTGCTGAAGTCAGTTTAATACCTTCACATTGGAGAAAACTACAGGCATAAAAATTTAATGGAATTCATAATAGGGAAAAAGAATAAAGTCATCTAGAACTTCTGCCAAGTTAGCAAAAGGAAAAAAAAAAACTGTTTTGCCTACTCTTTGAGGATATAAGCAACTTTATACAAAATATGCAAATACTAATTCTCTAGGAGAGGGTTAATTTTCATGTTAAAAAAAATACATGGCCCCAAACATCAAATTGAATGCAAAAGACTAAATAAGTTAACAATCAGTTTCTCTTTAGTTATTAAAATGTAAAACCTCTGGGAAAGATGGAGCATTCATTTTTATACATACTTATAAGCAGAATAACTTTAGCTGAATTTAAATTATATGCCACACTCAACCTGAAGTAGAATTGCTCATTAAATTTTAAGCTGCGAAGATTACTCAAACTGGTTTTAAATTATAACCAAAATAATGCTAATGTGGTAAAATATTTCAAAGTTCATAAATTCACCTCTCTCTGCTCAGACTGTGCTCAACTTTTCTACTAAATCCATACAAAATGCAGATAACACTTTAACTTGAAGACAGTTCTGGTAGCAAAAACAAAAAACAAACAAAAAAAACCCAAAACCCAACCATCTCCAGGAAATGTCTTACTGAAAATCATTTATCCATTATAAAAATTAAAATCTCAGTATTAAAGAACAAATCTAATAGAAATCCTAATCTAGAGTGAGATTCAAAGTACTTGAACTCATGTTTACTATATTCTAAGAACAGAAATTCTAAAGAGTAGCTTACATTCTCATGGTTTCTAGTTAGTGAAATCTAAGAAACAAGTAGCCTGTGGTATCATGGGCCTCAGATATTTTCTTTGCATGCTGGGATAGAAAAGTAAGAGATGAAGGTAAAAAAACTGTTGAATAGAAAGTTTACAGAAGTAAGGTAACAGAAAATTTCATCCCTAAATCTGTTCCTCACTACTATACTAACTAAAACCAAAATTCAAACTTGAAGCAGTCTTTATGAGTTTTATTTTGTAATAATTTTAATCAAGAATTTTTGAGCCTCTGATAGGTACCAACGACTTATGGTTCCGGTTACTGACAAGATTCCTTCAAGCGAAGCTCAAAATTAAGTTCTAGGGGGCCAGAGAGGTGGTGAGGTAGCTTAAGCCTCTGCCTGTGGCGCTGCCATCCCCTATGGGCACCAATTAGAGTTCAGGCTGCTCCACTTACAGTCTAGCTCCCTGTTAATGGCCTGAGAAAGCAGTGGAAGATGTCCGAAGTCCTTGGGACCCTGCACCCATGTGGGAGACCAAGAAGAAGCTTCTGGCTCCTGTCTTCGATTGGCCCAGCTCTGGCTGTTGTGGCCATTTGGAGAGTGAACCAGTGGTTGGAAGCCCTCTCTGTCTTGCCTTCTCTTTGTAACTCTGCCTCTCAAACAAATAAATAAGTCTTTAAGGAAAAAAAATCCAGCCTGCACCATGGTTCACTAGGCTAATCCTCCGCCTGTGGCGCTGGCACCCTGGGCTCTAGTCCCGGTTGGGGTGCCGGTTCTGTCCCGGTTGCTCCTCTTCCAGTCCTGCTCTCTGCCGTGGCCCAGGAGGGCAGTGGAGGATGGCCAAAGTCCTTGGGCCTTGCACCCCATGGGAAACCAGGAGGAGGCACCTGGCTCCTGGCTTCGGATTGGCGTAGCGTGCTGGCGGCAGCGTACTGGCCATCATGGCCACTTGTGGGGTGAACCAACGGAAAAAGGAAGACCTTTCTCTCTGTCTCTCTCTCTCTCACTGTCTAACTCTACCTGTCAAAAAAAAAAAAAAAAGAAAAGAAAAAAATCCAACAAAATTAAGATCTAGTCCCGGCTCAAACCAATTATCCAGCAATAATACACCAGGGTAAGGTACTGCATCTGGTTGGTTTCTCCCCAGTCTTCACCTTCCTCCTCTCACTATACTGCCCTACTTTACAAAGAAAATCTGGTCTTGAACTTCTTGAATTCCTCACTTCCAAACTTATGTAAGATTATACCTTTTGTTCCTATCCTCATCTCTTCTAGTGTGAAAGTAAGAGGTGCCCTCTGTTCAAGATCAATCCCTCCGTCAGCCCCCTTGGGAAAAATCCTTACAGCTCTTCCAAATTCTACCTTCAAGTCCTCCATCAGTCATTTCTCCACAGGCTAGAAGAAGAAACACTTCTATCTGAATACAAAAATAAACAACAAACAAATAAAAATCTCTGTTTCCATTCTTTCCTTAAGGTTCATTAAAATCCAACCTCTGAAAATTGGTACGTAACTAAAACCCACATGAATCAACTTTTCATTCTTCAAATAGCTTCAACAAAGCATGTCTCCATCAAAACCCCAACTCTAAGGTCAGTTTCGACTTCAAAGGATCTACTCGGCAGTCCCATCCAGGCCTCGACCTGACTTGATCATTCCCCTCTCTTTGTTTCTGGGAAGCCGCTTTCTCTTGGTTATGCTGCTATGTTCAGCCCTTCTGCTTGCTGGTTCCCTAGACTCACTGGGTCCCTCTTTTTCTGTCACATCACATCTTACCCCGTATTCAGGGACATTTGCTTCCATCACTTCATCTGCTGTATAACACTGATAAATCTTAAATGAAAAATCTGTCTCCTGCTCATTAAGTTCAGAACTAAACGAACCTTTTCTCTAATATTTCTATCAAAGAGCTATCACTCGCCCCCCCCACCCCCCCCCACCCCCCGCCAAGGCCAGAAAGCTGAGACTCCTCCTAGTCTGCTCCCATGCTTCACACAGACGCTGTAGCTTGTATTACTGCTAAAGTCAGGCCAGGCTTCCAACACTGCCAAAATAATACAACTTCATTTTCTTTTGCCAGGTTTTGGAATGCCACTAAGAATTAATTTTATTTTTGGTAACTCATGACTAGAGCCTAGGGAGATTACTGACGCCATGAACAGGAGTGTCAAATTGTTAAGTCAGCAACAGGAGTCACTGTGTACTTACACCCCATGCGGGATCTGTCCCTAATGTGTCGTCTAAAGCCAAGTGATGCTATGACTGGTACTGAAACAGTATTTTTATACTTTGCGTTTCTGTGTGGGCGCAGACTGATGAGGTCTTTGCTAATTATATACTGAAGTGATCTTCTGTATATAAAGAGAATTGGAAATGAAAAAAAAAAAAAAAAAAAAAAAAAACAACCTGGTGTTAAAATGGAAATGGCATAGAAAATTAATTATTTTGAAAAAAAAAATTATGTGGGATCTCTGTCTTTAATGTGCTGTACATTGCTATTTAATGTTATAATTAGTAATCCAATGGTAGTTTTTTCACTCGATGTTGCTATGGGGGCAAAATGTTGAAACCTTTACCTAATATATACTAAATTGATCTTCTGTATACAAAGAGAATTGAAAATGAATCTTTACATGAATGGAAGGGGAGGGGGAGCGGGAGGGGGGAGGGTTGCGGGCGGGAGGGAAGTTGTGGGAGGGGGGAAGCCATTGTAACCCACAAGCTATACTTTGGAAATTTATATTCATTAAATAAAAGTTTAATAAAAAAAATAAATAAATAAAAAACTTTCTAAATAAATGAAAACCAGTGTTCTATTCAAATTTCAATGTTGTTTCCCCTGTTCATGATAAAAAAGATTTCAATTAAGAAATAGGAAATTTGGAAAATTTTCTTCTCTGGATTCTTTTTTGTTTTAAAACATATTTATTTGTTTGAAAGGCAGAATGAGAAAGAAACAGAGGGATCTTCTACATGCTAGTTCACTCTCCAAGGACAACAGCTGGGGCTGGGCCAGGCTAAAGCTAGAAGCCAGAAGCCAGAAACTCCAGATCTTCCACATATGGTGGCAGGGACCAGAGTACTTGAGCCATCACCTGATGCTTCCTAGGTGTATTAGTAGGAAGTTGGATTGGAAGCAGAGCAGTCAGGACTTGAACTAGACACTGTGATATGGGATGTGGGCATCCCAAGCAGCAGCTTAACCCACTGCACCACACCTAATTTTAAACCTTTAAAAAATGTTTCGCAGTTACATTGGACTATAATATAGATTATTACTTTACCCTTATAGCATTTTTCAAATAAATGTAATTCAATAAATTTTAACTTCGATACATTTATATTAATCTAGGTGAGAGACATTAATAACAAAAAAAAAGTCTTGTGACTTCAAGGAGCTTACAGAGGACTGTGGAGAGACAGAAAAGTGAAGATTAGGACTAGAAATAACACTATTTAAAATCTAAAGAAACAGAGGGGAAAGAAGGAAGAGAAGGAGTGTATTATTTCTCCCTGGGATAATTCATAATCTAATTCTGGAAATAGATAGGTAAAATGATGTGTAACTTGAAGAAGAATGAGTCTAAATATATAACATGCCATGTAAGAATAAGTATGTCTGTGACCATGGAAAAACAGTTCATTCTATTTGTGAAGACTCACACAAAGCTTAATGGAAATAGAACCCAGACAATGCCATTTCTGAGATGTTTCAATCCAATCCTAAACAAAGGAAAGAACAATGAATTTATAAATTTTAGTATTATATGTAGACACACTGGGGCTACTGCAACTCAAGACTTTGATACCAGTTACATCTGTAAACATTCAGATGAGTGCTCTTTCATTTTCCCACCATCAAATCTCTGTCTGAACATCCACCCAGAGTTTCTACCTATTTGTCTCTAAGAAAGGATGAAAATCTCTTCACTAAATGTTACTTCTCCATTAGTACTGAGGACTACATCACCTTCCACTTAAAATTCTTATTAATTTGAGATGCGGGGCGGGGAGGGGGCGCTAAGAGAAAAGAAAGACAAAGAAAGGGAGAGAGACAGACAGACATGGACACTCCCATGTGCTGGCTTACTCCCTAAATGTCTAAAATGGCAGGGCTGGGCTAGTCTAGGCAGGATTGTAGCCAGCAGGGAGGAACTCAATTTAGATCTCCCACATGGGAGGTAGAAACCCAATTACTTGAGCCATCACCACTGCCTCCCAGGGTATACATTGCAGAAACCTGGAGTTGGGAACCAGAGATGTTTATTGAAACCAGACCCTCTGATGGACATGGGCATTTAACTGCTAGTCCAACTGTCTACTTCCCTCTCATCTTTTTAAGGAGTTGATTCCAATAATTACCAATTCCATAGTTCATTATCACCTTACCCATCACCACTGAATTATTTCCATTAGCAAATAAATACGCTTTAATATTTTCCAACTAGTAAACCCCTTCAGCTTCTATTCAGTTTCTTTGCTGCCCAGTCATGGCAACATTTCTTAAAAAATGACGTATGCTGTAGTCTGAGTTTAGCTGGCTCTCATTTCACCCTCAACCCACTTCAATTATGCTAATCTCTGCACTATTTAATGAAATAGTTCTCATCAAGGTAACCAAGGGTCTTCATTCTGCCAAATACAATGGCCAATCTCTCAGCAGCAAGTGACAGTTTTATCTCTCTTCTTTCTTATATCTTTTATTTATTTATTTACTAGACAGGCAGAGTTATAGACAGTGAGAGAGAAAGAGACAGAGAGAAAGGTCTTCCTTCCATTGGTTCACTCCCCAAATGGCCAATACAGCCGGAACTGCGCCGATCTGAAGCCAGGAGCTAGGTGCTTCTTCCTGGTCTCCCATGCGGGTGCAGGGGCCCAAGCACTTGGGCCATCCTCCACTGCCCTCCTGGGGCCACAGCAAAGAGCAGGACTGGAAGAGGAGCAACCGGGACTAGAACTAGCGCCCATATAGGATGCTGGCGCCACAGGCAGAGGATTAACCAAGTGAGCCACGGCGCCAGCCCCCCCTTTTTTTTTGACAGGCAGAGTGGATAGTGAGAGAGAGAGAGAGAGAGAGAAAGGTCTTCCTTTGCCGTTGGTTCAACCTCCAACGGCCACTGCGGCCGGCACACCGTGCTGATCCGAAGGCAGGAGCCAGGTGCTTCTCCTGGTCTCCCATGCGGGTGCAGGGCCCAAGTACTTGGGCCATCCTCCACTGCCTTCCCGGGCCGTAGCAGAGAGCTGGCCTGGAAGAGGGGCAACCGGGACAGAATCCGGCGCCTCAACCGGGACTAGAACCCAGTGTGCCGGCGCCGCAGGAGGAGGATTAGCCTTTTGAGCCGCAGTGCCGGCCCCTCTTCTTTCTTGAAATACTTTTCTCTAGGCTTCCTTGACATGTTTCTTCGTGGGCCACTGCCTCAGGTGTTATCTGTACTTTCTCCCTAGTTATCTAATCTTCTGACAGCAAATCATAATCCAATGGTCTACTTCATAGATTCCCACACATCTAAAATTCTACTCCCAAAATCTGCTCCCTCTACCCCAGCACTCCTCATTTCATTAACAAGCATCATTTGCTGAAATGCATATTTACTGAACACAACACAGAAATTATTCCTAATTCCTCAATTCTTTCACTTCTACCATATTCAATACATCACCAAATCTTGGTGAATCTATTTCCAAAAACAGCCCAGGTCTGTCCATTGCCTGAACCTTCATGATTAGCATCTTGGTATAGGCCTCCTACTTCTTCCTTCTTGGACTAGTTAACCATCTGATAAGCAGCCTCTCTGGGAGACTCTGAGTGCCATAAAATCCATTCTGTACTCTCCCCTGCTTGTTTCTGTAATTAAAGGAACATCCTAACTTCTTATCAAAATGCTTACAAGGGCCCTGCGTGATCCACTCCTGATCACCTCCCCAGCCTGAAATGAAAGACTGTTTCCCCCTGCCTGCTGATTATACTGTCTCAGCACAGTGGTCCTCCTTATGCTCCTGGAGCAAGCCAGCTGTATTGCTAGATTAAGACTCCTGTAGCACAACACAAGGTCTTCCATGATCCACCTCTTGACAGTCTCCCCTCCATGATTCTTTGTTCTATGTACCTGTTTGCTAGTTTGGCTCCTTCACATCATAAATTACATGAAATGACCTTATGTATTTTCTTTTTAAACTGTCCGCCCTGCTATAATAAAATGTTTTCATTCATTGTTATATTCCAAGAACATAGAAAAATACTTGGCAGGCCCTCGATAAATATTGTTTAAAGAATGTTAATGGGAAAAAATGAGAGAACTTTCAACAATATAAAAATGATGCTGGTATTCAGGAAAAAGAAAACCTGTGGATCAGGTATCTGGTGAAAATTTATTATCCTGAATCCAAGAGATGACAGATTACACAAATATATCTTGCTTCTTAGGATTAAAGACTTCTGATGGGAGAAAGAATGGTTTTTTTCAATAAATGAAGCTGGGAAAACTGGATAGCCACATGCAATAGAATAGAATTGGACCTGCACATCGTATCATATACAAAAATTAACTTCAAGTAATCACAGACCTACAAGTAAGAGCTAACATTATAAAAATCTTATAGAAACACAGGAACAAATCTTTCTGACAGAGGATTAAGCAATGGTTTCTTATAGATGACCTGAAAAGCACATGACAAAGGAAAAATAAACTTCATAAAAGTTTAAAACATTGGGTCTGGTATTGTGGCATAGCGGGTAAAGCTGCCAACCTGCAATGCCAGCATCCCACATCGATACCAGTTCATGTCCCAGCTGCACAACTTCTGATCCAGCTCCCTGCTAATGTGCTTGGGGAAAGCAGTGGAAGATGACCCAAGTATTTGGGATCATGCCAACCATGTGGGAGACTTGGATGAGGCTCCTGGTTCCTGGTTTCTGCCTGGCTCAGCCCTGGCCATTACAACCACTTGGGGAGTGAACCAGCAGATGGAAGACTTCAACACCCCCTCCCCATAACTCTTGACTTTCAAATAAATAAATAAATAAATCTTTTTAAAAATTCAAAACATTTAGTGTCCAAGGACACCCAAAAAAAGGGAGGTGGGATAAAAAATTTTGCAAGTTATCTATTTGATAAGACATTTGTATCCAGAATATATAAAGAACTCTTAAAAGTGAACAACAAAAAGACAAAAAGTATATAAATAAATAAAATAGGCAGGGGACAGGCAGTTAGTCCAGCAGTTAAGACACTAGTATCCCAAACTGAAGTGCCAGGGTTCAATACCCAGCTACAGCCTGACTCCAACTTTCTGTAAATGCGACCCTGGGGGAGGCAGTGGGGGTGGTGGTGGTCTTAATTGCTACAAAAGAGAAACAACACACAAGTTCATAACTAAAGAAGGGATAAATTAAATGTAACATATCCATACAATGGAATCCTCTTCATCCATAAAATAGTAGTACTGATAGATGTTACAAATGGAGAAATCTAAAAAAAACCACATTATTTTGGGTGAATGAAACCTGTTATAAATGATCACATATTGTATGATTCATTTACATGAAACATCCAGAACAGACAAATATATAGAGACAGAATAGTAGTGGGTGCCAACAGTTTGGGGATGGGGATATGTGCAGGAACTAGGAATAACTGCTGAGAGACACAGGGTTTCACTTTGGAGTGATGAAAAGGTTCTAAAATCAGATAGTGGAGATCGTTGCATAACTGTGAATATAGTAAAACACAGCAAACTGTACACTACTATAAAAAGGTAAAAGTTATGGTGTGTAAATCATATCAATAAAGCTTATTACAAAATGAATAACTCTAGATACTATTAAGGTAAATCGTACCAGACCATGATTAATTTCCAAATATGTAATCAATTCTTCAATGAATATCTATTCTATCTTGCTAACTACTAGGGACATTAAGATGATTAGGTGATCCTTCACCCTCAGAGAATATTCAGATTAGAATGTTCTCCAATAGAGACTTGTTAAATGTATTCAGGACACTACTCCTTGGACAGTCAGACAGCATTCATAAAAAAAGGGGGGGGGGAGGGAGGTGCAATTTAATAGTTAAGAGGGAGAGGAGAGAGAAGAGGAGACACACACACACACAGAGAGAAATAGCTTTGAACTGCTAGTTAGAGAATAAACTATTTTGCCTTCAGTTTTATATACTACGTACACTTAGCAAGATTTAGTAATCTTGGCACTACAATCATCACAGCATCATTGCTATCTGGAACAAGTTTCCTGAACATCTGCAGCCCAAGTCAGAATGTAGCTTGTTCTCTTTTCCTCGTCTTCCTTCCTCTTGTCTATTTTCCATATCCTGTCGACTTGTGATAATTAGGTAAAAATGTAATAGGTCCTGACTGATACTGGACTGCTCACTGATGGGGTAAGTCCAGTGTTTTCTAACATGTGTCATTTAGATGCTTCACGAAGAAAGATACAATAGCTTACTAGCCTCCAAGGGCCAGTCAAAGGCAGCAGTACTTACTGAATACACACACACATTCCACTGCACTGACATTCTACGAATCAGTATTGACCAAATGAACACCATTCTAGTCCTTTCCTTTCTGAATGATCTTTTCCTTTGTGACATATAATTATATTTGATAACTGAATGGATATTACCAATTAATTATGCAAATGAATTTTGGGAGTGGGCAGAAGGAAGGATGAACACATGGTGACATTCCAACTCCTTAAATTATTTTCTTGACAACGGGGTTAAAGGTTATACATGAAACAGTCTTGTATGTTTTTTTTTTTTTTTAAGTTCAAAGGCAGAGAGACAGACACAAGACAAACAGATCTTTCAATTGCCAATTTATACCCTAAATGCCCATAGCAACCAGAATAAGCCAGGCAAAGCTAGGAGCCAGGAACCCAATCTGGGTCTACCAGAAGGGTGGCAGGAACCCAACCACTTGAGCCATCACCCGCTGCTCCCGAGATGCACATTAGCGGGAGCTGGATTCCAAAGTGCTGACAGATCCAAACCCAGGTACTCTGACAGGGGATGTGAGTGTCCCTAGTGTTGTCTGGACGGCTGTGCCAAATCAGCCTAGCAGCCTTGATTATAAAAGGAGGAAACACTGTGTTAAAAGCATCTCTGATACACTTTAGTTGAAACTGTTTAATAATCAAGAGGCATTTTGTATGCTTTTTCTTTCATAGTAACTTTCGGACCTTTGCAAATCACTTAGCCTCCCAATAAGCCTCAATCTATTCCTTTCTAAAACTGAAATAATAACATGTATCTCTAAGGAATACTATATAGTTAAATGGGAAAAGAAATGTGAAAGACTTTTGTAAAGGATGAAGAGAGGAGGATTATCAGCATAATACATCATTTATGTGCAGCTTGAGTACATCTCAATGCTTACACAATTCACTCAGCACTCATTAGAATTATAGTGGTTGTGGCTGTTTACATGTTAAGTATCTTTATAAAATTAACTACAGAGAATGAAAATGACTTTGTCATTCCTTACTGAACCTCTCAATCATTTTGTATTCTTAAATATTAAAAAAAAAAACCTGCTTGCTAAGTATTCAACTTTACTGCATTTTTCAGGATCCAGTATTGAAATTCTTGGACAAACTCAAACTCTGGTAAAAAAAAATGTACAAATCAGATTAACTTTCAGAAAAGTTCTAAACTCTATGAATGGTGCATTTCAATTCTTTGGTGAATCACAATGAAATCTGCATTTTAATGTTATCTTCCTGGTAATAAAAACTACTTACTTTTGCAGCACAGGATCGTATCACCTCCTAAAAGAAATACAGTACAATAAAGAAGTATTCATAATTTCAATTAAATAAAGTATTGACTCTTTTCAATGCATTCAGATGTTAATCTTCTAACAACCAAAATCAGTAACTGGGAGTTTTTTTTTTTTTTTTAATTTATCACCTTATAGTTCTCACTAAGTATTGTTTAAAATGAGCTGGGAAGTACATAAATTACAGAAAGAGAGAATGTTATGTTTATGGTAAATCTAATTGGGCAAAACCAGACACCAAGAAAAGATTCTTAAGAGTCCACATGTGTCTGTCTCAAAAAAACTTATTTCCTCAACAAATTTAGCATCAATATTAACATTCTATAACAAAATGCCATCAGGTCTAAAAGACATACCCTGAAATAACATTAATATCCAGATGGTTCATGTTAATAATTTATCTTAGATATACAGATATATTAGGTAAACGTAACAGTAAACCTTACTAGATGCTGAGATATATGATTATTATTAAAAGTGCTATGGAGAGGAATAACTGCTTACAACTTATGGGACAAATCCAAGAAAAGGCTGTTTTATCAAAAGTAAAACAAGTGAAAGTCAGGGTTTAATAGACAATTTGAATAATTGCTGGCATGGAGACACCAAAACTACTTAAGTACAAATAGGATTAGCCAACATGTATCACTGGCCTAGCACAGCACTAGAGAAAAACAGTAAAAACCAACATAAAGTTTAGAAAAGCGATTGAAAAAGAACATTAATTTTTTAAATCCAGAAATTTCTAAGGGCCAAACAGTGCATTTAAGGGATATTGGCAATTCAATCATTAAAAAAGAGACAGAAGTGACTGTGGACATGGGAGTCTGACTGCTTGAACAGAAAACCAGCTCCAAAGCTTACTATGTGTGTGATTTTAGCTGGGTTGTTTGATCTCCATAAGCGAAAAGCTCTTCAGGAAAATGGGAACAATACTAGTACTCACTCTATAGGATGGTTTAGAGAATTAAGTACAATGAAATATGGAAAGCAGTGTCAGAAGTATTTCATATCAATTATTAATTAAAGAGATGGTAGTCAATACAAGGCAAAATCTCCTAAAGAAAATTAACCAGTCTTTTCCAAAATCGGCATATAACATTCTTAAATTCATCTAATCTCTATTCCTAGGATATTGCCTAACAATCAACTCTGTTATCATTACCCTGAGTTTCAGGTTAATTTTAGAAAGAGTGAGGTCTTAAGTGTTCAGGCAGCTGGAAATGTGTACTTTTCATTATCCAAGGGTACTCCAAAAAACTATGGAAAATGGAATTAAAAGATAGTTATTTTGATGCAATCAATGTTGATAGTTTTTTTTCCTTTTTTTTTTTTTTTTTTTTTAATTTGACAGACTTAGTGAGAGAGAGAGACAGAAAGAAAGGTCTTCCTTCCATTGGTTCACCCCTCAAATGGCCGCCACGGCAGGCGCCGATCCGAAGCCAGGAGCCAGGTGCTTCCTCCTGGTTTCCCATGCAGGTGCATGGCCCAACATGCACCACATGGGCCACAGCAGAGAGTTGGACTGGAAGAGGAACAACTGGGACTAGAACCTGGTGCCCATATGGGATGCTGGCGCCGCAGGCGGAGGATTAACCAAGTGAGCCATGGTGCCGGCCCAACAGTTTTTTCATAAGGCACATTTTTGTAAGCCCTTTGAAGCCCTCTCATATATAAAGGATTTCAAAATTTTTTGTATAAAAGTAAACTTACCATTTAATTTCATTTTCCACAAACTTTCTGAAGCACCCTTATAAGATGTTTCTTAATGGATTCTGAATCAACTTTCTGTAAAATAGTTGCTCTTAATGGGTACCCAAATTCTGAGCAACTCTAGGAGTATTGCTAAGATTAAATTTATGATTTAGAAATCTAAAATGAGTTTGAGTGAGTAGCATTAATGCTCTCAAGGTACCGTCTACCTGTGTGGTCTTAGCTGGGTTGCAGAATGATTTTAGGTATTGCTGTAGCAGCAAAACACAGTCAAGAGTGCTAATGATAAAACAATTAAATGATTTATGTCATGAATAAGTCGTAATGCTCCCAACAACAAGGAATTATCTATTTCTTATATCCTTTATCATTAATGAGTAAATACCTATGAAATATTTGCTGAATTATATTATGCAATTCACATACACACAAAAATCACACCCTAAATCCATACTACAAATTAGAAAAACATCTCTATTGTACTAACAAAGAAGCAACTCAACTATACAAAAACAAAATAAAACAACAACAACAAAAAAAAACAGGGAAACTGGGGTCTATCAAAATAAAATTTCAAGAAACAAGAGAAAAAGCATTGTGACAAAAGGTAGAAATCCAGTAAATCTAAATGCTTGCAAAAATATAAAAAGAATGGCATTGCCATGGGAATAAAGATTTTTTTTCTGAAAGAAAATACACTGAAAATAAACCTGCAAAAAAAATAAATTCAGTGAATTCTATTAACCCAGTGAAAATAAGTTAAAAAAAAAAAAACACACAGCACATAGACAGCTTTCATTTCTAAAGGCACCCTAGATCTACTTCAGTCCCAAAACAAATATTCCCTAAGTAATTTTTATAAAGAAAAAGATTTGGTAAGAGCTGGATAAAGTAATGATAAAAAGAGAAGTAAGTTTTTCCTTTTATACCAAATTATCAGTTTATTTCACTTTTGCCTTTGATTTAATTTCCTAAAAAATATTTTTTCTGACTTTTATCTTTCATCTCCTTTCTTTTCTTTTTACATTCTTTCATTGACCTAAGGATGACAGGTATATAAAATCCTTTTAGAAAGAAGCTACAAGACTGAGGTGATTCCAGGATGCTGCTGGGTTGATCGTTTATAGGTGACTTGTTTTTAAGGAGCTATCAATGAGCTGTTCTTATGTCTGTAGATAATCATTTTGTCATGCAAGATTTTAGACAATGGACATTTTTTCCCCTTAGTGAAGAAACATGTTTTCCCTGCATTTTAAAAACTCAACGTATCTTTTCAGACTTCCTTTTAAAAACTGGAACATAAAGCTGCATTATTCAATCATTATTAAAAATGCTAAAATATAAAGAAGTACAACATTCAAATAAATTTATTAGTTTATAGTTATATATTTTAAAATTTAACTGAGAAATGTAAAAAGTTTTCTCTGTAACCCAATTAGATCTAAACACAGACACGGAGTATGAAATATACTCTGATATATCTTAAAGTCCCTAACTTTCTAAAGAAAGAAAAAGAAAGATAAAGAAAGCATAGCCAGAACCAAAGCTATCTCAATGTGGTTCCTGGTAGGTTTAAAACTGGTCAAGATTTAGATCAAGGGAGGAGGGAAAGGGATAATACTGATGAATATTACTCAGGTACTGAGCCACAAGGTGAAAACACAAAAATGAACAGAGCTGCACAGTGTCAGCTTTAGGGGATAAAGGCTAACTCTATTTAAAGGACCAGTTTGGTTACAGAGTATAAATAAATAAATATATATATATAAAAGATTTATTTATTTATTTATTTATTTGACAGAGAGAGAGAGAGAGAATAGAGACAAAGGTCTTCCTTCCGTTGGTCCACCCCCAAATGGCCACCACTGCCAGCGCACTGCACCGATCTGAAGCCAGGAGCCAGGTGCTTCTCCTGGTCTCCCATGCGGGTGCAGGGCCCAAGTACTTGGGCCATCCTCCACTGCCTTCCCGGGCCACAGAAGAGAGCTGGACTGGAAGAGGAGCAACAGGGACTAGAACCCGGTGCCCATATAGGATGCCGGCGCCGAAGGCGGAGGATTAACCAAGTGAGCCATGGCGCCGGGCCCAGAGTATAAATATTTTTAAGAATGTTAAACTTCTTAATACATTTTATCACTTTTCTTTGGTCAAGATTTTCTGAGCAATATTCACCCACAAACTCCATACTACCTTTCACACGCATCCTCATCATTTTCATTATCTAATAATGCCCAGTTTCTATGGCATTTTTCTTAGTGAGATAGAGCTATTGCTTTTGGAAGCCCAAGTTTACTTCTTTTATCAATGTCTGTGTTGATGTATCACTACTGTTGATTATGTTTACTGTTTTGCATGTTAAGGAGGTGTTTGGTATTTCTTCCATATATGTGTGTGCATGTGTGTGTACCATATATGTGTTGTACATATAGACATACACACATGTACACTCATATTTTAAATCAAAGATATTTTAAGTTCTATCCTGAGTCCATCAATGTGTTTTGGGGGAGAATTTTTCAATGCTTTTCAGATTAGCAAGTCTTTCATCCATCTGCTTAAAAGAAATATTTGCTGGCTGGCACCAAGGCTCACTAGGCTAATCCTCTGCCTGCGGCACCAGTACTCTGGGTTCTAGTCCTGGTTGGGGCACCGGATTCTGTCCCAGTTGCTCCTCTTCCAGTCCAGCTCTCTGCTGTGGCCCGGGAAGGCAGTGGAGGATGGCCCAAGTCCTTGGGCCCTGCACCCACATGGGAGACCAGGAGAAAGCACCTGGCTCCTGGCTTTGGATTGGCGCAGCGTGTTGGCCGTGGCGGCCACTTGAGGGGTGAACCAATGGAAGGAAGACCTTTCTCTCTGTCTCTCTCTCTGTCTAACCTTGTCAAATTAAAAAAAAAAAAAAAAAAAAAGAAGAAGAAGAAAAAGAAAAAGAAAAATTTGCCAATGCATTTCTTTAGTTTTGTAAAAATTTTTACTTCACATTTAGCTCCTTGGTGAATGAAGGATTTGATTTTGGAGATGTTTTAAGATGTAGATGTAAACTGATTATATTTTTCAGTTAACTCTTAGTTTACAGGCTTTCCTCAACACCACAAAAGAAATTATTCTTATCCCTACTAATTTATCTATCTTTACCAACTTGTTTTACACTATTTCTATTATCTTAGGCTTATACCTGGTACAACAAGAACTAGCTGTATTATCACTCTGCTCTCCCACCTGGCTCCCGTGGAGAATTCCAGTATCTCTGTTCCTATGTAAATAACCAGCTTTTCTACCAACATACTGATGGAATTCTTTTCATTTTTGAAAATTTAACTATTCCACTAGGATATTTCCAAGATATCAGTGTCTTTTCATTAGTCAAGCTAATAATAGATACTTTGATTTTATAATTTTGGAACCTGAGCACAGAAAATCCTTTTGTATTTGATCTTTTTTTTAAGATTTATTTATTTATTTGAAAGTCAGAGTTACAAAGAGAGAGGAGAGGCAGAGAGAGAGAGGTCTTCCATCTGATATTTTACTCCCTAAATGGCCACAATGGCCGGAGCTGTGTTGATCCGAAGCCAAGAGCCAGGAGCTTCTTCTGGGTCTCCCACGTGGGTGCAGGGGCCCAAGGACTTGGGCCATCTTCTACTGCTTTCCCGGGCCATAGCAGAGAGTCGAATCAGAAGAGGAGCAGCCAGGACTAGAACCGGCGCCCATATGGGATGCCAGCATGACAGGCCAAGGCATTAACCCACTGTGCCACAGCACCGGCCCCTTGTATTTGATCTTTAACTGCTATCTATTTTCATAGGTTGGGTCTCCTAATATCACTGATCAACTACATGTACAATCTATCTCTTACATTCATCTTTTCTCTCAAAGCTAGTAATAACTACATTTATCAAAAAAATCATTTATCTGACACCATGCTAAGTGATTTACATTTAGAATCTGAAAAATTCTGTAAGGTAAGAAAAGGATCCCCACTTAATTGAGGAAAATTAGGCTTACTTAACTTACTCAGATTTACAAAGCCAGCATAAGTCAGAGCCTACATTTATGCACAGGCCAAGTAGCCAGACCTTACAGACTATGGTTTGTACCTGTCTTTTCTACATTCTTAAGAGTATTTATGAAATTAATTCTCTAGGCTGTACCATTGATCTGATGTTTTTAAATGTTAACATTGTCCTTTACTACTTGCAATATGGACTTAATTGAAGTCTGCCTTTTAAAATTCTTTATCTTTGCTAGATGTCTTTTTAAATGAAAATCTCAGATTGTCTTTTCTTCTTTAACGGAAACTGAAAGTTAATCTAAAATATTCTATTTCTTATGGCAAACCATTTTAAGATATAGTCTGTCTTTACCTCCTTCAGGGAGCTAATGACACATAATTTTTTTTTTTTTTTTTATAGACAGTGAGAGAGAGAAAGACAGAGAGAAAGGTCTTCCTTACGTTGGTTTACCCCTCAAATGGCCGCTGCGGCTGGCACACTGTGCCGATCTGAAGCCGATCTGAAGCCAGGAGCCAGATGCTTCCTCCTGGTCTCCCATGTGGGTGCAGGGCCCAAGCACTTGGACCATCCTCCACAGCCCTCTCGGGCCACAACAGAGAGCTGGACTAGAAGAGGGGCAACCGGGACTAGAACCCGGTGCCCATATGGGATGCCGGCGCCACAGGCAGAGGATTAACCTAATGAGCCACGGCGCCGGCCAGACACATAATGTTTTAATGCCCCTTCTGCCTTCAAAGAGATTTTTAGGCTCCTTGAGAAGCAACACATTTTTCCTTTTTGAGTTTAGGCTGTCCTGTGGGTTGCCTAGAACTTCTAAATCTATTTCTAATGGATTTAGGTATTTCCCTTATGTGGTTTTGTTGAAATGAAGTAGAACCTTTTTCCCCTGTCCAGATCTTTTACTGTGAGAAGACCTTATTCCTGAGACATTCTACATTGTTGACTATTATTCGCATTAAACTCTCTTATGAATAAGGGAAATACTACTTTCTCCTGCTTTTTCCATCTCTTTTAATGATTTCTAGACCTCTTTCACTCATTTACATACAACATTCCACCAAAGTGTTTGGCACTTAGCAGAGGCTCAACAGCTATACATTGGGGGAAAAAAATCAAGGTACTGCTGCTTTTGGTAAAGTTAGAAATTTTTTTTTTAAAAAAGAACAAAGGAGATTATGCATATTCTAGTTCAACTTGTAAAACCCATAAAACTCCGTTTCTGTTTTTTGTACAGTAAATTTCCTTGTCCATAAAACAAGGGTAATAAACACTGCCGTGCCTATCTTACAAGGCTGCTACATTAAAACAGGCAACAAGAGCACTATGCAAGTGTAATGCATCATTTAAAGACTCAATTTACAGTTGTCTGAATATATGTCACCAGCTACCAGACTTGATGCAAACTGCAGTCAAGGGTTAAACTATTTTTTTTTTTTCTCTTCTGAGTGTCTTACATGTAGCAGGTAATCAACAAATATTTGAGGTAACTAAGTTTTCTTTGTTTTAACTGTTGGAGCTCAAACTGCAAGGCCAAGCTGAACCTGGTGGTCATTACTTCCTACAAAAGGAGTCCCCAGGTAGGCAAGGCGAGGGCGGTTTTTACCTCAAGCAGATACCAGGTACTCATTCCATGGATCCATGTTGGCTGGAAAGAGCATGCCAATTAGAGAACAGGAAACTAAGGAGGAAGGTCAAGAGTTGGAAAAGTAAGTCCAAAAGGGGAAAACTTTGGAACAGAGAAATCTAAAGGGCTAGATTGATCTCCTTGAAATGAAGAAAACAAAGGAAGAGCTAGAAACAAAATTAAGCAATAGCTATTGTGCCAAGGAAGTCTAGCCATTCAGTTTTTCTTTATATTAACCACCTAACTTAACTGTTACCTAATGGAAGTTAGTTATGTAGACCAGGGAATATAAAAAAGACAATGTTAAAACTGCCCTCAGGGAGCTTACAGTTTTGATGAGGACAGGAAACATCTATTTATTAAATTCTAATTAGATGTTAAGGACTCTGAACTAGACCAGTTTTCAAAATGTGGTCCTTTGATCGTCAGCAGCAGCAGTGCCACCTGCGAACTCGTCAACAATGAAACACTGCAGCACTTCCCATACCTACTGAATCACTGAATCCCAAACTCTCTGGCTGACGTCTGGCAATCTGTGCTTTCAAGTCTGTCATTGATTTAACGCACTCTGAAGTTTGAGAACTACTAAAGAAAACATGAAGCTTTAGACAAGATTTTTATTGCACTTTGCAGGCCAGGTCTAGGCAAAAATTATCTGTGTAATATTGTCTTTTCAAGAAGCGGTCCTATTGTAAGGCCTTGAGAGGTTATTAGGTAAGGGTCTAAACCTACTAACTACCATCCACCACTTCAGCATCCTAGTGGGTAGGGCTGTGAAGGCCACAGCTACTCTTCCTTCCCGAGAAGATGGGGTCACATTCCCTTGTGGTGAGTTCCAGGTGTGGGCTTCAGGTTCAGAGCCTTCACTTATCACTAGGTTCTTTATAGAGATATCAAGTCAGGGCAGTACAACAGATTACCCTGAATTCAGTCTGCTTACTGTGATAATGATTCCAGAACAAAGAGCTACGAGAACTATAAATGTACAACAAAGTGTAGTTCTAAGTAATTAACTGACTTCATTTAATTAATGTTTATTGGCATGGCAAGGTAGGATAGAAATGGTTTTAAAATTTCAGCTGCAAAAAATAAACATACTGTGACAGTTTCGAGTCTCTGTTTCACTAGCTGCATCTTTGATGAAGTATTTTCAGTGTGGACAAATTCATCAATCTGAAAAGAGCCTTGATGGGGCAACTTTGGACAGGTACACAGAGCATCTTGACTTTGGTGTATTCCAGGTAGTGGCAATGTTCCATGGTAGCGTTTGAACATTTCAGCCTCTTGTTGGGCTACTAAAGAACAAAAAACAAAAAACCAGATCCATTATTACTTCAAATCATCATAGCCAAAGCATAATCACATAATTAAAACATGAAACCATGACCTTCAATAAAAGGTCAGAAACTGCACAATACTGGCTAATAATAAGAGAGTATGACTGGTAAGAACATGAAATGATTAAGTACTATAAAATATGATAATTTCATAGCAGGCAGTATTATAATTGAGTCTTTTTTTTTTTTTTTTTTTTTGACAGGCAGAGTGGATAGTGAGAGAGAGAGAGACAGAGAGAAAGGTCTTCCTTTTTGCCGTTGGTTCACCCTCCAATGGCCGCTGCGGCCGGCGCATCTCACTGATCTGAAGCCAGGAGCCACGTGCTTCTCCTGGTCTCCCATGCGGGTGCAGGGCCCAAGCACTTGGGCCATCCTCCACTGCCTTCTCGGGTCATAGCAGAGAGCTGGCCTGGAAGAGGGGCAACCGGGATAGAATCCGGCGCCCCAACTGGGACTAGAACCAGGTGTGCCGGCGCCGCAAGGCAGAGGATTAGCCTGTTAAGCCACGGCGCCGGCCAATATAATTGAGTTTTGAAGACCATGTAAATTGGTCTAGGTGCCTAACTTGAAATATATGTATAAAGAAAACGTAATATAAAAAGACTTAAAGATACAGTAAACAGAAATGCTAATAAAAAAATAAAATAATTATTTACAAACTAATATCCTTAAAACAACTATTTTCATACTTTTATACCCTTCCTAATCCTTATATAATACATGATATGTAAATGTAATTTAACATTTTCTCAATTTAAATACAACTATTTTCCATGTTTTTATTATATGTCATTTTTGAATGTTTTACAATATTTCTTTCTTTTTTTTGACAGGCAGAGTGAACAATGAGAGAGAGCGGACAATATTTCACCTAATTAAGCAACATAAGTTTTACGTATTCTTCTATAATTGAATATTTACAGTTTTTTCTGCTTCCCCTATGACAGTTCATATATGGATAACTACTTTTACAATTGGTTTTGTTTAACATAATTCTTACTTTGGATTTAATTCCTCAGAGTGGGACAGACAGCCCGATGTTTCTGATACTGACAATGATGACTGCAAAGACCATGAGAAGAACAGCATTCGTGTTGCCCTTTTTTAGATATTAGGATGATTCCACATGCAAAGTTATTTCAGAAAGTAGATGGAAAATAGAATTAAAGAAAGCTTAATTTTATACAAAAAAATTTTAAATCCATGTAGATAAAGGGACTTCAAGTCTTATAAAACCATGGTAATCAATACAATTTGCTATTGGCATAAATATAAATAGATCACTTGAACAGAACAGAGAGCCCAGCATGTCCAGAGAGCAGGTAAAGGAAACTCAGAGAAGAAAGTACAGTTTTTTCAACAAATGGTATTGGAATAGCTGGAAACTCCAAAGTGAAAAATGAACTTTGATACATATTTCACACTGTGTATACAAAGTAACCCAAATAAATCACAGATCTAAATATAAAACCTAAAGCTACAAAATTTGTAAAAGGAAATATAGGAGAACACTTTTATGAGCTTGGATTAGGCTAAGAGTTCAGATGCAACACTAAAATCCATAAAAGAATAAACTGATAATTTGGACTTCATCAAAGTTTTGAACTTCTGTTCTTCAAACTTTCAAGGCAATGAGAAGACAAGCCAAAGACTGGAGGAAATTATCTGCGAATCAGACGCCCGATAGAGCACTTGTATATAGCAAACACGAACTCTCTAAACTCTACCATCAGAAAACAAGTAAGCCGACTTTAAAAAAGCACAGAAGATATGGGGCCAGCACTGTGGCGCAGCAGGTTAAAGCCCTGGCCTGAAGCACCAGCATCCCATATGGGCACCAGTTCTAGTCCCAGCTGTTCCTCTTCTAATCCAGCTCTCTATTATGGCCTGGGAAAGCAGAAGATAGCCCAAGTCCTTGAGCCCCTGCACCCATGTGAGAGACCTGGAAGAAGCTTGGCTCCTGGCTTTGGATTAGCACAGCTCTGTCCGTTGAGGCCAATTGGGCAGTGAGCCAGCAGACTGATGACCTCTCTCTCTCTCTCTCTCTCTCTCTCTCTCTCTCTCTACCTTTCTCCGTAACTCTGTCTTTCAAATAAATAAAATAAATCTTAAAAAGCACAGAAGATACGAACAGAAACTTCACAGAAGGAGCTACATGGATGGCAAATAAGTACGCAAAAAGGTGCTCAACATCATTAGTCACTAGGGAACTAGGGATAAGCAAAGTAAAACGGCCATGAAATAGAACTGCATATCTATTAGAATGGCTAAAATTAACAAGGCTGGCTATTTCCAATTTGGCAAGGATATGGAGATATTGAAAAATTCACGCACAACTGTTGGGGATGATAAATGGCATGACCAATTTAGAAGAGTTGCAGCTTCTGAAGAGGTTAAACACACACCTACAATATGATCCAGCCCCTCTACTTGTAGGAAGCTGTCCAAGAGAAGGAAAGCATATGCCCCCACAAAGCCTTTTGCAGCAGCTTTATTTGCAACAGCTGAAAACCGGATACAACTCATATGCCCATCAATAAATGAATAAACAAACTGTGGTATATCCATCCATACAATGGAAGAACACTCAGCAAAACCAAAACAAAAACAAAAAACAATGTACTACTGATAAATACTAAAACACAGATGAACTTCAAAGTAATAATGAATGAAAGAAGCCAAAACAGAGCACCTAGCATATGCTATTTTATTTATAGACTATTTTGGAAAATACAAATTAAGTCATACTGGTCTTGTAGAATAAGGGGAGGTATAGAGAGCTTACACAGGGAAACAGAACTTTTGGGGATGATGATTTGTTCCCATCTTTTTTTTTTTTTTGACAGGCAGAGTGGACAGTGAGAGAGAGAGAGAGAGAAAGGTCTTCCTTTACCGTTGGTTCACCCTCCAATGGCTGCTATGGCCAGTGCGCTGCGGCCAGCACACAACGCCGATCTGAAGCCAGGAGCCAGGTGCTTATCCAGGTCTCCCATGTGGGTGCAGGGCCCAAGGACTTGGGCCATCCTCCACTGCCTTCCCAGGCCACAGCAGAGAACTGGACTGGAAGAGGGGCAACCGGGACAGAATCTGGTGCCCCAACCAGGACTAGAACCTGGTGTGCCGGCGCTACAGGCGGAGGATTAGCCTATTGAGCCGTGGCGTGGGCCTGTTCCCATCTTGATTGAGGTGATGGTCTCATACTCATATAGACTTAGCAGAGTGTAATTTTAAATATATGTAGCTTATTGTATGTCAACCATACCTCAATAAAGTTGCTTACTGAGAAAAAAAAAGCAAGTGCTAATATAGTGATAAAGAGTAATTATTCTTTATATGCAGAGTCCCCATAAAATCCACTGAAAAGGAATAATAAAAAAGAAAACTAGGCACTACCAACATTCACAAGAAAATTAGGTGTTCAATAAAATAATCTCACTGAATGTTAGTGAGGGAATTAGTAATGAAAAATGCATAGTAAAAAGTGAATTTTTTCTTGCCTATTTGATTCATCATAGGTACTTCAAAATATTGTTTCCCTGAAGGAACAAATTAAATAAGAATAGCCAGATGTATTGTGAAGTGTTGTTTAAAATGTTGAAAAACATGGGGGCTGGCTCTGTGGCATAGTGGTCTAAGCCTCTGCCTGTGGTGCCAGCATCCCATATGGGTACAAGTTCTAGTTCTGGCTACTCCTCTTCCAATCCAGCTCTCTACTACAGCCTGGGAAAGCAGCAGAAGATGGCAAAAGTGCTTGGGCCTCTGCACCCACGTGGGAAACTGGGAAGAAGCTCTTGGCTTCTGGTTTTGGATCAGCCCAGCTCTGGCCCTTGCAGCCATTTAGGGAATGAACCAGAAGATGGAAGATGGAAGACCTTTCTCTGTCTCTCCCTCTGTAACTCTACCTCTCAAGTAGATGAACATAATTTTTAAAAAATTGTTGAAAAACATGTTAATAGTGCAACTGTGCAACAACTGCTGTTCAAATAAATTGTGGTGTATTCATTTAATGAAACGGAACTCAATCACTAAAATTATGTATAGATTGCTTCTTAGCCTTTTGGATAATATCAAGTGTAAAATCATGTATACAATTGTAATTACAAAGGTAACTCAAAACATTCATGGAAAAATGAAATTTTAAAATGCATTTATTTTGGTGCAAAAATGTTTTGAAATCCATGCCTAGTTTTTTTCACTATAGACATTTTATATAAACTCTTTGGAGACGCTGTGTGTCACAATGGAAATCTGCCCATAATATATTTTTCAGTAGATGAAAAAATAGTTTAAAAACCAGTGTAGTGAATATATAAAAGCGTAACAACTTTTTTTTCTGGTTACAAACCTTGGTTTCATCAACTTTCAATATGGGATAACATATATAAAAATTTTAGGACTGTGATCTTTATATTCATACACTACTTCAATCAGGCACTCTAAGGACGATTAGCTTAATATAGCTGGTGCTCTCCCCTTGAAGACCCTGATGATGGTGAGTACCAGAGGATATTAGCAAGGAAGAAAAACTGCCTGCAATCTGCTCTTTCAGTACTGCACATTCCTCAATCCCAATCACTGCATGTTAATGGAAGTTGTAGCCATTTCTCTACAGATTTTTGGAGGGTTTACTACAATTTTTCAATATACCTTTTGGATCTTGCAGAACAATCAAGGAATTTATATTATCTTCAAAAATTCAAAGTCTGCTTAAAGAATAAAAAAAAACTTAATAAAAAAAGGGGGGGAAGGGGCTCAGTGGACTGGAATATGGAAGATTTAACATTGGTAGACGAGTTTCAGGAATGAATCAACAAATGAATATCATGTTCTATGATCTTTGCCTTATGTGCTTTGAGACCTTTTTTTTTCTGCTAAGATTGAAAAGTAACTATTTAATGACATGACAGTTTTTGAACTCCCCGTGTTTTGTCTGAGATATTGTATTAGCCAACCATGATTTTACTGTAATCTCTGAGTGAGTATGCAGAGAAGTGGTATATAAGCAACAGTACATAGGTTAGCTGAATTTTACTGTTTTTCATCTTATTGTTTTGGTCAAACTGCATTTTCTAAGCTTTATGATACGCTAAACACACATTCTTTTTATTTCTTAAAAAAAAAGGATTTTTTAAGTAAGAAATAATAAAAGGCTAAGTGTTTCTTTGTTTTCAGGTAATAAAAGGTCTTCCACAAATGATTCAAACTGCCTCAGTGGATATGGACAGAAAAAAGTAAATCCCAAATGATTACATCCTCTAAAGGACTAGATTGCAAGGAATCAAATTAACAACTTTATCTTTGCAACTCTGGTTCTATGAAAACAGACTTTTAAAAACCTACTAAAATACTTGCGAATACCTAGTTTCTAGAAAGCCGCTTACAAAAGTTCTTGTGCTCCTCTTTCTCTCTTGCTCTCTACAACAAATGCATACTGTATATTGTATAAGCCTATTTCATACTATATATTTCATACTGTATATTGTATAAGCGATTTCATTGTGAAGCAGGTTATAATAGATGGCTTCTGTTATTCCTTCAAGATTCATGCCTTTAACAGGGCAGAGGATTCTAAAAGACTTCCTTCCACACAGGCTATGGTCAAATACGATGTTGCAGTTAAAATCCACCATTTTTAACAGACTCATACTCATCTCTTCATCATTTTTTTGAGAGGTTATTATGTAGCATGCAGTGGAGCAGGCTCTGAGAATGTGAAGACAGTGGTTCCTCTTGTGTTTCAACCTTATGGACGGGGATGAATTACTGTTAAGTTGCTAAGTGGGAGAGCGGAGGAATGGACAAGGGACTGAGAGCACAGAGGTGGCCACCAACACTGGTTGAAAGCAATGCTGCCCATCAAAATGCTTCTAAATTTACTTATAATAGGCTATTATTTGGGATCTAAATTTTCCACAATTGAAACAGTTCCTAAAATGTTTTTACAACTGACAATTCTTTGATTTATATAATAAGCTCAGTGCTTCTGTGTATATCCTGGCTTTAAACAATTATAAAAAATAATGTGGTTTTCTTGGGAGATTTTTATCTTTATAGGAGGAAGAAAGGAGGAAATAAGATATTTTCATGTACTGCCCTTTGCATTTAAAGCAAATACAGAGTTTGATGTTATTAAAATCTATGTTTACTTGTGTTACTGACTTTACAAAGTGCAACTAAAATCATAACATTCTTTCTTTTACACTACATTAACAGTAAGAATTCCTTCTGGTTCAACATTTAATTCCTCTGTTCAAGATCTGTTATTACATATAGCCCTGTAACTTACAGAATCATTTTACTGGATATCTAATTGCTTCCCTTATAAATTATTGCATTTCTAATTATAACATGATTATTGTAAGCTGGTAGTTGTATTTTTCTAGCTTCTAAGCACTTAGCAGTTACCCTGCATCCTATTCTTCCTCTAACATTTGCTATGTGTAGAGAATATTCAAGGGCTTATAATATTTTTATTGTATTTTACCTAACATGACATCTCCCTGCTCCAGCTAATGTTTAGAGACTGTGTGGATATAGTAAACATTTCAGTTCTGCTAGCTGGCCTGGGTGTGTTTCAGGGCCTGTTAGTAATTCCATATTTGCTTGGCATATTTTATATATCAAGTAAAACTTATATGTGTTACTAATAAAACTGTATGAAAGGCTATTTGAGAATGTGTAGTAGATTCAAGTCTCATAGTCAACCAAATGGAAGGGTATCTACCTTCATTCTGTAAATCCATCAACTGGGTATCAAAATATAATAAAGCATCTACAAATCCCCTAGAGTACACGGTTTTCTCCTCTTGTTCATTTCTTTTCATTATCAATCATCACTCATCATGCTACTCAACTGAATGTGTGTGATGCCACATTACTGCAGAAAATAACTAGGCTTCCCTTCTGCAGTCTGGTTCATGAACTTCAATTAATTATCTATTGCTTCATGCTTTGCATTATAGTTTCATTTTATCATTTGTAAATGTTGATATAAAATATAGAGGTACTATTTTCAATTTACAGGTGAAAACAATAGATACAAAAAAAAAGGTACATTATTTGTTCAGGTCAAACATAGAGTGGTGACAGTGCTTTGTCCAGAACTTCAGGACCCTAAACTGCTACTCCAGTCTTCCTTACCACACTGCTATCTGTTTCTAATCATAATCTTTGTTCTTGGTTTACTCTGAAAAGCACTAACATCAGTGTACCAAAAAATACCTTGATGAGGAATTCAGGGCTCTGGTTTATACTCAAAGTCAACAAGATAACTAAGTTTTCCATATGCTCAGCTCCTTGAATGACATAAACTTTAAATCCAAGTACCCATTATGTGAAGAATATTAAAACACACTTTAGGACATGACCAAGAAAAAGGTTGCTTTATCACATCTTATAATGTGGCATTTCAGAGAGGACATTTGGCCTAGAGATCAAGATGCTACTTGGGATACTTTGCATCCCATACAGAGTGCCTGAGTTCAAGTCCTGGCTTCTTTCTCCATATCAGTTTCCTGCTAACATACAACCTGGGAGGCAAATGGTAATATAAAGTAGTTGGATCCCACCAAGATTGAGTTCCTAGCTCCTGGCTTCAGCCTGATCCAGGACCCCAGCAGGCATTTAGTAAGTGAACCAAGGAAAGGGAGCTCTCTCCCCTTCTCTCCACCATCTCTCTCTCTTCATATATATATATATACATATATATATATTTGACATATATATGTAAATATGTATGTATATATATTTGACATACAAGTCTCTGTACTTTTGAAATAGAACATAAAACTTTTTAAAAAATGTGGTGCTTATACTTGCTACTTTTTTCTACTTGGCCTCAAATAAATATTTAAAATACTTCTCTACAAACAATTATATTTGTTACATCATAATCTTATCCAAGTATGGTGATTACAGTATCTGAAACTCAGATAACTATACACAAAACTGGGCCAATAAAATTTACGTCCAGGGGTTGTTATCTTATTCAAAAAATATTGTTAAACTAGTTACAATAAAATCTAATGCTACGTGGGACAGTGTTGTGGCATAGCGACTAATAATGTTTGTGTTGCTGGCTTCTCTTATGGGTGCTGGTTCATGTCACAGCTGCTTCAGTTCCAATCTAGGTCCCTGCTAATGGCCTGAAAAGAGCAGTGGAAGATGGCCCAAGTGGTCCCTGCCACCCACGTGGGAGACCTGGATGAAGCTCCTGGCTTTGGCCTGGCTGTTGAAGCCTTCTGGGGAGTGAACCAGCAGATGGAACATCTCCTTCTCTTTCTTTCTCTCTGTCTTTCCCTCTATGTAACTCTTTCAAAATAAATATATATATATATATTTTAAAAATAAATTTTAAAAATCTAATGCTATATACTAGAAGAAAATTTATATTTGGAACTATATTGAGAAAATGATTGCTTAGTACATTACAAATATAAATTATCCCAAAATATTTAAAAGAGGAACAATTAATAATAATGTAAGACAAGCAAACTTCCTTTTACTCTGAAGGGCTTCCTCTGAATATTGAAATTGAAATCAAACAACATGTTTCATCATAGGAATATTCAGTTACCTTCTTAATTTAGGTTACTTTGTGATACAGGAAATACAAAGAATAAACAAGTAGGATTAAAACAGCTTAATCCACCAACAGCACGGGCTCTGCAATGTAACAGCCTGGAATCATATGGTGGCCTTATCATCAAATTACTCTGTTCCCATATGCCTCAGTTTCATCATTTGCAAAATGAGGATAATAATGGTACTATCCCAAAGGGTTCTGGAAAGGCTGCATGAGATAATTAATATAAAATGTTTCTTTTTTTTTTCTTTAGATTTTTTATTTATTTATTTGACAGGCAGAGTTATAGACAGTGAGAGAGAGAGACAGAGAGAAAGGTCTTCCTTCCGTTGGTTCACCCCCAAAATGGCCGCCATGGCCAGGTGCCTCCTCCTGGTCTCCCATACGGGTGCAGGGGCCCAAGTACCTGGGTCATCCTCCACTGCCCTCCCGGGCCACAGCAGAAAGCTGGACTGGAAGAGGAGCAACCGGGACTAGAAACGGGCAACCACATGGGATGCCGGCACTGCAGGCAGAGGATTAACCAAGTGAGCCATGGCATCAGCCGGCCATAAAATGTTTCTAAGAGGGGCAGACTGAGAGTAAATCCTGGGTAACTGTTACCTACTCCTGCAACTCTTAATTTTAGCTTCAAATGGATACCTGATGATGACTTCCATTCTATATTTTTATGAAATTTAAGTAAAAAATTCTATTCTTCAGGATTTATAATCATTAATTCAAATATTTATTTGTACATCAGTAATATGGGTGCTATAGGCTTTTAGTCAATAACCAAGTTACATGAAAAAATTTTATGAGAACTTAAAGGTACATATAACCCTGAACTCTGGTAAGGCAAGTAATACTGTAAAAAAAAAAAAAAAAAAAAACAAAAAAACTAGCAACAGTGGTGATGTAGGTAATCATTAATGAAGACAAATTCCTTTAATAAAATTGTGTCAGGGGTAGAAATTACTTTTCATTTTGACTAATGTTTTTCCAGAGGTTTAATCGACTACTTAAGAACCACAAAGGATTGGAAAAGAGCATGGTAATTTGAGAGTGAGTCCTAGGTTTCACAGCCCAGCCCACTTGGCACACAATAGATACGTGCACGAGGAAGATTGGTCTTGCCTAAGACCCTGGGACTGAAAAATACTCCCCAGTTAACACCAGTTTAGGAGACATACTGCCACCTAGTGAAAAAATAGGCTCATTACCTGGGATTATTAAGCAACACTGAGAACTATATAAAATACTACATGCATATTCATTACGTGTCAGTATTCAGGCTAGGTACTTGTGATAAAATGATGAACAAGCCCCCATCTTTGCTTCCTACAAAGTACAAAAAATATAAAAGAATTATATAAGCACAGAGAAGCATATAGAATATGTTATTGTAGGAAAAAAGAAAAAAGGTTTGATTATTTAAGATACTTCAAAGCTAAGATTTCAGGAAATCTACCGAAAACACAGATTAGTATAGTCAATAGGGACATGGATTCAAAGACCTGAAAGAACTGATTTAAGTTCTGGCTCCTGTAAAATGGAAGTGATAATAGCACTTATCATACCATTATTGTGAAAATTTAAAAAAATACAGCATTGGGAACATAGAAAGTGTTGTCAGTATTATCTATAAATATTACTAAATATAGAACAGCCTCCTAGGGAATGAGATAGGCATACTGATTAATAACAAAACACTGATTGCTAAAGCTTAGCTTCATAAAATTAATTCAGTAGAAGCCGTTTTTGTGACTAGTACTCTGTTATTATGGGAATCCTAAAACTACATTATTTGTGGTAGTCTGTGACTAAATTTTGTATTACTATATGATTAGCCTTTCAACATCAGGCAAATAAAACTACCTTCTGAAAGTAAAAATCATATTTCTTACTAAAAAAAGCAAAAAGTCAGTAGCATGAAAGACCCAAAAGACCACAACCTGTCCATGTGCTTAACAGGGAAAGATGCTTGCTGACTCTTCACAGATTCTGCTAGAACTGAAAGATGGATGATACATTTAGCTACCACTGTGGTCTCATTCACAGCTTACTTAACTTAAAAAATGAGCTTGGTCCATTTTCCTTGAAAATTGTTAGAGGTTCTTATAAATACTATTTCCAAATCGCTTAACTGTTATGTATCTTTTGAATTTTATAGCATTAAAAATTTATATAAGGCTACATGCAGACTTTATTTTCAGACAAGAAAGTGTGGGCAAAAACTGTCTTAAAAATAAATTAGAAGGCAAAACTATAATGGATTGGTAATAAATATCATATTCAATGAAAAATTTAAAGACTATTTGACTTCATGAATTTGGCCTATGTTTAATGAGTAAAATATTTAGAGTTGTGAAGTAACTTTTCATTTTCTTACAGATCTATACCATTCACAAGAACTATGCCAAATCTTTTATGGCTTCAGGTTACCGAACTTCTTCCCAAACTTCTTCTTTAAAAAAAAAAAAAGGCAGCAGAGTTGGGAAAATGTATTGAAATATTTTGAGTTTTGTTTTGTTTATAAATGTGTGTTAGTATGTCAAAAATCATGTTCTAAATACATTGCACAAAATAATTTTAATTTCATGTGTATATTATTTGAATATTTTAATTTCTAAAGCACCCATGGCAATCCTTCCTTTTCTCTACTACCATAGCACAGACATGTAACATTATGGTCTTAACTTTATGTATTTATCTTCTAATACAATTGACCCAGAAAGGCACACACATTAATAAAGGAAAAGGCCAACCTACACAGTGAGAGGAAAAACAAGCTTTTTTCAATCCCATTCCATATAGAGATGCTTATCAGCATATTAAAATTGTTCCTATAAAGTCAAGTGTGGACTGGTTGGGAGAGGCTGGTAACAACCCCTTTTAGCTTTGTTTGTTTTAATAGTGCTTATTAATTTACAAAGCACCTTCATAGTCTCTGACTCATAGTATCCTCACAAACAACTCTCCTAAGCAGGACAGGTGCTAGTACTAAGAGTATCTTTTCACAGACAAGGAAATGGAGCTTTAGGAAGGCAAGTGTAAGGCCACTAAAAAACAGAATGAAGCCTAAAACCCATTTTTTTGAACCAACATATCTGCTCTTTTTTCTATACTTCTAGAGTGAGCTAAATGTCTACTGGCTAAAAAATAAATTGGCAAACCTAACCACCCTGGGCTAATCCAATGATGAAATCCTGTCACTGACAAACATAAAGGTTTGAAGAAAAAAGATGGAGTGGAACTTTAATTTACATATGTAGTGAAAATTTCAAAAGCTTAAAAAGTAAATTAGAAATTGAATGAAGACTGTTGTGAAAATTCTTAAATGTCTGAAGAAATAAGTGTGCTATTTCCTGTGTAAGAGTTCCAATGAGGAAGTCTTTTAGGTGCTATAATTCTCTTCATCTAATGAAGATTTAGAGTGAGTACTAAGAATCGTTTCAGGTTACACGTTAAAATCACACACCAGCTTTGGACACTGGCTAACTGGAGAAATCCATGCGTCCTTTCATATAATCAGGCAGTGTTTATTTCTCTTAACATTTAGTTGTAATTGGTATAGTGTTGCTTGACAATTCCACCATTAGTAATACTGCTCTATAAGTGAGAATGTGGTGGTAGGTTTTATTTTCTCTCTGGAGAGTTCTTTAAAATAAGCTAAGTCTCAATTTTATGCATTATTTTCTAATACAATTCACCTGGAAATACATAATATAATCCATAATATGATGAAAAATTTCATGTTTATAAAACTGTCTAAGAACTTAGCACTTATCACAACCATTAAACCAATGCAATTTGTATTAACTAAAAAAATTTAAGTACTCATGTTTAATTGATTTAAAAGAATTTGTCCAAATAGTTCTACATTTATGTTACTTATCTATCTATGTATTTATGCACTTAAAAATTTATAAAACTATATATGCCATCTTAGCTTAACAAAAACAATGATAATAAACTGGTAACTTTGGGATCCGCATGGAGGGAAGGCCTATACTTCGGGAATGGAGAAGTCCCTACCTGTACTTGGGGGGAAGAAAAGTCCTTGTCAAGGTCCCTGTGGGTGCCTAAAGGTCAACCAATGAGGATCAGACCCGCCTCTACCTTTAACCCCCATGCCCTGAATCTATAAAAGGAGCCCTCCCAATTTCTGACGCGCAACTTCCCTAGCCCCGGCTCTGTTGCTCTGTTGGGGCCATGGAACCTCGCCCGGGAGCAGAACCCCAATAAAAGCCTGTGAATTAATTGATTAGTTTGCCTGGGAAGATTTGTTATGCGCCAGACACCTTGCATAAACATCATAAAAAATCAGACTCATAAAGACATTTTGTCTTTGTATAAAAATTAATATGTAAAGAAAACAGAATTGATATTTTGAAAATAACAGTAACATTAACATAATGCAGAACAATGAAATTCTAATTTCAGAATAGAAATAAAAGAAATATATGAAAAATGGCTTAAATCCATATAATACTTAGAATGTCATACTATATCTGACAGAACAAAGAAATAAGCCTCAGACATTCTCATTCATTGCCCAAAAGATAGATAAACATTGAAATTTATTCCTTACCCTTGGATCTCAGTTGGGTCTCATAGCCTATTGCCTTTATACCCCTGCATTCTTTCCCAGGTTCCCAAGGCCCCACCTGGCCACCTGAAAAAGCAGTTCCAGGAATTCCCCTCCCACCTGATGGCCCCTTACACCCATCCCCATCCCTAACTCTCCTAAAATATAAAAAGGCCCTGGCCATGGGGTTGGGGGCCTTCTGCCACGTGTTCTATCAATGTGCTCGTAGGCAGTTGGTCACCCACCTCTAAGAATTTATTTTCTCTGAATAAATTTGGTCTGGCTGTACATTTGTACACTGCCTCCTCTCTATTCTATGCCTCCTTTCCTAACATTTTGGTACCCCGTGTGAGGAGGCACCAATTCTGCCCTGTTTTCTTAACAATGTCTGGAAAATGTATACAAAATTACTTCCTTATTATTTCCCACAATGATAGGACGGTATAATTTTAGAATTGAAAGAGAAATTAGATTTCTAATTGCAAGTGCTGTTTTCACTGACATTTCATTTTTTGCCTAACTTTTCATGTTAGGATACTCTCAAAACAACATCATATGAAAACTATGTGCCTTAGTAAACAGAAAAATAGAAAAAGAAATTAAGTAAACTGAAAACATTAAAAATTCCAATTATATAGTTTTTTTTACATTTTAAATTTAGCTAACATATTTATAAATGATTTTAGGTGAATTTTATCTATTTAAATTGATATACAAAAGTAATGACTACTTTTCTGTGAGTCCAACATAATAGCTCAATTATTATACTTTTGCTGATATTTATATTTCATAGTAATTATGCTTATAGAAAAATAAAATGCTGTACTACAATTATAATAATACAATTGATTTAATCTATTCGAGTCTAACAGTATATTCAAGAAAGCTTTGTTAATACAAAGGTTGACAGATTTCACAGAGCTCATGGCCCTTGGTTCAGTATAAACATAAAGGTTACTGTAAATATTCTTTACTTTTCAAGCAGTGGACTTACCATGGAAATCATAAATGTACAGAAGAATTGGCTCATTCTGCCCAAATGCACAAAAAGCAACCATATTTTCAAATGGATGGTAAGAAATGTCCCGAACTGGTGACTTGAATGGCAGGTCAGAATACACTGCTACTTGTTCCCCTACATAAAATTGGAGATATAACAATTGGTATTGTATCAGATATTTCTCATTACATGATTATACTGCAATTTATTAGAAATATTATAGTAATGATGAGGCACACATTATTTACATGAAAACCTTAAACTTACATGTATTTGAGTACAATTCTATTAAATACTTGTATTTCTTTTTTTTTTTATTAATTTATTTGAAAGGCAGAGTTATAGAGAGGCAGAGGCAGAGGCAGAGAGAGAGAGATCTTCCATCTGCTCGTTCTTTCCACAAATGGCCGCAATGGCCAGAGCTGGGCCGATCCGAAGGCAGGAGCTTCTTTCAGGTCTCCCCCATGGACGCAGAGGCCCAAGGGCTATCTTCTACTGCTTTCCCAGGCCTTAGCAGAGAGCTGGAAGTGTAGCAGCCAGGACTCAAACACGCCCATATGGGATGCCTGCACTGCAGGTGGCAGCTTTATCCACTACACCACAGCCTTAGCCTCTACTTGTATTTCTTTTGCAATCTGTGGGCCCTCCTCTTTCTATATCTTCATCTAGTATATTCAATGAGGATATCAAGGCAGAAAATAAAGACTAAAAGCTTTGAAGGAAGTAGAGAAGTGAACTGGCTGAGACATGAGAGAGGCAAGTAAACTAGCTGAAAAAGAACTGAGTAACACTAGGTGAAGAATCACAGAACTTAAAAAAGATGGAATTCTATAGGAGGGGAGATATGGTAATATTCTTTCTTTTCTTTAAAATTCCAGAGGCTGTTTGAAGTGTCATGTGTGTAAAAGACACCTGCAAGTAGGCTAAAACTCGGCAAAAGCAGAGGCCTGTGGAACATTGGAAAAATGTGTCAGAAGAAAACAAAAGCAAAGAACCTACCTTCACTAAATGAAGGCTTTAGAAAAGTGACTTCATGTTTCTGAACTGAGGTGAAAGTATCAAAACACAGCTCAGGGGCAGGCCTTGTAGTGCAGTGGGTTAAACTGCTGCTTGAAAACTCACACCCCATAATGGAGTACTGGGGGTGGAGTCTTGCCTCTGCTTCTGATCCAGCTTCCTGTCTGGGAAAACAGCAGATGGTGGCACAACTGCTTAGGCCCCTGTCACTCTTATGGGTGACCTAAATGGATTTCCTGGCTCCTGGACTTGGCCTGGCCTGGCCCAGCTGTCGTGGGCATTTGGAGAGTAAACCAGCAGATGGATGATCTCTTTTATTTGTCTTTCAAATGAATAAAAACAAATTAAATTAAAATAAAAAAGCACAATTTGGGGAGAGGGAAAACCCCTACATGAGCTGACTAGTCAAAATATCAAAAGTACAAAACAAGAGAATAAACAAGGTGAAATCAAATACTGCACATAAAGAAAACTGTATAAAATTTTCTCAATTTCTTGTTTAGAAATGTTCACGTAGTTTTAGCTTCTTTTTTGAAAAGCAAAGATGAGGCAAAAGTGAACTTTCCAATGTAATAGTTAAAATTATTGGGGAAAAAAATGAATTGCAGTAATTCTGATAAATTGTCAGTTAAGCTTCAGATATCAAAAACTTGCACAAGAAATGTTTTAGTTACTAATCAAAATATGGAATCATGGAGATGTTTAACCACTTGTCTACCTAGGTACATTCCAAGTTTGGCTGATAACATTTGTACTTTGCATTATAGTTCTCATTAAATACTTCTCTAAGATCAGCAAGATATCACTGTAGACAAAGAATAAGTTTTGAATTTTAATGTGAAATTACAAATCCATGAAGACATTAAAATATGAAGAACAGAATTTAATGTAAGTTTAGACTATAGCTGAATTCCACAGAGGGCTTCCCAACAGTAAAAAAATATATATAGTTGAAAACTTAAAATCAGAATTTCCTTGAGAATTATTCCAAAAATGTCAGTTTTCATACTTCTTCAAACACCTAGTCCTCCCAAAAAATATTTTTAAAGGCCAGTAAGCATTTACCTGTTTCTGGGTTCCAGACATATACTATTCCATCCTCACTCCCAGCAAAGAGGAAAGTCCCACACGGAGTCAAAGTACTATGGATCTTCTCCCGGTAATTGGCGGCACCGACAAACTTCCTTGCTGCTAATCTATAAACAAAAGGTATTTTCAGAGGTGAACTATCATAACCATTTAAAATAGTGATTGAAAAACTTTTTTAAAAAATTTAATTTGCACTCAACAAACAACTTTTGAGAATGTTCACAGGGGGAGACATTCTATAGCAGAACAAAGAAGAGACAGTCCTAGTGCTCAGGGAGCTTATAGTTTAGAAGAAGCAACATTTCAGTGTAAAACAGAAGATGGGTTTAGAAAACAGCACAAAAGAAAAACAGAAAAAGTACTTTACAGATTTAAATAAGAGATTAATTCTAGCTAGAGAGAGCATTTGAGTTGGCAACTAAAAATTGGGTAGAATTTTTATAATCTTGCATTTTCTTCCATCTGATGCATTTTAAAAATCACAAAAGAAATAGCTCATTCTTGAATAAATATTAGATAAAGTGTATTGCTCAATCACCTGTGACTATGGTACACCATCTCCCAGACTTTTTCACTTAGGAATAAAAACCTAACACTAGGTCAGTGCTTCACATGGGTCAGGTGAGTCTATCACCCATTTATTGATAGGGCATTAGATACACCACTCTGTGTCTGCTTTTCTTCACTCAATAATACATCATGAATAATGGACCTCCATATCAGAAAACACAGATTACACATTATCATTTTAAGGCATATATAACATTGTAAGAGATGTTCTATTATGTACAACAGTTAGGATGTTTCCAGATTTCTCCTACCATGAACATGAATATTTATTGCGTGTGTGTGTGTGTGTTTTATATTTGCACTGCTTTACATGTATTTTCTTAACTTAAATTCCTCAACTTGGGGTACTGGGTCAAACATTCTGGAGTCCTTGTGTCGTGCTCTGCATGTATTAGTAGTTTATTCCCTCACAAAGCCCTATGAGTATTGTATTTTATTTACACCATTTGAGAGAAGGTGAAAGAGTCACAGAGAAGTTAACCAGCTAGCAAGGTGATGGAAAGGCAGAGTCAGATGTTAAGCTCTATGTCCCTTGAGCCCATATGTGATCTCAAGCTATATCACACTGCTTAAAAGGGAAAAACTTAACTCCTAAACTTGGCCTTTTAATTTGGTTCTAATTTCTATTTGTTTTTTAAAAAAAACTCTGTTTTCCTTGTCAAGAAATCTACACTGACACAGACTACCTTGAACTACCTTGAACACACATACACATATCATCCCAGTTCTGAACTAAAAACTTATTTTCTGCACTACTAAAATACCTTAATTTTTGTCTAAATTCTATTCATCCTTCATGACTGAACTCAAATGCTAGACTCAATAGAGCTTTTAAGAAGAAAATTACATTATAGATGTAAGCTTTCTTGTTTCCATGAAAAATGTAATCTTTCTAGTATAGATTTATATTCATTAAAAAACGCATATCAAATATTTGCTACTGGGTCCGGTGCTGGGGCGCAGTGGGTTAACACCCTGGCCTGAAGTGCCGACATCCCATATGGGCGCCAGTTCTAGTCCTGGCTGCTCCTCTTTCAATCCAGCTCTCTGCTATGGTCTGAGATAGCCGTGGAGGATGGCCCATGTCCTTGGGCCCCTGCACCCAAGTGGGAGACCCGGAAGAAGCTCCTGGCTCCTGGCTCCTGGCTTCAGATCAGTGCAGCTCTGGCCGTTGCAGCCATCTGGGGAGTGAAGCATCGCATGGAAGACCTCTCTTCTCTCTGCCTCTTCTCTCTCTGTGTAACTCTGACTTTCAAATAAATAAATAAATAATATTTGCTATCTTCCTGGCATGGTACGGATGCTATGCATAGAAAAAAAAATGAGCAGATTCCAGTCCCACAAGAACTTTTTTTAATTGTTATTTTGGGCTATTCTTATCATTCCCCCTGTAGCACCACTGCCAGTATCTTCAACTACTGAAGGGTTTAATGGTTAGCCTTAAAAAAGACACCTGTATAATTAAACTAATACAGGTAACCCATTTGACTTTCTAAAAACAACAAGGAAATATAATAATATAGCTTTCTTTCATTTGTTTCATAGGAACTAAAACAAAAACACAGTAGAAGTTTGTGCTGCTTTTCCAAGAACTGTTTCTGCCTTTTACATTAAAAATATTTCCTTTCATATGCTTTATATAGAAAAAAAGAAGAATGCATTAATCAAAAGCCTTCCCTTCAGTTACAATATGATATCATACTACTGTACTATAGCACTATCACAGAAATAAAAGATAGTCCTCACTGTTGAAAGTAAAAATGTCTTTTAATTATAAAAATAAAAAGCAAGTGATCACATTTCAACATCAGAGATGTTCAATTTTGGCATCAGCCAAGTGGCTGGTTGTCCTATGAGCTGTAGGATACTCATCAATACCCACTACATCTCTACCCATTAGGCACAGCATCAAAAAACATCTCCAGATACTTCTAGCTATCCCCAGGGAGGCAAAATTGTCTAGCTGAGAACCACTGCTACATTTTATAAATATAAACTAATGTACTACTTATTCTATGAATACCTCCTTTACATTAAAACTAAAATATACTTACATTCGAAGATCCATAATTCTCAAAGTACTGTCTTTGGTGTGGATTAACAAACGTTTTCCGTTGGGATGAACCTCCAAGTAACTTATTGGAATTCCCTTAAATTCAGTTTCTTTAATTTCCTAAAACAATAAAGAAAAATATCATAAAATAATTCTATGAAAAAGTGTGTCTAATTTTAAGCCTTTTTTAGAGTATGAAATTACTTTTAAAGTGTTATTTTTTGGGCATGGGTTCGAGTCCAGCTGCTTCCCTTCCGATCCATCATCCTACTCATGGCCTGGGAAAATCAGCAGAAGATGGCCCAAGTCCTTGGGCCCCTGCCATTCACTTGGGAGACCTGGCTTCAGCTCAGCCCTGCGCTGGCCATTGCAGCTATCTGTGGAATGAACCAGTGGATGGAATATCTCTGTCTCTCTGTCTGCAATGCTGCCACTCAAATAATAAAACTTTTTTAAAAAAAATGGCATTTTCAATTCTTCTATATAGAATGCTTTAAAGTTATTAGCAAAATGATTCCCAAAAACTTCAGTTTAGGGTTGACAATAATGCTGGTGGATTGCATTTTCTGTGTTCTTACATAATGTTGCATTTAATCATATGAATTCCTGTACATTATTTACTTTCCCAAAATATAGTGAGTGTCAGACAAGAAGCACTCCCAACAAACGTATCCTCTAACATTTCATTTTCTGTTTAGCATTATATAACAAAATTTCTAAATTTTATAAATTCAAAACTAAGTGTAGAATTAACTTTTCCAGTTCTACTCCAGTTTCAAATTCTTTCTTCATACATTTATTTTTTATTTTTTATTTATTTGACAGGTAGATTTATAGACAGTGAGAGAGAGAGACAGAGAGAAAGGTCTTCCTTCCATTGGTTCACTTCCCAAATGGCCGCTAGAGCTGGCGCTGTGCTGATCCAAAGCCAGGAGCCAGGTGCTTCCTCCTGGTCTCCCACGCGGGTGCAGGGACCCGAGCACTTGGGCCATCCTCCACTGCCCTCCCAGGCCACAGCAGAGAGCTGGACTGGAACAGGAGCAACCGGGACTAGAACCCGGCGCCCATAGGGGTTCCGGCGCTGCAGGCGGAGGATTAACCTAGTGTGCCACGGTGCCGGCCCCTCTTCATACACTTCCACTTGTCTTGAAAAAGACATTATAGACATCATATTCTGAAATGATTTAGACTGTAATTTTAGGTGGGTTTTCTTTCATTGAGGTTGACAGTAATTTGGGAGCAGCTAAAAATAATATCTAACTAATGATGTCAGGAAAGACATGAACATTGAAGTAGAACTTGCCTTCTACTTGTGTAAGAGGAATTACCAAATGAATTACCAATGAATTAAACTGTACCTTTATCTTGTATCACATACAAAAATCAACTCAAAATGGATAGAAGCTCTACAGTTAAGACCAGAAACTATAAAACTCCTAGAACAACAAGGGAAAAGCTCCTTAGGCATTGTTCTTGGATACGACTTTCTGAATAGCACACCAAAAGTTCGGAACACAAAAGCCAAAATAAACAAATGAGATTAATGTTGAACTTCTTGAAAAGCTTCTGTACAACAAAGGAAACAATCAAGAAAATGAAACGACAGTCTATAGTATGCGGAAAAGTGTTTGTAAACTATAAATCTGTAAGGGATTAACGCCCAAAATTTATAAAGAACTCATACAACTCAGTAGTGGAGAAACAAACTCTGCCTTTTAAAAATTAAAACACGAGGCTGGTGCCGTGGCTTAACAGGCTAATCCTCCGCCTTGCGGCACCGGCACACCAGGTTCTAGTCCCGGTTGGGGCGCCGGATTCTTTCCCGGTTGCCCCTCTTCCAGGCCAGCTCTCTGCTATGGCCCGGGAAGGCAGTGGAGGATGGCCCAAGTCCTTGGGCCCTGCACCCGCATGGGAGACCAGGAGAAGCACCTGGCTCCTGGCTTCGGATCAGCGCGATGCGCCGTCCGCAGTGGCCATTGGAGGGTGAACCAACGGCAAAAAGGAAGACCTTTTTCTCTCTCTCTCTCTCCACTCTGCCTGTCGGAAAAAAAAAAAAAAAAAAAATTAAAACACGAGCAAAGATCTGAATAGACATTCCTCTAAAGAAACCATGGAAGTGGTCAACAGCAGCTACAAGGGGCAGGAGGGAGAGGAAATGGAAAATGCCGGCCAGAGGATTAAAAAGGAGAGTGAACAAGTCTGCAGTCTAATTTGCAATCTGAGGGTTACAGGAGATAAAACTGCTGTGAGGGCTGGCTCTGTGGTGTAGTGCTGGCATCCCATACGGCTGCCGGTTCGAGTCCTGGCTGCTCCACTTCCCATCCAGCTCTGTGCTGTGGCCTGCTAAAGCAGTAGAAGATGGCCCAAGTCTTTGGGCCCCTGTACTTGTGTGGGTGACCCAGAGGAAGCTCCTGGCTCCTGGCTTTGGATCAGCGCAGCTCTGGCCATTGCGGCCAATTGGGGAGTGAACCAGTGGATGGAAGACCTCTCTCTTGCTCTGCCTCTCCTTCTCTCTCTGTAACTCTTTCAAATAAATAAATAAAACTTTAAAAATGAAAAAAAAAAAAAAACCCACTACGCATGGATTTCAAAAATGATTAAAAAAACTACTGTGTATTTAGGATTTAGACAAATGTGGTAGTTTTGTTTTTGTGTTTTATTTACTTATTTGAAAGGCAGAGAGACAGAGAGAGAGAAGGAGAGGTAGCTTCCCTTCCTGGTTTGTATCTCAAATGCCTGCAACAGTCAGGGCCAGGCAGGAGCCAGCAGCCAGGAACTGCATTCTGGTCTCACACGGGAGGAAGGGGCCAAGCCTTTGGGCTATCATCTGCAGCCTGCCAGGTGCATTAGCAGGAAGCTGGATCAGAAGTGGAGTAGCTGGAACTTGAGACAGACACTCCAACATGGGATGTGGGCGCCCCAAGCAGTGGCTTAACCCACTGTGCCCACTCCAATTTTAGTTGCCCTTGTCATAAAAACAAAAAATAGGGCAACTCTGTGATAGGATGGGCATGTTAATGTATTTCATTATGGTAACCTTCTTATTGTCTGTAAGTACCTTCATAAGATCATTTTGTATATGTTGAATATTCTTAATGAAATTTATTTTTTACACTAAACAACTGCTGAAAGTCCTTCTTGTTTGGATTACCAGGGGTAGAAAAAATTGCAAATACAAAATTGCTTAGGCTCAGGTATAAAAAGTCAAAGAAAGTCTGCCTTAGTCTGCAGGCAGAATTCTGAATCAGCCTTCCTCTCCCTTGTGGATTCCTTATTGCCTTTTGCTCCCTTCACATACAGCTGGGGTGGGGAATCTTTTTTCTGCCAAGGGTTATCTGGATATTTATAACATCATTTGTGGACCATACAAAATTATCAAAATAAAAATTAGCTTGCCATATAGATTTATTGAATTTTGAGTCCCACCTGTAGTTTCCTTACACAGTCAGACCAAATGATTTCACGGGCTTTATCGAGTGTGTATGAGCTTGCTATTCCCCACCCCTGACCTAGAGGGTCTCCTCTTCAGAAGGAAGTGGGCACCAGCTGAGGAAAGTTATAGTCCTGACATCAGCAGTGGAGCCCCCTGACATTGAATAGCAGTATTTTTAAAAAGTTACAGAAAATACTGAAATGCTGACACCACAGATGAGGATTTTAGTGAGCTGAACTACAAGCAAATTTGGGGAAGCACTATTGGGGATCTGAGCAACTGAAACAGATGCAAAAGTGCAAAGTCAAAAACAAAACTTCCTATCAAATGCTAGGTATAAATTTGAGACATTTGATGGCAGATTTAGTGTTTGCAGTATCTGATGATTTCGATATTTCTTTATCACATCCATGGTCAAACTAAAAATACTTGTTTTGAAGCAGGTGTCCTGGTGCAAGGAGTGTGTACAACAGCACATGAACAGTTCTCCTTAACAGACAGGTAGCACAATGGCTCTCCCCATGCTGCTGGCTGAATACAGCCAGATATGACCACAGTCACTAGGTCTGTCACATGGCATAGGCTACTGAAAAGACATTTCTGCTCATTTCCTAGATTGTCATTTCTGTCTCAAGAAATGGCCAGGCTGAAAACATGCAAAGTAAATCTGCCTCTTAGTTAAGTATATTAAGGCAAAGAAATGTGATTTTGGGGGGCTGGTGCTGTGGTGTAGCAGGTAAAGCCACCGCCTGCAGCACCAGCATCCCATATGGTGTTGGTTCGAGTCCTGGCTGCTCCACTTCCAACCCAGCTCTCTTCTATGGTCTGGGAAAGCAGCAGAAGATGGCCCAAGTGCTTGGGCCCCTGTACTCATGTACAAGACCTGGAAGAAGCTCTTGGCTCCAGGCTTCAGATTGGCACAGCTCTGGCCATTGCAGCCAATTAGGGAGTCAACTAGCAGATGGAAGACCTCTCTCTCTCTTTCTGCCTCTCCTCCTTTCTCTGCATAACTCTTTCAAATAAGTAAATAAATCTTTAAAAAAAAAAAAGAAATGTGATTTTTATATCAAATAATAAATTTTGCTTTATAGACTCAATTAACTGAGTCTGAGGCCTTTGAATCCTTGCTAATCCTTCAGATAAATAATTAGAAAGTTCTTTTCAAAGTGTGTTAAACTATGTTACATCATGAATCCCAAGAAATCCCAAGGGATCCTTTAATCTGATAAGACTGGAAGAGATGAGTAAATACAGAGTTCTCTAAACTGATCTTAGAGACTCAATATATTTGACTAAAGTTCATGGGAATTTAAAGCAACTATGAGGGCCAAAGCTGTGCACAGCAAGTTAAGCTGTCGCCTGTGACACAAACATCCCATATGGGCACCAGTTTGGGTCCTGCTTGCTTCACTTCCAATTCACCTCCTGCTAACGTGCCTGGGAAAGCAGCGAAAGATGGCCCAAGTCCTTGGGCCCCTGCATCTGTGTGGGAGACCTGGAAAAAGCTCCTGGCTCCGGACTTTGGATGGGCCCAACTCCAGCCATTGTGGCCATTTAGGGAATGAACCAGCAGATAGAAGATCTGTCTGCTTCTGTCTCTCTCTAACTCTGCATTTCAAATAAATAATAATAAAATAAATCAAAAAAAGAAAGCAACAATTGTCATATATCATCACGAAAATTGAAGAACAAAGGTATAACATATTAGGCAGAAACTGTATCGATTAATATAAAATGAAATGAAGCTTCTTGACTCATTTTTAACTAAAAAAACTAAAAAACACACACCAACAAAATTGCTTACAAACCACCTTAGAAATACTTTCCCCTCAAATGAAAGAGCTTCTTCATTCATTTCTGACTACTGAGCATATTTCAAATGAAGCGATTATTGTGATTGGATCGTAGGTCTCCATGATAATTCCACAATCTGAAAGACACCACTGTTGGCAAAGCGCTGAACATACTGTTTCTAGAGACATGTCATGGACCAAGAAAAAATGAAATGAATAACAGAAAATAAGTTATTGCCTAGAATTGTTAATATAAAATATACCACTGTTTACATAAATTTCAGTTAATGGATCACTAGGCTCAGCAGTAAAAACTGGGTACAAAAGAGGGAAAGTGAGGCCTGGCCAAAACAAAGAAAATCTTAGTTAACTTATTGTACTACCAATTATCCATGAGGAAGAAGTGATAACTGATAAAAATTGATAACTTAAAAAATATTTTTATTGACTTATTTTCATTTTATTTGAAATGCAGAGAGGGGAGAGACAGAGAGAAAGACAGAGGAGAGACGTGTGTGTGTAGTGTGTGAACACGGAGAAAGAGACCATCCATCCACTGGTTCACTTCCCAAATACCCACAAATGCCAGGGCTGAGTTGGCCTAGATCAAAGCTAGGAGCCCAGAACTCATTCTGGGTCTCTCACATTGAATGGCAGGGATCAAAGTACTTGAGCCATCATCTGCTGCCTTCCCAGGTGTGCATTAGCAAGAAGCTGGATCACAAGCAGAATAGCCAGGACTCAAACCAGGCACTCTGATATCAGAAGAGGGTATCCCTTGAAACCACTTAACCTTGGCACGAAATGCCTGCCCCTGATAACTTGTTGGAAAGAGAAAACAGAATGTCCTGATATCCTATCTTAAACTCATGTGGTTGTGCTTTTTCCCGTTTCTTTAATGAAACCCCCAAATATAAAATATAACCTACCTTATTTATAGCCCAGTGGCGTACCGAATGTTGCAAATCATTCACCTTGACATAGGTATCCCAAACAATAATCATCCCTGTGCAGTCTCCTGTGTACATGTGATGACCTAGTTTAAGAAAAATAAAATTACACATATCACACAGAGTTAGAAACAAATATGAAGCTGGGGAAATCCTATCTCAGTACAACAGTCAAAGAATTGAGTTATTAAAAGGTAGTTCGGTTTAAAAAAATCAAAGAGCCAAATACAACTCACAGTCAAACCTCAATTATCTTTATTGAAGTTCTTCACTCTTTTAAATTATTTTTGATGTCTTATTCCCCATTGTCACTTACCTGAATTTGAATACAAAAGAAATAAGCAGCTCAGGGCATGTGTATGTGGCTCATATTCCAAAGTCAAATTTTTTGAATTATCAAACATGTATTTGTATTCATTATTAACCTATATAATCTGTTTTATATTAGTAGAAAAATACCAGGGTTCTACTATACACTATTAATATATAGTAGAGATGATATACTAACTTCAGACTAAATGCTAACCTGAGACCCAGTAGGAACTCAATGTATGATCAGGAAATTAATTAAATAATAAAAATAAAAAATATTACAGTTTGATACTGATTCTTCAGTCAAACCATCTTAAAGTTGAATGAGACCTCAGACTACCAAGTTCAACTTTATACCCACTCAGGAAGATCTTACACAAAAGTTACTAACAGATGGCTGCTCAGCAACTTTAAATTTAATATTCTGCAAAACAGCTTATTTAACTGGTGAACTGTTCCTGGTATTACAATGTTCTTTTTAATTTTAAGCAAAGAAAACTACGTCTTCTGTAGCTATGACCCTTCTTTATCTGATGGAGTGACAGTTTCCTTTTTATTCCCCCAAATTTGCCTATCCTATGGCAAAATATTTGAAGAACTTCTTTCTGCGTCTTTTATAATCTGGGAAATTCTATTATGACAAAGTTTTCTTTTTTTTAAGATTTCTTTATTTATTTGAAAGGCAGAGTTACAGAGAGGCAAAGGCAGAGAGAGATCTTCTATCTGTTGCTTCACTCCCTAAATTGCCACAATGGCCGGAGTTGGGCCAATCCAAAGCCAGGAGCCAGGAGCTACTTCCAGGTCTCCTACACAGGTGCAGGGGCCCAAGAACTTGGGTCATTCTCTATTGCCTTCCCAGGCCATAGCAGAGAGCTGGATTGGAAGTGGAGCAGCCAGGTCTCAAACCAGCACTCATATGGGATGCTGGTGTCCATTTGGGATGCCAGCACTGCAGGCGGTAGCTTTACCCACTACACCACAACATCGACCCCTGACAGTTTTTAGACACCTTTCAGTTCAGGACTTTTCCTGAATATGTTTATTAACATATTAACTAATTTATTAACATTCCTATAACATAACTGAGTACATTAGCAATATTATTATATTGATATGGATCTTATATTAATTATAGCTACATTCTACATATCTAGACTCTGAAATAATGTGAAGGATTATTTAACATATATCATAAGTTTCTTTAACCTTGCAGCTAATAAAGCCTATATTTTATATATTTAAAATAGTATTTATATTATTCATACACTAGGAAAAACCTTTAAATAACTGCAAGTTTCCCTTAATTTTTGTCTACTTTCTACAAAATCCTATTGCTACATTTTACACACACACACACACACACAGATGGAATACTATCCAGCTGTAAAAAGAATGAAATCCTGTCTTCTGCAACAAAATGGATACAACTAGAGACCATTATGCTTAGTGAAATAAGCCAGTCACAAAAAAACAAATATCATATGTTTTCTCTGATCTGTGATAAGCAATATACAGAGTACAAAAATAATGTAATGTAGATGAGTGAAAATGACATTCTGAGATTTGATTATTATTTATAGCCCTTGTCTACACAATTGAGGAACACTGGTTTTTATACTTACTACTTGTTGAATTCTGTATTTAGTGGAGGATTAAGCTTATGATTATAAAGTAAATTGAAAGTATATCATTGTAAAAATTAAAAGAAAAATAAGAAAGGAAGGAGGCTGGTGGGTAGGAATGAGAGAAGGAGGGAAGGTAGGGTGGGAAGTATCATTATGCTCTTAAATCTGCATATATGAAATACATGAAATTTATTTCCCCTAAATAAATAAAAAATAAAATATAGATTTTCCCCAGTCTTTCTAATATTACACTCTTTAACTTAAACGTCCTTTAAAAATTTAAGAATGCTAATAACCAACCTAAAAAATATCTTTATGAAATTTGGTACATGTCTGGTTGTTACAGCCAAGATTAACGGAATGCAACTTGTTAGGAATTTAATAAATTCAAAATTACAGAAAGAACTAACCTGGTGCCAGACTTATCATATGATGTACAAAATAAGCATAAATCTAAATATAAACAATCATGAATACAAAAGTCTCTCTCAAGCTTAGCTAGTCTCTCAGTGCTATAAAAAAGAACCTAGGAATTCTTCATGCAGCTAGTTTTCACTTGAAACATAATCTCTGACATACCTTCAGTATCAAAACAGAGAGAGTTGATAAAACTCTTGTGAGCATCAACTTGTCGGACCAATATGGCAGAATCTTCTCTCATGTCAATTTTCCATATTCGTATCATAGAATCATAGCATCCTGTAACTACCAGCTCTCTTGTGGCTGGATGGAATTTAGCCGTGTAAACAAAAGAAGGATGAGGTAAAACTCTGAAAGTATTTGTATTGTTTATTTCATTTTTCCATATCCTAGAAAAGGATAAAAAGTTACATATTGCTTCTGAAAGGTCGAAGAAAATTTCTTTAACAGATTTTTCTGAGTCAATATAGCCAATGGACCTTAAGTAACCAAACGACAACAACCAACGGTAAATTGTCTGATAACAACTAAAATATGATAACCACTTATTTGACAGGTAGATTTTTTTCTTATCTACCACACTATATCTGTTAATCATAATATATACTATAAAATTTAAAACTACATTTGTAATTGGATAAATCTGATATTTCAGTCTACCTATTTAAAAATTATGTATCTATTTTTATTTATTTCAGAGGCAGAGCATCAAAGACAAAAACAGCAAGGGGTCTTCCGTCCACTGGTTCACTCCACACATGCCTGCAACCACCAGGGCTAGGTCAGGCGAAAGTTAGCAGCAAGGAACTCCATCCAGGTCTTTCAAGTGGGTCCACGAAGGAACCCAAACACCAGAGCCATTAAGAACTCAAGCACTTGAGGCTGTGCATTAGCAGAGAGCTGGCTGGTAAACACAGACAGGGCTTGATCCTAGACATTCTGATACAGGAAACAGTTACCCCAAGCAGCAGTTTCACCTTCTGCACTATAACACTCATCCCCAGACCTACTTATTTTTGACACTGATTTCTCATTTATGTTGTATATACTGCTTTTGCAAAATGCATACCACTGGAGATTTAGAGAACAGGATACTCTTTTAACTTTTATATTTGTAACTTCAAAGTCTAGATAATAAAGATAAAGATCCCAAAGACTGAAACAAAAATACTGAAATTAAACTGAAATGTCCAGTGAAATAAGATTATAAGAATGACGATAATTGGAGAGAAAGCATACTGCCTGATATTGAGAACTTCCTTTAATGTCAGGAAGCATATAAGTAAAAGATTTATTTATTTATTTGAAAGGCAGAGGTAAAGAGAGAGAGAGGCAGAGGCAGAGAGAGAAAGAGGCAGAGAGCGAGAGCGAGAGCGAGTCTTCCTTTTCCTGGATCAATCCCTAAATGGCCACAATGGCTGGAGCTCGGCCAATCTGAAGCCAGAAACCTGGAGCTTCTTCCAAGTCTCCCACATGAGTGCAGGGGTCCCAGGACTTGGGCCATCTTCCACTGCTTTCCCAGGCCATAGCAGGGAGCTAGATCAGAAGCGGAGCAGCCGAAACTAGAACCAGTACCCATATGGGATGCTGCCACTGCAGGCAGCAGCTTTACCAGGTATGCCACAGTGCCAGCCCCAGGGAGCATATTTTCTCATTGTTTCTTCCTTAAAACAAGGGCTATTTTTTTTTATTTTAAATTATCACTGCTATAATCTTGACAAAAAAATAAATGGTTGTAAGGGTTAAATAATTACTCTTGCAAAACGGGTAATTTTTTTTCTTGTAAAAATGGGCAATTTCTAGCAATACACGGGTAATGTGTGAGTGTGGAATAGTGGATTTTTTTCTGTATTTGGTTACATTATTAGAATTAGAAGAATATATTAATTTTTCCTCTGGGGATTTATGTTAATCTTTTAAAATTATAGATAAAAGAAAAATACATTTGGTATTCAAAAATAACATTCTGTAAGTTTTCAAGCAGCTGCATAAAATACAGGATATGATTGTCTATTACTAGGAACCTAAACTAATAATGAAGAAAGTGAAAGAACATGTTTTCAAGTAAAATAAACCATGTGTGTCATTACACAAACATTTTTACCAAGTAACATTTTCCATGAATGTATGCTACATGAAATGTTACTTAACTAAAAGAATAAAATAGATAATTTGAAGGGATTATTATGATGTTTAGGGGCTGGCATGGTGGCACAGAGGGTTAAAATCCTGGTCAGCAGTGCTGGAATCCCATATAGGCATTGGTTCAAGTCCCAGCTGCTCCACTTCTGATCCAGCTCCCTGCTAATGTGTCTGGGAAAGCAGCAGATGAGGGCACAAGTCTTTGAGTCCCTGCACCCAAGTGGGAGACCTAGAAGAAACTCCAGGCTCCTGGCTGTGGGTCAGCTTAGCTCCAACTATAGCTGGCATTTGGGAGGTGAACCAGTGAATGGAAGACCTCTCTTCCTGTGTCTCTACCTCTCTCTGTAACTCTTTCAAATAAGTAAAATAAATTAAAAAAAAAAAAAGCTTAGTTTAAAAGCTAAAGAAACATTCAGCTGCTTGCTAATTATTGTTAGAGGTACTGGCATAAATTAAACAAACATGTCTTCAAAATAGTTCAATACCATTAAAATGGGTAAAATGTTTTATAAATAAAAATGAAGCTTTTTTGGTGCAACAATTGAACTGGTATCAATAATGGCTTTTGCTATCCAGGTATAACAATGGTAGAATCCACGATAAAAAGAAATATATGAGTGGGTTTGGGGATAAATTAGGCTGACCAGAAAAAGCAAGGAAACACAAATTTGTAAAGACTGGATGAGCATGCAAAACACATTAGATTTAGGAAATAAAAAACATATCAGAGAGTAATGTATGAAGAGGGGGAATGGGGAGACACATGGGGTCAATGGGGAGTCATTTACACATGGGAAAAATTTCTACTAGTAATAGAAACTAGTGATTTAAGAAAAACACAGCTGGTGCCACGGCTCAATAGGTTAATCCGCCACCTGTGGTGCCGGCACACCGGGTTCTAGTCCTGGTCGGGGTGCCAGATTCTGTCCCAGCTGCCCCTCTTCCAGGCCAGCTCTCTGCTGTGGCCCAGGAGTGCAGTGGAGGATGGCCCAAGTGTTTGGGGCCTGCACCGCATGGGAGACTGGGAAAAGCACCTGGCTCCTGGCTTCAGATTAGTGCGATGCTCCAGCTGCAGCGCGCTGGCCGCAGCGGCCATTGGAGGGTGAACCAACGGAAAAAGGAAGACCTTTCTCTCTGTCTCTCTCACTGTCCACTCTGCCCGTCAAAAAAAAAAAAAACCAAGTAGCTAACTAAAGTATAAATGAAACTTTAAAAATTAGATGTTAAAATGCTCGAGATTTTAAATTTAAAGGGAATCAATTATTTTCAGACTGACATTCTGAAAAGAGCAAATATTTAATAATCTCTGGAGCCATGAAAGCAAAAAGCACCTATTTCTTTATTTCCCTTACAGCCATGTCTTGGGTTCCAGTCTATGCAGCCAGCCCACAGTGAAGACAAAAATCCCTGCCACTAACACTTACGTTCTAGAAAAAAAGAATCTCATATTTTTAATAATCTCATCTCAGGCCGGTGCCGTGGCTTAACAGGCTAATCCTCCGCCTTGTGGCACCAGCACACCGGGTTCTAGTCCCGGTTGGGGCGCCGGATTCTATCCTGGTTGCCCCTCTTCCAGGCCACCTCTCTGCTATGGCCCGGGAAGGCAGTGGAGGATAGCCCAAGTGCTTGGGCCCTGCACCCGCATGGGAGACCAGGAGAAGCACGTGGCTCCTGGCTTCGGATCAGCGCGATGCGCCGGCTGCATCGGCCATTGGAGGGTGAACCAACGGCAAAAAGGAAGACCTTTCTCTCTGTCTCTCTCTCTCACTATCCACTCTGCCTGTCAAAAAAAAAAAAAAAAAATCTCATCTCAAAGTATTAACTAAACAATAATGACTGAACGACAGTGAAGGCTACAAATGTTACCTTTTACATGCATAAAATATATATATGAAAAATGTCTTCAATAAAAATGTTTTATTTCTATTTCTTTAGTCAGTCCTTCTGCATGGTGAATATTTATGACAGTCCCTTCACAGGGTTTGAAAAACAAGAAAGCCTGTATCACTTTGTATTTCCTCTGCTTTTCTTAAAGACAAACAGCATGTAACAGCACATAGTTTGTGGGTTTACAAACCTGGCAGTGCCATCAGATGACGAAGTAAGGATATAGCGATCATCCGTGGACCAGCAAAGATCATAAATGATATTGAGGTGGCCACACAACTCTCTCATGAAACGTCCAGAAGGGATTTCATATACTAATGAAAATATTTAGAAATTAGCACGTTTCCAGACAGAAGACTTTCATTTCAGTAAGCACAAATAAGTTATAATTTCTTTGAGATGCAATGATCTTTAACAGCCCTTGTCTCAACTGTTGAGGAACAGTGTTTTTTTTATTTCATACTATTTGTTGAACTCTTTGATTAGTGTAGGGTTAATCTTATAAATTAACTTAAAATATATCTTTGTAAAAAATAAAAATGGGATTAGGAGAGGAGGAATAAGAAGGGTAGGAGTGTGGTTGGGAGAGAAGGTAGTATTTGTTGAACTCTTAGTGTAGGGTTTATCTTATGAGTATAAAGTTAGCTGAAAATATATCTTTATAAAAAATAAAAATGGGAATAGGAGAGGGAGGAGCAATAAGTGTGGGAGTGTGGGTGGTGGGAAGTTTCACTATGTTCCTGAATCTGTATATATGAAATAATGACATTTGTATATCTTAAATAAAATTTTAAAAAATAAATCTTATTAAAAATAATTTATGCATAAGTCAAGCTCTGTTTGTAACAAAATTATAACCAAAGACATTTGCAGTGTAAACAAAATTTAAAAATCTACGTAAGGATAGTTTTTATTTTCTTCAGACACAAGAATTTACACATAAAATTTTATAATATATTAAAGTGCATAATATATAAAATGAATTATTCTTGTCAAATAAGTGACATTTGCATTGTAATTCACTTCATGATTAAGATATTATTTGATCTGAAAATGAAATTTCAAACAAAATTTTAATTATCTGAAGTAATGAGAGATGAAAACTATGCTGTCAGAAAAAGATTCCAACAAAGTGAAGGAATTAATAGTGACTCAATGTGACAGTCAAAACACTGAATTATTTACATTATATACACAATGAAATCTAAAATTGCACTAAACTGAACAAAGTTTTTAGTCTCTACTTTCACGTAGTGGTAAAATCAAATTGTCCTTTAAAATATTAATCAACTCGGATGAAACAGCAAAATAAGAACCTTGGAAAGTCTGCTCCCTTAGAGAAGCAACAAGAAAACTGGTAAAAACTGTCAAAATCAGCATTTTTCAGAACTTTGGAGAGTAAATAAAGTTTGTATTTACTCAAGAAAAATCTCAGTAAGAATACTGAGCTTTATCATGCTTTACCTCACCCTAGTCCATCCTTCTCTCTTAAACTCTAAAGTAGCCTTAGGAACTAACGAAAATCTGGAGCCAGGCAGAAGCTGGCTCCCCACTACCACCACCAAAAGCCACATCCCTAAAGACTTATCACTCTTTGACAGTCTAGTGGCTCCACAAGTGGCTTGATTCTCAGGACTTGGCTTTGTTTGACCTTGCTCAGTGCAGGTGCTGTGCAAATAACACTCAAACAACCAGAGGTATCATTTAACACTACAGCTCCCTCAAGTGGTGATACAAGGTGAGGTTAAGAAAAGGCTTTTCAAAGAACAGCTAGCATAGTGGTAATCAAACTACACAAATAATTACATATTTTTAAAGTCCATTATTATTTCATGGGGAGCAATATTTATTAAATAAATACCAATCAAGTCAATTATGAGCTTCCACTGAAAAAAGGGAAACCAAGGAATAAAAAACTTTGTGAAGCTGAGGAAAATCCAACACCATGTGGCTTGTAGGGCAGGTGTTGTGAGAAGGTTACTTCCTGCAGAGGAGAGCTATTTAGAATACCTAGCCAAAAGGAGGGGAGAGTATTCAAAGCTTTAGTCTATACCATATGATAATGCTCACTTAAAAAAATCTCTAAAAAACTACAGACATAATTTTTCTTGGCCTCTCCACTGACTTCCCTATCATAATGAGAAGTCTTCATCTAGTCACTCACTAGCCAACTCTTGCTGTTCGAGAGCACAACAAAGTTGTGGGCTTTCATAATTAAAATCAATATAGTACTATAAACTAACCACTTTGGCTAAAATTCCTCATGAGATTTATTAATCCTTAATGCTTCTAACTTTCTATATTTAAAATTGAAAATGTTTACATAAATCTTTCTGTATGTTTTAAAAATACATTTACCATCCTTAATTTGATCATTAATTATATTTTTTGTTAGCTATTGTTAAGAAAATGGTAAAATTATTATAAAAACACTTGCTTCTTTATTTGAAGGAAGCTGTTTAATTGGGGATTAGTCAAATTACAATTTCAATGAATTTAAAAAAAAACAAAGAATGTCTTCCACACAGACTACCATCAGATTACACAGCATGGATTATCACTCACATATAATTGGGTAGCCATCACGGCTGGCACAGGCTGCTGCTAATATCCGTCCATTGTGGGAGAAATCAAGACAGAAACATCCTCGTTCTCCTGCATTTAGTGAGAAAAGGTGCTTGTTTGGGATACGGCAAGCCTAAAAAACATGCATGTAAAAAGTACAAATCAGTGAATATTCAAATGCAAAAGTTGGTTCATGACTTGAAATTTAGCAGATTTTGTTTTTTTTTTAAGTCCCTTTACTGTGACACAGAGGAAGAGAAAAGCAAGTTAACAGAATGATGAAAAATTATAGTAAATTACTTTCTAAACAAAGAATCAGTTCTCCATAAAATCAAGTAATCTCTTTTTCATGCCTAACTGGTACTGAATTTATCTATAATATGAATAGAACATTTAAGTAGTATATAGTGTAAAATTATAAGGTAGATAACCTGAGAGCTGTTGGAGCTGTTAAGGTAACGAGTAAATACGCAAGTGCCTCTGGTGTTATCAGACACCTCACCTGCCCAGGCAGTCGTTTCCACTTTACCACTTCCTTTGAATCCTCTAATCCAGGTTCTGTCTCAACGGAAGTTGACTCATGGTGACGCTCACAATACACAGGTTTACCTTTTTCTTCCTGAAGAGCCATCATAGAACGGTAAGATGGCTTTATCTAAACGTGAAAAATAAATGAGAAAACTTTTATCATGTTTCTCTTTTTCTCTATTCTAGCACACACATACTCAGGGGTGAGTGTGGTGGCACAGCTGTTTAATTCACTGCTTGCAATGCCCACTATCTCATGCTGGAGTGCTAGTTAGAATCCCAGCACCTCCACTCCAATCCAGCTTCTTGCTAATACATCTTCGGAGGCAGCAGAAAATGGCTTAAGTACTTGGATCTATTGCCATCAATGCAGGAGACATGGATGGAGTTCTGAGCTCCTGGCTTTGGCATGGTCTAGTCCTGACTCCCCTAAGTACTTGGGGAGTGATCCAGTACCTGAAGATCCATATCTTTCTCTCCCAGTCTCTCTCCTCCTTTCTCTCTTTCTGTCACTCTGCCTTTCAATTAGGTGAAAATAAATAAATATTTTTAAAATGTAAATTTTTTCAAAATGCAATCTAGAAAAAAAATCTTTTATTTGTACAATATTACAATAAACAAAAGCTGCTTGATTGATATTACAGTCCTATAAAAAGGCTTTAAAAGTCTGAAGCAAAAACATGATTCCAATGCTACATAAAATGGTTTTAATAACTCTGTCCCTCTCTATTCTTCTTTCCCTTTTTCCTTCTTTTAATTTGGCAGAGATAGAGATCTGCTATCCACTGGTTCACTTCCCAAATGCCTACAAAAGTCAGGGCTGGACCAGACTGAAGCCAAAAGCCAAGAGCTCCATCTAGGTCTAGCAAGAACTCCATCTGGGATGGCAGAGACCCAAGCTCTTTAGCCTTTTACCTGTTGCATCCTATAGTGCGCACTAGCAGGAAGCTAGAATCAGAAGCAGAGCTGGTACTTGAATCCAGGCACATGGATATGGGATGCGGGCATCTCAAGCAACATCTTAACCACCATGCCAAATGCCTTTCACTTCCTTAGCAATACCTAAAACAGGTATTAGGCTGTGGTTCTGAAATATTATGGTACCTTTGGTTTTAAAATCATAAAACTAATATCATAAAAATCCAAAGGTTTTTAAATCCTCATTTCTTAGTGATAGATTTTATTTTACTCCATTCACACCCTGAAGGCACAGTATATAATACTACCTATAGAATGTGCAACTAACTTAAAAAGATTAATGTCTTATAATAAGACAAAAACAAAAAATTTTCATTTTAGGACTGATATTTTCCTAAGATCATTTGTAATATTAATCTATGAAAACAGCAGCAGAAAAATTTACTGGTTTTAAAATAAACCAGTAAACCTATTGTGAAAAATATACCTGAAAGTCAGGGGTCAGCAAACTACCCATAAACCAAAGCTGGACTGGTGACCGTTTTTGCAAAAGTTTTACTGGGACATTTCATGCCTGTCTGTTTGGATACTATATACCTACGTTATGTAGATACTTACTAATCTGGCTCTTCACTGGAAAATACTTGTCAAGCCCAGTTTTAGCTATCCTCTTATCTTTAATTTTTAAAAGCCAATAATAACAAAGTATTTTTCCCAACACTGAAGTATGCACTCAATATTTTAAAAAATTCATTTAAGTATCTTTTAAGTATCAACTATTCCAGACTCAATATATAATCTCTCAAGGCACCTTTCTATTAAACTACAATTTAAAAATAATTTTAGAAATGGTATCTCGTACAAATAGAAAACATTATTTCATAATATAATTTCAGCAGTAAAGAATACACATTCATATGTGATATTACTTACACAGTCTGGAACTTTCAGTCCTCTCACAGTTACATATAATGTTGATGGATAACGATTTCTGGGACATTTTGACCACCATTCAAACACCTCAACAACATTTAACTGGGATCGAGGCTTAGTAGGTGGGTAATACAGCTGCAAGCGAAGTTTTGAGTTGATGTTTGCATTCCCATTGGCTCCCAGAAGCTTAAAATAAGAATTCATATAAAATGTTACCTTCACAGAAAATGAACACATCCAATAAAACTGACAATATAGTCAAAATCTATTTTAAAAGATTTGAACATGGCATAATTAAAACTCCTTAGATTTGTAAAGCAAAGAACATTGACAAAGTTGGTTAAGCACAGTTCCAGATCATTTTGACAAAAGGTAACTCAAATGACTTAAAATATTTTCCTGATAGCTCTCTTCTCAACTGTACAACTTCAGACTGCAGGTAAAACATTTACATTAATGTGCCAGAAGTCACTTTGCACAAAGGGGTGATCAATACATATTTGTTTGAAATAATAATGACAAAGATTAAGCAGTATATTTAAACACAGACACATTTTCTATTTACTTAATATCAGTATTTTTATTATTTAATCTATTTGAGGAAAATACAGGGGAAGAGAGGGAGAGGGAGAGGGGAGAGGGGAGAGGGAGAGCAGACACATTTTCTATTTACTTAATATCAGTATTTTTATTATTTAATCAATCTATTTGAGGAAAATACAGGGGAAGGGAGGGGGAGGGAGAGGGAGACGGGGAGACAGGGAGAGGGGAGAGGGTAGAGGGCAGAGGGGAGAGGGGAGAGGGAGAACCTCCCATCCTTTGCTTCTCTTCCCTAATGCCCTTAACAACTAGGGCAAGGCTGGGCCTGGAGCCATGAGCCAGGAACACAATCCAGTTTTTCTACATGGGGGAAGAAACCCAATTAGTTTAACCATCATCACTGTGTCCCAGGGTCTGAACTGGCAGGAAGTTGAAGTCAGGAGCAAGAGCTGGGAATTGAACCCAGGCACTCCAATGTGGGACACAGGCATCTTAACCAGTAGGCTAAATATCTGCTCCCAGTAACATATTTTTTTTTTTAAAGATTTATTTATTTATTAGAGAGGCAGAGACAGACAGACAGGTCTTCTATCCACTGGTTCACTTCCCAGATGGTTGCAATGGCTGCGCCAATCCAAAGCCAAGAGCTTCTTCTGGGTCTCCCACGTGGGTGCAGGGGCCCAAAGATTTGGGCCATCTTCCACTACTTTCTCAGGCTATAGCAGAGAGCTGGACTGGAAGTGGAGCAGTCGTGACTCGAACCAGAGCCCATATGGGATGGTCAGCACTACAGGTGGCAACTTTACATGCTATGCCACAGCAGCAGCCCCTCAATTTAATTTTTTTTTTTTTTTGACAGGCAGAGTTAGCGAGAGAGAGAGAGAGAGAGACAGAGAGAAAGGTCTTCCTTTTCCATTGGTTCACTACCGAAACGGCAGCTGTGACCGGCACGCTGCACCGATCTGAAGCCAGTTTTTTTTTTTTTTTTTTTTTAATTATTTGAATCAAACAGCTATATGGGATTTGTGTCTACCAAAACAGACATGCAACTCTAAGGTCATAAATTTGGGGGACTGGGTAGAAGGTAGCAGTACTGCCTACCAATTTAGCGGAGAGAAAAGGGGAAAGAGAGAATTTAAAATATATATGGGTCATGTAGTGAAATGTCCATTAGGTAACTGCATTTATAAATCTAAAGTACAGAAAAAAAAGATCCAAGAAAGTCAGTTAAGAATGAAACTATGAGTAAGACTGATATTAAAGAGGTAGGTAGAAGGCCATAAAAGATCTGAAAGAATTGCAAAAGGAAATCAGAAAAGAATGGTATCAAAAAAGCTAAGGAAACAGTGTTAAGACAGTAATGTACTAAATACACATAAAATAACAACTGAAAAACTCGGCAAACAAAAGTCATCAGTGATATGGTTGGAGAAGCTTTAGTGCACAGAAAAAACCAGACTGTACTGAGATTAGGGATGATGCATCAACAAGGAAACAGAGAATGCAAAAATATAGCCCATCTTTTCTCTCAACCCCCTAGTAACGGATGTACGGCCAATGGGGGTTATAAGCTGAAGAGTGATGCGGTGGGTATCAGATGACAGAAGGTGTGAGGGACAGTTTCAAACTGGGTAAAAAAGTTCAGGCACAGGACTGGGGTTGTGGCTCAGCAGGCTGTCCTGCCAGCTTTCCATACAGGAGCCCCAGTTTGAGCCCAGGTTCTGTGCTTCCAATCCAGCTCCCTGCTAACGCTTCTGGGAAGGCAGCAGACGTCCCAAGTACTTGGGTCCCTGCCACTTACATGGGAGACCTGGATGGAATTTCTGGCACCTGGCTTCAGCCTGCCCCAACCACAGCCCTTACAGCCATTTGGGGGGTGAACCAGCAGATAGAAAAATCTCTTTCACACACCCCCATCATTCCTCTCCTCTCTCTTTCACTCTGCCTTTCAATCTGATACCTTTTTTTTTTTTTTTTTTAAATGTTCCAGTATAGAGTATTTAGCATTACGGACTCCCTTGAAAAATCCTTCTACCATCTGTTCAAAGCTTTATTACTGTGATTCTGTAAACTGTTTTAATATATACCAGGTAATTTAGTGTGCATTAGTATGCTACTTAGAATTAGATGATAGCTGAGATCCAGCCAAGCCCCTGCCATTATGGTTATTTTATATAATGAAAAGCTCAAACAAATGAGGCTTAGTTATAATTTAAAGGAATGTCATCTGTATGTGCTAAAAGCATTAAAAGTGCCTGAAGGCATAGCTGAGAGTTGGGATCAAGTGTAATTTGAACTACCATAATAACTTTATAATTAATCAAGCTACCCCTCAGAAGCAATAGAGAGGTATAATAAAATATTTGAATTTTAAGTTGATTCATGGCACTTTCTTGAAGATAAATTTTTATCCTAGTCACCTTTTCTATACATTTATTAATTCTCTCACTAGACATTCAGAAGCTTTCTGTATGCCATTAAAATGTTTGAGAACTGGTGATACTATAGAATTGAGAGTATCAAGGGAGTGATATATTAAATGCAGAGATCTTGTAAAATAAGAACTAAAAATGTTCAACAAATTTAGCAAAAGTAAGTTACAACTGATTCTGAAAATGAAGGGTACACATTAATGTTATAATAAGGGAAGCACACAGAATACCTTACCCTTTATGGTGGAGGGAGGGTTGGGATAAGGGAGAATTCTTGATTGCCATTTCTGCTAAAGGCTTAAGATGGATAAATAAATTAAAAACCCATATAATACTTATAAGTTAAAATGCTATGGAATACATGATTGTCTCCTAAGTACAATAGATAGAGTAAACACTGCAGGTCTGCACAAACCCTAGCACAGAAGGAATCAAAGCAGTTTCTAAAAAAGCCACAAGAAAACAATGTTTGCCACTTTACAGGAATTTTGGTTTGTTTTTCCTCTAAATCAGTATGGGAGAGGGTTTAGAAAAAGGTCTGTGTGATAGAATGATAACATTAAATATTGCATCAACTGGGCCAAGTTGATAGAAGACTCTGACTACATCCCTATTAAAGTTTCTCTCTAACCCCCAGTGTGGATTAAATACCTTAACTGGGTTTTTACAGCATCTACACTACAGCACATGATCACGTAGGTAATATACTTACATATAATCCTAATCAGGGCAGATGTAGTGCCTAATTTATCTATGAATGCTCTTTATTTGGCAGACTGTCTTGCATTTCAGAGAGAATAAATATTTGTTGAATGGATGGTTGGACAAATGAAAACATCTTTGTAAGATGGTAAAAAACAGAATAATTACTCAAAATTTTCACATTTCAAATTTGGATGTGAAGTCAGAAATAAAGGATACCAGGAATAAACATCAATCTATCCATGTTTTTCATCTCTACTAAAACTTCCTAGTTGAAGACACAGCCATTTTGCACTAGACTACTGCAACTATTCCCTAACTTCATCTTCTAATACCTATATTTGCTTCCTCTCTAATCATTCTCCATATATTAGGGTAATTATTCTGAAATATAATTCAGATTACTTCATCCTTTTGTTTAAAATGTTATCATGGGGGAAGTGTTATGGCACAGCGGGCTAGGGCTAATCTGCCTTTTGCAATGCTAGCATTCCATAAAAGCCTGTCAGTTCAAGTCCTGGCCACTCCACTTCTGAGCCAGCTCTCTGCTAATGTGCCTGGGAAAACAGCAAATGATAACCCAAGCATTTGAGTCCCTCCAACCCATATAGGAGAGCAGAATGGAGTTCCTGGCTCCTGGCTTCAGCCTGGCCTATTTTTGGCTGTTTCTGGCATTTAGGGAGTGAACCACCAGATGGGAGATTCTCTCTTAGTTTCTTGTTGCTATTCTGCCTTTTGAATATATCAATAAACAAATCTTTTTTAAAAATAAGATAAAATAAAATAAAAAATGCTATCATAGCCTGTCCTTGCTCTTTAAAATTCTGTAATGGCTTCTTGCTGCTGTAACAGCTGAGAAGATACTATATAATCAAAACTGCATTCACCTCTTCTTGCACCTCTCTGCCCGTCAACTTCTGTCCTCCAAATTCAGCACCTTTGTATTGGTTATCCAAGCCAACTTTGCTGTTTCCCATATTAGGATCTTTGCATATGATACCCTGTACCTGGAACTCTCTCTTCCCTGTGGTCACCCTCTTGCTAATTCTCAGCTTAGCTGTCTCTCCCTTAGGAAACCTTTCCTTGGCCTCACATGACCCTTGTTTCCATCACCCACCCCATTCCTTTTCACAGTATTTATAAAACTTCTCAATAAATTATATAGCCAATTACTTTTTTGATATGAATTTAAGAAATCTATCTTCTCTATATGTTCACTGACGAGAACAGTGGCTGATACATAGGACTTAATAAGTATGTGTTGGGCTGAATAAGGATGGCAGGGCTTCTGTATCTTTTTTTTTTTTTTTTTAATTTTTGACAGGCAGAATGGACAGTGAGAGAGAGACAGAGAGAAAGGTCTTCCTTTTTCCGTTGGTTCACCCTCCAATGGCCGCCGCGGTAGGCGCGCTGCGGCCAGCACACCGCGCTGATCCGATGGCAGGAGCCAGGTGCTTCTCCTGGTCTCCCATGGGGTGCAGGGCCCAAGGACTTGGGCCATCCTCCACTGCACTCCCTGGCCACAGCAGAGAGCTGGCCTGGAAGAGGGGCAACCGGGACAGGATCGGTGCCCCGACCGGGACTAGAACCTGGTGTGCTGGCGCCGCAAGGTGGAGGATTAGCCTATTGAGCCGCGGCGCCGGCTTCTGTATCTTTTTTAACAATGAATTTTCAAAGCCAAATAGTGTAACACTCACATATTAAGCAATCAATCAATATATAAAGATTTGAATGAGTTAACAATGAACATCACTGCAATCTGCAATCTCACCTTAGATCATTAGTCCTTATATGAAAACAAACTGACTTGGGGAAAAGCAGCCAATCAGATATAAAGATTATTTTAAAAGTGTTAAAATAAGTGAAAAACATACCTTAAGAAATGCCCAGGCAATTTTCCGAAAGCCACATTCCTGGTTCTGAACCTCAGAGTTATTCTTAATTTCTTCCATACTTAAGAAATCAAGAATCTGCAAATAAATTTTAAAAATTACTTCTCAGAATACTAGGCCACCTAAAATTTAATATTAGAATGAATATTATCATTAATATGAGTAAAAATATTTTTATCTTATTTCATGCAACTTAAAGCTGACTCATCCAGTTAGTGAGGGTCCATTTTTCTCGTTATTTTATCTTTCATTAATAAATCTTTTATTAAGAGTAATTTTTAGACCAAAGCAAAGTATCAAGTCTCTTGAATATATTTCAAGCACATATATACTAGGAACAGAATTCTTAAGCTTGATCATGTTTTATGTTACCAGAGCAGATTTCAAAGGATTATTTAAAAGCTCATGGTTCTATCTCTGGTCCTTGCTTGGATCACCTTTCTAAAGTTGAGGGTTTTCTCTTTGGATAGATATTGGTAATTAGGTTTCTTAAGAGGATTTCTTTCATACCTCTGTCCTGTCTGGATGTTAAAACTAACCGATTTGCAAAATCTGCAACAGAAACTGTATTCCAGGTATTTGTCAGAGGCTTTTTCCTAGAACTTAATAATGATTATCAACAACTCAGCTGAAATAACAAATCTTTATAAAAGACTGCTTAAAAAACAATATGGGTTCTATTTAGCCCTCTACTCTAGACACTGCAATCTCTTTTCAGATATAATGTATGCTTAGTTAAAAAACACTGATGATAAAGAAAAATACATATGCAAAGTAAAAGCAACTTATAATCCAGACCCGCAGATAATTACCATTGACATCTGGTTTATACATACCTAAATTTTTTTGTGTATTCCTAAATTATGTATGTCACTACAAATCTAATACACTCTTTTTTTTTTAACACATACTATATAGTAGATATCTCTTCATGTCAATAAATACACAAGAATATCATCATGTTGAGGGTGGCCTGGTAGTATGTGTTATAAATGTAATAAATTTAATAAAAATCATAATCTGTTGAATCAAATCTCTGAAATTTACATACTTTTATCTTCTTAAAAGTGTGCTATTATAAACAATGTGGAAATAAATATTGTTGTGCACATATCTACATGGGTCAGTTATTTTTCCCTTAGGGTAAATATTTACAAATTCAATAACAGCTTTAAGGAATTCTGAACAATACAATCAAAGTTGTCTTCACTAAGTCCTTAATGCGTTGAAATTAAAAAGTAGTCATACAGGAAATAGCACATTATGTTAAAAATCAAGAAGTAATGAAAGTATTTATAAATCTAAAAATCAAGCATTCTTAAATCTCTTAACACTAAAATAAAGAACATTATAAAAATAAATTTCTATGAGGAAGAAAATATTCTTTGAGATACACATTACAACCTTTTTAAAATATCACAGCTCTCTATATACATCATACCCAACATAATCACAGACGTAAATGGTAGAATATTTTTATCATAAGTACACATGGAAACCTGAAAGTCAAGGATCATCAAAACAAGCAACTCAAGGCCAGTGCTGTGACATAGCGGATAAACCACCACCTACAGTGCCAGCATCCCCTATGGGCACCTGTTCGAGTCCCAGTTCCACTTCTGATCCAGCTCTCTGCTGCTATGGCCTGGGAAAGCAGTAGAAGATGGCTCAAGTCAGCCGGCACCACAGCTCACTAGGCTAATCCTCCGCCTGCGGCACCGGCACCCCGGGTTCTAGTCCTGGTTGGGGTGCTGGATTCTGTCCCGGTTGCTCTTCTTCCAGTCCAGCTCTCCGCTGTGGCCCCGAAGCGCAGTGGAGAATGGCCCAGGTCCTTGGGCCCTGCACCAGGAAGAAGCACCTGGCTCCTGGCTTCGGATCGGTGTAGCGCGCCGGCCGTAGCAGCCATTTGGGGGGTGAACCAACGGAAAAAGGAAGACCTTTCTCTCTGTCTCTCCCTCTCTCACTGTCTAACTCTGCCTGTCAAAAAAAAAAAAAAAAAAAAGAGTGACTTTGGTAAATCCTGTGTACTCTGCTCCTTGATATCCTTCATTCTTCTTAGAAAAATGATTAGAAGGACAAGTCAGCTCTAAAGCCATCTGTTCCACAGAGCTTTCCCTGACTGCTCTGGTTCTCCACTAACCCTTCACATCTAAGAAGTTTTACACTACTTTTGGTTGTATATTTCATTGTGTTGATCTAGGTTTTTTTTTTTTTTTTTTGACAGACAGAGTTAGAGAGAGAGACAGAGAGAAAGGTCTTCCTCTTCCGTTGGTTCACTCCCCTAATGGCTGCTATGGCCGGCACGCTGTTCTGATCTGAAGCCAGGAGCCAGGTGCTTCCTCCTGGTCTCCCATACGGGTGCAGGGCCCAAGCAATTGGACCTTCCTCCACTGCCTTCCCAGGCCACAGCAGAGAGCTGGACTGGAAGAGGGGCCAACCCCAAGAGAATCTGGCACCCCAACTGGGTCTAGAACCCGGGGTGCCAGCGCCATAGGTGGAGGATTAGCCTAATGAGCCACGGCGCCGGCCTATCTATGTATGTTATCTTTACTTATACAGGTGATATACATAATTCTCATGGAGACTGACAGTTAAATGAGTTCATATTTTGTGAAATGGGTTAAGAATGGAGGGTTGTATTCATTTTGATTAGACTTATCATTGTAATTATGGGATTGCTGTAAGGATTAAATAATATACAGTGGATCAAATGGTTAATGACTAGCACTGGTAAGTGCTCAGCAAACATACTATCACTGCTTAAAAAAGGCCTCTCAACCTAAATCTCCAAAGTGTATTACAACACAAAATGTATTAATTAAATTCTAACATTACTTTGTTTCATTACTGAACTACAAAAAAACAGCTTACATTTGTGCTATTGAGTATTAACTAAAATTTACTTTAAATTGCTCTATTCAATTCATACCTCAAAGAACAGGATGACTTTAGGGCTCTCATCAAAACCTCGAAGCAAATAGGGAAAATTTTCATTGAATATAATTTGTTCTTCCCACTCTGGAAGCCTTGATTTTAATTGTTTAAAATCATATGGCTGTGTCATAATAGGAAGAATATAATCCACAGTCTCTTTCTCATAGTAAGATGAAACAGGCCGTTCACTATTCAAAGAGAGATACTTCTATTAACACAATTCTTCATGATAAATTACAAAAGATGAGGAAAACTTCATACTGTACAAGGTAAGTCAACCAGAAATAACGAATAGCCATATGCTACAAATGGAAAATATTTTTTACTGTCCATCTAGAAAATTATAAACTTTATAAGACTTAGAGGTAGTAGTGCATTACTATTGTCTTCCCTTTATTTATTACTAGTTGGTTTTATAAAATTAAATTTTATTATATAGAGAGAGGTTATGATTATACCTTCTCCACACATAACTAGAAAAAAGCAATACCTTAAGAATTTTAAATAATCTTGTGATAAAAAGTAAATTTAGTTAAATAAAATGAACACAAAATTGCAACCTGTTTGTCATAGTTGCTTTGTATGTCTTGTGACAACTGAATACACGAATGATCCTTTTTGGACAATCTTTGTATTTCTCTCCCCTGTCATCTTACCAAGAAAATAATTTCTTAGAATTCTATTCAATTTATTTTATTTTACTTTTTATGTGGGCCTTCGAGCTGTATTCGCTATAGAGGCAACCTCAGCGGAAAAAAATCAAGATTCATTTACCTCACCTGCGGTCCAGTTAACATATTTTCAAAAGAAAAATATGAAGTTATATAACTAAAGCATTTATACTACAACTTAAGGTATTCACAATCCAGGTTTATGCCATAAATTAGTTATTAAGCATTGTAGCACCTTTCCACTATTTAAAATGAATTATTCCCCTCCATTTAAAACAAGTTACTGAATTTAGATGTTCTCAATTTCTTCTGTAAAGCACAAAGATCAATATTAACTGTTTGATGGACATATACAACTAGTAGATTTCTCTCTAACACAAATTCATAGCTCCATCCCCATTCACTTTCAACTACTTATGGCAGAAAAGAGGACTTCTACAGTAGACAGTCTCAACTTCAAGGGTTAGCTATGCAATTTAAAAAAATTACCTATCATCTTTCTTGACATATTGGCCAGTATTCTCATCAATGATGTGAATTTTTACCATTGGGTGAGAAATCATAAAATCTGACTTAAGTCGATCAGTTCGGTGAATGTAAACTCCAAGGACAAGGTCATCATCAAGCAAACATTTGGGATAAACTGGGCTGTCTCGGCTTGTTATTTCATGAACACCATCACCATCGATGTCTTCATTATCATCTGAAACTACATTCACAGAAGAAAATCAATGCTATAATTGATTATTTACATAGTTACATTTACATTTAATGAAATCTTAACTTTAAAGAAAAAGACAGAAAATGCCAGACAGTAGCAAAATATATACTAAAGAGTAAAATACTACATTTACTAATTCATTAAAATCGGTAAGGAATCTTTTATTTTTTCTTATCAATGAACAACACAAAAAGAAAAAGCAAATCAATGACAAAAAGTAATGTTATCTGAGTATTTTCTAAGTGGAATATACATTACTTAGTTCATTTATAACCAGAATTTCTGCTTCTGCCTAGGATGTAGTAGGATGCATCAGGTCAACACTTCAGATATCAAAAACTGGAAAAATCCCAATTAATTACAAAAATCTTATTTTAAAGGCATTGGAAAAGTACAGAAACAATTGCTACCACATGAACTAAAGTTCCAGAGAAGCATCACTCAGAGGTAAGCTAATCTGGACAGGGAGCTGTTTTGTCTCTGGGGACATCTGTTGACTCAGGGTAGGCTGAGGATCAGTGTTTGACTCAAGCAGGAGGTTACCGCTGGGAGAAAGAGTAACCAGCAACAATTTTAGTTGTTCTCTGGCATTAATAATAAACTGGAGACTTCAGGAGCCTCAACTGCATGGCCAATTTTCCTCACAAAACTGAATTCTGAGGTTATGGTGTGGCTGGAGAGGTAGGAGACCACGACCTACTGGGGAGGGAGTCTGAAACAAAACTGGTAAAGATGAAGTCCTAAATTAGGGTGTCATCAATTTATATTGAGGACCTACAACTACTTTTCACACGGGGTCACTTATCAGTTCTGGGTGTGGCTAGAAGTTAAAAACCCAGGTGGAACTCTTGGTAGAAAGCCATTATTGGGAGGCAGAGAAACAGAGGTTTGGTACTCATAGGGGGCTGGAGTGACAAAACTGGAGACTGAAAGGCCCTCAAACTCATGGTCAGTCTCCCCCTCAAGATATTTGTCAAATTTTGAAGCTGTAGAGGCTAAAGGTTAAACTGAAAAGCACCGAAGGACAAAACTGAATCTCCCAGAGTCTTTTAGGGCTGAAGAGACAAATACATGTCAGGCTCTTGCTTTGAAATACAAGGGAGGCCTTATCCTAGGAACAGAATGAATCAGAGGTAAGAGTCAGCAATACTACAATCCAGCTGTGATCTAGATCAATTACTGAAAGCCATTGCCCACTCTATCTACCTAAGAGAGAAACGAAGAAAACCTTCTCTATTACAAGAATCTTCTGAGCCTCTAGGATTCTATTCACAATGTCTAGCATATAATAACAGTTACTAGACATAAACGAGGCAACACTATATGACCATTAATCAAAAAAGAAAACAGATGATAGAACCAGACGGAAACTGGCATATAGACATTAAAATACCTATGATTAGTATGCTTAAGAAAATAAAAGGAAATAAATGCAATATAGTTTTTAAAACTGGAGACTTGTAGCCAGTGTTATGGTGTAGTAGGTAAAGCCACACCTGTGACACTGGCATCTCCTATGGGTGCAGGTTCAAGTCCGGCTACTCCACTTCTGATGCAGCTCTCTGCTAATGTGCCTGGGAAAGCAGCAGAAGCCAGCCAAAGTCCTTGGGCCCATGCTATCTACATGGGAGATCCAGAGGAAGCTCCTTGCTTCAGACAAGCCCAGCTCTGGCCATTGTGGCCATTTGAGCGAACCAGCAGATGGAAGATCTCTCTCTCTCTGTAAACTCTGCCTTTCAAATAAATAAATAAATCTTCACACAACAAGAACAACAAAAAAACCTGGAGACTTTTCTACAATTAGAATCCATAAAAAATTCTGGAACTGAAAAAATACAATGTCTGAATTATGAACTCAATACATGGATCTAATGACACAAAGGACACAAAGAAAGACAGGATTTGTGACCAAAAAGAGGAGTCAATATAAAAATCCAAACTGAAGCATCATGGGAGAAAAAAAATAGGAGAAAGAGAATTTAAGAAACTTGTGGATATACTCAAAACAACTAATATACCTGAAAGCACAGTCTACAAAAAGGAGACTTTGAAGAAACCATATTAGAAGAAATAACAGAAAAGAATTTTTGATAACTGATAAAAAATTTCAACCAATGAACTCTAAGCAGGATAAATTCTAACAAAACTGGATTTAGTCACCTCAGAAGAAAACACTGAAATCAGTCAGGGGGAAAAAAAAAGATTCCCTGCACAGGGATAGAAACAAGACTGTAGCTGGTAACAGAAATTATTTAAGTCAGAAGACAGAAGTATGGTTTCTGTAAAATATCAAAATAAAATAACTTATAATCAAAAAATCTGTTTTAGTAAACATCTCAAAATGAAGGTAAAAGTAAAGGAGTTTTGGACAATAACGTGTGACAGAATTAGCAAGCCTTCATTAAGAGAAACACTAAGTTCTTTAAGCAGATGAAAAATGGAAAACTGGAAATTCATTAAGGAACGGGTAAATTCTGGAGTAAATATAAATAAATATCAAATGTGAAAAATAACAAATCAGTGAATTCTCAGTTATATGCAGAACTAAAATGCGTAACAATAAGAACCCATAAAATAGGAGAGGGATGAATGCAGTGAAACTGGCAACTGTTCTAACAGTGCTGGGGGAGTGCATTTTATTGCGGATTGACTGTGTAAGTCAAGAATAAACTTAATGCTCTTCTAAGTAACAACTAAAAATAGTAAAGAAGGTATAATAAGCTAATTGGAGAATTTTTTTAAATAATTAAAGTAATTCAAAATGAGAAAAAGGAACATAAAATAGGTAAATCAGACAGAAAATAGTGAGATGATACACATAATACAAGGACATAGGAAGATTATAAGCAAGAGGATGGAAATAAGTACATTGTTCAAACTTAAAACCCAAGTACATTTTAAGGGAAAATGAATTACTGAAGAGGGACATTGCATAATGATAAAAATGTGAATCTGACAGGAGATACAATACTTTTAAATATGCATATATTTAACAACACAGCTTCAAAATATATAAATAAAAACTGACAGAAATTAAAAAAGATATCACAGAAAGAATTTTAACATCCTTTTCAAAAACTGACAGACTCAGTAAATCAAAAAAAAAAAATCAGTGAGATGAACACAAAGTTGATGTAACTGACACACATCAAACACTGCACTAAATAACAGAATTCATTCTTCTTAAGTGCACATGGAATAGTTACCAAAACTGACTCTATGGTCATTATGAAAGCCTCAGTACACGCAAAAGATTAAAATCATTCATAGTACTCAGACTTCTCTGAAAACAGAAGACAGAAGCCAGTTACAGAAAGGTAACTAGAAAATCATCTGCAGGGGTCAGCGCTGTGTTGCAGTGAGTTAAGCTGCCTCCTACAATGCCAGCATCTCTTACTGGAGTGCCAATTTGAGTCCTAGCCTCTCTGCTTCTGATCCAGCTCCCTGCTAATGTGCCTGGAAAGCAGCAGAGGAAGACCAAAGTACTTAGGGCCCTGCCATCCAGGTAGAAGAGCCCGATGGAGCTCCAGGTTCCTGGCTTCTGCCTGGTCCAGCCCCTATTGTTGTGGCCATTTGGGAAGTGAAACAGTAGATAGATATCTCTTTGCCTTACAAATAAATAAATTAATATTAAAGCCTTAAATGCATATGAAACAAGAAAAATGGAAATCTTTCTTATTAAATCAATCTCTTTTAAAAAAATTTATTTATTTATTTGAAAGAGTGATACACAGGAAGAGACAGAGAGAGAAAGGTCTTCCATCCATTGGTTGATTCCCAAATGGCCTCAATGGCTGGAGGGGCCAAAAGTCAGGAGCCAGGAGGTTCCTTGGGGTCTCCCAAGTGAGTGCAGGAGCCTAAGCACTTGGGCCATCTTCTGCTGCTTTCCCAGGCACATTAGCAGCGAGCTGAATCTGAAGTGAAATGGTTCCATCTTGAACCAGCATCCATATGAGATGCCAGCATCACAGGCATTCTGAAATGGAATGCAGGCATCTTAACTAGGTCAAACATTCATCTCCTTTCCAAACTTAAGGAGGAAATATACTTCCTCTGTCACTCTGTCTCTCCAAAAAATTAAATAATTAAAAATTTTTAAAAAAAGTCAGTCAAAAAGAGCACAGTATTTATAATTTGATTCATATTTTTAAAAAGATTTTATTTATTTACTTGAGAGGAAAAGTTACAGAGAAAGGGAGAGACAGAGAGAAGGGTCTTCTATTCATGGGTTCACTCCCCAAATGGGCACAACAGCCCGCGATGGTCCAATAGGAGGCCGGGAGCTTCTTCCAGGTCTCCCACACAGTTGCAGGGGCCCAACCACCTGGGCCATCTTGCTACTGTTTTCCCAGGCTATAAATACAGAGCTCAATTGGAAGAGGAGCAGCTGGTACTAGAAACAGCACCCATATAGGATGCTGGTGCTGCAGAAGAGGCTTAGCCCACTTAGCACAGACCCTCAATTCATATTAAAATAGGCAAAGAACAAACAGATGTCAGGACAGGTTTACTCTTATAGAGCTCGTAACTGGATCTGAGGGGGTTTCTGGGTGATGTTCTGTTACTTGATATAGATGTTATCTATAGTTATGCTGAGTTTGTGAAAATTCACTAACTAGTATACTTCTCACAGGTGTATTTTTCTATATGCATATTGTGCTTCAACAAAGTTTTTTTATTTGTTTTTCCAATTTTCATTTTATTTGAAAGGCAGAGAGACAGAGATCATTGATCTGCTTGTTCACTCTCCAAATGCCTGCAACAGCCAGGGCTGGGAAAGACCGAAGCCAGGAGCCAGGAACTCAGTACAGGTCTTCCATATAGATGGCAGGAGCCAAATATTAAGCCATAATCTGCTGCCTTCCCAGAGAGCACATTACTAGGAATCTGGATCAGAAGCAGCTCTAGGACTTGAACTTAGATATAGGATGTATATGCCAAGTAGTACTTTACCCACTGTGCCTAACGCCCACCCCTACAATGTTTTTAAATATTTAATTAAAGAAACCACAAAACATTACCCATTGTATCCTCTAACAAAGATGCACCATAATTGGAAAACTGTCTACATTGGTCCAGTTTTTAAGCTACTTAAGTAGAAACTGAAATAAAAAAGACATAACAAGTGATTAAAAAGGCAACAATAAGTAAAGTAAGACAAAAGTAATGAGAAAAAAGAAGAGAGAAAGCAAGAGGCAAAAAGGAAAGTTGAGGAAGGAGAAACTGAATATAGCTGAGGAACTCAAAGCTACTATGCTGGCCTGAGGGATGTAGCCTGAACATTTGAAAGGTTTATGGCTGTTGACTATTTGTAGCTTTCAACAACTGTGTCTTAACCATTTAGGGCTCTAAACACAATGGTTTAAAGAAGAAATCTGTGTCACATTAGCAAAAACAAAGTCAACATCATTCTAGAGTTGAATTAAATCAAGAAAATATAACTCACCAGAGACTCAGTTACAAATAAATGAATGTTTTAATCTAGACAAACCCAAGAAAAAGTGCTAAATATTCTATATTAGGTTATTTTCAATTATATCCTTTAGTTTTAGTTATAAGGTTCAAGCTTCTTAAAATTAAGTTTCTACCAAGGTACACAATTTTTCATTTACTTTGGATAACAAACCTGCTTTAACTTTCTTTTTTGTTTTTTTGGGCTTAGGTTTTGTGTTTTCTTGCATGTTGTCTTCTGTGTTTTGTTCCATTGAGTTTATTTCATCATCTTGATGAGCATCTGAAGTAACTGCTTCAACTGGAGATTCCTTATTTTGTTCACCTTCATTTGGGTCATTAGAGATGGTCAATGAACTGTAAATAAAATCCAAGGATAAGCCATTATAAATATATTATTATGATATTATTTATTATTCACTTTACTACAGAATGACCAGTGCATAGAAGCAAAGACAATTTCAGAGTCAATATTATTTTCTACTGGGAGATGCATACCACATTTTATTATACACTAAAATTGTTAGTGGCCAAACTAAGTATCATAGGCACTATGTTATTCTTGTTAAAGAGTTACACACCTGTGAGCCAACTCAAACTAGGCTCAAAACCATAGGAGAAAATTCTATTTTATATGCAATGGATCTGTGTGATCAAAGCATCTTCACTCTGCTGCCAAGAACAAATTGAAAAATGAAAAAACTTCCATTTATTTATTTATTTAAAAGACTGGGAGGGTGTGGAGGAGCTACAGACATGGTAGAAGCCTCTAAAGGTGGCCCTGCTGATTGCTGCCTCTTGATACTCATGTTATTGTATACTCTTCTCCTCTGAGTGAGGCTTGACCTAGTGACCCCCTTCTAATCGACAGAATATGCCAAAGAAATGGATGTCACTTCTGAGATCAGATTTCAAAAAGATCGAGGCTTCTGTCTTGCACTCTCTCAGAGCACTCACTCTGGGGGAAGCAAGTGGCTATGTTGTGAGTAGCAAGGAGGTGAGAGGTGGCAAAAAGCTAGTCAGGACTGGGAACTTCCAACTGCCACATGAGTGAGTGTAGATTTGGATTGTCCCCAAGGCCTTCTGACAGTTGTGTCACTTAGCAGAACCTTCCCCAGTCAAGGCTGGAGATGACTTGAGCCCTGGCCAACATCCTGATTGCTGGGGTGAGATCCTTTGAGAGTCAGAGGCACCCAATCTAGTCATTCTGAATCCTGACCCATACAAAGAGTAACACAATCAAATGCTTGCTGTTCTAAGCTGCTAAATTCTGCAGTAATTTTTTAATGCAGCAATGGAAAAATAATACAGATACTAACATGTCCCTGCAGCAACCTGACTTACCTTATCTTTTGTTAGAATTGATCTACTTTTTGGTGAGAGGGCAATTATTTTTAACCAAGGGCCTTACGGATAATTTTCTTGTAATGCCAAGGAATAGTCACTTTAAAATGGTCCTACCTCAAGTTGTTTCTCTAAATAAGGATTGCAAGGGGAGAATGTTAATTATGGAAGTTAAAAGACATTTTTATCTGAAGTTTTCTACAAGAAGAGAACCTATAAATATGAATATAAACCTATATCAAATACACACACACACATATATGTAAGAGCAGCATATACAGAAAAAGACTAGATTATCAAATTGTTAATACTGATTATCTTTGGATGGTCGTGCTCCAATAACCAAATGTTATTTGAGCAAGAGAAGGCCACATTTATATATATCCAAGTAGACATCTATAACTCAAAAAGCTGGAAATAATTAGGTTTCTATTATTTTAAAAGCAGACAGACTCATAAGTATGTAGTTAAGGGTGGAGTCTTGAATTAGACTACCAAATTTCTGGCTCTATCTCTTACTAGTTCTGCGATTTAAACCCGTTTCTTCACAGCAAACAGAGTGAAAATATGACTTTCAGTTATGGGAATACATGAGTTAACCCTTGCAAAGAACTGAGTACTCAGTGAGGTGCTACCTAGAATGTCAGTTGTCACTATCTTAGTGCAATGTCAACTAATCAAAGACTAAGAATGCTCTTTTGTTTAATACAGGTATCACTCTTCAGTTGAATATAACAGTTTTCTTAAGAAGACAATTTCTAGCTATCAATGCAAAGTACCTTGTCTCAGCTTTACATGGAACTGGAACTTTCTTTTTTTTCTTTTTTCTTTTCTCACTGCTTAACTTGTCATCATGCAACAAAGTATCAGAAGGAAAGTAAGTCAGCTGCTCTTTCAGTTTCTTTTTTATTTTCTTCTTAATCTCCTTGGCCATTTCCTCAGCTACCTGGAGCTGATACGCTTGCATCAGTTCTTGTTCTTCCTCTTCCACAGCGGCACGTTCCCGCCCCTCACTGGCTTTCTCACTTTGCTGATGATCCACACCGGGCTGCGACTTTGGTCGTGCTTTCTGATGTGCAGAATCTGCCTTCTTCTCCGGAGTGTCCGCTTCCATTTCCTGTGCAGTCACCTGGGGCGCTGTCTTTCCAGCCTTTCTGTTCGGCTTTCCTTGCTTGTCTTCCTCTACACTAGCATCATCATGTGGACTTTCAGCTGCAGACTGAGTATTTCTCAATTTGTTTTTACTGACTCGCATGCCCTTCTCTGGGTTATTTGTATTAGTAGCTTTTACATCATCACTTTCACTTTCTTTAATATTCTGAAGATTGCTTCTGACAGCGTCAGCCTAAGAAAAGAAGACACAAGAACAAATTTTCAGCTAAGCATAGTTTGCTTACATGAACAGTATGATTAGTATTATATTAGGAAGATTATTGAATTTTTTTACTTGGAATCAATGAGTCTGTTTTAGAGCATTTGAGGAAATTTCTCATAGTTTACATTCCAAGATTTATATTAGTAAACCCTAAAAGTAACTTAAGATCAAGTGAATTATTAACATGGGGAAGAAGTATATATGGATGTTCCAGAAATGAATTAACTGCTCAACTCTCAAATGCTATTTTCCTCATTGGCAGAATGATCCACACTCTAGTCTAGCTAAGAAATATTTGAGAAATTGCTGAAGGAGTCATGAAGTGCAAAATATTTCAAGTTCCTAAACAGAATATGTACCCAGCTCATTGATCTGGCTTTATAATTACACTCCCCACTTAAAAAATCTATAGCTCAGGGCTGGAGGTATGGCGCAGTAGGTTAATCCGTCCACCTGCAATACTGGCATGGACTGGCTGCTCCTCTTCTGATCCAGCTCTCTGCTGTGGCCTGGGAAAGCAGCAGAAGATGGCCCAATTGCATGGGTATCTGCACCCATGTAGGAGACCCAGAAGAAGCTCCTGGCTCCTGGCTTTGGATCGTCTCAACTCTAGCCATTGCGGCCATTTGGGGAATGAACCAGCAGATGGAAGACCCTTCTCTCTGTCTTTCCCTCTCACTGTCTGTAATTCTACCTCTCAAATAAATAAATTAAAATCTTGAAAAAGTCTATAGCTCTATGATTATCCTGCAATGAGTCCAAAAATATCACTAAAATGTTGCTAAATATTACATCTCAAATTAAACAGACGAAGCACTTATCTGTACCTTCTCTCCTGATCAAAATAATTTGAAATTAGTGATTTTTTAATTAGAAATAAATCAAGAAAAGGTGGGAAATCAAAAAGGAATGTTTCTTGTAGTAAAACAAATATTCTGAGAAATTCTCCAAAGGTTAAAAAAGTTTAAGATTAGATCTATTAAGAAGCCATCAGAGAAAATCACAGTCCACAGAGAAAGATCTCCTGAGATAAGGGTGGTTCTGCAGAAGCCAGAAGAATCAGTTATCAGTATTTATGAGGAGGAAGAGTAAACCAGAGGTGACCAACCAAGCATGGCTTTCTTTTAAGGGATTAGGCAGCCGAGTGCAGAGGGAAATTGCAATGTGCTTAGGTATGTTCAACCCCCACAAATAGCAGAAGCAAACTATGTTAAACATAACCTTACACAGGAGAAGAGAGATTCTCAACATAAAAATGACCACCCAACTGAAAATGAACAATAAAGGAACGTAGCACAAAAAAGGAAGCCCACCAAATCCAACAGCACAAAAAAATGAACACCTAAGGAAAAGGGATAGCATGCAAAAATAATAAACACTTAATTTAAAAATAAAAAAGTATGTTGGATTAAAAAAAAGATGACACTGCTGTTAGATGTAAAAAATTAACAAATATATTGAAAAACAGAATGGACATAAGCCAAAATGGCCCAAGATGAAGCTAAAATCAAAATGACAAATTCTCCCAGAAATGGATGTGCTTACCAAGGAACAGTAAGGTTCAATTTATGAATTTCCCCATGTTTATAAGTGGTTAGAAATTACCCAATATACATAAAAATAAAATGGAAAATATTAGCAAGTAGCATCTCAATTTATAACTAACATTTTACCATCTCCAAGTCTTTTCTGCTCATCACATCCTATTGTATAATAGAATGTAATAGTTTCATGAGTTAGTTTAGGATTGAATTTTGAAATGTTCCAAATACACTTGCTCATGTTCCTATTATGTCTTTGTCCATTCCTTTTTATCTTTAAATTCTGTGCATAATTTAGGATTTTTTTGGTCTGCTTCCTAAATAGGGTTATTAATAAATCTCATTTAGTAAAATACATATTTTGAGTACATAAATGAATTCTGCCCATTGTATACAGTCACATGGTCATCACAACAATTGTGGTACTAAATATTTCAACCACCTCATATAGCCTTTCAACACCATCCTATGTGCCTTAGCCTCCATGACTGCTGATCTGCTTTCTATCCCAGGGTTTTGCCTTGTCTGAAATTTCATAACAAATGGAATCATACCCTATATAGCCTTTTGTGTCTGGTTTTCTTCACTGAGCACAAAGAATCTGGAATATATCCATTTGTTACATGCAGAGTAAGTAGTTTATTCATTTTTATTGCTAGCGGTATTCAGACATATGGATAGCCACATTTTGTTTCTCCATACACCAATTTACACATTTTTAAAATTATTTCTAGTTTTTCACTGCTGTAAGTTTTCCTTTCTCTTTAGTAAATACCCTAAGTGGAATTGCTGTGTAATGGTAAGCAGATGCTTAACTTCTTAAGTAATTGCCAAATAGTTCCCAAAGTAGTTGTGCCATTTTGATCAGCAAAATGTAAGAATTCCAGTTACTTGATGTTCTTCCCAGTGCCTAATATCGTAATTTTCTGAATTTTCAGCAGTTCTAAAAGATATGTGATGATATCTTCATATTGCCTTAAATTGCATTTAATTACTAATGACATTGAGAATCTTTACATGTACTTATTTACTATTTATATACCTGTTCTTAGGTTGAGCGCTCATATTTTTTGTCTATTTTTATTGAGTGGCTTCACATCACTGAGTTTTAACAGTTCTTAAAATGTTCTAGATACATTTCATCAAACAGTGCTTTTTTTTTTTTTTTTAAGAGATTTTATTTATTTATTTGAGAGGTAGAGTTACAGACAGGAGAGAGAGGGAGAGGCAGAAAGGTCTTCCACCTGCTGGTTTACTCCCCACAAGGCCACATTGGCCTGAGCTGAGCAGATCCAAAGCCAGCAGCCAGGAGCTTCTTCCAGGTCTCCCATGTGGGTGCAGGAGTCCAATCTTTTAGGCCATCTTCCACCGCTTTCCCAGGTCATAAACAGAGAACAGGATCAGAAGAGAAGCAGCCAGGACACGAACTGGTACCCATGTGGGATGCTAGCCCACTAGGCCACGATGCCAGCCCCAGGTATTTTCTAATAACCTATGGTCACTCATTTTCTAACCAATATTTTTAATTTACCTCTTCTGTGGCTCATGATTTTGTACCCTGAAAAATCTGCCTAAACAAGTTTGGTCACAAAAGTTTTATCCTATGATTCTTTTGTAAGTTACACAGTTTTAGCTCTCATTTTTAGGTCTTTGACCCATTTTAAGTTAATTTTCAAATATGAGATGTTACAGTTTATTAACTGTATATAGATATCTGCTTGTTATAGGAATTTTTGTTGGAAAAATTATCATTTACCTCACCAAACTGAATGGCAACTGTTGTCAAAACTTAGTTGACCATATAGATTAGGTTCTATTTCTTTTTTTCTTTTTTTTTTTTTTTTTTGACAGGCAGAGTGGATAGTGAGAGAGAGAGACAGAGAGAAAGGTCTTCCTTTTTGCCGTTGGTTCACCATCCAATGGCCGCTGCAGCCGGCGCATTGTGTTGATCCAAAGCCAGGAGCCAGGTGTTTCTCCTGGTCTCCCATGCGGGTGCAGGGCCCAAGGACTTGGGCCATCCTCCACTGCCTTCCCGGGCCATAGCAGAGAGCTGGCCTGGAAGAGGGGCAACCGGGTAGAATCTGGTGCCCCGACTGGGACTAGAACCCGGTGTGCTGGCGCCGCAAGGTGGAGGATCAGCCTGTTAAGCCACAGCACTGGCCTAGATTTTCTATTTTAAAAACTTGTTGGCATTTCGATTAGGATTGAACTAGTCACTAGATCAATTTTCAGAGAATGCACATGTGACAATACTGAATTTTATGATCCCTGACATGGATACCTACTTATTTGTCTTTACTTCTAGCACTATGGGAGTTTTTGGTACACAGGTCTTGCACATTTTCTGGTAAATTTATTCTTGTTTGTAACATGTTTATTGCAATTATAAATGATTTTTAACTTCTAATTTCAAATTACTGGTACAGAAATACAATGAATTTTTTATACATTAACTTTTATATTCTGCTAATTTCTCTTAGTTCTAGTTCTGCTTCTTTTATCTTTCTTAAGATATTAACATAGATAATGTCATCTGTGAATACAGCCTATTTTACTATTTCCTTTAAAATCTTTTTCCTTTTTTTGGTTGCATTACTTCATTGTTCAGTTTCTCCAGTACAATTCTGAATACACAGAGACACATGCTCAAGGTTAGGCAAAAGCACTCAGTTGGGGTTTTTTGTTTGTTTGTTTTACATTCAGTAAGATGTTAACTACAGGCTTTTAACACACCCTTAATTTAAGGATGTTCCTTTTTATTCTTGGTTTATCTGATAGTTATCAGGAATAGGTGACAAGTGTCAAATTCTTTTTCTGAGTTGAGATGACCAAATGATTTAACTTTTGACATGGCGAATTACATCAATTTTTTTTTTAAAGATTTTATTTATTTATTTGAGAGGTAGAGTTATAGACAGTGAGAGGGAGAGACAGAGAGAAAAGTCTTCCTTCTGTTGGTTCACTCCCCAAATGGCCGCAATGGCCAGAGCTGCACCAATCCGAAGCCAGGAGCCAGGTGCTTCTTCCTGGTCTCCCACACGGGTGCAGAGGTCCAGGCACTTGGGCCATCTTCTATTGCTTTCCCAGGCCACAGAAAAGAGCTGGATTGGAAGAGGAGCAGCTGGGACTAGAACTGGCGCTCATATGGGATGCTGGCGACGCAGAAAGAGGATTAACATACTGCGCCACGATGCTGGCCCCAACATCAAATGGTTTTTCTAACACTGAACTGACAATTCATTCCTGAGATAAGTCCCATCTGGTCATGGTATTTTATCTTATTTATAAGATTGGTTTTCTAACATTTTGTTGAAGGTGGTTGCATCCAAATTAAAAAGGGATCCTGGGTGGTGGTTTTCTTATAATCTCTTTATCTAGTTTTGGAGTAAGGGCAATAATTGCCCAAAAAAGGAGTGGAGAAGTATCACTTCTTACTGTAAAGTATCAAAGAGATTATACAGAATTGATATTATCTCTTCCTCAAAAGCTTTGTAAAAATATATCAATGAAGACTAATTTTCTTTGTGGGAAAGTTTTTATTTTTAAAAAGATATAATATTCAAATTATTTCTTTTTCAGTGAGCTTTGGTAATTTGTGCCCTTCATATAATATATGCATGTCATCTAAGCTGCTAAATTTATTGTCATAAAGTTATTCATAACATTCCCTTATTATGAAGATCTATAGCATCATCAGTGAATCCTCCCTTACATTTCTAATATTAGTAATTTGTGTTTGAGATCATGCATAAAAGTTAATTCAATATGTTTAGGTTACAAAAATAATATAAATTCCAAAAAAGGTCTATTGTTTTAGGACCAGCCCCAGGCAGGCTCCTGGTAACTGAGCTCTGAATCCTTGAAATCTTGTGCTTTACAGGAGTGTTTTCGTATTCCTGAAGCCTTGGAACACAACTGTGCCGTTTAACCAGATAGTTTATATTAAACAATGTGATTTATAGTGACCATCTGTGTTTGTCCTGGGGCGCTGCAGTCTGAGTAGCCGAGGTCAAACAGGTGTTGCATGCCTATGTGACTGATCCTCCCCTGCACCAGGACATACAACCATGGACATCAAGGCTCATGTAGGCATTTCTGGTTGGCAGTACTTCGCTCATGTTGTCAAACACATGGTAGAACTGAGTGAGTTCCATGAGCTCCACTAGGAGGGTACACCTGGAAGCCTGCACTTGGTTTCTCCTTTGCTATGCCCCCATGCAGCTTTTCATCTGTATCCTTTTGTTGTAATCAATTATAAGTCTAACTGTTTTTGAGTCCTGTGATTCTCTAGTGGATTACCAAACTTGAGGGTGGCCATGGTGACCTCTAATACACTGAATAACTGATTTTACTGGTCTTTCAAAAGGATCTGAATTTAGATTTACAGGTGCTACTTTTTTTAAATTTTTTTTTTTTTGACAGGCAGAGTGGATAGTGAGAGAGAGAGAAAGGTCTTCCTTTTTTTTGCCGTTGGTTCACCCTCCAATGGCCTCTGTGGCCGGCGCATCTCGCTGATCCAAAGCCAGGAGCCAGGTGCTTCTCCTGGTCTCCCATGCGGGTGCAGGGCCCAAGGACTTGGGCCATCCTCCACTGCCTTCCGGGGCCATAGCAGAGAGCTGGCCTGGAAGAGGGGCAACCGGGATAGAATCCGGCACCCCAACCGGGACTAGAACCCGGTGTGCCGGCGCCGCAAGGTGGAGGATTAGCCTGTTAAGCCACGGCACCGGCCTGTTTTTGTTTTCTATCTCACTGACTTAACAATCTTAATTACTACCATGCTCTGAATTTTTTTTTCATATTCTAAGGTGAAAGCTTCAGTGATGGCTTAAGACCATCCTTCCTTCTTAATACAGCATTTAGGCTATAAATCTTGCTATAAGTACAAATCTTGGTATGTTGAGATCTCTTTTTAACAAAATATTTTCTCATTTCTTTTGTGATTGTTTTGATATATTGGTTACTTAGGGTCTTCACTTCCAAATATTTGGAGCTGGTATAATTATCTGTTGATTCTTTCTGGTTTGAATCTGTTGTGGTCTAAGAATATGCTCTGTGTTAAAATTATATTAGAAAATTAAAAGTCATTTTCCCTTAGTTTGATATGCTTTCCTGAAATGATACATTTTTTATGTTGCAGATAAAATTACCAAATTACTTTCTAAAAAAAAGTTATTCCTGTTTATGCTAGCACCAACATATGAAAATATCTAATTGTCCACTTTCTTCCCAACACAGGTTATTTTCAGTCCTTTAAATCTTTTCAAATTCAATATGTGCAATTTTAATACTGTATTTTAAATTTTCATTTAATTATTAGTGAGATTGGACTTTTCTCTAATACCTAATGTTTTCTAGTAGTGTTTCTGTTAGCTGCCTTTTTTCCTTTACTCATTTGCTACTGGATTGTTTATCTTTTTCTTAAAAACTTTAAAAAAATTTTTTAAAGATTTTATTTATTTGACAGGTAGAGTTACAGAGAGAGGGAGAGACAGAGAGAAAGGTCTTCCATCCACTGGTTTACTCCCCAGATGGCTGCAATGGCTGGAGCTGACCGATTCAAAGCCAGGAGCCACGAGCCTCCTCTGGGTTTCCCACGTGAGTGCAGGGGCCCATGCACTTGGGCCATCTTCTATTGCTTTCCCACACCACAGCAGAGAGCTGGATCAGAAGAGGAGCAGCTGGGACTTGAATCGGCACCCACATGGGATTCTGCTGCTGCAGGCAGAGGCTAAGCCCACTATGCCACAGTGCCAGACCCAGCTTGTAAGAATTTTTAAACATTAAGGGAGTTCATTTTTTACAAATATATTTTTGGTCAATTTGTAAAAAAAAAAATCTATAAAAGTTTTAACTTTCATATTCAAAATACAAATCTTTAGATTTTTTTGTGGCCCATGCTGTCAATCTGGGTGAATATTCCATGTGCACCAGCCAACAATGAGTATTGTGTTTGTTGGGTACAATGTTCTATAAAACTCAAGAAAAAATGTGTTAATAGTGTTAATGAAGACTTCTATACTCATTAATTTTTTGACTCCTTGTTCTATCTGAGAGGAAGGACTGAAGTATCTAACTGTGATTGCTGATTGTCTACTTCTCATTTCATAGCTGAAAGTTTTTCACTTGTCTATTTTGAAGCTCTGTTATTATACATATTTAGAATTATTGTCTTCCTTACAAACTGACTTTATCATAACTAATATTCCTCTTTATCCTTGGTGTGATTTTTTATTCTAAAATATACTTTCTCCAGCATAAATGTAAGCATTCTAGGTTTTTTTTTTACTCAGATGAGCATAATTTATTTTTTTCCATCCTTAAGTTGTAACTTATCTGTGCCTTTACACATATATTTAAAGTTGGTTTATTACAGTCAACACGCAGTTGGGTTTTGTTTATGTGCTAGTCTGATGATCTCAACATTGTAATGGGTTTGTTTGGACCATTTACAATTAAAGTGATTCTTTGTATGACTGGGTCTAAATATGTTTGCTTTCTATTATCCTATCTTCCTTTATTTCTTTTTCCTCTCTTCCTATCATCTTTCTTGGTGTGTATTTGTGATTTCATTGCAGGTATACCTCAAAGATATTGCAGGTTTGGTTTCAGACTATGGCAATAAAGGGAATAGCAGAATAAAGTTGCAGGGCCGGTGCTGTGGCGTAGCGTGTAATAGATGGCTGCAGTACTGGCATCCCATATGGGCGCCAGATCGAGTCCCAGCTGCTCCACTTCTGATCTAGCTCTCTGCTATGTCCTGGGAAAGCAACAGAAAATGGCCCAAGTGCTTGGGCCCCTGCACCCACGTGGGAGACCTGATTCCAGGCATCAGATTGGCCATTTGGGGAATGAACCAGAGGATGGAAGACGTCTCCCTCCCTCTATACCTCCGCCTCTCAGTAACTCTGCCTCTCAGTAATTCTGCCTTTCAAATAAATAATATTAAAAAAAGAATAAAGTTGCATGGATTTTTTTTTTGGTTTCCCAGCTCATATAATAGTATGTTCACAGTATACACTAGTTTATTAGGTGTGCAATAACATTATGCATAAATGCATACATACTTTAACTTAAAATACTTTATTTATTTATGTATTTATTTTGACAGGCAGAGTTAGACAGTGAGAGAGAGATAGAGACAGAGAGAAAGGTCCTCCTTTTCCATTGGTTCACCCTGCAAATGGCCGCCACGGCTGGCGTGCTGCACCGATCTGAAGCCAGGAGCCAGGTGCCTCCCCCTGGTCTCCCATGCTGGTGCAGGGCCCAAGCACTTGGGCCATCCTCCACTGCCTTCCTGGGCCACAGCAGAGAGCTGGACTGGAAGAAGAGCAACCAGGACAGAATCCGGCGCCCCAACCGGGACTAGAACCCGGGGTGCTGGTGCCGCAGGCAGAGGATTAGCCAAGTGAGCCGTGGTGCTGGCCAAAATACTTCATTGTTAAAATTGCTAGTGATCACCTGAGGCTTCATCTATTTGTAATTCTTTGCTGCTCATGGGTCCTGCCTTGAAAGCAGGGTGGAGGCTACCAATGGTTGGCTGCTGCAAGTTTGTAAAAAAAGACAATGATGAAGTTTACTGCAGTGCCTCTTCCTTTCACAAAGATTCCTCTGTAGCATGTGATACTGTTTGAAGCATTTTACCTACAGAACTTCTTTTCAAATTGGAGTCAGTACTCTCAAACCCTACCACTACTTTATCGACTTAGTGTAATCTTCCAAATCCTTGGTTATCATTTCAGTAGGGGCCCCGGTTTCTTTCACCAGGAGTGTATTCCATCTCAGAAAACAATTTTGTTGCTCATTCATAAAGTTTTAACAGACAGTGTAACAATTCAGTCACACCTCAGGTTCCACTTTTAATGCTAGTGCTCTTGCTATTTCCACACCTGCAGTGACATTCTCCCCTGAGTCTTGCGACCCTTTGACCCATTCACTAGAGTTGAAAGACAACAAGATGGTAGCTGAGTTAGACACTCCAGTCATTATCTCCCCACAGAGACCAATTTGCACAGCTGTTCACACACCAAACCACCCTCCCAAGAGCTAAGGAAGTCAGGTGAGAGACACAGTGCCTGGCTTTAGTATAAACTGAAGAAGTGATGCATTAAAGAAGGCAGGAAGGAAATAGTTCTCCAATCACCTCTCCTCTACCCCTAACAGTTTAGCTCGAGGAAAGAGGCCTCTTGTTTGGGGAAGTGAGAGGGAGGGAATTAAATGCAGATTTAAGAGCTGAAATCCAATACCAGATCCACTACAGTGAATCCTGAGCTGGAAAGTGCCCCCAGCTCTCTCCACAGGCCTGTCCTCACAGGCTGACCCTCTGGTCCCTTGATTGCCTCTAACACCCATCCGCCAACCTTGGGCAGGCAGCAGAGCGAGAACCCAGCCATTGAGAATTAGGTCAGGAAAGTAAGTACAGAACTCTGCCTTGGAGCTCAGTGCCAGGCAAGCCATAATGAGAACCAGCACCAGATAGGGCCCAAAGGACTCAATTCTCAGGCCAGTATTAGAGATGGAGCCTCTAGACCTGCCCTGGCATCAGGCAGAAACCTGTACCCCAGTGGATAGACTCATGTTTTGGCTTGCATCACCAGTAGCTACATTTGGGCCTGGTGAGCAGTTCTGAGAATGTGCAGGACCATATGGCTATGAGAATGAGGTGCAGCAGTAGCCAGAGGATTGTTTCCATTCCTTCTGTCCCGAAACTTAGGCAGACAGCAAGAAGGTACAGGGCAGTAACTCAGCAGTATGGCAGTAAAGTGACCACAAGACTGTGTCCTGGAATTCAGAGCAGGCCGGTAAAAGCTAATACTAGGTAAATGCTAGTAGTTCATGTCCCTAGGCCAGTGCCTGTGGGTGGAGTCTCTGGATCTGCTGTGGTGCCAGGTAGAGACCATGGCCCAGCTGATGACTTATTTCTCACCAGTATCACCTGTGGCTGATTACAGTGGCTCAGGAGTCCATCTTAGCAGCAGGCAGACCACAGCAGCTTGGGCCTTGGTTCAGGGCCCATGTCGCACTGTTAATGGTGGTCTGTGGGCTCTGGGTGTGATGTAGCATTGCAGCCACAGAACTGCTCACCCTCCCTCAACCCCAGGCAGCACAACATGGATGGAGTAATTGTTGACTTAGGGGAAAAACAGGGAGGTGGTTGCCAAGTCATTGCACAGCAGCTTGGGTCCCTCCACAGTGAAGCCCAGAACTGGGCAGAATTTCAAAGTGCCTGACCACAGGCTGGTGACTGTGGAAGAGGTGTCTAGGCCTACACTGGCTCCAGGCAGAGGCTTGCAGGGATGGACTGTCCACGTAAGATGTTCCCCAAGTTCATTCTGATCAATAGACCAACTGTGGGTTTGGGGAAAAACCTGGGTTTGGGTTGCCCTCTAGTGCCAGAACCATAACACAGGAACTGCTGACGTGGTGTAGACATTGACTTAGCATAGCATCTAAAGCTGAAATAACAGCAGTCTCCACAGGCTCCCAGAAGGTAAGCAGACTGCTTAGAATTCTTTGAAGGACAGGCACAAACAGCCAGACTATGAAGTGTGGAATTAATGTCTAATCCTTCAGTGTGCAAACACTGTACTCTCAGAGTACTATGAAAAAAACAAGGGCCCAGAAACCAACCATATAGCAACTGAAATCTTTAAAGTTTTGAATGGTGAATTAAAAATAGTTATTTTAAGGTAACTCGGTGAGCGTCAAGAAAACAAGGAAATGATTGAATACTTTAATGGAGAAACTTGATAGATATTGAAGTGATTAAAATGAAACAGAAATCCTTGAGGTAAAAAGTATGCTAAGTAAAATTAAAAACACGACAGAGGCATCGACAGCAGCATAAATCAAATAGGAGAAAGAATTAATGAGAATAGAGACAGGAAATTTAATACAGTCAAAAGAAAAAAGAAGATTCAGGAGTTAGGAAGCCAGCTTATGGCAACTCTGAAAGAGCATTTCAAGAACAAATATCCAAGTTACCACAGTTCAAAAAAGACCTGAGAATGCCAAAGGGGTACAAAGTTTACTCAAAGAGATAACAGGAAACCCCTCAAAAGGAGAAAAAGGTACCACTATCAGGTATAAGGAAGTTAAAGGTCACCAGGCAGATTTAACTCAACCAAGACTATCCCAAGATATGATATAATCCAACTCTCCAAAATTAAAGAGAACACTCTCAAAGCTGCACAAGAAACAAAATGCAAAGAGTTCTCAGTCTGCATGACTTCAGGCTTCTCACCACTAACCATATAGACCAGAGAAGAAAGGGATGAGATTTTCACAATACTGAAAGAAAAAAATGCCAAACAAGAATATTTGTCCTGTAAGAAATGCTAAAGAGAGTTTTCAAGCTGAAATACTAATTAGTAAGAAGAAAATAGGAGAAGTTAGAAAACTCATGATAACTATACAAATTTAGAATGCTCTAATATTGTAAATATGATGCATAAGCCATGCATATTGTTAGTATGAAGACTTGAAAACCAATTTTAAAACTACATTAACATATTAAAGAGATAGGCAATTTATAAAGATGCAAAATGAGACATCAAACATCCAAAATGTGGAGAAGTGTGTTTTATTTGGTTTTGTTTAAATGTCTTATTATGGTACCTTTAGGATCAATGTTAAGGTGCTATTATTTCAAAATACCTTGTTACATCAAAGATCTTTTCTGTAAGCATCACAGTAATTACAAAGAAAAATATATAATAGACTTACCAAAAATAACAAGCAAGAAATCAAAGTAACAACCAGGGAAAATCACTTAAACACAAAGATTATAAAATAAGGAGAGAGGAACTATAATAAGACTAGAAAATGAGTGTTAAATGGTAAGACCTTGGCTATCAAAAATTATCTGAAATGTGAATGGATCAAATTCTCCAATTAAAAGACATAAAGTGACTGAATGGATAAAAAGACTCAACTATCTGCTGCTGACAAGAAATTGGAGTCTCTTCTCAGAACACACACAGACTGAAAACTGAAGGAATATAATAAAATATTCCAGGCAAATGGAATAAAAAAGTGGTAGTAGTCATTTTTATATCAGATTAAATAAACTTTAAATCAAAAGCAGTTAAAAAAAAAAAAAAAGAGGGGTGGGAAATGTGGCACAGCGGAACAGTAGCAGTTGGGAAGTAGTAGTTGATGGTCCAGTCACTTTGGTTTCTGCCACTCTTGCTGGAGATCCACAGAGAGAGTTCCTGGCTTCCGGCTTTGGCCTGGCCCAGCCCTTGCTGTTGCGGGCATTTGGGGAATGACCCAGGTATGAAAGATCTTTCTCTTACTCTGTCCTTCTCTGTCACTCTGCCTTTAAAATAAATAAATATGAGGCTAGTGCTGTGGCCACCAAGCACCAGCATCCCATATGGGCACCGCTTTAAGTTCTGCTACTCCACTTCCAATCCAGCTCCTTGCTAACGTGCCTGGGAAAATAGCAGAAGATGGCCCCTGCACCCTCGTGAGAGACCCAGATGAAGCTCCTGGCTCCTGGCTTCAGATTGGCCCAGCTCCAGCAGTTGCTGCCATTTGGGGAGTGAACCAGAGGATGGTAGATCTCTGTCTCTCCCTCTCTGTAAATTCTGTCTTCCAAATAAATAAATAAATCTTTAATAAATAAATAAATACTTTTTTTAAAAAAAGAAAATGTTTTTTAAAAAGCAGTAGAAAGAGACAAGGAAGGTCATTTTATAATGATAACAGCAGCAAATGTTCATGGAGTGATCAGATTAAGATGGTGCAGTGTGCTGCTCCAGTCTAGGACAAGATAGTTTAAAAGAAAGTGGAAAGAGTGCAGTCTCAGGGAAGAGTTAGGCAGAAAACGCAGAGGAAAAGCTAAGTAAATTGGAGGAACACAGAGGACCTATGTGGAGGGTGAAGACATGCACAACTTAGGACCCCACCAGCCAAGAGCCTCTGCACTAGAAAACAAGTATTAAACGGAGAGCAAGGTGAGACCAGACACTGCAGCAGCCCAAGCCACTGGGAAAAAAAGCTGCAGCAAGAGCTTGGAGGGATTCTGGTTTGGAGCCTCGTGGAGGATAGTGTACCCGCCAAACTGGAGGAGAAAAACAAAGGGGGGCCACACTTTCTTTCTCCCTATTATCCTGTAACAAGCTGACAGAGAGCAGGCTCCATTTTGGACATATGAAACAGCTGCGCCAGCTTGTATGCGCACCCAGGGACCAGCCAAGCGTTGACTTCTGAGTTGGGTGGGGAGAATAGACGGGGCTAGGTACTCATGATTATGGAAGGCTTGTGTGCCAGAACTGTGAAAATACTGAGTGAGGCTGCATGGAAGGACTCAGTGTGACTGGGTCCTTGGGCAGTCACTGTGGAAGGCTCCACACAATCAAGGCTCCCTGGTCACCTGGTGAGAGACATTGCTGGGGAATCTGAGCTTATACTTAGGACTGCACAGATCCTTTGTGTGGTCCCTGTGGCAGAGCGAACAACTAATATACTCACTGGCTAGTGCCAAGGCACTGATCTCCTTTGAGGAGAGGAGCTAAGCAGAGTCTATGCCAACAGACAGGAAGAAACACTCCCCTCTGATAAAAAATAAATAAATAAATAAAATAAAAAAGAAAGATTTACCACACAAAACCTGGGTATGGTCACTTCAGATACGCCCTTCACCCTGGGGCACTGAACAGAGCTCTCTGGTCACTTCGACCACACACATCTAGGTGTTCCCTGAAAGGAGACACTCCACTAATCTAATCAGATGTAGTCCTAAGATAAAAGACATCACAGCAAAAAATCAAAGAAGAAACCAATGAGTATCCCCTCAAATGTTGAATAACAAATGCACCAATCCAAGAAACAAGAACAAGGAAGACAACATGATATCCCCAAAAGAACACAACAATTTCATACTAGATTGTGAAGATGATGAGATTAAGGAAATATCAGAAATGGTATTCAAAAAATTGGTCATAGGATTACTTAGAGGTAATCAGAAGCAAATACACAAACTAATGAAATCCATAGATGACATGAAAGAAAATTTCGCCCAAAAAAATTGAGATCTTAAAAAGAAATCAAAGTGAAATCTTAGAAATGAAGAATCCAGGGACTGGCGCTGTGGCGCAGTGGGTTAACGCCCTGGCCTGAAGTGCTGGCATTCCATATGGGCACCAGTTCTAGTCCCCGCTGCTCCTCCTCTGATCCAGCTCTCTGCTATGGCCTGGGAAAGCAGTAGAAGATGGCCCAGACCCTTGGGCCCCTGCACCCATGTGGGAGACCCGGAAGAAGCTCCTGGCTTCAGATCAGCGCAGCCCCAGCTGTTGTGGCCATCTGGGGAGTGAACCAGCAGACAGAAGACCACTCTCTCTGTCTTTATCTGTCTCCGTAACTCCGTTTTTCAAATAAATAAAATAAATCGTAAAAAAAAAAAGATGAATTTAATAGAACAAATCAAAAAATACAGTGGAGTGCCTTAAAAACAGAATTCATGAAGCAGAAGAAAGAATATCCGACTTAAAAGACAAAGCTTCATAGAAAGAATTTGGGAGAATTCCCTTCCTTTCAATTTTTTTTTGATAATAAACAAAATTGATACACCATTGGCCCAACTAATCAAAAAAGGAAGAGAAAAGACTCAAATCAGTAAAATTAGAGATGAAAAAGGAAAGGTAACAACGGATAACACAGAAGTAAAAAGAATCATCAGAAATTACTATAAAGAGCTGTATGCCAACACACTGGGAAACCTAGAAGAAATGGACAGATTCCTGGACACATACGACCTACCTAAAATGAGCCATGAAGACACAGAAAACCTAAACAGACCCATTACCAAGAAGGAAATTGAATCAGTAATAAAGACCCTCCCAACAAAGAGCCCAGGACCAAATGGCTTCACTGCTGAATTCTACCAGACATTTAAAGAAGGACTCCACTTCAAGTTATTCAAAATAATTGAAAGGAAGGGAAGTCTCCCAAATTCTTTCTATGAAGCCAGCATCACTTTAGTTGCTAAACTCGTAAAAGACACGACAGAGAAAAAGAACTACAGACCAATTTCCCTGATGAACAAAGATGCAAAAATCCTCAACAAAATTCTGGCTAATCAAATCCAATGACACCTCAGAAAGATCATTCACCCAGACCAAGTGGGGTATACCCTGGTATGTAAGGATGGTTCAACATTCACAAGTCAATGTGATGTATCACATTAACAAACTGGAAAAAAAAAAAAAAGCCATGTGATTATCTCAATAGATGCAGAGAAAGCATTTGATAAAATACAACACCCTTTCATGATGAAAACTCTAAGCAAACTGGGTATAGAAGGAACAATCCTCAGCATAATCAAAGCAATTTATGACAAAACCTCTATCTTACACCCTACACAAAAATCCACTCAACATGGATTTAAGATCTAAATCTATGACCTGACACCATCAAATTAATTAATTAATTAATTAAGAACATTGGGGAAACCCTGCAAGACATTGGCACAGGCAAAGAATTCCTGGAAAAGACTTCAGAGGCATAGGCAGTCAGAGCCAAAATTAACAAATGTGATTACTTCAAATTGAGAAGCTTCTGTATTGCAAAAGAAACATTCAGCAAAGTGAAGAGGCAACTGACAGAATGGGAGAAATTAATTGCAAACTATTTAAATGATAAATAATTAATAACCAGAATATATAAAGAGATCAAGAAATTCCACAACAACAAAACAAACAACCCAGTTAAGAAATCGGCAAAGGACATAAACAGACATTTTTCAAAAGAGGAAATCCAAATGGCCAACAGACTCATGAAAAATGCTCAGGATCATTAGCTATCAGGGAAACACATATCAAAACCACAATAAGGCTGGTACCGTGGCTCACTAGGCTAATCCTCCGCCTGCAGCACCAGCATACCGGGTACCAGTCCTGGTCGGGGCACCGGATTCTGTCCCGGTTGCCCCTCTTCCAATCCAGCTCTCTGCTATGGCCCGGGAGTGCAGTGGAGGATGGCCCAAGTCTTTGGGCTCTGCACCTGTATGGGAGACCAGGAGAGGCACCTGGCTCCTGGCTTCGGATCAGTGCGGTGCGCCCGCCACAGCGGCCGTTGAGGGGAAGAAAAAGGAAGACCTTTCTCTCTTTCTCTCTCTCTCTCACTGTCCCTTCTACCTGTCCAAAAAACAAACAAACAAACAAACAAACAAAAAAACCCAACAACTACAAAACAAAACACAATAAGGTTTTACCTCACCCCAGTCAGAATGGCTTTCATACAGAAATCAACAAACAACAAATGCTGGCAAGGATGTAAGGGGAAAAGGTACCCTAATCCACTGTTGGTGGGAACGTAAACTGGTAAAACCACTATGGAAATCAGTTTGGAGATACCTCAGAAATCTGAATACAGACCTACCATATGACCTAGCCATCCCACTCCTGGGAATTTACCCAAGGGAAATGAAATCAGCAAATATAAGAGTTATCTGCATCCCCATGTTTATTGCAGCTCAATTCACAATAGCTAAGACATGGAACCAACCTAAATGCTTGTCAACTGAAGACTGGATAAAGAAATTATGGGATATATACTCTATGGAACATTACACAGTGTTTTAAAAAAATGAAATCCAGTCATTTGCAACAAAATGGATGAATATCTGGAAAACATCATACTTAGTCAAATAAGCCAGTCCCAAAGGTATAAATACCATATGTTCTCCCTGATCTGTGGTAACTAATAGAGCACCTAAAAGGAAATCTGTAGAAGTGAAATCGACACTTTCAGAAGCAATGACTTGAACAGCCCTTGACTGTCGAGGAACAGTTGTTTTGTTTGTTTGTTTGTTTGTTTTTATTAATGCTGAATGGGACTGGGAATGGGAGAGGGAGAAGAGGAGGTGGGGTGGGAGTGCAGGTGGGAGGGTGGATATTATGGGAAGAATCACTATATTCCTAAAGTTGTACCTATGAAATTGGTACTCATTAAATAAATGGCTTCTTTGGGGAAAGAACAATAAAAGCTTCATATCAACAAAAGGAAATAACAAGTGTAAATATATATATATATATATATATATATATACACCCAATATTAGAGTACCCACATATATAAGGCAATCATTATAAAACTGAAGGGAGAGATAAGACTCTGATATTATGATAATAGGAGACTTTCAACATTCCCACTTTCAATAATGAACAGACCAACCAAATAGAAAAATCAACCAATAAACCCCACAGAGTTGAATTGCTCCCTAGAACAATGGACTTAAATAGGAATCTACAGAACATTCCATCCAACAGCTGAAGAACACTCATTCTTTTTTCTTTTTTTTCTTTCTTTTTTTTTTTTTTTTTTTTTTTTGACAGGCAGAGTGGACAGTGAGAGAGAGAGAGAGATAGAAAGGTCTTCCTTTGCCGTTGGTTCACCCTCCAATGGCCGCCGCGGTAGGCGCGCTGCGGCCGGTGCACCGCGCTGATCCAATGGCAGGAGCCAGGTGCTTCTCCTGGTCTCCCATGGGGTGCAGGGCCCAAGTACTTGGGCCATCCTCCACTGCACTCCCTGGCCACAGCAGAGAGCTGGCCTGGAAGAGGGGCAACCGGGACAGGATCGGTGCCCCGACCGGGACTAGAACCCGGTGTGCCGGCGCCGCAAGGTGGAGGATTAGCCTATTGAGCCGCGGCGCCGGCCTAAGAACACTCATTCTTTTGATAGCATATGGAAGATCCTCCAGGTAGATCATATGGCAGGTCAAAGAGTAAGACTCAACAAACTTTTTAGAGTTTTTATTTTATTTGCAAGGCAGAGGGAAAAAGCAAGAGACAAGAGAAACAGAGATAGGCCATCTGCTGGTTCATTCTCCAAATGCTAACAACAGTTGGGGCTGGGTCAGATCCAGTTGTCCTACCTGGGTGGCAGGGACCCAACTACTTGAGACATCACCTCCCAGAGTATGCCTTAGTATGAACCTGGAATGGGGAGCATGGCTGGGATTTGAACCTAGGTAATCTGAGATAGAATGTGAGCATCCTAAGCAGCTTCTTAACTACCACACTAAACATCTACCATCAAACAAATATTAAAAAGGAAAATCAAATCAAACAACTTTACTGATACAGTACCAAAGTAGAAATCAGTAACGATAGAAACTTTGGAAATTATATAAATACACAAAAACTAAACAACTAACTCCTGAACAACAAATGGATCAAGAAAGAAATCAAGAAGAAAAATGTAAGGGTCCACAATGTGATGTAGTGGGTTAAGCTACAGCCCAGATTCCAACATCCTATATGAGCACTGGTTGAGTCCCAGTTATTCCACTTCTGATTCAGTTCCCTGCTAATAGGCCTAGGAAAGCAGTGGAAGATGATCACAGTGCTTGGGCCTCTGCCACCTACATGGGAGATATGGATGGAGTTCTGGGTTTTCAGCTACAGCCTGGCCCAGCCCTGGCCGTTCTGGCCATCTGGGAAATGAAACAGCAGATGGAAGATCCCTCTGTTTCTACTTGTCTCTGTAACTCTGCCATTCAAGTAAATAAAATAAATCTTTTTTTGAAAAAAAGAAAGAAGAAAATTTTAATTTAATTAACAAGATTCTTGAAACAACTTAAGATAGAAACCTAGCATACGGGGCCGGTGCCGTGGCTCATTTGGTTAATTCTCTGCCTGCGTTGCCAGCATCCCATATGGGCGCAGGGTTCTTGTCCCGGTTGCTATATAAAAAATAAAAAAATAAAAATAAAAGAAACCTGGGATACAGCAAAAGAAGTCCTAAGGGAACGTTTGTAACAATCAACATTTACATTTAAAAAAGAAAGAAAAGAAAGATATCAAATAAACAACTTATCACTGTACCTCCAGAAACTAGAATAAGAACAGAATCCAAAATTAATAAAAGGAATGAAATAATAAAAACCAGAGCATAGAAAAATGAAGTACTACTAAGACCACCACGAAATATCAGCAAAACGAAGAGTTGGTTCTTTGAAAAGATAAACAAAATTGGCAAACTCTTAGCTAGACTAAGACAAGACTCAAATAAATAAACAAAATCAGATGATATGGGAGACAATATAACCGATACCACAGAAATACAAAGGATTAGTAGAGACTATTATGAATAACAGTACACCACAAAATTTGATAACCCAAAAGAAAATAAAACTCTTGGGCAAATGCACATTGCCAAGACTGAATCATGAGGAAACAGAACACAATAATGAGTAACAAGATTGAATGGGTAACAAAAAGTTCTAACTAGAATTTCTTCAAAGGAAGATATACAAATGGTACATAAAAAAAAAAAAGAGAGAGAGAGTGCCCAACATCATCAATCATCAGGGAAATGCAGATTAAAACCACAATAATATTATCACCTTCAGTTAGGTTGGCTATTATCAAAACAAAAACAAACAAACAAACAAAAAAAAAAACAAAAGATAAGTGTTAGCAAGGATGTGGAGAAAAAGGAACCCCTGTACACTGTTGGTGGGAATATAAATTAATACAGCCATTGTGGATAACAGTATGGAGATTCTTTAAAAAAAAAAAAAATAGAATTACAATACGATCCAGCAATCCCACACTGGAGATACGTCCAAGAAATGGAATCGTCCTGTCGAAGAGGTATCTGTATTCCCATGTTTACAATAACCAAAACATGGAAACAATCCAAGTGTCCATTAACAGATGCATAGATAAAGAAAATGTGGTACATACACACAATGGGACATTATCCATCCATAAAGATGAAATTCTGCCATGTGTGACAACATAGATGGAATTATATTAAGTGAAGTAAGCCAGGCACGGAAAGATAATCACCACATGATCTTGCTCATATGTAGAAAATGAACAAAGAGATCTTGGAAATTTAGAGTGTAGAACGGTGACTTCCAGAGGCTGAGGACAATTTGGGGGAGGGAAGGATAAGAAAAGGTAAATTAACTGGTACTAAGTCATGGTTAGATAGGAGAAAGAAGTTTTTGAGGTTTACTGCACAGCAGGGTGATTATAGATAACAATAATGTACTGTGCATTTTTTTATGCAAAAAAAAAACACCTAAGAATGGATTTTGAATATCTTTACCAAAAAAGGTAATAAATTTTTGATAGATGTTTATCCTTATTTGAACATTATGCAACGTATACATAGATACATCACATGATGTAAATATATATTTTATTAGTTTAAAAAATCAATTTCTAGGCCGGCGCCATGGCTCAAAAGGCTAATCCTCTGCCTGTGGCGTCGGCACCCAGGGTTCTAGTCCCAGTCAGGGTGCTGGATTCTGTCCCGGTTGCTTCTCTTCCAGTCCAGCTCTCTGCTGTGGCCCGGGAGTGCAGTGGAGGATGGCCCAATTGCTTGGGCCCTGCACCCGCATGGGAGACCAGGAGAAGCACCTGGTTCCTGGCTTCGGATCAGCGTGGCGCGCCGGCCGCAGTGGCCATTGGTGAGTGAACCAACGGAAAAAGGAAGACCTTTCTCTCTGTTTCTCTCTCTCTCTCTCTCACTGTCCACTCTGCCTGTCCAAAAAAAAAAAAAAAAAAAAAAAAAATCAATTTCTTCCACACTTTTGTTGATGTAGATATTTTGACCAACTCTCATGAATTTCAAATTTTTTTCAAAGATTTATTTATTGTATTTGAAAGACAGAGTTACAGAGAGGCAGAGGTAGAGAGAGAGAGAGAGACAGAGAGAAGTTTTTCATCCGGTGGTTCACTCCCCAAACGGCTGCAATAGCCGGAGCTGTGCAGACCTAAAGCCAGGAGCCAGGAGCTTCTTCCAGGTCTCTCAACACAGGTGTAGGGGCGCAAGGACTTGGGCCATCCTCTATTGCTTTCCCAGGCCATAGCAGAGAGCCAGATCGGAAGTGGAACAGCCAGAACTTGAACTGGTGCCCATATGGGTTGCTGGCACTGCAGGTGGTGGCTTTACTTGCTATGCCACAGTGCCAGCCCCTCAAATAGTCTCAATGGCATCTAAAATGGTGAAATCTTTCCAACTTACCTTGCTCAGATCCCTCAGAAGAATCACTATCTATGGCCACTATAGCCTCATAAAGTGTATTTCTTAAATAATAAGACTTCAAAGTCAGAATCACTGCTTGATCCATGGCAGAACAGATGTTAGCAGGTTTGAAAACAATACCAATCACACTATACATCTCCATCAGAGATCTTGGGTGACTAGGTGTGTTGTCAATGAACAGTAATGTTTTGTAAAGACTATTTATTCCTGAACATGTCTTACCATAATGCTCAACGTATCTTAACATATTCAGTAAATCATGCAGAAAAAAGATGTGCTGTTATCCAGGCTTTGTTGTTCCACCTGTACTCAAAGAGCACAGGCAGAGCAGATTCACTATACTTCCTAAGGACCCTATAGTTTTCTGAAAGGTAAATGAGCACTGTCTTTGACTTACAGTCATCAGCTACATTAGCCTCTAACAGGGGACTCTCTGCTTTTAAGTTTTGAAGCCAAGCATTGATTTCTCTCATTAGTTGTGAGAGTCCTGGATGGCATCTTTTTCCAGTCTAAGAGCGTTTTATGTAGCCACCTTCACCAATAACGTTAGCTAGATCTTCTGGATGACCTGTGCAGCTTCTACACTAGCACCTGTGGCTTCACTTGTAGCTTCACCTTGCGGCTACATGTTACAAGGATGGCTTCTTTCCTTAAACCCTTTGACTTTATTTTCTTTAGCTGCTTTTAAGATTTTCAGTTTATCTTTATTTTCAGCAATTTTAGCGAGATGCAACTTGGTGTAATTCTGTTCACAGTATTCTGTTTATGATTAGTTGAATTTCTTAGATGTATAGGTTTATTGTTCCTATAAAACTGAAAATGTTTTCCATTTGAAAATATTTCAGGGGCCAGAGCTGTGGCGCAGAGGGTTAACACCCTGGCCTGAAGCGCTGGCATCCCATATAGGCACCGGTTTGAGTCCTGGCTGCTCCACTTCCAATCCAGCTCTCTGCAATGGCTTGGGATAGCATTAGAAGATGGCCTAAGTCCTTGGGCCCCTGCACCTACGTGGGAGACCCAGAAGAAGCTCCTGGCTCCTGGCTTCGGATTGGCACAGCTCCGGCCTTTGTGGCCATGTGGGGACTGAATCAGTGGATGGAAGACCTCTCTCTCTGCCGCTACCTCTCTAACTCTTTCAAATAAATAAATATTTTTTAAAAAAGAAAATATTTCAAATACAGGAAAGCATAAATAAGAGTTCAATGAGTAAACATAGATTGATCCACCTTGAATTGAATTTGTAAAGAGGGTCATTATTTCTTCAAATATTCTTTGTCCCCTATTCTTTCTCAGACTTGAAGCACACCTAAGTTAAAATGGCTAAAATTGTCCTATAGGTCATTAATTTCATTACTCCCTCTCACCAAGCACCCTAACCAAGGATGCTATTCATGGTGTACTGGAAAATAAGCTCTTCAAAGGAGGTAAAATAGTATTTTTAAAAAGGACCTTCTGTCTAGCGTTTGCCAGTTTCCATGATGTGAGTATTCATATGATTGACAATTTCGAGTTACCACTGATTTAACAATCAGTTTATAATATCTCCAAAAAATAGTAACAATCAGCTCTCATAAGCCAGGACAGGTCACTTCAGCCTATCACAGGTTCTGTGTGTTTGATTTGAATAATTTATACTGTTATTTCTTCAAGTTTACTATTCATTTTCACATTAATGCCCAATATATTTCATCCAGTCTATAATTTCAAATGCTACATATTTCTAGTTTATAGAAATCAGGTTTTTTTTTTATATGTCCTGTATTTTTCTTTTAAAATCTTTTTGTATCTCCACTCCTCTTCTAGAATCTGTTTTTATTGATTATCTATTGGTGATAAGTCATATTATCTTTTTTCTATTAAAAGCCTGGGAGAGTTTGGTTGGTTAACAGACATTATGAATTTTATATTGTTGACTATTGTGTTCTACTACAATTAGCTCTAGGACAGTTAAATTACTTCAACCAGTTTGATCCATTTGAGGCTTGCTTTATTTAGTTAGCTCCTGAGAAGATTTGTATTCTAAATTTGTCTTTGTTAGGACCAAGATAATTCCAGATTGAGAAGGTAAATCCAGGCCAGCATTTATAAAGGCAGCAAACACATGAATGATATTAATAATACCCACAAAACCTAAAAACTTTCTACCTTATAAGTCAGTACCCAAACAAAATTTTCAGAAATTGAAGTCTTGACATTAAAGGTGATATCACCTTTACACCAAGTTGCATCTCACTTCATTAAAGTGATATCACCTTTAATGAAGTGAGATGCAACTTGGTGGAATTCTGTTCACAGTATTCTGTTTATGATTAGTTGAATTTCTTAGATGTATAGGTTTATTGTTCCTATGAAAACTGAAAATGTTTTCCATTTTTCATTTGAAAATATTTCAGGGGCCAGAGCTGTGGTGCAGAGAAATGTAAGAATAAAATGGTATAAAGCAAATCAGGGAATGAAACCAAGACAATATAGTATAGACAATGACAACAAGCAAACTATGGCTTAAATTTCCCTTATACAGAAAAAATGAGATGTAATTTTAAAAGTAATTATAGCTACAGCATGAGTACTTACTCCCTACTTAGCAATGTTCATTCCAGTTACTGCTGATGAGTATCAACCATTACAAACTTAGTAGTGTAAAATGTATTATGTTTTGAATCCAATATATTTTCCTAATTTGTCAAGTCCCTCTCACCTAGTTTTTTGATATTATGACCCTGGACTTCATCATCACTTATTATTATGTACTTCCTCGCCTTGTCACTTGTCTGGTAAAGCTCCAGAGACTCTTCAAATTAGTTATCTATCTCTTTAAGTAAGTATTGCACACTGATGGACAAACTGAACCACTTCAAAGACTACTATTCTTTTTTTGTTTTTGACAGGCAGAGTGGACAGTGAGAGAGAGACAGAGAGAAAGGTCTTCCTTTGCCGTTGCAGCCGGCCCACCAAGCTGATCCGAAGGCAGGAGCCAGGTGGTTATCCTGGTCTCCCATGGGGTACAGGGCCCAAGCACTTGGGCCATCCTCCACTGCACTCCCTGGCCACAGCAGAGAGCTGGACTGCAAGAGGGGCAACGGGGACAGAATCTGGCACCCCGACCGGGACTAGAACCCGGTGTGCCGACGCTGCAAGGCGGAGGATTAGCCAATTGAGCCGCGGCGCCGGCCTCAAAGACTATTATTCTTATAAAAATATGGTCTACAGACTCAGCTGGAACTCAAAGCTACTGTACTGTATGATCTATTCATTTTATATGCTTTCTTACTATTTCAAATTTTTTCTATTCCTAACATCTAATGTTGACACTCAATGACTCCTCATATATAATTCGGGGGTGGAGGGGCGGCGGAGCTGTGGTATAGTAGGCTAAGCCTCTGCCTTCGACACTGGCATCCCATATGGAAGCTGGTTCCAGTCCCAGCTGTTCCTCTTTCGATCTAGCTCTCTGCTACAGTCTGAGAAAGCAGCAGAAGATGGCCCAAGGCCTTGGGTCCCTGTACCCATGTGGGAGACTCAGAAGAGACTCCTGGCTTCTGGCTTTGGATTGGTCTAGTTCCAGCAGTTGCGGCCATTTGGGGAGTGAACCAGCGGATGGAAGACCTTTCTGTCTCTCCGTCTGTCTGTAACTCTACCTCTCAAATAAATAAAATCTTTATATAAAAAAAAGACAGAATTTGGGAAGCTCGAACTTTCTGCTACCTAATCTATAAATTTCCACATACTCAAAAACAACTTTTTTCTTTTCTTCCTATTGCAAAAAAGTAGATTCTTTACACTTCTGTTCTAGAAAACTCTCTTCTCCACATATTTTTAATCTCTCTAATATCTTATCAGTATTAGGTTCACAATATCCTATTCACAGCCAAACTTTCTGAAAGAGTTGTCTACACATCTGATATTACTTTACCTTTCTATCAGCATTATATCAAAAATAACTGCTCACTGTCCCACCACTAACAAACTTCTACTTACTTGTTAAGTAAAAATATCTCAGTAATCCACTCAAAATTTCTTATAGTATGTTTACATTTTATTTTTCAATATGATTGGTTTTACTTTTCATTTCTTTTGGTCATTTAGCTATTTAGAATCTTAACATATATTATAACAAGAATGAAGCTAACTTATAAGGTTGTCCAGAGAATGAAAAAGGTAATAACTGTCCAAACATGACCAAGGCCCCAATTCCAGAATATGTAAGTGCTCAATAGGTGCTACCAAGTATTATTAGCTATATGTAGGAGTATTAACTCTGTAATGTTTCATGTTTCTCAATGAATTTACTGACTTTTAGTAGCATTTTATGACCCAAAAAAATCACCTACACACCAGATTTATTCATTCATTCAACAAATATTTTCTGAGTTTTCGGTGTGTAGGCAGACTATCATCTTTATTTGGAATGTTCTTTATCCATTTCAAGATCAAAATATCACCTCACTGGAAGATTAAGCCAGCTAGCCTTTTTAAGACTTATTTATTTATTTGATAGCAGAGTAAGAAACAGAGAGAGAGAGAGAGAGAGAGAGAGAGAGAGAGAGAATGAGAATTAGAGAACTTCCATCTGCTGGGTCACTCCCCAGATGGACAAAATGCAGGGGCTGGTCCAAGCAGAAGCCAGGAGCCTGCAATTCCATTCTGATTTCCTACGTGGGTGGCAGGGACCCAAGCACGAGGGCCACCACCCACTGCTTTCTCAGGGACACTATCAGGGAGCTACAGCTGCCAGGACTTGAACCAGTGCTCTGATACAGGGAAGTCAGCATCCCAAGTGGCAGCTTAACCTGCAGGACCACAATGCCAACCCCCGGCCATTTCTATTTTCTAACTTACTTGCCTATTAATTTGTATTTTTATATTTAACTTTTTAAAGCTGGCTGAAATGTAACTTAATGTGAGATAAAATAAGGTTATAGCATTTTTCCTCAAATATTAAAGCAACCATCTTACAAAGAATTCTTGAATTACAACTTCTTAAATCAGCTGGAAAAACCGTTCTCCCCTCCTTGGTTTTATATTTTAAATATTTCCATTTTATTATTCTACATTAACTTAAGTCTAATTTTGTTAACTAAAGAAGTTGACCACTGGAAACTATTACACTTTAGTCAAACCTAAAAGTGTGAAAAGATCTGAAACATCTATTAATAAAATATACAAGCTTCTTTACATATAAATGAACTTCTGGGAAATTTATTTTTAAAATCTTTCAGAATTTTTATAGTTTCTATGGATGTGACATGTATCTATTAATTTCTCCTCTGATATTTTCTTACTGTTTCTAGCTATAACAGCTGATTTTTGTATACTTAAATTGTTCACTTTCATGTCACATATTTATTTTTTCTATAGCATTCAGACTATGTAAAAAGCTATCATTTGTTTTCCTAAGAGTCGTATTTTGCCATATTAGACACCAACATAACAAGGAGGCAGTACAGCACACATGTCGTGAACACAGCTGTGAAATCAGGAAAATCCGAATTCATTATTAATTGTACAATCCTGGGGAAGTTCCTGAACTTCTGTGCCTGAGTTCTCCTATCCACATTGATGTCATAGGATTCTGTGAGGAGGAGGAGATTTAGTGAATGTGAAACATTTAGCATAGTATCTGGAATGAAGGAGATGCAGACAAGTAACAGCTGAAAAAGTACTGTATTATTATGTTTCGTGTCTTATTTACCAAAACTTTAAGCACATTAAACAGTTAAGATAAAAAGAGATCCTCCCTTAAGAGGCCCTATTTTAAAGAAAGAACCTATAGGTTACATATCTACACGTTATCCATGAACTACCTTGTTTTCAAAGGAAGTCAGAGGACACTATGAAACGGTGCGCACTGTCACATGTATGTACGAGTTTGCATTTTCCTAGAGCCTAAGAGTGTACAGAATTTTACAAACATGAGCACTAAGTCACACTATACACTTGTGTGCCCCAAGTATCTAAACTGGACCTTAAGTGAATGGACATAACCTCTGTTCATTTCCTGGTATCCATTTAATTCAGAATTTTTGCCTAAATTGCATCTCACTTAGCTCTCAAAGCATAGCTCTCTAACAGTGAGAGAAAACAGGAGGTTCTTCTTTGGCCAAGTGAGTCCATAAAAACACTCTGCAGACAACTATTCCCAGTGATCTTTCTGCTCTTGCCCAGCATAACAACCCTAGCTGAGGGGAGGACATATGCCAATATGCATAGTTCCTTCTGCCATATGCCACTATTCCCTAGTATACTGCATACTGCTAACACAGAGGAAGCACAATCTACTTCAGGGCAGCAATCACTATGGGATATCAAAGCTGCCCATTCTGTCAGGAGTGTTAAATGGGTATGCAGTTATATAAACTACAAACCTTCACCTGTGTGGTGAGATTCTGGCCAGTGTTAATACTTTTGCCTCATTTGAGAATATTAACTGCTATACTGATGGCTCCCAGATAGAATACTAAAATGAACAGGTCTCATGTTTTTTGTCACAAGACAAAAGAATGGGACAAAACTCGCTACAAGCAAAATGTAGGACATGTAACTAAAACTCCTGCCAAAGAAATACCATGCACCATTTACTGGGCTGCACAAGGACTGACTTACTTTTTAATGTGAGGACATAAGAGATTATGTTGAAATGAGTAAAAAGTGCAACTGGAATAGTGAAATAGGAATGAAGAGTGCAAAGCACATCAGCTGGGATGGTGTCAGAGATTCCATGGCAATCAGGTTGAAGCTGGTTGCTGATGTGGTTAGTAAGGCTTTGAGTTTTGTATTTTTAATGCCTTCTAGTGTGCTACCAAAATTCTATCATTTAAAAGTTTACCTCAAAATTGAAAGTATGTCATTGTAAAAATTATAAGAAAAATAAGAAAGGAAGGGAGGGGAAGGTGGAAGGGAGGGAAGTAGGGTAGTGTGAGAGAAGTATCTTAATACTTTTAAAACTGTATATATGAAATACATGAAATGTCCCTTTATATAAATCTTTTAAAAAATAAAAACTTAAATAAAAGTATACCTCAAGTATAAAAGGATATTTATTTAAAGCCTCTGGTTTCTTTTGGTTCTGCTGGGTAAGATGACACAGAGTAAGTCTAAATAAAGATAAACCATTGCAAATTTGAAGATATTAATTCCTAAGTTTTTCATAACTCTGGGTTAAAAACTGCAAAGTTATTTTTAAAAAAATGTTTAATATGGCTAGGCTTGAGCTTCCCTATTATTCCTGGTTACTCTCACCCAGGTGGCTATGTTGTTCTGGTAGAACAGCATTCAAGGTTAAACTCAGACTCCAAGAATGATGCTGATTCTAATGTGATATCTAATGTAATATTTTATTCATGCGTTATTGACCATGACACAGAGTTGCAGTTTTCAACTTACAAAATTCCTTAGAATTTTGATACAAAACTCTTAATTTCAGGCTGATATAAAAGTCACCATGACCAAAGGATCAATTACTCACTGAAGTGTTTTCTTTAGATTTGGCAAGTTTTTTCTTCAGTCTTTTTCTTTCACGGATTAGATCATTGTGGGTCTTAAGCAATTCTTCAAAGCGCACTTTGGTTTTTACTTTGGCTTCACTCTCAACTACAAAACAACAAAGACTCAATCATTTCTCTAAACAGCCCCATTCTAACACAAACCTGCATTATGGTAAGAAATACAGTCTTATAAATAGCTGTGTACATTCTCTCGCTTCATTACAACAACTGACCTGTCTCTTCTTTTTAAAATACTTTTTCTTTTGGCTTTGGCTATAACACACACCTGTATTCCTACTAACTTTTTAGCCTTTCCTTATCTCCTTTGCTAACATTTTACTTATAATGCACAGTAGTGTATACGACTGTTAGTTATGTGGCCTCAGAAATGTTAGTTAACTGAACTCCATTTTCCTTACCATAAAATCATAGTAATTCTGTAAATTATTCCACATGAAAATGGTTACCAGTAGCCTATCCTGTAGTCGGCATTCAACAAATATTAAAAGTTATTTTTTCCTTAAAACATAAATCAGAGCTTGCTGTCCCCTGCTTAAAACTCTATGGAGTTCCCAATTCAGTCAGGATGAAAGAAAAGGCCTTCACATGATCGACAAGGTTCTGCCTTTCTCTGCAGCTTCTAATCAAGACCACTACCCGCTTAGATACCTGCATGCTGGCCACACTGCTATTCCTGTGGCTTCTCAGACAGAACAAGCCAACTGCTGTGTGAAGGAGCTTCTGCCTGATGCATGATCCCTCTAACTCCCCTGGCTGGTGCTAAGTGGCCTGTTGCAACCTTGCCTTTAAAGCAGAACATTTCCTGACAACTTCATCTAAATTTTCCTGTTTCTAGTATATCAAGTTGTTCTTTTCCTTCACAGCACTTAACACAACTGAAAATTATGTAACTATTTTACACTTACACAAATAAACTTATTATCTATCTTTCCCACTATACTATGTGGTTTATACCTACATTCCTAGCTACTATCATGAGGTCTGGCAAAGAATACATATTTAACAAATATGTTTTAAAGAAATAAATACTAACTGAATGACTACCCCAGAATAGGTGTTGGCAAACTGTGGCCTGCAGGCCACTTGTTTTTGTAAAGTTTTATCAAAACCAGACATGCTCATTTGTTTAAGAGTTATTACTGCTGCTTTTGTGGTTTAATGACAGAGTTCTGAGAGCAGAGCCCAGGCCTAAATATTTAGTAGCTGGCCCTTTATAAAAAGTTTGCCAATACCTGCTTTAGAGTGAAACATACAATTTTGATGAGAAAGAATAAAATTAACTATATTCTGGAATCATTATTTACCTTGTCTAGCAGTGTCCTTAACTACCATTCCTAAATACATATGAACCTTAATCATCGATATTAAATAGAAAACTGAATAGTAATATTTTAAATATCTCTAATACTCAGTCAATGACATCTATTTTATTATTCTGTTAAAGAACCTCTTTAACCAAACTTTAAATGTGTAGAATATGAATCTTATAAATTTCGTAAAGGTCTTACCAGCAGGCATATCTCAGCTTTATGGCAAGCATTAGGAAATAATGTAAAGCACTGACTCAATCAGGATCCTATTAAAACAAAGGATTTATATGTAATACAGAACTTCCAAAAAATATAAATAAAATACTCTTCAACCAAGATTATGCCACTGTACAAGTCCACTACTTCGTGAAGTTTATACCAACAAAGCTATGCTCTCTTATTTCAATCTTATGCAAATAACCCGAGTACATTTGAATTGGTATAGTCTTAAAAGCATGTGACCCAAACTTGATTGTATTTGAATAAAGTATTTCTATACTTAAAACAGTTTTGAAAAGCAGTAAACATGTCACTTGGTAAGTTAATAAATTCTTAAAAGCGCTTTAATTAAAGATTTTAATGTGCTTTTAAGAAACCGAAACTCCATCTCCATTGCTCATTTCACAGAGCATACTCTATTATACTAGCAAAATACACTTGTGGGAAGCAGTTCTCACAGCTAATGAATTAAGTATCTCTGTAGGTGGAAATTTGAAAATCTACCACAGTAGGGAAGGCTAGCACAAACATTTGCACCTTCTTTCTTGATTTAATTAACCTGGGCTACTAATGGATAAACGCAGTCTATACATTCCTGAACTGTGATTTTATTTAAAGATGGGAATATGTATCTAAAATAAACAAAATGATTTTCATATTAGAACAGAACATGCAACTGTTGTTAATAACGAAGTTGAAGATGGTATAAAAAATATGTTGAGCTTCCTCAGGTATTATTAGTTAATACTGCAGTTCTCTGGGCATCCACATTCATGGTCCTCCAGCAGAAAGGTCTTGAGAACAAATGCTAAAAAGAAAAAGATTATCATAAAATCATACCTACTTATGGGAGTTAACTTATAACAACTACTTGTAGAAAGACAAGCTAGACATCATTAAAGCCACATAGTGAAAACTGCTACAAGTTACTAATAGGGGTCTGTGTTTACTTGAATGACAGGTGGTCAGTCACTTTCCAATCTACACTGAAAAGGCAAGTGCAATGATAAAATCACTAATTGACAGCATGTAAGTAGAAAAATTATAAAGCAAGTGAGAACTTCATTTCTGTACTATTCTATGGTCCTTCATTATATAAGAACACAACTGAGTTATAAGTCATAAAGAAAAGGCTTGGATGTACTAGGTACAACCTGTTTTGAGCCGAAAATTTATGACACTTAAAAAAAAATTAGATAGCTAATAAAGAGGCAGGAGAAATAATCAAGAAATATTTCTGTTTGTTTAGAGCAGAATAAGAACAGCAATATTACTGGCTGTAATATAACACAGTGTGGTGAAGTGGCTGAAAACCTAAGTCTCCATGGTTATTTGTATGCCTGTGGACCATGTATCTCCTCACCTTAAAACCAGCCTGTCTATTCAAAGGGTTATTAAAAAGACTAAATGATTTAAACAGTACTTTAGAACAAGGACCAACAAATATGAGCTACAATTTTAACAGGAACTTCCTAAGGGGATTGTGTGGGGCAGGTTGAGCTGTGTATCTGAAGGGCACCGAGTAGCTACAAACATCAATTCCGTCAGGTCTTTGGTTCAAATTCCAGTTCCATTTGACAATAGATTAATCTGCAAGGACCTCAATTTCCTCAACTTTCAAAAGAGAATAACAATATCATTCACTGGGTTTTTGTAAAGATTAAATGAGTATATGCAAGGAAAACAGTTGGCACAAAGCCTACTGCATGGTACATGCTTCAAGAGAGAGCTGCTTTACTACTGTGTGGTGTATATATATACATATATATGAGAGAGAACACAGAGAATATATAATCATATTATGTTTGGGAGGCAAAATAATATATTAATCCATTAATACAGAAGGAGACCTAGGCTGATGGTTTGGGAATAATTTATAGATATTTGTACAATGGTTGCAAGAAAATAAAAAGCCAAAGATGGAATTCTAGAACAGGGAGGCAGATGAAACACAGGGACAGAAAAGTATCACAGAAGGAAAAAGTTTTCAGAAAGGTCTATGCTGTGTGGTGTCTACAGTTGCTGCACACTTTGGGAGTGCCCGCTGGACCTGTAATCATGAAGTCACAGGTGCCAAAGCTGTTTATGGAGGGGCAGCAGCTGGGAGCCACAGGTTGAGGAATGAAAGGCAAGACCTGCGGTAAAGGTACGCAGGCAATTCTTTCTAGAAGTTTGCTTCCAACTGTCTTCTTCCCACTCCAGAGGCAATAGTATGAGGCAGTAGCTTTCAGGGGTGAAAAGACTGTTAGGATTTTGATGTCTGCCTGAGACTGTTTTCAGGCTTCTCATGACCACCCTCCCCTCCACCCCTCTACATTGCATCCAGGATCATTTTCTAAACACAAAGGTGACGATGGTGTGTGATCGCTTTAAAATTCCTCACCAGTTCCCAATCGACTGGTGGAAAGCACTGTCAAGTCCTTACCACTGAAAACAAGATTATTAATGACTTGATCCTTTGCCTTTCCTCACAGCCCCTTCACTGCCACACCTTCACACAGCTTCTGGGCTCCAGCCACGTGAAACTACTTGCAGGGCCTGACCTATGCCAAACTCTCTCCTGCCTTTGAGAAATGCCTGCCCTGCTTTGACACTCTGAGGCTAAATGCAAATGGCACCTTCCCTGGGGAGCACCTTCCCCCAAAGCACAGCTGGATCTTCAAACTTCCCTTTTCACCCTGGCAAAAATGGTTCTATACCTGCTGCTCCCCTCTACCCCGCACCCCCCTCCCCCAACTACTGGCTTTTGGAAGAACAAGCCTGCACTATCTTTATATAAGTATCTCCATTTTAAAAGGCAGCAATTATGGCTCCAGATAGGAAAAATTCAGGCTTGAGCTCCTGTCGTGCTACTTCATGTGGCCTTGGGTAAGTCAGTTTCATTAAGCCTTGGTTTCTTTCTTGTCTGGGAAACTAGAGTGGCCCCTACTTTAATCATAAGGAGAAAAGGAAATATCAGAAAACAACATAATTAGTAAACTGCAGGTGCTCGATGTCTTACAATTATTTTAAAAATAATTATACAATACACAATTAAGTAAATTTTGTATTTACATTTACTATCATTTAATATTTTAATGACCCCTGAAATAAGATACTATTTAATAACCATTACAAAAGTAATCATCTCTAAATGTTATTTAGTATGTACAGCAAACACATTAAAAGAATTAATGATTAATATTTGATTAGTAACATCTTCAAAATTTAAAGTCTGACTTGAAAACATATTCCCAAATCTCATATACCCCGTGATGTTAACCTTTCTCCCTCACAAACCCTTTCACAAAAGCTTCTAAGAGATACTGCGTAGCAAAATGTAGCCGAGATTACGTTTCGTCTTTCTCCCTGACCACCTGATCAGCAGCCAATATGTGACTAAAGATCAAGGGGGAGGGAGAAGCAGACAGGCTTGCAGAATGCACTCCGGCTCCAAACGTGTACCAAGGAGGAACAGAAAGAACCCTTAATAAATCAACAATCGCCTTCATAAATAAAGATCCTAAATGCGGTTTCAGACACCTGTGGCATCTGCCATTCTTCCAAAGAGACTTTTAAACACGACCCGGAATCCTCCTAACTGGCGCTCGTGCTCGCAGTCACAGCGAGCGTAAACGCAACAGGTGAAGGACCTGTTAGCATCTCTCTCTCTCCAAAGAGGAGCAAGCCCGGTCTTCACTTTCCCGGGTGAAGGCTGACACGCCGCGCGACTACTCGGGAAAGATCTCATCCCCTTTCTGTGTTTATCGAAACGCCTCTCACAGAATTCGACTCTTTTCTTAGAAACGTAAGGTATCCGTCACCTTTTGCGGGTGTCATTAAGAAGGCATTTCACAGGTTCAACATTCAGCGCCAGGTTGACACTCTATGAGGAAATAAACACACTTAGTACGCATCTGAGCCAGAATCCGGGCTGGGAGAGGCAGGATGGGAGCAGCACGCCGGCCGCTCCGGACGCCGGACAAGTGGCCCCCTGCCCGGGCCGCGCTGGGCCGCTCGGCCTGCGGAGGCGCAGAGGGGGCCCCCAACGCCGCCGCCCCGGCTGAGGGGCCGGGCTAGGTAGGCCGAACACCCGGACCCGGGCTCCCGCCACCAGCGCACCCACACGGTACTCACCCAGCGCGCAGAGCGGCGTCTCCCGCACAAGCCTCCACCCGGGGCGGCGCGAAGCGGCTCCCAGCCCCAAGCAGGGAGGGCCGGCCGTGAGGAGCCCACGCAACCTCGGGAGCCGCCAGCAACACCGGCTCTGAGAGCGGGCTCGGTGCCGCAGTGCGGGCAGCGCGCCGCCGGTGACGTCAGCGCCGGCCTACGCCGCCGTTCCCATGACAACCAATGCGGCCCGGCTCCAGGCCTGGCCTGGGGCCCTGCGGGAGCGCGCTTCCCGCGGCCCCGCCCCCAGGCTCTCTCCGCCGGCGCCTCGGGCCGGGAGCTGCGGCAGTGCGACGCCTGTCTGCCCGCGCCCCTCAGCCTGCCGCCGGGCGCGCGCCCCGGGGCCGCGCCTCCGCGGTTCCAGAGGGGACAGGAGTCTCCTCCACCGGCCACGAGAGGGGAAGCGGGAATGCGCGGGTGCCGCCTCAGAGCCGCCGGAGCCTGGCCTCCTTCCCGGAAAAGCAAGCGCGGGGAAAACGTGGAGCAAAAGCGGGCAGGGAGGCGGCCTTGGGAGCCGCCCAGGATAGGAACCGTGAATGAATGAAGCGAGGAAGCCAAGAAACAGGCTCGTCGCCCCCCTCGCGGTCGCCCCCACAACGTGAAACGCGCCTTGAGAGCGTGGAGAATGAGGAGTTGTACTCCAGAGTCTTCGGGAAAAACTTATCCACGGTTTGCCTGGCGCTGAGTTGCCTCCCTATGCCTTGAAAGCAGAACAAAAATTAAAACGTCATCTTTTCTACACCTGATCACCCCCTCCCCCCTTTCAAATGTCTGCCAGAGGCGCCATCTTTGGTTCTGAGTCACCAGGGATGGAAAAACACCAGGCGCCTTCGTCGTCCACGCTGAGTGAGAGGCCGTTTTCCGCAGTTGGCAGCCACGCACCAGAAACCTGTTGCTTCATTTGCAGGGCCAGAGAGTGTGTGTATTTCTCTGGTAGCCAGCTTCTCCATTCTCACTGGCATCGCCGCATCTTAGAAATTAATGGCAAGTGTTTCTCCAGAACCTCTGAGGAGGCGATGAGAAAGACATATTACCACACTGTGCTACTTTCCCCTCCAAAAGTGGCTGGAAGAAGTTTTGTATCCCTTAAGAAAAGAATTTCAGGTGGGACACAGTAGCGGTAAGCAAGCTAGCAAAGTTTCATGAGGTAGTTCATCCGAGATGGTGGGCAGCTCGGCTCGCCAAAGAAACCAAGTGCATAGTCTACATGCAGACTGGGGTTACTGTGGGTTAGGGGTCCCTTTCTGCTGTTTCGCCTTCCCGCTCCCTTTTTGGGGAGTGGGCGAGGGGGCGGATATTGCTGGGCAAATGGTTTTCTGGGGGTGAAGTTCGTGAAATTCCTCCCAAGGTTTTATTGCCAGATTTAAGAGCCACCTTGGCAAAGGGCCAGGAAGAGTGTCCTGAGAGATCTCCGCAGGGAAGGCTGGGAACCCCTACAAGGTTATCAGATATGGATATGACTTTCCGGAAACACTGGGTGTCTTCCAAGGCTTGCTTCTAAGGCTGCTCTGTTCCTTTCCACGTGCACTTCTTGTTTAGCCCCTTTCCCATAGGCTAACGTCTACCTTCCTCCCCAGCAAACCTACTCCTGGCTTTTTATGTTGCTTTGATCTCTTCAGCCCTGCCATCATCTTCCTAGTGTTTGAGTAAGATGCCTGTAGGCACCTTCTTACACCAATGTGCCTTCTGTCTTTCTGCCAATCCCGGTGTATGGTCCAGCCAGCTCAACCCGGACTGCTAATGCCAGCCTTCCACCCTTCCCATTGGGGTTTTTGACATGGCCTCCTTTACCAGTCCTCTGACTCTGGTATTGACTCTTGATCTCCACTTTCCATGCTGCTACCAGAATGACCTCACTAAAAATGTATATTCGGTAATAACATTGCTTTGCTGAAAATTCTTCAAAAGCCATCAGTAGGTTGAATTAATTTGCCTGGTATACAAACATTCTGTTTTCCTTACTAGTTTCACATCTCATTATCTGCTGGTTTCAATTTTATGCAACACTGCATTATGTATATCATGCAGGTTCAAGCAAGTCAGCCTTGTGTGCCATGCGAAGCAGTCCATATCCTTTCATGTCCAAGTTCTTGCACTTATCATTCTCTCTCCCTGAAAAGCTTTTCTTGTACACTTCCATTCCTGCATTTATCAGCCCAAATGTTGCCCATCCTTTGAATCTTAAGCAGGTTGACTCACTCCTGCAAACACTCCTTCTATCCCCTGTTAGAATTTGGACACTGATTCTGGAAATCATATTTCATTGTTTGTATTGTGTTTTACTCTCTCTGTCCCCAGAATCTGCCACACTATCAAATAGTTGGTATTTCATTAATATTCATTCAGTGAATAATGACATATATTGAGCTGCTTCTAGGAGCTTTGCTTTGTGGCTGTTTTATGTACTTCTCATCTGTCCTCAAAACTGACATTATATTTGCACTATTTTGCTTGCAATCTCATTTCATTATACTTTCTAACTCATGTTTGCACACTTTCCTTCTTCTGTTCCTTCTAGGTCTTCTTGCTAGATTCTGCCTCTCTTCTTTACCTTGTGATAGTGAAGAGTCCCTAAGGTAAGTATGGTCACGTTTTTCTATCTACAGATGGCAATTTCTTCTAGTTTTAAAGTCCAGTTGTCAAACCAACTACTCCTAGATGTATCTCTCCCACCCATTCCTTTCTCCACAACTCTAGACTCACAAATCCACCTACAAAATAGATGCCTCCACTTAGGTGTCCATGAGGCACAGCAGACCTGCTTCTTCTAATGCTGATCTTATCATCTGCCTCAAACAATCCCCACTTGAAACTTCCTCTCTCTCATGTAGGTGACTCCATTTTTCCAGTTTTTCGAACCAAACACCAAACACTTTCGAAGAATCTTTGGCCTTCTTTTTTGTATAACTCAAATTCAACCTCTCAGGGTATCTATCAGATTGGGTCCCAAGTCACATGTAAGATAATTATATGTCTATAATTCAGATGAGAGATGTTTTCTTCCACCCAAACTTTAGCCCTGACAAACTTCTTTTTTTCCCTTTGCTGGTGAAGTCTTTTGAGGGTCCGAGTTTGATACAAATGTCTTCATTCCTACACTGAAAAGGGCCTCAGGTGCTGTCCTGGGAGACCATTACATCTATGGGCTATCCTCCTGGCATCGGCAAATGCCCCCAGCAGAGAAATGCCTTCAGCCCTGGATTTACCTCCTCACTCTGTTCTCCCTTCTCTTTGAGCCTCTGAATTTTCTTCTGTTTTCTAGTGAGCTCCATGATGCAACTTACTCTGTATTTCTAGCTGATTTTGAGAATTTCTATTTTCCTTTTTAAAACTTTTATTTAGTAAATATAAATTTCCAAAGTACAGTTTATGGATTACAATGGCTTTTTCCCCCCCATAACTTCCCTCCCACTCGCAACCCTCCCAACTCCCACTCCATCTCCCATTCCATTCACATCACTATTCATTTTCAATTCTCTTTATATACAGAAGATCGATTTAGCATATATTAAGTAAAGATTTCATCAGTTTGCACCCACACAGAACATAAAGTGTAAAATACTGTTTGAGTACTAGTTATAGCATTAATTCACATTGAACAACACATTAAAGACAGAGATCCTACATGAGGAGTAAATACACAGTGACTCCTGTTGTTGACTTAACAATTTGACACTCTTGTTTATAGCGTCAGTAATCACCCTAGGCTCTTGTCATGAGTTGCCAAGGCTATGGAAGCCTTTTGAGTTCGCCGACTTCGATCTTATTTAGACAAGGTCATAGTCAAAGTGGAAGTTCTCTCCTCCCTTCAGAGAAAGGTACCTCCTTCTTTGATGGCCCGGTCTGCTGTGTATCCCACTTCCCATGTTGGATCGTTCTCTCCCTTTTGATTCTATCAGTTAGTATTCACAGACACTAGTCTTGTTTGTGTGATCCCTTTGACTCTTAGACCTATCAGTGTGATCAATTGTGAACTGAAATTGATCACTTGAACTAGTGAGATGGCATTGGTACATGCAGTCTTGATGGGATTGTATTGGAAACCCCTGGCACATTTCTTTTTTTTTTTTAATTTTTTATTTCATAAATGTGAATTTACAAAGTGCAACTTTTGTATTGTTGTGGCTTCCCCCCCAACCTCCCTCCCTCCCGTGGCCCTCCCCTCTCCCTCTCCTATCCCTCCCTTTATTGAGTTTCATTTTCAATTACCTTCATATACTGAAGATCAACTTAGTATATACTAAGCAAGGATTTCAACAGCCTGCATTCACACAACCGCACAAGGTATAGGGTATTGTTCGACTAGTAGTGTTTTTATGTTTCATAGTAAAACACATTAAGGACAGATCCTACGTGGGGAGCATGTACCCAGTGACTCCCGTTGTTGATTTAACAATTGGCACTCTTATTTGTGATGTCAGCAATCACCCTAGACTCTTGCTATGAGCTGTCTAGGCTATGGAAGTCCCTTGAGTTCACCGACTCTGAACTTGTTTAGTCAAGGCCGTGTCACAGTGGAGGTTCCTTCCTCCCTTCAGAGAAAGGCGCCTCTCTGCTTGATGGCCTGTTCCTTCTGCTGGGGTCTTGTTCACCAGGGTCTTTCATTTAGATTGTTTTTTTGCCATTGTGTCATGGCTTTCCATGCCTGGCACATTTCTAACTCCACCATTTGGGGCAAGTCCGATTGAGCATGTCCCAAATCATACATCTCCTCCCTCTCTTATTCCCACTCTTATATTTAACAGGGATCACTTTTCAGTTAAATTTCAACACCTAAGAATAATTGTGTGTTAATTACAGAGGTCAACCAATAGTATTAACTAGAAAAAAAAATACTAAAAGGGATAAAGTATTAAATTGTACATCAACAGTTAGGACAAGGACTAATCAAGTCACTGTTTCTCATAGTGTCCCTTGCACTTCAACAGGTTTCCTTTTTTGTGCTTGGTTAGTTGTCACTGATCGGGGAGAACATATGATATTTGTCCCTTTGGGACTGGCTTAATTCACTCAGCATGATGTTTTCCAGATTCCTCAATTTTGTTGCCAATGACTGGATTTCATTGTTTTTGACTGCTGTATAGTATTTTATAGAGTACATATCCCATAATTTCTTTATCCAGTCTACTGTTGATGGGCATTTGGGTTGGTTCCAGGTCTTAGCTATTGTGGATTGAGCTGCAATGAATATTGGGGTGCAGACAGCTCTTTTATTTGCCAATTTAATTTCCTTTGGGTAAATTCCAAGGAGTGGGATGGCTGGGTTGTACGGTACAGTTATATTCAGGTTTCCGAGAAATCTCCAGACTGACTTCCATAGTGGCTTAACCAGTTTGCATTCCCACTAACAGTGGGTTAGTGTCCCTTTTTCCCCCACATCCTCGCCAGCATCTGTTGTTGGTAGATTTCTGAATGGGAGCCATTCTAACCGGGGTGAGGTGAAACCTCATTGTGGTTTTGATTTGCATTTCTCTGATTGCTAGTGATCTTGAACATTTTTTCATGTGTCTGTTGGCCATTTGGATTTCCTCTTTTGAAAGATGTCTATTGAGGTCCTTGGGCGGGGCCAGTGGCAAAATGGATAACGTGTCTGACTACGGATCAGAATCTCTTTTCTTTTTTCAGGATTTCTGACTTATCAGGTAAAGAGGAATTTCTTCCCTTTCAACTCAATACATATTACAGGAAATTTTATGAATAAATAGTAATTACTTAGCAAGAATTATTTAGCTTATAACTTCCTGAAATAGTTGAAATTTCCTTATACATTTTCTGTGTGCTGACACGCTAAGAAAACATGATGAAAGCACACATTCGGGTTTGCTCAGAATTCAGAGTTTCAGCACATATGCTCAATCTGAGCACTAGGTGGCAGCATAATAACAGAAATTTTCGCCTGAACCTGAAAGACTTCAGTTTAAGGTTGTGTAAGGGCTTTATTAGAATATTTTACTATGCACTATTTGTATCCAAACTATTTGATTTACTTAAGTTTAACATATTTTTGAGAACTTATAGTAGTTTATGAGGTATATTTGACACACTGGCTGAGAATAGAGTTTCTGGATGAATAAATGGAGTCTAGAATGATACCTGTTCCTCCAGAGTCTATCCAGTGATAGATGCAAGAATCCAGATTTTTTTTTTTTTACTGTCACTAAAGGCCTTCATTCAGATAGCTCACCTATCATCTATTATGGGAGGTCTTCTGGTTGAACAAAAGGCATATTTTGGACACTTATTCTTGTTCCTGAGTTGTCAGTTCTTTTGGGGATGCTGTCATTAAATGTTTATTGTGTTATTCCTAAGGTATCTATCTAGTAGGTTGGGAATCACTTCTTACTAAGTGTGAAGAAAGGGGCTTCCCAACCACCTTTGTGAGAAGTTACCAGGCCTTCTTCTCTAAGGGACTTAGACAGGGTATCTCCCACAAGAGAGAAGGGTCCATTCTTAATCATTAAAAAAATTTTTAAAAACCTGTCTGAAACACAGAGAAAGAGAAAGACAGACAGGCAGACAGAAATCTTCCATCCTTTGAGTCACTGCTCAAATGCCCACAACAGTTGGGTCTGGACCAGGCTGAAGCCAGGAACCCAAACCCAATCCAGGTCTCCTATATGGGTGGCAGGGACCCAAATACTTAAGCCATTACCTGCTGCCTCCCAGGGCATGCATTAGCTTGAAGCTGGAATGAGAACCAGAGCCAGGACTTGAATCCAGATACTATAATTTGGGATGTGGACTTCTAAGCATCATCTTAATTGTTATACCAAACACAGTGCATGCTATCACATTTGAATTTATCTTTTAATGTATAATTAGTATGTAAAATGTTTTAAAAAAACCCCTCAGTTTTAATATATAATTTAGCTTGCTAGCTACATTTTTCCCATACCTGAGATAATTTATAGTTTTTTGTTTTTAAAATGTTCAGAATTAATTATCATTAAAGCACATATTAGAAACATAGAAAGGCTTACAAGGGGAAATGACAAATCCCTGTTTCACCCCTTCCCTTCTGCAGTCCTGTTCCTGAGACCAAAGTCTTGTGAACAGTTTCTGGTTTTATTTATTTACTTTTGAACTGGTGATTAGCTTTTACTTCTCACTGTTCCTTGATTTATCAGATTGAAAGATTATCATAATCTCTTGCTGAAAGAGGAAACATTTTACCTTCCCTATCTGTTGCTTCTCAGCAAAATCATAGAAAGAGAACGTGCACTATAATGGATAAAAGCATAGACTCTGGAATCTCACTGGTACCACTTGCCAGCTGTGTGGTCTTAGGCAAGTTACTCAAGCTCTCTGAGCCTTGTTTTCATCAGCTATAAAATGAGGGCAATAATAGTTCATTCCTCAGAGTATTATTCTAAGAAGAGATGTGTCAATAGATTTAAAGCACTAAACAAGCATTACTATTAGTAGTACTTTACTGCTTCTTTTGGTTACCTTTGTATTTTTTTTAATTTTTATTTAATAAATATAAATTTTCAAAGTACAGCTTTTGGATTACAGTGGTTTTTTCCCTCCCATAACTTCCCTCCCACCCGCAACCCTCCCAACTCCCACTCCATCTCCCATTCCATTCACATCACTATTCATTTTCAATTCTCTTTATATACAGAAGATCGATTTAGCATATATTAAGTAAAGATTTCATCAGTTTGCACCCACAAAGAAACACAAAGTGTAAAGTACTGTTTGAGTACTAGTTATAGCATTAATTCACATTGAACAACACATTAAAGACTGAGATCCTACATGAGGAGTAAGTGCACAGTGACTCCTGTTGTTGACTTAACAATTTGACACTCTTGTTTATGGTGTCAGTAATCACCCTAGGCTCTTGTCATGAGTTGCCAAGGCTATGGAAGCCTTTTGAGTTCGCCGACTTCGATCTTATTTAGACAAGGTCATAGTCAAAGTGGAAGTTCTCTCCTCCCTTCAGAGAAAGGTACCTCTTTCTTTGATGGCCCATTCTTTCCACTGGGATCTAACTCACAGAGATCTTTCATTTAGTTTTTTTGTTTGTTTTTGTTTTTTGTTTTTCCAGAGTGTCTTGGCTTTCCATGCCTAAAATATTCTCATGGTCTTGTCAGCCAGACCTGAATGCCTTAAGGGCTGATTCTGAGCCCAGAGTGCTGTTTTACCTTTGTATTTTAAATAATATGCTTATTCCTTTATTGTTGATCAGCTACATATAAATATCTGACATCTGAGTTTGTAAGATGAAGAAATTCATAGGCTTACCATGATGCTTACTTTTCTCTGCTTCCCTTCTCAATCTCGCCTCCCATATTTTTCCATCTCTGATTCTTCTATTTTCTGGGAGATTTTCTTTATTTCTTTCTTTTTTATTAAGATTTTATTTATTTATTTGAGAGGTAGAGTTACAGGCAGAGATAGGGAGAAACAGACAGGTCTTCCATCTGCTGGTTCACTCCCCAAAAGGCTGCAATGGACGGAGCTGGGCTGATCCGAAGACAGGAGCCAGGAGCGGGTGCAGGGGCCCAAGCATTTGGGCCATCTTCTACTGCTTTACCAGGCCATAGCAGAGAGCTGAACCGGAAGAGGGGCAGCTGGGACACAAACTGGTTCCCATTTGGGATGCTGGCACCACAGGCAGAGGCTAACCTGCTATGCCACAGATTTAATCTTCTAATTATCTACTGAAAAGCTTACCTTAGCAACCATATTTGTCATTTCTGAGAGTCTTTTCTGATTTTTGATGTTTGATTTTATTTAATTTTAAAGACTTAATATCTTAATGGCTATTGTGTTAGTCAGAGTTCAGTTAGAAGACAAAAATCATCACATCCATAATCAGAATAGGGAAAATAATTGTGAACTGCTAAAAAGGGCTCTGAGGTATACAGAAGGCAGTAACTTCAGAGAATAGCTACCACTGTTAGGACTGAGGAAAAGAGAGTGAGGCAGGTACTTGGGAATTCCTGAGGAGGAGGCCTAGAGGTGAGGTGCAGATACCCAGATGGCGTGGCTGCCACAGGAACACACAGCACCCCAGAACCAAAAGCACCTCATGACCATGGTGGATGACCCTCTTGATGTGCTGCAGAATTCACTTTGCTGGTATTTGGTGGAGGATTTTTGCATCCGTGTTCATTGGGGATATTGGCCTGTGATTTTCTTTCTTTGTAATGTCCTTGTTTCGCTTTGGCATCAGGATAATGCTGGCCTTAGCAAATGAGTTTGCAAGGGTTCCCTTAGCTTCCATTTTGTTTTTCCCTTTTTTTTTTTTAAAGATTTATTTATTTATTTGAAAGCCAGAGTTACACAAAGAGAGAAGGAGAGGCGGAGAGAGAGAGAGAGAGAGAGAGAGGCAGAGAGAGAAAGAGATCTTCCATCCACTGGTTCACTCCCCAATTAGTCACAATGGCTGGAGCTGTGCCGATCCGAAGCCAGGAGCCAGGAACTTCTTCCGGGTCTCCCATGCAGGTGCAGGGGCTCAAGGATTTGGGCCATCTTCTACTGCTTTCCCAGGCCATAGCAGAGAGCTGGATTGGAAGTGGAGCAGCCGGGACTTGAACCGGCGCTCATATGGGATGCTGGCACTGCAGGCTGCAGTTTTACCTGCTACACCACAGTGCTAGTCCCAGCTTCCATTTTCTGAAAGAATTTGAGAAGGCTTAGTATTAATACCAGTTCAATCATGTAGTTCTGGGTTTTTCTTTGCAAGGGAGGTTTTTACTTAGACTCTAGTCTCTTACGCATTATTGCTCTGTTTAGATTTTCTGTTTGTTCATGATTCAGTCTTTGTACATTTCTAGGAATTTACCTATTACTTCTAAGTTATCCAGTTGATTGATACAGGATTATTCATAGTAGTTTCTTATCCTTTGTGTTTCTGTAGTATCTGTTTTGATGACTCCTCTTTCACTTATAGTTTTATTTGTTTTTTTTCTCTCTTTTTCTTGGTTTGTCTAAAGTTTTATCAACCTTTAGTTTTTTTTGTCAATCTCTTCTATTGTTTTTTGAGTATCTACTTGATTTATTTCTGCTCTAGTCTTTATTATTTTCTTCCTTCTGATAATTTTGGACATAGTTTATTCTTTTTCTAGTTCCTTAATGTGTAAAGTTAGGTAGTTTATTTAGGGTCTATCTTGTTTTCTACATTTGTTTCGATGTAGAAATTTATCCCTATAAACTTTTTTCTTAGACATGTTTTTGCTGCACCCCATAAATTACAGTTCCAATTTTGCTCAATGTATTTTTTATTTCCCTTTTGACTTCTTCTTTGACCCAGTGGTTGTTCCAGGATATGTTATTAACTTAAATGTCCGTTGGCAGGTGAATAGATAGAAAAAAATGTGGCATATACTGCGATAGAATATTACTCAACTTTGGCCGGCGCCGCGGCTCACTAGGCTAATCCTCCTCCTTGCGGCGCCGGCACACCGGGTTCTAGTCCCGGTCGGGGCACCGATCCTGTCCCGGTTGCCCCTCTTCCAGGCCAGCTCTCTGCTGTGGCCAGGGAGTGCAGTGGAGGATGGCCCAAGTGCTTGGGCCCTGCACCCCATGGGAGACCAGGATAAGTACCTGGCTTCTGCCATCGGATTAGCGCGGTGCGCGGGCCGCAGCGCGCCTACCGCGGCGGCCATTGGAGGGTGAACCAACAGCAAAAGGAAGACCTTTCTCTCTGTCTCTCTCTCACTATCCACTCTGCCTGTCAAAAATAAAAAAAAAAAGAATATTACTCAGCTTTATAAATGAAGGAAATTTTGCCATTCGTGATAATATGGATGGACCTAAATGGTACTGTGCCAAGTGAAAAAGGGCAGACACAAAAGACAAATATTTCTGATCTCCCCAATATATGGAATCTAAATTACTCACACTAAGAAGCAAGGTAGAATGATGGTTACCATGTGTTAGAGGGAGGAGGAATTATGTAAGTGTTCATTAAAGAATATGAAATCTTACTTATATCAAATAAATTCTGTAAGTCTACTCTTTAGCATAGTGCCTATAACTAACAAAACCATATGGTATATTTAAACTGTGCTAAGTGGGTAAATACTTTATGTATTCTTAACACACACAAAAGAAGGATGTGGGGAGGAAAAGAAACAATGGAATCTTTGAGAAACGATGGGTGTATTTATGGTCTGCATTAATGGTGTTTTCGTGGATGTGTACTTATTTCCAAAGTCAGCAATTTATGTACATTAAATATGTATAGCTTTTAATATATCAATCATAACTCAATAAAGTAGTTTCAAATAAAATAAAATATTAAATGCCTCCTGTCCTCTGACCTTGCAGGTTTACCTCCCAGTGTCCTCAGTTGGCAGTGTTGTGGAGCACACAGATTAAAAACATAGTGAAATAACTGAGGTCAAATTAGGAGTCTTTATTAGCCAGCTGGTGACTGCCCTCTCACAGAGAAAGTCTGGAAAATACAGCCCCGAGTTGCAATGGCAGGGGGTTTTTAAAAGCAAAACCTACTTTTTATTAATCATTTAATCATGTGTGCAGGCTTATGTAAGCAGAAAGCAGGCATACAGAAGTCAGAAGCAATTGGCCAATCAGCCAATTTCTTTTTAACCTTATTGAAAAATATAATGATTCAATTATTCAATTGTTCCTGGTCAGGGTCAAGCATGGCATCACTGACCTTGGTGCCACCTGTTTTATCTTGTGACTGCAGCCAGGAGAAGACAGGAGAAACCATAGACTGGTGGACTTGGCCATTATCAAGCAAGCAGAGGTACAGAAGCCAGAAATAGGCCAGTTACAAACTAGTATTTATTTTTACGAAGAACAGGCCCTGCTTTTAAAACAACCAAGCAAAATAACCTGTAGCCTATAACCACTCGGGTATGCTATACCTTGTAGACAAATTAAACTTTTGAGTCACAGCATTATAAATGCTTTTGAGTCACAGCAGAACCTACATGGAGCCAACCAGTAAAGGCAAATGTTGAATCCAGTTCTGTTATTACAAGCAAGAGGGTGGGTTCAGACCAAAAAAGGCTACAGATCATTAACTGGAAAAACTGTCTCTGTGCATATCCAATAAATAGATCACCTTCCTTTTTTATTGTTGTTGTTCCTGCCTGTTCCTTGAATTATTTCAACTTTCTTTGTAGATTTGTTTTCTATTTATCTCTTTTGGTCTCTCTTTAATTCTGGAGCATTTTTTCAAAATTTAAGTATTCCTTAGTTATTTCTTTAAAATAAGGCACTGAGTAACTGATGTGGACTGGCCTTGTCAATTTATCATCTTTGCTTTAGGTGTTTGGATGGGAAGTACCACACTGGCTGCCCTGCAGTTCTCCAGAAGGCACAGTTTCTGCAGTGGCAAATACCTGGCAAGTGAGGTTTCCACTCACTGGGGTTAGAAATAGGGGATCATGGGGTAATTATAACATACACTAATTTTAACTAATGGCATTTTTTTAACTACATATTCTGCTACTTGTTCCCAGTAGGTGTTTTCTGAGCTTCTTTATATTTCTGCAAGGCCAGTTTTCTCAGCTTTTTTAGAACCCATTTGTCTTAGTTTCTTGGAGCTACAATAACAAATTGCCACAGACTTCATAGCTTAAAACAACAGAAATGTATTATTCCACAGGTCTGGAGGCCAGAAATGAAAGATTGAGGTGTCAGCAAGACCATGCTCCCTCCAGAGATTTTAGGGGGAAATGGTTTTGTTTTGTTTTGTTTTTTACTTCTTCCTGTTTCTGCTGGCTGTTGGCATTCTTTGGCTTACAGCCACATTACTGCAATTTCTGCCACTGCCTTCAGAGGCCTTCTCCTCTTTTGTCTACATAGTCTCCCCTTTCTGCTTCACTCTTTTTTTTTTTTTTTTTTTTTTGACAGGCAGAGTGGATAGTGAGAGAGAGAGACAGAGAGAAAGGTCTTCCTTTTTGCCGTTGGTTCACCCTCCAATGGCCGCTGCGGCCAGCGCACCACGCTGATCCGAAGCCAGGAGCCAGGTGCTTCTCCTGGTCTCCCATGGGGTGCAGGGCCCAAGGACTTGGGCCATCCTCCACTGCCTTCCGGGGCCATAGCAGAGAGCTGGCCTGGAAGAGGGGCAACCGGGATAGAATCTGGCGCTCCAACCGGGGACTAGAACCCGGTGTGCCGGCGCCGCAAGGCGGAGGGTTAGCCTGTTAAGCCATGGCGCCGGCCTCTGCTTCACTGTTATAAGGACAGTTATCATTAGATTTAAGACTGATCCAGAAAAATCCAGGATGATATCCTCATCTAAAGCTCCTTAATTTTGGCTGGCGTTGTGGCATAGCAGGTAAAGCCTGAGATGCCGGCATCCCATATGAGTGCTGGTTCCTATCCTGGCTGCTCCACTTCCATTCCAGCTCCCTTCCAATGACCTGGGAAAAGCAGCAGAAGATGGCCCAAGTGCTTGGCCCCTGCCAAGCACATGGGAGATGCAGAAGAATCTCCAGACTCCTGGCTTCAGCCTGGAACAGCTTTAACTGTTGTAGCTATCTAAGGAGCAAACCAGTGGATGGAAAATCTTTCTCTCTCTGTCCCTCCCTCTTTTTCTATAATCTGAATTTCAAATAAATAAATAAGTCTTTTTTAAAATCCTTGATTTAATTTTGATTGCAAAGATCCTTTTACCAAATAAGGTTAACATTCACAGATTGTAGGGATTAAGACATGAACATATCTCTTCTCTTTGAATATGATCATTAATATCACCACACTACTCTTCTAATTGATTTTTTATTTTAAATATTTATTAATTTGAAAGGCAGAGTTACAGAGAGGCAGCGACAGAGAGAGCGATAGAGCGCGCTAGAGAGAGAGAAAGAAAAGTCTTCTATCCACTGGTTCACTCTCCAAGTGGCCGCAATGGCCAGGGCTGTGCCATTCCAAAGCCAGGAGCTAGAAGCTTTTTCTGGGTTTCCCACATGGGTGTGGGGGCCTAAGGAGTTGGGCTGTCTTCCACTGCTTTCCCAGGCCATAATAGAGAGCTGGATTGGAAGTGGATCAGCCGGGACTCGAACCAGCTCCCATATGGGATGTTGGCACTGCAGGCTGGGGCTTTAGCCCACTATATCACAGCACTGGCCCCTCTAATTGTTTTTGTCTTTTAACTATTTATTTGAAAAGTAGAGTTATGAAGAGAGAGAGAGAGAGAGAGAGAGAGGTATTTTCCATTTGTTGGCTCACTTCCCAAATGGCCACAAGAAGCCAGGAGCCAGGAGCTTCCTCCAGGTCTCCTAGGTGGGTACAGGGGCCCAGGTACTTGGGCCATCTTCCACTATTTCTCAATTGCATTATCAGGGAGCTGGATTGGAAGTGGAGCAGCTGGGACTCAAACTGGTGAACACATGGCATGCTGGCACTGCAGGCAGTGGATTAACCTTCTATACCACAGCGCTGGCCTCCTAACTATTCTTTTTCTTTTTTTAAAGCAGAGTAAGTACTTAGTTTATTTATGTGAAAGGCAGGGCTACACAGAGAAAAGGAGACACACACACACACAGAGAGAGAGAGAGAGAGAAAGAGGGAGAGAGAGAGAGAGAGAGAGAGAGAGAGAGAGAGAGAGAGAGAAAGATCTTCCATCCACTGATTGACTCTCCACATAGCTGTAATGTCTGGGGCTGGGCCAGGCTGAAGCTAGGAGTTTTGAACTTCATCTGGATCTCTCATGAGTGTTCAAGGGCCATACTGTTGCTTTCTCAGGCTCATTAGCAGGAATCTGAAATGGAACAGCCAGGACCCCAACCAGCACTCATATGGGATGCTGGTATAACAGCCAGTGGCTTAACCTACTGGGCAATGACTCTGACCCCTGCTTAATCACTTTAAGCAAAGTTGGTGACATTTTTTTTTGTCTATTAATAGCTTACTTTTGGTCCTCTTTATTCTTTACTGATTTTGTGTGTTTCTATTTCTATATATGTGAGATATGTTATACATGAATTTATGTGTCTGAATATATATATGTATATATGCACACACATTTATTGACATTTCTTTTTATTCCTTTTTTCTTTCTTTAAAATTTTATTTAAGTTAAACAAATATTTCACATATACAAATTAAGGAACATAGTGATACTTCCCACCCTATCCTCCCTCACACCCATTCTTCAACCCTTCTTCCTCCTTCCATTCCTACGCTTAAATTTTTAAAGATCTATTTCCAGTTTACTTAATGATCATAAAGTTAACCCTACACTAAGTAAAAGATTTCAACAAATAGTAAGAAGAAAACACTGTTCTTCAACAGAAGAGACAAGAGCTGTAAACAATCATCGAATCTCAAAATGTCCATTTCACTCCAATACATTACATTTTAGGTACTCTATTAGTTATTTTGAATCAGGGAAAACATATGACATCTGTCTTTTTGGGACTGGATTATTTCACTAAGTATAATGGTTTCAATTTGTGTCCCTCTTGTTGAAAAAGACAGGATTTCATTTTTTTTTTACAGCTGAGTAGTACTCCATAGTGTATATATACCATGATTTCTTTATCCAGTCAATGGTTGATGAACGTTTGGGTTGACTGCATATCTTAGTTATTGTGAATTGTGCTACAATGAACATGGGGGTACAGATAACTCTTTCACATGCTGATTTCTTTTGGTTTGGGTAAATTCCCAGGAGTGGGATGGCTGGATCATATGGTAGGTCTATAGTTAGATTTCTGAGTTATCTCCATACTGTCTTCAACAGTGGCTGTTCCAATTTACATTCCCACCAGCAGTGGATTAGGATATCTTTTCCCTCACATTCTCATCAGTATTTGTTGTTTGTTGATTTCTGTATGAGAGCTGTTCTGACTTGAGTGAGGTGAAATCTCACTGTGGTTTTGATTTGCCTTTCCCTGATGGCTAGGAATCCTGAGCATTTTCTCAAGTATCTGTTGGCCATTTGAATTTCCTCTTTTGAAAAATGCCTGTTCAAGTCCTTTGCTTATTTCTTAACTGGTTTCTCTGTTTTGTTGTTGTTGCATTTCTTGAGCTCTTTATAGATTCTGGATGTTAACCCTTTATCAGTAAAATAGTTTTCAAATATTTTCTCCATTCTGTTGGTTGCTTCTTCACTTTGCTGAATGTTTCTTTTGTAGTGCAGAAGCTTCTCAGCTTGATGTAATTCCATTTGTCAATTTTGGCTTTGATTACTTGTGCTTCTGGAGTCTTTTCCAAGAAGTCTTTGCCTATGCCAATATCTTGCAGAGTTTCCCCAGTGTTCTCTAGTAATTTGATGGTATCAGGTTGTAGATTTAGGTTTTTGATCCATTTTGAGTAGATTTTTGTGTAAGGTGTAAGATAGGGGTCTGGTTTCATAATTCTTCATGTGGAGATCCAGTTTTCCCAGCACCTTGTTGAAGAGACTGTCCTTGCTACAGGGATTTATTTCAGCTCTTTGCCAATGATCAGTTGGTTGTAGATTCATGGATTGATTTCTGGAGTTTCTGTTCTGTTGCATTAGTCTACTTGTCTGTTTTTGTGCCAGTACCAGGCTGTTTTGATTATAATTGCCCTGTGGTATGCCTTGAAATCAGGTATTGTGATGCCTCCAGCTTTGTTTTTGTTGTATAAGATTGCTTTAGCTATTTGGGGTCTCTTGTGTTTCTATAGAAATTTTGGCATCATTTTTTCTAGATCTGTGAAGAATGTTGCAATTTTCATTGTAGAGATTTTTTACTTTCTGCCCTCTTTTTTTTAAAACTTTTATTTATTGAATATAAATGAATATAATGAATATAAATTTCCAAAGTACAGCTTATGGGTAACAATGGCTTCCCCCCTCCCATAACTTCCCTCTTTCTGCCCTCTTTATTCTAGGCCTTATTCTAGATGACTAGGCCTTCACCAGATACATAATCTGCCAGTACAGTGATCTTGTACTTTCCAGCCTCTAGATTTGTAAGCAACACATTTCTATTACTTATAAATTATCCAGTCTGAGGTGTTTTATTACAATAGCAAGAATGGACTGAGAGGGGTGGGTGTTGTGATACAGCAGGTTAAGCTACCATTGGGATGCTTACATCCCTTCATGGAGTGCCTGGAATCAAGTCTTGCCTCTGCTTCTGATCCAGCTTCCTGTTAATGCACCTAGGAAGCAGCAGGTGATGTCTTAAATAGTTTGGTCACTGCAACCCACATGGGAGACCAAAATGGACTTCTGAACTCCTTCCTCTAGCCTAGTTCATTCTCAGCTTTTGTGGGCATTTGGGGAGTAAAACAGCATATGCAAGATTCTCTCTCTCTCTCTCTTTCTATTTCTCCTCCTTCTTTCTCCCCCTCTTCGTCTCTCTACCCCTCTTATTGCTTTTCATATAAATTAAGTAAATAAACTTTGAGAAAAAGAATTGATAAATACAGGGAATGAGTGTTTCAGTTCTGCAGCAGCAGGTGGAGATACAGGCTATGGAATCTAGAATCCTACAGTTCCCAGTCACTTAGTGAAAAAAGTCAGTTTTCAGGCTCAGGATCATTAACAAAATTCAAGGTTCACACTTTCATGGAAATGGAGGGCTAAAAGCAGGATAGATGTAGCAAGGAGATGTTCCTCTCAAGACAATTTACCCCCTTTCTTGCTGTTAAAACTTAGTCAGTTGTTCCCTTTCTATGTAGCCATGGGCTCAAGGAAAGTAAGTGGATCCCCTGCTCAAGGAGATAAATCTGTTTAGCCAATTATGATGATTTTTTTGTGTTCTTTAGAGACTGATTTAAGAAGAGTCATGTGATCCTTCTGGTCATGTGAAAGGGGAAGTTGGCTGGAATTCTAAGAAAGGCTTGCTCTTGAAAAGAAGCCCCTTGCGGCGCCGGCACACCGGGTTCTAGTCCCGGTCGGGGCACCAGATTCTGTCCCAGTTGCCCCTCTTCCAGGCCAGCTCTCTGCTGTGGCCCGGGAGTGCAGTGGAGGATGGCCCAAGTCCTTGGGCCCTGCACCCCATGGGAGACCAGGAGAAGCACCTGGCTCCTGCCATCGGAACAGCGCGGTGTGCGGGCCGCAGCGCGCCAACCGCGGCGGCCATTGGAGGTTGAACCAAGGAAGACCTTTCTCTCTGTCTCCCTCTACTGTCCACTCTGCCTGTCAAAAATACAAATACAAATACAAATACAAATAAAAATAAAAAAAGAAAAGAAAAGAAACCCTGAAGAAGCAGTAACTTTATTCTGACTCTGGATGTGCCTGCGTGAAGAAGTGACGTCTAGAGCTTCTGCAGCCACTTGACCCATGAAGAGAACCAGCCAAGTGGAGGAGCCTGGATGCTAAGATGGCAGAATAAGAAAGTGGCAAGAAGCTGATCCTTGATGCTATTGAGCTACTGAATTAACCTCCCTGCATCTCCCTATTTTAGTAAAAGTTTTCTGCAGAAAGAGAACCAATAGGATGCTTATGTAAATATGTAATAAAGAGTTGACAGACACAGTTGTGGAAGCCTACAAGTCCTGAGATCTGCAGTTGGAAAGCTAGAGACCTAGGAGTCAATGGTGTAGCTTCAGTCCAAAGGCTGGTGGGCCAAAGGCCCTGGAAGAGCCAATGTTTCAATTTAAATTAAAAGGCAGGAAAAAATTCAGTATTCCAGCTTGAAGGCAGTCAGGCAGGAGGAATTCCCTGTTATGAGACAGTCAATCTTTTTATTCTATTCAGGTCTTTAGTTGATTGTATGAGGTCCACACACATGAGGGATACTGCTTTACTCAGCCTATCAATTTAAATGATAAACTCATTCAAAAATCCCCTTATGAAAACACCCAGAATAGTGTCTGATGCAATATCTAAGCATGCTGTGACCCAGGCAAGTTGACTACTAAAATTAACAATTATAACGCCTTATGTTTAGATTTCTTGATAAGCAAAATAATACTCTCTCATTTTTAATGAAATAAAATCATGAAAAACCCTTTTATTTGTGTCTGTCTCTTGTTGACCTGAAATTATAGTATTATTGTGATTAAATATAATGATAAAAGTACAATGTAACTAGAAAGGGAAATATTTTTCTCCAAGTTTTACAGAACCCATAGCAATGGCAGTAAATACTTCATTAATTCAGTCTTTACTTAAACAAATACCCATTAAATGCTAACCATGTGCCAGCTAGGCATATGGCATTCTTCAGTGAATGAAAGACAAGGAGATCTTTTGTGGGGCTAGCCTTCTAAGCACTTAAGTGAATGGTCAATTTACTATAATTTTCAGTTTATTGAAGTTTTTATTTCAGAATATAGAATTAATGCCCCACACAGATAGCTCTCGTGTAGCCATGCGCCTAGTAGCAGATACTATACAATGTGAATCTATAGACACAGCACTATCAAGTTGTTATTCAAATGAGATCCAAGCTTGGCAGGATGTTAGTAGTTCCATTCCTATCAATAAATGCAGTCTGGAATCCATCTACTGCCCTAAGCCTGCTATTGGGTGAGCCTTGTATAAACATCTATATGGCCATCAATATTAAGCCCCTTTATTCTGACCCTGTGTACCTAGACTTTTACCTCTGTTCTTTGTTTGCAGTTAATTTTCTGCCAGTAATGGAGTCCAGCCTTAAATCCCAGCCAAATTGTCTGGGCCTGAGAAATGGACTAGTCTTGCCAATCTCCTCCCTCTAGGGGATCTGGATCTCATCCCAATGTTCTCCCCTCTGCAGCCCACTGGCTAAGGCCCTATTACAACTCTGACCACTCCTCCCACTCCAAACATAAAACCGTCATCCATCGCATTATAACTTTTCCCACATAACCAATTCCTGGCACCATGCTCCCACCTGGCTTATTTGAGAAGATGGCTATCAACACAAGTCTGGTTTGGACTCAGGCTTCGTGTGTTCTTTTGGTGGCTGAAAGTAGGGGGCATTCTATAGTCATATCTATCAGGCTGACCTTGCCCCCACCAACACTGGCTTACCTCCCTCTTTCCTACAGATCCACAGCTGGGTTCTCTTGTAGCTCTAGTGCCAAGACCAATCAGATCATGACACAAAAGAGCCAGAACTTCTAGCATGTTGCCTTTCTAAACAGTTTTTTAGATCTTAATGCATCTTAATCACAGTTATAAGTAACATTTTACCCTTCCTGTTGCAGATTGGGCTCCTGCAAAATAGTAATTTTCAAAAACTGCCTAAGATTCAAATGCTGTACCCAATGTTTATGCTTTTTGCAAGCAATATGGTCCTAATCCAATATATCATGCAGAGTACAGATCAGTCTTCCTTCTAACTTCAACAGTGATAAATATTTATTAAGCCTCCTCTATGTTCATGGCAGTATACCAGGTGCTGCTATAACTATTTTTCCTTTCCAGGAAAAATAAATTCAAATATGGAATAAAAAGCCCAAACTCATGAAACTGGACTGACTTTGTTTCTTAAAAAATTCAACATGCTGCAGCTGTGGACTTAAACTTATTTCAAACAGGATGATTAAATAAAACATTATTATTGTTTTTGGGAATATAATACTGTCCTAATAAATACCCAAGGTAAAAACTGTTTCCAAAAATCACAGCATATATGTGTGCAGTCTTAACTAAATTGTATATTCTCTTGCTATTCTGTGTCATGACCAATTCAGTTCTTACCATTAATCTTGAAGATATTTAAAAATGCTCCCCTTTTTCAATTCTTTTCCTTTGAAAGCATAAGTGAGGCTTATTTGCAATAAAAATCTCATAACATTTTATTACTTTGTGATGTGCCATTTCTGTCAAATGATGTCTGGAATAAATCAGCCTTGACTTCCTGGATTACAAATGTTCCAGAGTTTTAGTAGTTGCAACACACATTTACAATTTCCAATAGTCTTACTATAATGAAGATAAACACAGAGACAAAATTTGTGCACATACACACAGGATAAAAACCAGGCCAGCATGGGCTAGGAATTTTGGTGCAGTAGTTTAAGCCAACACCTACAATGCCAACATCCCATATGAGAACTGCTTGAGACCCTGCTGCTCCATTTCCAGTCCAGCTCTCTGCTAATGCTACTGGGAAAGCAGCAAAAGACGGCATGAGTGTTTGTGTCCCTGCCACCCACATGGGAGACCCAGATAGATTTCTAGTCTGCTGGCTTCAGCCTGGTCCGGCTTCAACCATTGTTACCATTTGGGGAATGAACCGGTGGATGAAAGATTCTCATTCTTGTTCCCCTCCCCCCCACCTTTTCTGGGTGTGTGTGTCTAACTTTGCCTTTCAAATAAATAGATAAATAAATAAACCTCACGCCAACTCACTATTATCATACTTCTTATAGAAGGCTTCTAATTATGAATTTTATTTTAAAATTATTTATTTATTTCCATTTTATTTGAAAGGCAAGGAGAGAACTTGGTCATTTTGAAGATAAAGAATGGTAACTGAGCTGGAGCAGATTGAAACAGCCTATTTTCTACTGATCTAAACTCAAGGCAGATTTAGTTTAAGCTTCATCTTTCTGGACTCCCCTAATAAGCGTATATTAGACAATTCCAAGTCAAATATTCATGTGCTAGCAGTTAATACTGAGTTCCTTTTAGAATTTTAAAGTGCAACTTCAACTTCTTTAGAGCCTTCTCACTTGGGTGACTGGTGGAAATACAAATACCCCCAGGATATTGTGCTCTCTCCCTCTTCTGTTGCTCAGTTCTCTGTGGATCAGCACGTATGGCACCCCCCCCCACCCCGTCCTGGAACCCCATTACATATCTTCTTTGTACTTACAGAGGGCTCACTGACCTCCTGGTCATGACTGATGCCTGACTTTCTAGGTTACTCACTTCCCCCAAGACTGTGCCACCTCTGCTCCAGGTGCTGTTATTACCACTGCCTTCACTGCTCGGCTTCTCCCGCTCCATTGACCTTCACATCCCTTTTTCCCTGAAAAACTGACCACTATGGATGTACTCAGAACATTCTTATCCCCTAAACTGCCTGCCTCCTATAATTTCCAACTCTTTCCTTAGGCCTTACTCTCCATAGGCCTCTTTCTGAGCCCATAGGCATCTCTAGTCTCATGGCTGTCACACCAGTTTCTCTACCACTTGTTTATATTCCTCCTTAACTTGGACCCTGTAACTTTTTGCTGGAGTAAATGTTTTGCATCAACACGTCAATCTCTTATACCCCTGAATATTCCTATGCATATATCTGAGATGCTGAGTGGTGTTAGAAAAAAAAAATCACTTGCATGTTTTACTGTGGGCCAAAATTACATTCAGCTTATCTGGGGTTTCATCAATGCTTGATGGTCCTATTCTAGGTAGTTGATGAATTATTCCTACTATTTTTCTCAAGAACTTCAAATTCTTGCTACCTCCCCATATTAATCTGCTTTTCATGACTATAACAAAATACCCAAGGCTAACTTTACACATAAAATAGCTTTACTTAGCTCACAGTTCTGGAGGTTCAAGGACATGACACCAAATTAGCTCAGCTCTGGTGAAGAACTCATGGCAGATGGTATCATAATGGTGAGAGGGCATGGGAGGAAGAGAACACATTGCCTAACAGGAAGTCAGCAATTCAGGGGTCCAGTACACTCATAACAGATCAATCTCATAAGAATTCAAGGGTCCCATGAGAATTATAATTTCTTTTGAGGGCTGCTCCTTCAATGATATAAGAACCTTTCATTAGGCCCTACTTAAAGATTCCACCACCTCTTAGCACAGCTACATTGAAGACCAAGCTCCCAACACATGAGCCCTTGCTGGACATTCTCAAGCCATAGAGAAGTCACAGCATCTCCTTGAGACCTTTCTGTTGGTATCTTGGCCTTTCATTTCATTCTAATTGAGAATATTGAGGTGTTAAGAAGAAAGCTTTCACTCACATCTTCCCTCAAATTTTAAAACTCATTTATCCTTGACTCTTCTCCCTCTAATCTCAGTAAATGAGATTCTTTTCCCCTTCTTTGTGAAGCCAGGCTTTCCACATAAGCTCTTGATTAGAACATTATTCCGTCTGCTCATCAATTATTTTCTTTTTCTACCTCTCCTCATGTGTCTTCTCCTTAGGTTCATGTCACTCTAATTGAAAAAAAAAATCCTTGAATTTGCCTGCCACTTAAAAATCATTTAATTTTCTAACTCCCTTCTCGGCGGGGCTTTCTGAAAGAGAAGTTTATACTTAGCCATAACCATGTCTTCCATTCATTCACCTACTGAAATCTGATTGCTTCTTCTAGCCCTGCCCTGACAACATCTAGCTAAGGGTAGGTGACCTTATTTTAAGTGCACATTTCTGTTCATTCAGCATGCTGAACATCCTAAACTACTCCTTCATTTTCACTGACACTCCCCTCTGTCATCCAGTCTCTATCCTTTCTCTTTGCTTAATCCAACATTATGGTGCTCTTACGGTTCTGTTTCAGCCCATTGCTCTTACCCTGCACATACTTTCTGCAGGTAGGGTGTGACTCTTATATAATTCCACAGTATTTACAACCATCTATAAGCCAACACTCCTCAAATCTGCCCAGCAACTTAAACTTCCACTTGTAAGGACCATAACTAGGTGAAATAGGCTCAATGTCAAAAGAGTTCCAATGTAGTTAATTATATCAAAGCACTCTTTAGTAGGGGTTGCCAGCAATAGCAATTTGTGTCTGGTGAATTTTTTCTGTATATTTGGTATTTTGTTAAGCACTTTGTATTCCTTATTTCATTTAATGCCCGCAAGATCCTTATGAAATCTGACCTATTAGCCTTGCTTTGATGCTGCTGAAGTTGATGTTTGCCCAAGGATAAGCTGCTGTAAGAGGGTTACTACAAGTCTTCTGTGCCAGGTCCCCCTGTCTCTCTCTCTCTCTCACTCTTTCTCCCTCTCTCTCTCCCTCTCTCTCTCTCTCTCTCACACACACACACACACACACGCTCCTCAGTTGGTAGTGCCATCAATCATTCTAAACCAAAGCCTGAAATCTTGGAGTCATTGCAACTCCTTCTTTTCTACTACTCACTTTCCCAGTCACTGCGTCCTGCTGATTTCATTCTCTATGCTCCTGTGCTTTTCCTGCTATTTTTCAGCATACTATTACTCCCTTAGTCTAGGAATTCATCCTCACTCATATAGATTAGTGTTTTGGCCTCTTCATCCACCTCAGCTCCCCTCATTTTGAAACTCACTGTCCATCTTCCTTGCCTCTGTCATTAGGTTCCATTTAAAGGGCAAATCTAACCATGTTATTGCCTCGATTGAACCCTTAAAGGGTTTACTCTCACCATTCCATTGCCAGGTGCTCCATGCTCCTCTTCAGAATATTTTTCACATCAACTGAAATCCTGTTGCTGAGATGCAACCAGAAAGACCTCAATGGCTAACATCTTGCCTAACTCGTCCTGTAGCCTTGGAACCTAGGAGACTCCCAGTTCTTAGTAGGCATTCAATAGATGTTTGTTAAACAAAACAGAATGAAGTTAAATCAAATATATAATTCAAGTTAATACCCTCATTGGAGAAAAGCAATTATAATGGCAAGTAATTATTTGTCATTTAATGTATACCACCACTGTATTAGAAGCACACATATTTTATGTTGTTTTACTACATGTCTGAGTCACAATGCAGGGTGGAGTAGCGTAAAAGACATTCTTTTTTAAAATCAGAGGTACCTTGGATTAAATCCCAGCTATGCAATTTAATAGCTATGACCTCAGGAAGGCTACTTAATATCTCCCTTTTCCCAACTATTAAATAGCCTGCAACCAATTTTCACAAGGTAACTGGAACGAATGGAGAGAGATTTAAATGACCAAGAAAATGCTAATGTGTATGGAGGTTTAGCACAAATGCCACCGGAGCTTGAGCCTTTGTCAGAATCTGGCAGTTGTGGGAAGGATCTTCAGGCATGTTAGGGTAAGGAATGAAGAGACCTCCATGTGTCTCCAGTAACTCTCTTCCTTGGACTTGGGCACTGTGTGTGAGACAGGATTTCAGAGGTTTTATGTTCCAGCAAGTGTTTGAATAAATTTTTTAACATGATGCTTTCCATGGGTACTTCAAAACGTTCAGGAAAGATGGAATTAAGAGATAATGCACATTTCCCATGAATCTGTTAATGTACCCAGGTGTATAAGGTTTTGTACATAACAGAGACTAGATGTTCATTACACATCTGCTCATGTGGGTCATTTGGCCTCTCAAAACTTTACCCCTAAGTGAATAATAAAAGAAGATCTAAGTTTACACAGGAAAGAAATGACACTGAAAATGTGGTTCAAGTACCCTGGTGTTCAAGTCAGAGTTAGGCCATTATAAAAGATCAACTTGTATGAAGCAGTTCTTTGTTTTTCTGTTGTCTTTTATGGCATTATATTATGCTAATGGAATTAGTTTTAAGTAAGAACTCACTATATTCATTTTACTCATGGAAAATCAGAGATATTTTTAAAAGCTGTATTGAGTCCTTTTGATTATTTCTTGTGAAAATTATAGAATAATCTCCTCCTTAACCAGGGGTTTGCTTTCCTCAGTTTCAATTGCCTGCAGTCAACCATAGGACAAAAATATTAATGAAGGAGTAGTGTTGTGGCACAGAGGGTTAACCACCTCTCGGACACCCACATCCCATATTGGAGTACTGGCTCCTGTCTTTACTACTCTGCTTCCAATCTAGCTCCCTGGGGAGTAGGAGATCATGATTCAAGTACTTGAGATTCTGCCACTCCTGTAGGAGATTGGATTGAGTTCCTGGCTCCTGGCTTTGGCCTGGCCCAGTCCTGACTATTGAGGTCATTTGGGGAGTGAACCAGTGGATGGATGATCACTCTCTCTCTCTCTCTCTCCATCCTCTCACCACTCCCTCCTCTCACCACTCCCTCTCAGTCACCATCTTTCAAATAAATGTATTCAAAAAATTAACAGAAAATTCCAGAAACAAACAATTCCTAGGTTCTAATCACTGCTCTGGGTAGTGTGATAAAATCTCATGCTACCCTGCTCCATCCTACCCCAGATGTGAATCATCCCTTTGTCCATCATATCTACACCATACATGATACCTGCTCTGTGGCAGTTGGGAGAGAGAATGAGAGAGAAAGTTACTCACATAACTGTTATAACAGTATATTTTCATAATTTCATAAAATCCATACATTTCATATTTTTATAAAATTCTATTTTACTATTAGGTTATTATTAATCTCTTACTGTGCTAATTTATAATATAAACATTATCATAAGCATAATATATATAGGCAAAAACACAGGACATATGTGTGTGTGCATATATATATATATGTATGTATACAGGGTTTGGTACTATCCTTATTTTAAGCATCCCTCAAGGGTCATTGGAACGTATTTCTGCAGGCAAGGGGTATGGTTACCTTATTTGAAAATGGTTTTAAATGCAGGACTTTGCTTTGAAAACTCACATTATAATTTTAAACATTCAGAGTGCATTTCTTTTTTTCTTTTTTCTTTTTTTTTTTTTGGACAGGCAGAGTGGACAGTGAGAGAGAGAGAGACAGAGAGAAAGGTCTTCCTTTGCCGTTGGTTCACCCTCCAATGGCCGCTGCAGCCGGCGCACCGCGCTGATCCAAAGCCAGGAGCCAGGTGCTTCTCCTGGTCTCCCATGGGGTGCAGGGCCCATGCACTTGGGCCATCCTCCACTGCACTCCCGGGCCACAGCAGAGAGCTGGCCTGGAAGAGGGGCAACCGGGACAGAATCCGGTGCCCTGACCGGGACTAGAACCTGGTGTGCCGGCGCCGCAAGGTGGAGGATTAGCCTGTTGAGCCATGGCGCCAGTCCCAGAGTGCATTTCTTACTCCTATAGTAACATATATTTTAAAGAGTGTCATATGAATATTTCTTTTTTGGTTCACTAGGTATACATCTTCCTTAATCTACTCATTCATTCAACAAATATATATTAAGGTCACAGCAGTGAGGAAAACAGGTACAATTCTTACCCTCAACTTGCTTTCTGGTGGTAACGCTGGATAATAAAGTAACATGTTATAAATATGTTGAAAGGCGAGTGCTATGGAATAAAATAAAGCAGTAAATGGGGCAGGGAGTGCTGAGAAAGATTTGACATTTTAAATATTTTTCTACTACAGTTCTAAATTAATAAACATTTAGGGCTTCTGTGCTGATTGTTTTCTACCATTTCACTTCCCTGTGCCGACATTCTGTGTGCCCCAGGAGGCTGACCTCTGTGGACTGCGTCACCTGGGCACCCCCTCTTCTGCCCTGCTGCTCCCCCCTCCCTCTGCCTCCTACATACCCAGCCCGTTTCAGGTTGGGTTAAGCCGTGGCAGGACAGAAAGACAGAAAGAGAGGAGGTATGAGTATTTATCCAGTGCTTCCAACTTTACCATGATTCCAGCGATGACTGTGTCCCTTGCCAGCTACCTGAGCTGCCCTTGTCCAGAGTCATAGCTCTTGCCAGCCTGCCTAGTTTGGCACTTTGTTTAATGGGTTGGTGATGGCTCTCACTTTTGCTGGCCTCTGTGTGCTTCACTTCCCCTTGTGGGTACACTTAATCCTTCCCCTGGTTTAGTCAATAACCCTTCAAATAAATTCTACTGAGTAAACCCTTGGCAGTGTGCCATATCATTTTTTGCTTTAATCCTGACAGCTCCTAAAACTATTTCACAAGAGATATAGAAGAAAGTATTAGGATAATAAAGTTCTCCTAAAACTTTTATATGAAAATGTTCATTGCAGCGTCATTGTCAATAGCACATTAATTACAAACAGCTTATATACAAATAAACAAACGATACATTAATATAATATTGTTCATTTCTACAATGACACTTATGAAGACTGTAGAAAACAGAAAAAAATTGCCTGATAAAGGGACGCATGTAACTCTAAAATTGCAACTATGTAAAAGTAAGATTATCTTTGCAGAAAGACCAAAAGGTAATATGCAAATATGAAGCTAATTATGTTTGGGTGGTAGATGACTATCGATTATTTTTAATTCTGGAAGTTTATGTAATTAAAAATTATTTTCAGAACTTTCTGAGTACCAGCATTAGAAATTTAAAAATATTACACGAACAAAGATAAATGCTCTAAGCAAAGGAAAAGCAATTACTAAATTCTCAAATTATTTTTCTACATCTGATATAAAACCTAGCCCTAAGTTATGAACATATCCAGTTTCCAAGGTTGAACTACAGGTCTTGTAATGTAGAAAATATTGTTTTATGGGTAGGTTTCTAATTATTTGTAATTAAGGCATAATCTCTTAAGTAACAGCTTTAGAATCAAATATAAGCAAAGAGAAACTTGTCAATATCTATACAGCTGTGTTAGATAACCTAGTTCTTAGTCTTGTGATGTATGTTCAATAGCCTTTGTTCCTACTTGCCTATGTTCTTTTTTTCTTTTTTGAGATTTATTTATTTATTTGTTTGAAAGTCAGAGTTACACAGAGAGAAAGAGAGGCAAAGAGAGAGGAATTCCATACACTGGTTCACTCCCCAATTGACCACAATGGCGGGAGCCGTGCTGATCTGAAGCCAGGAGCCAGGAGCTTCTTCCAGGTCTCCCACGTGAGTGTAGGGGCCCAAGGACTTGGGCCATCTTCTACTGGTTTCCCAGGCCATAGCAGAGAGCTGGGTTGGAAGTGGAGCAGCTTGGTCTTGAACTCATAAGGGATGCTGGCACTGAAGGCGGCAGCTTTACCCACTATGACACAGCACCAGCTTCATCTATATTCTAAAGTATTGAAACTTCAGATTTCAGCTTCATTCAGAATTGGATTTCAAGGAGGAAATAAAAATATCAATAGACAAATTATCAGCATCTTAGGTATATCTTAAGTTTCTTAAGAATGTACAAATAATCTGATTATTAAGGAAATGCTTTATATGGACACATGCATTTCTCTGGAGTTCTAAAGGTAATATTCCAGAGCATGTGGAAAATAGAAATATTTTGATGAAATGTCAGATATGAAAGTCCAAGGGCTATGCTTAAGCCATTGCAACTTTAGATCTGATTGCTTGATATTTTGATTCAATTTATTTCAGTAAATTTATTTACTTTATTTGAAAAGCTGGTTCACTTCTCAATACCTGCAATAGCCAAGGCTGGGTCAAGCCAAAACCAAAACCAAAACCAAAACTCAATCTGGGTCCTTCATGTGGGTGGCAGAAGCACAACTACTTGAGCCATTACCTCCTGCGGCCTCCCAGGCTGCATATCAACAGGAAGCCAGAATTAGGAGCAGAGCTGGGCCTCAAACCCAGACACTCTGATATGAGGTCCTGGTATCCCAAGCAGCATCTTTACCACTACATCAGAATCCCATCCCCCTTCAATTCGCCTTTCATTATTTACTTCTCATCCAACAGCAAGGTGTTGCACTATGTTTTCTGTCATTGTTGTTAGTGTTTGTTTTTAGCCTTCTATTTTTTTTTAAGTGTGTAATAATGACATTATCTTCTCCATCATTATCATTTTGAGGTTTCCAGAATCATCAAACACCAACTCTTCATGACCTTGGTGTATAAGGAATGCTGGTTTACTTTAATAGGGATTGGATTAGATGACCTAATCCATATTATCCAACTCATGTTTCAATGAACTATAGAAATCTGCTTTTGCTTCTGACAAGGGCTTCTGTTAATGAGATGATTTATTTAGTAAATATGATTTTCCAAAGTACAGTTTATGGATTACAATGGCTTTCTCCTCCCATAACTTCCCTCCCACCTGCACCCCTCCCATCTCCCGCTCCCTCTCCCATTCCATTCACATCAAGATTCATTTTCAATTCTCTTTATATACAAAAGATCGAATTAGTACATATTAAGTAAAGATTTCATCAGTTTCAAGCCAGGAGGAAAAGAAAGCTAGGCATCAGAAGCAATGGGTGGCAGGCCTATTAATGGCTGATCTGTACAGTGATCTGCCCTCAAGGAGACCCAACAGGCCAGTACACTGCAGTGGCTTTCAATGTGGTAGGCCTGGGCTTCAGCAGAAGTCAGCTTGTAAAGAGCCCTGGCAGCTCTGCCAAGAGTTGGATCACTGGAAATGGACCTGCCCTGGAGTCGAAGGATGCCCAGGTCGGAGCCACAGATCTTATTGGCTCTAAGCTGAAAAGCCCTTCACTCAGCCCAACTTCCAAAGTGACCACTGCAGCTGAGGGGATGGTCAAGTAGGGTCAGCAACATTGTAGGCAGAACTGTAAATTTCTTGTTAGAGATGCCCCCTGCCTTTACCTGGCCAGCTCTCCTCCCAGGCCAGCCAAGTAATGAAAGTCAACAGAGTGCCTTCCCCTAGGAGGTTCACACCTCCCTTAGGATATACCCCATGTGAAGAGATAGATAGGTCTGGCCTCTTAACTTACAAGGCCTAAAGCCCACCAGATTATCATCAAGCCCCTTCTATCAGGTTCTATTTGTCTCTCAATCAGAAAACTTAATTGTAGCTTAGACAGCACCTTTCTTAGCTCCTCTAATAATGACTCTGTCCTTTGTTCTAGACCCTGTCTAGCGCACTTGAACCTCATTCCTTTGTAATCATAACCTCTACTCTACCACCAATGGCTTTACTCCCAACCTGTGTGTACTGATGGTCCTCTTCCCCACTTAATGCTGTATAATTGTTCAAACCTGGTAAATGCCACTCTTAGGATCATTGGTTACTATCCTCACTCTGTCTTTTATGACCTTGTCTAAATATGATCAGAGTCGGCAAACTTGGAAGGCTTCCATAGCCTTGGCAACTCATGACGAGATCCTAGGGTGGTTACTGGCGCCATAAACTAGAGTGTCCATTTGTTGGGTCAACAACAGGAGCCACTGTGCATTTGCTCCTCATGTGGGATCTCTGTCCTTAATGTGCTGTACATTGTGATTTAATGCTATAACTAGTACTCAAACAGTATGTTTCACTTTGTGTTTCTATGTGGGTGCAAACTGTTGAAATCTTTATACTAAATTGATCTTCTGTATATAAAGAGAATTGTAAATGAATCTTGATGTGAATGGAAGGGGAGAGGGAGCAGGAGAGGGGAGGGTTGTGGGTGGGAGGGAAGTTATGGGAGGGGGAAGCCATTGTCATCTATAAGCTGTACACTGGAAATTTATATTCATTAAATAAAAGTTAAAAAAAAAAGATTTCATCAGTTTGCACCCACACAGAACATAAAGTGTAAAATACTGTTTGAGTACTAGTTATAGCATTAATTCACATTGGACAACACATTAAGGACAGAGATCCCATTGAGGAGTAAGTACACAATGACTCCTGTTGTTGACTTAACAATTTGGCACTCTTGTTTAAGAAATCTCTCTAGGCTCTAGTTGAGTTGCCAAGGCTATGGAAGCCTTTTGAGTTCGCCGACTTCAATCTTATTTAGACAAGGTCATAGTCAAAGTGGAAGTTCTCTCCTCCCTTCAGAGAAAGGTACCTCCTTCTTTGATGGCCTGTTCTTTCCACTGGGATCTCACTCGCAGAGATCTTTCATTTAGGTCCTTTTATTTTTGCCAGAATGTCTTGGCTTTCCATGCCTAAAATACTCTCATGGGCTCTTCAGCCAGATCTGAGTGCCTTAAGGGCTGATTCTGAGGCCAGAGTGCTGTTTAGGACACATGCCATTCTACGAGTCTGCTGTGTATCCTGCTTCCCATGTTGGATCCTTCTCTCCCTTTTTTATTCTATCAGTTAGTATTTTCAGACACTAGTCTTGTTTGTGTGATCCCTTTGACTCTTAGACCTATCAGTGTGATCAATTGTGAATTGAAATTGATCACTTGGACTAGTGAGATGGCATTGGTACATGCAACCTTGATGGGATTGTATTGGAATCCCCTGGCACATTTCTAACAATATTAATATGCACTATTTAGTATGAAAATCATTAATTTTGTTTACTTTTCATTAATTTACTTACTGAACACTTGCATTGCACCCAGTTTACCTTTGATTAATTCATAATTTTCTTCTGAACTCCCTTGTGACTGAATCTCTTGCCAAAGAGCATGAAATATTTAATGTGTGGTTGGAAGGTTTTTGCTTCTATCTTATGCATAGAAGACTCTGAGATATTTTAATATATTTAAAATACAGTACTTCATTTAAATCATAACTGATATGCATTTATATATGTGTATGCACGCTGTCTTAAACATAGACTCTAATGCAACTATTAACACTTCACTGATAATTTTATGCACAAACAGGCATTTCTATGTTCTAACAGGCCCATTGGCTTTTAGCAGCTCTCCATCAGTGTACTTCAGGACCTACAAAGCAAATTTATCTGTTTCCATTCTCTTTTTTTATGGGTACCAGGTAATTATCCCACAAGAGGTCACCAAAGCTCTAGCTTTTTGGTGTATGATTTTCTGACAGTTCTTTTTGCAAAGGAATTGGAAAAGATTTCCTGTTTCCTGGTTTTCTACCTACTCAGTAGGCAGAACTGCCAGTCTGCTCCTGCTGGACATGAAAGTCAATAACTGAGAGTTAAAGCCTCGTTAGGGCAAAGGCAGCTTATGGAAATTTGTAACCATCCAGCAGTGGTGCTCAAATATACTACCTGAAACTTGGAACATTCTTAACCACAATTCATACATGAAAAGGAAGGGAATCATAGCAGAGTACCTTCTGTACTTAATAACTGAGCCACTTAAAATGTAAATTAGACCTTTTAAAGGCACATCAGCATGTTTCAGGCCTAGGTTCTTGTACAAAGAACAGAGATCTAAAAGAGACCTGCATTCAACAACAACAAAAAAGTCTGTTTGGAGAAAATGGAATAAAGAAATACTAAAAGTACTCTTGATGAAAGATTGACGCTAGATCTATCCATTTCTTTGGAGGAATTTTAGATTCAAGCAGTGAGATTCTTATAAAGAATTTTTTTTAAAGTTGATCTTTTAGAAACAACTCTATTTTCTTTATAGAAAACATAAATGTGAAAAGAAGGACATTTAAAATTATGTTTGAAAAGGAAGTTATCTTAAAATTAGATGATGTTTTCTTCCACCCTCAGAAGCATCTCTTCCTACCTTTAGAATATTGCTCTGATATAAAAAGGAGGCTTTCTTTGATTTGCCTATCTCAAAGATCTTAGAAGAAATAATGTAATTTTTTTATTACTGTTGACTGGTAAGATTATTGGCTGTATATCTTCCTAGCAAGGGTCATGGGTTGCAGTTCCAGTGGGTTCAGTAACACAGAGGCATAGGTTGTAGGCAAAACCTCTTTAAGAATCTTTTCACATCCCATCCCCAAATGTGGAATACTTAACCAAAAATATGGTTATTAAAAAGTATCAGAAAAGAAGTGCTTTATTGCTGTAAATTAATAATTTGAATAATTCTGTTGTAATATGCATAAAGAATATTAAAATTATAAAGAATATTAGAATTATAAGAATGCAACCACTGTAAAGATCTCAACCGTATAAACATGAAGGAGTTTAGACAAGCTGCTTTCTGATGTCCCTTCTATCTGCTAAACATAATGACTATTTAAATTCTCATGCTTTGGGACTGTAAAAATCCCATTTCTATTTCAATTGAGATAGCTTAAGGAGGAAGACTTTTTTTATTTGAATAGCTATCTTGTTATGGTGCCATGTTTGGGGAAGTAAAAGTCAGATAATTAAAATTTAATGTTCTATAGTCACTTAGATTTTGCATTATTTTCTCGCAATAATTATTTCTCATATATTTCCAATGTCTGTGTTAATGAATACATTGTTTCATGAAATGCTTTTGTAATATGCTAGCATAATTCTTCCTTCATTTCTTTTTTGGAGGCAGGGGCTTCACCCTTTTATCAGAGATCTCATGAAGTAAAAGACCCAAGTGAATAATAAAATAAAGAATGCTGCATTTCTCTTTGACTAGAGCCATCACACACACACACAAAGGAAAATTAAACAGAATAGCCAGGAGAGTGGGAGTAATCCAGTCATAATGTATCAAAAGGCAGATCACAGTGACCAGAATATCAAAGAATCACAGGGCAGGCCATTTTTAATACCACAGCCATCACTTTACCACCCTGGGCTGCTGTTGCCTGACAAGGCATGTCGGTGGTTTCCAGCTTACTTGCATTAAGCCCCTGTGTAGGCCCAGCCAGAGAACATTTTGAATCTGTGTGGGTAAAAATAAGCATGAGTCACCACTGCTAGCCCAGATGAAACCACATTGTTAGGAGACTATGAGAGGCACACACTTGCCTCGTGCCTGCCGTGGTGTCCTCCAAGGCTTTTCTCGTCTTTGCACTCTGGTAGCTCACAGGACTATTAAGTAAAAGGGGTGAGAGCACAAACAACCACAGTGTTGCATGCTTTTTCCCTTGCTCTTTTACATATGAGAAGTCAGATGGCATCTTATAATTGATGGTATCTTACAATTGCTATGGCTAGGCAGCAGTCATAAGTATTCTTGGTTTGTGTGGATGCAAACTTGCTCTTGGCTATTGATATTACCTTTCCTTCACTGAGGTAGTGAAGCTACCCATGTAGGAGTCAGGCAAAAGGGGGCACAAGGCCAGGGGCAGAGAATCTGAAAGAGAATCTGAAAGGGTTTGCTCAGTAGAGTTTTTTTTTTTTTTTTTGGAACATGTTCCAGGAAAGCTTATCTTGCAACACTGTACTGGGGGAGTAGGGGCAGACCTACTTCATACCAGCATGAAGGTATGTGTTGTTTGAGCAGGATGCTCTCCTAACCCTTGCTATAAAGGCTCTAACAAACTGCTTCTCAGGGAAGCAGTCTTTAAGGGAACTGTTTGTTCCCACAGTCTCCATTATTTGTTATAAGTCAATAAAGCTTTTCTCTGAGCGATTCCCACCAGAGACAACATCCCAAGCTGACCGTCCTCTTGTGTCCACCAACAGCATGTGCATTGTTGTTACTGTGCAAATTAATTGCCATTTTAAATTGCCTTTAAAAGTATAAGAGTAAAATGTTATCTTAAATGTAGGTTAGGAAGAGTGCAGTGGGGATGTATATCCAATATTGTTTCAGAACAGCCCCCTCAAACCAGTTGGAGGAATTGCCGTAAAACCCCCAAACTGGGCTCACTCACCTGATGTGCAGAAAATCCAATCTCTGATAATGCAATGGTGAAATAAAGTAGTTATATGTTGCAAAGTGCAGAGCAAGGATCTGGGAATATATCATGTAATTCCCAGGCTCCCTGAGGGGTTAGGAGTGAAGGTTCTCTTACAGACTGAAGTTAGGGCTGAGTGGTGAATGTTCAGCTTGTGTCCAAGATCTTGGTTGTTCAGTGATGCTTATGGCCTTCCTTTGATTGGTCAGCAATGCTGTGTTCTTCATGGAATGTTTATGATGGCCAGGTGGGCTTCATTTCATCTGGAGGGATACATGTAGGTGATAGGTATGTTCTGCCGCAGACCTGGAATTCCCAAGAACAAAACTCATCTATAAAATACTGGCCATCAAGGTTCTCATCTGTTGGGGAAGCAAATGACTCATTGAGCCCAGTGATAAGACTCTTGTAGGGCCAGCTGTACCACTTCCTCAATTCAGTGAATTCCTTTTGGTAAGTGGTTAATCCTAAAAGGTGGGCAAGAACACCTTGGGCAAAGGGAGACAAATGAGAGGCTTGTTCTTGCCTTTTTATATGGGGGTTTGGTCTCAATATCAGTGCAAATGTCTATCATTGGAGGTATGATTCCCATTTCTTATTTTCTTGAAATTAACAAAATACTTTATGGGTCTTAAGAAAGGGAAATACAAAGTGAAGAAGTTGTGTCAGGTGTTGTGATTGAGAAAGTGCAAAGGGATTGAATATTACCTTGCTACAGCCAATGTGGTCTCTGGGACACTGGAATTTGTTAGAAATGAAGAATCTCAGATCATATCCCAAACTAATAAATTTAAGAAGATCCCCAGGTGATTCAAATGCATGTGCACTACTGGGTATCACAAGCCAAGCAATCCAACCAAAGATAGGAAAAATTACCAAATCCCTTGGAAGAGATGAAAGGAAATTCAAAACAACAGTTGATGTGACCAATTCATTCATCACACAAGACTATCATTAAGGTGTCACACTTCATTATCATAGACTTCCTGCTGAGTTTGAACAACAGGTTCTTAAGTTTGTGATATGTGATTTGACTGTATAATAATTGAGATGATGAGTTGGTTGAATAAGAAATGCTAACAAAACTCAGGACTCTTTGATAGGTTTCACAACTGTACTCACAGAACTCTTGAATATGTAGGAAATAAAAACTCTAAGAGATAAGGTTTTATTGTAATTTTATTGACAGCTTTTTTTTGTTCCTTGGTGTGACATACGCTAATAGTATGTTTCATAATTGATGGTATCTTAGGTTTGGTGACAAGCATAGAATACAGTGTGCCAAGTGCTTCAATAGCAGGAAACAGGGAATGCTGTCAAACAAAACAAATAGGTGTTCATGTCTCACTCTCAGGGAGGGGTCACTCCTTGAGTGCAGGCTTGTCAGGTGAGGGTGAGAATGGGCTGAGGTGAGATTAGGTGGCAGGGGCATTCTGAGAAGAGGGAGTAACACCTGTGTGGGAAGCCATCGAAGCTGTTTGTAAAGAAACAGAGGAGTCTTTAAAAGGTTCATGGAAACATGGCATAAAATAGTTTTTAAAGCTTTGTCTTATACTTTTGTCAAACCAGTGGTTAAGAATGTTATACTACTATGGTTTTAATGATCTGTGAATCCTTTAAAACTTACTGCATATAAGTGAAATGGTCATTTTTCTATTCAATTACTGTTTATAGTCATTGTTTATATTCCCACTAAACTAAAGTCTTTTTGCTTTTTACTTGTTAAGCTACTTCTTATTTGGTGAAGCATTGGGCCTTTTTACTGTAATGTAATTTTAAAATATGTTATCTCAAAAACTAAAAAAAAGGCAGAAGTAAAAAGGGTGGGAAGGAAAGGGGGGAGGGAGAGAGGAAACATTGTTCTTAAGATTGTATCTACAAATCACATTGATTCTGTTAAAAATTAATTAAAATTAAAAAATTTTATGGCCGGCGCCGTGGCTCAACAGGCTAATCCTCCGCCTTGCGGCGCCGGCACACCGGGTTCTAGTCCCGGTTGGGGCACCGATCCTGTCCCGGTTGCCCCTCTTCCAGGCCAGCTCTCTGCTGTGGCTAGGGAGTGCAGTGGAGGATGGCCCAAGTCCTTGGGTCCTGCACCCCATGGGAGACCAGGAGAAGCACCTGGCTCCTGCCATCGGAACAGCGCGGTGTGCCGGCCGCAGCGCGCTACCGCGGCGGCCATTGGAGGGTGAACCAAGGGCAAAGGAAGACCTTTCTCTCTGTCTCTCTCTCACTGTCCACTCTGCCTGTCAAAAAAAAAAAAAATTTTTAAAAATATGCACTTTCCATGAACTTTGTGAAGCTAAGCTCCTCATTGAATTTTTTCCCAAGGGGTTGGGCAGGTGGGGATGCTGGGTTACGTTCTGGCTTACCTGCCGTGTTACAGAGCAAAGGCAAAGGAAGGAAATTTCGTGGTTAACAGTTTCTGTTCCTGCTGGGAGAACTGGCCTTGTCTGCACCAGTTTTCTGTAGAATTAATTTCAGGGAATTAAGGTTGCTCTGGACTTGGATTTTCTTGAACAGGATGGCTCCCACTTAAGGAATGGAAGTTTTTTTTTTTTTCTTTCTGGCTGAGGGTGAAGTTCTTAGCCCTCTATGCATTCTTAATACCCCAAGTGATACCTCAGAGTGCAGAAATTCCAAGTCAGCTGGCTGGAGAGAAACATGAGTATTGCTGTTTTTTACTCTCTCCCCCAGGATACCATTGTGTAGCTTGTTTAAAAACATGGGCTTGGGATCAGAGTGAGTTTGCATAGATGAGCAGCTGGTTAGCAGTAAGCAGGAACCTTAGGTCACAGGTGAGACAAGGTCTCATTCAAATTTTTGCCCTCTTAGGTAAAGCTAGCTGTAGGTACAGTGGGGGAAATGGGAAACAGATTTCTACCACTACCTGGAAAGCCCTCAGATTCAGCAAACACCTTTGATCATCTTGCAATCCTGTCACTGTAGGATAACAGATCTCTCCTCACACAACTTGGGTGTCTCAGAAGAGATTTAATACCTTGCCATTCAGGCTCTCAGCTATGTACTTCTCACGGCTGCCCTGAGGTGGCGCTGCTGTTGTATGAAAGCTTGGAAATGCTGGTAGGCCCAGAGCTGCCCCACTGTCATCACCGGTGACTTGCTTGTCTTGCTGAGGCCACACAAAGGCTCTGCCTGTCTAACAACTAGCAGTCCGTGGTAAGGGGTTCGAAGCCGAGTTGGGGAGCTGGAGTGTGCTGGTTTTATGTTTCTAACTTCAGGATGAGTTCTGTGAGTTCACTGGCAACATGCCTTCAAAGCCCCTGTAGCCTCCAATTGTGAAACATCCTAGTTCTTGGGCGAGAACTGTGTTTCTTGCTCAGCCCTAATTTAGCTTTGAGAGACCCGTTCTCCTTCACTCTCAATCTATATTCTTCAAATGAATTGGGTTCTCTAAAGACTAGAAGCTAAGAATGGCTTTCGGGTCTTTAAATAACAACAAAAAAATCAAAATAACGCTATATCCTATGTGAAAATTATATAAAACTCACAATGCAGTCATGCTCAGTTATATATGTTTATTTTTGCTCTACAATGGCAGAATTGAGTAGTGTGACTGAGACTATTTTCTATCTGACTCTTTATGGAAAAAAGGTGCTGACCCTACCCCAGAGTATGATTTGATTCCCATGATTACAGTGAGTGATTCAGCACAAGACCCAGGATTAAATTCTGGACCTTTCTAGGAGCTACTGGGGAGGCTGGCTAGCCCTTCGGCTGCCTCAGGTGACAAGCTGAGGATGCCAGAACCATCAGGCAGCCCCTGGTAATGAGCTCTTAATCTAGCTTATCTGGAATCAACCCAACTCTGGAATTTTCAGCTCTGAGAATCAATACATTCTCTTTGTTGCTTGCAGCTGAAGAAATTTAACTGATAAAGTCATTTGGAAGAAATCCTACTCCCGATATAGAGGGAACAGGAATTAATTAGTTGTCAGGATCATTACCTTATGGTAGAAACAGTCACTTGGCAGAAAATAGAAATCTGCCTTAATAACGTTCTCTAGGACCTGATTCCTCCTGTTCTGGAAGAAAGCCTAGAAGCTTAGGAATACACAAGATGCCATTAATGTCAGACCCCTTTTCTTTACAGGATTTGTCTGTGTCTTCCCTAGATGAAATACTGAGGGACTTCAGGACTTATAGTTTTTGCATCCTTTTATTGGAATTACGCATATAATACATGATTTGTCTCGTATACTCTTCAATTTCTGTGTATACCCTAACAGCGTCATTGTACTTTGTAATTTCAATGAAATGTGTGAAGGTTCAGTGGAGAAAGGATAGAAAAGCTTAGCGATGAATAATATGGTTCTGCTTGAATTATTTTCATGATACTACCATTATCAAATATAGACTCATCATCAAGAATATAAATAGATGTACTATTTGGATTATAATATGTTTAGAAACAAATTTTATTTCCCCTCTCATTGATTTATCCTACTCCCTGCTATTTAAGCAGCAAAACTGCTTTCTGTACAACATCTCAGGAAGTATGCAACATGGTGAAAAACAGAAACAAACAAAACCCAAATCCCACATGAATCCAGAACAAAATTCAGGTTTGCTACAAACTTCAGGGCCAAACGCTCCCACCTTTAGGATAGTGGAGAGTCTGATGAGATGTTGAGTCCAAGATTACTTTTGCATTCTGGAGAGGGAGCAGTTCACCAGGGGTTTATACAGGAAAGAAGGGAAACAGGAATGGAGTGGATGTGGTGGCAATTCAAGTGGGTAAGTCCAAAGAGAGGGGACACTTTCACCTCCAGCTTCTGAGCCCATGGAGGCACCTCTCTCAGATGCTGCAGGGATGGGTGACTGGGGCGGAGGGAGTTAAGTCAATCCCACTGGGATTCCCTGCTGGATTGGCCTAATATGGATGTTTCTGGGGCATTGGCCTAATATGGATGTTTCTGGGGCTGCCCTCATTGCACCCTAAGTATGGCTGCACCGTGGTGCGTGTAGGCCTGCGTGGATGCCCAGGAGGGTGGCACGGAGTTCCTCGCATGAGGAACAGGCTTGCTGGGACAGACACAGGCCACCACCATAGGCCTCCGTTTATACATCTCTCTCACTCTGGGGTCCCTTCCTTGGCAGAAACCCAGGGAAGTAGCAAAATTCCCAGATAGTGTTATGTGAGTAGAATCCTAAAATTACTGACTAGAATTTTCATAGCCTCCTATTCCCATCCCAGCTTCAAGGTTGGACATAGAAATTAGGTTGAGTCCAATAAAGACATTTCTCACAGTCGAGTTTCATCAGCCATGATCGTCTCCATTAGTGTGAAAGAGCAAGCATTGCCTTCACTCCTTGGTCCTTCCATGTGTGACAGTTTACTTTTGGCTACACACTGGCAGCCCACAGCATGCAAATATTAGAACATGTTGTCTGTAGTTCATGTCGCTGGATTTTTTTTTTCATTGCCTTGTAGCATTGTTCGTTTTGAAGAACTGCTTTCTTTCATTTGATTACGAGTCTACTCTTCATTGAGAAAGAATGAGTCATTTGGTTTCATTAGGGAGCTCTTGAGGGAAATTTTCATACTTAGTTCATTTTCTTTAACGTACAAGTCATGAAATAATAGAACAAAAACACATTTATTTTTTATAATTGTTTCCCTTCTCTAATACATAACAGGTTTTGTGGAACTATTAACATAATAACATAATAGCTGTGCTAAATAATTCTTCCTCAACCGCACAAAGAACAATCTGATTATTTTGTTTCTAAAGCATCCTTGATTTTTCTGATATTGCTTTTCCCATATTTCACCTGAGGAAAAAGCAAAGTGGGAAAATAAGGAGAGTGGACTACAGTGAAATCTTTTCACTGGCAACGCAGAATGAGACCTGGGTGTTATCATGGCCCAAGGGAAGGTGTGAGTACTAGGTCCGTGGTTTTCAGTCAGGGGCTATTTTCATAGTAGAGGATATTAGGCAATTTACAGAGACATTTTCAGTTGTTCCCCTAGTTGGATAGGAAAGTAGAAGCTGTGTTACTGGCATCTAGCAAGAAGAGACGAGGGACGGTGCTAGGCAAAACATTCTACCATGCAGAAGACAGCCCCGTATCTTGATAAAGAGTTATCTGGCTGCAGATGTCAATAGCAATGCCCAAGTTGGCAAATGCTGATAAAGGAAACAGAAAAGGCAGTATGATTTGTGGAAGGTGGGAGGATGGGTAGGTAAGTACAGATTGAGAGGTGGCACACGGACTTTGCTCTAAAAGCAGGAAAGGAAAGACTTTAGGAGTTGGGTACTTATTTTATAATTGAGGTGGATTTTAAAGGGACATTACCTTTCTTTAAAGATTTATTTATTTGAAAGTGAGAGTTACACAGAGAAAGGAAAGACAGAGAAATCTTCCACTGCTGGTTGGCTCTCCAAGTGACCAAAATGGCCAGGGCTGAGCCATGCTGAAGCCAGGAGTTTCATCTGGGTCTCCCATGTGGGTGGCAGCGTTCTAAGCACTTGAGCCCTCTTTCGTGCTTTCCCAGGCAGTTAGCAGATAGCTGGATCAGAAGTGGAGCAGCCAGGACTTGAACCAGTGCCTGTATGGGATGCTGACATTGCAGATGGTGGCTTTACCCACTACACTACAATGCTGGCCCCAAGGGGTTGTCATTAATTTTTTAAGAGGTTAAATTCTGTGAGCTCACTATCACAGTTTTTAAAAGCACAAAAACAGGACTGTGGTTATGTTTCTCCATTTGTCTTACCAATTTCGTACACAATGAAGTTTCATGTACTGAGTAGAGATGATGAGTAAGCAAAAAGTATGGAGGTGAGCAAGCATGATATCTTTCCACCTGGCTAGTTGGTATAGGCCAGTGAGCTAGTAAATGCTCTGGGAAAGGTGGTCCTGGGGTCAGGTGGAAAAGACCTTAATGGTAGATTTTGGAGTTTGACTCTAGACGTACAGAACATTCAGGTTCTCCAGAGAAACAGTTAATAGGAGATACACACCTGCACACACATATGAGGCATATCAAAAAATTCATGGAAATGAAATTAAAATATAAATTTATTTTGGCACAAAAATTAAATCCATGCATACAAGGAGTCTTCAAAAAATTCATGAAAATTGCATATTATGAAAAAAGTGTGCATGGATTTCAAATGTTTTGCATCAACATAGCCTTATCTTTCAATTCCATTTTCTGCAAACTTTGAAATACCCTCTTACATACTTACTTGTCCTCCACAGAGCTCTTGTCAACAAATCTTAGCAATAGCAAAGATTTGTGGAAATCCCCAGATGGACTATGTTGATGATTAAATGCCATTTACATTGCTACTAAAGTATCACCTTTTTTGTCCACTTGTTGGAACATTTGCCATTAAGTTGACAGCCCTTACAGCCCATTATTATAGTTTTAATTCTCAAAATGAATAAAAATATATGTTGAAATAATAATGTTTGATTACTATTTAAAATGCTCAAGATCCTTAAGTATCATTGTGGGAAACCAGAAAATTCAAATCATTTCAATACTTTTTTCTGGACCTTTTTCTTAGAGTCCCTGTTGCATGAATCTTGCATCCAGTATGGACCCCTTCCTACTGTTTTGTTTGCTAGAGCAAAGACTCATATCTTGCTAAAGGACTTCTAGTGAATTTAGTCTTGTGTAATATTGAAGAGTCAAGGCCGGCACCGTGGCTTAACAGGCTAATCCTCCGCCTTGCGGCGCTGGCACACCGGGTTCTAGTCCCGGTCGGGGCGCCGGATTCTATCCCGGTTGCCCCTCTTCCAGGCCAGCTCTCTGCTATGGCCCCGGAAGGCAGTGGAGGATGGCCCAAGTCCTTGGGCCCTGCACCCACATGGGAGACCAGGAGAAGCACGTGGCTCCTGGCTTCGGATCAGCGAGATGCGCCGTCTGCTGCGGCCATTGGAGGGTGAACCAACGGCAAAAAGGAAGACCCCTCTCTCTCTCTCTCTCTCTCTCTCTCTCACTATCCACTCTGCCTGTCAAAAAAAAAATATATATATATATATTGAAGAGTCATGGAAGCCATTGGGCTAGGACTGGTACTCAGTGTGATACTTTAATCTCTAATCATTAATCTAAAAAAAAAGCTTGATAGAAGAACATCAATGAAATACTAGTTTATTCCATCAGTAGAGTGGAGCTCAGTGATGGAGACACAAGGAATGGTGAAATTTGGAAATCCTGGAGTCTGGTAGTCAGTGTCTGGGGTCTCTTCAGAGAGAGTGCCTGCCATAGGCTTAGTATCTGAGGAGGGCAGTAGAAACTGGGGAGGAGGATTGGAAGTACACTTCAGATTTTCTTCTTATGGGACAGACTGGTGCATCGAGGACTTTACAAAATGGACCAAATTGGAGACCACGGGAGGATGTTAGGCTCTGGAGACTTTTTTTGAAATGTTACATTCCATGTCTGACTTTTCTGATTTACCTTTTCAGGCAAAGTAATTGATGTCATGTTTTCCAACACAATAATGTACCAACTGATAGATAATACAAGTATACAGCACTTCCTAAAATAATCCTATTGCCTTTTGAAATTTCTTTCAAGTTGTTGGCACCATTCTATAAGTTTTGATGATAGCACTGTCTTTATCTTATCAGAAAGCAGTAGTGGAACGTGCTTAGCCAATGAACAGGTCTCATACTCCTATTTCTGAAATGGTTGTTGAGGAAATGTGGAGGGGTTAGGATCCTGTCTTCATGTCACCAGAAATAACAACCAGATTCATCCACAGCCATCAATATCCAGATAAGTCTCCATTTCTAATATGTTAAAAGGTGCATCTTACAATGGAATGAAAGGTTATAATTAAAAAATTTAAATCTGAGGTAAGCTAATTTGTTATTTCCTTTAATTATTCATCAAATGCTTACTCAGTACCTTTACATATAAGGCCCTGGGCTCAACCAGCCACCAATTTTTATTCATTGTTTATGTGTTTTCTCAGATTTCTTAATTACCTTAGCTAATAGTGTGCTATGTTATTTTCTTCTTCTAAAGAGTGAACTCTTCAGTTTTATTATTTTTTATCCTGTTTTCTATTTCATTATTTTATGTTTTAATACTTGATTCCTTTTGGTTGTTTTTCCCCCAGCATTTTGTTTGATAGCCATGTGAACTTAGTTGTATTCTTAATGAATTAGATATATAATTGCTCACATAAATAAATTTATCTCTTGTAAGATATTCTCTTGTTCTGATATATAGTTCTGGTATTTGAGCTGTTTTATTTCCTATATGCTTGATGGTTTTTCTTTGATGGAAAAACTTGTATTAGAAATTTAAAACTCACTTATAGCAGGGTGTTTTGTTTTCCTAATTTTATGATTCATTTCTATGCTCATTAGAGTAGAGGATGCTATCTATATTATTTTTAGGAATTTATTGGTTTTTTTTATTTTATTTATTTGAAAGGCAGCTACAGAGATAGGGAGAGACAGAAAGAGAGAGGTCTTCTATTCGCTGGTTCACTCCCTAATTGGCTGCAATGGTGGGAGCTGTGCCAATCCAAAGCCAGGAGCCAGGAACTTCTTCCGGGTCTCCCATGCAGGTGCAGGGGCTCAAGGACTTGAGCCATTTTCTACTGCTATCTCAGGTCATAGCCAAGAGCTGGATTGCAAGTGGAGCAGCCGGGACTAGAACTGGCGCCCATATCGGATGCCTGCACTTCAGGCCAGGGCTTTAACCCACTGCGCCACAGTGCCAGCCCTGGAATTTATTGTTTTTGTGACCTAATATATTGCTAATTTCAAAAACTTTTTTTGTGCATTGAGTTATTTTAAATTAATGTATCTTCATGCTATGTTCATTTGGCACCTTGTTATTTCTCTTCCACTTAATCTGTTATCACTAAGAGAGATGAATTAATCTCCTATATCTAAATTAGGCTCTATGTGTGTGTGTATATGTGTGTGTACGCATTTTCTTTTTAAAGAGTATTTTGTTATTTGGTATGTAAATAAATCTTTATTCTAAAGTGCCTCTCTTTGCCTTATTTTGTGCTTTTTGGCTGGTATTCAATATTCTTTGATTTCTCTGTCATAATCCTTCTCTCCTTTGGGTTGTATTTGCCAGACCAGGTATTGTTGATTCTTCTATTTTGGCTTTACTGTGTCATTTTGTTTCAAATTTAGTTTTCCAGTTCATCATGTTTTCTATATGGTATAATACTTTTTATTTTATTACTTTTCCACTTATTTTCCTAAAAGATGTATATTCTTCAGTCTCTCATGGGTATTTCTAAGACTGTCAAATAATATGCAGACTATTATTTAAATTGTATGTAAATGATTTGTTCAGATAACATTTACCAGTTCTTTCTTTGCACTCCTCATCTTGTCCCACAATAATCTGCCTACTTCAGGAGCTGTAATCCCCTGACACTCAGCATGGTCAGTAAAATCCATAGGCTGACCTTGACTGCTGTCACTGCAGTGGTTCCTTCTAAGTTCCGCATTCAGATGGATTCATTGGTCATTCATTGCCAGTGCTTTTGCTGCAGCTTCTTCTTTTCATTGATTGGCTAAGGTTTGTTTCTTTAAGACATCTTTGTGGGGTGATGGTCCCCAAATTCCTCCATGTTGGAAAATATCTGATGTTTGTCTCTTTATGCCTAGAAATCAGTTTGTCTGCTAAAATCTCCAGAGTGTCTGATCTCTGAGAACTTGATGTTCCTCTGTCGTCTCCCAGCATCATCTTGTGGCTGTGGGAAAGGTGAATGTGCCCTGAGTTTTTTCCCCCTTAGGGATGACTAGATTTTTCTATCTCTTTGGAGTTCAGTATCTTTACCAGGAAATATGCTTTGCAATTTTTATCACCTGCATATATTTTTACTGAAACATCACATGACATTTGAATGTAGAAGTTCAAATTTGTATTGCAAAAGCAATTTTTGAATTACAGTTTTGAGTACTTTTTCTGTCTTATTGCTTCCCTTTTTAGAGGCCCTAAATAAGTGTATTTTTCTTTTGCTTTGTTTGTCTTCTATAGCTTTTATTTTTTCTATAATTCTTTTAATCTATTTTCATTTGCCTCAGGGTTCTCAAGTTTGTCCTTTATGTCCCTCATTCTCATTTTTTTATAATCTCTTCTCCTTTGTGTTGATTCTAAATGTGACTTTCATTTTTGTGGTGGTCTTATTTTCTTCTTTTATTTTTCCCTCAGTTCTTTCAGCATTCATAGAGATCATTGTTTTATTGAATTCTCTGATTCCAGGGGGATTTTCCACAGTTTTCACCAGCCTCATAGCAATGAATTTGAGGTCTGTGTTATGAGTTTGCACCTTTTTTTTTTTCAAAGGGTTCATATTTCTTTGTTGTCTTTTTCTTAGAACCCTAAGAAAACATTAGAACATTATTTGCTTGATTTCATGTTTGTTTCTTCTTTTCTATTATTGTAATTAGTCTATGAATGAGAGAGATTCCTATACTCAGCTCTTAGTTGACCATAGAACAGCACTAGGCTTCCCCTAATCTGCCCATTATATAACTACTCACAGTGATTCAAAACCATTTTCATGTTGACTGCATTCTATACTTCCTTACCTCATCAATAAGAAGTGAAGTGGAACTTGGGTCTACATTTTTAGTTTTTTTGTTTATTTATTTTTTTGTTCAGAATGGAGTATGTTACTTCCACGGATTATGGAACAGAACCTGTTAGGAAGGATAGGACATGGGAAGCATAAAGTACAAAGTAAGACTTAATCATAATTTTACCACTTAATCATCATTTTGAGTGTTTCAGGCTATAATTTTTAAACATTTAAAATTATATGATATATTTATGTCTGTGTAGGATACTCATATTTGTATACATATGCAAATGAAAATGGCATTTGTTTGCATTTGTATGTATAAATACATATGTTAGTCTACATGCAAACATATTACATATATGTATATTTAGTGGATACAGATACACACAAAAATGTGTGCATTACTATACATACATAACAAAGGAATCTAACTTTACTTTTTAACTAATGGCTAGCCCTAAGGTTCTCAAACTGAGGTGCCCCAGAAGACCACAAGAAAGTCACAGGGTATCACGGGCACTTTCTTATTCCTGAGGGAAATGTAGTACTACTGATATCTTTTGGAGACTCTGAACTACTAGAACTACTACCAGTTCTGGGTTTAAATCAAAGCTATGTTCCTTCCAACAATATCTTATTTGCAAAGCTGGGTTGATGTGATTTAAAGTAAATAACTTGATGGCAATCAGTGCCTGAGCGCTAGCCCCACTGGGTATAATATTCGTCTGCTCTGTCCCAAGGACCACACAAAGGATCTGTGCAGTCCTCAGTGTAAGCTCAGATTCCCCTGCAATGTCTCTCACTGGGTTGCCGAGGTTACTGAGTTTGTGGCATCTCCCAGTGAGACCACTCACATCTCAGCTTTTTTTTTCACAGTCCTGGTTCATAAGCTCCACACATTCACTAGGTCTTAATCTCGTGTTATTTCTCCCCACCAGGGTCAGGTTTTTCTGCTTGGTTGAGGGTGGGCACAGCTCTGAGCTGGCGCAGCTGTTACTTATGTCCAAAATGGCGCCTGCTCTATTGTCTTCCCTGCCTTTGTAAGGTGAGTGGAGAGAGAGAATCATGTCCGTACCGGTCCCTTTTATTTTTTTTTTCTCTCCTCTAGTTAGGCTGGTGAACTTTCCCCCACAGGGTTTCAAGCCTTGTTCCCTCTAGGCTCTTCCTGCCACTTTTCCACCAGTGTCTTGGGCTACTGTGGTAACTGATAGAATTAAAAAGGAGAGAAGTATCCAACATGGGAAGTGGGATATGCAACAGACTCATAGAATGGCAGATGTCCTAAACAGAACTCTGGCTTCAGAATCAGCCCTTAAGGCATTTGGATCCGGTTCAAGAGACCATGAGAGTATTTTAGGCATGGAAAGCCAAGACACTGGCAAAAAAAAAAAAAAAAAAAAAAAAAAGACGTAAATGAAAGATCTCTGTGAGTGAGATCCAGCGGAAAGAACGGGCCATCAAAGAAGGAGGTACCATTCTCTGAAGGGAGGAGAGAACTTCCACTTTGACTATGACCTTGTCAAAATAAGATCAGAGTTGGCAAACTCAAGAGGCTTCCATAGCCTTGGCAACTCATGACAAGAGCCTAGGGTGATTCCTGATGCCATAAACAAGAGTGTCAATTGTTAATAACAGGAGTCACTGTGCACTTACTCCCCATGTAGGATCTCTGTCCTTAATGTGTTGTATTATGTGAATTAATGGTATTACTAGTACTCAAACAGTACTTTATACTTTGTGTTTCTGTGTGGTTGCAAATTGTTGAAATCTTTACTTAGTATATACTAAATCGATCTTCTGTATATAAAGATAATTGAAAATGAATCTTGATGAAGAATGGGATGGGAGAGGGAGCGGGAGATGGGATGGTTGCGGGTGGGAGGGAGGTTATGGGGGGAAAAGCTGCTATAACCCAAAAGCTGTACTTTGGAAATTTATATTTATTAAATAAAAGTTAAAAAAAAAGTAAATAACTGTTGTGTGCTAGTTCCAGTCCCAGATGCTCCGCTTCTGATTCAGTTTTCTGCTATGGCATATGGGAAGCAGCAAAACATGGTCCAAGTTCCTGGGCCCAATCACTCATGTAGGAGACCAGGATGGAGTCCCTGGCTCCTAGCTTCAGCCTGGCCCAGACTTAGCTTTTGTAGACATTTAGGGAGTGAACTACCAGATGGAAGATCTCTCTCTTGATTTCTCTCTCACTCTGGCTTTCAAACAAACAAATAAATACATACATACATTTTAAAATCCTTTTTTTAGAAGAAGTAAAATGATGAAAAAATGTTCAGTATCCAATATTAAACAGAACTATTAATATATAGTTGTGGCTAATTAATAATAAAAAAATTCAGTTTATCTATTACCATTTTTTTCAAGCACAGACGTCTTGAAATCAAGTTCATAATAGAATAAAGGTATTTTATGTGATCACAAAATATTTACTTCTCTTGTGCCCTTTCTCAGAAACCTGTTGGAGAGGCATCCCTTGAAACTGAAGGAATTAATCAAGAAAGAGGATCCAGGAAACAGGAGATTTATCACAGAAGAGCAACAAAGAGAATTGCCATTTGATGGCAAGTTAGTAAGTTTAATTTTTGACCATTTTTAAGCTGAGCTTTTGGTCTTTCCTTTATTGACTTGAAAAACTCATTATTAAGGAGATAGATCTGTTACCATATTGCAAATTATTGCTCTAGTTATTTTTACTTGTGACTTTATGGGTTTTTTTTTTCTTTGCTTCACAGAAACTTAATTTTTATGTGATCAAATTGATTGATTTAAGAGTACTTCAACCATCAGATCATGTGATTCTACTACGTTATGAAGGGATAAAAGTGGAGTGAGAATAAGGTGCCGAGTGGCACCTGTGAATGAATGTGGATGGCAGGCAGGGTGTGTGGATTACAGGTGCAGAAATGTTATACATTTCAGAAATGAGTCAGCTGCATGATTTTTTTTGGATTTTTTAATTTGTTTTCTGTAAAATGAGGACAGTTTTACTAGATATTTGCTAAGTCCCTGCCAACTGTGGATGTTGATTAGTTTTGACTTGATGAAATGAAAGGCTTTGACAACAGATATATTGTTTTATTTTGTTTACTTGAGAGGCAGAGAGACACAGTAACAGATCTCCAATCCTCTGGTTCAATCCCCAAATGCCTACAACGCAGGGGCTTGGTTAGGCTGAAGCCAGAAGCCCAGAAGTCCTTCTGGGTCCGATGTGGGTGGCAGGCACCCACTTCTTGCGTAGTCACCTGCTGCCTCCCAAATGCGCATTAGCAGGGAGCTGGACCCTGGACTTGAACCCTACTCCTGCCCCTACAATGGGTTTTGAAAACAAATATTTTCTCCTTGCTTTTTTGTTCTGAGATAGGGGGGCTCTGAAACTCACTGAAAGTCTGTAGGGAACTTTGCTCACTCTCTTTTGCTCAGACAGGGGTTGGGAAGGAGTGGTGATGAAAGTGAGTTCATATTCCCACGGTTCTGTAACTCTCTCCCTGCCCTGCCCAAATTGGCACCCACATAACTTTTATCCATGTTTATCTCTCTGGTCCTTGTATAATGAATGCTATGATCTGAATGTGCCTTTCATTAGCATTATCTGCAAACAGGAACCAGACATACAATGCATTCGTTCTGATAGAAAACTCATTTTTAAAACTATCTTCAAATAAATAAAAGTGCTTCTCAGCCAGTCTGCACCTTTCACATTTCTTTGTCCAGAACATAATCAGTGGAACAAAGTCTTTTGCCTCTGTACCAGACTTCTTTATTTTTTAACTGCTGGTTTATATGGATCCTCACATGTATAGGATGATAAAAGCATCATAACTTTCTAATTTGTGCAGATTTTATTTTGTCTTGTTGAAAATTACACAGCTGGAACTTTTCATTAGTATCTGAGAGAAAATAATATAAACTTGAAGCCTTAGTAAGGTATATGATTAGGAACTGAATAAACTTGAAACCCCGTTGTATTTGCACACCTTTGAGACACGCATTTGGGCAATAGACTAGAGAAGCTCGTTGAGTTGTTCAGTGGAGTAAATGTATCAGATTTTTAGAGCATTTGTAATAATCTTAGATGAATTCCAAATGAGAGGAATTATCCATACACATTTAGAAGAAACTAAAATGTCTTAGAGAAACTCTGTGTATTAAAGGATATGTATTCATAATCATTATAAAGGTGTTTTAATATTATTTTTTGTGGACTTGTGCCACACTTTTTACTATGAAAATAGTGCAAAAACATTACAAAATATTCAAACCTTGGAAAAATCTAGTGCCTTTACCTTAACACATCATTTGGTGCACTTTGCTAGCCATCCTTACAGGCATTGGTCTTGCAAATTTTACATGGTTATAGTTGTATTACATGTATTCAGAAGTCCAGCAAGCACATTTTTGTACTTGCTATACTTTTATAACCTATTTTATAATTGTGTAAATAGGAATAATCTATAAGTAAGTGTACAGTAACTTGCTTAACTATTGCTCATGTGTGGATTTTCTATTAAAAATCACTACAATAAATATGTCTAATAATTTTTTACTCATTTTGGTTTATGTTAGTGGGAAGCATAATTACCACGTTAAAGCATGTAGTATTTTTTATGGTTCTTGATGCACATAGCCACCTTGCTTTAGAAAATGATTGTACACATTTAGAGTGCTATTAGAAGTCTTTGAACCTGCCAGTTTCACTGCATTACCACCAAAATCCAATTTTCTCAAAGAAACTAACAGATTTAATAATCCCTTCCCACTTCTTATTTTGTTTTAAATTAATGGCCTCAGCAGAAAAGGTCCAATGCTATGTGGAAATATTGCTGTGGTTAGAATGGAATGAGAGAGCCAGGACGTTTTGGAGGAGTTTAGAGGGAAAGGTAAGGAAAGTATGAGAAAGGAGGAGGTGTTTCAGCTGGGTGTAAGGTGGAGCACAGAAGGTTTTCATTAAAAAACCCAAGGTTTCTCCCATGTTTTGCATCTGGTTTTACAATCTGAGCATTTCTCTTATTTCCTTGTTATGATTGTGTTGGAAATAAAAAAACAATCTCTACCACTTTCCACTTTAATAAGAAATTGGTTACTTTCATCCCAAAAGACAGTTTTGTTTGTGTGTCAGCTAAAGGTAGGGGCTCATGTGAAACTGAATCTGTGCGTACCTGTCTACTCCCACCATTAGAGATCTACAGCCATAGGAGGTCATCCTGAGAATTGTTGTGGTGAAGAGGCAACTCTTGAATCCAAGGTGTGATTTTGGAGACTCTAGTAGGTTTTTTTGCAGTATGATTTATAGTTTCTGGTACTTGGAAGTCCTGAGACTTCAGATGGCCTTAGGTAGAGCAAGTGATTCAACCACATCTGCAAATGCCAGTGGATAGACCCAAAGGACTTAGCCGGTGCCGAATTATAGTTCAAGTATGAGGAAAAGTCTGTGACAGGCTGCTGCCATGAAAGGGGTGTGTGTGCCTCTGTGTATATACAGTGGCAAGGGATATAACAGGTTTTAGGATTAGATTTGTTATCTAAGTAACATATAGTTACTTAGATAACATATAGTATAAGCTGGTTTTTTTGTCTTCAATCTTTGCCTGAAAGACCAATTTTTCTTTCTGTGTTGCAAAACTAGGGTTGTTTGCCAGATCATTGGTTTTACTACTCAGGGGCAAAATGCAAGATGGAAATACTATTTTGTGGATTCATTAGAGCAAGGGCCAAATCTCTCTCTCTCTATTTCTCTCTCTCTCTCTCTCTCTCTCTCTCTCTCTCTCTATATATATATATATATATATAAATACTTTTGTTTGTTTTTAAAATGGGAAGGATTTAAGCAGGCTTATATCCTATGGAGAAAGACACTGTAGAATCAGAGAGGTAGAATATCCAGGGGAGAGAAGGAATGACTGGGGGAATAGTGCTCCTGGGAAATAGCTCACTCACTCATGAAGATGTGGTTGATGAGGAAGTAGAAATTGTAGGAGACCACTCAGGGCATGATATTGAATTTAGAAACCATAACAAGAAAAAAAAATGTGAACTTGTCATGGGAGAGCATGCTGAAGATAGAAAAAAATAAAAACAAACCAGAATGTAAAGACCTCAAGGAAGGACCAAATAGAGCAAAAATTCAGATATGAAGGTTATCTTACATGTGTCACCTTAGAAAGCTGGAAATTTATGCCTTATGATAGGTAGGGAATGTCTGGCCATGGACCATGTAATTCCCACAAAATCATGTGGTCTGGCCCTGCCAAGGCAACTGCAGGTGGGACACAAATTCAATAAATCTCTACTAGGCAAATTTTTAAATTGATAATTTTATGACTCACAAATGATGTTATAAATATATAAATGGCCCTTGGCAGAAAAAAGGTTCCCTGTTGTGAGTTTTACCATAAAATATACAAGGTATTCCTTTATCCAGTTAAGGGTATTATAAGCATTATAGTAATTCCATTTCTACACCCATGTTCATAGCAGCATTCTTCACATTTTCCAAAATGTGGAAGCAACCCAAGTGTCCATCAACAGATAAATGGTAAACAATTTGTATCTGCATACAATGGATTATAACTGAATTTTAATAAGGAAGTTCTGATGCAGTCTACCACATAGATGAACCTTGAGGATATTATGCTAAGTGAAATAAGCTAATCAAAAAAGCACAAATACTGTACAATTTCACTTATTTGAGGTACCTTTAAGTAGTTGAATTCCTAGAGATTGATAGTAGAATTGTGGTCTTCAAGTTCTAGGCAAATTTTTGTTTAAGGGGAACAGTTTTAGTTGGGGAAGATTAAAATGTACTGAAGATGGATGGTGATGATGGCTGCACAATAATGTGAATGTACTTAATGCTACTGAACTGTATACTTAAAATGGTTAAAATGGCCAATTTTAGCTTATGTATATTACATCATGACAAGAAAATGGAGGGTGTTAAAAAAAGACTTATCTCACAAAATTATAGTAATCTCTTGCCAACTGTTGTTTTTGGAATTCTAATGTCCATTTATAGTTTTGTAAATTTTTATAATGAATTTTAAAAATCTGAGCTCTTTCACATATACAAGGTTTTATTCAGTGCCTTGTGATTATTCTTAGAGCTGGCTATCAAAGTAACTTACTAAACTCTACAAACACAATGCAAATTTCTGGACTCTGCCTCAGACCCATTGAATTATCATCTCTAGAAGTGGGAACCAAAAATTTCACATCTTAACAGGTGCTTCAGAGGATCCTTACACAACAGCAAAATATTAAGCCTACAATTATTCTTCCTCCAGAGCTAGGGGTGGGCCTATGGGAATTATGCAAACAGAAAATATATTTTAAATTTTATCCTCTTAACAATCGGAGACAAGTCTGGGGAAATAACACTTATTCATCACCTTAATAATATATGAAAAGGGCTGGTGCTGCGGCTCACTTAGCTAATCCTCTGCCTGCGGCGCGGGCACCCTGGGTTCTAGTCCCGGTGGGTGCGCCGGATTCTGTCCCGGTTGCTCCTCTTCCAGTCCAGCTCTCTGCTGTGGCCCGGGAGTGTAGTGGAGGATGGCCCAAGTCCTTGGGCCCTGCATCCGCATGGGAGATCAGGGGAAGCACGCTGGCTTCGGATCAGCGCAGTGCGCCAGCCACAGCGCACTAGCAACAGCGCGCTAGCCGCACTGGCCATTGAGGGGTGAACCAATGGAAAAGCAAGACCTTTCTCTCTGTCTCTCTCTCTCACTGTCCACTCTGCCTGTCAAAAAAAAAATAATAATAATATATGAAAAGGCCTAAGCTTTTGGCACAAGGGGGTGGCAGAGCACAAGTCATAACAGATTGTGGTGGGGCTATTCAGCTGCAAGTATTATTTGATTTAGAGAAAGAAAGAAATTGGATAGTTTGAACCCTCAGGTATCATGGGGCAATTGATATATTTACATTTATATATTTACTACTCCTTTTAATTGTCTTTCAAGAGAACTGTGTAGGACAGAGCCTTGGGTTTATAGATAGGAAGAATACAATTGTTTAGACATTAAATTTTAAGGCAGTAGAGAATGATGCTCCATCTTAATAACTGAAAGTCAGAATTATGAGTACATCTACCTCAACAGATCATAGGAGAGCAAAGAGATTCTAGAATAATTGAAAGAAGTGCTCTGGTAGAGGAATTCCAACCAGTCAGACTTTTATGTACTCTGATTTAAGTATATATATTTAAGCTATTAATTTTTCTTTTGCCATTCAACTCTTTATTTTCTATAAAACTTATTACCAATCAACTGTTCTGCCAACCCTAGAACTTTCCAAGACATAACCCCCCTTGGCTAGCAAAGGGATCACTGTAATTATTTCAGGCATGAAAATAAGCATTTATACGCTTGCTCTTCATTAGCTTAAGAAAAATTGGACAAGTAACTGAAAGCATTTTAGGAAACATGGCAGGGCAAGGTGTTAATAATTTACGGTATCAATTTCACTATACCTCACACCATCCTCTCCCTAGTGGCACAATCTTACCAGAAAAAAGGAAGGAGAAAAAAAAAGTAGATTCTGGGTGCTCCCGTGGAGGATTGCCATGAGGCCACTGGTGAAGGGGAAACCTTAGGACCAGCAGCTTTGATGGCAGCTCACTGAGTTCTTATCATTGATGTGATAACCCACTGAGGAGCTCAGGGACAGGCACATTTTGTCATCTCTGTTACCTGCCTAACCACCAGTCCTCAGTGAAGATGAAGCAGTGCGCCATTGATGAATGCTGTCCTCAGATGAGCACCAGTAAGATGCAACCACAGTGGAAGCAGAACGTGGATGCTCCTCATTTTCACTAGATCTTGTTAGCCTTGAAATCATTGTTCCTGAAATCATTGTGGGCATAAGTAGCAATCACTGATAATCATCAGCAACTTTCCTGCCTAGCTGAGTGAGGGCACATATCCAGGAATAATTTGAAATAGGAAAACAAATAGAGCAATTCTAGCACCTGGTGTAATGGAGCAATTTATTCATGTTACATATGGTGACAGCTATCACTTACCATTTCCTTTCAAAATCAAGTTTCTCAAGATGTGTGTATGAATGTGTCAGGGGTGGAGGACTTAGATTTTACCCATAGAAAAAAATTTAAGTTTCCCCTTGAATCAGGTATGGGAGAAACACAAAAAGATTGTGGAAATGGTTCTGTGCAAAAGTGTGAGTAACTTGTCAATGCAAATTTGAAGGCTAGAGGGTTTATCAGATTTGTTGACTTTATACAAATTCTGCTTTTAATGCTGAATTTGCAGCTATCAGAATTGGTATACACTCTTTTGTATTTTTTTATTGTTACAATAGTCTTGCTCTTGATGGTATGTGTGAAAATACCAGCAGGGTGGGAGCGACATTCTTTTAACTGATTAAAATGTGCGGAGCTGCTGTGATGATTTCCTTTGTGTTTCCTTTGGCTACAGATAATACCACGAAGCTGACTTAGTGACGCACACGGGCAGCTGATAACAGCTGACACATGTGAATCATCAGCCAAGTGTGTATTATCAGAAAACGAACTAAAAACCCCATGAAACGAAATAAAAACCCCAGAAACTCCCCACCGCCTGACTTGAAAACATCCCTTTTGCAATCTTTTAATGACATGGCAGTTAGTTTTAATTTTGCATGCTAAGATTCATGCAATCTAAGCCTTTGACTATGATGTAAGTTAAAAATGTTATCTAAAAAAACAGTTGCAGTGAAATCCAAAATGAAGGTAAAAGCATATCCCTTTGGTAAATATGAGCTTAAATATAAAACACACATTTTAATGTAACCTTTAGTAACAGAATGACTGAGAATTGTATGAAATTAATATCACTCATTTGGATTTACAACTAGATGTTCGTATTTATCATTTAAAAGTTAATGTTTTGTTCAAAGTTAAACACTGAAATAACTTAAGCAACACCATAAAACTTAAAAAAGAACAACAGCAGTCCTCTGCTAACCCCTTCCTACCAGTCTGCTCCCTAGAGTCCTGCTGCATTTCCAGCTACTTCAGTTACATCTGTACTTCAGTATCTTCAAATAACCCACTTATTCTGTTATTTCTTAACTTTTCCTGCCCAGAAATTATCTCATGACTTCCTATTATAGAAGATAGTCAGTTTGTTCACTCCAACTCATGCACCCCACCTCCCATGCTTCTTTGTTCACTTTCCTTTGCTCATCCTTCCAAAGTAGCTTTGATTAAATCATGTTGGTACATTTACTTGGTGAAATTTCATGTTTATTATGAACTATAGTTCATCACTGAGCCATAATGAATTATGATCAAATTTCTTTCTGGTACAATTTTCATTTTCTTTACTGACTGCCTCTGGTAAAGTTAGTTTTCTATGCACTCATTGTTAATTTAATCCCAAGCTCACCGTAGACTTGCTTCAGAAGGCCTTTCTTCTTTCTGTTCACAAACACTTGATATGGTGGCCGTGGTGCTGCACTACTCAGTTCTCCTCTGAGAGAACCTCTAATAGAAGGCTTGTGAGTTACCACCATTTGTTGTTCCTTGAATGCTTGATCTCACTTCCCTTGAGTTGCTCCCAGTCAATGTTCATCAGAGCAAGAGTATTAGGGCCCTTCATTTCCTGAGGGAAATAACCTTTATTTGGGTTTTCTCTTCCTGTCGGCCTGGCCAAAATTTTCTTAAAATTGTAAAAAATGGCCAGCGCTGCAGCTCACTAGGCTAAGCCTCCGCCTGTGGTGCCGGGTTCTAGTCCCAGTCGGGGCGCTGGATTCTGTCCCAGTTGCTCCTCTTCCAGTCCAGCTCTCTGCTGTGGCTTGGAAGGCAGTGGAGGATGGCCCAAGTGCTTGGGCCCTGCACCCACATGGGAGACCAGGAGGAAGCACCTGGCTCCTGGCTTCGGATCGGCACAGCGCGCCGGCCGCAATGCACCAGCAGTAGCGGCCACCTGGGGGGTAAACCAACGGAAAAAAGAAGACCTTTCTCTCTGTCTCTCTCTCTCTCTCACTGTCTAACTCTGCCTGTCCAAAAAAAAAAAAAAAAAAAAAAAAAAAAATCTGAAGACTTCCTACCCAATCCTTCCTTCGCTTTCTCCTTTCATAGCAGTTGTATGAGCCTCACACTCTGGTGGTTCTCCTTGCCAAATCCTGGTCTATGCCCCTTTATCCTTTACACACATTTCCCCCAACAAACTATTGCACATTTTTTTTTTTTTTTTTGACAGGCAGAGTGGATAGTGAGAGAGAGAAAGGTCTTCCTTTTTGCCGTTGGTTCACCCTCCAATGGCCACTGCGGCCGGCCCATCGCGCTGATCCGAAGCCAGGAGCCAGGTGCTTCTCCTGGTCTCCCATGCGTGTGCAGGGCCCAATCACTTGGGCCATCTTCCACTGCCTTCCCGGGCCACAGCAGAGAGCTAGCCTGGAAGAGGGGCAACTGGGACAGAATCCGGTGCCCCGACCGGGACTAGAACCCGGGGTGCTGGCGCCGCAAGGCGGAGGATTAGCCTGTTGAGCCACGGCTTCGGCCCAACTATTGCACATTTAAGATAATTTATACCTGCTTCTCACGGGGCATGAAGGGACACAGGATACTGAGAGGGGTCTGAGAAATTAAGCGTAAAGATGGGAATTGGGGAGTAGATTACTCATTGCCTGCATGGTGAAAAGGACCCCATCCTGAGATGAATTGAGGAGTCTCTGGACCCTGGTACAGATGGAAGCCCAGTCCTTAAGATTTTACTCATAGTGATTTGGGAAACCAGACAGCAATGGTCTAAGTGGATATGGCAGAGAATAGAAGAAGGAATACATAGACTAATGAAAGTAGGTAAGGTGAAGATTTTTTTACGAGATGTTTATGCCTACCAGAAAGCATAACCCATGGGAGAAATACTGAACAACCAAATGGGCAAAATGGCCATTTGGTATTATCTGGTCTTCATGATCAGTTACCCTGTGATCGATAGGACAGGGACCTGAACAGAATGGCCATGGTGGCAGAAAATCATCCCATTTACCAAGGCCAGTTTACCTACTTCTGCCTTTGAATGTCCTATTTGTCAGTACCCAAAATCAGAGCTAAGTCCCTGATATGGCATTATTACTCCAGAACACAAACTATTTACTTGGTGGCAAGTTAATCATGTTGAGCACCTTATCTTCTAGAAAGGCTAACAGTTTCTCCACTCTGGCATAAATACCTATTTTAGGTGTGTGTTTTTTGTCCACACAGTTTCATTCAATCAGCTCTGCTTTCTAGGAGCTTATAGAATAGTTGATCTATAACCACAGAATACTACACAGCATGACATCATTAAGCAACCCACTTCAGTGTGATGGATGTGTGGGTATGAGGCTATGACTATGATGTCCACTGGTGATATTGCTTACTGTACCATCTAGCAGATCCTCTAAGGAGAGTTGAAATAACCTTATAAAGGAAGACTGGAAGTGCCAGTTTGGAGACAATACTCTGCAAGGATGGATTGCCGTACTTCAGATGTATATGCATTAAATCTGAAACATGGAAGTGGGTGTTTGGTTCAGTGATTGAGTCACCTCTTGGGATGCTTTCTTCCCATGTCAGAGAGCCTGGTTGGGGTGCCAGTTACTCTACTTCTAATGCTTTTCCTGCTGGTGTGCACCCCATGATGCCTCAAGTACTTGGATCCTCACCACCCACATGGAACACCTAGATTAAGTTCTGGGATCTTGGCTTTTGCCTGGCATAGTATTGGATGTGGCAGACAATGGTGGAGGGAACCAACAGATGGAAGATCTCTCTCCCTCAGTCTCTCTTCCTCTCAAACAAAGATTAAAATAAGTTTTAAAATTTAAATATGATATATGCATTCAATCAGAGGTTGTCATATAGCATTGTGATCCTAATTGGAAGGATATGTGGGTCTAGGAACCAATGGGTAGAAGCAGATGTACCCTTATACTGGTGACTCATTTGGAGGCCTTAGTGTTTCAAATCATGTAACTTTTGTCCCTGCAGGATTATGAGTTTGTATTAATGTTGGTTCTCTAGAGAAATCTCTAGATTGGTTTTTCTAGAGAAACAGGGGATTTTATATATATATAAAATATATATTTATATATCAGATATATATAAATAATCTTATATATATAAGATATATATAAACAATCTTATATATATAAATATAATATATAAAAATATATATAATATATATAAATTTATATAAAATAGATATTCACACATACATATACACTAGTGATCTTTATCTGTATATATATCTATTTATGTTTTATATACCATATAGACCTAGATATTATGAGAGTACTTCAAAAAGTTCATGGAAAATTTGAATTAAAAATAAGTTATTTTGGTGCAAAAAATTTTGGACTCATGAGTAGTTCTTTTTTTTAAATTTATTTATTTATTTTTAACTTTTATTTAGTAAATATAAATTTCCAAAGTACAGTTTATGGATTACAATGGCTTTCCCCCCCATAACTTCCCTCCCACTCGCACCCCTCCCATCTCCCGCTGCCTCTCCCATTCCATTCACATCACTATTCATTTTCAATTATCTTTATATACAGAAGATCGATTTAGTATATATTAAGTAAAGATTTCATCAGTTTGCACCCACACAGAAACACAAAGTGTAAAATACTGTTTCAGTACTAGTTATAGCATTACTTCACATTGGACAACACATGAATAGTTCTTTTTATAATACAGATTTTCTATGAGTATTTTGAAGACTATATTAATAGATATGCTAGAGAGGAGACTGTGTATCATATATCTATCTCTAGTATAAAGAATTAGCTCATATAGTTATGGAGGCTGAGAAGTCCCAAAATCCGTAGTCAGAAAGCTGGAGACCCAGGAGAACCAATAGTATGGTTCTAATCCAAGTCCAGTGGTCTGAGATTCAGGAGAGCATATGGTATAAGCTCAAATCTAAGTCCAAGTCCAAAGGCAGAAGACTGTTGTCACAACCTGAAAACTTTTGAGTATATAAATTGTGTTCTATTTGGATCTTCAATGGATTGTCTGAAGCCCATCTACACTGGGAAGGGAAATTTTTTTTACTCAGTCTACCAATAAAAACTGTAGTATCATCCAGAAATACCTTCACAGATGTACCCAGAATAATGTTTAGTTAAACATCTGGGCACTCTGTGGCACAGTCAAGTTGGTACATAAAACTAAGCATTACAGAGTCCATGTCTCCAAAGGGGATACACACTTCTCAGAGGACACAGTAAAGTTTCCACTAAGTGAAACGCTCAGGCTACAACTAGAACACTTTGTATTCCCTGTGTTCATTGAGAAAGCAGTCACCACCTTGGCAGGGACAATCGGTAGGAGAATGTAGGGCTGCTTTCTTTCAGTAGGAGAAGGGAAGAATACATGTGACTTAGGTTATTCTCTGGACACTCCAATGCCCAGTGTAATTGGGAGTGGACATAGGCAGCAACCCCAGCCCTAAAAAGACTTTGATTAGAAAAGGCTCATGTCCCTCAGGTTGAAGGATGTGGATTAAACCACCATAAGTCAGCCTTCAGGCTTCCTGAGGTGACAACTGAAGATGAGTGGAATTTAGAAAGGAAAACAGAGGAAGATGAGGATGACTTCCCATTGTATCCCTGAGACCAGCTGCAGCTGTGGGAACCATAGATCAGTCCCCTAAATTCCTTCAGCTAAGAGTCTTCCAGCAAGAGGCCCACAGGAACTATTGAGGAACTGTTCCCTGAATGTTCCTGGAGAAGTGCATCTTTCTTTCTTTTTTAAAGAAGTATTTTATTTGAGAGGTAGAGTTACAGACAGAGAGAGGGAGAGACAGAGAAAAAGGTCTTCCATTCACTGGTTCACTCCCCAAATGGCCACAATAGCTGGAGCTGCACTGATCTGAAGCCAGGAGCCAGGAACTTCTTCTGGGTCTCCCACATGGGTACAAAGGCCCCAGGAGTTGGGCCATCTTCCACTGCTTTCCCAGGCCATAGTAGAGAGCTGGATTGAAAGTGGAGCAGCTGGAACTCGAACTGGTTCCCATATGGGATGCTGGCACTGCAGGTGGAGGATTAACTCACTGCACCACAGTGCTGGCCCCAGAAGTGCGTCTTTCAAGAAGTATCACTATAAAGCCAACAGGAGAGAAGAGAGTAACTAGAGAGGAATCTCATGTGAAGGAACAGTTGTTTGTCTTATTTAATATGAAAGAACAGAGAGTGGGAGAGATTTATCAAAGACCTACAAGATAGAGGAGATGAATGATTGACAGAATATGGCTCCTAAGAAGATAAGAGGAGATGGGACCCTGGTGAAGGAATAATTGGAAAAATTAGACACTTCTATTATGATTGGAGTGAAGAGTCAAAGGAAGACAAGTCCTGTACTTTGGTTTATAGGTTTGGAAGCAGATGGTGAAGACATTCCTATCCAATAGACTCTATTTTCTATTTAAGTTTGGTGCAAGTCTGTCTGTAGGTACTTGGTATCCTTAGAGTAGGGAGGAAAGAGAAAGGTGGTTATGGGATTGTAGGAGGTGCTTTTCAGTTGTTTCTATAACAAAACTGGTTTTTAAACACTGTTGGCACAGTGTTAGCCACAGTCTTCAACTCTTTTCAAGCATTATTTCTAATGTTAAGCTGCTCCTATTTACCCTGAGAATTAACTAATAATGTCTCTTTTTTATGGAATATACAATTACCCAATTCATTCCTTTACTGGTTCAATGTATATTAACTAAGCTCCAATTATGTGTGAAGCATTGTTCTCAGCATAGTTGGTAAGGGTATCTGAAATGCAAACCAAGGGCTTTCTAATTTCAAAACCCAGTCACTTTATAGTATGTCAATAAAAATAGCCCAGCAATGCAATTAGCTGGATTCATTTTTTTTTTTTTTTTTGGCAGGCAGAGTTAGACAATGAGAAAGAGAGACAGAGCAAAAGGTCTTCCTTCCTTCGGTTCACCCCCCAAATGGCTGCTATGGCTGGCACTGTGCCAATCCGAAGCCAGGAGCCAGGTGCTTCCTCCTGGTCTCCCATGCTGGTGCAGGGCCCAAGCACTTGGGCCATTCTCCAATGCACTCCCAGTCCACAGCAGAGAGCTGGAAGAGGAGCAACCAGGATAGAACCGGCGCCCCGACTAGGACTAGAACCCGTGGTGCTGGTGCCACAGGCGAAGGATTAGCCTAGTGAGCTGTGGCGCCAGCCCACCTATTCTTTTTTAAAAATATTTATTTATTTATTTATTGAAATGAGAGAGAGAGAGAGAGAGAGAGAGAGAGAGAGATCTTCCATCTACTGGTTCACTCCCCAAGTAGAAGCAACAGCCAAGCTAGGGCTAGGGTCAGACTGAAGCCAGTAGCCAAGAACGCTATTTGCACCTCCCAAACGGGAGGCAGAGGCCCAAGTTTGGGCCTTCATTTGCTGTCTTCCTAGGCACATCAGTAAGAAGCTGGATTAGTAGCAGAGCATCTGGGACTCAAACCAGCACTCCAAAATGGGATTCCAGCATTGCAAGTGGTGACTTAACCTGTGGCTCCACAATGCCCCACCCTGGGCTCACCTATTCTAATAAGATGGTGAAGGATACTGCTTTGTACAACATAAGCAAGTAAATTATTTCATAGTTATTTAAATTGTTTCAAGTCCATTCAAATTATCAATGAAAAGTTTGAAAGTTGACTTCAAATGCAATTTCCTTGTTTCAATTAAGAAGATGGGTTAGTATCTTATCTTTTAATGTAATTTTTCTTCTTGTATATTTAAAAGCAATATTAAAACTCATAGGGTATAGATGAGTTTGTATATATATAAACTCATATGGTAAAATTAGCATTAAATCCTAGTTTAGATTATCTCCTTTGTGTTGCAATTTACATTGGCACTTACTTTGAAGAAATAGTTTGATAATGAAGTAACAGTTTAAACAAAGTTGAAAGAAAGCTTGTGGATTTGAAAAGTGCCTGTGGTTATATTTAACTCATACTTTAAAATGAACTATTTTCTTTATGGTAACATACTAATTTGTTAATGATTTCATTCTTTTATTGAAGCACACTTACATAATATTTACTTGCATAACCCTATTAGGATTATAGTACATGATTTCTTTTGCATTTTTTAATTGGTTGTAATTAGAGAGAAACAAATATTATTGGCTACCTTCTACATGTGGGATTTTTGTGGGAAAATGAATACACACATCCAAAACCATGCTAAAAATAGCAATAAAGCCATTAGGGTCAGTATCATTTTATAGTGGTTGCTATTGTAGCATAAGTTATGGCACTGTATTGGGGAATAGACTTTCAGGGCTGAGTACCTCTAAAAGCAATTTTTATCTTTGACAAATATAAAGATGGATCAGCACAGGGAATTATTCATCAAGTCCTTGGCAAGAAGGATGAGTTACTCTGAGCAAATGCTGGTGAGTTCCTTGGGAACTTGTAGGCATTTGAAGTCTCTGGGGTCTAAATTTGGGTAATTCACAAGTGTGAAATTGCCAGCCTTAGTTAAAAGAGGCAGAAATCTTGCAGTGCTTTTAGAAGGCAATTTTAATATGAGAGGAGCACTGGAAGCCCAACAGGGCATAGTGTTATGTTAATGACTTATTTTGTCATGGTAGAACAGTTAATTGATTCCGGGAAGAGGGAACAAAAGTGACTTTCTAGAAATCCCTTTTTCCTTCTAGGAGAGCAGGCAATCAGGGTAGGATTTTCTCATTTTAAATCTGTTCAAATTATAGGGCCTGAACTGTGGCATTGCAGGTAAAGGGGCAGCCTGTGGCTCTGACATCCCATATGAGCATGGGTTCAAGACTGAGATACTCCACTTCCAATCCACCTCCCTGCTAATGCACATGGGAAAGCAGCAGAAGATGGTCCAAATGCTTGGGCCCTTGCAGGGTGTTCCCACAAGTACTTGGATGAATATTGATCTCTATAATGTATGAGAAGATGCTACCTGAGACCATAGGAAAACATCACATGGAAAATAGGCAGAACAATTCTTAAACAGAGCTCAAACAGGTTGGGAGTAGTTCAAGTTTCCATCATGCAAGTTGAAATAATCCATCATACAAAGACATTGGGTAGAGTACTCAGAAGGGTTCTACTTTCATTGTGGGGATAAATTAACTCTATGCTAAAGTCTGCTCTCAACATACCACATGAAAGTTAAAGACAAGCCTCAAAATGATTTAAATGATTCCAAGTAACTTAACTACATGCCAGAGCAAAAACCAATGCTATTTAAAGGAATACAACAAAACCCAGCAAAGGATAACATAAAATTTACAATGAATGGCATCCTACACAAAACTACATGCATGTAAGAAAACAGAAAATATGACTCTCATCAAATGAAAAATAGAAACAAACCTAGGATAGAAAAATATGTTTAAACTAGCAGGTACATGTATTAAAACAGTAATTATAAATGTGCTCCATACATTCAGGATGGTAGAGAAAATCATGAATTTGATGAAGACAGAAATAACTTAAATGAAACTTCAATAACTGAAGAATTTGGAGGGTGGAGTGATTCTTCAAAAAGCTCAGGGGAAAGACATACTATGAGAAAACTATGCATGGACTTCAAAATTTTTTCTGCCAAAATACACTTATCTTTTAATTCCATTTCTCCATGAACTTTTGGGAGTACCCTCAGTACAGTATATATCTGAAATGGAAAATAGGATTGAATGGGGTAAATAGATGATTGGACAATGTAGAAGTTCAGTGAACTTTAAGACAGAGAAACTATCTAAAATGAAGCACAGAGGAAAAATGACTGAAGCAAATGAAGACTCTTGTGGGACAATATCAAGTCTAATATATGAGTTACTAGAATCTCAGATGAAAGCAAGTGGGAGACAGAAAAGTATTCAATAAAAGGTAGTCAAATATGTTTCCAAATTTGAGCAAGAATAGAAATTTTAAGAAACAACTAGAGATAAAAGACAAAGAATCAAAGAGAAGAATGATCACAGATTTCTTGTCAGACAGCCTGCAAATTAAGACAATTTTAAGGTTCTGAAACTTAAATACATCTTGAATTTTACACTGTTGAAAAATTTGTTTCAAAATGGAAGCAAAAAGAAGACTTTCTCCCACACTTTCTCCCACACACACTTCTGAGGGAATTTGTTACCAGTAGACCTGTACATGAACTGTTCAAAGAATCCTTCAGGCAGAAAGTTTATAACTGTTCTATTTTTCTTATTGATTATACCTGTTTATAACTGTTGCTGTTATACCCTTTATTTAAAGTATTTTACCATGAAATTTATCAATACTACCAATTTTTTGTGTTTTACTTTATTTTTGCCAAGGTTATTCACTCTCATTTTTTCATTTGTAATCTTTCTAATGGATGTATTTAGGCATATGTTTTCCAAGAAGCATAGTTTGGGTGCTGCCTTACAAGTTATCCTAGAATATTTATCTTCTTTTGAATTAAATTTAGGAAATTTGAATTTACTCTTTTTTTAAAAAAAAGATTTATATTTTTATTTGAAGGGCAGAGTTACAGAGAGGCAGAGGCAGAAGCAGAGGGAGAGAGAGAGGTCTTACATCCGCTGGTTCACTCCCCAAATGGCTACAATGGCCAGAGTTTGTCCAGGCTGAAGCCAGGAGCCAGGAGTCTCCTCTGGGTCTCCTACATGGGTTCAGGAGCCCAAGGACTTGGGCCATCTTCCACTGCTTTCCCAGGCCATAGCAGAGAGCTGGATCAGAAGTGGAGCAGCCAAGACTCGAACTGGCACCCATATGGGATGTTGGCATTGCAGGCAGCGGCATTATTTTCTCTGCCACAGCACCGCCCTCTGAATTTACTCTTATAACAAATATATTTAGTCTGCCTCTGTCATTTTGTTTTATGTTTCCTGAGGCTTTTTTTTTTTTACTATGCTAGAGCTTTTATAGTCTAAATTTTTAGAGAATATAAGTTGATTTATGCATGTATGTTGCTGTTGTGAAATGATGACATTTTGTGCTTTTTAAATTTATTTCCTATGAATTAGGAGACATGTAAGAAAGTAGAAAATATGACTCTAGTCTATGGCCATACCACCCTAAATCTGCCTGATCTTGTCTAATCTCAGAAGTTAAGCAGGGTCAGGCTTGATTAGTACATGGATGGGAGGAAATATGACTTGAATCATGTGAAGTCAGCCTGGAGATTTATTCAAAAAAAAAATCTGCTAGAATATTGATTACATTGACCAACTAAGCTTGATTGACATTTTACTAATGTGACTTTTCTATCCATAAACATGTATGTCTTATTTATTTATTTCTATCATTTAATTTTTCTCAAAGACATTTGCCTTTTTTTTGGTGCAGAGGTATTATGCATAAAATGTTAATTTTTTAAAAGATTTATTTATTTGGAAGGCAGAGCTACAGAGAGGCAGAAGCAGAGAGAGAGGCCTTCCATCTGCTGGTTCATTCCCCAGATGGCTGCAATGGCTGGAACTGAGCTGATCCAAAGGCAGGAGGCAGGAGCCAGGACTTCTTCTGGGCCTCCTGAGTGGGTGAAGGGGCCCAAGGACTTGGGGAACATCTTTTGCTTTCCCAGGCCATAGCAGAGAGCTGGATCAGAAGTGGAGCAGCCAAGACTTGAACTGTTACTCATATGAGATGCTGGCCATGCAGGTGGCAGCTTTACTCGCTATGACACAATGCTGGCCCCTAAAGTGCTAAATTTATCCCTGATCTCAAAAGGGAAGCAAAAAATACTCACAGAAATACCATCATTAAAGATTTAGGTGTAGTGATTTTTCTTGATACAGGTATAGTGTTTCTTCTAATATTGCCATTGAACTCTGCAGTATGGCCAGAGCGAAAAACATGGGTACCGGGAGAATAAGGGGATTAATCAAGTAGTCACTATAATTGGAGGAACTTTTCCAACTATGAGCTCCATATTGGAATCTTAAAAATGCTTTCTTTTTTCTAAATCAAAGCATCGAAGATGTCAGAAATGTTAATCTTTCATGAACTAATCCAATTCATTCCTAGAACTATTTTATTCTTTCATAGGACATAATACTCATCCATTTCATTGATGATATCATGTGGCTAGTACAAAAAACTTTCAAATATGCTAAGTACTTTAGGGTATATATGTTCCTGAAAATATGGGGCTCTGACATCTCAGTAATTTTTACAATCTATGAGTCTTGGGCATGAAAAGATGGGTTTCTTGATTAAAGTAAAGAATGAGTGGTTGAGCTTTGTACATCCTTCAATATTTGGTAGGCCAACTTAGCTTTTGGAAGCCTGTATAGCAATACTGCCAGTTTATTAAGGGTATGACTTAAAAAGCTGTCAGCTTTGAGTAGAGTAAAATCCAGAACAAGAGAAGGTTCTCCCAATGTCTCAGGCTGCAGTGCAGTCAAATATGTGGCTTTTGTGTCCAAAGGAATCCCATGTTGCTTGAGGTGTCTATGGAAGATCAGAATGCTGCAGAAAGCTCCTATAAGGGAACTGAAGAAGAGGCTGACATTTTTGATGGAAGATACAGCTGGGATAGAAATTTGGCTTACTCACAAGTTTGCTCTGTCACCAAGGAACATGGTAAGAATGTGCTAAGGATAACCCTATGCATAGTTTAGAAGTATGTGTGTGCTAATACTCCCAAGGAAAATCATTGGCCCAATTGAGGGGGGAGCAGATGCATAAGTGCTTTATCTGCTTCCCTCCTTCTGAAAACAACTCTGAGAGGCATTCTGTGAACTTTGCAGGAGGCCCCAGCAGAATAGTGTGTCATTGTCCTATACCTAGTACTACCAGAAACACACCTGTAGTTGAATAAATTTCATTTAACGTTCATTGCAACCCAGAAGGACACACCCCATGGGGACATGTGGGATATTTCTGTAAAACAATGTTAGAAAGGACTTACAGGATTGTTATCTGTGATATGTATTTTGGGGAAAGTTCATGAAGTGTTATGCTATGGGTTGGATGTGATAGTAATCTGTGATTGACTATACTAAATTCTTATAAGATGGGGAGAATAAAGTGAGGTTAACTCTAGAATAAAATTAGCCAGGTTAGGCAGATGCTTGCTCATTTTTGTGACCTGGACAATGTCCTTGTTCTTAATCTGTTTGATATGCGATCAAGAAGTGGTCTTTTTGTCCTGATAGATCACAGTCAGTGTTCGCTCATCTGATGTTGGTATCTAAGAAATTGTTCACAACTAAGAGGAAAAGCCCAAGACCTAGCTATCTGTCAGGCTGGCTTTGGTCAACACAAAGTCTAGCTGATATCTCTATGCCATTCCTGTCTGTTAGGGGCTGTTTATACCACTGTTTATAGCAATTGTTGTTCATAGCAATGACCTTGATATCACACATCTAAGTGGAGTTTTGTCCTTCCTTGTCTCATTTTCTTGCTCTTCATTCATGCTCTTTGGGGAAATTTAGCTCACTTTGATAACTCAATCCATACCTTTATGCTTCTTCAGGCATGCTAACTCACATTAAGACATTATATTAAGGAAAAAATGATTTTCTAAATAGTTTTCTCATATTGACAAAAATTCTCCATCATGAACTTTTCTTTCTATACCCATTAGCCATGATGTCAAGGAGACCTTAGCTACATTCCATCATTAATTTGATGTAGTTATTCTGAAACAGGTAGAATAATCTTTCCAGGACACATTATCTCATATCCAACGTGTCTTCACTTTACTTATCCTTCAGTTTGTCTCTATGGCATCACTGTCATTCCCAATGATGAGCTGGCTGAGGTGGAACAGTTCTGTCTGCTTCACAGATGGCTCTGTGTCCTGTGGTATCATATGGTAGAACTGGCTAAAAGAATAATAGAGAAGTACAGCTCCATGCAGAAAGGACATTCCTCAGGAGACAGCATTGAATAAAATAGCTTGTTATCCACATGCATCTTGAACTAAGAATGCAAGGAATTGGTAAAGAAGGAGACAATTTAGGACAAATTCCTGGCACCAGTTTTCAGAGCAACCCTGTTATGAGATTTCATGTTGACAGCTGCAACAGCAGCAAAGACATGTCCTGGGTTATGGAGAATGAAGACCACCCACATTGATATCTACCACATCAATCCCCCATCTTCCCATGTGACTTGTACCTACATAAGTCTGGGAAGAACTAAAAATCCCAGCAACAAAAGGAAGTTGGGAAATCCTGATTTTACTGAGGAAGAAAAATTATAGAATAAACCAAGCTCATTATATGTGGATTGAAACATATTTACCAGCAGAAGGTCTTGGAAGACAGTGAGTTCAGCAGTCAAGAAAAATCAAAGAAAATGTCCTTCCTCAAATTTGTGGTGGTCTGATAATCCAGTTCTTTTTAAAAATAATTTGTAGTGGCTATGGGGGGGGCACTATATAAGGGGGAGAAGAGGTAACCCAGGTAGCATAAATTTTCTTTTTTATGTTTCATATACAAGGGGACTTCAAAAGGTTCATGGAAAAATAAGATTAGATGACAAGTTTATTTTTGGTGAAAAAAGTTTTTTAAATCTATGCATAATTTTTTCTAATGTGTTTTCCATGAACTTTCCTGCCTTGCAAATAAATACATACATAAAAATAAAAGAAGACATTATAGAAGATTAAAACACTTAAGCTGATCTTATTGATATTTTTGAGGGGAATAATACCAATTTATACTATAAAACTGAAACCCCTTGGTGTTTTTAAAACTGAAGAGAAGAAAAATAGAATTTCAGCCTATATGGTCATATACATCATTAAGAACTGTGGAAGCTTCTAATGAGCTCATACTTATTTATAGCCTGAAATATGTTTTTTCAGATCATATAACATTAAAGTAAGAAGTGATTCCGTTGCATCATCCTAAGTTATTGCGGCAGATAAATGGATACTTGAATGAGTTATATAGGAAATACTAACTTTCAACTTTGCAGGCAGTAGGGGCAGGGAGATCTGTTTTCAACTCATATGACAGTGAGGAAATATCTTTTTCTACTGTTAAAAGAAAAACTTTAGACAAATTAAATTTAACAGAGTTATTTGAGCAAAGAATGATTCATGAGTCAGGCAGCATTCAGAACCAGAGAGTCAGAGAGCTCTGCTCTACAATGTGGGCAGTGAGTATTTATAGAGAGAGCAGGGAAAGAAAGCGCAGAAATAGATGGCTTGGTTGTAGCTAGGTGTTAGCCTTATTTGGACATGGTCTGATCAGTTGGTTGCCTGAGATTGAAGCTCTGTTGCTTGTGATTGGCTGAGATCTAGTTGATATATTCCCAAATTAGATTTTGGTTTGCTTGCGTGCTAAGTTAGTTTGTGGTTCATTGGTTAGAAATTCAAGATAAAGGAATAGTCGTGGGCTAATTCTGCTTATTTATCACTCCCAAAAGAAGTCTTATCCTACCATATCCCCTTTCCTTTACCACAATGTGTGGAAAGCTAAGTTTATCTCACAGAGAGAATGTAGTGACTAGGGTGGCAATGGCTATCACAGGGAGACACTGAGTGTGACCATTGTGCTGAGCATGTAGGCAGGATTCAGAGCCATCCTTGACAATCAACTAATATAGACTCATAACCAAATGATTCAGAAAATGAGCAATCAAAAACAAATGGAGAAAGGGGGCAAAAGATGAGAATCTCAAGACAATGCATTAGAGTGAGACAGGAGCAACAAGACACAGTAGGATACACAGAAAGGATCCAAATGATGTCAGCACAAATCCTTCAATTGGTACTAATAGTTGTCTGCAAGCCACATTTCACAAAGAAATTGTGAAGTATTGTTCTAATGACACAAAAGAAAAACTTTAGTGTGTTACTAATATAATCTACATGATTGAAAGATTAACTGCAAATTGGGAGAATATTAGCCACATTTCTCTTTCTCCCAGTACTGTGCCAAGTAGTTTATATGTGTTGGTACATTTAATTCTGACACCAACACTGTGAGGTAGGTCTATTCTTTTCCTCATTTGGAGAACTGATGTTTGGAAAGGCCAAGTGACTTGCCTAAGGTCCACAGCAGAACAGTGGCAGGGCTGGATTCAGATCCAGGTATGACTCCAGTGGCAGAGGTGTCAATCACTGAACAAAGTGTCTTTTCAGACTGACAAGAGGTCATCAACCAAGGTCACATCAGAACCTGCTGCCTATTCCTTAGAGTTTGGAGGGTTTGACTGGGTACAGCAAATCTTAGAATGTGGATTCAGCATCTTCCACAAGAATTTTTGAATTTTTTGTTTTATTTTCTTCAAGATAAAAGCATTTTGAACATTTTCAGGTACTGATATTTGTAGATTCTTTGAGCAGATGGACAATAGCAAGTATTAAATTAGAAATTCTGAAGCCTAGACTGAGCAGGATCAATAGTTAATTCAGTTTTGTCTTTACAAGGTTCATTTCTGTGTGTGTGCACTATACTTTACACTTCCACAATCTAAAATGCTACCCGAGAGACTCTTAACAGCTGGGAGCTGTGGGCCTCCTAGGTTGAAAAGTTATGCAATAAGTAAAGTGGTTTTAATGTCAATAATATTTAAATTTGGACTAGGTGACTTTATGAGGTTCAAAGGGCAACAACAATATACCCAAAATATGAGAATGCTTTTCTCATTGTGTTTGAAAAACTGCTCATTTGGAAATCATCAAGTAAGTTCTTTGCAAGAATAGGAACTTTGCTGGCATTTTTTAAAATCAGTGTATTCCTCCCTGGTTTGGCCTGAGGCATAAGAACCATAGAGTCAGCTTTTAATAATTGAAGCCTAGACATTTTTTTCCTTCTGTGAGAAATAGATGAAAAGGAGCATTGGAAGGTAAACAATATTGCTGGAATCTAAATGTATTCTAACATGGGAGATTTTATAAAACCCGAGTTTGTAATTTTCAAGAAATTAATCTGGCTGACCCTAGCTTTTTAAATTTTGGATTGACATTGATATTTGACACATCAGATGATTACCTGTTTGTAACAGTTGATTCCTTTGGGTATCATATCTCATTCTTTTTGTCAGTGTTTATTGGAAGCCTTTGGTGGGCCAAGCTGTCTTTTGATTCTGAGAATATAACTGGTAACAAGGCAGACAAGTCCCTGTTCTTTTGCAGTAAACACTCTCATGAGGAAAGCTCGATAGCTTTTGAAATTTAAAAATAATGTCAGACAGTGATAGGTGCTTTGAAGTAAATAAAGTAGAGTCCTTCAGGATGAAGGGAGGAACTTGATGCTCCTTTGAAATGGGTGGTCAAGGAATACCTGAATGGCAAGCGGGGGTATTTCTGCAGAATCAGAGAAAGGGCATTCTAGGCAGAGGGAATTCATGGAGCTTCTAGTCGAGAACCAAGAACAAGGCAGATCAAGGAGAGAATACACCCATCACTGATTGTTCTACCTAGACATGATTCAGCATTCTCCCTTCTATTCTGTTCCAACACCATAGAACAAACGGGTTAGTTAGGAGTGATTTTCCTTAACTACTTGCACTGATGGCAGAGACAACAGAGCAGGCTTTCTTGCATAGTAAACAGCTAACTTGTCAGGAAAACTCACACCTGTAAGAAGCTTACACCTGTGGCCACTTTGGTAGTCAATAGGTTAATTTTATTAATTGTCAGCCAAGAATAGGCAGTTAATCCTATGTTAAAGCCCTAAAGGAGAAAGAATACAAGGAAGGTGACCAGAAGGCCAGCATCCTGTTAGGACTTGTTACTGAGAAAACACTCTCCCCAACAGCTCTTGGTGGGACTTTATTTGGAGAGCCACTCTTCTGGATGTTTGTGTCACTAGCACATTCCAGGAGTACTGGCCCAAGCCTGCTATCTCCACCTTGTAGCTCACATGGTTTTGCTTTGGTGTCGATGTGCGTAAATGTGGTTACTTCTGTGGTTTTCTTACAGGTTCTGGAAACTTGCAGATCATGCAAAAGGTTATAGGTCAGTTTATCTTCCCAGCTATAAAAAAAAGCAGAATTCTTCTCAAATGTTGCTATTCATCAAAGTAATCTTGTAAGTTTAGTTTGCTTTTCTCTGACTAAAACATCAAACAAAATCTGAAAAATGAAGTTGGAAAACACTAACACAGAATCATACTCTTGAGCCTATGGAAAAAACAAAAACCACACCCACACAAATCTCTTAATTATGACTGTTTCTCTTATCTATCCTTTTAAAGCACTGTGTCTTAGCTGTGCTTTTCCTGCGGAATACACTGAGGACATTTTGTCATATATATGATGTAAGATAGGGTAATATAATACAAGATATGTCTTTAATTTATAGTAGGTGATAAAAAATGAGATTGTTGAGACCTTATGACAGCAAGACTAAATGATCCAGGTTGTAAAACTGTTGTTAATTCAGTATTACTTAGAAATATCACCTGATGAGCTTAATTAAAAGGGTTTTCTGGTGAATTCATTTTTTTTTTTTTTTTTGACAGGCAGAGTGGACAGTGAGAGAGAGAGAGAGAGACAGAGAGAAAGGTTCTTCCTTTTTGCCGTTGGTTCACCCTCCAATGGCCGCCGCGGCCGGCGCGCTGCGGCCGGCGCACCGCACTGATCCGAAGGCAGGAGCCAGGTGCTTCTCCTGGTCTCCCATGGGGTGCAGGGCCCAAGCACCTGGGCCATCCTCCACTGCACTCCCTGGCCACAGCAGAGAGCTGGCCTGGAAGAGGGGCAACCGGGACAGAATCCGGTGCCCCGACAGGGACTAGAACCTGGTGTGCCGGCGCCGCAAGGTGGAGGATTAGCCTATTGAGCCGCGGTGCCGGCCCTGGTGAATTCATTTTTCCAACTAGAAAAATCTAGTTTTAATTTTAATCGAGGAGAAATTAAAATGTTAGTGTGGATGTTTCTCTTTATGGACTTTCTCCTTTTACTTCTTTTGACAAATTCTGTTTTAGGCATCAAAATGACTCTTTCTTGCTTTCTTTAACTGAAAAATATGCATTTTTAAAGAAAAACAAACTCAGGAGTGATAATTTTGGTTACAAAACTGGAATGGGGACAGTGTGTAGGCTGCTCTTGTGATGATCATCAGTCTGGCTGCAGGTTAGAAGCTCCTAGACCTGAGCTTCTCAAACCTCAGCATACCTGGGAATCGTCCAGGAACCTTCTGAAAGGCAGATCTAGATCCAGAAGTTCTGCAGTGCATTCATAACAGTTCTCAGAGGATGTCGATGTTGTTGGTCTGTGGACCACAATTTGAGTTGCAAGAAGAGAGAGCTTTTAAAAATCACTACTATAGGGGTGGGAGTTTGGTGTAGCAGTCAATACGGCAGTTGAGATACACACATTCTATTTCAAAGTGTCCAGGTTTGAGTCTCAGCTCCATTTTCAATTCCTGTTTTCTGTAATGCATACCTTGGGAGGCAGTAGGTGATGGTCCAAGTTCTTGGGTTCCTGCCATGCATGTGGGAGACCTTGATTGAATTTCAGATTCTTGGATTTGCATGGCCTAGCCTTGGCCATTGCAAACATTTAGGGACTGAACCAGTGTATGGAAGAGCTCTCTGCCTTTCCCTCCCTCAGTGTTTCCCTCCCTCTCTGTCATTCTACCTGTCAAAGAAGGAGAGGATGGGAAGGCAGGGAAGGTGGGGAAGGCAGGCAGACAGGTAGGAAGGAAAGGAAGGAAGGAAGGAAGGAAGGCAGGCAGGCAGACAGGTAGGAAGGAAAGAAGGAAGGAAGAAAGGAAGGAGGGAAGAAAGGAAGGAAAAAATTCTAATGAAAAAGTTCTCTTATAGTAGCAACAAAGATTATAAAATGTGAAAGAACAAATTTAAATAGAGATATATAGGACCTATATGATTAAAAAGTCCAAAATGTCAAAAATGAGGTTATAATACTTAAATAATTTAGAAGACATGTCGTGTTTCTAGATAAGAAGACTAAATAATACCAAGCATCTACTTTTCTAAATTAATTAAACTAAATATATATATTTTTTTCCAAAACTTCAACAATCACTTCTAAAATTAACATGGAAGAATAAATTTCTAAAATGCCCTACACAATTTTTTGGAGTAAAAGGAGTAATGATGTAGACTTCCTCACCAAGATTTAAAATTGCATAAAACTTATAAAAAATAAATCACTGAGGTGTTGGCAGAGAAAAAGACTAGTAAATCAGTGAGATACAACATTTAATAATAAATGTAAGCATTTTTGAAGAATTGAGTGTATGGTGTATATGTTATTAAAAATTGGTGGAATAAAGATGAATTCTTCAGTCAGTTGCATTGGAATAGCTGCTTCTTTAAAAGATAATGTTACATTCTCTACCTCATACCTTTACACCAATATAAAGTTCAGATATAATAAATATTTAAGTGTAAACTGAGTAATGATATTAAGTACCAGAAGAAAATGCAGATGTTTTTCAAATCGAATGGCAAAGGTGCAAGAGGTAGGAAGAAGGTTTCTCAAAGCAGTTCACCAAGGGCAAAATTAATAAAGAAAAATATTGTTATATTTAAATATATGAAATTGTAATCTTTGCATGCTAAAATAATATAAGGATGAAAAATAAATAGTAGGTACTGGCATTGTGGTGTTGCCGGTAAAGTTGCTGCCTAAGATGCTGGTATTCCATATGGATGCCAGTTTGAGACTCAGCTGCTCCACTTCATTTCCAGCTTCCTACTAATAAGCCTGGGGAAGTAGCAGAAGATGGCCCAAGTATTTGGGCCCTAGCATCCAAGTAGAAGACATGTATGAAGCTCCTGGCTCCTGGCTTCATTCTGGCCCAGTCCAGGCCATTGTGCTCATCTGGGGAGTGAACCAGTGCGTGAAAGATCTCGCTATCTCTCTTTGTGTCTCTCCCTCTCTGTAACTGTGCTTTTCAGATATGTAAAATAATTTTTTATACAGAGTTTTTTTTTTTTTAATTTTTATTTGAGAGGTAGAGTTACAGTGAGAGAAAGAGACAGAGAGAAAGGTCTTCCTTCCATTGGTTCACTCCCCAAATAGCCACAATGGCTGAGCTGCTCCAATCTGAAGCCAGGAGCCAGGCGCCTCCTCCGGGTCTCCCATGTGGGTGCAGGGGCCAAAGGACCTGGGCCGTTCTCTACTGCTTTCCCAGGCCATAGCAGAGAGCTGAGGAAGAGGAGCAGCCGGGACTAGAACTGGCGCCCATATGGGATGCTGGCACCACAGGCGGAGGATTAACCTACTGCACCACAGTGTCAGCCCCATAAAATAATTCTTTTTTAAAAAAGATGGATAATAGACAATGTTGCAGGATATATAATAATAGATGAGCTACATATAGGAGCTAATAATAGGAGCTATTATAAATCAGTGAGAACAAGTTCACTATCCTAATAAAAATGATGAGTAATATGAACAGAGAAACCATAAAAGAAATATAAAGGCACAAAAACATAAAAAATAAGCAAATATACTTAAATTAATGGAGCTGCTTTGCCAGTTAGCTATTTTTGTGTAACAGCCTTTGTAAAACTCAGTGTTTGAAATCACAATTACTTATTGTGGTAATTTATATGACTTCTTATTGTCAATGGTTTACCTGCTCTCAGGAGACCTTAGCTGGGCTTACGCTTGTTTTTGTATGTGGGCTAAGCCAGTTTAGCTAAGGCCTTGTTTCTTTCATACTGTGCTAGGATTCTACATATTTCTCATTATCTTCCTGGTACCAGTGGGCTAGCCCATGTCTTTCTCTAGAAATGGCAAAAGTGCAAGAGTGTAAGCGCAGTGGGTAGGAGTTTACTAAATCTTTTCTTGTGTCATAGCTGTTAACATCACACTGCCAAAGCAAATGACATGACCAAATGACATGGGCATATATTTAGTATTTTAATTGGAGGGACAGAAAAATCCCATCGTATGGGATGTAGACAGGGGCAAAGATCTGGGACAATTAATATGATCTTCCAGTACCATCTTTTGTGTATTGGTTAATAGAAATTTTTTTTTTTTACATTATTTACTTGCTGGTAGGACTAAAAATGGATAATAAACCATTTGGGAGGACAGTTTCAGAGTGTATTTCAAAGTTTTCCTAAAGTTGTGTATTTTTGATTCAACAATTCACTTTTAATCATTTACTGTAGGAACACAGTTAGTCAAATGTGCAAAGGTTGTATAAGTATAAAGTTGGCCAATATACTTATTATACATTTAACTCTGTACTTTTGTTGCTGTAGTTGATTGATGATGTTTGAATGTGCTAAATATTTTCAGTGTAAGTTCTGAGTCCAAACATATTAATTACTGAATTGCTTATAATATAAAATGCTTGGAAATGCTCTAAGTTCCATTAATATAAAGTTGAATAAAATAAATGGTATAGCCACACAATGAGTTGTTAGGGAACCACTAAGATAAGGATGTTTATATTTATTGTCATGAAAGAAATACATATCATATGGATTTAGTGAAAAGTAGGGCCTGTTTTAATAATCTTACTATGCTTAATATATTTAATTTGTAGCTTCAAGCATTTAACAAACATTTTCAAAACAACGAAAGACTGAAAATCTAGTTTTACTTGTAAAATTTATGCTAAAGATTTTATTGTCATTAGCTTGGTAAAAAATATATGAGTAATGACAGTGGGTGTTCTGAAGTCAAAACAGTCCATGGAAAATGGTTACAGCTCTTAACTCATCACATCACAAATGATGGTACATTCCTTTTTTTTTTTTTATAGGTTTTCTTTTTTTCTTTTTTTTTTTTTGACAGACAGAGTGGACAGTGAGAGAGAGAGAGAGAGAGACAGAGAGAAAGGTTCTTCCTTTTTGCCGTTGGTTCACCCTCCAATGGCTGCTGTGGCCAGCACGCTGCGGCCGGTGCACCGCACTGATCCGAAGGCAGGAGCCAGGTGCTTCTCCTGGTCTCCCATGTGGGTGCAGGGCCCAAGGACTTGGGCCATCCTCCACTGCACTCCCGGGCCATAGCAGAGAGCTGGCCTGGAAGAGGGGCAACCGGGACAGAATCCGGCGCCCTGACTAGGGCTAGAACCTGGTGTGCCGGCGCCGCAGGCAGAGAATTAGCCTATTGAGCCATGGCGCCGGCCTGGTACATTCCCTTTTAAGTGAAAGGACATGACTTTTAATAAAATTTATAGGGAAACTCAAATGTGTAGAAAATAGAGTAAAGAAAGCATGGACACTTTTATACTGTTCATAGACGTAAACACCCAGCCATAGTTTCCAGAAAAATAGTGCTTGCTCTGTTCTGTAAAAAGAGGAAATAATTTCAGGGCTTATGGCAAAGTCATTTTGAAGTTGCAGAAGGCTGGTTTGGAAGGGATTCCACATTTGTCGTGCTTTCTTTCATGCTCAATAAAAAAGTGAGTCTGATCTGATGAATGGTACATTGTGAGAATTCAGAATGTATTCCTGTTTCTCATTATACTTCTCATTTGTTACATGATTTTGATGAAGGACCCACCTCTTAGCATGAGAGTCATCAATCAAACAAAAGTATGTAGAACAGTTCCTTTTTAATTAAGTCATTTAATAAACTAATATGTACTAGTTAAAAATTAAATTCTCTGTGAACCATTTTGCTTTATTATATACTTTGAGGATCTACAAATACTTTTCTGCTTTTGAATACAAAGTAAGAAAATTAACTTAGAGCTTAATTAGATATCATATGCATATTTTAAAGGTAAAATAGCAGCAGGAAATGTTATTTTTTAAAGCAATGAGAGAATATTGAAGGGGAGTAGGTATGCAAACAATAAAGGTCTCTTCAGTTTTTATTGGAACAGCCATCATGTAAATGACAAATTTTACAGATTTTAAACCAGTTTTTTACGAAGTGTATTCTGCATAGCCTTGGGTTCTGTAGCATTATCATGAGGCCTATGGGGTGGGGATGGGGTTGGTTGCAAAGGGAGGAAGGCAGGAAATGGAAATTTCTCATTTCCATTCCTTCTTCCACCATCATTGCTCTGATATCATAGCTTTTTGTTTGTTTGTTTGTTTTTGGTATTTCAAAGATTTGTGGAAGATTTGCCTTAAAAATGAATTATATTGCAAAAATAAGTTTGAAAACCATTAAGTTGGTTCCATGGCTACAGTATATTTATGAAGAAAGTGAGACTCAGAGTAGACTCCTATAGCAGCTTAGTGATAATTAACCTGTGATAGGTCTAAGATTGCACAAAATGCTTTGGTCATTACAGTGATCCTGGAACTTAGACTGAGCAGGTTTCAGTGCCACCATTATTTGCCAGATGAAGATGTTGACAGAGGATTTTGAAAACTCTCTCCCCTCTTGCTCCTGCTTCTTTGTCTCCAGTTCTTTCTCTAAAGCACTGTCCTCCTGACCAGATCGCTGCCTCACTGTCATGATTCTCTATGGTTTTGCATTCTCCAAAGCAAGGAAGCATATAATTCTTAGTATTTTAAAACAATTCCATTGAAACTTTTATTAGAAATGATGGATCTCAAAACAACTATTTTGTGTATGAATTTGTCCAACAATGATAAACTGCTACCAGCAAGTGTTTAGCATAGTGTAAAAACCTTATTTAACAGTTTTACAAGGATGGTGTAGGGTGTGTGTGTGTGTATGTGCAAATTTCTCTAGGTGTTTTTCTTCTATAATAGCTTATAATAAATAATGTATTTGTAACCATAAAAGTTATATTAAAGACCTATAATTTGAATACTGTGGTATTGTAAACTTAAAGATTTCTTATTTTCACAACAAACATTAATGGCATTTCTGTTTATGGTATTCCTTTCAAATGCACTGAATTTCCATAGACTCCGTAGGTTCATTAAAAAACATTTACTCTTTGGGGCCAGCAATTTTGGCATAGCAGGTAAAGCCGCCACCTCCAGTGCCGGCATCCCATATGGGTGCCAGTTTGAGCTCCACTTCTGATATAGCTCTCTGCTATGGCCTGGGAAAGAAGTAGAAGATGGCTCAAGTCCTTGGGTCCCTGCACCCACATGGAAGGGCTGGAAGAAACTCCTGGCTCCTGGCTTTGGATCAGCACAATGCTGGCCATTGCAGCCAATTGGGGAGTGAACCAGCAGATTGAAGATCTCTCTCTCTCTCTCTCTTTCTCTCTCTCTTTCTCTCTCTCTCTTTCTCTCTGCCTCTCCTCTCTGTGTAACTCTGACTTTCAAGTAAATAAATAATCTTAAAAAAATTTACTCACTTTAATTACAACTATTGGATTTGAAGGTAAAACTCCGACAAAGGATGCCAGCAAAGTGGAAGTTCTCTCCTCCCTTCAGAGAAAAAGTACCTCATTCTTTAATGACCACTTCTTTCCACTGGGGTCTTACCAACCAAGGTCCTTCATGTAGGACATTTTTTTTTGGCCACAGTGTCTTTGATTTTCATGCCTGAAATGCTCTTATGGGATTTTCAGCCAGACCAGAATGCCTTAAGGATTGAATCTGAGGTCAGAGTGCTGCTTAAAGCAATTGCATTCTGAGTCCGCTGTGTGGACTGCTTCCCATGTTGGAGCATTAACTCCTTTTTAATTCTTTCTGTTATTTTTACCAGATCCTTAATCCTATACATATGATCACTACAACACTTAGATGGTATTTTTACCATCCAGCTTAAGGATATTTGGGGTCCCATGACATATTTTTAAACAGTATGCTTCAAAGTAAGTCCATAGGAATGTATGCAGTACTATACAGATTTACAGTTATAAATTTCATACCCCATAATTACAACTTTAGGAACATGATGATTCTTCCTATCATGCCCTCCTTCCCACCCATACTCCCACTACTCTTTCTCTTCCCTCTCTTATTCCCACTCTTTATTTTTAAATGAGATCTATTTTCAATTGACTTTATACACATATGTTTAACTTTATGTTAAGTAGAGTTCAACAAATAGTGTGAAAAAAACTGTTCCTCAACAGTCAAAACAAGGGCTGTTCAAGTCATTGCTTCTCAAAGCATCAATTTCACTTCTACACATTGCCTTTAGGTGCTCTATTAGTTATCATAGGTCAAGGAGAACATATGGTATTTGTCCCTTTGGGACTGGCTTATTTCACTAAATATGATGTTTTCCAGATTATTCCTTTTTTTTTTTGTAAATGATGGATTTCATATTTTTTACTGCTATGTAGTATTCCATGGTGTACATATCCCATACTTTCTTCATACAGTCTTAAGTTGATGGACATTTGGGTTGAGTCCATGTGTTAGTTATTGTGAATTGAGCTTCAATAAACGTGGGGGTACAGATAACTCTTTCATATGCTGATTTCATTTCCATTAGGTAAATTCCTAGGAGTGAGATAGCTGGGTCATATGGTAGGTCTATATTCAGATTTCTGAGGTTTCTCCAGACTGTATCCCATAGTGGTTTTACCAGTTTACATTCCTACCAACAGTGGATTGGTGTACCTTTCCCCCCACATCATTGCCAGCATTTGTTGTTTGTTGAATTCTGTATGACAGCCATTCTAATAAGGATGGGGTGAAACCTTGTTGTGGTTTTGATTTGCATTCCCCTGTTGATATGATTCTGAGCATTTTCTTAAGTGTCTGTTGGCCATTTGGATATCCTCTTTTGAAAAATGTCTGTTTATGTCCTTTGCCCATTTCTTAACTGGGTTGTTGTTTTGTTGTTGTGGAGTCTCTTAATCTCTTTGTAAATTCTGGTTATTAATCCTTTATCAGTTAAATAGTTTACAAATAATTTCTCCCATTCTTTTGGTTGCCTCTTCACTTTCCTGAGTGTTTCTTTTGCAGTACGGAAACTTCTCAATTTGATGTAATCCCATCTGTTAATTTTGACTCTCAGTGCCTGTGGCTCTGGAGTCTTCTCCAGGAGTTCTTCGCCTGTGCCAATGTCTTGCAGGGTTTCCCCAAAGTTCTCTATTAATTTGATGGTTTCAGGTAATAGATTTAGATCTTTAATCCATGTTGAGTGGATTTGTGCGTAAGGTGTAAGATAGGGGTCTTGCTTCATACTTCTGCAGGTGGAAACACAGTTTTCAACTATTTGGCCGGGCCAATGTCATGCAGGGTTACCCCAATGTTCTCTAATAATTTGATTGTATCAGGTTGTAGATTTAGGTCTTTTTCTAAATCTGAGAAGAAGGTCTTTGGTATTTTGATTGGTATCACAATGAATCTATAAATTGTTTTCAGTAATATGGACATTTTGATGGGATTGATTCTTTCAATCCATTAACATGGAATGTTTTTCCATTTTTTTGTTGTATCTTCTGCTATTTCTTTCTTTAATGCTTTGTAATTCTCATTGTGCAGATCTTCGACATGCTTGGTATTCCAGGGCATTTGATTATTTTGTAGTTATTGTGAATGATCGTGATCTTAGAAGTTCTTTCTTAGCCGTAGCATTGTCTGTGTGAACAAATGCTGTTGATTTGTGTATTGATTTTAGATGCGGCTACTTTCAAACTCTTCTTTGAGTTCCAATAGTCTTTCAGTGGAGTCTTTTAGATCTCCTATGTCATGTCATCTGCAAATAGGGGTAGTTTGACTTCCTTCATTCCAATTTGTATCCCTTTGATTTCTTTTTCTTGTTTAGTGATTCTGGCTAAATCTTCCATGACTATATTTTTTTGTTATGATGATATCACCTTTGATATGATGATATCAAACTTTTATTTAGTAAATATAATTTCCAAAGTACAGTTTATGGATTACAATGGCTTTGCCCCCCCCATAACTTCCCTCCCACCCGCACCCCTCCCATCTCCCACTCCTTCTCCCATTCCATTCGCATCAAGATTCATTTTCAATTATCTTTATATACAGAAGATCGATTTAGTATATATTAAGTAAAGATTTCATCAGTTTGCACCCACACAGAAACACAAAGTGTAAAATACTGTTTGAGTACTAGTTATAGCATTAATTCACATTGGACAATACATTAAGGACAGAGATCCCATTGAGGAGTAAGTACACAGTGACTCCTGTTGTTGACTTAGTTAACAATTTGACACTCTTGTTTATGGCATCAGAAATCTCCCTAGGTTCTAGGCATGAGTTTCCAAGGCTATGGAAGCCTCTTGAGTTCACTGACTTCGGCTTATTTAGACAAGGTCATAGTCAAAGTGGAAGTTCTCTCCTCCCTTCAGAGAAAGGTGCCTCTTCCTTTGATGGCCCATTCTTTCTACTGGGATCTCACTCGCAGAGACCTTTCTTTCTTTCTTTCTTTCTTTCTTTTTTGACAGACAGAGTGGACAGTGAGAGAGAGAGAGAGAGACAGAGAGAAAGGTTCTTCCTTTGCCGTTGGTTCACCCTCCAATGGCTGCTGCAGCCAGCATGCTGCGGCCAGTGCATCGCGCTGATCCGAAGGCAGGAGCCAGGTGCTTCTCCTGGTCTCCCATGTGGGTGCAGGGCCCAAGGACTTGGGCCATCCTCCACTGCACTCCCGGGCCATAGCAGAGAGCTGGCCTGGAAGAGGGGCAACTGGGACAGAATCCAGCGCCCCGACTGGGACTAGGACCCGGTGAGCTGGCGCCGCAGGTGGAGGATTAGCCTATTGAGCCTCGGTGCCGGCCTCACAGAGATCTTTCATTTACCCCCCCCCCCCTTTTTTGCCAGAGTGTCTTGGCTTTCCATGCCTAAAATACTGTCATGGGCTCTTCAGCCAGATCCGAATGCCTTTAGGGCTGATTCTGAGGCCAGAGTGCTGTTTAGGACATCTGCCATTCTATGAATGTGCTGTGTATCCCACTTCCCATGTTGGATCGTTTTTTCCCTTTTTGATTCTATCAGTTAGTATTCACAGACACTAGTTTTGTTTGTATGATCCCTTTGACTCTTACACCTATCAGTGTGATCCATTGTGAACTGAAATTGATCACTTGGACTAGTGAGATGGCATTGGTACATGCCGCCTTGATGGGATTGTATTGGAATTCCCTGGCACATTTCTAACTCTACCATTTGGGGCAAGTCCAATTGAGCATGTCCCAAATTGTACATCACCTCCCTCTCTTATTCCCATTCTTATATTTAACAGGGATCACTTTTCAGTTAAAATTTAAACACCTAAGAATAATTGTGTGTTAATTACAGAGTTCAACCAATAGTATTAACTAGAACAAAAAAAATACTAAAAGGGATAAAGTATTAAATTGTACAACAACAGTCAGGATAAGGGCTGATCAAGTCACTGTTTCTCATAGCGTCCCTTTCACTTCAACAGGTTTCCTTTTTTGTGGTTGGTTAGTTGTCACCAATCAGGGAGAACAAATGATATTTGTCCCTTTGGGACTGGCTTGTTTCACTCAGCATAGTATTTTCCAGATTCCTCCATTTTGTTGCAAATGACCGGATTTCATTGTTTTTGACTGCTGTATAGTATTCTATAGAGTACATGTCCCATCATTTCTTTATCCAATCTACTGTTGATGGGCATTCAGGTTGATTCCAGGTCTTAGCTATTGTGAATTGTGCTGCAATAAACATTAATGTGAAGACAGCTTTTTTGTTTGCCAAATTAATTTCCTTTGGGTAAATTCCAAGGAGTGGGATGGCTGGGTTGAATGGTAGGGTTATATTCTGGTTTCTGAGGAATCTCCAGACTGACTTCCATAGTGGCTTAACCAGTTTGCATTCCCACCAACAGTGGGTTAGTGTCCCTTTTTCCCCACATCCTCGCCAGCGTGAATTGTTGGTAGATCTGTATGTGAGGCATTCTCACTAAAAAGGCCTTCTAATCTTTTCTCTCTCTCCATGCTTTCAGGAACTCCTAGAACTCGAATGTTGGGTTTTTTAATAGTATCCTGTATATTCCCAACAATATTTTTTAGATTTCTAATTTCCTTTTCTTTTCTTTGGTTTGACTGTATACTTTCCTGTTCTCTGTCTTCTAAGTCCAATATTCTCTCTTCTGCTTCACTGACTCTGTTTTTAATGTTCTATAATGTATTTTCATTTGATCTATTGAGTTAATTTCATTTTGATTTCTCTTCACTATCACATTTTCCTGTTCTACTAGTTTCTGTGTTTCATTTTGATTCCTCCTTAAGATTTCATTTTCATGAGAGAGATTTTCTGTCCTGTCCAGTAAGGATTTATAAGTTCAAGCATTTGTTTTTGAAAACTTCTAAATTTTCTTATAAATTTTTGGAAATCTGTATCTTGCATTTCTTCCATCTCATCATCTTCATAATCTTGGCTTGGGGTGTCTTGTTCATTCGGGGGCATCATAATGTCTTCCTTGTTCCTGTTTCCTTGGTTTCTGTGTTTGTTGCTTGGCATTGTGGAGATATTCTTTGGATTCTTCTTCCCTCATTGTGGTTTTTTTTTTCTTGTTATACTATGACTGTACTAAGTGGACTTTCTGCTTTTGATGGAGACCTAGAGTCTTGAGCTGGGTGTGGCCAGAGAACTGTGTTTGGTTCCGCAGGGCTAAGGGTGTGCCAAAGGTGACACTCCCAGGTTAGGCGTGGTAAATCTCTCTCTCTTTCTTTTCTTTTTTTTTTTTTTTTTGATTCAGAAGGGACATAATTCTGCACAGCTGAGCAGTATTGAAGGTAGTCAGCTTCCGATCTCTGGCTCTTGTGGGTATTACATTCGCCAGCTCTTTCCCAAGGACCACACAAGGAATCTGTGCTGCCCTCAGTGTGGGCTCAAATTCTCCTGCAGTCTCTCACTGAGTTGCCAAGGTTACTGAATTGTAGCATCTCTGGAGAGTACTCACATGAACTCTGTGAGTTCTCTCACCCACTGTCTCTTTTTTTTCACAGTCTCAGTTCATTAGCTCCACACATTCACTAGGTCCTAATCTCCTGTTATTTCACCCCCCCCCCCCCAGAGAAAGGTTTTTCTGCTTGGCTGTGGTTGGGCGCAACCCTGAGGTCATGCAGCTTTTACGTATGACCAAAATGGTGAGTGCTCTTTGTCTTACTCGCCTTTGAGAGGTGAGCGGAGAGAGAGAAACTCGTGTCCATATCAGTCATTTTTTTTTTCTCTTTCTCCTCTAGTTAGCCTGGTGAACTTTCCCCCATAGGGCTTCAAGCCTCGTTCCCTCTAGGCTCCTCCTTCTGCTTTCCCGCCAGTGTCTCGGGCTATTGAGGTTTGGCTCACCTCGCGTTCCAGCACTGGTGCATAGATTCTGCCACTGGTGTCTGAGCCGTGGGCTCCCACACCCTCCACGCAGGTCCACCATGAATCATTAATTCCAGAAGAGTTTCCTCTGCTGTTTTTTCCCTAACTCTTCCTTGAACCTGCAGTATCTCCACTTTTATTATACTGTCTCTTCCTGGACTATCAGTGTGCTCCCTTCCTATTCTGCCATCTTGCCAGAATCTCTTCCATGACCATATTGAATAGCAATGGTGAGAGTAGGTATCCTTGTGTGGTTCCAGATCTCAGTGGGAATGCTTCCAACTTTTCCCCATTCAATAGGATGCTGGTTGTGGGTTTGTCATAATTGCCTTGATTGTGTTGAGGAATGTTCCTTCTATACCCAATTTGCCTAGAGTTTTCATCATGAAAGGGTGTTGTATTTTATCAAATGCTTTCTCTGCATCTATTGAGATAATCATATCATTTTTGTTCTTCAGGTTGTTAATGTGATGCGTAATATTGATGATTTGTGAATGTTGAACCATCCTTGCGTATCAGTAATAAATCCCACTTGGTCTGGGTGAATGATCTTTTTGATGTGTCATTGGATTTGATTGAATTTTGTTGAGGATTTTTATGTTTATGTTCATTAGGGAAATTGGTCTGTACTTCTTCTTGTTGCATCTTTCTCAGATTTAGGGATTAAGATGATGCTTGCTAAATAAAAGGAATTTGGCAGCATTTCCTCACCTTCAATTGTTTTGAATAGCTCAAGAAGAATTGAGTTAGTTTTTCTTCAGATGTCTGGTAGAATTCGGCAGTGAATCCATCCAGTCCTGGACTTTTGTTTGTTGGGAGAGTCTTTATTACTGATTCAGTTTCCATCTTGGTTATGGGTCTTTTTAGGTTTTCTGTGTCTTCATGGCTTAATTTAGGTAGGTTGTATGTGTCCAGGAATCTAGCCATATTTTCTAGGTTTCCTGGTTGTTGGCATACAGCTAGCTCTCTATAGTAATTTCCGATGATTCTTTTTATTTCTGTGGTATCTGTTGTTACTGTTCTTTTATCATCTCAAATCTTATTAATTTAGGTCTTCTTTCCCCTTTTTTTGGTTAGTTGGGTCAATAGTGTATCAATTTTGTTTATTTTTTTTAAAAAAAAGCTCTTCATTTTACTGATCTTTTGTATTTTTTTGGTTTTAATTTTGTTTATTTCTTCTCTAATTTTGATTATTTCTTTTTTCTTACCAGTTTAGTTTGCTGTTTTTCTCTAAATCCTTGAGGTACTTTGATAGCTCATTTATTTTGTGCCTTTCCATTTTCTTCGTGTAGGCATCTATTGCTATAAACTTTCCTCTTAACATTGCTTTTGCTCTATCCCATAAGTTTTGATATATTGTATTGTTGTTTTCATTTGTTTCTAGAAATTTTTTGATTTCTCTTTTGATTTCTTCTATGACCCACTGTTTATTCAGGAGCCTGTTGTTCAGTCTCTATATATTTGCATATGTCCTAGAGATTCCTGAGTTGCTGATTTCCAGCTTCATTCCATTGTGTTCTGAGAAGATGCGTGGTATGATTTTGATTTTTTGAATTTTCTGAGACTTGCTTTATGGCCTAGCATGTGGTTGGTCCTAGAGAAAGTCCCCTACACTGGTGAGAAGAATGTGTATTCTGTGACTAAACGATGGAAATTTCTTTTTGTTTTAAGATTTATTTTATTTATTTGAAAGAGTTACAGAAAGAGGTAAAGAGAGAGAAAGGTCTTCCATCAACTGGTTCACTCCCAAGATGGCCACAATGGCCAGAGCTGCACCGATCTGAAGCCAGGAGCCAGGAGCCAGGAGCTTCTTCTGGGTCTCCCACATGGGTGTAGGGGCCCAAGCACTTGGGCCATCTTCCACTGCTATCCCAGGCCATAGCAGAGAGCTGGATTGAAGAGGAGCAGCTGGGACTGGAACCAGCACCCATATGGGATGCTGGCGCTTCAGGCCAGGGCTTTAAACCATTGCCACAGTGCCAGCTCCAGGATGGAAATTTCTGTAGACAGCTTTTTAGGTCCAATTGGTCTACAGTGTTGATTAATTCTGATGTTTCCTTGCTGGTTTTCTGTCTGGTTGATCCATCCACTGCTGAAGGTAGTGTTACTATTGTATTAGAGTGTAAGTCTCCTTTTAAGTCCCTTAACATTTATTATAAATAGCCAGGTACCCTGTAATTAGCTGCATATACGTTTGTAATAGTTACATCTTCCTGTTGAATTGATCCCTTGATCATAACATAGTGCTCTTCTTTGTCTCTTTTAAGAGTTTCTGGAGTGTCTGCTTTCAGTGAATACCAGGAGGCATGTGGTGCGTGTGGCCAGGAAGCTCCATTCAGTTCTCTAGGGTGAAGCATGTTCATAAGGTGACACACCCAGATTGGGTGGGGTAAACATCCTCTTTCTCTCTTTTTTTTTTTTTATCAGAGGGGAGGTTTGTTCTGCTCTGTTGGGATAGACTCAGCTTACCTCCTCTCCTCAATGGAGAGCAGTTTCTGGGCACTTCCCCAATGGGCATAATATTCCTTGTTCTTCCACAAGAACCACACAAACGATCTGCACAGTCTTTGGTGTAAGCACAGATACTTTGCCATCTTAATCCTGAAGGTGTGGAAAGAGATGCAGGTATTCCAACACATGGAAGATTGTAAATGATTGAGTGCACATTCCCTGAAGTCAAACGACATGAATATTATTCTAAGATTTACCACTTATTTCTATTAAAATTTTAAAATTTATTTTATCTATTGGACAATGTGAGAAAGAAAGCTAGAGAGAGACAGAGAGAATGAGAGAGTATCTCCTTCCCACTTTGACTATGGCCTTGTCTAAATAAGATCAGAGTTGGTGAACTCAAGAGGCTTCCATAGCCTTGGCAGCTCATGACAAGAGCCTTGGGTGATTACTGACGTCATAAATAAGAGTGTCAATTGTTAAATCAACAGCAGGAGTCACTGTGCACCTACTCCCTGTGTAGGATCTCTGTCTTTAATGTGTTGTACAATGCAAATTAACGGTAAAACTACTACTCAAACAGTACTCTATACTTTGTGTGTCTGTATGGGTGCAAACTGTTGAAATCTTTACTTAATAAATACTAAATAGATGTTCTGTATATAAAGATACATGAATATGAATCGATGAAGAATGGGATGGGAGAGGGAGTGGGAGATGGGATGGTTGTGGGTGGGAGGGAGGTTATGGAGGGAAAAAGCCACTATAATCCAAAAGTTGTACTTTGGAAATTTATATTTATTAAATAAAAGTCAAAAAATAAAAAAAAATTAAAAAATTTGAAAAAAAAAAAAAAAAGGAGAGTATCTCCTATCTGTTGGTTCATTTCCCAAATAACTTCAATACTGAAACCAGGTACAGGGAACTGAATTCATGTCTCCCACATGTGTGGCAGGGACCAAAATATGTGAGCCATCACTGCTGACTGATAAGGTACAAATTAGCAGGATGCTGGAATCAGGAACAGAGGCAAGACTTGAACCCATACACTCTGATATGAGATATGACATCAATTTCACCTGCTATACCAAATGCTCACCCCATCACTTACTTCTTATATGTCTTTGAGCATGATAAGTCTTTTTTTTCTTTTAAAGATTTATTCATTTATTTGAAAGGCATAGTTACAGAGAGGCAGAGGCAGAAAGAGAGAGAGAAAGAGATATCAATCTTCCATCTGTTGGTTCACTCCCCAAATGGCTGCAATGGCCGGGGCTGGGCCAATCCAAAGCCAGGAGCCTGGATCTTCTTCTGGATATCCCATGTATATACAAAGGCCCAAGTACTTGGGCCATATTCCACTGCTTTCTCAGGCCATTGGAGAGCTGGGTCAGAAGTGGAGCAGCTGGGACTCTGACAGGCACCCATATGGGATGTTGGCCCTGTGGCAGCTTACCCACTATGCCACAGCACCAGTGCCACACAATAAGTTTTTTGTGTCTCAGGTTCCTCACCCATGAAATGAAAACAGAAACATTGTAAAGATTAAATGAGCTACTATTCCAAAGCATTAAAAAGTTCTGGTACTTAAATTCTTTTTAAAAATTAGTAGTTATCACTACTTAATGAAGGCCTTGTTATGTACATTTACCAAATGTCAGTTTGCTGTAGAACACAATTACAAAATATTTGAATGAAGCAAAGGGTTGTTGTAATTTCATTTTAATCTACTTTTTCTCAAAATATCTGTCACACTAATGCATGAGAATGACATGAACAAAGGCAAAATAATGCAAATGCATTAAATATGTTCAGGGTATCATATAAAATCTAAATAATTTATTAAGTTACTTATTAATATTAATTACCTAAACAATAGTTCATATTTGGCCTTAATGTAAAGACAAAATACATTTAAAGCCTTAACTCTATTATTTATATAATATTTGTGAAATAAATACAGCTATTTGCCATGTAAATATAATTCATGCTTTCATTCTGATCTATGAGGGAATAAAGTTTCAGATTATTTTTAATCTGCAAACAGGCAATGAGACTATGGAGTACAGAATATTTTTTTCCTATTGGAGAATTTTCTATTTTTTTTAAGATGTTTTATTAATTTGAAAGGCAGAATTACAGAGAGTGGAAAAGACAGCAAGAGAGAGAAAGAAAGAGAAAGAGAGAGAGACAATCTTCCAGTTGCTGGTTCACTCTCCAAATGGCTGCAAGGACCATTGCTGGGACAGACCAACGCAGGAGCCTGAGTGCTCAGGCCATCTTCCACTGCTTTCCTAGGCATATTAGAGTGAGAGCTGGATCAGGTCTGGAACAGCCAGGACTAGAACAGTCATTTTAATTGGATGCCAGCATCACAGGCGGCAGCTTAAACCTGCTGCACCAGAACACCGGCCCAGAGAAACTCCTATGTTGTAAGGGGCTGATAAGCAGGCCTAATGCTTATATCATGCTGTAAATGTAAGTGACAAGATCTCATATCCGCAGGATTTAAGAGTGTCTGCATTATAAGGAATCTGGAATTAGTTTCTTAAAAGCATCAATTAACTATAGAGAAAAGGTTACAAGCCCAACATTCGTGGTGAATAATTAACCAAAGGTTAGATATTGGATTAGTTCATTTTCATGACCATAATGACATATTGGAGGCAGGCTAACTTACAAACAGAAGAGTTTCATTTTGGCTCTTAGTTCTTGTGGCCCAAGGTTAAGAGACGCCATCTGATGATGGTCTTCCTGCTACCAGGGTCCCAGTGGAGTACAAGGCAACATAAGGCAAGAGATTGGGAGCGTGCATCTGCCTTCTGGCTTCTGGCTTCCAAATCCATCAGTATTCAGTCATGGAGGCCCCATGATTAGGACTATCTAATCCAAATCATCTCCCAAAAACCCCACTTCTAAATATCTAGTAGGATTATGTATACACCCTCCTAATATCTCATAATGAGGATTAAATTTCAAACTATGGACCCCTGGGGGAATATGAAAAACACATTTTAACCATATAACAAATGTTATTCTGATGTAGATGGAAATCCACCTCCCATCCACTTGTTGATAATCATAGTGTGGAATTATTTCTAAAGCCATCCTATTGCTTCCAAAACATGTTAGTGATAGACTAAGAAACCCAATTACATGTTACTTAGGCTCTCTATTCTCTTATCTTTTGGAATTTTAACATATTATTTGGGGAAATTTCATGTTTATACTCACCTTGCAAATCTGCATGTCCTGGTGGGTACTGGACTGGTTATTGGTAGATTAATTTGATCAACTGCTTCTGGATGCATTTTTTTTTTTGAAAGCCAAATGATGAATTTATTTCAAAAGAGGTGATCGATTGTTTCAATGCTGGGAAGAGGATTAGTGTTAACTGATCATTTAATTTAGATTGCAGAACTAATTAGAGACTATTAATGACAAATCAAATCTCTCCTTACAATTATTTCATAAATATTTACATATATCCATTTTTTGCCTACTTTTATGAAAATGACACTTGCTTATGCTTTTATTTGTGTTCTTAGACATACAGTCCTCAGTGAGAGTTGTTGCTTTTCTGTCTATTCAAATATTATCCATTTTTAAAATTTAGTTGCATATTTTAAAGATTTCTTTTATTTGAAAGTCACAGTTCTAGAGAGAGAGAGAGAAAGAGAGGCGGGGAGTGAAGGAGGGAGAGATCTCCTGGTTCACTCTACAAATTGCTACAATGGTTAGGTCTGGACCAGGCCAAAGCCAGGAGCCAGGAACCCCTTTCAGGTCTCCCACATGAGTACTATGGGTCCAAGGACATGGGCCATCTTCTGTTGCTTTCCCAGGTACATCAGCAGGGAGCTGGATCAGAAGTGTAACAGCCTGGACTGGAACTGGTGCCCATATGGGATGCCAGTGTCACAGGTGGTCTTGATGCATTTTAAAGTCACTATGTGTAGTGTGTAATTTTTAAGAGAGTTTCCCTGGTAGCTGTCACAGAAAGTTGTTGCCATTTGGGGAGTGAACTGGCAAATAGTGGAACTCTGTCTGTTTTACTCTATTGTTCAGATAAATTTTAAAAAACCTTCTTTTTAAACAAAATAAATGTTGATTAGATTTCCTTGTGTAAAAGGACTTAGTGAGAACAGGTGTTTGGTGTTGGGGTTAGGATACCACTTGGGACACCCACATCTCATATTAGAGTGCCTGAGTCCAAATCTCTGCTTTACTTCTGATCCAGGTTCCGTCTGGTGCATCCTGGGATACAATGGGTGATGGCTCAAAATGTTGTGTCCCTGTAACCCATATGGGACTCCTGGATTGAGTTTTGGGCTCCTGGCTTTGGCTTTGCTCAGCCCCATCTATTGTGGGCATTATGACAATGATGGAGGCTCTCTATCTCTGTCTCTCTATGTCACTCTACCTTTCAAATAAATTAAAAAAATAATAAATACAACTTTTTTTTTTAAAAGAGAAGGGCTTGATGTGGCTCTTTGGTCCTTAAATTACTGCTTTGACATATTTTATTTCATTGTAAATGGATATCACCACACAGTATATCTGATGCTTTCTAGGTAGCCCATTTCTAACTAAAGGGTCAAATGATTTATAGGACAAAACATACTCTAAGCTCTAGACATTTTCTTACTCCAGACCTGTTGTGAAGTAATATTTAATATAGTTCATCTTCTGCTAATTTCCCACGAGCAGAAAGCAAAACACACTGAAGCATGAATAAAGCAGCTTTTTATGTGGCCTTCCCCAGAATTGCACACGCACAGGGTTCTGTTTTTGTAGAACTCCTAGTTTTACTACCTTCTAAGGTTCCAGAAAAAAATTCTACAGCTAAGGCTTTGGTTTGTGTATGTGTAACTTCCCTCTCTCCTGATCTAAAAGTCAGTCTTACTAACATCCCACTTTTCCATTTTGCTTATTTTTTCTTTGATCAATTGTTAACATCTAATATGATATATATCTCACTTGCTTATCTGGTTATTACCTGCCAATCTTATAAAAATGGAAGCTCCATGAAGGCAAGAATCATTCATTTATTCACTACCACACCCATACTATCCAGAAAGTATGTGGTGTATCACATGTGCATGACACGTATCTATGAATGACATTTAGACATTCTATTTCTCACACCCTATCTTAGTGTCTTGGCTTGGTAGGTATTCTGTCTTTGTTTATACATTTGAATCCTTTAGAGAAAAAAGAGACAATGCTTTATAGAAGGCAAATAGAGGGATCTGTTAGCTTGGAAGTAAGCCAGCAACTCAGAAACAGCTACACACTTAGAATAATTTCAATGATGAAAATCAATTTTTCTAACTAACCAAGTTTGATCAACTTCTCAGAGTTGTCATGTATGTAAAAGTGATTGTAAACTGATGATGCTCTGTGGTGCTATAAAGAACTATTCTTATATAAAATTGGATGGCATATAACCATTTCCCTACTTTATTCATATTTATTATTTTTCATCTGTAAATCAAAATGTTCTATCTAAGCCAATTAAATAGTGTTAGAAATGCAAATCCATTGCCTTGTCTGAAAAATACAGTAAAATTGCATTTTCCAAGGTAGGATCTGTGATGATAAGTGAAGTGTCTCATTGCCTCCTAGGTCACTGTCCAGCAATATCAATCTGCTTTGCCATTCCTGAGCAGTAACTGACAGCTGTGTCCTACGTTTATACAGAGAGGAATTCTTTGAGGCTATATACTGGTTAGTCAGGGTTGGCATTTAGAATCAGTTCTGTTAACTCTTATAGCTCCTCCTAATTTCTCTTCCCAGTGATTTATTTTCTGTCTCTTTTGATTCTGACTGTCATGTTCCCACTCATGTACTCCACAGTGATTTTTTCCATTTTAATGTGACAATTTATTACCTTAGTAACAACAATAAAAATAATTCTACATGAGGATACAAAGTATTATTTGGGATAAAAATTCACTATTGCTTTCCAACTTCATTTACTAAACTTCAAATACAACTCAGTTTGTTTGTGTTAAAGAACATCCTACAACTTTATTGGAACTTTGTCTCGCATATTTTGTAGCAATGCATTCATATCTACTGTCCTTGTAGGTCCAATCTATTAAGTGATTGCAATGAATGCTGTACAATACATGATTTCCATCATTTATTTATTTTGTTGAGCTATACTACTTTTTCTTTAACATAAAAACACACATCCATTTATAAATTTTTTATTTATTGACACTTTATAATTTCTTTGTATAAAACTTAAATGTATATTTATTTATATTTGCTTAATCATATAAAAGATAATTTCACAGGAAATTGACCCCTATTTGTCTTCCTTATATAGTCCTAAAACATTCTTATAATGAACTATTTGGGATATTTATTCTTTTATATTTTAGAAAAAGGAAGCTCAATCAACTGTATCAATCCTCTTAAACTAAAAAATACAACTATACCACATTTAAAAAATTTATTTCATATTTAAAATTTTATTTAAGTTGCACAAGTTTCATGTATTTCATATATACAGATTTAGGAACATAGTGACACTTTCCCCCCTATTTTTCCTCCTGCCCAAGCTCCAACCCTTCCTCCTCCTCCCTCTCACATTCCCATTTTTAATTTTTAAAAAGATCTATTTTCAGTTTACTTAATGATCATATAGCTAACCCTACACTAAGTAAAAGATTTCAACAAATAGTATGAAGAGAAAAAAAACAATACTCTGTTCCTCAATGGAAGAGACAAAGGTTGTAAACAACAGTCGAATCTCAAAATGTCTATTTCACTCCAATACATTACATTTTGGGTACTCTATTAGTTACCTCAGATCAGGGAAAACATGATATTTGATTTCTGGGGACTGGCTTATTTCACTAAGTATAATGATTTCCTGTTGTGTCCATCTTGTTGCAAAAGACAAGATTTCATTTCTTTTCTTGTTTTTCCAGCTGAGTGGTACTCCATAGTGTATATCTACCATAATTTCTTTATCCAGTCAATAGTTGATGGATATCTGGATTGATTCCATATCTTCACTATTATGCATTGAGCTGCAGTAAACATAGGGGTACAGGTAACTCTTTCATATGCTGATTTCATTTCCTTTGGGTAATTTCCCAAGAGTGGGATGTCTGGGATATATGGTAGATCTATTTTCAGATTTCTGGGGAATCTCCATAATGTCTTCCACAATGGTTGCATTAGTTTATATTCCCACCAACAGTGTTTTAGAGTACTTTTCCCCCACATACTCACAGCATTTATTATTTTTTTATTTTTGCATGATAACCATTCTAACTGTAGTGAGGTCAAACCCCATTGTGGTTTTTATTTGCATTTCCCTAATGGGGCAATCCTGAGCATATTTTCATGTATTTGTTGGCCATTTGAATTTTATCCTCTTCCCCATTCAATGTGATGCTGGCTGTAGGTTTGTCATATATTGCTTTGATCATGTTGAGGAATGTTCATTTTATACCCAGATTATTTCAGATTTTTTATCATGAAAGAATTTTGTATTTTATCAAATGCTTTCTCTGCATCTATTGAGATAATCACATGGTTTTTATTCTTCAATTTGTTAATGTGATGTATCATATTTATTGACTTGCATATGTTCAACCATCCCTATATACCAGGGATAAATCCCACTTGTTCTGGCTGAATGATCTTTCTGATGTGTTGTTGGATTTGATTATCTAGTACTTTGTTGAGGATTTTTGCATTTATGTTCATCAGGGATATTGGTTTGGTTCTCTTTCACTGTATTTCTTTCTGATTTGGGAATAAAATGATGCTGGCATCATAGAAAGAGTTTTAGAGTATTCCCTCCCTTTCAATTGTTTTGAATAGTTTAAGAATTGGAATTAATTCTGCTTTAAAAGTTTGTTAGGATTCAGCAGTGAATCCATCAGAAACATAAAATCTTATAAAATAACAACAATATAAAGAAAGCTAGGGCTGGCGTTATGCTGCAGCAGGTTCAGTCACTGCTTACAACACCAGAATCCTACATCAGAGTGCCAGTCAGAATACTGGCTATTCTGCTTCTAATCCAGCTCCCTGCTGACACGCACATGAGGGCAATAGAGGATGGTCTAAATATTAATTATTATTGTGATTATTAATGGAGCATCCATTGTATGAGGCTTCTGTAACTTATTTAATAATAAATTCCTTATTCTTGAGCATTTAAATTGTTTTCATATTTTCCACTTTCATATAAAATGATGCAGCATACAGTTTTGAAAAATAAAAAATTCATATGAGGTATTTGTTTAATTGAGAGGCAGAGTTACAGACAGAAAGAGGGAGAGACAGAGAAAAAAGTCTTTGTTCCGCTGGGTCACTTCATAAATGACTGCAACAGCCAAAGGTGGGATGATCCAAAGCCAGGAGTTTCTTTCATGTCTCCCATACAGGTGCAGGGTCCCAAGCACTTGGGCCACTTTCTACTGCTTTCCCACTCAATAGCAGAGCTGGATCAGAAGAGGAGCAGCTGGGACCTAAATTGGCACCCATATGGGATGCTGGTGCTGCAGGTAGAGGCTTAACCTACTACTCCACAGTGCCAGTTCATATGTTTTCTGTTAACTGCCTTAGGTACTTCATTTGGAGATAAGTTATAGAGTCAAAAGATGTACATTTCCTCCCACACTCTCTTTCCTTGGGTGATTTAATATTTTTGTATGGCCTTCATTTCTTTCATTAAGGTGAGAAAGTGACTCAGAAAGCTAATTTTTATATGCAGCATTGTTAGCTTGTACTCATATGTATTTTCCCTCCCATTTCCCTTGCTCAGCTGTCCTGACCCATTTAGGGAAATAGGCTGCTGAGACAGAAGTTTATTTACAAGGGAAGTATTGGACAGTGATGCAGCAACAACACCATGACAGCACGAGGAAACTAAGTTTGGGCAGGAGAGGTTGAATTGCAATGCAGTAACATCCAAGTCTTCAGCCATCCCAAGGGGAGCTCTGGAGCTCAGATGGTCTTCAGAGCTCTCCTCATTTGAGGCAAGTCTCTGATACCTCTCTCCTCTCTGCTCACAGATGCTTAGATCAGTTTAGGCTGTCTTGGGCAAGGAGCGGGCACTCTCACTACCTGATGAGAGGTGGGTCTCATCCCAAAGAGGGAGTCTGGGAAGTGAACCTCTGGGAGTTCAGCAATCAGCCCTGTGGATTTTGCATTATCAACCTAAAGAAAGAGAGCGGGGCTGGCACTGTGGCGTAGCGGGTAAAGCTGCCTCCTCCAGTGCCAGCATCCCATATGGGCACCGGTTTGAGTCCCGGCTGCTCCACTTCTGATCCAGCTCTCTGCTAAGGCCTGGGAAATCAATAGAAGATGGCCCAAGTCCTTGGGCCGCTGCACTGATGTGGGAGACCCGGAAGAAGCTCTTGGCACCTGGCTTCGGATCGTCGCAGCTCCAGGCATTCTGACCATCTGGGGAGTGAACCAACAGATGGAAGACCTCTCTCTCTTTCTTTCTGCCTCTCCTTCTCTCTCTGTGTAACTCTGACTTTCAAGTAAATAAATAAATCTTAACAAAAAAAGAAGTAGAGGTATGAGTCAAAAGAAATGACTCTATTGTGAGAGTGGCCATCTTCCTCGTCTAGTACCCAAGTTAGAAGACATATTTGAGCAGGATTTCTTTCATGACTCCTTTGCCTCTTTTTCATAATCCTACTCTGGAGTTCAAGAAATCTTACTTCAGAGCTAAAAAAGCAAGTCCTTCTCTAGAACTAAAAACCAAAAAGTGCTTCAGAACTCAAAATGACCATTTTTACATATAATCTGTGAAGAAGGCATCTGGAAGCATTAATTGAAAAGAGTGCTCTTCAGCACCACGTTATTTTATATACCATTGTTATCAGATTAGAAAATTACACTGTTAAAAAATTGTGAAAATGCGATTACTGATTATATGACACGATGACACGCTGTTATTTTGACCATTAAACTAAATTTTGACAGTTGAAAAAATTGTGAACTCTTGATGATTCCTCTTCCTTGTAATTCTTTTTTAAAGGTTTATTTTATTTATTTGAAAGTCAGAATTACAGAGATACACACACACACAGAGAGAGAGAGAGAGAGAGAGAGAGAGAGATCTGCCATCTGCTGATTCACTCCTCAAATGGCTGTAATGGCCAGAGATAAGCCAGATGGATGCCAAGAACCAGGAGCTTCTTCCTGGTTTCCCATTTGGGTGCAGGGGCCCGAGCAGTTGGGCCATGTTCCGCTGCTTTCCCAGGCACATTAGCCATCAGAAGTGGAGTGAAGTGGCCGGGACTCAAACTGGCATCCATATGGGATGTTGGCATCGCAGGAAACAGCTTTATCCACTCTACCACAACACTGGCCCCTCATTTGTAATTCTTTATTATTTATTTCATAGGGATAGTTGTTTGGAGGGAGTTTTATTGCTATTGTATCTGGTATTCAGATGGTTTCTATTCTCTAAGATGGAAATTTAGCATCATTTAACAACCCTAAAGTACTTAACAGAAGAATAGCTTTTTTTCCCTGTGTTTTGGAATGGCGGTTATGGACATAAATTTGGGGAGAGTTATTTATAACACAGTCTACTCTGATTCTCTCTCTCAGTGAAGCTGTAAATCCAGCACAGAACCCATAGAGGAGGTACTTGAGGAATCTAAAAAATAAATGGTGGTAGATGTGGTGACAAACAAAAACCAGAGTTTGAAGTAAACCCAGTAGTACTTACATTGGTACCGAATTCTCTTTCTTTTCATCTGGTGTCCCCTGGCGTAGACTCAAGACAGCCTGAGCACTGTGATTGTGCACTGACCTGGACAGTGACAAGAGTTCCTCTCGTTCACGTTCCAGGAGCAGGGAAGTATTCTCCTTTGGTGACAGCAAATATAGCGAATGTTCTCAGGGGCCTCAAATTTTGAGGGAAAGGGACTTTCTCCTCTTTTTAGAGGAAATGTGGTGCCAAGAGGGCAGGGCCAATGCTATCTGTTACCTCGCACCACTTGGTGTAGATGCCATGAGAGGGGTTCCAGTTTTTTGGCCAGAGAAGTAGAAAGGAGAACTCCAGGGAAACACAAGGTAGGGGAGAGTTAGCACAAAGGGATAAGCTGGGAAAGGGACCCCACAGAGTTACTTACAAGTTTCTTAGCTCACTCCCAAATTGATGGCACCATATGCTCTCTCAAACAGAATGTATGAGAGTTTAGTTGTTCCACAGCTTCACCAATACTTGGGTTGTCCGTCTTTTACATTTGTTCATCGACCATTCGAATGCCTTCTTTAGTGAAGTATCTGGATGATTTGTGTTCTTTCGATGGATTCTTTATGTACTCTGAATATAAATTCTTGGTCAAACACATGTAATACAAATATTTTCTCCCTCTGTGGCTTGCTTTTTCATTTTCTTAACAGTGTTTTCAGAATGGCAGTCTATTTATATTTGGAGAAATATTTTTTCCTTTTTTTGTTGTGTCTATTTAAATCTTTGTTTAACAAAAGATTGTTAATCTTCGCTCCTCTATTGTATTCCAGAAATTTTATAATTTTCACCTTTTCAGTTGTGTCTATGATCCATTTTGAATTAATTTATGTATGCTGTGACAGGAATTGAGACCTCTTTATCTCTCCCTCTTTGACACAACATTAACTCTTCACTTTGATCCTTGGCCTGTCTACTCAAGAGTTTGAAAAAACAATTCTCCAAAATGTGGCACCACTGAACAGTAACAAATACACCAGAAGAATAAGAATTTAAAAGCAATATTACGATCTACCCTTGAAACTACTTTGCATACTGAAACACAGAAAGCCCTTCAGAGAATAACGTTATTTAAATGCAAAATGAATGTGAACTTGTGAATTTGTTTGTACTTAAAAAGATAGGTTGAAAATAATATTGATTTGTGTGCAGAAAAATCAGGCAACTGTGAAATCAAAATACTAATACTATTTCTTGTTATTATTCAACTAGATTGCTCTCATTTTCATTTGATTTTGTCAACAATATCTTACTGAAGGTTGGTACTTCCATAATGGGGTAGGTCCAACAATGACACCCCAAAGATGTCCACATATTAATCCTCAGATCCTGAGATTGTGTTATACGATGGTACGTTATTGGCTTTGAAGAAGGAGAATGCATTATGGGATAAGAATGAAGACTAGAGAAAGCACTCATTTTTCTCTAGAGTAACAAGAAGGAAGGTAGCCCTGCTGGAACCTTGACTTTAGTGCAGTAAGACTGATATTTGACTTCTGATGAGGTTCATTTCTTTTCCCAGGTAAAAATCCAGCTACTGTAGTACCATTTGTTGAAATAGCTGTGTTTTCCTAATTGTAATATTTTGAAACTGTGTTAAAAATTAACTGACCACATGAGCGTGAGTCTTATTATGGACCATATTCCATTCCTCTGAATTCTGTGTTGTTGTTCAGCCATCACCACATAATCTGCTCACTAGCTTTATAACAAGTCTTGAAGTCAGGTGGTAAATGCTTAAAATTTGTTCTTTCTTTAAAAATTACTTAGGTTATTTTAAGTCACCAACATTTCTATTTAAATATCAGAATTAACTTATCAAGTTTTTTTGTTGCTTCTAAAATTCCTTGATATTTTCTTGGAATTAGGATGGCTTCAATACTGTATATTGATTAGGAAAAAACTGACCTCTTAACAGTATTGAGTCTTCTCATTTGTGAACATAGTATATATCTCCATTTAAATTCTTATTAATTTATCTTAGTAATGATTAATGGTTTTGCTTCTACAGATCTGGCACATGTTTTATTAAATTGAGATGATTATATAGTTTTTCTACCTCATTCTGTTTGAATTATATGTACTGATTTTTTTTTTTCGACAGTTAAATCAACCTTGAAATACTGTAAGAGGCCGGAGCCTCAGCTCAATAGGCTAATCCTCTGCCTTACGGCGCTGGCACACCGGGTTCTAGTCCCGGTCGGGGCGCCGGATTCTGTCCCGGTTGCTCCTCTTTCAGGCCAGCTCTCTGTTGTGGCCCAGGAGGGCAGTGGAGGATGGCCCAAGTGCTTGAGCCCTGCACCCCATGGGAGACCAGGAGAAGCACCTGGCTCCTGGCTTTGGATCAGTGCGGTGCGCCGGCTGCAGCATGCCGGACGCGTCAGCCATTGGAGGGTGAACCAACGGCAAAGGAAGACCTTTCTCTCTGTCTCTCTCTCTCACTGTCCACTCTGCCTGTCAAGAAAAAAAATACTGTAAGAGACTCTGTCTAGTCATAATATGCTATCCTTTTGAGGTATATTCAACTTGGCAACATTTTGTCATGGATATTTGTAGCTACTTTCCTGAGGGCTATGGTTTCCTACCCTTTGCCTCCCCAACTTTGGTAATATCTTTGTCTAATTCAGGAAGTTATACCTCATGGTCAAATTTCTGAACAAATTTGTATATTATTGATGTTTCTTAAACACTTGGTATAATTGACCAATGAAATCATCTGTGCCTTAGGTTTTATTTGTGAGCAAAACTATAACTAAAATTTCAATACATTTAATAGATGTAGGTCTATTCAGATAGTCGATTTCTTCTTTTGCTAATATTGACAAGTTTTTAGAAAATTTTCTGTATCATTTAACTTGCCAAATTTATTGACATAAACTTGTGTGTATATTATGCTTTGTTGTCTTTTTAATGTCTTTAAAACATATTGTGGTATTCTTCTTTAATCTTGTTATTGATAACTTGTTTTTCTTTCCAACTTTTTTCCTTGATGACTCTAGTCAGTTCTGTTTTTCTTTTTTAAGAAACTAGCTTTTTATTTCATTGATTTTTTCCCTCATATTGCTTCAGTTGTTCTACTTATATATTTATTCTTTTACTTTCCTCTATCTACTCTGGTATGGGATCTCAAGCATTGGTTTAATGCACTTCCACACAATGCCCATTCCATAAAGCCACCCTTTGGATATGGGCTTATATGGGTTCATAATATTTTGAAAAGCAATGTACCACTACTCCTATTACTAAGATTGTCAGACGTTGATATCCTAGATGTTAATTTACTTACTCCTTATAATAACATGATAAGGTAGGTACCATTATTATGCTCATTTTTCAGAATATGTAACTAAAACATCACTTTATTATCCTATTCCTTTTATCCAAATTATTAAAAACTAAATTTTGAGTACAGTTGTCTCCTTTATCTATGGATGATGCATTCCAGTATTCTCAGTGGATGACTAAATCCACGGATAGTACTGAACTGTACATACTTTTATGCTATTTTTTCCTGTACATATATATCTATAATAAGGCTTACTTTATTAGTTAGACACAGGAAGAGATTCACAATAGCAGCTATTAATAAAATAAAATAATTATAACAATACACTATCATGCAAGTTATTTAAAACTTAAGAATTATTTATTTCTTGTATTTCCATTTAATATTTTCAGACTGCTGTTTGCTATAGATTCTGTAGGAACTTCAAACCTTGGTCTACTCACCCACTGTGCAGCAAGTCAATAACTAACAGTGGGGCAGTGAAGAAAGTTGGAGTTTATTTGCAGTGCACGGAACAAGGAGTCAGGCAACTAGTGTTCAATTTCCGGACTCTGTGAGGGATTAAGAGCAATGAAATTCAAAGATTAAAGTGGGGGTTGGGCAGCCTGTGATCAGCTTGTGTGCAGGGCCCTGACTGATGCACAATGCACATGGCCTTCCTTCAGTTGATCAATAACAGGAGTCTGATGTATTCTTCTGAAGATGTCATGATGGCAAAGTCGGCTCTGGCCTGAGACCTACAAACAGATTGGTTCTTTCTTTGTTTAGTCAGGGCTTGAATTTCCTGCAAAATATCTCAAAATAAATTCTAGTGGTAGAATCTTAACCATAAAGATGATCATTGAATTCTCAGTCTTACAATACAGAGTTCTGCAGCATTGGCCTGACCCTTGTACCATTCCCTTAATTTAGTGAATTCATCTTTTGCAAGGAGTTGATTTGTAACCACTACAGTAAAGATAGAGAAACTGCAAACTGATGAAGAGATACTGAGGCTTGATAAAATCACATCAAAGGCATTAGGGATGTGGCCTCAGTTTCAGTTTCACTGGATAACTGAAACCAAGAAAAATAAAACTATGGACAAGGGGAGGAAGAATACAAATTAATTGGGCTGGGCATTGTGGCACAGCAGGTTAAGCTGCTGCTTGAGATGGCTGCATCCCATATCAGAGTACCTGTGATCCTGCCAAGACACACCCTGGAAAACAGCAAATAATGGTTCAAGTACTTGGGTCCCTGCCATCCACATTGGAGACTTGGATTGAGTTCCTGTCTTGTAGCTTTGGCCCAGCCCAGTCCTGGCTGTTGCAGGCACCTGGGGAATGAAGTAGCAGATGGATGATATTTCTCTTTCTCTGTCTTTCCCTCTCTCTGCCACACTATCTTTCCAGTAAATAAAAATAAATATATAAATTTAAAAATCTATTGTAAAGGTATTTATAAAACATTTGCTTATCTTTTAGGATAATAACTCCTGCTAAAATGAACTTTATTATGAGCAATTTTCCTCTGTTCCATAAACTCAAACCAACTCCTCTCATAGGCTTGAGACTAGGAACTCAGAATCTAATAACTGGAATGATGGCATTGCATCAAGACTTTTGAATTGTAAATTTCTTACATTGCCATAGTATGGGTTGTAATTGAATTATTGTAATTGATCCTAACTGAATTTACCAATCTCTTCTTCATGGATGCCATCATCTACCTTCACTGCTGCTGCAACTATTTTGATTATTTATTTGCTTGATTGAAAAAAATTGATGGCTTCTCAATGAAAAGGCTTCTTCTTCTATACTCCTAAGAATTGGATGGTCTTACTTATATCTCTGATGCTATCTCTTACTAGCTGAAACCAACTAACCTTACTGAATCACACAAATGTACTCATCATTCATGCCTTTGCCCCCTAATGAATTTGTCACTTTAAATTGTTATAATAATCTGCTCACTATTATTCTCTTTTATTCTGGCTTTCATTTTACCAGGGTGTGTGTGCTAAGCCCATCATAAGCATGTATTTAGTAGGTGAAAGAGCTGAGATTTAGAGAAGTAGCTTGCCCAGTGTCATACAATTTGGGAACACTATAACTGTAAGCTTGAATTTTTTTTAAAGATTTATTTATTTATTATTTATTTGAAAGTCAGAGTTACACACAGAGAGAAGGAGAGGCAGAGAGAGAGAGGTCTTCCATCCACTGGTTCACTCCCCAATTGGCTGCAACAGCTGGAGCTGTGCTGATCCGAAGCCAGGAGGCAAGAGCTTGTTCTGGGTCTGCCACATAGGTGAGGGGGCTCAAGGACTTGGGCCATCTTCTACTGCTTTCCCAGGCCATAGCAGAGAGCTGAATTGGAAGTGAAGCAGCCAGGACTGGAATGAGCACCCATATGGATGTCAGCACTGCAGGTGATGGCTTTACCCGCTAAGCTACAGCACCGGCCCCAGCTTGAGTTCTTACTCCTGATATTTACAGCTTCTTGTTTATTCTCCACATGAAAGAACAGTAGGGGTAGCACTGACACTGCAAACCCAACATATGCACCTGTTTTCAGGAGGTAATGAGATAAAGTGCCCCCTGGGAAACTCTGTTGGGAGGGATTTAAATGTTGTTATTGTCTTCTCCTCAGGTCTGTTGAGAATAGAGATAGACAATGTGTTTTCCAGTGTTGATAAACAAAGGTAGAATATTTTCCCTTTGGTTAGTGATCAGTTCACATCTTCTATGTTTTCCTTTTATTTGTTGATATAAGAATAAGAAGATAACAGATGTGGACACTTAATCATGTTGCTTATTGTTATGAAGTGACAGAAAAATGTGGTTTGCTTTATTGAGACAGATGTGATTTTATAAAATAATCATGAATGGTCTCTTTTGTTTGACTTGCAGAATTATTATGTGCAAAATGGGGTGCACTTTCTATCAGGTCACATTGACTTCTAAAGCATATCTTTAAGCATTCATGATTGTCATTTTCTGCTCAGTGTTGTGCAAGTTGAGATGCATTTAACTCTATTTTGCTTGAAAGGAGAATGGTTAATGGAATAAGATAGTTGCCTACAAATTAGACAGTTGTGGTTATTTGTCACAGTTCACTCTTAACCCTTCTGAATGCTATTTTTTAAATCTGTAACTTATTATTCCTTTATTGCTTTTAACCATCAAGAAATATGGATTTTCAATGCACTTAACTTATGCTCAATAGTAGGTGAAAGAATCAATTCATTTAGCATGTCCATGGTGACACTAAATTAAAAAAAATAGTAATTCAGGGTAGTTAAAATTTCAGATGCTGACTTAACCTAAGAATAATTCCATTCTGGTGAATTGATTTGGAATGGCTGATGCGTCATTAAATATTAATTAGAAGCCTGTGCTGTGGAGCAGAGGGTAAAGCTGCCGCCTGCAGTGCCAGCTTCCCAAATGGGTGCTGGTTTGAGTCCCGGCTCCTCCACTTCTGATCCAGCTCTCTGCTATGGTCTGGGAAATCAGTAAAAGATGCCCCAAGTCCTTGGCCCCTGCAACCACGCAGGAGACCAGGAAGAAGTTCCTGGCTCCTGGCTTTGGATCAGCACAGTTCCAGCCATTGCAGCCAATTGGAGAGTGAACCAGTGGATGGAAGACCTCTCTCTCTCTGCCTGTCCTCTCTATGTAACTCTTGACTTTCAAATAAATAAATAATTTTTTTAAAAAATATTAATCATTAAATGCTTGAAATGGCCAATAACAAGCACTAGAAAAAGTGCATTTTAGAATGATATATTTGAATTGATAAGGATTTTATAGTATTATAAGGTAGTTATAAGGTGATAAAAAGAATACAAATTCTATTTTATGAACTTCACATTTTATATTTCATATGGTAGTTATGTAGTAATTGTCTACTATGGATGATAAACAACAGGACTTTTTAAATACTTAAAATCATTATGTAAGAAGGTAATACAAGTCAGTTGATTCTCTTTAGATCTCTATATAAGATGAACTTGAAGTAAGGATTTTGCTTTTGTAATCCATATTTGAAAATGTCAATTTTTAAAATCATTAACATACTGAAAGCATTTTATTTTTTTTGAAGATTCATTTTTGTTTATTTGGAAGGCAGAGTTATATACAGAGAGAGAGAGAGAGAGATCTTCCCTAGTTGGTTCACTCCCCCAAATGGCTGCAATAGCCAGAGCTATGCCAGGTGGAACTCCATCTGGTCTCCCGTATGGGTGTCAAGGGCCCAAGCACTTGGATTGTCTGCTGCTGCTTATCCAGGCACATTAACAGGGAGTTGGATGGGAAGTGGAGAAATGGGAACTTGAGCTGGCATTCTTGCTGGATGCCAGTGTCTCAGGTGGTGGCACACAACACTAGCCCCAGTATTTGATATTTTTGAAACTAAATCAGGATTTCTTTTAATGGCTGTTATCTGTCATCTAAAGCTAGTCCACTTTATGATATGATATACATGTTGCATGCAAGGAAGGGTAATCTTTCAAATTATGTGCAATATTACAATGCCTTGGATCTTTGCTATCTTGGGAGGGGGATGGATAAGAAAGAGTGGAAAACTAATCAGTCTTGTTAGAAGCAGTGGTATATTGTGGTGTATGTGTCCAGCATTGCAGGTTACAGAGAAAGCGACATTGCATTTGGGATTCATCCACATACCACCAGTAAATCTCAGCCCAGATGGAGTAGAAATATCCCAGTAATTCAAATAGCTAATATTTATTAATGCTTGCTTATATGCTAAGCACACTTCTAAGAGGTTTTTTTTATTTTTATCTTTTTTGACAGGCAGAGTTAGACAGTGAGAGAGAGAGAGGAAGAGAGAAAGGTCTTCCTTTTGCCATGGGTTCACCCTCCAATGGCTGCTGTGGCCGGCGCGCTGCGGCCAGCGCATCGTGCTGATCCAAAGCCAGGAGCCAGGTGCTTCTCCTGGTCTCCCATGCAGGTACAGGGCCCAAGGACTTGGGCCATCCTCCACTGCCTTCCCGGGCCATATAGCAGAGAGCTGGCCTGGAAGGGAGGCAACCGGGATAGAATCCGGCGCCCCAACCGGGACTAGAACCCGGTGTGCCAGCACCACAAGGCGGAGGATTAGCCTATTGAGCCATGGCGCTGACACTTCTAAGAGTTTAATGCATATTAAATTACTAATCTTCACAAAAAACTTGAGAATTAATCTCGTTATCAATTAGATACCATTAGGTATCAATGTTTTACAGATGAGCAAGCTGATGTGTGGAGTAATTAAGGAATTGTTAGACAACTACAAAGTAATAGGACTGAGAATTAATTCAAGAAGCTTGGCCATCTTGTGCATACCATTAACCATTTTATTAAATGAATGTCTTCCTTAAGATTTAGATTTAGATTTACATTACAGAAATAGTCTATTTTCCCGACTTCTTCTTGGCTAAGATGATAGTTTTAGCATCCTGCTAGGAATGTGTAATGTTTTTGAAATTTTCACCGTAGGGATATTTGAAGCCTAGCATTTGTTTCATTAACCAAGTGGTCAGTCTGAATTATTCCTGACTTTAGTTATTTTATTTGCTATTTTATGAAAATGTACAAAATATTCTAGGCTTTCTTTAGTTGTTTGCTTCTGTGATTCTCCAAGACATCTCTTCCACCTTTTTCTTTTTTCCATACTCACAGCCACTCATCCAGTTTACACTCTCTTTAGTTTCTTCCGTGATAGTCCTATCTGTACTCTCTTTGTACTTTATTTCCTAGATTAATTTAAGCAACATTTTGATGACAAAGTTTAATGTTGTCTGTATTTGTCAGTACACATAATCCAAATCCTTCAATCTGATAGTAATGGCCTTGTTGCTTTGGATCTACCTTCCCAGTCTTATCTAAAAATTCTATAGTAAGAAGTTTTCTTTCTTCTGGACAAACAGAAATGAATATAACATATGGTTTTACCTTTGTGATCATCACAGAGATAATCTCACTCACTCTTCAAAGAAACTATAGGGACTATGTACTATTATTTTCTAAAATATTTGTTTATTTATTATTTTTTTTTTTGACAGGCAGAGTGGACAGTGAGAGAGAGAGAGAGAGAGAAAGGTCTTCCTTTTGCCATTGGTTCACCCTCCAATGGCCGCCGCGGCCGGCGCGCTGCAGCCGGTGCACCGTGCTGATCCGATGGCAGGAGCCAGGTGCTTCTCCTGGTCTCCCATGGGGTGCAGGGCTCAAGCACTTGGGCCATCCTCCACTGCACTCCCTGGCCACAGCAGAGAGCTGGCCTGGAAGGGAGGCAACCGGGACAGAATCTGGTGCCCCGACCGGGACTAGAACCCGGTGTGCCGGTGCCGCAAGGCGGAGGATTAGCCTAGTGAGCTGCGGCGCCAGCTTAAAATATTTATTTATTTTTAAAATACTTATTTGAAGACAGTTACAGAGAGAGAGAGAGAGAGAGAGAGAGAGAGAGAGATCTTCCATCTGCTCGTTCACTCCCCAAATGACCACAACGGCTGAAGTTGTGCTGATTCAATGCCAGGAGCCAGGAGCCAGGAGCCAGGAGCTTCTTCTGGGTCTCCCATGTAGGTACAGGGACTCAAGGATTTGGCCATGCCTTCCTGCTTTCCTAGGCACGTTGGCAGGGAACTGGATCAGAAGTGAAACAACCGGGACTCCAATCATCGCCCATATCGGGTGCCAGTATTGCAGGTGGTAGCTTCTATCCACTACCCTAAAGTGCCAGCCCCCAACTCTGTACTATTATTAACTCCATTTTCCTAAACAGGAAACTTAGACTTGCAGAATTTATATCACTTATTCAAGGTCACAAAATTACTATGTGACAGAACTGTGGTTCGCAAAATCACTTTTATGCCTAATACTATATTCCCTGTTCTAATTTTTCCTAACCAATCTGTGGAAAATACTGAGACACTTAATTCATTGTATGTGTACACTTTTCCCACTTCATTGTCTTCTCTTATTGTCTTTCCATCTTCCTTGAAAGTCTTATCCAATTCTTTGTCCCTGTTGAATAGTGAGTACACTTTAAGCCTAAGGATATAACTCTACCACCACAGAACCAAATTTCCATTTTTTCATGAACTCCCATTGTGCTATAATCTTGTTTCCTGATTATTCAAACTTTATACTGAGCTTTATCAAGAGTTCCCAAAAATTTTTTTCAGCAATAAATGTCCCTAATTATGTAGCATAATAAATTTCTCAGAGAAAGTTGATTCAGATTTCCACCAAAGCGTTGGGTTGGCACAGAAGACATAAACATCAACCACATTTTAGTACAATTTCCATCATTCTCTTGTGGTTTGACTTTTCTGATGAGGTCTAAACTTAAACATAAAAGGAAACCCCACCTTTTATGGATGACTTGGAATGGAAAAGAAGCTCCATGGCTTTCCTGTTTGGCTGGTGGGTTTGACCTTTTCCACACGTGCGTTTGCTTTGCACTGCTCCTAAGTTAGGTGTGACGCGAATTGAAGTTATAATTAACATGCTTTCTTTGGATCTCCTTGAACAAAATCACTCTCTCATGATATGCTATAAATATTTATTTTAAATGAATATGAGTTTGGAATTTGGATTTAGAAAGTAGATAAAATAACTAAAGTTCATGTCTCTTCTTTGCCTTTAATTTAGGCCTGCAGAATTGGGCCCAAAAGCAGAAGGAATAAAACATGAGGGAAACTTTTTGTTTAACCATAAAATAACCAGGGGAAAAGAGGGTTTAGGTTATAGGCTCTAATCAAATGTGTTATTTTTCATTTTCTTGAAAACTGGCCTATCATATCACTGTGCAGCTGCTAACCAGCTGTTTCCTTTCTCTGGTAGTTTTGTGAGTTTTCTGCTTAAAATTTATACAGCACTTGGGATTCTAAAGGATGAGTTAACACTTGAAGTTTCAACATAGCAGTTAAGATTATTGTTCACATGTTTAGATTTTTAGTTTAAGCCAACATGTTTAAAATGTTTTTTTCCCAACTGCTATTAGGAGTATATATGAATGATTGTTTAAGGCTGTTGAGAGTGATCTCCTTGTTCAAGTGAGGGAAATATTGAATCAATTAATAGGCTAATTCAGACCATGTTCTCACCTCTCATTGCCCTTCTGTGTTCCAACAAGCCTGTATGACTGCCTTAATTCTCTGTTTAGTATTGAAGTTGGACAATTGAACTCTTATAAAAGAGACATTCACTTACCCACTTGTTTACATACAGTAAACTGTGGTCATGTAGTGATAGCTTCAGTCTACTCACACCCTCACTAGCCAATAAGAAAGAAATCCTTTAGTGAGTATGGCTTGGGGTCAGAACCGTCAAGGAATTGTAAACCAAAGACATATGGACAGTGTAACAATGTTGCTACCTAGGATTCAAATGTTATGGAATTTAAACATATTTATGGTCAAATGGTTGAGATTAAGTAATGATAATAGCCAACAACACTTACCATATGCTTTTTAAGTTTTCTATGTGTATTTACCTGTTTATTTTATTAGCAAGGTGCTATTACCATCATCCTCCTTTTATTTTTTAAAGTTTTATTTATTTATTTGATAGGTAAAGCTACAGAGACAGGGAGAGACAGAGAGAAAGGTCTTCCATCCACTGGTTACTCCTCAAATGGCCACAAAGGCCGGAGCTGGGACAATCCAAAGCCAGGAGTCAGGAGCTTCATCCATTTCTCCCATATGGGTGCAGGGGCCCAAGCAGTTGGCCCATCTTCTGCTGCTTTCCTGGGTCATAGTAGTGAGCTGGATTAGAAGAGGAGCAGCCAGGACATGAACCAGTACCCATATGGGATGCTTGTGCCGCAGGCAGAAGCTTAGCCAACTATGTCACAGGGTCAGCCCCCATCCTTCTTTTACAGATAAAGTGAGACAGAGAATATTAAGAAACTTGTATATGATGATACAGCTTGCAAGTGGCAGGGCTAGGATTTGAATGTAAGTAGATTGGCACTGTATCTCATAGAATCTCTTGAGTTGTTGATGAGATTAAATGATTAATCAGATTTGTGATTTTAGAACTAGTCTAGTGGCAACTTCTTCCATAATTTCTGTGTTTGGTGTGTTTGATTGGTTCCCTCCCAATTGAACACTCTTTCATGATTTCTGGAGTATGCTAGTGTGGGATAGCAAAGCTTTTATCTAAAGGACAAGCTGATACAATATAAGGAATCCACAGGAAGCATATCAGGGTCAATGTGGACCAAATACAAAATGAGTGAGCTGTAATTACTACCTCATGCTCCAGTAGTTTAAAGTTTTTAAGGATACCTCCTCTTTCTGAAACTAAGTATAAAAATCTCATACATTGTAAGGTGAATTTATGCTAAATTTCAAATCATTCAAAAGGTCTATCATCCTGGCTTTCTCTTCAATTAACAAGATCAGATCAAACTGCTGCGCTGTCTGTAGGGCTCCCTCAAATACTTTTCATTGTTTTTGGATGGGTCATGAATGAGTATATAATTGAAATGGAGAAAAATAAAGCTAAAGAGTTCAATTTGCATGGGTCATTGTGACTACCCTGGAAATAATAGTGATCTTTAAAAAGACTTACTTTTTTTTTAGGGTTCTGTCTCCTTCTAATCTTTGACTAACAGGCAGGAAAGAAGAACTGCAGAGAAAGGAGTTGCTATCTAGATAGTTTTTTTTCTTCCTGACCATATTTGCCATAAAATATTTAGGATTTAATCTACATATTATTTTTGGTAGGAGCCAGGAAAATAAGAAACAAAAGCTACAACCACAATAAAGAAAAGGTAAAATGAAATTACTGCATTGATGTCTAAGACCTATTAGCTTAATATAATGGTTGTGTAAGCCTTGTGGTTACAGTAGATATCTAAGAGTAAGGAACTGTAGCAAGAATACAATTACAGACTTAGCAAGTTTCTTACTCTTAGATATTTACTGTAACAATAAGGCCTATGCAACCTGTTTAGCTAATAGGTCTTAGACATCAACGCAGTGTATTATTTAGAAGGAACTGGTAGGCCTAAACAATAGATTTTAATAATCAGAACAAGGTATTGAATGAAAAAAGTGACAGCTAATATATGCTTTGCATAAAATGACATGGTAAAAATGATGAGAAAATGTAGACTGACCAAAACAAATCGAAATGAACTGATGAATTGATGGTGTCAAAATCTGATATTATGTTGGAGATTGAGGCCCAGCCCTCTGGGGAGGTGGAGTGAAGGAGTAAAATGAGATGACCTGTGATTGCTAGGAGAGGGTATTTGCTCAGAATATTTCATTCACAAGTTCCAACTGAATGCATTGAGTGGATGAGGATGTGATTGAATGGATATTGAGTGGATGTAAGGATTCAGAAGTGAACAGAAGTAAGTTACCTTTTTAGGTAACACACTTGCCTTGGTTAAGGACAATGTTTAGTGTTTAAGGTGGTAGTGAGAAATGCTATCTTATAGATCCAGGTGTTTTACTGTAAAGATCAAGAAATCAGGCAAAGCAAAATAACTGACCTAGACAGAATATTAGAAGAGGGCTGACCTCAAGAGGTGAGTTCAACTAAAGAGCACTTGTGACCAGAAAGCCACTTTCTGTCAATGATTCACGGCATGTCACCAGCTTACTCACTAATTTTCATCTCCTAATCTTAAGGCTTCAGTCCACACAACCCTAAGAAGATGTACAAAGGGATAGATGTAAAAGTTTGCACTTAGCTTAGGAAACAACATAAGTGGAGGATAGAAAAGTAGTAACACTTTGCACAAAATAAAGTAAAAATGGAATATTGCATTAGGGATTTTAAAATGTAATCTTGAGTCTGTCACAAATTAACCATATGACCAAAATCTTTTAGAATCTTAATATCCTTATCTGAGAAAGAGAATGTTGGAATAATATAATTTTTGAGGTTCTTTGTGGGTTTAATTTAATTTAAATAATTTATCTTTTTAAGATTTTATTTATTTACTTGAAAGTCAGAGTTACAGAGAGGCACAGGCAGAGAGAGAGGGAGAGAAAGAGGGAAGTCTTTAATACACTGGTTCACTCCCCATATGGCCACAGTGGTCAGAGATGCGCTGATCCAAAGCCAGGAGCCAGGAGCTTCTTCCAGGTCTCCCATGTGGATGCAGGGCTCAAGGACTTCAGCTTTCTTTCACTGCCTCCCCAGGCCATAGCAGAGAGCTGGATCGGAAGTGGAGCAGCCAGGACTTGAACCGGCGCCCATATGAAATGCCAGCACTGCAGGTGGGAGCTTTATCTGGCACGCCACAGCGCCAGCCCCGGATTTAATTTTATAATTCTGTAGCTTTAAGGTTTCAGTTAAATACGAACTTAAATATAAGCAGTGCTGTGACATGTGGTAACAAAGATCTAATTTATTGAGAGAAATACAGAGAATGGATCTTTCCAATGCATTCATCACAGTCATTTCACTTGGCAACCAAATTATGGCTGTTTATGGGCAATCAAGTTGTGGTTGCCAAATATATTGGAGGATATTGAAAAATTAATAGTACACCTGGATATGATTGAAGTGTTTATTATTCTGGAAACAAAATTATAGAAGATACGCTCAGATGAGCTACAACCTATTAGCCCTTGCCGAAGAAGAAGGTTCTTCTACCTTCTCCCAATATCTCTTCTCAAAGGTATCCTTCTCTGGGGGAAGGGCATAGGAAAATTTTCTTGAAGCTACATGAAACTAAACAACAACCAAAAGAATTTTCTAGTGATGTCATTTTCCTTGTAATAAGCTGCATTGCTTTCTGATGGAACTGTTCCTCACAAAAAGGTCTTGTGTAGGGGAAAGTTGAATGGCCATCCCCTCATAGAAAGCTGGGTTTGCTGACTTTGAGGGGCCCAAGCAGTCAAAGTTGCTTCCATCCTCTGATTTTGTGAGCACTAATGTTAATTTTGAAATTCTAATAAAAGCAAATTTATGTTCTAATGTCAGGTATGACTAGATGCTTTGGCAAACCAATTGGCTAGTTTCTGATTAATCAGAAATAAAAGAATGTAGTTGTCAGGTCTCAGATAATTTCTTTCATCCAGTTTTGAGTAAAGAAGCATGAAAACTGCCTTCCTGGCTGTTGACTTCCCTACGCTTCACAAATATTTTGCTCAGTATATTTCTTTCATGTCTAACTCGGTCCTGGCTCCTGCTCCCTGGAGAATCTGAATCAACATGGCAATAAGCACATGATAGATCTTAGTAATTTTATCTTACTCTTCCCTCTGTGGCTCAAAAATAATTTGTCTTCTATTTGTGAACAGTGCCTTTCTGCTGTTTGACATGGAATTCAAGTAAGTTGGAAGATAATGTTCTTCTCTAGTGGAAAAATGGAAATGTTCATACTGTTTGATAGAAAATAATTCACTATTTTAGTCAAATCATAATTATTTAGAACTGAAGAATTTTAAGACGTGAACATAAATGAATATACATTCATGTATTCATGTGCGTGAGCAATATTATCACTTACAATTTGATATTCTCATTTAAATAAACTGGTACGATATATCTAGATATGTGCAGGTTCACTATTTACATGTAGTCAGGACTTAGATGAGGAAGAGTAGAAGGAAACATGGAAAGTAAAACACCTGGCCAGGCAAAAGTCATACCACTGTCTGTATTTGGTGTCAGTGCCTCATCTGTCTCCCCTTCCAGCTTTCCCAGACAGTGCATCCCTGATTACCCAACGCCAAGCATTTCCTGCAAGGTAGCAGGAGCGACAGGAAACACCATGTGCTTCCTAGTTTGGGAGGTGGCACAGGACAGTGGGGCAGCCAGTAAAAGCAAACACCTAAAGCAGGAAAGGATTTGGTGACCTTGTCAACAGAATTCTGCTTTTCAGCAGAATGACGCAATCACTTGTCAAATTTCAGTCTGGAGTCAGTTAATAGCAAATCACTGAGACAGTGTAGACGGACATGAATAAATGGAGATCAACCAGGACACATACTGGAGAATCTACTTTTAGGGTCCCAATGTAATAGAGTAGACAGGACAAATAGCAACTCATTCAGAGGAGAAAAACAAAGATAGCTCCAGCTTTGCAGCCTTAAGAGCACACGGTGCCCTCAGTAATAATAAGTAAAGTGTATTTACCCTGGAGCCAGATGAAGCCACTCGGGAATTGCTTTATTGAGAAGGAGAGTTTTGAAGAGGGTTGAAAAGAAAAGGCATAAAGTCAGGGTTTGTAAAAAATTATTTATTTATTTTCATTTTATTATTTAAAAGGCTGAGAGAGACCAACGGAGTTCTTCCATTCACTGGTTCACTCTCCGAATGCCCACAACAGCCAGATTGGGACAGGTTGAAGCCAGGTCCTGGGAACTCCATCTAAGTCTTCCATGTCGATGGCAGGGACCCAAGTACTTGGGCCATCACAAGCTGCTTCCAAAGGGGCACATTAGGAAGTGGAGGAGCTGGGACTTGAACCAGACACTCTGGTACAGTACATGGACATTTTAAGCAGTGATATAGCCACTGCACATGGCTACTTCTTATAAAGTTACCTTTTTGTCGAAAAGAAGTGTGGAGTCATTTAGCTAAAGGGAACTAGGTTACAATGAGAAAATGATTTATGAGTGGGGGCCATGAACTTGGGTATATCTTTGAGATTCTTTAAACATCATTAAAAGAAGAGCCATATTTTAAGTAGAGTGAACCTAGATCGAAAAATGCATTTAAATTTTTAAATGTTTGTTTTGCATGTGGGTAAATGGGGAGAGTCAGGATTTCAGTGGCATCCCTGAGGTGGTCTACCTGTCTACTGAATGAAAATACATGACTTATAGGTTTGGCTTTTCTCACTGAACAAAGTTGATATCTTTAACAGTGAGATCAAAAGACTGTATCCTGAGTTAGAGCTATTATCTACTAAAAGAATTTTATGAGAGAGAAGTAAAGAAAATCAAATATTTTTACATGCTAGGTTCCTAATAAATAATCATAAAATGAGTAAATTTACTCACTTGTTCAAGAAACATTTAAACAATATACCTTATGAAAAAATGAACTAGGATCATGTGATAGTGAGTGGGCTGTGTGTGAGTGGGAGAGGTAAAGGCCTGAAGCTTAGACTGACAGCTAGCTGTGAAGTCTAAATTTACTTGGAAATTGTAATTCCCATTCAGTATGCCTCACTTAAAAATTGCCAGAAAGTATATAACAACATTCAAATTTAAATTTACTTTTCTTATAGGAAGTTAAATTTTTTTAAGTTTTAATTTTTGAGTTTGTGGATTTTTTCTAGTGTTTTATTTTCCTAACATTCAAAAATGAAGCTGGAAAATTACTTTCAGTAATTGAAGGAAAATGCGTAAGTGTGGATTCTACCCTCCCCCAATTTGGTTGATGTTTCATTGACCTCTACGATGTTGGCATTTCTAGGATACTGTCCACCTGGTTCTGGACTCTCCAATGAATTTCCATTGATGCTATCAGAAACTGTCAAGAACCCATTTGATAAATATCAGTTTTTGTGTCTATATAATAGCTGATTTTCAATCACATGCTATTTGTTACATATTTGAAGTTGGTTTGTGATTGATATCCTTTTCTTTTTTTTTTTTAAGGATTTATTTATTTTATTTGAAAGTCAGAGTTACACAGAGAGAGCAGAGGCAGAGAGAGAAGAGAGGTCTTTCATCTGCTGGTTCACTCCCCAGTTGGCCGCAACGGCCAGAGCTGCGCCAATCCGAAGCCAGGAGCCAGGAGCCTCCTCCAGGTCTCCCACGTGGGTGCAGGGGCCCAAGGACTTGGACCATCTTCTACTACTTTCCCAGGTCATAGCAGAGAGCTGGATTGGAAGTAGAGTAGCCAGGTCTTGAACCGGCACCCCTATGGGATGCCAGCACTTCAGGGCAGGGTACTAACCATCTGCACCATAGCGCCTGCTCTATATCCTTTTCTTTAATAAATTTCACAGGTAGAGGGGAGTACATGCCTAAATTCTTGGTGCATCCGTGAATTCCTATAACTTCACCCATACCAGGTACTACTTGTTGTGATATTAGATTGAATCCTATGCCATTGTTGATATTCTATCATTTTTTTGCTCACAAAGTCAGAAACTAAATATGGGTTAAGCTATTAAAAAACAAGTTCCTCCTTAAAAAAGACTTTCAATATAATATAAGGTTTTAGGTGTATGAACAAATAAATGCCTTTAAAAGTTTTATTTATACTTAATCAGAAATTTTATGGAAACCTATGGAAGTCTAAAATTGTATAGTCTCCAAATATTTCTGTATAATGAAGCTGTTACTCTGATACACAGTCTCATTTGGAGGAATTTGTTTTCTTTATTAAGTATATGGAATAACAAAATATTCCCTATATTCCCTAATCCCTGTGCTGTATCATAGAGAATTATTTATTTTTCTATTTGTTGGGATTTTTAAAGCTCATTTAGCATCAAAATTCAATTGAGAAGTTGAAGAGTAGCACAGTTTTGTTCCTGCTTGGAATGGTTAACTTCCATCATCCCTAAGTACTCTCGTTTTCAAATGTACAAATATTTTTTCTTACTAGAAAACCCCAAATCTCAAAGCATTCACAATATGCACTGGGAAGATGCAGGAAATTGAAAAGCTACCAGATGAGGAATGGGGGTGGGCCAGGTTTGGGGGAGCTGACATGTTATGTGCTTAATTGAGAGCGTTTCCTTTTCTTTTGCTCTCTTTGATTTACTGCCTGCTAAGAGTGGTGGTGTGTAGAGTCTGTTCTTATTCAAAGCCCAATTATGATTATGATTCCTGGCAAATATGTTCAGCACTGTGGGGGTTCACAAAGGGCTTTCGACTGTTGACCCTACTTAACAGCATTCAAAGAGCTCACTGTTCTTTGTACTGTGGAGACAAGGGGAGCACAGTTAAGGTAGCAGTAATGGGTGAGGAGGACAAACAAGGAAAGAGCCATGAAGATTGTTAAATACTGTTATTTTCAATCTGAAAATTAAAATCTATATTTTATATATAATATATATTTATATATAACATTTATATATATTATATATATATATTTGAAAGTCAGAATTAGAGGAAGAGATCTTCTATCTGCTGGTTCACTCCCCAGATGGCCTCAATGACCAATGCTGGGCCTGGCCAAAACCAGGAGCCAGGAGCTTCATCCAGATCTCCCACGTGGGTGGAAGGGCCCAAACACTTGGGCAATCTGCTTCTGCTTTCCCAGACCAAGAGCAAGCAGCTGGATGGGAAGTAGAGCAGCCAGGGCACAAACTAGTGCCCCTAAGGTATGCTGGCATCACAAGTGGTGGCTTTACCCACTATGCCATGACACCAGCCCCTAAAGTTTTCTTTTAAGTAATGAACAGAGTACAAAATTAAAAGCTAAAAAGTTGGAATTCTAATCAGGTCCAAGCCTACCTGCCTCTTTAATTGACTATCCACTCCTCCTCCTATCTCAGCAGAGAAGACAACCTTGCTTGCCATGAGGTCCACTGCCCCACCCACCTCAGAATCCCACTGCCTCCTTGTCCTGTTTATAATCCTCCGTCTTGTCTGTGTCTTTGCCTTCTCTCTACCTACACTTCTTCCAGTTGCCATTTACACACACACAAGTATTTTCATTATAAAATTTTCTCATCCCATTTTCTCTTCCAGTTGCCACCCTAATTCTCTCTTTACCTCTCCACAAAAAATAGCACAGAAAGGAAAACAGTCATCTTGACCAAGTGGCTCCAATTCCTTAGCTCTCACTCACCAATTAACTTTCCTCCAAAAATGATATGGGAGAATTGGCAGGAAGATTAGGAAGTGACCCGTAAGATGTTCTTAATTTATGCCTCTCACCCTGTGTGATAACTCCGTCCCTTGACTATCAATTCAGTATGCCTACTTTCCCAAGATGCTTCTGTGTCTCATTCAGGATCAGGCAGGAAGAGACACCATTATATCCACGTGGGAGTGAAGCTCCACATGGAGGCACCTTGAAACTCCCAGACTATCTCACCCACACTAAATTCCTCCCACACTCCACTCTGCTTGTATATTCAATTAGGGCACATCCCCTACCTCATGAAAGGGACTGATATACTTGGGAGCACTCCATATTTTGCTGTTTTTGCTTCTGAATCTTGCTATGCGTCATTCTTTGGCTTCCCTCCACTCTGTCTTCTCATAAGCAGTTCTCTGACCCACTCATGACGTTATCTTTCCCTGTGGGGTTGGCCACACTCATATGTGAATGTATCTCCACATTCTGAATTTTAAATAAATGCTGCACTCACTTGTGCATTGTATTAGTGCCTCAGCTTTGAATTCTTATTTCTGTGGGGGCAAAAACTTGGAATAAAAATTGAGACACATACACCAATAACACAAGAGCTAAATGTATCATTAACATTTCCATATCACTTGCTGTCTTACCAAGTACCAACAAAACTGACCATTCCATCCTAGAAGAATCCTCTTCTAGCTTGTGTCCTACTAGATGCTTTTGGTTTTATACTCCCTCTCCAGTTACTCCTTCTCACCATTCCTTTACCAGTCAGTCCTGCTTTACCTAATCTGTAAACACTTTGCTTTCTACCACTTTCAAACTTCAGTTCTCTTCTCTTCTTCCCAGGCCAACCTTTCTCATAGTTTTTGGGTCTTGGATAATCCTTGCATAAAAATTCTACAGCGTTCAGAGTATTAGTATGATAAATAAGTTGTAGATATAATAAACCAAGAATAATATTAATACTCTTTTGTGGAGAAGGTGACCATTTTCTGTGGCTGCTAACATTATTGGCTAACATTATTGGCCTGATTCATTTTTCCTTCTCATTGAACTTAAGTTGGCAGTAGGGGTAGAGGAAACTTTAGCATTTCCTTTTTGTTAAACAAATAAAAGTTTCACTCAATTTTCTTTAACCTTATTTTTATGAAAAATGTCTACTATAAAAGATGCTAATGAGGTTTAGTATGTGGTGTATGGCAAGAGTATCTTTCTCTATTTAAAAGTAAACATGACTTTTAGGTGAACTTTATTGAGAAAAGAAAGATAATTCAGCTTACCTTATCCTTTAAAAATTAAATTATCTTATTTTAAAAATTTTTTAAAAATTAGGAATTTAACAGAATAAATTTCTATTAAATAATGATATTTACTTTTATAGAGATAGATTTGACAGATTTAATTTGAATGAAGTTTATTAATTTATTTTAGCCAATGTTATTTACAACACAAAGACTTTTTGTAACTGTTTAATGGTAAACTTCTAAAATAATAAGCCAAAGCAATATACATAAAATATAGTTTAGGATATAGATAAACATCAGTCTTTTATATAAGACTCTGAAAAATATCTTCATAATTATGATGAAGCTGAAACCCAGGCCTTGCAGTTACAGAATTATTATGCAGATATGTTGGGTTCTTGCTCTCTTTTATAGGCCTCAGTAGGGCTAGCTGTATTAATTGAACAAAAGGGAAGGAATGAAATTTACACATTTAATTCTCAACTTGTGCTTATTTTTTGCTGCAAAATTACTCAAGTCTAGGTTAAACATATAACGTGAACATAAAGTATTTCTTTTTCAGTTGTAACTTATTTCAGTCATTGGTTTTTAAATATTTATTTATTTGATTGAATTACACAGAGAGAGAGAGAGAGAAGGATCTTTCATTCGCTGGTTCAATCCCCAGATGGCTGCAACAGCTTGAGGCTGGGCCAGGGTGGAACAAGGAGCCAGGAGCTACTTCGAGGTCTTCCATGTGGGTGGCAGGGGCCCAAGTACTTGGGCCGTCTTCTGATGCTTTTCCCGGGTGCATTAGCAGGGAGCTGGATTGGAAGTGGAGCAGCCAGAGCCAGGACACAAACCGGAGCCCATATGTGATATCAGTATTGTAGGTGGTGGCTTAACCTGCTATGCCACAATGCTGGCCCCTCAGTCACTGTTCTTAATGTTTGTTAAATAAGAAAACACTTGCTCATTGGAGACCATTAAGCTTAGTGAAATAAGCCAGTCCTCAAAAGACAAATTTTTTATGTTTTCCCTGATTTGTGATAAGTAATATATAGAGTACCAAAAATATAATATATGTGAGTGAAATTGACATTTTGAGATTTAATTATTGCTAATAGCCCTTATTTATACTCTTAAGGAACAGTGGTTTTTCTACTTACTACTTGTTGAATTCTTTATTTATGAGAGGTTTAAGCTTATGATTATACATTAAATTGAAAGTATGTCATTGTAAAAATTAAAATAAAAATAAGATAGAAAGGAAGAGGGAGAGTGGGAGTGAGGAAGGATAGAGTGGGGAGTATCATCATGCCCTTAAAACTGCATATATGAAATACATGAAATCTGTTCCCTTTAAAGAAAAAAGAAAAAAAAAACCACTTGCTCATAGATCAAAGAAGTTATAATATAGAACAGTTCCAAAACTGGTTGGAGAAGTTGCTATATACTTCCTCAAAACTGAGTCCACTCACCTGTTGCACAGCAAGACCATCACAGACATTGGGATGTTGGAAGAAAGGAGGTATTTATTGCGAAGTGCAGAGCAAGGAGCCAGGCAGATATCACTTAATTCCTGGGCTCCCTGAGGAGTCAGGAGGAAAGGTTCTTACAGACGGAGGTTGGGACTGAGAAGTGTGTGTTCAGCTCCTGTCCAAGTTGTTTGTCCATGTGCAGTGCTATAGGCCTTCCTTTGATTCTCAGTGATATTGTGTCCATTAGGGAATTTTGATGACAGCAACATGCGATCCAGTCAGACTGGGCTATGTGCAGGTGGGAGTTATTTTTTTTTTTCTTTTGCCCGGAGCCTGGGGTTCCTGGAAAACAAAGTCCTCCTGACAAAACAGGACATTAAGATGTTATCTATAGGGAAAATAAAGGACGTCATGAATGTGGTGATTAGGGACCTTGTACCCACTCACTAACTTCAGGGAGTTAAGTTTAGTAAGAGGTTGAGTTGCAATCATAAAAGCAGAACAAACAAGCAAAGCTGAGGAGGCTGTGAGACTGAAAGAGACCAGGACCTGATGGTATCTAGAATCTGCATCCAAGGCCCTATGAAGGGGTTGAAAACCCCAAGAAGATGTTTCCTATGTCCCTATGAGTGGCAACATACTCTGCTTTCACAGTAATCTGGAGCTCATCTAGGGCAGAGTTTTCATGTCCATCTTGAGTGAATAAGCAGACTTCACCTCAAATTCTTCCTCTTCTCTTGGTGAAGCTCTCAGGCAGAGTGGAGGTAGAGAAAGGGTCTCTCACTGACTCACTCACACCTTTGGACTGAAAGGGAACTACTCCCAGTGTTCTGCAGTTCACGGGATGGTTTTCAATACAGCCATGAACTCCAGCACTTTTCCAGCCCAAACAGCAGTTGAAACATTTTAAAATTTCCTTCTGTGATTTGTTTTCCTGAAAATTCAGCTTTTAAATTGAAGCATCTTGTCACTTGAAGTAAAAAAAAAATGTTTTCTGCATCTTACAAAGATTTGTTCAGTTGGAGAATGTGATGAAAAATGTCTGCTAAGACGTCCTAAACAACACTCTGGCCTCAGAATCAGCCCTTAAGGCATTCGGATCTGGCTGAAGAGCCCATGAGAGTATTGTAGGCATGGAAAGCCAAGATACCATGGAAAAGAAAAAAAAAAAGAAGACCTAAATGAAAGATCTCTGCGAGTGAGATCCCAGTGGAAAGAACGGGGCCATCAAAGAAGGAGGTACCTTTCTCTGAAGGGAGGAGAGAACTTCCACTTTGACTATTACCCTATCGGAATAAGATCAAAGTCAGCGAACTCTAAAGGCTTCCATAGCCCTGGCAACTCATGACTAGAGCCTAGGGAGATTACTGACACCATGAACAGGAGTGTCAAATTGTTAAGTCAGCAACAGGAGTCACTGTGTACTTACATCCCACGTGGGATCTGTCCTTAATGTGTTGTCTAATGTGCAGTGATGCTATAACTAGTACTGAAACAGTATTTTTACACTTTGTGTTTCTGCGTGGGTACAAACTGATGAGATCTTTACTAATTATATACTGAATCGATCTTCTGTATTTAAAGATAATTGGAAATGAAAAAAAAAAACCTGGTGTTAAATTGGAAATGGCATAGAAAATTAATTAATTAAAAAGTATTATGTAGGATCTCTGTCTTTAATGTGCTGTACACTCTTATTTAATGCTATAACTAGTACTCCAACAGTATTTTTTTTCACTTTGTGTTGCTATATGGGGGCAAACTGTTGAAATCGTTACCTAATATATACTAAACTGATCTTCTGTATATAAAGAGAATTGAAAATGAATCATGATGTGATTGGAAGGGGAGAGGGAGCGGGAAAGGGGAGGGTTGTGGGTGTGAGGGAAGTTTTGGGAGGGGGAAGCCATTGTAACCCATAAGCTGTACTTTGAAAATTTATATTCATTAAATAAAAGTTTAATTAAAAAAAATAAAAGAAAAATGTCTGCTAAGTAGGCTGGTTTCTACTGTCATGCTTTATCTTCAAAGCATCTAGCAAAATCTGACCTGCTAATTTTGGAAAAATACTCCATTTTGGCTTAAACTACCTGTTGAGAACTTGCCTTTTCTTAAGCCATCGGATATAGAAGGGACAACTACTCCCTTTTACATGGGAAAGGCAGGCAGATAACTGGGTCTGTTGAACTGGAAGCCACAAGCCCCCATGAAATTCTATCCTCCCATTTGTCAGTCCAAATGCCCTCTTTCCCAGCATGCATCTGCTTCATCTGGGACCCAATGCCTCGTGGAACTTATGGGGGAGAGGATGCTGTATAATTCCCAGGTGGCTTCATACTTGGAGAGGCACCACCCCCTACTTCATAAAAGAGACCAGCAACTGGGAGCAGTCCTGTCTTCCTCAGCAGACCATTACTGGAGGGGCTGCTCCGAGTTCTTTCTGTCTCTCCTGCTCTACTCCTTCTTTTGGGCAAATTTTCTGGCCCGCTGCCCTCTCATGAGAGATATTTCTCTGTGTGGGTCAATCCATGCTCATATGTATATGTATGAGTGTGTGTGTGTGTGTGTGTACTTTCTCATCTTTTAAATGAACTTTATCACTTTGTGTACCTTATTGTATCAACATTTATAATGCTTATCTTTGTGTCTGACAAGAGGCCGGATTTACTATGACCAGGAGAAGCACCTGGCTCCTGGCTTCGGATCAGCGCGGTGTGCCGGCCGCAGCAGCCATTGGGGGTTGAACCAACGGAAAAGGAAGACCTTTCTCTCTGTCTCTCTCTCACTGTCCACTCTGCCTGTCAAAAAAAGAGGCTGGATTTAAAAAATTCAATATCACCTCACCCATTTACCCATATCACTGTGAGGATTTTTTTTATAGACCCTAAAACTATCTTTAGTGAACCTGTCTTCTTTTAAAAATTCAAGTTAATCATTTTTGTAACATCCTTTATACTTTCTTTTTCCATTTCATATTCAGGACATTTTAGTACAAATATAGCTATCTTGAAAGAAATCAGTGTGCTGTCATAATAGTGTAAATGTGAATTTTTTGGAGTACCATCCACGTGGATTCCAATGCAGTTCTTGCAGAATAGACTCCCTGCTTCTAGGTATGAAGGTCAACCTTAAATATACCTTGTTGCTTACTAAGGTGGGGTAGAATTTTGCAGTATGAAACCATGTTCTTAAATTTTACATCAATACAAAGTTTCTAAGTGTTGCAATATGACATTTATCTGTGAAATTTGTTTATTCATCAAACTGGACAGAGAAGCTGTTATTTTCCAGTTTATTATGCAAATATCTTCAACATCATTTGGCTTGCCATCAACATGTCAACACTTTATGCTTGTTGAGAGGGGGAGTTTTTTCAATTTTTTGCCTACAATCTCACCCCATCATTTTACTTGATTTATTTTACGTACTATCATTATAAAATTCTCACCAATCATCCAACTTTTTCTTTTCTGTGATAAAGAAAAAGTTATGCCCCAAATAACTTCTAAATAACTTGTCTCCTGAGTATTTTCATTAAGTATGACTTTTCATTAACAAAAAATCTTTATTCTAATTGTTTAATATTGAAATTGCTTTTTAAAATAATCAGCGTTGTAACTTATCAAATGGCTCTGATTTGTAGCTAAATGCCTTTTCAATTTTGCTAGTTTTGCTAGTTGGTTTTCACAAACTATGCACAATGGAATAGGACAATGAGACTATAAAATTCAGTGATAAGTATCTTTTGGTGTATAGGTGAATTTCCTTTGGTGGTTTACTGCACCGATGCAATAAATTAACTCAAACATTGTAATTCCTTGTCATTAAACTTATCCAAACTGCCTATAGGGTACACCTAGAACCCTTCTTTTCTATTTCCTGAAATCTATACAATGGGACATCATGATACTAACCCAAGGTTCTTTAATTCCCTTCCAATTCAAGAGGACAAGAAGTCAATGGGTAACAAGACAAGGTTTATTGAAGGTTTACACTTGAGCGAATGGGAGACAGCATGGGGAAGCTAGATTAGGGCCACAAACTGGAAGCCACAACCCCCTGCCCTATGCACTCCTTTCTGTTCACCTGTCAGTCAAATGACCCCTTCCCCAAGATGTACCTCCCCTCACCTGGAGCCTGAGTAACCACTTCCCTTTCTAACATCATAAGAGGCCAGCAGTGGGGAGGGTCTTTCTCTCTCTTCTCAAGGACTCTGAAATACCTCTCTCTCTCTCTCTCTCTCTCTCTCTCTCTCTCTCTATATATATATATATATATATATATATATATATATATATATTTTTTTTTTCCTTTCCTAGCCCACTGTATTCCTGAACAATGCCCACATGTGTGTGTGTGATTTTCTCACCTTTTAAATAAACTTTATCACTCTATATGTCATATTTGTGCCTGAACTTAGAATGTTCCTCTAGGTAAGAGGCAAGAGCCCAGAATAAGGATTTTAGACATCACCTAGCCCACAGCACACTGACTGGCTCACTTAAAGGAGCTGGGAGGGAGGGAGTTTTATCCAGGTGCATTTTTGGCACACAGCATCTTGATCTGCACCTGGCCCAGTGTTCTCCTCAGGTGTCCCTGTTTCTGTTGCACATGAGCTCAAAATGGCAGTATTTTCACTATCACCATCCCAGGAAGGCCACACATGAGTCACAGTAGGCTACTCTGGGCATGTGTGCAGGTAGTAGAGGTGTCATTTGCAGTTAGGATATGGACACTCCATGCTCCTCACTGTTTGGAACTGGGTAGAGTGACCTGTAGTCAGACATGGAGACTTCTTGCATCAGAATTCATTTGATTTTGTGAGTTCTGTGTCTATTTTGTCTCGTCAGCTGTATTTGTTAAACAAACACAAATAAAATATAAAACAAAAATCACAATAACAGAAAATCTAAAGAAATGCTAAAGCTCGCAATCAAATTTATATTTAACCTACTTGATATTTATTTTGTGTCAGGAGTCTGATCAGTCTTGGCATGGGTAAATGTCTTCTTTAGAATGCAATTATTCCTTTGATTTTCTACTGTATCAGTAGAGATTATTTGTTTCTTTAAGTCTGTCAGCTATGTGTAAAGGGAAATGGGGAGGTAATTTGGAGGGAGAAGTTGACATCATTCACCCATCTCCCTCTCCTTTGTGCAAAATGGCACTCAACAGATATCAAAGGCCCCTCATACCTTGTATCAATTCTGGAGAGAGACTCATGCGCATGGGTGCTGTCCTGTGCACTGCGTATGGGCCTGAAAATTCTCTAACAAAATTGCTGGTGAGAATGCTCAGTCATAGGTGGTTACACAGCATGTGAACTTCAAAAACTGATGTTTAATCTTTTTTTCAATCATTCTTTCATGTGGAAGTCCTAATAATTTCCACAGGTCCATGGGGTTCTGCAGAATTTTGCTGAGAAATCTTGCTCAGACAGTTTCACCTAAGAGGATGGCCTCACCTCACTTTCACATTTATGTTCTTTGTCGTTCTGAACATGGAAAATTGCTTCCTCACTGTTTGCAGTAGAACATTTCACAGGCACCTCAAACTGGGTGTGCTGAAATGTAAACACTGATTGTGCCTCCACGCCCTCCCGCAACGTTCAAAAAATGGAGTAGTGAACCAGTATGTTACCTGTCTCAGCAAATGACACTGATATCCACTAACTACACACTCCAGAAACCTAGCATTATTTTCTACTCATTTTCCTTAGCCTCCTCTATATTTAATCAGTCTGAAATGCTTGGTTATTCTATTTGCTAAATATGGCTGAATATGGCTGAATTAAATCTTTTTTTTTTTTTTTGACAGAAAGAGTTAGAGAGTGAGAGACAGAGAGAAGTCTTCCTTTTCCGTTGGCTCACTCCCCTAATGGCCGCTGCCGGCCGGCACGCTGCGCCAATCCGAACCCTGGAGCCAGGTTCTTCCTCCTGGGCTCCCATGTGGGTGCAGGGCCCAAGCACTTGGGCCATCCTCCACTGCCCTCACAGGCCACAGCAGAGAGCTGGCCTGGAAGAGGATCAACCGGGACAGAATCTGGTGCCCCAACCGGGACTAGAATCCAGGGTGCTGGTGCCGCAGGCAGAGGATTAGCCAAGTGAGCCACGGCCGAGTTAAATCTTTATTTGCTGTCTTCATCGCTCCTAGTCAAATTTCTTCCCTTATGAACGAACTGAATTTCCAGAAGAGTCTCTTAAGAGTCTTTGTCATCTACTAAGAAACCAGTGCAATCCATTCTCCTTTTAACTCCCCAGATGCCTGCAATTGTCAGGGCTGGGTCAGGTGGAAGGCAGAAACCCAGAACTTACTGCAAGTATCCCACAAGGGTGGCAGGGACCCAATTTGCTTAGTTGTCATCTGCTGCCTCCCAGGGTGCACATTAACAGGAAACGGGCCTAGAAGCAGAGCCAGAACTTGAACCCATGCGCTCCTGATGTGGGATGTGTTGTGTTGCAAGCAGCATCTTAGCTGCTGCATCCCTAGCTGGATGATTTCTAAACTGCAAAAATCTTACTGTGTTGTTTTCAGCATGAAAAGTCCGCAATAACTACTAGTACATTGCTTTTACAATGAAGATCAAAACCCTAGGCATAATCAACAATGATATGTGTGATCTTGCCTGTGCTAACCTCACAAGCCTCACCGCTGACTTCTTCCTTGCCCCATTGCATTCCAGGCAGACATGTAAATCCCCAGATCAAAGAGGCTCCTTCTAGTCTCTTGCTGTCTTCCCTCTGTTTGCACACTCCCACTCCTTTCATCTCACTCCTATCCTTCAGATTTTAGTAGAAGTAGCACTTCCCCCAGAGAAGCTGGAAGTTCCCCAGTACTAACCATCTGTCTAATTCACTTACTATTGTTCTAATTACACAATTAATTGCATAATTTGCAGGTTATCATCTAGACTGAAACAACTCTGGTTGCCCCAGGAGATAAGAATTAAATTTGTTGTGTTTGCTACCTTATCTTCAGCATTTACACATGCTAAAAGTAATGGATGGAATTCATGGGTAAATGGAGGAATGATTAAATTCTTTATTTTGCTCTTTCATGTTTTATTCTCAATTTTATGAATAAAATTACCATCTTCACTGCATAAAAGTTATATGAATTAGTATTTCAGTTTTTTATTAGTTGGATTTTTAAAAAAGCAATTTAATTGATAAGGTAACACCAGAGATGTGCTTGTCAAGAGAAGATGAAGAATATCTTCTCTTTCTACTGTCATTTATTTTTTTGAAGATTTACCTTATTTATTTGAAAGATACAATTACAGGGTGGAGGGAGAGAGAGAGACAGAGGAAGAGAGAGAGAGAGAGAGATTCCATCTGTTAATTCACTCCCCACATGGCATCAATGGCCAGAGCTAGGCAAACCAAAGTCAGGAGTCAGGAGCTTCTTCTGGGTCTCCCACATGGGTGCAGGGGCCCAAGGACTTGGGCCATCTTCCACTGCTTTTTCAGGTGCACTAGTAGGGAATGGGATTGGAAGTGGAGCAGCTGGAACTCCAACTGGTGCCCATATGGGATGCTGGCATTGCAGGTAGTGGCTTTATCTGCTGTGCCACAATACATGCCTCCAAATTGAAGTTTTTATTGCAAATAAACTAATTAATGTTTGTAACTTTTTAAATATCTTTTATTTAATGCATATAAATTTCCAAAGTACAGCTTATGGGTTACAATGGCTTTCCCCCTCATAACTTCCCTCCCACCGCAACCCTCCCCTTTCCCGCTCCCTCTCCCCTTCCATTCACATCAAGATTCATTTTCAAATCTCTTTATATACAGAAGATCAGTTTAGTATAAAGTAAATATTTCAAATGTTTGTAATTTAAAAAAAAGATTCCTATCTTACTGTCTTATGTGTGTTGTTTTATGTGATTAATGCATTTTTGATACACAGCAAAATAAAAAGCAACATGAAATTGTAAATTTTAAAAATAATTATCTGTGGCTTGAGTTCATTGGTATGAGACATCTTCCCATTGAACTGAAAGAGCAAGTGAATATATTGACTTGAGATTAGCAGTGCAGCTGTTGACTAGCTCAGTGTCTACTATATATTGGAGAGCCTAGTTTTAAAATATACAAAGAGGTACGGGTGTTGTGGAGCATTGGGTTAAACTGCCATTCGGGAGACCAATATCACATACTGGAATGTGGTTCAAACTGCTAGCTTCAGCCTGGCCCAGATCTGGTTTTTGCAACCATTTGAGGTGTGAACCCGCAGATAGAGGGTCAGTTTTTCTCTCTTTCTTCCTCTCTCTCTTCCTCTTCTTCTCTCTCCCTGTCTCCCACTCCATTTCCCTCCTTCATACCTTCCCTCCTTCCCTTTCTGTTACTCTACCTTTTAAATAAATAATATAAATAAATAAATATATATATTTATATATATAATAAATATATATAAATAAATAAATAAATAAATAAATAAATATAAATAAATATAAATAAATAAATAAATCTTTTAAAAATTTACAAAGAAAATACAAATATCATTTTATATTTTATTTTTTTCTTACTATTAGAAAAGGAGACTTTGAAATCTGTATCTCCTACAGAGAAAAATCCAAAAATATGTAACTTTAATAAATTTGCTTACCAAAATTAACATTTATTTTCCGTTTTGTTTATATCTTAGCCAGCATAGACGTGAAGCTAGCTTTTTATTCCTTGGATGTAAGAACTCACTATTCAGGGACTGGCATTGTGATGTACTGGGTTAAGCTGCTGACTGCAACACCAACATCCTGTATGGGCACTGGTTCAAGTCCTGACTTCTGGGAATGCAGCAGAGATGGTCCAAGTGCTTGGGCCCCTGCCACCCACATTGGATACCCAGCTGAAGCTTCTAGAGGCATTGGGTGCTGCTGCTGTCCTTCTGCTCCTCTTCCTCCTCCTCCTCCTTCTCTTTTTCCTCTTCTTCCTCCTCCTCCCCTTCCTCCTTCTCCTTTTCTTCTATGAGTGTAACACTGCATTTCAAGTAAAGAAATAAATCTTTTGAAAGAAAAATAACTCATGGGGCTGGCATTATGGCATAGCAGCTGCCTGCGACAGAGGCATCCTATATGGACATCAGTGTAAGTCCTGGCTCCTCCAATTCTAATCCAGCTCCCTGCTGATGCACCTGGAAAAGCAGTGGAAGATGGCCCAAGTATTTAGGCCTCTGCCATACACGTGGGAGACCCAGATGAAGCCCCTGGCCCCTGACTTTGGCCTGGCCCAGCACCGGCCATTGAGATCATCTGAGGAGTAAACCAGCAAGTGGAAATTTTCTCTCTCTCTGTCTTTCTGTCTCTGTTTCTTTCCCCTCTTTCTGTAATTCTGCCTTTCAAATAAAAAAATCCCTCCCCCCAAAAAAGAACTCACTATGCAAATATAAGTATAACATCCACTGTGAATGAATTCTTCATCCAGAGTTCACAGGATGTTCATTCTGGCATCAGTCCTTCCAGACTGAATCCTTATAGAAACTCTTTTATTATTATTATCAATTAACAGTTCTGGTAAAATTAAGGGATATTATTTTGCTTGAATTCCTTAGACTGACTGGTCATCTAGAAAAAAAGTTGTCAAGTTTTGATCAATAATTATTTGAAATATGAAGATTAAAAGTTAAATTCCTGATGTGGCCTTCAATTCACTCCCCCACTTCACTCGTTAAATTTTAGAAAAACAGGCTAGATATTTATCAGGCAAATCTGAAATGAGAATTATAAATGGGCATGGATTTGAAGGTCTTATCATTTAGTCCTCTTTTTTTTCCAACACTGCAGATACAGACTGTTGTACCTGACCACTGCTAATGGCTAACTCCATGCTGATTGCTAGGAAATAACTGTGCTAGTTGAATGTGTACATTAGAAAAGAAAAAAAAAGGATATTTGAGTCATGCAAAAGTCCCCAAACTGGCCTTGAACAACCTAAACTTGATAAGAAAAACAAATGATTTCAAAGACAAACTTAGAGTGGGATTTTTCATCCTGATTATGCCTTCTAATTATTTTGTCATTAGGCACAGAATTACACAATAGGTCAACTTATTCTGTTCTGGAGGTAATAGAAGCAGTGAGTGAAGTGAGCAATATGCCTCAACTAACTGTCTTTGTTCATTGACATGTTCAGAGTAGATATAGCTGTGTAATGTCTTGCTGCTTAAACAGAATAGATCTAATATCAATATTGTCTTAAATGTAAACTGAAGCTCTTTAAGATTGTATGATCCATTAGGTACTGAGCAATAGAGAAAAGCCTACTAGATAATACAGAATTTTGTATTTTAAGGTTGAAAATACAATCTTTTGACCCTGAAAGATTTTGGAATGTTAACATTTGTGTAAAAATGATGTTATGCCTAAAAAAGCTATCCATTAAAACTGCGGTCATTATTTACTTCATGAACAAGGATCAACAGTTTTAGTTCAACCAAGTTGCAAATTGTTTGACAGGCTGTCTTTTGTAAGATGAAAGCAAATATAAAGCATGCCATCTGAAAGTATAAAAGGAAAACACCTCTGTTGGCCTAAAGTTAGCTCTGTTTGATTATGACCCAGGGAAAAATGTGCAAGTTTGTTGACCATAGCTGTGTGTATGTGATTTCAAAATAGATGAGTGATCTCTGCTCCTTTTAGAGAACACATCAGCCAAGGCCTATGAAACTATTACTTGTCTGGGTGTATGGATGAAATTCAATGTACATTTCACAATTCCTAAAAGATAGTCATCTAAATTTGGGAAATATTTGGTGAATATAGGACTTTTAAGTTCCATGAGAGTTAAAAACATTAAAGAAGACCTTCTCCCAAATAAGAAATGATCAGTGGCAGAGTTAGTAGGAACAAAACTGAAAATATCCGTGAAAAGATGTAGAAAGCCTCAGGGTCAACCAAGGATACTAGGCAGACTGTTAACTATGGTATGTTCTGATCAGACCCTGAGTGGGTTGGCACTGCTAAAACTTGGACCAGAGGTTAAGTACCAAATGATTCTGGGGCGGTGATCTAAAGAGGTATTATTACCTAACTAAGGTATTGAGTTCATTAGAAAAACAAAGAAGTAAACCTATTGTTCTGAGTGGCCAAAGCCATGAAAAATAGACTTTGTCACATGCTAAGGTTAAAAACATAATTGTTTTGGAGGTAGTGGGGGTGGGGGCCAGGTGGAGCTGAGGAGGCTATAGACCAGAGATGAAAAGAAGAAAAAAATTCAGGGGGAAAAATAGTAAAAGAACTGGGTGGTTTAGGAGCTCGGTCTGTGAACAAAGGGAATGTACCATGTTCCTTCCTTTATGCAGGGTCCAGGAAATGCTCTCCAGGGCTTAAGTGCCCTTGAAAGGCACAACTGCACCAAGCTAGAGTCAGCGCCAAAGGTCATTGTGCTGCTGTCTTCCATTTGAGGAGGTTCCTTTGCTTAAATGACCACTTTTCAAGAGCTCAATCCTCTTGGTTCCTTTCTTGAAATTTTAGTATTGTTATCAACTGAAACAAGCCTTCTTTCTTTTCCTCCCAACACCTTAGCATCATGTCCTAAACATGCAACATGATTTTAATATTTGGATTTGCTAGCTCCCCCTCCACTCTTCCACAAATAAAATAATAATGTCAAGATGTAGCATTCCTAAAGCCAAGAAATGTTACAGTTGTCACTCAGAAAATTGAATTGACAATCACACAAATTAAAATTCTTTTATTTAGAACATGAGTCTGATATTCTTGATTTTATCCAATAAGTATTTATCAAGTATCCTCATACAGTTTCTGTTTTATGTGCCTGTGCCTTGTCTAATATCTGTAAGCCTTTCTGGGCACCTATTCTGTACTCTTTTGTTGAGAGAGAGACAGAGAGAAAGAGAGAGTGAGCAGATGCACTAAGGCTTTGTATCACCAGCTCCTATCAGCTCTCTGAAGGATGTGTTGCAGGTATAGGGTGTGACTTCACTACTGCCAAGGTACTGTAATCCGACCAATTTTCATTAGTGAGAATATTTGGAACCTTAGTATGCTTGAAATGCTATTTTGTGGCTTTGCTGTGTAATTCTTTTGCTACAGTATGTTTATAACTGATTTCTGAGCTCTTATTTTGCATTCCTTTTTCTAAAAATTTATTTATTTATTTAATTTATTTGAGAGACAGAAAGGGATATACCCTGTTGCTTCCTGGGCTTTGCATTAGCAGGTAGCTAGAATCAGGAGTGGAGCCAGGACTTGAACCCAGGTACTTGATATGGGGTGGAGGCATCTCAAGTGGCATCTTAAAGATTAGCCAAAAGCTTGTCATTCTGAAATCTTTTTATTTCCTGGATATGAACCATGTATTCATTGGTGAATGTTAGGAAAGCGTTACTTTACAAGTCATTACTGGGCTCTTCAGGTATAGAGTAGATATGCCCACCTATGGAGTCTTAGAAGGGAATTCAGTTTTCCTTTTCCTTATTTATTTAAAGACGCTCTGATTATACTTCACTATTGGAATAGAATTGTTAAGTACAACTGGATTGACTTTCCAGTGCAGTAAGAACATTTGTTCATGGGACTGGGTTCTAAAGTAGTGCTGTTCAGACTAGACCATATGTATGGGCCACCTGGTATCTTGTGAACATGCAGATTTGATTCCATAGATCATTTAAGTTCACTAAACTTAAGCAATGCAAAGAGACCCTTCCTGAAACCATACATCACCAGCATAACCTGAAACTTATTGAAAATGGAGACTCTTTGGCTCTACTTCAGATCCACTGAACCAGAATCTGCGTTTTAACAAGAACCCAAGTGATTTGTTTGTATGGAAGTTTGGGACACATCATCTTGAAAATCACACAGAGTCTGTCGTGTAATGGCAAAATCTAATACACAATCATACTCTCCCTTGTTATGTTTTCACTGTCCTTTTCTGATTACTCCATGAGGATACAACTGTATATGATAGGGGATCACCAATGTCCAGAGAAGAAGCCTCTCGAAACTGGCCTGTCTTGTGTATTGAACCTTGAATATTGATGTCATTTTCTTTCTTTCTTTTTCTTTTTTTTTATTTATTTTTTTGACAGGCAGAGTGGACAGCGAGACAGAGAGAGAGACAGAGAGAAAGATCTTCCTTTTTCCATTGGTTCACCCTCCATTGGCTGCTGTGGCTGGGGTGCTGCAGCCAGCGCACTGTGCTGATCCGAAGGCAGGAGCCAGGTGCTTCTCCTGGTCTCCCATGGGGTGCAGGGCCCAAGCACTTGGGCCATCCTCCACTGCACTCCCGGGCCATAGCAGAGAGCTGGCCTGGAAGAGGGGCAACCGGGACAGAATCCGGTGCCCCAACCGGGACCAGAACCCGGTGTGCCGGCGGCGCCGCAAGGTGGAGAATTAGCCTATTGAGCCACGGCGCCGGCTTCTTTCTTTCTTTCTTTCTTTCTTTCTTTCTTTCTTTCTTTCTTTCTTTCTTTCTTTCTTTCTTTTTCTTTTTTCTTTTCTTTTTTTTTTTTTGGACAGGCAGAGTTAGACACAGAGAGAGAGAGAGAGAGACAGAGAGAAAGGTCTTCCTTTCGTTGGTTCACCCCCCCAAATGGCCGTTACAGCCAGTGCGTTGTGCCAATCCGAAGCCATGAGCCAGGTGCTTCCTCCTGGTCTCCCATGTGGGTGCAGGGCCCAAGCACATGGGCCATCCTCCACCACCTTCCCAGACCACAGCAGAGAGCTGGACTGGAAGAGGAGCAACTGGGACAGAATCCGGCACCCCAAACGGGACTAGAACCCGGGGTGCTGGTGCCACAGGCGGAGGATTAGCCAAATGAGCCATGGCGCCAGCCTATTTATGTCATTTACTATAAACCTACATAGTACTGGCCACAAACTGGTCACTGAGAGCCATGTACAGACTGAAGATATATTTTGTTGGTAATTTTATTTTTCCTGATATTTTGCTAGATAAAAAGGCAATGTTATCAGGCAAATGGGATAAAATTAATTCTTATTTTCTTACATATAGCCTATATCATACAGATGTGTCTCTCATGGTATCTATAGGCATTTGAGTTTGGGATCCTTTAGACTGATAATCTCAGGATAAACACAGTGAAATAGTAGTTTGGGAATTCTAAACAGATATTCTTTTTTTTTTAACATTTATTTATTTGAAAGTCAGAGTTACACAGAGAGAGGAGAGGCGGGGAGAGAGAGAGAGAGAGAGAGAGAGAGAGAGAGAGAGAGAAAGGTTTTCCATCTGATGGTTCACTCCCCAATTGGCTGCAACTGCCAGAGCTACACCAGGAGCCAGGAGCATCTTCTGGGTCTCCCACGTGGGGTCCCAAGGACGTGGGCCATCTTCTACTGCTTCCCCAGGCCATAGCAGAGAGTTGGATTGGAAGTGGAGCAGCCAGGTCTTGAACCTGCGCCCATATGGGATGCCGGCACTTCAGGCCAGGACGTTAACCCGCTGCACCACAGCACTGGCCCCCAACAGATATTCTTTAAAACAAAAAGTTCCCGTGATCTATTTAGTTCAATAAACTGAGTGAAAAATGCATACTTTTGAATGATATTTCCGAGAATTTTAATAACCACATATAGTTTTTGAGTTGCTATTGTGACATTTCCCAAACTTATTTAATCACAGAGTATAAAAGGATTCGAGTTATTACTTTTTAAACAATATTTATTTATTTATTTGAAATAATTACAAAGAGGGAGAGACAGACAGACTCATATATGCACACACACAAGGTGGGAGAGGGGGAGAGAAGAGAAAGAAATCTTCCATCTGCTGGTTCACTTCCCAAATGGCTGCAACAGCTAGGGCTGGGCTAGGTCAAAGCCAGAAGCCAGGAACTTCTTCCAAGTCTCTCACATGGGTGGCAGGGAGAGAGAAGGAATCTGCTGGTTTATTTCTGAAATGCCTGCTTCAGCAGGTGCTGGGCGGGATCAAAGCCAAGACATGGAAACAATCCAGTTCTCCCTCATGGGTGGCAGGGACCCAAGTACTTGACCCTTTTTTCTCTCAGAGTGCACATTAGTAAGATACTTGAAATGGGAGCAGAGCGGGGACTTGAATATAAGCACTTCAATGTGTGAGGTGTGTATTCCAAGCACTGTCTTAACCACTGTGCAAAATGTTTACCTAGAAAACATTTATTATCTGGCCCTGTACAGAAAATGTTTGCTGATATCTGCTTTAGTGTATCCTGAAAAAGGCCTAAATTCTTCATATGGAAAAGAATACTTAAACAGTACTGCCTTTTTTGATGAGTACAAGCATGCTAAATATAATAGCATTTTTTAACAAATCAATGTTTTGTCTTATAGACACTTTAAAATCAATGTAAAGTATTTTAGTATATTATAAGAATTTATTTCTGAAAATTCTACAAATAATTTTCAGACTTTACAAAAAAATAGAGTTTAGATTTAATAGCAAACTTATTCTGTATCCAGATTTTACCTGAGAGTATTTTTAGCTGATTAATATTGTAGCAGTTTTCAAATATTTTGGTCTTAAGAGCCCATTACACTCAAAAATTATTGAAGCCTTCAAGGATATTTTATTCAATTGCCCAGAAATTAAAATTGAGAAAAATTTAAAATGTCTGTACCTGTCATTAAAAATAGCAATAAACCATGTAATATAAATATTAGCAACATATAGTTTATAAAAATAATTCATATTTTCTAAAAAAATGACAGTTTTTTTGGCATATCTCCTTAGGGTTTTGTTTAATAGGATACAACCAAATTCTCGTATCGATTTCTGCATTCAATCTGTTGTGATATTGGACTTCATTAGTCCTGTGGAAAATTCCACTGAGACCCTGTAAAAGAGTGAAAGTAAACAAAGGCTTCAATTATTATGAAAGTATATTTGCTTTTAGGGCCCCTTTGGAAGAATATCAGGAACCTGCAGAATTCCCTGTATGACATTTTTTAAACGTTACTCTTTTCTAACTGTGAATGAGTATTAAGCTTATACGTCACACATAGTGATGCACACACAAACATGCACACTTATGTATGTTTATAGTGGTAAAAATTATTGACAGTCTCAATTTAGGAATGCAGTGTTTCAAATGTTTGCTTGTAAGCTACCTGATTGATTATCTGTTGAACCCTGATGGGATTCCAGAATCTGCCTGTTTGGAGTATTCATGATTCTGTGTGAAAATGTATTCAGAGTTCAACCTGGGTTCCAAGAACACAGCTCTCTTCTTGCTGACTGGCAACAATGTAGGGACCCCTACCCATGCACCACTGCTCCCTAGGCAGTGAAGTTTGGGATTTTTGCAGCTCCAAACTATTAAGGGGCTCCCCAGGCCTGTGGCTAGAGGAACAGCATGATGAAAAAAGGGTCTCGAGGTGGGTGGTAAAATGTCTTGTTTTTATAAAAAGCAACCAGGTGAAATATTTTTTTCATCTTAGTACTTCTGTGCTTTGGATTAAGGCCTGTCTTCTTGTCTGCTCTCCATATCTTCCTGGATTGGTTAGACCTTTTCAACTCAAATTAGCTTGCTCACGTACCTTGGGGAGCTTGGATAGAAGAGCCAGAGCTGACTTCATACATGTGAGGTGTCATGATGACTGTATCTGTCTTCAGCTCTCAACTCCACTTTTTGTAGGTGTCATTCTCACTCAAACTGGCCCTTTCCATGTGGTGAGAAAAAGGGAAAACTAGCATGTGTAGTCTCTCCAGAGAAAAAGAGAAAGAAAGGGACATGTTCTTTTGGCAATGCTTAGAACAGTTCCAGTTGAAAGGATGCTAGCTTCCGAGCCAGGGCCGCATGGTTATCCTTTGGTGGGGAAGGGCAGTGCTCGACTGGAAGCCCCTTCCCAAATTATATGGGGAGTTGGTGAAGGCATTCAGTGAAGACAGCAAGAAAAAAAAAATCATTCTGCACTTGCTTCTTGGGGAAGAAGGAGGTTCCCATGTGTCTTTGTGACTTTTAAATTTTTATTGTTTGAATTAATTAGCTGCAATCATTAAGTTCCTGGGAGGAAACTGAGAAATAAATTCCAAACTATAGATAAGATGCAGAGTTTGAGAAATCTCGCTGTACACCCAAGCTGATAATCCTCAACCCCAAGTAGACGTGAATTCATGCTCTGTAAAATGTGTCTGTTGTAAACCTTCCTGAAACTACTGTTTCTTTCAATTTTCTCAACACAGAGACTATTAGTTTCTTTTCATTGAGAGGAAAATTGATACCAACTGAAGTCAAATAATTTGTCCCAGATCTCAATTAGTAAATGATAGAACTGCATTCTTCTCACCCCAAACTAGCTTTCTTTCCCCAACAGGTACTACTTGTCTATTAAACATTTTGGTAACCAAACAAGTCCTAAATTTGTTCATTCATTCTCCAACTATTTGTTGACAGGCACAGGAAGCGATACACAGTGAGCAACACAGACAAGGGCTTAATCTCCTGGAGTTAATGTCCTGGGGGGGATAAAGAAAAACAAACAAGTAAATACATGAGGATATGATGTCACATGGTAAGAACTACCAGAGAGAAAGGGATGGGAGAAGTATGCTTTTTAATTAAGGTGATTAGGGATGGAGACTTTGAGGTTACACTAGAGCAGGAACCAGGAAGCAAGGCAGGAGGAGATTGCAAGGAAGGGCATCACTGACAGGAGAGCAGAAAGAACAAAGGCATTCAAGTGTGAATGTCCTTGGCATGTTTATAGGGAACAACAAAGAGGCCAGGGGCCTGGAACTGATTTTGGGTAGGGGTGGGGGATTAGATCAGAAAGGTAGCCAAGGGACATTTTATCATGAAAGATCAGAGAGTTGGCAAGTATTTCACTGTGTGTTCTTGTTTCCTGAAAGAGAAAGAAAGGTAAACAACTTTTTATCATATTACAGTGTTTACCCTGAGAGAAAAGAATCTTTTGTCATCTTGGCCATCCATAGTGACATATTCAAGTTTGTAAGTTCAATCATTTAATCATTCATTCCTTCAGTCAATATTTATCCAGCACCCACCATACGCAAGGTGCTGAGCCAGATGTTAGACCTGTGGAAAAGGAAATGATACACAATTTTCTGTCCTCCAGGACCAGATGTGAATATATCACATATATTGGTAGGAGGACCAGGTTGACAAAGCCATCTAGTATGACTGTCTACATATTTTCCCTGCAAAAGATGTCTTCCATAAGTACAAGTGAGAGCTCTGCTATTTACTGACATGCTGCTATGAATTTTTAAATTAAATGTTTTACTAGAAATGGACAGTGTGGTAATGGGTCCATCTTACTACTGTTTCAGAAGGATTTAGAAGCTTTTAATTTCCATGTCACATCCATTCAAAATGTATGATGTCATGCACTCTGGGGAGCAATTCATTGCACAATTTGAAGTGGAATCAGCAAAAACATGACTCAAAAGGGAAACAAAGGTGACAAGGCACAGAATAAACACAACAGCACACAGACACCTATTTTGACCCTTTGTGTGGTTAAGCTGTCCAGGAGCTGGGAGTTGAACAGAAACAAATCTGAAAACCCAATCCCATGCCATTGTCTGCAGTATAAATCAGGATGAAGTAAAGTTAATGTGTTAAGCAGAAAACATTTTTAGTGTTGGTTTCCTTTGCATTGAAATGAGGAAAACAGAGAGTAAAGGAAGGCCAAGTGAGGGGACTCCACAACGAACTGTGGAATTCAAGAGAGGACGGCAGGTCTGAAAAGAGGCCTCTGACTCCACAGCCCAGCTGCTGCCAACCAGCTGTCGCCCACCCTGCCCAGGGCGCTTTCATGTGCCTGTTTCCTCTGCACAAGACAGGAAATGAGTGCCAATGCTCTTTCCAAAACCCGCTCCCCTGCCCTTCCCTCTCCTTCAAATTTGGTTGCATTTGAACTTGCATATTTCACATGGGTCGGGAAAATTGTTTCTAGACTCTGACTGTGCAGTGCTATATCACAATATTCAAGGGCAGGAAAAGCCCATGTGTGTGGCTGCCAAGTCAAATCCTTGCCAAAATGGTCCAAGCGAATGCAAAGGTCTGCAAATTGTCGTTAAATGGATGATATGTGGAGGACAAGCATATGGGGTGGAGCTAACAGATGGAATCACTGGGTGTCTCCAGCTATTTCTACAGTTTTTATTTTTCATGTTCTTATTACAGTATTTGAGAATTTAAGCATTTGCATAGTTATGGTCAGTGAATGCCTACACATTTCAAACTGGAATTAGGTCAGGTGTTATTTGAGCTAAAAAACTTAATCCAACGTTTGTGGGATACGGATGATCAATAAAGAGCTGCTTAATGAAAGAATATGTATTTAAAAAATTATAGATAAATATCAGATTGCAGAAGTAAAAATTCAGTGGAAATATGCCATTTGAATCTAGTTCCTACAACTGCCTCATTCCACAGAGGAGAAATTCTATTAAGAATTTGCCACACATTCTGATATGATTTAATTTTAATTAGTCCTAACAGAGTGTCAGAGGATTTCTTGACTGATTAATGATTAACTAAGTAATTTCAATTTCTGAATGAGCTTTTCCTCCCTTAGTTTTTTTAAAAAAAATTTATTTAACAGGTAGAGTTATAGACACAGAGAGAGAGAGAGACAGAGAGAAATGTCTTCCTTCCGTTGGTTCACTCCCCAAATGGCCACAACAGCCAGAGCTGCACCGATCTGAAGCCAGGAGCCAGGTGCTTCTTCCTGGTCTCCCATGCGGGTGCAGAGGCCCAAGCACTTGGGCCATCTTCTATTGCTTTCTCAGGCCACAGCAGAGAACTGGACTGGAAGAGGAGCAACTGGGACTAGAACCCGGTGCTCATATGGGATGCCGGCGCCGCAGGTGGAAGATTAACCAAGTGAGCCACGAAACCGGCCCCGCCCCCTTTAGTTTTTGGAAGTTTGATTTTACATGCATTTTCATTGGAGTCAAACAAGAGTAAGGACTTTTTAAAACCATAGCTCTTCGGCCGGCGCCATGGCTCAGTAGGCTAATCCTCCACCTTGCGGCGCCAGCACACCAGGTTCTAGTCCCGGTCGGGGCACCAGATTCTGTCCTGGTTGCCCCTCTTTCAGGCCAGCTCTCTGCTGTGGCCCGGGAGTGCAGTGGAGGATGGCCCAAGTGCTTGGGCCCTGCACCCCCTGGGAGACCAGGAGAAGCACCTGGCTCCTGCCTTCGGATCAGCGCGGTGCGCCGGCCGCAGCGGCCATTGGAGGGTGAACCAATGGCAGAGGAACACCTTTCTCTCTGTCTCTCTCTCTCACTGTCCACTCTGCCTGTCAAAACAAACAAACAAAAAAAACCCATAGCTCTTTGAGTTTAAATTTTTTTCAAATCATAGAGAATTTAGTTTCAGAGACTTTCCCATTTTGCAGCTGAAAGCAAGTGACTTTAAAGTTTTCCAGATTAGAATTCCCTAGGAGTGCTTGGTCAAAAAATTACAGCAGAAAAGGACCTAATTTCTTCATGGTAGCCCTCATAACTGGTTGGTCAGAAATAAGAGAAAATTAATTGATTTCTTATCAATTTCACAAGACATATTTTATATGCTCAGTCTTTAAAAAGCATAAAATATTTTTGTTATAGCTCAAAATTTGGTGAATTTATTTGTTGAGAGATTTCAAGATGTTGGATTAGGGAGCAACATGATATGCTAGATTAGGGATAAGCAGTGAAAGAAAGGGATGTAGGAAGTGCACTCTCAGTGGGGAATTGGAGAGAAAACTGCGCTGGAAATCCTACAAGAGGACTAGGAACTCTGCAGACCTATGTGAAAGGTGTGGATGGGCAACATGAATGTAGGTGCAGTGCACAACTGCAGCTGCTGAGAGCCGGAACAGGCAGCAGCTTGGAGACGGAGGTGAGATCAGACTGCAGCAACCTGTGGAGATATAGCTGGAGGGAGAGTGTGGCCTGAGTCCAGACTGGAGCTGTGAGGGCTAGTGGTTACTAGAAGTTGCCCACAGACCCAGTGGAAGTAGAAGGGACACATTTGTCACACCCCCAACTCCCCAGTAGCACCTGCTGCCTGGTTGAGAAAGAGCAGGTGCCATTTTGGGTTTGGGCGGCAGCTGTGCAAGCCTTTGTGCTGACAGAGCAACTGACTGAGACAGGACGCCATCTTCACAGTAGTACTGGCAGCAATGGCAGAGCAACATTAGGTCAGTGGCACTTTTTTTTTTTTTTGCCACAGTATCTTGGCTTTCCATACCTGGAATACTGTCATGGGCTTTTTAGCCAGATCTGAATGCCTTAAGGGCTGATTCTGAGGCCAGAGTGCTGTTCTTTCTTTACTTTATTTCATATTTATGGCTGTATTTCTGTGTTTCTGTGTGTAACATATCTTTAAGCATCTTTTGCAGGGCTGGATGAGTGGTGACAAATTCTTTCAATTTCTGTTTGCTATGAAAGGTCTTTATTTCACCTTCATTCACAAATGAGAGCTTTGCAGGATATAATATTCTGGGCTGGCAGTTTTTCTCTCTTAGTACTTGGGCTATGTCTTGCCATTCCCTCCTAGCCTGTAGGGTTTCTGATGAGAAGTCAGCTGTGAGTCTAATTGGAGATCTTCTGAGAGTAATCTGATGTTTCTCTCTTGCACAGTTTAGGATCTTTTCTTTGTGTTTCACTGTGGTGAGTTTAATTACAATGTATCATGGTGAGGATCTCTTTTGGTCATGTTTATTAGGGGTTCTATGAGCTTCCTGTACTAGGATGTCTCTGTCCTTCTCCAAACCCGAGAAATTTTCTGCAAGTATCTCACTAAAAAGGTCTTCTAATCCTTTCTCTCTCTCCATGCCTTCAGGAACTCCTAGAACCCGAATGTTGGGTTTTTTAATAGTATCCTGTAGATCCCCAACTATATTTTTTAGATTTCTAATTTCCTCTTCTTTTCTTTGGTTTGACTGTACACTTTCCTGTGTTCTGTCTTCTAAGTCTGATATTCTCTCTTCTATCTCACTGATTCTGTTTTTAAGGCTCTCAAATGTGTTTGTCCTGTGTTCTATTGAATTCTTCATTTCATTTTGATTTCTCTTCAATATCACAATTTCATGTTCTACTAAATTCCTCATTTCATTTTGATTCATCCTTAAGCTTTCATTTTCACAAGAGAGATATTCTGTCCTGTCCAGTATGGATTTCTGTAGTTCATGAATTTGTTTTTGATAACGTCTAAATATTCTTATCATAAATTTTTTGAAATCTGTATCTTGTATTTCTTCTATCTCATCATCATCATAATCTTGTATTGGAGTGTCATGTTCATTTGGGGGCATCATAATGTCTTCCTTGTTCTTGTTTCCTTGGTTTCTGTGTTTGTTGTTTTGCATTGTGGAGCTATTCTTTGGTTTCTTCTTCTTTTTTATTTCCTCACTGTGGTGGCTTTTCTCATTATACTATGACTCTAGATTAAGTGGACTGTCTGCTTTTGGTGAATCTCTAGAGGCTTGTGATGGGTGTGGCCAGAGAGTTCTGTTCAGTTCTTCAGGGTTAAGGGTGTGCTAAAGGTGACACACTCAGGTTTGGCATGGTAAATCTTCTCTCTCTCTCTCTCTCTCTCTCTCTCTCTCTCTCTCTTTTTTATTCACAAGGGAAGTAATTCCACTCAGCTGAGCTCTTCTCCTTGATGGCGATCAGTGCCTGAGTGCTAGCCCCAGTGGGTATAATATTCGTCTGCTCTGTCCCAGGGACCACACAAAGGATCAGTGCAGTCCTCAGTGTAAATCCAGATTCCCCTGCAATGTCTCCCACCGGGTTGTCAAGGTTACTGAGTTGTGGCATCTCCCATGGAGACTACTCACTTAGTCACACTGTGAGTTCTCCCCTACACCCTCAGTTTTTTTTTTTCTACGCAGTCCCAGTTCATAAGCTCCACCCATTCATTAGGTCTTAACCTTCTGTTATTTCTCCCCACCAGAGTCAGGTTTTTATGCTTGGCTGAGGGTGGGCACAGCCCTGAGCTGGCACAGCTGTTATGTATGTCCAAAATGGCACCTGCTGTATTGTTTTCCCCGCCTCTGTAAAGTGAGTGGAGAGACAGAATCGTGTCCATACCGGTACCTTTTATTTATTTATTTTTCTCTCCTCTAGTTGGGCTGGTAAACTTTCCCCCATGGGGCTTCAAACCTCGTTCCCACTAGACTCTTCCTGCCGCTTTTCTGCCAGTGTCTTGGGCTACTGCGGTTTTGCCTCACCTTTCTTTCCAGCACTGGTGCATAGACTCAGTGGCTGGGGTCCTGAGCTGTGGACGCCTGTGCCCTCCACATAGGTGCACTGTGTCCCACTAGTTCCGGAAGAGTTTCCTCTGCAGTTTTTTCCCTAACTCTTCCCTGAAAGTACAGTAATCCACTTTTATTAAACTATCATTTCCCAGACTATCAGTGCACTCCCTCCCTATTCCACCATCTTGGAGCTCCTCCCACAACAGTATTTGGATATTAGAATGTGAAGATGCAAAGATTGAGGAAATGTTGGAAACAGAATTCAAAATTAATTATAGGACTACTTAATAGCAATCAGAAGCAAAATAAATGAACTAAAAAAACATTCATGATATAAATGAAAATTTTTCTCATGAAATTGAGATTTACAGAGAAATCAAAATGAAATATTGGAAGTGAAGTATTTAATAATCAAATAAAAATGTGTTGGAAAGCTTTAATAGCAGACTTGGTGAGGCAGATGAAAGAATACCTGAGTTAGAAGACAAATCTATGGAAATCTTTCAGTCAGACCAAAAAAAAAAAAAAAAAAAGAAGAAGAAGAAGAAGAAATTATAAAACTTAAAAACATTGTTGCAGATTTATGGGACACTATCATATGACACAACACATGGGTTTTAGGAGTTGCAGAAGGTGTGGAAAGAGAGGATGGACTATAAGGCCTATTTAGTGAAATAATTAGAGAAATTTTGTCCAATTTGGAGAAAGAAAGGGACATCCAAGTACAGAAAGCACATAGGACTCCTGACAGACCTGACCAGAAAAGATTTTCACCAAGACACATTGTAGTCAACCTTTCCACAGTGAAACATAAAGAAAAGATTCTAAAATGTGCATGAGAGAAATACCAGATTACTTTCAGAGAATCTCCAATTAGACTCACAGCTGACTTCTCATCAAAATCCCTACAGGCTAGAAGGAAATGGCAAGATATAGTTCAAATCTTCACAGAAAAAAACTGTCAACCCAGAATACTGTAACCTTTAAAGCTCCCATTTATGAATGAAGGTGAAATAAAGAGTTTCCATAAGAAACAGAAATTGAAATAATTTGTCTCCACTCGCCCAGCCTTACAAGGATGCTTAAGGATGTGCTACACACAGAAACATAGAAAGATAGTCATCATTATGCAAGAATGTGAAGGCAGAGAATCTGTCATTAAAATTACAAAAGAAATCCAAAGTAAGCTGTAGGAATATTTATGGAAAAATGGCAGGGCCAAGTTGTTACTTATCAGTAGTCACCTTGAATGTGAATAGCCTCAACCCTTCAGTAAAAAGATACAGACTGGCTGAATGGATTGAAAATAATGACCCATCTATTTTCTGCCTACAAGAAACTCAAAGATACACACAGACTGTATCTCCAAAGATACATACAGACTGAAAGTAAAATGATGAAAAAATATTCTGTGCTAATGGAAAGCAAAAAAGGGCAGGTGTTGCCATCCTAATATCAGACAAAAAAAGACTTTAACACAAAAACTGTCAAAAGAGATGAAGAGCCGGTGCCGTGGCTCAACAGGCTAATCCTCCGCCTTGTGGCGCCGGCACACCGGGTTCTAGTCCCGGTTGGGGCACCGATCCTGTCCCGGTTGCCCCTCTTCCAGGCCAGCTCTCTGCTGTGGCCAGGGAGTGCAGTGGAGGATGGCCCAAGTGCTTGGGTCCTGCACCCCATGGGAGACCAGGAGAAGCACCTGGCTCCTGCCATCGGAACAGCGCGGTGCGCCGGCCGCAGCGCGCTACCGCGGCGGCCATTAGAGGGTGAACCAACGGCAAAGGAAGACCTTTCTCTCTGTCTCTCTCTCTCACTGTCCACTCTGCCTGTCAAAAATAAAAAAAAATTGTAAAAAAAAAAAGAGAGATGAAGAAGGGAACTATGTAATGAATAAGGGATAAATTCAACAGGAAGATGTGACTATAATAAATGTATATGCACCAAATTACAGAGTGCCTAGTTATTCAAAAGAAATGTTAATTGACCTAATGGGTAACATAGACTCCAATACAGTAGTATCGGGAGGCTTCAACACTCCACTTTCATTAATGGACAGATCATCCAGATAGAAAATCAACAAACAACAGAGCTAACTGACACTGTGTACCGAATAGACCTAACTGATATCTGCAGAACTTTTCACCTGATGGTTGCAGAATACACGTTCTTCTCATCAGTGCTGAAACTTTCTCTAGGATAGACCACATGCTAGGCCATAAAGCAAGTCAGCAAATTCAAAAAAATTGAAATCATACTGTGCATTTTCTCTGACTACAATAAAAATGAAGCTGGAAATCAACAACCCAAGAAACTCAAGATCATATGCAAACACATGGGTACTGAACAACATGTTCCTGATTGAACAGTAGGTCATAGATGAAATCAAGATAAATAAAAAAAAAATTCTGGAACCAAATTAAAATGACAATACATATCAAAACATAGGGAAGGGGCCAATGCTGTGCTACAGTGAATTACAGCCCTGAACTGCAGCACCAGCGTCCCATATTTGTGCCGGTTTGAGTCCCGGCTTCTCCACTCCTGATCCAGCTCCCTGTAATATGCATGAGAAAATAACAGAGAATGGTCCAACTTGGACCCCTGCACCCATGTGGGAGACCTGGAAGAAGCTCTGGTTTCTGGTTTTGGATTGGCTCAGCTCTAGTTGTTGTGGCCATTTGGGGAGTGAACCAGTAGACGGAAGAGCTCTGTCTCTCTCTCTCTCTCTCTCTCTCTCTCCCTCTCTCTCTCTCTCTAGTTCACTCTGTAACTCTGTCTTTCAAATACATAAAATAAAACTAAAAGAAACTCATATGGGATACAGCAAAAGCAGTGTTAAAGAGGGAAGTTAATAGCAATCAGTGCCTACATGAAGATGTTGGAAAGGTACCAAATAAATGAGCAATCATGCATCTCAAAAACCTAGAAAAACAACAGCAAACCAAACCCAAAATTAGGAGGAGGAAAGAAATCATTAAAATTAGAGAAGAAATAAAGAAAATTGAAACAAAAAATACGAATAATCAGTGAAATGAAAAGCTATTTTTTTTGAAAAAAAATAACATGAAGGCCCAATTACCAAGAAATAAAAAAGAGGGAGAAGACCCAAATCAATAAAATCAGACCAAAAAAAAAAAAGGAAATGTAACAACAGATACCATGGAAATAAAATGAATCATCAGGAATTAAACGAGCTGTATGGCAACAAACTGTGAAACCTAGAATTTATGGATAGATTTCCAAACATATACAATCTACCAAAATTGAGTCATAAGACATAGAAAAACCTAAACAGACCAATAACCAAGATAGAAATTGAATCAGTGAAAGAGACCGTCCCAACAAAGAAGAGCCCTGGACAGGATGGCTTCACTGCTGAATTATACCAGACATTTAAAGAAGAACTAATTTCAATTCTTCTCAAGTTACTCAAAACAATTGAAAGGGACAGAATCCTCCAAAACTCCTTCTATGAAGCCTGCATCACCTTATTTCCAGTGCCAGAAAAAAGATACAACAGAGAAAGAGAACTATAGACCAATATCCCTGATGAACATATATGCAAATATCCTTAACAAAATATTAGCTAATCGAATCCAACAACACCATCAGAAAGATCATTATGTGGGATTTATCCCTGGTATGCAGGGATGGTTCAACATTTGCAAATCAGTAAATGTGATACATCACATCAAAAAACTGAAGAACTAAAAACATATGGTTATCTACAGAGATGCAGAGAAAGCATTTGGTAAAACATGACATCCTTTCATGATGAAAACCTTAAGTAAATTGAGTATAGAAGGAACATTCCACAACACAATCAAAGCAATTTATGACTGACCCATGGCCAGCATTCGATTGAATGGGGGAAAGCTATTTAATATAATCCTAGAAGTTTTAGCCAGAGCCATTAGGCAAGAAAAATAAATCAAAGGGATACAAATTGGAAAGGAGGAAATCAAGTTATCCATATTTGCAGATAACATAGGATCCAAAAGACTCCCCAGAAAGACTATTGGAACTCATAAAAGAGTTTGGTAAAGGGGCAGGATATAAAATCAACACAGAAAAATCAATAGCCTTTGTGTAACACATAATGTTATGGTTGAAAAGAAATTTTTTTTTTGACAGCAGAGTTAGACAGTGAGACAGAGAGAGAGAGAGACAGTGAGAAAGGTCTTCCTTTCATTGGTTCACCCCCCAGATGGCTGCTACGGCCAGCACGCTGCTGCTGATCCGAAGCCAGGAGCCAGGTGCTTTCTCCTGGTCTCCCATGTGGGTGCAGGGCCCAAGCACTTGGGCCATCCTCCACTACCGAGAAGGAATTTTTAAGATCAGTCCAATTTACAATATGTCCAAAAATAATGAAATGCCTTGGAATAAATTTAACCAAGGTTGATATCCAAGATCTCTATGATGAAAGTTAAAAAACATTAAAGAAAGAAATAGAAGATGGCCGGCGCCGTGGCTCAATAGGCTAATTCTCCACCTGCGGTGCTGGCACCAAGGTTCTAGTCAAAGTTGGTAGGGGTGCCGGATTCTGTCCTGGTTGCCCCTCTTCCAGGCCAGCTCTCTGCTATGGCCCAGGAGTGCAGTGGAGGATGGCCCAAATCCTTGGGCCCTGCACTCTCATGGGAGACCAGGAGAAGCACCTGGCTCCTGGCTTCAGATCAGCGTGGTGCGCCAGCCACAGCGGCCATTGGAGGGTGAACCAATGGTAAAGGAAGACCTTTCTCTCTGTCTCTCTCTCTCTCACTGTCTAAATCTGCCTGTCAAAAAAAAAAAAAAGAGAAAGAAATAGAAGAAGACATTAAAAAATGAAAAATCTTCCATGTTCATGTATTGGAAGAATCAACATCATCAAAATTTCCATACTACCAAAAGCAATATGCAGATCCAGTGATATTCCAATCAAAACACCAACATTTCTTGCAGATCTAGAAAAAACTGATGCTAACATTCATATAGAAACACAAGAGACCCTGAATAGCTAAAGCAATCTTATACAATGAAAACAAAGCCAGAGGCATCACAACACCTGATTTCAAGACATACTACAGGGCAGTTACAATCAAAACATCCTGGTACTGCCACAAAAACAGACTTATAGCCCAGTGGGACAGAACAGAAACTCCATAAATCAACCCATGCATCTGCAACCTACTTGTCTTTGACTAAGAGGCTGAAATCAATCCCTGGAGTAGGGACAAATGCTGCTGGGGAAACCAAATCTCCACGTGCAGAAGTTTTACACTAGACCCATACCTAACACCTTACACAAAAATCCACTCAAAATGGATCAAAGACCTAAATATATTATCCAAACTATCAAATTATTAAACATCGGGGAAACTCTGCAAGATACTGGCATATGGAACAACTTCTTGGAAAATACTTCAGAAGCACAAGTAATCAAAGCCACAATTGACAAATGGGATTACATCAAGCTGAGAAGCTTCTGCACTGCAAAAGAAACACTCAGCAAAGCGAGGAGGCAACCAACAGAATGGGAGAAAATATTAACAAATTATGCTACTGATAAAGGTTAATATCCAGAATCTATAAAGAGCTCTAGAAATGTAACAACAATAACAAAAAAATCAAATTAAGAAATGGCCAAAGACTTGAACAAACATTTTCTTTTTTTTATTAACTTTTATTTAATGAATATAAATTTCCAATGTACAGCTGATGGATTACAATGGCTTCCCCCTCCCATAACTTCCACCCGCAACCCTCCCCCTCCCACTCCCTCTCCCCTTCCACTCACATCAAGATTCATTTTCAATTCTCTTTATATACAGAAGATCAATTTAGTATATATTAAGTAAAGATTTCAACAGTTTGCACCCACATAGAAACACAGTGAAAAATACTGTTTGAGTACTAGTTATAGCATTAAATCAAAATGTACAGCACATTAAGGACAAAGATCCCACATGAGGAGCAAGTGCACAGTGACTCCTGTTGTTGACCCAACAAATTGACACTCTAGTTTATGGCGCCAGTAACCACCCTAGGCTGTCGTCATGAGTTGCCAAGGTTATGGAAGCCTTCCAAGTTCGCCGACTCTGATCATATTTAGACAAGGTCATAAAAGACAGGGTGAGGACAGTAACCAATGATCCTAAGAGTGGCGTTAACCAGGTCTGAACAATTATACAGCATTAAGTGGGGAAGAGGACCATCAGTACACACAGGCTGGGAGTAGAGCCATTGGTGGTAGAGTAGAGGTTATAATTACAAAGGAATGAGGCCCATGTGCGCTAGACAGAGTCTAGAACAAAGGACAGAGTCATTATTAGAGGAGCTAAGAAAGGTGCTGTCTAAGCTACAATTAAGTTTTCTGATTGAGAGGTAAATAGAACCTGACAGAAGGGGCCTGGTAATAATCTGTTGGGCTTTAGGCCTTGTAAGTTAAGAGGCCCAGACCTATCTATCTCTTCACCTGGGGTATATCCTAAGGGAGGTGTGAACCACCCTGGGGGAAGGCACTCTGTTGACTTTCATTACTTAGCTGGCCTGGGAGGAGAGCTGGCCAGGTAAAGGCAGGTGGCATCTCTAACAAGAAATTTACAGTTCTGCCTGCAATGTTGTTGACCCTGCTTGACCATACCCTCAGCTGCAGTGGTCACTTTGGAAGTTGGGCTGAGTGAAGGGCTTTTCAGCTTAGAGCCAATAAGATCTGTGGCTCTGACCTGGACATCCTTTGACTCCAGGGCAGGTCCATTTCCAGTGATCCAACTCTTGGCAGAGCTGCCAGGGCTCCTCACAAGCTGACTTCTGCTGAAGCCCAGGCTTACCACATTGAAAGCCACTGCAGTGGACTGGCCTTGAACAGACATTTTCAAAAGAGGAAATTCAAATGGCCAACAGACACTTGAAAAAATGTTCAGCATCACTTTCCATCATGGAAATGCAAATTAAAACCACAGTGAGGTTTCACCTCACTCCTGTTAGAATAGCTCTCATACAGGAATCAACAAACAACAAATACTGATGAGGATGTGGGGGAAAAGATACCCTAATCCACCGTTGGTGGGAATGTAAACTGGAACAACTACTGTTGGAGACAATATGGAAACACCTCAGAAATCTGAATATGGACCTACCATATGATCCAGCCATCCCACTCCTAGGAATTTACCCAAACCAAAAGTAATCAGCATATGAAAGTGTCATCTGTACCCTCATGTTTATTGCAGCATAATGCACACTAGCAAAGATATGGAATCAATCCAGATGTCCATCAACTGTTGACTGGATAAAAAAAATATATGGTTTATATATTCAATGGAGTACTACTCAGCTTTAAAAAATGAAATCCTGTGTTTTGCAACAAAATGGGTGCAACTGGAAACCATTGTACTAAGTGAAATAAGCTTCTCCCAAAAGATTGATATCATATCTTTTCCTTGATCTGAGGTAACTAATAGAGTACCTGAAATGTAATGTATTGGAATAAGATAGACATTTTGAGATTTGGTGATTGTTTATAGCCCTTGTCTCTTCCATTAAGGAACAGTGTTTTTTTTTTTTTTTTCCTCTTCACACTATTTGTTGAAATCTTTTTTACTTAGTGTAGGGTTAACTATAAAATCATTAAATAAACTGAAAATAGATCTTTGTAAATATAAAGAGTGGGAATGTGAGAAGGAAGTGGAGGAAGTGTTGGAGCATGGGTGGGAGAAAGGGAATGGGGGTAAGTATGTCTATGTTCCTAAATCTGTATATATGAAATACATGAAACTTGTATGACTTAAATGAAATTTAGAAAAATAAAAAAGAACTTTATTTGTTATTAAGTAAGATTTTTCTCTCAATAAAGGCCATTATATTTATTGAAAGAATAGAAAAATTCAAGTAAAAATAAGCCAAATAATATTCTGCATTATCCAAAGCCAGGACATTGTTATGAAAGTTAACAAATATATTAACTTTAGAATGGGAAATTGATTGGACTTTCCTTGTACATCTGTAATAAATTATGGTCAGATAGATAAAATTAGACTTTAAATTAATTCATCTTTTCCTTCAGATTATTTTCTTTTCTATTATTATGCTCATCCTGAAAAATAAATGAACTCTGTAACTAAATGTATATAGAGTTATCGTGTGATATCTACATTAAACACATCCTCCATTTTCATTAGCATTGAAACAAAAGGAAAGCAACTTGTCTCATTATTTTTTAAAGTGCAGTTAGTTAGTAATGGATAGAAGTGGAATATGCTAAGTAAAATAAAGCAGGCACAGAAAGACAAGTGCCACATGTTCTCACTCATTTGTGGAAGCTGAAAAAGTTGATCTAATAGAAAAAGAGAGCGGGAGAGTGGTCATGAGAGACTGCGAAGGGCAGGGGAACAAAGAGGTGGATTAAGGTTGAATTATGAATACCAAAGTACAGTTAGGTCGGAGGAGTTAATACTAGGTTTATATACACAATAGAGTGTCCAATGACATATTTCAAAATAATTAGTAGAATCAGAAGTTCTGAATACAGAAATTATAAACTTTTGAGTAAATAGAAATGCTAATTACTCTGATTTGTTCATCATATGTTATATTCAAGGGATTTGTTCATTATATATTACATATAAGTACCAAGTTATTGTACTGTACTCCATAAGTATGTACAAATATTTTGTGTTAACAAAAAAATTTAAAAACACAGTATTAGTTTTAGAGTTTAATCCATCTGATGGTTGGATGTTAGTTTTGTGGCATTCATATGATTGGGAGTGAGTGGTAATAATGGGATAGACCTAAATGGAAGAGGGGAGCAAAGAAGACAGGGAAAAAATAAAAAGAACTCTGTGCTTCCATGTGATATGTCATGGAGCACAGTACAGAATGCTGTGAGGTGTAGGGCAAGATGGGTTACCTTTGCATGTTGGAGTCAGGAATGTTATCCAGATGAAATAAATGTCCAAAGTGACCCACTAATTCAATATAATTCCTATCAAATTCCCGATTTTCTTTGTTCTTCAGAATAGAAAAAAAAACCCCAATTCTGAAATTCACATGGAACCTCCATGAATAGCTCTATCAATCTTGAGAAAGAAGAACAAAGTTGGAGGCAACACCCTTCCTGATTTCAAAATTTATTGTGAAGCTGCATTAATTAAAGCTGTATTGTACTGGCATAAAGAAGGTTATATGGACCAATGGAACAGAATAGAGAGCCTAGAAATATATCCACACTAACATTATTGATTGATCTTTGAGAAGTGTACCAAGAATAGACAATGAGGAAAGAACAGTCTCTTCAACAACTGGTGTTGGGAAAACTGGACATCCACATGCAAAATAATAAAATTGGACCCTTATCTTACACCACATACAAAAATCAGCTCTAAGTGGAATAAAGACTTAAAAGTAAGACCTGAAACTATAAAAATCTCAGAAGAAAGCATAGAGAAAAGTTTTCTGGCATTGATCTTGGCAATGATTTCATGGAAATTACACCAATCACACAAGCAAAAGCAAAATTAGACAAATTGAAAGTATATAAAACTTTAAAGGGCAGCAAAGGAAATAATCACGGGTGAAAAGACAACCCATGCAATGGGAGAGAATGTGTGCAAGCTACATATCTGATAAGGACTTACTCTACAAAATATATAAGGAATTCCTGTAGCTCAATACTATAATACTAACAGCAATTTAATTTTTTCAATTTTTTATTAACATAAGGTGAGCGAATTTCATATTTCTCATTTATGAATATTTAGGAGCATAGTTACAATTCCACCTTACCTTCCTCCCCACCCACTCTCCTATGCTCTCTCCTTCTTCCTTTCTTATTCTTTCTTTTAATTTTTACAATGACATACTTTCAGTTTATTTTATAATCAGAACTTAATTCTCCACTAAGTAAAGAATTCAGCAAGTAGTAAGAATAAAAAAAAACCACTGTTTCTCAACAGTAGAGACAAGGGTTATAAACAATAGTAAAAATCTCCAAATGTCAGTTTTTGCTCATATATATTACAGTTTTTGCACTCCATTAGTTACCACAAATCAGGGAAAGCATATGATAATTGTCTTTTTGGGACTGGCTTATTTAATAGAGTGTAATGGTTTCCAGTTGCATCCATTCTGTTGCAAAATATAGGATTTCTTTTTTTTATAGCTGAGTAGTATTTCATAGTGTATATATACCACACTTTCTTTATCCAGTCATGGTTTGATGGATATCTGGTTGATTCCATATCTTAGCTTGAGCTGCAATAAACATGGGGATACAGATAACTCTTATGCTGATTTTATTTCAATTTTGTAAATTCCCAATTCTACTTCTCTGTATTTCTTCAAAATAATTTAAATCAAGAGATACTAACAATCTCTTGCAGCACAATTCACAATAGCCCATGTGGAGAAACAATCTAAATGTCCATAAATGGATGGATTAAAAATGTGATATATACAAGGGGATATTGTTCAGACTTAATAAAGGAAATGTCTGTAATATGTGACAAGAAGAATGAACTTGGAGGATGTCATACTAATTGAAACAATCCAGTCATAGAAAGACAAATACTGCATGATGAGGTGTCGAAAATAGTAATTCATAGACTCAATGAATGGGATGGTGGTTGCCAGAGACTGAGGTGGGGGAGAGGAAATGGTTGGTACTCGTCAGTGGGCATAAAGTTTCAGTCAAGCAAGAGCTCTGGAGATCTGTGGTATGACATTGTACCTATAGTCAGCAGTACTGTGTTCTGCAAGTAAAAGTTGGCTCTCATTTGGGGTAAACTAAACCAACACATGAACAGAAGTGAAATGAAATGAAGTAAGATGTATGTGAGATGAGTCCTACGGTCTTGTGACAGGGTTAGGCATTTGTCACAGACAAGATGAGACTATTACATGGAGGCCCAGCACCCCTAAAGGCCCTGTTTGGCTAACGGGCTCCTTGAGCAGGTGCAGGTGGTTGGGCTTGGGGAGAGTACAAGACATGTACAGATGGCTGCTGGGAGATCAGGCTGTGAAGAAAGATGTGGTAGACACCAAGCCCTCTGTAGACCACACAAGTGACCTAAGGAAGTGTGGCCTAGGACATGAGGATGTGGGGGTGAAAAAATGTGTAACATAACATATTCATTTGAAGAGATCACATCTGAGATTCTACAGAGGAATGAAGCAGGACTGTTCTGAAGATGAGTGAACAAAGTAGTCAGCATAAGTGAGGCTATGATGTGTTAACAAACAAAACTTTAATCTGAGTGTCTTTGCACACCAAAAGGGTATCTCTCAAATAAGAGTATTTCTTCAGGCCGGCGCCGTGGCTCACTAGGCTAATCCTCTGCCTAGCGGCGCTGGCACACCGGGTTCTAGTCCCGGTCGGGGCACCGATCCTGTCCCGGTTGCCCCTCTTCCAGGCCAGCTCTCTGCTGTGGCCAGGGAGTGCAGTGGAGGATGGCCCAAGTGCTTGGGCCCTGCACCCCATGGGAGACCAGGAGAAGCACCTGGCTCCTGCCATCGGATCAGCGCAGTGCGCCGGCCGCAGCGTGCCTACCGCGGCGGCCATTGGAGGGTGAACCAATGGCAAAAGGAAGACCTTTCTCTCTGTCTCTCTCTCACTGTCCACTCTGCTTGTCAAAAATTTAAAAAAAAAAAAAAAGAGTATTTCTTCAAATAAGCCCTACAGAGGGCAGCAGGGGGGCTCTGTTCCATGAGGTCGCTCAGGAACTCAGGCTCTATCCTCTTTGGCCATATGCTCTGGGAACACGGCCTTCTAATTCATTACTTTAGGGAACAGACAGTGACAGGTAAATTGTGCTCGGGGTCTTTTATGCTTTGTGATGGAACATACACAGGCTATTCGTGGCTGCAGTTGCACCTGATGATGGTGCTTTGCCTGACCACAGGAGGCTGGAAAATTTGGGCAGAGGGAGCAAATCAAATACTTGGGAAGCACCACAGTCCCTGATACTGGATGAAAGCCACAAGAGGCAGAGAGGAGACAGTCAGCTGTGAGTGCTCTGAAGGTGGGAGAAGCAACAGGCCCTGGGGTCTTAGGCAGTGTGTTGGGTCCTGAGAGGAGTGGTACAGGGTGTTGGTTGGGTACTCACTGGTGGCAGTGTCCTCAGCACAGTGAGAAAAACTGGCAGAGGAGTAGGTGTGATATGGTTCGTTTTGGCCAGTACTGGTGTCTACAGAGCCCAATTGATATGTTCAGGAAGAATTGAAAGACTGGATTTCAAAATAGTGTTGGGACTCACTCTCAATATTAGCATATCATCAGACTGTTAGAAGTAGAGATTGAAAACCTGTAGGTGGATGGTTCTTTCAAAGAAGAGAACATAGAATGAGGTTAGATGAAATCTAAACATAATAAATGGTTTATGCATCCTGGATCAGTCATCATACCCACAGTGAATCAGGAAACAGAGGGTCAGAATGTCTGCTTGTGCTAGACTCTACGTAACTGGTTTTTGATATATTGACCATATAACACAAAGGCTAGGGACACACTGAGAGATTTATTAAGTGCAATATTTATTCGACATCTAAATAAAGAAAACAAGGGTTCTCAGGAATTGTTGCAGAGATTTACTTTAGATGGCAAAGAGCAGCTCGGCACTACACATTATTAGTGATCAGAAGAGTATGTTAAAGAAAATGCATGGAAAACCTGATTCTACATCTTCATTTATCTCTCTAGTTCAGTGGTTTTCAAACTGTGTTCCTCAGAGGGGCCTCAGGAGCTGCTGCAGGATGCTAGGGGATGGTGCAGTAGGGTGACTCACATCTTCCACCTCCACCTCCACCTCCCCCAGCTCTGTAGTTACTTGTTCTATATTGCTGGGTTTCACATGAGATTTTGTTTCAGAAAAAGACCTTCCCACCACAGACAAAACAAAAACATTTCTCTCTCCAATGCTAAAAAGTCTGAGCTGAGGCTGTCATCATTTCTTGCTTGGATGATTGCAGGATTTTTCCAATTGGTCCCCCTATCTGTGGTCTTGCCCCTGGTAACCCGTTCTGCACATGGCTCCCAAAGTGATCATTCTCAAACACAAATCCAATTCTGGCAATGGCTTCTACAAGACATTTATTGACTTCCTGTCACCACACTTACAAAGTGAAACTTTCAAGAATGGCACTTGGAAAGCACTTCATGATCTGGCATGTGTTTCCCTGTCTTCAGCCCTACTTTCAGGATGTCCTATTTTCTCTGTGTGCCTCTGCCATAACAAACGATGCCCACTCGCACCACTCACACTGCCCTGTGGGTCTAGAATGCCTGTGGCTCAGCTAATGCAAGTTCTCAGCTGCAGCTCTGGCAGACTCTTCTGGTGGAAGACCCCTGACACTGGTTCAGCAAGAAGCCCTGCTCTAGGACTTTCAGAGTGACAAGTGCATGCCTCTCTGACAGTACCTAGCCCACATTCTTGTTCTAGGGGGCTTCAAACGGTCATGGAAACATGTAATTCAAAGTTACATTTATTTTGGTGCAAAGACATTTTGAAATCCATGTATACAAGGGAATTTTCAGGAAATTCACAGTAAATGCATATTATGAAAAAACTACACGTGGGTTTACATCCCCTCAACTCTGTTGTTAAAAAAGAACGTGAATGAATGTTACACTTTCTGGAAATTATTAAAACAATAGTTTTTTATCTGTTTGACTCATTTGAAAAGGTTTAGTCAATAAATGCAGACTAAATGGCTTAATATTTTTGTTTATGTTGGTTTCATTTTTTTGGTGGTTTTCACTTCTTTAGAATTTAATAGCCAGCCCTTTTAAATATAACATTTGAAAGGAACATCTTAGTATGCTAGGGAAGATCTTTGATTCTTTAAAATATAAAATGTGGGATACAGAAAAGATGTGAAACAAGAATTTGGATACAATACATTTCTTTCCTGAAGACAGTCTTCCCATTTCAAGTGTCCTGTTCCCAGTGCCCATTTCCTACAATATATAGTAGAAACTCCTTAGCTGGTTTCCAGAGCCTCTGTGTCTGACCCCAAGGGACTTTTTTCAACATCACTCACTTATCTTCAGTCCAACATATTTTGACTCATTGGGACCTTTTCCTTTTAAATTATTATTTATTCTACTTGGTCCATCATGGATATTTTCAGTCTGAGAATTTACACCTTTTAATTTCTGGAAAATTCTCCATCATTATACAGTGGGTAAGATTATGAAGGTATTTCAAAAAAGTTAGTAAAAAATGGAATCAAAAGATAAATTTCTTTTGGTACAAAATGTTTTTTTACACCTGTGTTTTTTCATTTTCCATGAACTCTTTGGAGACTTCATAAATGCATGGACTTCAGATATTTTTTACATCAAAATAAACATATCTTTTAATCCCACTTCCACGAACTTTTTGAAGTCTACATGTGTTGTTTACCTGATTTGTTCTCTTGGATAGTGGAGCTTCTGGGATCCCTAACATCTGTCTCACATTCCCCAACGTTTTGTCTTTCTCCACTGTGCTTCAGGGATGTTCTCGTCTACCTTCTAATTCATCTTAACTGCGGCTTCTGTTTTGTATAGTACATAAGCTGAATTTTACAAAAATATTTAATGACTTTCTAGTTCAGGGCTTCTTTCATAACATCTTGTTTCTATTTTATAGGTGCAAGTTAGTCCCTTGTATCTTAAGTGATGCAAACATGCTTGTTTCTCATAGTTCCTCTAAACTGTTGTTCATGATACTGAGTGTCTTTTTTGTCTTACTCTGTTTTTTTTTTTTTAAGCTTATGAGTTTAATTCAGAGAAAATCATGGTTTCTGGAGTTCCAGATAACTATTCTAGCGTGTTAACCACTGGTGTGTCTATTCGCACCTTCAAGACTCCCTGATTTTGAATTGGTGTTGATGTCAATATTTTTCAGCCTGAAATTCTCATAGTACATGTACAGTCCTACATGCAGTTTAGTCTTTTGGTTTTCATCTCCCTATAAGACTCCCTTTTTAAAAATTTTATTTTCATTTTTATTTGAATGGCAGAGAGAAAAAGAGAGAGAGAGAGAGAGAGATTTTCCAGCCACTGATTCACTCCCCCAAATACCCACAACTGCCAGATCTGTCTAAGACTCCCACGTGAGTGATAGGGACCCAAATACTTCAGTCATTACCTGATTTCTCCCAGCGTGTGCATTAGCAAGAAGCTGGAATTGGAAGCAGAGCAAGACTCAAATGCAGGTACTCTAAAATGGGATGTGGGCTCCCCCTGTGGCATCTTAACCACTGTTCCAAGCACCCAGTTGAGCTTCCTTTTCTAAGCCACAGTGGTGGGCTGTTTGCTCATTTCCAGCAGCTACTCAGGTAAGCAGGAAGAGGTGGCCTGGTTTTTGTTCAATGTTAAGCACAGTGCTTTCTGGGCTTCTGATTTTTCACAGGAAGCCTGGTTCTTTTTTTTTTTTTAATTTAATAATTACATTTACTTGAAAAGCAGAAAGACAGAGATAGACAGACAGGCAGGTAGGCAGGCACGCAGGCAGAGACTTATCTCTCCTCTGTGGGTTTCTGTACCAAATGCCCACAATGGTGGAGGCCAGAAGCAGAAACTCAGTCCAGGTGTTCCATGTGGGTGGCAAGAACACAAACTTTGGAGCTATCACTTTGTACCTCCACGGATGTACATGAGCAGGAAGCTGGAATGGAGAGTGGAGTTAGGACTCAAACTCAGGCACTACAACATACAATGTGAGCATTCCAAGTGGCCTCTTCGCCACTGCGCCACACCAAACGCCCTCCTCTGAAGCCTATTTCTTATTCCTGCTGTGAACACATTTCCCAGGGTTAGATTCTGGTCCTGAGTGTCCAGGCTTTGAGGTCTAGAATCTCTGCTAGTTCCTGATTCATTGTCATTTCCCCCTCTATGTTCTTTCATTTGGAGATTTCTTCTCTTGCTTTTGAGTTCTGAAATATATTTGCTATCTAAATTACATTTTCTTATTCCTATTTCTGTGTGTTTGCAAATGTTGTGTCTCCTCCAGAATATCTGGGAAACTTTATTTCCTAACTAAATATGTTGTCCTCTGTTTTCAGTGTTCTTTGCAATTTGGAAAATCTCTCAAGTTATCTCTGCTTTTGCAAATTTACTCCTCCTTCCGGAACTGAGGACTTGCTGGAGGTAAGCTTTTCAATTCTTTTTCTTTCCAGGGATCACAACAACCCCTAATGAGTCTCATTTCTGTACTCCTTTGACATCCATTTGATACTTAACCATTTTCTGTTATAATTGCTTTGTGGCTATTTGTCTTCTTGTAAGATTATAAAATCTTTGAAATTTGGTGTTGTTTCTTACACTTCTTAAATTGCTCCATAGTGATATACCCGGAATTGGTCAAACAGTGAATTTTTCTTAGTGGAAGAATGACTGAAATAAAATACACCATACAATAGAGTAATTTAACACTGTTTTTGATTTATTTTAAATGGATTCAAGCAAGGAAAGCAAGATTTGTTTGAATTTTGTTGCCTTTGTGTTCTGCTTACTCATTTTATTTGGGATTCCTGATTTATAAAGGAAAGAAGATCTCTTTCTTTTTTTTAAGTTTTTGTTTTAATTGAAAGAGTTACAGAGAGAGAGAGAGAGAGAGAGAGAGAGAGAGAGAGAGAGAGAGAGAGATCTGCCATCTGCTGGTTCATTCCCCAAATGGGTATGATGACCAGGGCTCGGCCTGGCTGAAGCCAGGAACCAGTAGCTTCATCTGGGTAGGTGCAGGGCTCAAGGACTTGGCTCATCTTCTGCTGCTTTCCCAGGTGTGTTAGCAGGGATCAGGATTTGGAGTGGAGCAGCTGGTACTCAGCACCCATATGGGTTGCCAGCATTGCAGGCAGCAGCATAACCCACTATGCCACCTCACGGGCCCCTGGAGAGATTTCATGCAAGGTCCTAGGTTACTGAAAGAGAATAGAAGAATTTTACTTCAAGCAGTAAAGAACTAATAGGATAGCTACACTCTTAGGAAATGTGTTTGTGTTAGCAAAAGAAGCTTTCTTAAACCACTGGGGAAAATTAGCTACTTTTGTGGACATCTGCTTAGAATTTGATCCTGAGTAAATGAATAAACAAATCACAGCTTCTCAGAGCCACCTTCATGGGGAAATATTTCTGAGTTCCAGTTCATGGGAGCTCAGGATGGTATGGGATGCAAATTACATTCCAACACTGAACCAGCCAATCAAGCCTTGAACACTTTTAAGATCTTTGGATTTGACTGCAAGCATAGGAACACCCAAGGGCACCTTCAACTTAAAAATAAGCACACTGTTCTAAAAAAGTCCTGGATGTATAATTTGGTAGAAATTTAAGGGGTGTCTGTTTATAGTAACAGAGAAGATAAAATTCAGGTAGGGTTAGTTCCTTTCTGGACACAGGTGAATATAAATGACATTTAATTTGCTCCTCCACTGCTCCCACTGCCATAATTTCTTGATAAAACACATGATAGCATTTTTCAGTTCTAGCTAGATTTTTTTTTTTTTGACAGGCAGAGTTAGATAGTGAGAGAGAGAGAGACAAAGAGAAAGGTCTTCCTTCCGTTGGTTCACCCCCCAAATGGCTGCTATGGCCAGCATGCTGTGGTTGGCACGCTGAGCTGATCTGAAGCCAGGAGCCAGGCGCTTCCTTCTGGTCTCCCATGTGGGTGCAGGGCCCAAGCACTTGGGCCATCCTCCACTGCCCTCCCAGGCCACAGCAGAGCGCTGAACTGGAAGAGGAGCAACCGGGAAAGAATCTGGCGCCCCAACCGGGACTAGAACCCGGGGTGCTAGTGCCATAGGCGGAGGATTAGCCAAGTGAGCCGTGGCGCCGGCCATAGCTAGATTTTTTTAATAATATATTGGATGATATGACTGATATGACATTAATAAAAGTAATAGCTGATACCTTTTATGTGACTGACATGTCAGGCTGTATTTTTTTCTACTTTGTAATTATTCCATATAATATCTAAATGGTCCTAGGATGCTATTACTTTTATTATCTCTCCATTTGTAGATGGAGACAACTAAGATACGGAAGGGTTAATTAACTTGGCTAAGTCACAGAGTAGTAACCACTGTGAAATCCCCACGGGCCTCCTTTCTGTTCTTGGACTCTTTCAGCAGAGGCCTGCTTGTTTGCAGGACAGTCTTGCAGAATTTGTTTCTTCTTCAGGTGGGAGGGGGAAATGGCAGCACTGGCTGCTTATCACCACCTTGTTGCCATTCCATTCAGCTGCTTCCTATTGTGTCATGGCTCCCTTGTAAATTCTTTTTAAGCTTCTTTTCCTGGAAACTTACCATCACAAACCCTAGATATAAAACGATGGATGCTGGCCACAGTAGCTATAGATTTCAGTGACTCCAACCCTGCCATTGGTAGATCCCTTACACCTGTGTGCTCTTACGCTTCTTCCACTCCGGCTGTCTTCTTGCAAACCTGGCACCTGTTGCTATTTGTCTAAGGGCTTGCCACAAAGTTTTCCAAGTGCCTGGAGCCCCTATTTGTATTCTGTTTTCCTCCTAACGTTGTATGCTTAAATCTTGAAGCGCAGAGAAATGAACTGTGGAACCCATGACTTCTTAAAAGCTTGTATTCTAATCTTTAAATCAGATTTCGGAGAAGGATGCGATCAACCCTTTCCCCTCTATGTTTAATAAAGGTTCAGATACTAAGTTTTATATTTACTTTAAAAATATTTTAAAGTCAGAGAATTTTGGCTAAAAATAAGGTTAATCAAAGCAAATTATCTTAAATGAAATTATTTTCATTGCAGGACGTGTTACTGGGAACAAATTTTTCAAAAAACTTCCCTTGAGGTCCTTCAGTTTTTACCCTGTTCTCCCCAAGATGGAACAGTTAGGGATGAGCTTACTGCCATTTAAAGATGTCCATTGCTGTTACTTATGATTCTACCCTGAATATAATATATAGACCTTTCTAATACATATTGCAAAGATAAAGTCCCTTTGAGATCCCTATGAATAAACAAACATACATTGTGCTGAGGGAAAAACTAATCAATTCCTTGGTGTCACTAGAGCTGTATTCAAACTTTTAGACAATAAAATTAGTAGGGCACTAAATTATAGCAAGGCTTATCAATATGTGGTAAACTCATCTTGAGGAGTTAATAAATGTATAGATTTCTGCATTTTTCTACTCCATCCTCCCTTCCTGCCCTAACATTCTGAATTTAACTGGTTTGAGTGAGCCCAATGCAACACATTATGTTGAATATATATATTTACTTTGTATAACATAAATATAATTACAAAACAAAGTTTAATATAAAGAAAATATACTATATTGAATAAGCAGCTACTCATTTATTGGGGGTTGATTATTGGTATTCATGGGACCATTTATTTGGATGTTGTTTGGTATTACTAAATAAATTCCTAAGAAAAAGATGTTTAGATAAGAAGGAGAAAATTGAAAATGCTCATCTTCGTAATTTCCATCCTTATGTGTACCTTCATGCAAATCATAAAGTTAAAAACGTCATTTTGCTCAAGTTCCCAATCATGTTTCAGAAATATTTTGTCTTTTCTTAATTCTCATTTAGAGACTGAATATACAGACAATGATTATACCATCTATGGCAACAGAACTCTGACTTGTTTGTGCCCCATGTGGGTAGCAAGGACCCAAGTACTTAAGCCATCACCACTGCCTCCTGGGTGTACATTAGCAGAAAGATAGAGTGGAAGCAGGGAAGCAGAGTAGCTGGGACTCAAACCCAGGGACTCCAGTCTGGGATGAAGGAGTCACAAATTGTGACTTGATTACTATGCCAAATGTCCCCTCTTCCCCTCTGTTGCTTTAGTTTTTCTTTAAGAGTTACTTTATTTATTGTATTTATTGTGGAATTACAGTAGGAAAGGGGGAGGTGAGAGAGAGAGAGCTAGAGAGGGAGAGAATGAGAGGAGAGGGAGAGAGAGAGAGAGACGTATCTTTCATCCTCTGGCTCACTCTGCAAATGGCTGCAATGACCAGGGCTGGGCCCAGGCCAAAGTCAGGATCACAGAACTCCATCTGGCTCTCCCATGTACTTGGATTCTCTTCTGCTGCCTTTTCAGGCACATTAGCAGGGGCCTGGAATGGAAGCAGAGAAGCCAGAGCTCAAACCAGAACCCACAAGCAATGCTGGCTTCATGTCAATGTTATTTTTGTTTTTAAAACAAAGTTTCAGGGCAATTTAATTCTAAAAACATTGCTGAATATTTACTTTTTGCAATTTAGGAGACATGGTAATGAATATGAGAGAGGGCTAGCGTGGCTCAATAGGCTAATTCTCCGCCTGTGGCGCTGGCACCCCGGGTTCTAGTGCCGGTCGGGGCGCTGGATTCTGTCCTGGTTGCTCCTCTTCCAGTCCAGCTCTCTTCTGTGGCCCGGGAAGGCAGTGGAGGATGGCCCAAGTGCTTGGGCCCCGCACCCCATGGGAGACCAGGAGGAAGCACCTGGCTCCTGGCTTTGGATCAGTGCGGTGCGCCGGCCGCAGTGCACCAGCCGCAGTGGCCATTGGGGGGTGAACCAACGGAAAAGGAAGACCTTTCTCTCTGTCTCTCTCTCTCACTGTCCACTCTGCCTGTCAAAAAAACAAACAAACAAACAAAAAAAAAACAAAAAACAAAAAATGAACATGAGAGAGATGTAGTCACTCTTTTCTCAACCAATTCTTCAAACAAAAGAGCATTTCTACTCTAACTGCTAATTGTGGCAATTCACTGAACATTTATAGCTGAAGCATTGTGTCACAGGACTCCCAAAATCTTGTGATTTAGTACAGTTGTATCTGTAGTTTCATAAAATACATACTACAAATACTAACTTCAAACAACAACTGTCTTTCAAAGATTATGCATGATCTAGTACTTCCAAAAGTCTGATATTTGTAATACTTCCATAATGCTTAATGAATTATATTAATTCAACAATAAATTCTGTTTTCATTACTTGGAATAATCATATAGGCGCAGGTATTGTGGCATGGCTTGGGCGCATCCCATTGGAGCACCTGGATTAAGTTTCAGCTGCTCTGAACTTCAGATCCAGCTTTGTATCCAGCTTCCTGATAATGTATCCTGGGAGGCAGCAAGAGGTGACTCAAGAATTTGGGTCCCTGCCACTAACATGGGTGATCCGAATGGAGTTTCTAGCTCTTGGCTTCAAACTGGCCCAACCCTGGCTGTTATGTCCATTTTGGAGAGTGAGCCAGAAGATGGAAGATCTCTATCTCCTTCTATGTCATTCTACCTTTCAAACAAATATAAATAGATAAATTAAAAAAAAAAGAAACATATAGATGGGGAAATTACAGCATATAAACATTTTCTCTATCAACTAAGTACTTTTATTGTAAACTTATTTGTTATTAAATGGACTGAATCACTGAAAAGAGGAATTTGGGAGCATTGTGGGAAGAAGAATGATTTCACTGGTTCCCAAACCTGGCTGCCCTTTGGAGCCATCAAGAAAAATTTTAAAATGGGAAGGTTCAGGGATTCTGCTTTAATTAGTCGGCAGCATGGTCCAGGCCAGGTGATGCTAATATACGGCAAAGTTGGGGAACCATGGGTCTAGAATCTAGAATCTGATTTATGACTGCTTCAGGGTTCTATCCTTCCTCAAGCTTCTAAGATCTTTCTAGAATTTTTAAGTTTTCTTAAGCAGTTTGATGATGTTAACTCATTTTCCCAAGTGGGTATTCCTCCTGAAAAAAGACAATACTTCCTAAAAGTGATTAATTGACTTTCTAGTCAACTAATGGTAAGTCTCAGCTGTGGAAGGTAGCTATCTCTTTCTCCTCCACCCCAGCTGGTCAGTCTAGGATAAGCAGGCCATCCCCAAGTGTCCAGGCCAGCAGAGCTGGCAAGCCAAGCCTAGCAGCAAAAACAGCAACAACCACATCCAGGTCATTCCAGTTTGTCATTCTGCTTCCCCCGAATTACTGTGCTGCTTGTTTCTTAATTGATTCGTACATCTGCTTAATCATGTTCCTGGACCAACGGATCTCAATCCTGGCTGCACATTAGAATTACCTGGGGAGATTTTTGGATTCATGATGCCTGGGGCAATTACATCAGAATCCCTGGGGTGGGACCCACTCATCAGTGTTTTTTTTTTTTGTTTTTGTTTTTGTTTTTGTTTTTGACAGGCAGAGTGGATAGTGAGAGAGAGAGAGACAGAGAGAAAGGTCTTCCTTTTTGCCGTTGGTTCACCTTCCAATGGCCGCTGCGGCCAGCGCATCATGCTGATCCGAAGCCAGGAGCCAGGTGCTTCTCCTGGTCTCCCATGCTGGTGCAGGGCCCAAGGACTTGGGCCATCCTCCACTGTCTTTCTGGGCCATAGCAGAGAGCTGGCCTGGAAGAGGGGCAACCAGGATAGAATCTGGCACCCCAACCGGGACTAGAACCCGGTATGCCGGCACCGCAGGCAGAGGATTAGCCTGTTGAGCCATGGCGCCGGCCATCATCAGTGTTTTTAGAGCTCCCAGAATACATTGCAAAAACTTCTTGAGGCTGCAATTATCTCACATATTTTCCTAAGACATTCACCAGTCTACAGTTTTTTAGCTGGTAGTAGGAGCTATAGATATGTGGACATCCATATATTTTATTTGCTCTGACCAAGCTGGTTTGTTTGATGGCAGATACATATTATCAGAAACCTCAGGAATAATTTCTTAAATAAAAGAATCTCTTGAACCAGAGGCTCTTTCAAGCGTTACATGGAGACTGATTGATTTAAACTGTCCACATTTCACAGGAGGAATTGCCCAAGGTCACACACTTAGTGTAGGAACTAGCATTCCAGGGAGGTACCCTGACTCCGGTGTTAGCACGCTTAACTACAGGTGGCCAGAGGGTATAGCTGCTACAACTACCAGGGACGATGAAGTGGGATGAAGTGGGTAATGTTCTTACACTTCCATCTTCCAGGAAAGGAGCTGAGGTACAAGGAAAGTTACCAAGGATCACACAGCTAATAAATGGCAGAGCAGGAACGTGACCTCATCTTGACCCCAAAGTTCATGATCTCTCAATCTAGCATGTTTTTACAGGTATTCAACTGATGCAGCTTTTCAGAAATTGCTACTACTACAGGTTGGAATTTAGTAATACAAGTTACACGTGCACTTTTGAGCTTATTCTTAATGGCTTAGCCAGAATTTAAAAGAAAAAGAAACTTGTGGATTTTTCACTTTCCTACAGCTGCACTGTAGAAGACATTAAGAAAGAGATGCATACAGCTCTTAATATCAGGCTGTGACTTTAAAATTTCTTTGATTTGTGAATACGTTAGGTGCCATACATTCATAAAGATTGCGTGTAGAAAGAAGAGATTCTCCATGCCAAATTTTTTCATTTATGAAAATCCTTTTCATTTCCTTTATTAGTTTGGTATGCCTTTAATTTAGTGTTAAGATACAGGTTTTTCCCCAGCTATTGGGCATTGTCCCATTTCAAACTTTAAAAAGCAAATCCATCAGAATTTTATGGTAGCAACTAAGTAAATAGGACAAAAATGTTTCAGCACTTTGGCAAGGAGCCTTGAAGAATGAAACAGTTTCACCTCATGGATTTTAAGCAACATAACAAAGTTTTTGAGCACAGCCTTTGTAAATGAATCAATGCTAGATTGTAAGGTTTTTAAAAAGCTCCTTGCTACCTACATTTTAATATTCAAGCAAATCAACCCAGGGTGTTGTTAAAATGAAAAAATCAGATTTAGGAGCCCTGAAGGGAGCCACTGGACTGTATTTTGAATAAGCTCTCAAGTGTTGTTCCTGTGACTAGGCTGTGAACCACACTTTCAGCAGCAAGGACATAGTGCTGGTAGCCGGTTCTCCAAGGAGAAAACAAAGCTGTGATTTGTAGTGTTTGCTAATTTCCGTGATATAAATACTCCTACAATGGCCAAGTTCAAGCTACCACCATGATGTCACTGAACATTGAGTTGGAACAGACGTTCAGCACACTGCCCACAATTGGCTTTTCCGAGCGGGTATGAATGAGCTCCAGCTGAATCTATGTGACTGTAAGCACATGCTACTTCAGGATTCAACTCAGTAAGTGATGCTGTTTCACTCTTCAAGCAGTTTCATTCTGCAAGGGGACACGGAATACAATGTTCTAGAAAAAAATGGCCTGGGATTAGTTATGAAACATCGAGAATAGGTGCAAAATAATGTAGTCCCAAGATTATAGGCTGAAGGGAAGGCACCTATTAGGATTGAAAGACACAAGGCACCAGTAATGGAGACTTTGGGGGAAGATCTGCTGTGAGAGTCAAGGTCTGGATGAGTGGGAACGGAGAACAATCATGGAAAAGGAAGTGGTATAAGAACTGGCAAAATGTCTGATGTTAAGCACAAGTGAGGGGGACCTGGGAATTGCTACAGAGCTGAGAGTGGGGTAGTGGGTATTGGAGAGAATGAAAGTATCTTACATTCACAAATGTATTATTCTCTGGCATGTTTGGGGAGCAAACAATTCAGATTAATCAAGCATCTGTGTCAACAGAGTGGACATACCTATCATAAAGAGTGTAAAGTAGTACATTATATTGAAGTGCACAGAACCCAATGTGTTTATTCCATGATGGAACTACAATGCTTCAGAGCCATGGCTTGGAGCATCTTTGGGGGCCTGTGCTGGTAGGGTTCAGTGAGAGAGCCCATGAATGGCATTGGCAATGTGCTATGAGAAGACAGTATTTTCAAACCTTTCCCCCAGACTGTGGTGTGAGGCATCCCAGGAAACCTCATCCCACGGAGACAACTTCTAAGTGGGAGAAATGCTCTCCCGTGCGGTTCGTTGACTCCTTACGAGTCCAATCTATATCTGTTTCATATGGTTTTCATTATGAGTAAACAGAACGTGGTCAAGAAGTGCTCAGGAAATATAGGTTTCTTGTAGCAGGGTGTTTCTTTGAGCGTGCAATGTTTGAGCGCCTTTGGACTCTCCCTGCTGACCTGCTGGAGGCTTCTTCCTAGACCCCTGGCCTTTTCCTTTCTCAGCCAACAACATGGGAGTGTCGTCTTACATTTCTGAGAGCTGAATAGAGGTTTATTTAAAAAAAAAAATCCCTTTCTTTCCTGTCTCTGGAGATAAATGTGCTATTTCACTTTCTTAATTTGCATGATGTTAGGCACCAGAGAGGGCAGTTGAGGTCAGTTCGTCTCAGGTTGAGCAACTCCCAGCTATATGCTCCAGAATCTCGCCTTTGTCTCTGCTTCCAAATGGGCTTGTGGGGAAAAGTGATATAACCATGAGATCACTGTGTTCTTTTAGATGATTTCCTGTTTCCTGTGTATTTAAATACACAGGGAATAATCCCACTATTAAAATGAGACCCTGTATGTGTATATGGGCAGAAGTTCAATGAAAAAGGAAGAAAAATATGCTTGCTGAATACCAGATGTAGAATGCATAAATCCTGGCGGAACAAGTGGGGAATCGCTTTATGGCTGACTTGCAAGAAACCGAAGAGAACTGGGAAGGCTGATGGGCATGTGTCAAACAGACTTATTTAAGTCATCCGCTTCCTCAGCAAAATAAAAGTTTGAGAGAGCACTGTTTCCTTTTGTGGTCTGAAATTACAGTTGTAGGCCTCAGAAGTCCCTCTGGATGGAGACTTTCCAAGCCTCAGATGGCCCAGGACCCGGCTCAGGCACCCGGCAGCACAGGGCCTCTTCCTGAGGTCTCCAGCTTGCCCTGTTTGTCCTTTCTGGCCTTTGCCATCTCAGTGACAAATTGCAGTCCCGCTGACCACTTTTCCATGCCTTGTTGAAGCTAAAAGGCTCTTGCAACTGAAAGGAAGAGGTGCTTCCTGCTTTGTCCATTCCCCGAATCCAGAGCATAGGCTCAGCTCTTCAGGCCTTGAAGCCAGGCAACACTTTCTCCCCTGCTGGCCTTGTCCTGGCCACCAGGTCATATGGAGTTTATGGCTCTATAGACAATCAGCTTGTAGCAGAACAAACACACCTGGTTTAACTAATAACCTGTGTGTGCTTGGCTGTAGTCCCACATTCATTTTCAGGTGTGCTATCCTGACAGGTGCATCCTTCAGGAGACCACGTTGTAGTTTACTAGGTTGTTGGTGCATATAGATGCAAAGCAAAGGAATGTAAATACTAACCATTTCCTTTAGGTTATGATAGCTCTCTAAATTGTTCTCAGGATATTTCTGTTTAAAAATGTCATGTTAAAAAATATCATTTCTGGGGCCGGTGCTGTGGTGTAGTGGGTTGATCTGCCACCTGCAGTGCCAGCAGCCCGTATGGGTGCCAGTTCAAGTACCAGCTGCTCCACTTCCAGTCTGGCTCTCTGCTATGGCCTGGGAAAACAGGAGGAGATGGTCCAAGTCCTTGGGCCCCTGCACCCATGTGGGAGACCCAGAAGAAGTTCCTGGCTCCTGGTTTCGGATTGGCGTAGCTTCAGCCGTTGAGGCCAATTGGGGAGTGAACCAGCAGATTGAAGACCTCTCTCTCCCCCCACCCACCTTTGCCTCTCCTTTTCTCTCTGTGTAACTCTGATTTTCAAATAAATAAATAAATCTTTTAAAAAATCACTTCTGTTGTGGCTATATTCAAGAGAATAATACAAAATATAGTTCTATGGAAAAACCATGGACTTTCTAGTCAAACAGACTCAGGTCCAGATTATTCTACTTCTGCCACTTTCTAATTAAGGACTTCAGCATGTTCCTATATTTCTCTGATTCTCTTGCTGAGAATGTTCTCATATGTAAAAGCTATTTACATAGAATGTAGCATAGTGTCTAGGACTTTGGAAAACCCTGATAAATTCTGGTTTCCTGCCATCTGTTCGTTCATCCATCCATGCATCTCTTCACTAAATATCTACTGAATACTTTTTATGTGGCCAACCACTATGTCAGTTAGTAAAGCAATAAACAAAAGTAAGATGTGACCTTAAGAAGCTGTTGTATCAAGGCAAATATTTAGTACAGCATTTACAACAACACTTGGGATGCCTGCATACCATCTCAGAGGGCCTGGTTTAAGTCTAGGCTCCACTTCCAGTTCTCACTTCCTGCTAATGTGTACCCTGAGAGAAAGGAACTGTTTGGTGCTTGGGTCTCTGCCATGCACAAGGGAAACCCAGATGGAGCTCCTGGCTCCTTGCTTTGGCCTGACCCAGCCCTGGTTGTCGTGGCATTTGGGGAGTGAACCAGGAGATGCAAGGTATCTCCTTGCCTTTTACATGAAATGTAAAAGCAAAACTTTAGAAATGGTTGCATTGCTTAAAAGGGAGACGGGTACATCTCCGAAGGTACATGCCAGACACACTGAAGATAGGAAGGAGGAAATGACTTTTGGTCAAAGAATGTAGTGTCAGAAAAGTTTTAACCAAGGAAGAGGTTCATGAGCTGAATGAGTGAGAGCTCCCCAGCCTCACGTGGTGGGGGTGGCAGGAGTAGTGATGGGGTGAAGACAGGCTTTCCAGAAGGTCCAGAGGGTGCCATGGCCCGCAGGCAGGGGCACCTGTAGAGACATATAAATCGTTCTGCAAGACAGGTAAGTCTGAAGCTCTAGAAGATGTTAGGAGATAGGCAGAAGTGTAGGGTTGCTTTTTTTTTTTTTTTTTCCTTATGAGTAATGATGAGCTATGGAAGCATATTCTGTTGGTGTATACCAGTATCTTCTGATAGGAAGTCATACCCCAGAAGCCTTTGATGTGAAATATGCATACAACTTTTATTCTCCTGACAATATTTGGAAGCATGCATATTATGAGAAATGTTAAAAACCATCAACTCACATGTGGGTATGCTTTGGCTTATGCCTAATATTTTTTGGGGGGTATGAAGATGGGGTGGTGGTGAGTCATCTTATTCTGTGTTTTTATTTCATTGTTCAACAATTCTGTTAGAAGCAAAGGGAATGAAGCATTCATAATCACTTTTATCCCACACTTTCTACTTCCCCGCTTCAAAAATTCCTTTCTTCAACCAAACATCTAGAGGATGGGTGTGTATTTTCCTGCTGTGAAAATGGTCTATGTTTGTGTTTCCAGCCTCTGCGTTGGAAGGAACACTGGGATCAGTGTGGATTTCGGAGAATATTGACATCATTGGGTACAAGCGTGCTAAAAACTTGCTCACATATTCTTTAAAAACTTGCTCACAGAGCTGTGGGAGATAGGGAGTTTTGGTCGGTGTAGAGAAACCCAGGTTTGAAGTCCAAGAGCTGTGAAGCCTGGATGACCTGCAGAGCCTGGGCCTTGGCTATGTTGCAGCCCAAGTCAGGATGCCCAAACAGAATAGTAAGCACACACATTAGAACCAGCCTCCTGAGAGAGGGAATATTGAGGGTCTTTTCTACTTGGCAGAAGGTAGACTTGGCCTTCATGGTTTATGGAACCAAAGCTCCTAACCATTCAGGCCAAAGTTCAAGGCAGGTTGATGGTCTTAGTAGGGAAATAGTGTGGTAGACCTGATCCTGAGAGCCCAGTATGCAAGAAGGATGAAAGAGAGTGGCATCTTGGTTACAGCTTTACCTCTGGAACTCTGGATGTAAGTTCTGTTGGCAGGTGTGATTTCAAACTTCCCTAGATGGTCAGAATTTCGTTTCTGGTTTCCTTCTCCCCCTATGATGATGTAGTAGGTGTGCCAAAGGACAAATTATGGTATGTCAGTCTCAGAGAAATAATGACTGGAAAATGTTTTTCTACGAGTAGAAAACTGAAGAAATAGCATAGACCCCTGTATGTTACAGGGAATGATTTCAAAATGTCATGCCTTCATGTATATGTAAGGATAGTCCTTAATGGACAGGTGTTTGGCCTAGCAGTTAAGATGACTGTATCACATATCAGAATACCAGGGTTTGATACCAAGCTCTGGCTCCAACTTTCTGCTAATGCAGACCTGGGGGTAGTAGTGATGTCTCAATAATTGGACTCTGCCACCCACATGAGAAACCCAAGTTGAGTTCCATGCTCAGTCAGGGGCCTTTGAAGATGTTTGTAGAGTGAACCAGCAGATTGGGGAGTGCCCCATCTTTCTCCTTCTCCCTCTCCCTCAAATAAATAAAAATTAGAAAAAAAATGAATGACCCTTAATGGTGAAAAGTAAATTCATTTCAATTTTGATCTTTGGAAAGACTTCCATAATTGTCTCTTAAATTAATAACCTTTTAAAGAGCAGTTTTAGGTTTACAGCAAAATTGAGCAGAAAGTTTAGAGTTTCTGCAGAACCTCTGTTTCCACACATGCACAGCCTCACTCATATTGGCATCTCTCACCAGAGTGGTAGATTTACTACAGTGGATGAACCTACTTAACACATCGTTACCACCCCAAGCCCAGAACTTACATTAGGGTTCACTGTTGGTGGTGTTCAGTCTATGGATTTTGACAAATGTGCAATGACTTGTGTCTATGATTTTGATGTCATACAGAGTAGTTTCAGTGCCCTAAAAATCCTCTGTACATTGCCTTTTCCAGAATGTTCCACCATTGGAATTGTACAGTGTACAGTCTATGCAGATTGCCTCTTTCACTTAGTAATATACATTTATATTTTTCATGGTTTGATAACTCATTTATTTTTGGTAAAATAATAGTGTATTGTTTGAACATACCACAGTTTACTTAACTATTTGTCTACTTATCCAGTTTGTTTAACCTATTGATGGTTGCTTCTAAACATGTTCTATAAAAATCTGTGTTCAGGTTTTGTATAGTTTTTACATTTTCAGTTCATTTGGATAAATACCAAGAAATAAAATTGCTGGGCAATATGGTAAAAAGAACATGTTTAATTTTGTAAGAAACTGTCAAACTGTGTTCCAAAATGACTGTACCTTTTTTCATTCTCACTAGTGAATGAATGAAAAGTTCCTAATATTCAACAACCTTGCCAACATTTGTTGTTGTCAGTGTTTTGGATTTTGGCCATTCTAATAGGTGAGTAGAGATATTTTGTTTTTTTTTTTTTTAATTTGCAGTTCCCTAATGAGACGTGATGACGTGCTTCTCTAAAGAATGTATATTCATATGCATGCTTGTCATCTGTGTATTTTCTTCCTGTTAAGGTCTTTTGTGAATTTTTAAATTGGCTTGTTTATTTTCTTGTTGAGTTCAGAGTTCTTCACATATTTTGGATAATAGTCTTTTATCAGATGCATCTTTCTGCAAATATTTTCTCAAAGTCTGTGGCTTGTCTTTTCATTCACATGATAATGTCTTTAACAGAGCAGCAGTTTTGAAGCTCAGTTAATCAATTATTTCTACCATGAATCAAGCTTTTGGTTTTATATATAAATAGTCATTAGCATACCCAAGGTCACCTACGTTTTCTTTTTTGTTATCTTCTAGGAATTTTATAATTTTGCATTTTTTCATTTAAGCCCATGATCTATTTTCAGTTGATTTTTGTGAAGGGTTTAAGGTTTGTGTTTAGATTTTTTTTCTGCTGTGGTTATCTAGTTGTTCTAGCATTATTTATTAAAGTACATTTTTCTCTATGGTATTGTCTTTGATTTTTTGTCAAAGACCAGTTGACTTTATTTATGTGGGTCTGTTTCTAGGCCCTCTGTTCTTTTCTATTGATCTCCTCTTTTGCCAAAGCATCTCTATAATATTTTAAAAGTACAGTTTCATTGATGACAAGTTTTCAGAAATAATGCTACCAAATTATGAGGTAGACAAGGGAATAATGAGTACACTGGGGGTGGGGTGGGAAAGAAAGAGAGAACAAGCAAGAATTAGAGTGAGCATATGAAAGCCAAATAAGAGAATGTTGAACGCTTCCTATTTTACTGATTGTGGGCCCTAGAATGGGTATGGTGAAATTTACTGAGATAAAGTTTACATGTTTCTGAAAGGATGCAGTTTAAAAAATGACTATTCATGCTAGCCGCTCATTTCTTCGTTGGCCTTGCCAAGTTACATAAGCACTGAATCTTTGCACATTTCCAGTTCTTATCTGAAAGTCAGAGTGTGTACCACCAATACTGGAAGGAAGATGGAGTGAAATTTAGGGAGTAAATGATGGCAAGTATCTTGAAGGAAACTAAGGAGATACATTCGAATCAGAAGGTTCTCAGAGAAGTTGCTAAGCCATGATTTGAAAACTGTGCAAGTAATTCTCTGACATCTTTTTCCCTCATGTGTTCTCCTTCTGCCAGAACTTACAGTGGCTTTCCTACCTTTTTCCCCTAAGTTCTATTTATTTATGTATGTATTTGAAAGGTAGAGTCACACACACACAAAGAGAGACAGAGAGAGAGAGAGAGAGAAATCTTTTATTTGCTGCTTTACTTCCAAAATCTCTGCAACATCTAGGGCTGGTCCAGGAGAAAGGAAATCAACCTGTGGTCTCCCACCCGGGTGGCAAAGACCCAAATGCTTCAGCCATCATCTGTTGCCTCCCAAGTGCATTAGCAGGAAGCTGGATGTGAAGTGGAACAAGAGTCAATCCTAGGTACTCTGATATAGGATGAGGACCTTCCAAGTAGCCGCTTAATCAGCTGTGCAGCAATGCATTCCCCTCGACCACCTTTCTTTTTTTTTTTTTTAAAGACTTTATTTTTATTTTTTATTTTTTTTTGACAGGCAGAGTGGACAGTGAGAGAGAGACAGAGAGAAAGGTCTTCCTTTTTGCCGTTGGTTCACCCTCCAATGGCCCCCGCGGTAGGCGCGCTGTGGCCGGCGCACCGCGCTGATCCGATGGCAGGAGCCAGGTGCCTATCCTGGTCTCCCATGGGGTGCAGGGCCCAAGCACTTGGGCCATCCTCCACTGCACTCCCTGGCCACAGCAGAGAGCTGGCCTGGAAGAGGGGCAACCGGGACAGGATCGGTGCCCCGACCGGGACTAGAACCCGGTGTGCCGGCGCCGCAAGGCGGAGGATTAGCCTAGTGAGCCGCGGCGCCGGCCTTCGACCACCTTTCTTGACCTCTTCTTTCACTTATTACTGTAGAGGCTACCTGAGCTTATTGTCTCTAGAGCTAGACCAAACCAAAGAACAGGCTGTGTCAGCATGGTGAATTTAAAGAGACATCTGCTCTGGGGATGCAGGTAGGGGGTAGGGGTAGGGGTAGGGTAGAAAATATATATATTCACAGCTTAAAGCAACAGACATTTGTTATCTCACACAGTTTCTGACAATAAGGAATCCAAGAACGGCATAACTAGCTGGTTGTTGTTCAGGGTCTGCAATGGAACTGTAACCAAGCTGTTGAGCTGTTGGCTGGGGTTGCTATTATTTGAAGGCCCAGTTATTGGCTGGAGGACTCAGTTCTCCATACAGAATTCCCCTCATGACACAGATGCCCCCCCCTCCCCACACACCTGGTGTGGAAGACCTAACAAAGACTAAGGCAGATGCTACAATGTTTTTCATGACCTAGTCTTAGAAGAGACATCCTGTTCCATCTGTCCTATTCTATTCAGTGGAACCAAGTCATTAAGTCCAGTCCACATGGAAAGTGAAACAGTTTTAAACTCTGCCACTTGAAAGAAAAAAATAGCAAAGAATGTATGGACATTTTCAAAGTACCTCACAGTTACAGGCTAACTTCACAAGATGTAGACCTGGACTGTAAGATCTGTGGACAGTGTCTCATTTTGTCAACAGCAGTCTGGTCTGTAAGAACAGCCCAGGGTTTATGGGGCATCCCAGTCAAGTAGGAAAAACACTTGTTAGAGAAAATTTACCGAAGATGTTACTTCACTAGTCTCTTTATTCCATTGCCCAGGATAATAGTGACAAATTGTGGATCCTATGTGACAAGTACCTCTGCTCAACAAAAACTGAACAGATTTTATCCAATTTTTGAAATAGTTAATTCACATACATGGTACAAAGTTTACAAACAAAGGTAAAAATTTATTGTTAAAAAAGACAAGATTCCTCCTTTGGTTTTCTCCTGATACCTGGGATGTGATTACGTTTGCTGGTTTCTTGTGTAGTCTTACAAAGCTATGTACTTACAAACTTAAAAGTGTGCCTATATTTTCATTCTCACAAATAATAAAAACTTTATGTATTGTTCTATACTTTGCTTTATTCAATTAACATATATTTTTGAGGACTATATTTGTTTAAACCCGTCTCACCTGGTAATACATGCAAAGTACTACATTAAACTCACATTTATTTAAGAAGTCATCTTGTGACAGACATGTTATTTCCTGTCTCTTCTTAGCACAGAAAAGGCTGCCATACATATCTCCACATGTTCATCATATCTCTCATAGGAGTAGACTTCTGTGCACTTATAACATTCATAGATACTGACAAATTATACCCCCAGTACAAAAGTATGAGTACTGGTTTCTCCAATCTGTTGGCAATATGATAGGATACCTGTGCTTTGATATTTGCCAATTTGTATGTATAAACTGGTCTGCAGCTGCAGCTTAAATTTCTATTTCTCTCATTATAAAATGCACTGGACCTCTTTTATATGCTGAAAATCTTTTGCATTTAATTTACTATGAATTATTTGTTCATATTATTTGCCCACTTTGAATTGTGTTGCTTTTTTTCCTTGTTGATTGGTGGAAACTTCCATTTTCATTATGGATTTAAAAAATTATCTCTTTCTTGTTAACACGAGTAGTACTTTTTTGGACAGTGGGCTTTTTCTTTTTGACTTTTAATTTTTTTCTCTTGTTGTCATGTAGTAATTTTGCAATATATTTTATATGGTTACATTTATTAGTTTTCTTCACTTTATGAATTATAGGTTTGTGTCATTCTTAGAAAGTGTTCATATTCTAAAGTTATTAACAATTCTCCTATTGTTACTTTTTGAATTATCGTAGTTTGAGTTTCTAAAGCATCTTAATTTTGATTGAATTGGTTCTTGGTATACTTTGCACTATATTAAAGTACAAATACTATATGACACATTAAATTAGTGTTCATTTTGCTTCCAGTTCAAATATTTTTATTTTATTCTCAGTCTCATTTGTACACTTGATCTTAGCCAAAAGGCCGAGAAGAGATTTTGTTTGTAAAACAGGGATAATAACTACCACCTATGGCTTTTAGTGGGGGAGAAACCATCTTTCAGATTGAAAGCTAAAACAGAATTTTTTTCATTGCTTAGAGATCTTTACTCGATTAGCTTTGGTGTCCCAGTGGGAGAACTGAGAATATGGTCTACAAGATAGCTGGTTTTAATAAGCAAAACCAAAATCAAATTAACAATTTTATATCTACCTGATGGGGGCTGTTGCTTTCACATATATTTATTTAATTTTTCAAAAATATACATAGACAGCTATCACTTTTGAAGTAATTTTGACTATTTATGAAGAATTGGAAAATGCCTCTTGGTTGGTTGTGAGTTGGTTATTTGGAATTCAAAATGATCGTCCACTAATACTATATTTTAAATGTTGCTTTGGTTCTTAATCCTTAATAAAAAGTCTAGATTTGTATATTATATGATTAGGGATAGAAGGAAAGGTTATGTTAATTAACTACGACACTACTTTATCATAGTATTTACTTGGTAATATGCATTTTGGGGACACCTTAGGAAGCCCCAGGCATTTCTTCTCCAGCAGCTGCAGTATAATAGAGTGCTAGGGGCCACCTAGAAGTACTTGTGGAGGTTAAAAGGCTGTTCTGGGCATAATACCTCTTTGTATTTCTTTTGGGGAAAGCTACTTCCTAAAATTTGGTGGTTATCCTGAATATGATAGAGAAATAAGGTCTGCTGTATAGAATTCCATAGGTGTACCATTTACTATGATTTGAATATGGTCTTCTCCCTTGAAACCAGTAGGAGTTTCAATCTCAGTCATAAGTTATTGGTATTCAGAGGGTAGGAATGTAACCTGCCTATAAGATTTAGAGGTGGGGTTTTTGGATAATGGTTAGATTAGAATAGATCATCAGGGTGGGACACCCATGATTGAATTCTGGTGGATGTATAAAAGGGGAGAGACTGCAGACATAGACCTGAATGCTCTCTTTCTCTTGCCAAGGGGTGGTCTGCACCACCTTGGGACTCTGCCATCAAGAAGGCCATCACCAGATATTGCACCTGATCTTGACTTTCAGAACTCTAAGCTGAAATAACCTTTTTTTTTAATTTATAAAGTCAGCCTGCCTCTGGTTGTTCACTACAATAATAAAAACCTAATACACTGATTCTTTCTCTTCTCTTTTCTTAGCAAGCAGTTAGCTTTAGTGAAATTTTCAGGGATGGAGGGTCTTAGTCAAAACATGAATTTCAAGGAGCGGCAAGTTCTATGGAAAATAAGGCAAGATGTGGAGCTCCAAGAGATGGGAACTCATTCAGACACAAAACTAAGATAGAAATATCATTGTCGGGTTTGGGGAGTAAGGTGGGTGCTGAGGCTAAGCAAAAAAAAAAAAAAAAAAAAAAAAGGTTATCAGGACTAAAGGCTAAGCCTATCTAGAAGGGAAAAATGATGCTGATGGTTTTGAGCTAATTAATTCCCACTGTCAAAGGTCAGGATCTTTCCTGGGAACTGGAGCAAAGCATCATGGTCAGCAAGAATGCAGCAAGTCAGAGTGTGGGGCATGGAGGGAGCAGTGGGCAGGTGTAGGATTTGGGGGAGAAAGTTTTCTATCACTGAGAAAGTGGATGACCAGTATTTAGGGAATAACATATATCTCTGTATTTTGCTTCTAGCAGAAAATGTATACTTACTCTAAAATCATTTAATGACTTTGACTATGTGGAAAAAGACACATGCATATGTGTTTCTCAATAACATTTATGATTATTCTAACTTTTAATAAAAGTTGGTCAAAAAATTTGTAAATACAATCATGTGTCACTTAATGGTGGGGATACTTAGAAATACACGATTAGGTGATATTGTCATTATTTGAATATCACCACACAATCCTGTATGTAATATGTCTATCAAAGTTGCCTCTTGTAATATGTCAATCAAAGTGACATATCTTCATAAGATACCTGCATAACATGGCATATTGTTATTATTATTTTATAAGTAGGAGAGCACTCTAAAATAACAATAGAAAGTATGATATAATAAATACATACACTAGTAACATAACCATTTATTATCATTATCAATATTAAGTACTACACAGAATTGTATTTATAGCCTGGCAGTATAGCAGATTTCCTTATACCAACATATAAGGCATGCCTTATGCCTTGATGTTAGGACAGCTACAATGTCAGCAGATGATAGGAACTCTTCAATTCCATTAACATTTTATTTTTTTAAAGATTTGTTTATTTATTTGAAAGTCAGATTTACACAGAGAGAGGAGAGGCAGAGAGAGAGAGAGGGAGAGAGAGAGAGGTCTTCTATCTGCTGGTTCACTCCCCAATTGCTGCAAAGGCCAGAGCTGTGCTGATCCGTAGCCAGGAGCCAGGAGCTTCTTCCAGGTCTCCCATATGGGTGCAGGGGCCCAAACACTTGGGCCATCCTCTATTGCCTTCCCAGGCCACAGCAGAGAACTGGATCAGAAGTGAAGCAGCCAGGACTCGACCCAGTGCCCATATGGGTTGCCGGCACTGCAGGCAGCAGGCTTACCCATTATGCCACAGTGCCAGCCCCTCCATTAGCATTTTATGGGACCACCATTGCAGAGGAGATCCATCATTGACTGAAATGTTGTTATGTGGAACATGACTACAGTATAGATAACCATAACTATTAGAAAACTCTGTAATTAATACACAATTATTCTTAGGTGTTTAAATTTTAACTGAAAAGTGATCCCTGTTAAATATAAGAGTGGGAAAAAGAGAGGGAGAAGATGTACAATTTGGGACATGCTCAATTGGACTTGCCCCAAATGGTGGCGTTAGAAATGTGCCAGGGGATTCCAATACAATCCCATCAAGGTGGCATGTACCAATGCCATCTCACTAGTCCAAGTGATCAATTTCAGTTCACAATTGATGACTCTGATAGGTCTAAGAGTCAAAGGGACCACACAAACAAGACAAGTGTCTGCTAATACTAACTGATAGAATCAAAAAGGGAGAGAACAATCCAACATGGGAAGCGGGATACACAGCAGACTCATAGAATGGCAGATGTCCTAAACAACACTCTGGCCTCAGAATCAGCCCTTAAGGGGGGCATTCGGATATGGCTGAAGAGCCCATGAGAGTATTGTAGGCATGGAAAGCCAAGACACCAAGGAAAAGAAAAAAAAAAGAAGACCTAAATGAAAGAACTCTGTGAGTGAGATCCCAGTGGGAAGAACGGGGCCATCAAAGATGGAGGTACCTGTCTCTGAAGGGAGGAGAGAACTTCCACTTTGACTATGACCCTATCAGAATAAGATCAAAATCGGCGAACTCTAAAGGCTTCCATAGCCTTGGCAACTCATGACTAGAGCCTAGGGAGATTACTGACCCCATAAACAAGAGTGTCAAATTGTTAAGTCAGCAACAGGAGTCACTGTGTACTTACATCTCATGTGGGATCTGTCCTTAATGTGTTGTCTAATGTGCAGTGATGCTATAACTAGTACTAAAACAGTATTTTACACTTTGTGTTTCCGTGTGGGTGCAAACTGATGCAATCTTTACTTAATATATACTAAATCGATCTTCTGTATATAAAGATAATTGAAAATGATTCTTGATGTGAATGGAATGGGAGAGGGAGCAGGAGATGGGAGAGGTGCGAGTGGGAGGGAAATTATGGGGGGGGGGGAAACTATTGTAATCCATAAACTGTACTTTGGAAATTTATATTTAATAAATAAAAAAAGAAAAAAAATAGAGAAGTAACAAAGAAAACAAAGACTCTGTGGGACCAGAAGAAAGAGGACAGAGACATGGCTAAGGCCAGCTCTGCGGCACAGCCAGATGCCAGTTGGGAGTTGCCATCGTCCTGATTCAAGAAAATCTACTTCATAAAGAAGAAAGAATTACTGTACCAGATGTGAAATATCAACATAGGGACACAGGAGACATGAAGAACATGGTAGCATGATGGCTCCAAAAGAGCCATAATTAAAGCCTGAACTGAAGGAAATTATGAAATGCCAGAAACAGAATTCAAAACAATGACTATAAGGAAACTCAACATGATTCAAGAGAATATATATAAATTAAAGAAATGAGAAATTAATAAATGACATAAATGAAAATACTAATAAGGAAATAGAAATCATTAAGAAACAAATGAAATTTTGGAAATGAAATATTCAATCATGAAATAAAAAATACTATTGAGAACTTCAGCAGCAGAATAGACCAAGGGGAGTAAAGAATTTGTGACCTCAAGGACAAGGCTTTTGAAATAACCTAGACAAAAATAAAGAAAAAAATTAAATGAAGAAAGTCTGTGTGAAATTTGGAATACAAATAAATGGCCAAATATTTATGTTATAGGTATTCCTGGAGGAGAAGAAAAGTAAAAAGGTATTGAGAACCTACTAATTGAAATAAATGTTGAAACATTCCCCAGGTCTTGAAAGAGACATGAACATCTAGATGCAGGAAGCTCAAATGACCCCAACTAGACTTAACCAAAAAGGTCTTCTTTAGGGACTATTTTCAAGTTGTAAAAAAGTTATGGACTAAGAGAGAATCCTAAAGACAATAAGATAAAAGTGTCAAGTTACGTATAAAGGAAAACCCATTAGACTAACATCAGACTTCACAGCGGAAACCCTACAAGCCAGAAGAGAAAACTTCCACTTCCAACCAAGGATATTATATCCAGTGAAGCTATCCATCAGAAGTAAGGGCAGCATTGGATGTTTTCCAGATAAGCAAAAACTGAGAGAATTTACCACCACCAGACCAGCCTTATGAGAAATTCTGAAAGGAGTCCTGTACTTGAAGTAAACATCATGAAAACATGTGGTGCCAGCAAATTCACTAGCACAGCAGGTATATTCATCTTCCAGTCAACAAAATGACAGGAGATAGTTCTCATCTATCAGTACTAACCTTGAGTATAAATGGATTAAATTTCCCAGTCAAAAGACTTAGGATGGATGAACGGATAAAAAACCAAGACCCCACTATATACCGGCAGCAAGAAACCCACTTCACAAACAAAGATACATATAGACTGAAAGTGAAGGGCTGGAAAAAGGTATATTAGGCAAATGGAAACCAAAAATAAGCAGGGATAGCTATCCTCATGTCAGATAAAATAGTCTTTAAATCAAAAACTATAAAAGAAAAGACCAAAAAGGACATTATATTTAGATAAAAGTTTTGATTCAACAAGAAGATATAACAATCATAAATATATAAGCACCTCAACACCAGATCAGAAATATATATATATATATATGTATGTATATACATACATATATATATATATGTATATACATACAAATAGATAAATAGATATCAAGTACAAATATCAGATATATATGTGTATATGTATATATATTTATCAAATACTATTAGACCTAAAGGTAGAGAGAGAGATTCTTTTACAATAACAGTTGTGACTTTACCACCCCACGTTCATCAATGGACAGATCATCCAGACAGAAAGTCAATAAAGACACATCAGAGTTGAAATATACTATTGAGCAAATGGACTTAATAGACATTTACAGGATATTTTATCCAACAGCCACAGCATACATTTTCTTCTCATCCACACATGGAACATTTTCTAGGATAAATGATATATTAGCCTGCAAATCAAGTTTCAGTAAATTTAAAAAAACTGAAAAGATACCATGTATCTTCTCAGATCACAAATAAATAAAACTAGAAATCAACAACAAGAACAATGGAACACCCATAAATACATGGAAATTAAATAGCTTGCTACTGAATGATCAAAGGGATATTGAAATTTACAGATTCAGTGCAATCCCTATCAAATTACCAATGACATTCTTTATAGAACTAGAAAAAAAATTCTAAAATTCAAGTGGAATCACAAAAGACCCAGAATAGCTAAAGCCATCCTGAGAATGAATAAATAAATGAATGAATAAATAAATGAATGAATAAATAAATGAATGAATAAATAAATGAATAAATAGAATCAAGCTGGAGGCATCACAATACTTTACTCAAAGTATATTACCAAGCTATAGTAATTAAAACATCATGGTACTGGCATAAAAATCAGCACATAGATCAAAGTAACAGAATAGATAGCCAAGAAATTAACCCACATACATACAGACAACTGTATGCCCAGACCATATACTGGAGTAAGTATAATCTATCTAATAAGGGCTGGTATTGTGGCATAGTGGGTAAAGCCACCACATGCACCCAGCGTCCCATATGGAGGCTGGTTCATGTCCTGGCTGCTCCACTTACAATCCAGCTCCCTGCTAATGTCCTGAGAAAATCAGTGGAAGATGGCTCAAGAAAAGAAATGTCTATGTGTAACAGTATTGCTATAAACATTTTTGTCAAGCTTTGTTTTATATTTTTGTCAAACCAGTGGTGAAGAATGTAATATAACTATAGTTTTCATCGTCTGTGGTTACTTTAAAATTTACTGTATATGGGTGAAATGGTCATCTTTTCATTTGATTTCTGTTTATAGCCCTTGCCTATATTCCCACTGAACCAGAACCACTTACTGATCTCTTCATTTAATGGTGCATTAGCCCTTGACTGTAATATTAATTAAGAATATGTTATCTCAAAAACTAAAAAAGAAAGAAGGAAGGAAGAAAGAAAGGAGAGGGAAAGCGGAGGGAAATACCATTATATTCTTGTTTATACTTTTCTTTACATCTCAAAATTTCTGCAATGAGCATGTATTGATTTTATTGTTAGAATGTAATTTTTAAAGGAAGTTTTTATATTATGCTCCATTTGTTCTTTTGCCTATGGAGTTTATGCAATGTATTATTATCAAAATCACTTCACAATGAGATGGAGGCAGGGATCAAGATTGGAAATTTCTATGCAAATGATTTTAATGATCAATGCACACAGGTTAACCATGATGTGGCCATGTGCAGGTGCTGAAGAGATTTATCAAACTGTTCCCAAATAGGAAGCTCTGTTAAAATTCAAAGAATGAATTATCTAACTTTCAGGAAATACACTGGCTCAAAATAGATTTTCCAAGTGATAAAACAAGTTAACTGGACACAATTGTAGCAATAAAAAATTACTACCACAAAATAACAATTTGTTCTAGAAATAGCCTATATTCAGACTCAATTAGAAAGGAGTGAGCATTTGGCATAGTGGTGAAGTCATGGATTGGGACACCAACATCCTATATTGGAGTACCTGGTTTGGGTTCTACCACCCCTGCTTCTGATCCAGCTTCCTGTAATTTGCACTTTGGGAGACAGAAGATGATGGCTCAAGTATTTGTGTCCTTGCCACCCCAATGGGAGACCAATTGATCACTGGGCTCCTGGCTTTGGACTGGCCAACGATTGACTGCTGTGGGCATTCAAGGAGTAAACCAGTGGGTGGTAAATCTCTCTTACTGTCTCTGTGTCTTGCATATAAAATGAAAAAAAATTATATGTTACACAGATAAGCATCACAATATTACATATGTAAATATATGCATATATAATAAGTATTTATTGATATTTTTGTGACACAACCCTAAAGAGGTGCACAAATCATCTGCCTAAACATGAGGCGTATTTCAGTGTGTACTGATTAGCTCAAGAATACAAAATTCTGAAGTTTCCCAGATCTATTATCTGCAACCAATTTTTTTAATTTCTTGCTTTATTGCCAAATCTAGGCAAACTTCGGTAAACTCTGTATCTATGAAAATGCTCAATTCCTTAGGAGTCTAGTACACTTTATGTTGAGATTCACGGTGGATAAAGCAGAACCTACTTTGGGATTCAGTGTATTTATGTATGCCCCAGAATTCACCAAAATGGTCTAATTTGTTAAATATAAGAATTCACATTGAAGTAGATAAAAGTGACTAGCATTGCAGCTATAAAAACAGTATGTATAATTTTGTTACTGCTCCTGAATGGTACATCTGTAGTATTTTCTATTAGGTTGTATTCTGCCTATCTCTATAACAATCCATATGTATCACATGGATACTCATTTCTGAAAATTATGTAAGTTTGTGTAAGTTAAGTTATTTTTTTCAAAATCACAGAATGTCTGGCTAGAGATAAGATATACTAAAACCATACATAATCAGTTGCCATTCTACTAAGCCATACTGTTTTTACCTGTCATTAAAGAACTTAGAAGACATTGATAGGAATTGAAAGTACTGCCATATATAATCATGAGAAGAAAAGATTAAAATATTTCCAAAAAAACTTTTATTTTATAAAATATTGATTACCAGAAGGTTAGAGGATAAGATTAATTAGGTTTGTATGCAACTTTTGCAGGTTGGCTCTACCTCTTATTTTTATTTGTAAAAATGGGAAAATAATAAAAAAAAGGGAAAATAATTTTGCCTATATCACAGGATTATAGCAGTGACTCAATGATTTAATAACACAAAACATTTGGAATAGTGTTTGACAAATAAAAGTATTCAGTAAATATTATATAATACTTCCATTATATGCCAACCTTTATGTGATGCCCTTAACATACATACTTTTTCTTCAATTCCTGTGATATCAGTGGGGAGTAAATACTCATTAATTATTCCCCATGTGGCAGATCAGGGAAGTGACCACATTTACATGGCTGATATGATTAAGCGTCAAGATACCAAGATATGTGTAATTCTAGAACAAAAAGTTGGCAGATTAAGGATTTTCATATTTTAAAATAGTTGTTTAAAAACAGCAGGGCCCACGTGTGTTCTGCAAACCTACAGTATTGTTTACAAGTTTATGGAACATGTTTGCTGACTGCTGCTCTGGTGGAATGTTTTCTTCTGTAATATCAGACTAGATGGCCTCTGGGAAAGCAGATGTCCATTTTAATTGATAGAATCATTCACTTTTTCATTTACCCAACAGACATTTATTGAGCAACTTGATATATGTGAAGCATCTGACTTACTCTGCTTGGGCTGCAATAGCTAAGTACCATAGACTGAGTAATTTATGACAAGAAATTTATTGCTCACAACTTTGTGTGTAGAGAATGGAGCTGGAAAGGCAGGTTGAAGTTGGATTTGTACAGTGTCTTGAAAGCAAAACCAAGGAATTAGATTCTTACTAAATAAGAGTGGAGTAACAAATCAGAGAGATTACACAGTTAAAGTGTTTTGGAGGGATATTAATTTGTTGGCAGAATATAGGATTGAATAGAAGAAGGATTATATTAAAAGATTGAGGCACTGTATAGGAGGATAGTATATCAATCTAGGTTTAACACAATGCTATCTCAGCTCAAACAGTAATACTGGGAGATAAAAGGAAGTGACATCTTGGGGCACGGGATCATTGGTGTGAGTTGATAACTTACTGGTGTGGAGTGTGATAGCCCTGGTTTGGAAGTATCACTACCCTCTTAAATCTGAAGATTTGAAATACAAGACATTTTTTCATCTTATATAAATAACAAAATTAAAATTAGTAGATAATGCAGAAAACGGATTACATGCATACATGTGTACACATGCATGTGCCTGGACTGGGTGTTCAAAAAGTTCATGGACAATATATGTTAGGAAAAAACCAGCAAGAATTTCTTTTTGTGGTACCCAAATAAACTTATCTTTTAATGCAAGTTTCCATGAACTTTTTGAGGCATCCCCATATGTAGTACACACACACATTTACACATTATAACATTGAGTGAAGGCTCTTCTAGACCTGCCCATTTAAAATAATCCTCATGGGCTTGCCTTGTGGCATACCAGGTTATGCCTCCATCTGCAACACTTTCATCCTGCATAAGCACTGGTTTAAGTCCTAGCCACTCCACTTCCAACCCAGCCCCCTTCTAATGCACCTGGGAAAGTAGCTGAAGATAGCTCAAGTGCTTGGGTCCCTGCCACCCGATTGGGTGACTTGGGTGGAGCTCTAGGCTCCTGGCTTCAGTCAAGCCCAGCCCCAGCTGTTGCAGCCATCTAGGGAGTGAACCAGGGAATGAAAGATCTTGCTCTCTCTCTCTCTCTCTCTCTCTCTCACACACACACATCTGAATCTCCCTTTCTCTATGTATGTCTGCCTTTCAAATAAATAAATAAAATTTTTTTAAATTAAAAATTAAAAATAGTCCTCAAAGTGATCTCATTAGATACTTATATTTAAAAAGAAATGTCAGCAATCAATAATCTAAATGTATTAAAATCTAGGATTACATTGTAAAAGGCTAGAAAGAGAAGGAAATATAAAGTAAGTGGAAAGAAAAGAATAAAAATAAGAGCAGGGCCGGCATTGTTCTGTAGTGGGTTAAGCCACCACCTGTGACGCCAGCTTCCCACACGAATGCTGATTCATGTTCTGGCAGCCCCACTTCCAATCCAGTTCTCCACTAACACGCCTGAGAAAGCATTAGAGGATAGCCCAAGAGCTTGGGCCTCTGCACCCACATAGGAGACCCAGATGAAGCTCCTAGTTTCAGTCTGGCCTGCCCTGGCTGTTGTGACCATTTAGAGAGTGAACCAGTGGACAGAAAATCAATCAATCAATCAATCTCTCTCTCTCCATCTGTCTCTGTAACCCTGCCTTCCAAACAAATAAATAAGTATTTTTTTAAAAAAAGAATAAAAGCATACATTTAAAAAAGTTGAGAAAATTCATGAAAGCTGAGTCTTACACAACATTTTACTAAATTGATGAAGGAAACAGAGGGAAGATCAACTGATCAAATAACAAACTTGAAGAAATAAAGATAGGGCATTATTATAGATCCTACAGAGTTAAACTCTATAGCAAGAGAATATTATTAACACATTTATGATGGCCACTGTTGCATCTGTGGTATTAGTAGCATTCAACACAAACTAGTTTAGCAATAAGAAATCACTTTTCAAGCAATTTCTTGTGGCAGACCCTAGCTTGGTAAGTCATAAATAAACACAAATTAGCCAAAGGAGAAATACAAGAGTTGTTGATTTAGAGCAAGGGAATTGACTTTTATTTATTTATTTTTTTTCTTTTTTTTTTTTAACTTTTATTTAATGAATATAAATTTCCAGTATACAGCTTATGGATTACAATGGCTCCCCCCTCCCATAACTTCCCTCCCACCCGCAACCCTCCCCTCTCCCGCTCCCTCTCCCCTTCCATTTGCATCAAGATTCATTTTCGGGAATTGACTTTTAGCGAGGGAATCTGCCGCCATCACTTGCATTTCGGTAGAGATTCAATGGCAGAGGAGTGGGAAGCTTTATGGTGAGAACAAAAGGAAGGCTTAGGCATGTCCTGACTAGAGCCTGTTTGCAAGGCAAAGTTACAGGTAGGCTTACTAGAAGTAGAGTCTCCTATGTGATTGGTTCTGGGTGCATATTAGGCTAAGCAGGAAGTGAGGACAAAATATTAGGGAAATTATCAGTTATTCATCAAGTCCTGGCTATTTGGGGCTTTTAGTTAAAGAATTATTGTTTAACTTGTGGACTGCTATAAGAGGTAGCATTCTGACTTCCTATAAGTCTGTTGTAAAGCAGGCTGGCTTCCTGAACTATTACAGTAAGAGGTACATTTGGTTATCTGGGCAGGATGCTATGGGTTAAGAGACAAAGTTCTATTTTTACATATAACCTAGCCATTGTCAGTTTGTATATGCAATGCCTCAGTAATAAATAATCAGTGCCACACCCTTCATTGTGAGAGTGAACTAAAATAAATGATCCAGTCTTTTGGTATCATTAAAGAAGCCATTGCACCAAAGGTAATATCTGAGGCAAATCTCGAAGTCTAAGGCAAAAGAAAGGTGAAAATAAATCACTACCAGAGATTACATTTGCAAAGAAAGAAGTAGGCAGATGTGCAATGTGTTCATGGTAAAGTGAACTGAAGAGAAATTTGTAGGAGAGTGGGGCCATACATCAGGAAAGGAAGGTTGGACCCAAAGCGTATGGATGATGACTTCTGTCCTAATATGTAGCCTTATGGGGCTTCAGTGGACACAGGAATGCTTTAAAACCAGTAGTTATGAGATTGGACTTGTATTTTGTGATAGTGGAAAATGTGCATTGGGTGTGTCGGGAAACTGGAAACTTGCACTTAAGCTGCGGAACTACTTTACAAATTGAAGGAAGTGGTGGCAAAGGCCTTGATTTGGTCAGGGATGGTGAAGATGCAGCCAAGGGCAGATAGAGACCACCAGGCAGTGTCATGAATGTACTACGAGTTGCTCTCTAAATATTTAGGTTTTTGAATGAATAAACACAATACATAGGAAGTGGAATTGATGGGCTTGGTGACTGATTGGGTATTATAAAAACAAGAAAGAGTCAAGAACCACTAAAATTTTTGGCCTCCATGACTGTATAGCAATGAAAAATAGGGTTGTGGCAGTTTATAGATGAAGATGTCAAATTTAATTTTGAGCCTGTCTTCAGGGCCCATGAAGTTGGAACTGAGGTTTGACAATGTTGTCTGGGAGCAGGGACTTAGTTGTCACTGATAGTACATAGGTAGTAGTCGGAGTCTTGCAAAGGGTTGTGACTGGTCAGAAAGACCATCAAAGCTAGAGAAGGGAGACCAGTCTTTGATTTTAAGCAATAGTTGGTAGAGGAGAAAGGAGTGTTTGCACTAAAAGCTATGCTGTTTGTTTCTTTGTTAAATTTCCCCTCTAGACTGCTTGTACCCAGTTTAGCTGTTCGTCTGCTAGCAGTAGGGGTTGAAACAGAGCACCTTTTAAGGAAAACTACAGAAGTCATGTTAAATGGAGGATACAAAATGTACAGGCCTGACCCTTTGAAGCATGGGCTTTGTGTAGTGAAATGATCCTATTGCATGAAGAGTCCTGAGTTGGAAACCAAGGTCACCTAATTTCTGTGACCTTGGCCAATTGGTTATTTCTCTGTTATATGTTGAGGTTATTTATATCCATCTTAAGGAAATTTTAGGATTAAATAAATCTATATAACATAATCTATGCTCAATAAATTAAAGTTTGTTTGAAAGGGGCTAACAGAATGACACTCAGCAAAAGTTGTCAATACAGTTTGGTTGTCCCCACATGCAAATTATCTATGTTTTGAAGATAATCCTGTGAATTTAATTTTTTCTTAGTTTTTCCCTGCTTATTAAAAAAATTTAGCCTCACTAAACTCAGGTTTGATTTTTTCTAGAGAATAGTTTTGAAAAACTTTCAAAAATAGCATTCTTTTATTTCTTTTGTTCAACATGCATACTTGTCTTTACCCAAAATTATTCTGGAAAGTATCTCTGATTATGATACTTCTAGGTAACACAGATTTATTGCATACCTATTATGTGGCAATTACTCTGCTCAACATCGAAATTCAAAGATTAATAAGGTTGCTTTTCCTGCTTTTTTTTAAAAAAAGTTATTTTGTTTATTTGAAAGGTAGAGTAACAGAGGGAGAGAGACAGAAAGAGAACTTCCATCCACTGGTTCACTCCACAAATAGCCACAGCAGCAGAGACTGGGTCAGGCCAAAGTCAGGAGCCAGGAAAACCATCTGGGTCTACTGCCTGGGTGACTGCGGACCAAGCACTGTAGCCATATTTCATGCTTTCCCAGGCACATCAGTGGGGAGCTTGGCCCAGAAGACTAACAAATGGAACTCAAACTATGGCTCAGATATGGGATCAGTTGTTGCAGGCAATGGTGGCTTAACCTGCTGTGTCACAATGCCAGCCCCGAGGCTGTGTGTAGAGAAACTCATACATTCAATAAAACATTTAATCAGCACCTACTGCAGGTCAATGGTAGAGGTGCCGCAGGTAACAAAACACATGAAGACTAAGCCTCCTGTGGCTACATCTAAGTGAAGAGACAGAGAGGTGAAAAGTAATATGCAAGTAAAGAAAGAAGATATATTTAGATGACTCTTAATGAAGAAAAGAGAATTGAAATAATAGAGAGTAACTTGCAGAGACGCGTTGTGTATGGCCTGCCAGGAGTCGGGACAGATTAGGGAGAGGAATGAAAGTAATGAGTCAAAATAATTTTCATGAAACAAAACTGTAATCAGGTACCACATATCAATATTTTGGTTAACAATGGATAGCATTCAGTGGAGCTGAGAAATTCTAGTCTGGTGCTGTCACAGCCATGCAGCCCAATGCACTGCTCGAGTTTTCTGGGGATACTGTTGTGCACAGACCCACTCTGCTGCTAGTCATGTAGCAGTGTAGTGCATACAAATAGGTACAGTAACTATTACTTGATAATAATCACTGTTACTGAATTATGGATTTACTATACTATACTTCTTATAATTATTTTAGAGTGCATTCCTTCCACTTACAAAATATATTACTGTATGAAATGGGTATTGTGGTACAGTGGGTTAAAATGACATATGAGAAGTTCATATCCCATATAAGAGGGCCAGTTTCAGTCCTGGCTACCCTGCTTCCAATCTGACTCCTGGCTAATGTGACTGGAAAGCAGAGAATGATGACTAAAGCACTTGGGCTCCTGTCACCTATGATGGAGATCTAGATGGAGTTTCATACTCCTGACTCCTTGCTTTGGTCTGGCCCAGGCTTGGCTGTGTGGGCATCGGAGATTGAAAAGTGGATGGCAGATCTCTCTCTCTCTCTCATCCCTTTCAAATAAATAAATAAAAATTTGATGTAATCCCAATTGTTAATTTTGGCTTTGACTGCCTGTGCCTCTGGGCTCTTTTCCAAGAAGTCTTTGCCGGTACCTATATCTTGCAGGGTTTCTCCAATGCTCTCTAATAATTTGATGGTGTCGGATCGTAGATTTAGGTCTTTAATCCATGTTGAGTGGATTTTTGTGTAAGGTGTGAGGTAGGGGTCTTGCTTCATGCTTCTGCATGTGGAAATCTAGTTTTCCCAGCACCATTTGTTGAATAGACTGTCCTTGCTCCAGGAATTGGTTTTAGATCCTTGATCAAATATAAGTTGGCTGTAGATGTTTGGGTTGATTTCTGGTGTTTCAATTCTGTTCCATTGGTTTATCCATCTGTTTCTGTACCAGTACCATGCTGTTTTGATTACAACTGCCCTGTAGTATGTCCTGAAATCTGGTATTGTGATGCCTCCAGCTTTGTTTTTGTTGTACAGGATTGCTTTAGCTATTTGAGGTCTCCTGTGTCTCCATATGAATTTCAGCATCATTTTTTCTAGATCTGAGAAGAATGTCCTTGGTATTTTGATTGATATCGCATTGAATCTACAAATTGCTTTTGGGAGAATGGACATTTTGATGATGTTGATTCTTCCAATCCATGAACATGGAAGATTTTTCTATTTTTTGGTATCCTCTTCTATTTCTTTCTTTAAGATTTTGTAATTCTAATCATAGAGATCTTTGATGTCCTTGGTTAAGTTTATTCCAAGGTATTTGATTGTTTTTGTAGCTATTGTGAATGGAATTGATCTTAGCCGTTTCATTGCCTGTTAATACAAAGGCTGTTGATTTTTGTGTACCGATTTTATATACTGCTACTTTGCCAAACTCTTCTATGAGTTCCAATAGTCTCTTAGTAGAGTTCTTTGGATCCCCTAAATAAAGAATCATATCATCTGCAAAGAGGGATAGTTTGAGTTCTTCCTTCCCAATTTGTATCCCTTTAATTTCTTTTTCTTGCCTACAGCTCTGGCTAAAACTTCCAGAACTACATTGAATAGCAGTGGTGAGAGTGGGCATCCCTGTCTGGTACCAGATCTCAGTGGAAATGCTTCCAACTTTTCCCCATTCAAAGGATGTTGGCCATGGGTTTTTCATAAATTGCTTTGATTGTAATGAGGAATATTCCTTCTATACCCAATTTGCTTAGAGTTTTCATCATGAAAGGGTGTTGAATTTTATCGAACGCTTTTCTGCATCTATTGAGATAATCATATGGTTTTTCTTCTGCAGTCTGTTAATGTGGTGTATCACATTGATTGATTTGCGAACATTGAACCATCCCTGCATACCAGGGATAAATTCTACTTGGTCTGGGTGGATGATTTTTCTGATGTGTTGTTGCATTCTGTTGGCCAGAATTTTATGAGGATTTTTGTGTCTATGTTCATCAGGGAAATTAGTCTGTAATTCTCTTTCAATGCTGCATCTTTTTCAGGTTTAGGAATTAAGATAATGCTGGCTTCATAAAAAGAATTTGGGAGGATTCCCTCTTTTTTGATTGTTCTGAATAGTTTGAGAAGAAATGGAGTTAGTTCTTCTTTAAATGTCTGGTAGAATTCAGCCGTGAATCCATCAGGTCCTGGGCTTTTCATTGTTGGGAGGGCCTTTATTACTGTTTCAATTTATTTCTCAGTTATGGGTCTGTTTAGGTTTTCTATGTCTTCCTGGTTCAATTTAGGTAGGTTGCATGTGTCCAGGAATCTGTCCATTTCTGATAAATTTCCCTGTTTGCTGGTATGCAAGTCCTTGTAGTAATTTCTGATGATTCTTTTTATTTCTGTGGTGTCTATTGTTACGTTTCCTTTTTCATCTCTGATTTTATTGATTTAGGTCTTTTCTCTTCTTTTTTTAGTTATTTGGGTCGATTTTGTTTATTTTTTTCAAAAAACCAGCTTTTCATTTTGATGATCTTTTGTAATTTTTTTTATTCAATCCTGTTGATTTCTTCTCTAATTTTAATTATTTCTCTTCTCCTACTAGATTTGGGTCTGGTTTGCTGCAGTTTTTCTAGATCCTTGAGATGCATTGAAAGCTCATTATTTGGTGCCTTTCCAATTTCTTGATATAGGCACCTATTGATATAAACTTTCCTTTCAACACTGCTTTTGCCATATCCCATAAGTTTTGATATGTTGTGTTGTTATCCTCATTTACTTCCAGAAAGTTTTTTATTTCTCTTTTGATTTCTCCTATGACCCAGTGTTCATTCAGGAGCATGTTGTTCAGTCTCCATGTGTTTGTATATGCTCTAGGGATTCCTTAGTTGCTAATTTCCAGCTTCATTTCGCTGTTGTCTGAGAAGCGGCATGGTATGATTCTAAATTTTTGAATTTGCTGAGACTTGCTTTATGGCCTAGTATGTGGTCAATGCTAGAGAAGGTTCCATGCACTGCTGAGAAGAATGTAAAATCTTTAGATGTAGGATTGAAAGTTCTGTAGATATCTGTTAGATCCATCTGGGCAATAGTGTCGATTAAATCTGCTGTTTCCTTGTTGTTCTTCTGTCCGGATAATCTATTTCTGAGAGTGAAGTATTTAAGTCCCCCAGTACTATTGTATTGGAGTCTAAGTCTCCCTTTAAGTTCCTTAACATATCTTTTAAATACACTGGTGCCCTGTAATTAGGTGCATATACATATATAATAGTTACATCTTCCTCTTGAATTGATCCCTTAATCATTATATAGTGCCCCTCTTTGTTTCTCTTAACAGTTTTTGTGTTCTCGTTTATTTTGTCTGATATTAAGATGGATATGCCAGCTATTTTTTGGTTTCTGTTGGCATGGAATATCTTTTTCCAACCCCTCACTTTCAGACTGTATGCATCTCTGTTGGAAAGATGTATTTCTATACTGCAAAAGAAAAAGTCAAGAAAATGAAGAGGGAACCAATAGAATGGGAAAAATATTTGCAAACTATGCAACATGTAAAGGATTAATAACCAGAATCTACAATGAGATCAAGAAACTCCACAACATCAAAACAACCTACTTAAGAGATGGGCCAAGGACCTCAATAGACATTTTTCAAAAGAAGAAATCCAAATGGCTAACAAACACATGAAAAAATGTTCAGGATCACTAGTAATCAGGGAAATGCAAATCAAACCACAGTGTGGTTTCACCTCACCCTGGTTAGAATGGCTTACATACAGACATCTACCAACAACAGATGCTGGAGAGGATGTGGGGAAAAAGGGACACTAACCCACTGTTGGTGGGAATGCAAACCTGTAATGCCACTATGGAAGTCGGTTTGGAGATTGCTCAGAAACTGAATATAACCCTACCATTCAACCCAACCATCCTACTCCTTGTAATTTACCCGAAGGAAATTAAATTTGTAAATAATTAGTTGTCTGCACCTCAGTGTTTATTGCAAATTGTTGAAAGCTTTACTTAATATATGCTAAATTGATCTTCTGTATATAAAGATAATTGAAAATGAATCTTGATGTGAATGGAAGGGGAAAGGGAGCAGGAGAGGGGAGGGTTCGGGTGGGAGGGAGGTTATGGGGGGAAAAAGCCATTGTAATCCATAAGCTGTACTTTGGAAATTTATATTCATTAAATAAAAGTTAAAAAAAAAAGAAAATGAATCTTGATGTGAATGGAATGGGAGAGGGAGCAGGAGATGGGATGGTTCAGGTTGGAGGGAGGTTATGGGGGGAAAAAGCCACTGTAATCCAAAAGCTGTACTTTGGAAATTTATATTTATTAAATAAAAGTTTAAAAAAAAAACAAACCTTATAGGAAAGTGGAATTAAAAGAGAATTTTATTTGGTGCAAAATCCATGCATAGTATGTTTATAGTTTGTTCTTGCCATGAATTTTTGAAGCTTATACATGTATATATATTTATATAGTTTTTGAAGCTTATATATATTATATTGTATATCCCAAATATATATGTGTGTATATATATATATGTGTATATATATATATATGATCTAGGCAGGTTGTAATAGGCTATACCACTTAGGTTTATGTAAAGATACTCCGTGAGCATTGGGATTTCACACTGATGAAATCACCAAACACTGTGTTTCTCAGAACATGTTAAGTGATGTATTACATAGCTGTGTACTCAGGAAATTTTACATATTACAAAAACAAGTCCGGGGTAGGGGCAATACATTTTTGGAACAAATTAATATAGAATCAAATTTTAATCATTTCAGAGGTTTTGTGTGTCTGTGGATCTCATTTTAGCCTCATTTCTGTACTAAGGACATAATTGAAGATAGGAAAGACAGCTGTCATAGACTCTTCTAAACATTTACTTTGGATAAATATCTTGATAGTAAATTAGCCTCAGGAATGTTGCGTATAACTTCTATTATAATTAAGATGTGTGTAGTAAATCCCCATACAAATGAATCTTCATCTTCTGTATCCTTTAAGCCCAGGCTAAGGGTATCTAAGTTTTTTATTTTATAATTCCAGCCAGCAGATAAAATCCAAGGTGGTACTTAGAGTCATGGAATTTAAAACTTGAAAAATAATTTTATCCAAGTCACCCTCATTTTGCAGAAGGTGGAATCAAGGCCCAGAAAGAAATAACAGAGAGAGATAAAGGTAATTGGCAGTACAAGAACAAAAACCTTGGTTTTATGTCATAAATCCAGTACTTGGTAACCTACCCTGAGTGCAGATAATCTGACTTTAATCTCAGTTCTTGTACTTACTAGCTATATGATTTTAGATAGAAAAAGTATATTTTTTAAGCTTCAGTAGCCTCCTTTATAACATGCAGATAACAACTCCTACCACAGAATTGCTAAGAAAATTAAATGAAATAATTATCTGTAAAGTTATTAGTATGGTAAGTGGTATAAAGAGAGTTTTCAGTAAAGTAGTAACATTTTTAAGTGTCTCGTTAGATATTTACCTCTTAAACAAACTAGTTTATCTCCAGGAGTTAATTGCTGCCTTCTATTGGCAGAATTCAATGTAGATGAACATCTAGGATCCCACCTGTCCTTTGTCTCCTAGGCCATCAGTGTACGGTATAGTGTAAATATGATTCAGATTCTGTGTTTTAGAGGATATCAATAAAAATAACTTTATTGAGAGATTTAAAATTTTAATTTATTTGAGAAGTACTTAATGGATGTCGGAATTGTGCAAGGCATTGCATTGGTTTCTCTGAGGAATGGTGAGTTGATAAAATACAAAACTTGTGTTCAAAATCCATAATGACCTGTAACAGCTATAATACATGTAGGAAGAATGATGCATGCACCCCTCTCTCCCCATCCCTTCAGCTCCTGAAATTTTTTTCACTCCACCTCTGGAATTCACAGTCACTCATTAAAGAGTATTTCCCATAGCCCCCATTTTTCCTCTAATGGGAACCTGACTCTTGTCCTGCACTGCTTCCTCCACAAACAACTCAACAGCTTACTCTCTTCTGTCTGTATCCTAGCTCCAAAGAGCCTAATGCTAAGGCAGATTTCTCTGTTGTTCCTCATTGTTGCACTGCCCAAAATGGTAATCGTTAGTCACATTTGACTATCTAGACTTAGATTTAATAAAATTAAGTAATATTAAAATTCAGTCCCTCATTTCCACTACTCACATTTCAAGCAATTAACAGCCATGCATGGCTAGTGGTTACCATAATAGACAGTGTGGCTAGAGGACATTTGCATCAATGCACAAAGTTCTATGGGAAGTACTGTTCTAGATCATCCTTTCAGCTTCCTATCTCAAATGCCTACCTTTGAATCTTTAATCTTTTTTTAAAAAAAATAATTTATTTTAAAGTCAGAGTTACAAAGAGAGAGAAGAAGCAGAAAGAGAGAGAGAGAGAGAGAGAGAGAGAGAGAGGTCTTCCATCGCTGGTTCACTCCCCAATTGGCCACAACAGGCAGAGCTGTGTCAATCCGAAGCCAGGAGCCAGGAACTTCTTCCAGGTCTCCCATGCGGGTGCAGGGGCCCAAGGACTTGGGCCATCTTCTGCTTTCCCAGGCCATAGCAGAGAACTGGAATGGAAGTGGAGCAGCCGGGTCTCAAACTGGCACCCATATGGGATGCTGGCGCTTCTGGCCAGGGTGTTAACCTGCTGTGTTACAGCGCTGGCCCCTTTGTCTAATCTTATAAGAGTTATCAATAGGCCCCCATGTCACTCATTCTTCTTGTATGAAACAGTCCCAGGCTCACTTTCAACATCCACGTAGAGGATCATTCTCTGACCTTGGCATTTCCATTCCTTGGCCTTTTCTTCTCCATGGATCTTGTCCTTGTGTTCTCTTTCAGTACTCACTCTCATGGTCACACCCTAGACCTTTTCATGACCATCAAACTTCCATCCTTCCATCCACCAATCCATCATATCAACCTTCAACATCCTTTCTCTAACAACTGCATCCAACTTACTCTATTCTTTCCCATTCCATGTGCAGTTTAGACTTCATGATTCTTGATTACATTCATTACTTGCATAACCTCTCAAGCTTCTTGCCTTTCTTGCTCTCATATTGTATTACTTACTTGAAAAACCCTGCCCTGGAAAACTTCAACTCTGTCTATTCTGAACCCATCAACCCAAAAGAAAGTCACTGGAGAAAAACTACAGTCACTCTGACTATACTCACCTTAAATTCCTCACCATTCCTTCTCAACATTCCTTATCTTTTTGTTACACTCAGAAGATTTCCTGACCCATCCCTGGCCTCATCTAGTGGCCGACCACCTTTTACCACTGTGGATTCCGTCAGAAGAGAACATTAGGATTCTCTCAGTTAAAAAAGAAATCCCACCTTTTGACCTCATTTTCCTTCTTCAGCAACCTCCTCATTTCTCTGTCTCTCTTCACAGGCAAACATTCTAAAAGCAATTTTCTGAATTCTTTTTTCACTCACTTTATTTTATTCAATCTCTCTAGAATCTTCTCAAAGTAGACTTTTGACCCCATTCCTTTATTAAAGTTGCTTTGATCAAGGTCACCAGTGACTACCATGATGCTTCATATAATGATTCAGTCTCAGTTCTCCTTTTATTTGACTTGACTGTAATATTTTGCAAAGTTGATTGCTTCTTGCTTTTAAAAATACTTTCTTTTACTTGGTGTCCAAGATACCACTTTCTTTTGGGTTTTCCCACAGACTGGCTTCTCCTACTCAATCTCTTTTGCTTGTTTCTTCTCATCTCTCTATTCTCAATACTCTCATGTCCCAGGGTTGTAGTTTCTTTTTCTATCTACATTACCCTTGGTAATCTCATCCAGCTTCCTAGTTTTAAATACCACATAGGCACAATTCTGATAGATGGATTTTTTTAAATTACCATAGTTGAATCCCAACTACTTATGTGAGGTTTCTAATCATTTCAAAATTAATACATCCCAAATTAAGCTCCTGATTTCCCTCTACAAACTTCATTCCTCTGTGATCTTTGTCAAATCACTATACTACATGGCAACTCCTTTTTTTTTTTTTAAATGCAAAGATCAATTTATCCTGATCCTTTTTCTCACACCCAACATTCACTCTGTCAGCAAATCTTATTGGTTGTATGAGCAAAATAAGTTGAAATTTTTTTTACCACCTCCACCACTACCAGTCTGGTTCCAGCACCCTTGTCTCTTGCCCAGAGAATGCAATGGACATATACTCCCTGTATCTGTGCTTACCCACCTATGTCCTGTTTATTATCAAAGGAAGAACCAAACTGATAATAGTGGGGGAAAAGTCAGAAGAAACCAGTTGTCTCTCCTCTGCCTCAAATTCTCTGCTGGCTTCTCATCTCACTCACTGCAAGTCAAAGTCCTTGTAATAATTTAAAATGCTCCTGAGAGTCTGTCCCATATGAATTCTGTTATTTTATCTCCTGTATTCTCCTGTTCAATCTATGAACTCAATTGGCTGCTTGCTTTTTTCTTTTTAAGATTTATTTTGTTAATTTGAAAGGTAGAATTAAATAGAGGGAAAGAGATGCTGGCTTTCTATCTACTGGTTCACTCCCCAAATGGCCTTAACAGCCAACACTGGGTCAGGCCAAAATCAGGAGTCAGGAATTCTGTCAGGGTCTCCCATGTAGGTGACAGGGGCCCAGGAACTTGGGCCATCTTCTGCTGCTTTACCAGGCAAATTAGCAAGGTGCTGGGTGAGAATCAGCACTCATATTGGATGCTTGCATTGTAGGCTATTCCATAACATTAGCACCCTATTTGCGGTTTTCGTTTTCTTTTTCTTTCTTATTTTATTTTTAGTAAGTCATGCTATGTCATGCTTCAGGGCCTTTGCACTTGCTGCTTCTGTTTGAAATGTTTTTTTTTTCCATCAGAAGACTTCCAAGCTTACTGCTGCCCCACTTTCAAAGCAAAGCTTTCTCTGAACAGCTATTTTTGAAATTGTAAAGCTCTCTACAACCTGAGCATTCTACATTTCTCTTCCTCACTTTTTATGTATATATTCTACTTATCTGTCTGTCCATTGTCTATATCCCCCCACTGCAATGAGAACAGTGTTTTTTTTTTTAACTTTTATTTAATGAATATAAATTTCCAGTATACAGCTTATGGATTACAATGGCTTCCCCTTCCCATAACTTCCCTCCCACCCGCAACCCTCCCCTCTCCCGCTCCCTCTCCCCTTCCATTCACATTAAGATTCATTTTCAATTCTCTTTATATACAGAAGATCAATTTAGTATACATTAAGTAAAGATTTCAACAGTTTGCACCCACATAGAAAGACAAAGTGAAACATACTGTTTGAGTACTAGTTATAGCATTAAATCAAAATGTACAGTACATTAAGGACAGAGATCCCACATCAGGAGCAAGCGCACAGTGGCTCCTGTTGTTGACCCAACAAATTGACACTCTAGTTTATGGCACCAGTAACCACCCTAGGCTGTCGTCATGAGTTGCCAAGGCTATGGAAGCCTTCCGAGTTCGCCGACTCTGATCATATTTAGACAAGGTCATAAAAGACAGGGTGAGGATAGTAACCAATGATCCTAAGAGTGGCATTAACCAGGTCTGAACAATTATACAGCATTAAGTGGGGAAGAGGACCATCAGTACACACAGGTTGGGAGTAGAGCCATTGGTGGTAGAGTAGAGGTTATGATTACAAAGGAATGAGGCCCAAGTGCACTAGACAGGGCCTAGAACAAAGGACAGAGTCATTATTAGAGGAGCTAAGAAAGGTGCTGTCTAAGCTACAATTAAGTTTTCTGATTGAGAGGCAAATAGAACCTGATAGAAGGGGCTTGATAATAATCTGGTGGGCTTTAGGCCTTGTAAGTTAAGAGGCCAGACCTATCTATCTCTTCACATGGGGTATATCCTAAGGGAGGTGTGAACCTCCTAGGGGAAGGCACTCTGTTGACTTTCATTACTTGGCTGGCCTGGGAGGAGAGCTGGCCAGGTAAAGGCAGGTGGCATCTCTAACAAGAAATTTACAGTTCTGCCTGCAATGTTGCTGACCCTACTTGGCCATCCCCTCAGCTGCAGTGGTCACTTTGGAAGTTGGGCTGAGTGAAGGGCTTTTCAGCTTGGAGCCAATAAGATCTGTGGCTCTGACCTGGGCATCCTTCGACTCCAGGGCAGGTCCATTTCCAGTGACCCAACTCTTGGCAGAGCTGCCAGGGCTCTTCACAAGCTGACTTCTGCTGAAGCCCAGACTTACCACATTGAAAGCCACTGTAGTGGACTGGCCTGTTGGGTCTCCTTGAGGGCAGATCACCGTACAGATCAGCCATTAATAGGCCTGCCACCCATTGCTTCTGATGCCTAGCTTTCTTTTCCTCCTGGTTTGTGTTAAAGCAGACCAGAGGATGCAAGTCAAGGGAGTGCCCATGTCCCATCTCTAATCTTCGGTGGCCTGAACTACAAGTCTATAGTCACAGGCATGTTCTGTAGTAGTTTTTCTAAGGTAGACAATGCCCATGAGGAAAATTATATTCTCACTTTAAAACTTTCTTTCCCTTTGGTCTGAAAGGGAGGTTTTATTTTTTCTACTTACTGTATACTTCGCTGATGGCGATGTGAATCTAGCTATGAGATTATTATTTAAGCTCTTATTTTGGCTATGCTATTACAGAAAAATGTTAGCCATCTCTTATAAGGTCTAAAGATTAAATTGTGCGTCCTATAGATTCCTTCATAATAGAATTAGTTCCCTACCTTGAAGAGAATAGAGAAATGAAAGAACAAGTTGGGTTTAGAATAGAGAAATGAGGGAGCAAGTCCTAGATCACTTGCTGACAATAGCAATATTACATGAATACTTACAAACTCACAACAGTGAAACATAAAGAAAAGATTCTAAAAGGTGCAAGAGAGAATCGTCAGATTACTCTCAGAGGATCTCCAATTAGACTCACAGCAGACTTCTCATCAGAAACCCTACAAGCTAGAAGGGAATGGCGAGATATAGCCCAGGTACTAAGAGAGAAAAACTGCCAGCCCAGAATATTATATCCTGCAAAGCTCTCATTTGTGAATGAAGGTGAAATTAAGACTTTTCATAGCAAACAGAAACTGAAAGAATTTGTTGCCACTCATCCTGCCCTGCAAAAGATGCTTAAAGATGTGTTACACACAGAACACAGAAACATGGTCACTAATATGAAAGAAGGTAAAGGAAGGAAACCTCACAGCAAAAGATCACAGGAAGCTCAATTTCTCTTTGACATAGAATTAAACTCTGATGCTCTGTTAAAGCAATGTGTTAAAGTAATCTATTATGTTCTCTTGATGTCTGTTAAATTCTAATTGTTCAAAAACAGCTGAATTTTTATTAAGAGCTATGGGTTATTTAACTATGTGCTTATTTTCAAAGACTTGAATAATCACCTTGTAACAATGATCAAATTTGGTCTATGTTATGTCATGATTTTAAGGAATCTTAGTTCAACCAGATATTTTGGATTTTGATATTGGTCTATTATGCTATGTTATATGGGCGTACATATTGTATGTCCACATGGGGAAATTTTATTAAGAGTTTTATTTTAAATGGCTTTTAGATAAGATTGTCCATAAATTTAAGCTGCTAAAATCAATCAAAGATACATTTTAATTTGTGTGACCTGAATCTGTGTATCATATGTTTTAAACTTGTTGGTAGAAAGAAACTAAAAACATTTTAGATGGTTGTGCTTAAGTTTACTGGTTAAACAAACTACACCATCTTAGATATTTAAGAGGTGTTTTCAAATACATGATTCTTAAAATTTATAGAAGGCATTGGACCTTCTGGTAAATGTTTTCTTAAGTTGTTATCTAATGGTTGAAACGGTTTGCTAAGTATTCATGTAATATTGCTATTGTCAGCAAGAGAACAGTGTTTTTTTATTCCCTCTTTCTTGTTTATTAATGCCTATATCCTTAGTGCCTAGAACTAAGTTCCTGGTGGACAATGGGTACTCCATAAATATTTGTGGAATAGTGTGGATGGTGTTATCCATAATAGGCTATCTGACAGTTTTTTTAAAAAAATTAAGATATTTTGTACCTTTTTAAGTTCATCTATTTTTAAATGAATTTTAATTTTTAAATAGTAGATAGATTAAGGGTCAAGAATAAAGTGCGACAATATATAAAAACATCTGCCATACTTCAAGAACAGAAAACTCATAGAGGGTAAATTTTATAGATATTAAAAATAGACCATTTCACTCAATATGAAAAGGGAAAAGTTCCCAAAGCCTAGAAAACAGAAAGTATATCAGAGTTGGGGCTAGAGCTGCATGCCTGATGGTTGCCCAGGACCAAAGTAGGACAAAGTGACTGAGGTCCAGTGCTTCTCAGCAGGAGGAGCTGAATGTGGACTTGCCAAAGTGGAGGACCAGAGTGAAACCACTGGTGGAGGACAGAAATTAGTTGGGGGTAGGGAGCTGAATTAGTTCCAGTCAACTAAGTGGAACAATCACCCATGAAGGGCTGGAGCCTGGCCCATATCTCTTGCATGGGGTCCACAATTGCACAACTTGTGTGGAGCAGGAGCCCCAAGGCTCTAATTTAAGGCCAACTATGGAGCCATGAAACTGAGTGAGCCAGACTCTGGCACATCAAACTCATGACAGTGGTTGCCTCTAGGAAGGGGGGTGGGGGAGAGTCAAAGGCGACTTCAGCTGTGGCTACAGCATTTGTTGGGAGAAGCAAAAAAGCAAATCTGAGAAAATTGTCAGTTTTTAGTTCTTGTGAACATATGGGTGTTTCTATCATTCTCTGCAGTGTTCTGTAATTATTTGAATCTCACAATAATTTTAAAAGAAAAAAAGAAGGAAATTGAGGCACAAAGACATGGAAAACTCAATAGACCAATAACCAAGATGAGATTCAGCTAGTAATAAAGACCCTACCAACAAAGAAAAGACCAGGACTGGGTGGTTTCTCTGCCGAATTCCACCAGACTTTTAAAGAAGAACTAGTCCAATTCGTCTCATACTATTCAAAACAATTGAAAGGGAAGGAATGCTCCAAAACTCCTTCTATGAGACCAGCATCACCTTCATCCCCAAACCAGAAAAATTACAGTGAAAGAGAACTATAGAGTAATATCCCTGATGAACATAGATGCAAAAATCCTCAACAAAATACTAGTGAATCAAATCCAACAACACATCAAAGAAATCATCCATCCGGATCAAGTGGGATTTATCCCTGGGATTCAGGGATGGTCCAACATACACAAATCAATAAAATGTGATGCACCACATTAACAAACTGAGAATAAAAGCCATATAATTATCTCAACAGATGCAGAGAAAGTGTTTGATAAAATATAAGATACTTTCATGATGATAAAAACCTTAAATGAATTGAGTATAGAAGGAGTATATTTAAACACAATCAAGGTGATGTATGACAAGCTCACAGCCAACATTATATTAAAAGGGGAAAAGATGAAAGCATTTCCACTAGGTTATAGAACCAGACAAGGATGCCTACTCTTATCAGTATTATTCAATATCATTCTGAATGTTTTAGCCAGAGCCATTAGGCAAGAAAAAGAAATCAAAGTAACACAGATGGGAAAGGAAGAAGTCAAATTATCCCTGTTTGCAGATAATATAATCCTACACATCGGAGAACCAAGAGACTCCACTAAGATACTATTGGAATTCATAAGAGAGTTTGGTGAAGTTACAGGGTATAAAATCAATACACAAAAATTAATAGCTTTTGTATATACAAACAATGCCATGGTTGAGAAAGAGCTTGTACAACCAGTCCCAATTCACAATAGCTACAAAAAATTGAAATAACTTTGGGTAAACTTAACCAAGTATGTGAAAGATCTGTGAAATGAAAATTACAAAGCAGGGGTGTTCAGAGTCTAGTAGCACTGGACCCAGCTGATACCATTGTACAGAGATCTTAATGTAGGTACATGTAGCAGATGCCAACCTTTTAACAAAAGTACATGAGGGTAGGCATTGTGGTGCAGCATATTAAGCTTTCACTTTGGACAGCTATACCCTAAATACACAGTTGATGGGAATATAAACTAGGGAAACCATTATGAAAGACAGTATGGAGATTCCTGAGAAATTTGAAAATAGATCTAACAAACATATGACCTAACCATCCCACTCCTGGGAATTTACCCAAAGAAAATGAAATCACCATGTGAAAGAATTATCTGTACCTCCATGTTTATAGCAGCTCAACTCACAATAGCTAAGATATGGAATCAATCCAGGTGACTATGTAATGATGACTGGGTAAAGAAAATATGGCATATATACACAATGGAATACTGCTCAACTATAAAAAATGAAATACTGTGTTTTACAACAAAATGCATACAATTGGAGACGATTATCCTTAGTGAAATCAGCATGTTTACTCTCCCAAAATCTTACTTTAAAAGAAAATTCTCTGCTCTTCAGAAATATATGTATTTCCCTATGAAAAGTGATCTCCATCAATTTGTCACTTAAAAAAAAACATACTCTTGGATCACCCTCTTGCACCTCCTGTTCACTTTATGTTGGCTGACTGCATATTTGAAAGCTGCTAAACAAATCTTACTGAAATTTTCAAAACATTCATTATTGGAAATAGACTAGAAGAATGCTTTTCCAATTTTTAAGAATTTGGGGCCGGTGCCGTGGCTCACTAGGCTAATCCTCCGCCTTGCGGCGCCGGCACACTGGGTTCTAGTCCCAGTCAGGGCACCGATCCTGTCCCAGTTGCCCCTCTTCCAGGCCAGCTCTCTGCTGTGGCCCGGGAAGGCAGTGGAGGATGGCCCAAGTCCTTGGGCCCTGCACCCCATGGGAGACCAGGAGAAGCACCTGGCTCCTGCCATCGGATCAGCGCGGTGTGCCGGCCACAGCGCGCCTACCGCGGGGGCCATTGGAGGGTGAACCAACGGCAAAAAGGAAGACCTTTCTCTCTGTCTCTCTCTCACTGTCCACTCTGCCTGTCAAAAAAAAAAAAAAAAGAATTTGATGACTTTAGATGTGTTTAAAATGGTACTTTTTCTTTTTTGTGTGCTTAATTTTTCCCTTGTAAATTACTTAGCATCTCATGTAGGTGTACTTGTAGTCAAATCTTATGGTCTTTCCTGGTTAGATCTTAATCCAGTCTTGTAACCTGTGGCCTGGGATTACATTAGAACCTGTTTCTAAGAGAATGGGCAATAGAAGGATTACCCATTCCTGTATCACTTACTGCCTTTAGGGTATGTACTATGTTAATGTCTACAGCACATTTTGAAATATTCAGAATAAAAGAGATTTATTAATTCCCTAGTTGTGACCAAAAATGGGAGTCTTAAGTAAAAATAGCAACTGGCAGAAAAACCCAAGAGGTAGAATCAGAAGAAGCACTTTATCCAAGGAATCATGAGGAAGATTATGAGAAATAGAAACGTAGAGAAGTGAAAACAGTATGATCCTGGGGATTGCATGTCTAAAAGTTCCAAAAGCAGCTGAGAACATTTTAAAATCTACTAACTGCCATTCTCACTGATCATGCAAAATGCTAATAATATTATACTAGGAGAGATAGGCTTGGGGGTGCATGCCATTCTTCTAGAAATTTCAAAGGGTGAAGCTAGCTTTCCCTGAGTGAGAATGAAGCCTGTTTGCTGGTCTTCAGACCATCACAATTGAGAAAGACAATTATATTAATGAGTGGGCTTAATTCAAAATGAGCCTTCTGAGAGGAAGGAAGTCATTTGATTAACATAATTACCACTCTCATTGAATTAATCAAGGTTGGACTCTAGCATATGAGTATAACCCCAGATTGCTTGCTAGAATTCTGTATCTGCCTGAAACCCCAATTTGAGGAATTCATTTTTACAAAAATTCTTAGCCTGGTGTTCCCAAACCTGGATAATCAGCTGGGCCAACTGGAGAGCTTCACAAAGGCTCTAGAGTCCTGGCCTCCATCCTACACTGCTAACTAACTCTGAACTTCTATGGTAGAGACTGGGCATCTGGTTTGCTTTAGAAACTCTCTAGGTATTCAGGAGTCCTTGCATACTACACATGATATTCAAATATCACAATATTCAGAACTTTGAGTAGTTTACTAATACTTGGTATATGAAATAATAAAAATTTATAATTTAGTATGTGTGTACTATGTGTTGGATGATAACATACATTTTCCCCATCCGGATACTAATGCTTCTAAGTATCTATATTTCCCTTTTACAAGTAGACGTTGAACAGCAGAGCAAGTCTGTGGCTTGCCTAAGATTTACAGCTAGTACAAGGCAGAAGTGGGATCCTAACATAGATCCTAACTACAGAACTTGTAAACCTGTCAGAATAGAAGATATATCATGTTTTGATCCTTCATTTACCATGCAGAATAGGTTTTGTCTTACCATATTCATAACAGAGTATTTTATTTCTACAAAATCCCAATTTTTTTTTTTTTTTTTTAGCAAAGCAAGATTTGTTTAAAGTCAGAAACCTGTTGCAGTAGCCCAGGAAGGAGTCTCCAGGAGAGGCAGACCTGAGAAACTGTGACTGGTAGAGCTTTCTAAGCACAATTTGGGTGAAAAACATAAGACAGCAAGTAACAATCAACAAGAGGGTGGGACAAAGCCCATCAAAAGCCCAGTTTTGTAATACTGTCTGTCCTGTCTACCTTGCTCATGATACAACCCAAGGCCATCAGAAATGGTACTAGAATTGTCTCATGACCTTTTAATTGGTAAATTCTTTGAGATTTGCATTTTGATTATAGCAGGGACTAAGAGGTTCAAAATATGGGATGTACTTTTTCTCTTCATATGGGAAAAAGAAGAAATGTCTATTTTTAGCAGCCTGGTATTAAATAAAATGTCCTAGCCTTAAGTTCTTCTCTGTTTGCTTTTTTCCTACTTCCCTTTCAAAACTATCTAGGTTTGGGACTGTTCCCAGTGGGGTAGGTGGCTGCCTGAGGCTCACCTTGGCTGTCAGGTGATAATAATGTCTTGGTCTTCTGTAAATGAGAATCGCTCAGCTTTTTCCACAGGGAAGTAAGGTTTGAGAAATTGGCAGGAGAGGTGCCGGCACCATGGTGTAGTAGGTTAAGCCTCCGACAGCAGCTTCAGCCTCCAATATAGGTGCTGGTTTGGGTCCCAGCTGTTCCACTTCTGATCCAGCTCCTTACTAATGGCCTGGGGAAAGCAGTGGAAGACGGCCCAAGTGATTGGGCCTCTGCACCGACATGGGAGACCTGGAAGAAGCTCCTGGCTTTTGACTGACCTAGCTCCAGCTGTTTCAGGAGTGAACCAGAAGATAGAAGACCTCTCTTTCTGTCTCTCCTTCTCTCTCTGTGTAACTCTGCCTCTCAAATAACTAAGTAAATCTTAAAAACAACAACAACAACAACAAACCCAGAGAAATTGGCAGGAGAGTTGATACTTTCTTCAATTCTGTGTGCTGTTTATGGTATTCCAGTAGCTCATTCCAGTTTTTGTCCCCATGGTCCATTCTTTTGTAGGGTTATTTGCAAAATTGATGTCATCTGTGTTACATTGCCACAAATCAACAAATCAAGTATCTCCTAGTGAGGATTCACTGGTAGCTTTGGGATCCGCAAGGAGGGAAGGCCTATACTTCCGGGAATAGAAAGTTCCTACCTGTACTTCCGGGGAAGAAAAGTCCTTGTCGAGGTCCCTGCGGGTGCCTAAAGGTCAACCAATGAGGATCAGACCCGCCTCAACCTTTAACCCCCATGCCCTGAATCTATAAAAGGAGCTCTCCCAATCTCTGACTCACGACTTCCCCTGCCCCTGCTCTGTTGCTCTGTTGGGACCGGTGAACTTCACCCGGGAGCGGAACCCCAATAAAAGTCTGTGAATTAATTGATCCATCTGCCTGGGAAGATTTGTTATGCGCCGGACACCTTGCATTCACCTAGAAAGACAATTCAGTGGCTAAAAAACCTACAATATACAAGTCTGAAGGCTCCATCAAAGCACTGAAATATAATTATCTGTCAAAGATCCAGGCCCTAGAATGTTAAAGCAGAAAAGGTGATAAAAAAATACAAGAACAATTAAATGAATGAAGGATGCTTGCTCAGAAAGGGAAGGAACTGTTTTCAGTGTGCCTCAGGCTTCTGGCTCCGGGATCATCCTGCTATACATTCAGAACTACTTTGTGCATATTTGTATCTGTCTGCTACATGCACCCAGAAGACATGGAAAATTCTTGCATTAGTTTGGGCAATGAATGCTTTTTGGGCAACTTGACAGCCATGCTGTGGGAGTGAATTTTATATTCAATCTATCCACCTTCATGACATTGTCAGGCTAATTGCATACAAGCTGGATATTTCCAGTTTGAGGCTATGGTGGAGGGGAAAATATTTTGACTAACGTGCTTGGACACCAATGGCTTAAGTCTCAGTCAGAGGGACTTCTACTGCTTAGCAGAAACTGCTTACTTTCTAGTTCAGTTTTATTTATTTTTTTTATTTTTTAAATTTTTTATTTTTTTGACAGGCAGAGTGGACAGTGAGAGAGACAGAGAGACAGAGAGAAAGGTCTTCCTTTGCCGTTGGTTCACCCTCCAATGGCCGCTATGGCCGACGCGCTGTACTGATGCGAAGCCAGGAGCCAGGTGCTTCTCCTGGTCTCCCATGCGGGTGCAGGGCTCAAGGACTTGGGCCATCCTCCACTGCCTTCCCGGGCCATAGCAGAGAGCTGGCCTGGAAGAGGAGCAACTGGGACAGAATCCGGCGCTCCAACTGGGACTAGAGCCCAGTGTGCCGGCGCCACAGGTGGAGGATTAGCCTATTGAGCCACGGCGCCGGCCTCTAGTTCAGTTTTAAAAATGCTGGCAATTGTCTTGTAGGTTGTGTTGAAAAAGAACACTGTTTCAAGGAAGCAAAAAGCCCTCTGAGCACAAGCACTGCATGCTTAGTTAACTCTGAGCTTTCATTCAAATATGTGTATCTAAATATATTAAGATGCTTTTGAAATAATCATATTCCTATGGGAGAGAGAAACAAAAGTAACATCTTGATGGCACCATGACTGTAAGGTTTATGTAATGAAGCATCCCTTCCTCTCTCTCAACTTGTAGGCTCTCAGTGCAAATTTTGATTTCCATGCTCAAATTCTTTTATAAAATTTTTATTTTTTTTTTTGCTTTTAAAAAAAGATTTATTTGTTTGAAAGGCAAAGAGAGAGATCTTCCACCCACTGGTTCACTCCCTAAATGACCACAGCATGCAGGGTTGAGCTAGGCTGGAGCCAGGAGCCAGAAACTCCATCTGAGTCTCCTACATGGGTTGACCAGGGTCCGGTCGTAGGGGGCCTGTATTTCCTGATCAGGAAATAAAGTAGAGAAGATAGTCTAAAACTTGCCATGCAATAGTTTGGAAAAGTTGGATGAAATGTGGCAAGCAACTTCTAAGATACACAGTTAATCATACAAGAAAGTAAATAAATAATTTCCAAATATCAGAGAATAGGGAAGATCTTGCAATCAGAAAGGTGATCTGACAAAATAAAATGGTTCTGTGAGGATAAGCCACCCTAAGCAAACCAGTGTTGGCACTGACCTTCATGCTCAAGTGACAAGGCTTTTAGGCCTGGGCAAGGTGGGGAAGCAGATCCCTGTATAAAGCTAGAATCCTTCAGAAGCTATCAATGGTGCAAGACCAAAACAAACACAAAAATGACAATATGGGCTACTAACAAAGGCAAGAAACCACGAAATTTATGTCTTTACATGAGATCTGGGTAAGTGAAAACATCTCCTGATAATTGTAACTATAGTAACTGTTCTTTTAGGATCATTTAGAAACCCAATAGAGAAGTTGTCCTTAGGTGCTATTGGGTTATAAGTACTCCAGAGTTCCTGGTAGGAAAAAAAATCTAGGTCCTAGAAGGAGACACCTACAATGTAGGCCTTGCAAAACTTGCAGAGATACAGCCCAGAAAACACAAGCTAGAAATACAAAAGCAAACTTTCAGAAAGAAGCAAGTAACCTTGATCTTGTTTGCTCAAACACAATTTGACTACAAGGACTTCAGATATTGGATTTACTGTAGCTGAAATATATTTTTAAAATATTTAAGTAAATAATCCAGATTTTGTAGATTATCAGCAAGGAGGCATGTGCTATATTTTATAAAGACTGACATTGATGAAGATACTTCAAAGAGCTAATGAAAACTGTAATTAAGAGATGTTTATTTTGGTGCAAAAAATTTTGAAATAGTGCAGTTTTTTTCATAATTCTCATTTCTTTGAACTTTTTGAAGACCCCTCTATGTGTGGATTTAAAATTTTTTTGCACCAAAATAAACTTATTTTTTAATTTCATGTTCCCAAGAACTTTTAAGTATGTATATGTGTGACCAGAGCTTCTAGAAATTAAAAAGAATCATTGAAATTAATTTTCTATTAGATGGGATAAACATAAGATATAGCTAAAGAGAGAGAGAATCAAAGAAGTGTCAGAGGAATTTAAATATATCTTTTTTTAACAAACAAGAAGTTTATTAACTAAACACCCTAATTTAGAGGGAATATAGACAGTGACTATAGACAATCATTGAATGGAAAAATAACCATTTTACCCAATTACATTTTTTGTTAAATATTCATAATTTCTTTCAATGAAATAGAACTAATAGCAATGTAATATCTAAATATTAAAAGATAGTAATTAAGATCATTTAGACTTTAAGCCATTTCTTCTCAACAGTTTTTGCACAGACATAATTTATGCAGATTGCAATGCAAATAATTATACATTGCATTTTTTTGTAGTCTATCAGTTACCATAGTTCAGGGAAAGCATAGTATTTGCCTTTTTGGGACTAGCTTATTTCACTAAATATAATGATTTTCAGTTGCATCCCTTTCATCGTGAAAGACAGGATTTCATTATTTTTTTTAATGGCTGAATAGTATTTGAGTTGCAATAAACATGGGGTACAGATAATTCTTTCATATGTTGATTTCATTTTGTTTGGGTAAATTCTTAGGAGTGGGGATGGCTGGGTCATATGGTCAATCTATTTTCAGATTTCTGAGGAATTTTTATACTGTCTTCCACAATGACTGTACTAGTTTGCATTCCCACCAATGGAGAATTAGAGAACATTTTCCCTAACATCTTCACCAGCATTTATTGTTTTGTCTTGTTTTGTTTTGTTTTGTTTTGTTTTGTTTTTTTTATTTCAGTACGAGAGACATTCTAACTGGGGTGAGGTAAAACCTTATTGTGTCTTTGACTTATATTTCTCTGATGACTAGTGATCCTGAGCATTTTTTCATGTGTCTATTGGTCATTTGAAGTTCATCTTTTGAGAAATGCCTGTTCAAGTCCTTTGCCCATTTCTTAACTGGATTGTTTGTTTTGTTGTTGTTGAGCTTCTTGAGCTCTTTATAGATTCTGGATATTAATCCATTATCAGTTGCATAATTTGCAAATATTTTTGCCCATTCTGTTGGCTAACTCTTAACTTTGTTTTCTTTGCAGTCCAAAAACTTCTTAGCTTTATGTAATCCCATTTGTCTATTTTGGCTTTGATTGCTTGTGCTTCTGGGGTGTTTTCCAAAGAGTCTTCGTCTATGCCAATATCTTACAGAGTTTCCCCAATGTTCTCCCCCTAGTAATTTGATGGTAATAAGTTGTAAATTTAGATTCTTGATCCATTTTCAGTAGATTTTTGTATAAGATGTGTGTTAGTGGTCTTGTTTCTCACTTCTGCATGTGGAGATCCAATTTTCCTAGCATCATTTGTTGGAGAGACTGTTCTTGCTCCAGGGATTGATTATTGGTGCTTTGTCAAAGATAAGTTAGTTGTAGATAGGTGGAATGATTTCTAGGATTTCTGTTCTCTTCCATTGGTCTACATGTCTATTTTTGTGCCAGTACCAGGCTGTTTTGATTATAACTACCCTGTAGTAGGTCTTGAAATCTGGTATTGTGATGCCTCTGGCTTTGTTTTTGTTGTATAAGAATGCTTTAGTTTTTTCAGGTCTCTTGTGTTTCCATATGAATTTTAGCATCCTTTTTTGTAGATCTGAGAAGAATGTCATTAGTTTTTTGATTGGGATCACATGGAATCTTTAAATTGCTTTTGGTAGTATGGACATTTTGATGATATTGATTCTTCCAATCTATGAACAAGGAAGATTTTTTTCATTTTAATGTCTTCTACTTCTTTCTTTAATGTTTTTTCATTTTCATCATAGAGATCTTTGACATCATGGTTAAATTTGTTGCAAGGTATTTGATTTTTTTTGTAGCTATTGTGAATGGGATCGATCTTAGAAGTTCTTTGTCAGCCATGGCATTGTCTGTGTTTACAAAGACATTGATTTTTATGTGTTGATTTTATATCCTGCTATTTTACTAAATTCTTCTTTGAGTTCTAATAGTCTCTCAGTGGAGTCTTTTGGATATCCTATATATAGAATCATGTCATCTGCTAACAGGGTAGTTTGGCTTCCTCCTTTCCAATTTGTATCTCTTTTATTTCTTTTTCTTGCCTAATGGCTTTGGCTAAAAATTCCAAGACAATATTGATTAGCAATGGCATGAGTGGGCATCCTTGTCTGTGCCGGTTCTTAGTGTAATTGCTTCCAAATTTTCCCCATTCAATAAAATGCTGGCTTTGAGTGTATATCCAGGGTGAAACCCGATATTTGGTGTTGTAGATCTCTTGTTAACAGAAGGGGGGCAGGGTATGGTCACCTCTGTTGGTATGATCACACCCTTACTTCTCCTCCAAGGTTAATAATGCCTGGGTGTTAGCCCTGTGTGGGTACAACACTCATTGCATTGCCATATGAACCACATGAAGGATTTGTGCAGTCCTCACTTTGAGCATGGATCCCACTGCAAGGATGCACTCTAGGCAATCAGGGAGCTCTGAGTGTGTGGAGTGACACATAATGCCCTGAGTGGCTACAATTCTCATCAACGTTGGCTCATGAGCCATACAAAGGATCTGTGCAGTCCTCTGTGTGAACATGGAATCCACTAAAATGACCCAATCCAAGCAGTCAGAGAGTTCTGAGCCTCTGACACCAGAAACAGTGATTGCACAGAGACCCAGCTACACATTGGCCTTATCATGCTGTCACAGGACTCCCACAATCACAGAGTGCAGAGGATCCACTCTGCCCTGCAAGCCTGCCCTGTCCACAGAGATAACAGAGTCCTTTCCAGAGCCAGTTGCCTGGGGGTGCTCCACCTTTGCGGTTGGATCCTCGGAGCCTGTGATAGGTTTAGAGGATGAGGACACCTTACAATGCTAAGTGGGTGCCCAGACCCCTGTCAGTCTTCCAAATCAGACTCAAAGTTAGTGAGAAATGCTGTCCCTCCCCCTCCCCAGTAAAATCCCCTGGCTGCCTGTGCAAAAGCCACCACAACCTGTTCTCTCCACCAGTTGCTGGACGACTTTGAAATGTGCTTTCTCTTTTCTGGATTTGATGGGTTTGCTGCCTCCACCCTCCACCCCAGGGCTCCAGGCCAGACTCATAGTAAGTGTGGTCCTCAAGGATGTCCCTCATGAAGTATCACTGGTGACATGTGCTGCCACAGTCTGCCCTCACCTAGCTCTCTGAAGCTGGCATCTCCTCCAGTCCTCAGCTGCAGGAGCCATGTATGGTGTTCTCACTGCTGTACGTCAGTACTTCCCAGGATGCTCCATCGAGTCCTTCTTCTTTCCATAGGATTTCTACTGTAAACTTCTCTCTAACTCTCTCTTGGGAATACACTCCCTCTGCTTTTTTTCTGCTATCTTCCTCTGGTCAGAATCATCACATCTTTTCCCTGTTGAGCCATCTTGGAATCCCATTAATTCTTTTTTCAGGAATTTAAATATATCTTACAGCATGCATCAGCAAAACTCTAAAACATGTAAATATTGAAAGAGATTAAAAGACACGAACAAAATGATATCATGCAATAAACATCTCAGTATTCCTGGAATTTAATGAGTATTTAGTAAAGTAGGTATTTAGGAAAGGAAGTAAAAGACTTTATTACCCAATTCAGGAAGCACAATTCCAAATAGGACACACTAAGAGAAATTCACATTAAGACACATTGTATTAAAATATTATGGTAAAAAACATGGAATATCAGAGGCAAAACTCAGATCTTAGAGATTACTATCTTCAAAAGAGCTGACTTCTCCATTATAGTTATGGAAGTGAAAAGATGGTAGAATAATATCTTTGAAATCTACAGATGAAACAAATGTAAAATTAGATTTCTATACTCAGAAAACTCACTTTATTTTTTTTAAGATTTATTTTATTTATTTGAAAGAGTGACAGAAAGAGGAGAGACAGAGAGAAAGAAAGGTCTTACATCCCCTGGTTCACTCCCCAAATGGCCGCAGCAGCCGGAGCTGAGATGATCTAAAGCCAGGAGCCAGGAGCTTCTTCTGGGTCTCCTATGTGGATGCAGGGGCCCAAGCACTTGAGGGCTGTCCTCAGCTGCTTTCCCAGGGACACTAGCAGGGAGCTGGATCAGAAGTAGAGCAGCCAAGACACAAACTGGCACCCATGAGGGATACCAGCACTTCAGGCCAGGGTTTTAACACACTGCACCACAGCATCAGCCCTGGAAAACTCACTTTCAAGACTTAAGGCAACATCAAGACATCTTTATGTAAGCCCAAACTGAGACTCTTTTCACTTACAATACCTAGAGATTTAAAAAAAAATTTAAATTTATTTGAAAGATACAGGGATAGCTATATAGGGCAGTTTTAGCCTGACAGTTAAGACACCTGCAACTTACAATCAGAGTCCCTGGTTTCAACACCCGGCTCCAGCTGGGAGGCAGCGTGGTAGCTCAAGTAGTTGGGTTCCTGCCACCCACATGGCAGACCTGGATTGTTGTGGGCATTTGAGGAACAAACCAGTGAATGGGGAGCTTTCTGCTCTCTCTTCTGATGCCCCCAACTCTGAGACCAAATGAAGGCTCCACGGATGTTTTCCTCTCAAATATCAACAGGAAACAGTAATAGCAATATTATAAGGGTACTTCAAAATGTTTACAGAAAAAAGTAGTTAAAGATAAGTTTATTTTGGTACAAATAATTTGACAGTCTTAAGAGAACAAACAACAAACAACAGCACAAATTATTTGAATTAATAAGGTTATATGTTATGTAATAGTAAATTTGTTTATTTATATCATTTACCTCAAGGCATCTAGAATATTAACACCACCAATGAAATCTTAATAAATTCTAAAAGTCAGAAATTATACAGATATTTCTGTTAATAAGGCAGTAAATCTTGAACTTAATAACAAATCTTTAAATGAAATAGCTTTAGATAAATGTTTTAGAAATTACTGTTTTAGGGGTTAGCATTGTGGCATAGCAGGAAAAGCTGCCACCTGCAATGCCAGCATCCCATTTGGGTACCAGTTCAAGTCTCAGCTTCTCTACTTCTGATCCAGCTCGCTGCCAATGTGCCTGGGAGAACAGTGAAAGATGTCCCAAGTGAGTGAGCCCTTGCACCCACATTGGAGACTCAGAAGAAGCTCCTAGTTTCTGGTTTCAGTCTGGTCCAGCCCTAGCCATCACGGCCATTTGAGGAATGAACCAGTGGATGGAAGATATTTGTATGTACATGTGTGTCTCCCCTGCCACCCTCGTGTCTTTCAGATAAATAAATTAAATCTTTTTAAAAACTATTTTAAATAACTGTTATTTCAAAGATAAAATAAGAATAGTATACTGTTTCTTTTTCAGAAAATGATATATTTGAAAACAGGAAAATGTATAAACAAGTTGAAATTTGGGAAAGTTTTAAGGTTTAAGAGGTTATATTATTAAGCAACAAAGAATGTAGAATTAATCTTTTTGAACTGAAAAATGGCATACAAAAGTTAAAAGTATCAGCTAAAGATTATAGAAGAATGAAAAATGAAAAAATACAAGGAACTCAACAAATTACAGAGAAAAGCAACAGAATTTGTAATGTTTAAAGTGTTGAGAAAAGCATTAAGTAGACAAATACCCAGGGGCCAGCATGTGGCACAGCGGGTTAAGCTGCCACTTGCAATGCCATCATCCCATATGAACACTGATTCTAGTCCTGGCTGCTGTGCTGATCCAGCTCCCTGCTAATGTGCCTGGGAAAGCAAGAGAAGATGGCCCAAGTGCTTGAGCCCCTGCCATCCGTGTAGGAGAATCATATGGCATCCAGGCTCCTGGCTTTGGCCTGGCCTAACCCCAGCCCAAGACTTTGCAGCCATATGGGGATTGAGCCAACAGATGAAAGATATCTCTCTCACTCTCTTTCTTTCTATTTCTTCCTCTCTCTCTGTCACTCTTTCAAATAAATAAATAAATATTTTTAAAAAATAGTCAAACATCTAGAAATCATAACAAAAAGAAATACAAATATACAAAATGAGAACAGGAAATAAAAAACATGACACAAAAAAAAGAGATTCAGAATTTAGACTTGAAAGATACTCTTGTACACTAGTCAGCAAAATATGCATACAAAAATACTATTTTCCTCTATCAATATACTATCAGTATTAAAATGTAATAATACTTAATTCCAGAATGTGATAGGTGTAGGCATTTAGTACAATGGTTGAGATGCTCACATCTCACATCAGAGTCCTGGACTCAACTCCTGGCTCTAATGGCTGATTCTCACTTCCTAGTAATGCGGATCCTGAGAGACAGCAGTGATACTGCCAGTAACTCTGCTCCTGCAACCTGTGTTGGAGGACAGAATGGGATTCCCAGCTCCTGACCCTGGTGGGTTCTAGTCCATCCTCAGAAATTCTGAGCATTTGAGAAGTAAGCCAGCAGATGGGAACTCTGTGTGTATATGTTTGTTTCAAACTAAAATGGAAACATGTGCATTTCTTACATTGCCCATAGAAATGGAAATTGGTACATCATTTCTACCATGTACCAATTGTACACCAAGGTATTTAGTTATAAGTGAAAATTAGGAAGGAATCATCATGTATAATAACAAACTCATTAAAATTTGATAAAACGACATGATGGAACTTTTAGAATAATAGTAGTGACAGGAAAATGCTTACCAAATAATATTTAGAGACAGAAAAAGATACATCTACTTTATATCATATGTACAGCAGACTCATGGCATTCAAAATTGCAAAATCTGATTATTCAACATGTGGTTAATGTGACAGACCTCTGTAGTACACTAGGTACTGTATATTTTTATTTGGGGAGATTGATGTGAAAGAACACAGACTGTTCTCTAGTCAATGTTTATGTGTGTGTCTCTTTACCCATTAATTCATTTGTTTTTTATAGGCTCTTTATAGACGATCCTTAAGTTTTTGGTGTGAGAATACTCAACAGATTTGAGTATTTCCCATATTTTATTTTCTCTCCATCATCATCCAAACCACTCTATTCTTCTCTCTTCCTGGGCCCCAGATATCTATTAGACCTTCAATATAGGAGTGGGTGTGCTAAGCTGGATACAGAGCATTAGGCCGAAGAATCTGAGTGTAAGAGCCCTCTGATGACACAGTGAGTCAGTGCGGATGTGACTGGGACATGGACAAGTAGATGTCCCTGTAGAATACACTATTTTAAAGCACAGTAGCAGTAAAATAAATGAATGCTCCAAAGCTCAACTCACTTGACTCATTATGGTTAATCAATCACAGAGCTGTCTTATCAGGCAAATCAGTATTTATAAATGATTAATTAGGGTGAAACCTAGGTCAGAGACCATTTGAATGCTCCTTGAGTAAATATTCCTACCAGCTAGCCAGTTTCTCAGATTCCTCTTCTTACTTCAGGCCTTACTTGATTGCTGTTTCCTCCCAGAAACCTCCTTTGACCTTTGGCAGAAATCATTTTCCTTTCTCACTCTCCCTCCTGGTACCTATTCTTTTCCATCACAGCACTGGGTTAGAAGTCAAACAGCCTGCCTTCAAACCCTAGTTGCCTGTATGACCTTGGGCAAAGTACTCAATTTTTTGTCTCAGCTTTTTATCTATAATACTTATCTAGCTCATAGGAAAATTGCGAAGAACACATGAGATGAATTATTTAAAGTACTTTGTGTGGGACATGGTATCTGGTAAGCATTTCTGCAATATGAGCTATTTACTTTAGTGAGAATTCACCTGCATATTTATTTGTTTTTCTCCCTGAAGGCAGGGATGCTATTAGCTTTGTTCATTACTATGACCTGCATCCAAAATTTAAGGTAATTTGAAGTGTTCATGGTAGATAAGCATGTGACATGCAAAAATGTTTATCCATAGCAATAGTGACTGTAGAAGTAAAAATTTTGAAATGGAAAATTCGTACGATAAAAGCTTGGTTAAATTGTTGCATTTCAACCAAATATAGTAACGTCACTGACTGTCTTATTGCATGGGAATATAATCACAATATTTAAATTTGAAACCTTTTTTAAAATACCAATGAGCAATATGATGCTGTTATGGAAAAAGACATTTATACTTGGAAAAGAGACTGAAAAATTATACATTCAAACATTAACAAGTTTATCTGTGGATGATGGAATGATTATGATTTTATTATTTGTGCTTTTCAGTATTTCCCAAGTTGTCCACAGTAACAATGTAGATTGTAGATTGTAGATCTTTCAGTAGATCACCCCACATAGACAATGTGATGATCTGAAACTCAGATAAGTTATCAAGCATTCTGAACTTGGAGTTCTTGGTCTTCTGGTGGGGCCATAGATAGATTTTAAAGAATCTGTGAATGGCACAGAGATGCTGCCACGTACAATGTTGCAAATCTTTATATATACACCTCTGTGGAGAGAATCCAGATTGTCTTACAAATTCTCAAAGTGGTCTGTGACTCCTAAGACCTAAGGAAAACTACTTTCCAGCAATCTATTCCAAATTTTGTTCATGACAATTCAAAATAGGCATCTTGGGGCTCCTCATTCCAAAGACTGCATAGGAGCAGGGGCTGTAGCTCAGCTGATTAAGGTGTCACTTGGGACACCATGTGCCATATCACAGTGCTGGTTTGAGTCCCAGCAGCAGATAATATCTTAAGTACTTGAGTCCCTGCCACCTGTGTAGGAAACCTGGCTTCAGCTTGGCTCAGTTTCAGCTAGGTTGACCATTTGAGGAGTGAATTAGTGGATTGAAGATCTCTATCCCTGTATATCCCTCTCTGTCACTCTGCCTTTCAAATTATTTATAAATCTAAATTAAAATTAGGGACTCTCCATATGCGAATGTTTGGGACTCTCGGGCCACTGACATTGAATTTCAGTTTTCTATGTGCTTTGAGAATAAAGCCAGAATATTCATGGGACCAAATAAAATTAGCATCCACTGGAAACCATAGAAGAAAACCTATTGTTTGGTAAGAACTGTTTCTTAGCAGCAAAACTCTCTACCCTTGTGGGTTTGGGGTTTTGGATATTGTGTTTGGGATACCCACATACCATAGCAGGATACCCGAGTTTGATGCTGGCTCTATTCTTAATTCCAGCTTCTTGCTGATATAGACTCTGGGTGGCAGCAGTGAGGGCTCACATGACTGGGCTCTTGCCACTCATGTGGGAGACCCAGGTTTGAGTTCCCTGCTCCTAGCTTTGGTCCCCCGCCTGGCCCAGAGTCATTGTGGGCATCTGGGAGATGAGCCAGCTGGTAGGAGATCCCTTTGTCTCTCTGCCTTTCAAATCAATACATAAATATTAAAAATAATCTAACATATAATGAGTCCTTTAAAATTCAGAACTAAATTTTCTCATTGAAACTGAAATGCATAAGACTAGTTTCTGTTATAAATCTTTTGTTACAAAATGCATTTTTAAGCATTACCTGCTGAGGAAACATTCAGCTTTGCTACCTCTTGATCCTGACTGAAATAATTGTAAAATACTGACTTTATTTTGGAAGTCTTCATGTGGCCTTTGGCCAAAGGCAATGAAATCCTGAACTGACCTTTATAAATGTCTTTATGTTTTCTTCTTGTGAATGGAGATACAGGGATACTAAAAGCTGCCCTGTGCTCCACGGGTCTCTAAGCCTGAAATCTTATTGGGGTAAGGCCAACACCACCAGCATATTTGAAATCCTGAAGGGCCTTGGTTTGTTTTTCATTAAAAAATTAAGTTTTGTGAGACGATCTTCCATTTTGCCCTTATACTTTCATTTTGCACACTTGTGCACACACTTACACACATTCCCTTCATTCATTTACTAAAGAATTACACTCTGGCTGTGAAGACTACATCATATATATTTGCAGAGTTATAAGTAGAAAGAAGTAGATTCGTTTTTAATTTATTATTCAATGAAATTATGATTTCCCACTTGGGGGAGAAACAGAATTTGTGGCTCACTTGAAAAAACAGCCTGCAGCCTAATTTCTGTCCAGAGAACAGTGCAGTCCTTTTGAGTTTGACTCAGTAAAGTGCTTTGCTTATTTGTTTTTTAATTCCAGGGTTGGTCTTGCAATCTTTACACTGTGTCATGTGACCTTGGGAAGCTTGCCTCCGTATTCTTTGGGGAAACAGCGGTTCTCCTTTCTAAAAAGTTCTTTACACTCCACTGCACCCAGATGGGATATTGAAGAATTTTGCCTGAACCTTTTGACATTTCATGGGATTTAGCACATTTCAATGTCCCAGTCACTAATGCACTGATGAGGGAGGGTGGTGCTGCCTGCTTGTGGCTCTCTTACTGTTTTTCCCTTCTATTTGGTGATTGCCTAGGATCTGCTATATATACTACTTAAGTTTTCAATTTAAACCTTCAGCTTTCAATGAAGAAGAATGCTGTTCTAACTGACCCTGTTCTACAAAGTAAGAAGAGAAACTAATGAACAAAATGGCAAAAGGTGACCCCAAAAAATCAAATGGCAAATGTCTCCTTGGAATTCTTTGTGAAGCCACGCAGAGAAGAACATGAGAAGATAAACCCTGAGGTCGCTGTCAGTTTTGCAGAATTTTCCAAGAAGAGCCCTGAGAGGTGCAAGACAATATCTGGAAAAGGGAAGTCTAGACCTGATGGAATGGTGAAGGTGGATAAAGAACACTATAATCTGGAAATGAAGGATCATGGACCAGGGAAGCAACTAACACAAGGACCCTCATGGCCATAAATGAGCACCATCTGGATTCTTCCTATCCTGGTCATAATTCCATCTCAAGTCCAAACTACAAACCATGGCATCTTTTCTGGCGATGTGGCCAAAAACCCCAGGTGAGATGGGGAACAACCTGAATGACAGTGAAAAGAGGCCTTGCTTCCCTAAGGCAACCAAGCTGAAGAAGAAGTGTGAGAAGGATGTGGCTGACTCTAAGTCTCAAGGAAAGTACAATGGCAAAAAGACCCTAGAAAAATATGGAAGAAGAAGACAAATAAGAGGAGAGGAGGTGGATGAAGAAGGTGGAAGAGGAATAAAAATCTATTATTCTGCCTCCTTGTGAACACTTGCAACAGTTTCAGCCACGACTGACACAGCTCTCTTTTGACATTTGTCTATTGCCCTCATTAGTTTTAATTACCAAATTCAATACAATTCCTTTCGAAATCTCTCAAAGTGCTCTAGAAATCATCAGTGGTTTGCATGAAGTGACCCTGGGGGCTGAAGCACCCTGAAACTGTTACAAATTTGTATATGTTTCCAAACACTTTTCAAATGAAAGATACTCTCATATTCTCACTCTGTGTACTTTGCTGTTGGTGTGACAAGCCACTTAATTTGTAAGTTGATGCTAACTAATGGTTATTGTCTGGACATCCTATATTATCAACTGTACATATCTATATTTAGTAAAAAAATAAAATAAAATAAAAACATCTGGAACAAACTCATGATGCTACTTGCATGGTGTTGAGGCTGTGGGGAAGATGGTTTCGCTGGGGCTATGGCGCAAAGCATGCACTATGAGGCTGGACTGACCCATTGACACTGCAGTGGATCAATGGGCATACATTTTGCTTCAGGTTGTCTTGCTTTTGTATATTACATAGCAGTCTGTTGCCATTTGTAAATGGAAAAATGGTCACGAGAGGGACAGCTGGCAAGGGAAGGTTTTGGTTTATTATTTTTTTTTAAATTATGTGCATTAGTTTTTAAGTAAACTATAGACCTCTTCATCATTAGCAAAGAGAAGAGCAAAAGCATCAATAAAAGTTCAATAACATTCTGTACTTAAAACACAATTTGCAATATTCTGTTATTTTTGTATGTTTAGAATGCTGAAATATTTTTGAAGATAAAATAACATTGTTATGAAAGAGAAGAAAGATTATTAACCATCCCAAGTCCATTACAAGGATTCTCTGAACAGAGGATTCTAATTAGGTCACTTACACAGAAGCAGGAAGACAAAAACCAAAGCTCTGACAACAGAAGGAAGGAGAAGCTTTCTTGAAGATAATTGGCAATTTCACTATGTTTGGCAGGGTAAGACTTAAGAACAGAAATGGTTCAACTTTTCAACTCTTTCAAAGTAACTTTGTCCTAAATATTAAACTCCTAAAAAATCTGAGTTGGAATCAGAAGCCATATATAGGAGAAAGCATATGTTTGCTTAACATGTTTAATTGTATGTTAAATGTAGTTCCTAATGACTATGTTCAATAGGTACAAAATTAATCCAATATGCAAAATAAAATGATATGCAGATATATTGCAAAAACCTTCTCAGTGAAAGTCCATTGCCTGTTTTCTATAGGAACATAAACAATCAGGAGAAGACATTGTCATGATTGCCATAGTACTTTGTCTAATCCTATCTCTGAATTCTCTAAGAGGATTCCATCCAATTAAAGAATACTCATCCTCCATTCTCACAGTCAGCTGATATCCAGGGCACATTTTCCACAGCTTCTTCCTTCTTCTTGGCAACATAGTGAATTTAACTCTACTCCTGGTTTTTCTTCCAACCCTTTGACCTTATTCCTATAATGTTTCCAAAACCATGATATCCATTTCTATTTCACTTAGCCACTACATTTATGATCATAAATTATATCTCATCAACATTCAAAATGACTATTGCTAATAGCCCAAATTCTAATCCTTGTTTTCCTAATCCATTCATTTCCTTAATTCTACCAATTAATTTCAAATATGCTGGTGATGTTGGCCTTATCCCAATAAAACTTCTTCTTCAAGTCCTTCAAGATTTTCTGATTTTCCAACTCAATGCCTCTCAACTTCAGTGTATATTAGAATTACTTGTTGAGACATCCTAACTCTTCAGAGTTTCTGATTCAGTAGGTTTGAAATGGGGCCTGAGAATTTGCATTTCTAACAAATGCTAAGTGATGCTGATGCTACTGGTAGAGGAACCATCCTCTGAGAACTATTGTCACTGTTCAACCTAAAACTTTGTTCCATTAGAGAAACTTGTATTTAAGAACAAGGACTTTGGAATTGAAGAAAACTAACTTCAATTTCTGATTACATCCTTTTTAAATATTATTAACCTCAAATTTGGTTAACCTATTGGGTAAAAATATGACATCTCACTTTTTGACTGATATATTATTTTATTCTATAATTACTCTTGGGGTTGAACATGTTTCTTGGATTTTTTGATTGCTTGCTTTCACTTGTGTGAATTGACAATCAACCTCAATTTGTCTTTTTCTCAGTGATTGATATGTAGTTTTATATATTCTGGGTTCTAAATATGCATTTATTATGTAATTTTATTGTATTAGTCCTCTTTTGCTATATAACTTTTCTAAGGTCTTTGATTTTATTTTTTCCCCAAAGAAACCTTTTATTTAAGGAATACAAACTTCATGCATTTCATAAATACAACTTTAGAGACATAGTGATTCTTCTCACCATGCCCACCCTCCCACCCCTCTTCCTCCTTCCTTTCCTATTCCAAGTCTTATTTTTTTTTACTAAGATCTGTTTTGAATTAGCTTTATACACAGAAGATTAACTCTATACTAAGTAAAGAGTTTCATGAATTATATGAAAAAAAAAAAAACCTAACAAAAACCTGTACTTCAACAGTTGAGACAAGGGCTGTTCAAAGTTATTGCATCTCAAAGTTAATTTCACTTCTTTTTTCTGTATTTTTTTTTTGAGAAAATTAATTAACTTTAAAGAAGAACCCAGGAATGATACATTGTTTGTGAGCACTTAGACATAACTTATGAGACATAAGAATATCCTCCACTTAATACACTAAAATGAAGTGAATCTTTGAGAACAAGTTTTACCATGAAGTCTCACAATACAATTCTTTGAGGATAGAGGTCCTGCATGGGAAGGTAGTGCACAGTGACTCCTATTGTTAATTTAACAATTAACACTCTTATGTATGATATCAGTGATCACCTAAGGCTCTTGACATGAGTTGCATAGGCTATGGAAGCCTTTTAAATCACAAACTCTTTCAGTATTTTGACAAGACCATAAGCAAAGTGGAAGTTCTCTCTTCCCTTCAGAGAAAAGTGCATCCTTTTTTGATGATCATTTCTTTCCATTGGGGTCTCACCCACAAAGGTCCTTCATGTAGGACACTTTTTGCCAAAGTGTCTTGGCTTTCCATGCCTGAAATGCTGTCATGGACTTTTCAGCCTTAAGGGCTGATTCTGAGATAAGAGTGCTACTTAAAGTGATTGTCATTCTATGAATCTGCTGTAGGGATTGCTTCCCATGTTGGAGCGTTCACTCCTTTTTTAATTCTATCTATTATTATTACCAAATACTTAATCCTATCTTTATGATCACTTTAACAGTTAATCTTATACATTTGATCACTCTAAAACTAAAAATGCTATTTTTACCATCAAGTTTAAGGGTGTTTAGGGTCACATGGCAAGTTTTTAAATTGTACCCTTAGAAGTAAGTCCATAGGAATGTATACAGAACTATTAGTCCTTTACCTGAGTTTCAACATGTATATGATATATTTCATTCATCTAAAAATAATCAAAGATATGTGTCTGATACACAATCAATTTTGGCTTTTGTATTCTATTCACAAGTCCTTTCTTACCCTGAACTGTTATTGTTAGATCTTTTCTTTGTTGTTTTGAAAGTTTAAGAGATTTTTTTCCATTTTTTTAAACTTTCTGAAATTTACTTTTCTATATACTATGATGTAGGAACGTAATTTTAATTAGATCCTTATTGATAGTCCATCTTCTCTTTCTAAATGCTTCCTTCCCAGGCACTTGAGGATGTCAGGGATTACTGTGTACTTCCTCTGAAGATGTAAGTACTTGGCAGACTGTGGTTGGTTAATAAAGACTTCTTGAACAAATGAGTGCATCTTATAATTCCTTTAAATTCTTATCAACACAAAATACATATGACTATTGATTAGTGTTCAAATTTGAACTCTATAATTATTGTGCTACATTATAGTCCTATCTTACTTTCAATCTCCTCTTTTACAATCCAATAAAACCAGGATATTCACTCCTTTTTAGTGTTGCCTTTGCTTCTGACATCTTGTTTACCTGGGATCTTTACCATTTTTGCTGAAATCATGTCTGTTACTAATATGAAAACAACAGGATTTGTTTTGAAGATTTATTTTTATTTATTTGAAAGGCAGAATGACAGAGGGAGAGAGAGACATACACACATATGCACACACAGAGAGGGAGGGAGGGAAGGTAGAAGATAGAGGAGAGGAGAGGAGAGGAAAGGAGAGGTGGGGAGGGGAGAGGAGAGCTATCTTTCATCTGCTGGTTCACTCTGCAAGTGGCTGCAATGATTGAGGCTTGACCAGGCTGAAGCCAGCAGCCAGGAACTCCATACAGGCCTCTCATATGATTGGCAGTGGCCCAGGTAATTCGGCCATTATCTGCTTTTTTCCTAAGCACATTAGTAGGGAGATGGATTGGAAGTAAACCAATGCTTTGATTTGGGATGCTACCATTTTAAGCAATGCCTTAACCCACTATGCCACAAGGCTGGCCTCTGAAACATGACTGTAAGTCAGTTATTGACATCCCTTTCTCAGCAGAGGAAAACTATGTTCAAAAGTGTATATATTTTATGCAAAGATACACTATTAATAAAGGTCAGAGCCACATTTGAAGACAGGTATGTTTGGGTATAAAACATATGCTTTTCCCATTAAACTGAATAACTCTCCCCAGTCCATCTTATGTTTTATTATTTTTGTGCTTTTCTAGTGCTCTGGTAGATAGTAAACTCTTTGGCTGCAGGGATTTTGTCTTATTTGTCTTTGAATCCCTGGGCAGTATTGCCTGGTGCCTTAAATAAGTGCTCTGTGTTTGCAAAATTAACTTGAACCAGTCAAGGCTTAAAATGTAATTCTACTTCATCAGAAATAGATTCCCTAGGAGGAAAGGAAAATCATGGCAAGATATAGCAACTATGGTTTATGTTTCATGAAATAATTTTCTTTTTTTTATATTCTTTTTTTTTAAATTAAACTTTTATTTAATGAATATAAATTTCCAAAGTACAGCTTATGGGTTACAATGGCTTCCCCCTCCCAAAACTTCCCTCCCACCCGCAACCCTCCCCCTTCCCGCTCCCTCTCCCCTTCCAATCACATCATGATTCATTTTCAATTCTCTTTATATACAGAAGATCAGTTTAGTATATATTAGGTAACGATTTCAACAGTTTGCCGCCATATAGCAACACATAGTGAAAAAAAAAATACTGTTGGAGTACTAGTTATAGCATTAAATAAGAATGTACAGCACATTAAAGACAGAGATCCTACATAATATTTTTTTTTAAATTAATTAATTTTCTATGCCATTTCCAATTTAACACCAGGGTTTTTTTTTTTTTTTCATTTCCAATTATCTTTATATACAGAAGATCGATTCAGTATATAATTAGTAAAGATCACATCCGGCACCGCAGCTCAGTAGGCTAATCCTCCGCCTTAGGGCGCCGGCACACCGGGTTCTAGTCCTGGTTGGGGCACCGATCCTGTCCCGGTTGCCCCTCTTCCAGGCCAGCTCTCTGCTCTGGCCAGGGAGTGCAGTGGAGGATGGCCCAAGTGCTTTGGCCCTGCACCCCATGGGAGACCAGGAGAAGCACCTGGCTCCTGCCATCGGAACGGCGCGGTGCGCCAGCCGCAGCGCGCCTACCACAGCGGCCATTGGAGGGTGAACCAACAGCAAAAAGGAAGACCTTTCTCTCTCTCTCCCTCTACTGTCCACTCTGCCTGTCAAAAAGGAAGACCTTTCTCTCTGTCTCTCTCTCTCTCACTCTCCACTCTGTCAAAAAAAAAAAAAGACTCTTGAAATAATTTTCTTAAAAATAATACTAATTTTCTTTTCCTTCCTGAATATTAGATAAAACAATTAATTTTTTAGGACTTTGATTTGAATTACTAAAGTGAGAAAATCAGTGAGGTGTAATAAGCTAATAATGAACTTTGAAGACAAATATCATGGGTTTTTTTCCCTGTATTCCTTATTTAAGTTTCAATGAAATCTAAGTTTTTGGAGAACAGAATCTACTTTGAGTAGAAACAAACACAAACATTGAAAAACTGCTAACAGAAGTTGTTGTGTAGCAAATAGCAATCTATGAAATAAGGTATCCAGCTTCTATCAAAATTTGCAAGTGCAAATTGAATTTTTTTTTTTTTTTTTGGCAGGCAGAGTGGACAGAGAGAGAGAGAGACAGAGAGAAAGGTCTTCCTTTGCCGTTGGTTCATCCTCCAATGGCCACCGCAGCCGGCACACCGCGCTGATCCGAAGGCAGGAGCCAGGTGCTTCTCCTGGTCTCCCATGGGGTGCAGGGCCCAAGCACTTGGGCCATCCTCCACTGCACTCCCTGGGCCATAGCAGAGAGCTGGCCTGGAAGAGGGGCCACCGGCATAGAATCTGGCGCCCCAACCAGGACTAGAACCCGGTGTGCCGGCGCCGCTAGGCGGAGGATTAGCCTGTTGAGCCATGGCGCCAGCTTGAATTTTTCTTAAAAGGAAAATCTTCCAGGTTTGCCATCATTTACATACAAATGAAATGAATATATTGGCAATGAACTGTACTGTTATTGATAAATAGCATTAGACTCAAACTTAAGTTTAGGGAGGCAGGTTTTTGAAAACAATGCGTAAAAAGCACTGGTATGTTCTGAACATTGGTGCCCACCCTGAGTTCATTTGTGGTCAAGTCATGAAGGTGTAGCTGACTTGCTCCTTCTGCATGTGAGGACCTACAGCAGTCTGTAAACAACACTCCCTCACCAGACACTGAATCTACTGGCACCTTGATCTTGGACTTCAGGGCCCCCAGAACTGTGAGAAATACATTTCTGTTATTTATAAATACTTCTCTAAGCTATTTTGCTATAGTAGCCTGAACAAATACACAGCAGAGAGAGTTTCCCTATTAAAGTTCAATTGTTCTTGCTCTGCCAGAGAATCAGCGTGAAAGCACATTTCTAACACCAAATGAGGATCCATTAGTCGAGTGTTGTTAATGCCATCAGGCTCTGGCAAATGGCATAATGGACCTACAAAGTACATGATGGTAACTGATCCAAACTATGTTATAATGGATGGATACAGTAGTTTGGGTATCCTCCTAGTGGATGAAATGAGCAGCCACCCAGGAGAGATGATTGTAGGTGCCACCACTCCCCTGAGGGGGTCAAAAACCGTGAGTCTTAAAATCCCACCATTCATCTGCTTCAGCTCCCATTAAAATGTGCATTTCCCTGAGAAGCCAGCACTCGTCAATCCCCTAATGCAAATGTTCCTTTTCTTGAGAAGAAACACAGAAATAGAGATCTGGAAGCAAGAAATATAGTTTCAAAAATGGAATAGAATAAACCATAGTATAATTATATATGGTTATGATCAATGCTGAACCTTAGCCTAAAGCCTAAAATCAGTCTAGCCTTCAATTAACTGACTTGAGTCTGTGTCATCATATTATTTTCTTTTATATTTAGCCTTGATCTAGACGTTTTCTGAGTATTTCCCTATAAACTGTAAGTAACCTTCTATAAGCCTAGAAGATCGAATACCTTGATTTTATTTTTCCCCAGAATCCAATTCTTCCTTTTGACCAGAAATATTGCAGTCCTTAAAAAACAAAAACAAACAAACAGAAGTACATATCCTTTTCTTCTTTTCTCTTTCTCAATAAAGTGCAATAAAAGGGCTGCCCGAATTCCTAGGCATTTATGCTAAAATGGTTAAAACTACTGTTGACTTATAAACTCCATGTGTTGTCAGAAGAACCAATTTTCAGTCACTCTTATTCTATTCCTGGCCCACTCTGATAGAGATTTTCTTTCCAATGCTGAAATGAGATTAATGTCTTCTTGAAAAAGTTTAGAAATTTTCAAGATTCTGTTTTATTATATTATTTGAAAATTTTCAAATTAGTGAGCCATTTCAAATAATTTCCATTCTTTTAAAAATATATCTATTTATTTATTTGAGAGGCAGAGAGAGCAAGCAAGTGTCCCCATCCTCTCGCTCAATCCTCAAAGCTGAAACTACTGAAGCTGGGCTGGGCCAAATCCAGGGGCCAGGAACTCAAGTCTCCAACATGGGGAGCAGGAACTGAGTCACTTGAGCCATCACTGATACTTCCCAGGGAGTCAGAAGCTGGATCCAGGTTTCAAACCCAGGTATTCTAATGTGGGATGCAAGTGTTCTGTCTTTTAAACCACTAGGCGAAATGACTGCCCTACAATTCTCTTCTAAAATCACAAATACTATTAGTGAGGTCAAATTTTAGAAGTCCTTTGTAACTTAATATAAATTCTTTTAAGTAATGGGTTGTTTTGAATTCCTACCTGAGATCATCCACTAAAACAATTACTTTTTTTTTTTCCTTTATTTGAAAGGTAGAGTTACACAGAGAGAGGAAGACATAGGGAGAAAGATCTTCCATTTGATGGTTTACTCCCTAAATGGCCACAATGTCTAGGGTTGGGCCAGGCTGAAGCCAGGAGCCAGGTGCTTCATCTGGGTCTCCCGCATGGGTGGCAGGGGCCCAAGCAATCGGGCCATCTTCTGCTGCTTTCTCATGTGCATTATTTGTAGGGAGTTGGATTGGAAATGTAATAGCCATGAATAGAACCAGGACCCATATAGGGTACACCACAGGTGGTGGTCCAACCTGCTATGCCACAACACTGGCACCAACAATGAGATTTTTAATTTGAGAGAAAGAACATGAGGGATGGGATGGCAAAAAGATGCTGCTGTGAAGTCCTTTGAGTAGTGTTATGGTTTGAAGGGGGCTTGTCCCTTCCAAAACCCATGCTGAAATTTGGACCCTGACATGACAGTGTTCAGAGGTAGTAGAACCATTAAGAAGTAGTTGAGCCAAGGAGGAAGAGCCCTCTTGAGAGGATTAATGCCACTTTCAGAGGACTGGGTCCATTGCCATTTTAAAGATCTGGAGAGGAGGTTGTTATAAAGGGAGGCCTCCCCTTTTATTTTTGCTCTTCCACATGTTCCCAATAGCCCTTCTGCTTTACTACCGTGTTGTGATGTAGCACAATGCCCTCACCTGTGGTAGCCACCAGATCTTATACTTCTAGCCTCCAGAACTGTGAGCTAAGTGAAGTTTCTCTTTTATAAACTACACAGTCTCAGGAATTCTGCTAATGCAACAGAAAACAGACTAAAACAGGTAGCATTAAAAGACTGTGGCTGGGATAGAAAAAAGGATGTTGCCTAGTGACAGGCCAATTTTTTATGTCAAAATGTTGCCTTAGATGGATTTTGATTAAGAGAGAAAAAGTAAGAGCAAGAAACACACACACACACACACAGAGAGAGAGAGAGAGAGAGAGAGAGAGAGAGAGAGAGAGGGATAGGGAATGAGAGAGAGTTTAGGGAGAAACTAAGCTTTTTGTTTTCTCTTTCATTTTTGCCTTCTTCCAATCTTCACCCAGGAAAGTTTCTTTCTGGAAACAGAGTACTTAAACTGAGTTTGGTTTATGTGAACTGAATTTGAACTACTGTACATTGTAAGTTAATTGACTTTTGCTGGCCAGCCGGGCCTTTATGGAACCCACTTTTGAGAAAAGGATGCCATTACAAATGTGAGCAGTGAATACATAGGAAGCATCTGACAACAAACCAATTTATAAATCAGGCACACAGTCACAACACAATTTTCACAAGAGAAAGTACCAACTGAAGCCCTTAGCTGCTCATCAGATGATATTAAATCATTCTTTCTATTGAGCAAGCAGAAAAGAATGGTGAGCTCATTCATTTTGCAGTCAGAGCATCCCCATGTGGCAGGGGCAGAGAGGGGGTGCAGCAGAAGCGAGAAATGTGTACTGCAAATATCTAGTCATTATTTAGTCGATAAGAACTTTAATCATGGAAGTATGTTCTCAATTTAAAATAAAATTTTAAGTGTATTTTTATCAGATTTCAATGATGTGATGCATTGTGGAGATTAAAGGTAGAAAATGTACGTACGGAAAACAAAGTGCTAACACTGCTCAGCACACTCAGAGAAGCTACTTAGTCAACATTCTTGGAACTTTTTAAAAAGAAGTGATGTGCCTCATACGCTTGGCTTCCGTCCTTGTTGGTTATCTTCCCTTCCTCCCCAAAGAGCTCCTCTCTCTTCCCCTTTTCTTAGAAAGCTCTTCTCCTAAGATAATTCTGCACTCTGTTTCCTCATTCCTGGGTCTCTCTGGGGGAATACTCGTGTAGAAAGTGGTGTCTTTACTGCTCGAGTTGTGAACGTTGTTAGAGGCACACCAGATAAGAATCAAGGAACCGGCACAAATGAAGCAACTGTCTAGGCTGTTTTCACGCAAAGCTTAGGGTTGGTATGGAAAGGGTTAGAATTGCAACCATGGCATATGGAGTGTGTGGAAATTTAACTTCTGAAGGAACCGTTCCGCTTCAGTTCTTGGCAAGGAAAATAGGACTGAGAGAAGAGAGGGAATTAGATCATGACACATGTTACTTGGCAGCAAAGGGAGTTAAAGGAAATAGGATGGAGAAGCCTGAGAGACAACATTTTGGCCTCACTTTACTGCCTCGGACTCTCCTCCTGTTTTTGGCTGGCTTCTAAGCTAATTTTTTGTTACTGCCTCTCTGATCTTTAATACTTTTCTGTTGAATAAAATATGTGCTAAAGTCTATTTACTTACTTTATATATATATATATATATATATATATATATATATATATATAGTTCTTCCCTGATTTCAGAGTTTTCTCTGACATTCTTGTGGTTATTCAATCTTCTTTGATTTTTAAGAAATTGATAAGATTCCCAAAGGCGATATATTTTCTTGTTGAATACAATTTTAGGCTCTGCTTACTTTTTGAATTATTCACAAGAGGGAATATTTTATTTCATTTTTGTTGCCTTTCAAAGTAAATATAACGTATACATGGAAAAAACAAAAAATTAATATTGTAATACAAGTATATTGGCTGAGTAAATTTGGCAACCAGAAAGAAAACATAAAACCCTGGCATACTAAATAATACTAATTTATTCCTGAATGAAATTACGTTTTTAAGTGTGTGAGAAACTATATTTCAGCTATAGGACCAAGAGCAGAGACAGAGTTAGTATATGCTAACATTTTAGAAAATATAGAGGTAAGAATTAGAGAAACATTTTTTTGAAAGAAATAATGTAATATAGATATGTATATTAGAGGATTTATATATATATGTATTTTAGAAAATGTCCATTGGAGCCATATTTTACATAATAGTGTATAATATGTAAATAGGGCTGACTAACAGTCTATTAACATGTGATGAATAGATCTTTCATGAGATTATAGGATGAAATCATACTGCCAGTAAAACTACAATAATCTTTAAAGTAAGGAAAATTATCTTTAAACTTTGTAAATGATCTTAGAATTCAGAAACTTGGTTTTGCAAAATTAAAGAAAGATTGAACTGCATATTGAAAAGATATTCTATAACTTAAACTGTAAAGTGAGGGTTATTTTGACAATCTTGGGTTAAATTATATTTTGATGAAATATTTGATTTGTTTGTATGATGTAGGTATTTGCTTCCATCCAATTAGAGCACATGCTCAGCCTGAAAAACATCTCCTTCTGTCATTCGCTTCACCTTCCCTGTGATCCTTCTTATCCAGGTCATGATCTACCCTTTCGTCATGACTTTTCTTTCCCCACATTCTGACCATTGTCATGAATCCCTCACTTGGTGATATTAAATATATCTGTTTTCTAGAAAAATACTATATATGTCTCTGTATATAGTGTTCCCATTTGAAGTGAGTGTACCAAAATATTAAAAGTTGTTAAATTTTAAAACTATATTTTTTGTTGAACTCATATTTTAACATAGAGTTAATTATAAGTGTATAAAGTCAATTGAAAATAGATCTCAGTAAAAAATAAGAGTGGGAATAGAGAGGGAGGAGGAAGTTTCTAACTGTAAAGCTGTATAGTTCTGCATACATTCCTATGGACTTACTTCTAAGGGTACAGTTTAAAAACTCGTCATGGGACTCCAAATCCCCTTAAGCTTGGTGATAAAAATGCCATTTATTAAGTGTTAAAGTGAACAAATAGATAGTATTGAGTGTTGAAGTGATCAAATAAATAGGATCAAGTGTCTGGTAATAATAATAATAGATAGAATTAAAAAGCAGACAATGTTCCAACATGGGAAGCAGTCCACACAGCAGACTCATAGAATGACAACCACTTTAAGCAGCACTCTGACCTCAGAATCAGCCATTAAGGCTTCCTAGTCTGACTGAAAAGCCCGTGAGAGCATTTGAGGCATGGAAACCAAGACACTGTGGCAAAAAATGTTCTAGAGGAAGGATCTCTGTGAGTAAGACCCCAGTGGAAAGAAGTGGCCATCAAAGAAGGTTATACTTTTCTTTAAAGGGAGGTGAGAACTTCCACTTTGCTTATGATCTTGTCCAAATACTGGTGGAGTTTGCGAACTCAAAAGCCTTCCATAGCCTAGGAGCTCATATTAAGAGCCTTGGGTGGTCATTGATGTCATACATAAGAGTGTTAATTGTTAAATTAACAACAGGAGTCACTGTGCACTAACTCCCCATGCAGGACCTCTGTCCTCAAGAGTTGTATTATGAGAGTTAACTGTAAAACTAGTTCTCAAACAGTTTGTGTGTGTGTGTGTGTGTGTATGTTTTCAAATGTTTGAAATCTTTACTTAATATAGAGTTGGTCTTCTGTGTACAAAGTTATTTGAAAATGAATCTTAATGGAGAATGGGACTCGCAAGGGGAGAAGGAGGAGGAAGAAGGGTGGGAGTGTGGATGGGAGGGTGGGTAAGGTGAGAAGAATCACTGTATTCCTAAAGTTGTACTTATGAAATTTGAATTCCTTAAAAACTAAATTCAAAAAATCTAGAAAATATAAATAACAGCAGATAATATCATACTACTCCGATAATTTATAGGATTTCCTTTCAAAAATAATTTTTTTATTTAGTAAATATAAATTTCCAAAGTACAGTTTATGGATTACAATGGCTTTTCCCCCCAATAATTTCCCTCCCACTCACAACCCTCCCATCTCCTGCTCCCTTTCCCATTCCATTCACATCAAGATTCATTTTCAATTATCTTTATATACAGAAGATCGATTTAGTATATATTAAGTAAAGATTGCATCAGTATGCACCCATACAGAAACACAAATTGTAAAATACTGTTTGAGTACTAGTAATAGCATTACTTCACATTGGACAACACATTAAGGACAGATCCCACATGAGAAGTAAGTACACAGTGACTCCTGTTGTTGACTTAACAATTTGACACTCTGGTTTATGGCGTCAGTAATCACCCTAGGCTCTTGTCATGAGTTGCCAAGGCTATGGAAGCCTTTTGAGTTCGCTGATTTCAATCTTATTCCAACAGGGTCATAGTCAAAGTGGAAGTTCTCTTCTCCCTTCAGAGAAAGGTGCCTCCTTCTTTGATGACCTGTTCTTTCCTCTGGTATCTCACTCGCAGAGACCTTTCATTTAGGTCCTTTTTTTTTTTTCCAAAGTGTCTTGGCTTTCCATGCCTACAATACTCTCATGGGCTCTTCAGCCAGATCCGAATGCCTTAAGGGCTGATTCTGAGGCCAGAGTGCTATTTAGGACATCTGCCATTCTATGAGTCTGCTGTGTATCCTGCTTCCCATGATGGATCGTTCTCTCCCTTTTTGATTCTATCAGTTAGTATTTTCAGACACTAGTCTTGTTTGTGTGATCCCTTTGACTCTTAGACCTATTAGTGTGATCAGTTGTGAACTGAGATTGATCACTTGGAGTAGTGAGATGGCATTGGTACATGCCACCTTGATGGGATTGTATTGGAATCCCCTGGCACGTTTCTAACAATAAATTAATGGCAAAATCATATTATTTTCCCAGTATTAATATCATGAAGCAGTTACATAGGTTAAGAACTTAGCAATAAGGTAAGATATACAAACTCATGTTGAAAAGCTTCCAGAACACAGTTTACATTTATAGTCTGATATATATATGTAATTTTATTCTATATATTATTTATATGTATCTCATATATGTAATTTTATTCTATATAAAATTCTGTAAGTAAATAGGACAGGAAAATGCAAGCCTCAAGTACCTGATTTACTTTCGGCTACCATTCCAGTGTACCAGAAACCAGGTGATACTTGATATTCTTTTGAGAACTATGCTAGCAGAATGGGTCAGAACAGTATATAGCAAAGTCCCTGTAGATAATTCATGGAATAAGCCAGAGTATCCTTTCAAATTACTGTATCCTGGCTTGATTTGAATAAAAAAAAAACCTCAAGAGAATAACCCATTGACAAACAATACATAGAACATGTCAAAGAGCATTATGTTTTACCTTCCTACATAAACTTGAATTTTAAATGTAAAGAACTTAAGGTAAATCAACAACGGAAGTCACTGTGCACTTACTCCCCATGTAGGATCTCTGTCCTTAATGTGTCGTACTATGTGAATTAACGGTAAAACTAGTATTCAAACAGTACTTTATACTTTGTGTGTCTGTGTGGGTGCAGTCTGTTGAAATCTTTACTTAATATATACTAAGTTGATCTTCTGTATATAAAGATAATTACAAATGAATCTTAATGAAGAATGGGATGGGAGAGGGAGTAGGAGATGGGGTGGTTTGTGAGTGAGAGGGTGGTTATGGGGGGAGGGGAACCACTATAATCCAAAAGTTGTACTTTTGAAATTTATATTTATTAAATAAATTTTTTAAAAAAAAGAACTTAAGGGACCATTTATCTTAACATATCTATCAAAACAAGAACTCAAGTCCTGACTCTAATAGGACATAGTTTTCCAATTGGTCATCTTGCTCTTGAATATGCATGAAGGACATGTTCTCACATCTGGAAAAAATGTTCCATTCCACTTTTAGAGCACCCTAATTGTTATAAATCTTACCTTATTTTTTTTTAAGATTTATTTATTTGAAAGTCAAGGTTATAGAGAGAGGTAGGTTTTCCATTGCTGGTTCTCTCCCCAAATGGCTGCAAGGCTGTGCTGATCCATAGCCAGGAGCCAGGAGCTTCTTCTGGGTCTCTCATGCGGGTGCAGGGGCCTAAGCACTTGTGCCTTCTTCCACTGCTTGCCCAGGCCACAGCAGAGAGCTGGATTGGAAGTGGAGTGGCCGGGTCTAGAACTGGAGCCCACATGGGATGCCTGCACTGCAGGCGGCGGCTTTACCCCCATGCCACAGTGCAGGCCCCACCTTATGTTAATTGAAATGTACCTCATTGGAAGTTTAAATGTTTTCAGGCAATCAGCCTTTCCTTGCCCATAGCTTTGATGTGATGTTCTTCAAACCCTTGCTGATCACATTTGTTTCAGTCTTTTCAATTTGAAGGTAGATCTCTTTGTGAGAGAAGAATGGAGATAAATAAAAATTGAATGTTTCACTTTTTATATGTTATTGAATAGTGTTTTTATCGAGCAAGAAAGCCTTTCCTTGTTTGTTATTTTTATTTGTACACAGCTTTTAAAAAAGTGTGCTGTTTCTAGTCCTCTTGATTAGGCAAAAGAGTCTTCCAATACTTATACAAGGCATGCCTGGGCTGTTATTTTAGGATCTTAAGAAAATCAGTGACTCCTCTTTCATCCTTTACAAGTAATAGGGTCATTCTGTAAGTTACAGCAACCAATAATGTGTAATTGGTTTCTTTGAGTCACACTAATCTTTAATCTAATGTTCTGTAACACATTTTAGTAGCATCAAATTTTAATCTTATAATAAATCATACAAATATACTTGTGGTCCAGTGTTGTTGGGGCAGCACAGTTTAGCTCATATTGAATGAGACTCAGGAGGTCTAGTGCAGAGCCTAACTCCTGTGCTATTAAGAATTCAGTGACCTTGATGTTCATATTTATATTATCTTAGTGTGGTGATTATTAGGCAGGTATGTATTTTTTTTTACTTTTTTTTTAACTGATAAAATAAAACATTTTATTTTCATGATAAAAACCTAAGCAAATTGGTTAAAGATGGAACATTCCTTGACACAACCAAGGCAGTATAAAACCACAGCTAGTATCATTGGGGAAAAGCTGGAACCATTTCCACTAAGATTTGGAACTAGACAAGGATGCTCCCTCTCACCATTACTATTTTTTTTTTAATTAAACTTTTTTTTAATGAATATAAATTTCCAAAGTACAGCTTATGGATTGTTGCTTTAATTTTTCTTCTGTTTTATGTAGTAGACATTTTTATATGCTAGAACATAGTATATGTAATATTTTCTCCCTTTAAAATATATTTTTTGTTTTTATTTGAGAGGCTAACAGATATTTGAGAAGACTTCCATCTGCCATTTCATTCTCAAAATGTTGTCAACAGAGGTACTGGGACAGGGCTGGAGACAGAAGCACAATCCAGATCTCCCCTCTGGATGGCAGGAGTCAATTTCTTTAGTCATATTCACTGCCTCACAGGGTATATGCTGGTGGGAAACTGGAGTCAGGAGCCAGAGCCTGGAATCAAGCCTTCAATAGAGATGCAGATGTCTTAACCTCCAGCTGAGTGCTCACTCCGCATTTTCTCAATTAACTAACCAGGTCTCAAATTATGTTTACTTTACAGGTTAAGAACTCATCTGTTGTAATATGGGACCTGGCACCATTTGTATTAAACATGCATTGAGCCATATCTGACAATATTCATCTCTTAATAAATTTACCGATTTATGAGTCTTAGAAAAACACATATAGCTTTGAATTGCCCTGGCCAAATAGCTAATGATCTGATACTAGTTTATGTAAATTTTATTTAAGGTATACAAATTTCATGTACTTCATATATACAGATTTAGGAGCATAGTGATACTTCCCACCCTACCCTCCCTCTTGCCCATGCTCCCTCCCTTCCTCCTTCTTCCTCTCCTATTCCCTCTGATTTTTAGAATGATCTACTTTCACTTTACTTTATACTCATAAGATTAACTCTACACTAAGGGTTAAACAAATAATAGTAAGAAAAAAACATTGCTCCTCAACAGTAGAGACAAGGTCTATAAACAATCATTGAATCTCATTCTATCAATTTCACTCCTATCCATTCCACTTTTGTACTCTGTTAGTTACTGCAGATCAGGGAAAACATATCATATTTATCTTTTTAGTACTGACTTATTTTACTAAGTATAATGGTTTTCAGTTATATCCATTTTGTTGAAAAACATAGGATTTCATTCTTTTTTATGGTTGAATAGTATTCCATGGTGTATATGTACCGTAATTTCTTTATCCAGTCATCAGTTGAAGGACATCTGAGTTGATTCCATATCTTAGCTATTATGAATTGAGCTGCAGTAAGTATGGGGATACAGATAACTTCCATACGCTGGTTTCATTTCCCTTGGGTAAATTCCCAGGAGTGGGATTGCTGAGCCCTGTGGTATATCTATTTTCAGGTTTCTGAAGTGTCTTCATACTGTCTTCCACAATGGCTGTACTAGTTTATATTCCCACCAACAGTGGATTATAATAACTTTTTCCCCTTATCTGTATTATTTTTGGTCATGTTCTTTTCCTATTTAATATAAAGGAAAAAAATAAAAATCTGCAGTTGTATCTCACTTCAAATGTTAAAATTAGGGGCCAACGTTGTGGTGCAGTGAGCTAAGCTACCATAAAAACTGCCAGCATCCTATATTAGGGAGCCATTTGAGTTCAAGCTGCTCAGTTTCCAATCTATTTCCCTGATGATGTGCCTGGGAAGGCAGCAGAGGAAGGTCCAAGTGCTTGGGTCCCTACCAAATGGAGACAACAAGCATGGCTCTAGGCTCAATCTATGACGTATGTACCCTTCTGATTTTCATTTCACATTAGAGAAACTCCGGAATAAAGTCGCACTGCTATATAGTGACAGCACTAGGTTTTGGGCCAAAGTAGTCTCTTTGTAGAGTCTACACTCCATTTCCCATTTGGTAAATACTTATTGAGAATATGATAGCTGCTAAAAATTGTATTATGGACACCAAGAACTTTAACAACTGACCAAGTGTTTGAAGCATAAATACAACCAGACCTAGAGAAAATGGGAGATGGCTTCCTATTTCATAGCCTGAATAGTGGGGAAAGTGCCCCCATTGTGACAGGACACATGGGAGGACAATGGGTTGGAAAGCAGAGACATGATCAGTTTTATTTTTGTGTGTGTTTATGTGTGTGAAAAAAACAAGATCTTGCCGGCGCCGTGGCTCAACAGGCTAATCCTCCGCCTTGCGGCACCGGCACACCGGGTTCTAGTCCTGGTCAGGGTGCCGGATTCTGTCCCGGTTGCCCCTCTTCCAGGCCAGCTCTCTGCTGTGGCCAGGGAGTGCAGTGGAGGATGGCCCAAGTCCTTGGGCCCTGCACCCCATGGGAGACCAGGAGAAGCACCTGGCTCCTGGCTTAGGATCAGCACAGTGTGCCGGCCGCAGTGTGCCAACCGCGGCGGCCGTTGGAGGGTTAACCAACAACAAAGGAAGACCTTTCTCTCTATCTCTCTCTCTCTCTGTCCACTCTGCCTGTCAAAAAAAAAAAAAAAAAACCCAAGATCATAATAATCTTATCTATTTTTGAATTTTAATAATCAATGCTGTAGTTTAGTTCTCTGCTTGTATTGGAGTGTGTGTGTTATATTATCTGGGATCTATGGGTATACCTCATGTAATTTGCTCTAATGTATTTGTGTAGGTAAATCAGCTTGTTACTGTATTAGAAATTTCTATGATAGCCCAAATAATTCTTTTTTTTTTTGACAGGCAGAGTGGACAGTGAGAGAGAGAGACAGAGAGAAAGGTCTTCCTTTGCCGTTGGTTCACCCTCCAATGGCCGCCGCGGCTGGTGCACCGCACTGATCCAAAGGCAGGAGCCAGGTGCTTCTCCTGGTCTCCCATGTGGGTGCAGGGCCCAAGCACTTGGGCCATCCTCTACTGTACTCCCAGGCCACAGCAGAGAGCTGGCCTGGAAGAGGGGCAACCGGGACAGAATCCAGAGCCCTGACCAGGACTAGAACCCGGTGTGCCGGCGCTGCAGGCAGAGGATTAGCCTATTGAGCCACGGCGCCAGCTGCCAAATAATTCTTTACTAATTCATTGGCTATGCTATTATTCCTAAAATACAAGTAAATATTTGCATCTTTTAAAAATTAAATATTTATATGTTTGAAAATTATTTATAAATAGTATAAAAATTGGATCATTTTACTGTATGGTAACAATCTAGTAATAGGGAAGTATTCTAGATATAAAAGATATGACTTTTTATTTTACATTATTCTTATAGAAGACCTAATAATGGTTTTCTATGTTTTACATATTATAGTATGTCAAAATTTTATGAGTCTAGATTTAGTACTTTTGATTATACTGGCAACAGTCTATTCAGATATTTCAGTGGATAATATTTTCTATATTTTGGGGGTATGTTTTGTCCTTTTGTCACATTTAATCCATTGTTAACCTTGGCACCTCCAAGATCTGACACAGTATTTTTGACAACTTTTACAAATTTTATAAAGATATACTCTTTATAGTGTGTATTTTTCACCTTTTAAGCTTACCCTATAATTTTTTTAAGATATGAGATATATTAAGATTATTTTATTTCTTCCTGTCTTTATTTTAAAATGTTTTTCCATAATCACTTATGTTTATATATAATATTTAATAATAATGTGCATTTATAATATGTATAATATTGTACTTTGTCTATTGATCTTCTATAAGTTATTTAGTAAAAGACAGTAATGTTCATATTCTTTAAGGTACTGTCTACACTCATGTGTCCAACCTATAAAAACTGAGTTCAAAACAAAGGGACATATTACAGAAAAGTAGTCAGATTTTTCCAGCAAGTTTTTCATTGACTGTGTTATTGTTAAAAGAATATGTTCCTTTTTCCTGAGTCTTCCTATAACTGCCCTGCCCTGAGCCCCAAAATGTATTTCCTGCCCCATTGACTTCAGACTTGGCAACATACCTTGTTTTGGGCAATAAAATGTGTTTGGAAGAAACACGGTGCTCTTTCATGCAAAATCTTTGAGTTGTTGTCTAATTTCCTCCAGCTTTTTTGTCCTGGCTTCCGATTCAGTATATCACACATGGGGGCTGCCCCTTCAGCTTTCTCAAAGTAAAGTTTGCATGGAGCAGAATCTCAATCAATCTGTAACCAAAGGATTGAGTGAAATATTCACCTTTGTTTTTGTGAGTTATTGAGATTTGGAAGTTGTTTAACTATACCACTGTCAGCTAAGACTAATACAAATTACTTCCTATGTTCTTGATTCTTGTTCTCTTTTCTTTTCTTTTTTTTTTTGGGTATAGATCACTGCAGACTATTCCCCTATCTATTTCCTATGTAAATGTTGGTGTGTTCTTTATTGAATAGCACAGTACAATAAAATAATTGTGTGAACTTACAAAAATATTTATTCTGATTAATAGTGTATTGTGAGATTTAAAGGAGATGACCAAATATTAAAACAAACTTCAAGTGATTTATGAAAAATGAAATGAAAAGATATAAATAAAAATATAAACTTTATCTCTCAACAAAACTTCATCAAGTTCAAGACACTGTTGTAAACAATGATACCAGTGAGTTAGCTCATCTCTCTGGAACTGAGGGTCCTGGGAATTTAACCATGTCAATGCAATCTTTTTTTCCATTATGAGTGCTACAAAGTATTTTTGGAAAAATGGAATTCAAACATATATACGCTTTCATGAACTTTTTGAAATACCCTGAAGTTATCTTTGGCTAAGTATCCTGAAATACTCTCATAATAAGTGGATGTTATCATTCTTTGTCCCTCTAGAAAATCAACAAGCAAAATGCCTTAAGCATCCCAAAAAACTGTTGCTATGACCTTTGATTGTGACTGGTCTACTTGTGCTTTGATAAGACCATTTGATTTCTTGGTAGCTATTGCCTTGATTGTGCTTTGTCTTCAGGATCACACTGATAAGGCCATGTATCAGATCCAATTTCAATTCTTCAATGAAACGTTTCAGGATCTTGATCGTGTTTGTATAAATTTTTTCTTCAAAAGCTCTGCTCAATTGATCTGTTGATCTGGGTGCAAAAATTTTGACACCAATCCAGCAGAAAGATTATTCCACTTTAATCTTTCAGTCATAACTATGTAAGCTAAGCTAATAGAAATGTCTAAGGTATTAGCTATTGTTTCATTTGTTTCAGTTGCTCTCACTTGTTGATCTCCTTCAGCTGGAGCATGAAAAAGATTAATTTGTTCCTCACAAATTGATGTGGTTTTTGTCTGCTGCTACATGTTTCATTTTCAACATTGAAACTATTAATGCACTCATGATTTCAACACTCTTCCATGCAAGTTTTGCCATCAATTTGATGTTAATTCTTATTTCAATTTTAGCAGAATTCATGTTGCTCTGAAAGGGGCCCTTTTCAAACACGTCTTATCCTTTCTAGTGTCTCAAGCTAGCGCCTGTTCAGATATAATAATATATATTATATAGAAGTATTATAATAATATAAGGCCATTTTGTGCACAAAAGTTTTGAAATCCATGCATAGTTTTTTCACAATATGCATTTTCTATGAACTTCTTGCAGACTACTTGTACACTGTATTGTTATTGATTGAACAGTGTTCTGTTTATGGAGGGTGATTTAGGTATTTAGGTATTTAGTCTCTAGCATCAGTCAGCTGGTACAGTCACAGTCAAAATAGGAGGAACAAATGTTGTTTATTGGATAGCAAGATACTAAAATTAATAACAATGTATTATATATTTTAAAATATCTTAAAGATAAGACTATAAATGTTCTCATCACAAAATGCTCAAATTTCAGGTGATAGAAATGCTAATTGCTTTGATTACTCCATGATGTATACTTGTATCAAAATATCTCATTGTTCTCAATAAATATATGTGATTGCTATTTATCAACTGAATAATTGTAAAAGCTTTTTTAAAAGTATAAACTCTGGGACATAATTTTTAAGTTTTAATCACTGCTTTACCACTTACCAGCTATGTGATCATAAGTTATAAAATTTATTTTCTTAAGTAAACAAATTTGTCCCATGACATAATAAATCAATTCCTTATTGAATATTTTTTCAGGTTTTTCATCTGTTATAAAGCATATGGTGAATAGTATTATTGATATCACCGTGTCCTTCACATTCACTTCTGAGTTACCCAATTTCTTTCCAGTCTTGATGATTTTAGTTCTAAACTCTTTTATGTCCTTTATATTTACTACTTATAATTTCCATCGGCTACCTGAAGTTCTAGTGTATTTTCATCATTTTTGTACTCCTTTAAACTGCTCTCCACATTGTAGCCAAATGACCTTTCCAAGTTGTTAATCTGGTCATTGATTCCCTACTTTATTTTATTTTTTTAATTTTTAATTTTTTAATTTTTTTTTTTTAGTTTTTCTTAGGATGAAGACAAAAGTCTATAGTGTGAGGCTTAACTATCTTCTTGGTCTGAGTTCTACCTCTTCATTGTCATCTCTTTCTCTTTTCTCTCATATTCTCTCTGTTCATTTTTTGAAATATATGAAAAATGAAAAAAAAAACCAAAAGTGCACGTATTATATTGGTCAAATTTTCTTGGGAAAATGGAAGGAATAGAATTTGTGTGTGTGTATGTGTGTATGTGTGTGTGTGTGTGTGTGTAAAAAGAGATTTACTATTATAAGAAATTTGTGCAATTATGAGGGATGAGACATCCTAGGGTCTGGAGATCCAAAGAGTCAGCTGTGTAGCTGTAGCCTGAGAACCAGAATGCAAGTTCCAAAACAACAGAAGAATGATTTCCCAGCTTAATTAGGCAGAGTGAGAAAGTTCTCCCTCACCAATCTTTTGTGATATTCAAGACTCCAGTGGATAGATGAACCCATCCAGCTAGAGAAGAAAATCTGTTCTACTCAGGGTGCCAATTCATCAGAAACATCCTCGCAGATATACCCAGCATAATTATATTCAAGCTTTATTCCTATGAAATATGTAAGCACCCCATTGCCCAGTTAAGCTGCCACATTAAAATTAACTATAGCAGTATACTAAATTTGCAATATAATATTGGTATTATTAGTATTTATCAATATACAAGAAAAATTGGGCTGAAATGAACAATTTTGGAGGAAATACAAATAATGTAACAAAAGTAAGAGGAAATAGGAAGCCAAAATTCACTAATATCTATGAATAATATCTATTTTTAAATTTCAAATCATCATCTAAAAAACTGAGCTTATGGGGAATAACTTTTTCATGATTTATGTAATCTTCCAAAAACCAAAAATTGACTTGCAATTTGCCAAGAATATAGAAAAATTACAGAGAGCTATCCAATGTGTTTTATTCAACTAATGTAAATCTGATGCCAAAGTCTGACAGAGAAGAAAAATGTGAGATTCCAATACCTGTGATATTATTCAAAACTTCTTTGTGTGTTTTGTTCAGTTTGAGAAAAACTTTTCATACAGGAGATTCATGTATATCTTTTATTCATTTTTTAAAATTTATTTTTGACAGGCAGAGTGGACAGTGAGAGAGAGACAGAGAGAAAGGTCTTCCTTTTGCCGTTGGTTCACCCTCCAATGGCCGCCGCGGTAGTGCAATGCGGCTGGCGCACCGCGCTGATCCGAAGCCAGGAGCCAGGTGGTTCTCCTGGTCTCCCATGGGGTGCAGGGCCCAAGGACTTGGGCCGTCCTCCACTGCGCTCCCTGGCCACAGCAGAGAGCTGGCCTGGAAGAGGGGCAACCGGGACAGAATCCGACACCCTGACCGGGACTAGAACCCAGTGTGCCGGCGCCGCAAGGTGGAGGATTAGCCTAGTGAGCCACGGCGCCGGCTTATATCTTTTATTCTTATAATGTGTTTCTCACCAGTGATCACTAGAAAATATAAATATACTTTTAAAATTCAAAAATTATATACAATAATACATAAATGCAATAAATGAAAATTTTAAATGTCTTAAGGCTTCTACTTTTTGCCAAGATACATTAACAGGACCTGGATTTTATCCTAGTATCTGAAATAATTAAGAAAACAGGAAAAAAAGGTAGGAAACCATGGATTTTGATATATGGGAATCAAGCCAGTGAATAATAGTGTTTTAATATGACAGGGTTGCCATAGCAAAATGCTGAAAACTGAGTGGCTTACTCCATGAAAATGGGTTACCTAACAATTCTGAAGGCTGAGTCAAAGATCAAGGTGTTGGTGTGGTTGGTGCCAGGGAGAAATTATTCCATGTTGCTGATGGTTTGCTGACAATTTTGGGTGCTCTTGTCTTATAGAGGTGCCATTCTTATCTCTGCCTTTGTTTTCACATAATATTCTCTGTATGTGCCTCTCTCCCCAAATTTCCATTTTTTATGAACATACCTGTCCTATTAGATCAAGGGTCCACCCATGCTAGTGTGATATCATTTTAACTCTACTAATCATGTGTGCAAGGATCTATTTCTAAATAAAGTCACATTTTGAGGTTCTGAGGGTTAGGACTTCAAATAAATTTTAGGAGGATATAATTTAACCTGTAACCAACAGTGATCCCTGAGAGTTGGGAAATTAATCAGAGGATTCTATGATTGCTCCAACTTACTGCCTGAGCAGTTTACAGTAGGAAGAGGAAACTGAAGTGGAGGTCAGCGGCCTTCGTGAGTTGAGAAGAAAGATCTAAAAATCTTGGTAGGCCAAGTAGACTCATCTAACAGGGCAGAACACTGGAGAGGAGAGAGCACCACCAAAAAGAGAACTTCAGAGATCTGAAGATGGCCCCCTTTGAGTTTTCAGCTGAGTACTTACCAAAATATGAGGATAAAGAAAGTACACCGATCCTGAACCAGTTGCCCCTCTTCCAGGCCAGCTCTCTGCTGTGGCCAGGGAGTGCAGTGGAGGATGGCCCAAATCCTTGGGCCCTGCACTCCAAGGGAGACCAGGAGAAGCACCTGGCTCCTGCCATCGGATCAGCGCGGTGCGCCGGCCGCAGCGCGCCAGCCGCGGCGGCCATTGGAGGGTGAACCAACAGCAAAGGAAGACCTTTCTCTCTGTCTCTCTCTCACTGTCCACTCTGCCTGTCAAAAAAAAAAATTAAAAATTTAAGTTATTTAAAATTGACAATTAAGAGAATGAAAAGACAAATCATAAACATAGGGAAAATATTTGCAAGTCACATATTGGAAGAAGGAATTGTATCGAGAATATATAAAAAGCTCTCCAGACTCAATAATACAAAGACAAGTAGCCACAATAAAATGTGAGGAAAAGATTGAACAGAAGGCTCACCAAAAAGGGTATTAAGATGGTAAGTGAGCACAGGAAATGATACTGTATGACGTTACTTGTTAGGGAACTGCAAATTTCAAACATGACAGGAGAACACTGAAAACTTAATAAAGAGAAAATATTCTGTAAACACATGATTATGTGCAGCTGGAACTCTCATACACTACTGGTGAAAATGTAAAATGATGGCTGGCACCGTGGCTCACTAGGCTAGTCCTCCGCCTGCGTCACTGGCACCCCAGGTTCTAGTCCTGGTTGGGGCGCCAGTTCTATCCTGGTTGCCCCTCTTCCAGTCCAGCTTTCTGCTGTAGCCCAGGAATGCAGTGGAGGATGGCCCAAGTGCTTGGACCCTGCACCCTCATGGGAGACCAGGAGGAAGCACCTGGCTTCTGGCTTCGGATCGGTGCAGTGCACCGGCCGTAGCGGCCGTTTGGAGAGTGAACCAATGGAAGGAAGACCTTTCTCTCTCTCTCTCTCACTGTCTAACTCTGCCTGTCAAAAAATAAATTCTTTAAAAGGACACCTCCATGGGGTCAGTGCTGTGGTGCAGCAGGTTAAGCAACTCTGCAGTGCCAGCATCCCATATGGGCACTGGTTTGAGTCCCAGCTGCTCTGCTTTCAATCCTGCTCCCTGTTAATGTACCTGCGAAAGCATTAGAGCATGGCTCAAGTGCTTGGGCCCCAGCACCCATGTAGGAGACCCAGAACAAGCTCCTGGGTCCTGGCTTCCACCTGGCCTAGCCCTGGCCATTGCAGTCATTTGGGGAGTGAATCAGAGGTTGGAAGATCTCTCTCTGTCTCTCCCTCTGTCTCTGTAACTCTGCCTTTCAAATAAATAAATCTTTAAGAAAAGACATCACCACACGCATCTACAATATAAACCATCTATTCCACTTCTGGATATTTACCCAAGACTAATGAACATATATGTATATAAAGACTTACAAATTAACATTCCTTACAACTTTATTTGTAGTAGACAAATACTGGAGACAACTCAATGCCTATCAGGGTTAATATAGAGAAAAAATGTCACATATTCATGCAATACTCATTAGCTTATAAAGAAAATGACTCTTAATACATACAATACCATGGTGGAATCTCAAAATAATAATGCTAAGTAAAAGGAGCCAAATCAAAGTGTTCATAGAGTATGATTTTATTTATATAAAATGTAAATGAAAACAATTCTATGATGACACAAAGCAGGCCAATGGTGGTTTGTTGATTAAAAGGACAGGCTAGAGTGTGAGGAAGACATTCCAAAGTGGCACTGAAAGATTACCTTCATTGAAAGTTTATTTTCATTCATTGTGGTGTTCACCTCATGATTCTATACACGTGTTAAAATTTTCAAGTATTACAATTTAAATATGTGCAGTTTATTTTAATTATACCTCAATTAAGCATTTTTTTTTTATTTTTTTTTATTTTTTTTTAACTTTTATTTAATGAATATAAATTTCCAGTGTACAGCTTCTGGATTACAATGGCTTCCCCCCCCCCATAACTTCCCTCCCACCCGCAACCCTCCCCTCTCCCGCTCCCTCTCCCCTTCCATTTGCATCAAGATTCATTTTCAATTCTCTTTATATACAGAAGATCAATTTAGTATAAAGATTTCAACAGTTTGCACCCACATAGAAACACAAAGTGAAACATACTGTTTGAGTACTAGTTATAGCATTAAATCACAATGTACAGCACATTAAGGACAGAGATCCCACATGAGGAGCAAGTGCACAGTGGCTCCTGTTGTTGACCCAACAAATTGACACTCTAGTTTATGGTGCCAGTAACCATCCTAGGCTGTCGTCAAGAGTTGCCAAGGCTATGGAAGCCTTCCAAGTTTGCTGACTCTGATCATATTTAGACAAGGTCATAAAAGACAGAGTGAGGATAGTAACCAATGATCCTAAGAGTGGCATTTACCAGGTTTGAACAATTATACAGCATTAAGTGGGGAAGAGGACCATCAGTACACACATGTTGGGAGTAGAGCCATTGGTGGTAGAGGTTATGATTACAAAGGAATGAGGCCCAAGTGCACTAGACAGGGCCTAGAACAAAGGACAGAGTCATTATTAGAGGAGCTAAGAAAGGTGCTGTCTAAGCTACAATTAAGTTTTCTGATTGAGAGGCAAATAGAACCTGATAGAAGGGGCTTGATAATAATCTGGTGGGCTTTAGGCCTTGTAAATTCAGAGGCCCAGACCTATCTATCTCTTCACATGGGGTATATCTTAAGGGAGGTGTGAACCTCCTAGGGGAAGGCACTCTGTTGACTTTCATTACTTGGCTGGCCTGGGAGGAGAGCTGGCCAGGTAAAGGCAGGGGGCATCTCTAACAAGAAATTTACAGTTCTGCCTGCAATGTTGCTGACCCTACTTGACCATCCCCTCAGCTGCAGTGGTCCCTTTGGAAGTTGGGCTGAGTGAAGGGCTTTTCAGCTTAGAGCCAATAAGATCTGTGGCTCTGACCTGGGCATCCTTCGACTCCAGGGCAGGTCCATTTCCAGTGATCCAACTCTTGGCAGAGCTGCCAGGGCTCTTCACAAGCTGACTTCTGCTGGAGCCCAGGCTTACCACATTGAAAGCCACTGCAGTGGACTGGCCTGTTGGGTCTCCTTGAGGGCAGATCACTGTACAGATCAGCCATTAATAGGCCTGCCACCCATTGCTTCTGATGCCGAGCTTTCTTTTCCTCCTGGTTTGTGTTAAAGCAGACCAGAGGATGCAAGTCAAGGGAGTGCCCGTTTCCCATCTCTAATCTTCGGTGGCCTGAACTACAAGTCTATAGTCACAGGCATGTTCTGTAGTAGTTTTTCTAAGGTAGACAATGCCCATGAGGAAAATTATATTCTCACTTTCAAACTTTCTTTCCCTTTGGTCTGAAAGGGAGGTTTTTTCTACTTACTGTATACTTCGCTGATGCCGAAGTGAATCTAGCTATGAGATTATTATTTAAGTTCTTATTTTGGCTATGCTATTGCAGAAAAATGTTAGCCATCTCTTTTATAAGGTCTAAAGATTAAATTGTGCATCCTACAGATTCCTTCATAATAGAATTAGTTTCCTACCTTTAAGAGAATAGAGAAATGAAAGAACAAGTTGGGATTAGAATAGAGAAATGAGGGAGCAAGTCCTAGATCGCTTGCTGACAATAGCAATATCACATGAATACTTAGCAAACCGTTTCAACCATTAGATAACAACTTAAGAAAACATTTACCAGAAGGTCCAATGCCTTCTATAAATTTTAAGAATCATGTATTTGAAAACACCTCTTAAATATCTAACAAGGTGTAGTTTGTTTAGCCAGTAAACTTAAGCGCAACCATCTAAAATGTTTTTAGTTTCTTTCTACCAACAAGTCTAAAACATATGATACACAGATTCAGGTCACACAAATTAAAATGTATCTTTGATTGATTTTAGCAGCTTAAATTTATGGACAATCTTATCTATAAGCCATTTAAAATAAAACTCTTAATAAAATTTCCCCATGTGGACATACAATATGTACACACATATAATATAGCATAATAGACCAATATAGCAATTTTAATAATAGCTTTTAAAATCTTTAACTCTTTTTGTAGATTGCCAATTGATTTGAATTGCTTTTTCTTTTTAGTAACCTCAGTTAACCATACTTTCTCTCAGTTGGTACTGTTAATACATTATTGGCTTCATCTGTTTACAGAGCCATCCCAAAGTACTGAATACAATAAAAGTGGCTGGAAAAAGTCCATAGGAACCTATAAGAGGACAGCTAAACACAGAACCAACAACGCTTTAGTTTTATATGCAGGAGATCATATATAACTGTGGATGACAAAAGACTTTAAGTCGCCATGTTTAAAATTATAAACTCATCAACCAACAAGAGGCACTTGCTTACTTAACAGTATTTTTGAAAGCACCTGTAGGATTTTACAAGTATTTAACCCTTTAAGCCTCTGGGGCTTTCTCATTAAGATAACTATCATGTCTAGTAACACAAGATCATTAGACTTTTTAATTCTCAAACATTTGTATTAATAGCATTTTCCATTATAGAAACTTAAAGTCTGGTAACAGACATCAAGAGAACATAATAGATTACTTTAACACATTGCTTTAACAGAGCATCAGAGTTTAATTCTATGTCAAAGAGAAATTGAGCTTCCTGTGATCTTTTGCTGTGAGGTTTCCTTCCTTTACCTTCTTTCATATTGGTGACCATGTTTCTGTGTTTCTGTGTGTAAGACATCTTTAAGCATCTTTTGCAGGGCAGGATGAGTGGCAACAAATTCTTTCAGTTTCTGTTTGCTATGAAAAGTCTTAATTTCACCTTCATTCACAAATGAGAGCTTTGCAGGATATAGTATTCTGGGCTGGCAGTTTTTCTCTCTTAGTACCTGGGCTATGTCTCGCCATTCCCTTCTAGCTTGTAGGGTTTCTGATGAGAAGTCTGCTGTGAGTCTAATTGGAGATCCTCTAAGAGTGATCTGACGTTTCTCTCTTGCACCTTTTAGGATCTTTTCTTTATGTTTCACTGTGGTGAGTCTGATTACAACATGTCGTGGTGAGGATCTCTTTTGGTCATGTTTATTAGGGGTTCTATAAGCTTCCTGTACTAAGATGCCTCTGTCCTTCTCCAAACCTGGGAAATTTTCTGCTAGTATCTCACTGAAAATGCCTTCTAATCCTTTCTCCCTCTCCATGCCTTCAGGAACTCCTAGAACCCGAATGTTGGGTTTTTTAATAGTATCCTGTAGATTCCCGACAATATTTTTTAGATTTCTAATTTCTTCTTCTTTTCTTTGGTTTGCCTGTTTCCTTTCCTGTTCTCTGTCTTCTAAGTCTGATATTCTCTCTTCTGCTTCGCCCATTCTGTTTTTAAGGCTCTCTAATGTGTTTGTCATTTGATCTATTGAACTCTTCATTTCATTATGATTTCTAGTCACTATCAGAGTTTCTTGTTGCAGTAGTTGTTTCATTTCATTTTGATTCCTCCTTAATATTTCACTTTCACGAGAGAGATTTTCTATCTTGTCCATGAAGGATTTCTGTAGTTCAAGAATTTGTTTTTGAGAACTTCTTAATGTTCTTATCAATTTTTTGAGATCCGCTTCTTGCATTTCTTCGATCTCATCATCTTCATAATCTTGAATTGGGGTGTCTTTTTCATTTGGGGGCGTCATAGTTTCTTCCTTGTTCTTGTTAGCTTGGTTTTTGCGTTTGTTGTTTGGCATGTTGGAGATATTTGGTTTCTTCACTGTGGTGTTTTTTCTTGTTACACTATGGCTCTATATTAAGTGGACTGTCTGCTTTTGGTAGAGCCTTAGAGGCTTGAGATGAGTGTGGACTGAGAGCTGTGTTTGGTTCCTCAGGGTTGAGGGTGTGTCAAAGATGACACTCCCAGGTTAGGTGTGGTAAATCTCTCTTTCTTTTTTTGATTTAAAAGGGAAGTAATTCCGCACAGCTGAACGTAATTGGAGGTAGTTAGCAGGCAAATGATGTACCCACAGGAGCCAGAGATCAGAAGCTCTTTCCCAAGGACCACACAGGGAATCTCTGCTGCCCTCAGTGTGGGCTCCAATTCTCCTGCAGTCTCCCACTGGGTTGCCAAGTTAGATGCTAATCTCCTGTTATTTCACCCCTCCCCACAGAGTCAGGTTTTTCTGCTAGGCTCAGGGCTGGTGCAGACCTGAGGTCGCCCTGCTTATGACGTATGTCCAAAATGGCGCCTGCTCTGTCTTGCTCGCCTTTGAGAGGTGAGCGGAGAGAGAGAAACTTGTGTCCGTATCAGTCACTTTTTTTATTTTTTTTCTCTCTCTTCTAGTTAGCCTGGTGAACTTTTCCCCACGGAGTTTCAAGCCTCGTTCCCTCTAGCCTCCTCTTTCCGCTTGCCTGCTGGTATCTCGGGCTATGGAGGTTCGGCTCACCTGCGTTCCAGCGCTGGTGCGTTGAGTCTGCCGCTGGTGTCCCGAACTTGGGCTCCCACGCTCTCCACGCAGGTCCACTGTGAATCACTAGTTCCGGAAGAGTTTCCTCTGCTGTTTCATCCCCTTCTCTTCCTTGACCCTGCAGTATCTCCACTTATATTAAACTTTCTCTCCCCCCGGACTAAGTGTGCTTCCTGCCTATTCCGCCATCTTGCCGCCTCCCAATTAAGCATTTTTAAGAGTACATTAAATAATACATTAAAGTACATTAAATAATAATAATTCTTTGTGAATTAGTAGATTCTATCTCAAATATGCAAAAATATTTTAATGTTAGAAAATCTACATATAGTCGCCCTTAGTTGTTTAATAAAGAAATTAAAAAACAAATCTCTATGTTCTCAATATATGTTCAAAACATAAAGCATTTAATAAAAGGAAAGTTTTTTTATTTTTAAAATACTCTTAGAAATCAGTAAAAAGAAAAAAAATCATTAACATCAGAAAGACTATTAGACCACATGTTTTCTAGTTGTGAAATGTTAACAATGTTTCCATTAAAATAAATAATAGGAAGTGGATACCATCAGCTATGCCAGTACTAGAGCTAAAAGACATCCCTTTTGGAAAGATAAATCAATTGACTTAATTCTTGATGTACCTTGAGTTATGAATAAAGTTGTTTTTAGATGGTTCTCAGAACAACTTCCTAATTGACTCTATTTTATTTTCCTATTATCAACTAACCATAATGCTTCCTTTGACTTTGTAGTAATATTAGCTGTGGGCTATTATTAATGCCCAAATATGTCCAGCTAATAATGATTTTCTGTAGAACAGTAAACACATGTCAACTCATTTCCCTCCTTCAGATGAGTAGATCAAATCTAGTTGGTCCATGTCACAGGGATCCCATGGCCCCAGACAGATACAGAAGTGACTCTCCTAAGGCTGTCACAGTTTAGATTGTGGAGAGGAAAGGTGAGAGAAGCAACTTGAGCCCCAGAGACAGGCCCAAAGCTTTCTGTGATTTTTATGGTTACATGAGGCTTAGATGGACTTACACTTCATAAATTCATTGCTCATCCATGTTAAAATATTGCAGGGAATGTGTGTGAGCACCAGAAAGGGCAAAGGAATATAGTATCTACTCTGAGGGACAATTTGAAAGCAAGAAGAAAAATGTCCACCACTAGTCAACATTTTCAGAAGTATTTCATTTAGTCTCACAGTGGAAAGACATGGAATTCAAGAGGAAAATGGGATGTTGTTTGATGGGCTAAAGTAGAAACATTTTCTTAAATGTTGTAGTTTGAAAACAAGAAGCACCTGATACTGCCATACAAATAACTTTGACCTCAAGAAACCTCTGACTTTGGAGAATCTTGACAAGAACTACAGATTCCGTCATCGCCTACATGGGGATCTTGAAACCAGATCTGATGGCTGTGTGCCCAGCAGAGAGTTTCTAGGACACTGTCTGTCAGTGCCACAACAAGGTTTACTTAACATTCTGCTGGGGAGTTCAAGCACAGAGGTGGAGCATGGCCGCTGCTCTGCTGTGAGCACTCTCTCCCGAAAATTCAACCTATTCATCTACGGATAATATGGACCACCCAACCTGTATATGATCACACAGGCTCTCCCAAACAACGTACTTTATGGAATAATCACAATACAGCTTTGTGTTTTGAGATTATACCTGTAGAGAGTGGGTAAAAGAAATTTGTTAGGGGCTGGTGCTATGGCGCAGCAGGTTAAAGCCCTGGCCTAAAGCCCATATGGGCACTGGTTCTAGTCCCAGCTGCTCCTGTTATGATCCAGCTCTCTGCTATGGCCTGGGAAAGCAGGAGAAGATGGCCCAAGTCCTTGGGCCCCTGCACCCATGTGGGAGACCCGGAAGAAGCTCCTGGCTCCTGGCTTCGGATCGGCGCAGCTCTGGCCGTTGCAGCCAACTGGGGAGTGAACCAGTGGATGGACGACCTCTCTCTGTGTCTCTGCCTCTCTGTAATTCTGCCTTTCAAATAAATAAATCTTTAAAAAAAATTGTTAGGGAGAGGCACAGTTACAAATAGGAATAATTACTCAAACCTCTGGAGAATAACTTTTATATGCAACTAGTGCAGTGAGCACTTATGATTCAATATTGTAGATAGAAATCATTGTGTAAGTTCAAATAAAAAGACGGATAATACTATAATTACTTTTATTGTACAATCAAGGGTCATTCTACATTTATGAGACAGAAAGTAATTTTATACCATATGTAAAAATGTATAAAGTCAGAACTTGGCTGGACTTTCTGTGTAATGTGTTGTTTCACAGCTCTATCACTGAATGGAATTAAACATCTCAGGTGGATATTTGACTTAACTCTGAGCAGATGCGTTATAACTATCAGGATCTTTTCTAGCTGATTTTCATAAGCTCTTTTGTGGAGTAGCTTCAGACACATAGACTCAGTTCGAAAACACTTGGAGGTGGAGCAGGCCTGGCAGTTGTGATTCCTGCTTGGATACCGAGCTCTGGCTCCTCACTCCAGCTTCCTGCTAACACAGACCATAGGAGGCAGCAATGATGGCTTAATGATAGGCTCCTTCCACCCATAGGGAAGACCTGGAATGAGGTTCCAGATCCCAAGGCTCTGGGCTTCAGAGCTCTCCCTCAAAAAAAAAAAAAAAAAAAAAAAAAAAGGAGAAAGAAAGAAAAAGGGGCCAGCACTGTGGCTTAGTGGGTAAAGCTGCCGCCTGCAGCACCAGCATCCCATGTGGGCGCCAGTTTGAGTCCCTGCTGCTCCACTTCTGATCCAGCTCTCTGCTATGGCCTGGAAAAGCGGTGGAAGATGACCCAAGTCCTTAGGCCCCTGCACCTGGGTGGGAGACCCGGAAAAAGCTCCTGGCTCCTGGTTTCAGATCGGTGCAGCTCCAACTGTTGTGGCCATTTGGGTAGTGAACCAGTGGATGGAAGACCTCTCTCTCTCTCTGACTCTCCTTCTCTATATAACTTTGACTTTCAAATAAAATAAATAATTCTTTTAAAAAAAGAAATGAAAGGAGAGAAATCTTGCCAATAATAGCAAAGTAAACAGAGGGCATGCCAAAGGATAGCTGAGAATGTTTTTTTTTTTTTTCTGGTGGGAGGACAGTCTTTGATGATTTGATGTGAAAACAATAGAACTCTGATATTAGAGATCCTTTCTAAAATTAAATTCCATGGTTGGATCCATTTCTGGATGTACAGGACCAGGGAATATTGCAAACCATCATCAAATGCCAAAACAGCCCTAACTGTGTGTCAAGTCATTCTACACATTTCTTATGGGCCTTCCTTGTGGCTTTCTGATTTGTTTTTGAATTTGTTGGAAACTCAATGCAGGAAAAGAGCTGTGTTGAGTGTTCTCACATGCTGGTTCACATTCCCCACCTGATAGTGCTCAGTAAATTGCCCACCCTTTGCCTCTGCTGCACAGATGGTCTTTCATCCCTCGCCAGGGCTCTTCTGCCACTTCCTGAGGGTATTATGCAACCTTGCTCAGCCATTCTCAGCCAAGTGCAAAAGCGAAGGGCTAAGAACTTGGGTGCAGCCCTAGAGCAATACTGGACAGAAGCTATCGGATCAATTCTTCCCTCTTCCTTGTCCCAGGCAAGTGATTCTGTGGCTTGTACTCCATGGTTCCTCAGAAGGCTCTGGCATGGTTGTTCTCAATGTGTGTATCCTTGGACTTGTTTCCTTTCTTTCCTGTTCCAACCTACCCAAACTTCCCCTATTCCCTGGGATCCTTTCCCAAAATAAAGTACCTATGTACCAGCTCTCGTCTAAAATGCTCTGCTTTCAAGGGAATCAAGACAGTCATTCATTAAAATATCACAGCAGCTGTTTGGTTCATTTTTTTTAATTTATTTTTTTTTACTTTTATTTAATGAATATAAATTTCCAAAGTATAGCTTATGGGTTACAATGGCTTCCCCCCTCCCATAACATCCCTCCCGCCCGCAACCCTCCCCTTTCCCGCTCCCTTTCCCCTTCCATTCATGTAAAGATTCATTTTCAATTATCTTTGTATACAGAAGATCAGTTTAGTATATATTAGGTAAAGATTTCAACATTTTGCCCATATAGCAACATAAAGTGAAAAAACTACCATTGGATTACTAATTATAGCATTAAATAGCAATGTACAGCACATTAAAGACAGAGATCCTACATAATTGTTTTTTCAAATTAATTAATTTTCTATGCCATTTCCATTTTAACACCATGTTGTTTTTTTTTTTTTCATTTCCAATTCTCTTTATATACAGAAGATCACTTCAGTATATAATTAGTAAAGACCTCATCAGTTTGTGCCCACACAGAAACGCAAAGTATAAAAATACTGTTTCAGTACTAGTTATAGCATCACTTGGCTTTAGACGACACATTAGGGACAGATCCCACATGGGGTGTAAGTACACAGTGACTCCTGTTGCTGATTTAACAATTTGACACTCCTGTTCATGGCGTCAGTAATCTCCCTAGGCTCTAGTCATGAGTTGCCAGGGCTATGGAAGCCTTTAGAGTTCGCTGACTTTGATCTTATTCCGATAGGGTCATAGTCAGAGTGGAAGTTCTCTCCTCCCTTCGGAGAAGGGTACCTCCTTCTTTGATGGCCCCGTTCTTTCCACTGGGATCTCACTCACAGAGATCATTCATTTAGGTCTTTTTTATATGGCCTTGTGACAAGCCAGTATAGAGTATATCTGTATAGAGTGTAGAGCTGAAACAATTCTAGAAATTTAATTCCCATTTTCATTCAGAATTTTCAATTCATGTCTCTAGTTTAGAGCTGGAAAAACAACATAAAATTACTTTGTAAATTCTAATACATATTGGAAGTATTTCTGTATTTTGACTATTTATAGAAATCTGGACTATTTTCAAATGAAATTCATTTTGGAGAAGCAAAGCTATCTAAAATTTAGACACCATTTTCATATGGATATGCATTTTTAAATTCAGCTATAACATGCATTTTGTGGTTGTTGTATGAGTTTTGAAACTCAACTCCTTACAACATCTACTACCAACCTACCTCCATTGCCTAAAACATATTTGAATGGAAATCTATGCTAATAGGGTCAATGATGCTGTTTCTATTATAAAAGTATTTCTTCATGATAAATTATATTTTAAGACAAAGGACAGAAGAAAACACTGGACTGGTTAAAAACAGCTACATGGGGGCTGGCTTATGGAGTAGCGTGTGAAGCCACCACCTGCAACATGGCATCACATATGGGTGCCAGTTCATGTCCTGACTGCTCACTTCCAATCCAGCTCTCTGCTAATGACCTGGGAAGAGAAATAGAAGATGGCCCAAGTACTTGGACATCTGCCACCTGTGTGGGAGAACTGGAAGAAGCTGTTGGCTCCTGGCTTTGGTCTGGCCCGGACCCAGCCATTGCAGCCATTTGGAGACTGAGCCAGAGAGATCTCCCTCTCTCTTTCTCTGTCTCTCTCTGTCTCTCTGTCTCTGTCTCTGTCTCTCTCTCTCTTTCTGTGTCTATGTCTGTCTTTCTCTCTTTCTATGTAACTGACTTCCAAGTAATAAATAAATCTTTTAAAATGTTTTAAAAATATATACATAAAGAAATTTTGCTATTGTTGTTTAACCTTTTATATAACTTTGAATAGTCTATTTTTAATTACCTATTCTTTAACTTAAAATTGCTTATTTGATGTATCTTTTAAGCCCCTAGTTTAAAAAATTATTTAGTCTTTTTGTTAAGATTGATTTTTAACACTTTTATCTGGTTTATTTGATTTCAACATTTTATAGCTGTTATTATCATTCTCATACTGATTTTATTCTACTAGTATAAGAGCAGCCATGAAAACAATCCCTGATTTAGAAAAGAAGATTAAGGGATCTCACTTTATAATTTGCTTTTAACTGGGAGTCTCAGTGCCTCATCCAGTAATGAAACTCTGGCTCTAAAAGTCTCCTGTTTATTTAGGCTTTTCCCTCAGAATACTTGTACGTTTGCAAACATCAGCCATATTTGGACTGTAAAACAAACCATTGCTGTTTTTTTTTTTCTTTTTAAGATTTTATTTATTTACTTGAAAGAGTTACAGGAGGCAGAGAGAGAGAGAGAGAGAGAGAGAGAGAGATTGAGAGAGAGAGGTCTTCCATGCGCTGGTTCACTCCCCAAATGGCCACAACGGCCAGAGCTGAGCTGATCCGAAGCCAGGAGCCAGGAGGTTCCTCAGGGTCTCCCACGCAGGTGCAGGGGCCCAAGGACTTGAGCCATCTTCTACCACTTTCGCAGGACATAGCAGAGAGCTGGATGGGAAGTGGAGCAGCTGGGACTTGAACCGGCGCCCATATGGGATGCTGGTATTGCAGGCAGCAGCTTTACCAGCTACGCCACAGCACAGGCCCCTACCATTGCTGTTTTAAATTGGTGACGATTTGTTAAGTAACAATAGGCTGCCAATACATCTGTCCAGCTTCACTACCCAAATGATAACCCTCAGCTATTGTCTGATAAATCTTCAGGTTATAGTTGAAATGTCTAACAGTGGCAAAAAACAAGCTTTTTACAGAAAGCATCTTCCCCATCCTGTTTCATACCCTAAATGGTCTTTTTCCAATTAAATATAAAAGAATGTCATAATATAGAAGCATAGTTTGAAACATTTAAGATTCCCAGTCATAAGACTAATGATTATATATAAATTAATGGTTAATCTGTTCTAATGGAAAGATTTGGAGATTTTATATATATGTATCTCTATCTATCTATATGTATCTTTCTCTATCTATATATATACACACACACATGTGCACACATGTGGAAACAGAATTTTTAAGATGTTAATTTTGCTGAAAAAATTTTGAAATCTTACATATGCGTGTGTCTTCAAAAGCATGCATATTATGGGAAACTATGCATGGATTTCAAGCCAGCCTTTAAATGTGCTGCTTCAGGGGAAACAGAGAACCACAATGTTAGGGTCATTTTTCCTATAAAGGAGGGAATGAGTATGGATGGAGTGCTAATATGCACCAGTCTTTATCCTAGCACTTTTTTATTGCATTTAATGTTGATGGATGCCTGTTGAGGCTGGACTCATTCCTCATATTTTCCTCAGGGAGATTTTGGGGCCATAAGCAAGGATCACCTTGCCACACACTCAGACGTAGGATATGGAACTCATATGGAACATATCCCTTGTTAAACAGCACATACAATATTTTATGACTCTAGGCAGCCTATTAGTGGAATTATTTTTCTTTAATTTGTATTTGCTAAAACTGTGCCTTTATCTTGGGAAAGTCCTATAAGGAATGTGCCAACACAAACTGTAGCTATTTAGGACAATTAGAATAATAACTGTGCTTGTGAAGTTTTATTGCTCTAAGAAAGAAGAGCACTATTTAAAATACTTACCTTGAAAGTTCTTCACATAAAGATTATCATTAGACATCAAATTTTGGGTCCTAGAAAATTATAGCTTCTTTTTATCCTTTTGCCTTAATCTATATCTATCAATCTCTGAATTTAAGTACCATGGACATTAATTGGTATTTTCAGACAAGGCTCACGTTACAATTGATCTCTGTAATATTAAACACTCAAATATTTTGTTGTGTAATTTGAGTCTTACATTTGTGTTACAGTTGGATAAACATGTGCCTGAAATTTAGCCAAGAGTTTGTAAACAATTGACAATACAAGGGTACTTCAAAAAGGTCACGGAAAAGGCATACTATGAAAATAATATGTATGTATTTTGAAAAAAAAATTGCACTAAAATAAATATCTTTTAATTCCATTTCCACAAACTTTTTGAAGTGTCCTCCTATTATTAATGTCGTGTGAGTGATAACATAGCTTCTTCAGTTAGAGCTGAATGCCCACATTTATCAAACAGTTACTGCCGATACTCATGGAGGCGAGGGTCTGCTAAAGAAATAAAACAACAGGAGAAAAAAAAGTCCCTGCTATCAAGAATTTCACAGTTAATTGCGAGAAAACATTTTCCATTAAAACAGTGTATTTATTGAGTACCTACCGCATATGTTAGGTGTTATTTTTGGATTCCTCTAAATTTGCTCATTTGATCCTCACAATAACCTGCCTTTGGACAAGGCTTTACTTCTCATAAGCATTTATTCTTTTGGTCCCTGGCAAATGCCCATTCATCCTTCAGATTCCTGGTGAGATGGTTAACTTTTGAATTCTTTCTTGGCCCCTTATCCTCAATGCCCTGTGAAATCATTCTTTGCATCTCTTAATCATTTTCTCGTATACTTCTCTAGTACAAATCACATGAAGCTGAAATTTCATGCTTCCTCTGTCTCTGGCCTAACAGTGAGATCCTTTGAGGGGAAGGATTCTGCCCTGACTTGACAGGTTTCAGCGGGCATGTTGAGAGGTCCCCTCTATTCTACTCTTTGAAAAGAAATTAACTTTGAGTTGACCAACCCATTTTTTGTTCTATTTCTGCTTTCTTCAGCCCTCTTCTGTCCATAAAACCTACCTTCTCTGTTCAGTTAATCTGTAGAATAAGGTATTCACTGGTTCTAGGATGACCAATCTAGGTAGGGACTTTAAATTTGTTCTAGTTTTGTCTTTTGACAGATGGCATTTCTTATTCCGTAGGCATCATCGTGTCCATCTTCATCAATGGTTTCAGAATCTTCTGAAGTTGTTGTCCCTTTGGTCTCTGCATGCTCTGCTAGACAATGGAGTCAGATCTGTGTCTCATTAGATTCTATTTCTATTTGGACAGTGACTGATGCCTTGTGAGCACTTACCAAATATTTATCAAACTAAACTCTAATATCATACTCCAATTTTAAAAAATCAATTTATTGAGGTATCACTTGCATACAGTAAAATTAACATTTTACATACACAGGTACCAGGGGATTCTTGATGAATAGGCATTTTTATGTACTCATCACCCAGAGAAGGTACACAATATGTCCATTTCCCCAGAGGGTTCCCTTGTGCCCTTTTACAGATCAGCAACCCATCCACCTCTTACTGTAGTCATAAAATAACTCCTATTACTGCAGAATAGTTTTGTCTTTTCTGAAATTCACACAAAGGTTACTATGTAATACAAATATTTATATTTTGTATCTGTGTTCTTTTACTCAGTTTAATATGTATGAAATTCATCTATGCTTTTATTACTAAGTAGTATTTCATTGTATAGTTAAACCACATTTACTTTAACTGTTCATGTTGATTGTCCATGGGTTAAACCATCTTAGCTACTATGTATAAAGATGTCATGCATATTCATGTACAAGGTTTTTTTTTTTTGTTTTTTTTTTTTTTTTTGGACAGGCAGATTTAGACAGTGAGAGAGAGAGACAGAGAGAAAGGTCTTCCTTCCATTGGTTCACCCCAAAATGGCCGCTATGGCCGGTGTGCTGTGCTGATCTGAAGCCAGGAGCCAGGTGCTTCCTCCTGGTCTCCCATGCGGGTGCAGGGCCCAAGGACTTGGGCCATCCTCCTCTGCCCTCCTGGGCCACAGCAGAGAACTGGCCTGGAAGAGGAGAAACTGGGACAGAATCCGGTGCCCCAACTGGGACTAGAACCCAGAGTACTGGCGCCACAGGCAGATGATTAGCCAAGTGAGCCATGGTGCCGGCCATGTACAAAGTTTTACAAAATGTATATTTGTATTCTTTTCTTGGGTAAATACTTGGCAGTGATAACTGGGTAATGTGATAGCTATATGTTTAATTTTGCATACCACATAGTGTTTATCCAACATATTTGTGGCATTTTACACCCTTATTAGAAATGATGGAATGTTCCACAAACTCCCTGTCCTTTCAAAAGTCTGAAATTTCCAGGATTTCTAATTTTAACCATTCTAATGGGAATATAGTGGCATCTCATTGTGGTTTTAATTTGCTTCTCCCTGATATCTAATAACATTGAGCAACTGTTTATGTGTAATTAGCTATTCATATATATTCTTTCATCCATTTTTAAAAATATTTATTTATTTATTTGAAAGTCAGAGTTACAGAGAATAAGGGAGAGACAGACAGACAGACAGACACACACACACACACACACAGAAACAGAGAAGCAGAGAGAGAGAGAAAGAGAGATGTCTTCCATCCTCATGTTCATTGCCCAGATGGCTGCAGTGGAGAGGGCTAGGCCAGGCCAAAGTCAGGAGCCAGGAGCTTCTTCCAGGTCTTCCACATGGGCAGCAGTGGCTCAGATGCTTGGGCCATCTTCCACTGCTTCCCCAGATTGTGAGCAAGGAGCTGGATGGGAAGTGAAGCAGCCAGTACATGAACCACTGCCCACAAGGGACGCTGCCATCTCAGGCCACAGCCTTACCTGCTATGTCACATTTTTAAATCCTTTTCTTTAATACCAAGTTGTAAGATTTCTTTTTTTATTTTGGAGACAAGTCTTCTGTCAGATATATGTGTTTCAATATTTGTTCCCAATCTGTGACTCCTTTTATTTTTTGACAATGCCTTTGAAGACAAGAAAGTTTTTGTTTTAATGAAGTCCAACGTATTAGCATTTCTTTTATGTTGCATACTTTTTGTGTGTTATCTAAGAAATCTTTGCATATATCAATGAATGTTATAAAAATAGTTTTCATGTTTTGTTCTAAAAGTTTTATAGTTTTAGCTGTAATACTTAAGTGTAATATGTACTTTAAATTATTCATTATGTATCATATAAGAAAAATATCGTTTCATTTTTTCTTTTTTACGAGTATCTTGTTGCATCAGTTCCATTTATTGAAAGAACTATCCTTTTCTTACTGTGTTACATTGTTGCCTCTGTGGAAAATCACTTGGCCATTATATGTAGGTTCACTACCAGACCTCTTTCTATTCCATTGATCTATACGTTTATATTTAACAATACAATACTCTTGATTATTATGGCATTGCAGCCTGCAACTTTGGCTTCTTCTTCAGCATTATATTTTATGCTCTCAGTCTTTCTCATTTTAAAATAAATTTAATCAGACTCCAAAAGTCTTTTGGGATTTTAACCAGACTTGGAACTATAAATCAGCCTGAGGAGAATGAATAACTTAACAACATCAAGTCTAATTTGTGAAGAGAGTAGGCCTGTCTGCATTTATCTGTAGCTCCTTTACCTTCCTTGTTTTCAATTCTGAGTGACTCTATAAAGATAGTCACATCATTTTTTTCTCCTTTATTCTAAGTGATGAAATACTTTGATTTTCTGTTTTTTAAAAAAAGATTTATTTATTTGAAATACTGAGTTATGGGGGGAGGAGAAATGGATCTTCCAGTTTTCCCGCTGCTGGGGCGCTTCCCAAGTGGCCACAACAGTCAGGGCTGAGCCAGGCTGAAACCAGGAGCCAGAAGCTTCATCCCAGTCTCTCATGGGTGGCAGGGCCCCAGGCACTTAGGCCATCTTCTGCTGCTTTTCCCGGGCCATTAGCTGGCAGCTGGTTTGGGAAGTAGTGTAGTGAGGACATGAACCAGTGCTCATATTGGATGCCAGCAGGGCAGGTGGCAGCTTTACCTGCTATGTCACAGTGCCAGCCCTGGGTGAGTTCCTTTTGTTAACATCACCTTGTATTCATGGTACAAAACCCACTAAGTCATGATATTTTGTGATTTTTACTTATGAGATTTAATTTCCTAATATTTAGGAGTTTTTATTTCTATACTCATTAGGGATATTTAGGGATAATATTCTGCAGTTTAATTTCTTGAAATGTTTATGTCTTGCTTTGATATCAGGGTAATGTTAGCCTCATAAAATAAATTCTGAAGTGTGCTGTCCTTGGCTATTTTTTGAAAGGGTTTGTTTAGGATTGCTATCAGTTCTTACTTAATGTTGACTGAGTTAACATATGAAACCCTCTGTATCTATAGATTTCATCATTATGGGAAGATTTTTTACTACAATTTAATTACTTATTATAAAGATAATATGATTTTTATTTCATCATAAGTTTTGATTGTTTATGAATTTTAAAATGTATACATTTCATCTATCTTGTCAAACTTGTTTGCTTAAAGTTTCTGGTGTTTTCTTATTTTTGTTTTAAAGTCTGGAGGATTAGTGGTGTCCTGTATCTGCTGATATGGATCCATGGTAGCTTTTAAATTAATGAATTTTTAAGAAGTGATTTAACTTGAAAATATTTCTGGGTTACATTGTGATATTTCAATACACATATTCAATGGGTGGAGATTAAATCAAGTTACTTAGTATTTACATGTTCTGAAACATTTTAAAAACTTTTTGATTGCAATTCAGTGGTTGCATGTATCTATGAGGTACAGTGTGATATTACAGAAAAAGTACACGATGTATACTATTCAGATCAAAGCAATCAATGTTTCCCTCCCCCCATCACCATTCTGTGCTTGGAGACGTGGAGTCCCTCTCCTCTATCCATTCATAAGATGTATAATAGCTCATTGTTAACTACAGTTATCTGTGCTATGTAGTATTTTTACCTCTCATTTTTGGTTAGTGTTAATGATTTTATTAACATTTTAAAGAATTCTGACATTGGTCATTATATATGTTGTTTCTCTTCTGTTTCACTGAATTTGACTTTTTATTATTCTTTTTCTTTCAATTATGTTCAGTTTACCATTTACTTTCCATTTACTTTTATGTTTCTTAAAATAAAACATTAAAAATTATTGACTTTAGGCCTTTCTTCTTAATATAGGCATGAAGAGTATTTGCATCCTAGAAACTTAAACACATTGTATTTTCATTATTATTCAGCTCAAATGTTTTCATGTTTCCTGTGACTTCTTGTATCCAATATATGTTATTTATTTTTCAAATACTATCTGAGGTTTTATACCGTATTTAGTGATTTTTAGTTCACTTCATTTATACTGGGAGAGAAAATTATGAATAAGGCAGTGAGATTTATTTTATGGGCCAATTTACAGTGTATTTTGGCAGCGTTTCATGTGTACTCTAGAGCTTTGAGATGTAAGGTTTGCAATATGCATTAGATAGAGATGGTCAATGCTGTTGTTTAGCTTTTATATTACTTGACTTTTTTCTGCTCTTATTTTGAAAGAAGGCTTTTAAAATAGTTTATCATAAGTGTGGAATTGACTATCTTTTTGATTCTTTCAGTTTTTACTTCATACATTTTGAGTCTTTGTTATTAGACTTAAATCTATGTAAGAGTTTTTATGCCTTATAGGTGAAAAACCGCTTATATTGCTTTATCCTAGATGTTGTCTTGAAGTCTACCTTGCCTGATATTAAGATAGCCATTCCAATATTTTATGTTCACTGTTTCTATGGTATAGTTTTCTGATCCATTTATTTTCAAACAACCTATGCCTATGTATTAAGTATCTGTCATTTACATTACAAGTTGGGCTTTTTTTTAAACCCAGTCTGAAAATTCTTTTATGGGTATTAGTTCATTTACAATTAGTGTAATTATTGATATGGATGAATTCCTCTGTTGTTGTTTTCATGTCTTCTTTTCAGTTCATCAAAGTTTTTAATGTTCCATTTTCATTTCTCCTGGTAGCTTCTTTTTTTTTTTCAGATGTATTTATTTATTTGAAAGTCAGAGTTACACAGATAGAGGAGAGGCAGAGAAGAGAGAGAGGTCTTCCATCCACTGGTTAACTCCCTAGATGGCAGCAACAGCTGGAGCTGTGCCGATTTGAAGCCAGGGGCCAGGAGCTTCTTCCAGGTCTCCCACACAGGTGCAGGGGCCCAAGGACTTGGGCCATCTTCTATTGCTTTCCCAGGCCATAGCAGAGAGCTGGATTGGAAGTGGAGCAGCTGGGCCTCAAACTGGCACCCATATTGGATGCTGGCACTTCAGGCCAGGGCATTAATCCTCTGTGCCAGAGCGCTGGCCCCCTTGTAGCTTCTTATACTATACCTCTTTTATTAAATTTCTGATGGCCTCTCTATGGTTAACAATAATATACATCCTTAACTTACTAGAATTAATTTAGAGTTTATATTGTACCTCTTCACACTTTGACACATAACATTTAATACTGTTGACTTCTGCCTTCTTACCTCTAACTCTAACTGCTTATTGTGTACTACCCACTTCACAAATAGAATGACCTCACAATGAAAATGTTCTATCTACTTGACTTTTCATGTCTTCAAAAATGCTATAATAGCTTTCACTTTTTAAAGTTTTGATTTAATTTTTATTTTTAAAACACTATGAAGGCTGGGGCTGGCACTGTGGCACAGTGCCCTGTCCTGAAGTGCCAGCATCTGATATGGGCATCGTTTCTAGTCCCGGCTACTCCTCTTCTGATCCAGCTCTCTGCTATGGCCTGGGATAGCAGTAGAAGATCGCCCAAGTCCTTGGGCCCCTGTACCCACATGGGAAACCTTGAAGAAGCTCCTGGCTCCTGGCTTCAGACTGGTGCAGCTCCAGCCGTTGCAGACAATTGGGGAGTGAACCAGCAGATGGAAAACGTCTCTCTCTCTCTCTCTCTCTCTCTCTCTCTCTCTCTCTCTCTCTCTTTCTCTCCTCTATCTGTGTAACTCTGACTTTCAATTAAATAAATAAATCTTTAAAATAAACACTATGAGGGGCAGGTGCTGTGGTATAGCCAGTGAAGCCACTGCCTGCAGTGCCTGCATCCTATATGGGCGTAGATTCAAGTCCTGACTGCTCCACTTCTGAACCAGCTCTCTACTATGGCCTTGGAAAGCAGTAGAAGAGGGCCCAGATGCTTGGGCCCCTGCACCAGTATGGGAGACCTGGAGGAGGATTCTGGCTCCTGACTTCGGATTGACACAGCTCTGGCTGTTGCAGCAATTTGGGGAGTGAACCAGCGGATGGAAAACTTCTCTGTCTCTGTCTCTGCCTCTCTATGTAACTCTGCCTTTCAAATAAATAAATAAATCTTAAAAAATAAAACCACTGTTAAATAAAGTGTACATACCAAGAAATGCACATAAGCATACAGATAAATGGGATTTTTGTCCTCTGATCACACTGATAAACAACACCCAAATTAAAAACATATTATTAATACTCCAAAATTCCTCACCACTCTCCCATCTTCATTTATTTTTTTAATGTGGGAAAGAATGGTATATTTTCATTTACATGGTATAATTCAGTGAAGCAATATTTTAACTATATACAAATAATATGATACCCACACAATTTTTATACTCTCTTTATATTAACTATCACAAATAAAAGAAAAATATGTGATATTTATCATTTTTTGTCTGGCTTATTTCACTTAGCATAATGATCTCTAATTGCATCAATTTTGTTGCAAATGTCAAGATCATTTCATATTTATTTATCATTTATCATTTTATATTTATTGTGTTATGTATATATAGCACATTTCCATCATATATATATATACCACATCTAGGTTGATTCCATATCTTAGCTTTTGTGAATTGAGTTGCTATAAATATAGGAGTACAGGCATCTCTTGCATATGCTGTTTTCATTTCCTTTAGATATATTCCCAGGAATGGGATAGCTGGGTAGATCTATATTTAGTTTTCTGAAAAATCATCATACTGTTTTCCACAATGGTTGTAGCAATTTGTATTCCCACTGACAATGTTTTAGTTTACTTTCTCTCCACATTCTTACCATTGTTTGTTATTTTTTGATTTTGGGATAATAACCATTCTAACTTTATTGAATGTATAGTTTGCAAATATCTTGTCCTATTAAGTTGGTTCCTCTTTGTTGATTGTTTCCTTTGCTGTGCAGAAGCATCTTAGCTTGACACAATCCCATTTGCCTAATTTTTCTTTTATTGCCTGTGCTTCTGGGGTCTTACTTCTATGAACATACAAATTTTGGCTTAAACATCAGTTACATTTTAAGTACCTTATGAAAAGAAAACAAACAAAGTCTTTTATAGTTACTCACTTATTTGCCATTCCTGGTTTTTTCCAATCCTTATATATCCAAGTCTTCTTAGAGCATCATTTCCCTTTGGCCACAGCCATCCTCCAGAATTTCTGGTTATGTAGTTTTATGATAGAAAATTCGCTCAAGTTTCATTTATCTGAAAATGTCTTTATTGTGACCTTGTTCTTGAAGGAAAGAACTGAATATTAGATTCTGTATTGCATATCTTTACTTTGAAACTTTTAAGATGGTACTTCATTGGATTTTGCCTTTCACTTTTTTCTGATGATAAGGTGCAATAAATATCTTTTTGTCTATATGTATCTTCTTTTGTGGGTGCTTTCAAGATTTTTCTAATTTTTATTTTGTGTTAGCAATTTGACAATCATGGGCATAATTGTAGTCTTTATATTTATCCTTAAATAAACCGTAATATTCCTCAAATTTGGTACACTTTCAGCCAAAATTTATTCAAATATTTTTTTCTGTCCCATGCACCTTCTCTTATCCATAGGGACTGGAATGTATTTTACATCATTAGGTATTCTCCAACATATCTCTTAAGATATGTTCATTTTTTATCAGCCTTTCTCTCTTATTTATCATCCTAGATATATTCTATTTATTAATTTTCAGTGCTACTTTTTAAATTTCTGCCATGCCCAATCACTAGTAAGTTACCTAATAAAATTTTTATTCCAATTGTGTTTTTTCATTTCTAGGATCTCTGTATGGTTCTTCTTTATGATTTACACTATTCCTCTAAAGTTTTCTGTGTTCTAGTTCATTAAAATAATATTTTCTTTATTTAACATAGTATCCTTTAATATTTGAATATATTTTAGAAGCAACTTTAAACTCCATATATGACAAGTTCACTATCTTAACTATATTGGGTTTGGTTTATCTTTTCTGTTTTGTTTTGTAATTACTATAAAGTACTACTACTTTGTATGTCTGAAGTAAGGACATTTTGATGATATTAATTATTCTGATCCATGAACAAGGATGATTTTTTTCACTTTTTTGTGTTTTGTTTTTCCTTCTTTAATTCTTATAATTTTCATAATAGAAATCTGTCACCTCCTTGATAAATGTATTCCAAAGTATTTAACTTTTTATGTAGCTATTGTGAACCTGAAAATATGCAAACACATGGAGTCTGAACAACATGATTCTGAATGAACAATGGATCATAGAAGAAATCAAAAGGGAAATCAAAAAAATTCTGGAAACAAATGAAGATGACAATACAGCACATCAAAACTTATGGGATGCAGCAAAAGCAGTGTCAAGAGGGATGTTTATAGCAATTGGTGCCTACATCAAGAAATTGAAAAGGTATTGAATAAATGAGCTCTAAATGCATTTAAAGGACTTAGCAAAACAGCAAATCAAACCAAAACTAGTAGAAAGAAAAAATAATTAAAATAAGAGAATAAATGAACAGAATTGAAACAAAAAAATACAAAAAATCAGTGGCATATAGAGCCTGTTTTTGAAAATATAAAATTATACCCCACTGGCCCAACTAGCTAAAAAAGAGGGAGAAACCCAAATCAATACAAGCAGAAATGAAAAAGGTAATGTAACACTGGATACCACAGGAATAAAAAGAATGATTAGGAATTACTACAAAGAGCTATATGTCAAGACATTAGAAAATCTAGAAGAAATTAATAGATTCCTAGACACATACAATCTACCAAAATTGAGCCATGAAGACATAGAAAACATAAACAGACCAATAACTAGAATGGAGATTGAATCAGTAATAAAGACCTTCCCAACAAAGAGAAGACCAGGACTAGATGGCTTCCTTGCTGAATTTGACCAGACTTTTAAAAAACTAATTCCAATTCTTCTCAAGCTATTCAAAACAATTGAAAAGGAGGGAATCCTCCCAAAGTTCTTCTGTGAGGCCAGCATCACCTTAATTCCTAAACCAGAAAAAGACACAACAGGGAAAGAGAACAGTATACCATTATCTTTGATGAACATAGATGCAAAAATCCTCAACAAAATACTAGCTATTTGAATCCAACAAGACATCAGAATGATCATTCACCTGGACCAAGTGGGATTTATCTGTGGTATACAGGGATGATTCAACAATTGCAAATCAGTACATGCGATATACCACATTAACAAATTGAATAATAAAAAAGATTATCTCACTAGATGCAGAGAAAGCATTTGATAAAATATAGCATCCTTTTTTGTTGAAAACCTTAAGCAAATTGCATATAGAAAGAATATTTCTCAGCACAATCAAGACAATTTATGACAAACCCAGTGCCAGCATCTTACTGAATGGGGAAAAGTTGGAAGCATTTCCACTCAGATCTGGAACCTGATGAGGATAGCTATTTTAACCACTGCTATTCAATGTAGTCCTGAAAGTTTTAGCCAGAGACATTAGGCAAGAAAAAGAAATCAAAGAGATACAAATTGGAAAGGAAGAAGCCAAATTGTGTTTCCAGATAACATTTTTCTGTACATAGGGGAACCAAAAGACTCCATCAAGAGTACTGGAACTCATAAAAGAGTTTGGTAAAGTGGCAAGATATAAAATTAGCACATAAAAATCAATAGCCTTGACCGGCACTGTGGCTCACTAGGCTAATCCTCCACCTGCGGCACCGGCACCCCGGGTTCTAGCCCCGGTTGGGGCACCGGATTCTATCCCAGTTGCTCTTCTTCCACTCCAGCTCTCTGCTGTGGCCCAGGAAGGCAGTGGAGGATGGCCCAAGTGCTTGGGCCCTGCACCTGCATGGGAGACCGGAAGGAAGCACCTGGCTCCTGGCTTCAAATTGGCATAGCTCCGGCTGTAACGGCCATTTGGGGGGTGAACCAATGGAAAAAGATCTTTCTCTCTGTCTCTCTCTCTCTCTCTGTCTAACTCTGCCTGTCAAAAAAAAAAAAATCCCGAAAAAACTCAATAGCCTTTGTATACACAGACAACGCCATGGCTGAGAAAGAACTTTTAAGATCAATCCCATTCAGAATAACTACAGAAAAAATTAAATATCTTGGAATACATTTAACCAAGGAGGTGAAAGATCCCCACAATGAAAATTAAAAAGCATTAAAGAAGAAAATAGAAGAGGACATGGAAAAAGTGAAAAAAACTTTGATGTTCATGGATTTGAAGAACTGATATCATTAAAATGTCCATATTACTAAAAGCTATTTACAGATTCAATACAATCTCAATCAACATACCACTAACATTCGTCTCAGATCTAGAAAAATAGGATGCTACAGTTCATATGGAAACATAAAAGACCCCAAATAGCTAAAGTAATCTTATCCAACAAAAAAAAAGCTGGAGGCATTACTGCACAAGATTTTAAGACATACTACAGAGCAGTTTAATCAAAACAGCCTATTACTGGCACAAAAATAGACATATAGACCAATGGAACTTAATAGAAACTCCAGAAATCAATCCACACATCTACAACCAACTAATTTTTGACAAAGGGGCTGAACTCAATCCTTGGATAAAGGACAGTCTCTTCAACAAATGGTACTGGGAGAACTGAATCTCTGCATGAAGAATTTTGAAACAAGACCCCTACCTAACAACTTACACAAAAAATCCACTCAAATGGATCAAAGACCTAAATCTACAACCTGACTGGGAGAACTGAATGGTACTGGGAGAACTGAATCTCTGCATGAAGAATTTTGAAACAAGACCCCTACCTAACAACTTACACAAAAAATCCACTCAAATGGATCAAAGACCTAAATCTACAACCTGACTGGGAGAACTGAATGGTACTGGGAGAACTGAATCTCTGCATGAAGAATTTTGAAACAAGACCCCTACCTAACAACTTACACAAAAAATCCACTCAAATGGATCAAAGACCTAAATCTACAACCTGACACCATCAAATTACTCAAGAAGAACATTGGTGAAACTCTGCAATACATTGGTATAGGCAAAGACTTCCTGGAAAACACCCCAGAAACAGGCAATCAAAACCAAAATAGACAAAAGGAATTACATCAAGCTGAGAAACTTCTGGACTGCAAAATAAACACTCAGCAAAGTGAAGAGGCAACTGACAGAATGGGAGAAAAGTATTTCAAAGCATGAAACTGATAAGGGATTAAGATCCAGAGTCTACAAAGAGCTCAAGAAACTCAATAGCAACAAAGCAAACAATTCAGTTAAGAAATGAGCAGTGGAGTTGAACAGGCATTTTTCTTTCTATTCTTTTTTTCATTTATTAAACTTTTATTTAATGAATATAAATTTCCAAAGTACAGCTTACGGGTTACAATGGCTTCCCCCCTCCCATAACTTCCCTCCCCCCTGCAACCCTCCCCTTTCCTGCTCCCTCTCCCCTTCCATTCACATCAAGATTCATTTTCAATTCTCTTTATATACAGAAGATCAGTTTAGTATATATTAGGTAAAGATTTCAACAGTTTGCCCCATATAGCAACACAAAGTGAAAAAACTACCGTTGGAGTACTAGTTATAGCATTAAATAAGAGTGTACAGCACATTAAAGACAGAGATCCTACATAATATTTTTTTAAAAAATTAATTTTCTATGCCATTTCCAATTTAACACCAGGTTTTTTTTTTTTCATTTCCAATTCTCTTTATATACAGAAGATCACTTCAGTATATAATTAGTAAAGACCTCATCAGTTTGTACCCACACAGAAACACAAAGTATAAAAATACTGTTTCAGTACTAGTTATAGCATCACTGCACATTAGACAACACATTAAGGACAGATCCCACATGGGATGTAAGTACACAGTGACTCCTGTTGCTGACTTAACAATTTGACACTGCTGTTCATGGCGTCAATAATCTCCCTAGACTCTAGTCATGAGTTACCAGGGCTATGGAAGCCTTTAGAGTTCGCTGACTTTGATCTTATTCCGATAGGGTCATAGTCAAAGTGGAAGTTCTCTCCTCCCTTCGGAGAAAGGTACCTCCTTCTTTGATGGCCCCGTTCTTTCCACTAGGAGCTCACTCACAGAGATCTTTCATTTAGGTCCTCTTTTTTTTTTCCAGAGTGTCTTGGCTTTCCATGCCTACAATACTCTCATGGGCTCTTCAGCCAGATCCGAATGCCTTAAGGGCTGATTCTGAGGCCAGAGTGTTGTTTAGGACACCTGCCATTCTATGAGTCTGCTGTGTATCCCGCTTCTCATGTTGGATCGTTCTCTCCCTTTTTGATTCTATCAGTTAGTATTAGCAGACACTAGTCTTGTTTGTGTGATCCCTTTGACTGTTAGACCTATCAGAGCCATCAATTGTGAGCTGGCATTTTTCAAAAGAGGAAATTCAAATGTTCGTTGATTTTTTTAAAGTAATGGTTGTTTGAATGTGACGTTGAGCTATAAATATATTACTAACTAAAAAATGTGGGGCAAATAATAATCTGAGGGTTTTGGTTTTTTGTTTCTTTTCAAAATGCCTTGAGTAATGATTGGTGAGATAAATATAGAACAAACAAGAAAATGAACTGAAAATGCTTTGAAAATTACAAATGCTTATATAAAATTAAATATTGTTTGAACTGTTTAAAATTTGATGTTAGTGACTGCAACTAAAATGATATGTATATAGTGGTAGCAAAAGAAATACATTGATTTTGTGCCAAAATTATACTTTGGAATAAACAATAAAAAAGGTAAGAAAACCATCCTGATTTATTTGCTTAAAAAAGGATGTTACAGGGACCAGTGCCGCGCGGCTCACTAGGCTAATCCTCCGCCAGCACCGCCAGCACCCTGGGTTCTAGTCCTGGTCAGGGCGCTGGATTCTGTCCCGGTTGCTCCTCTTCCAGTCCAGCTCTCTGCTGTGGCCCTGGAGTGCAGTGGAGGATGGCCCAAGTGCTTGGGCCCTGCACCCACATGGGAGACCAGGAGGAAGCACCTGGCTCCTGGCTTCAGATCAGCGCGGTGAGCCAGCTGCAGCATGCCGGCCGCAGCGGCCATTGGGGGGTGACCCAATGGAAAAAGGAAGACTTTTCTCTTTGTCTCTCTCTCTCACTGTCCACTCTGCCTGCAAAAAAATAAAAAAAAGGGATGTTATAGGGTCTGGCCTTGTGGTACAGTGGATTAGATCACCTCTTGTGACATTGACATCCCATATTGTAGTTCCAGTTAGAGGAGGTCTAGCTACTCTACTTCTGATCCAGCTTCCTGCTAATGTGCCTGGGAAGGCAGCAGAAAGTGTCCCAAGTACTTAGACCCCTGCCAGCCATGTGGAAGACCCAGATGGAGATGCTGATTATTGGGTTCAGTTTGCCTCAGCCCTGATTTTGTGTTTAACTGGAGAATGAATCAGCTAGTGGAAGATCTCTATTGCTTTTCCTTTCCAATAAATATTAAAAACAAATCTTTTAAAAAGAATATTACAGTATAAATTCACTTCAAATTTCCTCAAATGTAATTCAACATTTTTTTGTTATAATTATTTTTTTAACCAACATAGCAAAGTTACCTAGAAATAACTAGAATAAAAGTTAAAATCTATCGAATAATTCAATCTCAGAAAATAATCAAGTGTATTGCTCCACATTTCCATTGAGAGCTCCTCCAAGGAATTATGAGAGAAGTTGTTTAGCTTCTCTTCCAATTACTACTAATCAGTAATTAATCCATATGATGTAAATAAAGTAAAAAAAAAGTCAAATTAAAAACCTTTTAGTTTTCCAAATAAAAATGCTTCTTTTCCATATAAACAAATTTAAATTTTTTTATTGGGGCCAGCGCTGCGGCTTAGGGAGTAAACCCACCACCTGCAGGACCAGCATCCCATATGGGTGCCAGTTTGAGTCTTGGCTGCTCCACCTCTGATCCAGCTTTCTGCTGTGGCCTAGGAAAGCCATAGAAGATGACCTAAATCCTGGAGCCCCTGCACCCCTGTAAGAGACCAAGAAGTTCCTGGCTCCTGGTTTCAGATAGGCACAGCTCCAATCATTGTAGTCATTTGGGGAGTGAATCAGCAGATGGAAGACTTCTCTCTCTCTGCCTCTGCCATTCTGTAACTGTGCCTTTCAAATAAATAATCTTTAAAAATTACTTATTTATTTGAAACATACAGTTTCAGAGAGAGAGAGACAGAGAGATCTTCCATCCTCTTGTTCACTCTCCAAATTACCACAAAAACCAAGGCTGGGCCAGGCCAAACAGATCTCCCATGTGGGCTGCAGGGGCTCAGTCCGCTTAAGCCATCTTCTGCTGTTTTTCCTAGGTGCGTTAGTAGGGAGCTGGATTGGAAGTGGAGCAGCCAGGACTTGAACTGGCACCCATATGGGATTTCATTGTTGCAAGCTGTTGCTTATCCTGCTGTGCCACAATGCTGGCCCCTAAACACATTCGTAATAATTTTCTTTATTGACAGAAATATTTGCTCTGCATGATTTAGAAAATCTTAAATAATCCAATTGTTTTTCTTTTTGGGGGAAATGCAACGAGGAACTGGTTAAATACAGTTTGTAAAGAAAAAGTGCTCCTGTAACTGAAAGTACATTAATACCTAGTAGTTGGTGAGGTTAATACTATGCATGCCAAAGACAAGCAATTACATAATTCTGGATTTAGTACAGTACTTCTCTGAATCTCCAAGATCACATATTAAAGTGTTAAGGCTGAATGTCTTCTTGGGGAATGCGGAGGTAGGGGTAATTTATTTGTGTGTGTGTGTGTGTGTAAGGGGAAAATGGAGGAAGGACAGGCAAAGGAAGTTATTTGTCTTAAATAACTTGAAAACCTGTTAAAAAATTCTCCCTTAAATATTATTTCCTTTTTTTTCCCCAGAAGTCTTTTTCCACAAAGAATTGACATATACTCATTACCTCTATTCCAGGTTCTTTAAAGTTAAGTAATTATGTATCAATAGAATTCAGATAAATAATATTCTTTTAATTTTTTGTGTTTATTTATCTTTACTTAAAAAGCAGTGACATAGACAGAAATATTTCATCCACTGCTTCATTCCCCAAATGCCCTCAATAGCCAGATCTGGGCCTGGCTCAAGCCCAGCACTCAATCCGAGTCTCTCATGTAGGTTGCTCAGGGTGCACATTAGCAGGGATCTGGAATACAAACTGAAAACAACTCAAATGTTAATCACTAAGTGAATGGATAATTTCTTTTGTTTTCATACAATAATTTATACTCAACAATAAAAAACCCCAAATTACTAATACAGGCAACAACATGGGTGAGTCTCACAGATATTATAATGAACCGAATAAGTCAATCACAAAGTCTATCTTCCAAAGATGCTTTATAATGTCAGAAAACATATCAACGGTTGCCTTGGGCTTAGGAATGGATGGTATGGGATTGACTGAATAGAGGCAAGAGGCAACCTGGTGATCCAATGGGTTTGTTCTGTATGTTCATTTGGGTAGTATTATAAAAAGCCTCATATCAGTCAAAATTCATCACATTATATGCAAAAATGGGTGCATTTTATTGATATAAATTATACCTCAAATTGACTTTTTTTTAAAAAGAGAAAGAATAGAATAAATTCAATATGTAAGATATGTACAAGGGAACTTCAAAAAGTTAATGGGAATGCAATTTAAAGATAAAAATAAAATGTATAAATTTCTCTTCTCAACATAATCTTCAACAAATTCAAGATACTTTCGTAAGGGATGACACCAACAATTTAGTTCATCTTTGAGGCACTGAGAATCCTAGAAATTTAACTGTGGTAATACATATCTTTTCTACACTATTAACAGAAAAAAATGGGTGCCCTTTAAGAACATTTTAAGATTAAGAAATAAAAAAGTCAGAAGTAGCCAAGTCAGGACTAACGTAGATGCCTAGTAACTTCCCATCAATAGTCTCACAAACTTGTTCTTGTTTGATGGGAGGAATGAGAAAGAGCATTGTCAGAATAGGGACAGACTCCTCTGGTGAAGCTTTGCAAGACATTTTTCTGTTAAAGCTTTGTCTAACTTTCTCAAAGCATTCTTTATATATAAACAGATGTTATTGTTCCTTGACCTTCCAGAAAGTCAACAAGCAAAATGCCTTTAGCATCCCAAAAAACTGCTGCTATGACCTTTGCTCTTGATTGGTCTGATTTTACTTGATGAGACCGTTTCTGCTGCTTGGTAGCCATTGCTTTGATTGTGCTTTTTCTTCATGATTATACTGGTCAAACTATGTTTCATCTCCTAGTGCAAATCTTCAAATAAATTCTTCAGGATGTTGATCCACTTTTTAAATTTTCCACTGAAACTTTTGCTTTTGTCTTCAGCTGATCTGGATACACAGAAAGTTTGCTCCAATTAAATTTTCATTCACAATTATATAAACTGAACCAATTGAGATTTCTCTGGTGTTGGCTATTGTCTATGCTGTTAATCATTTCAGGCGTGAACAAAACTAATTTTTCCTTTATAAACAGCTATGGATGGTATGCTGGCATGGGCTTCATCATTAGCCATGTCTTGTTCCCTTTTTAAAATGAACTATTCTTTTGTACAGTGCTGGTATATTCAGAGCATCATCCCCATAAACTTCTCTTAAAGCAGCAATGATGCCAGCACTCTTCCACCCAAGCTCTTTTTGATGTTTGTTTTTGCTTCCATTTTAGCAGAATTCAATTTCCTCTGATAGGGTCACTTTGCAAACCAATGTCTTATCAATCTTAGTGCCTCAAACTATATCCAATTCAGACATGTTATAACAAGTTAGTATGAGTTTCATTTGGTGCAAAAAATTAAAATCCCTGCACAATTTTTTCATAATATGCATTTTCCATGAAACTTTTAAAGACCTTTGATATATAAACTAGCGTTGTATATCACTTAATATTATCCATGTATTACTGGATATATAAGCTGCCAATCTGGGAAAATTCCATGGTTACATGCAGTAGTCCCTTTAACTTCCTTTTCCTCTAATACTGCTTCATCAAAATCAGTAAATAATTCCAAGGCTTCATGTTAGTTTTAAATAAAGTGATACATTTCCCCAAATATTTCCAGTAGTAAGGTTTTATGTGTGTGTGATATGAAGAAATTTTAATTACAGCTTCTCAACTTAAAATAAATTTAGCCTTCTCAGACTACTTACAAAGCAAAGGAGAGATGACAATGAAATTTCACTTCTTGGAGCTTTTGTTCTGGCACAGTGGGTTAAGCTGTGGCCTGCAATACAGACATCATATATGGGTGCAGGTCAATGCTCCACTTCCAATCCAGTTCTCTGCTAACGTGCCTGGGAAAGCAGAGAAAGATAGCCAAGTCCTTTGGCCCCTGCCACCCATGTGGGACACTCAGGTGGAGTTCCAGGGTCCTGGTTTCAGCCTGGCCCAGCCATGGCCACTGTGGCCATTTAGGGAATGAACCAGCAGATAAATGATTCATTCTCTCTGTCTCTGTCTCTCTCTCTCCCTTTCACATAAATATTTTTTAAAAAGAAAGTTCACTTATTGAAATAAGTCTGGTAAGCCTCAGATGCATGATATATATATATATATATATATATATATATATATATATAGTATGTATTTGGCAGCTGAGTTTAAGATAAGACAGATACCCTGAGTCACCAAGTATGATGAGATTGGCCATATCTCGTTTGAAGTAAATTAGAAACAAACATGGGCATCATTTGGTCTGCATGTGACTCTCTGGATTTAAACATAGTTTGTTATTATTAACAGAAAATAGCAAGGAAGCTGGCTTTTAAAATTTATATCACTAGCTTATGCTCTATTCTGAAGTTTGTATATGAAAGCCCAAACCCAACACTTGCTTTTTCTTTTCCAATGTTGTTACTCTTTTAGTATCTATGCCAACAGAGAATGTTTCTCCTGATAGCATATATGTTTTTTTGTTTTGTTTTGTTTTGTTGTTTTTTTTTTGTTTTGTTTTGTTTTGTTTTGTTTTGGATAGGCAGAGTGGATAGCGAGAGAGAGACAGAGAGAAAGGTCTTCCTTTTTGCCGTTGGTTCACCCTCCAATGGCCGCTGCGGCCGGCACATCTCGCTGATCCAAAGGCAGGAGCCAGGTGCTTCTCCTGGTCTCCTATGAGGGTGCAGGACCCAAGGACTTGGGCCATCCTCCACTGCCTTCCCGGGCCATAGCAGAGAGCTGACCTGGAAGAGGGGCAATGGGGATAGAATCCGGCGCCCCAACCGGAATTAGAACCCTGTGTGCCGGCGCCACAAGGCAGAGGATTAGCCTGTTAAGCCACGGCGCCGGCCAGCATATACGGTTTTATACTGATCTGGTATTATGCCCTCAAAGATCCATTCACTTGTACTTCTACCTGAGCCCTCTCATTTGACTACACCCATGTCTGTTGTGCTGAGGTTCTGCCCTATGTTCAGGCTCTATGTGTGATGGGCTGACTCTGGATATATATTCCTAGAGCTCTAGATTAGGTTGTGAGACAGGCTGGGTTCCATTCAGAATAACTCTGCAAGCGATTAGCAATATGTCTGCCATGGCGATCCCCATTAGGCATGTTTGGAAAGACAGGTATTGTGGGAAGGGACAGCATACTGACCATGGCCGTGGAAGGGGACAAGACATACATTCCATCCTTGCCTACCTGGCTGCTCTGCTACCCCGGCTAGCCAGCTAGCTGACGAGGTGATCTGAAGGCCACAACGCTGAGATTGGCTTTCCCAGGATCAGATGGAAGAGCATAAGCACCAAGGTGCAGGGAGCTTGGAAACCAGCCCAGGCAGGTCAGCCTGGGGTCTGTACATTGCAGTCCAGCCTGGCATCAGCTTCTTAGCCTCAGGAGTCCATCTTGTCCAAACAAAGAGAGCTGGCTGGCCTCTGAGTGTGAGATGTATCTTACGGTAAAAACATTTTTACATGCCACTTACACAAAAATAACCTTGACTTCTGAATAAATTCAGAACTTTCCAGCCAATACTAAAATGGTTAGTCGTCTATATGCTACTTAAAAACCAAACTTGAGTAAAAAGACAATCTCATTTTTTAATTTTTTTTTTATTTTTAAATTTTTTTATTTTTTGACAGGCAGAGTGGACAGTGAGAGAGAGACAGAGAGAAAGGTCTTCCTTTGCTGTTGGTTCACCCTCCAACGGCCGCCGCGGCTGGCGCGCTGCGGCCTGCGCACTGCGCTGATCCAAAGGCAGGAGCCAGGTGCTTCTCCTGGTCTCCCATGGGGTGCATGGCCCAAGCACTTGGGCCATCCTCCAGTGCACTCCCTGGCCACAGCAGAGAGCTGGCCTGGAAGAGGGACAACTGGGACAGAATCCGGCGCCCTGACTGGGACTAGAACCCGGTATGCCGGTGCCGCAAGGAGGAGGATTAGCCTATTGAGCCACAGCGCCAGCAAGACAATCTCATATTTACCAAGTTCCAGAATGAGGGGACACAGCTTCAGAAAACACTATCTCAGCAGAAAATGCAAAGGTCTGTGTGAAAGCATGTCTAGAGAAGACCAAAAGGACAAAATAGTTTTTGCTTTCCACATCCTCTTGCTGCTGCTGCATAGCTAAGGCGGTGAGTCTGCTTTGTCCAGTTGCTTTCGGGACTGTCATTGTCCTCCACTGAGATGTTTTGAAGGATTTCTTAAGGATCCTTCTCCTTTACCAGTCTGCATCTTCTCAAAGGCCATCTGGGCTGGGGTCCACTTACAAGGCAAAGTTGCTTCTCCTCTTCCTCTTTTATGCTGGTTCCCACTGCTTCCAGCACCTTCTTCTGCTTGGCCACATTGAGCTCCATGATATTTACCAGCTTCAAGGCACCCTTGGGACCCACTTGTTCCAAAGGGAGCTTTTTATCTTCAAGTATTTCTCTTTTATTAAATGTAATTTTTAAGGTGGTGATGAACATGTAAGAATTGTACATGCTTATGAAGTACAGTGTGATATTTCAACAAGTGTATACAGCATGCACTGATCAAGTCAGGGTAATGGATGTTTCCATTTCTGTATTACTTTATGCTTGCTTAGGACCTTTAAACTCCTCTTTGCAAGATACAAAATGTGTGACTGCGGACTGTAATCACCCCCACAATGTGTGGCAAACGAAATTATTCCTTCTGTCAATCTGTGTTTGGTACCCTATTCACAATACCCAAGCAATCACTGTGGTTTTAACAGTGGAATCAACCCCTGTGTCCATCAGAAAATGAATGGATAAAGAATAGTGGCATATATACACATTGAGCAATGTATTTATTGGGCATATATATCATTCAGCCTTAAAAATAATGAAATTCTATCATTTGCAGCAAAATGCATGTAACTGCTAGATATTATATTCAGTGAAATAAGCTAGAAACAGAGATGATGACCTCATGCTCTCCCTCATATGTGGAGCTAAAAATATAGGTCTGAGCATGGACAGTATTTCTAGAGGTTTGGAAATATTGGAAGATAGGGGAATAGAGGGAGTTTGGGTGACATGAAAAGTATATCTTGTATTTGTCTTTGGTTGTGTCGACCATTTCACTTAACCCCTATCATTTGTACCCAGAGGAAACATGCAAAGTAAAAATATGATGGATTTTAAACAAACATTTCATTAGATTTTTGGTTAAAGAAACTTAGTCATCGAAATTTTATTTTATTCTCCCTCCACAGAAGTATCTAAGAGGTACCAAAGAGCCAGAGATCAGTAAACTGAAATCTGATTCATAATCAACTGTACAACTGTCAGATCTCTAAAATCAGTGATTGAACATGCTGTATGAAATTGTGATGTAGAGTTGAAGAAGAAAACCAATATTGAAACTAATCCTCCCTTACAGAGCATACAAAATTATTGTCTAACTGCACATTTGATGTAAATTTCCTCAGAATTTTTATATCATCTAAACAATCATATTCAAATATATGTGATATATATGATATACATATTTCAAGCAATTATACCCGACTAGTTGAGGTCTCATAATTAATAATGTGAAAAAAAAAAACAAAGAGGTTAAAGAATGGCACTTTAGAGGCCAGTGCCTTGGCATACTAGGGTTAATCCTCCACCTGCAGCACTGGCATCCCTTATGGGTGCCGATTCTAGTCCCGGTTGCTCCTCTTCCAGTCCAGCTCTCTGCTGTGGCCTGGAAAAGCAGTAGAGGATGGCCCAAGTGCTTGGGCCCCTGCTCCCGCATGGGAGACCAGGAAGAAGCACCTGGCTCCAGGCTTCGGATTGGCGCAGCTCCGGCTGTTGCGGCCATTTGGGGAGTGAACCAACAGAAGGAGGACCTTTCTCTCTGTCTCTCTCTCTCACTGTCTGTAACTCTACCTCTCAAATAAATAAATAAAATCCTAAAAAAATAAGATTGGTACTTTAGCATTCCATTTTATATATCCATACAGAGAGTTAAAACATTTCGCTCATTTGAAATATGACCCATGGCACTGAAATTATTTTTTTAAGATTTAAGTACATGGAAAATAATTTGATGCCAGATTCCATTTTAAAAAGCACTCAGTTAAGCTATAATAATTTCCATTAATACCATTGAATTACTTCAGATTGTATAGAAAGCATGCCTGTTACTTTAATTTTATTTCAGAATGTATTTCTATACCAATAAATATAATAATTTTATGTTTCTTTGTGGTAATCAGAAGAAATACAGACTACCCTTTCATTTATGCTGATTTAATTGCCATATTTACATATTTTACCTTTTCATTGGCACATACATCTATTCTTAATGTTTCCATGAAAATTATGTTAAAACCACAATGTCCAGGTTTTGGTGAACAGCTTAGAAGCAACTCAAACACAATCTCAACATTAGAATATAATGCTTCTTGTGGGTAGTGAATGGCGGGGCTATTTTTTTCATGCAGGTTACAGGGCCAAAAAGCCCAAATTTAAAATTAAATACTCCAAATTCAGGATTTTTAAAAATTGTTGTTTCCAAGTATGCAAGTTTCCCCAATGCTATTTGAACTTTATTCTGTTCCTATACTAGGAATAAAAGTTACTGAATTCCAAATAATCATATTAAATATAGGTAAAAATACTCTTCAAAAGATTTGGGGTAATTGAAGGATTTTTGAATGGCAGATACATAAAAATATAAAGATATGTAATAATAATGGTAATAATAATAAAAGTACTATACATTAGAAATTGAGATAATGTATTTCTTTCTAAAATTTTATTTATTATACAAGTTTCATGTGTTTCATATACACAGATTTAGAAACATAGTGATACTTCCCTCCCAATCCTCCCTCATGGCCATGCTCTAACCCTCATTTCTCCTCCCTCTCCTATTCCCACTCTTAATTTTTACAAAAAATTTATTTTCAGTTTACTTAATGTTCATAAGGTTAACATTATACTAAGTAAAGAGTTCAACAAATAGTATGAAAGAAAAAAAAAACTGTTCCTCAACAAAAGAGACAAGGGCTATAATAAGTTTTTGGATCTCAAAATGTCCATTTTACTCCAATACATTAAATTTTAGGTACTCTATTAGTTATTCCAGATCAGGGAAAACACATGATATCTGTCTTTTTGGGACAGGATTATCTCACTATGTATAATGGTTTCCAGTTGCATCTATCTTGCTGCAAAAGGCAGGATTTCATTTTCTTTTTACAACTGAGTAGTATTTCATTGTGTATATATACCATAATTTCATTATCCAGTCAACAGTTGATGGACATCTGGTGATTCCATATCTTTGCTATTTTGTATTGTGCTGCAATTAACATGGAGGTACAGATTAAATCTTTCATATGCTGATTTCTTTTGGTTTGGGCAAATTCCCAGGAGTGGGATGGCTGGATCATATGGTAGGTCTGTATTCTGATTTGTAAGTTATCTCCATAATGTCTTCCACAGTGGCTGTACCAGTTTATATTGCTAGGAACAGTGGATTAGGGTACCGTTTCCCCCACATCCTTGCCAGCATTTGTTGTTTGTTGAATTCTGAATGACAGCCATTCTAACTTGGGTGAGATAAAACCTCATTGTGGTTTTAATTTGCACTTCTTTGTTGTCTAGTGATCCTGAGCATTTTCTTAAGTATCTGTTGGCTATTTGGATTTCCTCTTTTGCAAAATGTCTGGTCAAGTCCTTTACCCATTTCTTAACTGGATTTTTTGTTTTATTGTTCTTTAGTTTCTTGATCTCTTTATATATTCTGAATATTAATCCTTTATCAGTTGCATAGTTTGCAAATATTTTCTCCCAATCTCTCAGTTGTCTCTTCACTTTGCTGAGTGTTTCTTTTGTAATGCAGAAGTTTCTCAACTTGATGTGATCCCATTTGTCAAAATTGTTTTAAATTGCCTGTGCTTCTAGGAGCTTTTCCAAAAAGTCTTTTCCTATGCCAGTGTCTTGCAGAGTTTCCCCAATGTTCTCTAGTAATTTGTTGGTGCCAGGTCATAGATTTAGGTCTTTGATCCATTTTGAATGGATTTTTTTGTTTAAGATGTATGGTAGCTTAATACTTCTGCACGCAGAGATCCAGTTTTCCCATCACCATTTGCTGAAGAGACTGTCCTTGCTCCAGGTATTGATCTTAGCTCAATTGTCAAAGGTAAGTTGGATGTAGATGTGTGGCTTGATTTCTGGAGTTCCTATTCTGTTCCATTGGTCTAAACCTGTTTCTGTGCCAATACCAAGCTGTTCTGATGAGAACTACCCTGTAGAATATCTTGAACTCTGGTGTTGTGATGCCTCAGCTTTATTTTTGTTGCTTACAATTGCTTTAGCTATTTGGGATCTCTTGTGTTTACATATAAATATTAGCATGATTTTTTCTAGATTTGAGAAGAATGTTGCTGGTATTTTGATTGGGATCACATTGAATCTTAAATTGCTTTCAGTAGTTTGGACATTTTGATGATATTGATTTTTCCAATCCATGAACATAGAAGTTTTTCCATTTTTAATGTCTTCTTCTATTTCTTTTAGTTAATGTTTCTAATTTTCATTATAGAGATCTTTGTAGGCATCCTTGGTTAAATTTATTCCATGATATTTAATGTTTGTAGCTATTGTGAATGGGATTGATCTTAAAAGTTTTTTCTCTGCCATGGCATTGTCTATGTATAAAAAGGCTATTTATTTTTGTGTTAATTTTATATCCTACCACTTTATCAAATTCTTTTATGAGTTCCAATAGTCTCTCAGTGGAGTCTTTTGGGTAACTTATATATAAAATCATGTCACCTGCAAATAGAGATAGTTTGACTTCCTCCTTCCCAACCTGCATCCCTTTGATTTCTTTTTCTTGCCTGATGTTTCTGGCTACAACTTCCAGGTCTATATTGAATAATATTTTTAAAACAATCTTATTTATTTATTTGACAGGTAGAGTTACAGACAGTGAGAGAGAGAGAGAGAGAGAGAGAGAGAAAGGTCTTCCTTCCATTGGTTCACTCCCCAAATGGCCGCAACAGCCGGAGCTGCGCCAATCTGAAGCCGGGAGCCAGGTGCTTCTTCCTGGTCTCCCACGTGGGTGCAGGGGCCCAAGCACTTGGGCCATCCTCTACTGCTTTTCCAGGCCACAGCAGAGAGCTGGACTGGAAGAGGAGCAACCAATACTAGAACCGGCACCCATATAGGATGCCAGTGTCACAGAGGCAGAGGATTAACCTAGTACGCCAACGTGCCAGCCCCTATATTGAATACTGTTGTTGAGAATAGGCATCCTTGCTTATTTCTGGATCTTGGTGCTAATGCTTTAGCTTTTCCCCATTCAATAGGATGCAGGCCATGGCTTTGTAATAAATTGCCTTGATTGTGTTGAGGAATGTTCCTTCTATATTCAACTTGCTTAAGGTTTTCATCACATAAGAATGTTGTATTTTATCAAATGCTTTCTCTGCATCTAGTGAGATAACCATATGGTTTTTGTTCTTCAGTTTGTTAATGTGATGTATCAGATTTATTGACTTGTGAATTCTGAACCATTCCTGCATATCAGGGATAAATCCCACTTTGTCTGAGTGAATGATCTTTCTGATCTGTTGTATTTTATTAGCTCATATTTAGTTGAAGATTTTTGCATCTATGTGCATCAGGGATACTGGTCTACAATTCTCTTTCTTGTTGTATATTTTTCTTGCTTAGTAATTAAGGTGACTTAGATTTCATACAAGGATTTTGGGAGGAGTTCTTCCCTTTCAATTGTTCTGAATAGCTTGAGAGTAATTGGAATTAGTCCTTATTTAAATGTCTGGTAGAGGGACTGGCACTGTGGCATAGCAGGAAAAACTGCTGCCTGTGGTGCCAGCATCCCATATGGGTGCCAGTTTGAGTCCTGGCTAATCCATTTCTAATCCAACTCTCTACTATGGCCTGGGAAAGTGGTAGAAGATGGCCCATGTCCTTGGGCCCCTGCAATCATGTGGGAGACCTGGAAGAAGCTCCTGGCTCCTGGCTTTGGATCAGCACAGCTCCAGACATTGCAGCAATTGGGGAGTGAACCAGCAAATTGAAGACCTCTCTCTCTCTCTCTTTCTGTCTCTCCTTCTCTCTGTGCAACTCTGACTTTCAAATAAATAAATAAATCTTTTTAAAAATTGCCTGATAGAATTTAGCAGTGAAACCCCCCAGTTCTCTTCTCTTTGTTGAGAGGGTCTTTATTACTGATTCAATCTCCATCTTGTTTATTGTTCTGGTTAAGATTTTAATGTTTTTCTGCATCAATTTTGGTAGAGTGTATTTGTGTAGGAATCTATCCATTTCTTCTAGGTTTCCCAATTTGTTAGAATATAGCTCTTTGAGTGATTCCTGATTTTTCTTTTTATATCTGCGGTTTCTGTTGTTATATTTCCTTTTTCCTCCCTGATTTGATTGATTTTGGTCTTCTCCCTCTTTTTTTTTGTAGCTGGCCAATGATGTATCAATTTTGTTTATTTTTTCAAAACTCAAGCTCTTCATTTCACTGATCTTTTGTAATTTTTTTGTTGATTTCTTCTCCAATTTTAATTACTCCTTTCCTCCTACTAATTTGGGATTTGGTTTGTTGTTGGATTTCTAGGTCCTTGAGATACATTGATAGCTCATTTATTTGGTACATTTCCAATTTTTTTATGTAGGCACCAATTGCTATAAACTTCCTCTCAACACTGTTTTTGCTGTATCCCATAAGTTTTGATGTGATGTATTGTCTTCATTCTTTTCCAGCAAATTTTTGATTTCTATTTTGATTTCTTCTATGATCTACTATTCATTTAAGAGCATGTTGTTCAGTCTCCATGTGTTTGCTTATGTTCTAGAGATTCTTTTAATTGCTGAATTTCCAGCTTCAATAGATTGTAGATAGAGAGTATGCATGGTATGATTTTGATTTTTTGAATTTGCTGATACTTGCTTTATGGCCTAGCTTATGATCTACCCTAGAGAAAGTTCTAGGTACTAATGAGAAGAATGTGTATTCTGCAAGTGTGGGATGAAAAATTCTGTAGATATCAGTACATCAGTTAGGTCCATTTGGTCCATAATGTTGATTAGCTCTGTTGTTTCCTTGTTGATTTTCTGTCTAGTTGGTCTGTCCATTCATGAAAGTGTGATGTTGAAGTCCCCTGTTACTATCGTATTAGAGTATATCTCCCTTTAGATACATTAACATTTCTTTTAAATATCCAGGTGCCTTATAATTGGGTGTATACACGTTTATTATAGTCACATTTTCCTGTTGAATTGATCCCTTAGTCATTACATAGTGCCATTCTTTATGTTTTGTATGTTAAAGTTTTTATGTTAAAGTCTATTTTGTCTGATGTTAAGCTGGCAACTATTCGGGAACAAATATCATCATTGATTGTCCTAAGATGTTGAATCTAAACATAGACTACTGAACTCAATGACGTTTCAGAATTGCTTTCAATTATAGGGTTCTTAGTCATGGTTTGCTTTTATTTCAATATTGATACCAGGTCAACAGGAAACTGAGTACTCCCTGGGAATGGCCACCACTTCATAGCCATCTTTCTTCTACCCATTTCCCCGCACCTCCAAATTAGTTGAATCAAGAAAGAAAAAATAAGAGGGAAAGGTTATTTACTGATTTTTTTTCAGTTTTGATTCCTTACCCTAACATTCCTATTAACATGAATGGAATTTAAAAAACTGGAAAATTATAAAGAAGGATGTGTTGTATAAATAATTTCCACCACTTTGCAGAGCAGTTTGGCTCAATGACAAATCCCAAAACAGTGCATTGAGAGAGCAAAGTAAAGTTGTAGAAAGACATGCTTACTGTGACGCCATTTTTAATGTTTTAAAAACATTTGAAAATCTATTGTTTTCTTTTTATCATGTATATACAAATCTAAGAATGAAAACATGTATGTAAACAGTAAGCATGCAATCAGGATTGTGTTTATACTGGAGAAAAAGAAGTGCATCAAGAGAGAAAAAAGCCACAGAAATATTCTAGTATATTGTAATGTTAAATTTTTATACCAAGTGATAGGTTTTTAGCATGTTTGTTACAGTACCCTTCTACATTTTGGTGTTTCTAAAATATTACACAATAAGAACATTTAAAGAAAGCAAGATTATTCAGCTTCAAGCTAGCCACGTGACTTGGTTTTTATTTGAAGCATTAGAACCAGCTGTTTCATGTTTTCATAAACAGAATTGGAGATTTAAGTTAAATACAAGGTTCACTTTCTCCATTTGGTGAGCTCTTAAATAGTGCCATGGCTTGCACTCTCTCTCTCTGAGCATGTGGCTCTCTCTGAGCAAGTTAACAATGAAACTGGCTTCTTATCTTTCTTAATGAGTTTGGAAGGCCCTGGCTTAAAGTGGATTACATTACCTCCATACATCCTTCTGACTTTTCAGGTCTCATGGTAAGAAAAAAGCTGAAGATGAGGAAACAGAAGAGGGAAGAAACCACTGTGTGAATAAAGATATCATCTTTGTTCTTGGTCCTTTATGATTATACATTTCAAGGCAAACCATAGCTATCTCTTCATTCAATATATGAGATCAGAGTTTTTATTTGTATAGGGAATTTCTTGGAGAAGAACCTTAAACGTTTATCCAAACATTTATCCAGTTGCTAGTCAGTTGGAAAGATCTTCATTTTTCTGTTGTCCATTTCTATTACTGAGATTGTCATGGACTGCTCATGTTCATTGTCTCCTTAGAGGTAAGACTGAACCTGACCCAAGTTCTGGAAATGGGACTTATGAAAGACCTTTTACTTTCTGGTGTTTCTGTGTGAGGAACCATGTTGAAAACTGTGTTTTCTAATTGCAGAAAGAAAAAGCATTTCCTAAATACCATTCATGCATTGTTAATGTTTGAATTTATGTTTTGGTGTGATATTCCCGACATCTACCTTTTCTGTTACAAGTGTAAGAATTAACAGGTATAGATGGGGTAAAATTTAATTTACTTCTGCCTGAATATTTGCTTACCAATGTTGTTTGGAGGATCTGCCAATTAGGGAAATAATGATTCTGAATCTCAGTCATTGTACCTTGATTTCATATGTAGACATGCTTCCCAGAAAGTCACTTTTGTTGACTTTGACCAATAAACCTTATGAGCTCCAGGACAGCCAGGATTTTTGTGTTCCTGGGTCCTAAAACAGTGCCTAGCACACAGTTGATGTTCAAAACATGGTTGCTAACTGAATGGATTAAGATTATTTATCACACATGAATGCTTCCTAGAGATTCCAAAAAATTTCCTTATATCTCTAAAAGTTGGAATTTTCATAGATTTTTCATCCCCACTATATACAACAAAATGTTATAATTTCTCAGTAATAAATATTTATAGGATAAATATTTAACCTAAAAATAATGTGGTGAAAATATTTTTAAATACTGGTATAATTTGAAGAATCTGGGATCATTTATCATATAAACACAGTTATTTCTATAGAATTACAAATATTGCTATTGTATGAGTATGCACACACAAATTTGCTAGAGAGGAAATAACATACAGCATAAACCAGATTATTTTAATAATTTGAAATATGTATGATTTATTACTTATACTAGGTCTTATAAAATATTGACTGTCCATATATTTCTTCCTGATACTTTCAATTTCTAGATGGTTTTGGCTTAATCGTCTGTCTACATACAGTACTGGTAGAGGTATCTGAAAACTGTTTCCAAATTTCTTACCAAATAAGTAGAGCTTCAGGTCCATGAGAGTGTTCCATTTTTCCATCTCAAGCATGGGTAACTGGAGGATAATACCCGAAAGTACCCCAAGAAAACCAAGAGAAGAACCAAGAGAAGAACACAAGACAAAGATCCCAGTTGATAGTGAAGGGGCAGTAATGTGGTTTGAACACTGGGAAGTCACAATTTTCATCCTACATGGGATCAGAAGTTAGTTGATGACATTGGAAGTTACTTCATGGTGTTTACTTTTCTTCCTTAGTAAGATAAGGGTTTGGCAATAAGTAGTTTAAGGTTCTTGTAAGCTTTCAAATTCTATGATCCTGTTTGTTCTCTTAATTTAGTGGAAGGGATACAGGAACTAGCAAAAGTAAAATGTGGCTTTTTTACAAAGCTTGTGTTCTCTTTTGTTAAAACATGCCCTCTTTTGAGGAGATGTACAATTGGGGACATGCTCAATCGGACTTGCCCCAAATGGTGGAGTTAGAAACATGCCAAGGGATTCCAATACAATCCCATCAAGGTGGCATGTACCAATGCCATCTCACTAGTCCAGGTGATCAATTTCAGTTCACAATTGATCACACTGATAGATCTAAGAGTCAAAGGGATCACACAAACAAGACTAATGTCTGCTAATACTAACTGATAAAACCAAAAAGGGAGAGAAGGATCCAACATGGGAAGTGGGACACACAGCAGACTCATAGAATGGCAGATGTCCTAAATAGCACTCTGGCCTCAGAATCAGCCCTTAAGGCATTTGGATCTGGCTGAAGAGCCTATGAGAGTATTTTTGGCATGGAAAATCAAGACACTCTGGAAAAAAAAAAAAAGAAGAAGACGAAGACCTAAATGAAGGATCTCAGCGAGTGTGATCCCAGTGGAAAGAATGGAGCCATAAAGGTAGGAGGTACCTTTCTCTGAAGGGAGGAGAGAACTTCCACTTTGACTATGACCCTGTCGGAATAAGATCGAAGTCGGTGAACCCTAAAGGCTTCCATAGCCTCGGCAACTCATGACTAGAGCCTAGGGAGATTACTGACACCATAAACAAGAGTGTTAAACTGTTAAATCAACTTCAAGAGTCATTGTGTACTTACACCCCATGTGGGATCTGTCCTTAATGGGTTGTCCAATGTGAAGTAATGATATAGCTAGTACTGAAACAGTACTTTTACACTTTGTGTTTATGTGTGGGTGCAAACTGATGAAATCTTTACTTAGTATATACTGAATCAATCTTCTGTATATAAAGATAATTGAAAAAAAAAACAACTTGGTGTTAAATTGGAGGGAAGTTATGGGAGGGGGGAAGCCATTGTAACCCATCAGCTGTACTTTGGAAATTTATATTCATTAAATAAAAGTTTAATACATGAAAAAAAATTGGAAATTACATAGAAAATTAATCAATTTTTTAAAAAATATCATGTAGGATCTCTATCATTAATGTGCTGTACACTGTTATTTAATGCTATAACTAGTACTCCAATAGTATTTTTTCACTTTGTGTTGCTATGTGAGGGCAAACCGTTGAAATCTTTATATATACTAAACTGATTTTCTGTGTATAAAGAGAATTGAAAATGAATCTTGATGTGAATGGAAGGGGAGAGCGAGTGGGAAAGGGGAGGGTTGCGGGTGGGAGGGAAGTTAAGGGAGGGAGAAGCCATTGTAATTCATAAGCTGTACTTTGGAAATTTATACTCATTAAATAAAAGATTAAAAAAAAGCATGCCCTCTTTTGCTTCTTTTATCTGTCAAAATTATTTCTACTTTTAGTAAAAATAAAATTTTAATTTCCATATTTTAAGAAATTCTTAGTTTTAGAATCCCAAATCAGAAATTTCTTTAGTTTGATTTTTTCTTTTATTATTTCATATTTTATCATATTAATGTGATGCAAGTATTCTATATTAATTCTCTTTAAAATTAATATGTGTGATTGTTTAGTATGTTTAGCATATTAATCACAAAGAATGAGCTGTCATTTATTTTGATCAATAAAATAAATATCCTAACTTTGGCAAAACTGTGTTTCTGAATCAATCTACAATGGTGCATTTGTCAACCTTGTAGCTTTGGGAAAAGACACAGTTATGACCACAGTGTCTTTTTCCTGAGCTGCAAAAATGTGTTGAATGTTTTGTTAAAATTTCTTATGTCCTCCTCTCCAATTGATACCACCCACATTTCAATATTATTTTCTACTCTTACATTCAAAATTTCTTTATTATAGAAACAGAGTAGACTGAGAAAGAAGTGCCTCTTTTTTTGTTTTTAAAGATTTATTTATTTTACTTGAAAGTCATAGTTACACAGATAGAGGAGAGGCAGAGAGAGAGAGAGAGAGAGAGTGGTCTTTCATCTGCTAGCTCACTCCCCAGATGGCCGCAATGGCCAGAGCTGCGCCCATCTGAAGCTAGGAGCCAGGAGCTTCTTCCTGGTCTCCCACGCAGGTGCAGGGGGGGCCTGCTATGCCATAACACCGGCCCCGAAAGAAATGCCTCTTTAAACATATGTTATTTTGTGGCAAATCTCGTGTAATTATGAGTCAATTAATCTTCCACAGAAAATGCAGCCACCTTTAAAATATAGTCATGTGACCCAAAGCAACATTTCAGTTCATAAAAGACTGCTTGTATGATGGAGGATACACAAGATTATATCACCTGGCAGCATCATAATAATTTTAGCTGTGTAAGGACACTTTGATGTTCACACAAGGACAAAATCTTCTAATGGTGCATTTCTCAGGACATATCCCTATTGTTAAATGATTTTATACATAATTGGTTTATTTTATTGTAGCTTTTAATCAAAAATCAAGTAGTAGCTCTTTTTTCTATCATGCTTGTGTTAATCAGAGTTATCTGCAGAAACAGCCAATAGGATATGTGTGGGGAGATTTGCTTTATGGAATTGGCTCATGCAGTCATGAGGCCTGGCAAGTCCAAAACCTGCAGAACAGTCGACAGGTTGGAGACCCAGGGAAAGGATAATGTTGAGGCTTCATTTTGAGTACAGAATTTTCTTCTCTTTAGGGAAATTCAGTCTTTTTTAAAGACTTCAACTAACTGGATGGGGCCCACTCACCGTTTAGAAGGTGACCTGTGTTACTGAGTTCTGCCAATTTGAATTTTAATCTTATCTAAAAAAAATCTTCACAGTAACATCTAGAATTGTGTTTGATCAAATATCTGGGTGCACATAAAATTAATCACCACTGCATTTTTATCATGAAAGGATATTATATTTTATCAAAGGCTTTTTCTGTGTCTATTGAGATAATTATGTGGTCTTTACCCTTCATTTGTTGATGTGATATATCATTTTATTGATTTGTATATTTTGAGGCATCCCTGGTTATTGGTCTATTTAGGTTTTCTATGTCTTTATGCCTGATTTTTGGTAAATTACATGTGTCTAGAAACCTGCCTATTTGTTCTAGATTCTCCAATTGTTGGTATATAGTTATTTATAGTAGCTCCTAATGATTCTTTGTATTTCTGTAGTATCAGTTGTAATATCTTCTTTCTCATCACTTATTTTATTGGTTTGAGTCTTCTCCCCTTTTTTCTTGGTTAGTTGGGCCAATAGTTGATCAATGTTTTTCAAAAAAATCATTTCTTCATTTCACTAATCTTTTGTATAGTACCTTTTTATTTTTACTTATATTTATTTATTTCTTGTATAGTTTATATATATATATATATGTGTATGTGTATATATATATATATATATATACATATATATATCTTCCTACTAATTCTGGGTTTGGTTTGTTCTTGTTTTTCTAGGTCCTTGAGATGCACTATTAGATTACTTATTTGAAATCTTTCTATTTTTTGACATAGGGACTTGATTGCTATAAACTTTCTTCTTAACACTGCTTTTTCTATATCCCATATTTTTTTTTGACAGGCAGAGTGGACAGTGAGAGAGAGAGACAGAGAGAAAGGTCTTCCTTTTGCCGTTGGTTCACCCTCCAATGGCCACCGCAGCCCGTGTGCTGCGGCAGGCGCACTGCGCTGATCTGAAGGCAGGAGCCAGGTGCTTCTCCTGGTCTCCCATGGGGTGCAGGGCCCAAGCACTTGGACCATCCTCCACTGCACTCCCTGGCCACAGCAGAGAGCTGGCCTGGAAGAGGGGTAACCAGGACAGAATCCGGCGCCCCGACCAGGACTAGAACCTGGTATGCTGGCACTGCAGGCAAAGGATTAGCCTATTGAGCTGCGGCGCCACCCTCCCATACATTTTGATATATGTCTATTTTCATTAATTTCAAAGGATTTTTTTTACTTCCTTTTTGAACCACTGTTTATTCAGGAATATGTTGAGACTTGTTCTATGGCCTAGTTTATGGGCTATCCTAGAAAATATTCTAGCCCTGATAAAAAGAATGTAAATTCTGGAGTCATGGGATGGAATATTCTATAGATATCTATGAGGTTCATTTGGTCTATGGTGTAGATTAGCTCTGTTCTTTATTTATTTTTTTATTTAAGCGATATGTAGTTGGCTCTTCTTTTTTATTCATTTATCCAATATATACTGGGGAATTTAGCCCATTTGCATTCAAGGTTATTTTTATTATTGAAAATAATGGCTTGGTCCTGCCATTTCTCCATAAAGATTCCTGTTGTTTATTTGTTTGTTTATTTATTTATTTTTGCCAGGCAGAGTTAGACAGTGAAAGAGAGAGACACAGAGAGAGTTATAGACAGTGAGAGAGACAGAGAGAAAGGTCTTCCTTCCGTTGGTTCACTCCCTTGATGGCCGCTACTGCGGGCACTGCGCCAATCTGAAGCCAAGAGCCAGTTGCTTCCTCCTGGTCTCCCATGTGGGTGCAGGGACCAAAGCACTTGGGCCATCCTCCACTGCCTTCCTGGACCACAGCAGAGAGCTGGACTGGAAGAGGAGCAACCCAGGGTGCTGGTGCCGCAGGAGGATTAGCCCAGTGAGCCACAGCGCCGGCCCCTGCTGTTTATTTGAATCTCTTTCCTTCTTTTGCTAAGTTTTCTGTCTTCACATTTTTTTTCATGGTGCTGATTGCCTTTTTCTGTTCATGTATATAGTGCATCCTAAAGTATTATTTGTAAGGCTGATGAAGTGGTGACAAATTCTTTCAATTTTTGCCTATCTTGGAAGGACTTTACTTCACCTTCACTTATCAATGAGAGCACCAGTGGGTAAAGTATTCTGGGTTGCAAGTTTTTTCTTTCTTTTATTTAGGAACTTTTTTAAAAAAATTTTATTCAATGAATATAAATTTCCAAAGTACAGTTTATGGATTACAATGGCTCCACCCCTCCCATAATTTTCCTCCCACCCGCAACCCTCCCCTCTCCAGCTCCCTCTCCCCTTCCATTCACATCAAGATTCATTTTCAATTATCTTTATATACAGAAGATCAACTTAGTATATATTAAGTAAAGATTTCAACAGTGTGCACCCATACAGAACACAAAGTGTAAAATACTGTTTGAGTACTAGTTATAGCATTACTTCACATTGAACAACACATTAAGGACAGAGATCCTACATGAGTAAGTGCACAGTGATTCCTGTTGTTGACTTAACAAATTGACACTCCTTTTTATAGCGTCAGTAATCACCCTAGGCTCTTGTCATGAGTTGCCAAGGCTATGGAAGCCTTTTGAGTTTGCCAACTCTGATCATATTTAGACAAGGTCATAGTCAAAGTGGAAGTTCTCTCCTCCCTTCAGAGAAAGGTACCTCCTTCTTTGATGACCTGTTCTTTCCATTGGGAGCTCTCTCGCAGTGAACTTTCATTTAGGTCATTTTTTTTTTGCCCAAGTGTCTTGGCTTCCCATGCCTGAAATACTCTCATGGGCTTGAGATCCTTGGCCCATCTCTTAAGTGGGTTGTTTGTTTTGTTGTTGTGGAGTTTCTTGATCTCTTTGTAGATTATGGTTATTAATCCTTTATCTGTTGCATAGTTTGCAAATATTTCTTCCCATTCTGTCAGTTGCCTCTTTACTTTCTTGACTGTTTCTTTTGCAGTACAGAAACTTCTCCATTTGATATAACCCCAAATGTTAATTTTGCTTTGACTGCCTGTGCCTCCAGGGTCTTTTCCAGGAAGTCTTTGCCGGTACCTATATCTTGCAGGGTTTCTCCAATGCTCTCTAATAATTTGATGCTACCAGGTCATAGATTTATATCTTTAATCCATGTTGAGTGGATTTTTGTGAAAGGTGTAAGTTAGGGGGTCTTGATTCATGCTTCTGCACGTGGAAACCCACTTTTCCCAGCACCACTTATTGAATAGACTGTCCTTGCTCCAGGAATTGGCTTTAGATCCTTGATCAAATATAAGTTGGCTGTAGATGTTTGGGTTGATTTCTGGTGTTTCTATTCTGTTACATTGGTCTATCCATCTGTTTCTGTACCAGTACCATGCAGCTTTGATTACAACTGCCCTGTAGTATGTCCTGAAATCTGGTATTGTGATGCCTCCGGCTTTATTTTTGTTGTACAAAAATGCTTTAGCTATTTGAGGTCTCCTGCGTCTCCATATGAATTTCAACATCATTTTTTCTAGATCTGAGAGGAATGTCTTTGGTATCTTAGGGTATCACATTGAATCTACAAATTGCTTTTGGGAGAATGGACATTTTGATGATGTTGATTCTTCCAATCCATGAGCATGGAAGATTTTTCTATTTTTTTGGTATCCTCTTCTATTTCTTTCTTTAAGATTCTGTAATTCTCATCATAGAGATCTTTGATGTCCTTGGGTAAGTTTATTCCAAGGTATTTGATTGTTTTTGTAGCTATTGTGAATGAGATTGATCTTAGCAGTTCTTTCTCAGTGGTAGCATTGCCTGTGTATACAAAGGCTATTGATTTTTGTGCATTGATTTTATAGCCTGCTACTTTGCCAAACTCTTCTATGAGTTCCAATAGTCTCTTAGTAGAGTTCTTTGGGCCCCCTAAATAAAGAATCATATCATCTGCAAAGAGGGATAGTTTGAGTTCTTCCTTCCCAATTTGTGTCCCTTTAATTTCTTTTTCTTGCCTAACAGCTCTGGCTAAGACTTCCAAAACTATGTTGAATAGCAGTGGTGAGAGTGGGCATCCCTGTCTGGTACGAGATCTCAGCGGAAATGCTTCCAACTTTTCCCCATTCAATGGGATGCTGGCCGTGGGTTTTTCATAAATTGCTTTGATTGTATTAAGGAATGTTCCTTCTATACCCAATTTTCTTAGAGTTTTCATCATGAAAGGGTGTTGAATTTTATCAAATGCTTTCTCTGCATCTATTGAGATAATCATATGGTTTTTCTTCTGCAGTCTGTTAATGTGGTGTATCACATTGATTGATTTGTGAACATTGAACCATCCCTGCATACCAGGGATAAATCCCACCTGCTCTGGGTGGATGATTTTCTGATGTGTTGTTGTATTCTATTGACGAGAATTTTATTGAGGATTTTTGTGTCTATGTTCATCAGGGATATTGGTCTCTAATTTTCTTTCAATGCTGCATCTTTCTTTGGCTTAGGGATTAAGGTGATGCTGGCTTCATAGAAAGAATTTGCGAGGAGTCCATCTTTTTCGATTGTTCTGAATAGTTTGAGAAGAATTGGAGTTAGTTCTTCTTTAAATGTCTGGTAGAATTCAGCAGTGATCCGTCTGGTCCTGGGCTTTTCTTTGTTGGGAGGGCCTTTATTACTGTTTCATTTTCTGTCTCAATTATGGGTCTATTTAGGTTTTCTATGTCTTCATGGTTCAATTTAGGTAGATTGCATGTGTCCAGGAATCTATCCATTTCTGATAGATTTCCCTGTTTGCTGGTATACAAGTCCTTTTAGTAATTCCTGATAATTCTTTTTATTTCTGTGGTGTCCGTTGTTACATTTCCTTTTTCATCTCTGATTTTATTGATTTGGGTCTTTTTTAGTTAGTTGAGCCAATGGTGTGTCAATTTTATTCATTTTTTCAAAAAGCCAGCTCTTAGCTTGGCTGATTTTTTGTAATGTTTTTTGGACTCAATCCTGTTGATTTCTTCTCTGATTTTAATTTTTTCTCTTCTCCTACTGGGTTGGGTCTGGTTTGCTGCAGATTTTCTAGATCCTTGAGATGCATTGAAAGCTCATTATTTGGTGCCTTTCCAATTTCTTGATGTAGGCACCTATTGATATAAACTTTCCTCTCAACACTGCTTTTCCGTATCCCATAAGTTTTGATATGTTGTGTTGTTATCCTCGTTTACTTCCAGAAAGTTTTTTATTTCTCTTTTGATTTCTTCTATGACCCAGTGTTCATTCAGGAGCATGTTGTTCAGTCTCTATGTGTTTGCATACTCTCTAGGGATTCCTGAGTTGCTAATTTCCACCTTCATTCCACTGTGGACTGAGAAGCTGCATGGTATGATTCTAATTCTTTTAAATATGCTGAGACTTGCTTTATGGCCTAGTATGTGGTCAATCCTAGAGAAGGTTCCATGTACTGCTGAGAAGAATGTAAATTCTTTATGTGTAAGATGAAAAGTCCTGTAGATATATGTTAGATCCATTTGGGCAATAGTGTCAATTAAATCTGATGTTTCCTTGTTGATCTTCTGTCCGGATGATCTGTCTGTTTCTGAGAGTGGAGTATTGAAGTCCCCCAGTACTATTGTCGGAATCTAAGTCTCCCTTTAAGTTCCTTAACATATCTTTTAAATAAACCGGTGCCCTGTAGTTAGGTGCATATACATTTATAATAGTTACATCTTCCTGTTGAATTGAACCCTTAATCATTATGTAGTGCCCCTCTTTGTCTCTCTTAACAGTTTTTGTGTTAAAGTTTATGTTGTCTGATATTAATATGGCTACACCTGCTTTTTTTGGTTTCTGTTGGCATGGTATATCTTTTTCCAGCCTTTCACTTTCAGTCTGTGTGCATCTTTGTTGGAAAGATGTGTTTCTTGTAGGCAGCAAATAGATGGGTTTTGTTCCTTAATCCATTCAGCCAGTCTGTGCCTTTTAACTGGAGAGTTGAGTCCATTAATGTTCAATGTGACTATTGATTGTTTTTGTAGGTCCTTGAGATGCATTGTTGGTTCATTTATTTGATAACTTTCCAATTTCTTGATATAGGCACTAATTTCTATAATCTTTCCTCTTAACACTGCTTGTGCTATATCCACGTATTTTGATATGTTATGTTGTCTTTTTCATTTGCATCCAGAAATTTTTTTATTTCTCTTTTTATTTCTTCTATGATCCACTATTCATTCAGGAGCATGTTGTTTAGTCTCCATGTGTTTGCATTTTCTCGAGTTTCTTAAATTGTTAATTTCCAGCTTCATTCCATTGTGGTCAGAGAAGACGCATGGCATGAGTTTGATTTTTTTTATTTTGTTGAGACTTTTTAAAGACTTAGCATATGGTCTACCCTAGAGAAATTTCCATGCACTAATGAAAAGAATGTGTGTTCTGCAGTTGTGGGATAAAATGTTCTATAGATATCAGTGAGGTCCATTTGGTCCACAGTGTGGATTATCCCTGTTATTTATTTGTTGATTCTGTCTAGTTTATCTCTCCATTGATGAAAGTTGGGTGTTGAAGTCCCCCATTATTATTGTGTTGGATTCTATGCCTCCCTTTAAACCATTCACATTTATTTTAAATAGCCAGGTGTCCTGGCATTAAGTGCATATGCATTTACTATAGTCACATCTTCCTGTTGAATTGATCCCTTAATCATCACATAATGCTCTTCTTTGAAACTTCTAACATTTGTTGTGGTAAAGTCTATTTTGTCTGATATTCGGATGGCTACACCTGCTCACTTTTGCTTTCTATTAGCATGTACAATTTTTTCCATCCTGTCACTTTTAGTCTGTGTGTATCTTTGTTGGTGAGATATGTTTCTTGTAGACAGCAAATACGTGGGTCTTGTTTTAATTGATTCAGTCTGTCTGTATCTTTTAATTGTAGAATTTAGGTCTTTTACATTCAAGGTTATTATTTATAAATAACAACCTGATCCTGCCATTTTCCCCTAAATATTTCTATTATTTATTTTGGATTTCCTTTGAACTTCTAGTTGGAGATTTTTTTGCCTTAAATTCTTTCATAATGCTTACTATCATTTTCTATCTCTCTGTGTAGCACATCCTTAAGAATCATTTGTAAGGTTGGATGAGTGGTGACAATTTCTTTCAATTTCTATTTATTTTGGAAGGACTTTATTCCACCTTCATTTTTAAATGAGAACTTTGCAGGGTACAGCATTCTCTATAGATGTTTTTTGTTCTTTTAGGATTTGTACTATGTCTCTCCATTTTCTTCTAGCCTCTAGTATATCTGATGAGAACATGTGTTAGTCTCATTGTGGATCTTCTGAAGGTAATTTGGTGTTTCTCTCATGCACATTTTAGAATTTTTCTATGTTTTACCATAGGAAAATTTTGACTGCAGTGTGTCATGGTGAAGGTCTTTTCTGGTCATGTCTATTAGTAGTTCTATGTGCTGCCTGTACTTGGATGTCCCTGTCTTCCACCAAGTTAGGAATGTTTTCTGCTATTATTGCACTGAATAGGCCTTCTAATCCATTTTCTCCTTCCACACCTTTAGGAACTCCTAAGACATGTATATTTGGTCATTTGGTAGTATCTCATAAGTCTCAAACAATATTTTAAGTTTTTCTAATTTTTTTCTTTTTGTTTTTGAGGTATTTCCAAGGATTTGTCTTCTAGCTCAGATATTATTTCTTCTGCCTCACCAAGTCTGGTGTTGAGGCTGTCTACTGTATTTTCTATATGAAATATTGAATCCTTCATTTCTAATGTTTCAGTTAGACTGCTCTTCAATTTTTCTCTCAGCAAAATTTTTCATCTATGTCATGTATGGATTTCTTTATCTCATGTATTTGTTTCTCTTTGTTTGTGAGTAGTATTATAATCATTATTATGATCATTATTTTGAATTGCTTTTTCAGGCATTTCATTAATCCATCTTCACATCTATTATTGAAGTGTTGTGTTCCTTTTCAGGAGTCATATTTTCTTCTTTATTGAAGTTTCTTATATTTCAGTGTTCATTTTCAGGCTTTTGCGGGGATATTTGTTTGTTTTCTCCTCTGATGACTTTGATTTTGTCTTTGAACTATACCTCTGTGGCTTAGTGGAACATCTCTTCCTTCAGTGAATAACCAGAGGCATTTACTGGGTGGGTTCAGGGAACTCTGGTCAGTGCCCAAGGGTGAGGAAGAATCCAAAGGGGCACCCAAGTTGGGCATTGTAGTTATCCTCAATTGTCTCTGTCATGGTGATCAATGCTTGGGGTTAGCCCACATGGCTAAACATCCACCCACACAGGTGCATGAACCACACAAAAGAGCTGTACAGTCCTCACTGTGGGCCATAACCCTCTGCAAAAGACCCACCCCAGGCACACAGGCAACTCTGAGCCTCTGGAGCCAGATATAGTGATTGTCCAGAGACTTGGCTATACTCTATGCACTATCATATAGTCACAAAATTTCCAGTCTTAGCACCCAAGGATCCCACATTCATTCTCACCTCCATGAACCTGCCTCATACATGCAGAAAGCAAAGGTGTTCCCAGAGCCAACTGTCTGTCAGTGATTTGCCTTTGCAGTTTGAGCATTGAGTGTGTGTGATAGAGTGGAGGGAGGGGAACACCTCACAATCCTAAGTGGGCTCCCTGCCAATCCTCCAGGCCAGACTCACAGTGACCGCAGATTTATTTCTTTGATAAAATCCCTTAGTCACATGTTTTGCAGCCTCTACTTACATTATTAAGATGGCACTTTCTCCCTGCTAGTTGTCAGGCTCCCTTGTGGGTGGATGGGGAGAAAGAAATATGCTACCCCTTCATGGGATTAGGTGGGCATCTTGCCCTCCAACTTGCACTCCAGGCTGGACTCAAAGTCCATGTGGTTTGCAAGGCTCTCCCTCAGGCATTATTACCAGTGACACAGGATGCCACAGTCTCCTCTCACCTGACTCCCAGAAGATGGTGTCTCTTCCAGCCCCTGGCTGCAGGAGTTCCCAGTGATGTCCCCTCTCAACCTGCTTGTTTGTCCTGTCCATGCTGCTCTACAGAATCTCTGTTCTTTCTGTAGAATTTCTGTGGCAAGCTTCTCTCCAACTGCCCCCTAGGAATGCACTCTCACTGCTTTTCTTCTTTATGTTCCCATGGTCAAAAGCAGCACATCTTTTCTCTATTCAATCATCTTCTCTACTTTACTTTTGAAAATTAACAATAATGTGCCATGGTGATAATTTTTCTGATCATGACTATTTGGGGTTCCATGTGCTTCCTGTATTTGTATGCCCCTATCTTTTTCCAAATGAGGGACATTTTCTGCTATTATTTCATTAAGTAGGTTTTCCACAGCATTTGTTTATCCAGTGCTTCAAGGATTTCCAAGACTCACATATTGGGTTGCTGGATTGTACCACAGAGATCCTGAATACTGTTGTTTCCCTAATGTGTTCTTTCCCACCATTATTTTTTGTCTAAGATCTTTCAAAAACCTATCTCCTAGATCAGATATTCTTTCTTCTGCCTCATCTAGTCTGTTGTTAATGCTTTCCATTGTATTAATTATTGACTTATTGAGTGCTTCATCCCTAATATTTCTGTTTTATTCTTTTTCAGTATCTCTATCTCTGCTAAAATTCTCATCCATGTCATGCACTGACTTCCTAATTTCTTTTTTTTTTTTTATGACAGGCAGAGTGGATAGTGAGAGAGAGAGAGACAGAGAGAAAGGTCTTCCTTTTTGCCGCTGGTTCACCCTCCAATGGCTGCTGCGGCCAGCGCATCTCGCTGATCCGAAGCCAGGAGCCAGGTGCTTCTCCTGGTCTCCCATGCAGGTGCAGGGCCCAAGCACTTGGGCCATCCTCCACTGCCTCCCGGGCCATAGCAGAGAGCTGGCCTGGAAGAGGGGCAACCGGGATAGAATCCGGCGCCCCGACCGGGACTAGAACCCGGTGTGCTGGTGCCGCAAGGTGGAGGATTAGCCTGTTAAGCCACGGTGCCGGCGAACTTCCTAATTTCATTTAACTATTTCTCTATATCTTTGAGTAATCTTACAAGCATTCATTTTAATTTTTTACAGGCATTTCTTCAACCTCCCTTTCTTCACAGTCCAATATTAATCCATTGTTACATTCCTATTGTGGAGTTATATTGTCTTGTCTTGCTTGCTGGTATTTTTTGTATTTTGATGTGGATTTTTATGCAGAAAAAGGGGATCTCCAGTTTCTACCACTTCTTGGAGGACATTTTTTATTGAAGGTTTGTTTCCTGGAAGTTAGTCCATGGATATTGATTGGTAGAGTACTTTAGCTTTAGTTCTTGTTGGCTTGTCTGGTATAGTCTCACTATACCTTTATTTGCTATAGTTTATGGTAGCCATAGTAAAAATCAAGACTGTTTCTATGGCTCAGTGTTGTCCTTGAGAGTCCTGTTATCTAGGTCTCCAGCATCTCCCAAGGGAGGGACTGGTTTGGTGAGCCTCTCAGATGTTGGGAGCAGGCCTTTCTCATGTTGTGTGGGTGTGCCTGGCACATAGACTCCCAGCCAGTATCAAAATCAGGCACTGGAGTTGTGAGATCAGTGCTGATTCTAGTTACTGAGTATATTTAGACACGGAGCCACTGTCCAGATCCAAAGCTCCAAGAGTTGCACTAATGCTGGGTGGCAGAGGTGGGACCCACACATTCTATCTGAAAGAGTGGATGAATCTATTAGAATGACTTTGACTCTGTAACAACAGGTCAAACTGTCTTGAGCCACTCTCTGTAAGCTGTTTGCTGAAATGCATTGGGTGCACCTACCTCAGGCTTCAGCAACAAGTGGGCAGCAGCACTCTAACTCTAAAGCTTCCATGGGAGGGACTGAAAACCAGAGCCCAGAGCCCTATGCTGGTCCCTGGGCCAGAGTCACTAGCAAGCCAAAGCATTGTGCTATTAACACACAGCACAAAAAGCCCAGTCTGAGTCTGGCACCATGATCCTGGGCACCATGATCCTGGGCTAGGTGGAGTGCATAAAATGCATCAATGCTCCAGGGGCATGCACATGGCAGGTTCAGGGAGCTCCAGCTGCTATTCATAGGTGGGTAAGAGTCCAGAATTATACATGGCATGGATATGTTGCAGCACCTCTGGCTATGTCAGTGGAGATAGGGGGATGCTGGAGCAGAATGGAATATTTGGACTTCCAGTCTTTGTGCCAAAGTGAACTAGCTGGTTCACTGCTCAGAGTGAGCCTACAGTGCCAGTGCACTTCATTCACCCAGACACGCACACCGTCCAGAAAACCAACAAACTTCATAATATATCCTGTGACCCCACCGTGAGAGTCTTTCCCAGTGTGCAAGGATTTTTGAGCCATACACATTCTGGGCACTTGCATGGGAACTTAGTAGCAACCTGCATTTTTCATTAGGATAGGGGAAGGGATGATCCACAATTCAGATGGGGCAGGTCCCTTAATTCTCAGAATCCTAGGAGCTGACTATCCCAGCTGCCTGGCCCCCAATCTGTGCCTCAGTGCAGAGCACTGTGTGGGCCTGGGCTCCAGAGCTACCACTTACCCTGTGGGGCCAGCTGGACCTGTGTGGGTCAGTCTGCCCTGCTAGAATGCAGCAATGTCTTTTGGGACCTGGGAAGAAGCTAGGCAAGAACCTCTTGTGACAGCAATCCTCTCGCAAGATGGCACCTCCCTGTTACAGTCCCTGAGGGGCAGAGAAAGGAAACCTGTGGGTTCCCTCTCTGAAGTCCAGGAGCCTGAGTTTTCCAGGGAGCACTCCTCACCCTTCTGCTGGTATGAGGCAGTGGATTCCTCTCCAGGGAGGGTCACCTGGGCGAGGGGTTTGTGCAAAGAGTCTCCATCTACACTCTCCTACTCACCTTTCCCCTGCAACAGGAAATCCCTCGACCAGGGTGCCAGGGCTTCAGACACTGCTAGTTTAGATTTTTTTTTTTCTCTTTCTCCTCTCTCTGTGCTGCTATACCTACAATTCTCTTACTGCATCTAAAGCTCCTCCTCGGATACTCAACTCAAGCCGTAGCAGCTTTGGGCCTTCTTGGTGGAGGAGGAGACAAACGATGGGCTCTTATATATGTTCATCTTGAATCTTCAGTAAATTGTGTACTTTTGAATGTAATTCTGAATTTTGGAAGCTACAAAACCAGAAATAATATCATAAACAATACAGATAATATATGCAACACTATTTTTTTGGTTTTTGATCATCTATATCGGTTCTGAATTTAGGGTGTGACTGAAAAATTAACCAGGAAGACATTTCTAGAAAGTTTGAAAAATGTTTTGGCATGTAACAGAATATTTAAAATTTGTATTCAATGTTAAAATGTAGTAAGACGATAAATAACAAAGGCTCCTTGTTTTGCTTGTAAAAATCAATTCCACTAATTTATATTTTACTAATGTAAATATACAATTCAAATAAAATTGTTTGGCAAAATGCTGATGGATAAACCAGAAGCCTAAATCCAGCATAGAAGAAAATTCTACTTATGCCTGTGCCTTCTTGTGCCTCAGGCTCACACAGGCATACATCTCAATGATAAATATTTGGTTTGGCTCACTAAGCCTTATTGTTATAATAATTGCTTATTTTTCTGGATAGCAAACCTATATATAATTATGTTCAATAAGACTTGAACTTAATCATGTTTATAATAATTTTCAAAACGCATACATAAGTATTTTCAAGAGAGTTTTCAAAATGATGTCTTTAAAACTTGCTAATTTATTTCTTAAATATCCAAGTCACAACCAGAAAAATGAGATTTTGGTTAGCTGTGCTGAATTATAACAAATAGAATAATAATAAAATATTAGCACATTTTTAACCTACTTGTTCTCTCAAAAGAACATTTATTAAAAAAAAACTTTCATTATGCTAGCTAATTCACAATTATTCATTAATGAAAAATTCTGTATAACCTGAGTTGTTACATTTGCATTTTTAAACTTTATTTCATAATAACTCAGACTATGAAACCCCACTAAATATAATAATGTAACTCATACTTTGGTTGTAATAAAAATAGTGAACTCTAAAATTATCTCAGGTACTGTAACATCATTGAACACATAGAACAAGACAGATACAGACTTCTGTGAGCACAAATAAGGAGAATATTCCTTCACAAACTGTGTCTCTCCTTATTCAATCAGAACCATAAGTATGGTAGCAAGACAAAGAATTTTTCTCTGTCTGGTGAGTTAATTGTTTTTTTTTTTTTTTAATGTTTCAGAAGCCGTAGATAACAAATTTCCCTTTAAGCTAATAGAAATTAGCCAATATAAAAAAAATCTCTACATACTTTGCTTTTTTTCCATCAGAGCATGGCATTTAATTGTAACTGAGTTCTTGGAATTGTAAAAAAAATGTCACTCTTTTCAAACAGTAAAAAAGATTGTGTACCCCAAAATAGTTCTTCTAAACACATTAAAATAGTGGTACCTTTTTCTCAGAATAATAATAAAATAAAACTAGTTGAGATTACAATTGCTGGATGTAAAAATTTAAGTCTTAGAGGGTTTGAAAACAAATATTTATGCCAAAGCTTAGCATATTCAAAGGTTCTCTCCAGCAAAGAATGAAATAAAGTGGCATTCTCTGAACCTGAGTATGTGATGTATCAGTCCAAGAATCAGTGTGTATTTTAGAAAACAATACAAAAAAAGTAATTTTTTCTATATGGAAAATTTCACTTTCATAACTTAAATTTGTTCGTGTCTTTTTGTGCATTAAATGCTAAAAGACTTCACATTATCCTTCCCACAAATATTTAGCCAAGATGCCAGCTGCTGACTATGGGCCTGTGACACAGGGCTTGGCACATTTCCAATCTGATGCCTCTGCTGTATCCAAAACAGAGAATTTAAAATGCAGTTTCTTTGCTGAATGATCTTAAATCCCCAAATGAGCATATGTGAGAGAATGCAGTTAGGGTACTGATGCAAAATCATTAGACCAGTGCTTTAACACAAAATGGAAAGACAAGGTCATCCCCTGATGATGAGGCACCATTAGAGACCAGAGAGGGCTGTAGTTGCAAACACACAAGCTCCTAGATCTCACACTTCAAATCGTGATGATGGCTAGTGTTTTTTAGTTCTTGCTCTGTCTAGGCTAAGTGATTTACATGGATTAACTAAGTTAATTCTATTCATATCACCATTTTAAAAAGATTTATTTATTTATTCATTCATTCATTCGGAAGGCAAAGTAACAGAGAGAAGAAGGGAGAGACAGAGAGAGGGGCTTCCCTCCACTGGTTCACTCTCCAAATGGCTAGAACCAGGGCTGGGCCAGGCAGAAGCCGGGAGCCAGGAACTTCTTTTAGGTCTCCTACATGGGTGCAGGTGCCCAAGGACTTGGGCCATCTTCCACTGCTTTCCCATGCACATAAGCAAGGAGCTGGATCAGAAGAGGAGCATCTGGGACTCAAACTGGCACCCCTATGGAATGCTGGCACTGCAGGCTTTAACATGTTGCACCACAGTGCTTACCCACTTGCCACCATTTTTTTTCTTTTTTTTTTTAACTTTTATTTAATAAATATAAATTTCCAAAGTACAGTTTATGGATTACAATGGCTTCCCCCCCCCTATAACTTCCCTCCCACCTGCACCTCTCCCATCTCCCGCTCCCTCTCCCATTCCATTCACATCAAGATTCATTTTCAATTATCTTTATATACAGAAGATCGATTTAGTATATATTAAGTAAAGATTTCAACAGTGTGCACCCACACAGAACATAAAGTGTAAAATACTGTTTGAGTACTAGTTATAGCATTACTTCACATTGAACAATACATTAAGGACAGAGATCCTACATGAGGAGCAAGTACACAGTGACTCCTGTTGTTGACTCAACAATTTGACACTCTTGTTTATGGCGTCAGTAATCACCCTAGGCTCTTGTCATGAGCTGCCAAGGCTATGGAAGCCTTTTGAGTTCACTGACGTCCATCTTATTTCGACAAGGTCATAGTCAAAGTGGAAGTTCTCTCCTCCCTTCAGAGACAGGTACCTCCTTCTTTGATGGCCCCATTCTTTCCACTAGGAGCTCACTCACAGAGATCTTTCATTTAGGTCCTCTTTTTTTTTTTTTTCCAGAGTGTCTTGGCTTTCCATGCCTAAAATATTCTCATGGGCTCTTCAGCCAGATCCGAATGCCTTAAGGGCTGATTCTGAGGCCAGAGTGCTGTTTAGGGCATCTGCCATTCTATGAGTCTGCTGTGTGTCCTGCTTCCCATGTTGGATTGTTCTCTCCCTTTTTAATTCTATCAGTTAGTATTAGCAGACACTAGTCTTGTTTCTGTGATCCCTTTGACTGTTAGACCTATCAATATGATCAATTGTGAACTGAAATCGATCACTTCACTTGCCACCATTTTAAAGATGTAAAAAAAATGGTGATACAAGGAAACCAGGCAGGAAGTAAAATAGAAATAAGTGAGTTGGAATTTTTGAAGTCCTGCCTTGTAACTTTACCTTCTCACTTGTCAATCCAGGATGCACATGTCTCTCATACAGGACCAGGAAGGAAGAGACATCATGATAACCACAGGGAAGTTTACCTCTACATGGAGGCGCCATAAAAGTTCCAGAAAGCTTCATGCATGCTAAGCCCCCACTCCCTTTATTTATTCAACTAAAGTACAACCTCCTGCCTCATAGAAGAGGCTGGGAAGGCAGGAGAAGCTCTCTTGCTCTTGATCATGCGTGGGGATCCTCCTCAGGCCTCCTCCCCTCCTCTTCTCATAGGCAGTGCTCTGGCTCACACACAGTGGGTATTTCTACCCAAGGGGCAGCCTACACCCACATCTGAATATATATTCACTCTGTCTTTTAAATGCATCCTGCTCACTTGTGCACTATATATGGATGCCTCTACTTTCAATCCTTATTTCTGTGGGGACAAGAACCCAGAATAAAGATTAAGATACTTAGGCCCATATCAGTGGCACATTAGACATCACTTATGATCAAAGTGCAAAGGTCATTTTGACTTCAGAGTCCACCACAGTGCTAGCTCCCACTCTCACACAGTCTGGAGGCAGGGAACACGAATTCCAATCAGATAATCGTAACATCAGATTAAGCCACTGTTACTCAGGGAATGTCTCCTCCAGCATGAAGTCAGAAAGCAGATCAAGAAGCCTTTATCACAGTGAGCCTCTCCAAGTGAGCATGCACTCTGACAGTGTGAACTTCTGCTTCCTCAATGAACCACTTACTGTTTGCTCTGTTATTCTCCCATTCACTCTTACAGTGAAATCAGGAACTTGAGTACGGAGCTTACTGAGTCACTGGCACCAATATGTCTACATTAAACTGTGTAAAAGTCATCTCATTTCAATAAAAATGTCCAAAACTACAAAGTTGGCTCCCAAGTGTGATTGTTTTTAAGTGTAAAAGGTCATCATGTCTGCAAAGTATTCTCAGATAAGTCAGAAAAATCATACCTGCTCACACAAATATACAGAAAATAACTGACAGAAAAGAAAGAGACCTCAAACTATTGGTGAAAAAATGGACTAAAAGATCAATTTTTCTGAAGCAAATTTTTTTTTTATTTCATGAATAATGAACACATTTTTCATGAACTTTTTGAAGACCTCTCATATTAATTTGGGGAATCTGAATTGAAAGTATAGGAGGGGCTGGCGCTGTGGTGCAGCGGGTTAACGCCCTGGCCTGAAGCGCCAGCATCCCATATGGGCTCCAATTAGAGTCTCGGCTGTTCCACTTCCGATCCAGCTCTCTGCTGGATCCAGGAATGGAATGGCTGGGTCTAATGGTATATTGATTTTCAGATTTCTGAAGAATCCCTATACCGTCTTCCATAGTGGTTGTAGTTTACATTCCTGCCAACAGCGTATTATGGTACCTTTCCCACCACATCCTCACCAGCATTTGTTATTTTTTTAAAGGATTCATTTATTTATTTGAAAGTCAAGAGTTACACAGAGAGAGGAGAAGCACAGAGAGAGAGAGAGAGAGAGAGAGAGAGATCTTTCATCCGCTGGTTCACCTGGTTCACTCCCTAATTGGCCGCAACAGCTGGAGCTGTGCTAATCTGAAGCCAGGAGCCAGGAGCTTCTTCCAGATCTCCCATGCGGGTGCAGGGGCCCAAGGACTTGGACCATCTTCTACTGCTTTCCCAGGCCATAGCAGAGAGCTGGATCGTAAGTGGAACAGCCGAGACTCGAACCGGCACCCATGTGGGATGCCGGCACTGCAGGTGGTGGCTTTACCCGCTATGCCACAGCACCAGCCCCAAATTGGTTATTTTTTATGTTTGGATGAGAGACATTCTAACTGGGGTAAGGCGAAACTTCATTGTAGTTTTGATTTGTGTTTCCCTGGTGGTTAGTAATCCTAAGCATCTTTTCATGTGTCTGTTGGCCAAGCTTCTTAGTTTGATAAAATCCCATTTGTCTATTTTTGCCTTTATTTCCTGTGCTGCTGGGGTCTTATCCAAAAAGTCTTGGCTGATGCCAATGTCTTGCAATGTTTCCTCTGTATTTTACTCTATCAATTTGATGGTTTCTATCTTAGACTTAGATCCTTGATCCATTGTCAGCTTATATTTGTACAGGGTGTAAGGTAGAGTTCTTCTTTCATATATCTTTTAATACTTCTCATGCAGAGATCCAGTTTTCCCAAAACTATTTGCTGAAGTGACTGTCCTTTGTCCAGGAATTGATTGTACCTTGTTTGCCAAAGATATTGGTTGTAGATGCATGGATTAATTTCTTGAATCTTTAGTGTGTTCCACTGGTCAATACGTCTATTTTTATGGCAGTATCAAGCTGTTTTGAGTATGACTGCACTTTAATATGTATTCTGATGGCTCCAACTTTATTTTTGTTGTTTAGATTTTCTATAGCTACTTGAAGTCTCTTGTAATTCCTATGAACCTTTGGGTTATTTTTTTTCAGATCTGAGAAGCCATCTTTGGTATTTTGATTGTGACTGCATTGAATCTGTAAATTTTTTTGGGTAGTATGGACACTTCGATGATATTAATTCTTCTACTCAATGAACATGAACTTTTTTTCCATTTTTTGGTGTCTTGTTCTATTTCTTTCCTTCATGTTTTGTGATTTTCACTGTACAGATCTTTCACATCCTTGGGTAAATTTATACCAAGTTTTTTAAACATTTTTGTAGCTGTCGTCAACAGGACTGATCTTATAGGTTCTTTCTCAGCAAGAGCATAGTTTGTATATACAAAGGCTATTGATTTTTGAAGGTGGATTTCATATCTTGCAGCTTTGTGAAACTCTTACTAGTTCCAATAATCTTTTAGTGGAGTCTTTTGGTTCCCCTATGTATAAGATCGTAGCATCTGAAAACAGATAATTTGATTTCTTTCTTTCCCATTTGATTCCCTTTGATTTCTTTTTCTTTTCTAATGGCTCTGGCTAAAACTTTCAGAAATATATTGAATAGTAATCATGAGAGTGGGAATCCCTGTTTCATTCTGGATCTTAGTGGAAATGCTTCCAGCTTTCTCTCATTCAGTATGATGTTAACTGTGAGTTTGTCATATTGCCTTGATTGTATTGAGGTACATTCCTTCTATGCCCAATTTGCTTAAGGTTTTTATCATGAAAGGATGTTGTATTTTATCATATGCTTTCTCAGTATCTATTGAGGTAATCACATGGTTTTTAACTATTTAATTTGTTAATGTGATGTATCATATTTATTAATTTGCATATGTTGAACCATCCCTGCATACCAACTTGGTCTGGGTGAAAGATATTCCTGAATTGTTATTGGATTCAATTATCTAGTATTTTCTTGAGGGTATTTGCATCTGTGTTCACAAAGAATATTGATCTATATCTTTCTTTGTTGTACCTTTTTCTGGTTTGGGAATTAAGGTGATGCTGTCTTCATAGGTGGAGTTAGAAATGTGCCAGGGGATTCCAATACAATCCCATCAAGGTGGCATGTACCAATGCCATCTCACTAGTCCAAGTGATCAGTTTCAGTTCACAATTGATCACATTGATAGGTATAAGAGTCAAAGGGATCACACAAACAAGACAAGTGTCTGCTAATATTAACTGATAGAATCAAAAAGGGAGAGAAGGATCCAACATGGGAAGTGGGACACACAGCAGACTCATAGAATGGCAGATGTCCTAAACAACACTCTGGCCTCAGAATTAGCCCTTAAGGCATTCGGATCTGGCTGAAGAGCCCATGAGAGTATTTTTGGCATGGAAAGTCAAGATACCATGGAAAAGAAAAAAAAGAAGAAGACCTAAATGAAAGATCTATGTGAGTGAGATCCCAGTGGAAAGAATGGGGCCATCAAAGATGGAGGTACCTTTCTCTGAAGGGAGGAGCGAACTTCCACTTTGACTATGACCCTATCAGAATAAGATCAAAGTCAGCAAACTCTAAGGGCTTACATAGCCCTGGCAACTCATGACTAGAGCCTAGGGAGATTACTGACGCCATAAACAAGAGTGTCAAATTGTTGAGTCAGCAACAGGAGTCACTGTGTACTTACATCTCATGTGGCATCTGTCCTTAATGTGTTGTCTAATGTGCAGTGATGCTATAACTAGTACTGAAACAGTATTTTTACACTTTGTGTTTCTGTGTGGGTGCAAACTGATGAAATCTTTACTAATTATATACTGAATCGATCTTCTGTATATAAAGGTAATTGGAAATGAAAAAAAAAAACCTGGTGTTAATTGGAAATGGCATAGAAAATTAATTAATTTTTTAAAAAATATTATGTAGGATCTCTGTCTTTAATGTGCTGTACACTGTTATTTAATGCTATAACTAGTACTCCAACAGTATTTTTTTCACTTTGTGTTGCTATGTGGGGGCAAACTGTTGAAATCTTTACTTAATATATACTAAACTGATCTTCTGTATATAAAGAGAATTGAAAATGAATCTTGATGTGAATGGAAGGGGAGAGGGAGCGGGAAAGGGGAGGGTTGCGGGTGGGAGGGAAGTTATGGGAGGGGGAAGCCATTGTAACCCATAAGCTGTACTTTGGAAATTTATATTCATTAAATAAAAGTTTAATAAATGATAAAAAAAAGAAGGAGTTTAGGGAGGATTCCCTCCCTTTCAATTGTTTTGAATGGTTTGAGAAGAATTGAAATTAGTTCTTCTTTAAATGTCTGGTAGAATTCAACAGTGAAGCTATCTGGTCCCAGTCTTTTCTTTGTGGGCATGGTCTTTATTGATTCAATCTATCTTGGTTATTGATCTTTTTAGGTTTTCTATGTCTTCCTGGTTCAGTTTTTGTAGATTTTATGTGTCCAGAAATATATCCACTTATTCTAGATTTTCTAATTTTTTATATATAGCTGTTTGTATTAATTCCTGGTATTGTTTTTATTTTTGTGGTATCTCTAGTAAGATCTTCTTTTTATATCTGATTTCATTAATTTGGATCTTTTTTTTGACATATTTAATTCTTCATTTCTAGTATTTCAGTTTGATTTGTTTCCAATATAGCTATCTCTCGGCAGAATTTCTCATCCATGCCATGTATGGAGGTTTTTTTTTAATCTCATGTATTTGCTTCTCATTGTTTTTGAGTAATTTCATGATTCTTCTGAATTCCTTATCAGACATTTCATCAATCTCTTTGTCTTCACATCTAATATTGAAGCGTTGTTGTGTCCTTTTGAGGAGTCATATTGTCTTTTTTTTCATGCTTCTTGTATTGCTGTATGTGTTTTTAGGCATTTGTGGAAACACTGTTGGTTTTCTCCCCTGATGGTTTTTTTTATCTTTGAAATATGCCTCTATGGTTTAGTGGAATGCCTGCTACTTTAGCAGAAAACCAGAGGCATGTGCTGGGTGGAGTCAGGGAGCTTAGGCCAAGGCTTAAGGATGGAGCAAGAGTCCAGGGTGATACCCAAGTTGGGTGTGGTAGGTCTCCTCTATTGTCAACAATGGGGAGAATATGATCACCTCAGCTGGCATGATCATAGCCTCGCCCTCTCTGCCAAGGTGAACCAACTATTCAGGGTGAGTCACAGTGGCACTGTACTCCATCCAAGCAGGTGCATGAACCACACAAAGGATCTGTGCACTCCTCAGTGTGAGCATGGAACCCTCTGTGATGACCCATCTCAGGCACTAACAGAATTGTGAACATCTGAAGCCAGACACAGTTATTGCCAGAGACCCAGACACACCCCTGCCTATCACTCAGTCACAAAATTCCCACAGTCATAGTGTGCTGGGCTCTCACAATCACAGGAGCAAAGGATCCTCTCTTTGCCACACGAGCCTCCCCTAACCACAGAGATAGCCAAGGAATTTCCAGAGCCAGTTGCCTGCCTGATAGAAGGTGGTCAGTGCTCCCATTGGCAGGTTGAGTTGGGCACCTTGATTGAGGGGAGGGGAGTGAAGCTTTTCACAGTCTTAAGTAGGTGCCTGATCCCTACCCCAACCCTCAGGTGGACTCAAAGACAGTGGTGACAGAAGACAACAAAATACCCCAGTCATGTGCAGACCGCAGCAGCCTCTACTTGCCTTATCAAGATGGCACTTCCTTCCTGCTAGTCTTCAGGTATCTTTGTATGGGGGACAGAAAGAAAGAAATGTGCTCTTCCTTCTTGGGGCTAGGTGGGCATCCTGTCACTCACTAGTTCTCCAGGCTGGACTCAAAGTCAGTGTGGTCCATGAGGTTCTCCCTCAGTCAGTATCACCAGTGATACAGGCTGCTGCAGGCTCCTCGCACCTTGCTCCAAGAAGATGGCTTCCCCTCCAGCAGCTGGTTGTGAGATTGACCAGTGGTGTCACACTCCCTGCTATGTGATTGAACCATCTCTACTGCTCTGTGGTATCTCTTTTTTTTCTGTAGAATTTCTAATGCAAACTTCTCTTCAACTGTCCCCTGGGAATGCAGTTCCTCCCCTTTTCTTCTGTTGTTTTCCTGTGGTCAAAGTCAGTACATCTTTTCTCTATTCAGCCATCTTGGATCCCCCAGATACCACCTTGAAGTTCACTCTTGTCTTCAGGAGTTTCTTTTCCAGAAACTCCAGGTCCCAAGCAAAATGTTACTGCTACTTGCACATTGACCCTAGGCTGTCCTGGGCCCACATTGCCATAATTAAAATTACTCAAGTGTCATAATATTAATAGCCAACTAATCAAAGGACTGCCATGAGCATTACAAACTATGAACTTGGACATGAGCTGAACACACACTTCTTGAGACCAACTTCAATGTAAAAGTGCATTTACCCCAAGTCCCAAGGGGGGCTGGGTATTAAATGATAACTGTCAGCCTCCTTGCTCTGTACTTTGCAATAAACATTTCTGTTCTTCTAACACCCTGGTTTCAGTAATTAATTGCTACACATGAGACAAGTGGAACTAATTTTAGGATTCTGTAGTAACAATTCCAATAGCTTTTGCAGGTGTTTTATATCATCTGTACATAGGAGACTGCTTAACACCACTTTCCTGGCACTCATATTTTAAACATGTGTCCTCTTTGTAATCAGCCAGAAAAGAAATTAAGTCATAGATTATATTTTCCTTTCTAAGGCATGGGCCTGAGTTCTAGTTTTTTGTCCGTGGCCTTTTTTCATCTTTGTAGTTTATCCCACCTCCTTTTCACAGGACTGCATTGCCCTTGAAAGAGTTCACAGGATAAACAAATCAGAGTGCAATAAAATAGCCCCAATAATACAAAAGAAATACAAGAAGTTCACATTTACACTGGGATTCAAGCAAACTTCAGCACATTAGGTGAATTAGTGTATAGTCAAAATCACCATAAAACAACCTGTAAATAGCCCATTAAGCAGGGGATCATTGGTTTGTATAGTAATTCTTAGGCACAGTAAATTCTGACAACCACTGAGCTGAACAAAAGGAACAAAATAAAAATTTACATGCAAATGTCTGAACATCCAAGTGATTCTGTTTTTAAGATAACCATCAAATCCTGAGCACTATGGGATGTGAGGGTGGGTGGTGAGAAAAGAATTTTAAGTGGTTCTGCTTGCTGTGGGGTTTATTCCATTTGGTTTAATGTTAAGCCTCTAAAAACAAAACATATGTAAATAAATTTGTTTGTTGTCAGGATTAAAGAAGAGTAGAGCAAATAAATTTTGCTTCCAGCCGTGATGGAGGAATTCTATCACAGTAGGCTTCCTGTCATAAGCAACTCTAAAACTGGACAAAATGTATGAAATCACTTCTTTGAGACATTGAACAAAAGGCAACACATGAAAGCAAACCCAAGAAGAAGGGTTAAAAAAAGTGAGATTGGTTCTGTAATTGTACCAACTTTCTATTGGCATCACTTAGACTAGGGGTCGAGAGAGGAAGCTCAGAGCACAGTAGCCACCTTGAGGTGAGGAGACCAAGAGTAGATTTTGGTGTAATTGAGGTGATTGGAATTACATAACAGGGTCTAGATGGAAGTGAACTGAGTAAAAGAGGTCCAGAAACCTAGAAACCTGAATGGAGGTGTTGTAGAACCTTACAACCTGGGTCCATTCATCCAGTGTACAGCAAGCCAATCACTGGAGTTGGGGTGGTAGAAGGAAGTAGGCATTTAATGAAGAGCAGAGAGCAGGGAGCTGGGCAGCTGTCACTTAATTCCCAAGGTCTCTGAGAGATTAGGGATAAAGGTTCTTATGTATTAAATGTGGAGTTGAGAGATACATGTTCATCTGATTGGTCTCTTGTTGGTCTGCAGTACTCATGGCCCTCCTATGATTGGTCAGCAATATAGTGTTCTTTTGGGAATTTTGATGATAGCAAAGTGGGATAAAGTTATTCAAATAGCAGTGACTTCTTACTCAAGGCCTGAAATTCCTGGAGAAGTGCTCAACATAATACCAAACATCAAAATGTTATCTATAGAGGAGATAAATGACCTCATGAGTCTTAGCTACACTACCCTCTCAATTCAGTGAATAATTTCAGTAAGATTTTGAGCAGAGCAAGAAAACTTGAAGCTAAGGGAAGGAGGCTGACAGTCCATGGAAGACCAGGACGTGATGGTTTCTAGCATCTGTATGAAAGGCATTGTGGGAAGACTTGCTTTGCAGCTCCACTTGAATCTTTGAATAGCAACCCATGGTGAACAATAAGCAGGTTGGAACTCCCTGAGACAATACAAAGCGTAATTAGTAGGAAAAGAATAGATACAGAAGAATAGTGACTTGAACTCCTACAGCTAGACAGGGCAGAGACATTTGCCTCTGACCTGCCAAAGTCAAATTACTTTATTAACACTGCAGAAAACTTTGCAAAGTCCACACTTTAGAAGGAGGGATTACCTGCTCCTAATGGAAATGTAACTCTTGACCTCTCTTAACAGTAAGGCTTGAAAAAATCAAGATCATCTGTAAGTAAATTAACTGCCTGTGGGAACAAAACCCAACACTCTAATAGGAAAAAGGATAAAAATCTAACCAACACCAAATCTATAATGTCCAGTAGACATGCAAGTGAAGAAAACTTGGGAACTTCACCCCAAAATGTGGCACTCTGGTATGTTGACTATGTTAGATTACTGGCCCTCGAAAGTCAGCAGATGCTGGAAGAGGCTTTTCTGTGAAAGTCTGTTGTCTGTCTAAAGATGAGACTGCCAAAGAGGAAAATAATATACTCTACTCACTTAGAAACTTTCATTAACCTGCATCACAGGAAAGACTAGGGAATGTAACCCAACCCAAACAGACTTTGTCACAAGCTACTGTCTGTCTCCAGCCCTATTCATTCTTCTAAAGAGAATCATTTACTAATCATTATCCTTTTGTGCTTTTACTCCATTAATAACAATTTACTTCCTCTCAAAATTATGTACATTTCTCCTTCCCTCTCCCCTACAAGTAATTCAGCACCTGAACCTCAGAGGGTTATTAGGTAATCACCTTTCAACTATGTTTCAGCTCACATTAAATAAATGTATATACTTTTCTCTTATTAATTTCTCTATTGTCAATTCATTCAACTTAACCTTTGGATGGGTAAGGGAGAGCTTTCCACTTGCCCTACATGAAGAAGTAGAAAAATGTGGTCCATAACCAGAATAATAATCATTTAAAAAGAACAGACCCAGAAATGACACAGATGAGGAAGTTAATAGGTGACATCTTTAGAAAAGCCCTTATAAAAATACGCAAGGAGTTAAGGGGGAAGAAAGAAAGAAAGGAAAATAGGAAGTTTCAATAAGGAAGCAATAATCATAAAAAAGAAAATACTAGAAATAAAAAATATAATATCAACAAAGGTTAAATGCATCAAAAAGGCTTAGCAGCAGCTTACATAATGCAGAAGAAACTACCAATTAGCTTGAAAATTGAGCAATGCAAATAATCCAGACAGAAACATAACAAGAAGAAAGAGATGAAAAACAATAAGAGAATCTCAGTAACTTATGGTACAATTTCAAGGAGATCTAAGGACCTCAACAAAGCCTAAGCATGATTAAGACCATACCAGTGCATATCTGTTAGGGTTCAATTAGGTAAGCAAAATGGAATAAGTGATATATAATAGAGTATTTATTAATGTTATCTGAGAAGCAGAGAGACTGACACAGAGAAAGACTGGAGCTGGAGGTGGGGGGAAATGGAGCTCTCTTGGCCACTGATTCACTCCCCAAATGCCTGCAACAGCTGGGGATGGGCCCAGCCAAGGTGAGGAGCTAGAAACTTTCTCACATCTCCTGTATACGTGGCAGGAATCCAATTACTTGAGCCCTCACTTACCAGCTCCCAGGGTCTGTGTTTGCAGCAAGGTGGAGTCAGAGCTGGAGCCAGGAATCGAACCTAATCTCTCTGATGTGGGACTTGGGCATCTTAACCGCTAGGCCAATTGCCCTCTGCTAGATCTGTGCTCAAGTGCCATGATGGAGGGACGCACAGGGCTGGAAGCTGGAAGAACGCTCATGGAGCTATAGGTAGAAGGGCCATGCTTTACTCAGCCAGCACCTCAGCGGCTCATGTGGTGGCTTGGGCAGGCTAAAGAATAACTTCACAGGGGCCAGCACTGTGGCATAGTGGGTAAAGCCTCTTCCGCAGTGCCAGCATCCCATATGGGTGCTGGTTTGAGTTATGGCTGCTCCACTTCTGATCCAGCTCCCTGATGATGTGCCTGGGAAAGCAGCAGAGGCTGGCTCAAGTCCTTGGGCCCCTGTGCCTGGAGACCTGGAAGAAGCTCCAGGCTCCTGGCCTTGGATCAGCCCAGCTCCAGTTATTATGGCCATTTGGGTAGTGAACAAGGGATGGAAGACTTCTCTCTCTCTCTCTCTGCCTCTTCCTCTCTGTAACTCTGCCTTTCAAATAATTAAGTAAATCTTTAAAAAAACAACTTCACAGCCTTTTGGGATTCATACTTCTTTATTCTCACAGCAGTGGGTGAGAGTACACAGGAAATAACCACTTGCTTTTGGCAGCCAACAAGCTATAGAAAAGTCTGCACCCAGCTCTGTCCTCAGTTTCTTATATATGTTTTGCAGACAACAATGGCAAGCAGTCAAGGAGTTACATAGTAGAACTCTATCAGTTTCTGGGGCCCCTGACCGGCAGAAAATATGTCAGCTACTGGGCCTGTCCAGTTGCCATCACACCAATTACCATAGAGGCACGGATAAGAAAGCGTAATAGCATGGAAACTTGATAAACATCACCTTCCCAACTTCAGCTCCTCAACACTCCTCCCCTACAATAAGGGATTGATTTTGAGGATTAAACCCTTGATTCATCACCATGATGTCCCCAAGTAGCAAGATGATGACATCAAATATCCATTTACTAAAACCACTGCTTTGTCTCTGAAGGAAACATTCCTCTCTTGAAAACTGAGACCTCTAGACAAGAAGTATGCCCAAGGTTGCAGATACACGAATAGTTTTGTGAGTGATGTATTAGGGGTGAACAGTGAGCTAAGCCACTTAGCCCCACATCCATTACTTCATTACCAGATCTGTGTAATGGAAGCAGCAGCATCATCAATTGGACACTAATTTAAAGCATACCATCTATCTTGGATGACACCACTCCAAGCTTATAAAGGGCTGCCATTCTTCTGCCACCAATTTTTAGTCTTCAAAAGGCTTTTCCATCAGGCCAGCTGCTTTAGAGTTATGGAGAACAAAATAGCACAAGTGAGTTCCATGAACACAGAGCCATTGCTGCCTTTTATGACTTAGGCAGGTATGGGAACATGGTTATAAAAAAGACAGATGTAGTGTCAGTCCAGGGAACCCTAGAGCTTCTTTGTCACATAGCAATTATGCAATGATTACTTAATTGCAAATACCACAAATTTCACAAAAGAAAACAAAGTTATGCATAAGAATGTATGTATCACAGCACAAATGAATCTAGTTGGGAGGTGGAAATGTCAAAGCCTATTCTAGTATCAGGAATTACTTTAAATTTCTCTAATTCCAGACCTTGTCATATTTCAAATGCTTTAGCTCCAGTCCATTCTGCTTGTGCTGGACAGACTACATTGATTTAACTTTTGCCCAATATGAACGTGTTCTACTTTTAATATTTGAATTATGCATATTTGCAATTAGATTTATAATTTCATTTTAAGCTTTTCTTTGTGCAAGAATTATGTACAAAATCATTATTTCCTCAATAGAAAAAAATCTATGGTTAAAATGCATACTTACTAAACGTTCCTTAATTCTTGCAAGAGCAAATGCAATTGTACTTAATTCTTTTAGCTTAACTATGGAACTTTATTGTTTAACTGTACAAGTATAAGTAAATATAGTTTAACTAAAGTGAATTTCATGAGTAAACATCGGAAAGCAAGTTTTCATTTTTGAAACTTTCTGGAGCTCATCAATATCTTTCTTCACTTTCAACTTCAAAGCAAGGTCTGTATATGATAATATCTTGTCGCACTTTGTCTGAAGTTAAAAACTATTATAAAACTAGAATGTCAATTGTTGAGATATGCCTAGATCAGAAGTGCTAAGTGATTTTAGTGAAATTTTAATGCATTCATTGCATAGTGGAATTTCTCAAAGAAATCTTGAGGCATAAATTAATCATAGTTTCCAAATACCTTAATTCAGAATTTTATTTTGGAAAACAAAAGGTTGCATCATTTGTATTTTACCTTGCCAAACTCAAGAATATCTAGCTAAATTTTTCCTAAAAATAGCTTGCCATTGTATTAGTTAATCCAACTGCCATAACAAAATGCCACAAACTGGATGGTTTAAACTACAGAAATATGTTTTCTCACAGCGCTGAAGACCAAAAATCCAAGATCCAGGTGCCAGAAGGTTTAACTTGGAGGGGTTGGGTAAAGACGGAGAGTACATGAGCTGCGCCTGAATGCTCCCTGGTGTCTCTTCTTACAAGGACACTAATCCTATTGTGCCAGGATGCCACCCTCATGACCTCATTTAACTGAATTACACCCCTAAATACAGGCACACTGTGGGGTCAAGTTCAACATGATTTATTTTGGGGAGCACAAACATACAGTCTGCTATGGTTTGTATATGTTTGTCCCATCAAAACTCATGTTGAAGTTTGGTACCCAGTGTAACAGTATTGAGACATGACTTGGCTTTTAAGAGGTGGGTAGGCCATGAAGACACTGATTGAATGAATAGATTAATGCAGTTCTAGCAGGTCTAGATTAGTTCTCACAAGAGTGAGTTATTATAAAGCAGATGGCCCCCTTTGTGTCCTTGTCTCTTCCCCATACACTTGTTTGCCCTTCTGCTTTCTACCATGAGTTGAACCTGCACAGCCCTCACAAGAAACCAAGCAGATGCCTGCACCATGTTCTTAGATTTCCAAGCCTCCAGAACTGTGAGCCAAATTAAAAGCCTCTACTTATTTTCTTTTTTTTTTCTTTTTTTTAATGTGTTTTTTTTTTAACTTTTATTTAATGAATATAAATTTCCAAAGTACAGCTTATGGGTTACAATGGCTTCCCCCTCCCATAACTTCCCTCCCACCCGCAACCCTCCCCTTTCCCACTCCCTCTCCCCTTCCATTCACATCAAGATTCATTTTCAATTCTCTTTATATACAGAAGATCAGTTTAGTATATATTAGGTAAAGATTTCAACAGTTTGCCCCATATAGCAACACAAAGTGAAAAAAATACTGTTGGAGTACTAGTTATAGCATTAAATAACAGTGTACAGCACATTAAAGACAGAGATCCTACATAATATTTTTTTAAAATTAATTAATTTTCTATGCCATTTCCAATTTAACACCAGGTTGTTTTTTTTTTTCATTTCCAATCATCTATATATACAGAAGATCAATTCAGTATATAATTAGTAAAGACCTCATCAGTTTGTACCCACACAGAAACACAAAGTATAAAAATACTGTTTCAGTACTAGTTATAGCATCACTTCACCTTAGACAACACATTAAGGACAGATCCCACATGGGGTATGAGTACACAGTGACTCCTGTTGCTGACTTAACAATTTGACACTCCTGTTCATGGCGTCAGTAATCTCCCTAGACTCTAGTCATGAGTTGTCAGGGCTATGGAAGCCTTTAGAGTTCGCTGATTTTGATCTTATTCCAACAGGGTCATAGTCAAAGTGGAAGTTCTCTCCTCCCTTCAGAGAAAGGTACCTCCTTCTTTGATGGCCCCGTTCTTTCCACTGGGATCTCACTCACAGAGATATTTCATTTAGGTCTTTTTTTCTTTTCCATGGTATCTTGACTTTCCATGCCTACAATTCTCTCATGGGCTCTTCAGCCAGATCCGAATGCCTAAAGGGCTGATTCTGAGGCCAGAATGTTGTTTAGGACATCTGCCATTCTGTGAGTCTGCTGTGTCTCCCGCTTCCCATGTTGGATCCTTCTCTCCCTTTTTGATTCTATCAGTTAGTATTAGCAGACACTTGTCTTGTTTGTGTGATCTCTTTGACTCTAGACCTATCAGTGTGATCAATTGTGAGCTAAAATTGATCACTTGGACTAGTGAGATGGTATTGGTACATGCCACCTTGATGGGATTGTGTTGAAATCCCCTGGCACATTTCTAACTCCACCATTTGGGGCAAGTCCAATTGAGCGTGTCCCAAAGTGTACATCTCCTCCCTCTCTTTTTCCACTCTTAAATTTAACAGGGATCACTTTTCAGTTAAAATTTAAACACCTAAGAATAATTATGTGTTAATTACAGAGTTCAACCACTATTACTAGAACAACAACAACAACAAATACTAAAAAGGATAAAGTATGAGGAGAGCGGCAAGATGGCGGAATAGCCAGGGAGCACACTATTAGTCCGGGGGAGAGACAGTTTAATATAAGTGGAGATACTGCAGGGTCAAGGAAGAGTAGGGGATGAAACAGCAGAGGAAACTCTTCCGGAACTAGTGATTCACAGTGTACCTGCGTGGAGAGCGTGGGAGCCCAAGTTCGGGACACCTGTGGCAGACTCAACACACCAGCGCTGGAACGCGAGGTGAGCCGAACCTCAATAGCCCGAGACACCAGCAGGCAAGCGGAAAGAGGAGGCTAGAGGGAACGAGGCTTGAAACTCCGTGGGGAAAAATTCACCAGGCTAACTAGAAGAGAGATAGGAAAAAAATAAAAAAAGTGACCGATACGGACACAAGTTTCTCTCTCTCCGCTCACCTCTCAAAGGAGAGCAAGACAGAGCAGGCGCCATTTTGGACATACATCATAAGCAGGGCGACCTCAGCTCTGCACCGGCCCTGAGCCTAGCAGAAAAACCTGACTCTGAGGGGAGGGGTGAAATAACAGGAGATTAGGATCTAACTTGGCAACCCAGTGGGAGACTGCAGGAGAATTGGAGCCCACACTGAGGGCAGCAGAGATTCCCTGTGTGGTCCTTGGGAAAGAGCTTCCAATCTCTGGCTCCTGTGGGTATATCATTTGCCTGCTAACTACCTCCAATTACGTTCAGCTGTGCGGAATTACTTCCCTTTTAAATCAAAAAAAGAAAGAGAGATTTACCACACCTAACCTGGGAGTGTCATCTTTGACACACCCTCAACCCTGAGGAACCAAACAGAGCTCTCAGGCCACACCCATCTCAAGCCTCTAAGGCTCCACCGAAAGCAGACAGTCCACTTAATATAGAGCCATAGTGTAACAAGAAAAAACACCACAGTGAAGAAACCAAATATCTCCAACATGCCAAACAACAAACGCAAAAACCAAGCTAACAAGAACAAGGAAGACACTATGACGCCCCCAAATGAAAAAGACACCCCAAATCAAGATTATGAACATGATGAGATTGAAGAAATGCAAGAAGCGGATCTCAAAAAATTGATAAGAACATTAAGAAGTTCTCAGAAACAAATTCTTGAACTACAGAAATCCTTAATGGACAAGATAGAAAATCTCTCTCGTGAAAGTGAAATATTAAGGAGGAATCAAAATGAAACGAAACAACTAGTGGAACAAGAAACTCTGATAGTGACGGGAAATCATAATGAAATGAAGAATTCAATAGATCAAATGACAAACACATTAGAGAGCCTTACAAACAGAATGGGTGAAGCAGAAGAGAGAATATCAGACTTAGAAGACAGAGAACAGGAAAGGAAACAGGCAAACCAAAGAAAAGAAGAAGAAATTAGAAATCTAAAAAATATTGTCGGGAATCTACAGGATACTATTAAAAAACCCAACATTCGGGTTCTAGGAGTTCCTGAAGGCATGGAGAGGAAGAAAGGATTAGAAGGCCTTTTCAATGAGATACTAGCAGAAAATTTCCCAGGTTTGGAGAAGGACAGAGGCATCTTAGTACAGGAAGCTTATAGAACCCCTAATAAACATGACCAAAAGAGATCCTCACCACGACATGTTGTAATCAAACTCACCACAGTGAAACATAAAGAAAAGATCCTAAAAGGTGCAAGAGAGAAACGTCAGATTACTCTCAGAGGATCTCCAATTAGACTCACAGCAGACTTCTCATCAGAAACCCTACAAGCTAGAAGGGAATGGCGAGATATAGCCCAGGTACTAAGAGAGAAAAACTGCCAGCCCAGAATACTATATCCTGCAAAGCTCTCATTTGTGAATGAAGGTGAAATTAAGACTTTTCATAGCAAACAGAAACTGAAAGAATTTGTCGCCACTCATCCTGCCCTGCAAAAGATGCTTAAAGATGTGTTACACACAGAAACACAGAAACATGGTCACCAAGATGAAAGAAGGTAAAGGAAGGAAACCTCACAGCAAAAGATCACAGGAAGCTCAATCTCTCTTTGACATAGAATTAAACTCTGATGCTCTGTTAAATCAATGTGTTAAAGTATTCTATTATGTTCTCTTGATGTCTGTTAAATTCTAATTGTTCAAAAACAGCTGAATTTTTATTAAGAGCTATGTGTTATTTAAATATGTGCTTATTTTCAAAGATTTGAATAATCACCTTGTAACAATGATCAAATTTGGTCTATGTTATGTCATGGTTTTAAGGAATCTTATTTCAACCAGATATTTTGGATTTTGAGCCTTCTTGGCATTCTTGACAGGCATTCAAAAAATCAAAGTTTCAAACAATCTGGTCACTAAAATTTCCAGTAAATCCTGGACTTTGGTTTTTCCAGTTTGGGCCCAACTGAAAAAATCGAAGGACCTATGTCTCTCATCTTATAGAGACACCAACTAATCAGTCTATTTGGATTATATTAGAAGGACTGTCAAGCTGTGATGTGGTACCAGACTTTAAGTTTCTATAATGGAAAATGCTATTAATACAAATGTTTGAGAATTAAAAAGTCTAATGATCTTGTATTACTAGACATGATAGTTATCTTAATGAGAAAGCCCCAGAGGCCTAAAGGGTTAAATACTTGTAAAATCCTACAGGTGCTTTCAAAAATACTGTGAAGTAAGCAAGTGCCTCTTGTTGGTTGATGAGTTTACAATTTTAAACATGGCAACTTAAAGTCTTTTGTCATCCATAGTTATATATGATGTGCTGCTCATAAAACTAAAGTGTTGTTGGTTTGGTGTTTAGCTGTCCTCCTATAGGTTCCTATGGACTTTTTCCAGCCACTTCGATTGTATTCAGTACTTTGGGATGGCTCTGTAAACAGATGAAGCCAATAATGTATTAACAGTACCAACTGAGAGAAAGTATGGTTAACTGAGGTTACTAAAAACAAAAAGCAATTCAAATCAATTGGCAATCTACAAAAAGAGTTAAAGATTTTAAAAGCTATTATTAAAATTGCTATATTGGTCTATTATGCTATGTTATATGTGTGTACATATTGTATGTCCACATGGGGAAATTTTATTAAGAGTTTTATTTTAAATGGCTTATAGATAAGATTGTCCATAAATTTAAGCTGCTAAAATCAATCAAAGATACATTTTAATTTGTGGGACCTGAATCTGTGTATCATATGTTTTAAACGTGTTCGTAGAAAGAAACTACAAACATTTTAGATGGTTGTGCTTAAGTTTACTGGCTAAACAAACTACACCATGTTAGATATTTAAGAGGTGTTTTCAAATACATGATTCTTAAAATTTATAGAAGGCATTGGACCTTCTGGTAAATGTTTTCTTAAGTTGTTATCTAATGGTTGAAACGGTTTGCTAAGTATTCATGTGATATTGCTATTGTCAGCAAGCGATCTGGGACTTGCTCCCTCATTTCTCTATTCTAAGCCCAACTTGTTCTTTCATTTCTCTATTCTCTTCAAGGTAGGAAACTAATTCTATTATGAAGGAATCTGTAGGATGCACAATTTAATCTTCAGACCTTATAAAAGAGATGGCTAACATTTTTCTGTAATAGCATAGCCAAAATAAGAGCTTAAATAATAATCTCATAGCTAGATTCACTTCGCCATCAGCCAAGTATACAGTAAGTAGAAAAAAACCTCCCTTTCAGACCAAAGGGAAAGAAAGTTTAAAGTGAGAATATAATTTTCCTCATGGGCATTGTCTACCTTAGAAAAACTACTACAGAACATGCCTGTGACTATAGACTTGTAGTTCAGGCCACAGAAGATTAGAGATGGGACACGGGCACTCCCTTGACTTGCATCCTCTGGTCTGCTTTAACACAAACCAGGAGGAAAAGAAAGCTCGGCATCAGAAGCAATGGGTGGCAGGCCTATTAATGGCTGATCTGTACAGTGATCTGCCCTCAAGGAGACCCAACAGGCCAGTCCACTGCAGTGGCTTTCAAAGTGGTAAGCCTGGGCTTCAGCAGAAGTCAGCTTGTGAAGAGCCCTGGCAGCTCTGCCAAGAGTTCGATCACTGGAAATGGACCTGCCCTGGAGTCGAAGGATGCCCAGGTCAGAGCCACAGATCTTACTGGCTCTAAGCTGAAAAGCCCTTCACTCAGCCCAACTTCCAAAGTGACCACTGCAGCTGAGGGGATGGTAAAGTAGGGTCAGCAACATTGCAGGCAGAACTGTAAATTTCTTGTTAGATATGCCACCTGCCTTTACCTGGACAGCTCTCCTCCCAGGCCAGCCAAGTGATGAAAGTCAACAGAGTGCCTTCCCCTAGGAGGTTCACACCTCCCTTAGGATATACCCCATGTGAAGAGATAGATAGGCCTGGGCCTCTGAATTTACAAGGCCTAAAGCCCACTTAATGCTGTATAATTGTTCAAACCTGGTAAATGCCACTCTTAGGATCATTGGTTACTATCCTCACTCTGTCTTTTATGACCTTGTCTAAATATGATCAGAGTCAGCGAACTTGGAAGGCTTCCATAGCCTTGGCAACTCATGACGACAGCCTAGGGTGGTTACTGGCGCCATAAACTAGAGTGTCAATTTGTTGGGTCAACAACAGGAGCCACTGTGCACTTGCTCCTCATGTGGGATCTCTGTCCTTAATGTGCTGTACATTTTGATTTAATGCTATAACTAGTACTCAAACAGTATGTTTCACTTTGTGTTTCTATGTGGGTGCAAACTGTTGAAATCTTTATACTAAATTGATCTTCTGTATATAAAGAGAATTGAAAATGAATCTTGATGCAAATGGAAGGGGAGAGGGGAGGGTTGCGGGTGGGAGGGAAGTTATGGGAGGGGGAAGCCATTGTAATCCATAAGCTGTACATTGGAAATTTATATTCATTAAATAAAAGTTAAAAAAAAAGGATAAAGTATTACATTGTACCTCTAGAGTCAGGACAAGAGCTGATCAGGTCATTGTTTCTTATAGTGTCCATTTCACTTCAACAGGTTTCCCCTTTGGTGCTCAGTTGTCACCAATCAGGGAAAACAAATGATATTTGTCTCTTTGGGACTGGCTTAAATCACTCAGCATGATGTTTTCCAGATTGCTCCATCTTGTTGCAAATGACCGGGTTTCGTTGTTTCTTATTGCTGTATAGTATTCTATAGAGTACATTTCCCATAATTTCTTTATCCAGTCTACTGTTGATGGGCATTTGGGTTGGTTCCAGGTCTTAGCTATTGTGAATTGAGCTGCAATAAACATTAATGTGCAGATGGCTTTTTTATTTGCCAATTTAATTTCCTTTGGGTAAATTCCAAGGAGTGGGATGGCTGGGTTGTATGGTAGGGTTATGTTCAGGTTTCTGAGGAATCTACAGACAGACTTCCATAGTGGCTTAACCAGTTTGCATTCCCACCAACAGTGGGTTAGTGTCCCTTTTTCCCCACATCCTCTCCAGCATCTACTGTTGGTAGATTTCAGAATTCAGAAATCTACTTATTTTCAAAATGTTTTTATAAACATATTTGAAAGGCAGAGAGAGAGAGAAAGAGACAGAGAGAGGTCTTCATATCTTCCATCTACTGCTTTAGCCCACAAATGCACATAATAGCTGAGGTTGAGCCAAGTCAAAAGCAGAAGCTGAGAATTCTAAGTTTCCTCTGTGGGTGGCACAGGCCCAAGTGCTTGATCCATTATTAGAACCTGCCTCCCAGTGTGCATTAACAGGATTCTGGCTTAGAAGCAGAGACAGAGGCAGGGATGGAACTCAATCCCAGGCACTCGAATATGGGATGTGAGCAGCCCAAGTGATAGGTTAGCCCACTGTGCTGCAATGTCCATCCTGCCTCTATTCTTTATACATCACTTTCAGGAATTCTGCTATAGAAACAGAAAGTAGAATAACATATAGTCCATAACAAACGGCCATGAAAATGTCAGTGTGATTTATCCCCAAAACCAATAACACATTGCTTTACTAAACAAGAATAAACAATGTCTGATTCTGAACGCTCAAGTTCTCATCCACAAACTCGGCCATTGGGTCAAACAAAAATACTGATATGTTCAAGATGCTATCTAAGTATGATATAAATTGAACCAGAGTCAACTACTGATGAGCATTTATCTTGTTAACAGTACTTATAGAAGACATTTTTGTGTGTCACATCCTGTATGTTGGGGACAGTTATTAAAAGAGGTGTAATGATGTGATAGCAATAAGTCATTCTGTCATAGATGCACTTCACTCACTGTTTTGCAGGAAGAGCAGAACAAGCAACACTCTATAAAAAAATTTACCATTGCCATAAAGAAGAAGTTATTTGATACAATTTCATAGATGTAGTAAAAGAAAATTTGTTAAATGAGGTAAAATATGTTTTAGTGTGAATGAACTTCAAAATTATTTTGGTATATATTTTAGCTACAAGTCTTGGCATAGCTACCATAAGATAGAATACCAAGGAAGCACAAGTTTGAAAAAAGTGAGAATTCAGATGTCCTAACACAGAAGACAAAAACTTGCCTGAAAAAAATACTGCCCTTGGAGAAATTAGAACTACAAAGAGTCGCTTTCACAAGCTAAAATTTCTGTGGTTGAATAAGCACCTCATTCTCAGGAAAATGGTAACTTCTTAGAATGGATGCCAAAACATAGCAACTGGCTTCAAGCTGAATTTCTGCCTGGATTTTAGTGCAAGAGTCCTGATGTTTTTCAAACAAGGATCCAGTTGTCATTAAGTTCCATAGAGAAGGAACTCCTCAGTTCTGGTAGACTCCTCGTCCATTTGTGTATGAGTCCATTCTATATGTAGCGCTCCTCTTTAACTGAGAGCGTCACATTTATGACTAACTCTGTTAGAAAAGGAAGAACAAGAAATGATAAACAGGAAGCCAAGGAGAACATTGCTGGACAAGTAGAACATCAGTCAAGGCAGCATTCAGTAGGGTTTAACAGTGTATGTTGGCACAAGGCCAAATTAGCTAGGTGAACAATTTAGGCATCAAAAGGATCATAAATCGTAAGAATAAAGTGGTCAAAGTCAAACTTTAAAAATGAGATGTCTGTTCACTAATGAAATAAGTTCTAATGGGTAAAAGGTATTAAATTTTTTTGACTGATCCCCATTACAAGGAATTTTGATTACTTGGATTACCAGCTTGATAAAACTTGAATGAAAGCTCGCGTATAGGTTCTTTTGCTTTTTGTTTTTAAAAGGGGCTTCAGTTCACGACATCTGGAAGAATAAGAGCTACGGAAAAGTCATTGGTAATTTCATCCAGCATTCAAATAGCAATTCTTAAATAAAAAGTAAAATTCCAAACTATAATTATTAACTGAATTATAAGACACAAGGTTGCCATTAGATATGAAAAAGTATCTCATCTTTCCAGACAAAAGAGTTATAAAAATGAATGAATCCAATAAAGCACAGTCTTAAAAATTTCACAGGTACTTCCTGCATGCCATTTAACACAATTTATTTAACGTTTTATAATAAGTAGCCTCAGCACAGGAATGTTGCAAAATTTATAGGAAACTCCAAGAAAAGGTGAAACTTCTGATACAAAGTAGATGTATTAAATCCATCCCGATGGTGCCCATTACATAATAGTTTCTCTATAAAGATTTGTTGATTCATTGACTGCTTGGCTTAAAGGCCAAGATAGGCCAGCCTAAGTGTTTTGTGGGGTGCTTTCTAAATATCTTGAGTTTATCTTCTAGATGTAACTTTTCCTATATTCTGGAACTGGCTCTGTCTTTGTTGTGCTATAACTAGGAGACATACACTGAGTTATTAGCTTAACTTTCCATTCTATATTTTCTCTTAAATCTTTATAAGTTGGTAGCATATGGGACCTATATTTTAACATCCAAGTCTGCCCTTAAGTCCATCCCTTGTTTAAAGAGAGTGAAAAAGTAGATCCATGAAGTATGCCTTCAGCTAAGAGCCATTATCTGTGTTCAAACCTTGGTTGGGGATGAGGGAAAGACTAAAACTGTGAGATAAGAGAGGTAGGTAAGAGATCTGCAGATCTATATGAAGAAAGATGAAAGATTTTGGACTCTGGAGGCAGACAGACTTGAGTTAGGCTCCTGTTGCTACCACTTAGCCTGAATCAACTTGTTACTTTATTTACAAAGTAGAACTTAAGGTGAGTATGAAGGTTCAAGAAAATTCCCGAATACAGTAGGGGTCAAAAAGTATTCCTACTGTTATTGCAAAGACCTCTTTTTTACTTACATAAAAACATGGTAGCTATCATCCAGTAAATGCAGAGTATTCTGGTCAGATGATAATCTATATACCACTTTTGTAGCCAGCACATGACCAAATTGCATTAATGCCAGGAAGGCTGTGAACCACTGGGGTCTTGGCCTTTAATGGAGTCATGAGGAGTTGTTATCCCACAGGCCCTTCAGCCATCTTCAGTGTCCCTTGGCTGAGAGGCTTAGCTCCAAACTGGAAGGTCCCTCACACCTGTGACATTGACATTCCCCAACTGTGATCTCACCACAGGTTAACAAGTCCCACTGCCACATTCAGACACCTAACTCCAGATCCCAGAGGACAGAGTGATTTAAACTTTTGGGCACACCTCCCCATGTAAGTGCATGGGGCTAAGGAGTTGGAGTATAGAAGGGATAGGTAGATAACTAGCCCTCTAACAACCTTACTCTGCCAGCTCCATCTCTGCATCTCTCCCTCATAGATTCTCCAGGTCATTGAATTTGATTATGGTACTCATAAAAAATTATCATCCTTGATGTCCTAAACTCTTCCCTTGTCTGCCAACAATCCTCTATTTCTGTAGAGTTGGAATATTTGCAATCACCATCTAGGTGATTACTTTTTAAAAGATTTATTTATTTGTTTGTTTGAAAGATAAAATGACAAAGAGTGGGATAGAGAGAATGAGAGTAAGAGAGAGAGAGAGAGAGAGAGAGAGAGAGAGAGAGATCATCTGCTGCTTCACTGCCCAAATGCCCACAACAAACAAGGTTAGGCCAGGCTGAAGCTAGGAACCAGGAACTCTATCCTGTTGTCCCACGTGGGTGGCAGAGACCCAAGCACTCAAACAATCATCCACTGTCTTCCAGGTTGATTAGCAGGTACCCAGGACTCAAGGTAGGCACTCAGATATGGGATGCAGGTGAATTATAGGTGTAAAGGGCGCAGAGGAAGTAGAGCTGGGAAGTTAAAGTTGGATTGTGCTGGGTCCTGAAAGCTAAAGCAATGAATTAGACTGTCACTAAGTAGGAGTGGAAAATCACAGGGTTTAAACAATTAAGGTGGTTTTAGGGGATACTAATTCTGTTGGAAGAATGTAAGATCGACTAGAATAATGATATTAAAAGATTGAGAGACTGTCTAGGAAGGCATTGCATTAATCTTGGTCTAACAGGATGAGTCCACAGCCTAGGTAGTGCTAATAGAAGTTAAATGAAGTGATGGGTTGGGAGCTCACTTGAGAAAATTGACATGAGCTGATGACTGATAGGCACAATGTGTGGACATGATGGCCCTGATTTTAAGATAATGCAGAAAACTAATTAAACACACACATATTACTAAGGAGTTAGACACTAAATGGTTTACTATGAATTCAAATCTTGTGTTCTCCATTTAAACCTCTTCTCTTGTGTTGTCTTCAGTTTAAACGTTGCAATTTAAATCTCACTTCACAATTTATGCTTTGGACCAAATGACCTGGATATTATTTTTCTTATTCTCTATTTCCTGAATTCATATTCCTGTACATGCTTGTTAATGGGCAGTATTGCTAGGCTTGTCCTCTCTGTGCCATCTCTGTAAGTGAAAGTACATTGCAGGTATTTAGGGGAATGAATCAGCAGATGAGAACTCTCCCCGTCTCTATCTTTGTGTCCATGGTCTCTGCCCTCTGTGTGTGTTTGCATATGTGTGTGTGTGTCTCAAAAAATATATTTTTTGAAACAAAAGAACTATTATTTAGGTTTTTCACTTTTTCTGTGAAGTCCCTATACATATAAACATATTAATATCAATAAAATCTTTATATTTCCTTCTGTTAATCTACCTTTTGTTAATTAAATTCATGGGACTCAAATACAGAATAAAAAGGGTATAGGAAAAGTTACTCCTCTTCTGGAAGCCAAAGTGATAAGGCAAGTATTCTGTTCCCTGTCTCCTCTAGAACTCATACTCTTAATCATCATTAATAATGATAGAAAGAGTTATAAGTTCATTGTTAAAAAATCTAATTGGAAAGAGAACTGAGGAAAAGTCTGACATTCTCTTTCATGTAATGACTCACTTGTTGTTGTAATTTGTCCAATAGGAATGTTTTTGAGACTTTATTTATTTGATATGTGATCCAAAGACTAGCCACTTGTTAATGTATTGAAATGTGGATGTAACATATTTCCTATGAAAGAGAATTTGGGATCATTTAGAAAATCTTGAACTCTATCCAGCAATCTTTTCTGCTCCAGATACAAACATATTAAGTTTCAAGGTTTAAGCTTTTGGAGAGAATGCTGGTATGTTATGACATACTGTATAAAAAGGTCTGACTGTGTGGAAAATTATTTTACTTTATAAAATAATTAAAGAGAGAAGAGGTCTTTGAAACAGGCTGTGTCAGTCAAATAAGAATGCTTAGAGATTAGAAGTTTAAATTCACTATCTCAAAAGCATAGTGATTGATATGCTTGCTTTAGGTGAATGATAGGGGGGGATGGTTAGAATTATTATCATTAATCAGCTCTTCATTTGAAAAACCCACACAAAGAAATTTTTGAAAATTTTGAAATTTTGAAAATATCTCAGTTGATGTCTTCAAAAATGTCTTGCCTAGTTTTAAACACATTTTTCAAACCTGGCCTTCAAGATTGCTACTGCTTTGAAATACCAGCAGCAATGGGCTGATGAGAATCCTAAGTTGCACTAACTCATTGGAATAATTGGAAGCTGCAATGGTTATGAAAATAAACGTCCCTCAGAGGGAAGAATGAAATTGGCCCTGAAACTACAGCTGTGAGAAGTGTGTGCTGGTACGTGCAGATGCACCGAGTAGAAGACAGAGAAAGGGAATGAAGATGACTAACAATGATGACTGTGCAGACCTGTAAGAGTTTTTGGCAAGGATACTGAAGTTCATATGTGTGTGTGTGTGTGTGTGTATTGCAGCATTTAGAAGTCTCAACCTACAAAGCAGAGTGTAGATGAAATATACTTTAATTTATTATAAAATATCTTCTAATTTCTATTGTGTACTATCCTTCCTCCAAAACAGAGGTACAGCCAGTTAGTTACCTGGACCAAAGAATGTTCCAGATGCTGGTGTCTAGTCATCCCCTAGAGGCAACAGGCTTATTGCTACCTTGGAACTCCCTGGAACATCAATATTTTAATTACTACACTATTAAAGGTTTAGAACTTTTTTTTTAGAATTTATATATTCTTTTTAAATTTAATTTTATTTTTTGATACTTTTTTAAACTTTTATTTAGTAAATATAAATTTCCAAAGTACAGTTTATGGATTACAATGGCTTTTTCCCCCGCCATAACTTCCCTCCCACCTGCACCTCTCCCATCTCCTGCTCCCTCTCCCATTCCATTCACATCAAGTTTCATTTTCAATTCTCTTTATATACAGAAGATCAATTTAACATATATTAAATAAAGATTTCAACAGTGTGCACCCACACAGAACATAAAGTGTAAAATACTGTTTGAGTACTAGTTATAGCATTAATTCACATAGTACAACACATTAAGGACAGAGATCCTACATGGGGAGTAAGTGCACAGTGACTCCTGTTGTTGACTTAACAATTTGACACTCTGGTTTATGGCGTCAGTAATCTCCCTAGGCTCTAGTCATGAGGTGCCAAGGCTATGGAAGCCTTTTGAGTTCACCAACTTCGATCTTATTTAGACAAGGTCATAGTCAAAGTGGAAGTTCTCTCCTCCCTTCAGAGAAAGGTACCTCCTTCTTTGATGGCCCATTCTTTCTACTGGGATCTCACTCGCAGAGATCTTTCATTTAGGTTGTTTTTTTTTTTTTTCCCAGAGTGTCTTGGCTTTCCATGCTTAAAATACTCTCATGGGCTTTTTAGCCAGATCCGAATGCCTTAAGGGCTGATTCTGAGGCCAGAGTGCTGTTTAGGACATCTGCCATTCTGAGTCTGCTGTGTATCCTGCTTCCCATGTTGGATCGTTCTCTCCCTTTTTAATTCTATCAGTTAGTATTAGCAGACACTAGTCTTGTTTCTGTGATCCCTTTGACTCTAGACCTATCAGTGTGATCAATTGTGAACTGAAATTGATGACTTGGACCAGTGAGATGGGATTGGTACATGCCACCTTGATGGGATTGTATTGGAATCCCCTGGTATGTTTCTAACTCCACCATTTGGGGCAAGTCCGATTGAGCATGTCCCAAATTGTACATCTCCTCTCTCTCTCATTCCCACTCTTATATCTAACAGGGATCACTTTTCAGTTAAATTTAAATGCCTAAGAATAATTGTGTGTTAATTACAGAGTTTAACCAATGGTATTAAGTAGAACAAAAAAATACTAAAAGGGATAAAGTATTAAATTGTACATCAACAGTCAGGACAAGGGCTGATCAAATCACTGTTTCTTATAGTGTCCCTTTCACTTCAACAGGTTTCCTTTTTTTGTGCTTGGTTAGGTTTAGAACTTTTTAAAAATGCAAATGCTCATGCTTGTTTACTTTCTTCCAAGTGACTTTCAAATAAGAAAAACATATCAAAGAAAAAGTTTATTTGATTCAAGGCCGACTCTCTGGGTATCTTTTTTGCTAGTACTCTTTGCAGTTCCAGTGGAACAGACAGTGCAGCGTTTGTCTCTCCTGCTTCAAGAGCAGCGCTGTAAAAGTAATTAATGGCTACAGAAACTCCAGCACGTCCTGCACAAGGCCATTCTCTGTTCTGCCTCTGTGTGCTTATGGTCCTCGAGAGGTCAGCATGGCGGATACCAAAGGACTCCTCTCCCAAACTTGCAGTATCCTGAGCACTCTGGGACCTTTTGGCCACTGACACCATAAAGACAAACTTGTATCAACAGGTGTTTTTGTATTATTTCCAATGATGACTTTGGTGCATATTCTATATAAGACTTAAAATCTGTCAACATTGACAATGATGATCTTATACTAGCTTTCTCTTATTAGTTAGGAAATGAAAGTAGTCATGAATTTTATAAATGAATGAACATTCCCATTTTCTCTGCCTTTTCGGTCTTCCTTTGTTTTTTCTACTTGTCAGTCTTGCATTTCCAAAGCACATATGCAAACGGCATCCATACCAGAAATCAATCCAAACATCTACAGCCAACTTATATTTGATCAAGGATCTAAAACCAGTTCCTGGAGCAAGGACATCTATTGAACAAATGGTGCTGGGAATACTGGATTTCCACGTGCAGAAGCATGAAGCAAGACCCCTACCTTACACCTTTCACAAAAATCCACTCAACATGGATTAAAGATATAAATCTATGACCGACACCATCAAATTATTAGAGAACATTGGAGAAACCCTGCAAGATATAGGCACAGGCAAAGACTTCTTGGAAAAGACCCTGGAGGCAAAGGCAGTCAAAGCCAAAATTAACAAATAGGATTACATCAAATTGAGAAGTTTCTGTACTGCAAAAGAAACAGTCAAGAAAGTAAAGAGGCAACCGACAGAATGGGAAAAAATATTTGCAAACTATGCAACAGATAAAGGATTAATAACCAGAATCTACAAAGAGATCAAGAAACTCCACAAGAGCAAAACAAACAACCCACTTAAGAGATGGGCCAAGAACCTCAATAGACATTTTTCAAAAGAGGAAATCCAAATGGCAACAGACACATGAAAAATGTTCAGGATCACTAGCAATCAGGGAAATGCAAATCAAAACCACAATGAGGTTTCACCTCACCCCGGTTAGAATGGCTCACATTCAGAAATCTACCAACAACTGATGCTGGTGAGGATGTGGGGAAAAAGGGACACTAACCCACTGTTGGTGGGAATGCAAACTGGTTAAGCCACTATGGAAGTCAGTTTGGAGATTCTTCAGAAATCTGAATATAATCCTACCAAATGATCTAGCCATCCCACTCCTTGGAATTTACCCAAAGGAAATTAAATTGGGAAACAAAAAGCAGTCTGCACCTTAATGTTTATTGCAGCTCAATTCACAATAGCTAAGACCTGGAATCAACCCAAATGCCCATCAACAGTAGACTGGATAAAGAAATTATGGGATATGTACTCTATAGAATACTGTACAGCAGTCAAAAACATTTGCAACAAAATGGAGGAATCTGGAAAACATCATGCTGAGTGAATTAAGCCAGTCGCAAAGGGACAAATATCCTATGTTCTCCCTGATCAGTGACAACTAACTGAGCACCTAAAAGGAAACCTGTTGAAGTGAAAGGGACACTATGAGAAACAGTGACTTGATCAGCCCTTGTCCTGACTGTCAAGGAACAACTTACTATTTTATTCCTTTTAGTATTTTTTTTGTTCTACTTAATACCATTGGTTGAACTATTTAATTAACACACAGTTATTCTTAGGCATTTAAATTTAACTGAAAAGTGATCCCTGTTAAATATAAGAATGGGAATAAGAGAGGGAGAAGGTGTACAGTTAGGCACATGCTCACTTGGACTTACCACTAATGGTAGAGTTAGAAATGTGCCAGGGGATTCCAATTCAATCCCATCAAGGTGGCATGTGCCAATGCCTTCTCACTATTCAAAGTGATCAGTTTCAGTTCATAATTGATGATAATGATAGGATTAACATAAACAAGTTATCACATAAACAAGACTAGTGTCTGCTAATACTAACTGATAGAATTAAAAAGGAGAGAATGATCCAACACAAGAAGCAGGATACACAGCAGACTCATAGAATGGCAGATGTCCTAAACAGCACTCTGGCCTCAGAATCAGCCCTTAAGGCATTCGGATCTGGCTAAAAAGCCCATGAGAGTATTGTAGGCATGGAAAGCCAAGACACTCTGGGAAAAAAAAAAAAGAAGACCTAAATGAAAGATCTCTGTGAGTGATATCCCAGTGGAAATAATGGGCCATCAAAGAAGGAGGTACCTTTCTCTGAAGGGAGGAGAGAACTTCCACTTTGACTATGACCTTGTCTAAATAAGATCGAAGTTTGTGAACTTAAGAGGCTTCCATAGCCTTGGCAGCTCATGACAAGAGCCTCGGGTGATTACTTTATTATTATTTTTTTATTTTTTATTTTTGACAGGCAGAGTTAGACAGTGAGAGAGAGAGAGACAGAGAAAAAGGTCTTCCTTCCATTGGTTCACCCCCCCAAATGGTCACTACAGCCGGCGCGCTGCACCGATCCGAAGCCAGGAGCCAGGTGCTTACTGCTGGTCTCCCATATGGGTGCAGGGCTCAAGTACTTGGGCCATCCTCCACTGCCTTCCCAGGCCACAGCAGAGAGCTGGACTGGAAGAGGAGCAACTGGGACAGAATCCGGCACCCCTATGTGGACTAGAACCCAGGGTGCCGGTGCAGCAGGCAGAGGATTAGATTAGTGAGCCACGGCGTCGGCCTCGGGTGATTACTGACGTCATAAAATAAGAGTGTCAATTGTTAAATCAACAACAGGACTCACTGTCTACTTTCTCCCCATGTAGGATCTCTGTCCTTATGTGTTGTGCTATGAGAATTAATAGTAGTACTAGTACTCAAACAGTACTTTATACTTTGTGTTTCTGTGTGGGTGCAAACTGTTGAAATCTTTACTTAGTATATACCAAATTGATCTTCTGTATATAAAGATAATTGAAAATGAATCTTGATTTGAATGGGATGGGAGAGAGAGTGGGAGATGGGATGGTTGAGGGTGGGAGGGAGGTTATGGGGGGGAAAACACTATAATCCAAAAGTTGTACTTTGGAAATTTATATTTATTAAATAAAATTTTAAAATAATAAAAAAGGCATCCATGCAGTTAGATCTTTTCGGTAGAATGAGAAGTGTTCAATGTGCACCTGCTGCAGACTCAGTGGACCTGATGTGAACCCAGACGAGCTGCCTTGCACCCTTGGAAGGCTCTTTGCTATCTGTGACCTGGATGGAGTTGCCAACTCCCTGGATTCTTAGTTTTATGATCTATCAAATAATGAATACAAGATCAGTCCACATCAATGTCTTTGATGGAGAACAAACATACTTCATAAGCAATGATGCTCCATATAAGCATAAGGAAGAATGGTATGTTTGGTAGAAACTCTACAGAAACAGTGGTGAGATAGAGGAGTCAGTCTGGGATTCCTTTGTTCCATCTCATTAACTCATCTAATAACACTGAGGTGGAGACTTTGTGCTGCGTAGTCCCTGGTGGACTGGGAGAGCAGGCATTTGCCAAATATAGAAGGGAAGATGAGCCTTCTTAGCTCCTTCCCTTGTCTGTCCTGGAGCTGAGCCAGTCTACATCTCCAGAGAGGTTCCTGATGTAAAAACAGCTAGGCTGTTTTTCATTCTGCCACAGTTTTATGCCTACTGATCTGAAATACTCAGGAAAGTGGTGCTAGGTTGTTTTGACAATTGCCTCCCCATCCCCGCCCTTGGGAGAATACCCAGGGGATGTGGGAGGAACCCCCACCCAGGCTGCAGGAAGCTGGACTGGAGAGTGCAGCCATGGAGTGCCAAACTCCAGCAGGCAGAGCTGTCTCCACTGTGTACACTGTCAGTGGATTTCTTGCAAATGTCCGATAATCAACATTTCAGAAAGTTGGGAAATGTTGTTAGCCTTGTATTCTTCACTATCAAAAGATAACATTTATCCAAAAGGTACTAGGTAAAATTGGTAAAAAATTATGACTGTGTAATGGATCCAGAACTTATAGTTATCTCTAACCATGGCCAACTAAAAGCATTAGAAGTATTCCAGATATTAGTGAAGAATCTTCTTGGATTTAATTTTCCTGGTTCTTACTCAGATTTCAGTTTGGAAAGAATTAAAGAATTATCTTAAAACTTTGAAAATGCATCTGCTAAACAGATTAATTAAGCATTATTAATGTCACAAAAATGTGAAGTTTTTGTGATGTCTCTAAATAATAGCTTTCAAATTTCTTAGTATCAGGAACACTTTACATTCCTGAATTATTTAGGACTCTTAAGAGTTTTTGTTTATGTGATTATATCAATGTATGTATACTCTATTAAAAATTAAACCTGGGGCAGGTGCTGTGGCATAGAGGGTAAAGCTACAGCCTGCAGTGCCAGCATGCTAGATGGTCACTGGTTTGAGTCCTGACTGCTCCACTTCAATCCAGCTCTCTGCTAAGGCCTGGGAAAGCAGTAGAAGATGGTCCAAGGCCTTGGGCCCTAGCACCCATGTGGGATACCTGGAAGAAGCTCCTGGCTCCTAGCTTCAAATTGGCACAACCCTGGCCATTACAGCCATCTGGGGGAGTGAACCAGCAGATGGAAGACCCCTTTCTCTCTCTCTTTCTCTGACTCTGCCTCTCTGTAACTCTGCTGTCAAGTAAATAAATAAATCTTTAAAATATTTTAAATAATTATATAAAATACAGAAGTTCATTTCTAGATTTTTCTACAGAAATCTATAGAAAGGCATTTAATTTACATTTTGGATAAGATTTCTCAGCTTAGAAATCACTGAAAGTATTGCAAAACATTGATATATTGACTACATTAAGATTACCAACCTTAAAGAGATTGAGAAAAAAAATCTGTATCACCACAACATACAATGGTTGGCGTATTTAAAATACGCTAAGCCTGAACAAACTGATAAGAGCAATCTAAGAGTGCATTGGAACAAATGATGATGGTATCATACTGCTCTGTCACAAGGATGAAAGTTCAGGTTCCTTAATGTCATGGAAATTTATGTAGGATTCCCAGGAATGTGGAGCTAGAGGAGAAAACACCCCTGAACTAGCATAGTCCTCTTGATCCCACAGTCACCTGCACTGATGTTGGCTTCCAAGACAATGAAGAAAATTGCTCTTAGGAAGAAAATCTCTTTAGTTACCCCTCATTTATTTTCATAAAAACTGAAGTTGATTAGATTATTTGATCAGGCTGGTGGCTTGAAGTTGATTTAGGGAAATGCATTTTGGAGTGTAGTTTGTAACATCTGCAGAATAGGAAGTTGGTGTTCTATATACTTTCTTATTTTTAACTGATAAGCAATGGCTTGCTTAAAATGTTTCAGTCTTAATAATCCCCCCTTCTCCTGCTTTTTGGGAGAGTTTATGCTCAAACCAACTACGATTTCCATTGAGGACTCACTGTCTGTGCCATGTCTCTCTCTCTCAAGGTCATCACACACCTCTGTCTCAACACCATGTGTAACAGCAGTTACCTTGAAGGATTCATTGTTACTTGTTAAGGGGTGTTTGAAGGTGGCTATGATTTGGATGTTGTTTGATTGTGTCTCCCAAGAATTCATGTGTTGAGAATTTGAACGTCAGGGTGGTGTGGTGAGAGATGGTGCCACCTTTGAGAGGTGAAGTCTCAAGGGAGGTCATGAGCTGACTGGGGGTGGCTGTGGGCATGCCCTTGGAAAGAATGAACGTAGTTCTCGTGGGATCCCGATCTCACTTCAGCTCCCTGTCTCACCACGTGCTCCTGCCGTGCTGCCCTCTGCCATGTGCTGACACAGTCAGGGGTCCTTCACCAGAGCCAGCACTATGCCATTTGGACTCTCAGAAGCAAAACTGTGAGCTAGTAAACTTCTTTTCCCTGAGAGCTACCCAGCCTCGGGTATTTTGCTATAGTAAAAGAAAACTGACTAATACAAAAAGTAGCCAAATTGCTGGTGTTGCATTTCTTCTACCATTTCCATAAAAGGCATTGTGCAGGTTAACTCTTAGCTCTCTAGTCATCCCAGACCGGAATCCAAGATCTGGCTTGATTTACAGAGATTAGCTTAAGTTGCTGGATGAAAGAGCCAGCCTTGATCCTGACCTTCTTTGTGGCCTGGTGGGAGAATACCCCACAGTGTGTCAGGAAGTCAGAGGTCTGTTCCTGCTGCGCCCCGAGGATGAGTGGCAGAGCCAGCCTTGCTGCACTGTTAGACCTACATCTTGCAGATTTCGCTATGCCTTTAAAATTGAAAGCTTTGCATTCACAAATCTTTTGCTTTGAATCACTCCCACTTGTGAGCTTCAACAATTATATTTACCTTTTTGAAACTCAGTGTTCTGATTTATAAATAATAGAAACTATCTATAACATGCCACTTAAGTGAGGGTTAAGTGAATAAGTAGCATTCTATTACATATATATATATATATATATATATATATACACATACCATGTGCTTGACATCTAATAATCTCAAAATGAACACCTCTTTCTTTCTCCCCCAGGAGCTTATCTTACCATCTTATTTCCTAACAAATCCACTTTTTATTAATTTAGAGAGGAGAGATCATATAAATTCAACTTGTGTATTATTGGCTAATGAGGCATAATAAATGTTCCTTCTCAAGCATATTGGCATTTTAATAAGGAAAAATGAGGAATTATGCTATAATGGTCATACTTGAGCAGTGAAGGAAAGCCAGAAGGGACTATGTGTGGAGATTCAAAGCAGCTATCTAGGAATTCTTTGCTTTATTATGTTTTTGAGTCCATCTTTTGATTTAAACCTTCCAAAACTTAAATTTTGTAGTAGGCAAGATGTCAAGATCATTGTCAGTTGCTCTTTGCTATCACTTACCTTCTCCAAATTCCTTTTTGGAAGGGGAGTTTTAATCTGTGTGTGTTGAGAGCAGTAGGATGCAGTTCATATAATCCAGATATTTAAGGAGTGAAGAGAGAAAGGGAAGTTAAGGGTATGAAATAAAACCTTTTTCTAATAAACACTTAACCATACTCAGGACTGTATGTACAAAATAAAATTACTCATACAAATGGTAACTTTTGCATAAAATGGCTAACATATTAATATACAATATTATTTATTTATTCTCTCTCATTTTTTTTCTACTCAAAGGCACATGATAGAACAGACAAAGTTATGTGGGAGTGCAATATACCACACATTGCCCACAACTGCATTGAAACAACCAAGCAGAAGGCTTGGGTATGGTTTGGGGTACAGAGAAGAGGTACTCCAGAATCCACTTAGTCTGCACTCGCTTACAAAACCTTCTCTTAGTGGCCATACACTACAATACTCGTAATCATTGTTACATTCTACACTTACTGTAAATTCCCAGAGAGTCACGCTTCTCCTTCCTGTTGAACTATTGCTCCACAAACCATAGTATTTTCCTAGGTTTCCACTGCATAAAGTCCCATTGCTGTATTTGTGGTAAACTCTATTGTGTATGATAATGCATGACAACAACAATGCACAGTGCCTACAAGCCATAATGACTAGCAATTCTGTGGTCAGTAAAAGGAAATTACATAACATTAGTTGCCAATATGCTCTTAAGGGAAAAGCCCTCACATTTCTCCAGCCCACCTCCTGCCCCGTCACTTGCCACTAATAATAGGTTTTGCAAATAGGTTGGGGGTAAGTGGGCCCTGGAGTACCATTCTCTGTACCCAAAAACCACACCTAACCCTTCCGCTTGGTTGTCTCAATGCGTTGGTAGGCAAGTTTCAGTATACTGCCTGCCTACACTGTACCCTACATGTGCTATCAGAAACGAGGTGTGTCCAGTGCTATCAAGCTAGGCACTGTCATTATTCCTTTCCCTTCATAAAATATTTTTAAGCATAGGCTGCCCTAAGACGGAAGCACGTTTTCTTGGATGTTTCTATCATGTTCCTTTTGTTGGTGGCAGTTTCCTTTTGTTTTTGGTGTTCCAGGATTTTTTGTTTGGTTGTGTTTTTTTTTTTTTTTTTTTTACTTTTTTGAACATGTACTATTTAAATAAAAAGAAATAGCAGCAATAGTTACTATTTCCATGTCCCTTTGAGACTTTCTCTTTACATCTGTTTCTCTTTCATGAATCATTCATTGGCTCTGAAGTTAGATCTCTGTGAGACTTCACTCTAGAAAGAAGCTGCTCCTCTGGGGAGAGAGGCCTGCTCCCTCCAGTGCCAGTGCCAGTGCCTGACTCCGCATCTGTCTGGTTTGTGTTGCCCATGATTATGGCTCTTGCTGGCAGCACCATGGCCCAAGGGATTGTGGGGCAGAAAAGGAATTTTGAATTATAGGGGAAATGTTGCTTTAAAATGGCAGCAGTTTACTGGTGTATATTTTTTTTTCTTTTCACTCTAAGATATTTTCAAATAGTTTGTTTTTCATTTCAATCAAATATGATGGGTTGCACTTCTTAAGAACTCAATTATATGTGATGTATTCATGAGATAATCCAAGAAAATGCTACTGAAAAAAACATTTTATATGCACATCTACCCTCATGGAACCTGTGACAGAATAAATATACAGAAAGTTAATTTGTAAAACTATGGATTTGAGTGCATGGAGAGCTATAGATAACTTTTTAGAATAATAGTGTTTAAATAATTAGGTCTATTAGTTTTATTACTATGTGATTCCTTAGAAGCTGCTAATAATTTATTTTATTTTGTATAGTACTAAAAGTAACGATTGAATTTCATGTTTCCAGTAAATCTTTGAAACAGAAATTCTCCCATTTATATTACTCAAAGTTCATTCTTTATTATCTTCCTTCTCACACAGGAAGTTTTATCAGTAGTGATGCATTTCCTTATGTGTTTCTAACCCTATCAGGCTTGATCCAGTCTGATTCACACACCTGAGATGAACCCCAAGCCCCTGGCAGTTAGGAAACAATTCAGGAATGCAGAATTATAAGTAAGCCATTAAAGTAGGCTCTGTAGTTCAGTGAGGCATGTGGCATTCAGACTGGGCAATAGGTGGTATATTTTCCATCACTCCTTAACCTTTCCCCAGATATTGTTCTCAAAATAGGAGAAACATTTTCTTTTTACCAGGAGTATGTGTTACCTGTTTCTTCCTAGCCAACTTAATGGAAATGGGCAGGGACTAAACAGTAACTAAACCTGAAATCATAATTGCTGATTAAAATGTATCACTGTGTGGTTTTGGGTTATAATTCCTATTTGGGCTTTTATTAACTTTGGATCTTATTTCTTCTGTCCTCTTTCTTCCTCTTAGGTTTTGTGTTGGCTATTTTCTCTTTTTATTGTTTTTATTAACTTATTCCTCAAAGTGTAGTCTTTATCATGACTTCTGCATCTGACTCACTTGTCTGTTTGCTCCAAATGTTCCTAGTCCTTAAGCCCCGCCCACTTGCCAACAGAAGCAGAATTTCTGGAAGTGGAAACTTTCAAACAAGTGACAGCCCTGGCCATGCTCCCTTCCCAGGTAGTGAAAGTTAGAAGACTATTAAGGAAGTCAGATCTACTAGCATTGCCCATAGCACAACTATTCTACTAATTATGTTTTTTTTTTTTTCTGCACTGTCTCCTATTCTGCGTGCCGATCTCAATTTTCAAGAGCATTTCTGAGCCAGCATAAACCAGTTTTTCTGGTCTTGCCCACCAAATATACATGCAACTTCAGACATTACCAGTATCAGAAATAATTTAGTGGAGATATCCAGACATAAATCCTGGAAACTCTCTTTAGTCTTTTAACACAATCTTAGAGGATGTCTCCATATTCTGTGGCTCATATCACATAATTCAGTAGATCATCCATTATCACCATGACTGTCAAAATTTGTATTAGATCAAGTGGAATGTACCTGAAATAACAGAAACGATGCCATACTTGTTGATTTTCTAATTTTATATATATTTCTGAAGTTCTAGGTCCTTCAAGTACTCTGGGTTCCATTCTATACTCCATTTTCATGAGGCTTTCTAACACCTCCTTCAGCTTGTAGTGCTTTTTCTAGAATATAGTATATACTTCAATATGTTCCCATTATTCTCAGTGTATTATTTATATATTGGAAACACTTAGAACTACACATTACACAAATAGTCTACCAAGGTCTTCAAAATGTTTTTGGAACATACATATTATGAAAAAAACAAAAATTTTTGCATTCAATTAAGTTTATCTTTAAGTATTTTTTCCATGCACTTTTTGAAGAACCCACATATATGTGTAAATTTTAGCTATTATGATTAATATTCTTTACAACTACACTGAATAAATATGTTGGGTAACAGAGCATGTGACAGATAAACTGCGAAAGTCTGAAGCCTATTTAATCAATCTACTAACATGCTGAAAGATACTGAAGAACAATTTTAGAGTCCACATCAATATAAAATGTATGTCTTTGTTGTAAATATCAATTCAAAATAATTAACAAAATTGTCTTCAACCCTGTACTCCCTGTTCTGACATAATATTAAAGCAGAAAACTCTGGTCTACTTTCGTGTAGAATCAGATTATAAAAGATTACATAAATTTAAAGTTTGATTTTGGTAACTTTAGTGGAGAATTATCAAAATGTGTATCTTACTATTAAGTACTCTTTTTGATTCTAGTCATTTTATGTCTACCCATTCTACGGCTTTTATCCTGCCTAACCCACCTTCATATTTAGCTGGTACTTCTGGTCTCAACCAGATAGTTTCTCTTTTGAGAAATTTTCCTTGATCCTCCAAATCTGGATTGGCTTTTACCGCATGGTGGACAATGTCACACAGTATTGTAATCTGATGTGTCTGTCTCTTTAGTCATCTATAAACCTGAACTCTTCTATGTTGGCATTCCATGATCATCAGGGCCATGAATACACAGAGAGAAGTTGATCAGTAAATCAATGCAACCCATATATACAAATGCAAGTCATAGATACTTTAGCATCCTTATAATATTTAAAACCCCCTTTGCTTTACACTGAAAATAAAATGGCCACCTATTCACTATCAATCTGGCTTGTACCCTTTGACTATGGCCCCCATATGGCTAGAAGAACATAGCAGTTAACTTCAATTTTTCTGGCCCCATCTTCTAGAGCTCTCAGGGAACTCCGGCTCAGCCTCAATGCCTAGATAGCCAACTCTTCACAGCTTTAAGAGTCTCCTCATTCTGTTCCCATTTCTTAACACAAATCCTGATGTCCCCTTAAGAGAGAGGAACAAATATTGTATGTCCTTGTGAGTGTTTTTAGTTTATCATTCAAACCTCCTTGAGATTGTCAAAACACATTTTTTCTTTGATTCATTTTATCTAATGTCTTGGACAGTTCCATAAATGGATTTGTTGATAATAACTATGAACATGTTTTCTTTTAAGCTATCTCCTTGATGAGTGTTCGGTGGCTTTAGAAAGAGAAGTTTTTGCATATTAGCATGGAATGTTAAAACTTAAAGGTTAAATGGATGAGATTAACCTTGAATGACCTTACTAAAGCAACACTGTGTGACCAAAATGTCTTAAATTTTTTAAAGTCTTCTATTTGATACAGACAACAGAAAGGCTTTCATTACCCAGTGCTAGCTTTTTCAATGACACAGATTTATATTTCCATATTATGAGTCCCAACTGAGTGACACTTGCAGCTTTTTCAAACGTATACATCTGTATCTTGGGGTTGTTGTATAGCTAGGGCAGAAGGGACAAGTTTACCATTTTATTGGGCTGTAAGCCTATTTGGTATCTGGCTAGAACAAATATATTATTTTGAAGAGGACCTCATTCTGCCATGTTATTTCTCAGTTTTTGCTTGACTATGACTCATTGGCATCAAGATGGGTGGCCAAGGAGAGTCCAGACCCTGAGCAGGCTTCAGGCAGAAGAGTCCAGAAGATCAGCACAATGAGCCCTTGATTCTTAAAGAATTGGTAGAAGAATTTGGGGAGAAACCGGTAGGGCTACTTCCACCCAGGAGCACTGGCCTGAGTGCAATGATTAAGCCCTTCTGAAACTCAACTCTGAGCACAAGGCAAAGCACTTGGAATTCATTAATGTGGTTTTTGTTTCCTGTAGTTGTTAATGAATGAATGGACCAATGAGAAAGTTCATTTATGTTAAATCTCTGACCAGGACATATGGCTCTGTTCCTGAGCCAGACCTGCAGAAGGGGCTTAGAATCCAGCAGTCAGCAACCTTCTCCTCTTCAGGGTCTCCAGCTACCTCCTTTAGTTTCAGCAACAGTCCTGGGCAGTGAGCAGCAAGTCTACCCTCACTGGCTCCCCTCATGCAGCACTTCAAGGAGAGTTTCAGGAAGTAGTTAATTATAACCCCAACCTTAGTGATCTGTGGGGAAACTGCGGCTGAAGTCTTTGATACACTGAAGGTAAACTAAGGTACAGGTCTGTCTTGCCCTTGGAAATGTCCCTAAGAGACAGCTTTGTTGAAAGTGCTGCTGACTGGGGGCCTGGTTCCGGGCTGAGTTGAAGCTTTCGTTGTGTGAGACGAAGGGCCCGTGACCTGAAGATGACTATTGGGCCAGTTTTCTCATTGCATGATCCTTACTACACCATTGCTGCAGATCTGCCTTGGGCAAAGGGTGAGGAAAAGGGCCTTGTAACATCTTAAAGGTTCTTGAAAGCAATTTTGTGGAGTATAAGACAAAGAAAATAGACAGTCCTATGGCTCATATTCCATTTTTTTTAAAGATTTATGTATTTATTTGAAAGGCAAAGTTACAGTGAGAGAGGGAGACTGAGAGAGAGAGATCTTCCATCCATTGTTTCACTCCCCAATTGGCCATAATAGCTAGGGCTGGGCCAGGGCTTAACCCAGAAGACAGGAGCATCATCTGGGTCTTCCTTCCATATGGGTGCAGGGGGCCAAGTATCTGGGCCATCCTCCGCTGCTTTCCTAGGTACATTAGCATGGAGCTGGAGCACGAACTGGTACCCATATGGAATGCTGGTGTCATAGGCAGCAGCTTAACCTGAGGTGCCGCAACGTTGGCCCTTCCTATTGCATTCTTTAAATGACTAATGACTAATGACTAAAACATTGACATAGAATAGACCAATGGTTAAAAGTGACATTTCTGGAGAATACAGTGCAAGCAGGATATTTCTGCTTTGATTACGGTTCCTCCCCTTCTAATCTTTTATTTCAGGGTTTACAGATCAGTGGATTGATTGCTTTACTATTTAAGATTCCACTTGAAATGAGAAAGACAAGAATATAAACTTTTGGGGAGGAGGGAAGAAAAATCAGCAGCTATGAGGTCCCATGGGGGTTGGCAGGAGCTGGCCCACAGAATGGAATGGGAAGTGCTGAATGAAACTCTGTGTCTCCTGGCTACCTCAGTTATTCTTAGAAAGATGCCATGATGTAGGCAGCAGGGCATATAGGATACTGAAGTTGTCAGATCAGCAAGAAGGCATAGTTAAGGGAGAAAGACTACTTCCTTACCAGAAGGGTTAGCAGAAATAGATGCTGAAATAGTGCAAAATGGAATGAACCCAGAGTAGCTTCTCCTCCCCCTTTTCCTCCTCCCCCCTCCTACTTTTCCCCCTCCCCCACCTCCTCCCCTTCTCCTTCTCCTTCCCCTCCTTCTCCTCTCCTTCTTTATTTATTTGAAAGTCAGTACAATAATAGATAATGAATACTATGCCTAAGGCTGAAGAAAATTATTAAAAATCAGTCCTACTGGGGCCCGTGCTGTGGTGCAGTAGTTTAATCCTCCTCCATGTGGGCATTGGTTCTAGTCCCAGCTGTTCCCCATCCAGTTCATCTCTCTGCTAAGGCCTGGGAAAGCAGCAGAAGATGGCCCAAGCACTTGGGCCCCTGCACCCATGTGGGAGACCCAGAGGAAGCTCCTAGTTCCTGGCTTTAGATCAGTGCAGGTCCAGCCATTGGGCCGTTTGGGGAGTGAACCAGCAGATGGAAGACCTTTCTCTCTGTCTCTCCCTCTCTGTGTCTGTAACTCTACTTCTCAAATAAATTAATAAAAATCTTTGGGGGAAAAAAACAGTCTTACCACCAAGTGTATAAACAATTTTCCAATGAATGATTGGAACTGCAACTTATTCATACAAAGTTTATTCATGCCCAGTTTTCCATTTCCTTTTTCTCCCTTTTCTCTTTTCTTTAGTCTTGCTTTTTCCAGAACACCTGGACGCCCTTTTCCCCCACCTATACCCAACTGACCTTTCTCATTCTGAATTACTATATCCATGTCCATTTCTCTTTTAAAAGGATGCAATCATAAACTAAGGAGCAAGCATGGAGTTTCTCAACATTTTAGCAAACACAATTTTCAGATCTGCTGTCCTATGCCTCATGCCAATAAAATTTGAGAAACTGGTCATGAAGTTCTCAGAAAAAAAATACTTCAGATGTAAAATAGGGAAAATTATCAAATATATCTCTCTTAAAGAAAACATCCTTTTTTCTCATCCGATAAAAACATATCTCAAAACTTCAACTTAAGAACTATTTAGGGACATGCATTTGGCAGTTGTCACTTGGGATGCTCACATCCCATATCAGAATGCATGGTTTGAGTTCCAGCTACTTTGCTTCTGATCCAGCTTTCTGCTAATGTGCACCTTGGGAGGCAGAGGGTGACAGCCGAAGTCTTTCTGTTCCTATCACCCACATAAAATACCTGGATGGAGCTCCTGGCTCCTGGCTTTGGCCTGATCCAGCATGGCTGTTGCAGGCACTTGGAAAGTGAATGAAGTGCGGGAAGATTTCTCTCTACCTGTCTCTTCCTTTCAAATAAAACATAAATAAATATTTTGTAAAAACAATTCAGAGCAGAAGGATGAATACATGAGAGTCACACCCTATATATGTGTCGATGCCTTCCTGTTTCCCCATCTTCTCCATCCTGGAGACCGGAGACTGCACTACTCACTTCTGGGTCTTCCATATCTGCCGCATTGTCTAGTACATGCAAGACACGCTGACGGACATGAACTGGTGTATGACAGAGCATTTTCTGCTGAAGAGTTACATTTTTCAGAACTGATTCAAAAGTGACACGCGTTCTTTAAAGACGTCTTACTAAAAAGGGAAAAGTTTATTGTAAATATAGATTAATTTTGAATAGGTAGAATTAAGGCATAATTAAATAGACCTGTTAACCCCAAGCCTACTGCAGTGTATTGTGGTCCAGTCACATCCCCATTCAGTGCTCCAGGCTCCTTGGTGCAGCTCTCTCAATACAGTCTCTCTCTCAGTCACTAGTCTCCACATCTGATTACAAAGCAGAACACAGAGAATCTATTACTGAGGAGAAATACAAAGGAAACCACAGACACACGAGCGTGTTGACGTGACAAGTTCCGAGAAATTGTACATACACATGCTTACTAGTCACAGCCCAAATTCTTGGCCTTCCTACTTTATTATTGGCAAGCCCTTGGCTGTGGCTTACATCCTGCACCCCTGCACTGCGGTGTGCTGTGCCTGGTTTGCTCGCACTCAGGGTTACATGGCATCATGTCCCCTCATGGAGGGCCTTACTCTTAGTGAACATGCAGTATCCACACATAGGAATGGTTTAATAAATAGTTGAATTGGTAAATGAATGACTCATTTTGCTTATTTTTCACTGATCTTACTGATGGGTGGACACCATAGAAACATGGCCAAAGTAAAGGGGTTAGCTAGGGGGAGAGCATTTAGGGGATATGTGGTTGAGAGGGAGCAGAGAAGGAGAGGCGCTGGCCAAGCCCTTACATTGTAAGTGCAAAACTTTCTCAGTAGAGTTTGACTTTCCTACACAGTAATTATGTGCCATGGTGTGTACATACTCTATAGCTTATTTCTCAAAACATACTTGTGGGCACATTTTTGCCAATGCTATTTTCATAAGACATGTTCCACATAAATGACCAGGAGCAGCCAAATGCAAAACCCACCAACTCCTCTCTCCTTTTTATCCTTTCTTTCCTAACATTTGCAAGACTTAAGGCAACTGAATATTTTTTTTCTACCTAGAATCCAATCATCTTATAAATTCTTCAGCTGGCCTAAAAGTAATCTGCCTTGATCCTGGAGAGTAAAAAGCCAGTAGAACTGCTCTATTTTGTATTTCTGTGGTTAGTGCTTTCTTGGCACACAGTAAGGATATTTTTACTCTCTCCTTGCTGACATGAGCTACAGAGAGCTCAGTTGAGAAAACTCTCTGGCTGAAAACAAACAAAAGCTCCCAGAACAAATTAGGGCAAGGGGGAAGAGAAGCCACGTAAAGGTTGCCATCAAGACATCAAGGACCTAGGATGTTCCTTTAGAGTCCAGTAGAATTTCTGGGAATACTCCTTGGGAAGTGTTTTGTTTTCATGAAAATGTTGTTCCGTCCCTGACAGTGTGAAGAAGCATATGAAGGCTGGAGACTGTGAAAATATCGTCAGCAAGAGCGAGTCTGGTAGCAAAAGTGTAAAAATTGCATTTTCACAGCTCTGACACAGTATGAAAAAAACTTTTTTATGACATTAAAAATGGTTTGATGTAATTGACACTCATACTTCCTCCAAGATAAATAAACAGGTTTTTCAGAAATGTGGCACCCATCAGGGCACGATTGTGGCAGATCATCATTTCAGTGGGAATATGCTGTTGCAAAAAAGCTTACCAAATATACCCAATATTACCAATCTATTATCATTATTGATTATTCATTCAATGATCTTTTTTTTAATTATTTATTATTTGAAAGGCAGAGTTACAGAGAGGCAGAAAGAGAGAGGTCTTCCATCTGCTGGTTCACTCCTCAAATAGCCATAATGGCCAGAGCTGGGCTGATCTGAATCCAGGAGCCAGGAGCTTTTTCTAGACCTCCCACATGGGTCCAGGGGCCCAAGCACTTGAGCCATCTTCTACTGCTTTCCCAGGCCATAGTGGAGAGCTGGGTCAGAAGTAGAGCAGCTGGGACTCAAACCAGCGCCCATATGGGATGCCGGCACTGCAGGCAGCAGCTTTACCTGCAGTGGCCCCTTATTCAGTAATCTTTATCAAATTCTCATTAAGTGATAGGCACTGACTTCTTGCTGGGTAAACAAGACTTCCAAAGGAGAGCCGTGATCAACTTAGTAATGAGGCATGTTTCCATTTTATCACGCAACCATAACATAGAAATGTAATGAAGTCAACCCAGTTCTCAGCTCACCACTAATTTGTATCTGAGAGATCAAGCAGGATCCTTCGTAGTCGATCAGTTAGGCAACCTGGATATTAGCCAGAGAGGCTGTGAAATAGGATTTAGAGATTATAAAGAATTTGAATAGACTGCAACCATCAGCTGTCAGAACAGTCATGTCATCATTTGGATGCTTGCAAGATAAAACTGTAGAGCAAAAGGAAAAGCGTTTCAGTGATCTGGTTATGCAAGGATCAGGTTACAGCAGATCTAAAGAGAATCGGCCAGGCTGGGCCAGAATGTCCTTAGATAATCAAGTGCAGCTTTGCTAGGACAGAGTTGTTATCACAAGAGGGACCTGCTGGAACAAGCCCAGCGCTGCTGCTGTACAGCATGATCTTTGGTGCTTCCACTTACTTCCTTTCCCTCCTGTAGAAGGCAAAAGCTCCAGCTTCATGGATGCAGCACAAGCTCTGTGACTGCCCATGCTTGGGTCTGGGTCCTGTCTGACATTCAGCAGTCAGCTGTGTGATTTGTGTGTGTTTCTTTAGCCTCTCTGTGCCTCTGATTCCTGCTTCCCAAAAGGAGCATGATGCTACTTACTTGATAGAGTAGAATGAGCTGGGACACAGCACTTAGCTCAGAGTTTGGCACCGGGCAAGGGTTCAATTCCTCTTTCAGGACATGAAAGCCAGGTCTGGTTAACCAAGGGGAGCCAGCTGGCATCCCAAGTTGGAAATCCCTCAGAAATGTGTTAGCATGCATTGCAAACTCTGTTAAAATCAGTACTATCCTACACTTGGGAAGCTACTCACTAGTAATTCCTCCACACTTGAACATTTCGTATTGGTAACGTCTTTAGAGCAGCACCTGAAAAACACAGAGAACTTCAGATTGTGTAAGGTGGCTTAATGTTGCTTTATTTGTTTCAGAAGAGGACAATATTTGAGCAGTGTTCTAAGAAAAACACAAGCATTGTTGAAAGTACCTTATGTGAACTGAATAATGACAAGGGAACACAACCTAAAAAGTTCACTATTATTTTTAACTGCTTTTAAATCCTATTCAAAGCCACAAGCTAAGTTTTGTGGTGATTTTGTTACTGCATGACTGCCGGAGTTTGTCTTTTTTTTTTTTTTTTTGGTCCCCAGAGACACTAGCTCCTGCAGTTCAGAAATGAGGCTCATGAGCTCCTACTCATCAGATTCATTCTTATTACCTAAACAAGATGTCTTGCTCTTAAAATAAACTTACATGCCTAACAGTTCAAATATCTCATAATCTAAAATAATCCAATGGAAATTCAGGATAAACATTAAAGTCTAGGTCCCCATCTTCCCTGGAGGTTTCTTTAGGCTAGCAACAAATTAAGCTCATCCCCAAACTAAAGTAACCCAATTATGGCCTAACATCTCTTGTCACTGCTTTCCTCTGTAGCCAAGAGTATTTCAGAGTAGTCCCTCCCTGACTATGCACTTCCCCACTCCTGATCGCCATTCAGCCTTCTGCAATTTCTGCTACTCTCTTGCAATTGCTTTCTGTCCAGCCAGAGGAGAACTAGCCACCTGGAACTCATTGTGGACTTAAGGAAGAGACACACTTCATACAGCCCCACAGGGTTCTACACTGCTCAGAGCTGATCCACAAGAAACATCCCTTTCCAACCCTATTACCAGCCCCTGCCCTCTGAGGTGAGAAGCAGATGACTTGTCCAACAGTTGAAGCAGGAGCAGACATCTTGGGCAAAACAAATGACATACCTGGGAGTCACATAGTTTGCAGGATCGAGAGAAAACACTATTTATTTGTAATCAAAGCATGTGTTCATTCTCTGAGAATCCATTTGTATTTTTGAACAATCTGAATCTCAAATTATCTGAGTTCCTGAAAGCTACAATGAACATATTAATTTAATTTCAATGAATAGATAAATTTGTTTGCTTTATGGTGGCACTTAGATTTTCATTAGAGGAAATTAGAGGAAGAGCCCCTCTGTCTTTAGTCAGCTTCCTAATTGCACTAATTTTATTTGATTGATAGAGTAGGCACTGGGGAAGAGAGAAAAGATGAGAACAGAGGCCACAACACAATCCCTTATTCTCAGCCCCAGACAACACAGGAAATTCTCAATTAAATTGTAGCACTTCCCTCAACACTCAATAAAAAACATGCATTATATTTAATATCTTTAAACTCACTTATAATAATGGTTTTGTGTGACATGGTGAAGTCGACTCCTTCCTTCTAGACTTTCTTTTTATTACGATTGCAAATTAATGCATGCTTCTAGTGAAAGACAAGTTCAGAAGACTAGATCCTGAAAATTTAAGCGTCCTCCTATCTTCTTGAAGTGTTTGTTAGAAAACTTTCCTGTAACAGTTTGGGGAGATGGACAGGAGGAAATCTCCTCTCTCATAGCCAGGAAACTACACATTTAACACCGTGCTGGTCCTTTTTCTTCACAGGGTCGAGGCAGGTGAGATTCCGCAGTTGTGGGGAGAAACAGATGCACCTGTCTATCATCTCAGCAAGGGAGACAGTCTGGCTGTGGCTGTGACTTGATGGTAAAGTTTTTCTTTAGAGGCTAGGTCTCTTCCTATGCAGGAAGGGCTGGGACCCTGACAATGAGTCACTTGGCACATGTCCTTCTGAGTTGGTGGCCCCATAAGGATTAGAACTGGTTTTCCCTCTACCTCTGTTCCCCAGCCTGGCCTGGACCCCCCACCCAGGAGAACCTTTTGTAAGATAGAGCTGTTTCCTCTGGTAGGCTCTTTCCCCATTATCTTGGCTGAGCAGCCACAACCTAAAGGCCCAGATAGATCACTATTGTGGGGTGTATTTTTACTTCGTGGTGTCCAAGAAATGCCAGCCCCACTACCAGGGACTGCCTGCCCAGCTTTCTGTGAAGGAATGGGTCAACTTTATCTAATTCCCCCATTCTCTACCTGGGCCGATACTACGAATGTGCACTTTCCCCATAACTGTGATTATCTGTGACCCCTTATCCCCCACTGAGGTAAGTATTAAGGCCTCTAATCTGGCCATCAGCCAGGGTCTCATTGAGAGACTCACCTGCCAAACAGCCTTAAACTCATTCAGGTGGAGGAAGGTAGCGAGCAGAGAGGCACAGCACAACAAATAAACAAACAAACAAAAAAGAAAGCGGAGGATCAGGGGAAGACTCTTCTGGAAGAATATCTCTGACAAACCTACCTCCTCATTTGTTGTCAAAACATTCTTGGAGATTGTGATCTAAAAAAAAATCATCTGATTCTGTAATTTTCCAAATTTCCATGGCTACTCTGTGGTAGAATTAGAACCAATGGCTTATAGGACGCCATTACCATTCCTCAGAACTAAATAGTCCTGGTCATCTCTGACTGGATTCTCAGTGAGGAGGAAGCTGGTAAACGTCAGCATCTGAGTTCCTCTGGCCACCAGGAGAAATTTTGCGATGTCTGGCAAAGTTTTAAAATCTCTTCTCCAAAGAGCTCATTTCAATGACATTTTTACCTGCAGAAAATGATTTGGTTACAAAATTAGCTTAATAATAATTATTATGTTTAGAAAGAGATTTTAGCACAAGACCTAATTTGTACTAATGAGAGAACATTATCATTAGATTTTTTTTTTTACTATATCAAAGATGTTTGAAGCTTCTAAATAATCATCTTTGTAGTTTCTCTTACACTCTAAAGGTTGTACTTAGTCCATTTGTGCTGCTATAGCCAAAATACCTGAGACTGAGTAATTTATAAAGGACAGAAATTTGTTTTCTCACAGTGATGGAGGTGAAGAAATCCACACTCAGGGCATGCACAAGCTTCCTTCTCTGGCAAGGGCTGATCTCTGCTTCCAAGATGGCGCCATCTTGCTGCCTCCTCTAGAGGGGCAAACACTGAGTCCACGTGGAGGAAGGCAGAAGGGCAAGCTCCCCAAAAACTGTGGAAGTCTCTTTAATAAAGGCCTTCATCTCATTCATGAGACAGATTCCCTCATGGCCTAAGAAACTCTTGAAAACCTCATCTCTCAATACCATCTCAATGGCCACACTTGAATTTCAGAAGAAACACAGTGAAATCTTAGCATTGATCTGTATTATCCAGGTCACTGACATCAGGTTCAAGCTACTCAGGGGGAAAAGTCATAGAAAATTATCTTTCTTGTAGCCTTTTGCATTGCAAATGCATCTTATATATAGTGAGTACTCAATAAAAAATTAACAAGTTAGGAGTGGCTGTCTTAGACTTCTTTTGTTAGTGATTTAACCTTGATAATTTGCTTTTGTGTTTAGAGAGTGTTATGGATAGAACAAGACTTGTCACCATAAAACTTATGCAGATGTTTGAATTCTGATGTCTTAACAAATGATTGAACAAGTGTAAGGACCTGATGTAATTATGGCATCTTAAGATGTGAGTCTGCTGGGAGTTGTTTAGGCCATTGCGGGGAGAGGTATGTCCTTGGAGTGTGGTTCTTATAAGAGGGTTAATTGGTTTAGTTTGGGTTTGGCCTAGCTTCACTCTGCTTCCTGGCTCGTGGTGTGCCTCCTTAATCATCATCATGACCACCCTGTACAGACGCCAGATTGTGGGGCTATCACATCCTGAACTCTAATCTCCAATCAGTAAGTTGAAGTAAGTCTTCTTTTGCAAGGAAGCTTCTCTCAAGTATTTTAGTTAAAGTAACAAAAAGACTAACAAAAAGGAAAACAGAGGGAAAGATATGCTATTGGGAGAAACTATGACTTGTGTGAAAAGTGTATCTCCAAGTAGAGATTTTCGGCATGTTAGCAATCTCTTTTGTATTGGTTCTTCCTATCTATAAGGAGGAGATAACGATACTTCTATCTTATAAGGTTATTGTGAGTATTGGCTTTAGTCACATAAGAAAACACTAGCACAGAGTGTGTTCTGGGTGTGTAACAAATGCCATTCCCTTCCCTTTACATGGTTAAGTTGACCTGACATCTAGATATTAGCAAAAGAATTATGATAAATGTTGCCAATATATATTCTTTCTCTGTGATCTGGAAGAAATACACATATGTGTGCGTGTATGTAAATATTTTCTGAGTACATAAATCTGCCAGACATGATGTGCAGCAGTAGGTTGACAAAGAAATGTAATACACGATTCCTCTAGGAAGGTGGAATTTGTTAGTTTGCCTCACTATTACCCATCTGCCTCCAATTGTGTTGAGAAAGGGGAGGTATACACAACAATGGGGTGGGGGAAGGTAAAAACAAAGAGAAAAACTTGTTTGTTTACTATATTCTCAAACTGATTGCTATTAAAAAAAAAGTATTAGAGCAAGTTATGCTGTTTATATTGTAGCATGTTAAATTGTGGCATCACCTTTTGTTTGTAAGAGTTAAGCCAAGTTGTTATTCTTCAGTTTGAGGAATGTACTGTGAAGTTTTCATTGAAATAAGTAATATCTTGCTGCTTGCCTCTCTATTTTTCCTTATGTTTCTTTGAATTGTTCTTGTCTGAATTGACAGACATTTCCAGGATATAATTAGTTGATACCATAGAATTCATAAACTCTTCAACAAATATTCTTATCATGGTGATCAATAGCATCTTGTTCATTTACACCTTCTGGGTGTGTTAATGGTATTAAATCTAGGTTATGCCCGAAGTGATGTCTCATTGGGTTTCTCTAATATACTTTTGCTACCTATTGAGATGGTCTTTTCCTAGCTTTCAGTTTGAGATCAAGAACAAAGCCCGTTTCTAAATCATCACTAATACTGACCTCCCACTAAATAAGAAACATTTGGGCTTTTTGTTTTTGCCTAATTTAGAAGGAAGGGGGAATAAATACTCATTAGATTTTCTTGAGAATGTTAAAGAGGATAGCACAAGCACAAATATTCCCCTAAATTTCTTCCAGCTCCCTCTACCACTCCTATGATGAAGGAGGAAGGTTGGTTCTGACAGCCATCACCAGGCAGGAATTTTTAGCCATTTTCACTTGTCACTATGGGTTGCAGGATTTTTTTTTTTAAAACTTTTATTTAATGAATATAAATTTCCAGTGTACAGCTTATGGATTACAATGGCTTCCCCCTCCCATAACTTCCCTCCCACCCGCAACCCTCCCCTCTCCCGCTCCCTCTCCCCTTCCATTTGCATCAAGATTCATTTTCAATTCTCTTTATATACAGAAGATCAATTTAGTATAAAGATTTCAACAGTTTGCACCCACATAGAAACACAAAGTGAAACATACTGTTTGAGTACTAGTTATAGCATTAAATCACAATGTACAGCACATTAAGGACAGAGATCCCACATGAGGAGCAAGTGCACAGTGGCTCCTGTTGTTGACCCAACAAATTGACACTCTAGTTTATGCTGCCAGTAACCACCCTAGGCTGTCGTCATGAGTTGCCAAGGCTATGGAAGCCTTCCAAGTTTGCCGACTCTGATCATATTTAGACAAGGTCATAAAAGACAGAGTGAGGATAGTAACCAATGATCCTAAGAGTGGCATTTACCAGGTTTGAACAATTATACAGCATTAAGTGGGGAAGAGTACACACAGGTTGGGAGTAGAGCCATTGGTGGTAGAGTAGAGGTTATGAGGTTATGAGGTTATGAGGGGTTGCAGGATTTTTTAATATGGATATAGTTCCTTTTTAATATGGAGAAGTCCTTTATATCTCAAACTTAGCATGTATTATAGGGAGAGGAAAGCAGAAAGTCTGATAATGAAGGATACTGCTGGTGTTGGACTCAGTTCTTGGCTTTTGCACAATCCAGACTGTCCCTAAAGAGCACTCGGTCCCTAATAGGCTGTCCCTTCCTTTCCAGAAAGCAACTAGAGTTCTACTGGGAAGTGCCAGCTGACTTCACGGTGGTGCTGGTAGGGCTGAGACATAGCCGCTGTGACATGCTCAGGGTCACAACCACCAGCAGCCTTGATGGTCTTCACGGAGTACTCATCTCCTGGCCACTTTTAGTCTTAGTGTCTTGGGTACATATGCTCCTGCTTCTCAATTTCTCGGCAGGGGTGTCTTTAAACAAGAAAAGTCCTTTCTGAGGCCTCACCCATTGGTCTGAGATCCCCTTTCCCTTCTTAGGTTCAGAACAATAAAATAGCCAGCATGAAAATGTATCGGAAATTAATGTGGGTGTGTCTGTTGCTCTTAAAGCAAGTTTGTGCACTGAAATTAAACAAACCAATATACAAGTGAAAGAGCTTAAGCAAGACAGCTACTCTTGCCTTTGTGTTAGTGAGTGTAATTTTGTGAAGGGATGACACCATGATGCATTGGGTTAAGCCACCTCCGACAGCACTGGCATCCCATTTGTTTGCCAGTTCAAGTGTGAGATGCTCCACTTCCAATCCAGCTCCCTGCCCGATGTGCCTGGGAAAGTCTCAGAAGATGGCCCAAGTCCCTGAGCTCCTGCCACCCACGTAGGAGACCCGGAGGAAGCTCCTAGCTTTAGCCTGGACCAGTCGTGTTCATTGCAGCCATTTGGAGAGTGAACAGCAGATGGAAGACTTCTCTCTCTCTCTCTCTCTCTCTCTCTCTCCTTCTCCTTCTCCTTCTCCTTCCCTCTCTCTCTCTCTGTAACTCTGCCTTGCAAATAGATAACTAAATGTTTTTTTTTAAAAATGAGTGTAATTTTGAGAGATTTTATCAGCAAAGCAGACTGCATACTGCATAAGATTATACTTTCTTCTCAAGTTTCTCTTCTCTTCATATCACACAAATATACTCCCTATCAGTCTAGTAAAAATCAGTTTCCTGATTCTTTTCTTATTTAACAACAACATAACAATCCTTCACAGTTTTAAACAGTACAATATGATAAACAGGGATTTGCTAACTAAGTAAATAACATTCCAACTGACAATGATGAACTTTGAAAATTGTGTTGTTCCATGAAGCCTCATCATTTCAATTTATCTTTTTAAAAATGCAGAATTGCTCTAGGAAACACCACCCTCACTATTTTCACTGAAATGTAGGTTTCTAAAGGCCTCAAGGAGGGATCCTTCGTCAGAAATGCCAAAAATAGATTTAGGATTTTACCTTACCGTTTCCTATGGCAGCTTCAATTTTCATGGTTTGATGTTCACTGCCCAGTTAAAAAGATATAAACCTAATGTCCTATGATCCTAATGCGAGGGGTTTTCCATAGACCCAAGTATGCCATAGCCTAGGATGGAAACTATAAGAGAAAAAAGGATTAGGATGAGAAAGATCTGAACCAGAAGAATGAGCAAAATTCAGCGCCCCCCCCCCATAGATTTTTTTTTTTTTACTAGAAGCGCCATTCACAGAAATTTGGTATCCATGGAGACGAGTGCAATGCATGCTGAGGTTACATATTCTGTGTAGATACAAAAGGCTGGCTATCCAGTCTGATGCCACATTCAGGAGTAGCTGAGGGAATGTGTTTGACGAGAGTATTGAATAATTGAGCACCTAGCATGTACAGAAGCATGGTTTGTACAAGGGTACAAAATAGACAACAAATGGTGATGAATATGCAACCACTATTTCTATGTAGTAGTCTTGGCAACCAGGAACATTCTAGCTTTTTGTAAACTCCTAATATTACCCATGAAAAATACAAGGAAATGTTCCAGTTACAAATTTACATTTTATCCCCTGCTTTCCTTTAAAAAACAAAAACAAAAACAAAAACCTCAATATTGTCAAACTTCAGATGGATGCAGATGGAATCTTCCTGGGACTTAGTTTATAAATGAATGATAAAATAGAGAGCAAGGATTCCCAGAAACTGAATAAGATCATAGCAGCTTTGCAGGCTGGTGACCAGAAATGAGGCAAAGCTGGGAAAACAGGAAGACAACAGAGGAGTTTTGGCAGTATATTGATTTAAACAGGAGTGAAAAGCCACCAAAAAGAAGGGGGGAAACTGTGTTTGAGGATGACAGAGTAAGGAACTCTGGAAACAAGACTAGGGATGGGAAGTTCATGGTGAGAATCAGGGGAGACAAACCTCCTGTAATCCTACCTGAACTCAAGAGAACGTCATGGAGAAGCCAGCTAAAAAGAACTACGCTTCCTTAACTATCAGTGGAATTGGCTGAGAGTTCCAGCACAGCCTTAGGAAATAAACCTGGGTATGAAGTATATAATAAAAACTGAAAGAGTTAAAATCATACATCGATCATGTTGGAATTGGGGAATGACATATTTAGATCAATTTTCTTAAAGTTATTGGCCTCTGCTGCACATTCATTGGTCAGCTCATGAGTGTGCACATGGAGAAGGCAGGGACTTGTCAGCATCCGTGAGAGATCTTGCAGCATGGGAAATGAGCAGTGGCTTGTGCTATAGTGATGAGCAGGCATGGGGGGTAATGGTGGAAAACAGATGACTCCAGAGAAAAATACACCCACATCTTAAATCTCTTGGTGAAACATGCCCCTAGTTATTCTTTAATCTGGGAGTCAGGAACATTTTCCTGTTGAAAAATGTCTATTTCAGTAAATAAGGTGAAAGTACCATCCCAGGCATTTTAAATGCTGTTGTGTCTACATCTGTGTGTTCACACACAGCAAGTTGACATATGTTCAAGTCACAAAATTAACTTTATATGTGATTCATTTGACACAAGTATATTTTTGAATTTTTTATGAAATGTGTCGGTGTTACCCAGTATGGTGGATGTGACTATAAATCTCAAGAGGAATGTCACTTCACATCTCCGAGGTCTTTGATAGCAGATTCTGTATGGCAGTCAGTAAAAGTACAGCCATTTCCAGGTGGACCCTAGACATGAAGCTGCAAGTTGCAGATATTTATTCTGTTTCTTTGGTAGTTGGATACATACATTTAATGACATTGGTATGCAGGACATGAAGTAAAGAAACTGCACCCTCTGTGGATCTGATTCTCAGGGCATGGTGGTGAATTACTACCTAGTTTCCTATCATTAGAAATATCCATGTCTCATTTGATATCTACATCTATTCTATACAGTTCTGCACGTATTACCATGGCTCTTCCGAGGTCACCCAAAGAAGTGTTGAAGCGGGCTTTCCTGCTGCTAGCAACCCTTCCTAAAATATAATGTCACCTTTAATGCTTTGTGGAATAGCTGATCCACTGTCCCTGTCCATCAATGTTTTTGTTCTCCTGCAAAATAAAAACCTCATGCCTGGACTGCTCAATGAAGTGTTGAATCTCTCTCCTGGGTTGTTGAAATCTGGACTCCCAACACAGTTTAACTGCCAGGCTACTGGGCATGCTGTTTTAAGGGCCTCTTTAGTCTCTTTGAATTACCTGTTAGATTTACACATAACTTCTACACCAATCCATTTGCTCATCAGTTCAGTCATCAGATAGCTATGTACTAATGGTCTACTAAATGCCAGGTACTGTGCTAAGTACTGCTAAGTACTGGAAACACATTGCATGATTAGTTTAATTTAGTCCAGTGGCCTCATCAAGCTTTCTAAGCCTAATGGCAGTCTGTTACTGAGTACTTAAGAAAGCCGTGTACATGTGTGCTTTCTGAAAACAGGTATTTCTGTACTTCCTACTAAAAACTAACATTTGAGTTTAACTTCTGTTAAATATAATTCAGGTTTTACATGTTGTCATGTAACTTGATAATTTAGAGACTCCTGTGTGGTTAATAATCAAACTTTAACTTTTAATATGAATTTAAATTTTTGCACTAATACTTTTCTTAGTATTAATCAATTCTATAATAGTTCAAAAAAAACTCAAGCATTTTGAAAAATGTATAAATTGCAGAGTTCAACCACTAGTACTAGAACAACAACAACAAAAAAAAAATACTAAAAAGGATAAAGTATTACATTGTACATCAACAGTCAGGTCAAGAATGATCAGGTCATTGTTTCTTATAGTGTCCATTTCACTTCATCAAGTTTCCCCTTTGGTGCTCAGTTAGTTGTCACCAATCAGGGAAAACAAATGATATTTGTCTCTTTGGGACTGGCTTAATTCACTCAGCATGATGTTTTCCAGATTCCTCCATCTTGTTGCAAATGACCGGGTTTCATTGTTTCTTACTGCTGTATAGTATTCTATAGAGCACATGTCCCATAATTTCTTTATCCAGTCTACTGTTGATGGGCATTTGGGTTGGCTCCAGGTCTTAGCTATTGTGAATTGAGCTCTGTAATTAACACACAATTATTCTTAGGTGTTTAACTTTAACTGAAAAGTGATCCCTGTTAAATTTAAGAGTGGAAAGAGAGGGAGGAGATGTACAATTTGGGACATGCTCAATTGGACTTGCCCCAAATGGTGGAGTTAGAAATGTGCCAGGGGATTCCAATACAATCCCATCAAGGTGGCATGTACCAATGCCATCTCACTAGTTCAAGTGATTAATCTCAGTTCACAATTGATCACTCTGATAGGTCTAAGAGTCAAAGGGATCACACAAACAAGACTAGTGTCTGCTAATACTAACTGGTAGAATCAAAAAGGGAGAGAACGATCCATCATGGGAAGCAGGATACACAGCAGACTCATAGAATGGCAGATGTCCTAAATAGCACTCTGGCCTCAGAATCAGCCCTTAAGGCATTCGGATCTGGCTAAAGAGCCCATGAGAGTATTGTAGGCATGGAAAGCCAAGACACCCTGGAAAAAAAAAAAAAAAAAGACCTAACTGAAAGATCTCTGCGAGTGAGATCCCAGTGGAAAGAACGGGGCCATCAAAGAAGGAGGTACCTTTCTCTGAAGGGAGGAGAGAAGTTCCACTTTGACTATGACCCTATCGGAATAACATCAAAGTCAGCGAACTCTAAAGGCTTCCATAGCCCTGGCAACTCATGACTAGAGCCTAGGGAGATTACTGACGCCATAAACAAGCGTGTCAAATTGTTAAGTCAACAAGAGGAGTCACTGTGTACTTACATCTCATGTGAGATCTGTCCTTAATGTGTTGTCTAATGTGCAGTGATGCTATAACTAGTACTAAAACAGTATTTTTACACTTTGTGTTTCTGTATGGGTGCAAACTGATGAAATCTTTACTTAGTATATACTGAATTGATCTTCTGTATATAAAGATAATTGAAAATGAAAAAAAACCTGGTGTTAAATTAGAAATTGCATAGAAAATTAATTAATTTTAAAAATATCATGTAGGATCTCTGTCTTTAATGTGCTGTATACTGTTACTTAATGCTATAACTAGTACTCCAACAGTATTTTTCACTTTGTGTTGCTATGTGGGGGCAAACTGTTGAAATCTTTGCTTAATATATACTGAACTGATCTTCTGTATATAAAGAGAATTGAAAATGAATCATGATGTGATTGGAAGGGGAGAGGGAGCGGGAAAGGGGAGGGTTGCGGGTGGGAGGGGAGTTATGGGGGGAGGGAGCCATTGTAATCCATAAGCTGTACTTTGGAAATTTATATTCATTAAATAAAAGTTTTAAAAAAATAAAATAAATTGAAAATATTTTTAAATTGAATCTTTATTTTAAATGAGCTAAAGGACAATTGCTATTTAAAGGAATTCTGATATAACATTGTAAAGAAAGTGATTAACCACTAACTTATTTTTAATAAATCTGGGTTTTTAAAGTATAATTTCTGTGTTGCAGAATGCAAAACTTTTAGTAATATAAAAATTGCTAAGCACAGAATGTAAATTATGGGAACATGTAAACTATTTTAATGAAAAGAAATACATAAACAGTCCAATACATAAGATATTTTACCGCTTTTGTTCTAAAGAAGAAACTTCCCCCAGAGTTATTGCCTTAATCTATGTGATGGCAAGCTAGAACACAAATTTTCCAGGCTGCCAAAACAAGGTATCTCAGACTGGGTGACTCAAACAACGGAACTGTATTTTCTTCCATTTCTAGCCTTTAGAAACCAAGATCAAGGCAGCAGTTGAGTTGGTTTCCTTCTGAGGCCTCAAACCATCCTGTGTCTTCACCTGGTCTTCCCTTGGTTCCTTCTGTGTCCCAATCACTTCTTCTTTTGAAGACACCAATCCAACTGGGCTGGGGTCCACCCACGTGACCTCACTGTGCATTCATTACCTCGTTAAAGACCTGATCACCAAGCATTGTCATACTCTGGGATACTGGGCGTTTAGGACTTCAACAAAGGAATCTGGGGGATATACAATTCAACCCATAACATAGCATGTCTCATTAGAAAAATTACAGTTTGAATGTGAATAGCCATAGGAAACATGAATCAACTTCTTCTCCTATAAAAACTTCCTTGTGAATGAGGTTCACTGCTATGTTCAGAATGGGCACTTTTTAAAGATTTGTTGATGACGTGACAACAGCTTTTGCCATAGACAGCAGAGAGTAAAGGAAGGGGAAATGGACTGAAAAATCATTGGAGAAACAAGGTTAGAAAATGCCACAAAGGAGCTGCTTGAAGAAGGTAGCTGGATGGAGTGGGGCCGAGGGCTACAGGCTGAGAGGAGGCCAATTACATGGGGGAAAGAAGGGTCACCAAAGCTAAGCTGTGATTCACAAATTTGCCTTCATGGAAAATGTCTGATGGGAAGATCAAATGAGAGAGTTTAGAAAAAGGGTTTTTCTTCTTGCTTTCCAAAGGGCCTTGCTCCTTGATATTTTTGCCATGGCTCTGAACTAAATTAGCATTTTGCAGTCATCATCCTAAGACAGTCTATTGATGTGGGAAACTGTTCTAATGAAAGATAGTAGGTGGTAGAAGAAAGAGAAAAGACTTTGAAATCCAGAGTGTTTAGAATACATAGGAGGAAAATTCAGTAGTAGGACTGGATGTTTCTCTTTCACCAAATTTTAGGTCTTTCATTATTAATATACAGCTGGCCTTTGTCCTCAAGGATTCAGCCAACTTTAGATCATAGATATTTGGAAACAAAATTGTGCCTGTACTAAATATACAGAAACCTTTTTTTTTCCTTATCATTATTTCCATACTATTTACATTGTGTTGGATATTTCAAGTAATCTAGAAATGGTTTACAGCATTTAGGAGAATGTGTGGAAGTGATAGGCAAATACTATGCTATTTTATATAAGGAATTTTTGCATTGCTGGATTTTGGTATCCATAGAAAGTACTGGACCCAATTTCCCATAGATACTGAGAAAGCATGTGGTTGCTGATGACCAAAAAGTTATGGCTCATAGTAGGCACTCAATAAATATTTGTAAATATTATGTTCTTTGTGCTTACCAAATAACTTTTCTGTAAATAAGTAGCTGTCCATCTCCTAAGATTAGGACATGTCCTCACTGCATCACTGTCCTATTGCCAGTAGAATAAGGATTCAGAAGGGCAGATACACATACAGTGAGGTAGAAAGAAGTTGGGATAAAATATATCTTCAACAGAAATGGCAATTGGTCTATAGATTTGGAACGGTGGCACTAAGGCATATGCCAGAGAGTCAGGTCCAGTTCTGAGAATGAACACAGCACTGAGCTCAGAAAGAAGAGGGAGAGGATATGAGCCACTGATGAGACCAAATCATATTTTTCCAAGGTCTTAAAATTTCTGATTTCTGGGAGCTGGGTGAGGGCAGACTACAGCAGCCCATGTCACTGGTGATACTGCCTAAGGGAGAACCTTGTGGACCACACTAATTTTGAGTGCTCTGGCATGGAGCGCTAGCCAGGACAGGATGCCCACCTAACTCTGTGAAGGAAGAGCACATTTCTTTCTCCACATTCCCCTACAAGGGCATTCGCCAACAGCAGGGAGAAAGCACCATCCTAACGTGAGCAAAGGCTGCAGCAATTCACCTGCACATGCAACTAGGGGATTTTATTGGAGGGGTAAATTCATATCCCCCACTGATTTTGAGGAGGGTTGGCAGGGGACTGGGCACCCACTTAGGACTGTGAAGTGTTCCCCTACCCCCACTCTATCACAGGCTCTGAAGCTCAAACTGCCAAGGTGAAGTACCCACAGGGAGCTGGCTCTGAGAACACCTTGCCTCTCTCTGTGGACAGGGCAGGCTCACAGGGCTGAGAGGGGGTCCCCTGCCCCCTGTGACTTTGGGAGCCTTTCACACTATGGGAATTCTGTGATCACATGATAAGGCATTGGATGTAGCTGGGCCTCTGGGCAATCACTGTGTCTGGCTTCAGAGGCTAACAGTTCCTTGATTGCCTGGGGCAGGTCATTGCAGGGGGTTCTGTACTCGTATTGAGAATCACACAATCTTTGTATGGTTCATGCACCTGCTTGGAAGGGAAATGTAGACACTGTGAACTAAACCCAGGCAGTGATCACCTTGCAAGAAAGGAAATGAGGCTGTGATTATGCTAGCAGATGCGATCATATGCTCCCCCTTGTTGACAATAGAGATCTACCATGCTGAAATTGGGTGTCACCCTGGACTCTTGTCCCCAACCCAGCACATGCCTCTGGATATCCACTGAAGGATAGACATTCCATTAAGCCACAGAGGAATAGTTCAAAGATAAAAGCCATCAGAAGAGAAAACTAACAAGTGTTTCCACAAATGCCAAAAAATTAATGCAGAAACACAAGAAACATGAACAAGGAAAACAGGAGACTCCCCAAAAGGAACATAACAGCACTTCAATATTATAAAATGAAGAAGAGACGATTGAGGAAATGCCTGAAAAAGAATTCAAAAGAATGATAAGATTTCTCAAAAAACATGGAGAAAGAAATGCATTAGATAAAGAAATCCATACATGATATGGATGAAACAGTCTACCAAGAGATAGAGATATTAAAGATCAAACTGAAGTATTAGAAATGAAGGATTCAATATTTCATATAGAAAATACAGTGGAAAGTCTCAACACCAGACTTGGTGAGGTAGAGAAGAAAGAGTATCTAAGCTAGAAAATAAATCCCTAGAAATGCATAGCGGGTAAAGCCACCTCTGCAGTGCTGGCATCACATATGGGTGCTGGTTCGAGACCCAGCTGTTCCACTTCTGATCCAGCTCTCTTCTGTGGCCTGGGAAAGCAGTAGAAGATGGCTCAAGTTCTTAAACAAGCAGATGGAAGACCTTTCTCTCTCTTTCTCTGCCTCTGCCTCTCTAACTCTACCTTTCAAATAAATAAATAAATCTTTTTAAAAAAGAAATATATCAGTTAGACAAAGAAAAAAATTAGAAAATAGTGTTTTACTGCTGAAATCTTTACTTAGTATAGAGTTAGTTTTCTTTATATAAAGTTAATTAAAAATGAATCTTAAAAATGGGATGGGAGAGGGAGTAGGAGGATGGGAGTGGGGGAGGAATGGTGAATGTGAATGAGAGAAATGTGAATGAGAGAAACTCAGATTGCCTTCAGAGGGTCCTCAATTGCACTAACAACTGATTTCTCATCAGAAATCCTATAAGCTTGGAGAGAATGGAGAGACAAAGTCCAAGTCCGAAAAGAAAGAAACTGTCAACCGAGAGTACTGTACTCTGAAAAGCTCTCATTTATTAATGAAGGTAAAATAATGACATTCCAAGGTACTTGGATAATATATTTTAAATAGACTGTTCTCTCCAGCTTACTGTTTTGCTTCTTCTTATTTTTGACATGAATATTACAAATGAATCTTAAGGAAGCTACACACAGAAACAGAGAATGATAGTCATTATTATGAAAGAATGTGAAAGCAGAAAATCTCTAGTAAAAATACAAAGGAAATCTAAGGCAAACAATAGAATATTTATGGAAGAATTACAGGAGGAAGTTGTTACTTACCAATAAAAACCTTGAATAAACATAGCCTAAATTCTCCACTGAAAAGATATAGATTGGCTGAATGGATTAAAAAATAAGACACATCTATTTTCTGCCCACAAGAAACACATCTCACCAAAAAGATACACATAGACTGATAGTGAAAGAATGGAAAAAGATATACTATGCTAACAGAAAGCAAAAAAGAGCAGGTAGAGTCATGAGTCATCCTAACATCAGAAAAAATAGACTTTAAAACAAAAACTGTTAGAGATAAAGAAGAGCATTATGTAATGATTAAGGGTTCAATTCAACAGGAAGATGTAGCTACCATAAACATTTATACACCCAGTGCCAGGGTGCCTGGCTATTTAAAACAAATGTTAATGGATAGCTACATGCCAATACATTGGAAAAATCTTAGAAGAACTGGGTGGATTTCTGGATACATACAATCTGCCAAAATTGAGCCATGAAGACAGAAAACTATGTAGACCAGTAACCGAGATGGAGATGGAATCAGTAATAAAGATCCTCCCAACAAATAAAATTCCAGGACTGGACCAGGCTTTTAAAGAACTAATCCCAATTCTTCTCAAACTATTCAAAATAATTGAAAGGGAGGGAATCCTCCCAAATACCTTCTATGAGGCCAGCATCACCTTAATTCCAAAACCAGAAAAAAATATAACAAAGAGAACTATAAACCAATATCTCTGGTGAACATAGATGAAAAAAATCTTCAACAAAGTACCAGCTAATAGAATCCAACAATATATCACAAAGATCATTCACTTGGACAAAGTGATTTTGGAAGAATTAATATCATAAAAATGTCCATAATACCCAAAGTAATTTACAGACTCAATGTGATCCCAGTCTAAATACCAATGACATTCTCCTCAGATCTAGAAAAACAAAGTTGCTAAAATTCATATGGAAACACAAGAGATCCTGAATAACTAAAGCAATCTTAAACAATGAAACAAAGGCAGAGGCATCATAATACCAGATTTCAAGAAAAACTACAGCTCAATTATATTCAAAACAACCTGGTACTGGGACAAAAATAAACACGTAGCTCAATGGAACAGAATAAAAACCCCAGAAATTAATCCAATGTGTACAACCAATTAATCTTTGACAAATTATCTAAAATCAATCCACAAAGAAAGGGCAATCTCTTCAGCAAAAATTGGATCTATGCATGCAGAAGTGTGAAACAAGACCCCTACCTTACACCTTATACAAAGATCAACTTAAAGTGGATCAAGAAGCTAAATCTACGATCTGATATCATCAAATTGCTAGAAGAAAACATTGGGGAAACTCTGTAAGACACTGGCATGAGGTGGGTGCCATAGCTCACTAGGCTAATCCTCCACCTGCAGAGCCAGCACCCTGGGTTCTACTTCCAGGTTGGGTGCTGGATTCTGTCCCAGTTGCTCCTCTTCCAGTCCAGCTCTCTGCTGTGGCCCAGGAAAGCAGTGGAGAATGGCCCAAGTGCTTGGCCCTGCACCCACACGGAAGACCAGGAGGAAGCACCTGGCTCCTGGCTTCGGATCGGCACAGTGTGCCGGCCGTTGCGGCCATTTTGGGGGTGAACCAACAGAAGGAAGACCTTTCTCTGTGTCTCTCTCACTGTCTAACTCTGCCTGTCAGAAAAAAATAAAAAGAAACTCAATAACAAAACAAAGAATCCAGTTAAGCAATGGATGTGAACAAGCATTTTTCAAAGGGTGAAGTACAAATGTCCAACAGACACATGAAAAAATGCTCAGGAGTATTAGCCATCAGGGAAATGCAAATCAAAACCACAATGAGGTTTTACCTCATCCCAGTTAGAATGGCTATTATCCAAAAATCAAAAAGCAATAAGTGAAGGTGAAGACGTAGAGCAAAAGGTACCCTAAAACACTGTTGGTGGAAATGTAATCTAGTACAACCATTATGGAAGACAGTATGGAGATTCCTCAAAGATCTGAAAATAGATCTACCATATGGCCCAGCCATCTCAGTCCTGGGAATTTGCCCAAGGAAATGAAATCAGCATGTAAAAGAGTTATTTGTACACCTATGTTTATAGTAGTTCAATTCACTGTAGCCAAGATAGAGAATCAACCCAGATGTCCTTTGGTTGATGACTAGATAAAGAAAATGTATATATACACTATGGAATATTATTGAGCTGAAAAAAAAAACAACAATGAAACCATGTCTTTTGCAACAAAATGGATGCAATTGATAACTATTATGCTTAGTGAAATAAGCCAGTCTCAAAAAAATAAATAAAACCAAATATTATATGATTTCTCTAATACGTGGCATTTAATGTAGAATACAAAAAAAAAGCATAGGTATGAAATCGACATTTTGTGATATGATTGTTGTTTTTAGCCCCTATTTGTAACCTTTTAGGACTGTGGCTTTCCTTTTTTCACTTGTTGAATATTATGATTAATGGTGAATTAAGCATGTGACTATAAAGTAGATTAAAATTATGTCTTTACAAAAACATAATTTTTTTTTTGCAGATGGGAAGGGAGGGAGAGATTTTGTAGGGGGGAGGAGAGAGTAAGTGTGTCTTCTTAGAACTGTATCTGTGGAATTAAAAAAAATTCTGAATTTTTGAAACTCAAGATATATTACCTTTCAATAATCTTGGAAAGTCTTAATTATCAGTCTGTGGCCCCAAAGTTTTCAGGTAAGCAATTATGGCCTTGGACCAATATCCACTCACTCCAGTATTACATGGTATTTCCCTTTGCTTTGTATTCTCATTCATATTTGCTACTGCCGGACTCTCCAAGTTATATAAATTGTATGGAAATGCTTGTATATTAATGTGTATTAATATGTCTTAATTTTACTTAGGTTGAAATATCTTGCAAGGTAACCCTTATTATTTGACTTTATTATGTCTTTGATCATACCAAAGACTTTCATTTCAGTGTAAGCTACTCTTTATATTTCCTTTGTAATCTGCTTTTGTATTTTTTAGAAAGCGCTTCTTCTTTGATACCTTGTATACGTAATCATAGATTTTCTGATACCTTTATAGCTTTGTTTTTTCATGTTTTCTTTTATCCAACAGCAATTTATATTTGCATAATAGTTTTTTGAAAGAGTCAGAGTCTAGCTTGTTTGGATGTTGTTTTACAAATGGCTAGTCTAGTCCCAACATCATTTACTAAGTATCCCCTTCCTTCTCCACTCATTTAAAACACCGCTTTTGTCATATACTAAATTTTGATATCAGTATCAACTCTCTTTTAGACTTTTTTATGTTCCATCGATTTATTCTTCTATTTATATTAATTCTGCAACTTTGATTTTTATAGGTACCTAATAGCTACAAAAAATGTTCTTTGTTTCTCTCTCAGTAGATTTAACATTGTTGACTGTATTTTACACCTTGAAACATAGTTTTCCCTGGATTCTGTGATATCATATTTTGTTTTTTATTAGATTGTCACACTCTCTCTCCATACTTTACATATTCTTCTCCATCTTTGTATATCCCTTAAATATTCATGTTCTTTTTGATTTCCCCCCAATTCCCCATCTTTCCTCACCCTAGACATGCTTCCTTAGTTCTTATGGCTTAACTCATGAATATTTTGCTACTCAAAAACTGTTCTTCTAGCCCAAGTTCTTATGAGTTTCATAACAACATATTCATATCTACTTCAATGTTCAAGACTGAACTTCCCATCTTCCCTGGCACACTTAATAAAAGGCACTCACTTGACATGACTAAAATTTTGAGTATCATCTTTACTGACTCATACTTTATTCTTCCCAGTGTAACCCTCATCTTTCTCCTTCCATTGTTTCCAAATCCTATTGTTGCATTTCCTAAACAACTCTTAAATTTTCTCATGTTCTCCCTATCCACATTACCACTACCCCCATCTAAGCCACTATACTTTCCATCCTGTCTTCCTACAAGCTTCCCTCATTTGGTCCCCATATGAGTCCCAAAGTGGTATTTCAAGACACAAATATGATCATGTCCTTTACTGTTTAAAACTCTCCATTTCTCTTCAAGCAAAGTTCCAATTCCTTATTATGTTCAGATGGCCCTGTACTTTCTATACTTCCTATCACCCCAGCCACACTGAGCTTACTGTGGTCCTTTGGATGTACTCAGCTCATCTTTCCCTACATGTGTGTCTAAGTGCTGCCATCTCAGCTTGTAACACTTTTGCAACCCTAGTACTCCCTCATTTTACTGGAGTACCTTCCACTCATCTCAGGTACCCCAACCTTTTTCCAGAGTTGTTCTTTCATCTCCTTTAGATTTCATCTCTTATGTCACTATTTTCAAGGAGAAGCTTTTGTTGAGTCAAAGATTTGGCTTCAGTTTCTCACTCTATGCCCCCAAATCATTCCAAATTTCCCTCATCATGTTACTCTTTCTTTTGTATTGTAGCCATACATTTAGTTGTTTTTATCCAGTGCTCAATCAATAGGAATAGTGCGCTGCTATTTCAATTTCCTACTTGCAAACTTTAATAATCTCTCATTCCCTGAGTCAAGTTCAAATACCAAATTTAATTTTCTATCATTTTATACTAAACTATGATGTAGGGACACAGTATATTACTCATTTCTCTTTCAGTATATATACATTATACTAACCTACAAGTCAGTCCCTTAATATAACCCATATCTTCCTAGTTAAGCACAAATGAAATCTCCTTATGCATAGTCTTCCTAAATTCTCTCAGGTGGATGTTATCTACTTTTCTCTGAATTTCAATTGAACTTTGTCTACCTTTAGAGTCCTTATTGCCCTCAATCTCCTTATCACTATTATTAAAATGTCTCATTTGTATAAGAATGAAATATTTCTACTTATACTTGAAACTGAATAAACAGTTTTTAAAGGTAGAAACCACATGTTATACATCTGTCAACCTCAATAGTATGTTAGGCATATACTTCTGGATTATTCTAATGACATATACTCAATAAGTATTCCTTGAATGATTTTAACATCTTTAAGTTCATTGAGGAACTTGTCAACCTGCAGGTACAGCAGGAGAAATGTATTTTCCATTCCGGTAATAAGGACAACTGACAAGTGGGGATAAAATCTTCAACATAAGAATTTATATGGGGAGGGAACCCAATTCAATCCACAGCATTGACTATTGGAACTTGACTTCTAAGAGATCATTATTTTAGTTTTTCTTGTTCCTTTATGGCCTTTCCTTCTTGGTCTCCTCTGCTGGATCCTCCTCAGTCTCCCATTATCTGAATGTTGGAGAATATCAGTTCAGTCTGTTTTCATTCTCTAAGTGCTGCCATGCCCTCCCATGGCCCTCAATACAGTTTCATCTATCCATAGTTCTCTAGAATTACATATAAATTCCCTACATGTTACTTCTATTTGGATGTCTCATAGATATTATAGAGATAATATGCTATCTAATATCAAATAATTCATAATAACTGAACACCAACCAGCCCTTGTGCCCTTGGCTATCATACTGTATTTCTCTGATAATTCAGACTTTTTATTCTCCTGAATGATTATTTCTTTTTTTAAAAGATTTTAATTTATTTATTTGAAAGTCAGAGCTACACAGAGAGAGAAGGAGAGCCAGAGAGAGAGAGAGAAAGAGAGGTCTTCCATCTGCTGGTCACTCCCCGTTTGCCCACAATGGCTGGAGCTGAGCCAATCTGAAGCCAGGAGCTTCCTTCGGGTCTCCCACATGGGTGCAGGGGCCCAAGGACTTGGGTCATCTTCTACTGCTTACCCAGGCCATAGCAGAGCGCTGGATAGGAAGTGGAGCACCTGGGACTTGAACCAGGACCCATATGGGATGCCGGCATTGCAGGCAGCGGCTTTACCTGCTACACCACAGCACCAGCCCCCTGAATGACTATTTCATATCTTCTTTCCTCAAACCTCCACAGTCTTTCCTATCCTCTCTCTTATGCAATATTCTAAATTCCTATTTTGTTGAAACATTAAGAAATCACAGAGAATGTTCACATTCTTGTACCACCCTTCCATCCATTTACCAGTACCTATACCATTTACTATGCCTTTCTTTCTGTTCCTATGGATGAACCATCCATGCTCCTTCCCAAAGTCAACAACTCTAAGTTTTATATCACTGCTGAAGCAATTTGACACCAACTTTATTTGTTCATGTTTTTCTAGATGGATTTGGCTAGGTATCCTAGTATCACAAGACTGAAGGCAAGTTGTCAGCTGGGCTATGTTCCTTTCTGGAGGTTCTGGGAAATAATCCATGTCCTAGCTCACTCAAGTTATTGTTGGAATTTGATAATTTACTTCTTGGCAGTTTTAGGACTGAGGTGCCTGTTTATTTGCTGGCTGGTAGTTTAGGGATCATCCATAGCTCTTCGAGACCACTCTCTGGTCCTTGCACATGGTCTCAACAACTCAGAGCCAGTAGCAGAGCATTGAATCCTTCTCAAATTGGAACTATCTCTGATTTCTTCTGCTATACCTGTTGCTTCCAGCCAGAAAGATTTCTCTGCTTCTAAGGACTCATGTGGTTAGATTGGGTACACTCCAATACTCCAAGATAAACATTTCCTTTCTTTAAGGCCGATAACCTCTATTACATTGGCAAAGTCCCTTTAGCCACATGATATGACATATTCCCAGGTTCCGGGGAATAGAATGGGAATGTCTTTGGAAGGCCATTCTGCCCCTCACGCAGTCCCTTTCTCCTCTCAACCAAATCTTACCTACCCTCAAGTAAACAAAATGCCAGTGTTTCTCTCATGTTAGCAATGCTCCCTTGACTCCACTCTCCCTTCTAATTACCGATCCATTTCTGTGCTCTCCTCAAGAACAAACACCTTGAAAGGTTTGCCTATACTCCATGTTCTCAATTCTCCATTTTCTCTTGATCTTTCACCCAATCTACTGCACTGAACCTACTTTTGTCAAAGGAACAAATACATTCTAAGTTCAAGGGTCAACTCTGCATTCATCTAACTTTCATTTTACACAGCTGATCATTGAAATATTTTGTTTCCCTTCCAAGAGACCACCCTCTCCTGGTCTCTTTGGGACCTCCTAGGGATTCCTTGTCAGTCTGTTGTGCTATTTCTTCCTCTTATTCTTGACAACAGTAGACTACCTGCAGACTTCCCTTCTGCATTCATTCCCAGTCTCATGGCTTTAAATACACATATAATGGTTTCCAAATTTATTTCTACTGCCTGGAGGTATTCTCTTAATTCTAACCTTATATAGTTAGCCTCCTCTTCAACATATCCAGGTGGATATCATATAGGCAAGAGTAATATATTTCATATCAAACTCTTCACTTCCTCCTATCTCTTGGTCCTTACCATCTCTATTTTTCCACAAGATGATATCCCAGAGATTGGAGAGGTCATCAGCTCATCTCACTAATCTTCTTTTATATAACTGACATCCTCCTTTATACTATATACTTTATGATGACATTTAACAAATCCTACTGGCTTTAACACTACAGCAGACACAGAAGTCAACTTCATTTAGTGACCTCCACCAAAAATATTTTGGTTGACATCACCATGATTTCTGACATGTTTTACTGCAGTATTCTCTTTGTTAGTCCCTTTCGTCCACTCTGATCACCACACAGCTTCCAGAGTGATCCTGTTCAAATTAAGACTGATCACCTCACTCCTCTCCTTAAAGCCCTGTGTCATTCAGAGGTAAATCCAAAGACTGTGCAATTGACCTAGAAAGTCTTCCATACTCCATCCCCCTGAAACTTCTCGTCATCTCCTGCAACTTGCCAATCCCCCACCCCTCGCAGCTTTGCACCTGATCATCCCCTGTCTATAATGCTGCTCTCCTACTCTTCCCTCATCACCTCCGAATTTGTACTCAAATATCACTTTGGCAGTGATTTCTTCTGTGGGTGCTCACTTTAAGGCCTTTTTAAAAAAAAAAAGTTTTATTTATTTATTTGCAAGTCAGAGTTACGCAGAAAGAGAGAGAGAGAGAGAGAGAGAGAGAGAGAAGGAGGTCTTCCATCCAATGGTTCACTCCCTAATTGGCCACAATGGCCGGAGTTGTGCCAATCCGAAGCCAGGAGCCAGGAGCTTCTTCTGGGTCTCCCACGTGGGTACAGGGGCCCAAGAACTTGGGCCATCTTCTACTGATTTCCCAGGCCACAGCAGAGAGTTGGATCAGAAGTGAAACAGCTGGATCTTGAACCGGCACCCATATGGAATGCTGGTGCCCATATGGAATGCTGGCACTTCAGACCAGGGCATTAACCCACTGCACCACAGCACCAGCTCCACACTTTAAGGTCTGGACTACCTATATAGTCCATGAGCTTTCCCTCTCATATTTTTTTACCACAATATTAATACTGTGCAAGATCCTATATAATTTTTTTTATTGGTACAGTTTTCCTCCCCTCAGAAATATCTGTTTCATGAAGGTATGGAAGAGTGTGTGTGTGTGTGTGTGTGTGTGGACAGAGCAATCAGTAGTGACTGTCGCTAGGGGTGGAAGCTCCAGAATTCTTTATTTTTTCTTAAAACCAGGTTCTTCTTCTAGTCTTTTTCATATCCACAAATTGCACTTCTACTTCAGTTTGTATAAGCCAGGAATCTGGGGATTATTCTTGATTTCTCTTTCTCACATGCACCTCATACCTTCAAGTTCTATCAGTTCTATCCATAAATACCCACAAGCACCCTTCCAGAATCTGGCCCTCGTCCCATTGCTATTGTTCTTACAAAAATCCAAGCCACGACCATCTCACATCTTATTGTAATGCCTCATTACTGGTCTCCCTGCTCCCCCTTTGATCCCAGGGAGTCAGTCTTCCAAGCAGAAGAGAACAATCCCTTTGGAATTTATGTTATATCATAGGCATTGCTCAGCTTAAAACATTTTGATAGGTTTTCCATTGTGGAATGAAGTCTGAATCCTTAGAAGACACTTCCTGGTCTTATCCCTGACATAGTTCCCTAAGCCCATTTCTTGTCTTTGTTTCTTCACTTATTTTTTAATAAATTCGGTTTTTTTTAAAGATTTATTTATTTGTTTGTTTGTTTGACAGGTAGAGTTACAGACAGTGAGAGGGAGAGACAGAGAGAAAGGTCTTCCTTCCGTTGGTTCACCCCCCAAATGGCCGCCATGGCCGGAGCTACACCGATCCGAAGCCAGGAGCCAGGTGCTTCTTCCTGGTCTCCCACATGGGTACAGGGGCCCAAGGACTTGGGCCATCCTCCACTGCACTCCTGGGCCATAGCAGAGAGCTGGACTGGAAGAGGAGCAACCGGGACTAGAACCCAGGGCCCATATGGGATTCCAGCGCCACAGGCGGAGGATTAGCCAAGTGAGCCACAGTGCCGGCCCATTTTGTTTCTTCACTTTCAGCCGCCCTATTCCCATTTCTGTTCCTTGAATACAGTGAGCACTCACCTGTTCTCAGCCCTTGACACTGTGTCCTCTGCCTGGAATGCAGAGATGCACAACTGGCTTCTTGCCTTCCTTGAGGCCCCTGCTCAAAGTTGCTATACCAAAGTGCTTCCCTGAACATCCGACCTGACACAGCAAATACACACACACACACACACCATGCACACCACCGTCCTCTTAACCTGGCTGTATTTCAAAGCCCTTATTAAAGCAGTCCCCCTTATCTACGATTTTACTTTCCATGGTTTCAGTTACTTACAGTTAACTATGATCTGAAAATATTAAATGGAAAATTCCAGAAATGAACAATTCAGAAATGTAAAATTGCATGCCATTTTGAAGAGTGTGAAGAAATCTCACGCTTCCCACTCCATTCAGCCTGGAACTTGAATCATCCCTTTGTCCTCACTTCATCTTATCACGTAGGCATTGCATTACCTCACACCTCACACCATCACAAGAAGGGTGAGTACAGGGCACAAATACATTTTCAGAAAAACCACTGAAGGTTGAGAGTGCATACACGAAACTTCTGGAGTCTGGTGTTAAAAAAAAATCCTATTTCATTACTAGTTATTGATTTTCATCTCTTACTGTGCCTAATTTATCAACTAATCTTTTTTATAATTCAACATGTACAAAAAAATCATTGTACACATAGGGTTAAGTCCCATCCATGGTTTTGGTCATCTACTGGGTCATCTTGGAACTCATCCCCATAGATAAGGGAGGAACTACTGGATATTTGATTTTATTTACTTGAATATATTTTTTTGCCTATGTTCCTGCTTCTCCAAAATGCAAATCTGGGAGGAAATTCTGTTTTGTTCACTATTGAACCCCAGCATGAACTCCAAAAACTCTAGGGTTAGGCTATTATCACTATCATGTAGGGATCTTAGATGGACATACCTTCTTTCTCAAAGAATCAGTATCAATTCTTGAAAAAGAATTCTGAGATGTTTTGAGTGTTGCACCTACCCCTAAAACTTCTGTGTCTTAGAGCAATGGATAAATCTGATTGGCAAGTGTGGGTCACCTGTCCCCTTAGAGTTCTGTTGTGTGGCTGCCTGGGGAAAGGCAATGCAATCCATAGGTAGAAAAAAGAAAGTTCTCAAAAGCAAAAATGAGTTTCTAACTACAGGATTTGCAATGGAAATGGGGGAAGGAGAGGTGGGGATGGGGGAGGCAGAAACAACAGATGGCCACCACAGAGATTTTCCAGAGTGGGAAGAGAAACCCAGGGCTGAGCCGGGGGCCCCTGGTGGAAGAAGTATCCCTAAATAACTGTACATTCACACCCTTTGGGAGAGAGGACGTGGTATTCCCCAGGCCTGCCCACATGGCCTCACCCTGCCCTGCTTCGTGAATGACTCCTGTGGGAACTGCAGGAGGGATGGCCCTGGCAAGAATAACCCTGAGGTTTCACCACAGAAGGGGCAGGAAAGACACAGCTGCAGCAGGAGCTCGCTGCTGCTCGCACGTCACACTGTGTCATTCTCCAGCTCATTTGCACAATCCAGCCTCCACCGCCATCCAGATTAATTAGCAACTCACTTTCAGGTAAGGGTAAAACCAAATGAGATAAAAAATAAGCAACAGCTGTGATGTGGGCACACACACACACACACACACAGAGCAAAAATATAGATCCAGCTGCTTTTCACCAGCTCAGGGTTTGGGGTTCAATGTTTCTTTATTTATGTATTTTGATAGATCTAACCACAAAGTCTTATACATTTTTAAAATGTATTCCTGAGTATTAAGCACACTGCTTAGGTGCCCCTGAGCGTGGGGTGCCCAGGCCCACCACAGGCACTCACTCATTCTTCCCATAGTACAGCACTTTACAATTAATAGCACATGCAAAGGAAAAACTAAACCCTTTGACGTCACTCTTGCAACGAGGAAACATAAACAGAAAAGGCTCCACTCCAGTGAGCTGCCAGCGTTGAAGCCGATTGGTCCCTGCTTTTCCTTGCCTGTGGCAACTGACAGCAACTCCCAGCCTCGCAGGCCGGCTGCCTGCTCACCCAGCCAGTCGGTCGGTCTGGGCACTGCGGCAGGCTCGGCTCTGTCCCAGCACTTGTCTGGGAGAAAAGTGTACTCAGCCAGAGAGAGGCTCGCTTCCTACCTTCCTTCTGTCTCGGCCTCTCCGTGTGCTTCTGTGAATCTTTTTTTTTTTTTTTTTTACTTCCCCCCCTCCTTTTTTTTTTTTTTTTTTTTTGTTGGTTGTTGTTGTTGTTGACTTAATTCTATTCCTAATCCTGGATGAGGTTGCTGGATTCTGCAGCACAAGTCTTCATGAACAAGCAGCACCGCACAGAGATTTCACGGCATTCAAAGGTCACAGAACTGCCACTATGGTTAAATGTCTTGTTTAATGGTTGAGGTATGTACAACAAATTTCAGCGATGAGTTCATTTTTCTTGAGAGGACAGCGTCACAGAGTGAGGGCAGGATTTTTACTTAAAATGAACCTGTGCATATAGATAGATAAATAGATATTTCTCGATTTATATTTTTTGATCTGTGATTGTTACTACAGCAACAGCTTTTGAATTTCCTTCCTTTTTCTAGGCGGACTGACTAAACATTATCACTTACCCCGAATTAACCATTGAGGGCAACAGGCTTTCATTCCAAACAGTGTAATGGGAGACTCCTGCATTTTCTCGGCACTTTGAGCCCCCACGGAGTGCCGGTTGTTGGTGGCTTTTTTTTTTTTTTAATGAATGCGATTTTTATTTTCTACCGTGAATCTTAAAGTGTAGCGTCTTTTTAATCTTTGGTGGGATAGGGTAGGAAAATGTTGGTGAAGGGACTGGTGAGGGTTATGGAGCAGGGAAGAAAAGCAGTTCTTTTTCTTGAGTTTGTCATGTTGGTTGATAGCAGACTTAAAGATGAAGAAATTAGTAGGACAAAAAGGAAGAAGCTGGTAGTGAGATCGTGAGATTGGAGGTAGGAAAATCTATGTATAGGAGGCGTCCAAAAACATTGAATTCTTGAGGAAAATTCACTTTGTCACTTTGTTGCATTTTAAAAAAATGTTTTGGCTTAAGGAGTCAACAAAGGAGATGTAAATACTAACTTCTATGACCAGTGCTTTAGATCTGATTATTTACCAAGGAAAATAAAAACTTCTTTATGAACTCTGTAAATGTTCTAATTGTCTTTTCCTGCAATAGTTGAAAGCAGAGTCAGATATTTAATTAGAGAGCTAAGTGATTGAGCCTGGGGACTAATTAATCATCTAAAAATTCTGTTCTTCCTGGGATTTCGCCTGAGTGACTAGTGCAATGAGAGAATAAGCGTTATTGCACCAGGAGGTGGGTGTATGCATTCGCACACAGTAAATTGACGAAATGCTGCAGGAAACAGGGGATTAAACACGGAGCTAATGGTGTTTTCAATGGCACATTATTGTGTATGGGAAATCAGAAAGAGTCAATTTGTGTAAAAAGCAATTCAAGTAATACATGGTTCATATGAATTTCCTTATTACCTTTCTCAAAGTTATGCAATAGCCAATAAGACTGGATTATCTGAACCCTGTTCCAAAATTTCTGACATGATTTTCTTAAAGTTTTTATTCTCAACACTGAAACCAGAAATCTTTAAAACTGGGTCATGTAAGCAGTCATATTGAGCAAAGTGTCAGACACAGAGTACGTTTCAAAGGGTTAACACCATTAACTGTGTAAGACTGTAATATACCACGTTAAGAACTGCAAAAATATTAGCTCTGAAATGCAGAGGATGTGCCCTGAATGGACAATTGCTTTTCTGCAGTGCCTAGTGGGAAAACAAGGACTTTGTGTGTTGCAAATGGATAACTGCAGCTCCTCCATTTCCTCTGCTTTATCTTTTATTACTGGCTGCCGGAACAAAGAAGGGTGTCAGGAGTCACATCTTGATTGACGTTTTCCCCAATAAAATGAAGTTGCTTTTTGTCTGGAGTAGAAGCCCAGAGTTAACTAGTTGCAACTCCAAAACCTGTATCCTCTTTGTAAGAATTTGTACCTTACACAGTAAGCTGTCTGATTTCAGAGTGCATTCAACTGCACAACATATGGTGACAAAATCATCAGTAATTGTATGTCAGCAAATTAACTGGGAGAAACTTTCTCAAATCAAATTACTTAGTATAGTGTGGAAAAATCCAAAATGTGTCAAGGACAGGTGTCAATTTAGGGAAAACAATTACGCCAGTGCATCTTCTCATACCTTCTACAGCCAGTGTAGAACAAAGCTACCCATTGTCAAGTCCTGATAAAATCCTAGTTAAAATGTTTCCTGAGGACTCGCCACCCTTCCTCTGTTATTAATAACATTTAAATAATTTTCAAATGTAGCATTTTCAGCTGTCTTTGAAAAATATTTTCAGTATTAGTCCAGCCTAAAATATAATCTAGAAATCAGCAGTCAATGATACCAAGGAGAATATTATTAATATTGAAGTGTTATTTTCAGCCTGAGGATGTGTTAAATGCAGAAGTGAAATGTCCACATTTCCTAAAGTGGGAGTGTTCACTAGAAAATGCCTCTGCCTAGGAATTAGTTTTCTCAAGCCTAATTTGTTGTTAGCCATGCTCAGATCACAGGGGAAGTTGCTTGTTGATTCACTGAACATAGTGCTGGAAGGAATTTATTAAGCTGTAAACTAATCCCAAGCATGAACTAAAGGGCTTCATGCAACTGAAGAGAACTGTCAAGTCTAATGATCAGAATAGACTTCAGAACATCTGAGTGTGGAAAGTATCAGATATTCTAAGTGGTTCAGCTCACATTGTTGAAGTATGTAACTTATTAGAGAACCATCTATGAATATAAATTATTATCCAAAGAATCTACCACCTTAAGGGTTCTACTCATGTGTCCCAAAGAAGTTTTCAGTTAGATAGGACTCTGTTTTCTAGAAGGCACACCTGACTGGGAAGGAAAGGATTTGGCATTTGGAAATATACCTGGTCCCTGTTCCTCCTAGTGGCAGCAGCAGGGAGCACTTCTGCTGCCCACATGACAGTAGCGTGGGGCCAGTACCCTCGGAATTCCACCAGCATCCTTGGTGGCTCTGTCAGCATCCTCACTCTCATTCATGGGGTGGTGCCTATTTGGTGTGTTGATAGTCTATAAAACGGCTCATACGCAGATTTGAGAAAAAGAAGAGGAAAGAGAATGTAGAAACCCAAACCGGTTGAATAGTTACAGTGCCAGGCATTCTTAGAAATTTGAATACAGAGAGTGAAAAGTATCAAAGTACAAGTATAAAATTGAAGCATTTTTGCTCATCCATTTTCCCCAAGGAATGACTTACTTTGTATATAGGGAGAGATTTCATGAAATGTATTACAAAAGGCAGGGGACAGAGACAGGGACTAGGGTGGGCATCCTCACTGAGTCTCCAGCTGGCTGGGTAACTCCAAGCTACTTGCTTACCCTTGACCTCAGTTTTATATTCTATCAAATGAATTGATTGTATTAGGTTATTACTTATTCTTCTTTAAATCGATCTTCTATGCTTTTCTTACTCTCAACCTGGAGTTTTTAAAAAATATCACTTATATATAAATGTGAAAGGGACAGACCTTTTTTCTGGAAATGTATGTTTTGTTGAACATAATGGATGAGGTCTATATAGAGTGGAGTGTGGAAGAAAAAAGTTTGAGAGGGAGGTAGTGATGAAGAAAAACCACATAGATGAAGTGACTTGGAATTCAAGAAAATCTCAAAAATTTACAACTATTTGGAAATTTATTTTTTCTTATGATATTCTTTAATGTCAATTAAAGAAATTGCCATCCTTTTGAAATTTGTGTAACAGTGTGCCAAAGTTTTCTCAAAGGTTAAGCTATTCACTGTTATGTATGTGCCTTGGTGTCACCTGCCTCATCCCTTACACTTTGAGCCTAGGCGCTGTAGAAAGCAGAAGTCCCTAGAGAACATTGAGAGCTGTACCAGATCCCAGTGCAAATGGCACAAGGGAGGAAGCTTCCTAGCTGTGACGGGGTCGAGCGCTGACACACAAGTAGCGGGAAACACCCTGGTTTCGGGAACCCTCTAAAGGTGATTGAAAACTTCCCGAGATTGCTCATGTGAGCTAAGGTCAATCTCTGGAGGCCTCAGTTTCCTCATCTTTAAAATAAGGCTGTGGCTGCCTTTATCCCTCCTAATTCTGTGATTTAGGACAAGTGAGTAAGACTGAATCATTAGCAGGCTTTTTTTTTTTTTTTTTTTTTTTTACTCTTTCTCTTCTTTCATACCTTATTCCCACCATGCCTTATTATAGTTTGCCATTGCTCAGTTATGCAAATTCACACAATTAATTTCACCTTCAATATAGTCCCATTGCCTAAGAAAACCAAAACTGAAGCACGACCCCAGGGATTGAACAGTTTCACCCCAGGAAGGGAGACCCCACTCCTCTCTCCCGTTGTCATGTATCTGGCTAATGTACCACCCCCTGGCCAGAATACGCCTTGAGATAACAAAGGACACGCTTTGTGTTCATTGGAGCGCTGGACTTGCTATTTTCCTCAATGCCAATCATTGCTTAATTCTCTGTTACTTCACTTATCCTCAACTCCAGTTCTGATTTCTTTAAAGCACACCTGAAAATATGTTGAAAACTAAGTTGAGGGAACCCTCGGAAGAAAATTTTTGGTGCAGTTGTCCATTGAGTATCTGCTCAGAGGCCTTACACCACTAGTGTAGGGTTACTCTCTATCCTAGTGGTGGGATTTGAAGCAATTAGATTACCTTGACGCACACACCAGAGGGGTCCCATGTGGTCCGCAGCACTCCGGCGGGCACGTCCTCAGAGGGAGGCCTTACCATGAACAGCCACAGCATGGAGAACCGGGAGCAAGCTTGGTAATTTTGGTTGAAACTAAAAATGTGACACAAAATATATAGAAATGTATTAAATAGTATATAATTTTAAATATTGTTATATAACTATCTCAATATTTTAAACAATTTAAATCATTTCATGAATGCTTTATAGATTTATTTGCATATAGTACAGAAGTATGAAAAGAATGGCTGTGGCCAATTTACTAGTTAAGAAAGTTTATGTCATGAATTTAAAGTCCTTTCTCCTCCTCTTCCTTCCAACTCTCTCTCACTCTCTCTCTCTCTCTATCATGTTTAAAGGAAAGATTAAAAAATAAAGATTGATAATGAGATTTTGATAGGTTTTCTTTGAGTAAAGTTTAGAGTAATGTTTATTTTCACTTTTCTTTTTAAGTAGTTGTGAATTCACATAAAGATTTTAGTTAAAATTCCTACTCACATTTAAAAAAATTAATGGTTTTTGTTTGAAAGAGTTACAGAGAGAGGGAGAGAGGGAGAAAGAAAAGAGAGAGAGATCTTCCATCTGCTGGTTCACTCCCCAAGTAACTGCAATGGTAGCGCTGGGCCAGGCCAAGCTAGGAGACAGGAGCTTCATCTAAGTCTGCCATGTGAGTAGCAGGGCTTAAGGACTTGGGCCATCTTCCGTTGCTTTCCTAGGCACATTAGCAGGGAGCTGGATGGAGAGTGGAGCAGCTGGGACTTGAACCAGTACCTGTGTGGGATGCTGACATCCCAGGCAGGGGCTTAACCTGCTTTGCCACTATGCCAGCCTCCATTTTTTCTTATTAGGATTGTCTGTACTTTACATTGTCATAGTCAACATAAATAAAAAATACATTAAAATATTCCTTCTACAAAATGAAAATCAGCATTATCTGCTCCCAACTTCAGACACATGCAAAAAGTGATTCAGTTAAAAAATGGAGATTATGTATGATTAAAGATACTGATGAATATTTAAGAGTCGTCATCTCTAGAAATCTTCATTTCACTTGATAGGAGAGGTGGGTCCAGAGCTGGTCTGGTGTCAGGAGCCTGTTCCCATGGGTCCAGGTGTAGACATGGGGAGGCCACCATATGCCTGAATTAGTCAAAACTTGATATCTGAAGATAACATATGTTCAGTGCTTTAGATATTCTTTGGTCCTAATACATCTTAGTTTAAGAACATATATACTTCTTTGTTTTTGCATTGCTTACAGTACAAAAAATCAGATATCATCTGAATCCACCAATAAGTGAATTTTAAAATAAACCACAAGTATCTAAAATCTGTGCAATAGAATATAATGCAGTTATTTTTTTAAAAAATGAGATAGAACTACCTGCAAAATTACTGAATGACTTTCCAAATATATTAATTGGGGGAAAACCCCACTACATTAGTATTTGTAAAAATAAATATACACACATATATTGATATTTACTCAGAAAGTTTGTAGAAATTCAGATTTAATACAACAGATGCCTATGGGAGGACAACGTGGAGTGTGGGATAGGAATAAGATTTATTTTTGATGTGTACACTAGAACTGTTCAGCTTTTCCCCCTATACATTTATTACATCTAAAATAGAAAATAACTAGGCACTTATTATCATGTGATGTTTTAAGTTGAGAAGAAAAGTAAAAGAGAGTTCTATTTTGTTGTTAGATTCCTTTGTTAGCTTTTTCCTTCCATGCTTACTGAAGGACTTCCAATGTCTTTGACACTGCTAGGGAGCAGAGAAATACCTGTAAGCAAGAGTCCTGAAAACAAGAAGGTAGAGGGCCCATCACACCTGCTTGAGTAACTGTGGGCCCATCAGCTCTCCGGGCACCTGTTTCCCCCAAGTATAAAATAAGGGCCTCAATCAAATTCAGAGCTCCAGCCAGCCTGGACATGAGTCTAAGAAAATGACTTGGCCATTTGCATGCCCAACTATTTGAGATCTTTCTCCATAAATTGAATATACGTATTTCACTGGTTTGAACATTTTAATCAAATTTTCTGTTTTAGAATTGGTCAATTTTGTTACATTTTTCAAACTAATTGAACATGCAAAGTATATTTATCCAAATAATGCCTAGAGAAACCACACATAGACTTTAAAAGTTGTATGCCAATTATTCAGGAAACATGTACATTAAAATGTATAGTTTATGCAGTTATGCAAGCAACTAATTCTTCAGTTTGAATATGATTTATACGTTTCTTGGTTTTCCATGAGGAAAAAGAAAAAGACCTTCATTTCCCTTTCTCATTATGCCACTTGCCAGCTGCATCCAGTCAGATGAAAGAACTCACTCATCTACGCAAGTGTAGAAGGCATTCTCATGAAAGGAGATGCTTCAGCAAGACAGAGGTCTAAAGAATGCCCGGATTTAGTAAAGGTCATTAAGTCTAAGAAAAAAAACTGCTTTTCATGTGTTAGAAATATAGTATATTTCCATGTCCTTAAGACTAGTGTTCTTGCTTTTCCAATGAAATGAAATCTATTAAATTTGTTTTTTTCATTTGATTTGGAAATTGTTAAGTATTAATCATTTAAAACATTTAGCATTTTATTTCCTGTTTTTCTGGACCTTTATTGTTTTTTAGAGTAAATAATGATCTTTAAGTTAAAATAAAAGAAATAAAACAGGTAGGAAATTGTATGATAGCAGTTTTGAAGGTCTAGAACTAACATTTTAAACTTTTCTCTGTAGATCTCCTTTGATCATTAAAATCATTAATAATTGGGGAAATATTCAATGGCATATATATAACCTATATATATATATATATATATGACCTAGAGATATTGTTCACTCCAAGTGCCTGTCTTTGGAGGCATGAAAAAAAGATCAAGGTCCTTCCCACAAATGAAGACAAACATATATAAAAGTTTTTCATGTAATATTCATGTCAAAAATAAGAAGAAGCAAAACAGTAAGCTGGAGAGAACAGTCTATTTAAAATATATTATCTCTGTTAATATAAATCTATAGAAGTAAAATAAATATAATTATTGAATTAAATGGCAATAAAACTCATGGAAGGAGAAAAGTAAAAGCAGAAAAAACTTTTCAAAGAACAGTGAATTTGTGACCTAAACCCCTGAGTTCAAGTTCCAGATGTGAAGAATTGTATATTTTTGGCAAATTATTTAATATTTTTTGTCTTTTGAGTCTCTAGAATGTGAATTTATTATTATTTTATGTATTTGAAAGACAAAAACAGAGAAGTCGCCCATTTGCTGATTTACGTCCCAAATGCTTCCAACAGATGAGACTAGGCCAGGCCCAAATCAGGAGTCTAGAAGTCAATCTAGGTCTCCCCTCTGGAGAGTAGGAACCTTACTACTGGAGCTATCACCTGCTGCCTCCCAGGGTGTACCTCAGCAGGAAGCTGGAATTGGGAGAGGAGCAGGAGTTGACCCCAGACAGTGTGATATGGGTGTAGGAGTCCCACACAATAATTTGTAGCTTCTTAACCACTAAGCCAATGACCCCCTACTAAAATAAAATTTAAAATGAAGTACTTTTAGTTTCCAAAATTTCTGGCTTTCATATGTAATTTCATATGTATTAAAACACTCATTCACGGCCAGTGCCACGGCTCACTGGGCTAATCCTCCGCCTGCGGCGCCGGCACCCCAGGTTCTAGTCCCGATTGGGGCTCTGGATTCTGTCCCGTTTGCTCCTCTTCCTGTCCAGCTCTCTGCTCTGGCCCGGGAGTGCAGTGGAGGATGGCCCAAGTCCTTGGGCCCCTGTACCCACGTGGGAGACCAGCAAGAAGCACCTGGATCCTGGCTTCAGATCAGCACTGTGCATCGGCCGTGACAGCCATTGTGGGGTGAACCAATGGAGGGAAGACCTTTCTCTCTGTCTCTCTCTCTCTCACTGTCTAATTCTGCCTGTCCAAAAAACAAACAAACAAACAAACAAAAAAACACTCATTCGTAAGACCAATGTCACCTCATTCTCAGAACATCCTGTAATGTAAGCATTAGTTATGCATGTTGTAAAGTGAAGGAAACTGAGGCTCACAGAAATTAGAGCTAACAGAGTTGGAAATCAACCTCAGCTTTTTGCTAACAATTTAAAATATTTTTTTTATTTTTAAAATCCATCTTTAATCATTCTGAGCATGAGTTGGGAAACATTTTAAAAGATTTATACAAAACATAAAAACATCTGTTTCAGAAGTGCTAAAGCAACCTACTCACTACGTTTCTTTAAGGGAGATTCAACCGTCTAGAGTTCCGAAAGTATTTCGTCTCACACATATTCACAGTGGGTGAATCTTAGACTTAACCATCGGACGTTTTGCTGCGAGAAGCAGTGTAGTACAATGGTCAACAGGGCACAATTTGCCCCTTATTCACAAGGTGGAGGTGCTACAGCATCTGCCTCACAAGACTGTTGAGAAGATGGACTGGACTTTTATTTGCGAAGCACTTAGAATGCGGGTCATGAGAATGTATCAGCTGGTATTATCTGCTCACAAGTTTTTCAGTTTCATGGAGGCATAATTATTTTGTGCCTAGCGCTTTGTATGCTTTAAACCTCTATGAGAAGTACTGTTTTTGCTGTAGTTTGTCCCCCTGACTTCATGGATTAGAAGCGTGATTCCCAGTGTAGTGCAGGTGGGCCCTGGTGGGAGGTGTTTGGGTCACGGGGGAGGAGCTCTCCTGAACAGATACATGTTGTTGCCGTGGGAGTGGGTTTCTTATCCCGAGTGTGGGTGGTTATAAAAGCAGCTGCTCTCACCCCCACACCGTCTTGGTGGCTCACTCTCGCCCCTGCACCTCCTATCACGTCATGCTGCATGCCGTCGATGCCGGCACCACACTCTGGGACTTCCTGGCCTCCAGAACTTTAAGAAATGAATTTCATTATAAATGACACAATCTCAAGTTTCTGTTGTAGAACAGAAATTGAACTAAAACAAAAGGTTTTATCTCATTTTTTTCTTTTGGGTTAAATTATAGCATACATAAGACAACATTATCTAGAGCATGATTCATTTATTATATGTGAATCCCTGTGTAACTGTTACCCAAGTCCAGTAATAGAATGTGATTGATTACATGATTGACACTTCAGAAATCTCATTATGCCTCTTTCATTCCTTTATTCTACATTACGTCCTGAGACTCAAGAGGTTTTTACATTTAAAAGTAATTCAGAAAGTTCAGGGAAAAATGAAATTCCAAATGATATCTCTTCAATTTTGATTTTAGTTTGTGTTACTAATACATAGAAAAATATTTTTTCAATGTGTTATCAGCAACCTTGCTTAGCTTACTTGCGAATTATAATACTTTATAGATTCTTCTATTTTCTACATAGATAACCATGCCATCAGGAATTCTGACAGTTCTATGTCTTCCTTTTTCCTACTGCTTACTTTATTTCTGGCTGGAATTTTCAGTAAATTGTTGGGGGTTAATAGTGGAAAACATTATCTTATTTCCAATCTGAGAAGGAAAGCTTCCAACATTCACTGTGAAGTATAATATCCTCTGTAAAATTTGGAAGTTTTCTTTTATTCCTAGTTTGCTGCATATTTACTTTATTAAATGTTCTTCCTGACATCTATCATATGATTCCTTTTAATTCTATTATAGCAGTGGTTAATTTTTAGATTGTCAAATTAAACTTGAAATCCTGGAATGAACTTGGTCGTGATATGTTATGCTGTTTTGTAGAATCCTGTTTTACCTTATTTTTTGGAGTGCCATTGATTATTAAGGATTTTGAAACTATGTTGTTAAACATTTGGCCTAAAATTATTCCTTCTGTTAATGATCTTATCAAGGTTCCACTGGCATCATTACATTATTTAGGATATAGTACATATTTTAAAATTTTCTAGGAGAGTTTATATAAATTCATAGTTTTTTCTTAAATGTTTGATAGAATTTATAAATAAATCTGAGACAGGAATATTTTCTGCATAAGTTTTTAGTTACAGTTTTATTTCCACTGGTTTTATAGGCTATTCAATTTTCTGCTTTCATTGTCAGTTTTGGTGAGTTTCTCAAGGTCTGTATGGGTTCATAGTTTTTCAGTCTTTCTTCTCTTTGAATATTTACATTTAAAACAATAAATTTTCCATAATGTAGTTTCAGTTACATCCCATAGGTTTTAAAAGTACCATTCTATTATTAATTAGTTCAAAATAATTTAAATTGCAATTTTGTTTTGAATTCATAGATGTTTGGAACTACATTTATTAATCTGCAAATACACTGGAATATTCTAGTTGTTATTATCATTATCCCCGGTGTATTCTACTGTGCTTATAGGTCATAATGTACATGATTTAGATCTTTAAAACATATATAACCCAATATATAATTTTTGTAAATGTTTCACATGTAATTGAAATGAATTTATTCTACGGTTCTTACGTATAGTGCTACGTACAATGAGAACTTGAAGAAGTTTGTGAACATGAAATTAAGAAAATAATTTTCATGTAAAAATATGAAAACAATGCATAGCTTCTTAAGAAGTATATTTACGTTAAGCAAGTTTCATATATTTCATATATACAGATTTAGGAACATAGTGATACGTGGCCTCCCCCACACACACACACACACTCCAACCCTTCCTCCTCCTCCCCCTCACATTCCCACTCTTAATTTTTACAAAGATTTATTTTCAGTTTCCTTAACAATCGTATAGTTAACCTTACACTAAGTAAAAGAGTTCAACAAAGAGTATGAAGAAAAAAGAAAATAAACATACAAAAATCCGAAACAAAATACCCACTGTTCCTCAATGGAAGAAGAACAATCATTGAATCTCAATATGTCTATTTCACTCCAATACATTACATTTCAGGTACTCTATTAGTTACCTTGGATCAGGGAAAACATATGATATCTGTCTTTTTGGACAGGCATATTTCACTAAGTACAGTGGTTTCCAGTTGTGTCCATCTTGTTGCAAAAGAAAGGATTTCATTTATTTGTTTTTTACAGCTGAGTAATATTCCATGGTGTATGTATACCATAATTTCTTTATCCAGTCAACAGGTGATGGACACCTGAGTTGATTCCATATGTTAGTTATTGTGAATTATGCTGCAATGAACATAGGGGGTGGGGTGGGTACAGATAACTCTTTCATATGGTGATTTCTTTTGGATTGGGTAAATTCCCATGAGTGGGATGGCTGGATCATAGGGGAGATCTTTATTCAGATTTCTGTCTTCCACTGTAGTTGCACCAGTTTACATTCCCAACAACAGTGGATTAGGGTACCTTTTCCCTCACATCTTTACCAGCATTTGTTGTTGTTGATTTCTGTATGTGAGCCATTCTAACTGGAATGAGGTGAAGCCTCACTGTGGTTTTCATTTGTATTTCCTTGATGGCTAGTGATCCTGAGCATTTTTCAAATGTCTGTTGGCCATTTGAATTTCCTCTATTGAAAAATGCCTGTTCAAGTCCTGTGCCCATTTCTTAACTGGGTTGTTTGTTTTGTTTTTGTTGGGTTTCTTGAGCTCTTTATGGATTCTGGATGTTAAGCTTCTGTTAGTTGCATAGTTTGCAAATATTTTCTCCCATTCTGACGGTTGCCTCTGCCCTTTCCTGAGTGTTTTCTTTTGCAGTGCAGAAGCTTCTCAGCTTGATGTAATCCCATTTTCAATTTTGGCTTTGATTGCCTGTGCTTCTGGGGTCTTTTCCAAGAAATCTTTGCCTATGCCAATATCTTGTAGAGTTTCCCCAATGTTCTCTAGTAATTTAAGGGCATTGGGTCATAGATTTAGGTCTTTGATCCATTTTGAGTGGATTTTTGTATACGGTATAAGATAAAGGTCTTCTTTCAAACTTCTGCATGTGGAGATCCAGCTTCCCCAGCACTCTTTGTTGAAAGGAATGTCCTTGCTCCAGGGATGATTTTGGTTTCTTTGTCATTCAAATCATCTGTAGTTTTACTGATTCTTCCTGCTTTTATTAATTAATGATAGATTACATATATATTATAAATTTCAACACGACTAAGGCTTTGTCAATTTTTCTTTTAGTTTGGTAATAACTTACTCATATATTGTATTATACAATGTGAAATTGGCATTTTATAGATCAAAACAAAATATTTTGATACTGTGCTTTCATATCCTGACTTCGGGGGGAGGGGTAATAATTGGTTCTTTAGGAGCAAAACATGCCTTAGATCTCAGAATAGTTTGTGACCCTCTAAATAGTCTTACTACATAAACAGATATATAGTACATATATCAAAATTTCTTTCAGGGAAGTGAAATCGGGGAAATGAATATCTAAAAAGGTTTTTTAAGGGGGTACCATAATAATGAAAACTAGGTTGATAATTACTTATTTGGATATGAATGACAATTACTTATTTGGATATGAATGCTAAACTATTTGAACTTCCTGATGAATTGGAATTTTATAATAATAAGACATCACTTCAATGTTTTTGTCTTCAGTTCTACTTTTTTTTTAGGTTTTTTTTTTTTTTTTTTTTTTAATGTAACAGGTAGAGCTACAAATAGTGAGAGAGAAAGAGACAGAGAGAAAGGTCTTCCTTCTGTTGGTTCACTCCCCAAATGGCCACAACAGCCGGTGCTGTGCCCATCTGAAGCCTGGAGCCAGGTACTTCCTGGAGTCAAATGAGAGTGCAGGGGCCCAAGCACTTGGGCCATCCTCCACTGCTCTCCCGGGCCACAGCAGAGAGCTGGACTGGAAGAGGAGCAACCAGGACTAGAACTGGCATCCATATGGGATGCCGGCACCTCAGGCGAAGGATTAACCAAGTGAGCCATGGTGCCAGCCTCTCAGTTCTACTTTAATACTAAAATCTGTAATGTTACCATTCCATTAGTTACTGTTTTCATAGCTTGTCATTTTCTATTCCTATAATTTTTAATTCTTATATATTTATGTTTTGTATGTGTTTCTTTACAAGGAACAGAGAAGTAATTTTGTTTTATGATGAAATCTGATTTTGTTTGTCTTCTTAATGGAGATTTTAGTCCTTTTTATGTTTAAGATAACTAATAATGTATTATTGAGTTCAAATATGCTGATTTAGTAAAGACAGTCTATTTTTTCTTCTTGTTGTATATTACTTTATCCCTCCTTGCTTTCTTTTATTTGGATTGAGTATTTTTGTCATTGCATTGTTTCCTTCCCATTAGCTCATTATTTTTTACATTTTTAAAAATTTTTATTTATCAGAGAGGCAAAGCCACAGACAGAGAGGGAGAGACAGAGAGAAAGGTCTTCCATCCACTGGTGCAATCCCCAAATGGCTGCAACATCTGGGGCTGGCCCAGTCCGAAGCCAAGAGCCAGGAGCTTCTTTTGGGTCTGCCACACAGGTGCAGGCACCCAAGGACTTAGGCCATCTTCTACTTTCCCAGGCATAAGCAGAGTGCTGGAAAAGATCCAGCTGTTGGAAGAGGGGCAGCCGGGACAAGAACTGGTGCCCATATGGGATGCCAGCAACACAGGTGGAGGTTTAACCTACTATACCACAGCTCTGGCCCGTCACTTTTTTTACATTTTTAAAAGACATTTCACTGGAATTCATCTGTGACCATACTTTTATCCTTTTGTGGCACATTTGAGAATTTTGCAGTGTTTTACTACATTTGTACCCTTCTGAATTATATGCGACTGTTCTTTATAGTGTTTAAATCCTTTAATGGTTATCATTATTATGCTCATAAAATCATGTATATTCTTTGTTCCTTCTTAAATCTCTGAGATTACATATAGGATTTCTACTAGGGTAGTGATGATTTTGTTCAGGTTTTGATTTTTGTTTTCATCTGAAATGGCTTTATTTTACTTTTATCTCCAAAATGTACATTTCTTGGCAATAAAATTCTAGGTTTACAATTCCCTCCCATATATACTTAAAGATAACGTTTTGTTTACTTGTTTCTGATGATAAATCAGATAATAGTCTAAAATAATCTGACTTTTTCCTCTCTTTGTAGTACTTTATTTTCATCTTTGATTTTCTATAGTTTTATCATAATTGCTTAGGTGAGGTTTTCTTTGCATTTATTCAAATTTAGGCTTTCTAGTCTCTATGTGAACCTTGGTGTTGTCTAGCAATTTTAGAAGATCCCCATCAATTGTTTCTTACAATGTTGCTCCCCCCATTCCTTCTTGCCTTTCTTAGTGGGATTCCATTACTTGTATCGTAGCGATTTGAGTGTTCCTACCCATGTTGTTTATTTTTGAAGTCTTTGTACTTCATTTTGTATATTTTTTTGAGTAATATTTCATTTTGTTAGTGTCTCTGTCAAAATTCTCTGTCTTGTTTTTTTTTTAACTTTTATTTAATGAATATAAATTTCCAGTGTACAGCTTATGGATTACAATGGCTTCCCCCCCCCATAACTTCCCTCCCACCCGCAACCCTCCCCTCTCCCGCTCCCTCTCCCTTTCCATTTGCATCAAGATTCATTTTCAATTCTCTTTATATACAGAAGATCAATTTAGTATAAAGATTTCAACAGTTTGCACCCACATAGCAACACAAAGTGAAATATACTGTTTGAGTACTAGTTATAGCATTAAATCACAATGTACAGCACATTAAGGACAGAGATCCCACATGAGGAGCAAGTGCAGAGTGGCTCCTGTTGTTGACCCAACAAATTGACACTCTAGTTTATGGCACCAGTAACCACCTTAGGCTGTCGTCATGAGTTGCCAAGGCTATGGAAGCCTTCCAAGTTTGCCGACTCTGATCATATTTAGATAAAGTCATAAAAGACAGAGTGAGGATAGTAACCAATGATCCTAAGAGTGGCATTTGCCAGGTTTGAACAATTATACAGCATTAAGTGGGGAAGAGGACCATCAGTACACACAGGTTGGGAGTAGAGCCATTGGTGGTAGAGTAGAGGTTATGATTACACAGGAATGAGGCCCAAGTACGTTAGACAGGGTCTAGAACAAAGGACAGAATCATTATTAGAGGAGCTAAGAAAGGTGCTGTCTAAGCTACAATTAAGTTTTCTGATTGAGAGGCAAATAGAACCTGATAGAAGGGGCTTGATAATAATCTGGTGGGCTTTAGGCCTTGTAAGTTAAGAGGCCCAGACCTACCTATCTCTTCACATGGGGTATATCCTAAGGGAGGTGTGAACCTCCTAGGGGAAGGCAAAGTCAACAGAGTGCCTTCTGTCTTGTTTAACATAGCCTCGAAAATATTCTCCTTATGGTTTGAAGGCTTTTGTAACTCTTTTATTTGGGTGCCTTGAGTATCTGCATCTATTGTCTACTACTGTCCCTGAATGGATAAATTTGCCTTACCTTTCATATACCTGATATATTTTAAGTGCAGCATCACATTTAAAAAATTGTAAGACATATCAATTTGTATATATTTACAAGGTATCATGTGATGTTTCATTGCATGTGTACATTGTATAATATCTCATTAGAGTAAATATATTTATTCTTTCAAACACTTAAGAAAAGCATCCAAGATCCTATACTCTAGGGCTTTTTAAAATAGAGAAATATACAGCACATTATAATCACCCTACTGTGCCATAGAACCCCAGAATATTTTATTCCTCTAGCTATAACCTTTTATCCATCCATCGATCCTTTCTTTACCCTCCATACCCAACATCTGATAACTTATTTTGATAAAGATTCATTCATTTGAAAGGCAGTGTTATAGAGCCAGAAGAAGAGAGATAGTGAGATCATCCATCCACTAGTTCACTCCCCAGTGGCTGCAATGGCCAGGGCTGAGCCAGGCTAAAGCCATGAGCCAGGAGCTTCATCCAGGTCTCCCGTAGGGTAGCAGGGGCCCAAGCACTTGGGCCACCCTCCGCTGCTTTCTTAGGTGCATTATCAGGAAGCTGGATTGGAAGTCGAGGAGCTGCATCTCAAACTGTCACCCATGTGGGGTGCTGGTGTCACAAGCAGGTGTTGGCTTTAGCTGCTATGCCACAATGCTGCCCCCTCTCCTTTTTTTTCCTGGTAACTTCTATGATCACTTATTTTGTTTTAGATTCCATATATGTGTAATATAATATAATATTAATCTTTCTGTGCTTGGCTTATTTCACTTAACATGATGACTTCCATTTCCATCCATGTTGTTGAAAAGATTTTATCATTTTTGGTTGCATAATATTCCATTGTGTGTATACACATACACACATATATACACATGTCACATTTTCTGTATCCATTTCTCAGTGGATGGACACTAATGTTGTTTCAGTTTCTTAACTATTGTACTGCAATGGGAGTGCAGATGTCTCCCTGCAGACAAGCTTCGTGTCCCTTGGATATATACCCAGCAATGCAATTCCTGGATCAAACATTAGATCCATTTTTAGTTTTTTGAGAAACTATACTTTTTTCCATAATGGCTGTACTAATTTACATTTCCACAAATAGTGTGCCAGGATTCCCTGTTCTCCACATTGTTGCCAACACTTGTTCTATTTTGTCCTTTTGATAATAACCAATCACTGAGTAAGGTGATATTTTGATTTGCATTTCCCTGATGATTAGTGATGTTGAACATTTTTTTCATGTCAATGGTTATTTGTGTATTTTCCTTTGAGAAATATTTTTGTCCATTTTCTTAAAGTGGATTACTTCGGGGAGATTTTGCTTTGATTTGCTTCAGTTCCTTAAATATTCTGGATATTAACCCCTTATCAGATAATATAGATTGAAACTAGTTTCTCTCATTCTGTAGGTTGTCTCTTTACTCTGTTGGCACCTTCCTTTGCTAAGCAAAAGTTCTTCAGTTGACAAAATCCCCTTTGATTATTTTTGCTTTTCTTTCCTGTGCTTTTGGGGTCTAATATGAAAAATCCTAGCACATCCTAATGCCATAAAGTGTTTTCCCTATGTTCTCTTTTAATAGCTTCAAAGTTTCAGGTCTCATATTTAGGACTTTAATCAATTTTGAGTTTATTTTTGTATATGATGTGGAATGGGGTCTAGTTTCATTCTTTTGCACATGTATATCCAATTTTCCCAGCACCACTTAATAAAAAGGTTATACCTTTTCCAATATATATCTTTTTCAAAAATAATTTGTAGACATGAGGGTTTACTTCTAGGGTCTTTTGTTCCATTGGTCTTTTGATCTGTTTTTATGCCAATACCATGCTGTTTTAATTATTATAGCTTTGTGATATATATTTTTCTTTATTCAAATATTTATTTATTGATTTACTTGAAAGACAGAGCAATGGAGAGAGAGGTGTGTGAGGGAGGGAGAGAGAGAGAGAGAGAATTTTCTGTCCTCCTGTTTATTCCCCAGATGGCTGCAAAAACCAGGTGTGACCAGGCCAAAGTCAAGAGCTAAGAACTGCATCTTGGCCCATATAGGGTGGGCCCAAGCTCTTTTGCCAGGCACATTAACAGGAAACTGGATTGGAAGTGGAGCAGTAGGAATTTGAACTGTTAGTTCAGTGTGGGATGTTGGCATTGCAATAGGTGGTTTAACCCACTGCACTACAATGCCATTCCCCACCCCCAAATCATTTTGCAACTCATGAAAAGTATTTTTTCTGTTTCCTCTTTAAAAAATTAAGACCTACTCTTAAATCCTTCTTGTGTTCCTGTTCATCCTAGGCGTTGCTCCAGGAGGTTTGTGTGACTGACTCGGGCGACGAGGAATCACCAAAGCATTATTCAAATCAGTGGGCTAAGCACATTTACTCAGTCCTTTAGTTACCCAGTGCATAGTTACTTAAAGGTTTTCCCAGTGGAAGGATGTACTTTGTGATATATTTCCAAGTCAGATATTATAATGTCTCTTTACTTTGTCATCTTTGCTCAAGCTTACTTTGGCATTTCAGGGTCTTTTGTGGCTCCATACAAATTTTAGAACTGATTTTCCTAGTTCTGTGAAAAATGTCGTTGGAATTTTGACAGGAATTGCCTTGGATCCGCAAATCACATTAGACAGTAGTCACGTGTTAATTGGATTCTTCTAATCCTTGAACACTGGATATCTTTCATTTTTCTGTGTCTTCAATTTCTTTCATCAATGATGTACTGTTGTCATTGTAGAGATCTTTCACTTCTTTGGTTAAATTTGTTCCTAGTATGTATTTGATGTATTTGTGTATGTGTGTATGTATGTATTTGTTAGTTATTGGAAATGAGATTCCTTTTTGTTTGGTCTGGTTTTCTTTTAAAAATTTATTTATTTATTTATGTGAAAGTCAGAGTTAGAGTTAGAGTTAGAGTTAGAGTTAGAGTTAGAGTTAGAGTTAGAGTTAGAGAGATCCTTCATCTGTTGGTTCACTCCCTAAATAGTCACAATGGCCGGGGCTGAGCCAAGCTAAAACCAGGAGCCAGGAGCTTATTCCAGGTCTCTCATGTGGGGTCAGGGGCCCAAGCACTTGGGCCGCCCTCCACTGCTTTCCCAGGCACATTATCAGGGAGCTGTATTGGAAGTGAAACATCTGGGACTCGAATCAGTACTGATATGGGATGCTGGAGTCACAAAGCAGTGGCTTCACCTGCCACACCACAGCTCTAAACAGATTGCTTTCTTGATTTCTTTTTCAGATGATTCACTATTGGTGTATAACAATGCTGTGAATTTTATAGGTTAACTTTGTATCTTGCAACTTTGTGAACTTGTTTATTAATTCTAACACTGTTTTGAAATCTCTGGGATTTTCTGTATGTAAGATCATGTCACCTGCAAACAATGACAGTTTGGTTTCTTCTTTCTGATCTGGATGCATTTCATTTTTTCCTCTTGCCTCGTTACTTTAGTTAGGACTTCCAATATCATGCTGAATTTAAGTGGAGACATAAAAATGGTCCCTTGTTTCAGATCTGAGAGAGAAGGCCTTCAGCTTTTCTTCATCCAATATAATTAAGTTGTTGGCTTGCTATATGTGGCCTTTATTATATGGAACTATATTCTTTTTATACCTAATCTGCTAAAAGTTCTTATCATGAAGGGATATTTAAATTTTTAAGATTTATTTTATTTATTTGAAAGAGTTACAGAGAGAGGTACAGCCAGAGAGAGAGAGAGAGAGAAAGCGAGAGAGGTCTTTCATCTGCTGGTTCCTTCCCCCAGAAGACTGCAACAGCCAGAGCTGAGCTGATCTGAAACCAGGAGCCAGGAGCTTCCTCCAGGTCTCCCATATGGGTACAGGGGCTCAAAGACTTGGGCCATCTTCTACTGCTTTCCTAGGCCATAGCAGAGAGCTGGATCAGAAGTGAAGCAGCCAGGACTCCAACCAGTGCCCATATGGGACGCTGGCACTGCAGGCTGGGGCTTTAACCCTCTGTGCCACAGTGCTAATCCGGTCATATTGAATTTTATTACATGCCTTCTCTCCATCTGTTGAGAGGATCATATGATTTTGTCCTCCACTCTGTTAACATGGTATACTACACCAATCGATTTGCATGTGCTGAGCCAACCTTGACTCCCTGGGATGAATCCCATGTGATTATGGTGAATGATCCTTTTAGTGTGGTGTTAGATTTCATTTGCTAGTATTTTGTCAAGGATCCATGAATCTATGTTCATCAAGGATATTACACTGCTGCTTTGCTTTTTGGCTGTATCCTTGTCTAGTTTTGGTTTCAAGGAAATACTGGCTTCTTAGAATGGATTTGGAAAAATTTCCCCCTCTTCCATTTTTTGAAATAACTTGAGAAGGATAGGTGTATATTCTTTTTTAAAAGTTTATCAGAGGGGGCTGCCGTTGTGGTGTAGGGGTGAGGCTGCTGCCTGCAGTGCTGACATTCCATATGGGCTCTGGGTCTAATCCTGGCTGCTCCTCTTCCAATCCAGCTCTCTGTTTTTTATGGCCTGGGAAAGCAGTAGAAGATTGCCCAAATCCTTGGACCCCTGCACCTGTGTTGAAGACATGGAAGAGGCTGCTGGCTCCTGACTTCGGATGAGCTTAGCTTCGGCTGTTGCAGTCATTTGGGGCATAAACCAGTGGATGCAAGGCCTCTGTGTGTGTGTGTGTGTGTGTTTCTACCTCTCTCTGTAACTCTGTCTTTCAAATAAACAAAAATAAAATTTTAAAAAGTTTACCAGAATTTAACAGTGAAGCCATCTGTTCCTAGCCTTTGATGGGAGATCCTTTAATCATTAATTTAATCTCACTACTAATTATTGGTTTGTTTGCATATTATTTTTCTCATGATTCAATCTTGGTGAAATATATGTGCTCAAGAATTTATCCATTTCTTCTATGTTATCAAATTTGTCCCCCTATAATTTGTTGACAGTTATCTCTAACAGTCCTTTGTATTTCTGTGGTTTCAGCTGTAATGTCTCCATTTTTACTTCTGATTCTATGCATTTAAATCATCTCCTTTTTTTCCTTGGTTGGTCCACATCATGTTTATAAATTTTGCTCAGCTTTTCAAAGAATTATCTCTTAGTTTCATTGATTTCTTTGTATGATTTTTTAATCTCTATGTCAATTATTTGTGCTCTGAGTTTTATTTCTTTCCTTCTATAAATTTTTTTATTTGATTTTTTCCCTGTTTTTCTAGTTCCTTGAGGAGCAATGATAAGTTACTTATTTGAGATCTTTCTGGTTATGTTGTTTTGTTTTACGCAGGCACTGATTGCTCTAAACTTCCTCTAACTACTGCTTTTGCAGTATTCCACAGGTCCTGGTATGATGTGTTTCCATTTTTATTTTTTTAAATGTTTTTTTTAAATTTCCTCTTGTTTTCTTCCTTGATCTATTTATTGATTGTTCTGGAGTAACATTTTTAAGTTCCATGTATTTGTATAGTTTCTTGTTACTGATTTCTAGTGGGTTACATTGTGGTCATAAAGATATTTGATTCAAATTTGTTCTTTTAAACTTGTTGAGACTTTTTTTGTGACCTACCAGATGATCTGTTTTAGAAAATATCCCATGTATTCTTGAGAAAATATTGATTCTTAGCTGTTGGATATAAAGTTCTATAGTTGTCTGTGAGGTCCAATCGATGTAAGGTGCAATCTAACTCTGCTATTTTCTTTGTGATTTTCTGTCGAGATGATCTGTCCATTTCTGAAAGTAAGGTGTTAAATTCCCCTACTAGTACTGTATTTGAGTTTATCTCTCCACTTATGTCTATTAATTTTTGATTTGTATATTTAAGTTCTTCAAAATTGGATGCATCTATATAAATGTTATTTCCTCTTGGTGGATTGAGTCCTTCATCATTATCTAATGATTTTCCTAGTCTTTTTTTTTTTTAATGGCTTTTGACTTAAAGTCTATTTTATCTGATGGAAATACAGCTACTCTTACTTTCTTTTGGATTCCATTTTCATGGAATATCTTGTTCCATCCTTTCACTTTGACTTTGTGTCCTTACTGATGAAGTGAGTTTCTTATAAGCAGCATATAATTATGTCCTACTCTTAATATATTTGGTCATTCTATGTCTCTTAATTGAGTATTTAGACCATTGACATTTAAGGTAATTATTGATAGGCGAGATCTTACTATTGGCATTTTGTTACTTATTTTGTACTTTTATTATAACTTCTTTCTTTTTCTCTCTCTTATAATCATTATTTGTGGATAAGTGATTTTCTCTGAGGGTGTATTTTGATTCCTTGCTTATTTTTGGCAAATCTGTTACAGAGTCTTAGTTTGTGGTTAGCAGGAATCTTATAAAAATTTCTTTGGATCTAAGAATCTATATTGAAATGATAACAGTTTAACATTGATTATAAAGATAGGCAAAAATACAAAGAGATAAGAAGTCCTAATAAAGAATAAGTTTGTATACCGTTCTTTCCCATGTTTTTGAATTTTTAAAAATATTTTTGAATGTCTATTTGTTTTCATCTACTTGAAAGGCATAGTGACAGAGAGAGGGAAGGAAAAAGGGAGGGAGGGAGAAAGGGTGGGAAGAAGAGAGAGAGGGAGGGAGAGAGAAAAAGAGAGATTGATTTTCCATTGCTGGTTCATCCCCCAAATGCCTATAACAGCCAAAGCTAAAGCCAGGAGCCTCAAACTCTGTCTGGGTCTCTAGGTTTTTCAGGATTCTTTAGCATAAAGCTGTATCAAAAGAAGAGTAACCAGGATTTGAACCAGCCTTCTGATATAGGATAAGGGTGTTCCAAGTGATGGCTTAACCCCCTGCACCACATTGTCAACCCCCTACTTTAAAAAATTTTTGTTGTTACATTTAACCTCTTCCAATAATCTGACCTTTTTCAATATTCTCTACCTCTTAAAATTTTGAAGTAGTGATTATAATATTTTTAGTCTTCAAATTAAAGGTAGAAATGATTTATACACCATGTTTGTAATATCAGAGCATTCTGAGTTTGTGTAGTTTCTCTCTTACCTGTGAGTTTTCTACCTTCTGAACTTTCTTCTTACTTCATAGCATCTGTTTGTTTCTTTTAGTTTGAAGAACTCCTTTTACTTCTTTTGGCATTTCTGGTGGAGATAAATTCTCTTAGCTTTTGTTTTGAGACTATCTTTACCTCAAATCTGCAGCCTAGCTTTGCTAGATATAGTATTCTTGGCTGGCAATTTTTGTCCTTTAAGACAGCAAATGCCTCATCCTACTCCCACCTGGCCTGGAGAAGCCTGCATCAGGTGAATTGGGACCCTTTATGTGTTGCTTAGTTCTTTTCTCTCACAGCTTTGAGAATCCTCTCTTTATCATTAACTTGCCAGCGCGCCACACTGATCCGAAGGCAGGAGCCAGGTGCTTCTCCTGATCTCCCACGGGGTGCGGGGCCCAAGCACTTGGGCCATCCTCCACTGCCTTCCCGGGCCATAGAAGAGAGCTGGACTGGAAGAGGGGCAACCGGGATAGAATCCGGCGCCCCGACCGGGACCAGAACCCAGTGTGCCGGCGCCACAAGGCGGAGGATTAGCCTATTGAGCCGTGGCGCCAGCCCAAATCTGGTAACTTTTGACCTTCAAGCACCTAGGAAGTTGTGTCTTTCTCTAAGTTTTAGTTTTGTCATGCTCTCTTTGAATATCCTTTCTACTCCTTTGGCAATCTCAATTCCCTCTAAATCACAATAACTTGAATGTTTTCCCTTTTTATGCTATTCTGTATTTTCTGCCAATTTTGTTAGTCTTAATTCCTTTTATCTTTATTCTCCTCCACACATATATTTTCAAATAACCCATGTTCAAGCTCACCATTTCTTTCTTCCGTCTGACCTACAATGCTATTGCTGCCTTATCTCATTTTTTTCACTTCATGAAAGATTCTACTTGGTTTTGTTTGATTACTTCCATGTCTGTATCAGTGCTCTCTTTAAAATATTGAATCATTTCTCTGTGTTCTCTTGGATATTGTTATATTTCCTTAAAATAGCTACTTTGAAATATTCATTTGAGATTTTGTAAATTTCAATTCCTAGATTGTTGGTTTCTGGCATCTTATTTTGCTCTTCAGGTGAATTCACAGTTCCCTGGAAGTTCCTCTTGCTTGTTGGTATACCACATTGTTGGTACATTGAAGGATTAGTTGTAGTAATCTGGCTTCATTTGTGACTGCCTTTCTAGAAATTCTCAGAAATCTGTTTATGTCGATGTGTAGACACCTCTGTTTTAGCACTAGGTCGCACCCTATGTTACAGTTTTGCCCCAGATCCACTGCTGATGTGCTATTACTGATGCAGTATTACAATACTCCCCAAACTCAGATTTGTCCCCAATCTGCAGGTGATGTATTCCTCAATATGAGCTGGAGAAGTACCTAAAATGGGGTGGTCCATCCCTACAAGCCTCTTCCTGGACCTGCAGTAGACTCAGATTCTTTGTCATGTGTCCATGAATGCCACACTGCTAGATCACACCTGGAGTCCTGAACCCCCCAAGACCAGTACAGCCTGGGGGTGGGACAAAAAGCTTGTCTTGCTATTATCTGTCTACCTCTGAGGTGAGCTCACTGCTAAATGCAACATCTATCAGATACTAGTAATATTGCCTGGGGTATAAGATTGCTCCACTGGAACCACAGAACTCCACTGTGCACTGAAGCAGGTCTAGAGGCTCTGTCTGCATGCATTGGCCTGGGGACAAGGGTGATAAGGATCTGCTCAACACTGGGTTTTTTCAGCCGGGTACTGAGTCCCAAAACAGTCCTCTGATCCCTTGCTGTCTACCCAAGGTTGTAGAAGGGATGATAGAGGCAGCCCCTAAGCTACTCAGATAGGCCTTATTGAGTCACACCTGGGTCTCAAAGTCACTAGACCCTGTGCAATATTGGGGGTGCACACCAGGACTGCAAGAGATTGGTGGTGCTACAGACTTAAACATGTCTGTCTCAGCAGGGCATTGATTTCCACCTGATATTGAGACAAGTCCAGAAACCTGGTCAAGGCATGGGCCTAGGGACTGAAACTGTTAGGATCTGTGTTGGACTTGACCAGCCCAGCACTGAGTCCTAAGACATAGTCATTTGGCTCCTTGTTGCCTGCCCAATCTTCAAGGAGAGATGTAAAGGCAGCCTTCTGTTGCCAATGCCTGCGGGTGGGCATGTAAAAATTCTCAGTCTGTGAACACTGACCAGGGGGATAGAGGCCTTTGGGCTTTATAAGGTGCTGGGTCTTGGTGCAGTAGACCTGGCTCTGAGCTCTGAGCTCTTATGTTCAGTCCTAAGTTCCTTCTCTCCACCTCTCCATGGGTCTGGAGTTTTTGCTTTCTGCCAGCAGTTGGGGGAAAGTAGCAGTGGAAGGTCAGGGCCTGGGGACAGGGACAAGAAGAGCTCAGTCTGACTGAATTTTTCATAATGAGCCTGGCACTGGAAGTCAATTCAGCCTGCCCCTCCCAAGCTGGACATATTTCTCCATACTGTGCTCCTTGGAGCTGGGACAGGGATGACATGGACCACTCGTTCCTGCTTTCTTTCTTCAATACAACTTTTTCCTCTGATTATAAAAATATGTGCCCTGTGGTCTCTCACCTGGCTGCCATAGCTCTTGAGACAATGTGTTCGTGTATTTACAGCTGTTCACATTGGGGTCTCTGCTTGAGGAGAAAGGAGGTACTTGCTGAAACCTCTTATCCAGCTGCCATCTTGGTTCAACATTCCTGCTTTTTTAAGATTTGTTTATTTACTTATTTATTTATTTGAAAGGCAACGTGACAAAGAGAGAATGCCTTCTGTCTGCTGGTTCATCCCCAAAATGGCCGCAACAGTTAGGACTACACCAGAAACTCCATCTAGGTGGCAGGAACCCAAATGTTTGATCATCTCCCTCCTTCCCAGGCACATTAGCAGGAAGCTGGATTGGGAACAGAGCAGCTGGAACTTAAACTGTCACTCATATGAAATGCATGCATCCCAAGCAGCAGTTAACTCCTTGCACCACAGTGCCCGCCCCTCCCTGGTATTTCTGATGGAGCACTGGACACTGGTAACTTTGCAGAAACACATGTAAATCCTATTGGGAGAAAGATAATATCACCCTAGACCTCAATTTTATTCTCTAGCAGTCCGAATTGTCTTTCTCTGATTTCGTGTTGAATGAGCATTTATGAAGTGTTTAAAACTGGTTAACACTACGGAAGTATCCAACTATTTTTTTTTCCTTTCATTGTTTTCTTCAAAGGCTGTGGAATAAAGGTAAAGGAAAAAAAATATTGAGGAAAACACATGACATTCAAAGTCTCCAACATGTACCAGAAGTAAATGCTCAAATGATTTCTGTTTCTATCTTGTTGGCTTTTCCTTTATATCTGAAATGCAGGAAGCTGTTTTCATCAAAATTATGAACTAAGTACATAACAATAAATACATATGTGTTCACCTTCTGTATTTTACTGTGACCATAATGCAAAATTCAAAGAGAAAGAATTATAATCTCACTGATGTAATTACCTTTGTTTATAATCATTACTTACCGGTAGCACTATGTCACATATCATTTTTGAGACTGCTAATATGCTGGAAAGATTTGGGGTCAAAGAACTATTTGTCCAGATTTGTCTTAACATCTGCATGTCCCATTTTCAATCAAGGATATCTAGCAAAAAGTACCGCTTAGTTCCTTATTTATGGCTTTTGTGCATGAAAATTGATGTTGTCTTGTATAGAAGCTGATACAAATTAGCTAAAATGAGCACTTAGCAACTTTCTTCATTATCCAAATTGTTTCACAGTTTACAGTTCCATACAAGTCAATCTAATGTTTGAATGAAAATCAGTTGTATGTGTTATAAACACATGAAAAAGTATTTTCAGTACACTAGCTATATCCTGTAGAATTAGCAAATTAGTTATTCAGATGGTCGCAAATAAAACAAATTCTGGAGTAAGTTTAGCTAAGCTACAAGTTAAATTCTGGTCTAGTAATGTAAAACTAGATCCTTAATGCTCAGTATTTATCTATTGCCCCTGGCAGTTTGTTGGCTTTTCTTGGATGTTTGTGTTTTCCTTGTACTTTATCTATGTTTTTTCAGGGCTGGGTTAACTTTAGAGCACAGGTGAACTTGAAGTTACAGCTACTAAATGCAAAATATGCTAAGTCCTTAGCCTAGAGTCCAATCATTAATTATTTATAAGCAATTTACAAGTAGCTGGAAAATATGTATGAGTAGAGAAGAAATATTAAACAGTTTTAAAAGTGTGCTTGATACACTTTTTCTTTTTTTAAAAAAAATATTTATTTATTTGGAAGTCAGAGTTACACAGAGAGAGGAGAGGCAGAAAGAGAGAGAGAGAGAGAGAGGTCTTCCATCTGCTGGTTCACTCCCCAATTGGCTGCAATGCTGGAGCTGTGTCGATCTGAAGCCAGGAGCTTCTTCCGGGGCTGCCCATGCAGTGCAGGAGCCCAAAGACTTGGGCCATCTTCTACTGCTTTCCCAGGCCATAGCAGAGAGCTGGATTGGAAGTGGAGCGCTGGGACTTGAACTGGTACCCATATGCGATACCAGCGCTGCAGGCAGCGACTTTACCCACTACGCCACAGCAAAGAATCAATGTTTGATAATTCTAAACTATGTTAGTAAATGTGTACTAAAACATATTAAACTGAAAACATATTAATATATGGTAATTTTTATGAAATGGTGCTATTTTCAGTTGATAATATCATACATTTCAACTGTCAGTAGAAGCTATGGGGGATCAACTTTATATTTAAGCCAAAGGTCTAAGGATTACTTTATGTATTATTCCATAATTTTTTCCTCTGAGGTTTTTTATTACAGATTTATTTTTTTGTTCACTTATTTGATGAGTCACACACACACACACACACACACAGAGAGAGAGAGAGAGAGATCTCCCATTCACTGGTTCACTCCCCAAATCCCTGCATCGGCTGGCCAATGACAGGAGCCCAGAGCTCCATCTGGGTCTCCTAGTAGATGGCAAGGACCAAAATACTCGGGCCCCCATCTGCTGCCTTCCCAAGCACATTAGCAAGGAGCTGAATTGGAAGTTGAGTAGCTAGGTCTCGAACAGGTACTCCAATATGGGAAGGAGGCATCTCAAGCAGCAGCTTAGCCTGCCCCTAAGAAGGTATTTTTAATCTCAGCACATTAGAGAGAATAACGGAGAGGCGTTACAACCTGGGGATACAGAGTAGAAAGTAGCAGTTACATACAGGTTTTAATCACCACTTCCTCAAATTCTTGTGGAAAGTGTATGAGTTGTTTGTCTAATACAACTGATATTAGTAGTATTTATTCTTTAAAGAAATGCAAAAAGATAGATGAAGGAGTCCGTTAGTGATTTTTTTTTCAAACCTCATTTTATGGGTTGAGTTAAAATTTTTGAAAAATTTGCAACCCTGGTAATATTGACCTGTATTTAAGTTATTCATGTAATCTTGAGACAAGAATTCAATTATTTTCTAACTGTGAAGTGGACCCAAAATTATGTCATCTATCGCCAGAGAGATCTGAGATCACGGCTTTTTGATTTTTTGTTTGTTTCAGGCCCAGGAGTTTTTAGTGCAGCCAAGATGATTTTCAAATTCCAGATAGCAGGGAATTCTCTGAGTCTTTGCCTTTGCCCTGGGTCATTGTGGCACAAGAAAATGTCAAGGGGCCATACCAATCATTCACCTCTGACCAAGGGACTGCGGAACCATGATGCACAGGGTAACAGATCAATATGTGCAGATAATTAGGAACAAATATTTGTTATAGGGGCTGTCATGGAACCCAGACTGCAATTTGATAGGGTTTCTCTAACTTTTTTCCTCAACACACAGGTAGCTCCAAAACCATGTGTGGTATTAGATCCAAGTGAGTTCTGACACATGCTTTATTGAATTTCAGGAGCAATGTATTTTACATTGTCTTGTTTAGTTGGCCTAGGTGCCTCAAATTGCTGGCTCAGCCCATTTTTTACTATGAGAATCTTAGATAAATCATCAGATGATTCTGTGTGTCCTGCTGCACAAAGTTGTATACCTATGTGTATAAATGTAAATACATACATACTTACATACATACACACATACATATTTTAGATACTTATGTATTAGGTCAAACCACTGAAAATTGTGGTCAATTTTTTAGGGACTAGAAATAGTCAAATATCACCAATTTCATGTGACTCAACCATGTGTGTATGGATGTGTATACATGTCCATATATGGGAGTATATAACCATATGACTGGCATCTAATATTCTGTTAAAGAATAAAATCTAAAATTATAAGTTGTTTCATTAGATGTTAAAACTGAGGTGGACAAAGACTTTTTTGGTTGATTTAAACTACCTTAATCTTTGTTAATATGACAAAGTATTAATTAGTCCAAAATTTTTGTGATTTATATTCATAAGTAAATGTATTTATATATATTGCTTATTAGTAGTTTATTACATTCACATAGTGCTATGAAAATTTCTGATTTCTGCTTGTCTTTCCAATAGCCTCAGAAAATCTGTAATATGAAATATAAAAGTTTCCCTTTCCTGATAAGCAAGCTCAGACTCTCATTAATTAAATAAATAGCATAAGATCATTGCTTTTATGTGAAAAAGGATGCATTCACTCGGCCATCAGATACCTAATATGATCTAGGGACTTAGAGAAGATGAAGCCCCTGTCTGCATGGAGTTGTATTGCATGGAAAGAAGACTAACAACACATAAAGTACTAGATACAGCAGCTAACTTCAGATATTACTCAGTCACGAAGACAGTGAGGCAGAGTAAGGAGACAGACTGGTTATAGTGATGGGGCCCATAGTAACCCAGTTCAGTGGAGTCAAAGTCCTAGGGGCAGAGTGGTCCTAGCAGAGGAGTGAGCAAGAGCCAAGTCTTCAGAAAGGAATGAGTACCAATGCTTGAAAGAAGGAAAGACCAGAGTTGCTGGCACCAACAGAGAGGACGGGATGGAAAAGGATGAGCAGAAAGAGGAAAGGAGGGTGCACTCAACACTCAGATTAGGTATCCCTTCACAGGGTGGGCTTTGAATTTTACTCTCCCAAAGTAAATGGAAAGACACTGAAACCATGTAGACAGGGATGAAATACCAACTAATTCATGTCTTGAAATGATCACTCAGGCTCCTGTGTCGAGAATGGCTTGTTCAGCCTAGAGCACGGGAAGCCATCATAAGCAACTGGTGGTCACTGTAGGCCAGAGGAGAGGGGAGGAATGGCTTGGGTTATTTCTCAGGCAGTAGAATGGTGGACAGTGTTCAGTTGGTATTTTCAGCAGAGCAAATGGGACTGCATGTTGGATTGGATGTGAAGAAGAGAGAGAAATAACCAGAGTTATGAGAGACAATGACATGATCAGCCCTTGTCTTGACTGTTGAGGAGCAACTTACTATTTTATTCCTTTTAGTATTTTTGTTGTTGTTGTTGTTGCTAAGTGAAATGGACACTATGAGAGACAATGACAGGATCAGCCCTTGTCTAGACTGTTGAGGAACAACTTACTATTTTATTCCTTTTAGTATTTTTGTTATTGTGGTTGTTGTTGTTGCTCTGTTTGTTCTACATAAGACCACTGGTTGAACTCTGTAATCAATGCACAACCATTCTTAGGCATTTAAAATTAACAGAAAAGTGATCTATGTTAAACATAGGAGTGGGAATAAGAGAGGGAGGAGATATATAGGTTGGCACATGCTCACTCGGACTTACCTTCAATGGTGGAACTAGAAATGTGCCAGGGGATTTCAAATCAATTTTACCAAGGAGGCAGGTACCAATGCCAGCACACTTGGTAAAGTGATATGTATAAATACACAACCGATCAAAAAGATAGGGTATGTGTCAAAGAGATTTCACAAATAAGACCAGTGTAAGCAAATAATGAAGGATATAATTAAAAGGGAGAGAATGATCCTGCGGGGGAAGCAGGACACATAGCAGACTCATAGAATGGCATACGCCCAAAACAGCACTCCTGCCTCAGAATCAACCCTTGGGACATTCGGATCTGGCTAAAAGGTCCATGAGAGTCTCACAGGCATGGAAAGCCATGACACGGTGGCAAAAAATAATTTAAATGAAAGATCCTGGTGAACAAGACCCCAGCAGAAGGAACAGGCCATCAAGGAGAGAGGCACCTTTCTCTGAAGGGAGGAAGGAACCTCCACTGTGATACGGCCTTGACTAAACAAGTTCTGAGTCAGTGAACTCAAGGGACTTCCATAGCCTAGACAGCTCATAGCAAGAGTCTTGGGTGACTGTGGACGTCATAAATAAAAGTGCCAATTGTTAAATCAAATAAATAAATAAATAAATAACCAGAGTTTGTATTCCGAATTCTGGAATTGGGCTCGTTGGGTTCATGTTTTGACTCTGCCCCTACCAACTTAGAACCTTGAACAGTAAAGCTATTCTCAGTTCCCTAATTTGTAAAACCAGAGGAGTGGACTAATGGTGCCTACCTTTAGGATCGCTATCAGGACTAAATGTGTGTAGGTGGGTGTGTGTGCATTCATGCACTGTCTATCGTGTATATATTTGCTAACCAAAATGCACTGATGAATAACTGAAAAATTCTAGATTTCTTTTGGCTCATATCACCCAGTGGTACCATCCACTGTATTGGAGGTTGAAGAGGAACAAGGTTGGGGAAGGAAGGAATCAAGAAAAGAGTTAAGAACTATATTTAAGACACATAAATTTTGAGATGCCCTATTAGTGAAGCAGAGTTGAGGTCTGGAGAGACAAGAACTGGGCTTGTTGATTTATTGACATATATGCTATTAAAAGCCTTGAAACAGGATGAGCTCACCTAGGAAGACAATGTAAGGAGGAAGAGGGTGGAGGATGAAGACTCCCACCAGCATTTTTGAGATTGGCAAAGGAGGAGCCAGGAAACAATTCAAATGCAGACACATCTGTTTTTCCCATCGTGCTGCCTATATCATTGGCGCCTGACCAGAGCCCATGCCTCAGCAGACACGAGAGCCTCTTTCTGCATTCCTAGTGGTGACGGTTGAGGCTTCTGGCTTGGACCCTGATGACAGGAATTTTCTAGTAATGCTTGAGAGTGGCACAAAGAAACTGTGTTATTAATCTGCGCTGTGTTTACTCTGAGATGGTTTTAGTGCAATCATATGTGACCCCTAATGATAGCTCCATTGCTTCAAACTGGGCCTGTACTATATATTTCCCTTCACACCAATGTATGGGCATCTCTAATCTACAAAGATGTTTTGATACAAAAGTCTATAACTGAAAAAGAGTGATTCCATATTCACTGTATTATTCATGACAAACTGATTCTGTCAGCCCACAAATAGCCTACATAACCCACAAGGATATGAAATCAAAGTTCAGACAATATATAGCCACCCCACCACAGAAGCAAAAAGGTTTATGGAAATAAACTCAGACTTTTTAAAGTACTGTCAATTTCTACTCTTATTAGGGCTTAGCAAAGTGAAGAGAGTTGTCTGGTGGGACTAGAGTGGGGTGATAAGGAGCAAGGCATGATACTCTTTTGGCGAATTATTCACATGTAAAATAGTCAACGGTTTCAGAAAGCACAAGCATAAGGAATACTGGGGGAAGATGGGAACCTGGGACCTAGTCTCCCCAGTGACACTTTCCTATGCTAGGTTCTAAAGGAGTCATTAACTGCTCTGTGACTCAGTTTCCTTTCATTTTATAATAGCTGCAAGAATCCCTTACAGTGCTGCCATAAGATAGTTATACAATCATGTGTTATTAACACCTGGGCTAGGTTCTGAGAAAGGTGTCATGAGCCAAAATCTTTATGTGAACATTGTATAGTATAGTTAATACAAACATAGATGACGTACCCTGCTCCACACCTAGGCTATATGAAATGTGTGCATGCAAATATACATGCATGTTTTTATATACATATTTCTATTCTATTCTAAACACTTTTGCTCCTAGGTCCATGATGAACAAAACAATATGAAATTTAATGAAGCACAGGAATAGATGATGTAATCAGCAGGTGTGGTAATCGCTAGATATGTGAAACTGCTGCTGGAGTAACATGGCTCAGGGTTCTACAGTAAATAGATGTTTGTAATAAGTAGGAATCTTCTCTAAAGTATTGATAAAAATTGCTATAAAGTAAATGCATAAACCAGTAACATAGCTATATATTATCATTATCAGGTATCATGAACTGTACATAATTGTATGAGCATTACATTTTTCAAAAAATGACTTATTTATTTGTAAGTCAGAGTTACAGAGAGAGGAAGAGGAAAGAAAGATCTTCCATCTGCTGGTTCACTGTCCAAGTGGCCACAACAGCCAGGGCAGAGCCAAGCCAATGCCAGGAGCTTTTTCTGGGTCTCCCACATGGGTAGCAGGAACTCAAGCAGTTGGGCCATCATCTGTTGCTTTACCCATTCCATTACCTGGGAGCTGGATCGGAAGTGAAGCAATCGGGACACAGACCAGTGCCCAGATGGGATGCAGCATTGTAAATGGTGGCTTTACCTGCTATGCCACAATGCATTACTTTTTAATATGGCTGCCAGTGTGGTAGGTTTGTTTACTCCATCATCACCACAGTCATGTGGCCCACTGTGATGTGGGCACGGCTACAATATCAAAAGGTATTAGAAATTTCTCAACTCCATTATAATCCAGTGGGACCACCCTCATATATACATTCCATTGTTGACTGAAGAATGGTTATGTGGCACATGACTATATATGTGATGTATATGTAGGTATATAACACATGCACTCATAACACATGGATGGTGGAAATGTCTAAAGAGCTATTTACTGTTGTTCATCATTATCTCATTAATGTTGTCTGGTACTTCATATCATCTTTTTGGTTTTTATTTTAATTAATGATCCTTAGGAAACCATCAATGGTAGGATTTCATTAATGTGGAGCAATAATAACAAATGATATTTGAAAGAAAACAACTAATCAAACACTTGCTGAAGTTTTATTCATAATAACGTTGTGATTAGGTCACCTACTTTCTCATTAGCTCTTCCAGCTTTTCCCAACAGCAGCTTCAGTGAGTTGTCAAAAGCGATATAATTCCAGTTTCTTAAGTGCTTGCAGGTCTGCCGAGAAGAGTTCATTTGCTTTAGCAAGTTATCATCTTATGTAAATATAATCAGTAGCATCTTGATAATATGCCTCCAGAAAGCAATCTAGAATCTCATTACAAATCATTATTTACTATTTTAGCACTGTTCCATATGCCAAACCAGGAAGAATTCCTGCTTAAGTTTTCATAGTTTGATCAATGACTTTCCCCACTGTTAACTGGTTCTTGTGCAGTATCATCTGCACCACACTAGCATGAGTGTTGTCTTTTAAAGCATATTTTCAGTTTCACATAAAAGGCTTCAAACCCAAAATTATATAGAAAAAATAAATTTTGTCTTACAATTTATAGCATTTCTATGAGGAATGCAGTATGTTAAATGCAAGCATTCACAGTATTTTAAAGATGGCTGGAAATGGGAAATTTTCCTTTTATTTGGTCTGATGAGTGCTCTGTGTTTCAAGAAAACATAGATGGATCCTGTGACTCCTTCCTGCCTAACAAGATCTTACAAGGCAAATTCATCCTATGTTTTAAGTGGATTTGCTGGATAAAGACCATTAAAGATTATCCAGGGGGCCGGCGCCATGGCTCACTTGGTTAATCCTCCACCTTGAGGTGCCGGCATCCCATATGGGCACCAGGTTCTAATCCCGGTTGCTCCTCTTCCAATCCAGCTCTCTGCTGTGGCCCGAGCGGGCAGTGGAGGATTGCCCAAGTGCTTGGGCCCCTGCACCCTCATGGGAAACCAGGAAGAAGCACCTGGCTCCTGGCTCAGATTGGCGCAGCGCTGGCTGTAGCAGTCATTTAGGGAGTGAACCAACGGAAGGAAGACCTTTCTCTGTCTCTCTTTCTCTCTCACTGTCTATAACTCTACATGTCAAATTAAAAAAAAAAAAGGATTATATAGACATGTTAATTGAGGTTTAATATGTGAGGTATACCATACCTGGACCTTCATTTTTCTGCCCATTTAATCAATTTTATAGTTAATAGATATTAAAATGCATTCAGTGTACATGTGAACTTTGGAAAATATAGCCAGACTCAATATTACACATTTACATATTGCTATTAGATGATTGTACTTTCTTTCTCATTCCTTCATACCCAAATATTTCACTTAAATTCTATTTCTGAAAACCTCATAATCAGCAGATTGAAAGCAGCTAGGAGGTAATGAGGATTTTTCTCAGTTATTCTATACAAAGAAAGAGCTCAATTTAGAGCAATTTTTTTTTATGTATTGTCTGATGCATTCATGTTTTGATCTTCTGAATTCAACTGATTGTCTGTTATGCCTTCCATTAGTGAATGCATTTTACAAACATGAAAACATTCTCCCTGGTAACAGTCAGTGTGCACACTCACTCACTATAATCACGGCTACTGATTCCTGTGCTGTATTGATCCTGAGAGGACCAACTGAGAGCAAAACTGATCTAGAGGTATATCAATAAGTGACAATTGCTACTTAATTTCTTTCACTCTTCTCTATCACAAACTTCTCAATTTTTCCTGTCAGAAAACACATCAGAATTTATACCAGCCACAAGCAAAATACTGCATAATAGATAAAAGTATCGAAAGGTGTACAGATTTCCCATACCTTCAGCTGTCCCCCTTTTCTCCATGCATTGCAGATTCAATATTTGCATCCAAGAATATTCTCAAACTTTTTTCACTGAAATAATTCAGTGTCCTCATGAGTATTTTCATTATAGTTTTGTTTTTTTTTTTTTTTTGCCTAAATTGTTTTCTAAGACTTCTCAAATGACCTTTACACAGATCTTGAATACTATGATATATTCTGGTAATTTAACTAATCCTGGAAAAAAATGGGTGCTTTAAAACAATAATATAATTTACTGGATGTATAAATTAAGCATATATGATTTTTTCGGGGACTACTATTTTTATCTTAGTTTTTGTTGCAAAAGCAATACAAAAATGTTGTAAGTAATTAGACAAATAAGAAAATGTAAATGTTGGCAATCATTTTCAGCATTTTAGTTGATTATATAAACTTTGATTTATATTTTCTTATTAAAGAAATTTGAAAATTATATGACTAGTATCTGTGTATCCACAACTACCTAGCTATTCATTCATTCATTCATTCATTCAATGAATATATATTGAGAGCTACTAAGCCAAATACCATTCTAGGCACCAGCAGACACAACAGTGAGAAAAACAGGTAGCAGACAGATACGGACAGTAAATTCAATGCGTATGTAAAGACTATAGTGATAATTGCTATAGGAAAAAAAATAGAGCAGCAAGACTTTAGGGAATGTTGAGGCGCTTGGTGGAAAATTTTTATCACATTGCTTGGAGGCCTCACTGAGTAGACTTCCAGTCTACTGCTGGGTTTTAATCCTTCTTCTATTTTAATCTATATTTTTCAAATGATAAATTTCCCTTCGAGTGCCTTTTTAGCTGAACATTGCAATCTTTGGATATTCACTGAGTTTCATTTCTAAGTATTTTATCATTTCTATCATTTGCTTCTATTCCATATTTATTTCAGAGTGTTATTTTAAATTTCTAAATGTAGGAGGTGGCAAGGAGATTGATGTCTTTTATTATTTATGTCCAAATTTAATACATTGTTTTCAGAGACTACTAGTTATGGAAAATGATTCATATATATCTTTGAGACTTGCTTTGTAGCTTTGAGTTTGTGTTGTAATTTTGTTATGTCACTAATTTTTTTTCAAAAATCCATGAGAAAGAAAAGAATATATTTTGTGTAACTTTTTGAAAAGTATTTCTATGTAGTCATCAGATCGAATTTAACTGTCAAAATCATCTATTCTCTTACTAACCGGTTTTGCTAACTGGTTCAGTAACTATAATAGGTAAGTTAAAGTGTCCTGCTAGAATTATGGGTTTGTGAATTAATCCTGTAATTTTGTCAATTTTTTCTTTATATACTTTGAGGCCTGCCAAGTATGTGAATGACTTTCTTCCTGGTAATTATTACTTTTATTTCTGCTATGAAGTCTATTTCATCCAGAAATGTTATTCCTATTTTAATAATATTTTAATTAAAGGCTACTATTCCAGTTCTCTTTTGGTTACTATTTTCCTGCCTTTAAAAAAAAAAAAAAAAACTTCTTCTTTCCAATGTTTCTGTAAGTGTTTATTTTATCTGTATATTATTTATTTATTTTTAAAATCTTATTTGAGAGGCAGAGAAACGAGAGACAGAGAGAGAAAGAGACAGACACAGAAAGAGAGTTCCCAACTGCTGGTTCATTCCCCAAAATGATTGTTAACAGCTGAGGCTGGGCCACACTAAGGCTTGGAGCTGGAAACTCAAGTCCTATGTGGATGGCAGTAACCCATTTGTGTGAGCCGTCACCTGCTGTCTCCCAGGGTGGACGTTAGAAGGAAGCTAGAATCAGGAGTACAGTTGTGACTCAAGCTCAGGCACTCCAATGTAAGATTATGGTAGATATCCTTACATTTTTAACATTTCATACTAGTTAGAATTAAAACATAGGAATTTGTATATGCATTCAATTTCCCTAATTTATCCCAGAATAATATAAAGAACTTATATATATTTTTAAAGATTTATTTATTTATTTATATGGAAGGCAGAGTTACAGAAATAGAGGAGAGACAAAGAGAGAGATCATCCATCCACTCGTTCAGTCCCCAACTGGCTGCAACAGTCAGGCTGGGCCAGGCTGAAACCAGGAACCAGGAGCTTCTTCTGGGTCTCCTACGTGGGTGCAGGGGTTCAAGTACTTGGGTACTTGGGCCACCCTCCACTGCTTCTCCAGGCACATTAGCAGGGAGCTGGACTGGAAATGAAATAGCTGGACTTGGAACTGGTGCCCATCTAAGATGCCAGCATTGCAAGGGGGTGGCTTAACCTGCTACTCTACAAAGCTGGCCCTAGAAACTTGCTTTAATCATCTTTAAATGGATTATGCCCACCCCACAAATTAAGTCATTATTGCTTATGCCTGACCTTTACTTTGTTTTAGAACCCTGAGCTATTTCCTTTTAAAATTTTTGAGTACTCATCTAAATTTACCCTTATGTTTTCCCACATTGCTCATATATTTTTTGGATACATATTCATTCTTTGAGGATACGTAAGTGGTAAATACTTCCAAGGTTTAGACTGAAAACTATCCTTATTTTATTTTCATTCTTGAACAATTTATCAGGATTCAGGGTTCTCTAAATTTCAGTCATTTTCTCTCTGCACTTTGAAAATAATGTTCACTTAGTTGATCTTCCCTGTTGCTGATCAAATCTGAGAGGCCAGTTGGTGTGATGCTGGGGTGATCTGTCATCTCTGGTTTTCTCTGTGTTGGTTCACTCCTTCAATGCCTGTAACAAGCAGGTGGCCAAGGGCACCCAGGAGTCAAGAACTCAGTGCAGGTCTCCTTTGTGGGTAACAGGGACCCAGCTACTTGAATTATCACCTGCTGCCTCCCAAGGAGAGAATCAGCAGAAGCTGGAATTGGGAGCAGCACCAGGACGCCAACCCAGGCTCTCCAACAAGGAATGCAGATGTTCTGTTTTAGGCTTAACTGCTGTGCCAAATCCCTACCCCATGTTCATGTCTTATGTTTTAGATTTCCATACCATTCAGATACAAGGCCCTGATCTTGGCTTTCAGTTTCTCATGTGAGTTTTTGTCATTGTTGTTAGCTTGCTTGTTTAGATTTTCTCCTCCATGTATAACAGAAAGAGAAATTGGTTGTTGGCTTCTCTAGAATGATGACCAAAGCCCTCCTAGTTCCCCTTTCCCTAAGGGATATCCCAGGGTTATGTTCATTCAAGGAAGGCTCCTAATTCTATTCTCCTTCCCTTTGGTGTCTGAATGGACCTTAAATCTCAAATCCTAATCTTAAAAGTCATTAATATCTTCCTTAGATTTGGGTTCTCCACAAACCAATCCTGAGACAAGGATTCAATGCATGTAGACATTTTGGGAGGTACACAGAACTCCAGTAAAACTCAGGGGAAGAAAGGGGAGGAGACAATGGAGAGTGTATTGTTCAGCCAGGATATCTCAGCAGCAGATGGAAGAGAGGACCTGGGAAACAGGCAGAGCACATGCTCCAAAATTAACTCGCCCTGAGGGCTGAGGGAGTTTGTTTGCTGGTCCACCAGATCCAGGGAGGAATCACTGGCTGAAGGTTAGGAGGGAAGACGGGATCTTATTTTCCGATATTCCTAACATGCCGGGTGACATCAGAGTAGGCTCCAGGGTTGGGAAAAGCCCTAAGTTACACGAAAGTGACTCTGGCCATTGGAAGTCAGGAGAACACAGAATTGCTACAATATCCTGCCAGGTGCCATAGTTCTCTCATGGCCATAAACACCTTTATTTTGGCACATATTTTATCAGTCTTTTTAAAAGTATGTTGATGATTGGAAAGAGTTCTGCCTGAATTAGTTCTCACATTGCAGGAAACAAAATTTCAATGTATTTTAATGTGTACTAAGATCATACTAAATGTGCCATCACAAGTTACCTTTATATTCAGAGTAACCTTCATACTTTTTCCCTAAATATACATGTAAGTCTACCTCATTCTCTTTAATTTAATTTTCTGCACTAAGGTAGATGTTTGCTTATAGAATGTCACTATTACAAAGAATACAAAAACAAAAACAAAAAAAATTTTCCACTTCTATTTTTGTGTATATTAGTCTGTGGCATGAATTATCAGTGCTGTCGAATTTATGGGTCAAGGATTTTAGCACATTTAAATCTTAAAAGATATTTCCAAATCCAACTAAATTAGTTTTATTGCTTTTTATTCTAACTCAAAGGATGTGTGAAAGTATATTTTCTCCTTATTCTCACTAAAAATTCATATGACCAATCATTTGATCTTAGAGAGTGACAAGTGTTAGATCATTTAGTTTGTTTTACTTCAGATATTAGTGAAAATAAATTATTTTATATGTTTTTGATCACTGGTGTTCACTTATATGATTTTTGTCCGTATTTTTATTGGCTTGTTCAATTTTTTTATTTGATTCCTATGAGTATTTTTATATTATGAATACTAACCCTTTGTCATATATCTTATATGACATCTTATATTTCATCTTTTGAATTTGTTTATTATGTTTTATTACCCATGCAAAATTTTATTTAACCAGTTTTGTCTATTTTTGACTTTGCTGTTTCTCATTTTCATATCATGCATTTAAAAAACCTTTGGTAATTATTAAGTATAAGACATTTAAAGAGTGATTGAATGCTTTCTAGGAATTGAATATACCAAGACATGAGGGGAAAGGGTCAGATATGAATAAGAAGTCTTCTATTTCTTCAAAGAGTATCACATGAAACATAAAATATTTTGTTCTGCAGAGGAATGCAGTAAATAGACCTTTCCCCTCTACAAATAAGCAGGCGAACAGATAACAATTCTCCAACCTTGTGTATCTTTCTTTAAAAGAAATACTTAGACTAGTCAAAACATCAATAAATATGGTAAATAATAATATTTAGAACTGATCAGCAAGGAAAGCAGGCCTAGAACTCAAGGTCTGTTTATAGACTGATACTGGCAGACTGTCCAGCACTGCCACTTCTTTGTTAGCTGAAGCAAATTCTGTAGGACTTACAAAAAAGAAGGGTTTTTAAATGTGCTTTTAAACTGTTAAACCAATTTACCTCTCAGTAGCATGTTTCACACACCTACTATAGCGAAAAGATTTTGTTAACTGTTGAAGCAAGAGGAATACTGCTTAAGACATGATTCTTTCCCATTAGAAAATATAATTTGGAGAGGTAAAATATATCTAAATGAAACAACCAAAGACTAATTTAAAGATTAAGTAGTATAGGACAGTGTGTGTGTGTGTGTGTGTGTAGATAGATATGTACACACACATTATATATATAAGGGACTTCAAAAGTTCATGTAAAAAGGAATTAAAGACGTTTATTGGGGCTGCTGTTGGGGCACAGTTGCTTATGCCACCACCTGTGGTGGCAGCATTCCATATGGGTACCAGTTCGAGTCCCAGCTGCTCCACTTCCAATCCAGCTCCCTGCCTAGGCACCTGGGAAGGCAATGGAAGATAGCCCAAATGCTTGGGTTTGTGCACCCATGTGGGAGACCAAGATAAAACTCTTGGCTCCTGGCCTTGGCTTGGTCCAGCCTTGGCTGTTGCAGCCATTTGGGCATGGAAGATTCTCTCTCTCTCTCTCTCTCTCTCTCTCACACACACACACACACACACACACACACACATTTCTCTGTAACTCTGCCTTTCAAATAAAATCAATCTTTTTTTAAAAAGTGTTTATTTTGGTGCAAAAATGTTTTTAAATCCATGCACAGGTTTTTTTATAATGGACATTTCCATGAACTTCTGCACTTGGTCTTAGCTAAAAGGCTGAGAAGCGATGTTCCATGAACTTCTGAAGCCCTCTTGTACAGACTGACAGCTTAGGAAAAGGTTCTCCATAATCCTGTAACAATCAACACGGAGACTAACTCAATGTGGAGATTCAGTAAGTTATAATCTCATAGATCATGTTGACATCTACTGACAGAAAGAACTCTCAGATCTTGGAAAAGATATTAATATTTATATAACGAGATAACTGTTTACAAAAAAAAAAAAAAAAACCTTAAATAAGGACAACCCCAAATTGTTTTTTTTTTCTTTTCTCAGTGTAGTGGAGAACAGTGAACAAGCCATAAGGCTGATGTTCTAGAAGTTTTTTTCATATGCATAGTAAAACATAACCCCACAAACCACATGCTGACATGGGTACATTCACCCCTCCTACACATGCCCAGCCGGATCCTCTTTAGCTAACCAAAATAGGATTCAGACAGAAGAACAAAGGGAGAAAGTAGTGGACTACAGAGTACTGGACTAAACCAAAATTCTCCTCAGAAAAGTCTTTATTCTGGGCCATGTTCTTTGGGAACAGGACTGTTGGTGTACAACTTAAGATCTCATGAGTTTGTTAATCCAACAGACTCTTATCAGATGTCTGCTTTGAGCCAAGCACCATACTAAGGGTGTTTGGAAAGTTCATGGTAATTGCATAGTAGGAAAAACCTATGCATGGATTTCAATTTTTTTCTGAACTAAACTTATCTCTTAATTCCATTTGTCCAGGAACTTTTTGAAATCTCCTTGTGTGTCTAGATGGTTGGAATCAAAAAATACTTTTTAACCAGTTAGGGAGGGAAAGTCTCAGGTCAGAATGTAACAAGTTGGAATGGAAGATTAGATTTGTAGAACTAAGGCAAACATCACAGATGCAGTCTGATGACTGGGGTGAGGCTTCAGATTGGAAGATTTAAGATTAGAGAAACTGACGATAATACAGGAGGGAAAGCAATGCTTGAGGACTTTTCTCTGAATGTGAAGAAGTCCATTTGTCTTTATTCCCCTATCCTGGGACTTAAGAAAAAGAGAATCGGGAGCTGATCATGCGTGGAGCCCTGAAATCGAGGGAGGCAGACAAAGTTTAAAACTAAGAATCCTGAGTAAGAAGAAACCCTGCAGCAAAAGGGATCTCAAAGTGCTTAGCTGCATGGTTTCCATCTGGGGCTCGTGACGAGAGGCCACTGAACTTCCAGGGTGAAGTGGGGGGGAAGATAGCAGTTGTGAATAAGCAGAATTAAAAGTTTGCCAGTCGCCTAGTTCCAATCCCTGAGGGGCTAAAGAAGCGTTCTTTGTGTTGTCTAAGGCGAGAGTCCTCTCCGGGTACATCTTAGACCAGGGTTGATGGTAGCACCTCTCTTTCACTTAGCGTAGGTCAGAGCTGGGAAGTGTAGAGATACCACGGGGCGGTTACATGTCCTTTGCTTTCGTTGCATTCAAGTTTTGGAACATGCAACTGCATGTTATATGTTTTTTAAATATTTCTTTTTTTTAAGATATATTTTGTTTATTTGAAAAAGTTACAGAGAGGTGAGAGAGAAAGAGAGAGAGAGAGATAGAGAGAGAGAGAGAGAGAGAGAATCTTCCATCCGCTATATTTTTCATACTATGCTTTGGCACCATTCTGCAAGCCAGATTTGAACTTTCAAGAATTGATTAGTTGTAAGTTTGAAGCAAGGCTGTCAAGAGGAGCTGGCCTGATTTATCCAGGGGAATCACTTAAAACCTCCTAGGTGTAAAATCTGTGACTAATTCTATTGGATCTCCTCAGCACAACAAGTTCTTATTTATTAGCCTGTGAAATGACTACCTGGGAACAAAGACTTTGTTGAAATTAACTCCCATTCCCCTGAATTCCTCACAGTACTAACTAAAATGTTCTGCATACTTCCTATTAAAAATGTCTTCAACTTAGTAAAGACCATTTGCAAGTGTTGTTTGTGTCTGTGTTTCTCCTACTTCCTGATCTTTCTTTTTTGGACCTCCCCTCATTGTGGAATCACTGGTCCATTCAGTTTGAGCATGCTCAGTTTCTTTCTTTCCATTCACCAAAATCCCTCCACTACCTTCCCTTACATAATTCCTCAATTTAAACCTTATTCAATAAATGCATGTGCTTCACAGACTCAACAGATGCCTTATAGAACCTATTCCTTGGTGATGTTAATGTAGACCAATTTTCACAGCCCAGACTAAATGATGATGATGATGATAAAAATGTCCAATTCTTATAGAGTGTCAATGCGATTTTTTAAAGGAGTTTTTGCACTGTGGTGTGCCTACAACTTTTGGAAGGCAGGCTCTCTACTGCGTTGGATTTGGAATTTCTATTTCCTTATCCAGATCTATCTATGGTGAGAATAACAGATGATCATCTTGCTCTATTTGAACATTTTCAATGGCTAGCAGAGAATTCAGTCTTTCACCAGACAGCAGTATTTGGATGTTTCCATTCATCATAAAGTTTTCCATCTCATGGAACTGTGATCTATCTCAGTCTCTCACCATTAGTACAACAGAACAGTCTCCTTTTCATGATGCAGATAGTGAAACATCCAAAGACAACTCTCCCCTTCTTCTGATGTAGCATCTTCAACTTCAAGTATTTCTCTAATGTGAGGATGTCTAGGACCTTAGTGGTCACAGTTTCCTTTTACTATATACTCTAACTTGTTGAGTTCCCTTGTTAAACCTTGTAATTGCTCGTGAAGAAAGGATTCCTTATATACAATTTGTGACCACTATTAAAATATTAATGCTTATCCTATGCATAGGAAATCCCTCCACCACCACTGAAGACTTGCTAAACACATGACCTAAGGTCATGGGTAACCATCAGCTAAAGAGATGGCTGCATCAACTGGACATACCCCAGTTGTCCTAATGGCTCTACTGACTCTGGTAGCACTCAGCCCTTGTGAAGAGGCCCTGAAGTCTGCCCAGATCACAGTTGTGTATGTTTTCTACTGCTCCAAAAATAATCATGTTATTTTCAGTGAAACTAAATGAAGAAGTCTCTTGAAATCTAATATTTATTAATAAGCTCTCTAATTTTCTTAGGCTATCAATTCCCAGGAAAATATTTTTTTCTGAAAAGTGATGCTTATTTCTTGAAATATGAGTTTATAATAAACAATGCTTTAGTCAACAGGGCAACTACAGTGAAGAAGCTTTGTCAGGAAGGTCACCACGAAACCTGCTTTGCTCAGAGTTTTCATCAAGTGCTCACATGCGCCGGGCACCAAGCGAGGCTGTGTGGCACTCTGGCCTCAGTTCAGATTTTTTGAGCCTTCATTGTGGGCCGACGTAAACAAAGAGAGGTCACACAGTTCCAGGTCGCCACATGTCCCTCACTGAGACCCGGAGCGTTTATCTCGGAGCCTCCCTCACTTTGGAGGACTCACGTCACCAATAGAGGAAGCTGCTTTCTCCCTATCTGCTCTGGGTCCAAGGGATGTAACTGAGTCTGCCTGGTTGATTGCTCAGTTGTCAGTCACCTGAGTTTTGGCTGTTTTATATCAGCAGGAAGAGTTCATTTAGTACACAGAATATTACTTTATCTTATAAATATTTTATATAAAATAATCTCTGAATCTTAGTAGACACAACAACAAATCAATCCTCACCCATGTTTAATCTTAGCAGCCCTCATCTCACACATTTGCATAGTCTGGCTGCCAGTATTGTCCAAGTGGAATAAATGATTGTCCTTATATATTTTATAGGTCCATACTGGCCTCATTTTCTTTGCATAATCAATCTGATTTACATAGTCCAAATTCACTAGATAAATCAGATCCTACCAGTGGCCACTTAATACGCATTGGCTTTTCATATTTTCTTCATTCTGTGTCTCAGAAATGCTTCCCAGTTTCCCTGAGTCCTCTGCTCTTTTGTTGGACTCTGTCTCTTTCATAACCATGGCTATTGTGTTTCATGCCCTTAAAAATCTGTATCCTGGCCTCAGTACTTTGGCATCCTATATAACAAATCCAGGAAGGCTTTTGAGTTTGATTCACTACTGACTGTGGCATTTAATACTGTTGGCAGCCAGCAGTAATTCCAGGACTCTCTCTTCTCTTGTTATCAAGAATACTTTACACCTGTAATTTCATTGGTTAGTCAACAGATATTTATTTAATACTGAGATCCCTTCCATGTGTGTCTTTCTCATTGTCTTCCACTACTGTTTTCATGATCCCTGAACCCTAATCTATTTTTTTCACTCTTTTCCTCTGAGCTACATGCCTAAGGATCAAATTGGTAAAATTCTAGATATTTTGAATTAAACCATAGCAAGGACCAGCGCTGTAGTGCAGAAGGCTAAGTTTCTGCTTGTGGTGCCGACATCTCTTATGGGTGCCAGTTTGAGTCCTGGCTGTACCTCTTCCAAAGCAGCTTTCTGCTATGGCCTGGGAAAGCAGTAGAAGATGGCCCAAGTCCTTGGGCCCCTGCACCCATGTGGGAGACCTAGAAGAAGCTCCTGGATCCTGGCTTTGGATCAGGTCAGTTCCAGCCATTGCAGCGATTTAGGGAGTGAACCAGAGGAGGGAAAGCCTCTCACTTTGTCTCTCCCTCTCTGTCTGTAACTCTGCCTCTCAAATAAATAAATAAAATAGTTTTTTTTTTTAAAGCTATAGCAACCAGTTAACCCAATTAGCTTTCTACAAAGAGGACAATAACCTAGTAAATTAAGTGCCCCCCTAAGATCTCACAGCTGGGCAATGTCAGGGCCCACATCTACAGGTGGCTTCCGTGCTCTTTCCTTAAGTGATGCACAAGCTGGTTCAGGACCTTCCAAAGCCCCAGGTTCAACTCTCCCCTGATTCTTTACTCTTTATTCTTTACTAATATTCCCTTCTCAATTTTACCATCTAGAGCTTGTTTAACATCTCCCGATTTCTCACTATCCTTACCCTTACAGCCAAATATCTATAATGCTCCATAGAGCCTTTTATCAATCATGCCTTGAGATTTACCACCACCTTCATCTGGAGCTGTATCTCCATGAACCTGTGTAATGGTGACTGCCTTTCCACATCCCAGGTGTTGTCAGACCATTTTATGTGCAAATATTTTAAATGTCACTTTCCCCACTTCAACCTAGTAGAAAAATAGTCCTTATCTGTATTTATAAATAATTCTCTTTAAATGTTTGCAAATGTTCAGAAAAGACAGCGTATGGTGATAGATGGAAAATAAAGACATCCTGCTATGAGGTGTAAAGGAACCGACCCCAAGGTCTTGGGCTTTGAAAGTGGGCTTGAAAGATGACTACATAAGAAGAGAACTGTCCAGCTGCCAGAAAGACTGGTTGGCGAGAGAACAAGACAGAATGTTAATAATTGTGGGTGACAACTAGATGAAAGAACCTGCAGTCGTCCCACATTGTGATACCAGGTAGTGGCTGGGAGAAAACTTGTGGGGTAGAAAAGCAAAGCTGAGTCTAATCAATGGTTGTCCCTGTGGTAACACCTTGCTCTGGTGGATCTCAGTGAATTCACAGGTATGTGGCCACATTTTGGTAATGTGATGTAAAACCTTAGTCTATAATGGAGGATCCTATTTTTACCAAGATTTCCATCAGTTTTGAGCAGTCCATACAACTTTATTGCATTTAGTTTGCTGCTAGTTTCCCACCTACGCTAACATCAAACCTTGCCATATTTTGTGGAATATTCAAGCACTTGCTTCAATTAGGCCTGTCAACAGCTGTAGTCAGATGGTGCCTGACTGCTAAAAAGCCAGCAAGTGAAAAATAATCAGATAATGATGAGGTTTTTTAAGGACATTATGAGACATCCTTATGTTCTGGTTATAATGAAGCTTTTACTGAATGTAGGATTACAACACTTCTATTGCACAGGTGTGCAAGAATCCAAGGATCTCTGCAAGATAATACCAAAAGTTTTAAGCAATATTTCTTCTTTTTTCTTTCTTTCCTTTCTACCTTTTTTCCCTTAACAAATATTTTCTGAGTATTCATGCTATACAAGGCTCCATCTTAGAGGCTGGAGATATAATGACAAGTCTTCTCTCTGAGTACTTTATAATTTCCTTGCAGATTAACTGCAAAGAAACCTGAAACCTGCCAGAAAAAGTAAGAGAATCTGAAAGGAACTGCTTAGGTCAGAGAACAGAACCTACCAGTTAGATTAAATAATGAAGGTTAAGACAATATTGACAAAAACGCTCAGAACACATTTCCATGTGGGTATTTATTTAAATATTACATACTGAATTCTGCTTTCACCATTATTAAAACATGCACTTAGTCATTAGTTGATATTTATTTTTTAACAATTTAAATTTTAATAAATATATAATTTATATTATCTAAATAGATAATACAATTAGGAATAAGCATAATAGAATGCTATAAATTCATCAAAAGCAATATATATACATGAATATTCAAATTTCTGAGAAATACAGGGTAAATAAAAGCAATTTATACAGAATGACATCATACAAAGAGCCACAAATGATACATATGCATGCATTATAAAACACATAGAAGAATATGTATAACATTGTTCACATGGCTTAGTAGTGTGAAGGTTGGGGCAAGGATGGGAAGGGATGCTGTTAGCCGAAGAACAGCAATACATCTCTGTATTGTCTGTCAGAAGAGAACAACCAGAAGAACTGTGCTAAAACTGACCCCTGCCAAGTCCGGCAGGACTGTCAAGTCATGCAGTGTGACTAGTTTGATTGTAGGGAGGAATGTTTAATTTTATCAAGTTTTAATTTAAATTTAAGTAGCTGCATGTAGATAACAACTACTGAATGAGGGTCCTTCCAACAGTATGTGGAGACTGGAACTAAAAAAAAAAAAATCATCCTAGAGTCAGGTGTTTAGCCTAGTGTAGACATCAGTTAAGATGTTAGTGTCCCATATCGGGGACCTAGATTCAATGCCCAGCTCTCCCTCCTCACTCTAGCTTTGTACCAATGCAGACCCTGGAAGACAGAGATGATGAATTGAAATTGCTGGGTTCCTGCCAACCACATGGGGGACCTGGACTGAGCTGACAACTCCCAGCTTTGGCTCCGGGACAGTCCCAGCTCTTTTTTTTTTTTTTTTTAACTTTTATTTAATAACTATAAATTTTCAAAGTACAATTTTTGGATTACAAAGGCTTCCGCCCCCCATAACCTCCCTCCCACCCGCAACCCTCCCCTCTCCTGATCCCTCTCCCATCCCATTCAAGATTCATTTTTGCCGGTGCCGAGGCTCAACAGACTAATCCTCCGCCTGCGGCGCTGGCACACCGGGTTCTAGTCCCAGTCGGGGCGCCGGATTCTGTCCCAGTTGTTCCTCTTCCAGGCCAGCTCTCTGCTGTGGCCAGGGAGTGCAGTGGAGGATGGCCCAAGTGCTTGGGCCCTGCACCTGCATGGGAGACCAGGAGAAGCTCCTGGCTTCGGATCAGCGTGGTGCGCCGGCCACAGTGCACAGGCCGCAGCAGCCATTGAGGGGTGAATCAACGGAAAAGGAAGACCTTTCTCTCTGTCTCTCTCTCTCACTGTCCACTCTGCCTGTCAAAAAAAAATAAAAATAAATTTTAAAAAGATTCATTTTTCAATTATCTTTATATACAGAAGATCAATTTAGTATATATTAAGTAAAGATTTCAACAGTTTGCACCCACACAGAAATACAAAGTGTAAAGTACTGTTTGAGTATTAGTTATACCATTAAATCACATAGTACAACACATTAAGGACAGAGATCCTACATGGGGAGCAAGTGCACAGTGACTGCCGTTGTTGATTTAACAATTGACACTCTTGTTTATGGCGTCATTAATCACCTGAGGCTCTTGTCATGAGTTGCCAAGGCTATGGAAGTCTTTTGAGTTTGCCAACTCCAATCTTATTTAGACAAGGCCATAGTCAAAGTGGAAGTCCTCTCCTCCCTTCAGAGAAAAGTACCTCTTTCTTTGATTTATAGAGAATATTTTAATTAAGAGTTTTATTTGACTAAAATGCCTAACTAGCTATGCAAATCTATGTCTTCCCAAATATCCGCATTTGGAAAAAGTTTAGTTGGTCGGTCAAAATAAGCATAAATAATGGCAGTTACCTTGATGTTGTCAAATCTAAACCTGTAAAATAAAAATAGAACAACGAAAAAGCCTTACATACCCCCTCCTGAGTGTTTGTAGCACCAAATTCAGTCTTTCATCCCGATGTTTAGGCTTCTCATAATCTAGTCATGACTTCCATTTTGACAGTTTACTCTCACTATGTCCCAGCTCTCTCTTCTGTGCTTACTATGTCCTAGATATATAGTTGTGTTTACCTACCTCATTTCTCCTCCTAAGTACCACTGCCACTTAGTGGATGGTGATCCTGTAACATCAGACAAATTGTGTAATGTCCCTGAGCCCCCATAAATGTATACACACACATAACCTTAGAATGGATTCTTGTTATATTGTTTATGGTTATCACAAATATAAAATAAACATCAGTGTCCTGGATTATTTATAAATACAGATCGAATAAGAACAACTAACATCAATTGTAAGTAAAGTAGTTTGCTTTTCAGTGTTTATATTATTTTCCAACTATGTAATCCTGAGTATCTAGAAGATAAGTGTGATTAATTTGATCTCCCCCAGAAACATAAATTTAAAGAAAACCAACATAAATATACTATAAATATATCTTAAAGTGACAGGATTTTTGAAAGTTAGAAGTGAATTTTAACAATCTCTAGGCCAAAGATTTTCCAAATCATCTGTCCCCCTTGAATAGAGTAAATATGTGTGGGAATAATTTTAAAATTCTTAGGACTTAAACACATTTATTCACTTTTATTTAACTTAGGCTGCAGGAGCAGAAAGATAATACCTTTTCCTCATCCATCACGAGGGTAATGTAACAAAAGACAAGTTAATAAGGGAAAAGCATAGCAAGGAAATTTAACAAAGTTTTAGGTGACGCTGGAGGCTTCAGCATGAAGAGCTGAAGACCTGGGAAACCTGTGTGTCTCTGTGCTAAGTCTGATGAAAGACGTGGAGAAACCTGAGGTGTGTTGTACAAAAGGGTATGATGTAACGGTGACAAATGGAGTGGGGACTTAGCAAGGCCGGTGTGTCATCAGATTCTAATTGGCTTTGCTGTGTACCATTCATGCCTACCAAGGACTAAGGCAGGACCCCTCCAGAATCAGAGTCCGATGATCTTCCTTCAGGCAAGGCAGGTCTGGGAGTTGCTTTACGACCACGCTTCACAGAGAAAGACAGGGGAAGGTCACGGTGACCTTGCTTCTCTGGCTTCCAGTCTCCTTCAGTTCAGAATACCATGAGGTAGCTTTTTTCTGAGATCCCACAGAGCAACAATATTCATTAGCCCCAGTTTTGAGCTAGCTCCTCTGCTTGGCTCAGGGGATTTAGTGGTGGAAGAGACACACAAAGCTCTTGTTTTCATAGAGTCTTAAATTTAAGGAATAAGCATTACATCAGAAATCATGCAACGAACTAGTTGCTCACAACTAAAGCACACGTTTTAAACAGAAGGATATATTATGATTGGAATGTTTAAGTGGAAGTACAGATAATGCATGACTCAAAATGTCTTTATTGATGAAAGAAACAGAGAATAACATTAAGTAAATACATAAAATAAAATAAAATTCAGGTTTTGCCGAAAGAAAGCAGAACTCCAGAGGGAAGGAGAGAGGGACCTATCCTGGTTGGTTCTTATCAAGGCTTTGAGATAGCCTGAGAGGTTATGTAATGGAGTTGAGATCGTAGTAACAGGGAATCGGGAAGAAACTAAAGTGAATATACGACATTAAGTGGTGTTGTGTGTTTGTGAGTGTACATGTACCCAAGAGGAAGCAACATTATTGTTTTAGAAATAGTTCTCAGGCTGGTTTGTGAAGAACAGATTGGTAGAGAGGCAGGAAATGATGGCTGAATTTGTGTGGGGGCAAAGGAGATGGAAAGAATCTGACAGATTCACTGCATACCCTGGAGGTACAATTGGTAGGGGTGATGATTGTTTGGACATGGAATGTGATAAAGAAAGGGTATCAAGTGTGATTCCTAGGTTTCTGGCTGGAGGAGTTGAATGTAGGATATCACTGACTTTGATGGAGAGTACTGAAGGAGGAGGAGGCATGGATATGGAGAGAGGGGAAAAGCGAGAAAGGATGAAAGGAAGAAAGGCAAGGAGGTGAGGGAGAAAAGAAATTCTCACAGGCGAGTTCGTTATTCAGTACTGGCCATGTTTAAGGATTTAAGATATCACATAGGTATCCAGGTGAAGTTTTCATGGGGGCAGTCAGTGTATTGACTGTAGCCCTAACAAGAAATAAGGGTTATTGGCATAAATTTGAAAGTTAATATTATGAATGGCATTTGAAGTAAAATATGTAAAAATGAATGAGAAAATGATAAACTGAGAATCTAAAAAAAAGTCTAAAACTCAACCTTGAGAAAACACTAGCATTAAAAGTCAAGTGGAAGAAGAGACACCAACATAGGAGATTGATAGTGAGTGTCCCAAGAGACAGAATGAGAAACACAGGTATCTCAAGAGACAAAAGGGAACATCATAAGGACAGGAGGAATAGGCAGGAATTTGACTTACAGTGACATGAAGAGATCTATACATTCTTTCTCCAAAACATGAGATAGCTAATAAGCACATGAAAAGATAATCAACATCAGTAGTCACTATAGAACTGAAAGTTAAGGTCACATGAGCTACCATTACACACAAATTATAAATGCAGGCATTCAAAAAAATCTGTGAAATAAATCTCACAAGAGACCACATACAATCTGGCTCCATTTACAAGAAGTGTCTATTAAAAGGCAGATTTATGGAGACAGAGCAGATCAGTTGTTGCTGAGGCTGGGGGCAGGGGCCAGGGACTAACCACAAACTGGCCATTGGGGACTTTGGGGAAAGGTAGAAATGTTACAGAACTGGCTTGCATAGATAGTTGCACAACTGGATAAATTAACTAGGAAACATAAAACTGTAGAGTCACAATGGGTTAATTTTATGGCATGTAAATTATACTTCAATAAAGCTTTAAAAGAAAAAAAAGATAGTACTTTTTCTTTACTAACCCCGGTAAGGTAGCACCTGTACCCTTTGCCTTTTTCCCATCCTATCAAATTTTATTCTTTGTTTCTAATCTTTCTTTACTGTGGTAGCAATATATGCTGCTTTTTGAAAATCTAACTTCAGTTTTGAACAGAACTTCAGTTCTGGAGTTTTCTTGAGAATATAATTGGAATCCTTTTGCTCAGCAGTTGGATCTTCCAAGGATCATACCCAATTCATGCATTCTCACGGACAACTTTAAGTTCTCTTTAGGAAGCTGTTTTTTTCTAGAGGAGTCCTGAGACTTGGATAATGTGCTTCACTAACCGATACCCCAGGCCTTTGTTAGACTGTTGATCTAATCTTATAGAGTTCTCACTGAATCACTGTCAGCTTGACCCAGGAGGACCCTAGCTCTGGGGCCACCCTATCCAGCTTACTCCAGCTGGTCTGTGGTGCTGCTTCTTCATACCAATCTCAGTGGGTGAACAGGATGGAAACACCTGGACCCATACAGTTAGTTATTTGACACGTGTAGTTCTTTTTCTTTTTACTTTGTGTTACTCATGATTCACAATAACTTATAAACTTGTTCTGATAAAACGAAGATATTTTCCAAAATGAAGTTCCATTTTCAAAGATTTCTAAAGAAACAATACTGGGATATAGTGGACAAGTCAAGAATTTCCTTAGAAAATTGTCCTTTATTCTCCGATTTTTGTATTGGAGTAGGTTTATCAGACAGGTTCTAGGAACCCCCAGTGGTGCTTAGCTGCAGATATTTTGTGCATTCAGACAGATCCAAGTAGCAGATCAGAGTGCTGCTGTTGATTTGTTTCACTCCGGCAAATATAAATGATTCATGTTCAGCAGAACAATTCCTACTAGAGATAAAACCGAAGGAGCATGTGCGTATCTTCAAAGGAGCAGCTTGACTCCACTGGTAATCCAGCATGTCAATCTGTATAACCAGCATTTTTAAGTATACACCATAAACTATCCAAGGAGCCGGCACCAGCTTCCTTGAGGTCATTACTACATCTACAGACATGAGTAGAAGGAGGAGCATGTGGAGTAGAAGGTGGAGAAGGATTAAAAGAAGCAGCAACTGTAAGCTTGCCTTGCAGTTGGTTGATGCATGACAAGATGTATTAAGTCCCAGAAAGCACAGAGGTGCTTGTCAAGGCCACAGAGCAAAATGCAGAAACTGCTCCTGGAGGGTGGGGATGGACATGGGCCACTTAATCTTGGGATATTCTGGGTTTTTCTGCTCTGCTTGTGCTGCTTCACTAGGGACCAATCCCTTCTTCAAGAAACTACTGAAAGTGGAAAGTTTATTTATTTTCTTTTGAGTCAAGAGTAGAGAAGGCATATTTTCTTTTTTTGGCATCCATGAGTCTCGTGCCCCTAAAATCTATATTTAACTTGCTCCTTAGGATTTGAAGGGTTCCTGTTGCAGATAGACTTGGATTGTGTATCTTTGTGGAGCCATGGGCCACATTCTATACATGATGCTGAGTACACAGGTGCAATGGATTCCCCCGCCCCCAACCCTGCACAAGCCAAAGCACAAAGGCATCCCTGGATCTTTCTGGCAAGACCTTAACTGCAATACTGTGCTGTGCCTGAAAAATTAGATTTCAAAGTGGAAACGAAGGCTTATGGGGGGGAAAAAAGTGTGTTCTGAAAAAAAAGCTCTGCTTGGATTTCAAAAATTTTTGCACCCAAATAAACTCATTTTTTTAATTCCAGTTCTATGACCTTTTAGGATTATGCTTGCACATTTAATTTCAAACTGAGAACCCAAAGAGTAATAAAAATGGTAAGAGACTCATTAAAATGCAGATCATTGTGAAGATGAGTGGACATAAATTCCCAGATCATTAGGGACTAAAGAAGAATGCATCCATCAGACACTGCAATGGCCAGTCCCTCCTCTCTTTCCTACTACGCGTTAAGAATTCCATCTACAAGTCTCATTAATGATGCTGAGAAAACAAAGCAAACCATGAGAGCGTTAGGAAAATTATGAGTGCATTATAATGAGTCAGAGCAAAACCAAGGCAAGCGGTTCATAGGAATTCTAGACCAGGAGGTCTTAAGGAAAGGTCCCTGCCAGAGCCACCTGGAGAGAGTGCCTGAAGGCACTCCAAGACCAGTCATTTTCATTCACTGAGAAGTATTTTGCAACCTTGGTGCATGAATTTTGAAAAATACATCCAGGTAATTTTGATGACAACCCTGCTTAAGAAGAGAAAACTTTGTTTTCTTAATTAGGTTTCTGCCACCTTCCCAAGAGATCGCAAACTCCTCTGAAAGGAATCTCTCACATTTTCTTTGTAACCTTCCACTCTGCCTAGCACAGATAGATTGGCCGTTGCAGCAGGGAAGAGTGGAGACCGGTTCTGCTATTGTGATTCCTCTTGTGACCCCTTCCTTCTCCCAATCCCAGCTAGAAGACCTCCTGGTCTATGGTGGTGCCTAAGAAATCGAATTTAAAAAATGAATGCTAGGGATTTCATTATATAATATGGATTCAAATTTATTTTCCTCTTTTCTGCCAGTATTTTTATTCTCTACACAGCAAATGCTCCAAAATGTACTGAATGGGCCCATTGAGTCTTGAAGATTAAACAGGAATTGTTTCAAGGTGTTTTTAAGGTATTTGTAAAAGTCAGTCCTCTTTTTGTAGACTTCTGTAAAATAAATCTTTGACACTGGACTTGATGAGAACAGCTAGATTGTACCTGCTTTCAGAAGCCCGAGAATCAAATGACTGATCTAAAGTAACAAAATAGCAGATGCAGTTGATGCTATGGCTTCAGTACCTTCCCAAATGGCATTGTTAATGAACCTTGATTCACAGGGCTAGCATAACCCACTGTTTTATAACAGATATATTAAAAGGTTATTCAAACCATGTGATTTTAAAGTACTAGAATTCCAATTCTATTATGAGGAGACACTTCTATAGCCTATAAATATATGTTTGAAAATAGCCTTAGTCATTAAGTAATTACTGCATGAATACTGACATGGTACCAGGGAAGAGAATGTAATATAATTGCTCACCTCTTCACCTTATTCAAATACCATTCACTGATAACTGGGAAAAAAATAAGAACCCTAAAATGTATTGGTATCAGATGTAGGTTGTGGGCTGTTACTTATTGTAGGCCATAAGATGTGATTTGAAATATTCACCCAGTCATCTAAATATGAATTATAATAATATGGATATTTTTCAATATCTTTATATGGCTGTGCTTTAGAGACAGTAGATTCCTAATGGATCAAGCTGAGGATAAAGGAATGACAGATTTTTTTTTTCCATTTTTGCTATGGAACTTATGTTCTATAAATTCTTGCTCATTCATCTTCTACCTATGATCTTACCTCTTACTGAACACACATGACATTGATTTTGTAACTGTTAAGTACTTCTCTTCTTCTGTCTTAAGAGTTATACCAAGTCTTAAACACATGTAGGGATAACAACCTCTGTTACTCATCCCATGTCTCCTGCTATAACAAGCACATAGCAGGCACAAAATTATACCCTTTGAACAGGTAGTCTATTATTCAGAAATTAATATGACAATATCTTCCTAATAAGAATAATTATCCCATTGTCATTGAAATAAAATTGGAACATTCAGATGCAAATTTTGAGGTCTCTTAAAAATAGACATGAATACTGATTTAAAGTAGATCTTTCCAGCTGTCAACAAAGGCATTTATTCTAGTTAAAAACCTGATCCACTTATATATTCATGCACAACTTATATTCCACCTACTTTCAAAAATTAGTTGAAGGAACCTTTAAGGTGATGCCAGTTATGGAAACTACTAAAATATCAGTAACAAAGCCAATTACCAAAATGTTTTATTCTCAAACTCATCTTGATATTTTAAAATGTTTATAAGTTAAAACACTAACCATAGTTAGATCTGCATTATTGCCACACCAAATAGAGTTTGTGAAGGTTTATTAAATGTTTTCAACTAATTACTAGCTCATCATGTGCTTATGTTTCAAATGTAGTATTTTACCTTTTTAAATTTGCTCCACTAATCTACGCTGTAAATATTTGTAAATATTACAAAGTATGTAGTGAATTTAAATACAAACTTTAAAAATACCTAACTCCCAGCTCCAATTGAGTTTCAATATGAAGAACTTCAAGGAGCTGGGAAGGCAGCCAACCAGTTTTGAGCCAGGCAAGGCCACAGTAACAAGCATTACAACCTGTCCCCATTTGCCTTCAAAGGTGGTTTGGGATAAGGACTCCTAGGAAACCAGAGAGTTCTATTCTGAAGCAGAAATGCCAGGCCAATGGAGACAAAAAGAGCGAGGAGATCCCAAGGACAATAGCCTCTCACATTCCCCCAGCCAAAGCACACTTCCCACATTGCACAATTCCAGCAAGCTAAGCGCAGTTAACCTGCGCAAAAGACTTGTGCCGCTGACATTTATTTCAACCCGGCTATGTTGAAATGTGTGGTACATCTTGAACACGTCATTTAAAGTGAAAGTGAAATGTGTGGACACAGCCGTACAAAATGAGTTCCACTAAATATGGGAACCTGTTGACCCAGGTAGGGTCATTCCAAATGTTTCCTCTGTGAAATAAAATTTCAATGTAGCTTGCAAAGGAAAAAAAATGAATTTTAGAGTTTTCTTTAAGGGCAGTGTTCTCATAAAAGGAGAGTTTTAAATATTGGATATAATTTAATGGAATGTCTCTATACCAAATATTCTGAAGAGGATTTGAGAACACTTTATTTGTGAATTCTCAATAAACTTGCGTATAAGCAATCGAATCAGATAAAGCAGACAAATGCTGTTTGTCCAATACAATCATGTGACAAAATAAAAAAGAATGGAGTTGGATAAATCTTTGCACATTTTGGCCCCAAATCAGCAATACTAGGAAGCTTGTCCCTCAACTTTTACATGGCCCATGTGTCATAAAAGAACTTTATATCACCCAGAAAGAAATCCATAAGTGCTTAGAAATCCCTTCACTAAGATAGCAATAAGAGCCCAGGAGCCCATGTTCAAAGTCAGTGTTTGATCAGGACCTGAAAAACAGACTCATGCTGACTTCCTTCGCACGGGATGAAGTCCCTGCCACACATGAGGTGCCGTTGTGGCCTAGGACAGAGAGAGAGCTGCCTGTAGGCAGCAAGAAGACCTGGTGCCCTGACCCCACTCGCTCTTGCTTGCTGGCTCTCTCAGAGCTGCCAACATTACTAGGTCTCTGGGTAATTCAGTTAACTTAGTGTGCTCCTTCTTAACCCAAAAGAAAAGTCCTTTATCCAGTGGCAGTTCAGTGCGGGTCTGCCTGGAAGGGTTTCAGCACAGATCAGAATTAAATGTGGTTGCAGGCTCCTCCAGGGACGTGTGGGCAAGAATATTTTGGAAATATTGGTTACAAAGTAGACTCATTGAAACCTGGGAATGGAAATAAGGTCTCATGAAAACACTTAAAACATTAGGACCAGGCCGGCAGACCTCTCTACTGGTAAATAAAGGCGTCTGTTGCAAGCAGCCAGGACTTGCTAAGCCGTTAGCTTTAGTGTTCTTGGAGGGGCCGAGGGAAAAAGAAAGAAAGAAAAGGAAAATGAGTACAATGGGGATTTCGGCAAAAAAAGACACAGCCTTGTGTTTGGTATTTGTCATCCAAATAGCCTTCCTCCATCACCTTGCTCCAGAATCTTTTGAATCAGTCCCAGAAGTTCCTTCTTCCCCGAGTGTCCTAATCTCAGTATTTTCTGTGAATGACATCTTGATATGTCTTACCCTTTCCACACATCTATCTCTGTTCTGCTGTGTTTTTTGTGACTTGCTTCACACTCAATGCTACTTACCGATAGTTTAACTGTTAGGCAAATACAGCACAGTTTCCTACATAGGCTGGACCTAGAATTGCCAGGTCGTAGAGATAGTGGGGAGAGGACAGCCTCTTCTCCCTGTGTCAATGAAGTCACATGATGGGGCAGAACCAGATTAGCTCTGCATGCAAAATGACACCTTGGAGCCTGGATTCCTATGAGCCTCTTCATACATGAACAGGTTGGCCAGCTCCCTGTGTCACTGGCAGAAAAAGGCTCCCTTTGGGCCCCCAGATAATTTCTCCTAGCCACTCTTTCCTAGGATTAGCCCAGCTAATGCCATCCTAAACACTGTGTGCAGCCTGGTTACTTTAGCAATCATACCCACCGCCATAATCTATCACCATGCACCTGCTCTTGTTTGACTAAATCAGTCTCCCAGCTTAACGCCTTTGATTATAATCATTACCCCATTTATTGTGTATCTATTATGATCCTGGTAATAGATTAGATAATTTACACATATCTGCTATGATGTGTGCCTTGTATCCACTGACTACTGCCGCTGTAAATCAAGTATTACTATTCCCGTTTTACAGATGAAGAAAAGGTGAAAGAGTGGTTTACACAAATTGCCTCAGTATGCAAAAGTGGCAGTGTAACAGAATCAAACCAAATCAGTCTGGCTCCTAAGTCGATGTTCATCACACCAGACCGCATCCTAGCCCACTGCTTCTCAGCCCTCTTCCCATACGCCTCCACGGCTTCCTGCTTTCCAGCCCTATCTCTGGCTTCCTTGCAAAGGCAGTTAAATACCTGCAGCCCACCCCTCACCCATACTTTTCAGTGCCTTTGTTCTTGCTTTTCCTACACCCCAAAACACAGTTCTGCAGCCCAGCTTAGCACCTTGTCATCTTCACAGCTGTCAGTCCCTTCCAGAAGGGCTCCCGGGTGCCCCATCACCTGCACAGCAGCCTCTGCACTTGCCCAGCAGAGCACTGTCAGTAGTTTCCTGTCAACACGACCGATTTTCTGTGTGCTTCCACCTATGCAGTAGCTTTACAAGGTAAGAAAAAAAAAGCCATTGTTACGTTCACGTCTCTGGCTCCGTGCTTGGCACAGGTGGAAATTCGGAGAGGACTTGTTGGATGGAACTCATCGGAATCTTCAGAAGTGCTTTTCTGATGTGTGCCTATGTGTGTGTGGGGGTGGGCAGACAAGAGCACGCCATTTATCTTTTCAACTACAGTTCCCATTTCTTGAGTGTAGGGACAATGTCTTTTGTTTGGGTACTTTTCTTGAGAAGCCCTTCACCTATGGGATACATCAGAAAGGATCCCCCTACTCTCAGGCTGGTGTTGACTGCATTGATGAATATGCACAGCAAAGAAAGCCATTGAGGGGCCGATGATACCAGAGGGAAATGCATGTTTTCTTGGTACGTGGAGCTCACCTGCTTACTGAAGGATTTAGGATTCCAATAATATAATGAATAAAGAGTGAACTAAGACAACCTAAAGTGGGAGGGGAAAATGGGATGTTCACAGGCACTCGAAATGGACTACTTATTCCAAACTAAGTACTAAATTTAGCAATGCTTCCTAGCAACTAAAACAAAATCAGAAGCCATTCAGTACCATGAATTATCAGTATTCAATTACAGTGGCTACACACACACACACACACACTTACGGGAGTTGTATGAGCTGTAACATACATATGGGTTTCTTCCTGTCTGTGTGGACATCTAAAGTAAGTAGCTGCCACGTCTGACCCAGTAGCTAGATTATGACAGGGCCAGTAGCTCTTCATGGAAGCCTTTTCCTCAGGCTTCTTAACTTTGGGTTGCACGATTGCTATTGGTGTTCTAGACATCACATCCAGGTTTAACACAGGAGGAAGCGAGGGAGGCTTAGTGAGCCATGTCTATTACTTGCATCAGGAAAACCCTTACATCAGAGACTCCTTCCTATGTTTTATGGATCAGGGCTATATTAAATGGTTGCTCCAGGCTGGAAGAGAGTTTTAGGAAGCACATATCTTACTTGCACAGGGCAACTTACTGTCCAGATCAAAACTGATATTCTTTTTACAAAGAAGAAGGTAATACATATGGATAAACATTCATGTTGTCTGTCAATAGCTATATAAATCCCAGAAGAAATTTGTCACATACTTTAATAATCATTTGGCAAATTACTGACTGCATATTTGGTTCCCTAGTCTCCGGCTCAGAAAAGTAATTGTGAAAATTTCAGAAAATACACAAAATTATAAAATATAATAGTAATCTATAATCATACCCCCCAAGATAGGGTATTCCATTTAAATGCTATTTTCCTGATATTAAAGAATATGATTATGTGTTATAGAATATTTAGAAATTAGCACACAATGTATAATAAACATCACCCATAATTATACATAGATAAGTTTTGGCCATTTTGATAACAAAAAATGTTTTCTAAAAAAATAAAATAAGATACTTTCTGGGGCCGGCACCATGGCTCACTTGGTTAATCCTCTACCTGTGGCGCTGGCATCCTATATGGGCACCAGGTTCTAGTACCAGTGGCTCCTCTTCCAGTCCAGCTCTGCTGTGGCCTGGAAGGGCAGTGGAGGATGGCCCAAGTGCTTGGGTCCCTGCACCTGCATGGGAGACCAGGAAGAAGCACCTGACTCCTGGCTTCGGATCAAAGCAGCTGTGGCTGTAGCGGCTATTTGGGGAGTGAACCAATGGAAGGAAGACCTTTCTCTCTGTCTCTCTCTCTCACTGTCTGTAACTCTACTTGTCAAAAAAAAAAAAAAAGATACTTCCTTTAAAAAACATACATCTTGGCTAAGATGTCCTATAAAATATTAATGGTACAGCCAGTTATCTGTGTACAATAACTTATTTAACCTGCTATTATTGGACACATAGGTTAGACCATTATTAAAAAAAAAAAAAAAAACCCTTGCATGAACATTATTATAGATAAACCTGCAGGCAACCTACTCTTTCCTAAGGAAAAAAATCCTAGAAGTCAAACTTTGGTGGCAACTGTCATTAACATTTTCAAGACTTTTATTCATATAGCCAAAATATACTTCAGAAGAATTTTAATGTACATATGATTATTGACATAATATATAACCTTACAATTGGATGTTAAAAGGTTATACTTAGTGGTTTTTTTTAATTAATTTTTCTTTGATTATTTTTATGAGTAAACATTTTAAATTGGTTTATTAAAAATGTGTCTCTCTTTAATGTTGCCTGTTTATATTCCTTGTTTATTTTGCATTGAGATAGTTCTCTTTCTTGTATTTGATTATTTCTAAATTAAAAATAATAATTTTTCATTATAAAATGAGAATATTTTAATGAAAATTTGACAATATCGATGGAGAATAACATTTCAAAATATTAATGTCACATACTTCCTATTTAAAAACATATGAAATAATATAATTATTTCTTTTTAGACTTCTAATTTTATTTATTGTAGTCTTTGATTCCTTCCTCTTTAATTTTAAATATATGTCTTTTTGGAAGTTTTGAAAGAAATCCCCATGGCTACTGTATTTTTGAAGGCATTGAAACATGTGACAAAGTCTTGCTGTTGGCTTCATATATGGTGTTGATGGCAACTGCATAAGTGTGTGACTCTTTTGTTCACAACTTTTAACACCAAAACTCTAGTTATTTCCTTTAAATTTTAACATTCTACATAATTTAAAGTTATACATAATTCTATTAAATTTCAAGTTAAATTCTATTAAACTTCAAATAAAATTCTATTGAACTTCAAATTCTAGTTCTTTCTCCCTTTGACTTCAAGAATTTCATGTTGTATCCAGGCTATCTAAAGTTAGTCTGAGATTGTTTGTTGTTAGCTTCCTCGCAAGACTCCTGGTTTTTATAAAATCATTTTCCTTATCTTTAAATAAGGGAAAACTTCTGAAAGATAGCTTTTAGCATGAACACAAATGGTTTTTATTTTTAAAAGATTTATTTATTTTTTGAAAGAGTTACACAGAGAGAGGTAGAGACAGAGAGGTCCTCCATCCGATGGTTCACTCCCCAACTGGCCACAACAGCCAGAGCTGAGCTGATCAGAAACCAGGAGCCAGGAGCTTCTTCCAAGTCTCCCACATGGGTGCAGGGGCCCAAGGACTTGGGCCATCTTCTACTGCTATCCCAGGCCATAGCAGAGAGCTGGATTGGAAGTGGAGCAGCCGGGACTCAAACCGACACACTTAAGGGATGCCAGCGCTTCAGGCTAGGGTTTTTTTTTTTTTTTAACTTTTATTTAATGAATATAAATTTCCAGTATACAGCTTATGGATTACAATGGCTTCCCCTTCCCATAATTTCCCTGCCACCCACAACCCTCCCCTCTCCCGCTCCTTCTCCCCTTCCATTTGCATCAAGATTCATTTTCAATTCTCTTTATATACAGAAGATCAATTTAGTATAAATACTTCAACAGTTTGCACCCACATAGAAACACAAAGTGAAACATACTGTTTGAGTACTAGTTATAGCATTAAATCAAAATGGACAGCACATTAAGGACAGAGATCCCACATGAGGAGCAAGTGCACAGTGGCTCCTGTTGTTGACCCAACAAATTGACACTCTAGTTTATGGCGCCAGTAACCATCCTAGGCTGTCGTCATGAGTTGCCAAGGCTATGGAAGCCTTCCAAGTTTGCCGACTCTGATCATATTTAGACAAGGTCATAAAAGACAGAGTGAGGATAGTAACCAATGATCCTAAGAGTGGCATTTACCAGGTTTGAACAATTATACAGCATTAAGTGGGGAAGAGGACCATCAGTACACACAGGTTGGGAGTAGAGCCATTGGTGGTAGAGTAGAGGTAATGATTACAAAGGAATGAGGCCCAAGTGCACTAGACAGGGTCTAGAACAAAGGACAGAGTCATTATTAGAGGAGCTAAGAAAGGTGCTGTCTAAGCTACAAGTAATTTTTCTGATTGAGAGGCAAATAGAACCTGATAGAAGGGGCTTGATAATAATCTGTTGGGCTTTAGGCCTTGTAAGTGAAGAGGCCCAGACCTATCTATCTCTTCACATGGGGTATATCCTAAGGGAGGTGTGAACCTCCTAGGGGAAGGCACTCTGTTGACTTTCATTACTTGGCTGGGCTGGGAGGAGAGCTGGCCAGGTAAAGGCAGGGGGCATCTCTAACAAGAAATTTACAGTTCTGCCTGCAATGTTGCTGACCCTACTTGGCTGTCCCCTCAACTGCAGTGGTCACTTTGGAAGTTGGGCTGAGTGAAGGGCTTTTCAGCTTGGAGCCAATAAGATCTGTGGCTCTGACCTGGGCCAGGCTAGGGTTTTAACACGCTGCGCCACAGTGCCGGCCCCTGATTATTATTTTTGTAAATGTAATTTATTGGGGGCATAGTGGGTATGTTTAATCTAAGTGTATGGAAATTTTAGCATAAAATCATTACCTTAGCTATGTCTCAATCATTGCTTCTTGAATATTTCTTCTATAGGATGCTAGTGTATTTCAGGCTGGTTTTTAATGTATTAAAAATATGTTCATGTATGTCATGTTTACCCTTTTCATTCTCAACTCTCTCTGTTCTTTCAGGTACATTCACAAAGTCTTTTATGTTTTTTCTTTGATTTAGTTTCCTGCAGTATTAATTCTCATCTGCATTCTTTTTTTTTTTTTTTTTTTTTTTGACAGGCAGAGTGGACAGTAGAGAGAGAGAGACAGAGAGAAAGGTCTTCCTTTTGCCATTGGTTCACCCTCCAATAGCCGCCGCGGTAGGCGCGCTGCGGCCGGCACACCGCGCTGATCCGATGGCAGGAGCCAGGTGCTTCTCCTGGTCTCCCATGGGGCCAGGGCCCAAGGACTTGGGCCATCCTCCACTGCACTCCCTGGCCACAGCAGAGAGCTGGCCTGGAAGAGGGGCAACCAGGACAAGATCAGTGCCCCGACCGGGACTAGAACCCCGTGTGCCGGCGCCGCTAGGCGGAGGATTAGCCTATTGAGCCGCGGCGCCGGCCATAATTCTCATCTACATTCTTTTGGATAAAATTTCAGATTTTTCCATTGCACCTATAGTTTCCTTTCAATTCTACTCTATTTTACCAATTCTTTTGATACCAGCTTATTGTCCTTTATTATCATCCAGATTTTTTTTACCTTTTCTATCTCTTAATGTCTTTCTTTTCCTATTTCCTTGGTAAATTTTTTTAAAAAGGTATTTGAGAGACACAGAGAAACAGACCTTCTACCAATTGGTCACTTACCAAATGCCCACCGAAGCTAGGACTGTGCCGGGACCAAAGCTAGAAAATGGGAACTCATTTCAGGTCTCCCAATTATTTGTGTTATTTCCTCCGTTTCATGTGGTCTGAGTTAGCAGAAATCTGGAGACAGGAGCCAGAGCCAGGAATCATACCCAGGCACTCTGATGTGGGATACAGGCATCCTAACTTGTTTCTTAACCACTAGGTTAAATATCCACCCCATCTCTGCTTCTGTTTCATGGGAAACATGGCTACATGCTGCCTATTATAGATGCCAAATTCTTAAATATCTTATTTTAGTTATAAAAATAGCTACTTTTCCCTATGCATCTCTATGATAGTTTCCTTATTCTGTATATGTTTCTCATGATACTCATATACAGGATAACCTGATGTAATTAATTGACTATGTGATTGACCTCAGATCTTCTCACAATTATTTCTGTATTGATAGTGGCAGATTCCGTTAGCCTCATGTCCAGTATCTAGGTAGCATTTAAGTGGTTATGGTAGATTGATGCAATATCTTCTATTCAATAGCTGATTCTTTGACCCATGAAACTGAATGTCATTGGCTCTTCTAAAAGTCCTCTTGGGTCTTTTTCTCCTAAAGATTTTTGAATGCTGGAGTCTTGAGAGCATCAATGGCTACAACAGAGAAAATTAAACCTTGGACTTCTGTTTACAGCACTGCTAGGGTTTTGACCATTGTAGATATTTATGAAAGAAACTGAGATAACTACCATGGCTAGAGTTTTCAAGCCAACTGCACATAGAGGGGTGACCTGCCAATGAAGAATGCTCCTCTTTAATAAGAAGCAGAAAGAAGCAAGGCAGAAAAAAAAATAAAAACTCTGAATTCATACATGACTTTTTCTATGGATTTAAACTTATACAACCAGTTAAATAATGAGTAGTAATCCCTACTCAGGAGCAAAACAAATGTATACATTCTACTGATGGACATTGTTGGAACTGGCTATATGTATATGAGATCATTTACTTAGTGATGGAAGTATTAATTATGCATATTTTTAAAGTTTTTTTTTTTAATCTGAAAATGTTTTCAATAGCTGGAAGTTCACAATCTGGTCATGGAAGAATGAATGAGTAGAGCCCCTATCTTCGCAAAAAACAACCTGAAAGGGGTGGAGAGCTGAAATGGAGTTAGATGCACTCTCTACCTCCAGTTCCCAAAGGTAGTCTTTCTGAGCTCTGGGAAGTAGAGCACATGGAACTGAGAAGGCCCCAAGTGGAAGAGTCAAGCTCCACATTAATACTCAGCAGGTGCACCCCAGGGAGCTGCTGTACCCAGAGGCATTTGATGAGGCTGCAATTGGTGACTTCTACAGTACACAATTTCTAGTTTTCATAGTCATTCATTGGGATTTACATCAGAGGGAAGGTGGAGGCACATTGGTTATTACAAATCTTCTTGTCTTGAGTTGAGCCAAGAACTAGAAAGCAGAAGGCCTGGGTTCTAATCCAGTCTTGGGTCCCAGCTGACCTTGGAAAGTTTCTGAATCTCTCGGAGTTCCTATTTCCATATCTGATTGCACAAGACCATCACTAAAGACACTTGTGTTGTGACACCCTGTGATTTCCTTTTCAGATGGAGGGGACATTCTTCCCCTCGCTGGATGCTAAGAAAGTTTACGCTGCAAATAAGGCTTTCAGAACTCTCTAGGTGTTTGAATGTAAACAGGAAAATTGCTTATGATGCTTCTCTCCACACTGTAGTTTGAGATTAAAAGAATGCCTTTTTTTCAATATGTTCAGCTTTCAAAAGACACGCTGAGGAAGTCAGCCAATTTCTGCCCACACAACTTCCAAGTGACGTCAATGGAAGCAGAGCACACAGATCTCTAAGCAAGTTTTGGCTCTTCATGTAAGGGTTTTTTTGGTGTTTTTTTATTTTTTAAAGAACAACTACAAAAATGACTGCTCTCCACTCAAATTACACAATTTGTTCTTCTCTGTGCCCTGAGTCAGCAACAGACATAATGTGGAAAATAAAGCAAGATCTCCTTTTTGCACGTCAAGTCAAGCAGGATATACTTATGTGAAGCACAGAATGTCTGTGATTCTTGACTACTCTCTAAGTAACATTCTTCTTGTTGTGGACGCCTATTATTTTTAGTATAGAGGCTGATAGATGATGCAGATGAACAACTAAAATCTAAATGGACTTATTCGTACTTTGATCCTAGATCGGTTCCTCAGTCTGCAGTTGGTGTTGTGTTTCTTGGGCTTACATCTCAACCATTGGCAGTCACTTAAAGGACTCTCTTGACGAGGAAATGTAGCTTATGTTTTGTCCTCAGCTCAGTGTTTCATAATAAAGTCAAGTAGATCTGGTACCATGACTACAGGAAGAAAAATGGTGACTTGTCACATTTTTCTCAATATATAACAGGACAATACTGGCAACCCTATAAAAATGGTGTTGTTATTCGTTTGATTGCAATGATTAAGAAACTGAAAATCAGAGAAGCTAACTCGCCCAAAATCACATAACTGAGCAAGTGGCATTTGGATTCCAAAGCAGGCCAACTGGCTTCAAAAGTCTGTATTCTTCAAGAATTATGATACCCAGATAAGTCTTTACATTTTCATTCAAAAAGCATTTAATGGTACCCAATTATTCTGGTCTCTGAGTAGAGTCAGTTCCTTGGTAATGTGAAATAATAGCATAGAAACAATGTGAACAGAGAGGGAAGCAATTCAGACTTCTTTTGTACCTGCACTAGATCAGACATAGTACTAGATAATGAACATGTATGTCATCTTTGCAAAAGCTTATGAGCCAAGGCTGTTTCTGTAACAGCTGGCTGATGAAGGAACTGAGTTTTAAAGAAGCTGTCATTTGCTAAAGATCGCACAGCTGGTGAAAGCTTGAATTCCAACCTGTCTGTCTCCACTACCTGCACATCCCTTATGACAGTGTGCTGACTCTATGAGCAGTATTTTTGCTAGAACAGGGGGTGCCAAAGGTACTCTGAGATTTGGGAAGCTCCTAGGATTTTTTAGGGGTAATGTCAACCAAAGGGAATGTCTAGATTTCAGAACATCTGTTGCAGTATTCCTCTGTAGTCTGTGTGGCCCAATCATTAACGGTAAAACTACCTTCCAGTCTAGGCTGATAGGTGTATGGGCAATTTTGACTAATATACCTGCAAAGGGGCCTTCAAAAAGTGCATATAAAATGGGTATAGTGAAAGGCATATGAATTTACCTTTTTTTACATTAGAATAAGCTTATCTTTTTATCCTATTTTCCATGTGTTTTTGAAGTACTTTTATCTTTGGATTATAACTGCATCAACACAGTAAACACCTTTGTAAAGCAATTATAAGTAAACTCAGTGTTTTATGTAGCAGGTCTGAACTTTCCAGAGGAATTCACGTGAAAACTATGAGTGCACTTGCAGTTTTTCATAAACATATAAAAGAATGAAAACTGGTGTCCTGTGCATGATGCTCCAAATGGACTGTTTTATAAACCTTAAAAGATGAAGTCCATGAGAAATATGTAAGAAAACACCTTACCTTTCCCCTGTAAAATATAGCATAAATTTTAAAAATTTTATTATTCCTTTTATTTGAATAGAACACTTTTGCTCAAAACCTTACCAATCTAGTAACAGGTAGTTTGGGTTTAAATTGTCCTCCGTTTGGAGTTTGTTCACATCACCCCAAATGTCTTATTTATATTCAAATACCACTTAGAATGGGCAAGAAATTGTGTATTTAAGCTGTAATTTTTCAAGGTTTTAAGGCCAGAATATTTTCTGTGTCAGACTAAATTATTGCAACGTGGAGCAAGTACCTGATCTTGCGGTGACTCAGAATAAGTAAATATCTTCACCTGGGAGCAGAAGAAGCTCCCAGAACCCCAGAGCATAATTTATTAGCATGGTGACAACTGTCTGCTTGCTGGTGGCTGAGCCTGATTATCCATCTTGAAGGGGGGTCACCGAGAGATTCTCCCTGCAGAGCTCATAGCCTGCATCACTTACATGCTTGCTCTTGCAAATTCCACTACCTTCTGGGCCACAAGTTCCTGAGAACCCAGAAATGATTATAGGCAACAGAATGTCCGGGTCCTAATGGCCATTCTCCTATGAAATAACATTTCTAGCCAACTTGACCCAAGAAAGACTCAATAAATGTTCCAGCACCTCATAGTTTTCTAATAGTATAATGTTACCTAGGTGAGGCTACTTCAGAAAGTTCATGGGAATGGGAATCAAAAGTTCTGTTTATTTGAGTGGAAAACACATTTGAAAACTCAGGTGGGTGTTTGGCCTAGTGACCAAGACACCAAAATGCTGCATTAGAATACCTAGGTTTGCGTCGCAAGTCCAGCTGCAGCTCCCTGTTCCAGCTTCCTGCCATGGCAGACCCTGGGAGTCAGCAAGTGATGGCTTCAGTAGTTAAGACCTGTATTGTATGAGCTTTAGTCATCGCACGCATTTGGAGAAGGAACAAGCAGATGGGAGCTCCCTCTGGCTCTTTCTGTCTCTCCGTGTCTCTCTCTGCCTCTCAAAAAAAAAAAAAGTGAAAAAGAAGAATTTTTAATCCATGCATAATTTTCTATAAATGCATTTCCTTGTACTTTTTGAAGATCCTTTGTGTTGTAACGTCACATCTAATATTATGATTTAATAACTTGGACAAGTGAAGAAACATACTAAAGGTCTTCATAAAGTTTGTGGAAGATTTGTATTATGGAATACATTTCAAAAAATTTTTGCATAATGTATTTTTAATATTTTCATTCCATGTTCCATGCACTTTTTGACCTCCCCTCATATGCACACACACATAGATAAACATACAAGAATTGAGAAATTAATGTGTGCTTTCTTAATGATTGATAAGTAAATTGAGCAGAAGGTAAGTGAGAAAAGGAAAAAGATCAACCACATTGCAAAATCTTCTGACTTGTGGCTAAATACTTAAAACATTAAACACTATTTCCTTTCATCATGATCATTATGCTCTCTCCTCTTCATACCATTCTTTTATTTATTTTGGGATTACTACAGTTTATAAAAATATTGTAGATGCACAGAATGTCAGCAAAGTTGAGATTGAACATGGCTAGACAAACAGCTGGGGCCTGAATGCCTTTACAACAGTCAGTGAGCACAACCAGTCTGGCCATGTCTCTCTCTTTCTCTGTGTGGGTGCAAGGGCATGGGGAGTGGGCCAACATGACGTTAAATGCACTATGCAAAAGCCAGCATGAATCCCAGGCCTTTCTCTGGACAGAAAGGACTGATTGTGTGGTGAGCGGCTGGAATGCGTGCCGGTCACTTTTTGGAGTGGTGTGTTAGCAGGCATCATCTTGCTGGATTGTTCTGGGGAAGGCAGAACGAGGGCAGAAGGGAAATGCCTGCCCTGTTCTTCAGCGGGTCCTGCAGTTTACCTCCTCTTCTTAGTTAAAATTACAAAGACTATCCCCATTTGTTCAGAAAACTCCAACCCTGATTTCTCAATTGGACGCTGTTGTTTCGAACCTGCTATCACCTTTCCTGGTTGCTAGAAGTCGATCATTCAGGAAATGTGCCATGAATGACATGAGCGAAGGCACCCAGCAGAACAGGGGGCTGCAGACTCACAGGACATCTTAGTCAGGGCCCATGGAGAAGGCTCAGGCTAGGACTCTAAAAATCTTGTAACGGAATTGCATTTCACAGAACTCTTTATATAAATAGCTACAGAAATAGTAAGAATGATTTTTATAGTAATTTAAGGTTTACCAGATAATTTTTAAATTCCTTACAATCACCAAGATCTTTGTCCATTAGACTGCAGGCTACGCTTTACAAAGTTGGAGAAAACCCGAAGTCTGCCTTTCTCTTGATGTTCAGTATTTAAGCATCTCTCCATCTACCTGGGTCTTGGTCTTCTGAAAATCCATCATTACACACCCCCCACCCTGCCCACCAACTCCATCCCCTGAGAAGAGAGGTTATAGATAAAATGGCATAGTATACTAAGAGGTCCAAAATGTCCTCTTTGTGTTACTGTTTTCATAGCATGGATAGTTATAATCCTTATTTGGTCTCAGTTTTTAATGAGGAGCTTGCTTGCTTTCTGTCTGTCTGATTTTTGTCTTCTACACTTTTCCTAGGATATAATTGTGGAGATGTGGTCAATGGGCTCATTGATTCTACCCTCATTTTTAACTTCCATATTGAAGTTGGTAAGGTAATCAACAGGACCAATTCCACTGATTCTTAATTGCCACCCACCTATTCTTTCCAGCTCACAAAAGACCCTGAACACAGATGTATCTGCATAAAAATGTCCATAAGTGTATCATTACCAATAGTGAAAATATACAAACAAACAGAAGCAACTCAAACGTCTACCAGTAGTGTCAGCGCTGAGGAGGACAGAAGTGCAAGGTACAGCACCTCAAGGTCAGCAGCTGCAGCCTTGGAATTCTCAGTGAACATGCAGCAGTGCCCTTAGCCATGACTCAGGGCTGAGGAGCCCAACTCTAGTTCCCCAACATCTAATTAGAGATCATACAAGTTGCCATTTCCTCTTGTAATCATATTTTCTGCTTAAATATTCAAGAGAATTTTCCTGATGCTGGTGACCCAAAGTCTGAGTTCATATTGTGGTTGGTAGTATAATCAAACTGAACTTGTAGTGCTTTGGAGGTATCTGTTGTAATAGGTGAGGATGTTCAATAAGACCACTAGCAAATGAGTTTGAAATTTAGGAATGATGGCTCACCTTGAGAAATAGTCCTTCCCAACATACAGTCATCAGTGACCACAGATGAGATCCCCAAGAAGATATGAAGCCCAAAGAGTGTGAATCCCAAAGGGGTCCCAAATAGAACATCCAATGGCACTGGAGTAATCTATGGATCCAACCTCCCACTTCTCTACCAGCCAAGATTACAGCCACTGTTTAGACACATCAGTAACCCTGTAAATATGCCTAAATACTCACTAGCACTATTTTAAATTTTTCTCTAGTGTTTACAGTCTCTATATTTTAAAGAGGTTTAGGCAAAATTAACAGAAAGGTACAGAGATTTTCCAAATACCCTCTGTCCCCACACATGCATAGCCTTCCCCATAACTGACATCTCCCTCTAGAGTGATTCATTTCTTAAAACTGATTAATCTGCTGATACATCATTATCACCCAAAGTCCATAGTTTACTTTTTAGGGTTCTCTCTTACCATCGTACGTTCTGTGGGTTTAGACAAGTCAATAATGATAAGAATCCTTTACTGTAGTAACATACAGAATATTCTTTCTGCCCTAAAAATCCTTTGTTCCCCACGTATTCATCCTTCTCCCCACCCTCCACTCAACTCCTCCTTCAAACGTTGGATGATTTGCTAAGTTTCTTTGATTGTATTACTCCACGCGGCTAAGGACATGACGAAAACTTCCCTAAGACTGGCTCCAAAACTTTAGACTGTATCTGACCTTGACTCTGTGTAATTAACCTGTGCTCTTCTGTTAGAAGACAGGAGTTAAAAAATAGGTTAGTGGGGACAGTAATTATATAATTGGTAGCAAAAAGCTCCACCCTGCATATATAAATCGCTCACAGGGGGAAAAATATTTTAAATGTAAGAATAAAAAAACAAAAACATTTGGCAATGAAAAAGGATTCAGTAATTACAGTGAACATCTCATTAAACACAGTCTTTATATGCAAAAATGCAGAGAAAATGCTAATTAAGTCATAGCTGTCCCCATGAATAATTAGCTGTGGCAGGAAAATTCTAGGTGGTCTATTAAATCTCCACGCCTACAGCTGTTCAGGGTAAAATACAGGCACATTTTGATTTCAGAATGGGTGGTGAATTCTCTCCAGCTACTGGCTCAGTGACCTTGTCTGTGATAGGCTGCATATTTCTTTTCTTCAGAGAAAGTATAATACTCTTTCTATAAACAAGAATATGATTTTCTCAACATGCAACAAACAGCTTCTCTATCTTTGCACTTTTAAATTAATGTGTTGTAAATATTTTATAAGACTTTAAGATAGCTTTTACATACAAATCCCTCTGAGTTTATCCAAGAGTTCTGTGCTGCTTTATTGCATCACATTCCAAATCTGTATTTGAATATTATTTATCATCATGTTATCTTTACCTTTTATATTTGTGTGTTTGCTGGAAATGAGAAGATTTAGTCTAAAGTTTTAGGGGTCAGACACTGTACCAATGTAAAAAACCACAAAACTCCATGTTTGCAGTGTGCAATAGGCTAGCCACAAGTCTCTTGTGGATTTTGAATATTTGCTGTAAGGTTCTGAATTGAAATATATTGCAAGTGTTTCAAAGAGCTATACCACACACACACACACACACACACAGTAAAATATCTTATGGGAATTTCATATTTATAATATGTTAAATGATAATATTTTGGCTGCTAGAAATATTTGACTACTGGAAATTTCAAAATATCTTATATGCCTTGCACTATAGTATGCATAATATTTATATTGGCTGGCACATGTACAAGTGGTCCCTTTGGATTTGTGAGTCAAAAGCACATGCAGAAATGATTTTGAAAAGAAGTCAAGGGCTCCAGAGCTACTGGATTTCCTGACTAGTAAAGATTTCTGAAAGTATAGGATAGGGGAAGCATTTGGTACAGAGCTTAGGATGCTGCTTATTGAGGTGCTTGGGTTTAAGTCCTGGTTCTACTCCTGATTCCAGCTTAATGCTGTTGTGTGCCCTGGATGACAGCAGTTAATGGCTCAGATATTTGGCTCCCTGCATCCCTGCTACCTATTTAAGGCAACTGGATGGAGTTCACGGCTCCTGGCTTTGGCCTGGCCCAGCCACAGCCATTGCAGATGCTTGGGGAATGAACGACAGATGGGAGATCTCTGGTTTTGTTTGTTTGTTTGTTCTTTAAATTTAATTTAAGGTATACAAATTTCATGTATTTCATATATACAGATCTAGTAATATAGTGACACTTTCCACTCTACTCTCCCTCCCACCCATGCTCCCACCCTTCTTCCTCCTCCCTCTCCTATTCCCACTCTTAATTTTTAAAAAGATATATTTTAAATTTATTTTATACTCATAAGATTAACCCTAAAAGAATTCAACAAATAGAATGAAGAACAAAACACTGTTCCTTAACAGTAGAGACAAGGACTATAAACAACAAACAAATCGCAAAATGTCAATTTCACTCCTATATATACATTTTAGGTACTCTATTAGTTACCACAGGTCATGGAAAACATATGATATGTATCTTTTGGGGACTGGCTTATTTCACTAAGTATAATGATTTCTAGTTGCAACAATTTTGTTGCAAATGACAGGATTTATTTTTTTTTTTTTTTTGACAGGCAGAGTGGACAGTGAGAGAGAGAGACAGAGAGAAAGGTCTTCCTTTGCCGTTGGTTCACCCTCCAATGGCCACCACGGCCGGCGCACCGTGCTGATCCGATAGCAGGAGCCAGGTGCTTATCCTGGTCTCCCATGGGGTGCAGGGCCCAAGCACTTGGGCCTTCCTCCACTGCACTCCCTGGCCACAGCAGAGAGCTGGCCTGGAAGAGGGGCAACAGGGACAGAATCCGGCACCCCAACCGGGACTAGAACCTGGTGTGCCAGCGCCGCAAGGCGGAGGATTAGCCTGTTGAGCCACAGCGCCGGCCAGGATTTCATTTTTTTACTGTTGAGTAGTATTCCATAGTGTATATATATACAATAATTCCATTATCCAATAGAGATCTCTGTTTATAGCCCTATGTATAGCTATCTGCCTTTCAAATACATACATTGTTTTCAAAAAGCAAATGATATAGGGGCCTGCACTGTAGCACAGCACATTAAGCTGCTGTCTGCAGTGCCGGCATCCCATATGGGCACACATTGGAGTCCTTTGGCTGCTCCACTTCCACTGCAGCTCCCTGCTAATGTGCCTGGGAAAGCAGCAGAGGATTGCTCAAGTGCTTGAGCCCCTGCACCCTTATGGGAGACCCAGAAGAAGCTCCTGCCTTCTGGCTTCATCCTGAGCCAACCTTGGCCACTGTGGCCATTTGGGAGTGAACCAGCAGATGGAAGATCAGTCTCTCTCTCTCTCTCTCCCCTCACCTCGGTAATTCTCACTTTCAAATAAATAAATAAATGTTTCACAAAATGATATAGAAGTGCTTGAACATTGCCAACACAGACCCACCTCCTACCAGACACATACTCAAACACAAACTTCCATGCAATGAAAGCTGTGATTAGTGTAAGCCACTGTAAAAGAGTTTGACATAACTCCAAGAATCTTGTACCTAGTATTGCTGAACATTCTATTAGTGTGCAAATGAGGACAAATATAACTGAAAGAAGCAACTGAGAGAACACAGAGGACAGGATGGTTGGAAAATAAAAGGGTATTCCACAAAATTAAAATGAGCAAAAGCTGAGAGGAAGCAGCCTGGGTCTTCAGGAATATGCAGTGACAACTGGGCTGTGGATCACAGAAATCTGTATCTGAAAATAACTTTCAGTTCACAAAGATTTCTTCCCAGGCATTGTCTTATTTAATGTTCATAGAAATTAATTTTTATTCTCATTTTGCAGATAAGTAATTGTGGCCCAAAACTATGAATCTTACCCAAAATCATGCAGTCATTCAGTGGTGGGGCCAGAATTTAGGGAATCATCCATCAGTTTGCCAGAAACTGGGACTTCCCAGGGTGTAGGACTCTCAGAGTTAGAAGTGGGAACATCCTGGGCAAACCAGGGTGGTTGGTCATGGACGCTTGAATCTTCTGATGCTAAATCTCATTCTCTCTGTATTAATAATCATGACATATATTTGACATATATTGAATACTCTCTGTGCCAGGACCCATAGAATGATATCACATAATTATCTTTTTTAATCTATAAAACAACTCCATAAATTAAGTATTGACTTTTTCTCTCCCTCCTCCCACTACCTCATTTTGTTCAGATTTTTTAAATATTGAGTCTCCTGGGTTACTGGCTGCCACCTCAGACACTTCCTAAGGACTACAGCCCCTCCTGGGCCTCTTGCCCCACTCATTTATCTTTCTGTCTTCTTAGTATGGCACTGTAGCTCACCTGGAATCCACAGGTTTCACTTCCCAGCACCCACCCCACTGAAGCCACTGCTTACTGCCCAACACACATTAGTCCTAGCTGTCATCTCACCACTCCTCCTTTTCACACAGACTCTCGTACTGAAATTCTATTACCTGTCCTACCTTTCACCAAGTGTCTTGATTCAAGAGTTCTTTGAAGGTAAAAGAAAAAGACTTTTTCTTTTTTAAAAGATTTTATTTGAGAGTTAGAATTATAGACAGTGAGAGTGAGAGACAGAGAGAAAGGTCTTCCTTCCGTTGGTTCACTCCCCAAATGGTCGCAACGGCCAGAGCTGCACCCATCTGAAACCAGAAGCCAGGTCTCCCACATGGGTACAGGACCCAAGGACTTGGGCCATCCTCCACTGCTTTCCCAGGCCATAGCAGAGAGCTGGACTGGAAGTGGAGCAGCCAGGACTAGAAATGACACCCATAATGGGATGCTGGCGCCTCAGGCAGAGGATTAACCTAGTGTGCCATGGCGCTGGCCCCAAAAAAGAAAACTTTATATCTCAATTTATCTTTCAAATTATAAGCAATTATATCTGTTTCAATAAAATCCCATTTTTGTTATCATCTATGATATAGTTTTCCTTAACTGCTCTTTGAAAGAATATGAATTATGTACAGATAACAGAATTTCTTGGTACTATGTGAGACATGAGAACAGAGATACAATGTTATCACAACACCATTCTCATTGTGAGAGTGAAATGCTTGTCGGTTGCATAAGATTATAAATTCCAAGATGCGAACAATCTGTCACTTTATCTTTTTTGTAAGCCGACATTGTTGGCATAGTAGTAGACTTAAGTCTTCCAGAAAAGTATAAGTAAGTGGAATATAGAGTTCATGAGAGTTCTTTCTGACTCTGAACTGAGACAAGAGGATTTATTTGAGTTTCCTGGTGCCTGAGTTAGGGGTGAGGAAGAGGTTGACAAAAAGGAACACAGAGAAATTTTTGTAGAGAAAGAAATGTACTGTTTTCTGATTTGCTCTAGAAGCATTTGCATATGCTTGTCAAAACTTGATCAATGCAAAAGGGTGAATTTTAGTGTATATAATTTATACCTCAATAAAAAGGTACATAATTCAAATATCAACATCATGGCTAACATCAACATCACTTGGTTAATCCTCTGCCGGCGGCACTGGCATCCCAAATGGGGGCCGGGTTCTAGTCCTGGTTGCTCCTCTTCAAGTCCAGCTCTCTGCTGTGGCCCGGGAGAGCAGTGGAGGATGGCCCAAATGCTTGGGTCCCTGCACCCACATGGGAGACCAGGATGAGGCACTTGGCTCCTGGTTTCTGATCGGTGCAGCGCCGGCCAGAGCGGCTAATTGGGAAGTGAACCAATGGAAGGAAGATCTTTCTCACTGTCTCTCTCTCTTTCACTGTCTATAACTCTACCTGTCAAATAAGTTTTAAAAAAACAATCAACGTCAGTTTTTCTTACAAAGTACCAACTCTATACACCAACACTGCTTAAAAAGTACAAGTGCACAGTTGATGTATGAGGAGGAAGTGACAAGGTATAGCATCATAGCAATCCCTATGGTTCTGCCTTTCTGTGACTTGGGATCATCTCAGAGGTTAGCATTGGGAGTAGCTTTTTTCATTTTGTTTGGTGCTTTTAAGATTAATCCCTATTTTGTTTCATGTATCAATGTTTACTCCGTTGTTGTCGCTGATTATTAAGCCAGTGTATGGATATACCAATATTTAGTCATCCATTTCTCAGCTGATGGACATTTGGGTATTGTCTACTCCAAAAAAGCTGTTATAAAGAGCATGAAAGTCTTGGTGGGGACATATGTTTCCATTTTTTTCAATAAATACTTGGGAATAGAACTGCAGGGTCATAGGGTGGGCATATGTTTACCGTTATAAGAAACTGCCAAGCCATTTTCCCAAAGTCAGGGTAACACTTTCCATTCCAGCCAGCAATATATGAGACTTCCAGATGCTCCGTGTCAGTGCCAGTACTTGGTTTCGTCAGTCTTTTTAATTTTAGCTATTCTTATAGGTGTGGTACTTCTAGTAGGTGTATCTCATTATGGTTTCAACTGGTATTTCCCTAGAAATGCCATTAAGAGACCTTTTCTTGGTGGAGGTGTATAATTTGCATACATCGTTTGCAGTGATCTTATGTGTTAGAGTTGGATGAGTTCTGACAAATGCCCCCACATCATTGCTGTCCCTCTGGGCCCACTCCAGTCAATCTCCTCCCACTGCAAACAAATACTATTGTGATTTTTTTCCCACCATAGATTGTTTTTGCCTGTTGTAGAACATCATGCATACCAAAAATATAGAATGTGCTTTCTCAAGGCTGGCTCCTTTCACCCACCTGATATTTGAAAGCCATCTGAGCTGCAGCCTGTATCTTTTGAGCATTCCTCTTTATTGCTGAGCAGATTTCTGTTGTGTGGAGAAACCACAATTTGTTTACCTATTATCGTGTTAACAGATATGGTAATTGTTCTCAGTTTTTGTCTGTTATGAATGAAGCTCTATAAATATTTCTGCTCAAGTATTGATGAAGTCACGTTTTAGTTTCTTGAGTAAGTATCTAGGGGTAGAATTGCTGGGTCATAGAGTAGGCAAATGTTTTCCTTTATAAGGAGTTGTCAAGCTGTTTTCCATTTTGCATGTCTACCCACACAGTGTAAGAATTTCAGTTGCTCCACATCCTTGCCAAAATTTGCTCAGTTTTGCGTTAAGCTTAGTCATTCTAATGGGTGTATGGTGATATCTCATTGTGGTTTAAAATTGTGTTGCCCTGGTGAATCACATCCTTATTTCCCATTTGTGTGTCTTCTTTGGTGAAGTTTATCTGTTCAAGTCGTTTGCCCTTTTTCATTGGATTGTTTATTTCTGAGCTGTAGTTAATTCATTGATGTAACTTTCCATATATTCTGCATACATTTCCGTTATCAGATATATGAATATGTTGAGAATGTTTTCTCCCTTTACATGGTTTAAAAAAAGTTTAATATAAAATCATGTATGACATCTTCATAATATGCTTGTAAATATGTTTAATATGGTTTAAATACATACTTAAACATGATATATAATACTTTATAAAATATGAATAAGGGTTTATTTAACAAATGTTTTAATTTGATTTATTTTATCAAAAACAATTTATAGTTAGTTCTTCCTATATTCCTTATAAAGTAACAAAGATAGTCTGTGCTTTCTTCTAAGCAGTTTGAGCCTTTAAATTTGGCTCAGACACATCAAATTATTTTGTGTGTGTGGTAAAGTAATATTACCATCATGATTACTGCAACTCTATCACAAATCTCAAAATCAAACTGCCCTAAAACATGATTCTTTTTCAAGATAATCTTGGCTGTTCTAGGTCCTTTGCATTTCCATATACATTTTAGAATTAACTTGTAAACTTTTACAAAAAGTCTGCAGAGATTTCTTTGCAACCTTTTTTCTTTCTGTGCATCAGTTTATGTAATTTTTACTTTTCAAATTTCAGTGTCACTTACTCTTTTCTTCTGGAGTGTCCCATCTGCTCTTAAGCCACGCACAATGAGTTCTTAATGTAAGATATTCTATTTTTTTAATTTTAAAAGTTTTATTTAGTTGTCTTTTCTGATTTCCAATTTTCGACTAAGATTCTTCAACTGTTTACTGTTGTTATTACTATACATTGTACTGATCTTTTCCTTATGAATCCTTAAACATGGTTGATAATAGCTATTATAAAAGACTTTGCTAATTCCAACATCTTCGTCATTACAACGTTGTGTCTAGTGATTTCTGGGGGGTAAGGGGGTTTGCAGATTAAACTGCTTCCTTTGCACATCTAGTAGAGATCTTTTTGCTATACTGGAAACTGTGAATCCTAATTTGTTGAGAGTCTGGATTTTGTTGTCTTCATTAACAACCGAATTTGGTTCTGGCAGGAAGTTAACTTATCAATCCGTTGCCCCTCCAAGGCTTGCTATTAGCTTTGTGAGGGCAGGTTTAACATAATCCATACTCTAGGACTAGAGTGGCTTTGCTCCTAACACATGGTTATTGGCAATCTGAATTGCAGTCGTAAGAGGCCTCTCCACTCCTTGTCAGAACTCTCATAACTCCGATCTTGGCAGCCCCTGACATCTTCATTCTGCTCACAACTCCCTAGCAGCTCTACATGGCTGTGCCTCATACTCTTGCCCAGGACATGAGCAGACACACATTGACCAAAGTCTTTTTTTTTTAATATTTATTTATTTATTTAAAAGTCAGAGTTACGCAGAGAGAGTAGAGGCAGAGAAAGAAAGAGAGAGAATGGTCTTCCATCCAGTGGTTCACTCCCCAATTGGCCGCAACACCTGTGCCAATCCAAAGCCAGGAGCTTCTTCCAGGTCTCCCATGAGGATGCAGGATCCCAAGGACTTGGGCCATCTTCTACAGCTTTCCCAGGCCATAGCAGAGAGCTGGATCAGAAGTGGAGCAGCCAGGACTTGAACTGGCGCCCATATGGGATGCCGGCACTGCATGAGGCAGCCTTACCCGCTATGCCACAGCGCGAGCGCCTGACCAAAGTCTTAAAGGACCTTTATGCAGATTCTGGTATTTCTTCTCTCTGCAGTTCCTACTTCTCTTCTCTGGGAGCTCCTTCGAAATTTCTAGCCATTACAGCAACCCACTCTTGGGCATCTGACTCAGCTTGGCAATACCAGTGTGTACTGTGCTGGCTCCACCTCTCTGTGCTTGGCCAAGAGCTATAGCAATCGACGTGCCCATGCCATGTGATTCCTTTCTCTCCAGGACTACAACCCCGTGCTGTCATGCAATGTCTGAAGCCACTGATTCCAATATTGTGTCCAGTTTTTCAGTGGTTTATGACCAGTTGAGCTCTTCATGACCAGTTATTTCACCGCAGCAAGGAGCAGCAGCTACCTACATCATGTTTTATGAGTCTGAAAAAAGTTTATATATTTGGCCATAGACACCTTCTTTATCTTTTACATTTGTTGTCTTTCCTGGAACCAGAATTCTTGCTTTGTTCCTTGCCATTCTAAAGCCTGTGTGGCTCTGAAGCAGAATAAAAGTTACCTGCAAAGGACAATATACAGGAATAAATCAGAAGAGTTCATGAATGGGTGTTTGGACTCCCAGTTAATATGCTGTTTAAGATGCCAAAATCCCATATCAGAGTATCTGGGTTTGAGTGCTGGCCCCACTCCTGATTCCAACTTCTTTGTACTACAGACTCTAGTCACCAGTGATGTCTCAGTTAGTTTGAGTGACTGTCACCAACATGGGAAACCTGAATGAAGTTCCATACTCTTGACTTTGACCTGTCTCAGCCCTGGCTATTGTGGACATCTGGGAAGTGAACTGTCTGTCTAGTTTTTTTAAATGATTTATTTCTTTATTTAAAAGGCAGAATGACAGAGAGAACAAGACAAAAGAGATAAAAAGATCTTCTATCCATGGATTCCCCTCCCCACCTGTCTGCAACAGCCAGGCTGGGCCAGGCTGAAGCCAGAAGCCAGTACCTCTCTCCAGGAATCTTCTATGTGGGTAGCAATGGCCCAAGTACTTGCACCATCATCTACTACCTTTCCAGGTTCAATAGCAAGAGGCTGGATCAGAAACATGGAGTAGCCAGTACTCAAACCAGCCCTCCAACTGACACTCTGATGTGGGATGCTGGCAACCCAAGCTGCTGCTTAACATGCTATGTCACATCTCTTTCTTTCTCTCTCTGTCTCTCAAATAAATAAATACAACTTTCTAATTCCATGGAAATAGGTTTAAAAAAATTAATTTTTGGTGGAAAACATTTTGAAATGCATGCATAGTATTTTCATTATAAGCATTTTTCATTAACTTTTTGAAGGGCTCTCTGTGCATGGATTTCAATTCTTTTTTTTTTTTTATGTTTTTTATTTTTGACAGGCAGAGTGGACAGTGAGAGAGAGATAGAGAGAAAGGTCTTCCTTTTTGCCGTTGGTTCACCCTCCAATGGCCGCCGCGGCTGGCCGATGGCAGGAGCCAGGTGCTTCTCCTGGTCTCCCATGGGGTGCAGGGCCCAAGCACTTGGGCCATCCTCCACTGCACTCCCTGGCCACAGCAGAGAGCTGGCCTGGAAGAGAGGCAACCGGGACAGGATCAGTGCCCCGACCGGGACTAGAACCCAGTGTGCCGGCGCCGCAAGGCGGAGGATTAGCCTATTGAGCCACGGCGCCGGCCGGATTTCAATTCTTTTTAAGGATTTATTTATTTATCACAGAGACAGAAGGAGAGAGACATTGAGAGAGGGGGGGAGAGGAGAGAGAGAGAGAGAGAGAATGAATGAGAATCTTCCATCTGGTAGTTCACTCCCCCAAACAGCCAGGGCTGGTTCAGGCCAAAGCAAGAGCCTGGAACTCCATCTGTATCTATACCAGGGTGGGAGGGGCCCAAGTATTTGGGCCATCTTCCACTGTTTTCCCAGGTGCTTTAGCAGGGAGCTGGATCAGAAGTAAAGTAGCCAGGACTTGAACCAATGCTCATATGGAATACCAACCTTGCAGGTGGCAGCTTAACCAGCTGCACCACAACACTGGCCTTGATTTCAAATATTTTTATATCAAAATAAACTTATCTTTTAATTCCATTTTCCATAAAGTTTTTGAAGTCCCCCCAGTATATTTTGCTATAGTATTATACCTCTGTGGTATAAAATTCCATGTTTGATGCATTTTGTTGAAGAACTTTAAAGAAAGCAAAGAATTTTATTTAAAACAAATATTTTTTACCATAAATATGAAGTCGTTATATATGACTTAGACATATACTACAAGGATATTTAAAATATAAATACAGGATCTATGGCATTTTAAAGTATTCTGTTTATGCTAGGGCAGGGAATAAGTACAAAAATCCATCATGTTTGAAATATACCATCAAACTTTTTATAGTGAGTAGAATGTTCCCATGCAGGGTATTTCTATAAGTCTTCTGGTATGTTTTAACATGAGGATTGATTTGTATTGTGTTTTGTGTTTATTTCCTCTCTAGCATTATGAGAACTTCTCAAGCTAACTGTCTTGTGTGTTTGCGTACAACTCTCCCTAAATTCTTACTCCTAAAAGGAAGAAATATGCAAATATCAAGATGTCACTTTTGAATTCAGCTGTGCATGGGAGTCATTCTTGGGGGTAAATGTGTGTTTGGAGAGGACTACGGATATTTTCTCAGAATAACAGAACTCCTCTGGCTATCATATGGGAGGAAAACAATTCAAACCAATCTTTCTTTTTTTAAAAAAAGATTTATTTTATTTATTTGAAAGACAGAGTTACAGAGAGAGGTAAAGACAGAGAGATAGAGGTCTTCCATCTGCTGGTTCACTCCCAAGATGGCTGCAACAGCCAGAGCTGCGCTAATTCTAAGCCAGGAGCCCGGAGCTTCTTCTCGGTCTCCCACGTGGGTGCTGGGGCCCAAGGACATGGGCCATCCTCTACTGCTTTCCCAGGCCATAGCAGAGAGCAGGATTCAAAGTGGAGCAGCCGCGATAGGAACCGGCGCCCAGGAGGGCAGTTGATAATGAACACTTTGTTCATTTTGACCACCAAGACGCCTTTTAGGAACTCACCTGAGGACTCATGATGTTATAACTTTAACTCTTTGGCTTATTATAACTTCCTGAACCATACACACACACACACACACGCATACACACACTGAAAGTATAGCCATCTAGTTAAATGTTATTAAGATTTGTGTAATTTCTACCCTCAAGTGATCAGTTCAAAATCATAACATATTTCTGTGGGTTGCTCTGTCATTCTCTGCAACCACATGTAGGTTTAGTGTTTCTCATCCTGACAGCAGGACACCCCTCATTCGTGCTGTGACTACCAAAGCCCCATTAGGTTATTTACGTTACCTCTTTATTTCATAAGAGATCTTTAGGCAAAGTGCACTGCATTTTGTTTTTCCCAGTATTTCATTATGCAGTTTATAGGCAGAAGCAAGCCTAAAAGAAAAGGAGTTAAAATTCTGCTTCTGCTGCTTGCCAGCTAAATGACCTTGACCATGACCTAATCTTTCCTTGATCATTTTGTATGTTAAATTGTTATTAGGATAGTCCCCACTTCACAAGAGACTTGCAAAACTTAGAGGAGTTGATACAGCACAGAATAGCGCCTAGAAGCTTTAAGGCTTCAATAAATCTTACCCACTGTTGTTATTACTACTGTATTACTGCTGTTCACAAAATCCTTTAAAGTTGGTTTAGCTCACTTAGTCTTCAACACAGGCCATTAAATATCATGATCCATATGTTATAGGTGATGAAACCAAACTTAAATTCAGCCCTTCCTGCTCTCAGTTTTCCTAGGTAATATGTTGATGATGAGGTCATCTCCTTGAACTATATGTTTTCACAAGGCTATTTTTAGTGCTATCCAAAAATGTCTGTGGCAAAGATTGTAATATTTTTACTAATAAAAATAATCCTGTATATGATTTAACCATATGAATTAGAAAACAGAACTCATCCATCGTAGGAGGAGAAAAAGAACAAATATTTACCACCTTGGATAGCACATAAAAGCACATCCATTCCCTCCATTCTCCTTCCTGCTAAAGATGTGTATCCTAAATTTTTGATCTCTTAACCTTCTGATAAGTTATTTCTTTGATCTTAGCTTTCAGCTCCCACATATACATGGTCGCCTCCATCGGTGTGGACGATTTGCCCTTCAAATCATTTGCAGCTCTGCCTCCTGGAAGACAAGTCTGTCTCGAGGGCTATTTTTATGTTTTCCATAAAAGAGTCTCTTCCAACTATTTTCCATTCCCATAGCAAGATTCCACTAGTCTAATGATGTTTCTTGGAGACAAACACCTAAATATCAGTCATTATAGTGAACTTATCGACCCAGAGAAAAATAACCACAGCATACGAAGTTCTTTTGGCATACTTTCTTAAGTATGGATTTAGCCCGAGTATGTGATTTAGGTTACTTTCCACTTCTTTTAAGAGCTAAATACAACCTAGTAAAGCGAGGTCTTTGAAGTGCAAGCTGGTTGACCATTTCCTGAGAGGAGTATCCAATCCAGTCGAAAATATCCTGGCAACATCTCTGGCTTCATCACCAAGGGCCGGGGGGTGACGTCACTGTGGGATTTTGACTGAACTTTGTGTTCTGATAAACAATGTGGTGTTGGTAGTTGCCACTGGTGAATTCTCTTTCTCTTGGGAGGTGCCAGTCAAGTTCCTTGCTCATTGTCAAGTTTTATTTAAAGAGAAACAGAAGGAAGACAGAAAGAGCTTGGGAGCCATCAGGTGCAGAGGAGGATCACCTAGTAAAGGCTGGGGGTGGAGGACTACGATTCAGTTTAGTTCCATTCCTCTTGTATTTTCTTGGAAAATACTCCTCTTTCAACCTTCATCCTAATGCTGTGGCAGAATGCAAACATGGATTACCTCGACTTTAACACTATTCTTAGATCAATTAATACATGCAGGAGGCTGTGCTGTACAATAGTGGTAGTAGAAGCCACTCCTGCAAAAAACCAAGGGAATATTGCTCAGCACCATCTAGGAATAAAAATACTAGAGCTTTTATAGAAATTAGCACTGAAAACTCCCCATCTTTAAGTTATTTCCATTAAAAGATGTTCCCCTCCATTAAAATTCTCATAGCAGAATGAATCCCATCATCTGAGCATTCATACGGTTTTATTTTTTCATGGAAAACTACTTAGGTCATTGTTGTTTATAGATAGGGAATTTCATTTTTTTAAGGAAAAAAGCTGATCTGCCAGCAAAAAAATATAAATCAAACATATCTCATAATTTTATTCTAATGCTTTCAGAGAAAGTGAAATCAGGTATCAAAAAGCCATACTTATTGGGTAGGTGGCAAATTCTTCAGAATTTGAAGAAATATTATTGAGTATCAAAGAACAAAAACTACAGTAAGTGCCTTTCTACCCTCCTCAGCACATCCCTTCCTACTACAAAAGAAATGAAGCTTCTACTCCCCGCTTATTCTCTCCCTTGCCAACCTCTAATTTCAAATTTCTAATTTCAAAATTCATCCCCTTCCCACCCTTCCCAAAAGGACCCTCAAAATAATGGAGTAAAATATACTGAGCCAGACCAATGACCAGTTTAGAGCTCCTTCTTTCCTAGAATTCAATGTACCTGAAATGAGCTTTTAGTACTAGAACTCAATTTGTGAGGATTATTTTCAGTATAGTTTAAATAATGCAAATCTTGTGGACTGTATAGTTTGCATAAGGTAAATCTTGCATCTAAGTATTTATTTACAACATCGTTTATTTAAATTCCTGTCTCCTTTTATCCCACTGAGACCTGTAGCTCTTGGGACCTTGCAAATCTTGGTTTCCTCATGTACATCTCTGGATAATGTAAGTGAAAACACAAGCCCGGAGTGGTGTTTTACATGAGTCAGGACATGCACCTGTGTCCAAATGACATGGGAATCAGGGAATAATTTTGAGTTGCAAGGTTCAGTAGTGAAACTCTGTAGCTTTCTTGGCCCTTATAAAACCAGGTCACAGCTGCCTGGCTTCCTAATTTGGTTTGATGTACTGTGAATTCCCAAGGGGATGAGTCACTCTCTTATTCATATGTAAGTACAGGAACTATTCCAAAATAAAAATTAGTCTGAGTTTATCTGGGACTTTCAGTGCCCTCTACCACTTAAAATTATCTAGAGTTGAATCTCTAATAATTTACCACATTGGAGAGGAAGTGGGTGTATTTTTCATTTTTTGAGGTATGTGACTTCATTACTATGAATATTCACTAAGATAATGCTCCCCAGAGGATTGATTTTCCTGCTTTAGGAATGTCTCACTGAAGATGGATGTCTATTATAAAACAATGAGTACAAAACCAATCACATACAGAGAAAGTGAAAGTAGTAAAATTAATTACAACCTCCCTTAAGAAGGAAAGTCTGTGTCAAGTCTAGGGAACATCATTATTAGACATTTCTCTTGTTACCTATTAAGCTCACAAGAGCATCATAAATACCTTGCTTTATAAGATTTGATGAGGCAGAAAGGCCTTCCCTGTTGGTCATCAAATTAAGATGCAGTAGGATTTTACAATTTGTTCCATCTTAGAACTTGGCTGTCTTCTATCTCGCTGCAATTTCCCAGAGCCAACCACTTCAGGGTGTTTGGGTCTCTGCCAGTGGCCGTGGCACAGATGCTTTCAATAAAGGGAGGCAACCGCCGTCTGGAAAATCTCCTTGCTTTACTAGAACTTTCAAGAGATATCAATCCTGCTTTATTTTGTTGATTTAAAATAAAAAAGGAAAGAAGATAAAAGAAAAGGAACTTAAATAGCAAACACAGTCTATGAAGTCTGCTTAGTGTCCCTTCTTTTGTTGCACAATATAGAGTCTTTTTCATAAACAAGGTTCATGTAATTCCACAGCCATGTTATGAGTGCCTATTCCTGGCCAAATTGCACGAGGCATGGGAGACACCAAGAAGATGCATGTTCTGCCCTAGAGGAGTGCATTGGCCCATGTTCTGTTGCTCTAACAAAAACAGCTAGGCTGGGTACACTATAAAGGACAAGTGCCTATTTAGCTCATAGTTGGGTTGCTGAAAGTCTCAGATTTGGTGGCCGCATCAGTTCAACCTCTGTTGAGGGCTTTGTGGACATTGCACTTCATCAGGAGTGTGTGCAGAAGAGATCATGTGACAAGACACGAAGTCAGGACTGGGGAGGGACCACTCTTGCTCTTGTGATGGCGACTCACTTCCAAGGGAACTGACTCATTCCAGGAAAGCAGTATTAGTCCCATCTGAAAGAAATACCTTGCTGACCCAATGACCTTGCACAAGTCCCTCACTCAAAGATTCCACCAGCTCTCAACATCGCCACACTGGAGACCAAATTTCCAGCACAGGAAACTTTGGGGTCCACTCACAAACCATATCTAAATTGTAGCAGAGGTAGCACAGATGGAATAATATTTTATACAATATCAAACCAAAGAATCAAAATTCATCTGTGAAGTATGTAGAGATCATTGTATAAACATCACATTTAAACAAGATATTTAAAAGTAAATAACATTGATGTCAAGTGATTTTTTTTTTGACAGGCAGAGTTAGAGAGAGAGAGACAGAGACAGAGAGAAAGGTCTCCCTTACATTGGTTCATCCCCTAATGGCTGCTATGGCTGGCACGCTGCGCCGATCCGAAGCCAGGAGTCAGGTGCTTCCACCTGGTGTCCCGTGTGGGTGCAGGGCCCAAGCACTTGGGCCATCCTCCACTGCCTTCCCAGGCCACAGTAGAGAGCTGGACTGGAAGAGGAGTAAACAGGACAGAATCTGGCGCCCTGACCGAGACTAGAACCCGGTGTGCCGGCACCGCAGGCGGAGGATTAGCCTAGTGAGCTGCGGTGCCAGCCTAGTGATTTTCTTATAAATGAAATAATTTATGATATGCTTAGTAAAACTTCACCAACAACAGGAAAGTGATGGATTACAAAAAACAGTAAATTAATAGCTATTTATATTAGAAACCATACATTATGTAAAGAAATGTTGTGTATGTGCAGTGAATAAAGGGGTTTCTAGCCACAAGAGTCATGACTGAGAGAATAAATGTTAAATTTGCAACATAAAAATGTAAAGGAGGGGCCTGTGTTTGGCCTCACTCTTAAGATGCCCACAGTCCATAAAGGCAGATTGCTAGGGCTCGATAGCCATACCCAGGTGCACTTCGGACTCCGGCTTCCTACTAACACAGACCCTGGGAGAGAATGGTGCTGACTCAAGTAATTAAAACATTGCCATCCACCTTGGAGATCTGGATTGAGTTCCAGGTTCCCAGCTTCAGCCCCTGTCAGGGGCGAATGCAGGCATTCAGGATTGAGCCAGCAGATGGGAGCTCTTTCAGTCTGTCTGCCTCTGTCTCTCAAATAAATGAATGTTTTTAATGTAGAAGTTAAATAAGAAATTATAAAATTAAGGCCGGCGCCGTGGCTTAACAGGCTAATCCTCCACCTTGCGGCGCCGGCACACCAGGTTCTAGTCCCAGTTGGGGCGCCGGATTCTGTCCCTGTTGCCCCTCTTCCAGGCCAGCTCTCTGCTATTGCCCGGGAAGGCAGCAGAGGATGGCCCAAGTCCTTGGGCCCTGCACCCCTATGGGAGACCAGGAGAAGCACCTGGCTCCTGGCTTCGGATCAGCATGATGTGCCGGCCGCAGTGGCCATTGCAGGGTGAACCAACGGCAAAAAGGAAGACCTTTCTCTCTGTCTCTCTCTCACTATCCACTCTGCCTGTCAAAAAAAAAAATTATAAAATTAAAACACAAGTGACACATGAGCTTAGTATTGTAAAATATGACAATGAGTTATAAATATATATATATATATCCTAATAATCAAAGAACTCTTATGAAGTAACTAATCTTATCAACCATACAGTAGAAAAGTAATGTTAGATGGTTAGGATATACTGTGAAAGAAATTCAAAGAAAGGAGGCACATAAGCGTATGTTAAACTTCATAAGTATTCTAAAAATCTAAAATAACAAAAACAAATAATTTTGCTTATCAATTTGTCTAATGTTTTCAGTGTAAAAACAATTAGTGTTACAAAGATATGCATTCAATGTCATTACGTTCTTGTAACTGTAACAAAATTTTCTGGAAATGCATTTGAAATTATTTAGAACTTTAAAGCTTTTGGTCTTTCATCCATTAATTCTAATTCTAGGAAATTCAGAGTTTTTTTAAACTTTTATTTAATAAATATAAATTTGGATTATAGAGGCTTTTTACCCCCATAAACTCCCTCCCACTCGCAACCATTCCATCTCCTACTCCCTCTCTTATCCCATTCACATCAAGATTCATTTTCAATTATCTTTATCTACAGAAGATCAATTTAGCATATACTAAGTAAAGATTTCAACAGTTTGCACCCACACAGAAACACTAAGTAAAAAGTACTGTTTGAATACTAGTTATACCATTAAATCACATAGTACAACACATTAAGGACAGAGATCCTACATGGGGAGTAAGTGCACAGTGACTCCTGTTGTTGATTTAACAATTGATACTCTTATTTATGACATCAGTAATCACCCAAGGCTCTTGTCATGAGCTGCCAAGGCTATGGAAGCCCATGAGAGTATTTCAGGTACGGAAAGCCAAGACACTGTGGCAAAAAAAAAAAAAAAAAAAAAATCACCTAAATGGAAGATCTCTGTGAGTGAGATCCCAACGGAAAGAACGGGCCATCAAAGAAGGAGGCACCTTTCTCTGAAGGGAGGCGAGAACTTCCACTTTGACAATGACCTTGTCTAAATAAGATTGGAGTTGACAAACTCAAGAGGCTTCCATGGCCTTGGCAACTCATGACAAGAGCCTCAGGTGCTCCATCAATTTAGATGTTCAGTGATCATTGGAGAACAGTATCCTGAAACTAGGAGATGTTCAAAATGTCAGTTAAAACTCCCCAGGTTCCCCAATTAGTGGATATCATACATTCTGCCTCAGCTAGATATTCACTGCATTTTCCATCAAATTCATTTCATGGATGATATTTTTATCTGCAGTGTTAAATAAGATCACTATCATGTGATTTTATATTGCCAAATTGCGCTTGTTTAGTTAACTACAAACATCAGCAAGGTACGCAAATCAGTGAGACCAATTTCTTGAGAAATATTTTACTAGAGGAAATCCAATAAATAATTCGAGGAATTTTAGTATGAAAATAGTCAATTCCAAAACAAATATTGCAACACTGCACATATTGTTAAGAGAACTCAAAAAAAAAAAAAAAAAGCCTTGCAATTTAACGACCATAGTTTATTAACATTTAAAGCATTGGCTTGAAAGTTCTACTTGGCAGTTTGCATTCTCCTACACCTCCAAAATAGCTTTTCAGAAATAGCTTCTATGCAAGGCATGACCCTTACTCTTTTTTCCCCTGACACACATTTTATGCCATCTGCATAAACCTTTTTCACTTTTTTTTTTTTTTTGCCATTTTGCTTCTTGGTATGCTGAAATTGTAGGGGAAGAGAATTAGCTTTCCTTCAGCCATCACTAGATTTATAGGTGAAACCCCTATGACAAAACAGATTAACAAGGAAAAACATAAAAACTTACTTAATATTACTTGTCTGTGGTACAGTTGCCCTCTTAAGGAAATGAAGACCCACAGAAGCAGGTGAACCTGTACATTTCTGTGCTAAATTTGATTTACAATCGTAGAGACGAGCTAGGGCCAGAAGAATGTGACTGAAGGGCAGGCGCCTGCGGCAAATAGCCCGGCCTGTGGACTTAGATGCTTCTTGGTGTCTCCGTGTCTTTGGCTCCTTTGCTCCAAGTCTAGGGAAGACACCTCTTGAATGATGGTCTTACACAGCTTGATCAGAAAATACCCCCTAGCCTTTATGATCTGATTCAGGGCAGAAGGCAAGAGGAGAATCCGAGAGACCTTCCTGGTTCTGCTGTTTTGCCAACGTGCCACATTTTGGGGTAGTGTCCTGAACATAATTAAACCCAACTTAATCTCAACTGTGTGACAAGTGTTTGATACATTTTCCTCAGGTTTTCCAGGATAAGCCTACTAAACAAAGCAGGCAAACCTGCAGTAATGCTTCTCTCAACATGTCGACTTTATGAAGATTAGATATAATCTTGTCTTTGAACTCATTTATTACTTCTGTTGAATTTGTGTTCTGAGATTATCCTCTGGGTTATAACACCATGATTCTAGTTGTTATTTCTGTAGTAGATTACTCATCTAAAATACTCGTTACCATGAATTTTAATAAGCTTTTCTGGAGAATACTGTGTTTCTGCTCACAAACAGCATATGACTCTCTGCCATTTCGATTTGTATCGGTAACATGTACACTAAATTAAATTAACCCGAGAGCCTTATTTGGATGCTCACTACATTTTGTTTTAAAATATCACTGTTAACTTGGCAGGAATGATAGAACTGCTGTGCAAAATTTCACAGCCTAAAAGGCTATGAGGACTTGGATGATTTTTATCACCCTAAAAACTGAATCCTATAACTAATCAACTTCAGTGCAATTTCCAGAGGCTCTCTGGAAGATTATTCTGCATGTTGCTTCCATTCTGGTCCCTGCTGGTGCACTGTTGGAGCAGTGGTGAAAGAACCCACTGGTGCTGGCACATCAAGTCATCGTTTGACTTGTATGCTCTTATCCAATCCATCGTCAAATTTTCTTTCCAAGCTTCCAGTTCTGAACAGTGATATATTTCTAGATGCAGTCTTATATCATAGGCTTTAAAAATTATAAAGTTGATTCAAGAGTACTTAAAAGTTATAATTAACTTATGGAAAATATAAAATAAGACAAAAAGCATCCAGTATTTCATGTAAGAGTTTTATCTATAACTATGCTGTCCAAATGTGATTACTAAGCACTTGAATTGTAGCTAGCACAAGCTGAGATTTGCTATCATGGTAGAATATACTCCAGATTTTGGAAATTTTATGCAAAAAAATAGTAAAATACCTCATTCCTACTATAATGATGAAATGATATTTTAGATATTGTAGGATAAGTGAAATATATCATTAACTTTGAGGGTTTTTTTTTTTTTTTTAGTTTTAGGTTACTTTTCCCATTTCTGTTTTTATAATGTAGCTACTAGAAAATTTAAAAGTACTGGGGCATTCATTTAGTCTAGCAGTTGGGACACCACCTAGGATGACTGCATCTCATGTCAGTGTGCCTGCCTTTGAATCCTGGTTCTGTACCTGACTCTAGTTTCCTAGTAGTGTGTCCCTGTGAGACAGCAGGTGATGGCTTAGAAGATGGGTTCCTGTCACCCTTGTGGGAGACTTAAGTTCAGTTCCCAACTCCTGGCTTATATATGCCCCACTCCACCATGGAACCATTGAAGGCATTTGGGAAGTGAACCAGTAGACAGGAGTGCTCTGTCTCTCTCTTGAATAAATAAAAAAATAAATAAATAAAAACTAAATGAAGTACATACACACCTTGTGTTATACAAGGTTACCTCCAAAAGTTCACGGAAAATGAAATTAAGAACAAGTTTCTTGAGAGCAAAAAATTTCTAAAATTCATGCAGTTTTTTTTTAAAAAACACCTTTTCTATGGAATTTCTGAGGATACATTGCATTTCTAATGAACAACATCGTCTGTGGTTTATCATCCATCTTCATTCACTCATCTCTGCCATGCCAAGAGCCTGTGTTAAGCAAATGGTCCTGATTTCAGCAGGCATTTAACGCAGGGAGGTACAGGAGAGTGTGCTATGGTACCTGCTGTGTTAATTTTATAACAGCAGACACATGGGCCTGCAGAGCTGTGATTGTTCCAGTCAGGGACACATTCATGAGTTGAAGCACAAGATCGGAAATGGCAGGAGATGCTCTGTTCCTGGTCTATAGGAAGCTCTACAGTGGTCCCTGTTCAACCAAAAAAAAAATTGTTAAAAGATACTAAATTGTGCATGGTTGTTGCTGTGGATTCGTTCTGAGATGAGGAGCAAGGTGGGGGCAAGAGGCACAGAGTCACCACACAGACCCCAGGAGCCAGATGAAAGCAGGCCAGAGGCGAGCAGTCTGCAGACTCGTTTATTTCAGTTGGTACAACAGCTTAAATAGCCAAGGCAGCCAATCTGGTCAAGGAGCAGTCTATGCCCTAACCAATCACACCCTGTTGCCAGGCAGTTTCCAAAGCCATCCAATCACAGCCTGTTGCCAGGCAGTTTCCGTTGCCAGTGGCCATCTTGGCATGACCTTCTCATTCCACCATACATGGTATTTTGATACATTATTTTAAGTACTCAAAAATAGTTAATTAAACTTTAGTCAAATATTGTGTACTCTATCTGAGAACACATGAAAATCTGTGTGGTTCTCCAAACCTTGTCTGGAAATTTCTGCTTTTCAAAGAATCTTCATACATGCTGTGGTGTGGTTTGTTAGTCAAACATATTTATCAGTCTGACTTTGGCTTTGTCACCTCTGTCTTTGAATTAGATGAGTGAATCTCAAACTCCAGTGACCCGAGCCACTTAAAACCAATTGGCCCACCAACAAGGTCTGCATTCCACCCGTGGTATTCAGTAGGTCTGTGTGGGGCTTTGAGTCCAAACTGTTGGTAATCACCCACACTAACAGAATTAGCCTCCACTCATTGAGATGCCCATTAGGGGAATATTGCCAGCCAGCACACAGTTTAAATTTTGTTCACCTTAAATATCTCTTGAAAGGCTGTCTTTGGGTTCATTAAGCTGATCCTGAGATAGATTGCAAGGTCTGGGATAAAACAATCAATGCTTCTTACAAAAACAGCATTTGACATTCCATTTGAAGCTGAGCAGAATAAATTCTCCAGATTATTAAATTTACTTGTGAATTTCGGAATTGATCACATGAATCATAAATCCTAGTGCTGAGAATAAGCTCTGTAAAATTATTATGAGACAATGCATGAGAAACACACAGATCATGTCTGTCATGGAGAAAGTGTTACCTTCTCTCTTTTTCCCTGTACATGATGTGTGTGTGTGTGTGTTTTCAGAACATGGATTCTTCCTCAGTAGGTCTTCTGTACCAGAGGCATCTAGAAACTGGTTGTTTAATCAGGCACACAGGTCATGGCTATTTAAATATAAATGCCAAAATATTCTTCTTTGTCTTTCTGGGGATTCCAAATCCTGTTGCTCCTTGACATTTAACTTCTGTCAATGACTAAAAACCAAATTGCCAAAGGAAGCAAGTCTCCATTTGCAAGAAGCAAGCTACCAGTAAGATGCTTTTTCAGATGGTGAATTGAAAGTCAACACTGGGTATTTCTTCACAGTCTAACAGAAGAGTCCCCATAGGGCAGTGAAATACCACATAAAACACACAAAATGCATAAACCAAAACCAATATTTTGTTATCATTTCACTGGATTATATTATATCCAGATGGAAAGACTGGCCTTACTTAAACTTTTCCTGACTTCGGTGGTTTGTATGAGCCCATGAATTTTAGATACAGTGTATTTTTTAAAAGTTCTTTTCTTACTGAGATAGAATAAGGTGCTAGTTCTTGACCATATCCTAGCCTACAGTCTGCAAGGGGGTGTTTTTAGGAGCCACGTTATACTTGTAAACAACTCCTTTCAGTACTTTTACAAAACTGCAATTGTCTTTGTGGTCCATGAGATTATTTTGTTTATATTCATCTTGGGAGGAGAAACTTACAAAGTAGTGTATTTTGACTATTTTTTTCTGAAGTCTGCAAGCTGACTGTATCAGTAATATTTGACAAAATTATTAGTAAACTCCCATTATGTTAAAGGTGTATGAGGCCAGCACTGTGGTGTCAGCATCCCATGTCAGGGGGGTCCTGCTGGAGTTCAGCTGCTTCACTTCCAATCCAGCACCCTGCTAGTGCACCTGGGAGGGCAGCAGAGAATGGCCCAAGTACTTGGTCCCCTGCACCAAGTGGGAGACCCAGAGGAGGTTCCTGACTCCTGGCTCCTGGCTTCAGCCTGGCCTAGCCCTGGCTACTGTTGCCATTTGGGGAACAAACCAGTGGATGGAAGATCTCTCCAGTTTCTCTTTCTCTCTCTCTCACTGTAACTCTGCCTTTTGAATAAATACATTTTTTAAAAAATATATATATAATATCTGTCTGGTAACCACAATGAAAATTTCAAATAATATCCAAATTAATCTTCTTAATTAATTTTAGTCATTTTTCTTGAATAAAGAGGTTTTGTTTTAAGAATTAGAATATGTAGTCCTCCAAGGGTTCATTCCTTGGGGAATGACACCCTTCTAGACTGACTGATTTCTGTATGCCTGATTTACCATGCTTGTGCCAAAGCTGCAAAACAAGGCAAACAAGAGCAACTAGAATAAATTCAAATAACTTTAAAGACTGAAGGATCATGAGCAAAGTAAAAAATCTGCCTGAATCACAGAGCTGGGCCTAGGACTCAGTTTTTCTAAATTCCTGGGACTTGGGGCAGTATTAAGATCTGCTCAGTATGGTACCAGAACATGCTCCAAGAAAAGCATCAACAAACATTTGTAAGGAAGATAAGAAATATCTCGCCCAGTCTCTAATTCTACCTATGGGAAGCAGAGGCTGCCAGAGTCCAGGGACTTTGCTACAGTTCAAAGCTGACTCCAGAACCCAGATCTGCTCTTCAGTAAACCTGTCACACTTCACATTGCCCAGAGCAGCAACCTCAAAGGACGCCAGCACTACCACCACGCTGGCCTCTGAGATGCTGGAATTCCTGAGTCTTGCTCTTTTCCTCTCTGTGTAGAACTCAGGGGTATACATTTTAATGAACACATTAGACGTCTACTAGAGTTTCAGAATCGAGGCATCAGACATTTCACATTTCTAAAGAAAACCAGATAACATTCTTTTTAAATAAAAAATATATAAAGCATAATATGCTTCGAGGCAGACAACTTGGAAAACTGATCCAATGAAAAAATTATTTCAGAGAGTCTTCTTGAAGGAGAGCAAGTTAGTAATCCAGCAAAATGAGCAACCGGGAGTGGGCATCTGGCAAAGCCGTGAAGACACCTACTCCCATATGCCTAGGTTTGACTCCCAGCTCTGCTCTTGATGCCAGCTTCCTGTTAATGCTCATCCTGGGAGGAAGCAAATAATGGTTCAAGCAGTTGGGTGCCTGCCACCCACATGGTAGACCTAGACTGAGTTCCCAGCTCCCAGCTTTGGCACAGCTCAATCCAGGCTGTTTCAGGCATTTGGGAAGTAAACAAAGGAGATAGCTAATTGCCTGTGTGTCTGTCTCCCTCTATGTCTCCCTTTCTCTTCATTTTTCAAATAAATAATATATTTTTAAAGGGGCAATCATCATACAATATTAAGTTGGATGAGGACATTATTTTGGATGAATATATATTTAAGTAAAAATATATAAAATGAAATATTTTTTGAGGCAGAACACTTGAAAAATGGATCCAAATAGAGAGATGACTTTGGAGACCCTTCTTGAAGCAAAATAAGTAATTCAATAATTAAGTTTGTTATCTAGGTCATGTTGGGAATCCAAACAAAAGAGATATAATAAACTTTAATATAAAAACATTGCTTATAAAGAAGTGAATCTTGGCCTCATATGTAAAGATTTGGTGAAAAGAGAAATCATATGGCTAGCAGAGCAAGGGAGAATGGGAGCAGGGGAGATGGATGGGGAAAGTAGTCTTTCTCGTGACTTGAGGTAGGTAGGTGGGATTCACTCACATACATAAATATATTGATTTTGTTCACTTAAAAAGACCACTGTCACTGCTTGAAATTGAATCGGAAACCTTAGATTTCAGACATTTTCTATGAAATCATGTTAAATTGAAAAATGTGTCATTCTCTTAAATTAATTTTTTAATAAAGTGTCCTTATTTCCTTTGGGTTGAGAATAAACCAAAAAAATAGAATTCAGTTCAAAAGATAAAGCAATGAAGCCAGAAAATAAGATGAGAATTTAAATATTAAAAAACTACAAATGATTAGATATTGCCTCTTATATAAAAAATTTTAAGTTGCTTACATTTTTAACTATATGTTTAGTTATCTGTATTTGTCCCACAATCCATTACTGCACCTGATACAGATCATTTAGTCTTGATACTTTTGCTCATGAGAGTTTTTTTCTTTAATCAGTCTCAACTTCAGAATGCCAACAGACCCTTTGTAGGATATGCTTTGTATGATATGATAAGCTGAGGTCCAAGCACAGAGACAGTTTTCCTGCACTGCACCCTACTCTTCCCCAAGGACAGTTTTGGTGCTAACAACAAACAATAAAATGCTGCGCATCCGGCAGACATGAGTCTTGGCTCCAAAAATCTTTGCCTTCCATAAACACAAAAACTCTGGAATCAGAAGTGGCAAAGGTTCTATCATTTGTTGTTCTGAATCCAGGCTTTCTTATACTGTGGACATCCAACACTATTTTGACTACGCTCGGATTGCTAAGTAGACTTTCCTAGGCGTTCCCTTTTGTTCCATTACTATCAGATGTCCTTCTATTCCTGATTCTTTCCTTCACACATCCAGCAAACATTTATTAAGTAACATGCCTCCTTTCCTTAATTCGTTCAAAAAATATTAAGTGTGAGACACTTTGTAGGACACCGGAAAAGTAACTGAAAAGTTAGAGGCCTTCCCTGGTCGTTCTAAGTCAGCCCTTTATGTCCATGGGTCTGCATCTGTGGGCTCAGCCAATTGTGGAAAGAAAGTATTTTTTTAAGTTACACCCATACTGAACATGTACAGACTTTTTTTCTTATTGTGAATCACTAAAATAATATAGTATTTCAACTATTTACATAGCATTTATATTGTATTATATAAGTAATCTACATGTGGTTTAAAGTACACAGTCACGTGCAAATACTATATTATTTTCTCTTGGGGCCTTGAGACCCCATGGGTTCTGGTTTCTGTGAAGGGAGGGAGGTCCTAGAATCAATTCCCTATGGGTATGGAGGGATGACTCCACATGGAAATGATATAAGTGTGATTGATGGGTCCATAGATCTCTGCTCCAGGTGCTACGAGAGCTCTCAGAAGAGACATTAGACAGAGCTCTAGAGGTTCAGGAAGGCCTCCAGGTGGACCAGGGTAATGTCAGAGCTGCAACTCGAGGACTCATAGAGAGGATCTCCATAGTGAAGGTGTGGGGACTTAGAGTGGGTAGCGCAGTAAACCCAAAGCAGTGCGTGATTGGGGAGCAATAGCTACAGCTGAAGAATCTGGGCTGCACCCTACTCGGAATGCTGGGTTGTTCTGAGGAAAGGGTAGCACTTGAAGGCTTCCCTTGTGGCAATGAAAATGGAGTCAGACAATATCAGGAATAGAGAAGCCACTGAACAGCTGTGCAAAATCTAAGCACAGGATGAGTTCCACAGGAACCAAGATGCTGATGGTAGGATAGGAAAAACTAGGTGCACTTGGAAATAGAAGTAAAATATCTTGTAAATGCATTAAGTTGCTTTGAGGTTGAAGAGAGGCAGACAGTGAAGGCAAGAAATCAAGTAAAATATCTAGGAATCTGTCATCTGCAGCAAATACAGAAATAATAATAATAAATGCTATAACAATTATTTTTAAGATATTTCGCTTGCAGATATCTTACTGGTACAGGTACAACCAACATTGCAATACACATTTTCTTTATTATGCACTGTAATAAGACTTATAACACTACTTAGAATTATATGTGTAAATGAATGTTTGCATAATATTTCATTTTTAAAATTATTTGCAACAACTATTTCACTATATTACTCTGATAATAAAGATAGTTTCCTTATGAGAGAAATCTTGCCAAAATACCCAGCCACATATTTGAAATATTGGTTGTTAATAGGTTGGCTGTTATTTTATCTTCCCTGAAACTTGATTTACTTTCAAAATTTTGAACAATAAAGGTCAGAAAAGAAATTCACTTTCATTTTTAGTACAAGCAACATACGGGTCTGAAATTTGAAAAGCAAATGAAGACTAGCAATTATTTCACATAACCAACGTGTATGATATGATACCTGATGAGCAGTTAATTTATTTCTTTAACTTTTATTTAATAAATATAAATTTCCAAAGTACAATTTTTGGATTGTAGTGGCTTCCCCCCCCCCCATAACATCCTTCCCACACACAACCCTCTCATCTCTCACTCTCTCTCCCATCCCATTCTTGATCAAGATTAATTTGCGATTGTCTTTATATACAGAAGATCAACTTAGTATATACTAAGTAAAGATTTCAACAGTTTGCACCCACACAGAAACACAAAATATAAAGTACTGTTTGAGTACTAGTTATATCGTTAATTCACATATTACAATGCATTAAGGACAGCGATCCTATGTGAGGAGTAAGTGCACAGTGACTCCTGTTGTTGATTTAACAATTGACATTCTTATTTATGACATCAGTAATCACCCAAGGCTCTTGTCATGAGCTGCCAAGGCTATGGAAGCCTCTTGAGTTCACCAACTCTGATCTTATTTAGACAAGGCCATAGTCAAAGTGGAAGTTCTCTCCTCCCTTCAGGGAAAGGTACCTCCTTCTTTGATGGCCCATTCTTTCCGCTGGGATCACACTCACAGAGATCTTTCATTTAGGTCTTCTTTTTTTTTTTTCCAGGGTGTCTTGGCTTTCCATGCCTGAAATACTCTCATGGGCTTTTTAGCCAGATATGAATGCCTTAAGGGCTGATTCTGAGGCCAGAGTGCTGTTTAGGACATCTGCCATTCTATGAGTCTGCTCTGTATCCCACTCCCCATGTTGGATTGTTCTCTCCTTTTTAATTCTATCAGTTAGTATTAGCAGACACTAGTCTTGTTTATGTGATCCCTTTGACACTTAATGCTATCATTATGATCAATTATGAACTGAAACTTATCACTTTGACTAGTGAGATGGCATTGGTACATGCCACCTTGATGGGACTGAATTTTAATCTCCTGGCACATTTCTAACTCTACCATTAGGGGTAAGTCCAAGTGAGCATGTCCCAAACTGTACATCTCTTCCCTCTCTTATTCCCACTATTATATTTAACAGGGATCACTTTTCAGTTAAATTTAAATGCCTAAGAATAGTTGTGTGTTAATTAAAGAGTTCAACCAATGGTTTAAGTAGAACAAAAAAATACTAAAAGGAATAAAATAGTAAGTTGTTCCTCAATAGGACAAGGGCTGATCAAGTCACTGTTTCTCATAGTGTCCATTTCACTTCAACAGGTTTCCTTTCAGGTGCTCAGTTAGTTGTCACCGATCAGGGGGAACATACGATATTTGTCCCTTTGGGACCGGCTTTTTCACTCAGCATGATGTTTTCCAGATTCCTCCATTTTGTTGCAAATGACCAGATTTCATTGTGTTTTTTTACTGCTATATAGTATTCTATAGAGTACATATCCCATAATTTCTTTACCCAGTTTTCTGTTGATGGGCATTTAGGTTGATTCCAGGTCTTAGCTATTGTGAATTGAGCTGCAATAAACATTGAGGTACAGACAACTCTTTTATTTGCCAATTTAATTTCCTTTGGGTAAATTCCAAGGAGTGGGATGGCTGGGTTGAATGGTAGGGTTATATTCAGTTTCTGAGGAATCTCCAAACTGACTTCCAGAGTGTCTTTACCAGTTTGCATTTCCACCAACAGTGGGTTAATGTCCCTTTTTCCCCACATCCTCGCCAGCATCTGTTGTTGGTAGATTTCTGTATGTGAGCCATTCTAACCTGGGTGAAATGAAACCTCATTGTGGTTTTGCTTTGCATTTCCCTGATGGCTAGTGATCTTGAACATTTTTTCATGTGTCTGTTGGCCATTTGGATTTCCTCTTTTGAAAAATGTCTATTGAGGTCCTTGGCCCATCTCTTAAGTAGGTTGTTTGTTTTGTTGTTGTGGAGTTTCTTGATTTCTTTGTAGATTCTGGTTATTAATCCTTTATCAGTTGCCTAATTTGCAGATATTTTTCCCATTCTGTTAGATGCCTCTTCACTTTGCTGAAAGTTTCTTTTGCAGTACAGAAACTTCTCCATTTGATATAACCCCAAATGTTAATTTTGGCTTTGACTGCCTGTGCTTCCAGGGTCTTTTCTAAGAAGTCTCTGCCTGTGCCTATATCTTGCAGGGTTTCTACAATGTTCTCTAATCATTTGATGGTGTTGGGTTGTAGATTTAGATCTTTAATCCATGTTGAGTGGATTTTTGTGTAAGGTGAAAGGTAGGGGTCTTGCTTCATGCTCCTGCACGTGGAAATCCAGTTTTCCCAGCACTATTTGTTGAATAGACTGTCCTTGTTCCAGGAACTGGTTTTAGATCCTTGATCAAATATAAGTTGGTTGTAGATGTTTGGATTGATTTCTGGTGTTTCTATTCTGTTCCATTGGTCTATCCATCTGTTTCTGTACCAGTACCATGCTGTTTTGATAACTACTGCCCTGTAGTATGTCCTGAAATCTGGTATTGTGATGCCTCCGGCTTTGTTTTTGTTGTACAAGATTGCTTTAGCTATTCGAGGTCTCTTGTGCCTCCATATGAATTTGAGCATCATTTTTTCCAGATCTGAGAAGAATGTCTTTGGTATTTTGATTGGTATCACATTGAATCTATAAATTGCTTTTGGGAGAATGGACATTTTGATGATGTTGATTCTTCCAATCCATGAGCATGGAAGATTTTTCCATTTTTTGGTATCCTCTTCTATTTCTTTATTTAAGGTTTTGTAATTCTCATTGTAGAGATCTTTAACGTCCTTAGTTAAGTTTATTCCAAGGCATTTGATTGTTTTTGTGGCTATTGTGAATGGGATTGATCTTAGTAGTTCTTTCTCAGCCGTGGCATTGCCTGTGTATACAAAGGCTGTTGATTTTTGTGCATTGATTTTATATCCTGCTACTTTGCCAAACTCTTCTGTGAGTTCCAATAGTCGATGAGCAATTAATTTAAAGATATGCAAGACCGGTTCTTAATTTTAATACTCTATTTTGAACCAAATTTCTTAATTTACTTCTTTTTCCATCAGTTTCCACTGAAAACTCTCTTTAAAAAAATATCCTTTGACTATTGGATATGGGCCATAGCGTTCAAAGTACTGATGAACTGTTTTGTATAAGACATTGAGATTGTGATCCAGTATTGAGCTTATTTGTTTTGGAGAAAAGCAAAAACAAGAATTGCTCTTCCCCAACAATGGGCTCTGTAAAAAACCAGCGTTGATAAAGATGAAGGCCTGGGCACAGCAGAAAACAGCTGCATATTACTTTCTGATCCCAAAAGTTTAATATTTTCCTTTATAATAAATGAGTAACAATAATTGAAAGTTTCTACCTGGAATAATAACAAGAATGCATATTATGAGAAGTGTTGCAAGGAAATTTCTCCTCTATTAATATCTAAAAATGAGTGGAGATTTTTCAACATAAAGAACATAATTCCCCAATGATCAATGATCAGTGTATACTAAACATTGTTTTTGACAAATTTTGAGACTTTAGGCTGTTTTTGTTGTTGTTGTTGTTGTTTCTGGAAAGTCAGAATTACACATAGAGAGGGAGACAGACAGATCTTCCATCTGCTAGTTCACTTCCCAGGTAATCCCCATGGCTGGACCAGGCCAAAGCCAGGAGTCGGGAGCAGGAGTTTAATCCAGGTTTCCCAAGTGGCTTCAGGAGCACAAGTGCTTGGGCTATCTCTGCTCCTTTTCCCAGGCCATTAGCAGGGAGCCTGATCAGAAGTGAAGCAGCCTGGACACAAACCAGCACCCTTAGAGGATGCCAACGTCGCAGGCAGGAGCCTTACTCACTATGCCACAATGCTGGCTAAGATTATACTTTACAAAAGATATACTATGTGTGTAGGTGTGTGTATGAAGGTTAGTAATCTGTGTACTAGAGAGAGAGAGGTGAGGCAGAAATGTCCATCATGAATAGAAACCTACATCAATTTCAAAATATTTGAGAATAAGGCAGGTTTTTGAGATGGTTGCTTGTTAAATATTTTTTGTTACAATATACCTACAAATCACACACAAACACACACAGTGGTATACATATCACTGTAGAATGGAATATAGACAAAGTGAAATATAGAAATAAATTGAATTGAATTCAAGCTTTAAAGGTCTCATGTCTAATAGCAAAGTTAAAAAAATGTGATGTAGGGGTCGGCGCCGTGGTGCAGTAGGTTAATCCTTTACCTGCAGCGCCAGCATCCCATATGGGCACTGGTTCTAGCCCTGGCTGCTCCTCTTCCAATACAGCTCTCTGCTAGGGCCTGGGAAAGCAGTAGAAGATGGGTCAAGTCCTTGGGTCTCTGCACCCATGTGAGAGACCAGGAAGAAGCACCTGGCTCCTGGCTTCAGATCGGCACAACTCCGGCCGTTGCAGCCATCTGGGGAATGAACCAACGGAAGGAAGATCTTTTTCTCTGTCTCTCCCTTTCACTGTCTGTATCCCTACCTCTCAAATAAATAAATAAAATCTTTTTTTAAAAAAAATGTGAAGTACAACATAGTTAAAAGGAATTATAGGAAATTCAGTAAAGGAATAAGTTAACTGGGGCAAAAAACAAACAGGAAACCTTCCTAAAGGGTCACTCTTTCAGTGAGGGAGGCCTAGGATTACAGGGACAGTTTTATCATATGGAGAAGGACAAGTAGACATTGATGCTTTAAAAAAAAAAAAAAAACAGAAATAGGCGAATATGTGTATAGACGTAATGCCAATGCTGATCCAGAAACATCTCTGTTGATACCTAATCCTCAAGACAACCCTCCAAGGCAGACAAGTTTCACCACATGTTAGAGGTAAGGAAGCAAGTTCAGGTTCCCTAAGGTCGCATGGCTGGTCAGTGCTCTTCAGGAGCTGCTGGACTGCAAAGCCCAAGCTCTTGTATCAACTTTACACTTCCTCAAAGATTCGGACACCAGAACTTACAGGACAAAGAGAACGATAAAGGGACACTTTAATGAGCAAAATAGCACCACATCCAGAAAGAAAAGTAAGGCTTTTCTCTCTCCATTTATTTGACCTGATGAAGGCTAGAGTGTATGTGGTTAGCAACCCGAGATGGTGTACGTTACACTCTTCCTCTGTGCTAGGTATTGTGTTCAGAACTACATGCTATGTTAGGTGTGTTAACTCATGTAATCTCCTAACAACTCAATATTGCCTTGTTTGTTTGTTTGTTTTGTTTTGTTTTGTTTTGTTTTAGGTGAGGAAACAGAGCCTTAAAAGAAAAATAAGCCAATATCTAAGGCCAAATAACTAAGAGATGGTGGGAATGGGATTTATAGTCACTGTCATTAAACCCCGGACAAAAGTCTGGGCCTTTAACCACTAATGTACAGTGCATTGGAAAGCATAGTTATGTGATATACATTGTGTGCACGTGTGTACATGTGTGTGTGTGTACATTCCATATCTAGCAGTGATCTCCAGAAATGCTTATGTTGACATGTCTGAACAGAATACAATTTGTTGTTTAACTGATGATCACATTCCTTGATATGTGATATTTTCTTCCTTTGGCCGTGCATAAAAGTACATTTACTCATTACCTGCTTTAATGTCAAACATTTTGTGGACACCATGATTCAAAGCTAAGACCAGTCCCTGCTTTTAAATAGTCCAACCTTTCACAATTTAGGGCTAGTCAATTCGTAAAATGGATCTATATGCATAGCTTAATTACACATGAGAATAATTTGCTGATATTCTGTTTGATTTCTTTCTTGTTTTGCTGTGAATGCATGGGAAATTTTTTTTAAAGATTTATTTTTTATTTATTTGAAAGAGTTACAGAGAGAGATAGAGACAGAGAGGTCTTCCATCCGCTGGTTCACTCCTCAGATGGCCGCAACGGCCGGAGCTGCACCAGACCAAAGCCAGGAGCCAGCAGCTTTTTCTGGGTCTTCCACGTGGGTGCAGGGGCCCTGCCATCCCAGGCCATAGCAGAGAGCTGGATCAGAAGAGGAGCAGCCAGGACTAGAATTGGCGCTCATATGGGATGCCAGCGCTTCAGGCTTTAACCCACTGCACCACAGTGCCAGCCCCAAAAAGTTTCAAGTCATTAGGTTAAAAGATTCAGTACTACATAGGCAAATATCTGCTAGTTTACAAAGAATCAGTTTAATGATAAATAGATGTCATATTAAAATGTCAGTTGCTCAGCCGATTTACTGGAAGCTAATGAAGTATGACATCTAGGATTTCTCAATCTCACTGAGGTCTGCTAAGACCCAATCCTAGATTTTGTGCACATTCATTTATATTCATGTTCTTAAAGAATCATCTCTCTTAGCTCTGTAAATTTTACAAACAATTCTATCCTTAGACACTCTTTGCAGACAGTTCAATGATTTGAGACTGAGTATACAGTACAGGAAAAATAAAGAGCTACTTCTTTCCTGAACTGCTTCTTTCCTATCGCCACTGGTACTCACTTCTCTTTGATGTTTGCATTTTGACTCCTTTGCTAGATGCTTGTGGCAGAGCATGAGTACGAATAAAAATGAAACCTCAAGACAGTGAGCGTCCCTACTTGTAAAGAGGGCTGCAGAGTGTCGCAAAGCAATGAAGTGATCAGAATGAGAACTACAGGCCAGCAACAGAACACAGCACTTTCTACTACAAGTAACCCCAAGTGACCTTTGGACAATTCCTCCTCACACACCTGAAACACTTTTTTTTTTTTTTTGGTTTAACCTTTAAGCCTGTACTAATGAAATAGAATATGCCGACCAAAAAGATTAAAAACAAATTTTGGGCCGGTGCTGTGGCTCACTAGGCTAATCCTCCACCTTGCGGCACCGGCACACCGGGTTCTAGTCCGTCGGGGCACCGGATTCTGTCCCGGTTGCCCCTCTTCCAGGCCAGCTCTCTGCTGTGGCCAGGGAGTGCAGTGGAGGATGGCCCAAGTGCTTGGGCCCTGCACCCCATGGGAGACCAGAAGAAGCACCTGGCTCCTGCCATTGGATCAGCGTGGTGCGCCAGCCACAGTGTGCTGGCCGCGGCGGCCATTGGAGGGTGAACCAATGGCAAGGGAAGACCTTTCTCTCTGTCTCTCTCTCACTATCCACTCTGCCTGTCAAAAAAAAAAAAAATTGTCAATCTATTTTTGTTTAATTTTGGTAATATTTGTTGATTAAAAGAGCTGTTGGTTGAAAAAAATGTTTCTTGCTTTCTAGGGAAAACTGTCTTTCAAAAAATATAATACTTGGAGAACATAAAGCATCCTAATTTCTTAATGGAATGTCATCAAAGCTTATCATTTGAGCTTCTCTAAGTATAATCTTATTCACTTAGTCTTCTAAGTGTTTCACCATCTCATGGATTTTTAGCGTGGCTGCCATGCAATAATGAGTAACTTGCGTATGTTTTTGTCCCAAATCATTTCTTCATTCTTTCTTGCAAGCAAGAGTTATTGAGAACCTGTGCTGTGGCAGATGTTGATCTAGGTGCCGGGGAACAGCAGTGAGTCAGACAGGAGATCCCTACCTGTATGAAGTGAGGGAGAACCAAGAAGAGCTACCTTTCAAACACTGTTCCTGTCAAACTCGGTTGTGGAGTTTGTTACCCAATGCCAAAACAGAATATGACTATTAGAAAAATATATCCTTTCATTGTTACTTGAAGTTTATAAAACCTGTCAGTCTTTTCTCCAAGATACTGGATTTTTCCAGCTCTAGCCTGGGGTTGCCATTGATTGCCAGTAGGTTTTACAGAAATCTTTTTGAGACCAAATCCATGTCTCAGAGCTGTCCATGTGGAAATGGTCAATACAATTTGACCGGTAATCGTTTTTTGATTGTCTATGGGAACATCTGGATCTTTGACCTCACAAGTAGTTATACAACAAGACCTTATCCCTGTGGAAAAGTGTTTGTTCCTTCGTGGCTCAGAGGCCCTGTGTTTGCATGTTGGGACTGATGTTCTGGAAGTCATTTTCTCCAGCACTGGGGTTTTTAATTCCAAGCACTGGTTTGAATTTCTTTTAAAACTATAAGTGTATAGGATTACATTTAATTGTTGGTTTATGTACAGGAGCATTACTGCGCTGAACTGCAAGGAGCACATTATAAGCACGCCTTTGTCCTGAGTAAATATTCACTCAGTTACAGCCTGCATGAGCTCCCACGAATCTCTGAACTGAGACATCTATACAGAGATTTGGAGATATTGCTGGTACTATTTATTAAGCTTTTGTTGCTGGTAAGGTCTTATGAAGTAGCTTGAAAATTGCAGTATAAATCAGGAAAACCAAGGTTGGACACATCAGCCAGATAGTTGGAGTTCAGCAATTGTGAGTCCTTTGTGGGCAACACACAAGTCAGGCAAAAAAGCAGTAGTCACGCTTGCTGGGTCAGTCTCCCAGGGAAAACTGCAGCACGGGCTGAGGGACTGCTGCACCTAGGCATGGTGTCAAAGACATTGGTCTCCACAACTCATGTATTCATGATAAACTTGGTGACTGGACATTACATTCTAATTTCTATAATCTATTCTTTATAAAGATCATTTAGGTTATACTAAATCTAAGAAATCTGATTAGGAACACCACGTGGTAAGGTAATACTGGGTGGAGAATCAGAAGCAGGGGAAGGACCCTTGTGGTGCTCCCCAGCTTTGCTAATTGCCACAACTCTGAGTATTAGGGATATCACAAGGTGGTGGCCCACTTAACAGAACCCTTTTCCCATCTAAGAGTCTTGTCACACATGGTGAGGAGCAACACTGGTCAACTAACATGGCTGCTGTACGGCCCTACCATTTTTTTAAAAGATTTTATTTATTTATTTGAGTGGCAGAGTTACAGACAGTGAGAGGGAGAGACAGAAAGGTCTTCCTTCCGTTGGTTCACTCCCCAAATGGCCGCAACGGCCAGAGCTGAGCCGATCCGAAGCCAGGAGCCAGGTGCTTCTTCCGGGTCTCCCATGAGGGTGCAGGGGCCCAAGCACTTGGGCCATCCTCCACTGCCTTCCCGGGCCACAGCAGAGAGCTGGACTGGAAGAGGGGCAGCCAGGACTCGAACTAGCCCCCACATGGGATGCCAGCGCCACAGACAGAGGATTAACCTACTGTACCACGGCGCTGGCCCCGGCCCTACCATTTCAAAACCTTTCTAAACACTTTGGCTTCTCTCTCCTGCCTTGAGCAGGTGGCCTGTGACCTGCAAGGACTTGGTTCAGAGCCATCAAAGCCATAGCCTACAGAATCAGGCTTGTGTCCAGTTGCTAACAGGAGTCCTGCAGGGCCCTTTGTGAGCAAGTCCCTGCCAACTTCCCCAGCCTCGTGGCCTCCTACTGCTCGGTTCATGAAATCGGAATCCCCTGCCCTGCAGTCTTCTTCATTTCCTCATCACCTGTGATTTCCACATCTGTAGTTTATTGTCCCTACAACAAACACCATCCCAGCTTATTTCACGTCTCCCCTCCTCTCTGAGAACTTAACATGAGCTCCTCTCTTGTCTATCCAATCAGAATACATTATTCCAAAACTTTTCCACATCCATCAAAATGTAGCCAGTGTGTCTGACTACCTCTTCCTCGATGCCAAGGATGGGGCTGCATCAGGAAGGGTGGCCACCTCCATCCTGCCTTGCCAGTCTCTGTCCTCTAGACCTTGAACTTTGCCGATTACCCTCTGAAGGACCAGTGTTCTTTAGGGGAGGAGCCAAATGTTTTCCCTCCTAAAAACCCATGACATCCATGGTGAACTGTGTTTTGTTAGTTGTAATAGTATCCCAAATGGCCCTACCCTACTTCCACCTCTTTCTTTCACCATAGCACATACCCACCAGGCCTCGTAATGGGTTTTAGAATATAAAAGACACTTTCATATATATCACTGCATTTCTATAAAGAACTAGCAGTACTACTCCCTCTGCTCCACAGTGAGGTCCAAATAGATAAGGGCAACTAATAAGGGCTAGGTTTGGGAGTTGAACTCAGATGGCTAAATTCTTCCCATTGTTGTACCCATCTGCACTCTCTCTGCACCACTTCCTCTTTTCTCTAACAGAAAGTGTCCATAGACTTCAGCTTGAGAACTCATTATATTTAAATGTTTATAGCTTTGGTTGTTTGCTTTCACATAGGCATCTATCTTTCTCTCCAAAAGTTTGCTGTAGCTAGCTATCAACCCTTGGGACATGAAGGCGATAAATAAAAGATGAAAATGTATTGTAAAATGCTGACATAATTTTTGCACTGTTTATCAAGATTTAGTCTTAAGTATTTGTGCCTGATATGGAGGAATGCTCAGAGCTCTCACCAGAATGATTTGCAAAGTGGCTTGAGCCTACACGCCTACTTAGTCCCTGTAACTGAGTGCAGTGGAGAGAGACCTAGTGGCACTCCATGCCATCAGTCTTCACAGGTACAGAGCTTGCTAAAATTTAATATTAAGATTACTCAAGGGCTAAGTCATGGTTTTGCACAATAAATAATCTGTTTTCAATGTGCATTTCGATCTGTGCCGTGGAAGACAAGGCTAAACATGGTATATGTGGAGAGGCTGTATGAACCAGAATGCCACATAAGACACAGCTACTTTAAACTTGCCTGCCTTCTGTCCCCAGGTTTTCAGAGGGAGCCGGGAGGAGGCTTGGGGGGGAGAGTGGTTTTCAAGCAGATGTTAGCTATACAGCCTTTCTACTGCCCTCTACCGTCCAGGGTCAAAATGACAGGAAACAGTTTTGCACTCTGGACGTTTGCTTAATAATTTTAAAAAGAAAAAGAAATTACCCTTGGGCCGAAACCAAGTTTTCCAAGTTTGGGTTCATAATGAGTAGTTTTTAAACATTTAAAAATAGGGCTATGTAATAAAGTGCTGAGAGACTCTCTGTCGATCGCGGCTGCTGGCACCTCTCTAATACAAAGCATACGCCATTGAGCTAACATTTTGTTCTTTGACTAGAGAAGAAAACAAAGCTGTTAAAAGCCGGTAGTCTCATTTTCCAACAGCAATAGCAGTAATATCTTTCAAGTCACTCCTAACCATAGCTAATTAGAGGTTTATGAAGGATGGCCCTTCCTGAAGGGTCACCCCAGGTTATGGAGCCCACAGAGTGGCTGTTGACTGTTGGCAACAATGGGTTTGTTAAGAGCTCCTGCTCGGCTCAAGGTGATTATCATTTTTTTTTCCTTTTGCTGGTGTGCCTCTTATTTTGACTGGCTGAGTGTGGGTTGGACGAGGAGGGAGGCAACGCCAGGTTGTTGCTGGAGCTCTGTACTGACAGATTGTTGAAAACTTATTAGTCTGACGTTTTAACGGCCTGCAATGGGATGGAAATCTGCTCTTTCACTGGAAAAGCTTAGGAAGGAAAACATGAGCTCGAGCTGAAATCAGCCCACAGTTCCAAATCGGCTGTCCTCTGGCAGCAGAGTGCTGAGGGCTGCCACAGTGTTTAGAGGTTAGGCCTGACTGTGCCACCCACGCGGTGGGCAGGACTGCATAAAATAATGTGGACTTGGGCCACTGTAAAGTAGGAGATTGTGGAAAGGCCTGGTCCTTTCGGGAGCTGGGGACACTGGATGTGTTCAACAGTAGGTGCTAATGGCTTCAGCAGGGGTGGAAGTCTGCCTCACAAGAGCTCCCCGCTGGGTGGCTGGGGAAATTCTTTTGCTCTCGCAGTCATTCCATGAAATAACTCAAGAGAAAGGAATAAAGAGCACTGCTGTCTTGGTGCTGTCTTCAAGGTAGACAGGCACATACCTACTGCAGCCAGTGCTGCTGATGACAGACAACTGATGCCATCACATTGTCATTATTTGTTATAACACTGAAAGAATTCATTAAACACCCTAGCTCCTCAAAAGTGAGCCTGGCCAGCGTCGTGGCTCACTCGGTTAATCCTCTGCCTGCAGCGCAGGCATCCCATTCGGACACTGGGTTCTAGTCCCGGTTGCTCCTCTTCCAGTCCAGCTCTCTGCTTGTGGCCCGGGAGGGCAGTGGAGGATGGCCCAAGTGCTTGGGCCCTGCACCCGCATGGGAGACCAGGAGGAAGCACATGGCTCCTGACTTTGGATCGGCGTAGTGGCCATTTGGGGGGTGAACCAATGGAAGGAAAACCTTTCTCTCTGTCCCTCTCCCTCACTGTCTAACTCCAGCTGTCAAATTTAAAAAAAGTGAGCCTGAACTTTCTAGTCCAACCCACATATAGATTTCTTAAATCCCTACTGGCCCCTACTTTCCTCCAGTCTCACCTGTGACAACCACTTTGAGTAAGCCCTCTACTTTGGGCTCTCACAGCTCTCCTTCTGTCTTTGCTGGCTCCTTGTAGCATCCTAACAGGGATTCTGGATCGGACACAGGCAGCTACCTGCACCCCGAGGGCCTCTCCTTTGCCAGGAAACACTTTCCTATGCTCTGGACGCAGGCTTGTGGTCATCTGTGTTTGGAAGGTTGCTCTAATAATCCCAGGGAGGGTTGGGTACCCATTATTGAAGTGCCTATAGCCTAGTCTGAAGTCAGACTATGCTATAAGCTTCTTGAGGACTAGACCTCGCTGGACTCTCACTCAATTTTGTGGCCACATTCATGGTATAGAGTCTGTATAGACTGGGCACTCTATACCTCTGTGTTTGCTTACTCATTTGATAGACATTAATGGGGTTTGAAACTTCCAGGCTCTGTGGAATTCAGTCTCTTAACAAAAACATTTTTTTAAGAGGCAGAGAGATGGACAGATAGATAAACAGCTGTCATCTATTGGTTCACTCCCCAACTGACTGGCCCTGGCTAAGCTGGAGCCAAAGCCAGGATTCAGGAATACAGTCTCAGTCTCCCATGTGGATAGCAGGAACCCAATTATTTGCACCATCACTGCTGCCTCCCAGGATCTACACTGGCAGGAAGTTAGAATCAGGAGCCAGTTCTGGGAATTGAACCCCAGCCCTCTGATGTGAGATACCGCTGTCTAAACCACTAGGCTCAGCGCCCACTCATAACAGAAGCTGTGGACCTAAGCCATTTTCTCTCCAGCCCTATCTTCTGGATGTCTGGCTTTGATTAGCACTATTCAGTTCTCTGTTGGGGGGAACTAAGAGATGGGAAGTGACCCAGATATTTGTCAATGTCTTCTCAATGTCAGATTTCACCCTTTACCATCCCACTGCAGCTACATATTATGTGTCTGCATCTATGGTGGCATCTTCTGTTCCTACTCCGGATTTCAGTCTATCCCATAGAACTTCAGTAAGGAATTAGTCATTCGTTCATTTAATTAACATTGGGAGTGCCCATTATGCATTAGTCATTGTCCCAGACATTTAGGGACTCAGTGGTGAGCAAATAAAGCTGATGCAATCCCAATTAATACATCATTATACAGGCGTTTGCCTTGTTTACTCAAAACCTCACTTGAGAAATTCATGTATTATACGGCAAATTTGCAGCAGCAAAGTACTTGGAGAACAGGTGATGGTGAGGGTGAAGGCAGCCTGTGCTGGAACATTGCCTACTCCAGAGTGTCTCGGTTGTCCCTGGGACAGATGGGATGTGATTCACTTCCCCTCAAACTGCAGGGAATTCTTGGTAGTCTGACCATAGTACTTCTTAAGCTTTGGAAACTCAGTTTTATGGTTTCTTTTTTGTTTGTTTGGATTTTTAATTTGCTTGTTTGTTTTATAAAAGAAGTCTAATGAAATGTAAGGGTTCTTTTGTTTCCATGAACTATCAAGCACAATCATGGAGATGTTTGGATTTTCCTGCATTTCTGCAGTAGCAGCCAATGTTTAGTCAGCAGCATCACTGAATTAAAAGGCACTCGCATCGATGGCTTTCTAATCCCTGGTAACTGCCACGCTGTGTGTTTTTCATGTCAACAATTCAATAGTGCCTCCGGGTTCTCTACGTTTCCAACTGTGGCCCTGGTGAGCTCACATCCAGGTGAGTCAGTGTTGCAGTGTTTTTCTGAAAGTCACATGTAGAGACCCAACTGATGTCTCAATTCTCAAATAATTATATGGGCACTTGATTCCCTTATTGAATTAATTTTTGCTTAAAAAAATGAAAAGCAAAAAACAGAGGAGGGAAATGAAGAAGCCTAACCTATTAATTATTTGATGATAACATTTAATATTACCTGTTTGCAAAAAATTCTTACTGTGTCAGCTGACACTGGGATGAACTTGCAAACAATGATGATTTCTGTCTGGTTTTGTTTACTTTCCAATGTTTCCTCCTTTCTGAAGATATCAAGACATCTTATCTAAAATGACTACCTGCTGTAGTCTTGCTGAAAGATTAATACTTGTGAGTGATAGCAAGAACTCAGAAAAGTGAGAGGGTATAAGAAAAATATTAAGTGATTTAAGAAAGTTGGAAGTTCTGTCACTTGGACAATAAGAGCAAAATGTGAACACTTATTTTAAATAACTTCTTTGAGTACAATATAGTATAATAACCAATATTTGAATATTATATGATAAAATTTAAGAAGGGAGTTTGAGTAATGTGTTTTTTTAATTACTCCAAATATCAAATTTTCACAACTACATCTATGAAAAAATATAATTCACTTAAAATAAATGGATTCTATTTCACACATTGCTAGACCATATGATTTAGTTCATGGAAATATAGTTGAATTTTTAAAAAAACTGTTGGGACATGTATTGAGGTACAGTAGTTAAGACACTGCTTAGGATAACCATATCCCATATTGGAGTGCTTCGGATCCAGTCCCCACTCCTCTTCTGATCCAGCTTCTTGCTAATGTGCACCCTGGGGTCAGCAGGTGATGGTTCAAGTACTTGCACCCCTGCCACATGTGTAGGAAATGTTGATTGAGTTCCGAGTTCCTGACTCTAGACCTAGCTATTGCAAGCATGTGGAAAGTGAACCAGCATAAGGAACATATCTTTAATTCTTTCTCTCTCTCTCTCTCTCTCTCTCTCTCTCTTTCACTCTCTTTCACTCTACATTTAAAATAAATGAATAAAACCTATAGATGCAATATTTCATTAACTTAAAATTTTTTCTAAAAATTTCTATTAGCATACAATACTTGTACATTGTATGGGGGTACAATGCAATATTTCTTTTTTTTTTTTCCCCTTTCCCGCTCCCTCTCCCCTTCCAATCATGTAAAGATTCATTTTCAATTCTCTTTATATACAGAAGATCAGTTTAGTATATATTAGGTAAAGATTTCAACATTTTGCCCACATAGCAGCGTAAAGTGAATAAACTACCATTGGATTACTAATTATAGCATTAAATAGCAATGTACAGCACATTAAAGACAGAGATCCTACATAATTTTTTTTTCAAATTAATTAATTTTCTATGCCATTTCCATTTTAACACCCGGTTGTTTTTTTTTTTTTTTTCATTTCCAATTATCTTTATATACAGAAGATCGATTCAGTATATAATTAGTAAAGACCTCATCAGTTTGTACCCACACAGAAACACAAAGTGTAAAAATACTGTTTCAGTACTAGTTATAGCATCACTGCACATTAGACAACACATTAAGGACAGATCCCACATGGGATGTAAGTACACAGTGACTCCTGTTGCTGACTTAACAATTTGACACTCCTGTTCATGGCGTCAGTAATCTCCCTAGGCTCTAGTCATGAGTTGCCAGGGCTATGGAAGCCTTTAGGGTTCGCTGACTTTGATCTTATTCCGATAGGGTCATAGTCAAAGTGGAGGTTCCCTCCTCCCTTCGGAGAAGGGTACCTCCTTTTTTGATGGCCCCGTTCTTTCCACTGGGATCTCACTCACAGAGATCTTTCATTTAGGTCTTTTTTTTTTTCCGTGATATCTTGGCTTTCCATGCCTGCTATACTCTTATGGGTTCTTCCGCCAGATCCGAATGCCTTGAGGGCTGATTTTGAGGTACAATGCAATATTTCAACACATGAAGGCAGCATAAACTGTTAAAATCAGGCAATTAGCATTTCCATTGCCCTATCTTTTCTTTGGAGCCTACCAGCTCCTGTTTTCCAGTTCTTCACAGAGCATATAATATATTTTTTTGTGAACTGTAGTCACTGACTGTGCAAAGCAACATTGGAACTTTACTGCTTCTGTGTTTTAGTTCCTGTTATCCAATTCCCTTTTTCTCCCTCTGCTCACACTTCCCAACCTCTAGCAATCGCTATTCTAAGTTCAAATTGGCTTTTTAAAACTTCTGCATATGAGAGAGAACATGTGGTATTTATATTTTGGTGTCTGCCTTATTTCACTTAACATAATGACCTCCAGTTCCATCCATATGGCTGCAAAAGACAGAATTTCTTCTTTTTATATTTAGATAATATCCTAGTGTGTATATATACACCACATTTTCTTAATCCATTCAACTGTTGACAGACACTTGAGTTGATCTTACATCTTGACTATACAGAATAACAGGTGCAATACTTTTATAGTACTCATCTTTTTCTTTCTGAATTAAAGTTATTTTTATATTTTTAAGAAATGGAAATTAGCGAACAATTTGTGAAATATTCTGATATTTTAAAATTAGAAGTATTTTACTCTTAATCCTAAATAGTATGGAACTAAAATAGAATTTTAATGGCTGCTAAATTTGTTCATTTATATATATATTATAATTATATATATAATAATTGTCAGTATATTTTTATTTATAATTAGTTAAAAACTAAATTTGCAATGATAATTTGTTATAGATAATATTACTCTGCTTTACAGATAAGAAAGCATTTTTGGCAAAACTCAATAAATTGCCCATAGATAAAGGCAGAACGATTTGAACTGGGGTCAGTCTAATCTAAAGCTTACCCTTCAATAGGTGGCAACCTCCTTGCAAATAGCCAGTGGCTAATAAGTGAGAGAAGGGGTTGCTAGTAGAAACAGTCCACTTGGCCAAGGCAATGAGGAGACCCCACGTACCAATATTCAGGAATCTGTGACTCTTGGTTAAGCATCAGGTAGGCTGCCAGCATTTGCTCTCTCATTCACTGGAGGAGAGCATTCTACAGTGAGAGGTGCTATCTTTGCCTCAATTTTCTACTCAGTTGAAAAAATATAACGAGAATATACATTGGCAGATGTACAGCACTTAAAACGATGCTTAGCCATGCGGGCTCAATAAATGCTAAAAGTACCCAAATATTTAGCCCATTTAGTCCACAAAGATTTATTAAGAGCTTCGTATTAGTTAAGGGCATCAAGGCTGCAATGACAAAGTATGTTAGGAACACTAGCAATAAATGCAGCTTGGTCATTTATAGTGTGCAAGGGCAATAAGTTTACTATGACACACGTGAATTCATGTACAGCAAACCCTGTGTGCTGCAGACAGCAAGCAGGTGCCAGGAGCAGCTCTCTGCTGTTGGCAGGGATCCAGGCCCTTGAACAGGCATTTCATTAGCTTTGCCCTACTGTTGGGAGGCAGGGTTGGCTAGGAGAGATGGGCACTCCAAGGGGATGTGGTCTCCCTATTTCAAGCACAGAAGACCAAACAAAGGTAGGCACTTGAGAGAATTAGGCAGAATCCTAGTGATTAGAACCCAGTGCCATGGTAGGGTCGCCCAAAAGACGGTGCTGGGTAGGAAATCCCAGCAAGCACAGCCAAAGCCTGGACGGCCACTGGAGCACCCGGGAACACAGCGGGCCTCACAACCTTCACCCACAGCGGAGCTTGCAGTTTTCCGAGACTTGGACCCTGTGGTTTGGCCCAATTAACCTCCTAAACTGGGTCATCTCCCTGGGTTGCGCAGCAAGCAGGAGCCTGGCAGTGCAGGCCTGGTAAACACTGGCATCAATGAGAGAAAAGCACTGGAAAGAATCTGGTTCTTTTCAAGTCCTGAGAACGATCAGATTCCCTTCTGGGCATTGCTTTAAAATCTGCTACCAGCATCAGGTAATTTTACAAGACAGGGCAATTAAAGAGCTAGTGAAAGGTACCTTAACCATTTCCAGACCTCCAGGGAGATAAAGACAAGGAAGAGGACTGCCTTGTCCTCGCTGGAACGGCCTCTGCACGCACCCTTGCTGCTTGGTAATGAGTTTGTCTGATCAGTGAACCCAGGCAGGCCATGACTCAAGGAATGTATGCTTCACAGGAGTTTCAGAAACTCCTCCTAGAGTTGTTGTTGGCCAGAGAGGAGAGCAAGACCCCCACAGCCCACACTGCTGTTTGGAGTGGCACGTAGAAGGCTGTAGCAGCCCCAGGGAGGTAGGCTTCACCCCCGGGAAGGCCCTGCCATGAAAGAAGGAAACTCTTCCATCATAGCTCTCGGGAGTCATCGCCTTGTAGGACCAGGAATATGGACCGTTGGCCTGCAAGAGCTTCCGAGTGCTTTATTCAGCCAAGAAGTTGAAAATATTTTAGGAACCTCTTTCATCTGAAAATAATTATTAACTCTTTCAGGTCATAAAAATACCACTTGAAAAAGCAGGTGATACAGGAAGTAGGTGCTAGCAAACTGAAAGGGTCTAAGCTCTGCCAAAACACAAACAAAACAGGAACGCACGGCAGGATCAGACTCGATGGGTCATTAATTCCCACATTTGCCCTCGATGACCCGACTTGGCACATGTTGGCATCCTCACATTACTTGGGAAGAAATGAGGCATGCAGAGATTGAATGGCCCGATTAACACCACATGAGGTCTTCAGAGTAGCTGGGAATGCTCAAGACACAGACTCTTCATCTGGAATCCAATGCCCTCTTGTGATCTTCAGCTGAACCCAGCCACCCTACTCCACAGTCCACCTCCCTGATCCACTGAAGCAGCTTTCTTCTCTCCGAATCCCCAAGTCCATTGCCCATCTCCTGGCATGCACATAGGTCATCCACAGCAGTGAGTTGGCCTTCAGGTAATAGCGTCATCCTTCCCCCCTCTCAATCCATCCCTTCTTCGTACCAGATGATTTTGTCATTAGGAAGAACCCATCACGTCCAGGAACTTCTTTTCCTTTTAAATTACCTTGTCTTATAAAGTGTAGGCACAATAAATCCTGATGGAGGTGAAATTAGCCAAGCTGTGCATAGTGCCGGAATGGGGGAGATGAGGGAACCTAGCCTGTCCTCAGTCTGCCTGAGGTCGTAGGAAATAAGCAGGGAAAACAGGCCAGTCTGCTTCCAGGACCTTCCAAGAGCCCAGGGAAGTGAGTGCGCGCAGAGATGCATGGTGCTGTGGGCCATTTTTACATTCAGAATATTGCATAAAGGGGAAAAGGTTTTTCTTATGAAATATTTCAAACCTAGAAAAAAATCTAGACACTAATTTAGGAGATCAGTCATTATAAAAAATTAATAACTTTTGTGTGTCCTACTCCAACATTTCATTTCCCTTTGTTTGACGCCTTGGTATTCATTGCATGTTTTATGTTTTTTTCTACAAATTAATATAGCTATAAACAATATGTATTATTTTTAGATATTTTCAACTTTATAAAAATGGAGACTTTTTGACTTAATATTACATAGGTGACTTAATATATTTTACATGATTTTAAAACTATTTTATGCAACTTAAATATGCTGCAATTTGGATATACCCATATCTTATATATGCATACTTTATGTTTTTACAGTACCTAGAATTCTAATTCATTTTAACTGTGTGATATTCCAATTATGAATCATGTATTATTAAACTGCTTTATATTAGCAAAGTTGCATGTGATAATTTCTCTAGCTGCAAGTCTAAGAAATCACCTATTCTGTCACGGGAATGAATGTTTCAACTACATTAGATTATTTTTAAGATTTATTTATTTATTTGAAAGGTAGAGTTACAGAGAGGTAGAGGCAGAGGCAGGGAGAGAGAGGTCTTCCATCCCCTAGTTCACTCTCCAGATGACCACAATGGCTGGAGCTGCACCAATCCAAAGCCAGGAGCCAGGAACTTCTTCTAGGTCTCCCAGGCTGCTGCAGGGGCCCAAGCACTTGGACCATCTTGTACTGCTTTCCCAGGCCATAGCAGAGAGCTGGATCAGAAGTGGAGCAGCCAGGACTTGAACCATTACCCATACGGGATGCCCACACTGCAGGTGGTGGCTTTACCCACTATGCCACAGTGCTGGCCCCTCAACTACACTAATTTTATCAGTTTTTCTCCAAAGCATTTCAGTCCTTTTATAGTCCAACTCTAGTGTTTGAGAATATCCATTTCTCTACATTTGTTATTGTCAGACCTCTAAATTTTGTCAATTAGTGCAAAATAGACCTCATTTTATCTATAATTTGCCTGTTTCAAGTTATTAGTGTGGCAGAATATATTTTCCATGTTTATTGAACATCCCTGTTCCCTTGCTCGCTCATGTTCTTCACAGTATTTTTATTTAATTATTTGTTACATTACTGCTGAGTTGAAGAATTTACTTACATATTCAGATATGAACAATTTGCCACTCATGTTCATCACACAGATGCAGTCTCTTCTCAAGTAACTGATGTCATCTGTGGAGTTTCTTTGTACTAACGTTTTAACAAGCAAGATAAAAAACAAAGATATAGATAAGAACATTGATACACACCTGAGTATGTGGGTTCAGGAAAAACCATTATGAGTGCTACTTGTCATCATCTCTTCCTTTGTTTCCCCCAAGATTACAGAGCTAAGTACGAGCCACCTAGCCTTGTGTTTGCTGGTATCTGTACTTGACTACAAGGGTAGTTTTGAATAATTGCAGGTGCTGAATTGAGACCAATTATAAGAGTGATAAGCCTAAAAGTATTGGGTCTAATAAACTGCACATTTTTCACTGAAATAGAAACTGTTAGGAACCAAGTGCAACCCTAAGCAGAACTTCTCATGGGAACACACAGACTCAGCTTTGGGCAGGGGCATGAACGTGCAGGAACAACATTTCCCAATTTACTTCCCAAGTATTTTACACCATCAAAGTCTCCATTTCTGACAGTGGTCCCTAGACTAAGGTAACCAAAGAAAAGAAGTATATAGTAATGTCTAAGTGATGTCAGGTTGCATGGATAAATGTGCCTTGGAAATCCTGACAGGAAATCTTAAAATAACTATGGCTATCTTTCTATTTCAGAGGTGTGGCGAAATCTTATTTGAGAACCCTGATCCGAGTGCCAAATGTGTTTGCATGCTAGGTAAGGTTTCTCGTTCTAAATATATTAGGCGTGTTGATGTCATGTGGAGATACTCTTGTTCTGTGGCCCTCTTGACTGTGTCTCTCATTCCACTTTTGAGAGATTTATTGGCTTGTGGATGGGTTTTTGAGCAGCTATAACACATAGATATGTGGAACACTTGGTGATGAAAAAAGCTTTTGGTTTTAATAACTGTCCGGAGGTCAGGAACCATGCTACTGAGTCTTCCAAAAATTTTTCTTGGATCAGCAGCATAACATAGAATTGAGAACTGTATTTGGGAAACCGTGATGAAAAGATGAAACGAATTACGTTGTAGTTGTGAAACCAGAGATGCTACAAGAGATAAGTGCATGATTATTTGTGGACAGCATGGCATAGAGTCCTTACTTAACAATGCCTGGGAGGAACATGTATTTGAACTATTCTGAAGTCCACATGGCAATCTCCCACACTGCATTTGTAACAAAACAGCAATATGGTAGTGAAAAATTATCTGTTCTTTGAGGGAGAATATCATCAATGCCTTTTACAGACTTCTTAATATATACCATTCTGTTGGGAAATGAAATTGATATTATCGTCCTCTTCTTACATATTAGCAATATGTGCACAGAATGGAAGTGATGCACTGTGGTCCAAAATCATGACAGGATAGTATCTGAACTGTAAAGTTTTAGCACTAGGGTTTAGATCTTAAGCCACAAGTCTATGTCCGGTAAACTTTCAACTAATTATGGTACCAGGACAAAAGGGTATCATGGGTGAATAAAATCATCCTTGAATTTTGTTTCTTTCCAAAATTTCACCCCCATCTATTCTAATCTTAAAGCATTTTCCTGAACCAAGAACAAGGTGGTTTATTTTACTATCTTTTGTTTACAGTAGTCACCTCATATGGTGGCACCTTAGGTTACCAGTGAGATGACCCAAAAGCAGACAATAAATAAGAGAGGTGGAGGCAGGGAATAATGAGGGTACTTTATAATTTGAAATAATTATTTAGCAAGTAATCAAATGTTGTTCGTGATCTAAAAACAAGCAGGAAACAGGCACCATATTTTCTTATTCTTCTGATCTTTCTTTCCATATTGCTTTAAACCTCTGTTGTGGTTCTCATGCATTTTTATATTAATTAAGATGGTGGCTGTAGAGTGGATCATCCATTGGAAAATGACTATTTTACTGAAAGTGTGTGAACAATGAATACAACATAGCACATATACATCCATTTCAAATATCCAGTATTCCTTTACACTAACCATGAACATGTCTGAAAAATATCAGTATGTTAGGCTGCTAGGTAGAAGCACAGATAGGTAGAAAGGAAGATAAGTAGGTAAAAAAGAAAATGATTCCTTGGTCCAGCCATATGTTCTAACCTCAGATTTGGGAAACTGTCCCAACACCACATTGGATCTATTCATAAATTATCTCATTCAATTTTTACCATGACCAAATGAGGCTTGTTGTTTTAATCTCCATTTTACCAAAAGGGACTTTGAAGCAAATGGTCTAATACTACACGTAACTTAATGCCACTAAAATATTAATTATTTGTAGCTTCCACCTGACCTGGCAACTTGAATCAATTTGTAACTCATGATGCATTTAAGCACATGAGCACATAATCTATTTTGAGTAAATTGTCCTGTGTCTGCACTCCCATGTAAATTGTGTCATTAATCTGTCGTTAGAAGAGGGACAACAATAGACTGTGTACTACTGTCTACAGAATTCACTTCTAGTAAGAGCAATTCTCTTTCTTTTTTTTTTTTTTGTTTTTTTTTTTTTTTAACTTTCATTTAATAAATATAAATTTCCAAAGTACAGCTTATGGATTACAATGGCTTTCCCCCCAATAATTTCCCTCCCACCCACAACCCTCCCCTTTCCTTCTCCATCTCCCCTTCCATTCACATCAAGATTCATTTTCAATTCTCTTTATATACAGAAGATCAGTTTAGTATATATTAAGTAAAGATTTCAACAGATTGCACCCACATAGCAACACAAAGTGAAAAATTCTGTTGGAGTACTAGTTATAGCATTAAATCACAATGTACAGCACATTAAGGACAGAGATCCTCCATGAGAAGTGCACAGTGACTCCTGTTGTTGACTTAACAATTTGACACTCTTGTTTATGGCATTAATAATCACCCTAGGCTCTTGTCATGAGTTCCCAAGGCTATGGAAGCCTTTTGAGTTCACCGACTCTTATATTTAGACAAAGTCATAGTCAAAGTGGAAGTTCTCTCCTCCCTTCAGAGAAAGGTACCTCCTTCTTTGATGGCCCGTTCTTTCCACTGGGATCTCACTCGCAGAGATCTTTCATTTAGGTCATTTTTTTTTGCCAGAGTGTGTTGGCTTTCTTTTTTTTTTTAATTTTTATTTTTTTGACAGGCAGAGTGGATAGTGAGAGAGACAGAGACAGAGAAAAAGGTCTTCCTTTTGCCGTTGGTTCACCCTCCAATGGCTGCTGCGGTAGGTGTGCTGCGGCCAGCGTACCACGCTGATCCGATGGCAGGAGCCAGGTGCTTCTCCTGGTCTCCCATGGGGTGCAGAACCCAAGGACTTGGGCCATCCTCCACTGCACTCCCTGGCCACAGCAGAGAGCTGGCCTGGAAAAGGGGCAACCGGGACAGGATCGGTGCCCCGACCGGGACTAGAACCTGGTGTGCCGGCGCTGCAAGGCGGAGGATTAGCCTAGAGAGCCACGGCGCCGGCCCAGAGTGTCTTGGCTTTCTTTTTTTTTTTTTTTTTTTTTTAAGGATTTTATAAACTTTTATTTGATAAATATAAATTTCTAAACTATAGCTTTGGGATTACAGTGGCTTCCCCCCATAAGTTCCCTCCCACCCACAACCCTCCCATCTCCTGCTTCCTCTCCCATTCCATTCTTCATCAAGATTCATTTTGAATTATCTTTATATGTAGAAGAACAATTTAGTATATATTAAGTAAAGATTTCAACAGTTTGCACTCACAAAGAAACACAAAGTGTAAAGTATTGTTTGATTACTAGTTATACCACTGATTCACATAGTACAACACATTAAGGACAGAGATCCTAATGGAGAGCAAGTGCACAGTGACTCCTGTTGTTGATTTCACAATTGACACTCTTGTTTATGGTGTCAGTAATCACCCTAGGCTCTTATACTCTTTCAATTTCTTCTACACTATGAGGTGCGGTTTACCTAGCAGCCAGAAAACATTCCTGACCACAAAATGTCTCTCTAATGATGCTTCCAGACTGCACAAAATTTCAAAACCTAGAAATATACACATAGAAATCAGTTTTGTTTTACTAACACTGTCATAACAATGGCAACTGATTGAGTACTTATTATGTGGCAGGCAAAATCCATGTGTCATTGATTCGAAGTATTTAAAAGGTGCCTTCCCTTTCAAAATATAGATATCCTTGACAATAACTATGAATAAGCTGCTGGTTATTGACCTTGTACATTTCTGTAGTTTGTTAGATTTCTATTTTCTTATTGATAAAGAACTGAATAATATAAATGAACCATGAGAATGGAAATTTTCATTAATTTGAGGACACTTAGGAAGAAAAAATGTATGTTCCCCTTTAAAATAGAAAGTAAATATTATTAGGACATTTGAAGATAATATTGCATCTAGAGAGCCTGAGTTACTCTTTTGGTAAAAAATGTTCCCTCAAGGCATTTATAACCAGGGAGCCTTATATTTTCTTCTGCTTATCTTTTAGAGAGAATTACTGCCAGATTTAATTCAGTTATAAAGTCCTTTAAAATCTTGGATGACAGAATACCAAAATAAAACTATTATGAATGTCCATATTCATAGATCAACCTGCTATTATCATATGTCTACCCAAGAGCTGCCATTTCACAGCAATATAGAGCAGGATGATAAGAAAGACATCAAGTTGAATGGTTCATTCACTCAAAACAAATAAGATAAACTCAAGTTATGAGTACATAAGTCATAAAAACAGACAGTACCTTCCATTTTTTCAAGAGAAAAATATCTATGTTAGCACAACAAGAAAATCATCTCTCCACTAAAGTCTGAGGCATTAGGTTTTGCTTCCTTTAAAAGAGGATAGTGGGCCAGCGCCGCGGCTCACTAGGCTAATGCTCCGCCTATGGCGCCGGCACACCGGGTTCTAGTCCTGGTCGGGGCTCTGGATTCTGTCCCAGTTGCCCCTCTTCCAGGCCAGCTCTCTGCTGTGGCCCGGGAGTGCAGTGGAGGATGGCCCAAGTGATTGGGCCCTGCACCCCATGGGAGACCAGGAGAAGCACTTGGCTCCTGGCTTCGGATCAGCGCAGTGCACTGGCTGCAGTGTGCCGGCCGCAGTGGCCATTGGAGGGGTGAACCAACGGTAAAGGAAGACCTTTCTCTCTGTCTCTCTCTCTCTCACTGTCCACTCTGCCTGTCAAAAAAAAAAAAAAAAAGAGAGGATAGTGGCCCCAAGCCCTTTATGACTTCCTGAGGCAGTTCTTGTGAAAATTTTATATCTCTAAAAGCAAAGGATAAGGAGTTGCTTACATTTCAAGGGACTATGAAGTTTTATAAGTGCTGCCAACCATGAACATTGCTTAGATTCTGCAGGTAATTTTGTAATGTTTTCATGAATGAAGATTTCCACACAAGAAAGCCAAACGTATAAAGCTTGTGTTTCCAAAAGTGTCACCTTTGTTCTTCATGTCACCCCAAAGTTGGGAACCCTCTGGGGGCCAACCTGAGGCAGCTACATCTTTAAACTGTCAAGCTCTTGGCTTACTCTCTCTGAGGTCCCTATCCCTGCTTGCCCATACTCAAAGTCTGGGATACCTGCCTGGATCCTTGCTGTGGTCTGGTTTCAGCTCAGGGAGGTGGAATATGGAAGAGGATCACCAGCTAGGGACACATTTGCAGGTCATTTCTCTCCTACTGGTGAGTCGCCTATTTTGGGAAACACAGTCTTTATGCTTTGAATTGTCTACCTCATTACTTCTGTGAATAAGCCATGCTCATCAAAAATCATACTTCTGCTGTGTTACATTAAATTAAACATAAGTCTAATATTCACCTTACGTTGCTCTGAAGCACTGAATTCAATGCAGTTTTAATTGGGAACAAATTCTTGTCAGGTATCATTCTTGCAGAGAGTCACTGTTGGCTTCAGGAAAAGAGTTAGGGTTCGTTAAGAGTTAGGGAAATACGGGTACATTGTAGAGCTGGCTGCACTGCACATTAAATAATCTTTAAAATTATTCAGAGACAGTAAGTGTGGATGGGTCAAGTTAAGAATCAAATTGTCATACATGTTGCTTTCTTCTTACCTTCAAGCTTAGACCAATGTGTTTAGGACTCCTAGCTCCCCACATCTCCTTCTTTTAAAAAAATCCAGCCACAAGATCTCTTTCAATTTCAAATTGGCCTCAGAAGTTTGTATAATTGTATCATGTGCTACGCAACTGTGCAGCAAGATATGCACTTTGAGTATAATGAACTAATATGAAAGGGAAGAGGAAGTAGAAGAGAAATAATTCTTGCCTAATAAATACATAAAGCATTGAGAGTTACTAATAAGATTTTACTTATTAAGAGTGTAATTTAAAAATATAACCTATGGATTAAAAAGAAACCAGAGTAGTATTTAAAGAAAGTATGGAAAATGGTTAATGTTGATTTACTTAGTTCTTTTGTTAACCTTACTCTGATGAAGGAATCCCAGATCAGACTTGGTATCTCTATCCCTGCTTTCTACTTGTTCATACAGTAAGATTCTTTCAAACAGTAAGCCTTAATTTGTAATTTAGAATACTTTCTCCCTTCTCTTTATCATGGTTTCAGTTTTTCCCATTTGGCACATTAAGTGGCTCTGCTTGTGTCTTTCACAATTCCTTTCACGCTGATGAGGGTCATGACCATTGAATTGTACACTAAGAACTTTCCAACCAGCCATGGCATAGCACACTTTCATCAGTGTCCTGGCAATTTGCTAATTTCTGGTCATCTGAATGGATTGCTAATTTTCAGAATAATAGAATCCCATCAAATCAATATTTTATTAACATTCGACACAAATAGAGACTTGCTTTCCAGTACTAGCTCTGAAAAATTAACTGCGTGCTTGTGGAAGTTGTTTCATCTCTTTGTGCTTCAATTGGTGGTTTTCCAACAGAGTGGAAGTAGAAACATCTGTCCTTCCTAGCCTAAGGAGTTTTCCAATAATAGAATGAGACATTCTGTGAGGGGTGCCCTTTATGGCACCCATCCTCAATAGGATGAACTGAAAATTTAAAACTCAATCATAAACTAATAAGAAATAAATTACTTATTGATGGTATTGACAGTGTTTAGAAAAGCACCTGGAAAGCTGAGTCGTCATGCAAATGCAAGGGCGCATCTTTACACATATTAAATACACTGCTCAAGCTTGTGTGGTACCTCATGGGCAGAAACATGCATTCACCCAGTATTCCTTAACATGATATACAGCTAGCATCTTCTGTTTGCAAGTAGTGTGCTGGGCTCTAGCAAGCCTTGAACCCCAATGTATGCAACACCCGCTTGACAGTGACAAAGGATGCAAAAGAAACGAGACTTGTGTGAGTAGAGCATGTATTGGTTGAGATGTGAGGATTTAGACACGCAAAGCAGAGAAGGTGGCAGCTTTCTAGGGGGCTACAAAACTACTCTGCAGTCCAGATACAGGAAAGCTACGGAGTGAGAGGGAACAGCAAGTGTTTCAGGCTACAAGGAAAATAAAAAGATAAATTGGAAAGGAATTTGAGGCGTGATTATACAAAGTTTATTATCCTTAGCACTGAATAGGACAGAAGTATCAGATAAAAGAGAGTTCTGGTCCCAGTTAGAGTATATTTTGTTCTTAGTCCTAGAGTGTTCTAGAATATATACTTTGATATTTTGAATTCTAAGGTTTTTTTTTTTTTTTTTTTTTTAATTTAAAGGTAAGGGAGGGACAAGGGGGGGCGGGGAGAGAGAGAGAATCTTCCATCTGCTAGTTTACTTCCCAAATAGCTAGGCTGAAGCCAAGAGCCCAAAACTCCATCTGGGCATGAGTGACAGGAGCCCAGGCACTTGGATCATCTCCCATTGCTTTCTTAGTCACCTTAGCAGGGAACTTGATCACAAGCAGAGCAGTCAGGATGAGACCCTGCACTCCTGTATGGGAGGCTGGCAACACAAGCAATAGCTTAACCTGCCTCGCCTCAAATGTTGGCCTCTAAGTTTGATTTCTTTTAAGTACATGTTATTTGATATCAAAAGAAAAATAAATTATCATAGTATCTTATTTTAGAAGGTAGTATTTTCTGATCTTCTGTATATAAAGAGAATTGAAAATGAATTTTGATGTGAATGGAAGGGGAGAGGGAGCAGGAAAGGGGAGGGTTGCGGGTGGGAGGGAAGTTATGGGGGGGAAGCCATTGTAATCCATAAGCTGTACTTTGGAAATTTATATTCATTAAATAAAAGTTAAAAAAAAAAGAAGGTAGTATTTTCATCTTTTACAGAGTAGAAAATTGATATGTTTTCTCTTGGAACTTTGCCATTTAATTAATTAGGAGCTTCTTTAAATGAATATTTTGCTCTGATCACTGGCATCAGTCTGTGATTAAAAGTTCTTACTTTTAGTTTTAGTTAGTTAAGAGGCAGATAGAACAGAGAGAGACAGGCAGACATAGACCTCACATTCACTGGTTCACTCCCCCAGTACCCACAATAGCCAGAAATGGGCCAGGCCAAAGACAGGGGTCAGAACTCAGCCCAGGTTTCGCAGGTGGGTGGCATGAGCTGGATTACCTGAGCAATCGCTGCTGCCTTCATGTTCCACATTAGCAGAAAGCGGGAGTCAGGAGCTAGATATGGAATGCGGGTCTCTTATAGCTGCTATATCAACTGCCAGGCTAGTTGCCAGCCCCAGTCTCTGATCTGATTTTTGTATGTGCACACTTTTGAGGATTATATATTGTTTCTGAAAAATTAACACCCAATCTGTGTTGAAGCAAAATTAGATCTTGTATCCATAGAGGCCACTGTGGTGTAGTAGGATTACCAGGGCATTTAAACACCTGGTACCAGCTAATAACTGTATCATTGTAAACCAATAGGAAAGTCACTTAAAGACTATAGAATTCAGTTTACTCTTCTCTAAAATGAAATAATTAGTAATAACAATAATATTATCTACCTATTAGCTTTGTTGAAGATCAAATGATAAATATTAATGTATTCAGTAATCTTTGAGAAGTACCACAAATATAAGTATTATTTTTATTAATGTTAATAATTTGTTTCAAGGCCCTACATTTCATTTTATATTAGTTGTAGTGTTTTTATATACAAATTCATGGCTTTGTTTTATTTTGAATATTATTAAACTGTCTCAGTTTGGATCAGATGAAGAGAAAATTTTCAAGTTCATGTTTGCCATTTAGAAATGAGCACCTTATCCTCATGGGTTATTAAAAGAAAAGGAGAGGATTTCAAGGACTATCTCTTTTTTTAAAAGATTTATTTATTTATTTGAAAAGCACATTACAGAGAGAGAAAGAGAGAGGGAGAGAGAGAGAGAGAGAGGTAGAGACAGACAGAGAGATTTTCCATCCACTGGTTCACTCACTCTCCAGATGGCCGCAACAGCCAGAGCTGCGCCGATCTGAAGCCAGGATCCAGGAGCTTCCTCCAGGTCTCCCACGTGGGTGCAGGGTCCCAAGCTGGATCAGAAGAGGAGCAGCCGAGACTAGCACCAGCGCCCATGTGGGATGCCGGCGCTTCAGGCCAGGGCTTTAACCCACTACGCCACAGCGCCAGCCCCATCAAGTTGCTTCATTTTAATTTATCACAGTCAGAATGCTTTAGGAGTTTGAATTAATTTTCACTTAACACTTACAGAGCACCTAATTGTTATTTTTTGTACACATCAACTCACGCTTGCTATATGCATATTCTAATAAAACCTCTGGACAACACTTTCTAAATCTGTCAAAAGATAACAAATTGAACCTGGATATTCCAAGGAAAAGCAATAATAAAATCCCCATCATTCCCTTGGGAATGACCCATATCACCAAATGATATATTGCAAATGTTGCCAAATGATGTATTTTATTTTTATTTGTGTGTTCATCACTGTTCCCCACAACTCATTATGCACACAGAATATAAATATTATGAAAGTAGGGATCTAGTTTTACTCACTGCTTAGTTCCTAGCACCTGCAACATCCAGGTGCCTGGTCTCCAATATAAACTCTACTTGCTGAATGGATACACACTGGTGCATTTGTAAGAACAACAGATTCACCTCAGGGCTTTGCCACATATGTCAAAGATGGGTTGGTATAGCCTTTAAAACTCTCTTCAAGGGGCCAGCACAGTGGCATAGCAGGTAAAGCTGCTGCCTATGATGCCAGCATCCCATATGGGGATATAGCAGTCCTGGCTGCTCCTCTTCTGATCTTGCTCCCTGCTAATGGCCTGGGAAAAGCAGCCGAAGCTGGCCCAAGCGCTTGGGCCCCTGCACCAATGTGGGAGAAAGGGAAGAAGCTCCTGCCTCCTGGCTCTTGACTTTGGTCTGGCCCAGCCCAGAAGTTCCAACTCTGGGGAGTGAACCAGCAGTTGGAAGATTCTCTCTCTCTCTTTCTCTCTCCTCCTCCACCTCCTCCTCCTCCTTCTCTCCTCCCCTCCCTCCCTCTTTCTTTAACTCTTACTTTCAAAATAAATAAATAAACCTTAAAACAGATTTGCAGCAGTGGGGAAGTAAGGAGTTAAACTTTAGACAGTAAATGCAGGGGTCTGCTGGAAGGTTGTGGTGACGACTTCTCAGCAGTGAGATCACCTGTAAAAGGCAAGGAGTGAAGTGCGGTGAACATCAGGAGACTTGGAAGCACCACCCTGAAGGGTTGGGTAGGTTTAAGACTAGTTTAAGGAAGCCCAGATAGGTAGGAGACAAAGAATGTATGGACAGAGAGACAGAGGAAACCGAGTAAGAATGGTGTCTTGATCGTCTTAGCCAAGAGGAGAGAGATCCAAAAGGAAGGGAAGGATAAAAATGAGAAATACTGTACAGATCAAATGAGATCAAGACTAAAAAGTGTTGGCTGAATTTAACAACCTGAAGGTAACATCAGCAAGATGTGGTCAGTGGAAGGACAGAGAGGCAGCGTGGACCAGGTAACAGAGAGCTAACGAGGAGGGACACTCTCTGTCTAGAAATCTGTTGGCGAAGCTCTCCACTGTGGCCCAGGAGTACAGTGGAGAATGGCCCAAGTGCTTGGGTCCTGCACCCCATGGGAGACCAGGAGAAGCACCTGGCTCCTGGCTTCGGATCAGCATGGAGCGCCGGCCGCAGCACACAGGCCGTGGCAGCCATTGGAGGGTGAACCAACGGCAAAAAGGAAGACCTTTCTGTCTCTCTCTCTCTCTCACTGTCCACTCTGCCTGTCCAAAAATAAATAAAGAAATAAAATAAAATAAAGAAATCTGTTGGCGAAACAGGCAGGTCTTGTGGCAGGCACATAGCCTGGTGGTTAAGAAGCTGGCAGACGTCAGAGTGCCTGAGTTCAAGTCGTGCCCCCTGAGTCCAGCTTCCTGCTAACGGGTCCCTTGGAAGGCAGCAATGATGGCTCAAGTAGTTGGGTCTCTGCCACCCGTGCGGGAGACCTGGGCTGAGTCCTTGGCTCCCAGCCTCTTCCCTAGCACAAGTGCCTGCTCTTCTGGGGATCTGGAGAGTGAACCAGCAATGAGCACTCGCTCACTCTCTCTCTCTTTCTCTCTCTTCTCTGTCATTAATTAATTCATTAATTTTTAAAAAGAGAAGAAGGCAGATGATGAGATGATACGACAGTGCTTGTGTGTCAAAGTCTGAGGTCAGCAAGGATTTCTTAGGCTGAGAAAGTTGAGAATGTTTTGATGCTGGGAAGAGAGATTGGAGGAGGGGGCTGAAGTTTTCCTAAGAGAGAGGGAGTGATTGGGAGCCTTATACCTTCGAGGAAGAGAAGGTGGTCCTGATGGAAGGTGAAGGATGGAGATGGAGACACATCCCCCAGGGCCAAAGGAAGTCCAATATTCCCCCAAGAGTAAAGAGCAAAGTTGTGGACACCAACATAAGGCTACTGGTTAACTTGAAACTACTGCTTTAAGAAATCAAAAACTACTGACAGGAGATGTAAAAAAAAAAAAATACAATAGATTTTGAAGCAGTTCTGAGGACTCTACTGTGGTTAGAAACATTGAGACAAAAGCTCAAAGTCCATTCTTTAAAATGAAAAGAGTGCAGAAAGTGCAAGTGATAGGTCCTTAACACTCAGTAGAGGAGTAGGGAGTCTCTGAAGAAGAGCATTTTCTTCTCTTTCTTACTAGCTGCCTTCCCCTCCACCTGCCATGGAGGTCATGGTACCCTGCATGTAGAGGGCTTCCTTAACACGCCCTCCCAAACTCCTTACTCCCATACGGATATTGGGAGTTACAGAAGCCCCTTCAACCACAGGAAATATGCTGCGAGAACTCCCACATGTGCCGGATCCTATAGATACTATTTTTTTTCCTATACTTGGCACCTATGATAAAGTTTACTTTATAAATTAAGCACAAGGGGCTGGCACTGTGGCACAGTGGATTAAAACCCTGGCCTGGCAGCGCCAGCATCCCATATGGGTGCCGGTTCGAAACCTGGCTGCTCCACTTCCAATCCAGCTCCTTGCACCTGGGAAAGCAGTGGAGGATGGCCCAAGTCCTTGGGTCCTTGCACACATGTTGGAGACTCAGAGGAAACTCCTGGCTCCTGGCTTTGAATTGGCTCACCTCTAACCATTGCAGCCATTTGGGGAGTGAACCAGCAAATGGAAGATCTCTCTCTCTCTCTCTCTCGATCCCCCACTTCTCCTCCTCTGTAACTCTGACTTTCACATAAATAAATCTTTTAAAAATTGTTTTAAATTTTTATTGGAATGCCAAGAAAATGCAATTCAATTCAAAATTTTGTATTCTTTTAGAAAATCAAATATTTGGATAAAGTAATTGAACATTTGGGAGGACGTATTGAATTCAAAAATACCTTTTCCATGTTTCTCAAGAAGAATTTAACATCTTCTGCCTGAATTACTACTTTACTTCTAGAATGGGTTTGTTCATAATCTCACCAGCCAGTCTTGTGTGAAAGCAACCTTTTCCATCTGCCATTTTACTTTTTGTGTCAAGGAAAGTCTTCCTTCATGGACTGTGTTTACACACCCGATGTGACTCTGGGTGATAGCACTCATATATGAAAGACTAGGATCATGTTTGGGGTGAGTTAGGAGACATTTGGAACTTGATTATCACAGAGGCTTAAGAAAAACTAAAAATTTGAAGGGGTTTAGTTCTCATGGGATTTTAAGGACCAAGTAAGAGGCAGATGACTTTGTTTCCTGCCTGGTCTACCTGTCAGGACTCCAGGAGTTCAGGAACAAGTTCATTCCTATGATCACGGAGTGGTTCTAGGCCATAGCAATAAAGGATTTTTCCCTGTACTGTTGAAAATGAAATGATTTAAAAACAACAGTGTAACTGTGTTTGGTTATTTTGCTTTATTTTCTATAGGGAAAGCTTCTTGGGATACCAGTTTTACATATTAGCATTTTTTAAAAAGATTTATTTATTTATTTGAAAGGCAGAGTTAGAGAAAGACAGAGAGAGAAATCTTCCATCCACTGGTTCACTCCCCAAATGTCTACAATGGCCGGAGCTGGGCTGATGCGAAGCCAGGAGCTAGGAACTTCTTCAGGGTCTCCCACATGGGTGCAGGGGCCCAAGCATTTGGTCCATCTTCTACTTTCCCAGACCATAGCAGAGAGCTGGATTGGAAGTGGAGCAGCCAGGTCTTGAACTGGTACTTATATGGGATGCCGGCACTACAGTCAGCAGCTTTACCTGCTATGCCACAGTGCCAGCCCCAAATGTTAGCATCTGTAAGGGAATAGTTTTTACTTAGTGTATTTAATACTTAATTTATTTAATACTTATTTAATACTTAGTGTATTATTATTATGATAAATATAAGCCAAATGTCCCCCAACAATTGATATTGTACCTTATGTATTTACTGGTTCTCTACTCCTCCTGCTGTTAGTTTATTTAGTTTTTTTTTTAACTTTTTAATTGAAATATATCTTAAATACTGAAAAATATCCAAATATAAGTGCATGTACAGCTCAAACTTTTTTGGTTTGTTTGTTTAACTTTTATTTAATGAATATAATTTCCAAAGTACAGCTTATGGATTACAATGGCTCCCCCCCCATAACTTCCCTCCCACCCCCCGCTCTCTCTCCCCTTCCATTCACATCAAGATTCATTTTTAATTCTCTTTATATACAGAAGATCGATTTAGTATATATTAAGTAACGATTTCAACAGTTTGCACCCACACAGAAACACAAAGTGAAAAATACTGTTTGAGTACTAGTTATAGCATTAAATCACAATGTACAGCACATTAAGGACAGATCCCACATGAGAAGTAAGTACACAGTGACTCCTGTTGTTGACTTAACAATTCGACACTCTTGTTTATGGCATCAGTAATCTCCCTAGGCTCTAGCCATGAGTTCGCAAGGCTATGGAAGCCTTTTGAGTTCACCGACTTTGAGCTTATTCTGACAGGGTCATAGTCAAAGTGGAAGTTCTCTCCTCCCTTCAGAGAAAGGTACCTCCTTCTTTGATGACCTATTCTTTCCACTGGGATCTCACTCGCAGAGATCTTTCATTTAGGTTTTGTTTTGTTTTGTTTTGTTTTTTCCAGAGTGTCTTGTCTTTCCATGCCTAAAATACTCTCATGGGCTTTTTAGCCAGATATGAATGCCTTAAGGGCTGATTCTGAGGCCAGAGTGCTGTTTAGGACATCTGCTATTCTGTGAGTCTACTGTGTATCTCACTTCCCAAGTTGGATCCTTCTCTCCCTTTTTTATTCTATCAGTTAGTATTTGCAGACACGAGTCTTGTTTATGTGATCCCTTTGACTCTTAGTCCTATCATTATGATCAATTGTGAACAGAAATTGATCACTTGGACTAGTGAGATGGCATTGGTACATGCAACCTTGATGAGATTGAATTGGAATCCCCTGGTATGTTTCTAACTCTACCGTTTGGGGCAAGTCCGATTGAGCATGTCCCAAATTGTACATCTCTTCCTTCTCTTATTCCCACTCTTATATTTAACAGGGATCACTTTTCAGTTAAGATTTAAACACCTAAGAATAATTGTGTGTTAACTACAGAATTCAACCAATAATATTAAGTAGAACAAACAGAAAAAAATACTAAAAGGAATAAAGTATTAAGTTGTTCATCAACAGTCAGGGCAAGGGCTGATCAAGTCACTGTTTCTCATAGTGTCCATTTCACTTAACAGGTTTTCTTTTTGGTGCTTGGTTAGTTGTCACTGATCAGGGAGAACATATGATATTTGTCCCTTTAGGACTGGCTTATTTCACTCAGCATGATGTTTTCCAGATTCCGCCACTTTGTTGCAAATGACTGGATTTCATTGTTTTTGACTGCTGTATAGTATTCTATAGAATACGTGTCCCATAATTTATTTATCCAGTCTACTGTTGATGGGCATTTGGGTTGGTTCCAGGTCTTAGCTATTGTGAATTGAGCTACAATAAACATTAAGGTGCAGACCGCTTTTTTGTTTGCCAATTTAATTTCCTTTGAGTAAAAACCAAGGAGTGGGATGGCTGGGTTGTATGGTAGGGTTATATTCAGGTTTCTGAGGAATCTCCAAACTGACTTCCATAGTGGCTTAACCAGTTTGCATTCCCACCAACAGTGGGTTAGTGTCCCTTTTTCTCCACATCCTCGCCAGCATCTGTTGTTGGTAGATTTCTGCATGTGAGCCATTCTAACCTGGGTGAGGTGAAACCTCATTGTGGTTTTGCTTTGCATTTCCCTGATGGCTAGTGATCTTGAACATTTTTTCATGTGTCTGTTGGCCATTTGGATTTCCTCTTTTGAAAAATGTCTATTGAGGTCCTTGGCCCATCTCTTAAGTGAGTGGTTTTGTTGTTGTGGAGTTTCTTGATTTCTTTGTAGATTCTGGTTATTAATCCTTTATCTGTAGCATAGTTTGCAAATATTTTTTCCCATTCTGTTAGTTGCCTCTTCACTTTCCTGACTATTTCTTTTGCAGTACAGAAACTTCTCCATTTGATATAACCCCAAATGTTAATTTTGGCTTTGACTGCCTGTGCCTCCAGGGTCTTTTCTAAGAAGTCTTTGCCGGTGCCAATATCTTGCAGGGTTTCTCCAATGTTCTCTAATCATTTGATGGTGTCGAGTTGTAGATTCAGATCTTTAATCCATGTTGAGTGGATTTTTGTGTAAGGTGTAAGGTAGGGGTCTTGCTTCATGCTCCTGCACGTGGAAATCCAGTTTTCCCAGCACTATTTGTTGAATAGACTGTCCTTGTTCCAGGAATTGGTTTTAGATCCTTGATCAAATATAAGTTGGTTGTAGATGTTTGGATTGATTTCTGGTGTTTCTATTCTGTTCCATTGGTCTATCCATCTGTTTCTGTACCAGTACCATGCTGTTTTGATAACTACTGCCCTGTAGCATGTCCTGAAATCTGGTATTGTGATGCCTCTGGCTTTGTTTTTGTTGTACAAGATTGCTTTAGCTATTCGAGGTCTTCTGTGTCTCCATATGAATTTCAGCATCATTTTTTCTGGATATGAGAAGAATGTCTTTGGTATTTTGATTGGTATCGCATTGAATCTATAAATTGCTTTTGGGAGAATGGACATTTTGATGATGTTGATTCTTCCAATCCATGAACATGGAAGATTTTTCCATTTTTTGGTATCCTCTTCTATTTCTTTATTTAAGGTTTTGTAATTTTCATCGTAGATATCTTTAACGTCCTTAGTTAAGTTTATTCCAAGGTATTTGATTGTTTTTGTAGCTATTGTGAATGGGATTGATCTTAGTAGTTCTTTCTCAGCCGAGGCATTGCCTGTGTATACAAAGGCTGTTGATTTTTGTGCATTGATTTATATCCTGCTACTTTGCCAAACTCTTCTATGAGCTCTAATAGTCTCTTAGTAGAGTTCTTTGGATCCTCTAAATAAAGAAACATATCGTCTGCCAAGAGGGATAGTCTGACTTCTTCCTTCCCAATTTGTATCCCTTTAATTTCTTTTTCTTGCCTGATGGCTCTGGCTAAGACTTCCATAACTATATTGAATAGCAGTGGTGAGAGTGGGCATCCCTGTCTGGTACCAGATCTCAGTGGAAATGCTTCCAACTTTTCCCCATTCAATAGGATGTTGGCCGTGGGTTTTTCATAAATTGCTTTGATTGTATTGAAGAATGTTCCTTCTATACCCATTTTGCTTAGAGTTTTCATCATGAAAGGGTGTTGACAGCTCAATAAATTTTACAAAATGAATATATCCACACAAAACCATACAGATAGATAAGTATTTCAGCTTCCCTTATACCACCTCCTACACATTACCTCCTCAAGATTCCATTCTGACTCACAGACCTCTATCAGCATTCCCTCAGCTTGAAATTTATATAAAGGAATTAAAGAGGATATTCTTATTCCCATCTGCCTTCTTTCACGCTTGCCTTGGAGAGTCACCCGTGCTGTTGCCCACAGCTATAGCTCATTCTTGTTTGTTGATTTTGCTGCAGAACAGAGGTCAGCAAATTACAGCTCAAGGTCTAAATCTGTCACCTGTTTTATTAGAACATAGCCATGCTCATTCATTTACAAATTATCTACAGCTATGTTTCGAACTGTATCAGCACATTTATAGCTATCACATAATGAAAACCATGTGACCCACAAAGCTGACATATTTACTATGTGTCCCTTTTACAGAAAATGATTATTGTCCCCCACTATAGAATATCCAATGTGTGTGTGTGATAAATTGTATATTAATTCCAGTGATAATGAACATTTGGCTGTCTATGATTTTTTGTTACAAATAATACCACCATGAACATTCTTGTATGTTCCTTTGTGTGCACAAAATTACATATTTTCTGTTGAATATCTGTCTATAATTGCAACCATTGGGTCATAGGGTATATTTATATGTTTGGCTTTAATTGATGCTACCAACTACTTTTCCAAAGTGGCTTTACCAGTTCACCCTCCCACCAGCTGTGTTTAAAAGTCCCATAAATAATTTAACACTCAATAATTACCTTTGAGATGCATAATTCATCATGTCACTCAATAGAAACATTTTCTATAATAGCTTCTAATGAAGATCGTGATTATCATTTATGTAAACAAATCATCAGGTTGCTGATGTTTACCTTATTTGTTGATTATCAATGAACATTACAGAGTTGTGGAGTTTTTTTACACAAACCAAATTAATAGTTTCTCTTTGTTGAATATTTGGAGATAAGGGTTTTACAAATGATCCTAAGATGTTCTTACTTACTCACAGTAGAATCATAACCAAAATTCTGACTCATAAATAAACCTCTTTTTTGTTGAGCAAATTAATTTCCATTTCTGTAGAGCTGAGTTTATAATATGAAAATTATAGCTAAGATGAGGGGTAATTAGTAGATGGAGCACAGAGGATTTTTAGGACAGTGAAAATAATCTGTATGTATGATGTAATGATACAAATTTAAATTTGTCCAAACTCATGGAATGTACAACACCAAAGATGAACCCTAAGTAAACTGTGGACTCTGGATGGTCACAGTGTGTGAATGTGGATTCCAGTTGTAACAAACGTACCCCTCTTGTAGGGGAGCTTGATAAAGGGAGAGACCCCACAAATGGAGATTCAGGGAATATGTGGGAAGTCTTTGACCTGCCTTTTCATTTTGATCAAAAAAGTAAAGACATTTTTAAAAGGCAAAAATTACAATGAAGCCATATAACCCTGAAGCATCAATGGTCTGGTACCTTACAATGAAATCTCATGATGTAGCATTTCTAAGCTTAACCCTCATGTGCTGTTTCCATGGACTTTATATACATTTTCTCCAGGAGGGAAGCAGTAAAGTATATTTATTTTGCCTTATTAGCTTCTCTTAGCATTGGGTATATGTGGATGGATTTAGAAGTGTCACTTTTAGCCAGAACTGCATTAAATGAGAAAATTACAATTTTCTAATTTGAAATGTGCAAATAGTGTTTTGGCTTCCCAGGTGGTGGAATCATGCATGATTTTTATTCTCACCTCACCTTTTTTTTTAACCTCTATATTTTCCAAATGGTCAGGTTATTTCTCTAATGTCTAAGGGAATTTTTTTTCTTATTTCTTTGCTTTATTAAAGCCTACACCTGACCAGTGTCAAAGCTTTGATAAGCTTTTGCTCCCATGGTGGAAATATACACCAATGGAGAGGTCATAATGACACCCATGACTTGGGGTAACTACTACATCAGTTGTTACATCTTAGAGATCAGTTAGGGTTTTTATTTAACTCAATCTCAAAGTCACATTACCCCCCAGCAAATAGACACTCTGAGATAGCCATTGCCTTCGCAGAAGGAATGTGATCCCAGCAGTACTGTGCTTTATGTTGAGGATCAAAGTGCCACTATTGACATTCAGCCCAGGACCTGAGAACTTGCAAAACTGTATAAAAAGTCAAGTAACTGAGGTTTGTGGTTCTGTGGCCAATGGAATCCTTCCAGAACACATCAAGAATCCATTGCATTAGGGATGGGTAAGGGTCCATGACACAAATGGTATCATACAATACAGACCAAAGCAATGTGAATTTCCTAAGAGCCTCAAAATTGTCACATGTAACACACAGGCACATGCTTGTGCAGACACTCTCATGCACATACACAACCTCCTCACATGTTTCTATTATATACAAAGACTATGCAGCTTTCACTAAGCTAGGAAACAAACAAAAGACAGTTGCATATTTCCAAGTTCAAAGACTCTATTTTCTTCCTTTCTTTTCAACTGGGCCCATATTTTACACAACCAGTTAGTCTGCTTTCATGATTCAGAGGAGAAACAGTGAAATGTTTAATGGTTCTGTATGTTCTAAAGTCTGTTTCAAATATATGAAGATGCTGATTTTTAAAAAAAAAACTGTATAAAGAACCACAAGTATGGTGTGTTTTTCCAAAAACATATGGTTGTATACGTGTGTGCATATAATTTTGAGTGGTAGGAAAAATCTGATTTGTCTTATTTTTTCTACATTTTAGTGCTTTCTTGCCATCAGCTTGTATTACTTTTATAACAGAAAAAAAAAACATATAAAAGACTTACTGGTAACTTAAAAAAATAAGGTTGTTTTTTTTTTTCAAGGAAAAAAGCAAACAGTAGTGTGTGGTTGAGATCCAATGAGCTCTGAAGAGACCCTAAAAGATTATTCAGGATCAGAACCCCAGGATAGAACTTTCCTGAAAACTAAGAGACAAGCAAGTCTTGTTCAGGCTCTAGTATTGAGTATATTGTTTCCTCATAGGAAAACCTAAGTATGTTGTGATTCCTTTTAGCAATCCATGTGTTTCTCAAATAAAAACCTTTCTCTGGGCCCACTTTTAAAGTAAATCATCATACTGGAAGGAAATTCAGTGGCTTCCCAAAAATATATAGTATCTAAATTGCACCTATAATCATTTTGACTCCAACAAGCAGTGTCAAGTAACAGCAATAAACTAAAATTTCTAAAGGTCAAGTATAAATTAATGAAAAGGGGAGAAAAATATTGCTTTGAATGATATTTTGCTTATAGTCTGAGCCTTGTTAAGCCAGAGCTCATATCATACAATATTCTACAGTCACATGATCTGATAAGGATGGATTTGTCCAACAAAGAGAGGTACTGAGTGTCGGCCAAATGTATGCATTCTAGGCACCAGACAGACACATAGCACTGAATGAAGCAGAAAACATTTCTGCCCTAGGAACTTAGATTCTTGAGGATCATGGTGGGGTGAGGTGAATATATAAATAAATGAAGTACTACATATATATATGAAATATATAAATTAAGTAGAGGTTCAATATATAAATGCATTAAGTAAAGGTTAAAGGGCTTGAAAGCAGATGCATTTCAGATTTCAGATTCTTTTCAAATTTTGGGATATTTGCATATCCATAATGAGATATCCTGGAGAGGGGACCAGGTCTAAACACAAAATTTATTTATGTTTCATATGCACCTTCTATACTTAGCCTGAAAGTAATTTTATACAATATTATTATAATATTATATTATTATAATAATATTAATGCATCTGTAGATCAGGTGTGGAATTTTCCACTTGAGGTATCAAGACAGCACTCAGAGTTTTTAGGGTTTTTGGAGCATTTCAGATTTTTTCAGATTAGAAATGTTCAAGCTGCACTACCTTGTTTCAGAAAATGGCTTGTCCTTGGGGAAAGCAGGCAGGGAAGGGAGTGAAAGTGCCGTGACTTCCAGTGGAGAAGAGGAGCCCAGCCAGGCGCTGCAGCAAGTGGCCTTGATGGAGGGAGCCTCGTGTGCCTGCGTCCTGAAGCAGCAAAGAGCCTACTGAGCCCACGTAACCCGGGAGACTGGTGTGGCTGACCCCGAATGAGGAGCGGGAGATGAGAGGTGGAGGGAGCCCGATCTGGAGGTCACTGTGAGGACTCAGGATCTATTCTGCGTGCGATGAGGAGCAGAGGAAATTTTGGAGCCCTGGAGTCACATGATATGATTTCCGCTTTGAAATGCTGGACACATTAGGTTGATTTTTTAAAATTAACAGAATAAAGAAAGAGTGCTTGCAGTACATTCCCATTGTCCTGGAAGGAACACCGCAAGGCTGTACTTAGGGAAATAACAATAAACAGATTGAATGCCATACATTATACATGTTCCAGATAAATAATATGGTAATGTTTATCCAACTTGGAAAGTTCAACCAGAGGACGTATCTCTTTAAAGAGTTAGGGTTTAGAAAGGAAATAATGACCATCTTCTCCCTAGAAAATGTCCCTCCCAGGGGAGTCCGTTTATAACTTGATTTGTCTTTCCAGTGACTTTGTTTTTCCACACGAGGGGCTCTCTCTGTTTCTATTTTCCCTCTTTGACTCTCTACCTTTCTTAAATAGTAGTTTGGTAGCCTACTTAATGGCCTACTCACAAAGACAGTTTCATTAAAACCAAAATAAAGAGAAATCTCTGCTTTTTCTATTACCTTTAAAGTGGGTGTTAAACATGCAAATTGGGTTAACCAGTCCCTGAGTCCCCTTAGGACAGAGAAGGGACTCTGGGTTCTTGGAAAGTTGTCCACCCACAACCTTTGCGGTGCCCTTGACCCAGACTCGAATATGAACAGCGCCCCCTTGAGTTGCAGTGCTGTAGCCCTGGGAATGAGGAGTTGGATCACTATCTCACACTTGAGGCTTTGGCCACTCTAAGGCCCATTTTGTCTGAGAACCGTGGACCAACCCTAATGCCTTTTCCTTGACTTATTCAGGTAGAAAGTGAAAATATCAGCATTTCTCCACTCCTTTCCCTTTCATTTTACCTCCAAGGAAACATCTGTGAGAATTTCTTAAGAATGGCAAAGCTATATACAGAATAGTCTCAAAATGCAGCATACAACTATGTATTCAGTTTGGCCAACAGTAATTCAGCATCCACTGTGATCTTTAGTTTGCCTTCAATGAAACATTACTGATTGAACAGAAATTCAGCTTTCAGAATGCTAGGTTATTGCTGTGAATGAGAGAACCCTGAAATCTGTGACCTCAGCTTAGAGCATACAGTCTGACTGCCGTTAGGACCAAAAACAGACTTGCTCAACAAATATCCCTGGAATTAATTTCCTGATGAGTTGTTTAGGGTCTCTGTACACAACTGTCTTTTTTGAAATACAGTGATGCTTAAGTTTGTATGAACCTGAATGGTTTGACTTCCCCAAAAGGCTTGCTGACACTGTAGGAAAGCAGGTAGCAGAATGGAGACCGTGATCAAGAGGAGAGGAAAGATGTCAGTGAAGAAAGGATGTAAAAGATGACTAAAGGGAGTCACTGCCACTTGGGCTGAGCTTGAAGTCCCACCATGACTACAACTCCCAAGCCAAGGTAGCTGAGAACAGAGAAAGTCAAGGACTGTGAGGAAGGTATCCTCTTCATCTCTTGGAAGACTTGGCAAGAACACTGTGGCTTTTGAAGAAAGGCCTGAATTTTGAAAAACCAAAACATTTAAATTCATCTTAAAACAAATGACGGCAGCATCACAATTTAACATAGCTTTGAAATATACATCACATATATGTTAAATTGAGTGTTTTCTAAAAGTAATTCTCTATAATAATAAACTAAGCAGAGCTTGTAGGCAGGTGAATATATTCCAGAATCTTCTTTGGCTCATTAGAGAGCAAAGGGGACTCACAGATCAAGAGATAAGGTCACTAGCTTGTAGGCAGAGCTTGAAATGTTGCCTCCATCTCTCATGAGGTTACTGCTAGAATTTTCAGTAAGGTTAGCATTTTAAAACTTTCTTTGATTTTAGAAGTTCAAGTCCAGAAACTTCAGCCAATAACTGGCATACAATAAAATCATTATTGAGTGTATACAATTTCATGTTGTTTTGGAAAGTTTGGTAAAAACTTCCATTGTATCATTCAGAGCCATTCTTAACATGCTATAATTGGTAAAGAACCTATAGCTGTTCCAGTGAAAAAAAGAGGGGTCTGGGAGAAGGAAAAGAAAAAAAAAACCTAAGTGGAAAAATTATGAAAACAGTGTTGAACTAGCAAAGTGTTATGGTATAATCAGCAGTAGCCCAAAAGAGTGTTTGACCAGAGAAAATGTTTAATTGAGTCAGCCCCCAAAAATGACCTATCTTGTACCAAGAATCTAGATATTTATTGTTTCGGCAAATATTTATTGGGCACCTATTATGTGTTAATCATTCTTCTCTGCCTGGGAGGAAACTGCAGTGAATAAAATAAACAAGAGCTCTTGAATTTCACGAGGTTTACATTTCACTGGTAGACAGAAGTGAAAGTCAGGCAAACACAGACTTAAGTGAATTAGGTAGTGAGTAAGACTATGTAGAAAAACAATGCAGGATAAGGGGGTGGAGACTGACATGGTGGTTGTTGCGGGTGGGGAGCAGGGTTAACTGCTTTAGGGAAGGTAGTCCCTAAGAAGGCAGAAAGCAAAAGGAATGGGGCCAGCAAGATCTGAGTGGTCAGGATGAGCAAGAGGAAGAATGGAAGAAGTACAATTCAAAGATACAGCAGTGGCAAGACCATACAGGGTACTCTAGGGGAAATGTTTCTCAAACTTTAAAACACACACAAATCACCTGGAAATCTTGTTTAAATCCTGATTGGGACTCAGAAACTCCCAAATGGGGCCCTTTGTCCTGTACAGCTAATAAGCTCCCATGTGGTGCTGAAGCTGCCAGTCCCTGAAATACAGTTTGAATATCGAGTTCCTAATCCATGATACAGAGTTCAAATTTCATCCTAAATCTGGTGTTTTGAACAGGAAATGATGTGACATAATTTGTCTTCTAAAGAAATCACTATTGCTGTGGGGTGGAAAATAGATTTTTGTGTGTGCACTAGGAAAGCACAATGGCATTGGTTTGAGCAGGAAATGAGTGGTTTGGTCTAAGGAAACTGTGGTTGAGTAGTGAGAATTTTGCAGTCAGGCAATATTTTGAAGGTGGAGTTGATGAGCTGATAATACCTGCTAACGAGCTGGATGTAGTGAACAGAAGAAAAGAGAAAATTGGGAAGGTTCAGACTTAGCAACTAGAAAAATAATCAACAATTAACTGAGATAAGGACAGAAGGATAAGGTGAAGGATTGGATGCCCCCAAAAGTGGGCAATATGGACTGAATTGTGCCTCCTTCCTCCCACCCCCAGGATTCCTATGTTGAAGTCCCAGTCCCAAGTAGCTCAGGATGTGATTTTATTTGGAGAAAATCTCATTAGGGAGGTAATGAAATGAAAGTAGCATCATTAGGGTGGATCCTAATCCAATATGTGTGGGAAATTTAGACACACAGACACACGTCTGCACCTTCATGTGAGCCATGTACAAGCCAAGGAAGGAGTGTTCAGAAAGAATCAATTGTGCCAGCTCATTGATGTTGAACTTGCCGCCTCTAAATCTATTGTCATGAGACAATTCATTTCTATTGTTGAGCCACTTAGTTTGTGGCACTCTGTTACACAACTCCCAGCAAACTAACACAGTGAGGGCAGTGAGGAGGATGCCTGTTGTAGGCAAACCCTCTCAGAGGAGGAGTCAGTTGTAACACTGTAGGGAGGATGCCTTCCAAGGAGAGAGAACAGCATTGAGACCACGTGTAAAAGCTCTGATATTGGAACAGACAGTATAGAATTAAAATTTTGTTTTAGGGCAAGCATTGTGGTGCAGTGGGTTAAGCCACCATCTAAGACACTGGCATCCCATATCAGAGCACTGGAATCCTGGCTGCTCCACTTGCAATCCAGCTCCCTGCTGATATACCTGGTGAGGCAGTAGAAAATGGCCCAGGCCGGCGCCGTGGCTTAACAGGCTAATCCTCCGCCTTGCGGCGCCGGCACACCGGGTTCTAGTCCCGGCCGGGGCGCCGGATTCTATCCCGGTGGCCCCTCTTCCAGGCCAGCTCTCTGCTATGGCCCGGGAAGGCAGTGGAGGATGGCCCAAGTGCTTGGGCCCTGCACCCGCATGGGAGACCAGGAGAAGCACCTGGCTCCTGCCTTCGGATCAGCGAGATGTGCCGGCCGCAGCGGCCATTGGAGGGTGAACCAACGGCAAAAAGGAAGACCTTTCTCTCTGTCTCTCTCTCTCACTATCCACTCTGCCTGTAAATAAAAAAAAAAAAAAAGAAAGAAAAGAAAATGGCCCAAGTGCTTGGGTCCCCATTACCCATGTGGGGGACCAGGATAGAGCCTGGCCCAGGCCTAGCTGTTGTAGCCATTTAGGGAATGAATCAGTGGATAAGATTCTCCCTCCCTCTCTCTCTCTCTCTCTCTCTGTGTGTGTGTGTGTCTCCCTTTTTATATATCACTCTGCCTTTCAAAGAAGTAAATACATATTTTCTTTTGGACCAAGAAAGTTATAACAGTATTGAGTTGGAGAGTTAAAAGACCATTGGACCAGAATTCCAAAGAGAGAATTCCGAAGAGAGAATGATGAGAATTCTAACTCTCACTTATTAGTTGTACAACATTGAGCTAGTCCCTGTCATTTGCTCAACCTTAGTTTCCTCATTTCTAAATGGAAATTAGAGTAGCCAGGGCACCTACTACACCCCCACCCCAGGCAGCTATGAGGTCCAAACACATTAAAAATACAAATGAAAGACTTTGCAAAGCAGTAAACCTTATGTAAATATTCATTGTGGCAGTTGTGTTGTTGTGCTGCAGCTGTTGCTGTTTTAACCACAATAGATAAGTGGGCATAAGTATACCCTAGCCACGCAACTCAAGGGCCACAGGCTTTGATGCCATGAGGATGCTTGGGAGTCTGTTTTGACAATCATCAAGTCATCCATCTTATTTTTTAAAAGCTAAAAAATTGAAGTTCATGTGATTTTAATTATAACCATATTTTTATTTAAAGTGGGAAGCAACGGAAGATTGTGGTAGCATAAATCACAAGTCATCTAATCTCATTTAGGTTATATGAAAACAAGATGGAAATCTTTGAAGTCAGTGTGTTTATATGCTAACCCACCCCTCCACACACACACACACACACACACATACACACACAGAAAGAGAACATTATGTTTCTTAGAACTGTTTGGTTGGGAAGTACTGTTTTTTTCCAGGAATTTTTATTTTAAAAATAATAAGTTCAGTGTCTGCATTATAAATCAGTATTCAGTTGATCAAAAATTAACCATCTTAGTTACCACTGCTGCTTCAAATTGTGCCGCTCAATGAAATAAACCAAGAGGTTTTTCTGACCATCAGTGAACTAGATAGAAAGGAAACCCAAGGCAGGCAGATGACAGTTCTGACATTTTTGGCGTAGCTAAACTGGAATGGGTGTGGGTATATGCAGAAGAAAATGCGGAAATTGTCTTTAAAGTAATCTTCCAGGGCCGGCATTTGGTCTAGTGATCAAGACACAACTTGGGAAGCCCACATTCTGTAGCAAAGGGCCTGGGTTCAAGTGCTGGCTCTATTTCAAATCTAGCTTCCCTGCTAATGTGCACTCTGGGAAGCAGCAGGTGATGGCCCAAGTGCTTGGATCCGCGCCACTCATTTGGACCTGGATTTAGTTCCCAACTCTTGGCTTTGGCCCAGCCTAGACTCAGCCATTGCGGGCATTCAGGGAGTGATCCAGAGGGTGAGAATTCTCTCTCTCTCTCTCTCTCTCTCTCTTTCTCATTCATGAATAAACAAATCTCTATAAATAGTGATATTTAATAACCTTTAAAAAATCTTCCAACCCTCGAAAGCTTGAAGATTTATTTTATATATGGATTTTATAACATAGTCTAGTTAATTTTTAAACTTTATTGAGCTAAGAACTTAGCAGGTGATCTACCCTCTTCACAATTTGAAATGTACAATATTATCAACTATAGGTACAATGCTGTACAGCAGATATCTCAAATTTGTTCATCTTGCTGGACTGAGCCCATTTCCCTCTCCCCTGGTCCCCTGATAGGTGCCTTCCAGCCTCTGATTCCATGACTTTGACTATTTTAGATACCTAATATGAGCAACATGATGCAACATTTATCTTTCTATGATAGGCTTGTTTCACTTAGCATAATGTCCTTAACATTCATCCAAGTTGTCATAGATTGCAGAATTTCTTTCTTTTTAAAGGTTGAGTACTATTTTATTGTATGTATGTGCCACATTCATCTTACCCATCCATCTGGCGATGGACACTAAATTGTTTTTCTGCATCATGGCTGTTGTGGTAGCACTGTAAAGAATGAAGGAATACTAATATCTCAATGTCCTGATTTCAGTCCTTTTGGGTAAATACCCAGAAGTGAGATTGCTGGATCATATGGTAGCTCTATTTTTAATGTTTAGAGTAATTCACATACCATTTTCCAAAGAGGCTGCACTACTTTTGCATTCCCACTAGAATGTACAGGGGTAAGGGTTTATGTAGATTGTGACCAAGATTTTTTTTTTATAATAGCCATCCTGACAGGTATAAAATGATATTGTTTTTATTTGCATTTTCCTAGTGATTAGCGACATAAAGCATTTTTTCAGGTACCCATTGGCTCTCATATATCCTCATCGAGCTGGTTTTAATATTACCCTTTATTTTTAATAATAAATTACATTTTGTTGGAAGATGGCCATCAGAACCTTAAACCTGGCAGTTTAGTAGCCTAGTAGAGTACAATCACCAAGCCAAGGTCCCACCAGCTACATACGCTACCTGGCTGCTCGGGCCCCCATTCCTGAGAGCAGGAAGGTGATTCAGTATCTATGCCCACAGGAGCCTTGGCCCTCTGGTGAGACTCGGAAATTACAAACTGACTAAAATCAGTGAAGGAAAAGAACCCACTCTTAACATCTTGGTAATATGAGGAGTCTTTAAGAAGTTTATGGAAAATACATATTGTGAGAAAAACTATGCATGGATTTCAAAAAAAATATGCCAAAATAAACCGATCTTTTATTTCTATCTTTTCCATCAGTTTTTTGAAGTACCTTCATTAAGTAATTCAAAATATATTCCAAAGCAAGGCTAACTACCAGCTATAGTACTTGATTATTTATAGCTAAATATAACTTTTTGGAGACATGTTAATTGCCAGACTGTGAAAAGTGCTTTCCATGCATTACTTCATTAATCCTCAAAATAACCCTGTAATATTCTAAATGCTATCAATTTCTCCCTTCATACCAATTAACCACATGTATACATATTTTATTTTATCCTCTTAATCTTCAAAATACTAGACCTTTCTTATTTTTATTTTATGGATATACTATAAATTCCCTAAGACACTGACCCTGAGAAATATCCAACCAATTACAGCAGAAAAAATTAATGATTTATATTCAAAGACTAAAATGTTGTTCTGTGTAGCAGGTGCAGTGAAATGGAAGTAGACTGTTTCTCCCCAAATGACTCAGATGTACAAACTTGGATATAGTCAATGAAATATATGCAATTCTCAGGTTCTCTTTCACAGGCTGGGTGATTGCAAAGTGTGTGTCATTTCTCAAGTGTCTTTTTTTTTTTTTTTTTTTTTGACAGGCAGAGTGGATAGTGAGAGAGAGAGACAGAGAGAAAGGTCTTCCTTTTTGCCGTTGGTTCACCCTCCAATGGCCGCTGCGGCCAGCGCATCTCGCTGATCCGAAGCCAGGAGCCAGGTGCCTCTCCTGGTCTCCCATGCGGGTGCAGGGCCCAAGCACTTGGGCCATCCTCCACTGCCTTCCCGGGCCATAGCAGAGAGCTGGCCTGGAAGAGGGGCAACCGGAATAAAATCTGGTGCCCTGACCGGGACTAGAACCTGGTGTACCGGCGCCGCAAGGCGGAGGATTAGCCTGTTAAGCCACGGCGCCGGCCTCAAGTATCTTATAAAATGACTAGACATTTAAATCCCAGAAAGTGTATTCTCAACATGTGGTGAATATGCAACAGATACTTCTTGTCCTTGAACTAAATCAAAACTTACCTCTCATGGCTATACAACCACCATTAGCATGGGAATCTAGAGTCCTTCTGCTTAAATTTTCCTGGTCTAAATGTTCAAAATCATGTCAACTCAGTAAGCGTGTGTCCAGGACTATTGTCCACAAGACGGAGCAGAGGATTAGATGGTGTGGATTTGCTTATCTCCAAAAGTCCCTTTCTGAGGCTTCTTCTCCTGGAGACCATGTGCTCTAATGCCAGGAGGGGTGCATGTTAAGTGTGAAGCCACCTGCATGCAATATGTAACAGAGCAGGGGCTCTGAGGACACCTGGGGCATAAGTGCCCCACCTACAGCAGGCAGCCACTGCTCAGCCCCTGCCACACTCTGCTGCCAGGGAATGCAGGCTCCAGGTGGTCAAATCCACTCATTCTTTTTTTCTTCAAGAAAATCTGGAAAAGCAGATGTCTGTGTAAAGCATGCTGATTTGTAAATGTTGGCAGCTAATATCATCTTTCTTCCTTTTAAATACAAAGCTGCCAAGTGCACCAGGCCACCGTTCCTCCCCCTCCATTTTGGGGATCCCCAGCGGGGAAGAGAGACGTGCCAGAGGGTTCCTCTGTCACTTCCCTTATCAGCGTTTCCTCTCTGCCCTCCCTCACTCAGAGAGCAGACTCCAGCAGTACCTCCTTCTCACTCACCGAGAAGGCATGAGCCGTGGGGAAAGGGGAGAACAGGCCCTTCAAAGAGAAGCTTGGACTCCCAAAGCCAGCCCCTTTCCTCCTGCCTTTGAACATGACCCTATGTTACTCAAGGTCATCACAGAGGCGCATGCAAGCACGTTTGAATTTCCCCATGGAAGGAGAACCCTTTCGTGTTTAGTGTTTCTGTGGGACCCTGACTGAGATAAGGAAGTGGGGAAAGTGAGAAGAAGAATTCTAATTTTGATGCATTAGACTTAAAAGACCAGCAAGACTCCCAAATGAAAACAGCTTAAAAATTAGGGGTAGGTTTTAAAGGAGAGTCAAGACTAGAACGTATGGACGTGGCAACTATGAGAAGCAAGAGAATGAAAATCTCAAGTGGTCATGTGATCGTCCATGGAGATCCCTTAGGTGCCATGGTTTGTGCATGGCCTGGACTGGGGTGGTTGAGAAATGGATCTGAAAGTGACCCTCCCAGTGGGGAGCTGTTGTAATGAGCAGGAGGGGATGTCTCCAGCAGGTGAAGAGCCTGTGGCAAGAGAAAAAGCAGAGCTAGGTGGCTGTGGGAGCTGAAGATTGCTTACAGGAAAACAAAGACTGTCCCTGGGGACCTCACAAATGGTGGTGGTACAGAATTCAAACCTACAGCAGACACTCTAGAAATCCACATACAGCAATTTACTACATTTCCAATCACCAAACTAGTTAAAAATGAGTTTGATGTTCCCTTCGAAGAGTAGGGAACTATGTACTCCCTTAGAAAGATTTTTATCAAGAATGACTAAATATCTAAAAGTAATTCCTTCTGAACTTTAACTCTTTATTCCTCAAGTAGCGTTCACCTTGTGCTTACCTGAGCCACGTGGGGAAGATGTAGGAGCAGAGAGTACGGTGAGGGTCCTCCGGTTGTCACAGAAGGCGCTCAGCCCTCCTGATGGCACTCAGGGGCCGATTTGACTGTTTATCCAGTGACCATGGCTGGGTGCTCAGTTCAGACCTCTCCCTGGGGACATCCTGCAGGGACAAGACACCTGTCAGCTGAGCAGAAAGGAAGTCAAACAGACCCCAAGGGAGGTGTAGGACAGTTTTCCAGTCAGAGAGCTTAACTAGTAAAATGGAGATCACCTAACCCATCTTTTAAAAATCTCTTATTTATTGTCATTTTATTCAAAAGACAAAAAGACAGAGACAGAGAGAGACACAGAGAGAGCTCCCATCTGCTGTTCCATTCCCCAAATGCCAGCCACAGCCAGAAGTGGGCCAAACAGAAGCCAGGAGCCCAGAACTCCATCCTGGGCCCCCACATATGTGGCAAGGACTCAACTACTTAAGCCATCATGTGCTGCCTCCCAGGGTGCCTATTAGAAAGTAGCTGGAAGCCGGCGCCATGGCTCACTAGGCTAATCCTCTGCCTGTGGTGCTGGCACCCCAAGTTCTAGTCCTGGTCGGGGTGCCAGATTCTGTCCCGATTGCTCCTCTTCCAGTCCATCTCTCTGCTGTGGCCTGGGAGTGCAGTGGAGGATGGCCCAAGTCCTTGGGCCCTGCACCCACATGGGAGACCAGGAGAAGCACCTGGCTCCTGCCTTCGGATCAGTGTTATGTGCCAGCCGCAGCACGCTGGCCACAGCGGCCATTGGGGGTGAACCAACGAAAAAGGAAGACCTTTCTCTCTGTCTCTCTCTCTCACTGTCCACTCAGCCTGTCAAAAAAAAAAAAAGAAAGAAAGAAAGAAAGAAAGTAGCTGGAGAGGCTGTCACTGTGGCATAGTGGGTGTAGCCACTGCCTGCAGGGCCAGCATCCCATATGGGTGCCGATTCAAGTCCTGGCAGCTCTACTTCCAGTCCAGCTCACTGCTGATGCATCTGGTAAGGCAGTGGAGGATAGACTATGTACTTGGGCCCCTGTGTCCATGTGAGAAACCTGAATTAGGCACCTGGCTCCTGGCTTCAGCTTGGCCTAGCCCTGGCGATTGCAACCATTTGGGGGGTGCACAGCAGATGGAAGATCTCTCTCTCTCTCTCTCTCTGCCTCTGCCTCTGCCTCTCCTTCTCTGTAGCTCTGCCTGTCAAATACATAAATAAATCTTTAAGGACTCAAACTGAGACATTCTGATTTGGGATACAGGCATCCCAAGCAGCATCACAGCATCTTAACTTCTACACTAAACATCTACCCCTAATCCATCTTTTAAATAGCAACAGCTGTGAAGAAACACTTCAGGGGGCAAAAAACATGTGATTCCTTTACCTGGGGCTATTTCCCTAATTTTTTTCCTTTCGTAGTCCAACTCCTTATGCTTCCCAAATTGTATGCTAAATGACTTTTGGGATGTCAAGCTTGACATTCTGTTGGTTTGGGCTTCCTTCTGTTCAGCCTATTTCAGGCCCTGAAGTCCCACACTTTCTACATATTCATACCTAGAGGTCCTACAGAGAAGCAGCAGAGAATGGGCGTTGATGGTTTGCCCAGCGTTGGACCCCATGAGTACGTCCAAGTGTGGGAGAGGGGAAATCCATCCTTTTTTTATTTATTTATTTTTTGACAGGCAGAATGGACAGTGAGAGAGAGAGAGAGAGAGACAGAGAGAAAGATCTTCCTTTGCCATTGGTTCACCCTCCAATGGCCGCCGCAGCCGGTGCGCTGCGGCCGGCGCACCGCGCTGATCCGAAGCTAGGAGCCAGGTGCTTCTCCTGGTCTCCCATGGGGTGCAGGGCCCAAGCACTTGGGCCATCCTCCACTGCACTCCCAGGCCATAGCAGAGAGCTGGCCTGGAAGAGGGGCAACTGGGACAGAATCCGGCACCCCGACCGGGACTAGAACCCGGTGTGCCAATGCCGCAAGGTGGAGGATTAGCCTATTGAGCCACGGCACCGGGAAATCCATCCTTTAAATTCTGTGTATTCTGAGGGAGGTTAAAATCAGTTTATCACAACTATCTCTATTATGGTCCACATGGATTGGAGAAAGTGAGTTGAGACAAGCCAGGGCAGAACTGGTTTCTTATAGCAGGAAGCCAACAATCCACATCATCTGGTCTAAGAAAGTAGAATCACCCTGCTTCTGGTTAAGACAACAGTTGGAGCCAACCATTGAAGCAGATTAGCAGGTGCAGTACAGGAGGGGGGCACCTGGGAGGCTCAGGCATTTGTGAGGTCTACAGGATCACAGATCTGTGGATCCAGCTGCAAGCATGTGAGAAATGGGATCAAAGGGATCTGGGGGCTGCTAGGACTTATGTTGTTCTCCAGTTCCACCAAAGAAGCATGGGTAGACTCCAGGGCCCAAAGACCCAACAGGAAACAAGTCAAACCGGCTTCACTTGATATCAGGATACCACCTGGTCGCCCAGACCATGAAAGTTACGGTCTCCTCTGACTCCCCAAGGAGAAGGCAGCAGCAGAGGTGCTTCTGATTCCTAATCAAAGTGAGGATGGGGTCTTCTACCTGGACAGACCTAACTCTCACTGGATCAAGGTGAGATAGAGACCAATTTATTATTACTAAAGGAGATCAGCCCAGGAACAGGAGTGATGAATTGGATAATGTTGAACAGGATTGGTGGGGATGGATAAGTGGAACCAACACTAGTCAACTCCAGTGCGGTCAGCCTCCACAACGTGACCCTGATGTGAAGTGAGATTGTGTGGGACTAACGTGAAGGTGCACTCTAGTAGATTGAGAACAATACTTCGTGAGTTAAGAAGATGTGTGATAAATTTACACATAAAGAGTGTATTATCACATCTGCCTACTTGGGCTAAATCTGGTAAACCCTTATTTACATCTTGGGCCCTACCTGCCCTCCTGTCTAGATCCAGTTCATATTCTTCCAAGCGTACTGCCAAGCTGACTTAAGTGCTAAGCAGGGGATATTATAAAGAAGTAGGGGACTTTGTGGAACTCATATTTACTATATATCTTGTCCAGACTTGGGAAGGAACTGGAAGTAAGAACTAGAGAAACTGTCTCTACCTCTCTGAACATCTGCTTCATTTTTCTGTCTTTAGACAGGCTTTCTCTGACTCGGGATCACATGTCTCTCTCTCTCTCTCTCTCTCTCTCTCTCTCTCTCTCTCTCTCTCTCTCTTTCTCTCTCTCTCTCTCTCTCACACACACACCCCATCACACTGGGTCCACTGAGCATCCCTTGACCGATCACAAGCAGCTAGGGGGCAGTTCTTGTATTACAACAGGACTCGAAAGAATTCAGTCTTGGAGACTTGTGCTTCTCAAGCTTTGATGTGCATTGGAATCAGCTGGTTATCTTCTTTAACTGTAAACTCCGATGAAGTCTGGGAAGAGGCCTGAGATTCCACATTTTTAACAAGGCCCGGTTGCTACTACTACTGCTGCCTGTCTATGAATTACATGCTGCATAATTATAGGAGATGGGCTGAGGCAAATCCCAACCCTAGTAAGGCCACTTGCTGCCTTGCCATGCCCCTCTCTGGCTTCTGAACACGCTGGGCGCCTTCTCACAGAGTGCGTTATTCAGATGTGCGTGTCCTTTCTAAACAGACTCTTTTGCCCCCTGAATATATTTTCGCCACCCTCAGATAACTACCAGCCTTCTCTGAACTCCCAGTCCCTAAGTGTTTGTTCACCTCCAGTTTTTACGAAAAGTAATTTGATGAGCAAATACACACCATGAATGAAATTTTAATCAGTGAGTATTAATCAAAAATAGTTATGAAATATTGGTTTATTGGCCTTATTTTTTAAGAAAGTATATTACATATCTAAATAAATTAACTATGTAATTGGGAAATTTCACTCAATGTTGTAGGTAAAGAAATATTTTAAGAAATATTAGTGCTACACATGGTCTTGAAGTACTACAGTTAAAAATAGATAGACTTGGGGCAGGCTTCTGGCACAGAGATTAAGTAGCTGCTTGGAACACCCACATCCCATATCGGAATTCTTGGCTCTAGTTGTGGCTGCTCCGCTTCTGACCCAGCTTCCTCCTAAGGTACACCCTGCAAGGTAGCAGATGATGGCTCAAGTACTTGAGAGCCCTGGATTGAGTTCTAGCTCTGGGGAAAATCTGTCACCAGCACCCTCCAAATAAAATGAAAATAAATTAATTAATTTTGAAGTGTAATTTGGATGGAGTCTGAAGAAGCCATGGGTTCTGGTTTGCCACACTGGCTCATGGCTGGCTCAGCAGTTCCTGCCCTGAGCTACACTGCCTTCAGAGCCAGAAGCGGTAACCAGAGAGATTTGCCCATGTCCAGCTAGAATCGTCCAAGTGATTTAAGTAAATGAGTCCTCTACATTCAAGATTACATTTTGATATGTTTAATATCAATTGAACATTTTTATAAGAAAACTTACCTCCTCATATAAACATTTAGCCCTCAAAGGAGCAGCGATTGGCGACATTAGACATGAAATTCCTAGTTCTGATGCAGAGCTTACAAAGTTTCCTGCTAATCATTAAATTTGAGGTGGGGCATTAGGCACAATGCTATCATGCTGCTCGGAATACCACATCCCATGTTGGAGTACCTGAGTTCCAGTCCCACTCTGGTTCCTGATTCCAGCTTCAAAACTAACATGCACCCCAGGAAGCAACAGGTGATGGCTTAAGTAGTTGGGCCTGCCACCCATATGATAGTCCTTGACTGAGTTGGAACTCCAGGCCTAGGCCTGTCCCAATCCTGATATTGCAGACATTTGGGGAGTGAACCAGCAGACAGGAGAGCACATTCTCTCTCTCTTTCTCTCTCTCTATCTGCCTTTTGCTCCACTTCAAATAAAAAAATCAATAATTTTTATAGAAAGTTTTTCATAAAAATTTTTTTTATTTATTGGAAGTTTTTTAATTCAATTAAGCTGTTCCTGGCATTTGAAGTTTTCTAAATAGGAACTGCTTTATCCTGCCTCATACATGATCATTTTAATGAAAATACTCCCCAAATATTCTCTAGGCATTTTTCTAAGCCTTCTCAAGCCATGATTCTCTGCAGACTATGTAAGGTTTCATTGATTCCCAAAGATAAAAACATATTGATCTGATGTGGTAACACTCGAAATCTATTTCAAAATGCTGCAGGGTTTTGTTGCCTCTTGCATGCAATGGTGTCAAAATCTTGGAAGATGTTAGCTGATTCCAGCAAGGCTCTGTGTTTATCCAGGTTTCTTTCCTTCCCCTGCGTGTGCTTGCACGCCACACTGAGAGCACTGACTCCCCTCGTTAGTAACCTCTTGCCAAATACTTCCTCAATTTACTGCACATTCTGAAGGAACAGGGGTGAAGCAAATAAGCCAGGTCTATCTTTCTTTAGAACCAGATGTCCTGCCGACAGTTCTTTCCTCTGCCTATTAGACCAGCTGGAATGGGGAAAGAGAGCTGCTTTGAGCAGGAGTACAACAATTGCAGGAAGATTTTTCATCAGCCAGGGCTGTTGATAAAACAGCCAGTTTGAGGTTAGCAGTGACGCATGTTGGAGTCCCTGCCTGAAACATCAAAGGTATTCATCACAGGACCTGGAAGTAAATTGTAATCTCCCAATTATTTTTCAAAAGGCTAATGTCATTCCGTTGATAGTGCACATGCAGGCTTCTACTAACTTGGAACTTCCCAGCCTGTCTCTTTATTGATCTTTCAAAGTATTTTTATGTAATCTAAAAGATGTAGAGATTTTCAGTTGGAGCAGTTAATTTCTATTGTTACAGAAATTGGTTGGCAAAAGCTTATATTAATTACCCCATTAAAGGGGTCAACTGGATAATAATCAGCCATGTCCTACATGACACACGGTGACATCTGCAAAGCTATTCCAGATACAGGTAAGTAGATACACGACAGGTAGATAGGTAGGTGGGTACATTAGACTGGGATTTAATAGGAGAAGGTTAAAAGTGAATCCTTATGGTAGTGATTGCAATACTAGGTTCTGGAATCAGACATGAACTTGAATTGCAATAGCCTGTGATATGCTGAGTTCCTCACCTACAATATGGAAATGGTCACTGAATGGGTGCACTGAGACCAGTGGGTGACAGGTGTTCAGAGTCCACATGTGGGGAGGGCTCCGAGCCTGTAAGACTGTCGCTTCCTTCTGTGATCCCACTTACCCAGTCCCACCCAAGCCTCACCAAAGAACAGAAACAAATGCACAGAACACATGCAAAGGCTGCACAGGAGGGGGTTTGGAGGGAACCTTGGAGAACTTCCTCGAACCACTGACATCTCCTCAGAAGTAATGGAATGAAATGAAAGCCATCTTTCACCACCACCCTCCTCTTTTGCTACCAGGCCAACTGTTTAAGCACCAGATTTTATACTTTGATTATGTTTGCATTTCTCTCTCTCTGACTTAAAAGGAAAGGGAGGGTTGTGTGACAGTATTTTCCACAAATTCGGAAGACAATTCCACTGGGGAAAAAGAAAACAATCCCCTCCCCAAATACCTCTGATTCCCCTTTTCAGCCACAATTGTCCTGTGGTGCCATCTGCCCTCACAGCTCAGCTGAGCAGAGCAGCTGGGAGTCCTAAGGCCTCTGACTACAGCTTTATGAGATTGAAGAGGGCCATGTGCTAGAGGTCTGTGGTCCAGAAAAGTTGCTGCTTTGGGGCCCTAAGTTTTCTACCATTTTCCCAACACAGATGAAAAAATGAAAATGAATAGGGAAGGGGCCTGAGAAGGAACAAGAATATTAGTCCGAAATTTAACCTTCTCTTCTTAAAAAGGAATGATTTCTTTGGAAATAGACTCCACTTTGGCAAAGTTGATGCATGAAAATCCTGCACTGTGGACAACTTAGATTCATCTGGGCACACTTCTTATATCTACATACTAAACGACCGATGTCCACAGTTTGGAATCTCCAAAAGTGTTTCTAACCTTTGGAAGAATTTGGAGTTCAGAAAATATAGAGGGAGTTCTGTTTTAGTTGGGCCAAGCCTGGCATAATTCCAAGCATTCAGAGCAACCAGAATCCTCCCTGATGCACTGACAGATAGGCAGCTTAGAGAACATGAGCTTCCACAGTCCCAACCAGGATGGCAGCATCCAGGGGCCACAGAGCCCTCGAGAGCATCTTCTCTCTCTCCAGATCCCTTTAGCAAGTGTTTGTTAAAACTGGTTGCTCTGGCAGCAGGTGGTGCTCTCCACTCCCTGCACACCCCACTGCTAATAAAGCTCTTGGGATCCAATTATAATAGTTTCTTCTCTAGTAGAGATTTCAGCCCTGCATCTTATAGAAGGTACACACCCTGCATCCAGGATTCTGCCATCAAAGTTGTGTTCAGAATCTGTTCATACTTACTGGAGCTTTCATGTGACTGATTCTTCAAAGAACACAAACTTTGCCGCCTTTTTTCTATCTAGGAGGGGGTTTTTTAAGAGGCCATGGAAATGTGTATTATGAAGAAGCTATACATAGATCTCAAATTGTGTTGCACCAAAATAAACTGACCTCTCTTTTTTTTAAGACTTTATTTGAAAGAGTTACAGAGAGAGAGGGAGAGACAGAGAGACAGAGAGAGAGAGAGAGAGAGATCTTCCATCTGTTGTTTCACTCCCCAGATGACCACAACAGCCTGGGTTGAGCCAAGCAGGAGCCAAGAGCCAGGAGCTTCTCCCAGGTCTCCCATGTGGGCGCAGGGGCCTAAGTACTTGGACTATCCTCTGCTGCTTTTCCCGGGCCATTAGCAGAGAACTGGGTGAGAAGTGAAGCATCCGGGACACAAACAAGTGCCCAAAGGGGATGTTGGCACCACAGGTGGCAGTTCTACATGCTATGCCACAACGCTGGCCTCATAAACTTATCTTCTAATTCTACCTTTCCATAAACTTTTTGAAGTCCCCATGTGTGTGAGTAAAGCTCATTAATAGTGGGCATGGGCTGCCTTGACTTGTTTACCAAAACATTTTTCAAATGAGAATAATCTCTGTAACTGCAGTGAGGCCATCTTCCTGCTAGCCCTCCCCTCTGAATGCATTGTCTGAAAATGTCTAAACAAACAAAAATGTTCTGAACATTGCAAAATGGTGGCCTTTAGAAAAAAGGTATTAATAGTGTTTATTTAGGGAAAAGCATTTAGAAAAATCTAAGAGCCACCCAATTAAGCAAGTTTCATACAAACAAGATACTAAGGAACCTCAATTTAGCTTTGCTTACGGAACTGAGACAGGGTAGGGAAGTTAAAACACAGCTATGTTTTCAGGGTGGGTACCCTGGCGTGGCAGCTCCCAGTCCGCTGACATGGGAACACGGTTTACATTCTGGGGCTAAATCTGTCTTGGACAGCTCCCTCTGCCAGGGCAGAGGTAAAGAAAAAGAGAGAAACATCACAATTGTTCAACTGTTTCCTTTCTCCGAATCTCCTCGATGTGATGAACCTGTACTAGTGTCACTTTCTTCCAAAAGTTTTGTTTTAAAAAGGACTGTTATCAAGGAAATAAGTTCTGATTAGGATAGTCCATCTTTCTCCTTCCAACGTTTGAGTGATCCCAGGTCAAAATCGGATGAAGCCAATTGCGCTTGGGAGGAGAGACCCAAATATTGCTATTGCATGCTGAACCCCATTTTAGGGACACCCTTGCCTCTTGTGCAACAGGAGGAGTGGGAAGAGGAGGCAAGGCTGTCTATTACTGTACCTGCACACAGTCTGGAAATCCCTCCTAGGAGAGAGCGAGGTGGCTCTGGCCGACTTTTCACTCTCGTTATTAATGAAACGGGGGGACAGACCAGATCACGTTAAATGAAGGTATTTATCCAGAATAAATTATTTTTACAAGTCACTGAAACCTCCCTCCAAAAGTAGAATTGCAAGGAGCACCTTTGGATGGATAACAAGAATCCGGTGATGCCAGCTCGTAGGAGTTTGGGACACCAACTCTCTTGAGGCTACAGCGCGTATGAGCATTCCCCCAGCTTTAGGCCTCAGATTTCAGAGATAAGTCATGTGACTCCTGGATTTGATGCCTGCAAGATTCCCCTGTACTATTAATATTGGGCTCAAGCACTTGCAGATGCACACATTGCATTTCTTCTTGTGCTGTCGCCAGTGGAGATCACTGGAGCTGAGCCTTCTTTCCTTGATCATCCTTCAGATGTAGAAGTTCACATGAATAAGACAAATCCTGCTTATTCCTGGAGAGGTTTCCACTCCAGAAATAGACTACTCATGACTATACCAATGAGATGTCAGCCCTGGCTGCAGAACTCACTCCCACAACTTTCTTCCAAAGGACAAAGAAGAGGACACTTTCACCAAACAGGCCCTTTCCAGTCCTCCTAACATGTGCCCCATCTATTTGGTTTGATCTGCTAACATAATAGATTAAAAAGAAGGTGAGCATTTGCTAAGCAGGAAGCAAATAGTAGAGACTGGCACAATGTTGATCTATATAAAATACACACATATTTCATATGTGATATATCCACATATATACAAAGATGCTTCTGAAAGTTCATGAAAAATTAAGATAAGTTTATTTTGGTGTTAAAGTTTTTTGAAATCCATGTATATTAGGGGCCTTCGAAAAGCTCATTAAAATGCTTATTATGAAAAAAAGGACAGATTTCAAAATATAACCCTTGAATTATACGTACATACATGTCTATATGGGCCATATAGACATATATCATGTATAAAACCTGTCACGTGTGTCACATAAAACAAATCTATCAGAGCTGACATTTTCTTGTAAGGGGTAAAACCGCTGCCTATAATGTCCTTATCCTGTATGGACGCCAGTTCATATCCTGGCTGCTCTGCTTCCAATCCATCTCCCTCTAATGCCCTGAGAAAAGCAGTGGATGATGACTCAAGTGTTTGGACCCCTGCCACTCAATTAGGAGACCCAGATGAAGATCCTGGCTCCTGGCTTCGGCCTGGCTCAGCCCAGCCATTGCAGTCACCTGGAATATGAACCAGTAAATGGAAGATATTCTCTCTCTCTCTCTCTCTCTGTCTTCACCTCTACGGGTGTCTGTCTCTCTCTATAACTCTGACTTTCAAATAAATAAGTCTTTAAAAAAAAAGGAAGAAGTGAAACACTATATGTCAAACCTGTCCATTTTCATAGTTATATAATTTCTTTCTTCACTAAGATAATAATTTCTTTCACATAAAGTTTTAATTTTCAGTCTTGTAACCTTAAAAAGTAAAAATCATACATCAAGAAGCCAGTATATTTTCAGACTATTTGTGCATTTTTAAAAGCCAAATAACCTGTTAAATAAAACTGTCATTATTACATTTTTGCTTCTTTTAACCACATAAAATGCATGCTATCTTAGTCTTTCTAGTCTGCCATAACAAAACACCATAGACTTGGTGGCTTGAACAACAGAAATTTATGTTCTTCCTTTCTGAAGGCTGAGATTCCTAGACCAGGGAGGTAGGGTTCTGCTGAGGCCTGTCTCCCAGCATGTAGATGCAGTGTCCTCTCAAAGTGGAGAGAGCAAGGCAAGCTCTCTGGTATCTCTTGAGGGCCTAACACCATGGTCTAATCTAGCCTAATCATCCCACCAAGATCCCACTACCAAACACCATCATGTCGGGTGTTAAGGCTGCACAGGGGAATTTTCCAGGGAAATAAGTAAGCCTTCAGTCCATAACTTGTGCTCATCACATTTGTGCATTACACAAACCTCTTGGGGTCCTGGCCCCTGTAGAGTTCTGTCTAGTCTGAGCACTGTGCATGATGTGGGGAAATGAAAAGCAAAGCTGCAGCCAGAGGAAAGAAATTAGCTCTGCGAAATTGTAGAAACTGTACTGGAGGAGGAATTGCAGTTAGGGGGGAAAGTGCCATTTCCCAAGAAATTTTAATACCAAAATAAACTTACTTTTAATTTCACAAACACTATTCATAAATACTTAAAGATTTGCATGTTGATGAAGGATGTGACTTTGTGGTTCCAGCACATGGGGTAAGTAGAAGTGAGAAGCAGGTAGACTTTGGAAAAGTGGAAGGCAGAACTTCCTAATAAAGAGAGCGTCCCCCAAACTGTGAAGTAGAAGACTCATGAAAAGCTTCAGAGAAGTCTCTTTCCAGGATATTTTAACGGCAATGTTTAAATTAGAACTTGGGACCAGATCTTTCCACAGTCTTTTCTGACTCTAGGAGATCACGTTTCAAGGAGTCACTCTCTAATGGAAATTTGTCTTCAGATCATTTATATGTGGATTGGAGAAAAATGTAAGGATAAAAGAAAACTATAATATTTTCCTTGTGTTAAAATAAGACTAGAAAGGAAGATCTAAAATGTGTTCTTCCTTAGGTATGCTTTCAGGAATGGAACATTCCAAGGAAATCTAAGTATTCTGATCAAATAGGTAAAAAGAATTATCGATCTAAGAATTTGATAATGAAAAAATCTCCCCCCTCTAGGTGAATCAAGAGATTAGAGTTTTATTGTCATTGTTGCTTTGATTTGTTTGGGAGCATGCATTTTGTTTATTGCATGACCCATATATCTTCTCTGGAAAAAGACAGAGTGATATATTTATGACTTTATAAATATTTGGTATGTTTGTTGCAAGAAAAGTTACCCTCAGTCAATCTAAAATAAAATCACTCTTTTCAGTTATCTGCCATGATTTAAGAAATGTTTCTCTTATATAATCTCACCTGCTTTTATGTAATCAAGATATAGTCTATTATCTCTTATTTTTTATGTTGGAAATATATAGGAATTCATTTTCTTTTAATAAAGATATATGACTCAAGTTAATTTTTTTATTCCCTTCTCAGCTCTGTATAATTAAACCAACAAAAACTCCAACCAACCTAATGGACATCAGTTAGAAGAACTTGGTAAAATGCCTATGGATCCAATGATTGACTACTTACTAGAACATGAGATTTCAGGAAGGACAGTATCTAATTTTTCCATAACTAGATTCCTTCTTGCCCTTGCCCTTCTAGGTGCCTGCTCCCAGAAAGTACTCCATAAAATTTTATTAAACAAATGAAAAAATTAAGAAGCTAATAATTCATTTCATTAGCTATATAACAGTAAGTCAATCAAATTCATACTAGAGAGTTCCTATCATTACGTTGGTCTCTGCTGTTTCTTTAGGAGCTAACTCAATTGATGCAACATCAGGGATCTCTGGTTTCTTTCTAGTTTCCTCTTCCTTTTTGCCCTTTTGTTATGCATAGGCAACAGATGATTAAAATGTGAACCTTAAAATTAAGGTTGAGTATTGTTTGTGCCTCTTCCAAAAAGTCAAATTAGTCATGTTTTGGATTTGGAGCAAGTAGTAATAGATCCTGTTAGTAGAAAGTTTGCTTCAGGGAAAACCTTATGGGTCTCAAACAGAGATCAGCCAAAGCAAACATCTAGGTAATGTAGATTATGTAGGAAGTGCATTTTTACAGACTGTTACAGTATGAAAAAAACATTGAAATAAAAAATACGGTTTGGGATGCCTTGAGGTGAGGGAATAGAATCTCATTTTCATTATATGAATGGAGAAGATTCCATCAGAAAACACATTGACCTGGGAATTAGAAATCCTGGATTGTCAGCAGCATCCTGGATCCCAGTAAACCATCAATAAAGTAAAGAATAGAGCACAATTACAGATTCAAAGTAGGCAGGTATCCCAAGGGGAGACTTAACTGCTGTGCCAAACGCCTGCCCCAGAAGATTGTTTATTGACTGTTCCCAGCTCCTACTTCATATTCTGTACTCCCTCCAGTCACAGCCACCAGTGCAGGCAAGTTGTCCTCAAGTGACTACCTCCTGCTTCCTGATGCCTGAACCTCCTTCAGCTTTTTGATCCACAAGTAGATTAGCACTGTTGCATAGTAACATACTAATCATAAATTTACAGTATAATAATATAATCAGGTAATATTCTCTGTTATGCTTTTTAACCATGCAATGAAAATAACTTTTTAAGTGCAGTGACCAACAAGAAAACAGCTGAAAAGAGAGGTCTTGTCAGGCAACTACAGGAAGAAACAAGAGGCCATGAATGTTCAAGACTTCACAGCCATGCCTTGAGTTACCTCCAACACACATTCATTGAGGAGATATTCATGGACATAGATGTGTTTCTTGCAGCTACAAAATCACACTGTTCTGTGTCATGTAATTCTTAAAGGTTTCTTGTTTTGGATTTTGTCGCTGTGTAATCCACAAAAGAGCTTCCTTGCCCGAGAGTATGTTGCTATAGTTGAGAGTTTATCTGTCTTCCTCATTACTATGGCAAATCAAAGCCCAGGTTAGAACTGGCTCCCTCTCCATCTCTCCCACAAATGTTTGTCTAGAAATTTCCACCATAGCAGCCTCTTCATTAAGACATTTAAGACATTTTTTGAGGTAAAAATTCAGGTCCATTTTAGTTTTCAAATTTGATTGCATTTCTGATTACTTTTATCTTATAACCTCTTTTTAAAAAGATTTATTTGTGTATGTATGTGAAAAGTAGAGTTACAGAGAGGAGAGACAGCGAGAAAGGTCTCCATCCACTGGCTCACTCCCCAAATGGCCGCAACAGCTGGAGTTGAGCCAATCCAAAGCCAGGATCCAGGAGCTTCTTCTAGATCTCCCACATGGTTTCAGGAGCCCAAGCACTTGGGCCACCTTCTACTGCTTTCCCTGGCCATAAGTAGAGAGCTGGATTGGAAGAGATGCAGCTGGGATAGGAACCAGTATCCATATGGAATACCGGTGTCACAGGCAGAGGCTTAGCCTCCAACACCACAGTGCCAGCCCCTATTTTATAATCTCTTAAAGTTCAAATCAAGTCCACTGCGTAATATCTAATATGCCATCATGGACAATAGACATTTAAAAGTATCTGGGATGTTACATCAAGTTTTGTTGGTTTTTTTTTTGTTTTTTTGTTTTTTTTTTTAGATTTGAAATACTGGAATAAATAGACTCACTTTCCTTTTGACTTGATTTTCCCCTGCAGCTGGTTTGTGGTTGGTTTATAATCAGAATAAATGAAAACAAATGAAGAAAAATATGGTTCAAAATATGTGCTCCATGTCTAGTCATATTTCACCCATAGATATTAAAGTATTGTTTTCCAATGCTTCTTCCATGGAAAGAATACCTTTTTGAAACTTCAAAATAGCTGCTACCTGAGAGGGAACTGTAACTTCTATGATGTATGGAACTTTAAAGTTTATAAAGTGCTTTCAGTACAGTCCCATGTGACTCTCTCAACAGTCCTGTACAGTAAGCATGGATTACCTTTGATTTACTTGGCTAGAGAAAAGCATCTCGGAAAATTCAATGACTTGCCCAGTGTCACCCAGTGAGTTGTGAAACCTGGTCCAAATATTTCTGTCACTATGCTCAGCAACTTCTCCTACTCTCGTCACAAGCTCAGTTCCCCTCCCTCTGGAGTCTGGTTAACCTCGCTTACATTGGACCAGGTCACATTTCAGTAGGTGACATAAAAGGAAGACATAACTCTTTGCTAGGTGGATTCTTGGTTGGAGAGAGATGGGGACTGGCATGTGTCTGCTGCCGAAGGTAGACATCAAAAGTCTAATCTCAGAATGACAGTAGCATCTATGTCATCTTTCAACAGAGTCTATCTCCTTGCTCTGAAGCCGTGGTTTTGAACCCTGGCTAACCCTCAGAATCAGACTCAGATGTGCCAGCCTCACCTCTCAGTGAATTTAGTGTAGGGCTCAAGCAATGATATTTTTGAAAGCTCCCAGGTGACCTAGAGTGTGCCAGGCTTGAGCGCCACTAGACGGCTGAAATGGAAGCGAGTCTGTTATAAACTGGCATGAAGCAGCCTTTTTTCCCTCCTCAAACTGGGTAAAAAAGAGCATGACTGTCGGGAGCCCTAGCCATTTCTATGTGGAAACCTTGTATAATTTCAAAGCAAGTCAGAAAGTTGTGTCTACCAGGGAATTCCTGTGGGATATTATTAAAGGGTTTATGGTTAACTGATGGGCTGAATTAATGGTGAGCATTAAGGCAGATTGGACCTCAAAATTCAGGCAGATCAACAAAGTGACCAAGGTGGAGGTACAGATTTCAAGTTTAACTTCAAGTTTCCTATCTTTCACAAGACAAGCACTGGTGGTAATAAAAAGCACGCTTTCTTTCCTTCACTGGTCAAGTGTGAACGGACCAGTCCTTATAAAAACGTGGGTCTATTCAGAGAGACATAGGAGGAGAGGTATATAATTAACTGGAATAAGCAAAGTAATAAACAGCAGCTTAAAAAACAGTGTCTTGAAATCTAAGAGGGACCCAGCTTCTGTCCTTAAACTACCCCTTCCTTTAATAATCTCCCTTGCACAAGGACACTCCTAGAAATTACATCAGTGGCTAAAGATGTCTCTCCTTGTATCAGATCCAAGTGTGTGTGTGTGTGTGTGTGTGTACAGTGGGGAAGGGGACTGGAGGAGCAGGCATTGGCCTACTTACCACTGAGATTCCATCCTGGGAGTCCCACTGAGGAAATACTTCACAGTAAAAGTGGATAAGTTGTTTTACACTTCATATAAAAATGAGGAGATTGTGTCTTCAAACTTCTTCTACTGGAGGGGGAAAGGAGGATGGTGCTACTGCAGGACTCAGTGATGCAGATTGGGTCTGTGGTTTCTATTTCTCCAAAGATCCCACTAATGGAATATAGAAGTATCAAATTATTAATTGTCTGCAGCACACGCATAAGTAGACTCAAAATCAGAAAAGCCATTTAGTCACTCAAAGCCAAATGAAATGTCCCTATGATGTAAAGAAGTCATGAATACAAATGAACCCACATAATACCTCCAAATCATAACTACTGACTTCCTCAGAATCAACTATAAAAGTTAGACCCTCCCATCTTGGTATTTCTTGTACCTTCCTAACCATATGCTGTACGGTCAGTCTGGTCCAGCCCCGTTAAGCTGTGCTGGAACCTTTCTACACTGGCCTTTGACCCCACCAGCCCTGCAGACCTGAGTCACTGACTACCCCTGCTGACTCCCTAAACCTTAACTCTCCCCTTGGTGCCCACTCCACCACTTACACACACACACCCCACACCTACACATCGCTACTTATCCACACAAGTGCATTCAAAGACACAAAACTTCCTCTGACAAAGCCAGGAAAAGGAAGCACAGTCTGTATCCATAGAGATATGTCTGATCCCACTATCTTGAAAACATGAGGATACAAAAACATGCTTTTTTAAAGGTTCCCTTCTGAAAAGATACAAAAAAAATTGTGGAGTTGGTTTGTTGTTTTTGTTGTTGTTGTTTTTCATGGAGAGAATCTCTAACTCTTCTTTAATTAGCCAGTAAGGAGACCTGCTGTGAGAGGTTCAGGGTCAACAGCCAAAAAGAAAAGCCACTGGGTACAGACGGAAGAGACTAGAAAATCAGTCCCTAGTATCAGAACAAGATAGCCGAGGCGAATCGCTTGAAGGTGACTAACATACCTATCATCTCTGGTATGTGCATAACAAGTTAGCTCTGTCCTAATGCTCTGATTGGTCAAACAAAGATGACTTTTTAGGCCCAGGATCACTAGTTCAAACCTCAGCCTCTCCATATCTTTGAGGGCTTTTTTACTGTAAGATAGTTTTAGTGAATTACAAAGAAATAGTCTAAATGAAAATGCATTAAAATAGAATTAGTAAAAAAAAAAAGAATTAAAATAAACCAAGATGTTTAAGAGTCTCTTCCATAGAAACTGTCTTTTAATTTATTAACATTTAATTTCTTGGCTTTTTAAAAAATATCTAAACACATACAAAAAGAGAGAGAGAAATTTTTTAAAACTATATCTCCAAGTTTGATAAACTCTCATATAAAATACAGCCTTGAGGTATCCACTTGATGATAATGCACACTTAGATACAGAAAGCTTAGCAAGAGGATATAGATTTCCTGGTTTCAAATAGATAAACCTAAATAAATATTCAGAGAATGTAACAGAGGATTTTCTAATTTCAAAACCATGACTTTACATTTTGGCATAAGCATTGGCCCATGTGTTAACAAGCATGTCTTTCAAGCTAGTTTTTTGAGATTTCTTGACTTATTTATACAAATAAAGCAAGCAGGGATACTTGCTCTTATTTAAATCATAAAATTTGTTAGCAAAAATTTTCCTCACTCAGAAACCTTCAATTTACCAAGCGACCTGGCAACCAGCTATTTTATGTGATATATTTATATTCCCTTTAGTTTATACATTTTATAGACTCCAAAACACTAAGAAAGAAAGCAGTATCAAATTGGTTTTTGTACCACTACAACAGACAGAAAAATGACCAGAAGCAAAGTGATGATTTTGATCCATATAGGACAAGGAAGAATGTTTCGTAAGTTTGTTCTTTTGCTTAACCCATTAAAACAATCTAGCTTTGTTGCTCAGAGAAGTCTCCTCTCCTCTTTTTAGCTCATTCACTGTCCCATTGTAGGATGTTAAACTGCAGACATATGTCCCTTTGATCCAGAATGTGTCTTTTATGTTGGCCTGGTTGTTTTGATCCGATACAGAGGAGAAAAAAAAAAATCCAACCAGTTATCCTAATTCTTTTCCAGTGTGCACAGCACTCGCGTAGGTCATTGTGAAGGACCCAGGACAAGTTACAGTAAATGTGCTGTTGGGTGATTTCTCTCTCTCAGGAAGAAGAGTCCCCACTAAAAGCACAGGGAGGCTCTGAAGATTCATCAGGATGAATTCATATTACAGTCCATTGGAAACATGCTACTGTGAACAACTATTAAGTCTGATCAGAAATACCAAAGCCATTGCCCACTTGGACTAGTTCCTTCTTAGCCCAGCCAGTTGGAAGCTGGAGGCCACCATTGTCCCTTCCATCATTTCTGAGATAATCTAGCTTTTGCAGTGGCTTGGGATTTTGGGGTTTTGATTTTGTTTATATGTTGACTGATCATGTGACACTTTCAAGAAAGAAATGGCCATCAGCAGTAGTATTATGAGGAAAAGAACATATATATGTGTTCTCTTATATATATGTATATATATATATATTTGTTCTTTTTCTGAAATTTACTACCAGAAATTTGTCCTAGGACAATAACCTAAACCATCAAAACAGCCTTTTGCACAGAGATGCATAGTCTACACACAAACAGAGAAGAGAGGAATGTCATGCTCAGAGAAGTGTATGCTGAGCGTCATGCAGCCATGAAACACTGCAATTGCCAAAAGGTTTAAATGCAAGCAGAACTATTTTCCTTACGATGTCATCTGTGAAAACACAAAATGGGATTGATGATATAATATTTTTTTTTGACAGGCAGAGTGGACAGTGAGAGAGAGAGACAGAGAGACAGAGACAGAGACAAAGGTCTTCCTTTGCCGTGGGTTCACCCTCCAATGGCCGCCGGGGTTGGCGCGCTGCGGCCGGCACACCGCGCTGATCCGATGGCAGGAGCCAGGGGCTTATCCTGGTCTCCCATGGGGTGCAGGGCCCAAGCACTTGGGCCATCCTCCACTGCACTCCCGGGCCACAGCAGAGAGCTGGCCTGGAATAGGGGCAACCAGGACAGAATCTGGTGCCCCAACCAGGACTATAACCCGGTGTGCCAACGCCGCTAGGCGGAGGATTAGCCTATTGAGCGACAGCGCCGGCCGATGATATAATATTAATTTTAAAATGTATGCTTAAGAATAAGACTGACAGGATAACAAGAAATGAACAATAGTCAGTAGATGGGGGTTATATGTAATTATTTTTTGCTTAATACTGACTAGTTTCTTCCTTCTCTGTCCCTTTATTCCTCACTCCACAAGGAGTACTTGTATTTTACAAAACAAACACATAACATACATGTACATACTCACTGGAAATGGGGTCAGAAAATGTATTTCCAAGTTATTCTATCATTGTAATTTAATGATGTGGAGCGAGTATCTAATCCAGTTCACTGATGGAATATGGCAAGTTTTACATTGTTCAGATCACTAGAATTAACTGATCCAATGCATTTGAAATCACTTTTTTTTTAAACAGGCAGAGTGGATAGTGAAAGAGAGAGAGAGAGAGAGAGAGAAAGGTCTTCCTTTTTGCCGTTGGTTCACCCTCCAATGGCCGCTGCGGCCAGCGCATCTCGCTGATCCGAAGCTAGGAGCCAGGTGCTTCTCCTGGTCTCCCATGGGGTGCAGGGCCCAAGCACTTGGGCCATCCTCCACTGCCTTCCCGGGCCATAGCAGAGAGCTGGCCTGGAAGAGGGGCAACCGGGATAGACTCTGGCGCCCCGACCGGGACTAGAACCCGGTGTGCCAGCACCGCAAGGCAGAGGAGGATTAGCCTGTTAAGCCACGGCGCCGGCCTGAAATCACTTTTTAATAGCTAACGTGCCATATAAGTATGTAACACTATTATTTGGAGGAAAAGGAAGAGGACTTGGATTTGCTTTGATGCTTTATGCCACCAATTGGAATTCTAACTACTGTGTAGGAGACCACGGACTGTGCTGGAACACATTGGGCTTTCTGCACCCTAGAGGCTAAGTCAAAAATACACATAGTGTAAATTATCTCTCATACATAGTGTGTTTGGATTTTATTTAAGTAATGTGATATATATTTTGAATTATTTTCAAACTTGTCTTAAAATTGACACCATAATCTTAAAAGTACATTCAGTAATTACAGGATACTAGGAACAGGATAAGGTCAGGATATTAACAACTGTCATTCCTTTCAATCACCCATGCAATTGGGAAGTAGTGGGAGAGAGAGAGAGAGAGAGAGAGAGAGAGAGAGAGAGAGAAATGGCTCCCAAATTTGTGACAAATGGGTAGGAAATATAATTTTCCTTTATTCTCCGTAAAGAAAATGGAGAACATAGCATCTTTCTCCAACACAGACTCCTAGTAATGAGAGCAGTGATGTCTCCTGACTACCAGAGAAATCAGAAGGCTTTGGCCAATAAGTGGTCATCCACAGTCTGTTTAGTTTGGGAATGATATCATTATTGTATATCCTGAGAAGTATTTCTGAAAACTTTTATAATAAAATGATATAAAAGATAGAAGCTTCTTTAGATTCTACAGCATCTTGGTTTGCCTTTTGAACTCCATACTTTCCAATAATCTACATCAGAGTTTAGAGACTTCTACTGCACAGGGACATGGCTAGACAATAGACCTGACCCCATAACTAGCCCCATCCTTCATTCAATCCACATTCTAGCTTTTTTTTTCTTATCTTGTAGAGAAAATATTTTAGGCTTGGCAGACACTTTTACAAAGTTAATAAGACTTGAAGTCAATTTCTTGTTTGGAAGCTGAATCAAAGAGAACACAAAGCTAAAAATAGGAAATAAGGTCAGAAACACTGGCAAGGGAATTGGACTTGTACCTGGAATCACAGAAACATAGCAGGTACAGGGGGAACGATGGCAATCCTGGTTTCAGGACCTGAACTAGGTCCAGGCAGAGAATCAAGGCAGTCTGAAAAGTGACCTGTCCTGATGGCCTGGAGAGATGCGCCTGGCGCCCCCACACTGGCTGCCAAGGAAGTTCATGGCCATGTCAGGGCAGCTGGACTTCCAATCGAAGCCTTGGAGAGTTGCATTTTACTTACACCTCATGCCTAATCCCTGCCTGGGGGTCCATTTGCTTCTTTGTTTTACTTTCTCAGCTGGTTGGTGGAGAAAGAGATGGATCTTTGTTTTTTTTAAAGATTTATTTATTTATATATATGACAGAATTACAGAAAGGGAGAGGGAGAGACAGAAAGGGAGATCCCCATCTGTTCACCCCTCAAATGGCCTCAACAGCCAGGGCCAGGCTAGGCCAAAGCCAGGAGCCTGGAACTCCACCCTGGTCTCCCACATGGATATAGAAACACTTAGGCCATCTTCTGCTGCTTTCTCAGGTGCATTAGCAGAGAGCTGGATCAGAAGTGGAGCAGCTGGGACACTAACTGGTGTCCTTATGGGATGCTGGCATTTCAGGCTGTAGCTTAACATGCTATACCACAACGCCAGATCCAAAATGCATCCTACCAGTTATTTTTCACTTCTAACAACCTTCTTCTCCCTCAAATAGAAATTTCAATAAGTTTTTATTTTCCTTTCCTTTTATTTACAGCTGAAATACACATAGAAGTTTCCTAGAGCCCCTGGCTCTAGTATCCAGATGGCAAAACTCCAGGCTCTGAAGACTTAGTCATCAGAGTCAACTTCGCTCTAAGTTATTAAACTTGGAGCAGCTTTCTTCTTGGAACAAAATGACATTAGGTCACCACAGGCCCATTTATCAATATCTTATTTGAGACATCGCAGGATCTATTGAATCATATAGCCAAAGTTCCAGCAAATATAATTTTAATTTCATAACAGTATTTTATTATTAATAGTTGCTTAGGGTGACAGTCATTTGACCTACTGATTAAGATACCATGTCCGCCACCAAAGTACTAGAGTTCAATACCCAGCACTGGTTCCTGACTCCAGCTTCCTGGTAGATCCTGGGAGGCAGCACTGATTTCTTTTGTAGTTTAGTTCCTGCTCCGGAGACCTGGGTAGAGTTTATGGCTCCTGGCTTCAGTTTGTTCCAAACCTGGCCATTGTGGGCGTTTGAGGAATGAACCAGTAGATGGAAGCTTTCTCTCTCGCGCGCGCGTGCTCGCTCTCTCTCTCTTTCTCTCTCTCTCTGCCTTGCAAGTAAATACAATAATCTTTAAAAAAAAAAAAAGTTGCTTGCAATGCCTGACCTTGGAATCTCTCTTTTGCAGAATTGCAATGTCCACATGTGGATTTTGGCCTTTTGAATAATGTTCTTGTACATTGCTCACCCTTGTCTGTCTTGGCTAAGCAGAGGCTTGCTGTGTGTGCATGTTTCTAAGTGCCTGAACCAATGGAGCAGGCACGCTGCAGAGGTACTGACCAGTGAAACAGTCTTACTTGGGCCCCATGGTTGGCATTATCCAGAGGATTTGGGCTGGATACTCAGGATACACAGGTGTCTTTTGGCAGATTGTCACTTAAAAAATTGTTCAGGAGACTAGGTTTCACTGTATTTAGGAAATTGGAGTCCTTGGGCAATGCTAATGATTTAGAATATGGTTTCTACATCTCCCATAGAAGAAACTTCAGGGCCTTTGTTTCCTAGATGCCTAGCTCATGGGGTAGAAGACTCAAATCCAAGTCAAAAACATATCCAAGGAGTCCAAGATGGTGGAATAGGGGAAGGAGCTTGTTGCTCTCATCTAGGGGAAGATAGTTTAAAAAAAAGTGGAGAGAGTGCAATCTCAGGGAAGAGTTAGGGAGAAACTACAGAGGAAGCGCCACACAAATTAGAGGGACATGATGGATCTTCATGGAGGGTGTGGACACACACAACTCAGGACCCCAGCAGCAAAGGCCCTCAGCATCAGCTTTTGAGAGTTAGGTGAGACCAGACTGCAGCAGACCAAGCCACTAGAGATAAAGCTGCAGGAAGAGCCTGGCGTGAATCCGGCTTGGACAATGTACCTGCCAACCTAGAGGAATAAAAGGGGACACGTTTCTCCTTCCCTGGCCACCTGGCACTGGCATCCTGTAATGACCCAAGAGAGGGCAGGCACCATTTTGAACATATGTAACAGCTGTGTCAGCTTGTATCTGCGTGCCCAGCAACCACCCTAGAGAAGAGGCCTGAGTCTGGGTGGGAGAATTGACAGGAGGCTGTCCTGACTGGGAGCCTTGTGTGCTGGGAATATGAAAACAATGTGTGGCTGCATGGGAGGGCACAGGGTGGAGCTGGGTCTTTGGGCAGTCATTGTGAGTAGCTCCACTTGTGGGGGGCTCCCTGTTTCCCTAGTGAGTGTCATTGCTCACACCGAGGACTGCACAGATCCTTCATGTGGTTCTTGTGGCAGCACAGATGGATATTGTATGCACTGGGGCTAGCACCCAGGCATTGGTCTCCTTGGGGGAGAGGAGGAGAGTGTGAAAGGATGCAACAGAGATGATCAGACCTCCCCTTTGATTAAAAAAAAAAAAAAAAAAGAGGAGATTTAACACACCCAACTCACCTTGGACACTCCCTTCACCCTGGAGCACTGAACAGAGCTCACTGGCCACACCTAGCACATGCCTCTGCCTAATCACTGAAAGAGCAGACACTCCACAAAGCCTCAGAGGCATAGTCCAAAGATAAAAGCCATCAAATGGAAGAAAACAACAAGTATCTCCACAAATGCCTAAAAATAAACACAGCAATTCAAGAAACAAAAATAAGGAAGACAACATGATGCTCCCAAAGGAACACAAGAACATTTCAGTACTAGAATGTGAACATAAAGAGATTGAGGAAATACCAGGAATGGAATTCAAAAAAATTGATTGTAAGATTACTTAGAAGTAATCAAAAGCAAATCCACAAATGAAAGAAATCCATACATGACATGAATGAAAATTTTACCCATGAAATTGAGATTTTAGAGAGAAATTAAAATAAAATATTGGAAATGAAGGATTCAATAGATAAAAAATGCTGTGGAAAGCCTTAACAGACTCAGTGAGGCCAAAGAAAGAATGTCCAAGTTAGAAGACAATTCTCTGCAAATGTTTCATTCAGACAAAAAAAGAAAAAGGAGAAGGAGAGGGAGACGAAAAGAAAATTAAAAAACTAACAAACAGTGTAGGAGATTTACGGGATACCATCAAATGACCCAACATACAGGTCTTTGGAATTCCAGAAGGCATGGAAAGAGAGAATGGATTAGAAGGCCTTTTAGTCAAATAATTACAGAAAACTTCCCTAATTTGCAGAAAGGGACATCGAAGTGCAGGAAGCACATAGAACTCCTTATAGACATAATCAGAAAAGATCTTCAAAATAACACATTGTAGTCAAACTATCCACAGTAAAACATGTTTAAAAAGATGCTAAAATGTGCATGAGAGAAATGCCAGATTACTTTCAGAGAATCTCCAATTAGACTCACAGCTGACTTCTCATCAGAAATCCTGCAGGCAAGGAGAGGATGGCGAGATATGGGTCAAGTCTTAAGAGAAAAAAAATGCCAACCCAGAATACTGTACCCTACAAAGCTCTCATTTATGAATGAAAAGTGAAATAAAGGCCTTCCATAACAAACAGAAATTGAAAGAATTTGTCACCAGTCATCCAACCTTATAAAAGATGCTTAAGGATGTGCTTCAGAGAGAAACATAGGAAGATAGCCATTACTATGAAATAAGGTAAAGGCGGAAAATCTCCAAGTAAAAGTACAAAATAAATCCAAAATAAACAATAGGAATATTCATGAAAAAATGGCAGGGCCAAGTCATTATTTATCAATAATCACCTTTAATGTAAATAGCCTCAGATCTTCAGTTAAGATACAGACTGAATGAATGGATAAAAAACAAAATCCACCTATTTGTTGCCTACAAAAAACACATCTCACCAACAAAGATACACACAGACTGAAAATGAAAGGATGGGAAAAAGATATTCCATGCTAACAGAAACTAAAAAAAGAGCTAGTGTAGCCATGCTAATAATAGACAAAATAGATTTTAACACAAAAACTCTTGAAAGGGACAAAGAAAGGCACTGTGTAATTATTATGGGATCAATTCAACAGGAAGATGTAACTATAATAAATGTATATGCACCTAATTACAAGGCACCTGGCTATTTAAAAGAAATATTAATGGATCTAAAAGGAGACATAGACTCCCATACAGTAGTAATGGAGGACTTCAATACCCCACTTTCAGCAATGGAAAGAGCAACCAGACAGAAAATCAGCAAGGAAACAACAGTTAATTGACAATATAGGCCAAATAGACCTAATAAATATCTACAAAACCATTCATCCTACACCTTACACTGTACACAAAAATCTACTCAAAATGGATTGAAGACCTAAATCTATGACCTGATCCCATTAAATTTTTATAGAACATTGGGGAAATCCTGCAAGACATTGGCATAGGCAAAGACTTCCCAGAAAAGACCCCAGAGGCACAGGATATCAAAGTCAAAATAGACAAATGGGATGACATCAAATTGAGAAGCTTCTTCACTGCAAAAGAAACACTTAGCAAAGTAAAGAGGCAACCAACAGAATAGCAGAAATTATTTGCAGACTATGCAACTGATAAAAGATTAATAACCAGAATATATAAAGAGGTCAAGAAACTCAATAACAACAAACAACCCAGTGAAGAAATTGTCAAAGGACTTAAACAGGCATTTTTCAAAAGAAGAAATCTAAATGGCCAACAGACACATAAAAAAGTACTCAGGATCACTAGCTGTCAGGGAAATGTAAATCAAAACCACAATGAGGTTTCACTTCATCCCATTAGAATGGCTTTCATACAGAAATCAACAAACAACAAATGCTGGCAAGGATGTAGGGGAGAAAGGTACCCTAATCCACTGTCAGTGGGAATGTAAACTGGTACATCCACTGTGGAAGACAGTATGGTGGTACCTCAGAAATCTAAATATAGACCGACCATATGACCCAGCCATCCCACTCCTGGGAATTTCCCCAAGGGAAATGAAATCAGCATATGAAAGAGTTATCTGTACCCCCATGTTTATTGTAGCTCAATTCACAATAGCTAAGATATGGAATCAACCCCAATGCCCATCAACTGAAGACAGGATTAAGAAATTATGGGATATGTACACCATGGAATACTACACAACAGTAAAAAAAAATGAAATCTTGTCATTTGCAACTAAATGGATGAAACTGCAAAACATCATACTTAGTGAAATAAGCCAGTCCCAAAAGTGCAAATACCATATGTTCTCCCTGATTTGTGGTAACTAACAGAGCACCTAAAAAGTAATCTAGATAAGTGAAATTGATACTTTGAGGTGCAGTGACTTTGGGCAGCACTTGTCTCAACTGTTGAAAAACAGTCTTTTTTCATACTATTTGTCAAACTCATTCCTTAGTATAGAGTTAATCTTATAGGTATAAAGTTAATTGAAAATAGATCTTAGTAAAAAAAAAAAAAATAAGAATGGGGGGCCGGCGCTTGGCGCAGTAGGTTAAGTCTCCGCCTATAGTGCCGACATCCCGTGTGGGCACTGATTCGAGTCCCGGCTACTCCTCTTCTGACTGGCTCCCTGCTATGGCCTGGGAAAGGCAGTGGAATATGGTTCAAGTCCTTGAGACTCTGAACCCACATGGGAGACCCAGGGGAGGCTCCTGGCTTTGGCCTGGCCCAGCCCTGGCTGTTGGAGCATTTTGGAGAGTGAACCAGCAGATGGAAGATTCTCCTCTCTCTCTCTCTCTCTCTCTCTCTCTCTGGATCTCTGCCTTTCAAATAAATAAATAAATCTTAAAAAAAAAATAAGAATGGGAGTAGGGAGGAGGAAAGGTAGGAGAGTGGGTTCCATAGGAATAATCACTATGTTCCTAACATTGTATTTATAAAACATGTGGTTTGTATACCTTAAATAAGAGGTTTCTGTGGGGAAAAAAACATCCTTATGACTCTAACAAAGAAAAAATATTCCCAAAAAAATCATTTTAGCAACTCTTTTGATTTCCCTGTTTTACTTGCCTTAACATAAAATATGCCACATCCTGCCTTGCTCTCAACTCCCCTCCTCTGACAAAGAGCCCCCTCCTTTCCCAAAGCACTGCTCCCATGTTACTCCCCAGCACCCTTTCCTCAGGAGGAACCACTGGACCAAAATGAGGCCTCAGGGTTCATTTGCTCCTAAGAGACCCTCCTTGGAGCTGCACCTGTTTGCTCTCTCGTGATCTGGTGATGGCCCCTCACACTGTGAATTTTAGATCCTACTCACAGTTAGCAATGTCTAGATACTGGGGGAAATCAAGATTCCTTCAGGACTGACCTATGGACTTGACCTAGAATGATGATGGGCTGGACTTGGCTAAGTAACTTTACTTTGCCCTACCTGACTCATTTTATTGACAGGTCTACTCACAAATTGTTTCACAGTCATGATATGGATATGAGGAAGTTAGGAAATAAGGAATGTGTGGTTAATGTCTTTGCCATTTTCTTCTGAATGCCATGATTTTCAATAATACCATGATTTCTGCAGTTCAGTCTTTTTAACTGGGAGTTGAAGAAGGGAAATGTGAAAGTTTGTATATAAAAAGAGGTAAACATATAAGACCTCTGGTTAAAGAGAGTACTCTGGCAATAAACTGTATTAAAGTATTTCTTCCACTTTAATAGCAGCTAACATCTGTATTCTAGCGTGAACTTTTTTCCAGTGTCTTGCACGATGGACAGTAGAATTAGTCCCATTCTACAGTTAGAAAAAGGGAGCCATAAAGCATTTGAAGACCTCATCCACATAAGAGAAGAGCAGACAAAAGCTAATGGCTTACAGATGTAGTATATTTTTCAAAGAAGAAGCACAAATCATGTTATCTTTGATGTAACATGTGTAGAACTAACACAAATGTTTGCCTTTGAGAATTACAATAGTCAGAAGGGAAAAAAAATCTTTTTCATCTTTTTTATTTTAAAATTCCTTTGTGTATGTAGTCACTTCTCTCAGACAGGCCAAGGTATTTTTTTATGAATAACAAATTTGACTAAATAAATTATGCAAGAAGTTAAATTAAAATTTCCTCGTAATAAATTTTGAAAGTTTCTTCCTCTTTTCACCAGTTCTTTTATGGGAGGAAAACACAGGCATGATGACGGTGGCCAAGGCTAAGAGGCTCCCTCTTTCTTTCTAAATCCTGTATACTGGAACGGTTGCTGAACTGAAAGGGGTCACAGCAGTCCTATTCCCTCTGTCAGGCACAAAAGGTCTCTTGCCTTTGAGTGGCTTTCAGAGAGCAGGAGGTAGACAAGACACACACATGCTGGGAGGAGCAAACAGGCGTGAGTGCAGCAGCACACGGCAGCCATTAAACTTGGAGTTGGGTAGTGGCATGTGATTTATGGAAAAGGAAGAGCCGAACTCATACCAAAAATGTGTTTAGGAATTAGCCTGGGGAAGAAGCATTCTAGAAAGGTGGAAGACGGAATGAGAAAAGCTGGGCTTCAGAGAGTTTGTAATACAATAGAAAACCTCAAAGAAACGCACTATGACCAGAATATTAAGTTGTAGTGATAACATAATCTTAGAATATTCCTTTCGGACTTTTAGAATGCCCTGACTTTGTTGACACTCAACAGGGTATTCACTTAAATAGACAAGACCTAACTGCTGACACACCATACAAACTGGGGGCTAGCTACAAAGCCTTTGGGCCAGGACTGTGTAGGCTTTTCTCTGAGCTGTTCTTCCTATGGTAAACTGGTTCAAACTCAAGAACTCTAGAACTGTGACTAAATTTGGCCAACTCATTTATTTCATTCATGTCTCACCCCAAACTCATTCTTTTGGAGTTAAAAGGACTTTTTTTTTTCAAAGTTCTGACATTTGCATTCTGAGTAATTTCCTTCTTGTCTAGTTAGGTTTTTTTTTTTTTAAAAGACACTTATTATTTTTCTGATTTTGGAAGAACTATATACTCAGTTTAAGAAACTTGGATAATATAGGAAAGCTACATGGAAGAAAATTAAATCACCCATAATACCACCAGTGGTGAAAACCATTGTCAATATTAATTTATACAGAGTATTCATAATGTTATTTTCTAAACTTTTCTATGGAAATATTACATTATAAATGATTGAGCAATTTGGGCACATTCTTTCTGTAGCATACTGATAATATATTGCATTCATTTTAAAATTTAGTTACTAAACTTAAGAACACATTACTAGTTTCTAAGTATTTCTGGAACTTTATCCAGGAGCCAACATTGTAGACCAGCAGATTAAGCCACTGCCTGCAATGCCCGCATCCCATATGAGTGCTGGTTCAAGTCCCAGCTGCTCTGCTTCCTATCAAACTCCCTGCTAATGCGCCTAGGAAACAGTGGAAGATGGCCTAAGTGCTGGGGTCCCTGCAGTGGAGGAGGCCCCATGTGGGAGACATGGGTAGAGCTCCAGGCTTCTGGCGTTGGCCAAGCCTGGCCCAACCATTGTACTCATTCGGGGAGTGAACCAGCAGACAGAAGATTCTCTCTATATCTCTTGCAGTATCCCTGCTTTTCAAATGAGTAAATAAATCATTTTAAAAAAAAAACCCTCTGTCTGGTGCATAACTTATAGTTTTATTGAAATTTTGTGATTAGTTTTAAAACACCACTGTAACATAACATAGGTGGCAAGGATTATTGTCTGTGTATTTTAGGTGGAGCATCCAAACAGATAGTGGTTGTATGACTGAGGTGGGGCTAGAAATAGACCTGGGGTTATTTTTTTTTATTAGACAGGCAGAGTTAGATAGAGAGAGAGACAGAGAGAAAGGTCTTCCTTCCATTGGTTCACCCCCCAAATGGCTGCTATGGCCAGCGCACTGCACCAATCCAAAGCCAGGAGCCAGGCGCTTCCTCCTGATCTCCCATGCAGGTGCAGGGGCCCAAGCACTTAAGCCATCCTCCACTGCCTTCCCGGGCCACAGCAGAGAGCTGGACTGGAAGAGAAGCAACCAGGACTAGAACCCGGTGCCCATATGGGATGCCGGAGCTGCAGGCAGAGGATTAACCAAGTGAGCCACGACGCTGGCCTCCTGGGGTTATTTTTGAAAGTGAGTAATAGTTATCAGTAAAAAATAAATATGGGGGGTTATATCTCTATTCATTATCTTTGAAATGATAATGCATAAAACACATTGGCCTTCTATTATTTTTCCATGAATTAAAACCAAATCTGACCTTGGGGAGTCCACATGGATAAAATGGAAAAGTTAAGCCAGTTGCCTGTAAGGAGTTGCTGCCAGAATTTTGCCTGAAAGCTTAAACATGGATTAGAGCTACAAGAAATTCTAAAAGCTTGTGCTGAATATGGATGTCAAAGTTAAAATACATATATGTTATACACACATGTGCACACAAATACACACACGTGATTTTAAGACCAAGAGAAGCGCCAGAGCCAATTCCACTGTATTTTCATTGTTAATCCTTGCTTAGGGACAATTTTGCTAGCAACCAGTGGGATCCTTTTTCCTGAGTCAAGCCTGCAGCATCAATCCTGCTGGGAGCCAACAAACCACAACAGACGTCATCACATCTCTCCCGCTTCAGGATATATGCACTGATCACTGCAGGGGTCAGGGGAGAATTGTGTTTTTGCTTGCGCAAGCTTGCACAATTGTCAGCGGATATAACCCTTGCCTTTCTTTGAAGTGTGAGTTATCAAAAGCTAACTAAACCAGATAGAGCCATTTTCTGATTCAAGGTGACGGCAGCCCAATGCCTGAATGGTATTTCTTTTGAGAGATGGAAATAGATTTACAAATTTGCTACATCTAATTTGCACCTTCTGTTGAAAAGGTAGAACCCCAAAAGAAATGTTTCTCAAGTGCCTTTTGCTCTGGAAAAGAAGTAACAACACTGAAAATAAGTGAAAGGTAGGAAAATTGACCACACAGTACATGAAGTTAGTAAGAGAATGAGAAGGAAATTGTCAACCATGAAAAAAAATGACAAATGCTGAGCCCACGGCATTCAGATAACCCCTATTCTCCTTGTGACCAGATAAATATACATTCTTGATTCCCGGATTCCTTCCATTCTTGGTGCAATAGTTGAAAAAAGTTTTGACCAGGTTTTTGGCATTTTCATCTTTTCTGGGAATTCTTCTAAATGACCTAGGGGAAATTTTCTAAACCAAAGAACAGTTTTGGCAGCAAAAACAAGCCTCAGTATGTATTATGATTGAAACAAAGTAATTTAGCCTTTAACTCATGCAAGGATCTAGGAGAACATCTATGTTAAGCAGAACAAAATGAATTTGATATCTCTATTTTTTTAATGTGTAGCAAAATGCTTTTCAGTTTTATTACTTTATAAAAGAAAGATTTGATTGATGATTTGTTAAATAAGTGAGGCGATCAACTGGATTATTAGCTGTTTAACATTTACTCTTATAGAATTCAATTCTCAATCATACTAAATTTGTTCTATTCATCTTGCTACTTTCTCTAATGTGCAGAAAAGTATAAAGCAGTCCATTTGGTCCTTTATTTTTTTCACCTGTACAATAAGGAAAGTAGGTCCTCTTTCTCAAAGGTTTCTGAGTTGATTAAATAAAACAATTTAAGTAAAATATCTAGCCCAGTATCTGTTCATGGTAGATTCTTTCTGATTCATTCCTTTCTACCTTCTTGTTATTTCCTGTGGCATTTGAAAAAAATGTGTGATGACCTCAGTAGAAGAATTGTGTGAGGTTCAAGTAGCAAGGACACAGAGACAGCTGTGGTACAGGACCTGCCATTTATGAGTGCTGACTATGAACCTGGCATAATAAATTCCCCATAAATATTAGCCGTTATCATACCACACATCCCACTTCATCTTCCCAATAACTCTGGAGAGTGCTGATTTTCATTCTCATTTTCCAGTTGATGACACTGCTAGGGAGTCTTGGGGAAGCAAAGTAACTCATTTAATGTGACACAGCAGGATGGTAACAGAGCCACAATTGCAAGTGAGCTGCACTCCAGAACCATGAGCCATGTCACTGCAGCGTGCCACCCCTCTGCCTAAGCATGGGCCAGGCAGACCTGGGACAAATTCAGTCACCTGGAACAGAACAGGGAAGCCAGAAATAAACTAAAAGGACATCCTGACCGAAAAAAAAGTGAAATACCTAGCATTTTCATCTCTGCATTTTAAGAGAAATTCTTATAGATATTAGCTTAAAGATAGCTAACCCTACCCTTCTTATTTACAAGAGTAATACATTTCAAAGATACCGTTACCCACCTTGGTCATCTAGTTACCCAGCCTCTAGATGATTATTAGCAATAGTGGAATTCAAGGTAAGGGACAGGTTGCTACAACCTATTGCTTTGAAAACAGTGAAGGTTGTCTGAAAACCTGCCAGATGCCAGCATAACACTTTAAAGACCATATTAGCCTGGAGCCACTTAGCACAGGACCAAATAGCCTGAAATAATCCTTGAAGTATAATTATTATTATTCATCATAAAGTCACTTATATTGTTAAACCAGAAGCATATTACACGTTTCACATACAAATAAATTTCAACCGAATACTCTTTTTTTTAAGATGACTAAAACAGGAAGTATGTATGTAAAAGAAAAATCACTTAAATAAAACATTTTCTGCTGATAGTGCCAGCTGAAGTGTTATAATAGAATTAACTTTTTCATCATTAACCCTGAAAACTTAAATATATGTACTTTAATCTTTGGCATTGCTAGACTTTTTTCTATCAGATATAACTTTCTGAGTTGGTGATCAAAGTTATACCAAAAGCAAGCACTCCACTGGGAATGCAATTAAGCATTCAAATATCTCTGATTAGTATGGGAAATGTGTTCTTGCTCTGCTTAAGAAGTCAGCAGTTGTTTACTGCGGCACTAAAACATTAACCTAAATATGATCAAGAAGAAAACTAGCACCCTTTTCTGGAAATATACACATACCCATAAGTATTCTTACCTAAAGCATGGTAGAGTAAGGGCTACATTTCAACATACTTGTACAACATTAGTCTCACAGCCCTGAGAAGTTAGGGACTTTAATAGCAGTGGGTAAAGTATCCAGGAAAAATTCCAACAGTGTTAGACAGAAATTTAGAATTTAAAAATTCATGATTGTTTTCCGACTTTCCTCTCCAGCTTTCTGAATGTTCCTGGGACACTTCACGTGCATCTCTCCTGACCCCAATCACAGCATGCTAGGAAGGAAGAGTGATGGGCAGACTCAGCCCCAGATTGCAGGTTCTGAATCCAACATGATCCAGGCTGACACACCCTCATACTTAGACATCCGGTAGGCCTTTGGGCAGCCTGTGAAACCAGAACCAGACAAAACTGCACCTGAGAGACTGATTGATTTTCTGTTCTTATTTGACTTTTTGGTTCTGTTCCTGGGTGATCTTGAGTAGATGTGAAAATATCATCTAGCAGACTTAGCACATGAACATGACGGATTACCTGATCAAAAAGGAGTTCAACTCCTCAATATCACAAACAATCCTGAACCCAGCTCATTCAACACATATACAAAAAAAAAGGTCAACACTTGGCATGTTTACATCATGACATTCATAGTCAGAGCCAGTGACTGTGTGTCTGTCAACAATCTAAGCAAGGAAGATAGCAATGGCTCATCACAAGTAATTCTAAACAAAACAATACAAAAATCCTAAGTTGCTGCCAAGAAGTAGAACAAAGTTCTAATGTTTTCTTAAGAGAGAAGGATGGCCAGAATGGTTGAAGGAGAGATGGATGAGTGGATGAGTGGGTGGATAAATGGATGGATGGATGGATAGATAGATAGATAGATAGATAGATAGATAGATAATTAAAAGTCAAGTCTTCATTGATCTGCTTCGTTGCTCTAAATATGGGCTGTCTATGTACTAACTGATTTTTGTGACCAAACACCTCTCATTTTCAGTAGTGTATGTCTTGGTTTCCCCAGTCCCTCACTTATTTCTCCAGACCCAGAAGTGTCTCATAGCCACCAACCCACAGCGCCGGCCCCCTTAGCATCTTTCTAAGTCAGGAGATTGATGATCAAATTCTAGCTTCTCTTTTCATAGATGACAATACCGAGTTCCTGTACAGACATTGAAAACTGAATTTTCTTTGTCCCCACAACTCTTCTGCAACCAACTCCATCTGCCTTCTATGATCTCTAAATAAGCAGAGGTCCAGACATAATCACTTTTCCTATAACACACCTTTCTGTATATGCACACCTACCTCCTTTCTACCATTGCATTATAACATAATATTATGGTCTGTCTCATCCTCTAGTAGTATTCCCAAGAGCACATGAGCTGTGTTTTTAATCTCTTCATCCTTGGCACTTAATATACTTAATCTGACTTGGGGTGGGTGAGATTGGACTGAACTGGCACAATGTTTTCTATTCCTCTGTTTAATTTGTCATATGTCCCAGTAATTTCCAAATTTTTATCTAAGAATGACTTTCCCTGGTACATCATATTCAGATTGTCTGCTTGACATCTACTTGAATACCTAAGAGTCATCCCAAAATTAAATTACCCAGCTAAGTACTTGATGAAATATATCTTAACTATGTAGGTGCTCCTCAACGTTTGCTGGGGTTATGTCGCTATTAACCCAGAATACATCTAAACTGTTGTAAGTTTAAAATGAGTTTGATTCACCCAACCTCCTGAACATCAGAGTTTAGGGTAGCCTACTGCAAGTGTGCAAGAGCACTTAACATTAGCCTATGATCAGGCAAAGTGTTGAGTATCTCATGTAATGTATTGATTACCTCTATCTAATGAAGTGCTGATAACACAGTACACTGTAGGGTGTTTGTTTCCCCCACGTGATTACATAGCTGACTGGGTGCTCCAGCTTGCTGCCACAGCCCACCCAGCATTAGGAAAAATTACAGGGTGCAGGCATTTAGCCTAAAAGTGAAGACACTTCTGTCCCATATCTGAGTATGTCGGTTTAATTCCCAGCCCCAGCTTCCGACTCCAGCTTCTCACCAATGCAGACCCTTGGAGGCAGCAGTGATGGTTCAAGTATTTGGATTCCTACTACTCTTTTTTTTTAAAGACCCCATTAGTTTTGTTTTATTTTAGGTAATTTTTTTGCACCATTCGCTATATTTAACCAAATAATTTAATAAAAACATCCATGAAACTGAATCTAGTACCATAAATTAATAATTACCAAAAAATAGAAAGTGAACCCTAAATGAAGACATATGCCTTTTATATCAGTTGTATGCTCCTGGTCCAGTCCTGGCCCAGCCCCAGCTAACATGGGTATTTGAGGAGGAAACCAATGTCTTTCTGTCTCTCTGGCTCTAAACGCTTAAAAAAGAATTTTAATAAAGGACAAATAAATTGCTAGCAGATTCCTCTTTAAAAAAAAAAGGATAAGTGTCATACTACATATCATTGGCCCTGGAAAATATCAAAATTCAACATCTGAAGTACAATTTCTACTGAATTCATGTAGTTTTTGCACCATCATAAAATTATAAACTAGTTCATACAAACAAATCCCAAGTATAGGACCAACTGTGTTTCTTCACATCCCAGCAAATAACACTGGAACCCAGGTGCTCTCTCTCTTTCCCAAGTGTATGTTCTAGAAGTCATATTTCCAAAATAGTTCCAGAAACCCTTTATTTTTCCTCAAATCACACTTCAACTGTCTTAGTTAAGCCATCATCCTTTCTTTCTGGACTTTTATTAGCCTCCTGGTTAATTTCTGCTTCTGTACTGTCTGCTACACAGTTCCTTTTCCACAGAATACCTGTGTATCCCTATTGGGTCACTCTTCTTAAAAACTTTTCATGGCTCCTCATCACGCTTGGAACAACTCCCCAGTCAGCCTTTAGTCTACACAGCCCAATACTCTCTAGCCTGGATCTCATCTCTGGCCACCTTCTCCCTTGCTCCGAGTCCCTATCACTCTGCCCTGTTTTGTTTGTCAGACATTGCAAGCTAGCCCTTACTGTAGGGTCTTCCCTCAAATTGTTCCTTCTGCTTAAAATTCTCTTCCTCCAAATCTCTGCCTGGCCTGCTGCTTCCTGTCATTGGTTTTGAGCTCAAACATCAGTTACCCAAGCAGCCTCTCTTGGTCACACAACTAAAATTGTCCATTAACCACTATTGTGCTAATTATTTTTTCTTTTTTGCTTAGTATTACACTCAGCATTTTCTTGTTTATGTAGTCGTCTGCTTATTTAAGTGGTTCCTTTCTAGTTCTCCTCACTGGAATGTAAAGTCTGGCCTGTTCAAAGCTTTGCTTCATGCTTGGACTGGTGCTTAATAACAGCGTCTGCTGCTTAATACTATTAAATTCATCTTTCTTCATTGGTTATGAACAAGTGCAAAGAGGATGAATGTCTTGGAATCTCGTAATAAAGATTTATCATCTAGGGTCAACTTCCTCTCTTTCCCGTGCTCTAACACCTTCTTCTTGTTTCTATAAAGACAAATTGTCCATGTGTAGTATCCTTTTGCCCCCACAGTTCCATCTCTGGGATTCTGCCCGACTTCCTCATCTGGAAACCTAAATATTCACAGTGATATCTCCTGTCCCAGTGTCCTGAGCATGTGCTGTGACACCCACAGTGCAAGAGATGGAAGCCCCTGCTCTACAGGTATCAGAGGAGTGAGCTGCCTCTCCTGCCCAGGAGTGCAGTAAGGGCTTCCTACAGCAGCTTGGATTTGTCATGTGTGCCAGTATTCCTAAATTCATATCTAAGAATTCATATCTAAATTCATATCCTAAATTCATATCTAAGGACTTTCCCTGCTATATCAGATTCAGACTGTGTGCTGCCTGAACACAAGATGGTGTCCCTACACCCAGAGTTAGCCTCAGGTCTTGGATGGGTAATAACTTTTTGGATCAAACTAAGTTGCCACTCCAGAAAGCACCAGCTGAGAAGGTGGAAAAAACGAAAAAGCAGTATTTCTAGTAACTCAGACTGGAGATGAAAACCAGAAAGAAGAAAGTAAGACAGCCAAACAGGGTGGTTGCAGAAAAACAAAAATATTCAGTGCACTCTCCCAGGTTATCCCTCTGCCAGGGGACTCTGAAGACTATTTTTTCCTATTAGTTGTTAGCTAGGGAAGTTCCACTCTGGCTGAGTTTCCATCACGCCACAGTGAGACCCCTGCCTGTTTCCCAAATTATGGGTCTGGTTTTTAGATGCCTGTAAGGCCACTCAGGGTGCATGGTCTTTCATTCGTTGAACAGATATCTACTGTTCAATCATTCATTCATTGAACAGGCTTCTATTGCACTCAATGAATACCCTACTGTGACCATTGGTCATGGAAGTAGGAATACTGTTAGTCTCCTCTCAGGATACAGGACCCCATGACAACCAGGACTTTGCCAGATCTGACAAGCCCAGAGACATTCATCCTCTATCCCCAAATTGGAATCTTGCCTTTAAGAACTGGGTAGAACCCTAAAAAGAAGTCAGTGCAGGGGGCCATCCTCTTTAAACCTTTAATGTGGAAAAAGGCCATCAAATGGCCTGAGCTGTCTCCCCAGTCTCACATCACATGCTCTCTCTCTCCACTCTTCATCAGGGGGACCAAGGAGTGGGTGGCTAAGAGTGGCTGCATAACCATGGTTCCCACACCCTTTGGGCAGAGGACCATTCCTTCCCGTTCTGACCCCTTGTTGGCTAGGAAGAAAGCCATTTCTCACTTTCTTTTGATGACATTGGTGTCTACAAAGGTTAAGTGAAATTGACATTTTGAGATTCAGTGATTATATATGCTTTTTTTCCTACTGTTAGGGAACAGTATTCCCCACCCCTTCCCGCATAGTACTTGTTGAACTCTTTACTTACTGTAGGGTTAACCTTATGAGTATAAAGTAAACTGAAAATAGACTTTTGTAAAAAATTAAGAGTGGGAATAGGAGAGAGAGGAGGAAGAAGGGAGGGAGCATGGGCAGGAGGGAGGGTGGAGTGGGAAGAATCATTATGTTCCTAAATCTGTATATATGGAACAGGTGAAATTTGTGTACCTTAAATAAAATTTTAAAAAGAGGTTGTATAAAAGTGGAATTAAAAGTATGAATTTATTTTGATGAAAAAAATTTGAAACCTATGCACGATTTTTTATAATTTATGTTTTCCATGTATTATGAAAAACATGTTGCACCAAAATAAACTCGTGCTTTTAATTTCATTTCTCCACAAATGTTTTGAAATGCCCTCATACAATCTCTTCCAGAGCCCAAATCAGTTAACATTTTTATCAGAAACTTCTGAGTTCTTTAATTATAACAGCCATCTCATGCCAGAAGGAGAGAGGGAGGGAGGGAGGGAGGGAGAGAGAGAGAGAGAGAGAGAGAGAGAGAGAGAGAATGAGAGAGAGATAAAGGAAGACTTTTTCATGGAGTTGTTAGAGTTGCTCTACTTTTTTCAAAAAGACATCAGTTAGCAAACTGTGACTTTAATGCCATAAATGTTCTTTAGGCCGGAAAAGGTAAGAAGTTTCCCAGAGTGCTTTACTCACCAGCCAGGAGCATGCTTCTGGCAATGTCCCTAAAGTGCTGGCTTCCAGGTGACAAGGCCTTTCCAAGGCAGTCCTTAATAATTCAGCAACTACGTCCTTTGATGGAGAGCTAGGAAAGAATCATATTTTTAAAAACTGTCCTCTAGGAATAATAATGTTATAATGGGCTTCTAGAGATTTAGGGAGAACCCAGCTCAATATTTACTGTTTATGGCTATTTTGATCACATGACAAAAAAATAATCTTAACCTATGTTTTATAGAGTTGGATCTGGAGAACCTTCCAGATGATTTGAAACACATGTTAAAAGTTAGAACAGGAGGGAAAGAGATGGCAGCAGACCAATATGAAGGCAAAAGGCCCAACAGCTGAGAGCCTCCAGGGTCTTAGCGTAACCTTTAAGATCATTGCTAGTGAAAAATCTGGACTTTTTAGTTGTTTTTTTTTTAATCTTCATCTTCTTTATCTTCCACACCACACCAGACACACACTCTTTGTTTTTCCTTACTTTTACCTCTCCATTCTTCTCCAAACATCACCTCCATCTCATGCCTGCAATTTGATTGATGGTACCTAAGGCTCACGCCAACTCCATGACAAAGAGAGTAGGTAATTGGGAGGTAATGGTAACAGCTGGATTTTGTTGACTGTTTTCTTTGTGCCTGGCTTTGTTCTATATACTTTCCATGTCTGCTCTCATTTAATCCACACAATTGTCCCAAGAACTCAGCCTAGTTTCAACCAATGTCCTACATCTATTGGAAAATACAGCTGTCTTGTTTCTAAAAATCCTCCAAAAGTTCTAGAGAAAAAAGCTCTCAAGAAATGCCAGTTTGAAGGAAGCAGACAGAAATGCCATATTTGACATACAGGTCAGAGATAAGAAAGGTAGAACAACTGAGTCCACCCCAAGTGAAACTTCAAGTTGATTTCTGGATCTCTTTTATTTGCACGTTTGTGCTCTTGGAAGAAAACGTGACTTTACCAACCATGTTAATGGGGGGAAAGTTCTAACCCTTCAATAATTTCAAGAAAACCAGAATATGGTTTGGGTCAAAAAGAGTACTTGATTTTGCAACACCAAGTATCCCTTCTGAGGTTTCCCAAGAATGCTGTGGCTATCCCACACAGAACTCTCTCCACATTTTTGCCACAAAAACTGTAGTGCTAATTCAGCATACACTGTAATCTGTCAGTGGGAGCAGTGCCCTGAGCAAGATATGCGAATAAATACCTGCACTCTTCATGTGTAATATCATAAAAATTAAGTACCGACTTTCCATGCAAGGTGAACATGCATACAAACAAATGCCAAATAAAAGACCAATTCTGATATGTTTAAGAAGTATAAAGGGACACATGGAATAATTGCACTCAATTTGGTTTAGTCAGACAAAGATTTTGAATGTTTACTATTATTTCAAATGAGTGAATAAATTAATTGCTAAGGTATTACGGGGGGCAGGAACAAGGAATACAAATAGTTGAGGACCTTTAATGTCAGAACGATTTTCCCCGGGGTTTATGCATTCCTTCCTTTTGGGATGTCCTTGAAGAAGCAAACCCTCCTGTCACTCAGCAAAACCCTCAGAAAGAGCTATATAATAGCAATGTGGAATCATACATAATCAGACTTCAGACCATTTAAATGACTAGGTAGCCGAATTTGCCATGTGGAAGTAAAGTCAAAGAAAGTAACTGAGGCAGAAAATGGAAACTGTTTTGTCCCTTGGACAGCTTGGCTGTCCTCAGCTGTTCCACATCTACTGGCCAGAACAGACATCAGCCAGGGCCAGAGCTGAATTTCCCAAATGCACTGTTGTCCATGCAAAAAGTGACCTAACTCATTTCCTTAAAGTTCAGGAACTTTTCTTCCATTGCTGGTGAGGCAGAGTTCCAGAGGCAGAGCCAGAAAAAGAGACTTTCTGTCTGCTGGTTCACTCCCCAAGTGGCCACGACAGCCGGAGCTGGGCTGATCCAAAGCCAGGCACCTGGAGCTTGGGCCATCTTCTACTGCTTTCCCAGGCCATCAGCAGGGAGCTGGATCAGTAGAGCAATTGGGACTTGAACTGGTGCCCATATGGGATGCCTGTACTGCAGGCAGTGGCGCTATGCCACAGCGCCAGCCCCGATGGTGAGGCTTTTTTGAAACACAGAAGCATTTGGCACTGTGGTATTGTAAGCAGCTTTGCTAAATGGCCTGCAAAGGAATATTATCTGTCCAATATCTTGGGTAAAGCCTATGGACTGTATTCTCCAATGATACATCATTGTGATCTGAGTTAGACAGAGAGACAGAGAGAGAGTTATAGACAGTGAGAGGGACAGAGAGAAAGGTCTTCCTTTCGTTGGTTCACTCCCCTAATGGCCACTATGGCCATCACTGTGCCAATCCGAAGCCAGGAGCCAGGTACTTCCTCCCAGTCTCCCATGTGGGTGCAGGGACCCAAGCACTTGGGCCATCCTCAGCTGCCCTCCCTGGCCATGGCCACAGCAGAAAGCTGGACTGAAAGAGGAGCAACCGGGACTAGTACCCGATGCCCCAACCGGGACTAGAACCTGAGGTGCCGGCATTGTAGGCAGAGGATTAGCCAAGTGAGCCATGGCACCGGCCAGTGATCTGTGACTTGACAGCAGAGTTGCTGTGGTTTCACTTACATAACATAAAGATTACTCAGACGATCTTCCCTCACTAATCCCAATATTTCCAGTGCATGGTAGTGGCAATCAAGTCACTTTTCATAAAGAATAAAGTCATTTTAGAAATTTAGGGTCTCAGGCCGGCGCCGCAGCTCAGTAGGCTAATCCTCCGCCTTGCGGCGCTGGCACACCAGGTTCTAGTCCCGGTCGGGGCACCGATCCTGTCCCGGTTGTCCCTCTTCCAGGCCAGCTCTCTGCTGTGGCCAGGGAGTGCAGTGGAGGATGGCCCAAGTCCTTGGGCCCTGCACCCCATGGGAGACCAGGAGAAGCACCTGGCTCCTGCCATTGGATCAGCTCGGTGTGCCGGCCGCAGTGCGCCTACCGCGGCGGCCATTGGAGGGTGAACCAACGGCAAAAGGAAGACCTTTCTCTCTGTCTCTCTCTCACTGTCCACTCTGCCTGTCAAAAATTTAAAAAAAAGAAAAGAAATTTAGGGTCTGGGACCAGAATTGTGGCATGAAAGGTAAAGCCACCACCTGCAACACTGGCATCCCATATGGGTGCCATTTCATGTCCAGGCTGCTCCATTTCCAATCCAGTTCCCTGCTAATAACCTGGGAAAAGCAGTGGGAGATGGCACCAGTGTTTGGGGCCCTGCCACCCACACATGTGGGACTCAAATGAAGCTCCTGGCTCCTGGTTTTGGCCTGGCCCATCCCTGGGCATTGCAGCCATCTGGGGATTGAACCAGCAGATGAGAGAGCTCTGTGTGTGTGTGTGTGTGTGTTTTCCTTTCTTTGTAGCTCTTTTAAAATAAATAAATAAATATTTTTAAATGAAGAAAAAAAATTTAGAGTCTGATTTGAAGAATCAAATGATTTGGGATACCAAATGATCATCTCAGTTTTTGTTTTGTTTTTGTTTTTTGTTTTGTTTTGTTTTTTTCATCGTCTCAGTTTTTAAAGTGTCCCTGTGAACCATGTCTCACATGTGCTTTCTCCCTGGTCATACTGAAAAATGAAGAAAAGTCTTCAACTTGATGAAGGTCATGGCAAAGGTCTAAAGTCTTTCCTGGTAGCAACAGTCATGACCACAGTGGCAGTAAGACATGACTTTGGCTTGAGGAACACAAGGTATAATCTTACTGCAAAGAACAGCCATGGAAAAAGATGCTGGGGTATCGTAAGAATTCTCTCCCTTCTGACTCAGCTCCCTTAAAGGTGTATACTATAGCTACATGTTGTAAACCAATCAGAGTTCCTACTGCTTCATGCAACATCCTAACCACATAGATAGTATAGCATAGCACCAAGAGGGTGCTCACCTTTCTCAAGCTTGGTAGAATCTGAACTCTGAGCTAGGAGATCAAGATTGTCCCAATTCTTTGGAGTTCTTATAAAGATTAAATAAGGAATTAAATAAGCATGTGAAATACTTAGTAATAAATCTGGTACATACAAATTCAAAGGAAGTACCTGAGCCAGGATCTGCAGGGATCCAAAGCTTATGCTGTCTGGTTCATCATCATTATTGGCAAAATTAGAAAATGATCTGCCACTGACTGAATGTCTGTGTCCCCCTAAAATTGGTATGTTGGAGCTCTAATCCCCAAGGTGTTGGTATCTGGAAGTGAGACCTTTGGGAAGTAATTAGGGTAAGAGAATAAATCTCTCCATAATGGAATCAGCACCTCCATAGGAGACACCAGAAAACTTGCTTTCTCTCTGTGTGCCATGTGAGGCAGAAGAAGGCAGCTGCCTGCACACCAGGAAGAGGGCCCTCTCCAGCACCTGGCCTTGCTGATGTCCTGATCTCAAATTTCCAGGCCCCGCAACTGTGAGAAAATAATTGTCTGTTGTATAAACCACCCAGTCTATGGTATTTTGTTATAACTGCCTGAGCTGATTAACATAGCACCTAAAGAAAATATTTAATTTTTCTCCAAAATTCCTTAAAACTCTTATATCATATGATTCCTCTTTTTTTCCTTCCTCTATTGAAATAAGTGATTTTTTCCTACCTACCAGTTTGCTAGGAACCCAGTATCCTCTCCTATGAAAAAACTAGTAATTAAAGCCAAACTTTAAAAAATTCTATCAAATAAAAGATAATCAGCAAATGTATAATGAACCACCCATGTTTTCCTGGCTAGGTACAAACTCTGTATCATATAACTCATACTTTTAAAATGTTTGAAGCAGAAAGTTCAAAGACATTTTGTTATTTGTCAAGATATGGAAATAAGCTTAATGAAGGAAGTTGGTTATTATCACTATTAACAACAAATAATGGTTGAGAGTTATTCTGGCTACATTTATGTTGTAGCACTACAGTTGACTGTACTTGATAGTTGTGTTGTGTCTGTCTTTCTACTACATTTATAAATTACCTTAATGGCAGGGAAGATGTTTCTGTATACTGAGCACTTAGCATGGGAAAAAAAAAAATCGCTCCATGAGTGCAGGGTAAAGGAACAAGTTTTGAGGTACAGCAGATTAAGCTACTGCTTGGGGTGCCCATGTCCATATTGAAGTGCCTGAAATCAAGTCCTGTCTCTGCTTTTGCCCATCTTCCTTCTAATGTATACTCTGGGAAGCAGCAGGTGATGGCCCAAGTACTTGGGTTTTTGCCACCCATAGATCCAGATGAAGTTCCTGGTTTCTGACTTCAACCTAACCCAATCAGATGAAATCTCTCTCTCTCTTCCTTTCTCTCTCTCTCTCTCTCTCTCTCTGTATCTCCCCCTTTCTCCTCCCAACCCTCCCCCTGATCTCTGTCTCTCCCTCTCTGTCACTCTGCCTTTCAAATAAGTAAAACTTTTTAAAATGCAGGTCAATGAAATAATGAATGAATAAATGATACATCATAAGAATTTTAAGTTATAAAGTATAAAACAATGGCACCTGTAGTATAAACTGAAAGACCAGTACATCAAAGGCAAAAAGTGATGTCACAAATAAACTAGCTAAGATGTGCTGCTTTGTTGGAATGTGAGAGTCAACTTTAAGATGGGCACAATAAGAAAATATTTCCCAAAAAGACCAATGTGACCAATAACATATTAGTTCCCTGTTGCTGTTGTAGCAAATCACTTAGTGACTTAAAACAACATCAAGTTGGTATCTTATAGTTCTGGAGGTCAGAAGTCTGAAATGGGCCCCTTGGGCCAAAATCAAAGAGTCTGGAGGCTCTAGGAGAGAATTTTCATTTCCTTACCTTTTTCCATATTTCATGTTCCCTGACAGTAGGCACCTTTCCAGCTCCAATGCCAGCAATGGTCAGTGGGGTCTTTCTCATGTCACATCACTCTGACACTGACCTTCCTGCCTCCCTCTGTCACACTGATCGACTTGTGATTACACTGGGCCCATTCTGATAATCCAGGATGTTCTCCTTATTTTAAAGTCAACTGATTAGTAACATTGATTGCATCTTCTACCTTAATTCCCTTTTGCTAGCTATATTAGTCAACTTTTGCTACTATAATGAAATACCAGACATAGGCAACTTACAAAGGAAGGAAGTTTATTTTGGTTCATGATTCTGGAGGTTCACTGTCCAAAATCTGGCAGGCCCCATTGGTTTGTCACCTGATGACGGAGGTCTTGCTGGCAGAGTTTCCAAGTGGCACACTTTATTGTATGGCAAAAGACAGAAAGTGAGCATGATGATGTCTCTGTCTATGTGCTCTCTTACAAAACCACCAGGATTTCATCATGAAGGTGCCATCCTGATGACCAAAGCCAATCTGATCACTTCCTAAATACTCTACCTCTAAACACCACAATTATATCAAATTTCCATCCTCTGAATCTCATTAATGTAAGACTTGGAAGGCCAAACATCTAACACATGGTACATTCAACATCCAAACTAGTATCCAAACCATAAAACCATGTAACCTAACATATTCACAGGTGCCAAGGATGTTGGCATCTTGAGAGGCCGTCATTTTGCCTACCAAATATAATATCAGAATACATCCCAGCATGTTTGTGCAACAACATGATTTCTATAGAAATTTTCTATATTCAACAATGTTTGAGTGAGTTTACAGGACTAGGTAAGTAGAAGCCTATTTTTGAAAGCATTGAATACCTACCAAAGGGATTTGGACTGTTAAGTAATAACCCTCCCTGTGTCAAATTAATATGAATAGTTGCCATTACGTTTCATATGTTACCTATTTGAAAACACATGATTATAAGATATGTCCAATCCATAGCAACTTTTAAAGATGGGTAAGACTTAACGGAATTTTTAATAGTTAATAAGAGACTTGGAAAACAACTTAGTAGTTGCCTCCTCAAAGTTTGAAAGGAGGAACAAAAAAGTAACAATTGCACTTCAAAGGAAATTATTAAAAGACTTATTATATGCGGTCCAGAGAATGACCTGATACTCTGAGACATAGAAGCATGAGAGGAGCAAGGCACACAAACATATGCTCCTCAGTGAGCCACAGAACATTAACGTCAAGCACAAAGATGTCTCCGAAAATAAGGATGCAAGAACTCTTATCAGCAGACCAGAAAACAGGTCCAAGAAGGAGATCACGGACAACAAAGTATACACATACTGACCAAGAGGTCCCAATGAGAAAACAGAGTGGGAACAGTTGGTATCCACCTACCATAAACAGAAAGATATGCAATCATTTTAGGTAATTTACAGAATAGTAAATTCTGGAATTTAAATGTGGGATGGGAAAATAAAATTACCAAGAGGAAACGCTTATGGATTCATTTGATAATTAAGATCTTCAATATGTATCCATGCTGTAAAATATTCTAAAGTGACAGGTTTTCCTTCATTGATCATGATGCTCTTATTCACTTATCAATACTACATACCAAATTAAAAAGGGCTCAGTAGTAGTCCATGTACTATACTATGCAGAGAGTGTGTTGAATAGATCCTATAGAAAGCATAATAAATACTAAAAGTAAAAATAAATGGCCTCACCATTACTTTTCACCCTCAATTTTTCCTACCATTACAGAAAAGTGTGAACTTCTAGAATTATCTAAAATAATAGGCATGATGTATATTAGCTTTCAACACAGTATCTTCCAGTTTTCTCTTTCTTATTTTGTTTAATTCCTCAGATTATAGGAAATGTAGGCACTCATAACGCTAGCAAAGCCTTTAGCCTTAGAAAGAACCAAGAAAGACAATGGAAAAGAAAATACAGCGAACTGTGTTTCCAATTACCAGCAGATGCTTTCATTTATTCTAAGCGTTCTTGTTTAGTTAACTGTACAAATTTTTAATCATATAAATGTGGCAGTGTTCTAGCCTCACGCTGTTGGTTACCCCTGTCTTCCAGCTGATTTCACATGCCTCTGGCCTTCTGGCATCACTTTCCCACAAGTACTACATCTGGGACTTCATGAATTCCAGGAGATACCTGTTGAAAAAGTACAGCCTGTTGTAGAGTTTATTTTATTTATCTTTTGTGGTGTGTATGTGTGTGTCTGTCTCACTGAGGCTGTGACACTGCGGTACATTTCTCTGAGTCAGCAGTACCATTGGCCACTGGCTACAGCAACAGGAATGAATGCCTAGTTTCTTTTTTTCCATTTTTATTTCTTTGTGGAATCATCTGGTCACCATTCATTCATGCCTGGAATATTACAATAGGAAAGATGACCAGGTTTCATCCAAAAACTCTTTGCAGAAATCTTTAATAAATCAAATGAGGGAACAGGTCTTGGTGAGAGTATGCTCAGTGTTGGAGATCAAAGACTCACAGGGCAGGCATTCGGTGCAGCAGTAAAGAATTTGCTTGGGTTGCTTGCAGTCCATATTCCACCGCCAGAGATTTGAGTCCTGGATCTGCTCTGGATTCCAGGTTTTACCCAGGTGCACCCTGGGAGGCAGCAAGTGTTGTCTCATAAGTTGAGTCCATGCCACCCACATGGGAGACCCAGATTGAGATCCTGGCTCCTGGCTTCCCAGCTTTGGTCTGGCCCAGCACTGGCTGTAATGGGTATCTTCCCACACACACACTTTCTCTCTCTCTCTCTCTCTCTCCCCCTCTTTTTCCCTCTCTCTTTCTCTCTCTCTCTCCCCTCTCTTTCTCTCTCTCTCTCTCTCTCTCTCTCTCTCTCTCTCTCTCTCTCTCTGTGTCACTCCCTCTCCCTCTCCAAATAAAGTAAAAAAACAAAGTGAGAAGAGTAGCAAAATTAGCCTAACTAAATTTTGTTTGACAATTGACTTTCAAATAGTATTTTATTATGAAGTTGTTTAAGCCTCCATCATGTATATTCATTACAGAGCCTAATACTTAACATTCAACCTTATCTTTAAAGTCAACTCCTTAGGGAAAAGAAATGAATGAAACAAAATTGAAAAGCCAAGCAGTGGTTCAATGCTGTGAATGCCCCTGGACACAACCCCTGTTCTTACAGAGCAGGCCTGATTGAATTATTGCATTGCAAGTCCTTGATTCGAGCTATCCTGATTGTTTTTTCAGAGCTATCCTGATTGTTTTTTCAGAAGCCCTAATAGGTGTATCTGTAAAGACTGAGAACACTGCTGCATTTTCTTTCATAAATTACTAATATGACACAGGCAGAAGAGAGCTGCCAGCTGATGGTCCTCTAGCTTTGTTACTCCAGATTGAGGTCTTAGACCAGCAGCCTCCTCATTCCCAAGGAACGTGTTAAAAATACAGTCTCAGGTCCCCATCCAGACCTGCCTGAATCAGAATCTATTGCAATGGATCTCCAGGTTACTCGTATGAATGTTAGCATTTGAAAAGTTTTGCTCCTGAATAACCTATGAGTGACACCTTTTGGTGTAGATATTTTATGTAATTCATAATCACCAGGAGGTAATAAGTGAGTAAGAGAGAGGGAAAAGGAAAGCATAAATCGAAGAGGCTATGGATTATACTCCATGCACATAGAACAGTTGAAATTTCCTTCTTTCAGACTGACTTTGAGCTCCATAAACATAAGCATAAATGAATGTCAAGGGCAAAAGCAGGTCTTGTTAGACTCAATGCCTTACCCTTTGCTCTGTTGTTTATATCAATAATCATTCTAGTCGTCTAGTTTCTTTTCATCATAGTAAGAGGAAAATCCCTCATGCAGGCACTTTCTAGCAGTTTTTTGAGGCTGCTGAGATAAGCTCCTGCCTTGAGGCCTCCTCAGCCTGGCCTAATTGGTGAAAGCTTGCCAAAGCCATGCATCTCACTTGTTAAAATCGTCACAACAATCACTAGAGACGCAGTGCGGACTCTGTTTAGGCCACTTGTTTAAACACTGTGTTCGATTTTGCACACTATACACATATGAAATGGAAATCCACAAGGAACAAGCTATGAAACTGAGGAATAAAGACTTCAGGCAAAAAATATGTGTCTCTCCTAAGTTTGTCTGAGCAAACGAGGGCATTGGGCAGCCTGAAGACACATGCTCACTACCAGAGCAAATGACACAAAGCTGCACAGCTTGTGCACATCAAACACTCCCATTAGTCAGTGCGGACTGAATCGAAATTCCTCATCAAAAGAAGCTAGATGGTATTAACCGGAGCACTAAATAACCCACAGTAAAGATGACCCTGGCATGATGCACAAGCTGTTACACCTCTAAAATGTACTTCCAAAGAGTGCTTTCCCAGCTGAGCCATTTCTATGAACACACACATTATCCTTTATCTATAGTAGCCCTGCCTCCTTCCACGGTTCACTGTCCACATTTGAATTACCAATGGTCCCAATGTCCCAAAATATTAAATGGGAAATCCCATATCTTCGGAAGGTTAAAAGCAGCCTAATGCTATGCCGCAACGCCTCTGTCATTCACCTCCTTCACCGTATCGCTTAGGCATTTGTCACCTGACATCATCACAAGAAAGATGTGTGCAGCAAATAGATATTCTGAGAAAGAGAGAGGGAGAAAGAGAGACCGCATTCGCATAACTCATAGTACAGTGTGTAACTGTTCTATTTTATTACTAGCTATTGCTTTTAATCTACTACCATGCCTAACTTTTAAACTAAACTTTATCATCGGTATGCACGTGCGGGAAACATATAGTGTATATAGCATATCTGGTTTCAGGAATCCACTAGGGATCTTGGAATGTATGGATAAGGGCTGGGGTGGTAGAGCGGAGGTGGAGGAGGAGGGGGGCCAAAGGGCTCTCATTCTCACGTCAATGACTTTGCCTACCTTCCTCACCTTTCTACCTTTGCATCCCTTCCTGTCTCTCCCAGTGTCCACTCAACAGCACTCTCCATTTGATTCTCTGTCTTGGATTTCCTCAACTCCTGCATTCTTCTAGAGGACATGAATTTCCCAATTGAGACCTATGCTGGGTGGGAGGTTTGATTTCTCAGCTTTCTTTTTCTTTTTTCTTTTCTTTTTGAAGATTTATTTATTTATTTTGAAATTTAGAGTTGCATAGAGATTAGGAGAGACAGAGAAGGAGATAGACAGAGATCTTCCATGCTCTGATTCACTCCTCAGATGGCCACAGTGGCCAGGGCTAAGCCAACTTGATGCCAGTAGCCAGGAGCTTCTTCCAGGTCTCCCACAGGGATGCAGGGGCCAGAGCCTTGGCCATCTTCTGCTGCTTTTCCCAGGCATATTAGCAGGGAGCTGGATCAGAATTGGAACAACTGGGACATGAACCGGTATGAACCAGTGCCAATATGGGATACTGGCACTTAGGCAGCAGCTTAACCCACTATGCCACAGTGCCAGGCTGACTTCTTAGCTTTCTAATAGATCCCAGAAAAGTATAGCCAAAGATTTTAGGTCAGTGGTCAATTATGATTTCTTAATGCTTAAAAAAATATATAAAATTTTTATAGCACTTCAAGAGTCACATTTTAGTCTTATTTAATATTTAGAAGATCCCAGTGTGGTAGATAAGATGCTTATTGCTATCATAAGCCATTTAAAATAAGACACTAGAGGGTGGGCATTTGACACAGTAGTTAAAATTTTGCTTGGGATATCCACTCCCCATATTGGAGTGGCTGGTCCCAATTCCACTTTGTCCTCATGGGAGGCAGCAGGTGATGTCATAAGGACCTGGGTCCTTGCCACTCACAGGGAAAACCCGCTTAGGTTCTAGGATCCTCATTTAGACCTGGCCCCGCCCCCGCCATTAGACATTTGAGATTAGTGAGCAAGCAGACGGTAGATCACTATCTGTCTCTGTTTCTCTGCCTTTCAAATAAATTAAATGTATATGTACATATATATACAGATAAATTAAATATATATACATATATATACAGATAAATTTTCTTTTTAATAAATAAGTAAACAAGACACTAACTTTGAGGTAAAGCTTAGTAGTGAGTACAGGTTGAGACCCAGTTTTTGGAACCCTGACATACATAGTCTAGGAGATGTCATTGCTGTAGCTATTTTTTTTTTATTTTTTTAAGTTTGATTTATTGATTTCAAAAGGCAGAATGACAGAGAGAGAACTATATACATGCAAAGATCTCTTATCAACTGATTCATTCCCCAAATGCTCACAACAGCTGGTGTTAGACAGGCCAAAGTGAGGAGCCAAGAACTCCATTCAGGTCTGTTACATAGGTGACAAGGGCCAAAACACTTGAGTCGTGATCTGCTCCCCATTAGGGTGTTCTTTAACAGGAAGCTAGATCATAAGGAGAGGCAAGACTAGATCACAGGTGCTGCAACATTTGATGTGGGCATCCCAAACAGCAACTTAACTTAACCCCCTGCACCACAACGCCCACCTGAAGCTATTTTCTAAGAAGCTGGCACACTTGAAAATGAAATTATGAAAAGTGTCCTCTGCCATCACTTATGCTTTTTCCCAATCAAAAATAAGTTCTGAAATCCTAAAAAGATTGTAGACAGAGGATGCCAGGAATCCAGGACACATGGAACCATCAGAGGCTCAGTAATGGAGAAGAGCTAGCCACAGGTCATGTTCATCAGCAGAGAAGAGCCAAGTGCAAAAGCCAAGCCTTCTTGCCATTTTGTTCTCAACCCTGTGTTACTGGACTCTTGTCACAAAATTCTCAGAGGCAGCAAACTTAGCATAAGTTAAGTTATCTAACAGCCAGGAGGAAGCTCAATGATAGCTGAAAGCCTGCTATGTAAAAAATATAAATAAACAAATAATGGAAGAAGAGGTCATTCACACTGAAAAACAGAATTAGATAGGGAAGGCCAGGCAGGCCAGAAGTACCTTGAAAAGCACCCACCCACTAATACTTTATCCTTTTTAGTATTTGTTGTTGTTGTTGTTGTTCTAGTACTATTGGTTGAACTCAGTAATTAACACACAATTATTCTTAGGTGTTTAAATTTTAACTGAAAAGTGATCCCTGTTAAATCTAAGAGTGGAAAAAGAGAGGGAGGAGACGAACAATTTGGAACATGCTCAATCGGACTGGCCGCAAATGGTGGAGTTAGAAATGTGCCAGGGGATTCCAACACAATCCCATCAAGATGGCATGTACCAATGCCATCGCACTAGTCCAAGTGATCAATTTCAGCTCACAATTGATAGTTCTGATAGGTCTAAGAGTCAAAGAGATCACACAAACAAGACAAGTATCTGCTAATACTAACTGATAGAATCAAAAAGGGAGAGAAAGATCCAACATGGGAAGTGGGATACACAGCAGACTCATAGGATGGCAGATGTCCTAAACAACACTCCGGCCTCAGAATCAGCCCTCAAGGCATTCAGATCTGGCTGAAGAGCCCATGAGAGTATAGCAGGCATGGAAAGCCAAGATATCATGGAAAAAAAAAAAAGACCTAAATGAATGATCTCTGTGAGTGAGATCCCAGTGGAAAGAACGGGGCCATCGAAGAAGGAGGTACCCTTCTCCGAAGGGAGGAGAGAACTTCCACTTTGACTATGACCCTATCGGAATAAGATCGAAGTCAGCGAACTCTAAAGGCTTCCATAGCCCTGGCAACTCATGACTAGAGCCTAGGGAGATTACTGACGCCATGAACAGGAGTGTCAAATTGTTAAATCAGCAACAGGAGTCACTGTGTACTTACACCCCATGTGGGATCTGTCCCTAATGTGTCATCTAAAGCCAAGTGATGCTATAACTAGTACTGAAACAGTATTTTTATACTTTGCGTTTCTGTGTGGGCACAAACTGATGAGGTCTTTACTAATTATATACTGAATTGATCTTCTGTATATAAAGAGAATTGGAAATGAAAAAAAAACAACCTGGTGTTAAAATGGAAATGGCATAGGAAATTAATTAATTTGAAAAAAAAATTATGTAGGATCTCTGTCTTTAATGTGCTGTACATTGCTATTTAATGCTATAATTAGTAATCCAATGGTAGTTTTTTCACTTTATGTTGCTATATGGGCAAAATGTTGAAATCTTTACCTAATATATACTAAACTGATCTTCTGTATACAAAGAGAATTGAAAATGAATCTTTACATGAATGGAAGGGGAAAGGGAGCGGGAAGGGGGAGGATTGCGGGCGGGAGGGAAGTTATGGGAGGGGGGAAGCCATTGTAACCCATGGGCTATACTTTGGAAATTTATATTCATTAAATAAAAGTAAAAAAAAAAAAAAAAAAAAGCACCCACCCACAGGCTAGCCCAGGAAGCTCCTTCTGCTGCTGCTGTTCTCAGCTAATACATATTTGCAGGGTGCATAAAAGAACGATTGATTATAGTTTAGACGTCTGCTGTGAAATCAGACTGTGAATCTGTCAGCTCAGCCTAGTCTGCTTCCCCTCCCTCGTCTTTCCTCGTCTCATGGCACCCACTTTCCTCCTTTCTCATGTGACAGTCCAAAGTGTGTGCTGCCTTGTATGGTCGCTCTATAGCGCGAGTCCTTTTCCATTCTTGCTGGCGTTGTTCCTTGAGATTAGCTAAGGCCAAAGTTATTACATTTCTATTTCTCCTGAAGGACACTGTAAATTGTTTGAGCTTCTCCTCCTTAGACTACATTAAACAAAGTTGAAAGACCTGTTTTTCCTTCTGCTCCTTGTGAACTTCATTTTGCATTGCATTTGTGAAAGCAGGGTGGGCTGTGTGTGTCTATTTACACATCCATATTTGAATTGAGCTGATGGAGAGGAAAGCAAAAAGTCCAGGGCAAAGTAAACAAACTCTCAATAGCTTGAATTTTCTTTCTAAATGATAGAATGGAGATGAGGGGCTCCAAGGGTACAAAGTACACATGCAAAACATCTGAGTGAGAAGACTTTCAGTAAGATGATCTTTTGTGAGAATCTTGAGAGACTCACAATGACAGTGAATATAGATTTCTAAGTTTCCATTTTGTAAAAAAACTAAAAGGTATAATTTCCATATTCATTAGAAATATTTAACATTGTTGATATTATTAATATTTTATTCTAACAAAGGTATATCTGTCTAATCACTAGTATACCCACAGTGTACAAGATTTGTACACGGCCCTCAGAACACTAAAATTCTTTACAGTAATCCATGTTCTAAAGCACCTATATCTTTGACATTTGTTTCTTGATCATATACTTCAGTACTAAGGCTATCAATTTGTTTATTTGTTTGTTTATAGCTGCAACCACACAGCAGTCTTTTGGGTAGAATCAAGTATCTAGTTGGAATAGGCTGTTTTGACATTGATAGTTCTCATTACATTTCTTTCACACAAGAGGAGAACTACTCTATTTTCTCTTTAATGGAATCCTGGGTTAACTAAAAATGCCTGAACAAAGAACTTGGTTATTTTGTGTCCTTTTTTATTTGTTTTGTTTTTTAAAGATTTATTTATTTATTTGAAAGTCAGAGTTACACAGAGAGTGAAGAGAGGCAGAGAGAAAGAGAGAGAGAGAGAGGTCTTCCATCTACTGGTTCACTCTCCAGTTGGCAACAATGGCTGGAGCTGCGCCGATCCGAAGCCAGGAGCCAGGAGCTTCTTCCGGGTCTCCCACGTGGGTACAAGGACTTGGGCCATCTTCCACTGCTTTCTCAGACCATAGCAGAGAGCTGGCTGGACATGGAGCAGCCGGGCCTCGAACCAGCATCCATAAGGGATGCCGGCCCTCCAGGCCAGAGTGTTAACCCACTGCATCACAGCGCTGGCCCCAGAACTCAGTTATTTTGAAAAGTCTACCTTAAAACTTCCTGTCTGTAGCATGTTAATTCCAGACACTAGCATTTGTGAGAATTCTTGTAATTCAGAAAGATGAGGCTTAGCTCCAAACCTCTTCTGAGCGCAGAGCATCCCTCTACCCCATTCCCAGGGATCCAAACTTCTAGTTACAGGTGCTATCCCAAGGCAACTGATGCTCACTAAGGTAAGAAACCATGGGTATACAGACATGCTTTTCTAAAGGGACCATCTGAAAGACAAAAGAGATCACAGCTTATGAGATGCTAGCACAAAATGTAACAAAACCACTCTTCCAAGAATCAATGTGCTAAAGAGGTTTTAGTGCAACAAGAGCTAGCATCTCATCAGTTTGTCCCAATCTCTTGAGCTTGCAGTTCAGCCAAAAATCTCCTGAGCCAAGCTTTCTCGCAAGATTTCCTGTACTTCCTGTTTCTATGTGAGCCAGAAATACCACGAGAACGACCTTTCTTGTGGTATTTTTGCACTTCTGGGGTGAAGATAATCCCATATTGGGGAAAAATTTTTTTGAATTGTGCAAATATTTTCAATTTTCAAACCTTCAAAGGAAGTAGGTTCTTCCGTGAGAATGAAAATGCAAGATGGTGTTTGCTTGACCCTAACTCATCTCCCATAGGAAGTATTCATGTTCAGCGATCCCACGTTCTGTAACTGCTCTCAGATATTTTTATAAAGAAATGTGTAAAATAATATAGAGAATACAGTGGAGATGGATTTTTTAGATGTCAGTTGTAAAGAAATGTGAAAGTGCTGTTCTTAATGCATTAGTGTATGTCATATATTATATCATATATTTGTTTTTCTTTGTTCTTAACCCCTTTGTTCCAAGGGTCAGGATATCCTGATGCTAAGTACTAGTGCAAAATAACTGAACAAAAATAAAAATAGTCAAATACTTAGGAAACTCTTCAGTTGTTATGTGAAGGAAGTTTGTGACTGAGGAGTGAGTTTAAGACATTATTCAGGAAATACGGTAATAGAGTACGACAGCCTACATGTGTTTATTCAATAAAATCCTCTCCATTCGAGAGCAGCTTTGTGCCCCCAGTCTGATGGAAGGGTAAGAGAGGGACTGGAGAGCTGTCCAAAGTGATCAAAGCTCACACTCTTGCGTGAATCCTTTCATCTCGTAACAAAGAGAGAAGCACAAAGGCACATCTTTGTGGCAAAGTGGATCACTGATGATTCCATAACTGGGCTTGTTTTGGGAGAGCTTTTTGATCAATATTTTAATAATTAAATTCAGTGTGTCCTCCCTGTCTTTTATTGTTTTATGCCCTCAAAGAGTGTTGACCTTCACCTATTAAGAAAGAGAGTGGGTTTCTTGGTGGAAAAAAAAAAAAAGTCACTTAATTCAGTGTGGAAAATCAAATTTATTAACCATGGGCTTAAGAGAACCAATAATAACAACGGCAACATTACAGTAGCTCTGCTGGTTTCAACTTTTAAAAAACCAGACGAGAGCAATGAACATAAAACGGTCCTTCTCCTCCCCTCTCCCCTAAAGAAACATCCAATGATTGTGTGATAAACCAGCCCCGCAAGGAATGCAGACCAGGAGCAACAGATTGTACATCAGCAAAAGAAAAAGCCAAGCAAAATAAAGCACTTCGCGGCGCAGAGAAGTGAAGAGGAGGAAAGACAGGGTTGTTCCAATGTCTGCCAAGAAAAGAGGGGCTACCCGCGTGACGGGTCATGTTCAAATTGTTCCTGCAAACCCTATTGCTGGCAGAAGTGCCAAGTCCAATAGCATCCCACCTTCGTGTATGCCCAGGGTCTTTCACAGGAGCCGCGGGGCGGGGAGGGGGTGGCCCCGGTTGTGTTGCTTCCAGAGTTGGCGCCTCCATCTCTAAGCCCTGAGAAGCACAACCCGAGGCTGTCAGTTCAGCCACTCTCAGGTCGGGAACACCGTAGCCGAGAGGCCCAGAAATAAAGTCCACTGCGCTCACTGTCTCCAGAAAGTGAGTCTTTTACACTCTTCCCCTTGCTTTTTTCACTGCCATTTGTGCCTCCCCCGCCATGAACATTCTTTAAAATGAGGAGCTTCCTTTGAAGGGGGGGGGAGGTGGTGACCATCCGGAGCCCTGCATGCGGGCTCCCCAGGCCCCCTGCACACCCGCATGGGGATCATGAGGCTTCCCTCATTCACTTCTTTGGGAGTTAGCTTTGCAATGTGATTCAGTGTTATTTCCCTTCCAACTGAAGGGCAGCTGAGGTTACAAAGGGATTTGACTAATAGGCCAAAACCCACTTAGGTTTGCTGAGAACCAAGTGACAGCAAGCAACGGGGGAGGGATGTGGAGAAGGAAAGGCGGGAGACCGAAGGGCCCTGAGGATCAGCCCCTCCCAGCGCGAGCCGTGGTGGATGGGCCAGGTGGCCCACCAGGCCTTCCAGAGACAGGCGGCTGCGAACTGGCTCTCTGAGGGTGCTCAGCTCCCCACCACCACCACCACCACCGTCACTGTTTTCCAGGCGCTCCTTGGGGCTCCCGGGTCAGGGCGGGAGCCTGGGAAACTTCCAGGCCTCCTGCACCACAGGAGGGACTCCTCTGGGGGACCCCTCTGAGGGTCTGGCCAAGGGGGGAGCCCTACTGCTTTGCCTGAGGCCCTTCAGAGCCAAGCCATGGGACAAACTTTGCAGAGCACCCAAAGAGAGTCGAAAACAAATAAATGAGAAGGCAGCAAGAGGAAAAGCAAAGGCTGAAACCTCGATGGCTTTTTTTTTTTTTCCCTTGCTGTCGTTCCAGCTGCAGCCTGGGATTAATTAAGTGCCTGAGAGAGAAGGGAAAAAACGCATCCTATCTGTAAGGAAGGAGTACAGTAACAGTTTCCCAGCAGTACGAGGCGAGCCGCGAAGTGCATCGCCGTCGCCGGCAGTGTTTGTGGAGGGACTGCGGGGACAGGAAAGCTGGGCCAGGCTGGAGGAGGCTTGTCTGTCCAGAGCTGGAGAGGGTTTCCCGGGGGCTCGCCTGCCCCTGCCTGGGAAGAATTTCCACTCCGGTAGCAGCAGCGGCGGCAGCGGCGGCGGCGCCGGCGGCCGCAGCAGCAGCAGCAACAACAGCAACAGCAGCAGCCGCCCGACCTCCTCTTCTGGGGCTCGGGGCAGAATGCCTGTGCTCGAGCGCTATTTCCACTCGGCAGAGCTGGGCAGGAGGTGGCCGGCCCCAGAAGGTGCGCTGCCCCCTTCCCTGGGCAGCCGGCCGGGGTGCCAGCAGGGGCCGCTGCCCTGGGACTTGCCAGAGATGATCAGGATGGTAAAGCTGGTTTGGAAATCCAAAAGCGAGCTGCAGGCGACCAAACAGAGAGGCATTCTGGAACACGAAGATGCTCTCCACAGCCTTCCAGGTAAACTGATGGTGGGGTGTGAGAGGTGACAGGGCCACGGCTGAGACTCCTTGGGCGACGACAAGCCCCCAAACTGGGGCAAGGCATGAAGGCAAAGTGTGCAGCAGGGTCGGAAGGCTGTGGCTTGCCAGAGGCTGCTCTGTTACAGCAATGCATGTTAAAATTCAGAGCGGTATGGTAGGAGGAGCATTCAATTGGAGATCCAGAAATCGGGGTTCTGGGCTCAGCTTTCCCCCAGGCTCGCCCTGGGGGCTTCCAGGAGTCCAGATCCTGAGTTTCAGTCCTCAAGAGGAAGGGACGGAATTGGATGTGTTTCCTTGTGCCTCTCACCTCTCACATTTGTTGTCAACATGTTGGAGATGTCTCCAAGAGAATATTCTCTTCGGCTTACTTTTTAAGATTCTTTTTAAAAAGTCAAATATGTTTCCTAGTTTTTAGCTACGGAGATACCACATGTGTAATGGTCCCAGGACTAAGTTTGACCTGCACACTTTTTGATTTCTGTCCTGGGCAAGTTGGTGAACTTCCTTGCCTCAGTTTCCCCCTTTGACGAGTGACAATAATACAGACACCTCCATTGATAGGAGGGAAAATCACCTCACTCACCACTGTGGAGATGACGATCCAGAAGGACTTTGTCCAAAGAATGCGCCATGTTTGGGACGACTGCGTTTCTAACAGTGGGTGCAGCATCCCAGACGCCTGGTATCCCAGGGAAGGCTCCCAAGGGGCTGCATGAACTGGGAATGCCATGAGTGACTGCAGGGTACTCTCTCTTTCTTTGGGCAAATAAGTTAGCAAATATTGGAAATTAGTGGGTTCACTCTGGGAGAAATCATATGAGTGCGTGTTTATGCATTTGAGGTCTTGGCTGGCCCCGTGCAGTGGAATCCTGATATGCAATTGGTGGTGAGAGATGGGGAGATGGAAAAGAGATATCAAAAATTACCTCTCCATCATAGAAGGAGATTAGGAAATAAGAACTCACTTAGTTTCATTTTTAATAACTTATGACTAGAACTTTAAGTTGCCTCATAAGCTATAAGGAAGGTTACTAAAAAAGTAATGGTCTGAGCTCTTGTGCGCTAGTAAACAATGAGTATTGGAGGACTTAGGAAAGAGAAGGAAACCAATCAGCTGAGGCTTGTGGGGCACCTGGGAGATGGAAGCCCAGGAAAATGGGTCTTGGTCAGGAGAAATGAGGTAATGCTAAAGCCATCCCATATTTCTGTGAGGAGGGCACAAGAAATGGAAAAGGCCACCTGGGCAGAAAATTTGACTGTGACACTGCGACTGTCACTCCGCTTAGTTTGTTTCGGTCAACTACATGATGTAGATTTGTCTTCCAAATGGTATCCTCTGCTAAAACTACCTCACTCAACAGGTAGCATGTCTGTGAGGACAGATGTATGTTGTTATCATAGTACATATCAGCAGGTCTGATTCCTGGAAAAAAAAAACCCTGGAAACAGAACTCCTGCAACTTTGTATACCTTAAAGTGGACAGCTTTGTGGAGGTTATGAAGAACAGCCAGTTGGGTCTTAATATGCCTCCGTGAGCAATGTCTTAGAGCCCCTTGGGTTCCCAGGGAGCTGCAGCCCGCTCAGCTCTAAGGAGGCAAGCTCTACTCCAACACACCCCACTCCCCACCAAAGGATGTCCATCTGCCTCCTCATCTCCTTCCCATGCCCTCCCATTCTCAGGAAGCAGAGGGCTCACCTGTTCTGGAATTGGGCATAAAACCACATCACCCATAGACTCAGGTCAAGTCTGTTTGACAGAACCCCAAGGATGGTCGCTTCCCTGTCCAAATGGCCTCCTGCTTCCTCCTCATTCATCTCGTGCCTAATGCTTGTCAAGTGATTTTCACCTGTGTCACATTCACCCAAGCAGCCTAATGTGGGGACTTCAGGAAAATTTGAAGAGTATTTTAAAAAGTTTAGTGTTTTTCCAGAGTTAGAAACTGATGGTTTAAGTTGATGGTTTTTAGCAGAAGGGAGTATTTGGTTGCAAGTTCCTCAAAGTATCTACCAAGATACATGGCCATTTCTATCTCTTTCTCTCGATCTCACCCTTGCCCTAGTACCCTCCAACAATGTACACTTTGACAGTATTATCCAGCAAGTGATGGTACATCAAAAGATATCCTGCCTCCAAGCCTTGCCTTCTTCTTGGAATGCCTTTCTTTGGCTCAGCCAACTGAAAATGTTCTGTTCAAACCACAAACTCCAGTTCAAGTGTCCTTTCCTTTGGACTAACTTTCCTGATCTCTGCTTACTCCTTTCCTCCCCAACAGCTGCTTATTATCTCCTCTTTGCTACCTTCTCCTATAGGAACTGTATGCATCACATCATATTTTTACCATGCTATAATGAGAAAAATTAAATATTACAACATTCTGTATATATATTCTGTATATATTTTGATAACAGATGAATAGGTTTAAACTAAAATTACAAAATTCTAAAGAGCAAATTTTCACTTTGGAGAATTTTAGAGATAAGTGTCACAAGTTCTTAATACATTTAACTGAACCTTAAAAGGTCTAGCTTTTCTTTTCTTCCGTGAAGGATGTCGGTGTTTTTCCTCCTGCTTCTTAGACAACACTGGAACTTTGTTTCTCACAAGTGAAATAGAAAAAAATGGCCTGAGATTTTGCTTAGGTGATAAAGGGAGGGAGTAAAAGAATTTATGGGCAAATAAAAACAAAAGTGTATATTTGTGAGCAATTTTAAGATGAAGTGCACTGAACTGTGTGAGTGATGGAAGGCAAAGAGGAGTGCCTTGAAAAAAGCAAGGAGATGCTAAGGAGAGGGTGAAGTGTCAGCATCTCCCCCCATCCTCAGATCGGCATGGGAGGGAGACATTTGTTGAGTGGCTTTTCAAAGCAAGACACTGGGGCAGGAATGGGAGGTGACAGGAGGGAGAAAGTCTTGTCACTTTTACATGTTCGGGTGCATGAATCTAGGAGTGCTCCCCAAATTGGGCATTGGCCTAGGCATGGTTCACCCGAAAGAGGGGCTCTGGAAATTACTAGCAGACTTGGGGGTCACACTATTTACTCAGTTGAATAGAATTGTAGGCTATTATTAATTGTATTAGTATATCTTCTTTCTTTTTTGAAAAGGAAGGTGGGAAAAAAGGTCTAATTATCTAGTTAACCCCTGTATTTTAGAAATGAGGTGAACAGTTCAAAAGGAGTAAACAGTTGGTTCAAGGTCACACAGTGAAGCTGTGCCAGGACCAGACCAGGATCTCAGTTGCCCAGCACTGGTCCACAGAGTTCACAGGATCCGGGCATATGGTGGGTAGCTTCAGTTTATATTTAAGCCAAGATATGACTTTATTGATTTTATGTAGATGGAACAGACATGAGAATTCCTAATATAATATCAACCTCAGTCACACAAGAAAAACAACAGTACCAGCAGAATGAGGCAAAGGACTGTGCCACTTCTTTTGTGGGCTTGAGTCTTATTATCCAGCCAGGGACAGGGGCTCAGAATGTGCAGCAAAGCAGGTAGTGGGGAGAAGGAAGAGGGATGAGAAATAAGCAGGTGGGTTCCCAAAAACTGTGATTATAGTTATTATTCTAATTATGATTCTAGCCAGCCCCTGGCTTTATGACTGGGCATCCCCTAGCAGGGTCGTCCTTAGCAGAATAAATCGCCTGATGTTGGAACTCCACCAAATAGCTACAGACTCTGCATCTGTGGAACTTTGCATTTTCAGATCTCTGGCCTAAATTTTACATTATATTTACTTATTTATTAAGCTTGTTCCCATTGCAATAGCCTTAGGTTCTAGGAAAATATAAAAATACACAAGTCTGTCCAAAAAAAGAGAAAAAAAAAACTCATTTTCACCACAGACATTGTAACTTTTCTGCCTTTCAAGAGAATACAGATATCCCAGCCCTGAGTATAGAACAATTTCAGGCAAGAAAATCTACCAAAAACTTCAGATTCAAAATTCTGCAATCCAAACTGACATTTCAAGTGCTATTTTTAAAATGTCTCAAGTGTCAAGCATGATATAAATTAAACCTGTTGAAAATTAAACACCTCAATTATTAAAATTTGAGAAACATTTATTGGATGCTTAGTGTGTACCAGGGACTGTGCTAGGTACTGTAAATTCGGAGTTGAGGGGCCTGCACTGTGGCATAATGGGTTAAGGTTCTGCCTGCAGCATCAACATCCCACTTGGATGCTAGTTCAAGTCCCAGCTGCTCCCTTTCTGATGCAGCTCCCTGTTAATGTGCCTGGGAAAGCAGTGGAAGACAGCCCCAGTGCTTCGGGCCCTGAGCCCACGTGGGAGACCAGAAAGAAGCTCCTGGCTCCTGGTTTCAGATCGACTCAGCTCCTACCATTGCAGTCATCTGGGGAGTGAACCAGCAAATGGAAGACCTTTCTGTCTCTCCCTTTCTCTGTCTGTAACTCTGCCTCTCAGATAAATAAAATAAATCTTTTAATAAAATAAAAGCTAAAAATGACATTTCTGTGTATTTTTAAAAACTCAAGAGATGAATCAAAGGCTTAATGAGGAAAAAATTACTCTGAATTTATGATCAGATTTATATCCACAGCATCATTGTGAAAATAAGTATTTATTAGTTTAAGCCTCTCTGTCAATTCAAATTATTGACTGTAAAAGGTGAAATTCAAAAACACTTGTCAGAATTCATATGCACTTTCAAATACTCATCAGTACTAATACTCCATTCAAAGAAAAGATTGGTTTTTTTAAAAATATATTTATTTATTTATTTCAAAGGCAGAGTTACAGACAGAGAGGGAGAGACAGAGAGAAAGAGATCTTCCATCCATTGGTTTACTCCTCAAATGGCCACAATAGCCATGGCTAGGCTAGGCTGAAGCCAGGAACTCCATGGGGTCTCTCATGTGGGTAGCAGGGACCCAAGAACTTTCACCATCTTCTGCTGCTTTCCCAGGAGCATTAGCAAGGAGCTGAATTGGGAGCGGAGCAGCAAGGACACTAACCAGGACTCATATGGGATGCTGGTGTTGCAGGTGGCAGCTTAACCCACTGTGCTACACCACTAATCCCAGAAGAAATTGTTTTGAGTAAAGAATCAGTTAGTCCTATCATCAGGTAACTTGATATTAATTCATAACCTTTTTCTGAAATTACTGCTTGTAGACAGTAGCCTGTATTCAATCTGTAGTTATTCTGGATAATGATCATTGACAATTGAGTCTGTCCTTTACATGAGAATGCAAATTGGATCACACTTGGACCACATCAGCTCACCTTGAACTACACCTGCTCTTGCACCTGACTTGTTTTCTTAGATGACAGAAACCCAGGTTCAAAAGTACTCTCTTGGGCTCCCAAGTTCCAATTGCTTCTGAGTGCACAGAGAGCAAAGAGTGCCAGACCATAGTGGCTGTGTTGAGATATTGAAGCTTTTAAATCCTGCATCGTCAACACTGAACTGTGATCCTAGCAAATTACTTCATCTCTCTGTGCCTTATTTTCTTTTTCTATAAGAAGGAGATAATAATGAAAGCTTCACCTAAGGTAGTGAAGGCTAAGTAGTAAACCCCGCCCCCCCAAAAAAAGCTCCTTAAAGAGCGTATATTCTTGGTAAACATTAACCATCATAAGTATTGGTGTTGGCGTTATTTTCTCCACTTCTCCCTCTTTCAGTCCTCCCTTCCTATCAGTTAGTGGCCCTTGGTCAAACTTCATGGTGTTTTGTCTGTACTCTTGCAACAGCCTGCAACCTCAGTACGCTCTCTGCCCCACTTCTTTCTACTCTGTGATGTACATCAACAATGTTAAAAGAAAAATCCCCGTGTCCTGCCCTTCTCCTAAGTCCTTCAGTGACTCTTCACTATCTGCAGAGAACATCCAAATTCTTCCACTGTGTTCAGATCCCCCCACTCCTGGCGTGGGCTCACTCTTGCAGTCCGATTTGTCATCATTGCCCTCTGAGCACTGATACTCCGCTCAGACAAGACAGGCATCCCCCAGCTTCCTGTTTGCTCCCTGCTCATTGTCCCCAATGCTTGAAATGACTTCCATCCGCATCCCCGATTTCTCCCATTCCCTAAGACCCTTCACTAGGCCTTCCTGCAGAGAAATGCATTTGGCCATCTGTATCTATGGGTTCTGTGTCCATGGGGTCAACCTAAAACAAATACTAATGAAAACAAAATCCACTTGTACTAAACATGTAGACTTTTTTCTCATGATTATTTTCTCAACAATATAGCATCACATGAACATAGCACACACATAAGTAACTAGAGCTAATTTAAAGTGTATGGGAGAATATGTGTAGGTTATATGTGAATGCAACACCATTTACATCAGGGATTGGGCGTCAACAAATTTTGGTACCCCCGAAACCTCTGCCCCCCATCAGGATGCCAAGGAGTGAGGGTCCTACTCCCCCTTCTGAAGCCACACAGAACTCTATGCTTGCTTCTCTGGCAAATCACTTTCCTCTTCTAAAATTAGTGTACATTTTCTTCCTCCCTGCCTAGATTTCCAGCTCTTTGAGAGTCTGGAGAACATTCTCTTTCCTTTGTGTCCCTCCTAGCATCTTTCACATGTCAGCCTCTCAATACGTTTTGATATGTGAAGAAAAAAAGAAAATTGTCAGAAGGGATAAAATAGCTTATAAGCTGCCATTAAATGTACAAATGCACATTTTTTCCTAGGGATCGATTACTCAAGAAACATGAATTCTAGGTCTTCCCTTCAATGGAATCGTCTGAAAATTTATAGTCTAACAAATCAGGATTAGTCATTATAGCTTTTAAAATAAAAGAATACACAAGAGTGCATTTGAGTACTAAAAAGGTACAAAATAAGTGAAAAACTAATATGAGACAGTTCTCTCTTCATATAGAGAAGCTGTAATTTACTGAAAATTACAAGTTATTAGAGCAAATGCACACAAATTATTCATGCATTTATACACTTTTAAAATAATTACTCTGTTTACACTCATGCATCTTGGAACAATTTACATAAACTAAAGTTTCAAAAATTGTTTCTTTTACAGATAACAGGCTGTTAGAAGGTATGTTTACCCAGCCCCTACAGATGAGCTTTTGAAGGGATGGAGCAGAACAGAGGATGGTATTCCCATGTCCTCTGCTCTTTGCCTGAAAGCAGTTTCTTTTTTCTTTTTTTCTAAAAAAAAAAAAAAAACAAGGCTGGTTTAACTGGATAGCAAAGCAGTGACTGTGTCAGACTAATTCCTAAAAGGAAAACATTAGTAGCTTTGTTGTAAAAAAAAACCAAAAGCTTCAAGTTATTTTTGTAACTCACTGAGACAACTGCAAATGTATATTCTTTTTTACTATCTGATTTGTTCACTCTATAATTATCAGCACCCTTCATAATACACAGTAGATATATCTCCTGTTACAAAGCCAAGTTCACAATACTTGGGATTTAACACAATGCTGGAGTCTAGGTATGCACACAGTGTGAACTTTGTTCTTTTTTTTTCCATATTTCCCTATATACCTTTCCATAAATTTCTCTTTGGGGTTGACTTCAGTCTCTGAAGTGCTAGGAGATCATCCAAAGAGATGTGCTTTATGTCTGCTCTTGCCTGACAGTTCCCTGAAACACACAATGACTAGAGATCCTTCCCCAAAGCACTTCTTACCTGAAAAAGCTACAAAGCATATGGTTTATAAACCAAGCCCCTGCCCTGAGCATTTTGTTACTCCACCCACTCTCACCCAAGTGCTAAGGGAATGCCAGAGCCTGTAGATCATGTTCTTTCCTTAGTGACAAGACCAAGCTTAAAGCTGGCCTTGTGAGCAGTTGGAAGGTGTGTTGACAAACACAAAGCAGGGTTTGGTTGCAGATGACGTTGAGTCCAGGGGGCTAAGCTTACTGCAGAAAAATGAAATCCCTGCCCAGAAAAGAGCAACAAATTGGAAGGCAGATAAGTAGCATTTGCATAGACTTGGTAGTAGAAAGTGCATGAAACAGAGCCAAAAAGATGAGAGATATAATGGGGATGAATGTAAATGTTTAGTCAAGGCTTTAAAAGGGAAAATTAAATAACCAAGGGTAAAAAAATATATATAATGCAATAATTATAACTTTTCCATTTGAATCCTCAGATGTTGCTCAGCCCCAGAACTAAAGCCAAAGCACAAGATTCTCTATTCATTAATTTGAGAGGTAGAGAGACAGGGAGGAAAAGGAGAGAAGGGCTCCCATCCATGGTTCACTCTCCAATTGTCCATGATGGCTAGTGTGGGGCCAGAACCAAAGCCAGGAGCCAGGAACTCAATGTGGGCTTCTCACATGGGTGTCAGGGACCCAACTGCCTGAGCTATTGCCTGCTGCCTCCCATGGTCTGCATTAGCAGGAAACTGGAGTCGGAAACCAGAGATGAACATCAAATCCAAGCATTACATTCTAAGACATGGGCATCTTCCCTGGCAGCTTAACCATAAGCCAAAATGCATATCCCAAAATTTCCTTTCTTGATTTCTTTTCCAAATCTCTTTGGATCACACTCAAATATTATTTATATATCATATTTATTTTATATATAGTATATATAATATTATGTATTATATATTATATATTTTTATATGGCCATATATAGGCATATCATATATTTACACATGCACATACATATACACAAGCACTTCAGAAAACCCAAAAACATACCCAGTTAGAAGGCCTGTGACAGATTTCACACGAATAAGCAGATGGACAAATCTGCTGAAGAAAATCATAGAGAAAGAGAAGAGGAAGGAACAGGTAGATCACCAAGCCTAGAATACCCAGGGAAGGAAATGGGAACTGGATTCAGCATAATAAGTATTATCAAGAATGCAGACAGAAAGGAGGAAATAGTCACTGTTTGCGATATTTGTAATATTTCAAATTTTTACCTTCAAATGTGTAATAAAATGCCACCTGTTTCTCTTCTCCTGCCAATCACACCTTTCTCTAGCGTCCACTCAAACATCAAATAATAATAACACTTTCTGATTAACAATACAATGGTCAATCTTTTCTGGATTAAACTGCTTCTTTTAAATAAGTACTTTCCTCTCCTTGTCCCTCTCTAAGGTGACAGTCTGGGTGCATGTGTACCTTGGTACCCCCGTACCTCTCCAAACCTTTCAACCTCACACACACTTGCAAGTTGCGACCTTAGAGGGAGAAGCAAAGGCATGGTTATCAGCCACTCTGCTCTGCTTTTGGCTTTCTTCCCCCTCATGCTTCAGGGTATCAGCAGTGGACTTTGTACCTCTCCCTCTTGAATGTGACTTTACTTGTGCCATACCCACTTTCTTCCCAGGAGAAGGAAGCCCCAATGGCAAAGCATATCCACAGGCCTACCATCCACTACATAAAAGAGCTCTAGTAAAAGGATGGGGAGTATGCATTTATCTTTCCACAAAGACCAGTTCTTAAAATTATTAATCCACTGCAACTTCATACAAAAAACAAACGAACCAAAAAAGAAAACCCTGTCCCTCTGAAGGGTGAGCAGTGACTCTCCACTGCCTCTTTCTTTCTCACTCTTGCTGCAACATTGCTAATCATCCCCTATAAATGCCCCTAGTGGGGTGGAAGGGAACGGTATACACAGAATGAAGCAAAAGAACAGCATACAGATACAGAATGGTCTTTCAAAATGTTCATGGAAAAATGGAATTAATGTTCATTTTAGTGCAAATTTTTTAAAATCCATTCTGTTGTTTTAGTAATATGCATTTATCCATGAATTTTTTAAATTTCTATAAGGTGAACAAATTTCATCTATTTCATTTATACACATTTAGGAACATAGTGATACTTTCCACCTATCCTTGCTACTGCCCATGCTTCCACCCTCCTCCTTTCTTATTCTTTTAATTTTTACAATGACATACTTTCAGTTTATTTTATAATAAGATTAACCCTCCACTAATAAAGAATTCAGCAAATACTAGGAAGAAAAAACACTGTTTCGCAGCAGTAGAAACAAGGCTGTAAACAATAACCAATTCTCAAATTGTCAATTTCACTCATATACATTGCATTATTTTGTACTCTATTAGTTACCACAGATCAAGGAAACCATATGATATTTATCTTTTTGTAATTGGCTTGTTCCACTAAGTATAATGGTTTCCAGTTGTTTCCATTTTGTTGCAAAAGAAAGGATTTCATTCTTTTTTACAGCTGAGTAGTATTCCATAGTGTGTGTGTGTGTGTGTGTGTGTACACCATATACCAAATATACCACATCTTCTGTATTTAGTCATCAGTTGATGGGCATCTGGGTTGATTCCATATCTTAGCTATTCTGAATTGATCTGCAATAAACATAGAGGTACAGATAACTCTTTCTTATGCTGATTTCATTTCATTTGGGTAAATTTCCAGGAATGGCATGGCTGGGTCATATGGTAGGTCGATTTTCTTATTTCTGAAGAATCTCTATACTGTCTTCCACAATGGCTTTACTAGTTTGCATTCCCCTCAACAGTGGATTAGGGGACCTTTTCCCCCCACATCCTCACCAGCATTTATTGTTTTTTGATTTCTGTATGAGAGCCATTCTAACTGGGGTAAAGTGAAACCTCATTGTGGTTTTTGATTTGTGTTTCCCTGATGGCTAGTGATCCTGAGCATTTTTTATGTCTGTTGGCCGTTTGAATTTCCCCTTTTGAAAAATGCCTAAGCCGGCACCATGGCTCAATAGGCTAATCCTCCACCTGCGGCGCCGGCACACTGGGTTATAGTCCCGGTTGCCCCTCTTCCAGGCCAGCTCTCTGCTTTGACCCGGGAAGGCAGTGGAAGATGGCCCAAGTCCTTGACCTGCACCCCATGGGAGACCAGGAGAAGCACCTGGCTCCTGCCTTCGGATCAACGTGGTGCGCCAGCTGCAGCATGCCAGCCACGGTGGCCATTGGAGGGTGAACCAACAGCAAAGGAAGACCTTTCTCTCTGTCTCTCTCTCTCACTGTCCACTCTGCCTGTCAAAAAAAAAAAAAGAAAGAAAAAAGAAAAATGCCTGTTCAAGTCTTTTGCCCATTTCTTAACTGGGTTGTTTGTTTTGTTGTTGTTGAGTTTCTTGAGCCTTTTATAGATTCTGGATAAGAATCCTTTATCAGTTGCATAGTTTGCAAATACATTCTCCCATTCTGTCAGTTGCCTTTTCAATTTGTTGAGTGTTTACTTTGCACTGAAGAAGCTTTATGTAATCCCTTTGGTCTATTTGTGCTTTTATTGCCTGTGTTTCTGGGGTCTTTTCCAAGAAGACTTTGCCTATGCAAACTTTTTTTAAAAGGCCCTTCACAAATCAACAAACGTTACCTTCTTTTTTACTTATAGGATGTATTATGCAGGGCTGTATACTTGAGTGTTGCACACTCAATATGATTTATTTTAGATATAGTGAGTCCCATGCATATATTGAATTCAATTGTTCTGTCTTCTCAATTACCTCACTCTTTCTCAAACCATCCACATGCATTTTAGCAACCATCTCAGGACTTTGACACTGAAAGTGTAACTGAATAACTATAATACATGAAACAGAGTGTGTACAAATTACCTGGTTAGTTTTAATTTTTGAAAGCTGAAGTTTTCTATATGCTCCTAATTTAAACTGTGGTCATAATCACCTAGTGCATTTTATCTGGGAGGTCTGATACATTTTCATGGCTTGAATGTTCTAACTGGAAATTTTCAAGAGCTCTTCTTTCTCTGGCCCCTGGCCCGTAGGGGTGGCAGGTGCTGGGAAAAGTAAAGGGAACCACAGTAAGCCTGCTGTGTTGTACCAGGGATCATGAGCTTCAATGAGCATTGCATCAGGGATCATCATTGCCTCTTCCAAAGTGGCTGACATGAAGCAACTGTTGTCCTCTTCCCTGTTCTCACTATAACTTACTGGAGGCTTAGGTATCCCTAACTAGTTAAGAATTGGTTGAGTTCCACATTGCTCTTTCCTGGATCTGTCCCAAATTCTAGAGTACAACAAAAGAAAAGATTTCTTTGACAATTAATTTGGTATATAAAAATCAAGAAATTGCAAATTCACCAGATTTATAAACTCTAAAGCAGAGTATGTCTATCCTCTGTAGTCCTAAATGTCCTATTAATTGACTGAATGACAAATGACTATAGAATGTGAATAAACAGAATTGGACTAAAACAAATTTTATTCTGAAAAATGTCTCAGATTCCTAAAACTAATTAGAAATACCCTAGGAAGTCATAGAGTGGAAATGATGTTTTAATGTTACAGACAAATATTTAGCTTCTTACTCTACACATTAAGTGTCAATCAAATGGGAGTTTATTCTCAACTTAGAAGACATTGAGACTTCTATTTGTTGGTTATTTATTCAAGATATTCAAAAAAGGGAAATAAAAAACTCAGGTTTCTAAATTTCTTATCCAAAGTAAATCAGTTCAATAATTGTTTTTGTACTCAGCACATAACCTTGTGCTGTAAACCTGGAAAGAGGAAAGGGAAGACATTGGGCTAGTTAAAAGAGACAGATATTGAAGCAACTCATTAATGCAAACACTCCAGGTCATCTTTCTTCCTTTCTTGAAGTTGCAGTACAAATTCTTCCTTTAAGTCTAGGTGCCACAGATGGATGGGAAAATGTATAATAAAAACATCATTTTTTATGTAGCTTAGAATGTTGTGAGGTAGATGAAACCACACCATCAAAAACAAACCAGAAGTGATAGATACTCCAGGCAGATTGAGCATAACTGAACCTTTCTACTCTGACCTAGAAGGACTTTGTTGAGGACTGGTCATTGTAGCTATGTCTTTACAATGGTTAAGTTCTCAGCAAGATGTGAGAAAACAATTTTCTTAATGAAAGAATTATATGAACAGAGGCACAAAGGCAGGAAAGTACAGGAAAGCACCAGGTGTGGAGATCAGTCAAGTTCACTTGATTCCAAGTGTGGTGTGAAGAACAATGGGAAGCAGAGAGAAAAACCACAGTAGGACCAGATGGCATGTGGACAAGAAATCATAGCTAGTATAGAACCATTGAAAGTATGTAAATGAAAAGGTAAAACAGTCTTTGACTTTTATAATGTAGATGTCTTTGAGATCATCTAGTCAAATCACTGTATTTTTGTAGGATGAGAAAACTGAGACCACACAGGGGATGTACAATATATTCAGGGTCACAGAACTGGTTATTGACTGCACAAGGGCCATGTCAGAGTCCCTGAATATCCAGCCACACCATTGTCTCAGCTGTGCTGTCCATCATACGCAAATCCTTACGCCTCTCAACTCCATAAAGGCTTATTTACATGATGATCTTTCTATATCCAATTTTCTGTCTTTCAATCCCAAAACCTTATTTATTGTATCTTTAAAAATATGTGCTGTCCATCTTTACATGGGCAAGAGTTATATACGTAGAGACAAAATATTCCTAAATCTGAGAAACTGAAACCCAAAAAGCTCCAATATCTGAAACTTTCTGAGCACCAATATGGTGCTGCAGGTTGAAAGTCCCACCCACACCTGACCCTTGTTGTGGGTCACAGTCAAAATGCAGATGTACTATCTTCAGGCTATGTATGTAAGGTATCTGTTAAGCATATACAAGCTCATGTTTAGATTTGGGTCCCATCCTCAAGATATCTCATTATGCACACGAAAATATTCCAAAATCCAGGGGGAAAAATTTGAAATCCAAAACCCTCTGTTCTCAAGCTTTTTGGATAAGAAATATTCACCCCCATTCTTGTAAATGTATGTGTGAATTTGTAACACTCATTTTTATTGTTTTCCAATTTGGATTATAAAAAATTGTGTGAACAAATCCCGAGCCCTATTTGTGAAATTTTCCATCTAGATTACTTCAGTTTACTAAAAGGGTAGTCATTCACCAGAAAAGAATGCCAGAGACAAGAATGTAACCAAGACTGTGAGGTTGAAGGTGGTTCTATGTAAGAAAGATAAAGTGGTAGAGGGAGCAGCTGCCGGTTGCTTAACCATCATAGCTGAAACATTACTGGGGTCTTGTTGATAGCTCTCTTCTTTCTGCATTGTTTTCTGGAAGTAGACTTTCAGGGTGTGGGCCAGGTGGGGCCAGCTATGGCTGCTGAACAGGACGCTTGCACAAAAGTCACTGAGGATCAGTTTCTCTATTCCTCCAGCTCCCTTTGCAGACATGGTGCTGAGCCTGTCCCAGGGCCTGTGCTGACAAAGTTGAAAATCTGGCAACATGTAGGCATGGTTTTATGAGCTGGAGAAACCTATCCCAAACTACCTGTTTGTCTTTTGTGCTGCTAGTAGATGACTGTGGATCCAGAGGGAAAACATAGCCTTTGGTGGCCATTTTTCCTCCATTTTCCTCTGCAACTCTGTCTCCTCTCAGCAGCTTTCTTGGCTGCCTGCATTGTTCCATTCACAGCCTGCTTGCTCATTACCACCCAAATATGGTAAGAGTTGGAAGTACAATTGAAGTGGCTTCTTCTTTTTCGTGAACAATAGACCTGGTCCCATTAAAAACAAGATCCTACTCTGAGCCACTGCAGAAACTTTTTTCTGATGCTTAAAAAGAAACACCAGTGAGTTAGGGGAGTGGGGGGGGACGAGCTCTCTGTTGTTCTTAATTATTTTTACCTCCTGCTCCTTGTACCTCTGGCTCTAGCTGGAGGAGAAACAGTGAAATGCCATCAAGTAACCCTCTCTCGAAGTATATTTGGCCTGACAGGAAACAGGAAATACCAGAAAAGATCACAAGAAAAGCTGTAATCATAAGATTTCTAGCCTAATTCTTTTGACGTCAGCAGTTTAGATAAGTCAGATAAGCGATGGCAAGCATCCGTGAGCTCTGGAGCGCCAACCCAAATACCCAACATGCATCTTCCACCCTTTTGAACTCTTGCATTGTTGTTTTGCTGCTGCTCTCCTCTCTTCCCCCTCCAAAGAAGCACATCCTGAAATTGTGAATTATGGATGCAATGTCAACATTAAGGTGTTCAAAGACATGACACAGAGCTTCTAAATTGGTCCTCTAGCCAATTCATCTTGCTTGGTGCATTGTAAACCCTGGATGTGGTGCACTGTTCATAAGACACAGGAAAACTATGTCTGGTTTGTATCAAAAGGAATTTGCTTCTGAAAGTTTAACTTTTCCAAGGTTTGCAACTAATCTATGGCTATGTAATGTCCTTAATAATGCACTAAAAGATATATTAACATATCCAAAATGTTTAGTTACTCCATTATTTTCACCTTTCCTTGAATACTACCACCTCCCTAACCACCACAACAAAATATTTGCGGGCTGATTGGATATAAATAATTGGGGAATATATTCCCCTCTGAGAAGACTTCCTATCTTCAAAACCAGAATCATGGAACTCAACCATTATATAATAACCAGAGGCACGTGTATGAGCTGTTCAGAGCATGAGGTAAGAGTTTAAATTAAGATTTAAGTAGATATTTCATTACATGTGAATTAGAAGTAAAAAGGTTAAGAAAAAGAACTTATTTGTACATCCACCTATTTCCAAACCGATTTGTAAGCTTGTAAGAAGTTTATGATAAAACCCAAGAGTACAAAGACATAAAACCATTCTGTCAGTGAGAGAGAGAAAAGCCATATTTAAAGTAAGGGGGGGAGGAAATAATTATGAGAAGTAATTGAGCAAGACTGTGATCTGCCCTCCCCAGCAGATGGGGCAAAAGGGAAACAGAGTGGTTACAACATTCATTATCTATTGGAAGATTTGCTGTGAAGAAAAATGTTTTCCCTGACGTTAGGGATGCAAAGCATTTTTTTAGAGGGCTCTTGGCATGATTTAAAAAAAAAAAAAAAAAAAAAGATGGCCTCCTGAGGTGGGCAGGTATGGAAGTGAGCCAGTTGGGGAGGACTTACTGAGCCTCCCTTTAAAGATGGTGCCATGAAGACCATTCAGTAGGAAGCCAAAGAAGAGGTGACCCCTGCTTATGGCTTTGGGGTAGTCTGAACTGAAAGGATCAAGAGCCGGACTGTGATTGTGGAAGTGAGCTTGAGAGAGTGCAACCTTGTGAGGGAGGTGCAAGTCTCCACGTTGAGTTCAGCTCTTGTGAGTGTGTGATGTTAGACTACAGCTCTCCAAAATGTCAAATCCACATGGTTCTGCTAATCCCATAATGGGCACACCTTCCATTATAATCTTTAAAATGAAAAAAGAATAAAAAAGATTAAAAAGCAAATGCTTCCTTTTAGATAGCAAAAATGTCTTTATATTTTATTTCAGTCTATGCCACACATTCAGCTCTAATTATATACACATTGATAAGCTGTTCTTTTTTTAAGATGAATTGTAGTTATTTGAAAAGTAGAGTGACAGAGCAAGAGTGAGAGATTGATCTATCTGCTGGTTCACTCCACAATTGGCTACAACAGCCAGAGCTGGGCCAGGCTGAAGCTAGGAGCTGGAAACTCCATCTGGGTCACTCACGTGGGTGACAGAGGCCTAAGTACTTGGGCCATCATCTACTACTGCCTTCCCAGGTGCATGAGCCAAAAGCTGGATCAGAAATAGAGCAGCTGGAACTCAAACTAGCATTTCAATATGGGATGCAAGTGGCAACTTAACCCATTGCACCATGATACTGGCCCTGGTAAACTGCTCTAATTAACTTATAAATGAGTCCTAAGTGTTTACCTGGCTTGTTGCCTCATATTCTTTGCTTTGAGTACCAACCCCAAGACCTTGACTTCACTGGTATCCTCTCAGTGTATGAACACATATAGCTGGAGGCACTCAAAAACACATGCTGTGATAAAAGTCCAGAGTAAACATCTGTGTGAATTTTTCATTTTGTTTGAATCCATTTCCTGCCTAACACTGTCTGCTCAGTGAAAATTTCTTTAATATTTCTCCAAGAATTCAGAAAAACTGCAATGAATGTAGGTTTGGATTAAAATATAGATACTGGGGCAGGTGTTTAGCTTAGCAATTAAGATGCCTGTCTCCCACATTGCAATACCTGGGTTTGATTCCCAGCTCTGGCTCCTGAATCCAGCTTTCTGCTGATGCAGACCCCAGGAGGTAGCAATGACGGCTCACGTAATCGGGCCCCTGCTGACCTGAATGGGGTTTGTAGCTCTCATCTTCAGCCTGGCCCAGGTCTGACTGTTGAAGCCATTTAGGGAGTAAACCAGCAGATAGGAGCTCACTCTCTGTCATTCTCCCTCTCCCCCTACCCCCCTTACCCCTCCCCCTCTCCCTCTCCCTCTCCGTTTCTCAGATAAATAAAAATAAAAAGGATTCAGAATGGAGAGGCATAGTTTAAGGTTTGGTTGGGTTATATTAGACACACATTTTTTCTAAAAGGATGTTGAATTTGTCAATATTTAGTTGTCAACTAAACCCACAGTTATATTAAAATATGAGCGGCTGTGTTCTTATTTTTAAGTAGTAATGGCCACTTAAAGTCAAAAACCTATTTAAGAACCAAGAGGTTTCTACATGAATCTAGTCCGTGGATTACATTGTCTTAAGGCCATAACAACTTAAGACTTACTAACTCAAAAAGCCAATTCATAATATGCTTCCATTAGAGTTCGAGCCACAGCTTTTTAGGAATCAAGATTGATTACTCTTAGCAAGTAGCAGGCCTTCCCAAAGCACCACAAGGGGAGAAACTTCTTGGAAACCAGAGATGCTGTAATAAGATCAACACAGTATCTTATTTCCTAACTCAAGTGGCAGAGGCCAATGTCTTCTAGTGATGTTTAAGAAAAATCATTAGACTGCCTCATGAGATTTTGGGGTTCAGATGATCTTCAATTGGAAACAAAGAGCACTCTGGAAACTTGTAACATCTGCCCATTTAGAAATGCCCAAAAGAAGCCTGGAAATACATATTTGCCATGCAAAGATTTTTCTCCCCATCCTGCCTCCAACATCTATTTCCTGGGAACTCAGCCACAAGGTAGAAACAATAATCAAAATAGAAGAAAATATCTGGTTCATTGCTTTTAGAGTAATAGGACTAGTAAAAGATTACCTCAGTTCAGGATGTGCTACTCATTAGCAGCCTAGTTTATGATATTCAAAAACTTTAAGCAATGGTGGAGTCAGGAAGGTTAAACAAGTATACCTCACCTCTTATCAACACAAATGTTGACTAATCTCCTCCTATAAACATGTGATTTGGGAAAGAGGAAAGAAAGTGAGATAGGATTTTAATAGATGATACTTCACTGAATTTAGAGGAGAAATAATATACCATGACCATTTACTTTAAATGACTACTAAGCCAAATAGTTTGCACTTGAGAACATTGATTTGGAAGAAAAATAAGTGATTTATATAAATAATCATTTAATAGAAAGTAAGACCTTCCGGCAAATCTGCTGTGAAAATATTATAACTAAGATTGAGAAGTCAACAACTTAAATACACATAATCCACTTTTAGATGCATGAATTACGAATGAACCCCTCTGAGCAGTTGTTCAGCATGAGCGGAGTTGACACATCACCTTGACCTGTACTTTGGGGCAAGAGTGATCAACAACAACTGTCCAGGGTCGGAGTTATAAGTGACTTATTTCTGAAGTAGAGAAGGTAGAAAAAAAAAATCAATGCAAACTCCATCCCTGGCTCCAATAGCTCAATAGTTCCTCAATGCAATTAGATAGAATAAATCAAATCCCTGATGTTGACTCAAAAGACACCGTCCTACTTGCTATGCAGATGTAAACTTTCCTTCTCTCTGCACCAGAGCCAGCCAAACTGGGTCTGTGGGGAGCTGAGCCATGCTAAAACTCTGCCAGGAAGGCACAGTCACTTGAGACACAGCCCATATTAGATTTAAGCTCTGAATAACAACTTTGGCAGTGGGGATGGTGACTTTGCCACATTTGAGTAGGGAAAGCTCAGATGCTAGGTATAAATTTCTAAGTTTTAATTATTAAAACTCCAAGAACCTGGTAGTTACTTGAATATGATCCTAAAGTTCTTTGGGTTAATCTCCAAAAAATTATGCCATTGAGTATTCAGAATTAGTCGACATTCAAAGTTCTAGCTCTTACCTCCCCAGCATTGAAATAAATGGACTTCTTCCATGAATAAAAAGCTAGTATTCCTACATACTAATTAAGAAAATAGTGATAGGGGCCGGCGCCATGGCTCACTTGGTTAATCCTCCGCCTGCAGCACCGGCATCCCATATGGGCACCGGGTTCTAGTCCCGGCTGCTCCTCTTCCAGTCCAGCTCTCTGCTGTGGCCTGGGAAGGCAGTGGAGGATGGCCCAAGTGCTTGGGCCCCTGTGCCCGCATGGGAGACCAGGAGGAAGCACCTGGCTCCTGGGTTTGGATCGGCGTAACTCCAGCCTTAGCAGCCATTTGAGGGGGTGAACCAACGGAAGGAAGACCTTTCTCTCTGTCTCTCTCTTTCACTGTCTGTCAAATAAAAAAAAAAAAAAAAAGCAAATAGTGATGCTGATGGTAGGAACATTTAACCTCACTTCACAAAAAGAATATGTCATATGTAAATTCATCATTCTTGACCCACTAATCCACCTATACTCTTCCAAGCTCAGAACAAGATAGGAAAGGAAGAAATAGAAATTATAACCTTTCCCTTCGAGAATTTGTAATCCCCTTTGAAATTGAGGCATCAAGCACAAAAGAATAAGTAACAATTGAAACCCATATATTTTGATGTAGGGTTGCTCTGAAAAAATTGAAAAGCATATGCATCAGTGTCAAAATGGATAATTAAGTCCGTTAATAAAATAATTAATAAAAACGAGCATTTAACTTATTCTTCCTTTTTTCTTAGCTCATCACCATGTTGCAGAGCTTTGTTCTTGAATAAGGATTATTTTTTTTTTTGACAGGCAAAGTTAGACAGTGAGAGAGAGACAGAGACAGAGAGAAAGGTCATCCTTCCGTTGGTTCACCCCCAAAATGGCTGCTATGGCCGGAGCTACACTGATCCAAAGCCAGGAGCCAGGTGCTTCCTCTTGGTCTCCCATGCAGGTGCAGGACCACTGCACCCCCCGGGCCACAGCAGAGAGCTGGACTGGAAGATGAGCAACCAGGACAGAATCTGGCGCCCCAACCGGGACTAGAACCCAGGGTGCTGGCGCCGCAGGCGGAGGATTAGCCTAGTGAGCCGCGGCGCGGCGAATAAGGATTATTTCTAAATCTGGTGCATAATCCCAGACCTTCACCGTGTCTCTGACCTAATGAGAAAAGTGAATGATTCTTTTTGCCTCCATTTGATTTGTGTCATTTTTTCTTTCCTTGTGCTCAATTCTTCAACTATCTCCTCTGCTTTCTCTTCCTTATTGCCCACTTTGCACAAATAATCTAGTACAATAAAATGCATATTAACATTTAGCCAGATTCTTATAGATATTGGCTTGACAGAAGCAGCTTGTAAACAAGAACATAAAAGCAGGTCATTATCAGAACAAAGAATGTCGTAAGTCAGAGAAAAGTAAACATTAAAAGAAAACCCAAATTGTGATCATGTAAGCCACAGGTTTGTAGCAGATTCCTTGAGATAGCAAGTTAGAGTGTGCAAGAAGCTTTGTCATTTGCACTACGTGCTTTAATTCTCAGGACAATCCTGTCAAGAACTTACAGAATTATTACTCCACTTCCCAAACGGGAAACTGAGGCTGACATTGAAAAATAACTTGTACACATCACAAGGTTAGTAAAAGGCTGAATGAGGAAGCTTTGTGCAACACCCATGCCTGAGTATGAGCTAAGAAAGTTCCCAGTTTTATCACTCTGTGACAGAGTTGGGATTCTAATCCTCTGCTTGTGGTTCTAAGGCTAAGGTTCTTTTCACTTTATACACATCCTTTGATACATTGCACTTCTTTAAAAAAGGAAAACTCCCTGAGTCACTTGGCTGCTCTTTCCAGGCAAACCCCAGTAGGAGGATCATCATACTATTTCCTGGAACACTGTGCTGTGTGTGGCGGCGGCTGCAGAGCAGACACTCGATAATTATTTGTTGAATCCATGAATATAAATGAATGAGACAAATGCTATGAAGTTGACTGCCACCCTCTGTTTTATTTTATTCCTAAATAAACTCAGTTATTACCTAGTGGCACAAGAAACAGCTTATTTCCAAAATGCATCAATATTAGTGTCAATGGCATTGTTTGCAGCAGAGTCTAATCAAATATGATGAAACACTCTGTATGCATTTGAACTCTCTATGATTTAGCTGAGATATTCTCTTTACTTTTTCCTTTAAAATATTCACCCAGTTGTATCTGGTTGACTAGATACATAGTTTGGAATTCTTATGATGAATTAAACACTTTATTTCAAATTAAATATGTATTTGAATACTCACAAAGTAAAAAAGAAATCCGGCACCAATTCAAGGACAGTTGTTCTGGGTAGAAATGTAAGGACCAGTCTAGGGTCTGGGATTCTTGAGCAATGTACTTAACCTGCATTGCCTCACCTTCCTCTCTCCTTCTCCCATATAAGAAATTAGAATAGTACTCCCTACCAAATATAAAAGTCAAAGACATGCAAAAGTTGAAACAATTCTTACCAATGCTTTTGCTACTTAGCAATATCACACACAGGTCACATGTGATGTGTTCAAACGCAGCCACCCAAAGGGTTTAATCCCTCACACCTGCTCATCAAGCATTAAGTGAGCATCTAATCCATGCTGAGTATTGCACAGTCCCTGGTGTAGGAGTTGGATGAACAGAACTGACAAGACTGAGATCCGACTCATTTGTAAGTCAGCATGGTTCCTGCCAGAGCTCAAACATGGAGTACTAGCATTACTGTGCCAGCCCTCAGGAAGCTCACAGTCTTGTGAAAAGTCAAAGATGGAAACAATGAAATATTATGTGATGCTTATTGAAATAGAGGAGGGCTGGTGTCTGGGACAGTGACAAGGCAAGGAGGCCTACCACATTTGAAGGTACACAGTGGCAGTTAATAAACCTGTCCCGACTCTCTGCATGGTCATCCCACCCTCATGAGATAATTACCATTACTCTTATATCTTTATTAATATATAATTGACCAAAATTGTATCTACTTAAGGTATGCACATGATGTTTTCCTATACATATATAGAGAGAAATAATTACCAGAATCAAGCAAGTTAATATATTCATCATCTCTCAGAGTTACTTTCATTTCATTTTTAAAGTTTTTTTGATCATGAGAATACTTATAATCTACTCTCTTGGCAAATTCCAAATATATAATAAATTATTAGTAACTGCCGTCCCCATGTTGTGTTTTCCGTCTCTACAATATATCCATCCTATAACTGAAAGTGTGTGCCTGATTATTTTATTGGTGGAAAACTAAGGCATTGAGCGGTTAGGATAGTCATCTAAGCCACACAGGTACCAAGTTACAGAGGCAGAATTTGAACTTGCATTTGGGTTCTCCAAAACTCACACCATTATCCAACCCTCTGATTTCCAAATTCCCTTAGATTTCAGAATCAGCCTAATCACAACTTTCATGAATGTTTCCTGAACATCCCAATAATAACCACTCTCCATTCTGTAACCCATATCACCTCCATTTTTTATATTTTAGCTTGTTTTGTAGTTATCATTTATATTGCATATCTCCCTGGCTACACAATAAATTCTCCATCAACATTCCTTTGCCCAGAATAGGGTAAATACTTATTAAATGTTATTTAATTAATTAAAATTGTTGAATGAAAAATGTAATTCTTTTCAAAGACTTATTTTTTATTTATTTGAAAGGCAGTATTACAGAAAGAGAGAGACAGAGAAAGAGATCTTCTGTCCACTGGTTGACTCCCAAAATGGCCCCAACAGCTGGGGCTTGGCAAGGCCAGAGCCAGGAGCCAGGAGCTTCTTCTAGGTCTCCCACATGGATGCAGGGGCCCAAGTACTTGGGCCATCTTCCACTGCTTTCCCAGGCACGTTAGGAGAGAGCTGGAACAGAAGTGGAACAGCTGGTTTCAAATCGGCACCTGTATGGGATGCCAGCATCACAGGCAGAGATTTAACCTGCTATGCCAAAACACCAGCACCCATAGTTCTTTTTTAATACAACATGTGGGGGCCAACACTGTGGTGTAGCAGTAAATCTGCTGCCTGCAGTGCCAGCATCCCATATGGGCACTGGTTTGAATCTCAGCTGTTCCACTTCCAATCCAGCTCCCTGCTAATATGCCTGGGAAAGCAGTGGATTATGGTCCAAGGCCTTGGGCCCCTGTACTCATGTGGGAGACCCAGAAGAAACTCCAGGCTCCTGGCTTTGGATCGGCTCAGCTCAGCCATTTGGGGAGTGAACTAGCAGATTGAAGACCTCTCTCTCTCTCTCTCTCTCTCTCTCTCTCACTCTCTCTCTCTCCCCTCCCCAACCCCTGCCTCTCTGTAACTCTGCCTTTCAAATAAATAAATAAATAAATATTTTTTAAAACTATAATATAAGAGATATCATCTGATTTAAAAAATATATTAATGTGATAAAATTATCAAAATACTTCTCAATTAAATAGCTTCTTTTTTAAGAATTATTTTTTATTTATTTGAAAGAGTTACAGCAAGAAGTAGAGCCAGAGAGAGAGAAAGAGAGAGAGGTCTTCCATACTGCTGGTTCACTCCCTAAATGACTGCAACAGCCAGAGCTGAGCTGATCTGAAGCCAAGAGCTTCTTCTGGGTCTCCCATGTGGGTGCAAGAGCCCAAGGACTTGAGTCATCTTCTACTACTTCCCCAGGTGATAGCAGAGAGCTGGATTGGAAGTGGATCCGTCAGGACTTGAACCAGCACCCTTATGGAATGCTGGCACTGTAGGCTGGGGCTTTAAACCGCTGTGCCACAGCGCCGGCCCCATTAAATAGCTTCTTAACCTGGAACATGTGTTGGTGCGCAGCAACAGATTATTAGTAGGTAATATTTCTCTGAAAGTGCAGCTGTATTAACATTGCAGCTGTAAAGGAAAAACAAACAGATTAAACAAATGCTTTTTTAAAAAGCCAAATTACTTATAATTATTTTCTCTATGCATGAGGAGCCAAAAATCACCAAACAGTAAATCAAAAAAACACATTGGTTTTCTATCTCATAAATGCCAAAGCTGCCCACCTGCTTCTCTGTTGATGGCAAGTTCATGGGCTGCCAGGCCAAGGACAAGGATCCAACAGGAGGAATCAACCACAGGCCACATAGGCAGTAGTCCCATTCCCTCAAAAGTGGGACCTCATTGGAGACCGTGCTTCTCTTTAAACATGAGGATCTCAGTTGAGTCCTATCTGGTTCCCTTCCCTAATCCTGATGCCTTTCTCAGGGGCTTCATGTAGTTATCTCCGCCTTCATATCTGGAACCCTCACTAAGAACTTTGTGCTGGAGCTAAGGCAATTAACTACAGTTATCTCTGTTTCGTCTAAAAGCAAGGGGGTTGCATAGTTCATAAAGCACTGTTGCTATTGTTGTTGGCCTAATCGTCACCCTTTCTGGAGGGCCTTTCCTGATGCCCTGATAGGTTAGGCACTTGTCCAAGCTCTTGTTCTACTCTTCATTTTCCTTCAGGACATTTGGAAGTATGGGTTCAGTTTGTCTTCTCCCAAAACATAGTAAGTTCCCTGGTAGCAGAATTAGTATTTGATACCACTTTATGCCCAGCACACGGTAGATACTCAACAAATATTTGTTGTGAATGAGTGAATAAGCAAATGCAAGTGACAGCCCAATAATTGTAGGCTTACCAGGGTGGTATGTGTTTGTGTGTGTGCAGCTGGGTTAATACCTAGTCATTACAATCAATCCGTAACCCAAGAACCACAGAGTACAATATTATGCATGTGTGCCTAAACGTCAGTGGAGAGACACCTTCTTGAACTTGTCTGAGACTAGGAAGACTTTAAAGCTGCTACCTGACATCACTGCTGAAACCTAGGCTCAGAGGATTTTCTCAGTTTACTTTGAAGATGTCATGCACCCTTGTTACTAACCCATTTCTCCTGCATAGTTCGTTACAAACAAGTTTAGCCAATTGAACTTTGCTTCACAAAACTACATTGGAGGGTAAGTCACAGGAGAAGACTGGTATGCTACAACTGAAACTGTCATCTTTTTCGTTCATATGAGGAGTTATACTATATGAGTGTTGGGCTAATTTGCACAGAAACATTGGACTTGATTTTGATTTAACTATTTTGTAATTCGTTGCTTCTATTGTAGTTCATGCTACTCTGGTGGTCAGAAAGTGGGAAAGTTTCATCAAGCTTCTAACTGAATCCCAGGATGCCAGGAACATTTAAACTCAGTTTTAAAAGCATTTCAGGGATTCTGTTCAGAATCATCCCACTCCTTCCACATACCTTGATGTGGGACAACCCCAAACAGCAAACAAGAAGTTCAAGACACACCACTGTTTATTAAGTGATTTTAAATTATGTAATTAAATATATCAGAGTCAACTGAATGGTGGTAATGTGATGTTTTCATCTAAACATTTCATTCTTTTTAAGTCTGATTAGGGACCAATTTTGGAAAGATTTCTAGAATAGCAGTTGTCATTGAATAGTTAATAGCTCAGATTTTAACTCCTAAGGTATGCTGGTTATATATTTTATCAGTTCTTTGTAATGAAGTGAAAATAGTATTTTCCTCTGTGATTTTCAGTTCTAACTAGGGGTTTACAATCAGGTCATCACGTTCACACATCATTGCCAAGGGCTGCCTCAAAGCATCTCACATTCCAATGGTTCCCAAGAAGGTTTTTCTTTTTTAAGTTTTATCCAGGCATGTCCACATGTGACTCTCTCCTTATCTTTAGTGGGCAGTCCAGAAGGAAGGACTCTTGTGCCCACAGAGCAACATAGCCATCCCTGTCCCATTGCAAAGCAGCCCAAAGACTCCACCCAATTTTCTCTATAAGGTGGGGATTTGACTTCCCCAGGATGACTCTAGCCCCAAGAACAAAGGTACCCCTAGAATTCCTTGTCTACAATTAGGGTTTGGTTGGTCCTTTTAAAAGGAAGATCATATGACCTTGGAATATAGTGTGTAGGAGAGATGGGAAAATCCTTAACTAAATCCTGAGCAGAAAAGAAAACCTTGTGGATGCTCATTTAGGAAGCCATGGCTCTCTTATAGCATCCAGAAACTATGAGAAATGCAAAGCCCTTAGAGAATGTGGCGCTCTGGATGAATTAATGGAGTAGACTTGGCTTAGAAGAGATATTCAGCTCTCTCACTAGGCAGAGGCAAACCAGTAACAGAAAGATATCTAGAGAAAAGGAGAATTTTGTAAATTGTCATATATGCAACATATTCTGTTACGTAAAGGATCATAATAAATGTCCTTGTCCCAAAAATGTTGTACATCACTTAGCAACGAAAGCAGAGGATATGGGGATAGAGCAGAAATCTGGAGCTAGAGAAATAGGAATTCTGCCGATGTCACTGTCAAGGATCCCCTGAGAATTCCCACATGATGAGAATGTGTCTTTCCCCCTCATTCACACCATCGATCTGGATAATAAAATGAGGGATGCTTATAAACTATTTCATCTTAAAGCAAATTCTTATCAACACTTAACCCTTTTTTTCTTTTTTTATTATTTATTTATTTGAAAGGCAGAGTTACAGAGATGCAGAGGCAGAGAGAGAGAGAGAGAGAGAGAGGTTTTTTATCCTCTGGTTCACTGCCCAAATGGCTGCAATGGTCAAAGCTGGGCAGATCCAAAGTCAGGAGCCAAGAGCCTCTTCTGGGTCTCCCACACAGGTTCAGGACTTGGGCCATCTTCCATTGCTTTCCCAGGCCATAGAACTGGAGCAGTCGGGACTCGAACCGGTGCCCATATGGGATGCCAGTACTGTAGGCAGTGGCTTCACCTGCTATGCCACAGTGCTAGCCCTACCCTTTTTCTTAAAACCAAGGAATCACAATTCTAAATGAAGCTTCATTAGGTTTATTTCTATTTCTCTGCCGTAACCATCTGCCTTTGTTTGCCAATACCTACTCTTAGTTCCCCACTAGACATTCTGGAAATCTGTACACCCAAAGCCTGGCATAAATATTTTGGATTGAAGAGAATGAATGAAAACTGAACAGCATTTAAATGATAAAACCTATAACTGTATAGGACATTCTAAGCAAAGCTTGAGTGGCAATATGAAGAATTTCTATACATAAAGCATACCCGCAATTAGAGTTTGACTTTTTTTTGCCTCTTTTGTTTTGTGTTCCATTTCGACTCTTGTGGATGTGATTTTGTCCAGCAATGCATGTTGATATAGATGTGGCTTCATATCTGTACCAGGGAGATGTTTTTTGAGTTGCTGGAAGTGAACCGCCAAGTATTTCCCACACATCAGACCCTGTTTTTTCAACACCGTGTGGATCACTAATTGGAGTTTGCATAATCTACCGCCAAATAGCAAGCATTCCTTTGAAATGAGTGGAACACACACTTCCCTTCCAGAATCAATGAAAAGAGAAGGTCGGGAAGAGGAAAAGCAGCAAACAATGATCTAATTAACGTAGAAGGAACTGGATTTCTGGTTCTTGATTTTCTTTAGAAGAAAAAATGGAAATGCAATCTGAAAGGAACGTTTGTGATTAATGTTCCAATCCGAAAAACAGTTCAATTGTTAGCTGCCCGCAGTGTATTAATCTGCACAGCCAGCAGGTGGGCACAGATCACGAGAGGGCACAAATCACTGTCAGCAGGCGTGAAGCAGCCTGTGCACCGTGTGAGGGGCCACACGTGCTCGCGTGTAGAGGGACACGTGAGACCGCACTGATCAAATCCAGAGGAATTCCACAGTAACGCGCGGTGCACAAGTCCTTGGATGGCAAGTCGTGATGCTTTCCCTTCCACTTCAGCTCTTGAAATAAAGCACTGTTTAAAACTGCCTCAGCAACACAAGCCTGGCATTTTCTAAAAAGTGCAGAGTCTTGAAGGCATTCAAAATGCAGTGAGTAATTTATTGACTATCATGATGCTTTAAAGGAATACCTGGCCAATGAGAAAAACACTGGATCTTTTGAATGAATCATTTCCACCATTTTTGAAAACTTAGCTTTATAAGATAGTGTTATAAAATATGAAAAATGATCCTTGATTTTCATTTGCTTTTAATTACTAAGATAAAAGCACTATAGCTTCATCAGGAAATACTTGAGATGAATTGCCTTGGTTACAATATCACAAAAAATTCATGTTGAAAAAATTCAGAATGGTAAATTGAGTACCTGAAGAATCAGTTAAAGAAGTGCGTATCTTCTTCAATCTATCCATTATCTGAGACACCATTAAAGGAAAAGTGTTATTCAAACAGCATATTTGAGCTAAAATGAGCACAAAAGGTCAGAAAACTTAAAAAATTAAACTGATGAATAATAAAAATTTCTCAGCATCCATATTAAGTTCCAGGGAATTGAAATATCAGTTGAATATCCTGCACCGTGTCTTTTTTTTAAAAAAAATTATTTATTTATTTGAAAGTCAGAGTTGCACAGAGAGAGAAGGAGAAGCAGAGAGAGAAAGGTCTTCCATCCTCTAGTTCACTCCCCAGATGGCCGCAATGGCCAGAGCTATGCAGATCCGAAGCTAGGAGCCAGGAGCTTCTTCCGGGTCTTCCATGCAGGTACAGGGGCCCAAGGACTTGGGCCATCTTCTAACTACTTTCCCAGGCCACAGCAGAGAGCCAGATTGGAAATGGAGCAGCCGGGACTTGAGCTGGCATCCATATGGGATGCCAGCACTGCGGGCGGTGGCTTTACCCGCTACACCTGCTGGTCCCTGCACTGTGTTTTGAAGAATAAAAACCTTTAAAAACAAAATTTAAAAGAATTTTAAGAAATGGCTACTTAAATTCAAAACTAGTTGATAAATTTAACATTTTGATGTAATGTCAACAGAACTTGAATTAACAGTGGATTGATTGAGTCCTTAAATTCCAATTGAACAGAAATCAGAGCCCATTACATTTTAATTCTTTTAGGTTAGAATTGATGGGTGGTTTTAAGGTGAATTATCTGTAATTTTCAATGGCATACTGTTAGGATTATTTATTAATTCCTATGAATACACATTAAATTTAATTTCAGACTTATATTTTTCATGTTTTTTTATTAATTTTTTTTTGACAGGCAGAGTTAGAGACAGAGACAGAGAGAAATGTCTTCCTTTACCGTTGGTTTACCCCCCCAAATGGCCGCTACGGCCGGTGTGTTGTGTCCCATGCTGCGCCGATCAGAAGCCAGGAGCCAGGTGCTTCTTCCTGGTCTCCCATGTGGGTGCAGGGCCCAAGCACTTGGGCCATCCTCCACTGCACTCCCTGGCCACAGCAGAGAGCTGGACTGGAAGAGGAGCAACCAGGACAGAATCCGGCACCCCAACCGGGACTAGAACCCGGTGTGCCGGCACCGCAGGCAGAGGATTAGTCTATTGAGCCACGGTGCCGGCCTATTTTTCATGTTTTCAATGGTTGTATTCATACATTTATTCCATTCTCAAATAATTAATATTGACCTAATTTTCATTATGTGATGGAGGAAAATACTGTTGAAACAATTATGTGCACTCTAATCTACTTTATTATTTTTTTAAAAATCAATAATTGATCCAGACAGGATAGCATTTTAAACATTCATTTATGCTTCAGTCTATTTAATTTGAACATCATATTAGTTATATGCTTTAAAATACCAAAAGCCACACTCTGATGATTTAGAATGACACTGAGACTTCATTTTGAATTTTCACTAATATTGACATTTTTATTGTCATCAAACTAAATAATGGATTGATTTTCCTACATGTTCACATTAAACACTAAAGATTTAAGTTAAAAAAAAAAAATCTGGTCAGCAGAAAACAAGCAGAGGGCACTGGTCCTATGGCATAATAGGTTAAGCTTCCGCCTATGGCACCAGCATCCCATATGGGCACTGGTTGGAGTCCCAGCTTTTCCACTTCCAATGCAGCTCCCTGCTATTGGCCTGGGAAAGCAGCAGAGGGTGGCCCAAGAACTTGGGCCCCTGCACCTTCATGGGAGATCTGGAAGAAGCTCCTGGCTCCTGGCTTCAGCCTGGTCTAGCCCCTGCTATGCTGCCATTTGGGAAGTGAACCAGAGAGGATGGAAGATCTCTCCCCCATCCCCTATTTAACTCTGACTTTCAAATAAAGTAAATTAAAAAAAAGGAAAAGAAAACCAGCTAGGCTTAAAGAGGAACCAAACCCAACTCTTGCTCAAAACAAACAATTGAAAGTCCTGTGGAGCTTTCAAACAGGCTCCACAGCCCCTCAAGTCTCCCGCTTTTCACACAGCTCAGCACTTCCAAGCCAAGCTGGAGTAAGGAGCGCTGCGATCCCTGTGGTCGGCTGTTGCCCAAGTATTCCAAACCCACGGCTGGACCGTGGAGCTCCAGGAATCTCATCAGAAGCCTTGACCCCAGGAGGTTTCTGGTGAGATTTCCAGACCAGAGAGGTTTGGAAAAGATCACCTTGACCCTTCGACCCCTTCTTGACGTGTCCGTCTCTATTTCAGTTTCAGATGCTCACTAAGAGGTCTTTTCTCACTAGAGCTGCATAGTTAATGTGCCATTTACCCTGCGAGAAACTTGGCTGGGGCCGGCCAGGATGGTTCCATTTAACAACCTAATAAATATATTGAAAATAACCAAAGAAAACAAAATTACAGAGACTGCCTTGTAGCTCGGCTGCCATAGTCTCTTCAGCCAGCCCTAACCTTCACCTCAGCACTAGGCGAAGTTCAGATCCACTACAGCTTCAGGAAGCTGGGACAAGGGGAACAGAAAGATGCTGCACACACTCACACACACACACATTTAATAACGTTTAATTCCAAAGAACTGGGAATTTTATTTTCAAAGTGCTAGAAAGGAGACAGAGAGATCATTCATTCCACAATTACAGAAACACCAAGAACTTGTGCTTCTCCAGATCAAGTTTTCTCCTTGGGAAAATGATGTTAAGAATACATCCATTGTGGCCGGCATTGTGGTATAGCAGATAAACCCACTGCCTGTGGTACCTGCGAACCATATGGGTGCCATTTTGAATCCCAGCTGCTCCACTTCTGAACCAACTCCCTGCCAATGCACCTGGGAAAGCAGCAGAGGATGGCCCAAGTACTTGGGCCCCTGAACCTACATGGGAGACCCAGAACAAGTTCCTGACTCCTGGCTTCAGATAGGCCCAGTTCCAGCCATTGCAGCCATTTGGGGAGCAAACCAGCAGATGGAAAATTCTCTCTCGCTCTCTCTCTCTCTCTCTACTCTACCTTTCAAATAAAATAAATAAATCTTTAATAAAGAATACATTCATTTTAATATTTTAAGGATTAAATGAGATGAGACCATGACAGTGCCTTCCAAGGAGCACAGCACAGTAGGAACTAAATCTCATATACCTTAGCTTCTTCCCTTGGTATCTGTTAACATGGTTTATCCAGTCAGTTATCTATCAGTGTTTATGTAGCCAACAAGATAATTGGTCTTGACTATGCATTAGTAGATTGCAACAAATACAATGTCTGCCTTCAGGGAGACTACAATATTAATGGAGAAAGCAGAAAACAAAAGAGGAGGTGGAGAGAGAGAAATACAGAAAGGGAGATAGAGAGAAATCGTCGTAAGCTCTGTGAAGGAGCTGAACAGAGTTCAGTGATAGGAAGTCCTGGGGAATGCGCACTACTGATAGAGCTCATAGCATTAGTTGATGCTTTCATTTTGTTTCTTTATTTTTAAGTTGCTCCCAAGGGAAAAAAAAATTGTCTCTTGATAACTACATTTTGCCTGAAATCAGTTTTAACCTAAGATCCACTGTACTGCATTAGCTTTGAAAAGACCAGAGCCACTTGCAAGACCGGGTATTTCAGACAGTTTTGCCACTGAGAGCTCTTCTGGACGTGGAAGGCCTGGCTAACTTTCCACTTGTCATTACATTTCCTTCTCTGAGAAAGGTCACTGGAGAGGTTTTGACAGGGTGATGCCGTTGATATTTAGAACCCTGACTTGCTTGATCCTTTTCAATTGAGCTGTAGGCCAGCGTGTGCAATGGAAACTGGTCTGGTTGCCATGGTGGGTAATGTCCTGACGACAGACATCGGTCAGGTGCCCATTCTGGAGCTCTCAGGCTTGTCAGCAGCTCTTGATCAAGCTGATCATGTGGTCTGCACTGGCTCACCTGTACTTTCTGGTGGGAACAGCTAAGTGCCACTCAGCACGCCCTTCTCTCTGGAGAAACCCCGGGGACGAGTGTTGCTTGTGACAGGTCTGCTGTGGGAATCTGGTGGGCTCTTGCATCTTTATGGCTGGTGTTGATGGACTCTCTGAGATGGTGATGCGGACAGGGTGGACAGACACTTAAGTCTGCCTCAGATTTCACAATCCAGGACACTGTTGCCATTTCTGTACCTTGATATCATGTATCTAGGAGTACAAGCAAAGACCTCCATCTGAGTGATATTAACTCAGTGTGCTGACTGCCTGCCTCTGTATACCATGCCCTGCAGTGGGTCCTGAGGTAGCAGATATTAGAGATTCTTCCTTTTGTGTGAAGACTGTGGTTGACTTGATTAGGTAAAGGTTAGCCTTTTCTTTCCTGAACCACAAAATTAAGGGCGTCTGTATTACTTTGACAGGGCCACCATAACAAAGCATCACTGCGCTCCTCACCATTTGAGAGGTTAAGTGCAAGATCAAGGTGCCTGCAAAGTAGCTTTCTTCTGAACTCTGTCTCCTGGGCTTACAAGTGGCCTTCTCCTTGCACCTTCACAAAGTCTTCCCTCTGTGCCTGTGCATCCAGGTTTCCTCTTCTGATGAACATGGGATTAAGGCCCATTTGGATATCCTCACTTCAAGTTCATTACTTTTTAAAGACTATCTCCAAATCAGTCCCATTGTGAGGTGTTAGAGGTTATGGCCCTACCACAAGAATTTTGGGGGGACTCAATTCATTGCATAACAGCATTTTTATAGCCACATATAGAATCCATCTAGAACCACATCACCGAAGTGCACGGGACAATAAGCAGTCATGACAATTTGTAGCTTCTCAACTGAGAATCTCAACATACTTCATAAAAAGTTGTTATAAAAGTAAAATGTAAATAGGAGAAAAGTGGAATTTCACCAAAGTCCCATCCCTGAAGCAAATGAAAAATTCTAGTCCCCAACTTCTTCCCAGTGGATCTCATCCCTTTGTGGGGAATTCATTCCTATGACAAAAAGGGATTTGGGCAAAGCTAGATTTTTTTTCCACAAGATCATTCTGTTGTTAACCCTAATGAGGAAACAATTTTGAAACAACTTCACAAAATCAGTGAGTTCTGTGTTTGCAAGCCACAGTCTCACCCTGTTTGTCTGAATTCTGACTCTTCTCTGCTGGGTGCCTTTCTTTAGCCTTAGCAAGAGCATATTTCAGATTTTAAATTTGAATTGTTCAAAGCATTAAAAGAAAGAGGAATCAGAAAATCATCTTGATGTTCTCTGGCAGCTGTAATACCCTGTAAATTATTACTAATGTACTAAGATTACAATGTGTTGGGCGAAACTCCCATCCCCTGCAGCCTGTCACCAGAGAAACATGTTGAACTGCATTGCCCATAGCTGTTGCTGACTTCTCTTTGTGCATGATGAATAAGATGTTTTAGAGAAGGCGTGATAGCTGTGACACACTCAAGAACATGAAGCTTCCCAAATCTCCCACCCAATATAACAAGGAACAGCACTATACCATCTCTGGCTGGGCTGGAAGGGGTGATGTGTTTTTAATTGGCACCAGCATGCTTTATCAATGACAAACTAATTCTGGGTGGAGTGGGGTTGCACATTGCGAATTTGAGTACCTACAGTGTGTATTGCCAGATGGCAATCTTCTTGCTTGGTGGTGTCTTTTGTCCCTAATTGCCTCTTTCCTTTCTATCATGTGCCTCTTCTTGGAGCATCTCCTATTAGAGTGACTCATGAGAATGGTGCTAACTACTAAGAAAAATTACCAAGGCCCCATAGCCAGCACCTATGAAACAATACCTCAAGAGGAGGGGGCATGACTGGTCAGAGGTACAGAAAGCCAACTCTAACCCTAACTACCTCCCTACTTTATCTAGGACTTTGATATGTCTCTTATTTTCTGCTTCTCAAAGTCTGCATCCATGCAGGGGCAACATGTTTTGTCCTTATTTTTCAATAGAGCAGACATATGAGGTTGGTTTAAACCATCTGTTTATTCCAAAAGCCCGTGATAGGGCAACAATAAAAAAAATGAATAAACCTATAAGGACAAAAAAATGGGAAAGGAGACACCAATAGACAAGAGGTACAGTTTGGCAGATGAAAGTGGATAGGTGGGTAATGACTGATGTATGCTTACATTTTTGTGTCACTAAATGCCAGCCCAAGGGACAGACCTGGGCCAAGTGAGCTGATTTGTGCCCCAAACCTTAGAAACTCTTCAGGGATTCAAGGCAGCAGGGACCTGTAGAGACAAGGGAAGAGGGAAGTGGGGTGTATAGGAGAATTGGTGGGGTGCAGTGGACCCCAGCTCTCTTTCCCACTCCACACATCTGAGCAAAGACTCCCCTTCACTCTGACAGAAGGCTGCATTCTATTCTCTGAGGAGGAAGGGCCAGAGAGCTTCTGGACACAGGAACACTGAGGGAAGGAGAGAGGCGCCATTCTAAGGCCTTGAAAGAGACAGAGCATATAGACGAGATGGCAGCACCTGCATCCCTTCTCTGCGGACAGTGGCTGCCCTGGCCAGAGACCTGACGTCATTCCTATGTGGGAATCTCTGGGCAAAATGACCCAAGTGCCTCTCAATCCCAACCATAAGAGAAGGCAGGATAAACCACACACACATGCGAAAGTGTTGACATTTTACTTCCTGTATAACCTCTGCCACAGGTCATCTAAGGGACGCCTGTCACCAAAATAGGACATAAAGGAAAGCAAGAGAGACAGAGACACAGAGAGAGGAGAGAGAATAGAGAACCCAACAAGACAGGAGAAGGAAGCAGCAGGATAGCCACAAATGGCTGTAGGAAGCAGGTCCACAAGGACCAGCGACCTGACAAGAAAAGCCTGAGCCCTGTGGTGCATGATGGGAGTACTGTGGCTGACCATTGTTTCAAAACAAAACCAAAAGGATGCCCAATAAAGGAAGAAAATGGAAACATAGCAACCAATGTGGCTCAGCTGTAAAATATGAAGACGGTAATAATGAATATAATTCAACCCCAAACCGGAAGGATTCGCGAATGGAAAGTGTGGGCATATGAAAGGGCAAAGAGGAAGGGTGGGTCAGAGTGCCGATTCCTCATCATCTGTAGGCATCCAGAAGGGAAGATCGTGATACAGCAATGTAAATGGCTTTAGAAATAGGGAGGCAATTCTGTAACAAAAACTCTGAGACTGCTGAAAGTAATTACCAGTGAGGTATGAGACCTGGAACTGGGTGGTGGTGAGAAAGCAGCCTGCTTTTCCATTCTTGTAAATCTTATAGTATTAGTTGGCTTTTTCAATTATATGCAGCATCACTTGGATAAAAATTAAACCAATCTCAAATGTAAGTTTAGTTATTCCGAAAGAAGTCTGTGTTTCAGCATGTATTCTTAAATGCAAAAAATATTTTTAATGAATATTCATCTTAAAGACTTGGAGGGTTTCCAAAAGGCAGAAATTTCTCAAAGCAAATCTTTAGCATTATTAGGGCATTGTGTAATATTCCCATATTTACGCTGCTCGTTACAAGGGGTTCCATGAATCCTGGGTTTTTGTTTTTCAAATGCATGGCATTTTTACCCTTTTGCTGTTTGTTAAAAAGCTGGGCTACTTGAACATGAAGGTATTTGGAAGCCCCTTCTGGCTCACACGGATGCACAGAGTTTTCCGTGATCACTTGAAATCCTATGGAGTCATCCATTGCTAATTCAAACGTGGCCAGGCTGCCTGGTTCTAATCTCTTCCCTGGGTGAACTGAGGTCAGCTACTGGATGGAATGTTCAGTTCAGTTGAATGTGAACCTAGTGCCAGCGACATGCAAGCTGAGTGCTCCCAGGGTGCCAGCGATAAATCGAGGAAAGTGAGATCATATGAGGCTGACGTCTTAGCACTGGCATGTGGGTCTCTTCAGCAGGAATATTAAGCAGAGTTGTAAGTCAGCTACAAAGAAGACATGGCTTTGCACTGGAAAAGGCAGTATTCAAAGGACTGACTCATTAGGAGAAAGAATGTCCACAGCAGTGAGTGCTGAATGTGAGCGACACTCAACTGTGGATGGGTATTTGATGAGTAGCTGTATGTGTTCTTAGAGTCACTTTCCAACATTTCACTAAGACCAGTCATCCTTCACCATACATTTGACTTAAGGAAGATGGACAAGAGTGCCCACCTGGAAGCTTTGATGAGCAGATGTTGCCCCTTTCCCTCTGCCTCAGCTAGATCCATTCTAGTCCCCTCCTAATTAATTCCAAAAAAAAAAAAAAAAACCACCAGTGTTAGAAATAGACTTCAATACCTGAACATCCTAGTTCCTGATGACTGATGAAACCACAAACATATCTTAGAATGCGAATGGTCGTGAAAACTTTTAAATTATCCTGGGGGGAAAAGGGAACTAGCATGTAAAGGAGATATTTATAAAGGAATAAGGCTCTTTGGATTTTTTGATTGGTGGTTTTTTAAATCAAATTTAGGCTAGTGAAAATATAATAAAATTTCAGTCACATGCAAAGATCTGCCCCATCCCCCAAATATCCTTTTTTAGGGAAAAGGGGCACTGTGAAGTAAATTACAAATAGGCAGCTGAATTTGTTTTAAAAGCACATAAACACTTTAAATTTAATGATGAAAGATATGCACCAATCACTCAAACAGGCTCATAAAATTTAAGAATCTATACATGCTTCTTGCAAGTATGACTAATAAAATAGAATGGCATGAAGTAAAAAGCAGCCCAAGTCTTATTACCCAGGGAAAATCTATTTTGTTACTACCTTCCCAGACATCTTTGTATGGACATACATTCAATTTTACATAAATGAGGTTGCACTCTTCATACTGTTGTCTAACCTGGAAATCTCTATACTCTTAAATGTTTAAACTTCCACAGGGCATGGCGGTACTCTGGCTTTGCTCTCCTTTTAAAAAACCACCACTGTGTATATTCAAGATTTAATTTATACATTAAGACCGTATCTTCCAACTACACTTTCCAATGCAGTTGTCAGTGACTTGTGTGGTTATTTAAATTTTAATTAATGAAAATTGCATAAAATGAAAATTGCAGGCTGCTAAGGTGCACTGTCCGCATTTCAAGGGCCCTGTAGCTATGGCTGGCAGCTACACTAACTGAGCAAGAACAGAACATTTTCATCATCACAGAAAATTCTAGTGGACAATATTATGTAGGAACCAGATGTTCTTCAGAAACAGACCGGTTAAGAGTTGAGTTCTCATTATACACCTGAGTTTCCCGAGCACTTTGATTTTGACTCTTGCCAGCATCACATAGGGTTAAATCCCAACTGTAGCTGCCAGAAGTCATGACTCAGAGATCAGCTCTGTGGATAAAGAAGGCAAAAAGTACAACTTTCCCACTGTGTCCAGTGACTTCTCAAAGAGCATGACGTACAGCTGTTCTGGTGACCAGAACAACACTCTTCTTCACACTGTGTTCCCTCGGGACACCACGGCTCTTGCATATGGAGAGTTTGAGGGAAGGTCTTCTCCAGTAGATTGGGATTCATCCTACGTCCTCATGGGAAAATCACTCCAGATATCAGAATATAAATAAAACAACGACAATTCAAGAGCCACAAGGTCTGGGAACTGGATCCAAACCAACCACCCACCTGCAGTTCCTCTCCATCTTACACTCTAACAATGAGGTGAAAGAGAAAAACAAACTCCATGTGTTCAGTATCATGTTCTCAAGCTGAGCAAATAAGCCTGCCCCCTTTGGGGGTCCCTGTGTCTCTAGAGAACAGAATGCAAAATTAAATTGCAGGCTTGTTCCCCTAGCTTGAAAAGATAAACTTCCAGTTTTTTTTAGAGTTTATGCTCAATCTGAATAAGCACCTAAAGTTACATGCTCTGTAGTGTCACACAAGGCTCCCTACCCCCACGCCCTCCAAATCTCCAGAGGCTGAAGTTTGGCCATGAGAACAAACATTCTCACGGAATGCTTCTTATCCCTCCTTCCACTTCCTAAAAAATGGCCCTCAGAGGTTTTATTTCAACACCTCTTCCTTCATTCCTAGTAGAAATACAGAAATTTGAGGAGAAGAAACCAACAGCACGAAAAGAGATTTTCAGTTTCTGGAAGTTTCCATTTGAGGTCTGTAGGAAGACTTGGAGTCATTTGTCATTTGCTGTGATTTGACTTTTCTGTGTTCAGTGGCCCCCTGTTTGACATGGAGACCTGTCCACATATGTAGCCTAATGAGCAACCTTCAGAAGAACTATTGCCTTTATTTTATTTTTAGTGTGTTCTTTGCCCATTAAACACTTATTGAGTAGCTGCTGAGTGCTAGAGGCAGAGCCAAGTGCTCTGTGTTCAAAACAGCAATGAGAAATAGCACCTACCTTGAAGGGGATCTAAGAAGAAAGAGAAGTAAGACATGGTAATGAACAAAAGGATGAAGTACTGCACAAGGAAGGGTCACCTCTCCAGGAGGAGATTCATGGACTGAGTCTTAACAGGCAGCTATAAATTAGTGCATGGTGAAGCTGGGTAGCAATATCCCAGGATAGGGGAAGGAGATAAATACAGGGTTTGCAGAAGGGCAAATAAATCAATGAGGTCAGTCCAACAGAGTGACAGGCAATGAAGCTGGTAAATTGGGCAAGGTCAAATGATGAGAGTCTCTCGACTTGGTTCTGAAGGTGATATAAAGCCATTGAAGGGCCTTAAGCCTGGAAGGATGGGACAGGATCATCACTTCAGAGAGATTAACATGGCATGATGATGGGAGGTAGACAACAAGGGGACACACACCAGGAGAGAGAAACACCAAAGAGATGGTGACCCCAGAGCCTCAGAGGAGAAACTTACTCTTAAACTAAGGGATCTTGAAGGTCAAATAACTTCCCCATGAATTCACTAATGAATTCAATAAATAGTAGGGGTAAATTCTCAAGATTTCATCTTCAGTTGGATCAATGCGAGAAGAGTAGAAGAGCCTCCAAGGACAATTGAGTGACTGAAAAATAAACTCTGCATTGAAGTTTTATTTCAGAAGAGAGATGATGATGAACATCCACCCTGGCCTCTGACATATGTAGCAATATTTTTAAAACAGGGGGAAAAAAAGAGGAGCACTTTGGGTTTTTCTGTGCCCCTCACCGCTGATTCTCATTAACCTAGAAAGCCTTGAGTCCATTTTCCAGACTTCATTGACTCTCTCAAACACAAACATGCAAGGAAATCTAAGGAATCATTCACTAGGTGGCCTATTTTTAATTTTGGCATCAACCTGTATACAACTTAGTCATTTAGTCAACGCATTTACTGAAATTTATTCTGTGCTGAGTACTGTAAGAACCAGAGCTAGAACCTACATTCAAATTCTTCATTAGCACCTTTTCTTTATGTATCTATATTTTTATTTGCTTACATCACTTTGTTAGCATCATACATTATGGCAGTAGTCCTCAAACTGTAGCACACATAAGAATCACTTGGAGAGCTTGCTAAACTAAAGCTTATGAGGCTTTGAACCCAGAGTTCATGAATCACTAGGATGCTCAGAGTAGGGCCCATGAATTTGCATTTCTAGCAGTTTCCTTTTTTGAAAGATTTATTTTATTTATTTCAAAGACGGGGTACAGAGAGAGAGAGCAAGAGAGAGAGATAGAGATTCCATCTGCTGGTTCACTCCCCAGATGGCCACGACAGCCAGAGCTGGGCCAGTCCAAAGCCAGGAGCCAGGAGCTTCTTCCAGGTTTCCACATGGGTGCAGGGGCCCAAGCACTTAGACCATCTTCTGGTGCTTTCCTAAGCTTTTAGTAAGGAGCTGGATCAGAAGTGCAGCAGCCAGAACTCAAACCAGAACCTATATGGGATGCCAGCATTGCAGGTGACAGCTTTACCCACCATGCCACAACACTGGCCCCATTTCTGGCAGTTTCATAGGTGTGGCCAGTACTGCTGGTCTGAGAACCCATACTTTGCATTTTTGAGCCACAGTAACTCTGTGAAACCATGTAAAATTCTTTCCCGTGCTCCCCATGCTCCTAAAGAACCATAACACGGAATTGACGTCAATGGGAATTGCTCAGGCCACAAAGGTGTCATGCGGAGGCCTGAAGTGTTTATGACCAGCTCCTCACCACCCAGGGCTTGCCTCCTGTTTTTCAGTTGCATTTCCCACGGGGCTTGACTGTTGCTGTTGCTCCGTAAGTTGCTGCAGTTACAGCTCTTGATGAAGTCAAATAGTCCCAGCAGGGTAGACTTGAGAACTGGGAGCAAACTTTCCTCTGTCTGAACTTCTGTTCTTCTACCTGATCTTAAAAGTCAGAGATGAATAAACTGATGGCCTAACCATCTGCAGAAGGGGCAAGATTGACCAAACATTAACAGATACTGGAAAGGCTACAGTGGTCAGCTCAGGGCCAGTCATGCAGTTAACCTGGACCACAATAAAGATAAATGGGTAAAACTTCCCTCGCAGTAGCTTAGTGAATGCAATGGCTTGCCAACTGTCCTTACTATGAATTGTTTCCTTGTGAATGGTTTTGAATTGTGAATCAGGTTTTTCTTTTGTATACTTATAATATTCAGTAGTTTTTCTGGTCTTTGCCTTTACGTATGTATTTTTCAATCTCACATAGAGGAAAATCAAACAAAAAATCATTAGGTAATTCAAGTATCAAGTGAAGAAGGAGCCATGGAAGTGGAAAAGAAAAATGATGAATTTAAATATTATAGAACAAATCATAAGACCTTGGTTTCTCTGACAGGGGCTAATTGAGACAAGAAGAGATAGTTGGAATTAACTCCCAGATTTCCACTTCTTATGGTCAAAACAAAGATGGCATCAATTACATAAATATGGAGATTGAGAAGGGATTGATTAAAAGACCAAGTTCTATTTGGGATAACTAGGTGATTATGGGACAGCCAGATGGAGGTGTTTTGAAATATTTGAAAATCCAGGAATGGAGTTGGGATGAAAACAGTGGCTTGGAGAGTAGCATTATTGTAAGGACAATTTAGTTGTCATTAGAATTGATCCCGGAAACCCTATCAGACCATGAAAGATCAAAGCGTTGAGGCCAACCCTTCCAAAAGGGTTCCAAATAAAACCCTCTCAGAGTTGATATCTTTCTGTAGTTTCAGTTCAGTTTTTCAGCTAAAATGTAAGTAGATTTCCTGGAACACAGCATGGGGCTGCCTGAGGAGAAATGCCCCCAGCGCCTCAGGGCGTGCACGTGCCTGTTTCTCTGTGTGCCCACCTGGATAGAAGAACTATCTTCACTGCACATTTCAGGGGTTGGCATGGGGCATTCTTGGTTCTCTCAGAAAGGCATAATAAAATGGTCTGCAGCGCCATGCTAACTACCATGAGCATGCTTGTAGCTTTTCTCCTCCTTTTCCACAGCAGTCATGCCACGTGAGGCTGATGTGGGGGTACTCCCCAATCACACTGGAAAAGTCCCCCACTGAAGTTGCAAGCCTGGTGGTTTGGAAGAGATATTTCAAATCGTTCCAAATGTACAGCAGAGACAGACTGGCCTTTTAGTATCAAGTGTACTAAATTAAAAGAACCAGATGCTTTGCTTGGCTTATAGCGTCTGGATTCTGACAGGCTCACCTTCAGTAACCACTTTCTTTGGGGGCCTCCTTGCCTCCTCTTCCTTTCTCCCTCTCCTCTCCATCTCTTCTCTTTCTTCCTGCATCCATTTTTATTTCCTTTTTTTTTTTTTTCAGAAAGCTATAGGCTTATCAGACATGAGACAACAAATAGTTTCTGAAAATAGTGGGGGTATCCATTTCAATTGTTTTCCTGTCCTCATTGACATTAGCTTACTGGAGCCCTGGTGTAAAAGCATGAATCACACCTTCAGTCGTAGTTGTATGAAGTACTTTCCTTTGTAACAATCTTATTTGACTTAAAAATTAAACATTAAACATCCCTGTGCTACTGCTACTAGCTGAGACATTTAAGGGTCTCGAGAAAATCATTTAGCTCCATAAACCTCCAAGTTATTTATTTATATGAAATAAAGAAGCTTCACAACTCTCTGAGAGAGGGTTTCAAACTCAAACACCCCACGTCATTAAAAGCCAGAGGAAACCCCCTCCAATGGAGTGCTCTCCCTGACACAGAATATTTTATGGGCCAAATCGATCCCATCTCAGATCAGCTGATACCTGGGGAAATTACTGGTTAAAGCAAACTGAAATCCACTGTCATCTGAAACACCTAGAGAACTGTTATAGAAATGGGCTTTTAGTTGACTGCACGATAAATCTCCAGAAAGGGCAGGGAAAAGAGGTGAAGGAGGAAGAGAAAAGGGAAGAGAAATCCCATACAGCCCAAGAGCAGTAAAAACAGATCAACAGTGTTGCCTCGGTGATTAAATACACCATATAGATGGGGGAATGTTCGTGTTTCTGTGATCCGAGATGAATGCTAGTAGCCTCTGTCAGAAGGGTTAATTGTGGCTTAGCTAACAAAGGTGCTTGCAAGTATAAAGTGTTCTGTGTTTGATGCCAGACACTGTCTCACAACTGTGGAATCCTGTTGTATTTCCACTAGATGAGGGGATCTTGACAAGGCCAGCGTGTCTAAAATGCACAAGTATTTATGTTCTCCTTTTAGAGAGAAACTTCTGTTGTGCTATAGTAAATCAAGTCAAGGAGTGGGGTTGGTTCCAGATAAGTTGATGGGTATTTTGCATTTAAACTTCATGGAGGTGGAAAAAACACTTCAGAGATTCTCCATGGTCTCTTTTTTATCCTCCAAAGCATACATCAGCACCACTCTACCTCTCCAGCCATCTTCCCCTTCTGGGTCTCAACCCCCAGCTGATAGCTGACCCTGCAGCTCAGCTCTGGCACTTGCAAGAGAGCTGGATGGGATGGGGAGGGCACTTTCTGGAAAGGAACCTTCCAGTGTTTTCCCCACCCTGGTTGAGCCTGACAAGAAGTCTTTACAAAAATTCACTCTTGTATGAAACCTATCTTAAAGGGTCTTCAAGTAGTGATTTACTACTTGATTTTAGATTGTGTCTAAACCCAAGACACAAGATCTTGGTGTTGATAAGCTTTGTGTTGCAGTCTGGCTTAGCTTCCTCGTTGTTGCCCTTGTCAAAAGTGAGGCAAAAAAGAGTGACACTTTTCATTACAAGCTTCATGTAGACAATGAGTTAGGAAGCTCTTTGATGTCTAGACTTTGTAGACATATTGTCCAAAGTGCTGTCCTACTACCAATCTCTTTTGAAATGGATGGAGACCCGTGGAAAGCAAAGACAAAACCTTCTGAAGCTGCAAGCCCGGTTTGTCTTGCTTTGGGAGTTCTCTGGGAGGCTGCACATTCAGAGAAACAGCCCTGGGCCTGGCTGGCTTTAGGCTGACGGAATCAGGTAACAACCCCAGGCAGACACAAAATCAGGAGGCTGCTGGTCCTCCAGGAGAGGCAGCACCCAAAGCAAAGAGTTGAGATGAACTCATGGAGAGAAAAGTTGATACTGAGAAGTAAAGAGAAGGTGCACAGCTCTCTGTCTGTTCAGGATGGGTCCACTGCTCCTACCAGGAAGTCCGTGTGAGATATCAGAGTCATAGTGTATCTTTGCCTCCTCCAATTTTTAGAGGAATAGAGACAAACAAATACAGAGACAGAGAGATCTCCCAACTGCTGGTTCATTCTCCAAATGACTGCAACAGCCACACCTGAGCCTGGTTGAAGCCAGGAGCCAGGAACTCTATCCTGGTCCCTTGCGCATATGGCCAACTTCTGCTGTCTCCCCAGGTGCATTAGCAAGAAGCTGGATCAGAAGTGGAATAGCTGGGGCTCAAAGCTGTGCTCTGATAAGGGATGCTGGCATCACCAGCAGTGGCTTAACCTGCTGTGCTACAACACCAACCCCCGTGGGCCCTCGTCAATCCCTGACCATATGGCTCTCATTGGATGATGCTGCTTTGAGACTGAACAGCTGAGGCCAACACCAGACTCAAGCAGCGTTTTATACATCACGACACCGTCAGGGGATGAAGCCCTAAGCTTTGTGACTTTTTTGGATTGCTCATCCTAGGAATGTCTGCCCACTGTACTATTCTGTTTTTACAATTTCCTGCCAAGCTGCGATTGTTCCTTTCGCACATGGATATTTTTAACCTTTGTCCGACAGATAGTGATTCTGCAGAACATTCTAACAGGTCCCATCCAAACTCTTCTTTTTCAAAGAAGAGCTCTTCCCTTTTACTTGTTTTCTATATTGGGACTGTACATGTGGGTAACTGGAGTTGTAACCCCTGTACTTGCAGAATATTCTAGATCTCTGCACCTTCCATTTGTATCTCCTCTTGTATTCCTTTTCAGTTCTATTACGAAGCTACCTACACTTTAAGTTTTCTAATTATTTTAATAATGGCTTTTAAATATTCCCTTCTGCTATTTGCATTTTTCTTTCATCCTCCTTTTATAATGTCACTTTGGCAATACCAGTGCATGCGGGAATCCAGTCTCTCTTTTCCCCACCAATGCATCCACAGTGATTTACAAACACTCTGATATCCATCTGACTATGAGTATGTATTTCATCCGAGGGAGACTTAGCTACATCTCTCTTGAGCGCAGATTAAAGATGCAGATATTTTATTTAGCATAAAAGATGTGAAATGGAAAGTACTGTGATTAGAGGCGCTCAGCAACAGCTTGAGAATGTCAGCAACTCAAACTGTGTGCATTCAGCGCCAAGGTAGATGGAGCAACTGCATCGGAGGAATACTGTGAAGCCAGCTGTTACTCCCATTGGCGTGCGAATGTGCCAATCACCACCCAAGTTGCAGGAAGCATGCGCCAGGTTCTGGAGGCCAGAGTGCCTTTGCGCCCCAGCTACAAGGGGGTCTTACTGTTTTCTCTAGGACAAAATTGTAATCGCCGTTACTGACGCACTTCTCACTTTACCACCCCTTCTCCCTACGGAAGTCGGAATGAGAAAGAAAGGCCACTGAGGAGGGACTCGTCTTCCTCTTTCATTGGCATTGTTGTAACAAATAATTTATGGTTTATATACTGGTATGGCATGGTTGGACATCTTACACTGCTGAATGCTGCAGACATGAGCAAATCCAAGTGAATTTCAGAGGTGACTAATTTACTGTCCTATATGGATCAACTTTCCAACGTTTTCTGAGAACCAGAAATTTTGGCCAACTAACTAAAAAATAGTACCTCAAAATATCCCCGAGACACATTTTTACCTCCAAGCAGAGAAAGAAAAAAAAAGTCTTCCCCTAAATGTGCTTACCACAAAATAGGAAGAATAAGAAACATTTTCTCCCAAAATTTATTCTGACTTGAAACTTGAGTCAATTCCATAAAAATGAGGCCTGGTTAAATCTCACTTTGACTCTACATGTATATAATCACTTTCTTGAGATCTACAAGCATTAACCTAAACAGTTAAGAGAACTTCATATCCTTATTTTTCAATGTCTAAGGCATGTAAATCTTCCTAATTAAATAGTAGAGTCTTCCAGAAGGAAGATGTAAAAGTGCTTCTTATGCCGGCACAGTGGCTTAACAGGCTAATCCTCCGCCTTGCAGCGCCGGCACACCGGATTCTAGTCCCGGTCGGGGCACCGATCCTGTCCCCGTTGCCCCTCTTCCAGGCCAGCTCTCTGCTGTGGCCAGGGAGTGCAGTGGAGGATGGCCCAAGTCCTTGGGCCCTGCACCCCATGGGAGACCAGGAGAAGCACCTGGCTCCTGCCATCGGATCAGTGTGGTGCACCGGCCGCAGCGCGCCTACCGCAGCGGCCATTGGAGGGTAAACCAACGGCAAAAAGGAAGACCTTTCTCTCTGTCTCCCTCTACTGTCCACTCTGCCTGTCAAAACTTAAAAAAAAAAAAAAAAAGAGAGAGAGAGAGAGAGAGAAAAGTGCTTCTTATGTAGACATCTTCCTCATTTGAGGACGGTATGTATGCATACATATCTTGCTAGTTTCAGGGTAATTTTATTCTTTTATGCCTGTTTTGAGGTTGTAATGCAATGAAGATGTATAGCAAGCCCAGTTATGTTCTACATTTGAAATAGGGAACTCTTGTTCTTAGAACTATCCCAAGCATTTTTCCATAGTTTCAAGGAATCAACACCAGCAGGAGAAAGCCTTGTGTCTAAACCACATAAGAAAGACTGGACAATTCTGCTAAGTCATCCATCCGTTGTCATTCTACCAGTGTCTGTGAGACCTAAAGTTCAATGTTACTCTGAGCATTTCTTTTACCAGGGGCAGCTTTAAGCCAGGCAAGTAGGCTGCTAAGAAGCACTCTTGAAAATTGAACATAACCGAGATAGGAGCAGATGGAGATTGGTGTAGTCAAGGCTTATCACAGGAAATAGATCTGAGTCATCCCAGGTTACAGTTTACAACATGATGTTATCCTGGAGGGGAGGAGGTGGGAAGAGGCTGCCCTGTAATGTGGGAGTGAAGCAATTTGCCCTTCTTTGGAGAGATACTACAGAATCACCGCTGCAAAAACAGCAACAATTAGTTCCAAAATGCATAAGCACTGATTGAGGGTGTGCTGTATGTGTTACACTGTGCAACGTGCCCCCAGCTCAGAGAGGGCATAAGCCACATCAACGGAGAGAGCAGGAACACATTAGAAGTTTCCAAGGAACAACACAAGACACACTTGCCATGCATCTCATAAGGCAAAAATGGGACAAAAAGCCAAGTGGATAAAAGACCATATATTATAGGATCCCATTCACTGGTACATCCAGAATATGGACGTCTATAGAGATAGAAAGTGCCAATGACTGAAAGGTACAAGATTTTCTTTTCAAGGTGATGAAAATATTTCTAAATTGACTGACTCGTGGTTGCACATGTCTGAAAGTCAACTAAAAACCATTGAATCCTACACTTTAAATGAGTGAATTGTGCGAGTATGTAAATTGTATCTCAATAAAGCTGTCATTTAAAAATGTAAGGTCATAAAATTGGGGAGGAGAAAAGCCAAGTAAGTGGAAGGAGCAATAAATCCTCTGGGAGTGGATCTTCCTCCCCAGGCCCCTCATCCCCTAGCCTGTACTCTTTCCTCTGCCACCCACAGGAAATAAACCAGGCAAGCATAAAATATCCTTGCTCGCCTAGAAACAGTGAAACACAAGTAAAGCTCATCAGACAACACAGGTGCCTCATTTTCAGTCCCATTTGAAGCCCACTTCAGTGTGAGACTTGACGGAGTCCCACATTAGTCCCGGGAGAATTGTGAGTTTGTGGATTGCTGTCGGGCTTCTTTTCCAGACAAAGGGGCCTTAGCTCACAACAACACCAACTTTTGGATAAAAAGAGTCGGCTTTCAAGCTGTCTGAGGCTCTCATAAATAACAAAAAAGATTGGCACCAGGTAGTTCTTACTGAAGACTAGAGCGTTTACAAAGTTCTTCTATTTGAATTTATTTCAAGCAGTCAATAAATAAATGGTTCCGTGCTATTAAAAATGGAGAAAAGAGAAGACTACAAACAAGAGCTTCTACCTCCTGCAATTTGGTCCACTTCCCCAACTTCTTTTGCAGAGAAAGATGCAATTGTTCACTTGATGACCCTGGTACCCAACATATTTTCTTTGGGGCCATCTTTTGAATATTATTTTTGTATAAAGCCAAGTAAATGAATGGGGGAGTTGAAAAACATAATCAGAATGTTATATTGACACTGTTGTAGATTTTCCGAATGCTGAAAAAAACAAGAAATGAATGGAAATCAGTTTGCCAAAATGAACATTTTATGCATCTTTATATAGGGCATATTCCCAAGTGGGAAAAAATACACTTGGATAAAATAAAATAACCAAATATTTATTGAACATTTTAAATTTATGACATATATTTGTGACATTTAAGCAAAACCCTTACAAGGACTTACATTCTAAACATGTATTTACTTCTTCGTGTGTGTCTGTTTTTTCTCTCTCTCCCTCACTTTCTATCTCTAGTGTTCAGAGAAGGCACTTTTAAAATTTTATTTATTTGACAGGCGGTAGGGAATGGAGGGTGGAAGAGAGCGAATTCCCATCCATTGGCTCACACACCAAACGCCTAAAAAGGCTGGGACTGCTCTGGCCAAAGCCAGGAACCAGAAGCTGGGAACTCAGTTCAGGTAGCCAATGTGAGTGGTAGGAACCCAATTACTTGAGCCATCACTGCTGCCTCACAGGGTCCACATTAGCAGAAAACAGGAGTCAGGAGCCAGAGTACTCAGGTACACCAGTGTGCAACATAGGCATCCTTACTGTGTCTTAACCACTAAGCCAAACACCTGCCCCAGGGAGAAGGCTCTTTTAGCTATTTGGTAGCAACTACAGATATTCTGCCAACCACAGGCCATTTAATCCCTCCAGGAGCCATTTGTCTTTCCAAATTATCTATCTCAGTGACATATACAGTGATAGCTAATGACCTTGTAGGCCTTCTGAGATGTTACAGGACACTGACTGAGATTTTTTAAACTAACCCCAAAAGTCCTCTAATTATGTTAGCTTTGAATGACCCAAAAGTGACTGTTTGTTTTATATCATTGGAGGTAGCCTGCCATTGGATGAGGCAGTTCCACCACTTCAAATGCTTGTGAGAAAAGCTGAAGTTGTGTGGAGCATCAGGATGGAGCGGGTAATCCCCGCTACAATTCCTAGAAAAGACTCAGGAAGAAATCAGTTAAATTGATCAGTTTTCCCTTAAGCTTGGCTAAAAACTGAGTTTTTTGTTTAAGAATTTGGAGAATTTGTGTTGTTAGTTGAAAGAGTTCTAGGAATATGAGATGGCCTCACAGATGCTATGATAATCAAGTTAGGCTTTGTGTCATTACTTGGTTTTTTCCTTCAGAATTTGAATTGTGACTTCCCTGTAGTAAATTATATGAAATGTGCCTGTATCTTGTACTCTTGGTCAGTGAATACTTTTCAATGGTAGGACACTTGATTATTTTTGTTATAATTTTGCTTTGAGCACAAGAACAGATCTCTGTTGCTAAAGTCATTCCTAAACTCTGATATGACCAGTCCATGAAAAAGGGATCAAGTTTACCCTCAAATTCTGAACATGGCCGTATGTAGTATGCCCCAATCTTTTCTCAACAACCATGCTTCTCCTTGCAGGGCCAAAAATGTTTCTCTTTCATCTCTGGTGATACAACCTCCCTGTGTCAGTCTCCCATTCGTCTCAGCAAACAAACCACTCCACCACCTATTTCTGTATTTGCTGCTCTGACCCTTTTTGCCTACCTATAAGCATTTCATACTCTAAATTTCCATTACCTTTTTCTTTTGAAAAAGCTCTGCAAGTCATTTTGTTTGTGCTAACTCACCAAGTGTAGTGGCCTATATTTCCCATAATCATAGTGTATAGATTCCAACAGACAAAATTTGCAAGTGCCCAAAGGAAATGCCTGTTGGAAGTATTTGGTTTTGCCTTGTGTCTCCTGTCTTGTTGCATGATTGTGCTTTGGGTGTCTCTGTTAACATGCGTGTTCAGTGACAAAGTGGAATGTCCATCAGTGCTTCTAGGTAATGTCTCCCTAATGAAAGCCTTGTGAAGACTAAAAATATGCAGTCCTTCCAAACCAATTAATCAGAGTAGTTGATTGATAACAACAAATCGTAAATGGTCATGAAAGAAAGTGGGATGTTAGCCTAGTTTCTTTCTTTCTTCCTTCCTGGGCCAATAGTATGAAATCCTGACAGGTTGAAAATATAATGAAAAAAATAAGAGAAATTGTTCTGGTTACATGTTGAAACTGCTGAATCCAATGATTAAAGGTAAAAGAGGTGCAAAAGTTCATAGTTTTCTAGGTCACTTCATGTCAGTCCAGAGAAATGGCAACATTTGCTTGAAATGATGGTTCCCTTTTCTTACTCATTCTTAATATGAGTTTCACTCCACCTTACCCAACTGCTACTGGTGAGTACTAAGACTCTCTGAAGATTGAGTCTGTGATTCTAAGAGGTGCCTTGAGCTCAAGAACCTTATATTCTAATAAACCAAGCATATGATGAGGTCTGTTGGAGGATTGTTTCCAGATAAAGTTTTCTTGATTGTATATGTCAGTTTCCTAGCCAATGTTCTGCAAATGGGTTTCCAGCATGTTGCAGTATTGAATTCCTACAGTCCTCTGGCTGGCTGGGAAGCCTGGTATAGCCAAGATCCCAGTCTGAAAGACCCTGGACATGAGCAACCAGATGTATGTAACCCTTTGCCGAAGCAAAGGTTATTTTTTATGTGTGTTATAGAGTGCAAAAGCATAAAAGCCCTGAAGAGATACAGATGGTAGAAACTTGAGTGTCTAGAATGATAAACAACAAAGAGTACCAAGTATGTGCTCCCAGTAGAAGAATTTATATACTGCTTATAAATCCATCCAACAGTTGCAATTATGCATACAGGAGTAAAGCCAGCAGCAGCAGCACACCAGATTTGAAAAATTAAGCAATTAGCACTGAAAGAAATTGTCCCCCTCATAGCAGCTGGTGGTAAAAAGAAAATGTTCTCATTATATTATATCATTCACAGTCACAGTAATCCCTAATACAATAATCAATCAGTACAATAAATTTACAATAGGTGCTCAGCAAACACTCAGTGGAATGAACATTATTGTTTGTTAATCATGTCCAAAGTAATCATTTCAATATATTTGGACTCATGTTTCAGTTCCAGTTCTCGAATTTCAACAGATTAAATCATGTAATTGAGGCTGGACATGAAGAAGTAGATCTCTGGGATCTGTTCTCACAAAGAAGGAAGAGATATAGTAAAAGTCACACAGAACAGAACCCTGGGCATTATTAGATTTTAATTTCAAAACATGAGATAAAAGACTATAAAATTTGATAAGACCTGAAAACTCTAAAAGACCCCTTTATAATGATGTGTATTCATTCAGTTAACCCAGGCACTGTTTATATGATGTGTATTTGTGTGTACTTATAAAATTGATGGACAATTTGTGCGATATGTATTTAGTAGATCCAAGTACATTGTGCCATGATCCATCTTCCTCCTTCTGTATGTTGTCAGGGGGTTAGTGCCCTTTCCCAGAGGTTCCTGACCCCACAGGCCCTAAGAAAGCATCTCTACTCTACTGAGTGAGGAGAGCACCTCTGGGGTCATCAGAGGGTAGAGACAGAGGGGCATAGTAAGAAGCCTTGCTGACTGACAGCCACTCCATGGGTAGAATGGGAAACAGAAGCAGGAACTGGAAAGGATGACATTCGCTTGGGGATCTGTGAATTGCAAAAGTGCTAATCTCAATACAGCAGCCAGTTGGACCCTTTAAATCATTAGTCACATCACATCATTCTATTCAAAATTCTTCTGAGTCCCTAAACTGCCTGCCACTTCTGTCTCGTCCTAGTCTATTCACACTGGTATTACATAATGTCTTTACTGGCTAATTGATCAGCAATAGAGACTTACTGCTCATGGTGCCGGAGGCTGCTCACTTCAAGATCAAGGCACCAGCTCTCTGCCTCCTAAGGTGGTGCACACTACGGCCTCACATGGTCCAAGGGACGAGGCAGAACTCTTTCTCCTCTAAAGGCACTCACCCCACTCATGAGAGCAACGCCCCCGAGCCCCCACTCTGAATTCCACCACAATGGGGCGTAGGTTCCACTGCGAATCCTGGAGGAACACATCAACCTAGCCCCTCCTCAACCCACACTCACTCATTATCTCTTTGCCCTCACCTCCTCCCACTCACCCCCTTCCCCTGCCACCAACTCTCTCAGCTCCAGCATTGCTGGCCTCCTTGCTGTTTCTAGAACAGACGATGAACATTGCTTGTAGTCTTGTGCTTGCTGTTCCCTGAGCCTGAAATACTTCTCCCAGGGGGGTCTCATGGCTCCTCCCACACTTCATTCAAGTCTTGGCTCTGAGTCTCCTCAGTGTGGCCTTCCTGGATCCTGCCTGATTTGCACTGCCAGCCCGAGCCTGCAGGCATGGTGGAGTCCACGCAGCCTGCCATTCCCCTTTCTCTGCTTTATTGCACCCAGAGCACTCGTATTACTTCCCAAGAGGAGGCAATTATTGATTTTCTTGTCTGTCTTCCCTCTCTAGTATCTCGATCCCACAAGAGCAGGTGCCTTTTATCTACTTTATTCATTGCTGTATTCCCGGGGCCTGGCAAATACTAGACACTCAAAAACACATTTGTGGAATGAATGGATAAACATCCAGTTGGCCTGGGGTCCCCAAAAACAAATTAGAACCAGAGTACAGATTAAGTCATCCAGGACAAGGATACAAGGCATGATGGCACCAGAGAAGTGGGACAAGAGGATTTTTAAGCTCCTTCTAGTGCTGAGAGTTTGATCTAAGCTCACACACACACACACACACACGTGGAAATTATATATATCCAATTATTTTTGCCAAAACGGTTATTTCAGAAAATATTTGGAAAATATGTTTCATGGAAAAATGGGTTTGGGAAATGTGGAATGATCTCACTTCTTGATATTCACGGTGCACATTAGCATACTGAAGAGTCTGAAAAATCCTACATAAAAAAAAAGATTAACTTGATTAAACTTCAATATATTTCACAAACTTTTTTTATTACAACACCCTTTAAGTTGCATAAAGTTCACCTTCCTTTAAATACACTTTAACGTGACCAAGATTTTTATAACAGTATCAGTGTTACATAATATGTTTACATAATATGTAAAGCATAACAATATGATATAAAATTTTAAAAATAAATTATTTAAAATTTACATGGCAAGATCAACATGAATGTTGTTCATCATAAACTTTATTATATAGTGATTGGCAAAGTGTTTTTATCCGTGTGATTCCCCCTCCTGTGGAGTGGTCCAGGCTGGGATCACTATCCCTGCTTAACAAAACGGAAGATGGAATGGGCTAGGAATGGGTAAACTTACGGGTATAGTTTTTAAGTCCTATATAATATTCACCCTGCCTGAACAGGAGATCATGGTTCTCGCTTTTGGCCAAAACATCTTTGAACAGGGATTGTACCACATTTGCTGAGGGAACAGGCTGGGGAGTCGGCCAGCTTGCTTTCAAATCTGGCTTCACACTCATGGGCCTTGTCACTTGGGCAAAGTAATTTAACCCCACTGTCTCTCAGGGCATTGTACTGATAACAGTGCTTATCTGAGGGAGTTATTGTGAGGATTAAGGAGTCGACTCCTGAGACATACTTCAAACACTGTGTATCTCACACCAAAAACTCAATAAATGTGAGCTATTACTATAGGACTAGAGGTTACTGTTTTTTATAACTACATAACATTCTGTGACATGGATATAATATAATCAATTCAACCATTTCTCTACTGAGTCCAGTTTTTGCCATCTGTTTCCTTTCTGAAAAACAAACGAAAAATGAACAACACTTGGAGCGTGAAGGAATCTCCAGTGCCATGCTGGCACAGAGGCCTGGAATGAAGAACTCCCAATTACTTCCTAGTCCTGAGCAGGCTCCAGCGGGGCGTGTGGTGGCTTCATGGTCCTGCTCTGGTCAGCAGACGTGGTGTGGATGTCTCTGAAGAACAACTATCTCGTGGGACTTGGGGTATTTCCTATCCGTGATCAGCAACATCTTTTCTTGTGGTATTTTGGCAAGTTTCTCCTTGTTCCCGGCCAGAATCAGGAAGTTCAGAAGCACATGAAAACAAACAATACATAAAAACTCTCCTCTCCACTCACACCAAGTTCCAAAAAACAAGAAATTATTCAGCAATATTGGTATTTATTCTCATGAGCGTGCCTATCTTTTCCTTCCCCAACACTCTTCTTGGTTACACCCCAACAAAGACTCCTTTTCCTGAAGCATACTTGAAATACAGGAAGAAGTTACACAGGTTATCACTATTTTGCAAAAATTTACAGGAACTTTCATGACCTGGACTGTGTCATCCTCAGAGAATTTTTAAAGTATATTTTATTGTCAATGTTGTTCTTAGGGATTGATACTGTACTTTCAATCAACATGACTTTGAAAAACAGATCTCGGCTGGCGCCGCGGCTCAATAGACTAATCCTCCACCTTGCGGCGCCGGCACACCAGGTTCTAGTCCCAGTCGGGGCATCGGTCCTGTCCTTGTTGCCCCTCTTCCAGGCCAGCTCTCTGCTGTGGCCAGGGAGTGCAGTGGAGGATGGCCCAGGTCCTTGGGCCCTGCACCCCATGGGAGACCAGGAGAAGCACCTGGCTCCTGCCATCGGATCAGCGCAGTGCACCGGCCACAGCACGCCTACCGCGGCGGCCATTGGAGGGTGAACCAACGGCAAAAAGGAAGACCTTTCTCTCTATCTCTTTCTCTCACTGTCCACTCTGCTTGTCAAAAAAAAAAAAAAATCTCATCAATTGACTGATCATAGTTGAACCAATTACAAGCCAATATATGAAGTGCAACATCCCAAAAATTTACTTAGCATTGAAGATCCACCTCATCATCAGCTCCTTCATAAAGCCTGCCCCATTTCCCACCTCCAAGTGGTGTCTGGAGGACTGTGCTTCCCTCTGGCTCTCTACTCAACTAAATCCAATGAGCTTTTGTCGGTCATCCTTTCCCTTGCCCTTTCAGCAGGCTCCATCAGGAAACCAGCACCTCCCCTTCGAAAGGCTCTGTGGGAGCTTCCTCCCAGCCCCTTCCTCGCAGCTTCCTGCTCCTCTAGCTGAGGACTGAGCATTCCATTGCTCAAGCCTGGAAGGGAGGCCCTATTCATTTCTCACTTCAACTCCTGGGCAACTTCATAAATGCCCATGGCTTTCCTTGATTTACAAATAAATTTTATTTCCCCATCCTTTTTTTTTTTTTTTTTTTTTTTTTTTTTTTTTTTTTTGACAGGCAGAGTGGATAGTGAGAGAGAGAGACAGAGAGAAAAGTCTTCCTTTTTGCCATTGGTTCACCCTCCAATGGCCGCTGCGGCTGGTGCATCTCGCTGATCCGAAGCCAGGAGCCAGGTGCTTCTCCTGGTCTCCCATGCAGGTGCAGGGCCCAAGCACTTGGGCCATCCTCCACTGCCTTCCCGGGCCATAGCAGAGAGCTGGCCTGGAAGAGGGGCAACCGGGATAGAATCCGGCACCCCAACCAGGACTAGAACCCGGTATGCCAGCACCGCAAGGCGGAGGATTAGCCTATTAAGCCACGGCGCCGGCCTTATTTCCCCATCCTGCACATCCCCTCTGAGCCCCAGGTGCTATCCAACTGCCTACTTGCCGTTTTTGCTTTGAAGTCTCAATAAAACTCACAGATTATGTGGCCAAAGGTGAGCACAAGAGCTTCTTCCCAGATTCTTCTAGAACTTTTTTCTGTGATTATCAAAATCAACCCTACAGTTATACAAGGCAGAAATATAAAAATTATCCTTGACCTTCCCCTTTCCCTGGGCCCTTATATACAACTCCTCATCATGTCACATCAGGGTTACCTACTCAGTACCTCTAAAATGTGTTCACTTCCCTGTCCCAGCACCAGCACCCTACTCAAGCTACCCCCTTTTCTCACTTGGACCACTATAGAGAGCTCCTGGCTGGTCATTTTTGCCCCCTCCAATCCATTCTCCATACTGCAGTTAAGATTGTATTTTTAGTGTGCAAATCTAAACACATCATCTTACTGCTAAACTCATTCCATGGCTCCCTAATTCCCTTAGAATAAAGTCACCCTCCCCAGTCTATCCTACAAAGACCTGACATCTCTACAACTTTATTTGGCACCATACTCCAGCCCACTCACTTAGTTTGCTTGGCTATCATGCACTTGGCTTGGTGACAGTCTCTTAGGTATGCCATCCTACAGCCACAGGACTTGTGGGTATGTGCCCCCTCTACCTGCATTGTCCCGCTGAGGGAAGTCACATAATGTATGGCCCAAACTACAATACTTCTGAGTGTGAAAGGGGAACTGATGCTAATTACACTCAGCAAGGCAACAGGCATAAATCCTGACCTTCCAGGGCAACTTGGGACACAGCACCTGTTTGTTTACCAGATCCATTCTCACATCTTACAGGAAACTGACGACTACCTCTTTGACAAGGAGAATGGCATTACAACTTTCTCAGCACACTAGACCTCCATTTGGTTCCACCAACCAATGTTGCAACAATACTTTTATGCATCATAAGATTGTAAACTCCATGAGGCCCAGGCTCTTTCTAAACTTCCTCACCATTGTATTGCTGGCCACAAAACATCATGTGTCATAATTATTGCTTACATTAAATATCAGTTATCAAATGATAAGGGATACCTCCTCTTTGGGAATTCCCTTTTACTGTGATTGGCACAACCAAACCACCAGTTACACAAAACAAATATCTAGGAATTGCCCTTGCTATCCGTCTCTCCCATATTCTTAGTATTCACTCACCTCCACATATCCATTTTCTTTGTAACCTCTTCTCTCTTCTCCTTCTCTTCTTTCTCTCTTTTTGTTCCTCTCTCTTTCTCCTTCTCCACCTTTCCTTTTGTATATTTTCTTTCCTAGAAATCTGACACGCTCAGCACGTGCAACATTTTTCAGCACATAGGACATCTCTGCCTAATAGCAAGTGGTTGCCGAACAAAGTTTTGCTAGTTTCAATCATTTGCTTGTCCTCACAGAAATATGTTTACTGGAGACCAGGTTTAAGAGTCTAAATCATAACTTCAATCATTGTTTTAAACCACGAAGTCCTTTTAAATGTAAAAAATATATTAAATTTAAAATTTTAGTGTTAAATGATTTTCAAGTCTAACTAAAACATTTTATGGAGTTGCTAGCGTGGCCAGATATTTCCAAATTATCTTTCCATATAAACATCATAAAGTTTCACAATCCTTCTGAGAGAGGGACCCAAACCCAAATATCCCAGTATCATTGAAATTTTAGTAGTTTATTCCATATTGACTCATTTATGTGATTCTTCTGGATTATTAATTATCTGACTGCCAAGATAGCACCATATGAACTTTTGTATGACTCTTCCCCACCTGCTCTTCAACATTTTGCCCAGTGCTTTGCATGAGTATTTGTTGAAATGAACTGCATTAGTCTAGGTTCCCTTCTGAGCCTGCCCTAGAACCGCCCCCTTTGCTGATGTACCTAAGTAGGCACCTGCAAGACGCCAGCATCTCCAGGAAGTCCAGGTCTCCCAGGGGTCTAACTGGCCCCATTGGGAGCTCATGGTCCCATCCAGGATAAGTGCTCTGAATTCCTCAGGACATACTTTGGTCCTCACTTTCATTGACACTGGCATGTCCAGCAGAGGGAGAGAAGAAACACAGTTGGGAAATATCGAAGGCACCAGTGAATAGCATCACGAGTAATGAGTGGTTGTAGAAGAGGAAGACACTGGCCACGTGCAGCAGTGACAGAGAGCAAGGGCTCCCAAGGCCACCTGCCTTGTAATCCCATTTTTGTCCCTGACAAGCTCTCTGGGCTGTTAGTACAATGGGGATAATGTGTACACCTACCCCAAAAAGGTTATTATGAGCTTTAAGGATCATGCGCATGGGAAGCCCTGCAAAAAGTTCCTGATGCAGAAGACCTTTCTCAGTAAAACCAACTGCCCTGGAGGAAGGAACCCGGGAACAGCAGAAGAACCACAGCAAATCAGAATAATAACCATTGCTTTTGAGTGCCTAGTATGTGCCAGAGACAGTCCTAAGTACTACCAATCTCTAGAAGGCATTTGTAAAGCAACAACAAGCTGGGTTTGGGTGAGAGTCTGGAAAAAAACAATTCAGTCCCAGAAATAAGTTTACCCCTGTCACATGGTTCCAAAGGTGACTCTGGGTTATTCTCCTCCTTCTTGATCTTTGTAAGAAGACTTGTTCTTTGTGTTCTTTTAAGCTCTTTTCCAGCTTCTTGGAATTCTCTGTGGGCATTCCTGCTGCTTCTTGTTCAATATCTTTTTTATTACACTCCTGTGTTCCCAGTGATTGAAACTTATTTTTTTTTTCATTTTCCCTCTGAAAATCTATCAAGCTGAAAAATGATGATAGCTCCTGTTGGTACTATTTGAAGTGAACACCTGTCTTACCTGCTTGTGGAAATAAATGCACTGCTATGTACATACTCACCTTTGCAGCAACCCAGTCCCCAAGTGCACATTTGTCACAAAATATTTAATAATTCTAAGCTAAGGTAGTACAGGATTGTTTGGTGAAATTTCCCTTGTCCCTGAGTTTAATATAAAGACGAAGTTTTTATTTTTTTAAGACAAGAATGAACTTCCTTTTCACCACATGCAAAGAAAATACTATTTTGTTCCTTTTGCCAAAAGTGTGATTTATGGACTTTCTTATACACAAAGCTCTCTCAGCAATAGCGGGTGAAACAGACCGATCAGTGGGCAGGAAGCCTCAATTCAGCCAGTTCAACACCCAGTCCTCCATGACCAGACAAGCTGTGCATCACTGGAGAAAGCAAAGACTGAACCTCCAATGGGGGAAACTTGGGTCTAATCCGCCACCTTGAATCTGTCCTATAAGATCACAGTACTCAGACAGATCACTTCTGCCTGCTTATCTAAGCCGGCTGCTTGTGTGCTCCCATAAATCCACCAGAGGGATTAAATTGCACAACCTGCCTCCCCTTTGCTACGCTGGATACGCATCCTAGGAGAACGCACTCACTTAGCCAATTCGAGGTAAACAAAGCCTCCAGCGGAAGCAGAGCCGTATGGCGAGAGCTCTGTTTGGAGAACTGGGGCTGTGAGCTCTCTCTGTCTTCTCTCTGCAGGGGTGGCAGCTTCCTGAATTAGTCATGTGCTCTGAAAACTCAAAAGGATAACTTTGAGCTCCTTTACCAGCTGCTCTGCCATTTCACGTTTCCTCCGCCAACATGGCCTCACTCTCCTTGTTCATGGGCAATGTCCCCCACCCTGCGTCTCTAGCCCAGATGCCCTGCAGCCTGTCTATTGCAAGAGCTTCGTTTGTCTTCTTTGTTCATTGATGCAACAGGAGCACAGTAGCTACTGCTCTGTCCCTTTCTTACACCTTTGCCCCACCCTGAAATGACCTTGGCTCCCCAGGATCAAGGCCGAAGTCTGGTTATTGTCCTACAGCCCGTGTTTTAGCCACTGTAAGTTGTCATTGCTGTCAGAGCCTCCACCCTCTTTACCAGTTACATAAGAGGCCGCATAAATGACTGTGCAAGAGGCCAAATGGGCAAGAGGTCCACCCGGGAGCCATGTCCCCTGGGAGGGCGAGGGGCTGTCTCTGGGTCTTGGCTCCTGGAGCGCATCAGCTCAGCGCTCTGCTGTGTTTGCAGCCTTCAGAGCCGAGGACGACATGTTATGTTTCCAGCCCGAAGGGGCAAAGGAGAAACAGCCCTTTCAAAATAAGAATTCTCCCGCTGTTTGTTTCCTTTTGGAACACAATAAGAACAGACCGAGGACATGACTCGGAGCTGTCAACGCTTCCTACCCGGCTTCCACGGCACCTTTCCTTTGCCAGGAAGAAAAAAAAAAAGCTGCTGAAGTTAAACAAGGCCTTAATGAATAGTCAAAATAATTGTTTAGCTTGGATATAAGGCCTTAGGTAAAGAGATGATTGCCGAGCTGAGGGCCAGTAAAAGCAGCCTAGCAGGACACCACTCGCTCTGTCTTCTGTCATCAGCCCAGCAGCCTCTGTTCCTACAAGGGCTGTTGTTACTGAATAATTTCTCTCGAGCCACCAGCATATTGAAACAATTTAATATCAGAAAGGGCTCATCCAAGCCGGGGGAGAGAAAGTGAACTTTCGGGATAGAGATAGCGTGTTTACAACACTCATCTGCCTGTATCAGAGCATCAGTTAGACAGAATGCTCGGCTATGGAATGTTTGCTGTCTTTGTATTTCATTTCATGTGGAAAGCTTTCTAAAATTGCTGTGATTAAGCAATTTCTATATCAGAAACATGGCCATCAAAGTGGTTATTGATCTGTTCAAGGTGACCCAAGGTGGCAAAATGCCAGTCTTCTCAGCACACCGGTCCCCTGGTTGCTAGTGCTCTGCCCTCCCCTTAGTCTTTCTATCGTGTGCTGCTGTAGCCTCAGTTTCCCCAAATCGGTAGTCTCCCATGGTGCTGGGCGTCCTCTGCCCCGGACTCTCAGGCAGACAACAGGGATACATCTGTCAGGGAGTTAACAACCTACATCAACATTATATGGACATTTTCAAAGAAAATGGCACTCTGATAACCACAAAGACAAGAGCAACTCATTAGTAACATAAAGGTGAAAATACCAACAAAGAAGTGAATTCTAAATAGAGAGCCTGAAATGCTACAAGAAACTCAAGGGTTGTAGCAACTGTTCAGCAAATCTACAGTCCCAGCCAACTTTGTGAGCCCAATGCAGACAGACTCATCAAGGCATAGTGTTTTAAGTAACTTGCTGTCTTACTGTCATTATAAATTAATGCATTTCAAGTCAGTGCTTTACATCTGTTGTGTCATTTTAACATGCTCTGGGTTCTCAGTGGTACGACTTCTATCATGAGAGTCTAAAGTTTTTGGGTTTGATTTTTCTTTTCCTTTCTTTTTTTTCTTTTTTAATTTTCTCACTTGTTTTATTTATTTGAAAGGCAAAAAGAGCCAGAGACAGAGACAGAGAGAAAGATATTTGATAACGGGTCCACCCCCCAAGTTCCCACAACAGCTGGGGCTGGGCCATGCCAAAGCCAGAAGCCAGGATCTCAGGCTAGGGTATCCCATGCGAGTGGCAGAGATCCAACTATTGTAGCCATTACCTGCCGCTCCCAGGGAGAAAGCTGCATCAGGACTCCAACCCAAGGACTCCAACATGCAGTGTAGACATTCTAAGCAGCCACTTAACCGTTGCACCAAACACTCAATTGTTTTTTCTTTTTCATTTTAAAACCCAGGTCTAGGGGCTGGTATTGTGGCCTATCAGGCACAGCCACCACCTGTGACACTGGCATCCCATGTGGACGCTGGTTTGAGACCCAGCTGCTCCACTTCCCATCCGGCACCCTGCTAATGGCCTGGGAAAAGCAGCAGAAGATGGCCCAGGTGTTTGGGCCCCTGACCCCCATGTGGGAGACCTGGATGATGCTCCTGGCTCCTGGCTTCAGCCTGGCCCAGCCTTAACCATTGTGGCCATCTGGGGAGTGAACCAGCAGATGGAAGATCTCTATCTCAGTCTCTTCCTCTCTCTGTGTAACTCTTTCAAATAAATTAATAAAATCTAAATATATATATATATATATATCATACTCTAGAAAGTTTGAAACCAACGATATTAAACAGAGAACTCTGCCTATGAAGCCTAACAGTCTAGATGTGACCACTAGCTATGCTACTTATAAACTTAAGCACCAAGTCTGGTAATGGTCCTTCAAAGCCATTCTTCCCTGAGCCACTGTTGTCTCACTTATAAAATAGGGAGAATAGAATCAGCCATGGTTCTCCTCACAAGGATATTGTGAGGATCCAGCGAGAGAAACAAGAAAATAAATACACTGTGGCGTGTCTGAAAGTGCTTTGTAAACTCGACCATGTTGCAAGCGTGGGGTGCTCGAGACCACTCCTGAGGAGGGGAAACTCTTGAACTCTGCTGGGTCACTCTCCTTTGACTATTGACCATCCACCCGTGGCTCCTCAAAGCATTCTTTTTTGTGATGCCAGATTATATTCAGATTTCTTAATACTTTTATTTTTTTTGAAAGGCAGTAAGGCAAAGGGAGATAGTTTAAGATAGAGAGAGAGAGCTTGCATCCAGGAATTCACTCCTCAAATGCCTACAACAGCAAAGGCTAGGCCAGGACGAACCCAGGAGCTGGGAGCTCCATTCCGGTATCCTGTGTGGGTGGCAGGGATCCAAGTACTTGAGCCATCACCTGCTGCCTTCCAGTATGTACATTAGCAGAAAGCTGGAATTAGGAGAGGAGCCAGGACTCGAACCCAGGCACTCCCATATGGAATGTGGATGTTCCAAGCAGCATCTCAACCACTATACCAAGTGCCAACCCTATATTCATATTTTTTAAAGATTTTATTTACTTATTTGAGAGGTAGTGACAGTGAGAGGGAGAGACAAAGATATATTCATATTATTCATATTTGTAAATGTAATTTTTCAATATTCCTTCATTCTCCCACTTTGCTTTATCTCATATTTCATAAGCTGGAACATTCTTTAACATCAATATTGTAATGCAAGATTAGATTACACAAAGCCTTAAATAAGACAGCACCACAAAATTCAAAGCAGAGAATAACCCAAGAACTCACACTTCCACTTTAACCCCAAGTACACTCAATGCTTATCTATGAGAAACATTTTTTTAAAGGTTTATTTATTTATTTGAAAGGCAGAGAGAGAGAGAGAGAGAAGTCTTCCATCTGCTGGTTCATTCCCCAAATGGCCACAATGGCCAGAGCTGAGCCAGTCAGAAGCCAGGAGCCAGGAGCTTCCTCCAGGTTTCCTATGTGGGTGCAGGGGCCCAAGCACTTGGGCCATGCTCCTCTGCTTTTCCAGGCCATAAGCAAAGAGCTTTATAGGAAGAGGAGCAGCTGGGTCTCGAACCGGCACCCATATGGGATCCAGCACTGTAGGCAGCAGCTTTACCCACAGGGGCAGCCCCGTGTGAGGGACATTTTAAGCACTGTCAATGGCATGGATTGCATTGAATGGAGAGCTCTCTCAGGCTGGGTTAACTCTAGGAGTGGGGAGGGGAGGAGGGAAGGCTGCTCCTCCTCACTGCTCCCACACAGTGAGGTCCCAGTGCTATCTTAGGTCTGGAAATAAGTGGTTTGCAGGAGGTGATCCAGTACTCCTAGAGTCAATACTCCTGGAACTGAAACCTCCTCTGACTCCAATATGTTAGGTTTTTCATATCTGTGTACCTCTCCTCTACTCCATTACATGCACATTCACTTAGAGTCTGCACACAAAGCAATATCGAGAAACACAAATTACCTAATATGAATGATCATTGCCTTGCAGGAAGAAAACCAGCATTCATGGCCAAGTAGCAAGTGTTATTTTAGGTTCTCTGACAATGGCACTTTGACATGAGTCTTAGTTTCATTTTATAAATGAGGCAACCGAGGCTGAGAGAAATAAGTGTCCCAGGATGTCATAGACAGCAACTTTGTGAGCCAAGTTTCTCCGAAGTCTACCTTATTCTAATGTCCATAGTCTTCCTATTATATTTCATTATCTCCCTGGATCAGGAAGGAAGGACACACACCAAAAAAGGAAAATGAGCAGTCATTAAAAGAAACTTGCAAAAAAAATAAATACTAGAAACTGTACAAACTACCTATATATTAAGTGTCCAAAATACCTGAAGGTTGGCTAGTCTTTGAGGAGATGCTAACGTAGATTCATGACAACCCGGGGAAGAGGAAAGTGGACATTGTCAGAAAACAACCGTGCTGGGACCAAGAGAAATGACACTCTGGGTGTCACTGAATGTTCTAAGAACAGAAGCTAGAATCCCAGCACCCCACTCATCCTTCCAGATTCACATCCTTCCTCTGTATGGCTCTGGGCGGTATAAAAAGACTATGGAAACTTGGTAAATGGCTGTCATTTTCACAGACCCATCCTCCAGGCAAATACAAGAGAGTAGTGATTTGTTCGTTAGCGTTTGGCCAAGTTCATTAGACTAGCATTAATTAAATACCCCTTCCCACACGGCAGAGGTAGAAGGAAACCTCTTTCTCCTGACATCTGGTGTTGATTCCGTTGGTAGAACTGCTTAAGAGGATTTGCAGAGGAAAAGGGAATACACTTGGCAATGTTTTCAAACATTTGTTTGGCTTTTCTGTTTTCTAGGAGATGTACGACTAAGGGGTCAGACGGGGGTTCCTGCCGAACGCCGCGGCTCCTACCCATTCATTGACTTCCGCCTACTTAACAGTGAGTAATCAAGTGTACCTGGAAAGGAACAAATGTTTTCTTCAAAAAAAAAAAATCCTCATTTCCCTCTGAACTTCAAAACCTTCCGAGGTCAGCCTTCCTTCCTTCCTTCATCTCTCTCCTCCCAACTGGAACTTAAACCTTTGTCTTTCAATTTCCTGCACCGTGAAGTAAATTCTGGCCCCGCCCTGCCTCTCAGAGCTCTAGTGAGGGTCAAATGAGACCCTGTCAGCCTCACAAATGTACATCTAAAAGTCTCGGAAGCCCTCTACGAGGACACAATGACTTCATTTCCCAGCTCATTCTCTCTACCTCCAGTCAGGGCTGGACTAGAGCAGATTTGATGTGATTTTTAAAAGCCCACAGAGAAACTTATTCCACACTTGTCCTTAGGAACTCATGCATCCTCACTTTTTTTGTCTACTCTCAATCCTCGAACTTTATTCTTTCATACCGGGCCAACCATTTCACATGGCAAAGTCCTTCTAGTGAGCACTTGCTGCTTCCCCGCTTCCGACCACCTTAGAAATTCACTCCTCAACCTTTCCCCTCCACATCATCCTCCTCGTGGGGAGCTTTGCTCAAGCTTTGCTTCATCATTTTCTTCATCTTAGATTCCTAAGGAAACCCAGACCACTGATCACTCAATCCCTCCAGCTTTTATATCCTCTAAGTATCAAAATCATCCTTCATCTTGGATTTACAGGGAGCAGTGGGGGGGGGGGGGGGGAGTAGGTAAATTTCACAATTTGCTCCAAGGCTTTTGGTGTTTGGTACTCCTATCATCTCCCATCTGTAAATTTCAAAGTTCTGGATTGCACCCACAAAATATTACTTTCCTTTGACATAAACAGCTCGGCTAACGAGGTAATTTGATTCATCTCTACCCCTGGAAATTACTAGGAAAAATTAAAACATGCTATTTCTGATCCCTAAATCCTTGAAAGGTCAGCATATTTGTATTTCTCCTGGCTTATTAACCTTCCTTATCAATGTACAGTATCTGTTTTTTCAGCTCTTTCAGAAACACAGGGACTTGGAGTAACTCTTTCCATACGAAAGATCATCTTCCCCACCCAAACCCCCAAAAATGCTTTTGAGAAAACAGAACTGGGCTGCTGGACCAGTGTAATACTGGATACAGCCCACGGGAGCCGCCATGGGGCCTCTGACCTCTCCTTATGGTCTTGAAAGGGTTGGTCCTGTACACCTTTGACGGTCTCTAAATCATGCAGATTTCCAGGTCCTAGGCATGTGGTTTTGCCAAGTAGGTTAAGGATAAGCAAAGGGTACTGTTCATTATTTCATCCAGTCCAGAATTCTCCGACAGCATCCCATTCTGAAAGTTGGAGGGAGAAAACAACCAGAAAGCCTCTTTTCAATGGTTTTTAGTATAAGCCATTAACAAATTAGGAAAATAGAAGATACTTCTCTTTATGATTACCAGGTTCTGAATGATTTTTAAAAAATAATTCCAGTGCTAATAGGCAACATCACTGCAAATTGTAGTTATCCTTGCCCAGAAACTATGGAATATTTAAGTGTCCACCTCATGGGCTTTGATAACTCTTAGATTTTTTTTCTTTTTTACAATTCCTTTATTTTTTATAATCTGAAAAAAAAAACACTTCAAAAACATATAACAATTTTAAAAGAAATTCCTGACTGATAATTAGAACCTATTGGAACTCCTGTTAGAACCATAAAGCAAGTCATCTAAAGCAGCTGCCATCTTCATCTCTTTGAGGTAGATCCTGAAGGAACTTTACAGTACCTGAACCCTGCTCCAGCCTCTTTCCCTGTCCCTGGATGCTCTCTGTACTTCCAACCCCATCTCTCCCCACCTGTGGCTCAAGATCCGCCATTCATGTAGTGACAGTATTGGCCATCCATCCTGAAATTCCCTTTCCCTCTGCTCCATGCTCCATTCTGGAAACCCTTTCAATTGTGTCTTTTAATCTCTAACATATCCCAAGGCAATACAAGTGGTATTTTGATTTATGAGCTATCTCAAATTGTTTTTTTCTAGGTATATAAAGAACAACCCTAAATAGAAGACAAGATCCTAAAAGATAGTATCCTTATAGTTATTGACCAATCCATAACTATAGTTTACTTACCAATTACAGTAAAAGATTCCCAAAAAGGATGATACTAAAACTAAATGCAAATCATCTCCTATGTTTAACTGAACAACAAATATAGGACTGAAGAACTCTAAGGTTTTTCCTTATTTATGGTACTATATTTTAATTTTTTTATTTTCTTTATTTTCATCTTATTTGAAAGTAGAGAGACAGAAACAGAGAATGCTTCATCTGCCGGTTCAATCCCCAAATGCGTGCAACAGCTGGAGCTGGGCTACGCTAAAGCCAGGAGCCTAGAACTGAATCTGGGTCTCACCTATGGGAAGCAAGAACCCTAGCACTCAAACCACATGCTGCCTCCTAGGTCATGCGTCAGCAAGAAAGCTGGACTTGAAAGTAAAGCCAAGACTCAAACCCAGGCACTCCAATATGGGATGCTGGCATGCCAGGCATCTTAACTGCCACACCAACCACCAGCCCTAACCACTTCTTTGTTTAATGCTCCCATCTACTCTGTTGATGAGTTGAAAATAGAACTAGTGGGACCAGCATGGTAACGCAGTGGGTTAAGCCATGCCTGAAATGCCAGCATTTCATATGGACACCAGGTTAAGTCCTCGCTGTCCTGCTTCCCTTCCAACTCCCTGTTAATGTGCCTGTGAAAGCAGTGGAGGATGGCCTAAGTGCTTGGGCCACCCATGTGGAAGATCCAGAAGAAAATCCTGGCTCTTGGCTTTGGCCTAGCCCAGCCCTGGCCATTGTAGCCATTGGGGAATGAACCACTGGATGGAAGACTTCCCCCCTCACCCACCCACCAACTCTGCCTTTCAAATAAATAAAAATAAATCTTTTTTTAAAAGCAAAAGAAAATAGAACTAGTAACATTACTGTGATCATTCTCCAGTTTCCTACCTTAGCATCAGTTATAGCAACTTGTCACCAAGTAGTAGTAGGTGTGTGAACATCTGTCTTACATACAGTCACATAAGATAGATGGCGTATGTCACATTTCTGCTACTTAATGTGCCATCTGTTCGCTTATCTTGTACATGTCTTTGTTGTGGTTTGCTTGGGTTTTTAGTGTGTGCTTTCTCCTGAAAAAGAAACATTTGGGAACCTTTTTTAATTTTCTCCTAAAACTTATTTTTATCAACCAATTCCAGTTCTACAGGATAAGTGCCAATTTATTTTAAAGAAATTCTTAATATCATTTACCTTAATTCTAAGTCATTCTTTTCTAAGTATGGGCCACATCCAAGACTACGTTTTCTTTTTCAAATATTTATTTATTTTTATTTTGAACACAGTGTTATGGGGGCACAGGACAGATGGGGAGAGAGAGATCTTCCATCCTGTAGTTCATTCCCCAAATGACTGCAACAGACAGAGCTAGGCCAGTCAGAAGTCAGGAGCCAGGAGCTCCCTCCAAGCCTCCAAAGTGGGTGCAGGGGCCCCAGCACTTGGACCATCCTCACTGCTTTTTCAGATGCTTTGGCATGGAGCTGAATCAGATGTGGAGCAGCAGGACACGAGCCACCGGCACCCATATGGGATGCCCGTGTCACAGACTGCAGCTTTACCCACTATGTCACAATGCCAGCCACCAAGACTACATTTTCATTTAGTGATTGCAGTTTTGCTCTCAAATTCCAAATCCTGATTTAGGACTTTTTTATTTAACCATTGATAGGAAAACACAACTCACCATACCCTCCATTCCCCTCATCCTGTCTTCTGCCACCATCCTTCTAAAATGTTCATGGAGGGTGGTGGGGAGGAGCCATTTGGCCCAGGGATTCAGTCACTGCTTGGGATACCCACATCTCATAACTGAGTGCCTGATTCAAGTCTCAGCTACCCAACTTCCATTCCAGCTTCCTGTTAATGCACACCCTGGGAAGCAACAGATAATGGCTTAAGTACTTACGCCCTTGGCACCCTTGGGAGAGACCTGCATTGGGTTCCAGGCTCCTGGCTTTGCTCTGACCTAGCCATGGCTATTAGAGTCTTTTAGGGAGTGAACCAATAGATAGAGGATCTCTCTTTCTCTCTTTAAATAAATAAAAAATAAATTTGAAAATTTGATCATAAATAAAATGTTTAGTGAAACCCATACAACTGCCATTCCATGTCCAGAGTGTTCCTGGCTGTCCACCTTCTACATCCACCTCAGTGCCTGCCTGGAATCCCTGGAACATGCATGTCCATAAATGAGTATTTAATAGTACGGCCCATCACATTTCTCCTCTGGCCCCATTAGCCATGGCTCCAGCCTGTCACTGCAGAACAGAGGGAAATAGAAGATATAAAATAACTTGTCTTCCATCAGAACAAAGTTCTAGGTCTGAAAACAGATAACCAGAAAAAGGATGGGCAAATAACAGCCCGTACACCAAATCTGTCCTGGCCTTGCTGGTGTGGACAAATGACATTTTCTTGGGAACATGCCATGTCCATTTGTTTATATATCACCTTTGGCTGTCTTCACCCGACAGTGGTAGAGCAGTTGCAACAGAGACCATATGATTCACAAATCCAAATATGCCTATTATGTGGCCCTCTTACACAGAAGGGAAGCTAACCTCTAACTCAGATTTAGGAGGGTTTTATGCCACAGGCTCATTCAGTCCAATTTTCTTTCATTAATGTCATTTGTTTCTTTGTAATGCCTTTACTTTCAACAATGGACTCATTTGACTACATTTACATAACACAAAAATAGAAACAGAAAAGAAAGTTTTCTTATTGATCCAAATTTCAAAACCCCACTTAAAATTATAATTTTTAAATACATAAGTAATTTTCTGAAAAAGAGGTTCCATTCCACAGATTTGTGGTGGGGACAGTGTATAAACCTATTGCCTACTATTAGGTGACTATATTCTCCTGGTGTGCCTGGCATAGTCCTCGTTTGCACCTGTTCCCCAGGCATTCTTTTTAGAAGTGCCATCTTTCACTCCCAAGATGTCTCCGTGTGGCGAATCCATAGCAAGCCAACTGCCTGTATAGGTTTTCCCATAAAAGAGTACTTCAATATAATGCCTCTCAAAGACCGCATTCAGACTGGAGTTATTGAAAATTGCTGGGAGAGTAGATTTAAGTGTTCTCACCACAAAGAAGTATGTTCAGTAATACATACGTGAATGAGCTTGATTTAACCATTCCACAATGTATACCTATTTCAAAACATCATGTTATACACCATAAATCTATATAATTTTTTGCCAATTAGAAAATTATAATAAAAGTATATCCTCGCAGGCACCGCGGCTCACTAGGCTAATCCTCTGCCTGCAGCGCCGGCACCCTGGGTTCTAGTCCCGGTTGGGGCGACAGATTCTATCCCGGTTGCTACTCTTCCAGGCCAGCTCTCTGCTGTGGCCCAGGAAGGCAGTGGAGGATGGCCCAAGTGCTTGGGCTCTGCACCTGCATGGGAGACCAGGAGGAAGCACCCGGCTCCTGGCTTCGGATCAGCACAGTGTGCCGGCCATAGGGGCCATTTGGGGGATGAACCAACGGAAAGGAAGACCTTTCTCTCTGTCTTTCTCTCTCACTGTCCACTCTGCCTGTCAAAAAAAAAAAAAAAAAGTATATCCTCTTCCTTCCAGGAATAGAGATCAGAAAACCCTCCTCTTAAGAGATCCGCCCTAATCAATAAAAATACATAGGGCAAAACTACTGTTGAAAGTTAGTTTCATTTCATATGTCTATTTTACACAACTTAAAAGAGAGCCATAGCTACAGGAATTTCTAGAAGCTTCTCTGGAGAAGTAGCAGGAAATTGTAGCTTTGGCACCATTGTGGGGGACACAGGAAACACAGATCTTTCCAGAAGACAGTCTCCTTGCACTTGAGCATGGAGGGGCAGAACAGAGTGAGAAAAAGGGTGACAGCTATTTTTATTCCAGATGAGCTGCTAAAACAGAGATCTGGGGGCGAGCAGGAGTGGTGGAACTGTAACAGCTCTATTATCCCAATGCTGGTTCCCCGAGATGTATTTCATTTACTAACCCTGTTTGGAGGGAAACGAGAGGAGAGAACGTAGAGAAGTGCGCTCAGAGCTGGGTGCACACAAAGTGAGAGTCGCAGGAGCAATTACAATCTTCTGCAGGGCAGGCGGCTCTGTCTCCGGATTTAATATAATCAGTAGCCTGAGTAGATAATGACTAGGTTGAGATGTTCCCGTGGCAACCATCTCAGAGCCACACAATGTGATTGCCACAGCCACAGCCACGCAGCAGAGGAAGTGACATACAAAGAAACCATTCCCAGGGAGTGAGGTCGGTTCAGCTGCAGGTTTCAGGGCACACATTTCAGGGGCCACAGAGAGCCTGATGCTCCAACCCACCCCTGGGCTCTGCAGTAGTAGGTGAATTGGCTACTTGGCTTTTCCTGCCTGTTAATTTGCTAATCTTGATCTTTAAAGGTCTGTTCTTCTAGACTTGCCTCTCTAGGCAAGACCATTTTAGCTGCATAAGCATGAGGTCATTTTAGTAGAGCTACAAAATATTTGCCTTTGCTTATTATTTCCAAAATACAACCAACCAACCTCCCCCAATACACACACACCTTTTTATGAAGACCCAGGGACTCAAATGCTTTTGTAAAAACTGTCATCCAAAACACGTTACCCTCTACAGCCATTCTTCCTTGGACACATGAAATCTATTCACTGAAGGACTGTCGACCAAAACCACCAGCATGTGAGCAGCCATCGGATTCTAAGAGACACCCCTATCTTAACGACAGAGAGGCAGTTTGCTTACAAACTCCGTCTTCCAAGAGAGAGCTCCTAGCTGATGAGGACAGCTTTTCAATATAGACACCATTGAATGTCACCTGTAAGAACCACACAACATGGAAAGAACCTAAATGTGTGAATGGATGCTAAGCCTCTGTCTCTCCCCAGCCCTGTGCTCCCCACACGGGGAAGGGAGGTGTCCTCTGGGACTAGTTCAGACTTCTCACACTTGTGAGTGCCAGTGTCACACCCTGCAATTTCAAAGTTCAATATTTACCCTCCTCTAGAAGAAAGGTGGAATGCTGCTTGTGGTTGTGGTGCTTGCTGGCTCAGCTGTGCCAAGCTCCATGATGTGTGTTCAGAGCTTCTGGCTACCAGCTTCCAAGTACTTTGGCTACGGAAGTGACAGACCCGTAGGATGGTTAGCCACCAAAATGCCATTCCACTGTGGAAGACACTTGACAGCATCCTGACTGTGTCACTCTTTCGCTATCATTGTTCTGTCTGTGGACATCAATGGACACACCTCTATAGTAGGCAGTGTGCCCAGTGCTGAAGATGGAATGATGAATTAGACATTGCCACCACCCTTGAGGAACTGACAGACACATAAGCAAGTAAACTTTGATATGATGTGATTAATAACATCTAACATGTACAATAAAAATATAGAGATGACTCAAAATAATTGGAGTCCTGGCTTGGAACTCCAGCCCCAGCCCAACCCTGGCCATTGTGTGCCATTGGGAAGTGAACCAGCAGATAGGAGCATTCTGCTTCTCTCTCTCTCTTGCTCTTTCGATCTGTGGGGGGGGGGGGGGTGTCTACCTCTTGAATACATAAATTTTTTTAAAAAATTTAAGTTTGCATAATTTAAAAAGTTTGTGTAAAATGAAATTAGATCATCTTGTTTTGTTGCAAAAAGTTTTGAAATCCATGCATGTGAATGGGGTCTTCAAAATTTTAATAGAAAATTTATATTATTAAAAAACTACACACAGATTACAAAAACTTTTGCACTAAAATAAACCTTTTTATTTAAAGATTTATGTATTTATTTGAAAAGCAGAGTTACAGAGAGGCAGAAGCAGAGAGAAAGAGAAAGTTCTTCCATCCACTGGTTCACTTCCCAATGGCCACAACAGCCAGAGTTGAGGCGATCTGAAGCCAAGAGCTTCTTCCAAGTCTTCCACGCAGGTGCAGAGGCCCATCTGCTGCTTTCCCAGGCCATAGCAGGGATCTGGATGGGAAGTAGAACAGCTGGGACTCAAACTCGCACCCATATGGGATGCCGGCACTGCAAGCAGTGGCTTTAGCCACTATACCACAACACTGGCCCTTAAAATAAACCTTCTTTAATTTAATTTTTTAATTAATATTTTTATATGCTCTCGTATATGCATCAATAGAATTCAAAGGAGTTAGAGAAGGGAATATTAATATAATTCTTTTTTTGACAGACAGAGTTAGACAAAGAGAGAGAGAGAGAAAGGTCTTCCTTCCATTGGTTCACCCCCCCCCGAAATGGCCTCTGCGGCCGGCGTACTGTGCTGACCCAAAGCCAGGAGCCAGGTGCTTCCTCCTGGTCTCCCATGCAGGTGCAGAGCCCAAGCACTTGGGCCATCCTCCGCTGCACTTCTGGGCCACAGCAGAGAGCTGGAGTGGAAGAGGAGCAACCGGGCGCCCCAACTGGGACTAGGACCCGGGTACCGGTGCCTCAGGCAGAGGATTAGCCTAGTGAGCTGCGGCACCGGCCTATAATTAATTTTTTAAAGATTTATTTATTGGGGCCGGCGCTGTGGTGCAGCAGGTTAAAGCCCAGGCCTGAAGCACTGGCATCCCATATGGGCACCAGTTCTAGTCCCGGCTGTTCCTCTTCCGATCCAGTTCTCTACCTATGGCCAGAGAAAGCTGTAGAAGATGGTCCAAGTCCTTGGGCCCCTATACCCACATGGGAGACCGGAAGGAGCTCCTGGGTCCTGGCTTCAGATAGGCATAGCTCCAGCCATGTGGCCATCTGGGGAGTGAACCAGCAGATGGAAGGCCTCTCTCTGTATCTCTACCTCTCTCTGTAACTCTTTCAAATAAATAAAATAAATCTTTAAAAAAATGATTTGCTTGGCCAGCGCCGTGGCTCAACAGGCTAATCCTCCGCCTTGCGGCGCTGGCACACCGGGTTCTAGTCCCAGTTGGGGCACCGATTCTGTCCCGGTTGCCCCTCTTCCAGTCCAGCTCTCTGCTATGGCCCGGGAAGGCAGTGGAGGATGGCCCAAGTGCTTGGCCCTGCACCCCATGGGAGACCAGGAGAAGCACCTGGCTCCTGCCATCGGATCAGCGCGGTGCACTGGCCGCAGTGTGCCAGCCGCGGCGGCCATTGGAGGGTAAACCAACGGCAAAAAGGAAGACCTTTCTCTCTGTCTCTCTCTCTCACTGTCCACTCTGCCTGTCAAAAAAAAAATTTTTTTAAAAATGATTTGCTATTTATTTGAAAGTCAGAGTTACAGAAAGAGGAGGAAAGACAGAGAGAGCATGATCTTCCATCTGCTGGTTCACTCTCCAAGTGGCTGCAATAGCCAGGGCTGGGCCAGGCCAAAGCCAGGAGCCAGGAGCTTCTTCCAGATCTCCCATGTTGGTGGTAGGGCCACTTGGGCACCTTTTACTGCTTTTCCCAAGCCATGATCATGGAGCTGGATGGAAAATGGAGCAACCAGGACACATACAAGGCACCCACATGGGATGCTGATGTTGCAGGCATCGGCTTTACCTGCTGTGCCACAATGCCAGCCCTGAATAATTAATTTGGTCTTGGGAAATTTGAAAAGGCTTCCTGGAGGAATTATCATACAAGCAGTTTCTGGAACAATAGTGAAGTGAAGGAGGACTGCATGCTAAGATCAGCTTTTGCGGCCAATCTAAAATATGCTTCAAGACTGATGAAAAGCAGGAAGGAGTTGTCAACAATTCTAAACTCAACTGGATAAAAATGCAGTTGAAAGGCAAAGTACTCAAGTAGGATCCAAGCACACAAGTCAGGAAAGATCATTCTAAGTAGCTGACTGGGAAAAAAAACATACTCAAAAAGAAACAGTTTTCACTCTCTAAACTATAGCTGAAGACAACCATTGCCTTCTGTTAATCTGGTTGACATCATTTAATTGATTTGTTTTTATCTGAGGAATGAAAAATAAGAAATTGAATTAAGAAGCCCAAAATTTCCTCTGGGTTATCATATATGCATCCAACAAATATAATGCTACTCTATACCAATAAAGCCACAAGGCCAAAGTGCCTGAATCACACCAACAACCATGGGTCTGGAATAATCTCCTACATGATGACCAGCTTCTACCTCAGATTGCAGTGGGACCGGGTCCTACAAAACACACCAAATAAAAGCATCCGATCAGCTGCTTTCAAGCCAACAAGGATTGGGGAAATAAGAGAGGAATCTACTATCCCAGAGTTGAGGATTCTGAGGGCTAGGAAGGAAACTGAGATATTCCTCTAATTCAACGAGCTAAAAAAATCTCACGGCAAGTTCAAGACAAATGCACATTACATCAAAGACCATCCAAGAGAATAAGTGACCTAATGCTAAAATAATGGACACAGACAGTAAATCAGTGCTACAATTTGCATATAGTTTGAGTGTACCCTCAATGGTTCATGTGTTGGAAGCTTGGTCCTCAGTGTGGCAGTGTTAAGTGGTGGCGGGGCCTAGTCGGGGGACATGGAGTCAACTGAGGTTTCCATGGGACCCTTGGGCACCTTCCACAGGAGAGCAGTTATAAAACAATAAGGCCCACGCCTCCCCACCTGCCTTGCCATGTATTCTCTCCCTCTCACACATGCTCTTGCTGGCCGTCAGCCACAATGAGAAGACGCCCTTGCAAGAGCTGGTGGCATGCTGTTTAGACATTCAGCCTCCAACACTGTGTGCTAAATAAGCTCTTTTCCTTAAAAGATACCCAGCCTTGGGCATTTTGTTGTAATAACAGAAAATAGGGAAGCACAATCAGAGATAAGAGAAGGCAGATAGTTCTGAAGTATCCTGAGCAGAGGAAGGGGACTTGATGTTCTTATGCTGACCCCTGAAAGATAAGGTAGGGAGGTAGGGTTGCTACAGTGAAACACCTGAGGTAAGCAACTTTACAAAGGAAAGAGGTTTATTTAGCTCACAGTTCTGGAAGTTCATGGGCACGTGCTGGCATTCACCCACCCCTTGACTACATCACATCGGGGCACGTAGCAATGGTGGGAGGCCAAGACCAACTCAGGGATGTGACAAGCTTTCATGGCAACTCACTCCCATGAGAACTCAATCCAGACCAGCACTCCCCTCTGAGGGCAGTGTCTCCTGTGACCCAAGGACCTCCCACTGGGTTCCACCCCTTAAAGATTCCATCGGCTCCCATTTTGCCACATTGGGGACCAAGCTTCTAACACATGAACTTTTGAGATATAAACAACTAAATCATAGCAGGTGCAGTGTCAACTGGTTCAGGAATTGCCTAAAAGTGAGACCAAATTGACTTTTGGTAGAAAGGAATACCCAAAAGTTATAATGTATGTTGACAAGAGAGAAAATGAGAGGCTAAGAATGTCAGGATAAAAAATTTGAAATTGGGGCTGGCGCTGTGGCATAGCAGGTAAAGCAACTGCCTGCAGTGCCGGTATTCCATATGGGCGCTGATTCATGTCCCGGCTACTCCACTTCCAATTCAGCTCTCTGCTATGGCCTGGGAAAGCAGTAAAAGATGGCCCAAGCCCTTGGACCCTTGCACCTGTATGGGAGAGCTGGAGGAAGCTCCTGGCTCCTAGCTTTGGATTAGCGCATCTCCTGCCATTGCAACCAGTTGGGGAGTGAACCAGCGGATGGAAGACTCTCTCTCTCTCTCTCTCTCTCTCTCTCTCTCTCTCTCTGTCTCTCTCTCTCTCTGCCTCTCCTACTCTCTCTCAGTGTAACTCTGACTTTCAAATAAATAAATCTTTTTAAAAAAATTTGAAATTGACTCATGAAACGAAGAGGATCATTAGAGAATTTTGAAAGAAAGACACACAGGATAAAACAGTGTTTAAAGAAAATTAACCGACATCCATAAGTAGAAGGAACAGTCTGGATGAATGAAGAGAAATCTGATCAGCTTGCAGAATATGATAGTAAAGACAAAAGTGTCCAGCCAGATTTGTTATAGAGAAGACAAGATAACGCTTGATGATACTAAATACTGGGAGCTCCAGGAAGTGATCTGGCCATCTGAAAAATTGGTGATGAGGTCAGCGAGTAAGGGAAGTTGAAAGATGAATTGGGGGGAAGATGGTGGACTCACCTGGACAGGTTAAGTTTGCAGAAAAATCAAGTAACAATGTCCAGACAAAACTTGGAAATAAAGAACCAAGTTGCCGATGAGAGGCCTGTTCTGGAAATGCCACTTGGAAATCATAATCGTCCATGATCCATCCCTGCGGTCAGAACAAGTATCACAAAATCAACAGCTGTTTTGCTCAAGGGCCCTCTATATATTTTAGTTTATAATAAGCTGGGTTAGGAAGCACTGCAAGATTGTCAGTAATAGAACGCAAAAAGAAGTGAGATTCCCCAGCAATTTATTTTCCTTTATGAGAAGTTGTAAACGCCACAGTTCAGACACTGCTTCATTTCTCATCATGGATTCTGTTTCAGACAAAAGTGGCTGGGGCCACCGCTTTGGTGCAGCAGGTAAAGCTGCCGCCTACAGTGCCAGCATCACATATGGGCGCCAGTTCGAGACCTGGCTGCTCCACTTCCCATCCAGCTCCCTGCTATGGCCTAGGAAAGCAGTGGAGGATGGCCCAAGTGCTTGGGCCCTTGCACCTGTGTGGGAGACCTGGAAGAAGCTCCTGGCTCCTGGCTTCAGATCGGTTCAGCTCCGGCCATTGAGGCCAATTGGGAAGTGAACCAGCAGATGGAAGACCTCTCTCTCTCTCTCTCTTTCTGCCTCTCCTTCTCTCTCTCTGTAACTCTGACTTTCAAATAAATAAAATAAATCTCTCTCTTAAAAAAAGTGGCTGTTTCTGTCAGAGCCCAGCAGGGTTTGCTAACGCACTTGAACACAGCACAGGCAAAGGGTGATTTCATACCCCGGCATTTCCTAGAGCAAAGCCCTCACCCACTCGGAGTATAAAGCATAGTAGCTTCTCTGGATTTCTGGAGCCAGGAAAACATGGAGGAAAACAGGGGTAAATTAAGTTTCTTTTGACTGGAGTAGCCCTATGAGTCACTGAACTGGAATGACTTGTTTGTTTAATGAAATTAAATTCAGCCTCCTACCCAGTCAGGCAGAGCTTATCTCTTGTGACTTCATTAATAAACAAAATGAGGGGTTGTTTCCCCTTTGTCACCCCACCCTCGAGTTTTAGAAGAGCAGAGACTCACCCATTCTATGAACAAATAGAGAGAGTGTGCCCCTTAGTATCCTTTATGTATTTCCAAACTGAGACCTCAGGGTGAACCCAATCAATAAGATCTTGTTTTCTTTCTACCCAGCAAATCAGATTGCCTTGGGCACCCGAGTGGTTTATGACTTTTAAGTACCCTTAGGAGGTAAGGCAGCAATTACTGAGGAAAGTCCCAGAGGGAGAGTGGCCGAAGCCACCACACCTAACAACAGCCACAATGGCATTGATTGGCAGTGGAGTAGCCGGGACTCGAACTGGCGCCCATATGAGATGCTGACACCCCAGGCTGGGACTTTAATCCGCTGCACCACAGTGCCAGCCCCCACAACAGCATTGAGACAGGAAGTTTTTAACCCCACGCAGATGCTGCACTCTTAGACAAGGCTTGCCCAGGCTGCAGGTGTCTTGAAGGCCTGGTAGTACAGAAAGATGGCACAGCCCACCCGCAGCTGCCTTTCTGCCTCCCCTGCCGTGGCTACCCCACCCAGAGGCTGAGCACGCTAAACTGCAGCAACCCGCATACACTAAACCACCATCCACGGGCAAGCTGATAACAAGACCATGAGCTTTGAGATCAGATCTGGATTGGAATCCTCCTTACTGTGACCTTGGAAAAGATGCCACAATTACCTAATGTGTCCAAATGCAAGAGTAAGTCAAAAAGTCCATGGACATGGAACTGAAAGATGTGTAGGCATGGGCGTTTAGTCCAGGAGCTAAGACACCCACAGCCCATATTGGAGGGCCTGGGCTGAAATATTCAGCTCTGGCTTCTGACTCCAACTTTGTGCCAATGCAGATCCTGAGAGGCAGTGGTGATGGCTCAAGAAACAGTTTCTGCCACCCACATGGGAGACCTGGATTGAGTTCCAGACTCCCAGCTCCCAGCCCCTGTAGGTTATTTAGGGAGTGAACCAGGAGAAAGGAGTGCTCTCGCTGTGTGTGTGCGTGCGTGCACATAAGTGTCTGATCTATCTCTCTTTCTGTCTCCCAAATGTATTTCTGTCTCCAAGAATGTATGATTAAAGAAAAGGTGCTTATTTTAATGCAAAGTAATTTTGAAATCCATGCATAGTTTTCTCCATAATACACACTTTCCATGAACTTTTTGGACACTGTACAAAGGAAGAGATCATCATACCCCCTGACCACGTGTGAAAAGATGTAAATGAAATAAATGCATCCACTGGCCTGTGTGGCTTGTAAGAGAGCCACAGTAAATGCAGCTAAACTTGGGATGTACCTTCTTTCTTTCTTTTTTTTTTTTTATTAAACTTTTATTTAATGAATATAAATTTCCAAAGTATAGCTTATGGGTTACAATGGCTTCCCCCCTCCCATAACTTCCCTCCCGCCTGCAACCCTCCCCTTTCCCACTCCCTTTCCCCTTCCATTCATGTAAAGATTCATTTTCAATTCTCTTTGTATACAGAAGATCAGTTTAGTATATATTAGGTAAAGATTTCAACATTTTGCCCATATAGCAACATAAAGTGAAAAAACTACCATTGGATTACTAATTATAGCATTAAATAGCAATGTACAGCACATTAAAGACAGAGATCCTACATAATTTTTTTTTCAAATTAATTAATTTTCTATGCCATTTCCATTTTAACACCAGGTTGTTTTTTTTTTTCATTTCCAATTCTCTTTATATACAGAAGATCACTTCAGTATATAATTAGTAAAGACCTCATCAGTTTGTGCCCACACAGAAACGCAAAGTATAAAAATACTGTTTCAGTACTAGTTATAGCATCATTTCGCTTTAGACGACACATTAGGGACAGATCCCACATGGGGTGTAAGTACACAGTGACTCCTGTTGCTGATTTAACAATTTGACACTCCTGTTCATGGCGTCAGTAATCTCCCTAGGCTCTAGTCATGAGTAGCCAGGGCTATGGAAGCCTTTAGAGTTCGCTGACTTTGATCTTATTCCGATAGGGTCATAGTCAAAGTGGAAGTTCTCTCCTCCCTTCGGAGAAGGGTACCTCCTTCTTTGATGGCCCCGTTCTTTCCACTGGGATCTCACTCACAGAGATCATTCATTTACTCATAGGATGGCAGATGTCCTAAACAACACTCTGGCCTCAGAATCAGCCCTCAAGGCATTCGGATCTGGCTGAAGAGCCCATGAGAGTATAGCAGGCATGGAAAGCCAAGATATCATGGGATGTACCTTCTTTCCCTGCTGAGTTCACTCCCTCCTCAGCCACCTCTCCTAGGAAGCAGCTGATCCTGCCAGGCCCTGACCTGGCCCCATGATGTTAGTGAAGCCTTCTCCATCCTTCCAAGGGCCTGACTGACCATCCTTTCCACACCGTCATTACTTCTCCAAGAAAACCTTCACACGATGGAACTGCAGACTCGTGGAGAGATCCTCCATCCACTGGTTCACTCCACAAATAGTCACAATGGCCAGACCTGGGTCAGGCCAAAGCCAGGAGCCAGGGGCTTCTTCTAGGTCTCCCACGTGGGTGCAGGGGCCCAAGGACTTGAGCCATCTTCCATTGCTTTTCCCAGGCCATTAGCAGGGAGTTGGATCGGATGTTTGAGTACCCATATGGCATGCCAGTACCCATATGGCATGCCAGCCACTATGTGTTAACCCACTATGCCACAAAGCCATCCCCAGTGTATTTTCAAAATGTCCTACAGTGATATGATTCGGCTAGCCCTACTCTGGATCTTCCAGGAGTATTGGGACCTGCTGATAAACATCAATAATGGCACACACCTACTATAGCAGATAATGATGATTGTCATGATGATGATGCCTTTATATGTTTGGAACCCTTAGGTGCTACTTGGTACTTTATACGCTTTGCAAAGATTAATTCATTTAACCCCCAAATCCTTATGAAGTAGGCACTACTATCCAACATGAGAAAACTGAGGCTCAAAAGGAGAAATAACTCACCCAAGGTCAAGCAGCTTGGAAATCACAATTAAAACTCCCAAAAATAGAATTCCAGGATGTAAGCTTTTAATAATCATGGAATAGAATTCTTTTCCATATGTGAACTTTATTGTTCGAAAGCAATCTGTGTGTTTAGTATATTTCATTTAGATAGAATATATATATATATGACAGTTGCTCCTTTTAAATATTTTTAATATGTTGTAGTTATTTTCTTTTAGATTTTTACTTATTTATTTGAGAGGTAGAGTTACAAAGAGAGGGAGAGACAGAGAGAAATGTCTTCCATCTGCTGCTTCATTCCCCAGATGGCTGCAACGGCCAGAGCTGGGTCTATCTGAAGGCAGGAGCTTTTTCTGGGTCTCCCACATGGGTGCAGGGGCCCAAGGACTTGGGCCATCTTCCACTGCTTTCCCAGACCATAGCAGAGAGCTGGATGGGAAGAAGAGCAGCTGGGACATGAACCAACGCCCATATGGGATGCCGGTGCTGCAGGCAGAGGCTTAACCCACTATGCCACAGCACCAGCCCCAGTTACTTTCTTTTTGTAGTTCACTTACAATGTTTCCCATTTGGTATTACACTATTTTAATATTTCGAGCAAATATTTCTATAACTTCATGAGAAAATATGTGATTAAACATTTAAAATATTAGGCATGCAACATTTCAAATGTCTTTTCCAATAGGCCTGTGCTCTGGCAGAAGGTGACAAATGACAAATGACCCATTTCATCGCCTGACTTTGTGTTCTTTGATAAGAAAGAGAAGGGCGTGGTAGAGACAAGTGAGGGGACTTGTAAGCTGTCGCCGAGCAAGAAGGAAATGGAATCGCTGTGGTGACAAATTAAACTCAGATTGGCGGCAGCCACCAGTGGCTTTAATTTTTCTCAAGGGGGAGTTAGTTATTTCCTGTCATGCAAACTGTCCATCGCGGAAAGAAATAGTTTCTCAAAACGTTTGTAATGCAGCCAGTGAAAAGAAGCAGAATCCAGAATTCTACATCGAAAAAGATCGTAGTTATGCTTATAAAATATGCCAACACTTTAGCAGGGATTATTTCTATATGGTTATTACTTCTTCTTTCCATCTTTCCCTTATTTTCTTACCATAAACATGTATTGCTCTTATAATCAGAAAAAAAAAAAGTGATTCTATTTTTTGAAAGTCCTGTATCCACCAGTAATAAAATCTTTATTTTTTTAATAAATAAAGTAATCTCAAGATATAGATAATGAAGCTGCAGCCATGGACCAGTGAGTATTATTTAATATTTGTACCAATCTCAGTTTCCCATTCTGCTTCTTGTCCATTCTTTCCATTCTTTGGACAAATGTTTATTGAGTTGCCCCTATGATGCCAGACACATCCTTTCCCAGTGCGTGGTTATAAATAAAGCAGTGGAGAGACAGAACACTAGCAGGAAGTGTTTTGTTTTGGGTTTTAGGGTTATTTTGTTTTTTCAGTTTGTGCTTTTTTTTTTTGGACAGGCAGAGTGGATAGTGAGAGAGACAGAGAGAAAGGTCTTCCTTTTTGCCATTGGTTCACCCTCCAATGGCCGCTGCGGCCGGCGCATCATGCTGATCCGAAGCCAGGAGCCAGGCGCTTCTCCTGGTCTCCCATGCGAGTGCAGGGCCCAAGCACTTGGGCCATCCTCCACTGCCTTCCCGGGCCATAGCAGAGAGCTGGCCTGGAAGAGGGGCCACCAGGATAGAATCCGGCGCCCCGACCGGGACTAGAACCCGGTGTGCCGGCGCGGCAGGCGGAGGATTAGCCTGTTAAGCCACGGCGCCGGCCGATGTTTTTTTTTTCTACAAGACGTTTAAGTGTGCTGAAACTGCGTTGAAAAGAATCTGGTTGAGAAACAGAGGAGAAGCATCGTTGGCAGCTGGGTATGCAGGCTCTACATCCACACGTTCAACCAAAATATTTTTTTAAAAAAAGCTGCACCTGGACTAAACATAAACAAAAGTTTTCATGCCATTTGTCCATAAACAGGATAATATTTGCCTAACATTTCCATTGCATTAGGCTAACGTATACAAGAGGAAGTATGTATGTTATATGTAAATACCATACATTTTTAAAAGATTTATTTATTTTATTTGAAAGACAATTTCAGAGAGAGGGGAGAGAAAGAGAAAGAAAGTTTCCATCTGCTGGTCTCAGATTACTGCAACAGCCAGAGTTGAGCCATGCCGAAGCCGGGAGCCAGGAGCTTCTTCCGGGTCTCCCATGTGGATGCAGGGACCCAAGCACTTGGGTCATTTTCTACTGCCTTCTCATTTGCATTAGCAGGGAGTTGGAAGTGGAGCAGCTGGAAATGGAACTGGCACCCATATGGGATGCTGGTGGTGCAGGAAGTGGCTTAACCTACTACACCAGAGTGCCTGCCCCAATACGATGCATTTTATACAAGGAACTTGAGTGTCCTTGGATTTTGGTAACCTCAGGGGTCCTAGATCCAGCCCTTGCACCCCCAGGGATACCAAAGGACAGCTTTTCAAAAATACTTCAAAATGTTTGTGGAAAATGGAATTAAAAGATTACTTTGTTGCAAGAAAATTTTGCACCCCATGCGTAGCCACTTTCCATGAACTCTTTGAAGACCCTGCTTACATGGGATAGAAAAGACATGACTGAGAATAACGTTCCATAAGGATGGCCGGCTTTAGAAAAAGAGGCAGCTCTGATAGGGACACAGCACAGGACGCATTGCAGGTTTTGTTGCAGAACAGTAAGGAATTTCCCATCAAATGATGTCTAGTTTCTCTCTAAAGCAAAAAAAAAAAAAAAAAAAAAGTGGATACAGGGCAGCCTAACAGGCACTGGAGCTTGTAGTCCTGTACTTGAGGCCACTGCTTATTTCCATGACCCAGAGAATGAATTCTGTGTGCCACCTGGCCACCAAGCACTCTGTCATAAAAAGTGCCACAGCTGTGAATTCATATCATCCATCAGCAATGTACTGCAGGGAAAAGGAGAGTCACCTGTCTCCCGGCAGGGCCCGTGTCCCTGCGGGCCCACCCTGCTCCCATACACAGCTGGGACTTCATTGAGGAATGCTGTGACTGTAGCTTTGTCCAATTCTAGCCAGAGGCTGGGAGATGTTCCCTCTTTGCTCTCCTGCCTCCAGCATCTCTGGACCCAATAATTCAAGAATCTGTTCTCCTAAGAGGGCCAAGAAATTAGGCAAGTAGAACATACTGCAAACTACACCATGCCTCTTACTCACGCTGTTTAACAAGCCTTGCTATCTGAAGGAGCATCTGTTATCTCCTTTCTTATGTCATTCTTTCACTTTGTGCCCTACTGTGTTCGCTCTATGTTCTATTTTGGAAACAAACCTGGGTAAAGATCAGGAAGCTAAAGATCTATCTAGAATATCTTCTCCTTGGAAGACCTACAATAAATCCCCCTTTTCTTAAGGGAGAAAAGGTTAACAAGATTAAACAACATGCATTTATGGAACAACTACTACATTCCAGGCTATGAGCTATAGAGATCAAGGATGGACAAAACATCTGGGGAAAGAGCTGCCAACTCAGTAGCACACCAGATAAACTGTCAGGGACCCAGGGGACTCCAATGGAGAGAACACTGGTGTTCTAGCAGAAGGCCTCATGGGGAGGTTGGCAGTGATTCCTGGACAATAATTGGATTTTGTAAGTGGAGGTTTTCCAAGGTGTGTTCAGAATAAAGACCAGGAATGAGAACATGCTCAATTGATTCAAAAGGGCAAGTGCTTTTGGGTACTACAATGAATGTATGGTGTTGAGAAGTGGAGTCACGGGGTTGGAGAGAAGGAAATCAGAACTGATGTAAAATTAGGCTGAAGCCGGCGCCGTGGCTCAACAGGCTAATCCTCCGCCTTGCGGCGCCAGCACACCGGGTTCTAGTCCTGGCTGGGGCTCCGGATTCTATCCTGGTTGCCCCTCTTCCAGGCCAGCTCTCTGCTATGGCCTGGGAAGGCAGTGGAGGATGGCCCAAGTGCTTGGGCCCTGCACCCGCAAGGGAGACCAGGAGAAGAACCTGGCTCCTGGCTTCGGATCAGCAAGATGCTCTGGCCGCAGCGGCCATTGGAGGGTGAACCAACGGCAAAAAGGAAGACCTTTCTCTTTGTCTCTCTCTCTCACTATCCACTCTGCCTGTCAAAAAAAAAAAAAAAAAATCAGGCTGAAACTTTTGCTAAACAATATGGAGCCAGACCAGGAACTGTCCAGAATGCCAGCTTGTCTTTTACTCTGCAAAAGAAAAATGAAGAATCTCTGAAGCCTTGTGAGAAAGGAAAAGGACATATTTTCCCCTCATATCTTTCATCATCAGTGGTTACTTCTGTTTAATATTAATGAAGTTACAAAGAAATTCCAGTTACTCCTGGGTGTGCAATCAAACTACATTCTGTCTACAACAACCTTAACCCAATCTTCTAGGCCTAAGATCAAGACTACATAAACAACCTGCTATTATGAAAACTGCATCGTGCTCATCCGGGTATTCCCATTCCTTTCCACTTGTGTTGTTACAGGATCTCAATCCACTATTGTTATACAACCTAGAGTTGCATAACTCTAAAATTTCACTGGTATTTATTGAAAGCATTCTACATGTCAAGCACTTCATATGCATAACCATAGTTTTTCCTCTGGACAAGGTGGTAAATTTTGATCTTTAGGATGATCCTCGGTTGACCCCAGAGGCAGTGCAAGCCCTGGGAGGGTGCAGAAGTGCACAGAGCTATGTGGGACTCAGTTGGGTTGCCAGACTCATGGTAGACTCTGGACATCCCCCTCCATGCCTGTCTGCCCACAGCCTCCCACTACCCCCACTCTGCTGATGTGTGCTTCTTAGGCAGGCTCCCAGACACCCTTTCTTCATTTATTTAGTCACTCAATAGGTTTGTATTAAGCACCTACTATGCATCAGACACTGCCTCCCCCCCGCCCCTGCAGTGGAAAGGAAGCAAAGTTGCTTCCTTTAAAGGACCTCTCCTCTTAGAGTATTTGCTTCATCAAATTTATCCCTCCAAGTAGCGAATAATTGTTCTTTACGGAGAAATATTAGATCTCCAAAATGTCAGCATTAATCTTCATGCCATTGCTGAAGCATCTCCATAGTCACATTAAAATCATTTTCACAGGCAGATAGGTTATAATACCTCAGAGGGAAATGTCTGAAAACAGAAAGGTTGCTCAACACATTGAAAGACAACGAGGTCTAGTCAGGCAAAAGTTCTCTTGATCGAGATTTGCCAAACATGGACAACTTGTTTTGAAAGCATTATAGCATAACCCAAAACTCCTAAAACAAAAGCTACTTGGGATAAAACTTAGTTTTTCTTCAGTGACTCACAACTTCTCAGAATCCTTGTACTTCAAAGTCAATTATTTTAAACAGCAGTTATTAACTGGAACTTCAAAACAATCTCTGTGAGGAGTTGAGCTTTCTTACTGTTAAAATTTCCATTTGTTAAACCCATAAAGGCCAGTTGGTGCCACCTGAGATTTTGAAAATAATCTGAAGCAGGCTGATTTTATTTCAGCTCGTTGGAAATGACTAACAGAGGAACACATGGAAGAATTTCATCTAACGTTAATAGCTGGATCTGTAAGAAACACCCACTGTATGGAAATTAACAAGAATTGTCTATAGTCTTCTGACAAGAAGGATTCTCTTAGAATATATTTGAACTCTATTGAACAGCTCTCACCACCTTAGATCTCCTCTTGGTGTTATTTTTAAGTGTCTCAAACAGAGAAGACTATGAACTTGAACACTTCAACACCTTTACATGATAATTAAGGGGATGTGGCAATCATTGGTCAGGGACCTTAATGGAGTGAATAATAGCAAAGAATGATTCAAAGGTGACTTAAGGACAATTTAAATTCTACAGAAACAATGAAAACTTGGGCTCCAGAATTAAGAAATTCTTAAATCTTACTCCTCAAGTTGTGGAATATAATCTTTTCTTTAAAGATTTATTTATTTATTTGAAAGTCAGAGTTACACAGAGAGAGAAGGAGGGGGAGAGAGAGAGAGTGAGAGGTCTTCTATCTGATGGTTCACTCCGCAATTGGCCGCAATGGCCGGAGCCATGCCGATCCAAAGCCAGGAGCCAGGAGCTTCTTCCTGGTCTCCCACATGGGTGCAGGAGCCCAAGGACTTGGGCCATCTTCTACTGCTTTCCCAGGCCATAGCAGAGAGCTGGATGGGAAGTGGAGCAGCCAGGTCTCGAACCAGCACCCGTATGGATTGCTGGTGCTTCAGGCCAGGGCATTAACCTGCTGTGCCACAACATCATATAATCTTAAACAGGACTGAGAACTACATGCAAGGACCAACAAAATTGTATATTGTTAGAAAACCTATGCAAGCAAAAGAACATTAAAATCACTTTATTATATGAAATTAAATAGCAAATGACCAATCAGGTGTGCACATCTTCTCATGTCAAGCTTCAGCAATCTAATTGATACGGAATTTAAGGCCATATCTTCATTTATTTCCTTTTGGAACTAATGAAAGTCAATTTTGCTTTCACTTTAATAGGATGGTCATAAAATGAACTGTAAGTTTCACAAAGAAAAGAACTTTATTTTGTTCTCTGCTATATCCCACTACCCAGAACAATGTTTTGCAGAGTAGGGCTTGACAGATGTTTACTGAATGAACCAAAAAAAAAAAAGTTTTTAAGTTACTTATTCTAACATACTTGTTGCTACAGGTGCCAAATTCTATTTTTTACTGAAGTTAAATTATATATAACATGCTGACAAGAGTGATTAGTGCCCTGTTACAAGAAGTTTTTTAAAGTTCAGTAAAGTATATTGTTTTCGTCTGTTTTTTTTTTTTTTAAGATTTATTTATTTGTTTGAAAGGCAGAGCTACAGAGAGAGAAAAAGAGGAAGAGACAGAGAGAGAGATCTTCTATCTGCTGGTTCACTCCTCAAATGGCCACAATAGCCAGGGCTGGCCAGCCAAAGGCAGGAGCCAGGAGCTTCTTCCAGGTCTCCCACGTGGGTGCAGGGGCCCAAGCACTTGAACCATCTTTTACTGCTTTCCCCAGAGCACTAGCAGGGAACTAGGAATTAGCAGTGGAGCAGCTGGGACTTGAACCAGCACCCACATGGGATGCCAGTGCTGTGGGCAGAGGCTTTACCTGCTGCACACAGTGCTGGCCTCAGTCTGTTTTCTTTTTGTTGCTATAACAAAATACCTGAAGCTTAATTTGCTCACAGTTTTTGAAGTTCAAAAGCATGGTGCTGAATTCTGGCTGGGTGACATAGTGGATGGCATCACAGCAGGAGCTTGTGTGAGAAAGAAATCACGTAAGACGACAAGAAGCCACAGAGAAGAGAGAAGACCACTCTCATTCTTTTATTTATTTATTTATTTATTTATTTTTATTCGACAGATTAGAGTTACAGACAGTGAGAGAGACAGAGAGAAAGGTCTTCCTTCTGTTGGCTCACTCCCCAAATGGCCGCTGCGGCCAGCACTATGCCAATCCGAAGCCAGGAGCCAGGTGCCTCCTCCTGGCCTCCCATGCGGGTGTAGGACCCAAGCACTTGGGCCATCCTCCACTGCACTCCCGGGCCATAGCAGAGAACTGGCCTGGAAGAGGACCAACTGGGACTAGAACCCGGCGCCCATAGGGGGTGCCGGCACTGCAGGCAGAGGATTAGCCAAATGAGCCATGGCACTGCCCCCTCGCATTCTTTTATAACAACTCACTAGGGTCCCTCTTCTGAGAACTACCTTGATCCCTCCTGGGAACTGCACCCCGCCCCCGGTGACCTAAGGACTTCCCACTAGGCCTCACTTCTTAAAGGTCCCACCACTTCTTAATATAAGCACACTGTGAACCAAGCCTCCAGCACACAAACCCTTGGGGAACACGCTCAAGCTCTAGCCAAGCTGTAGCAATTATCTTCATGCACATCACCAGCATTGTGTGGAACAGGTACTCTATCAGGAAGCTAGAATCAGGAGCGGAGCTGGGACTCAAACCAGACATTCCAACAGGGGATGCTGGTGTCCCAAGCAATGTCTTTAATCACTAGGCCAGATACCACCCCCAACCATTTTCTTTTCTTTTAATCATTATATATTTATTTTAATGTATACTGGGGGAAATCTAGTGCATCAGATCTGTTTTTTGTTTTTTATTTGAAAGGCAGAGTTAGAGAGAGATGGAGAGACAGAGAGACAGGTCTTCCATCCACTAGTTCACTCCCCAAATGGCAGGCAAAATCTGAGAGCCACAAGCTTCTTCGGGGTCTCCCACCAGGTTCATTAGCAGGGAGCTGGGTTGGAAGCGAATCAGCCCGAACTCAGATCAGTGTCCACATGGATTCTGGCATCGAAGGTGACAATTTTCCCTGCTATACCGCAATGCCAGCCCCCACCCCCCCACCCCCCAGATCTGGTGTTCCTTTTTTTTTTTTTTTTTTTTTTTTTTTTTGCTACCAAGTTTATTTAAGATATATATGTAAGAAAAATGAATTAATTTGATTTAAGGAAAAATATTGGTGCTAGCATTGAGGAGCAGTGGATTAAGCTGCAGAGTGGGAGGCCCACATCACATATCAGAGTACCAGTTTGAGTCCCAGCTCCTCTGCTTCCAATATAGCTTCCTACTAATGCACCTGGGAAACAGCAGATGACAACCAAATACTTGGGCCATTGCCACCCATGTGGAAGACCTGGATGGAATTCCTGACTCCTGGCTTCAGGCTGGCCCAGCCCTGGCTTTTGGAAGCACTTGGAATGTGAACTAGTTAATTAAATCGTGAAAGCAGCCATGGATGATATACAAATGAATGAGGTTACTGTGTTCTAATGAAGTTTGGAAAAAAAAAAAAAAAGATGTTAAATAAATGGTGGAGAGAGATATGGTAAAAACCATAATCAGGGTAAATGGATGATTGAAGTTGGGGAAATCCTGGCCTTAGTCCTGCTGGGAGCCGTGGGACTCAGCCAGTACAGAGTTCTCCCAAGGTCTTCCAATGCTTCAGACAGGAGTCTGTCACTTCGACCAGCTAAGTTTACACCCAGTGTAACCACTGTTAACCATCTCAGACCCAACACCTCCTTTCCATAACACCTATTTTATAAAGTCCCCTTTTGGACTTTATATAAAGTCTTCAACAGGAATCCACAGTCTACGTATGGACCTAAGTTCAGAAAAGTCAATATAAGACCCTAGGTTATAAAGCAGACATACAAGAAAAGGAATCTATGACTTAAATAATGCGTTTTCCGTGTGGAAATGCTTGGGCATAACCGTCCTAGAAGACACAGTGACAAGGTCACTTATTGTACTTATGAGCAGAGTCCCTATGACTGTGACAGCTACTAGTACAGGACATAGAGTGTTATGTTGGAAACACAATCAGATGTCACCAGCAGCCTTTCCTGAGATGGAGAACAAGTCCTGGAAGTCTTGTCCAGTCCTCTGGTCCCCACCCTCACCGCACCCCCAACTTGCATTCTTCCCTTAACTTGCATGGTAGGTTGCATTCCTGAAAAGGGAATGTTAAAATTGTGCAAAACTACTTTGCACTCATAAGAACAGAGAAATAGGGGCTGGCGCTGTGGCACAGTGGGTTAACGCCCTGGCCTGAAGCACCGGCATCCCATATGGGCACCAGTTCTAGTCCCGGCTGCTCCTCCTCCTATCTAGCTCTCTGCTATGGCCTGGGATAGCAGTGGAGGATGGCCCAAGTCCTTGGGCCCCTGCACACACATGGGGGACCCAGAAGAAGCTCCTGGCTCCTGGCTTCCGATTGGCGCAGCTCCGGCCATTGCAGCCATCTGGGGAGTAAACCAGTGGATGGAAGACACCTCTCTCTCTCTCTCTCTCTCTCTCTCTGCCTCTCCTCTCTCTGTGTAACTCTGACTTTCAAATAAATAAATATCTTCCCCTCCACAAACTTAAAAAAAAAAAAAAAAGAAACAGGGTAGCTACAAGTTCAGATCATGATAAACAGGGTGATGTGTCACCTCCATGAATACCTGAACAGTCATTGCAAAGTTGAAGGAGATGCAGGATGGCTGTTTGTCGTGTAGAACAGTCCCACACATGTGAGGACATCTCACATGCCAGGCTCCCCTCCACTAAATTCCATTCTGACCCATTCCATCATTTCTGCCACCGTAAAGGTCCCCAAATTTTCCCAAATGCCTCCTAAGGCGGCTTCCCACATTGAACTCATAAACCCCACTGGCATTCTCAGGTTTATTTCTGTCTCCAACCATGTCATTAAGCCTCTTTAGGCTTTTGTATTTATCAGCAGTAAATTTTGAATCTGAAGTGACTTAAATATAAAAGATGAGCTCCATACTTCTAAACTAATATAATACTGCTCTATTTTTTTTCTTCCCCCCCATAACTTCCCTCCCACCCACAACACTCCCCTCATCTACCTCCTCTCCTCTTCCATTCACATCAAGATTAATTTTCAATTATCTTTATATACAGAAGATCAATTTAGCATATATTAAGTAAAGATTTCAACAGTTTGCACCCACACAGAAACACAAAGTGTAAAATACTATTTGAGTACTAGTTATAGCATTAATTAAACACCTAAGAATAATTGTGTATTAATTACAGAGTTCAACCAATAGTTTTAAGTAGAACATAAAAAACACTAAAAAGGTAAAGTATTAAGTTCTTTTTTTTTCTTTCGTGCTCTATTTTATTATCACAGAAGTTTCATAGTTAACATCTTATTAACACTAAAGTTTCTCTTTTGACTTAAAGCAGTATTCTTAAAGTAAATTTTTAGAAAGCTTGATTGCTATTCAGAAAAATATTCCAGAGTTAGGGGCTCTTGAAAGAACCTGATTCAGTATAACTAGAAATATGGCTACTGAAATCAGATACTTTTAAAATTATCCAAACCTCTCAAGGCAGGAAATTTTGACAGCATCACTTTCAAAGCAGATTCTTGGCATAACGTTGAGTGGGCTTTGAGCAAATCATGCTGAGAAATTTGCAACTGCAGTGTTCACTTGACTGCACAAGAAAGAGAGAAAAAAACATAATGAAAACTTTCCAGGGTGAAGGACCTTAAACTTCACTGAACTTCTGAACTTTACACCCTGTTGTGATCCTTCTGACACTTTGAAGAATACTTCTGGATGGTCTCCAGACAGCACACTCCTCACTCTTCATCTCCAACAGCATGAAATCTGTCAGCCCCACCAGGTCACCGGGAGGGCAGGCTGCCACTTGTCATTACTGAGAGGCCACCACTCCAGGACCCCCAAAAGGCTGAGGGGCTTTGCTTTTTACCAAGAGCTAAGACCTGGCCTTTTAAGACTGATTTCCACTCATTCGGGATGCTGGCTTAGCACGTATGTGTGAATCAAATGTGACCTGTCCAAGTTATCAGAGGGATGATTGGACACCCATCCCTTTAATTCCTATCAGAAAACTGATAATCCAAACCCAGTAATGGGGTTCTAGCTGCCAAGATTGGAAGCTTAATACACTGGCCTCAGCTCAAGATAGAAACTGATTTTTTTTTAAATTACTTCTATTACAGGTGACAAAGAAACAGTGTCAGTTAATGAAAGGCATAGGAACTGTATTAAATACCTGTCCCACTTGTTCTAAGTTTTTCACTGAGTTTCTTAACCTTTTGATATTCTGTTTCTTTGCCTATAAACCTGGAGTAATGATAAGTGTTATTAGCTCAGGTTATTTCGTTCTGCAAACTCAGACCCTTAAGCAAAACTACCAGATCAATAAACTTTCCCTAGGAGGTTCACAGTTTCTTTATTCATTGCATTGTGCTAAGTACTAGGGATTAAAAGGTGAACAAGACATAGCCTCTGCCCTCAGATGAGAAAGACAGGTAAACACAGCAATTCTGATAAACATGAGTAACCGCTTTGCTGAGGGAGGGTAGCTGTGAGCGCCCAGCTCCGAACACCAGCCACTTGGGAAGATTTTGTACACAACCACCATCTTTTTGCTCTCTGTCCACCCTACCTTCCAGCTCTCCCCAAAGTTTAAACTCTTCCTTCTGCCCCCACTGTCATCAAAACCTATTCGTCTGGCCCTCTCTACCTAACTGCACACTAGGCTGAAGTGTTCACTGATTCCCTAAACAGTGCTTTCCAGATATTTGCACTCTGACTGGAGCTGTCCTTACACACATCACAAATCTTTTGTGGCGCATGCATTATGTGAGTTCATTTTGATTCTTTTATCCAAACAACTGGCGAGTGGAAGAACCAAGACCTGAACCCCGGTTGAGACCAGGTGCCCTTTCCTTAGAACTGCACTGGTTTCTCCATCTTGCTGTGGTTTGAACGTGTTCCCCAACGTTCACGTGCTGAGAACTTAATTCCCAGTACAACAGTGTCAAAAAGTGGCATCTTTATGAGATGACTTTACATCACGAAGGCGCTGCCCTACTGAATCCATGAACGATGTTATTGCAGGGGGTGGGTGACTTCCCACCAGGGCAGGCTTCTGATCAAAGGATGGATGTGATGAGTGTGCCTCTCTTTTTTGCTCTCTTACACACATTTCTCTTGCCCTCTGACCTTCTGCCATGCATGATCCAGCAGAAATACCCCTGCCAGGTGTGGACCCCTCAGCCGTGTGCTTACCATCCTCTAGAGCTGTTAAGAAATAAATATGTTTTCTTTATGAACTAGCCAGTCCATTACAACAGGAGAAACTGGACTAAGACACATCTCATCACAGTCTGTGGATTCTACGGAGCTACACAGCCCCTCTGGCAAAGACCCCACATGGCGCAGGGGGACTGTGCTGGGGCTCACCTCTGCGGAGCTAGGACAAACACCAGAGTCAATGGCAGGGCTGTCAAGGCACCATAGCTGCTCTGGGAGGCCCGAACCCTGGAAGGACACTACTTAGTTACTCAGCCACACTTCCTGACTGCCACGAGGGCACTGGTGAAAAACGCAGGCTGCCCCCTGGGGCACTGCTTCCAGCTGTTACTGCCACAGAGAAGGAGGGGTGAGTGCCCTCTCTTGACAAGAGGCTGTCTGGGGTAGAGACTTCATCATCCTCATCTTTGTTTTTGCATGCACCCAACATCTTTTTTTTTTTTTGAGATTTATTTTATTTATTTGAAAGGCAGAATTACAGAGAGAGAGAAAGGGAGACAGAGGGAGAGAGAGAGATTTTCCATCTGCTGGTTTATTCCCCAAATGGCCATACTGGCCAGAGACGTGCCCTACCACAGCCAGAAGCTTCTTCCAGGTCTCCCACATGGGTGCAGGGGCCCAAGGACTTGGGCCATCTTCTGCCGCTTTCCTAGACACACTAGCAGGAAGTTGGATTGGAAGTATAGCAGTGGAGGCTTGAACTGGCACTCGTATGGGATGCTGGCATTGCAGGCAGAGGCTCAACTCATTACCCCACAATGCTGGCCCCCACCCAGAATCTGGGACAAATTCAAACCCTCGGTTAATCTTTGGAAAAAGGGCCCCCACTCTGGTGCAGAGAAGGGAAGGGGCCCCCACTCTGGTGCAGAGGGTTATGCCGCTGTCTGCAGTGTCAGCTGCTAACTTCCAACCCAGCTCCCTGCTAATGTGCCTGGGAAAACAGCAGAAAATGGCTCAAGTGCCTGGGCCCCTGCATCCACATGGGAGACCCAGAGGAAGCTCCAGGCTCCTGGCTTCCCTCTGGCCCAGCCTTGGTCATTGTGGCCATCTGGGGAGTGAACCAGCAGATGGAAGATCTCTCTCCTCTCTTTCTCTGTCTCTCCCTCTCTCTATTACTCTGATTTTCAAATAAATCAATAAAATCGTAAAAAGAGAGAGAGAAGGGAAGGTGAGCTATCGAGACCATTCAAGGACTATTCTTTTGGGTCTCTAAGTCCCCCGCTGAATTTACACTGCACCTGTCATGGCACTACTTCCCTTTCTTCAGACTCAGAAATTGCCTTCTTCCTTCTGAGCAGTGCAGTGCAAGTGAGCCAGGATGGGCTATGTGTATAGCAATGGGTGTATAGTGATGGTTTGTGTTTTCCAGTGGAGGAAGCTGGTTTTTAAAGCACTGTGATCTCTATTGTTTCTAGAATAGGAACTTTTTTCTGACCAACAACTCTATCTATGCCTTAATTGAAAGACAATGCAGGACGAGGATCATTACCAGAGAAAATACAGCCTCACACATGGCAACTGTCAAACCCATTTGGGAGTCAGAGGGGGACACCAAAATTCCTTATATTTCTTTTCAGAAGGCCTTTTGCTGGCACAGGGACTACCCCCAGCTGGTGCTTGAGTAGCCCTCTCTTTTGGTCTCCTTTCCTCATTTCCTTCTTACTACTCTGCCTTCTCCCCCTCTCCACACTGCCATACCCTCCGCCTGGAGGCACCATATTGCCTCCAAGAGGCAAGTGAGTCCATCCACAGTGAGGGAGAAAGTGCACATCACCTCCTTGACAGTAGAACACCCATCAGACAAATGAACATTCTCTTGCTCGTATTTTTGACCCCATATTATAATTTCTAGGCTTTTTTATACTAAAACTTGCCTTAGCCATGACAGCTAAAGTAGAAACAATGGCAGTGAAGAAAATAAAAAGCCCGTCCTACTGCCTTCCTCTGGGTAGTTGAGGGTACGCACACTGTCTTGCATGGTCTGTACATACGAGGATCACAGTACCCTCCCAGAGTAGGTACCCACTGGATATCTATTGGGATAGCCTTCCCACAGGGCTAAAGAATAGATAGCCCCTCCACTCCTTGGTGGCTTTTTTGTTCATCGACAACTCCCAAAGAATATTACATATCTATTATATAACCATTCCCAATTAGAGCATTATTTCACATTATAAAGGGAGTTAGAAATGTTAAGAAAATACATAAAAAGAGATGTGTGTTTTCTAGAGGGAAAAAGAAGAGAATGCTCACAGGCCACGTTAAACAGGTAAGATGCTGCTCTGAGACCACAGCGCTCTCAGCGGCTGTCCCTTCAGGTAGGAGTTAGGTGACTTTACGGGTTGGCTGCAAAACAGTTAAATGCGAGGCCTGTGCACATCCTGTCAGAGTTTTATTTTGAGCAGCCTGTTTGCCCAAGTACCTCCCACTCTTTCCCTTCCCGACAAGCTACTGCTCTGCTCTATGTAGGTACACACACACACACACACAGTGTTTCTCTTTTCCAAAGCTGGAGGCTCTAACCAATGTCTGAATTTCTTTGTGTAATAACATAATAATCAAATCACATTAAGTCAGTGTCAGAAAGACATGTGTTTTCAATTTTAAAATCCACAAGTGATTTATTATTCATTTCCTAATAGTCCATTTGTACAGTTAGTGAAACAGGAAAGTTACATACATAAAATCATTCCAGATCTTACCATGAAGTTATTTTCTCGTTGTTTTTCAAGTTGTCTTTCAATATTAGCATTACAATGTTCCTCACTTGGACCTTCCTGTTCCGTGATCCCAATTTTAATCTTCAGCTTTTAAATAGTTTTTGTTTTTAAAAACACTCGTATTTATGAGTTAATATTGAAATACCCTTTTTTTATTTATTTTTTTGCTCTACTTTTTGTTGTGGTAATAATTCATAAGGTGAGATCTACACTCTTTAACAGATTTTTAAGTGCACCATGCAGTCTTGCTAACCATTAGTGTGGAGTTGGATAGCAAATCTCTAGGACATTTTCTTCTTGCATGAATGAAACTCTATACCCATTAAACAGCAGTTTTGTCTTTTCTCTTCCCCCAGCCCTTAGCAACCACCATTCTATCATCTGCTTCTATGCGTTTGGCTACTGTGTTGTATTTTTTAAAGGAAGAACATTGAAATCCCTTGAGTACTAATGCATCCCCATACCCCAGGGAAAACGGAGCCTTGTGTTGTGCTGTGCATGTCCCCTTCTTTTTGCCCTTTGCTGTAAGGAGTGGAGTATGATGAGCAGAGCGCGTCTTCCAGATCAGACAGACCCAGCTTGCAATCCCTGTTCTGCTACTTACCAGTTGGGTGACTTTCGATACAATACTAAATGTTTCCAAACCCATTTCTTTATCTGTAAAATGTACCTGCTAATACCAACTTCACAATACTCACTTCTATGAAAATTAAATGGGACGTCAAGTGTAACCCAGCTTCTTGGTGCTTAGTGGAATAGATCAGGAACTTATGCAAGTGGACTTTGCAGTAATCATCTAAAAAAACTCTTTCTTCTCTCTGATCTGGTTCAATGGGAAAATAAGTAGCTTTCCATGGCCTTGTAATGTCTAAATGGGACCTTGTCCCAGAGTGTCCTACACCTAGAGTTAACAGCTGTCATTATTAAGATGCCACCACAAGTCCAAATAGAGGCCATAAAAGACAAGTCTTGATGCAAATCTCAGATTCTCTGCTGAATTAACACTGTTTATTAACATTTAAAGTGTTATGCTTCAACCACATACAACAGCTCCTTGAATCAATTCATTATGTCAGAGAAGTCACTATGATGAAATATGATTCATGCAGCCTTTGTAACCTATAAAGAAAAATGTATTCATTTACAATGATTTCAGAGATAAAAGCTCCTATCCAGGCTTCTACCAATGGGTAAAGTTTGTACCAATCTACCAGTGTCCTAAAGAGCCACTCTTCGGTCATTCCCAAAACAATCCAACAAATTCGGAAAGGAAGTAGACGTTCAAGTTCTTCTATCCAAGGGATTGCCCTTGGGTTAGATGAATGAATCTTACCTGCTCTGGATAATAAAATCAATTCAACAAGCACATATTAGTAGCTATCATGAGCCAGGTAATTTGTTCCAGGAAGCAGGACTAGAGCTCACACCTTCCTCAGTAATCACCTCATTCCCTTATTCCTTCTCTCAATAAAAATCCATTAAGCCAGACACCATAACAAACAACCTATGGCAACAGGGCTTACAGTAATATGCAGCATCTGCTACTGGGCAAGAGCCCACAGTGACCACCATGCCAACTGCAAAGTGTGAGGCAAACTCACACAAGCATCCGGGTGCATCTGACAAGGAGGTCAGGAGGAAGTACTTGAGGTGGTGCTGAAGGCTCAATGGTATTTCAACAGGTAAAGTTAGTGTTCAGCTGGAAAGGAGTGTGGGCATCCATATAGAAGCAGAAAGCCATGGGGATCCTGGGGCGGGGGGACCTGCAAGAACAGAGAACCGCTTATCTGCAGGGGACTTGCGGGAGATGAAAATGGAACGATAAGTTGGCAGCAAACCTTGGAGGGCCACAAATGCCAGAGTAAATACTATAGACTTAGTTAAGTAGACATTGGGGAGCCATGGGAGAATTTGGAGCAGAGAGCTGACATGGAAGGAGTTGTGCTTGAGGAATAAATCTGTCAGTGGTAGGTGAGATGGATTGCAGGGGGTAACTGGAGGTGATCCGAGGAGAGAAGCAAGCGTGCATTACCGCACACATCTGGAATTTTCGTAGCGAAATCTGACAGGCCAAGCATATATCTCCAGATAAAAGACCACACTTATTTTAAATATATGCCGAGAACCGGGGAGTTAATGTAGCAGTCTTCAACCTCTGGAGACTTAAAATCAACCGAAAGTTTGGTCACCTCAATTTGCTCACCACAAACCATGGCCCTCGAATCTCCTGATTCGCTCAAACATTTCAAACTCCGAGAAGCAAAGGGTTCAATCAAACCACATTGTGCCTGGAGCATATTTCTTCTTCAGGACTAAGAAAATTTGATCTGCTTCTTACTAATTCATTTCAATTTAATTCAGACTACGATTTTAAAAAGTGTTTCTATTACGTAGAGAAGCCCTAAGACCTTATTTTGGAAGACTTTTTCCTTCTTCCAAAAGGAAAGCAATTGTTTTCCAACCATCACTAGAACCCCAGAAGCTATTGTCACAGGTCCATGGGTTCAAACGGGTTTTCTGATAGACAAAACAATAAGCTAAACATAGCTTATTTTGCCCATGCTGTGTGGTTGAGAGTGAGCATTTTGGATCTCTTGAACACTATTTGAACCTGTTGCCTACCACTGTTGAAGGTGTGGACCCAGACAACTGGCAAAGGAATTCATTCCACTGTGTGACTCACAGTAGCCATGCTGGCTTTCTCTTCACTGTCAAGAACATAAAAGAAAAATGACAATTGAAAAAAACTGATAATATTATAAAGCACATCTAGAGAAACGATGTTACCCTGCCTTAAAGAAGCCTTTCCTCTTCCTCCTCCTCCTCCCACTCTGCGGCAGTGTTGAACAAAGCTCTTCTTCGGTGACAGCCATCAAGAAGTCGTGAGTGGTTTACCCACACAGAAGAGCTAATACATTCTATTCAAGACCTGAGTTGCAAGAACTTGAATAACTTCTTAGCTTCTTTAAACTCAAATTGATTTCCCAACTTCAAACTAAATTTTAAGGTGACACTGTGTTTTAGTTTGGCTCGGGTTTCTTTTCTTCTTCTTTCTCTTCTCTTTGTCTTATTTGTGAGCCTCTCCTTTTTGCTCTTGGTGTTACGTTGTGTATTTTCACTTCTTTGCATCTATTATTTTTGAGTCACATTGGATTATTTCACTTTTCTATTAAATACAGCAAGTGTCCTTGATATTAAGGAATCTAATTGGTATTTTTATCTCAAGTAAATTGTTCAAGATTTTTTAAAAAATAATTTTTAATGATTCTTAAAAATATGCCCACACATGTGAAAAAAAATCTCCACACTTGATGTTGCAGACCAAATAATGTATTTTTTGGTATCAGTGTCTGCCTACCATTTTCTAACTGTTGGAACTATACACTGGAAGAAATAAACAAACACAACCATTATGACCGCTGATGACTTCTGAGAAGAAGAGGAGACAGAGTGGTTTGTTTTAAAAGGTTTTTTGGCAACTAGTTCCTTTTATGAATAAATGGAAACTTTAGTGTCTAGAAATGCTAACCTGTGAAAGGAGACTTAAATCTTGAAGTTACTAGAGTCAAGTCTAAATTATGAAATGTGCTAAAAACACACGAAAATGAATCGAAGTGTTTAATATGTTGAAATAAGCACCACTCTCATTCAGAGACTGACATCTTTAGTGCCACATTGAAAAGGCTGGAAGTCCAGACTGGAAGTTCTGAAAATTCATCAATACTGTTTGCTACATACAGCCTCTTTAAGTTTTCTATTTGTTTCTGAAAGTCATCTACTTAAAATTATTTTTGCAGCGTGACTGCAGCTTAGACTAATTGGCTTGCATCTTAAAATCTTCATGTGTGCTTTCAAGAAAATTGGCATCCCGGAAAACTCCAGTAAGTCCCAATTTTGCAAGAATCCTGCCCTAACAGAGTTTTAATAAGAGAGAAAGAGCAGTGCTGAAAATCTGCTACTCATACTTTAGGGCACTTTAATTCAAAATAATAAATTTTTTTCTCCTCTTCTCTAAACCTACATATTTTTAAAAATTGGAATTTTACCCTGATTCAGCCAGGGTTTGGCATTCGCGAACTTAGACTGAAGCACACACATCGGGAGAGGAATTTTCTTCCATCAACACATATTTCACACATATGATTTGCTGAATATTGTGGAAATTCAAAGAAAACTAGCAGGAAGTTGGTCTCCAGGACCTTGTAGCCTAAGAAAGTCAGAGATGTGAATAAGAGCAAACTTTGCCATCATACAGAGCATAGTTGATTGTTAGGATGGACCTCAACAAAAGCAAAGGCAGTGGTGTGTGAACCCGAGACCTAGAACTCCATTTAAAGATTCATTGAGAAAAGGATTTCAAAACCAAACATGTGAGTGTTAGTATCCTGCCTCTGATAAAGTGACTTATTATTCAAGAAAATTATTTGATGTTGATGTTCTTGTAAATTGAGGGAATTTATTCAAATTAAACCAACAAATGTTTTATTGCATTCCCATTATGTGTAAAATTATGCACTAGATACTAAGGGCTACAAAGTTTTCATAAGATGGTTTCTGATCTCCAGGTGTATTCAGCCATTTACACCAATAACTCTATGGTACAAGACAGATTAAACATTTCATAAGAGAAGCTAACCAGTGCTTATGGATATTTGCTAACCCAGCAAGGAAATTCATTATAATTATGACCATGATCATGATCAGAGTACAGCATTTGCTAATAACACATTATCTAAGAAGGTCAGCTGGACTCCAGTTTATGTTTAGGTTTGTTTGTGGCCAGTTCTGCCCACTTCAGCACAAAAGCTGGCTTTGTTTTCAGTAGCACCTGACTTACTTCTGTACAGTTTCGAACGGTTCAAATTCTGGAAACAGTTGATATGGAGTTTGTTTAGGGAACCAGGTCTATAGCTCGCAGAAGCAAGCTCATCACATGGGTAGATTTATTTTTTTTTTAATCTCACATTCTTTATTCTAGGCTTAAATCCTCTCCTAATACCAAAATGTATCAGCCCCTATAAAGAGAATATGCTGTAGAGAAGGTACTCAAAAATGAAAATAATTTTTATTGACATTTTTTGCATTTAAACCAACCCCTACTTGTAAAAATTTTTTAAGTACCATACCAGCATTGCCAATACAAACTTCACATCCTAACTTTAGTGCTCAGGTAATGTAAAAAAAAAAGTGTTAATATGTACATATTTGTGATATTCATAAATGAATAAGTGAACAGAAAATGAATTTCACAGCTAGAGTTGATTCTTACACAGATCAGGCTGTGAAATCTACTGGAGCACCTTTGTATAACTATTCCAAATGAAAATTTGGGGGGCATAAAACAATAAAAACCAAACAAAAATGTACTAGTGAATGTCTTTAAATAATGATTTTTAATAATATAAATGTCTTAAATAAGTCTAGAACTTCATGACTATGCACATTGTTAGGATTCCCTCCATTTTCATAAGATGAATTTAGCTAACCTATCTGTAGACTCTTATATTGTGAAATATAATCTGTGTGATTTCATGTGAAAGACAAACAACCTTATAGGCTACACTCATTAACCTACAGACAACCATAGAAAGTATACAAAGATTATTAGCTAACTACATTTTATTTTATTTTTGAAGATCTATTTATTTGGAAGACTGAGTTAAAGAGAGAAGGAGAAGGACGGGGGGGGGGAGAGGAAGAGAGAGAGAAAAAGAGAGAGAGAGAGAGAGATCTTTCATCTGCTGGTTCACTCCCCAAAATGTCCACAACAGGTGAGGCTGGGCCAGGCCGAAGTCAGGAGCCTGGAACTCCGTTTGGGTCTCAGTGGGTGGCAGGGGCCCAAATACATGGGCCATCTTCTGCTGGCCATGCATTAGTAGAGAAGAACTGGATTAGAAGTGGAACAGCTGGGACTCAAACTGGTGCTCTTCTGGGAAGCGCCTCCATCACAGGCAGCAGCTTGATCCACTGCACCACAGGGCCAGCCCCTATTTCATTTCTTTGTTATCTGAGCCTATGCTCCCAAAATGGAAGACAAGTCAGGACTAGGGTGAAGAGAGTGAGGCTTGGACCTCAGGCTCAACATGTTTAAAGGTATCAAATAACTGAGTAACCAAGACATATCATAAATTAATGTAATTGTTTTTCAAAATCAAAATTAAGACCAAAATGTCAAAAATTTAAATAAAGAACAAAAGATGTGTGTATTCTGTCAAGTTGGTGGACTATTTTCTGCTTAACTACAGGGTGAAAATAAGTGATGGCCAAGAGAATCATGCTGTTTTCTTCATTGGCTTAAAGTTAAAAATGAATCAAAACTTACTACTTCCAGCTCATAGTATCATTAGTTCAGGAATATTTTAGACAAAGTTGTAAGATCAGTGAATGGTAACCATTACTTCCTGTCACCTGCATTTGCCATATGTAACTTAATTGAAATGTCATTATCTTAACTATGGATCTGCTTAAAGTATCATACTACTTGGAAAGCTAAATGGAAGTTTAAAAAGAAATAATCTGTAATTCCAATTTGCTATGTTTGCAGCATATTTCCGTCATCCAGGGTTATCTTGTTTGCTTCTGATTCTATTATGTAAATACAAGCGTACTGGCACCCATAAGGCAATTTCCTTTCAGTGTTTTAAATCGGAGAACTTTCATGAATATTCAAAAAGAAATAGATCCTCACATGGACATTTCCTTTTAGATTTACCTTGTATATAATGCAGGAATAATTCATTTCACTTTTTTATTGAAGCCGTTTCAAATTTTTCTCTTCTAATTTTTTTAAACTTTTTATTATAAAATAACTTCAAATTTGTGGAAAATTTGCAAAAATAGAACATACATATACTCTGTCACCATATGTTCCAACTGCTACATTTTACAATATTTGCCTTACTGCTGTGTTTCTTTTTCTTAATCACTTAAGAATTTTTTGCGTACAACATGCCCCTTCATCTCTAAATAGCTCAGTGTTCTAAGAACAAGGACATTCTTTTGTGTGACCACAGTTCAATTATCAAATTCAAGAAATTTATAGATATAATATTATCTCAAATGTAAGTCCATACTCAGATTTCACAAACTGTCCTAATAATGTTATTTACAGAAAGTTGAATCTGACCCAGGATCCAACTCCGAATCCTATGTTGCATTTAGGGTACTATCTCTGGTATTCATTATTATGAAATAACACCTGGCTCTATCTTTGTCTTTTGTGACATTGACATTTTTCTAGGAGTACAGGCTGATTGTCTTTCTCGTGTTTCCTCTTTATTGGTGTCAGATGTACATGTGGGACAGGAAGACTCCATGTGCAATGTGGTATCCTCAGTATATTACATTAGAAGTGCTTGATGTTTCTTTCTTCTGTTATTAGTGATGTTGACTTTGATTACTTAGTGAAACAAGGTGCCCCAGCTATAAATTTCTCCACTAAAAAACTACCCATTTCCCTGTCTCCGACTAATAATTCCTCTGTGGGGAGATGCTTTAATAATATGCAATCTCCTTATGCTTTTTAGACTTTAATTCAGTAATGTTAGTAACCATCAGCGGTCTTGGCCTGAATCAGTTTTTACGATGCTGGCCACAAAATGTCAGTTTTCCAACTCTATTCTTTTTTCTACATTTATTGCTTTGCACACTGCAAGGGAGAGCTTTCTTTTCCCTTATTCTCCTTATTCTCCTTATTCTCTACTTGCTTATCAACACTGTCTCATTGGTTCTTATTTCAGGCAATGATTTATATAATCTATCCTTCCATTATTCATTTTGAGGCTCAAATTTTCCCATGTTTGCTCAGAGGGACTCCTGAAAATTATTTCTTCTGTTATTTTTAAGTGACCACATCCTATTTCAAGCTCTCCCTTATCTTCTGGCATAACAAGATGTCACAGCTCATCTGGTCCATTTCCTGTCCTGGTTTTAGAATTGCCCATTTCACCAGGCAATCTGGTTCCTTTTAGCACGAACGAGTATTTAGAAAATGAAAACTGGGTGTTAGATGTTCTCATTGCTGCCAGGGTGTTGTTGCTGCACTTTGAATTTATAGTGCATTTCCAACTCTGTCTACATTGTACCTGACCCATTAGCAGCATTTGGTCCTGATGAGCATACTTTCCTTCTTGCACCATCTTCAGTAGACCTCCAGGAAATGATGCTGTCTTGGTTTTCCTCCAGCCTCAGGAGATACTCTTTTCTTGGTCTCTTTTAACTTCCTCTACTCTTCTCTGTTCCATTCTAAAGTTGAAGGCCTCCAGAACTCAGGCTTGTCTGTCTCATTTGCATCTACAATTACTCCATAGGTATCCTCATCTGACAATTCTCAGATTTCTATCTAGCCCAGTCTTCTCCCTCAAGCTCTGGGTTTTATATCCCCTTATTTTTCCCTTGACATCTTTGCCTGGAGTTCCCATCAACACCCAATGTTGCATATACACATTGAACTACTCCAGACCTGGTCCACCTGCAGCCTTTCCCATCTCAGGTGATGGAGGCTTCATTCTCCCAGAAACTTGGAGCTATCCAAAATATATTTAGAAGCCCAACATAACTCTTCCCTCCACTGCTATTCCCATGATTTGAGCAGCCATCACCGTGCCTGGGTTATTGCAATAGTCTTTCAGCAGGTCCCACTGTATCAAACAGAAGCCACATTGCTTCAAACAGAAGCCACACTGAGCATCCTTTACATGTAAGCGTGCTCGATTCACTCTTCCGTTCAAAACTCTGCAGGGCTTGCCATGTCACTTTGAGTAAAGCCCAAGACCTTACAGTGGCCTACCTGCCACAGCCCTGTACGTTTGCAATGCCACTTTGCTGTAAGACCTCATCTCTCACACTCCCCTTTCTTCTTCTCCCCTCTACAATGAACTTACTCTGCTCAATCCATAAGCCAGCACCCCAGGCTTCTTTCAACTCTTGATAGTTATTCAAATCAGTCCCTCTGGACAGAAGATATTTCCCTAGGTATCTGCTATGCCAACTCCCTCATTTCCTTAAAGTTTTGACCAAATTATATGCACTCATGAGGCCAATGCTGACTCCCCCCAACCTAGAACTCCTGAAAACCTGTTCTTTGCTTGCCTTTTTCCCTTCACTACTTTTATCACCTTTTTTTTTAAGAAAATGTATTTTTAAGACTTATTTATTTATTTGAAAGGCAAATAAACATTTATTTATTTGAAAGGCAAAACAGAGATAGAGCAAGTGAGAGGTCTTCCATTCACTGGTTCACTCCCCAGATGGCCACAGCAGCCAGTGCGGGGCCGATCTGAAGCCAGGAGCCACAAGCTTCTTCCAGATCTCCTACATGGGTACAGGGCCTAAGCACTTGAACCATCCTCTGGTGCTTTCCCAGGTGCATTAGCAGGAAGTGGAATTGGAAGTGGAGCAGACAGGACTCAAACCCATGCCTACATGGGATGCCTGGGCCACTGGCAGAGGCTTAACCCACTATGACACAATGCCTGCACCACCTTTATCACTCTTTAGTACATTGCGTAATTTACTCATTTTTGTATGGATTGTTCATTGTCAATCTCTCTGCTGGAATGTAAGTTCCATGAGGGCGGGGAGCTGGGCTTTGCTTGCTGAAGTATGTAGAACTACAACATCTAGAACAGTGCCTATCCAGGGTAGTCACTCAATTTCTTTGATGAATTAATGAGCCACTTTATACTATACTTTGGTTTAATAAACTAATGGAAATAGGTGCAAACCCACCAGTAAAATGACATACAGCATTTTTAGCCTTGAAGTGCTCCTGAACATAATATCAGCTGTACTCTGTTTATCTCTGCAGATACTCGTGAACTCCTGATCCATTTTAAAATAAAACTAGTCTTAATCAGGTCGAGTTTCCAGAGAACAGTAGGTTTTGCCAGCCCTGAATTATGCCTTTGCATATATAATACAGCCTAAGTCATCTCTGATTCTGGTCATTCACTGCCAGCAGAGAGTGCCAACTGTTTCCAGCTTCTGGCATGCATTGTGACTTTGAGTTTCATAGAGGGAAAGGGGAGATGGGAGAAGGTACGACAGAAACCAAAATTACTTTGCATATGAGCTGTTGGTTTTCCTACTAGACTGTTAAATTGACAGCAGATGTCACTCACTTGGCCCTAGAGTGAGTCATAGAATTTCAGCCGAGATACGACATACCTTGACAGACATCCAGATAAGGTGCTTGGGGTATTTCTGGACAATCACCGCAATGTCAGGAGTCATCTTTTAAAAGGTACATGTGACATAAGCATTGAAATCTCTCTCTTGACAAGGTGAAGCTTTATGGCTACCAGCACAAGAGGGTGCACTCCATTAGAAAGCAAACATCTACTCTGCTGGATCACTTTTGTGCTAAGATGATCTCTTCCTTCACCAGTGATGTGTCCGGGACATTAGGAAACCTTCTCAGATTTAAACTGGTATTTTCACAACTCCTCTATCCAAGTGGAATTCATCAGACTAGAGACAGAGCAGGAAGATTACTTGATCTAAATTTTGGAGTCTCAGTTCTAATATAGCAGAAAAAAAGCATAACCACTCCTTCCAAGTGCAGACTGAAGTGTGTGAGTTTCACTTTCTAAGGGTATCAGCATCGTTAACCAGAAAATGAAGTTTTAAATTCAGAAGCTCATGCCTTCCAAAATTATACTCGGAAGTATCTTGAAATTTTATAAATGTAATGTATAAGAAATAAAATTTATAGTCTAGAATAACTTCAAATACAGAGCTAAATAGACCACACTTAAGAAAGTATTGAAAGCATCTTTTAAATTTCTCTGTTTTTAATACATCATATTTCTACATAGAGGAAAAATAGGCTCTCTTACATATATAAAATCCTGAATTTGATTACTTTCCACAGATACAACACACTCAGGGGAAATTGGCACCAAGAAAAAGGTGAAAAGACTGTTAAGCTTTCAAAGATACTTCCATGCATCAAGGCTGCTTCGTGGAATTATACCACAAGCACCTCTCCACCTTCTGGATGAAGACTACCTGGGACAAGCAAGGGTAAGCCACTTCCCTCGGTCTCCCTACAGCAGGCCACGATGAGAACATGAGCTTCAGTGGATACATCAGGGTTGAGTCTTGCTCTTCCACGAGGAGATCTGTGACTCTGAGCCAACCAGTTAGTCAACACATCTGAACTTTTATCCTCAAATACAAAATGAAGCTAATAGAAATACCCACCTATTAGGGACAGCACAAGGGGGATGAAACAAAGCCAGTTTACAAACTGAATGTATTCATGCCTAGCACGTCTAGCTATTTTCATTTTTATCAATGTGCCCAAAATTTGCACAACACTTAAAAAAAGCAAAAATTTGGACTTTAGATTACTAATGAGGGAATAACTAAAAGTTTTCATCCAATTATCTTGTTGTAATACACTGAAATAACCCAATGATTATCAACACAAATCCTCTTTCATGTTAGTATAGTGCATTATCTTTTTTGTCATTTTAATTTATTCAAATAATTTTTAAAGATTTATTTTATTTATTTGAAAGGCAGAGTGACAGAGAAAGAGGGAGACACACACATACACATAAAGAGAGAGAGAGAGAGAGAGAGAGAGAGAGAAAGAGAGAGAGAGAGAGATCTTCCATCTACTACTCATTCCCCAAATGGCTGCAACAGCCAGGACTGGGCCACGGTGAAGCCAGGGGCAAGGAACTCCATCTGGGTCTCCCATGTGGGTGACTGGGGCCCAAGAACTTGGGCCACCTTCTGATGCTTTCCCAGGTGCATTAGCAGGGAGCTGGATCACAAATGTAGCAACCAGGATTCAAATAGGTGCTCTGATATAAGATGCCCGTGTCCCAGGTGGCAGTTTAACCCACTACACCACAATGCCAGCCACCATTCAAATAATTTTAATAACAATTACAATTATTTTTGCAATAAATTGATCTGACTCAGGGTAGAAATTATTGTGTGACATCTACACAAAGTTTTCAGATCACTTCTAACCTAGACTGCCAAAGGCATTTAAATTTCCAGATTAAACTGCCCAATTGAAGCAGAAGGGAAAGGCAGTATTTTATAGCCAATGCTAAGTAATATTGTGGTCTCTACTTAGTATTAAGAAATACATGTGGCACTAGTAAAATATACCAGGGAGAAATGGGCAGCAGATAAACTGTACTTGGTTGTAAATTCTGAAGTAACCTGAATGAGCGAGTTGCTCAGTCTTCTTTGCAGTCTTTGAAATTTTGGTCTCACAAATCCCCACTACTCATCTTTTGTAAAAAATATACTGAAAAAGTCCTGTAGTACAATTTGCTATGTAAAAATGTAATTGGGTATCAGGAATTTATATCAGGAAAAGTGTTTAGTTGCTGCAATAACAGTTGGGTACTTCTGTAATGTGATTTCTAAAGACCATTAAAGCTTTTATATCTTGAGGGGGAAAAAATGAGCAGCAGGTACCATCAGTATCAATTCCCAACAGCAGGTCTACAAGAGGGCAAAAAAAGGCCCTCCTTCTAACACCTGCAGGGTGTCAGCCTGGGAGAATGTTTGTTTATTGAGAGGAAAGCATAGTCTTGCTCTCCCAGCACTGGAGCATCAAGGACAAAGCACTCTTAGTGCTTTCTCTCCTCCAAGCAGCCCCATCTCAGGAAAGGGGGTGTTGAGATGCTAACAGAAAGAACAGTCTGGGTATCAGAGGTCAGGTCCTGTGTCTGCCTTTGGTAGCATGCGATTGGGTCAGCAGCTCACTCAACCTAGACTTCAACAGTTACCTGTTAACCCTTCACTTTTCTGATGCATTGTGAAGGTCTTTGTGTGTGACGCCTAGATATCTGGATTTTAGCATAAGACAGAGGGAAGCCCAGGGTGACACGACTTAGTGAGCCTGAACTCAACTTGAGTCACTGACTCTGAGAAGAGGGGCCGTGTGAGGACCGGTAGTGAGAATAGAATCGACAACTACAACTTTGCATCTAAACTCAGGCCAGTGCCATCTAATCCTAGCATGAAGCATTTTACAAAAGAAAGATACATCAGTAAGCCTGCATTGGACAGGGGGGTCTTTAAATTGTCTAATATCTTCAATAACTCATCCATCAGTTTCTTACAGTGGTTAATTTCCCATTCAGCCCACACAAAGCAGAGTAATATGCTCAACAATCATTTTCATTTCATTTCTTTAAATGTGTTGTAAATCTTCTCCCTTAAAGGTATAGTGGTTTGGAATGCAGTCTTTACTGAACTGCAGCTTAACTAAACGAAACTGACATGTGCTGCTGATTCTTATCCACTGTTCTAAGCACTTTAGATGTATTTCCTTATTTACTTCTTCCAGCAACCCTCTGAAGTAGATAATACTATCAGTCACATTTTTCAAATTAAGAAACGGAGACCCAGAGAAATTAAGGAATTTGCCCAGGGTCCCGCAGCTGGGAAGAGATGTGGCTATCATTAGATTAGGTGGTTTAACTCTGGAACCCGCTCTTGAATACTGTTGTTAGTGAGTGGAGTAACATTTGCTTGATTACAGCGAGTTGTACATGGAGTAGTTTGCTGCTATTCTCTGCTTTCTAATTGTTTAATTCACTATGTCGCAGAGTAAATGTTTGTGTCTCCTGTGTGATTCATTTGAGTGCTGTTTTGTGTTTGCCTTTTCAGCATATGCTCTCCAAAGTGGGAATGTGGGACTTTGACATTTTCTTATTTGATCGCTTGACAAATGGTAAGTTACCCCAAAGAATTCTCACGGAAATACACACCGTAGAGTGGGATTAATTTCATGAAAAGCGAAATGCATTTTTGGATACTGTTATTCTCCTTGCCTTCTTTATCTGGTCGAATAAGTCTGACACCACACAAGAAGGAGCAGGGTCTATGGGGAAAACTAATTCCAATGAAGAATAAGGACTGAATTCAGCCTTAGCATCTTAAGACAATATTCTTCTGACCTTGATGATCCCAAAGGAATTTGGAAACCAGAGATCAGATTCTGTCCTTACAGAATACTTTGGCCATATCCATAAGTAGGAAGTTCCCTGTTAGTCGATAAAAGCTGGAAACACTAAAGCACTCTGATCAGTCTTGTCTCCTGCAGTGCAGGGGGCTTGTGCAGTTTTATTAAGTGAGCTAAGTGCACCCCTTTGCAGGTAGTACTCAAATATGTTTGGTGCCATCAGAAGAATATGACTCCTAAGGAGAAACTTGGCTTCGGCTGAAGGAAAAAATAAACACTCTCATTGGTTTCACCTTTTAAATTTGTGTGCCTATAAAAGCCTTCCTTAAGGAAATAATAAAATTCTATTATATTTCCATCTTCCCATTAAATAAATGCTGATAAGTTTAGGAAGCCAAAGGCTGACATCACCAGTATTGCTGCCCTTGGTGTGTCCTGTCATCTACCAGACGTGTGCTTTTAAGTCATTATGGATGGTTTTCTCGCTATTCTGTTATTTGGCAAACAATACGCCATTAAGGTTACAACCTACGAGCATGAAATGGAGTTTTACATTGTGGAAAGCTACCCAGGCCATATCAGAAAGGGTCCCATAAGCTGGTATTTCACTTTGCTTAGTTTAACTGAGAAATGGGTCCTGATAAATGAAATTAACTCTAAACAAAAAGAACCCATTAATTGGCATTTGTTTCTTTTTAGAAGAGTATAATCATGACTTCCCTAAAAATAGGAAATGAACATATTCCAAGGATTTTACTTTATTAATTAGAGATTCAGTAACATTCTACAATGAGCGCAAAGGAGAATTAAAAGACTCACACACAGCAAGGAATGCTGGGATGAATTTATAAATAACTACAAAACTGGGAGGGGAAAGTCAACTGTATAGCCACCTGATTTCATTTCCAAGTCTGTGGACAAGAATCATGTGCAGTGCTATCAACTGTCTCAACTTAGAGAGCTGTGGAAACAGCTCAATGACAATCACATTTGCAGAGACCCATGGAATCATGTACCCTAGAAGACTATGCTTAGAAAACACCACCCAGTCACCTTAGTCCATTCTGAAGTCCTAAACTCTGTAATAATACTTCTAAAATTCAAAATCATTATTCTTAAATAAACAGTATTTCTTGAATGTTTGCAAGTTATTATAGCTTCAATTTTATTTCTGTGCTGCCTTTGAGTTTTAAAATATCTATAGTCACATCTTCACTTGGGTGATTTTCCATAGAAAGAATAGGTGGTGACTATTGAACAAGATGGTTAAGCAAGTTGGATACAGCTGTCAATGTAAGAGTCAATAGGAAGTGATTTAAGCATATTTCAAGTGAACATTAACTGTCTTTTAAAAGTACACATACAGCTACACACACATATTCCTGACACTTTAGTAGGCAAATTCACTCTCCTTTTTTTAAGATTTATTTATTTATTTATTTATTTATTTATTTATTTGAAAGGCAGAGTTACAAAGAGACAGAGAGGGAGAGACAGAAAGAGAGATCTTCCATCTGCTGTTCACTCCCCCAAATGTCCACAACAGCCAGGGCTAAGCCAGGCTGAAGCCAGGAGCCAGGAGTTTCTTCCAGGTCTCCCACGTGGGTGGGACCCAAGCACTTACGCCATACTCCTCTGTTTTCCCAGGCACATTAGCAGGAAGCTGGGTCAGAAATGGAACAGTCTCAACCCAGTGCCCAAATGGAATGCTGGCATCGCAGGCTGCAGCTTTATCCACTCCCCGACAACGCCAGTCCTTACTCCTACTGTTAGTGTTTTCTTTGTCTATAGCATAGGAAGAAGATCTGAGATAGTTTTATCTGTACAAATGGAAAATACCTAGGCCTGGATCATAGTCATATAACATCCATCCTTGAATAATTTCAAATCTAAAAGGAGAAAAATTATTCCATTAGCGAAATCTCAGTTCAGAGACTTTGGATCTTATTGTCAATTTTGTTATTTTGGTGATGATAAAAATGAGTTAAAATAGGATACTCTTTTCCTACAGGAAACAGCCTGGTAACACTACTGTGCCACCTCTTCAATACCCATGGACTCATTCACCATTTCAAGTTAGACATGGTAACCTTACACAGGTTTTTAGGTAAGTCCTTTTTTCCATATGCCTAACCCTACTTCTGTGAAGAATGGCAGCATATACCACTTTTTAATATGAAATGACAAGAACCATAGCATGATGGATAAAGGCATCAAATTAACTTTAAATGATCTAATCTTCATTTTTTAAAATATGGCTTACCCATTTTAAATGATTAAAATATTCCTTATTTGATCAAGTACATCTTCAATAGGTTAAGGCTATATAAAGAAAACTATCATATATATGGATAGCATACATAGATATCAATAATGATACTCAGAAAGAATAGGTGGTGACTATTAAACAAGATGGTTAAGCAAGTTGGATATAGCTGTCAATGTAAGAGTCAATTGGAAGTGATTTAAGCCGTATTTCAAATGAACATTAACAGGCTAATCCTCCGCTTTGCGGCGCCGGCACACCGGGTTCTAGTCCCGGTTGGGGTGCCGGATTCTATCCCGGTGGCCCCTCTTCCAGGCCAGCTCTCTGCTATGGCCCGGGAAGGCAGTGGAGGATGGCCCAAGTGCTTGGGCCCTGCACCCGCATGGGAGACCAGGAGAAGCACCTGGCTCCTGGCTTCGGATCAGCACGATGCGCCGGCCGCAGCGGCCATTGGAGGGTGAACCAACTGCAAAAAGGAAGACCTGTCTCTCTCTCACTATCCACTCTGCCTGTCAAAAAAAAAAAAAAAAAAAGAAAGAAAGAAAGAAAAGAAATGAAATAATGATACTTATCTGCTCATATATTAACAAAAGCTCACAGGTATGCCTCAGCTAACTCTAATCTGAACATGAATTGTTGAACATCTTCAATAGACCTTTGTAAAAAAAAAAAAAATAGTAACTATCATTTGTGTAGTGCCCAGCAAGGGCAGAGTGCTTTTGGTAAGTTCTTTCTAAGAATCTAAATGAATGTGCAGGTTGGATGTTTTTGTCACCACGTGGCCCAGAGTTAAGGAGAGATGCAAAGAGCTTTCATCAGTTGCCCAAAACCAGTGGTTCCTAAGTGGCAGAACCTCAGTTCAAGTCTGGGTGCATCCGACATGAGAATCCACCGTTGTTCCACTTGACTCTACCGTGGCCCTTTGTCAAAAAGCAGCCCAGTTCTTCTTTGACTTTGTTCACATTCTTCTTTATCTGTCAGTGAATTCTCCAGGGCGCATTTATAATCACCCGAGGGCTTCCCTTTGCTGCTAAGCAGTTGCTGTCTTTCTTTGGATTTGGAAGCTCACTTAACGTCATCAAGAGTAAAATAACAGTGACGAGAGTAATAAGAGCAGCCACAGCAGCCAGACATATACAGTGGCTACATCTGTGAGGAACTCTTTGCATTTAATCCTTACAGAATCCCCATTTCATACAGATGGTAACTGAGGAAACTTGCAATTAAGTCACTTGGCCAATAGAGATAATAAGTAATGGAGCCAGGGTTTCAAGGTAATTGTAAAATAAATATGCTGAATAAAAAGTGTATGGGGCAGAAATATTTGAAACCTGCCACTACATGGCTCATTTCCAAGAATCCAAATAACCTCAATCTGATTGCATCTTAACCTGAGCAAAGTAATAGCCATGAATAGGGCCAAAAAATTTTTTGTTTTGCCTGAAGAGGGAGGTACAGCTACAGGTACTTTGGATATATGCATTTACTCAGAGAACATGTGAACTCTTGACAGCCGAATTAACACCAGAATCCCAAACCAGCTTCACAGCATGGGCTGAGAGAGTTATGTCTACACTCGCAAATACAGGCCATTGCATCCTGAGCAATGTGTTGTTTGTTTGGTTATTAGATAAAGCAGGCTAGTTAGTGGCTTCTGTAGGTAGCAAACCAAAATGGCCTTGCTTGCCTTTCTACTTACTTCCCACAGTGCTCTAAACTTAGATTGGAGGAGTAGAAAAGATGACACTGACTTGAATAAGGTCGAAATAAATGCAAGGAGTCCTTGGTTGGATCGATGCAGTACATTGGATTTCCCCCTGAAGAAGCCGGAGACGTGCTTCAATCAGTATTTTCTATGCAATTCTTTGGATATCAGTAGTTGGATGCAACCAGGGTCTTTCAAATGAAACCTTATTTGTGTCGTATCATTCATAAATGGCAGCAAGCTTAAATTATTAAACTATAGTGTGAAATAAAGTTGTCCTTCTCCTATGTATTTATTTTCTGCAATGAATGAGAGCATTCATGAATGCTACAAAGGGCTGATTTATGAAGGAGGTGAGAAATCCCCAGGGCCTCACAAATCCTTTTGGCCTTTCTCCCCTCTCCTCTCCCTCCTCCCCACTGAAAATAGTCAGCAGAACTGCCAGGCTTGCACACCGTGTGCACTTTGAAAGGATCCCCAGGCTGTGCATTCTGGAGGCACAGATATTTTTAAGCCAAAAGCCCCCTCCGTCCGTCTGAGCTAATATGCCGTTCCTGTTTTGGTTTTAGCTGAGTTATCTCTTTACCTTCTAGTCATGGTTCAGGAAGATTACCACAGTCAAAACCCGTATCACAACGCCGTCCACGCGGCCGACGTCACCCAGGCTATGCACTGCTACCTGAGGGAACCAAAGGTAAGCGGAGATCCAGCTGCTTCTTCAGCCAGCTGGAAATGCCAAGTAAACTGCCTGCAGGGCCCGAATCACCCATGTACCTGAATATCTGCGTTATGAATCATTCACAACCTGAATGAATAAGTCATAGTAAATGAATTAATAATTGAATGAACGAATAATTTATATGAAAGTTCCAGTGTAAGTTCTGGAAATCTTATAATATTCATTAAAACAATGTGAATTTTATGAGGTTTCCGTTTGTATTTTGTGTATTTTCAAGGCTGTATTGGGACAAAACAACTCTCTCTGTATCAATCTGTTCCTTGGAAATCTTAACCAGTCCCAACCATAAACTCTTTTGCCTTGAATCCTTGCCACAAACAGCGCCAGCACTGAGCCTCACGGACAGAAGTCTTCTACCTCATGGTTTTCGATCAACAAATGCAATGAAAACATCTCAAAGTTCAGTCTCCACTTCCTGCTGAGCCAAGTGGACATCCTGATTCAGGGCCCAAGAAAACTTATGAATGTCACAGACCTCATAGCATGCATACTCTGAAGCATTAAACCAATGCAACATTCTTAACCATATAAAATTTAGCTGATAGAATCTACATTTTCTTAAAGGGTTTTCAAAAGGTTCATTCCAAGTATACAGGGCAATCAGATTTAACATCCACTGAATATACAGCTACTGTAGCCCCAACCACTGAATATACGAAGATATATCAAAAAGTTTGTGTTTTGCAGAAAAATTGAAATAAAAGACAAATTTATTTTGGTGCAAAAACATTTTGAAATCCATTCTTAATTTTTTCATGAACTTTTTGAAGAATTCTTAATGTGATTGGATTTCAGGTTTTTGCACCCAAATAAACTTTTAATTTACTTATATTTTCCATGAACTCTTCAAAGTACCCTTGTACAAATACTGAACAGTCATTCCCAATACAAAGCTGGATAGATGCCTCATCCCTATAAAATATCCTGCAGACCTTAATGGTTCTGTTTTTGAATCTCTATGTAATCCAAAAGTTATAATAGTTGTGTACTGCACAATTATATTTTAAAGTTAGTACTAGATTCATAATTTTTTTTAATTTATTTGAGAGGTAGAGTTACAAACAGAGAAGAGAGAATGAGGCCAGCACCGTGGCTCAATAGGCTAATCCTCTGCCTGCGGTGCCGGCACACCAAGTTCTAGTCCCAGTCGGGGCACCGGATTCTGTCCCGGTTGCTCCTCTTCCAGTCCAGCTCTCTGCTGTGGCCCAGAAGTGCAGTGGAGGATGGCCCAAGTGCTTGGGCCCTGCATCCGCATGGGAGACCAGGAGAAGCACCTGGCTCCTGGCTTCAGATCAGCGCGGTGCGCCAGCCGCAGTGGCCATTGGAGGGTGAACCAACGGAAAAGGAAGACCTTTCTCTCTGTCTTTCTCTCTCTCACACACTGTCCACTCTGCCTAATAAAAAGAGAGAGAGAGAGTGAAAGAGAGAAAGTGAGACACAGAGAGACAGAGAGACAGAGAGAGGTCTTCCATCTGCTGGTTCACTTCCCAAATGGCCAGGACCTTCTTCCAGGTCTCCCACATAGGCGCAGGGGCCCAAGCACTTGGGCCATCTTCAACCAATTTCCCAGGCCATAGGAGAGAGCTTTACCAGCGCCCAAATGGGATTCTGGCTCTGCAGGTGGAGGCTTAGCCCACTGTGCCATCGTGCCAGCCCCTAGATTGGTGTTTTCAAACTTGCTTTCCTAGCTAACAAAAAAATCAGATTCTCACACATTCCTTCACTATTTCTTGCACATTGGAGAAATATGTGAAATTTGTGACTCACTCTACTTCTTTCAAGGAAGTGACAAAGATATAGTAAACAGTTCAAATAGACAAATAATTTTGTTAAAGATTGATTTGAAGGTACAGTTACAGAGGGAGAAAGAAACAGAGAGACAGACAGACATCTTCCATCTGCTAGTTCACTCCCCACATGGCCATAGCAGCCCAGGCCAAAGCTGGGAACCTGGAACTCCACCTAGGTCTCTCACGGGGTGGCAGAGGCCCAAGGACTTGGGCCGTCTTCCACTGCTTTCCCCGGCACATTAGCAGGGAGCCAAATTGGAAGAGGAGCATCAGGACTCGAACCTGCATTGATATGGAGTGCCAGTGTTATAGGCAGTAGCTTAACCTACTGTGCCACAACACCAGCCCCCAAATATACAAATTTTTTAATATGTTCTTCACTTTGTGTTCAGCTTTCAAATCATTTACAACTGTCTCTGGGAGCAAGGCTAATTTCAGGCTCAGTCTTCTCCCCATAGAGCATGAGAGTATTGCCCACAAGAATGCCATTACTGGGCCAGCATTGTGACATAATGGCTTAAGCCGCTGCCTGCAATGCCAGCCTCCCATATGAGTACCAGTTCAGGTCCTGGCTGCTCCACTTCCAATCCAGCTCCCTGCTAATGTACCTGGGAAAGCAGTGGAGGATGGCCTGAGTCCTTAGGCCCCTGTACCTATGTGGGAGACTCCTGATTCCTGGCTCTGGCTTTGCCCAGCCCTGGCCATTGTGGCCATTTGGGTATTGAGCCAGTGGATGGAAGATCTTTCTCTTTCTCTCTCTCTCTCTCTCTCTCTCTCTCTCTCTCTCTCTCTGTGTAGTTCTGTCTTTCAAATAAATAAAACAAAATAAATCTTAGGGGAAAAGAAGAATGCCATTACAGTAATGAAACAAAACAGCAACAGCAGCAAGAGGGGAGGGAGTACCTGAAGGCTCTGCACCATTTGAATTCACTCAGTGATTTCACACGGAGCCTTTCTTTCTTTCCCTTCTCCCCACGACAATTTCATGTGAGCATCACCTCACTGAATGCTGATGAGGGTACAGGTCTGACTGACAAGCCTGAACAGTGCCACAGTCATTCATTCTGTTTGATTTAGCAAGAAGAAGCGCTAACCTGTTCATGGAAACACCCATCTCCCAATCTGATTTCTCCATAGCTTGCCAGCTTCCTCACACCTCTGGACATCATGCTGGGACTGCTGGCGGCGGCAGCACATGATGTTGATCACCCTGGAGTGAACCAGCCATTTCTGATCAAAACGAACCACCACCTTGCTAACCTGTATCAGGTAAGGGAGCCCAGCTGGGAGCCACACACAGTATGGTCAGCTGCCTTGGGCCCGGAGCTCAAGCCTGAATCTTAGCCTTGGAGGCTCAGGGTCAGCCTCTGTCATAGAGACCACATCCAAAGAGTGTGGCATCGATATCAATCCAGCATATCCCCCATGGAAGATTACATGGATTTACAAGGATGTCCAAAGAAGTCAACTTGCTCCAAAATGAGTTTTGACTGGGAAAAATGTGAGTGACTATCCTGAGAACCCCCAAATAGGTTTTCTATTCCCGTCAATTCTGACTTTATCAAATGTCTTTTATTAGACAAATGGAATCAATCAGTAAGGCTGGCTACTTGGTACACTCCACATCATATAAAGGCTTCCATAATTCTCATCATCAAATACATAATTTCAATTAAATTTGAGAGTAACTACTGCTATTGAACAATTTGTACATAAAACTTAGATCATAAAATGTTTCTTTGACATGTAGTGTATTAATAACATGTAGTGAATTCTCATTTAAACAGGAAATACACCAGATGTTAAAGAAAGACATAAAAATAAAAAATAGATGGGAATTTCATTAATAGTGGAAAATTAAGTACTCACTGCCAATGAACAAAAATGGATTTTCAAAAAAAGACACTCTAATCCATGTGATTCAGATAGCAAAGATTTTCTCAGAAAAACAAATTCCTTACTCACTGAGGTACAGATAATTTTTAATAATTTTTGTTTCAATCTCTTTATTTAAAGTCAACATTGCAATACAACCAAATTTTATAATTTCTTCAATGCCATGCATAGTCTTGTATATTTTTAATTAACAACTATATATTGTTCCTATCGACTGATACACTGGAATCTAGGAGTACAAACATGAATGGAACCCAATTTCTGACTTTAAGCATTTGTTCAAACTTTTTTTAAAGATTTATTTATTTATTTGAAAGGCAGAGTAACAGAGAGGCAGAGAGAGGCAGAGAAAGAGATCTTCCATCTTTTAGTTCACTTCCCAAATGACAGCAAGGGTAGGATCTGGCCTGCTCTGACACCAGGAGCCGGGAGCTTCTTCCAGGTCTCCCATGTGGGTGCAGGGGCCCAAGGACTTGGGCCATCCTCCATTGTTTTCCCAGGCACATTAGGAGGTAGCTGGATGGGAAGTAGAGCCTCTGGAATTTGAACGGTACCCATGTGGGATGCTGGTGCCACAGGCGGCGGCTTTACCCACTATGCCACAGAGTCAGTCCCAAAACTCAGATCTTCAAAATGAGTAAAATCCAAACCAACTTAATCCTAGCTTACCAGGTATTTGATCAGTTAGTGAAAGGTACACTATAAATATAAATTTAAAAAAAAAAATTACAGAGTAAATGCCTGTGCTGGCTTTTGTATTTAAAGATGTTACTGCAATAAAGTGAGCTATTATTCTTTCCAGCAATGAATTTATCCACCTGTAGTGTCAGGCCTAGTCCCAAGTAGGAAAGAGAGGATCCTTTTGATACTGACTAGGGAAAAACCCTTCAAGGTGGGAGTGTGGGCAGGAGGAAGGATAGGATGGAAAGTATCACTATGTTCCTGAATCTTTCGATATGAAATATATGCAATTTGTATACCTTAAAAAATTTTCAAAAAAATCCTTCAAGGTACTATCTTCATCAGTCATCTGCTTATCTGGTCTTAGGATTTCTTGGAGGCTAGATATTCATGTCTTTCTGTTTTGGGGACAGTGTCAAAGGCAAACCAATACCGTGGGAGTGTCGTAAAGACATCTCCAGTTTCCTAGAGCTGCCTAGAACAAAAACTGAAACTTTTATCAGTCAAATGGGTTCATTACATATTGGTGGGGGGGGAGGGGTGGACTTTTGAAATGTTTTTATTTATTTAAAGGGAACAAGTTTCATGTATTTCCTATTAGAGCATAACAATCCTTCCCACCCTAACTTCCTCCCTCCCTAACTTCCACTCCTTATTCCTTCCTTTTTCTTTTAATGCTCACAATGATGCGCTTTTAATTTACTTTTATAATCACAAGATTAACATTCTACTAAATATCATTACATATTGAAAGTAAAAATTGGTTAAAAGGACCCAGAAAATATGAAATTTCAGTCTTGTCTTTAAAAAGTATGATGCCTTCATATTTATTACTATGCTAAGAAACTCCAAAAAGATAAATTTTTATAAAAAGTTTGGCTCAACAAATTATATTACATAATTCACCTTTATTCAACATTTAACTGTGATCCAACACGGTACCCACTATTTTTATGTATTATATTATTTAATCTTTACAATACCTCAGTTAGGTGAGGACCATTATTTTCATATCTGAGGAAAATTGATAGTTAGCAAAGTCATGTTTTTCCTGAAATAAGCAGTTCTTTCGTGGCACAACTGCAACTAAAACTCAAATCTGTTGTCTCTAAAGTCAAAATGCTCATGTGCACCTACTGTATACACTGCCCCTGAAACTCATATTAAGCAGCTACTGTATGCAAGAAACTGAGAGTTCTCCTCCAGGCCCTTCTCTTCTGGTGAGGAGAGCCAAGAGGATTGGAGACCTTGGTACATCGTGCTCTGTAGTGTGTAGCTCCAAACAATTGGAATCAGAAGACACAGGAAAAAAAAAAAAAAACCTGACACTGCACGTGGTTTCAGAAAAAAAAAAAATCATGGAGACCAAATGATGGAAATTGGGCCTTCAGGCGTGAATAATATTTTTAATAGGTGAGATGAAAAGATGGCATTAGAGGCCACACAAGAATAACTGAAATGGAATGGCCCTGTGGCCTCTAGCTGAGCGGGGCCCTGCCATCCACAGCCCCTGCCCGCAGATCAGTGTCCCGGGCACATCATGATTAAGTATAACGCTCTCCTTTAGAAGAACTGCAGATTCCTTGTACAGAACGTGACCTGGGTCAGGACATCTCTGAATTAAGCTGTAGATGAGGAACTGGCCCAAGTCTTCAGGTTTTCAGTTATACTGGGGAAGTCATGTTACATAACATACAGGCTGAGCAAGACCATAAGTAATACATGATACTTTAAAATCTTTAGAAATAGAGCCTTTTAACCTCTCCAGAACCTGTTGGTTGAGACAGGAGTGATCTCTGAGGAAACTAATACAAGCTTTTGCAGAATGTACCTGTGTTCATTCTTCCAGGGAGAGGATCTAGGACTGTCATTGAATTTTAAAATGTAGAATATAAAATTCAGAAAATGTTAACCATGACAATGAGTGAAAAAATATATTTCCATACATACACAAAGAGTTATCCTCGCATACGCAAACATTAGGTCAACAAGAGTCCTGCCGAGAGGCTATTCGGGAGCCTGAGGGTTTGGGAACGCCCTGTGCGTGACCTTGCCACAATTCAGACTTACTATAAATGAGATAAGGTGCAAGGGGGCTTCCTCTCCCTCCTTTTTCTGGCTGTGCTCTTGGAGTTCTAAGAAATAAGATGATCATTGCATAATGCCCAGTGTGTGCTTCGGCCCTGAGATAAAGGGAAAGCCAGGTCAGAGGGCTCCCTCCCATTGTCTGCGGTCTGGCCCAATCTCACTTTCTGAACCGCCCACCAAGTTCAACTCGAAGGCGTTGCAGGCGCTTGCACCTGGCCCCTCTCTCATAAGATTGGGAGCAGTCCAAGTGTCCGGGAGTGGACTGGGAGGGAAAGGGGCATGTGGGATGCAGAGCCAGAGCTGATTTTCTGTCCCTCCACCCTCCAATCCCCCATACAACACAAATTGAAAGGTGAACTCAACAACTGTGCAAAGGAGGCATTCAGTCAGATATCACCTTTGCTACTGCATTGCAAAAGGAACCACTTCCGGTTCAATTCCCACTTAATTCCCTCTGATAGAGTCCAACTACGTATTAATGAGTGACAGAGCACCTGTGTGAGTGAAATGTGATCGTAACGGTTCCACACAACAGCGTATTCACTTCTCTGTGTAACATCTTGCAAAAGCGTCTAATTGTTCGTAGTCATTCGTTGCAAGCACTTTCAGGGGTCAGCATCTTTAACCAGTTTTCATTCTCAGTGTCTGCATCACAAACATGAAGTAGCCAGAGCCCAAGGCAGTGTTCCTCCCGCATGCTCCTGAGTCTTCTCCTGAAACAAGCACCTCCGAAGGTCATAAATAACCTCACGATTTCTAGCTTCAAGGCCATCTTTGGCAGGCAGTGTTTAAATTATAGAAGGGAGGCTCAGAAGTGATTTTGGGTTTCATGAAGGTTTTCCAGCTCTGTTCCAAACACAGGCTCCGTGGACGGCAACGGATAGCCACACTTCTTGCTCTGCACTCAGTTATCTTGGGCAGGTGCAGATCAAAGGAGAGAAAGACATCTTCCAGCAGGCCCAAAACAAGGCAGTACCAAGGTTTCAAGGCCAAGGTCCTGTTCGGGACTCTCCAGGAGCTTCTAATTTTCTGAGACTCCCCCCCCCCCCCCCCCCGCCCGGCTGGACCCTTGTAGTGTTACCATGGCGACCACTTAGCTTGTTAGGGAGGAACCTCTCATGTCTCCTAGAAGCTTGAGTCTTGTTTGATGAGCAATTAAAAATGAAAACACAGACGCTGTTCCTGTTGTTTTTCTTCTATCCTCTGGATTTAAGAGCTGTAATTAACTCTGAGTCCTCTTGTACCCTAGACTGGGTGTATCAGCATCATTTGAAATATTTTAATCAAAGAATGTTTCCAATAAACAGGGGAGAAACAAATCAAAGCTGCCTTGTATGACAGCAACTCTGCTTTACCAGATTCTCTTTGACAAATGGCCTCTTGGTTGAATTTGAAAACCTGCGACGGTTCTGTATTAAATGCCAGGCATGTCGTTATTAGTGAGCAAAGGGATGGTTTCAAATTTATGCTGGATGATATTTGGGGATTCAGTTGAAAAGGGAACTAAAGCTTTTCTTTAGACATTTTCAGGGCCTTTTCTTTTCCTAAATTATAATCCTAGTAGGTTTTGTTGCCACAAAGGTAGACATTTACTCCCTCAGCTTTAAGATGAAGATTATGCTTAAGACACAGGGATGAAGAGTTTCCGATCCCAGAACACGTTGTCACTGGGACCAATGGCTGAGCTGATGCATCCTAAAGGGAGACAGGGGTGGTGCCTAACGTGCTCTGTCCCAGACACCCTGAGACTTCCAGGGATGTGAAAGGGGATCCTCTTCCTATACGGACAGCTCTCCAGGACCATTTCTGATGAGGGCCTTTTGCAGATAGTGGTTTTGAGGCTCTGTGAAATCCAGAGGCGTCTGTCACAGTAGAGCTGCTCGCCTGCAGGGAGGTCCCAGCATGATTATCCCTGCAGCTCACTGCTCCCTAACCCTTGCCTCCCGCATAGTCCAGGACATCAGCACCCGCCCCTCCTCTGCACACATTCAGCCTTGCCTGATTCCAACCCTCTCCCCACTGTGCAACCAGAATGCAGTTCTGACCACATGGATTCTGGCTCAAAGCCCTACTGCTCCCCAAGATTGAGTCCAAATGGCTTAACACAGTTTCCTGGCCCCATTCTCATCTGACCCCTGCTGCTCCTTCCAGCCTTCTTTCCCATCGTCCCACTGTGAGGCTTCTATGCAACATTGAGTCTGAAACTGTGTTCGGTTTCCCAAACATCACTCATTCCTGTATTCACTCAACAAATATACATGGAGTGCCTACCTCCTACCAGGTGCTGGGAATACAGAGTATGGACAAAACAAGTTTTAAAGTCACTGCTGTCTTCTAGGGAAACAGAAAATAAGCCATCCGTGCACTCTATTAGAAGTGATCATTTCTGGCCGGCGCCGCGGCTCACTAGGCTAATCCTCCGCCTTGTGGCGCCGGCACACCGGGTTCTAGTCCCAGTCGGGGCACCAATCCTGTCCCGGTTGCCCCTCTTCCCGGCCAGCTCTCTGCTGTGGCCAGGGAGTGCAGTGGAGGATGGCCCAAGTGCTTGGGCCCTGCACCCCATGGGAGACCAGGGTAAGCACCTGGCTCCTGCCATCGGATCAGCGCGGTGCGCCGGCCGCAGTGCGCCTACCGCCGCGGCCATTGGAGGGTGAACCAACGGCAAAAGGAAGACCTTTCTCTCTATCTCTCTCTCACTGTCCACTCTGCCTGTCGGAAAAATAAATAAATAAATAAATAATAAAAAAATAAAAAATTTTAAAAAAAATAAAGAAAGTGATCATTTCTAAAGACAATCAAACACAGGAGGAAGATATAAAGTGCCCTGTTACCGGCAGTTGTCTCTCTTCATGTGTGCTCTTCCTACTGCCAATTTAATCAAATGCACTATTGTTCAGCATATTTTACGCAAATATTCTATATAATAAAGTGTCTATGCCTTTGGACACCTCTCTAACTTGCTCGTCCATTAGATCTCAACTTGAACATATCTTCCTCTTGGAAGCCTTTTTTTTTTTAAGGGAAAGAGTTTATTGGGGGAAACACAACAGACTGGAGGAAAGAGGCGAAGAAGGAAGAGGGAGAAGGGGAGCATCAGAGACAGAGACAGAGGTCAGGAGACAGAGAGCGAGAGAGCCACGTGCTCAGGAACAAGTCCTTTTAAACCTTTGCGGGGGTGGGGCAGGGAAGTAGGAGCAGCGAATCCCATTAGGATGGGGGTGGGGCTGACAGCGTGGTTGGGCCCTGTGGCCACCTGGGAGCCTTCTTTTTCTCTAAAAATCCATCTTACATTCACCTCCTGTGTGGCTTCACTGTCTTCTGCTCCGCAGTGTTTTTCTAACTTCCCGTTGCCCGGTTAGATGATCAGATCCCCAGGAGAGGCTAAGTCTCTGGACGCCTAACTCACCCACTGTTGCTCCCCCTGTGTCCAGTGCAGGTCTGGTGGTCAGTGAATATTTAGTAGCTACTCCCACTGATTAGCAATTTCTCAGGAAAAGTTTACCAACCATGCAGAAGGAGTAGCAATGATTTTAAAACTCTTAACAATGATCTAATTTCCTCTTCAAACGGACACAGGCTGTCTGTGACACATGCCACTTGTGAAGTCATTCACCTTTCCCTGGCCATCTGTGAGTGAATGAGTGAATTCTGAGAGAGCCAATTGCTATAATAATTGCAAAAGCCTCTTTGGCATCTGCCTAAGTCTAAGGACTTGAAAATAGAAGATTCCCAAGTGGTGCTTCCATTAGATATTGACCAAAAATTCACATAGGGCTCTTTTTCTTTTTTTTTTTTTTTTTCTTTTTTTTTTTTTTCTAGTTCCTTAAACGTTTCAGGCTCCTGAACTCTGAGGTTTAAGCCAGTAGCCATTGTACAAATATTTACTCATTGAGGTGGCACCGTGCCCCCTACTGTGGTGCAAAGATGACTGTGATAAGCTTCCTGCTCTCCCATAGCAGTCATGGATGGCAGCAGCTCCTTCGTGGGCCAGGGGAGCCAGTGGGGATTGCATGGAGCCTTCCCAAGGGGTGCACAGCTGATGAAAGGTGCTAACAGAGTCCACTGTCAGCATTTTCAGGTCCTTAACTGACCTGTCTAAAACACACTTTCAAGGCAGTCAAGCCAGTCCTACTTTTCACGCCCCTTTCACAATTGCAGAGAAATAGGATAGGATGACAATAAAGTACTTTCACATGTAAAAATATATTACATTGGGGTGGGCATTTGGCACAGTGGTTAAGACAGCACTGGGGATGCCTGCATCCCATATCAAAGCGCCTAGGTTTGAGTCCTGGCTCAGCTTCCAATTCCAGCTGCTTGTTAATGCACACCCTGGGAAGCCACAGGGGTGGCTCAAGCAATTGGAGTTCTGCCACCCACATGGGTAACCCAGACTGAGTTCTGAGCTACTGACTTCAGCCTGGCCCAGCCCTGGTTGTTGTAAGCATTTAGGAAGTGAACTATTGGATACCAATTCTAAAAAGCATTGAGAAAACGTAGTTTTTCAAAATTCATTAAAAAATTAAAAAAAAAAAAACTTTATTCAAGAAGAAATGAGCAGAACAGTGATATGTAGGAGGAAGGCCCGTGAGCAAAGTTGTGACTTGGCATTTTAGACACTAGGATAGAAGCTTAGGTAGGGGTGGAATGGCCAGAAGATGGGGCTTTCATTTCTGTTTGGGGGACCAGAGAGGCTTTCTTAGCAGATGGCTATTGTCTGTCTCAAAAATAGATGGATAAGTGCATGTCCCTGTGTGTACACAGATGTAAATTTCATGTGCATGTATACATGTCCATGTGTGAGTCCAACCTTATTAAGGTGATTTCTCCTCACTCTTTTTTGGAATTACATAATTTTTATTACCATGTCTTATGCAAAAAAACAAGAAGTGTTAAAATCAGGATGTTAAGGCACTTTCATACCTTCCTTCAGAATGATATGGTGGACAACAGACTGACTTTAAATGCATTTGGAGTATCAGTGACTTCAACAAAACAGAAGTTTATTTCTATCCCTCACAAGAGGTTTGACAGGACAGGCGTGGTAGCTGCACAAAGTCATCAGGAACTCAGGATCTTTCCAGTTCATTCCTAGGGCATAAAACTTGTCCTCAATTGCCCAAGATAGCTGCTGGAGCTCAAGCTATTCCTGCTGCATTCTAGGCGATGAGAAGGTATAATGGAGGAAAGCTAAAAGAGGCCCCTTTTTAAAGATTTCCCTTAAACAACATTCCTGGAATTCCCACACAACACTTCTGCCTACATGTAATGGGCTAGAGCTTACCCAGGTGATTCCACCTAGTGATAAAAAGAAAGCTGAGAAATGTCATTATTCTGGACAGCCATGAGCCTATCTGAAAACTGAGATAATTTAAGGGATGAACTGACAGGAGTCTCTACCATAGCCCATGCTTGGTCTTAAGCCTCAAACCATGAAAATGACTGATAATAGACTTTATCTATTACAGTGCCTGGAACATAGTAAGTGCTCAATATATTTGTCAAATGAAACTAAGTGATTTGTTGGGTGACTTACCTAGCAAGTTTATGGAAACCATGCAAGGTATAGGGTTGAGTGGATACAAAAGGAACGAGGGAGGCATCCTACTCATAGGCAGCGCCTGATGTAGTAAGAAGAAAAAGAAGTGCACACAGAACTCAACGCCTATCAATGGAACTGAGTCCAACAGGACTCAGTACTTGAGGACGACCTAAAGAGGAATTCCATTGAACAGCCGTAGACTCAGAGAACAGCAAGTTCCTCAATGACCAGAATAATTCCAGATAGCTTTGTAGGTAGCGTAATTGAAGTGGACTTTGAAAGACAGACATTCATTTGATAAGGAAATCTGAAGAAAGAGGTGGGAGGCATGAAAAGGGGCAGAAGAAGAGGATGCTGTCATGTATTAATAATATCATACTTATATCAATAAGCTATAGTCTTATGTCAGGTTGAACATTACTGAACCAAAAATCCAAAACTCTGAAATACTCAAAAATCTGTAATGACACATAAAAATGTTTCAGATTTTGAGGTTTTAGATATCAGATTTTCCAGTGAATGATGTTCAACCAGTAAAGTCTATGCAACTATTCAAAAGTCTGGGGGAAAAAAATCCAAAATCTGAAACACTTCTGGCCCAAAGCATTTAGTATAAGGGATACTTGACCTGTAATATGGTATCATTTATTTGGATTCTGAGATTTATAGGAAAAAAGAGATAACTATATTGAATTAGCTCCAATGTATAGGAACATGTTGATAGTTGGGACAATTTTCAGAGAGCATTGAGCACTGAGTTAAGAAATTAGGCTTCATTCCTCTGATAGGGATCCACTGTGGGCTTGGTTCAGGACATAGGGAAAGGCAGATGGCAAGATCACCCTGCAGGTAAGGGAGCTCCTGGAAGGCAGCAACCTTGTCTTGGTTTTCCCTGCAACCTTAGCACCTGCCCTAGCAACTGGCACATTAGTAGGTGCTCAATGAGTGTTCCTTTATGTGTCAACAAATGGTTAGGGAGATGATGGAATATTCTAACAAATAAACAAGTCATGTTCTGGCAACTGTAGGGAGGATGCCCTTGAGGGAATGATGGTTAAGAAGGGGAATAAAGCACTGTGTTAGTCCGTTAGTCCATTTTGTGCTGCTGTCACAAAGTACCTGAGGCTGCACACCGTACAAAGAAAAGAGGTGTGTTTCGTTCATGATTCTGGAGATTCAACAACATGGCCCTGGCATCTGCTGTGCTCTGGTGAGCCTCGTGACTAATGACATCACAATGGTCACAACTGCAGAAGAGACTGCACAGTGACACAAGAAGCCAGAGAGCAAACTAATACAGCCAAACTCGGTTGACAACAAGCCATTCTTGCAAGAACTAATGTAGACCGTGAGACCAGCATCAGTCCCTTCCAAAGACAATGTCTCCCCGACTTAATGACCTTCCATTAGGCCCCGCCTTTTACCAGTTCTGTGATCTCAACACCACCACACCAGGGACCAAGTTTCCAGCATGTGAACCTCTGAGGGGGACACACTCAAACTGTAACCAGACTATAGCAAGCACAGACATGCCATTGCTTTGATGAAAACAAGGGCTGGGTGCAAGAGACGTCATGTAGGACAAACTGACGGGAGTCAGTGATTGGATATGAAGGATGAGAGTGGAGTGAAAGATAATTCTCCCTTAAGACCTTCTAAAGCTATTTAACCTTTCACACGTTCAGATTTCAGGAGCACCAGCAGTGAAACCAGATTTGAAGATAAATGCAAAGAATCTGATATGGGTTTAGAAACTAACATCTAATTAAAATAATCAACTATAGTTCTTTAAAGCAGCAACTATAAGTAAATTTTAGAAAGTTAAATGTAATTGCAGGCGTTCATCAGCATATGAATTTCCAGCTCCTGAATGTCTGGATGTGGCAGCAAGAGGGAATTCTTGTGAGGCAGCAACACATGCAGGGCTTAGGTCTTAACATTTGGCAAGTCTCATTTAAGGCCTTGCTTGGCCATGCATTAGCTGTTTGGCCTCTCTGAGGAACCTGAGCTCCTGTCGTCTGTGAGGTAAGGATTTAACAGTAGAGAGGTGAGTGAGGGTTAAGTGAAGAGCGTAACACAGCATTGGTGCTTGGAAATGCTAGTCCCTCCACTCATACACAGCCCTGCTTTTCCTACTCTCTGGCTGCCACTGGAGTGTACCTACACCCAACACGGTCCTGGCCAAAGCACACTCTGATGCCTATTGTCTCTTCTACAAAAGAGTGTATGCGATCACATACTCTCCTGTCTATTTTCTACACCAGCTTCCAAGTCCACTCGATTTCCTCCCATGTCCCCGGTGCTTATCTCCAAATATGTCTCCCTCAGCAGATTTCCCAAGTGTCTTTGTATTCTGTGTTGAGGAAGATTATTAATGAAGATGTTAAGCCAGGCTGGCATAAATAACAATGCTTAAGGCCATCCTCTGGACACTTTTGTTACATTCAACAGAGATAGCGTGTCATTTATCATCAGGTCTTGTTACAGTTTTCTGGCCTCTTAAAAAACTCATGTGAGGACACTCATGTCCACATCTCCTTGAATTAGTCTGGCAAGTGCACTCATGAGTGACTGAAAGAAATGTCATTGCAGGATTAAACATCTGTTACATCACACTAACCTATCACTCTCTGCTCTCATAAATCTTTACAATCAAAACAAATTCGCCTAGCATTTTATTCCTAATAAGCATTCTCTTTGTTGTGTGTGGCTTAAGCCTAAAAGGAAATAATAGAACAATTGATTAAAGTAACAAAATCTCATCGCTGGTTCAAATATGGTCAAGTGATGAATAAAGAATAATGACTCCTTGGCAACGTGAGAAGCGAATAACAACATAACAGCTTATACAGAGGGTGAGCATAAGACTCAGCCCCATTGAAACTCATTAGAACAAAATCCTGGAGGAATCGTCTGGTCTTAGAAACAAGAATGCTTGCAGTTTTCTTGAGCTTGTGTTTTCCTAATGGATCCAGGGTGTGTCACTCGGGGTTCTCAATAAGAATTGGGCATCATATGGGTGGCTCAGCTACTAGAAGGAGGTGTAATAATGGGATGGTTTGCAGCCCCACTCCATTTAGTCTCCATATTGATTTCCTTGCTTCTTTTCCCTCAATTTCCTAAAACCATGGGACAATACTGAAATTTACCATCCTGATGATTTTAAAGTATGCAATGCAGTGATATTTACTACCTTTGTAATGTTGTGCAACCATCACCACCATCCAATCCTAAAACTCCTTCATCTTGCAAAACTGAAACTCTGTATCCATTAAAGAACAATTTCCCATCCCTGGTGCCCCCAGACCCTGGCAACCACCATTCATCTGACTTCTTTCTCCATGATTATAGTAACTCTGGGTACCTTCTATAAGAGGAATCACACCATTTCCCTCACCTTTAATGAATGCTATATTCTTATTTTTTTAATATACAGTAAAATCAAAGGAAAGATGGAACATAATACAGGTTCCCACAGGGGAAGAACTAAGATAATTGACATAATAGCTAAGATATAGAGTCAACCCAGATGTCCATCAACCAATGACTGAATAAAGAAAATGTGGTATATATACACAATGGAATACTACTCAGCCATAAAAAAGAATGAAGTCCTGTCTTTTACAACAAAATGGATGCAACTGCAGACCATTATACTTAGTGAAATAAGCCAGTCCCAAAAAAGACAAATATCATATGTTTTCCCTGATCTGTGGTAACTAATAGAATATAAAATGTATAATGTATATGACTGAAATTGACATTTTGAGATTTGATTATTGTTTATAGCTCTTGTCTCTACTGTTGAGGAACAGTGTATTTTTCTCTACTATTTGTTGAATTCTTTACTTAGTGGAGGGTTAAGCTTATGTTTATAAAATAAACTGAAAGTATGTCATTGTAAAATTAAAAGAAAGAATAAGAAAGGAAGGAGGAGAAAGGGTGGGAGTATGAGCAGAAGTGGGGGTAGGAAGGGAAGAATCACTATGCTCCTAAATCTGTGTATATGAAATACATTAAATTTGTTTACCTTATATAAATAAAAAAAAATTGAATAAAAGGAATGTAAGTCATAGAATGGGAAAAGGTAATCACAAACATATATCTACTAAACTTCATATGAAGGCTATATAAAGAATTTCTGAATTAAAAAAAAAGGAAAGAAATAATGCCATCATTAGGAAGTATATCAAATTCTGCTAACTGATCATCAAGTCCAGGTGCTCTTATTGCAGAGCATACAACTGCATTTGTCAGCTTCCCATGAGTTAGACCCTGCAGTATGGTGGAGTGCCATGCAATTAAATGGGCACACGAGTGGCAGATGTCACACCTATCCCAGCCCATAAGCCCACCAATGTGTTTTCATCTCTGGCTTTCCTCACATGACAACTAGACATCAGTTCTCAGGATGATGTCGATAGGCAAATGACAAAGACTATAAACCAGGGTTCCTGAATGCCTATGTTGGATACAACACTCTGGTATTCCAAATGTCCACCAGCTAGGAAATGCACCCCATCATATTATATCCTCAAGAATGTATGTGACAATTGGAAGGATGAAGAAGTGGCCCACAGGGAATGGTCAAGGCAATGAGACTATTCCATATGTTATTGTAATGGAGGCTACATATCACTGTGTGCTTGTTAAGCTCCATAAATTCTACAACACAAAAAATAAGCACTAATGGCAGTGGTGGGCTTTAAGTTAATGATAATGTGGCAGTATTGGATCATCAGTTATAATCAATGTTGCACACAAATTAAAGATATTAATAATAGGGTAAATCAGAGGAGGTATGGGGTACATAGGAACTCTACTTACTGCTCAATTTTTCTACACTCATAAAATTCTTCCAAAACAAAGTCTATCAGTTAATTTTTTGAGTATGCATAAACAACTTTTACTGAAAGGTCTTTATTAAGCACTGTTGAGAATTGTGCCTTGTGATTTTTAACTACAATTTTATGGAAAACAGAAATGATACACTTATGGCTTACCATAATATGTTTTTCATCATATTAACTTCACATTTAGAATTAAAAGTCTCTGATTCTGAAGTCGGAAATCCTGACAGAAACTCCAGCAATCCATAAATGCAGTCATTTTCTAGGAATGGGTAGATCACAACCCAGTGTTGTTGCAAATGACATGTTTTTCAGCATTTGACAAACTTCGACAAACCTGTTTGCTTTGCCTCATTATCAAAATAAAATCTGTCCTCATGGCAAAATCTTGAAGATGTTGAATCTGGGTATTGGCAGTATGAGAATTCGTTACATGTTTTTATTTTTCTACTTCTGATATGTTTGAAAAATTTCATAATAGAATAGTGATTTTTTCATAATATCTTTTTGGTAACTTCAATTCTGCATATGATCCCGAATATTTGCATTTATAGGACATTCTATGCAAGCACAAACATCTCGAAGGCTGATGCTGCATTCCAGTTTTTAATATCCTGCTTGCACAAGATCTCGTAGTCTAAAAGATACTTGTAAGCCAAGAAACACTTCTATAATTTAATAAGTTAATTTTTAAACACCTAATTGACATTGAACTAATATTTCTGTTGCTATTCCTGTCACTAGCTTTGATATTAAAAGATCTTATACTGTGTTCATCCTTTTGTTAGTGTTATAAAATTTACAGTTCTTTAATAGTACTCCTAATGTTTTGTTTGGCTGCAATAAAAAGAATGAAGTGAAAAAAAATAAAGTCTGTTTTAACACAGAGAAAAATGAACTTGAAAAAAAAAGATTTTTGAAAGGATAATTATAAATTTTATAAATCTATTTTGGAAGGCAAAGGAAATTATTTAAAATTTTGAAAATATGAAATGGAAATGAAAGCATAGTTGTAATTTAATTAAGCCTTTGTAGTTAATATGAATTTTGTGATGTGCAGATGCTTATAAAATATCTTTTGAATGAAATATTGCAAATATATATTCGCTTTCTTTATTTTAAAGATCATATGTAATCAAACTTGACACTTTCTTGAACTTACAAAAACTGGTATTATTCATCAGTGTAAGCACTTTCCATCATATATCAATCATTTACATGATTGAGAGTAAAATAATTTGAGTAACTAAAACAAAATAACAACAACAAAAAAAGATACTTGAACAAGGAAGCAATCGGAGATTCCAAATCATAGACCTAGTGGGCCAGCCTCCGGTGTACTGGTCACGAAGGCTGTTGACAGAGCTGCCCTCGTGACAATGGCTCTCAAAGTTTAGCAAACATGAGAATTAATCACCATGAACCTGCTGAGTCAAAACTATTGAATAGACTCAGAGGTCTGAATGTGCCACAGCTGACCTGGTGGCTGGAGCACAGGAGCTCCTTATCAATGTTAGGGAACAATGGTCAGGGCAGGAGATTAGTGCAGAGGTTGTGAGGCTGTCTCTGCTTGGTTTGGTAGGCTGATCTTCGATTATGTTATGACTGTAATGCCATGATATCCATTGCTGCCTATCTTAAACTGCTGCACTTCCTTCCTTCCATATTTAGCATTGCCTGACCACACTGTTGAAAGCAGGGGCAGAGGCAGGCGTGAAGGATGCTGGAAATAAACCCTCATGCAACTGTGCAGTGCAGGGTTACCCTGCCACGACGTTACAGCCTTGAGCGTGGGCCTTGTGGTGATTTTATTTTGTGTTTCTTTTCTGGTCTGCCTCTGTGCCATGAGGTGCAAACAACTAGAGGGAAAATGTTGGCTTCCCTAGAGCCGTGTCCCACGCAAAAGATCGTATCTGGCTTCTCCCTTGTTTATAGCTTTCCTTTTCTTTCTTTCCTTCCAGAATATGTCTGTGCTGGAGAATCACCACTGGCGATCTACAATTGGCATGCTTCGAGAATCAAGGCTTCTCGCCCACTTGCCAAAGGAAATGACGTAAGTGCCGCAAGATGAAACATACTGATGTGCACACAGTCAAGATAAGCTGCATTCTCTCGGCCATGCCTGAGACCCCTGTGTGAACGGCAGGGAGCCAGCCACTGTGCTTCCTGCCTGCACTTGATTGTCTATCAGAGGCCATTCGGTATCAGTTACAGCAGCTCAGAAACCAGAATCTCTCTGTGCACTTTGAAAGGGCCTGGGACAGTCTATGACCTAACGTCAGGGAAAGGGAAAATAAACAGCTCTCTGCTTTCACACTCTTCTGCCTCACTGTTCTACTTTGCCAAATTCCCATCCCTTATCTTAGTAGAATTGTCCTCCCGTGCACATCCAAATAAATATTTGTCAAGAAAGAACACAGGAGTTCTCAAGCCAGATTGAAGACAGCTCAATAAAGCATGTTTTGCAATCACCAGCCTCACCAAAAATAGAAATCAGAAATTCTTTTCTAAAATGTCTTTCTAAAGTAATTGAATCCACCCCAGAACTTTTTTCACAATTCATTCACTTAATGCTTCTTGCACTTTGAACAAAAGGAGAAATACCAGTTTCTTAGCCCACTGTTTCTAAGTCCCAGTATGTAGTGAGTCCTACTAAAATCCAAGGCCTTCGCCCCACTTTCCACATAAGCCCAAGTTAGCAGCTTTCCTATCTCCCAAGGCCAACACTAATTCTCGTGTTTGTAATGAAAATGTACAGAATCCAAGGGAACTAGGTGAGAGGAGTAAAGAGAAGATTGTTCCCTTCTTAATCAGAGGCACATAATGAGGTGAAGAAGCAAGTGGTATGTATCTCCCGGTAGAACAAGCAGTAAGCTCTGGGGTGCAGTTTATTCCTGGCCCTCAGATACTATCTCATGCTGTTTCCTAGCACCCAGAGGAATGTGGAATTTGCAGGAGGAGCTTCGGCTCTGATAACTTTTTACCTCCTGGAACTCAAGAAAACCAGTCCTCGGGCATGCTAAAATAAATTGCAAAGTTTAAAAAATCAAATGCAAAAGGAACTAAAAAGCAAGATACCAAATAAAAAAAAAAAAGAGGGGAGAATGGAGGTTAGTGGAAGAGGCAGATAAAGAAGGCAAAACGGAAGAGGGAACGAAGAAAAAGGACAGGGGTGAGCAAGGTAAAAGAATAAGGAAAGGCAGGAGGGACTGGGCTGACCACCTTGTCCCTTAACACCCGCATCCGTCCTGCTTTCTGCCGGATTAGTCTTCATTTCCTAAGGTGGTCCTACTCATGCCAATGGATTCCAAATATAAACGCCTTATTATCTGTCGATCTTTGTGAGACACAGTGTTAAAAATAGCTGTTGCGCAAAGAATTGTGATTATGCAATAATACATGTGAAAGTAACACAAGTTATCATCATACTCATCATTATTGCTTCCATCTTCATGCAAATGCTTTCAGCTGATTTTTCTGATTTTCAAAACAAGATGGGCTGACTGAAGACACTAGGGAAAATTCAGAAAAGAATTAGTTCGAACCATAAGGAGTTGCTGTTTTTAAGGATCAAAAACAGTGGGAGATCAGCAGTTTCATATGGTTCAACCTGAAATGAAGAAAATTGAAATGACTGGCTGTCCTGCCACTCTGGAATGGTTCATGTTAACCGGTCTGCTGTATTTGCTTTTAGTCTTTCCCGATACAATCATATCTTAACAACACAGAGAACTGACTTCCCAGTCCATGTTCTGATGTTTTTCACTTCCTATAGAAGCTTTTTTCTATATCATAAATTAAAAGTATTTTACTTGCTATGTGGCATTATTGTGCCAAAATGTACGTAACTATTGCCTATTGCATGGAATTTAGACAGTTACTAAATTTTTATCATTATAAGTAATGTCCAACAAACATTCTTAAACATATATCTTATCCCAAACTCCAATATTCTCTTTTCTCAGAAAATATTTGTTGGTCAGAAAGGTCCAAATTTTTTAAGGTTCTTATTGTGCCTTAGCAAATTGTATTCCCATTGTTGGTTAGTAGAAAAATCTACCAATGTACCATCATCAAAATTGAGTTTTAGCTTTATTATTTCTAAAATATTAATATGACATTTTATGTGACTATATATACATATATATTTATATAGCAAGAGATTTCATTGAATTAGTAAGCATCTTTTAATTACAACTAAGATTGAAGTTTCTCATGTATTTGTTAGCCATTGCAATTTACTTAGAGAGCAAATTTTTGTATTTCATCTTTTCCTATATTTCTGCCCACAATATTCATTTGTAAGAACTCTTTGCATGTTAACTACATTCACTATTAATTATGTGTTGTGGATATTACTTGAAGTTTTTAGTTTGCCTTTTAGTTTGATTCATGTAATATTCTACCTAACTAAAATAGTTATATTTTCTGATTGTACATTGAATAGATAGTCATATTATTAAAGAATTCATATAATATTGAGAAGTACAAAGCAAATGAACCTAAACCATAATCCTTAACATATAGTTCAAATTCCTTTCTATGACTTTATAAATCACACTTTGCATGCTTTGCATGTGTTTTTTAATAAAACAACAAAACATGACATTTTTCCAACTCAATAAATATGACTTACATCATGATATTCAAAATAACTTTATCATGGTTTAGATAATCTATTCATGAATTTCTGTGAAATATTTCTGAAATACTGCATTATTATAAACAACAATAGATAAGCATCCTTGTAATAGATGTCTTTATTAATGTGTTAATATAAATTTATAGATAAAATTATTTGTATTCATCAAATGCTTTTAACACTAACTCTTAAATGACTCAACACTCTCACTAACAGAATGAGGGGACCATTTCCCCATGCCATCGACAGTATAAGATATTAGCAATCATTTCTTCAGTCAGCATACTTAGCCGTTACTTTTTTTAATCTTCCCCAACAAAAAGAGAAAATCATTTCCTGTAGCCATTTTGATTTACTTTTTGTTATACTAGGAATATTTAATGCAGCTTCATCTTTGGGGAGCATTTTGTATTTTGTTGTGAGTTGCACATTTTGTGCGATTATTTATAATATTCAGAAGTGAATTAAAGATGTATGTATGACTCAAAAACAAAATTATGACTGGAACAATTTTGAAGCTTTTAGAATATGAACTGGAGAAAGATCTTCTTCAGAACTGAGAAGAATTTCTTAAACAAGAGGAATGAACTAGCCATAAATAAGGTTTATGGAGGAGATACATTAAAAATTAAGGCTTCACATCATTCAAAAAGTGCAAAAACAGCTGTAACATGAAAAAAAGATATTTGCAGCACATAAGCAAAAAAAAAAAAACAGTATTTAAAATATTTAAAGAACTCTTAGAATCAATAAGTAAAAGGGAGACCCAACAGAGTAGGTAAAGACTAGAATAGAAACTTCTTCACAAAAGAGGAAATAGACATGGCCAGTAAACATGAAAATATACCTATTCTTATTAGCAATCAAGGACATTCATATTAATACCATAATAAGTTGCATGACTTAGCCATCGGCTTGGCAAATGATTTAAGTAAGAATGTAGAGCAATGAGACTCTTATCTATTATGCTAAGAGTATAAATTTATCCAATCACTTTGGAAATAATTGGCAATATCTAGGAAAATGAAGAGGAACATGCCCAGTGACACAACTATTTCAGTCCCAGATATAGACTCTAGTAAAATTCCTGCACATGTCTGACTACAAGTGTACAAGGACGCGTATTAGGACATTTTCCATAGTAGTCAAGTAGCCATCAAAAGTGCCATTGTAGAACACTCCTACACTGGTATATAGGGTAATAATGAAAATGTATGAACTACAACTCCACATCAACATGCATGAATTTCAAAAAAGTGTTACACTAAAGAAGCAAGTCATAAACTAGTACATACCATATAACTTAAGGCTCAAAAGCAGTTAAACCATGTTTAGTTGTTTGGACACACACATACAATTAGTAAACTTAGTAGTAGTAGCAAGATAATTATTAAAACAAAGAGTGAGAGTAGTTACTTCCAGGCTGGAAGCAGAGGGCTGGGTGGGGAGGGTAGTGGGAGGCACTCATCTTGACCTGGGTGGTGATTACAAAATGCTCCCAATGCACTCAACTTAAATAAATGCATTTTTAAAGGTGGAGTTTAAAAAGTACTGACTCTTTCCTTTCTTTGATTACTTTCTATATGTCAGATAAAGCTTCAACTTGCTTTATGTTTCCAAAATATCCCATTTTTTTTCCATATCTCTTGCTGACTAACATATCTCTTGCCTACCAGTTACTAATGGTGTCATAATCACCCTGGTTTTCTTAAAGTTCCATTATCTCTTTCTAGCCTATTTTATTCCATTGATGGTTTTTTCCACCCCATACCACTGGTCACTATTCCTCCTTCATTGTATTGCAATTATAATTGCGGTTATTATGCCATGGTCTCTCTCCATGCAAATCTTTTCATGTTTGAATAGAGCTGAACTCTGAAATGCACAACTTGAACCCCTATTTCTGCAAATCTTTTTGTGTCCCTCTTAAAGCATGCATTTCCATTTGGCTTTCCATTTTCCTGCCCCTAGGGACTATAGGAACGTTTAGGCCACTACAACTTTGTTCATCTAAGGTTTCAGTCACTCTGGACAGGTCATGGAATGCCTCTTGTCCAAGGACAGAGCTGATGGTGGGTGAGAGATGAGCTCTTGGGCTGCAAGGGACTGGGACCCTGGATAATAAATAGAATCAAAGGCAGAAACGAGATTACAAGCCACCTGATGAGGAGGAAATCAATCCTCCTCCTCAAAGGGATTTGCTTTGTGTATGTGTTTTTCTCTTTCGTTCTTGTGGCTGCAGACAGGATATTGAACAGCAGCTGGGCTCCTTGATCTTGGCAACAGACATCAACCGGCAGAATGAATTTCTGACCAGATTGAAAGCTCACCTCCACAATAAAGACTTGAGACTGGAGGATGCACACGACAGGCACTTTATGCTTCAGGTAAACAAAATGAACAATAAAAACCCATTATCCCTGCTGTATAAAAACACTTAGGGACATGATCAATACTTTTAGCACATTGGGAAGGCATTATTTCCCGTGGTATAAGTTAGGGCCATGACCTACTTTAATAAAAGCTTTGAGAGACATGAAATTTTTAAGTGGTTCCCAAGCAAGTAAAATATGGGTTTCATATCAGTAAGTTGATAGTATCTCATTTTTCCTTGCTTCGTAATTGCTTCACCACAAAGCAGTAACTGGGGAGTTAAATGCGGTGTCTACCACATTCTGTGACTTGGTATGAAATTTACCATGGTGATACTTATGCAATACTAAAAGACTTTTTCTATAGCACCAAAGTATATTATGTTAGCTATTAATATAAACAAAACTTGAAAACCAAGTAGTCTTTGCTTCCTTTTCATACCAAAACTCCTATTTCACCTGAAGCGCAAACATGTTTATCTAGTCTTACCATTTTTAGGTACCAATCAATAAACCATTTTAAGTTGAATAAAATTGAATCAGATCAAACCCAACCCTTTCTGTTTTACTCAACGGCAAGAAACCATTGGTGCCCTGAGAAGGGGGAGCCGAGTGGACCTTTGAAATAGAAGTCTGACCTGGTATCTAAACCAGAGCCCGTTGGTCTTCTGTTTTCTCTTTCTTCTTTCCTTTTGACACAAAAGACTGAACAGAGGGACCCTGGACTCTTCTAGATAGACAGTCTTCAACCAGGAGCTGAACATGGGAGACTGAACTGTGCAGTAGCTTTTTGTTCCAGTCCTTCCTGCTGCCCTCTGTTGCTGTCCAAACTGCTCTGTCCTGGCCAGAAAATTCCCTCTCCCAGCTGTAGAACAATGCCTCCCTCCTTTCTTCCCAAACAAATCTTCTGAGTACCACAAAGACCAATCAGGTGTCTGATTTGAGTGACTTAGGCCAAGTGGTGAGTAGCTAAAAGGTTTGGCTGGCCTGCGTGTGCCCGTTTCAGAAGGAAAGCGTGGTGACTCAAATGAATACCTAAAGGGAAGAACCTGGGAGGGACTTACGCCCCTTTCCCTACTTCCATTGGCCAGGAAATCAATAAACAACCAAATGTGCAGCTTACCATGATCTAAGGCGCTCCCAGACCCCAACACTGCTAACTGGTCTATGATCTCAAGGACCTGGATCAAACCACTGGACATTGCTGGGGGGTGCAGTTCACATTGCAGCAGCCTGGCAGTTGATAGGGAGAATCTGCTTCTCTAGGAGTTCAAGGGTCATCATCACTGACAAAAGCTGGCAACCCAGACCCACACCTATGGGGGTGAGCAGAGCAGTCTAAGGATTGATCCGATTTAGCTCCCTGGCCAGCAATCTGAGCCAACTTGCACATGCACACACAGGCACAGAAGTGCAAACACACATCATTCAAGTGACGTGTAGACTGGTCTATGTGGCGACTGTGAGAGTGAGATCCAGATGACCTCACAGGAGCCTGGCAGGGGCCCCTCCAGCCTTCCTGTCTGGAGGGGTGGAGGGAGGGCACTAGATGGAGCCAGGCTTCAACTTTCCTTGGCCAGCAACCACCAAGCCTCCTCCAGGAAGCTCTTTGCCCTTGGCCAATGGCTCTTCTCTCCTTCTCTGTGCCATAAGATGGCAGCTCTGAATGCAGGTTTTGTGTCCTGGTGAGCAAGTGCTGTTCCCTGAAGAGCCAGGTCAGGGAGGTCCTTTGTGAATATGGGCCTGGTACCATGAAGCAAACTGGTGGGCCTGACAGCCCCTTTGCCTTGAGGCACATTTGCCACTGAAGGGGCATCCTCTGACCATCTCCCCCTGCCCTGTCATTCCTCAGATCGCCTTGAAGTGTGCTGACATTTGCAACCCTTGTAGGATCTGGGCGATGAGCAAGCAATGGAGTGAAAGGGTCTGCGAAGAATTCTACAGGCAAGGTTAGTAGTGATCCGCAGCTGAGATTTCATTGCCCTTCGCCTTTTAGGCATTGATCCTAATAAAACAGGAAGTGGCTAATCTATGATGACATTTGTTCTTTCATCAACTCTTATTATCCTAACCTTTCCCTGTGACTCTCCCAAACCATCAAACCCTCCCCTTTTTTTTGGAAAAAGATTTAAGATCAACGTCCTTGACTTACTATAGAAATAGGTAGTAAGGAAGCACACTAAAAATGAGTGCAAATGAGAGCTTATGTCTTTATATGGCTTTCCTCTGTGAATGTAAGAATGTGAAAGAGTTTGATTTTTTTTTTTTTTTACTCTGACCTTCATTTTAATGAGCTGAGCTCAGCCTAAAGGCTAAATGCCATTTGGGGTCAATGTTTTCCGGACTAGATGCTTTTGTATGTCTTTTCCTTGCTTCCTTAAACAAAGTGAATAATGAAATAGAACCCAGCTGCCCAAAACTTGAGTTCATTCTTTTAAATACAGTTTCCACAGTAAGGTAGGAGAACTTTGCTGTGAAAAGACAAATGGCCCTGAGTGAGGGTATAATTTTTAAAAGATTAACCTCATTCAGAAATAAGGCAGTGAATTAGCAAGCAGGATCTTGACGTTGGGTGGGATATCGGCCTTGAAACACAGCCTTGTTTCTCCGGGCTTGGTTTCAACGTTCAGGATGTTTGTTCAGGCATCGGCAGTGCCCTCATGCTGGTGACAGGATCAGGTTTGAGAGGCTGAGAACAAATAAAGCCTGAAGTGTCCCACATCCCAGCTCCGTGGGGAGGTCAGATAGCAACAGTGAGCCTTCTGGAGAAACCTGCATTGATGTGTTCAGTGACATCGCGATGGCCCCAAAGACAGAAGACAAAGAAGAATTGATTGAGTTCATGTGGGGCCAGAGCGCTGTGCTCACCATTGCTTTCTCTCAGAATGAAAGCGTTCAGGTGGCTCCTGCTATGCTGTGTTGTTTCACTCGAATTGAAGGGGAGTAGTTAGAAATCAAAAGATCAGTTCTAGTTGCCTATGATGAAAAAACAATTTCCACTGAGAGTAAGACAAAAGGAAATATAATGAAACTGGAGCAAAGAGGTTTTTCCTTACATACAATAAGTACTTTCTTTACTTGTGTGATGTATAAAATATTGGAAGAGCACACTGAGAGAGTGGCTAGACTCTCCATCCTTGGAAATCAAACAATGGGGCAAGAGAAAAAGATTCTCCCCAGTCCTACTTGGCATCAATTCTAGTTTAACCCTTGAATTTGTTCATCTTGCACCCTCTTTGGCTTCTGAGTAACGTGGGGCAGGATTTATGTCACTTGGACAGACAGTAAGGCCCACAGAATTAAAGAAACAAAGTTATTCAATAAGTGGAGTAAATGGCATCAACCAAAAAGGGTGATCTATAACATCTCTTTGCAAAATCTCATTGTTGTTCTAATAAGATGCAAATGTGTGGCATTAAAAGGTAGAAAAACCTGGAACATTTGTAACTTGGACCACTAGAGGTGAGTTTCCATGCCCTTTGCGTGGGCATGTCTCCTGCAGAGGAAGGAAACTAGAAAGGGCAGAGCAGGTCTTTTTATTTATAGGCTTATGGTCTAGCAGAACTTCCACCTGTTTCAAGAGGGGAAGACCAGTCTCTCTGACCATCTAAACTACCTACTCTCCATACTGAACTACTATTTTTTAATTCTTTAAAGAGGACTTTTGTCATTTTCGTTAACATTATTCTGGCTTTCCATTAAGGACTTGGACTCAACTCCCAACTCATTCCAGGCTTCTCTGGCAGGCAGACTTCCACTACCTAGACAAAGTATCTTTAATATGGTTCATGATGTTGAGCAATGAAAAACCTTTAAAATCAAGGTTAAGTGCATGGAGGAAAAGAAAATGAGATCTCATAAATTAATAAAACTTTTAGATTCTCAGAACAAAGATTAGGATTCCATGCCCCTTCCTCCCACCCCCCAATGCTTTAAGAAAGTAGAATTTCCATTCTGTTGTGACTACAGATTGGTATCTTCTCAATCAACCAAGTTTTCCAGAAGTCTTTATTAAAACATGTTCTTCCAGCCTTGTCTAATCTGCAAAACTGTGATTTTCCTACACACAAAGTCCTACTGGGGATGTAGAAAGGAGGCAAAGAGGTGTAGTTAACGTTTTGTGCCCTCAAAATATTAACCAGTATGGTACCTGGAGGAGAGAAACTAAGCAATTTATGTTCAGTAAAATTTAATGAAATTAAAAGTTTAGTCTCTCAGTTAGGCTAATCAGGTTTCAGAGGGGCTTCCAGAGTGGGTAGTGCAGAGAACATTTCTGTCATTGCTGAAAGTCCTATTGGATGGTCCTGGGCTACATAGAGAGGGATGCAAATGGACAAAGACTCCAGGACAGGCCTCTGCCTTGTAGGCCAACTTGGACTCACAAGAGATGAAAATGAGAAGATTGAAGAGGCCCCTGCACACCAGGCTAGAGTAGAAAGCATGGCAATAGGGATCATCTTAGAATGAGCATTTATAACAACATATAGAGTTGAAGCGGAAGAAATACTGAAGGAACAACCCTAGCTAAGAGGGCAGATATCGGGCCTAGTGGCTAAGACACTGATTAAAACACCTGGGTCCTATCAGAGCATCCGCCTCCAACTCCTGGTTCCAGCTTCCTACCAGTGCAGGCAGTGGGAGGCAGCAATGATGGCTCAAGCAATTGGTCTCTCCCACCTGTGGGAAACCTGGATTGAGGTCTGAGCCCTTGGCTTTGGTGTGGCCCAGCCCCAGTTACTAGGAGATGGAATCTCCCTCTTTCCCTCCCTGTCCCTCTCCCTCTCCCTCTCACTCTTGTTCTTTTTCACTCCTCTCCCACTCTCTCTCTCCCTCTCCCTTTTCCTCTCCCTCTCTGTGTCTTTAATAAAAGGAGGAAGAAGAGAATCGTCGCTAAGAAGCAAAAGTTAAAAATGAGTTGTTGGAACAGGCATTTGGCACAGCAGTTCAGTGACCTCTTAGGGTGCCCACGTCCCCTATCAGAGTGCCTGCGTTCAATTCCTGGTCCTGCTTTCAATTCCAGCTTTCTGCTAATGCACACCCTGGGAGTCAGCAGTGATGGCGCAAGTCCTTGGGTCCCTGCCACCCACATGGCAGACCACGACTGAGCTTTCAGCTCCTGAATTTGGCCTGGCCCAGCCCCAGCTGTTGCAGGCGTTTGGAGAATGAACCAGCAGATGGGCGATCTCTGCCTATCTCTGCTTTTCTCTTTCTAATTTTCAAATAAAATGAAAATTTATTTTTCTAAAAGCATGTGTAATGAGAAACCAAACTAAGGTTAGGTAGAATGAAAAGGGGGTAACGCAGTACTCGAAGCAAGACAGGAAGAAACAGGAATGGGCACCTCAAGACAGAGCAGGAGGGGAACAGAAATGTTCCAGACAACTCTTCTAAAATCTCTAGTTTGACTAATTAACAGAAATAAGGCAAATGCCTGCTGATGGGAAATGGCACTCTGCCCTGGGCTCAGAGTTTGTGCTCACGTGGAGCTGAAGCACCTGAGACCAGAGGCTTCCCTGAATGCCCCAAGAGAAGCCTGACCCTCACCTGAGACTCACCAGGCCGGGAGGAGGGGCCACAGGAAGCTGGCCTTCAGTGGAAGTGACAGAAAGAATGGGGCCTGGCTCGGTGGTCAAGCGCAGGCCTGCTGAACCCAAACTCCCTGGCTTGGAATCCAGGCGCCCCTGTCCTGGCAGTGTGACCTGGGGTCAAGGTACTTAACCATCCCGGCGTCTCAGAGTCCTCAAAGTGATCTCCACCATCTCCATCTCGATGATGATGTCATCATGAGGGTGAGATGAATTAGCACATGCAAAACACTGACAGCAGTGCCCGGCGCCCAGTGAGCACTATGTAAATGTCTCTGTTTTCTCTCCTGTTGCTTAGGGGAGTAGGTTCACAACGGTAAACACCAGCTAGCATGTCTGAGCACCAGCCTCCCCCCAGATTAACTAGATTGCTTTATCCAATACAAAAATTACAATTGTTCGCCCTAAGGAAGCAATGCTAATGTAGTCTAATAAAGCTTTATTATGATGCATTTTCCCCCTTGGGTCTTCAAGCCGACAAAAACATTAAAAAGAAATATCATTCTGACCCTTATACTTTTTGTAAGCTTCAATTACGTTAGGCAATAGTCTGAGGGTTTGGTATGAAAGATACTGGACCCTTATTTCTGCCTAATTTTGTAGCTGCAGACTGAAATGCTGCCCACATGAGATCTTCCTGGTCCTTCTACCCTGTTTCTCAGCTACTTATTATTCTTGGTTGTCCTCGGGTGAAACCAGACTGGGGTCAGGCAGTGTGAAATGAGGGAAGGTGGAGAGAAGGGAATAAAGCCTGTTTTCTTAACCTATAACTTAAAACCAGAACTCCCATTTCATGTTAGGGAATTACCCATTCGTTGTTTTCGTGTTTTTCTAAATCGTGTTCAAAAGTTTGTTCTAGTCCCAGAGCACACCTCGTTACAATGAGCCTATTCTAGAAGGTCATTAACATCCTGCTATTTTAAATTTTCACGGAAGCTACCAGAGCGAGGCACAGCAAGGCAGTGCTAAAGGGCCCCCAATGATAACAAGGCAGGGCCCAGTAATTCCCAGAATAACTTCGTCCAGTAGGGTCATTAAAACTACTGACACTCATTGTGTGAATCGTGGGTTCCCAACGTCTTTCTTCTTTCATCCTAGGTGACCTTGAACAGAAATTTGAACTGGAAATCAGTCCTCTTTGTAACCAACAGAAAGACTCTATCCCTAGCATACAACTTGGTGAGTGGAATCACTGTCCGTTTGAAATGAATATTTTGGGCTCCTCTGCCAGCAGTGACAAAGTAAAGAGCTGCACCAGCTTTTGAGAGATCTGCACTGTAAGCTTCATCAGCGCCCCCTTTGAATCCAAATAAACACTTTACACATGACTGATACACCAGACAGTTCTCAATTGAGAAAATATGAAATATAGCATAAAAGCTGTGTTACAGACCATTAGCTAACCTGTAGCGATGTTTTAGTTTAGAATAGAATCCAAATCAAATAGAGTAGTTGAAAAGAAACAGAAATCAATTATTCATACATCCTTTGGGGCTTGAAGGGTGAGAAGTCAGCAGAATCTGCCTATGAGACCCTTGCACTTGGGCTCCCACCCCACACTCCTAACACTCATGCCCAAGGGCCCCGTCCCCACGAGTAAGGTCTGCAAACTTTGCTATCCCATTGTGGCCTGGAGTCCCACATCTCTCAACTCCCCACTTCAGAACTTATTATCAGTCTCATTCTCTGAAAAACACATTCTTCTTGCAAGCGTCAGTTGCCATAAACCATTGTTGAAGGGAAGTGTCAAGACATCCAAAAATAATTATGACTTTATCTTAATGAATGATGCATAAAGTCATTGAGCAAAGCAAGCTATGGAATTTCAGGCACTTTAGTGCAAGAAATGATTTTGCTTCAATAAGAATTCCTGTCACACCTTAAAACAGCCCACCGATACTGGGTACAGTGAAAGCAAACCTTTCTTTTCCTTGCAGTTGCCTTCCATTGCCTTTTCCTTGCAATTGCGATTGAAACAAACTCAGAACTTTAATTTTTCCGCTGTGAACTCTGGCCCTGACATGTAGCAGCTCAGGTTTTTTTTTTTTTTTTTTTTTTTTTTTTGACCTGTCCCGCAGATTTCGGACAGCGTCCAGTGCTGCAGACCTCTGCAAAGCTCTAGGTTGTTTGCTTTGACTTTGGCAGGGAAGGGGGAAGCCAAAACTGAAGAAAGCCAGAGCAAGTTAGCACGATCTGCTGGCCTCCCTGGGGATCTGATGTAACCCACAGACCACCAAAGAGTCATAAAATCATCATGAAGAAATAGGAACAAAGTAAAGCTAGCTACAGAGGTTGAAAGAAATACATAATCAATAAAATAAGTGTGCGATAATTATGCAGTTCACGGTGATCCATATTTTCTTTCCAAATTGCCCTTAATATTGTTATAGTGTCTTCACAATTAAACTGGTTCCTCGACATAAAAGCTGAGGGCATGAGAGGGCAATTGGTGCAGCAGTTAATATGCTGAGTGCCTGGGGAGTTCCAATCCTGGCCTCCTCCACTTCCAATTCCAACTTCCTACTAATAAGCACCATGGAAGGCAGGGAGTTGATGGCTTAAGTACTTGGGTCCCTGCCATCCCTGGATGGAGTTCCAGGCTCCTGACTTTGGCCTGACCCCAGCCCCAGTTGTTGCAGGCATTTGGGAAGTGAACCAGTAGATGCAATAGAAGATATTCTCTCTCTCTCTCTCTCTCTCTCTCTCTCTCTCCCCTTTTTCTCTCTTCTCTTCCAAAAAAAATGAAAATAAATAAAGAAAAATATTTTTTAAAAGGTAGAGAAGGGAAGCTGGCACTGTGGTGTAGCAGTTAAAGCCACTGCTTGCAATGCCAGCATCCCATATGGGCACTGGTTAAGACCCAGCTGCTCCACTTCTGATCCAGCTCTCTGCTATGGCCTGGGAAAACAGTGGAAGAGAGCCCAAGTGCTTGGACCCCTGAACCTATGTGGGAGACCCAGAGGAAGCTCCTGGCTCCTGGCTTTGGATTGGCGCAGCTCCGGCCATTGTGGCTATCTGAGGAGTGAACCAGCAGATGGAAGATTTCTCTTTCTCTCTCTCTCTCTAGCTACCTACCTCTATGTATCTGTCTTTATCTCTATCTCTCTATCTCTCTCTGCCTCTGCCCCTCTGCCTTTCAAATAAATAAATAACTCTTAAAAAAAGAAAAAAGCTAGAGGCGGGGCATGTAAGACAGTGGAACCCAGGGCCGGTGATAACTCAGAAGTGCGGGGGAGTTACAAGGAAAGGAAAGAACTCCAGCAACAGATACAGAAACACAGCCGCAGCCTCCTCAGGTCAGCTCTCTGCCATCAGCTGTTGGAGCCCCCGAGGTTCTGCAGATGGGATGCTGACCAGAGTCCCCACCCTGAGATTCGCTGTGCTAAGCTCTCTAGGAAGAAGCTTGCCAGGCAGCCATTAATGGCATTCTGAAGCCCCCAGCAAAAGCACGCACACTGTGGAGGCACACAGCCTGCGTCTGCAGGACTGAGCGGATCTCAGTGCTTCTGTCCTGTTGTTGTCATGAGCGCACACTTATTTTGTCAGTTCATATGTCCTGATTTTCAGCCCAGGAACATGTGGTTTCCATAGATACCTCTTTTAAAAATGGGACGAGGGTTGAGTGAGTAGGATGCTGCACCAGCTTACCGGTTATAAAGAGAAAGAGGTGATTATGAAGCAACGCTTAGTACGTGAACCCTTCTCTGCGTGGTGCCACCTCTGCCAGCCCTTACACAGGCTCAGCGTTGAGCAGTGTGGCAGGGAGAGACCAGGCGAAACTGGAAAACCCCAGGTAGGTAAACTGAGTCTCCTGAGTGCTGCAGGGTCCACTCTCTGCCCCCATCCCAAGACGATTTTTTCATAGGCTCTCAAGTAATGCAACTATTTCCTCTGTCCTGACTCCCTTGTGTTTCATGACCCAATCCAAGATAAGCATTTCCTGAATGCCAGCCTCAGTCAGGCTTAGATGGCTTTTTTTAAGTAATTCACATTAACCCAAGTGGACCTGGGGCTTATTATCCCCTTCTCCACTTCCTTCTCTCCACCAAATTTTGTATTTTAAAAAGAAGCTGCCAGTCAACTGAATCTCTAATGGGTGAAACATGTTGGAAAATGAAGAGGAAGGGGTTTTCCTTCATTTCAGGTCTAGTCTGAGGGCCATCATGCCCCCCTCCCTCCCCACCATGCCTCTCTTCCCTCCCTCCCCACCATGTCCCCCCTCCCTCCCCACCATGCCTCTCTTCCCTCCCTCCCCACCATGCACCCCTCCCTCCCCACCATGCCTCTCTTCCCTCCCTCCCCACCATGCCCTCCTCCCTCCCCATCATGCCCCCTCCCTCCCCACCATGCCCTCCTCCCTCCCCACCATGCCTCTCTTCCCTCCCTCCCCACCATGTCCCCCCTCCCTCCCCCACCATGCCTCTCTTCCCTCCCTCCCCACCATGCACCCCTCCCTCCCCACCATGCCTCCCCTCTCCTCCTCCCACACCTCCAGGAGAAAAATATATTTGAGAAGCCAGAGACTGACACCACCATGATGGACAGGGCTCCAAATCTGACAACACAGAAGCTCTCCTTTATTTCAACAACTGCCTCATGCTATCTATTCAGACTTTAAAATTGCTTTTCTGTCTAGCATAAAATGTCTTTATAGCTGATGAGTATACATACAGGCGTATAGTTCCAGGATAATTTCCGGAAGAAAATGAGTTAATTTTTCAAGTGTGAATTTCAAAATGTTGGATTTGTAAATTTTTATGCTTAGGTAAATTTAATAATAAATAGTCACACTTTAAACTTTACATTCTATAATATTTTGCTAGCTATCTTTTTCACCATCTAATATCTAGGCTCTTCAAGGTGAAAGATATGCAGAATTAAATATAGAGATCATGAAGGAGATGGAGAAAATTCAACAGCAGCGAGCAAAATGGGAAGTCTTTATTGGCTGACTCCCTATAGAACTCTATCAAATTGCCATATGCAGGGGTGGATGTTTAGCCTAGCAGTCAAAATGCCCACATCCCACATCAGAGAGCCTGGGTTCAGTATCTGGTTCCAGCTGCTGACTCCAGCTTCCTGCAACTGCAGACCCTGGGAGGCAGAAGGTGGTGACTCAAGTCCTTGAGTTCCTGCCACCCATGTGGGGGACGTGGATTGGAGTCCCTTGCTCTCCACTTCAGTCCTAGCCCGGCCTCAACTTTTGCAGACTGCAGGCATCCGAGGAATGAACCAGTGGGGAAGATCTCTCTCTCTCTCTCTCTCTCTCTTTCCCTCTTTCTCTCTCTAATAATTTTTTAATACCAAATACAAACATAAAGTCACTGGCTTAACATTTTTCCTTGAGTTCAGATTATCTAAGATGATCTCACAATATTCAAATCATATTCCATGTAAAATGAGATAGTACAGAAATGCATGATAGCATTGTTTTTTAAGTATTTATTTGTTTATTTGAAAGGCAGAGCCACACAGAGAGAGAAAGGGAGAGAAAGAGAGAGAGAGAGAGACCCTTCATCCGCAGGCTCACTCCCCAAATGGCTGCAACAACCAGAGCTGGGCCAATCCCAAGTCCAGAGCCAGGAGCTCCTTCTGGGTCTCTAATGTGGGTGCAGGGGCCCAAGTACTCCAGTCATCCTCTGCTGCCCTCCCAGGCACACTAGCAGGGAGCTGCATTGGAAATGGAGCAGCCGAGACTGGAACTGGCGCCCACGTGGGATGCCAGCACCGCAAGCTGTGGCTTCACCCACTGTGCCACAACACTGGCCCTGCAAGATAGCATTTTACATTGCCGCATCCTTTCCCCACCTGTACAGCATCCCCAAAGTGTCTGCTGTTTGTCCAATAAAAAGCTGATGTAATCAAGTCTTATAATTCACACGCCACAAACGTACAGGGTTCGTTGCTGGTGATCTTTATTATGCTGAAAAAACATTTCCCTTCTCCTGCCTCACATTCATTTCAAGGACACAAATCCTATGTAAATCCAAGTTTGTGATGATTCCAGTAATTCCAGCCTAGGCTGAGCGTAATCATTGCTTAACAAATCAGGTTTGGTGTGGAAAGCACATTAACAGTGAAACATGGTTAGAAAGGAACAAATCGAATAATTAAGACAACAGGCTTGTAAACAAGGAAGCCTAATATCAGGCAATCTTCTGTAGTCATTAGAGTAGGAGTTTTCACATGTAGAATCTGTACCGAACACAAATGAATTTTTTTTTCCTAAATGTAGTGATTTAGCATCATTGAAAGCAAGACAAAACTATAAACAATAATCTTGGGGGAAAAAAATCTCCTACAGGATAAATGCATGTATTCAGACCGTCCAAAGCAGGGAAGAATCCCTCCCCCTGTCATGTTCCTATCCTGTCCTCATCCCCTCCCGCACCTGCCTGCCTCAGCTCCCCGCTCACACTCTTGTCTCTTCCCGCTTACACGTCACAGCCACAGCCAATAGTTATTGGTTACTCCATGCCTGGAGCGTTCCAAACGCATCACATGTGTGAAATCATTTGAGCTCCTTTTTAGGACACACAGGGGTGAAGGGACAAGCCCACAGCGACCTAGCTCATGCTCCGGGACCGAGAACAGTGAGCGCCAGTGTCCTGCCGGTGGGTTCCCCCTGCCCTCCGTGGTGACGCGTGTGGCTTTGCCCCTTCCAGGTTTCATGACCTACATCGTGGAGCCCCTCTTCCGCGAGTGGGCCCGCTTCACCGGGAACAGCTGCCTGTCTGAGAACATGCTGAGCCACCTCGCCCACAACAAGGCCCAGTGGAAGAGCCTGCTGCCCAAGCAGCACAGGAGCAGGGCCGGCGGCGGCCCGGAGCCCCCAGGCCCGGGGACTGAGGCCGAGGAGCAGACAGTGGCCGAGGGCGACGCCCCCTAGAGCCGGGGGACGGAGGAATCTCCCGCAGCCAGGCCTCCAGAGAGGGCGGACGCGCGCCCGGGGCCCCGCCGGCCCCCTCCGCCGCTGTCTGCGCTTTGTGCCCCGGGGGCCCTCTTTTGAACGCCACCCTCCTGCTACGGACCTGCCTCCCCTCCTCTTCCCAAGTTGTACAGAAGCCATTTGTCACCTCAGCATTCGCTGCCGAAACTCCAATCAGGAACGTGGGAGCTGATTCCAGGGGCAGGCTCGCCTCCCCCACCCACCCCTCGCCCCTCGAGGAGAAGACGGGGAGCGAGGAAGAGGGTCTGGGCCCCGTCCCCGCCGGGGCCCCGGGTCACCCTGGGTCACCCTGGGACGGGCAGCTCCAGCTTTTGCCATCTGACTGCTGAACTGCATGACAAAAACACCAGCATATTCGGACCGCCAAGGATATTGGTTGTTAGGTGCCAGAGCACAAATGAGAACGGGAGAGAGAGTACCTTCTATTTTAATAATAATTATTATTATTATAAAATAATAATAAATCTTTTTAACTTTTCTATTTTGTGCACTAAGACAAAGGAGCTGAAACTTTGGACTAAGATTACTCAGTGTACCCAAACGTGCACGCGGGTTCATTGTTTTCTTACTGACTTGATGCCACTTGGGGTCAGAGATTCGGCATCTTCTCGACTTCAGGACCCACGTTTCCCAGCCGACCCGAGGGGAAGGTGCTGTACAGTTCATTCCTTTGCACCATCAGCCAATCTGTCTTTTACGGATTCCGAGACCTGTTTATATTCCCCCCGTGTACATTTTCTTGTAAATACCAAGCGCTACTGATTCCCATGCCAAAATACATGAGTATTATGGGATCGCTACCTGTCTAAACAATGGCACTGTGAACAGAATACTGTTAGTTTTCATACGAGAGAATGCATTTGTAAATACGGTATAGAGTTTATTAATATACTATGGTTTGCAGATAAAGGCCTTAACTTTAAACATCCTTTCATGTCCTGAAAGCTGCCCAACTTAAATCCTCCCAGATGGCTCTCTGAACTGCCTGCCCCTGTCCATCTTTGTGCTGTCCAGCTAAGTTCACAAATCCAAAGCTAATAAGGTCTTTGAGGAAACCTGTTGCAAAGCGGATGCGTATTCTGCTCGAAACTACAGTGTTTCACCCACAGCACCACGCGCCATTTCCTGCCACCCACAAGACCCTTTCAGCCAGCCTGAAGCCACTTTTCAACACAGCGACGCCGCACCCTGTTTGAGCAGTGGCCTGATAAGCTTGTGTTTCTGTGACTTGTGATGGAACAGGGCAGTGCGTCAGCCTCCCACGAGACATAGCCGGTCTCGAAAACCTTCTACCACCCTGTCGTCTCACCGCCAGGGAATCCCCTGGTCCCATACCACACATTTGTCTGTTGTGGCTACAGTACCAAAGTACCTTTGGTTTATGCTTGGCGTATATTTCTTTGGTGTGAACTGTAACTGGATTTTTCTTTTTTTTTTTTTTTCTCTCTTAATTCCAGGTGGACAACTACCCAACTGTTGAGCTGAAGTTAACGTTATTTAAGTAAAGAAAATATTTCAGTTTTATGACAGACGTTACCTTGCTGGCAGGTCACTGTGGTTAATTATGGCTCTAGCTAGCAGAGTCTCCTTGGAATTTTGTTGCTGGTTGTGTAGTTTTTTTTTTTCCAGCAGACATTTGGCCACAAAATCCATCTGTGACAGCGCCTTCTCTAGTCTGCTACGCTCTGTGCATTGAACTTTTCTTTTAGAAGTTCTAGCATACCTAATGTCAGATGAAAATTATCGCTGCCCCTTCTTTTTCACCTGAAAACAACATGGTAGTGGAAGAATGATCATTTCTGCTGCTCTCGAGCTGTTTCATAAGCTGGTAGAATGACCGTTAGCTCTCATTTCCTAAGTGCAATTGATTTTATGGGTTTTTTCCACCCCATCATGCAAATGAAATGTTAGAAAGGTGGCTGGCCTGTACCAGGTTCCTGTAGAGAGACTGAGGCTTGCAGAATTCAGGGAAATTTGGAAAAGCTGGTAGAAGAGGTTGTCAGATGGTGCTAAAGCAAGTGTAAAGATTTATGAAATGGGTGAATGATACGTTGAAGTCACTGATATGGGTAAGAAGGGAAGTTATGAGGACTTAACACTCACTTTTTTTTATCTGTAATAGCTATGAACTGACATGTGTTTCTTTATCACTTTAATCTTCTGAAGCTTGTCAGCTCGGTGAGGCCCCAGAAGAGAATGTGTCGGGTTTAGTCTTGCTTCCAGACTTCTCTTACTTTTATGTGTTGATGTGGAGAGGGGGCTGTTTTCAATGCATATGAGATCAAGGAATGCAATTGCTGGGGCTAAGAAAGCAGAATTAGGACAGAAGGCACTATTTTAGCTGGTGAGGCCTCTATCTTGAGTTTAGGAAATGGACTTTGAATTATAATTATATCCTAATTTAACTAAATAAGATTGGGTGAGGGAATTCTTAGTAGTACCAAGTTATAGGGCAAAAGAGTTTATTTTACAAATTAAGTCTTGAAGAAGAGCTCAAATATCTGATGGCTAAGCCTACAGAATTTCTACCAGTACAACCAAAATCTGAAGTGAAGTGAGACATGATGTGTAACCAGATGCACCAGTCTCCTTCGTTCGCCATCTGGAGATGTCATGAGTTCCTCACTTGTTGGCAGAAGAATGTGAAAGCTTTTTTTCTTGCCTATCAGTGGCTCTTTCACTTTCAATAGGGAGTCCAATGGCTGGTTAGACGTCTTTCTTTACAATCTTATTCTTCTGGGCCACAGATTCCCACTAGTTAGCTTACCAAGTTTAACTGCTTCATCAGTTGAGAAGAAAGGCATCAAAGGGCTATTTTTAGAAGTAGGCCAAAAGGTGAAGTTAAGATCAAATTAAATGAGAATATACATCACTGCCAGGGCTGATCGGCAAAATGTGCTTTCCCTTTTTATCACTGCAGTTAGTGACTAGTCAGACTTTATTCATGAAATGCTGATATGAGCATACCTCCTTGCCAGGCTGAGTAGAAACTTGCTCGCTTCCTCCTGTTCCCAGCTTCCCACGATGGCCTGAGAGCGTCCCGCAGCCTGTCTGCAGGCAGTGCTTCCTACAGAGCACAGGCTTGTTTTGTGACCTTTCCTCATGTTGAATCAGATCTGCTCCCAAATTTGGATTTGGTTATAAGCTTATATCTCACTGTATTTCTCATGCTTTTTCCTTTGAAGCAAATCCTTAAAAATTGTGTTGTTTTGTGTACCCATGTGAGGTTTGAAAAAAAAAATCCACCTTGTGAGTTTTGCTCAAAATGTGGCCTCAATATCCATTGGCATGTCTAGATGAACAATTAAAAATAAAGATAATTTCTTAAAAACATCACAGTATGAAGATATCCTCATTCTCACCAGGTAATGTGTTATTAGCCAACCAATCACGTTCGACAGAAAGGACCCTCCGCTTAGGAGAGGAAGCATTTGAAGAAGGGGCCCTGTGCAGACGTGGTCCATGGGACCCCTTCTGTTTGGGCTGCAGAAATGCCCACATCCATGAAGGCATCGCTTGCCAGTTCGTCCCGAGCTAAGGCAACGGGCCCACCTCTGCTCTGCATTTCCCCGGTCTCAATGCTTTTCTGACTGACATTTATCAAAATCATGCATGAATGGCAATGAAGTACAATGTTTTCAGTGGTGAAAATATAGCAGACTCGATGCAAGGATTATTTGTGAAAAATGCAGTCTCATCTTTCAGGATTGGAGGCCATGAAGAACGAAATAGCAGTTCAGGTGGGACAACTGACTCTCCTACATCTATCTGGAAACAGGAAAGAAAGAATCCACCATGTTTCCCAGAAACACTCTTGTGTCTTCATACCTTCTCCCACATCCATTTTGTTAAGATTTGTCCTCTTATCCCTGAATGCCTCCCTGTATCTGAGTGCAAAGCCACTTTCTCCTTCACAGATATTCCATATCATAAAGTCAAAAATAAAAAGGGAGACCCCAGTGGTATGGCAAAGGAAGGTCAAACACGACTTTCAAATATACCTGGGAACCTAGCCTAAACATTGTCAAATAGGCCAAGCATACAGGAGCAGTCAAATTTCAGTTAAGCAAATATTTATTGACAATCCATTGTGTGGCAGATATTGTGCTGGGCACTGAAACATAAAAAGACTCAGTTGCTCCTGGAGCAGTCAGACCTGTATCAGAGGCTGACACTACCAGTAAAGGCCTCCTAGAATTCACAGAACAACTGTGACAGCTCAAATACAGCTAAAGCTCCTTCCTGGCGTACAGCGTAACAAAAGGTAGACCCTTGTCGAAGAAGTAGGTCCTGGGGCCCACACTGTGGCATAGTGGGTCTGCAGTGCCAGCATCCCATATGGGCTCAAGTCCTAGCTGCTCCACTTAGAATCCAGCTCCCTGCAAATATACGTGGGAAAGCAGCGGAAGGTGATCCAAGTTATTGGGCCCCTGTACCCAAGAGGGAGACCAGGAAGAAGCTCCTCGATCCTGGCTCCTGGCTTCTTCTTGGCCCAGTGCTGGCTGTTGCTGCCATTTGAGGAGTGAGCCAGCAGATGGAAAATCTGTGTGTATGTGTGTGTGCGTGTGTGTGCCTCCCTCTTTCTCTCTCTGTAACTCTACCTTTTGGATAAATAATCTAAAAAAGAAAGAAAGAGAGAGAGAGAGAGAGAGAGAGAGAGAGAGAGGGAGGGAGGGAGGGAGGAAGGAAGGAAGGAAGAAAGAAATGTATCCCAATCTTGGTTCTGTCACTAATTTACTCTGTGGCTTCAAGGAAATTACTAAAACCACTCTAAAAATTATTTCCAATTAATATCTTTTATAATATTGCTGTTGTAATTAAAAAGGACTGCATACATAAAGACCAATCTCATGGTAGGCTTTCAGTAGATGTAAATTCTCTCAAATTACAAAAGACGTGGCCAGTAACTGTTCACACAAGGCTGAGAATGCTGAGAATTTATGGAGAAAAAAATGTAATAAAGAAATGCTGGTGGTTTCCTATGAGGAAATCAAATTCATATATTTTAAGAGATCAGTTAATTTTTGGACTTATTTATTTGGGAAAAAGATTACCCATTGTTGCTCAATGAAAGTTCTACCTCAGCTACAGTCTGCTTTTCTGTTTAGTCCCTGGGTTCTAGAATGGGAGACTACCTTTTCTTTGCAGTTCTGTCAGAAGTGTGTATGAAGGAAACAGCTCCTAAAAATGAGAGTCATTTTTCTCTCCCTTGTTTCCATGCCACCAAAGCCGTAATTCTTTCTGGTCGTGGCACTGATGCTGTGTGTCAGGCTTTGCTGGGCTTTTACCCAGGTGCTGCAGGAACCGTTCTGGATTGGTGTCTCCCAGGATGCACCTGGCTCCTAATACTCCCACATTTCCAGATGTGTCCTTAGTTACTGAATATTGTCTGTCCCAGCGCTGGCACCTAGCAGAGCACATGTTAACATCCTGTCAAAGAAGGGAGCAGACACAGCTCCTTCCTGCAAAGGAATGGGACGGATGGTCCACTGCGGGCTTTTCTGCTTTCAATTATGTCACAGAGTTTATTAGAAAATTTCAAGCTTTAAGGGCCAGCATTGTGTCATAGTGAGTAAAGCCACTGTCTACAATGCTGGCCTCATATGGGCACCAGTTCATGTCCCAGCAGCTCCACTTTTGATCCAGCTCCCTGCTAATGCACCTGGGAAAGTAGCTGAAGACAGCCCCAGCACCTGGGCCCCTGAACCTACATGGGAGACATAGCTGAAGCTCCTGGCTCCTGGCTCCTGGCTTTGGCCTGACCCAGCCTTGGCTGTTGCAGCCGTTTGGGGAGTAAACCAGTGGATAGTAGATTTCTCTCTCTCTCTCTCTCTCTCTCTCTCTCTCTCTCTCTGTGTGTGTGTGTGTGTGTGTGTGGTGTGTAACTCTGCCTTTCAAATAAATGATTTTTTAAAAACTTAAGCTTTAGATGCTGTATGATATGAAAATGCATGATTGCCTTACCCTAGCCCTCTAAGCAATGATGTATCATTGATTCAGTTGTCTGAAATGTTTCACACTCTAGTATTGCAAGTGCTAATTTCATCTTGAATATTTTTATCTGTTTTCCCTTTTAGGGAAGCAATGTAGCAGAGTTTACAAAGTATAGGCTTTTATGGTAGGCATTTGGCCTAGCAGTTAAAATGTCAGTTAAGACACTCACAACCCACCCCAGAGTACCTGGGCTTGATACCCTACTCTAGTTCCTGCTCCAGCTCCCACTAGGGAAGGAGACAGCAGTGATGGCTCCAGCAGGTGGGTTCCTACCACCCATGTGAGAGACTCGGATTGACTTCTTAGCTCTCAGGTTCATCCAGGCCCAATTAAGAATTGTGAGCTCTGTAGTCAGATACACCAGATTCAGATTCAAAGTCCTTGTCTTTAGAGTTTAACCCTAGGCAAATATTTTCATCTCTGGGTCTCCTATCTCTCCATGTATAAAATGATAATAACACCTACCTCCCAAGGTGGTTGTGAAGCCAAAATTAGATAGCGTATGTAAAATACATTGTACAATTTCTAGCAGAAAGGTGGTGCTCAAGAAATGTAAATTCCTGCATCACTTATAGAAAAAAATTGATAAAGGAGGAGTTGGGATGGATCTTTTTACTTTCTGTCAATTTACCATTGTACAAGTGAAAACATAAGACCAATGAATAAACATTGAACATGAGTATATCTACAGGTGATCAGACTAGCAGTAAAATAGTACTTATATTATGGACAAAATACTATAAAGAAGAAGAAGAAAGAGAAAAGATTGGGGCCAGCTCTGTGGCACAGCGGGTGCCAGTTCTAGTCCTAGCTGTTCCTCTTCTGATCCAGCTTTCTGCTATGGCCTGGGAGAGCAGTGGAAGATGGCCCAAGTCCTTGGGCCGCTGCACCCACGTGGGAGACCCGGAGAAAGCTCCTGGCTCCTGGCTTCAGATTGGCACAGCTCCAGCCCGTTGCGGCCAACTGGGAAGTGAACCGGCAAATGGAAGACCTCTCTCTCTCTCTCTCTTTGTAACTCTGACTTTCAAATAAAGAAATAAATCTTTTTTTAAAAAAAAAAAAAGAAAGGAAGGAAGGAAAGACAGCATTCCTGCGGCACTAAGAATACAATGATAAAACAAGGCACTATGCCTCCTGATTTTAAAGTAAATAGTCCTGAACTGCTCTGACTAACCTGAGAGTTTCCTAAAGTCGACAAGAACACAGGAGAGAAGGTGTGGTGAAAAGCTAAGCCTGACAAGCTGTCGAGTTTTCATGAATTCCCCTCAAAGCTTACAAATCCTATCCACCGAAGTTTCCTGTAGCCCTTGCCCCTGTAGCTTCGCCCATCCCTTCAGGCCACCACAGCAGAGGCGAAGGACTCCAGGGTGGCCTCTGCAAAAGAATGGCCCTGAAATAGAGTCAGCTCAAAACTGAAATTTTCCCAATTGCAGTAAAATGGGTGTGCCAAAAGATGTTTGTTGGGTGTTCCCAAAGGAAAAATGACTTCGCAGTCAATGATGTTTGAGAAACAAGGAATTCTTGTTCCTGTGTGCTTGCCAGGGCTCTCTTGCCCGAATGGCCATCTCTGACAAGATGCTAAATATATATATGATATATATCATGTATAGAGAAGCATCATTTGTTTAGATCTAGCTTTGGTTTCATATCATGAAGCCTTCATTGAATATCTCAACCAAGGATGATCTCCTCATTCATCACTGTCTTAGTGTTGTTGGTGATTCTTACCTTTCATTACTAAGAGTGATACGTGTGTGTGCTGTGCCCAACTTGAAGTGCAAGAAAACAGTGCAGTCAACTTGCCCGAGACTGTGGCTGACTTTATCACTTACTGAGTGTTTGACCTTGGGCAAGGTTCCAAATTGCCTCCACTCAGCTTCTTCACCTGTAAAACGATGATAAAAAAAAATATCACCTAGCTCGTAAATGTTTTGAAGATTAAAAGAGTTCATGCATATAAAGAACTTTGACCCACGCCTGGCACACGGAAAGCACTTGTTAAATGTTAATAAAACCAGTCTCTCCCCCTCCAATCTGATTTGTAAGCTCCTTTGAAAACAGAATTCTCCTTTTTCTCTAGTCTCCATAGTAAAGCTCAGAAGGTACTGAAAGAAGGACATATTTTTGATTGACAGATTGGAGCTCATATCAGAATAGTATGTTCACATTTAAATACAAATAACCTCCAGTTGGAACCACTTCTAGCCCAGTAATTTGAATGTAGAAGCTGTTGTGCAGGTCCGAGTGGAACTGGTACTAGACTCGGTGTTTCGAGGAACATGGTCTAAGGACAATAGCTCTGCTCTTGCCAGCCGATGGGCGCACTCTGCCTAGGAGCTTGGCAATGACTTTCCCGAAGGACTCGATATCCAGAGATCATTAGGCTTTTTTCCATCCACTGAGAAAGAAGCTACAGAAGCTCCACTACATTGCTCCCGTTGTGAGGCTAACACAGTCCTGGATCGTAAGACACACCAGGAAAAGACAGGCAGAGCCCAGTGCTCATCCCAAAGAAAGAAAGCATTTCACAGTACACGTAACCTCTCTTACAGCCCCTCCCAATAAGCAACGATAGGGGCGTTTGGAAAACTGTCAGCAAAGAGAGCCTAAGGAGGGGCCAGCACTCGCGAGCATCCCATATGGTGCCAGTTCATGTCCTGGCTGCTCCTCTTCAGATCCAGCTCTCTGCTAAGTCCTGGGAAAGCAGTGGAGGACGGCCCACATCCTTGGGCCCCTGCACCCACGTGGGAGACACAGAGGAAGCTCCTGGCTTCAGATCGGCTCCAGATCAGCTTCAGATTGGCCCAGATCTGACCATTGCAGCCATTTGGAAGAACTTTCTGTCTCTCCCTTTCTCTGTCTGTAACACTACCTCTCAAATAAAAAAATAAATCTTTTAGAGAAATAAAAAGAAAGCCCAAAGGACCAAAATGTAGGATCTGTTTGGGGAGTTATTTATTTCTTCTTACTTCCCGCTGCTGAATTTTCCTTTGTATCTTTCTCAACTCAGGCTTTAAATTTCAATTAACATGTTTTAGCAGAAAAAAATCTGACTAGGTCCATGTTTGAAAACAAAACACCCACAGTGTTAAATAACATAAATGAGAATCACTTTTTTTTTTTGAAAGATTGGTTTATTGGGGCCAGCACTGTGTCGTAGTGGGCAAAGCCATCACCTGCAGTGCCAGCATCCCATATGGTCACCAGTTCGAGTCCTGGCTGCTCCACTTCTGGTCCAGTTCTCTGTTATCGCCTGGGAGAGCAGTGGAAGAAGACCCAAGTCTTTGGGCCCCTGCACCTGCGTGGGAGAACTGGAAGAAGCTTCTGGCTCCTGGCTTTGGATGAGCGCATCTCTAGCCATTGTGGCCAAATGGGGAGTGAACCAGTAGATGAAAGACCTCTCTCTCTCTCTCTCTCTCTCTCTCTCTCTTTCTCTCTCTCTGCCTCTCTGCCTCTCCTTCTCTCTCTGTGTAACTCTTTCAAATAAATCAATCTTTTAAAATAGAAAGATTGATTGGTTGATTGATTGATTTGAAAGTCAGAGTTAGAGGGAGAGAAAGAGAGACAGGTTTTCCATCCAGTGGTTCACTCCCCAAGTGGCTGCAACATCCAAGGCTGAGCCAGGCCGAAGCCAGAAGTTTTATCCAGGTCTTCCACTCGTCTGCACTGGCGTGGGAGACCTGGAAGAAGCTCCTGGCTCCTGGCTTTCGACTGGCCCAGCTCCAGCCGTTGTGGTCATTTGGGGAGTGAACAACAGATGGAAGACCTCTCCCTCTCCCTCTCTCTGTAACTCCACACCTCAAATAAATAAACAAAAAAAAACTTTAAAAATAAATAAAGGTGAGGAACACACACACACACGGGCATAGTTCAGGAAAAGAGTGGGCCCGGGGCCAGCGCTGTGGCACAGCAGGTTAACACCCTGGCCTGAAGCACTGGCATCCCATATGGGTGCCGGTTCTGTCCCGGCTGCTCCTCTTCCAGTCCAGCTCTCTGCTGTGGCCTGGGAAAGCAGTAGAAGATGGCCCAAGTGCTTGGGCCCCTGCACCCACATGAGAAACCCAAAAGAAGCTCCCAGTTCCTGGATTCAGATCGGCACAGCTCCGGCCATTGCAGCCATCTGGGGAGTGAACCAGCAGATGGAAGATCTCTCTCTCCATCTCTACCTCTCTCTATAACTCTGTCTTTCAAATAAATAAAATAAATCTTTTTTTTTTTTTTAAAGAAAAGAGTGGGCCAGGAAGGGAAGGGGTAGGGGAGGGAAGTAGAGAGACAGGACCTCAGCACCCTGTATCATCCTCATCTGCAGAGAGAGAGACAGAGAGGGAGAGACAGAGAGAGAGAGGGAGAGAGAGAGAGACGGGGAGAGAGAGAGAGAGAGGGAGAGGGAGAGAGGTGAGAGGGAGAGGGAGAGAGAGAGAAGGAGCCTTGGCTGTTGCAGCCGTTTGGGGAGTAAACCAGTGGATAGTAGATTTCTCTCTCTCTCTCTCTCTCTCTCTCTCTCTCTCTCTCTCTGTGTGTGTGTGTGTGGTGTGTAACTCTGCCTTTCAAATAAATGATTTTTTAAAAACTTAAGCTTTAGATGCTGTATGATATGAAAATGCATGATTGCCTTACCCTAGCCCTCTAAGCAATGATGTATCATTGATTCAGTTGTCTGAAATGTTTCACACTCTAGTATTGCAAGTGCTAATTTCATCTTGAATATTTTTATCTGTTTTCCCTTTTAGGGAAGCAATGTAGCAGAGTTTACAAAGTATAGGCTTTTACGGTAGGCATTTGGCCTAGCAGTTAAAATGTCAGTTAAGACACTCACAACCCACCCCAGAGTACCTGAGCTTGATACCCTACTCTAGTTCTGGTCAGGACTGGGTCAGGTCAAAGCCAGGAGCTAGGAACTCCAGCCAGTTCTCCCTTACGGGAGGCAGGGATCCTACTGCTGGATCCATCACCTGATGCCTCCCAGTGTCTGCATTAGCAGGAAGCTAGAACCAGGAGCAGGAGGGAGGTATCACACCCAAACCCTCTAGCATGTGATGCTGGCGTCCCAACCAAACGCTTGCCCCCAAAATTTTATTTGGGCTCGCAAGCAAACTATGGAGCAGGCAACTCACTGGAAATCTTTGTTTTTTATCTGGAATTGTCAGAGCTAAGTGTCCTAGGCTCACTTAAAAAAAAAATTTACAGGATGGGGCCGGTGCCGTGGCTCACTTGGTTAATCCTCCGCCTGCAGCGCCAGCATCCAATATGGGCTCTGGGTTCTAGTCCCGGTTGCTCCTCTTCCAGTCCAGCTCTCTGCTGGGGCCCGGGAGGGCAGTGGAGGATGGCCCAAGTGCTTGGGCCCTGCACACACACACACACACACTGCAAACACATTTCTAAAAGTGTTTATTCTTTAAAAAAAAAAAAAGATTTAGTTCAGAGATAATTGTAGATTGAATGCCATTACAATATGCAATACAGAGGGACTATGTAAACCCCTCACCCTGGTTTCTCCAGTGCTAACCTCTTGAGTAACTATATTACAATATCAGAACCAGGACATCAACATTGATAAAAAAAAAATCCAATGACTTTATCAAAATTTTACCAATTTTACATTCATTCATGTGCTGTGTTGGGGTGGTGGGGGAATGTCACATTTTTCAGATTTCATCTGAATGAGGACGTGGGGACAGATTGTTTCAGGCCTGAGATATGGTTGTTTTGCATATTTTGTGATAGAGTCAAAGAAAGCCTGGAGTTTGAAGGAAAGAGGGTCAATAGCCCATCTTTGTTCCTTTCTTTTGTATTCTTTCCTAACCAATTCAGATCTGGCGCAGGGTGAAAAAAATGTTTTCAACATCTCAGTGACATGATGAGCCATCTGGAGATGGTGACTTCTTCACTTTCTCTTCACCATGATGTTCCAGATACTGCAATCCATTCTTTCATTCGCTTGACAAGTGCACAAGCACTCAAGTTGTGGTAGATGTTAGGGAGACAATGATGGCTGTCTTTGCTGTGCTTACAATTACAATGAGCAGCTAGACAGATTTCATACTCAACAAACCACCATAAGTTCAATAAAAGGAGGAGTAGGCAAACTGTGAAGGCACCTACCCCACTGCATAGTGCAGACAGAAGTCAAGGCAGTCTTCTTGGAGGAAAAGGCACCAAAGTGGAGATATGAATGGTGAGTGACTATTCCAGACTGATGAACAATCCCAAGGGATGAAAAATATCAAGGATCATCAAGAAACAGAGGCTGACTTTTAGTAATCAAAAAAGATACTTAGATACTTGTTCAGATTATAAGAAGTTAGAGATATATCAAAATGACAGGTGTGCCAATTCCTGAGCAAGGATGGGATTCAGAGAGCAGGCAGCCTTGGGATGCTGGTGGACTCAACACCATCGCAATGGGAGAGGAGGCAAGAAAGACATAGGGGACATGGCTGTGTGTACGTGTTTCATGAGAAAGCAAAAAGATCTAAGAATTTTCATCTGGTGACCTCTCTATTCTGGCTACAGCACCACACACAGGAACTACTAGAGTGAAGGGGGTGATAGCAGAGCCATGTGTATGGAAAACAGAGAGGAAATCAATAGACCATCTGTGGAGCATGGACAGATGAGAGAGCTGACTGAAGAAACTTCAAATGACGATGGAGACGCTGGAGCAGCATCAATGTTCGAAGTCACGAAGTGAAAGCAACATCAGTCTACACATTCTGGGGCAGTTGTGAGCCCCCACATGGAGGTACAGGCAAGGTCAGATTCTTCTTCCAAAGTCTGGATCTTGCCAAGGAGAAAATGTGTAGAACAGCAGGCAATGGAGATGATTTAAATTTTACAAGTTAAGCCAAGTAGAACAGCAGTGAGAGCAAGAAGCTGTTGAACAAATAAAGACTCAAGAGATCAAGAACTTTAGAAGACTTGGTGAAAAGAGAGAGTCAAAGAGAGCAAAAGTGTTAGGAGTGTGTGATCTCAGACTGTGGACAGGTTGGATGTGTTACTTCAGAGAAAAAGCAATTTGATGTGAGGCCAGGCCCAGAAGGTTTGGCCATGGGAGTGGGTGGCTTCAGGAATGTGGAAGAGAAGGTTACTTCAGCTAAGGAACCAAAAGGATGTGGCGGTAGATGAGTCACCCGCTGCACTGCTGAAGTCATACCGGATGTTGGCAGGACCTGGGTGAGGAGAAGTTGGGAGCTTCTCCAGTAACCGAACTAAGAACAAGAGGGTGGTAGAATTTCATGGCAAGAACCTCCAGGGGAAAAAAAAAAAAGCAGGAGGGGAAGGAGTTTCTGGGTTTTTGATGCCACAACACAAGTAGACGAGTGGTATAGTAGAGGACAAGTCACAGGAGGCCCTCAGGGAGACACTGGTCCCTTTCCAGCACTGATGTGAAGGGCAGTCCGTGACAACTGGCTTCCACCTGTGAGGCTTACATAAAGCAGTGTCCTCAGGAGATGGGTTTTTTTCTTTAAGATTTATTTATTTATTTGAAAGGCAGAGTTACAGAGAGAGAAGGAGACACACAGAGAAATCTTCCACCTACTGATTCCCCAGGTGGCCACAACGTGTGGGGCTTGGCCAGGAAGAAGCCAAGAGCATAGACCTCTACCCAGGTCTCCCACATGGGTGGCAGGGGCCCAAATACTTGGGCCATTTTCTGCTGCTTTCCCAGGCACGTTAGCAGAAAGCTGGATCAGAAGTGGAGCAGCTGGGACTTGAACCGACACTCATATGGGATGCCAGGGAGTCATTTTTAATTAAAGCACAAGAGCAAGGAACATCTGGTGTATATACGGTGCCTATAAGAATATATTTGTTCTGGTTTGAGAGCTCCAGAGATCCTACTAAAGGGGGTCAAGAAGGAGGACAGTGCTAGAAAAAGGTTGGACCAGAAGACCACAGACTATGATATGAAACTATGGGAGAAGATAAATGAATGGAGGAGGCATTATTCTACAGGGATGAGAGGAAAGGTGGACCAAGCTGGCCACCAGTTTGCCCAGAAAGTTAATCCCTAAATTCCCCCTGTAGATGGGAGAAGACTCTTAGGGATCTACAGAGTTCCAGCCTTCACAGAAGGGGGAAGCCATTGATCTGGATCCACTTGATGGTCTCAGGGAGGGTCCACGAAGGAGAGAACTTCCACTCAGATACCCATGGAATGATCAGAGACACTGTACTTGGAGAGCTGAGCTGCGAGGGCTTGATGGAAGCAGCGATGACCAGGAGATACCATACAGACAGCTCTCTGCTCATTTCAGGTCCCCAAACCCTGAGGTACCACTGTTCAAGAGTCTGTGTGCTGGAGGCAGTAGTTAGAATCTGTGCCTAGCATTTTTCTTTTTCTTTTTTTTTTCTTTTTTTTTTTTTTTAAGATTTTTCCATTTATTTGAAAGAGTTAAGGAGAGGTAAAGGCAGAGGCAGAGAGAGGTCTTCCATCCACTGGTTTACTCCCCAGATGGCCACAAAGGCCAGAGATGGGCTGATTCAAAGCCAGGAGCCAGGATCTTCCTCTGGGTTTCCCACGTGGGTGCAGGGACCCAAGCACTTGGGCCATCTTCTACTGCTTTCCCAGGTCATAGCAGAGAGCTGGATCGGAAATGGAGCAGCCGGCACTCAAACCTGCGCCCATATGGAATAACGGCACTGCAGACAACAGCACTTTTCAACTCCCCTCCATGCCATGAGCCCCAAGGTCAACTGAGAACACAGGTGGCTTGCTGCCAACAGGAAGGACCATCAGACCTACCCATATTCTTCATGAAATAGAGGGGCAGGATAAGTTTGAAAAAGCAGAAAGAAACCTACCCCCAACCCACCAAACGGGCCATTGTTTAATGAAGGAAGACATCACGTGGCAGCAAAGACCAAAAGTGGTTACTGAAATGTAAGCGGTTTTGATAAGTACTTCCAATCACACACTGGAAGTGCAGGTATTCCCTTTGTAAAGCATGAATCAAGCAACATCCAGATTTTAATCCAAATTCAGCATCCTCTGTCATGTACCTTGCCACACACAATTCAGGAAGTAAAAAAAGGCTTAGAAAGTAGCTAGAGAAAGAAACTCCACTCTGGCCCTCTAGTGGCTGATCAGAGCTGGCTCCCAAAAAGCAGTGGACAATGTGGAGGGAAAGAGACAGCTTTGAGAGCATCCTAGCTATGCTGTGATTTCGTATTAATACTTAATTTAAGGAAGAGGGAATCTTAGAATTTGAGAAGCTGCTAAAAAATAAAATACATCTTCTTCCCTGAAATTGACCTTGCTCTAGGGAAGCCTCCAAGCCTTCCTGGAATTTTTGTTTAGAATTCCAGAGAGTTGAGTGAGTATTTTCAAATGTAGCCCATCTTCTGCTAACTTTATATGCAGAGGTCTTCTTCCTCCTAGAACCAAAGGGTGTAATCCAGTCATCCCTAGCAGTGAAAGGGCAGAATAGTGGTTCTACCAACAACGAGCACTGATTACAGCCAGCTTAATTTCCAAATTGAAACCTGCTTTACATGAGATCTATATTGTTAAGAAATTTTAAGTATACAATCAATTATTACTGGCAATAAGTGTAAATTTCTATTTTTTAATCTCAAGAACTCAGACATGAGATCTATATTGTTAAGAAATTTTAAGTATACAATCAATTATTATTGACAATAAGTGTAAATTTCTATTTTTTAATCTCAAGAACTCAGACATCTGAAAACTACAATTATTCGTTTTCCAATCATGTAAAAAAAAACATATAGAAGAAGAATAACCATCAGAGGTTTACATAACTTACAGAAGGGAGGATGGAAAGAGCCATTTACTAAAGCAACCTCAATGAGATTTAATGGCCAGGAGACTACAATCAAATAATTAAAATATGTTCACTAAGATAATCATATTTAATACTTGAACAGAACTATTTGAACATAGAAATAGCTGAGAATTTTTCTTTCCCTCCCCCAGGAACATTCTAAAGTAGATGCTTATAGATTAACACTATAAAACAACCAAAATGTGGTTATGTAACAACTTCTTCAAAAGATCCTATATCACTGTCAGGAACTCTTGAACTCACTGTAAACCGACTTCCATCTTTAAATGACCCTGAAACCTCTCAACATCCCAAATTTCGATGACATTTTCTATCTTTATCTAACATAGTCTTAGCAATGTTTGTCATCTTTGCCCACTATTCCTTCCTTCAAGCACTGTAATTCACATCATAGGCTCTTGTTTCTTCCTACTACCTCTTCCAGAAATTCTTTTGTAGAGTAACCAATCATCCCAGTTGGTTTAGAACTATCCTAGTTTTAACACTTGAAACACCACATTTCAAGAAACTGCTCACTCCAGAGCAAACCAGGGAGGTTGGTCATGCTAGCCTTCAGGCTCCTTTAAAGGCTTTGTGTCAGGGCAGGTGCTGTGGCATAGAAGGCTAAGCCTCTGCCTACAGTGCAGGTGTCCTATATGGGTGCCTGTTCTACTCCTGGCTGCTCCACTTCCAATCCAGCTCCCAGATAGTGTGCATGGGACGGCAGCAGAGGATGGCCCAAGTGCTTGGGACCCTGCTACCCACATGGAAAACCTGGAAGAAGCTCCTGGCTCCTGGTTTCATCCTGGCCCAGCCCCTGCTATTGCAGCCATTTAGGGAGTGAACCAGCAAATGGAAGATCTCTACCTCTGTTTGTATCTACCTTTCAAATAAATAATAAATCTTTAAAAATAAATAAAGGTTATGTGTCTTTCAATGGATATAAAAATGTCAGTGTCTCAAAAGTTCCATCCTTGACTCTCAGTTCTTTTCACCCTATACAATCTCCTTGGTGAACTCATTTAATTCAAGATTTCAAAAACCATTGATAGGAATGCATGTTTAGCCTAGTAGTTAAGATGCCCACATCCGCATTAGAGTGCCTATATTCGACTCCCAGCTTTAGCTCCTAACCACAGCTTCCTGCCAATACAGAACCTGGGAGGCAGCAGTGATGGACCAAGTATTGAGTTCCTGCCACCCTTGTGAGAGACCTGTGGTCCTGGCTCTGGCCATGGGCCAACCCAGGCCTACTTCCAGCCACTGTAGAAATTTGGAGAGTGAACAGGAGAATAGGAGTGCTCTCTCTCTCTCTCTCTCTCCCTGCCTTTCAAATAATTTTTTAAACTTAATATATATGTCTGATGGTTAACAAATCCATATCTCCTCCAAACCCAACTACCAATATAGTTTAGCATATCAAAATAGAACACATGCTAGGATGAGTGTTTGGTACAGTAGACAGCAGATAAAACACTGCTTGGGATTCTCATATGCCATATCAGAGTGCCTAGGAGTGTCTGAGTTCAAGTCTTGATCCACTTCTGGTTCCAGGTTTCTGCCAATGTACACCCTGAGAAGCAGCAGGTGATGGCTTAAGTACTTGGGCCCCTGCCACCCATATGGAAGACTCCAGATTGAGTTCTAGTCTCCTGGCTATGTCCTGGCCCCACCCCAGCTCTTGGAGGCATTTGGGCAGTGAACCAGTGCATGGAACATCTCTCTCTTGCTCTCTTGCTCTTGACTACAAATAAATAAATAAATATTCTTTTTTAAAAAAGATTTATTTATTTGATAGAGTTACACAGAGAGAGAAGGAGAGGGAGAGAGAGGGGAAGAGAGAGAGAGAGAGGTCTTCCATCTGCTAGCTCACTCCCCAATTGGCCAGAGCTGTACTGATCCGAAGCTAGGAGCCTCCTCCGGGTCTCCCACATGGGTGCAGGGGCCCAAGGACTTGGGCCATCTTCCACTGCTTTCTCAGGCCATAGGAGAGAGCTAGATCAGAAGTAGAGCAGCCAGGACTCGAACTGACGGCCATATGGGATGCTGGTACTGCAGGCGGTGGCTTTTACCAGCTAAGCCACAGCACCAGCCCCAATTCATATTCTTAAAAATAAAAATCAGGACCATCATTGTGGTGCAGCGGGTTAAGCCACTGCCTGAAATGCCAGCATCCCATTTGGGCACCAATTTGAGTCCTGACCGTTCCACTTCCAATCCAACTCCAAGCTAATGTGCCTGGGAAGGAAGTGGAAGATGGCCCAAGTGCTTAGGTCCCTGCCACTCACACCGGAGACCCAGATGGAGTTCCTGGCTCCTGGCTTTGGCCTGGCACAGCCCTGAATGTTTCAGTCATTTGGGAGGCTAACCAGCAGATGGAAAATCTCTCTCTCTCTCTCTCTCTCTCTCTCTCTCCATAATTCTGCCTGTTAAATCAATAAACATTTAAAAAGAAATAGAACACATATAGTCTACAAAACCTGCTTCCTATTTTCTATCTTGGGAAATGACTATCTACCAAACCCAACTACCAATATAGTTCAGCATATCAGAATAGAACTCATGCTAGGATGAGGTTTGGTACAGTAGACAGCAGATAAAACACTGCAAAGCTAGAAGTCATCCTTCATTTTCCCCATCCCTCACCCCATCGGCTCTATCCTCCAGCTACTCGCCCCCTCATCTCCATTTCTCTTATGCCATTTTTCTTCATGCTCCATCATTCCCCATATGAAATATCACAGTCTACTCTAGTGATCCAACAGTCTTTTTTTTTTTTTTTTTTTTTGACAGGCAGAGTTAGAGAGAGAGAGAGTTACAGAGAAACAGAGAGAAAGCTCTTCCTTCCATTGGTTCACTCCCCCAATGGCTGCCATGGCCGGCACTGCACTGATCCGAAGCCAGGAGCCAAGTGCTTCTCCTGGTCTCCCGTGCGGGTGCAGGGCCCAAGCACTTGGGCCATCCTCCACTGCCTGCCCGGGCCACAGTAGAGAGCTGGACTGGAAGAGGAGCAATCAGGACAGAATCCGGCGCCCCAACCAGGACTAGAATCCGGGGCACCAGCGCTGCAGGCAGAGGATTAGCCTAGTGAGCCGCGGCGCCGGCCTCAACCATCTTTCTAAAGCACTAACCTAATTAACCTTTCCATGGTCATTTCATGGTTCTCTCTGGGACTTTTCAGGGTAAAATTCAAGTCCTTAGTTTAGAGCACTAAGGTCTTCATAAGCCGACCCTTGCCAAACTCTATAGCTCTCTCTCCATCCACTACCCCACCCTCTGTCTTGCCACCTAACCCCTATTGAGTCCAGTCATTCCAAACACCTAAAGATATCCCAAGGCCACATTCTACTTCCCACCAATAAGTTTCCCCAACTGTAGTTCTCAAGTCACCTTCCTGGGCCTTTGCAATTCAAGTAACTGCACCTCTGTTCAGCTTGGTTGTCCTCCTTTGGACAAGCAAAGCACTCTCCCTCCTGGCACTTATCACCCGTACCCTCAGCATTGGTTATGTGTGTTTCCCTAATTGGACTTTGTGCACCTTAAGAATGGAGTCTAATTTTTCTAATGATAATAGAGTCTAATGTGCTAGATAATCCAATAACTAAAATAACAGTGCTCAGTAAAATTTGTTGAATGAAAGAATGGATGAACAACTCATGGGCAAATGGCTTAATACCTGGAAAATCCAAGAGCTATCTGGGGCCAGCACTGTGGTACAGTAAGTTAAGCGTCTGCCTACAGTGCCAGCATCCCATATAGGTGCTGGTTTGTGTCCCAGCTGCTCCATCTCCAATCCAGCTCTCTGCTAATAGTCTGGAAAATCAGTGGAAAATGGTCCAAATTCTTGGGCCCCTGCACCCGTGTGGGAGGCCCAGAAGAAACTCCTGGCTCCTGGCTTTGGCTCGGCTCTGCTCCAGCCATTGTGGCCATTTTGGGGGTGAACCAGTGGATGGAAGATCTTTCTGTCTCTCCCTCTCTCTCTCTCTGTAACTCTACCTCTCAAATAAATAAATATATCTTAAAAAAAAAAAAAAAAAGCAAGCCATCTGGCTGGAAATGGTTTCATGAGCTTTATTCCTTAAAGTGGATATTTCTAAACTTTCACACATTTTAAAAGCCAGAACAGTTTCCAGAGTAATGAGAATTAAAGCAAGGTTCCCAATGATGAGAAAAAACATGTGAGGAAGCTTGGTTTAAGAAAACCTATGGGCCGGCGCCGCGGCTCACTAGGCTAATCCTCTGCCTTGTGGCGCCGGCACACCGGGTTCTAGTCCCGGTCGGGGCACTGGTCCTGTCCCGGATGCCCCTCTTCCAGGCCAGATCTCTGCTGTGGCCAGGGAGTGCAGTGGAGGATGGCCCAAGTGCTTGGGCCCTGCACCCTATGGGAGACCAGGAGAAGCACCTGGCTCCTGCCATCGGATCAGCGCGGTGCACCGGCCGCAGCGCGCCAACCGCAGCGGCCATTGGAGGGTGAACCAACAGCAAAAGGAAGACCTTTCTCTCTGTCTCTCTCTCTCACTGTCCACTCTGCCTGTCAAAAAAAATAAAAAATAAATAAAATAAAAATAAATAAATAAAAAAAGAAAACCTATGACTTCATAAATGCATTGTGAAAGGATTTTTTTTTACAAAGTCCTGTTCAAATGTTTATTGGATGAATAAAGCAATGATTGTCTTTGATCCTATGTCAGCTGAGGAAGTAACACGCAGCAATAAATATTCAGTAGACTAAGACACCATTGTTGCCTTCTGCAAGCTCACTGTCTGACTGAGAGACAAGACACGCAAGATGACATTAGATAAAGACTCCAGGGAAGAGAAACTGCATTCCTTGATCTGGTTCAGAAAAGACTTCACAGAGGAAGGGCCTTGGAATTGACATTGAGGGGGACCTAAATGAGATTGACAGCAAGAAGGAAGAAATGGCCTTACCCTGAGTAAAGGCCAAAAATTTCCATCACTTGAAGAAGAGACTGTTAACCAAGTGCAGATAAAAGTAAGAATGAATGGGACCATAGGGTCATTCAAAAAACTACAACAGAAGCAGATACTTTGGCACAGGTGGTTAACCGCCACCTGCTACACCAGCATCCCATATGAAACTAGTTCGAGTTCCAGCTGCTCCACTTCCAATCCAGCTCCTTACTAATGTGCCTGGGACAGTGGAGAGTGGAGAATGGCCCAAGTCCTTGGGCCCTGAACCCGTATGGGAGAAAAGGAGGAAGCACCTGGCTCCTGGCTTTGGATTGGCACAGCGCACCGGCCATAGCGGCCATTTGGGGGGGTGAACCAACAGAATGAAGACCTTTCTCTCTGTCTCTCTCTCTCTCTCACTGTCTAACTCTGCCTGTGAAAAAAAAAAAAAAAAAAAAACTAATGTGCCTGGGAAAGCAGCAGCAGATGGTCCAAGTACTCGGACCCTGCCACCCACATAGGAGACCCAGATGGAGTTTTCAAGATTCTGGCTTCAGCCTGGTCCAGTCCCAGCCATTGCAGCCATTTGGTAAGTAAACCAGCAGACAGAAAGTCTCTCTCTCTCTTTCTCTCTTTCTCTCTCTCTCTCCCTCTCTCTCCCCTCTCTGCAACTCTGCCTCTAAAATAAATAAATATTCTTTAAAAAGAAAATTACAACAGGCCCAAATGTGCAAGTCTTTGAATGCCAGCTAAGGTCAAAGGGCAAAGGTACCATTGTGTGGTCAGAACCTAATGGAAATAATATTGACTAAGTAACTGGGCCCTAACCAGTTACTGGTTAGATAAAGATAAAGGAAACTGAAAGCATCAAAATATTTTTGTTACCACAGCAATGTAAGAATGGAAAGAGGGAAATGGGAATGCTTGATCTTCAAGGAGCCCCTTGTTGAACAGAAAGTTCCAGCAACTGGGGGAAGGAAGGTGGCCACACAAGGTGTACAGCCAGGCCGTGTTCTGAGAGTCCAGACAGAGACCAGCCTCACAGAGCACAGGGTAGGCCCACACAGGAGACACCCATGCGGAGGAAACCCTAATGCACTGTGCAGGAGGTCACGGAGCACATCTGTGTAAAAGGGATGATGAATTCTATCTCCAAAACAATTAGACCTGGGGCCCGCGCCGTGGCTCACTTGGTTAATCCTCCACCTGCGGCACCAGCATCCCATGTGGGCGCCGGGTTCTAGTCCTGGTTGCTCCTCTTCCAGTCCAGCTCTCTGCTGTGGCCCAGGAAGGCAGTGGAGGATGACCCAAGTGCTTGGGCCCTGCACCCTCATGGGAGACCAGGAGGAAGCACCTGGCTTCTAGCTTCGGATTGGCACAGCACGCCAGCCGTGGCGGCCATTGGGGGAGTGAACCAACGGAAGGAAGACCTTATTCTCTATCTCTCTCTGTCACTGTCTATAACTCTACCTGTCAAATAAATTTTTAAAAAATTAGACCATCTTAGTAATAAGGAGCTTTTAGGAACTACAGATGTTGCTGGCTGGTGGTACAACTGTACCACAACAAGATGATGAGCTGAGCAGCCTGGATAAAACAATAACTACAAGGGACAAGCATTTGGTGTAGTGGTTATGATGTCAATCGGGGCAGCCAGCATTGTGGCACAGCACGTAAAGCTGCCGCCTGCAATGCCAGCATCCCACATGGGCACCAGTTCAAGTCCTAGATGCTCCACTGCAATCCAGCTTCCTGCTAATGTGCCTGGCAAAGCAGCAGAAGATGGCCCAAGTGCTTGGGCCCTTGCACCCATGTGGCAGACCCAGAAGAAGCTCCTGGCCCCTGGCTTCAGCCCAGCCATTGCAACCATATAGGAAACATGGATTGAGTTCCTGGCTCCTGAGTTTTGGCCTGGCTCAGTCTTAGCTCCTGCAGGCATTTGGGGAGTGAACCAGCAGATGGAAGATTTCTATGTCTGTCTCTGTCTTTTTCTGTAATTCAAATTCATTCATCAACAAAATAAGGTGATGACTGGCTGCTTGTCACGTCAGGGAAGAGCAAGCAGCCAGTCACAGGGACAGGACAAGCCACCAGGGTATCTGAAAATAGAAAGGCCTGAGAGGCAGGGAGGGGGAAACCCGCTGAGGCACGTGCAAGCACAGGAAGTCCAGGCAGGCGCCCGAGGCGCAATGCAGAGCTCACCCCACACGGACCGATGAGGACGTTCCTCGTGCTCCATGCTTGTTTAGCGTTTTCCAGCTTGTTTTGTACATTTACTGATTCATTAACGTCTCAAAAGGCTGCTGTCAAGTGGATGGGGTAGGAATTACTATCCTCATTTGATGACCAAGGACGTTAGGGAACCAGAACATGACTAAATTACTTGTCCAATGTCTCCCAGCAGCCGGGTCTAGAGTTCCGATTCCTGGTTCAGTTCTCTTTACCCTATAATGGGAGGCCTCTCTGATACATGCCTTGCCCTGTAAAAAGAGAAAATAACAGGGCCATCTGGGGAGTGACTCATCGGATGGAAGACCTCTCTCTCTGCCTCTCTCTCTCTCTCTACCTCTGTGTATCTCTGCCTTTTAAATAAATTAGTTAATCTTAAATAAATCTTTTAAAAAACAGCAGAGTCAGCAAGGCCAGTCAGCAGCCTTGCCAGCTGAGTTTAGGCAAATCCGAAGCAGGAAACGCAGAAGACTGGCAACCTTAGACACCAGGTGTCCTTTGGAGTGACAGGGATGGTGTGGTGACCGACTCATCCCAGTTCGCCCAAGTCTGTCCCTGTCTTAAAACAGAAAGTCTCAATCTGATGGGAATGTCTGTAGGTAATAGGGAACTCATACATATGAATCATCATGTCCATATTATTTTTATTTTTATTATTATATAATGATTCTTTAATATCAAAGCAAAGTAACACAGGGCTGGAGTGACCAACTGCTACACTCAGTGGGAGAACTCTTGTAATTTTTTTAAAGATTTCCAGGAAAGTTACTTTTCTTTTCACCTTTCCCACAGAAGATTTTATTCCTGCCTAGATTAATGGTCATTCTGCTAGCTAGCAGATAATCCCAGGGCAGCCCAACAGAGCTGAAAATTCAGACATCTGGTTTGCTCTTAAAACAAATGTATGCTTCCAAAAATGCCCTGGGGCTATGTGCTGTGTGGAAATCAGCAAATACATTCATGAAGTGACAAGTGAGACCAGAAGCAAGCCACAGAAGGGACCCTACTGGGGACACTGGGAAAGCAGAAGAAATGAGAACGCTGCTGGTGGGAAGCTGTATTCACCTTGAGTCACCCAGAAAGATGAGAGTCTTTAGAAAGTGTGTGAAATTGAAATGAGAAAATGTATTGTTTTGTTGCAAAACAAGATTGAAAACCATGCATAGTCTTTCCTAATACATATTTTCTATGAACTTTTTGAAGCACCATCGCCCCCCGCCCCCCAGGAGGTTGTATAAATTGGGTGGGAAACCTAATGATTGCTTCTTCCCCATACAGAGCCCAGAGATACGCAGAAACAAAAAGAGCTCCAGGCTGCCATTCCTTCCAAGAAAAGGGGGAAGGAAGGAGGGAGAAGTGAAAGCCCCGCTGCGAGGGCACGATCTATCTTCCAGGCCAGACATGAGCTCAGCCAAGGAGAGCGACTTAGAGCTGTTGAAATCAGCCCCTTTGGCCCAAGGCAGCTCTGTGAACCTTCTCTGACTTCAGAGTGTCTGTAACAAGCACACGGCTTCTAGAAAACCTCATTGCTTCCAACAGCAGCTTTCATGCCACAAAAATGACACAAACAAAGAAAACACAGACAGAAGCGAGGGGCCCCAGGGAGCCGCCTTGCTGGCCACACTGCCACCAGCGAGCAGCCAATGCACGTGCACAGACGCCACGTGGAAAGAGCACCGACCCGGCTCCCAGGGCTCCAGGGCTCCATTCTGCTACTTAGATTATTTTCCCATGATTCCATACTGATGTGTTAATTTGCAAATAACGCCTTTGTTCCCTGTAAAACATTGAAAAATGTCATCACCTTTAAGAGAAAAAAAAAAATATTCTCAAGCTCCAAAGGGCCAGCAAAACGTGTTATACACACTCAGCCCTCAAGTAACTCTGGGAGCTGGCACGGCTGCCAAAACCTTTTCAGAACATGGAAAATGAGGTCTATGGCCAGGCCGATTAGTCAGTTAGTGGGGACACCTGCTCCTCCTTCCCACCACTCGATTGCCAGGGGTGGTCCACTGGCAAGATCTCGGCTATGGGCTCGGCAGAGGACGGGGGCAGACAATTGTGATGGCTCCATGCCGCAGCCAGCAGGCCACTGCGCATGCGTCTCCACACGCACGCAGGGTCCTGGCAACATTCGCGTGTCGGGGTCCACACCGTCAGCCCAAGAGTATCTCCAATTTTGGCAGCCCCTCAGTGGCAAGTTTTTCAGAGAGGCGGAGGGAGAGCTGCTCACCAGTCTCTGGCCTGTCGGAAACCCATGGACCCACGACGCTTCCAAAGGGTTAAATCATTGTTGGGGTCAATGACACCAGGCCAGCAGGACCTGACAATATTGTGTGGCCTCTCAAATGCTTCCTGAGGAATCCCATCTGCTCGAATACCTCCAAAGCTGGCAGCTCGGTCACTCCGCTCACCAACAGGTGCACAAGCCCATTCTCTCCCCAGTGCATGTCCAGGATTTTAATACACAGTTGTGCCCATAGATGATTCTTTATCGGTGCATATTTGTCTTTGGTACAGAAAATAAGCTACATGTCCATCAACAGATAGTTAAATCTAATACCAGATAGCTACAAAGGGCAGTAGTCTGTAAAGCTGGCTCCTAGCTTGCACCCCCTGCACCACGCAGTCACATGGCCTAGCCATTGGGAAGAAAACCAGGCTCTTTCTTATAGGCGGAGGCAGCCCCTTGGCAGGGTACTCTTATTAGCCAAGTCTTTTGGTCATGTTTGCATTTTTCTACGTGTTGTGAACCAAGAATACCTTTTAGAAAACTTGGAATTTAATATTAAAATTTGTTAAATAGGGGTGATCCTTTGGCCAACCAGTTAAGATACCAGTTAAGATGCCCACATACCCTATCAGAGAACCTGGGTTCACTACCTGGCTCTGTCCGCTAACTCCAGCTTCCTGCGAACGCAGACCCTGGGAGGCAGTGCAGATGGCTCAGGTAGTTGGGTTCCTGTGACCCATGTCAGAGACTTAGATTGAGTTCCTGGCTCCTGGCTTTGGCCTGGCCCATTCTGGACCATTCTTTGGCATTGTGGGCCTTTGGGGAGTGATCCAGCATGTTCTCTCTCTCTCTCTCTCTCTCTCTCTCTGTTAAATAAAAAGAAAAATTACTACATAAATCAATAAAAATAAAATACTCATTAATAGTGTCACAAACAAAAGACTAGAAAAAAATTTTTTTGAGAGGCAGAGTTAGACAGTGAGAGAGAGAGACAGAAAGGTCTTCCTTCCATTGGTTCACTCCCCAAATGGCCGCTACGGCTGGAGCTATGCCGATCCGAAGCCAGGAGCCAGGTGCTTCCTCCTGGTCTCCCATGTGGGTGCAGGTCCCAAGGACTTGGGCAATCCTCCACTGCCTTCCCAGGCCACAGCAGAGAGCTGGACTGGAAGAGGAGCAACAGGGACAGAATCCGGCGCCCCAACCAGGACTAGCCAGCGCCACAGACCAAGGATTAGCCTAGTGAGCCTCGATGCTGGCCTAGAAAATTTTTAAAAATAGAATCCAAATGTCCAACAATGAGGGGAATGGGTAAATACATCAGAGGATATAATTTTAGTGTACTTGTGTATTCATTAAAGTCAGGAGCCATGGAAACTGTGTAGCAACAAGAAAACACCTTTAGATTATAACTTCAATGAAAAAATGAAAAAGCAAAATTCCGGCCCGCGCCGCAGCTCACTAGGCTAATCCTCTGCCTGCGGCACCAGCACCCTGGGTTCTAGTCCCAGTTGGGGCGCGGATTCTGTCCTGGTTGCTCCTCTTTCAGTCCAGCTCTCTGCTGTGGCCCGGGAAGGCAGTGGAGGATGGTCCAAGTGCTTGGGCTCCTGCACCTGCGTGGGAGACCAGGAGGAAGCACCTGGCTCCTGGCTTCAGATGGCGCGGCACCAGCCGTGGTGGCCATTTGGGGAGTGAACCAACGGAGGGAAGACCTTTCTCTCTGTCTCTCTCTCTCACTGTCTAACTCCATCAATCAAATAAAAAAAATTTTTTTTGACTCTTGGAATAATGCTTAGCTTACAACACAGACATATCGTACAGATGTACAAAGACATTTTCTTTCTTCACAGCCTTACTCTATAAACGTTTTTCTGTTTTGTTTTTCACTTTTAAAATTTTTTCATTAGAAACCAAGAGACAAAGACACAAATCATCCTAGACCCACACAGACAGGGTCAGGATCATCACCATGACTTTTGTCCCACTGGAAGGTCATCAGGGCAGTAATGCAGGGGCTGTCATCAACGATGATAACGGCACCTTCTAGAAAGCTCCTGAAGGACCCGCCTGAAGCTGTTGTACAGTAAACTCCTATCCTCTGGTTCACACCCCAGGGGCTCAGAACAGCCAGGGTTGGGCTGAGAGGATACTGGGAGCTGGGAACTCAACTCAGGTCTTCCACACGAGTGACAGGAACCCAACTGAGCCAGCTAGCTGCTGCCGCCTCACACTATCAGAATTAGTAGGAAGCTGGAATCAGAAACAGAGTGTAGCCTTGAACACAGCCCCACCTCCCCCAGTGCAGGATGCAGGCATCCCAAGCAGCGTCCTAACCCCTGTGCCAAACAGCCACCCCTAAACATTTTTCTAACACTCTAAAGTAACAATACAAAGGATAGTAATGGATAATGCATTAGCCAATAACGTATCATTTCTTACCATTCTCAAGTATTATGTACTGTGCATTATTGTACGGTTGAATTCTTTGCTTTTGTAGAATTGGCAGAGCAGTAGGTTTGTTGACACCAGCACAAAAAAAAATGGGTAATTGGGTTGTGCTATGATGTTAAGATGGCTGGAACAGAGCCACGGGAGTTTGTCAGCTCCATTGTAATCTTACAGGATGACTATCATATGCGAGGTCCAATCTCGTGTCATTGTGTGTGTCACTGTAGGGTGCATTCATGATGGCACGTAAAGACAAGTGAGAAGAAACTCTGGTCCACCTGAAAAGATAATTGGAAATCTTGCAGAAAACAACAGGAAGGATTAGCACAAAATCTCCATCTTTCCGTGGTCCTTAGAGTTCTTAGTTCCTTCTGCATCAGGTTCAAGTCCCTCACCCCTGGGATTAGGTAAAAGTGATAGGGGAGTTAGGGAGAAGGAGGAGGAAGGAGCATCTTAGAAACGGAAGTAATAACAGATACTCTATGGTGTTTTTTTAGTCTTACCTTATGAGTGCATCTCAGATAGATAACCAGTGATGATCACCAGCTCAATACAGCCAAAATCCCAGCTACGAGCGGGCGCCAGCACGCAGCTCACAGCCTCAGCATGCATCCAAGCTTGGGGCTGAACAGCCCGGACTCGGAGTCCCCGTCTGCTTCCCTTAACCTCCACTCACAAGTCCAGGGCTTCCACAGGGACCAGGCAGCCCTCCTTCTCTCCCCACGTGAAGAAAATGTCATGTCCCCAAACAGTCTTCTGTTTGAAATCACACGTCCGGACGGTGTTAACCCCTCCCAGTGAAATACGCTGTCCTGGGTGGGTGTTTGGCCTTGCGGATTCAATGCCCCTGTCCCACCTGGGAATACCTGGCTTCCACCCCCAGCTCTAGCTCCCGAGTCCAGCTTCCTGTTCATGCAGGTCCTTTAGGACAGTTTGATAGCAGAGTTTACGAGGTCTGTGCCATCCATACAGGAGACCTGGATTGAGTGCCCAGTTCCTGGCTCCGGCCCCAGCCGTTGCAGGCATTTGCAGAATGAACCGGTGGATGGAGCTCTCTGTTTCCCTTTCCAATAAAATGTTTAAAAGTCAAATAAATAAATACATGAGAGGGTGGGGACAAGTGTTTTGTACAGCGGTTGAGACACCACTGGGGGGGGGGGGCCCTCATCCCACAGCCAAGTGCCCAGGTTTCTGTCCCAGCTCCACTTCCAATTCCAGCTTTCTGCTAACGCACACCCTCAAAGACAGCAGGTGGTGGCTAAGTATTTGGGTCCTTGCCACCACATGGGAGACCCAGACTGGGTTCTGGGCTCCTGACTTCAACCTGGCCCAAGCTGTTGCAGGCATTTGTGGAGTGAAGCAGCAAAAAAAAAAAAAAAAAAAAAAAAAAAAAAAAAAAAAAAATCTCTATTTCTTTCTCTCTGTGTCTCTGTCTCTGTCTTTCAAGTAAAGTGAAAATAAATATTTTTAAAAACTTACCTTTTTGAGGCCAGCATTGTGGGGTAGCGGGTTAAGCTGCCGCCTGCAATGCCTGCATCCCATATGTGCTCCAGTTGGAGTCCTGGGTGCTCCACTTCTGATCCAGTTCCCTGCTAATATGACTGGGAAAAGCAGTAGAAGATGGCCCAAGTGCTTGGGCCCCTGCACCCACGTAGGTGATCTGGAAAAAGCTCTGGGCTCCTGGCTTCCCTCTGGCCCAGCCCTGACTGTTGCGAACATTTGGAGAGTGAACCAGCAGATGGAAGATCTCTCTCTTTCTTTTTCTCTATAACTTTGCCTTTCAAATAAGTAAAAATAAATAAATCTTTTTTAAGAAAAACTTACCTTTTAGTTCCATTTTTCCATGAACTTGTTTAAATATCCAGAAGCTTTTGTCAAAATTAGGTTGCTTTTATCTTCATCCTAAATTTCACTCTATCACCTGTTCAAACTAACTTTAAATCTTGGATCAGAATCCACACCGAAGCAACATCAATCCCTAAATACATGAATGGTTTAGAGTCCTAGAAATGATTTCCTGACATTCGTCCCAGAAACTAACTGAACTGAGTATCGCCCCTGGGTTACACAGCCAGGGTAGCCATTGCTCAAAATATTTCTGGTATTGGGGCCGGCAGAGTGGCGCAGCAGGTTAACGCCCTGGCCTAAAGCGCGGGCATCCCATATGGGCACCGGTTCTAGTCCAGGCTGCTCCTCTTCTGATCCAGCTCTCTGATATGGCCTGGGATAGCAGTGGAGGATGGCCAAGTGCTTGGGCCCCTGCACTCGCGTGGGAGACCCAGAAGAAGCTCCTGGCTCCTGGCTTTGGATCAGCTCAGCTCGGGCGGGTTGCGGCCATTTGAGGAGTGAACCAGCAGAGGGAAGACCTTTCTCTGTCTCTCTCCCTCTCACTGTCTGTAACTCTACCTCTTAAATAAATAAATAAAATATTTTTAAAAAAAAATCAGAAGCCAGAGGCCCCAGTGCACGCTGCTAGGTGCTTGACCAGGCACGCGGCACCAGAACACAAACAGAATCTGGGAAGAGGTGCTGTTGGCGGGCGGAGGCCTCGCCCTGCACCTCCACAACCAGGGCGACAGCCAGCCTGGGGAAAGCCGGACATGCAGCTGGAACCAGATCCGCAGGACGGCTATAAACACAGGGAGACCGAACCTCGCGCCAACAGCGGTGAGCAGGCAGGGGAGGAGGAACTGGCTCCTGAGACTGCACCAAGGTGCCAGCAGAGCGACACCAGCACCAGGAAACTGGTAAAACGATTCGTACGTACAGAGGAATCCACTGCGGTGCACGATTGCCCAGGAAAAGATGGTGTTGGCGCCAGATTTGGTGGAGCCGCGCGCGTCCTGCCCAGGGCGAGCACAGTGGCACGGTTGGGGTGCTCCTTCACCATTCGGTTGCTCGGTTGTTACACCCGACAGACGGCTTCAGGACTGCAAACAGCAAGAAGAAGGGGCGGACCACGAGGTAGGACGCCCATTCAGTCCTGGCGAACGGCTCTGGGATGCCCACGTTGGCGCTGCGCAGGCACCATGACAACCGCAGCAAGGCAGGACCAGGAGAAGCTGGGGTGAGCGCATCGGAGGTCAGCATCCAGGTAAGTGAAGACAAAGCTCAATGACGGGTTTAACTCGGGATCAGGCAGTGGCTCTACCAAGTTAAAAGTCTGGCTCCAGCGGGCCGAGGAGGGTAGGGACCTGTGCAGAGGGCTGTGCTGCAGGGACCCTCTTTCTCCCCTGGAGTCCCCATGGGAGTGGATACTACGTGCCCGTCAGCACGCCGAGGAGTAGACTACGCCTCCCCCAGGGGACGAGGGGACTCTGAAGACGACCTTATTCCTCCTCCTCCAGCTAAGCGATTGGGAGAGCCACTACAGATACTGACATTTCTTCAAGAAGATCGGTCTTGAAGCTTAACAACCGCACAAGCTCCTGGTCTCCATGTGACCTGGGTAACTGAAGAAAGAAAAATCCCGGTCGGTTGCTCCTCAGCTGAACCGTTTCCCGTTCAGCGTCGGACTGTAGAGAGTGCACAGTGTGCTGACCCTTCCCAAGCCGGATTTGCACGCATCTGTACCGCACTTTTTAAATCGCCTTCTTATGTGCAGTTCTGAATTGGAGGTAAAGCCCTGTTGTAAAATAAAGGCTCAAGCAAAATTGTGCGGTGATAACAACTTTCCATACAGGACTGGTTGAAAACAATGATGTGGCCGCACAGGGTTTTTAGTTTAATGGTTTTTTTAAGAGCATCAGCTGAATCTAATATATGACTAAACAATGATTTAAATCATAGTAGCAGCGTATTAAGGTCTCTGGTGTGTTCTATCACCAGCAACGACCTTTGGCTTTTGGTCTATTTGCTACATGTTTCCTGGTTGCAGTTTGGTCCTTTTCACATTGTTCAGGGGCCCAGGTGTACTGTTTGTGGCCTTTGTTAACATAGCAAGCCACTGGTTGGAAGTCAAATTGATTTCTTTAAAAATCTAAAAATAAAATTATCCATGTAACAACTCACGATGTGTGGGGGTGGCAGTGTGCAGGATGAGTTTTGATACCGAATATTTCTTGCCTGTCATGTACATTCGAGACCTTGTATTGAATACTTTTCAATCCCTTCAGATAAAATGGTTCTTTGCAAGAATGATTGGTGCTTTATTTTTTTCAAAAATTTGCTGTGAACAATGTGATGATGACAAGCGACATTTGTCTAATGAACTTAACAGCTGTCTTGATTTGGTTCTTAGAGCTTTCTGTTGCACTTGTAAAATGCTACAAAGAATATTTTTAAAAATCTATTCACTTTAACTTACAATAGTTTGTGAAATAAGAACATGAGTCACGGGCCGGCGCCGTGGTTCACTTGGCTAATCCTCCACCTGTGGCACCGGAATCCCATATGGGCCCTGGGTTCTAGTCCCGGTTGCTCCTCTTCCAGTCCAGCTCTCTGCTGTGGCCTGGGAAGGCAGTGGAGGATGGCCCAAGGGTTGGGCGCCTGCACCCGCGTGGGAGACCAGGAAGAGGCGCCTGGCTCCTGGCTTTGGATCAGCTTAGCTCCGGCCATGGCGGCCATTTGGGGGTGAACCAACGGAAGGAAGACCTTTCTCTCTGTCTCTCCCTCTCACTGTCTATAACTCTACCTAAATAAATAAAGAAAGAAAAATAAAGAAAAAAGAACATGAGTCGCACAAAAAATATTTCTGAAAGCAGGCTTTAGAAAATGCCTTTAGGGCCCGATTGCAACCTTTGGAAGAAAATCACTTGAATTACTCGAAAGTCACACCCCCTCGGGACCAGTCGTGACACCCAGCTCGATCATCCGCTCATTCATCAGATTTGGTACTTACCTGGCTATTTCCGGAAATCAAATGCATCCTCACAGGAGAAATAAAGATTCTTGCCGAAGTTCTCCCAAGACTCGGATGCGACTCTTGGTCAGGCTCTCCTCTGACACGTGCAGGGACACAGAGCTAGCAGAAGGGGGAAGAATCTGCACCAGGCAGGGAGCTGCTTCCTGGTGTCCAGTTGGTCAAGGGCAGTAGCCAGGGCCTCCAAGGGCTGGCCGGTGCTCCTGGCCAGGCCAAAGGGCCGTCCCACTCAATGGGTGCTTCTGGCACTCCAGGATCCCAGCCTGACCCATCCAGCCAAAGAGGCCAGGCCTTCGGGAAGGCCTTTCACTTCTCACATGGGCCGTATATTCTGAGGGCCACAGCCCTGGCCTCAGGCATTCCTGGTTTAAATCCCAGCTCTGGGGGCTGGCCCAGGGTTAACGCCCTGGCCTGAAGCTCCAGCATCCCATATGGGCGCCAGTTCTAGTCCCAGCTGCTCCACTTCCAATCCAGCTCTCTGCTATGGCCTGGGAAAGCAGTGTAAGATGGCCCAAGTCCTTGGGCCCCTGTATCCACGTGGGAGACCCCAAAGAAGCTCCTGCCTTCGAAGCAGCACAGCTCCAGCCCTTGCGGCCAATCGGGGAGTGAACCATCAGGTGGAAGACTTCTCTCTCTGCCTCTCTCTCTATGTAACTCTGATTTTCAAATAAATAAATAAATCTTTAAAAAAAAAAAATCCCAGCTCTGAAGCCTTCTAGCTGTGTGAATTTGAGCAATTGCATTATCTTTGATGTTTTTTGGATGAGGTATTAGATATAATGTTAACTAAGTGAGTTTACATTATCTGTTTTCTATCATACATGTCCGATGAAGATGCATATTCTAATCGTCACACACATAGGCTGTGAAGTTAGCCTCAGGTTCAATCCCAACTCTCCCCACTCAGGAGCAAGTGGCCTTAGACAAGCTACTTGAATCCTATGAACTCCGTTTGCTTCATCTCTGAAATGGGGATAATACTATTTCTTTCGAATGGCTGTGCTTCAATGAGATACACACTGTACTGAGCAGTCTTCTATCCACATGGCAGTGCTTGCCAATTGTCAGCTGTGATCGGTGTTTGGATGTAGGCAGAAATGAGATGAACACAACGCAGTGCCCACCATGAAGTTGCTCAGAAGAGCCCGGTGGAGCTGGGAGGGACGAACTGGGAAGGCATTTTAACTGCAAGCAATCCAGTAGCTGACAGTCGGTCAGATCTGCTCCTGGGTGGGCAAGGGTGGGGGAGGAAGACCTGAGAAAAATGCCCTTTCAGCTTTATCTGAAGGTTGAGTAGGAGCTCCGCATGCAAACATTGAGGCCTGGAGTTATGGCAGCGTGGCACTGGGGAGCCCAGCAGGTCCATGTTGCCTCGGGGACATGGGCGACCTGCCGCTTCCACTCGAGGTCAAAAGAGGGGCCGGCGGCAGCCATTGGGAGGGCGTGGCTCAGCAGTTAAGAGTTCAGACTCTGTGGCCAGAGAGCCCAGGGTGGAGTCCTGGCCTGGCAGCTTCTCGGTGATGTGCTCTCTGTTCCTCTGTACAGGGTGTGTGCTGACACCTCTGTCCCGCGGCTGTTAGGAGGACTTAGCAAATGAGTGCTGGGAAGGTGCCCGGCACAGGAGCGAGGGTGCGTTTACTGTTCCATGAGTTTAGCTATTCAAATAAATGATCATCCTCCTTGGCCATAGAGCACAGGCCTGTGGAAGGCAGAAGGGTTGACAAAGGAAGGCAGAGCAAAGCCCCGACCCCCAGGCCCCAGCTCCTTTCAGCCTTTAGGACAAGGCTGCAAACTGAGCAGAGAGGGCGCCAAACCAAGACCACAGCACCAAAGGCTGAAACCACAGGGGACTGAGAGTGCTGCTCTCAGGGGCTAACCCCTGGCAAACTGGCTCTGCGCCAAAGCCATTCCATGCTCCAGTGGATGGGTCTGCAGGCCCCAACAGTGGGTCAGGAGTAGCTTCCCAGCAGGCTTGTCTCAGCTGAGGGAGGGCGCTGATAACCCACACAGCAGGAAAAGTACATGCAAGATGGTATCTCTGAAAGCATGGATTTGCATGTACAAGTTTCTGTGTATCTAATACACTTCCACCACCACTTTGATTTTCCAGTCTTTACTGGAATAAAAGCCAAATCAGTAAGCATATTATTCAAAGAAAGCCTTGCGCATTTCCCAAGTAGTGAAATAAATAGCTGTACTCGTACTGAAGAACTCGTGGGACTCCCACTGCAATTTTTTTTTTTTTTTTTTTAGTTTGACTGTCTTCAATTTTTTTTTTTTTTAGTTTGTCTTTTTTTTTTTTTTTTAACAGGCAGAGTGGACAGTGAGAGAGAGAGAGAGCGAGAGAGAGAGAAAGGTCTTCCTTTGCCATTGGTTCACCCTCCAATGGCTGCCTCGGCTGGTGCGCTGCGGCCGGCCGGCGCACCGCACTGATCCGAAGCCAGGAGCCAGGTGCTTCTCCTGGTCTCCCATGCGGGTGCAGGGCCCAAGCACTTGGGCCATCCTCCACTGCACTTCTGGGCCATAGCAGAGAGCTGGCCTGGAAGAGGGGCAACCGGGCAGAATCCAGCGCCCCGACCGGGACTAGAACCCAGTGTGCCGGCGCCGCAAGGCGGAGAATTAGCCTATTGAGCCGCAGCGCTGGCCTCCCACTGCAATCTTGAAGTTTACCAGTTAAGCCATACTATACCTTGCTTTCATCACTGAATTTTAGGGAATATTTATTGGAAAATGTTGAATTAGCTCGATGACATCAATCATCTAAGATGTATCAGCAATTTGGCTATTTATGATTCAAAATGAAAATTATTTAAAATATCCACTTTTGCAATTAATATTGACTCTAGTCTTCCTTTGTCTATAGGTTCTGAAAAATTGATACCCAAAATGTGCTAACAGGTTAGCAGTGGTCAGCGTGGGTGCACTCAGTGTTATACTGCCCTCTAGTGTTGAACATGGAAAACTGCAGCCTGCAAGTGTCATCCTGGCTTCTTGTAAACATTATTTTGCCAGGTTTTACTTTCTCTTTGCAAACTGCCTAAAATATTTTCTGGAATAAAGCAAAGCAAAGTCCAAATAAGCAGATAGTCAAGTTTAATAAGTGGGCCGTGTTGGAAAACATGGGCTGGAAATCTCATCTGCCTGGGGTTCAAACCCAGCTCCACCGCCTAACCAGCTGAGAACCCAGGATAGGTACTAGCATGGAGAGATGCCTATTCGGCATCTGTGAAATAGGATACCAACAGCCTTCAGCCTCCGTGTGCCAACATGCAGGTTAGCTGGATCACTCTAAGGAAAGCACTGTGAAGGGTGTCCAGCCGTAAGCAGCTTTCCAAGCGAGACCCATGCAGTGCCTCTTTGGCCTGGCAGTTAGGATGGCCACATCTCACATCCAAGTGCAGGGTCTTGCTCCTAACTCCATCTTCCTGCTGATGCAGGCCCTTGGAGGCAACAGTGACCATCCAAGTAGCTGGGTTCCTGCCCACCCACATGGGAGACATAGATTGAGCCCCTGTGGCCCAGCTCCAGCCATTGCAGACCTCTGGGGGAATGAGCCACTGGTTGGGTACTCACTGTCTATCTGCTTCTTCTCTGCCTTTCAAGTAGATTTTTTTTAAAGATTTTTATTTATTTATTTGCGAGGTAGAATTACAGACATAGAGAGACAAAGGTCTTCCATCCACTGGTTCACTCCCCAGATGGCCACAATGGCCAGAGGTGAGCTGAGCTTAGCCAAAGCCAGGAGCCAGGAGCTTCTGGTCTCCCACCTGGGTGCAAGGGCCCAAGCTCTTTGGCCATCTTCTACTGCTTTCCCAGGCCATAGCAGAGAGCTGGATCAGAAGTGCAGCAGCCGGGACAGGAACCGGCACCCATCTGGGATTCCAAGGCTGCAGACTGGACCCACAGTGCCAGCCCAAGTAGATAAGAGAGCCGCTGTCATTACCCAACAGGCGAATCAGAGCCTGCTCCCAGTCAGAGTGCTGCAGAGGCTCTCGCGGCCCCCTCGACTGTCCGCTGTGTCCAGCCCAGACCACACGGCCATGCTGAGAGTATTGACAAAGCGAATAACTGAAACTGCTGCCAGGCTGAGCTATGACGATGTCTTTCCTCGCCAGAGCAGGTGAGTCATGAAATGGGGCACATTCTGTTTGGCCTCCACACTTGACAGTTGATGAGCCTGAGACCCAGAGAAGTGGCAAAGCAGATAAAGCCGCCACCTGCAGTGTGGGCATCCCATATGGGCGCTGGTTCATGTCCTGGTTGCTCCTCTTCCAGTCCAGCTCTCTGTTATGGTCTGGGAAAGCAGTGGAGGATGGCCCAAGTCCTTGGGCCCCTGTACCCTGGGAGACCAAGAGCAGGATCTTGGCTTCTGGCTCTGAATCAGCCCAGCTCCAGCCATTGTGGCCATTTGGGGTGTGCACCAACAGATGGAAGACTTTTCTATCTTTCTCTCTCTCTTTCTCCATAACTCTACCTCTCAAATAAATAAAAAGTTTAAAAAAAAAAAAAAAAAGCAAACATTTCCAAAAAGGTAAGTAAAAGAACTAGCCCAGCAGAAGAATGACAGGGTGAGGGTTACTGGGCATTCTGGGCAGTGAGCACTATTCAGGCCAAGTGCCACTGGAGGCTGGCTTTGAACCCGAACCCGCAGGCAAGTCCTTGTCTAATCCCATGGCTCTGCCACGTTTCTGGACCCACGTCCTTGGGAACGCATTGTGATGCACCAATCACCATGATTCATCTTCACACCCGACAACCCTCTCTGGAAATCGCCCTTGGCTCAGAAACCCTGCCCAAGGTCATGCCTCCTCCTCTCAAGTTTGGTCAACAGGAAGATGTTAAGAATCAGCACCCTCAGGGCAAGAAGAAACAGCTCCCAGAAGCCATCAGAGCCCCAGCGAGATCTGCTCATCTTTACTGAGATGCCATCATGGCCCCTGCTGCCTCAGTTGCCCCCGCCTCCTGCCCTCACCCAGGTCGGGGAACATTTCACAGACGCCCTGCGTGCGTATTAACCTGAGCCTGCGTCCCAGGAAACTCAACCTACAGTAGCCTTTTCTTTTCTTTTAAGATGTTTGTATTTATTGGAGAGGCGGTCAGAGAGAGAGAGGGGGAGAGACAAAGAGGTCCTCCATCCACAGGTTCACCCCCGAAATGGCTGCAACAGCCGGAGTTGAGCTGATCCAAAGCCAAGGAGCCAGGAGCCCCTTGGGGTCTCCCACAGGGGTGCAAGGGCCAAAGCTCTTGGACCATCCTCCACCACTTCCCCCGGCCATTAGCAGGGAGCTGGATTGGAAGTGGAGCAGCCAGGACTCCAACCAGCACCCATACAGGATGCCTGCGGCACAGGCAGAGGCTTAATCTACTACATCAAAGCGCCAGCCCCTTTTTGTTTGTTTTTTAAAGATTACCAGTAACCTTTTTCTCTAAAAATCTCTCCCCTTAACCTGTTTGAGGTAGGTAGGGGTTTTGTTTGGGGGCACATTGAATTTAAAAGAAATCCAACTATATACATAGCCTCTCCAATTTGAGTAGAGTGAGTAAGTGTGTGTGTGTGTGTGTGTAAGATTTACTTATTTATTTGAAAGGCATAGTTACAGAGAGGCATGGGCAGAGGTAGACAGAGAGAGAGAGAGGTCTTCTATCTGCTGGTTCACTCCCCAGATAGCTGCAATGGCCAGAGCTGCACCAATCTGAAGCCAGGAGCCAGGAGCTTCTTCCAGGTCTCCCACATGGGTGCAGGGACCCAAGCACTTGGGCCATCCTCCACTGCTTTCTCAGGCCACAGCAGAGAGCTGGATCGGAAGTGGAGCGACCCGGTCTCAAACCAGCACTCACATGGGATGCTGGCATGGCAGGCGGGGGCTTTACCCACTACACCACAGCGCCGGCCCAGAATGTGTGCTTTTTATCCAGCTACATCTACTGAGGCTCTTTCCCCATTGTTACCCTCAAAATTACCTTCTCTATAACTGGTGCTCTCCCCAAACCCAATTTGCAACAAACTGAAAGCCTGTATCTCCTCAATCTTCAAAAGCTGAAATTACCCATCCTTCCCCCCAAGGAGGGTGGGGGCCCTGGTGTGATTAGATCATGGGGGCAGCACCCACGAGATGGGGATGGTGCCCTCCTAGGAGCCCCTGGAGGGCCAGCTAGCCTAGGACACGGCAAGAAGACCCCATCTGTGCCAGGAACAGACCCTCGCCTGATAGCGAATCTGCTGGCACCTTGACCTCAGACTTCCCAGCCTCTAGGACTGTCAGAAATAACCTTCTGCTGTTTATAAGTCGCCCAGTTTACCATGCCTTGTTAGTCTAGTGCACTAAGACAGAGTTTTTATTTAAATTTCATCATTACAATTATACAGATCCTCATTATAAAAGTAGGGTCTTTGGCTATGCCCTCCTAGCAACCATGCCACCACTATTTTCAATCTGGGGTTCCCTCCAGATTCTGAATCAGGAAAGTTGTGTCTCCCCTGTCTATGGTCTGCATATCTCAAGTTAAATTCTGAACAGCCTTCACTTTCTGCAGTCCACATTATAACCCTTTCTTTAAAAACTTCCGGATGGAAAACAGCGGAATGCTTTGTCAAATGTCCTCACTCAAGCATCTTAGTTACAGGGATTAACAGCCACTTGGGAAAGAAGAGAGCAACCTAGTTTAAGGCAGCCAAAGAAAAGGGACAAGGGTCTTTTCTAGGGCAAAGGAGAGAATCAATGTTGTAGAGCCTGGGAAAGAAGCTAACATCTCTGTTGTTGTTTTTTAGATTTCTTTTCTTTATTTGATAGGCAGGGGAGAGAGAATGGAGAGAAAAAGGAGAGAGAGAAAGAGACAGACAGACAGACATACCTTCCATTACCTGGTTCACTCTCCAAATGGTTGTAACGGCCAGGGCTAGGCCAGGCAGAACCCAAGAGCCTTGAACTCCATGAGGGTCTCTCACGTGGGCGCAGGGGCCCAAGCATTTGGGGCATGATCTGCTGCTTTCCCAGGCACATTTGCAGGGAGCTGCATCAGAAGTGGAGCAGTTGGGACATGAAGCAGCATTCATATGGGATACCAGTGTTGCAGGCGGTAGTTTAACCTGCTGAGCCACATCGCTGGCCCCAAAACTAGCTTTTCTGTAACTTGCAAGAGAAACCATTTCAGCATTCATAGTACTGTGAATAAAAAAGTGATCAAGTATGAATTTTATAAATAAGATTCAGGTATTAGGTAACTTATATACAGGCTCATGATCAAAGACAAAATAGTCTCCAACCCTGGGGCCTCTATAGTAAACAGTTGTTCCTGGGAGCCCAAGCTTAGGCCACTCAAGGAGGGACTTTAGGGAATATGGTCACATCTTCCAGAACACTTCTGGACACAGAAGAGTCTCAAGTGTCACTGGTATTGAAATGTGCTTTGGGAAAGCAGAAAATTCCTCCTAAAGTAAAACACTAAAGTCTTCCAAAATTTCAACTCGAGGTTTGTCGAGAAGAATGATTCACTGAGCAGAGGCTGGTACATGTTGAACATTCCTCATCAGATAACCTAACTCAGAATGTTCCAGAATCCTAAACTTTCTGAGCACCATGTGATGCCAAAGTGGGAAAGCTCACACCATGAAACTGTTTTCACCTACAAAGTAATTAAAAATATTATCTAAAATTAGCCGGCGCCGCGGCTCACTAGGCTAATCCTCCGCCTTGCGGCGCCGGCACACCGGGTTCTAGTCCCGGTCGGGGCACCGATCCTGTCCCGGTTGCCCCTCTTCCAGGCCAGCTCTCTGCTGTGGCCAGGGAGTGCAGTGGAAGATGGCCCAAGTGCTTGGGCCCTGCACCCCATGGGAGACCAGGAGAAGCACCTGGCTCCTGCCATTGGATCAGCGCGGTGCGCCGGCCGCAGTGCGCCAACCGCGGTGGCCATTGGAGGGTGAACCAACGGCAAAAGGAAGACCTTTCTCTCTCTCTCTCTCACTGTCCACTCTGCCTGTCAAAAAAAAAAAATATATTATCTAAAATTACCTTTGGTTTATGTGTGTAAGTTCTACATAAAGGGGTCAGTGCTGTGGCATAGTGGTTAAAGCCACCACCTGCAGTGCTGGCATCCCATATGGGCACTGGTTCAAGTCCCAGCTGTTCCACTTCTGATCCAGCACCCTGCTAATGTGCCTGGGAAAGCAGTGGAGGATGGCTCAAGTGCTTGGACCCCTCCACCCACATGGGAGCCAAGAAGCAGCTCCAGGCTCCTGGCTCCTGGCTTCAGATCAGCCCAGCTCCAGCTGTTGCAGCCATTTGGGGAGTGAACCAGGGAATGGAAGACTTCTTTGTTTCTGTTGTGTTTCTCTCTATATATATCTGCCTTTCAAATAAGTAAATCTTTAAGCACAATTAATAAATAAATTTATATAAAACATAATTTAATTTTGTGCTTACACTTGGGTCCCCTCCCGAAGACATCTTATAACGTGTGTACAAATATTTCTACAACAGCAAAAAACTGAAAACACTTCCAAGTCTGATCATTTTCTTTTTTTTTTTTAAAGAGCTATTTTATTTGAAAGTCAGAGTTACACAGAGAGAAGAGAGGCAGAGAGAGAGAGAGAGGTCTTCCATCCGATGGTTCACTCCCCAATTGGCCGCAACAGCCGGAGCTGCGCCGATCCAAAGCCAGGAGCCAGGAGCTTCTTCTGGGTCTCTGATGCAGGTGCAGGGGCCCAAGGACTTGGGCCATCTTCTACTGCTTTCCCAGGCCACAGCAGAGAGCTGGATCAGAAGAGGAGCAGCCGGCGCCAATATGGGATGCCGGCGCTTCAGGCCAGGGCGTTAACCCACTGCAACACAGCACCGGCCCCAAGCCTGAGCATTTTCAATAGGGGTCTTCAACCCATAACTTCCAAAGATTTCTGCTGGTTGCTGGGACATTTCTGAACAAGGAAACTAGAAAATATCAACTCATTTTGAAGGATGAAAAGCAGTTATTTGGAAGGAACAAAAAGAGAAAAAGGCAGGGTGAGGGAAATACACATGAGGGGAAAGAACAATCAAGCAGGAAAAGAAAAAATAGAAAATCCACCTCAAAAGGAATAACAGGCAAGCATCAAAACTACACTATAGGGCCTGGCGCTGTGGCACAGTGGCCTGCAGTGCCAGCATCCCATATGGGCGCCGGTTCGAGTCCCAGCTGCTTCTCTTCCAATCTGGCTCTGCTATGGCTTGGGAAAGAGTAGAAAATGGACTAAGTGCTTGGGCCCCTGCACCTGCATGGGAAGACCTGGAAGAAGCTCCTGGCGTTTGGCTTCAGATCTGCTCAGCTCTAGCCACGGTGGCCATTTTGGGAATGAACCAGTGGATGGAAGACCTCTCTCTCTGTCTCTACCTCTCCCTGTATCTCTGTCTTTCAAATAAATAAAATAAATCTTAAAAAAAAAAAAAAAAAACTACACTACTTGCTGTATCATTACTGATGATTTGGGCTGCAAGTCTCAGAAAACCCACAATGCATATTTTTCTGAATTTCTCTTATATGAGAAGTCTGGAGAGGCCTTGGTGGCATTGGTTCATCAGCTCAGCCACATCAGAACGAAAGCCTACTCTTTGTGGTCCTAAGATGATGGCCGCACGGCCACTCCTAACCAGGAGGTGGCCAGTGAGAAAATGAAATGGAGGTGGGTGAGGCAGCCGCCCCTCTGCCACAGAAACAAGAAAACCCTGGGCAACCTGACAGTGCAGGGCCAAGTACAATGGATGGGTACTGAGTCCATTCAGGTGGTTACCTAAGCTCCCAGCTGAGCACAGACGGAATTCCACATCACAGTAGTTTGTAGGCCAAGAGACAGAACACTTGTGCATATTTACGTGTTTTGTTTCTATCGTCCAAGAAAAGTTCCAAAGTTATGAAGTAGTGGGAAAACATGATTTGAATGGCTCCAAACACAATCAAGTTCAAAGAGTGCATTTATTCTCACTCTACTGACAAAGGAACAGAATATAATGATACATTTTTATACAGCAATACTTGTCAAGATTCTTTAAATACTTTAAATTTTAGAATCTCTACTCTCAGTATTTAACAATCAAAATCTGCTTTTAAAATAACTTCTTTATCATCTCTCAAAGAAGTTTTAGAAAACTTAACCTATATGATTGAAACTAGGAATATCTTAACAAAAGAATTATAATTTTATCTTCTCTGAAAATCTCCAATTTGCTGGAAACCAAGCAAACCAGATCATTACCAACTTTTAAAATATCCAAAGGCTCTTAAAATTGGGAAAATTATTAAAAGGACATATTCAGCATTCAGCAAGATTAACATACACGGAAGAAGTCCATACCCCTAACTATCACCGACAGCTTGCTCACTGCTGGAACTTGGGCAGCTGGAGACGAGGCTCCTCAGACCTCAGCAGTGTGACAGCCCGCTGCACAGACTCCACTTGACTTCCTTCAGATCTTTAGCAATGTGGCGGAAGGCGTGCTGGCACATTGCCACAATCTTTCCTTCTGAGTGCGGACACAGCTCCTGCCGTCGGTCCCTTGGTCAACAGCGTGTGTGTGTATCAGTTCTTCCTCCTGCCCTCCTGACTGTGAAGTGTTATGTCCAAACTGAAATAAAGCAAATGTTTAACACACAATTTATTCCAGGGCAAAAAAAAAAAAAATGTCGCGGTAAGTAACAGACAACACTTTGGACAGAATTCGTTCAACAAAAAAACAGTGATTTGAGCATTGGTGAGACATCAGACACATGCTCAAATTTAAGGACACAAAAAAGCCAGTCAGCCAGCCACATGGCCTGGAAGTTCTCTACAATTTTGAGTCCCTATGTGTCCAGCCTGAAAGTTGACGCTGTAAAATATATACAAAAATATTCTAAAATGCTCATAGTTAGATGGAAACAAAGAGCTAAAAGATAATGAACACACAGCACCTGACCACCAAATAATTGTTGGAATTCAGTGATGCACTATCACTGGGAAATAGTGTGTTTCACTTATGTTAATTTCCTGGATACCTAATGATCTTCGAACATCCCATAATTTTAATGAACTAAATTCTAGTCTCTGCTCTCCCCCTTAGATGTGGGATTATGGGCACTGTTAGGCTTCTCTCAGGTGAATGGCAGCAACCCAACCACTGGAGCCATCACCGCTGTCTCCCACGCTGTGCATCAATGGGAAGCTAGAATTGTGTTTCCAATTCTGACTGCTTCATCAGAACTCGAACCCAAGTACTCCATTATGGGATGCAGGGGCCCCAAATGCTACACCAAATACCCATCCCATCCAACCCCCAAGGCTTATTCTTATTACTGCAACAAAATTATAATATGTGAAAACCACCCGAAATCAGAATTATTTCTCAATTTCAAGAAATGAGATTTCAACAAAAGGAGTAATCTTAAGGATGACCTACTTGAAATAAAGTGTGTCCTTTTAAACATCCAATAAATATCATTAACAATTACTATGATCTTATTTCCTATTTTAAAAGCAGAGCTGGGGTGAGTATTGGCACAGCAACTAAGATGCTCTGTGGGATACCCACGTCCTGGTCCCAGTCCAGCTCCGTTAATTCTGGCTTCCTGCTACTGCACACCCTGGGAGGCAGCAGCTGATGGCTCAAGTACCTCGGTCCCTGCCACCAACATGAGACTGAGTTCCAGGCTCCTGGCTTCAGCCTAGCCCAGCCCTGGCTGTTGCAGGTGTCTGGGGAGTGAAGCAGTGGACCAAAGATCTTCCTCCGTCTCTCTTTCAAATAAATAAATAAAAATTAAAGGGGCCGGTGCTGTGGAGCAGTGGGTTAACGCCCTGGCCTGAAGCGCCAGCAACCCATATGTATGCCGGTTCAAGACCTGGCTGCTCCACTTCCGATCCAGCTCATGCTATGGCCTGGGTAAACAGTAGAAGATGGCCCAAGTCCTTGGACCCCTGCACCTGTATCAGAGACCCAGAAGAAGCTCCTGGCTCCTGGCTTCAGATTGGTGCAGCTCCGGCCGTTGCGGCCAATTGGGGAGTAAACCATCAGATGGAAGACCTCTCTCTCTCTCTGCCTCTCCTCTCTCTGTGTAACTCTTTCAAATAAATGATAAATTTTTTAAAAAATTAAGATTAAAAAGCAGAGTTTAACATGCCTTTCCATTAACTAATATGATGTCTTTTCATGTGGGAAAAAGACTACAGTGTTCACATTTGATATGCTTAGATTCAATATGGTTAAAACTAGGTAGAGTTATTTGCTGGTTCTCTCAAAGTTTCAGTCACCCAGTTAGTACTGAAGACAGTCACCTTTAATTAGCACCTGTCTGTGACAAAATCCATTTTTTTAAACACGTAGAGGTTTTTGTTTTTTGTTTGTGGTTTTTTTTTTAACATCTATTTATTTATTGGAAAGGCAGAGTTACAGAGAGGCAGAGGCAGAGAGAGAGAGGAAGAGAGAAGTCTTCCATCTGCTGGTTCACTCCCCAAATGACTGCAATGGCTGGAGCTGAGCTGATCTGAAGCCAGGAGCTTCTCCGAGTCTCCCACACAGGTACAGGGGCCCAAGGGCTTGGGCCATCTTCTACTGCTTTCCCAGGCCATAGCAGAGAGCTGGATCGGAAGTGGAGCAGCAGGATTCGAACCAGCATCCATATGGTAAGCTGGCACTGCAGGCAGCAGATTTTACTCACTATGCCACAGTGCCAGTCCCGTGATAAACTTATAAACTTGAACATGAGTATATTTCTTTTCTTTTCTAAGATTTATTTATTTGAAAGAAAGAGGGAGAAACAGAGAGAGATCTTCCATCCTCTGGTTCACCTCCCAAATGCCCACAACAGTCGGGGGCTGGTGCCAGAAACTCCATCTGGTCTCCCACATGGGTGACAGGGACCCAAGCACGCGGGCAAATCTTTCACCGCTTTCCCAGGCACATTAGCAGAGGGCTGGATGAGCAGCCCTCCAGCATGGAATGCGGCCATCCCGAGCAGCAGCTCAGCCCTCCGCACCACACGTGCCCTCGCATGATTATTGTGTAAATCAATCGAGTATTTTATTTCAGAAGTCTTCACAACAGGTGAAAAGCAAAAACGAAGATATAAAATTAACAGAAACAGCAACATAATCGTCTAACACATTCTGCATAATAACTTCAAGAAAACTTGAATGCAAAACTCTATAGTGAACAGTCCACTTGAAAAGAACTTAAGCATTAATTTTACATTATTATACCTCACCCTTGAAGTTTCTGGACTAGAAAATGGCGACGACTCCCAAGATCTATTTTCTTTCTCAAAGGAATCATCTTCTTGGAATGCAAATTTTTGCTTAAGTGCTTGTGATATTAAAGACACTGGGTCCCACTGTGAAGTCTGTCTTTTCCTCTTGTGAATGGGTCTACCGCCGGGTGACCTAATTTTAAAATTGAATAAATTGAAATTTTGATGTAATTTTAGATCCTTACTGACAAACACAAGAGAAATACAAGAACAATATCTTATAATATAATTAGTTAATCTCATTACTTTTCAAGAGAATGTTGCCATGAAATAAGGAATCTTCAGGGCACATGAATTAAGATTCAGAAAGTCACAAAAACATGTGAGTTAGGGCTATCTAATGTCACTGTGCTGAAAACCTTTACTTTTCATTTTTTAATTTTCTAGGTAGGGAAATCTGAAGAAATATGTAAGAATTTTTATTATTATTATTATTTTTTAAGATTTATTTATTTGAAAGGCTGAGTTAACAGCAAGAGAAGAAGGTATAGAGAAGTATCTTCCATCTGCTGGTTTAGTTCCCAAATGGCCACAACTACCAGGGCTGGGCCAGGTTGATGCTAGGAGCCTAGAACTCAATCCAGGTCCCCTGCACAGGTGGCAGTAGCCCAAGTATTTGGGCCATCGTTTGCTGCTTTCCCAGGCACACTAGCGGAGCTGGCTTGGAAGAGGAGCAGCCGAACTTGAACTGGCACCCAAATGGGATTCCAGCATCGCAGGCAGCAGCTTAACCTACTGTGACACATTGCTAGCCCCCAAGAATTTTAAAAAGGACTAGTTTCATGAAAAGAAAACCAATAGGCTAATTGTTCACTCATATAGTCATGCATTCATTCAACTGCCATTGAATGCCTACTATTTCTTCATGAGACTCAGAAAGGCCTGCAATTTAAAATGTATGAACTGCTTGCTTCTGCAATTTTCCATTTGATACTGTGAGATCACAGTTGCTTTTGAGTTACTGAAACCACAGAAAGCAGAACCATCGGGGCCGGCGCCGTGGTGCAGTAGGTTAATCCTCCACCTGCAGCACCAGCATCCCATATGGGTGCTAGTTTTGGTCCTGGCTGCCCCTCTTCCGATCCAGCTCTCAGCTGTGTCCTGGGAAAGCAGTGGGAGATGGTCCCAAGTGCTTGGGCCCCTGCACCCACATGGGAGACCAGGAAGAAGCACCTAGCTCCTGGCTTCGGATCGACGCAGCTCCAGTTGTTGCAGCCATCTGGGGAGTGAACCAACAGAAGGAAGACCTTCCTCTCTGTCTCTCCCTCTCACTGTCTGTAACTCTACCTCTCAAATAAATAAATAAAATCTTTAAAAAAAAAACTAAAAAGAAAAGAAAACAGGACCATCAATAAGAGGAACTACTGCATTCCTAACCTTCTATGGTGGAAAGCAAATATAATTAAAATACTGAGAAATAGCAAAAGTTTGTTTCAAAAATAAAGAGATAAGACACTAGAAAGAAAATCAAGAACTGAAAGTGATTATCTCTGTCTGGGGAGGAGAAAGACATAATTGTGTGGTGTTTTTCATGAACACAATTTTTTAAAAACCAAGGGGTAAAATTTCAGTTCATTTCTCAAAACTGCAAGAACATACCGTTCAATAGCCCGAAGCTTGACCTTGTTCATATCCTTGAGAACATCCAGCATGTCTGGAACACCTTTCATTCTCTGGCTCTTTGAATGATGACCATAATTGGTCTTACTAGCACCTGGATTTCCCGAGTCACAAATATTATCTGATTCTGGCTGGATGGGAGGAAAACACGAAGGCTGGAGAGGAGAAAACCGAGGGGGAAGCGGCGGTGGTGGAGGAGGGGAAGAGAGCATCAAACCCGGAAACTGAGCTGGTTCCACGTGCAGCTGAGCAGCTCCTGATGGTGGTGCCTGTCCTAACCTACTGGGCCTGTCATTCATGTCAAAGGAACCTACAAACGAAGATTGTTTAAAAGAGTCAAAAATTATCCCTAAAATAATATATAACATTAATTAGGACTAAAACAGAAACAATTTCAGTACTCCTACCACAATTGTGCTATGCTAGACAGCAAGCAAAATAAGTCCTAATTGCTTGGCAGATTCTTTAAGAATCAAGTCAGGGGCTGGTGCTGTGGCACAGCAGGTCAGTGCCCTGGCCTGCAGTGCCAGCATCCCATATGGGCACCGGTTCGAGACTCGGCTGCTCCAGTTCCGATCCTGCTCTCTCCTACAGCCTGGGAAAACAGTGGAAGATGGCCCAGGTCCTTGGGCCCTGCACCCACGTGGGAGACTCGGAGGAAGCTCCTGCCTCCTGGCTTCATATAGGAGCAGCTCCGGCCATTGCAGCCAATTAAGGAGAGACCATGGATGGAAAACCTCCCTCCCTCCCCCTCCCTCCCTCCCTCCCTCCCTCTCTCTCTGCCTCTCCTCTCTCTGTATAACTCCGACTTTAGAATAAATAAATAGGCTGGCGCAGCGGCTCACTAGGCTAATCCTCCGCCTGTGGCGCCGGCACCCCGGGTTCTAGTCTTAGTTGGGGCGCCGGATTCTGTCCCAGTTGCTCCCCTTCCAGTCCAGCTCTCTGCTGTGGCCCGAGAGTGCAGTGGAGGATGGCCCAGGTCCTTGGGCCCTGCACCCGCATGGGAGACCAGGAGGAAGCACCTGGCTCCTGGCTTTGGATCAGCGCAGTGCACTGGCTGCAACGCATCGGTCGTAGTGGCCACTTGGAGGGTGAACCAACGGAAAAAGGAAGACCTTTCTCTCTGTCTCTCTCTCTCACTGTCTAATTCTGCCTGTCAAAAAATAAAAATAAATAAAAATTAAAAAAAAAAAAACACAATAGATTTGGATGTAAGGAGCTATGTGTAAATATAGCCGCAGGCGGAGGATTAGCCTAGTGAGCCTCGGCGCTGGCTAAATCTATTGTTAAAAGCACTCACTCAGTATCTATGTTGCTTTAAATTTCACACATACTCACCTGCACATATGCATGGATTTCAAAATTTTTTAAAGCAAAAAGTAACATCTTTTAATTCCACTTTCCACGAACTTTTTGAAGTATACTCTTATGTATGTACTGTTTGTATGTATGTGTGTGTGTTTAAACAAGTAGCAAGTTGCATTTCTAAAAATTTAGAAAAGGATCATCTGGAAAACATTGTTGACCTGAATGCAGTGGAAGGGTAGCAGCAGTAACTAGAACTACAAATATATGAGGCCTCAAACCTATATGCCTCTTTTCCAACCAATGGATTCTTTCATCTCCAACACTTGGGTGATGAACTGGAAAATTTGGTTTAGAAAACAAGGGACCTTTTACACAAAAACAATCTTCACAATATAACTAGCTCTTCTTTAAACCAAAAGCCATAAACACCAGATACTATAATTGTATATATTCGGAGCCAGTGTGGTAGCACAATGAGTTAAGTCGCCACCTGTGACACTGGCATCTCATATGGGGACTATTTCCAGTCCTGGCTGCTCCACTTCCCATCCAACTCCCTGCTGACATGCCTGGGAAAGCAGCAAATAATGGTCCAAGTGCTTGGGCCTCTGAAGGCCCATGGGAGACCTAGATGAAGCTCCTGACTCCTGGCTTTGGTCTGGTCCAGCTCTGGCCATTGCAGCCATTTGGGGAATGAACTGCTGGATGGAAGATCTCTCTCACTGTCTCTCCCTCTCTCTCTCTGTAACTCTGCCTTTCAAATAAACTTAATTAATTAATAAGAATTGTACTGATTTAAAAACTAGGTGAGTATCACCTACGAAACAAAAATTCCAGTGTGTGACTTACCGGGATTTGTGCTGTTTCTCAGTTCCTGCATTTCCACAAGCGCAGCAATCTGAGAGCGAAGAAAAGTAAGTTCCTCTTCGAGGGCAGCTATTTTTTTTACTGCAGCTTCACTTACAGACAGATCATTTTTCACTGGTTTGTTTTCTCGTCGAGTAGGCGACGATGGATCCCCGACTAGTTGCACAGGACGGGTAAATTCAATTTTCTCCTCTCCTCCATGTTTCCATATGCTACTTCTGTGGGATGGAAGGAAGAAATGGGGCGAGAAGGAGGGAAGGTAAGAAGGAAGTTTTCAATCAAACAAGGAAAAAAAATTTTTCATGAAAAGCAAAATACTGCAAAATCAGAGTAACTTTCTTTCCCTATGAGTAACTCGAGATTCACTGAAGACAAACATATCTTATTTAGCTGTGTGTTCTCAATATAAGGAACTGAACATACCCTCTACTAGAAGGACATTAAAGGAATAAGGGGGCCTTGCTTTTAGATTGCAAAACAAAAATAATTATCCTATAATTTCTCTACTTTTTAACACAGTATAAATTCTTTAAAAATTCTACATAAGGTATGAAGGGCCTTATATCCAGAATTATGTTAAGAGTAAGTTTATGATCTTCTATCATTTGGAAAATTGATAAACTATACATAACAAGTTTAGCCAGGATATGTGAATAACAGGTTCTCACTGTGCTTATAGCCTGTATCTGAATAAATTAACACGTAAGTCAGTATTCCCTAAGTGTAACATATCCAAAGTTTCACAATAGTTGTCTCTCAGAATTCGTGGGAAATTTGTTCTGGGACACCCCCCCTCCCCCAGAGAAACTAAATCCACAGATGCTCAAGTTCCTCACATAAGATAGTCTATACCGCATGTGTGAGCTAAGAGGGGTTGTGATTGCAGACCAGAGGCCTGAGACATGCTGAGAAGACGCCCCGAAGCACGACCTCCCAACACATGCTAACCCCAACCAAAGAAATAGCTACAGTCTCTTCATCAATAAATCAATCTTCAAAAAAGGGAGCTTTCCCTCTTAGGGAAAGTGGGTGGGAAGAGTGATTAATGACCTATAGAGATCAAACCATAGAGAGTGGGTATGTAATGCACCTCCTTAATCAGTGATCACATCTGTGAACTATTTCCAGGTGTTCTTCCATTTTTAATGAGATATTCTGCCATTTTCAATGTGATTGATAACTACACATAACTTTGTCTTATTTGAACAATGCATATACCCTCTTTGTGAGAAAAGTATAAAACCTGTAACCACACTCAAGTTATTGGAAGAGCCAACTCAGGCAACTGACAGGTTGAGTTAAATCCTCAATTTGACTAGCTAAATACACTTTCACTTTGATTTTTCAATCTGACTGATTCTTTCACTGAACACATATAACCTCCACTCATCTTCCTATATACTTCAAATCATCTCTAGATTAGTTACAATTCCTAATACAATGCCAACACATCACTTGTTATGTGGGGAATCAGCATAATACATGAAGTATAGCAAATTCAAATCTTGCTTTTTGGAACTCATTGGAATCTTTTTTTTCCAGAATATTTTCAATCTGTTATTGGTTGAATCCACATCTGTGAAACTCATATAGCCAAAGCACCAACTATATATTTAACATCACTGCCAAGTGCACAGTAAGTTCTACATGAGATTTGACTAAATATATAAAATAAATCTGTAGCTAGTATAGAAAACAGAATTAACATAAAGATTTTAATATCCCTTTGCTAATTGCTTCTTCCTAGGACTGGTAAATGTGCCTTAAGAAAAAACAGTTTTACAAAACTCAGGAACAGGGGCCAGCACTGTAGCATAGTGGGCTAAGCCTCCACCTGAGGCACCGGCATCCCATAAGGGCACCAGTTCATGTCCCAGCTGCTTCCCCTCCCATCCAGCTCTGTGCTATGGCCTGGGAAAGCAGTGAAATATGGCCCAAGAGCTTGGCCCCTGCACCCGCATGGAAGTCCTGGAGGAAGCTCCTGGCTCCTGGCTTTGGATTGGCACAGTTCTTGCCATGTAGCTACTTGGGGAGTGAACCAGCAGATGGAAGACCTTTCTCTCTGTCTCTCCCTCTCTCTCTCTGTAACTCTACCTCTCAAATAAATAAATAAATCTTAAAAAACAAAAAAGGAGAAATAACCAGGCATCCTTATTAGGAAGATATTATTAGGACACACAGAGGTGGACAGAACAAGAAGACTCAAGGAATATAAATCAACTTCAACACATGCAAGAATCCAGGTTATAGGCTATACCCCACGTCCCAAGATAAGCACTTAAAATTACCGAAATCTGAGACAACTGGCTTCTTCATCATTTGCCACACACAAAATATCAGCCAAAGATGGAACCCTAGATCCACCATTATCAGGGTCTACAGAGTTCAAGAGCGGGATCAACTAAAGTAAAAAAAAATAAATAAATAAGTCAGAGCTCTGCAAGGAGTCAAGAGAAGATACATGCTCATGCATTAAATAAGGTCACAGTGCAAAGGAGGGAAGAGGGAAAAGGATATTGAGTAGAAAACGCACCCATTAGCCAGAGTATCCGGCAAAATGTTATTCTGCAGTCCGAGCATATAGCAATATTCTCTCCCCGGCTACTCTCCTCAATAATAAAACACACAATCAACTCCTGAGGTGTTACTCACACCTGCCCATCTCTGAATGCAGTTATTAAAGAAACTAAAGCTATAAAACACACGTGCAGTGACTTATTTCCAGAGGTAAAGGGTTTTGGCTTGCAGGAAACATTTCTTCTAGATTATTCTATCCCATATCCGCAGGAGTATGAAGGATTGTATTATACAGAGTGCTTAATCAATGCACGTCCATTGACTTACCTCAAAATTAGGTCTTTGACAAGGTTCTAAAGGAAGCATTTTCCCAATAATACGAACAATACTCCGAGCTGATCCATAATCTTTATTTTTCCAAATCACTGAAATCTATTTAAACATAAAGCACTATTTAAAATGTACTGAATATGCATGCTTATACATCTCAAAAAAAATGTAAACGATGCAGCAACATTTATTTTTAAAAAGAAAACACAGAATGGTATAAAATATCTTCCTCGAATAATTAAATTTTATTAACATTTGTCTTGAAAAAAAAAAAAAAAAAAAGAGGGGTATAGATAGGGGCTGGCATGGCGGCATAGCAGGTAAAGCCACCGCCTACCATACTGGCATCCCATATGGACACCAGTTCGGGTCCTCGCTGCTCCACTTCCAAACAGCTCCCTGCTAATGCACCTGGGAAAGAAGTGGAAGATGGCCTACGTCTGCACCCACAAGGGAGACCCAGATGAAGCTACTGGCTTCAGCCTGGCCCAGCCTCAGCTGTTGCAGCCATTTGGGGTGTGAACCAGCAGATGGAAGATCTCTTTCTATCTCTCCTTCTTCTCTGTGGCTCTACCTTTCAAATAAATAAAGTAAATCTTAAAAAAAAAAAAAAGCAGTGGAAGATGGCCCAAGTGTTTGAGCCCCTGACACCCACACTGGAGACCTGGGAGAGGCTCCTGGCTCCTGGCTCCTGGCTCCTGGCTCCTGGCTTTGGCCTGGCCCTGGCTGTTGTAGCCATCTGGAGAGTGAACCAGTGGATGGAAGACCTCTCTCTCTGAAACTGTTTCAAATAAATAAAATAAGTATTCAAAAGAAAATTTTTAAAAAGAATTGGAATGAACATATAAAATTCCAAAAAGATCTTTCATGATAGCACACAACTTGTTTTGTTCTATCTCTGATAATAGCTAAACAGCTTGGGAAACTCCCCCCCCCCCCAGGAAAATCAACCCCCCGCAACTAAAAATCCCATGTTTTAGCCCTATCAAAAACTGACAATTCAAATTATCTAGCAATGAGGTAATACAGAGAAAACTTACATAATCTCATTTAAAGAAGAAATGAATAAGAGGGATAAATAGAATCCTAGGCAACCAAAAAAATTATTTATATACAGGGGAATATTATCTGCTGGAAGCCAGTTCTTAAAAACGTATTGAAAGTGAAATGTGGGGGTTGGCACGTGGTACACTGTGACACTGGCATCCCACATTAGCACCAATTCAATCCCTGGCTGCTCCACCTCCGATCCAGCTTCCTGCTAATGGGTCTGGGAAAGCAGAAGATAGCCCAAAGAACTGAGCCCTTGTACCCACGTGAGACCTGGAAGAAGCTCCTAGCTTCTGACTTTGGCCTGGCCCAGCCCCAACCATTGTGGCCATAATATATCTATTCCATGCATTCCACATCTGTTCTGAAATTACCCTTTGAGGTTCTCTGCTACTTGGCCCTATCTATCCAACTTAATTTCTTACTTGTCATTAACAAGAACACATGTTCTTAGGTTAAGCTCTTTTCCTCACTATCTCAAAAAGGAGCCAGTGGAGCCAGTATCATCGTAACTCCCATGCATTTTCCCATATGCATAGTGAGCCCTAATCTAACTGTAGTGTCCGTGCTGGCTTAGTTCACTATCCAATTCACACTCCTCTATTTCCATTCTTATCAGCTGCTTAAGCTCTACTAAGTTGTAAACTAATCTGATAAGTACCACATAGTCAGACACACAACTACATGTGACTGTATTTCTTCGGAAGCTATTTCTGCCCTCCTATAGTGAATTCTGAGGACAGAGACTGGATTATATTTTTGTTTGAACCCTTCAGGGCAGTAGTTAACCATCAGAATACTAATATCACATCAGATATTAGTATATAACATATGTCATATGTAAATTAAATTTTGAAGTCATCACATTTTAAAAGAGAAAGGTAAAAGTTTCTTACTATATTTTATTTAGCTTGATATAAATATATATTATTTTAACATGCACTCAATATTTAACCCTTTGTATATTTGTAACTATAGCAGATTGCAATTCAGACATCTGAAGTACTTAAAAAGTGGTTATGAGGCCAGAAGCTGCCATATTGGATAGTATAGTCAAGTGTTGATAGATTCTAGATCAATTAACACTAGAATCTTTGGAGACCTGAGCATTTATATTTAATGGGTTTTACAGACCATTCATATGTGTCCCTCTGCTAAGAAACACAGGCCTATAGGCATCACTACAGTAAGGGCTATGCACTGTACAGAGTGTCTCCCAACTCTTGGGCACCTATGTGGTACTTTCATATCTTGCTCTGCCACTTTGATGTTGAAAAACTCATTCATTGCCACTGACCATCTTCATCATTCTTAAAATTTCATCTCCTTTCCTCTGTTCCTGGCCCAGCCACTTCTTTTTGATTTACCAGTTTTGCTAGCTCACATGGACTTTCTGGTTAAGTATTTCATTGATATGCTCATTGCCATTCAAAAACAGTTCATTGTTTTGGTATTATGTGTTACCATCTTGTGGATGAATAAACTAACCCAACTACTTTCAGCTAAAGGAAAACACAATCAAACTTAGTTAAAGGAAAACACAATTAAAAAAATAAAGCTCTTTAGAAAAACTACAGGGGGCCAGTACTGCGGTCTAGCAGGTAAAGCCATGGCCTGCAGTGCTGGCATCCCATATGGGCACCAGTTCCAGTCCCGGCTGCTCCACTTCTGATCCAGCTGTCTGCTATGGCCTGGGAAAGCAGCAGAAGATGGTCCATGACCTTGGACCCCTGCAGCCGCATGGGAGACCCGGAAGCAGCTCCAGGCTCCTGGCTCCTGGCTTGAGATCACCACAGCTGTGGCTGTTGCGGCCATCTGGGGAGTGATCCAGTGGATGGAAGACCTTTTTCTCTCTCTCTGTCTCTCCCTCTCTGTAACTCTGCCTCTTAGATAAATAAATCTTTAAAGAAAAAACTACAAATCCATGCTGACTTCCCCGGGGTCCTCACAGGCACTCTGCAATGTCCTCTAACATGTTACACTCTGCAGTATGTGGCCACACGAAACCCTCAACCTCTGAATCTCCAGCACCACCACTTCCAACACCACGTCTCCATTTTCCTTCCTTTGTATCTCCTGTTGACATTTAACCAATCAGGGAAATAGGTTCTTAAGAATCTTACCTCCCTTTTTAACTCGAACTATCAAAGCCATACTATTGTAAACTCCCCTTTGTCCTCATCTAAAGAGAAATAACAACTTTGTCTTAAATGTTTACACATAAATCATTTTCAAGATGAGACTCAAGAACAGCAGATTCATTCAAAACCATGAAAAGACATTTACCTGGTCTATGGGAACACCAAAATATTCCAGCATCTCTCTTAAGACGCGCAATATGAGAGACATGGATGGCGTGAACAGTGAGGCAAATTCATGGAAACATTATCAGTGTCTTGGTGCCTTCGGGAAAAAATTTTAGAATACATTACTCTTGACAAGTAATTGCCACATAAGTTCATACTAAATAAGCTGGAAGAACCCTTTCATGACACACCACATCACACCACTACCTGTATACTGAAGGTAGCCAAAGAGAATGGAGGGGAGACAAGGGAAGAGGGGAATATTATTATAAAGAAAAGGTCAAGACCTGCACTGTGGTGCAGGTTAATCCTCCACCTGTAGTGCTAGCACCCCATATGGGTACCAGTTCGAGTCCCAGCTGCTCCTCTTCCAAACCGGCTCTCTGCTATGGCCTGGGAAAGCAGTAGAAGATGATCCAAGTCCTTGGGCCCCTGCACCCGTGTGGGAGACCAGGAGAAGCACCTGGCTCCTAGCTTCGGATCAGCACAGCTCTGATCGTTGCAGCCATTTGGAAAGTGAACCAGCGGATGCAAGACCTTTCTCTCTGTAACTCTGCCTCTCAAATAAATAAATAAAATCTTTTTTTTTTTATTTGACAGGTAGAGTTATAGACAGTGCGAGAGGGAGACAGAGAAAGGTCTTTTCTTCTGTTGGTTCAGCCCCCAAATGGCTGCTAAGGCCAGCGCTGCGCCGATCCAAAGCCAAGAGCCAAGTGCTTCCACCTGGTCTCCCAAGAGGGTGCAAGGGCCCAAGCACTTGGGCCATCCTCCACTGCCTTCCCGGGCCACAGCAGAGAGCGGAACTGGAAGAGGAGCAGCCGGGAGTAGAACCCGGCGCCCATATATGGGATGCCGGCGTCGCAGCCGGAGGATTAACCAAGTGAGCCACGGCACCGGCCCAATAAAATCTTAAAAAAAAAAAAAAAAAAGTCAACCGACCTATTGTTACATTAAAATTTCATAGGGCATTTGAGACAATAAATAGGTCTAGTTAACAGATAATAATCAACAACAGAATGGACACCTAGCAAGGGAGGCTTCAAGTTTGCAACAGCGAAGCTCGCTTGGGCGGAGACTCAGGAGAAGGCTCAGTTCAGACGACCCCTGAGAGCAGCAAAGGGTCTCACTCAAAGCTTTGCCCTCTCTGTGAGTCTGCCTCTCAAATAAGTAAACAAAATCTCAAAAAAAAAAAAAAAAAAAAAAGGCTTTGCCAACATTTTTTTTTTTAATCGCATCGGAGTACCGCGCACCCCTGCTCGCTCATTTTAAAGATAAGATGCACGACCCCCAGTTAAGGGATGTGACTGTCACCAGCTAGTAACGGGCTGCGACCTAAGCCCAGCCGGGTCACTCGCTCTGGCCACACCTTGGGGCGGGGGAGGGGTCTCCAAGCCCCGCGGGGCAGCACTGCTCACCTTCCCCGGAGCCGAGCCTCCCGAAGGCTGGGGAAGGTCTAGCAGAGCGGCGTGGTAGAAGTCCGACTCAGAATCGAGACCCCAGCACGACGCGCGGCTCCCTCCAGAAGCGCTCGGATGTCGACCGGCGTCCGCCTGCGAGCCTCGGCCTGCAGGGCACAGGGAGTAAGGTGGCCTCCGCGGAGAGTAGGTGGCCCACTGGCGACTCGGTCCCACAGCGCCCGCCTCAACCGGGATCGCTTTGCGAGAGGAAGGACGTCCCCTCCCGACCTGCTAACCTGCCGCAGGCTCCCAGGATGGCCGCGTACTTCCGCGTTCCTGGAGGAAAATCAAACTCCGCGGGCCGTAACCCATGCCCGATCTCATTGGACAGGCATAGGATCGCTGCTTCTGATTGGCCATTGGACAACGTCAGCCTAGTCGCGGCACTCGGACAGGCCTCAGAAGGCTAATGAGTTTCTCCTTTCCCTCAAGAGGGCGGGTTTTCCACAAAGCAGCCAATAGAAGCCAAGAGGTGGCTGGTGGGCGGGACAGTATGCGGGGGTAGGGACGCCGGCTCCCGCGCAGGATGCGGCGGTTCGCTGCGAGCGCTCCCAGGCCTCATCGTGGAGAGCCGGGCCCGCCGTTCCGAGTTCGCGCCGCACACAGCTCTGCACGCACTGTATCGTCCCGTACATCCGACCCGAAGTGACCCCGCGCTCCCAAACTTCACTGCCACGGCAGGTCGCGATTTATTTTTCGGTCGTTCAGCGCACATCTTCTAAACGCCGGTAGGACTAGCGGAAGCTAAGCGGTGCCCTGGAGAGCTTTGCAGCTTTGCGGTTGTCAGGATTCATTCCCTGCGTCCTGGTTACCCAGGCTGCTACATGTGGGCCGGACAGTCTAATTTTCAGTTCTGACTGGTTAATAGTTTCATAAGACACAATTTCATATTCCTGTATTTCAGCCAAGAGCTGCATTGGCGTACCATGCCAATTTAATGCCTTCTACCGACCCACAAAATAAAAGGTAGACTGACTTCTCTGTGATCAACCTCATTTATTCATTCAACGAGTGTTGGACTACTAGAACTAAGGATTATCCTACGCACGCCAAAAAAGCAGTACGGGCATGCATTTGGCCTTACCATTAAGACAGCGCTTGGCATGCCACACCCCGATTGGTTTGCTTCATTTTCTGACTCCTGTTCAACTTCATACTTTCAGTAATTTTCTCCGCAGTGTGGGGCCATTCCTAGCAGGAAACCTGCACCAGTGCTTTTGAGTTCACGAGGGTAATCTCTTCTAAACGCTCTAGTCCTCATTTTGGATACCTTGTACTCTACCGAAAAGGACAAAACTCCAAATTTCACCTTATTCCCAATGACTCTTCCTCTCTTAGGTCAAATACTACTCCATTTCTTCCTTCCCCCCTCATAAAAACCAACAGCAGGCTGCTCGGTAACTTGTCTCTAACGGCTGATATTTAGGGGTTTGTGGAAAACAGCTTAACGTGTTTACTGCAAATGCTGTCTACAGGTTTTTAGTTTTACTATCTTGCTGCCAGTATTTTTCCAGAACCACTAGTAATGTATTTCTGAAATCTAGTTATTAAGGATGCTTCAAAAGGTTTTTGAAAAACAGAATTAGAAAATAAATTTTTCAAAAATTTGAAAGGCCGAGTTATGGGGGTGGGTGGATCTTCCATCCACTGGTCCACTCCCCAAATGGCCACAACAGCTCAGGCCAGGCCAGGTCAAAGCCAGGAGTCAGAAGATTCTTCCAGTTCTCCCACATGCATGGCAGGGTCCCAAGTACTTGAGCCATCTTCTGCTGCTTTCCTAGGTGCACTAGCAGGGAGCTGGATGAGAATTGGAGCAGGCAGGACTCAAACCGGTGCCCATATGGCATGCCATTGTCACAGGAAGCAGCTTGCCCTGCTATGCCATAGCGCCAGCTATTCTCTTCAAGTACCTTCACATACTACATTCCGGACCCCCAAGTTCAGAAGTGTTCTATTCAGCTTGGTATACCATAATGCCAGATAGTTTTTCAATGGAGGATAAAGACTGCTTTGGACAAAGGCTACAAACACGTGTTCTGCAAGCTGCCCTTTACCTCTGACCCTAAATCTAGGTGAACTCAAATTACTATATTGTGATGAGGCAGGATTTAACATTCTCCCAAAGCAAGCAATAGCCTCTCCAACTGAACAATGTGCTTCTCTCATGCAAGGATGATCAAATTGGGATGCACACAACCAGAAAGTTCACTTTTACATTTCAAAAATCTACATGTGCCTCTTCCCTTCTGCCCTGCCTACATATGAAGCTATATACTACACAATCTGCCAATTATAGCTTTTAAAAGTAGACCTTTTTGAGAACTTCTTTATAACAACATTTATTCAAAAATTTATTGAGACTAAGAACAAGATTCTCAATGTTAAGGTATTTCAATTTAAATTATCCTTAAAATCTCTACTTTTCAGTGCCCATAGTAAGATTTAGTGGACACACTACCTATACATTTATATCTACTATGTATCCATAAATTGCTACTCAGTGATGAATTAACATTAACTTTAAATGTTTAAATCCTAACAGGATTGTTGGGACTTGGGCACTCCCTTGACTTGCATCCTCTGGTCTGCTTTAACACAAACCAGGAGGAAAACAAAGCTAGGCATCAGAAGCAATGGGTGGCAGGCCTATTAATGGCTGATCTGTACAGTGATCTGCCCTCAAGGAGACCCAACAGGCCAGTCCACTGCAGTGGCTTTCAATGTGGTAAGCCTGGGCTTCAGCAGAAGTCAGCTTGTGAAGAGCCCTGGCAGCTCTGCCAAGAGTTGGATCACTGGAAATGGACCTGCCCTGGAGTCGAAGGATGCCCAGGTCAGAGCCACAGATCTTATTGGCTCTAAGCTGAAAAGCCCTTCACTCAGCCCAACTTCCAAAGGGACCACTGCAGCTGAGGGGATGGTCAAGTAGGGTCAGCAACATTGCAGGCAGAACTGTAAATTTCTTGTTAGAGATGCCCCCTGCCTTTACCTGGCCAGCTCTCCTCCCAGGCCAGCCAACTAATGAAAGTCAACAGAGTGCCTTCCCCTAGGAGGTTCACACCTCCCTTAGGATATACCCCATGTGAAGAGATAGGTAGGTCTGGGCCTCTGAATTTACAAGGCCTAAAGCCCACCAGATTATTATCAAGCCCCTTCTATCTGGTTCTATTTGTCTCTCAATCGGAAAAATTACTTGTAGCTTAGACAGCACCTTTCTTAGCTCCTCTAATAATGACTCTGTCCTTTGTTCTAGGCCCTGTCTAGTGCACTTGGGCCTCATTCCTTTGTAATCATAACCTCTACTCTACCACCAATGGCTCTTCCCCCAACCTGTGTGTACTGATGGTCCTCTTCCCCACTTAATGCTGTATAATTGTTCAAACCTGGTAAATGCCACTCTTAGGATCATTGGTTACTATCCTCACTCTGTCTTTTATGACCTTGTCTAAATATGATCAGAGTCGGCAAACTTGGAAGGCTTCCATAGCCTTGGCAACTCATGACAACAGCCTAGGATGGTTACTGGCGCCATAAACTAGAGTGTCAATTTGTTGGGTCAACAACAGGAGCCACTGTGCACTTGCTCCTCATATGGGATCTCTGTCCTTAATGTGCTGTCCATTTTGATTTAATGCTATAACTAGTACTCAAACAGTATGTTTCACTTTGTGTTTCTATGTGGGTGCAAACTGTTGAAATCTTTATACTAAATTGATCTTCTGTATATAAAGAGAATTGAAAATGAATCTTGATGCAAATGGAAGGGGAGAGGGATCGGGAGAGGGGAGGGTTGCGGGTGGGAGGGAAGTTATGTGAGGGGGAAGCCATTGTAATCCATAAGCTGTACACTGGAAATTTATATTCATCAAATAAAAGTTAAAAAAAAAAATCCTAACAGGATTGTTAAATCCTAAGGATTGTTTTGAACCTTTAAAATATCCAGATGATACTTAGTATTTAAACCCAAAGGCCTTTATGTGTCTACAGCTACTCATAGTATTTTTGAACAAAAATATTTTGCTACAGCTAAACCACCCTAAAAGTATAAAGATGAACTGCCACTTGATTTTTCTGGTTCTATTATTATATAATTTGTAAGGGATTTATTTACTTATTTACTTATTTGAAGGGCAGAGATAGAAATTTCTTCCATCTGCTGGTTCATTCCCCAAATGGCCACATCATCCAGACTGGGCTGATCCAAAGCCAAGAGCTTCTTCTGGGTTTCTCACATCGCTGCAGGGGCCCAAGGACTTGGACCATCTTCCGCTGCTTTCCCAGGCCATTAGCAGGGAGCTGGACTGCAAGTGGAATAGCCAGGACTCAAACTGGTGCACATATGGGATGTTGACCCGGCAGGTGGCAGCTTTACCCACTATGCCATGACACCGGTCCCTGGTCCTATTATTCTTAATTTTTCATTGATTCTGTAATCTGCTTTTGTGATATGTTTATAAGTAGGGATACCTTAACTCATCAATCACTTAAAATTTGATGAAATCCTGAATCATAGAAAAAAGTATTAGGATATCTTTCCAGGTTTGTTTCACATGTTATTTGAGAGGCAGAGAGTGAAAGACAGACACAGTAAGCTCCTATCCACTGGTTCACTCTCCAGATACAACAGCCAAGGTCAGGCTGGAGCTGCAGCTAGGAGCAGGAAATGTTAACAGGTCTCAGAGAGGAAGAAAGAACAAATTCCTGGCACCAACATAGCTGCTTCCCATAGTTTGTCTGAACTGGTGGGAAGCTAGTCATGAGCTAGAGCTGGGATCAAACCCAGGCACTCTGATGTATAGTGGCACCTTACGTAACAGGCTAAATGGCCACTCACAGTCCTTCCAATTTTATTATTTTGAATCACAGAGTCCAGCTATACATCAATCATTCTAATGTTTCTATTTAATCCTTTTCTTAAATTATCCAAATAATTCTCAATACAATCATCATCCAAGTAACATGAATTTTAAAATTCTGCTTCAGATAAACTCCAATTTTTTACTATAGCTGATGGCAAATTATGTGATGGCACGTTACTGGATAGAGCATAAAATCTTAAAAACAAACTCTGTATATTGCTGTTTTTTCTGTTGTAATAGGGTGGGTTTTCTTACTGTTAGCAATTGCAATAATATCCAAATTAATAAAATACAATGCAGTGCTTAGTCATGAATAAGTAATCCAGACAGTTAGAAAAGTTCAGCATCATGTAGCACAGCTTTTCTGAGACACTATGAACAATCTGCAAGGCTCTACAAAAAATGTTGCTATTCACGTTGCCTATTCTTTTAAAATTTACTTGTCAAGTATCAGCTTACTGTGTTGAGCTAATTAAAGTCTATGTACCTATGCTTTTTACCTACTTTGTTTCTGTTCTCCAACAATGGCATATGCTAAAATGAGGAGGGTGGACAAGGTCCTATAGGATTTGTATTTGACTTTTTCTTCCCTGGAAATTTCCCTTTAATTATTTGAAGACTGCTATTAGAATCTATCTCAGTAACGATCTTTTACTGTTAACTTACCTTGTCCAACTATTTACATCACACTATTTCAGATTAGACCTCAAACTCAGATCTCTGTCCTTTAAATATATCCTGTGTTTTCCCTTAAAACATGGCTGGAGAGCACATCTGGTACAGAAGCTAATTAAAATGTATTTGGGAGGACTATATCCCCCATTGGACTGCTGTTTGAAGTTCCAGCACTGTTCCTAATTCCAGTTAATGCGTAACACTGGGAGGCAACAGGCTCAAGTATTTGGGTCTCCATCCACATTGGGGACTGGACTGATTTCCCAGCTCCTAACTTCTACCTGGCCCACCCGGCCCTGGTGATGCAGGCTCTTCGGAAGTTTACTAGTGGATGGGAGATCTCTGCCTTTGAAATAAAAATTTTAAAAACCAGAGGCCAGAGGCACAATGGGTTAAGCCCCACTACTTCCAACACTGTCATGCCATACCAGAGTGCCAGTTGGAGTTCCAGCAGCTTAACTTCCAACTTAGCCTCCTACTAATACACCTAGGAAAGCAGATGACTAAAGTGCGTGGGCCCCAGCCACCCATGTGGGAGACCTGGATGCAGTTCCAGGCTCATGGCTTCAGCTGGCCCAGCCCCAGCTGTTACAGCCATCTGAGGAGTAAATCAGCAGATAGAAGATCCGTCACTTGACCTTTCAAATATTCTTTTTTTTTTTTTTTAAACAGGCAGAGTGGATAGTGAGAGAGAGACAGAGAGAAAGGTCTTCCTTTTGCCATTGGTTCACCCTCCAATGGCCGCTGCGGAAGGCGCACTGCGGCCGGCACACCGCGCTGATCCGATGGCAGGAGCCAGGTGCTTCTCCTGGTCTCCCATGCGGGTGCAGGGCCCAAGCACTTGGGCCATCCTCCACTGCACTCCTGGGCCACAGCAGAGAGCTGGCCTGGAAGAGGGGCAACCAGGACAGGATTGGTGCCCCGACCGGGACTAGAACCCGGTGTGCCGGCGCCGCAAGGTGGAGGATTAGCCTAGTGAGCCAAGGCGCAGGCCCAAATATTCTTAAATGTATGTATATACTTCTAGATCAAACATAGTATACCCAAACAACACACAGCAGTAACTTGTGCAATTGTCAGTCTTTCTATTCATAGCAATCTGTATTTCACTTTCTCCTGTTTGCATTTTTCTGGCAAAGCATGACACAAGTGGAATGCGTTCCTAGCCTAAAACAATGTGCTGCATTCAAAAGCACCAGTACAAATAGAAATTTGGAATGTTTCTCTTAGGGTGTAAGATTTCAAGGTAGTGAATGAGGAACAGGAAAAAGAAAAAGGCTAAATACAGCTATAGGGAATTCCTATGGTTCATCACAACTAAAGTTCAGGCAATGGCAAGACATTCAGGTTTTCTTAAACTTTAAAATGAAGTTATATATATTGAGTACTAAATAATCCTGTTTTGTGATTTATCCCCAATTATTTGTAGCCTAATTCATTCAAAAGAGATTAGGGTAAAAGGTCTAAATATATTATCAAAAATAAAAATGAGAAAAGAACATGTAAGGCCTTTTCTTTTCACTGCTCCAGTGCTAAGTTCACAGACTTAAAATGTTACACTAATGAAAGATAGAACTTAAAAAAGTTACAAGAAATACTTATATAGTATTTACAAATACGTATCCCAATCCAATTACTTAGCTAGATATTCCTAATAGCAGGAGCAATACTGTTTTCAGGTCAGACTGTTTTTGAGGCTTCTGACACAACTGTTGATAGCCTGGCATTATGCCCTCAGTTTGTAGAAAAAAACTTTACAAGAAACAGTCATTTGAGACACTGGATTCTAGAAATACTAACATAATTCACATCTTAATGAAAACCTAGAAGAAACATGTCTTTTGAGTTTTGGGATCAAGAATAGTTATGCAGGCTAGACATTTGGTCTAATAGTTAAGTTACTGATGAGAATACCAGTGTGCCACATCATGAGTACTTGTGTTCCATCTCCAGCTCCTGAAACCATCTTCCTGCTAATGCATACCCTGAGAGGCACTGGTATTCTGGTATTTCTGCCACACACAAGGGAGACTTGGATTGAATTCTTGGCTTTGACCCAGCCCAACCCTAGCCATTATGAGCATCTTGGGAATAAAGCAGCATATGGGAGTTCTGCTTCTCAATTTTTTTTTTTTTTAAAGAAAAGCAATCAGTATTATCTGCATTTTAAATGTGCTACAAATAAGTTTATTGCTGTAAAAGACCTAAAATGTCCATGGGAAAATATTTTTCCTATTGTAATTGATACGTTATATATTTTTTATGACACATTATGCAACTTTCTTTATAATAGTGTAGTAAAATACTATCTCAATGACTTTTTTCAAAGGCATAATTTGTTAATAATATACTCAGAATTAGCACCCCCTAATTAAATGTGCAGTCCTCGATCCATGGTAAGTGATACACACTAATCATTACTGTGTTTCTGAAACATGAGGAGATCAGCATAATCTCTAAGGCTTTCCAGTCAGATGATGGAATGTATCAACGAACTTCCATGTATTTCTGGGTTCAGAAAAAATTAGTAAAAATGAACAATTAGACTTCTGAAATGCAAACTCAACAATAAAGGTTCTATTTGAGAACCTTAAACATATAAGACAGGTATTACTCTAATTTTGTTAAAATTATGTATTAATATAATATGTAATACCAAAAGAGAATCCCATGATACTTAAGTTTTTCTCCATCTGTCTTCTCTTAGCAACTTCATAAATGGAGATAGGCCTCTGTACTTCTCTCTCTGAATGTCAAAGGATACTGCTCCATATGAAAACCTAAGTTATCTTTATATCCCAGGGCATTCCAGTTAAAACTCAGAGAAAAATAAAAGTTGCATAAATGTCACTAATTAACAAAAGTAGTATACTTTTATATGGGAAACTTGTATATAACATTAACATTACCCAGCATAGCTAAGCTACCAATGATCTTACACATCCTTTTAAACACACACACACACACACAATCTTACTTCTCCAGCAAAGCTTTAAGGGATAATTTGCCATTCATATGAGTCAAAACGTGTCAATTTGACTTAGTACATAAATTTCCATGAAAATGTCTTCTTTAAAAGTTGAGAATGGTATAATGTGTATTTCAAGTGATTTAAAAGAGCATGGTATAGAAATACAGATCTCATTCCAAGTGAATAAAGACTAAGGTAAAAATTTACAACATTTAGTTATTAACTAGTTAGTTTATTTTTAGAAAAAGAAGTAATTTCCAGCCTAGGATTATGACTGACAAAGTGCCATATTAAAACAAGAAGATGAGACTACACTAAAAATCTAGAATACCTGCATTTTCTTAATAATGGCTTAGCAACTTATCAACCTGTAAAAGTTCCCATTTTCCCCAGGGAAACAACAGAAATCACTAAAGAGAGGTTGAGGAATTTTATCAAGTATTTATCAAGCCACACCATACTGGTTTCCTTACAGATGAGCTGATATTCTAAATGCTATAAATGGGCCATGGAAATCAGTTGAGAAGAATAGACATAGGAATATGTCACAATCAGGTAAACAAACAACAGCTATACCACTTATGACATTTTATTGGCATATGACAATTTACAAGGGTCCCTGTTAAATTATACATTACACTGAGTAAGAATCGTTTAGCCATCTACATTCATTCTTAATGGGTGATACTTTCTTCCTCAAATTATAATTTAATTGCCAACACTGATTTTAACTGTGACAGAGGGAACAATAGCAATTCCTTGAAATAGACTGCAATTGGAAAAACATACTTCGCTGTTTGTATTAAATTCTAGGATGTTGAGAATACACACCTAAGAATTGAGTCATGGCCATCTTAAACAGCTTTCTTAATCCTTTACGGAAAATATCCTTTGGTTCATTTTTATTTCCCTTCTCTGGGCCAAAGGAAATCTATCAATGCAGGTATCAGAGTTATATCCTGGCACTTGTAAACAAATATGTTTGTCAGGAGAACCATTCAGCTTTTGTAGCATGTCATAATGTGTGGAGTTAAACTGTGGTTTTAAAAAATACATACAGACTACTTTTTGTTTGGTTCTGAGAAACTTAACACTCATAATGCATTCTATAACTGAGTTCTCACAACCATCCTGCCTCACTACATTTTGGTATGATATTCTTTCTTCCATTTTAAGAGAATTAACAGTAACCAAAGGTTAAAGCAATGCACTTACACTTAAAATATAAGATCAAAGTAACTTCATTCCCAACTCCCTATTAAGTAATTTATAAGCAAATTTCTCTTTTCCTATTGTCTTAAATAGAAAACGTAGAACTGCACATTATGATCATGCATACAGATGCAGTGTCTAATCAAATAATATCTGTTAAAAGCTATGTTTATTTGTATAAATAAAATGATAATGAAAATTCTATTTGGGGTATTAAATCCATCTTGCTTTAACAAATAAGTATTAACTCTGAATAGGAGAATATTAGTTATGTCCTGATTAATGCAACACATACTTTCTTTGGCAGGTATTTTCTTGGCTTTAATCAACAATTTTAGAAACATAAAATTAATGGGGGAAATCATGCAATAGGACTCTTAATCCATAAATATCACATATACTGAATTTGGTTTTAGATTAGTTTTCAATAACTCTTAGCAAATGTTCCTGGCTGTAATCAAGATGCTAGAGACATATTCATAGATGAAAGAGCCATATGCTTAAAGATCTTTAAAAGTTCACATCAACAGAATAAGCATTATCTTTTTTAAATGCAAACATATACAACTAATTCAGCTGAATTATCAAGTGAAATGTAGGTTTATGTATTTTCATAAAAAAGACAACAGTGAATTTTATAGCTCCAATTTTCATTCCTTTAACAGCCATCAAAATAAACATAAGATAATTCACATTTGAAAGATTATCTACCTGACAAATAGAACCTTTGGGAAGACACAGAAAAAAAGCCAATTTACAAACTGCAACTGAAACAGGGAAGAAAAATAAAAACTAAGCTAATCCTGCAACAAGCTTCCTACCAAAACTTTTTGGGTAATACTTTAAAAAGAACTATCGGTTGTCTATTTTTTCTCATGGATGCACTACAAAAACCAACGTGTCAGCTGTCCAAAAGGTCAAATAAATTTAGAAGATATGAAATCAGATGCTAATTTCTCAAATTATTCTGAACGATAATACTCCATATCAACACCAGGATTACAGGTTTTGCTCTGTTCATTAATACTATGATGTTCAGTTGTGCTGGAAATTTTATTTGCAGTATTATTACAAATCAGTTTCCTTTCTCAAATAGCTGACATCCAAGACCATGACTCAAACTATCAAGAACAAATAAAGAGAACACTGACCTTTGAACCCAAATAGGAAAGACTCCTAAAAATGTTTTTATAGGCCACTGCTTGCTTTCAGTAAAAATAACATTTTTCAAACTTTTCAATCTAATTTTTACTAATCTGTACTTTTTAGCTATTGGCAAAGCTTTTTCCCCCACTTAAACATTTGCTGAAGTGTTAAAATAGTTTATCAAAGTAACAACTTTTTTCTGTGGTATTCTTCAAAATCAGTCACCCTACAATGTAGTGTGTTCAAATAAAGGAAGATGTTAAACAGATGGATATAGTTAAAATAATTAGTGTGGTCTCTATAAACAACTTCTTCAGGGATTTGTATGTAGCGCTAACGTTTACTTCAGAATAAAACATTAACAAACAGGGAGGGAAGAGAATCAGAACTTTCACAGAGTTGTACTTATAGACAAAGCAGTTACAATGCATGTAACAAAAACAGTAAAAGTTTCTTTTAAAAGTTGATAGTTACAAATATGGTACGTAACAATTTTCTACTTTATTTCAGTACAATTTTCAACATACAGTCTACTATTTTTCAAGATATTTGAAGACTTAAAACAAAATTTCTACAGACTACTTGCAAACAGTAAAATTTAAGTAAAATGCTTACATTCTTATTTGAAAACAAAACTCAGGTAAAAAAAAAAAAATGGCGGGTGCAAGGTCTGCTCTCTGTTGCAATCTTACTTCAGATTTACTATTCCTAAAAAAACAAAGAAAAATTAAAGATTAATAAACATGTGGAAGTAAATGAACCATAATCACTGTTTCCAAAAATGAATTCACCCACCAAACCCATACAAAGAAAGCTGTTAGAATCATAACAAGTTGAAATTTTCTACCTTTTCTTCCTTGCGTCTGTCCTTCTTTTCTTCATTATTTTCTAGGGTCTCTTCTTCATCTTCAACAATCCCATCCCCTTGGTATTTGTCATGAGTCCATTTTGGACTGCTACCTGATTTTTTGAAGTTAAAGCGCCCTCTGCCACGTTGAAAAGTACCACGACCTCTTCCTCTTTTGGCCCAATAATCCACACCATCATCTCTGTCATCATGCTATAGAAAGGTTAAAAACAATCATCAATGAAGTGTCTTGTAAAGAAAATCATTGTTTCTCCAAATCTAAGTCATGGCATTAATCTTCCAAAGACTGGGTATAAGACTGGTAATGTTATAAAACGTAACAAAAGAAAATCAATGAAACTGAATTTTACAACAAAAACATATTCCATTGTCAGAATACTTACAACTTACTACTTAGTAAACCATGCACTGAAGGTCTCAACTGCTAAATTATCACCCATTTTCAGAATTTAACTTTTTACTTTCAACTAATTTCAATCTGAGTCCACTTGTTATTATGCTGTACTGAGTAAGCTCAAATAACCATTTTTTCCCAACAAAATTACCTTAGTCATAAAGATATGTTAAAAAGCCATAAAATACCATAATATTGTAACATTCCCTAGATAAAATAGGTGGCAAGAACTGTATTTTACATGCAGAATTTAGCATTCTATTGAGATTTAAATCTAGATTAACATATAATATACATCAATCTAAGCTAGAACTTCAATGACAAATCACAGTGGCATAGTCCCTATGTAATACCTCAGCTCTTCACCAACCTGAATTACAATAGTTATCATAGTCTAACCTTACTTTTTAAAATCAAACTGTTCTATTAAATAAAGTACAATATTGAAAAGTACTTGATTTTGTATATGAGGAGTAGCACACTCCAAAAAACAAAAGGTCAAAAGCATCCTGCATATTAATTACTCCCACAAAATGGGAAATAAGATAATGCCACTTTTACAAAACAAATATAACACAAACAGAACACAGTATAACCTATGCAGTATTAGTATTCACCAACTATCCAAAGAACACTGCACTTTTTAAAAAAAATGTGACAAGTACTGTTTTTCCAAACATAGGATACTTTTTTGCATATTTAATATAGATTACCTCCCTAGTGACTGAAAAAGCACAAACTATATACTGGTTAATAGACTATATGAAAGAGCACTTACCAATTGCTAATAATCTGTCTCTACCAAACCAAGAATTACTAGGGGTTGCGCTGGCGCTGTGGCATAATAGGTTAAGCCAGTGCCTGCAAGGACGGCATTCCACATGAGCACTGGTTTGAGCCTCAGCTGCTCTACTTCTGATCCAGCTCCCTGCTATTCCTGTCTGGGAAAACAGTGGAAGACTGCCCAGCTGCTTGGGCTCTTGCCACCCACATAGGAGACCCAAATGGAATTCCAGACTCTTGGTTTTAGCCTAGCTAAGCCCAGCTGTTGTGCTCATTTGGAGAGTAAACCAGTGGGTGGAAGATCAGATCTCTCTTTAACTGTCTTTCAAGTAAGTAAAAAAAAATTCCTAGGTTAGAAGTGTGCAGGACTCCATAGTAATGAATTTTAAAACTATCAAAAGCATAAATTTAAATACATAAGAGTTCAATAGCAAACCTAAAATAAACTATTTTAAAGCAGTCTGGCATTCAAAATCATTCCTGCCTGCTCAACTGTATTTCATGTTCCTTAAAGGCATTAAAACACTCAATTCGGGGCCAAGCTGTGGTGTAGTGAAAGCCACTGCCTACAGTGCCGGCATCCCATATGGGCGCCAGTTCGAGTCCTGGTTGCTCCACTTCCAATTCAGCTCTCTGCTATGGCTTGGGAAAGCAGCAGAAGATGGCCCAAGTCCTTGGGCCCCTGCACCAACATGGGAGACCTGGAAGAAGCTCCTAGCTTCAGATTGGCGCAGCTCCAGCCAGTGCAGCCATCTGGGAAGTGAACCAGCGAATGGAAGATCTCTCTCTCTCTCTCCCTTTGCCTCTGTAACTCTGCCTTTCAAATAAATAAATCTTAAAAAAATAAATGGTGGCAACAACAGCAATGTTTCCAATAGTGCTTACTAAGCATAGGGCATTATTTTGTGCACTTTACTTGTATTTAGTCATCCAATCCTCACAATAACCCTGTAAAGTACTGCCACTATCACCATCTTAGAAACCGAGGCACAGAGAAATTATGAGCCCTTATGAGCATCATCCACAGGATACATTTCTAGACATTCTGGTGGCAGTAAATAATTACCACACCAGGCAGCTAAGAGAAGAAACTTTAAAAGGCAGTGGCAAAGCTATGTGCTAGAGTTAAAACCAGCTGTTACTTTTACATATTCAAAAAAGTTCATGGAAAATGGAATTAAAGATAAGCTTATTTTGAAGCAAAAAAACTTTCTTTTGTAATATACAGTTTCTATGAACTTTGTGGCTGGTTAACTATCCCAAATGGCTGCAATGGCTAGGGCTGTGCCAGGCCAAAGCCTGGAGCCTGGAACTTCTTTCTGGGTCTCCCATATGGGTACAAGGACCCAAGCACTTGGGCTACCTTCCGATGCTTTCTCGGGCTATTAGCAGGGGGCATTTCAGGCAGAGAAAGACAAGACATTGGGGGGGGGGGGGGGGATGTCCTACACAAAGGATCTCCGTGAGAGACTCCAGGGGGAAAAAAGGGGCCATCAAAGAAGAATCTACCTTTCTCTGAAAGAGAGAACTTCCACTTAGTTTATGGCCCTGTCAAAACACTGACAGAGATTGTAGAATCAAAAGGCTTCCATAGCCTTAGCAGCTCATGTCAAGAGCCTCAGATGATCACTGCTGTCATACATAAGAATGTTAATTATTAAATTAACAAGAGTCACGGTGTACTTACTCTCCATGCAGGATCTCTGTCCTTAACGAGCTGTACTAAGAGAATTAATTGTAAAACTTGTTCTCAACCAGTCCTTTATACTTTTTGTGTGGGGGTGGGTGCAAATTGTTGAAATCTTTACTTAATAGAGTTGGTCTTCTATATATAAGGTTAATTAAAAACAAACCTTAATGAAGAATGGGATGGGGGCCAGTACTGTGGCACAGCAGGTTAACGCCCTGGCCTGGAGCGCTGGCACCCCATGTGAGTGCTGGTTTGAGACCTGGCTGCTCCACTTCCAATTCAGCTCTCTGCTATAGCCTGAGAAGGCAGTGGAAGATGGCCCAACTGCTTGGGCCCCTACACCCAAGTGGAAAACGCGGAAGAAGCTCCTGGCTCCAGCCTTCAGATCAGCACAGCTCCGGCCATTGCGGCCAACTGGGGAGTGAGCCAGTGGATGGAAAACCCCTCTCCCCTCTCTCCTCTCCCTCTCTGTGTAACTCTTTCAAATAAACAAATCTTTAAAAAAAAAAAAATGAAGAATGGGATGGGAGAGGAAGGAGGTAGGATGGACATGGCGGTAGGAGGGTGGACACAGCAGGAAAGAATCACTATATTTCTAAAGTTGCATATATGAAATTTGTATTCATTCAATAAAATGTTTCTTTAAAAAAAAAAAAAACGGAGCAGCTGGGGGGCCAGTGATGTGGCGTAGCAGGTAAAGCCGCTGCCTGCAGTGCTGGCATCCCATGTGGGCACCAGTTCGAGTGCTCCGTTTCTGATCCAGCTGTTATGAATTGGAAAAGCAGAAGATGGCCCAAGTCCTTGGGCCCTCTGCACCCACACGGGAGACCTGGAAGAAGCTCCAGGCTCCTGGCTTTGGATCAGTGCAGCTCCGGACGTTGTGGCCATTTGGGGAGTGAATCTGTGGACAGTAGACCTCTCCCTCTACCTTTGCCTCTCTGTAACTCTGCCTTTCAAACAAATAAATAGAATCTTAAAAAATAAAAGTGTACTCTGCCTGTCCAAAAAATAAATAAATAAATAAATAAATAAATAAAAGTGGAGCAGCCAGGACTCAAACCAGTGTCCTTCCAGGATGGCAGTGCTACAGATGGCAGCTAAACCTGCTACACCACAACACCAGCCCCTCCATAAACTTTTTGAGGCAAGATCCTTCATACAGTTATCTGAAACTTAGTACAGAAAATGGCCAGGGCCAGCATTGTGGCCACAAAGCTGATGCAGGCACCCCATACAGGCACTAGTTTGAGTCCTGGGTGCTATACTTGTGATCCAGCTCCCTGCTAATGCACCTGGAAAAGCAGAGGAAAATGGCCCAAATCTTTAGAACTCTGCCACCCATGTAGGAGACTAGAATAAGCTCCTGGATTCAGCCTGGCCCTGTCCTGGCTGTTGCAGCCATTTGAGGAGTGAACCAGCTGATTGAAGATCTCCTACCTCCCCCAACTCTGCCTTTCAAACAAATAAATTAAAAATTCTATAATAAGAAAACAGCATGCAAGAGATTAAACTATGTCTTTCAGAGGTACCCTGGCAGCTACTTGAGTGAAATTTTTGATGCTACACATACTGTTAATATTCACATTTTTACATCTAACTTTTCTACGTCATTAAAATTTTAGAGCTATTTCACAGATGATAAAGGGCCATAAGTTATAGGATTCTATACAGCCAAAATCATGTTTACAAAGCAATCTATATTGGAATCAAGATTTTCTGAATCATTCCTCATCTCTTCTCCATAACTCCATCCTGAATCCCTTTCGTCTCCTAGGAGTCTCTTCATCAGAAAACGGTATCAACTCAAAACTGAGAATGTGCCCATTCCAGTATTTTCTCAAGTGTTCCAACTCTTCACACTCACCACTTCACAGAATGCCAACTTCTACCTACAATTACTAATCCAAGTTTTGAGATGAAAAATTTCAGAAAAGAATGCAACAAATGTTACTCTAACTCAGTACTAGAAGATGAATGCACAGGACTTGCAGAACTGGCTCTGGAACCCAATTCCTGTGTTCAGATACTGACCCCATTCCTAACCAGCCACTTAACAATCAAGCCACTCAACTTCTGCACAATAGCTATTTTCATCTGCAGAAACAGAATATCCACAATTCACAAGGATTGTATATGCATTAAGTTTATAAAATGTTCAATAAATATTGTCTATTAGTTAAGTAGTGTTTCATCAATATGGGCAAAATTTCTATGCTAGTCAATTATTCTGAAACAACCTAAGAGGATGTCTGTTTTAAATCTAATTTCTTCTGCCTATTATTTTTGCTTGTATTTCTACTGTTGGCACCACATGTCTGAAAGATCACAGTATCTATTCCTAAGACATCCATGTAAAAAAAAAGTTACCATTTCAATGGCTCTTAAGAACCAACATAGTTAGGGCTTCAAAAAGTCCATGAGAAATGGAATTAAAAGATAGTGTACAATTTTCATGAACATATTCAGACCCTAACAATTCTACTTGATATTCTATTAGTCTATGACACATAAATGTGTGTATTCTACAGAGACCAAGACTTTATTACAATACAGTCAGAAAAGCAATATATATTACTACTTATAAGTAGTAAAATAGCAATCTTATTCATAAAACTAATTACCAATCAACCGAAAATGAGTATATGCCAGTTTATGGTAATGACCATGATACCAGATTCTGAAAATGCCAGAATGCCTGATCTAAATTACATATTTGAGAATTGTCAGACTTCCACATTTGGTCTACCTGTCCAGCAATTTTACTAGTATTCCTCACCCCACTCTAGAAATCACGTTCATTTCATCTTCTATTTGACAAAGTTACCTTTTCATGGCTTCTGTGGTAACTAGTAAGATGACCATCTGAAGATTTTTTTGGGCTCTTTATTAGGAACTGTTATCTTTCAGACATCTCCACTTGATTTCTCTCAGGCACTTCAAATTCAATCTGTCCAGACCCAACTTAATCTTCTCAAAAGGACTTCTTCCCTTTAAATTTACTATCATTGTAGTACTTCCTCTTCTCATCACCTACACCCAACTATCTGATCTAGAAGTCAGTCCCCATAGATACTACATTCTTAACTTCACACATCTAGCTCCATAGTTCAGGCACTCATTATCCCCTAAATCTTCTAACAACCATGGTTTCTCCTAACTGCTTAAAACTCAACCCCTTCTGTTAGCTGCAGCACATCTGCCGGTTGTTAAGCTCAAGAATCAAGCCAACTTCCTCCACAAAGTCTCTCCTAATCACCCTCATTTGTGTCGTTTTATGAGGGTAATTAAAAAAAAAAACACCTCAAGGTGCAAGACTTTAAAGATGATTCTGGGGCAAAAGAATTTGAAACTCATGTAGCATACTTTTTTCTAACACAAATCTCCCATAATTTTTTGAAGATCTCTTGTACATTTAGAATAGAATGTTTCTCTATTCCAAGTCTCAGAATTGTAATATTTGTCTTTCCATCCCTAGTACCAAGCATGAACAGCTGTCTGGTAATAAAACTCTTCAACAGTAGATGGATCTTTTAAACTTTTCTGTTACTGAATCAAATGCTTTTTATTTTTCAAATTGTCAACTGAAGTGACACAGAAGCCTAAATCTCTTATCTGAGAAGTATATGAAGCAAACAGAATGTACTCTGTAAAAACTTATGTAACTTTTCTGAAATCTTGATCATTAATATACCAAAGAGGAAAATGAAAATTTTTTTAAATGCATACCACTCATTTCCTCAAAAACAGATTCACTTCAAAATAGTTCTGCCCTCTAAGCAGGTATGTCATAAATATTCATCTTTATTCAAATATATTTGTAAGTCAAATGAAGACATAATGCTTTAAGTCCCATACTACCTTCCTCCTTGCTTCCACAAAGCAACTAATTATCAAAACTAGTCTGAGACATAACTTCCCTAAAAATGTGTGACCAAAACGAATAACTCTGGTCATAGTGTTGATATTTTCTTAAGTCTGCCATTATTATGCAAGACAGATCTCCTTTTCCCCATTGCAAACTGCAAAATAATGATTTTCTTTCTCTCAAGAATCCTTCAGGATCCACCACTTTTATTTAGCCTCATCTTTGGAAAACTACTTCAGATGGAAACAGTTCTGTCATAAGGAAGCATCCTATCAGTACCTAGCAAACTCTCAATAACAATTTTTCATCATCCTTTTACTTCAAAGAAAGCTGATAGCCTCCCTGAGATTCTCAATTAACCACAAATATAAAAGAATTCTTCTTGTCTTTTCACTGAACAATTGCTGTCATGCTGGAAAAATACCTTAGTGAGAATTTTCTATAAGCTCAACTACAATACAACAGTCTCCTCCCTGAATGTGGCTATCAAATCAGGTATATTTTTAGTTTACCCTGATCAGACTGTATTTGGTTATCAAAAAAGTACAACAGGATTAAAGGGACCGACATTTCCAAAACTTCAAAATGAATCTTTTAAATGGTCTCCTGCATTATGGTGAAATCTCATAGTGAGTATTCAAATGTATCCACCTAAGTATGCTTTGAAAATTAATGCAAACCAAATAAACACAGATTTCTAACACCCACCAAGAAGTACTTCTTGCTCTTTGGGGTATATTCTGGATCCCATTCCTCTTCCTTCGGTCTCTTTTGAAAAGTAGTATTTGAGTTGTTTGGACCAGTATTTGTCCCAGCAAAAACTCCTCTGGCTCTTCCTCTGCCTCTAATTCGAAACTGATTAACATTAACAAAGTTGTTTAGTAATGCAATCAAAAGGCATTTAGTTACATGCAAACTCTAATTTTACTGCAGTAACAAAAAACAAATGCCCTAATTTCCTGCCTAAACTCAATTTTATAGCCACTGAAGATGGAAGGATGACCATTTTATACCACAGGCAAAAATTTCTGCCTATTGAAACTTTAGTACATTAAGAAGAACTGAACAATCAAACTTAAGTGTTAGACCACTGCATTTCATGGCTTACACGACATATATTTTTACACAATCGCAGTTCCCCTCCCTCACTTTTACTAGCAAAAGGAACTAATTTCCTAATTCCTTTGAGTTATCATAGGAGCCAAACGTTCAACCAAACTATGATCATGTCTAAGAAAAAGCTGTTCTCTTTCCCAAATGACATCATTAAATGAACCCTACCAATATCCAACTAGATACTTGCTCTATGTAGCAATCTGAATCCAGAAATAAAATGGCAAGAAAATGCATTACTATGAAGTCATTAAACAGTTATAATGACTTTATGGGAAAATGAGAATATTATCTATTCTATGTAGAATAAAAAGAAAACAGGATTTCTATGGTTGATACACATAAGGACTTAAATAAGCAAAGCATGAAAATAACTAACAGAGATGAACACAGAGTTTTCAAGTATTTTTTTTTTTTCCAAAATCTAAGTGATTATAAAGAAGTGGACCTCAGTTAATAACTTTTTCTGATACTTGGACCTTTAAGTACTAGTTATTAGTCTCAAAACTGGGTTGTTACCTAGTGTACATAAATGCTTCTACAGATATCAAAATGGTAACTCTCAATGAAGATCAAATACTACATTTTTTTCAAGATTAATTCATACTGTAGGAATAGTGACTCACACTGACAATCTCAAAGTTATGTACTTGGCTTTCCTTATGTACATTACTCTCAGGTAAAGTCCTTTCAAATGATCAAAGATAACTTTATTACGTACAAAGGTTCCTCGTGGTCTGCTAACCCCTGCAAAGCCTGAATATTCTTTCAGTTCGTGGTGAGTTTTAAATTCTTCTTCTCTTTCCTTCTTACTCTCCTTTTCTTCTCGAGAACTGGGAGAAGAGGGTGATGCTGAAGAGGATGAAGACCGAGAATGATCTTGCTCTCTACTTTTATGTTTGCTGCAAAATAAAGAAAACAAAATATGTGCTATTGTTAACAAGATAAAGACCTCATTGAATCTTATAATAAAAGGGATATTTTTCAAGTAAAAAAAAACTATCCCCTATTAAAATTATTATATAAGCAAAATAAAGGGTATTAAACTTTGACAGTCTGTTTCCATTCTCCTTCAATATTTATTTGTTTTACATCACTAAAACTTGCTATGGCCTGCCAGTTACAAACTAGTAGCCTGTAAATTTCAGGAGTAAGGTTCAGTTCTTCAATATTTTTATTATCTTGTTATTAAAATGAAAGGAAGATAAATGTTCTTAAGACTTAGTTTCACAATGACTACAGTTTTTATACCCCAAGTGAGAACAGCTGGTATGCTTTGGGCCATAACACCATTATAGAAAATAAAAATCATGACATTACAAATACCGTTCATAAATTAAAAAAACACACAAGTAAAATCCACCATTTACCTAATGAACAGCAGGAAATACAATTGTCTATAATAGTTTGCAATCCTATTATTTGACTCTATGATGATCAAATTTACATGACTAACGCAACACCCGAGAAGATCATACCTGCAGTAAATCTTACCACTGCTAACAGTATCCATGGAAACATTATTTTCAAAGACTAATATATTTCTATTGCTAGTCCTTCCTCCCCACCCATCTCTCCCATGTTAAACCACTAGATATCAGTTCAAAACTCTTGTACTCTGGGTGTTATGAGTTGAAAAAGTGCGGAATCAAGCATAACGAACCAAAGTTCTTACACAAACTGTTTCTAGAAATGCACTGCATTGAAGTCCAACCTCCTGATGTAGCCTGGATAATAGGACACATTAATTTGTCATTTTTTTTTTCAGTGTTAGCTTGCTATTCCAAAGTTTTTGTCCTCATCCACCATAAGCCGTGTAAAAGACAAATACATTTTTGCTGTAAAACAAATAATTTTAATTGTTTAAATTTAAACATTTGATTACACAAGTCAAAATTGAAAGCAATTAAGCTGACAATTATTAAAGGCTAATTAGAAGCTAAAACCTAACTCATTCATTTCTTAACAATTACCTGTCATCTTTGTAAGATTTGTATTCCTTGTAATCTTTTGGAGTTTTCTCCTGCTTTCTTGATCCACTGGATTCCCTGGAGCCCTTGGAATCCCCCCGTTCTTTACTTCTTTCTTTTCTACGCCGATCAATGTCATGCCGAAGATCAGCAGAATCACATCTTAATTTTTTGTCCCCCTATAAAAGACAGATATAAAATACAGACTTCAGGGGAGAAATACACGCACAAATATGATATACACACACACATATAAGAAATCAAATTTTATACCAGTTTCTAAATCGGCATTTCAGTATCAGAAAATATCTGATCCTGTGTAATATACTACTACCATTACTTTGTTTAAAAATGTATTTGACTATTTTTACTAAACATTTATGTACAAGTGCAGTGAGACTCAAGTCACTAAAAAGTAATTAGCTTGAGGATTTTACAGGTTTCTAGTCAAAACAATTCATAAGCTACTGTATAGCAAAATAATAAATATTTTTCTACTCAGCACATCATTATCCCTCAACCTTCCAGAAGTTTTAAAAGAGTTGAATAATAGAAGTTATAATCTGTAGTTGTGATACAGCCTTCTCCCTATAAAGTTAAGGGATCCTGAAAATAATAGTTCTCATTAATTAAGCCTCATAATCATCAATCTCTTCCCAAAGAAGTTGACCAACCCAAAAAAAATTTCAAAAACAAGAATTCTGTAACTTCTATAACATGCAAGTAGAATATGATTAATGAAACCAATTGAGGTTGAACAAGGGTTGAAACAAAGCCAGAAAGATAATATTCGCAATCCTGTACTCAGTATCTTGGGCCATATACTGCCCTTTCTCAATTCAGGTATTGCAACGGACATTAGTTTAACTGGGTCACAATTCACCTCCTTCTTGTTCCATTGTTTTTTCAAATACTATATAATTAAGGAAGATGGAAAGAGGCATCTAGGAATGAAGAGAAATTATACATCAGTAAGATGCTAAGCAACGTGGACATCCTTGCTAGTATTCAACAATAAGAAATATTAACTCAGGGAAATCTAAGCTATAATATTCATAAACATGCATGAAACTGAAAGAATATACCTCCAAATGATATTAACTACTCACCTAATTACTCCCCCAAGGTAAGAAAAAAAAATCTCATCAAAACAAAACACTTCATTTCACCTAAGCATTATCAACTCCACAAGTAACAAGACAATTTAAATGAAACTACCTTGTAAACTGCTAATTCACTCCCTATACATAAATTACATACTAACATGTATTGTTCATTCAGATAAGATGATGAAGGATAAAAACCTATGTCATATTTCTTGTCCATCCATTAGTTAGCACTACTCTCTCCTCCAGATCAAATTCTGGGCTAAACAATGAAAAAGCAAGATACTCACTATCAGAGCATGAGTATAGATTGTTGGGAAAACAAAATTCACCAACAATGAAACCAACGTATTGAAGTTAAAAGCCAAAATGCATTCAATCATTCATCTCGGAATCTTTTTCCAAGATCAATATGCCTATGCAAAGAAGCTACTTTTTTTTGTAAGCTCTAGTTTCCACGTTCAGGGAAAGTTAATAACATACCGTATTAAACAATTTGTATAATATCACTGTCACTAACAGCTTCCAATAATAAGTGTACCAAATTTTCACCAAATAGCTCAATTATTCAACAACTCCGTAAAATATATGTATTTTCATTTTCCTAACTGGAAAACTAAGGTTCAAGAAGCTAATCATTTTCCACACATCATACAGTACTTAGTCACAGCAAGAATGGGAACAAAGCAGTATTTCCAAGTCCCCTAATCTTTTCCAAACAGTTGCTCCCTTCCCACCTTTCTCCACATTTCTACTAGAGACTTTATGACCTGTCAAATAAGCTAGTCTATCTAGCAAATGTCAGTTTTGAATTATCAGAGTGTATCAGACTCCCCTTAGCCACAGAATTCCATTCTCAAGAAAATCCCTCAACACCTTTCACAGGATCCTTTCTCAAGTTTAAATCCCATTCCCGCCCCCCAAAACACAGGAATGTGAAGGGTCTAGTATTTATTCCAAATGTTTTACTTGTAAATCAGTTCTTAGAATGCTTATTTCTTAATCCACATCAAAGATGCCCAGTAGCATGAGAATTATTTCATATTATCTGTAAAGAACCTAGAGATACCAATTTAGGCACACACAAATCAAGGAATATTTCTTGTCACTCATCGATCTCACTTCAAAACATTTTCAAAATCCTAATTTCTATGCAGATTCTGTAATTGTCTTTTGTCTAACCACTGATTCTTTACTCTTTACTTAAGATTAGTATTTTTGCTCACTAGTATTTTCAAAAACTACTCATGATTTAACTTACAATATTTAATATAGTGTCAGCTTAATTTCTTCTAGGAAGGAACACTATGTATCCTACAATGTATATTTACAAGTTAAAAATAGATGGTATCTGTTAATGCTTTGCCTTAAGAAATATTTCATATACTATCATTAAGCGCAACCTAACACACACACAAAAAAAGCACATTCAAAAACACACCTTTTGATTTTCTTCTTTAAAAATTCTCTCTTCCCCTGCTAAACGGGTATGCTTCCTCAGGGCACTTGGAGAGATGTCAATTCTCCTTAAGGTAAAATAAAGCATATTTGTAGTCACAATAACTTTTATGGCTCAAAAAATACACAATATTGTCCATTTTCATATGTAGTACTATACAGTTATTTTTCTCCTAATCAAGAATCTAACTCCTGACAATTAAAAAATAAAAGCTACATCTATGAATTAAAATGCTTACCAGATGATTTTTATATAAAAAAGAATGCTCATCTTTTAAAACAAACATTTTAAACATCAAAAGTAGAATTTTGTTGGTCTATTACCATTTTAAATGTAAACCACACAATTATAATACATCAATATTCTCAATGAATACAGTATGAACAGTATTACTGACTCTCAGTAATCTTCAAATTTTTACAAATCCTATGCATACTGAGTTTTATTTGGTGGCTTTCCTTGACATTTTAAGCTACGTTTAGTTGCAATATTTTATACTTCTTAGAGCAGTCACCACCAAAACCACATCAACTATGCATGGTAACACTGAATTTGGTCCTTTATAACTAATATCACTAACTGTCTTAATCCCCCAGCAAAGTAGGATCATCACAATATAATCAAGTGACAGAATTGGGATTTCAACCTAATTGTCTAATTTCAGCTTTCAAACTCTTACTAGTTCTATTTCTCATCAATATTTTTATTTCAAACAAACTTACTTAAGTAAATTCAAGGGTCATTTTAGGTATCCATTCCTCTCCCCCAAAAAACAAGTGAACTGATAAAACAATTTAACTTCATAATGCACCGCTAAGAGTTAGTATTTTTAAATTCTATCAAGCAGTTTAAACCAAGTAAAGTGAAAAATGAGACAGAACGTAAAATTTTCAAGTCTTGGGAATACAAGGATGATTCAAAAGGCTTGTTTTGGTACAAAAATTCTCAAATTCATGTATATGGAGGTCTTCAAAAAGTTTATGGAATTGCATATTATGAAAAAAACTGCATATATTTCAACAAATAACTCATCTTTTAATTGCATTTTTCCATGAATTTTCTGAGGTATCCTTATATATTTACTCAAAGTCTAAATGAGGAATTAAAACCCAAGTATTTTTATCACGATGATAACATACTTCCAATCCAACATAATCTTGATTAAACAGCACCTTTCTATGAAAGCAATGTTACAGGCCAGTTCAATACTACACATACCTGTGTATCTCAGGGCTCTTTTGGCGGGTACTATGTTCTTCAGTGGCTTTCTGATACGAAGTAAACCGCTCGTTTAGGGTCACTGCAGGTGATTTGAAGTATTGCTCTGTTGATTTAGGAGAAACACTGGCCAATTAGTTACCTTTACTTTTAAGAGAGATTTTTGTTTGTGACAAGAAGGCATGTGGCAGGTGGAAAAAAAAATACTCAAGAAACCTACCAGAAGAGAATCAAGTGTTACAAAAACCTCCTACCCTTTCCTGTTTAACTTCTTGTACCTCAACAGGCAAGTGATTACAAAGTTCCTCCAGAGGACCCAGTCAATACTACACAAAATCCAATACTACACATAATCCAAAAACAGTAGATTAAATCAAGCACCTCTAATTCCATTCCACTAATGCACTACTTCCTCAAATGGAACAATTATGTGGAACAATGTGGATATCCTTATACCTTGCCAATATGAACCCATGAAGCTTCAAGTATCATTTGCAGAAAACAAAAAATATGAAAGTAACTATGAAGCTGGTTAGAGTAAATAAAATTACTTCATCAACATCTATGTTGATATACCAACAGAAATGGCTTTAAGAAAAAACTGAATACTGTCAATCACAAAAATATTTTAAAAATCAATGAACAGACACTAATTAATCCAAAAATCTGGCGTCTTGGCAAACCTGACAGCACATTTGGTATTGCTGTCTTTCCTTAAACAATTTTAAAATTAGTAAAATCAATACTGACGAGCTTTTAAACCAGTTCAGGATATGCTGTAAATGTCAAATAGGAAGATGTATAAAGTCATGAACTATGAAATGTTACAATATGAAGCAAGCTATCTGCTTAACAGGTCAACATACATCTGTGTCAACTTACCGCCCAAAATCCAGCACATGTCTCATAACCAATCATTAAAACTTGAAACGGCCACTACCAGGGTAGTGCCTCAATCATAATTCCATGAAACCCAGGAATTTGAGCTAGCAACTCAGTTTTTATGCCATTTTTGCCAGGAAGACAGAAGATTCAACTTTGCCTGTTATCTTTCAACAGCTATTTTACTTTGAAACATGGATTTTGCCATTTCAAAACATATTCCAGGACCTAGTTACAATGAAAAAGAAAACATCACTGGGCATTTTCAGCTCTGTATAAAGTAAGAGCTGTTCAGACTGGTTGCACAATACCATTTATGAAGCATAAATATAGTTGTTTTAAAAAATTTAAAAAGAAAAAATTTAAAAATTTAATAAGATCTGATCTCAAAATTCAGCAATAAACAGTAAAATGCGGAGACAGGTCAAAAAATGGTGAAAAAAAGAAAAAAGATAATGTTTCATATTTTTCATACCACCGTAATATGGTCATAAACTGGTTCACAAACCTAGATAAAGCCAAGCAGCAAAACTCTTGTTACCATGCTTAAATACAGTCAAAAAGAAACTCATTTAATATTCATTGTTTTAAAATGCATGAGGAATTGCTAGTGAAAAGTTTCAGCTATTATAATGAGGTATTCTCATGTCCACTAACACAAACTTTAAAAAAAAAGTTTAATAACCGACAGCCTGGGAGGTTCCTGGGAAAGAACCTGTTTTATCAGCAAGCTTCTTTTTAAACACAAACAGAAAACCTAACTGCCCACAGAGTCATACCCTAAAACCTCTGAAAGTTATCAGTAACTTTGAAACAAAAATTACATATTGATTAAAATATATTATTACTTTAGTTGAAATTAACACATTATCTTTAGGCCCTAAAGAAATGTCACTTATCCTATTTAGTCACTATATCACTGTACTTATAATCAGCTTATCTAATGCACTCAATTTTTTAAAATATCTTTCCCATTTAAAAAATCTGACAAGTTTTCTTCTAGTTTATCATTAAGTATTATAAACGAGTAACTCAAAAAGAAAGACAGTTTACACTTTTTTCTACTGGTTTCTGATTTAAAAAAAAAAAATTGAAAGGAAAATTTTAGTAAATAATGTTTGGTAATAATACTAACTCATTTTGTTGTAAATCTATGCCAAAGGTACATTATCACAAGTCATAGGCATGCAATGAAAGATAATCTGTAAGCACTCTGCACTTCAAATCTTGTTTGACAATTTTTAAAGACTACTAAACAAATCTGTATCATGTTTTATCATGATATAAAATTTTTAGAATGTTTTAATCCTAGCATTTGGATCACTTTTTAAAAACACCCCATTAATGTTAATTCTAAGACAACTGACATCTCGTCTATAAAAACTGTTTTTTCCAAATTTTTAATGGTATTGATGTACATCCGCCACCCATGGGGTACCTTTTTAAAAGTAAGTACTTTTTATTTGCATGGGAGAGGCACTGACCTCACAACACTTAAAACATACAAGCATACCTTTAACATGATGAACCAAGGACACAATGTGCTGTATAAATGACTCCGAAGTGCTTTTGCTGGCCTGTGGCAACTTAATGTGGTCAAAGATGGATCGGAATTCTTGTTCCTTCTTGACAGAATGGACAAGTGTACTAGCAAGTAGCCTGTCTTTAGTCAAGGAAGCAGGTCTGGAATGTATCGATAACACACACACACACAAACAAAATATAACATTGGTTTGAATATGAAAACGGTATGTTAAAAAATAATTAAATGGATATTAACTAGATATCCATAGACTACTTACTGGGCATCAATGTAGAATTACCTGTTAGAATCATCAAGAGGAACAGGTGCCATTTTGAGTTTGACTTCAGGACGGTGAGAATCACTGGCTATCATTTTGATCCTAAGTGGGCTCTCCTCTCTGAAGGTAGACTTTTCTCTTGTGTCAGGATTCTTATGCAGAGGGGGACTATAATCAAAGAGGTCTTTGAGCTTTTCAGACTTTACCTGCTCAGGTGACTGAGTTTCTTTCTTTACTGTTATTCTTTCAGAGCTTTTGTCTTCTTCCTTGTGTTTATCTTTTGTAGCGCTAGGCCTTTCCACTACATATCCAGTCTCTTTAAGCTTGTAATTTTTTTCTTCTCTAAATCCATCACTTTCTCTATTGCCTTTCAATGAAACTTTGGACTTGTACTTGGGTCCTTCCTCCTCAGTATTCCGGTGAGATCCAGTACCAAAATTTTTACCCTGATCTGCAAGGACTGACTTTCTAAACTGTCTATAATCCTCTGTTTCCTCTGTGTCATCCCCTTCCGAATCATTAAACTTCTGTTTTCCAGACTCTTTATCACTGAAATAATCTAGTGCTTCCTGATCTTCCCATTCTCCCTCTGCCCTTCCTTTCTCCGATCCTTTCTCCTTTGGAGCTTCTTTATCCCTGGTATTACCCCTATCAAGCAGGAATACTCTAGACTCTTCATCTGTGAACCTGTAAAGAAGCAGAGAGGAGGACAGTTAACTCTGGATTGCATTCACTGCATATTATTTTGCATACTTCAAGTTGTTGCCCAAAACCACAGGACCAGCAAAAGAGAAAATAATCCTTTCAACAAATGTTCCCCTCACCGAGGTTCCACTTTGAAAAATCATTAAAGCAACAATATAGAATTTACACAATGACTTTTTAAGTAAATTTACATTATAAGGCTTTAGTATAAAAAGGTAAAGCCATTCTCAAATCTATCTTATTTAGTCACAGTCCACAATTCTATATCAATACAACATTGCCTAAAATTTAAGACTGCAAACCACTAACAGATAATTCCCTTATTAGAATTCTGCTTACACTTAAAATTACAAACTATTTCATTTACTTTTTCCCTGTTAATGCATCTATCAACACTATTAGAGTCAATGAGAAATATTATCATCTCTTCTACAGTCAAGCAGAATTTATTAAATACTGAAAGCACTGTTTTTTTTTGTTTTGTTTTGTTTTGTTTTGTTTTTGACAGGCAGAGCAAGAGAGAGACAGAGAGAAAGGTCTTCCTTTTGCCGTTGGTTCACCCTCCAATGGCCGCCGCGCTGTGGCCGGTGCACCGCGCTGATCCGATGGCAGGAGCCAGGTGCTTCTCCTGGTCTCCCATGCGGGTGCAGGGCCCAAGCACTTGGGCCATCCTCCACTGCACTCCCGGGCCACAGCAGAGAGCTGGCCTGGAAGAGGGGCAACCAGACAGAATCCGGCGCCCTGACCAAGACTAGAACCCGGTGTGCCGGCGTCGCAAGGCGGAGGATTAGCCTATTGATGAGCCGCGGCGCCGGCCATGAAAGCACTGTTTATAATACCACACAAATTATATGACATTATTTATCTAGACTACACTCTCAGAATGAAAAGAACAAAATAAGCTTTCGGTGCTCTCATATCACATTGTTTTCTCAACAGTTATACAATTTCTAACATTTATCATACTTTATACAACTTAATTTCTCCTCATTTATAATTTTAATTCTGGCCTAAAAAAGGAGGACTATAAATTAGTTTTTAACATTTAACTTCCAAAGCCCACCAAAGAGTAAAAACAATATGGAATTCTTATAGAGGAGGAAGTAATGAGTAGAAACAGCTAGTTACATACATATTACAATGTAATTTTAATTAGTCCCAAATAGAATCAAAGAACAAAGTATTAATATAACCTGAATTCTCTAGTTCCTACCTTTTTAAGAACTTTCCAGACTTTGCAGTTTCCTGATCTCCGCCATCAGGATAAAAGGAGGAACGTCCCCTAGAGTCATCTCTTGGAGCATTCTGTGGTGTGATTGTCTTTGCAGGGCTTCTTCGTGAAGGGATGTGGTGAATTGGGCTATTCTGAGAAGGGCTATATCTACTAGACCCATTTCCAACAGAACCAGATCCAGACCTTTCAGGACTATGCTGAATGGAATGTGAATGCTGAGAGGGGGTATTTTTTGCAGAGTGGACTGTACTGAGCATAGGGGCATCAGAGCAAGATGAACTCTGACTAGGTGGTGTAGCAATAGGTGAAGGACTATGGGGTGATCTAGGACTATTATCATAAGCTGAAAGGCCTGGCCAAATATCACCGGATGTGGCTGATGATTTATTGAACTCATCAATAGATTCAGATGGGTCATGTTCAAAAGTATCTTTCGGTTCCTCTTGTGATTTACTTTTCAAAGGACTCTCTTCTTGGGGCTCCCCTTCAGCTTTTTTGGTTTGTTTTTCCTGAGATCCTCGTCTTTTAGACACAGGAGATTTGCTATATGGGGATGAAGAACGAGACGACGATGATCTTGGAGACCTAGAGGATCTATATGACCGGCGAGATCTGCTTCGGGATCTTTGAGAAGAAACAGATCTTCTTTTTGGACTCCTGGAACGTGATCGACCTCGTCTAGGACTCCTAGAGTGCCTTCTATTCCAGACAGGTCTATAACCACCTCGATGATATCTACCTCCTCCTCCTTGGTAATACCCTCTACCCCTTCCTCTGTACCCATAAGGTCGTCTCATTCCTCTATTATTTCTGTAATCCCGACGATAATCTCTAGAATAAATACGATCTCTACTACGAGATCTTGAATATGTTCTGGAACGAGACCTAGAACTAAAAATGAAATAAATATCAATGCAAGAAAAAAAAATTCCTTTCTACTGATCTAAGTATTTCTGGTTAAAATAGCATGTAAATAGTAAAAAACTTATTTGTACAAAAGTTCACTGTTTTTAATAAACAAAAAAAAAACAGCCTTACTTCTAAGGTAACTAATGAGAGGGAAAATTAAAGATCTTAGAAATAAGGCATAGAAAATAGGAAGAAAATCAGCATGTACAACATTAGGACATAATAGAAAATTACAGTTTACAGGCAGCCACTTAAATAGATAACATGAAAACGTTTAATGGTACTATTTATTACTGAATAGGGAAAAGATTAACCAATATTATAAAAGTGAAATACCATTAGAAAATAATCAAACTAGGCCTAGAAAGACACAAAAATCATGATTTATTTTTAATGGATTGTATCCACTTTTTAACTTTTTTTTTTTTTTTGACAGATAGAGAAGTCTTCCTTCCGTTGCTTCACCCCCCTAAATGGCTGCTACAGCCAGAGCTATGCCGATCTGAAGCCAGAAGCTAGGTGCTTCCTCCTGGTCTCACATGCAGGTGCAGGGGCCCAAGCAGTTGGGCCATCCTCTACTGCCTTCCCGGGCCACAGCAGAGAGCTGGACTGGAAGAGGAGCAACCGGGACTAGAACCCGGCACCCATATGAAATGCCAGTGCCGCAGGCAGAGGATTAACCAAGTGAGTCACGGCGCCGACCCAGATTGTATCCACTTTTATTTTCAATGTGTGGTTTCTATTTTATATGCTATGCATGTACTACTAACTGAAGAAAAACCAGTCATTTTCAAATAAAAAACATCTTTCGACAGATACAAAGACTCAAGAGTCAGAAATGAGATGCTATAAGAACAGAGATCATTTACTGCCAAATAATTTTTATATTACCCAATTCATCTCTTAATATTATGAATAGGAATATGTCATTTATTAGCACAATGATCTGGAATGAGACTCAATGGATTCAAATCTAAGTTCTGTCATTTATTATCCACATTTATCTGCAAATTGGAACTATTTTCAATTTCTCCAACTTTAAGGTGAGAATAAGAGATTCATTTCACAGACTCTGAGAATAAAATATATTAATGGGTTCAGCATTCTGTCAGTAGGTAACAGGCACTCAATAAATATTTGCTGGTATGATTATTAGAAGAATTAAGAGCACATTAATTCACCTGTATCGCTTCTTCCTAGAGTGTGATCTTGATCTTGATCGAGAACTAGACTGTGATCTAGACTTCGATCTTGAAGAATGTGATCTAGAATTGGAGCGACCCATTTCTCCCTAGTCAAAGAGCAAAAATGGTTAACACCATCTTATTTTTGAAGTTTCACATTATTTGCAGATACAAATGGAATTTTATGTATTTCTCAGACATCACTATTCATCATTACCATTCTTTTCAAATGAAATTTAGAAGACAGTTCAAGATCCTAACTAAAACTGTGTCATCACCTAAATGACAGGTACTGTATATTGAAGACACAACAGAAAATTTCTATGGACTGCCCCACATATATGCCACAATCCAAAAAAGCAACAGCTGCAGATGCCACAAAGAGCAATGATATCAGACTGCAGCAGTATACTAGATGTCATTCCAAGCCCAATACAAATGCCTATCTCTTCTGTAAAAAAAGATATTATCAGAGTATCATAAATAAGGAATCTGAAACAAAGAAAATACAAGTGGCACAATACTGAAGCAAAATAAAATCTACAAGACAGTCATCACAGTAGTTTATGGTCTTGAAATAGGACCAAACTGACCACTCCATTTACACAATACTGCCTGGAGCGGTACTGGAGTCTCCTAGTAGAATAAAGGGCACTATGCCTTCAAACAGCTGAAATAATGGCTCTGCTCTTCAGGAGTCATGACCACAGGATAAAAATGGACTTATGTGACAATACCAAGTTCACCCTGTAGCTTTCTGGGAAGATGTAAAAGGAACTGGAGAGACTGCCACAAGGGATAATCTTAGGAGTACATGGAAAAGAAAAGTTGGGAGCCAGTACTTTAACTTTAGTTCTAAACACTGTAAGGTATCCAATGCTGCAATTATACCTCAAGAAGTAAAAAAATCATTAAACAGGACTGATTTATATTTTATATTTCCAAGGAAGTCACTGCATGTGTATTCCTTCTGTCATATTCTAAACTTTCGAAAGATTTTTAAAAGTACAGTCTCCACTTCCCAACCTTATTTTGGCTATAAATTTCATTATTTTATTACTCAAAATAATTATTTCCATAAAAACCGACTTACTAAATTTCTAACAGTCTGAAATTTCCATATATTTAAATCATATCCCCCACAACCAATTATACTTGAAGGCACTTATTTTCTCTAACTAAACTTTGATCACCTTTACAGGTTAGTATTTGGAGCTATTAAAATGAGTTACAGAAGTTATACATTGATAATGTTTGCATAGCTCCTTCTCAAAGGACATAAATGACAAACATATTTTAAAATAAAACTCTCTTCAAATACATTAGCGCCACCTTTTACTCTTCTTCTCAACCTCAAGTAAGCAAGAAATACATAAAGATAGAAGTAAAATATAGGACAAGTGATCAAAAATGTGGAATAAGAATCCCACAACCAATATAAAAGTAAATTTAATATAAACAAAAGGAGATCTAGTTCTTGGTAGAAAAGACAATCTGGCTTACCAAACTGTTATTTTTATTTTGATAGTGAAATTTACAGTCTGAAACAAAAGAACTGTGGACCATAGCAAATTGTGACACTTTATTGCTATTTGATCTCAAAATATGCTTCTCTCAAACTTTTTAAAGGACATATGTAATTTATTAAATTTGTAATTAGATTTCAAGAAACTGACTTTTTCCTACTCTGAGATCACTGTGTAAGAAACAAAAAGGAGCAGCCACTTAGCCTAGACAGCTACATCCCTGATCACAGTACCTAGGCTCAACTTCCAACTCTGGCTCCTGACTACAGCTTCCTGCTAATCCAAGACCATGGGAGGAAGTAGTGATGGCTCAAGTAGTTGGGTTCTTGCGATCCAGGTGAGAGATCTGGATTGAGTTCCACACTTTGGGACCCTCCAAGCTTTGGGCAGGCTTCCCCCCACTCCACCAAAGGGGGATTGCTGTAGGCATTTGTGAAGCAAATGAACATGAGAACTTTATCTCCCAAATAATTCTTTATTAAAAACAATAAAACCAAAAATCCAGAGCTGCAAATTTTGGAGATCCCAAGAAGGCAAAATTTATTTTCACTGTATTAATAAGTAAAAGAAACATTCTCAATTCATTTAAAGATAAAGGTATGGGTTATGTATGTATCTGTAGAATCTCTGTTCTTGGCTTTTGGGACATTTCTATTGTAATTTCTGCTACAAGATTCAGGAATGTTGTAGGCTTTTCCAGTCTAAAAATCTTAGTTGGGGTGGAATTAAAACACACACACACACACACAATTAACAGATTCTAGATTAAGAAAAACAAATTCTCCTTCCAAAACTATAGACTATCCAACCAAGCATTTTTAACAGAATTATCTGAACAATATTATACATGGCATTATTAACTATTAACCATTCCTTACAATGAAAATTTGGTCAAGGTAAGGACAATGCCTTTTGTCTTTTATGTTCAATAAGAATACAGCACTGCTTATGGTATGAGTACAACAGTTATTTCACAAATAACCTTTGAATGAATGCATTCTCCAGAACAAGGGTTTTGTTTTGTTTTAAACAGCAAGTTTTTTTTAAAGGCTGGGGTTTTTTCTTGTTTCTATATACATATCTGAACCTTCAAAGAAAGTGCTAAGAAAACATCTATTAATTATCAGTCCAAAATAAATTTGGATTTTTTCCTGATCGCCTATAAAAATAAAAGCATATGTGGCTAGAAGAACCTTGGTATATAACCTCTGTATTTAGACCATCTGTATCAAATTCAGGCCAAAAATTTCCTTAGATGTATGACCTTAGTATCTTTCAACCTCAGTCACTTCAATTGTAATATGAAGAAAATAACAGTACCTACTTCATAGAGTTGTAAAGGACTAGATGGGTTGACACATGTATTCTACTTAATACAATGTTTGGTACACATAAGCAATTAATTTTAATTACCTTAACATCAAAGGAGAGAAAAAAAGTTATTGTACTCCTCTTGACTGCATGAGGGAAGATGGGTTAAGTAGCAGGGTCTTTCTGTCTTGTTTTGTTTTTAAATAGCTTTGTATATTCTGAGTCTTTTAGTAGATGTGTTTACAGAAGTAGAAGAAGCAGATATACAACCTAGAAGCAGGAGAGATTAAAACAATCTTTTTCCTAAAACTAACTTACAATCTGGCTTAACTTCATACAAGCACAAAAAAAAAAAAAAAAAAAAAAAAAAAAAAACACAAACCCTGCAGACCACATCACATGTTTCTTTTACATGTTTTTGTTTTTTAATTTATTTCAAAGTCAAAATGACACAGAGGGAGAGGGAAAGAAAAACAGGGAGGGGGGGAGAATAAAAGGAAAGAGGGAGGAAGACTGAAGGGGGTGTGAAAGATTGATTTTTCCATCCATTCACTGGTTCACTCCCCAAATGCCCACAACAGCGAGGGCTGAGGTAGGCCAAAGCCAGGAGCCTGGAACTCAATCTGGGTCTCCCAAGTGCATGGCAGTGACTCAAGTACTTGAGCCATCATCTGCTGCCTTCCAGGGAGCACTGGCAGGAAGCTGGATCAGAAGCGGAATCAGAAGCCAGTATTCAAACCAGACACTCCAATGTGTGATGCAGGTGTCCCAAGTGGCAGTTTAACCCACTGTGCCACAACACCGGCCCAAGACCACATCACTTTTAATCATTCCAACTGAATCATCAGTTCAGGAGTCACATTTCCAAGTTAAGCCAAACCTAAAAACTAGAAAGATGAGTGTTACTTACCTTGGGCTTTATGCAGGATCAGTAAGTGAAGACTGAGATACTGTAAAATTCTTCCTGGAGAGAATGTTCTGAGAAGTTAAACTCTAGCTTCAGATTCCTAGCAAAGATTTAAAAAAATATTAGATTTATGGTAAATTAAATATACAGTGAACTCTATATAATACCATGAACTCTAATAAAGGCACATATAATGATTTCAAGGGAGGAGGAACATTAGAAAACAACTTTTAACAACAAAAACTTGAAACTCAACTTTAACAATCACAATGTGACAGCAACTTAATCTTTTGGTTTAGCTACATGAATTCTAATTTTATCATTTAGATTATCATTTAGATTTTAGAAAACAGAACTGTCACTCTCAGAAAATCAAAAGTAGCTAACAATGCATAATGTGTACTTAAATAGAAATGGACCAGACCAAACAGTACCTAGCACATGGAAGTGAGAAACTTGGATTTTATTTTAACTTTAATGGGAAACCCCTAGAGAATTTGATCAGGATTGTCACACCATATAATTTACATTTTAAGACAACTGCTAAGGTTGGTGCCATGGCGCAGCAGTTTAATCCTCCACTTGGGGCATCGGCATCCCATATGGGCTCCGGTTCTAGTCCTGGCTGCCCCTCTTCCAGTCCAGCTCTCTGCTTTGGCCTGGGAGGGCAGTGGAGGATGGCCCAAGTCCTTAGGTCCCTGCACCCACATCGGAGACTAGGAAGAAGCACATGGCTCCTGGCTTTGGATTGGCACAGCTCTGGCCACTGCAGCCATTTGGCAAGTGAATCAACGGAAGGAAGACCTCTCTCTCTCTCTTCCTCTCACCGTAACTCTTCCTCTCAATAAAATATTAAAAAAAAAAAAAAAAAAGACAGCTGCTGCACACAACATAGACAGCATGGGAAAGGGAGCCAATAGTAAATATAGGAAGTTCAATTTATTAAATAGTTAATCCAAAATTTGCAATCTCCTAACTCCAATCCCTGTGCTCTTTCCAAAACTCTTTTTTTTTTTTTTTTTTTGGGGGGGACAGGCAGAGTGGATAGTGAGAGAGAGACAGACAGACAGAAAGGTGTTCCTTTTTGCCGTTGGTTCACCCTCCAATGGCTGCTGCGGCCGGCGCATCTCGCTGATCTGAAGCCAGGAGCCAGGTGCTTCTCCTGGTCTCCCATGCGGGTGCAGGGCCCAAGGACTTGGGCCATCCTCCACTACCTTCCCGGGCCATAGCAGAGAGCTGGCCTGGAAGAGGGGCAACCGGGATAGAATCCGGCGCCCCAACAGGGACTAGAACCCGGTGTGCCGGCGCCACAAGGCGGAGGATTAGCCTGTTAAGCCACGGCGCCGGCCCCCAAAACTCTTAATGGGTGGCTCAAGTGGCTAAAATTAAGGTACAAAATTCAAAATGCCAAATCAACATTCCCTTTATTGCAACCAACATCACTAACAGATTTCATGTGTAAATAAAGGTAAAGAATAACTTGCCTCAAACGCCTTTACCCAACTATTCACCAACCAGTGAGGAACAAGGATTAAAATATAATCTAGCTTTACTTTTAAAAACAAAGATCATAAATATTTTAACAGAGCCTATCTTTATGGAATAACACATAATGTCCAGGCAGAAGTGATGAGAGTAAAGAACCTGAAGAACAAAATATCTTAAGATGCAGCTTCCTAGAATCAATCTATTTTAGGGTACGATTTTAAGCACATTTGAGCCACACTTTCATTTTACCAGACTCAAGGAGTTTGCGCCCCACAACTTATAAACAAATTACTGATATTCTTATCTTTTAAAATCTTAAAAATAATATCCCGTCACTATTATTCCAGTAGACTAAGTTCGAACACTGGTTCATCATTAGCTACCCAACACTGCATGTTACCTTAATCTCTTTCAGCTGCAATTTCTGCATGTGCAAAATCAGGCTGGTCCTACTGAGTATAAACAACTTGACTCAATGTCTGCCACATGAAAATTCACTCACCCATTACCTATCATCACCAGTAAACCTTGTTTATGAAAGTCTTTCTGCAGGCTACCCATTAGGTTTACCTGAAATAATTCTTGAATTTAATATTACTGTAATATTAATCTACATTACATAAGTCTTCCCAGATATACTTCCCAAAATGTCTGGAATTTCACTTTAAGATATTCCACAAAAAAGGGAAATAATATTAAATAAAACTAATAAAATGCTAACAATTATTAAACTCAGATGATCATGTTGTACCTTTCTGCTTGAAAATTTCCTTAATTAAAAGCTTTCTAAAATGAGGAAACAGAAATGTTCTGTCACAAAATCTTTACTATTAGTCAAGAGGGGGAGCACACGACTGAAGAATCAGAATACCTGCATTCTAAAACCAGGGAGTGCCACTTTCGGGATATGTGGTATTGGCCTCTACCTAGAAAATGAAGAAATACTGGCTTGCCCAGTAAAATTAAAGTCTTTAAAAACTCCAAAATTACACAAAAATGTAGGCTTGTATTATTACGTGTCGCTTAGACTAGTTGTTTTTTAGTCTGGGGAGGACAAAAAAAATTAAATGTTTACAACTCTTGAGGTAGTATTGATGACCACTGTGCAAAAAGCCAAACATGAAAAATGAAGAAATTCATATCCTACAGGTACAACATTTACACTAATTCCCCAAAATGCTTGTCTTTTCCATTCCCTTACCTAAAATAAGTAACAAAGAATTCAGAAAGCATTTGACTAAGTATTTCAAATGCAGTTTCTGAAAATTCCTAATCCAAAGCGCTATGCAAAACTTAAAAAAATTCTTCCATTTCTCCAAGTTTTCTCTCATGTTATCTAGCAGATTGCTGCTCACTTAAGTTGTTCGATAAATTCAACTAGATCTTAGCCTACCAGTGAGAAACATTTTTAAATGATTTAATTTTTTAAAGTGATTTAATTCTTAAACATTTTTATTTATTTCAAAGGCAAGTAGAAAGCAAGCATGCCAGCTCCCATCTGCTGGTTCAGTTCCCAAAGGCCCATGACACTAGGAAGCCAAGAACTCAACCCAGGTCTCCCACCAATTACTTGAACCATCACTGCTGCCTTCCAGGGTCTGCACCAACAGAAGCTGGAATGGAAAGCAGAACCAGGATGTGGGCCTTCCAAACAATATGCCGAACTCCGTCCCAGCAGTACTTCATACAAGTCTCTCTCACCAAGTTCTAAAATACTAAACTTCCAAGTCAAGAATCTGCTCTAAAGTCTTTTGTCATCATTTTAATTCTCTAAATTCAGGGGGATTGCAGTGTTGAACAAAATGTAATGGCCAAAGTTGTGAAATACTGAGCCACTTTCCACAATCTCTCCCATCGAATTTACCCCGAACTGGTTAACATCACACAAAAACACAAATCCACCTGCAGCAGTTTTTCCTAAGTAAAAATTATCTTCTCAATAGTAGCCTAACCATTCCATCTAGAGTCTAAATGGAATAAGAAGTCACAGGACGAACAAGGAACTCTGTTTTCCTTTTTTATTATCAAGAAATTTAAAATAGGTGGCTGCAAAGGGATTTGAGTTTAAAGTAGCTAATCATCAGATCCAGCCATATTTGCTTTCAACTTTAGTCTTAACTTTCAACCCTTACACTTTTTAAGTGTGATGCAGAAAAGCACGCACCCCCACTACGTCTTAAGAAATTAATCAAACTTAGAGGTTTAAAGCAAAGGCAAAGTCCACAACCTCAACTGGCCACTCCTACCCAATTATCCCCAGCACTGTCTGCCAATCATGGCTGCAACATTTCTAACGCGATGTAATAGGCCGCAATCACTCGCCCAACGGCCAGGGCTTCCCTAGCGCATACTAATGGGAGGACGGTCCTTCCGGCAGCCAGTGGCAAGGCCACTGCCAGGTCCAACAGCTAAGATATGAACCCCGCGCTAAGAAACAATTCGCTAGGTACCAACTAGCTGAGCCAAAGTGCACGTCCGATTCAAAACAAGAGTGGGTTGCCAGGGCGACAAAGATTAGCCCGAGAGAAAACTTTCCCACAGTACCAAGAGCCACACGGCGAGACAGCAGAACGGGATGCTAACACCGAGGAGAATTTACAAAAACAAGGTGTAAACCGACCAGGTAGCCAGGAAGCTGGAGAAAAGGGATGTAAACAACGCCAAAAGCAGTCCACCTACCCATCGCACTTTGCGGCAGGTCACAGGATCAAAGCTCCAACGACCGGGAAGAAAGCGCTCCCAGCCAATGAGGCGGACACAAGTTGCACATCGCGCCGCCCGGCCGTAGGCAGGCAGAGGAGAAAGAACAGACGCGCGTGCGCGGGGCGTTCGGTCGGGCGCGCGGAGGGGTCCGGGCCCAAGACGTGGGGGAAGGGCTGAGGAGGGGAGTGTGCGCACGCGCAGGGGAAGCCGCGCGGTCTCTGCTTCTCGAGCCAGGTTCGCAGCCCCGCGCGCGCGCGCGCTCCGTCCGCGCGGCTCACCCCACCCCACACCCACCTTCTCAACCCGCAGTGCCTCGAAAAATCTGAGGAAAGCTGAGGGAAAGCCACACAAATAACCGCGCCACGGCTGCCGGCCTCTCTCGCCGCCGCCAGTCCGTCACTACCCACAAAAGAGTCGACGATATTCACCCGCCCTCGCTATTCACTGCCCTCTTAGCGACTCGAACGCGCCGCAAGGCCTACCTGACACGCCAAAGCACGGTTCCTGGGATTTATCTCCGTTGGAACTACACAGCGGCCATTTCCCGACTCAAGAACGAGAGGAAAACCATAGAGGTAGCTTCGACGCGCTAGCTCGTCTCCGTCACTTCCGATTTGGGGCGTGGCCTCGCGTGCCGCTAAATAGCTGCGCAAGCCCCGCCCACCCTTCCGCCCTAAACCGGCTCACTGGCCGCTATTAAGATGTTGCCTGAGGCTTTCTGGGAAGTCTCGCGGCTAGTCTCGCGCGAAAATCGAGCGGCTCCGCCCTCCGGCCTGTAGCGGCCGCCTCCGCCTGGTTAGGAGTCCTCGGTGGAGCGGGCGCTTTCCCTCGCTGTGAGGCGCCCGGCTACAGTGCGTGGCGTTCTTTGGAGTGGCGCCTTCCTCACGCGGGGACTCGCTTGACCTCACTGTCGCCCCTAGGTTCCTTTGGGCTCGTCTGGTCCGTTCTTTTGGAGGACTGGCCCAAACGAAGCCAAAAACAAAAGCGAGCCGAGGGAGGCTGAGGTCGCTGTGGTCGCACGGCCGCGTCTCCCTCCGCCGGGAAGCGCCGCGCTGCTTCCTCTCTGTCCGCCTCGCTGAAGGCTGAGGAAGTGTCGCTGTTGCTTTGGCAGTAGACTTGCCAAACGCACTTAAGTGGAAAAGTGGCCATGATGTGAGTGGCGTCTGGGTTCACGCCACAGTAGTGGGAAGCTGCTCGGGCTCTCCGGGCGGTGTACGTCATAGGGTTTTTCCCCCGAGTTGGAAGCGGGGCCGCTTAGGCTTTTCAGGTCGTTGGCATGGGCATGGAAAAGAAAAATTAAGCGCACGAAGCCGTTGAGCCGTCATCCTGGACCATCGTGCGTGCCGTCCGCGGAACAGAGCCCGGCGTAGTCTGTCAGAATTGTAAATCACATTGTAAATAGGCACGCCACACTGGCTTTGAATTTCGAATATAGCACATTTTCTATTAATACTTCTCCGAGCTGCGCTTTCTTCCTTAGGGCTTAAACTGTTAGTACTTTGATGCTGAGAGACGTTAACTACCTTGAAGGATTGTCGGGTTGTAATTAGCAACCAGCGTTGTGTCATTCAGTAAAAATCCGTTACTGGGCCCTGGATGTGAATTTAACACTGCTTAGGGCGTTCTCTTCTCACACTCCAATTTACCAGCTCAACTGGAAAAAGACCCTCATTTGGATGGAATGAGCCCTAGGTTTTGTCTTACTACGCAGGCTGCTCCTCACCCCCTCACCACCACCACCACCACCAGCCTCAGGACCGAAATCTTTGGCCCCTGTTGTACACTCGTAAGATCCCAGCCATTTAGTAAGGTGCTCAGTAATTATGTAGCGAGTGAGTGAACTGTGTTAAAAGGAAAAAACAATAAATAACCATGGGTGGCTCTGTTCAACTCTGCTTTTTGTGTGTGTGAAGACACAGGGGAGACCTTAGGGCTAACAGTTCTTATTCATTTACTCAAAATACATCAAAGCTTTTCAGGCTTAAGCCTTACTCTGCAATTCTGTTGTAAATATGTTGAGAATGAGGTCTTTTTTTCCTATGGAAGTATAGTGATATGGACAGTATATATGAATTTGAGGTAGGAAAAGAAAGGAGACGCACAGGAACAAATCCTTGAATAAATGGAAGGTCCGCCCACACCTCTCTTGAACTAGGTCCATTGGGTATGTGATACTTTCACCAATCTCTAACCATAGAGGTTTTTGAATGTAGATGATGTTTTATGTTCATTGTAGGAGAGTGCTTCAGAAAGTTTGTAGGAAATGGGATTAAAATATATGTGTATCAGGAAGGCGTTTGGCCTAGCTGTTAAGATGCCATTGTCCCATGTTAGAGTACCCAGGTTCAAGACCCAGCGCTGCTTGATTCCACCTTCCTGATAAAGCAGACCTTGGGAGGCAGCAGTTGATGGCTCTGGGAAACCTAGACTGAGTTTCTGGCATGCTTCCCCTGCATCCTCTCCCCACCATGTTGCCAGAACACTTGGATGCACACGTGTCATGTTGGAGTACCTGGGTTTTAGTCTCAGCTCCACTTCCAAGTCCAGCTTCCTATTAATGCACACCCTGATAGGCAGCATGTGATGACTCAAGTATGTGGATCTCTGCCACCCTCGTAGAAGACCTGGCTTGAGTTCCTGACTCCTGATTGGGGCTTGACCCAGCCCCAGCTAATGTGGGCATCTGGGAAGAGAGCCAGTTGATGGAAGGTTTCTCTCTCTCTGTCTCTCTGCCTTGCAATTAATTAATCAAAAATAAAGGGAGTTCATAAGGATACAAGTTCTCCAGTGTTGAGGGGAGGGATACAGGGAGGACACAAGAAGGGGAAAGGCAGGTCTGTGCAGCATAACAGCACTAAAGGTTCCACACACTTAAGGCACTCCCGGTGTACTGCCCAAGTCATGCCAGTTGTCCAAGTCTTTAGCAACCCGAGGCAAGCATAGATAGGAAAGAAAGAGAAGCAAGAACAAAAACATAGCTAAAAGTAGTCTGGGCAACACAGTGAAAGAGGTATTAGACAGAGGCAGTCAGGGCTATCATTAGATAATGGGTCCCTTGTGTTTTCTTCTCTTTCTGTATTTGTGTTTTCCACAATGAACCTGTGTTACTTGCATAATCCATCTCTTTTTAACCAAAGGACCCTGGGAAAGTTTATTATTTCTGGAAATTATTGTACAGGGTTACTGTGACTAACCTTACTAATAAATACTCACAAAAAGAATGCTATGATAATATTTTATACCTAATAAATTAATAAACTAATTTTTAACATTTTGTTTTTCTGAAAGGTAGGAGGAAGGGGAGATAGAGAGAGAGATCCTATCCACTGGTTCACTCCCCAAATGACCACAATAGATGGGGCTGGGCCAGGAGACTAAAGTTCCATCTTGGTCTCCTATGTGTGTGGCAGGGCCCCAAGTGATTGAGTCGTCACTCCTAAGGTAACATCAGCAGGAAGCTGGATGGGCAGTGAAGCCAGGACTTGAGCCAGGCACTGCAACATGGGATATGGGTATCACAAGTGGCAGCTTAACTGCTGTACCACAGTACAATCCCTACCCCGGTAAACTAATTTTAATTTGTAGCTCACTGACAGTTTACTGTCAACATGTTTATGAGACTCTCCTGAGAGGTTTTTGGGGTTTGGTTTAAAATAATTAAAAGAGAGAAATTGAGAAGGCTGAATATCTAAAAAGGACAAGAACAGAAAGATGGGAAGGAAAATGGAAATGGAAGTCTGGTCACTAAGGTAAACTCCATCACCTTACTGGTTTTGTTTATTTTGTTCTGTTTGTGTCTCTAACCTTTCACTACATTTCGTTTCTGAGTGAGTTAGTCAGAGTTGCTTTCAGTTTTTGCAAACAGGAACCCTGAAGTCCATGACACAGTTTTGAACATAAACAAGTCCTGTATATGAGAACAATTTCCCAAAAGGTCTGGCATCTTTCCAGATCTATACCAATGAAATAAATGGTTCCTCTTGCCTAATCTGTTTCATTTCCTCCTCATGAGAACAAGTTGGATAGGACTTTTTTTCCCCCTTACTTTTCTAAATTTTTTAAAAATTAACTGTAGCCTTTTATTTTGTTTTTTGAGGTTTAAAATCACCAAAATAATTTTTTCAAGAATGCATTATAGGGGCCGGCACTGTGGCATAGTAGGTTAAGCATCCACAGTGCTGGCATCCCATATGGGAGCCTGTTCAAGTTCCGGCTGCTCCACTTCCAATCCAGCTCCCTGCTGATGGCCTGGGAAAGCAGCAGAAGGTGACCCAAGTGCTTGGGGCCCTATATCCACCTGGGAGACCTTCAAGAAAATCCTGTATCTGGCTTCGGATCAGCTTAGTTCCAGCCATTATGACCATTTGGGGAGTGAACCAGCAGGTGAAGACCTCTCTCTCTGTTTCTCCCTCTCTCTGTCTATAACTCTTCCTCTCAAATAAGTAAATAAATCTTTAAAAAAAAAAAAAAGAATGCATTATAGAGGTTGTCATTGTGGCATAGTGAGGATAGCTGCTACCTCTTAACACCAGCATCCTATATGGGCACTGGTTCCTGTACTGGCTACTCCACTTCCAATCCAACTCCCAGCTAATGACCTGGGAAAAGCAGCAAAAGATGGCCTAAATGTGTGGGCCCCTGCCACCATGTGGGAGACTCAGCTGAAGCTCCTGGCTTCTGGCTTCAGCCTGGCCCAGCCCTGGCTGTTGTGGCCCTCTGGAGAATGAACCAATGGATGGAAGATCTCTCTCTCTCTCTCTCTCTCTGTAACTGTGACTTTCAATACACAAAATATTTAAAATAAAAAAGAATTATGTATTTAAATATACATCTGTCCATTTTTATAAAATATAAATGCCAAACTGTCACTATTAACCATTGTTCCTAAATTCCATGAAGACTAATGTGCATCTTGCTCAGATTATCACAATAAATAAACATGTAAGCTCTTCCAAGTTTTCATAAGAAATATTTGCCCCAAAACTATACCAATTTGCTATTTAATGTAACTGCTAAAGAACAGAGGAGAAAAAAACCCTAAAATGAGATCATGTAATTATGATTAAATTCACCACAAAAAGTCATTTCTTCCTTATGAGAATAACGTGGGTTGCTTATATTAAAACTACATCACTGAGTCTCATTACACATTTACTGTAGCAGAATCCATGGTATAGGCATACACCCTGAAGCTTGAGAACTACTAATTTCTTGAATATCTATGTAGTTTCCATGTGAAGTACAAAGCAGAATAACATATCATTGCTACTTCTCTGTTGGAACTCAAAATCTAAAAGAAATAGGATGTAATTACCATAACAAAGGAAACAAAAAGCTACATGGGGAGCAAGTGCCAATAGTGAAAGAGGGAAGAACAAACTTAAAAAATGAGTGGGGGCCGGCGCCACGGCTCACTAGGCTAATCCTTCGCCTTGCAGCGCCAGCACATTGGGTTCTAGTCCCGGTCGGGGCACCGATCCTGTCCCGGTTGCCCCTCTTCCAGGCCAGCTCTCTGCTGTGGCCAGGGAGTGCAGTGGAGGATGGCCCAAGTGCTTGGGCCCTGCACCCCATGGGAGACCAGGAGAAGCACCTGGCTCCTGCCATCGGATCAGCGCAGTGCGCTGGCCGCAGCGCGCCTACCGCAGTGGCCATTGGAGGGTGAACCAACGGCAAAAGGAAGACCTTTCTCTCTGTCTCTCTCTCACTGTCCACTCTGCCTGTCCAAAAAAAAAAAGAGTGGGACTCTGCCTCTCATTCATTCAACAAATATGCATAAAATATGTGCCATGCACAAGTACTGAACCAGATGATGAGCATGGAGCAGTGATGAAAATTAACACTGACACCATTCTCAAGGAGGCTATTGCTCTGTGACTCAGAACACAGACGACGCTTACCATGTCTGATATCGATAAGGAAGTGATAGAGAATTCAAGGGGGAAACTCACTCAGCGAAAGTGATAGAGAATTCAAGGGGGAAACTCACTTAGAGCGGCTGCTCCATCAGGGCAAGTCCTGGTAAGGATATGAGATCCTAAAAGATAAAGAGCAAGGACAAGAGAAGTAAGGGAATTCTAGGTAAAGGGATTGATGTACGCAAAATTCTTGCAGTAGAGAAGATCATATTGTGTTTCTGGAATAGAAAGAGGAGCCATGGGCCTTATGTTTCAGGAGGAAGATGTTGCTAGGGTTTGGCTATAGTTTGTCCCCAAATGATTCATGTGCTAGAAGCTTAGTCCCCAGAGTAGCAGTGTTGAGGTAGTGGAATCTGTGTGTGTTTGTTTTATTTATTTATTTTTTTGAAAGAGATATAGAAAGGGAGAGATAGAGAGAGAGATATCTTTCATCTGCTGTTTCATTCCCCAGAAGCCTACAGTGGCCAGCACTGGGCCAGGCCAAAACCTGAAGCCAGGAGTTTCAATGGGGTCTTCCACGTAGGTGACAGGGACCCAAAAATGAGGGTCATTTTCTGCTGATTTTCCCAAGCCATTAGCAAGGAAACAGATCAGAAGTAGAACAGCCAGGACACTAACTGGCACCTACATGGGATGCCAGCATCATAGGAGGTAGCTTTACCCACTATGCCACAATGCTGGCAACAGGGTGGTAGAATCTTTAAGAAGTGGGGCCTAGAAGAAGGTAATTAGGGCATGGGGTCTGCACTCTCATAGGTGGATCCATGCTGTCTCTCCTGAGTGGGTCTGGTCTGCTAGGACAGGTTTACTTTCCAAGGGAGCCAGCTGGCCACTCCCCAATCTCTTGCTTCCTCTGTTGCCATGGTACTTTCTTTATGCACATTACAGTAGGAGCATTCTCATAGCAACTTTATCATGAGTTTGCTTCAATCCATATGTTCCTTTGATTTAGATTAGAACAATTCTTGACTGTAAGTTAAAATGTAGAAGACCTTCCAATTAATTTATAATTCTTTAGTAAATGTTATTTCAAGAGGAAAGCAAGTGAAAGGAGTGAGGCAAGGAAAAGCTGCTTAAACTGAGGTAACAAACACACAAGTTCTTAATGAGCAAACTGGGAAGTTAGCAACTCATTCTGCACTTTGGAAGTGGTTAAGGGGTAAACAATTATACATTTAAACTTTCCAAAATTAGTAAAAACCAATCTTATTTAACTGGCTTTTAAAAAATGTTATTTATTTATTTGAAAGGCAAAGTGACAGAAACAGAGAAAGAAATCTTCCATCTGCTGGATCACTCCCCAAATAGCTGCAATAGTCAGGACTGGGCCAGGCTGAAGCCAGGAGCAAGGAACTCCATTTGGTCTCCCACACGGGTCTCAAGCTGGAGCAGAAGTGAAGCAGCCGGACTGGGACTGGCCCTCCTGCATGGGATGCAGGAATCCCAAGTGGTCGCTTACCCTGTTTACCACAATGCCCGCCCCAAAATGGTCTTTCAATCAGAGAAAGATGCTTTAAGTCAAAGAAACAATTAGAGAAGTTATTTCAAAATACTTGAAGAGGGATAGGCATTTGGCCTAGCAGTCAAACTATAGGTTAAGATCCCTACATCATTTATCGAACTGTGGGTTCAAGACCTAGCTTTGTTCCTGATTTTAACTTCTTGCTAGTGCACACCCTAAAAAGCAGTAGGCAATGGTTCAAGTACTTCAGACCCTGTCACCTGCGTGGGAAACCTGGATTGAGTTTACGTCTCTCTGCTTTGGCCTGGGCTAGCCCCAGCTGTTGCCAATGTTTAAGGGGTGAACAAGCAGATAGGAGTCTCTCTCTCTCTCTCTGTGTATGTGTGTTTCTGCCTCTGAAATAAATACATACATACAAAATAATTGAAGAAATTAAATTGTTAGTTTTCTTTGCCTCTTTAGAAAGTGAAAAGAGGTCAATTCAATAGAAAATAGACTTATTCTTGGTTATGGGTTGTCAGATGGGTTGAGAGCAGTGGAGGTAAACACACATGATATCTGTTAAATACCTACTCATGAGCCACACATGTGATAGTCATTTTACAACACATTTTATTCAGTATTCACAAGCCATACTGAAAGAAATGTAATCATCATGTCTATTTCATTGATGAATAAACATTTTTTCAGTTTTAAAAATTCATTCAAGGGCCAGCATTGTGGCAAGAGCAAATTAAGCCACTGCCTGCAATGTCGCTGGGATCTAATAGGGACACATATTCTAGAGTCCCGGCGGCTCTGCTTCCCATCCAGCTCCCTGCTGATGCTCCTGGGAATGCAGTGGAAGACGGCCTGAGCGCTTGGGCCACTGCCATCCATGTGGAAACCTGGTTGGAGTTCCAGACTTCTGGCTTCAGCCTGGCCCAGTGCTAGCTGTTGCAGCCATTTGGGGAGTGAACCAGTGGATAGAAGCTCTCTCGTGCTCTCTCTCTCTGTATCACTCTGGTTTTCAAGTAAATAAAATACATCTTTTAAAAATCCATTCAACAGCTAATCAATTGTAAATCCAGGGTGTTAACGTTTACCTTTAACTCAAAATTAAATTCAAAGCTTATCTTCTTTTTCTACTTTTGGTTGAGAATTTGCAATGTTGGAGAAGGACTTTTTAAGATTTTTTTTTTTATTCATTTGAAAGAGTTAGAGAGAGAGAAAACGGGATTAACTATCTGGTGGTTCACTCCCCAAATGTCTGCACTGCTGGGGCTGGACCAGACTGAAGCCTGAAGTCTGGAATTCCATCTCATTCTCTCATATGGGTGCAGGAGTCCAAGCACTTGGATCATCTTCTACTGTTTTCCTAGAAACATTAGTAGGGAGCTAGATTGGAAGTGGAGCCAGCCAGGACTTGAGCCAACATCACAAGCAGTGGCTTAACCAGCTGTACCACAACAGCAGCCCCAGAGAAGGGGATCTTAAACTCTATTCTTCTCCATGTGTGGGTTTTGTTTTGTTTTTTGTTTTGTTTTGTTTTGTTTTTTGTTTGTTTTTGTGACAGGCAAAGTGGACAGTGAGAGAGAGAGAGAAAGGTCTTCCTTTTTCCGTTGGTTCATCCCCCAATGGCCGCTGTGGCCTGCACACTGCGGCCGGTGCATCGTGCTGATCCAAAGCCAGGAGCCAGGTGCTTCTCCTGGTCTCCCATGGGGTGCAGGGCCCAAGCACTTGGGCCATCCTCCACTGCATACCCGGGACACAGCAGAAAGCTGGACTGGAAAAGGAGCAACTGGGACAGAATCCGGCGCCCTGACCGGGACTAGAACCCGGTGTGCCAGCGCCGCAGGCAGAGGATTAGCCTAGTAAGCCACGGCGCCGGCCTCCATGTGTTTTTTTAAAATAACTTTTTATTTATTTGGTTAGTTATTCTTTTTTTTTTAAATTTTATTCAAAGAATACAAACTTCATGCATTTCATATATACAAATTTAGGAATATAGTGATTCTTCCTGCCCTACCTCCCTCCCACCCATTATCCCACTCTTCTTCCTCCTCCCTCTCCCATTCCCATTCTTCTTACAAAAGTCAATCTTCAGTTAACTTTATACTCAAGATGTTTTTGATGTCATGCTTTTTTTAAAAAAAAATTTATTTAAGTTATACAAGATTCATGTATTTCATAGATACAAATTTAGGAACATAGTAATATTTGCCCCCTACCCTCCCTCCCGCCCACACTCCACAACCCTTCTTCCTCCTCCCTCTCACATTCCCACCCTTAATTTTTACAAAGATGCATTTTCAGTTTACTTAATAACCATATAGCTAACTATACACTAAGTAAAAGATTTCAACAAATAGTATGAAAAAAAAAAAAAAAACCAGTGTTCCTCAACAGAAGAGAAAGGGCTGTAAACAATCATTGAATCTCACAATGTCTATTTCACTCCAATAGATAACATTAGTTACCTCAGATCAGGGAAAACACATGATAGCTGTCTTTTTGGGACTGGGTTATTTCACGAAGTATAATGGTTTCCAGTTGTGTCCATTTTATTATGGCTAAGTAGCACTTCATAGTGTATATATACACCATAATCTTCTTATCCAGTCAACAGATGTTGGACATCTGGGTTGATTCCATATCTTTGCTATTGTGAATTGTGCTGCAATGAGGTTAGAAAGTACTCTTTGAGACTACTGTGTTAAGCAAAGCAGTCAGAATCGGTGCCTTCAAATTATTAGGCAGCTCTAACCTTTTGTAGACCTACAGCACCAATTCTATCTTTGAATGGTTTAGGGCATTGATGGTTCAGATGAGAAGGCCTGGATTTTTCCCAGGAAGCAGAAGATAACTTGCTGTTTTATTGGTTTCTTTGAAAATGGCCTTTTCTGAAGGCTAAATCAGTATTTGTGCATTGTTGATAGTAGCTTTCATCATGTTTGTTTTACTACTTCCGTTCTTCAACATCCAACATCTTAATACAAGACACTGGTGCAATGGTGTCAGCTAGGGCCTTTAAAATGGCAAAAGGTTTATGGCAGTTCAGCTAATACTTTTCAGAAACCACTCACCAAACGTCACAGCAAAAATAATATAGGTCTGAGTCCAGTGAATATTACAAAGAAATAAGATATAATAATAACAAGGGCCCTTTGAAAATGCTATGAAGACATGGTTTTCTTTTTGAGTTTATCTATTAGTTAATCCAAGAAAAGATTGCAAAGAAAATTCTAAGAAAAATCATCTGAAAAAATTGTATCTAAATCTACCCATCTGTATAGAAACAGACAGGATCAATCAATCTCTAAATGGTACTGTGTTTATACTTGGATGGCCATATTATTGGTGGATTTTAAATTTTTTCTTCCTTTTCTATATTTTTAAAATTTCAACAATAAGCCTTACTTTTATACTACCACAAAAAAAAAACTTTTAAAAATGTAGACCATTTAATTTTAATTGTGTAACATAATGAAAAGTTAAAAACTAAGGAGAATTTTTATATGCTCCTTTAAATTAAGTGTAAAACTAACATTTAACAAAGAAGAGTAAAATATTCATTACTGTCACATTCTTTTTTTTTTTTTTTTCTTTTTTAAAGATTTATCCATCTGGGGGCCGGCACTGTGGCATATGGGTAAAGCTGCCGCTTGCAGTGCCAGATTCACATATGGGTACTGGTTCGAGTCCTGGCTGCTCCACTTCCAATCCAGGTCCCTGCTAATGCACCTGGGAAAGCAGTAGAGGATGGCCCAAGTGTTTGGGGCTCTGTACCCTCGTGCAGGGAAGTGCAACAGGCTCCTGGCTTTGGATCAGCCCAGCTCCAGCCGTTGTGGCCATTTGGGGAGTGAACTAGCAGATGAAAGACTTTCTCTCTCTCTCTCTCTCTCTCTCTCTCTCTCTCTCTCTCTTTCTGCCTCTGCCTCTCTGTAACTCTGCCTTTCAAATAAGTAAATCTTTTTTTTTTTAATGGTTTTTGTTTGTTTGTTTGTTTGTTTGATTTTACAGGCAGAGTGGATAGTGAGAGAGAGAGACAGAGAGAAAGGTCTTCCTTTTTGCCGTTGGTTCACCCTCCAATGGCCGCTGCGGCCAGCGCATCTCACTGATCCGAAGCCAGGAGCCAGGTGCTTCTCCCGGTCTCCCATGGGGTGCAGGGCCCAAGGACTTGGGCCATCCTCTACTGCCTTCCAGGGCCATAGCAGAGAGCTGGCCTGGAAGAGGGGCAACCAGGATAGAATCCGGCGCCCCAACCAGGACTAGAACCCGGTGTGCCAGCGCCGCAAGGTGGAGGATTAGCCTGTTAAGCCATGGCGCTGGCCTCAAATAAGTAAATCTTTAAAAAATTATCCACCTATTCAAAAGCCAGAGTTACAGTTAGAGAGAGAGAGACAGACAGACACACACACACATACACACACAGAAATTTTCCATCTGCTGGTTCACTCCCCAAAAAGCCGGAATGGCCAGGCCGAAGCAAGGCACCAAGAGCTTTCTCCAGATCTATCCCATGGATCCAGGGGCCCGAGCACTTGAGACATCCTCCTCTGCCTTCTCAGTCACACCAGCAGGGAGCTGAATCAGAAGTGGAGCAACCAGCACACAAACTGGCATCCACAGGAGATGCTGGCATCGCAGGAGGCCACAAGCCAGCCCCTAAATCACATTCTTGATATGCTTAATTCTAAATTGCTTCTAGGCAAATATGTGCTTCCAGAATCTTTTGAACTTGTTTTTATGGAGTTTTTTATTTCTCATTTCTTTGTTTTTATATTTTCTTAGTGTGCCTTATAATCCTTTTGAGCTGCGTTAAGTTTTCTGTTGAACACAGAGAGAGAATACTTTCCCATGAACTGATTTGCTCTCCAAATGCCTGAAAAAGCCAGAGCTGAGTCAGCCTGAAACCAGCCAGGAATGCAATCTAGGGCTTCCATGTGGGTAGCAGAGACCCCAACACTTGAGCCATTACTTGCTGCCTCCCAGGGTGCACATCAGCAGGAACCTGGAATCAGATGCAGGGCTAGGACTTGAGCCAAGGCATTCGCATGTGGGAAGCCAGTGTTCCAAGCTGTATTTTACCCACTGCACAAAATGCCCACCCCACCTTGTTTCAATTTAAAAGGAATCTATATAGTGAATTTCAATCAATCATGGTAGATACGCCTAAACATGGCTTAATTCTTTTGCAAAAGAGTTAATTTTTAAAACTCAGTTTGTCGTATTATGTTATGACTGATTACGTTAAAAATTAACATCACTGGTACATTTTTTCATTCCACCATAGAAAGAACTATAAAACTGTAGATCTGACTTCGTTTCCCTAGTGCCATGCCATTATTTTTTGGTTAACTTGTTTTGTAAAAACTAAGTTAATTTCTGCAAAACAAGTCCATCCATAGCTTTGCCTAAAGCCATTCACTCTCCATTACCTATTTCAGGGGGCGATTTCCTTCCTGCACAGCGAAACTGTTGCCTCCACAATGAGATACTCACTGAAAGCAAATTCATTCATAGGCTTAAAAATTGCTCAGGAGCAGGAGCTATGCAAATATTTATCATTCTTGGTCAGTTACAATTTATTCACAGGGATCCAGCTGACAACCATCTGGTGCAGGGGACTGAAAATTGGAAGGAGAAAAAGAATCAAAGTCACTAGGAAAATACAATTTAGTCTCCATATGTCTTTGATAAACATTAAGTTCAGCTTATTAGTTACTAATGGTATGAGATGCTCTGCAACAGTAGGAAAATGTGCAGAATTTAACACGAAGGTATGTTGAAATTTTGCTCTGTAAGTATATGCTGACAGGCAGAGTGAACACAATACTAATAATAATAAATTGGCAAAGCTGGGGTAACAGATTCCAAAGCATGTAATGGCTAGCATGCAATAGTAGTTTCTTATCTCTTGACAGTCTGAGACAGTTGTATTCACTTGCTAAATATTTTCTCCTTTCATTGATTTCAGGAACATAAGCCATCTTGTGACTCTCCCATCTCCTAGGACCTGAGGATAGAATTATAAGGTCTAACAGCTCCCAGAAGATACATGCAGAGAATTCAGGGCAGTCGGTATATTTGGATGAGGAAAAGTACACTGCTGTTAACTTCAAACTGAAATTTATCGTTTCCCTTAATTGTGGCTGTAAGCAAATTGTTGTTGTAAGCAACAAAGCAGTAACCAGCAAATTAGCAGTACTTATGCCTCTGTAGCAAGCAGAAATGATAGAATATCTAAAAATCATTACTGTTTTTGCAGATGTAAGACTCATTTTTAGTTAGTACTCTATAAAAATCGATGGTGATTATTAGACCTGCCTTTAGATCCTGCATTTTTTAAAGATTTATTTATTTATTTGAAAGGCAGAGTTACGGGAGCATGAGGGGAGAGATCTTCCGTCCAATGATTCATTCCCCATGTGGCCACAACAGCAAGAGATGGTTCATGCTGAAATCAGGAGCCTGGAATTCCATCTGGGTCTCCCCACGTGGGTGGCAGGGGCCCAAACACTTGGGTCATCCTCTGCTGCTTTCACAGGCACATTGGCAGGGAGCTTTAGATTGGCTCAGCTCTGGCCATTGGCCATTGGGGAGTGAACCAGAGGATGGAAGATCATTTAAAAAAAAAAAAAAAAGACAATACCAGCCAGAATAAAATAAAGTCCACTTGAAAAAATAAGCACAAAGAATCAAATGAAAGAAGCAGATGGTGACAACATTAAAATTTTTGTTAAGCGATTCCAAGCTATATGACATCTGTTGAGTTGAAAATGTGAGGAACTGATTTGGATTCAGCATCTAGATCAGAAAATAAAAAATTGAATCTCTTAAAAATATGTATTAATATGAAGAGAACAGATTTGATGTATTTCATAGGTGCAATTCTAAGAAGATAATCATACTCTCCCTTTAACCCTTCTCCTTCTAGCCTCTCTTTTTTCTTTAATTTTTGCAAAAATGGAATTTCAATCTACTCTATAATCAAAGGTTTAATGTACTACCAGCCATAATATCCAAAAAGTAAAAAAGTAGAAAGACCACAATTCCACAGAAGCATAAACAGGGCTAAAAACAACAATCAAATCACAAGATGTCCATCTAATTCCTAGATTTGTTAAATATTTTATTTTATTTAAGAGTTAGAGTTATAGACAGTGAGAGGGAGAGACAGAGAGAAAGGTCTTCCTTCCATTGGTTCACTCTCCAAATAGCCGCAATGGCTGGAGCTGTGCCAATCTGAAGCCAGGAGCCAGGAGCTTCTTCCGGGTCTCCCACGTGGGTACAGGGGCCCAAGGACCTGGACCGTCTTCTACTGCTTTCCCAAGCCATAGAAGAGAGCTGCACTGGAAGTGGAGCAGCCGGGACTAGAACCAGCTCCCATATGGGATGCCGGCACTGCAGGTGGAGGATTACTGCGCCACGGCGCCAACTCTAATTCCTATATTTTTTGTATTCTATATTAGCTACCGTGTATCAGAGAAAACATGATATTTGTCTTTTTGAGATTGGCTTATTTCACTAAGCATAATGGATAATGGTTTCCAGTTGTATCCATTTTGTTGAAAAAGATGGGATTTCATTCTTTTTTATGGCTGAGCAGTACTCCACAATGTATATATACCACATTTTCTTTATCCAGTTATCAGTTGATGGACATCTGGATTGATTCAGTATCTTACCTATAGTACATTGAACTTTAATAAAAAGGGGTACAAATAACTTTTTCATATGCTGATTTCTTTTGGTTTGGGTAAATTCCCAGGAGTGGAATGGCTCAGTCATATGATAGATCTAGTTTCAGGTTTCTGAGAATCTCCATGCTGTCTTCCATAATGGCTGTACAAATTTACATTCCCACCAACAGTAGATTAGGGTACCCTTTTTGCCACATCCTTGCCAGCATTTATTGTTTATTTGATTTCTGGATGCGAGCCATTCTAATTGGGGTGAGGTGAAACCTCATTGTGATCTTGATTTGCATTTCCCTGATGGCTATTGATCCTGAGCATTTTTTCATGTGTCTGTTGGCCATTTGAATTTCCTCTTTTGAAAAATGCCTGTTCAAGTCCTTTGCTCATTTCTTAACTGGATTGTTTGTTTTGTTATTGTTGAGTTTCTTAAGCTCTTTATAGATTCTGGATATCAATCCTATATCAGTTCCATAGTTGGCAAATATTTTCTCCCATTCTGTCAGTTGCCTCCTCATTTTGCTGAGTGTTTCTTTTGCAGTGCAGAAACTTTTCAACTTGATGTAATCCCATTTGTCTATTTTGGCTTTGATTGCCTGTGCTTCTGGGGTCTTTTCCAAGAAGTCTTTGCCTATGTCAATGTTTTACTGTTTCCCCTATGCTTTCCTCTGTAATTTGATGGTATCAAGTTATAGATTTAGATCCTTGATCCATTTTGAATTGATTTGTATATGAGATATAATATAGGGTTCTTATTTCATACTTCTGAATGCATAGATCCAAATCCAGTTTCCCCAACACCATTTGTTGAAGTCACTGTCCTTTCTTCTGGGATGGATTTTAGCTCATTTGTCAAAGATTAGTTGGTTGTACTTGTGTAGATTAATTTCTGGGTTTTCTTTTCTGTTCTATTGATCTAAATGTCTATTTTTGTGCCTGTACCAGGCTGTTTTGATTATAACTGCCCTGGAATTAATATGTTTTGAAATCTGGTATAAAATTGCTTCTCAGCCTTTTGGCTAAGATCAAGTGTAGTATCTGTTCTTATCAGTTTGAAATCTGGTATTGTGATGTCTCCAGCTTTGTTTTTGTTATTTATGATTGCTTTAGCTATTTGGAGTCTCTTGCATTTCCATATGAAATTTAGCATCCTATTTTTCTAGATCTGAGAAGAATGTCCTTGGTATTTTGATCAGGATCATCCTTAATCTGCACATTGCCTTGAATAATATGGAATTTTGATTATATTAATTCTTGCAATCCATGAACATGAAAGATTTTTCCATTTTTTGTGTCTTATTCTATTTCTTTAATGTTTTGTAATTTTCTTTTTTTCTTTGAAACTTAGAGACAATTTTTATTTGAGATCTGAAATGCAATTCCTAAAATATCAACTTCTCCAGAAAACCATGGCTACACAATAATGCATTGCCTCTATCATGTTAGAACATGCAATAGACTCAAATACAAAAACCTTGAAACTAAATCACCATCTTTCAACAATTTGAGCAAAGATAGAATGCCTAAGGAACAACATGGATGGATGTGCAGAGGATGGGCTGTTTTTACTTCAAGCACCATAAAAAAAAAAAAATAGAGCACAAATGCATGGGTTTTTGGTATATACAATAAGTTGAACCTTTGGCACTAGAAATCAGAGCATTTTTATCACATACCATTAACACAGATTAGAAAATTGTGCAGTGTCAAAGGGATGGAACCACCAGCGTTCAAGCAATGTTGTCAACTATGCAATAAAATGTTCTACTGAATTGTTCTTCTTTTTCTAATTACTGCATACACTGGTAGCAACTTTGAAATGAGAAAAGGAGCTTGCACTCCTTTTATTTTCTGTTTAATATAGAACAGAAAACAAATTGAAACATAAGCCCTGTTATACAGTAACAATTTTAAAGAACATCAATTATGCAGTAAAAAGACTAAGAATAAAAAAAAGTGTTTTACAGATACCAGACATCAATGGTGAGTGGTCAGTAGACCCTCACAGGGCTTTGCAGTGGTGCTCAGCAGAAACCACTTTGTAATCACTGGCAGTAAACAGAGAAGCAGAATTCTTTGCTGGGTATTTTAGAAAATCGTGCAAATAGCCCAACAATAGAGCAAGGCTCTTCTCATCAAGGGGCATATAAGCCAATAAAGCTCCAGTTCTCACAAATAATCTCAGTAGGTGTGGTGCTCCAGGGTGCATCAGGGTGAGCCAACAGGATTTCAGCATATTGGGGTCTCTCAAACTTGTAGAGCAGCTGAGTGCCCAACACCACATTGAAATACTCTTTTATACCTCCCATAATGTCATTGACGGCATATTCCTTGTTATCAGTGTTTCCCTGTGACTTCTTGCGATTGGCATACTCTTCCAGACTAGCATCTACATTCTTCTTGGCAGGGAGTTGAAAGAACTGTTTCCGCCTGGTTACTAAGTCCCAGTCCTCAACAAGTCTTGGTTTTAATTCTTCAAGAATTTTCACTTTGACTTCCATCCTATTTTTTTTTTTTTTTGACAGATAGAGTTATACAGTGAGAGAGAGACAGAGAGAAAGGTCTTCCTTACGTTTGTTAACCCCCCAAATGGCTGAGCTACGCCGATCCGAAGCCAGGAGCCAGGTTCTTCCTCCTGGTCTCCCATGCGGGTGCAGGGCCCAAGCTCCTGGTTCATCCTCCACTGCCTTCCGGGGCCACAGCAGAGAGCTGGATTGGAAGAGGAGCAACCAGGACTAGAACCCAGTGCCCATATGGGATGCCGGCGCCGCAGGCAGAGGATTAACCAAGTGAGCCACGGCGCCGGCCCCTCCATCTTATTCTTGAACACATCCTCACTTTTGACAGGGGGATCGATCTGGGCCCTCTTCTTCAGAGGCAGCTGGGGTGCTTTGCTGGTACTGCCGCCATCTCTGTTTCAGAAGTCTTCTGCTTGTTCTTCCTTGTCTTCCTCACAGATCCTGAGGGGGGTTCTCAGCTGAGCGGCCCCCTCATCATCTTGGGAGAGCTTGTTCAACGTTCTTCGGCTGTTGGCCGCTGTCTTCTTTCCTGAGGAGGCACCTCCCCTCTTACTTCTCTGCGTGTTGCCCATAGTTGGCTCTTTGCAGTTGTCTTCTTCCGCAGAGTGTTGTCCACGAGTTTGAGAACCTTGCTTTCTGGAATGCATGCAACCCTGTTTTTATCTTCCTTCTTTCCCTTCCAAGAATGCCTGCTGAGTTCCCGGATTTTACAGATCTCCTGAGTTGGTCTGTGAGAATGGAGTGGGAGACACAACCCAAGATTCTGCAATCAAGGACGGCTCTGCAATCAGGATCAGACCTCCTGACCTTTTACTGTATTGTAAACTTAAGCTTTTGGTGACCTGAAACGAGAATCCAGTTCTTCCCAGCAGCTGATGTGTGATCACTGCCATTCCTCCAACTGCTGTAGTCATAATTTTCATCGTAGAGATATTTCACATCCTTGGTTAAATGTATTCCAAGGGCTTTAAACATTTTGTAACTATGTGAATGGTACTGATTTTTTAAAAAAGATTTGTATATTTATCTGAAAGGCAGAGTTACACACAGAAAGAAAGAGAGGCAGAGAGAGAGACAGAGAGAGAGAGGTCTTTCATCCGCTGGTTCACTCCCCAGTTGGTCACAACAGCCAGAGCTGCGCTGATCTGAAGCCAGAAGCCAGGAGCTTCTTGCGAATCTCCCATGCAGGTGCAGGGGCCCAAGGACTTGGGCCATCTTCTATTGCTTTTCCAGGCCATAGCACGAGCTGGATCGGAAGTGGAGCAGCCGGGACTCGAACTGGCATCCATATGGGATGCTGGCACTGCAGGCAGTGGCTTTACCCACTAAGCCATGGCGCCGGCCCCAAATGGTACTGATCTTACAAGTTCTTCCTCAGCCATGCATTATTTGTGTACAGAAGTGATATATTGGTTTTTATGTATTGATTTATATCCTGAAACTTTACCAAACTTTCCTATGAGGTGCAATAGTCTCTTAGTGGAGTCTTTTGGTTTCCCTATATATAGAATCATATCATCTACAAACACTGATTATTTGAATTCCTCCTTTGCAATTTGTATCCCTTTGATTTCTTGGTTTTGCCTAAAAACTCCGGCTAAAACTTCCAGAATTATACTCAATAGCAGTGGTGAAAGTTGTCTGGTTTTAGATCTTAGTAGAAATGCTTCCAACTTCTCCCCATTCAATATGATGCTAGCTGTTTTTTATATATTGCTTTGATTGTGTTGAGGAATGTTTCTTTATACACAATTTACTTGAGCTTTTTATTGTGAAAGAATGTTGTATTTTATCAAGTGCTTTCTCTGCATCTATTGAGATAATCAAATGTTTTCCATTCTTCAATTTGTTAAAGTGATGTGTCACATTTATTGATTTGCATATGTTGAACCATCCCTGCATCCCTGTGATAAATCCCACTTGGTCAGGATGAATGATCTTTCTGATGTGTTGTTGCATTTCATTAACTAGTATTTTGTTGAGAATTTTTTCATCTGTGTTCATCAGGAATATTGGTCTGTAGTTCTCCTTCTTTGTTGTATCTTTTTCTGGTTTTGGAATTAAGCTGATGCTGGCCTCATAGAAGAGTTGGGAGGATTCCCTCCCTTTTAGTTGTTTTGAATAGTTTGAGAAGAGTTGGGATTAATTCTTTTTTTAAAAAAATTATTTATTGGCCGGCGCCACAGCTCAATAGGCTAATCCTCCGCCTTGCAGCGCCGGCACACCAGGTTCTAGTCCCAGTCGGGGTGCTGGATTCTGTCCCGGTTGCCCCTCTTCCAGACCAGCTCTCTGCTATGGCCCAGGAGTGCAGAGGAGGATGGCCCAAGTCCTTGGGCCCTGCACCCGCATGGGAGACCAGGAGAAGCACCTGGCTCCTGGCTTAGGATCAGCGCGGTGTGCTGGCCACAGCACGCCGGTCGCGGTGGCCACTGGAGGGTGAACCAACGGCAAAAAGGAAGACCTTTCTCTCTGTCTCTCTCTCACTATCCACTCTGACTGTCAAAAAAAAATTATTTATTTACTTGAAAGGTAGTTACAGAGAGACACAGGTAGAGACAAAGAGAGAGGACTTGCACCTGCTGGTTTATTCCCCAAATGCCGACGTGCCCAGAGCTGGGCCAGTCTGAAACCAGGAGCCCGGAGCTGCTTCTAGGTGTCCCACATGGGTGCAGGGGCCCAAGTACTAAGGCTTTCAACTGCTGCTTTCCCAGGCACATTAACAGGGAATTGAACTGGAAGTGGAGCATCTGGGACTCAAACCAGTGCTGATCTGGGATGCCACTGTGGCAAGCAGCGGCTTTACCAGCTGCTTTACCAGCACCAGCCACATGAATTGATCTTTTAATCATTACCCAATGCCTTTATTTGTCTCTTTTAGCAGTTTTGTGTTAAAGTCTATTTTGTCTGATATTAGGATGATTACTCTGGCTTGTTTTTGCTTTCCATTAGCATGGAATATCTTTTTCCATCCTTTCTCTCTCATTCTGCTTATCTTTGTTGGTGAGGTGTGTTTCTTCTAGGCACTTCTGGGTACTCTTTTTTAATCCATTCAGCCAGTCTGTATCTTTTTTCAAAACATTTATTTATTGTCTGAAAGGCAGAATTACAGAGAGAATCTTCCATCTACTGGTTCACTCCCCAGATGGCCACAACAACAAGGCTGGACCAAGCCAATACTGGGAGCCAGGAGCTTCTACCAGGTCTCCCATATGGGTGGCAGGGGCCCAAGCCCTGACATGAACCAGTACCCATATGGGATACTGGAGTCTCAGACAGTGGCTTTACCTGCTATACCACAATGCTGGCCCCTGGTCTGTATCTTTTACTTAAGGAATTTAGGTCATTTATATTAAAGGTTATTATTGATAAATAATGACTTGGTCCTGCCATTTTTCCACACATTTTCCTACTGTTTGTTCTGTGTTTCCTTTATACTTTTCTAGGAGATTTTCTGCTTTTACATTCTTCAACAATTATGCTATCTTTCTCTATTTCTGTGTGTAGCACATCCTTAAGTATCATTTGTAAGGCTGGATGAGTGGTGATAAATTCTTTGAATTTCTGTTTGTTTTGGAAGGTATTTACTTCACCTTCATTTATAGATGAGTTTTTGTGGGTATAATATTCTGGGTTAAAAGCATTTTTCTTTTTTTCTTTTTTTGAAGATTTATTTATTGGGGCAAGTGCTGTGGATTAGCAGGGCCGGCATCCCGTATGGGTGCTGGTTCCAATCCGGCTTCCTGGTAATGCACCTGAAAAAGCAGCAGAAGATGGCCCAAGTCCTTGGGCCCCTGCATCTACGTGGGGACCCGGAAGAAGCTCCGCCTCTGGATTCAGATTGGCTCAGCTCTAGCATTTGTGGCCATCTAGGGAGTGAACCAGCAAATGGAAGATATTTCTCTCTCTCTCTCTCTCTCTCTCTCTCTCTCTCTCTCTCTTTCTCTCTGTAATTCTAGCTTTCAAATAAAATAAATAAATTAATAATAATAAAAAGATTTATTTATTTGGAAGTCAGAGTTATATAGAGAGAAGGAGAGATCGTTCATCCACTGATTTATTCCTCAGATGGCCACAACAGTCGAGGCTGGGCCAGGCTGAAACCAAGGAGCCAGAAACTTCTTCTGGGTCTCACTCATGGGTAGCAGGAGCCCAAATACTTGGGCCATCCTCTGCTGTTTTTCTCAGGCCATTAGAAGGGAGGACTGGAAATGGAGGAACTGGGACATGAGCCAGTGCCCATATGGAATGCTGGTATTGCAGGTGGCAGCTTTACCCACTATGCCACAATGCTGGCCCTGATAGTTTTTTTTTTTTTTCTTTGAGGACTTGGACTATATCTCTCCATTCTCTCCTAACCTGTAGGGTTTCTGGTGAGAAATCAGCTGTCAGTCTGATTGGAGATCCTTTGAAGGTAATGTGGCATTTCTCTGGTGCATATTTTAGAATCTTTTCTTTATATTTCACTTTTGAAAGTTTGACCATAATGTGCTGTTGTGGTGAAGATCTTCCTGACCTATTAGGAGTTCTATGAGCTTCCTTTACTTGTATGTCTGTATCTCTCTCCAAATTAGGGAATTTTTCTGCTGTTATTTCACTGAATAGGTCTTTTAATCCATTCTCTGTTTCCATACCTTCATGATCTCTTAAGACACATATGTTTGGCCATTTGATAGTATCCCATACATTTCGAACACTATTTTCTGTTTTTTTTTTTTTCTAATTCTTTCTTCTTCTTCTTCTTCTTCTTCTGCTGCTGCTGCTGCTGCTGCTGCTTCTTTTTTGTCTGAATGAGATATTCCTAAAGATTAGCATTCTAGCTTCCTCACCAAGTCTGTTAAGGCTTTCCACTGGGACTGGCATTGTGGCATAGCAGGTTAAGCCACTACTTGCAGTCCCATATGGGCACTGGTTTGAGACCTGGCTGCTCCACTTCTGATCCCAAAGCAGCAGCAGATGGCCCAAGTGCTTGAGCCTCAGCACCCATGTGGGAGACCTGGAAGAAGCTCCACTCTCCTGGCTTTGTCCTGGCACTGCCCTGGCCATTGCAGACATTTAAGGAGTGATCCAGTGAATGGACAATCTCTCTCTCTCTCTCTCTCTCTCACTGTGCCTTTCAAATAAATAAATAAATAAATAAAAATCTCTAAAGCTGCCACCTGTGATGCTGGAATCCCATATGAGTGCCAGTTTGTGTCCCAACTGCTCCAGTTGCAATCCTACTCCCTGCTAATGCACCTGGGAAAGTAGTGGAAGATGGCCTAAGTGCTCGGGCCCCTGTGCCCATGTGGGAGACCCAGAAGAAGCTTCTCACTCTTGGCTTCAGTCTGGCCCAGCCCTGGTCATTGTGGCTATTTGGGGAATGAACCAGTGGATAAAAGACCTCTTTCTCTCTCTCTTTCTCTGCTTCTAAAATTAATAAAATACATCTTTAAAAATAAATCAATAAATCTTTTTGTAAAAAAGGCTTTCCACTGTATTTTCTATCTGACATATGGAGTTTTTTATTTCTAATAATTCAGTTTGATTTCTCTTCAGTATCATTGTCTTTCAGCAGAATTTCTCATCCATGTTGTATATGGATTTCTTGAACTTATGCATTTGCTTCTCTGTGTTTTTGAGTAATCTTACATATAAATATATATATATATATTTTTTAAAGATTTATTTATTTATTTGAAGGACAGAGTTTCAGAGAGAGTGAAAGCGATCTTCTATCCATTGGTGTAGTCCCTAAATGGCTGCAAAGACCTGGGCTAGACCAGACCTAAGCCAGGAGCCAGGAGCTTCTTCTGGGTCTCCCATGTGGGTGCAGAGGCTCAAGGGACTTGGGCCATCTTCCACTGCTTTCCCAGGCTGTAGCAGAGAGCTGGATCGGAAGTGGAGCAGCCAGGACTGGAACTGGTGCCCATATGAGATGCACTGCAGGTGGTGGCTTTACCCACTACACCACAACACCGCCCCACCTTGAGTAATCTTAAGATCATTATTTTGAATTCCTTTTAAGGCATTTCATCAATCTGTCGTCAGATTCTATAATGAAGTGTTGTGTTTCTTTTGAGGAGTCATATTGTCTTCCTTGTTTATGTTTCTTGTGTTTCTATGCTTATTTTTAGGCATTTGTGGAAACACTGGTTGGTTATCTTCCATAATGGCTTTTATCTTTGAAATATGACTCTGTGGTTTAGTGGAGTGTCAGCTCTTTCAGTGGATATCCAGAGGCGTTTGCTGGATGGGGCCAGGGAACTCTGGCCAGTGCTCAAGGGTGGGGCAAGAGTCCACGGTGACACCCAAGATGGGCGAGGTAGATCTCCTTTATGGTCAGCAGGCGTGAGGGTATGATCACATCAGTTGGTGTGATCACAGCATCAGCCCCTCTCTGCCAAGGTCAACCCACCTCCCAGGGTAAGCCCACAGCGCCTAGGCATCTCACATACACAGGCGTGTGGACTGCACAAAGGATCCTGTGCCTCTCAGTGTGAGTGCATAATCATGAGCCTCTGAAACCAGACACAGTGATTGCTCAAAGACCCAGCCACATTCTGTCATATGCCCCATTGCACAGTCACAGAATTCCCACCATCATAGTGTACAGGTCTGGGGCTGGCACTGTGGCACAGCGGGTAAAGCCTCCACCTGCAGTGCAGGCATCCCATATGGGTGCTGGTTTGAGTCCTGGCTGCTCCACTTCCAATCTGGCTCTCTGCTATGGCCTAGGAAAGCAGTAGAAGATGGTCCAGACACTTGGGCCCCTGCACCCACATGGGAGACCCAGAAGAAGCTCTTGGCTCCTGGCTTCAGATCAGCTCAGCTCCGGCCATTGCAGCCAACTGGGGAGTGAACCAGTAGATGGAGGACCTCTCTCTCTCTGACTTTCAAATGAATAAATAAATCTTTAAAAAAAAAAATAGTGGGCCGGCGCCGCGGCTCACTAGGCTAATCCTCCGCCTTGCGGCGCCGGCACACGGGGTTCTAGTCCCGGTCGGGGCACCGATCCTGTCCCGGTTGCCCCTCTTCCAGGCCAGCTCTCTGCTGTGGCCAGGGAGTGCAGTGGAGGATGGCCCAAGTGCTTGGGCCCTGCACCCCATGGGAGACCAGGAGAAGCACCCGGCTCCTGCCATCGGATCAGCGTGGTGCGCTGGCCGCAGCGCACTACCGCGGCGGCCATTGGAGGGTGAACCAACGGCAAAAGGAAGACCTTTCTCTCTGTCTCTCTCTCACTGTCCACTCTGACTGTCAAAAATAAAATACATACATACATACATACATACATAAATAGTGGCCGGCGCCATGGCTTAACAGGCTAATCCTCTGCCTTGCGGCGCCGGCACACCGGGTTCTAGTCCCGGTTGGGGCGCTGGATTCTATCCCGGTTGCCCCTCTTCCAGGCCAGCTCTCTGCTATGGCCCGGGAAGGCAGTGGAGGATGGTCCAAGTGCTTGGGCCCTGCACCCGCATGGGAGACCAGGAGAAGCACCTGGCTCCTGGCTTCGGATCAGCGAGATGCACCGGCCGCAGCGACCATTGGAGAGTGAACCAATGGCAAAAAAGGAAGACCTTTCTCTCTGTCTCTCTCTCTCACTATCCACTCTGCCTGTCAAAAAAAATAGTGTGCAGGTCTCCCACAGTCACAGGGAGCAGGGAACCCACCCTCAGTCCTACAAGCCTCCCCTGCCCACAGAAAGAACCGTGGTGTTCCCAGAGCCAGCTGCCTAACTGATAGCAGTTGGTCAGTGCTCCACCTTGGCAAGTCAAGTCCAGATGTCCTGTAGTCTTTCTGTGGTCAGACTCAGCATATCTTTTCCCTATTCAGCCATCTTGGATCTCCCAAAATTGAATTCTTTAACCCTCAAAGGAAAAACTTTGTGGGCCAGAACTGTGGTGCAGAAGGTTAAGCCACAATTTGTGATGCCAGTGTCTGATATTGGAGTGCCAGTTCTAGTCTTGGCTGCTCTGTTTTTAATCAAGCTCCCTGCTAATATGCTTGGGAAAGCACCAAAAGATAGCCCAAGTACTTGTGTCCCTGCCACCCACATTGGAGACACAGATGGAGCTCCAGACTCCTGGCTTCAGCCTGGTCCAACCCCACCGTTGCAACAACTTGGGGAGTAAACCAACAGATGGAAGATACACCTCTCTCTCTCTCTCTCTCTCTCCTCTGCCACTCTACCTTTCAAATAAATACATCTTTAAAAAAATAATTAACTTTGTGGGGTAAGTTAGCCTGTAGCTTGGGATGTCTCCACCCCATATCAGAGTGCCTGGTTTGGGTCCTGGTTACCTGGTCCTTTCCATCCAGCTTCCTGTTAATATGCCAGGGAGGCAGCAGCTGATGACCACAGTACTTGGTTTCCTGCCACGCATGTGGGAGACTCAGATGGAGTTCCTGGCTCCTGGCTTCAGCCTGGCCTAACTCTGGCTATTGCAGGCATTTAAGGAGTGAACCATTAGACAGGAGATTCCCCCTCCCTGTGTATGCCTCCCCCCCCCCCCCGCACATGCCTCTCTCTTTCCTCTCTTTCTCTCTCTCTCTCTCCTTCTCTTTCTCTCTCTCTCTCTCTCTCTCTGTTATTTTTCCTTTCGAATAAAATGAAATGAAATGAAATGAAATAAAAGAAATAAAATAAAATCTTTTGTAAGACAGAATACACTTTGTGGGGCTGGCATCCCAATATGGGCACTGGTTCTAATTCCAGTTGCTCCTCTTCCAATCCAGCTTTCTGCTATGGGCCAGGAGAGCAGTGTAGGATGGCCCAAGTCCTTGGGTCCCTGCACCCACGTGGGAGACCAGGAAGAAGCTCCTGGCTCCTGGCTTCACATCAGCACTGCTGGCTAACTCACCAAATGCCCACAATAGCCAGGGCTGGACCAGGTCAAAGCCAGGAGCCAGAAACGCAGTCCGAGTCTTTCAAGTCGACACCTATCTCTTTCTTTCTTTCTTTCTTTCTTTCTTTCTTTCTTTCTTTCTTTCTTTCTTTCTTTCTTTCTTTCTTTCTTTCTTTAAAATATTTATTTATTTATTTATTTGAAAGTCAGAGTTACACACAGAGAAGAGAGGCAGAGAGAGAGAGAAGTCTTCCATCCAATGGTTCACTCCCCAGTTGGCTGCAATGGCCAGAGCTGAGCCGATCCAAAGCCAGGAGCCAGGAGCTTCTTCCGGGTTTCCCAAGTGGGTGCAGGGGCCCAAGGACTTGGGCCATCTTCTACTGCTTTCCCAGGCCACAGTAGAGAGCTGGATTGGAAGTAAAGCAGCCAAGTCTCAAACCGGTGCCCATATGGGATGCTGTCACTTCAGGCCAGGCGTTAACCCACTGCACCACAGTGCTGGCCCTGACACCTGTCACTTTCTTACTCTTCCCCCAGCAAACTTGAGTTTCTAGCACCATGTCATTCTCTCTACTTAGCTGACAGAGTTACACCAGGATTATATTCAATCTCATGATGTTGAATATTCATTCTTAACAGATATTTATGAATAAATTGTTCCATTGGTACCTTCGAAGACATGAAACATTATACATTTATGACAGACAAATGATATGGAATTGTCTTACTGAAACTCAGGGTCACATCAGATAACTTCTGCAATCTATGTTTCATTGAAATGTTACTCTTCCTCATTGCATATCTCAGAAGAGATAAGGGAATAAATAAATGCTTATCTCAGTTCTATTTAAAGAAACATCTGATTTTCAAGAGCTGGTCTTGAAAGGATCTAATTAACTTGGAGGATAGATACTAATGCTGGCATTTTGCCCAATTGACAATACTTTGCCTCTGTGATATGGACAAACAGTGTAAAGCAGTGGTTCTTAAGCCTGGTGTTTTTAAGAAACTGGTGAGTTGATTCATTGTGCCATATTTTGATGCGAATCGTTACCAACGTAGCGGGCTGAGCTGAGATGCTGCTTCTTCCTTCTTCCATCACCATTCACATGAAATGCAGGAAGTTCTCCGATAAGGAGAGGGAGAGTATGAGACGCCAGCCAGCAGAGCTCGAAGGGGCCGAGCTGTCATGGGCCAGAGATTTAGGGACGGGGAAGACTAAAAACAAAGAGAGACTTCTGAAGCAACGTAGGAAATCCTTGGGCACCTGAGGGGTTTTTGCCTCCCCAGGTAGTTAAAGTCACAAATCCAGTTCATTCTAATTTACTCAGCTTTAGGAACGATTTTACATGTAGAATGCCATTATACTTCCTCCTAGGGAGGCAGGTGATGTGGCACTCGGTTCTGGGAAAACATCTCTATTTCTGGTCACAGGCAGGTCTTTCCTGCTCACTCTCACACTTCAAGTTGAAAATTCATCAGCTAACTGCCCCGCAGGGTCAGCAGACTCCCAGGTGACTATTGCTGCCAGCAACGTCCCTTTGTTCTGTGAAGTGGAATAAATGGAGCACTGCCCCTACAGCCCCTGCCCAGCTGGCTGCTCAAGGATTCTGGCATCTCCAGGCCTCGCTCCTCTCCCTCTGTGGGGAGCAAAGGGCTCTGGAATCTAGTGGACGCCCAACGTAGGACTGGGTCCTCTGGGTGGGAGGTGTGGCCTGGCTTTTGTAATTCTTGTCATATCAGATTTTCTTTCTTTCTTTTTTTTTTTAAGATTTATTTGCTTATTTGAAAGACAGAGTTACAGAGAGATGGAAAGAGACAGAGAGATCTGCTGGTTTACTCCCCAAATGACTGCAACGGTCTGAGCTAGGCCAATCCAAACCCAGAAGCCAAGAGCTTCCTCCAGGTCTCCCATGTGGGTGCAGGGGCCCAAGTACATGGGCCATCCTCTGCTGCTTCCCCAGGCACATTAGCAGGGAGCTCTATTGGAAGTGGAGCAGCTGGGACTTGAACCAGCGCCCATATGGCATGCCGGCACTGCAATTGGTGGCTTTACCCACCAAGCCACAGCACTGGCCCAAATCAGATTTTCTTAGAACTACAATGAGGTGAGGGGCCGGCGCCACGGCTCACTTGGTTAATCCTCTGCCTGCAGCACCAGCATCCCATATGGGCACCGGGTTCTAGTCCCAGTTACTCCTCTTCCTGTCCAGCTCTCTGCTGTGGCCTGGGAGGGCAGTGGAGGATGGCTAAAGTCCTTGGACCCCTGCACCCACATGGGAGACCAGGAGGAAGCACCTGGCTCTTGGCTTCGGATTGGCGCAGCGCCAGCTGTAACGGCCATTTGGGGAGTGAACCAACAGAAGGAAGACCTTTGTCTCTCTCACTGCCTATAACTCTACCTGTCAAATAAAATAATAATAGAACTACAGTGAGGTGAAGGATATTGGGAATTTGAAAAATATATAATACTCACACATAAGATTCAATCTAGACTAGTGTTGCATTAAACTAGGATTGGACAAAAAAATGGCCCATGGGCCAAGTCTGTTTTTGCAAGTAAATCTTTATTGGAACATAGCCAGGCTCATCCATTTACTTATGGTGTATGTCTAGTTTCATCCTACAACAGCAGGGTGGAGTAGCTGCAAAAGAGAACTTCTGACTACAAAAGTCTGAAAAATTTAATATTTGGCCTTTATAGAAAGAATGTGCTGGTCTGCCTTAGACTCAACTCTAGCCCAGGGCTATGTCAATGGAGAATGCTAGTTATCTACACCATTGTTACCCACCAACAAATCTCTGAATTTTCATCAGAATAAAGTAGAATATCTAGCTGACCTTGCCTATTTTGTTTTCTTGCCTTCAGAACTCCATTTGATGTTCACTTTCCAATAAGTAAACTTTTGCCTCCTTCTGACAAATGGCTCTGCCTTCTTTTTCTTTAAGACTTATTTATTTATGTGAAAGGCAGAATTACACAGAGAGAAAGAGAGATCTTCCATCTGCTGCTCATTCCCCAAATGGCCTCATGGCCTAACCAGCCAGGAGCCTAGAACTCCATCCACCTATTCCACATGGGTGGTAGGGGCCCAAGTACTTGGGCCATCTTCTGCTTCTTGTCCAGGCATATTAGCAGGGAGCTGAATCAGAAGTGTAGCAGCCGGGATGCAAACCAGTAGTCATATAGGATTCCTGTGTCACGATGCCTGTGTCATGAACAGGGGCTTAGCCTGCTGCGTCACAACGCCAGTGTCAGCTCTGCCTTCTGCTGTCACCTTCAGTGGTGGTTTCTTGCCACTCATAGGTGCTGCTCATCTCCCAGTGGTTTCTTATTTTCCTTATCCCTAGCCACACATGGTCCCTAACTTAGGAAGCTTCAACTTAACAATTTTTTTTTTTCTTAACCATGGTGCAAAAGCAATACACATTTGGTATGAATCATGCTTCAAACTTGAATTTGGGTCTTTTTCTGGGCTGGTAATATGCAATCCAATCTTCTCTTCAGATGTTGGGCAGCAACAGCAGCCACAACTCTCAGATGGCCCATGGTCATGAGAGTGAACAATGAATGTCCCACAGTGTTTTGCTGCCAGCAGTTTTTGGATACAGGCATTCAATAAAATACGTGAGGTCTTCAACACTTCATTATAAATACAAGTGTTGTGTTAAATGATTTTGCCCAACTTTAAGATAATGAAAGAGTTCTGAAGGTAGGCTAGATTGAACTTCAATGCTTAGTGGGTTAATTGCATTAAATTTATTTTTGGATTATATTTTCTATTTACAATGCATTTATTAGATACAACTGTATTGTAAATTGAGGAGCTTCTGTATGTTTAAATAGCAGCCATCTGTGGTGCCAACTAACCATAGCAAAGATCTATTGCTCTCCTGAGCTCCTTACCCCAACCTGTGAAATCAAGTCTGGTGGATCAGTTTATTGTACACACACACATACAAGCACACGCACACACAAGTCTATGTTCTTTTTACTTCTTTGAGGTTAGACTTTACCCTCAGACAGTTTGATGTCTGTCTCCATTTTTTAGGGTTGAATTCTTTCTGGGTGAAAAATGCTGGAAATTCTAAGAACCTGGCATCTCCTGTAAATACTGCTTTATAGCATTTGATATTTTCTATTATGGATCTACAAGCAAGCAGTGTAAGTAGATAGGCTACCTGGTTTTTGACATCTAAATTATATAATACATACTCAAAATATCTAGTAAATAATGTTTAAGAACGAACACTTTGGGCAGATAATGGGCACAGTGGGTAACCCACAGCTTAGGACACTCTCAATCCATATCCAAGTGCCTGGATTTTAATGTCAGCTCTGTTCCTGATTCCACCTTCCTGCTAATGCGCGCCCTGAGGGGCAGCAGGTGATGGTTCAAGTCGTCGGGACTCTACCAGTCACGTGGGAGACTCACACTGGGTTCTTGGCTCATGACTTCAGCTTGGTCCAGCTCTGCCCATATTGGTGCATTTAGGGAGTGAACCAGCAGAAGAAAACTCTGTCTCTCGGTCTTTTTGAATCTGCCTCTCAAACCAACAACAATGAAGAGTGTTATTTTTAGAATGTTTTTAGAATCACCATTTCTATAGGCAACATGGAAATATGCTGATGTGGAAGATTCTGGATCAGTGCCTTCCTGGAGAAATTCAAATCCAGGAGATCTATTTTCTTTCCTCCTTCCTTCCTTCCTTCCTTCCTTCCTTCCTTCCTTCCTTCCTTCCTTCCTTCCTTCCTTCCTTCCTTCTTCTTTCCATCCTTCCTCTCTCTCTCTCTCTCTCTCTTTCTTTTTTACAACACGCCTACAATTCTCTACTGAATATGTAGAAATACTTTACTGAAATTGAATGTCATAGAGGTTCTGCAGAAGCCTCTAAGTCAAATTCTTGCAAAAAGGAAGTCCTTACGAAATGGCAGGTTCATTCATCTTTATTACATCAAGAGCTATTGTGCAGAGGGAAATAGCTTCTCACCACTCCAGGCAGGGTACAGGACTGATGGCAGAGAATGGAGAGTGTTGGGCAATCCTGACCATGAATGGAAACGAGAAAGATAAAAGAAGGAGGAAGAAGCAAAGGAGGAAAAGAAAAGGAAGTCACATAAGGACCATCGTTCCACATATATACGAAATTTTAAGTGAATTATCTCTTCATTTTATTTCAGGCTCACTAAATTAATTTCAAAAATCATGAAACATTTCTTACAAATGAGCATTACATTCTACACACTGCTCTAAACAGATGCCAGGGATTTTCATGTTGCTCGTTCATGTCGTGTTCCCTCACTTTTCAAAAATTCATTTTCATTTTACTTGAAAGGGGTCGGGGAGAGAGCTTCATCTGCTAGTTCACTTCTCAAATATCTGAAACAGCCAGGGCTGGGCCAGGTAGAAGCCAGGAGCTGAGAACTCACTCCAGGTCTCCAAGTAGGGTCAGGAACCCAAGTACTCGAGTCATCACCTGCAGGTGTCCATTAACAGGAAGTTGGAGTCAGAAGCCAAGCTGAGGTTGAACCCAGGCACTCTGATATGGGACGTTGCATCCAACGTGGTGATTTAACCACTCGACCGAATGCCTGCTCCTTTTCCCTCTCACTTTCAAAAAAATTTAAAATATATTAGGCAGGCCAGCGCCGCGGCTCACTACGCTAATCCTCTGCCTTGCGGCGCCAGCACACCGGGTTCTAGTCCCGGTCGGGGCACCGATCCTGTCCCGGTTGCCCCTCTTCCAGGCCAGCTCTCTGCTGTGGCCAGGGAGTGCAGTGGAGGATGGCCCAAGTCCTTGGGCCCTGCACCCCATGGGAGACCAGGAGAAGCACCTGGCTCCTGCCATCGGATCAGCGCGGTGCGCCTACCGCCGCGGCCATTGGAGGGTGAACCAACGGCAAAAAGGAAGACCTTTCTCTCTGTCTCTCTCTCACTGTCCACTCTGCCTGTCAAAAATAAAATATATATATATATATATAAGGCATTTGTACTTTTACCTATAATATATATTTTTTTTTACCTATAATATATATTACAAAGATTTTCTCCCAGTTTGTCAGCCTTTCACTTTGTTTATGGTATTTTTACCACACAATTTTTTTTATTCTTATGTAATCAAATGTGTTCATTTTTTTTCCACTGCATCTGGGCTTTCAGTTACGGTTAGAAAGTCTTTCCCTTCACCAGAGATAAAGACAAATTTACTTAAGTTTTCTTCCAGTACTTGTATAGTTTTGTTTTTAACCTTCAAATTCCTGATTCATTTGGGGTTTGTTCTTATATATAATGGAAAGTGTAAGTCTAATATTACCTGTTATCCAATAGCTAACTAGTTGCCTTGCATCATTTAATAAAATTCCACTGGGGTACCAGTCACTCGATATGGCTTTATCATATGCTAAAGTTTCACTTGCTGTTATGGTAATGATTTTCTTCAAGACAAAGCTAGGAAGATAAATGAGGAAAAGAATTTTTTTTGAACAACTGGCACCAAACAACTGAATACACATATGGAAAAGAAATAAACCTCGATGACTGCTACTTCCTGGTCTTTTCTGACCTTTTGTAGTCCTGGTTTTATCACTTGTGAAATAATTATGCTGTAGGTCCACAATTCCTTTTCTGTGCTTCTGAACTCCAAAGTTTTCCCAAAACTTGGAATGTTCCAAACCTGTGGCTCCTCTGCTTCCAGTCCAGCTTCCTGTTAATGCACATTCTGGAAGGCAGCAGGCAATGGCTCAAGTATCTGAGTTCCTGCCATCCAGGCTGAGTTCCAGGCTCCTGGCTTCCAGCCCGGCCCAGCCCTGACCGTGGCGGGCATCTGGGGAGTGACCCAGAGGATGGAAGATCTCTCACTAACTCTCTGTGTGTCTCTGTGCCTTTCAAACACAATGGCAAAATAATAATAATAATACTAATAATAAAGATTAAAACAGTATAATAAATCACAACTTATAAATTTGGCATTTGTTCATCAAAATCACCTTTAAAAAGACAAAAATTTGGCCGGCGCCGTGGCTCAACAGGCTAATCCGCCGCCTAGCGGCGCCGGCACACCGGGTTCTAGTCCCGGTCGGGGCACCGATCCTGTCCCGGTTGCCCCTCTTCCAGGCCAGCTCTCTGCTGTGGCCAGGGAGTGCAGTGGAGGATGGCCCAAGTGTTTGGGCGGCTCTGCACCCCAGGGGAGACCAGGAGAAGCACCTGGCTCCTGCCATCGGAACAGCGCGGTGCGCCAGCCGCAGCACGCTACCGCGGCGGCCATTGGAGGGTGAACCAACGGCAAAAGGAAGACCTTTCTCTCTGTCTCTCTCTCACTGTCCACTCTGCCTGTCAAAAAAAAAAAAAAAAAAAGACAAAAATTTTAAAGATCCAATCATACCAAATATTGGAGTAGGTGTAGATCTACAAGATTCTTCTCGTTCTTTTTCTTTCTCTCTTCTTTTTTGTCTCTTTCTTCCTTCTCTGTCTTCTTTCCTTCCTTCTTTCTCTTCCTTCCTTCTTTTCCTCCCTCCTCCTCCCCTCCCTCCTTCCCTTCCTTCCTTCCTTCCTTCCTTCCTTCCTTCCTTCCTTCCTTCCAGTAAGCATGCTAGCCCAGTTTAATGAAGAGAATATACCTGACAGACCAGGCAGGCATCTCAGGAAAGGACAGAAGCCAAAATCATTTCTACATTTCCTGGCAGGGCTATAAAGCAGTAGAACTACTTGGAGAAAAAATTTGAGATTGTCTAGAAGAGATGGAAAACCATCTCCTTTATGATTAATTCCCCTCCAAAACATATAGATTGGGAGGCATGTCCAAGAATGTTTGTACCAGCACTGTCCCACCATGACAAAAACCTGGAAAGAACCCAAATACCCATTGACTGGAGAGTGGCTGAACAAGCTGTGGTGTGCTCACCTAAGGGAGTATTTATTATAAAGCAACCAAAATGAATGAAATACAGAAGCATGCAACAATAAGGATGCAACTTATCAGTACAGCAGAAAATAAAACAAAAAAGAACACCTTAGCATAGTACATATAGCATACTATCCTTCTGTAAGATAGAAAACAACTAAAATTAAAACTTTTAGAACACGTATAGTAGATAGAAGCAATTATATAAAAAGAAAACAGAATTTTAAATACTGGGCTTTGGATGTGGTACCTTAGTGAAGGTGAGAACACATAGTAAATATAAGAGATTAGCAAAGTCTTGGTGTGTATAATGAGAGGCGAATTCAGGAGTGCTTGTTATAGGGAGGGAAGGCATAGTGGGGGGAGAGACAGAGAGAGAACTGGATGTTTACGGAGCAAAGGTAAGAGTGAGTCATCACCAAGGATTCTAATTGTGTGAACTTTGAGGCCAGTGAAAAGCTGTAACAAAAGCTGTGGAAGTGTTTTGTCCCAGAAGAAAGAGAAAAGTAGATGACTTGGATTTTGTAGTTTGTGGCATAAGGAAACCCACTGAGCCATGGTATGATTGAAATTCTATCACAAAGTGATATCTGAGAGTAGGCAAAAAAGAAATAAAATCTTTCTATCATGAATCTACTAGCCTTGATAAAGAACTGCTCCATGTTCAGGATGGAATGGGGGCTGGTGCCATGGAGTAGCTGGTGAAGCCACCACCTGCAGTGCTGGCATCTCATATGGGCACCAATTTGAGTTCTGGCTGCTTCACTTCCGATCCAGCTCCGTGCTAATGCACCTGGGAGAGCAGTGGAGGATGGCCCAACTGCTTAGGCCCCTCTACCCACATGGGAGATCTTGAAGAAGCTGCTGGCTCCTGACTTCAGATCAGCCCAGCTCTGGTTTTGTGACCATTTAAGGAATGAACTAGCAGATAGATCGATCTCTCTCTCTCTCTCTCTCTCTCTCTCTCCCTCTCTCTCTGCCTCTTCAGTATAACTTTGACTTTCAAATAAATAAATAAATCTTAAAAAAAAAAAAAAGAAAGAAAAGGATGGATAGATGGCGTAGGCTCAGACACACAGCAAAGGATCCATGCAGAAAAGAATCTAGGCTGGACCAAATATGTATGTTTTCTTCCTAAGAGCTGAGAATTCGGGGGCTGGCATTGTGGTAAAGTGGGTTAAGTTGCCCCACGCATCACATCCCATGTGAGCTTTGGCTGATCCTGCTGCTCCACTTGTGACCCAGCTCCCTGCTAATGTACCTGGGAAAGCAGCAGACGATGACCCGAGTGCTTGGGCCCCTGCAGCCATGTGGGAGAACCAGGAGAAGCTCCTGGCTGCTGGTTTCCACCTGGCCCAGCCCTGGCTGTTGCAGCCATTTGGGGAGTGAACTAGCAGATGGAAGACTCTCTCTGTAACTCTGCCTTTCAAATAATAAAATGTCTTTAAAAAAAAAAAAAGCTAAGAACTTTTGCCAGCTCCTTCCTGAGCAGCCCATCCTTTATGGTTGTTGGTGGTGTTGACTGAATATTTAGGCCTCCCTCACAAATTCATATGTTGACGTCCTAACCCCCAACATGATGGCAATTGGAAGTGGGATATTTCCCTGGGAAGTAATCAGGATTATACTGGGTCATGAGAATGGGGCTGTCATGATGGGAGTACTCTTTTAAGAGACCATGGAGAGCCTGCTTTCTCTCCACCTTATGAGGACACAATTAGAAGGTGCCATCTGCAAGCTGGCAAGAGCCCACTCACCAGGAACTGAATCAACTGGCACCTTGATCTTAGCCTTTCCAGCCTCCAGAACTGTGAGAAAATTAATTTCTGTTATTTAAGCCAGCCAGTGTGTGGCATAATGGTAGCTCAAGTCTAAAGAGAAAGAGTTCCTTCAGGTGTGTTTAAATTTGTTTGACTTAAGAGAATTTCTACCTATTGATTCACTTCCCAAAGGCCTGCAACAGCCCCCGGTTCCCCACCCACATGGGTAGAAGGGACCCAACCACTTGATTGTGCATTAGCTGCAAGTTACAACTGGGGGTGGAGCCAGGACTCAAACCCAGGCACTCCAGGATGGGCTGCAGGCCTCCGTCAGAATTGTAACCACTAGGCCAAATGACCACCTCCTAGCTAATGTGGGTTGAGTGTTCTCCTGAATATTGTAGCCCAGTGAGATCAAAGCCAGAAAGGAGCGCCTCTTACATAAAGCTGCTGTAGCGAGGGTTGTTTCTGCCTGGGGGAGTTACACATTAAATAACTGAGTGAGGATAAAACGGCTGGATAGACCCCTTCTCGGCACAGTATGCTTGCACCAGGCCTTTGAAGGCAGAAGTTCCTGTTGGGCTGAAATCTTGGTGGCTCACTTCCTCCACCTTCTGGAGATTTGGAGACACAGCAGTGCTGTGATCAGATATTACTTGCTTTATAAATCCTTATCACCACTCGCTCTTATTACTGGAAATCCATGTGAGATTAAAAACATTTATTATATTTATTATTATATCCTACTGTGTCAAAAAATTGCAACTTTAAGGCTGTAGAAACACCACATTGGGGTGGCGTCGAGGCTCACTAAGCTAATCCTCCGCCTGTGGCTCCGGCACCCCAGGTTCTAGTCCCAGTTGGGGCGCCGGATTCTGTCCCGGTTGCCCCTCTTCCAGGCCAGCTCTCTGCTATGGCCCGGGAGGGCAGTGGAGGATGGCCCAAGTCCTTGGGCCCTGCACCCGCAAGGGAGACCAGGAGGAAGCACCTGACTCCTGGCTTCGGATCAGTGCAGTGCCAGCTGTAGGGGCCATTTGGGGAGTGAACCAACAGAAGGAAGACCTTTCTCTCTGTCTCTCTCTCACTGTCTAACTCTATCAAATTAAAAAAAAAACATCACATTGTTTTAAATATGTTTTTCTAACTAAGAAAACAAAAATGGGCAACGAGGGTGTCTTTCTCTCACCTAGCTTGTCTAGTTCAGATGTTTTGTGATTTGTGATTGATTCCATCTTTAATTAAGGACTCGGCTTTACTTTCAGACACCATTCACTCATGATCAAAACTCTTAGTGGACTGGAATAAAACTTCCTTTCTGATGAAGGCTCTTTATAAAAAAAAAAAAAACCTTAAATATCATTAAAAATTTTTTTAAATATTTTTGAGAGGCAGAGAGATGGTTTATTCCCCAAATACCTACAAAAGCCAGGCTGAGAGTGAAGCCAAGAGTAGAGATCTCAACCCCGATCTTCTGCCTGGGTGGAAAAAACCAATTACTTGAGCCATCACCACTGCCTCCCAGGGCCTGACAAGAATAGAACCCAAGCACTCCAACATGAGATGCAGGCTTCTCAGCTCCTGGGGTAAATGCCTGCTCCAGGGGCTGCTGCTTGTAGGTTAATCCTCTACCCGCAGCGCCAGCATCCCTTATAGGTGCCGGTTCTAGTCCCAGCTACTCTTCATCCAATCCAGCTCTCTTTTGTGGCCTGGGAGGGCAGTGGAGGATGGCCCAAGTCCTTGGGCCCCTGTACCCGCATGGGAGACCCAGAAGGAGCTCCTGGCTTCTGGCTTCGGATAGGCACAGCTCTGGCTGTTGTGGCCATCTGGGGAGTGAACCAGCGAATGGAAGACCTCTCTCTCTCTCTCTCTCTCTCTCTCTCTCTCTGCCTCTCCTCTCTCTGTGTAACTCTGACTTTCAGATAAGTGAATAAATCTTAAAAAAAAAAAAAGCCAAAAATCAATTTAGGGCCAGTGTTGTGGAGTAGCTGGTAAAACCACCACCTGGGACACCAGCATCCCATATGGACACTGATTCGTGTTCCAGCCGCTCCATGTCAGATCCAGCTCCATGCTAATGGAAAAGCAATGGAGGGTGGCCCAAGTATTTGGGTCACTGCCACCCATGTGGGAGACCTGGAAGAAGCTCCAGGCTCCTGGCTTCTGGCTTTAGCCTGGCCTAGCTTAGGCCATTGAGGTCATCTGAGGAGTGAACCAGCAGATGGAAGATCTCTCTCAGTCTCTCTTTCTCTCCCTCCCTCCCCTCTTCTTTCTTTCTGTGTAGTGCTGACTTTCAAGTAAATAAAATAAATATTTTAAAAAATCAATTTAATTTCTATTTATCAGTAAATGATGAATACAAAATTACAATGTTTTTTTTAAAAAAACAGTCATAATAATATCTATAAATACCGGGGTGGTTATTCGGCCCAGCCGTTAAGACACCAGTTCATACACCTACATGCCATACTGAGTGCCTGGAGTCAATGCCCACCTGGACTCGTGGCTCCAGCTTCCTGCTCATGCAGACCCTGGGAGCAACAATGAGGACTCCTGCACTCAGCTCATTGTGTTATCACCTGCTGCCTTCCACGCTGTACACTAGAGGGAAACTGGAGTCAAAGTGGAGCCAGGACTCACACCCAGGCCCTCTGATGTGGGAAGCAGGCATCCAAGCAGCATCTTAAGCACTGCACCAAATGTCCACCCCTGTTTTAATCTGTATTATGCTTTTTTTTTTTTTTTTGACAGAGTGGACAGTAATAGAGAGACAGAGAGAAAGGTCTTCCTTTACTGTTGGTTCACCCTCCAATGGCCACCACGGCCGGCGCACCGTACTGATCCGAAGCCAGGAGCCAGGTGCTTCTCCTGGTCTCTCATGCGGGTACAGGGCCCAAGGACTTGGGCCATCCTCCACTGCACTCCCGGGCCACAGCAGAGAGCTGGACTGGAAAAGGGGCAACCGGGACAGAATCCGGTGCCCCAACTGGGACTAGAACCCAGTGTGCTGGCACCGCAGGCGGAGGATTAGCCTATTGAGCCGCAGTGCCGGCCTTAATCTGTATTATGCTTTAATCCATATAGTCTACAGTAGTTTCTTAGGCAGCCTGAGCTAAGATAAAGATGTCCATAATAAATGCAAAATATTAAAGAGCAAAGAAAATATAGGAGGATATTTACATACCTTCAGGATTGGGAAAGTTTTTAAAAACTGAACACACTTGGGGCTGGCGTTGTAGCTCAGCAGGTCAAAGCTGTGGCCTGCAGCCCCACCATCCTATATGGATACCAGTTCAAGTCCTGACTGCTCCACTTCTGATCCAGCTCTCTGCTATGGCCTGAGAAAGCAGCAGAAGATGGCTACAGTCCTTGGGCCCCTGCACTCAGAAGAAGCTCCTGGTTTCTGGCTTCTGGCTTCAGATCGGCTCAGCTCTAGCTGTTGTGGCCATCTAGAGAGTGAACCAGCAGATGGAAGATTTCTCTCTCTCTCTCTCTCTCCCTGTCTCTCTGTGTAACTCTGCCTTTCAAATAAAAACAAAGCAACACACAAAGGAACAACAGCAAACAAATATATTACTGTGGTGGAATGAGAAGGACATGCCAAGATGGCCACTGGCAAGCGAACGTCAGTTACTCAGGAATGGCTTTGAAACCCACCTGGCAACAGAGCCTGCCTGGCAACAGGCTGTGATTGGATGGCTTTGGAAACTGCCTGGCAACAGGTTGTGATTGGTTGGGGCATAGACCGCCCCTTGACTTGATTGGCTGGTCTTGGCTATATAAGCTGTTGTACCAACTGAAATAAACGAGTCTGCAGGCTGCTTGCCTCAAGCCCCCTTTCACCCGACTCCCGGGGTCTGTGTGTTGACTCCGCGCCTCTTGCCCCCACCACGCTCCTCCTCTCCGAAACGAATCCACTGCAACATTGTTGAGAAATCAACTGCAACATATTACTCCACTATATTAAAAATTAAGAACTGCTGTTCATGAGAAGACACCATTAATAAGGTGGGAATTCAAGCCCTAGGCTGCATTTCCAATACATGTAGCATTATAGGATCCCAGGCAGGCCATAGTAAGAACCCTAGCAATCAATAAAGGACAAAACCCTGGCAACCCAAACTGGTGACAGCAAACATGAGTCACGAATGGAATCAAAGTGAAAGTCTGTGTTTTTTCCTTTTTTTAAGAAAAAAAAAAAAAAGATTTTATTTATTTGAAAAGGCTTTTAATGCTTGACTAAGATCATCCCCAACCAGCACAGAGCAAGCCATTTAAAGTTTGTAAACCTTAGGATTAAGTCCTCACTGAGGAACAGCGTGGATTTTCTTCTGAGGTGAAATGTACTGTATCCTAATCACTCTATCGTGAGGCTCCCTTTGTGGATTTTTAAAAATCGCTTTTTGCAGTGAATTCTGAAAATGTTGGCAGCTGTGCTGGATGCCCTGAAGCGGGCAGGCCTTTTGCTCTCCGAAATAAGAGTCAACATTTCCGGTCACTTCAAAGACTGTTCTTACTTCACCTGCAGAAAGTTTGAGCGAGATACTCATTTGTGAGAAGGCACAAAAATGGAGGGAGAGATAGCCAGCAAATGGCCCAATAGCACAACTTGTGTCCAATACATATCAAGTAGGTGATATAAAGAAGTGTAATGAAACGCGAGGTAGAAAAGAAAGAAGAGGGGGAGAAAGAAGACAAGATCGTGGTGGTGGTGCTAATGATGTTACGGCAGTAGAAATGGACAAAGGGCAGAGTTTCTTCAATTAAAATCGCCCTCAGAAAGGAGACTTAGCCCGGCTGGTACCAAGCAACCTTACACAACTGCTGAGAAACGTTAAAGTCCGTATGGGACTGAGTCGTGGCACTTTGGGGTCCTATTAGACTGGACTCAAACTGCACTTATTTAAAAATCTCGTGGGTCCTGAATACTCGGGATCTGGCCTTTGCAAACACACATATTTAGCTAGCGCATGATTCGACACAGGCAGGGTTACCTGATGTAATGGTGGAGGCTTGAGTTGTTTTCCACTTAGGTTGGAAGTTGAATAACATGTTCAGTCCCTTTGTAACCTCTCTTTCTCACTCTGCCCTTGGTTATAGATCTCCTGGGAGGGAGAGTCCCCGTGTAAGAGCCCTGATGAGGGCATCTGGTACTTAGCAAAGATTAGATGTTGTGTTCAGAAAATATCCAGTGTGAAAATGAAGGTTACAGAGGATTCCTTGGCTGGCTGTGTTTGCTTTAATCCCATTTTCTGTGGCCTTGAATAGGATTAGGGCTCCCAGGGAGGGTGGGGAGAAGGGATTGGGTGGAGGGCGAGAGCAGGCCCCTGGCTTAGCGTGTGCCAGTGTTTGCCACAGATTTGCTCTGTCAGACTGTGCTGAGGAGACCTTCAAGGCCATAGGGCTGTGACGTTTATAATCTCATGAGGTTGCTGGCAAAGCTCTTTCCTCAGGGAAGAGAAGCTGTTTTGTACCAGGCACTTAATTGCATACGAAGAAAATTGAAGTACAAATATATTCCCTTTAAACACACCTGGTTTCAAAGTTCAGAAGGAAGGGGCGATCTGGGCTCCCGTGTCTTAAATTTTGGATCCTGAAGTAGAACAGTTGAGTCACAGCATGAGTAGGAGAAAAAGAATAAGGTTTAGAGGGAGACACACCAAGGCTCCCATCCTGGCTCTGGGTTTTACCAACTATGAAACTTGGGGGGCCGGCGCTGTGGCGCAACGGGTTAACACCCTGGCCCGAAGCACCAGCGTCCCATATGGGTGCCATTTGCTGGTTCGAGACCTGGCTGTTCCACTTCTGATCCAGCTCTCTGCTATAGCCTGGGAAAGCAGTGGAAGATGGCCCAAGTCCTTGGGCCCCTGTAACCATGTGGGAGATCCGGAAGAGGATTCTGGCTCCTGGCTTTGGATCGGCACAGCTCCGGCTGTTGCGGCCATCTGGGGAGTGAACCATTGGATGGAAGATCTCTCTCTCTCTCTCTGCCTCTTCTCTGTGTAACTCTGACTTTCAAATATATAAATAAATCTTAAAAAAAAAAAAAAAAGAAACTTGGGCGGCTTCCTGAATCTTTTCTGTTCCTCCATTCCCCCATTTTGAAATGGTACATGGCTCTACGAACTGCTGTCTTGGGAAAATGAGAGGATTCCATGAGAAAGGCGAATGAAGAGCTCAGGAGCCTGGCTTGTGGCAGACGGGACTTTGCTACGTAGTAGGCGTGGTTGTTTTCTTTTCCTCTTCAGTGAACCATTTATCTTGGAGGTGAGGGCTATACCTTGACTTCCACTGCCTCTCTGATTTTACGGTGACTATCCTATTGCCTCCTACCCCAGGCTCTTGGTCTCCCTTGCGATGAAGTTGACAAGAGGCCAGTGTGCAGCCCAGCCGAGGTTTGCTGGGGGCTTCTGCTCCAGCACAAGGAAGAAAGCACCGCAGGAAGAGGTTTCAGTGACGGGCTCAGCGAGGGGAGCTCGCAGGGGGTTTATGGGTGGCAGGCATGGCGACACCCCTCAGCTCGGGGAACCTCCGTCAGTACCTGCCCTCACCCCTCAGCACACGGCGCCTCCATTTGCACCTGCCCTGGTGTATTGTGTTTTTCCTGCACATCGCTCCCTCAGAATGGCTGTGTTGCTCTCTACCGCCACCCCAGGAAGATTACATTGTCGCGGGCCAAGGCTTTGAACTAGAAAACAGATTTTATTCCCCATGCCGGCAGTCCGAGGGGATTTGTATCCCGCTTCTAGGTCCCAAGCAAAACAGGGCATTGTCTTATATGCCCTGGCACAAACAACTATGAGTTGTTTTTTTTTTTACATAATTGGTTACACATATTCAATGAGATAGTTAAAAGTTATAGCACTGCTTATACAACCAGTACACGAAGTTACACCTGCGTGCATTAGATTTGCTCTAGTGGACCTAATTGCAGTTGTAATATTCTCAGAAAGCTCCCTCCACCTCCACTCCCCGCCCCATGCCCAGAAAGTCCCTGCTGCCCTACCATACTGCCAGGCTGTTTTTTTCTCTACTTGACGGGAGGGGTTCTTCCACAACAGCCATTGCCTTGGGTGCCTGTGGGCACGCACAGCTGCAGTAGAGGGGGGAATTGAGTATGGATTGGTCCGGAGCTCGGTGGAACCACCTACTGTCAGGAATGGATGCATGTTCGGGGGGGATGGGCACACATTGGGCCAAGAGGGGCTTCTTCTTGTGAGTCCTGCTTCTACCCTGTGTCACTATTGGCAAGGCAAAGGAGGGGTGGTGAAATCCTGAGTCTAGAATTTAGACAAGAGGGGGCATAGGAACAGGAGCAGAAAACTGAAATAGTTTACTCCTCAGAGCTTGTTTTTCAGAGGCTATTCCAGAAAAGCTTATCTGGCAGTGCTGTACTGGGAGGGAGCCAGACTGCCGGGTAACCAAGGGAAGCTGCCAGAGACCAGTCTGAGTCAGAACTTTAGACAGATGATGCGTGAGATGCGTGTGGCTGGAGCAGGAAGAGCCCTCCTGTTCTACCTCTGGACCCTCCTCTAACCCTTGTAATAAAAGCCCTGGCAACTACTTCTCAGGGTGGCAGCTGCTTAGAGAGCCCTTCCTCCCCTGCCGCCTTCACTGGTCGCAAATCCATAAAGCCTTCCGTGGATCAGCTCCCACCTGGGGCTACCTGGTGATGCTCAGGCAGATGGACCCTGGTGTCCAACAGTAGGAACCTCAGACACCGATTCATGAAGTTCCTGTAAGCATACCGGACAAGAGAAACATGAAAAATCAAAACGAAAAATGGAGGTAGCAATCAGCCTGTCCTTAGTTGTTTTTAAGACTTATTTTATCTATTTGAAAGGAAGAATTACGGGGTGGGAGGGAGTGGGGAGAGAGAGAGAGAGAGAGAGAGAGAGAATCTTACATCTGCTGCTTCGCTCCCCAAATGGTCAGGGTTGGGCCAGGTAGAAATCAGGAGTCAGGAGCTTCATCTGGGTCTCCCATGTTGGGGCCTGGGGCCTAAGTACTTGGGCCACCTTCTGCTGCTTTCCCAGGCACATTAGGGAGCTGGATCAGAAATGGAGCAGCTGGAATGCAAACCAGCACCCATTTGGAATGCCAGCACTGCAGGCCATGGCTTTACCAGCTTTGCCACAGTGCTGGCCCCTTGCCCTTAGTTTTATAGTTGTTCCTTTAGTTTTTCTTTGCTCAAGATAATTCAGCTTGATTTTTTTTTTTAAATGATAATCAATAGGTTTCACCTTTGGATAACACTAATGCTCTTGGCTGTTCATTTTTAAACATTTTATTAATTTTCACTTTATCTGAAAGGCAGAGAGATAGACACAAGCTGATTTTCCATCCACTGGTTCACTCCCCAAATGCCAGCAACAGCTAGGGCTGGGCCAGGCCAAAGCCAGGAGCCCAGAACTCGGTCTGGTTCTCCCACGTGGGTGGCAGGGACCTGGAGTCATCACTTGCTGCCTCCCAGGTTGTGTTAGCAGCAAGTTGAGTTGGAAGCAGAGTCAGGACTCAAAGCAGGCACGCTCGTGTAGGATGTGGGAGTCCCAAGCAGCGTCTTAGCTGTGCCAAACGCCTGACCCATTACTTTTCCTGTCAAGTGTTTTTCATATGCTAAGTACTGGCCCTTTGAGGGATAACAGAGATTACCCAACAATTATCTTGAGAAACAAGGAAGGAAAGAGAGGCAGCCAGGCCAAACTGGGGGCTCCTATTTAACACAAAACAGAACAAACATTTGGGGATAGACGTCAAGTTTAATCATCAATGAAGGTGATTTCTATTTTCAAGAATCCCAGGTGCTTAACAGGAACTAGATTGTACCTTGGTGTTAAGCTATCAGCATCAATTTTTTTAAAAGATTTTTCTTTATTTATTTGAAAGTCAGAGTTATACAGAGAGAGGAGAGGCAGAGAGAGAGAGAGAGAGAGAGAGGTCTTCCATCTGATGGTTCACTCCCCAGATGGCCACAATGGCCGGAGCTGCGCTGATCCAAAGTCAGGAACCGGGAGCTTCTTCCAGGTCTCCCACATGGGTGCAGGGGCCCAGGGACCTGGGCCATCTTCTACTGCTTTCCCAGGCCATAGCAGAGAGCTGGATTGGAAGAGGAGCAGCCAGGGCTAGAACCAGCACCCATATGGGATGCCGGTGATTCAGGCCAGGACGTTAACCCACTGCACCACAGCGCTGGCCCCAGCATCAATGTTTTAATTAAGCAAGTGCTCCGAACAGGTGCAGAATGTCTAATGAGTCCCCATGGGTATCAGTGACGTCTGCCTGCCCTAGGGATGGCTCCTGGCTCCGATAAAGTGGCTTTGCTGCAGGTCCCAGCTGCCGCACACCTATCTATGTCCTGACACCATTGGGGTCTCTTTCTCCTCTTAAAAATGTTTACCAACAGAGAAGTATTTCATTGAACCCATATCTCATTACAAAATCTGGCTGAGTGTTTCTGACAGAAAGGGGAAAGAGAGAAAAGCAAGCAAGAAGGGAGTGGCGTGAGTTAGCTCGGGCAAGTGCCGAAGGCTTTGTACGGCGGCGTCTGTCTCTCTCCACTGGGCCTGTCTCCGTCGGATCCCCTGGGCAGTTTGAATTGCAGATAAATTGAGGAGCTGTGTCTCCATGGGAACAGCATGGGAGAACAAAATGGGGAATAAAGCTAATATTTATAGCTCAGGACTGTTGATTTCTTGTGCTGCTGTATTTATTATCTCAGGGCAGAGTTGATTACAGGAGTCTAAGTTTCAGGGGTGCCTGAGATCCAAACCTACTTCTTTTCTTCCTCTTTTTTTTTTTTTTTTTTTTTTTACTTTCTACTTGCAATTCATTCCTAAAATAGCAAGCACAAATAGTGAATGTCAGCTGTGGGGTTTCTTCGTGTATCTCTCCTCTAGCCATTGTGTAGTAGACTGAACACAGGCCCCAAGCCAAGGTGGAGAGGCGGAGACGGACAAATCCCAGCCCTGACATGGGCCTCATTTGTTTACCTCAAATTTCCATTAAAAAAAAACTCTAAAATAGGAATAATGATATTTACCTCAACCAGCTGTTGAGAGAATTGGAAATGATACACATGAAGTTGGGTACAGATAGGTCTTTAACAAACAGTGACCAGTATCAGTGTTATAGCATTGACTCTCTGCTCTCTTAAATGGCTGCTGTCAATTTTCATGAACAGAAAAAATACAGCAGGGATAAGGAAGAGAAGGAAAATCGTATCTTTTTGCAGAGTTCAGTGTTATCAGTAGAGCTAGAATCGGAAGAAAACTTGATGATTAGACATGGGACTGCTTTGGGCTTACGAACTGTACATAAGGACCCTGTTCTCATGGCCTTGCTGCCTTAAAACATGCTGTCACGTTGCCTGCGACCTTCTCACTTCATTGTTGTTTCCAGGCTGTCAGGCCCATGCCATCAGCCGCGAGGGCCAGACTCAGAGGACACACATACAAAAGCCGATGCCAGCAAAGCCTGTTTGTTTTGTCATGGCAACACTGTCACTTCCATCTGGAGAGTGAGTGATGATGTCATTATCAAGAGAAGACCAGGGAGCCGGCCGAGAGCCCGGCCAAGCTACAGGATTCCAGAGAATTCTATTTCAAAGTCAAGTGATCCTGACACGGACAGAAGCCCTCGGCACAGGGCATTTGGGCCTGCCATAAACCAACAGACATTGTCGCCGGCGCCGCGGCTCACTAGGCTAATCCTCCGCCTTGCGGCGCTGGCACACCAGGTTCTAGTCCCGGTCAGGGCGTCGGTTCTGTCCTGGCTGCCCTTCTTCCAGGCCAGCTCTCTGCTGTGGCCAGGGAGTGCAGTGGAGGATGGCCCAAGTCCTTGGGCCCTGCACCCCATGGGAGACCAGGATAGGCACCTGGCTCCTGCCATCGGATCAGCGCGGTGCGCCGGCCGCAGCGCGCCAGCCGCTGCGGCCATTGGAGGGTGAACCAATGGCAAAAGGAAGACCTTTCTCTCTGTCTCTCTCTCACTGTCCACTCTGCCTGTCAAAAATTAAAAAAAACAAAAAACAAAAAAAAAAACCAGACATTGTCTTTGACAAGGAAAGACATTGGGTTTGCAAATTGGGCATTAGCATCAGGATCTATAGGGTTATGATTGTAGGAGAGAATGTGGGAAGCTACTTCAGTGGGCAGGCAGTTCGGTCCCGGTGTTTAGGTGGCTCTCACGGTCTGGTGAGTCTTTTCAGCCTTGGGGATCAAGTGCACCTGGTCAGAGATTTGCTGACTAAGGATGGGGACAAATTGGAGGGGGCAGCAGGTGAGATGGGGGTGGGGGCTGAGGAGGGGGTTCTAGCTGCCTGATAATCGATCCATGTCCAAATAAGGGACTCTTTGAAAAGAGGATGCTGGTTTTTTTTTTTTTTAAAGATTTACTTATTTATTTATTTGAAAGTCAGAGTTACACAGAAAGAGAAGAGGCAGAGAGCGAGAGAGAAAGAGAGAGAGAGAGGTCTTCCATCTGATGGTTCACTCCCCAATTGGCCGCAACAGCCGGAGCTGCGCTGATCCAAAGCCAGGATCCAGGCGCTTCCTCCGGGTCCCGCATGTGGGTGCAGGGGCCCAAGGACTTGGGCCATCCTCTACAGCTTTCCCAGGCCACAGCAGAGAGCTGGATCGGAAGTGGAGCAGCTGGGACTAGATCCTGCGCCCAAATTGGATGCCGGCGCTTCAGGTCAGGGCGTTAATCCGCTGCGCCACAGCGCCACCCCAAGGATGCTGTTTAATACAGTATGTATCCCAAGAGGGCAGGCCTAATTGGGCATTGTCTCAGGCAGTCACTGGGGCAGCTGTCCGTGTTCCTAAGCCACGGGAACGATGATTTCCTGGTTCCCTCCTAAGGAGGCAGCTCTGACATAGCAGCACTCGGAGTGCTGCTATTGGACAAAACACAACCGGGAGGGAGACAGTGGCCAAGAGAAGATTCCAGGAGAGGGGTCTGTGTGTCCCCGGGACAAATCAGCCCTGGCCGAGGCTGCGGTGCAGCCAGTGAGAGGCCCGACTCGTAAGAACCACCTGGAAGAGCTGCGAAAGAAGAGACTGTCGCCACCACGACCTCCAGAAAAGAAACCTGGAAATGTGTCTCGGGGGATCTGAGTCTGCGAGGATCTGCGGCAGCCAGCCAGTGCCACCGGCCTTCATGCAGACTGGTGAGGCTGAGGGGCGGTGCCTGAATTCACTGGCTGCCACTGGCCCTGGGGAGAGGCTTAGCTCCCAGACCTTTGGCTTTGTCAGGAGGATGGTAAAACGTGTATAAAGTAACGTGGGCACTGCCTCCGTGGGCCAGGACTTCCACAGGCAGAAACCATTGTTATTGCTTGAATTGCTCCAGGTCGTAGCGCTGGGTTAGGGTTTAGGCGCAGCTGTGTCTGGACTCCTTAAACTATGTCATAATTGTCGTTATATTTTTTTGTGCTAATGACTGGCAGAGAAACAGAGTTCATTCTAAACTTGCATACATAGGGGTTTTAAAAACCTTTTTGTTTTGAAATAATTTCAAATTCATACACAAATGACAGGGGACAACACAAAAATGCGAAAACCCAAGAGCTCCTGTTCCCTGGGTCACTCCCCAGATTCCTGCAGCCAGCAGGACTAAGCCAGGCTGAAGCCAGGAGCTGGGAGCTCAGTCTGGGTCTCTCACATGGGGGGCAGGAACTCCATGTGCGGAGCCCTCCTCTCTGCTGCCCAGAGTCTGTCTACGCTAGCAGGGAGCTGGAGCCGGGAACTGAAGTCTTCTTTGTACCTGCTAAGCGAACACCCGCCCTCTTACTGTTTTTGAAGAGCACAGGCCGGCTGCTTTGTAACATGTGCTTTGTTTTGGGATGATGTGATGTTTTTTTCATATATTCAGGTTATACACGTTTCACAGGAGTCTAAAGACGCCATGTTTTCTCTGTGTATCGGACGAGGAGGAACCCAGGTGGATTTATCTCATGAGTTGGATTCTTTTAATGCTTAGTACTAGAATAAGATGATATTTCCCAGGTTTCTCTAGTTTCAAGTTGATTAGTAAGTATTTTATACCTTTTCTTTTTTTTAAGATTTTTTATTTATTTATTTGAGAGGTAGAGTTACAGACAGTGAGAGGGAGAGACAGAGAAAGAGGTCTTCCTTCCATTGGTTCACTCCCCAGATGGCCACTGCGGCTGGAGCTCCGTTGATCTGAAGCCAGGAGCCAGGTGCTTCTTCCCGGTCTCCCATGTGGGTGCGGGGGCCCAAGGAGTTGGGCCATCTTTTACTGATTTCCCAGGCCATAACGGAGAGCTGGACTGGAAGAGGAGCAGCCGGGACTAGAATCTGTGCTCATATGGGATGCCGGCACCGCAGGTGGAGGATTAACCTACTGTACCATGCTGCTGAACCCTATTTTATACCTTTTCAACTAATAAATTGATATTTTGTGGAAAGGGACTTTAAAACTATATTTATATAGCATATATTTATGCTGTTCCTCATTAAATTGTCAAGCTTATTTGTGAGATTCGTTGATGATTATTGCTTGAATCAATTAAAATTGCATAATTGCAAACAGTAGCTGTCAAATTCCACCATTCGTATTAAATATGTTGCCTGGGATGTTGTTCTTAGAGCTTTTCTTCTCCCCTATTTTTTACTCATGTATTAACTTACATTATTATGGTCTCAAAGAGTCTCTTTTATTCAGGACCCCTGGGTTATTATTTATTTATTTTTTTGACAGGCAGAGTGGACAGTGAGAGAGAGAGACAGGAAGAAAGGTCTTCCTTTGCCGTTGATTCACCCTCCAATGGCCGCCACGCTGATCCAATGGCAGGAGCCAGGTGCTTCTCCTGGTCTCCCATGGGGTGTAGGGCCCAAGGACTTGGGCCATCCTCTACTGCCTTCCTGGGCCATAGCAGAGAGCTGGCCTGGAAGAGGGGCAACCAGGACAGAATCCGGCGCCCCGACCGGGACTAGAACCCGGTGTGCCGGCGCCGCAGGCAGAGGATTAACCTAGTGAGCCACGGCACCAGCCTTTCCTTCTTCTTAAAGAGTAGATTGTTAAGGGGCCGGTGCTGTGGTGCAGCGGGTTAATGCCCTGGCCTGAAGTGCCAGCATCCCATATGGGCGAGGGTTCGAGTCCCAGCTGCTCCACTTCCGATCCAGCTCTCTGCTGTGGCCTGGAAAAGCAGTAGAAGATGGCACAAGTCCTTGGGCCCCTGCACCCATGTAGGAGACCCGGAAGAAGCTCCTGGCTCCTGGCTTCAGATTGGCGCAGCTCAGGCTATGTGGCCAACTGGGGAGTGAACCATCGGATGGAAGACCCCTCTCTCTCTCTCTCTCTCTCTGCCTCTCCTCTGTGTAACTCTGACTTTCAAATTAATAAATACATCTTTAAAAAATAAAAAAGAGTAGATTGTTAAACAAAAGCAACAATTCTCCTCACCTGTAGTAAAGCACAAAATTTCAATGAACTAATTTTGGGGTTTCATCCTGGATGGAGCAGTGGCTGTGAGCTTGCTTGGGTCCAAGAAGCAGACCAACCTGGGCTCCAGTCCTGACCACGTACTTAATGAGCTGTGTGGCACAAGTTCAGAATTCTTTACCTCCTTAAATCTCAGAGGCTAACAATAGCACCGACCTCAAAGGGTCTGTGTGAAGATTAAAACTAATGCTTACGCAGCTATTAACACAGCGACCAGCACACAGTAAACACAATGAATGACAGTTATTATATTGTATTTTCTACTTAATATAGGAATTTTTCTCCAGCGCCCTAGGCCAGGATAGAAACTTCAAAAGGCAATTACCACTAAGTCAATAAGCTTTGAAATTCATTACAGCTTGGAGATAAAACAAATCTTAACCTTCTTATTACTCACATCTCCATATAAGAGGAACTCTGACTCCACATGTAAAAATCTGACCATTCAAAGGTTGAACAAGCATTTTTGTGGTTCTGTAGGGTACAAAAGGAAGGCTGTGTTAGAAGTGATGTCACCTTTTTCTGATCTGGAATACTCACCTGCCTTAAGTCAAAATCAGTGATGGGGCAGCTTTCAAAGACCTTCTTTAGCTGCCAGTCGTAGGAAGCAAAAAGGTTCTGCACAGGGCCATGCATTAGCTGACGGGTGTCAGACTGCTAAAGGGGATGATGAGAACAGGGGTGCAAAGGTTGGCGTAGAGGGCACAGACACTTCCAAACAAGCGGCAAGGCTTCAACTGCGAAGAGTGCACACGAGCCAACATCCGAGGACGTACTTGTCAGGCTCCCGCATGCCCACGTCCTCCTGTCTTTCTGCTATTCTGCCATCGATAAGATAGAGGAAGTCTGGGGCGGGGGCAAAATGTAAGAATGGGAAAGTCATGATGAGGAACATTTCCAGGCAAGAGTAAGAGCATGAAGGTTGATCTTTCTCCCATCTTGAGGATCTGAGTGGGGACTGTCATGCAAGATCTTAACAACGCTCAAACGCAAGGCTGCAGGGGTGGGGAAGGTCCGGCGCGTGGGCCACACACAGCCCAGGAGACCATCTGGTCTGGCCCTGCCGAGGCAACTGCAGCAGACCTGGAATTCAATAATTCCATAAAAGGCTAATTTTTGAGTTGATAATTTTGGATGGCCCGTGAATTATGTTATAAATATCCAAATGGCCTTTGGCAGGAAAAAGTTTCCCTACCCCAGGCAGATGAGAGGTCAGAGAACTCCCCTGTTGCTTTCCTGTCGCAAAAGCCTGTGCGACGTCAAGTTGAGTGAGTCCTCACAGTGACAGGCAATTGTGGTTGAACTTCGCTCTCCCAAGGTGCTCCAGCCATGGTTCGCAGCTGCAAGGGGCAGCAAAAAGCACAGTGGAAAACATTTAGAAGATTCCTAACGGTGAAACGTGGAGCCAGAATGTGGCATAGAAAACAAAAAAAGAATGACAGCTAATGTTTTGTTTTATTTTATTTTAAAGATTTAATTATTTACTTGGAAGTCAGCGTTACACAGAGAGAGAAGGAGAGGCAGAGAGAGAGAGAAGGAGAGAGAGAGAGAGAGAGAGAGAGAGAGAGAGAGAGAGAGGTCTTCCATCCTCTGGTTCACTCCCCAGTTGGCTGCAATGGCCAGAGCTGCGTTGATCCAAAGCCAGGAGCCAGGAGCTGCTTCTGGGTCTCCCACGAGGGTGCAGGGGCCCGAGTTCTTGGGCCATCTTCTACTGCTTTCCCAGCCCATAGCAGAGAGCTGGATCAGAAGTGGAGCAGCCGGGACTCGAACCAGTGCCCATATGGGATGCTGGCACTGCAGGCGGCGGCTTTACTAGCTACGCCACAGCGCTGGCCCCGACAGCTGTTTTAAACATGAGTGACTGTCATGGTGTGGGATAAGACATAAGATGCTAGAAGGTGGAGCTGATGTTGGGGAGAAAATGGTAAGACCGATTTAAGACAGGTTGAGGGTGAAGTGCTAGACAACCTTAGGAAGGAGATCAGGGCTAGAAATGTAATACATATAAAAATATTCCTATTTGTAAAATGAGAATTAAAAAGCCATCTGGTGCAGTGGGTTAAGTAGCTGCTTGAGACACCTTCGTCCTGAATCGGAGTCCCTGGTTCAAGTCTGGGCTCCTCTGCTTCTTATTCAGCCTCCTGCTAATGCATCTTGGGAGGCAGCAGGTGTGGTCTCGGGCATTTTGTTATTTAACCGGGAGTGGGACTCTGGGAAGGAAGTAGGCTGAAGGAGCTCAGATGCTGACACACGCTGTCAGATAGCTAACAGGTACTGAATACACGCCAGCGGCTAAGCAGGACACTAGGCTCTGTAATTTCAAGATCTCATTTAGTCTTCCAAACACTCACGTGAAGTCGAGGGTAGAAATCCCGTTCTACAAATAAGGAAGCTGAGGTCAGGATTCGCCTCTGAGCTCTGCGAAGGGCATCCCCTCGGGCCATTCCCTCCAGGAGCGATATCAGAAAGGCAAGGGTGAGGAGCACCCGGTCTGAGCTGCCAGCACTCAGGGCTGGTGCAAGGGAAGAGCAGGAGGCGCAGAGCGTGGCGGGCATGGAGTGCAGCAGCAGGCGGGGTGTTCAGGAGCCTGTGGCTGGCTGCCTCCCTTCCGTAACTGGGGGCTGGAGAAGCGCAAGTCTGGATGTGCTCGCCCAGGCCAGGAAACCGCAGTGAAGCAAAGGGCGACCGTGGGATGACACCACTTGTGACTTGCAGGTAACCCATGCATTAACACAGCAGTGGTGACGCCTGTAGAATACAGTCCCTGGGACACGTGGATGGCACAGAGGATTAAGCCGTCGCCTGTGGTGCCGGCATCCCATCTTGGAGTCCTGGTTCAAGTCCAAGCTGCTCTGCTTCTGATCCAGCTCCTGCTGACATGCCTGGGAAGGCAGCAGACGATGGCCTATGTGTTTTGGCTTGCTGCCAACCATGTGGGAGACTCAGATGGACCTCTGGGTTCTGGGCTTCAGCCTGGCCCAGCCCTGGCTGTCGTGGCCATTTGGGGAATGAAGCAGTGGATGGAAGATCGCTTTCTGTCTCTGTATTTCTCCCTCTCTCATTCTGCCTTTCAAATAATATATATATATTATATATATATTTAATATATATATATATACTTAAAAACAGAATACCTTCTTAATCTCTAGTACATTCTTAATTTTTAATTTATTTTTAAAGAGACACAGAGAAAGGTCTTCCATCTGCTGGTTTACTTCCCAAATGGCCAAAACGGCCAGAGATGGGCCGATCCAAAGCCAGGAGCCAGGAGCTTCTTCTGGATCTTCCATTCAGGTGCAAGGGCCCAAGGACTTGGGCCATCTTCTACTGCTTTCCCAGGCCAGCAGCAGGGAGCTGGATCAGAAGTGGAGAAGCCGGGACTTGAACCAGTGCCCATATGGGATGCCGGCACTGCAGGCAGATACTTAACATAGTACACCACAGTGTTGGCCCTCTGTAATTTATTTTAAATTGTTATAGTTCCTTTTTGTTCTTTCCTTTCTGCTGAGGATTATTTGATTATTTTCCCATCAAAGTAGGGTTTTGGCCTTGTACTTTCTGTATTTTCATTGTGAAAAAAATTACCTTGACAAATATCATCATAAATTTAGATGCTAAAATTTAAATCTGTGCTTCAAATATGCATAAAAGAGACAAATGGTGAGTTATTTTTGTGTTTATAACAGTGTCCCAAAGTAACATTTTTTTAAAAAATCAGCTACAACAGTTTATTTGGGAGTGGCTATTTGGTGTGGTAGTAAGACATTTCCTGATTGCCCACATTCAACATCAGAGTTCCTGGGTCTGAGTCTCGGCTCTGCTTTGGACCCAGCTTCCTGCTGATGTGCACCCTGGGAGGCAGAAGGTGATGGCTCAAGTATTTGGGTCCCTGTCACCCAAGTGCGTGACCAGAATTGAGTTCCAGACTACGGACTTTGGTTTGGCCCACATCTGGTCACTGTGGGCATTTGGGGCATGAACCAGTGGATGGTCATTTCTGTCTCTGCTTTTCAAATAAAATGAAAACAAAAAAATTAAAAATATTTGTTTATTTGAGAGGTAGAATTACAGAGAGAGCGAGCGAGCGAGCGAGACAGAAAGGTCTTCCATCTGCTGGTTCACTCCCCAAATGACCGCAATGGCTGGAATTGGGCCAATCTGGAGCCAGGAGCCAGGAGCCAGGAGCTTCTTCCAGGTCTCCCATGTGGGTGCAGGGGCCCAAGGACTTGGACCATCTTCCACTGCTTTCCCAGGCCACAGCAGGGAGGTGGATTGGAAGTGGAGCAGCAGGGACTCGAACCAGTGCCCATATGGGACGCCAGCACAGTGCGTGGAGGCTTACCCTACTATACCTCAGCACCGGCCCCTAAAAATTTTTTTAAAATATTATTTTGAAGTGATCTGTCATCACACTGATGTTTGTAACTGAAAATTATACAACATCCATTATTACTTTTTGTAACTGAAAATTTTCTATAAATGTAAAGTAAGCATTTTGATATTTAAATCATAACATAGAAAGAGCAGCCATGCGCATTTCAGGGATCGTATTGCTGATTTATGTAACACTTTAATAGCTTTTATATTTTTTACAAAATGCAGCTCTTACTTCATTAGTCCACATCTCCTTGCTGCTTCCACGTGGTGCTTAGGAAAATATCTGGAAACGCACCCCGCTGCTCTTCTAGCATTTTGCAGGAGTAATGGTAGCAATTTATTTATTTATTTATTTGAGAGCTAGAGTCAGACAGTGGCAGGGAGAGACAAAGGTCTTCCATCCACTGGTTCACTTCCCAATTAGCCGCAATGGCCGGAGCTGCACCGATCTGAAGCCAGGAACCGGGAACTTTTTCCACGTCTCCCACATGGGTGCAGGGACCCAAGGACTCAGGCCATCTTCTACTGCTTTCCCAGGACACAGCAGAGAGCTGGATCGGAAGAGGAGCAGCCGAGACTAGAACCGGCACCCATATGGGATGCTAGAGCCACAGGCGGAGGATTAACTTATTGCGCCACAGCTCCGTCCCCTATTTATTTTTTAAAGTTTTATTTTATTTATTTAAAATACAGAATTAAAAAGAAAGGTAGAGGGAGAGAGAGGGAGAGAGGTCTTCCATCCACTGGTTCACTCCCCAGCTGGCAGCAATGGCTGGAGCTGCGCCGATCCAAAGCCAGGAGCCAGAAACTTCCTCCGGCTCTCCCACGTGGGTGCAAGGGCCCAAGTCCTTGGGCAATCTTCTACTGCTTTCCCAGACCATAGCAGAGAGCTGGATCAGAAGTGGAGCAGCTGGGACTCAAACCACTGCCCATATAGGATGCCAGCACTGCAGGCTGGGGCTTTAACCCACTATGCCACAGTGCTGGCCCCTGGTAGCAATTTATTTATTTATTTATTTATTTGACAGGCAGAGTGGACAGTGAGAGAGAGAGAGAGAGAGAGAGAGAGAGGTCTTCCTTTGCTGTTGGTTCACCCTCCAATGGCCGCTGTGGCCAGCACGCTGCGGCTGGCGCACCGCGCTGATCCGAAGCCAGGAGCCAGGTGCTTCTCCTGGTCTCCCATGCGGGTGCAGGGCCCAAGCACTTGGGCCATCCTCCACTGCCTTCCCGGGCCACAGCAGGGAGCTGGACTGGAAGAGGAGCAACCAGGACAGAATCCGGCGCCCTGACCAGGACTAGAACCCCGTGTGCCGGCACTGAAGGCAGAAGATTAGCCTATTGAGCCACGGCGCTGGCCAGCAATTTATCTTAAAAGATATTTGGATAGTTCTGAGTTTAGCAAGTTAGAACACTGCCTACTACATTTGTTAAGAAAATCCTCCTTTCAGAAAATGCTACAAACTCAACTCTCCCCCTTTCAGAAATTGGCAGCGTAAAACGGGACAGTGCCATGAGTCCAGCAGCAGTTACACCCGCAGACACCCAAGGACCGTGATGAGGAATAGTTTTTCTTTTCTTTTTTTTTTTTTAAAAGAATGCAGATCTTACTGAAAAGGCTCTCAGACATAGGTATGAAAGTGAGAACACGGCTGGGCCCTCCTGGCCAGCACATACAGGGTAGGAAGATGGCAGATGGTGGCAGACCCACTGCCACGCAAGGTGAAAGTGTGACTGGCTCATTTATAGCCAGTAAGGGCTGAAACCCTCTGAGAACATTCCTGTCTGGTGCATTCCTGTGGCAAAATGAGAGTAAGAACACCAGAGGTTCTTCAAGTTAAATTTCATTGAGGTTTTTAAAAATCCTGAGCTACTTAACATTTTTCTTTATTTATTGAGAGGCAGAGAGAGAAAGCTCCCACTGGCTGGTCCACGCCCCAAATGCCCGGTACTATCCAGGGTTGGGCGGGGGCACAGCTGGGTCCAGGGAACTCAATCCAGGTGTCCCACATGGGTGGCAGGAGCCCAGTTATTTGAGCCATCACCTGCTGTCTCCCAGGGTCTGCATCGCAGGAAGCTAAAGTTGGGAGTGGGAGCTGGAGCTGGAAATCAAATCCAGACACTGATTTCTTAACCCCTGTCTTAACCGCTAGGCTGCACACTCACTCTAAGTTGTTTTAAGGAATCAAAGAGCCACTTATTATATAAGATTATGCTAATAGCTCTTAGTTCTGGCTTCCCTGTGATGAGGATTTGAATACAAGTCATTCACGTGGAAGGTGAAGGGAACTCCAGGAAGGGAGTGGGACAGGAAGGAAAGGCAGCTACCAAGGCTAGGGACAAGAGCTTAACCCAGGGAGGAGCCTCTGGAAAGGGTACAGGTTACACTGGTCAGTCGGCGCACCTGAGGCAGGAAGTACAGCCGTACTGACGCTGTGTTCACTGCATGAAGGCTGTGACCCAGCGGCCAACTCCCTGGCACTCTGGCTGGCCACACACCTGCGCAGTGCTGGCCCTCAACGTCAACCTAGGACATATGGCCTGCTGTTCACAGTGGCTTTGAGACTAACCGTAACTGTTTCTATCCTGGCAAAGTATTTTTAAAATTCATTTTTAAAAAATTTATTAACTTTGAGAGTTAAGAGAGAGGGACACACACACACACATATGCAGAGAAAGGAGGGGAGGAATCTTCCATCCGCTGGTTCATTCCCCAGATGATCGCAGCGGTAGGGGCCGGGCCAGGCTGAAGCCAGGAGCAAGGAGCCAGGAGCCAGCTTATCCGGGTTCCCTATGTGCGAACACTTGGGTCATCTTCTGCTGCTTTCTCAGGCACATTAGCAGGGAGCTAGGCCACAGTGCAGCAGCTGGGACATGAACACGTGCCCATATAGGATCCTGGCATCACAGGTGGAGGCTTTACCTGATGTGCCACACGCTGCACCCCCCCCCCCCCGGCAAAATCTTTGATGCTGGTTCCAACTTAGCTTTTCTAACCCTTTCCCTAATGAAATCCCCAAAATCCCAGTCTGGACACAGGCACTGCACTAGCCAGAGGCTGTGCCGCTGGCAACAGGAGTGACAGCAGAGGGCAGGCGCAGCTCAGAGTGAGGGTCATCCCTGTCAAGCATCGAGAGGGGACGGCTCCAGAACTCGCAGTGGCACACACCAAGGGTGCCCTTCCTCAGCCCCCGTCCCCCAAGGGTCTCGAACTCCTGCCTTCCTCTTCCACGTCTTCTGACATTTTCTCTCGAGAAGACGACTCCACTTGGGGAGAAAAGAGAATTGGTAGATGCGGTGAGAATGTGATTTGCTTAACTCCCCTCCCAGCACCTGCTGCAGAAACCTTGCTCTGCTCTGGCATCCTACAGCACCTGCTGACAGAGGGTCAAGGGCGACAGCCACTTCTGGGGAAGTGTGAGCATCCCAGCTTTACAGTCGACAAGAGAACTCTCAGTGTTGAAGGATATCAAGAAATGCCTATATACATACATACATACACACATACACACATGTGAATGCAAAGGAATTAGAATTCTTTTTGGGCGGGTGGTGGTGTGGCACAGCAGATTAAATCAATGGCTTGTGATGCTGGCATCCTATATCAGAGTGCCGGTTCACATTCTGGCTACTCTGCTTCTGCTACAGCTTCCTGCTAATGTGCCTTTGGAAGCAGCAGATGATGGCCCGAGTACTTAGGTCTCTGCCATCCACATGGTAGGAGGATAGGGAGAGAGGAAAGAGGAGAGAGGAGGGGGGCAGGGAGAGAGCCAGCCAGCCAGCCAGACTTCTCATCTACTGATTCACTCCCCAAATGTCACCATGGCTGGGGCTGGAGCTAGGAGCTGAGAGCTCACTCTAGGTCTCCCATGTGGGTGGAAGAGATCCAACATCTTGAGTCTTCACTTGCTGCCTCCCAGGGTGCACACTGGCAGGTAGGAAGCTGGAATTGGGAGCCAGACTGAGTACTGAACCCAGGTACTCTGATATGGGATATAGTCACCTCATCTAGTATCTTAGTTGCTAGGCCAAAAAGCTACACCAGAGGTAACCTGTGTTCATTCAAAAATCAATAACCAGTACCCATGGATTTTTTTAACAAATGGAAGAATGTAAAAGCTGGGAGAATTTATTGGAGAGTTGAATCCACTTTTATATGCTATCATTTGCTTCAATATGCTTAAGCATAAACTGTGTAATGCATGTGAGCAGGTGGAATTTAACTTTTATTTGGCTTTGGGGGCGACAGCATTTGAAGCACCTGAAATCAGGTACCCAGGCAGATGTTTTCACATTCATCTAAATCTATACTCGAGTATTAATCAGCATCAGCATCAGGGATGTGAGTGATTTTTCACTGCAGAATGCAACTCAAGAGGTAAGTGGTCACCTAGGAAGAGTTTTGGAGGCAAAGTGCGAGAATTGAGGGGTTAGGGATCTGGCAGATCTTGCAGGCTCCTGACTTTGGATTAGTACCTCAGGTCCAGGGCTCTCCTTGCTCCTGTCGCCCTCCAAAGCCCACACATATGACTCTGGGCCAACCTGGCCAGGTGACCTAATTCTGCTTTCAGAATACCGCTGCTTCTGCTTGGCTGTCTCACGGTGTTTGTGGATGACTTCCGACAGGGAAGGAGCTCCTGCAAGCTCTCCAGAGGCCCTGCTTGCTGACACTCGGGAGAACTGTTCCAGATGTGCTTTCGTTGTAATAGAGCACCAGGCAGTGAGGTTCTGCAGGAGGAAGAGTCTGGTGTTCCCTTCCTGTAACAGCTGGAGGTGACCTAACAACTGAACCTATGGTTGGTGAATGACTGTCCTAGACAGCCTACCACGGGGTAGAAAGGAAAGGGAAAGCCCGTTTACCCTTAGTCCATGGTGGAGGTCCTACCTGACCCCTGAGCATTTCCCCTTAATGTAGAGCCATGCTGAAGACATCCTCTAGGGCCAGCAGGTGAACACAGATATTCAAATGCTGGACAGAAAGCAATCTAGCCATTTGTAAAGGTCCAGGTCAGTCTCCGGCAGTGCTGCCCTTCACAGTGTGGTTAAGAATTTTACCACTTCTCATCAAAACTTGATCACTTAGAAGTCTTGCAGTTTGTTAGTAACTGTAAGAGCTTAAAAAGAAAAATGAGAACAACAAAAACCGAGTCAAAACAGAACTCTCGCTCTAAGTTTTAAGTAAACCTATTGTAGATGCCTACCCATCAGGAAGCTGGGAAAATGTCAATGAGTTTGATGAATGGCTACCTGAAAACTCAACAATCAACCTGAGTAAGGTTATAATATAGGAGAAATCTAAAAACAAACTATGTCCAACATTTTATTTGTTTTTTTTTTATGTTAGGTTGATCTAAACAAATAAAACAACTCAGTTGAACAGATTTTTGTTTTTTAATATAATGACTGTGTACATGGACAACTGAGAATAGGGAAAAAACTCAAATGAATGTTTTAGTAAATTACAAGCTAAGACCATATGCTTGGATTGAAAAGAAATAGTCCAATAGATGAAGTATCATTGAATTCAGTAACCAACCCCTTGTTTGATAAAAACACCTTATAGTGGTACAAATTTATCTGTAACACTCCACATAAAAACACACATTCCCTCTCCTCCTACATTTCTTCATTAGCAATCTCTAAAAAGGGAAAAATAAAATGGAATTTATATCAGCGAGTGAAAGTGCAAGTTTGTACAGCTGGGCTCAGCAGCAGAGGCGAAGGACACGAGTGATAAGTGGGAAGCTGACGGGTGCCGCGCCCAGCGAGGACGTTCTGTGTCCCGTCACTGTTTCATTGCTCTGAAACGAGCAAAACCAATTTTTTTTTTTTTTAATTTAAAGAAACAGTAAATCTTTATCTCCCTCCCCCACCCCACTATAATTTGCGATCAGGTAAGGCAAAGGTAAGTCCCATCGTCACCAGGGACAGCAGCAACATACAGACTTCACAAATAACCCTGAATCGTCAGTAACATTCTCTGGTGGGAGTGCTGGAAGGGATGCATTTAATAAATCAGATTTGCAATATGGTCACGGTGTTCTAATTTATTTGATCTGTTTATCTGGAAAACCTTTATAAATACATTATTTAAGAGCACATTAAGTTATTTTCTTGCTCTGAAAAAATAATGTTGTATTTTTTCACATTTTACAACTTGTTAGTATGCTTTCATAAAAGGAGGTGCAAGAAGGACGTGACAGCTGCGTTTGCAGAGCATTCATGGCCAAGCTGCACTTACCAGGACCTGGTAATCTGCCTGTGATTTGCCTCGACAAATAGAGCTCCTCGCAATCATATTTAAACACACAGGTTGAATTTAAACATGGCCCCCAGTCACTCTACTTGTAGAGCAAAGAGGTACTTATTTTTCAAGTATTATATTGGTAAAGGTAAATTTTTTTTTTCGGTGCCAATTTTACATGTTAAGCCTTTAAGACCAAAATATCTAAGGGAAAAGTCATGCCTGGCCAACCCATTTCTTTAGAGTGAAATGTTCTTGTCTTTTTCTTAAAGAATGCAGAAAAATATTGATTTGCTAAGAAGGAGCACACTGGAAAAAGCTGTTTTAAAGTACTGAAGAGTAAGGAGCGTTCCTTTCTATTGGCGAAAGTTATTAGAAAAGCTATCCAGTCTGTTGTCTTCAGCTGGTTTTAATAAAGTCTTTTCAAAAGGGTGATCAAGAAATCCTTAGAAAACTGGAGGGGGAGGGGCAGGATGCTCCTTTATAGCATGAAAGGAATTCCATTCATCGTAGAAATTCTTAGGAAATTTCTGCTTTGGTTCTTCAAAAGAAATGCTCATATAACTTCTATATGAAGAGACAGAAAACAGAATAGATTAGTATAACATTTACCTAAAATCTTAAAGAATATTATAGTAGTACCTTATATGTCTAAAATTTTGCCACTGCTGTTGTATACATTGTCTTATAGAAAAAAATAAAACAGGCAGTTGTGTTGGGATTCAGTTATATATTTAGTCAAATTCTACTACTGATTTGAAACACATATTTTTACTTCAACTTGGGCTATCTTCCTTATATTTGAAACTGCATATTTCAATTGTACTTTTTTGCAGGTTAGGGATTTAAACATCCATTCGTCTCATATTCTCAGTGCCTGATACTTCGGGCTCCAAACTTATGTTGGAGGTGAAATACTGACAAATGGTTATGACCCACAAAGAACTTACACCAGTTAAGACCACATATATTGGGCTCTATTTCTCAGCCAGGGCATGGCAGGTGGAACAGTGAGAACGGAGTGACAGATCACTCAGAAGGTGACTGAAGGCCTGGCAAGTAGAGCAAAGTAAAAATCACCTCCGAGTTGTTCCCCTCCCTGTGAATCTGTGACGTGACAAAGCAGGAAGCTGCAGCAAGTATGTGTCTACCAACGGAACAGTGACCAGACTGTTCCCAAAGGCTTAGGCACCAGGAAGTCAGACCAGGGAGCTCTACAACCTCCTTTCACAGCCTAGGAAAGCAAAGGTCACTGAAGTGAAGTTCCGCTGCCAAGGTCAGGACCTGGGAGCAGAAAAGAAGACCAGCCTCATCCGGACAGGCGGGCCAACCCGGGCCTGTTCCCCTCATTGAGGGCTTATTGGTACAGGGTCACAGGTGCAACCCCAAAGGCAAAATGATTTGACCAGTTCTGTTTATAGTATTTTATACACATGCTGGTCAATACATGAATGCAATGTGCTGTGAAGAGAAATCAACAAACTTGAGAGAGGTTTGAGAAGACCGGAAGCTGGGATCATCCCATACAGTCTCTATACGATGGGACTGCGCTGTTAGCCCTGCTTCTGTAAAGTTATTGCCCTTTCTGCACAAAGACTTCAGGTCAAGTGTGAGTCCCCAGAGACAGGGTGCACGAGTCACGGACAGTTTCAACAGCAAGCACAAGAGACCTTCAAAAAGTCTATGGAAAATGTGTCCTATGAAAAAATATATATAGATTTCAAAGGTTTTTTTTTTTTTTTGTAGTAAGATAAGCTTAACTTTTCATTCCATTTTCCATGAACATTTTGAAGTACCCTCATAGGACCAAGGTTGCTAAACCCAGAGGTGAGAGAACAAGAGGGAAGACTTCAAACCTGAAGACCAGAGGGGGATGGAAAAATCCCAGCCCTGTTCTCCCGGGGGAGGCCTGCAGCTCTGTAGGCCGTGGGGAGCAGCCTTGTCTAAATGCGAAGCACATTCTCATGGGGAGTGCTCTTTGAGCAACGAGTGCTGCTCCGAGCAGGGACCAGTGGATGCCCACTGGCTACCGCAGACGGCAGCTTTGCACTGATGAGGAAAAAAGGAGGGGCTCTGGAAATTGGCCGATCCAAACAAAAATTCAACATTTATGATCCATGAACAATCTTCTCCCCGTTGTGGCTGACTTGGTCTCTTGAAACAGAAAAATGTGACGACAGTCACATTGCAGAGGGTGTGTCATCCCCTCTTGGGTGCCACACATGTCTGATGATGACAGAAGGGAGGAGGAGGCAAGCTTACCTGCGGGCTGTTGTGTTTGAACACCATCTACTTGAGGCAAGGGCCCAAGTGTCGCTTCATCATCAAAGGCCAGTATTGGATTCAAAGGGATTTCTGGGTTCTCACTGTTGGTGACATCTAATCTGGATGGTTTAGATCCAATGGGTAAATTTATAATTTCTTCAAAATTTTCATTTTGAACAGAGACTCCATTTTCATTTGGTTGTTTTTCCAAATTGGGTGTGCTAGGAGATTTAAAATATCAGCATTAAAATGAGTTAGCATTAAAACTGGAAAACACATTTTCAAGTCAACCAAATTATGACTAATTTTACAACTTAATAATAAAAAAATTCCAACTGATTGACCACATAATTAATAACAATGATTTGTGACACAGTTGTATTTGAATTTCCTTTTAAAAACCTGTAATCAGGGGCTGACGTTGTGGCATAGCGGTAAAGCCACTGCCTGAGGTGCCAGCATCCCATATCGGTGCTGGTTCAAGTCCTGGTTGTTCCACCTCTGATTCTGCTCTCTGCTGTGGCCCGGGAAGGCAGTGGAGGATGGCCCGAGTCCTTGGGCCCTGCACCCACATGGGAGACCAGGAGAAGCACCTGGCTCCTGGCTTTGGACTGGCCCAGCTCTGGACATTGCAACCATCTCTGGGGAGTGAACCAGCAGATAGAAGACCTCTCTCTCTGCCTCTTTGTAACTCTGCCTTTCAAATATATAAATAAATCTTAAAAAAGAAGTCCCAAATTTATCATCTGGAAAAAAATCAAAGTCTAAAAAGAAGATAATCTTTAAAAAAGAAAAAAAAAAAAAAAGGAAAACCTGTAATCAATAATACAACTGATCCTTTAGAATGCATCATTATCAACAGAAACAGAGCAGCAGTAACAGCAGTGGGGCTCAGCACACTTAACTCTTTGCTGCAGGCATTGTAACATGCATTTGTGTGATAAACATTAGCACTTAGGAAGACTTTTACTTCTATGATGAAAGGACTATAATTTGGGGGGGTGGAGAAGTAAACGATTTGCACAAAGTCACACAACTGCTGAGAGATAGTCAAGTCTAAATACATGATCTCTTCCACTCCCTGGCTACTCAAATTCTAGCCCTCCCTGGATACCCCTGGCCTCCTATAACATCTGCACAATTTCATATGTGAACTGTTCAAGATCTTTGAAAAATGTATCTTCGCTTCTTAAATCTGACTCTGGCCCCAATTGGACTCTTATTTGATTAAGTAATGCTTAAAATAAAGACCTCAAAAAGTTGGTGGAAAAATAGAATTAAAAGGTTAATTTTGGCACTGAATCTTTTTTGAAGTCCATGTACAATTTTGCATAATATACATTTTATGCAATAATATACAATGAGCCTTTGAAGACTCCTAGCATGCATAGAGGTACCTTCCATCTACTGAGTCACTTCTCAAAGGCCCACAATAGCTAGGACTGGGCCAAGCTGAAACCAGGAGCCAGGATCTCCATCTGGGTCTCCCATGTTGGGGGCAGGAACCTAAGTTATGTGAGTCATCAGCTGATGCCTCCTCGGCGCATTCGCGGGGAGCTGCAGTGGAAACAGGTGGGACTCCATCCTAGGTACATGGACAGGGGATGTAGGTGTCCCAGGTGGCAGTTTAACCCTCTGCACCACAACACTGGCTCCCAGATTCTTATTTTCTCATCTACAGTTTCTCTTAAATTGTCATTCTCTTCGGCCAAATTGGCAGCCCTTTCTGCTACATGCCTAGTGCTATGCTTTACAATGCAACAAACAAAACCTATGCATCAAATGAGTGCAGCCTAACTTTGCTGCTCACTCTCTGATGGCAGCAGGATGCATGTGTACATGCAACAGTCACAGCTTGCTCAGTGCTCAGTGCACTATCTGTAGTCTCACTAATATCAGCTGTCTTTTCTCACTGCATTCGCAGATGGCAAAAGAAAGCTAATGTGAATCCAGCCTTTCCATTGTTTTTTTTTTTTTTTCAAGTCTTTGTTTTTCCCCTGCTATCGAAGAACTAGTTCACTTTTCCTACTCAGAAGTACTCACTTTGTGAAACATATTTTAAAGTATCTATGTTTCGAATCTATTTGTATGCTTTTGCTAATTATCAAATCTTGTTTTCTAGGGAAAAAAATGCCTGTTCTAAGTGTCTCACAAGACATTTGCAAGAGAACACAAAATATCATCTACAGACAGGTGTTTGGCATAGTGGTAAAGATAATGCTTGGGATGCCTGTATCCGTTACCAGAATCCCTGGTCTGAGGCCCATTTCCAGCTTCCTGCTCATGCACACCCTGGGAGGCAGCAGACGATGGCTCAAGTAGTTAGGCTCCTGGCAACCGTGAGATGACAACTGAACTGAGTTCACAGCTTCTGGGTTCAGCTTTGCTTAGCCCCGGCTGTTGTAGGCATTTGAGGACTGAACCAGTGTCTGATTCTTAAATGAATAAATAATTCAAAAAGTTTTTATACAGAGTATAATAGTGCTTTTCTGTTTTTTCACTAAGTAAGAAAAAGCAGGCCTGGCATCTTAAGAGTCTACAGGAGCGGGGCCGGCGCTGTGGCACAGCGGGTTAAAGCCCTGGCCTGAAGCATGGGCATCCCATATGGGTGCTGGTTCTAGTCCCAGCTGCTCCACTTCCGGTCCAGCTCTCTGCTGTGGCCTGGGAAAGCAGTAGAAGATGGCCAAGTCCTTGGGCCCCTGCACCCACGTGGGAGGCCGGAAGAAGCTCCTGGATCCTGGCTTCAGATCAGCACAGCTCTGGCCATTGCGGCCAATTGGGGAGTGAACCAGCTGATGGAAGGCCTCACTCTCTGTCTCTACCTCTCTCTGTAACTCTGTCTTTCAAATAAATATAATAAATCTTTAAAAAAAAAAAAAAGTCTACAGGAGCAGCTGCACACATCTACATGCCCAGCTCCCCCTGTGCATTTGCATGGGCACCCCCTCCCTTGCATGCACATATTTAACATCTGCAGTCTAAGTGACTGGGCCGCCACACCCATACTCCTCTTCTTCCCAAAGCTGATGCACTTTCTATAAGTAGGGAAACAGTTTTGATTTATTTGAAAGAGAGAGAGGGAGGGAGGGAGGGAAGGAGACAGACAGACAGGTTTCCCATTCACTGGTTCGCTCCCCAGATGGCTGTAACAGCCAGGGCTGAACCAGGCTGAACCCAGGAGCCAGGAACTTCATCTGGGTCTTCCACATGGGTAGCAGGGGCTCAAGTATTGGGTCATCCTCTACTGCTTTTCCTAGGCCATTAACAGGAAGCTGGGTTGGAAGTAGAGCAGCTGGGACACGAACTGACAACTGGCGTTGCAGGTGGCAGCTTTACCAGCTACGTCACAGTGCCAGCCCCATCAGGGAGACCTGTAGTAGAAGTTCAGGCGAAAAAAAGAACAAGAACCTGCCTTGTGAATCTTGTCACCTTGAGGGCCTGCATGTACTCACAAGTCGTGAAGGTGAGGACGAATCCCTGCCTAAGTCAACAGCTGACTTCAGCGTCCCCTCCTACCCTGCTCATTCTAATGAGTGAGCACTCAGAGTGAGCACTGCGCCACACTTTGGATGACCAGTCACTAGATGTGCTGGGGACAGTGTGACAGCAGAAACTAAACACCGAAACTGCAGTCACAGGGGTAGAGGCTGTGGACCTGTGGGTCCTCGCAGGATGAAAGCCCATTTTTGAATTCCCCTTTTTTGGCTATGCTCTGGGGGGGCGAAGGCTTCATGTGACACTCTCGAAGCCTGTGTTATTTTGCTTGGTCAGCCCCAAATGTGTTCAGGAGTTGGGATCATGGTGGGAATCAGACAGTTCACACAGCTTATCAGAGCCAGTACCTTAGTTTTCTTGACATATATCAATTGTGTTATCACAAGTAACTTAAAAAAAAAATCGATTTATTTATCTGAAAGTTAAGTTAGTGTTACAGAGAGAGAGAGAGAGAGAGAGAGAGAGATTGATTTTCCATCCACTGGTACATTCCCCAAACGGCTGCAGCCCCAGCTGAAGCCAGGAGCCAGAATTCCATCCAGGTCTCTCATGTGGGTGGCAGAAGCTCACGTACTTGGGCTTTCCCAGGCCATTAACAGGGAGCTGGACCAGAAGTGGAGCAGCCAGGACTCAAACTGGTGTTGACTTGGGATGCAGGTGTAGCAGATGGCAGCTTGACCAGCTGTGCCGCAATGCTGGCCCCCATGAGTAACTTAAGTTAGAAGTGATACACCTCTTCTTGCGTGAATGAGAGGGGCTTAGGAATGTGTTCCTTCCCTTGGGCAAAACTAAGAGCAAGGATGAACTCATAATATGTGGAGGAAACACACTTGTCAAATACCACAACTACTAAAATAGGCCCATATTAGAGAAGAGGAACAGTCTACTGAAGAGCCAGCTCCCTAGGGCTGAGTCAGAAGGTAATGCTGGGGCCAGCACTGTGGCATAGCGGGTAGAGCTGCTGCCTGCAGTGCCAGCATCCCATATGGGTGCTGTTTCGGGTCCCGGCTGCTCCACTTCTTATCTAGCTCTCTGCTACGGCCTGGAAAAGCAGTGGAAGATGGCCCAAGTCCTTAGGCCCCTGCACCTGTATGGGAGACCTGGTAGAAGCTTCTGGCTCCTGATTGGTGCAGCTATGGCTGTTGTGGCCAATTGGGGAGTGAACCAGTGGATGGAAGACCCCCCCCCCCTTTCTCTCTCTGTGTAACTCAGACTTTCAAATAAATAAATCTTAAAAAAATAAATAAATAAAGTAATACCTCCTGGACTATTAGGAAGGTTAACACTGCATAGCCATCAAAGTCTTTTAGCTTCTAGAATAGAGATTCTCAACCGAGATGGATGAATGGATCAGAATGACCTAAGAAACTTTATTGTCTGTGTTCTCATGCTGATACTGACCCCTGCCTCCCTGCAACATTTGTTATTTGTGTTCTTTGTGCGTATTCTTTGCTTGCTATAAACAGGTAGATACTCTCCTTAATTGTTTGGGAGTCCTCCTCCGTGCATGCTATCTTTCTCAAAAACCAAACATGGAGGCTGCTGCTGTGGTGAAGTGGGCTAAGCCTCTACCCATGGCACCAGGTTCTTGTCCCAGCTGCTCCTCTTCCCATCCAGCTCTCTGCTATGGCCTGGGAAAGATGGCCCAAGTGCTTGGGGCCCTGTATGCACATGGGAGACCCCAAGGAAGCTGCTGGCTTCAGATGAGCTCAGCTCTGGCCATTGCAACCATTTGGGGAATGAACCACCTGATGGAAGACCTCTCTCTGTCTCTCCCTCTGTCTGTAATGCTACCTCTCAAATAAATAAAATCTTAAGAAAAAAAAAAAAAAAAAGAACATATCACCTGGTTGTGATTATGAAAGTCTTGAGATGTTTTAAAAAAACAAAAACAAAAACAAAAAAACAAACATGGCTCTGGAGTAGTGACCAGCTCAAGGTCATATAGCCATACTTCATAAATACAGTTATGTCAAATATTTTACAACTTTCATATAGCTTTCATATAAGAATTTACATATTTACTTTATAAGGTTTAGACTATTTTATAAAAATACATTTCATAGATTGATATTTATATATCACATATCATATCATATCATATCATATCATATCATATCATATCTATCTCTACACCTTTAAAAGCTGGCCTGAATTTTGACAACTCATACTATCTCTAATTCTATCATCAGTGGGGGACCTGTCCAGGAGAAAGGAGATAGGCAGGCAGAATGGCTCTGGGACTTGAAAAAGTTCTGCAAACTGCTATGATATGAGTATGTTTTGCAACTGAGCTCATATAGGCACTTAAGCCCCAAAGTCACATGGTAACGGACTAGAAGGTGGAAATGTAGTTCAGTTATGGTGTTTAGGAGGCAGGACTAGTAGGAGGGCCTTAGGTCACTGGGGGTGTGTCCCTGGAAGCTAGTTCTCGTGAGAGGGCTGCTGAGAAAGCCTGAATGAGACCCTGCCTCTCTCTTTCTGCTTCCTGGTTCATTCTGTGACATTTACTCTACAAGTGCTCCATCACTGCCAAGAGCAGAAGCCAAACCAATGTGGCTGCCCCTGTTTTTTTTTTTTTTTAAAAGATTTATTTATTTGAAATCAGACATACAGACAACGAAGGGGAGAGAGAGAGAGGGAGGTCTTCCATCCACTGGTTCATTTCTCAGGTGGCCACAACAGCCAGGGCTGGGTCAGGCCAGAGCCAGGAGGCTCTTCCAGGTCTTCCACATGGGTAACAGGAGCCCAAGCACTTGAGCCACTTTCTGCTGCTTTCCCAGGCACACTAGCAGGGAGCTGGATCAGAAGTGGAGCAGCCGGGACACAAACTATTGCTCATAGGGGATGCTGGCATTACAGATGGTGGCCTTACATGCTACGACACAGTGCTGGCTCTGGCTACTCCATCTTGGACTTGAACCTTTTTCAAATTGTAAATTGAAAAAAAAAAAAAATCCTCTCTTTCCTAAGTAGCTTGTCTCAGGTATTTTGTTATAGCAACAGAAAGTTGACTAACACACATACCAAAGGCCGAGAGACAGAGCCCTAACAGGGGCCAGACATCTCCCTCAGGAGCAAGGCTAGGTGCAGGGTCCGGGGTATAGCTAATACAAGATTTCTCTGTAACAAAGGGTCTTTGTCCCAGTGCTGGGAACAGCAAGGTTAGGAGGACTCTGTGCTTCCGGAGTACCAAGGGAGAGTTTGCTGACCCATCTCTGGGGGTGGGGAGGGACAAATGCAACCTAGTTCACAGCATTTATATTTCCTGAAGAGATGGCTGGATCAATGTATGAAGTACTCAAGACATTAGGAAAAGTGATACTTCTCGCAATCTGAATTAAAGATGTCGATTCTGAGCAGTGGGATTTTCTGGTGAAAACAAAGCACTCTGTCACCATGGTTGCAGGATCTGTCACAGTGGATTTTCACAGGACCTGATGCATGTAAAGTTCTTTGGAATGTGGGCCTCTCGGGGGATTTAATTCATAGTGGGCAAGTTAGAGGGACCTATACCTCTACTCTGGGTGCATGGCAGGGCAGTTAGTGAAGAAGCTGACCAACCCAAGGACGTAATGCACTGAGGTCAGAAACGGCATCTTGGGGCTGGAATGTGGTGCAGGCAGTAAAGCTACCGCTTGCTATGCCAGCATCCCATACGGGAGCACTGGTTCAAGTCCTGGCTACTCTGCTTCCTGCCAATGAGCCTGAAGAGGCAGTAGAGGTTAGCCTAAGTACTTGGGACTCTGTCACTCACGTGGGAGATGACAATGGAGTTCCTGGCTCCTGGATTCAGCCTGGGGCATATCTTGCTGTTGTAGCCATTTGGGGAGTGACCAAGCAGGTGAAAGATCTCATCTCTTTCTTCTTGCTCTGTCACTCTGCCTTTCAAATAAATCTTTAAAAAAAAATAGTGTATTGGGCCGGCGCCATGGCTCAACAGGCTAATCCTCTGCTTTGCGGTGCTGGCACCCCGGGTTCTAGTCCCGGTCAGGGCACCGGATTCTGTCCCGGTTGCCCCTCTTCCAGACCAGCTCTCTGTTATGGCCCGGGAGTGCAGTGGAGGATGGCCCAAGTGCTTGGGCCCTGCACCCATATGGGAGACCAGGATAAACACTTGGCTCCTGCCTTCGGATCAGCGCGGTGCGCCGGTCGCAGCACGCCGGCCACGGCAGCCATTGGAGGGTGAACCAACGGCAAAGGAAGACCTTTCTCTCTGTCTCTCTCTCTCACTGTTCACTCTGCCTGTCAAAAAAAAAAAAAAATAGTGTATTGGCTAAGTGACTTCAGCCTAGCTTGAGGGGCAGGCATTGGATATAGCGGTCAAGCCACCACTTGGGATGCCTACATCCCATACTGGAGTGCCTGGGTTCAAGTTCCAGCCCTGCTTTGACTGCAGATTCCTGCAAATGTGCACCCTGGGAGGCAGCAGAAGATGGCTCAAGTAGTTGGGTCCCCATTACTCACATAGGAGACCCAGATTGAGTTCCTGGCTCCTGGCTCTGGCCTGGCTCAACCCTAGCTGTTACAAGCATTTGGAGAGTGAATTGGCAGAAGGAAGATTCTCTCTCTCTCTCTGCCTTTCAAATAAATAAAGCAGATTGTAAAGAATCTGATTTGGAATGAGGAATAAAAGGGAAAAAATATGAATTATCTGTATCAAAGGTAAAGTTTCTTCATGAACAGCAAAGTGTCTCAGGGATGGGTATGGCAGACAGCACAGGCAACTCCTGCTCTGTATGGCACAGAGCCTCAGAGATCAGGGCTGGGACTAACTTTTTATTAACTAGACAATTTGCAGGGTGGAAAAATTTAAGGATGCAGATAAGGTTTCTTCTTGGAAATGCAAGTCATAAGAATAGTCCCGGCCGGCGCCGCAGCTCAATAGGCTAATCCTCTGCCTGCGGCACCAGCATCCCAAGTTCTAGTCCTGGTTGGGGTGCCGGATTCTGTCCTGGCTGCCCCTCTTCCAGGCCAGCTCTCTGCCCGGGAGGGCAGTGGAGGATGGCCCAAGTCCTTGGACCCTGCACCCGCATGGGAGACCAGGAGAAGTACTCGGCTCCTGGCTTCGGATCAGCACAGTGTGCCGGCCGCAGCAGCCATTGGAGGGTGAACCAACGGTAAAGGAAGACCTTTCTCTCTGTCTCTCTCTCTCTCACTGTCCACTCTGCCTGTCAAAAAAAAAAAAAAAAAAAAAAAGTCCCTCGAGGATAATACAGAACATCATTAAATGAGTGATGGTGTAGACAGGTTGTAAAAACAACGAGTTTAGAAAACTGTGAAGATGAACCATCCTTAAAGGATGGAGAGCTAGCAGTCGGAATGGAGGTTAATCTTGGAATCACTGTAGAGTGTTCCCTGGTGACACTGACACCTTAAATGTTCCAATGCTTTTAAAAAACAAGGCCAAGAAAATGCTAAGAGTAAGACGGGAGAGCAGACACACAAAAGCACTTTTCTGCAGCATCACGCCGCAGCTCCAGCCACGGCACCACGTGTCCCCTGGCTGCGCACGGGCATACAGTGGTCCAGGATGGTTTTCAGGGCCTCATCACCAAGACCGCTCCAGTGCTTCGTGGGGAAAATGTCGCCACATCTGGATGAGAATGCTAGGACTTACTTAAGGAGGTCGATCCCCGAGTTGCTGAGTGTCTTACAGGTATACACTACGGATCCAGCCTGGGGATGTGGGCACTGAGCCTCTTTTTCCTCAACCCCACATGCATGCTGAAGAACCTTTAGAGGAGTATCACTAAAACCAAAGAGTTGCAGAGGGCATCTTTTAAAGATAAAGCAGGAATGGGTGTTCGGCCTAACAGTAAGACGCTACTGTTGAAGACACCCACGTCCCACACTGGAGCACCTGGGTTTGATGCCCAGCTCCAGCTCCGGATTCTAGCTTCCTGCCAATGCAGACCCTGGGAGACAGCACTGACGGCCTGAGAAGTCAGTCCCTGCCACTAACGTGGGAGACCTAGATTGAGTTCCCACTTCCTGGCTTCAGCCTGGCCCAGCCCTGGCCACCCCAGGCATCTGGGGAGTGAACCAGTGGTTAGAAACTCCTTGTCTCACTCTCTCAAGAAAAATAAATAAATAAAGTAAATGTATTAGTTACTGGCTTTTTGTCTTTCTGCTCCAAATTCAGCCTTTATTCTTGTACTGTGAAACCAGATCTGTGCCCTTAAGGGAACTTCCTCTGCCAGCTAACAGAATCCGAGTCTGTAAGCAGAGGTGCTTGAGAGACACTGCAGGAGGACAGGTCTGCTTCCCAGTCTGTGTGTGCCAGCTTGGAAGACTCCTGCAGGGCGCACACTTGCTGGCAGCTTCCCCAGCATCCCTTGGGGGCAGATTTCGGGTAGAGAGCCTCTGGTGAGACCCTTCCCAGTGTACAGTTTTCCTAACGACTTTAAAGGGTGGATTTCTGGCAAATTCTGCAGGAAAGACAACTTAGCAATTACACTGGCATCCAGTGAGTCGTGGCTGAACCCACCTGGGATCACAGGCCTGGAGAGTAGGGGCTGTTCTTGAGGCACAGCCAAGGGGTTGTGACTGCTTAACCTACCTGCTCTTCCTATATTCTCTACAGCTCTCTTCTTACGAGTCCATCTTGTTACCCCAACCCTAGGTCGTAGTTATTAAAGCTTTCCCTGGGCAAATCTATAGTTTCTCTTTCCTGAGTGGACCTTCACTGATAGAGTAAACTTAAGAGGAATATTCCATTGTAAGATGAAAGCAGACAAGGATTAGGAACAAGATCCATGCAATTATGAAAGGTATGGAAAACATGGAAAAGGACTTATTCCCTGAACCCAGTTTATGACAACAATGGGTCCTAACTTTGTAAGGTGAGCTGTAGGAGAAATGAAAGTACTCCTTTGTGTACTTCCTTTGTTGTACTTGCTGCTGTAAGAGGCGATGGAACGTGCAGAGAGGGGCTGGTGCTGCAGGGTAGAAGGTTAAGCTTCTGTCTGTGGTGCCAGCATCCCATATGGGTACAGGTTCAAGACCCGGCTGGCTGCTCCACTTCTGATCCAGCTCCCTGTTAGGGCCTGGGAAAGCATTAGAAGATGGCCCATGTCCTTGGGCCCCTAGACCCATGTGGGAGACCAGGAAGAAGCTCCTGGCTCCTGGCTTTGGATCAGCACAGCTCTGGCTGTTGTGGCCATTTGGGGAGTGAACCAGCGATGCAAGACCTTTCTCTCTGCCTTTCCCTCTCACTGTCTGTAACTCTACCCCTCAAATGAATAAAATCTTAAAAAAAAAAAAAAAAAAAAAAGGTGAAGAGAGATTGTCTTAAGATTGATTTGGATAATTTCAAGGAAGATAGATTTACAAATAATTAAGGGAAACAGAATTTCTTTGGAAAATTGTATGTAATGCAACAGGAAACAAACAACACTAACTTTAGGCCAGTGTTATTCATCTACGTGAATTTTTAAATTTTAAAGATTTATTTGAAAAACAGAGTTACAGGCCGGTGCCGCGGTTCAATAGTCTAATCCTCCGCCTGCGGCACCAGCACACTGGGTTCTAGTCCCGGTTGGGGTGCCGGATTCTGTCCCGGTTGCCCCTCTTCCAGGCCAGCTCTCTGCTGTGGCCCGGGAGTGCAGTGGAGGATGGCCCAAGTGCTTGGGCCCTGCACCCGCATGGGAGCCAGGAGAAGTACCTGGCTCCTGGGATCGGCGCAGCGTGCTGGCCGCAGTGGCCATTGGAGGGTGAAAGGTAAAGGAAGACCTTTCTCTCTCTCTCTCACTGTCCAATCTGCCTGTCAAAAATAAAAATTAAAAAAAAGAAAAAAAGAAAAAGAAAAGCAGAGTTACAGAAAGAGAGAAGGAGAGACAGAAAGAGCTTCCATCTGCTGGTTCGCTTCCCAAATGGCTGCAATGGCAGGGGCTGGGCCAGGCTGAAGTCAGAATCCTGAAACTCCATCTGGGTGTCCCACATGAGTGGCAGGGCCCAAGCACTCCCATCTTCCACTGCTTTCCCAGATACATCAGCAGGAAGTTGGATGGGAAGCGGAGCAGCCGGGACCAGCGACCATATGGGATACTTGTGCTTCAGGAGGTGACTTAACTCATTGTGCCACAATGCCAGCCTCTACATGGAATTTTTAAAAAACTTATGGTTTTACTTACATAAAAATAGTCTGATCAACTATCAGAAAGCGGAGTTTCACCACATGGTTTCATTGCTTCACATCTGTATGTGAGAGCACATTGGTGTCAGATAGCACCAGCTCATCTGACAAGGCCAAGGGCAAATGAATGAAGTTGAACCAGCTAAATTAATATTATGCTAGTGCCTTACAGAAGCTAAGTGACAACCAGAGCTTGAGTGTTGGCATTTTGATGTAGTGGGTAAAGCCACCACCTGTGATGACAGCATCCCATTTGGGTGCTGGTTCGAGTTCCGGCTGCTCTACTTCCTTTCCATCTTCCTCCTAATGTGCCTGGGCAAGCAGCAGAGGATGGCCTAAATGCTTGGGCCCTGCACCCATGTGGGAGACCTGGAGGAAGCGCCTGGCTTCACACCAGTCCAGCTCCAGCTGTTGAGGCCATTTGGGGAGTGAGCCAGCACAAGGAAGATCTCTCTCTCTAACTCTTTCAAATAAATAACATACATTTTTTTAAAAAGAGAGAGAATTGAGATTTTAAAGCAGTTCAAATACAGAAAAGCAGGGAGTAGAATGAAATTATCAGCAACGCATGTAGCATAACCATCCCTAAGGTAAAAGGGATCAATCAGTACCATGTGTATACTGTCCACTTAACTTCAGAAAAATATCATTTTCCACAATAAAGTGAAGATTCTTGACAGTTTTATTTATTTAGAAGCAGACAGACAAAGTTCCCATCCACTGGTTCATTCCCCAAATGCCCCCAAAGTGTAGCCAGGAAGTCACTCCAGGTGTCCCACATGGGTGGCAGGGACCTGTGTACTTGAGTTGACACCTGCTGCTTCCAAGGGGACGCGTTAGCAAGAAGCTGAAATCACAAACAGAAAGAGGACTCGAACCCAGGTGCTTCTGATATGGGATATGGGTGTCCCAACCAGCATTTTTAAAAAAGATTTATTTATTTACTTCAAAGAGTTATAATGAGAGAGGGAGAACTGAGGTGGTGGGGTTAGTGAGAGAAAGAGAGAGAGAGATCTTTCATCCACTGGTTCACTCCCCCGATAGCTGCAAGGGGCAGGGCTGGGCCAGGCTGGAGCCTGGAGGTTCATTCGGGTCTCCTACATGGATGGCGGTGGCCCCAAACACTTGAGCCATCTTTCCCCGGCTTTCCCAGGCTATTAGCAGGGACCTGGATCAGAAGTGCAGCAGCTGGGATAAGAACTAGCTACCCCATAAAATGGGGTTCCCCCAACCAGAGTCTTAGCTGGCAGGACAAACACCTGTCCCAACAATTTTATTTTTTACTTACATTTGTGACTTCTTGTTTTGATTTTATAGAGGAATAATAGCCATAGGCATTTTAAGGCTAAATTTATATTTGTAAAAGTAATACAGTAACTCTGGAAATTTACTAGAATTTTTTTTCTTTTAAAGGGGAGACAGACTTGTTAGGATTATTTTTATATTGTGATGCTGATATCTGATACTAACCAAGACGTGACTACATTGTTAGGTGATATGCCACTATTTCTCCTAATGTTTGATTGGGATCATTTTATACATATGACAAAGGACAGATTATTCCTTAGGTAAAGTTAGGTGACACTAGTAAATTCTTTTTGGCTTCATTACAAACTGTTTATAACTTGCCGGTGTGTACAGGAGGCTAAAAGAAAATAATTTTATTATTTATATCATTAAAAGCATATTTATTTAATTTGAAAGGCCATGAGACAGTGAGAGACTGATAGACACAGAGGCCTTCCATCTGCTGGTTCACCCCCCAAATGCTTACAATAGCTAGGGCTGGGCCAGGCCAAAGCCAGGAGCCAGGAACTCAATTCATGTCTCCAATGTGAGTGGCAGGAACCCAGCTATTTGAGTTATCACTGCTAACTTTCAGGGTGCACAGTAGCAGGAAGCTGGAATTGGCAGTACAGCAAGGACCTAAACCCATGAATCATAATCACTACATCTGCTCCTATTATCTGTATCATTTTACAAAGTAAAATTATGCTTCTTATAGAATGACTAATTACTTGATCTTGCTACTAAAGAGTCAGCTAATGCATAAATTAATTTTATTGGTCAGATGAATTATCAATGGCTTAATAAACTGCAGTATGCACTGCCTATTTCTTATCATAATAATGGGATTCTTTCCATGGTACTTTTAAATTCCTTTCTAATAATCTCTGGACTTAATGAATTAAATAAAGTTCAGAAAAATATCACTTAATGTGTCAGTTTAAATAATTATGGCAATAATCTAAATTTATTCAAAATAATTGAATATTAAGATCTCTCAGTAAAATTATTCTGTTTTAGACTACACACAAACAAAATTTTGTTGTCCCAGAAGTTATTAACAGTAGAGTGAGTTAGTCTTGATTGCTGCCAATTATGTTATAAAATGTGTAGTGCATGTGTTTTTAATTTAAGACAAAATTAATCTGAGGACTTCTAATTCTCTGTTGGTAGCAAACATTCTGGCATCAGAGACTGGATAGCTCATATAACAACAAAGTAGATTCCCAAAACTAAAAAAAAATTCATAGCTAACAGTTTTTACCAGTATTAAAAATACTTCCCCAAGTTCTCCATTAGTGGAGTTTTAGGAACAAGGCACGATCACTTTCATTTTTGAAAACGTCCTCATGATGCTGTCACTATAAACTTAAGGGAATAGAAAAGCGATTTTTCTTCTGCTCGTGCTCTTTTCTTAACTATTTTTAGCAACTGCTGTGTGCTTCAATGAGAAGCTCTGTTACTCATAAGATAAGCAATATTGCCCTCTACATGACATTTATTATGGAACAGACCCATGACTCACTATAATAATATTATGCAGAGCTAAAATACAATTGTTCCCGTCCAAAATTGTTACAATGCATCAAGGGTATGGATATAGTCCTAACCAGGGTATATATGTGGAGGGCACCAAAAAGCTTGTGGAAAATGTAATGAAAAGATAAGCATATCTGGGTGCAAAAGATTTTTAAAATCCATGCAGTTTTTGTCTTACTATGCATTTTTCACAGAATTTTTGAAGTAGTGTGTGTTGCAAAAGGAACTAACAAATTACTTCCTGTAATTTTCTTTAACCGTCACAGGAAAACCTCATTATCTTACTTAAAGACTCAAGGAAACAGGCACTTTACCCTTCTCAGAGTACAGAGTTACAAATTTGCCAAAAATTAATGCAGCCAAACAAAAAATACATCTTACTGTTAAAACACTGAAATTCTGTCAGGCCCAGGGAACTCAGGGCAGGCAGAAACCATGGTGCTTTGCTCTCACACGTGTTGGTGACAAAGGCCCCAGTGTCTAACTTACCTATCCATGGTCACTTTCGATTGGTGTGAGGTGACCACAAGCGGGCTGGGCACTGGTGCTCCATTTCCTGGAGAGTTTGTCATGCCTGGAAGTGCAGACAGCTCTGGAGGCAGCAAAGGAGAGAGAACAAAGGATTACTGAGATGCTCCTATCTAATCCAACCCAGGAGCCAGCATGCTGGGATTTCCGTTCTGGCTTTCCTACTGGAACTCTCTGTGCCCCCGTGTCTTCATGGACACCAGTACCTACCACACAGGCACAAAGTACTTGGAATGGCGCCCAACACATTGTAAGGGCTGAAATAAGTGCTGTTATTAGTTTTGCTCATACTAACTTGACTACACTTGCTGGTTCACTCCCCACTTGCCCGCAACTGCCAGTATTGGGCCAGGCTGAAGCTGGGAGGAACCCAATTTGGGTCTCCCCCATGGGTGGCAGGGAACCAAGTCCTTGGGCCATCACGTGCTGCCTCCCAGGATTAGCAGGAAGCTGGGATTGGTAGCAGTCAGGAATCAAACCTAGGTATGCTGATCTGGGATGTGGGAGACCCACGCAGCACCTTAAAGACTGTGCCAAATGCCCTCTGCTCAAACAAAAGTTATGTGAGTGTTGATAAGAAGAGGCATGTCAGCGGACAAGTTTTCCCCTTCCTTCTTGCCTTTGTTCACTCTCAAATTCAGGTACGAAAAATACAGAAAAGAATCGATAAGATAATAGCAGGAGGGGGAAAGATGACATCAAGAATGAGGAGCATCAGCCCCTCAATCTTGATTACAACCTGAACTAATCATTCTGATGACTTACAGCCTTTATCTACTACAACGCTCTGGGAGAGCGCATGCTCAAAATGCCCACAGCGCTGAGCCCCAACTGCTGCCTGCAGTGCTGGACTCCCATATGGGCACTGGTTCAAGTCCCGGCTGCTCCACTTCTGATCCAGTTCCCTGTTAATGGGCCTAGGAAAGGCAGTAGAAGATGGCCCAAGAGCTCGAGCCCCTGCACCTGAGTGGAAGACCCAGAGGAAGCTCCTGGCTCCTGGCTTCGGTTCGGCGCAGCTCTGGCCACTGCAGCCATCTGGGGAGTGAACCAGCGGATGGGAGAACTCTCTCTCTCTCTCTCACTGCCTCTCTCTCTCTCTACTTCTCTATTACTCTGCCTTTCAAATAAATAAATAAATCTTTTAAAAAAAAAAAAGCAACAGGATTAATGTGCAACCACCAGGACTATGTTCCAAACACACAAAATTAAGGTATCTTTAAAGAGCACAAAAAACTCACTATAAAGGAACCATGACATCTAAGAAGCAGAGCAGCTTCTACTGAAACAAAACCAAATCCCCCAATCCCATGATACTTTAGATGTGAGCAGCCTTAGAGGTTACAGGGACCACTCTTTCACAAACATCATTTGATTTGATCCTTAATCCAGCCCTGAGAGGTACTTAGGCTTTTTTTTTTTTTTTTTTTTTTTTGGACAGGCAGAGAGTTAGAGAGAGAGACAAAGGTCTTCCTTTTTGCCATTGGTTCACCCCTTGAGTGGCCGCTGCGGCTGGCGTGCTGCACTGATCCGAAGCCAGGAGCCAGGTGCTTCCTCCTGGTCTCCCATGCGGGTGCAGGGCCCAAGGACCTGGGCCATCCTCCACTGCCTTCCTGGGCCACAGCAGAGAGCTGGACTGGAAGAGGAGCAACCAGGACAGAACCTGGCGCCCCAACCAGGACTAGAACCCGGGATGCTGGCACCGCAGGCAGAGGATTAGCCTAGTGAGCCGCGGTGCCGGCCTAAGCCTGTTTTTAAACAGAAAAAAATGAGGTGCCTCTGGTCCCTTCTTTTGTATTGATATTGCAGGTGAGGAGAAGGGAAGAGTGAATAATGAGCCATCGCCAGGTCTCCCATATGTGCAGTCAGGAAGCCTCTGTGGCATTGTGGGAGAACTGGGAGCTGGTAGCCTGGGCTGCAGCTGTCTAGGCCAGGGCTGTAACTGGCCTTGAGCGCCCCCTGGGGGCAGACACTGTGCCAGCTAGCTGCTCATTCTGAATTCCAACACCTACCACAGGGCCTGGCACGGGAAGGGCTCTGGGACCTCCCAAGGCTGCAACAGTGCAAGGTATGAAAGATACCTCGACACACAAGGGGCATTTAATCCCTGTTAACTGCATTTGATTACTAAAAGTAAGGTTAATTTCATATTTGTTTAAACCACAGTTGGCTTAAAATCACTGAGAAATCTCTGCCCAAAGCTTATGTAGATAGCATGTAAACATCTAATGAAATCTCAGCACCTCTTTAGTTGCCCCTCTATCCTGAAATCAGATTTAAAAGACATAACATCAAAACCCTTTACTGAGAAAGACTATAAGAACAAGGCGTCAAAATGTTCACAGTTCTTGAGAACAAATATAATAATGAAATTAATTTTCTTAAGGAAATTATTCTTTGTATGTTTAAAGACACGAGGCATACAAATACAGATGAGCATACATATATGATGGGAGATGAGTTAACATCTTAGTCAATCCCTTACAGCACAAACAGGTGTGAAAAAACATCTGGCATGACATGGCCAGCGTTGTGGCGCAGCAGGTAAAGCTGCTGCCTGAGTCACTGGCATCCCATGTGGGTGCTGGTTCAAGTCCCGGCTGCTCCACTTTGAATCCAGCATCCTGCTAATGGCCTGGGAAAAGTAATATAAGTTGGCCCAGGTGTTTGGGCTCCTGCATCCACGTGGGAGACCTGGATGAAACTCATGGGCTTCGGTCTGAGCCAGTTCTGGCCGTTGCAGCCATCTGGGGAGTGAAATAGTGGACGCAAGATCTCTGTTTCCCCTCTCTCTGTGTAACTCTGCCTTTCAAAGAGATAAATAAAATTTTTATTGCTGTACATCTGAATGGACGTGGGCTTCATGACAGAAGTACCTGTTTCTCCAGTGACAGCTCCCCTGAGGATATCGCCATTTCTCTGATCAATGGTTTTCTACCAAAAAGACAAAGACAGACTTTTCAAAACCACAGTTCCAAGTGAAAGGCAGGCAGCAAACAGGAACGGGGAGCAGTGGAAGGGCCGCCTCCGTACCTTATCTGTGGCGTCTGTCCTCCGGGTCCTCTTCATAATCTCCTCAAGTCGCTGTGAGAAAGGAAGGGATCAGGAGGGGATTAGACCCAGAGAAGCAGCTAGGCTGGCACCGGCCCCCTACGACATCGACAGGCTGCTAGCACGTCTGGTATTTGGGGAAAATAAGTGCGCTGGTTTGCCTTCACAGGAGTTATTCAGGAAAGCTGGAGGGACTTAAGCCCCAGAAGTGAAGGAACCGTTTTGGGCAAGGGCCGCGACCGAGGAGCTGGTCTGCAGGGGCAGAGCACGTGTGCTTTCTGCCAGCAGTGAGTGAGTGTCTTCAGGTGGCTCCAAGCCTGGGGAAGACTCGGAGCGCTTTGCCAACCAGGCAAGCGCTGTCAAACCAGGTACCTTCTTCCTCTCCAGGCGCTCCTGCTCTTCCCGCTGGAAATGCCTCTCCCGCTCCTGCCGGACCCGCTCGGCTTCTTCGCGAACACGAGCTTCTTCTTCCTTCTGAAGACAGAAAGGCGGGGCAGGGCTCGGCACAGGGGCTGAATGCTGCCTGGGACACCCATGTCCCACATCTGAGGGCCTGGGTTCAAGTCCCGGCTCCACCCCGATCCCAGCTTCCTGCACACGTGCTCCCTGGGGTGCAGCAGGTGAGGGCTCAAGGACTTGGATATCTGCCACCCATGTGGGAGACTCAGATGGTGCTGCTGGCTCCTGGCTTTGGCCTGGCCCAGCCCTGGTTCTTGCGGGCATTAGGGGAGGGGGACCAGTGGATGGAGATCTCCCTTTCTCTCTGCCTTTCAAATCAAATGAAAATAATGAAAAAATGCTTTAACAAGTTGAGAAATAGCGTAAAAAAAGATATGAAAGTAAAAAGAGGGCCTCTGCTTCTCACAAACGTGAGAAGCCATGCCTGCTGCCCAGTCTCTCTGACACGCGGAGGCAGCGGCCTGAAGGCAGAAGGCATGTGGGTGGGAAATGGGAGCACACATAGGCAACCCGGAGTATTTCTTTTTCTTTTCTTTTCTTTATTTACTTGAGAGGCAGAGTTACAGAGAGAGGGAGAGACAGACAAAGGTCTTCTATCTGCTGGTTCACTCTCCAAATGGCCACAACAGCCAGAGCTGGGCCGATCTGAAGCCAGGAGCCAGGAACCAGGAGCCTCCCTTGGCTCTCCCACGTGGGTGCAGGGCCCAAGCACTTGGGCCATCTTCCACTGCTCTCCCAGGCTATAGCAGAGAGCTGGATCGGAAGTGGAATAGCCGGGACAGGAACTGGCACCCGTATGGGATGCCGGCACTGCAGGCGGAGACTTAGCCCACTAAGCCACAGCACCAGCCCCAACCCAAGTGTCTAACAGGCCCTGAACAGTTCTCTGCTCAGCTCTGATGGGCAGGCTGCTCTGGAGCAGGCGGCCGAGGCCCCGCACCTGCTTCTGCACACGCTCCATCTCCTCCCGCTCGCGCTGCTCCCGCTCTTGAGCCTGGAGCCGTAGGTGCTCTTCCTTCTCCCGGGCTTGCTCGGCTTCTATCCGCCGGGATTCTTCCTCGCGGCGCGTCCTCTCTTCGGCCACCCTTTGAGCCAGTTCCTCTCTCTTTTGTCTGCAAAAGACAAGAATGCGACCAAGGCACATGAGGGGAAGCCCTAGTTTGTAGATGTGGCAAGGAAGGCATGCATGTTGAGAGGCGGGGCAGAAACACCTGCCACCGCTACCTCCTGCAGGGGCCTCGGGACCAACCTGAGGCACCCTGACCCTTCCTTCTCCCTTCCCAGCTTCCTGCTGCCTACGGCACACACAAGCAAAACACAAAAGCTGATAATCTCAGGACGGTTTCCTTTTGTCAAGCACCTGCCATTTAACTCTCTTTAAAGACTGAGATTAGGCCGGCACCGTGGCTTAACAGGCTAATCCTCCGCCTTGCGGCGCTGGCACACAGGGTTCTAGTCCCGGTTGGGGCGCCAGATTCTATCCCGGATGCCCCTCTTCCAGGCCAGCTCTCTGCTGTGGCCCGGGAAGGCAGTGGAGGATGGCCCAAGTCCTTGGGCCCTGCACCTGCATGGGAGACCAGGAGAAGCACCTGGCTCCTGGCTTCGGATCAGTGTGATGCGCCGGCCGCAGCGGCCATTAGAGGGTGAACCAACGGCAAAAAGGAAGACCTTTCTCTCTGTCTCTCTCTCACTGTCCACTCTGCCTGTCAAATAAATAAATAAATAAATAAAAAGACTGAGATTGCTTAAGCCAAATGTGACTTTTCAGTAATGAGTCTGAAGCCTCCCTCTCAAGGGCATTCTTTGCAGGTAAGTGGAGGTCGGGAGGGTCTGTCCCGGGATGGGAGGGGGATGGGCCACATAAGCTCCCTGTCAGGACCATGGGTGAGCCAGGACCAAGAGGGCGGCCCCAGTGCTGGGTGTCAGGTCCTTCCCTGAGGTGCAGGTCTGTTTATGTGAAGAACAATTCCATGTGTGGTAGCTTTCTCTTGCCCTAGAGCGCCGCCTAGTAGGAAGACTCTCCCTGGCGTTGCCTGGCATGCAAACATGGGCTACTTAAACATTACACCACTTTAGGATGCTAAGCAGGAAGATAATGAGGAAACCTGGAGATGCAAAATATGCTAAGTACAACAGTAGACTGTACGGCCACCTCTACTGTACTGAGGCTGTAGCTATGTCAACATACGTGAGTGTGTATATGTATATAACCATGCACACACACCCCACACCCTACAAACACAACGTCAACATTTGTGAGTGTGAACATGCATGTAACCATACACACACACCCTACACATGTGATTCAACATACTTGAGAATGTGTATGTTATCGCGCACACACACCCTACACACGCGATGTCAACATTTGTGAATGTGTACCAACATTCATGGGTATATACACCTTACACATACACACTGTTTCCAAGGCTGCAAAGGACCACCCCAAATGTAGACAATTTTAGAAAACTGCTAGGAATATGGATAGTTCTTTTTCCCCTTTAAGCCTTTCTCCACCTCCAAATGAGAGAACAGGATTTAAAACATAATCCCTTAGTGGTACATGAACACCAGTGTAGGACTAATTCTCAAACAATGAATCCACCCCCTTGGAGTCAGAGGGCTCCCTTAACCCGAGGCGTTAGATGGCTTCACTGGCTTCACGCCCTTGGCCAGAGTCGTCCCCTTACCGTTCCAGCTCTTCCCTCTCCCGCCTCTCCCTTTCCTCCTTCTCTCTCTGCTCTCGGGCCAGCCGTCTCTTCTCAGCTAGCAGACGGGTGGCCTCTTCCGGGTCGGTGGTGCCTGCGGACATCTTGGGAGAAGCAGTGGCCGTCACAGGGGCGGCCTGGCCGGGGGCCTCGGCCGGGCCCGCGGCTGGAGCTGGTGCCTCAGCTGGAGCAGCTGCAGAAACAGGTACAAGGAGAAAATCAGCTGGAAACAGAATCCGAAGAATAAAACAAACACCAGCATTCCCCACATCCTAGGCCTCGACTTCATCACGATAAAGGAAGAGGGAATGTTAACTACCCTGTGTTCTCACAGGTTCGCTGGGTTCTACCTGTAACCAGGCGACAGATCACAAAAGACTGTGGGAGTGAGTGAGGTGCCCAACAAGGCCGACGCTCTGCCACTAGTTCTCGGTTTTATACCTGTTAAATCTGCTAACAGTGTGTCCAGGATGGGGGCTGGGAGAGAGTCTCATGGGAAGGAAGACAACATCTCCCCTGTTAGACTTTAACAATTGCTGTTCTGTGGTAACTGCCCATCACCACGGCATCAAAGCCTTTCTGTGACTGTCTTCGGGGTCCATGCAACAAATCCAGACTCAGGCTGTGAAGGTAACATCCGGGGAAGCAGCTCATCGTTGGAGCTGCGTCTGGGTCCCAGGTGGGAGCTGGCACTCATGCTTCCATGTCCTGGCCTCCACTGTGATCCCACCCCAGCTGGCAAAATGGCAGAAGTTCTCTAACAGTACTCAGATTTACGAAGCTGAGCCAGGACCCTCCTTTCCTTTCCTTTTCTTAAAGATTTATTTATTTATTTGAAAGGCAGAGTTACAGAGAGACAGAGACAGAGACAGAGGTAGAGGCAGAGAGAGCGAGAGAGCGCTTCCATCTGCTGGTTCTGTCCCCAAAGGGCCAGAATGGCCGGAGAAGGGCCAATCCAAAGTCAGGAGCCAGGACCTTCTTCCAAGTCTCCCACGTAGCTTACAGAGGCCCAAGGACTTGGGCCACGATCTGATGCTTCTCCAGGTGCGTTAGCAGAGAGTTGGATGGAAGTGGAGCAGCCAGGACTCAAGCTGGTGCCCATATGGGATGCTGGCGGCTTTACCTGCTAAACCACAGCACTGGGCCCGGGCCTCTCCTTTTCTAGTTCTGCATTTGAACTTCCATGAACGTGATGTTGCTCTCGGGTCCTACTCCTCTGCCACTTTCCATGCAAGCAAGCGCTGGGCTCTTCCATGCTCTGACATTCTCATCTGTCTTGAATCACCTATTCTTTCTTGGCCGCTACCTGTGATCCTCAAGTCTTCAGCAGAAAACTTTTGAAGGAAGACACTTTTTAACTAGAAATACGGAATTCCTAGCTCTAAGTGATTCTAAATTTCAAGGTAGCACATAGTTAACCTCCCAGAGGTGAGGACCACAGGGTCTTCTGGGAAGACATTTTGTCTTCTGTCAAGCACACGGGTTAAGCCAATGATGATCCGTAAACTCTAGCATCCAACGGAACAGGGCTGCCAGATTTAAGGGGAACAAGCCCTTGCATCAGGCGCCGCATGTTCTCATTCTACTGAATAGGAGGTAAGGTCTCTATTTTGAAACATCAGAAGCTGGTGGCTTAGAAATAGCTCTGCCAGTGAAAACAGTAAAAAAAAAAAAAAAAAAAAAAAAAAAAAGGAGGAAGGAGAAAGAGCGAGAGAGAAGGAGAGAAAGAAAGGAAGGAAGGAAGGAAGGAAGGAAGGAAGGAAGGAAGGAAGGAAGGAAGGAAGGAAAGAAAAGAGAAGAGGGGCACGTGTTTGGCCTACCAGAGGTTAAGATGCCACTGGGGATGCCTGCACCCCGTGTCAGAGTGCCTAGGTGTGGGGCCTGGCCCTGCTCCTGATTCCAGCCTCCTGTCATGCCCACCCTGGGAGGAAGTGGGTGACGGTTTAACTACTTGGGTGCCTGCCAGCCTTGTGGGAAACCCAGATTGAGTTTTTGCCTCCTGGCTTTAGCCTGGCCCAGTCCCAGCTGGTTGAGGGCATCTGGGAAGTGAACCAGCAGATGGAAGCTCTGCCTCACTCTGGCTCTCCCTCATCTCTCTGAGTTACAGAAAAACAAATGAATCTAAGAAAACAACAACAACAACAACAAAAGCTAAACTAACCATAGGAGCAAACCTGGGGCACAGGAGGGGTGTGTGTGGGGGAATTCTATCTGCTGGTTCACTCCCCAAATGGCTGCAATGGCCGGAGCCAGGCCAGGCCTAAGCCAGGAGCCAGCAGTGTCTCTCAGATCTCCGACATGGGTTCAGGGCCCAAGCACTTGGGTCATCCTCTGCTGCTTCACCAGGCACATTAGCAGGGAGCAGGATCAGAAGTGGAGGAGCCGGGACACAAATGGAGGCTTAACCTTCTCAGCCTCCGCACAGCCCGAGGCAGTCTGTTCTTACCAGTGTCGGCTTCTGGCTCGCCAGGTGTCCCCTCTTCAACCGTGGCTTCTTCCACCCTCACTAGAGGTGTTCTGCCCTTCAGTGCGGGCTCGTTGGCAACTTTTGGAGGCTCCTTCTGGGGGTCTTTTTTCTCAGGTTCCACTCGGACTTCTCTCTTGAGAGGGCGGATGTTGCCAGGGGAAGGGGGCCGGACCTGAGCAGGAGCAGCTTTGATGGCGCCAGGAAGTAGGGAGGATGCTGGGCGCGGTGTGCCGGGCAAGTGCGGAAAGGACTTGGACGGGAGCCTGGGGACCAGACAGCGAGCAGAGAGGAGCGCATCAGTGCAGGTTTGCCACCACCCGCGAGGCCAAGCTACGGAGCAGAAAAGCTGATACTTCATCAAGACCAGGTGTCACATACTGGTAATCAAGTCCCCTTAGAGCTCCATTTCCGTGTTCCTGTTTCTGTCCTTTAAGGAAGACTGGGATTCCTGAGGCCCAGGAGACTGGGGAGAGCAGCTCAATTTCAGAGGACAGAGAGAGCAGCCCCCTGGTTTCACTTACCAAAGTCGGGAGGGAGCCGACGACCTCGCTTTGGGATTCGATGGAGACAGAGCCCGTCGGACGCCGGGTGTGAGGTGGAAGGGGATGTTCTCTCGATCTCTGTCTCTTTTAGAGCCCTGAGTTCGGAGAGACTCAACAGTTAGATTTCTCCCACGAGTGAGACACTGGACAGCAGAGCTACAAATCATTTAATGGCTTTTCAGAAATTTTGTGTGCCATGTCACATACATCCACGCCACTCCAACAAAAGGGCCATGTTACCTTAAACTTCAACACCATGGCTCAATCAGTATGATGTGACACAACTAAGATGGCTAGGGATGTTTGATTTGAAGATATATTTGCTTAAAAAAATCACATTTTTTAGAAAGCACCTATGTAGTTTGTATCTAAAATGACCTGGAGCAAAGTCTGACTATGGTTTATCACCAACAAATGTCAAAAGCTGCTTTTTTGTTCTTTTTTTAACCTTTAATTAAAACACATTGTTTTCTTTTTAAAATTCTTTAGCATTTTTCTTTTTTCACTTCAGAACAACCACAGCTAGGACTTTTTTATAAAAAATTTACACGGAGGCTAAGCCAGATGTTACTTTTTTTTTATACTGATGTTAGAGAAACAAGCCCTCCCTCTTGGGCGCTGTGGCGCAGCAGGTTAATGCCTTGGCCTGAAGTGCTGGCGGCCCATATGGGCGCCGGTTCAAGTCTTGGCTGCTCCTTTTCCAATGCTCTCTGCTATGGCCTGGGGAAGCAGTAGAGGATGGCCCAAGTCCTTGGGCCCCTGCACCTTCGGGGAGACCTGGAAGAAGCTCCTGGTTTCTGGCTTTGGATTGGCGCAGCGCTGGCTACCAGCCATTTGGGGAGTGAACCATCAGATGGAAGACCTCTCTCCCCTTTCTCTGCCTCTCCTCTCTCTGTGTAACTCTTTCAAATAAATAAATAAATATTAAAAAAAAAAAGTCCTTCCTCTCTTGCTCTTGAAGCAGAAAGTCACAGTCAAGGTGAGGAATTTTAGCTAATTTTGCTCTTAATCAGTGATGAGAGTGAAATCTGCTAGGTAGGAACTCAGCCAGAGAGGTATCTTTCCTTAGCTGAAATGGGCCAGGGGAAGCCCAGAGATGTGTTTTGATATTCTAAAATCCCTCAAGACCTTCCCTCCTGTGCCCAACCCCCCCCCCACCCCCCCCCCCACCCCCCCGCCCGCCAAGGGCAAAACCGACCCATTCCAAGAGTCTGAAACTTCCTGACAATGCTGTGGTCTGGGAATGGGTGTGTGCTGGAGGCCCCTTTGTGAACACCAGCCAGGAAAGCAGTCTTGAGAGGGTGCCAAGAAAGGGGTGGAATTTTATCCAGCCCCTGGGCAAATCAGCTGGTAGTGATCTCTTCTCTCCTTTTCTGCCCACACAAGCATCAGGTCTTCCTTTCCTTCCTTTACCTTTTATTCCTCTCACTGTCCCTTCCAGTAGCTTCTCTCTATTTCCTCAATAGCGTACTAGCCGAGGGACTGGGATACGGGTCGGGGAAACCAGCTATGTGCCACATACACTCAGTTCCTCCTCACAATTTCTAAACAGAAGAAATGAATTCAGGGCAGGACATAGCTTCATCAGGTATGGGTTGGCTCTCCATTTCCAGGGGGCGTGATGATCCTCTGCCTACCTGCCTGGTCCCAAGAGGCAGGAGGTAGTCTCTCAGAGCAGCTGCAGACTCCGGACAGCATAAACTGCCACCGATAAAAACACTCCTGACTCTTCTCACCTGAGTTAACAGTGAATGATTTCATCCGATCATCCTTCACTTTAAAACCTTCCACAAAGCTAAGGCGGAACACACACAGCAAACTGCCCTTGTCTAGGTTCTGAACATCCTACTGGCAAGAGAAGGGCTTTACTTTTGCAATTAGAGGTAGGTTCAGAGTATAAACATCACCTGAGAGACAAACACTGATAGTCTGAGGCAGTGACGTCCAAAGGAACCTTCCATGATGACAGTGATGTTCCAAGTCCATGCTAATAGGGCAGCTATGAGCCACACTTGGCTATCTGAGTTTAGCTCTAAATTGGTAATTTACATATGATATAAATGGAAATTAAGAGAACAATTCATTTATGAGAGCATCAAAAAGAATGAAATACTTAGGAATAAACTTAACCAAGGAGGCCCAAGACTTGTATATAGAAAACTAAAAGACTTTTCTGAAAGAAATTGAAGGTGACACAAATTGAGGGAAAGAGAGCCTGTGTTCAGGTACCAAAACACAAAACTGTTAAGATGTCAATACTATCCAAAACTATCTGTGGATTCCACATGCTCCCTATCAAAATACCAATGTCATTTTTTTGTTTTAGATTTATTTTATCTATTTGAAAGGCAGAGTGATAGAGGCAAAGACAGAAAGAGATCTTCCATTCGTTCACTCTCCAAATGGCCACGATGGTCAGGGCTGGGCTAGGCTGAAGCCAGGAGCCAGGAACACCATCTGCCCTCTGTTACAGGATCCAGCATCACAGGAAGTGGTTTAACCTGCTGTGCTACAATGCAGTCCCCAAATGCCATTTTTTTGCTGAAACAAAAAAGTCCACCTAAAAATTCATCTAGAATCTCAAAGGAATCTGAAGAGCCAAAACCATTTTAAAAAAGAACAAGGTTGGAATCTCAAACTTCCTGATTACAAAACATATTGCAAAGCTACACACTAAACAAAACAGCGTGTGATGGTATAAAGGCAGATATATTGACCAATGGCCTAGGATATAAGGCCCAGAAATAAACCTTTGTGTACATGGTCACAGGCCAACAACAATCAATGCGGAAAGGACATGCTCTTCAGCATATGGTATTAAAGTTGGACCTTTACTTTATATAGTAATATACAAATATTAACTTAAAATGGATTAAAGACCTAAAGTAAGATTTCTGTGAAACTATTGGAAAAAAAAATAGGTGAAAAGCTCCATGACATTGGATTTGATATTCATTTCTTGCTTATTATGCCAAAAGCCTAGGCAGTAAGGCAAAATAGACAAATGGGACAAATAATAAACTGGCCGGCACCACGGCTCACTAGGCTAATCCTCCACATGCGGTGTTGGCACACCAGGTTCTAGTCCCGGTCAGGGCACCGGATTCTGTCCTGGTTGCCCCTCTTTCAGGCCAGCTCTCTGCTATGGCCTGTGAGTGCAGTGGAGGATGGCCAAAGTGCTTGGGCCCTGCATCCGCATGGAAGACCACGAGAAGCACCTGGCTCCTGCCTTTGGATCAGCGCGATGCGCCGGCCGTGGCGGCCATTGGAGGGTGAACCAATGGCAAAAGGAAGACCTTTCTCTCTGTCTCTCTCTCTTTCTCTCTCACTATCCATTCTGCCTGTCAAAAACAAAACAAAACAAAAAAAACCCCAGAAACTAAAAATCCTCTGTGCATCAAAAGTCCCAATCAAAACAGTAAAAAAAGCTTATGTGGGATGGGAGAAAATATCTGCAAATCATAAATTTGAAAGGCAAGGAGTTAATACCTGAAAAGTATTAGTAATTTCTACAAGTCAACAACCAAACAAGTCGACTCAAAAATGGACAAAAGACATTTCCCCAAATAATACAGAAACAGCCAACAAGCATGTGAAAAGATACGCAACACTGGAGAAATGCAAATCAAACCACAATGAGCTATTACCTCATCTACTAGGAGGGCTATTCTTGAAAAAAACAGAAAACAGCAAGTATTGGTGAGGATGTGGAGAAACTGGAACTCCTGTGTACTGTTGGCAGGAACGCAAAATGATACAACAGCTATGGGAAACAGTATGGCAGCTCCTCAAAAAAATTAATATGTGATCCAGCAGGTCTACTTCTGGGTATATATTCACAAGCACTCAAAGAGGGAGTCACACAACCACGTTCATAGTAACATCATTTGTGATAACCGAGAGATGGGAAGCAGCCAGATGTCTACCCATGGGTAAATGAACAAATGTGCGTGCATGCACCATAGAAGGATATCCAGCCTTTAAAAAGAAGGAAATTGTGCTACAAGGATGAATATTGAGGACATTACACTAAGCAAAGTAAGTGAATCACAAGAATTCGAAAACTGCCTGATTCCACTTCGCGAGGTATGTAATGGCAGCCGCCAGTCACTTCATAGATAAAGAAATTCAGTTTTGCAAGATTTAAAAAAAAAAAAAAAGTTCTGGAGATCAGCTGTACCACAATGTGAATATACTGAACACCGAAGTTAAAAATGGCTAAGATGGGAAATTTTGCTATGTGTCTGTGTTTTTTCTACCATGATTAAACATTTTTTAAAAATTAAAAATTTGGTTTGTCCTGCCAGCCACTTTTCCATTGCTCACTGTGGCTTGTCACTGCAGAATTGCACAGGGCAGTTCCAGGGAGGCATTTCTGGCAGGAGGTATTTGCCTGAATAGCCCACAGTAAAGAGGTGAAAAGAAGGCTAATTAACCAAATACAGAAAGAGAAAGTTGCAGGGAAAAAAAAAAAAAAAACCCACAAGACTCTGATGTCGTGATGATAAATTCCTCCTCTTATTCAAGTAGCCATGGGTCAGCCCTGGGCCTTCCCTCAAGGACTGTTCATTTTTGTTTTTATCTGTAACAAGATATTTTTCCTTTGGTAAATGCTCTTTTCCCCTTCCCAACAAGTAGCCAGAGCTTTCCGTCTTCTTGTCCACAGCTAGGCTCTCGGAAGCGCCAAGCGCACTAATGAACTCAAACTTCACAGACATCAAAGGTAGTTTCACCTTTGGCTTGCTGGGCTGGGGGCCTGACTCTCTCAAGAATTCCACAGTGATATTCCCAAGGCCGACAGGAGCTTGAAAGAAAACTGCCTATAGGCAAAGCTGCCAAAGTTCTCCAAACCTTCAAATTATCCTGTAAGCAAAAGCCTTTAAAGTGTCCATCAGCTTTATAAATCCAAATTGCTCTGGGAAGTTAAGATTAAAACAAAACAAAACAAAGTCCTAGCCTTCCATGAAAAGGATCGGAGTATTATCAAGGGAGAGAGGCAAGGAGATCTTCTGTTTGATCGTCTGGACTTTTAGGATTCAAGTACAAAGCCTAAAGATTGTAGAACAATGCCTACATCTTTCAATGGATTCCAAACACAGTAAGATGCAGTAGGATTCCTGGAGACATTCCAATTACCTCACTGCATTTATAGCGTGGTGAAAATGAACATGAGCTCAGCTGCCTTTCCAGTAATAACAAATTATATTCTGCACTTGCAAAATGCTGAGTTTGCTGCACAGTCCAAGAGCCTTTCAAGAATTGGTTATTTAGCACAAAACTATTGTTTTCAAAATACTTTTTTTTTTTTTTACTATATTTTAAGATATGGGCCTGAGGGCATTTGGCTGCACGGGATAAAAACTCTTGCCCTTGCTCTTTAGTGAACTGCATTTAGAGTTCAGCCCGCATCTGGATATGGCTAGAATAAAACATTAGGGCAGTGGAGTCTGTGCGTCCCCTACAAAGGCCATTTGGATTTCTCACTTTCAAAAATAAAAGTATCCTGGCTTTACACTTATTTGTATGAAGGCTTTAGCCTCAGATGTTTAGGGAGGGCAAAGTCCCCACGTGGAGATGAAGTAGGAGGACAGTATTGTCCAGCCAGCAAGATTTGTGAAGGGTGGGATGGATGCCATGCTGGGTGGCTCTGCCACCTCCCCCTCCTACCCACAATGCACCTGGGCGTGGTGTCTGTTCTGCCCCAATCAGCAGTGTCGCCCAGACTTGCCGACTGCTCCCACCAGCTACTCACCGCCGTGCCATGAACGGTCCTCCTGCGTGCAGAGCCCTCGGACGGCGTTACAAAGAATTTTGGTCGATCCACCGGATGTCTAGAGTGTGCGGCTTTGGAGGGCATGGAGATGGGGCTGCAAGATGCTGAACGAGGACAAATGGGGATGACTAGGGAGCAGGGCATTGGTTTTACACACAAGAGTGCCAGGGGTGCAGCTGAAGAAAGCCAAAAGCAGGTTCAGGAAAAGGAGCAAAGCAGAGGTAGAGAGAAAAGCAGGGAGAAGATGTTATTACCTAAAGGTGCCCAGAACCATCGCACGCAACTCTCCTCACAGTCCTATGAGAACACGGTGTGTCCAAAAGTAAGGCACATCCATGTGAAAAGTCTGCGGTATGTCGCTAGCTGTTAGCCTATTAAAATGTGGTTAGAAACACAGATTGTGGAGAGCAATGGCTTTAGATTCCACTAAACTGATGGTTCTGGAAAAATACCACATTTGTGATACAAGATAATCTTTATATGAGCACTGGTATATTATCAGATTTTTTTCTCAATTAGTTTTAAGATAGAAGAAGAGATGGAAAGAGAGGAAGCGTGCAAGCAGACAAGCAAGGCACATTAGAACTATTTCCAGAGTTCAGGTCAATAGCAGGGAGGGGGGGTAAGGAAGCCAACTGGATTGAAAAAATCTTAAGTGGTCAAGTCTTACCAAGTGTTAAGACTTGTTTTAAGTACCAACATCCAGGAAAAAAAATTCTGCAAATATCTTATCTAAAGGCAAACCAAATGCATGCTTGGGTTTCCCCCCAAACCAAGGCATTTGATGGTCTATAAGAAGCATCAGAACATATGAGGAAACGGGGTGTAACTACTGATAATAGTGAATAGAACACAAATATGTTAGAATTGTGAAAAATAAGGTTGAATCATGAAGAGTGCTTATAGTTTTACTCAGCAAGGAATATTTTTTCAAAAACTATATAGTTCCTGCAAAATCATCTTCAAAGACACTGTCATTAGTCACATTATTCTGAGCAATAATGGGTTTAAGGAAATTCATATGACATGGCACAGGTATGCCAACGTGTGGGTGCTAAGATTCCAAGGTTCATCCTCAATGTCATTCAGAGATGCTGCTTTCCCACAAAGGCCATTAAGCATGATGACTCAGGAAAATACTACATATTTGAACCGGGTTATAAAATGATTTTACCCACATCTAGTTCTTGTAGCAATCCTTTAAACAGAACAGTATGCCAGCTGAACTGAATAGTTTTAACAAATTAAAAACTCAAACGTTTCTAAGACAAATATGGGGTAATTTTAATTTCCAAAGTATAGAGTTCAGTGTCCATCAACAGACTGTATCTTCATTAATATGCTCTCTTTGATTAACTGCCTTTAATTATCTTCTGGCCATCACTGAATGGTGATGAGACTGGAAAGTATGTTTTCATTTCCTGTCACCTGAAAACAGAATTTTATATCTAAAGGAAAAATTGAAACATTCTTCATTCCCTCAGTTCTCCTTAAAACAATAGGTGTCTTGGGAGCAGACATAAAGTTTTACTGCTGACCTTGAGAGTGAAGGCAGGATTTATAACATGAAGAAGAACCTCTGTCATTTTGCGTGTCCTGATCACAGGGGAGACTATTTGAAAATAACCTTTTGTGAAGTGACACAGGAAAACATTAGCATTTTTCAGACAAGGAAGAGGTTCATTAATGCAAAACTCTTCCAGGTCAATCAAATGCATTGAAGGAGTAACATCTGGGCACAAGGCACTACAGGGGATGAAGGACCCAGAGGAGAGGCACATATCTGCCTAGGGCACAGCCAGAGGCCATTGACCTTGCTCAAGGATTAGGAAACCCCAGAAAACAGCCTTGCTGTGAGGCCAAGGGCCTAGCACTGAAAAGGAACCAAGCATAAACATTTGATTTATTTTTTCTTGCGTGGAAAATCAAAATTTCACAAGGCATCTATGAAGAATTTTCTGATGTAAGCCAATCTCCCCATTTCTTTCGGTGTATTTTTTTTTTTTTTTTTTTTTGACAGGCAGAGTAGACAGTGAGAGAGAGAGACAGAGAGAAAGGTCTTCCTTTGCCGTTGGTTCATCCTCAAATGGCTGCCACGGCTGGCGTGCTGCGGCCAGCGCACCGCGCTGATCCGATGGCAGGAGCCAGGTGCTTCTCCTGGTCTCCCATGGGGTGCAGGGCCCAAGCACTTGGGCCATCCTCCACTGCACTCCCTGGCCACAGCAGAGAGCTGGCCTGGAAGAGGGGCAACCGGGACAGAACCGGCGCCCCAACCGGGACTAGAACCCGGTGTGCTGGCGCCGCAAGGCGGAGGATTAGCCTAGTGAGCCGCTGCGCCGGCCTCGGTTTATTCTTTATCACAGTGTTGAGGAAATAGTAAATATATGTCCTTAATCCTATTTAGTGTAGTCTATAAAAAAAACTTCAAGTTTAAGTGTCCAAGGAACACCTTCTGACTAAGATAAACATTATAAATTCCTTTAAAGGATATTAAATTCCATGGAAATTAACTGTTGCTCTGAACAGCAATTATCAAAATATACAAACCCTTCAAATAAATTATTTGAATAATCTTGCCCTTCTGAAGAAATATTGTTTCATATGAGTTACTTTTTCCCAGAGTATCCTCCATATCCCAAATATGTGGTTTCACTAAACATAAACATTCTCTCATGGAAATGTCCTTGGCAAAGTTTCCTCAGTCTATGTATTTCTTCTGTTCTTGGTAGTGCTGTATATTAATTGCACTCATTCAAGATCTACACAAAATGAGTGCAGAGAAAAGACACTGCATTTCACATGGGTAGAGTGTAGCAAAGAGAACAGAAAAACTGTATAGTAGAATACTTAACGTTTATTGAAGGTCTATTACCTGCAGTTACCTAGGGCAAGGCTTGTCTGGTCTAGTTAAGCTTCCATCCCCTAATCTAGCATTGTTTCTCTTTGAGAACAGGATGCTATGGGTAGTTCTTCCACAGGAAAAGGTTTGAATCAGAGATCCAAGATAGAGGCCAAGGTGACCTCAAGACTCATTATAATCTCATTTTCAAATTAAAACAAAAAAAAGTACTCCTACCACTACCATCACAGTAGGCTATTGCCATGACAACCAGTGGACGAGATCCTGGAAGTATGAGGAGTTAGGATAACAGGCAGCTAGGCCAGATCCCCGTCAGAATGAGAAAGGGGGCAGAGTCCCTTTAAGAGTGCACAAAGTGCTTGCTTCTTCCCAGAGGCTGCCTTTAGCAACATTAGTTTCATATGAAAACAGCCTAAACAGAATAACCAATTCCAGTCCTATGACAGGTTTTTAGTTCTACCATTAGAGCAAGCTAGACAGGATTACAAATTCCAATCTTTTGATGGGGTTTTATCCCTGCCTCTGATTGGTTGTTACTCTACCCTCTGATTGGTTGTCAGCTGTTATTCTGCTCCTCCCCTGATTGGTTAAATCTAGGTGGTCACTTTTGTCATAAAAGAGCCAGTACAAACAGGTTCCCCTGGCACTTTCTCCCTTGAAGTCCCCTCGTATCTGCGATGGCAGAAGTTTCTCACTTCTATAAATCTTGCTTTGCTCACTATCTCAGTCCACATGGAAATTCTTTGATGGGAGACAAGAACTGAGATTGTCTTTGTCATCTCATAACAAAATTCCTGACCTGCCACTACTCCTGTGACCCTGTATCTATGACTCATCAGCTTCCAGCAGATTAAATTGATTTGCTAGCTGGGATCCATTTTTCCAATCTCTGACCACCAAATAAAGCTTATACTGTTGATGCTTAGCTTTGGTTTTGCTTTTAGCTTTGCAGCACCAAATGGACAAAGGAGCTGATTTTGGTGTTCTTCCCTGAAAGGAGGGATAACAGTACTATTCTAAGCATTTTATATGTATAAATTATTTAATCCTGAGCTTTATTAGTCACACATATTTTGAATGTTTTGGGAAAAATGGGCAGCAGTTGCAAATGAGAGGTCTCCAATTTGGATTTTCAACTCTCAACTGCTTTGTTGCCTGCTCAGAGAGGCTGCAATCTGCAGACACCCTACCAGTTAAGGGTGGCTGTTTAAATCTGCTGGTGCAACCCTGGCTCTGAACACTGGCCTAACTTTAGCCAAAGGCAACTGGGACTGTGATGAAGTCAAGGGACAACACTAAAAGGTAGACAGAAAGAATGACTGGGACACAGATGGAAAAATAAAAATGGCATAAAAGGTGTCTTTGAAAAAATAACTGGAGAGATGTTTACATACATAATTTCAAATGGAAATTAAAAAAACATGCCTACCTTTCGTTCATTATACATAAGCTGTATCAGTGCAATAGGTAACAATGATCTAGGGAATATACTGATAAAATAGGCAACTCAAGTAATGACTATGCCATGCTCCACACTAAAATAAATTATACAGGCGTATTAGTTTGTAAAAATGAGAATAGAAAATTGCAAAGTAATGAGGAGCCAGTGTCAGATAAGAAGCACCTGGATGGAGCATAACAGGAAGGAAGGGGAGAAGCTGGGCAAACAGAATGAGTGGAGAATGAGGACATGGTGTTGGGAAAGACTAGAGGAAGAGAATTGAGACAAGTTAGTGATGACAGAAACAGCAAAGCAAGGCAGTCCTTCAGCACAGCACAAGACACAGTGCAGGGATCCCAAAGCACGATGACCATGAACTATTAAGATCTCACGAAACAGGACAGAGGAGCGCTTTCAAGAATTCTTCAATTAGTTAAACACAAAGAAAGACTTCCATGACTTGTAGATATTTATAGGCATAAGAAAAAGCTATCTTGAAATAAACTGTACTTTTTACTCCAGAAAAATCTCGGAAGCAACATGACAGTTCTCCCAGGAGGGCTTCTTTACAGAAAGCCCAGAACACTGAGGGCCAGGGGGCTGCCCGCACAACTGTACACAGAGCAGCACTCTGGGTGCCAGGGAGGCAGAGGCGGACACCTGCTGTCACTGCACTTGGCGTCCAGAAGAAGGTGGTGGCTATGCCTCAACTTGCTTCCTGGACTGATTCTCAGAGGTACTGTGAGAAGCAGGGTTGAGACTCATTAGCTCATCCCGCACCGCAGATGAAAGACATCGTAAAGCTCCCAAGAATTACTACTTGCAAAGTGGACTAGTGAACATGAAGAGGCTTGTTGAGGCAAAGCACTTTTAAAAGGGCCTTTACGAAGTGGGTATGAAATTTCCTAAGGGCTGAAGATGAGGGCTGGCAGATGGGTAACACACAGTAATGGTGCCCAAGGAGATCTGGGAAAACTGGACTTAGCTCACTATGATGCTACCAAACACGTACCTCTCACCAGCTAGAGACAGGTGCTACCAACATTGAGTTCTCATCAAATGGAGTGGCTCATTCAGGCATGCTTTGCATTTTAAAAAAGTACACGAGTCATAACTCATTGTGAGAACCAGTCTGAGGCATGCTTTGCATATTTTCCAAGACTGTAACAATTAAGTATACTATAATGAGCCTTCTCCACAGCTTGGAGAGATCTAGGAGGTCTTGGTTCCTAGATTACACCCAAGACTGGCACAGGAAGGCTAAGTAGCTACTCCACAGTCACATTAGCAAACTATGCTTTAATAACAGGCTTGGGCATTGATTTTACTCCCAAGCCCACCTGGGAGTGTTCACTTTAAATTATTTCTACCTTTGATCAATGGCTCAGATACAGGCAGAAGCAAAGGCAAGTAGGGGATACTGGTTTCTGGTGATGCTGCGGACAGGCAGAAGCACCTGAAGCCATCCGATCGCAGGGAGGGGCCTCGTCTGTTTGCCGGGCGTCTGGTGTCCAGATAAGATGCTAAGCTGGATGCTCAGAGACAATGGCAGGGCATGAAAGCAACACCAACAGATGTTTTCCACAGGGAGAAGAGGGAAGCGCATATTAGGAGATACCGAGATGCGATCAGGAGAATGCTGGAGACTCAGATATGCTTCGAAAGCGGGACTTCACCTCACCAGGGAAGGACGTGGCCCCTGCCAGTTTTACCTGCTTCTCCAGACAGGGCAGCCGTGCTTTTACTTCTGGCCAGGAACGAGTGTGTGGGCGTCAGGAGTCTGTTAACAACGCTGCTCTCCCATGGGCTGAGTTGCAGGCGGCGAGCTAGACGTCACCACATAAGCAAGATGTTAGAGGCATTCTTTGAGGGTCAGGAGGACGCAGAACATCATCCCTAGGGCTTCCCTATGCGGTGCCTTCCAGAAAGAAGACCACGTTCTCCAGGGAGGGCAGCTGGCTGGCAGTCAGGGCAAGGGGAACGCAGGCCAAAGGCAGCAGCCACTGTACCAGGTTGCTTTTTTTTTTCTTGCAAGATGTAAATTTTGCGGCGGGTTGTAAATTAGTTTTACAGGTGCACATTTTCCAGTCGACAGGAAATAAGACAGAAATATGGCTTCAACTGCAGATTTGGAGTGTGTGGGTAACTCTAGGGAGTATCTATCTTATGGGCCTTGGGATGCACAGCAGACTGCTAGGAGGGCACACACCTCAGCTTCCCAGGTACCTCGAATAGGTGCTGGTGGTGAACAAAGGCTGGTTTTATATAAAAGACAGAATGGCTCCCCATGAAATTATGCTACATCTCCATGAACAGCTACATAGGCAGTCAGTGGTGAAGAGCAGGAGTTAGACAGAATAACATGACAGAAGACTAATGCGGAGCTCTGTGTGGGAGTCCTTTCCCTTCCTCCATTCAGCAAGTTGGGTTCTTTCAGGTCCTTCTTTGGCAAAAAAATAAAAATTTGGGCCAAGGAAAAGGCTAAGACTGAAGTAAAGATTAAGCCAAAAAGCCAACATCCAACAAAAACACACCCTGAACATTACTGGTAGGCACCTGAAGACTCAAGAAAACAAATTGAAAATAATGCAATGACATATGGTTCCAAATTATAGTGGGGCTTGGCAAGACCATGGTTAGGAAATGCATGCCAATTTTCAATTAATGACTTTGTTTATAGTGTTAGCTTCCAGGGATGTCCCATGTTTATGCCGAAGGTATTTTACAAAAAATACCAGCAAAGCAGCTTGCAAAATCTGACAAATATTACTGAAGTGATTATGTATCTCTATTTTAGATCATATATCTACATCACTTACATAAAAGTGTTTAAAACTGTCTGAACCTGTCAAAGCCACTTCTATTCTGACCCACAAACAGCAGGTGCAAGAAGATGCCTTTGCCTCAGGACAAGTGGCTTTTTCAACAATTTTGATTATGTCATATTTTCAAGGCAAGTATTTCAATTCTAGGAAATTAGTTTTTAGTTAGTAAAAGTCATATTCTAAACATTGGTTTAGGAAAATATTTGCTCTGATCTGTTAGGTAGTACCAAATTCCCATAAGTACCTCATCTATTTGATCTGCTTTTTTATTCTAAAAAAATTATTTGAGAGGCAGAGAGTACAAAAAAAGAGAAGATAGGAAAGGAGAGGGGAGGGAAGGAGAGAGAAGGGGAGGAGAGATCCCTCACATAGATGGCAGGAATCACGCTCCTTGAGCCATCACCTGCTGCTCCCAGGGTTTGCATTAGCAGGAAGCTAAGCCAGGAACCCAGGTATTCCAATATGGGATGTAGTCCACTAGGCTAAACATCCACCTCCCTGATTTTATTTTAAAAGAGTAGTTACTTTGGTCAAGGTTCTGGTGAATTTGAGAATTAGTGAATCATTCACTAGATTTTCTGTTTATGAGGAGAATATTTGCAGTTAAATTAATTATTATCTGACATTAAAACATTAATAAAAATATTACAAAAAATATTGAAATAGTTTTGGCCAGTACAAAATACCATAATCATAAACTATGGTATGGCAGTTTGTAGCCACAGACTAAAACACAACTTAAAATCACAATACCTTCACAGCATAAATTCAATGAGGAAAGAGTGATTAAGGTTAGCTGAAATCCTTCAAGGGAAATACATTTTCAGTAGATGAATGAATGCCACCTCTTCTTAAAATGTAGTTTAGAACTACACTTGGGATGTTTCATCATTGAAAAGAGAAGCCTTTATTTTTTCCATTAAGAAGTTCAATGACTTTATTTCTGTGAATCTTTAAGGCATCAACCAAAGAATTTGCCTCATATGAAGATCATTAAAAATCCATTTTAACTTGCATATCAAGCAAATCTGAAGAGATTTGTTTTATAGCTCCCAACACTGTGAATAAAAGATTTTACAAGGAGAAACATGTTTCTACTTCCATCACATTCACAACTGTGCTGAGAGATTCTGTAAGAAAATGTTTTAGTAAGGTTAGTAAAGGGGAGTTTGTGTGTTTGTTTATTGCTTTGTGTTTTAACTTAGAGGGGCCTGACTTTCAGATTACAAAGGAAGAGATATTAAGTGCCATGGAACAACTTAAACACTCAAAAACCAGATACTGACAAATTCCCTTGGTAGACCACCCAGCCCAGACAAGACAAACTCAAAGGCTCCTAGGAGCCATGAAACTTAACACAAAAATGTGGTTTGGGCTAAAAAATATGGATTTCTCAGGGAGTCTGTTATTCACCTAGAGTAGATGAGTCATCCGACAGGTACTGGTTCTAAGAGCCTATTCTCTTAGGAATATCTCGTCATATACTGTCAGGCAGGGCCCATAAAACATTTTCTTCCTAATTGATGCAGACAGTTCAGCACTGTCCTTCCACAAAGGGAGGGACAGCATATTGTCCAGTTCATGGCCCATCTCCTCATTCCCTTCCCCTAATTTCAGCCGTGTGACTGCAGGAGGCAGTAAGCAAAGTTTAACTTTAAAAAGTACTGTAAAATCCAAATTGCAGCTAGTCTCAGATCCAAGTTGGCAAAAGTATAAAACTGAAGTGCTGAATAAGTGAACAATTCCAAAAAAAGATTAAACAGGCAACTTTAAGAATAGCATTTGCATGCTATCTTTATGTTAAATTAACGTAAATGGATTTGAAAGAAAATTATATTTAAGAAGGAAATTTTAACCCATAGCATTTTAACATATGAAAGGCACCCAATTTGACTACATGTATTTAGGCAATGACTCAGGCAAATTAGGTTGTGAAAAAAGAAATGGTTTGGGTTAAAAGACAAGAATAGGAGTTGCTCAAATATTTACTGCTTTAAGAGATTAGTTATAAATAACATCAACACTCATATAATATTATACATTACAATGACACCATAAACTTTGATACAATATAAAATATACAAATGCACATACACACACAAACATGCACGCATTACATTCTTTTTAAAGACTATTAAAGTGTCCCAGTTTCTTTATAAAGTACTCATAGTAAACACATCTTAATACTTTTAGAGAGTATGTGCTTCTATATTGCACATTAACTCTTTGGTTTTATTTAAAACCATCATGCTTATGCAGAACAAGTAGCTTAGCTTAGCTTAAAAGCTTGATTTTTCTTTCTATGAGAGATGTAAAATAAAAATTTCACTTTATAAATGACTCAACATTCATGTACTGTAAATCCATTGGATGAATAAAACTCAAAAGCCAAATAAGATGTTAATTGGAGGACTATGGGTATTAAACTTTTTCAGAGACTGTAAATGATGAAGTCAGGCCAAGTCTCTCAGGAGTAAATGAATGGACACTGAAAAATCCATCACACACATAAGAAATGCAGTCAAAAATGTCTGGTTAAATAAGAAGTAAATTAACAAAAATGAAATCTACCAACATGAATCATCCAAAAAGATTCTGTAAGAAAGTCAGAGCCTGGAGTTCCCAAAGTACAGATGAAAAGCCACAGACAATGTGATTGGAGGAAAAGGAATGTTCATAACAAAGGACATTTGCATTTTGGTGGATAAGTGGGTGATTTCTGGAGCTGTAAACTCATCTACTAGACAGTCGAGAGAAGCATCGCTTTCATCACTGCTAAATGCAATCACTCAGCCAAGTTCTAAAATGAGAAACGTTCTTGTCGCAAGGGAAATGCTGCTCAGCCGTTTACTGCTTTTTTACTCTGAAGCTTTTTTCTTCCTATTTAAGAAATGTAGGGAAAGCCACTTCAGATGCTTATTTTCATCTGTAAACATTCATAAAAAAAGCATTAAGTAAATAACAGAACACTTTTTTTGTTTTTGTTTTCCTTTTGAACTGTACCTCTATCTGGAGAATTTAGTAAAGTTGCAGATGAGGAGGAGAGCCGCTTGCTAATGACGGGATCAACATGTTTCGAAAGATTCATGGTGGAAACTGACCGCCTGTCTGGATCTAAAACAAATGGAGATAATGCTAATTGACAGCCAACATGCAGGATTGCAATTTCCTAGTTCACTGATGGAAGGAAAAACTAGGATCAGATGCTTTCAGCTCTATTTCTAGATCTTTCCATAGTAGCACAGTTTTCTAAGTGGACATTTTAAAGGTAACTTAAAGGCTAGAAGTAAAATTCATTTTTCTTACAAGACAGAATAAGTCTTTAGCTTACCAGTTTGTCAGCCATGGAAACTCAAGGATATTTCTATAACATAAGTGGATGAAGACAAAAAGGAGATCAGAGGAGGGTTACCCAAACAGCGGGGGGCAGACTATGGAGCAAGGAGAGGATCACTTAAGTGAACACCTTCATAACTTCTGAAAGCAGGCGCAGGGAGTGATAATAGTGCTGATAAAATACACCCAAATGCTAGGGTCAAAAGGACTCTAGGGTCTGTGTGTTTGCCAATCCCTTTGTTTGTAGAGTAATTTTACCCAGGGCAATACAGTCCACTACGGAAGTATAGATTAAAAATATAACAATGGCCAAGCCTACCTTTTAAAAAAATTTTAACTGCACAGATTTATGGGGTACAGTGTGGTAACTCAACACATGCATTCAGCATGTAAAGATCAAATCAGGTTAGTTAACACTTCCATCTCCTTAAAAAAATTAAACTTATTTGAGAGGCAGAGAGACAGAGAGCTCTCATCCCTGGTTCCATACCCGGATGCCTGCAAGGGCTGAGACTGGGGCTTGGTCAAAGCTAGGAGCTGGGAACTCAATCCAAAGCCCCTGCGATGTGGATGACAGGAACCCAAGTACTTGAATCATCACTGCTGCCTCCCAGGGGAGGCACCTGCAGGGAGCAGCGTCAGGAACGGGAGTCAGGACTTGAAGCCAGGCACTTCAATACGGGACGCAGCATCTTAACTGCTAGTCTACCAGTCCCTCCTTAGCCATTAAACAAAAAACTAAACAAAAGACTTTTTTTAAAAAAAGATTATTTGGAAGTTAACAAACAAGTTGATCTGAACTTAGAATAGTGACTATCACAGGTTGGCAAGCATCAGGGGAGAAGAGATTCAGAAAGGCTGGATCAACAACTGAAGCAGACAGAAGGACCAAGTTCCAGTGTTCCACAGCACGGTGTGGTACCTACAGCTCACAATAATGGATTATACGCTGTGTAAGGAAACGGAAGGGAGGAGCTGGTAGGCTTGGCACACAAAGATAGGACAACGTGACGGAAAGGCTAGTTACCTGCTTTGATTGGCTTACGCTGTGTGTATGGTTGAAATATTGTGCTGACCCCCAAAAATGTCAAGTACTGTATGTTAGTAAATTTTTTTTTAAATGTATTTTCTTTTTAAAAGATTTACTTATTATTCAAAAGGCAGAAAGACAGAGAATCTTCTAGCTGTTGCTTTACTCTCCAAACAGCTCCAACAGCTGGAACTAGACCGAATGCCCAGAACTCTCTCTGGGTTTCCCAAGTAGGAGGCAGGGAGCTAAGTGGTTGGGCTACCATCTCCTGTCTCTGAGGTGCATTAACAGGAAGATGGATAGGAAGAGAAATGGCTTAGACTTGAAAGAGCACTGTAATATGGGGAGCAGGCTTCCCACGTGGAGGCTCAACCTGTTGTATCACAATCCCGGCTCCCTCCCACCCCCAAATTTCATTAATCCTCAATAACTGTACAATTCTATGGGGTACAGTGTGACATTTAAATGTGTGTAATGTGCACTGATCAAATCAGAGTTATTAATGTTTCCCTCTCCTTGCCATTTGAAATTTAAAATGATACTTGATAGGCATCTTCAAATTCCTTTTTATTTGCTCAGAAAATATATAATAGATTATTATGAACTGCTGTTCACCACCCCCCGTGCTGTGCAACATTAGAAACTGATTTAAGAGTGTAATAATAACCACATCTTGGTGACTGCGAGTTCAGCGTGGCTTACTAATGTAGAACCAGCACACAAACTTGCTCAACAGAACTGACTAAATATAGATTTCTTTCATAGTTTATGTATATAAACTATTGATCATCTTACAGTTGAATAATTTAAAAATAATTCTTAAAGTTCAAATAAGGGAAATGTATATATAAATGCAAAAATCAGCTGTTAATTTGCTTGTGATGTAATCATGCTCATTAGCACAAATTGTGTTCACTGAATAAAACTACATATAGGGGCCAGTGCCGTGGCTCACTTGCTTAATCCTCTGACTGAGGTGCCGGCATCCCATATGGGCGCTGGGTTCTAGTCCTGGTTGCTCCTCTTCCAGTCCAGCTCTCTGCTGTGGCCCGGGAGTGCAGTGGAGGATGGCCCAAGTGTTTTGGCCCCTGTACCCGTGTCGGGGACCAAGAAAAAGCACCTGGCTCCTGGCTTTGGATCAGCGCAGCGCCGGCCATAGCGGCCATTTGGGGGTTGAACCAACAAAGGTAAGACCTTTCTCTCTCTATAACTCTACCTGTCCAAAAAAAAAAAAAAAAAAAAAAAGCTACATATAAAAAGAGTCCAAAAATCTTATTCTTGTAGTTATCTATGAATTAACTGAATGTTCTGATCTACCATAGCCAAATTTAAAGAAAAGGATTTTGACATATTTTATTTGTTATTATTAACTGCTCATAAAATTAAAAAATTATTTATTGAAGTAGATTCCTTAAAAATCAAGTTTCCATTGGTCTAACATTGGCAGTAAAAATTGTGCAGTGAACTTTTCCCTATAGAATAACCATTTTTTACTATTTATAGTAGAGTGGTCATGAATCTTTCATTAACATTAGACATTGCTATTTTCAACTTGGATTCATTTTTACAGTTAAAGCAATTCTATCATTTTTAAAAAGGCCTGAAAACACCAATTCTGTGACTCACATTTATGTACAACAGATGGGCTCTTTAGAGTAATCTTAGCATAAAGAAAAGATTTAGGAATAATGTCAAATGGAACATCCTAATGATGAAATGTGAGGTTTGGGTACAAAAAAAGACAACAAAAGTAATTTCCAGGTGATTTTATATTATACTTTTTCTTTTTTAACCTTTTACATTTTTTCCCATTTATTTGAGAAGCTGGAAGAGAGAGAGAAACTCATCCACTAGCTCACTCTCCAAATACTTGCAAATAGCCAGGGCTGGAGCTGGAGATGCAAACCAGGTCTCCCACATGGGCAGCAAGAATCCAATTACTTGAGCCATCACTGTTGCCTCCCAGGGTCTGCATTAGCTGAAAGCTGGAGTCAGGAGTCAGAGCTGGGAACTAAATCCAGATACTACAACAGGAGTGAGGGCGGCTTAACCACCAGGCTAAATGTTTACTCCCTGAAACATATTATCTTTCTTCTTCTTTTTTCTTTTTAAAAAAGATGTATTTATTTGATAAGCAGAACATTAGAGAAGGAGGAGGAGACAAAGAGAGAGAGAGAGATCTTTAATCTGCTGGTTCACTCTCCAAATGGCCACAAAAGCCAGGGCTGGGCCAGGCACTAAGCCAGGAGCCAGGAACTCCATCTGGGTTTCCCACATTGGTGTTAGGGATCCAAGCACTTGGGCCACCATTTGTTGTTTTCTCAGGCACATTGGCAGGAAGCTGGATCTGAAGTAGTGCAGCTGGCACTAGATATGGATGCTGATGTTACAAGTGGTGGTTTAACAGACTGCACCACAACACCAGTCTCTCTAACACAGTTTCTCATGTTGCTTTATATATGTGAAGCTTTGATTGGAGGAAAGCTGTGTCTACATGCAGGTTTATCCTCAGGCAGATTCCCAATAGGTGGTGATTAAAGACATTTAGTTTTGCATCAGAATCAGAGGAAAAAAATAGCTAGACTAAATCTTCCCATCCTACATGATACTGTGAATGAATGGTCTCAGTCTCTCTGCCTTTCATATAAATAAAATTAAAAAACTCTGCCACAGCTGGTTTAAATTTTGGAGGTATATCATGCATTTGTTATTACTGAAAATTTTTATTTATTTTTCTCACTGTACAAAATGCAAATTGACTCAGTTTCAAACATGTCAAGTTTTTCAGGCCAGTGCTAACTGATATGCCAGCAGTTGGGATGTTCTACTGGAGACAGTAGGACCTGTTGCTGGTCAGGTAACAATGGTAGAGAACTCATCACACCTCAGGTATTATTGAGAATTAAAAGGTATTCAGAGTGAATGAGACCTGCTCACTGCTCTCAAGATCACAGCACATCATTTTCTGATCTTTGAGAACTTTTAGGCAAATTCCAAATTCTTTTTGGACAAACGTGTCTGTACAAGGAAAGGAGCAGTTTGCTCTAATTGACAGCCCTTGTGAAAATAGATTTTATGTAAGAGCTCCCAGATGTATCACAAGTCTCTCCTGTTGTGAGTGGTAAGCAACAGAGGTCACATGGTAAACTCAGCCTGGAAGCAAGAATTAAGGGGAAGCAGCCCTCTGTCCCCTCAGAAACATCAGCCATCTCTAACAGGCTATTTCTGCCATCTATGTATAGGGCATGAAGCCAAGTAAAAAATATGGCTAACAAAATATACACTACGGCAGCTTTTCTATATGTAAAACCACCCCATCACATGTAAATGACGGCACCATCACAGGTTTGACTGGGTCTTGAACAGTCAAGAACAAAAAAAGTGCTTTCAATTTGGTTTGCTGTTATAAGAAAGCAAACTGTGGTGATATTCCTTAGATTTTTTTTTTTTTAAATAAAAGGGTTAGAGAGGATACACAGGAATCAAAGAACAAAGAGCAAACGAACAAAAATTCAGTCATTTAGATGAAAATGAAAAGGGTGATGGCAGTTATAGATTGGGAGAAGGGGAGGAAAGGGAGAAAAGCTAACCTGGATATACTTAAATCCAAGGTAATTTTTTTAAAGGTAAAAACCAGGTTTTAGAGGTTTTAAAGGAAGTAAGGAAAGAGAAAGCAAACATGCCACATGTAATTATTGCAAAACCTTTAAGTCACCTGCGTCAGATTATCGCACTTAGGAAACACTGTGCCAACCCCAGATCTAGGTCTATGCAATAGGACGTGAAGCATGCATTACGACTAAGGTGGGACGGCTCAGCTATGGGGGAACCGGCCCTCGGGCCAGGGTGCTAGCTACGGGTCAGGCAGTCAGCAATCGCAGGGGTTTCTGTACCAGATTTTCTAGTACCACCAAAAGTTGTGAAGTGGTGGTCCAGGCCTGCTAAATCGAGAGAGGTGAATGATGACTCAACAAAACCACCTGGGGACAGAATGTAAGACAATGACTTTTCAAAGTAAATTAAAAAAATAAATAAACTCAGATTAAAAAAAACTGACACACTATGTAAAATTCAAGGTGTCTTGAATTTACAGTACAAAAATAAAGCCTTACACTAAGTTCAAATTTCAGCGTGAATTTATATTCATTCAAGAAGAAGGACACGGCTTAGACATCTTCTACTGTTTCTGGCTGAAGAAACTTGCGCATTCTCTCACACAGCATTAGTGCTGTGTGTACGCATTAGGGGTCAGAGGTCAGCTCAGAGTGCTGACCTGCCCAGTTGTTATTACTGTGATTCTCCCAGAGAAAGATAAAGCTGGTTAGCTCATTCCGTAATCCTGAGACCTTTCTGCAAACAAGTTTCTAAAATCATGTGGAGTTGAAGTGAGCAGGTTGATTTACAAACACTGGCAATTTCTCTTTTGAAGGAATTTGCAACACGGGAGAAAAGCAGCCGTGCTGAGGAAGAGAGAGAACCTCTTATCTCCATCACCCTCTTATCCTCAAACAGTGGTAGCACCATTTAATCAGAGCTTAATTATTTCAGCAGGATTTTTGTTGTGCAAACATAGATTTAGAAAAAAAGAAGCAGATGCACTTTTACTGACCAAAAACAAAAACAAAAACAAAACAACAACAAAAAAAATCAACCCAAGCCAAAGACTGCTGACTCTGAAAGCGGCCACTGTGGGTGTTACCTGTGCCGTGGATGCCAGGGCCCCCGTGCAGAGGGCCTCCCCATGACCATCGGTTGGGCTTCTGCTTTGGCTTCTGGCTTCTTTCCATCGTGCGCCGGACAACAGCTTCATGGCGTTCCTGACCCAGAGCGGAGAGGCAGGGATCAGAATCAACCTAGTTGTCTGAAGCGGCTTCAACTTACCGTGGAGTGGGGCGAGAAGGTACTACTTGTCTTCCCGCCCTGCTGCTCCTCATCAATTCCCTCTGGTCTGTACCTCATCTTACAGTGGGGATAATACCAGTCTGGCACAGCCAGTGAAATAATCAGGAGCCAGCTTATGAAGCCCTGGTTGGACAACAGGCTCCCACATAAATGACCCTTAATACTGGGTCTGATGATTTTTTTTAGTATTTATTTTTATCTTATTTATTTGAAAGGCAGAGTTACAGAAGGAGAGAGGAAGAGTGAGAGACAGAGAGGGAAAGATTTGCCATCTGCTGGTTCACTTCCAAAGTGGCTGCAAGGCTAGGGCTGGGCAGAGGGGAAGCCAGGAGCCTAGAATTCCATCTATGTCTCCCATGTGGGTGCAGGGGCTCAAGCACTTGGGCCATCTTCCACTGCTTTGCCAGGAGGACCAGCAGGGAGCTGGATGGGAAGCAGGGCACCCACACGGGATGCTGGTGTTGCAGGGGGCACCTCAACCTGCTGTGCAGCAACACCAACCCCAGATGTGATGCTGTCATCAACACATGAGCAAGACAGCTTGGTTTTTGGCTTCAATGAGCGTGTAACACAGATGGCACCATGTGTGGAAAATGGAGTTCAGAATCTGAGTGTATGGGTAATTGCGGCCCATGATTTACTGATCTGTAGTACCTTGTATGACTGACCCATTAAGAATCTAAATTTCGATCTTTGCAAAAATTGCTCAAAGGTTAAATGGGGACAATTTTTGTGAAAATGTTTGTAAGAAACCCGACTGCTTCGGAGAGGTGTCATCTGTTTCAGTGCATGAGAACCAGGAGGCTCCTAAGTTACTGATTTAGACCAGCCCTGTCTCTAACCTGACTTCCAGACTGCGCCTGGGCACCTGCGGCCATCTGCTCAGCTGACTCCTCGGAAGCCTCCCCGGCACGCCTGGCTGGCTTTGCAGGACGCACACGCCTATTGGTGACAGCGCTGACAGCCGAGGCTCTGTGCGCTGGCCCCGCCTCGTCCTCTCACCTTGTCCTCCTCCAGTCGCTGCCGGCGCTTCTCCTCCACCGCCGCTCTCCGCCGCTCCTCCTTCAGTCTCTGCTCCTCCAACTTCTTCTTCCGTTCTTCCAGGTGCTTCTCATAGTGCTGCCTGGCGCGCTCTTCTCTCTCCAACCAGATAATTTCTCGTGCAGCTTCAGGGGGGAAACAAGAGGGAAACGGAACACAGGCAGATGTAGAACTTGAACAGTCAGGGCGGCAAGGCGGTGCTACATGGAACACACACAGGCTCTTGGGTTTGCATTAAGCAAGCGTGGCCTTTGCTTCCCGTCACAATTCCAGGAAAAACAAAACAAAACAAAACACCAAACAATACTGTTTTTCATGGTTAGCATGAGTTCATATGCTAACAGTGGGGGTGAAGAAGATGCACAGCCTTCTGTTCTTTGGGGTCTGGTAAAGGATAGGACAGAAACTGCATGCTCTGATTTCAAACCCGCAATGGACATGGTGCTCTCAGAGTCAATAGAACCATGTGCCTCTCTCCTTTGAGAAGGTGAAGTCCTCTGGCCTGTGACCACATTTCCTAACACTACATACTGGTTCTGGGCAAGTGTTAAAGGGATTTGGGAGAAAATCATCAGTTGAGAAAAGACACATTAAGTGCCTCCCAGGCACATCCAAGCAGCAGCCAGCCTTGTGTCCCAGGAGCTCACCCTGGTTTGGGGGCAACATAACAGGATAAAAATCTGAATGGAGGGGCTGGTGCTGTGGCATAGTGGGTAAAGCCACCACCTGCAGTGCCGACATCCCATATGGGCGCTGGTTCGAGTCTCAGCTGCTCCACTTCCGATCCAGTTCTCTGCTATGACCTGGGAAAGCAGTAGAAAATGGCACAAGTCCTTGAACCTCTGCACCTGTATAGGAGACCTGGAAGAAGCTCCAGACTCCTGGCTTCAGATTGGCCCAGCTCTGGCCATTTGTGGAGTGAACCAGCAGATGACGATCGATCTCTTTCTCTCTCTCTCTCTCACTTTCTCTCTCTCTCTGCCTTCTCTGTAACTCTGCCTTTCAAATAAATAAATAAATCTTATAATCAACAGTGGAAATGCCCCTTCTCTTCTTTATGTCACATGTTCCTATTCCATTTGAGGGGAAAATATGCTACACAAAGCCATTTTCTTTAATATGATGCTTTCTTGAGCTGCAATAACTAAGAACATCTATGAGGGCACTTCAAAAAGTTCAGGGAAAATGTGTATTATAAAAAACTGGGGATGGCATTGTGGCACAACGGGTTAAGCCCCCACTTCTGACATGGGCATCCCAATGCTGGAGTGCTGGTTCCAGTCCTGGCTTCTCCTTTTCTGATCCAGCTCCCCTTGAATGCACACGGCTTGCAGTAAATGTGCAGATGGATGATCTCTTTCTTGTCTGTTTCAAATAAATAAATAAATTTAAAAATATAAAAAAACCTATTCATGGCTTTTAATTTTTGCATCAAAATTAATTTATCATTTAAAAAATATTGTTCATTATATATATTTGAAAAGCAGAGAGAGGGTGGGAAGGGGAGGGATGGAGAAAGGGGAGAGAGATACCAACATCTCCCATCAGTTGGTTCACTCCCCAAATGCCCACAACAGCAGAGGATGGGCCAGGTGGAACTCAAATCTGGGTCTCCCATGTGGGAGGCAGGGACCCAATTACTTGGGCTGTCACCTGCTGCCTCCCAGGGTACACCTTAGTAGGAGGCTGGAACGGAGAGCAGAGCCTGGACTTGCACACAGGCCCTCTAATATGGGATGCAGGCAACCCATGCAGTGGTTTAACTATGGTGCCAAACACTTGTCCCTAGACTTACCTTTTAATTCGATTTTCCTCAAATTTGTTCGTGCACCCTTGTGTGAGATAACACTGTAGGTGAGCGTCCAAGCGCAACACAGAGTATAGACCTTGAGGACACCATGCGCACATTAACTGCTACTTTTTAAGGAAAAACCACAGAAATTCAGAATCTTTCCATTCCCTTTAATGTTTAACATTGAAGGCTGTGTTTTTGATACTATGAAGTGTTTCCAAAGTGAGTCTTGTGAGGAGATAAATCTACTGAAAGGGATCTGGGTTGACTTTGATGGTTGAAAAGGATGAGGATGAGTTCAAGGGGAGTTTGTCCCTCTGGGATCCTTCTGGGTGGGGGCTGGTGGGAACTGGAGTATGCCCTGGAGCGATCTGGGTCCTGCCAGAAGCTCTGCTCCTCCTGGGTACTGAGACCTCCGACATGTCCATTTGGGTCCCACTTTTCTCTTGTTTAAAGTTCCCATTGATCTAAAGAAATCCTCAGGCCCAAGTTAAAGATTTACTTTTCACACACAGACATACACACACACAGCATGTGCTCAATAAATATTTACTGAGTGACTGAAAATATACAAGCCTCCGTGAGAACACACCTTAGAAGTTAACAGATGGAGAAGTGACTCTGCCCCTGTCTTTCGATGCACTGGCATTGGTCACGCTTGCTCATGCACATGATACTTTCAGGATGTCCACATGTGAGGTCTAAGTGGCAGGCTTCTGATGACATTTCACATTTCAGTTTACTTTGAAAGGTAGGCTTATGGTGGTAGATTTTGCCAACATTTAAATGGGACAAAATATTCAAAGGTGAGCTGACCGTCTTCCTTTAACCTCAGACTCTGTTTTGTCCTACTTCCAGCTTTCTGATAAGTGTATGCCACGAACATGGTATGTACTGCAGTTAATCCACTGTTCTGCGTTTGGCTAAGTCTCTCTTAGAGACCTTCCACATCTACACGTGAAACACGCATCTGACTTTTTTTTTTTTAAAGACTTGCGCTCTTTCATGTGACTTGCTGTTGATGCCCCTTCAGCACTTCCCTTAAAAGTTTTATTTTTCTTAATTTGAGAGGCCATGGGACAGAAAGAGAGAATGCTTCCATTTGCTGATCCACTCCCCAAATGCCCACAACAGCTACTCGGAAATCAGGAACTGGGAACACAATCTTAAACGACTACGCAATATTTCATTGTCAGCACACCTTGTTTTATAAAACCAGTTACCTATTGATTCAGAGATTATCTAAGTGGTTTCCAGTATTTTACTAATTTCAACTTTAAGTGATATCATTGTACTATTACAAATCTACATGTAGCTCTATAGGAAAATCAGTGTGGAAAGAGAACTGGTGACTCAAAGGGAATATACACTTAACATTCTGACAGGTTTTCCCACACTCTTTGGAGGGCTGCCAATCTTCACTCCCATCAACCGTGCATGAAGGTCACAGGCAGAAAAAAGAAACAGATTTGTACTGAAATGTGCAGATACATGGTATGATCAATCCATTTTTTTAACTTTTAGTAGACTATCTCTGAATTTTATACTCCATTTTGAGAAGTTTCATATTATTTGAGGACACTTATGAACACAATATATTTCTTTCCTATAAGAGATCTGGAAGTCAAGACAGAATAAGAAATAAAGATGTTTATAAAATAGTAATATTCAAAAACCAGAAAGATAAGATTTGCAAAATAAGAGTTAGTTCACGGGCTAATTTTCCCTAAATAATGTGTTCATCTGGCTTACTTGCTCACAAGTATTTGTGACTATTTTATTTTTAAAAGATTTATTTATTTATTTAAAAGGCAGAGTTACAGAGCGAGATAGCGAGAGAGCAAGTGAGAGAGAAACACTTCCATCTGTTGGTTCACTCCCCAAATGGCTGCAAAGGCCAGAACTGGGCCAAGGCGAAGCCAGGAGCTTCTCCTGGGTCTTCCACATGGGTACAGGGACCCAAGTACTCGGGCTGCCTTGTGCTGTTTTCCTAGGCACGTTACCAGGGAGCCAGATTGGAAGTGGAGTAACCAGGACTCAAACTGGTACCCATATAGGATGCTGGTGCCGCAGGTACTGCTTTTACCCAATACACCACAGTGAACCTCATCTATTTTTTCATTAAATTTAATAAACTCCCTTGAGGTCGGCATCTTGGAAGGAGCGCCTTGCTCCCGGCTTTGGCCTGGCCTAGGCCCAGCCATTGCAGAGTGAACTAGTGGATGGAAGATCTCTCTCCTCTGTTTCTCCCTTTCTCTGTGTAACTCTAACTTTCAAACAAATAAAAAAATATTTAAAAGAAAAAAGCAAACTCCCTTGATCTTGAATCTCCTACTTGGCCTTTAATATCCCTATTTGGTCTTCCTTCTTCTTATGCTCCAAAGCAGCCTCTTCCTGTCTTAGTTAGACCAGCCTCCTTCCAAAACTCCCCATCCCAGCAAACCGCATTCCCTGCCTTTGCTCCTGTTCTCGCCCTGGTGGGAAAGCTGTGTTTGGTTTTTACCCAGAGGGTATAGCCTTGCAACTGTAAGGAATGTCAGAATAGCCTTTGGAAGTGTGTGTGGGCAGAGGCCGGCAGGTTCTAGCTAAAAAGCACCCTCATGTTTGGATTAACTGGGGTCCAGTGATAGCATCTGGAGAGATGCTGCACCGGAGGGTCACTTTCCAGAGCACACTGAGGCTCTTACAACACCTGCCACAAACTGGAGCACTCCTATATTCTGACTCCTACACTGAAGCAAAGGCCACTGTGTTTTCTTTCTACACTCCAACAGTGTATTTCACAACTGGAACACAGCCAAAGGTCTTGACAGTTACTTTCCGATTCCCTGGGAACTTCTTCCTGATCCATTGGCCTGCAACTTCGAGCCCTCACGTAAGTAACTTCACTTCCCTGTGTCTCAGTTCCACCAGCATAAACTGCAGGTGAAAACAGGACCTTCTGCATAGATTTGCTGTGCGGATTAAAAGATTACGTTTCAAGTAGTTAGAACTGTTCTTTGTGCTTAGCAAACATTTGGTATTAGCCACTGTTGTCATTTTTGTCCTCATCATAGTGTCGATTCAGAAAATCACAGGTAGTTCTCACGGTCATGCTAGAAATCCCAACAGCTCTGGACATTATTAGAATAACAATTAGTTTTACCCCAAATAATCTTTTGAAGGAAGAATATTTCTTCATTCAAACTTTCATTGAGCTTCCCTTCTATTTTTTCCCAGGAAGGAGATCCTATTGCAGTACCTCTGCAAACAACGATCTTCAAACAGTCACATGGAGAATAGGCAAACGATGTCGAAATGGCTCGTAACACTTTCTTCTTATCGCAAAGCATGCTGGTCTGTGCTGGGCTGACTATTGAGTACAGATCATGCTGTCTTTAAAATGGAAGCATAATACACCAAATGCTTCAATATTTTTAATAAGAATGAAAAGTTCCTTTCTTCCAAGAGTTTTTAATAATTTAAGATATTCCCTATAGGTGATAGATAATGTTAAGGCTATGTATTTTCTCATTGAGAAATGAGATTTCTGAACACAAGAAAAAAAAAATCAGCAACTGCTATGGACTGAATTGTGCCTCCCCCACCACGTACATAAGTTAAAGATCTAACCTCCAAAGTCACTGTTAGGGGACAGGGCCTGGAGGAGGTACAGGGACTAAAGTTAAATGAGGTCATAAGGGTGGGGGGCCCTTAGTCCGTAGTCCCTAAGATCAGTGTCTTAGGAAAGACCATGTAAGTACAAGGTGGCCTTCTCCAGGCCAGGAGGACAGCTCTCACCAGCAGCTGAACAAAACCTGAGCTTGCACATCCCAGCCCACACACCAGGGAGAAAACACACTTCTGCATTTAAGCTGCTTAGTCAATGGAATCTGTTACAGCGGCCCCAGTCCACTGAGACAACTCCTTCAGGACAGGGCTGGTGAATGACCACCTGACTTCATAAAGCAGCAGCTCTGTGAAAGAAGAATATGTCCAAGAAGAGACTGGGATGAATATTAACCTTTGCTCTTCTGAAGTTATAATTTACCCCTGGACTATAGAATCATAATATAACTCAAATGAAAGGCCACTGCAGCCCCTTAAATACCGTCCATTAACAAGACACTGCCAAGGACATATTTTAATGACACTGTAACGGTATGTTAGTATCACACAGTGAGGAATTGCAGGATCCATTTGGACTCCACTGGGAAAGACATGGAGATTGTACAGCAAGCAAAGACTTGAGAATACAAAGCAGGGTATTAGAGTGGACAGAAGCAGTCTCTGGATTCCCAGGAAGCTGAGCCCAGCCCCGCCCCACCTGCGACCAGCCATGTGCCATTGAGCAAGTAAGGACTTCTGTGACCTTGCTCCCTGAAGCATCATAACAGCAGGGTAGGGTGGTTGTGTAGCTCAGAGTAACATACAAAGCACTTCGAGCAATGCCACGCATGTAGTAGGGGTCCAGTGCACACAGATCATGACAGGGAGTCTGTAAGACAATTTTAGGAATTCCTGCTCTACTGCCATGGAGTGTAGGCAGCTAACGGGGCAGTCACAGGCAGGACAGAGAACTCAGTGTACTCAAGGGCTGGATGTCCACCCCGCCCCGACCCCAGCCCCAGCACATTCACAGCCCAGTTTCCCAGCCTGAGAACATAAGTCACGCCCTAGCAGAGGAAGAAAAAGGTGACATCCAGGGAATGGAGCAAAGTTGCCACTTAATCATGGAAACACACAGAGCTGTCATCTGGTTAGTGCTACGATACAGAGAGATATGAATAAGTTACTTGCAAAACTGGCTACCGGATGACCAAGTAGTATCTTAAAGAGTCAGAAGAATGAGAAGTGATAACAACATCTGAGGTGGGGTCTTGATTCTGTTACTAATTCTGTGTGATCTTGGGAGAATTAGTCAAAACTCTCTTATTTCTAAATTAAAAACACTTAACAAAGTGATCTCTCAAATCTTTCCCAATTAACTCAATTTTTGTTTTTACCTTTGAGGACACGTGTGGGATTACCATGAATTCTCTGTTAGAATTCTGGGTGTTAAAATTTTAACTTTTTGGCTTTGTATCAATAATACTTACTTCAAATAAATGTCACTTTCTTTTTTGACAGGCAGAGTGGATAGTGAGAGAGAGAGAGACAGAGAGAAAGGACTTCCTTTTTGCCTCTGGTTCACCCTCCAATGGCCGCTGCGGCCGGCGCATCATGCTGATCCGAAGGCAGGAGCTAGGTGCTTCTCCTGGTCTCCCATGGGGCGCAGGGCCCAAGCACTTGGGCCATCCTCCACTGCACTCCCTAACCACAGCAGAGAGCTGGCCTGGAAGAGGGGCAACCGGGATAGAATCCGGCACCCCAACAGGGACTAGAACCTGGTGTACCGGCACCACAAGGCAGAGGATTAGCTTGTTAAGCCACGGCGCCAGCCTAAATGTCACTTTCATGTTACTGTAGACACACTGAATAAATATGTTAAATTATAATTCTTAAAAAGAAGAATCTAAGGGCTTAGTCCAGGCTCCTCAATTCTAGAAAATGAAGAGCACCTGAAGATGGAGAAGTAAAAATACTCTACAGGTTTTACCTCTTACATTTGTGTATGAAATACTAATTAGTTTCCTGTAGCAGCCAGTAACTGGGAATACAAAGTAACAAAGAGGGAGCATAACATACATGGATTGAGTGGTACTGGCTTACATCAAATCAACACCTACTCTACACCATCAACCCTAGCCCCGTCTCTAAAGCAGACAGTATAAGCTAGAAGAAGAAAACCAAGCCTATTGGTTAAGACTGGTTTTATTCTATTAATCTTTTTTTTTTTTTAAGATTTTATTGATTTATTTGAGAGGCAGAGTTACAGGCACAGAGAGGGAGAGATAGAAGGATCTTCCATCCACTGGTTCACTCCCCAGATGGCTGTAATGGCCTGAGCTGGGCAGATATGAAGCCAGAGGCCAGCAGCTTCTTTTGGATTTCCCATGTGGGTGCAGGGGCCCAAGGACTTGAGTCATCTTCTACTGCTTTTCCAGGCCATAGCTGAGAACTGGATCAGAAGAGGAGAAGCTGGGATATGAACCAGCACCCATAGAGGATACCGGTGCCACAGGTGGAGGTTTAGCCTACTATGCCACGGTCCCAAGACTGGTTTTAATTTTAAAATTTATTTACAGAGGCAAACAGAGACAGACAGACAGGTGGCTTCTACATAGTAGTTCACGGTCAAGGTGAGGCTTAGCCAAAGTGGGGAGCAGGAATTCCATCCAGGTCTCCCATAGGGGTGCAGGGACCCAAATAGTGAGCCAACACCTGCTGTGTTCCAGGGCCTGCTCATTAGCAGGAATCTGGAATTGGGAGCACAGGCGGGCCATGAACCCAAGCACTGCAATAAGGAAAACAGATGTCCCAACCGGTGTTCTAACTGCCAAGTCCAATACCTGCTTCATTTGGGGATTTTGATGGGGCTAAAACCAAAAACATCCAGCTATGTTATCTAAAAGAAGAAAATAAAACCACATGCCAAATAGCCCAGAAAAATAAACAATGAATAAATAGCTACGAGGCAAACAAAAGGAGAAATGTAATAAATGTGGGACTATTTCTACCAGACAAAATGGAATTGAACCTCAAACGAGGAACAGGATTCAAAGAAGCTAAATAATGCCTCCCAGATCACATGGTCAAAAAAAAGCAAGTTAATATTTTAATTTGGCTCTAATTTCCAACACTTATAATCAGTTATGACCTAATATTGTCTCTTTGGATGGTCTCCAATTCTACTTGAATTTCTCAGATCCGTCAAATAACCTTGCTCAATATTTGCACATTCCTCCCTACTCCAAACAGGAGCCTGCTCCGTCTTCCATATTCTGACACTGGATTCATGAGACCCAGTGGTCTATGCTGAGATATCTCAAGTCCCCCCTCAAGTCTCCCTCTAGTGTACTACACCCAAGCAATCTCCCAAGCCCAGGGAGCTGCTCTTCTTGCTACTACAGACAGACATAGAGCTAGAGACAGAGACAGAGGCAGAGGTTGAGAGAGATCTATTTGCTGGTTCATTGAGTCAAGCAGAAGCCAGGAGCCAGGAACTCCATCCAGGTCTCTCATGTGCAGGGCAAAAACTCAAATACTTGGACTATCATCTGCTACCTCCCAGCCACACTAGCAGGAAGCTGGATTGGCATTAGAGGCAGATTTTGATCCTAGGCACTACCAAGCGGTGGCTTAACCTGCTGCACCACAAGGCCAACCCTTTTTACTTTTTTCTGATGTTTCATCTTTTACCTCTTCAAATATGTCCTACTCATTACTCTGAGACGTCTTCCTCAAAAACCAAATCTTGAAAACCTGTTAGTTCCTCCACTGCTCCCCTGTCTGACCTCTTAGACTGGCTACCTAAACATGCACCTGTACACATACTACCCTCTGTCCAAATACTTTGTCCTGCGTGACAAACTTTTTTTTTTTTTTTTGACAAGCAGAGTTAGACAATGAGAGAGAGAGAGAGACAGAGAGAAAGGTCTTCCTTCTGTTGGTTCACCCCTCAAATGGCAGCTACGGCCAGCATGCTGCGCCGATCCAAAGCCAGGAGCCAGGTGCTTCCTCCTGGTCTCCCATTCGGGTGCACGGCCCAAGGACTTGGGCCATCCTCCACTGCCTCCCGGGTCACAGCAGAGAGCTGGACTGGAAGAGGAGCAACCGGGACAGAATCCGGCGCCCCAACCAAGACTAGAACCCGGGGTGCCGGTGCCGCAGGCGGAGGATTAGCCAAATGAGCCGCAGCGCTGGCTGACAAACTTCTATTATCTTTCAAGTCCGTCCTAGGTCCAACGATCCCTTCCTCTTAGGAGCTACTCCTGATCACAATGATGCTGTAATCACGCCATTCAGACAGCCACCATAGAATTTACACTCCACTTGTAACAACTCTGCTTTCCACGTTTGTGAGTTCTTCTGTTTAATCATAAGGTCTCATTTAAGACGGTTAAAACAGGCTTAATGAGAAAACGAACTAAGAAGTTAAAGGAGTGAGTGACATCCAAGCAAAGTGGGCCTTCTGGATAATTCAGTCTTCTCAATTTGTCATTTTAAGTACTTCTCCCTTCACTAACTGGCTGGCAGGGACTATGACCTTGGAGGGCACTCAGAGCACTTCTGCCCCTGAGGATTTCTACTCCACCTGCCTACTTCACCTTCCTGCCTGGGCACTAAGCCCTGGAGCTCTGCTGAGGCGGCCGTTTATACCTGGGGACAGTCAAGAGCTTCAAGAGTCCGGGGCCAGTGCTGTGGCGGGTAAAGCCGCCACCTGCAGTGCCAGCATCCCATGTGGGCCCAGTTTGAGTCCTGGCTGCTCCACTTCTGATCCAGGTGGGAGACCCAGAGGAAGCTCCTGGCTCCTGGCTTCAGATCGGTGCAGCTCTGGCTATTGTGGTCAGTTGGGGAGTGAAGCAGAGAATGGAAGACCTCTCTCTCTCTCTGCCTCTCCTTCTCTCTGTGTAACTCGATTTTCAAATAAATAAAATAAATATTAAAAAAAAAAAGAGCATCCTCTATGTGTGGGATGAATGGCTTTTGAGATAAGAAAGCAAAACAAAAAGACTTCTTATCCTCAGGATAAGCAGAAAAGGAGCATTGAGTCTCTTCTAAAGTAATAGAGTTTTATAGACCAGTGATCAGCCTTGGAATCTATTTTACAGCCTCAGCTGTAACCCACTTCTCCCGGTCATGGGTTACTGCTGTCTTACTGAACCCATCGTGCTGATCCTCTATCTCTGCTCAGAAACATCAGGGTTCCCAGTCGAAGCTCTAAGTCAGGATTTGTGGAATCATGCGGCTCCCACCCCTGGCTTTGTCACCACCTTCAAGGTGAGATGGCATCGGCTCTCACTTTGTGCTGACACTAAGCGATTTGCAGGCATTCACAGCCACTCTGTGGGGCAGACACCGCTGTTAAACTGACTTCCCTGTGAGCAGTCTGAGACACACAGAAGTGAAGTCACCTACCTGGTGTCTCACACCAGGTATGCGGTGGTGGAGCTGGAATTCAAACCAGGACGCAAACAAGGAGCCACTGCAGCTCCTCCTATTGCCTGGGAGGCACTGGGCCGTGGTCTGCTGACATCACTCTTAATCTTTATCACCATCTGTTTATAACACTCCATCTTTTCAGGTTTTCATCTTTACCCTGAAACTCAAAGTCAGTGTGGGAGCAAAAATTACAGTGGCTGCTTGGTCACGGTGAGTCACGTTAAGGCTTCATGTTCTGCTTAGCTAATCCACGCGGCAACAAGCATGTCTTCTTTCCCGTCCCGGGCCTGACTCAATACAGCTGCTCTGGTATGTGCTTCTGTCCATGTTCCTCCCACGATGGGGCAGTCGGATCCCTCAGCTGTCTGCCAGCCTCACAGCTTTGGCACGCTATATTTATCAAGTCACGACACTAGGAGACTTGGATGCCGAGAGTGACCAGGGATCTGCCCAAGTGTACCCAACCGAAATGAGGATTAGAAAAGACTGCTCTCCCTAAAGCCCTTGTTGTTTTTGTGGATGGTCTCCAGAGAGGAAAACCCTTGGCCAAAACCAATGATTGCTCTAATCAAATCATGTGAAGTATGACTCTAATCCGGCACAGTGTTATGGATTGCTTACTAATTAATAACTTGCCTATCAGCATTTTTGAGACAGACATTCTAAGTTGGGCTGCAATGATCATTCACCTCCTGACTATACATATGTATTAATACTGCTGACCCTGAGTTGATAACACACTGAGATTAGGGAAGGGGGCGGGGGAGAGGGCAGAACAAAATAAGAAAGCTATGAATGGAAGGGTAAAAGGAAGTCCCGTGAAGTTACATGGTGAAAAAACTCAAATAGAATTGATTGGAGTTTGTTCAAAGGTTAAAATCCTTTTTATGGGGCCAGCGCTGTGGCGCAATGGGTTAAAGCCCCGGCCTGAAGTGCCGGCATCCCAGATGGGCGCCAGTTCGAGTCCCAGCTGCTCCTCTTTCAATCCAGTTCTCTGCTATGGCCTGGGATAGCAGTGTAAGATGGCCAAGTTCTTGGGCCCCTGCACCCACGTGGGAGACCTGGAAGAAGCTCCTGGCTCCTGGCTTCAGACCGGCACAGTTCCGGCCATTGTGGCCAACTAGGGAGTGAACAGCAGATGGAAGACCTCGCTTTCTTTCTCTACCTCTCTCTGTAACTCTGCTTTCCAAATAAATAAAATAAATCTTTAAAAAAAACTTTTATGTTATCTTGTTCTTCCAAAAATTATATATTATGTGTGTATCTCTTTTGCAGCTTTGAACACAGCCAGAAAACCCAGTCTGAGTGAATGAACGTTTCATAAATGCAAATTTCTGTCAGTCCCTTATACATTCTTTGATAATCTTTCATGTAATCTAACATGATTACAGCTCAGATAGTCCCAGTTGGGAATTTGAGTTTATTCACATAAAGATTTTAATGACAGAAAATGACAACAGAGTGTCGACCATGTGCCAAGGCACTCAAACAAAAATGAGACATAATGAATACTTCAAACTCACTGGTGTCTTCCCCAAACACAAAGGTCTGTTTGGCTGATAAACAGCCCTTAAATATTCTCTTGATCTTTCTTATCAACATATTGCAGGACTAATAGTTTTATAACAAATGAAAAGTAAAGGTACTTAAGGCACACAATTATCCAAAAATTATGTCTTCTTGTTCATCTGAGAAAATGTTAAAGAATACGAATTAATACTTCAGGGACTGAACTATTATAAGGGCAGTTATTACATGATAATTTGGTAATGTTTTAACTAATCTGCAAACCTGCTGCATTCATCTCTATTTGCATTGAAGTGTATGGAATTACTGTTGATTTCACATCCAACAAGTAATTGATGAATTTAGACTATGTGTCAACGTTTTCTGCGTACTGGGTTACAGAAATGAAAAGAAACCAAAGAAACCCACAAATCTCCTTCCTTGTGGAGCATATATTCTAGTGGGAGCCAATGGGAAATAAACAAACACAAAATAAGAGATCCTGGGAGAAAACAAAGGGCGTCTGGTGTGAGAGCTGCAGATTTGCACCAGGAGGTGGGGGAAGTCTCCACGGAGAAGAAGGCATGTAAACAATGCCTGCAGGAGGAGAGGGAAGGAACCACCAGGGAGCCCCAGGAAACACCTCAGGCACAGTGAATGGTGTAGGGTTCTGTGCCTGGGGTGGGGAAGCAGCAGCAAAGCAGCCAGTGTGGCTGGAGCAGAGACAGCAAGAGGAAGTGTTAGGAAAAGAGTTGCAGATTGGTGCTGTTAGGAGAATGGCACAGTCTTATCTATGGTTCGATCTACACCCTGACACCATCCTAGGCTCTAGCGCCCCCCCCCCCCCCCCCCCCGCCATTGCTGGAAGCCAGGTGGCCACATGGCCCAACCACTGGTGTCAAGCTCCACTTTCATCCTAATGGGATTCGCTGCTTCCTTCTGCTTTCCTGCCTGCCCTCCAGCAAAGTTTTAAAAGGTTCTGTTCCTGAACACATGGATCGTACACGCGTTAGCGCTCTCTCCCTCCCGCTCTCTTCTCCCTTTCGGCTGCTCTCTCCTCTCGCTCTTCTCTCTCTCTTTTACCTTCCTTGCCCTTTCCCTCCGGCCTGCTGCATTTTCCCCAATAAACCCTTTCCCTTACTGCGGTGTTTGGTGTGTTTTGTGACGATCTTACAGGTGCCTCCTCACACAGGGCACTAAAAGTGTTAGGAAAAGAGGAGGCAGTGTACGAATTTACAGCCAGATCAAATTTATTCAGAGAAAATAAACAGAGGTCGGTGACTGAATGCCTATGTGCACATTGATGGAACACATGGCAGAAGGCCCTGATCCCCCAGGGGCTGGGCCTTTTATATTTTTGGAGGGCTAGGGGTGGGGTTTCGGGTAGGAGGCAGCAGGTAGAGGGAAATTCCTGGTACTAGTCTTTCAGGTGGCCATGGTGGGTGGGGTATGAAGGCAATAGGGTGTGAAACCCAACTGAGATTCAAGGACAAGGAATACATTTCAATGTTTATTTCTTTGGGCAATGAGCAAGAATCGCTGAGGCTTAATATCCTTGTTCCATCAGGAAGGAAATGATTTTGACTTCTACCCCAAGTGAGATGGAAGGCATTAGACAGTTCGGGGGCAGAGGCACAGAGGGCCATGATTTAACTGGGGAAACAAGGGATACCAGCTGGGAGACTAGGGTGATATCTGGGTGAGAGATTTTGGTGGCTGGGGTCAAGTTGACAACATTCCTGGTAGTGAGTGAGAAGTGGTTACATTCTGGATATATTTTGACAGTTAAGCCAAGAGTATCTGTTGATGGATTAGTTATGAGATGTTATGGGAAACAGGTTTTGGCTAATATGTAATCTTTGTTTATTATCTTACTCCCTTGCTTGTTACAAATTCCAGGAAGTTATGAAATTTATCTTTTTCACTTCACTATTCCTAACATCTCTAGCTCAGTACTAACCACATGTTAAATATTAGTTGAATAAACACATGAATTAATACAAAAATCGCTAACAAGGGCAAAGGAGGTTAGCTTTATTTTAAGATATGTAGGGTCGGGAGAGAAGGATCCAACATGGGAAGTGGGATACACAGCAGACTCATAGAATGGCAGATGTCCTAAACAACACTCTGGCCTCAGAATCAGCCCTCAAGGCATTCGGATCTGGCTGAAGAGCCCATGAGAGTATAGTAGGCATGGAAAGCCAAGATATCATGGAAAAAAAAAAATAAAAAAAAAACCTAAATGAAAGATCTCTGTGAGTGAGATCCCAGTGGAAAGAACGGGGCCATCAAAGAAGGAGGTACCTTTCTCTTTCCACTTTGACTATGACGCTATCGGAATAAGATCAAAGTCAGCGAACTCTAAAGGCTTCCGTAGCCCTGGCAACTCATGACTAGAGCCTAGGGAGATTACTGACGCCATGAACAGGAGTGTCAAATTGTTAAGTCAGCAACAGGAGTCACTGTGTACTTACACCCCATGTGGGATCTGTCCTTAATGTGTTGTCTAATGTGAAGTGATGCTATAACTAGTACTGAAACAGTATTTTTATACTTTGTGTTTCTGTGTGGGTACAAACTGATGAGGTCTTTACTAATTATATACTGAATTGATCTTCTGTATATAAAGAGAATTGGAAATGAAAAAAAAACAACCTGGTGTTAAATTGGAAATGGCATAGAAAATTAATTAATTAAAAAAATATTATGTAGGATCTCTGTCTTTAATGTGCTGTACATTGTTATTTAATGCTATAATTAGTACTCCAATGGTAGTTTTTTCACTTTATGTTGCTATATGGGGCAAACTGTTGAAATCTTTACCTAATATATACTAAACTGATCTTCTGTATATAAAGAGAATTGAAAATGAATCTTTATGTGAATGGAAGGGGAGAGGGAGCGGGAAAGGGAAGGGTTGCGGGTGGGAGGGAAGTTATAGGAGGGGGGAAGCCATTGTAACCCATAAGCTGTACTTTGGAAATTTATATTCATTAAATAAAAGTTTAATAAATGAAAAAAAAAAAGATATGTAGGGTCAAAAATTTGTGCTGTGAACAGAAATTCTATGTGCTCTGGTCCCTGTAATGGTTTCAGAAAGGAAATTAATCACCAGTGTCTAGTCCAAGGTCATACTGACAGGATTTTTCTTAATGGGGTCAAAGGTTAACAACCAATAAATGCTGTAAAGTTTCTCAAAAAAGATGTCCAAATCTCTACTTGCGCTTGCATTTTACCCTTTATTCTGTGTCAAGTGGGGGTAAACACAGGACCACCGCCCTGTCCTTCCACGAGAAGGTAGAACAGCTTTTTCCCCATGTGAGAGGGGGATATACATGCAGCTCCCAAACCTTGACAAATCCATCATTTACCTAACGCGCCAGGTTCTCTCTCTACTTAATAGCTTCAGCTGTTGAGGAATTTTCACTTGGATCTCAGTTGTCCCATACATGCCTAAAACATGCTCTCAGACAGCTAATGTGGCAAATACTCAAAAAAAGGAGACTATTAACTATCAATTCTTTCTTTCAAAATTCTCTCAGTTACCACCTTAAACTAAAGAATCACTGCATTTTAAAAATAAAATGAATGGCATGGCATTGCATAAGCTATATTACTAATAATGATAGGCCCACACAATAAAAACACAACTGACATGATAATTGGCTACTCAATGTAATCAAACATAATGAAGTATTTGGGACATTACCTGATGCCTCCTGGTGTTCAATAAACATCTATCACCATCATTACTAAGTCACTGAAGATTGCAGGGTGAGGAAGGTCAGCAAATGGTTACTACACGTCTATTTTATATTTTGCACTGTGTCAGGTACTGGGGCACAATAAACTAGAGACCATGGTCATATCTGTTAGAAACTTAAAGTATAAATACTCAGGGAGTTATGCAAAATCTAAATAGAAAAAAATTTCAAATACAAAACAGCACCTAAATGTGAATTAAAATGTAACAGCTGTGCAAAATGAAGTATATGGGGAGAAAAAGGTAGAACTGTCAAAGGGAGAAAGGTTCTGAATACTTCCCAGGAAAGCGCTTCGAGCCACAGCTGGAGAAGGGAATTTCAGGGATTGAGATATAAATATTGAGGCCTAGACTTGGATGATGGCAGAGGTGGCAAATGTAAAGGCGTGAATCACATTTATTTAAAGGTGGAGTCACCTTTATCTTATGACTAATAGGATTTGGGACGGAATAGGCCATCTTCCACTGACACAGTGGGCCAGATGCTGTGGAAGCGCCAGTGACAGTAGGCTGAGCCCAGACCGACCACTGCCAGCTACAAATGACCCTACAGGTAGGGTGGGAGTGGGGCATTATTGGATCTGCCTTACTCTACAGAAGATTATGGGACCAATGCAGGTTGTCAGAAAGAATCCAGTGCCTCTAGCAACCTCAGACATGCCAAAGGTGGCTGAAATAAAACAATTCTGGGCACTAGATGAGTCAGTTTTGGAGTGGAAGACAATGAACAAGTTAGTTCCATACTAGCTGAGCATCAGATCACAAGGAAACATCTACTGCCTTAGGAGTAGCTGAAACAGTGGAATCTGTATCCTTGAAAAATGAGCATTGAACCCATGGCAACAAATGAGATGATCAGTCCCATCCCCCAGAAAAAACAAAATTAAAGCTTAGAGGAGAGAGAGTGAAAGAGATGGGGAAATCAGGACGGAACAGCCCGGGTAGAATCAGATGGTATAGAGTGGTTGAGACCACTTAGAAAGCTTTTAAGGGAGAAAAACAAAGCTTTCAGAGTCCAACTAGACTGAAAGAACAGTCTCATACATGAAGAATTATACCTGATTTTATCTGAGAAACCAAAGGGTAATGTAGAAAGAGCAAACCACATGACACAATCCTGCCAGAAAGCTAATAAAGCATGCAGGACTCCGAGATTTAAACCACAGGAAGGTATTAATAGGTTCTTCTTGTTTGCAACACAGTACAAATAAGCCACTCCACCAAAACCAAATCAGACCTTTACTCTCCCGGTCCTGACCCTGCTTTTTAGAACATATGCATTCAATAAAGATTATATTAGAATATATGGATTAAATAAAGATCTTTAATGATTTCAATATATTGTTGTTTTAATCTGAGAGGTAGGGAGTTGGGGAGAAAGAGAGAGAGCAAGAGTGAGCGAAAGAGAAAAAAGAACAAATACATGTGAGCATGTTCCCATCTGCTGGTTCACTCCCCAGATGCCCACAAAGCTCCCAGCCTCAGCTTTGGCTTCAGTTCAGGCTCCCAGATGGGTGGCAGGGACCCAATTACTTGAGCCACCACTGCTGCCTCCCTGGGTCTTTACTGATGGGGAGCTGCAATCAGGAGCCAGAGCCTAAACTCAAACCCAGACCTTCTGACGTGGTATGCAGGAATCCTAACCATGAGGCTAAATGTCCTCTTCCTTAATGTTGATTTTAACCTATATCCAACAATAAACGATCAATCTGACTTGACATTCATTTTAAACCTAGGTTTGGCAGAATTTATTAAATGGTTTCCAATTTTTTTAAAAAATTTATTTGACAGGTAGACACTAACACAGAGAGTCAGAGGGAAAGGTCCTCCCTCTGTTGGTTCACTCCCCAAATGGCCGCCATTGCCAGCGCTTTGTCAAGCCAAAGCCAGGATCCAGGTGCTTCTCCCTGGTCTCCCATGTGGGTGCAGGGGTCCAAGCACTTGGGCCATCCTCCACTGCTTTCCAGGCCACAGCAGAGAGCTGGACTGGAAGAGGAGCAACCAGGACTAGAACCCGGCACCCATGTGGGATGCTGGTGCCACAGGCGGAGGATTAACCAAGTGAGCCACGGCACCAGCCCCCCAATTTTTTTAATAGAAAAAGATTTAAACATTTTTTGTTTTCAAATTAAACATGCCTCAAAGATTTTATAATATGTGACAATGATTTAAAATATTTTTTCCTTTTTAAAAAAAGATAGTTCACTGCCGTCGTAGCTTCTTTGTGCAAAAGCACAGTGTATGGGTAGTAGGTCAGGTGCAAGATAAGATCAGAATTTAAAAATATGATATTTAATATGGCAGAGTAAAATTAAAGAGAAAAACTGTATATAACAGCTCACCAAAGAAGCAAAGCTGTGATATCAGATTAACATAATCATCTGCAAAGTACTTTGACCCATATAGCAGGTTGGGTCTCTTAGCAAATAGCTTTTGTCCACTTGCCTTTGCATCACTGCTGTAAAGTCCCTGTCTCTTCTATCCCTCTGGAGACTCCTGGTCTTTCTCTACTTGGGAACTGAGGTGGCACCTGACACAGGCAGGCCCTTGATGTCCCCTATGCACGCTCGTTCACAGCACACGTATCACACTGTCGTCCTGCCATAACTGCTGTCTGCTTACCTGCCTCATGGTACACAGCAGCTGGCCCTTGGGTTGGGTGTCAGACAGTCATGGTTTTTAATCACTTTTTCAATACAGTAACTTGCAAATAAGGTTTCTGAATATAGAAATTAATTAAGCCATATTCTGTGCCATCAAAATGACCTGAAGCAGTGCTGTATTTTAAGAAAAAAGTCTGGGGACCGGTGTTGTGGCGTGGCAGGTTAGGTCACTGCCTGCCAATGCTGGCATCCTATATGGGCACTGGTTCGAGTTCCAGCTGTTCCACTTCCGATCCAGCTCCCTGCTAATGTGCCTGAGAAAGTAGAAGAGCCCATGGTCAAGTCCTTGGGCCCCTGTATCCACGTGGGAGACCAGAAGAAATTCCTGACTCCTGGCTTTGGTCTGGCCCAGCCCCAGCCATGGTGTCCAATTGGGTAGTGAACCAGTGGATGGAAGAACGATCTCTCCCTCTCCCCCTTAACCCGTCTCTCTCTTTCTTCCTCTCCCTCTGTCTCTCCCTCTCTAACTCTGCCTTTCAAATAAATCTTAAAAACAGACTCATATATATGAAAGTGTGCACTGCAACCATTAAAAATAAAGTCTGACCATTCAACACAGAAAGTAATCAGGGAGAACTTGTAGGCTCAAAGAACATGCTTCTTTGACTAGCATGTTAGCTTTCCACAGAAATATAGTAATGCTTAGCTTTGAAAGAGAAAGAAACTCAAACACCTGAGTTAAATATATAAAAGCTATTCACAATTAAACCATGAAGGAGTAGCCTCCTCATCTTACTGAATGCCTTCTATTCTAGCCACAACAGTCCACCAGCCTCTAACCGTGGGGGTCTATCCAACTACGATGGGATGGAGATTTCTGAGAGAACACAAAGCAGATCCTCGGCTGGATACAAAAACAGGGTGCAAATGACAGCTACCACAGAACACAACACTGGTCCTTCCCTACCTATCACGTGTTTTTTCCAAAGTGTTGGTTACCTGCAGTCAACCATGGTCCAAAAATATTAAATGGAAAACTCCAGAAATAATTCATATGTTTTGGGTAGCACGATGAAAGCTCTCTGTTCCACCTGAGACGTGAATCAGCCCATACATGCTACCTACTTGTTAGTCACTAAGTAGTCACTGGTTATTAGGTCAAACATCACAGTATCACAGTGCTTTGTGTTCAAATACCACCCCTGACTTTTTTTGACTTAGTGATGACCTCAACTGCAACATGAGTGATGCTGCAAATTTGGATATGTTGAAGAGGAGCTGGAAAGTGCTGCCTTCAAGTGAAAAGGTCCAAATGCTCCACTTAAGGGAAGAAAAAACTCAGCAGACCAAGGCTGTTAGGATCTACAGCAAGAAAAATCTCCTATCTGAGTAACTATGAAGAAGGAAAAGAAATTCGTGCTGCTTTTGCTGTTGCACTTCAAACCACAAAAGCTATGGCCACAGAGCGTGATAAGACACAAGAGGCATTAAATTAAGGGGCTCCCTACTGTCTCGGTTCCAGGCATTCACTGGGGGATGTGGTGGCACTGCTGTATCGGTTCCTTACTTCTGCCCATCTGGAGTCTTCTCCTATTTCAGGAGCTGTCTTCTCCCTCTCTTGCTTAGTTCTGCTCCATTTGTCAAACCAGCCTCACCAGGGAGTGATGGCTGCGGGGAGCCCAGATGGCCACACTCAGCCGGCTCTTCAGGAACCCGCCCGCCTGCAGGAAGCCTGTTGGGGCCCAGGGGGAAAAGCAAGGTACAGAAGAGCAGCCGAGTGTGCTCCATCCCAGCAAGTCACTGGCGTTTGCGTCTTAAAAAAGGCCTTGTGGCAAAAGAAAAGACTTCCTCTGGTCATTATGGCAGGAGACAGAAACAGGCGTGTGTTGAAAGAATTTAAACAAGGTCATCAGACTTTTGAAAATGAGCTTTCGGTAAATCTCACAAATTTGAGCTCTTGAATAACAGAAAAAGGATGTGCTATAAAAGGGGCTGGGTCCTCCAAATGACACAGTAACTGTTAGAAAGTGCAGAACTTCAAAGCAGCTAGAGGCCATTCACTGAGAAGATTCTGATGCCCTAAGTTGGTCATAGTTTCAAAATACTTAGACACTCTCTGGAGACGGAGGCATGCTGAGCAAGCATTTTATCTTTTCCAAGCACATAAAGAGAGGATCTCGTGTTAGCAACTTTGCATAAATGGACTGCACATGAAAGCAGAGGAGGAGCTGGCACCAGCCTCCTTGCCTGCTGTTCTAGAAGGCGGTGACTGTTCAACCTCTGCGTGTTCTGGTCTCTGCTTCCTGGTAGTTAGTGCGATGACTCAGCTTTCCTGGAGAATACGGGCAAACGCTGGAGCTGCTAAGCTTTTCCCTGGGCTTCAGGTAACAAGAGAAAAATCAGACACTAGGGTAATGGGTCTCTCGTTTTTCCTGGCAGCACGAGGCAAGCATCTGTCCACCAACTCAACTGTAGCAGTGTTTTAATGTGGAAGGCAGTAAGTGCCCTGGCAATGTGCAGATTTATGACTGCTCACGTAGAGAAACTCGTGCTTGCTGTCTTTACACGTAAGCTGCAGCATCCCTTTGCTCAGATATGCATATTCTCTCCAGTGCCACAGGCAACTGTGACTACAAAACAAACTGTCAAAACGATCCTCCTCCAGGGGCTGGACCTGGTGAATGCTTCAAACTTAGCTCAACATTTCTAAGACCTTCTAAACTCTACTTCACGAGTCATCTGCTTAATTCATAAAGATATGCAGGACAGCGCCGTCACTACAATGCCACCCCTTTGGTCCTCAAGGCAGAAAAGCCACATTTCAGTAAGAGCGACCCTGAATGATCAAACGAGCGCTTGGGGTACCTAGCTGCTTGTCCCGTTCCTCGCGACGCTCCCGGGCCAGCCGCTGCCGGTCATCAACCCGAAGCACTGGTGGGGGGTCTGAAAAGGAGATGAAGAACACGAGTAAGATTAGAAGAAAAAAACAGCTATGCATGGATAAATGTCCTTTTGTCCAATAAGTGTGATGAATGAAATATTACTGCATGTCCTACAACAACAAGTACATGTGACTCCAGTCACAATGATAACTGTGTTACTACAACCTGAGAATTTCCAAGCATTTTTCTATTTAAAAGCATTACAGACACACATAACATAATGGTGTCCATGGGGGTACTTGTATCGAACAACATAAAAGATCTTTTATGTTCCTAAGCTATTGAATTACTGTTGTTTTTATGCTTTACTAAGCCTGTTTCTCGCTAACACATGGAATCCTAAGGAAGTGAATTAGTGCTGAGCGGCTGTTTAGCAGTGGGAGATGAGGAGCCTGGCGATGGAGGCATGAACTTTGGTTTCTGTTCTGTCACTCACTTGTTATGTGAATTTGGCCAAGTCACTCGCCTGCCTACATCTCAAGCTATGATGTAAGTTTGCATTTCTTACCTGTAAAGTGAATATAAAACAGAACCTATCTTACATCATAATCACAATGATGAGTGCTATTAGTATCACGCTTGGCACGTAAGGCCCAGTGAAATCAGTTTGTCCCTCCAGGACATTCTAAACACCCAATGTCCTGTACACTGAAAAGAGGCCATCAGCTAAAACCTGGGCCCTCATACAGTCCACATTCTACTTGTGGAAAAATGGAATGGAGAAATAAAATCTATAGGTTGAAGTGGGGGAGAGGGAGCCTGGCGCCATGGCTCACTTGGTTAATCCTCCGCCTGAGGTGCCAGCATCCCATATGGGCGCCGGTTCTGGTCCCGGTTGTTCCTCTTCCAGTCCAGCTCTCTGCTGTGACACAGGATAGTAGTGGAGGACGGCCTGGGTGCTGCTTGGGCCCCTGCACCCGTGTGAGAGACCAGGAAGAAGCTCCTGGCTCCTGGCTTCGGATTGGCGCAGCTCTGGCCGCTGCAGCCATTTGGGGGGTGAACCATCGGAAGGAAGACCTTTCTGTCTCTCTCTCTCTCACTATCTGTAACTCTACCTATCAAAAAATAAAATAAAATCTTAAAAAAAAAAAAAAACAAGGAAAAGAGGGGGACAGAAAATACATAGAGTGCTAGACTGAGATAAAGCAGTTCAGGGTTTTCAGAGGGTCTCAAGGGTCTCCTGTGATAGTAACATTGATATGTAAATACCAGATAGAAGGGAGAGAGCTAGTTGTGCATATATTCCAAAGAAGCCAAGTGCAAAGGCCCAGAAGCCACAAGTACCTAATATGCTCAAATGATGTGGCTAGGGACACGTGGCTGGGGGTTGTTGGTCCTGGGAGGATTTGGGATGATATTCTGAGTTGCCATGAGTGCATGTGTCCAGCACACAACTGCAGTCACAAGCCATATAGAAACAAAATGATAATGATCAGGCTTAGTTTTCCTTTTACTAAAATGACATCCTATTTTTAGCATCTTGCGTAGAAAACAAGAGTCTGCGACAATAACATGCTACTGACAACATAGTTGTGTTTCATCAGCAGATTTAAAGGCCCTACATCTCACATGATTCTTAAACTTAACAGGATTTATACAGTTAAAGGGAAATCAATGCTCTTTCAAAGTCCACTAGGAGCCAGGCAGTGTGGATCCCAGTCAAGAACAGGTAATGGTGTATTACCTTCTCCTTTGCTTTTAGGTATGGTTTTTAAGAACTGGTAAAATGGATGCCTCACTAACTCACATTTTACAATAGCTATTTTTCAGAGTTCCTAACCATCTATGAAGTTCCAAATATTTTTTACTGTAGAAAATTACAGCCCCTGGTTCCAATAAGCTCAACTGTGAAATAGGAAAATGGGCATGTGGCAATTTGTTAAGGGCCATCCACCGGGGGTTGGGGGTCGGGAGGCGGGAGGGCATTACTGTTATTTGTTTTTGGTATAGGGAAATGATGGCCACTGCAAAATCAAATGTTGGAGAGAAACAGTGCATGCAAATGCAACACTGAGCCAAAAACAGTCAAGAAGAAGCTAGAAGGAAGATGTTTACTGATGACTTACCACTTAAAATAATACTCCTTAAATAACATACCCATTAAAAACTTACATTTGATTATAAAAGTTGAAAATCAACTTTATCTAAAAGTTTGAAAGCACATTATCAAAAATGTATAAAATAGTTTACTTTTTTTTTTTTTTTTTGACAGGCAGAGTGGACAGTGAGAGAGAGAGACAGAGAGAGAGAGAGAGAAAGGTCTTCCTTTGCCGTTGGTTCACCTCCCAATGGCCGCTGCAGCTGGCATGCTGCGGCCAGCGCACCGTGCTGATCTGAAGCCAGGAGCCAGGTGCTTCTCCTGGTCTCCCATGCAGGTGCAGGGCCCAAGCACTTGGGCCATCCTCCACTGTACTCCTGGGCCACACAGAGAGCTGGATAGGAAGAGAGGCGACCAGAACAGAATCCGGTGCCCCGACCGGTACTAGAACCCGCAGGCGGAGGATTAGCCTATTGAGCCGCGGCGCTGTCCAAAATAGTTTACTCTTTACATGGACAAATTCTGTTAATAGATAATACGTCAACAATATGAATTATGTTACATTTCTAGCTTACTTTCAAGTTACATGCCCAATTTCATGCAAAATATTAAAAAGAAGACTTAATTACACATGGTGCACACCCATTCTCTCACTCACATCAACCTTGGCAGCCCCAAGTCATAATCATAACTGGTGCTTCTAAAGTAATGAAGCAATTCCCAATTGTGCAATAAAATATTTCAATTTTAAGTGCCTTTTACTTGAATAGTCAGAATGGCAGTGCAAGAGGTGACATAGTCCCTCATCCCATCCTTGCACTATCATTTCATGTGAAAATTATGCTCTTCACATAAACAAATTGCATTCTGTCTGGTAATGTAATACATAAGAAACAAGGTTGTACACAGTGCTGCCCAAATAGAGCAATTAATCACTGCAAATGCTTGGAGCTGCAACAGTTCCCATGGTTCTCCTTTGGAGGAGGGAATGAATCCATGCAACACCAAGCTGAGCGTCTGTCTAGCAGGTAGGATGCCTCTTGCGATACCTACATCCCAAACTGCAGTGCCTGGGTTTTATTTATTTATTTGAAAGGCAGAGCTACAGAGACAGAGAGAGAGAGAGAGGCAGAGACACAGAGAGAATTTTCCATTCACTGGTTCATTCCCCAAATGGCTGCAATGGCTGGAGTTGGGCTGATCCAAAGCCAGGGACCAGGAGCTTCTTCCCAATTTCCCACATGGGTGCAAGGGCTCAAAGATTAGGGCTATTTTTCACTGCTTTCCCAGGTGTATTAGCAAAGAGCAGGATTGGAAGTGGAGTGGCTGGGACTTGAACTGATACCCATATGGGATGTTGGTGCTGCTACCGGCTTTACTTACTATGCCACAGCGCTGAGCCCCTGGCTCTGCTTCTGATTCCGTCTTCCTACTATGGCACACCCTGGGAGCTAACAGGTCAAGTACTTGGGTTACAGTCACCAGTATACAGAGTGAATTACTGGCTCCTAGTTTTGGCCTGGTCCAGCCCTGGGTGTTGCAGGCATGTCTCTCTTTCTCTCTCAAATAATTAAAGTTTGTTTCTTAGGTTTAATAAGTAAAAATTTATAAAAATTGATCTTCAAAAAGGCAAAAAAATACAACTGAATAATTCTAAGTAAATAGATAATTTTTTATAATTTGCTGCCTTCCTTTTCATTTCCATCCCACATTTTTTCCCTCCTGGAACAAAATCAAGGTTTAGAAAATGCCATTACATCCACATGGTTTCCCACTGGATCTAACATTATCAGAATAAAATAAAGCTGCTGATTCTCTCAGTGGCAAAAAAAAAAAAAAGATTCAAAAGCAACAGGTTCTTGGTGTAAATAAGCTTGCAGTTGCTCTCTGCATTCAACCTAAATCTATGATGATAACATGTAGGGTGATCATCCAAACTGGGCACTTTAAAGAGTGAGAGAGAATGCCAGTGATATTCCGTGTGCAATGCCGTTCACAACCCTGAACTGTCCTGCACAAACCCGAAAGTCTGGTCACTCTACTACTAGAGAACACTCCTGGTGATCAGGAAAATCAACTCCCGTGCACAAGGCTTTTTCAGAGCCAGTCCATCCGGATTCATATTTAACAACTACTGTGTATATGATAGATAACTTCTATGAGTGCTTTGCATTTTACAAAGCTCTTTCACAACCATTATCATTTTATTCTTCCTGATAATTCCATGAGTTAGCTAAGGAATTATTCACTCAATGCTGAGTTGTCATGACCATTTTTCACGTGAGAAAACTAAGAGAAATAAATAATGACCAATGAAGGTGGTAGAGTTAAGTGTTAGACTAGGACTTAAAACCAGATCTCTAATGCAATACTTGTGTCCTTTGTGTAGACTTGTGGCACTGACAGTCGTTAGAACAGCAGGATGGTATAGTCAGGGAAGGACTGGAAGCTCCCAGGCATGCATTTCTCTGTGAGGGGAACTACTGATAAGCAATAAGGCAGAATGAAGACTTAGAGGTTCTTTCAAAGACTTGTGGTGGGAAGTAGTAAAGGGACAGGAATTAAGAGGTTGCTTTTTTTTTTTTTTTTTTTTTTTTTTTTAATTTTTTGACAGGCAGAGTGGATAGTGAGAGAGAGAGAGAGACAGAGAGAAAGGTCTTCCTTTTTGCCGTTGGTTCACCCTCCAATGGCCGCTGCGGCCGGCGCATCGCGCTGATCCGAAGCCAGGAGCCAGGTGCTTCTCCTGGTCTCCCATGCGGGTGCAGGGCCCAAAGATTTGGGCCATCCTCCACTGCACTCCTGGGCCATAGCAGAGAGCTGGCCTAGAAAAGGGGCAACCGGGATAGAATCCGGCACCCTGACCGGGACTAGAACCCGGTGTGCCAGCGCTGCAAGGTGGAGGATTAGCCTGTTAAGCCACGGCGCCGACCAAGAGGTTGCTTTTTTTTCCCCCCAAATTGAAAGGCTCCTGATTAGCTTTCTAAATAAATTAATTTATTTTTATTAATTCAAATGAGAGAAAGAACAAAGAGAGAGAGGCAGAGAGACAGAGAATATCAATCTTATCAATCAATATCAGTTCACTGGCTTATACCCTTAAAGTTCACAACAGCCAGGCAGGGCTGGGCCAGGCTGAAGTCAGGAGCCAGGAACTCGACCCAGGTCTCCCACATGGATGGCAGGGACCCAGGACCTGAGTCATCACCTGCTGCCTTCCAGAGGGTGCATTCACAAGAAGCAGTCATCAGAAGTGGAGCCTGGGGGCCAGTATCATTGTGTGGCTGATTATTCTACTTCAATTCCAACTCCCTGCTAATGAGCCTGAGAAATCAGGGGAAGATGTCCCAAGTACTTGGTCCCCTGTCACCCCTATGACAGACCCGGATGGAGTTGCAAGCTCCTGGCTTCTGCCTAGCCCAGCCCTGGCCATGGTGGCCATTTGAGTGAATCAGCGGATGGAAGATCCCCTCCCTCCCCTGGAGTGTGGACTTGAAATGGGCATCCCGAGTGGTGCCTCCACTGCTGCACCAAATGCCTGCCCCAAGAAAGTTTTTTTCTATTTTTAATGAATTTGAGTCTCTATTTTACTCAGGTCAATGAGAAAAAAAATTTTTTTCTTCTCATTAGGCAAACATTTGGAAGCAGCTCTGAAGAACCATCTCTCACTTCTTCAGGACTAGCAGACATGGTTGACATTCAAGTATTCACAGCTGGGAGTGACTGTCTTCCTAGAAGTCAGTGGAGAGAGTGTGCCCCTTCCTATGATGCTCCAAAATGGGCTTCCCAAGCAGGTCCGAGTGTGACAGCTGCTTTCTAAGGCAGAAATCTTCTGGAGTCATCTAGTGAGTTCCATGCAACTGGATACAAAGGAGGACTGGAAATGCAGCTAGAATGTACTGGGCAAAAAAGCACTCTGAGGAAGCTCTTGGTCATGCTGCCTATCTGGTGTTGGGAGAGGACGCAAGCATCCCAAATACAGCATGGGCTTTTGTCCTTTTTAAGTTCTAGGCAATGGAAATCAATAAAGTGCTTTAGACATCATTCCAAGATTCATGTCCCATAAAATCAAAAGGTTTTACTCAAGCCCTCCAAAACTTTTTAGAAATTAAGTATGAGAGAGAGAGAGAGAGAGAGAGAGAGAGAGAGAGAGAGAAATGCTCTCATCCACTGGTCCTATTGGTTTGCTCCCCAAATATCTCCAACAGCCAGGGAAAGCTATGTTAGGACCAGAACTAGGAGCTGAAAATTGAACCCAGGTTTCCTACATGGGTGACAGGAACCCATTTACTTGCATCATCAATGTTGCTTCTAGTCTGCATGGGAAAGAAGATGGAGTAAGGAGCTGGAGCCAGGAACTGAACCCAGGTATTTCGCTGTGGGATGCGGGGGACTTAACTGCAAGGCTAAATGCCTGTTCCTCCATATAACCTCTTTATCTGCATAGTATACACAAGCAAGTAAAGGGATGCTCAAGAGGCATAATCAGAAATGAGATGTCTTCTCATCTGAATTGATTTGAGCAACATAAATCAAATGGCTCTAAAAGGAGATGGTCAACTGGGGTGACCACACTCGCACTGCTATTCTGTGTCAGGATGACCAATTCATACACTGGTATATTCTACAGTGCTGTCAACTGTAGGTTAGGGATATGTCTCTGAACAATACATCCCTAGTATCTTCATGATGCTAAAATTAGATGAACCAAGCAGTTATCAGGACAGAAAGGTAAGAACTGCACAGTAAAGAATGGAAAAAAAGATCTAATGGTGAATAAGAAGAATGAGAGAAAAAAAAAGTACAAAGAATTTAGCTGTGTTATATTCTCAAAGAAAGGCAAATGGGGTTTTCACAGTAAAGAACTTCTACTCCCACAGAGAAAATCCACTAGAAGACACTCCATGAGCACAGGCCACGTTGTTTGCCTCTGCAGCACCTCTCACACTCCCAGGCCTAGAAGAACAACTCAGGAATAATTAGATGGTGGTGGGAGGTGGGTGGACAGATGGGCGGATTGATGGATGAGTGAATGAATGAATGAATGAATGAATAAGGCAAGCTAATGGGGAAATCTCAGACTGCTAATTAAATTTCTGCCCAAACTGTACATTTTCCACCAAAAAGCTACTCAGGCAATACTCACAACAATATTTGTTACTGTCGTTCTTCTAAATGAGAAGGCAGATTTATCTGTTCAAGATCTTTTTGACATTAGAGGAAAAAAAATCACAAAACGAAGTAAAATGGAGAATGGTTTCTTTGAAGCCAGATCCAATGATTCCCATCTTTATTCTCACAGACACACTGTTCTTGAGTGACTCTGGCCTTAGGACTAAGCATGAACAGGGCTTCCAGGAACCTCATGGGGTATTTAGTTTGCTGCACCATCCTTTGCCCATCTCTCATCACCACCTGGAACATTCATCCCTCTCCAGGAACACACCGTGGTTGTATGATATCAGGAAGTAACTGTGCTGTCTCTTCGATTGTTTTCACTGCACTTACAGACTGTTTGCTGCTTTGTATTGCTGAGTAGAACAGACCGTGAGTCACAGTCTATTAAATGAAGTCACTGCGTAGGTGTATAGCCAGCGCAGGGAACAGGGAACAAAAACATAATTCTCTATGAGCTTTGCCATGTGTAAAGACTTCTTCAAGTGATTTTTGAAAAAGTCACAAAAGGGATACACAATAATGGTGGGCATACAGATATCAAAAAATTCTATCTCATCTACCATTTTACGCGGAGTAGAGAAATTATTACCTCTGTGTAATGAAAATATATCTGCCCTATAGCATTTCACTGATTGTCAAAATGAGTCTGAGAAGTAAGCAGGCCAGGTGTTGGCATCTCTGTGTTAAAGAGAGGAAAACGCCGAGGATTTGAGAGGCTTTCAGGCTCAAACTAGTACAAGAAAGTAACGAGTGTGTGTGTGTTTCATGGCAGAACTAGAACCAAGTGCTCCTAAATCCCAGGAGAGCTGTGGGCTTTTGGGAGAACTTGACTATCCCACAGTAAATGCAGCGCATCATACCTGGTTTGTTTCCTGAGTGGCTGCTGCTTTGTCCTGTAACCACAGAGGAGGAACGGTTCGGGGCAATTTTCTTATCTTGCACTTTATTGCTGTCAGGCGCTGTGCAAATGAGACAAAAGAGAAAAGATGTATTTATTTCTTCAAATTAATTCAGAAACATCTACCCAGTCAACTTTTACTGTTAGCCCTTGAACAGGCGTGACACTAGACTCACAAAATGGAACAGACAAAGTGGTGATAGCTCTGGCTCTCAGGGACACATTCCAAACATCAATGGCCCCAGACTGAGTGGCCAATCCTGTATAGCTAGGGCATGTTCAGGTGTTACTTCAGGGGTCAACCAAGAACATGAATCCCGGCTGTCCTAGTGTACACATAAAGTAACCACATGGAAGCACAACTGGAACCCGAGGACTTTGATCTTAACTTCCACAAATCTCAAGCATCAGGAACTAAAACATCTCAAGAACACAGCCACGTATGTCACCAAATGGGAATTGGGAGATGTAATTCACCAGGATTTTGAAAAACTGGTAAAAATTTAAAGAGGCGAAGGGAAATGTGTTCTAGGAAAGGGATGAGGTGGCAGAAATGAATAGGACTTCTTTGGTTATACAAAAGTACAGGGCCCTCCAGGACCAGGTATAACCAGTTTCCACGAGTATTGCTTTACTTAAAATAGTTGCAAAGGATGACTGTTACAGTCTCAAGATAGAAATCACATCAAAAACCAAGCCCTTGATTTTCTCTGTCTCCAAGCCCCAGTCTTCCCAATCAGTGAAGGCTATTCCATCTTGCCAGCTGATCCAGTCTGACACCTGCAGTCCTCCTTGTCTTTCTGCCTAAACTGCCTAACTCAATCCATTAGCGAATTCTTCCAGCTTTACCTTAATCATCCTACCACCCCATGCCTACCTTTCCAAACAGCAGCTCTCTGTGTAACCTCAATGTCCTCTTAATTAGTCTACAGGATGCTGCCCCCGATCCTTCAGTCTACTCTCACCTTAGCAGCCAGACTGATCCCACTAAAACAGGTCAGACACATCATGACTCTTCCAAAATTCTCCGACACCTTCCATCCCACCCTGAGTAAAACCCAACATCTCTGTCGTGGCCTAGAAACTACCAGGTGGTTTTGCCTTTACCTTGGTACCACTTTCTCTGTTAATATAGTTCTGCTCCAGTTGTACTGACCAACTTATCTGCAGTCCATCGTGCAGTGTTAGCACGAAATATTCGCCTTCCAGATACCAATGTGGCTGCTTCCTTTGCCTTCTCTGGGTTTCTGTTCAAATGTGACATTAGAACTCTCCTCGGATCTATTTAAAAACAGCATCCCCACCCCCCATCACTCCTCCTTACCCACTGATGTATTACATATTTAGGACCTCCTCTGCCCTTTGACTGATGGAATTGGATATTATCTAGAAAACAGGGATCTGCTGAAGTTGTTCAAACTTAAGAGGATGTGGTAACAATTATGCCCAATTAAGAAGACGAATTTTAAAAATGGTTCCCAAGATGTATTTTAAACATTATTGAGATAGGTATTTGGGACTGCAGTTAAGTCACCACTTGGGTCAGCCAACATGCAATACTGGAGTGCCTGGTTCAAGTTCTGGCTCTTCTTCTGATCCAGCTTCCTGCTAATGTGCACTTTGGGAGGCAGATGACAGCTCTCTGTTTCTGCCTTTCAAAGAATATAATAAAATTATAAAAAGGAGAAATATCGCTAAATTTATAAGTGTCAAATAAAGACCCAACTTTTGCCCTCTGAATGGGGCATATATTGCCTCACTACATTACACTGCAATTATATTTCAATTGCAAATACTTGTCAGCATCAAAAATCAGATTAAATAATACCTTAAAACTATTGTTTTAATATTGCTCAGATTCAAACAACTGGTTTGCTTTAAATGACAGCTTCAAATAAAAACTCTGATTGGTTCAGGTTTTATCTCCTTGGCTCTCTCTGCCTTATTTGCAGAGAAAGTTCTGTAAAGATACAGTAGAGAATGAGCAGAGAGCAAATAAAAAATTAAACAGGGCCAGGCATTTGGTCTAGTGGCTAAGACACCTGCATCCCATATCAAAACTTCTGGGTTCATTGCCTGCCTCTGGCTCCTGATTCCAGTTTCTTGCTAATGCAGACCCTGCAAGGCAGTGGGGATGGCTCAAGTATTGAGGTTCCTCAAGTAGTCAGGTTCCCTGTGAGAGATCTGGCTCCTGGCTTTGGCTCCAGTGAGGGACTGTTGTGGATATTTGGGGAGTGAATTAGTGGATATATATTTAAAAATTAAGCAATAAAAGACCTCAAGCAGTGGTTCCTCCTAGGACTTTTCCCCCTTGAGGGCCACCTACCAGGCCATGTGCAGTGGGGAAAGGGTCACACTGTGTGTATGTACTGGTCCCAGAAGACAGCAGGATGTGGCTGTCTGTAATACAGTCCCAAGAACTCTCAGCCCACTTGCCAGCCCGTGTGTAGGTGACTCCCACACCAGTTAGCCTTGGCCTACCAATGGCCTACAACTGGAGAGACAAGCCTGGAAGACCAAACACTAAGTGTGGTTGGAATGTCTGTTGCGTGTTACGACAGAACAAGCTTTCCCTGTATTCTGCAGGTTAATTTTTTTTTTTTTTTTAAAAAAAAAACCTTGTCAAGAAGTTAATGCTTAAGAAAGATAAAGAAAGAAGCAGAGTGCCACCAAGATTTGGAGTGATCTGATTATAATTTTCTTCTTGTTTTACAGCCAACTCCAGCACATATCAAGTAAAGTCTTAATTAGCTAAATTATTTAGGAATCTCCTATTTCTATTTTTTAAAGAAGATTTATTTATTTATTTGAAATGCAGAGTTACAGAGAGAGAGAGAGAGAGAGAGAGAGAGAGAGAGAGAGAGAGAGAGATTGAAGCACAAGAGAAAGAGTTCTTCCATTTGCTGGTTCACTCCCCAAATGGCCGCAATGGTTGCAGCTGGGCCAGGCTGAAGCCAGTAGCCAGGAATTCCATCCAGTTCTCCAACATGGGTGGCAGGGACTCATTCGTCACTTGGGCTATCTTCTGCTGCCTTCCCAGGTGAATTAGCAGGGACTGGATCAGTAGTATAGCAGCTGGGACTGGAACTGGAGTTCACATGGGATGCCAGTGTCACAACTGGCAGCTTAACCTGCTGTGCCACAACACTGGCCATATTGGTTATTTTTAGTTAACTGGAAGTTAATTAGCAGCACTGGTTTAGAATATACTTCCTTTCTTTTTTAGGAGTATTCAACACCATTTAATCTTTCTGTAGTGACTAGGTTCCTTCTGAACCCCAGGTCCTGCCCAAAGACATCAGCTGTAATGGGATGTTACTGCAATCATGGGCCACAACGGAGATGAAAAGGAATACAACGTATGTTCAGTACAAGTGGCTTTCTAAGCCCTGATTAAAAGGTTTTCTTATAACACTGTTGTTTGCTTTCCTGTGCTGAAATCTAAATGTAAAACAAGAAATCTCAAGTAAAATCAGACGTCTAGTTACTTCAGTGCTGATTTATTTACATCTGACTTTAGTTGGATCCGTTCCAGTCAGACACCAGAGGTTAGTCTGCCCATTTTACTATAATCTAGATGTTGGGAATTCATTTCTATCCCAGAACACCTTGAATCATTCTCATCACAAGAAAAATTCAAAAGCCAGTACAAAATTTTTCTGTGTTCATGTACAGCTGTTAGAATGTTTAATAAAATAAAAATTGTCAGTTTGCTTAGTTCAAGATTAAGTACTGTTAATTTTAATCACTAGGTTGGACATATTTCTAAAGTTTTCAGGCTATATTCCTGCTCTCATATTTGTCTTTCTCTTCTACCACTGTAGCGGTCCATGTTTCTTCAACAACTTCTTGGTTAACACTATATCATGGTAAGAGCAAAAGACACAGACAGACCTGGGTTCTAATCTGAACATGTTCAGTGAGTCTTTGCCAGACTTAAGGAATCTTTTACTCCTCTTGCTGCTTGACAGCTTTGTGAGAGTGTTAGTCTACAGACAAGCATCCTATGGTTGGGGGCTCTGTCTCTGTGACGCGCTGTGGATGCTGGGAGCCTGTGCCAAGCATAACCCCGGCAGCTCAGTAAGCACCACATAGGGCCGCACCTCGATAGCCTCACCGTCTACCGGATGCTGCATTCTTTGCCAGGACTTCCCACAAAGTCCATAGCTTTTTCCCCCACATGGTCAAAACCACTGGCCCAATGAATGACCCGGTAACTCAGTCAAAACACTTGCTCTCATCTACTTCAACCGCCGCCGTAGACCACCCTGCATGTGAATCTCACTGAATGAATGTGGACTAGACATCTGCGAGACTAATGTATTTCAGCCTTTGATTTTTTAAAATTTTTTTTATTTTTATTTTTTGACAGGCAGAGTGGACAGTGAGACAGAGAGAAAGGTCTTCCTTTACCATTGGTTCACCCTCCAATGGTTGCCGTGGCCGGCGCGCTGTGCTGATCCGTAGGCAGGAGCCATTTGCTTCTCCTGGTCTCCCATGCGGGTACAGGGCCCAAGGACTTGGGCCATCCTCCACTGCACTCGCGGACCACAGCAGAGAGCTGGCCTGGAAAAGGGGCAACCAGGACAGAATCTGGTGCCCCGACTGGGACTAGAACCTGGTGTGCTGGCGCCGCAGGCGGAGGATTAGCCTAGTGAGCCGCGGCGCCAGCCTCAGCCTTTGTTTTTAATAACATATGGATCATGTGCTGTGAAAGTTCAGAACTCAATTCTGAGTTGTGCATCAGTGCCTCTCCAGGACAGGGTCACAGAGGACAGAGAACCAGAGGCTGAACCACATGAAAGTGCCTTTCTGGAATAAAAAAATTACTGGGTATTATTTTCAATCTATAAACCCAAAACCAAGACACAAAATTTTTTTTTTTAAGCACAATTCAACACTATGTATAGTGATGTGACACAGGGACAGAACTACCATAGGCATCACTCCTTGTTTTCAAAAATGATGCTATGTCATGAGAAATGGGACACACGGGTGTCAGTAAGAATCTATAATAAACCAACTTCCAAAAAGAAGCTGAGGCAGTTGCGCTTAAATGTCAAAGACTATTCACAAGATGATGAAAATATTGTCATAATCCTAACTTCTTAAATGACTCTGCTAATTTACACATGACAGGAGGGTGATACATGCCATGCAAGTAACAGCAAGAGATAATTCAATCAGAACAAGTTACCAAAAGATTCCCAAGGGATAAGGAGCAGGCTGCTTGCTTGCTTCCAAGGAGCTGATATCTAACCCGTCATCGTATTTTCAGCTTAAATAAACAGTCTCCAAGTAAACGGAAGAGGGGCTTTAGTTGACAGTGGGCCAGGTGCAGGTTGATAATTTTCACTTCACCAATGCAACTTGAAGCATGGGCCCACACCTTCCATCCTCATAGTCACGGTGTCCCTAGAGATTAATGTGTTACCTGGCACAAACGTGACAGTGAATGAATGCTTAAAGATGGAAGCAAGCGAGGGATGGAGGGGAGATTGTGTGCTCTCAGGCAAACCATGACAAGAGGCCAGAAAGAAAAAGCATCAATAAGATGGTCAACAGAAAATACATTTTGTGACACTTCTATAGCTGCTAAGATTCTAGAGAAAAGGGAACCAAAAAAGCGGTCAGATCAAGTTCACCTTCACCCCATGTCAGATAAGAAAGAAAACAGTTCACGTTATTCTAGGATGGTTTTACCATTGGTCAGTAGGATTCAAAATTAAATGGCTTTACAGCCACGTAATAGGTCTGCTAAGGATCATTAGTCAGCATCTCAGGAATGATGGTGCCACTCTCACGCCACGCCACGCCACGCCAGGCCACGCCACGCCACACCACTGCACAAGGTGGGGAAGATGGGGGGAATGTGTAAGCATCACAGTCTCTGCTGACAGCACCACACAAGCACTTTGGCTTTGAAAGCTCTGCCACCCTCGACCATTCTCCATAGCAATTTAGTAAGGCTGTTCTGATAACCTGTTAACTAGCCAAAGACACAACCACTACGTTGACCATGGGGAAAGCATATTCCAGAAAAGCCCAAGTGCCATCTATTGTGTGGGAGCCATGTGGAATCACCCACTACTAACAGTGGCCTCTTGATTCACTTAACAAACTCTTTCTGAGGGGAATTAATGTTATGCACTGTCAATTCACCAAAAACGCTTCTTAACAAATCAATGTATGGATGGATGGATGAATGGATGGATGGAAGAAAAACAAAATCCTTTCTTCAGCCAGAGGGCAGCACTACAAACAGAAAATGTTGCATTTTCCACCTGTGTTAGTGTAAACCAGATTAAAGGTAAGCCGCTTCCTCCACCTGGTGACTGGCCTGTCACCAGTGCCAGCACCAGCTGCTATACAGATCGTCTCTGCTCCACAACGTGAGTGCTGGTTGTGACCAAGCAAAGCACACAGGAAAGTACAAAGCTGAGGAAGTCTAACCATGTTAGTTTTCCAGTTATGCTGAGAGACAGTAATTCAGAGTTTGTGGGCATCCATCTAAATTTCAACAGTTGGGTATGGCGTTTATAAAATTAGACACAATTCAATTAAACTCAACGTGTAATTAGAAGAAACTATTTAAAAACTTGGAAAAGGCAAATAATTACAGCTCAACTTGATTATAGTTTGCTTAATTAAAGGAACCAAGTGAAAAAGGTTGTTTTGACTTTAACCAGATAATGATTTATTTAAAGAGAACTAAAGTGGCTAAATGCTAGGACTTTATGTTTATCAATGGCACACTACAGAAAATCTTTTTACTCTTACCTGCAAAATAAAATTATCATAGCAGAAAATGTACAGTTCTTAGAAACAATGCCAAACAAACTGTAGACTTAGTTTTAAAAAGAAACATGAATGTAACTTTAACCCTAAGAGTATCTGTTGATTGACTAAGTTTAATTAGTAAAATAAATACACATATATACTGCTGAAAAGTATCAATGATTAATCATTCTTGTGTGGAGAATGCCACTTTACATTTTCTTATGTACACTTTGTAAAATCCACTAAGAATGAGAGGAAAGCCCTAAAAGATTGTTTATCCCAATTCATTTCGAGTAGCGGTGAACAGTTAAGTTTGTTAAAAGTATGGGCCAAATCATTTTCCCTGTGCCTCTCTACGCTGCAGTCATTTTTCATCTGTGACCTCTGCTTTTTAACCTCACTGGAATTCCAGCCTCACGATCTCTCCAAACACTTACACTCAATCTTTGATTTCTTTGTTAGAGAACTTTTAGGTTCACAGCAAAACTGAACAGAAGTATAGGGTTCCCATTCCCACAGCATTCCCCGCCCCTAGTCGGTCCTGAGCCCACACTCCCCACCAGACTGGTACATTTGTCAAAACAGATGATTCTACCTGGGCACATTATTAAGGCCCAAAGTCCAGAGTCTGTATTAGGGTTCATTCCTGGTGTTGTATGTTCTGTTTTCATAAATAAATAATGACATGTATCCTCCAATAATAACACAGAATCCAATCCCATTTACCATAATCCAGTTCAAATCGTTCTGTCATAAAACCTTTTCTAGCTGTTCCTAGCCCATCCTGTTTCTTCTGCTCTTCCTACATGTTGGACAGTATGCACCATACTACTTAGTATTTGATTTCATTACTTAAAAGAAAGTTTATTTATTTTCATATACTTGAAAGGCAGAGTGGGGGCTGCCTCCATGTCTCACTGGGTTAATCCTTCGCCTGCAGTGCTGGCATCCCATATGGGCGCTGGGTTCTAGTCCCAGCTGCTCCTCTTCCAGTCCAGCTCTCTGCTGTGGCCCGGGAAGGCAGTGAAGGATGGCCCAAGTGCTTGGGCCCTGCACCTGCATGGGAGGCTGGGAGGAGGCACCTGGCTCCTGGCTTCGGATTGGCATAGTTCCGGCCGTGGCGGCCATTTGGGGAGTGAACCAACGGAAAAGGAAGACCTTTCTCTCTGATTCTCTCACTGTAACTCTACCCGTCAAATAAATAAAATCTTTAAAAAAAAGAAAGAAAGAAAGAAAGAAAGAAAGGCAGAGTGATAGAAAGAGAGAGAGAGAGAGAGAAGGAGGGAGGGAGAGGGAGGAGGAGGAAGGAATGAGAGAGGGAGGGAGGCAGAGAGAGATTGATCCATCTTCCATCTATTGGTTCACTCTACTGGCTCATGCCCACAACAGCTAGGTCAGGCTGAAGCCAGGAGCCAGGAACCCCATCTGCATCACCTACTTGGATGGCAGGAGCCCAATCACTTAAGCCATCACCTCTAGCCTTCCAGGATGCATTACCGGAAAGCTGATCAGAAGCAGAGTAGCTGGTTCCCAAACCAGCATTCCAATATGGGATGCAGGCATCCAAAGAGGCAGCATAACCTGCTGTACCACATGCCTGCCCCCTCATTCTATCTTATCTCATTTTCCCGATATATGTTTCCAAAAACCCGATGTACTGAAGTCTCATAAGAAGCAAATCAAAGAATCAGCTTTCTAGTAAAACACAATTTGGGAAATGCTTGATGTAACACATCTCTCTTGGAAATTTACACTGCAAGTTTGTACAGGTAAGGCTGTGTCATTTCACATTGGTTACTCAACAAATACTCTTTGATTTAAAAAAAAAACCTATTTATTTGAAAGAATTGCAGAGAGGAAGGGAGAGAAAGAGATCTATCCACTGGTTCACTCTCCAAATGGCCACAATAGACAGGCTGAAGCCAGGTGCCAGGAGCTTCATCTAGGTCTCCCATGTGGGTGCCAGGGGCTCAAACACTTGGGTCATCCTCCGCTGCTTTTCCCAGGCCACTAGCAGGGAGCTGGATCAGAAGTAGAGCAGCCAGGACACGAACTGGCACCCATTTGGGCTTTTGGCATTGAAGGCAGAAGCTTTACTCACTATGCCGCAATGCCAGCCCACTCCGTGATGCTTTTCTAACAGAACCATGATTGGCCATGGGGCACAGTTCTGGCCAATACATTGGAAGCTGAAGTTGGTAGGTGGGTATATGGGGAGGATCCTAAAGGCAAAGCAGACTCAGGGGACCTGAACCAGGGATGTGATGCTGAAGGCAGAACATCCAACTGGCAATCAGGAGGTTATCATGTCTGCAAGGCCCCTGGAATTAGAGATCCAGCTCTCATGTCTTTGTTGGACCACCACCAGCAACCGTTCACTTAGGTTACATTTGTGAAAATCACTGTTTGGGGGGCATTACATACTCACAATTAAAAGCAATTCCTAAATGCATACAGAATCCCCAATAACAACCAAACACATCCCAAACCTCAACTCTTCCAAATGTCTTCCCAAACTTGGCCTCAGTCCACCTTTGTAGCTGCTATGCCCCCTGCTCCCTGGCAGCCAGCTCGCCACTCCCAGGCAGACACTGCTGATGGTTGGAGGTGAGGCTGAGTGGGCTGCGCAGGTGGGTGAAGTTCAGGAAGGGTGGAGGATCTGACATACAGTGGGGGTGGAGGTGGGGATTGAAGTAATAAAAGGCAACAGAAGAGAATGCATGAACTAGAAGGCAAAAGCAACGCAGCAAAACTAGGAGGTGACTGGATGACAAACATATCTCACTCTAATGTTCTGATCTCTTGGATAGTGGCCCTTCTGTACTTACTCCCTGCCTCGGCACCTCCTTCAGTTGCCTCATGAATCCCACATCTTCTAATTTTTCCCAGGAATCAGAGAGCAAAACAGGTGCTGGCTCACCACAGTAAAGCAGGTCAGCTTCAGTTTTGAAATTAGCAGGAGAGGGGCAAAGTCCTGAGAAAAAAATCAATGCAAGATACCATAGAAAGTTTTAACAGCATTTGTGATAGGAAATGCCTTAGAGGCCAGGGGATTTCTGAAAAGAATGTGACAGGTTCCTAGAGAAAACCCGGTCTCTAGGATATCTCCTGATAATTATTGAGCCACAAAGATTTAGGATCCCAAGGCTCTATACACAATTGCTTCTTAGCTGTCACTTCTACACTGGCTTTTGGAAAACTAAATTACTACTTTCTCTATCAACTGTCCTATAAATAAACCTCTGACACTGAATAGATATTAACTGAACATCTGCCAATAAAAGGGAATGAAAGCAAATTCGTCAACCAACTTAGCTTAATTTTATTTTTTAAAATAACATTTATCGGGGCTGGCATTATGGTGCAGTGAGTCAAGATGTCTGCAACACCAGCTCCCATGTGAGCGCTGGTTCAAGTCCTGCCTGCTGTATTTCTGATCCAGCTCTCAGCTAATGCACCTGGGAAAGCAGCCGGAGATAGTCCAAGTGCTTGGGCCCCTGCACCTATGTGGAAGGCCTGGAAGAAGCTCCTAGTTCCTGACTTCTTCCTGGCCCAGCTTTGGGGAGTGAGCCAGCAGAAAGAAAATCTGTCTCTCATTCTCTGTAACACTGCATTTCAAATAAATAAATGAAATCTTTAAAAGATACCATTTATTACCTTTCCTATTCCATAGAAAGAACATAAAAGACAAAAAGTTGACCGATCCATAATACCATTGTCCAGAAAACTCATTTATTATTTTATCTTAAAAAAAGTAACGTCAGGGCCGGCATTGTAGCGCACTGAATTAAGCCATTGCTTGTGACTTGGCATCTCATATTGGAACACAGGTTCAAGTTCGGGTTGCTCCACTTCTGATCTAGCTTCCTGCTAATGTGTCTGGGAAAACAGCAGAACATGGCCCAAGTACTTGGGCTCTTGTCTCCCACATTGTAGACAAAGATTGAGTTCCGTGCTTCTGGCTTTAGCCTGGCCCAGCCCTGGCCATTGCAACCACTTGGGGAGTGCACTAGTGGATGGAAAGTCAATCTTTGTCCGTCCATCTCCCTCTCTTTAATCATTTCCAGTAAGTGCTGCAACCCTCAGATATTCCACATCTCGTCTTCTAAGTTCTCTACTAAATCTTCATTTGATGTATGAGATCCCAGCATGCACTGAATATTAACTACCTTGGTATATCAACTCCTCTTGCATTTTAGCTCTATTTCTGCCAGTCTGGGAGCAACTTTAAAAAAGCAACCATTTCCAAGAAAAAAACTACAGGATTATAAAGCAAACTCCAAGGGGACTCTGTGTGTCTGGGACACAGGGACAATGAACAAAAGCAGGAAAGGAACCTGCAGGAGCCAGACTGTTAGGACTGAATCCTATGCTGAAGGGTTAGCTCAGTTCCATGTGGACACATCTGCCATCTCTTCCCCTCTCAAACCTCACTAGTTCAAGCTTTGGCTTTTGCCAATGCTGATGCAAGAGCACTGTGGGCTGGGCTGTTATCCAATTGCTTCTTTGGCATCTTCTCTAAACAGGAAATGGAGTTGAGAAGCCAAAGGACGAAGAACACTTCCTGGTCCCCTGGGTGTCTTCTTCAAAGCTGGAATCATGAGGCTGTTATGCCAGGAGGTGCTGAAGGTGGCAGAACATGGCTGCTGCCCCTTCCCCTGATATAAGATGGGGGTAACAGATGGTGATGGTGGCATTGACCCCTGCCAGGGCTTCTGTGCAGATGCACTATTAGAATGTCACTGCTAGTGACATTCATGGGTACACGATCTGTGACCTGCAACTATATCTGAATCTATGAAATTAAGAATACCATGCCAGAGTACAAACAAGATATGATGAAGCAAGAACTTTGGTACACTCAGCAAAACAATCAGAGGTTCAGTATCAGGCTAGAAGATGATCCAAGTCCTTGGGCCCCTGCACCCACGTGAGAGGCCCAGAGGAAGCTCCTGGCATCTGGCTTTGGATCAGTGCATCTCCAGCTATTGTGGCCATCTGGGGAGTGAACCAGCGGATGGAAGACCTCTCTTTCTCTCTGCCTCTCTGTAACTCTGCCTCCCAAATAAATAAAAATAAATCTTAAAAAAAAAGGTTGTGGTCTCTGCTTAAAAATCATCTTTCTACTCTATAAAGCTTTTTATTTCAGCTGTTTGATGGCTTTAATTAGCCACAATCATTATGTCTTCAAGTAAGAGATCTCAAATTTTGGAACCTACTGAATATCTAATTGTAGTAACAAATGAAAACAAAACAAAACAAAAGGACTCCAATTTAGAAAAAAAAAAAAACAAACTAAAACCACCAAAGCAAGAAAGTGGTTCTTATAAGCTCTGCCAACTCTCCACAGCACAAAGGCTGCTGTGTGGCACGCGTCATGACCTGGCAAGCGGCACCACACCAGAAGGAAAGGCTCATTTCTTTACAGGGCAGACTGAGCAGCCTGAACATGAGCCCTAATGGCTACTGGGTCTACAGACTACAACTTTTATACTTCTTGTCCAATAGATAATCATTTAAAGTATGATGCATGCACTTCAAACAAGACAGTGCAACTACAAATTCTCAAACTGCCCAAGCTAGAGGTCCTCGGAGGTCATGGAGATCCAAGCCAAATCCAAGCTGGTAAACAGACTCAACAGGATTCTTTCGGAATGCCTTTTAGGGGACTGTTTCTTACTTGCTAACATTCACCTGGGGGTTGGTACCCACAGTAGAAGACACTGAGAGACGAGTGAGGGAGACTGAGAGGGTAACCTGTGCCAATGGCTCATCCTAGAAAGGGGACGAGTGAAGCCAACGATGTCTGAGGGGCAAGAGATGGAGCTGCTGGCCCTCCATCCCAGAAAGCAAGGGACTGACCATTGACTGGCCTGGCTCCTCACCTGTTATCCAAGAACCTGCTCCTACCCTCATTTAATTCCTTATCCAAGAAGCTGCTTCTAGACAACCAGGCATGTTTTCAAACCTGCAGTAGAGTCACTGCCAGAAAGGAAGCCATTAGCTACATCAAATTTCTAACAAAATACGAATGGATCTCACTTCAGTCTTGGAGTGCACCCTCAAACTCCCCATTTGGCCTAGATGCATAAGGAGTAGTCTAGGTAGGAGTGAAAAAAGAATGTTTTCTAATTTACAAAGAAAGCACAAGCCCAGCATTTCATGGCTTGTGTTTGTTATCATACCTCCTTTGTTTTACGGAAGCGGAAGCGGAAAACCTTGGAAAAATTTCAAAAGGGTGTGTGCTTACTGTAAATAGTCTGGTAGGGAGAGGTTCTGATGCCAAGTTTGGTGTCCAGGTAGATTAAGGAAGGAGAAAAATGACAGTTCAGTGAGGTTAGGAGTAGGGAGATGGGTTTGAGAAAGAGAAAAACAGTAGATGAAAGAACAAGGCCATAAACCTCAGCCATTTTAGGTTCTGCCTTCTTTCAAGAGACCAGTTCAGTCTCACACCCAGTTGTTCTCCAGTAAGCCCCCTGCAGTCTTCCCCAGGTTTGGAAGCTGGTGGGCCAAACTTGAAAAACCAGTATGGAGAAGCTCACCTCTACTTACTGCCCCCTACCTGAGATATAAAAAGGCCCAGCATGCAGGGGTCTGGGCCCTCTGCCACGCGTTCAGTCTGTGTGCCCACTGGTAGCTGGTCAACCTCTGTGAGTTTATTTTCTTTGAATAATTCAGTTTGGCTGCAAGTTCATATTCCATCTCCTCTCTGTACTGCACCCCCATTTTTTTTATAGTAGAAATGAGCAGTTTGAGGGTAGATCATTTTATCACTAGCACAGATATGTAATCAAAACTGAATACATATTTTTCATACAGATTTTATGATAATGTCACTGTGAGTTAAGTAGGCTTTTGTTATATCAATTACATTTACAATACTTTTATAATGTGAATATGGTATTGGGGATCAGAAAGCAGACATCAGAGTGTGGCCCTGTGATCTGCAGAGCTGGAGAAAATCAAAGACACGGTCTCTCTGACCTCCCTTCAACCCACTCACACTCAAATTTGATTCTCTTTTCTCCCAGGCATAGAGAGAGGGTTTCTCTGAACTTCTCTTATCTCACTAAGGAAGCTTGCTTGCCAAAAGGAATGCAATTGTTATGTAACCTCATTAACCAGGAAAGATTAACCATCAAAGAGATGAAAATCAAACACCACACCTACAGCCTAGACGACCTTTGTCCTAGGTCATCTTCTGCTCTTTGGGCCCATTCGCTTCCTGTAAAAATTATTTACTACTTCTGTAAAATTCGCCTACAGCAGTCCATGGCTCTTTCTCCCTTGGCCCTTGAGTTTCCTGTCTTATTCGGCTGCTGTGCAATAGTGCAGAGTACATGCATTTGCATGGCTTTTCTGTTAACATCAGAGGGCCTGAGGGAAAAATGATCTTTGTCCCTACAACGTGTTCCAGCTTTCAAACAACTAACTCATAAACGGACATCTGGATATTGGTAATGGCTATTTTAAAAGTTTATTTATGTATTTTATTTTATAAGCAGAGAAGGAGAGAAATAGAGTTCCTATCCACTGGTTCACTCCCCAAATGCCTACAATGGCCAAGGCTAGTGAAGCCAAGGCCATGAGTCAGAAACTCAATCCAGGTTACTCAAGTGGGAGGTAGGAACCCCGCTATTTGAGCCATCACATGCTATATCTCAGGGTTAGCACTAACAAGAAGTTGGAATTGGGTGCGGAGCTGGCACACAAACTCAGGCACTACAATACGGAATGCAGGTGTAAGTAGAATCTTAACTGTTCTACCAAATGCATGCCCCAATTTTTTCTTTTTAAAACACTATGATGTGGCCGGTGCCGTGGCTCAATAGGCTAATCCTCCGCCTTGTGGCGCTGGCACACCGGGTTCTAGTCCCGGTCGGGGCGCCAGATTCTGTCCCGGTTGCTCCTCTTCCAGGCCAGCTCTCTGCTGTGGCCCGGGAAGGCAGTGGAGGATGGCCCAAGTGCTTGGGCCCTGCACCCCATGGGAGACCAGGAGAAGCACCTGGCTCCTGCCTTCGGATCAGTGCGGTGTGCCGGCCGTAGCGGCCATTGGAGGGTGAACCAACGGCAAAGGAAGACCTTTCTCTCTGTCCCTCTCACTGCCCACTCTGCTTCTCAAAAAAAAAAAAAACAAAACAAAACAAAAAAAAAACAAAAAACCAAAACAAACAAACAAAAAAAACAAAAAACAAAAAAACAAACTAAACAAAACACTATGATGTGTAGCAAATAGATATGAGGGAAGGGTAACAGGCAATAATATTTTAGAGCGAAATGACAAAGTTCATTTAATAAGTAAATATAATTAGCCATTTAGATTTTTACCTATATTCCTTTATTAGTGATTTTAGGTCAGCTTTTCAATTTTGCTTATGCAAGCTTTTTCTAGCAGGCTGAACTTGACTTTGTAACATATATTCAGTAGCAAAAATATGGTGAACATTGATATTTGAAAAAAGCTCCTCCCATTTTTCATGTCTAAAAGATTTCTTTTTGGAAAAATATATGAAAAACTGCACAAGCATTCACACTATGCCTTCTCTGGAAAATAGGAGTCAAGGAATGGTGAAAATGAGTCTCATTAGTAAGAGTCTGCTGTGGATTAAACAGGATTTAGGGGGCCGGCACTATGGCACAGCGGGTTAAAGCCCTGGCCTGACAAGCCGGCATCCCATATGGGCCCCAGTTCTAGTCCCGACTACTCCTCTTCTGATCCAGCTCTCTGCTATGGCTTGGGAAAGCAGTAGAAGATGGCCCAAGTCATTGGGCCTGTGTACAAAGACTTCTCTCTCTCTGTCTCTACCTCTCTCTGTAACTGTCTTTCAAATAAAAACAAACAAAAAATCCAGGATTTAGTTCTCCAAACACATGCAGATGTTTAAACTCTGAAATTCTACGTTAACAGCTGAAGAAGGCCAGGGCTGTGGTACAGCAGGTTAAGCAGCTGCCATCTGCAATGCTGGCATCCCATGTGGGCACCTTGCTGGCTGTTCTACTTAGATGTGGCGCCCTGCTGATGTGCTGGAAAAAGCAGCAGAGGACTGTCCAAGTCCGTGGGCCCCTGCCATCCACATGGGAGAACTGGAGGGAGATCCAGGCCCCTGGCTTCAGACGGGCCCAGCTCTGGCTGTTGCGGCCATTTAGGGAGTGAACCAGTAGATGGAAGATCTCTCTCTCTCTCTGGTTCTGACCTTCGAATAAATGAATAAAGCTTTTAAAAAACAAAAACAAAAAAAAAGCTGATGGATTAGAGGCAGACACTAATCTAATCATAGTGCCTAGCAAGTATACCTGCCGTTCCTGAGGTCTTGCTGCCAGAAGGTAGTTCTCAGGGGAGGGTTGGTTATTTAAGTGAAACGTGGCCTAGCTGTTCTCTGCTTCCTGGCTTGCCATGTGATTGTTCTTTTGCACAACCTCTGCCGTTGCCAGCCTCCACTGGCTGCCAGACTAATGGGGTAGCCAACCCTGACACTGAACCTCCCAGCTGTAAGAAGAAATAAGCCTTATTCCTTCCCTAAGAAGTTCCTCTCAGGTATTTTCGTTAAAGTGATGAAAAGCCACAGTGCCAGCAGATTAAAGCCCTGGCCTGCAGCACTGGCACTCCATATGAGCACCAGTTTGAGTCCTGGCTGCTCCACTTCTGATCCAGCTCCCTGCTAATGTGCTTAGGAGAGCAGCAGAAGATGGCCAAAGTGCTTGGGCCCCTGCACCCTTGTGGGAGATCCAGATGAAGCTCCTGGATTCAGATCGGTTCAGTTCTGGTCGTTGCAGCCATTTGGGGAATGAACCAGCGGATGGAAGCCCTTTCTCTCTCTCTGTAGCTCTTTCAAATAAATAAAATAAATCTTTAAAAAAAATAAAGTAATGAAAAGCTGAATACAGAGTTGTATTTCACATAAGGAAAATTTACCTTCTTTTTCTATATTTTCTCAACTTAATTTTTTAGAAGACCTTAATCATTTTTTTAAAATTGCATTACAGTAATGCATGCATGTTGATCTTCAGAGTGGTCAAATTAATTTGATGACATTAAAAATGATGATCTAAGTCACTGTACTGCATAAGCTGTTGCTGCACTGGTATCTACTTTCTATAATAAGAGATAAGCCTCAGCTATCAAGCATGAGTGATATGAAAGTAAATTTCCACTGCACATGGAGTTAAAGTAAATGCAAATGGTATTTTGGACGTCATCATCATGGTGTCTTCCGTATTAAAAATAATTCCTTTTTTTTGAGAAAAGTTTTATTGATTTGAGAGGCAGAGGAAAAGAGGGAGACAGAGAGGAAGAGAAATCTCATGTTCTCTGCTTCACTCCCCAAATGCCTGCAACAGCCAGGGTTGTGCCAGGTTTAAGCTTCTCCCTCTAAATGATGCAGCCTCAAGCTATGCTGTCCCTAGCCGAAGTGTTCCTGTTCCCATTACAGTGAGACTTTCCAAGGATGAGGGTCCAATTAGCCCCGCATTCGTCTCCTTGGTAACTGAACTGGATAAGATCTGGAGTCCACCCAGAGTATTGGGCACTGGTCCAGGGCTGAGATGGTAAGAATCTCCCTGCCTCCACTCTGAGCCCACTCCACAGAGAAATGCCCAGAAGCCAAACAACTTTGTTCCTAAGAATTGACTTAGCTGTCATATGTCTGGGTTGCATAATTCTTCCCCTGGAATATTGCCAACACCAATTGTTAGTGGTTCCCCCCAACTCACTGCTACTTAACAGGAATGAATACAAGCACCATCGAGGCTGGGATTATAAAAAGCCGACACTGACACAACTTAGATTCTACCTGAGCTGAATCCGCACAAAAGAATAATAATTTTGTCTAGATTTTTAAGATTTATAGTCTGTCTACCTCATAGGAGCTTACAATGAAACATCAGTGTGTTGTGGTCAAAGAGGGGTCTAAAATCCTATTGCAGATCTTACCTTTTACCTAGAGTAGCATTCTAAGTACAGGCCCAAATACCACACACAAAATGATGGCCTTTATTTCAAACGTGAGGAAAACACACACACACACACACACACACGAATGGAGTGGGCCAGGAAGAGAAGGGAAAAAGGGTGGGGGTGGGTGGCACAGAGATGGTGCCTCAGCACCTTGTCTCATCCTTATCTACAGGGAGAGGGGGGAGAATCCCTCCCAGTTGCCTCTTAGAAGGTTGGAAAGGGGAGTGGTTATGTGGTACCAGCCCTGGGTTCCTGGTGAGGGGAGATACATCCTGGGAAAAGGGGTTATTTGACTGACAGGTAGGTGGATAGGGCAGGGGAGGTGTGGCTTCCAATTTATGGACCTAATCTAGCTAACTGCCTTATCCTGTATTAAGTGCACAACATATTTAAGTTTCTATTGTTTAGAAATTAGTGTAAAACAGCTTAAAGTCTTTCAATTCTCATTTCACTGGGGAAAAAAGTTTTGGCACATCTTATGAAAATTTTATCAAAAAATTTAGACTGATTATAAAAAGCTAGAAAGCTATCCTAAAAGTTAAAAATATTATTTATCTTTATAATCTGATTTTAGGTTATTGCAAAACTTTTTGGATTACCTAAAACTATATTTCAGCTTCTAACTAGAAATGCCCAGTTTAGTACACACTACTTCTAAACAATCGTTCAGCGCTTGCCTGGTAAGGTCTAGTCTCTCTTACAGGCTATCAGAATAACTAAACATGGAAAAATATTGTCGAGGCCAACGCCGTGGCTCACATGGTTAATCCTCTGCGTGCAGCACCAGCATCCCATATGGGTGCCGGGTTCTTGTCCCAGTTGCTCCTCTTCCAGTCCAGCTCTCTGCTGTGGCTTGGGAGGCAGTGGAGGATGGCCCGGGGTACTTGGGCTCCTGCACCTGCAAGGGAGACCAGGAGGAGGCACCTGGCTCCTGGCTTAGGATCGGCACAGTGCTGTCCATAGCGGCCATTTGGGGAGTGAACCAACAGAAGAAAGACCTTTCTCTCTCTCTCCCTGTCTATAAATCTACCTGTCAAAAAAAATATATTGTCAAAATTAAAAGAAATAACTCCATAACATCAAAATACCACTGAAGAACTAATAGTTGATTGCAAAACTGGAGAAACAAGACTGCTTGTTATATAACCCAAGCTTTAAAAGGGAAATAAGATAGCAGAACTATTGTCGACAGCTGTTTACCAAGCTCCATCTGTTATAACCACCACCACACTAGCAGCTTTGCTTGCCGTCACATCAAATTCCTAGAGAGACCCCAGCAAGGTAAGCAATTAACATGCATGTGCAATACTGAAAACTCAGAGAGAGAGAAAGAAGGGTGTGACTCACTCTTGGTTTGACTCCAGAATTTACCTGTTTCACTCACCAAGCTCGGGAGAAGGGGGTTGGATACATTCACTTGCTGGACTACTTGAAGGGCAACCGAGACATGGTCCTAGGGCATGCGAATAGTTTGCTTCCCAAGAGAGAAAGCAACACTAGTCCTTGGCTTCTGTTGACCTGTCCTCACGCTACAGAGGGTTTCCCCGGCTGCTCTGTGAAAGTTCAACCATGTGTAGGCTAGTACACAGAAAATCACACTTAGTTTCACTATTTCACAATATTTCACAACACCAGCAAATTCATAATAAAGTCACAGTTTTAAGGAAATCGAGAGGTCTCAATTTCCAGACTGTGGGATACAAACAAGACCTTCAGTAAAATGACAGAAAATCCACATCGAATGGAAACTGGATTTCTCTTCTTTTTCTTTTCTTACTTATCGCTACCTCCACTTCCACTTTAATTAAAAGGCATAAAGAGGCAAAATGGGATTATACTAGCAGTTTTGTAGGAGGCATGAACTAATTCTACTCAATCTCTCTGGAAAAACTTAGGGTTTTAAACCCTATCAGTATGCAATTCAGTTTTACATCATATTAATTTGTTTTGTCAGCATGGGATATATTAATGTTATGTCCAACTGTGCTGCCGATGGACACTTAGAAACATGTTCTTGGGGGGCAGCACTGTGGCATGGCAGGTTAGCTGCTATCTGCAGCACCGGCATCCCAGATGGGCATTTTCCCACCCAGCTCCCTGCTAATAGTGTAAGGTCCCGGGTTTCGGCACCAATGTAAGGCTGCCACAAAACACACCAGACACTGGAGTTAGGGAGAGGGTTTATTGGAGAAAGCCCAGCAGGCTGGATGGAAGGGGTGAGGAAGGAAGGGAGAGAGAGAAGGAGAGTGTACGAGAGAGAGAGACAGAGACGGTGGTCAGGAGGCAGAGAGGAAGAGAGAGAGAGGAGAGGAACGAGAGAGAGCGAGCAGGAAAGAAGAGCCGAGAGAGAGCGCCACCATGTTCAGGAACAGGACCTTTTAAAACTTTGCTGGAGGGTAGGCAAGGAAGTAGGAGCAGCAAATCCCATTAGGATGGGGGTGGAGCTTGACACCAGTGGTTGGGCCATGTGGCCACCTGGCTTCCAGCAATGGCTTCGGGGGCTAGAGCCTAGGATGGTGTCAGGGTGTAGATGGTGCCATAGATAAGACTGTGCCATTTTCCTAACAAATAGCCTAGGAAACCAGTGGAGAAATGGCCCAAGTTCTTGGGTCCCTGCCACCCACGTGGGAGGCCAAAAGCTCCTGGCTTAAGATCTGCCCAATTCTGGAGGTTGTTTGGTCATTTGGTAAGTGAACTGTCGCTCCCTCTCTCTCTGTGACTCTACCGTTCAGTCTTTCAAATAAATTGTAAACCCTAAAAAGAAAAGAAAGAAATGTGCTGAGGGCATGTAATCCCCAGCACATTCCTGGATCCACACTGTTCCTGCAAGGTGAGTTTACCCCACCTCTTCTTCGTCTCTTTTCAAAATGAAGGACAACCACTTTCAGACCCTCTATATTTTGCTTTCCATTAAATGTACTGGGTTTTCATCAAGAAATGAAGAGTGTCTGGAGTTCAGAAGTAAGTGATATTGTGTTGATAACTGAGGAGACATAGGCGATACTTCCTTTTTGTTTTTAGCAGTTCGGACCTGAATCAAAGGACACTCTGGTCAGACAGAAACAAAACTGCAAGCTGAACAGCAAATGCTGATGCACAGACATAAATGGGCAGTGGCTGGCTTACCAGCTGGCTTCGTGCCTCCCTACTGCTCCAAAGAGGAAACTGGCGCTGATTTGGGTTGGGCTAGGTTTGTTGCCACGAGCCGGGCTCAAAGGCTGGGCTGGTGAGAGCAGGAGCTGAAAGGCTAGGCAGGACCCTTGTGCTGCCCGGTCAGCTTCCCTCTCAACAAAATTCAGTTGTGTGATCACACACAAGTACACTCACAGCAACGGCTGTGTACGTGATTACTCAGGAAAATATTTCATGAGCAGGCACCATTCCAGGAATAATATAGAGGTAAGGGTGCACATGTTAAAAATCTCCAGAGGGACACAGCCGTAGACATAGATAATTCCAGTAATGTGGTATGTCCCATGACAGAAACTGCCCACTGTTTGCGGTGCCCACATGGGATGTGGGAAGACATGGAGGGTAGAAGCACATTTCTTGCCTGCCACATGAAGCTTACAGGCTATAGGGATACCAATGATGGGGTTCAGGACATGCCACCCCAAAATATAACTGTAGGAAATGGCATTTTGCCACTTCAAAAATGCTTCTTTGGCATGCGGATTGTTTTGAGTAATTTGGGAAAGAGCCTTCACTGGATAAGCTCTGAAAACAGGGCTGAGGGTTACCCTTGATAGGAGAAATGGACATCAGTAAAGAAACTCTCCCCAGGAAAGGGAGTCTCCCACACTTGGAACAGAAGGATGGCTCTAAACCAGGAGGATCCCTTCATCAAAGGAGAGGCATTTACATCTGCATAACAAATCTTACTCTTCTAAGCATACATTTCTTGGTCACCTCCCACAGCTAGCTTCTGCAGGCCTTCTTTGTTTCACTAGACAAGGGATTTAAGCCACCATAGGAACCTCTGAGCTAAAAAGCATCTGATTGTTCTTTTCTAATGTCTTGTGACAGGGGTCCAACCCAGCTAAGAATTGAGAACAGCAAAAGTTAGTTTTTTCTTACCCTGCACTGCAAAACTAAGAAGCAACTGGAAATGCATGGAGCTAAAAACTTTTCAATTTTTCTCATGGGTGTAATTTCTGATGACAGCTATTGGCTGTAAAACCTGTGTAAGACATTCAGCATATTTCAACATGGCTTAATAATTAATGAACATCCTCTGTCATTAATTTATAATAAACCCAAGCTGCTTCAGTTTTCTCAAATGCACTGCTCAAGATTGTACCTCAGTGGTAACTAGCTGAAGGCGACAGCCCTTAAATGCCTCGATTTGCATCTGTCATGTGATGTTTTTTGGAAAATCACAGTAAATGATCAGTGAGTGAATTTAGGAATTCTGGAAGAGGTCAGGATTCTCGATTATTTTCTGTAACTGGTGAGGGGCTTTTCTTGTCATTAGAATACATGGTGGGGCCGGCGCCATGGCTCACTAGGCTAATCCTCGCCTGTGGCGCTGGCACCCCAGGTTCTAGTTCCGGTCGGGGTGCCGGATTCTGTCCCTTCTCCTCCAGTCCAGCTCTCTGCTGTGGCCCAGGAAGGCAGTGGAGAGTGGCCCAAGTCCTTGGGCCCTGCACCCACATGGGAGACCAGGAGGAAGCATCTGGCTCCTGGCTTCGGATCAGCACAGCGCGCGGGCCGTAGCAATCATTTGAGGGGTGAACCAACGGAAGGAAGACCTTTCTCTGTCTCTCTCACTAACTCTGCCTGTCCAAAAAAAAAAAAAAAAAAAAAAAAAGACTACATGGTGGAATAAACAGACTAAACAGACTTCCTCCCATTAACCACAAACAAAAGAAAAAATTTATCCTTACTTTAGGTACCAAGATTCACCATAACTTTTGGTGAATCTAATTTTCTGATTTATGTTGGTATGGAGATACTGGATGAAATACTTTGATGCTATTTGGTAAAATAGCATGAATTTTTTAAAAAAGCAACTATTTATTTGCGCATTGTAAAGAATTAGCTACAGAGTATTCAGCCAAATCTGTTTATTATTGGTACTTACATCAACAAATACAACCACTTAATTTTCACTATAAGTGTTCAATGAGAGAAATCAAGCTTTGTTTCCGATGTGTGTTTGCCTGTGTGTGTGTGTGTGTGTGTTTTGGCTGAATTTTACGTATGTATACATGTGAATGTTTTCATTTATATTTTTTGTTAGTTTTGAAATGATGGTGGGGCCAATGCAGTGACACAGCAAGTAAAGCCACCACCTGCAGTGCCGGCATCCCATACTGGCACCAGTTCAAGTCCCAGCTGCTCCATTTCCAATCCAGCTCTCTGCTATGGCCTGGGAAAGCAGTAGAAGATAACCCAAGTTCTTGGGCCCCTGCATCTGTGTGGGAGATCTGGAAGAAGCTCCTAATTCTTGGCTTCAGATCGGCACAGCTCTGGCCTTTGTGGCCAATTGGGAAGTTGGAACAGTGGATGGAAGTCTCTCTCTCTCAGCCTCTCCTTCCCTCTCTGTGTAATTCTGACTTCCAAATAAATAAATAAATATTTTTTAAAAAGGTGGAAAGTATTAAAAAATCATTGCTTTTCATTGTTTCATCTCCATATTTCTAGGTCTTCTCTTTGTCTACCTGTTAGGAAGTTAAAAATTAGCCTATGTGTGTGTGAGAAGGGCCTGAAGAAATCAGCATCTGTTTTGGAAGCCCCAGAAGCCCAGCATTTTGAACTTCCAAGTCCTGTTCGGACCCTGCTAACCTCCCAGGTGGTCCCTGCCCTTCTCCAAGGAAAGCTCCCAGGAGAATTCTCTCTCCTCAGGAGCAAATGGGTTACCTGACTTGATAACATGGGGCATCAAAAACTTTACAGAGACCCTAAGGTAAGTCCCTCTGCTCTGCCCAGCACCAGCAAATCTGGGGAGAATTTGCTAATTTTCACCCAACAAACCCTTTCACCAGGGCTCCCCATCCTTTGTCCTGGAGGACAAGGGGTGGGAGGATAAGAGACTCCCTTAAAAACTGGGAATCCAAACACAGAGACTGCACGCTCAGCCCTCTGCTCTCTGCTGAGCCCACCACCTGGCTTGCCCAGGTGTGTCTTCTCCATTCAACCATGTAACCTCGCTCTCCCCCAGTCCGAGTGACTGGGCACCCCCCATGTGTCCCTTCCATTCTGACGGATGCCCTACCCCCCAATGAAACCTTATTAATTCGCTCTGTGTTTCACGCCTGAATTCTTTCTCGCATGAAGACAAGAACCCCACAGCTTCCATGGCTCTTTTTTCTGGATGACATACCCAAGCACACAGAGGCCCTGAGGCTCTCCTGGAACTGCCAGAGCCTCCAACAGTAGTTACCTAGTTTCATCTAATTCCAGCCCTAAACCACAAAATTCCTCACCCCTCAGGAGCCACCCATCACTGATCCATTACGCCCATCAACAATCAACCCCCAATTTGTGTTTATTTAAACGTTTATTTATTTGTTTACTTATTTGAAAGGTAGACAGAGACAGAGAGAGAGAGAGGAAGGAAGGAAGGGAGAAACCTTCTATCTGCTGGTTCATTTTCCAAATGCCCACAACAGCCAGGGCTGGGCCAGGACAAAGCCAGAAGCCAGAAACTCCACCCAGGTCTGCTGGGCAGGATACACTGACCCAAGTACTTGAGCCATCATCTGCTGCCTCGTAGGATACATTAGCAGGAAGCTGGATTGAATGTAGGGGAGCCAGGACTCAAACTGACACTGATATGGGTTGCAGTTGTTCCACATGGCAGCTTTACTTGCTGTGCTACAATGCCTGCCCCCTTAATTTGTATTTAAATACTGTTGAAGACCCAAATGACCTATGTGTAATTTAAAAGACCTTTCTACAGTTATCTATTATCCAAAGGACAACCTGTAACTATGTAGGATGTTATATCTGGTTAATAAGAGAGAGACCTCAGGGTCGGTGCTGTGGCATAGTGGGTAAAGCTGCCCCCTGAAACTGGCATCCCATAAGTGTGCCAGATTCAAGTCCTGCTGCTCTACTGCCTATCCAGCACCCGTGAAAGCCGCAGAAGATGACCCAAGTGCTTGGGGCCCTGCCACAGAAGTGGGAGACTGGGATGAAACTCCTGGCTTCGGCCTGGCCCAGCCCTGGCTGTTGTAGCTATTTGAGAGGTGGACCAGTGGATGGAATCTCTCTCTCTCTTAGTATGCCTTTCATATAAACAAAATAAATATTAAGAGAGAGAGAGAGAGAGGGAGGGAGGGAGGGAGGGGGGGGAGAGAAACCCGGAGAGAAGATCTGCTGAAATTTAAGGTACCCCTTATAGATACCTGTTCAATAATGGAACTAGCTTCCCATAAAGTTAGGACTATCCCTTTTCTGGACCCGTGGTCAGACAACTGCTTATCTAGTGTATAACAGGAAGGCAAATGTAAGACAAGTTTTTTTTTTGTTTTTGACAGGCAGAGTGGACAGTGAGAGAGAGAGACAGAGAGAAAGGTCTTCCTTTTTCCGTTGGTTCACCCCCCAGTAGCTGCTACAGCTGGCTGGCGCACTGCGCTGATCCGAAGCCAGGAGCCAGGTGCTTCCTCCTGGTCTCCCATGCGGGTGCAGGGCCCAAGCACTTGGGCCATCCTCCACTGCACTCCAGGGCCACAGCAGAGAGCTGGCCTGGAAGAGGAGCAACCGGGACATAATCCAGCGCCCCAACCGGGACTTGAACCCCGTGTGCCCGCGCCAGAGGAGGAGGATTAGCCTATTGAGCCACGGCGCAGGCCCAAGACTAGTACTTCTAAATATAGCACTGAAAACTCTGGAAATACAGGGAGTACAAAGTACCTTGGTTTCACAGAGTTGTAGACAAGGATGAACAATGCATAATGAAAAAGAGGTCAATTCACTGGGAAGGTGTAACAATTACAAATATATAAGCATTCAATACCTGAGCACCTAAATACATAAAGCAAACAATGACAGAATTGAAGAGGGAAATAAACAGCAAAACAATGATAGCGGGGGACTGGAATGCCACACTTTCGATAATGGACAGAACAACAAAATACAAAACAAACAAGGAAACAGCAGACTTGAACACTATAGACCAAATGGACCCAACAGATGTATTCATACGTAGAACATTCCATCTAATAGTGGCAGAATATGTATTCTTCTCAAGTGCACACTGAATATTCTCCAGGACAAGTCACAAAACAAGTCTTAATAAATTTAAGAAGGCTGAAATGATACTAGGTATTTTTCTGACTATTTTAGAATTAAATTAGAATAGCAGACAAAATACTGGCAAATTCACAAATCAGTGGAAATCAAACAGAATAGGCTGAATAACCAGTAAATGTACCTGCAGGGCACCAGAATACACCATCCCCAGATACTCTTCCATGGCACATGGATTTTGAGCTAAAGGCCACTGTGAATCAGCAAATGATGAAGCTGTTAGAGCACAAGATTTTATCTTTTGGAAGTAAATTTATATTCATAAAGTAAACTTCCATGAGTAGAGATGTCTCCCTCAACTCATTAGGAAGAGAAAGAATTTGAATTTTTATCAAGAAACAAAAGCTCAACTTCAAGGTACAGACTAAACCTTACTAAACAACTCTCGTTTACCATACTTATTCCTCCCATTCCTGTAACTTGCATCCACAGCCTAGAAATTCCAGATTCTTATTTCTTTGTTTTAGCCTGAGATGGTACTCAAGTCCAAGTTTTCACTATCCATGTGGGTTACTCATAGCTGGGTGTTCCATGTGTACATAAAGGATGCACAAGTTACAACATTTATAAGACCAGCCACTGTGGCACAGTGGGTTAAGCTGCTGCTTGGGATGCCTATATCCCACACTGGAGTGTCACTTCCAGTCTCAGCACCACTGCTTCCAATCCAGCTTCCTGGGAAGCTGCAGATGATGGCTCAATTACTTGGGCTCCTGCCACCCAGGTGGGAGGCCTCAGTGGAGTTCAGGGTTCCTGGCTTGGGCCAGACCCAGCCCTGGCTGTTATGACCATTTGGGGAGTGAACCTGCAGATGGAACATCCTCCCCCCCACCCCACTTTTCAAGCAGATGAAAACAATTAAAAATATGTTTGTTTTTCTCTTGTTAATTTGTCTTCAGCCAATTCACAGAGCCCCATCTGGAAAACTCCACATGGAGGGAAGAAAGAAATTTTTCCTCCACCAGGGGCCAAAGAGGAATTTAAAAGGAAAACAGAGGGGCTGGTGCTGTGGTGTAGCAAGTAAAGCTGCCACCTGCAGTGCTGGCATCCCATATGGGCGCTGGTTTGAGTCCTGGCTCTTCCTCTTTCGATCCAGCTCTCTGCTGTGGTCTGGAAAGCAGTAGAACATGGCCCAAGTCCTTGGGCCCCTGCACCTGCGTGGGAGACCTGGAAGAAGCCCCTGGCTCCTGGCTTCAGATCAGCTCAGCTCTGGCCATTGAGGCCATCTGAGGAGTGAACCAGCGAATGGAAGACCTCTATCTCTCTCTGCCTCTCTATAACTGCGCCATTCAAATAAATAATTTTTTAAAAAAATAGAAAGTATCTTGAGACAAATTAAAATGCAAAAAATAACAAACAAAAACTTACAGGATAGAGCAAAGTTTATAGGGATGAACACCAACATTAAAAAATATTTTAAACAGTCAGTCTAACAAGGAACTAGAAATCTAAGAAGAAACTAAGCCCAAAGTTACTAGCAGGAAGGAAAGAATAAAGATGAGAACGGAAATAAAGGAAATAGAAAATAGAAAACAACAGAGAAAAAACTGAGAATTCTTTTTCTTTTTTTAAAGATAGGGACAGATATTTGGCCTAGCAGTTCAGATGCCAACTTTCATATCAGGGTGCCTGGGCTTGCCAATCCAGACTCTGGGACACCGCACTGAGGGTTCCAGTGACAGAGCTCTTCCCACCCATCCTGGACGCCCTGGATTGAGTTCTTGGCTCTGGGATTTGGCCCCATGGCTGTTGCAGGCCATGTTTGAAGGAGTAAACCAGTGGATAGGAGCTCTTAGGACTCTGTCTCTCTCTCTCTTTCAAATAAGTAATTTAAAAAAAGATAAACAAAATTGACAAATCTTTAGTGAGATTAGTTACAAAAGGGAAAAAATAAAGAAAAAAACATAAAAATCAGAAATGAAAGATGAGCTATTCCAATTGACACCAAATAAACAGGATCATAAGAGACTACTATGAACAATTACATGCTAACAAATTGGATAACTTAAAAAATTCCTAGAAACATACAACCTATCAAGTCTGAATCATGAAGAAATAGAAACTGAACAGACCATTTTTGGGCTTAGTAAACAAAATCCTCCCAGTAAAGAAAACCCCAGGTGCAAACACCTTCACTGGCAAATTCCAGAAAATATTTAACAAAGGACTGACTCCATTCCCAAGCCCGAAGTTCATCACAGTTCAGGACAGCTCCTAGTCGTCTCAGCTGCAGTGCGAAATGGACTCAACTGCAGTTTGATCTGCTGTTCCAGAAGCAAGCCATAAGCCTGGAGCATCCATGTCCACATGCGGCTAGCTCTGCAAGTGCCCGAATGCATGATCTGTCAGGGGATGGTCCCCTGTGCTTGGTTTAGAAGGATGTGGCAAAAAATCTGGTGGCAAGGCAGAGACTTGTCACTTGTTACACAGCTATGAGATAAAATGCTGCCTTCCACTGAGAAGACATACAAATGGCCAACAGGCACAGTTGTCGCTTGGTACTCTCAGATGCAACTTTTATAAAATATTCTTGACCTGGGGATAGTTGAATCTGAGGATGCAGAACTCATGGATACAGAGGGTCAGGTGTTTCAACACCACTGATCCTCAGGGAAATGCAAGTTACAGTCACTATGAGTCATCCACTAGGGTGACTGCTATCAAGAAAAGAAAGATAACAAGTGTTGACAAAGATGTGAACAAACTCTTGTACACTGTTGCTAGGAATGTAAAATGGTGCAGCCTCTATGGAAAACAGTACAGGGATTCCTCAAGTAATTCAAGAGAAGAACAGGGGCTGGTGCTGTGGCACAGCAGGTTAAGGCCCTGGCCTGAAGCGCAGGCATCCAATATGGGTGCTGGTTTGAGATCCGGCTGCTTCACTTCCAATCCAGCTCTCTGCTATGGCCTGGGGAAGCAACAGATGATGGCCCAAGTCCTTGGGCCCCTGTACCCACGTGGGAGACCCAGAAGAAGCTCCTGGCTCCTGGCTTTGGATCAGCACAGCTCCAGCTGTTTCAACAACTGGGGAGTGAACCAGCAGTTGGAAGGCCTCTCTGCCTCTCCTCTCTCTCTGTAACTCTTTCAAACAAATAATCTTAAAAGAGAGAGAGAGAGAGAGAGAGAAAAGAACCGCCGTATGATCCAGCAATTCCACTGAAATTGGGACCTCAGAGAGGTAGCTACAGTCCCATAGCCACTGCATAATTATTCATTATTAATAGATAAGATGTAGAAGCAACTTAACTGGATAAAGAAAGGTGGTATGTCCATGCAATGGAACACTGCTCAGCCTTTATGCAGAAGGAAGGAACCCTACCACATGGATCAATCTGTAGGACAGCATGCTCCCTGAGTTAAGCCAGTCACAGAAGCACAAGTACTGCATGATTCCACTTGAGTGAGGTGACTGAAATATCAACGTCATAGATGCAAACAGAGGAATGGTGGTTGCCAGGCAGGGGGAGGAAGGGTGGGGTGCTATACAATGGCCACTGAGTTTTAGTTATGCAAGATGATTAAGTTCTAGAGATCTGCTTTACAACAAACATTGCCTACAGATAACAGTTCTATAATGTGCAATTGTAAACTTAAGAGGGTAGAGCTCCCATAATAAAAAAAACAGCTGCAGATTATATTGGTATATTAGCATAACTCTAGGTAACGAATTTAGCAATATTTATCTAGCACCTCTGAAAAGTTCAAAATTGTCAATTCCATAATTGCACTCCTGAGATGCCATCTTCAGGAAACAGTCTAAAATATAGAAAAGACCTTGTATCTAAAGATGTCCATTAGAGCAACACTTATAACTCTAACAAGCAAAAGCAACAATAGTCAGCTGAGGAATATTCCCTCCATGCATTATTATCTAACCAGTAAAATTTAAGTGCTTAGAGGTGGTACTTTGCATAACTGCTCATAACATAGCCCTTAATAAGATTAGACTTCAAGCATGCACACTGATGCTGAAAGGGAACACACAAAAATTGCTGAAATTTTTGTACTGCTATTTTAAACTTTGATAATTTGATATATATATATATATGTGAGACATGTGTAATGATATATTTGACATATATAAGTAAAAGGCACTGTTCACAAAAATATGATTGAGAAATGAAATATATTTCTGTCAGCTGCAATTCATTTGTCTCCCTACTTTCACTTCAAGACAGCTTATATATAACAGAAAACAGAAGGAAACAGGCCTATGCCACAGTTCTACACTAGGGCAGACTGATTTCTTCTAGGTAGGAAGGGTTCTGTGGTGCTCCCAACCTTCACTACAGGCAAACTTGACAACTTCCTGGGATGTGGCTTGCAGAACTCATCTCTCCTGACACCAGGAGACAATTTAGCTCATCCCTTGCTGTAAGGGAGCTGTGAATTGCTGTCCTGATAAACACACACACCAAACCAAAATCCAAGTCTGCTTCAGAATTAAAACATAAAACCCAAAACTAACTGCTTTAAGCCTACAGAACAATTAATTTAGTAGCGCCTGAAGCACACAGTCCTCCTTTAGACCTGATGAACATGTCTCATTTCATTTCACACATTTTTTTTTTAAAGATTTATTTATTTATTTGAAAGGCTGAATTACAGAGAGGCAGAAGCGCAGAGAGAGAGAGAGAGAGAGAGAGAGAGAGAGAGAGAGACAGGTCTTTATCCACTGGTTCACTCCCCAAATGGCCGCAACAGCTGGAGCTGAGCTGATTGGAAACCAGGAGCCAGGAGCTTCTTCTGGGTCTCCCATGCGGGTGCAGGGGTCCAAGGACTTGGGGCATCTTCTACTGCTTTCCCAGGCCATAGCAGAGAGCTGGATTGGAAGTGGAGCAGTTGGGACTTGAACCAGTGCCCAAATGGGATGCCAGCACTGCAGGCGGCAGCTTAGCCTGCTATGCCACAGCGCTAGCCCCCAAGCTCCATATTAACAAGGGATCTGTTAAACCTGTACAGATATGATTCATGTTATCTGAACAGCTTTCGCTTAGTTCCTGATTAAACCTAACTTAAATCCACAAATTCCTGAATCATACATTTTTTTTCTTAATCATGACTGAAACATCATATTTAACAATGTACATGTTGGGGCCAGCGCTGTGGCATAGTGGATAAAGCTGCTGCCTGCAGTGCCAGCATCCCAAATGGACGCCAGTTTGAGACCCGGCTGCTCCACTTCCGATACAGCTCTCTGCTATGGCCTGGGAAAGCAGTAGAAGATGGCCCAAGTCCTTGGGCCCCTGCACCCACGTGGGATACCCAGAGGGAGCTCCTGGCTCCTGGCTTCAGATTGGCACAGCTCTGGCTGTTGCACACAACTCGGGAGTGAACCAAAGGATGGAAGACCCTCCCCCCTCTTCTCTCTCTGTGTAACTCTTTAAAAATAAATAAATCTTTTAAACACATGTTTAAATTTTGTATTCTCATGATCAGTAAAGTAAAATAGAAAATTCAAACACTCAAGCCTTAATAAAATTTTACAAAATGTTAATCTTTGACTCCGTACTTTATAGCTATCATGTTACATGAAAACATGAAACCTTTAAATTGTTAGTATTAGATCAAGTAAGAGGAAAGACTAAACATTAACTTCTATCTTCTGGGTCCTTCATCACATGTTACTTGCTAGTCAGGTCACATTATTTTATTCAAAGATAAGATAATAAAAAAATATTTATATAGCCTAACAGATAACAATGCAGAAATGGATTGTGGCATTATCTTTTAAAATAGAACAGGCCTTGTATGAAAGAATTTTCTAATAATTGAGAATACTGCTGTCTTTAAATATAGTTTTGGATATTCTGATGTAAACTATGGAAAAACATCTGAGTATAAAGAGCATATAATTTTTATACACTTTTTTCTGCTCTAATCACCACTATGAATTTCAGATTTTGGTGAAAAAACTATCTTGGGTTTAAAAAGCATATGGCGCAGGAGTTTGGCTTAGTGGTTAAGACTCCATTTAAGATACTCACACTCATGCCCCAGGCTGCAGTATCTCGGTTTGAAAGCTGGCTCTGGCTCCTAATTCTAGCTTCCTGTAGGTGTGGACCCTGGAAGGTGGCAGTGATAGCCCAAGTAGCTGGGTTCTTGCCACACATGTGGGACACCAAGAATAAGTTCCTAGGTCCCAGGGAGTGAACCAGCAGATGGGATGCATCTGTCTCTCTCTTTCTCAAATAAAGAATATTAAAATTTAAAATAAGGTGTGTGTACCTATTTACATTAAATAATCATATGCTAGTTGCTCCTGCCTATATGCTCATATATTTTAAAAAACAAGTTTGGAAAGATCCATTGACTTATAGTTTAACTAAACTATATTCATTCATGTCACCTCGAGGTTCTGATAAGAAAAATAAACTATATTGTCCAAATGGTATACTGGGCCTGGTGCTGCGGCATGGGGGCTAGAGCCACTGCCTGCAGTGCCAGCATCCCATATGGGCACCGGTTTGAGTCCCAGCTGCTCCACTTCCAGTCCTGGTCTCTGTTATGGCCTGCGAGAGCAGTAAAAGATGGCCCAGGTCCTTGGGCCCCTGCACCTGTATGGGAGACCTGGAAGAAGCTCCAAGCTGTTGGCTCCGATTGGCCCAGCTCTGGCTGTTGTGGCCAATTGGGGAGTGAACCAGTGGATGGACGACCTCTCTCTCTCTTTCTCTCTGCCTCTACCGCTGTAACTCTGCCTTTCAAATAAATGAATCCTAAAAAATGGTATTACCAAGGCTAGCAATTCAGTATTACAATTTATTTTTTTTAAAGATTTTTATTTTTTTGAGAGGTGGAATGACTTCATGAAATGCTCTTGGACTGGTGGCTCCATCCACATGATTTGCACCTCAGACTGCAGTGGTAACTTAATCGCGGAACTTAAGCATCTTTAGGTTATGGAATTACACTTTTTACTACTTGATATCTCCCTGTGGATGTACGTTTCTTCCCCTCTCTCATTCCATCCCATTTCTAGAACATACACAGATTTTTACCCTTAATCCTAAGCAACTCTTCGGACAACACAGAGTATTCACATGCAAGACACGTTTCCTTTTTTTTTTTTTTTTTTTTTTTTTTTTTTTTTTTTTTTTATTTTTGACAGGCAGAGTGGACAGTGAGAGAGACAGAGAGACAGAGAGAAAGGTCTTCCTTTGCCGTTGGTTCACCCTCTAATGGCCGCCGCGGTAGCGCGCTGCGGCCGGCGCACCGCACTGTTCCGATGGCAGGAGCCAGGTGCTTCTCCTGGTCTCCCATGGGGTGCAGAGCCCAAACACTTGGGCCATCCTCCACTGCACTCCCTGGCCACAGCAGAGAGCTGGCCTGGAAGAGGGGCAACCGGGACAGGATCGGTGCCCCGACCGGGACTAGAACCCGGTGTGCCGGCGCCGAAAGGCGGAGGATTAGCCTGTTGAGCCACGGCGCCGGCCAAGACACGTTTCCTAGGTAAAGAATTCTAACTGCAGTCCTTTGCCTATGAGTGTCTCCGTGTTTAGTCACAGAGGGGTAAGTTAAACTCCTCTACCTAAGGTGCTCTGTGATCTCAGGTGGGTCAGAGGAGTTCGTGATGCTATTTGAAAACTGATTTCACTGCTGCTTGTTTTAAGACCACCTCATCTAAATGTCATCAGGCTCAGAAAAGTTACAGAAAATCACAGAATCATTTTTTCCACGGGAGTTTCTACCAGATTTTTTTTTATAGAGTAACATAGGCCGAGAAATTTCTAAAAGTTTATTTATTTTTTATTTATTTGAAATCACAGCAAGAAAGAGACAGAGACAGAGACAGAGATCGTCCATCTACTTGTTCACCCCCTAGATGCCTCCAACAGTCAGAGTTTGGCCAGGAAGAAGCCAGGAGGCAGACGGTCCATCCAGGTCTCCCACGCGGCACAGATTCAGGGCCATCATCTACTGTCTACAGGGTGAGTATTAGCAGGAAGCTAGATCTAAGGTGGAAGTGACATACAACCCCAGGTACTCCAACATGGGATGTGCGCACTCTAAGCAGAGGATTAATCTGCTATACCACAATGCCTGCCTCAAGTAACATATTTTAGAATTTGGTACTACATAATTTAAAAGGTATACCATATACTCAATAATAAAGAATTAAAGTAACCACAAATACAATAGCCATTCATTGAACATCTACTATGTTCCAGACTACACTAGATGGTTTAAGCACTTTGCTTCATTCAGTTTATTTCTCACAATAAGTCTATATGTTAGCTAATACTCTCCCCACGGAACAGAAATGGAATCTGAGGTTCCAATTCATTTGTCCACTATAAATGATTCAACTGTGAATAAAATTCACAACTATTATCTTGCAGGGATATCAGGTGTAGTGGTAAAGACACTGCTTGGGATGCTTGCATCCTGGATCAAAGTGACTGAGTTTGAGTCCCCTGTATGCTTCCAAGTCCAGCTTCCTGTTAATGTGCATCCAGGGAGGCAGCACGTGAGTGACCATGTGAGTGACCCAGATTTTGTTACTGACTGCTGGCTTTGACCTGGTCCAATCCTGGCTGTTACAAGCATGTGGGGAGTGAAACAATGGATGGGAGTCTGCATGCCCTCTCTCTGCCTCTCAGAAACAACTTTTTATTTTATTTTATTTTTATTTTTTTTATTTTATTTTTTTGACAGGCAGAGTGGACAGTGAGAGAGAGAGACAGAGAGAAAGGTCTTCCTTTGCCGTTGGTTCACCCTCCAATGGCCGCCACGGTTGGCGCGCTGCGGCCGGTGCACGGCACTGATCCTAAGCCAGGAACCAGGTGCTTCTCCTGGTCTCCCATGGGGTGCAGGGCCCAAGCACTTGGGCCATCCTCCACTGCCTTCCTGGGTCACAGCAGAGAGCTCGCCTGGAAGAGGGGCAACCGGGACAGAATCCGGTGCCCTGACCGGGACTAGAACCCGGTGTGCTGGCGCCGCAGGGCGGAGGATTAGCCTATTGAGCCGCAGTGCCGGCCAGAAACAACTTTTTTTTATTTATTTTTTATTTATTTATTTATTTATTTATTTTGGACAGGCAGAGTGGACAGTGAGAGAGAGAGACAGAGAGAAAGGTCTTCCTTTTGCCGTTGGTTCACCCTCCAACGGCCGCCGAACCGCGCTGTTCCGATGGCAGGAGCCAGGTGCTTATCCTGGTCTCCCCTGGGGTGCAGAGCCCAAACACTTGGGCCATCCTCCACTGCACTCCCTGGCCACAGCAGAGAGCTGGCCTGGAAGAGGGGCAACCGGGACAGGATCGGTGCCCCGACCGGGACTAGAACCCGGTGTGCCGGCGCCGCAAGGCGGAGGATTAGCCTGTTGAGCCACGGCGCCGGCCCAACTTTTTAAAAACGTGTTTTGGGGGCCAGTGCTGTGGTGTAGTAGCTTACGCCTCCTCCACCTGCAGCGTCAGCATCCCTTTCGAGTGCCGAGTCCCAGTAGATTCGAATCTCAGCTGCTCCTTTTCTGATCCAACTCTCTGCTATGGTCTGGGAAGTCACTAGATGATGGCCCAAGTGTTTGGGTCCCTGCACCCATGTGGGAGATCCGGAGGAAGCTTCTGGCTCCTGGCTCTGGCCAGCTCTGGCTGTTGCAACCATTTGGGGAGTAAACCAGCAGATGGAAGAACTTTCTCTTTGTCTCTCTCTCTCTCTGTAACTCCACCTTTCAAATAAATAAATAAATGAAATCTTTAAAAAAAATTAAAAACATGTTATTGTTTTTTTAAAAAAACTTTTACCTTTTTAAAAAAGATTTATTTATTTATTTGAGAGGCAGAGTTAAAGACAGAGAGAGGTCCTCCATCCGTTGGTTCACTCCACAAATGGCTATGCTGGCTGGAGCTAGCCTGATCTGAAGCCAGGTGCTTCTTCCGGGTCTTTCACTTGAGTGCAGGGGCCCAAGCATTTGGGCCCCCTCTGTTGCTTTCCCAGGCCATTAGCAGAGAGCTGGATCAGAAGAGGAACAGCTGTGATACGAACCCGTGCCCATATGGGATGCCAGTGCCACAGGCAGAGGCCTAACCCACTATGACATGGCACCAGCTCCAAAACCCATTATCTTAATAATAATAATAATAATAATAATAATACTATAGTGTTTTCTAAAGACTTTTGTTTTCAAAAATGGCATTATAAAATGTTTTGGTGTTTTTGTTCCCTTAACTAATGATGGTTTGACAAATACAGAACAGAGAGTTGTAAAGCTTTTAAATTCTTACAGAAGAAGTTGCATTATTTTTTAGTTTATATTCTTGTAACACAATTTGTTTGATGGGTTACAAGTCCCTTTCTTGGATATAACCTTTCTTGGCTCTGGGCGCTGAGTGAGGCAGTTTTCCAGTGGTCATTTCGTAGAGGAGGCAGCTGAGGCTCAGAGGTTAAATGAGATTTGCCTGTGATCACAACAGTAAGTGTCGGGCTAGGTTTTTAAAACTAGAGTTTTGACTGTCAAGTGAAGCAGCATTCTGCTTCTTGATAAAAGTATAGAGTTGGTGTGAGTTTGAGAGCGCCTTATGTTAGCTCTTAGAAAAATATGCCAACCCACATAATTCCTGGCAAAGGAGCCTGAGCTCGCTGGGCCGTATGACCTTCATTGTGGGGAAGGGGCTGCCCCAACTGAGGGCTTCCGGGGGAGGGGATGTCACTCTGGCCATGACCCAGCACTCAGGTTGGAATTATCTGTCTAGAGTACTTAATTTAACTATTTTTTTCAGGAAGGAAGCAACATTTTTTGTTTTCTTGGCCTCTGCTTGGAACATTGTTAATCATTTATGGTAACAGAAGACGTGAACATTTCCTGCTGACTTTTTCTTTTCTTCTTGGAAATGTTGGAATAAACCAGTGGTGGTTTACCAACTTCAGAAATAATTAGCATGCTGTGCTATAGTGAGACTCCTGGTCTTAGGTAAAACTGTGTCTTTGTTTTTTGTCATTTTGTTGTCCTTTGATATAGAGAGGAGAGGTGGTCTCCTCATCTTCACCTCCCTATGGAAGACTAGGGGTACTCATGAATTGGACACATTGATTAGGCGCCCAGTGATAGCCAGGCACTACTCCAGGCACTTGGGATATATCAGGGAACAAAGACAAAACTACCAGCCCTCAGTGAGCCTACATTCTAGCATGGGGAAACAGACAATGGACACTGAAAGCATCAGGTGGTGATGAGTGGGAAGGCTGGGCCAAGCCTCAACAATGTTTGTCTAGAGAGGATCACGCATACCCTACTGCCAGGGATCCCACCCGCGGGTCTCCATGACAGAGCAGTGGGGCTGCTGCATGGATGTTGCACGCACAGGGACGCTGCAGGCTCTGAGCGCGGCCCCCTTCAGCCACTCCAAATGCAGCTGGGACTTTGACACTGTAATGTGAATGGAAGGAGACACCAAGCTTCCATGCTTTCTGTGTTTGCAGGGGCCACACAATAGTAAATTACAAGACAGAAAGTCGGAAAAGCAGGATCGAAGTCCAGCATCATAGAAAAATTTATCTAGGAATATTTGACCAATTATCTGGATTACAAACAATGTATCTACTTAGACATGTATCCAACTCCCTTACTGAGTAACCAATATTTCCTCTGATATCAGCAATGCTATTTTATCACATTTAAATAATAATGAAGCCCAGTGTCTATGCATCACCTGTGTCTCACCCTAATATACTTGTATACAACATGTAAATACACTTTTGCATAGAAAGATACATCTCCATGAATTAGACTCATTAAGGCAAAAAGGATTGGAAAGTCAGTTAACTGGGCAAATACTACTGCAGAGGCACTTTGTTCTTCTTTAATACATATAATTTGGAAAACCTGAGATCATTCCATTGCATAATGATGATGCTGACATATTTATAGAATAAACAACTTGTCTGAAACCACAAGAGTAGTGAATGTCAGAGCTATGAGAGGAACTCAGATCTAAACTTGAAGATATGTCTAATATGCAGTCTCGACTACTTCATCATCACAAAATGCCAAAAAGCAGTCCACTTATTCCAACATAACTCATCTCCTAATGGTTGCTGTACGCCGATAGCTGTATTTCCTCCCTACAGCAGATGTGTGTTTTAGAAGGAAAATTTGCAAATATTATTACCTACGAAAATGAAGATTGGAGATCTTTTAAGGCAAATAATTGGGTGAATAAAGCATCTTTCTTACACTTAGAAGTTAAACTGGATAAAACGTTCACATAAAGAAAACAAGAGGCTAGAAATAACCCTCCAAAAGGCAGTATGGAAGATCCCGGGCCTGCGGCTTTCTCTGGGAGGCCCTTGTGAATGTCACTGTTCACAGCACACGGAAATGAGAGCATTCTGGTCTGGGAAGACAGGAGGGGGAAATGCAGGCCTGGCTAGAAAAACGTGACCTTTCTGTTTGCTAAGCAAACAACAGCACTCCTCATACACACCCCTCTCCCTAGAAAAGCAAGCACGTAGGAAGCACACGTAGAGGGCTAAGGAGTTGTCGATAACTTATGTACCAAAATGTTCTCTGGACAGCAGCATGGCTGTATACGTGTAGTGGCTACCATCTACATCCAGCAGTCTGAGACCCTGGCATTTCTAGGATTTTCATCTTTGTCTACAGAGAAAACAGATGAACATAGAAAGGACAGAATAACAATGCTTTGCCTTTTTTTGTTGACGCAATCACACGTCTCCAGGGCATGAGGACAGAAGTAGGACGCCATAATTTCTATGACATAACAAAGATCATTTTATCTAACTGAAATCCCCACTCCTTTTTCTAAGAATATTACAACAGAGAAGTTTTTTTTTTTTTCCTAACAAGAGGCTCTATTAAAAGATGTCCCACTCTGTCCTTGCACCTGTTATGAGTATGTATTTGATAAAAGTGGTTGAAAGATTGCCTGATTCCTGCACTTTCTCAGGAAGGTTTTTCAAAACACATTCTGAGCCCAGGCACTTACAGTCAATTTTAGCGTCTTCCATCCTAATATTCTTCTTTCTTGAATATGCTGCAACATATCTGCATGTCTCTCTCCTCTTTGCTTTGAGTCCCTCGGCCAGGCAAAGACCAAATAATCAGTGAAGGGGCAGTTTAATCCTGCTGAGTATTATCTCTGCCACAGCTTGAGGTGCACGTAGGAGAAAAGCCAAGAGAGATGAGCCCCACAGCTCTGCAGCCGCGTGTTTGAACAGTAACCTTGCTCACTGAACCAAGTAAAAGCTGAGAAAGGCTTCTGTTCAAAAGAGCCAGTGAAGCTCAAATGGGAGTGGACTGGGAGTTAGGGGAGGCCTCTCCTGGCTACGAACTATGGCTAAACATCCACCCAATTTCAGGAATTCAAACGCAGTCGGGGGCCCAAACAGCAGGTGCATGAAACACACCAGAAGAACTGAGTAGTTTACCGAAAACCACCCCAAGGTTATCTACTCCTCCTCCAAGCTCTTCTCCTGTTGGGTTTCCTGATGCATTAAAAACAACACTGACAACTCTGGGTGGCACTGACAACACTCAGGACCTCTGGAAGAGGCCACTATCTAGAATTAGTGAGGCAGGGAGGCCTCTATTCTTTCTCCAGCTTTATTAAGTGGTGAAAACCTCTAATGGTCTCCCAAGAGAAGACAAAGAACCAATGGATATAAATGGTAAAGCTTTGGAAATGATTTCTCTGTGATGAAATATAAGTCCCTTTGAGCACATGGACCTAACCCAGTAAAGAGAAGGGATACCAGGGTTTCTAAGATGAAGGCAAGTCAAGCACCCACTGGCCTTGGCAACTGATCTTGGTAATGACCTTGGAAAGGTTACTTAGTAGGAGGAGCCAGTGGGGTGCTAGTTTCAGTCCAGCACCACCCAGGGACAGGGCACTGCAGCTGCTTCTTCCCAGCATCATGCCTCCCACCCACCCCACAGGGACAGAGGCTCATTTATTCAAAACTAGCCTGCAGATACACAAGTGCAATCTCTCTAGCACAGGGCTTCTCCGCTCGGCCCTACCAATATTTTAGACTGGATAATTCTTTGTTTTGGGTGGCGGCTCGTATTTGTTACCTGTGATGTGTCAGACACCACCCTAAGAGCCTCTATGCAACTATACTGGGCTTACTCTCCCAAGAGTCCGGTTATTATGTCAGTTCTACAGATGAGGTAACTCAGAGATCCAGAGAAGAGTAACATGTCGAAGCTAGCAAGTGGCAGACCCTTCACCCCATGCTACACATTCGGCTGCAGCACCTGATGTCTGAGCAAAGGAGTGACTTCTCACTTCCGAGCACCCAGGAAGCACTCGGCCCAGGCTGCTTGTGGAGGGGAAATGGCTGGTACCACAGGGAGAGAAGAAAGGCAGGGAAAGACAGATGACATTGTGTGCAGACAGTGCACCACTCTTCCCCTAGGAACAACAGTGCTCCACGAAGTGATGGTGCATTCATGCAGAAAAACAGCTGAACGCTAACAGAGGGGAGAGAGAATAAAGGGTTTTATAGATGACAAATGGCTCAAGGAGATGCCTATGTTCCAGTGCATGGAACAGTGGGCACTATTAATTATGTATCATCTCCTATCGTGCCTGGTTACTGCCTTAGCAGGAGCCGTCCTAACCACTCACACCATTTCTGTTGATTTCTCAAGAACTAAGGCCTCAGCTTAATCACCCATTATTTTGTTTCATTTTCAATAAATAGCAAAACCATATATCAATGCTGGATGCTGGCAGATGGATGAAGACCAAACTGTTTCTAATATAGATTTTTTTTTTTTTTTGACAGGCAGAGTGGACAGTGAGAGAGACAGACAGAGAGAAAGGTCTTCCTTTTGCTGTTGGTTCACCCTCCAATGGCCGCCGCGGCCAGCGCGCTGCGGCCGGCGTACTATGCTGATCCGATGGCAGGATCCAGGTGCTTCTCCTGGGGTGCAGGGCCCAAGCACTTGGGCCACCCTCCACTGCACTCCCTAGCCACAGCAGAGAGCTGGCCTGGAAGAGGAGCAACCAGGACAGAATCCGGCACCCCGACCGGGACTAGAACCCGGTGTGCCAACGCCGCAAGTCGGAGGATTAGCTTATTGAGCCACGGCACCGGCCTCTAATATAGATTTAAAGGAACAAAATTCACTTTAAAAAACTTATTTATTGTCTCACTTTATTTGAAAGGCAGAGAGAGAAAAGAGACAACAGAGATAGATGGAGAGAGATCTTCCATCCTGTGGATCACCTCCCTAAATGCCCACAACAGTCAAGACTGGGCCATGCTGAAGCCTGGAGCTTGGAACTCAAATCAGGTTTCCCATGTGGGTGGCTGGGACCCATGTACCTCAGCCATCATTTGCTGTTTCCCTGGATGCACGTTAGCAGGCAGCTAGATTCGAACAGGATCAGCAGGACTGAATTAGCCCCCCTGGTACAGAATATGGGCCTCCCAAGTGGCAACTTAACTGCTGTGCCACAAGCCTGCCCCTCCAGGTTTATTTATTTATTAAAAAAAAAAAAAGATTTATTGATTTGAAAGTCAGGTCCTCTAAGTCTCCCATGTGGGTGCAGGGGCTCAAGCACTTTGTGCAATCCTCCACTGCTTTCCCAGGCCATTAGCAGGGAGCTGGGTCAGAAGTGGGGTAGCCAGGATTCGAACCACTGTCTACAGGGATGCTGGTATCTTTACTCACCATGCCACAATGCCGGTCCCACAGTAGGTTTTAAAAAGTAAAAAATATGGGGCCGGCGTTGTGCTCCGGGGTCAAGATGGCAATCCATCAGCTCTTCCCTCTAACCTCAGCACACAGTGTCACCCATGTCTTGACATGAGAAATGTGGAAGCAGCTCACCATCTTACCATCTTCTCTCCCGTCATGTCTGCAGTTTGTCCTCTCAGCTGTCCTTCTTTACTCTGTCGTCCCTGTTTTCCCCACTTGACATTTGGCTACTCACAGGTACACAAGCAGCTTGAATTCTATGAGATTATGAGCTACCAGGTAGCATTTCTATGTGTCTCTCCATTCCCCACCACCACCTTTGAGATATAATTGACAAGTAAAAAAGCATATATTTAAGGTGTACAACCTAATGATTTACAACATGCGTATACTGTGAAATGATTACCACAGTCAAGTAAATTCACGGTTCCATCATCTCACAGAGTTGTCATTGGAGGTTGTGTGTAGTGGGAACACTTAAGATCTACTCTCAGCAAATCGCCAGTATGTACAGTATCACAGCCATTGTCTCCTTGCTGTACATTACATACCCAGAACTTACTCATCTTACAACTGAGTTTGCACCCTTTCACAAATCACCCATCCTTTCCTCCACTCACCTCTGCTTATTTTCTTCTTTTTTTTTTTTAAAGATCTATTTTTTTCACTTGAAAGGCAGTTAGAGAATCACTGATTGATCTTCCATCTGCTGGTTCACTTCCTAGTGGCTACAATGGCCAAGAGTAGGCCAAGGCAAAGCTAAGAGCCAGCCAACTCTAACCGGGTCTCCCACACGGATGCCAGGGGCCCAAAGGCTTAGGCCATCTTCTGCTGCTTTCCCAGGAGCATTAGCAGGGAGCTGGATCAGAAGTAGAGCAGCTATGACTCACAGGCATCTTTATGGGACAGTGGCATCACATGTGGCAGCTTAACCTGCTGCGCCACACTGCCCCTGATTTCTTGTCTTTTTAAAATTTTTTTTTTTAAGATTTATATATTTTATTTGAAAGGCAGAGTTACACAGAGAAAGCAAGAGCAAGAATAGAGATAAGTACAATCTTTCAGCCCCTGGCTCACTTCCTAAATTTGCCTGCAACAAACAAAACTAGATTGAAGCTATGAGCCAGGAACTCCTTTTAGGTCCCCACATGGGTGCCAGGGGCCCAAGCACTTGAGCCATCATCTGCTGCCACCCAGGTGCCTTAGCAGGAAGACACAGTGTTAGTATGGAGTAGCTGAGACTCAAATCAGACACTCCTGGATGGGATGCCGGTGTCCCAAGTAGTTGTTTAACCTGTTGTGCCATAGCACCTGCCCTACTCATTTTTATCAAAGCTTTATTCCTCACAGCTTGCTTAGAAAATACAGAAAATGGGAGGGGTGTGTGTGTGTGTGTGTGTGTATAGGCTAAGCCTTACTCTGAAAAACATTTCACTTACAGTATATTCTCCTTATTTATAAGAATTTCTTGCACAATGTCAAATATTTTGCACATATACTAGACCTGATCACTACAATTATATCAAAATGATGCAGCTTAAACTCTTGGGATTTGGTAGAATTTAGTGTTCAACATAAAACGCTGGGAGCTTGGCTACTGGTATTTTAAGAGGCAAATGCTGAAAAATAGATTTCACTTACATTTTATTTATAGCTGTGGAGAATTAAAAGCAGAAGTTCATTGGGTACAGGAACTTATGCTGTTTTTCCAGCTGAGAACTGTAACAAGCTAAATGCACAGAGATACTGTGTACATAATGAGAAGACAGTTTACTCTCAGCTTTCACAGGCTACAAAGTGGATCTGGTTGACTAGAGTCTATCTAGAACAAGAACTGCTTTATGTCCCAGGAGCAACTCAGGAATGTTGCAGTTTATCATTTTCTCTGCACCCCTTCTTATTCTTAATTCTTGATTTGTTTTCCTTTGTGTACAAAATTAGTAAGGGTAGGTAGCTATGGTTGGGTGCTGGTTTTCAACACTTGTAATACAACCCAGCACTCAGTTTTACTTCCTTTCCAAAGGCCTGTCTTACTCTCTTTTCTAGCCTTTGGATAATTCCCAGAGGATACAACCTTCCAGATGCTGGAGCAGGAAGCTGCTGCTTGTTATTTAGCTCTAATTTTATAGTACCTTGGACAGTGACAAAAGCTACAAGTGTTGCTGATTTTAAAAGAAATTCATTCAATTCAGTTAAAAAATGGACAGTACACATGATTTTTTTCTTTGGAGAAGTAGGTACAACTTATGTAGCTGATTCTCAAAATCCACACTGTCATGACCCTGGAATCTTTCCTGCAGATCTCACATTGCAGAAACAATCTCCTTTACATGACTGGCCCAAACTATACTTTTGACCAAATGAGCAAGAGACACATATATTTTCACGTTAACACTTTCATAGGAAGCCCGTAGGCGTGCAATCAGCCAGAACTGGCTGTGCTGCAGTACTTGAGACCCACACTGGCTTAGGAATGACTGCAATAAAGTGATTTAGTTCTTCCTCAACAGTTCAGCAAAAGCAACTTGCTCAGTCTGGATTACTAATGGTGAAGTTGTTGGGAAGAGTCAATTGCTGGGGCCGGCGATGGGGCACAGAGGGCAAAGCCGCTGCCAACAGTGCTGGCATCCCATATGGGTGCTGGTTTGAGTCCCGGCTGCTCCACTTCCGATACAGCTCTCTGCTATGGCCTGGGAAAGCAGCAGCAGAAGGCCCAAGTCCTTGGGCCCCTGCACCCATGTTGGAGACCCAGAGGAAGCTCCTGGCTCCTGGCTTCGGATTGGCGCAGCTCTGGCCGTTGTAGCCAAACTGGGGAGTGAACCATTGGATGGAAGACCTCTCTCTCTCTGCCTCTCTTTCTCTCTCTGTGCAACTCTGACTTTAAAATAAATAAATAAATCTTAAAAAAAAAGTCAATTGCTTTTTTCAATGGAAAGAATTTCTGTAAAAATTCTCTCTCCAGACATTTATTATGACTTCTTGAAGGTTTAAATGACCACTTCCTGTTGGGAAACTCGTAACCAAGTATCACCCAAACTCAACTTTCTGCTGACAATTCTGCAAGTCAATTTTAGTGACTTCAGAGGGGAGTTCCCTGGAGTGGATTAGTGGGCAGAGCCGGATAGGTGGGGTCCTGTGTGAGATCAGAAGTTAAAACAAGGAACTTAACCTAGAAAAGGGGCATTTGTTAACTTCCTCAAGCCAAACCAATGCAATCTTTCAGGTATTTGCTTTCAGAATTCAGGAACAAAACACCTAGGTTATTGTAGGGAATCAAAATATGCAGGTAACAAACTCTTTTACAAAACATTTTACACTTTTGACTTACACAAACAAGCAAAAAACCCAACTTGATGTTTCCCTTTTGCTTTTTATATCTGAGGCAATGAACATTCAGTTTCCCAACCCCTGGCTCCAGATAGCATACTGTTCTCAGCAAGCAGCAGCCAGCGATGTCATTTGAAAGTCAGGAAATGGAAAGAAGTAGAAATGTTCAAGTCTAATATATGCAAAAATATAAGTTCATATCTTAGAACCTAAGATACGCAGCCTACTTGACAAAACAGGCAGTTAGGACTTCGCCTCCAGCTTCAGCCCACAAAACTGATCTCATCACTGCCAGTCTTTTGCTTTCATTCCTGAAACTGTCAGATTAGTCTCCCTAAAAACAAAAACACTAATGGTAAAGTTACGGCCTGCAGCACCTGCATCCCATATCAGAGTGCCTGGGATTGATTCGCAGCTCTACCTCTGAATTCAGCTTCCTACAAATACAGATGCTGAGAGGCAGCAGGTAGCTGTTCAAGCATAACAAATATAAATAAACACAAAACATTTAAAATAAGCTAAAATTTGGGGCAAGTACTACGGCCCAGGGGGTTAAACCAGCATTTGGGACACCAGCATCCCATATAACAGGACACTGGTTCTTTTTTTTTTAAGATTTATTTATTTGAATCTCAGAGTTACACACAGAGAGAAGGAGAGGCAAAGAGAGAGAGAGACAGAAAAGTCAACAGGGTCGAAATGTGATAAAAGGAAAAAACTCAGGGAATTACAGTTCACAGGAGTAGTAAGGATTTTCTCCTAGAATCACTGGGAATCACTGGTAAATGAGCTGATAAGCAGAGGACCGCCAGGATCTGCCTTATAATTTTAAAAGGACATTCTGGCTGCTGTGTAGACACACAGGGCAAGGATTCTGCAGCAGCAACGCCAGTGCAGTCACTAATGGGATGATTTGGGGAGAGCAAATGTGGCGCGGATCAGGAATAGTGGGAGAGATGAATACAAGTAGATGGGTGTGACACACTTTGCAGGTGGTGCCAATGAGCCCAATGAGGCCAATTAATGTGTGTTAAGGCAGAAAGAAGTGAATCCAAGCTCGGCACTTAGGCATTTGGTTGCCCATTTATTGAGACAGAGCAGCCAACATGTTAGTGCAGGGCTGGAGAAGCAAAAAGGAAAAGATCTATCGACAAAGGTAACGTCTGTGTCAATGCAGTGGGCAGAGATGTTATCACATCATTACTCCATATTTTACATAGTTTATTCTGTAAATATTTTGTTTTCCGTCTCTGTCTAAACTTTTTATGATTACTTTCCATATCCAAAAATGCACTTCATAGATAGACCAAGTATGCATAGCTCCTTTTTACCTTCTGCACATTCTAGCTGTCTCAATTTCCACTTTATCTTTACACTTAATGCTCGAATTATAGATCCGATTTCAAAGGAATTAGTAGGCCAAAGGTAGAGCTTTAATACCTAGCACCAAAAATAATATTCTGAAAGGCTTTACCAACTTACTTTCTCATCAGTTCTGTTTGTGAGTTATGAGCACTATCTAAATGCACTGCATACTTTCATTAAAAATCCTTGGTGTAGCATTTATAAAAGTTATAAACATACATGTTAGATTCTCCAACAAAAACATTTCTATTGAAAATAAGTTACATGGACTGAGCTCTCAAATTATAGCTTCTACTGTTACTATAACAACTGAGAACAGATAACTTGATTTCTTATTAATCTTTAATTTTTCTCTTAGATATAATAAATCATGTTGAAGTTCCTGTGAGTTAAGCAATCTGTTACAAAAATAATATGCCAGTTTTAGTGTTGAAACTTATAATTAGATGCTATGAAAGATATATGAGGAATAAAGCTGGTTTCATTAACTCATCTAGAACACCCTGTCCAATGGGGTCCAGCTTTGCTTCTGCTGTTGGCCCATGTGTGAGCCACAGCACTGAATTCCTAGAGCTGTGCTGCCAGCATGGCAGCCACCAGCCCCATGTGCTGATCTGAAGTTATATTAACTAAAATGAAGTAAAATTAAAAGCTCAATTCCTCAGTCACACTGGCCACGCAGGGCTTGTGGCTACTGTAGGAGGGGTCTTCAAAAAGTTAATGCAAAATGTGTATTATGAAAAATATGCATGGTTTTCAAAAATTTTGTACCAAAATAAACTTACCTTTTAATTTCATTTTTCCATAAACAGTTTGAAGTCCCTTTTTCAAAAATAATACAGATATATAACAGTTCTGTCACTGTCAATGTTCCAGGTTATCTCATTGTAACTTGAGGACACTGGGGTAGATAATTTCCAGATCTGAATTCTAATTTTTTTTGTTAGGTTTGAAATTTTTCAAATGTATTCTTCTGATTTTCTCAAAACTCTACAAAAATACTTTAATAAATTTTTAAATTCATAGAATCACAGAATTCTACAGATGAAAGTTTATTTAGAATTATCTACATTTATTTTCTAATTTTTAAAATGTAACAATATGGAAAAAGCTGAAGAAGACAACACAAGAGATTTGCCCAAGTTCTTAGTAAATGGATGAACAAAACGAGAACCACAATTCTTGATATGACTGCTACACCAGGATTCCCACCAAAGAGAAAAGGAATCAGTCACATTAAAAACACTGGTCACAGTATATAGCAGGTGGAGCTGCTGCCTGCAGTGCCAGCATCCCCTGTGGGCGCCGGTTGAGTCCCAGCTGCTCCATTTTCAGGCTAGCTTTCTGCTATGGCCTGGGAAATCAGTGGATGATGGCCCAAGTCCTTGAGCCCCTGCACCCACGTGGGAGACCCAGAGGAGGCTCCTGGCCTCTGGCTTCAGATCGGTGCAGCTCTGGCCATTATGCCACCTAGGGAGTGAACCAGCAGATGGAAGATTCTCTCTCTCTCTCTATAGCTCTGCCTTTCAAATAAATAAATAAATCTTTTAAAATAAAACACAAGGGCCGGCGCCATGGCTTAACAGGCTAATCCTCCGCCTTGCGGCGCTGGCACACCGGGTTCTAGTCCCAGTCGGGGCACCGGATTCTATCCCGGTTGCCCCTCTTCCAGGCCAGCTCTCTGCTATGGCCCAGGAAGGCAGTGGAGGATGGCCCAAGTGTTTGGGCCCTGCACCTGCATGGGAGACCAGGAGAAGCACCTGGCTCCTGGCTTCGGATCAGCGCCATGCGCCGGCTGCAGCGGCCATTGGAGGGTGAACCAACGGCAAAAAGGAAGTCCTTTCTCTCTGTCTCTCTCTCTCACTATCCACTCTGCCTGTCCAAAAAAAAAAAAATAAATAAATAAAACAAAATAAAAATAAAAAAATAAAACACAGGTCGCTGAGGGGTGCAGGCTTACATCTTTCCCCCATACACACCTATTAGCTCTGTCTACTGGCAGGGCCCAAATGCTGCAGCAAGGAGCATTGATAGTACCCAGATCTCAGGTTTCAAACGATCTCCACTAAAATGAACCAAGACTCCCAGGGCAATGGCTGACACCATGGCTGGGGCAAAGAAAGTACAAGAGTGTAACCTTTTGTGCTAGAAAATGAAAATGTATGCAAAGGATGATGGGGACATGTCAAAAGGACACAGGCAACAACTTAGAAGGGATCCCACTGGTCCAACTGAGCATCAGAACACACTCTGCATATAATTAGCAAAGGCAATCATAACCCATACAATGCAATAAATATTCATAAGTATACAATGATAACAAATGAGAAGGGGAATCCTTTCTTTACAGTGGAAAGCCAAACAATAAACAGAGCAGGAATGATGAATTAGAAACTATTTGATATCCAACATAATACTAATTAATTCAGGCAAGAGTCACTGATGCTAAAACTAATGGGTGAGGGCTGGCGCTATGGTGTAGTTGGCTAAGCCTCCGCCTGTGGTGCTGGAATCCCATATGCACGCTGGTACAAGTCCTGGGTGCTCCACTTTGATGCAGCTCCCTGCTATGTGCCTGGGAAAGCAGCAAGAGATGGCTCAAGTGCTTGGGTTCCTGCTCCCATGTGGGAGACCTGGAAGAAGCTCCTGGCTTTGGATTGGCTCAGCTCTGGCCATTGCAGCCATCTGAGGAGTGAACCAGCAGATAGAAGACCTTTCTCTGTCTCTCTGTCTCTCTCTCTCTCTGTAACTCTACTTCTCAAATAAATAAAATCTTTAAAAAAAACTAATGTGTGAATATTATGGAGACATACCAGAGTATTTACAGACTCTCAATATATTTTCCCACAAGATATTAATTACAAAACAAAACTTACAATGTGATAGAAAACTGGCAGATACCACCTTAACCAGCTGATGCATGTTAGTATAACCAAGATGAGGACAAACCAGTGTATGCCTCCTGATTTGATACATGGAGAACCAATTATCACACCTGTGGCATTCCCAAAGTATAAAAGCCCAGTCTAATGGTAAGGAAACATCAGCCAAACCCACACTGAGACACACCCTACAAAACAACTGGCCTGCCTAAAAATGTCAATATGGGCTGGCGCTGTGGCTTACTAGGCTAATCCTCATCCTGCAGCGCCGGCACCCTGGGTTCTGTCCCAGTTGCTCCTCTTCCAGTCCAGTTCTCTGCTGTGGGCTGGGAGTGCAGTGGAGGATGGCCCAAGTGCTTGGGCCCTGCATCCACATGGGAGACCAGAAAGAAGCACCTGGCTCCTGGCTTCAGATCAGCGCAGCGGGCCAGCCACAGCACACTGGCCATAGTGGCCATTTGGAGGGGGGTGAACCAACGGAAAAAGGAAGACCTTTCTCTCTGTCTCTCTGTCACTAACTCTGCCTGTCAAAAAAAAAATTAAAAAAAATAAAAAAATAAAAATGTCAATATGATGAACCATAAAGACTCACACTGAAGGCTAAAGAGACACAGTAAGACAGTACAGAATCTTAGCTTTTCTTTTGTTTCAATGGACACCATTTGGACAAATGGTGAAATCTGAATAAGGACTGTAGGTTAGACAACAGTGTTGTATCAGGGTAATTTCTTAATTTTGATATGTAATACATAAGCGCTTATTTTTGTTTTAAGGAAAATTAAAAATGAATCTTCTATGGTGAGTGGGTTTAGCTGCCACTCAACCTCTATCAGAGTGCCTGGTTCAAGTTCTGGCTCCTCTGCATCTGATCCAGTTTCTTATGAATGCATCCTGAGACAAAGCAGAAGATGGCACAAGACCCTGTGCCCCTGCCACGCGTATGGGAGACCTGGATGGAGTGCTGGAGACATACCAGAGTATTTACAGACTCTCAGATGTTGCAGGCATCTGAGGTCGGTGGGTAAACCAGCAGATGGAAGATTTCTCTCTCTCTACCTTCCAGGTAGATGAAAACAAATACTTTTAAAAAGAGAGACAAAATGAAACACTAAAGAAATATTTACTAAAGCATTCTACAAAACAAATCTTCTAAAATGCTAACACTTGAGAAATCTTAGTGAAGGGGCCACAGAAATTGTTTGTACTCTTCAGCCTCTGTAGGCTTGGCATTATGTGGAAATTTAAAAAACAAAAAAAGATTTAAACCCAGGCCATGGATCTCTACTCATTATTGATGCTTAAAAAAAAAAAAATGCCAACTTTTGATACCTCTACACTCAAAGGAACATTGAAATGGAACAAACACGAATTCAAAACAAAAATTTTAAAGCTTTCCTAAAAACAGACTATCATTTCTTTCAAAGGAAAAAAACAAGCTTCCTACCTACTCTCTTCTCCAATTACAACTGTGAACTTCAGGGGAAATACAAACGTCTATTCCTTTACATAGCGGCCCACCTTCAGGTATTTTTAACCCCCGTTTCTTTTTCAGAGGAAGAAAAATCAATTTGATTTCACCAGATGGAAAAACTGTAAGCTGCCTGGTTTCTTTGTTTTTTTTAAGATTTATTTATTTGAAAGGCAGAATTACAGAGATACAGGGAGAGACAGACACAGATCTTCCATCTGCTGGTTCACTCCCCAAGTGGCCACAATATCCAGGACTAGGCCAGGCAGAAACCAGGAGTCAGGAGCTTCTTGTGGATCTCCCACATGGGTGCAGGGGCCCAAGCACTTGAGCTGTCTTCTGCTGCCTTTCCTAGGTCATTAGCAAGGAGCTGGATCAGAAGTGGAGCAGCAGGGACTCGAACTGGTGCTTATATGGTATGCTGGTGCCACATGCAGCAGTTTTACCTCTATACAGCAATGCCAACTTCCAGCTGCTCAATTTTAAATTGGTCAAAAATAAATTCAAGAATTAAGCAAAGAGAATTTGACGGTAAGACTTGCTGGCCTTGGTGGCAAAGGGACCTGGAACCTGTCCTATCCAGCACAGCATGAGGCAAGCAGGGGGAATTTCGGGCAGCTGTGTCCCCACACCATCTGCCGATCGACTTGGGAGTCTTAGTCTCAGCTGCAACTAAGCCATGAGAGATCCCTTGCCCTCACCAGGACGGCGAGGCCCTCACAGTGTGCAGCTGGAGCCTGATTAAATGCTGCCACGGCTCTTTTAATGCAAGACCACAAGGAAATACTTTCCATATGTTTCCCCCTGCAGTAAAATAAAAGCTAGCCAAATATTCTCTTATTAAAGGATAAGATACAGGGGCTGGGATTGTGGCCTAGTGGGTTAAGTTGCTGCCTACGACGCAGGCATCCCATATGGGCAGTAGTTCGAGTCCTGGCCACCCCACTTCTGATCTACCTCCCTGCTAATGCATCTGGAAAAGCAGTGGAAGATAGCCTAAGTACTTGGGCTCCTGCACCCATGTGGGAGACCCAGAAGCAGCTCGGGGCTCCTGGCTTTCATCTGGCATAGCCTGAGCTGCCATGGCCATTTGGGGAGTGAACCAACAGACGGATGATCTCTGTCTCTCCCTCCCTCTCTGTAACTCTGCCTTTCAAAAAAAAAAAAAAAAAAAACTTTCAAAAAAATAAAACGCAAACATTTTGAATTATGGAGTAAAAGCTACTTCAGTTGGACCCCAGCACAACCTATCACGAGAGGGTCTTCAGAAAGTTCTTGGAAAACGTGTACTGTAAAACAAATCGTGCACAAAAATAATGTTTTAATTCCATTTTCCACAAATTTGTGAAGTGCCCTTGTACCATGACTGCCAGTGCCAAGCATAATTGCGGAAAAGAATCTAATTAATCTCTTTGACAATAGGTTGAGTTCCTTAGCTTTCCTTACCAGGATCTCGTACCAAAAAAATGGGTTGAAAAGGCATTTTGTTAATCTATTGGGCTATGTTTTGTGTAAATGTGTGTTTGAATGAAGATGTAAATACTGGAGACATTTAAGCATGTTCAATGCTTCTTAACCATGACGCATAATGAAGATGTTCTTACTCACTTACTCAAAGGCTTTTATAGCTGCTAGGAATTTACCATGACTGTGCTTGCCAAGCAGGCACGTTCTGATATTAAATGCATTTGGAAACTGGGATGAATTGTGTCACATTTTTACGGGAAATGACAGCATATATATTAAATGTTTTAAGAAATCCTATAATAAAACAAGCAATTTAATAAGGGTCTCCCAACTTACCTCATTAACGGTTTTTGTTGAGGGGGATATCAGTACTTATTAATCTTAGGGTAGTTCTGGAATATATGATTGCAAATGTTATTGGTAGGTTTACAAGTTATATTACTGTAGGATTCTCTTTAAAGGGCATACTTACATGAAATTTTTTTTCAACATGACTTTTCCCATCAAAGTAACACAATGTAGCAGCAAATTCTCATTGTTAAGTACTAGGATAAGAACACTGACTGGAAGTTTATGGGAAATCAAATTTAGGGAGTCACGTGATTGCCTCAGTAGACGGTAACTAAATCTGATGACTTAATGATCAATTCCACTTAAGTTTTTTTTAATGCTTTAAATATAAATCCATAATGCATTTTTACAGCTGGCAAAAATAGATATCAAGCTCCATTAGCAGGCTCCACAAGTCTGATGCGGATACATTTTTTCTTCTCTTCCTAGAACTTCTTGAAACATCAAGTACATCTAATGGACCAATTAGGGTGATAAACCATGAGAGCCTGCTCAGTGCAATATCTAAATGCACCATTTTAAGAACAAGTCTGACTGCCTGCAAATGAAAATTCTCTCTTTAAATCCTGTGTGTAGGAACTACAACAACAAAACTGGAGTAGCTGTCTGCTCAGTGCACTGAACACTATGGGAAACCTTCACAGTATGCAAAAATGTAGGGGACAGCTATTTAAATCAAAGTGGTGTGGGGAGGAGGAAGAAAGTGAGGGGAAAATTACATTTGAAGCTTTTATAAACCACTGTATTCTGAAATAGGTTAAAAAAAAAAAATCCTGAGCTCCGGCAGGAAGGCCCTCTCCCGGCAATGCCAACAACAGGGCAGAAGGCTGCCTGGCGATGGCTGGGGGCGCCTTTACAGCCTTCCAATTCTCAGTAATTCCAGTGCTTCTACTCTGCCTTTTTCCATCAACTCCTCTACATAATTTCACTACTAGCCACCATCTGCAGGGTTTCTCAATTCTAATTTTCACAGGGAGGAGAAACACAGACAAAAATAGCGGACCTTCTGTGAGAGCCACTGCAGACTGACCTAGTTCGTTAGACTCAGCAGGCTGAGTGCATTTGAGCTGGCTTAATCCTGCCCCGGCTTTGAGGCAGCCCAGAGCTCAGGCCTCAGGGTTCACCAGGTCTTAGGAGTTTATAGGTCACTTGGGTCTTTACAAACATTTTAGTGTGGATCTAAACCAAACCACTTAAGGTATATCCAAATCAGCTCTTTGTAACAGAGAGATTTCTGAAGTCATTATTCTCAAAACAACAGCAGAAATGCAGAAAAACAAAAAATGCTAGCAATATTTAATGGCAAATGCTAAAATGAAAAGGCATCTATAACACATGTGACTGTTAAGATGGACGTATTCTTTATAAAAAGAAAAAACTTAAAAAATGGAAAATGTCAGAATAAATGTAATTCACCAAAAATAGAAAAACACTAACAAGCATATATAATCATTTAACATCAACAGCAAAGATATCCAAATTAGAAGAATTAACCTTGTACTATATTCACATGAAACTGGCAAAAAAATTTCAAATAAGATACTTATAACTGTTTAAGAAGAACACTTTTTTGGGGGGGGGGGGGCAGGCAGAGTTAGACATAAGAGAGAGAGAAATAAATAAATCCCCCAAATGGCTGCTATGGCCGGCACACTGCGTGGATCCAAAGCCAGGAGCCAGGTGCTCCTTTCTGGTCTCCTATGCAGGTGTAGGGCCCAAGCACTTGGGCCATCCTCTACTGCCTTCCCAGGCCACAGCAGAGAGCTGGACTGGAAGAGGAGCAGCTGGGACAGAATCCGGCACCCCAACCGGGACTAGAACCTGGGGTGCCAGCACCGCAGGCAGAGGATTAGCCTAGTGAGCCATGGCGCTAGCCAAGAACACTTCAAAAATGCTTTTGGGGGCTGGCGCTGTGGCGTAGTGGGTAAAGCTGCTGCCTGCAGTGCCAGTATCCCATATGGGCACCGGTTCAAGTCTTGGCTGCTCCACTTCTGATACAGCTCTCTTCTATGGCCTGAGAAAGCAGAAGATGGCGCAAGTCCTTGGGCCCCTGCACCCACGTGGGAGACCCAGGAGAAGCTCCTGGCTTCTGGCTTTGTATTGGTGCAGCTCTGGCCATTGTGGCCAACTGGAGAATGAACCAGAAGATGGAAGACCTCTCTCTCTCTCTCTCTCTCTGGAGAATCAACCAGAAGATGGAAGACCTCTCTCTCTCTCTCTCTCTCTGTCTCCTTCTGTAACTCTTTCAAATAAATAAATAAATCTTTAAAAAATTAAACATTTTGATGTGAAGTACAAAGAAAATTTATTGTAGAACCAGATAGGCAATGAAAAGTCAACTTTGTAATCACACATGTAGGTTTATAAAGGTCAGAATACTAGATATCAAAATGTTAATGTAGTTGTATCTAGATGGTGGGATTACAGAGTTTCAGTGGCCAGTATTTAGCCTGGTGGTTAAGATCCCTGCATTCCATATGGGAGTGACCAGGTTCAAGTCGCAGCTCTGGTCCTGACTCCAGCTTCCTGCTGATGCAGATCCTGGCAGACAGTGGTAATGGCTCAAGTAATGGGATTTCTATCTCCTGATGGGACAGGAATGGGAGCCCTGGATTACATTTCTGGTTCCAGCCCTGGCCCAGCCTGGCTGTTGTGTACACTTTGAGATTTCGTGAGCCATCAGATGGGAGTTCACGCTCTCAAATATACTTTTTAATTAAAAAAAATTTTAATCATTCTCTAAATAAATTGATAGGTATTATTTTTCTCATCAGAAAAATGCATGTCACATTTAAGATTTTTAGGCAGTAACAAGTGACGGACGCTTGCAGACTATTTCTGTTTGCAATCTTCCATGTTCCAGGTGTTAGCAATGGCAACGGGGATCCCACAAGTTGGACCACAGTTACAGGCGCTCACTTCAAATGCCAACGTGGAGAGCTAGCTCCAAGTCCTCTGCTCTGAGATGTGCTTATTCTAAGAAAAAGGTGTCCCCCCAGATTCTGTCCCAGTTGCTCCTCTTCTTGTCCAGGTCTCTGCTGTGGCCCGGGAGTGCAGAGGAGGATGGCCCAAGTCCTTGGGCCCTGCACCCACATAGGAGACCAGGAGGAGGCACCTGGCTCCTGGCTTCGGATCGGCGCAGCATGCCAGCCACAACACACCGCCTGTAGTGGCCACTTGGAGGGTGAACCAATGGACAAAGGAAGGCCTTTCTCTCTGTCTCTCTCTCTCTCTTACTAACTCTGCCTGTCAAAATAAATAAATAAATAAATAAATAAATAAATAAATAAATAAATAAGAAAAAAGAAAAAGGCGTCCCCAAAACTCTCAAAAAAAGCCTCATGGCAAAAGGGCAGCTTAAATTTACTTACTTTCGCATTATGTTCATTTTGGACATTTCACAGAAGCCAAAATTTCTACAGCTGTGATTTCATTTCCAAAATAACTTTTTAAAGTTTTAAGCAACTTCTAGATGTTCCTGCATAAGATTTTCACAGTTTTGGGGAAAAAAATATGCTAAGTATTACAACTTCTCTCACACTTTTATTCACTTCTTAGTCTGTTTAAAATTTTTATTTATTTTAAAGACAGAGTTACAGAGAGGGGCAGAGACAAAGAGAGAGGTCCTCCGTCCACTGGTTCACCCCCTAGGATGGCTGCCACGGCTGGAGCTGCACCGATCTGAAGCCAGGAGCCAGGAGCTTCCTTCAGGCCTCCCACGTGGGTGTAGGGGCCCAAGGACCTGGGCCATCCTCCACTGCTTTCCCAGGCCACAGCAGAGAGCTGAATTGGAAGAGGAGCAGCTGGGATTAGAACCGGCACCCATATGGGATGCCAGCACCTCAGGCCAGGGCTTTAACCTGCTGCACCACAGCACTGGCCCCTACTTTTTAGTCTTAAGATGGTAGTGACATTCTTTCGGCAGTCTTTTCAGAAAGTTTTGTTTTTGTTTTTGTATCATCAAGTGTAGCAGGAGCAAACAGCATGCTTCTAAATTTAAGTTGGGGTGGGCATCATGACACAGTGGGCTAAGCCAACTGCTTGGGATGCCTGCATCTCTCATATTGATTGAGATTGAGTCATATTGATTGACTCATAAGTTTGACTCATATTGCCTGGGATTGAGTCCTGCCTCTGCTTCCAATTCAGTTTCCTGCTAATGCACTTGGGAGGCAGCAGATGATGGTTTCTGTCACCTACTTGGGAGACCTATATGGAGTTCCTCGCTCAGCCCCAGCTGTGCTGAGCATTTGGGGAATGAACCAGAGGATGGAAGGTATCTCTCTGTCACTCTACCTCTCAAATCACTCACTCACTCACTCAATCAACCCTAAAAGTTGACTGACTACAGTTCACAATAACAGGATATATTTTATGAAGAGATATGAAATAAGAGAAAACAAGGAAATGATAATGCTGATTGCTTGATCAGTTTGTGCTGTATGAGTATAAAATACTACACTGTACCCTATAAAAATGCACAAGTATACATATTAATAAAAATAATTTTAAAAAGAGGATATCCACTGAGAAAAAAAGGTCACTAATGCAAAATTCTACATGTGTTTTTAAAATATAACATCATAGTGTATCTTCTAGTCAAGCAACAAATACTTACTGATTCCTGCTTTTGCCCTGTTAGAAACTTCTTAATTAAGTCCATATGTGCAATGAGAAATAACTAATGCTGCATTATGGGTGATCCAAGCAAGACGGAGTTAAGGAATTTTAAATTTTTAGGCATGATACTGCATCAATCCCTACATACACTACTCTTATTTTTACCACTCCTCTTTTTTTGCAATGTGCTTTCCAATTTCTGATTAAAAAATTTTTTATTTTATTTATTTATGTCAGAATTAGAGAGAGAGAGAGAGATTGATAGACCAAAAGAGAGAGAGACAGACAGAGAGAGATCTTCCATCTGCTGGTTCACTCCCCAAATGGCAGCAACGGCCAGGACTGGGCCATGAAGAAACCAGGAGCCAGGAGCTTCTTCAGGGTTTCCCTTATGGGAGCAGGGGCCCAAGGACTTAGGCTGTCTTCTGCTGCTTTTCCAGGCACGTTAGCAGGGAGCTGGATTGGAAGTGGAGCATCCAGAACTTGAACAGGGGCCCTTATGGGATGCCAGTGCTGCAATGACTTAATCTGATACACCACAGAGCAGGCTCCCAATTTCTGATTTTAATGGGAACAGAAACGTGATAATCTGCATGGTAGACCGCAGAAGTGGTTCTTAATTAAGTCCAAATCTCTACCTTTCAAGAATAGACTATCTGTATTTTATAAATGAAATTTCAGAATTTATCCCATTACCTGGGGGGGGGGGTGTTGGGGGGGATCAATGCATGCTGTACCTCCTACAGGTAAAGCAATTTGCATAAATTCATTCAAATCCTGAGAAGTAATTCATGAATCTTCAACTAGACAAAGATGTTTTAAATAAACAAACATGTGTCCTTTCATCCCAACAGTAATGACCCCTTCCTTCTTTTCCGTTCCTAAGTCTATTGCCTCACTCTATCTCTGCATACTGTGTATTTGGCAACAGTATGCTCTAGAGAATTCTTTAAAAAATGTATTTATTTGGGGGTGTGAGAGAGAAGAGGAGGAGGAGAGAGAAAATGCCTCCCAAACGTCTGCAACGGTTGGAGCTTGGCCAGGGCTAACACTGCGAACACAGCCCAGGTCTCCCAGGTGGGTGAAGGGAACCCATCACCACCGTCTCCGAGGCCTGCCCCAGCAGAAAAATGGAATTCGGAGACAGAGGCAGGACTTGAACCCAGGCACTGTGACACAGGATGCGGGGGTCCTAACTGCGCTCTGAGAATCCTTCAGTGGTGACAGCATTCTGTAGCTATCCTCTACTGAGATGCTGATGTGCCTTCAGGCCGTCTCCTCCTTGGCTGGACGTGAATGCGTTAGGGTGGCCAAGTGAAAAACTGCCAGCAGCTGGGACTACAAAGGAAGAACGGGAGGGGCGAAGGACTCCCAGCAGGACTTTCTGAGCACCTTGTGGTTTAAGATATAAGAAACAAATAAGCAACAGGCAGTGGTGGGTACAGGTTAGGAAGAATTCATCTGAAGAGAGAAGAAACAGAAAACTGAGACAGAAGACCATAAAGAATCTAAAGAACTCTTAAGAGACCCATGGGTAACAAGAGCAAGAGATCAAGCAGATGTGTGAGTAAAGAAAATGGTAACACGGCCAAATTTGACATCTCCGGAGTTCCACCTATATTTTGAAATGACACACAATGTAAAACAAAATGAGTGATACTCTCAACCAAAACGGTATGTTTTTAACTGGAAGCAAATAAAGTGTAGTCACCCCTGCCAATTTTCTAATTTGGGGATTTTAAATCCATTTCCTGTGTTACAGTTGTGAAAACCTACTCACAGTTGCCAAGCCAACAACAGAGCTCTTTGTAAGAAGGACAGCAAGCTCACGACACCAAACCTGCGGAGGCATCAGTTACACCACAGATGCTCACAGACACTCCCCAGCTGGACACAGCTGACAGAAACACACAACTCCACAGCCAGACAGGTTTGTCCCTCCTAGGCTGGCACCAAGACAGCTTTGGGAGCTGTAATTATTAATCCTACGGCTATTAAGTTCTGTTTTCAAAACAGAAGTGGTACAAGCAACCTAAAGAGCCAAGAACAGAAAATCAGTCTGAGATTCAAGAACATTCCACCTAAAAGCCAACCAGGAAAATTTTCTTAGGTCTCAGATAAAATTCTAATAATGTAATTCATTATGTGAATGAAGAATTCCAAGGAAAAGCAACTTAATCCTTGTAGAGGGTGAGTCTCCCTTACCTGAAATGCTTGAGATCCCAAGTGTTGTAGGGGCCGGCACTGTAGTGCAGTGAGTTAAAGCTCCAGCTTGCAGTTCCCGCATCCCATATGGGCTGCTCCACTTCTGATCCAGCTCCCTGCTAAATGCACCTGGGAAATCAGTGGAGCATGGCCCAAGTCCCTGGGCCCCTGCACCCACCTGACAGACCCAGAAGAAGCTCCTGGCTTTGGATCAACTGAGTTCCGGCCACTGTGGCCATTTGGGGACTGAACCAGTGGATGGAAGACTTCTCTCTGTCAATCGCTCTCTGTAACTCTTCCAAATAAATTTAAAATAAAAAAAGTATCGTAGATGTTCTCATTTTTGAATATTTGCATAAATACATTGAGATATCTTGGTGATGTTTATTTTTTTAAAGATTTATTTATTTATTTGAGAGGCAGAGCTAGAGAGAGAGAAATTGAGAGAGAGGTCCATCCACTGGTTCACTCCCCAAAATGGCTGCAATGGCAGGAGGTGGGCAGATCTGAAGCCAGGAGCTTCTTCGGGGTCTCCCTTGTGGGTGCAGGGGCCCAATCACATAGGCCACCTTCCACTGCCTTCCCAGGCCACTACCAGAGAGCTGCATCAGAAGAGGAGCAGCCAGTATACAAACCGGTGCCCATATGGGATGCGGGTGCCACAGGCAGAGACACAACCTACCATACCATAGCGCTGGCCCCAGAACCCACGTTTAAACACAGAAGTCATTTATGTTTTATATATACCACATGGACACTGCCTGAATTGCAATTTTATATGACATCTTCAGTGTGTGTATGGTTTGATCACAGCCTGTCACATGAGGTCAGGGTGAAATTTTCCACTTGGGAGTGTCATGTCAAAAAGTTTTATGATTTTGGAGTTTTGGGTTTCGGATTTTCAGATTAGGGTCACTCAATTTGCATCTTGTTTTAAATGTCTAAGTATTCTAAATTAAGTCATTAAAATGCAGTATGATCTCAGTTAACTTTACCTTTGTATACTGTAAAAGGAAAACATGGACAGTTAAAAAAAAAAATGGAAAGTCAGCTGTGGGGCTCTCACATCATTCCCATGCTCCATTTCCTGTTTCTGGACACCTGATACCCTCTTCTCAACAATGCTCCTACACCCAAACCACCAATGGATCTGCTGAGGGTTATTTTTTCTTCTACCCTTAATCATTGAGTTGATTACAACTCAGTAAAAGCAAAAACTGCAATCCCTCCATTTCAGACATCAGCAAACAGTAAGTCTTTCAGAGTGTAAATCAAAATTCATTGTTTTGGGATAAGTGAAAAGCAGAAACAAACACATACACACACACACATACACACCTGTACTGCTTGGAAGGTGAGAAGGCCCCTTTCTACCACCACTACTTCTGCAGGCCTGGAAGTCTATCTGCCTGTAGACCCCCATTCTACAAACCCCTCGGGCAAGAGCAAGTGCTTCATCCCCTTTATAGAAGAATGATGCTTCTATAAAATGAAATTCTCATTGATATTGAAACTAATTTTAACAGGCAGGTGTTTTTTTTTAATGAAGAGGCTGAAAAATTATGTCATTAAAGTATACAATTCAAATAGATTTTCTCTAGTGTGCTTTCTGTTAAGCTGAACAACATGAAATTGTCATCTTAGGTCAAAAATGGACAAATAGGGCAAATTCATAAAGTTCAACCCAATGCTTGACCCAATTTATGCTAATGAATTCAAGTGCCCGGACGAGCTGTTTGTGCAAACACAGATGACAAACAGCAAGCCTCCTGCTCCTAGGACAAAGCTGCTTATGACTAGTGACCCAGATTTCTCACCCTGTGGTGCCTGAACCCAGTCTATTAAATGGCATCACCCAGTTTCTCATGACAGCTACTCAGGCAGTGGGATAAACACTACTCCCACCACAAGTACGGATGAAAAAAAACAACCCAGTGGGCAAACTGTATCCCTGTGCGAGGTTGGCTTCACCAGCAAGAAACAAAGCAGGAGAACAAAACAGGTAACAAAAGTAGATATACTTCAATATAACTCTCCTTCCTTTCCTTATTTCCTCTTCAAAATCATTTTGATAATGTGTCTAACATTCATTTAGTGGGTTGTATTGATGTGGAAACCCTAGATTTAAATATAGAAATGAACCAAAAAGCAAATACATTAAAATGATGCACCTATAATCCTCTCCCTTGATTGGCTGGCTCTGTTTGGCTTCAGATTCTGATCTGAAATAATCGCATTAATGGGAAAACAGCAGAATAATTGAGCTGTGAACACATTCATTCCACACAGTGCTCACCCAGAGCTTGTACACAGTAAATCATGCTTATTGTTAATCGTCAAGTTAAGTTGCCAGGGGAATTGGGGGAGGGGAGGCATCCTCTCTGCCCTTTCCCCCACCCCCAGCCCCTACTCACAAGCTTATATTCCAAAAGCAGATGGTTAGGATATGCAGACATTGCCCAGTATGTATGCTATAGGCAGTAAACACATCTGCAATCACTTCCTTTGTCATCTTTGGAACCAGTTAATGTGAAACATGTTAAATCAGCAATTGCACCTGATGTCTTACTATAGACAGTGAAGCAATTTTGTCCTTAAAACTTCTATCACCTTACTTTCTTTTTTTTTAAAGATTTATTTATTTATTTAAAAATCAGAGTTACATAGAGAGAGGGAGAAGGAGAGGCAGAGTGAGAGAGAGAGAGGTCTTCCATCCACTGGTTCACTTCCCAATTGGCCAAAATGGCCAGAGCTGTGCTGATCCGAATCCAGGAGCCAGGAACTTCTTCTGGGTCTCCCACGTGGGTGCAGGGGCCCAAGGACCTGGGCCATCTTCTACTGCTTTCCCAGGCCATAGCAGAGAGCTGGATCGGAAGTGGAGCAGCCAGGTCTTGAACCGGCGCCCATATGGGATACTTGCACTGCAGGCAGCAGCTTTACCTGCTACGCCACAGCACCGGCCCCCTCACCTTACTTTCAACTCTTTAAACCATGTATTACATCATCTAATCTTTTGGTGAATGAAGAGGGAAACTTGCTCTGAAATAAGTGTCACCTATTGCAAAAGCACATATGACTTTAAAATATAGATATAATCCTTGGGAAAAGGTATTTATCCTTTCCTATCGTCTAAGTTTTTTCATATGAAAAAATGGAATATTCATTCTGATGACCCAACTACATCAGGAGGGTTGAAAAATTCTAAGATGAACAATGAATTAAATTATTGTGAAATTATGGTTACAATGCAATAAAATTTATTAAGAAATATTTAGCATAGAAAAGTAGTAAAAATAAAATTACATATACTAACATTACTAGATGAACTCAAGAAATTTCCCTGCAAACCAAAAGAGATAAAGAAATGGCAAAGGTATTTTCTCAAAATACTCCCAGACAGAAGCAAAAGCAGTGGCTTGCAGCAAAACTTGTTATAGCACTAATCAAATAAATTATTTAATTTCTATCTACTTGGAAAGAAGAAACACCAGCAGACAGAAAATAGTGGACATATATTTACATGATGTTATATAAAATTCCTGGATCATACTATGTTCTAAAATAAAAAATTCCATTTCTGAAAGAAAAAGATTGGAAAAAAAGTCTTTTCTAAAATGTTTATTTATTTGGGAGGTAGAGAGAAAGAGGGAAAACGCTCCCATCTTGCTGGTTCACTAACCCAGTGCCTGAAGTGGCTGAGCACCAGGCCAAAGGCAAGAGCAAGCAACTCAGTCCAGGTGTCCTGAGTGGTTGACAGGGATCCAGCCACTTGAGCCATCACCTGCTATTTCCCATGGTGCCTACTGGCAGGAAGCTAGAACAAGGAGTGGAGCTGGGACTGGAACATAGGCATTCTGACATGGGATGTCTTAACTGCAAGGCCAAATGCCTGCTCCTGAAAAAAAAATCTTTTGAATAGAATCATACATCCAAAGCAAGAGAAAATATAATCTCTAACTTCAGCTTTTCTACACATTTAAATAAAGGAGGCTCAAGAGACCAACTGTCAGTAAAACTCTCGCTCTCAAAAAAAAAAAATCACAGTTCTGCAATAATTATCTCAAGAAAGTCTTGCAAATTAATTGCTGTGAGACAGAGAAAATCCATGCTGTGAGAGCTTCATGTCAGTCTCAGGGGACTCAGTTCCTTGTCAAAACTCTCAGACCCAGGAGGTGAAGCTTCTGCTCTGAAGCATGCTGCTCCTGATTCTCCCCATCTGTGCTTTCCCCTCCCCCAGCGTCCACGAATGGCATTAGACTAACACCACTGCCCAGCACAGAGCACTGCAATGAGACCGGTTAACCTGTGAGCTTCAGATTCCATGGCTATAAAATGCGGATGGGACAGCCTACTTGCCTCTCAAGTGATAAATAATTAAGGTCTTTATAGTCCTTAATCCGTTACTCTGTTTGATCTGTAAGATATAAGACCTCTTCTCTTTCTTAGAGGTTGAAATTCATGACATTGATGACAACTAGAAATAGCCCTCCGAGCACAATAGGTAATCAATATTCGTTGGGCTGAATTAGCAGAAACAAGCATGCTGAAGTAAGTGCTTTCAGTGTTGCAGTTTCTAGAAATAGGCTGTTCCTTAGGAGACAGAGAAGGGAAATATGAAGATTTGCCACAACAAGGGTTGCATTCACGGGTGTGAGATGCAGCAGCTAAATGAGAATTTTAACAGATTTGGTGGCAGCTGTAATAGTCAGTCTTTCAATTATTGAAAAAAACTGAACCAATGCACTCTGTTATTTCAGCAGACAAGTTCTACTTATACTGTCTTTGGGAACAGGCTGTATGGTTTTCTAGGGAAGAGTTCTCTAAACAAGGCAGAAATATTTATGCAAAAAAAAACATTGTTAGAAAAATCCTATGGCTGTATAACCATGTGAGTATATTAATGCAACCAACTACACTTTCTTAAAAACTGGAAGATGCTAAATGCTATTTTGCATATTTTACTATAGGTTTTAAAAAAATTCTCTCCCTTGGGGCCCACGTTGTGGCACAGTGGTTAAGCCACTGCCTGCAACACTGGCATCCTGTATAAGCACTGGCTCAAGTCCCAGCTGCTCCACTTCTAATCCTGCTTCCTGCTAATGCACCTTGGAAAGCATTGGAATATGGTCTAAGTACTTGAGACCCTGCCACCTGGAGTTCCAGGCTCTTGGCTTTGGCCTGGCCCAGCCCTGGTTGCTATGGCCATTTAGGTAGTGAACAAGAGGATGAAAGATCCACCCCACCCCTATTCTGTCTTTCAAATAAATAAATCTTGAAAAAAATTAAAATTAACAGAAATTCTCTCCCTAGAAAGTTACATTGACACTGAGACCTCGACTAGTCTGTGGATTCCCATTACTCCGTCATGTTCACATGAGATGGAAGTTATTATCAACAAGGGGTCACACAAACTAGATAAAAAGTGGTCAGTCAAGAGACAGGACATCCCCCTCGAGAGTGGGCCTAGGAAACCAACTTGGAGATGAGTGACTTCACTCTTCCCCACAGCCTTTGCAGGGTATTTCCTGGAGAGCTTTTGGATGCAATAGCATGGAACACAGCAGGACTGCCACACGTGTCCATCCAGATCACAGACAGAATGTCCTGTCATGCACAGATTTCAATATTTTTTGCATGAAAATAAATGTACTACTCTTAATTCCATTTTCCATGAATAGATGAAGTACCCTCCTATGTGTGCAAGAACAGAGAGATGTGAGAGAAGGCATGGCATCTAACTTTATCAAGTTAAGGTCATCACTAACATTTCATAGCCGGCAGCACCAATCTGCTCAGAACACAAAGCCAACTCCCCCACAGAAGCTCTGCCTGGCCTTTGGAACGGCCCTGACCCTCTCTCTCTATGAGAACCACTGTTGTCCATCCTCTTCCCAAATCCAGCCTGGATCTTGAGACCCTGAAAGCTTGAACATTTACAGAATGAAATGCAAGTTTCTTCAGAGGAGAGGAGAAAGATATTCCTTAGGCACTCTACTGAACATACTCCTGAAAAGTAGTTTATCATCTGTGGGCACAGCTTTCTCTCAGAGCAGACCAGGAGCTCGGAGTCCTCTCAGAAAGGTGCACACCCCAACGATGGTGTGTGGCCTGCTCTGATACAGTCATAGCCCATGTCAACCCCAGCTCTGGCCTAGCTCAGCGCTGGCCCCTGCAAGCATCTGGGAGCGAATCAGAGGATAAGAGCTTTCTGTCTCCATCTCTGCCTCTCAAATGAAAAAAAAAAAAAATTTTTTTTTTTAATTTTAAGATTTACTATTTGGAACATAGAGTTACAGAGATACAGAGAGATCTTCCTAATGGCCAAATACACAGAGGTTCACTCCCCGAATAGCCAAAATGTCAGGGGCAGGGCCAGGCTGAAGCCAGGAGCCTGGAACGACATTCTGGCCTCCCACAGGAATGCAGGGTCCCAACCACTTGGGCCATCTTCTGCTGCTTTCCCAGGCACATCAGCAGGGAGCTGGATCAGAAGCAGATCAGCTGGGACTCAAACCACTGCTCCTACTGGATGCTGGTATCACAGGCTGTGGCCTAACAGGGGAGCCACAACCCCGACCCCAGTTAAGAAAATATTTTGAAAGGTCAATGAGGAATATTTCAAAGAAACCATTAAATATTCAATAAGTTGTTAACAGCTTAAATATTTTCCCTTCCTTTCTTTCTCTGAGGCAGACAAAGGAAAAGCACTCCTATCTGCTGGTTCACTCCCCAAGCCCTTCAAAGGCCAGGGCTGGGCCAGGAGCCAGAACTCAAAGCAGGCCTCCCGAGAGCATGGCAGGACCCAAGTACTCGAGCCTGTGAGTGTCCAGATGCCTGCCCCTCCAATGTTTCCTGTGCTGCATGTTATGAAAGACCTAACTTACATCCATGGTTGGGAGAGAGGAGAAGCTTGAGTTACAGCCCCACCTCTCATGTGTCTCTCCTGCCTGCCTGAGTGGAGAGAGACACTTCTTTCATGGGATGAACATAGCTGACCCTCCTTTTCCTCGCCCACCCTTAGGCTTTCAGGGAGCTATTCTGCCCACTGATCTGCTGGGTAGGATTTGAGGAAGTGCGAAGTCTCTCATCTCCAGCTTCGTTTCCTAGGCTCACTCTCCGGAAGGCAGCCGACCTCTCTCTCAATGGACTACTTTTTACCTGGGTGTGTGTCCCCTTGCTGATAACAAATCTCACCTCATGTACCCATGGCTCAGTAGGGGAACGCTATGGGTTAGTCACAGCCTCCGTGTCCATCTCTCCCCACCCTGAAGGCCTGGGAAAGAAGAGAGGTGTGTGCTGAGTTCTGTCACTCGGGCGTTGGTAGGGTGCAACACGGCTTCTGCTCACTCTGGAAGCAGCTGCTTCCTAATCATCCATGGCTGGGAGAGAGGCGAAGCTTGAGTTACAGCCCCGCCTCATGTGTCTCTCCTGCCTGCCCACCACGTTTCCCTTTGCTTCCTTCTCTCAAGGACTAGACAGATTTCACTCTGTCCTGGTACCACTGGTCTCTTTCAAACCAAAGTTTCTTCTCTTGGGGCCGGCACTGTGGTGCAGCGGGTTAATGCCCTGGCCTGGAGCACCGGCATCCCACATGGGCGCCGGTTCAAGACCCGGCTGCTCCACTTATGATCCAGCTCTCTGCTATGGCCTGGGAAAGCAATAGAAGATGGCCCAAGTCCTTGGACCCCTGCACCTGCATGGGAGACCCAGAAGAAGCTCCTGGCTCCTGCCTTCGGATCGGTGCAGCTCCGGCCACTGTGGCCATCTGGGGAGTGAACCAGCGGATGGAAGACCTCTGTCTCTGCCTCTCCTCTCTGTGTAACTCTGACTTTCAAGCAAAATAAATAAATCGAACTTGCTGAATTACCTTTGTATGTATACTTGTCATATAATTTCCACAGATCCAGGAATCCCAGGAGTCCCCAACAGTTTTAGAGAAACCTCTCAAGATACTCAACCACAAAAAAATCCTGTATTTAGCTTTTCACACACTAAAGGTAATTCCATCTCCTTTCCGAGGAAGACCTAGGAACATGGTGTCCCTCATCAACATGGGCCTGGAACAGAGAGAACAGGGCCTGAACACAGGTAACAGGTGCATCGGCGGTCACTGGACCAGCACACCAGGGATCGGGGGAGAGGGGAAGGACAGAAAGAACTGCAAGGCTAACACAGTTTTCTTTACCAAGATGTCGGTCAGCGATCACAGATACTGGGTCTGGAGTGGAATGCAACCCTGAAGGCTCTGTGTGTCTCGGGGTGCTCACATGCACTGGCTCAGTTCTGGTGTGGGCGGTAGACAGCAATGGCAGAAGCGTATGTTGGAGGAAGTGGTCACATCTTGAACCGGGAGCTGAGAGAAAGATGCCTCCCACAAGCCCTTTGGAGGACACGCCCCCAAGGCCACGAGATAGCCGCAAGTCACTGAAACAGTGCCCTGTTTCGCTGAGGTGTGCCTAGCTCCAGGCGCCTCTGCGGCTTCTTCCCGAATCCTTTGCACTCAAGGACAAAGGGGTTGGCAGACTTGCACTGGGCACACTGCCTGTACGCGCCAGAGATCCTGGTCCACTCCCCACCCAGCCTGATGTGGGGCCTCATGTGTATTTTCTCACTGAACCATGAGGTATCTCCACCGTAAGCACTAGTATGTATCATCACCATTTCATAAACCTTGAGAAAAGCATGGCTCCAGGGTCACTCAACCTGCCTACAGGCCCCCAGCTGGTAACAGCAACAGAGCTGGAAGTCAACCCAGAGCACAGCGGTTCTACAGCTGAGGAACCTGCAAATTATTAATAATGTTCTGATAATAGTTCCAAACTTTACAGGCATCACTGGCATACCACACCAGGAAAACTGTTGCTCATAATTTCCCCACTGTTTCTTCAAATGGAATTTTTGTTCTCAAATCCTTATGTATGGAACATACTCTTAATGGTCAAGTTTTTTTTTAAAAAATAATACCTAACATGCAAACGCATAAGGAGGATCTGTCTTGCTGTGGCCTGGAACTGCCTCAAGTTTAGTAAAAGTCTTTTCATTGATGCTGAATCACTTTGGAACTAACTCTAAATAAATTATATATAGTCATAAATAATGATGTTAGAGATAATATCTTCCTATAAGAGTAGTAATGCTAAAGCAGCAGTTTTATACTGGTGGTTGGTTAGACTATAAATGCTTCCAGCTTGTATCCAGAAGGATTTGAAAGGGAAGAAGCAAATTTAAGATTAACAGCTTCTTGGAACACAGGTGTTTCAATATCTGCTTTGATTTATTGCTAATCACACACACTTTGGCCTTAAATGTTTAAATTTAAATTTTTCTTTTTAGAAGAGAGTAAGCTCATCTATTGCAAAGCAGAATAAAACTGTTTTCTGGTACTTCCAGGTAGCATAAGATTAAAAATATTTGGGGAAAAGTCTTAGGTAGCACAGTCACTAGTTGTGAAGCAGAATGCCTACTTTTCAAATCATTGTGAAAATGCACAGGAGAAAGCTGGAATACAAGGGTCTTTCAAGAAGCTCATAAAAAAACAGAATCAAAATATATTTATTTTAAGATGCAAAAGCAATTTGAAATCCATGAGTATATTTTTCACAGTACATGTTTTCAATGAATTTTGGAAGTATCCTCATACACCCAAATGTCAACAACAGCATTCTCAGAATATGATTGTTGTAATTAATCTCTTCCCTATATTTTGTATTTTACAAACTTACTAAAAATAACCACATGTTGCTTTTACATCAAGAAAACAGATTACTGAAAAACCTGAAAAATTTTTTTATTGTTTAATTAGTTTGCTATACCCGATATTTCTAAAAATTAATTAATTAGAGAGGCAGAGAGTGAGAAATCTATCATTGGTTCGCGCCCCAAATGCCCAGCACAGCTGGGAGTGGGCTGGGCTGGAATGAAGCCAGGAATGGAATCCAGATCTCCCACAGGTGTGGCAGGGGCCTACTTGAGGCTCACAGGGTCTGCATTAGCAGGAAGCTGGAGTCAGGAGTGGGGCAGGCTGTTAAACCCAGGCACTCAGATGTGGGACACAAGTGTTTTAATTGTTATCTCAACCACTAGGTATTTTAATTAATTTTATTTATTTTAATTAACATTAATTTAGTGACCTCGGTGAGTCACAGCTTCCCTCCTGCCAACTGTGAGGGTTGTAACCCAGAAGAGCTTACCTCCCTCCCAGTCCTTAATTTTCAGAGCCATAGCATGGAGTCTGACAGAGGGGTCTGAATGAGGGTCCACTATTTACTACCTGTTATTTTTGGCTGGCTGACTCAGTATTCTACAGTGTAAAATGGGGCTCTACGTATCTTCCTTAAGGGAATGTTGTAAAAATTCAATGAGAATACATGGAAAACCGTCCCTCAGGGCTTCCACATGGGAAACACTCCAACCGTGATGCTCACTTTTTTCTCACTTAGCACCCCCAGGAGCCCCTCTAGTTTGGTCTGAGGTGGAAGAGGGGGAGCTCCTTCCAGTTGCTGGTCTCTTTTAGGAGGTAGGCAGTGGTGCACCCAGGTGTGAAGCCAAGGGAATTATATAGCACCTCCACAAGCTCCACATGGAACTTAATATCTGTACATGGCATCTTCGGTCTCAGATGAAGCAGATGTTTCCTGGGAAAGGGGGCATTTTGGCTGACAAAGAGGAGGACAGAATTACACATGGGGCTGGGGGAGAGCAAGCTTGCAGGTACTTCCAGATCCATAGACCTACCTAGCTGCCTGCCTATCCTATATTAGAATGATTCATCCCATATCCACTAAACTCATCCTTCTACAACACAGGAAATGAACATCGACCATGCCATGTTCACATGCAGCCCTCTGATACTGATTGGGTTCCCATCACACCTTTTCCCACCTCCTCTATTCCCTGGAACATCCTACAGCAGAGAGGACCACAGTCTGGAGATGTGGCTGTAGAGTAGGAAAGATTCCTCCATGAATTTGGAGGCCAGAGGCAGTTGTGGCTTCATGGACCTGAGGTCCCAGATTCTACAGCAAGAACCAGAACATCCTGAGGTGCCTTTTTGTGCATTTTCCACCAGTGGCCACATGGGATTTACAGATTTCGTTCCAATTTTAGTATATGTGCTGCCGAAGCGAGCACGGAATTTACAGATTTCTACTCTGTGGCGAGGTTCCAACTCTGACGTGCAGAGAAAATCAGACTATGATGCTAAGATATATGTGTACATGACTGTATCTGGGTTTTCATCCATGGTTCTTAGCTCATAACTCCTTTCCTGAGGCAGGCCACAGAAACTAGAACTCTTCCCCAAGATGGGGCAAAGAAACAACACACTCTGACCTTCCGCTGCCGTCTTGCCTTGGGGTGGGCCACACAAATTCTCTGACCTGCCTTATCTGACAGACAACACTGGGAATTGAGAAGGGATCCTGCTGTCCTCCTCCAGGAGGAAGAAATGCTGCATGCAGAGGCCAAGAGGAATCTGGATGGACAGGCCTGGCTGCTTTTTCCTCACTCCTTCTGTTAGCATCAGATCAGACCCTTCTTATCCAATCACGTTTCTACACGGCCACCATGCTTTAACCATGCCCATGCAATGAAGTCTCCAGGAAAACCCCACGGGAACACAAGGAGGCTCCTGGAGGGTGGTGTCCCTGAAAAGGAGTGGAATCTCCCATCCTCTTCTCCCACACCCCACCCTACACATCTCTTCATCTGTGTTGTTTGTAACATCATTTACAAGAAACCAGGAAACTGTAAGTGCTTCTCTGAGACCTGTGAGATGCTCAAGCAAATAAACCAGATCTGAGGAGGGGGCTGTGCAAATCCTGACTTATAGCTGGCTGATCAGAAGCATAGGCAAAACCACCTGGGGCTTGCAACTGGCATCTAGAAGGGGTAGTGGGTGGTCCTGGGGACCGAGCCCTCAACACGTGGGATCTGATGCTATCTCCAGTATACAGGGTCTGGTGGAAGTGGACCAGGGGACATCCAGCTGGCACTTCTGCAGTCACTGGCTGGCTCAGAGAGAGAGGGGAGAGGGAGAGAGAGGGGAGAGGGAGAGAGATCATCTGCTAGTTCGTTCCCCAAATGGCTGTGATGACCAGGGCTGAGCCAGGAGCCAGAATTCCATCCTGGTTTCCCACATGGGTGGCAGGGACCCAAGCATTTGGACCAACCTCTGCTGCTTTCCCAGGCACATTACTAGGGAGCTGGACTGGAAGCAGAACAGCCAGGACTCAAACCAGCACTTGGATATGGGATATGGCTGCCAAGTGGTAGCTTAACCTGTTGTGCTGCAATGCTGGTCCTCAGAACCCACATATTAACTCTAATTGATCCATCTGTGACAGACCAGCTCGCAGCTTTAGCACCATGCGGCAGCAAATTAAGAATTTTCTAAAGAGTTGCACACGCATCACCACACACAACAGAGCTGCCTGATGTGGTGTACACACAAATTATCCCCTAGTCAAAGGAGAACACCAAATTCCTTTCCTGGTGATTCAGATCATCATAGTAAACTCTCTTCAAGCATATTTCCCAAACTGAACTGGAAAGGCTCTTTTGTTGGCACCCCCACGAATGAGCACAGGAGGTTCCTGTGGAAGCCCTGTCTGGGGAACCTGACTTCCCAGTCAGTGGCGCAGCTGAGCAGCAGAGCATGGGCGGGAAGACGTTTCATGGGATGGATAGGGCTGAGTACAGAGGACCAGTCAGCGAGCTTGAGGGACAGCCCTGGGAGTCTGCGGGGTCTGCGGAAGCAATCATTTGCAGGGGCTCCCAGGTCTTGAATCACTGGGTTACAGCATGAAGCAAAGGCATTCTACACTGTAAAAACAATGATAATTACACTGAGTTCAATGACTATGCTGGGCAGTGCTCTCCTCCCCAGGAATTCCGATTCCACCCTTTACAACTGATACAGGACACAGAAGCATGATTTTTTTTTTTTTTCTTTTTCTTCCCAGCAAAGCAACTTTCTTTTTCCAGGAAAACAAGGCTATCCCGTGATGGATCATGACATGTGGCTGGGCTGAAAGCATAATTGAGGTCTGAAGGCTAGCAGCCTACCTGTCTAAGCTTCCTCTTGTTCACTGAAATAGCCTCTACAACATTACAAGAAACCACAGCCACACACACAGACTCTCTGCCTTTTAATTATTCATGGTAATGCCTGCCATTTGTAGAGTTTATGCTTCACAAATACTAATCAGGCCCAAGGATTACATGAATAATGGAAACCCACCAATAATTACCAAATCTGATTTTAAGCAATGTTTTCAACACATGCGCTCCCCAGAAATCTTCCTGAAACGTGGCCTCGCCCTTTCCTCTGTTTAGATCCTCCAGTCTGAAAGAAACCTTAGTATAATTAACAGGCTCAAGAAGCACCTTGACTTTTTAGATACTTTGCTGCTTCTCAGTCCGCCTCATCATGATGCTGAATGAACGAAAGGAAAGGAAATGCCAAAGGCTCAGCTGCATCCGCCAGAGGCACTGTTCACAGGGGGCTCTGAGACCCAGCTCCCGCCCAAGCCACGGGGGCAGTGATGCCAGCCACCCTTCCCTCCCTTCAGCTTGAGCAGCACTGGTTCCAGCCACCCATGGGGGAGACCCGGATGGAGTTCCAGGCTCTGCTTCAGCCTGGCCCAGCCCTGGTTGTTGCCATCATTTACGAAGTGAATCAGTAGATACCAATAGATGGAAGATTTCACCTGCTCTTTCACGACCACTCTCTCTCCCTCTCCCTCACCCTCTTTCTCTATAGCTTGGTCTTTAAAATAAAAATAAATAAATTTTTAAAACATAAAAATGGGCCAGTGCTGTGACATAGTGGGCTAAGTCTCTGAGTGCAACTCTGGATATGGATGCCTGTTCGTGACCTGGCTGCTCCTCTTCTGATCCAGCACTCTGCTAACAGCCTGGGAAAGCAGTGGAAGATGGCCCGAGTCCTTGAGCCCCTGCAACCACATGCGAGATGGGAAAGAAGCTCTTGGCTCCTGGCTTCAGATCAGCTCAGCTCTGGCCACTGCAACCATATAGGGAGTGAACCAGTGGATGGAAGACCTTTCTCTCTGCATCTCCCTCGCTATGTCTGTAACTCTACCTCTCAAATAAAAATAAAATCTAAAAATAAAAAGTCTACATTCACCAATGCCCAATTTTGCTAATTAAAATAAAATGCCCTTTTCATATGCAACCAATTTGTAAAGTCCAAAGGTCTTACTAAATCAGGTTCCAGTGAGGGTACAGAGGGGGCAGTTCGCTGGGAGAAGGTAGTTCAGAAAGCATGTGGCATGTGAAAATATGTGCGTGTTACTTTCAAGAATACGCTACAGGCAGCCTGCACATATGCCCAAGGAGATGTCTATAAAAGGTTACTACTGTACAATGCATGGCAGCAACCAGGCAAAAAACAAAGCAAAACTGTAATCACCCTCTCCATTCATCAACCGGGGAACAGTAAATAAACCACAGTGATGTCACATAACAGAATCCTGGGCAGCAGTTAAACAGGCTCTGTTTAAACTTACCACTTTGGGGACTATTTTAAAACTTGTCAGGGAAAGCACAAAGTTGCAAACTGATACATTAATAATGACATAGTTTATATAAATTCAAACACAACTGCTATATATATTTATATAATATATGCAAAGATAGTAAAAATATAGCAGCGGCCTGGCCAGGGTCATGTTATCTCCCAGGGCAGGGGCAAGTGGAATGGGAGGGATGGAAGGAGGTAAGACCAGGGGAGGACGCACACAAAACTCTAACATTGACCATATATTTTATTTACATTTCCCATAAATCTTATTTTTCATTGTTTTAAATTTGAAAGGCAGGGAGAGAGAGATTTTTCATCCTCTGGCTCACTTCCCAAATGCCTGCCACAGGCCAAACTCAGGAGCTTGGAACTCAGTCTGGGATTCTCATATGGGTGGCAGAGGCTCAAAGACTTGAACATCATCTGCTGTCTTCCCAGGGTGTGCATCAGCAGGAATCTGGATTGGAAACAGAGCTGGGACTCAAATCCAGGCACTTTGTTGTGGGATACAGGTGTTCTAAACAACAACTGTTGCACCTGCCCCATTTTTTTTTTTTAAAGATTATTTATTCATTTGAAAGTCAGAGTTAAAACAGAGAGAGGAGAGGCAGAGAAAGAGAGAGACCCTTCATCTGATGGTTCACTCCCCAATTGGCCACAATGGCTGGAGCTGCGCCAACCCGAAGCCAGGAACCAGGAGCTTCCTCCAGGTCTCCCATGTAGGTGCAGGGGCCTAAGGACTCGGGCCATCTTCCATTGCTTTCCCAGGCCACAGCAGAGAGCTGAATCAGAAGTGGAGCAGCCAGGTCTTGAACTGGTGCCCATATGGGATGCCAGCGCTTCAGGCCAGGGCATTAATCCGCTGTGCCACAGTGCTGGCCCTGCCCCTATCTCTTTGAATATGAAATATTTAAAATAACATTAATGATCTGGGTCCTGGGTATATGAATATTTATTATGCTAGGTCTCTGCTTTTTTTTAATTAATAGTTTTCATGACATTGTAAATTACAACCCTCTTTTTGAAATCAAAATGACTGACAAAATAGAATGAGAAAATTATATAATCTTAGAACAATGTGTAAGGTAAAAATAAGTTTGGTTATCAAATCATAAAGTATCTTCCCAAATACTGTAATAAGAACTCAATTATATATTATAATTTCAAATACATCTTAATGTCCTCAGTTTTGTGTGTCTGATCTAAAAGTGCTGTTTGGCTTTACAATGTTATAAAAAAGCAATTTTCCAGGAAAATGAGTCTCAGGGGAAAAAAATCTTCTATAGCTATAAATCACTAGGCATCTGACACTATTTTAAAATTATAAAAGGTCAAAAGTAGGAGAAAAATATTCACATTTTAAATGTAAAATCTATTAACTTAAAAATAACTGGCAAAAAGGAAACATAAGCATTTCATATTTAACATTTTTATTTTATTTATTTATTTAAAAGGCAGAAAGAGAAAGAGAGAGAGAGAGAGATCTCCCAACTATGGATTTACTCCCCAAATGCCTGCAAGAGCTGGAGCTTGGCCAGGAACCAGGTCTCCCACATGGGTGGCAGGGATCCAAACACCTGAGCCATTATCTGCTGTCTCCCTGGGGTGTGCCTTAGCAGGAAGCTGGAATTGGGAATGGAGCTGGAACTCGAATCCAACACTTTGATATGGGGTGCAGGTGTCCCAAATGGTGCCTTAACCACTATGCCACATGCACACCCCTGAAAGAAGCATTTTTTTTTAAAGATTTTATTTATTTATTTGAGAGGTAGAGTTACAGTGAGAGGTAGAGACAGAGAGAAAGGTCTTCCATCCGTTGGTTCACTCCCCAAATGGCCGCAACTGCTGGAGCTGCGCCAATCCAAAGCCAGGAGCCAGCTGCCTCCTCTGGGTCTCCCATGTGGGTGCAGGGGTCCAAGGACTTAGGCCATCCTCTACTGCTTTCCCAGGCTACAGCAGAGAGCTGGATCGGAAGAGGAGCAGCCGGGACTAGAACTGGCACCCATATGGGATGCCAGCATCACAGGCAGAGGATTAACCTAGTGTGCCATGGCGCTGGCCCCCAAGGTAAGCATTTTAAATGTAGTCCTTATGACCATAATTTCTCTCCCAGCATGGGAAAAACTACCATTATTATATTGGCCACAAACTGTAGGGTAGTACAACTTTTTTCCTTCAGAAAACTTTTAAGATTTATTTATTTATTTGAAAGGGAGAGAGAGAGAGACTGATGGACTGATCTTCCATTGCTGGTTCACTCTTGAAATGGTCACAATAGCTAGGGCTGGGCCAGGTTGATGCCAGGAGCTTTTCCCAGGTCTCTCATGTGGGTGGCAGAGGCCCAAGCACTGACGCCATCTTCCACCACTTTCTCAGGTGCATCAGCAGGGAGCTAGATCAGAAGTGGAGTAGCCAGAACTGAAACTAGTGCCATATGGGATGCTAGCCTCGCACATGGCAGTTTAACCAGCTATGCCACAATGCTGGCCCCCAGAAAAATTTTTGTAAGTCCACTGACATAACAAAACCAAAGTAATTGGTCAAGAATTCATAACAGTGTATAAACCTTGATAACTTTGTTATTAATAAGATCAAAACAGAGAAACAAAAGAATACTCTGGTTCTATTATTTAAGATGATGTTAAAGAAAAGTAATTCTTAAACTGCCAGTTTCATATTTCCCAAGAAAATTTTTTTAACCCAACAACTTCAGTGCAACAGAGCTTGACGATTACAGGAAAATTTAACTGAACATCACACTGGGAGAATTGAGAATATACAAGGGTACTGAGGTGACCAAAGGAAACATAACTAGGTAATCTCCACCCAAGGATATGCAGAATCATTTCTGTGGGGGGAATGCGGTATTGGTGAGGAAGAAGAGCTCACTGAGCGATGGGAATGAACAAGACTTCATACAAACCACATTAGAGGGTTACCCAGACAGGGAGGGGAGAGAAGTGTTGGGGCAGCAGGCCTAGGCCTGAGGTTTTTCTTTTTTCTTTTTTTTTTTTTTTTTGACAGGCAGAGTAGACAGTGAGAGAGAGAGACAGAGAGAAAGGTCTTCCTTTGCCGTTGGTTCATCCTCAAATGGCTGCCACGGCTGGCGTGCTGCGGCCAGCGCACCGCGCTGATCCGATGGCAGGAGCCAGGTGCTTCTCCTGGTCTCCCATGGGGTGCAGGGCCCAAGCACTTGGGCCATCCTCCACTGCACTCCCTGGCCACAGCAGAGAGCTGGCCTGGAAGAGGGGCAACCGGGACAGGATCGGTGCCCCGACCGGGACTAGAACCCGGTGTGCCGGCGCCGCAAGGTGGAGGATTAGCCTGTTGAGCCACGGCGCCGGCCCTAGGCCTGAGGTTTTATAGAGGACCAAATCCACAGCGGTGGGAGCACAGAGTTCCTTAATGTTTATGTTTATGAACTTTGGGAAGTTTGGGAGTCAGTGAAAGATCCATTAGCAGCAGGTGTCTGCTCTTCACAGCATGAGGACTGGGAGCAGGCCCAGGGAGACCCTGGGACTGGTCCTGCTTGTACAGGAGGCCAGAATCTGTTTTGTTGGGGGGTTGTCCTTCCCTGAGTGTGAGAAGGATGGAACCAACCTCCATCACCCAGAACGGGAGCGGGTCTTGGAAGAGCTAAGAGAAAGAAGCAAAAGGCATTGGGGGTGGGAGCAGGGTTTTGAGCAGAAGATGACAAAAGTACTTTGCCGGATGAAGTTCCTGGCTCCTGACATCAGTCTGGCCAGGCCTGGCTGCTGCAGGCTTTTGGAGAAATGAACCCATGAATGGAAGATTCTCTGTGTCTTTGGTGCTCTGCCTTTCAAAAACAAAATAAATAAAACAAACTCCTTTTAAAAACTACGAAGGTAAAGCCACCGAAGAAGACTTTTCGAACAGCAGTGGTCACCCTGCAGTAGACTCTGCCAAGCTGGTGCCAGGCTGGCTTGTCAGTTCACACCCCGTTACAAGTACTTTTCATATATTATCTCACCTAATCCTTAACAAGCCTATGACATAGGTGCCACTATTACTCCTGGTTTATGGGTGGAGCAGGGGAGGCGCAAAAATATTAAGTACCTTGTGTTCAGTCTATGGTTAGCAGGCAGCAGCACTGGCTCCCAAGGTGCACGCAGCACACGCTGCTCAGGTGAGGCAGCCTTCTGCACGCCCACTTCCACACACACCCCTAACTTTACATCTCAGAGACATTCCCAGCCAGGACATAAAAAACTGACGTGCCCATTTTACCGGTCAGAAAAGGTTGCTTTCTTTCTTTCTTTTTTAAGATTTAGTTTATTTATTTGAAAGGCAGAGTTATGGAGGGGGTTGCGGAGAGGAGAGGGAGGAGGAGAGGGGGGTGTCTTCCATCTACTGCTTCACTCCCCAAATGACAACAGCTGGGCAGGGACAGGTTGAAGCCAGGAGCCAGGTGGTCTTTATGAGTCTCTCATATGGGTGCAGGGGCCCAAAGGCCTGGGCCATCTTCCCCTGCTTTCCCAGGCACATTAGCAGGGAGCTGGATTGGAAGTGGAACAGCTGGGACTTGAATTGGTGCCTACATGGAATGCTGGTATTACAGGCTGGATAACGCTGGCCCCCAAAATTTGGTTTTCACCAGTAGCCATACTGTCAAAGATCGCTCACACTGTCATATTGCAAGAAGTCCTGAAGTGGCATTGTGGTTCTCAGGAGATCCTCATCAACAGCAGAATAAGGGAATTAGTTTCTCTCAATCTGCTGACTTACCCGAGATCGTGCATCCTGACACACTGTGCCGCCCCAGCCGCCCAGGTTCTGTGCTGATCTGGTTCCCCCAGCACAGCTTCACCCAAGGGTGCCTGCTCCTTTTTCAACCAGCACCTGCGTCCAGTAACTTCTAACCTTTCCAGCCTCCACAGAGGAAAGATCACGCTACTTGCCCAGGATGGTTTGTCTAGTTAAGTATTGTTGTGTTAACTTTCACATGAATTCATGAAAACTGAAACGGGAACACTGAAGTAGACACACACGCAGCCAATCATGGAACATCCTATATCTAGACGGCCCAGTTCCCCCGAGGAAATCAGATCCCGAGCCCTGGGAACGACCAGGCAGGCCTCCAGGAGAGGAATATGACATGTCGTCCGGGAAGGGAGTTCTGACAACAGCCAAAGTCCTGCCGTTTAAGTACCCCACCTCGACGCTACAGCTTCCTTCTCTAACCGTGTTCTGCAAGGAAAAGACAGGAGCACAGGTCAGAGCTCTCTGACCTTGCTTATGAGGCATTTATTAATTTATGATCCACTAGAAATGACCACAACGGGCCAGCACTGTGGTGTAGTAGGAAGAGCCACTGCCTGCAGTGCTGGTATCCCATATGGGAGCAAGTTCGAGTCCCGGCTGCTCCACTTCCTATCCAGCTCTCTGCTATGGCCTGGGAAAGCATTAGAAGATGGGCCAAGTCAGCCTTCGGCCCCTGCACCCATGTGAGAGGCCCGGACCAGTGCTTCAGACCAGTGCAGCTTCAGCCATTGCAGCCATCTGGGGAGTGAACCAGCAGATGGAAGACCTCTCTCTCCCTCCTCCACCCCCTCACTGCCTCTGTCTCTCTGTAACCCTGCCTTTCAAATACATAAATAAAACTTTAAAAGAAAAAAAAGAAAGAAAGAAAGAAAGAAATGTCCATGAAACCATCAGACGACACCAGAGCATTCAAACTGCCTCTCATTCATCTATCACACTTCACCAAAAAGATCATGTCCCCAGCTGTAGAACTGTAATTATTTTCAGAACTTGGGACTTAGCTAAATCCCAACAGTGCCTTCAAATATTATCCTCTTTCTCCTTCAAAATCACATTCAGTGAACACAGAAGCTCCTTGCTACTCTCTTCTCTGCCTTTGGGTTTAACTAGAATACAAGCTACATACTCCACTTACTTCCTCCCTCTAGCTGAGAGAGTAAAGTGCGACCCAGGAGTTAATCAAACACCCTGCCAGTATTCACAGAAAACAGTGGGGGAGAAGAGTGCGGCCGAATGGATGAGACAGGGTAAGCCCTTGTGTGGCTGGACAGAAACAACGGCCAGCAGCCGGGAGGGCTCAGCGGAGGGTGAAGGAAGAAAGCGGAGCAGACCCCAAGGACCTGCTTTCAGGACCCTCACAGTGAGATTCAGCAGCCCTCACAAAGAAAGGGGCCTACTCAGAGCCTGCAGGGAAGGCCCAGGTACCACCGCAAGTGTACCACGGAGACAGTTACCCATCAATTCCAAGTCTGAAACATGACCAGGGAGCTTCAAGAACAGAGGGCTCCATAGACTGGGGGTGGGGTGGGCGAAGGCTGCATGGAGTTGAAACGAAAGCCACGTAAGCCTCGAGGCAGATGTGTATGTCACTGGAACCTAGGGCAGTGATGCAGAGATGATTCTGAAATCACCTGAATCATGAGAGGATGGAAGGGCAGGGCTAAGAGGCCAGTTTGGGGTCCTATTCATAATTCATACTAATGTGAATGTCACAGTACTCTAAACTCCTCAATGGGTAAGGGGAAATTGGAGGATAATCAACCACACCACTTAATTTTTAGGCAAAAGATTCACTATTGTAGCATCACAGAAAAAGCCACGGTCACAAATTCATAAAAAGACTATACGATTCTCCAAGCAAGCCCAAGTAAAACCCAGAGCAAGCGGTTTGATCGACCCTACCATCACAGCTGCCACTTTGCATCCTCACACTGGCAAAAAAATGGTCTGTGCCAGGAACTGCCTACCCACGAAGAACCTGTTTTTCTGGGTCTTAAAAAAAAAGGCTGATGCAAAGATGGTTTTATAAAAGGCAGCTTCTGAGGGTGGCTTTAACGAGACATGAGACATAAGACACGCTGGGATGGGTGGGGGACTGCGAGCCTGGGTGCACACCAGGTGGTGCCAGCCTTGCAGCAGCTCTAGTTCTCTTCCCAAGATGCTTCTCAGGCCACAGAGGGGCAGCTGGGAGGGGGAGACTCAGGGGGAGTCAGAAACATGGGAGATCTGCTTCTTAGACAACCTCTCCCTGACATACAATCTCACCATCAGGACAGTGAACTTCCATTGTTCCAAAGGAACACAAGCGCTTGTGAACACTTCAAACATGGCTGTGATGAATACACACCATGAACTCAAACTGGACATTTCCCAACAGGCTCCAGCAGGTTAGAGAAAGATGGTCGTAGACGATGCTTCTGGAATGTTCTGGGTGTGGAATTTGATCCAACTGAGTCATTGGACACACTGTCTTTCATCTCTGCAGGAAGGTTAGGGAACAAAGGTCTTCAACACAGAAGTCGCTGTCTGATCACAGGGCAGGTGATGATCAACCTGCTATCCCCAGGCCTCAGCCAGGTTTGGAACAAAGTCCTGGACCCGCGAAAGTTCAAAGGTCTCCTCCAGCAGCCTGTCCTCATTCTGTCTGGCCAGCAGTCATCCTGTGAGAGGCCAGACTTGGGATTTTGCATCTGGTTTAGTGGACGTGGATGGAGAGGTCCCAGAAAACATTTCCTTCTTCAAGTTCAACAGAACAGTTCGATGGATAAAGAAGCAAGTTTCAATGGGCACGCTAAGGGCCAAGGTTTCTAGGACCATAAATTATAAATGTAAAAACTGCTGGCCTTATTCCTATCAACTTTTCACTAAGGCTGTGATACCTGTTCGTATCATCCACATTTAGAGACCTCCACTAACTCACAGGTGCTGGATTAGATGCTGGAGGCACTGTGTAAATTTAACAGACACACTCACTGCCTTCTCAGGGCTTGGTCTAGTGGAGGAGACAGACATTAAACAACCGCTCCACAAACAAACACTTAACCTACAATTTGGTTGCAGCAAGAAAGGAAGAGAATACTATCCAATGAGGGTCTAGTGTGTGGGATTTGGCCTGGCCTGGGGACATCCTTAAGGAAGTGACATTGAAACTGAAGGGCAAGTAGGAGCTGCCCAGGGACAGGAAAGCACAGGATGGAAGGAGAAGCCCAAGGACAAGGCAGGTGGAGTGAAGTGGGGACAAGAGCTATTGCATCAGGAAACCCAGATCCATCGGCACAGATGTTGGCTAGCAGCAGTGACACCTAACTTGGTGCTGCACCACGGTGAGTGTTTACAGCATTTACCACTGAAAAACTAGTGGAAGAAGCAAGACTGTCATGGAGGAGCCGGCGCTGTGGCACGGAAGGTTAAGCCTGTGCCTACAATGCTGGCATCCCACGTGGGTGCCTGTTCATGTCCCAGCTGCCTCCAATTCCCACCCAGCTGCCTGTTAAAGTGCCTGGGAAAAGCAATGGAAGACGGGCCAAGTCCTTGGGCCCCTGCCCCGACATGGGAGACCCAGAAGAGGCTCCTGGCTCGTTGTGGTCACTTGGGAGTCAACCAGCAAATGGAAGCTCTCTCTCTTCCCCCACCCCCTTTGTATCTCTGCCTTTCAAATAAATAAATCTTAAAAAAACAAAAACAAAAACAAAAAAACTGTCACCAAGACATAAAAAGTACTGAAATAAAGGGTAGTAAACAACCATACTTAGAACAAGCAGTCCCGGTGCTGAAAATATGTATATGAGATCAAACGCACAAACCTTCATAAAACTGCCAACAAAATGGGAGCACCTGCAACCTCAGTCACTGGTAGAAACCTCCCCACAAACCCAGGACACCCAGCTAGGAGGTGAGTGGGAGGGGACCCTGCGAATTCGAAAGTTAAAAAAAGTCCTTTTGAATTGGTGTCCACGATAGCAAAAGATCACTATTATGGTTCCTTGAAGACCAGGAGTTTTCCATTGATCCCAAGGAAGAAAACACTCTCTTAACAGCATTTGGAATAACAAGTGAGGTGATCTGACACAAAGGTAATTTATTTCCTTCATTAAACCCAGCAAAATTACAAGGTGCTGCATGATTCATCTCCCTGACATCCAGTACTTCTGATGCACATGAATAAACACAGGACAAGGATCCAGTCATCCAGCTTGTTGCAGGGAAGTGACGCAAAGGGCCTCAGAGACAGCCCTCGCAGAAATTTTCACCCAAAAGCAGTAAAGGTAAAAGGCAGGAAATCAGATGAGGGAAAATGTGTCCATAATAGACACTGATACCGGTGTTGGACAAGACAAGCACAGTGGTCCTTCCACCACCCGCTTGCCCAACACGACATGTCAGAAGCAACCAGAAAACATGGGGCAACTGCTCACAATTATTAGAACTTCACTTAATGAGTTCCATTCATTTTCTAGAGTGTGCTATGAACTTAATACTCTCTAAGCCTTACTGCCACCTGGGACTGTGAATCTATTAATTTCATTTCACAGATGAGAAACATGCTTGGAAAGGTTAAATAACAGTAATTTGCCTATTTCTCCAGGCAGCATTTTTTTCTATCGTGTCATAGTTTTAAAAATAAAACACCTTATTTTATTTATTTGAAGGGAGAGAGGAATGGAGAAAGGAAGGGAGGAGGGGAAGGAGGGAGGAGAGAGAGGGAAAAGACCTTCCATCTGTTGGATCATTTAGTTAGATGGGGCTGGGCCAGGTCAAAGCCAGGAGCCTGGAACTCCATCTGGGTCTCCTACATGGGTGTTGGGGCCCAAGCATTTGGGCCATCTTCAGCCGCTTTCCCACGCCCATTAGCAGGGTGCCGGATAAGAAGTGGAGCAGCTGGGACTTGAACAGGTGCCCATATGGGATGCCAGTGTTTTTAGTGGCAGCTTATCCCACTGGGCCACAATACTGGCCCCAAGATCATAGTTTCTTACACCAAATTTCTAATAACCCTGGCAAACCTAAAGTGTTATTAGGAAGGGCTATTGACTAGTGTCCAATAGTCACAACTAGTCAACCCGGTTAAATTTTTCCTAGTATCCTTTTCTCTCCCCCCAACATAAACTGATCTATCTCTGATAGTGGCAGATGCTGAATTTCTATAGTTCTAAATAGGGACTCAAAGTCTTCTTTTGATGCTGTATTTTTAATTAGATTTCATGCTACATTGTTTGGGGAGCTATTATAAAGTGCTAATGGAGACCCCTACCCACCATCCCTACAATGCAAGCCACCTGCCAATGACGAACCCATTCCCTGAGAATGAACCTTACGGGCGTGCAGACATAGCACCAACTTCCATGAGGTTGTTCCCAGTAGTGGTTTTGGGGGGGACGGATTCCGCTGAATCCTGTCATTTTACCATCTTGCTACTATGGTACTAGGCCTGTATCTTTAGTTCAGCATGAATCTAGCCACTCAAACTGTTTATGCTCAATATCAAAATTGTGAAAATATTTTTCTTGGGACTACACTCCTAAATTTTACTCCCTTTCTACACCCCACGCTGGACCTGAAACTGTAAATTCTTTAGAATCCAGACAGACTCTATCAGAATTTTCTAACAAACCATTTCTGGACACCTGAAAAATGGGATCTGCATTTTATAGTGCTCTGGTAAATACTGCAAATACAATGCTTTATGTCCACCAGTGACAAGCCTGTGACCTTTTATCTTGGGCTAAGTTCTTCGTCTTTTGAAGTTGGCATATCTAGCACATACACTTGAACTATGGACGGTCCAACATAAACTGGGTTCTTCCTAAATGCCTAGAAGATAGGAGAATTAAGATGAATTCTCTCACTAGGATTGCCTTTGTTGCTAAATGCAAAACATGGTCAAGTCACATGCAGGTCATCTGGAAAACTTTCGCTAACACCAATTTAAAGTTCTTCTTTGGGGCCGGCGCTGTGGCGCAGGGGGTTAAAACCCTGGCCTGAAGTGCCAGCATCCCATATGGGCGCCAGTTCCAGTCTCAGCTGTTCCTCAGCTGCTCCTCTTCTGATTCTTTGCTATGGCCTGGGAAAGCAGTAGAAGATGGCCCAAGTCCTTGGGCCCCTGCACCCATGTGGGAGGCCTGAAGGAAGCTCCTGGCTCCTGGCTTCAGACTGGCGCAGCTCTAGCTGTTGCAGCCTTTTGGGGAGTGAATCATTGGATGGAAGACCTCTTTGTCTCTACCTCTCTCTGTAACTCTGTATTTCAAATAAATAAAATAAATCTTAAAAAAATAAGTAAATAAAGTTGTTGCTTGATGCTCCCTGATGTTAGCTTCCGCTCAGACTGTAACCTCCCAATGAATAATGTCCCAGTTATCTGCTGGGAAATTCTAAGTAAACACTTGTGTTTGGTTACTATGATGAAAGCAGTCAGCTCTTTTAGTCCCATCAATTGTAGCTATGTACTGAAACAGATACATGGTTTTTAAGCCTTTTAGTTTTATTTAGTAAGAAAGAAAATTCCATTTCATATAATACCACCTTTATATATATATATACATATATATACATATATATATATATATATAAAACTGGGTTACACACAGGTTAAATCATGCTCTTCTTGTACACAGTGACATGCATGGTGATTTCTACTTTAACAACAGAGAATGCCTGGGAGACAGCTGCATTCACTTACTCAACAAATATTTGTAGAGCATCCGACTGCAACTCAGACTTCAGATGATGTAATGCTTGCTCCTGGCATTCCCTATTCTTTTTCATTTTATATAAATATTACATTCAGGTCTCTTTAATCAAATAGTTATGTCAACCCATTTGACTTTAAGATTGTCTATTCATAATAGAAACCTTTGATACTACTGTTCTTCTAAGAAATACCTGAGCTTCACTAGCTGTTAAGTTTTTTGCTGCTCAAACCTTTTGCCTCATCCTGAAACAGCACACAGGAGGACACAGGGAACAGATGATGGTCCAAGTCCTACAGAACCACAGAGGGAAAGGAACAAGGGGAGAGAACCATTCTGGAGTGGCTTTGGCACTTCCTGACTCCTCTGTGGAAACAAAGCCTCATGACTTACAAAGAGGACCTCACAGTTGCTATCCAATAGGAACATAAGTGATAAATGGCAGAATGCATTTCAATGGAAACTGTAATGGGCAGAAATTCTATCTTTACAGTGGATAAGCTAAAGAAGAGAAGTTACTGCAGGCTCCATAAACACACATTTTCACAAACTGGGGAGAGGAGTGGGAGGTTAAAGTTTCTCCAAACCATTGTGTCCTGATTTGCAGGAGAAATTGTATTTCTTTACAATTTAATCTGCAATTAGTGAACAAAAAGGACAGATAATAACAACGTAGTCAATACCAGCTTGGAAATACAGACCTTCATTTTTCCCCCAAAGAAAAAACCGTGACTGCTGTCATAGAAAACAATAAAATGGGAGACTCCCTGATAAAGCTGGATTCTTAGATAATAGCAGTTTAGTAGAGTGTTGCATGACCAATGCAGCCTTATATCAGACACACCTGTAAGTAATACCTCTTCTTTCAAAGTGGTTACCTTGGAAGGGCAATTCTAATACTATCAATGTTTCTCAGAATATTTAGAAAGACCTGCAGAGCCTGTAAAGATTATTTTTAGGGGCTGCCACTGTGGCTTTAAGTGGGTAAAGCCACCACCGCAGTGCTGGCAGACCATACAGGCGCCAGTTCGAGTCCCAGCTGCTCCACTTCCAATCCAGCTCTCTGCTATGGCCTGAGACAGCAGTGGAAGATGGCCCAAGTCCTTGGGCCCCTGCACCCGTGTGGGGGACCCAGAAGAAGCTCCTGGCTCCTGGCTTCAGATCGGACAGCTCCAGCTGTTGCGGCCATCTGGGGAGTGGACTGGCAGATGGAAAACTGACTCACTTTGCCTTTGCCTCTCTGTAACTCTGCCTTTCAAATAAATAAATCTCTTTTTTAAAAAAATATTATTTTTAAACGTTAAACAGTTTAACTTCCCTCTAGTGTTCAGGGGCAGAGACAGTCCTAGCTTACGGCCTGGAGAAGGGCGCAGATGCATGCAGGGCTGATTTCGTTAGGCGGAGCTAAGCGTCAGCACAGAAGTACGTACGAGACTCGGGACACCAGAGGAGCTCAACGAGGGCTGCCTTTCTGGGTCAGGAAGAGCAGGTCGGGAGCAAGGGAGGAAGTTTTCCGCAGATGACACCTGACCCGCTTTTATAGGATGACTCAGAGTAATTCAGATGAGGAGGAAGATGGATGTAAGACCATGGGAAGGGCTCGGAGGCCTGCGTGAGCAGGATGGGGGAGGGCAACGCAAACACTGCAGCGCTTCTGGGGCCACAAAACTGGCAGGTGGGAGGATGGCGCCGGGCAGTGCAGGTCCCATGCTAAGGGGCCTGGATTGAGGGCAGGGGTTACAGAAGCAGGTGATCATGGCGAGGTATTCCACTGAGGCAGGCCAGATAACACACTATCTAGAAGGGGGTACTCAGGGACACACAGCCTCTTTACTGCGGTAACTGCCCCTACTGTCATGCATTGAGCCAGGAAGAAACAGGGACCAGGTGTGGCTGTGTCTTCAGTATTTCAAAGAAAGCTGAAATTCAGGTTATTTTTTAAAAAAACCTCTCAGTTCTCAAATGCTAGTTTATTTTAAAAAAATACTGCAGGGGACAAATAAATATACCAAATGTGACTAAATATGGCTTAAAGATTCTCAGTCCTTAAGGAGCCTTAGTCTTTGGTAAAGCAACACCACTAAGAAGCTTTCACTTTTCTTTCTTAAAGATTTATATTTATTTATTTGAGAGGCAGAGTTACAGAAAGTGGGAAAAATATAGACAGACAGAGATTGATCGTCCATCCACCGGTTCACTCCTCAAATGGCCACAACAGCTGGTGCTGGGCCAGGCTGAAGCCAGGAGCCACAAACTCCATCTGGGTTTCCCACACGGGTACAGGTGCCCAAGCACTTGGGCCACCCTCCACTGCCTTCCCAGGGTGCACACCAGCAGGGAGCTAGATTGGAGGTGGAACACCTAGAACTAGAATGGGCCCCAAGGTGATGCTGTAATGTGTGGTGGCAGCACCACAAGTGGATTAACTTACCGTGTGCACCTCAGTGCTGAGCCCCCAACGACAAGAGTTTAAAGGCCAGCAATGCAGCTAGGTGTCACATTGGAAGGATGCCCCAGTGGCACACGGCGAGGACAACTGGAAAGAGGTAAGACTGGAAGCTGGAAGAACACAGCCTCTCTAGTGTGTGATTAGGTTTTCATTTTCTTTTATAAACTCCAATAAGTCATCTAGACTCAAGTCTCATAAGTAAACCTAGTACTAGAGCTGGATACTGATCAGGTGTTAGATAAAACCAAAGAAGGAGTATTCACCTAATGAGATGTTTGCTTACATGGCTCACAACATGTGTCGGGAGGCCATCACAGGAGAAGTTGTGAATGATGTTCGGGCTGGCTCAGGACATGGACCCTCCAGGTGTGACCGACCACTCACAGGGACACACTGTGTGCATGTCTGACTTCTACAACTTGGCACTGCAGGGCAGCTCCTCCACCATCACCTCCCTGCCTCATGTCCTGCATGAGCATCCAACCTCAGCCAGACCTCAGGGCTGGGAGCCCACGTCTATCTCCATATAGTCCCTGATCCTCCTGCTGCTGTTTGAGGTCCTATGGCTGATAGCTTCACAGATGCTGCCTAAGCGTTTCTGCCACTCTCGTCCTCTCCTCCCTTCCCATGATTTCAATGTACACACCTGCGTTATCTGTACATGCTTGTCTTCTACTAGGCAGCCAACACTTCGGAGAGGTGAGCTCTCGTCAATGATCTTCTCGTTGCTTCTACAACACCCTGGGTGAGTTGCCACTGAGTGAGCATCCAAAAAATGTTGGTTCAGGGAGACAATGTCTCATGACTTAATAATCACACTGTGCTCAGCAAAATTCATAAGGCAGGTTTGCCTTGAAACCCAAATAAGGGCATTTAGTTACAGCAACACCTGAACCATCTCTCCCAAGCCAAAAGTGAGGTCAGCATTATGAAGAGGCTCAAGGTTCCGAGGTACAGGAGTGCTTTAAACAGTTTATGGACAAATGGCATTAAATGTATGGGTTTATTTTGGTGGGAAAGTTCTTTTTCGTAATTCGTAGAACATGCATATTGTGGAAAAACTATTCATGGATTTCTTTTCCTATTTCTTATTTATTTTGAAAGGCAGAGAAACAGAGATCTCTCATACCATGGTTCACTCCCCCAAAGACCTGCGACAGTCAAGAATGGGCCTGGCTAGGCCAGAAGCTGCGTCTCCCACATGGGTGGTAGGGGCCCAAGTTCTTGAGCCATTACCTGCTGCCTCCCAGGGTGCCTGTTAGTAATAAGCAGAAATTAGGAGTGGAGGCAGGACTTGAACCAGACACAGGTGTCCCAAGCAGCGTCTTAACTACTGTGCCAAACAACTGCTACTATGCATGGATTTCAAAACCATTTTTCACCACAATAAACTCATACTTTTAATTCCATTTGTCCATGAACTTTTTGAAGTATCTGCATATAAGAGCAACAGTATAAGCCCAGCTCACTCCCAATTACTATCTAAATGTTACAGTAGTAAGAGTGAGGCAGGTAAAATATTTTTATTGTTACTGATTACATAGGTCAGTTATTGCTCCTTCAAGAATTGATCTAGCCTAATCAAACTACAGTCTTACCCCACCAGGCAGCTTTGAAAACCGGATGATAATCACCATGTTTATTCCTACTGAGTACCATAGGATGGTTATCAAACAGTAAGAGTGCCTGCAAAGATAGAACTTATCATTAACCCAGGGTAATCCTGAACAAAAGCATTCAGCTCCCTGAATTTAGACAGGATGCTTCTTTATTACTGGTAACAGCAGAAAAATGATACTAAGCACGACAACCAGGTTTGGACATGGATGGCTGATCAGTCCATGGAGAGTGGCTAGAAAAGAAAAAAAAAAGTCTGACTGCTTAGCTCAACAGTCACACAGAAAAGATAACCTGCATGTAATCTTGCTATGATGCTCTAGAAATCATAATTAAGAAAAGAGGAGCTCATCAGAAGTTGCACAAGTGACAAGGGACTGGTCAGAACAGTACTGCATACAGTATAATCACCCTGGAGTGGAAGGGGGAAGAGAAAATTGTCTACAATGCAGGTTACTGCACTCCTCTGCAGTAAAGAGCTGTCAGCTCCCTGATGCCCTGAGTAACCACACTTGCTTTGAGACCTGAGCAGATCCGGCGCCAGGAAGCAGTGAGGATGGACAAAGCAAAGGATGCAAATCCAGGTCACAGCTCCAGGTGAGGCCTGTGTGGTCCAGTGAGGAAGCCACGCTGGCTACCTAAATTGATAAATTAGTTTCTCAGTTGCACTAGCTGCATTTTAAGCGCTCAGTAGCCACACGTGGCAAAATGCTGGCTATCATATGGAGCAGCATAACATGGAACATTGCCATCACTTTTTTATTGAACATAGCTGGGCTAGAAAGTGAACATTCCTATTGCTCAGCTAGGTCTGAAGAGAAACTCAGAGTCCAAGCCAAGAGTTTTGTTCACCAAGCATGATAGAGAGACCCTGCCTGATCTGCTGATTTATCGTCATAAATCAGAAACATTTGGGGACACAAAGTCTATCATCTTTATTAGTAAAGGAGTCTCTCCAACCACCATCTTTTTCTTTATCAGGGGGTGGGAGTGTGGGCAGGAAAAGAAAGAGAAAAATGCAGGACATTAGAAACTCCTTATGTTCCTCTTATCCAAAAAGCTGCAAAAATGGCCAAAAACGGAGAGATTTTTAGATGTACTTTCTGCACCACCCCTTTCCTTCCTGTTAAATAAAATAGGTAAAGGCAACAAGCAACAGTAACAACAGGAGCCAGGAAAAGGAATTCGAGAAAATCACCAAGAACGAAATGGATGACTATCCCAAGACTCTCCCACTCATCAAGCCCCATGAATGTGTGGGAACAATCCAACAAAGCCACATTAATTTTAAAAGTTACCAACTCCTAGGAGGAGGCCACAAGATTTCCTGCCAACCATTTAAAGTAATGAGTTTTCATCAAGAGCAACACACTCTGGTTCCACTAGTTAATTCCTGAGCAAATAAAAGAATCACGTTAAGTGACCTTCCATTTTCATGGCCCCTTAGATTTCTGAGGTCACCTTGCCCTCAGACAAATGCCATGGCTGATAGGAAATAAAAACGAATGGCAGCAGTAAGATGTTACCTGTTAGCAGAACTTCCCTATATGTGGTCTTTATTACATGATGGAAAAAAATACATTTCGGAGTTTAAAGTAGACAGTTTCAATATTCAGTCAAAGAGCAAACTACAACTGATTGAAGGACAAGGAAGAAGAGTCGGTAGTCCTCATTGAATGCTCTTCAAAGTCTTTCTATCACCGCCTAAAGGTTTGCAGTCAACTTTGCCATGATACCTCTCTGGCCAGATGGAGGAAAACTGGACATCTCAGTGACAGGATAATCTGAATGCAAGCTAAAATCTAACCAGCAGACAAAACAAAACAACAAAGCTGATAACGTAACTGCTTCCGGGCAGGACAGCATATCCATTTGCGGGCAGAAGGCTGCAAGAAATAGCAGGCTGGGAAACTTCAAACTGCAAGCCTTGAAAGCCCTTCTAAGATGCACGGAGCTGCTGCTTTCTTTGCCTCCTAACCACCGCCCTGGCAAGGTGGCTGCGAGACAAAGCTGAGGATGCTGCAGTACACGGCACCCCAGAAGCTGGGCGAGCTGCAGCCACATGTCATCACGGAGAGAAAACATCACGAGAATCAGACCTCTGTTCTCTGTACCAGCATGTTTCAACCGCTATACAAATGCCCAGTAGCAGAGTTACCAGCAGAAGTTACCAAACCCCGCAGCTGTCACATCCGCTGCCCACTGCCCGTTCTGGGCTTTGCCCTCCACAGTCGCCCTCGAGGTCCATCGTCCTCCTGCTTGCTCAGTGTTTCAGGGGAGATGGGAAAGGAACGGCTTGACCCCCTGCCCTTGGAAGGGATGCACCCTTCTGTCACCGGGTCTAACTCATCCCCTTTAAGGAGGCGCTCAGGTCATGAAAGTAAATAGAAATTATCTGATGCACCAGAAGGAGGGTGGGGAGGCATTCACTTACATCTTGATAACTCCGGTTTCCTCTTTCTGATGAGGATGGAGTCCTGGTCGCTATTTACGTAAGTGAATGAGTGAAAATTAAGGAAGGCTAGGTCAGGAAAGCAACTTGGGATCAAAAGGACAGAGGATCTGACATCTCTTAAAGCTTCTCCCCGTTCCATGCATCCACAGCCCTCCAGTGTGCAGACGCCGCCAGCAAACTGTGCTGGGGGCTCGCAGGCACTCCCAGCGCAGTCTGTGGAAGGTGCTCCAGGCAGTGAGGGGAGACGGGGCTGGCTCGGGCCATGTCCAAGGGGTAGGGCTAAGGCGTACCTTTGGGTCTTCTGGAATTTCCGTTCTTTTGCTGTTCATCTTCCTCATTAATGGTGAATAAACCAAGGGGAATTGGCCTCGCATTGGTCTTCTTCAGTCTCTCTTGTCGGATAGCTGTAGCTGATCCAGGCATACCGCTGCTGCTACTCGTTTGTTTTAATTTTTATATTAAAAATATATGCTTATGTAATTGCAGCTCCTAGGAAGCTGCTAGTTTCTAAGCTGCCGCTTCATTTGAGCGCTTGTAATAGATCCTCTATGGGTGAACAGTGTGCAAACAGCTGACAGATACCACCAGCCACTTGGCAACTGAGGCCCCGCGGTTCCCCCTCACCTAGCAGCAGCCCAGCCCCCTCCCGCTGACTCCCCCCGCAGGCACATGCGCTGGCCAGTGCACGGGCGCATACACGCATACACACACACACACACACACACACCGCTTCCAGAAAAGCCCTATTAAAGGCTGGCCGGTTCAGTTGCTCCCTGCACTGCCTAACCTGTTCAATCAGATCCCAGCTTCTCCGCACCGCAGCACTTTTCCCAATCTTCTTCTCGCTGCTGCACAGTACAATATTCAGCCGGCAGCCGAGAGCGGAAAAGATGATCGCCGCTGCCGGGAACAGTTGCCCGGACAACCCCGACATCCCTAATCAAGGAGGGCTGGGAGCGGCTGGGCGGCTCTGGCTGCAGAGGCTGGGTCCTGGGAACTCACCAGCATTGAGTTTCAGGGGGAGGTACGGGGTCAGCTCTCGGTGCTCCTGCAGAGCCGCAGGGTGCGAAACGGAGCTCTGTTTGCACAAGCGGCGGCGCACTCCGCGGAAAGCAGACCGGCCCAGGCAAGAGGTTTTCTCTCCCTTTTCCTTATATCTATCACAAGGAGGTTTGCCAAGTCCCTGGAGGAATGAAGGCACAGCCAGGGACACCTCCCCACCCCGCCCGCAGCTGGCTCACTGCAGAGCCTGTATAAACACCGGCTCCAGGCTCGGCAGCACCTGTCACAAGGCCGGTCCACTAGTGCCACGTCCCAGAGGCCCGGGGCGGGGTGGGGGGGAGACCTGTGCCTCTCTCCCAGCAGACAGAGGGCAAGGCAGAGCGCCTTCTCTGCAGGTCAAGCTGGAAGGACAGAAATAAGACAGGAGACTCCACCCAAGGGAGAACCGCAGCCTGACTGTGCCCAGCATGCCCCCAGTCCCCTCCACCCCGGCCATCACCCTCTGCCCCTGGGGTGGGGTGCTGATCAGTTCTCAACACTGGACTGGATTCTGGCTCTTCATCGGACTGTTTTCTTCAAAGCACACAACCGTATGATTACTGTTTCCCCTGGAATAAACTTTCTCACTTTAAGACTCTGTTTCTTGGTTGCTTAAAATTTATGCCATGGACACACACACATACAAAATACACTGACAATAAATGACATTAAGAATGTCAACTGGAAACTTAAGAAAAAAAACCTTTTTTTTCACTTTTTAATCAAAATCAAATTTGATTGAAAGCCAAAGCGATCCTACTCCCTACTTTTTCTCAGTATGTCAACCTACTTATTCAAAAGAGGAACCCGAGTTTTTTTTTTTTTTTACAATTTTTATTTTTCATTTTATTTGAAAGGCAAAGAGACAGACACTGAGATCTTCCATTCGCTAGTTCAATCCTCAAATGCCCGAAACAGCCAGGACCTGGTCAAGCAAAAGTCACGAGCCAGAACTCAGCCCAGGTCCCACATGTGGGTAGCAAGGACCCAAGTACTTAAACCATCACCTGCTACCTCCCAGAGCATGCGTTAGCAGGAAACAGGATGGGAAATAGAGAAGCCAGGCTCTCAAGATATGGGATGGATGTGGGAGCCTAACTGCTGTATCAAATGCCTGCCCCCTGGGGATTCAAAGGCAAGGAAACATGCTCTCTACAACGCCGAGTGTACCACAGTAATTCTGTATAATTCATTTTATTCCTCTCAATGTCTCAGTTTTCTCTGTAAAAATGGGATGATGACATCATTTACCTTATGAGATTAAGGATGAGGATTAAATTTGTGTAGTAGGAGTAAAAGGTGCTTAGCAAACATCAACTGTTATCCTATTTTATAATGCATTGGTCATAGCTAGTCCATCTTTTGCTTTGTGATAATTTTCAAGGTGTTTCCATTTCTGTCTCCTCATACTGCCCAGTTCAGTGCTCAGGATGCACTAGGAGGTTAACAAATCTGTGCTGAGAATAAAAAAGAAATCTTCAGAATCTTCTCTCCAAAGGGCAGGGGATTTAGTTAACACATGTTGAGATATGCAGCTTGAAGAAACGCTGGGAATTTCAGATATCGATTTTATTTAATCATGTTTTTCTACTCATTGGTTCTCTGGAATGAAATAGGGTGAAGTTTTAGAAAAGGGTCTGAGAAAACAACCAAATCATCTTTTTACAGGCAAGGAAGCTGAGGCCCACAAAGTGGAAGTTCCCGTTCAGGCCCAATGCTTGCTGGCAGCCAAGTCTGTAGCTCAAACTCCCCTTCTTCCCCTAAGACAAACGTTTGACTTTGTATTTTAGGACACTTGTGGGAATGCAAGGAAGGGGGAATGCATGACTCAAATATTCAAGATCTTACTTCTTAAGAAATAAATAGCAGGAGTTGGTGCTATGACGTAGCGGGTAAAACAGCTGCCTGCAGTGCCAGCATCACATACAGGTGCCGGTTTGAGTCCTGGCTGCTCCACTTCCAATATAGCTCTCTGCTATGGCCTGAGAAAGCAGCAGAAGATGGTCCAAGTCCTTGGACCCCTGCGCCCACATGAGAGATCCAGAAAAAGGTCCTGGCTCCGGATCGGCCCAGTTCCAGCTGTTGTAGCCATTTGGGGAGTGAACCAGGAGTGAACCAGTGGATGGAAGATTTCTCTCTCTCTCTCTCCCTGCCTCTGCCTCTCTGTAACTCCACCTTTCAAATAAATAAATAAATATTTAAAAAAAAATAGTGGGGGGCCAGCGCTGCAGCTCACTAGGCTAATCCTCCACCTGCAGCGCTGGCACCCCGGGTTCTAGTCCCGGCTGGGGCGCCGGATTCTGTCCCCATCGCTCCTCTTCCAGTCCAGCTCTCTGCTGTGGCCCAGGAAGGCAGTGGAGGATGGTCCAAGTGCTTGGGCCCTGCACCCGCATGGCAGACCGGGAGGAAGCTCCTGGCTCCTGGCTTTGGATTGGCACAGCATGTCAACCGTGGAGGTCATTTGGGGGGTGAACTAACGGAAGGAAGACCTTTCTCTCTGTCTCTCTCTCACTAATTCTGCCTGCCCCCCCCCAAAAAAAAATAGTGGGTATAAACAGTAAATGTAACATACTCTGTAATTTCCTATATTTGATAAATGTTTCCTGAATTACAGATGTTATTTCCTATTTTCTGTAATCATATGACCAAACACAGGTGTAACATATGCCAGTATCATACATATATACATCATTTATTTTTGAAAATAGCTTCAATTCCACTTTAGTTTCTTTCTTCTACTTCTAGAGAATCAGCTCAGTACTTACAAGAGAAAAAAAAAATGAGAGGGAAACAAAAAACTCATGCATAAAATCAGCATGGTCTGAAACTACCTTTTGGTGGAGAAAATGAAAATCTATATCTCAAGCAAACCAATTTCATGTAGAAACACCCCTCAGCCTAACAATGCTGTCACTGTCCTAATAGCCAACAGAGTGTGACTTACTCCAAGGGGCACAACAAACACTCCTTCAGGAGGAAAAGCCAAAGAGAAAGAGATCTCTGCCTCCACTTTCCAAATAAAAACACGAGACAGCAACATTTGAGGAAGAAAGCCAAACACCTTCCTAAGAGTGGTTCTAATAGAGCCAAGTGTGAGCTGAAATCCAGAGGACTCCAGCACAAGATGTACCATCCACTGCTGTCACAGCTGGCCTAGATGCACCAGACGTGGTGACAGCAGGATCTAAAGCCACCGAGAGCTTACCTTGTCCTGGTAAGACAATGCATGTCCCCAAGGAGCTCTCCTTGGCTCTGTCCTGTACCTAAGGCATTTGTTAGAATATAGGCACCAGGGGAAGTGAGGTTACAGGACCTAGATGACCCCAGGGGAGACCAGAACTGCTCCTCCCTCCCCATCCCAAGCTCCATAATGGTTTTTATCAGTTTTCCTTTTCAGTTCACTGCCGGGGAATATCCTTCAATGATGGAGATGGGATTCTTCACCTCCCACCATGAGCAAGCTCAAAAATTCTACCCTGTTTCCAAGTCTGAAAGTCACAAAAATGGTCATTTCTCTTTTTTTAATATTTTATTTATCTGAGAGGTAGGGTTACAGAGAGAGGGAGAGACACAGAAGAAGACTTTTCATCTGCTGGTTCACTCCCCAAATGGCTGCAATGAAGCCAGAAGCCAGGAGGTTCTTCCTGGTCTCCCACATGGGTGCAGGGGCCCAAGCACTTGGGCTATCTTCCGCTGCTTTCCCAGGCCATAAACAGAGAGCTGGATTGGAAGAGGAGCAGCCCCAACAGGAACTGGTGTCCATATGTATGCTGGCACTGCAGGTGAAGGCTTAGCCTACTATGCCACAGCCCCAGGCCCGAAGATGGCCATTTCTTAAGGAGTACAAACTATTGTTAAAACCATGTACTGGGGAGAAATAAGAGCCTAACCAAAGGAGGCCAAAAAGCTGCCACTGTCATACAACCCATGAGGCAGTGTGAGGTCAAGCCAGAGAAGGGAGCAAAACAAACCCAGCAACTGGGTGCATGCTCACCTGCACGCCAGTGGTGGTGCAAAGGTGCATTAGCCACGGTGGCACTGAGAGGAGCCACAGCCACTGACTCACCTGGGTGCCGGGAGGGTCAAGTCAGTCACTTGGGTCACTGAGACAGGGTTAAACCCCGGGCCATTTGTTCTGAAGTCAAGATGCTTTCACCCTGCTGCCTTCACTCCAAGGTCAACCAGCTGGGTCACAGTCACAGCTGTGACCAGTCACAAGAAAGCAAACAGCCCAAGATGGAGTAACAGTAATAAAGGCGCCTTTTCCCTAATCATGCAGTACACATTTCCCCTATCACTTAAGACACACAAATACCTTGGAGATCAGTTTCCAAGATGGTCAAATCCCATCTTTAAGGGAGACAGAAATGGAATTTACACAATTCCAGGAATACTGTGGCCCCAACACTGTAGGGGCACAGGGTGACTGTCTTTTGCCAATTCCCTTTCTCTTTTACACGTTGATCAAAAACAAAAGCAAAGTATGCAAATAACGACGGTGGGATGGTAAATGTAATATTCCCCACCGTCAAATGAATACCATTCTGAGTTTCCAAATTCATCCTGGCACAACTATCCCCACACGCCACCTGCAGATACAGTATCTCCACTCAGTCTCTAAGGAAAAGGAGACACGCAGATGCCCAATGGGAAGGTTTTATAAGTGTTTCTATTTAAATTGCTAAAATAATATCTGATATATTGATGGAGATTTTGTTCAATCCTGAGAGAAATGACACTGCCTAGTGCAAAAGGGTAGATTTTACAAATAGACCAGATTTATACTGAGAAATAAATGTTTGCAGTAGAATCATAAAATGCACTCATATCCATAGATAAAAATTTTACACAGCTCCTATGACAAGCAGTCCAATGGGCCGTTGGGCAGTTGCTGTCCCCACGCCCTTAGTCCACGATGGATTCAAATCTCTTTGTCCTCCTGCCTTGGCTGGCTGGCACTCCTGGCCTAGCTCCAGCAGTGAGGTGGGTGAGTATCGAGCAGGGTTGGACTTGTGCTCTTTAAGGAAAGGACACTCATGGCTTGAGCCCAGCTGCCACAGTGCCATATAAAAGACCCCACAAATACAGACACATTCATTCATTCATTCATTCATTCTCTCTCTCTCTCTCTCTCTCTCTCTCTCACACACACACACACACACACACCAGGCTTCTGTTCACATCTATGTTTCCTAGGCCTCTATTTTGTGCACATAAAACTGGAAGATAACATAGCCCATGAAAGAGTCCAAGAAATCTGCTTAACCAGTGAACACTATACCTACAATTTTCCTTTCTAAAAGCCTAGTGAGCCTCACTGGAAGAACCCGAGTTGTACTATTCAAGGACTGCAATTGGAACCAGCAATCAGTACTGCTGGCTTGAGCGGCAGTCATGGGTAAGCGTCGAGTTCAATACACCTGTAAGTGATTTACCTTCCAGTGGCATCCAGAAGTGCCAGGACTCATCCCCCCATTTCCACCTTAGCAGACATGATTAACTTTTCCAAATTACAGGGCTTGGTAATTTTAAAAGTACTTAATGCATCTACCCAAGGTAAGACTCAATTTACTTCTAAGCAGGAGTTTTAGAAGGGCACATTTTAGGGCAACTATAAAACCTCACAGGGTTTGTAAACAGAGCAGCTCAGGGTGATGAGACTCAAACTGCCGTTGAGGAACAGAGGGTCCCAGCTGCTTCCTTCCCATCCTGGAAGCCAAAGGATTCCCTTCGGTTTCCTAGAGTGACACCAGTCACTGATGGCCTCCGTGCTGATAAAGGGACAACATTCTGCCATCTTGCAGCATTACGCATGGCTTCCCAGAGGCTGCTGGACAAAGAAACACTGCACAAAGAAATGCTGACCCTTTGAAAGGAAAACAGAAAGGCAGGTTTACTTTGATCTTCTTTACTTGGCCACTTTTTGTTAACAGGCAGAAAAAAAGAACACAGTAAATACTACTCTAGTAGCAGCAATGCCAGCAGCCAAGACGGGCTAGGTCCCTGCCGTGTGTCTTTTGTAACACTTCTGTAAATCTGCTGCATATTGAACACTGCACGGTGCCAAGAGAGTGCATTTTCCCAGGCCTGCTATCCGGCACACAAAGTTCAACCCAAGGGCTTCATTTACATGTATTGAAGGTGTGTGTGGACACTTCGTTTCCTGTAAAACTCTTTCCTAAACACTGGGTATCACAGGTAAGCTGTGAATGTTGTGAAATGCCACATTGAAGCGTAACCTAATTGCAGATGTGAGCAAGCCTCTTGGCCTCTTGTTCATTACTCTCACAGACAATACTTTTTAAAATGTATATTACATAAACTTCTGAATTCTGTGAAAATGTACACAGAAGGTCCTCTCCACTAATCATGATACCCTCACTGGGCCAGAAATCCAACCTTACAGATCCCCAGTAAGGCAAAGAGATCCACCACTGGGCTCAGCAGGAGATTCACACAAATGTCCAGACTGTGATGCTAAAGGTCTCCTAATTTCTCAGGGATCTATGAGCAATGAAGTATTTAATTGAGCTTTGCTGCTGAGCCACACAATTAGAAAGAGAAGAGAATTAAGGAATCACAGTTCCCCGTTTGCTTTAGGAGTGGCAAAGTCATGTCAAGGATGCCAGGTGGGCTGGAAGATGCCACCTGACACCAGGCAGCAGGGAGCCACTTAGGAATGCTGATCTGTAAGGGTCACGATGGAACTGGGAGGGAGGAGAGAGACTTTGAGGCGGAGAAGCCAGACAACTACTGCGTGCAGGTGGAGAAAAGGATCCTTCAGGGGTGGACATGGGTACAGACAGCGAAAACAGGATTAGGAGACTCAGCCATGGTTGCTGTTTTAACAGGCGCCCCTCCCACAGCGTGGAAGACTATTTCAGAGGGTTGACCGTGGATACCAAGTTCGTGCAGCTGTCCAGATGAGAGGAAGAAAAGTGAGCGATGGAAAGGAAAGGGGGTGATGCTTTTAATGGAGACTTATAGGAGAACAAGGGCTTCGTATCTGTAGAGAAATCAAAGCTGGGAGATGGACAGGACTGGATCCAAAGCAACCTCAACAAGTGGAGATAATGTGGCAATATCATTTATCCAAAGCAACCTCAAAAGGCAGCAATATCTAGATAGATTAATTTGGGGAGGGATATGTGTGAAAATCTCTTTATATAACAGGAAAGCTCAACTGCACAAGTACAAAACGAAGGCGTGCTCAGGCCACAGCAGAAGTGGGAAGGAGGGCACTTGGGCAACAAGCTCCCCACAGCATCAGCATGAACAGGCAGGAGAAGGCCTCGCGGCGTGGATACTGGGCAAGATCAGCACATGCCTGGCATGCAGAAAAGGAGAACAAGCCCTTTCTGTGTTCTGGTTCTCACAGCACGAGGTTCCGAGCAAGACGTTTCAAATGGGATGATAAATGGGAACACAGCCAAAGGGGAGCAACCTAGGATCTATCATAACTATTCCAGGCCATAACACAGGACAGTCATCTGTAAGAGGGTACAATCCCTCTGGGGAAAATAAGACAGGACTCCAGAGGAATCAAACAACTGGATGCTAACATGTGGAACTACTTTTAGCGCAGCTCTGGAAGACAGGACTTGGATGAGGGCTGGGGAGTTACTGGAGTGGAACGTCCCACTACCATGGGACGGTAACAGCGCACTAGTGCACTGTGCATGGCTGGATTCTTAGATATGGCGTTTCTTCTGATCCTGTGACTCCGTGACTTGATGAAAGCAGGCACTCAAGTTATACACTCGAGAAAGCACGCAGGCCCCGAGACAAAGCAAGACGCAGATAAGCCCTTCCTTCTGGCTGCCGCTGAACCTCTGCACTTACTAACAGACCCAAACGAGTCCCATGCGGCTTCATTCTGTTGACAATTCTGCAGTTGTAGGTTTCAGTTTTTAATTATTTTTTAAATTCTTTATTTGAAAGGCGGAGATAGAGACAAATCTTCTATCCACTGGTTCACTCCTCAAATGTCTGCAACAGCTGAGGCTTGGCCTGACCAAAGCCAAGAGTCTGAAATTCCATTCCGTTCTTTCACTGGGGTGATAGGGGCCCAAGTCCTTGAGCCATCACCTGCTGCCTCCCAGGTGCCCATTAGCAGGAAACCCAGGCCTAGAACCCAGAAACTCTTGATATGGGGTGCAGGCAACGCAACTGGAGTCTTAGTCACTGTACCCAACACCCAACCCTGTGGTTGCATAGTTTCACTTATACCACCGATGCCTCCCAGAGGCTTCAGTCTTAAAACTAAACAACAGACGTGACAGAACGTTGCTCAGTGCTCTGCTTTGGTGAGGACCACACCGCTCCCATTTCCGCACCTACAGCTTGCAGACTTCCCACCTTTTCCCACCTACCCATCTACCCACAACTTGGTGAAAACCTACTGAGAAAAATGAGTATGAATCACAGCTCTTCCCTCCCTGTGGTGGATCACTGGGGCTGTGACTTTGGAGGTGGCATCCCCAAGTTTGTGAGTACAGGGCAACACTTAACAGCAGCATTATTACTTCATAGGCATTTCATTTTTTCATTAAAATTTATTTATTTTAATTGAGGGGCAGAGGCAGAAAGAGAGAGAGAGAGAGAGAGGGAGAGGGAGAGGGAGAGGGAGAGGGAGAGAGAGAGAGAGAGAGAGAGAGAGAGAGAAAGAGAAATGTCTTCCATCCACTGGTTTACTCCCTAAACGGCAGCGGGGCCAGTCCAAAGCCAGGAGCTTCTTCCAGGTCTCCCACGTAGGTGCAGGGGCCCAAGGACTTGGGCCATCTTCTACTGCTTTCCCGGGCCACAGCAGAGAGCTGGACTGGAAGTGGAGCAGCTGGGGCCCTAACAGGCGCCCATATGGGATGCTAGCACTGCAGACAGCGGCTTTACCCGTTACTCCACAGGGCCAGACCCCTTCATGGGCATTTTAGACAATGACAGCCCTAAATCTTTAGGACAGTAAAGAGAGTAAAGAATCACATGAGTCAAGAACAATGTATTCAATATCCATATCAGAATGAACTGGGACTTTTCCTTAACCCTGACTGTTGCTACTTTGTCCCTCCTCCGGATTCTCTGTCCTAAAACTCCCTGAAATTAAAACAGACAACAGTTGAGATTTTAATTTGAAGAAGGCATTAATATCCTCTTTTTCTACCACAAAAATCAGACAAAATTTATTTTTAAGTTTATCAATTAAATAACAGAAACTATATGCATGACTCTGGAGGAAACTCCAGAGAAAGAGAAGCGACGTGGTTTCGGTTCTGATTCTCCAGAGAGAAAGAGAGCAGGTACGGATGTGTGTCGTGAAGCCTGCTGCGATCGTGGGGGCCGGGGAGCAGGCTGGGGTCTCTGGCAGTTCCTCAGGAACCTGCTCTCCCCGGAAGCCGTGGGCCTTCAACTGTTGGGGCCAGGCCCACCTGCACTAGCGGTCAGATGATGCTAGAGGTGCATAGCAGCCCATGTCCAAGTCGTCGTGCTGAGAATGAAGGCATGCCACTCAAACATCAGAGGCTTCCCTGTAAATGATCCCTCTGTGAACACGCCTCCCTGACGTGGGAGGACACTATGTACTCACAGAATCGGCCAACACTGTGATGGTCTTTGAAAAGAACGTGCACAATTGGGGTCGGGTGTCTCAGACTACATCTCCCTTTATTTTCACCAAGGATCTCCTGTGGAGACACCAATACTGGGCGGCTCTAAAGCATTAAGGAATAAATCCCTTTTATCATTAAAAAATCTAAACAGGCCGGCCATCTCAGTATTAAATGGAACTCAAGGTACAGACAGGTGGATGTTTTTCCCCAAAATATCCTTTGCTGTAGTTGCAAAGCAACCCCACTGTCTCACTTAGAGGGAAGTAAGGTAAGTAGCTATGTGGTTAGGGGTGCAGGAGGATTGGATGAAACATACTGCTCATGAGAACAAAGAGTGTAGAAGGCTGGAGTACAGAACTTCACAGATGCATAAGCTTTATATATTCACATATCCACTGGCTTATTTGTCAACTAGAACCAATTCTGTCAACAGCAATCAACTCGCAGGCATGGGGAACACCCAGCCCCCTGGCTGAGAAGGCCACAAAATCATTGTCTGGCAGGACTCGAATTTCAATATATTTATAGCAGGCTAATTTTTAAGCTGATAATTCTGTATGGCCCTCAGATGATGTTATAATTGTCCAAATGGCCCCTGAAAGAGGAAGGAAATGCCTAATAGCAATGCCAAGTTATATAATCATGGCAGTGAAGCCTGAGGTTTGCTCTGTTTCCATTCAGGGAGAGCCACTTTGAGAACTGTCAGCAGCTGTAGTTGTCAGCAACCAACCAGGACACTGAAAGCCCTCAGCAAAATTATCCAGCCACCACACAAGTCCATGTAGAATTGACTAGGAAGCCTTGCAGCTTTTAAAATTTGTAAGTGCAAAGCAAACAAGATTCCTAACTCATCAATAATTGCCTTCTAAAAAAGATATGAACCATTAATTTCCAAAAAGCAGTAACAGCAACCCAGGAAATTTTTTTTCTTTTCTAATAAATACATCTGTTATACTTGATGGGCCAAGGACTGTTGAGATTTTAGGGGGAAATCAACATAGAAAAAAATCACATCTAGAAAGGATGAACAGGTTGCCAAGCACTTAGGAGGCACTTACTTCACCTCTTCTCCCCTTTTACCTTTTCTATCTAATATCTAAGCCTATGACACATGAATTTTAGATGGGCAACAGAGGAAGGATTATAATGACAAAGGAGCCTCTTAGCAAACTACCTAAAGGCCTCAATCAGACCACTTGCCTTGCATTGAGGCAAAATGGCTATGTTCACATTTGTGAAACATAATAAAATCTTTGACGTATTTGAAAGAGTTCCATGGGTAGATGTTGTGGTGCAGCAAGGTAAGTCTTCATTCCATACTGACACCTGCAGCCCACGTGGAACTGCCTGGTTCCAGTCTCGGGATCTCCAGCTTCCTACTAATGCACCCACTGCCACCCATGTGAGAGTCCTGGATGGTGTTCTAGGCTTCTGCCTTCAACCCAGCCCAGTCCTGGCTGGCACTGAGGGAGTGAAGTATGGATGAACAGAAGATCTCTCTCTCTCTCTCTGCTCCTCTCTACCTTTCGAGTAGAATAAATATTTTAAAAAGTTGTTCCAGGGACCAGGATTGTAGTGCAGTGAGTTAAGCTGCCAACTGCAATGCCAGCAGCCCATAAGAGAGCAGCTGTGAGTCTATGCCTTTCCACTTCAAATCCAGTTCCCTGCTCCTGGGCCCAGCAAAAGCAATGGGAGATGGCCCAAGTGTTAGGGACCTGCCACCCACAAAAAGCTTCTTAAAGACTTTGTACCATAGAGCCATTAATGTATCCTGCAATACCTTCATGATGATGTTGGCTCTAATGCAAAAGACTTTTTTTCCTTTCAATATTTAGCAATTTATTTATTTGAAAGAGTGACAGAGAAACAAGAAAGATCTTGGGGCGGCATTGTGGCAAAGCGGGTAAAGCTACCAGCATCCCCATGTGACTGCTGATTCAAGTCTTGCTGCTCCACTTCAGATCCAGCTCCCTGTTAATGCACCTGGGAAAGCAAAGGAAGATGGCCTATTACTTGGGCCTCTGCCATCCATATGGGAGACCCAGAAGGAATTCCAGGTTCCTGGCTTTGAGCTGGTTCAGCCCACTATGCATCCATTAAAGAAGTGTACCAGTAGATGGAGATCTCCTTATTTTTGTTGCTTCCTGTGCAACTCTGCCTTTCAAATAAAATAAATCTTAAAATAACAAAAAGAAAAAGAGAGAGGGAGGGTGGGAGGGAAGAGAGGAAAGAAAAAGAGAGAAAGGGAGGGGGGAGAGGGAGAGAAAGTGAGAGAGAGGAAAGATTTTCCATCTTCATTAACCAAATGATGGCAACCTGGCAACAGCAAGGATTGGGCCAGGCTGAAGCCAGGAACCCAAAATTCCATCTGGGTCTCTTATATGAGTAGCAAGGGCCCAAGTGGTTAGGTCATCTTCTGCTGCCTTCCCAGGTGCACTATCAGGAAGCTGGACTAGAAGTGGAATAGCTGGGACTTGAACCTCATTCTGATACAGGATGCTGGCAGCTTAACCTGCAGTGCCACAACGCCTGCCCCACATGGTTTAGGGTTGTGCTGCACAAGTTGGTTAATGGTTAGGACCATCTCTTTTCCTATGTCCTTCTTAGTGAATAACAGACAGAGGCTGGATTTGGCCAATTTTGTAAATAAATTAAAATGACATTCTTAAATCTGACAAATTTTAGTCCAGCTTGACACCCCCACCCCACCCACCCCCTATCAGGATTGAATTTGAAATGCCAAACCAATGTTCTTCCTAGTGAGGCCTCACTTTGGAAGACTGTGGGGCTTTGAGGTGGATGTTTAGCCTAGTGGTTAAGACACCTGCATCCCACATCAGAGTGCCTGGGTCATTAAACCCTGCTCTGGCTCCTGACTCCAGCTTCCTGCTAATTCAGACCCTGGGAGGCAGCAATGATGGCTCAAGGAATTGAGTTCCTGTCGCCCACAGGGGAGACCTGGAATGAGTTCCTGGCTCCCAGATTCAGCCCGGTCCAGTCCCAGCAATTGCAGGCACGTGGGGAGTGTCGCAGTGGATAGGAGATCTATCTCTGCTTTTCAAACAAATAAAAAAAATTTTAAGAAAGATTCAAAGTCATCTGAATCTCAGGTTTTAACTAAAAACAGCTCCCTCTCCTAATTCTCAATTTAATATTTCCCCCTGTAGAGTCACCTCCTTCTATTTTAAAGTCTATTACTCTATCTGGGACTTATACAAAGCGCATTGGTGTATCACTTTACACACACAAGGAAGGTAACTTCACAACAATGGTGGCAAGCAGGAAGCCATGGCTACAAAGAAATTTCTGGGCTTATTCTTAGTGTTTGGTATATTGGTATACAATAAGCTATCATTTTATTTTCAATAATTTAGTTACATTTTTACTGAAGCATGTTATTTAAATCTTAATATTTCAAGGGAGGCATACAACTTCTTTAATCAATTACCATAGTGGCTCCTATAAACATGAAAACAATCTGAGGGCATTACTCAGAATGTGAACCCAGGATTCATCTAAAGAGAAAATATTACAGATGTATTAAATAATTACTTTTTTAAAAAGATATAAAATTCAAATTATAAGTTGAACAAAATTTTTTTAGGATAAATGTATCCCACACAACCAAATCTAGGATGGGCTTCATAAATGGTTTTTGGTAATATAATAAAATCTCTTCTAAAACTGGGGACTTTAGTAAAAGACAACCTGCTGATGTTTTCTATTTCACGGGTGTACTCTGAAGAAACCCACGCTGCTCCGTCTTCCTGCTGAAAGGCCAGCCCTACAGGTGTCCGCCGTCTCCTGTGTGGAGACACTCTCACCGTGATGACAGCAGCTCAAGTCCAAAGGGCCCTGGGAAATCCATCCTCCGAGTTTAATGGGACTGGAAGCCCATCCTCACAGTTTAAAGCTGAACAACTTCTGTGGCAACACCATTTTAGAAAAGCATTTAGAATTCAGAACTAGGATACAGTAATGGAAACACTCTGGGTATCACAAAAGCAAAACAAAAAACAAGGCAGGAAGCGCTTGCATGGGTGTTTCAGTGTGTCTCATGACACCTCAGCATCTCCCAGGCCAGCACGCAGCAGTGCTCTCCTGGGACATTCGGAGCATCGCTTCTGACAGGTGAAACGGACATCCAGTGAGCTCTGATGATGCCTTCGACGCCTGGGCCGAGCCCACGGCAGTGATCACGCGGCTCCAATTAGGGCTGAAGCAGCCTGAGAGTCGTACACCCTCGTGACAGACAGCTTGCCCTGACAGATAAAGACATGCCTAGGGCAGCAACCTAGCAAGCCAGGGTACGTTCACCCCTGCGATGACGCTGCACCGACCCTTTCCAATCACAGCCATGATGATTACACGGCTGACCCCCTACCGTGCCCAGTCCTTCTGTGTACTAACTTGTCTGATCCTGGTTTTCAAAAGGAAGACACTGAGGAAGAGAACGCTTCAGTGACATGGGTCAGAGCCTCCCAGGTCACACGTGGTGGAGCTGAGAAGGGAACTCAGGCTGCCAGGTCCCTCCATCCTTGCGTAAAACCCTAAAAGCATCAGCGTCAGTCGAGCACTCATTAGTTTGCAGCACAAGACACTGCCATTTCACATGTGCTCAGTTTCAGTACGATCTGGAAGAGAAATCAATGGTGTTCTGTTGATCAGTCCCACTGAACATCCCCTACTGACTGCCCTTTGCGTTTTGGTCCTGGATCTCAGGGTTACTGCACACATCAGTCCGAAGAAGGATCGAAGAACAGGAAATTGGCGCCACCCAAAGTCGGCCTTCACTGTAAAAGCTTCCAGTCACAGTGGGCGGCGCCACAAGTCTCAGGAGCGGACACACAGTGCAACTCCGAAGCGTCCTAAGACATTTGGGCAGGCACAGAGATGTGCACGGGAGGGGATGCCAGAGGCCGTGCTAATAGTGCTGCAGGGAGAACACGCCAAGCGAAATGAGCAGAGGGTACCAGTGAGCCTTAGGCCAGGATGAGGACAAGCCTAGCCCAGCGGGCACGGCGCCCAGCACTACGGCACAAGGGAAGGGAGCGTGGTGGGGAGAAGCCAGGCCTCTGTCACTCACTGAGGCAGAACAAACAGGGTCTACTCTCCAGAGCAGGGATCCCGTGGTTAGAGGATATGGGTCACCTCGAAGGTCTCCGGGAAAAGATTATAATTTTCTACAAAGTACTTTATTATCCACCCCAAATTAGCCTTCCCTTGTTTTGAAGAGCAAGAGGGAGAGGAAAGCAGTGTGGTAGCTGAGCAAAATAGGAAAAAAAAAAAAAAAAAGGAAATATTTTGTCTAACTGAACATTCATTCACGCAAGGGCACTTCAAAAAGTTCCTGAAAAATGTAATTAAGAGACGTCTATTTTGGTGCAAAAAAATTTTTGAAATCCAAGAATAGTTTTCTCATAACATGCATTTTCCAGTAACTTTTTGAGGACCACTCGTGAAAGTGCATTAATCAGTGTATTTGGCTATTCAAGAATACCCAGACTAATTTCACATCCAGATTTCCATTAAAAAAAAAAAAAAAAAAGCACTGGAGCAAAGTAAGTAACAGATCAATTGAGTATAAGCTCACCAGATTCAGGGCAACAGCTATTAGAATCTGCCATGTGGTTTCCATAAGGAAGGTGTACTTGCCACCTCCAAAGAAAACCTACCAAAACGGTCAGCAGGCAAAGCAGGAGACGGGTTTGGATCAGAATCCGAAGTTCTCTGCAGTGACTGCACACTGGAACCATTAGGGAGTTTGAAAACCATTGCCACCTGGTCCCCATCCCCCAAAAGTCTCAGATAATTGCCTAGGGCGCCACCTGGGCACTGTAATGCTTAAAAGGTTCCCAAGAGGCTTGTAGCACCCTGCCAAGATCCAACCATGCTCCACTCCAGCACAGGAGTTCAACAATGGCTTTAACAGCATAACCTTTCGCCCAACGACTGGGCTGTATTTAAGCGAGCCCACCAGGGCTGTGGATAAGGGTGTCACCGAACTAATTCAGAGCACCTGCCATGAATAGAAACCAAGCCTGCTAGAATGCAGGAAGCAGCTGACCAGGTCTGCCATTTGGAAGACTTGAGTCAGGAGCTTCTGAGAGCCAGAAGCCATGATTAAAATCTTGAGGAGCAGCCAAGGCTTTTGCTACATGAACACATTTCACAGCCACTTACTGGGCGCAGTATTTCCTTCCAAGCAGGCCTTGTACTGGGAAGCAGACACACTAAAGGAAGGGATTCTTTTCAGGATTTCACCTTAAGTTTATTCTTAAAGTTTTTATTTATTTTTATTTGGAAGGCACAGGGAGATCCTCCACCCACTTTTTCACTCTTCAAAGGCCTGCAACAACAGAGGCTGCTCGAGGCCTAAAGAAGAAGCTAGGAACTTAATTCAGGTCTCCTATGTGGGTGGCAAGGACCTAAATACCTGAGCAATCACCTGCTGCCTCCCCAGGTACACATTAGCAGGCAGCTAGAAGCAGAAGCAGATGCAGGGGGCTGGCATTGTAGCATAGCGGGTAAAGCCAAGACCTACAGTGCCTGCATTCCATATGGGCACTGGTTCAAGTTCCGGCTGCTCCACTTCCTATCCAAGTCCCAGCTAATGTGCCTGGGAAAGGAGCAGAAGATGGCCCAAGTGCTTGGGCTCCTGCACCTACGTGGGAGACCTGGATGACAATTCTGGCTCCTGGCTTCAGCCTGGCTCAGCTCTGGACATCACAACTACCTGGTGAGTGAACCAGGGGATGGAAGACCCTGCCCCATCACTGTGTCTCCCTCCCTCTCTGGGAGGGAGGGAGGAAGAAAGGAGGAAGGGTGGAAGGGAGGGAAGGCTGAGCAGGCAGGTCCAGGCATTCTGATATGAGAAGTGGGCATCCAAGTGCCAAACACCTGCTCCTCACTTTGAAACTTAAACTCAGCAGAGTACAGCTTCTCTTCTGCACTCAGCAGTGTCTCCATTGAGTCTGTTCACCAGAAAGCCAACTCCAAAAAGGAGGCTTTCATGGCATTAAAAGAAGTCCCAGAGGAAATTCTCACACGCCTGAAATCTCACACGGCTTCCTGACAGCGCGGCACAAGCACACCTCAGCTCCCTCTGCTTTGCTTTGCATGGCAGTGCTCACTGGGGCGGCCTGGTCAGCTGTGTCCACCCACCCTGGCATTTTCCCAGCAGTCTTCTTTTGCCACGCTCTTGCAGGGGCGGCAAACTCGAGGACTACCAAATGCCACTAATTCTTACTTTAAAAAATGCATTCGTCTTCAAATCAAAATTCCAGGTAGCACCTAATAAAAGGAGCTCAGATTCTTTTTCAACTATTTCTCAAATTAAAAAGCTATTAGGGAAAAAAACAAAAAACAAAAAACAATGCCAGTCAAATGCATCAACAACTATAACTCAGACCACTGCAAGAGCTGAGACAGAAAGAACTGCCACAGGAGAACTAGACGAACCCTGAACTGGATTTTATAGAAAATAAGCCTAAATTCCATACACATTCCGCATACAGAACCTCAGAATGCGATCAGGGATTAACTGCCTGAAAACATGAGAGCAAGACTTTTAAAAATTTGTTTTATTGATTTGAGAGACAGAGGGCTCCGATCTGCTGGTTCACTCCCCAAATGCCTGCAAAGGTGGCAGGCAGGAACCCAAACTACGTGAGCCATCACCTGTTCCTTCCCAACATCTGCATTAGTAGGAAGCTGGAATCAGAGATGGGGATGGAACTCGAACCCAAACACTGCAATCTGGGATGTGAGCATTCAAGCCATGTCTTAACAAGCCAAATCCCTACCCTAGATGGTCAAGACTTATGAAGCTCTGTATATATGCACCCGTGAGAACTGCTAGCATTCAGTTGGATAATAAATTGTGCCAATGAGGAATTATTAATTAGGAACACAAAATAAGTTATGTGACTAATATTTCTACTTTCCTAACACAAAAAAAAAGTTATTTACATGTTCTAGAAGGCTATGTCTCCAGGATTATTAAGCAGGAAAAGAAAACATGAACTGGTATGAGAGGTGGCTATAATAATATATAATTCAGATTTCAGAAGGAGGACTCCACAAGAACTAAGAAATACTATCAGAAAGAAAAAAAAAAAAAGAAAACGAAGAAGCCAATATAAGAATCAAACAAAGGCCGGCGCCCGTGGCTTAACAGGCTAATCCTCTGCCTTGCGGCGCCGGCACACAGGGTTCTAGTCCCGGTTGGGGCGCTGGATTCTATCCCGGTTGCCCCTCTTCCAGGCCAACTCTCTGCTATGGCCCCGGGAAGGCAGTGGAGGATGGCCCAAGTCCTTGGGCCCTGCACCCGCAAGGGAGACCAAGAGAAGCACCTGGCTCTTGCCTTCGGATCAGCGAGATGCGCCGGCCGCAGCGGCCATTGGAGGGTGAACCAGCGGCAAAAAAGAAGACCTTTCTCTGTCTCTTTCTCTCTCTCACTATCCACTCTGTCAAAAAAAAAAAAAAAAAAAAAAAAGAATCAAGGCTCTGGGACCAACACTTCCTCCAGGTTTTCCTAATTCAAGGAGCATGCAGTTATCAAAAAGCCTATATTTTATCTTGAGATGATTACACTGCTCTACTCAAAGAACTTGGTGGAATGGTCAAAATGAAACAAGCAGAAAAGTAACAAAACCAAATGCTGGCCCAGGATGCAGTTAACCAGAACTCACACATTCTGCTTATAGGGGCATAAAATTATACAGGCACTCTGGAAAAGTTCGGCAGTTCCATAAAGTTAAGCATACAGTTCCAGATGAATCCACAATCCCACTCCTAGAAGGTCAACCTAAATCAATGAAAACAATGTCCTCACAAAAGCCTGTATGTAAACGTTTATAGCAGCATTACTCACAATTGCCAGAATCTGGGAGAACTCAGTGTTCTCAGTGGATGGATGGAGGAATGATCTGTGCTCTTTCCATACAATCAATGGCAAACAAGAAGGCAAAAGCTGCGTATGCACACGATCAGAGAGCGCAGACGAGCACAGGAGTGCAGAGCAAAGCAAAGAAGCTCAGAGTAGTGCACTTGGCACGCATGAGCTGCAAGAGTTGTTGGTAAATCCTGGTAAGTCCATGACAACCTTAAACCAATGAGCAAGCTCAGATTTGGAGTCTAGTCTCATTTTACCCTTTTACTTACAAGCTGTTGCATGCACCTCTGCAGAATCTTAAATTAATCCTTCCCTCCCTACTTCCGCTGCAGGCCAATGCCGCCTGGATTTCTGCTGTAACTTCAACCTTGTTCTGTCAGCATTGGGCTCTTCTTCAGTCTATCCCACAGTCTCCCCTGCTAATAGGAAATGAGGACCAGCTGGGCAGAAGGCCTACCCCTTCACTCATCTCCAGGGAAAATGTGGCTGATCTGCCTGGCTAGGCAGGAGCGCCTCATGCACCACTCACAAACCCATATGCACAAAATCAACGAAAGAGGGGCAGGCATTGCGGCACAGTAAGTTAAGCCTCTGCTTGAGACACATGCAACACATTCCCGACTACCTGAGATTGAGGGCTGCCTCCACCTCGATCCAGCTTCCTGCTAACCGGCCTGGGAGGCAAAAGGTGATGGCTCAAGTCCTTGAGCACCTGTCACCCAAAAGGGAGAACCAGATGAGTTCCTGGTTTTTGCCTGGCCCATCCCCGGCTGCTGGGGCACTTGGGGAGTGAACCAGGGGGATGGAAGAACGCCACTCATTTATTCTCAATTTCATTCTCTTCCCCAGCTCTGCATTGTACCACCTTTCAAATAAATTAAAAAAAAAAAAAATCAGTGGAAGTGAGTGATATTCCCAGAAGGAGGGAATTTCCTTTTGTTAAAGGCACAGCTGAGCTATTTTGCTAAAACCTGTAATCAAGATTTTGAGATTGATGAGCACAGAATTACCTGACTAATCCTGCTTCAATCAAGACATGTTAATCTCAAGAAGCATCAACAGTCCTCCCTATCTGTGGAATAATGGGCCAACCCCTTGGTTTGGCCTTCAGCCCTCTTACAATCTGGCCTCAGAGCATCTTATTCTAACTGATCTTCGAGGACTCTTCTGTTCTTACACATCTGTAAATATGACCAATGTTCTGCACTTCTCTAATGTGCACTTTTATTTTTCTCCTTTTCCTCCATCCAATTTCCTGTGTATCATTCACTCATTTTTAAAAAATGCATTGTAAGTGCTACACCCAGTAGGTCCTCCCTACTGACCACAGCCAGGGTGACTCTTCCTTCCCTGACCTTCTCATGGCCTGTAACTGTTTGTGGATTCCGTCTTTCTTGTGAAATTCAAGGAGCTTGCCTTCATCAACCTCCTTGCCACCATTATGCTCACTATTAAAGTCCACATCTTTTGGTCAAATTACTCAAAACCTCAGCAGTTTCAAATCTCATTTTCAACTATCATACAGTGATTTACACTTTTAAACATAACTTTTTCAAATGATTATTTTCCAGGCATCAGGAGGCAAAGGTGTTAGACTTTTTTAAGAGAACATGCCAATGTAAATTAGTATTTCACACACATGCCTAACTAATGGTTCCACATAAAAGCATGCTGCTGGTAGGACTGCCTAACCTAATACCATTTCCTCCCACTTAGGAGGATGAAAGGTAACAGCCAAGCAAAGTAACACGCGAGAAATGCTATCTAGCCGCCTAAACGAAGCAGTCTCAGTCTTCAGCACCTGGATTTCAGAAGGGATGACTCAGTACCAAATTGAAGTCAGTGCCCTATCGTATAATTTTTATTTGTAGATATTTAATGTAGAGCCTTAAGGCTAAGTGAGACCTCAAAGATCACTTTTTGATTTGGAAAAATCAAAGGGATGTTAGATGAGAAAGGAAACCCGGTTCTTCCGCCACACAGCCTGCTAAAGAGAGAGAGACGGAAAAAAAAGCCCAATTCCAGGTTCTAAGTCATTCACAGATTACAAGTATCAATTTATTCCCTGGTACATCAAAGCATGGCCTCATGAATTACCAAAAGCAACTCTAAAGTTGCTTTCTATTCAGTAGGTGTTTTTTAAGAATAAGGCGACCAGATTGGGACATTAATTCTGCACACTCATTTTCCACAGCTCTTGACCATAAACATGCAAAGCGTGGGCAAAGGCAGTTCTGTGAACATCACCCATCTACGTGACTACTCACAACAGACTGAGACAGGACTCAGCATCCTCTAGTGGCGAACTGAAAAACTTGCTTCCAAGTGTTTTCAGACGTTGCTTACTTTGGCTATTGATTAAAAAGCAATAATGAAATATACTGAAAAACTGTTGATCCTTTAAAAAAGTAAATATTTTCTGCACGAGGAATGTGATAGGACTGTTCTTGAGAACAGAGATATACCCATAGAAATAAGCTTTTTAAACAATGAATATATATATATATACACACACTATATTTCATTATGCCTAACAAATGTCTCATTCTATGGGCAGCACATCAACTTTCAATCCTTCTTTGACAAGCACATGCATATAATTCTCAACACTTTACAGATAATTTTTATAACCACCTGAGATTCTAAAGTGCCAAATCAGATCACAACAGTTGCACAAGGACACGAAAGAGTGAGCCTTTTAAGAGTGGATTCTAGGGGCTGGCGCTGTGGCATAGTGGGTAAAGCTGCCACCTGCAGTGCCAGCATCCCACATGGGCACCGGTTCGTGTCCTGGCTGCTCCACTTCCAATCCAGCCCTCTGCTGTGGCCTGGGAAAGCAGCAGAAGATGGCTTAAATCCTTGGGCCCCTGCACTGCCTGGGAGACCTGGAAGAAGCTTCTGGCTCTGACTTAGGATCGGCCGCAGCTCTGGCTGTTTCAGCCATCTGTGGAGTGAACCAGCAGGTGGAAGACCCCTCTCTCTCTCTCTCTCTCTCTCTCTCTCTCTCTCTCTCTCTGCCTCTCTGTAACTCTGCCTTTCAAATAAATAAATAAGGCTTTAAAAAAAAAAAAAGTGGATTCTACCTCATAATAAAAAGCTCTAAAAAGGGAGTAAAATTAATCCCTCAAGAAATGCTGCCATTTGAGGCAGCAATTTTCATCTCTTGTTGGCAGTAAATAAACACCGGTCTCGACCCCACTCAAAATGATCTCCATACAAACTTGTGATAATTTTTAAAATAACTTGCAGCACTGGAATGCATGTCCATAAGAATAAAATACTTACTCTGAGTCCCATATTCCCATACAGGTCACACGTTCTAACTATATACAGAAGTTCTTCTCAAGTTGCTAACATTCAACAAATCCTCACTTGTTCTCCCAAAATACTGCTAGCTAGATTTTAAAAAACACACTTTCACTTTCCTTCTTTCGAATCTGCTCACACATGTGCTTCTGAACACTAAAAACATTAATAGAAATCCAGGCTAGTAATGAAAGAAAAACAGGAAAAAGCTGTAGAGCCAAAATGAAGTTTTTAGTTAAACTATAACGATAATTATTTAAAAAACCATACATATACAAAATGCTTGCCTTGGAAATCAGAATTTCTAGGCAGAGTATGGAAGAGTTGGTTTCTATAAAGGAGGCAGCAGCCAATTTAATTTCTTTCGGATATTTCTCTGACAAGCATATGGTTGGCTTGTATATTAATTTTAAGCATAGCCAGTTCATTCATCAAAATGCTCAGGAATTGGATATACTACGGCCTGTAGTTCACTTACGCCCGAACGAGTCGTTCCAGGGCAGATTCTAGAAAGTTTACCTTTGAGCACAAACTGGAAATACCTCCACCAAAGCATTTTGTTTCGGAAGCAGTTACTGCCTGGGGGTAGGCAGTCAAGCTGCCCATTCACAACTGAGGATGTCCACCTGCTGAGCCCACTTGAGCCGGGGCCTGAGGACAATTAGCAATGGCAAGTCCTGCACCCAGACCAAAATCGCGATCCACCAGGCTCTGAAACACGGCGCGGCAAAATCAACCCCCGCGCCCAAAACTGCGTGACTCAAGGAAAGCAGCTCGAGACCCCTCTCTCGTCAAGCCTTACCCTCGGGTATGCCGGCTGAAGGTGCTAAGGCGCTAGGGCAGCAGATACACAATATGCAAATACTGCTGGAGCTGTGGACGGTTCACGGAAAAAATAAGCCAGCCAGCTAAATCGACTCCTCTTGGCGGACGAGGCCGGTGATGCGGGCATGCAAGCAGAAAACAGCCTGCCCTCAGCGGCCTGCGACCGGAATTCCCTTTAAAAATAAGAAACTGCCTCACCGCCCCCATCCCAAGAGTGGGGCGGCGCACCAACAGACGGACGGAAGAGAGCCGGTGTGCACGCAGGGGAGTAGTCGGGTTCACACCAGCGAGGGGCAGGAAGGCTGGCAGCTCGTCTCCCGCACGGGAGCCCCCGGCCCCGACGGTGGCTGTGGGGGAGGGGGAGCCGCAACCCGGACGCCCGCAGCCCAAAGCCGGGCTGCGGAGCCGACGCTGCTACTGCGGCCGCACGCACAGACGGGAGCCCAGGACTCCTGAGGCCTCTCCGCGCCCGCGGTCCTGCGGTCCAGGGTCCTACCTGCGGACCCCGACCGCCAGCGCGCCGGGAAGCCCCCCGGTACCCGGGCCGCCTAGGAGAGGCGGGAGGGGCGCCCGGAGACAACTAATCCCGCCGGCCGCACTGGCCGCGGATTTGCCGGCGGCTCGCGTGGCTTTGGTGAGGGGATACCATTTTTTCAGTCAACGGGACGAGACGCAAGCCCGCAGATGAGACGGCAGCTGCCACCGTGCGCCCACCTTCCCCCGCAGCCCGCGCCCCCGGCGAGTTTGCACCTGTTGTGCGGAAGTGGAGCGCCTAGGGGCGGCCGGAGCCGGGGCCGGCGGGCGCCCTCAGCACCCGGGCGCCGCGGGCCCGGCGGCCGAGCGCGCGGCAGCGGGCCGGGGAGGCGCGCTCGGAGCCCGGGTGCTGAGGGCGGCCGTTCCGGGCCGGGGAGGGGGCCTCCCGGCGCCAGCCCGCGACCCCGCTCACTGCCCCCTGCCCGCCCGCGCGCGCGCGCGCGCGACCTCCGCGGCCCCCGCCGCGCCGTCACCTGTTTCGCTCAGCACTGCGCCGTCGCCGCCCCTGTGGCCGTCGCCTCCTGCTCCCAGCTCCGCCATGGTGCTCCGATGACGCGCCGGGAGAGCCGCTCCGCCCTCTGCCTCGGCTTCGCTCCCGCCGGCCCCCCACCCCCCGCCTCCCTCCCGGGCGTGCGGCCCAGACAGGTGAGCGCCGTCAGGGGAGGGCGGGGAGAGGAGCGGGCGAGCGAGCGCGGGCCGGCGGGCGGCGGCCTGAGCGCCGAGTACAGGCGCGCCCCCGTGCGGGCAGGTGCGGCGTGGCAGCCGCTCCGCCGGCCGCTGCTGAGGGAAGTGGCCGGGCGAACCTGGCACCTCAGCGCGCAGCTTCCGGCCGCCGCTGCCGCCTCCCGGGGGGTCCGGGGGCGGTGGGCGTCGTCTGCCGGGCTTGGCTACGCTACCCGCCCCCGGCCTGGGAGGAAGGACGGTGCGAGGATCAGCCCAGATGAAGCGAGGGCACGGGGACGCCCTCTTCCGCTCTGAACCGTGAAGCCGCCAGGTCAGCCGCGGCTTCGCGAGGCCTGGAGTTCATGGTCACAGCCGCCGAGGAGCCGAAGGTCACGGGCCGGATTCCAGTTGCTGGCGCCCCTGCCCTTGTATCCGGTCCACGAGTTAGTGAAAGGTGTGCACACCGGCGTGCCTTTTCCTATTCTTGGTTTCTGATCAGTAAACTACCCTCTGGCTTGCTCAGAGGAGCGATAAACAACAACTTAAAAAAAAAAATTTTTTTTTTAAAGAAAGATTATGAGCTGAAAAGAAACCAGTTTTTGCCCTAACAAACAAATGATAAGCCCCACAGTGCTGAGGGGGAAAAAATAAGTAACCTACATAAATGGAAACATGCAGAACAAAATGGAGCAGCAGCACTCCCACACCCCCGGCTGGCCGAGCGGCTCCAGTGAGCTCTCAGCTGTTCAAAGCTCTCTCCAGACGGCTGCCGGGTGTGTTGTGTGAACAGCCTTGGATTTCTTGCTGTGACCGATTCGCCTTCCACCCTTGCGTGCAAACTTGCCGCTCGGAGCCCAGGAGCGGACTGTTTTTATTTGGTGTTACTGGTTTTCTGGCTGACTAGGGGAGAGGCTGTGGCTTTGACGCTGATCTGTGGTTATGGAGTTTCCCATGGTGCCATTTCTACAGTGGAACAGGTTAGCTGATCATTACACGATCACAAATCCCGAGGAAAGCACCGGCACCAGGTGGGCACACTTGGTGCCTTCAAAAAGTTCATGGGAAAGTGAGATTAAGAGATAATGTGAATTTTCTGTGGATTTTCTAAAGTACCTTCATATTTCTTACTACAGTCAGTCATCAGTTTGAAACTTTTTTTTTGGAGGGAGGGGGGAGCATCAGACTCTCTTAGCTGAATCTGGAAAAACCCTAGAAAAGAAGGTGATTTACTTTCAACCTCCTGATTTACTACCCACTTAAGTAAACTAGTGGGGGGGGGGACAGGCATTGTGGTACAGGAGCAGAAGCAGCCACTTGGGCCACCAGCGCCCCATGTGGGTGCCTATTCCATAAGTGCCTGCTGTTCCACTTCCTATCCAGCTCCCTGCTAATGGGACAGCACCAGAGGATAGCCTCAGTGCTCCACCCCTCCATGTGGGAGGCCCGGATGGAGTTCCAGGCTCCTGGCTTCCACCTGGCCCAGCCCCTGCTGTTATGGTCATTTGAGGAGTGAAAGTCCATATATACTGAAGTTTGTATTTGTTTGGTTTGGTATGTGCTTATCTGTATTCCCATTCTTTTGATAACTTACATGAAGGATGAGGAATACACCAGAATCCTCACATAGGGCCTGTTCCTAAAGTAAGGCAGGGTCTGCAGCAGGGCGGGCTAGGGAGTGAGTGTAGAGAGCGGGTGACCTACTGGGAACATGGCAGCCACCTCCACACCTCCCAGTCTCCTTGGTTCCCTTCTCCAGCAGCAGAGCCGGACCTCCCACCGCCTTCATCACTTTGTCCTCTTTTCCCCACTTCATAAATGTCTCTCCCAACAAACACATCCCAGACCTGATTCTGAAAATGTCTTCCCTGACATCCTACCTTCTTAATCTATTGCGTTTTTTTTTAATATAAATCTATGTGTTTTATTCACCAAACATAATAAAAAATGTGGACTCTGGTTCCATCATTGCCCTTTAAAAATACTTCCCAGGCCACAAACCTCCTCTTACTTTGAGTCCATTTTTGCCCTTGACTTTGTGTAGCACTAGATCCTCTCTCTGCTTCCTCCTGGTTTTTCTTTCTTCTTTGGCTGGCTTTGTCTTCCTGTTTGTTGCCTTACCTTCCAAACTGTCCTGAGATCTTCAGTGTCACCAGATACTCTTTCACAGGCCTCACCTGCCATTGATTCCACCCAGGCTATTCCTAAGTCCAAAAGGCGCTTCCAAAAGTTTGCAGAAAATAGAATTTTTTTTTTTTCGCAGAAAACTTTTATTTAAGGTATACAAACTTCATGCATTTCATAAATACAACTTTAGGAACATAGTGACTCTTCCCACCCACACTCGCACCCTTCTTCCTCCTCCCTCTCCTATTCCCATTCTTAGAAACTAGAATTAAAAGGCAAGTTTGTTTGGCTGCAGAAAGTTCTGAAAGTCATGCATTTTTCAGGATGCACATTTTCCATGAATTGTTATACCTGCTATTTGCAGCTTTTTCATAATATGCAGACACTTTTAGAAGACTCCTGTATGCATGTATTTCAAGAATTTTTTCCATGGAAATATTTTAATTGCATCACCCATAAGCCTTTTGAAGCCCCTTCTTTGGCTCCCCATTTCTACATAACAAAAGATTAAGCCCATTCCACACATCCCTCACTCCCCAGTTGGTCCCTGAGCTCTCTCTCTGTCCCATTTTCTTCTTTTTGACTATAACTCAGGTTTCCAGCCAGTGGAGTTGTTTACTTTCTCCAAATCTTTCAAGTCCTTGCTTTCTAGCCTTTGTTCTCGGAGCTCTGCCCAGAGTTCCCTGGTTCTCACTTATTTTGTAACGCCTTTTCTGTAAGGTCAAGTTAAGGTCTACCTCCTCCCCATGAAGCTTGTTCTACCTGCCCTGGCTCTGAGCAGGCTCAACCTATGATATACTCAGCGGTTTCTGGGTTGCCATTTAACCAGCCTTTAACATAGGTTGGGTATGATGGCCTACAAAGCTGTCTGTTCAACCCAGTGGACACTTTTAGTGGCAGCAACTTTGTCTCCTGCTTCTCTATGGGGCACCTGTGAAGCCCGGAACCAGCCATTACCCATTGCTGGTTTTGTTCACAGCTCACAGCTGTCCTCCGTGACATCACGCACACTGCCTGCATTCTAAACTTGGCAGGCATCACTCTTGCTTGCTGGCTGTACAGCACCTCATGCATATGGGCGTTCAAGAGTGTTGACAACTCCTCACTGCCAAACTTTTATGGGAGTAAGTAAAACAAAGTGTGCAATGACAGAGCTGGAGGTCAAAATGCAGTTAAAAGGAACCTCTGGTTCTACTTCTCCTAGTAAATTTCTCTTAAAATGCTGGCACCAGCACCACCCCTGCCATCTTCCCAGATTCCCCTGGACCTTCACTTCTCTGAAAGCTTTTCTAGATCTCTGGAAATTGGGTGACACTGTAGCGGTTACTACAGCACTGCTGTTTGCTTTGTCTCGATTCTGACAGTGAACTCGGAAGGGCAAGAATTGTGCCTCGTTCACACAGCATAATATGTACTACCCAGTTATTATTTCCTACATACCTTTGAATGAGTGAGTGATACCAGGAACAGGTGTACAGGCATAGAGTGCTCACTCTAAGCACCTCATCTGCACTGTCTTCTTGAGCACAACCCTATGAGGAAGGACCATTTTCCCCATTTCACAGATGAGGAAGCAGACTCAGGGTTAACTGGTTTGCCCAAGGGGATAAGTGGCAGTACTGCTCCAGGCCTACGTGTACAGCATCTAACCAACAACTGGTAAGAGCACCCTATTTCTCCTCTTTTAGGAGGGGCTGTCCGTTTCCCTTTCCAGATGTCCCCTGAAATAAGACGGTGGGACGTGATCATGATAAATCACCTGTGGAGCTGTTTTATAAAGACTGTCTGGGCCCTACCTCAGACCACTAACAACCGTTTTTCTGGGGTGGTGGCACCCAGGTCACTTAACATGAGGCTGGGTTGAGAATCTCAGACCTGGACTGCTGATACAAGTGTTTCAAGTGCAAATTTTGTGACCCTTGACTTAGAGAATTGCCTTCTTTTGGGACTCAGATCCAATATTCTTTTAAACAGTCAGTGTGATTTGTAGATACAATTCAAATAACATAATGATATTCCCTTCCTCCCTCCCACCCTCTTTCCTTCTCCCTTTCTGTCAGACAGACAGTCATACTGACAGAAGCCTGATAATGCTGGCCTGGGAGTGTCCTATGAACCATACAGGTAGAGAGGAGCATGTGCCCACAAAGATAAGGTAGGAGGGAGATCCCAAGGAAAGATTGTATCATTGAAGAGCTGGTTGGAAATGGGTAGCTTGAGCCTATATATATAGTCTAAAGGAGACACTTAGCTAATGGAATTGGCAAGACAAACCGTAGCTTAATAAAGTGGTTACGCTATGTTTCAGTATGCATCAAATGACATGTTACTGGATTTATATCTCACTTCCTTTGAAATTTCTACACAGCATGTGGAAATGTCCTTCAAATTTGGATGTAAAATGAAAAAAAGAGGTGTTGCAAGTTATTAAATAAGAAAACATTCCTAAGGATGTATTGCCCCAATATAAAATACATTGTAACTTGATTTTCACACAGAAAATAAATGGCTCCTGTCTTATCAAAGACTGTTATTATGGGTCAAATCATGATACATAGACAACTCTATGTTATTTTTGTCTATATAATAGTTTCTGGAATTGGGGTGGGACTTTGTAGTAATGGTTAAGATACCACTTGGGAAGCATAATACATTGGAGTGCTTTCACATGTGTCCTGGCTCTGCACCTGATTCTAGCTTCCTGCAACTGCACACTGGGAGGCAGTGGGGATAGCTCAAGTACTTGAGTTCCTACCATCCGTGCAGAAGACCTGAATGTGTTCCTGCCTCCTGGCTTCAACCTGGCCCAACCCAGGCAGTTGTAAGTTCTAAGTTCATCTGGAGAAGGAACCAATGAATGGGAGATCTCTCTCTTTTTCTGTTTCTCTGCCTTTCAAATAAATTTTTAAAATGTAAAAACCATGATATTGTAATTTACCTATCTGTTGAGTTTCAGACCTCTTCCTATGGGCAGGCTCAGAGAAATAAAATATTCAGCTTAAAATAAAAATATTTCCCTGAAATGAGTGGAACTAAAATCGAGGAAACAGAAAAGGAAGTGTCCTTTGTTACAATGCTCTTTACAGACCCCTTAAAACACAGAGTAGCCACCCCAGAAAACATGGGGCCTGAGGGAAATACATTGAATTGCCTTCATTCTGTTTTTTCTTCATCATCTTTCTTAACCCTCTGTGGCCCTGAGTGTCAGTTATTCTTTGATTGCTTGTAGAAATGAGAGATTCTACTTGTTATAGCTGAAGAAATGACTACAAATTTAACACAGTAATATATCTAATTTTCCAACACAAAATAACGATTCTTTAGAATTTATCCAAACAGTATGTTCAGAGTCTCTTTACTTTTTAGAGTAAATATGACACAATGGATAGCTTTAGAACAAGCTAACATTACTATGATTCAGGCATGTGCAACTGGTACAGTTCAGTAGTACATCAACAATTCAAACAAATGTACGATATACAGAACAGAAACTTAAGTTACAAAATACAGTCAACATTTTAAGTAACACAGATAAGTAGAAACCATTGCTGCACACACTTAAAAAACACATCAACTTTATACAATAATTGAAATTATGCAATTCTACTCAGATTATTAGGGCATCTTACAAACACATAATCCTAAAAAAAAAAATCATAGTCACATCTTGGTTTTGTTCCAGTGGTGCACAATCACATGAAATGTTTGATCTGTTTTGTGTGAAATAAACCTCTGGCTGAAGTGCAATAGCTGCTAAGTTAGAAATATTCCCATAAAAAAAAGGTTTAGACTAAAATAATCCTAAATGTTAGAATTCTTTAGGATTATTTTGAGAGTCTGTAAGAATCATAGAAACAGAAACAGTTAGGAAATTTCAGTGTATTTTGTCTATTTTTTTTAACATTAGTAAACAAATACTGGATTTAAAGTGCAGCTTCTATCTTCTCTTGCTTTAATTCCCCCCCCCCCAAAAAAAATACAGTTCTTTATTAATTTTTAGGATCTCCAGCAATGATGAAACTGGACGACAGTCAAGTGTGTTTTTCTCGGAAGTCGATGATGGCCTTCCACAGTGAGCACAGCATCCCTCCCCTGTTTAAAAACACAAGAACATGGCAAGGAGAACACTGCATTTGAAACACTGCCCTTGAACAGAAACATGATTCCTTAGAGTTCAGCTGCCCTGGTCAGAACATGGAGATCCCAAAGCCTCATCTCCCTTATGTTTTCTTGGGTATTTCCTTCCTACTCACACCAACTGCTAGGTCCCAAAACATTTGAGATTTTCAGCTTTCTTGAAATGTGCCTTTATAGGGGCGTGGCCAATTGGGGAGTGAACCATCGGATGGAAGACCTCTCTGCGTCTCCTCTCTGTGTAACTCTGACTTTCAAATAAATAAATAAATCTTTTTTTAAAAAACCAAATGTGTCTTTATAGAGGGGGTGTAATAGAGGAAACTATTGCAAAAAAATGTATCATATCTTGGGAGGCTGGCCTATGAGCATCTCATCCTAATATTTCTAGTAAGTAGGAGACAATTGCAGACGGAATCGGAACATTTGCTTAAGGCACCTTTAGAGTACCGTGTGGTCTTAGTTTGAAGATGATTTAAGTAAGTTCTTTGGTAATATAGAAAGCATCCAAAAACATCAACTAACTCGGTTAACTCCGAGCAGGTAGAGAGCCAGATAGTTCTGGCCAGGACTACCGAGCTGGTGAGACACCACCAGGAACCCATACTTCTTGATTTTAGCCTTGTATTTTTTCCATGTGGACAACATAACAGAAAGAAAAGTGTTACCTTAGTCTCAGGCATTTTAAATCTTCACGTGTAATAGAGTAGAGAACATCCACTAGTGTATAATCCTCAGCCAAAAACTGTATAGAGAAAGTAAAATATATAAATATATTTTATATAATGTGTATTTTGCATACCTTTAGTAAATAAACTCCATTCATAATGTAAACACTGGCAACAATTAAAAGTAAATGTGAAAGGGAATCCACTGAAAACATGATCTTCTGGAATTATTAGGAGAGAGACCTCCCTATTACACAGGAATTACAAAGAAATTCATACATGATTTCAAGTGCATAAAGATGACATGTGACAGAAAATTTCTGAATGATTTTCTAATGCACAGAGCAGACTCCCTGGCAATCACAATTGCTACTCACAAATGTTTATATGTAAGAGGTATGGTGTCAGGTAGCTCTTCTTTTCCAAGTGGATTTAGAGTGTTCCCAGAAAGGCACTGCTTTCACTTAATATCTGAACTTATTTTTTTCACAGCTAATACATGGTACTTTGTTATAATTCACTGCAAAATCAGAGCTCTGAATTTAAACTGAAGCTTTTTAACTTAAAGCAAATAAAAATGGCAATGACTTAATGGATCATCAATTACTACTCCACAATTTGATTTGAGTCCAATTTAGAAGGATAAATATTTTGTAGAACTTGACTGGATGCATTGTTTTCTACAGGTAAGAAAATTGTTTAAATTTACTGAGCAGCAACTGGGTAAATGCAGATTTCTAAGGAGGCTCTAAATTTCATTTGGTGAACCATAAATTATCAAATCAAGGGATTATATCTTATTTTTTAAATTACATATAAAATTGAAATCAATATGATATTGTGCTAAGAGACCCTTTCTATAAAACCAAAATCTATAAGAACAGAGAAGAATTTGGTTACTGTAGATATAATATGGTTTGTATAGCAAATATTCCTAACATACGTTCATCAACTCAATCTATTTTAAGTAGATAAACAGCTGCTGCCCAGTGTAGTCTAATAATGTTGCAAGAAAATTAAAAATGTGACGGGGTGGGCGTTTGGTGCAGCAGTTAAGACACTGCTTAGCATATCCACATTCATTAATCACAGTGCCTGCACTCCAGTCCCAGCTCCTTGCCTTCCAACCCAGCTTCCTGCTAATATGCCACCCACATGGGAGCTCCTGGCTCTGTCCTGGCCCAGCTCTGGCTGTTGGAGGCATTTGGAGAGTGAACCAGCAGACTGGAAGATATTTCGATCTTTCTGTGCTTACTCTACCTTTCAAATAAAGTGAAAATATAAATTTTTTTTAAAATTTATTTAACAAACAAAAGAAAGAATTAGAAACAGAAAGAATCCTCCTCTCCCCCTTTTAGGTCTGCTTGATTTCTTCTCATTTGTCTTTATCTTCAATTCAAAAACAACAATCCCTAGTGGTTCTGAACTAGAGCTTTTGCATTCCCCATTGTCTTGGCACATGTTGTCCCCCAGCCCGAAAGCATCTTTCCTCCTTGTCTGTTCCTAGCCTGGCAAACACACAGCTGGACTTCAGTTCATTCATAATAACCTTCTTGGAGAACTTTCCCCAACCTCTCTCTCACCCTATCTCATCATACCTTTGCTTCATGAAACCTTCCAGCGTGTAACATTTTTATCTGTGGAATTACCTGGTTATCATCTGCCTGTTCTAGTCTGTAAGTCCCAGGAGGCCAGGGCTGGGTCTGATTTGCTCACCAGCTCAGTGCTATGAATGAAGGAAAAGAATACTTGTCCCACAGATCATTTTCTTTACCCGATTTATAGTGTCTTCATCAGCTCCATTTTCTCTCAGCCAGTCAGTAAGTTCAGAATCGTTAGTATTTGTGCCAGGAGAATTTAGATGACAGGCAGGCAACCCAGGAATATCTAGAACAGAATTTGGAGGGATATTCTTAGCTTCATCACAAGGTCATTAGCAGACATTTACTGAAGATACATTAAAAGATTTTTCTCAGAGAATAGTTAACAGAGACAACTGAGCTTAGCAGTATTAATGACAACAAAATTCAGACTAGGTAATCTAGTAAATGGAAGGTCAAAAGCAATAATATAATATGGGGCTGGTGTCGTGGCGCAGTGTGTTAGACCAGCGTCTGCAACGCCAGCATCCCATACAGGCAATGATTTGAGGGCTGGTGCTGCATTTCCAATCCAGCTCCCTGCTGATGTGCCCAAGAAAGCAGCGGAAGATGGCCCAACTGCTTGTGCCCCTTGCCATCTATGTAGGAGACCCAGATGGAGTTCCAGGCTCCTGGCTTCAGCTTTTGTGGTCATTTGGGGAATGAACCAGAGGATGGAAGATCCTTCTCGCTCGTGATGGAAGAGCCTTCTCGCTTGCTTGCACTCTCTCCCTCTCTGTAACTCTGCCTTTCAAATACATAAAATAAATCTTTAATAATACTCCCAACTTTATGCTTTCATATCAGTTTTATAGTTTTTTTTTTAAAGATTTATTTTATGTATTTGAAAGACAGAGTTACAGAGAGAGGTAGAGACAGAGAGAGGTCTTCCATCTGCTGGTTCACTCCCCAAATGATCACAACAGCCAGAGCTGAGCTGATCTGAAGCCAGGAGCCAGGAGCCAGGAGCCTCTTCCTGGTCTCCCACGTGGGTGCAGGGGCCCAAGGACGGGGGCCATCCTCCACTGCTTTCCCAGGCCATATAGCTGGATCTGAAGTGGAGCAGCCAGGACCCGAACTGGCGCCCATATGGTTGCTGGCACTGCAGGCCAGGGCTTTAACCCACTGCACCACAGCACAGTCCTCTATAGTTTCTTAGACTAAACTGTGTGCACCAAAATTATACTTTGTTTTTCGTGTAACAAAGATAAACACATTGAGAAGATAATCATGCAATTATAATGTCTTTTATCACCCTCTGTGATGATATGGAACAGCCATATTTCTGAACAAATGACTATGAATTTATTTTCATCTAAAATGGCCAAATAAGATTATCTATAGATTATATTTTACCTTCAGTCCCATAGATTTCTTCAAAGTTCCAACCTGTTGAGTTTTTATTATTGTATCTTTATTTTTTTTAACTTTTATTTAATGAATATAAATTTCCAATGTACAGCTTATGGATTACAATGGCTTCCCCCTCCCATAACTTCCCTCCCACCCGCAACCCTCCCCTCTCCCGCTCCCTCTCCCCTTCCAATTGCATCAAGATTCATTTTCAATTCTCTTTATATACAGAAGATCAATTTAGTATAAAGATTTCAACAGTTTGCACCCACATAGAAACACAAAGTGAAACATACTGTTGGAGTACTAGTTATAGCATTAAATCACAATGTACAGCACATTAAGAACAGAGATCCCACATGAGGAGCAACTGCACAGTGGCTCCTGTTGTTGACCCAACAAATTGACACTCTAGTTTATGGCGCCAGTAACCATCCTAGGCTGTCGTCATGAGTTGCCAAGGCTATGGAAGCCTTCCAAGTTCGCTGACTCTGATCATATTTAGACAAGGTCATAAAAGACAGAGTGAGGATAGTAACCAATGATCCTAAGAGTGCCATTTACCAGGTTTGAACAATTATACAGCATTAAGTGGGGAAGAGGACCATCAGTACACACAGGTTGGGAGTAGAGCCATTGGTGGTAGAGTAGAGGTTATGATTACAAAGGAATGAGGCCCAAGTGCACTAGACAGGGCCTAGTATCTTTATTTAAGCCTCTTCAAATTACAAGAAAAAAAGGATAGAATAAAAATGCAAAATTATAATAAAGGTATTTTATCCTGGCAATCTTATTGTGAACTCTTTAAGAAAAAAATACTAAAAAAGTGGAGAGGGGGGCTGGCGCTGTGGTGTAGTGGGTAAAGCTGCCACCTGAGGTGCAGGCATCCCATATGGGCGCCGGTTCGAGTCCTGGCTGCTCCACTTCTGATCCAGCTCTCTGCTATGGCCTGGGAAAGCAGTGGAAGATGGCCCAAGTCTTTGGGCCCCTGCACCCATGTGCACCACCCAGAGGAAGTTCCTGGCTCCTGGCTTTGGATTGACGCAGCTCCAGCCATTGTGGCCATCTGGGGAGTGAACCAGCGAATGGAAGACCTCTTTCTTTCTCTCCCTCTCTCTGTCTGCCTCTCTTTCTCTCTGTGTAACTCTTTTGGGTAAATAAATAAATCTTTTTTTTTTTTTAAAGTGAAGAGTTCTATTTATCTCAATAATATATAATCTCAGAAGGGGTTGGCTATGAATCATCTATTTTACTGTACTTATAAATAATGATCATTTGCTACATTTAGAAATTACATGTTTTCTTTAAAGCAATTCCTGCTTATAGTCATGGTACAAATGACTGATGCTGACTAAACCACGAAAGAAAACCTCCTGATGGCCTGAACAGTATTTCTTTAAAGGTTTCTGCTATTTACCTATTGGTTGGGACTTAAGCTTCAGGTGCTTAATTTCCTGGTCTTTTTCTTCAATGGCTCGAAGAAGGAGTGCTTGCAATTCTTTCTCTTTCTGAACCAATTCTTCCAGTAATCTGCAGAAGAAAATTACGTTGACAGGGTAACAACTCTGAGAGTGAGATTTTCGATTTGGCTTCTCAATCTATAAGAAACGTAGACATGCTGGGATTTCACCAGCATATTCTGAGCCAGTTCTGGGTGAGGCCTGACACCTCAAATGTCTAATGAGCATCCAGGCCCCAAATTCCCCCGCCCCTCCCTCCATGTTGAGTAATAAAGTTCTGGAAGATTCTGCTTCCAGAATGAATTCAAAACTCCATCCTAGATCATCTGCCAAAATCCCCAGAGATGTTGGTCTACTCTTTCTATTTATGAAGGTAAGAATCAGAAATATAAATATGAATATCAAGGGATCCCTATTTTACATGTGTGGCCCCTAATTAAAGAGTTGGTAAACACAGGTATATCATAATCCACGCAAAGCAGAGCGGTGATCACTTTTGCTGAACTATTAAAAATCTGAGCAATAGCTTTAGACCCAGCACCTCGCAAATGCTAAAAAAATGCTACTGGTTGTTGCTGCAGTTGTGGTTATCACTATTCTTGCTCTCACTCGTAAGGGGGAAGTCAAGCAGGTAAAGGATGGCTTTGTTCCTGGCATATTCGTTTACTACTTGGCATGTGATGCAGTCTCCAAAGAAACAAGGAGAGACTATGGTATTGATCCCAAGTTTCCTACACTGGAAGTTTCACCACGCAACTGGGAGCCAACTGATAACCTCACCCTTCCCAACAGTTTCTTGGAGGAAAACATCCCAACTTATGAAAACAGATAATCGAGCTTTTATGGGAAACTATCTCTGAGTAACTTGGAATCAGAATTACAATAATTTAAAATATATAATTATGAATGAGATCATCAAGACAGCTCTTCCAAAGCTGTATTTGCTTCCTTTTCTGAGTATTGATAGATTTAACTCAAGAGCACACTCCATGCAGACGTTCATTTCTGCTCCAGTGGACGTGCTCGGAAGGCAGCATGGCACAACTCAAAGATGCCTGGGCTTGCGTTCTGGTTCAGACTCGTACTACCCATGTTTGGCTTAGACAAATTACCTAATGCCTCTGGACTTCAGTTTTCTTGTTTGTAAAAAAAGGAAAAGTCAGACTTCCTGCAAGGATTAGTGAGCATTAAATAACACAGCATGGTTAAAGGGCCAGGCACAGTGCCTGGCATTCATACGGACTCTTCCCTGCGGCATCTGCATACCCTGGCAAAGAGCCCCGCCAGGGCTCAGGAGGGGTTCCTCCCTGACCCTGGGCTCCCCGCCGCCATGCCTACTGGAAATGAAGATGAGGCCCCTAAGTAGGAGAAGGGCTCAGAGAAGAACACGTGGTCGTGGTGAGACAAAAGCCAAATCCAATGGGAGAAGGTGGTTTGAAGAAGACAAGTGCACAAAGACAACTGCAGAGCAAACAAGGTGGATAAGCAGCAGGAGGGGAAGCGGAAGGCGAGGGGGAGGCTCTTCTACTCCAACACACATGGTATTCAGAGAAATGGACAGCGAGCTCTGCACGCATGTATATGTGGGCAAGTCTTCGATTTGCTCTGGAATTTTATCTAATTTATATGCATGGAACGGGAATATTTTCTTACTGTCTCACAGTGACAGTTTGTAGAATTTAACCTCTGTGTATCTATACCATGTAGTTTCATTTTATCTTTAAAAGATAAGAACTTGGGGTGGACACCGTGGAACAGAGGGTTAAGCTGCCACTTGGGACGCCTGTCTCCCAAGCTGGAGTGCCAGTTTGTGTACCAGTGATTCTGCACTTCCAGTCCAACTCCCTGCTAATGCACTTGGGGTACAGTGCAGCAGGTACTTGGGTTCCTGCCAGCAGCATGGGAGATGTGGATGGAGTTCCTGGCTTAGCTTTGGCCCAGCTGAGCCCTGGCTTTTGTGAGCTTCGGAGGAGTGAGCCAGTGTATGGAAGAATCTCTCTCTATCTCATCCTCTCTGTGTCATTCTGCCTTTCAAGTAAATGAATAAATCTTTTGAAAAATAAATAGAAGTTAAAACTCAACATTAGTAGCACAGTATTGACAGGCTGCCTCATCTGCCCCACATGCAGCTCTTAAAATTGTTTATCTTAAGGACATATTCACTCTAGCAATTTCAGTTTTGCTTTGTGTTTTGTTAGTAGGGAAATATTTTGAAATCAAGGCAGCTGTCTGTTTTTGTGTCCCAAAAAAGTAATGGCAAGAATCTGCCATGAAATCAGTTTTTCAACTCAGATGGGAATAGTGAGGAAGTGGGTAGGAAATTCCAGAATTGTAGGATAGGGAAGCGGAATAATTTGTCAGCTCTTTCTGAGTTAGGTTTGAATAATATCCCTGAATCTCCTTGTGAGGAGTGAAATTTTTTTTTTTTTTTTTTGACAGGCAGGGTTAGACAGTGAGAGAGAAAGAGACAGAGAGAAAGGTCTCCCTTCCATTGGTTCACCCTCCAATTGGCCACTACAGCTGGCGCACTGTGCCAATCCAAAGCCAGGAGCCAGGTGCTTCCTCCTGGTCTCCTATGCGGGTGCAGGACTCAAGGACCTGGGCCATCCTCCACTGCTTTCCCAGGCCACAGCAGAGAGCTAGACTGGAAGAGGAGCAACCGGGACAGAATCCGGTGCTCTGACCGGGACTAGAACCTGGGGTGCCGGCGCCGCAGGCGGAGGATTAGCCAAGTGAGTCATGGTGCTGGCCGTGAGGAGTGAATTTTAAGATCATTTAATGTAAGCTCATGCTGAAGTAGAAGGAAAATATCTATTTTGTTTGCACTCTACCATTGAATATTATTAGTCTCGTCAAGAGCTAGACTGGGGCTGGCATTGTGGCATAATGGCTAAAGCTACTGCCTGCAAGGCCAGCATCTCACATGGGCACCAGTTGGAATGCTGGCTGCTCCACTTCCAATCCAGCTCTCTGTTAATGCACCTGGGAAAGCAGCAGATTATGGCCAAGTCCCTGACCCATGTGGGAGACCTAGAAGAAGCTCCTGGCTCCTGGCTTTGGTCTGGCCCAGCCCCAGCTGTTGTTGCCATTTTGGGAGTGAACCAGCAGATGAGATGGAAGATCTCTCTCTGTCTCTCCCTTTCTCTCTCTCTCTCTGTAATCCTGCCTTTCAAATATAAGTCTTTTAAAAAAATTTAAAAAATAAAGCTAGATAAACCTGATTTAACTTTATCATTGATTATTCTAAATGTCATAAGCTTAAGATTTTTTACATAAAAGCTAGCATCTTTCCTAAAAACACACCAGCATTCCCTCTAAGTTCACTTTGCAATATATATACTTAGGTTTGTTGTAATATTCAGCTACAAATGACAAGGACTCAGTGCTCGGACCAAAGCAGCTGCCCTTTCTTCAAAGCATGCGTGAAGCAAGCGTACTCATCTCACTCTGCTGAGGGTGTTGGAGCTGCTATGGAAGATACTGCTGGGAAATAGAGGAGGAGGCCAGTGAGCGCACAGGTTTCACAGATTCCAATGTAAACATGCAGAGAACAAAATGTAAAGTGAGGGCTGTTGTAAAAAATGCAGCTATGAGTTCCTGCAATAAAGCAATGAGCAAGTCTGTCTTGTCCACAGACCTGGCACATCTGAGAGGCAGGCACTCAGAAGAGGAATGTGAAGACATGAAGAAGGTGCTGGAGGGGAGCAGCCTTGGAGAGTGCAGATGGGCTAAGCCTGCTGGACACGTGGCGGCACCAGATGGTGAGCACAGGGCCCACCAAATGGGCCTAGAAGAGAAAGCAAAGAGTATGTATCCAGGCTGCATTCAGTGAGGCAGGTCCTCCTGACACAGCCAGGATGTGTGGACAGAAGGCTTACACCCTAACTTTGCTGTCTGTATCATCCTCACTGGGAGCCATGGCCGGGAAGCCAGGGACCACAACCATCAGGAGTCCATGTTCCTCCTCCAGAGGCCAGCACGGGTGTTCAGAAACCACCTCCACTTGGGACTGGACCATAGAGAGGGGACTACAGAGAGTGACTAAAGGAGACACCTGCTGTAATTGAGGGAGTGTTGCCACAGCACTCCTGATGGAGGAGAGGAGAATGGAAAGACACCAAGATTTGGATGAAGACTCAGAAGAGAAGAGATGCAAGCTCTTTTCCACCAAGTAGTAGAGCTAGCAAGCAATCAGCTGGGTTTCAGAGGACAAGCCTGGGATAAGGACGCAGAGAGCCAATTTCCACTTATTAAAAAACATCTATCTATGCAAATCATAGAGGATAAGTATGTATTTACGTAATCGAACAACTGAAGTTCAAGTTTCTAAATATAGGATGAACTTTGTACTACTTGTACTAGGTTTGGTATTTGAGCCTAGCTTTAAAAACCTACACCTATACCTAGAAATAACATTTAAAAAAAAATCTCTGGTGAACAACTAGAATTTTCAACTAAGGTTTCTAAATATTTGAACACCTTTTACTGATTCACTAAAAACAAAAGTTTTCACTGCAAACCCAGAGTCATAAAGTCAGTTGCCCATATGTCAACGGCAGTCAGCACAAGAAGCTATAAATCATCAAGATTCAGACCTTGAACTGTTCTGACATCTGTGAAGGTCAGGAGATATGTGCTGTGCACTTAAGAACCTGATCATGGGGCCGGTGCTGTGGCATAGCAGGTAAAGCTGCTGCCTACAGTGCCAGTATCCCATATGGGCACCAGTTCGAGTCCTGGCTGCTCCACTTCAGATCCAGCTTCCTGCTAATGTGCCTGGGATCACTGAAGATGGCCTTAGTCCTTGGGGCCCTGCAGCCACATGGGAGACCCGGAAGATGCTCCAGGCTCCTGGCTTCAGATTGGCCTTGCTCCAGCTGCTGCAGCCATTTGGGGAGTGAACCAGTAGATGGAAGATCTCTCTCTGTCTCTCTGTCTCTCTCTCTCTCTGTATCTCTGCCTTTCAAATAAATAAATAAATCTTAAAAAAAAAAAAAAAGAACCTGATCATGTGGGTTCTATGCTACCAGATTCTCAAAAACAAATTAAACTCCAGATATGTCATAGCATATTGAGAACATAATAGAATCATAAATGTGGTCACATGATCATCTTTGCAAGGCTCTCAAATGCAATGCTTTGGCACCATTAGTTTTGTCTGCTGTTAGCACAGAGAGCTGCCTGTCCTAGAAGAACTTGCTATTCCCAGCCATGGGCTGTCTGTTGTGTCTTTCAGCTATCTGTTAGAGGGACAGGCTGCTCTGAATCTGTTTCCAAGACAATCTGCAAAGTTACAACTAAGTAAAACTTCAGTGCACTTGGAGATAAGGCAGCAGATAAGTGCGGAAGGAGGCTTGAATCTGTAGAGGCAGAAAGTGGTATTTGACAAAAGAAACTAAAATAAACCTCTCTTGTTTTCTAAGGAAAGGTGTTAAACCAAGTTTACAGAAATGAGATGAAGGAATCACTTTTTTTTTAACCTATGGACAAAACTTTTTTATTAAAAGAGACCATAAAAACGTGCACTTTTATAAAAGTAAGAAAAAAAAAAAGAGAGAGAACGTTGGGGCAAGACTTACCTATTTGTTTCTATTTTCATCCTTCCAAGCTGCATGGTGAGTGATCGGTGAGCGCTCTGGGAATCGTGGGACACAGTAGAGCTGAGTGTGCTCACCCCTGAGGTAGCCACAGCATCTTCAGTGGCAGCCTGTGGTCTTCGGACAGTTTGATTTGATGGCTGTTCCTCGTGGTCATCTTCTACATCCAAGTCCTCTGGGTCAGCAGTGTCACTCTCAGATGCAAGGCTAAAATGTGGCCTTAGTTCTGTTTGTAATAATAGCAAGAGTGTTGAGAAAATATGACCAACTGTGTTGATATTTTATTTTGTTTGAACGGGAGAGAGAGACAGAGAGACAGAGAGAGAGAGAGAGAACAAACTATCTTCCATCCATTGGTTCCCTCCCCAAAATGCTCACAATAGCCAGGGATGGGCTAGGTTGAAGCCAGGGGCCAAGAAATGAATGACAGGCACACAAATACTTGAGCCACCATCTGCTGCCTCACAGGGTATGCATTAACAGGAAGCCAGACTGAAAGTGGAGCAGCTGAGACTCAAACCAGGCACACTGACATGGGATACAAGCATCCCAGGTGGCAACTTAACTGCTGTACCACACACCTGCCCCAGTTTCTTAAGATATGAATACCAACCCCTCCTGCCATCAATAAGATATGTATTCCAAACTGCCTCTCCAAATGTGAGGGTGGATTTCTGCACATTGATACCAGTTTTTCCTTCAGGTGAATTTGCAAAATTTACAAGATACATAAGCTCAGTGAAAATTATTTAACTTAAACATAAGAAAAATGTTCATACCCGCAGGAGATACGTGGGGAAAAGGCTGAAATCTGAACTAGCAGCAATGATGTAAAAGCCTATTGGTAATATGAGAATATTTTGATGTTTGTAAAGTTTGTTTTATTATATATTATCTGACAAACATTGCTTAGAAATAAGGAAACTGAGACATACAGAGATTAAGTAAACAAAGCCAGCTATACAGGTGCTTTCTTCTGTAACACTCAAAATGTAAGGGGATGTGGAACAGGTGCTGAAAATGACACACATGTTGATACTCTCTTTAGTCAGATTATCTGTGATTGTTGGTTTATTCTCAGTCTGTGTCTTCCTCTAACCACTTAACTAATCTCTGAAATTTGAAGTGCAATCATTACGAACCTTCAGCCAAAACACATTGAGTAAGGAGTTCATCTGCATGAACTTGGCTAATATCTTGTCATAGAAAAAAATACTGTAAATTTTGATTAAGTCCTCAACCTGGCCCACAGGAGGAATTACATTCATAACTTAAGAGACATCAAGGTAGCAAAACTACTGAATCTTCACACCATGTGCTCTGGCACATGGAACTTTTATCAGATCACAGAATCCACCAAATACTTGATAAAAAAAAAATCACACTTTCTCCAGAACATTCCTACAACATTGGCCAAGACTGTGCCTAGATTTCCACAGACTCCCCTGCAGGAGGCCATGACCCACAGGTGAAGAGTCCCTGCTTTGCTTGCCTCCCTTTCACCAACAGGTGTTTATTTGCCAGACAGTTTGTCATATTGTGCTAAGAAACAGCTTTAAAAACTTTGATGTTTTGTTCTCAATATTTACAGGGTTTTGTATCTCAAATCTTTCTATTGACTTTCAAACTTCTTTGATTATTTACACGCACCCCCTCAATATTATACTTTATGCACTTTCACTAATTATGTTTGTGATGTAGCAAAACAAAGTTCTTGTTCTTAGCTGGGTATGAATTTGTCTTTAAAGGCTCTCCTAACAAAGACATCTCAGAGAGAAGGTCATGTTAGATTGCATTAGAGTGGAGAAAGGGAGTGCAATGGGACCAATGGAAGAGCCATCCCACCACTCCAACACAGCCACCTGGGCAAGGCCACCGGAGCCTTGCCTCACCCGTGCTCACTGTCTTCCTCTAACTCTCTGGCCGCTGCTCCTCTTTTTCAGAGCCTTGGCCTAATACCCAACCTCAAATGCTAGAACCCGGGGCTCTTTCCTTCCCTTTTTCATTTTTCTGCTGTCTCCATGGATGAGCTCATTCAACTCTGAAGTTCATTTCAGCCATGCTTGCATTAGGCATAATGGTCACTGTCAGGCCACCTGTAGGACAGTGGTCCCACAGATTATATTGCCTAGTGACACTGTAGCCATCTTAGTTTTGTATGAAGACATTCTATGATGTTCACACATGAAAAAAAAATGAAAAAAATTACCCAACAATGCATTTCTCAGCATGCATCCTTGCCCTTAAGCAACATGTGACTGTATTCTAACGTGCAGGTGACAAGATTCTGCACTCCTAGCCCAATCCTGTTACATCCAGAACCTCGTGGAAACTCCTGTTGGACACCTCAAATTTGGCTCATAGTGAAAACCAGGGTGTCCTTCTTCAGGACAAGGGTTAAATAGCCCTGGCTTTCTTTTTCTCTCATTTTAATTTTTTATTACTGTTTTAAAAATGCAATATGTATAAAATTCATCATCTTTTTAAAAAGGTGCTTATTTGAAAGGCAGATTAACACACACACACACACACATCTTCCATTTACTAGTTTACTCTCCCAAATGGTCACACAGCCAGGAATGGGCCAGGCTGAAGCTAGAAGCCAGGAAATCCATCGGTGTCTCCCACTTGGGTGGCAGAGACTCAATTACTTCAGCCATCATCTGCTGCTTCCCAGGTGCATTAGCAGGGAGGGGGATCAGAAGTAGAGCAGACTGGGACGAAAATAAGCACTCCAATATGGGATGTGGGCAGCTTAATCCATTGTGCTACAACACCTAGCCCAAAATTTACCAACTTAATTAACACTTTAGTAGTGTTAACTATATTCACATTGCTGTACAACTGATCTGCAGAATTTTCTCATCTTGCAAAACTGAAACTCTATACCCATCAAAGAACTCCCCAGTTTCTCCCTTTGTCTAACTTCTGGACACTACCATCCCACTGTCTATGCATTCTCTAATCTAGATACCTTATCCTAGTGGGATCATACAGTATTTGTCTTTTCGTGACTGGCTTATTTCACTTAGCATAATGTCTTCCACATTCATCTATGTTGTGGCATGTTGTGAGCTTGTCCTTTCTTTTTACAGCTGAATGTGAGTACATCACGTTGTAATTGTCTTTCATCTGTTGATGGACACTTGGGTTGCTTCCACCTCTTGGCTATTGTGAATAGTGCTGCTATGGACATGGATGTGTAAACCTCTTCAAGATCCTTCTTTTAGTACTTCTGAATATATAACCAGAAGAGGAATTGCTGGAAAGTACAGTAATTATATATATATAGATAGATAGGTATAAAGATTTAATTATTTATTTGAAAAGCAAAGTTATAGAAAGCCAGAGGGCCAGAGGACTGGGGTGGGGGTGGGGGGTGGCTTCCATCTGCTGGTTCACTCCCCAAATAGCTGCAATGGCAGGAGCTAGGCTGACCCAAAGCTAGGAGCCAGGAGCTTCTTCCAGGTCTCCCATGTGGGTGCAGGACCCAAGCACTTGGATCATCTTCCACTGCTTTCCTAGGCCACAGCAGAGACCTGGATTGGAAGTAGAGCAGCCAGGTCTCAAACCAGTGCCCATACAGGATGCTGGCCCTGCAGACAGTGGCTTAATCCAGTATGCTACAGTGCTGGCCCCAGTAATTATAATTTTTGGAGAAAGTGCAATACCATTTTCCATAGCAGCTACACCATTATACATTTCCACTAACAGCACACACAGTTTCAAATTTCTCATATCCTCACCCTTTATATGTTAAGGCTAACCAAACGCCACCGCTACTATGCTTTCTGTTTTATCTCCTCTCCTCTCTCTCCCTAAAATCTCCTTTAGTGATTTATCTTTAGTGGAAGTGACTCAAAATCAGGTTTTTTTTTGTTTGTTTGTTTAATTTTTGACAGGCAGAGTGGACAGTAGAGGGAGACAGAGAGAAAGGTCTTCCTTTTTGCCATTGGTTCACCCTCCAATGGCCGCCACGGTAGGCACGCTGCGGCCTGCGCACCGCGCTGATCCGATGGCAGGAGCCAGGTGCTTCTCCTGGTCTCCCATGGGGTGCAGGGCCCAAGCACTTGGGCCATCCTCCACTGCACTCCCTGGCCACAGCAGAGAGCTGGCCTGGAAGAGGGGCAACCGGGACAGGATCGGTGCCCCGACCGGGACTAGAATCCGGTGTGCTGGCGCCACAAGGCGGAGGATTAACCTATTGAACCACGGCGCCGGCCCAAAATCAGGTATTTTGGTTTTTTAAACTCTGCATCTATTCCAAGGACTAAATATGCTAGGTCCTCAAAAAATGTCAGCAAAACAAAAAAGATACACTATTATAGTGAATTATGTCTTTAGAAGGAATAAGGAACAAAATTTAACTTAAAGATAATTTAAGAAAGTACAAGTAAAAGAAGATACACTTAGACCTTTGAACAATTCTAGGCTTATTTTAAAATCTCTTATGATCTGTAAACTGAAAAATTTGAAAAAATTTAAGTATTGTAGTACTCCTGACTATAATCTCACTTTTGGAGAAGGAACTGTTTTGATATTTATTTTTAATTTAAATATCCCCTTAACTCTGAACATTTTATGTATAAGTGACTCAAGAACTTTTCCCACATAATCTGAAGTAGAAAATTATAAGCTAATGCAATGCTTTGTTATTTTCTGGTCTTTGACAATGATTCCTTGAGTGTACTTCATCAGATTAGAAATTCTAAAATATGTAAATGAAGAAGAGTATTTGGTCCTTGTCCTTGGAGAGTTTACCTAAAGAAACAGAAGAGCCCTAAGAGCAGGCACAAGGATAATGTGAAATTCAGGACCAAGTAATACAGCTGAAACTGTCTTAGATGAGAGACCTGGTTCCCTATGTAACTGCCATGGACACTGAGGGACAGCTCTACGTGCCAACTTGACAGGGCACAGGGATATTTCAGGGTGTCCATGAAGATGTTTCCAGAAGAGATTAGCATTTGAATCACGGGACTGAGTAACGAAAATCCACTCTCATCAATGTGGGTGGCCTCATCTATGGAAGGTCTGAGTAGAACCAAAGGGTGGAAGAAGGGCGAGTTCTCTTTCTTCTTGATCTGGGCCATCCATCCATCCTTTCTTTCTTTCTTTTTTAAATTTTTTTATTTTTATTATTTATTATTTATTTTTTGACAGGCAGAGCGGACAGTGAGAGAGAGAGAGAGAAAGGTCTTCCTTTTTGCCGTTGGTTCACCCTCCAATGGCCGCCGCGGCCGGCGCGCTGTGACCGGCGCACCGCGCTGATCCGATGGCAGGAGCCAGGTGCTTCTCCTGGCCTCCCATGGGGTGCAGGGCCCAAGCACTTGGGCCATCCTCCACTGCACTCCCTGGCCACAGCAGAGAGCTGGACTGGAAGAGGAGCAACCAGGACTAGAACCCAGGGTGCTGGCGCCGCAAGCGGAGGATTAGCCTAGTGAGCCACGGAGCCGGCCCATCCATGCTTTCTTTCTTGTGGATGTCCAGCTCCTGATTCTCAGGCACTGGGGCTCATACTGAGAGTCACACCATGAGCTGCCCTGATTCTCAACCCTGCAGACTTGCATTAACTGTATCACCAGCTAGATGTCTTGGTCTCCAGTTTGCAGTCAGCGTATTGTGGGGCTTCTCGTCCTCCATAATCCCCTGAGCCAATTCCAGTGATAAACCTCCTCTTGTTTCTCTCTCTATATATATCCCTTTGTTTCTGTTAGTTTAAAGAACCCTGATATATCCATGCATTATGAGTGCTGAGAGGTAAAAAAGCACACCTGCGATGACTAAGTCCAGTGGTGTTTAATCACTGACAGAGGCTGAAGGGCTGATATGGGGCTCTGGAGGTGGGGAAGGCCTTGGCTTGGCAGGGAACTAGGGAGAGAAAGAAGGTGGCCCAAAGCCTCCTGGGAAGAATGCAAAGCAGAGTAGGTGTCAGGAGAGAGCCACACTTCAGGAGCAAGACTAGAACTCAGGGCACTGGTGCTGGTGCCTATTTCCAAAGCAGCACAATGGGAAGAAATAACAAAATGAATCCACCCTCATGCAGCTTCTTCCAAGAGGAAAATAACTAGACCAGGCTTCTTTAACACAGGGTCTTTCTGATGCCAAGGAAGCCCACACACTTGTGAGTGCAGCATGTCAGACCCACATTAAACTTCTCATATGGTATACAGTGCTCACCATTTTATACTGTGGACACAGGGCACGTGCTTGATTTAATTTAACAACTGGCGGTAGTATTGCGCGCTTTAAACAGCTTTTGAAAACTATCGTTAATACAGCAAATTAACTACATTAGCGATTCCCTCTGCCTTAGCACTGCCATCATGGTCTCTATGACAGCACTGCTCCATCTGGTACCCTCAGCCAGACTGTACTGGAGAAGTGAAACAGAGCCTTAATGTTGCCAGTAATCCAAAGACTGACTCTTGATGACAAGTGAGAAAACAGGAAGAAAAAAAAAAAAAAACTGTTAAGCTTCTTGCAATGTACTCTCTGTTCTGTGTGTTTCTTCAGGGAGAAAGAAAATTGAACACTTTTACCCCCCACTTTTTATGTTGAAATAATTTTCTAATAGAAAAGTTACAAAAATAGCAGAGTTTCTGTATACCTTTTAGCAGCTTGCCCTAACCTTAACATCTTATATACCTTTGGCACTATTATCAAAACCAGGAAATGAGCACTGATTATGCAAACCACAATAACAGCGTTGATACAATGCCACTATCAATAGCTCCTCCTTGACTTTCTTCATCTTCCTTCTGGTGTACTTCTCCGATCAAGGGTCCCGCAGTACAGTCACCTGTCATATCTCCTTAGTGTCTTCCAGTCTGTGACTCGTAATTTTTGGTCTCTCCTAACCTCCGCACTTTAAAAAAAAATAAAACAAACCATTTATTTGTTTATTTGAAAGGCAGAGTTACAGAGAGGCAGAGGCAGAAACAGAGGTCTTCCACCCACTGGTTTACTCTCCAGATGGCCACAATGGCCGGAGCTGTGCCTATCTGAAGCCAGGAGCCAGGAGCTGCTACCTGGTCTCCCACACAGGTGCAGGGGCCCAAGGACTTGGGCCATCTTATACTGCTTTCCCAGGCCATAGTGGAGAGCTGGATCGGAAGTTGAGCAGCTGGGACACAAACTGGTGCCCATATGGGATGCTGGCACTGAAGGTGGTGGCTTTACCCACTATGCCACAATGCCAACCCCACCTTCACACTTTTGAGAAGTGCTGGTGAGATATTTTGTGAATGTCCTCCATGTTGGGTTCACCTGACGTCTCGTCAAGACTAGGCTGAGGCTGTTCGTTTTTGGCAAGAAGATCACAGGAGTGACGTTGGGCCCTCCTCAGTGCATCACAGCAGGAGGTACACAGTGTTGATGTGTCTGGTCTCTAGTGATGCTTATCTTGGTCATTTGGTGGAGGAGTGTCTGCCAGCTGCTCCCACTATAGTTACTGTTCACCCACTGCAGTTAGCAAGTATCCCATGGGGGAGATATTTTAAAACCATTCAAATATCCCGTTTTGCATCCCTTTTTTTTGCCTACTAATTTTAGCAGCCCTTGAGGATCCTTGCTTGCAGGGATTATGACTGTGGTGTTTGCCTAATGGTGATTTTTTTCTATTTCCCTTATACTTTCTAGTTGAAATTTGACTATAACAAAGAGCTGCCCTTTCTCTTCCATATATTTATTTATTCAGTTATTTGTATCAGTGTGGATTCACTCATGGATATTTATTTTATTCTATGAGATATAATCCAAAACTATCATTTTATTTTACTTTTATTAATTTCTCAAATTGTTTTTACCTTGGACTACTGGGAACTCCTTCCAGGTGGTTCCAGAGGGCTTTCAATAACCTTCATCGTTTTAGAGCGCTTCTTTATGTTTTGGCACCACAAGGTGTTCCTGGCTCATCTTGTATTTCTCTTGTCCGGGGGACTGGAATCAGTTGCTTCTCTAAGGGGCCCCCATTCCTTTTATCGGAGAATGGTGTTTAGAAACCAAGATCTAGGTCCACTCAGCTGTCAGATCTCAGAAACAAATGTGCTAAGGATGGTATTTCTTTGAATTTGTTATTTTCTCTACTGTATATTTTTGACTTTGGTGGACTAATGGTAGTATGCTAACATCTAAAGGAACTTTTATCAGGGGCATTTAAAGACAACAATTTATAGGGTTTCTCTGTATCTCAATTATCTAACAGAATCTTTATATATTTGGAAATTTGATGGAACTGGACAATGAATGAAATCACTTCATCTTGTATATGTATTTCATCACTTGCATGTTAATGCATATATTCCCCTTAGGAAAGAATATAAAAAGTACTTCCTCCATATAATTTTCCTCTAAAATTTCCACCTTAAAACAAAAAAATGCATCCCAAAAGTAACTTTAATTGAAATCAGAGGTTCCTAGTGGCCACCAGCTTCATGGTGGGAGGACAGATAACTCTTTCTTGGGGCCAATGCTGTGGCGTAGCTGGTAAAGCCGCCACCTCCAGTGCCAGCATCCCATATGGGAGTCGGTTGGAGTCTAGGCTGCTCCACTTCCGGTCCAGCCCTCTGCTATGGCCTGGGAAAGCAGTAGAAGATGGCCCTTGCACCTGCATGGGAGACCCAGAGGAGGTTCTTGGTTTTGGAATGGTGCAGCTCTGGCCATTGCGGCCAATTGGAGAGTGAACCAATGGACGAAGACCTCTCTCTCTGCCTTTCCTTCTCTGTGTAACTCTGCCTTTCAAACAAACAAATAAATATTTAAAAAACAAAACAAACAAAACCAAATTAATTCTCTAGCAAACACTGCTCAGCAAGACTGTGCCTTGTTCCATGCAGGGCTGGTGAAAGCAGTGCTGGTGCCTGGGGCCCACGTGCAGGAGAGCTCTTCCTCTGTGTTCTCCCTGCTGCTCTCTGGACCTGAGCGGAGTGTCCCACACAGTGTGATGATCATCAGCTCCTTTGGTTCCTAGGGCTTTTCCACCTTGGAAGTGATATGTGGGAACTTGGCAGGAAGATTAGGTAGGAATAGGTGAGCTGGGATTTCTGCCCGCCCTGCAGTCCAACTCTATCCCCTTACCTGTCAATTTAATGTGCCCACTTTCCCAGGACATTCTTGTCTCATCCAGGAACAGGATGGAGGAGATGCCATGATGGCCACATGTAACTTAAACTCTGCATGAAGGCCCCATGAAAATCCCAGAAAGCCTCACGCACACTAAACTCACCCAGGCTCCACCCCTTGTCTTATGAAGGAGACTGTCCTCTTGACTATGCTGGAGGGTCCTTGGGGGCCGCCTCCTCCCCATCTCTCTCCTCATAGGCAGCTCTGTGACGCACTCACAGTGAGTATCTCTCCATGTGGGCTGACCCACAGTCACTTGTGAATGCATATTCTCTCTCTCTCTTAAATAAATCCTGCCTTCACTTGTGCGTATGCCTCTCTGCTTTGAATTCTTATCGCTGTGTGGGCAAGAACCTAGAATAAAGATGAATATTCCTGGGACTATAACAGAAGCATTTTACAGATACAGATACATTATGAAGACAGTACAGAGAGAATTTCTATACCTATACCAACTACACAGTTCTCCCTAACACATGACAATATTCACAAACTTCATGGAAAAACAGAATGAGAAGAGTAGTTTACTTTGCTGCAAAATTTTTTGAAATTTAACCAGTTTTTCATTACATACATTTTCTGTGAAATCTTTGAAGATCCCTAAAACCTGACATAACCATAGTATATTGTCAAAACTAAGACAGAAACAGTGATGAGGCTGGTGTCAAGGAATAGCAGGTTACATCCCGCTTACAACAGCCCACATTGGAGCGCAGGTATGAGTCCCAGCTGCTCTGTTTCTGCTCCAGCTCCCTGCCGATACACCTGAGAAAGCAAGGGAAGATGGCCAAATACTTGGGTCCCTGCCATCCACAGGAGAGATCCGAATGGAACAGCATGCTCTTGGCTTCAGCCTGGCCCAGCTCCAGCAACTGCAGCCATTGGCTATTTTGGGGAGTGAACCAATGGGTGGAAGATTGTTCTCTTTGTGTTTTTCCTAGCACTCTTTTTTTTTTTTTTTTTTTTTTGACAGGCAGAGTTAGACAGAGACAGAGAGACAGAGAGAAAGGTCTTCCTTCCGTTGGTTCACCCCCCAAATGGCCGCTATAGCCGGCGCTGCATTGATCCGAAGCCAGGAGCTAGGTGCTTCCTCCTGGTCTCCCATGCGGGCGCAGGGACCCAAGCACTTGGGCCATCCTCCACTGCCCTCCCGGGCCACAGCAGAGAGCTGGACTGGAAGAGGAGCAACTGGGACAGAATCTGGCACCCCAACCGGGACGAGAAATCTTAAAAAGGGAAAGATAGAATGTTTATATATGAAGTGAATATGGCAAAATATTAAAAGCTGTTAAATCTTTGTGTGGTCATTAAATTCTTTGGTGTACTTTTGTGTAATTGAAATATTTTCATATAAAATGACAAAAGAAAACAACTAGGAACCCCTTCCTAAAATTAACTTCAGTATAATACTATTCATTATAGACTTCTCTGAGATTCTATCTGGTTGTCACTAATTTTCCCTCCTATTCTGGAATACTACACCGCACATAGGTAATCAGTACTAGAAGGAAGTTTTTCAGAAAACGTTAAATTCACAGATCACTTAGATGCTATTTAAATTATTTCAAAACACAATCATTTTTTTTTTTCTGTGAACATGTCCATGTTTATTCACGAGCACGTACAGGTAAAAGGGATGTAACAAATTCTGGGGAACGCTGACCATAGGCCAGAATGGACACTGGCGCCAATATGCCTATCCAATCAGCTTAAAGGTCACGTAGACAGGATGGCTCCCCAGGTGGGCCTAATGGGCCTGGGTGGCATCTGGGAGTAGTTTATCTGATTGGCAGAAGGCGGGTGGGGAGAAGTGTGCCTGGGTTCAGGTCACTGCTGAGACCACCCATTTCTCCCCTCTTCTTTTCAAAACATAATCTTTTTTCCTTCCCTCATTTGGGCATCCTTAGTTTCAATGACTGTCTTTAACTAATGGCCTACCCCCTCCCCTTTCATTGACACACACCTATTCCTTTCACCCCATGTGTCTTTCAAGTCTATAAACCCTTGATTGTAAATCCCTACTTCTAGCTCATCTTAATCATAAATAATCTGATGTTAAATATTGTCCGCTTCCTTAGAGTATGAATTTTTTAGGTTCACATCCAACTGCTAATCATTTATTTTGGGGTCTCCACAGAATTTTTTTTCCCGTTACACAATTTTGCTACCCTAATTAGTTATTATCAGATGAAACTCATCATTTATTTTTTGTTCCAACCAAATATTTCCCACAAGTCTACTATGCTGCAGGTGCTGTGCTGGACAGTATGCTAGACACAAGACACAGTGAAACATACCCTTACCCTCCAGAGAGGGCAACAGCCATCAAAACTATGAACAAAAGTAGTTTTCAATTTGTGGTATCACAAATGGATAAAAACCATTTCCAGGGAGATAGACTAACCCAGGGAGCCCACTTCAGATCTGATGGCAACTCAGAACTTGGAGGAGGTGTCGAATACAAAGGTGCTAGCCATGAGAGAGGAGATACGGACATGGAGGCAGGGTCTGGGGAGGAACGTGTTCAGGGTTATCAGAATGTCTGCTCATATTTCTTTTTTACGTAAGTAGGGGAGAAATTAATCTTTACTAATGTTTACTATAAAGACTGACACTGGTGCCCTTACTCCCAAGCCAGAGTACTTTCACAGAAGAGAGGGTATCTTCCAGCTCAGAAGTGTTGCCATGGCCTTAAAAGCTTGGAGTAGAATTTATAAATAACTTACATATAAAAACAGCTCATCTTGATCTTACTCTTTAACATTCCTATTTTAGGATGCTTTATAATACAGGTACGAATTAGTACAACAGCACATGTTTCTAATTTACACATATATATCTAAACTTTATCAGTATCTATCTACATGTCCTCCCTCCCTCCCTATCTATCTGTTCATCCATCCACCCACCTCTCACCCCTACATATACACACAGATAGAGTGGAAGGGTTTTGCTTATGGTTTTTTGTCAATGACAGACTATGACACAATTTTTGAGGTTTTGCATTAGAATATTAATATATTCCTCACTGATGTCACAAAGCCTTGTTTCACCACCACCACTGCCTGTGTATGTCACTGACAATACAGCTGGAGCTGTGTCTGAACCAGTGATTTCTAAACCTGGTTGTGCATTAAAATGATCTTGGAGCTGAATTAAAATCAGGATTCTAAAGATGGAACACTGAGGATTTTTAAGGACTATGAAAACATTTGGGATGCTGCCACCATGTTGGGTATATGTCATTATACATTTGTCCTAACCCACACAATGTACAGTACAAAGGGTGAACCCTAAGGTAAACTATGGACTTTGGGTGAGACTGATGTATTGATGTAAGCTCATCAGTTGTGACAAATGTACACTTTGGAAAGCGGGGCAGGGGGATGTTTATAATGGGGATATGGGAGCAGGGAGTGCATAGGAAATCCATAACCCTTCTGCTCAATTTTTCTAAAACTACTCTGAAACAATAAAAAGTCTTTATAAGAATTTGGATTCAGGGGCAGGTGTTGTAGTGCAGAGGGTTAAGCAGCCATTTGCAACACTGGCATCCCATATGAGTATCAGTTCCAAGCCCTGGCTGCTCTACTTCCAAACCAACTCCCTGCTAACGCACATGGGAAAGCAATGAGCAGATGATGGCCTGAGTGCTTGGACCCCTGCCATCCTTGTGAGAGAACTAGGTGGAGTTCCAGGCTCCCGGCTTTGGCCTGGCCCAGCCCCAGTCATTGTGGCCATTTGGGAAGTAAACCAGTGGATGGATATTCTCTCTCACTGTGTATGTGTGTGTGTGTGTGTATGTGTCTGTCTTTCCCTCCCTCTCTCTGTAACTATGGCTATTAAATAAATAATTAAAACATTTTTTTAAAAAATTCAGAGTTCTGGACTTTATCTTCAACAGAATCTTACTTGGTTCTTGGGGGGACTCTGAAAACTATAATATTAATGAAGTCCTTATTTATCACCCAAGGTGCAGGCAGATTTGGGAACCAATGACACAGGAATGTGTTTCCTGAACTCAGGCATCTGTATATTGAAAGGCATATTTATTTGGGTCACCTGTATAATTTTCTGTTTCTCTTCAAATGCAAACATATTCTTTAAAGCCAAGGAAGCAGGTCTTCCCCTCTCACAGTAAACATTATGCTCAGTGCACCATCACTCAGATTGTATGCACCAGATACATGTTAATAGTGGCTTCGGAAAGATTTTTCTTAAGGGCTACTATGTTCTTACACTATAGAGATGTCAGAGATGATAAATGAAGAGTAATCCAGCATTGAAAACGCTTATGGAGGGGGCTGGCATTGTGGTTTAGCAGATAAAGCTGCTGCCTACAGTGTTGGCATCCCCATACAAGCACCAGTTGAGTCCTGGCTGCTCCACTTCTGATCCAGCTTTCTGCTATGGTCTGGGAAAGCAGACTGGGGACCAAGAAGAAGCTCCTGGCTCCTGGCTCCTGGCTTCAGGTTGGCCTAGCTCTGGCCATTGTGGCCATCTGGGGAGCGAACCAGTGGACGGAAGATTTCTCTCTCTCTCTTTCCCTGTAACTCTACCTCTTAAATAAATCTTTTTAAAAAAAGCATTTGCAGAGTAATTAAAAATTGCTGACCTGGAACAAGAATGGTAATAGCTGTCTGCACTGCCTTTCGGATGATACTGTCCAAGGCGAACATCCAGTGTGGCTTGATATTATGATTCCGAAGAACTTTATTGACCTGGAAAAGAGCATGACATGCAGCCAACTTTAATTTTTAATCCGAAATAACCCAGCTGATCCAAGCACTTGGATGAAGTTCTATCTACAAAAAAATAACTAAACAATTTCTTCTCTTTGAGTTACACATAATTTCTTTATGTCATGAGAAAAAAAATTAAAAACCTCCATTTCAAATCAAACTTTAGTGAGCTCCATGTCAACAAAAAAGAGAAGTTATTTAAGTGGAAGGTAATCTGGTTCTTTGAGACCCAAAAGAAGCATCCTCTGGCTTTTATGGCTTGTGCAGAATGGTGTCTGAGGGTAAAGGAAGAAGGGAGTCCAAGGGGTTTTAAACAGAAATACACGCCGTTCTGAAGGCATTGTGACTGAAGGTAAACCCGGTCAAGTGCATCGGCCTTCTCTGGGGCTAGGAAGAAGCAGACCAAGGGAGGAGGCAGCATTGCTGTGCTGCCCACGGGTTCGTCACAGTGCAGGCCTCCCCACACTTGTGTCTACCCCTGGACAGAGGAACAATCTGCTAAAACAGCACAGAAATCCCAGGCCCATTGCACAGCTCTGCTGTAAGGATATCCTTCTGCAGACTGGTAACATCTCACATATTTAAACAGACACAGAAATGGATGTGTGCACTACCTTCTGGTCTTTTTGAAAAATCGTGGTAAAACCTACATGACGTACAAGTTACCAACTGCACACATTACTGTGCCTCCATCACCACCATCCATCCACAGAACTCTTCTGATCTTGCGAAACAACCTTTATACTCATTAAATAGTAACTCCCCATTATCCCCCTCCCGGCGGGTACTGGAAACCGTCATTCTACTGCGTCTCCATGAATCTCATTCCCTTAGGTACCTCAAGTCAGTGAAGTCACACAGTAGGTAGCTTTTGGTGATTGGCTTCTTTTACTTGGTGTAACATCCTAAGGTTTATCTGTGTTGTAGCCTGCGTCAGAATCCCCTTCCTTTTTTTTTTTAATGTATTTTTTTTTTTTAATTTGTCAGGCAGAGTTAGACAGTGAGAGAGAGAGAGAGACAGAGAGAATGGTCCTCCTTCCATTGGTTCACCCCCTAAATGGCCGCTACAGCTGGCGAAGTGTCGATCTGAAGCCAGGATCCAGGTGCTTCCTCCTGGTCTCCCATGTGGGTGCAGGGCCCAGGCACTTGGGCCATTCTCCACTGCCTTTCCGGGCCACAGCAGAGAGCTAGACTGGAAGAAGAGCAACCGGGACTAGAACCCGGCACCCATATGGGCTACTGGTGCTGCAGGTGGAGGATTAACCAAGTGATCCATGGCACCAGCCCCTCCCCTTCCTTTTTAAGACTGAATAATATTACACTGTACGTATGTCTCATGTATACTACCTTTTTTTTTTTTTTTTGACAGGCAGAGTTAGACAGTGAGAGAGAGAGACAGAGAGAGAGTTATAGACAATGAAAGAGAGAGACAGAGATAAAGGTCTTCCTTCCGTTGGTTCACCCCCAAATGGCCACTACAGCCGGCACTGCACTGATTTGAAGCTAGGACCCAGGCGCTTCCTCCCGGTCTCCCATGCGGGTACAGGGACCCAAGCACTTGGGCCATCCTCCACTGCCCTCCTGGGCCACAGCAGAGAGCTGAACTGGAAGAGGAGCAACTGGGACTAGTACCTGGCGTCCCAACTGGGACTAGAACCCGGGGTGCTGGCACCACAGGCAGAGGATTAGCCAAGTGAGCCATGGCACTGGCCATGTACATTACCTTTTAACAAAAACACCCCTTTATCATAAGGCAAAGGGAGGCTCATTTAGGGTTGGGATTAACTCCACTACTTGTTGGTTGATGCAGACTTCTAAAATGTCTACTTGCCCAACAGGGCTCAGGTTAGAGACTTCTGAGCCAGCAGGAGAGGTGGCAGCAAACCCATGCCAGGAGCTGGAGCTCTAGGTGCTCCGTCCTCCCCTTGATCCATCTTCATCACATCCCCTTGGGTTAGAAGACAGTCTGAGGACTTCCTCCTAGTAGTTGTTCTCAATGCTATGGAACACTGCTGAAAATGCTCAGTCTGAGTGTGTCATGGTCACTTCATTTCTTTAATAGACTTATGTGAGTAACAGGTAGTGAGCTATTATGTTTCTGTAAAGAGTCACACACACCAGGTGGGAGAGGGATGCCTAATAACCATGACTTGCTCCTCATAGCTCTTCATTCCACATTAAACTATGTAGGATCCATTCTTTGGGTTAATTTCACTCTGGGTAGAGTGAGCAAGTGCAGTGGTAGAGGGGTGTGGTATCTGTCTATAACCCAGGATTACGATGTAAAAGCTCTCAATATGAATACTGCAGCTAATTTGCTCTCCCACTTCCAGACAGGAAACCGAATGTGTTGGCAGGGGCAAAATCAGCTGGGTTATTTCAGGCTACTTGCACTTGGCTGGGTTTCCCTAGTTGCAGAGAGCACACTTCAGCCTTTAATACTGTTGACAGGCATTGCTGGTCACTCTTATTCCTAGGACCTCAATCAAGTCGGGGCTCTGGTACTCGCCCACCAAATAGCACAAGAGCCACGTGGATCACACAGTGTCTCAGAGAACACTATTGGACCCTGGAGAAGTTACCACTTGGTTTTAAATCAGAGATCATTTGATACCTTAACTGCAACTGCCAAGACACCTTCACAGGAATGACACACGCATTAAGCATGAGTTAATTTTTGTAATTTAAATAAAATTATACAAAGTACTGCCACATTTATATCATGGGCACTGTCAAGAACCCTCAGACTTCAATCTCCTGGGAGTGGCCTAGGACTTTATTATTATTATGTTTTTGCACAACGTTCCACAGATAAGTCTTATCCAAGAAAAACACAGAGGGTTTTGGATCAGGCATTTAGAATATTGGCTTCTAGCTTGTGTTGCATAGCAACTCAACTTTAGAGAAAAGAATTCTTAGCAAGCTCTCACTAGATCATGTGGATTAATTTTCATTCAGTGATGCTCTGATGCACATTTATGGATAGGACACAGTGAATATTTATGAAATAAGCATGTTAAAAATGTTCTGCGTGGAACCTATAGAAAAACAGAGCAGTGGGTGTTTAGGAATGAGTGGTTTTATGCAATAGTGATAGTTCTAGGGTCTGCATTAGGAAATTTCTTTCAATGGCCACTAGATGGCATTTCTCATATAGCTTTAGATGGTGCATGACAAAAGCATGCTTATATTGCTAAAGCTGTCAAAATAAATAGTGACCCACCACACGATTTCATAAGAACAAAGTTCAGGCAGGGTAGACACTTGTAATTTTTCTGTTTTCATGGTGATTCGGTTTTATGCGTATCTAACTTCAAGGATGCAAACATAGGAAACAATCTTCTGATAACTTAGAAGCACACAGACAGGCAAATACCTCACATTTATCATCCGAAGGAAAGAGTTTGAAATTACTGAAGAAAGAAAATAGTAAAACTTATGTATTATCCTATTTTATTCTGATCCATCTGAGCTTGAGTTTGTGGAAATCATTGGTAACACATCATACTTACAGCATCCTGGAAGCCAAAGAGTACCACCTGGACTTGGCTGATGCCATGGCTGTCGAAGTCCAGCTCTAATTTCAGCTTAGACAGTGTAGTGGCTATAATTTTTCGGTCGGTGGATCTCACAAATTCTCTGAGGCTTGCGATGAGTGTTGTGATGTGCTCCCATTTTAGTTTAGGTTCTTCAGCCCCCTGGGGGAAAAAAAAAGAGCAACAATCCCTCAATGTGTGTTGAATCTATCAGCCATGGGCATTCCCACAGCACTTGCTGAGAAGGACTGGGCTTCATTCAACATGCCTGCTGCTAGGGAAAAAGACGGTAGTTTCAGCTAACACATCTCTACCTAAGCTCCCTCCACCGCTAAGACTTTGGGTGAAAGAGCATTTAATTTACTCCGTCTCCTGGAGCAGCCATGATAGAGGCTTTGCCCAAACAGGGGAAGGCTGAGGCACTAAGATTCTTGCTTTCAGAAATTTTAGCGGAGAACTAAAGACAGATTCATGTAATAAGACACACGAGCTCAATCTCAAAGTTTTCCCAGAGAGAGAAGTAATAAAGCAGGGTCATGAGTACACCCAATTAAGGAAAGGAGCAGGAACAATGGAATTGAGAACGACAATAGACAGGGACTGCAGAAATGCACCCCAAAATCCTAGAGCTTTAAGTCCTTGGAATCATACTCAAATGTCAGTCTCCATGAAGCTGGCCAGGCAATATGGTTGGAATCCACCTTTCTCACTGTCGTGTGTATCTACAACACACCCTTACCATGTGTCAGTTTCTGGCAATCAAAGGGACTGATCTCATATTCCATCCTTGAAACCATTTCTTACCCAACAATGTGGCGATTACTTTAAGAATGGACCAATGGACTATTTTACACGTTAAAATACATTCGGGGTGGGCGTTGTGGTACAGAAGGCTAAGCTCCTGATACGGATGCCCATATCGCATTATCAGAGTGCCTGGTACTGAGTCCTGCCTCTGCTTCTGATCCAGCTTTTTGCTAACGCGCCTGGAGGCGGCAGATGATGGCTCAAGTCCTTGGGTTCCTGCTACCCATGTGGGACACTCCAATGGTGTTCCTGACTCCTGGCTTTGGCCTTGGCTGATGCAGGCAATGGGGGAGTGAACCAGAAGATAGAACAACTTTGTCTTTCTGTGTCTCTGTCTTTCAAATAAATAAATAAACCTTTAAAATGTATATACTTAAAATATTTAGGGGTGGGTGTTTGGCTCAGTGAATAAGATGCTGGTTGGGACCGCCTCCCATATTGGAGTACCTAGATTGGAGTCTTAGCTTCATTCTCCCACTCCAACTTCCTGCTAATGTGCATCCTGAAAAGCAGTAGGTGATGGCGCCCGCGGCTGGGTCTCTGCCACTCAACTGGGAGAGCCAGATAGTGTTCTCATTGCCTGGCTTTGGCCTGACCCTTCCCAGGACATCTGGGGAGTGACCCAGCAGACAAAAGTACGCTGTGTCTGTCTCACTCTCTATGTCTGTCAAATAATACATTTTAAAATATTTAAAATAAAAACGTTTGAACAGATGCTGTCTCTCAAATTTTTTTTTTTTTTACTTTGAACCGGCTACCTTGCTGCTTTAAAGGAAACATAGGAGAATGTGATTTATCCTCATTTAACTTTAAGAAACAACAAGATTTTTATTATGCTCATATCTCTCATTTTCTTACTGCAACATTAAAATTAAATTCCTCAACTGGGCTATGAAAATTACAATTTCTAGGATTCTATTAAAATGCACCATCAAGTCCTTTCTCTCAATATATTTTCACTTGGGAGCTCTGTCTCATGTTTGCATTTTCATGAGAAGAGATTATATTAAAAAGCTTGAAATCTGTCATTAAGGGAATATTTTAAAATCAGATTGGGAACAATGATAAACTCTGGGCTTTTTTTTTTTTTTTTCTTACCACAAACTAAATTACACCCAAAGTAAAGATTCATAGGCAAAATCATAACTCCATGAAAATCTGCTCAAGAAAAATGTGAATGTGAGTTATTCAGAAACTGGAAGCTCATCATGGTAAAAAATCAGTTACGTTTGCCAACAGTTTACATAGTAAACATTTTTTGTGACATTAGATTTGTTTTCACAACCGAAAACATTTTGCTTCTGGCTTTGATGTGAGTGTCACTATCCCACAAAGGAACAGTCTCTGCTGGGCCTTTCTGTCCAGGCTGCTTCAGTGATTCATGGAATCATTATTTCTGTTCTAACTCCTTTCTCTCCACATTAACACGGTAATGTGCCTTCATCACGTGCATGCTAGGGACCAGGGCAGCTGAGTCAGTATCCAAAGGTGGCACTTGACAGTGTGTTTGTCCATTCTTCACCCTCTGAACTCCCTTAGAAACCATCAGTGGGAGCGCACATTTGGCTTGGCAGATAAAACACTAACTGGAATGTCTGCATTCCATATCAGAGTACCTGAGTTCGATCCCCCACTCCATTTTCTCATACCAGTTTCCTGTTAATGAGCATTATGCGAGGCAGCAGTAATGGGTCTAGTACTTGGGACTCTGCCACCACCCACACGGGAGACCTGGACTAAGTTCTGGGCTCCTGGTTTCAGTTCCCTATCTCCATCAATGTGAACCAGTGGATTACAGCTTTTTTTTGGCTGGTTCTCTCTCTCATAAATAATTTTTTAAAAAATGGATTTCAGAAGGATTTTATAGGTTAAAAGCATTTATTATGTCTAATGGCTTGAGCAGCTGATTAAGATCTACACTGTTTTATGATAAAGGATAGGCTTAAGTGTAAATATGCATATAGAAATATTTCATTTTTTAAAAAAGATTTATTTATCTATTTGAAAGGTAGAGTTATAAAGAGAGAGGGAGAGGCAGAGAAAAAGAGAGATCCTCTATCCACTGGTCCACTCTCCAAATGGCCACAATGGCCAGCATTGGGCCAGGCTGAAGCCAGGAACTTCATCCAGGTCTCCCAGGTGGGTTGCAGGGGTCTAGGCACTTGGGCCATACTCAGCTGCTTTCCCAGGTACATTAGCAGGGAACTAGATGGGAAGTGGAACAGCCAGGACTTGCACTGGGGCCCACATAGAATTCTGGTGCTGCATGCGGCATCTTCACCCACTCTGCCAAAGCACTCGCCCCCAGAAATATTTCATATAATGAAAAGAATGATTTCAATCTGGCAGTAGAGAAAAACTGAATATTTTAGGTAACCCTTACTAACCTGCTTGATACTGAGAACAATAATAAGAGTTGACATTTGTGACACATTTTCTGTTATGATGTAAATAACTTATGATCTCTGTTACTTCTGACAGCAACCTAACATGGTAGAATCCTCTATTTTACAGATTAGGAAGCTTGGGCTCTCAGAAGTTAAATAGCTTGTACAGGCTTTAAGTGATGGGACCAGCCTCATACAGAAGCCGAGTCCAAGCTGAGCCCAAGTTCCTAACCATGGCATTCTCCTGCCCCAATCAGCTGGAATGGCTAGCTGCAAACCTGGGTGAGGACAGGCTCAAACACTAAGGCACGGTGTGAAGTCACAGGAAAGGGAGTCTTTAGTGGCGCACTGTGACTGATCAGCAGCTGGGGAGTTGTATGCCGAGGCAGCCAGGCTTAACCTCTGATGGCTGCTTTGAAGATTTCTTTCATTTCTCCTTTTAAAGAAAACATTCACATGTGCTTTAAAAACTGGGTTCCAGTCCTGGTTCACTGCTTGGGATGCCCACTCCCATACTGAAGTGCCTGGTTTGGGTTCCAGTTCTTCCACATCTGTTCCAGCTTTCCTGCTAATGGGCACCCTCGGAGGTAGCAGATGATGGTCCTACCACTGGTGCGCGGAACCCAGATGCAGTTCTGGGCTCCTGGCTTCAGCCTGGTCGAGCCCTTGCTGTTGCAGGCATTAATATTTGGGGAGTGAACCAGTGGAGGGAAGAGCTCTCTTGGTCTCCGTGTCATCTCTCTCTCTGTCCCTGCCTTTCAAATATCAAATAAAAACAAATAGACAAACAAAAACAGAGTTGTACATGTTTCTGATCTAAAAACAAGCATCCTACACTAGTAGCTGTAGGAGAAGATTTTACTCTGCAGTTACTCTCAGCAATTTTCCTTCCTTCTCTCCTTCCTACCTCCCCCGCTCTATGTTCCTCCCAGCACCTGTCACCGTCTGGCCCACCAGAGACTCAGCACAGTGTCCTGCTCAAGAGCACAGACCCTGGAGCCAGATGCAGAGGTCCATATCCTGAGTCCGTCAATTGGGTCCCATGACCTTGGCAAGCTACTCTGGAGGAGTGCTCTGTACCTCAGTTTCCTCACCTGTCAACATGAGGATGCTAAGAGATCTTTAACTACAGTGAGAAAATATGCATGAAAAACTAAGAACAATGCCTGGTTTACAGAAAACGCTGGCTATTATTACTATATGCTTAATATGCATTTACTAATTTTTTATTGTTTTTCTCCCTCCACTAGAATGTTAACTTGAGTAGCATGCATATTTTGTTTGTTTTGGTCACTGTAGTAGTCCCAGCACATAAAATGGAGCTTGGCATTCAGCAGATGCTCAGTAAGAATTCGTTGAATGAATGCAGGAATGAACTCCAAGTGCTGCCTAACTGCCCCCTCCATCTACACTTGGATCCTCTTCTTTTCACCCATCCTATCCTCAGTCCTTGATGACCACAGCGAGCAGAAAGAAAGGCAAGAGACAAAGCTTACGGTTCCAGACAGGTCAGGTCTCTTCCAAATCTCCATCCTTCCCGCGCAGCACCCTCAACATTCATCCTACCCCCCGCTCAGAGGCCCAGCCATCCCCTCATCGCCTTGTGGGCCACTGAGCAACTGCTCCAGTTTTCCTCTAGGACTCAAGTCAGGGTTCTCCCAGAGTGGAGATGGTGCCCGTGTCAGTTCTTCTTGTACCCAGAGACCCTACTGACACACATATGGCCTTTCAGCTCCTTCTATGGGAGCCAAAGAGGTGGACACCAGGGAGTTCTTAAGGTGATAAAGCATTCAGGTTCAAAAGACTGCAGAGAAAGTGAGTGGGGTTCTCAAGACAGAGACAAGCTGAGGCTGCACAGTGAGAGCCCAGAACACAGCCTTGCGCCAGCTACGTCTCAATGCAAGATGAGAACAGGCAGACTCTTGGACAGAGACACTTTATAGGCTTGGCTCATTATCTGACCCCTAGATCCATCCTTTTCTGCAGATGTTTTCCCAGGACAGAAAGGAAGGAAGAGGCTGTGTGCAGTCCACAGTAATCACGTGATGGCCACAGGTGCAGGCAGACTTGTCCTCGATGTCCAGAGAACTGAAAGATCATGTGTGGGACCAAGTACTTTTTTTTTTTTTTTAAAGATTTATTTTCTTATTCGAAAGGCAGAGTTACAGAGAGGCAGAGGCAGGGGCAGAGGCAGAGGCAGAGAGAGATGGAGGAGAGAATGAGATCCTCTATCTGCTGGTTCACTCCCCAAATGGCCGCAACAGCCAGAGGTGTGCTGATCCGAAGCCAGGAGCCAGGAGCTTCTTCTGGGTCTTCCAAGTGGGTGCAGGGGCACAAGGACCTGGGTCATCCTCTACTGCTTTCCCAGGCCATAGCAGAGAGCTGGATCAGAAGTGGACCAGCCGGAACTTGAATCAGTGCCCATATCGGATGCCGGCACTGTAGGTGGCAGCTTTACCTGCTACATTACAGCACCAGCCCCCAAGTACTTTTTTTTTTTTTTGACAGGCAGAGTGGACAGTGAGAGAGAGACAGAGAGAAAGGTCTTCCTTTTTGCCGTTGGCTCACCCTCCAATGGCCGCCGCGGCTGGCGCGCTGCGGCCGGCGCACCGCGCTGATCCGATGGCAGGAGCCAGGCGCTTCTCCTGGTCTCCCATGGGGTGCAGGGCCCAAGGACTTTGGGCCATCCTCCACTGCACTCCCTGGCCACAGCATTGAGCTGGCCTGGAAGAGGGGCAACCGGGACAGGATAGGTGCCCCGACCGGGACTAGAACCCGGTGTGCCGGCGCCGCAAGGCGGAGGATTAGCCTAGTGAGCCACGGCGCTGGCCAACCCCCAAGTACTTTTGAGGAAGGCTCCTACCCATGTGGGGCCTGAGCTGCCCCCAGTAGCTTGGAGATGAGGGAAAGTCTGTGTCTACTCATGCCTATTTGGGGAGGCAGGGATTTCTCATCTCTGTAATCAGAATACCAGTGAACACACTTTCCTAGGTATTAGGGATTGAATTCATATGCTGGTGCCTTAACTTCTAATGTGACCCTATTTCAAGAGATGGCCTCTGAAGGTCTCATGAAGGTTACATGAGGTCATAAGGGTGGGTCCCTAGTCCCATCAGACTTGTGTCCTTAAAAAACAGGCGCCAGGGGCCAGGGTTGCAAAACTGGCTTCCCATTATCAGAGAGCTGGTTCCAGTCCTGGCCGCTCCACTACCAATCCAGCTCCCTGCTTAAACACCTGGGAAGGCAGTTGGAGGACAGCCCAAGTTGCTTGGTCCCCTGTCACCCAACTGAGATACTGGATATACTTCCTGGTTCCTGGCTTCAGCCTGGTCCAGACTTGGTTGTTGCAGCCATTTGGGGAGTAAACCAGTGGATGGAAGATCTCTCTCTGCATTTCAAATAAATAAATAAATAAATAAATAAGGAAATAAATCTTAATTAAAAATAAGAGGCAGCAGGGGTGCACCTATGCAGAGAAAAGTCCATGTGAAGGCACAGCGAGAAGGGAGCCATCTGCACACTTAGGAGAGAGGTCTTAGGAGAAACCAAAGCCACTGACATCTTGACCTTGGATTTGTCAATTCTAGAACTTAGAGAAAACAAACGTCTACGGCTGAAGCCTCCTAGCCTGTGGTATTTTGCTTCGGCAGCTCTAGCACACAAATACACCACGGAGCAACAACTTCATCACACAGAGTTGTTTGGTTCATTGCACACAGAACCCTCTAACAGCAAACAGCAGTGACTTCTTAGAGCTGTCACCCTGCATCTGAACCCAGTGCCACAAGAACCACGACTCTGCTGTGGTTGCTGATGCTTCCCAAACACTCAAAACCACAGCCGGCAGGTGGCTTCCTGCTAACCTGGGAGTCAGAGGTACACATGGCTCAAGGCCTGTTGACTGACTGAACAAATGGAATTGAAAGAATAAACAAGTGAACAAAGGGGGAAAGAGGCTGAAAGGGACTGGCTGTAACCTCTCCAACATAAAAAAATTTGCTTCTGACTTAAAATAGCTTCCTGGGGGACACTAAGCCTCCGCCTGTGGTGCTGGCATCCCATATGGGCACTGGTTTGTGTCCCGGCTGCTCTTCTTCAGATCCAGCTCTCTGCTATGGCCTGGGAAAGCAATAAAGATGGTCCAAGTGCTTGAGCCCCTGCTCCCACATGTGAGATCCAGTAGAAGCTCCTGGCTCCTGGCTTCGGATTGGCACAGCTCCAGCCATTGCAGCCATTTGGGGAGCAAGCCAGAGGATGGAGGACCTTTCTGTCTCTCCCTCTTTCTGTCTGTAACTCTCCATTTCACATAAATAAAATCTTTTTTAAAAAAGAACAGCTTCCCCATTCCAGTCTCTACATTAGGAACTGCTTCCTTCCCTTCCTGGGATAGTCTATCATGGTGAGCACCACAGGGTCCTCATGGTACCCGTGCTCTGGGACAGCCCCAGGTGCTGTGACACAGGGAGAACATGTAAGCTCTGGGACACAAAGTACCACTGCGGGGTGGGGGTGGGGCCGTACCTGAGCTAGAGATTCCATCAGGTTTCTCACAATTTTGTCTTGGTCTTCAGTCAGGATCCTGTGCAGCGTGGCACGGCGCTCGCTGTCCTTCCGCAGCAGGAAGAACCCAGAGTCCTTCTCCTCAGGGGAAGGGGGTGCGCTGTGGTCCTCGAAGTTCTCATCTGGAATGCTGAAACAAGGGGAGCGGCATGAAGCTCAAGGTCCCTTCCCCGGGGAGCCATGCGCCCGCCACCCAGGGCCAGGCAGCCCTTTACCCCAGGAAGAGGGTCCGTATTCCTTTGACGTCTTTCTCGCCGCAGGATTTGGCTCTGGTTTTGAAGGAGAAGGGGTCCACCTTTAGCTCAGTGTCGGGGGAAACGGAGCCGTACTCGCTGCTGCTGCTTGTGTCCTCCACCAGGACGGGCACCGGCAAGGAGATGCTCCTGAGATACTCTGCGTGGATGAGAAGCAACATGAACAACTCACGCCTCTGGCAACTGACATGTGGCAAGGGGTGGGCATTGTGGCACAGCGGGCAGGGACCCCGCATCCCCATCAGAGTACCTGGAATTGAGCCTTTGTTTCCCATCTGGCTTCCTGCCACTGCACCTGGGAGGTAACAGCTCAAATATTTTGGTCCATTCTACCCTTGGGGGAGACTCAGATGGAGTTTCTAGCTCCTGCCTTTGGCCTGGAGCAGCTCTGGCTGTTGCAGGCATTTAGGGGGTAAACCAGTAGATGAAGATCTCTGTCTCTCATACTTGCTCTCTCTCTCTCTGCCTTTCAAATAAATAAATTTTTGTTTAAAAAGTACACATGTTGAAATAACTGCAGAAAGATGCCAACAGTCGTTTTCACGTATCTCAGTGCAATGAGAGGTGTAATTCTGCTACTGAAGGAGCTGGCCATGTGACTGTGATTGCCCCGAGCTCAGTAAAGAAACGTGAGCCACGAAAGGGACTCCTGGGCCATGAAAGGAATCTCTCAAGGATATGAAAGAGGTGTAGAAGCACCAGGCTTCTGATCCCTTCATTTTATTAACTATTATTTTATCCACAGGTCTCCATTTTCACATCTGTAAGATACAGAACCAGATTCAATTTTTAGAGATTTATTTATTAAGGCAGAGTGACAGAAAGACATCTTACCTCTTCTGGCTGGGCCTGATCAATACCAGGAGCCAAGAACTCCATCCAGGTCTCCCGCATGGGTGGCAGGGGCCCAGGTGCTTGGGCCATCTTCCACTGCCTTCCCAGGCACATTAGCAGAGGGCTAGAAGACTCGTAATTTTTAAGCCATGTTCTGCAGAGCTTTAAGAATCCTCCTTAGCACTGGGGTTGGCAAGGGTGGGCTGAGTGTGAGGCTGAGTCTGTACCACAGGTCCAACCCTATTTTTTCTAAAACAAGTAACGCTTTGGCCAGCATGTATCTTAGCTTTGTATGAGGAGGCAAATGAAAAGGCATTCTCTGCTAAGAACAGATTTTGGAAAGAAACGGACTAATGATCTCTTTGGTCCTGAGTTCTCAGATGCTATGGTTGTACAGCAAACACAGGCTTCTACTTTATTCAGATGGGGACTAAGCTGGCACAATGAGGGCTGCTGACCTTTCATCAAACACTGCTTTTAAGAACAACAACATTTTTGCCAGAAACATTTTTGTCAAACACGTATCCCAGTGCTCAAAAAGTCTTTTGCTAAAGAAGGCAGACGTGAAATTATTAGAAAAGAAATCCACTGTTGCCTGGAAACTCCTCTCTACTTGCTTCCTCTTGGGCTGGGCTGAAGCAGCAACTGGTCTCAAGGTCAGGAGACGGGGGTGGACATCTGATACAGCAGTTGAGACGCTGTTTGGGATGCCTGTATCCCACATCAGAGTGCCAGGTTCAAGTACCAGCTGCTCACTTCCGATCCAGCCTCCTGTTAATGCACACCCTGGGGGCAGCAGGTGATGGCTCAAGCAGCTGGATTCCTGCCATCCACATTGAAGATGGAGTTCCTGGCTCTTGGCTTCAGCCTGGCGCAGCCCTGGCTCTTATAGGCATTCTGGGATTGAAACAACAGATAGAAGATCTTTCTTTCTCTGTCTCTCAGATAAAATGAAAATAGATTTAAAAATATTTTTTTAACGATGGCCAGTCAGCAGTGGCCTCCCGACTCCATTTGCTACAGTGACAAATCGATGTTCATGAACAGGATGGGGTGGTGGCTGTGGGCCATGGAGACAAATGGACATACTGGAGGAACACTCGTACCTCGGATTTCTTCCTTCCCTTCCTCCAACTCTTGTCAGATTCTATGTATTTGTGTGTGCATGTTGTATTATGTTGTGTGTATAACTGGATAAAAATACACCTACATATGCCATGATATTAATGGTAGTTATTTCTAGGAAATATAATTTGGGGTGACTGTGATTTTATTTTCCCAGAACTTCTAATAATAGACAAATATTATTTCTAGAGTCAGAAAAATATGTTAAAATATTTTTCATAAGCTAATATTGCACAGGTAGCAAAACAGGATTACCAAGAACTTGATTTCTCTAACAGCACACTTAATGATAATCTGCAAATTTAAATGTCCCATGACACAGCAGGAAATTTCTTGACAGTGTATCACCCCTCATTCAGGGAAGCTCTTCCACGCCATTCAGTCTTGGAAAGCATTCTCCAGCCACCTCCAGGAGCATCCTGAATCAGACACTCTTACAGGTAGGACCCACCCCATGCCCTGGTTATATCAGGCATGGAGGGCCAGGACCATTTCAATATTCCATCCCACTTACAGGGCAGGTGAGGAAAGCAGGTGCTACAGGGCTATTGAGCACTGCTTTCATCTGGAGGGAGGAGGAGGAAGGGGATGTACACAGCTTCCGGGAATGGTTGGCCTCAGGGTCTCTTACTGGGCAGATACCAGAGACTCTCCCAGGTACAAGATGGCTGACCTATCTGCTGTTACCTAAATGGTTCTGCAGCAGAATTATCAGAAGGTAGGAAGCAAGATGAAACAAAGAAAAGTTGCCGAGTCTACCCCTTTCACGTCTTGTTTGAAAGTGTACAGAGAAGCCCACGTGGCTAGGGTGACAACACACAGCAGGACAGGGAGCCTGGCAGGCAGAAGCCCCCACATCCACATGACTAGGGATTCCCTTTTATTGCCTGAAGCACCTCAGAGGCCTAGCACTCCAGGGCCCACGTTTTAAGCACTGTCTTTACATAAGAGAGCAAATGAGAGAGCTCTTCTCTGCTGATAGCAGAGAGCAAGGCTACCTGGGAGAAGCAGTATTTGTGGGGGGCCCAGACACAGGGCTGTTTTTTTGTATTTCTGGAGAGGGCAAGGTCTATGAAGTGCTTTGTTTCAGGTGTGTGTATTCAGCATGGTCGGAACAGCTGTCTGATAGCAAGGTTTTCATCGCTGTGAGACGTCAAGCTGCTCCAGTTAAACACTGATGATGGGAGAAGGCAGCTGGGGGAAGCTCACACCCATTCTCTTGATGGGAGAGAACAGCCCATCTCCTTCGTTAAGGGGCGTTAAAGGCCTGCAGGGAGCTCAATGTCGCTCCCTGGCATGGATGAGAGTTCTACCCCAGCCTAGGGACTGGTCATTATTTTTGCAAAGTGTGCTACACTCAGACATGGAGGCAGGCGGCATTTCTATTTCAAAGACACAACTGGTTTCTCTTGGGAATTTAACAGATTGAGCTCTATGTGCAATGCTACCAGAGGTGTATGTGTACAATGCGTGCTTGTGAATCTAAAAAGCGGAGCGAAGCCTTGAATTAACCTCCCTTTGGATTGCATTACACAGTTTGATTACCAGGGAGGAGAGAGCTTGAGTCACACCTGTGAAGTTCAAGGTTTCTATGGATACCAACTGCCTAAAAGGAGACCTAAGGAAGTAGAAGCGTAGGTGCTCAAGGATGAAACCCAGTGCCTACCATCAGGGCCCATCTAGGAAACAATGGGACTTACACAGGTCCTGCATGCCTGTGTGCAATGTGCTGATTCCCTCCTCACCTGATTTTAAATCAGGGACCCTCACTCTAGATTGCTTCTCTTTTTGTTAGGCCGTGCAGATACTGTTTGTTGGGTAGCCAACAGGACTTGCTGGCGTGTGAAAAGGAGGAATCGAAAGTGACCTCAAGGTATCTGCCTAAGAAAATGAGGAGATGCACGTACTACTGATAGGAGTACAAGAGGAGAAAGAACACAGGAAGCAGGGCACAAGGTGTTATTTGAGAGTTCAGTTTGAGAAAAGGAGGCAGTTCAAGCTCTGATGAGAAGACTGGATTAGAGAGGTAACCTTAGCAACCCAGTATCTGGATGGCGATTTAAAGAAAACAATGACAAGATTTGGAGAACCTATCCCCCAAGAGAACCAAGATTTAGAATAAAAGAGGAAAAAGTGGAGGCATCAGAGGACACTGACTAGGAGCAGCCATAGGATAGTGTAAACAGGGTGGGGGGACTACGGAAGTCCACTCAGGAGAGGGCCACTGCCACAGAATGGCCACCCGGATCCAAGCCACTGAGAACTGGAATCAGGCAAAGTACTTGCTGTATATGACTAAATGGATTTAACGAGTGACTTTGGCTGGAGCAGGTTCAGTGATCAAGTGGAAGGGCAGACACCAGATTGCTGGGAACGAAGAGGTAGAGATGATCTTGGAGGCATCGCACTTCATAGCACAAAGCAGTGATGGAGAGCAAAAAATCCATGGGTGACAGCCAACGAGGCGTCACATGAACATCCGTTAATGACAGAAAACATGAGAGCAGGTGTATATGGGACTTAATCTGCTCAGGTGGAAAACTAGGAGTCAAGGGGGGTGTGGTATCCAGGACCCAACCGAGGGTCTGGCCTTGCAAGGAAGACGGATGCTTTCTCCATTGTGAGGTGGGAAGAGGGAGACCAGGGGGGCTCGGACAGGTGGCTTTATGCACTTCTGGTGGAAACAGGACGAAACTCATTCCTCAGGTTTCCAGCTCCTCACGTCAGCAAGGTTTCCAGGCAGGTGAGACAGTGCAGCACCTTTCTGTGAAGCTCAAGCACATTTATGACCAGAGGAGCGTGCTGACAGTTTCCAGATAGCAGAGGTCACAAGTCCCTTGACAGCAGCTCATAGCCACAAGTGACAGGGCCTCAGGCTGTCAGCGAGGAGCCTGGCAGGATCTGCCATCTCTGGCAGTCGTACTGCCAATGTTTGGCCAACTATGAAGAAGCCCTCAGCTACGGGGCTGACAGTGAAAACACTGAAAAGGGGCTGGGTGGACCGTGAGGACGGAACACATCACAGGTGTTTCTCTAGGGTGGTGATTCTTACTGCTCCATTTTAAGGACTGATGGGAAGTGGTGTGAATCCACAACTCCCTAAGAGATGGCTTTATCAAGAAACCAAAGAAGATGGGGTAGGGTGGGGTAGGGAGGGGGGAGGAGAGGCCTGTCTATGGGCCCAGAGTGCTGAGAGGTCCCGTGCAGGAGAGGGCAATGGCTCTAACATAATCAAAGAATTGGATATGCTTCTGCATTGGAAAAATCAGAGTTTCCGTCCATCACCACGAGGGCAGTCTCAGGGACCTTCATGGTTCTCCTTGTCCAGCACAGTCTGAGGACAAAGCCATGTCCAGCAGTTTCTCAACTGGACATCCTGCCTCCAGTCTCCAGTTGCCCAGAACTCAAATATGGTTCTCATACTTCAGTGAGTTTAACAGTCTTCTGGGCTTGCTGAAAAGCATAGAATTGCAGGTTGCACCCCCAGACTGTGAGAGGGACTAACAAACATTCCCAGGCAACTCAGGCAGGATCTGGGCTGCCCCCCGAGTCGCCTCTATATTCTTAGTGCCAAGGTTTATATGTGTTATTGAATGAATGTTATTACACAAGTCATCCTTCACACAGTGAAGGATGGAATAATCCATAGGGTAGCATCACTGTCCAATGACAGCCTCATGGGGTTAACACTGAAACAAAATTAAAATAAAAACCCAGTGTCTCAGCCATGGTAGCCATATTCTGAGTGTATAACGGCCACACAGGACTAATGGTTGACATACTGGATATGTGCAATTTTTCTACTGCAGTGAGGACACTTCTATTATCACAGAATTATAGACCCAGCACTGGTCAACAACACAATTCCAGATAACACCCTTTCACTGGTTCTCCACCCCACTTCTGTGAATTTCCAAGCACTTCATAGCAGTCCTTTGGGACTTGGGCTGCTTACCACTTCTGGCTTCATCTCTCCCCCTTGTACTTTATTTATTTATTTTTTATTTAGTAAATGTGAATTTACAAAGTGCAACTTTTGCACTGTTGTGGCTTTTTCCCCCCTAACCTCCCTCCCACCCACAGCCATCTCCCATCTCCCACTCCCTCTACCATCCCACTCTTCATCAAGTTTCATTTTCAATTATCTTTATATACAGAAAATCCACTTAGTATATACTACGTAAAGATTTCAACAGACTGCACCCACACAACCGCACAAGATATAGAGTACTATTCGACTAGTAGTATTATCGTCAACTCTCATAGTAAAACACATTAAGGACATTCTGAACTCATAGCATACTAAGTGTGTTTGTAGATAAACTTACAACTGGAATGCTTAATGTGTCTTCTCTGATATAGGGAATATGATCATTGAGCATGGGCCTACTTTATTATTTGGATGCTATTCCAGTATTAGTTTCTTAATCAAGAAGTGTATTATTTATAAATGTTATATGATCTTAAACTCTGAGTTTTTATTTATTTAATTTTTGCACTAATTAAGACACTGTTGGAAATTTTTGATATAAAAGAAAAATGCAAAAAAAACCACCAATAAATGTAATACCCATTGGGAAGTATTAAGAGGTGGGACCTCAGGGGCCAGAGCTGTGGCTTAGAGGGTTAAAGCCCTGGCCTGTAGCACTGGCATCCCACATAGGTGTAGGTTTGAGTCCCAGCTGCTCCATTTCCAACCCAGTTCCCTACTAATGTGCCTGGGAAAACAGCAGAGGATGGCCCAAATCCTTGGGGCGCTGCATCCATGTGGGAGACCTGGCTCCATCTTGGCCTAGCCCTGGCTGTTGCAGCCATCTGGGGAGTGAACCAGCAGATGGAAGACCTCGCTCTCTCTGTGACTCCACCTTTCAAATAAATAAAATAAATCATTAAAAAACAAAAACAGGTGGGACGTTTACCAGGTGATTAGGTTATGAGGGCTCCTGCCCCATTCATGGGTTAATGGATGAGTGGATTAATGGGTTATAGAGTGAGTGGCTTTGTTGTAAAAGTGAACTCTTCCTGGCTTGCTGGCTCTATCTTGCCATGTGATGTCCTGCACTGCCTTGGGACTCTGTGGAGTCATCACCAGCAAGAAGGCTCTCACTAGATGCTAAGCAGATGCTGAGACCATGCTCTTGGCCACCCAGAACCGTGAGCTTGAAATCTCAATCTCTCTCTCTCTTCCTCACTGTCCTCTCTCTTGTTTGACAAATGATCCAATTTGGCATTCAGTCATAGTAACAGAAAACAGAATGAGAATTCACACTTCTTTCTCAAGGGGAAGGAGGGCCTTATCACCCTCCAACTCCCCTCTTGAGGAAAAGCTGAGGGTGCAGTTACTGAAGTTGGAGGCCCCTCAGACACAGTCATGCAGCCTGGGCAAGAAAGCTGGGGAGGAAGAGGCCTGCAGCTTAGATCTACCTGGAAAGAGAGTAAGGTGAGGTAACAGAGCTCTCAGTTTGAATTAATAGGAGGCATGAGGCTCTCTGTAACGCTGACCAATCCAATGCAAGGTTAGCTCCCAGTTGGATTAACTTGCCTGGCTTGCCATCCTGGAGGAGAGAGTGCTCATTCATGTCATGCTATCCCTTTAGAATAAGAACAGCTAAATCACGCAGAACTGGGGCTGCCACATTTCTAGCCACAGTCCCTGTCTCAGGTAACATGGGCAGACCAAGGAGGGATAGGTCACTGGGAAGAGAACGGACTGGAGAATTGAGGAGGCCTGGGGGGAGATCCAGGTGAGGAGGATGAGATGGGCCCTAAGGGAAAGGTGAGGGTGTAGACTGTGGCCTGCAATTCTCAACAGGCCACTGGGCTTGGGCAGTGGAACAAGAAGGGTGATGACCACTTACGCAGTGTTCACTGGGACAGCATTTTCCATATGTGATCTCATTTAATCCTCAAACAACCCCATGAGCAAGTGGTCTACCTGAACCCGCCAGACAGACTAGGTGATAGACAGTGAGACATGCCCAAGGCCACCCAGTGAGTGAGCCCAGCTCTGACCCAATACTCATCCTCTTAAGTGGGGTCAGACTCCAAAACTGGAGCTGAGTTCAAATCACAGTTGAATTTCCTTTAGCACAGAGTGAGAGGGCACGTGGGAGCCATGACTGAGCCGAGTTCAGCAGATTTGTACCTACAAAAACCTCCTGCTCTCCCTAAGCACAAGTTCACAGGGACACTGTGGGTGAAAGCAACTGCCTGCTTAAATGACCCCTCTCTCGCCCTTCTCTCTCACCCCATATATGCCTGGTTGAGTTCACAGAAGCTAAATGTGCGTATCATGGGAATCTGTTTCCTGCCAACAAAAGCCAAGCCACGTGGACAGGATAAAACAATCACGGGTTGAACTCTGGGCACCGCTCCAAGATTCTTTGAGGATACTGTTTTATTTTATTCTCAGAACAAGATCTGTGAAGTAGGTATTGTTACCAGCACAGAGTGACAGCTGAGACAAGAGAACTGCTTCCAGTCACCGATCCAGAGAGTGGCTCAGCGCACCAGAACCCAGTTCTGTAGAATTCCAATCAGTGCCCATTTGAGCACGAGAAGGGCTGCTCCGAAGGCAGAGGAGCACAGAAGGTCCACCTTCTGAAAGCACAATGCCTGCCTTCAGAGGTTTGGCTGCCCATGAGAGAGGGGCTCGGGGGTCTCTCCTTTTCTGAGTTCCCTCCCACCTCTCAGAACAGAGGAAGGAAAAGTAGAAAGGCTGTGCTCAGGAAAGCCCCAGGAACGGGCCTCCACCCTAGATTGACTGACTCCGAGGAGTCTCCAGAACCTGCAAACACCTGCTCGTGTCTCACAGAACCCTTGCACTATCTGATCCACCACTTACCCATCTTAGGAAATGCAAAACCTCGTTCTTTTCTGTTATTATTTGCAATGCTCTAGTTGATCTTCCTAGAGCAAACTTACCTTCCCATTGTGATTCTATAACAGTCAACTTCAGAAAACAAAAGCACAACACACGGCCAACTAAAAATAGAATGTACAGTTCCAAAGACAGCAGAGGAAAGTATGTGGCATTGATATTTTCCACAAGAAATCCTTTGGTTGGCCAACTGGCTCCTAAGTAAGAAAGCAAGGGCTTCTCCCAAATGTTGAATGTTTCAAAAACACAATCACCAGCTTGTATTCAGGGAGAACCAATGTAAGCCTCACTCACAAAAGAGAAAGCAGAGGGGTTTCTGAAAGAAATGACTCCAGCCAAGCTTGTGGCTGCACAAATCCTTAGCACCTAGGGCCACCTAGATAAGCAAGGAGCAGAGGATGAGGCTGTTTATGGTACTTCCATAGTGCATCACGTAATATGCCAAACTTTAGCTCAACGGGCAAAGATAAAAACAGACTCACCATTTGATCCAGCTGAAAGAGCTGTGGGGAAGAAGGCAAACAGCAAAGTAAGCACATGCTGGGTTTGTTGTTAAAAGCTGAGAAATCAATAAAAGGTAAATGCTTGACATGGGATCAATGTTCTTTCCAATCATTCTACCCATCCTCATCCAATATAACACCCAAAATGCCAAGAACAAATGGTGATTCCCTTAGCTTTTTCTTTCTGAACCGAATATTTGAAATTATAGCAAGAAGATAATTTACTTTTATGAGGGGGTTTTCAATAAGTTCATGGAAAATGTGCATTATTATGAAGAAATTATGCATGGATCGCAAACATTTTCTGCACTGGAATAAACACTTTTTAATTTCACCTTCTACAAACTTTTTGAAGTTTCCTTGTATGCTATTTATAGTTACCAGTTTTCTCTTTTTAAAATAATTATTTCAAAATATATCCTTTAATAGGCAGGAAGTCTTACAGATTAAAATTAAAAGAATGCATTACCTAGATGGCTTGGAAGTTTAACTCTGTAACAGCCATGTAGCCCATAGTGGTAAACAGAGGTTTCCACTCCAAAAAGGCTACATTTCACCCCTTTCCTACTTTAGATGCAAGAATGCTATAGATGCTGTACAGTAGCTACTACCAAGCATGTGACAGAAGACTACTATGTATGAGCTTTCAGAATTTGTGAAATTGATAACACAGCTCACCGATACTGGAACGTGAATGCTTAGAAACCTGTGCTAACGTTTATACCAATTCCCAAATGTAACTGTGAACAGATTATTTTACCTCCAGAAAATACTTCCATCTTAAAAGCCTAAGATTTTGTGACTCTAACCTGTATCCTCTTCTATGCAACCACATACCTGAAAGCTTAGGTTGTGTCTTTTTCTTTTTGCTTGAAACTTTTAAGAACTCATCAATAAGCAAGTCATTAGCACAGGCTCTCTTGTCAGGGTCTGGTTCAAAACATTTCAGGATGAACGCCTTCGCCTCTGCAGACATGGACTCCGGGATCTCAGGGTGGACTTTAAACATTCCCACCTGAGACAGCAACAGAGAAAACACAGTGTCTGCTGAGTGACCATCTCATCACCTGGCCGCCAGCACAACAAGTTCCCACATTACAAACTCATGGCTTTCTCAAAGTGAGATAGCATATACTTCCTGCAGGTTATGGTCAGTGGTTCAATAGCTTTTCCAACGATACAGGCAGCGTAATTACCTTAAGACAGTACAATAGCATTATGAAGTATTAATTCAGTCCTTCAAAGCTTTAGAACACATTAATGTACTGGCACACAAAAAGGTATTTTTAGTTGAGACCATTCAGTAGCTCACAATAGTCAGGAGCCAGGCATTGTGCTGGTGTTTTTTCCACTTATGAATCTCATCAAATCCTCTCCCAAACCTGGCGGACTAAATAGTATCCCTGTTACCCCAACAAGGAAAACAGGGCTCAGAAGGGATGAGGTTACACGGTTATTAACAGGCAAATCTGGGATTTAAACCTCAATTTATTTGGATTAAAGCCTATGTGCTTCTCCATTACATAATTTGTATTTCCCCTGTCTCAAAGCACCTACATTAAAAGAGATACTTAAAAGGCCTTAAAATTAAACAGTTTTATAACAATTAAGAATCTACTTTTCCTTAAGATTTGCTGAGGAAGACACCCCTTTACATCAAGAAAGGCTCTCTCAGCATCTCTCACTGCTCTTTCCGTCAGCACTGCCCCACCCAACCATCCTCAAGGCAAAGTAAGCCACACTCTGTCCAGAGCTGTGGGTGTGGAGCACACGGCCCTCACACGAGGCCACACACAAATGGCCAGCGCAGAGAGAAGAGTGACAACGATCACCAAAGGCCTGTGCCTTACAGAAGAACACACTCCTGAGTTCTGCCTGGGAATCAGTTCCCATGTGAAACTTCCCCTGGCTTGAGGTCGAGGAGCCAAGTCTGCCACAGCAGTTCCCAGCCACTGCAACTGTGGACTGTGGCTCTCCCAGGCCTATTTCTGTATCAGGTGCTTTCCACCATGAGAGGTGGTGGCGGTGGGTAGGGTGTGTCTCACTTTCCAAGGAACTACTAATGGGGGAATTACCAAGCTAGAAGATGGGATGTATGAGAAGAAGACAGATTTAAAAATTTTAAGTTTTAAAAATAAAGCCTCCAAACTATTATAGTAGAGAAGTAAAGGCAAATATTGACTGGACTGAATTCCTAAGTGGGTGCAAACTATTTTTCCCAGTGGGAAAACTTGACTATTTCCAAAAGAGCTTATATCATCTTGTGTACAGTGGGGTATCAATTGGCTTGCATTGTTAAAAAGCAGTCAAAGGAAGTCAGGTTGCATCTCACACTGTGGCTAAGAAAACCAAGGCAGCAGAGCCCCTCTGAGGGAGGCACAGGCCCTGATTCTGAATCTTGTCAAACCTGAATGTGCTATCAGCTCAGGCTTACTTAGGTTCCTTCCCTTTTACCTTGGGGTGGGGGGTGGGAAGGCATATACATGTAGGATACTCAGTAGCTATGAAAAGCATTATCCACTTATTTCTAAGATAATACAAGAGGTGACCTTGAACATAGCTGCTTGTGGTTCTCCCAGCTCATAAAACGGGGGCTTTCCGGTGGCCATCTCGATGATCGTGCAGCCCACAGACCAGATGTCTGCAGCCTTCCCGTAGCCACGCGGTCCCTTGTCTATGATTTCTGGTGCCATGTACTGAAGGGTACCTGCAAACAATCCACACACATTTCCACTTCAACAGAAGAAAATGGATGGGTGACAGCTCCAGTTTCATTACCCAAGTAAGACAACTTTAAAAATATGATTCAGGTGTTAATATCTCATTTTTCTTTGTGTTCCAGTTCCCTCTGCTGTGAGTACAAATGGCAACAGCAATTTATATGATGAATTTTCTCAGTGACATAAAAAATAGTTTATTAATACGATCTAGTTATGGAGAGAAAGGTGAAGAATAATTGATGCTTCATTTCTTTGGAACCTCTTAGACAGTCCTAACTATTAGTCTTTTGAAAACAACAGAGAATTTGTCAACACATATTTCCTGGAATCACTTTTTAAAATACAGGAAGACTGCTATTATAAACACTTCCAATCTTTCCCCAGGAAAACCTAACTTATTCATCTACTTCCTGAAATCTGTATTTCTCAATTCCTGAACTGAATGCTTAATTCTTCTCTTTTCATTCTTATTTCTTAATCATAACAGCATCAAGATTCTGAAAGCCACTGAGAAAAAATAATGCAAAAAATTCCTGGCATACTCTACTCTGTAAATCAAATATATGGGACTCCTGCTGCATGTCTGTAATACATGGAGTAGTCAGTTAAAGAGATCAAAGACAGGTTATGAACCAACAACAGAGCCAAATCATCAGATACAATGAGTAAGAATAAAATGGCAAAGAGAGATTTAGAAGGCTACATGCAATCAGAGTGGTGTGATGGAAAGAACATTAAATGAGGAGCAATGCTCCTAGTTGTAGCTGGGCTCATCCCAAATAAACAATTGTAGTGACTCCACTGGATCAAAGGAGAGGCAAGATTCCAACTTCTAATACCCCCTTGAAAGGTTTCCCGCCCTCTAGCAATGGATCAGGAGAATGAGTGGGAATGTATTATCATCATATCCCCTGCTTCACTCACACTAATGATACAATCAGCAAATAGGAATCCATCTAAGATGCCAAGCTGAATTACGTCAAATCTTGGGACATTCGCCTAAAGAACTACTTCAGTATTTTCTGATTCATAACTGAACTGATAGACATTTTAAAAAATATAGACAATGCCTTTCAGGAATGTTTCATGCATGATTTAGTGCAAAAAACTGTTACATAAAATTCTCCCAAACTATTCCTGTGAAACCCACAACTGAAGACTGGAAATGAACTGCTATTCATACACAGCATATGAAAGCATACTATTTTTGTCCATCTGCCAGTTTCATCCTGCAGACTTGATCCTTATGCATGAGTATATTTCATGTTCATGTAGACATATAACTTTACATGTCAGCTCTATGCTTAAATCACCAAAATTCCTGGAGAAAAGCCTTTTACTTAGCCAAATATAAAGAAGCCTCACAGACACACCTACTCCTAGTATAAAACTGTTATGGATGTTCTACACCTATGGCCTTCTTCCAAGTCATAACTTTTTAAGACCTAAATAAACCCCAGCGGCCTGTTAGAAAATATGTATTGAAACCTACCATTCCTGCTTGTTGTCTCTGGGTCTAGAACAGAATCAATGAGAGAATTTCAGCTGTACTAACATCCATGCAGGAATTACAATGGACAAAAGAATACAGTGAATTTTTAAAACTGAAAAGTCATATAATGTGAACAGTAAAAAATGATATATAACCTCTTACATAAATGATTTACAGAGCTGGATAAGGATGATGCAAGTGCATCCTAACATTAGCCTACAGAAACCAAGTGAGCGTATGAACTCTAAAGTCTAAGCTATTTGTCTGCATTCCAAAGGTTTTCTTTTAATTTTTTGTCTACTTGTTTGGGTTGTGAGAAGTACAGAAACAGACTGAGAGCTCCCATCCCACTGATTCACACACCGAACGACCTGTGATGGCCAGGCCTGGGTGGAGGCAAAAGCCAGGCCCTGGGAACCCCAGGTGGTGACTTCCCTGCTGCATTAAACCCCTGCCCCTGACTAGCATCGTAGAAGGATCAGTCTGACTGCTGTGTCGAGGACAGATAGGAGGGCGCACATGTGGAAGTGGAAGAACACTTAGAGGAGTCTTGAAGTCACACAAGTGAGAGATGAGGGTAGTAGAGCAGAAGCAGGGAGAACCGGTCCGATTTTGGACAAAAGGCTTCCTTGATGGGTTTGGAGTGTGACAAAAGTCACTCTGGGTAACTCTCTACACGAAGTGTCTCAAATGAGACAGGAAGACTGGGTAGACTAGGCTTGAGAAGATAATGAATTCCATTTGGCAGGTAAGTCTAGTTTGAATCTCAGCCTGGTTACTAACTAGCTTTGTGACCTCGAGCCAATTGTTCAACCTCTTTGAACCTTAATTTTCTCCCCATAAACTGGGATAATGACCCCTAATGATTAGGGCTGATGTGCAAATTGCAATGAAATCACATATGTAAGGCACTGAGCACAGAGCCAGGTATATAGTCAGCACTCCCCAAACAGTGCTTACTCTGGCTTTTTTCCTAACCCAAATCGAGAGTGAAACAGATCAGTGTCTTTCAATCGCATTCACCAGAAGCTAACCAAGAACCTGTGAGTTGGAGAGCACCAAGTTAGTGGCACGAGGCCCTCAGTGTTGAGGGGTTAGAGGTTTGCCCACCCCTTGGCTCTTAGGATCAGTACAGGAGACAGATCTTGTTCCCCATGCCAGGGGGACAGGTAAGCACAAGCAAACGGCCTGTGTGGTCTACGTTCCGGTAACTCTTTTGGAAACTGTACTAAATAAATAAATAAATGTGTTCAACTTGCGCAGAAGACATTAAATTAATATCCTCTCCCTAAAAGTGTGAAAGCAGGCCTTTTCTTTCCAGGAGTTCCCAAGCCTTGGCAGCATCTACAATGTGTCTGGCCAAGCTGGAAGCATATTTAAAGTGACTAAGAAGCTACATTTTATTTTATTCACAAAAATACATTCTAACTGCATTTACTTCTGTGCGTTGCAATACCTATCACCTGGAAGGTGGGATGTGGGCCAGAGGTATGAAATTTCTCTCTCTTCTTTTCCACTCCCAGGCTATCAGAATGGACAGGGCAGCCAGAGGAGGTAGAAAGTAAACGTAAAGAGCAACAGTAGGGGCAAAACCTAGACATGACCTCGCTCATGTCCAGACTGCTGAGGCCTGTGGCATGAGCGAACTTCTCTCTGTTTGCCCATCTGCAACATGGAGGCACTGCTGCTGCTTTAGCAGAGTTAGAAATGGACCAAGGATTATTCTGCACCTTTCTTTTTTTCTTCTTGCTAAATTTCTTTCTCTTGAACAACAAGATGTCTTCACTTTTGTGGAGTTCACTTTGTCTCTACCCTCTGGGCACCGGGCTTCAGAGGCAGCCCTAGTGGCTGGGTTGCCAATTTCTCAGAAAAGTTCCACCCACCCCACCCCCCACACCTCCAGCTGCCTCCTCCAAGTTGGTGAGTCACTTCCTCTTTGTGAATCAAAATCCTCTAGGTTATTTATATTGGGGAGTGGGGTGGGAGAAGAAACCACAGAGAGTAAACAGCCTAGGAAGATGGGCTTCATAGTCCAACTGGGAAGTGATTAAGGAATGAGTAAGAATCATAGCAAGGTCCAGCTAAGCCAACATTATTATTATTACTTTTTAATCTTTCTGGGGTTACTATGGTTGTAGGCCAACCAGGAGTGACATAATGACAGAAAACAAATAACAAAATTGAGAATGAGTAAACAAACTTCAGTGGCATTAAGCAGGAGACTGAGCCAATCATATAAATATAAGAGGGGGGAAAAGGATTAGATGAAATTCTGTATCACATTTTTCATTAAAAGATGCTGACATAAATGTTGTGTGGGAATACCATCTTATATTACACTCAAACCCTGCAATTATTTCTGTAATTACATAAGATCTGTGTCATCATTGCAAAGACATACCAGTGAAAGTTTCAGTGCACGGGTTAATGCCAGCAAGCCTCTTTGATGTCCCGAAGTCAGAGATCTTGAGCACCCCACTATAGGTGTTAATCAACACGTTGTCACCCTAGGGAACAGAGGCCCTCAGTCAAACGTGGTACCTTCCTTCAGGGACTGTGGTGTTGATTTGTGAAGTCCAATGATAAAACCTGTCCTTAGAACAAACAGGACGCTAATACTGAATTCTTCACGAGTAGTTTATCTTGGTAAACAATTCTTGAAACCATCTTTTAGCTGACATACCCTCAGTTGTATGCAACCAGAAAATGGTTCTGGGGTAGAGCTTCCTATCACACACTGACAGGCTCTCTGTGTTTGACACCCGTACGAGAAGTTAAATGATGATTTTCCTAAGTTCCTAGCTTCTTTACTTGCTTTTTTTTTTTAATCTTGCTTTATTTCTTTTCCTGGGATATTTTGGGACACCACAAATGGGCACTTGGGTTGATTTCAGAGTCGTAATATTAATTTACTATTAATAGTGCAGCCTTGGTCAAAAATTTGTTACTTCTGAATTATCTCTTTTTAAAAGAGAATCTAAAGTTATCATTTTAGTCCGTACTTTTAGCTTTCATGTTCAACCCATGAACACATGATACTTGTGAGACTAATGGATCTTTCTTCTAACCATCCATCTACTGATGCAGTAAATATATATGGAGTCACTACTATGGGCATGGATACAAAGATTAACCAGCCTGAAAGCTGTTTGGGCACAAAGACCCTTTCCTGTTTAATTTCATACTACTGCACTCCCACCCCACAGGGCTCCGGAAATGCATCACGGAGTGGGAGCACAATCTTGTTTGTTGAACATGGTTAAGGAGTTTATTCCCTGAGTAGGAGACATAAGGCATGAACATAAACAACTGATTCAGAGTGGTATGACAACTTCTGTTTCTGTTGTTTCTAAGACTTACTTAATCATCATTCTACATTAATATTAATAACACCATATGACTTGCAAAAAAGACAACCACCCAGCAAGGAAATCCTGAAAATGAATCCTGGCGCATCCTACCTTTATATCCCGATGTACTATCTGATTGTCATGCAGGTATTTTAATCCTTCTAGTATTTGCTTTGTATAAAAGCCAATTGTTTGCTCATTGTCTTTTAGGGGGCCCCATTTGGAACGAAGGAGAGCAGAAAGACTTCCTGTAAGGAAGATAGAAACAGTAGATAAAATCTTATCCAAATGAGCGCTTTAAAACATATTAATAGTTTAACACTAATTTAAGCCAACATTCATTGGTTCTTTACAGTGCCAGGAACTGTACCAGATACTTGGATTCAAATGTGAGTATGAAAATGTCCCTGCTCTGAAGATGGACAATATCAAATATAGTCTAAGTAAAAGGCCAATCATTTTCTAGCTTCAATCCAAGTCAAGATAACTAAAATTGAAATGGCATCATTATTTGTTAATTGCTAATCAATTGTGAGATAATAACATGTATCTCATTTTCCTTCAGCTTAGACACAGGAAGACCTTTCTGAAGTGTCTTCACAAAGTTCATGGAAAACACACTGTGAGACAAATTCATGGTTTTCAACATTTTTTGCACAATTTTTTCCACAAATTTTCAAAGCCCCTTCATATAATCCCATTCAGTTATCTTTAATATATTAGAAATTTTTATTTTTTTAAAGAAAGAAAATGTAGTTTCACCTCCTGGGACCTGCTCCATGAAGATTTTAATAAAACCATTTTCACTGAAAGAGCCCAGATACTGGACAATATTTTTGTGCTTCAGGTGCTTATGCAATGCAATTTCTTCATGTAGGGGCTGAGAGTATCTGAAAAATACGCAAATGTCAATGAGCTAATGATGTAGCCAACCTTGCATGTATAAATTTAAGCAATACTGATGGAAAATTTCAGCTAAATACATGCCCATATATAAAAATCCAATGATAATCAACTGCCTTTATTTCTCCCAAGATAAATTCTGTGAAGTTGAAGCTGTGGTAGTATCTGAGAGGAAATGCGCCAGGTCTGTCCTAAGCTCTAATAATTTGACTCAGTAAGTATATATCAATTAATTTCTCACAACTCCATGAGAGGGTACTAGTGGAATGTCCATTTTATAGATGAGGAAATTCATATGGAGGATGACTAACTTGCCCAAAATCACAAAGTAAGGGCCAGATTTAAGATTTGAACCCAGGAGAACTGGACTCATCCACACGGCCTACTGTCCATATGAACATGACTTTCAAGTCCATCGAGACTCTTGACCAGCAAGACAAAAAATTGCAAATAACATTAATGTGCATTTCAAAACTTCCTGGCAGACCCATCAACTCTTCAATAGAAAATAAAATCATCTTCTCCAATTTTCTTTACGTCTTTTGGTTTCAAAATCTTCACCCTACTGGGTCCACCAATTCTACTATGTCCTGATTTTTACCAAACCCTAACCAAACCTTCATATTGAAAAAAGAGTGTTCATCCATACATCACAATCATGTATTTGGTACACATATCAAATTATACAAGTTTTTTTTATTTATAGAACAGAACATTTTTGATGATTATGTGAAGTAAAAGCTAACAGCCTCTTATCAATCATGCATTCAACATAGCTGTAGTTATTATATAACTTGTCAAAGAACAAAATTTTAACAAACTGAGTTTAAAATATGGGCTTTTATTAGGGATTTATGAACTGGGCAGCATCTGGTCAAGACAAGAGCTCTGCTGAGCACACAGAACAGGTTTTTATAAGGTAGTTCAAGGGGTCAGTGCTGTGGCATAGTAGGTAAAGCTGCCACCTGGAGCAACAGCATCCCGTATGGGCACCAGGCTGCTCCACTTCTGATTTGGCTCCCTGCTAATGAGCCTGGGAAAGCAGCCAGAGGATGGCCCCAAGTGCTTGGGCCCCTGGTGGCTATGTGGGAGACCCCAAGGAAGCTCCTGGCTTTGGATCAGCCCAGCTCTGGTATTGTGGCCATTGGAGAGTGAACCAGCAGATGGAAGATCTCTCTCTGTCTCTGTCTCTCCCTCCCTCTCTGTAACTTTGCCTTTCAAATAAATAAAGAAATTTATAAATAAATAAATAATCTTTTAAAAAATGAGGTAGTTTGAGCAGGAACAAGGAAACAGCACAATGTTTCAGGTCACTTTCATTGTGTGGGTTAAAGCAGAGAGGGCTTCTTAGCACGCAGGTTCTTATCATGAGGTCTCTTTTGAGGGGTTAGCTCTGGATCTCCTATTGATTGAAAAGCTGGCCTATTGAAGATATTGGCAATCAGCCCCTCCTGATTTCCTGGAAGATCAGATCTTACAAGTAAGCAGCAGCATAGCTTTTGATTTGGTGATGTGGAAACTGAGCATGAGAGCTGCATGTAGGGTTGGTCTACTGGGACCTAGCACAGGAGCTCAACCCAAATCAATGGCCTCCCATAAATTTTAAGTAACAAGATAAATACAGGATGGCATCAGCAACAATAAGCAGAAACTTAAAGCTATTTCCTATTATTTTTTAACTCTTATAAAACTAAGGCCATAGGTGTACGAAATACTAACTACTAATACTAACAAATGAAATACAAATCTGATGTCTCATACTTGCTTCAGTCCTTTATGCAGGAAATGCTCAGATCTTACAATGACAAACTCATATAAGCAGGATGGTATTGCTTTAACACTGGTAACAAATGCTAGAATTGGTGATAGTAACACTATTTTCATGGAGCTTTTCAGGCTAAGTGTTAAAGCTAAGAAATCAGTTTATAAAAATCCAATTAATTTAATTAATAGTTAAACTTACATAATATTACTTAGAAAGCAGCCAGCAACAACATGTGTTTTAAAAATAGTTTTAAAAGATTTGTGTTTTAAAACTATTACTCACTGTTTCTTTAGAATTGCTCTAGGAATCAAAAAGAGCAGGTATTAAAATAATGAACCTTTAACAGGACTTTATGTTAGAGGCAGCAATTCTTCATAATTGAATGAGGTCATACAAGAAATGCTAATATAAAATATTATCAATAAGATACTCATCTAACGACTCTCAACTATGAAGATATTCATGAGTTACTTCTTTGACATTAGTTCATGACTGCTCTTGTTAGCCGTGAGTGATAAATTCTGTGCCCTTTCTACAGATGTAAGAGATTAAAGTAATTAAATAATCCAAGGCAAGCAACTCAGTTTATTAGGAATCAAAGGGCTCACACCTTCTAATTCCCTTTTAAAATCAAACCACAAATGCTTAAATTACAGACACTGGAGAAGCAAATAATAACCCTACCTCATTATTTAAATCAAGGATAGCTCAAAATCTGCATTACTGGTCACAGTCCATTCTACCTAAGGATAAATATTCTTCTTCAATATTAAAAATATTATGAAATATCTGTGTGTATCATCAGTAATTCTGCAAACAGTTTCATCAAACTTTGTTTTACACCTTTGTTAAATTTTTTCCACATGATACACTACTGTAGCTTTAATCTTTGATTATTTTAAAATTTACTGTGTAAGACTAAAATGGACATCTTTTCATTTGATCATTGCTTATATCCCTGGCCTATATTCCTCCTGAATTGTGGTCATTTAATTTTCATCATTCAGGTCTCAACTGAAAAGTCCTGCCAAGATCTGTGTTGACCTTTGTATGCCTGATGGACAGACAGACACCAGTGTGGCTGCACTGGAGGTGAGGCCTCAGAGCAAGTGGATTGCCCATGGCCTTGTGGCTCAAGCTAAGTGTTCTGGGTTTTATGCTGCTTGCAGTAAGAATTCATTGAAGGGTTTTAGGCATAATGTGAGTTTTAAAAACAAGACAAATTTTTAGAACAGTTTTAGGATCATAGCAACAGTGAGCAGATGGCAGAGAGACTTCCCTGGTCCCACACATATATAAATTGTGCCATTATCAGCACCCCTCACCAGAGTGGTACATGCGTTACAACTGATGAACCTACATTGACACATCATTACCACCCATGATGGGTTTTAACTTTAGAAAGATCTCCATGGCTTCTCTGAGGAAAGATGAGCTGCGGATGGAGGAAAAAGTGGAAGCAGAGACTAGTTAGAAGGTGGCTGCAGAAATCAGTAAGGAGTCCAAGTGAGAGGCCTGAAGGCTCAGACTAGAGTTGTAGCTGTAGTGACAGCAGAGAACAGAACATATTACAATTCAGAACATATTACAGAAGTTAGGATGATAAACAACACAATTAATAGAATAAACGTAGTATGTGTCAGAGAGTGGATCCCAAATGAGTCCAAGGTTTCAGCCTGAACAGTTGGGTGGAAGGGTGGGTACCATTAACTGATGTGGGGAATACTGTAAGGGGAATTCATTTGGGAGTAAAAATCTTGGCTCCGTTTTGTTAACCTTGAGACGGTCTTAGATGTACAAGTGGAGAAGGCTGATCATGAGACCTTTATCACTGTGGCCACAGACAAGCAGATCTGAGGGAAGCCAAAAGAAGCTCATGATATCACTGGGCACTAAAATGTGGCCAAATAAGAATAGTAATAAACAATCTAGTCCTCTCCCTTTCAGATGGTGAGCACACAACACATGGAAAATGTATACAGCTGACTGTAGGAGCACTATCAGAGAGAAGACATAAGGGAGATTGTGAGCCAGTAGAAGCCACGAGGCTGAGAGAAATATTAGTTGGATAAACAAAACATAAAGCAGAGTACTAGGGCTCAGAACAACAGATAATCGTGTTAACAGAGTTGTTCAGTTTTCTGACTACATTCTGTTGCTAGAAACAACTTTGTTTTCCACAAGGCCTCGTGATATGTGGTTCAAGCTATTCAGCACATCTTCTGTAGCTTGCTGTCTTTTCTTTCTTTTTTTTAAAAAAACTTTTATTTAATAAATATAAATTTTGAAAGCACAACTTTTGGATTGTAGCGGCTTTCCCCCCATAATTCCCCTCCCACCTGCACCATCCCATCTCCCGCTCCCTCTCCCATCTTCATCAAGATTCATTTTCAATTATCTTTATATGTAGAAGATCAACTTGGTACATACTAAGTAAAGATTTCAACAGTTTGCACCCACACAGATACACAAAGTATAAAGTACTGTTTGAATAGTAGTTTTACCATTAATTCGCATAGTACAACATATTAAGGACAGAGATTCTACATGGGGAGCAAGTGTACAGTTGTTGATTTAACAATTGACACTCTTATTTATGGCATCAGTAATCACCTGAGGCTCTTGTCATGAGCTGCCAAGGCTATGGAAGCCTCTTGAGTTCACAAACTCTGACCTTATTTAGACAAGGCCATAATCAAAGTGGAAGTTCTGAGGCCGGAGTGCTGTTTAGGACATCCGTCATTCTATGAGTCTGCTGTGTATCCCGCTTCCCATGTTGGATCATTCTCTCCCTTTTTATTCTATCAGTTAGTATTATTCAGACACTAGTCCTGTTTATGTGATCCCTTTGACTCTTAGTCCTATCATTATGATCAATTGTGAACTGAAATTGATCACTTGGACTAGTGAGATGGCATTGGTACATGCCACCTTGATGGGATTGAATTAGAATCCCCTGGTATGTTTCTAACTCTACCGTCTGGGTCAAGTCAGCTTGAGACTGTCCCAAATTGTACATCTCTTCCCTCTCTTATTCCCACTCTTATATTTAACAGGGATCACTTTTAAGTTAAGTTTCAACACTTAAGAATAACTGTGTATTAATTACAGAATTCAACCAATAGTATTAAGTAGAACAAACAAACAAAAAATACTAAGAGGGATAAAGTATTAAGTTGTTCATCAACAGTCAGGGCAAGGGCTGATCAAGCTGAAAAACCCATGAGAGTATTTCAGGCATGGAAAGCCAGGACACTCTGTCAAAAAAAAAAAAAAAAAAAAAAAAAAAGACCTAAATGAAGGATCGCGAGTGAGATCCCAGTGGAAGGAACGGGTCAACAAAGAAGGAGGTACCTTTCTCTGAAGGGAGGAGAGAACTTCCACTTTGACTATGACCTTGTCTAAATATGATCGGAGTCGGTGAACTCAAAAGGCTTCCATAGCCTTGGCATCTCATGACAAGAGCCTAGGGTGATTACTGATGCCATAAACAAGAGTGTCAATTTGTTAAGTCAACAACAGGAGTCACTGTACATTTACTCCTCATGTAGGATCTCTGTCCTAAATGTGCTGTACAATGTGAATTAATGCTATAACTAGTACTCAAACAGTATTTTTCACTTTGTGTTTCTATGTGGGTGCAAACTGTTGAAATCTTTACTGAATATATACTAAACTGATATTCTGTATATAAAGAGAATTGAAAATGAATTTTGATGTGAATGGAGTGGGGGGGGAGAGGGAGCGGGAAAGGGGAGGGTTGCGGGTGGGAGGGAAGTTGGTGGGGGGAAGCCACTGTAAAGCCATATGCTGTACTTTGGAAATGTATGTTCATTAAATAAATGTTAAAAAAAAAAAAGTGGAAGTTCTCTCCTCCCTTCAAAGAAAGGTATCTCCTTTTTTGATGGCTTGTTCTTTCCCCTGGTATCTCACTCACAGAGATATTTCATTTAGGTCATTTTTTTTCCCCACAGTGTCTTGGCTTTCCATGCCTGAAACTCTCATGGGCTTTTTAGCCGGAACAGAATGCCTTAAAGAGCTGATTCTGAGGTCAGCATGCTGTTTAGGGCATCTGCCATTCTATGGGTCTGCTGTGTATCCCGCTTCCCATGTTGGATCATTCTCTCCTTTTTAATTCTATCAGTTAGTATTAGCAGACACTAGTCTTGTTTATGTGACCCCTTTGTTCTCTCTTTTCTTTCTTTCTTGTAATATATTTTTGTAGTTTTCCCATAGTTCTTGGATCTTTTGTTCCACTTTTTTCAGTTTTTTTTTTTTCCTGTTGTTTTCAGTTTTAAAAGTTCCTACTGACATATCCTCAAGCTCGGAGATTCTTTCCTCAACTGTGTCTGGTCACCAACGAAGCCATCAAAGGCACTGTTCATTTTTGTTACAGTGTTTTTGCTCTCTAGCAATTCTTTTTATTATTTCTTAGGATTTCCATTTCTAAGCTGGCATTACCACTTTCACATGTTATCTACTTTTTCCATTAGCATTCTTGGCATATTCTTCATAGCTGATTTAAATTCCCACTCCAACAATTCCAATATCCCTACCGCGTCTGACTCTGGTTCTGACCATTGCTAGTTTCTCTAAACTGTGCTTTTTGCTTTATAGTATACCTTATAGTATTTTTGTTGAAAGGTGTACAAGATGCACTATGGAAAAGGAACTGCTTTCAGCAGGCTGGTAGTGATCTGATGGTGAGGTTTGTGTGTGCAGAGGAAGAGTTCTGCACTTCTGCAATGCAGATTCAGTACTTTGGTGAGCATTTGTCGCTGGGCTATGAGCGTCACCAGTGTTTCTCAGTTTTACCCACTTACGTGGGACAGGAAGGCTAGAGTGGGCTGGATGGCAGCATTTCTCTACCCCTACCTGGGACAGGCTCTGGTTAGTGAGTTTCTCCTGAGAGCAGGCCTTGTGAAGGGCAGAATGCCGAACACATTTCAAAACGGTAACTTCTTCCCTCCCCTTTCCAGAAGCACAAGGGAGATCTTCTCTGGCAGAGCTCCAGGACGTAAAACTCAGAAAGTGTAGAGGGTCTCCCTGGAGTTTTCATTGTCAGTCTCATCCATGCCAGGCCTCCAGCAAGGCATCAGTGACAGTTCAGGCTTTCCCACCCCAGCACTCGTTCTCACAGGGGCTTCTGCTTGTGGACTTCCACTCTGGCATGTTTTAACTGTGTGTATTTGCCTGTCTGTCTCTCCCATTTTAGGGGCAGCTGCCTGTCTTGTAGTTTAATTTCACCAATGGATTGATGAAGAACCCCTGAGTCTCAGTCTGCTCAGCTTTCCAGTGTTAGCAAGGAATGATGATGTCCAAGCTCCTGACATGCCCAACTGGAAACTGTTACTTCTGGTTCCAACCATTTTTGATAGTGTTCATTCCCCATCCTTCCATCCAATAAACCCACCTTTATGTGGCATAAGCTGAGTCCAATACACACGGGACCATTCTCTTTTCCTATAACTACTCCTACCCCCAACCCATCTTGTGCTTGTATCACTTAACAGTACAGCAGCCAAACCTCAGGAGCAAATGAACACCCTGGAGTTCTCAGGGTTTCATTAGCGTACCGCCAAGCATTTTCTAAATTGCTACTACAACCCAAAGTGCTTTAGAAAATAGCATTTGTTAGCCACAGTTACTGTACCTGCTATCTCTCTCTGGGATTTCCTTAATAGCAATTCTGACTTGGTTGCTCAGGTCTCGACCTGCATAAACGATTCCATAGGTGCCTTTGCCCAAAACAACTCTGTCACCATTTTCATCATATTCGTAGTCATACTACAAAAGAAAAAATGGAAAGAGAAGACTGAAATATTACTTGCACTCTTTATTTCAAACATGGTTTTTTTCCCCCCAACAGCATTCTTCCCTCTTCTCAGATGGCTTTAAAAAGTTGAAGTTCTGAAAAGCAGCTTCAAGAACAAAGTAAACAAACACTCTACTTTCAACATAAAGCAGACAGTGTGTTCATGTTTTCTAGCTGTTGTGGATGTAGTAGGGACTACATAGTTAAATTGCTCAAGAGCTTGGGACACTCCTGAAGTGCCTGGCAGAAACCAGGCTAAAACATTTTAAAGAGGGGCCCCTCCCGCTTCACAGTATGCAGGATTCTCATTGATAATGCACCACTGAAAGTGAGCTCATGATACAGAAATTTTAAATATATAAGGAAATAATTCACCATTAGTAAAGACAGATATGAAAAATATCCGTCTTCAAAACTTCACAAAACACAAGTCATAAAATATATACATTTAGCATAAAGCTATAAACTCTTTAAACAAATGAGAAAAAGATAAGACATTCTAAAAACAGACTAGACAGGTTTGAGAAAGAAGCAAATGTAACTTCCAGAAATTGGGTTCTAAATAGGAAGAGTAAAAATAAATTCATACTCAGAAACGATATAGGGAAGCTACACAAAGGAAGACAAAAGAAGAACATAAAAGGAAGCCAAGATAAAAATGAACAAATTACCTACACAGGGAGCTGATCAGATCTCTCTGCAAACTCTCTAGGGTAAACACAGGGCATGTTGCTAACACCTCCAGCTTATCTGCCATAAAATTCCCAAAATTCTAATAGAAGATCAGATGGTATCTCCTGGGCAAAGTATGCCCCATCCCAGGCTAGGGCTGGAGCAAGCACTGGCTCCCTACCAGGCACCCTCTTCTGGCCCAGGACAGAAGCCACGCTCTAGAAAGGAGTTGTCTGCTTCCCCACTTGTCTCACTGAGCAGCCACTGCCAAGATACCTAGCAGTTCATTAGAGAACACTCCCACTCTGGCTGCCCACTATAAGGATAAAGGCTGGCCAGTTCAGAGCAGATGACCATGGAGATTTGTAGGGTGAGGGGACAGGCAGTAGTGATAATTTAGCAATATGCTCATACCCGCAGATAAAACTGGGCTTTATCTCAGACAGAAGAGGCAGCATGCATAGTTTAAACAATGCCACCTGAAGGAGCTCGAGCCTCCCTACCCAATTCCTCAGGTCCAGACTTCTGCAACGCTGTACCAAACATGCAGGAGCCTAGGCCACCGGGAGACAAAGCAGGGACCTTCAGCAAAGAAGCTCCACTTTGCCATCTCGAAGGAACAGGAACCTATACTCTGAACCCAGTGCTGTCACCTCACATTATTATTACTAAGCTTTATAATTTAAAAAGGAAAGGGCTCCAATTTTCAGGAGCCTCCCCATGTGTTGTAGCAGGGAAAGTCTTTGATTACCCTCAATCCACAAATGATCAGAATTATCTTTTCCAGGGAAAATATGCAAGGCATGTGGTTTAAAGTTAGCTCACAAAATTCCAGATTTTGTGTTCTTTCCACCACCAATCCTGTGGGGAGACCTCATTACTGCCCAAGAGCCTGTTAAGGTAAATACTGGCATTTGAACACCAGTATTAGAAAGACATGCCAGTAAATGTCAACATTCACTCAACAGCCATTTGATTCTTCACAGAGGCATCTGGAGTCACTGCCCTCTTAGATCCCATTTTTTCCTTTCCCTTACTCCCCGTATCAGATGGATTGCCAAATGCTATCAGGTTTTTTTTCATTAAAATGCTCACAAATCCATTTTACCTCTATCTTCCTGTTGTCTCAGCCAGGCTTTTCATCTGTATTCATTCTAGTATTGTAACTGCCTCCCTCCCCTCCTCTCTTGTCACTCCATTCCCCAGTGCATTCTCCACTAACTTGACCATAAACTTCCCAGAGTTCCAAAGTGAGCTTTCCAGGTCAGGACCACTTCATCTGCTTCATTGGCTCCTTGCTGCTTTCAGGATACAATCCAAATACCTTAGCAAAGCACAAGCACCTGTGGGGATCTCATCTCAGCCTCTGTATCCAACTTTCTTTCTTTCTTTTTTTTTTCTTTTTTTGACAGGCAGAGAGGATAGTGAGAGAGAGAGACAGAGAAAGGTCTTCCCTTTGCCGCTGGTTCACCCTCCAATGGCCGCCACGGCCGACGCACTGCGGCTGGCGCACTGCGCTGATCCAAAGCCAGGAGCCAGGTGCTTCTCCTGGTCTCCCATGCAGGTGCAGGGCCCAAGGACCTGGGCCATCCTCCACTGCACTCCCGGGCCACAGCAGAGAGCCGGCCTGGAAGAGGGGCAACCGGGACAGAATCCGGTGCCCCAACCGGGACTAGAACCCAGTGTGCTAGCACCGCAGGGCCGAGGATTAGCCTATTGAGCCGCGGCGCCGGCCTCAACCTTCTTTTACATCTGTCTCCCCTCAGGGAACTGTCAGCGAGCTTGCACCGGCCCAGACCTATAACACCTTTACCCATGTTACATTTTCTACCTAGGTCATTCCACCTTACGCTTCAAAACCAAGCTCCAGGAAGCTTTTCTGAACTGTCCACCTGCCAGCTGTGCTTCCAGGGCCTCTGTTCCCCTTTATTATACATCTGTCACTGTGCCTTGTCCTGCCCACTTGCCTGCATACCTGTATGGGCATGGAGTGATTCAAGAACGGAACTTCATCTTTAATTGCTCTATCCTTTCTCTTACTGGTTTGCAGTAGATGCCCAATAATTATTTAATTAATTAATAGAAAATGTGACAAAAACTATCTTTTTAAAAAATTTTATTTAAGGTAAACAACTTTCATGATAAGAACTATTCAAAAACAGGATGCAAAATAAAATACTGAAAGTTAGCATTGGCTTATTTTTGGTTGAAAACAGTTTTGCCACAGGGTATTCACATAGCTTAGTGAAGAATATGTAAGCCCTGATGAGGTTGCTCAAGTTTTAGCTTCCCTTCCCTTCCCTACCATTCCCTTCCCTTCCCTTCCGTTTGGGTAAGCACTCGAAGACTATTTAGAGAAAACAAAAAGGATTATGTGTTAGGTATGGAAGTGAACTCCTGGAGCCAGCAATGTTGCACAGTGGTTATCAGGCCACTGGAGTCCCAGCTGTTCCACTCCAGATCCAGCTCCCTGCTAAATGTGCCAGGAAATGATCAAAGATGGCCTGAGGGGCTGGTGCTGTGGCATAGCAGGTAAAGCCACCGCCTGCAGAGCCGGCATCCCATATAGGCACCGGTTCATGACCTGGCTGCTCCACTTCTGATCCAGCTCTCTGCTGTGGCCTGGGAAAGCAGCAGAAGATGGCCCAAGTCCTTGGGCCCCTGCACCAGTATGGAAGACCCAGAGGAAGCTCCTGGCTCCTGACTGGACTGGTGCAGCTCCAGCCATTGCGGCCATCTGGGGAGTGAATTAACAGATGGAAGGCCTCTCTCTCTCTCCCTCTCTCTCTCTCTGCCTCTCCTTTTCTCTGTGTCATTCTTTACTTTAGAAATAAATAAATAAGGGGCTGGCGCTGTGGCGCAGTGGGTTAATCCTCAGCCTGCATCCCACAGGGGCACTGGCTAGTCCCGGCTGCTCTTCCTCCAATCCAGCTCTCTGGTATGGCCTGGGAAAGTAGTAGAAGTCCTTGGGTCCCTGCACCCACATGGGAGACCCAGAGGAAGCTCCTGACTCCTGGCTTCGGATCAGCACAGCTCCAGCCATTGCAGCCAATTGGGGAGTGAACCAGTGGATGGAAGACCTCTCTCTCTCTCTCTGCCTCTCCTTCACTCTGTATGTAACTCTGACTTTCAAATAAATCTTTAAAAAAAAAAAAAAAAAGATGGCCTGAGTGCTTGGGCCCTTGCCATGCACATGGGAGACCTGGATGGAGTTCCTTGCTCCTGGTCTTGGCTTGGCCCAGCCCTGGAAGTTGTGGCCATTTGGGAAGTGAACCAGTGGATGAAAGATCTTTTTCTCTGTCTCTCTCCTCTCTGTCATTCTTTCAAATAAAATTAATAATAAAATAAAATTAATTTTTTAAAAAAGTTGACTCCTGTTAAATAAAATGGTCATAGTAAAAATCAGAAGAACTTTTAATAAGACCAACATTATTTATACAAAACTAGCTCAACAGGTAAATTACTGCTTTCTCTCTCTATTAACACCCCTTTCTGTCCTTACAAAATAAAGATACAATTTGAAAAGGCAGTTTTGAAGATAAAAAGGAGATTTTCATAGCCTTTAAGGATAGATACTTTGATCTATGTAATAAACAGAAGAAACACAGAGCCTAGACTAAGGGCACAGGAAGGCAGGTTCTGTTAAATGACACAAAAACAAAAGGTATGATCACCCAGTTTATATATTTGGCTTCTATTTCTATAGCAATAGTTTAGTCAATCACATTGTTGCTAAGGGAGATAACTGCATTGTAAGGGAAGCCATGATGGGAATACTTCTGGAATCATCCTGTTAGGTTGCCTGCCCAGAGACCTCAATGGTGCTGGGAAGAGAATGAGGTGCAGGAAGACAATGGGGACAAGGCCAAACAAGAGAGTGATTCATTCAGTCGTGCTGTCAAGGGACCCCCAGCAAAGCAACCACCTAATAAAAAGCCATGCACTTCCCTTTGAAGTCTTAATTACCTTGAGTGAATAAACACCTCAAAGACCAGATGGCAGTCATGTGCTTTTTCAGTCTGTATTGCTTTCTCAATATATAAATGCCAAAACCATTAATTATTATTAACAACAAAAATACTGCAGGTACAAATCAAATATATATTGTGATCTTTATTCCCTCAGATCTTTACTTAAATAGCAGTCGTTAAAGAACTGCTCCTGGCTTCCCTGTCTGAAGTTATCCATCCCTGCTACACAGTACCTCTGTACCCCAGCCCAGCTTTATTTTTCTCCCTAACATTGGTCACTGTGTAACATGCTCTGCATTTTACTTACTTATGCTTTTCCTGCTTTGCCTCTCATTAGAATGTAAGCACAATGAGGGCAGGGATCATTCCCTGGTTTTGATCTCTGCTGCATCCCCAGCACCAAAAAATAATGCCTACTGCATGGGAGGTGCCTAATAAATACTTGAGTGAGTTAATGGGATCAACTTGGAGCTACTGACGTGAAGATTATTTTAAGCTGAAAAAAATCTGAACATGAACAACAACAAAAAATCCCACAGAAATAAACCTCATCTAAACTGATTTTGCTGACTTACTACTACCAAAACCACAGCTGCCATAAATGACTTATCCAGGGGGTAAGCATTTGGCCTAGCCATCAAAACGCTGCTTGGGACCACACAACCCATATCAGTGTGCCTGGGTGTAAGTCTTATCAATGCTTGCAATTCCAGCCTCCTCCAAACGTGCACACTCTAGGAGGCAACAGATGTCCAAAGTATTTAGGTCTCTGACACCCCTCTGGGAGACCTGCACTGAGTTTCCAGCTACTGGGTTTGCCTTGGTCCACCCACACTGTTGCAGGCATTCGGGGGATGAAAGAGCTCTGTCTCTAAAATTAAATTTCCTATAATGGAGGTTTGTAGCCAAAAGGAGATGAATTATTTGAATTTAAATGAGAAATTATATCTTAAAAAATCAAAATTTTCTGTATTTTCCATTGATTTCTGTCCATTTTTTCTTACTAGTTTCCTACTATCTGTTTTCCCTTGAACTACGAACCCCTCTTCTTATTAAAATGATACATAAACACTTAACTTTAGCTGTCTGGGAACCACTTCTTTGTGTGTTAGGTCTCTCATTGATATACCATTGATGAAATGAATATACTTTGTTCTGTTAACATGTCTTTCATCAGTTAAACTGCATGCCTCCAACACAGAACTTATGTCAGCATACCTAGAAAAAGTTCCCCCCACCCCCCAACAGAATGAATCACAAAGTGATACTAATATCATACTACACTATAAGTGATACATTTTCTGAGTGAGTTACTGGGTTTTTCAACTTGGGATCTGTACAAAATAGAAACAGCATGTGAGAGAAAAACAAACCAGTTTGCTACTTGCTAACTCTAAACTGATTTAAATGAATTCTAAACCATTATTCACTGTTGATAATGCTTGTGAGGCAAATTGTAAGAAAAGGAAATGGTAAGATTTTTTCATCATTCTGTGGAAGTTTGAGTCACAGGAAACTATGGCTTTTATCTCACTTGTCCCCACTCTATGCAGCGGGAGCCCAATTTCTCTTTATGCACACTAGAAACTGCAGAAGTAGGTCCACAGAGCTAGGTGCTCTGATGGTCTCAGGCTGCTTGTGTCAGTCTTATTGATGTTTTTCATTAAAAAAAAAAAATAAGCAATGGCCAGCGAAGTGACTCACTAGGCTAATCCTCCGCTTGTGGCACCGGCACTCTGGGTTCTAGTCCTGGTTGGGGAGCTGGTTCTGTCCTGGTTCCTCCTCTTCCAGTCCAGCTCTCTGCTGTGGCCCGGGAGGGCAGTGGAGGATGGCCCAAGTGCTTGGGCCCTGCACCCACATGGGAGACCAGGAGAAGCACCTGGCTCCTGGCTTCGGATCAGCGTGGTGCGCCGGCCGTAGCGGCCATTTGGAGGGTGAACCAACGGAAGGAAGACCTTTCTCTCTGTGTCTCTCTCTCTCTCTCTCTCTCTCTCACTATCTAACTCCGCCTGTCAAAAAAAAAAAAAATAAGCAAAGTGCAAACATATCTAAGAAAAAGAGGGAAGAAGGAAAAAAAGAGGAAGGAGAGCAGAGAGGGGGTGAATATGTATGTCTTTGGGAGAAGTTTAAAGAGATACAACAAATTTCACTTAAGCACCAAAAGGGCTTCAGTGATTTGTATCTTTTTTTTTTCCCATGGAAATTAAAAAAAGAGAAGAGGATGGGTCATTAATGGCTTTGTTACAGTATTAAGCTTGATTACAGAAACCATTTTTTTCATTGACAACACTGACTAAACAATCTTCAAGCCATTGTTACAGCATGGACTGCCTGTTTCAGTTCATAGCCCTCTCCTCTCAGCCTAAAATACTTTTTTATAAAGATTTTATTTATTTATTTGAGAAGTAGAGTTACAGAGAGAGGAAGAGACAGAGAAAGAGGTCTTCCATCTGCTGGTTCATTTCCTAAATGGCTGTAACAGCCTGAGCTGGGCCGATCTGAAGCCAGGAGCCAGGAGCTTCTTTCAGGTCTTCCATGTGGGTGCAGGGGCCCAAGCACTTGCGCCATCTTCTACTGCTTTCCCAGGCCATAGCAGAGAGCTGGATCAGAAGAGAAGCAGCCAAGACTAGAACTAGTGCTCATTTGGGATGCCAGCACTACAGGCAGAGGCTTAGCCCACTATGCCACAGCACCAGTCCCCAAGATACTGTTTAAAAAACTCCAGTTTTGTCACTGTCTGGGTTCACATCCTTCAAAGCCTTCTGATTAGGCCTTCTCTGCATGGACACTTGGTACCATGCAAGACTATGAGCTTACGAGAGAGAAAAGCCATGCTCTTGTCTTGGGATTTAACAATGCAGTGCAGGCCACAGAATTACAATGCAGTGCAAAGAGCTGGGGCAGAGGCGTGGGCAACAGAGAAGAGTGGGAAAGGGGAGTTGAGAAACGATTCCAGCAGAAAATGACCCTGCAGCTGGATCTCAAGAAGTAAGGATGCAGGCACCAAGTGGGGTAGCAGAAAGCTTGTGGCACGGGGCGTCTGCCCAGAGGGACAAGAGCATCAGAGGGTGTAGAACCCTCCTTCCACGGAGAGCAGCATTGGGGAATTTCAGTCTGGAGAGTCGCAGAATTCCAGAGGATCAGGCCTCAGGAGAGACAATGAAGACCTGAGGTCTTGGTAATGATGGAGAGAATGAAAGGAAGGGGAGGAAGCAAAGACCAGGCACGAGGGATGAGAGGCAGCAGCAGAGGTGTCAGGTTCAGGTCCTGGGCAGATGTGCTTGCTCCTAATGAATACATGCAAGGCAGGAATGACAGGGACCACAGCTGGTCAGGGTTAAAACCCTAATGGTGGGGCAGGCATTTGGCCTAGCAGGTAGGATGCCTACAGTCCACATCAAAGTGCCCGGGCTTGAGTCTTGGCTCTGCTTCTAATTCCAGCTTCCAGCTAATGCACTCCCTGGGAGGCATCAGTGATGGCTAAAATAGTTGGCTTCCTGTCTCCCTTTGGGAGACCTGGATTGGGTTCCCAGTTCCTGGATTCAGCTTGTCCCAGCTCTGGCATTTGGAGAGTGAAGTAGCAGATGGGAGATCTGCCTGACTCTCTCCTCCCTCTGAAATAAATACAACTAGTTAATTTTTTAAATACCTCTAATGGTTGACAGTAATTACTATTTGATGATTTTGATATAAACTTATTAACACATCAAATCACTTAAGGGTGTTCACAACTCTTCCATGGAAAAATACAGCTTTGGAAGTGAAAAACCATGGCCTTGAATCCAAAGAAGTTGTTTCTCTTTCTGTTTAAAAACAAGAAAGTCTTTCTCTGGGAAGTGGTACTGAGCTATATTTGAAATAGCCTTGGACAGTGTGTACTGATCTTGAAACTTATTTTAAAAATTAGTGCTGGGAAAGGACATTAAGGATCTTTTTGTTTCACTCTAATTTATGAAATCATCTGAGCCCAGTGGGAATATGAACTCTGTCTGAAGTTGCAAACTGATGGCAAAGTTAGGAGCAGACCCAGGGCTCCTGACTCCACTTGGAGATCTCAGCAGATTCAAACTCCATCAGCTCAGATAGGGTCTGCTCATGACCCAAGGAGGCTGAATCCGTCAATAGTACTACTTAGAAGACATCGCATTATTCAAATCAGAAAGGAAATCAGATGCTAACTTGTGCTTCTGAGTTTTCCAGACACTAGGAATAGGGGTTAGCTTCAACCCTGTAGCTTACAGAACCACATTAATAGTTACTGTTTGCCGCATACTAATACTACCCTAAGTGAAGTTAAAAATATCAAGGAGCATTTCCTGATCATCTGATCTTTTCAGCATTTTTGTTTTGTTTTGGGCCAAGGTTCCCAAGGCTTCAAGAATAACTGACACATGTATTGAAACAATTATAATTCTATCTTCAATTGAGGTAAAGATCAGAAACACTGTGTATATGCTCTCTAAAGCAATTTTTGTTTATGCTGTGGGAGCTTGAGAAGTAGAGGAATTACTTTTGATACGTCAATCATGGGCTGAAATTTGAGTTCAGTGCAAGGTAATGACATCAAATAATTCATTGTAATCAAGTACTTGGAGTGCTGCAAAAATAGCATCACTTGACAATGTTGAAAGTATCTAGGAAATATAATTAAACATATAATGGGGGAAATTATCCTTAACTGTGCAAAAAGATGTAAGCTAAAGCTTACTAACTCATATTGTAAAGGAGCTTTGGCTACAAAACGACACTCAGCAAGAGAGGGACAGCCACGATGCAGAGCACCATGCTCCAGCCAGAACTTCACTGAGACCACTCATTTATGTTGTGCTAACAGAGCACCCACAGCTTATTGGCGAAGTAAGCCACAATTCGTAAAATGAGTATATTTGAGTTCTTCAGATACATTACAAAGTCCACTGAAAATACCGTAGAAGCCACTCTGTGTCAGAGAGTTTCAATTATTCTGATGAAATCAAAGAATAAAAGTCAAATAATGTTTTTTCACATCAATAGAATAGTATCCCTACAAGTACTTAAACGGGGCAAGTACAGAGCATTCTGATGAACTACCAGTATTTTAGGAGCTGTTTTTCTGAGGTCAGCAGATTTACTAAAACCCTCTGGACAATCTTAGGCAAAACTCCCAGCATTTAGTTGGTGAACATACTCATAGTACTTGTTCTGGCGCTGCCTAATCAAGAGGGGTCTTTCCCCAAGCCCAGCCTACATAATTTCATATACAGATAGAGAATATTGATCCTGGATCCTCTTGATAGCTCTTTGAAAGTGATTAATCTCTCCCTTTACATTACGAGAGACTGAGATTGAGAACAATCAGCTGGACAAATGCACCACAAATTGTAAGGCCATGAAAGCTGTCTTATGCTATCACACAGCTCAAATAGTTTTAGAGCATGGACCTTCACCTGTTGATACAACCTGTTATGAAGGCCAATCTTGTCTAATACCAAGAAGTCTTCAAAACTCCATGGAAAATTTGATTTATGAAAAAACTATGCATGAATTTTACATTTTTTGCACCAAAATAAACACCTCTGAATTTCACTTTCCACAAACATTTTTAGCCAGGCTATGCTATATATATATGTATTTGGTAAAATGCATTTCGGTTTTCGAAAAAGGAAATGAAATGAAGGCTAAGTATTACTGGTTTAAAAAATCAGCAATTCATAACATTTCAAGACTTTATGGATTTTCCAATCTAACTCCTCCTTCATAATTTTATATTACTGATAGAATGATTTCATGCTTACCACCTTTAAGTTTTACACTGGAAATTGCTGTGGATCAAGTGATATTAAATTTAACAGAAATAAAAAAAGATAATGAGGTACAGTCAGAAGATCACTGAAGTGGGAGTCAAGAGATCAAGTTTCTAACACAGTCACTTAAACAAGAAAATACATTATAAAATACAAAACATATACAAATAAGTATTTGCTCTTCCTTCTATGGACAGTAAGCTAACACAATTTCCCCCAAATCAGGTCTATCCTTTTTGCAACTTTAATGAAAGAGCTTTAGCATTACAAAGGTACACAGTTCCTGGATAATTATATGACAGTTCTAGATAGAATTAACAATTGGTTATTATTGTTGAATTTTCTCCTGATTCAATCTTCTTCCAAAAATTTTAGTGTGTGAGATGACATTCTTGAAGTAATCTAATAAATATCAGTCAGGTTTATGATCTATAGTATCTTCCCTTAACTTTAGCATTAAGCACACACTTTTCAGTATTGCTTGTTGCTATAGACTGAATATCAATGTCCTCACAACACTCGTTTGCTGCACTCCCCACCCCTATGGTGATGGTGTTAGCAGGTACGGCCTTTGGAGAGGTGATCACCGCTCTGCCCCATGAGTGACAGCAGCGGCCTAGGTAAAGCAGCTCAGCCTTTCTGCTGTGTTGAGGATGTAGCAAGAAGGTGTCTGTTAGGAGGAACAGCCACTGAAAGTGCTGACACCTTGATCTTGGCCTTCCCAGCCTCCAAGACTGTGAGAAACAGGATTTCTGTTGTTTGTAGTCCACACAGTTGGTATTTTTGTTATAGCAGCCTGAACAGACTGAGACACTTGGATTTAGAGCTCTGTTCGAAGTCCTGGGAGGGCTTAGAGAAAATGGTGGCCTAGGGGCCAGTGCTATGGCATAGTGGGCTAAGCCTCTGTCTGCAGTGCTGGCAGCCCATATGGGTGCTGGTTCAAGTCTCAGCTATTCCACTTCCAATCCAGCTCTCTTCTATGGCCTGGGAAAGCAGGTAGAAGATGGCCCCAAGTGTTTGGGCCCCTCCACCCGCACAGGAGATCTGGAAGAAGCTCCTGGCTCATGGTTTCAGATTGGCATGCTCCAGCCATTGCGGCCATTTGGGGAGTGAACCAGCAGATGGAAAACCTTTCTGTCTCTCCCTTGCTCTGTCTGTAACTCTACCTCTCAAATAAATACATCTTAAAAAAGAGAGAGAGAGAAAAAGAAAAACAGTGGCCTACTGAGGCACCTGGAGAAGTATCATTGTTTCAATGCTGTGACGCCAGAGTGACAAGGCGACAAGGCAGTCCTCTAAAATCACTCTACGCACACTGCTTCTCGCAGCGGTGAAAGGCTCTTCTTCACACAGCAGACACGGCAGAGGAAATGGTGCAAACTAAACAGAAGGACCCTAAGTGCACTGAGCCCATTAGGCATAAGTAAGAGGATTCCAACAGAGAGGAACAACGTCTCAGGTGACTGTTAGAGCCTCCTCTTTTTAGTCCATTAATCTTCCATGGTTTCAAGTTCTCTATGTAGCGTATTAGTGAGAACTGCAAAGGGTCTATCATCCAAAGTCTTCACTGAATTGTGTGTGTGTGTGTGCATGTGTATGAACTGCAGATATCTCAGAGAGAACAGAAAATGTGTAAGGGCACGTAGGCCCATGTAGGGAGGGGGAGCAACACCCTCACAGATAAAATGCAGTTACCTACTAACCTGTGAAAACTCAGTACTCTTAAGCAAGATTTTGCCAGTGTTTGCTTTCTAGCCCTTTGTAACCAAAGGGATTCCAGAAAGTTGCTTGAAACATGAAGGGAAAACTTACAGACTCTGACTAAGCCCTCCACCCCTATGAACCCAGCCACCCCTCCCCTGGGCTAGGCTTTAACTAGTAAATGATAAACCATTTGCACAGAAACAGTGTTAACAGACGTCATTACCTCCAGAGAGTCACCTTCACAGTCCCCTTCCTCTGCGCCTCTCCCCTTCTCCTCAGTGATGGTGTTCACCATTTCAAAAAACCTACAACGAAAGTTGGCAGGTGGGCATTCATAACACATGAAGTACTAAATACACATGCTGCTTGACTCACAATGGAGTCATGTCCAGAAAAACCCATCTCAAGCTGAAACATAAAGCTGAAAATGCATTTAGTACACCTATCCCAACCGAACACCATAGCTTAGCCTGGCTTATCGTGAATGGGCTCAGAACACTGACATTACCCTATCGTTGGGCAAAATCATCTAGCACTAAGTCTGTTTTATGACAAAGTGTTGGGTATTTCTTATAGTTTATTGAATCCCTGTATCCCAAAAATGCTGGCAACATCACACACTGTAGACTGCTGGTTATTTATGCTCTGTAGCTGACGGGCAGCTGTGCTCTTGGCTACTGCCCAGTATTACAAGAGAGGGTCATAGCACACATTGTTAGCACAGGAAAAGACCATGACTCAAAATTCAAAGTAGGGCTCCCACTGAATGTGTATCACTTTTGCACCATTGTAAAGTCAAAAAATCATAAGTTGAACCAGCTAGGTATAAACAGACCATCTGTATAAGCAAATACTCCCAGAGGTCACTGCAGAGCAAAAATTGAGAGAAAGTCTCCAAATAATGCAATAAGCAAACTATCAGGGATCAGTGCAAAAAAGTCATTTTTCAAGAAAGAAAACACAGGTTACAGAATATTCTAGGAATTTTCAACCTAATGCTTTATTTCAAGCAATGGTGATGTAATAGAATTAGAACAATGAGGCTAGATAGGGTAACTTAAATGTTAAGACAATGTGATCTTGGGCAAACCTCTCCAGCATTTTGACTCTTAATTATAAATAGGGAATATACAAGTAACTATCTCATATGTTGTTGTGAAGATAACAACACAATGTGCTTATTAGCATAGTACATTCATTAAATATTACCTAGTATTATTTTAGTGCTGTTAATATTATTATTTAAACACATAACAAAAAAATCTATATTCTGGAATAATATATCTAAGAATATCTGATACGGTGATCATTGTAAGATTTTATTTCAGTTCCTAAATCTTCTGCCTGACTATGATACAATACATGTCTGTGAAACACATGAATATCCCAATCTGTAAGATACTGATATGACTAGGCAAGGCTAGCTACCTCTCCTTTGGTAACAAAATAAACATTTTCCTTCAGGAACTCTTCTTGGAAAGTTTTTTTTTTTTTTCTGGAGACCACTTCAGAGCCAAGCAAAATCATTACAATGAGAAACAGATTTGCCCCCTAGCCCTGTATGTAGTCAATTCAGAGGGGATATCCCGCTGGTGGTTCACAGACAGAAAGTAACCTACAGACAAGGGCTGATAATGTCATGCTGTGTCATCCCAAGTGCAGCGCAGCTCATGGTATGACAAGAGGAGTTCATCTCACACAACTTAGAACTTTCTTTCTATTTCATGCCTAACTCATCTATCCATCCAACAAATACTCATTGTCTTTCAGGTTCAGAAACTCTTATGGTCCCTGGGGACATGACAGTGGAGTCTGGAGTCTATTTATGTGGTTTACATATCAGGTCTACTTCCCCATTCTTCTTTTCCCTTTACATATTTCTTGGAGGTCAATGACAAGAAAACTATTTCCTAAGCTTGACTGGAATAACAGGATGCTCTGATGAAGACGACTGAATGTCATGATGTGTTACAGGCAAAAGCAAGTCCAATCAAGAGGAAGAGGAAGGTGAAATGAGTAAAAAGTAAAAATATTTGGCTTCAAAGACATGCCCTAAGATCTGGGGTAAAGACTAGTTTCAACTACTAATGCAGAAATTGTCTACAGAAACATCTCTAGGCAGAACATAACACTGGGATGGGAGCCCAGTGCAATTTCTAGGACCTTGGATTCTGGAGTCATGTGTGTGTGGCTGAAATCTCAGACTTTATGCACTTACTACCCACATGATTTTAGGCTAAATTCTCCAAGATTATTTTTTTTTAACTCTTCTCAATGAAGATATTAAACCTACCTATTCAGTAAGGTTTCTTTGCAGAACAGAATAGATATTAGATCTAGAATAAGCACTCCATAAATCTTAGCTATAATTATCATATATATTATTTTAGCTATAATTATCAAAGAAACAAGTCACAAACCTTGAGAATTTAAGTAAAAAATTAGAGCAACCAGAAGCTGTCAATTCTTAATTTCTACCACATCTTTTTTTTTTTTTTTAAAAGATAAAACCAAGATAAGCCAAGACTTGGGCATTAAACAGACACATTTTTTTTGGCAACATAATAAGAATAGATGATGACAGCCTGTAGCTAGCTTATCAATCATTTATACTGGAGTCAGATAATGACCAAATTGAGTAAGAACAAGCATCAGCAAAATGTGAAGTTCCACCTACACTTTGCCTTTAAGTTCTCACTTGCTTCTCCAGCTCCTCACAGTCACTGAGTTCTAAGGGAATCTAAAGTATTTAATGATGGGCCCAAAAAAACATACCTAGGTAGGTTATTAATACAAACACTCAATGCAGTTCGTGCATTTCTGGATTATCTCTTTTATTGGTGTGCATCAGATCACTAGCTCTTAATTCCCCATCAAAGTCCAATACTACTAGTAAGGGACGAGGCCCAGGTATGCTGTTCAAGCTCACCAGGTGATTCGATTATGAGGTAGAGGTAAGAGTCACTGTTGTAAAACAACGGTGGAATTATTCAAGAGACTTCTAGAAAGAATATTTTCATAATCATTTAATGTGAGCACTTTAAACATTTAATAATTAATTAGCTAGTAAGTCTTGGTCAATGTTTTATTTGTGAGAAAATACATTATGATGAAGAAAAAAGTGATGTATTAAAGAGAATCCCCCAAAATTCTCTGATTTCATACCAAATCACATAACTATATTAGCCCAAATATTTGTGTAACCATCACATAGCCATAAATTTTTTATAGAAGTTACATGTCCACTTATTCACTGAAAATAATGATCAAGTAAGAACAGTGTTTTTCACACATAATGACTTATACGTACTTTTTACAGTGAAGCTCTGTGCAGAAATAGATTTGGAAATCATCAGAATTGTGAAGCACATACAGAAAGCAGCATCGTTCCTCAAATTTAGAAATACTGAAACAAACAAACGAAAGCATTATTCAGGGAAACAGCAATACTTCCTTGGATCAGTAATACCTTTAGAACAAATCTCAGTGATGATGTCAATATTGTTTACAACAAAAAGGTATAAATAAGTGCCTTTCCCTGTACAACAATACTAAAATTACTTACTATTCTGAGAATTGTCCTCCTACTCTTATCTGCAGAGGAGGGCTGCCTGGAATGTCATAAGCACATGTAATCTACATGTCTCTTCACTGAGCATGGAAGAGCTATGTTGCCTACTGCAGCACTAATCTGTACGATGGCAAGAAAAGCATCAGTACGGACTGGCTGACTGCCTTTGGTGAGGCTGTTCTGGGATCTGTACAACAGCGGTGTTCCTGAAGCTAGGAAGGCAGTTTGTGGAGGCAGGAAGAGCACCTCATTAGCTGAAGTGATTTTAGAGAAGTGAAGAAATGTGGAAGAGTACTTAGTTTCAACTTAGCAAATGTCTTACTTTATAGCAACATGGGAGAATTTTGAGTAGGCCAGTTCCACCATGTTCTTTTATGCCAGAGTTTGGCAAATATTTTTTTTTATCAAGCCAAACAGTTAAAATAGTTTTCATTTGCAGGCCCAACTACTCAATTCTGCCAGAGGGACATGAAAGCAGCTTTAGATAAATGCATAAATATATGAACAAGGCTGTATTCCAATAAAACTTTACTTACAGGGCCAGCATTGTGGCATGGCAAGCAAAGCCACAGCCTGCAATGCCAGCATCTCATATGGGTGCTGGTTTGGGTCCCGGCTGCTACACTTCCCAGCTCTCTGCTAATGTGCCTGGGAAAGTAATGGAAGATGGCCAAGTCCTTGGGCCCCTACACCCATATTGAAGACCTGTAAGAAGCTCCTGGCTTCCAATTGGCCTAGCTTTGGCTGCTGTGGTTATTTGGGGAGTGAACCAGTAGATGGAAGATCTCTCTCCCTCTCCCTGTAAAACTCTACCTTTCAAATAAGTAAATAAATCTTTTTTAAACAACTTTACAAGAACAGGAAGCAGGCCAGATTTGACCTGTGTCCAAAGTTTGCCAATTCTTATTTTATGCCTTTGTACCAGTTGTTCCTTCCATTTAAAATGCACATCACTTTCTACTTTTAAAAGAAATTCTGATCCTTTAAGGCCCTGCCTAGACCTTGCCTGTTCTACTTCTGCCCTAAACAGAGTGATTTCCTCTCGTACTTGTGTGCGCTGTACTTTATCATGGCTCATCTCACATGGATGATCATCATTAGTTGCCACTCCATGTTAAATGTCCGATCCCCTCCCTACTGGACTGTGAGTTCTTCAAGACTGGAGTTCATGTCTTAGTCATTTTTTTGTGCCTGAAGAAGAAAAGGACTCAACACTTGACAAACAGCTAGTGCTCAATAAATGCCCATTCACTTGAGCTGAGCTCATTCTGCAGTGATGCAAGACAAATGGCTGACCCAGTTGGATGTTCTTCCATTAATCTGTCATCTCCTCTTTACAGTGGAGGAAGCCAGGAAAAGTTAACTCCCCTTGAAGCCACAGACTAAAGCACAAGTTTCCCCACATAAACACAGTAGCCAGGTGGAGGCATTCCATGAATATCACACAGATCATAACTGTCATGTAGGGCTGCCATGCCTAATTAAAGAGAATTAGTTCATTGGAAAATAGATCTGATAAAGTGAAATTTACAATGCTGTAATTTCCTAAATATACTGCTTAAAACTGCAGCAATAGATAATGAGTTTTTTTGCTAATGACTGGTTTTAAAAATTAAATATTAAGTGAGTAAAGCATTATTTGAGGTGGTATTGATTGGCAAGATATCAAATGAGTCAGTCTATAATCTTACTTGTTTCTGTTCCAGTCATTCAGGAGGTAACAGGTTGCTTTTACTAGGCAAGTTTTAATTACTGGTGACTCAGACTGCTCTACCAGTTTGTGCCCTAACAAAACTAACTATTACTATTCTAGAAGGGATAGGATATTGCCTAACTGCTCTGCCTAAGTTTGCTGTTTCTCACTCCTATTAGGTGGGGATAAACAGTAGTAAATACAACTAATTTGTCTTAAAATTTGAGAGTTGGTTTAGCACAAGCTTCTACAGAACAAATATTTCAACACTTAACCAGTGACTTCTGATTGTAAAAAATAATCATATTTTCACATTCCAAGAAATGATATTTTCTGATCCATTGGTAGAAAACAATATCAAAATTAAATTGAACTGAATTATGCCACTGTGACCTCAAGAATACTCTATCAACAGTGACCACAGCAAACATTTTAATAAACAGATGCCATACAATCTCATAGAATTGGTAACTGGACACAATATGGGAGATAACATGTGTGCCTTATATTTATTCAAGGAAAAGAGTAGCTCCCGATGTATCTAAAGGAGAGAAAGCCATCCTATAACAAAGACCAACAGCTCAGTCAGCTGGAAAGGACTCCCACATCGCTCCCTTCTATCTCTATCTTGATTCTGGTCTGAAGTTCATGTTCATCTCCTACTCACTATATTTTACATAGAGTCAGTTCAGCCAACAGCGGGCAACTTGTTGCAAATCTTCTCACCATGGAGTCAGTTTTGGGACTGAAGAAATGCTAGGCATATCCACCAATGTAAGGATTCTTGAAATTTGTTCCCTTTTAAAATCACACCTGGAAGTCTCATCTAGGTCATGCATATACCAGAACACCTGTCTTCTGAATAGACGAAATGTACCAAGGGACGTACCTCACTCCCCTGACAGAAGCAGCACTGAAGTTCCACTCATGAATGCCTTTCTGCAACAACACAGAATACTGAGTCAATCAAAAGAAAATAACGTAACAATAAAATCTGGTTTTATTGCTTCTTAATTCACAGAGTCATTTTTGCTACAGTATAATTCTTCATGAACAAATTATCTGATGGAAACTCCAATTCATTCTCAAGTCAAAGGGTGTTTACATAATAATTTCTGTACTTCAATAAAACAGCTTCCAAAACAGCTTAGGTGAAGGTCTCATTAAATTCCTCAATTTTTATTTATTTATCTAAGAGGCTCTGTCTCTCAGTCCCAGCCCAGTGTCTGCCATTTTAATTGAGACCAGGAATTCAGTCCAGGTCTCCCACATCAATGCCTGCTTCCCAGAGTGTGCATGAATAGGAAGATGGGATCAGGACTGGAGCTGGGACTTGAACCCAGGCACTCCAATACGGGATGCAAGCACCTCAACAGGCATCTTAACCGTTAGGCCAAACACTCACTCCATCTCACTGAATTCTAAAAATTTTTAGCAATATTGTTGTGCATTAACTTTTAAGATAAACAACTCAGTGATCAAGGTAACTCAATTATAATAGTTGAACAACAGTTCTTTTCTGAGAAATCAAAATATTAATAAATTGAATAAATCTTGTATGGTTTTAAAGACAATAACTTCTGGATTCACTTTGCAAACTTTCCAGCTAAACTGGTGGTTATATTACTTCAGAAATTCACAGAGTATGTACGTTGTGTTCACATGTGTATCGTAAGTTCCCATTTGTATTGTGTTCACATGCATATAATGTGTTCACATGTGTACAGTGTTCATCACAGCTACAAGGCGTTGCTACCTAATTTATGCAAAATTCACCATGCTAATAAAGTTACACACAAAAAATTTGCTTACCATATGATAAACATGGGTGACTTATAGGGTCAAGATGAAAAATAAAGTCAGAATTCATTTCTTGAGTTTATCCCTAAAGCTAAGTTAAAAATATTATCAAGTTTGCATGTTCCTAAATTAGGTAAATTACATGGTGGCTTTTATTTCCTATAAAAATGTCAGACAAGTCCATAAAATTAATAGCACAAATATTTTTACAGAAAGGTCATAATTGTTACATGTGTCTAAAATAATTGTTACATGTGTCTAAATTTGGCAAGTACTGTACAGAAACAAACTCACAGTGAAATTCAATTTTAAAACTGTAAAACAACCAGGAAAACAAGCTCCATCCAGCTGCTGTCAGTAGCTGAGGCCTTGGCTCAGCTAGGGAAATGGTATCATAACCTTGTGGCTCCGAGGTGCCCCAGAATTCTCTTCTTGGCCAAAGCAATTCAAAAAGCCACAATTCTTATCCACAGCCATTCACTGTTAGGCCCTTGCAAACTTAAAATAAAAATAGATCCTCTTAAGCCCACCATAGTCAAAAAATCATCTCAACACCTATCTGCCAGGTCATGGGGATGTGATTTAATACAGAGCAAATTCTGGTGGACATGAAGTGCAGGGAGTGAAAGCAAACACCACAGAAAGGCACACATGGAAGGTGGCTCTCCTAAAGCAACTTCCCAGAGAAGATTGAAATAGAAGCCGGAAGCCTCAGCTGGTAATCTGCAAAGTTGCTTTTAAATTCAGTGGGCTTCAAGTGAACTTCTAAATACAGATGTGACCAAGAATTGCTGCTTTAACCTGTCCACTACTTGCATACAGTGAGCTGCTTGTCAAGGCTATGCCCAGGGTCAGCAGAGAGGGGCTGAATGCAGAGCAGGCAGGGCAAGGTGCAAAACTGGCCGATCAGTCTTCCTCTCTCCTGGGCGCAGCTGAGGGGAGACTGCTCAGACTGATGGGGCTCGTTTGTAGCAAAGAAGGAGAGTACTTCCAGAAGGCTAGATCCCTGAAAGCTTGCCAGTGCTGCTGGGGTTTGTTCTGTTTACTTGAGATGGAGGGATTGAAATGGGAAGACCTTGGGCCTACCTGCCTTGCTAGTGAGGTTCACCACACAGAGGCGCTGGTGAGTTACAAAACCAAGGTAAGTTGCAAGGCTCCGGGGACCTGTCTGGGAATCAGGGGAAAAGGCCAGTTTAGAGGAAGGGCTGGAATGGGAGTTCATCCCAGTAGGCCTCACATCAAGGCTCAACCTACTTTTACTAGCACAAACAACATTTCTAGGAAACGAGTGCTGCAGATTGGATGCCCCTGCTAGGGCCAGAATGGGATTTGGGACTTAGGTGGCAGGAACCACACTGCAGCATGCACCACCGGTTCCCTCGGCGACAGCCACTCGTTCCTTTTCCTTTGCAAACCAAAAAATGAATTTTGTTCAGATTCAGGTGGCAATGTAAGGATGTGAAACTGATTAGTCTAACCTGGCCATGGTGAAGTCATTTCCCTGGCTGGTGATTCGTTTAGACATGGTCACATGACACACCAGTACAACAGAAGGTGCCTGACCCTCTCCCTGGGGTACTGAGATGATGCTTGGAGCAGCCATTTAAGACCACGAGAGGAAATCCAACACTAGCCAACTCAGAACTGTAATGCTGAAGTCACCCTCAGGATGTCCCTACCTTGGGATTTTCTTGAAGTACGAAATTGCAATTCCCATGATTTAAGCTGCTTTCAGTTGGGAGCTTTATGCTGAAAGCATCCCCAGTGGAGAGCATCACACCATCCTAATCCAGACTCTCATACACATCCTGGAGTTTCTGTGAATGGCCACTGGCTGCAGCCGGAGTGAGGGAGGGGAGCCAGCCTAGTATTCCCTTGGGCCAACGCCACCAGCTGCCTTGCCTGCAGGAGCCAGAGGTAAGCCACAGCACTGTAAGACAGGGGAAGTCTAAATAACCTCCATGAAACATAGCTTCTCTCTTCCTCAATGTCTAGTTCTTTCATTCACTGCACAACAAGCAGACTTTCTCCAAGCTCAAACTTACCTTAAACAGGAACCATCCAAAGGTTGGAATTATTAAAAGGCAGAAATTATTAAAATGGGATTGGGATTTTTTTTCTTTTTCTTTTCTTTTCTTTTCTTTTTTTTTTTTTTTGACAGGCAGAGTGGACAGTGAGAGAGAGAGAGAGAAACAGAGAGAAAGGTCTTCCTTTACCGTTGGTTCACTCTCCAATGGCCGCCAAGGCCAGCGCACCACGCTGATCCGAAGCCAGGAGCCAGGTGCTTCTCCTGGTCTCCTGCATGGGTGCAGGGCCCAAGCACTTGGGCCATCCTCCACTGTACTCCCAGGCCATAGCAGAGAGCTGGCCTGGAAGAGGGGCAACCAGGACAGAATCCAGCGCCCTGACCGGGACTAGAACCCGGTGTGCCAGCGCCACAAGGTGGAGGATTAGCCTATTGAGCTGCGGCGCTGGCCTGGGATTTTTTTTTAAAGATTTATTTATTTACTTGAAAGTCAGCATTACACAGAGAGACAAGAAGATGTAGAGAGAGGGGAGGGGTGGAGGAGGTCTTCTATCCACTGGTTCACTCCCCAGATGACTGCAATGGCTGGAGCTGTGCCAACCCAAAGCCAGGAGCCAGGAGCTTCTTCCAGGTCTCCCATGTGGGTGCAGGGGCCCAAGGACTTGGGCCATCTTCCACTGCTCTCCCAGGCCATAGCAGAGAGCTGGATCAGAAGTGGAGCAGCCGGGACTTGAACCGGCACCCATATGGGATGCCAACACTTCAGGCAGCAGCTTTACCTGCTACACCACAGTGCCAGCCCCTGGGATTTCAATTAATTCTGCCCCTGAATGTAAAGTAGTTCCTCAGGAGTCCTGGGGAAATGGGTACTGACACAAAATGTGAGTACAGTTTTGAAAATTGCAGTATAATGTATTTTCTCTTTCACAGAATTGTTTATTCCACACGTCTGGGTGAAAATACTGAGAGGGAGTGAGGAAAGAGATAACTATGACCAATGAAAAGCAACATTCTATGTTCTATGTTTAGAAGAAAAAATCTGGGGCGGGTGCTGTGGCATAGAATGCCAAGCCCCCACCTACAGTGCAAGTATCCTATACAGGTGCTGGTTCAAGTACTGGCTGTTCCACTTCTGATCCAGCTCCCTGCTAATGCACCTGGGAAAGCAATAGAAGATGGCTCAAGTGCTTGGGGTCCTGCACCCACATGGGAGATCTGGAAGCAGCTCCAGATTCCTGGCTTTGGCTTGGCCCAGCCCTTGCCACGGCAACCATTTGGGGAGTGAACTAGTAGATGGAAGATTGATAGATCTCTCTCTCTCTCTACATATATATGTGTATGTGTGTGTGTATTTTTGACTTTCAAATAAAAATTTTTAAAAAAAGAAAAAATTTAAAACATTCTATTACAAATACAACTCATTTCCTGTTTAACAGAAAACTTGTTTAACTGGTTGTTATCTGTTACCTAATTATAGTCTTATAGTCATTTTAAATTAACATGGCAATAATAAAGTTTTCTTATGTTTATTGCCATCCTTCCAAATTTTATCACTTTTATTTTTTATTTTTATTTTTATTAAACTTTTATTTAATGAATATAAATTTCCAAAGTACAGCTTATGGGTTACAATGGCTTCCCCCTCCCAAAACTTCCCTCCCACCCACAACCCTCCCCTTTCCCGCTCCCTCTCCCTTCCAATCACATCATGATTCATTTTCAATTCTCTTTATATACAGAAGATCAGTTTAGTATATATTAGGTAACGATTTCAACAGTTTGCCCCCATATAGCAACACAAAGTGAAAAAAAATACTGTTGGAGTACTAGTTATAGCATTAAATAAGAGTGTACAGCACATTAAAGACAGAGATCCTACATAATATTTTTTTAAAAATTAATTAATTTTCTATGCCATTTCCAATTAACACCAGTTTTTTTTTCATTTCCAATTATCTTTATATACAGAAGATCGATTCAGTATATAATTAGTAAAGATCTCATCAGTTTGTACCCATGCAGAAACACAAAGTGTAAAAATACTGTTTCAGTACTAGTTATAGCATCACTTCACATTGGACAACACATTAAGGACAGATCCCACATGGGATCTAAGTACACAGTGACTCCTGTTGCTGACTTAACAATTTGACACTCCTGTTCATGGTGTCAGTAATCTCCCTAGGCTCTAGTCATGAGTTGCCAGGGCTATGGAAGCCTTTAGAGTTCGTTGACTTTGATCTTATTCCAATAGGGTCATAGTCAATCACTTTTATTTTAAAAATAGAGAAAATGGCAGTGATGATGAATACACTATGGACAGGAGGAGTGTTTGCTGAAAAAGTAACATAAATTCCATATGGAAAAGAATGTTTAGGAAGCTTAAATGTTTGAGCAAGGAGAATTTTTATCATTAGAGGTTATAGACAGGGACAATGCAAATGTGACTCTCAGGGTCAAAGTGGAAACCTGACAATTCAAGCCTTTGGAATGCACTCATTTATATCCTAATACATGTATTTTTTTAGCCTAATAAAAAACTTGTTCCATAATTGTCTCAAAACATAAGAGAATTAATATAAGGCTCACTTTATTAAATGAAGAACCTCCAGGAAGGAGAAGCCAATAACAACTACTTGGAAATAGTACTCATTTTCCAAATGTCTCTGGCTTGCTTTCTGTTCTATCTTCCAAGTTCTCCTGGCTCTCAGCTCATTCTCGGGGCCTTGCTAATCGCTAATTCCTTCAGCCCCATTTGGTTTCCAAGTGTCCTTGGATAACCTTGTTATTTCCAATAAGCCTCTGAAAATCTCCTCTCCCAATCTTGCTCTCCTTCATATTCGTGTCTCTTAACTTCTCTTAGTTTCTGTAGTTTTAGTTGCATGATTACTTGTGAGAATGTGTGTGTGTGTGTGCATGTGCTTGAGAACAATGAAAATAAGTGCTGCACTTTCAAGCAGTATTAATAGCATAAAGTAATAACATTGGTTATTCTCAAATTTGTCACAGGACAATTTCAATTAAAGTCATGCCATCAGTTCCAACTAATCAAGCCCCTAGCAAAATTTATGATCTCTCTACAACTTCAGTTTTCCTTCTAACTGCCCTTCCAGTGTTATCCTGAGTCACCTTTTGGCTGTTGGGACCATTTGGGGAGTGACCCAGAGGAAGGAGATCGCTCTCTCTCTCACTTTGCCTTTTCAAATAAAGAACTAAATCTTTAAAAAAAAGTTTTAGTCACCTTATGCATATTCCTCCCTTTTGTTTCCTATTCTAACTTAGGGAATAGGTCATTCATTTTTCTTTCCAAATGATCTCTTTGTGGTCACAATCACATTACCCCAGTGTGAGGTCTCCTCAGTTCTCCTATGGCCCTCCAGAGTTCAGGACTTCTAAACTCTGATGCCAAGGCCAGATAAATCTTATAACAACCACCATCACTAAGCACTTGTTCCATGCCATTTAGTACTATGCTAAATGCTTTGCATTGATTGTCTCACTATTCACAACAACCTTATGAGGTGCCATTATTCTTATTTTGCATGTACAGAGACTATAAAGCATGAGGGGTTGAAGTGGACTGTCCAGGTCACAAAGGAGGCAAGACAACACCAGCCTTTACACGTGTGCAGTTTGACACAGAGCCTGAGTTCTTAACTCCTACCCCGTTCTGTCTTCATGCTGGCTCTCAGAGTACAGGAAGAAGTTTTATGGATGCCCTATTTCCTACCAACACATGTCTAATTTCTGCTTCCTACCTCACATAGGGCTCTACAGTTCTACAGCACCTCCTTGTGAATCAAGTCAGGCACCTCATGGCGTCTGAACATCCCTCGCTAACTTCTACTTTGGTGCGTTTGTTAGAGTCCTGCCTTCGGTTGTCTGCCTTTGTCCCGTTATCTCTTGGAGTCCTACCCAGAGTTAAAGTTGAGCTTCTACTTTCCTTCTGAGGCCTTCTCTAAGGACTTGATGTCTTGCTGCTCTTCCTCCTTGCTCAACTGCACTGGCCAACATCCCACACAGTCCTCCCCACAAACCAGCAGAGTCTCAAGATCCCCAGAACTCACAGTTTGCTCTATATTATCTCCACTGTGCTTTCATCAGGTGTAGCAGGATGCTCTGGGAGAGGTCCCTAACTTATATATTAGAAATGTGGCTGGGTAGATGACTTCCTTCATTCAACCTTTCCTCTGTCATGTCACCATGACAGTGAGTAGGAGGGAAAGTTGTCTTGGCTGAAAGTCTGTCATAAAAGGCCATTATCACAGAAACTTTCTGTTATGAACAAATCAGTACTATAAGTGATTTTTTTCCCAAGTATTTATACATATAATTCATACTACTAATAATGAAAAAAAAATTTCTGATTGTTCATAGTAGCCAACAATTTGCATGTGTAGTTGGGGGCTTGTTGGTTACAGATCCTTAGTTTCCACACTTATTTTCAGTAGGGTCTCTGAGATTCGATGCACTTAGTGCACAACTGTCCTGTGAAAGCACTGGCAAGCACCGTGTTCTGGAAGCTGAGCTCTAGGGCTAGTGCTGTGGCATTCCATATGGGTGCCAGTTAGTCCTGGCTGGTCCACTTCTGATCCAGGTCCTTGCTAATGTGCCTGGGAAAGCAGTGGAAGATGGCCCAAGTATTTGGGCCCCTGTACTCATGTGGGAGACCTGAAAGAAGCTTCTGGTTCCTGGCTTTGGGCTGACCCAGCTCCAGTCATTGCAGCCATTTGGGGAGTGAACCAGTGATGGAAGATCTCTCTCTCTCTCTCTCTCTAACTCTCCCTCCTTCTAATTCTTCCTTTCAAATAAATAAATAAATAAATAAATAAATAAATAAATAAATCTTAAAAACAGAAACAAACTGGGCTCTCAAAAAGATCACACTTAGGAAATATGCTACCAAATATTCCTCAAGGCTACTACGCAGATTTGCAATTGAGAATGGATTGTTTCCCCATGCTTATCTGCAGTTTAATGCTACCAAATTTAGCATGCCTCCTTAAACACTGTTAGTAAATAATATGAGCAACTTTATCCTAACATATGACAACTTATAAATAAAAATGCATTCAGCGTGCTGCTCAGCATCCATCTTTTCTTTCTAACTTAAAACACCTCCTTTCTAGAGGTGATGGCAATGGGACAGATGACTTCCTGACACTCGGATAAAGGTCTGGGGTCTGCTCCAGCTGACTCAGACCCATCAAAGCTCAGGACATTCCTGTTGCTAGGTTATACAGATAATGTGCTTATTTTCCTGCTGGACTTTCTACCATGGTGGATTGGTCTGCTTTTCATTACTGTAACAAAATGCCTGACACAAACCTCTTAGGAAGCAAAGAAGCTGATTTTGGCTCATGGTACTACTGTGACTTCACAATCCCACATCAAGCACCTAAGTTATTTTGGCTTCTGATGAGGCTGACAATGGTAGAACATGCAGAAGGGATGGCATGGCATGCCAGGAAGCTGAGAGAACAGTTGGAACCAACTTGGCTTTTAGAACCAACCCTCTTATGAGAACTACCTTCCAAAGGCACCCCTGTAATGCCTTAAGGAGCCCTCACAAGGCCCACCTCCTAAACACCATAAGTGGATTAAGTTTCCACCTCCTCAGTACTATTATGCCTTTGGGGTCTAAATACAGGCATGAGTTCAGGAGCCAAATCTTTCTCAAACCATAGATGAGACTCTTTTCAATAGGTCTAACATGCAGACTAGGAATTTGCTTAAAACCAACTCCCTGACTGACTCTACTGCTGGTGTTGCTGGAACCAACACTTCGAAAAGCATCATTCTTAGGAGCTGACTTAGTCATAACGTCAAAGACACAGTGGTTCTTTTTTCAGCTACCACAATTCAATAATTTACCATGCCTATATCCCCTATAAATATTGTTCCCAACAACTGTGGCTGCACATCAGAATCATACAGGGATCTTCATTTAGATGGGCATGGCCAAGCATCACTGAGTATAAGATTCCAACCCAGAGGGTGCTGGGGCCCAGGGTACCATAGGTGGTTCTGATGCACAGCCAGATGTGTCCCAACAGAACACCACTGACGCCCCAATGATCACTCTCACGTGATTTGAACAATGAAGCAAGGTTACATTCTGGAGTTTCAGAGTTAGGGTTAGGTAATATGAATTTTGTAGTGATTTTTACAATTTACTTAATTGTTCATGGGAAAATGGAATTCAAACATAGGTTTACTTTGTTGCTAAAAATCTTGAAGGTTTTTTCCATAATAGGCATTTTCATGAACTTTTTGAAGACCCTGCATATGTAAGGATTTCAAATTTTTTTGCAGCAAAATAAACTTATCTTTTAACTGAACTTTCGCATGAACTTTGTGATATAGGCCTGTATTACTGTTACTGCTACTGTTGTCATAATACATCTAATATATTAAGCATTTACTATAATCCAGGCTCTGTGAAATACACTTTACCTACATTATTTCATTTCATCTTCGCAAGCTTTCCTTTTTCTTTTTTTCTTTCTGTTGAATCTCTTTAATGCTGTTAATGGTAAGTCTGTGAAAGATTTTCACAAGCTTTGGGGTGGGCATTATTATTATGATCCCATTTTACAGATGAAGACACCACAGCTTGGAAAAGCCAAGTTGTCCAAGGATAGCAACGGGATCTGAACTACTCAAAGTTCATATTTTTAAAAACTGAACCCCAAACAAAGTTGCTGATTCCATCTCTGGTTTTATTTTCCCCTTATCACTACTGAATATAACTACATGTTTTGCTTGCTGACGTACTGCCGCTCTCAGCACAAGGTAAGCATCAAGAGGGCAGGAATTTTGCTTATTTCACATACAACTATTTTCCTGCTGTCTAAGATAACGCCTGGTCATGCCTAACACAGAATAAGTACTCAATGTATTTTGTTCAGGGAATGGAGAGTGAATGATGTTTAAGGAAAAGTATAAAGGCATTTTGGAAAACAATTACCAAAAAAAATGAACTACTTTTTCACAAGACTTCTCTAATTTCTGTTGTCTACTCTGTGGTTTGGACAGGCTTTGAAAAGTTTTTATTATTTAAAAATGGTAAGATTATTTGCATAGGCATTAAAACTTATGAAATATACAAGTGGAAAGGTTTATCCACATGATTTGTCTAAGCAGAAGTGAGTGTTTAAGATCCTTCTGGAGGCCATTTAGCTTAATAGTTAAGACACAGGTTAAGATTCCCACAGCTTGCACTGGAATACCTGGGTTTGATACTTGGTTCCAGCTCCTGATTCCATAGTCATGGCTCAATTGGTCGGTTCCTGCCACCTACACTGGAGATCCGGATTGAGTCTCCCAGCTTCAGCCACTGCTCAGTCCTGGCCATTGTGTGCATCTGGGTAGTGAATCTCTTGCTCGCTCACTCTCATTCTCACTGTCTCTCTGTCTGTTGCCTATCTGTCCTTTTCCGTTTTTGACTAAATTTTAAAAAAAGATCCTTTTAAATAAAAATGGTAGTATAGCCTACCTTATTTTCTGCATGTTACAATGAGTCAGGGGCTAATCTAAGCTTGAGCAGCTATTTAGATAACCAAATAACTAGATGTAATGATTGTTATAATGTGTATTACTAGAAGTGGCATTATTTTGATAGGCTTTCTACAATTAAGATATACATCATATACATCATACATCTTAAGTATTAGTTCTTTGGTACATAATTTACAGCATAAACTTACAAAACAAATCTTCTGAGTATATTTTGGGTAGTCACAACATCCAGCATAAAAATCCAAATAGTTCAATCGTATTTTGTTAATGAAATTGTTAATTCAAATGTAACACAGTTTCTATTATAGAATGGATTTATGCCAAGATAAATACAGAGTCAAGCACTTTCTTCTCAACTACATGGACCTTTGCTGGAGTATTTACATACTAGAAGAGTGTCAAGTCCTTCATTACTAATGCTCTTGCTAATAACCGCACAATTTACCTTGTCATCAGGAAGTACATGCCAGATAGATATTGTTTTTTCTTCGACTTCATTGTTGATAGACAAATAAGAAGGCTGGTAGATTTTGGTTGGTTCTAATATTAATACCTTGAAAAGATAAGGCAAAGAAACTGATGTCAGTGACTTTAGATCTAAACCACTCAGAGCTGCTATAAAGACCCAGAGCAAGTTGATCAGAGGAGGTTCTGCTTAAACCACTTGAACTTGCAATTACTGTCATCCTTATTAGTCCTTTGAGCATCTCATGGTATTATACAATTATCATATGGTCCAATAATGCATCATTCTATGTCACTAATGGAATTGGAAATAAATTTTTGAAGTCCATATACTGGTTCAGCTATCCCCCAAGGGGATCTTCTAATGAGACTTTTTGAAAGCCTATATTTTATCATGTAGGACATGAGCTATTTCTATAAATATAAATGTATCAAAAGAAGGCAGAATCGTGGTGAAACAAGTAATTCTGAGCACAGCAAAGATTCCATATATAGAAATATATTTTAGGTTTCTAGTGTCACACTTTATCATAAAAATGTAGTATACAGTATGGTTTTAGCACCCATGCAAGTTGATTTGGAAATGATTTGGGTTATTATCAAGAGTCTTTTATATATAAAAGTCTTTTATATTTATATGTGTGTATACATATAAATATATAACAGAGAAGCAGACATAGCTGTATGAAAAATAAAAATATTTTTGCATGACGTTTAAGATAAAACAGGCATCTTCAATAGTGATATATTTAGCCTTGTGTGAGAAAAAGAGAATGAAAATTTGCTCCTATTTTGGAGATATCTGAGGGGCACCTGATAAGTGAGCTGAGAATTTCCATCAAAGACCAGCCTGCATGAGATATCCTATTATTACTAACATCTCACATCAGAAAAGAATAGCATTTAAATACCACACAAGTCCTGATTTCAAAGGAACTGTAATTATTATGTATTTGTACAGGTACTTAAAGGCACCTGCCTAATCCACATTCTCTATGCAGACTTCAGTAAGAATGATTTAAGAAAAAGAAAGAAAGCCAATACTTCAGTATCAGGGAAACTGGAACAATACTTGCTAAGTTTCACTGCTTAAAATTTAAGAACATTACCTTCAGAACTAATTTTGAATCAAATGCATTTTCGAATAAAAGTAGAGGGAAAATCCTTCAGAAGGTTCTATCAACAAGGAATTACAGATTCACAATGCATTAAAACGTAAGGAAGAAGGCACAAGAATTTGGTCAGAAAACTGACTCCTGGCCACACCGCAAACCCAATGTGTTTCTCTTAGTTTAAATTTATCACAATTATACATTTACATGTGGTAAAGTACGGAGAATTAGAGGAAGGGGTCCAGACAAACAAGATTTCTTTTACTCTCTGAGTATAAAAACTTTAAGGGCTCAAACAATTCAGGCTTTAGTGATGAAAAATAAGACAGATGAGGTTACATCAAAATGTTTGCAGAAAATGTAACTGAAATAAGTTGATTTTGGTGCAAAAAATTTTGAAATCCATACATATAAGGAATCTTCAAAAAGTTCATGAAAAATGAACATTATGAAAAAACTGTATATGAGTTTCAAAAATTTTTGGAACCAAAATCAACCTCTGTTTCCATTCTATTTTCCACAAAATTTTTGAAGTACCCACATATCACAATCACACAGTGAGAGCCTACCACGGATCTATTCTGACTCTGGAATCTTCTCAGCAGGTGAACCAAGGCCCAATTTCCAAGAGAAGGAGAGTGAAATGGTGCTGACTAGTACTAGCAACCAATTTCCAATCTAAATGCTGTGGAGATGGTTCTAGCAAATCTGAGTATCCCAGAGCTTGTGAAATTAAAACAAATAATAGGTAGTAAAAGGTAGGTTTCCCAAAACATTAAGCAAATATCCTCACTGACAAATAAGAGCATGAAAGGCTTTTCCAAAAGTTCATAGAAAATGCATATTATGAAAAAGCTATTCATGGATTAGATTTTTTAGTTGATCTTCAGTATATGAAGGCAATTGAAAATGAAACTCGATAAAGGGCGGGATGGGAGAGGGAGAGGGGAGGGCCACGGAAGGGAGGGAGGTTGGGGGGGGAAGCCACAACAATACAAAAGTTGCACTTTGTAAATTCACATTTATTAAATAAAAAAATAAATAAATAAACTTATCTTTTAAGTTTGAAGTCCCATTGTCTACCTTATCCACCAACAATGTGGACATGCTATTTTACACTAGAAAGGCCCAGTACTAAATGAATTCTTCTCTTGTTAAATGCTCTCTTTTTTGTTGTCTCAAGTATTTCTAACAGATAAACTCTGAACCATGTGTCATTAACTTGGCACAGGTTACGATTACTATTATCTAATGCTTGGTGTGCTTAGTGAGCTCTGATCTGCTCTTGAAATGACAAAATGTGAGGTATTTGTAGCACATATTATAGAGGTCACAGAAAAGGTGAGGAAAAGCAGGCAATATGACAACGTCAAGAAGTTAGTCACAATTCACTTAGGAGCATACAGAATCTTGCATGTAGTCTTAATCTTTTCCATTCATTAGCATTACAACCAACTGCTAATTTCATGTATCAAAGCAGGAAGTAGGACAGCCAGGTCTCTGAACCATAAAAAGCAGATATGTCTAGAGCTACATGTCTAAGATCCTATAGAATCTTTGAAAGCAATACACTCTTTCTCTTCCTCTTTTCTAGAACTAGATTATAATGGGTAAGTAGTCTGTAAACTTTTCAATGTGAGATAGAAAATACACCAAGAAAAGAAATATAGGAAAAGAACAAATCAAACTCAATAATAATAAACAATGAGATCATTCAAATAATTTCCCCAATACACCTTTTTTTTTTAAAGGTTTATTTATTTATTTGAAAGTCAGAGTTATACACAGAGAGAGAGAGAGGCAGAAAGAAAGAAAGAGGTCTTCCATCTTATGGTTCACTCCCCAATTGGCCGCAACGGCCAGAGCTGTGCTGATCCGAAGCCAGGAGCCAGGAGCTTCTTCTAGTTCTCCCTCACAGGAGTAGGGGCCCAAGGACTTGGGCCATCTTGTATTACTTCTCCAGGCCATAGCAGAGAGCTGGATCAGAAGTGGAGCAGTTGGGTCTCAATCCAGCGCCCATATGGGATGCCGGCACTTCAGGCCAAGGCGTTAACCTGCTACGCCACAGCGCCAGCCCCCAAATACACTTTCAATACTCCTTTGCCCAAGGTCACAGTTATTTACTTGGAGGAATGAGAAGGAATGTGGTGGTATGACCGGAAGCAATTAACTTAAATATTTTCTAATATAAGCCATCCTGGCTGTTAGTCAGATCCACTTAAAAGGAGGGCTAATGCTACCTTCCTAATCGAGACCTACTGCAGAGTGAGATGCAGGAGATGCCCCTCTAAGGACATGATGATTTACAGTGACTGACAGTACCACAGGTACCAGAAACCCACATTTCTCCATGTCATGGAAAATGGATGGAAAGTTCCAGAAGTAGTCACAATGTATTACCCAAATAAACTTTGTTTTTCTCCTACAATATTGCCTATATTGACATTTTAAAAATTCCCCTTATTGGCTTCATTATTTGTAAAAGCAATTTCTTCACAGCTTCTGCATTGCTTGATCATACATGTAAACATAAAAATATATTCAAGTAGCTGACCCTAAGGCAAATTTCCATTGAACTCATAACTTTTTGGGAGACTTCTGTCTTCTGAAATCAACAGAAAAAACTCAAGAAGAGCTAGAAAACTGCACAATTTGCACAGTTTAACACCAATCATGGGAAAGCAATCTGGAGTACAAGTTATGAATTCTAACATTGGAGTACTATTTAGAAAGTAGGAAAACACTGCATTTTACAGTCTTTTCATAAAAAAGATTGTCCTCAAGTAAGTCACTAGATCAAAGAAGGAAATGGACTGCTGAAAGAAAAAAGAAACAATAGTTATGTTTGCAAGATGTGTAACAAACACTTCTGTGTGTCTACTACCAGCGGATAACAAAGTGTAAATGTTCTGTCTTATTTGCTTCAAAACTTTTTAAAAAGAAATGAAGAGCTGCCAATAAAGCTGAAGTCTCCACAATCCCTTTTACAATCCTAGCATTCTACCTCCATAGATCTAGATCATACACCACAATATCCAGCAATTCCTCTGCCCCCAGCATTTTCTGAAAAGGCTCATGTCCTCAAATATTTGCCTACTGTTATAAAATATTTTAATTCTTTAAATTCAACAGGCAAAAAAAAAAAAAAAAAAAAAAAGAAAGAAAAAGAGTGTCTTAATTTGCATTTTCTTATGACCTGCCTATTTTTCTTTTTCCTGCTTCCTTGTTAGTTTTTTCTTATTTATTTGGAGGCTTTTTTTAGATATTAGGCAAACTGAGCATTTTTGCAGCTTTTGTATTAAATATTTTCTCCCTATCTAGTCATTTCCAATTTGGCATGTTTATGATGTTTTTACTGAACAAAATCAAATTGGTCAAGAGAGTCGCCCCTCAGTATCTGCATGGGATTGGGTCTAAACCCCAGGCTCAGGTAACTGAATCTATAGATGTTGACGTTCCTCGTGTGAAATGGTGCAGCATTTACACACAGCCTAAGCACAGCCTCCTGAATATATTAAATCGTCTGTAGATTAGTTATACTATATACATAAAACACAACGTTGTTGCTACGTAAAAGACTTTTATATTATATTGTTTAGGGAATCATAACAAGAAAAACATCGGCCTGTGGCCGGCACCAATGGATTCTTTTTTTCCCGAATCTATCTGACTGGCAGCTGGCTGAATCAAAGGCAATTCTATGTTCCTTTAGGAAACCTGCAGATTATATCTACAGTCTCCTGAACTTCTCACTTAATATTTGCTAATTACATTTTTACATTCACTTATCTATATTATGAAATACAAATTCATATCAAACTAATTTAAATTAGCTCAAAGTGGTGAATATAAATAGTTTCTTCTCCTAGCCAGTTTTCTAGTTCATTAAGTCAACAGTCAATTAACTACTTGAGTTGTGTGCTCTCTTCCCTCGCCATCACATTTACTGCTACTCAGCACACCAGCTAGCGGCAGGCTGCCAGCTCACTGCTAAGTAAGTATTTTCCTAGGCTACCACGTTATCTGGGCTAGAAAACAAACTGAAGTGGTTTAGTTTCAAAGGCTTTTCAATTAAGGATCCTGCTGCGCTCACGGCTTCATCTGGAAGCCAGAGCAAAGCATGTTCATGCCAGCAAGGGATTGAATTAAATGAGGCCCATGATCCTATCAACAAGAGCTAGAAATCAAGACTTTTCAAAAAGAATTGAGAATTGTCACCACCTCTGAATACAGAAGATCAAGACGAGACAGCTCAAGCAAGAGAGCTTTGTGGCATCGCTTTGACATGGCAAGACATCTGTAATACATAGTCAATTGCCACTAATTCTTGAATTGGACACGAAAGCCATACTACTTTGGATGGTATTCTGAGAACTATCTAGATGGGGTTGGCACCAGCTGAGAGAATGGGCACTATATTTTTAAAATGTGTGTGTGTTTGTGCTCTACATGTAAAGATCCATCTAGAAGGAGGGGGTCTTCAAAAAGCCCATGGAAAATGTGTATCATGAAAAAACTAAGTATGGATTTCAAAATTAATTGCCTCAAAATGAATGTCTTTTTACTCCATTTTTCCGTGAACTTCTTGAAGTACACATGCAGACATTTCACCAGAGAAGAGTCCACAAGAGTTGCAGATCAGGAACAACAAGTCATCATTTCCCATGGTCTACAGCACCCTCAGTAGTGACCGGGGATGCTGTATGTACCTCTGAAGTACATGGGTAATGAGTGGGACAGACAGTTCAGCAACACAGGTGAGCCTAACACTCTTTACTATGGGATGGTAATGACACTGAAGACACAGCCAGTGACAATGCAGCATTGGTAAAAGCATCCATCCAGGGGCCAGCACTGTGGCACAGTAGGTAAAGCCACTGACTGCAGTGCTGGCAACTCAATACGGGTACTGGTTCAAGTCCCAGCTGCTGCACTTCCAATTCAGCTCTCTGCAATGGCCTGGGAAAGCAGTGAAAGATAGCTTAAGTGCTTGGGCCCCTGCACCCACATAGGAGACCAGGAAAAAGCTCCAGGCTCCTCGCTTTGGATTGGTGCAGCTCCAGCCGTTGCTGCCATTTGAGGAGTGAACCAGAGGATGGAAGACCTACCTCTCTCTCTCTGCCTCTGCCTCTATGTAATTCTGCCTTTCAAAAATAAATAAATAAATAAAAAACCATCCATCCGTCTGGTTTGAAGAAATGACTTACTAAGCTAACCAAGAGACCACCTTTTCATTGCCTGGGAAAGCACACAGAATCCCTTATCAAAAGGAACCACTCGCATTCCATGGCCAAAACATAAGAATGTATCCCTTTCCTCTGATTTTGAAGAAGTTATTTTTAAAAGTAAGTTACAGAACACCAATTTGCAGGAAAACGATGTATTAACCAGATGACGACAGTCTCAGGGCACGGAGACCAGGATGCTTATCCTGCTCCGAGCTCAGAGCGAGATGTTCTTCCAATCAAAACAACATGAAATGTACTGAAATTTCAAAGAGTACTCACTGGAAACCTAACGACAGTAACATCTGTTTTTGTGGCCTCCACCAAGAAATCCATCCAAAAGTCCACGAGCTCTTGCTTGGCCACAGGCTGTTCCGTGGTCAGTTTCACAAAATGCTTATATATCAAAATTGTCTCTACAATAGACTTGAGGTACCTAAGAATCAAAAGATATAAAACCATACAACAGGCAAGTTTAGAACCTCCTGTTCCAACATATCCCAGTTTCATTCTGTAATGTAATTTATATGCTGCATTAATAATTATACATTCATGCTTTGACATGATAGCCCATTTAAATCTCACAAAAATTCAATGAAATCGACTGTTTTATACCCCATTTTATTTGTTTGAAAGGCACAGTTAGAGAGAAAGAGAAGGAGGGAGGAAAGGAGAAGGAGAGGGAAAGGGAGAGGGGGAGGAGGAGAGGGGGAGGGGCAGGGGGAGAGAGAGAGAGGGAGGGGGAGGGGGAGAGAGGGAGAGGGAGAGAGAGAAAGAAAGAGAGACTTTCATTCAATGGTCCACTCCCCAAATGGACACAACAGTTGGAGTTGGGCCAGATCAAAGCCAGGATCCTGAAACTCCATCCAAGTCTTCAACGTGGGTGGCAGGGGTCCAAGTACTTGGAAAACCACCCACTGCATTCCCAGGCACATTAGCAGAGAGCTGGATGGGAAATGAAGTAGCCAGGACTCACTCTTACACAGGATACCAGAAGGAGACTTAACCTGCTGTACCACGTTTCAGACATGAGAAAACGGAACTTTAGAGCGTGTAAGTAACTTGGTCTGGGCCACACATCTACTTGAAACATGAGTTTTAAAATTCTTATATTCTGTTCAAGCAGTGGTAAATTTGTTTTTAAATAGCAGGAGTCTTCAAAAAGTCTATGGCAAAATATATATCATGATAAAGCTACACATAGCATTCAAAACATTCCTGCACCAAAACCAACTTCTTTTGATTCCATTTTGCCACAAACTTTTTCAAGTCCCCTGGTATGATTCCTTGAGGAAGCGTTCCTAAATAGACTACATGGGATGGGCACTGGGCCTAGTGGTTAAGGCACTGCTGGAGATGCCCACAGCCATATTGGAGGGCCTGGGCTGGAGTCTCTGCTCTGCTCCTGATTCTAGCTTTCTGTTAATGCAAACCCTGGGACCAGCAGTGACACCTTGAGTGACTGACTGGGTTCCTGCCTCTCACATGGGAGACACAGGTTGTGTTCCCAGGTCCCAGCACTGTCCCAGCATAGGGCCTGCTGCAGGCATTTGAAGAGAGAACCAGCAGGTGGCAGCTCTCGCTCTTTCTGTTTCTTTCTCTTGTCTTTGCCTCTCAAATACATGTTAAAAGAAGAAATTCACATTCATTTGAAAATAAATAAATACACCCATAATAAGATTTTATTTTGCTCTGAAGCAATTCAGCTCATGTTTTATACAAAATGGAGATAAAACTTTAAAAATTATACAATAACATCAATAGAGGCGTAACACAACAGTTATGGGGGCATGGGAGTATAGACTTAGTGTATAAGGCAGGGTTTAGGTCAGGGTCTGCTTCAAGACCAGACATGACTCATGTGTGTTCCACACGTGGGTTAGAGCACGGGAAGAGGCACTCTCAGTAGGTGCCAAGACACAAACACATGAAGCCACAAATGGCAAGTTCAGTATGAAGAGAGAAGAGTGTAAACCTCAGGTATGACAAGAGCTGAGGTTGGAATGACTCTGGGCAAACCTTCTTTGACAAGCTATAGAGATAACTTTATCTCATGGATGTGAGGATTTCAATGCAGCAGGAAGGTCAGGCATGCATTTAAAATTCTGCAGTTTTTGTTTTTGTTTTGTTTTTGAGAGACATAGAGAAGGGGAAAGAGAAAAAGAGAGACAGAGTGAGAGCACTCCCATCTGCTGGTTCAATCTTCAAATGCCCACAATGGGGCACTGGGTTGGGTTGGGTCAAAGGTGGGAGCCAGGAACTCAACCCAGGACTCCCACAGAGGTGGCAATTACTTAAACCATCACTGCTGCCTCCTAGGGTGTGCATTAGCAGGGAGCTGGAGTCAGGAGCAGGAGCCAAGCATTGAACCTGAGTACACTGATATGGGACACAGGCATCTTAACCACTAGGCTAAACATCTGCTCTCCAGGCATGCACTTTAGAAAGGTCACTGTGGGAGTGATATCAGCAAGGATACCTGAATGGAGGAAATCATTTAGGAAGCCATGGGTGCCTTAACATGGCGGCCATTTCCTCACGTGGTTCCTGTATGTGGCCAGTGGCAGGCCCTGAGCTGCTCTGGAAGGCAGACCCTTCAAAGCCATTCCAGCAAGTGGTCAGTCACTATAACTGATGTAAAAATAAAATTAGCATTGTTTTTCAAAAGGGTCCTACATGCAGATGGAATTTTTCATCTCTCCAATGCCAATAGATAGTAATGAGACTTGAGTGCCTTCCAAGAACAATCTGAAATTAGCAAACACATATCTAGGATACATGCAGATGTGTCAGTCAAACTCTAACAACAAGAAATGAAAATCAAGAATAAGAATTCCCGAACTGAGACTACATCAGAAAAGACACAAAGGAAATGCATTGGGAGCAGAGACCCAAGAAGAGGAGATGGAAACATGGTCTCAATTCCCAAAGCTCAATCAGACCTGCAGGTGTAGAATGGGTGGTCTCTCTATGATTCATGGAACCTTGTCCAACTGAGACCAGTGGATTGGCTAATGTGGAAGAGGAGCAGGGCTAAGTAAGTGACCAGGTGGTATCTCCTATGTCCAAAGTCATCCATCCCTACATTCAACACCTCACCTTCATGAATCTCACACTCCCCTCTGAATTCTAATTTTATTCCATAAACACATAATATAACCTAATTGGCACTTCAATTAATATGGGAACAACATGAGATTACTCAGTAAACATAATTGCATAAACATGTAGGAGCAATGATTACCATGCTGGTGTCTTCAGTTTAAAAAGCTTTTCTGATGCTTGAATGACTCGCATGTGGTCGTTGGCCAGGACACTGGCCCCTAGAAAAAATCCAACTTCCCAGTAGCTCTGAAGATTTTCTAAGTTTCCTTTTTTACCGAGAAGGCTACTTATCTTCACCCCTAGAAGGAGAACAGAAGTAGAATGTCAGAACACACCTCAGACAGGCAAGCTAACTGTTCACCAAAAAGCAAGATTAGAATAACTTTGTGAAGTTTCTGATTATTAAAATGGGTCAAGTTCATTGCAAAAAAGACTAATCAGAAAAGCTACACAGAAGAAAGTGAAAATTACCCTTTAATGTGAGAACCAAGGCAACTGTCTGATATATATCAGTGTAGAACTTTTATGTATGAAAATGTTTAACAATAAAATCTCAGAAATAGTTTTAAAATAAAATTTCAGCTTTATTCTTATATCCCATAGTTTAATTCTATGATGTTTACCTTTAGCCTTTGTATAAATTTGTCACACAAGCATGACATCCTGTTGTTCAGCATTTTGACAAAATATGTGTTTTGGCTGGCAAACAGTGTTATAGTATATAGAGGTGCTGTGTTATATTTACACAAATGCAGATGGATGGTCATTTTTTATTACCATGAACATTCATGTACAACAGCTTTGGGCACTTGTTCAATTATTTCCTTGTACTGAGGTCCTAAATATATATTTGTTGGGGATGGAAGATACACCCATTTGTTGACACATAAATGCTGAATCCATATCTGCTCTCACTAGAAGCATCTGACAATGACTTCGTTCCCACACCACTTCCAGTTACAAGTACTATCAACTCCACTCATCTTTACCAAGATGATGGACAGAAAAAAGCACACAGCCCTTTTTGCCACTGAGGTTGACTATTTTTTCATACATGTGTATCTGTTCTGGGAATGAGCTTTGATGCACTCTGCATATATGATATATGAAACTAAAGCATATTACTTTTTAAGAATAGTTAAAAACATAACTTATTTTAATTTAGGATTCCTTTTTCTCTCTTCTGCTCTTTCTCTCTCTCACCAAGAATACAGGAATAAATAGCTTGGTACATAAAATCTGTTCTATATTTAGCATTATTTCCACTGGACAGAGTTGCAAAATAACTACTGATATACTTGATTCCAGGCTACAATATTTTTAAAGCTTTGGATCCAAAGGATAAATTAATAAAGCATTATCTCTGATGTATGAGCCTACCATAGTTACCAAGTCCTTACCAGCTCGGTATTTTTATTTAAAAACATTTTTGACTAAAATTTTAAGCAGAGGTCATTACATCATCATTGGCTTATCTAGCTACCATTTTCCCAATTCTTTGATTCACCTATTTCTGTAATTTAAATTTTGACAATGCTTCCAAAAAGAACTGGTTGACTTGAGGGGCAAGTATTTAAGATTTTTAATAGTTTAATTTTCATCATGGTTTTATCACCTTGAGGCTGTTATTAGATTCAAGGTTGTTTTACTAAAGGAAAGACAGGAAACAAGCCTGTACTGAACAGTCATCCTATGCCTAGCACTCGGCACACTTTTCAATCCACACAACGCTATATAATGAGTTAGAGATGATCTCCCTTTTGTAGCATGGGAAACAGGGTCCAGAGATGGTTAGCAACTTCTTTAAGGTAGTAAACTCACAAATGGTAGAAATTAGATTCTTTCCACTTTAACTTTCCAGCATGAAGAATTTTAAACATACATGAGAGTAGAAAAAACTATAATGAAAGACCATATTTTCAACAAATGCTAACATTTTGCTATTGTTTCTCTGGATATTTCTCATGAACCATCTCAAGTTAAATCATAGACATTATGTCACTCTTAAATATTCTAGCATATGCCTAAAACACCTCATATATCCTATTCCATTATAGTACCTAACAAAAATAATAATTCTCTAACATTAGTGAATACCATTGGAGTGCCTGGTTTGATACCTGGCTTTGATTCCTGACTCCAGGTCCTGGAAGACAGTGGTGCAGGCTCACGTAATTGGGCTCCTACTACTCACATGGGAACTCTGGATTGAACTCCTAGTCCCTGGCTTTGGCCTGGCCCAGTTGTGGTCATTATGTCCATGTGGGGAGTAAACCAGTGGATAGGAGTTCTTTGTCCCTCCCCTTCCTTCCCTCCTCTCCCATCTCTGTCTCTTAAATAAATGTATACCTATTTTTTTTTTTTAATGACAAGTGCCTCACTTTCCCCCCTCTGTACTGAAAATAACTTGTACCCAGGAGATTTGTTTCAGAGAGTCTGGATTGCTAATGTCTAATAGGCTGCTGTGAACTATCCCAAGTAAGAAGTTGATTTTGATCCAAATGAACCTTCTTTTTGTTTATGGTAATATGGAGTGTCCAACAGCCACTGCTTCATTCTGCCAGCTTTAAAAGACTGCTTTACTTCCAATCCAGCTCTCTGCTATGGCCTGGGAAAGCAGAAGATGGCCCAAGTCCTTGGGTCCCTGCACCCACTTGGGAGACCTGAAAGAAGCTCCTGGCTCCTGGCTGGATCAGCATAGCTCTGGCCATTGCGGCCAATTGGGGAGTGAACCAGCAGATGGAAGACCTTTCTCTCCCTTTGCCTCTGCCTCTCCTCTCTGTGTAACTATTACTTTCAAATAAATAAATAAATCTTAAAAAAAAAAAGTCAATGTCAACTCCAGAGATGACTTACAGGCGTCGACAAACCTTCCTTTTGAGTTCAGGAACAGAGCAATAAAAATTAGTTTTAAATCACAGCTCAGAGTACCACTCCAATCTGGTAGCAATAAACACTTCATCACTTTTAGTCTGAGGTTTCTAAAAAGTGTTTTACTATACACACACTTTCACAGGTAAATTTCCAAGAGCATTACATATGGGTCACTTGTAAGCCCTTAACAAAGTAAAAAAGGACCAGGACTCATTTTTCTTTAAGGAAAATTAAAATATTCTTCAGTTAAAAATCTTAAGGGGCCGGTGCCGCAGCTCAGTAGGCTAATCCTCCGCCTGCAGCACCGGCACCCCGGGTTCTAGTCCCAGTCGGGGCGCCGGTTCTGTCCCGGTTGCTCCTCTTCTAGTCCAGCTCTCTGCTGTGGCCCAGGAAGGCAGTGGAGGATGGCCCAAGTGCTTGGGCCCTGCACCCGCATGGGAGACCAGGAGGAAGCACTTGGCTCCTGGCTTCAGATCGGCGCAGTGCACCAGCCATAGCGGCCATTTGGGGGTTGAACCAATGAAAGGAAGACCTTTCTCTCTGTTTCTCTCTCTCTCACTGGCTAACTCTGCCTGTCCAAAAAAAAAAAAAAAAATCTTAAAGGAAAAATTTCCACTACAATTCACATCTTCATTACAAATCCTTCCTCCCCTCCCCCCCCCCATGAAAAATAAGGCCAAATGTCTGAAGTAATAACTCCTACAGGAGTTGGGAATGGGTTTGGCATTTGGCCTAGTGGTAAGACACTTGAGATGTTCATATCCCATGTCAGAGTGCCTGGTTCTGCTCCTAACCCCAGCTTCCTGTTAATGCAGACCTTGGCTGGCAGAAGTAATGCCTCATGTGATTGGATTCCTTCCACCCATATGAGAGACCTGGATTGAGTTCACATCTCTCAGTTTTAGTCTGGCCCAGTCCCAGTCGTTATGAGCATCTGAGGAGTAGATGGGATCATGGGAGTTTTGTCTATCTGTCTCTTTGCCTATCAAATAAATTTAAAAACAAACAAACAAACTTAGAAATGTTTTGAAAGAAGTTAGTTAAAGACTCAGGAAAGTAAAATCTGATTGCCATAGACAACAGTATTCCGGGATCTAGAATCTCAAAAAAATGTGATCAAAGCCAAAACCATGAAAATTGCTCAAAATATCATCCCTAATATGCTTTAATTTCTTTAAATTCCAGGAAGCGTCAGCAGATGAGACAATATTTACAGACGAAAGGGACAAAAGCACATTCTATCCATGGATGCAATTCAGAGATGTTCTCTGAGGAGGTTAGACACTGCCCAGACTGCCATCTGTCTGCAACACCGACACACTCACATGGATGCAGGTGCACAGGAGAAATTGAAAAGCAAATAACAGATTTTTTTTTTAAAGCATCAGGAGGGGTCCAGTGTGTGGTACAGTGGGCTAAGCCGCCAGCTGCCACACCAGCACACACCATGTGAGTGCCACTTTGAGACCCAGTTGCGTCACTTCTGATCCAGCTCCCTGTTAATGCACCTGGGAAGCAGAAGATGGTCCAAGTGCTTAGGTCTCTGCCATCCACGTAGGAGACTCAAATGGAGTGCCAGGCCCCTGGTCTGGACCTGGTCCAGCCCCAGCTGTTAAAGCCTTTTGGGGACAGAAGACATCTCTCTCTCGCTCTCTGCAACATTTTCAAATAAATAAATCTTTAAAAAACACAAAGCATCAGGAAAGCAGAACCTAAAATAGCAAACATTTCTGATGTGCCACAAAAAACTAACCTTAGTTAGGAAGCTGAATACAGAGCCCATACTGACAATACTAATTTGAGCTGCAACAATAAATATTAACCAGGGGGCTTTTAGGAACAGATAAAATAAATCTTATACTGTTCTCTGGATTTTGCACAATAGTATGAGACACCACCAAGAAGGTACAATAAAAGAATTTTTTTTCAGGACGTCAGATGTGATAGAAAGCAAAGGCATCTATCTATGAAGAGTTTTTTGTTTTGTTTTTTGCTTTGCTTTTCCTCTGGGGCAGGATTTTTGGCACATCAGGTTACACTGCTGCTGAGGATGCCTGCATTCCACACTGGAGTATCTGGAATCAAGTCCCATCTCCACTCTCATTCCAGTTTCCTACTTATGTGCATCCTGGGAGGCAACAGATGATGGTTCAAGTACTTGGGTTCCTACCAACCAAGGTGGGAGACCAGAATGAAGTTCCTGGTTTCTGGGTTCAGCCTATCCCAGCCCCGGCTGTTGCAGGCACCGGGGGAGTAAACCAGCAGTAACCCCTCAATCTGTTTCTCTCCCTCTCTCTGTCACTCTGCCTTTCAAATAAATAAATCTTAAAAAAGAAAAAAACTGGGTTTCTTTGCACCAAGCTGGGTTCAGTTTCGTGAGTTCCATGTAAAACAGCAAGCTGTAATTACCAACTTTCCGAAGCTCAAAGGAAGATTCAAACTGGTGACCGGCTGCCAGGAGGAGGACAGCATAATTAATTCCCGACTGCAGTGTTGGCTCAGACTCAAATGCCTTTTTGAACCTATAAAAAAACCACAAATGTACAAGTTTACTTTCTCAATCATGAAACCCTGGGTGTGCAGTAACTTCTGTTTGCATAACTCCAATGCCTGAGCAAGAAATATTCCGTTGGCCTTCACCCCAGAATGTAGTGTGCTCTTAGATTTAATGCTCAAGTAACTGCACCTCCTTGTTCCCGGCTCCACTGCATTCCTCTTCTTACTCTGCCCTCAACCTAGTGACCTCAATCTTTTTAAAAATCCTCTCTTCAACTGCCTACGAGGAATGCGTGAATGCATTTAGGTAATTACAGAAATTTGACCATAAGGATCCTGCACATATTTTTGAGAACTCTTAAAAATAAACCAAACATTGAAGATGATTGTATGGGTAACATACTGAAAAGATCAGTTCCATATGACTGACATAGAATGTCCGTTACAGGGAGGAATGAAGAAAAACAGACTGTGCTTCTGCATACTAATTTTGGCTCCAAGTACCCTTTTCTGAATATGCATGAAACTGTATATTAACCTTTGAAAGCACTTCAACACTTGAAAGGACTTCAGTGTTAATATCCACTGTATTTTCAAGGTAATACTTCCTAGCACCCTCTTAAGTGTTTCTTCACAAACATCATTAAACAGGCCATAATACTCAGCATTATTTCTTCTGGGAACATGGAGCGGAAAATGAAAACAAACTCTCTACTGAATAATAGAATCTGCCTCAGACAAGCAAAATGTTAAATGAAATCAGGCTGAGGAAAATATAGGACTAAATACCTAATGAATGACCATTTAATGATGCAACAAAGTTATATAAGGGAAAATAATTACAATTCCAAGATAGAGTCATTCCGACTTAAATCATAATTGTGTGAAAGAAATATAAGAATAGTAAAAGTGGTGTTAATCCCAATACTGTAAATTACACTGTATTCTTAGCTTTTATATATACTTGAAATTTTCCATAATTTTAAACATGAAATATCAAATGAAAACATCTGTTTTTTTTTTCTGAATATTGAAGATTCTGTGCCTTTTTAAAACTGTCTTTTTGAGTATAACAAGCCTCTCTGAGTGGGAACAAAAATCAAATAAACATTAATCTTAACTAGTTGGCAGTGACTGTTATATACCTGTAGGATAAGAAAAAAATTTTCCAACTGCATCACTGTAGGTGATTAAATAGCACTTTTATCTGTCCAGAAGTATAGATGTTTCCACTCTAAAATGGAAAAAATATGTACCCAAATGCAGATATTCAAAGTCTTATCAATGAAAGACATCATTTACAAGGCTCCGACCCATATATGTCACAAAGGCCTTTGTTCAGAGGCCCAACAAAAAAGTGGAGTCCCAACAAAAAAGTTTAGGAAAAAAAAGAAGTGACACACTTTCTATTCATTTGTATCAAGATCAAGTAATATTTTCAACAAATAAATTTTCTCATTCTCTGGAAACCAAAGAATAAGGAATAACTCTTTTTAAAAAAGATTTATTTATTTATTTGAAAGGCAGAATTATAGAGAGAGACTGAGAGGAGAGAGAGGGAGAGAGAGAGAGAGATCTTTCATCTGCTGGCTCACTCCCCATATGGCAGCAACAGCCAGGAGGAACTTCCTCCAGGTCTCCCATGTGGGTGGCAGGACCCAAGCACTCGGGCCATCTTCTGTTGCTTTTTTTCCCAGGCCATTAGCAGGGAAGCTGGATCAGAAATAGAGCAGCCAGGTCTTGAACTGGCACCCAGGCAGTGGTTTAACATACTGTGCCACAGGGCCGACCAGGGGGATAACTCTATAAAGTTATGAATAGTTCTGGCATGTTAAGCCTCCGCCTGCAATGCCAGCATCTCATATGGGTGCTGGTTCAAGACCCAGCTGCTCTACTTCCTATCCAGCTTCCTGTTCATGGCCTGGGAAAGCAGTCGAAGACAGCCCAAGTACTTGGGTCCCTGCACTCACATGGGAGACACAAAAGAAACTCCTGGCTTCTGGCTTCGGCCTAGCCTAGCCCCGGCCATTGTGGCCAATGAACCAGCAGATACAAGCTCTCTCTGTTTGTTCCTCTCTGTAACTCTGCCTTTCAAACAAATTTAAAATAATAACAATAATAAAATTAAGCTTGGGCTTGACATAGACAGAAAGTTCTTCCCTCTATGAAACTACCAATTGAAATCCAGACCCAACCCAACTTAAGGCATGTGTTGTGTTAACTGGCTTCTTAGCTTATCTGGTTAATAAAGAAAAGTGAGAACCATGGTGCGAGAAAATAGAATGATCTCCAGTCTCAATAATGTTTACAAAAGTTCCAGGACATAAGATCCAGGGAAATGTGACCAATAAACAAGCACCATAAAAGCTCCTCTAGAGTTGATTCAGACATTGCAGTTTATAGGTATGGTCTTGAAAAATAATCATTACAAAGATGGTAAAGAAATCAGAGAAAAGGATGGAAAAAATAGATTAAAGAATAAACAACTTTAACAGAAAGTTAGAATTAAAAAACAGGAATGAAACAATCTAAAACTGAAATATATAATCTTGAAAATCATAACTAATTGCTTGGGATTAAAAGCAGACTAGAGGGGCAGTGCTGTGACGTTGCAGATAAAGCCACCATCGCCACCATCTGCAGTGCCGGCATCTCATATGGGCACCGGTTTGAGTCCCAGCTGCTCCACTTCCAATCCAGCTCTCTGCTATGGCCTGGGAAAGCAGTAGAAGATGGCCCAAGTCCTTGGGCCCATGTACCCACATGGGAGACCTGGAAGAAGCTCCTGGATTTGGATTGGCACAGCTTTGGCAGTTGCGGTCATCTGGGGAGTGAACTATCAGATGGAAGACTTCTTTCTCTCTCTCTGCCTCTGCTCTCTGTAACTCCGGCTTTCAAATAAGTGTTTTTTTTTTTTTAAAAAGCAGATGAGACAAAATAAAGTTTTGGAGAAGCAAAAAAAAAAAAAAAAGTCAATACAAAGTATCTTCACTGAAGTTGAAAAAGAAAGAAGAGGGGGAAGAAAAACCCAAAATGGGGCATAAGAGACACACTGGGCATTTTTAATAGTGTAACATATATTTTACTGTATCCACATAAAGGAAGACAGAGAATATGGACTACAACAAACATCTGAAGACATAATCGATAAAAATATTCTCAAACTAATGAAAACATAAATGCACAAGATTCAAGAAGCTCAGCAACCATTAAGCAGGATAAAATCATAACAGTCTAAATGTGGGAACCAAAACCACAGAGAAAAACCCAAGATCAGCCAAAGAAAATGATGTATTAACTTCAGTGGAGCAATAAAACTGCCAGCTGAATTTGCAATATAAACTATGGGAGCTTAAATTCAGAGTAACAAAAGGGAAAAACAAAAAGTGAAAAAGGTATCTTCAGATAAGTGAAAACTTAGTTACTAGAACATCTGCATGACAAAAATTACTAAAGAACTTCTGACTAAAGGAAAAGTGATTCCACTTGGAGGCACTGAGCTTTAAGAAAAAAAATCACATTAACAATGGTAAATATATGACTAGATTTAAAATATATGAGCTACATATGGTCCTTGACTTACGATGTGGTTATATTTTGATATACTCATCCTAAATTGAAGACATCAACAATGCATTTAATGCGCCCACCTTCTGAACACTATAGCTTTTCCTGGGCTACTTTAAACACGGCCAGAACACTTAGACCAGCTTACAGCTGGGCAAAATTCATCCAGCACGAAGCCTATTTTGTAATGAAGTGCTGAACATCTCAGGTAGCTTACTGAATACAGAAGTCTGTATAGTCTCAGATGTTCAGAGAATTACATGGTATACTGCTGGCCTGGGGAAAGATCTAAATGCAGTCTTGTTTCCACTGAATGTGCATCGCTTTTGCACTCTTGTAAAGTCAAAAAATCATATGTCTAACCACTGTAAGTCAGGGACCACGGGTATTTAAAAGCTACTGATGATTTAAACTGCTCTAAACTTCTTTCCCTGTTCTGAAAACAGTAAAATACAAGTTTAAGGTAGAAAATAAATCAGGAGTGGAGGGCTAAATGAAAAAAAGGATACATGAGACAAATGGAAAATAATTAGTAACATGGAAGCTGTAAGTGCTGACTTCACTCCCAATTCCAGGTTCCTGCTAGAGTGTACCCTGGCAGCACATGGTGACTCAAGTACTTGGGTCCTCCACATAGGAGACCTAGAGTGAGCTACTAGTCACCAGCTTTGGCCTGCTACAGCCTGGCTATTCTGGGCATTTGGGGAGTGAACCAGTAAATGGGAGCCCTCTCTGTTTATTGGTCTGTCATTCTGTTTGTCTACCCTTCTCCATCTCCCTCTCCTCTCTGCCTCTTGAAAAAGAAACAAATACATTTTTAAAAACTAAACTGACAAAAATATCAGTAAGTATATGGAAGATTTCAACAATGTGATTAACCAAGTTACTCTGACTTATCTGGAACATCATACCTGACAAGTGTGGACCATAATACTGAGTCACGAAGTGCTTTTTAGCATATGTTAAAGGAATGGAAGAACACAGAGGATGCTGTCTCTCAGCATAATTAAAGGAGAGAAAAATAAGGAAAGATATGCTTGGAAACTGGGCAGCCCACTTCTGAATAACCCAAGGGTCAAAGCAGACAACACTGAAAATGAGGAGGTATTTGAATACAATCATATTGAAAATTCAGTATGTCAACATTCCTGGGCTACAGAACAACTGATACCTTTAAATGCATATATTGCAAAAGGGACAGATTGAAAAATCAATGCTACAAGCTTCCATCTAGAAAAAAAACATATTATCCCTAAAGCAGAAGGAGGGGTACAATAAAGGCAGAAAACAGTGTAGTACAGAGCAGATGTATAATTTTAAAAAGTCAGTAGTGCCGAAGATTGCTTCTTTGCAAAGATTAATAAAATTGTTAAATTTTTGAGATGATAGCTCATTAGAGAAAGATATCACAAGTTTTAAAAAGAAAGTAAAAGGATATGTAGAACAACTTTATGTCAATAAACAAGCAAAAAAACTAGGGGTCAACTTTGTGGCTGCTCAGCTTTTGATCTAGCTCCCTGCCAATGTACCTGGGAAAGCAGATGAAAATGCCCCAAGTGATTGGGCCTGTGCCACTCATGTGGGAGACCTCGAAGGAGTTCTGGGTTCTTGGCTTCAGACTAGCCCAGCCATTCGGAGAGTGAACAAGCAAATGAAAGATCTCTGTCCTCTCTCCTTCTCTGTCACGCTGCCTTTCAAATAAATCTTTTAAAAAAGCAAACAATTTCTTGAAAACCACGTAGTAGCAAGACACACAAGACAATGGAAACTGAAGAGTTCTACATCTGTTGCAGAACTTGTTATTTTTATCACCTATCGCTCCCAAGAGAATGCAACCCCACGCAGGCAGGGACCTGTCAGTGTTCCTGACCAGTGGCTCTCCAGATCCTGAGTCCTCAGGATGCTGACACACTGCAGGTGACGACGAAGACTGAGCACTTGCAGGATGAAGGCAGACTGCAGCCTCTTCCTACCAAGAGCCACACTGAAACAGGTGATTAGTACATTTGTTCACAAATAATCTACTCCCTTCCATTTGTGGTATGAATCCCTATGACCATAAAACTACAAGACCACACATGCATCCTTGAACTACATTAAATGAATGATTTGCTTACCACCTTCCTTGTGCTACATTTTGATGTTACTGGCACCCACTACTCTGATAAAACCACTGAGGATATTGTTTATAATGTTTTTTATTGTTGCCCACACAGAGTCTTAGATGAGAAATGCCTTTACTTTATTGCTAGGGAGAGCTTGTTTTCCTCCAATGTAAGTGGCAGATAATTCTATTAGTAAAAAGCTTATCAGCCTGAAGCTCAGTCATAACCAACAGGTTGATCTTTACTGCTGTCATATTTGGATGCTAATATTCCAAATGGGATTTTATCACTTGGCTGTATGCTTGTAAGATTCCAACTTGATGTAAAAATAATGAAAATATCCATTGTAACTGAAGAAGATGTGTCAGTCATTTTAGGGTAAGTTAGCCACAGTTATGAAGCAATCTGCAAAACTCAGTGGCCTGTAATGCCTATTCGATCCTCAGCCCTGCTTCTCCTTGTCTTCCCTGTAGGATCCAATCTGAAACTGCAGCCTCTCAGGGAAATGTACTCACGGCACATCTACCACAGACCAGGAAAAAACTTCTGCCTAGAATGACACTTGTCAAGTCATACAGCCAAGCCTGGTGTCAGGGGGGTGGTAAGACATAATTTTCCTGCAAACAAGGTTGGTGCACTTAGAACGATAATACACTATACCACAGGTGATATTCTCCACCAAAGGAAGCTGTGGTTAACATCAAATGGTAAGAGAAACAACAACAGTAGTTGCCTCTGGTTATGAGTACCTACCCAGTGCAAGACATTGTTCGAGACCCTTCAGGCATAACGTTTCTGACAACCTTCTAATAGGGGGAATTCCTTAGCAATAAGGCAACTAAACACAGAAATATTAAGTAATGTTCTGTAGAAGTGGTCAGGCAGGAAGCCAACTGACCTAATTCTGTGAGATTCCAAAAGCTGTAGCCCTCTTCTCTGCTTACCTTGGTTTGTGCTAAAAAAGCTATTTTTTTAGTTTGCTTTCATTACTTTCTGGTTTTTTGCTTTTGTTCTTGTTTTTTAGTGAAAAGGAGTTGGGTGAAACAGGAAAATAAAAATGAGAGATAAAAGCAGAGAGAACAAAAAAAAATTTAAAAAAAGCAGAGAGAACTGCTTTTATACTAAGGATAAAGTTTATATTCTCTACACAGAGACATATGCTGATATATTCTAGGAAAAATAGTGTTTTTTCACAAAATATATTAGATCAGTCCTTATTAGACTTAAGACTAATATTTTAAAAAGACTGAAATATGGCAATATCACTGAATTGAGTTCATAATAAGGCAGCAGTTTAGGTCACTGAAAACTTCAGCTTAACCAGGAAAGGATAAATGAACATGAGAAATGTATGTCTACACATAAGGAAATCTACAAACAATGAATAATAATGCAAAAATATAATGACAGAGGAACAAAATAATTAGAGCTGAATTAGAGAAGACGTTATTAAAGGACACAAACCTGAGGGCAGTAACATCTTAGAGAATTACAGTGGGTATATCTTGAGTAACAGAAGTTATTTCCACTTCTCTTCATTTTATCTGTTTTAGTAGTAAATATTGGTTGAAAGGAAGTAAATAATTTGCAGCCTTCAATTCACTGTCATACGTAAGAAAATAACAGTTTTGTTCAAGAACAGCCTGACCATTAGCACTGTTTTTGTCACCTGAGTGCAAAGCAGGTCTGAATGCAGTAAAGTCCTTCATTCATATGGTGAGTGCTGAAGTCTTACCTAGAAAGACTTTGTTCACTTTTTGCATAAAAGAAATGTTCTTGAGTTAATTACTTGAGCTAAAGAGCATCTGCTTTCCAATAAAGAAGAAACTCAGCTCAGGTTCTTTCTATTTAGCTGACATTTTTTCCCCCTCATTTGAGATACAACAGCTGTGATTGTTTCTGTGAGGCACACAAGTAATTAAATTAGAATTTCATGGTGCTGCGCATCTCCAGGGATAATCCTGAAATTATCACTCATAAAATAACTCAGAGGCAAAGCAGGACAGCATCTGAAGAAAACTGGTGCCAAATCACCCACTGATTTGATCTGGTGATCAGGGAATAGCCCTCTCTCCAATTCAAATGACTTATTTGTATACATTCCTTATTATAACAGAAAATTCAGGAAGAAAATAAATGAACTCCACATTCTAATTGTTTTCTTTCAGTCTTTTCACTACGCAATTTTTTTTCCAAAAAAAGAGACTCTCACTATTTTTATCATCTGTTTTGTAATCGGACATATGATGGATGTTACTACTACACATTTTTCAAAACCATAATTTTCTTTTGAGTATGTGCTGAAAAGAACTCGAAGCAGGATCTCAAAGAGATTTTTATACACCAATGTTCCCAGCAGCATTACTTACAACAGCCAAAAGGTGGGAACAACAATAATGTCCATCAACAGATGGATAAATGAAATGCAGTATGTTCAAGAAATAGTAAAGGAAGGAAATTCTGTCACATACTACAGAGTTGTAGGTGAAGCTTGAGGGCATTATGCTAAATGAAATAAGCCAGTCACTAAAAAAGACAAATACCACTTACATGAGTAGCTACAGTAGTCGAATGTAGAGACAGAAAATGGAATGGGGGTTGCCAGGGACTGAGGGAAGGGCAGGAGGGGAAGCTAAGCGTTTAAAAGGCAGAGTTTCAGTTTAGCAAGATGAAAAGAATTCTGTGGATGGATGGTGGTAGTAGTTTCATGATAAAAGAAATACATGTAATGCTACAAAACTGCACACCTGAACATCAGTTAAGATGTTACATTTTATGTGATATATTTTTGCAAACAAGAAACTTTCCAGAATTTTGAAGTTTCATTGTATAGAGATGTCAGCCTTTTTCTTTATGATTTATTTATTTATTTGAAAGGTGGAGTTACAGAGAGAGAGAGGGAGGGAGGGAGGGAGAGAATTCTCTGTCTGCTGGTTCACTCCCCAAATGGCTGCAATGGCCAGAGCTGGGCTGATTCGAAGCCAGGACTCCAGAGCTTCTTCCAGGTCTCCAATGTGGGTACAGGGGCCCTAGACTCAGGCCATCTTCTACTGCTTTCCCGAGCCATAGCAGAGAACTGGCTTTGAAGTGGAGTAGCCGAGACCTGTACTAGCACCCACATGGGATGCTGGCACTGCAGGTGGTGGCTCCACCTGCCAAGCTACAGCGCCAGCCCCAGATGTTAGCCTTTGTTTAACAATTCCCTGGGGCTCATGTTGTGGTGTAGTAGGCTAAGCCTCCATCTGAAGTGCCAGCATCCCATAGGGGCCCCAGTTCAAGTCCCGGCTGCTCCTCTGCTATGGCCTGGGAAAGCAGCAGAAGATGGCCCAACTGCTTGGGTCCCTGCAACCACATGGGAGACCCGGAAGAAGCTCCTGGCTCCTGGCTTCAGATTGGCCCAGCTCCAGCCATTGCAGCGATTTGCGGAATGAACCAGTGAATGGATGGCCTCTCTCTCTGTCTCTTCCTCTCTTTGTATAGATAAATCTCAAAAGAAAAAATTCCCTATTGTTAGACATTTAGCTTTCTTCCAATTTTTGTTACCATACAGTTCAGGGTAGTGAACATCATCATAAAAACTACCTTGCATCCATATCTGTTATTTCTTTAGGATAGTTTCCAAATAGCATAACTACATCCAAGAAGTGAATTATTTCAAAGCTCTTGATGCAGGATGCCAAATTACTTTCCAGAAAGGTCTTACTTTATTTACATTCCCAACAGCAGTGTAGGAGAGTGACTTTCACATTGTACTTTTATCAAAGAATTCTTTGACTTTTTTCTTTCTTATATTAATATTATTGAATAATCACTCTTATTATTTAATAATTTAGTATTTAATAATTACTCTCCTTCCTTTCAAAGTATTCTCTAATTGTCACTTTTCATCTGTGCCATGTGGTAACAGCACAAAGCTCAGGATTTTAACTTTTAAATTTTTTGCTTACCTCTGAGGGTGAGGTTTTCATATGCCTATGAACAGTCTACACTCAGCCTCCCAATAACTGCCCCAACTCTTTCAAATGTAAATGCAAACCCATATTCTAAGAAAGCTGGAGGCATGAAAGGAGACACACTTGTGAGAGCTCTACGGGCAGAGCTGGGCCAAGTTAAAGGGCTTAAGCCTTAATCTTTGAGGGTATGAAGGACAGTAAAGATTCAGGAGGAGGGGAGAGTGGCAGCAAAATATGGGAGAAATCTACCACTTAACAGAAGGTGACTAGTCATATGAGTCAATCCTGATTACTATTCAATAAAACAGGTTCACACAAGCACAGTCTCCACATTGCGGGAAAGCTCTTCTATAGCCAGGTTTGTAAGCAATCCTTTGGCTAAGTGAAATCACTTCTATTCTTCTATACTCTCCTTCCTCTTCAGCATAATGCCTGGCAAACATCTAGCTTCTCCTCATCTCTCTGGTAACTGAAAGATACAAAGCAAGCCTTAGTTGCTCTCCTTATGAGGTTGCATTTATTCACAATTAGGAACCTCTACAGGGATATATTAAACATGATCCTTCCTACACTTTGACTTGGTCATGCTGTAAGAGCTTCCTCCAATCTATCATCTCTGACACTGGTCAAAGTATGAGACCAGTGTCCCAGGGTACTTATTTGCAACTGTGGGCACACTTGTGTTCCACCCCAAGTTCCTGGGTCATCCTGGAACCATGGAACCCTAAGGAACCACCTACATCTGGACACCAATGAGCTGGATGCCATGATGAGTTCCAAATAACTCTTCAGACTTTGTGAAAGAAAGAAAGAAAGAAAGAAAGAAAGAAAGAAAGAAAGAAAGAAAGAAAGAAAGAAAGAGAAAAGAAAGAAAAGAAAGAAAGAAAAGAAAAGAAAAGAAAAGAAAGAAAGAAAGAAAGAAAGAAAGAAAGAAAGAAAGAAAGAAAAGAAAAGAAAAGAAAGAAAGAAAATCATCCTAAATCTGGAAACTCAGCTTTTAGAGACAATCAAAACCAAGCAAAATTGATATCAATAGGATCATGGTGAGATAACAACTCTGAGGGTGGTAGAAGTGCAGACAACAAGAATACCCTGAAGCTAAGGCAAATGAAAAAGGGCTAGTCTGGCAAATGGAACATGGACACGGGGCTTTATTTGCATGTGATTGGTTTGTTACACAACACTTCCAAAGTAAAGCCACCCCCATTAATAATGGAGAAACTCAATCTTTATTAGGCACACATTACTGTTTGAACAGCACTGTCACTGACGTAAGAGAAAATTAGTTGATAAAGCAAGGTTCTCTGTTCTCTGAAGTTACTATGGAAAAAATGAACATATTAATGCAAAAACAGAGCTAATGCTTTTAATTTCCTGGCTATGGATCTTTTTTTTTTTTTTTTTTTTTTTTAGCATCACAGGAGGGACACGATTATGCTAATATAGTAAAAGCACCCAATTTTCCTTTCCAAGTTGTTAAAATGACTTCACATCTCCCTTTAATGCTGAGAATACCATCTTTTCCAAAACCAAATGAGACTTTAAGCAAAACACTGCCTATAGCATGTGACCCCATGAAAGTCATGATATATGAAATTCAAGCAAGGCCTATGTAAAAATTATACAGATCCTATATCTTTTTTTCTCACCACCTAAAATGTCAAACTAGATTTAGAAAGAGTAAGAGGACTCTGAGGAATACTTCAGGAAAAGGCAAAGTTAACGCAGTCAATGTCCATTTTGAGCATGAACAAATATAACAAATATGCAAAGAAATAGCAGTAGTTTTACATATTATGCACTAACAATATATACTAAATTCCTACTGAATTTCAGAACTTAAACATACATGGCTTCATTTAATCTTCACCATATAACCTTAACCCTCCCAAAAAGATGATTCTAAACCAGCTATAATAATCTCATCCTCCTTGCTACTAATTTGTATATTACTGGGCTACTGATGAAACACTAGAAACATAGACAAAAAAAGATGTAAGCTTTAAAAATATTTTTTAACTAATACATAATAATTATACCTATTTATGGGGTACAGTGTGGCATTTCAATACATGAATACAATGTATAATGAACAAGGGTACTTGGCATATCTATCATCTCAGAAATTTATCATTTCTTTAAGTTGGAAAAATTCAAAATCCTCTCTACTAGCTATTTTGAAATATTCAATTAATTGTTGTCAACCATAGTCATTCTATAGTGCTATAGAACATTACAAATTATTCCTCTGTCCAACTGCACTCCTGTACCCATTAACCCTCCTCTCTGTATCCCTCCCTCCCCCACACTCCTCCTAGATTCTGGAAACCACTTTTCTTTTCTTCTATGAGATCAATTTTTCAAAGCTACTATGTGTAAATAAGAATATATAGTATCTGTCTTTCCATGTCTCCCAGTTTCGTTCATGCTGCTGCAAATGATAAAATTTCAATAAAATTTTTAATGGTTGAATAATGTTTCACCGCACACACATCATATTTCCATTATCTATTTATCCACTGATGGACATCTAGGCTGATTCCACATCTTGGCTACTATGAATAGCATTGCAACAAACATGCAAGTGCAGCTGTTTCTTCAATATAGTGACTTCATTTTCCTGGAGCATATTTTTTGAAAGGTTTATTTTTTATTTATTCTAAAGGCAGAGTTAGAAATAGAGGAGGAGACACAGAGAGAGAGCAGGTTATATTCCATCCACTGGTCCATGCCCCAAAATGGACACAACAGCCTGGGCTAGACCAGGAGCCAAGCCAAAGCAGGAGCCTGGAGCTTCCCCCAGGTCCCCCGTGTGGGTGCAGGAGCCCAAGCACCTGGGCCATCTTCCACTGCTTTCTCAGGCATATTACCAGGGAGCTGGATCAGAAGTGGAGCAGCTGGGTCCCAAACTGGCACCCATATGGGATGACAACATCTCAGGCAGAGGCTTAACCTGCTACTCCACAGTGCCGGCCCTTGAGCAGATTTTTATGTGTGCTTTCTTAGTCCCGAGATAAAGATGCCTCCCTTTCCCTTGACATTGATGTAGCTTATCTGGATGGATCTTAGAGAGGGCATAGCCACCTTATAACCCTATAAAAGCCACCATCCCAGCTGCACAGCCATCCATGGCATAACAAAGGAAATGACCTGACATTTCTAAGCTGCTGGTTCAAACGCCTATGCTAAAACCAGGTGACCTCCAGACTTTGTTTCAGCAGATGTGTCTTATGAAGCCCATCACAGTGAGGTACTCCGCTGTTTGTAGGATGACAAGAGCATTCAAACTCATGTAAGCAAGTATTATTATTTTTTAAATAAGAAAACTGAATTTCCTAAAGTTTAGCTAATTTACCTAAGATTATACAATTTCCAGGTACTGAGTCAGCGTTTACCCTGGATTGGAAGAGGAGCAGCCAGGACTACAGCCAGCGCCCATATGGGATGCTGGTGCCACAGGCAGAGTTTTAACCTACTGCACCACGGCACTGGCCCCTGTACTATAAAAACTTAACCAAATGCATTTGGAAAACATTGTGGGGGGAATAATGCATTTGTACTGAACATGAGTATTTTTCTCATCATTATTGCCTAAACAATACATAACAACCAATTACTTTGTATGAGTACTAAGTATTTTAAATAATCTAGAGATGATCTAAAATATAGAGGAGGATGTGCGTAGGTTATATGCAACTGCTAAGCCATATTATATAAAGGACTTGAGCATCTGCAGACTGTGGTATCCAAAGAGGAGTGTAGGAAAGTCCTGGAACCAATCCCACATTACATTAAAGGATGACTGTAACAGCATAATTTCAGTCATCCTCAAGAGTTTCAATGAACAAAAATAAGCAGGAAATGCCAATTTTAAAAATGAAATGTTAGAGAACTACTTTTCTATGTGTGTGTGTGTGTATGTATGTGTGGTGTGTGTGTAAATAAGTATTTAAATCAGGATACATTCATTCAAACCACTCACCCTCTGTCTCAGATATCATTTGACAAAGTTTGTTCTAACATATCATAATTCAGCAAGCTTCAAAAAACCTAAAGCATAGAAAGTTTTTACTTATTTTCTTTTCTCATTCTGAGCCTCCAATGAACATCCTTAGAAAACGTATCTGCATTCAAGGGTCTCCCTAGTAGCAAAAGGGTGCCATGTCCAGTGGTTCTTGGCTCAGATACTATGTAAAGCTTTCCCTTTCTATCATGGGGCAGGAATATTTAATGTATTAGTGATATTACAAAGGAGAATTACAAGAAAGTGCTTGATGAGCCATAGTCATCACAACTGCTTAAGGCTCTTTTTTTGTATTGAATTGAAGCTCTTATCCTTCAACTTGTCATGGTCACACATCTCACTGTTGTTCAAACCAACAAAAAATGATTCAATCCATGCAAAGAAGCCTGAGGGACCGAGGACCTGCCATGACACCCCACGCTTTGTCCCAGCACCTGTATCTGACAAGTGAAAACTCAGAATATCATGACTCAAAAAGGAAGGTCAGTTGAAACATCCCTTTGGGACCCATGACTCAAAGCAGGTGTAACCTTGCTACGTCTGGCCGGATGCCCGATAACCTCAATGGTGCACCTTGACAGCAGTTTTCTCTTCTCAGCCCTAACAGAAAGAGAGGTCAGGGACAGCGTCAATACAAATAAGAGCATGTTTGCACTATGGAAGTTGCATTAAGACACTAAGAAAGACTGAAGTAGCTTTATAAATGTGAGGGTTTGAAAATGCACCCATTTTTTAATTGGGGCATCTTTTCAGATAATCGGATCTGTGGTAATAACGGCAGGCCACAGGTAGCACTTTACAGAAGTGTCATTCTTATATTACTAAATAAATCTGTAAGCAACACACGAAAGATCAATTCCTAAATACTTTTACCATGAAAAACCTTTGAGCTCTAATAGCCTTCCCTGTTCTCTCTATAAACTCAATGATGGCTTAAATTGAAATCACAAAAATCCTCACCAGCCTCTGAACACAAAACTCCCTGAGAGGTGGATGAAGTCCCCAGGCTAAACGGAAACCATTAGAAAAGTGACAGGATAGGAGTGTACAGAAAGCCGAAAATAAAACCAGAAAAGAACTCTGCTCCCTAACTGAACTTTATGTACTCTTGAAAGCTTACAATAGTCTAAATTGTTTTTCAGTGAGAAAACCCTCCTCTTCTCTTCCTGTATGTGATGTTGCACTAACTTCATATGAGCTATTTTCCATTTGAATTCACTGACTACGCAAACAGGCCTCTGAGGACTACTCATGCATTCCATATCACTACTCAAACCAAACATTTAGACCGGGCATATTGCTTCCCAAATACTAGATCTTAACACTCTTATAATTAAGAAAATCCCTAATATGTAAATCTCATGGTAACTGAAAGGCTACATAGCTATGTTCCTCTTTTTTAACAAGGGGGGAAAAAAACTTGGCTAAAGAAAATTGTAAAATTCTTTACATTATACTAAAAATTTAGAGTTATAAATGTAAAGGTCCAAATCAAAACTTCCTATGAAGGATCTAGGAAATCACTATCCCCAAACTTTCCTTTCTAGTTTTAACTATTCACAATCTCACCTTTAGTTCCTTTCTAAACTGTCAAAATAATCGAAGAGTTTTAAAAGTTAAAATTTGTTTTAGAAGAAAAAAAATGTATAAGTATCACTGAGGAACTCTTGAACTAAATCAACTTTATTTTTTTTAATCAGAAAATATTTTAGGAATGTTCTAAGAGTACTAAGGGGCCACTGTTGTGCTGTGACACCAGCACCCCATGTGAGTGCAGGTTTGAGTCCTGACTGCTCCACTTCTGATCCAGCTCCCTGATCATGCACCTGGCAAAGCAATGGAAGATGCCTGGGATGCTGCCACCCACATGGTGTAGGCCTGGACAGAGTTCCAGGCTCCTGGGTTCCTCCCGGTTCAGCCCTGGCCTTTGTGGCCATTTGGGAAATGAACCAGCAGATGCAAGATTGATTTCTCTCTCCCTTTCTCTCTCCCTCTCTTTCTCCTTCTCCCTGTAACTCTGCCTTTCAAAAAAATAAATATTTTTAAAAGTACAAAAGAATCATATGAGCAACACTCTGACATACTCACCCCTCAGGTTAGAAATACAATAGGTTTAAATATACTTGCAACTGCATGTGGATCACTCTACGACCTTGTTTCAGTCTTCCCTCCCCACTGGAAATCCTAACACTGAATCTGGAGTTTATGATCCCGTCCAGGAGGAACTTAAAAAATTCAGGGAAAATGGGATTAAGAAATTAGTTTATTTAGGTGCAAAAAAATTCTGAAACACACGAACATGAGAAATCTTCAAAAATTTTATGAAGAATGTATAGTATGAAAAAATGATACATGAATATCAAAATCACTTTGCATCAAAATAAACCTATCTCAATTCCACCTTTCCACACATGTTGAATTATCCTCACATTATTTGTATGACTGACTGTAAACATTTTATACTTAGTCTATGTGTCCTTTTGGTACTTGATTATTTTGGCCAACTTCAAGCAAATTCTTTTAAAGTTGAAACTCTTAGATAAAGGTAGACAAGCAGTCAGCCTTCTTGATAATGCCAAAATCTTTCCCTGGCCGTAAAGATTTATATTATGACTAGCAGGGGATAAGGACTCTTTAATTTGCTGGCCAACAACTAGTGACATCAGATTTGTAAATTTTCATTAATCTGAATAATATAAATATCATTGTTTTAGCTAAAAAGCATCTTTTTATAGGTTTTACAATTATTAAGACATCTGTAATTCCTCTTTGGGAAATGACCTACTCATATCTTATGCCCAGTTTTTATCTTTTTTTTTTTCAGAAAGATTTTTAGGAGACTATTATATATTCTGAATACAAGTCCTACACCGTTTACATGCATTTCTCCTGGTCTGCGATTTATATTTTCACTCTGTTGATAGTATGTTTTACGTTTATTTATGTGTTTATCAATTACAGTGTTTTACCTTCCATCCTACAGAAGCAAGTTCCCATTTGGCATCAGTTTTCTTTAGCGTGAAGCTTCTCCTTTAAATATTTTTCATAGTGAAGTCTGCTGGGCATTGTTACCTCAGCATCTACTTATCTAGAATTATTTTTATTTTTTCCTGATTTTTGAAAGACATTACTGGATATAGGAGTAGAATGCTTGGCTGATTTTTTTTCTTTCTGCATATTAGTTATTCCATTAACTTCTGGTTTTCTTCCAATGAGAAGTGAGCAACTCACTCTTTCTCCTGAGGGAAGGAATTTTTTCCCTTAGCTTGCATTTATGACACTTTCTATTTTCTATTTTTTAGCAATTTTACCATGAAGTGCCAAGAGATGATTTCATTCCTATTTATCCTGCTTGATTTTTGATGAGCTGTCTAGATTTGTAGGCTGGTTTCTTTGTGTGTGCTTTTTGTGTGTTTGATCCTATCTAGATAATATTTGGCCACTACTTCTTTAAATTTTTTTTTGTGTTACAGCCTATCTCTCCTCTACTTCTAGGACTCCAATTAAATGTATGCTAGACTGTGCAATACTATTCCTCAGGTCACTGGGATTATTCATTTCTTTCTCAATCATTTTTCTTTACTCTGCTTCAGCAGAAAGATTTCTAATAACTGATTTTCTTTTTTTTTTTTTTTGGACAGGCAGAGTGGACAGTGAGAGAGAGAGACAGAGAGAAAGGTCTTCCTTTTGCCGTTGGTTCACCCTCCAATGGCCGCCGCGGTAGCGCGCTGCGGCCGGCGCACCGCGCTGTTCCGATGGCAGGAGCCAGGTGCTTCTCCTGGTCTCCCATGGGGTGCAGGACCCAAAGACTTGGGCCATCCTCCACTGCACTCCCTAGCCACAGCAGAGAGCTGGCCTGGAAGAGGGGCAACCGGGACAGGATCGGTGCCCCAACCGGGACTAGAACCCGGTGTGCCGGCGCCGCAAGGCGGAGGATTAGCCTGTTGAGCCATGGCGCCGGCCCTAATAACTGATTTTCAAATCTACTGATTTTTTTCTGTGTCCTATCTGTGATTAAGTTGATCTGTGACATATTTCTTTAGGTTTGCATTTTTCAGTTCTAGGATTTCCCTAAGAAGTCTTTCAATTTCCATATATCTCCTACAGCTCCTTATATAAAGATTTTATTTACTTATGAGGCAGAATTAGAGAGAGAGAGGGAGACACAGAGAAAAAGGCCTTCCATCCACCTGTTCACTCCCCCAGTGGCCACAATGGCTGGAGCTGGGCCAGTCTGAAGCCAGGATCCAGAAGCCAGGTGCCAGGTGACAGGAGCTTCTTCTGGGTCTCCCACTGGAATGCAGGGGCCCAAGCACTTGGGACATCTTCCATTGCTTTCTCAGGCCATATGCAGACATGGATTGGAAGAGGAACAGCTGGGACATGAACTGGCACCCATATGGGATGCCAGTGCCAGAGGTAGAAGCTTAGCCTACTATGCAATCAGCCAGCCACAGCTCCTAATATTTTCACCCCTTATGTTCATTTTTTTTCAAGTATGTTCTTTAAAATATTTAATAGTTAATTTCATGTCCTTATCTGACAATTACAAACTCTGTGTTTTCCACATGTCTATTTCTGTAACTGAATTTTTTCCATCAGTTACAGGTAATACTTTCTTATTTCTTCATATCTTTAGGTCTCTAGTAGTTTTTTGGATTGCATTAGACATTCTGGATGATATGCTATAGAGAGATTAGATTCTGTTATCCTCTTCTTAAGAGTACTGGGTTTGCAAAAAAGAGCTGGTGTAGCCATCCTCCTATCAGACAAAAGACTTTAACACAAAAACTGTTAAAAGAGATGACACTATGTAATGATTAAGGGATCAATTCAACAGAAAGATGTGACTACTGTAAACGTATTATGCACCTATTTACAGGGAACTGGCTATTTAGAAGAAATGTTAAGGGATCTAAAGGGAGACATAGATTCCAATACAATAGTAATGGGGGACTTCAATACTCCACTTTCAGCAATGGACAGATCAACCAGACAGAAAATCAGCAAGGAAGCAACAGAGTTAATCGACAGTGTAGGACAGATGGACCTACTGGATATCTACAAAAGTTTTCATCCTACAGATGTAGAATACACATTCTTCTCATTAGGGCATGGAACTTTCTCTAGCATAGACCACAGGCTAGGCCACAAAGCAAAGTCTTGGCAAATTAAAAAAATCAAAATCATACCATGCATCTTCTCTGACCACAATGGAATGAAGTTGGAAATCAACAACTCAAGAATTTCTAGAACATATATATACACATCAAGACTGAACACCATACTCCTTAATGAACAGTGAGTCACTAAAGAAATCAAAATATTTCTGGAAATGAATGACAATGACAACACAACATATCCAAATTTATGGGATACAGCAAAAGCAGTGTTAAGAGGAAAGTTTATAGCAATTGGTGCCTATATCAAGAAATTAGAAAGGCATCAAATAAATGAGCTATCAATGCATCTCAAGGATCTAGAAAAACAACAGCAAACCAAACCCAAAACTAGTAGGAGGAAAGAAGTAATTAAAATTAGAGAAGAAATAAAACAAAATTCTAGCAAAAAAAAGATACAAGAGATCAACAAAACGAAAAGCTGGTTTTCTGAAAAAATAAAGTTGACACATCATTGGCCCAACTAACCAAAAAAAAGGAGGGGGAGGACCCAGATCAATAAAATTAGAGATGAAAAAGGAAATATAACAACAGACACTACAGAAATAAAAAGACTCATCAGAAATTACTACAAAGAGCTATATGTCAAAAAATTAGGAAACCCAGAAGAAATGGATAGATTCCTGGACACATATAGCCTACCTAAATTGAGCCACGAAGACATAAAAAACCTAAACAGACCAATAACCAAAATGGAAACTGAATCATCAGTAAAGATATCCCCAGGAAAGAAAAGCCCAGGACTGAATGATGGCTTCACTGCTAAATTCCACCAGACATTTAAAGAACTAACTCCAATTCTCAAGCTATTTAAAAAAATTGACAGGGAGAGAATCCTCCCAAATTCTTTCTATGAAGCCAGCATCACCTTAATTCCTAAACCTGAAAATGATACAACAGAGAAAGAGAACTACAGACCAATTTCCTGATGAATGCAGACAAAAAAATCCTCAACAAAATACTAGACAATTGAATCCAACAACACATCAGAAAAGATCTTTCACCAAGACAAAGTGGGATTTATTCCTGGTATGCAGGGATAGTTCAACACTTGCAAATTAATCAATGTGATACAACACATTAACAAACTGCTCAATAAAAACTATATGATTATCTCAATGGATGCAGAGAAAGTATTTGATAAAATACAACACCCTTTCATGATGAAAACTCTAAGCAAACTGGGTATAGAAGGGACATTCATCAACACAATCAAGGCAATCTATAACAAACAAATCTATGGCCAGCGTCCTATTTAACAGGGCAAAGTTGGAAGCATTTTCACTGAGATCCAGAATCAGATAAGGATGCCCAATCTCACCACTGTTACTCAGATAGTCCTGGAAGTTTTAGCCTGAGCCATCAGGCAACAAAAAGAAATAAAAGGGATACAAGTTGGGAAGGATGAAGTCAAACTATCCCTACCTGCAGATAGGGGATCCAAAAAACTCCACTGACTATTGGAACTCATAGAAGAGTTTGGTAAAGTGCCAGAGTATAAAATGAACACAGAAAAATCAATAGCCCTTGTTTATAGAGACAATGCCTAACCTGAGAAAGAACTTCTAAGATCAATCCAATTCACAACAGCTACAAAAAAAAAAAAATCAAATACCTTGGAATAAATTTAAGCAAGGATGCTAAAGATCTCTATGATGAGAATTACAAACCGTAAAGAAAGAAATAGAAGACAGAAAAGGAAATCTTCCATGTTTATGAATTATAAGAACCAATATCATCAAAATGTCCATACTACCAAAAGCAATTTACAGATTCAATGTGATCCCAATCAAAATACCAAGGACATTTTTCTCAGATATAGAAAAAATGATGTTGAAATTAATATGGAAACCCAAGAGACCCTGAATAGCTAAAGCAATATTATACAACAAAAATAAAGCTGGAGATATCACAATACCAAATTTCAAGACATACTACAGGGCAGTTATAATTAAAACAGGCTGGAACTGATTCAAAAACAGATGGATAGAACAATGGAACAGAATAGAAATGCCAGAAATCAACCAATACATCTACATCCAACTTATCTTTGACAAAGGAGCTAAAATCAATCTCAGTCTCTTTAACAAATGGTGCTAGGAAAACTGGATTTCCACATGCAGAAGTATGAAGCAAGACCCCTACCATGCACCTTACACAAAAATCCACACAAAATGGATAAAAGACCTAAATCTAAGACTCGATACCATCCAGTTATTAGAGAATATTGGAGAAACCCTGCAAGACATCAGCATAGGCAGAGTTCTTGGAAAAGACCCCAGAGGCACAGGCAATCAAAGCCAAAATAGACAAATGGGATTACATCAAATTGAGACGCCTCTGCATAAAAGAAACACTCAGAAATCAACCAACAACAGATGCTGGCGAGGATGTGGGGGAAAAGGGACACTAATCCACTGTTGGTGGGAATGCAAACTGGTAAAGCCACTATGGAAGACAGTTTGGAGAGTCCTCAGAAACCTGAAGGTAGCACTACCACAGGACCCAGCCATCCCACTCCTTGGAATTTACCCAAATGGAATTAAAGGGGAGAAAAAAAGAGCCATTTGTACCTCAATATTTGTTGCAGCTCAATTCACAATAGCTAAGACATGGAATCAAGCTAAATGTCCATCAACGGATGACTGGATAAAGAAACTATGGGATATGTACTCTATGGAACACTATACAGCAGTAAAAAACAATGAAATCTGGGCATTTACAACAAAATGGAGGAAGCTGGAAAACATCATGCTGAGTGAAATAAGCCAGTCCAAAAGGGACAAATATCATATGTTCTCCCTGATCGATGACAACTAAACGAGCATCTAAAATGATACCCATTGAAGTGAAATGGACACTATGAGAGACAATGACATGATCAGCCCTTGTCTAGACTGTTGAGGGACAACTTAATATTTTATTCCTTTTAGTATTTTTGTTGTTGTTGTTGCTCTGTTCTACATAAGACCACTGGTTGAACTCTGTAATCAATGCACAATCATTCTTAGGCATTTAAAATTAATGGAAAAGTGATCTCTGTTAAACATAGGAGTGGGAATAAGAGAGGGAGGAGATATATAGGTTGGCACATGCTCACTTGGACTTACCTCCAATGGTGGCACTAGAAATGTGCCAGGGGATTTCAACTCAATCTTACCAAGGAGGCAGGTACCAATGCCAGCTCACTTGGTAAAGTGATAAGTATAAATACACAACCGATCAAAAAGATAGGGTATGTGTCGAAGAGATTTCACAAATAAGACCAGTGTAAGCAAATAATGAAGGATAGAATTAAAAGGGAGAGAATGATCCTGCGGGGGAAGCAGGACACACAGCAGACTCATAGAATGGCAAACGCCCAAAACAGCACTCCTGCCTCAGAATCAACCCTTGGGACATTCAGATCTGGCTAAAAGGTCCATGAGAGTCTCACAGGCATGGAAAGCCATGACACGATGGCAAAAAACAATTTAAATGAAAGACCCTGGTGAACAAGACCCCAGCAGAAGGAGCAGGCCATCAAGGAGAGAGGCACCTTTCTCCGAAGGGAGGAAGGAACCTCCACTGTGATATGGCCTTGACTAAACAAGTTCAGAGTCAGTGAACTCAAGGGGCTTCCATAGCCTAGACAGCTCATAGCAAGAGTCTCGGGTGATTGCTGACGTCATAAATAAGAGTGCCAATTGTTAAATCAACAATGGGAGTCACTGGGTACATGCTCCACACGTAGGATCTCTGTCCTTAATGTGTTTTACTATGAAACTTAAAGACACTACTAGTCAAACAATACCCTATACCTTGTGCGGTTGTGTGAGTGCAGCCTGTTGAAATCCTTGCTTAGTATATACTACGTTGATCTTCAGTATATGAAGGTAATTGAAAATGAAACTCGATGAAGGACGGGATGGGAGAGGGAGTGGGAGAGGGGAGGGCCGTGGGAGGGAGGGAGGTTGTGCGGGGGGGGAAGCCACAACAATACAAAAGTTGCACTTCGTAAATTCACATTTATTAAATAAAAAAATAACTATATAACAAACAAAAAAAAAGAAAAAAAGAACTTAATACTTTACCCTTTTAGTATTTTTTTATGTTCTACTTAAAACTATTGGTTGAATGGAAGGGAAGAGAGAGCGGGAAAGGGGAGGGTTGCAGGTAGGAGGGAAGTTATGGGGAAGGGAGCCATTGTAATCCATAAGCTGTACTTTGGAAATTTATATTCATTAAATAAAATATTTTGAAAAAGAAAAAAAAAAGAAACACTCAGCAAGGTTAAGAGGCAATGGACAGAATAGGAGAAATTATTTACCAACTATTCAACTGATAAAGGTTTAATAACCAGAACATATAAAGTGATCAAAAAACTCAACAACAACAATACAAACAACCCAGTTAAGAAATGGGCAAAGGACTTAAACAGACATTTTTCAAAGAGGAAATCCAAATGGCCAACAGACACATGAAAAAAATGCTCAGAATCACTAGCCATCAGGGAAATGCAAATCAAAACCACAATCAGGTTTCATCTCACCTTGTTAGAATAGTTTCATAAAGAAATCAACAAACAAATGCTGGTGAGGATGTAGGGAAAAAGATACCCTTATCCACCATTGGTGGGAATGTAAATTGGTATAGCCACTGTGGAAAACACTGTAGAGATACCTCAGAAATCTGAGTATAGACCTAACCTATGACCCAGCCATCCAACTCCTGGGAATTTACCCAATGAAAATGAAATCAGCATATGAAAGAGTTATTTCATGTGTATTGCAGCTCAGTGCACAATAGCTAAGATAAAGAATCAACCCAAATGTTAATCAACTGAAGACTGGATAAAGAAATTATGGAATATGTACATCATTGAATACTACACAGTGGTTAAAAAAAATAAAATCCGGTCATTTGCAAAAAAATGGATGAAACCGGGTAACACCATACTTAGTGAAATAAGCCAGTCCCAAAAGGACAAATACCAATGTTCTCCCTGATTTGTGTTAACTATAGAGCATCTAAAATGTAATCTATAGAAATGAAATTAACACTTTGAGATGCAATGACTTTGAGCAGCCCTTGTCTCGACTGTTAAGGAAGTTGTTGTTTTTTTTTCATACAATTTGTTGAACTCTCTATTTAGTATAGAGTTAATCAAAAATAGATCTTACAAGAATGAGAATAGGAGGAGGAGGAGGGCAGGTATGGTAGAAAGAATCACTATATTCTTAAAGTTGTATTTATGAAATGTGTGACGTTTGTATTCCTTAAATAAACAGTTTCTGGGGGAAAAAAAGAGTATTGGGTTTGTTTTTAGGTTTTTATTAGGGTGATTCTGTTGTGGTTTTGCTTTTAGTTTTAGTGTATTCCTTAGTATTGTATGTAGTTTTTATTCTTAAGTTTTGGACTTTTTAGAGTTTCAGTGGGAAGTTCAAACTGATTAAGTTCTACTAACTTGCTGAGCTTCAAGCTCCAAACTGATGTCCCTGCAGTGGACAGCTGTCTTAGTCTTCTGGTTGCTATTTTTCCATGGAGTTCCTGCAAGTTTTACTCTACATCTGCATTCCTCAGGGGTTGGCCAAGAATTGAAGAGGAGTCGATGCACAGATTTTTCAGCCCCTCCCACTGTGGCTTCTTCATTTAGGAGCCATCCCACTCAACCTCTAGACACTGTGACAACCTGAGACGAGCTCCTCAAGCCAGTCAGACTATAATCTGTTGCTGAAGTTCCACCTGGAACCAGGACTCAACCTTTTTTGGTGTCCCAAGCTGTGGCTTAATTGCTACACCAAATGCCTGCCCTCATTTGCAGTCTTTTTAAGCCTTATTTAAAAAATCTTTTAATGTCCCAGCATCATATAGTCTGTGTATTTTATTTTAAAAATATTTTTTCTGAAGTATTTCTCATATTTAATTTCATTTTTTGTGCATGGCTTAAATTTTATTTAATTTATATTCTTTACTTAATTTTTTATTTTATTTTATTTTTCCAGGCAGATAAACAAATTTCCTATTTCCCAGCGGTTTTACCACTACTTAACAGTCCATTCTTTCTCCTACAGCTCAGGAAGCCTACTCTAGTCCATAAATACATAAATCTAGTCCACATATATAAGGAAATCTTCAAAAACTCCCTGGCAAATGTATATTATGAAAAAAAATTAAGAATAGATTTTAAAATTGTTTATGTCAAAATAAACTTATCATTTAATTCCATTGTCCCAGGAACTTTTAGAAGTACCCTCATATCTCTCTTACCACAGGCTCCAATATTTCAGTGTTTTATGTCTCAAGCCAAACTGCAATATCTTAATTATTACAGCCGTACAATAAAGTCTTTTGTCTAACAGCAAGTCTGTTCACCTTGAACTTCTAAACAATTGCTTGGCCAGTATCTTGGCCCTCTAGTCTTTCGAATAAAATGTAGTGGATAAGTTTTTCAAATCACATGGGAAAAAAAACAGCTAAAAAAAAATTATCATCTTTAAAATTTCAACTTTGGATAGGCATAGTGCACCGGCCGCAGTGTGCTGGCCGTAGCAGCCATTGGGGGGTAAACCAACGGAAAAAGGAAGACCTTTCTCTCTCTCTCTCACTGTCTAACTCTGCCTGTCAAAAAAAAAAGCAACAACAACAAAAATTTTCAAGCCTGCTCATATACAAACTTCATACAATTTTCCATTCATCCAGATCTTCTTTAATATCTTTCCATAAAGTTTTATGAATTTTTCCACAAAATTATATGCTGTGATTCATACTATATATTTCAAACATCTTTTAAAAATTATTTCATAAATTACATTTTTTTAAAAAAAAATTTTGACAGGCAGAGTGGACAGTGAGAGAGAGACAGAGAGAAAGGTCTTCCTTTTGCCGTTGGTTCACCCTCCAATGGCCACTACGGCCTGCGCACCGTGCTGATCCAAAGGCAGGAGCCAGGTGCTTCTGGTCTCCCATGGGGTGCAGGGCCCAAGCACTTGGGCCATCCTCCACTGCACTCCCAGGCCACAGCAGAAAGCTGGCCTGGAAGAGGGGCAACTGGGACAGAATCCGGCGCCCCGACCAGGACTAGAACCCGGTGTGCCGGCGCCGCAAGGTGGAGGATTACCCTGTTGAGCCACGGCACCGGCCCCATAAATTACCTTTAATTTATCCCAAATTCTTGTCACATTAAATGAATCTCACCATATTATTCACTGAAGTTATAAAATTTAAGATTTAGTTCATCATATACAATCTAACAGGTAATGGATAATAATATTTTAACACTCTCATTAGCAAACAAGCTTTTATACAATGGATTATAAGGTTAGGTAGCTTATTTATATCTTATGTACTTACCAAGAAGCTCCTCGGTCTCTACTGTCAGTATCTGTGAAATTAGAGTCCAAGAACATATCCTTATAGATTCGACCAACTAGGCAATACATATCTGAAGCAACCTGCCCTTCACTTTGCACCATGGGAATCATAATATCAAGAGCTTTGGCTCTATCTCCAGGGAGATTTCTCCTAAGGCAGAAAACATTGTTGATTCAGTATAGATTACAGAAGCAACACAACAGAGTTTGGATTATAATTAGGTGTCTTCAGAGTAGTTGTGGTAAAAATATCGTCTCCTAATTCTCAACATAATTACCCTTACTCTACTTTAGTTAACTTTTGTGTGAATGACAATTTGGTAATGAGTATACAGCTGGCACTTTGTATTGTGCGTTCCACACCTTGGATCTAACAAACCACAGATGGAAAATATTTGGCAGAAAATAGATTTGACTATATTGAACATGTACAGACTTTTTCCTTATTTTCATTCCCTAAGCAGTACAGTACAAAGCTATCTGCACAGTACTTCCATTGTAGTAGGTATTATAAGTAATTTAGAAGTGATTTCATGTAGATGGGAGACCACTTCATACAAGAGACTTAAATATCTGTGGATTGTGGCATGCACAGCCGTCATGGGCCTGGATCCAATCTCCCACAGATACTGAGAGACTAAGTATTTGCTTTAACATAGCATCATATGCATATAACTTCAAAACTATAAACAGCAAATACAAACTTGGGCACAGAAGAGAAAGAACTGTACAAATTTAAATATACAACTAGTGAGGGACTTTTTAAAACTCAAAACATTCAGAAAAGAATCTGAAAGCATGCTTCCTCCACTTCATACGGCTGAGACAGATATATTATTATTACATTCTCATAGGAAGTGGTCACAATGCTAGAATTAGCACACACCCTGTAAAAATCTTCAGGTGAAGCAATGACACATTAACTCACTATGGCCAGATCTCTCTCTGCTTACCTATTCAGTGCAAATGCATAGTGAAACTTCACATGGTGATGAGAGGCCAAATCAAAGGTTGGCAGTTTTTCCAAAGTCTCCACCAGCTGCACAATAGAATCATAATCCTTCCAAACAAGAGCACAGAATTAAACCATTAGGAGAAAAGTTCTCACAACGGAACAACTTTGCACAACCAGATATCTGAATCCAAGAAGGGATTAAAAAGAGAAGTTACAATTCACAGAATACTCTGAATAACCTAGAAGAAACTGCTGTTGCTTTCAAGAGGTTTGGATTGTACATTCTAGGTAAAAACATTAGAAATACAGTCAGCATGTCTGACAACAAACCAAAACAAATGAACAAACAAAAAAATCACTTAGCATGATCACCTGCTTTCCAAATACAAGAGGTACTTCAGTTCATGGAAAATTACATTAAAAGATCAGTTTGAGGCCGGCGCCATGGCTTAACAGGCTAATCCTCCACCTTGCGGCGCCGGCACACCGGGTTCTAGTCCCGGTTGGGGCGCCAGATTCTGTCCCAGTTGCCCCTCTTCCAGGCCAGCTCTCTGCTATGGCCCGGGAGTGCAGTGGAGGATGGCCCAAATGCTTGGGCCCTGCACCCGCATGGGTGACCAGGAGAAGCACCTGGCTCCTGGCTTCGGATCAGAGCGGTGCGCCTGCCACAGCGGCCATTGGAGGGTGAACCAATGGCAAAAAGGAAGACCTTTCTCTCTGTCTGTCTCTCTCACTATCCACTCTGCCTGTCAAAAAGAAAAAAAGAAAAAGAAAAAGATCAGTTTGAGTGCCAAGAATTTTTTGAAATCCATGCATGGTTTTTTCAAAATGCACATTTCCACAAACTTTTTGAAGACTCATGTATGGATTTTAAAAATTTTCATGCCAGGCCGGCACTGTGGCTCACTAGGCTAATCCTCCACCTTGCAGCGCCGGCACACCAGGTTCTAGTCCCGGTCGGGGCGCTGGATTCTGTCCCAGTTGCCCCTCTTCCAGGCTAGCTCTCTGCTGTGGCCAGGGAGTGCAGTGGAGGATGCCCAAGTGTTTGGGCCCTGCACCCCATGGGAGACCAGGAGAAGCACCTGGCTCCTGCCATCGGATCAGCGCGGTGTGCCGGCCGCAGCGCGCCAGCCGCGGCAGCCATTGGAGGGTGAACCAACGGCAAAGGAAGACCTTTGTCTCTGTCTCTCTCTCTCACTGTCCACTCTGCCTGTTAAAAAAATTTTTTTTTCATGCCAAAACTAAACTTATCTTTTAAGTCCATTTATGAATGATTTGAAGTACTTTCCTTATGGGTGATCTACTTATATTTTATAGAACCAGATTCCAGGTATTGTGTGTTGTTAACTACTTTTTGGAAAAATAAAAAATTTCAAGGAGGTGGAAAAACTGACTGAATTCTGTTGCAAGTTTTTAAAAAATCATCCACAGGAGTAAGCTACTCCAGCCCTTGGCATCCTAAGTGCCATGGCTCTCGATGTCTGTAGGTTCTCAGGTCCACACGAAGCATTACCCAGACCTGGGAGGCTGGGAGTGGGACTCAGAAATTAGAAGTCATGAAAATTTTACTATAAACAGCAAATGGCAACTTCCCAACCCAGAGAGGATTTTATTCTACTTAACCCATATTTTTAAAATGCTAGGACATATCAATACAAATGATGTAGTGACTGTGTTTTACCATACAGTTTTAAAGCTATTTTAACAATTAATGAATTGTATACTTCCCATATCTGGCTAGTGAGATTCTATCTATTTCAAGCAACACAATTCATTTTCAAGCAACAACTGTCAATTTCAAGCAACACAATTTCAAAGAATAAAGGCTATATCCAGAAGGCTCTAAAAATTTCTGCTGCTTCCCTAAACCAGCTTTCATTTATTGACTGACAAGTGTGTCTGAGTGGAACAGACTGTACATAGGATAGCCCCATGAGCATTTTCCTTTGTTTTTTTTTGTTTTTTTTTTTGTTTTTTTTTTTTTTTTTTGAAGAGAAAAATCAGGCCTTTACCATGAAAGTTTTCCTCAATCACTGACAGTTAACTCACAGGAGTCTTCTTTCATCATAAAACCATGGGATGGAAAACTCATGAGAGCCAATTAAAAAAAAACTGCACATGGTAACAGAAATTTGACATTTGCACTCCCCTAACCTTCCAACATCCTACAGGACAGATTTCACTGTTAAGTATCTTCTTACCTGGATATCTCTGTAGGAAAGTAACAGGTTGATCACAATATCTGCTGTCAAGACTTCAATATTATCTACTCGTTGCCGAATTCTTGCCAATTCAGCTGCCAATTCTTTACCAGTGTATAAATTTCGAGCCTTCCTGATATCGCTGAGTATAGATTCACGGAAATATTGGCTGGTGGAGAAACCCAAACACATTCCAAAGATTTCAATAAAAACAGTAATTTTATAAGAAAATGAATGACATTTGTGTACTCATAGCTTTCAATTATTTAATATGAACAGAATGAACATCTCATATTCTGTCATTATTTAGAAATTTTGAAGTTCCTGTATTTCCTTTCATATTCTGTCTTGTTTCAAAAAGAGTTATAAGGAACACTATGAAAATGAATTTCCATGCATTGTACCACTTAAACAACCAAAACCACATTTTTAATTGACTTTTCTGAGCAGAAATTGTTCTAAATCATATAACCTGTACTTTCTGACTCAGCATCATTTATGAACATAAACATTTGCTCTTAATCAACATCTGTCTCAGCAATTTTTGCAGAACTCTTGTCCTTATGCTGAAAAGTCCTTGGACATTTATTCTGAGAAGGTTTCAGTATGTATTTTAGCTCTGCCACTCCTATAAAGCAGTTAGTAGTCTTTATTTTTTCTGATACCACGTTGTCCTGTGAGTAAAATAAACTAAAGGCAACATGTGAACTATGTGACATCTATGAGTATACTATCTACTTGCAGGGGTGGGGAACCTTTTCTCTGCCAAGTGCCATTTGGATATTTATGACATCAAGTGTGGGACAAACTAAATTATCAATTTAAAATTAGCCTACCGTAGATTTATTGAATTTCAAATCCTGCCCATGGTTGCCTTTGCAGGGCAGACTAAATGATCTCACTGGCCTTATACAGACTGCCAGCCGGATGTTCCCCACCCCGAAGCCAGTGTGCAACATTTATGTTGGTTCTTAGCCGTATATTGATTCCTGAGGATCATCTTCTAAGATGGATAAGTAAAAGAAGCAGAACCACTCCTTATCATCACCAAGTGGTGTTATTGCACTTTACCTGGAACTTGCCTGTGCCACCTTCAAAAGTCGAATGAAACGATCCACGAGAGGTAAGCAGATGGGTCCGAGAAGCAGCTCCAAGTTGGGTTGCATGAGCTCAGTCAAGCCCTTCATGAGGCTGCTGTCACAGCAGTAGACCTTGTTGTGTGGTGTCACCATGTACGGGACAAAGGTGTAGTTCCCAGTGCACATCTGCAGAGACAGCAGGCACCAGGAGGTGGGGAGCCAGCCTGAGGACACCACGCGGACGAATCCCAGGCCCGACTCCAGTGACTCGTATTAAATAACACTTCTGAGTGCAAATACAGAAAAACCTCGCGCTGTATGTATGATCTATGAAAACAGAAATTTTCCCCAATTTCTTTAATTGCTTACTTCAAATAATTAGGACTTGGAAAGGAGGCAGAAACAAAGTGTGGGACAGTTTTTGTCAATTAAATATTGATTCACCACCTTTCCTGGCTAAGGCACTAAGATAGATGCTGTAGGAAAAATACAATAGTTTAAAGCGCAGCCTTTGGCCTTCAGGGAATTTAAAATGTACTCCGAGAAGCACAGCATAAACACAGGATACTAAGAGTTAACATTTAAAGGGCTTCCTACGTGACAGGCTGTGCTGCGAGGGAGACTGGAATGAAGCTGCTCCTCTCCAGGCTGCTGGCTCAGTCCGAGGTTCCATGAGTTCCCGTTATTACCCAGAGACCCAGAAACTATCCTTGCTGCATCCATTTCCTTCCTGTCCCATATCCCACCAAAATCCTATCTATTGTGCCTTCAAAGCAGATCTCCTGTTTGCTCACATGCCTGCACCTTCCGTGCCAGCACGGTCCCTTTGGTCCCTGCACCAGCTCACTGGGTACGAAGCCACTGTAGTTGGTGGCCCTGCTTCCTTCCTTGCCTTTCAATCCATTCTGTTCCCTGCTGGCAGCGAGCTGTAACACTCCACAGGTCCTGAGCACTCTTGCAGCTGCTGAGAGTCCCACCATGTGCTATTCAGGCTGATGATGAAACACTGCAATGTGGTCCACAAGGGCCTGAATATCCACATCCTGTTACCCTCTAACCTCAGCTCAGGCCTCTCTCCTCTCACTCACTCCACCCTGGGCTCACTGACCTTCTTTGGCTCCCAGATGATGCCAAGTGAGGGTGTGGCAACACCAATAAAAGCAAAGCTGGCAGGAAGAAAAAGGGAGTTGGCCTAGACATGCCAGAGTAAGCAAATCTGAGCAGAGCCTGGGGCTCAAGGAAGGGAAGTGCATGCAAAGAGCAGGATTTAGAACTGCACAAGGGGTCTTCAACAATGCATGGAAAATGCATTTCAAGAAAAAAACAACACATGGATTTCAAAATCTTTCACACCAAACTGCTTTCCACTCTGCTCCCCAAACTTTCTGAAGTACCCTCGTGTATGCTGGGCAGTGGAGAATCATAAAAAGACCAAGATCTTCTGTATATAAAGATAATTGAAAATGAATCCTGACGAAGAATGGGATGGGAGAGGGAGTGGGAGACGGGATGGTTGCGGGTGGGAGGGAGGTTATGGGAAAAAAAGCCGCAACAATTCCAAAGTTGTACTTTGTAAATTTATATTTATTTAATAAAAAAAAGAAATTAGAATTGAGTTGGGCATTTTGAGTCTGAGTGGATCATGAGATGCACCCCAAGACAAAAAAAGAAGAATTTGAGGAAATTCAACAGGAAGCTACAAAGCATGACCAGATTGGCAGCAGTGGCAAGAGCAAAACAGGCACATGTGCTCCCACCCCAAAGGAAGCCTCAACTGGCCCAGTTCCAGGTCTGGACAAAGTGAAAGGAGGGGTCAAAGGTGATTCCACAGTCTCGGCTGGGGCTATCTCAAAAGACTGGCATCTTTAACAGAAAGCCAGTACAGTCAGACTACATCATTTATGAACATAGTGCACTTTGAGGCACTTACTATACATCAGGTCATGAATCACAAACAGAATCTGGCTTCCCATTAAACTACGAGGAGAACTTGAGAAGACGGACATTTGATTTGGTGTAGGATGAGATGAAATGGCACTGAGAGAGGTTGAGATTTAAAGGATCAAGAGTTTGAGATTTAATATCATAATATCCAAAAGAAGAGTTGGAAAGGCATGATTGGAATACAAAAGACATAACAGAGATTGAAGTAATATTTGAAAATGGTTGACTCAAAGGAAATGGGAGAGACCCACAAAGATAAACCATATGCAAAGGTAAAAACCAAGAGTTGCAAACAAGAACAAGATATGTGGAAGACCCTACTCTCACTGTTATGGGATCACAAGGAATCCAGGGCATGGGTACGCAGTTATTTCAGAATATGATGAACCTGAGAATAGTTCTCTTCCCCTTGGCACTAAATGAGTAAGAGCAAACAATCACTCACCACTTCCATGTGCCATGGAACAGACGGTCACACATTCACCATGACCCCCTGAAGAAGGTGCGCTTGTCTCCACTTACAGGTGAGGCATGGAGAGGATATGCAACTGGTCCATGATTGCTTGGGACCCTAGCCCAGGCACTCTTTGCTTAGAGGGTGTGTCACTTTTACCAGTGGGTTATGCATCCTCTCCTGTGTACTTTACAAGGTGGCACACCCATTCTCCAACCTTCTGTTGTCTGCATGAGCCAACTGACTGCTTATAGCAAACAGATTCAAGAAGTGTCCAAAGCCTGCCATTATGTATGTACACATCACACTTTGGGGAACTTGTGTGTCAGGTCATGGAACAGATACCACATCTGACTTCCAGCTGAAGTCCAAGAGGAGAGCTCCAAGTCTAAGTCTAAGAGGATAGCTCCAAGAGCTTGAGGTTTCAGGTTTTTAAGTCAAGTACACTACATTGTTCCTTTAAAAGTTCTGCTTCAGGGCAGCTGCTCTGGCGTGGTAGGTTCAGACTCTGCCTGTGGTGCCAGCATCTCATATGGTCACTGGTTCGCGTCTTGGCTACTCCTCTTCTGATCCAGCTCCCTGCTATGACCTTGGAAAAGCAGCTGAGGATGGCCCAAGTGCTTGGAACCCTGCATCCATACAGGAGACCCAGCAGAAGTTCCTGGCTCCTGGCTTTGGACCAAGCCCAGCTCTGACATCACGGCCATTTGGGGAGTGAAGCAGCAGATGGAAGACCTTTCTCTCTGCCTCTCTCCACCTCTGTCTGTCACTCTACCTCTAAGATAAATAAATAAAATCTTTAAAAAAAAAGTTGTACTTCATGGGACAATACTTGGAAGACTAACCAGGGAGAGGGAAAGTGAAAACATTTTGCTTCTAAAATGTTACCAAGAAACCAAAGCATGTCCTCCTGATTTAATCCTTTGACTCAAGCCACTGCCTCTGCAGAAAAGAAAGGCTAGGATACAACACAGGCTGTTTTCCAAACCTAGAGCTTAAACTTAGTGTGAGCTACAAAAGGACAACGGAATCAGACACTCCTGTTGTACATCAGCACCATAATTCAAAACTACAAAAGTCATTATTCTGACTTCTCTGAGTCACAAAATAAGAGCAGCTGAAAAGCCAGTACACCAGAAGAGCACAATCAGAACTTTAGAATATTATTCTTTTGCTACTGGAAAAAGGTCTGGATCCACAGAAGCTAACATTCCAAGTACATTTATGTATAAGACACAAAATGTCAAAGATCATTGAACTAGTGGGCAATGGAAGAGAATGACTATCAGAGTTTGGGTGTGACCTGGGCAGTGGAGGGGGAAGTGAGAAAAATGACAACTACGCAGGCATCAGGGAAAAGCAGTCCCCAGAACAAACACCATGATGCAAAGCTTCAGTACCCTCGCTGCCCCACACACTTTTTTTTTTTTTCCCCTTTGTCAATCTCAGACAAAAAAGGGAGTGTGATAAGCTGAAGGAGGCTCCTGGGTGCCAGGGGGCCCAAATGAAGAGAGCCCACGGACTCTGCAGCAGGGGAGAGTACAAAGTTGGTGTGGTGATATTGTGCTTCTTAAAAAGGTACCAACTGTTGAGAAAAACATTTTTTCAAATTGTTGAAAACTAATAATATGGGAACACTTATTTCCCAAGTTGACTCACTAGAACTTAGAAATGTTATTACTGTAATTTTTATTTTCAACTTGCCAAGAGACCACAGGATGAAATAGGTGATGATTCAAGGTAAATACAAACAGCCAGAGAGTGATCAAGAACAGGCACCTGAAGTCCAAGAACTGCCTTTTATTAATACGGTACTAATTCTAAGCTGCTTAAAGCCTTAAACCTCTTGCTTCATGTAAGAGTTGGACTTCATTTCCTTAAATTTCAAAACACTAAGATGTGATCAAAAAGTAATACTGATCCCTCTGGCCCATGCTTCTCCCTACCCCCAATCGCTGTAAAATCCTACAGCTCAACATCTACTCCTCCTCCATCTAATTATCTTCACTGTTAAAGAAAAAAAATGCCAATTCTGTTTTTCAATCTTTAAAAGCTACCTAAAGATGAATATGAAGTGTTTAAGGAAAGATGAATTAAGCTTCTAGAAATAAAAGCTCTCAATATCTAGACATTAAGATATTGAAATAGGCTGAAAATACTCAACCTCTTAAAAGAACATCCAGCATCTGACACCCAGCAGCTTTCTCAAGTCAGTCAGCAACGTGTTTGTGATGTGTAATAGGTTCTTCTCCATGCATCCAAAGGAGCCAGGCCTGGCGGGCTCCTTCCCATCATGCACTTTGCAGGGAAGGCTACTTCCTCTGAAGGACCCTGATGCCAAGGCCACCTGCCGCCCACTCTTCAGCACATCACCTCATGGTAAGATTTTAATTGGTTTCTTTGCTTACTTCTTTACTCACTGCCCTTCCCCCTGCCCCTCCAGACCCTGGCACTCTTCACCTGCTGCCTCCACTCTCAACTTTCCTAGAAAGGCCCCTCCCATACCAAGCCCAAATTCTGGCACACAGTACATGCTCAATCAATGTTTGCTTGATACAAATTTTTACAGTGAATTAAAGTTCATTTCCTGTTAGGATTAAAAGGATAAAGGTTTACAACGACAACATTATTTATGCGGCAATGAGTATCTCACCTAGAGAAATCTCAACCTGAGTTAAGAAATTTCTAGTCTAAGGGAAAACTACCAATTGTCAGTCTTATCTTCAGTGGAATCCTGCACAGCCTTTATGTGGTGCACTATGACTATTTTTACTCCCAGGTGTGGAGGTGGCTTACTTTCCAAACTGAAATACACAACCACTGGCTTAACATGGCTGTTTCCACTGCCTATTGTAACTTTTCTCCATGCAGCATTTTGTCCAACTTAAAATGTATTTTTATCACATTTAATTCTGTGTGGAAGGTAGGAATTCTATAACATGGTAACAAAAGTGGTCTAAATACTTAGGAATTTAAATTTCTAAATGCAAGATAGATGCATCTATATATATAGGTATGGTATATACAAATTTACAAATGCTAATAAATTTATTCCTCTGTGTTTGTGTGTGTGTTTACTTCAGAAATTTTGAAAATGAAATTAAACAGCTGAAATCATATATAAAGGACCGGCACTGAGGCATTGCAGGTGAGGCAGCCTGCAGTGCCAGCATCCCATGTGGGTGCTGGTTCAAGTCCCGGCTGCTCCACTTCCAGTCTAGCTCTCTGGTATGGCCTAGGAAAACAGTAGAAGATGGCCCAAGTCCTGGGGCCCCTGCACCCACATGGGAGACTGAGAAGAAGCTCTTGGCTCCTAGCTTCAGATCAGCTCAGCGTGTGGTTGTTGTGGCCATTTACGGAGTGAACCAGAGGATGGAAGACCTCTCTCTCTCTCTCTCTGCCTCTGCCTCTGTAACTCTACCTTTGAAATGATTTTTTTTTAAAAAAGAGGAATGTTTGTAAGTTCATGGAATATACATTATGAAAAAAAAATGCATGGATTTCATACTACTTTAGAATAGATTTACTTATTTGAAAGGCAAAATAAGAGGGAAGGAGAGAAAGAGGGGGAGGGAAAGAGGAAAGGGGAGAGACAGAGAGAACAAGTGAGCCAGCAAGCCAGCAAGTGTCCATCCCCTGGTCCAGTAGCCAAATGGTGCGGACCAGTCCAGAGCCAGGAGCCTGGAACTCCATCTGTGTCTCCCATGTGGGTGGCAGGGATCCAAATACTTGAGCCATCCTCTGCTGTCTTCCCAGGTGCATTGGCAGGAAGTGGATGGGAAGCAGAGTATCCAGGACTCAAACAGGACTCCAATGTGCGAGTCCCAGGTGGCAACTCAACCCAGGGCTCCACAATGCCAATCTAGGATTCTAAATTTTTTTGCACACCAAAAAAAGTTACTCCATTTTCCACGAATGTCTGAAGTATCCTCATATATGCTACTTCAGTGTCACCTGTAATTCTACAATATTGGGTATAATATGAAAATTTTTTTTTCTAAAACATAATTACTTACAGAAGTAATATCGTCTACCATTAGTATAAATAAAGCTTCATTACAATGGAGTATTTACATAAGACAATCATATTGATATTGATATGTCAGAAACCCTAAAGAGGAATAACAAACACACAAATCAGTAACTTGCAGAGATTAAAATACCCCAGACATTACTCAATGGAAAAGAAAAAATTTCAGAAAGATGAAGCAAAATACTCACAGTATTCTTCTGGCAAATAATTTCCTGAAAAACAAAGGGGAGAAAATTACAACGTAAGTTAATATAGAAGCCCACTCTCCGGTGGCTCTCACTGAACTCTTCTATATGGGAAACTTGGTGTTAACAATTATTTAAGCAGTGGCAAAGCTCAAAGTGTCAAGTTCCTGCACCTGAGAAGTTTACAATCTGATGGGCTACAGCTGTAGGAAAATAGCACAAATCTGCAAAACCCAAACTGAACAACCTAGAGCAGATAGGTGCTGAATTACCTGATCAGCCACAACCTTTTGGGAAAAGATTAGAACAAGTTTGTTTTCCCTAAGCAAAACCTCACTCACACCCTGGGAGGGAAGCAAGCAATGCTCTCCATGTTGGATAGTTGGAAATAAAAGGTGTTGGCCACTGGCCAGTCTATGCAAATAAGAACATCTGACAACAAATAGTCACGACTTTCACTGAAGGACGTTTCAATAAAAAGTGGAATAGGCTCAGTACATCGTGTGGGCAGTGTCCATATCTTCTAGGAGGTCAGGTGTGAGATCGTGAAGATAACGTAGCTATGCAGTGCCCGGAGCACAGAAAGCCCTCTAGGATAGCTTTGCTATCATACTGACTTTTTCTTGATATTCAATTGATGAAAGACATAGGAGGACACAACTGAGAAAAGCCTATGGGATAAACGCTTCACTGAGACTGGGAGCTGTGATTTAAAAAAAAGAAAACGGGACAGCGTTTTCTGGAAAAGATGGCATTATGTTGTCATGGAAACAGGAGAGGTAAGGCATTTGTGAAGCCCCAGGACTGAGCCCACCTGGCTACAAAGAGGAGCCAGATCAGGGAGCAGAGATGTGGGGTCCCGCTGCCCCCTCACTGTCCTTCAGGCCAGGGTCAGCAAGCAAATTGCCAAGGGGGGACAGGGGCACCCCCCAGGACTTTGGTTTAAAGCGCATCAGGATTTTGATCATGTAAGGACAGAAGGATGAGAAAACAAAAGTTCATGAAGCAAGAAATTGTGCTAGGTAGTATTGAGAGCCATAAAGATGTGTATAAAACACTAAATGCTATCCTTGAGTACTTCACAATCTTGACGATTTAAAAAGGACACATATACATTTTAAAAGAAATATTTTAGGTCTAGATGGACATGCATGTCCAAATACACATGCATAAAATGTCCAGGCAACGAGAGACAGTAAGGGTGATGCAGTCTCAGAGGAAGGTGTTGGAACGCCCGGGGGAGGCCAGAGAGGAGTCCCGGGCAAGGTGGAACTCGGGCAGAGCTGCAGAGGGCAGACAACTTCCAGAGGCAAAGACAGGAAGGGGGAATCCAGGCCAGAGATGTAGGAAAAGCACAGGCTGTTCATAGGACAATACAAGTTCCCGGGAGCTAAGGAAGATGGTATGCTGGGGAAGTGTAGAAGACAGGATTAAAGAAGTATTAAGAAAAGATCGTGAATTTAATCATTGGGCTTAAGCAGAAAGTGCATGTCAGAACACACAGATGATAGGACTAGAAAGCTGTTTGAGGCCTGACTGCAGAAGACTTTGCATGTCAAAATAAAGCACTCTGTCCTATGTACACTTAACAGATGATGTGCTCTTCAAGGTGAGTGACTTGAATCAAGAAGCTTCAGCACAAACTGGGACACCATTCCAGCAAAGGTTGGGGACAATGTAAATATCCATCACCTAGAAACTGTTCAATGAATACAGAGCCTCTGTACAATGGAACACAGCACAGCTCAACAAAGACTGAGCAAGTTCTTCCTGTAGTGATAGAGAAAGATCTCCCAGACACACTGCTAAGTGCACAAAGCAAAGGAGAGAAGACTTTACCCTATGCTCCTAATTAAGTAAAAAGGGGAGAAATCCTAATTTGCACACTCACAGATCTCTCACAGGAGATTAAAAAAAAAGGAATAATGGTGGTTGCCAGTAAAGTCAGCTGGCTGGCTAGGGGATAAAGGAGACAACACTTCCTCCTATACATCTTTTTGAACTTCAAAAAAAATTTTTTTTAAATCAGGTGAATACATGACAAATAACTAAAACATGAATACTGTTAGAAATTTAGAAATATGAATTAGATAGTGGTATTCAGTATCTGTGTGAGAACAGGCACTCAAGTGGACACAACAAGAGTCTAGGGACACCTCAGTAAGCCTTGGAAATGGCAGAGCTCACAGGAGTGGAAATCACAGCACAGAAGACTGACATTGAGGGGAGATGGAACAGGGTTTTTCTCACAGAGGCAGTTATAGCAATTACACACACATACGTCTACACATACACATGCATACACAGCATAGTTCTGTACCACTAACTAGCAAAGTGCTGGGTGATCACAAAGCCAGGGCATAAAATGCAGGATTTTCCAGACTTGATCTCTGGAGCATCTCTCCAGGGCTTGCAAATAGTCAACCATGGGCTTGCAGATAGCCAGTGGTCTCTTCTAGGGGGACTGCCTGCCTCTCTGCCTTCTAAGGAACAAGCAGTGCCCTTCTTGTCACCCTCCTTGCAGAGAGCCCAAGAAACCTTTCTCTGTGAAATTGGCCTGAGCTGACTCACATGAAGCCAATCCTCCCAACTGGAGTTCATGGCATATTTTTGTCATTCTTGACCCTCAGGTCTCTGACAGTGCTTCAGATACCACATCACATTTTTTTTTTTTATGTGCCAGACACTGTGGTAAGGTGATGTGGATACGAAGATGAAAAGATGAGTATAACATAATTCCCTCCTTAGAGAACCTCCTGGTCTGCTATAGAAACAGATATTGATGCAATGAGTGTGATGTGGGAAGTGCAGTGAAGGAAGAATGAACATGGTCCTTTGGGATCACAGGGGAACATATTGCTAATCAGGATGTGGCATATAGAAAGTTGTCCATGGTGTAATACCTTTTAAAGTTTTATTTCTGAAGGCTGACCAAAACATGTTAGACAAGGAGATATTTGATCTGACCTGAGAGAATGATGAAAGTTTCATCAGGCAAGGAAGATATATTTAGAAGAAAGAAGACAGAAATATGAACTTGTTTGAGGAGTTGGTGATTTCAGTTTAAATATATTGAGTTTGGGGATCATTTATATTGGCTTTATAAAACTTGAAGCATTAAATTTGAGAAATCATTGATGTACTCATATAGTAAGATAAAATCTTAAAAATTATAAGGGCATCATACTATTTTTCACTAATGTTTTTCCTGAAAAGAGTACTTGGTAGAACTTTGATTTTTTTATTGGCTTTTATATTAATTTCACCAAAATCCAAAAACCTTTTTAGCATTTGAATTGTGAAATACAATTATGTGTATATTTAAAGCAATGTAGCATTTTATAATTTTAAAATATTGTTACTCTGTTTTATGCCTGTGCTTTTATCACTTTCTCAAATGGTTTGCTCATCTGATGTGTATTCTCCTTAAAAATGATAACCCAGACACAGCTGATCATCTTGTCAAAGCCTGACCTAGAGGATCCATGAACATCACATGTTTTTGTTCATGTGATTCTTCCATCCTACCTCATGAGCTTCTTGGTGCAAAGACCATGTGTTTTGTTTTATCCCCACTGGCTGCCAACAAATGCCATGGCATATACTAGTTACTCAATAAAAGCAAGAGTAATGAATAAATGAATGAATGCACAAAATGTATGGAAACTCATACTGAACTAGGAATCAGGAGATTGCTGGCTCTGCCCCCAGCTCACCATGTCATTTCATGTCTCTCAAATGTGACACATGAAAAGAGCTGGATTGGGTGGCTGCTGGGCTCTTCCAACTCCGTATTCTATCTATCATTTGCTTTGACTAAAGGCCTATCACATTCATTGTTGTCTTTGTCCCACTGGAGGGAGAGATGTCCTCATGTTCCACTGGTACAGGAGCTACCCTGACACTGTTTTCCTTTGGGTGCGGCAAGCACCTAGATGAGAGTGAGCAGGAAGGGAGCAGTGGGGAGGCACAGGGAAGAAAGAGCTCCAGAGAAACCACCACAGCCATCACTGTGGCACAGCAGGAAAAGCCACCTCCTGTGACACAGGCATCCCATGTGGGTGCTGGTTCAAGACCCAGCTGCTCCACTTCCAATCCAGCTCCCTGCTAATGGCCTGAGAAAGCAGAAGATGGCCAAGTGCTTGGGCCCCTGCACCCACATGGGAGATCTGGAAGAAGCTCTCGGCTCCCGGCTTTGGCCTGGCCCAGCTCAGCCCTGCCAGTTGCGGCTATCTGGGGAGTGAACCAGCGGATGGAAGCTCCTTCTCTCTCTCTCTCTCTCTCTCTCTCTCTCTCTGTCTTCTTTCTGTGCAAGTCTGACTTTTAAATAAATCAATAAATCTTAAAAAAAAAAAATCACCACAGCCACTGTGGACTTAGGGCCAACATGCTATGTTCCCAAGGAATTGCTCACCGAAGTAACAATCGGTTGTTTTTTATCTCAGGTGGTGTTATAACTAGGTATGCAGCTATGGTCAAGTTATCCCTACAGCAATCTACTGGGTCCTTTTTAACTACTGCTCACCTTTCATTGTGGCTAAATAGATACAAATCATTCTCCTAAAGGAGACAGAGTTTACTCACGGCTGATGATGTAACCCAAATGAGTCATCAACTTTAAAGGGAAAAAGGTACTATTTGTTCATTGTAACTCTGTCCAAGTAAACAGCAAACAAAACCTCAAGAGGTACTTAACTCCTGAGGGAGAAAAGACTGTGTTTATTTGTACTGAACCCACTAAAGGAGGAAAAAAAGGAAAGGGAGTAAATTTAAGACATACTGCTACATTTAATATCACATTATGGAGGCTTCACATTTAAAGTGACTATAAATTTTAAAAAGGGCCAGTGCTGTGGCACAGTAGGTTAATCCTCTGCCTGCAGTGCCAGCATCCCATATGGGTGCCAGTTCTAGTCCTGGCTGCTCCTCTTCCAATCCAGCTCTCTGCTGTGGCCTGGGAAAGCAGTGGAAGATGGTTCAGGTGCTTGGGCCTCTGCACCCACATGGGAGACCAGGAAGAAGCTCCTGGCTCCTGGCTTTGGATCAGCGCAGCTCCAGCCGTTGTAGCTATTTGGGGAGTGAACCAATGGAAGGAAGACCTTCCTCTTTGTCTCTCCCTCTCACTGTCTGTAACTCTCTCTCTCAAATAAATAAATAAAATCTTTAAAACAAATTTAAAAAAAAAATCTGCACAAACTCCAGTTCCTGAGGAGTGAAATATTTTGGGAAAATATAAGACACCACTATGATGTCAAACCTGCCTGAAGTCTTTAGGGAGCTTTTGGCTATACCAGAAATACCCACAACATTTCCTTTCAGTTTTCCTGTATTTCTGATACCCAAATCTGAAAGAAAGACACTAGAGACCATCCAGGCTAGGACTCACTCCATGGGAAGACAAAGCCTGGACAACACAACTTTGAAGAGGCCAGCTTAGGGATAAATAAATGGAATGGTTACAAAAACAGAAACCTTTTTTGCCTAAAATCTAGGTCATTACAGCCAAGGGCAGGGAGGGGGAACACTTGGTGTGGTGTGGCCACATCAAACTGGACTCAAAGTGGAAGAAGCATCTAGGCTCTCAGCTTCCTGGAAGACGAGAATGGAACTGGCTGGGAGTTCTTGCCAGGGAAAGAGCATGGCCCTCAGATATGACCTCCCGGTTTCTCCCTTCTGATCCATCTTTCTGTCCTAGTAGAACTTGGCAAGTACCCATTCAAGTTAGGGGAAAAGAGGGATTATTTTCTGTTCTTAATGAGCTCTACCCTCTTACCTAATCTGAATGATTTCCAGCTAAACAAGGAAGTAGCAGATGGGCTCGTGCAGGTATTCTGGGCCCCGCTGGCAGGGTGGGACACTCCCTTACCCTTTCTGTGCACTGCTGAAGAAAACCGGGCAGCCTCACGAAGAACAGAATCCCACACATGTGTCACAGAACCGTGACAGGGAATCTCTAAAGACAGGAAACTAGGACGTTTGCGTTCAAGCGCTACAGTTACATAAATGCTTAAGTAAAAATAAAAAGATATATAAAACCCTAACAAAAACTTAGAAAAATCATCTTTTGTAGGACATGAAATCTATAGCCAGACTTCAAGGGCAAGTACCTGACAACAGGTCAAAGATGAGCCCACTCTCACCAGGATGCTCAGGAGTTGTGCATGCCCCAACACGTGAGGGTAACTCTGGGCTTGTGCCTCGTCTGTGAATAAAATGTGTTCTTTCTGTGTAATCTGAGTGGTGGGAACTTGTCTGTCTTGTTGGGTTGCATGTAAAGACATTTATGAAAGCATTTGGAGTACTTTAAAGGCATACACAGGACCAGCATAGTGGCACAGTAGGTTAAATCCCTGCTTGTAACACCAGCATCCCATACCACAGTGCTGGTTTCAGTCCCGGCCACTCTGCTTCTGATCCAGCTTCCTGCTAATGCACCTGGTAAGGCAGCAGATGATGGTTCAGGTGCTTTGGCCCTGCCACTCATGTTGGGGACCAGGATGAAGTTCCTGGCTCCTGGCCTTGGCCTGATCCAGCCCTATATGTTGCATCTATTTGGGGAGTGAACCAGTAAGTAGAGGATCAATCTCTCTCTCCCCTCCCCCTGCCCCTGCCACTATGCTCTGCCCTTCAAATAAATAAATCTTTAAGGACATATATAATGTGAGGAATTAATAAGTCAAAGGAAACAAATCAAATGCAATTCCTACACTATGAAATCTAGAGACATTTTGCACCTGTTGTTCATGGTTGGGAGTAAGAACACATCCTTCTCTTGAATAGGAGCAAGTCTATTAAAGCAACCTATACCAAAAGTCGGGTTAAATTATACCAAAGGCGGAAAATAATGCTAAATTGTCTTTCCCTTCTCTGTTTCTTTCATGCTAAAATAAATCTATCAAGGTAGGCACTGTGGCACAGTGGGTTAAGCTGCCACTCGGGACAGTCACATCCCATACCAGAGTACCTTGTTTGAGTCTCAGCTACTACACTCCCAATCCACCTTCTAACTAATGGGCACCTTGGGAGGCAGCAGATGATGACTTAAGTATGTGGGTCCCCAACACACATGAAGGAGACCTGGGTGGAGTTCCTGGCTCCTGGTTTTCACCTGGCTTAGTTCCAGCTGCTATGGATATCTGAGGAGTGAACCAGCAGATGGAAGATCTCTCTATCTTTGTTGCTCTGCCTTTCAAATAGATAAAAGTAAATAAATAAATACATCCTGGTGGGAAAACCATACCGTAAGTAGATCTATGTCTTTGAACTGGGCTGAGACACTGAAAGGTGACACTGTACACATATACAGCTTCTTAACACAAACTTCCCTTATGCTCTCTTGCTATTGTTAACATTAACCTCCTCCTCTTTGTCACCAGCTCTTTCCTTCAGCAATACCTAATTGAAACGTATTATTCAAGTGCATGTATTATTCAAGTGCATGTATTTCTCTTTTTTAAGATACTGTATCATTTAAAAACTACAGGGATGATGAATTTCTCTACGGTAAACCACATTTGACACATAAATCTTAACAATGATTTCAAAGATGCATTCTAAAGAGATCCAACAAGCACAATGGGTTAGCATGCCACAAAGATCAATGGCCATAGAAAGAACTGTTGATTTACAAGGATCAAAAAGCCGCAGAATTCTGCTGTGCTCACCTCACTCCTCTGTGTGCTGAGGTACTATGAGTCTTCAAAAAGGGTAAGTAATGTCAATATGAAAAACTATACATTGTTTCAAATATTTTTGCACTCAAATAAGCTTATCTTTCAATATCATTTTTTGAAAAGATTTATTTATTTGAGAAGCAGTGTTACAGACAGAGAGAAGGACAGAGAGAGAGGCCTTCCATCTGCTGGTTCACTCCCCAGATGGGCGCAATGGCCGGAGCTGGAGCCAGAAACCAGGAGTTTCTCCCAGGTCTCCCACACTGGTACAGGGGTCCAAGCATTTGGGTCATCTTCCCCTGATTTCCCAGGCCAGTAACAGGGAGCTGGACTGGAAGTGGAGCAGCCAGGTCTCATACTGGGTGCCCATTTGGGATGCTGAGCTTAACCTACTAAGGCCACAGTACAGGCCCCTTTTAATCCTGTTTCCCACAAACTTTCTCAAGAACCCTCCTAGTTCTTCTTTCTTCTTAAGGTTTTCAACTCAGGAGCCTATGGTAGGAGATTTACAAATGGAGTGAATAGCTGGTGGCAACCTAGTGATATCATAGCCTCTTCCATTCCGCATAATATATAGATTTCCCTCTCTTTTGGACAACACAGGAAGAGGCAGGAAAGGGTGGGTGGAGAAGGGTGGTGGTTACAGGAAGAATTTAGGAAGGAAAGCAAGGGCATGTTTTATCCCATCTACAGATAACGCCTTAGAAAATGTAATATTGTAATTGACATCTAAGAAAACTGGATTTTCCAGTTTCAAGCCCTTTCTGTAACCTCAGGGATTCTACAATGAGGAAGTCAACTCCTACTAAATAAATCATTCACCTGGTTTGTTAATTTGAGATCTTCACGGAAAGTCTTCATAAAGCAGAGCTACATGGGATACTGCTTATCTGCTTATTCCCCAAATTACAGGAATGATTATAGCTCAGATGAAAGATCATTTCTGAAATAAGTAGAATAAAGGATCAAGTGTATTTCTTCTCTTGGTAAGAAAAAAAAGAAGCTTTTTATGGAGTGATAAGAAGTGTACAGGATGGTGAACCAAAGGAGAACGCAGAGTGCTAATTTAGAAAACTGCTGAATCTAAATCAACAGCTAGTTATAAAGTCAGCAAGAGACTTCAGGGAAGGTACAGAGGCAGCACTGTGGAAAGGACAGGGCCAAGGCTTCTGGTTCACAAATTGTGAGACTACCTTATAGGATCCCATTTTTTTGAAATTTATTTTTATTTATTCGAAATGCAGAGTTACAGAGAGAAAAGGAGAGAAAGACAGAAAGAGAGATATTCCACCTGCTGGTTCACTCCTCAAATGGCTACAACAGCCGGGGCGAGGCCAGGCCAAAGTCAGGAGCAAGGAGCATCTTCCAGTCTCCCATGTGGGTGCAGGGTCCTCCACTGCTTTCTCCCAGGTGCATTAGCAGGGAGCTGGATGTGATGTGGAGAAGCCATATGGGATGCCGGTGTCACAGGCAGTGGCTTTACCCACTATGCCACAATGCTGGCCCCAAGATCTTATTTTTAAATAACTTTTTTTAAAAAAGCATCTACTGGCCGGCGCCGTGGCTCAACAGGCTAATCCTCCGCCTTGCGGCGCCGGCACACCGGGTTCTAGTCCCGGTCAGGGCACCGATCCTGTCCCGGTTGCCCCTCTTCCAGGCCAGCTCTCTGCTGTGGCTAGGGAGTGCAGTGGAGGATGGCCCAAGTCCTTGGGTCCTGCACCCCATGGGAGACCAGGAGAAGCACCTGGCTCCTGCCATCGGAACAGCGCGGTGCGCCGGCCGCAGCGCGCTACCGCGGCGGCCATTGGAGGGTGAACCAACGGCAAAAGGAAGACCTTTCTCTCTGTCTCTCTCTCTCACTGTCCACTCTGCCTGTCAAAAAAAAAAAAAAAAAAAGCATCTACTAATGTGTACTTTGTATCACTATATTGGTACTATCTAAAGTACTGAAAGAATCCACAAAAATTCATTATAAAAGAATCATAAACCTTGGAAAAAATACTTTTTCAAAATTTCATGCACAAATTAAGCTGAAACTGAATTCATTTTCATTATTTACCCTGGAAAAAGAGGTACAACTTCAAGAAAAGGACATACTATTATAAGAAAAGACAGAGAGAGAGGGTGGGGGGGGGGAGAGAGATGTTTTATGGATTTAAGAACAATCTGGAAACTAAGTAGATTCAACAAATACAAGTAAGATTTCAATTTAGGATTGAGGTATTTGTAACAAAAATTACCAATTTACTACCAACCAGTGTGATCATCAAACTTTATAACATGGCCGGCACCGTGGCTTAACAGGCTAATCCTCTGCCTTGCGGCGCCGGCACACCGGGTTCTAGTCCCGGTTGGAGCGCCGGATTGTATCCCGGTTGCCCCTCTTCCAGGCCAGCTCTCTGCTATGGCCCGGGAAGGCAGTGGAGGATGGCCCAAGTCCTTGGGCACTGCACCCCATGGGAGACCAGGAGAAGCACCTGGCTCCTGGCTTCGGATCAGCACAATGTGCCGGCTGCAGCGGCCATTGGAGGGTGAACCAACGGCAAAGGAAGACCTTTCTCTCTGTCTCTCTCTCTCACTATCCACTCTGCCTGTCCAAAAAAAAAAAAAAAAAAAAGAAAGAAAATTTATAACAGACACTGTCACTCTTTTCAAAACTATAATCAAGAAGATCAGAATAAGTATTAGAAAAAAGGTAGAGGCCGATGCTGGGGTGTGGTGGGCTAAGCATCTGCCTGTGGTGCAGGCGTTCCATATGATGGGTGCCTGTTCTAGTCCCAGCTGCTCCTCTTCAGATCCAGCTCTCTGCTATGGCCTGGGAAAGCAGTAGAAGATGGCCCAAGAGCTTGGACCCCTGCACCCATGTGGAAGACTCAGAGGAAGCTCCTGGATCCTGTTTTTGGAAAGGCCCAGCTCTGGCCATCATGGCCATTTGGACAGTGAACCAGTAGATGGAAGATCTTTCTCTCTGTCTCTCCCTCTGTCTGTAACTATACCTTTCAAATAAGTAAATAAAATCTTAAAAAAAAAAAAAAAGGAAAACAGTATCCAATACCACATAAATATGCTCAAAGAGAAAGAGGTCCCTCTGTCTTTGCAGACAAAAGATCAGTCATCTACAGACCTCAAAACTGCTTGAATGAGCAAGTATGCTAGTTCATAAGATTCAGTCATGTGTCATAAATTTCTTCCTGGGCTGACACTGTGGGATAGAAGAGCAAGCCTCCAGCCTGTGGCACCAGCATCCATTTGGGCACCAGTTCGAGTCCTGGCTACTCCATGTCCAGTCCAGTTTTCTGCTTATGGCCTGAGAAAGCGGTGGAAGATGGCCCAACTGCTTAGGCCCCTGTCCCCATGCAAGAGACTCAGAAAAAGCTCCTGGCTCCTGGATTCAGATTGGCCCTTCTCTAGCCATTGTGACCATTTGGGGAATGAACCAGCAGATGGAAGATCCCTTTCTCTGTCTCTCTGTAGCTCTACCTCTCAAATAAATAAATCTTTTTTCATTTTAAAGACATTTCTTCCTTTTTGGGGCAGAATAATATTTTATAATTATATACATATGTGTATTTCTATAGCTAGATAGATAAATAGATAAAACCTTTGGTTGATCCATTCCCTCAATGATGGGCACTTGGGTTGCTTCCATATTTTTTTTTTTTTTTTTTTTTTTTTTTTTTTTTTTACAGGCAGAGTGGACAGTGAGAGAGAGACAGAGAGAAAGGTCTTCCTTTTGCCGTTGGTTCACCCTCTAATGGCCGCCGCGGTAGCGCGCTGCGGCCGGCGCACCACGCTGATCCGTTGGCAGGAGCCAGGTGCTTCTCCTGGTCTCCCATGGGGTGCAGGACCCAAGGACTTGGGCCATCCTCCACTGCACTCCCTAGCCACAGCAGAGAGCTGGCCTGGAAGAGGGGCAACCGGGACAGGATCGGTGCCCCGACCGGGACTAGAACCCGGTGTGCCGGCGCCGCAAGGCGGAGGATTAGCCTGTTGAGCCACGGCGCCGGCTTCCATATTTTCACTGTTGTGAGCAATAGTGTGATGAGCCTGGGTATGCAAATATCTCCTCCAGGTTCTGTTTTCAATTTTTTGAGTATAAAATTACAAGTGGAATTGCTGTATTACATGGTAATCCTGATTCTACTGTTTTAAGGAACCATCATATTATTAAAAATTGATTTTAAAGGGCCAAATAGTGATGGTATGAGAAATGTTAATTTATGCTCACAAGATTTCATGGTAGGCAGATCCCAACCTACAGAACAAAAGATTCATTGATGTGGAGTAGTATTTTAGGCACCACATGTGTGTATTATATTCAGTGAGCTAGTGAAGAAGTAAGTAGCTAGATTGTTGTAGAAACAGTCTATTAAGGAAAATGCCATCTGTAAAGTAACTTTTTAGGCAAGAGGTAAGAGGAAAAAAATGCAACTACAAATTTTGAGCCCAAAATAATCTAACACAATCATTACATTTCAACACCAGCTGAGTCGCCACTGAGTGATGTGCATATCAATCTCTAGAGAAACATTTCTTCTGCAGTGGATAAAGTGTGAAGAAAGCAGCAAGAGAGAAAGGTCCAAATACATCCAATGCTTTCTAACCACAGCCAGGACATTAGCAGTAACTAAAATTATTTGGGATCCAAGTGCCCAAAATGTATGGAGGTTATACTGTTAGATAAAGGAAACAATAAAGAATATAGCAACTTTTTACTAAGAAAGTATTAATTATAAAATATTTCAGGCATGCCTGCTCCCTGGTGATTTATTTTAAGTGATCTATAATATTCCATTATATGGGTATCCCAAAAAGTATTTTTTTTAATTCTCCTGTTAATAGATACTTACCATCTCCTTTGGGCGGAAGGGCTATTACAAACAACATAAACATTCTTGATTACATCTCCTTACCCGTGTGAAAGATTTTATTTTACAGTACACAGCTAGGGTAGGAATTATTAAGTCTTGGTGATAAGCTCATTAACACTTAGATACTCCCAAATTGCTCTTCAAAAGAGAGTACCAATGCACTGTCCCACCAGCCACATGTAAGTTTCTGGCTCCTCACACCTACTGTCTATATCGTGGGAGCTTTTGATGGTTCACTGTGTGATGCTCTATAGTAGTATTGCATTGTTTGTGTCGCTCTCTTTTATCAGCAGCATTGTTTAAAGAGAGTGGTGAGTGGCCAAAAATGAAGAGAAAGGAGGTGGTGAGAGAAAGGATCCTAAGGATTGGAGCTGTGAGTTGGTGTTACAAAGGAATTTCTGGTGACAGAAGAAACAGTTGTCAGGGTTCAGAAATGAGAGCTCAACGTAACTGCTTTGACGTGTTGAGTACCCTGAACTAAACAACAGTCTCCGAACCAAGGTCTCCCCCTGTTTCCCATCTCTTTCCCTTCTCTCCCATCTGTCTCTGGATCCTCTTTTCCTCCCTAACTATGAGAAGGGGTCGGCCTAAAGCCTGGATCACCCAGATTAATTTATAGGAAGAAAGACTAGAATTGACATCACACTCAGAGTGCAGGCAAAGTTTATCCTAGGCTATTGCCTATTCCTTGGGCCCATGCATCTCCCCTAAAAATCATTTACTTTTCCTCCAAAATTGTCCACACGCCCACCTTATCTCTCTTTTATGAACAGGATACTGACACTTAACCATCTGGCCTTTCTTTGACTCTTCATACTTGGTATGCTTCCCCTGTGCATGTAAGGTCAGTACATTTGTATGCCTTTTCAAATCCTGTTAACCTGTCTATTGTCAGCTGGTTTTAGCAGACTCATCAGCGGGTAGAGGGGAAATTCCCTTGGGGCCCACGTGTTTCATTAAAACCACTTCCTTGTCTACACAGCAGTCAGCCATTCCTCCGGAGCCCTGTATGAGGTCTGCTGCACTCCATGTAGATGCCAGCTCGCTGGCCAGCAGTGTCCAGGTTTACACTGCCATTTACTGGGGAACCCCAAGTGAAGTCTAATTACTTTATAATGCAGGAAATTAACCAGAAAAGAATTGACATTTCTTATTTTCAAGCTAACACCAGTCTTAGTACAGTCTCTCCCAATAAACATCAATAAGCATAGGAGAAGTTCTTGGGACTTTTACACACTTGTGACATTTACTTAAAGTGGTGAAAAATTCATTGTTAGAATGCCAAGAATCAGCTTTCCTCTCAGAATGCAATGATGTTTTTTTGAAAAACAAGTAAGATATTTTGTTCTTACAATGAAATAGTACTTGTGATGTAAAACATCGGTTATAAATCTTAACGCAAGAACGTGAATGATTAATTCTAAATAATTCTTAAAGATGACAACTCAGACATAAATTTTAAGTACTTTTATAGCTCCCAGCAACTCTTTTTCAAGGAACTTAAATTAAAATTTTTTCCTATAATTTCTTCCTGAGGATTATCTCTAAAGAGAAACTGCTGTCTTCAACAAAGAGCAGTAAATGAAAATAAACCAGTGCAGCTGTACTTTCTTTCATGTCCACAGAATCAACCTAAGTGAAGCGAGATATATGACAAGAACAGCATTCTAAGTCTGTCTTTGCCCCTGGGGAAACAGAGAAAGGCTCCATTTTTTTTTTTTTTAAATCTGGATAATCCTTACACGATATAGTATTTTTTATAAGATTTATTTATTTATTTGGAAGTCAGAGTTACACACACAGAGAGAGAAGGAGAGGCACAGAGAGAGGGAGAGAGAGAGGGAGGGGTGAAGGGGAGGGGGAAAGGGAGAGGGAGAGGGAGAGGGAGAGGGAGAGAGTGAGGGAGAGAGAGAGAGAGAGAGAGAGAGAGAGAGAGAGAGAGAGGGAGAGAGTCTTTCATCCACTGGTTCACTTCCCAGTAGGCTGCAATGGCCAGAACTGCGCAACCGAAAGCCAGGAGCCAGGAGCTTCTTCTGGGTCTCCCACACAGGGGCCCAAGGACGTGGGGCATCTCCTACTGCTTTCCCAGGCCATAGCAGAGAGCTGGATTGGAAGTGGAGCAGCCAGGACTTGAACCAGCGCCCATAAGGGACGCCGGCACTGCAGGCAGCGGCTTTACCCACTACGCCACAGAGCTGGCCCCATGATATAGTATTCTAAATATCTCCTGGTCTGCCTTTTTTCACTCTAGTTTTCCTCTCTGTTGATGGACAGTAGGAATAATAGAGTTAGCCCTATTACCAACTGCAATAGAAATGAATAAAACTACACACACACAAACACACACAGACCTTTCTCAGTAGCAGAGGTCCTGAGGAACTTTTAGGACTCTGAGAAAATCACTGGGATTGCAAAAACAGTTCTTATCCCAGATATCCTGTCCTCTGCAACCAGACACCATGAACAGCCAAGGTTAGGACAATCTCAATAAGCTTAAATTAATGGCAGGGAGAAGAGAAAAGGCAAACGTTGCATGGGACACGCAAGCAGGCATAGTCAACGGACTTTTCTAAATGATCACAGTTTTTGATACGCTTCTAAATAGAAGGACAGACACACTCCTTGGTATCTGTGGACCAATTCCAGGATATTCCTCGGATATCAAAACATGGGGATGCTCCAGTCCCTTTTAGAAAGGCACAGTGTTTGCAGTTAACCCATGCACATCCTCAGATACACTGCAAATCAAATCTAAGTTACTTATAATATCTAATATAATGTAAACCTAAGATCTAACACAATGTAAATGCTATGTAGTTGTTACACTGGTTACACTTGTTAAACTGTGTGCTTTAGAGAATAGTATTAAGTACATATGTAATTTTTTTCCTAATATTTTCCATTTGTGGTTGGTTGAAACCATGAAACCCTGTGGATATGGAGAGCTGACTGTAACTAAAAATGGATGTTAGTGGCTACGGCCATCTTCCTACGCATATTACTGTAGACAAATGTTTGCATTTATTTGGGTCTCATCTTGTTCTATAAAATAGTGACAGAATATCAGTATACCTCAGAGGGCAGTTTCTTCCAGGATTAAATGCAAAAATATGTGTGGGCAAATCACTTGGCCCCTTCCACCTGGAAAGTGCTCAGAAACAGGCAGTTATTATGCACAATATGAATGTGTATGGTTTAGACATCACCAGCTGTTTTAAAGAACTACTTTATTCATGAGGCCAGTGCTGTGGCGCAGTGGATTAAACCCCCGGCCTGCAGCACTGGCATCCCACTTCCAACCCAGCTCTCCGCTATGGTCTGGGAAAGCAGTAGAAGATGGTCCAAGTCCTTGGGCCCCTGCACCCACTTCGGATCAGCTCAGCTCTGGCCACTTCAGTCATCTGGGAAGTAAACTAGTAGATGGGAAGATCTCTCTCTCTCTCTCTGGCTCTACCTCTCTCTATAACTCTGTTTTTCAAATAAATCTTTAAAAAAAAGAACTACTTTATTCACATACCAATGACACTCCTACACAAAGGCTGGCCGAAAATAAGCCAATCTACGTACCTCCTACACATTTCTGATAAGATGAGCTTTAGCTCTTTCTTCTCATTAAGAAAAGAAGAACTTTTCTAGGAAAGAATGGCCATAAAATTAAATTGCCAGATACCAGTAAGAAAGGAGCAAAAATTGGGTGAGAGTACAAAATCTCTATTGTAACACTTCCTGCTTGAAAATAAGCTTAATCCAAAGAAAAATTAAGAGAGCAAGAATCAATAAAATAATCTTATTCTTCTATCAATTGCTGATACATATTACAGACAATAGACAATCAAAAATTTAATTAAAAATGAAGTTAAAAATTTTATCATACAATGATTAAAGGGGTAAATCTGGAGGGGAATTAAGTAGAGGTTGCATAAAGGATTGCTCAAGGTGAAAACCAAATTGAGGCCCATAGGGGCAAATCTCTTACTCTCAAATCCTATTTCAGAAGATTCTAGAAGGGAGATGCCTGTCCATCCCAGCACTATGCCTAGCCTGCAGGATGTATGTTCACTAAATGACATCGCAGGTTTTTCAAAGAAAGCCACAGCGCTTTTCAGATAAAAGCAAAATACCACTACATTTTGCACAGATTTGGGGTTAGAGTTTATCATGTGACAATGCTGAACCATGAGAAATACAGTTTCGGGTTCTGGGGTGCCCTGTTCCAAGGCTGACTCAGATTTGGTCACTGAAGACAGAGATGAGAAAGAGCCACACAAAGCAAGCTGGAAATTCCACAAAGGAGACAGGAGCTTAGTGTCAGCAGGAGTTTCACTGAACTGTGAGATGCTTCTCAAAGAATCACACAGCATAAAATCACCTGGCCCTGCAAAGCTTCCCAGGCCACCTTCTTCGATGGAAGAACTGCTCAGTAAGCTCCTAGTAATGGAGAGAGCGTCACTGGGCCAGGGTGAATTCTTAGACAAACACAGTTTTATTCCTCCTCTCCCATCCCTTAATTGAAACGTGCCTCAGTGAAACAGGATGCTAATTTTCCTGGGGCACTCAGAGGAAATCTCAACTCTGAGCAATCTCAAGTAAGACTCGTCCTGTTAGTGTTAGCTGAAGACAAGTGGGCATGATGAAACCCTTGGGTGACGCAGCAGGGGACCTGACCAGACCTTGTGCAATCTCTCCGCCTCTCTAACGTGTGCACTGATGACTTCCTTCCAACACAGCCTCTGTCTTTTTCTACCGGCATCTCCCAAATTTCCGTACTGACTTCCAGATGAACCTCACCATGTAACTGGTAATGGGTGCATTAATTATCACGTTGACAAAAGCATCCTGTGGCAAACAAACTACTGAAAAAGCTTTGGATGACAGGGAGGCAGCCCGGAAACGCTGGTGTTTACGTTCAGCACTGAGTCAGCAGGGAGGTACCTTGAGTGACTGCAGAGAGTCTGCGTTGCTGTCACAGTATAGGATGATGTTGTTGGCCATGCTGAAGCTCTCTCTCACCCCAAGGTGGTAGAACAAGGAGGGCTGCCGGAAGGCATCGCTCATCTCCACCACAGCAATGTCTGCAAACAGAAAGCAGAGGCCCCCGAAGGGATGACACCGGAATCAGACCCAACAAGCACGCAGTGGTCCCAGTAACCCAGCACTCAAAAAAGAGGAAATGAGGAAGCCGCAGGGATTTTCCCTCTTCAGTCATACTGAATGTTCAGTTCTACCCGGAAGTGGTTTTATAAAATGCTTCAAACCTGTTTTTTTTTGTTTTTTGTTTTTTTAAAGAAACAAGAAGATCATACAATTACTGCCAACCACAGAGTTTGCAATGGAGGGAGGCAGGGTTAAAAGAGAGTGAAGGTAAAGACAATTATAACTAAGAGGGCAAATAGAATCACAGATACACATTTTTCCAAAGCTCAAGATGACAAAACACTAAGGTGGTAGAAACCTGGTATCAACATTTGACAATCATGTCACAAAATGAAACCCAGATTAGCCTCCAACTCACTTATGGGTATAGCCAAAAATACGAAAGGAATACCACTAACATGCACCACAGATTATAAGAATCCTAGATCTAGAGTTTAAAATTCATTTTGAGAATCCAAGGATGGCTCCATGGAAAACAATCATCAGCCACCCCTGTATCAGGGCTGGGGACTCTTTTGTTCTGCCAAAGTATTTGGATACTTATGACATCTTTCATGGGCCATGCAAAATTATCAGCTTAAAATTAGCCTGCTATGGACTTAATGAATTTTGAGTCTCGCCTGTGGTTGCCATGGCAGGGCCAGACCAAATGATCTCGCACGAATTCGCCCCATGGCCCAAGTGTTCCCCATGTCTGCTATAGGTGCTCTAAATATGTTAATTAAAATCCAAAATCCATTCTTCATAAAAAATAACTGCAAATTAAAAATTTTAAAAAATAATGTTTGGATCTGGCTCAAGAGCCCACGAGAGTATTTTAGGCATGGAAAGCCAAGACACTCTGGCAAAAAAAAAAAAAGACCTAAATGAAAGATCTCTGCGAGTGAGATCCCAGTGGAAAGAACGGGGCCATCAAAGAAGGAGGTACCTTTCTCTGAAGGGAGAACTTCCACTTTGACTATGACCCTGTCGGAATAAGATCGAAGTCGGCGAACCCTAAAGGCTTCCATAGCCTTGGCAACTCATGACTAGAGCCTAGGGAGATTACTGACGCCATGAACAGGAGTGTCAAATTGTTAAGTCAGCAACAGGAGTCACTGTGTACTTACATCCCATGTGGGATCTGTCCTTAATGTGTTGTCTAATGTGCAGTGATACTATAACTAGTACTGAAACAGTATTTTTACACTTTGTGTTTCTGTGTGGGTACAAACTGATGAGATCTTTACTAATTATATACTGAATCGATCTTCTGTATATAAAGATAATTGGAAATGAAAAAAAAACCTTGGTGTTAAATTGGAAATTGCATAGAAAATTAATCAATTCTTAAAAAAATCATGTAGGATCTCTGTCCTTAATGTGCTGTACATTGTGATTTAATGCTATAACTAGTACTCCAACAGAATTTTTCACTTTGTGTTACTATGTGGAGGCAAACTGTTGAAATCTTTACCTAATATATGCTAAACTGATCTTCTGTATATAAAGAGAACTGAAAATGAATCTTGATGTGAATGGAACGGGAGAGGGAGTGGAATTATTCATTTGTAGCATCACATGAGCATTCCAAAAAGTTTCATGTTCTAGATTTCATATTTTCAAGTTAGAGATGCTTAACCTGTATATATGTATAGGTTTATGTGTGTGTGTATATATATATATACACACAATATACATATTGGTACATATGTACATTACACACATATAATGATAATTTCAAATAATGTCATCATGTAACCACTGAAAGTATAAAACAGAAGAATACTTCATTTTGGGATAAATTCACATTATAGTAAGGTATTAAAATATACATACATTATAATATATAGTATATACATGGAAATATTAGTGTATTGTACTAGATACAACCATACTATATAAGGGGACTTAAAACAGTGGGGTCTTCAAAAAGTTTACGGAAGATACATGTTGTGAAAGAATTACACATAGATTTCAAAATCTTTCGCACCAAAATAAACCTATCATTTAATTCTACTTTTCCACAAACTTTATGAAGCATCCTTGAATGCATAAGAGTAAAAAATATCTGAAAAGTTCTACAATATAACTTAAGCCATGGTAATGGCTGTGTAATGGGATTGCAAATTTTTCTACATCATGCCTTCTGTACTTCCCACAATTCCTATTACGAACCTCATTTCTTTTATAATTTAGGAACTCATTAAAACAGAAAAAGAACAACATTCAAAATCTGTGAGACTGAATGTAAAACAAAAATTCACACATAAAAAAATGCAGGCTTGGGTGGGTGTTAAGATGACAGTTAAGATACCACATTCGACACTGGAGTGCCTGGGATCATTCCCCAGCTCTGGCTCCTAAACTTAGCTTCCTGCTGAAAATGCAGATCCTGGGAGGCAGTAGCTGGGAGGCCTGGATTGCATTCCTGGCTCCAGCGCCAGTAGTTGGAGGCATTTGGGAAATGAACCAGTGGATGGAAGTACACTCTGCCTCTGCATGTCTTTCCGTCTCTCTCCATTTGCCTCTTAAATACAGCAATTACATGCTTTTAGGGCCGGTGCTGTGGCATAGCAGGTAAAGCTGCTGCATGCAGTGACAGCATCCCATGTGGGCACCAGTTCAGTCCCGGCTACTCCACTTCCAACTCAGCTCTCTGCTATGGCCTGGGAAAGCAGGAGAAAATGGTCCAAGTCTTTGGGCCCCTGCACCCATGTGGGAGACCCGGAGGAAGCTCCTGCTTCCTGATCGGCACAGCTCTGGCTGCTACAGCCATCGGGGAGTGAACCAGAGGATGGAAGGCTTCTCTCTCTCTGCCTTTGCCTCTGCCTCTCTGTAACTCTTCCTTTCAAATAAATAATTTTTTTTAAAAATTACATTTTTTAAAAATGTAAACTCATAAGAAGCTGTTTGGTTCACAGCCTGCTTTATCAAACAAACATGAAATTAGAATTCACATTTGGTCAAAAATAAATCAGATGAAATGGAGAAAGGCATAGATGGTTTACTGAAATTATAAATGGGAATACAGGTTGAAAGAACTTCAGAAAGTTACTTTTGCAAAGCTAAAAAAGACTTAAGAGCTCTTTAATACAAATAGTTTTCCTTTGGGGTCCTTAACATTTCTACATCAAAAATCAACACATGAAACTAGTGAATCATTGCATCCACCCACTCACCCATCTGCCTCCTTCCCCCACACTGCTTCTGCCTTGCGCAGGTGCCTGCACTCAACAGTCAATCACACTCCTTTAAAATCAAGAGAGCATACAGTGGGGCTGAAAGACACCAAATAAAACAGTGGCTGGTGAAGAATAAATGAGAGACATGCAAAGAAAAACACTAGCTATGTAATAAGAGGGAGGATGTTTTTCCAGAGAACTGCCTCGTGGGATTTGATGCTAAAATAAAATAAAAATACTGTAGATGGTTTTCAGATTAAGAGAGAAAACAGACATTTAAAATAAATGGTGCAAATAAAAGAAGGTATATTCATTATGCAGGAACGAACCTATTTTTCAATTTTTTTTAAAGATTCAAAAGTGCTTGTCGGCATAATTTTTAAATACAGTACTATGGTATGGTGATTTGAAAAAGCTTGATTGTTTTTTCTACTTCAAATTCAGATGTGTGATTTGTTCTAAGATTTTTTTTTTAAAGATTTATTTATTTGAAAGTCAGAGTTAGAGAGAGAGAGAGAGAGAGAGAGAGTCTTCCATCCAATGGTTCACTCCCCAATTGGCAGCAACAGCCAGAGCCTCTTCCGGGTCTCTCACGTGGGTGCAGGGGCTCAAGGACTTGGGCCATCTTCCACTGCCTTCCCAGGCCACAGCAGAGAGCTGGATCAGAAGTGGAGCAGCTGGGTCTTGAACTGGCACCCATAAAAAATGCCAGCACTGCAGGCCAGGGCGTTAACCCACTGCGCCAGAGCACTGGCCCCAAGAGACTTTTATTCATAGGTATCCTGAAATGTTCAACATACAGATCTTTCATTTAGGTTGTTAAATTTATTTCTAAGTGTTTCATTTTATTAGTGGTACTATAGATGGTATTCTTTTTAAAATTTCAAAATCCCGATTGTTCATTGCTGGTATATAAAAATATAATTGATTTTTGTATATTGATCTTGTATTCTGTGATTTTTACTAAACTCATTTACTAGTTTTAGAAGCTTTTTTTTTTTTGTATATTTTTGGGGATTTCTATATGAACAATTGTGTCTCCTGCACAAGGAATTGGTTTTGTTTCTTCCTTTCCAATCTGAATGTCTTTTATGTTTTTTCATTGTGTGTGCTTTGGTACGCTGGGAAGTTTTTAATTTTATTTAAGTTATATAAGTTTAATACATTTCATTTATACAGACCTGAAGCAGTAACATTTCATTATCTAAATAAAGAGAATACTTTCTGTTGGCTACCTTCTAACTCTAATGTGAACCTTTTTGGAAAAAGCAAAATAAATAGGTGAAATTATCTTCCTTGTGAAATGATCCTTAAAACATGGGACAGCTCTTTGGCTGTGTGGTCAAGAGACACTGGTAGAGACACCATGTCTCACATCAGAGTGTCTGGGTTTAATACCCGGCTCCAGTTTCTGACTCCAACTTCCTGATAATGCAGACTCTCAGAGGCAGCAGTAATGGCTAACTCAACGGGTTCCCCTTATCCATACAGGAGACCTGGATTGAGTCCCAGTTCCTGGCTTGGCATTCCAGCCAGGGTCACTGTGGGCATTTGGGGAACACAGTGGTGATACGAATTTACTCAGTCTCGTTCTGCCTCTCAAATAAACAAAATACAATTTAAAAATGCAGAAGATGTCATTTTTATCAAACTCCAGATATACCAACATTCTTGAATCCTACTTCTAGAAGGTAGCTTATCCACTTTATTTCACATTCAGTGTCACTATGCATCAGAAACTACCTGCTTTCCAAATATGAACTCACTTAATTTTCATAAATACCCCTTTGTGGTAGGTTACATTATTTCAGGATACTGAAGCACTCAAGGTATCCACCAAAGACAAGCCAGAAAGTGTTGGTGCCAGGATTCAAACCCAGGCAATCTGGCTCCAGGATCCATGCTCTTAAATTCCTAACTCCACTTGTAGGAGATGAAAGTTCACAAGCTCAGGACACAAAAGGAATTGGGAAAACAGAGCCAAGGACCCATGCATACTACTCCTGTCATGTATTTCATGAGTAGATGCACTCAATAATCGTCTGCGTTTTTTGTGATAATATTATAAAACTGTAACACTTAGAAATTGAAGACAAAGTCATTTAAAGTATGGACAAAAACACAAAACTTTCTTACATTTTTACCTAAGGTGAGGTTTGTTTCCTTGTTGCAACTGAGTTAATGTTAAATAGAGCATAAAATTAGGTTTACCAGGGTTTATTAATGCATAATAAATATTTAGGGCAGTAACATAAAACTCTGGAGCCTAACTGTGTTTTGGTTATCAAATGCCAGTGGTTCACAGTCTACTTCTTAAAGTGTTTTCCTTCATAATACAGTATCTGTTAAGTTACATGCCTCACATGACTTGCTGCACTTACGAAAAGTGGAGCTGGAAGAAAACGTTAACCTTTAGTTAGTTTTTAATCTCTCTGGTCATCTCTCATAGGCACCAGATCACAGATGACAAAGCAAGAAGCCTACGTGTCAATGTGGCTTGTGCCACTGCCGATGAGGAGCTTCCTCCAAAATGTCACAATCAATAAAAACATCCCAAGTCATCAAACAGAATTACCCTATCTAGCCACAATGGATTAAGCCCCAAGACAGCCTAAGAGGTCCAATTTAATCTGACAAACATCCTGAGTGCCTATTATACACAAGGCTCTTTGTTTTATCTGCTTTCTGTTGTGAACATTAAAAGGGAAATTAATGAGATAGCTGTTTGCTTTCTTTTGTGGAATACAAACACATGTTGGCAAGCACTGAGGGCAAGATGTGGCCAGCGCTGAGGAACTGGGAACACTCAGGAACCAATGAGGTCAGGGCTGGTTGGATGGATTAAGATCACTTATGTGGACTGGGCATCAAGTGCACTGTGGAGTCAATGGAGTGCAACTAACACAACGATTCCCAAGGCGTGAACCAAGAAAGGTCCCCATGAGGCAGACACCAACCTCCAATGCTCATCCTATCTTTGATTCCAAGGGAAACAACCCACCTTGCACTGGTTTTTCTATTTGATGACAGGTTAAATGCTATTTATAACTACATTATAATATTAAAATTACTGAAATGCTATCCATGACCTAAACATTGTACCCAGTGGTATCTGGAAGACTCTAACTCCATTTTCTAAAGTTCGGCAGGCATAAAATATCAACAAAATGTCTACTGTATGAGGGGTCTTCAAAAGTTGATGGAAAATGAGCATGATGAAAAAACAAAGCATGGATTTCACAACTTTTCTGTATCAAAATAAACTTATCTCTTCATTCCCTTTTCCTACATGTTTCTGAAGTATAGGAGAATCAGTGTCACGGTCAGAGAGGACAGAAGAATCATCTATCAACACTGTCTTGAGTTGGATGTAGTCTGGCAATTCCTACTGTTAAGTTACTATTCACTCAGCTTCATCGGCATCACTTGACTTTCTCGTGTGTGGTTTGGCTAACCCTTCCAGGTGGAATCATGCACCTTTCTATCAACAGTATACTCTGGCCCACAAATTTCCTCACCCCTGAATAATAAGTGCATGCCCAGTGACTAAGACATGAATCACTTTTCCATTGCTAAAGCAAATGTATACACAACTCCCAACCCAATCCTCACTTGTTTATTTGATGAATTTCATTATTACACAAGTGTTTTGTTAGTTTAGTTTTTTTTTTTAAACCGGAAATGTGAGGCCTAATAGGGAGATGATCAGAGGGACATTTTGCACTTTGAGATTGCCTTAAAAAGTTGAAAGCTGGGCCAGCGCCGCGGCTCAATAGGTTAATCCTCTGCGAGCAGCGCCGGCACACCAGGTTCTAGTCCCAGTTGGGGCACCGGATTCTGTCCTGGTTGCCCCTCTTCCAGGCCAGCTCTCTGCTATGGCCCGGGAAGGCAGTGGAGGATGGCCCAAGTGCTTGGGCTGGGCCCTGCACCCACATGGGAGACCAGGAGGAGCACCTGGCTCCTGGCTTTGGATCAGCACGGTGCGCTGGCCACAGCGCGCCAGCTGCAGCAGCCATTGGGGGGGGGGGGGTGAACCAACGGAAAAGGAAGACCTTTCTCTCTGTCTCTCTCTCTCACTGTCCACTCTGCCTGTCAAAAAAAAAAAATAGTTGAAAGCTACAAGTGGGCATCTGGCCTAGTGGTTAAGATGCCACTTGAGATCCCTGCATCCTGTACCAGAGTGTCGGGGTTCAAGTCTTGGCTCTGCTTACAATTCCAGCTTTTTGCTGATGTACTCCCTTGGAGGCAGCAGGTGATGGCTTAAGTGGCTGCATCCTTGCCACCCACAAGGGAGACCTGGATTGAGTTCCTGGCTCCTGGCTTGGGTCTGGTCCAACACCAGCTATTGCAAGCATTTGGGGAGTAAACCAGTGGTGGGAGATGTCTGTCCATCTTCTCTATTTCTCTGCTTTTCAAATAAAACATTTCAATAAAGGTTGAGAGCCACAGCACTTACAAAACGAGAGGGAAAAGAGGAAAGGGGAGCCATCTACAGGGGATGGAGAGACCAAGGAGAAAAGAGACAGAGGAGATAACAAAGGCAGAAGGAGAAAAACAAGATGGCCATTACAAGAACTAAAGTCCCCTTGCACAGGTAACATCAGAGCTCAGCTTGTGATGCTCCAGATTGAGAGATTTGAGCACACACCATGGCAGGTGGCAGGCCCTGGAAACCACAGCCTCTGAGCTTTACTTTCTTCAACTATAAAGTGGGACAATGTGGGGAAATTAGTTACATGATGGTGCCCAAAGGAAGTAAGGTGGGCGGAATCCAAAGTTGTTTACCACTAAAACTAATTGGCTGCGCAACATCAGGGGAGGTAACAAAACTTGTAACAAGTGTATAGACATATGGCTAGTCCTATAGAAATCCCCCCGTAAAATGACCGTTTAAGTGATTGGTTGGTCCTTAGCCCTGCCCCAATGACTCTGCAGTTTTGTGCTATAAAAGGTTCTGTTTCGCACGAAGTAAATGAGTCCTTGCTAGACTTGGCTCCCCGCTGCGTCTGATTGTCTCCGGGATCGGGAGGCTGGGGAACGGGCAAGCGGCGCACTTACCTTTCCTCGGACCCAGTCCATCCTTGTACGGGTGGACTAAGATCCAGCAGGACAAAATAAAATAAATTGGTCAATACTACTGACTGCACAACTGTTGTAAAGATTATACGTGCACCAGGCACAGTGAACACTCAAGGAATGGCAATCACATGGAGGTATTACAAGAAATGCTCAGGAGTCCCTGCGAGCCACCACTGTAAAACGTGATTGAAGACAGTGTGAATATGTAACTCAGTGCCTTCCGAGGAAGCCTCATACAACTTGTTTCTCAGGAAAATTACGTTGAAGTCAAATTTGTGACAGCATCAAAAGTCAACATAAAAAGTTCTGACCTGATTCTAAAAGCAGTGGACACTTCATCTATGTCCCCATGAGTTCAGGGAAGGGGTGAAGCAGCATCAAAGCTGTGCTTTGGAAAGAGAATTCTGGAATATGTGCATGGATGAGATTCAACAGACTGGGGGCTGGGAGATCATTTAGGACGCATCTGAGGGAGCGTGTGCTGCCCCTAAACAACACAGAGATATCTTGGGAAAAGTCAATAAGCATGAGGATTTAGGGGATGCAGGCAATATGTGTGTGTTTTTAAATATTTGTTTATTTATTTGAAAGGGAAAGTTACAGAGAGCCAGAGGCAAAGAGACAGAGGTCTTTCATCTGCTGGTTCACTCCCCAAATAGCCACAACAGTCAGAGCTGGGCCAAACGAAAGTCAGAAGCCAAGAGCTTCTTCCAGGTCTCCCAGGCGGGTGTAGGTGCTCAAGGACTTGGGCCATCCTGTACTGCTTTCCCAGGCCACAGCAGAGCTGGATCAGAAGTGGAGCAGCCAGGTCTGGAACCAGTGCTCATATGGGATGCCAGCATTGCAGGCAGCAGCTTTACCAGCTACCGCCACAGTACAGGCCACAGACAATCTCTTTTGAACCTGGATGGTCAAGGACGATGATTTTCTATTTTCTATAGTAAGCGACACAAGAGGAGAAAGGATTTTTTCGGGGGGGGGGGGAGTGGGAATTTGATTTTGAATTGGAACACACTAAATTGTGTGTTCAGGGGGTATACACGTGAATACATAACTGACAGGTGCCATTCTCAAGCCCAGAAGAAAGATCAGAATCAGAAAGATTTAAGAGTCAGGGCCATTTCTGTGATGCAGTGGGTTAACACCCTGGCCTGAAGCACCAGCATCCCACATGGGCACCGGTTTGAGACCTGACTGCTCCACTTCCAATCCCACTCTCTGCTATGGCTCGGGAAAGCAGTGGAGTATGGCCCAAGCCCTTGGACCCCTGCACCTATGTGGGAGACCTGGAGGAGGCTCCTGTCTCCTGGCTTCGGATCGGCTCAGCTCCGGCCGTTGCAGACATCTGGGGAGTGAACCATTGGATGGAAGACCCCCACCCCCCGCCTCTCATCTCTCTGTGTAACTCTTTCAAATAAATAAATAAAAATAAATCTTAGAAAGGTTTAAGAGTCATGTTGGGGGCCGGTGCTCTGGTGTAGCGGGTAAAGCCACCGCCTGCAGTGCCGGCATCCCATTTGGGCACTGGTTCAAGTCCTGGCTGCTCCACTCCCAATCTAGCTCTCTGCTATGGCCTAGGAAAACAGTAGAAGATGGCCCAAGTCCTTGGGCCTCTACACCCGCATGGGAGATCTAGAGGAAGCTCCTGTCTCCAGATTGGTGCAGTTCTGGTCGTTGTGGCCATTTGGGGAATGAACCAGCAGATGGAAGACCTCCCTCTCTCCCTCTCTCTCTCTGTGCCTCTGCCTCTCTGTAACTCTGCCTTTCAAATGAGTAAATAAATATATCTGAAAAAAATATGTATCTTTAAATAAAAAAGAGAATCATGGTGATGGCTTGAATATTGAATCCACCCAGCAGACTGATTGTTGAATTAGAGAATAACAGAAGAAGAGAGAGTTCTTCTAGGACTCCAGGACTCCTCTCATTATACAGAAAGTGGAAACACAAATATGTTCATAAAAAGACATGTAATGAAGACATGTAATTGCACCATTATTTGTAAACCATCAGCAGAAGAAACAAATCAGATACTCTGGGGAGGGGTGGCAGTGCCTTGTTAGGAGCCTGAAGGAGCCTTCTGGGGTGCCGGTAGGGCTCTGCTTGATCTGGAGGCTAGTTACTCAGGTTTGTTCACCTTGTGAAAATTAACTCATCTCTCCTCAATAATGCTGCCCAGGAAGTTAAGAGGTCTGTCTGCATGGCTTTCCTGTGGCCACTGAAACAAACTACTGCAAATGAGATGCCTTAAAACAAAAAACAGATTTATTCTCTCACCATTCTGGAGGCCAGAAGTCATAAACTGCAGTGTAGGCAGGGCCAGGGCCACTGTACTTTCTCAGGGAGAATCAGTTCCTTGCCTCTCGGGGAGTTTTCAGCATCCCTTGCCTTGTGATGCCCGTGCATGTGATACCAAATCGCAAATCGCCCTCTGCCTGTCTCTCTCCCTCCCTCTCAAAATTTAATTACACATTTGTGTGGATACAGTGTGATACTTCAATGCAAGTATATCATGTGTAGTGAAAAACAGGGTAGCTAGCATTTCCATGTCCTTAAACACTTAAAAACATTTTATTAACACGTAATAATCGGCCGGCGCTGTGGCTTAACAGGCTAATCCTCCGCCTTACAGCGCTGGCACACCAGGTTCTAGTCCCGGTTGGGGCGCCGTATTCTATCTCGGTTGCCCCTCTTCCAGGCCAGCTCTCTGCTATGGCCCGGGAAGGCAGTGGAGGATGGCCCAAGTCCTTGGGCACTGCACCCGCATGGGAGACCAGGAGAAGCACCTGGCTCCTGGCTTCAGATCAGCGAGATGAGCCGCCTGCAGCGGCCATTGGAGGGTGAACCAACGGCAAAAATGAAGACCTTTCTCTCTGTCTCTCTCTCTCACTATCCACTCTGCCTGTCCAAAAAAAAAAAAAAAAAAAAAAACATGTAATAATCTGTCTCTACATGATACTGGTGATGGCACTTAGGATCCACCCAGATAACCCAGGATCAGGCTGTCTCAAGATCTCTAACTTGATCACAAGTTATTATGTAATAAGGTAGCATTCACAGGTTCTACAGTTTTGACACAGATAATGGAGTGGGAGTGGAGGGCAATATTCAGTCGGCTACAAGGATTACAAAGCCACATGATAAAGACTAAGAGTACAACAGAACTGAAGGTGTGAATATGAGATTAGGACAAGGAGATACTGAGCCTAGGTGATTCTCCAAAGATTAGCAAAGAAGAGAATTAACACAGCAGGAAGAGTTGCACATTCAGTGCTGAAACCAAAAGCTCAGAATATACTTTAAAGGGAGAGAAAGACTTAGAGGTTTTTAGTATTAGAATGGTGTACTTGATGTCAGTAGAAAGATTATGATGAGGAGGTAGTTACTTAATGGAGACAATCTCTATATTCTCAAATAAAACAGATGGGTTGGGACAGATGGCAGAAGGGAAAAGTCAACCTAGGGGGTGGGAAAAAAGGGAAATACTTTAAGGGAAGAAGAAGGGAAGCAACATAAGGCAAAGACCAGGAAATAATGACATAGTGATGCCCCTTCTTGGATAGAGAGCCGGGATACTGGTGGCAAGCAGAGGGGAAATCCCCACCCATGGTGAGCTGGAACAAGCCTGTGTCTTGTGGACACCACTGAGATTAAGTCTGAAGGGAAGGCAGCACCTCCTCTTCTTCCTACAGTGTGAGCCCAATTCAGCTTTTTTCACTGAAAGGAATTTAGGTTAGACTGTCACTTATAGTAAAGCCAACTACAGCAGCAGCAGGAATACAATGTGAACCCAAGTCTTACAAGACACTTTTTCCCCCCCAAACTCTTCTCTGATTATCATGAAGAAAAAGCAACAGCTGATGAAAAGTGGGAAGAGAGACTAAACTTCAATTCCATTCTGCTTAAAAATAAATTAACAGGGCTGCACTGCCATGTAATACGTTAAGCCTCCACCTGAGGCACCAGCATCCAAAATGAGTGCTGGTTCAAGTTCCAGCTGCTCCACTGCCAATCCAGCTCTCTCCTAATGCCTGGGAAAGCAGTGAAAGATGGCCCAAGTGTTTAGGCCCCTGCACCCGCATGGGAAACCCAGAGGAGGCTCCTGGCTCCTCATCGATCCAGTTCTGGCTGTTGCAGCCATTTGGGGAGTGAACCAGCAGATGGAAGACCTCTCTCTCTCTATCCTTCCTTTTCTCTGTAACTCTGCCTCTCAAATAAATAAAGCTTTTTAAAAGAGAATAAACTAACTTAAAATTATATTAAAAACCTCAATCTTACAAATGAATAGTCTTGCTCACAAGGTAAACTGGACTAACAAACAATCCCTCTCTCCTGTTAGAGGAGAATTTCATGCACACAGCATTTTGATGGTGGTCAGCAAGGGTGATGAAAGGAGCCTGGTAAATACTGTAACTAGGTCAGTTTTCAATGGACTCTTTCCTATCAGTTCACAAGGAAAGTAGATAAATTACAATGTAGACCTTCCAGCTTACAGCAAATATTTAATAAAATGGTATTTTCCTGGTCACAGGTGTGGTATTCCTCTATATAATTTTGCTTATTAAAAATATAAATAGGCCCTACATCAAAAAGTGTTATTCTGGGGCATGCATTGGATGCAGCACTTAAGATGCTGCTTGGGACACCTGCAACAGCCCTGTGCCTGACTTCAGCTTCCTGTGGATGCACACTTGGAAGGTAGCAGGTAATGAGTGGCTCAAAGACTTGGGTCCCTGCCACCCATGTGGGAGACCTAGACTGAGTTCTAGGCTCCTGGATTAGGTCTAGTTGAGCTCTGGCTGAGGCAAGCATCTGGGGAGTGAACCAATGGATGGGAGATCTCTGCCTGTCTGTACATCTGTCTTTGTTTCTGTCTGCCCGTCTCTCTGCCTTTCAACTAAACAAAGTGTTTTTTTTTTTTTTTAAGGATTTATTTATTTTTTTTGAAAGGCAGAGTTACACAGAGAGATGAGAGGCGGGGGGGGGGGGTGTCTTCCATCAGATGGTTCACTCCCCAAATGCCACAACGGCCAGAGCTGCGCCAATCCGAAGCCAGGAGTCAGGAGCTTCCTCCAGGTCTCCCACGCAGGTGCAGGGGTCCAAGGGCTTGGACCATCTTCCACTGCTTTCCCAGGCCGTAGCAGAGAGCTGGATCAGAGGTCGAGCAGCTGGGTCTCAACCAGCGCCCATATGGGATGCCGGCGCTTTAGGCCAAGGCGTTAACCCGCTGCGCCACAGCACCAGCCCCAACTAAACAAATTTTTAATGTTATTCTCTGTCCAAGATAAAATGGCTCTAGTTTAATATAAGAATTTAGCTTTTAATGTTTTGGTAATAACAACAGATCTGACCAATGATCTAAAGAGTTTGATATAAAAATATATGTTAAAATTAACTCCAAGGTTTATTATATGACAGAGACATGCTGTACATTATAAACAGAAGTGGGACATGAGGACTCCTTAATGGTAAAAATCTCCATGTCATCTTTGCAAACTACTTTACTTCTTGAAATAGTTTTATTTCCTAAAGGCATGCTGGGTTTGAGACTATCCTCTCTATAAACTCATTTTATGTACAAACTTCTGTCCTTAAGTAATCCTATTTTCATTAGGTAGTGAAAGATCTATTCATGAACACTTGAAAAGTTTTTACTGCGATTCAGGTGCATGTCATTAAGTTTTGGGTCTCACAAATTAAATTAGATCAAGAAAATTTGTCTTTGTTTATGTCTCAATAAGGTTCCCAGGCACACAGAAAAGCTCTGTGTAACTGTAAGAATCTCCCACTAGCATCCTCCCTCTCAAACTAAGCCAATCATCTGCTTCATTAAATTGCCACTTTCTTAAGCTGCAGAAGTTCACAGGAGTTGATTTACAATCATTTCTGAAGAAAACCTGATTGCTCCTCATAAGTATGGTTCCTGAACAACTATTCCTAACTTATTGTTCTATAGCTTTACAACTTCTTCCTGCAGAAGTAGAGAAAGTGGCCAGGGAAACACCTATACTATCAGATGGGCTCTCTAGCAAACACAGCTGTGGCAGTATCATTTGTGCTCGAAGCTGTTCTGATTAAGAGATTTTTCTCACTCTGGTTAATGTGTTAGGTCTACATAGTCATGAATAGTTATTAGATTGGGGAACACAGTGATACAATCAGCAAAATTCAGAATCTGGAAAATTCTACAGGAAAAATGGCCTTGTTTTCCTAAAAAAATTACAGAGGGGAAAAAAAAGATGCAGGGAGAAAATACTTGATTGCAATGGACAACTATTTTTGATAGTATAATTTTGATTATACAATTTTTTTTTAAAATTTATTTGAAAGAGAGCGAGGAAGAGACAGAGACAGAGACAGAGAAAGATCTTCCATATGCTGATACACTCCCCAAATGGCCATCTTCCAATGCTTTCCCCAGGCCATTAGCATGGAGCTGGATGGTAAGTGGAGCAGGCAGAACATGAATGGGCACCCACACAGGATGCCTGCATCGCATGCGGCAGCTTTACTGGCTATGCCACAATGCCAGCCTCAGGTTCTACAAATTCTTAAAACATTTATGAGACCATTACAATTTTGAAAATTGACAGGCTATTTGATGATAATATGAAATGAAGTATTTTAAATGATTTGGTACTGTGGTAGGAGCCCTTAAATTTTAAGAGGATAAAAACATAGCATGGTAATTAAATTCTGTGCAGAAAAAAATGAATGCTTGTGCCTGATGCACCACATACAATATGACATTCATATGTTCGTTATCAAATAGTCTAACTTCTCATGCAATAACATAAACACTACATATTATTATATATTAATAGCCATAAACACTACACTGTTCTTGCTGTAGAAAGAACATAGGTGGTAAAACAAATGCAATCCAGCTCCACACTGCTTTCTGGGCAGCTCCCCGGTGAGTGGGCCACTTTGGCAGGTGTTTCCTCTTGTATTTACGGTCCTCATCTCTTGTACTTATGAACCCAACTGGATCTCAGAAGTGTGGGTGAGTGCCCAGAGCCACATTGAGCTCCAAGATTCTTAATGTGTCGACAAGCAGCAGCATCCTAGCAGAGTCCAGATTCATTAGCAGCTCTCAGAGATGCTGTGGCTTTCCCGGCTTCCTACTCCTCCAAACTCATTTCCGCACCTAGTAAATATCTGGCATCTGGGAAAATTGTGCACTGATCCCTGTTCACATTTACACATCTTCTTTTAACAGTCGCTGTCATTCTGTTGACACAACAGATGTACAAATATGATTCTGCCAGCAATGACTTCATGCCTTGCTCATGTGTTGACATTCCATTTGAGTTCAACAATTCATTCTGGGGGTTTTGAAATCTTTCTTAAGGATGATCTGGTAGAACTAATGGGAGGATTAAAACGACTCATGGTTAAATCATTTTTTTACTGCTGATAGACATAGGTGGCTGACCTTAACTAGCTATAGGAGAATGGACTGATTTGCTCTCTCTCTCTTTCCTGTCTTTCAACTACAATTAAATCTACCAGTCTCAAGGAAATCACTCTCTAGAAAAATGAATGCTGTTGCTCATTACTGTGACATATTAACATGATCAAAAACATATCACTTAAAGAATTGTCAGTGGGGCCAGCACTCTGATGTAGCGGGTAAAGTTGCTGCCTGCAGTGCTGGCATCCCATATGGGTGCCAGTTCGAGTCCTGGCTGCTCCACTTCTGATTCAGCTCTCTGCTATACCTAGGAAAGCAGCAGAAGATGGCCTAAGTCCTTGGACCCCTGTATCCATGTGGGGGATCCAGAAAAAGCTTCTGGTTCCTGGCTTCAGATCAGCTCAACTCTGGTTGTTGCAGCCATCTGGGGAGTGGACCAGCAGATGGAAGACCTACCTCTTTCTCTCTCTCTCTCTCTCTCTCTCTTTCTCTGTCTCTGCTTCTCTGTAACTCTGCCTTTCAAATAAATAAGTCTTCAAAAAAAAAAAAAAAAGAAAAGAAAAGAGTTGTCAGTGCATCTAAAAGGTCAGCCACCAAGAGATGGAAAAAGGGGAAATAAGATCCTTCACCAGCACCCAGATGAGGAAAATGGGATAAGCCTGCAATACACACAAGAGGGCAGAGGCACAGGGCAGCTACCTTCCATGTGGCCCATACCCAGTTAACCCTTCTGGGAGCCTTGCAATGGCTTCTCCTTACACTACAGAGGCAGCTCAGGTTTGAACTTCTGCTTCAGACAGGATCATCACAGACTCTGGACGTACTCTTACTGCTCTCAAGCTGGTTAATTGGTATTTACTGTCTATTCTGTGCAAGGTGCTATAGGGGAGTCCAAGAAATCAGCATCAGCCCTTCCATGAGCTTAGAATCTTCAAGTGCAACAGCTGCACATGTGAACGGCTAAAGTCCAAAGTCAAATGAAATACATGTAAATGCACCAGGGAACACAGAACAAGGAGTGATTAATTTTGACAGGAGTTATCAGGAGGAAGTATCAGAGGGCCTGCAGCTTCCAGGCGAGTCCTGAGTCATCAGCACGTGTAGTGAGTGCATGGAGACGGAAGAAGGGCATTTCCCTCCACTCTGCAACAGCCTCACACTTTCTTCCCACTAGGAAAACTGCTCTGCACGTAACAAGGAGCATCACCCGCTGAAGGAGGGAAGGCTCAGCACCTTATCCAGCTGGTCTTCCTGCAGGGAGTTTATAGGGACGCAAACAAACTGCACAACTGTGTCCTGGGAACTCTTTTCAAGGAAGACTTTCTTGTCAGGAGACAGATGTCCTTTCTCTCGTCCTTTGCACAGTCTCACTTTTACTGCTAAACACATCCCCTTGCCTTACATGTTACCTGGACGCTCACGTTATTCACCTTCCCTATTCCCTTGGTCTACAGGGAGCTTCCAGTCCCTTTCTCATGCAAAGCTCCCTCCAGTCCTGTTCCTATAGCTGCAACCTGTCTGTCTCTGTACTGAGGTCCCTGCTAATTCAACAGAAAAACCCTGGAGAGCAGACAGGGTGACAGGAAGGAGACAACTTGTAATTCACATTGATGAAACAATATGGATGAACAACCTTCAGAACAGGTTTCTGAATAACAGAAGAGTGCTTTCCAGGTGGTGCTCAGTCTTGAAGCTCAGTCCACAAAACATCACCACGGCAACAGAGTGTTTAGACCCCGTGAGGGGCACAGAATGTAGACTAGCCAAAGGCATTAACAAAATGAGTTCATTTCCAAGAGTGATATACTTGTAAATCTCCTGAATTTTCAGTGCTTGTTCCTTTGTGTATAAAGCATTACAAATAGAGCTAATGAGCTAACATGACAGCAAGTATAGTTAAAGGGTGATGTACACCTGTACTTGGAGACATCTGTTGTCAGACTGAGAATAACTGGTAGTCACACTGGCCCTTACACACCAGGGAGCAGTGCAGTCATTAGTTCAACCAGTGTTCATTAAATCCCAACTACATGCAAGCTCAGGGCATACAAGTCAGACTTACACAGACACACAGACACACACACACACAGTTCCTGTCCTCAGAAAGCTGATGATCAGCTGGGAGAACTATCAAATAATTACAGGAAACCAAAAGCAAACTTTGGTAAGTGTGATGATGACAAGACAAAAGACACTGAACTGAACACTAAAGCAAACCTACGAGTTGGCAGGGCTCCCCTTGACAAAGTGACTGGATCTGATAAACGTGCACAAGTAAAAGAGAGAGAAGTAAATGTGAGCTATGGGCAGTCTGTGGTGTCCCTCTAGCCTGGTGGAGTGCAGCTGCCCAAGTCCATACCTGTGCTTTGCAGCGAGCATTACCTGGTCCTGAACTCCTCCAAGCCCACATACTCATCTGTCAAATGAGACTCAGCACAGTCCCCATCATAGAAAGGGCTTAACAGCAATGAGCCCTCAATGAAAGCTGGCCACTACCAGAACGTGAGCCAGGGATGGGAGGAACTGCACCCCTCACTCCCACCACAGGGAACTGGGAGTGACTTACAGGTATTTTCCTGTTCCTTTCCTGTTTGGTAACCAGAGAGAAAAATCAATTACAAGAGTTTCATTCTCCTCAGCAAGCCCTTTGGGTACATTGGAAAAAAAAAAAAACTCTATTCAAAGATCATCATCAAGAGTGATCCTAGGCTGGCGCTGCGGCTCAATAGGCTAATCCTCCGCCTGCGGCGCCGGCACACCAGGTTCTAGTCCCATTCAGGGCACCAGATTCTGTCCCGGTTGCCCCTCTTCCAGGCCAGCTCTCTGCTGTGGGCCGGGAAGGCAGTGGAGGATGGCCCAAGTGCTTGGGCCCTCCCCCATGGGAGACCAGGAGGAGGCACCTGGCTCCGGATCAGCGCGATGCACTGGCCATGGCGGCCATTGGAGGGTGAACCAATGGCAAAAAGGAAGACCTTTCCCTCTCTCTCTCTCACTATCCACTCTGCCTGTCAAAAAAAAAAGAAAGAAAGAAAGAAAGAAAGAAAAAAGAGTGATCCTAGCATTCAGACAGAACCAACGCTTGTGGTCAGTGCTTTGGGAGTTGATGGGGCAGAAGGTGCAGGGGTGACCAGGTGAGGACAAATGCTGGATTGCTTCTAGATGTCCCAGAGGTGTCTCATCCCGAAGTGTCCACCGTTCCTCTGTCAGTTCTCAAAGATTTCCCTTTTTACTTCAAGTGTCCTGAGCAACAGGCCACCTCCTGGGCCACTGGCTGCCCTAATGCAGGAGGTGGAGGCAGGGGGTGCAGCTGCCACTCAGTAAGCATCCCTCCTGCTGCTGCAAGCCCAAAACGCTTGGTCCTGGCGCTTTCACAAGGCAAAGACCTCAGCCTTCCATGTTCTTCAATAGAATTTCAAACATGAGCTGCTTTCCCCAAAATCTCCCAGGCCACAGTAAGGAAGGAAATTTCATCAACAGCATGGATTAGAATCAGAATGCTCTTGAACCCAAGCCCTCCTTCCTCCAGGTAAAACATATTCATTCATTTATTCATTCTCTCTCTCTCTCTCTCTCTCTCTCTCCCTCCCTCCTTTGTGTGTGTGTGTGTGGGGTGGGGGGAGACAGACCAACCTTGCCTCTCTTCAGTCCTAATCTTCCATTTTTGGAATCTACATCTTCCTCCAAGGGTGTACCTTTATCCTACTGAGATTCTGCTGTTTACTTATCACTTATTACAGAAAATACCATGCCAGGGGAATTTTCTTTTGGACATCAACAAGCCAGAGCTGGCTTTATACTGCAGGTAACATATTCTCTAGAATCCTGGACTGACAGTCTCAAATGCTCCCTGGCAACTGGTTTTGACCAGGTAACCAAATCTGACTCTATTCTCCCCAGCCCTTTCTATCTGCAGGTGATTCAAGAGCAACACTGAGGGAAGGGGAGGGGTGGGAGAGGGAAGGGAGAGAGGGAGGGAGGATGTAGGGAGGGAGGAGAGAGGGGAAGGGAAGGGAGAGGAGAAGGGAAGGGAGAGGAGAAGGGAAGGGGGGAGAGAGAGGGAGAGAGGAGAGAGGGAGGGAGGGAAAGAACAGTGAACCAGTCTGAAATTCAACTATCCCCACTAGATGGTTATATTTTACTAGGATTCCTGAGTAAGTTTTGGTGTGTTAGTATGCTTTTAGAAGAAGTGTTACACAAATTATTTTCAAGGAGCCAGCTTTGTGGAGTAGCAAGTTAAGCAGCCACCTGTGCTGCTGGCATCCCATATGGATACCTGTTTGAGTTCCAGCTGCTCCACTTCCAATCCAGCTCCCTGCTACTCTGCCAGGGAAAGCAGCAGAGGTGGCCCAAGTACTTGAGCCCCTGTACCCATGTGGGAGACCTGGATGAAGCTTCTGGCTGCGTCTTCCACCTGGCCCAGGCACTGCCTTTGAAGCTATTTGGGGAATAAACCAGTGGAAGGAAGATCTCTCTGTAACTCTGCCTTCCAAATAAATAAACAATCTTTTAACAGATGATTTTCTTAAACTGCTCCCCATCTTCCCCGTGTGCCTGCCATCATAAACAAATTAGACTTCTCAAAAGTGCTAAATAACAAATGAGTAATTTTCTGCCATTTCTTTAGATATTATTACTCTGTACAAGAGATAAGATTTTACTTTTCTTGCAAATGAGGATTAAGTTAAAATGGTGGATTTTTTTTTTATTATTATTTTGATTAGAGGCAGAGAGAAAGAGCACTCCCTTTCAGCATTTCACTCCTAAAATGCCAATGACAGCTAATACTGGTTAGAGGCAGAAGCAGGGAACTCCATCTTGGTCTCCCACATGGGGCGCAAGAACTCAACTAATTAAGCTGTCATCAGCACCTCTCAGGGCCTGCATTAGCAGGAAGCTGAAGCCAGAGCAGAGGTGAGTATGGAGCCCAAGCACTCTAATACAGGATGTGGGCACGCTAAGGACTAGACCTAACAGCCATTCTAAACGATGGGTGTTTTTCACTCGTGGAGCCATTTTTACTTCCTCTCATTGAATCCCCAGTCCTAACTCTGACGGCATTGCACTGATTTTTCTATCCATAAAGCTATCTTGGTTAGCTATCAACCTAACCCCTAACAATGTGATCTTCTTAACGTATGAAATAATGAAACTACTTCCAGGTGAGTGATAATGGTCAACAGCCCTCAAAAATATAGTGTATTTAGTCCTCAGTATCAAACAAGTATGCATGAAAATAACCTATTATTAATGATCACTTGCAACTATACTATATATTTCATTCCAAAGTTTCCCCTATACAATTATCACCCACACCCATATATGTACATGGTATGGGAGCAAAAATTTCAATTATTTTAAATATATCAATCATAACCACTTCTAACTGCTAACTTTACAGCTGGGGAAGCCTGAATGTGATTCCCATACTTTGCTGATGAATCAAGATATTAAGTCAGGGGCCAGCCTTGTGGCATAGCAGGTTAAGCTGCCACTATGACACCAGCATTCCATACTGGAGGGCCAGTTCAAGTCCCAGCTGCTCTGCTTCCAATCCAGCTTCCTGCTAATGTATCTGTGAGGGCAGTGGATGATGGCCTGAATGCTTGGGCCTCTGTCACCTTCATGGGAAACCAGGATGGGGTTCCTGGCTCCTGGCTTCAGCCTGGTTCAGACCTGGATGTTGATGCCATTTAGGGAGTAACCAGCAGACGGAAGATCTATCTCTTTACCACTTTATGTACTGCTACCTGTACCTGTACCTCTCTCCTCCTTTCAAATAAATAAATCTTAAGATACTAAAAGTCTCTATTCAAACATCTACGAAAAGCCTACAGCTAACATCACATTTAATGGCAAGGATCTAGCTTTCCCACTAAGATTAGGAAAAAGATAGGATTATACCCTCTCACCACTCCTTTTCAATAACATACCAGATATACTGGTTAATGCAATAAAAGAGGAAACACAAATGATCCCCAACGTGCAATGGTACTGCATCACAATAAACCCCACTGTAAGTTAAAAATATTGTGAATTGGCAACACATTTAATACACATCATCTACAGAACATCACAGTTCTACCTAGCCTACCTCCAACATGCTCAGAAGACTTATGTTAGTCTACAGTTGGGCAAAATCATCTTAACTTGAAAACTACATTATAACAAAGTGTTGACTATATTAATATAACTTACTGAATACCATACAGAAATGTAAAAACATAATGGTTGTATGGGTATATTTTCACACCACAGTAAAATAAAAAAAAATCCTAAGTTTCAGTCCATTTGTAAAAGATATACTGACTAGGAAGGAAGAGATAAAACTTATCTTTATTCACAGATGACATAATCATCTACATAGAATATCCAAAAGATTCAACAAAACACCTCCTGGAACTAACAGAATAAATTTATCCCAATGAAGTTTCAAGACTCATGGTTAATATACTCATTTTCCTAAATGCTTCCTTGTCTTCTGCAACAAAATGGATACAGTTGGAAAATCATTATGCTTAGTGAAATAAACCAATCCCCAAAAGATAAATATTGTAGGTTTTCTCTGATTTGTGGTAGTTAATACATAGAGCACAAAAAAAGGTAACATATATGAGTGAAAATGGTCACTTGAGTTTGGGTTATTATGTACTGCCCTTGTTTACACTCCCGAAGAACAGTGGTCTTTCAACTTTCTACTTGAATTCTGTGTTTAGTGGAGATTAAGACTGCAATTATAAAGTAAATTCAAAGTATGTCACTGCAAAAATTAAAAGCAAAATAAGCACCCAAGATGGCTGACCAGAGAAAAGACATGATGATCACAGGAAGATAACATTCTCAGGGGACACTTGGGAGAGAAGCTTGCAGTGGAAATTCTACAAAAACAAGAGAGATGGCACAGAGCAGCAGGGACAACACAATCGTGCAGCAGTGAGCAGGAATCCTCTAGTGACTCCTGAAGCTGGAGCCTGGAGGGGATGCCATCTTCTTGGAGCAAGGGACCTGATAACTAACAGAGGGGAAATGACATCTCCCCCACCCCAAGAAACCTTTTGTTTAAGGGATACAAATTTCATAAGGACAATTTTAAGAATTTAATGATTCTTCCCACCATTCCTGCCCTCCCATCCACGTTCCCACCCCTCCTTCTCCTTCCTCTCCCATTCCCAGTCCCATTCTCCATTAAGATTCATTTTCAATTAACTTTAGACACAGAAGACCAACTCTACACTAAGTAAAGATTTCAAAAATTTGTACACACACACACATACAGTTTAAGAACATGTTTTTACAGTTAACTCTCATTGAGAACAGAAGTACTGCATGGGAAGTTAAGGTAAGAAGCAGCTGCTGCAGCTCATATGTGACTGAGCACAGTGATAAATCCGTGGTCCCCACTGACTTTGAGTCTGGCCTGAAGGACTGGCAGGGGATAGGGTGCCCACTTATGCCCATGAAGTGCTCCCCTCTCCTCACTCTATAACAGCACTCAGACTCAATTTGCCAAGGCAGAGCACCAACCAACCTCTATCAGTTAGGCAGCTGGCTCTGGGAACACCATAGCTCCTCCCATGGTCAGGGAAGCCTCGTGGGGCTGAGAGTGGATCCCCTGCTCTCTGACTGTGGGGGACCTGTGCCCTGCGACTGGGGGAATTCTGTGAATGTGTTTGATGGGGCAGGCAATAGGGTGTGGCTAGGTCTTTGGGCAGTGGCTGGGTCTTGCTTCAGAGGCTCAGGGTTCCATGCTCACACTGAGGAGCACACAGATCCTTTTTGCAGTTCAGGCGCCTGCAAGGGTGAGGCGCCTGGGCACTATGGGCTCACCATGCATGGTTGGTTGACCTTGGCAAGAGGGCTGATGCTGAGATCCTGCCAGCTGACATGATCATACCCTCCCGCCTGTTGACAAAAGAAGAGCTTTACCACACCCAACCTGGGTGTCACCCTGGACTCCTGCCTGACTCGAGTACTGCCGCTGGATATCCACTGAAATAGCAGATACTCCACTAACCCACAGAGAAAAGATAAAAGCCTTCAGAGGAGAAAATCAACAGGTGTTTCCACAAATGCCTAGAAATACAAGATACATGAACAAGGAAGACAATATGACCCTCCATCCCCAAAAGGAACACAACAAAACTTCAATGTTAGACCGTGAGGACAAACAAATTAATGAAATGCCTGAAAAGAAATGATCATAAGATTACTCAGAAACACAGAAGAGTAAATCTTTCATGTTCATGGACTGGAGGAATTAATATCATCAAAATGTCCAGGGGCTGGTGCTGCAGCATAGTGGGTAAAGCCACCACCTGCAGTGCTGACATCCCATATGGTTGCCAGTTCATGTTCCAGCTGCTCCACTTTTGATCCATATGGCCTGGGAAAGCTGTAGAAGATGGACCAAGTCCTAGGGCCCCTGCACCTGTGTGGGAGACCTGGAAGAGTCCCCAGGCTGCTGGCTTTGGATTGGCGCAGCTCCAGCCCTTGCACACAATTGGAGACTGAACCAGAGGATGGAAGACCTCTCTCTCTCTGTCTCTGTCTCTGTCTCTCTCTCTCTCTGCCTCTTCTTGGTTCTCTGTGTAACTGATTTTCAAATAAAAATAAATAAATCTTCAAAAAAAAAAAAAAAGTCCACACTACCGAAAGCAGTTTACAGATTCAATGTGATCCCAATCAAAATACCAATGACATTGTTCTCAGATCTGGAAAAAAATGATGCTAAAATTCCTATGGAAACACAAGAGACCCTGAATAGCTAAAGCAATCTTATACAAGAAAAACAAAGCTGGAAGCATTATAATACCAGATTTCAAAGACATACTACGAGCAGTTATTAACAAAACAGTCCAGTACTGGCACAGAAATAGTATGTAGACAACAGAATATGTAGACTAGAAACTCCAGAAATCAATGCACACATCTACAGACAATCCAAGAAAAAAAATAGACAAATGGGATTATATAAGAAGTTTCTGCACTGCAAAGGAAACAACCAACAAAGTGAAGAAACAACAGACAGATGAGAGAAAATATTTACAAAATCTATGCAACTGATAAGGATTAATATTGAAGATCCATAAAGAGCTCAAGAAACTCAACAACAATAAAACAAACAACCCAGTAAAGAAACTGGCAAAGGAGTTGAGCAGGCATTTTTCAAAGGATGAAATACAAATGCCCAACAAACACAGGAAAAAGTGCTCAAGATCAATAGCCATCAGGGAAATGCAAATAAAAACCACAATGAGGTTTCACCTCACCCCACTTAGAATGGTTCTCATACAGAAATCAACAAACAATAAATGCTGCAAAGGATGCGGGGAAAAAGGTACCCTAATCCACTGTTGGTGGGAATGTAAACTGGTACAGCCACTGTGGAAGACAATATGGAGATACCTCAGAGATCTGAAAATAGATCGATTATATGATCTAGTCATTCCACTCCAGGGAATTTACCCAAACGAAATGCAATCAGCATATGAAAAAGCTGTTTTTATACCCATATTTATTGTTACTTCATTCACAATAATTAAGATAGGGAATCAACCCAGATATCCATCAACTGATGACTAAAGAAAATGTGTGTGTGTGTGTGTATATATATATATATATATATATATATATATAGAATATAGAATGCTACTTAGCCATAAAAAAATGAAATCCTGTCTTTTGCAACCAAATGGATACAACTGGAAACCACTGAGTTTAGTGAAATAAGCCAGTCCCAAAGAAAAAAATTTGTTTTCTCTGACACACAGTATTTAATATAAAATACAAAAAATATATAGGAATAAAATGGACATCATGAGGCTGGCACTGTGGCGTAGGGGGTAAAGCCGCCACCTGCAACGCTGGCAGCCCATATGCATGCTGGTTTGAGTCCCAGCTGCTCCACTTCCTATGCAGCTCTCTGTTGTGGCCTGGGAAAGCAGTACAAGACAGATCAAGTCCTTGGGCCCCTGCACCCGCATGGGAGACCCAGAAGAAGCTCCTGGTTCCTGGCTTCAGATCAGCACAGATCCGGCCATTCTGGCCAATTGGGGAGTGAACCAGCAGATGGAAGACAACTCCCTCCCTCAGTGTCTGTCTCTCTCTCTCTCTCTTTCCTTCACTCTCTGTGTAAATCTCACTTTCAAATAAAATAAATCTTTAAAAAAAATGGACATCATGAGATTTGATTTTTTTTTAAGAGAAACCATCTCCCTTATTTTGATGTTTTTTTTTTTTTTTAAACAGGTAGAATTAGTGAGAGAGAAAGGTCTTCCTTCTGTTGGTTCACCCCCAAAATGGCCGCTATGGCTGGTGTGCTGCGCTGATCTGAAGCCAGGAACCAGGTGCTTCCTCCTGGTTTCCCATGCGGGTGCAGGGCCCAAGCACTTGGGCCATCCTTCACTGCCCTCCCGGGCCACAGCAGAGAGCTGGACTGGAAGAGGAGCTACCTAGACTAGAACCTGGCACTCATATGGGATGCTGGCACCGCAGGCAGAGGATTAACCAAGTGAGCCACAGCGCCGGCACTTGATTATTGTTTTTAAAGCCCTTGTTTATACTCCCATGGAACTGTGGTCTATTTTTTTACTCATTGAAATTTGTGGTTAGTGATATATTAAGCCTGTGATTAGAGTGGACTGAAATTATGCTTTTTTGCAAAAATTAAAGAAAAAAAAGAAAGGAAGGAAGGAGGGTAACTGAAGGAGGGAAAGAGCATGGAGGGAAGTATGGTTATCTTCTAAGAATTATACTTATAAAATATATGCAACCTATACTCTTTTTATTAATACAAATTTAAAAAAAACAGTTACAAAGAAAACAGTGACCTTTGCCAACACTGATTCATAAGAGGCTTCTGGCTGAGTTACTACTTTTACATTCCAATAGCACTTTATACTTTTCATTTTGCCCCACATAAGACACACTAACCTTGCTTCTTATGATACTAGAACCCATGACATTCTGTGATTATTCTGTTGCTTGTGGAATAGACAGGCCTTTCTACTTCAAAAAAATTAAAATAAAAATAAGAAAAGGAGGAGGAAGGAGGGACAGAAGGGAGTATCACTAAGTTTTTTTGTTTTTTGTTTTTTTTTGGACAGGCAGAGATAGACAATGAGAGAGAGAAAAACAGAGAAAAAGGAGAAAAAGGTCTTCCTTCCATTGGTTCACCCCTCAAATAGCTGCTATCACCAGCGCGCTGCACCGATCCAAAGCCAGGAGCCAGGTGCTTCTTCCTGGTCTCCCATGAGGGTGCAGGGCCCAAGTACCTAAGCCATCCTCCATTGCCTCCCCGGGCCACAGCAGAGAGCTCAACTGGAAGAGGAGCAACCGGTCACTATGCTCTTAAAACTGTATATATAAAATAGGCGAAACCTGTTCTCTTTATATAAATAAATTTATTTTTTGAAATGGGGAAAAAAACTCCAAAAACTGGAGTATTTAGGTGTAAATCCAAAAAAATATGTTTGAGTACGAGATGTAAATGAGGAAAAGCATAAAGTTTGATGAAAAAAATCAAAGAAATAATAAACGAATGAAAAGACAGTTCATGTTCACGGACAGTAGACTCAATATTGGTACAATGTTTGTTCTTCCCAATTTGATTTAAAGACTCAATGCAATTCTAATTAAAATCCCAGCAAACCACATTGTGAATATTGGCAAACTGACACTAAAGCTTGTAAGGAGAGATAAATGATCCCGAGTAGCCAACACAATGGTGAGGGACAAGAATAAAACTGGAAGATCTTCGAGACTGCCTATAAAGTTTAATGAAGGGGCTGGCACTGTGGCACAGCAGGTAAAGCCACCACCTAGAGTGCTGGCATCCCAAATGGGTGCCAGTTCAAGTCCCAGCTGCTCCACTTCTGATCCAGGTCTCTGCTATGGCCTGGGAAAGCAGAAGAAGATGGTCCAAGTCCTTTGGCCCCTGCAACTGCACAGGAAGACACGCAGGAAAGTCAGGCAAACTCCTGACTCCTGGCTTCAGATCAGCACAGCTCTGGCCGTTGCTGCCAATTGGTGGGTGAACCAGCAGATGGAAGAGCAATCTCTCTGTGTGAGTGTAACGCTTTCAAATAAATAATCTTTTAAAAAAAAAAGTTTAATTAACCCAGTGTGGTATTGGTGAAGAATAGATACAGCCAGGAAATACATTAATATAAATATTAGAAAGTGGATTCAGGATGCTCAGGGAAATGTACATCTGTTAATTCCACTTTCTCACATTCTCTATGAAACTCCCTCATAGTCAACTGATCATAAACAATGGAGCAGAAGCAATACAATGTGGTAAGGACAATCTTTTTTTTTTTTTTTTTTTTTAAAGAGTGCTAAAGAAAAAAAAAAAGAATCTAGACACAGGCCATAAGCCATTCACAAAAATTCATCCAAAATGGACCCTAGAACTAAACATAAAACGCAAAATTTGAAAAAAAATCTAGATGATCATAGGTAGGGCAATAACTTTCTAGATACAACACTGAATATATAATTCATAAAAGAAGGAATTCATGAGCTGGATGTAATTAAAATTAAAGTTGTCAAAAGACACCATTAAGAATAAGAAGATGTGCCATAGAATGGGGGGAATATATTTGAAAAAGATATATCTGATAAAAGGCTGTTATACAAAATATACAAAGAAACGTGAAAGCGCAAAAGTAAGAAAACAACCAGATTAAAAAACAGGCCAAACACCCTCAACCCTGAGGAACCAAACAGAGCTCTCAGGCCACACCCATCTCAAGCCTCTAAGGCTCCATCAAAAGCAGACAGTCCACTTAATCTAGAGTCAAAGTATAACAAGAAAAAATACCACAGTGAAGAAACCAAAGATATCTCCAATATGCCAAACAACAAACGCAAAAACTGAGGTAACAAGAACAAGGAAGACACTATGACGTCCCCAAATGAAAAAGACACCCCAATTCAAGATTACGAAGATGATGAGATAGAAGAAATGCAAGAAGTGGATCTAAAAAAATTGATAAGAACATTAAGAAGTTCTCAAAAACAAATTCTTGAACTACAGAAATCCTTAATGGACAAGATAGAAAATCTCTCTCGTGAAAACGAAATATTAAGGAGGATTCAAAATGAAACAACTAGTAGAACATGAAACTGTTATAGTGATGAGAAATCATAATGAAATGAAGAATTCAATAGATCAAATGACAAACACATTAGAGAGCCTTAAAAACATAATGGGTGAAGCAAAAGAGAGAATATCAGACTTAGAAAACAGAGAACAGGAAAGTATACAGTCAAACCAAAGAAAAGAAGAGGAAATTAGAAATCTAAAAAATATTGTTAGGAATCTACAGGATACTATTAAAAAAACCAACATTCGGGTTCTAGGAGTTCCTGAAGGCATGGAGAGGGAGAAAGGATTAGAATGCCTTTTTAGTGAGATAACAGCAGAAAATTTCCCAGGTTTGGAGAAGGACAGAGGCATCTTAGTACAGGAAGCTCATAGAACCCCTAGTAAACATGACCAAAAGAGATCCTCACCATGACACGTTGTAATTAAACTCACCACAGTAAAAGAGAAAGAAAAAATCCTAAAATGTGCAAGAGAGAAACGTCAGATTACTCTCAAAGGATCTCCAATTAGACTCACAGCTGACTTCTCATCAGAAACCCTACAAGCTAGGAGGGAATGGTGAGATATAGCCCAGGTACTAAGAGAGAAAAACTATCCTGCAAAGCTCTCATTTGTGAGTGAAGGTGAAATAAAGACCTTTCACAGCAAACAGAAATTGAAAGAATTTGTCGCCACTCGTCCAGCCCTGCAAAAGATGCTTAAAGATGTGTTACATGCAGAAACACAGAAACACAGTCATCAACATGAAAGAAGGTAAAGGAAGGAAACCTCACAGCAAAAGATTACAGGAAACTCAAAGCATATATTAGAAAATATCTTTGGCAAATGGTAGGGCAAAGTTACTACTTATTGATAGCCACATCAAACGTTAATGGCCTGAACTGTCCAGTTAAAAGACACCCATTGGCTGACTGGGTTAAGGAACAAAACCCATCTATTTGCTGCTTACAAGAAACACATCTTTCTAACAAAGATGCATACAGACTGAAAGTGAAAGGCTGGAAAAAGATATACCATGCCAACAGAAATGAAAAAAAAGCGGGTGTAGCCATCTTAATATCGGATAACATAAACTTTACCACAAATACTGTTAGGCGAGACAAAGAGGGGCACTATATAATGATTAAGGGATCCATTCAACAGGAAGATATAACGATTATCAATGTATATGCACCTAATTATAGGGCACCAGTTTATTTAAAAGACTTGTTAAGGGACTTACAGGGAGACTTAGACCCCAATACAATAGTACTGGGGGACTTCAATACTCCACTCTCAGAGATAGACAGATCAACAGGACAGAAGATCAACAAGGAGACAGCAGATTTAAATGACACTATAGCCCAAATGGACCTAACAGATATCTACAGAACTTTTCATCCTACACAGAAAGCATTTACATTCTTCTCAGCAGTACATGGAACCTTCTCTAGGATTGACCACATACTGGGCCATAAAGCAAGTCTCAGCAAATTCAAAAGAATTAGAATCATACCATGCAGCTTCTCAGACCATAAAGGAATGAAGTTGGAAATTAGCAACTCAGGAATCCCTAGAGCATATGCAAACACATGGAGACTGAACAACATGCTCCTTGAATGAACAATGGGTCATAGAAGAAATTAAAAGAGAAATCAAAAATTTCCTGGAAGTAAATGAGGATAACAGCACAACATACCAAAACCTATGGGATACAGCAAAAACAGTGTTAAAAGGAAAGTTTATATCAATAGGTGCCTACATCAAGAAATTGGAAAGGCACCAAATAGATGAGCTTTCAGTTCATCTCAAGGATCTAGAAAATCGGCAGCAAACCAGACCCAAAGCTAGTAGGAGAAGAGAAATAATTAAAATCAGAGAAGAAATCAACAGGATTGAATCCAAAAACACATTACAAAAAATCAGCCAAATGAGGAGCTGGTTCTTTGAAAAAATAAACAAAATTGACACCCCATTGGCCCAACTAACTAAAAAAAAGAAGAGAAGAGACCCAAATCAATAAAATCAGAGATGAAAAAGGAAACATAACAACAGACACCACAGAAATAAAAAGAATCATCAGAAATTACTACAAGGACTTGTATGCCAGCAAACAGGGAAATCTATCCGAAATGGATAGATTCCTGGACACACAAAACCTACCTAAATTGAACCAGGAAGACATAGAAAACCTAAACAGACCCATAACTGACACAGAAATTGAAACAGTCATAAAGGCCCTCCCAACAAAGAAAAGCACAGGACCAGATGGATTCACCGCTGAATTCTACCAGACATTTAAAGAAGAACTAACTCCAATTCTTCTCAAACTATTCAGAGCAATCGAAAAAGAGGGAATCCTCCCAAATTCTTTCTATGAAGACAGCATCACCTTAATTCCTAAGCCAGAAAAAGATGCAGCATTGAAAGAGAATTACAGACCAATATCCCTGATGAACATAGATGCAAAAATACTCAATAAAATTCTGGCCAATAGAATGCAACAACACATCGGAAAGATCATCCACCCAAACCAAGTGAGATTTATCCCTGGTATGCAGTGATGGTTCAACGTTCGCAAAACAATCAACGTGATACACCACATTAACAAACTGCAGAAGAAAAACCATATGATTCTCTCAATAGACACAGAGAAAGCATTTGATAAAATACAACACCCTTTCATGATGAAAACCCTAACCAAACTGGGTATAGAAGGAACATTCCTCAATACAATCAAAGCAATTTATGAAAAACCCACGACCTGTATCCTACTGAATGGGGAAAAGTTGGAAGCATTTCCACTGAGATCTGGTACCAGACAGGGATGCCCACTCTCACATTGCTATTCAATATAGTTCTGGAAGTCTTAGCCAGAGCTATTAGGCAAGAAAAAGAAATTAAAGGGATACAAATTGGGAAGGAAGAACTCAAACTATCCCTCTTTGCAGATGATATGATTCTTTATTTAGGGGATCCAAAGAACTCTACTAAGAGACTATTGGAACTCATCGAAGAGTTTGGCAAAGTAGCAGGATATAAAATCAATGCACAAAAATCAACAGCCTTTGTATACATAGGCAATTCCATGGCTGAGGAAGAATTTCTAAAATCAATCCCATTCACAACAGCTACAAAAACAATCAAATACCTTAATGTACTGTACATTGTGATTTAATGTTATAACTAGTACTCCAACAGTATTTTTCACTTGGTGTTGCTATGTGAGGGCAAACTGTTGAAATCTTTACTTAATATATACTAAACTGATCTTTTGTATATAAAGAGAATTGAAAATGAATCTTAATGTGAATGGAAGGGGAGAGAGAGCGGGAAAGAGGAGGGTTGCGGGTGGGAGGGAAGTTTGGGGGGGGGAGCCATTGTAATCCATAAGCTGTACTTTGGAAATTTATATTCATTAAATAAAAGTTTAAAAAAAAAAAAACAAAGAAATACTTTAGAAACTTTGGCAAAACTAAAAAAAAAAAAAAAAAAAAAAAAAAAAAACAGGCCAAGACTAGGCATTTAGCTTAGCAGTTAAAACAATTAAGATTCTCACATCCTGGGGCTGGCACTGTGGCGCAGTAGGTTAATACTCTGCCTGCGGCGCTGGCATCCCATATGGGCTCCGGTTCGAGACCCAGTTGCTCCACTTCCAATCCAGCTCTCTGCTATGGCCTGGGAAAGCAGTAGAAGATGGCCCAAGTCCTTGGGCTCCTGCACCCACGTGGGAAACCTGGAAGAAGCTCCTAGTTCCTGGCTTTGGGTGGGCACAGCTCCGACCGTTGTGGCCATTTGGGGAGTGAACCAGCAGATGGAAGACCTTTCTGTCTCTCCTTCTGCCAGTAACTCTACTTCTCAAATAAAATAAATAAAAATCTTTAAAAATTTTTCACATTTCATATCAGAGTGCCTGGTTCAAAACCTGGTTTTGTGGTCATCAAAGAAGGGTTTACTTTTCTCTGAAGGGAAGTGAGAATTTCTACTTTGCTGATGGCCTTATATAAGAACTGACAGGCCGGCGCCATGGCTCACTAGGCTAATAATCCGCCTGCGGTGCTGGAACACCAGGTTCTAGTCCCGGTTGGGGCACCAGATTCTGTCCTGGTTGCTCCTCTTCCAGTCCAGCTCTCTGCTGTGGCCTGGGAGTGCAGTGGAGGATGGCCCAGGTCCTTGGGCCCTGCACCCGCAAGGGAGACCAGGAGGAAGAACCTGGCTCCTGGCTTCGGATCAGCGCGGTGCGCCGGTCGTGGTGGCCATTGGGAGGTGAACCAATGGAAAAGGAAGACCTTTCTCTCTGTCTCTCTCTCTCTCACTGTCTAATTCTGCCTGTCAAAAAAAAAAAAAAAAAAAAAAGAAGAAGAAGAAGAACTGATGGAGTTTGTGGAGTCAAAAGGCTTCCACAGCCTATGCAGCTCATGTGAAGAACTCTGGGTGATCACTGAGGTCATACATAAGAGTGCTAATTGTTGGCTGGTGCTGCAGCTCAATAGGCTAATCCTCCACCTGCAGCGCCGGCACACTGGATTCTAGTCCTGGTCAGGGCGCTGGATTCTGTCCCGGCTGCCCCTCTTCCAGGTCAGCTCTCTGCTGTGGCCCAGGAGGGCAGTGGAGGATGGCCCAAGTGCTTGGGCCCTGCACCCCATGGGAGACCAGGAGAAGCACCTGGCTCCTGCCTTCGGATCAGCGAGATGCGCCAGCCACGGCAGCCATTGGAGGGTGAACCAACAGCAAAGGAAGACCTTTCTTTCTCTCTCTCTCTCACTGTCCACTCTGCCTGTCAAAAAAAAAAAAAAAAAAAGAGTGCTAATTGTTAAATTAACAACAGGATTCACTGTGCACTAACCTCCCATGCAGGACCTCTGCCCTCAAAGAGTTTTATCAGGAGAGTTAGCAACAAAACTTGTTTTCAAAGATTTATTCCACTTTAGTGTATTAAGTGGAGGATATACTTATGCCTCATAAATTTTAGTTAGGCCAAAGTGTCCAACTCCATTGCTTGTTTTCTTAGATGCTTCTTTAATTAACGGCAAAACTTTTTCCCAAAGACTTACTTTCTCTTTATGTATTAAGTGAAGGGTACTCTTATGTCTCATGAGCCACAGTTATGTCTAAGTGCTCGCAAAAGATGAATCACTCTTGGGTGCTTCTTTAAAGTCAATTAAGTCTCTCAAGAAAAAAAAAAGAAGTAGCGAAATAATCCTCAAGATGCAATGATTTTGAACAGCCCTCGACTGTTGAAAAAGTTTCATCTGGGGGCCAGAGCTGTGGCACAGCGGGTTAACACCCTGGCCTGAAGCACTGGCATCCCATATGGGCGCTGGTTCAAATCCCGGATGCTCCACTTCCAATCCAGCCCTCTGCTATGGCCTGGGAAAGCAGTAGAAGATGGTCCAAGTCCTTTGGCCCCTGCACCCACATGGGAGACCTGGAAGAAGCTCCTGGCATCAGATCGATCCCCTCTGGCCATTGTGACCATTTGGGGAGTGTACCAGTAGATGGAAGACCTCTCTCTCTGTAACTCTCTCAAGTAAAAATAATTTTCTAAAAAGATGCTCAACATCATGTCTTCAGAGAATTTCAAATAAAGCAACAAAAAGTTACCACTATACAACTTTTAGAATTGCTAAAATGCAGCACAGTGCCAATACCAAATGCTGGTGAGTATGTGAAACAACAGGAACTCCCATTCATTACTGTGGGAATGCAAAATGCTACAGTCATTTTGGGAGATAGTTTCACAGTCTCTTACAAAACAGCCTCTTTTAAAAAAATGTATTTTCATTGTATTTGAAAGGTAGAGAGATGGGGAGCGATCTTTCATCCGCTGTTCAATCCCCAAATGCCCACAAAACCTAGGACTGGTCCAGGCCAAAGCCAGTAGCCCAGAGCTCCATCCAGGTCTTCCATGTGGGTGGCAGGGACCCGGTTACTTGAGTCATCCCAGGGTGCACATTAACAGGAAGATGGATAGGAAGAAGAGGAGTCAGGCCTCAAGCCAGGCACTCCCGTGTGGGATGAAGTCATTCCAAGTGGCAGCTCAACCTCCTGCAACAACACTCGCTCCCCAGATACCTACTCTTACCCTACATTCCAGCAAGTTTATTTCCTGTTATTTACCCAAATGAGTGATAACCTTAAATCTACAACACACACACACACACACATGCACACACAGCAGTGTCACTCAGGCTTGGTAAAGCCTGGAAGCAACCAAGATGTCCTTCAGTGAGTGAGTGGATAAAAAACAGTAGTGATATAATAACAAGGAAGTAGCATTTAGGAGTAAAAATAGATGTGCTTTCAACCCATGGAGGAAACTTAAATGAAAATAACTAAGGGGAAGAAGCCAATGGTTGCCTACTTTATGATTCCAACTCAATGACATTCTGGAAAAGGTGAACTATGGGAGCAGGAAAAGGATCAGGGTTCCCAGAGGTTGAGCAGGGGCAGGATGAATGGGCAGAGCAAGAGACTCCTTAGGGCCCTGCAGCCACTCCGTATGAGTCCAAAATGGTGGACACAGTGAACAAGCCTGTGTCTAAACCTGCAGAATGTACAGAACTAGGAGCAAACCCCAGTGTAAACTATAGACTTTGGGTGTTCTTGATGTATTTAGGGAAGATTCATCAGCTGTGCCCAATGTACAACTGTGGGAGGGGATGTTGACACTGAGAGAAGCTGTGTGTACCGAGGGCCAGGAGATATATGGAAACTCTCTGTATCTTCTGCTCCATTGTTCTGTGAACTCAGAATTGCTCTAAAAATAAAGTCTACTTTTAAAAGGGAGAGGGGGAGGTAAGCATTTGGTACAGCAGTTAAGTCATTGGTTGGGTACACTGGCATCTGACATCGCAGCGGCTAGTTTGAGGTCTGGCTACTCCGCTTCCAGTCCAGTTCCTGCTAATACACAGCTGGGGTGATAGCAGGTGATAGCTGGCTCCCTGCTACCCACATGGGAAACATGGCTGAGTTCTGGGTTCCTGGCTTGGGCCTCACCCACACCTAGCTGTTATGAGCATCTGGGGGAGTGAATCAACGGCTGGAAGATCTCTGTCTCTGTTCTTCACCTTTCAAATAACAAAATTTAATTAAAAAAAAAAACAGGGGCCAGCGCTGTGGTACAGCGGGTTAAAGCCCTGGTCTGCAGTGCCAGCACCCCATATAGGTGCCAGTTTGAATCCCGGCTGTTCCACTTCCAATCCAGCTCTTTGCTATGGCCTGGGCAAGCAGTGGAAGATGGCCCATGTCCTTGGGGCCCTGCACCCGTGTGAGAGACCTGGAGGAGGCTCCTGGCTCTGGATCAATGCAGCTCAGGTCGTGGCAGCAAAGCTCTTTCTCTCTACCTCTGCTCCTCTGTTAAATCTGCCTTTCAAATAAATAAATAAATCTTAAAAAAAAAAAAAAACAACAAAATCCTTGAACCTTTCCCCAGCCCTTCCACCACAGCCCACAGCCATCTGAGTCTGTGGTGTTAGGGTCACAGAGAAGGCTGTTCATACTTTGGCACCAGCCAAAAAGCTCCCAGATATCCTGGGACTGTGTTGGAAGGAGATCCATGCCACCCCATCTGGGGACCTAGCAACTCCCAATCCAGGAGCTAAAAGCGGCCGTCTTCAACCTCATAAATCCTAATGTTCACAGGTACCCATACTCTGCAGAACGTTCACCAGCCCCCACACCTGGAAGTGCTGGGAAGCTAAAGTGTGGCTACAAGGCCCCATCATTTACAGAGTGACTCACAGCCTCAGCTGCACACTGTCATCACCTAGGAGCTTTGGAAAACACTGAGCCTGAGTCCTTACCCCAGACCCTGATCTGCTTGATCTGGGGAGCAGTGTGGGCATCAGGAATTTTAGAGTCAGGCGATTCTAATTTTCAGTGAGAACCATGAAGCTGGCTGGAAGCTGACTGAAAGATTGCCCACTCATCCATCAACTGTGCAATTTGTCTAGAAGCAAAGAACAGGCTGGTTATTTCAGCATTTTGGTCACTGAGCTCCTTAGAATTTTTGGCAGCAAATATTAATTTCCCCATTAACGGCAATGAATTGCTCTTATAACGAAGACCAGTGTAAGCAGCGCTTGGATGCAACCCAATTTTTCCTGTTCAGAATGCTGACCAGGCGGCAGCTGGCATATACTTGGCAGTTATTAAGTATCTTTATTTTTTGAGCAACTTAATTGGAGTTTTTGCATCTATTATGTATCCTGTTGAGAAAAGTTCCTTTCAACTGGCTGCACAGATGACTACTTCTCCCTTTCCCATAGCAGATTATTTTTGAAAAGGAGTAAGTATTAATTGTCATTGTGTATTTCACCAACACACAAATTTGGGGGAAGACAAACTAGCTGCCCTGCATTTTCAGTTTCCCACCCTCAACACACGAAGACACGTTCTGAGAATAAAACAACACCGATTTGACTTGGAAAACTGGTTTTGTCAGGGCATACAAAGTGTAAACGAAAGGCCAGCCAGCTCCAGGCTCTGACTGCTGGGGGTAAAAGGAGGATGCTGGGAACTCTCCCCTTTGAATGGTTCTTTCTCCTCCTTCAGTACCCAATGCCCTAGCTCCCAGGACACCTACAACCTTGCCGGTGAAAATCTCCAAACCCCGTTCGCAAGGTGGACTTTAAAAATAAAATTCCATTAATCATGAGCCTGGCTCTTGCCACTGCCTTTGCCTTGATTTTTCTACAGGCTATCTGCATCTTTCTATTGCTTGTTTTTAGTGCTTCCCAGCTGCAGACAGAGGAAAAGGGCAGACACACATGAGCAAGAGTTCAAGTCTGCATAACCCACTGGGCAAAGTTTTCGATAAAGGCAGATATCATCTGTCCTTTTTTGTAGCAGATAATCTAATCTAAATAATTTTAAGGAGAGCAGGAGTCATCCAAATTAATTAATTTAAAATATGCTTAGTCTCTAAAGTTACTTCTCTCCCAAGCCCGGGTAGATTCTGGAACACAGCCTTAAGAGACTTAAGTTCGTAGAGGACTATGCTATGCTGGCTGCTGTTTGAGGCACAGCCTGGAAGTAGAGTTGAGGATGGAAGTAGGAAAACAAATTAGGAAGCAATGCAGGGGCCTAGATGTGAGGCTGATGTTTGAACTAGGATGGTAGCAGTAACCATGGAAAGATATACCTTACAAGACACATTGTAGAAGATCACCAGATACTTCAAATGATTTAGTATCTTAATCCTTCATTTCCCCAATAGAACAAAATGGTAAAAATAGGAGGTTTATGGCTTAATATTCAACATGAGTTTTCTATAGTTCTACAGAGTAAGAAATCGACCTAAGGGAATCAAAGGCAAGAAATCTCATACAATTTTGAGTGGGCAGGAAAATACATAGTTATTTGCCAGTCTTCCAATGATGAAACACATAGAAGATAGACTATCATAACAAGATCTTTGACTGTGAACTGCCAGTTACAAGGAGTTCCTAAGTACTGTTCCACTGATATATTTGCCCAGTGGCCTATGAGGCATTGAACATCACAGAAAGAATGCTGGGTATCCAATGGAAATCAGTATGCATCCAGTTACTATCCCAGTAGAAAACTACAGCCCAGCCAGACAGAAAACCATACAGGGTTCTAATACTCAAGATAACTATACATGTATCTAAAAAAAGAAAAAAAGAAAAAAAAAGGAAAAGAAACAATGCATGTACAACAATACTTGTTTTTGCAAGAACAAAAACCCCAACACAGATTAGAAGGAATAGGGGAAATCTTTGAGTCCCTATCACGAACAATCTTCAGTCTCTCCGGTAGCCTTAGCTTGAACACTCTTTACACTCTAAGAATGGGTAATACGCTACAAACTGTTGGAGGAATCACACTCGATTGAAGGAATATTCAGATCCTTTCAAAAAATCCATTTTTTACATAAGTGCAACTTTCTCTCTTATTATTCACTTATTTTATTTGAAAGGCAAAGAGACAGAAAGACACAAAAGAGAAGAGAGTATTTCCATTGCTGGCTCAACTCCCCAAATGCCTATCACAGGTTGGGCAGAGACGGGCAAAGCCAGGAGCCCAGAACTCAGCCCAGGTCCCCAACGTGGGTGGCAGGTACTCAACCTGGATCAGTACCCGCTACCTTTCAGGGCACAAGTCAGCAGAAAGCTATAATCAGGAGCAGAACTAGGACTCAAACCCAGGAGGTCCTCCAATATGAGATACAGGCATTCCTTTTTTTTTTTTTTTTTTAAGATTTATTTTACTTGAAAGTCACAGTTACACAGAAAGAGAGGGAGAGGGAGAGAGGTCTTCCATCCACTGGTTTACTCCCCACATGGCCACAACGGCTACAGCTGCGCTGATCCGAAGCCAGGAGCCAGGAGCTTCTTCCAGGTCTCCCAAGTGGGTGAGGGGCTCAAGGACTTGGGCCATCCTCCACTGCTTTCCCAGGCCATAGCAGAGAACTGGATCAGAAGTGGAGCAGCCAGGACTCAAACTGGCACCCATATGGGATGCCGGCACTGCAGGTGGCAGCCTTACCTGCTACACCACAGTGCCAGCCCCAGATGTAGGCATTCTAACTGGAGTCTTAACCACTATGCCAAACACCTGTTCCTAAGTACAAAATTTCTAATTTCTACTCAGTCATTGCTTCTATGCAGGATCTTCAAGAAGTTCACAGAAAATGTATATAATGGGGCTGGCATTGTGGCACAGCAGGTTAAACCCTTGCTTGTAATACAGCATCCCGTATTGGAGTACAGTTCCAGTCCCAACTGCTCTGCTTTCGATCCAGCTTCCTGTTAACGTGCCTGGGAAGGCAGCAGATGATGGCATAAATGCCTAGGCCCCTGCCACCCACATAAAAGACTTGGATGGAATTCCTGGCTCCTGGATTTGGACTGGCCCAGACCTGGCTGTTGGAACCACTTGGGAAATGAACCAGCAGATGGAAGATATGTATCTCTCTTTCCCTTTCAAATAAGTAAATATTTTTAAAATGCATATTAAAAAATATGCCTGGATCTAAAAAATTTTTGCACTGAAGTAAACTTTATTTTGATTCTCTTTTTCCACAAACATTCTAAAGTATTCTTGTATTCCCACTTTCCTAAATTTAGACTGAAAAAGATAATCAAGCTCCTCTTTCCAAAAATCATCAGGCCTTTTAGAACCACAGTTGTGGCATCCCTGACACTGACTTTTCCAGGCTCTGACGTCTCTTGCCATAACAGGGATCCTTGTCCTGTGAGCATGGTTGCTGTCCAGAGGTACTCTGGCCAAGGAAGGCACAGGAAGCCAAGGACCAAGGAAAGGGGTTTCTGAGGAAAAACAAGGAGTGACTTTTCAAAGCATAACTCCTAATGGAATCTAGAGAACTGACTGCTCATCAAGATGGTACACGCCAGAAATGTATGACAAAACCTAGAAGCACTGTACCTGCTTACCTACTAACCTGTTAAGAGGTCATCAGAGGCTTTCACAACATTGACAGATTAAAAACAATGAAGAACAAGTGGGAGGCTATAAAGCAAAAATAGCAAGTTCAAACCAGTGTTCTCAAATTCAACATGTACATGAATCACTGGAGTAACTTGTTAAAAAAATAGATTCTGATTCAGTTGTAGCAGGTGAGAATGCCTGAGACTCTGCCTTTGTCACAAGTACCAGGTGATGCCAGGCTGCAGGTATAGGGACCACACAATAAGTACCAAGGGCACAGATTACCATCAAGAGATATTCAAGCAACAGCCATATTGCAAATCCACAGAGAGGGTAAAAGGAGCGTTTAAAGCATACAATGAAACAGACTTTAACCTACATAGCAAATATTGCTATATTTTTTTTTAAAGAGAGAGAAATAGGTCTATCAGATACATGGTGATTCTTTGGAGACCATATCTCCACTACAATGATCTGAGAGAGATTTCAAAGTGTTGCATCACAGGAAAAAGCATATTTCTACTTTCTGACTCAAAGTGGGAAATCCCATATAAAGCTGCATTCTTTGAGTCATTTGTAGAGCTATGAAGGTGAATGTGTAGGCACAGGGTATGCAATGTTACCCATTTCATGTCCGCACCCAGCTCTCTCTGGCTACCTTTGTGCATTGGTGTAAACATTTTATCTGATAATCTTGAATATATTCAGATTAATTGGAAAAATGTTAATATTGACCACTATATACCCATACATGGACCCTTTCCTCTCCCAAATGAAATCTCCCAAAATGTCTATTTATGTGTGTTCACAGAAATATGTATTAACTCAGAAAAAAAGCTTAAGGTTTTTTTCTTTAAAAACAATGGGGACACTCTTTACAAAACATATCCAAAGAAAAGGCATAGGGCAAACAAAATCTGAGACAATATATAAAAGAATACATGATATCAATAAGGTGAATTTGGTAAAAGAATGAAGATGAAACTAAATTACAGAATTTATTTCACATTTGCTATGTCACAATTTAAAAAATGCCTATAACCTGGAGATACAGAATTAAAAGTATAAGGCAGATTTAAAGTAGCTCAAAGTTGAAGTAAGGGAACAGTGCTAAGCCACAGCAAGTGAAACTACCACTTGCCACACCAGCATCCTATGTCAGAGAACTGGTTCAAGTCCTGGCTGCTTTGCTTCCAATCCAGCTTCTTGCAACCAGTGTGTAAGGAGATGCCAGATCCTGCTACCAGTGAACACTTGCTGCAATTCTTTCAAATACCTCCTCCTCCAAACTCAAGACATGCAAACAACCTGTAGAGGAATCTACTTGACATGACTGCAGCCATTTTGGTTGTAACTGCCATCCTGCCCTCCAGGTAACCCTGAAAGTCATCCCAAACCCAACAGGATAAACAAAGTCAGTAAGTCACCTGCCACTCTTACCTGACACCTGGAACTTAGTATTTGTTGAGAAAACATAGGTTAGCCACAGGTCACCTTTTTTCAATACAAACCTTCTTCTTTCTCCTGGCTTATAGTGCAAGGATCTATTTGTCTTAGAGCTGTCCACACCATCTTCTCAACCTAATGTCCCTATGATATGACACTCTATGTAACCATGGATGCCCCTTCCAGCTTGGGTAGGCAGTTCTTATACATGAGATTTTCCAGAAAACAACTCATCACTATACAATTGTCTCTGGTTCAAAGTGTTCACAAAGCAGAAACTAGAAGGTATGGCTGTGTTCTCTCCATACCCCACTGACTGTAGGAAAAGCTGCAGTCTGCCATACAGATATGCAGAAATATTTCCTATAGCTCTCCAAGTGACAATACATACTTCTGATGCCAGCTGGGTGTTTTTGAAAGACTGCTAAGGACCCTCAATGATCAAATTCCCCTCAACGATCAAAGGGATGAATTGTTACAGTTTAGGCTGCACTTGCCTATTTTGTCAAATTGCTTCTTTGACAAGATCAGGTGGTATAGACAGACTCAGAACATACTGCTTTTGAATAGTATGTTTAAATCTAGACTAAAAGGCTAGATTTTTTTTGTTGTTGTTTTTCCAGCTTATCTTTGGTTTCGATTGATGAGAAAAGGCCTTATACTTGTCCAAAATCTGTCAGTCCCACACACTTCATTTTCTTTCTTCTTACAGAGAAAGTTGTTCTAAGCCCTGGTCCCACAGTGTATTTACATAACTGCCTCCTGCATCTCAGTATCAGCTGCAAAACACAAAGAGCCTCTGCTGTGCCCTCACTTAGTGTCCAGGGATGCAACAAGCTCCAAATTTTCCTAATGTAACTTTTCACCTCCCTTCATCACACTAACTAACCGGACAAACTGTTCCTCTTAGGGGACTCTTGCCAAGTCAGATTTTCTAATGACTTCTAACCCCAGTGATTGAGCGTCGTTCTTTCGTTGTTGTTTTCCCCCACTTTCTTACTGCTTAGTCCCACAACAGCATTCTTTGGCTCTCATGCCAATCTCTGCTCAGAACATTCGCTTCTCTCTAGTTACTAACCGCTCTTTGGGCTGATGGTTTTACCCTCTTCATGAGACAGAGACAGACAGGCCTAGAAAGAGAGAGCGAGCTCCCATTTAGTGGTTCACTCCCTGAGTGCCTGCAACAGCCACGGCTGGGCCAGGCCAAAGCTGGGAGCTGGAAACAATGCAGGACTCCTAAATGGGCAGCAGGTGTTCAGCTGCTTAAGCCACAACCACCGCCTCTCGAGGTCTAAAATAGCAGGGAGCAGGAGTTGAGGGCTGCGGCTGGGCAGCAAATTCAGGCAATGGGATGTAGGACATGGGTGTCTTAACCATTAGGCCAAACACCTGCTCCCTGGCCCCTGCATTTTGGACTAGGTCATCAACAGGCTACTCATCTTGATTCTTCCCACACACATTAAGTATTTTATATTGGGATCAAAGCAATATCTTTCTGAAGTTTAAATCACAGATTAGCCAAAAGAACTGCATTCCCGATTGCACTGATATAGCACAGGGAATTTGTAAGGGTTGGAATTTACTAGCACTAAAGAAACATTTAAGAAAGCACTAATAGATCATCAAAAACAGTCATGAGGACTTAGGAATCAAACTTAGTAATAGGGGCCAGCACTATGGTGCAGCAGGTTAAACCATGGCCTCCATATGGACATCGCTGAGTTCCAGCTGCTCCACTTTGATCCCGCTCTCTGCGAATGCACCTGGGAAAGCAGCAGCAGATGACCCAAGTTCGTGGGCCCCTGCATCCACGTGGGAGACCCAGAAACAGCTCTGGGCTCCTGGCTTCGGCCTGGCTCAGCTCAGGTCATTGCAGCCATCTGGGGGAGCCAGCAGATAGAAGATCTGTCTCCCTCTCTGCTTTCAAATAAATAAATATTTTTTTTAAATCCGGTAATGATTTTTAAAGAAGAACATAACAGTTACTTTTCCCCTCCTATCCAGTAAATGCAAAAACACCAAAATGTCTCTGAATGTAGAAAGTACTGGCAGTTATAGCCCCCAGTGCTCAATGTCTCTCTTCTCAGCCCCAAAACGATCAGGCAGTAAGGTTTTACGAAGTTTAAAGATGGAACCTCAGCCTAGAAAAGTTGTGAGCAGCCACTTGGGAAGAAGACAGCCACCATACAGTTGAGCTTCTTATTTTCTGGCCGGGAGTCGTATCTCCAAGCCCAGGCTTCGAGAGGGGATGTGGTTACACAGAAAGTAGAGTAGGGTTGCATTCTTGTAATCTAACTCACCAAATATGTAAAACATCAAAAACACACTGACTTGAAAGAACAAAGCCAAGCCACACCTTCCCTCAGAAGGTTACCACCCTGGAAGTAGAGGTGAGCGTTCAGTTTGACTTTTTTTTTTTTTTTTAATATTTATCTATTTGAAAGGCAGAGCTAGAGAGAGAGAGAGAGACAGAGATCTTTGGTCTGTCAGTTCATTCCTCAAATGGCCACAATGACTGGGACTGGGCCAAGTCCAAGCCAGAAGGCAGCAGCTTCATCCAGGTCTCCTACGTGGGTACAGGGACCCAAGGGCCTCGGCCGACCTCTGCTTGTTTCCCATGCACATTATCAGGGAGCCGGATCAGAAGTGGAGCACCCGAGACCCCAACAGGTGCCCATATAGGATGCCGGTGCTGCAGGCCATAGCTTAACCTGCTATGCCACAGTGCTGGCCCCTCAGTTTGATCTTGGCTTGAGAGAAGCCTAATGACCATGCCAATCCTAATGACTTGGCTTCCAACTGAACAACTCTGTTGTTATTTTAAAGACATTTTAATCCTTGGTTCTAGCACGTTTTCTTGGTGTGCTTCATGCCTTCAGAGAAGGATTTTACATTCACTCTGTGCCTTCATCCCTTCTTCTCCCTCATTCATTCAAGTTTTCAACAATGATCTTAATGCCTCTCCTGTCCCAGGCAAGCTTCTAGACACTGGTGCTACTGAGATGACCACGTCAGAGTTCCTGCATCTCAAAGTCTTAACAGTTGGAAGGGAAAGAGAATTTTAAAACAAGTTGTGGTGGCATTGTGCATAGCTGGTAAAGCTGCCACCTGCAGTGACGGCATCCCATTTGGATGCCAGTTCGAGCCCCAGCTACTCCACTTCTGATCCAACTCTCTGCTATACTTGGGAAAGCAGTAGAAGATGGCCCAAGACATTTGGGCCCCTGCACCCATGTGGGAGACCCAGAAGAACTCCTGGCTCCTGGCTTTAGATTGGCACAGCTCCAGCTGTTGCAGCCATGAGGAGTGAACCAGTGGATGGAAAACTCTCTCTCCCCCTCTCTTCTTCCCTCCCTCCCTCCGCTTCTCTGTAACTTTGCCTTTCAAAAAAATACACCTTTAAAAAAAAAAGTCACCTGCCATTCAAAGCAGTAAGAGCTCTATCAGAAATAGGAATGACACAAAGGAAACAATTAAGGGAGAGTGAGGAGCTCTTCCTGAGGAGGATTGGGATGTATCGAGTGGGAACATGGGAGGAAGTTCCAATGCAACGATTCCAAACTTTGCATGTCGGGGAAAACACTCTTCTAGTCATTCAGTTGCTTATTCCAGAAATACGATGTTTCCTGGAAACGCCCCGCCCCTCAGCTGTGAAGCCCCATCAACTCAACTTCTGGTGGAGTCTGCTCACTCTGCCCAGAAACACTGCCCATCTGGTCTCCAAATGCATCCCTCTCCTCTCCACTGGCCACATAATATTCATGCTGGCCTTTCTAAAAACGCTAAGCTCATCATGGCATTCTCTTACATTTAAAAAAAAAAAAAAGCCTTTAATGGCTTAGGAAAGGTTGGAAACCTTTTACCTTAATCACTAATGCCCTGCTTAACTGCTCCCCGCCTCCCTCACCAGCCTCATTCAGCTCCTCTCTGCCCTGGCTTCATCCTGGGTCCTCACATACAGCCCTGCTCATCTCTGCCTCTCCAGGCCCTCAGACCAAGGCAGCGGCCTCCTCTACATTTTTCACCAAGCACATAGCTTACAAATAAATGACTAGAAAGATTTTTTTAATGATTATCACTCTTTTTTAAAAAAATATTTTATTTATTTGAGAGGTAGAGTTACAGACAATGAGAGGGAGAGACAGAGAGAAAAGTCTTCCTTCTGTTGGTTCACTCCCCAAATAGCCACAATGAACAGAGCTACGCCGATCCAAAGCCAGGAGCCAGGAGCTTCTTCCTGGTCTCCCATGTGGGTACAGGGGCCCAAGCACCTGGGCCATCTTCTACTGCTTTTCAGGCCACCATAGAGAGCTGGACTGGAAGAGGAGCAGCTGGAACTAGAACAAGTACCCATATGGGATGCTGGCGCCTCAGGCAGAGGATTAACCTACTGTGCCATGGCGCCAGTCCCAATGACTATCACTCTTAAGTGACCTGCCTGCCCCCACCAAGCTGGGACTATATACTTACTGCATCCATAAAGGCAAAAATAGTATCTTGTATATAGATGGTACTTGTTAAATTAATGGATGAATAAGAAGCAAGGAGACAAAGATGAGGTTCCCAGTCTGGGGTGACTATTGGAAAAATACTACCAGTGATAAGCCAACGCATATGGGTTTCAGGGGGAAATGATATTAAAATCAAGGTTGAAAACTATGTTCAGAGGCCAAGCCTGTGGCAAAGTGGGTTAAGCCTATGTTAGCAATGCCTGCATTCCATGAGTCCCAGCTGCTCTGCTTCTGATCCAGCTTCCTGCTAAAGTGCCTTGGAAGGCAACAGAAGTTCCTGGCTCCTGAATTCAGCCTGGCCCAGCCTGGCTGTTGTAGCCATTTGGGGAGTGAAAAAGCAGATGGAGGATCTCTCTCCCTCTTCCCACCTCACCCCCACCCTGCCCTAGCACTCTGCCTTTCAAATAATCTTTTTAAAAAAAGAGCAAACGATGTTCAACAGATTGTTGGACAGGTAGAAATGGAGCTAAGAAATGAAGCATGGGCTAAAAATATGAACTTGAACATCCTTTCATGGCCATGGGTGTAATGGCTTGGAGTCTACTGAAACAAGCTCTAGGAAAACATGTCTTTCCAGCCATGGGATAAGCCAAATGAACGTACTACCCATGTCACACCCATCTTTGTATCCCAAGTACCCTAAATAATGCAAGAAAAAGGGAGTCATTAGCCCTGTGAATCTGAGGCCCTGTCTGCTGTGTGTGTGCACTCTTTCTCTCCAGAACCTTCTAGGCCTTGAAGCAAAACTCATTTTAGCTTTTCCAGCCTCTCCATCGTCTTCTAATGGACCAACGTCAAGACCTGAGGAAACTGAGAGGTCTGGGCTGAAGAAGAAATTGGTTAGCAGGGTCCTTGGCCGGCAGTGGTTCTGGAACAATTACGTCCCCCAGCCTGGAGGAAGCTTCAGTCTGGCATCAGTCTGGGGACCTGGGGCCAGGGCCTCATCCAACACTCAAGAGATGCTCTGCTTTGCTTCCCAGACACACTCACCTCCAGGACTTCTCAAGAAAGTTTCCAGCAAGACTGTAATGCTGCTATTCCTTAGCCAAATACAATCACAATAGAATTTCAGTGTCAACATAGTTAACAGGAAGAAAGAGTCAGGGCTGGGTCTGCAGAGAAATAAGGTCAAGGAAGCTGCTTCAGTGTTGGAAAGTAAGGATTCATACGAGTTGCCCATCTAGTCTGACGGCACTACGGATGCATAAACTATGTGCATATGCTCACTATTCGCAGAGTCCTGTCTTGCTCCTGTGTTCAGCTGCAAGAGACAGCAGACATTCAGCAGACTGTACTACACTAGAACCACAGAGCCCATTTTATAGATCTTGGAGACTTCATTATGTGTGGTATCTATTTTAGATATAAAATAGGGAACATGAAAGTGAACCCATTTTAAGTGGTAAAGTGGTAATGGGAGTGTTATATAAAAGTATCAGGACTAAAGAAATAGTCTTTCTGTAAATAATGGAGCCTATGTTAACACCAGCACCCAACATAAAAACTTTTTGTTAGAATAGATTGAGTACATTAGGTTCTTTAGTAATTTAGGAACAAATACTATTTCAGTTTCCCTTCAATATTCTGAAAATTAGTGTCATTACACTGTACCTGAATTTAAAGTTAAATCATCTTTATGCATTTTAAAAGTAAGCTTCTTTGCCCTTGCAGAGTTTACTGTTACGTAATACTTTATAACACTGCAAAAAAAAAAAAATGAAAACTGAACTACAATGAAAATAGTCTCCAAATTTATACTATATTTATAGTTTTCAGAGGCATTCTTGAATGCACTCTAAACTAACAATAGTTCTTTTTTGTTTCCCAACTGTAAAAAGCCATGGGTTTTGTCCAGCCCTTCAACCATTTTCAACATTTGGGGACCATCAGTCCAGATCTTTCTGTATTAAAAGCAAATTGTTTCTACCCTTACCTTTCCTAACTTGAACATTTCCCCCACCCTCCCAAAAAAAATCAATAAAATAGATTAGCTGGAAGCAACTGGTAAATTGTTAAGAGTTTTTTTATACTTTAATAATTAATAAGTAATCATTTATTAGGTTAAAGTGTACTTTGCCTTGGTTAAAACTTTTAGACCCTCTGAAAAATAAAGCATGTTTTGAATTTTTGTACTTCTTACATTCATAGCAGGAATACTGGCCCTGCCCATGTTTCCATGTGCCAAACTTTAGGAAGCACAGATTTTGAAAGCAAACTGTTATTCTATCTAGTCTTATTTACCCACTCACTCAATAAATATTTATTGAATATGTACTATTTCTGAGGCACTAGGCTGAACAAAGGAACAAAAATGAATAACAAATTGATTTGTGGAGCAGGTGCTTGGCCTAACAGTTAAGACAACAGTAGAGACGTTCAAGCCTCATATCAGAAAGCCTAGGCTTCAGCTCCAGCCTTCAGGTTCCTGCTAACAGCAGACATTGGGAGGTGGCAGCTCTGATGGCTTAAGTGACTGGATCCCTGCCAACCACATGGGAGTGCTGGACAGAGTTCCCAGTGCCTGGCTTTAGTCTTGGCCCTGGCCCACACCCAGACAATGCAGGCATTTGAGAGAATCAGTAGATGGAATTTGTCTCTCTCCCTCTCTTCCTCTCTCCTTTTAAATAAGTTGAAAAATCTATTTCTAAGAAATTAATTCATAAACGTGTAATATTATCCATTGTGTTTGATAGGCAGGGACCAGGGTCAAAAATCCACATTGTAACTGAATAACATCATCCTGAGAAAATCTTTCAAGAAGACAATTTTCTAAAATAGCACCTAAACCAAAACTATACAAAAACTAAGTTAAGTTTGTGGGAGTAAAAACCAAATTATACTTATTTTCAAAGAACAGATTCTATTATGGGAAAAATCCACAGAACTGTAAGGGGAAAATAAAAATAAACTAAAATAACATTTTTATATTTTTAAGTTATTGAGGCAGGAAATGGGTATCTGAAGACTATACCTAACTGTTTACAGTATTTTAAAAGTACCAAGCAAATGGAATAAGCAAAGCAGGGGGCTACAATTATGATTTAACTTTTGAGTCTTGTTCTTACAGACACCAGGGACAGCAGGACAGAAAGCACGTGGGACTACTCAGTCCATTAGTTAGCTATTATAAAAAGGGAAGATTAAGCTTCCTTTTTTTTTTTTTTTTAATTCAAGAAGCAGAAAGACAGAGACAGACAGACAGAACTCCCATCCACTAGTTCATTCCTCGAATTCCCGCAACCACCAGGACCAGCCCAGGCCCAAGTCAGGGGCTAGAAACTCCATCTGGGTTTTCCATGTGGGTGGCAGGGATCCAAGAGCCATTACCTGCTGCCTCCCAAACTCTGCATCTGCAGGAGGCCAGAATAAGAAGCCAAAGTCAGGAATCAAACCAAGGTACACAGATATGGGACACAGGCATCTTAACTGATTTCTCAGCTACTGGGCCAAATACCCACCCTTGTATTTCTTAATTTATTCAATTAAGATAGTCCAATTGCAATAAGCATAAACATGAATGCTCATGGCTTAACCAGCAAAGACTGGTCAGCAGTCAGTAATACATATACAACTATCATCAGTCTAGAAACAACAAGGACTTAAAGGCAGTTAAAACTAATAAATCCTATGCTAAATTTCAAGGCATGTATCATTTTACATATTAACTAGCTTTCTTTTCTTAGCCACAAGCAGCAATTAGAACAAAAGGGAAAATGTTTTCTGAATAAAGCTCTTATCTAAGGCACTGTTTATGAAAATGAGGGAGTTATTAACTCGTCTGTATTCAAAAACTTTAATTAACAGCATTATTCATTAATGTACTACTCAACAAATACTACAATGGTCTAAATTTTTGTGTCCCTCCCCAAAATTCATACACTGAAATCCTAACTCCCAAGGTGAGGCACTGGCAGGGGTTGAGGGGGGTGGTGAGGTGATGAAGATCAGGAGGTCAAAGCCCTCATGAATGGGTTTAGCGCCCTTATAAAAGAGACCCCAGAGAGATTCCCAGTCTCTTCTGTTCCCCTCAACCATGTAAGGTTACTGTGAGTGCTGGACATCTTTCAGGAACTGAGCCCTCACCAGACACCAAATCTGCATTGATCTTGGGCTCCCCAGCATGCAGAACTGGGAAGTGGCAAAGTAAGTTTCATATATTTAAACACCATCTAAGTGATAGAAGTTTGTAGCATCCCAAGGAGACTAACACAGTATTTGTAGAAAACCTATTAGTGTGGGCAGTAGGGACCCAACAGTGAGGAAATCAGACCCCAGTCTCACAGCTAACGGTCTCAGCAGGGAGGCCTGCCACTGCAACGCGTGGGTGGCTGTGCCAAGGAGAGAGGTCCCCAGATGCAAAGGAGCCCAGGAAATGAACTTCAGCCCGGAAGACTCCTTCCCACTTCCCAAGTTCTTGGTGCCAGCAACTGTCAGCAGAGTAAAACTACAGAACTTGAGAGAAGAAACCGGGAAAATAAATGTAGGACAATTGCACACAGCAATAGAGAGACTGAGCTTGTTTTAGCAGGGAAAAGGAAAGCACTCTTGAGGCTTGGGAGAGGGGAAGCCCAGGAGGCAGAGTGACAGCAAACCTTGACCAACTCTGCACGTGGTACTAACCAGCATAGCTTGTCTTCCTGCAGCTGGGCGAGAGCCCAGAGAGCTCCACACAGGAAACTGCAACGATCACCGAGTCATTTTACAGCAACTTCTCAGCACAAGAGAGAAGCTCCAGAGAAGAGTGAGCCACAGAACAGCCCACTTGAGGGCAGAAAAGGCCAGAACTTCAAGGCACTTACAATGTATTTGGAGAGGACTGGCCAGAATCCTATCCAGCCAGCAATCCACGAAGAATGAAGCATTACTAATTATCTCTGTTCACCAAAGATAAGAAGAAAAGAAACATTTTGAAATGAATTATTCACTGGGGCCAGTGCTGTGACACAGCAGGTTAACGCCCTGGCCAGAAGCACTAGCATCCCATATGGGCGCCGGTTCAGGACCAGGCTGTTCCACTTCCGATCCAGCTCTCTGCTATGACCTGGGAAAGCAGTGGAAGATGGCCCAAGTCCTTGGGCCCCTGCACCCACGTGGGAGACCCAGAAGAGGTTCCTGGCTCCTGCTCCTGCTCCTGGTTTCGGATGGGTGCAGCTCCGGCCATTGTGGCCAACTGGAGAGTGAACCAGCAGATGGAAGACCTCTCTCTCTCTCCTGCCTCTCCTCTCTGTGTAACTCTTTCAAATAAATAAATAAAATCTTTTAAAAAATGAATTATTCATCCCTTTCAATCAAGGACCTTAAAGTCATGCCCTTACTTCTTGTTTCTCTTTTTAGCTGAGACAACACTGCCACTTTGGAGCAAGTGACAAAAATAAGAAAGGAAAGTCTGCTCCAACAGCCAGCCAGAGAAAAGCTGGAAGAGCAGTCAATGGGAAAAGTAACACGTATAGGAAGGGACAAAGAAACAAGAGCTTTTGACTTTGGGTGGTTAAAGGTAGCATCACTGTGCTTACAAGAACCAAAGCTTTTTCCAAATATAACCAGTGCATTTGAGAGAATACACAGCCAAGAACTGTCTGCCGACATCTGCACATGACTCTCACGTGGTCCATGGGCAAAGCTTATGGAGAAAGGTTGGCTCATGGGCCTCTTCGGTGCAGCCATCCATTGACAGCACCAGAAATAAGACAGCACATGTGTGAGGGCAAGCAGGGAGGAGGGCTTGGATCAGGAAAAGTACAAAAGCAAAACAAAAACAAACAATAATCTCTTGGTTGAGATTCTACAGCCAAGTAGAATCACACAGGGGAGAACACTGAGGGGTACTATGCAAGGGAAAGTTCCTCCTGTGCTGTCTACATAGAAATGTTAATAGTGGTTACAAGCCCTCTAGGGATTGGCAGTCTACCTGTAAATCAAACCAGTTCCTGACCCACATGATCAGCTCTGCACCAACCCTCCCTGCCTCCCAAGACTTCACCACCACTGCCACCCTGGTCCTCTCTGTGGACCCTCTCCTTCATTCTTTTCCCCTTTTCAGGGGGTGGAGGATAAAAATGACAAATGTTGGGGCTGGCACTGTGGCACAGTGGGTAAAGATGACACCTGCAGTGCCAGCATCCCACGTAGGTGCCAGTTCCAGTCCCAGCTGTTCCACTCCAATCCAGCTCCCTGCTAATGACGCTGGAAAGCAGCAGAAGATGGCCCAAGTACTGGGGACAGTGAGAGCCCTGGAAGAAGCTCCTGGCTCCTGGCTTCCAATTGGCCCAGCTGTGGCCATTGCAGCCATTTGGGGAGGGAACCAGTTGATGGAAGATCCATCTCTGCCTCTCTCTTTTTGTCTCTCTCTATATAACTCTGCCTTTCAAATAAATAAATAAATCTTAAAAAAAAAAATAGCAGGGGCCAGTGCTGTGGTGTAGTGGGCTAATGCCTCCGCCTGTGGTGCCAGCATCGTACATGGGTGCCAGTTCTAGTCCCGGCTGCTCCTCTTCTGATCCAGCTCTCTGCCATGGCCTGGGAAAGCAGTAGAAGACAGGCAAGTCCTTCAGCCCCTGCCCCCGTGTGGGAGACCCAGAAGAAGCTCCTGGATCCTGTGCTTTTGATCGGCACAGCTCTGGCCACTGTAGCCAGCAGGGAGTGAACCAATGGATACTGTAGCCCAATAAGGCCCCAGGTAGCCGCAAAGGCAACCACATTCATGCCAAACAAAAGAACCACCCTGCTGAACCCACTAAGTTGTGAGGTTGTTGGTTTCAACTGCTTGAAGCCATTACATTTTGTTTGTCACACAACCACAGGAAAATGCTCTTGTGTATGCCACCTGGGTATGCACGTGGACAAGGAGATGGTCTGCAGGCCTGTAGCTCTCTGTCTTTTTTTCTTCTACCTGGTAGTCAGGTCATGGAGAGACTGAGGCTTAGACCTTGAATATAGTCATTAAATTTTAAGAAAGCAGAAATGAAGATTAAAACAAAAGTTTCCTGAATCAATTCAGCAAGGAAAAGCTTTTCATGAAAAAATTATAAATTAATTCTGTAAATACACAGATTTTGTCTAAGCACCTGCTCTGTGCCTGCCATTCACATACTCTCTCAGTTAAGCCTCAAAACATTCTTGGATTTAGATTTTCACATTGCCAAAGATATGTAAGAGCAAAAACCACAAGTCAGAGCAAGCTTCTTAGTTCTTCCCACAGCATCTCAGATGTGGGGACCAGTGACTCTGTGGGGGTTAACTCTCAGCTGTCAGCAAGTCCGTCTGCTTTGGGGATCACAGCTACCATGTCTGCTTCCAGAATGTCCCTCTACCATCCAGCCACTAATGCCCAGGCAGTGGAGAACTTTTTATAAAGTATCCCAATAGAAATTAACAAGTCATCATCAGATTGCCACCAATCAAATTTATAAGGCAATATGGCAACATATTAAAAGCACATCTCAGAGCCTCTTGGCAGATCCATGGATCAGACAGATGCTAGACTAAACAATCTCTAAAATCCTATTTATTCCAACAGTTTAAGATTTCCCATGCCTTTTCCATAAATTCCTTACAGAGATGATCTCACGTAAGCTTCTCAATAATACTGAAAGGCAGTAACTGCTTTTGTCTCCATCTTACAGATGTTACAACTAAGACTGAGAAAAGCAAGAACACAAAATTATTAAGTAGTGAGGCCAAGATTCATAAACACAGGTCTGCCAGATCCATAGTCTAAGTTTTGATCATTAAAATACAAGTCTAAGTTTTGATCATTCTGTTAGAAGGAAGCATGATGCTTCTTCCACTCCTATCATTGCTGAAGATACAACCCTTCATTGTGAACACAATTAGATTGCACACATTTCAAGACATTGTCCTTATCCCCACAGAGCCACCCCTGCCACACTGCAGGTAAAGAGGTGACCAAGAATCTGTCTGGTAGAATACAAAACTACAGAGGCTTTGGGTGAAATCATGACCCGAGCCACCCTCTGCCCCCCACTCCTAGAGCAGTCAGAAACTCCAGGCACAGACAACTCACCCACTGTCCTACTGGATAAGTTCCTGAGTGGAAGCTCCACTTTCCTTCTCAGAACAAGGCCAACAATCACTCGGCACAGAAAGGCCCGTAACGATGACCTCTGGGAACCCTTCCTAACTTAAAGACAGAAATAGCTGGCGGCACTGCTCTCACAGCCAAGTAGGTCAAGGCAGAGGCCTCTGCCCTTCTACTTCCCCACCCTGCTTTACCTCAATTCACCCACAGTCATGAGCACCGTGGTAGATGAGCTGAAGTTCTGATTTATCCCTTCATTGCCAGATACATCAGCCAACACCTAGGCTTTAGGGTACTGGGTGCTAAGATATTTGGCTCAAAGGAAACTAGACAAGAAGGTATTTGTGGTTGGGAACACAGGTCATTAAAAGATTGAGAGAGCAAAGACCATGTCAATGCTGTCTCCCAAGGTAAGGTAACATTTCAGAGAAAGTTTCTTTACACCCAACTTAAAACCAACTTGAATCTATAACAGATTCCATTTCTTTACCTTGCATCATTTAAAAAAAAAAAAGGTTTATTTATTTATTTGAAAGGCAGAGTTACAGAGAGGCAGAGAGAGAAAAAGGTCTTCTATCCACTGGTTCACTCCCCAAATGGCCAAAACAGCTGGAGCTGAACCAATCCGAAGCTGGGAGCCAGAAGCTTCTTCCAGATCTCCCACACAGGTGCAGGGGCCCAAGGACTTGGGCCATCTTCCACTGCTTTCCCAGGCCATAGCAGAGAGCTGGATTGGAAGTGGAACATCCGGGACTAGAACCGGCATCTGTATGGGATGCCAGCATTGCAGGTGGTGGCTTTTTACCTACTACACCACAGTGCTGGCCCCTACCTTGCATCTTAACATTAAAATGTAGCTTGCAAAACAAACTGCTAACCATCTCACTCTGGAAATATTTACAGCCAGGGATTACTTTTAGAAAGAACATGAACTAAACTGTATGTTACGGGGAAATTAACTCTTTAGTAAGATTTTTTTCTTATAAAAATCAAATTTTCTATATTTTGTATAAGAAGCCAAATCACAAGGGCTATGTGTATCATGAGTAACTCTTGAGAAATATTCTTGAGTTTCCACATTTAAAAATGTAGGAAATAAGGAGAAAACAAGTAGTGAGTCTCATTCATTCTGAAGTCAGACTCTACTAACACCCATAATTCTGGTAAGTGGAAAAAAACGACATGAGAGGAGGCAGGACATGAAGAAGGGAGGGGAACAGAGAGGGAAAAAGAGGGAGAGAAAGAAAGGAAAGAAGAAGGGGTCAGCACTGTGGTACAGTGGGTTAAAGCCCTGGCCTGAAGAGCTGGCATCCCATATGGGCGCCGGTTCTAGTCCCAGCTGCTCCTTTTCTGATCCAGCTCTCTGCTATGGCCTGGGAAAGTAGTAGAATATGGCCCAAGTCCTTGGGCCCCTGCACCCACATCGGAGACCTGGAAGAAGCTCCTGGCTCCAGATTGGTGCAGCTCCAGCCATTGCAGCCATCTGGGGAGTGAACCAGCGGATGGAAGACCTCTCTCTTTGTCTCTACCTCTCTGTGTAACTGTCTTTCAAATTAATAAAATAAATCTTTAAAAAAAAATAAGGAAAGAAGAAAGGAAGAAAAAGATGAAGGGAGGGAGGGCAATCTACTAACTCCTGGGTTGTGATAAATGACAATAAATAAATACCAAAAGTTTGCAATCCAAGATGTACTGACCAGTTCAAAAGTCAGTAAGAAGTAAAACTCGAGTTCAGCTGCTCATGAAAGCCAAGAAATGCCAAGTGAAACAGAAAAGAAAGCATTCTAAGCAGAAAAGAATACTGGGGACCGTTAAAAATAACAGGAAGACCCAAGTGCTTCTTCTGCAAAATGATCAGGACTAACATTCATATGGAAATACAAGGGGGTGAAAACAGTAAAAAAAATAAATAAAATAAAATAAAATAACAAAATCATGCACTTCCTGATCTCAAAACTTAAGACAAAGAACAAGTAATCAAGACTGTGTGGCACTGGCAACAAGGACATACAGATCAATGCATTTATGATGCTCAATTGATTTTTGACAAGGAGTGCAAAGAAAACTCAATGGCAAAAAACCTGTCTTTTCCACAATCGGTGCTGTGACAATTAGATATCCACAAGAAGTTAGATCCCACCCTCACATGATATGTAACAGTCAACTAAAAAAAGTAGATCACTACCTAAATATAAGAGTAAACAGTATGAAACTCTTAGAAGAAAACACAGCACAAATATCCATGACAAGTCCTATAATGAACATAAAAGTACATTCAGCCAAAGAAAAATATCAACAAATGGACTACATGATAATTAAAAATTCTTGTGCTTCAAAAAGGACACAATCAAGAAAATGAAAACAATCCACAAAATGGTAGAAAATATCTGAAAGCATCTATCTGACAAAGAATCTGTATCTAGAATATGTAAAGAAGTATTACAACTTACCAATAAAAAGACAACCATAAAAATGTGCAAAAATCTGATTAGAGAGTTCTCCAAAGATATAAAAATGGCCAATAAGCACATGAACACAGGCTCAACATAATTAGTCATCAGGGGAATGCAAATCAAAACCATGATGAGGTAACACTTCACACCCACCCACACCATTGATAACTACAATCAAAAAGACAAGACAGTTTTTATAATGCATTAGTGAGTAGCGGGATAAAGAGGACTCTTCATAAATCATTGGTGATACTGGAAAATGGAACAGTTGCTTTAGAAAATGGTTTAGTGGTTCCTCAAAAAGTTAAGCATATAAAAAAGACAATCTCACAGAAGTGGAGAATAGTGGTTACTAAATAGATAAGGGTTAGTTAACAGGTATGAAAATATATTTAGATAAGAGGATTACATTCTACAGCACAATAGGGTCATTATAGTTTAGGTTTATTATGCAATATAAAATAGTAGAAGAGAAAATCTGAATGTTCCCAACACATACACAAAAAAAGATAAATATTTGAGATGATGGGTATGCTAATTACCCTGACTTGATCACTGCACATTGTATACCTCTGCTACAATTTCACACCATACTCTATGAATATGCATAGCTATTATTTGACAAGTTAGGCATAGTTACCTCCAATATGGCCCAGCAATTCCACTGCCAGGCATGCCTCACCAATAACTCAACATGGGTGTTCAGAGTCACTGCATCCATGACAGCTAAAATATATAAACAATCCAAAAGTCCATCAACTAATGCCTGTGTAAGTAAAGTCTGTTACAGATTCATTAAATGGGATAGAATTCAACCAGTAAAATGAATGAAGAACTGATCTTTGCTACAACAGACAAAACTCAAAAACATGCTAAGTGAAGGAAGCCAGCCTTAAAATGCCACAGATTTGAGTGATTCTACTTCCATGAAATAGCTAAAGCTAACAAATTCACAGCTAGAAAGCAGATTAGATTTTAGGGAGCTGCGTGGAGGAAGATATGCAGAGTGGCTGCTATTGGGCACAAGGTTCACATTTGAGAATCTAAAAATGATCTGAGGTTAAATATTGGTGATGTCCAGGGGCCAGTGCCCCAGCTGCTCCTCTTCTGATCCAGCTCTCTGCTAATGGCCTGGGAAAGCAGTAGAAGATGGCTCAAGTGCTAGGGCCCCTGCACCCATGTGGGAGACCTGGAAGAAGCTCCTGGCTCCTAGCTTCGGATCAGTCCAGCTCCAGCCCTTGTGGCCATTTGGGGATTGAACCAGCAGATGGAATACCTCTCTCTGTCTCTCCCTGTCTATAACTCTGTCTCTCAAATAAGTAATTCTTTAAAAAATATATATTAGTGATGTCCATATACTCTGTGAGTTTACTGAAAATGAGCAAATTGTATACTTTAAAAGTGAATTTTAGGGAGCCAGTGCTGTGCTGTAGTGGGGTAAGCAGCTGCCTGCAGCACTGGCATTCTATATGGGCATCAGTTCCTTTCCCAGCTGCTCCTCTTCCGATCCAGCTCTCTGCTATAGCCTGGGAAAGCAGTAGAAGATGGCCCAAGTCCTTAGGCACCGCACCCACAAGGCTCCTGGCTTCGGATTGGCCCAGCTCCAGCCACTGAGGCCATTTGGGGAATGAACCAGCAGATGAAAGATATCTCTGTCTCTTTCTCTGTGACTCTGAGTTTCAAAATAAATAAATCTTTTTAAAAAAGTGAATTTTACAGTATATGAATGGATCAATTTAAAAAGAGAAGGAAGAGAGAAGTATACAGAAGTGGGATGGGATAACAGTGAACAAAGAAACAGTGAGAAGAAAGAGTGGAGACCACCACCTGGGTGCTCTGTGGGGAGACCCATGTCACATTTAACCAACAGTTACTGAAGGAGGGAAGCAAAGAAGGACGGAAGGGAGAGAGATAGGGAAATGGAGGAAGAAAGGGAAAGGAAAGAATAAAAGATAATAGTCTGACTAGTTAGAAAGTTTGTGTCAAGAATTCATACATTATAATGGTGTGGGCATTTGGTCTAGTGGTTAAGATATCTCTTGGATTCCTGAATCCTATATAAGAATTTTAGGGTCTCAGTACTGGCTCTGGTCTCAATTCCAGCTTCCACCTAATGTGTACCCTGGGAAGCAGGCGATGGCTCAAGGACATGGGATTTCTGTGAATCATGTGGAGTTCCACCTGGCTCCTGGCTTTGCCTGGCACAGTCTTGACTGTTGAGGCATTTGGGGAGTGAACAAGTGGACGCGAGTTCACTATCTCTCTGCCTCCCCTCTCCTGCCTTTCAAATAAATAAAAACAATAAAATTTTTAAAAAGTAAACATCAAACTAGGGAAACAATGTAATAAATTTGGAAAAGGAAAGGATTTTTATTTCTACTATTTTTAAATTCTTTATTTTCAGAGGATCCCAGTTTTGAAAGCTGGGTGCATTTCATGTGATGTTAGGAAGTAGGGAAGGGGACCAATTTCTGTATGGAAGTGAGTTTGAGGTTCCCGTGGGCCTGCAGCAGCTCTGGAGGGCATCGCGGACAGTGAGACCCACAGCTCTGGGTCTGGCCCAGAAAGAGCTCTCAGGGAGTCATCTGACGCTCCAAAGAACACTTTGTTCATTTCAAGTGATCAAAAGGAATGAAACCCAGCCGATTCCCAGAATTAAAACTTAACTACTCTAATCTTACTGTTATCATTGCTGTTATTATTAGTATGTGCAGAGGATTCCTTGCCACCCAGAGAGCCCAGTATCAAAAATACAGTCAGCCTCTGTACCTGCATGGTCCCCATGCTCAGACCAAAATATTTGAAAAAAAAAAAAAACATCTGTACTAAACATATACAGACTTTTTCTCCTTGTCATCACAGTATAAATCTATTTACAAAGCATTTACATTGCATTAGGTATTATCAGTAATGCAGAGATGATTTAAAGTGTATGGGAGTAGGTAGTAGGTATTTGGCCCAACAATTAAGATGCTCATATCCCACATCAGAGCCTAAGTTCAATTCCCAGCTATGGCTCCAGCTTCCCATCAATGCCCTGGGAGACAGTGGCGATGGGTTAAGTAATTGGGTTCCCTTCATGAGAGACTTGGATATAGTTCCCAGATTCAGGCTAAATATAGTCCTAGAAGTTGTGGGCATCTGGGAGATGGACAAGAGGACATGAGCTCTGCCTTTCTGTCTCTCTTTCTCAAATACATAAATACACACAGTATATGGGAAGATGTGCACAGGCTAAATGCAAACATCATACACTTCATATAAAAGATTTGAGCACTTGTGGACTTTGGTATTTTCAGGGAGAGCCCTGTGTTCCAGAGCAGAATCAGTCCCGAATGGACACAGAAGGACACCTGATTTTGGGTTTATAACGGTCTCCCATTATGAAACGAGAGACACCTTAGTCTAAGTGAAGAAATCCTTAAGTATATGATAAGACCCCCCAAGGGTGTGTCCTTTCCCTGTCCTACTGTGGCAAGCACGACATGGAAGACTCCGCAATGGGCGTCATCAGAAACATCAGGCAGCACTGTCCCTCTCCGTCTGAAGTAGCTACTAAAGTTAAAGCTAAAGATGTGCCTGTAAAATAACAGCAACGATGCAGATAAGGATTCTTGGGAGGCAGTGGGGCTTCTTTCTGGAATGAACAGACAATGAACACAAATGAATAAGCATGTATGGTACTGAGAGCATCTTCAAGTTAACCTGGGGTTTAGTTCCATAATCCCATGAGAACAGCCTTCTCCTCAGCAGTGGTTAGGAAGCTCTGGTGAACACAGCCTGAAACCTAAGCAGATTTCTGAAAAAGATGTCATTTCCAGCGCACGGTGGCAAGCTGAGCAAACGGATCTCATTTTTTTTTTTTTTCCCCAAATGAATCATGTTCTCTATTACGAGCCAATGTTGTGAGCAATGAAGTACTTCAAGTGAGTAAGAGAACAGTAAGAGCCTTCGGTGCAGCTCTCATACTCTGGCTTCCACTGTTGAGGATACATGAATGAAAAATCCACCTCGCCTGTGACAGCCATTTCCTTAATGGGCACTTTCACTTCCTGAACAGCTCCTGCGCTTCTGAAAACTGAGCTCAACCAGGGAAGAAGCCTCCTCTTAAGCTGCACTGCGAATTCAAATTTGTCCAAGTTATGGAATCTTGTAAGGAAAAGTACTCTTTTCAGCCAATTAAAATCACAAGAAAAAAAGCACATTTGCAAAGGGCCAGGCTCTTTCTTCTCCCCATCGTCCTATCTCACTGACCACCTCCTCTTTCTCATGAGTTGATGCCTTCCTTTGATCTTTAACTGCCAATGCTCTATCATAGGTCATTACTTTCCCTACCCTTTCCTTGTGGGGAGATTCATTTATTCCCATGACTGGCACATAATTGCTCAGTCAATGTTAGCTTTCCGTGTAAGCCTTCAAAACTCAATTCAAATGCCACATCCTGTCCAAGGTCTTAGCCAACCTTTTGTACACTCCCTTCTCTCCATCACTGGTTTCTTCAAAGCATTCTATATAAACCTTCAACCATTAGCACAACCCATTACATGATTCTAGGCTGGTCTCTTGGGCCAGACTGCAAGCCCCTCTAGGGAAGGGATGAATTCCGTAAATATTGTTAAAATGTCACTCACAGGCCACACACTGAGACAGGAGTCCTGGTGGATGTGCACAATCCATAAAATGTGACCTTTGCCATTAGCTCACAATGAAGCAGGAAAAGCAGACATCAAAAACACTAGCAGGGCAAAGTGAGATAGTCATGCATTTAATCAATTAATATGTGTTAAGTGGTTGTTATGTGCCAAGAACTCAACTGGGTACTATAGATTCAGGGCAAACAAGACAGACAAGGAATTATATGTCAAGGATTCCTTGAAGTATTGAAACTGCTCCTGCTTTGTCAGATCTTTCTAACAAAGGATTTATCTTTATCCTACTGCATTCGCCTTAACTTTCAGTTGTGCCTCCTTAGCCACATCACAGACATATGATGCAAGACTCAGGGAATAGCAACTTTTTATATATCTTTCTCCTAAAGAATCAATCTCCTTTGCGTACTGAATCCTTAAAAAGCAAGATTTATTTAATAGATTGATTTTTTTAAGAGGGAATACATAGAAGCTACTAAGAAAGCTCCAACAAAAAAATTACACATCTTAAAAGCAAGGAACAATAGAAAGATACACAGTTCCACGATTATTCTTGGCTTAAGTGAAAAATAATGCTCATATGAAGTTCATATATTGCTATGTAATATACTAGACTCCAGGAGGATATGTCCTTGCCGACCATATATGACGTACATAATATCATGGCTCGAGGGCCGGTGTTGTGGCACAGCGGGTTATGCTGCCACCTGTGATGCCAGCATTCCATATGGATGCTGGTTCAAGTCCAGGATACTTCTGATCCAGTTCCCTGCTAATGTGCCTGGGAAAGCAGCAGAGGACGGCCTAAGTATGTGGGCACTTGCAGGAGGCCTGCATGAAGCTCCTGTCTTTGGCCTGGTCCAGCCCTGGCCATTGTGGCCATTTGGGGACTGAACCAGTAGATGGAAGATCTCTCTCTGTCTCTCCTATCTCTCTGTAGTTCTGCCTTTCAAATAAATAAATAACTTTTTAGAAAAAAATGAATATTATGGCTCAGACAATGCTTTCTTCTGTGGCTAAGAGAAAGAATTACAAGACTTGAAAAGATAATCCTCACAGACTAAGTATAAAATCACCAGAAGCTTCATCCATCCTGGTCCAAATCTAAAATTAAGCTTTCAACACTGAGAGCAAGTAACTGAAAATTGAAAGTGGATTAGGGCCTTGGATTATCCAATCATGGCCTTTCTCTTTTTTGATGCTCTCAGAAAATCTTCTCAAATTAAATGCAGCTTCTCGCCAACAAGAAACCTCTTCTGGCAATACATGTGCTCCTCACTCCCCTGAAGAACAAGCCAGGAAGAACAAACAAAAGAACATGAAGTTGGAAAACAAAAAGTCAGGATTGCTTCACACCTCTGACCTCTGCCCTAACAAATGTGTTCCAATCCATCCAATGATATCCTTAAGGAAGGCACAAACTTACCAAACAGCTGTGCCCTGAAAAAAAAAAAAATCAATGTTTGGCAATATACAAGTACCACAGTAACATTTTGCTTCAAAATTCCCAAGCAGTGTCACAACACTGGCTTTTGTGTGAATGACTTTTTCTGTTCTGGGACCACTTGAAGATAAGATCTGGCCCTTGTTGGTCTATGCCAGATTAGAAATGAACTTGCAGGGGCAGGCATTTGGCACAACAATTAAGATGCTGGAGTGCCTGGTTTGAGTACCAGCTCTGTTTCCAATTCCACCTTCCTGCTAATGTTCACCCTGGGAAGCAGCAGGTGATGGCTCAAGTACTTGGGTCCCTGCAGCCCACGCAGGAAACCCAGACTGATTTCTAGGCTTCTGACTTTGATCTGTCCCTGCCCTGTATGTTGTGGGCATTTGGGGAGTGAACCAGCAGATGGATGATCTCTCTGCATTTCAAATAAAATGAAAATAATTTTTTAAATTTTATATATATATGAAAAAGAAATGAGGGGCCGGCGCTGTGGAGTAGCGGGTTAAGCCCTGGCCTGAAGCGCCAGCATCCCATGTGGGTGCCGGTTCGAGTTCCAGCTGCTCTTCCAATCCAGCTCTCTGCTATGGCCTGGGAATGTGGTGGAAAATGGCCCAAGTCCTTGGGCCCCTGCACCCGCTTGGGAGACCGGGAAGAAGCTCCTGGCTCCTGGCTTCAGATCGGCACAGCTCCATCAGTTGCAGCCACCTGGGGAGTAAACCAGCAGATGGAAGACCTCTCTCTCCATCTCTACCTCTCTCCGTAACTCTTTTAAATAAATAAAGAAATCTTTAAAAAAAAAAAAAAAGAAATGAACTTGCAGCTAAAGTTGTTATTGCTTGATTATGGTTTGTCTCCACCAAAACTCACATCAAGGCTTAAGTCTGCAATAGGCAGTGTCAAGAGGTGGGATCTCATGGAAGCGCAGAGTCCCCACGACTGGATTAACATCGCCTTGCAGGAGTGAGTGAACATTTGCTCCTGGGGATCCACATTAGCTAGCGCAAGAATAGGGGGTTAATAAAGTGAGGTCGGCTTCCCCTTCCACTCTCTGCCATGCATTGAAACAGCACAATCCCCTCACCAGAAGCTGAGAAGTTACAGATGTTCAATCTTGAACTCTGTAGCTTCCAGAACCTTGAGCCCAAATAAGCCTCTTGTCTTTATAAATCATTGTTCTGTTAAAACAACAGGAAATGGACAAAGATCCAGGTAAAAATAGAAAGATCCAATCCTGGATAATCTAGAGATTATCCATGAAGAATGCTCCCCATTAAACAAAATGAAAAACAGCTCTTCAAGAAAAGCTGTGCAGTGGGACATCCCAAGCTCCACCAAGCTTGGCAATTGTGAAGGTGCTCTTTCCTGTTATTTATATTTCACCAAGCAGGGCAAGACAGGAAGACACAATATCTTTTTTTTTTTTTTTTTTTTGACAAGCAGAGTGGACAGTGAGAGAGAGAGACAGAGAGAAAGGTCTTCCTTTTGCCGTTGGTTCACCCTCCAATGGCCGCCACGGCCCGCGCGCTGCGGCCAGCACACCGCGCTGATCCGATGGCAGGAGTCAGGTGCTTCTCCTGGTCTCCCATGGGGTGCAGGGCCCAAGCACTTGGGCCATCCTCCACTGCACTCCCTGGCCACAGCAGAGAGCTGGCCTGGAAGAGGGGCAACCGGGACAGAATCCGGCGCCCCAACCGGGACTAGAACCCGGTGTGCCAGCGCCACAAGGCGGAGGATTAGCCTGTTGAGCCACGGCGCCGGCCAAGACACAATATCTTAACTTTAGTTCCCAGTGCATACAACATGTGGCTGCAGCAGAAGAGTGTCACTCTGACAATATCAAGGTTTTGTCCTCTCAAAGATTTCATGAGCCACTGGTGATGACAGCTCTAAGTGAACTGAAATACTCCGGGCAGGTTACATAACTCAGGCACCTACAACTTCTTCAGCTTGCAGCTTTTGCCTGCCCTCTATTGCCTTAGACAGAGTTAGGAAGCAAAGGATTCTACCTGAGCTTCTGGACTTCCCATAAATCCCATCAAGCCAGGAATGACACAGATGGTGCCCACCAGCAGCTCGTGTGTGTGCCTGCATCTTGCCTTCTCAATCAGCATGTTTCTGCAACCAATCCTTTCACTTTAACACACTTTCTTCATAATTAATTGTGGATTTTTGTCATACCTTGTTTATGATAAATTAATCAAAGCTGACATCCACATAATGTCATATGTGTACCACCCACTTAAATACATGTCAAATGGATTAGTAAACACAAAATATTCCAGCCAATGAAATGTGAAGCAAGTCAAGAGCATAAATGACTGTGCCAGGATTTCATAATGCTGAGAACCCTTAATTTCAGATTCTAGAAACAAACAGCGCTGATCTGCAGAACATCCTAATAAACACAGCAGGATCAGTCCTTGGGTAACCCACTGCAGTCATATTGAACAGTCAATTGAATTTTCTGCACCACTGATTTTATAAGGGGAAGAAAACTCTAGAAATCTGGTAAGAGTAGAGGGTAGCATTTCCTTTCCAATTTTATTTCAGCTTTACTAACTGCCAAGTATACTTTAAACACACAAAATATTGGCAACACAAGAAGTTGCCTGGCAAGAAAAGTACAGCCAACTATTCTCGTCATAATTCACGTGCAAGCTACAACACTGTTCTCTAATTTCACCAGGTCAAGCCAAGCAGCTTCTATCTCAACCCTGCTTTGTGACCCCAATTATACACATACACTAACAATTGCACTGCATTTTAAAGCCAGACTCCCTGTTCCTCTAGAGTGTCTACAAGCCTTTTCTTACTCTACTGAAAATAAACAGTAAACACTGGACCAGAGGTTCTAGAACACTGATCAGGAGTTACTTTTGAAAAAAACAAATTCTACTTTCTAGATTTAAAGATCTGAATTTTCACTGGATCAACCAAACCTAGTTTCCAGAAAAATTCTCCAAAATCTAGGAATTACCTATGGCTAGTAACTCAAAAAGTAATTACAGGGGCCGACACCGTGGCTAACTCTAGTCCCAGCTGCTCCTCTTCCAGTCCAGCTGTGGCCTGGGAGGGCAGCAGAGGATGGCCCAGGTGCTTGGGCTCGTGCACCCGCATGGGAGACCAGGAAGAAGCACCTGGCTCCTGGCTTTGGATTGGCGCAGCACCAGTCATAGCGGCCATTTTGGGGGTGAACCAACTGGAGGAAGACCTTTCTGTCTCTCTCTCTCACCATCTATATCTCTACTTGTCAAACAAATTTTAAAAAGTAATTACAAATGTTATATAAAGCATGCATCCATAAATAGCACTTGGAATGTTCAGAGGTAGCCTAGATTGCTACCTCAGTCATTTCTTTTTTTAAAATTATTCTTTTTTTCCCCCAAAGAAAGCTTTTATTAATGAATACAAATTTCGTAAGTACAACTTTAGGAATATTGTTATTCTTCCCACCATACCCGCCCTCCCACCAACACTCTCACCCCACCTCCTCCTCCATTAAGATTCACTTTCAATTAACTTTGTACACAGAAGACCAACTCTATACCAAGTAAAGATTTCAACAAAAAATTTGCACACACACACACATACCAAAAAAAATCCTATTTGAGAACAAGTTTTACAGTTAACTGTCATAATGCAACTAATTGAGGACAGAGGTCCTACATGGTAAGTTAATGCACAGTGACTTCTGTTGCTAATTTAACAATTAACACTCTTACATACAACGTCAATGACCACTCAAGGCTCTTGACATGATCTGCCTAGGCTATGGAAGCCTACTGAATCCACAAACTCTGTCAGTATTTAGACAAGTCCATAAGTAAATTGGAAGTTATCTTCTCCCTTCAGAGAAAAGTAATCCTTCTTTGCTGGCCATTTCTTTCCACTGGAGTCTCACTCAGAGAGATCCTTTTTTGCCAGTGTCTTGGCTTTCCATGCCTGAAATGCTCTCATGGGCTTTTCTGCCAGACCAGGATGTTTTAAGGGCTGAGTCTGAGGTCAGAGTGCTACTTAAAGCGATGGTCATTCTATGAGTCTGCTGTGTGGACGCTACCTCAGTCATTTCTTTATGTATTTCACAATTCAGAAATATGTCTACATCAACAATATATTCAATGCACATTGTCTTTATTATCTAAATGGAATTTGTTTATTTGTTTACTAATCTCATTCTGGCCCAGCACTCAATAATTTGGCATTTGACTAATGCCATCTGCCACATAAAGCTGTTTTCAAGACTGAAGATCATGTATTGTAGAATTCTTGGCACAGCACCTAGCATGCAGCAATGTATGCTGTTTATTTGGGTGTGACTTGTGTTAAATTACAAGACTTGTGTTAAATTATAATTAGGTGTGTGAAACTTTAAAAGTTGACCAGCCCTCAAAAATATATGGATTTTTCCTTTTACTCCAAAATAAATAAATAAATAAATAAATAAACCTATTTGGAGAAGTCTAGACTACTGAAATTCCCACTGGTGACAATGATGATTTCTTAGTTAAAAATAAAGCCAGGGAATGGGTATTTAGCCAAGCAGTTAAAATGCCCATGTCACATACTGGAGAACCTGTGTCCAATTCTTGGCTCCAGCTCCTGACTCTAGCCTGCTGCTATTGCAGACCCTGGAAAGCAGTGATGATGGCTTAACTAACTGGGCTCCTGCCACTCACGAGGGAAACCTAATAAACTGCATTACCAACTCTTGGCCTCAGGTCCAACCCAGCCATTGCAGGCATTTAGGAATGAAACAACACATAAGCGCTCTCCCTCTCTCTCCCCTTACCCCTGGGACGTGTGTGTGTGTGTGTGTGTGTGTGTATGCACGTGCTTCTCAAAAAAAAATTTTTTTAATGATGTTTAGTTTCCAGACACTGTAGTGTAGGCATTATGTTGGCATATCCCTGACTTGGTTCTGGCTGCATGCCCTGAACCTCTTGTCCCCCCCAAAACTTAAAGACTGACATTCTAATATCCAACCTGCACATGTTTCCTGACATGAACAACCATGACTGGGACCCCTGTTTCAAACAAGGTATTCTGGGACTGTCCCAGGGTACACATCGATTCATGGGACAGAGCAGCAGAGAAAAGAGAACAAGAGGTCCTTTCCGTCTGTTTGGGTTTGGAGCACTTGCAGAGACTTGCATAGACAAGTGACCGGCCTTAGTCAGAAAAAAAGATGTCAAGATTTGGTAATGCGCCAAAGAGGGTATTGGGTATCCAGTCAGTAGAGTGCTGGGCTTTGAAGCACATCCTTTGGGGATGATCTGATTTTACCACGGTGTACCAAGGCTATTTGAATAACCACTAAGTTGTATAAAACCAATAGTAATGCAAACAGTTCTTATCCACAGCAATGCGTATGAATATAGTCTGGCAAAGATATAATTCATATCCCCCCATACAAAAAATGAGGTCAACATTTATACTTACAGAAATGCCTTATATACTAGTCAGTTTTGCATCTATTGGCAAATTCACTGCAGCATTCAATCGGCATTCCTGGGTATGTATGTGTCTATACTATGTAACTGGAGAGCAATATGCTTAGTGAAATAAGCCTGTCCCCAAAAAGACAAATAGCATGTGTTTTCTCTGATATGTGGCAGTTAATATAGAATGCAAAAAAACCACAATGATTAAGAATGAAACTGACATCTTATGATTCCATTACTGCTTATAGCCTTTTTCTATATTTCTGTGAAATAATGGCCTATTTTTTACTTATTGAACATTACAGTTAGTGGTGCAGTAAGCCTGTGATTATAAAGTAAACTGAAAGCATCTTATTGCAAAAATTAAAGGAAAAAAAAAGGAGGATTGAGAAAGGGAGAAGGGAAATATGGTTATCTTTTCTGAATGATATCAATGAAATACATGAAAATGGTTCTCTTTATATTAATTTTTTAACGTAAACAAAAACAGAAAAAAGGGGACTGGCATTGTGGCATAGCAGGTTAAGCTGCCATCTGCAGTGTTGGCATCTCATATGGGTACTGGCTCAAGTTCCAACTGTTCCAGTTCTAATCCAGCTCCCTGCTAATGCACTTGGGAAAGCATCAGCAGATGGCTCAAGTGCTTGATCCCCTGCACTCACATGGGACACCCAGATGAAGCTCCTGGCTTCGGCCTGGACAGCCCTGGCTATTGTAGCCATTTGGGGAATGAACAAGTGGATAGAAGATCTCTCTCTTCCCCTCTCTCTTTGTAACTCTGCCTTTCAAATAAACAAATAAATCTTTAAAGAAAAGAAAATCATCTTTGAACCAGGTTCAGTATCTTACTGTTTTATTAAATAAGTTAGATATCTGACATATCTTTATATATTTGTTTATAAAGCATCTAGCATTATAAAATACTTACAAATTTTTGCAGTCATGATTTTGTATTTTTGAAAATTACTAATTGTAAAATAATAATGAAGCACTATCATGAAGGAAGTACTTTTCCAGGAAGGGAAATTTATAGGTTAGAAAGGTGCTTTTAGTTTCATGCAGAATAATTTATTTCTCCAAAAGAGAAAGAGAAGTGAGACAACGGCAAAGCATTCACCAGCTGATATACACATCTGCTGCCTAAGTAGAATAAATGTCTGTTACACTATTTTATGTGCTTTTCCTTGTGACTGAAATGTTTCAAAACTTAAAATTTGTAATTCTTTTTTTAAAAAACTAAGTCACTGGCTGGGGAGGAAGGGAGAACACAATTCCTCCTGACTTCTTCCTTTCTATCAGTTTTTCCCATGGAAACAGGTACACACGACAAGCCTTATACCCCCAAAGACATTACGCTCCTTTTCTTTTGAAATTCCTTGGAGCATCTGGTGCAGTAAAAGGTACATCACTGGCAATTAATGGATGCTTAGGGATTGCATCACGGGGAATACACTATCACATTAAAGTGAATCAGACCCAGAAGGCAGAACTTCCCAGGGAAGCAAGGAAAGGAACTGTCCCTTACTTGGCCTGGCTGACTCTCATACCCAGATAGCTGCCCAAGGCATGCCTGCAGAACGCCCAACACAGAGCTGAAGGCCAGGTGACTGGCAGTGCTATTTGGCCTGGCCAACAGGCTCTCTCATCAGTCTTGCTAGGAAAACATCAAAGTGAGCTTTCTGGCTCCTTATTTGATAAGTCTGTTAACAAGAAGTCACTGGAATTTGTTAGCAAAAAAAGGACCGGGTATGCAGTGTCCCTACCTCTGGCTCTTCTTTATAATAATGCTACCATCATGGGTGATGCTTCAAAATGTCTTTCTTTGCAGGAGAACTAGTGGCACAGTGGGAAAAAGCATCTGGAATATCCGGAAGTTGGAGGACCTGAGTTTGACTCCTATTTGACCTCTTGCTTTATCCTGACCAAGTCACATATTCTTTCCAATGGTGAAATACAGATAGCTACACTGCCACATTCCTACTTTATGGAGTTAACTAAGATGATCTAAAAAGGAAAACAACACAACACTGAACAACACGCATTTATATTATCATTCTGACCTGGTCACATGAAATCACCTGGGCACCTCTGTGACCAAATTATAAACCGGAAAACACCAGGTCACATCCCTCATCGTGGCTGCCCAGCTGTTAAGTGGACATTTACCACAATGGATGTTAGTAAACTTTTATGTGACATTAAGAGGTATTTGATATTGGATAACATCTTACAATAGGAATTAGGAATAATCAATATTTTTAAAGGCGGAAGAATTCTCTAGCTAAAACATTTCTTTTTCTATGGCTAGGGATCAGTGGACAAATGGCTAGACACTCACTGATACTAGGTGAGCTCTATGTCTATTGCTTAAGAGTTCACAGGTATAGAAGAGGCTAGGAGTGTTGGAGAGTGCTGATATAACTGGTTGTGGCCATTTTTAGATACTTCCTGTATGAAGGAATATAACTTCCTTCCTGTATGAACATAGACCAAAGGCAATTGTTTTCCTCACTGTAAATTAACTCCTGAACACTGCAAAGGTGTGCCTGTAGTGGAGGGCCTACAGTCCCCCTGGGCAGTTTCTGCGGCATGAAGTTATACAAAGCTGGGATGGGTGTTTGGCCTCATAATTAATATACTGGTAGGATGCCTACACTCCACATCATGCCCAGGTTTGAAACCCAGCTCCAGATCCTGACTCCAGCTTCCTGCTAATGCAGACCCTGGGAGGCAGCACTGATGCCTCAAGTAGCTGGGTCCCTGTCACTCATGTGGGAGACCTGAGTTGAGTTCATAGCTCCTGGCTCTAGTTCAGCCCAACAGCAGGCATTTGCGGTGTGAACAAGCAGATGAAAGATCTCTCTCTTTACCTCAAATAAATAAATAAAATTTTAAAAAGTTACATAGATCTTTTCTGCTATGACTGTATTAAACAGGAGATGCTCCCAGCATTTTCATTCTACCTCCTCCCTCCTGTGTCCCCTGAGTAAATTACCATAAAATAGAATAGGTTTATGGGTCTTTTTTTTTTTTAAGGAAACAAAACCTAAAACTACAAAAGGAAACTTACTTAAAAGGTGAAAGAAGTGGGGTCAGCGCTGTGATATAGTGGATAAAGCTGCCACCTGCAGTGCCAGCACCCCATATGGGTGCTGGTTCAAGTCCTGGTTGCTCTACTTCCAATCCGGCTCCCTGCTGATGTGCCTAGAAAAGCAGAGGAGGATAGCCCAAGTCCTTGGGCCCATGCACCCATGTGGGAGACCCAGAAGAAGCTCCTGGCTCCTGGCTTCAGATAGGCTCAGCTCCGGCTGTTGCAGCCATTTGGGGAACGAACCTGCGGATGGAAGATCTCTCCTTTTCTCTCTGTCTCTACCTCTCTAACTCTTTCAAAAAAAAAAAAAACTTTAGGAAGAAAAAAGATGTAAGTATTCACTTATGTGAATTTGTGAATTTTTGGAAAAATTAAATCAGACTTGAAAATCAGCTTCATCTCATATCTCTCTTCCTTTTCCACTCACTTCACACGTTTTGACCCAGTTTCTTTAGTCAATATCCTCAGTACAAGATAAAGGTTAAAACATTAACTAAAGAAACCAATGTATGTGTATTAGAATCACCAGTGGATTTTAAAGCATTTATAATTTTTGCCTTGATTTGTTTCTCCTTCTGTGCCACTAATGAATTTTTTTAATTTTTATTTTAAAAGATTTTATTTATTTACATGAGAAGCAGAGTTACAGATAGTGAGATGGAAAGACAGAGAAAAAGATCTATCATCTGTTGGTTCACTCCTCAAGTGGCCGAAACAGCCAGAGTTGCGCCAGTCTGAAGCCAGGAGACAGGTTCCTCTTCCCAGTCTCCCATATGAGTGCACGGGCCCAAGAACTTGGGCCATCTTCTACTGCTTTCCCAGGCCATAGCAGAGAGCTGTATTGGAAGAGGAACAGCCAAAACTAGAACTGGCATCCATATGGGATGCCGGCGCCGCAGGCGAAGGATTAACCTACTGTGCCACGGCGCCGGCCCCTCCACTAATAATTTTTTTTGCAAATTTAATGTTATTCTTTGAAACTAAGAGGATGTATCTCTCTTAAATACAGCCAGTTCCCAAGCTAATTATATCCAAGGAAGATGAGGCAGTCTGCAACCTATACTTTCCCCAAGCCCTGGGCTCCTGGTGTCTCCCTGATACCCACACAGCTGTGGGCTCCTGCAGCACTGCCCACCCCCACATTTCCCACTCTCCTCTGGACCCTAGCTGAGTGAAGGATGTGTTGGCATGTCCTATTGCCACAGTGACAGCCCTGTGGGTGATGGAAAAGGGAGCGTGTGATACAAGTTCCGTCTAGGGGCCATCATTTCACAGCACGCTCTCAGCCTATAGTCACTGTCCTACACTGCACTTTCCCATGGGTCTCCAGTTTCCTGCTTTGAGTGGTACTGGAAGGGACCGCTCTGGGGAGCTCCTTGGACAGCAGACACGGTTGATACCTTGTGGTGGAAAGGCTCACACACCCACTGGGCTTTGCGCTTCTCAATCTCTGGCTCTACAAAGAAACTGTGAACCAATTTTATCCTCCAAATCTGAAACAGGAACTGAATGGACCTCTAATCTGGTCTCTGAAACAGGAAACAGGAGACAGGTCCATAGCCACCAGAGGAGAACTCCCAGAAGGCCGGCACCAGTCAAGGCCACTGGTGAGACAAGACTACTTCGAAACAGGTATCAGCTGGAACCAGCTCACACTACCAACTCATGCATGTCTCAAGCCCACTAAAGATGTCCAAGTGAAGGGAAGAAACAAGGATGCCAGGAGCCTGGGAGGCAAGATCAGTCACAACAATCTGCAGCTGACTACAATTTGGACTAAGAAATGAGTGCTCTAAAAACAAGTCTATTTTGGGGGCTTTGGAGTTTTCTTTTTAGTTCTATTTTGCTCCAATTTTCTAGTAAAGCTCTTTTTGGAAAATTATAATTTGGCCTCAACTGACCAGTTATCTAAGAGAGCAGAACAGGGAACAGTGGTCTGCGCTGGCACAGGGTGGGCAGCAGCTGCCCCACTGGTGTGCTAAGCAGAAGGTGGAAAGCTCAGAGAATAACCACCTGTGGAGCTTCAAAATCCTGTCCTGGCCAGAGTTTTTCCTAATAAGCATATCTATGTTTATTCTGTAGCTAATCTGACTCGGGCTTGTTTCACACGTGAAGAAGTGGAGTCACTGAGAGAAGGGGGCTATAAGGTGGTTTCCCTCAGAGGTTCTCAAACACCACTCTCTTACTTGGCATGAAAAAGTCTTCACTCAATGGACACTTTGAGATTCGATAGTTGTTTACAGCCCTTGTCTCCACTGCTGAGCAACAGTGTTTGCTGAACTCTTTACTTAGTGTAGGGTTAACCTTATGAGCACATACTAAACTGAAAACAGATCTTTGTTAAAATTAACAATGGGAATAGGAGAGGGAGGAAAAGGATTGCAGCCTAGGTGGGAGGGTGGGAATTATCACTATGTTCCTAAATCTATATATATGAAATACATGAAACTTGTATACCATAAATAAAATCTTTAAAAAAAAAAAGAGAGAAAAAGTTTTCACTCATTCCTGGAGAAAATGGGAAAAATGAATAATAAATAGTGAGTTTTCCCACATATTTCCTATATACAAAGAGCTATCCTTTCTTCTAAGGTTATACACCTCCTAATATTCCTAACATGAAAAAAGGTCTTGCCTTTCATGAAATCAAGGCAATAGGTTGCTAAGTTTTTCTTTTTTTTTGTTTATAATATCCTTGGAAAAGCTGAAATGTTGACATTACATGTATCAGTGCTTTGGATTTCTTTTAATGGGTTCATGAGAATCACAATTTAGGAAATGAAGACTCCTCCCCTGCCTCTCACAATGTCTACGAGACATTATTTACAACAGCTTCACTGGACTTGAAAGGAGAAATGCAGAAGTGGGCTGCAAGACCTTCAGGAACTTCTCAGGCTGGTGTGGACGCAATGCAGAGGCTGTGTGTTGTCTCTTGTGTTTGCCAGTGAGCTGAAGCGAGGAAAGGTCAGGCGCCTCTCCTCTAAAATGGTCTACGTGGTGACTTTCATCACGAGCGCAAGTCGAGTGGCGACATTATCTGGATGAAAACAGAAAAGCTTAGAGCTTCAACTTTCAACTAGCATGAGCTTCCTTCCCATTCCCCACTGTTGCTAGACCATGAGGAGCTCACAGAGAGACTGCCACCTGCAGTGAGTCAGGCCAAGAGGAAGACCCAGGCGGATATGATGGCTGGTCAGAAAAAGGGGAAGTGGACAGCCAACCTAACCCAATCTAATCTGGTGCCTACGAGCGAGAGAGAGCGAGCGAGAGTGAGCGAGCAAGCGAGAGAGCCTTGGGCCAAGTAAGGTCCCAGGGTTGCTCATCAGCAGGAAGTCTAGGACCATAAATAGTTGGGAGGGCAAGAGGGCTGAAAGAGGTGAACGTGTGCATGGGTCCCCCACTGGCATGGCCTCCTCCACTCTGCATCCTTCTCCCTGCAGCCTCCCAACCCTTCTTTTGTCCTCGACATCGCCACAGCCCCCAACCATCACTGCTACCAATCCCACTTGCTGCTCCTCCTACATCTGGCCAAGATGCTACCAAAAGCAACATCAAAGCCAAAGTCGCTCATCTAACACAGAGAAGGCTGGGTGCAAAGGCCAACTTTTAGGTTTCAGAAACACAACTGTCCTGAACGTTGAACACAGCTGAGCGTGGTCCCTACACTGACAAACAAGGCTGGTCCCACAGGTTAGTCCCAGAATCTAACCACCACACCAGTACTGTTTCTAAAGAAAGCATGCTCCTGGGTCTAAGCAACAACACTAAACCATTTACCCTGAATGAATGAATGAATACAGCCTCATCATGGTTCAGAGTTTTCATAAACAAAATGACATAATCAAAAGGTCTACTCAGCTATATTCACAAAATTGATGCTCACTCACAAAGTTTTTTTTTTTTTTTTGGGGGGGGGGAATCCTTCCACCTGTGCAGAGCAACCCTGGATCACTGACATCTCATGGCTTACACAGAACTGGACTGCCTATGATGCAGAGGGCCAGGAAGGGGTGCTGTTAGCCTGGCATTTGCCATCTCTGAAATACAGCCTCTTGCACATGTAAATAAGACAAATTTCCATAAAAGCATCAATAGCAATAGTTTCACCTCAGAAAAGGGAATGAAAGAATGACAAATGTAGTCAAAGAACAGATTAGAATATAGCTACATAATAAACATGGAAAAATGAGAATCTTTAACAGCAATTTACACTTTAAAAAGATACCAGTGGGGCAGGTGTTTGGCCTGGTGGTTAAAGATGCCAATAAGATGCCCACATCCCACTTTAAAGGGCCTGAGTTCAAGGCCTGGCTCTGGCTCTTGACGGTAGCATGCAGGCAGACCCTGGGAAGCAGCAGTGGGAGCTCACCACCCACGTGGGAGACCTGGGTTGAGTTCCTGACTGCTAATTTCAGTCCCTGAGTTCTGGGTATTCGGGGTGTGAACTAATGAGGAAAGCACCCCCACCCTTCTTCTCTGCCAGCCTCTCAAAATATAACTTTTTTAAGATTTTATTTTTTTGAAAGGCAGAGTTACAGATAGGGAGAGACATCGAGGAGAGAGATGGGGCAGGGGCACATCTTCCATCTGATGGTTCACTCCCCAAATAACCACAATAGCTAGGGATTGGCCAGGTCAAAGCCAGAAGCCAGGAACCCGATCTGGGTCTCCTACAGGGGTGGCAGGGGTTCAAGCACTTCAGCCATCTTCCACTGCTTTCACAGGCACATTAGCAGGGAGTTGAATCGGAAGTAGAGCAGGGGCCGGCGCCATGTCTCAATAGGTTAATCCTCCGCCTGCAGTGCCAGCACACCAGGTTCTAGTCCCAGTCGGGGCACCGGATTCTGTCCCAGTTGCCCCTCTTCCAGGCCAGCTCTCTGCTATGGCCCGTGAGTGCAGTGGAGGATGGCCCAGGTCCTTGGGCCCTGCACCCGCATGGGGGACCAGGAGAAGCACCTGGCTCCTGGCTTCGGATCAGCGCGATGTGCCGGCCACAGCGCACTGGCTGCAGCGGCCATTGGAGGGTGAATCAACGGCAAAGGAAGACCTTTCTCTCTGTCTCTCTCTCACTGTCCACTCTGGCTGTCAAAAATTTAAAAAAATAAAAAAAAGAAGTAGAGCAGGGACTGGTTCCATGGTGCAGTAGGTTAATCCTCTGCTTGCAGTGTCAGCATCCCATATGGGCACCAGTTCTAGACCTGGCTGCTCTTCTTCCAATCCAACTCTCTGCTGTGGCCTGGGCAAGGAGTAGAAGATGGTCTGCACCCTCGTGGGAGACCCAGAAGAAGCTCCTGGTTTCAGATCGGCCCAGCTCTGGCCATTACTACCATTTGGGGAGTGAACCAGTGGATGGAAGATCTTTCTCCCTCTAACTGTCTGTATCTCTGCCTATCAAATAAATTCTTAAAAAAAAAAAAAAAAAAAGTAGAGCAGCCAGGACTCAAACCAGCACTCATATGGGATGCCAGTGCCACAACACCAGCCCCATCAAAATTTAAAAAAAAAAAAAAAATTTAGGGGCTGGTGCTGTGGTGTAGCAGGTAAAGCCACCGCCTACAGTGCCAGCATTCCATATAGGTGCTGGTTTGAGTCCCGGCTGCTCCATCTCCAGTCCAGGTCTCTGCTATGGCCTGAGAAAGCAGCAGAAGATGGCCCAAGTGTTTGGGCACCTGAATCCTTGTAGGAGATCCAGAAGAAGCTCCTGACTCCTGGCTTCAGAAAGGCCCAGCTCTGGTCATTGCAGCCATTTGGGGAGTGAACCAACAAACAGAAGACCCTTCTCTCTTTTTTTTTTTTTTTTTTTTTTGACAGGCAGAGTCGACAGTGAGACAGACAGAAAGGTCTTCCTTTACCATTGGTTCACCCCCCAATGGCCGCTGCAGCTGGCGCACTGCGCTGATCCAAAGCCAGGAGCCAGATGCTTCTCCTGGTCTCCCATGTGGGTGCAGGGCCCAAGCACTTGGGCCATCCTCCACTGCACTCCCGGGCCACAGCAGAGAGCTGGACAGGAAGAGGGGCAACTGAGACAGAATCCGGCGCCCCGACAAGGACTAGAACATGGTGTGCCAGCGCTGCAGGCGGAGGATTAGCCTACTGAGCCACGGCGCCAGCCAACTGCTTCCCTCTTAAATGTTGAGGCCATGGTGAGGTCATCCTACTTATACTTTTATTTCACTTCAGGTGTCACCTCCTTTAAGAATCTACCCTTATGCCCACCCTACCCTCAGTGATCCCAGAGGCTAAGTTCTGGGAGCTCAGGCCATTCCAAGTGACTCTCAAAGGGGCACCACTGCAGCTAACCATGGAGTTCACCCTCTTCCCCCCCACCCCCACCCCAACTCTGAGCTCTCCAAGATGCAAACTGGGTATACACAAGCAGTCCATTCATCTCTATGGACACAGATGGTTTATTTGTAGTAATGATGTTGAAATTTTAAGCACAGAATTTAAGAGCCAAAAGGAATCTCGGATACCAATGATTCCAACCTTCCTGTCTTTTGGGGAATTTTAAACAGGTTGCTCCCAATCAAGAGAAAAGCCAGGACCTAAAACCACACTTTCAGACTCTCATTCTAATGATCTGTCCCCGCATACCATGCTACCCAGTCCTCTGCAAATTCACAGGAATCAACAAGGGGATCTCAAAAATTCACTTCAATCCCCATCTACTTCCACCGCTGGGGAATCGAAGAATCACCACTGGAGGAGATGAAGGGCCCTTCTAGCAATTACACGATTCACAGCAGAGCTGGGACAAAAACTCAGCTCTAACTTGAGGGTCAGTGTTCTTCCCACTCCATCACAATGACTCAACTATCATGGGCAGGTAGTGGGTGGACAGAAAAGGTCAGCACGGCCCAGGGGCCTGCAGCTGCCTGTCTGCGAGCTGAGAATGCAAGCTAAGAATGGTTCTTACATTTTAAAATGGTTGAAAAAAATCAAAATAATATTCTGAGAAAGGCAAGAAACTCAAATTACAGCATCCATTAATAAAGTTTTATTGGAACACAGCCATGATCATTTGTTTAGGCATTGCTCATGGATGCTTTGGAGTAAGAATGGCAGTGCTGAGTAATGGCGAGCAACAGCTCAAAAAACAAAGCCTCAAATATTTGCTCTCTGCTCCTTTACAGAAAAAGTTGGCCAGTCTCTGTTGAAGGAGGAATAAGCCCTCTCAGACATCAGAAGAAAGTTAACTTCTATGACCATCCCTCTCCATGGCACTCTGTTTAGAAAAAACAAAAGGTTTGGACAGCACATCTTCATTCCATCACATCATCTTTTTAAAGATTTATTTTTATTTATTTGAAAGGCAGAGTTAGAGAGAGAGAGAGAGAGAGAGAGAGAGAGAGGTCTTCCGTCCGCTGGTTCACTCCCCAAACAACCACAGCTGGAGCTGATCTGAAGCCAGGAGATTCTTCTGAGTCTCCCACATGGGTGCAGGGGCCCAAGCACTTGGCTCATCTTCCATGCTTTCCCAGGCCACAGCAGAGAGCTGGATTGGAAGAGGAGCAGCCGCAACATGATCTGGTACCCATATGGGGTGCTGGTGCTGCAGGCCAGGGCTTTTAACCACTGTGCTACAGCACCGGCCCGCATTCCATCACATCTTAATGCTGAATGAGAAGGTAGAGTCCACGTCATCCAGAAGTGCAGGAATTAAAGAGGCTTCCCCAGGTTGCAAAATGCAGTGGGTGATACACAGGTGGCCCCGGTCAAGGGTCTTCCCAAGAACACCCTGAGCCACCCCTCTATTCCACCCTGCACCAGCACCTGCTTGCAAGATGGGCAGCTTCCCTTGATTCTCACAGTGAATCAGCCCTTCCAACTGCAGGCAGCGATGGGGCAGGTGTTTGGCATAGTAATTAGGGCACTGCTTGGGAAGCCCACATCCTGCATCAAAGTGCCTAGGTTTGAGTGCCAGCTCTGCTCTCAGTTTCAGCTTCCTGTTAACAGGGACCCTGCAAGGCAGCAGGTGATGGCTCTGGCAGTTGGGTTCCTGTCACCCTAGTGGAAAACTTGCATTGAGTTCCTGGTTCCTGCTCTAGCTGTTGCAGGCATCTGGGGAGTAAACCAGTGGATAGACGATCTGCCCCACCACCTCCCCTCCACCCCCGAACCTTGCCTTTCCAATCAAATAAGTAAATAAATTAATCTTTAAAAATTAACTGGAGGCAGCAAGAGCCAAGCACGACTTTTCAGGGTCAGCCACCTGAAGTGGAATCCTGCACTGACCACTTCCTGCCCACAAACCCCAGAACCAGTTATAGGCCCCTGGGTTTTCTACCCTAGCAAGGATGGTAAGTTCTCCCTTCACAGGCCAGCTTGGAGAAGTAAACAAGATAGAGCTCACTCGAATCTTTCCCTCTCCCCTTCCCAGCAGCTGTATTCGGAGCAGCACAGAAAGCAAGCCTTGTGAGTGAAGTTTCTCTCATATTAGAGATTAAGATAATTTTTTCTAGAGCCCTAGGGGGAAAATACCCAATTTATCAGCTCAAGAAAGAGACTCAAGTATTTAGATGGCCATTTTCCCCTCAAATCTTTCGACTCATTGACATTTCATTCACATTATAATCCAAAGGTGAGTGTGGTATGTTTAGAAAAGTTATGTTTGCATAATTTTTATAGCAAGCCACCCAAAGAACCAAGCTGTTCTGTATTCACATTCAGTTATAAAGACCAAGACTGTAAAAAAAAAAAAAAAAACAGAATCAAAAAGTCCGAGTTATATTTAGTCTGACTTCCTTAACATAAAGTCCTTCTTATTCTTAAAATATTCAGCTTTGGCTAAATCCCAAAACTGACCTAAGCCTACTTCAGGTGTTTTGGAAAGACTGAAGAGAATCTGAAAACAAAGATTTGAATATAAAACCTTGTATGTGATCTCGGATGCAAGCAGCTCACTGTTTTGCAATCATGAATGCAACTTTTTTACCCACAATTACAAAAATAAACGTGTACTCGTATATATTCAACGCTGGATTACAGGGTATTAACAGTTAACTCCAAGAACACATTATCATTCCCAACATTTGCTAACAGCTAATTGCTTCAGTTACTGGAACTGCTTAACACTTTCTGAAATCTGTGATAGGTTGAAAAAATATATTTTTCTTTCATGGATCATGTTGGCAATCCCTTCAGTCGGCAAGCTCATCTTAGTCATTAAGACAGTGTACCAGCGTTTGAAGCAATGTTAAATTATAAACTTTCCAGCCCACCAAAGTATATAAAACGGGTTCTTTGACCGAGATCCTAACAAAGATATCAAAATTATTTAGTGCAAGTTGAAATGCTGTTGTTTTCAGAAGTAATTACTGGAAAGTTCAAGTTGGTACGGGACGGGAAACTGAAGCCACTGAAGGTAGACAACCACACACGTGTGCAGCTGGCTGGGTGGCCCAAGCCCCAACACGACACGGAGCACCGAACAGCCACAGGTCCGTGCAGTAGGCAAACAAACCAAACCCCAGAGAAGTGAAACCGAGACGCTGAGAGGAACGCACAAGGACCGCGCGCGGCGAGTCCCTCCCGGGGCTGAAGAACCGAGGTCCTTCAAAGCCCTCACAGCGACGCGCGGACCCCGCGCAGGTCCCCGCGCCAACGCTCCCGCGAGCGGCGAACGCCACGGCGCAGTCACGCCGCCCAAGGTGCGGCCAGAAGTTAGGAGGGAGCATGCTTCCTGCCCAGAAAAAAGAAATAATTAAAAATCACACCCCCCCCCCTCAACACACACACACACACCCGAGACGACCAGGGACGCCGTGGCCCCCGACCGCCGAGGGTGCGCGAAGGCTGACACACACGCACCTGCATTGTAAAACCGGTCCAGCACCGCCGTCTCCCCGAAGTCCAGTTTGCCAAAATGCAGCGTCTCCAGGGTGGCGCCCACCGCCTCGCACGCCTCCCGCAGGCTCTGCAGGGCCTCGCTCTCCGCCACCACCAGCTGCCCCTGGCTCGCTTCGTTGATCACGTACGCCACCGTGGTCCGCCGGCCGGCCACGCTCCCGGAGCTGCCGCGGCACCGCGAGGCGCCGCTCCCGGGGGCGGCCGCGGGACACGCGGCGCTGCCCGGGGCGCCGGCGCTCTCCACGTTCCAGAAGCTGCCCGCCGGCGGCGGCGGCGGCAGCGGCTTCTCCTCGCCCTCGGCCACCGCCGCGGCTCCCCTCCGGTAGCTGCCGCCCTCAGGGAAGGAGCCGAAGCCCGAGGCGGCGAAGGGCGGCACGGAGAAAGTGATGCCCTCGCCGGCGTCAGCGCTCATCTCTCCCGGCCGGGCCGCGGCGGCGTCGCCCGTCCAGCCGTACCGTCGGGCCAGCCACAGCTCGGGGCTGCTCCGCGCCCGCCGCGCTAGGCAGCTGCCATCGCGCGCCGCGCCCTCGCCGCCGCGCCGCCGCCTCCTCTCCGGCGCCCTCTCGCCTGAGGGCCCGCCGCTGCCCGGCGGCGGCTCGCCCCTCCTCGGCGCCTCCGTGGCCGCGCCGCTCGCCCGCCGCAGGGTGTAGAGTACAAGGGGTGGGGACCCGGGGTGAGCGGGAAGGGACAGCGCTTCCTTCTCCTGGCGGGCGGGCGGGCGGGCGAGCCGGTGGCAAACCTGCGCCGCGGTGTGGCTCAAGGGCGCCGCGCTCGGGGTGCCGCGCGCCTCGCAGCCGGAGCGCGGCCCGCTCCTTCCGTGCGAGGCGCTCAGGGAGCGGTCGGGGAGGGAGTCCTTTGGGTGGGGAGCTACCTGGCGAGCACCTGACGGGCGGGCAGGCTCCCAGGGCCGCGTCCCGGCACCGCACGTGCCGCAACCGCAAGGACCCGCCTCCCCGCTCGGCGGCAGCGCCCCTTCGCCGGCCTCGGCGCCGCTCTGAACGCCGCGGCCGCGGTGCCTGCGCCCGGCTCCGCACTGGAGCCTCGCCGCTCCTCGCAGCCGCGCGCCTTCCTGGCCACCCACTTCAAGCCGCCCACTCGTCGCGGCACCGAGTCAGGGCCCGCCTCGCGGGGAGGGCTCTGCTGGGAAGCCCGAACCGGGACGGAACCGACCGCCCCGCGGCTCCGGGACCTCAGCCCCGCCGCGAGCGCAACGCGTGCTCTAAGGGTCCCCCGCCGCCCCGCCCCGCCACGCCACGCCGCCGCCCCCCACCTAAGAGGACGCGGAGCGGGCAAAACCGCGCGCGACTACTGGATGGCGCAAAAAAGTCCGCGGAGCCAGCTGGGAGCCAGGGGCTGCGTTCCCCGCGGCCGCGGCGCCCCCCTCTGGCTCCTCGCCGGCGCGCCCGGCCGCGTGAGCGGGGGCCACGCGGGGCGCTGAAGGACCCGGGCGTCGGCGGGAGGCGCACGTGGCGCGCGGCGGGAGGCCCGGCCTAGGCTGGAGCGCGGCGCGTTAGCGGCGAGGGCGCCCCCGGGAGTTCATTGGAAAATTCCGCGGAGCCTGTGCGGTTACCCTTGATGAGCGATTGATCACCTCCGCTTCTGAGCGATTTAGCACACGCGTTCAAGGGCCTTAAATATTCGCCCACGTGCATCATACACTTAAGATAGACGACGAGGTCTTTTAGGAGAGTACTTGTAAAGGTTCTTGAAAAAAAGCAGAATTAAAAGAGGTTTATTTTGGGAGCTGGCGCTTTGGTACAGCGAGTTAAGCTGCAGCCTGGGACACCAGGAGTCTCGTGGGGACGCCCATTGGAGTCCCTCCTGCTCCGCTTCCGATTCAGCTCCCTGCTAGTGTGCCTGGAAAAGCAGCTAAGGATTCCCCAAGTTCTTAGGCCCCTGCACCCACGTAGGGGTCCCTGATGGAGCTCCTGGCTCCTGGCTTCAGCCTGGCCCAGCCCCAGCTGTTGTGGCCATTTGGGGAGTGAAGCAGTCCATGGAAGAGTTCTCTCTTTCTCTGTGTAACTGTGGAAACAGATGATACATGGATAGATAATTTAAAAAAAAAAAAGTTTATTTTTGGTGCAAAACTTTGAAAGATCCACAAGGAAACTTCAAAAACATGGAAAATGCACACTGGGAAAAATCTGTGTGTATATAAAAGGTTAGAAGCAAATTTAAAGAAACTTAATACTCTTCATGTGAAGTAGCTATTCTGCGAATCAGTGATCATACTGAGGCACAAGTTGATGGGCTACTAACAGATAATTCTGATACTTTCAACAACTTCCAAACCAAAGTACAGAATCCTCCACCCAACCTGGCCAAGAACACTGAACACTGGAAATCCATAAGGATTATGTTTGTAAAACCAAGATGCCTAATTTCCCAAGTAGCATTTTGCTACACAAAGTACAATCTAATTGTAAAACTATTTCTTAAAAACCATACTCTTTTTTTTTTAAAGATTTATTTGAGAGATAGAGTTACAGACAGAGAGGGAGAGACACAGAGAAGTTTTCCATCCACTGGTTCAGTCCTCAAATGACTGCAATGACCAGAGCTGGGCCAATCCAAAGCCAGGAGCCAGGAGATTCTTCCGGGTCTCCCACCAGGTGCAGGGGCCCAGACACTTGGGTCATCTTCAACTGTTTTCCCAGGCCATAGCAGAGAGCTGGATCAGAAGGGGCACAATTCCACAGCACTGCCCCCCCTCCAAAAAAAACTGTACTCTTAAAGAATATCTCACCTTTGCTTCTCTTCCAGATCTTTTCAGAGACACTTTTAATGTTCAATTTTTGTTTTTTGTTTTGCTTGGCTGGCTTTCCTTTTAGTTTAAATCAATTCAACAATTTTAACGTTGTTGTTGATTTCAGGCACCCAGACCAGCGCAGTGCTGAAATGCTGCTTCTAGTTACTGGTCCTGAGATTCTCCCTCAACCTAATCATGATGTTTAGCTCATTCTGACACAGCACGGAAGAGCATTTGAACGGAACCCTATGACCTGTCCATTTTTATAGCTGATAAGCCGGAGAGCATGCTGGTTCAATCCTGGGTATGTCAATAGACAGGTGTACCAGGTAGAGCCAAGTGTAGTAATGATACCCAGCCTGCCCTCAGCTGGCCACACTGTCAGGAGGAATGAAAGCTTTTTCCTGATTAGATGTACATTTTTGCAGTTTTTCTAAATAGAAGGAACACATTTTTCTAATCCCAAAGCACATCTTACATGATAGTGGTAGACATGAACAGGATTACTGCCTGTTTTGGACTTCCAGGTTTATTCTTGAAAAGGCAAATTTCAGTTGCACTGAAATGAGCAAAGGTCTCCTAGCTAGCTGTTGTTTTTGTGTGTGTGTGTGACAAATTTGCCTCTTTGTATTCTCAGATAAGTGGCAATACACTATACTGTTTAATTCCAAAAAGGCTATTGAAGGCTATAGACAAAACAAGGTAAGTATACTTTTAAATTAAAAAACAAGGAAGTCAATAAAAGTAATATCTAGCACATGAGATAAATTGATAAATTTATTGATTACTAAATTTGTTTTGGCTGCCAAGGTGAAGAGAAAATATGTGAAATTATATATATTCATATAAGGACTCACATTTTTTCCTGGCATTGAGTTCTATAAAGAACTGATTACATATAATCTGATGCAGGGGATATTGAACAAAGCAATGTAATTGAATATGGATTTATTAAAAATGTATACGTGTCTGCAGTTTTAGTTTAGATATTTCAAAAGCCAAAAACATAACATTAAATACCAATTCAATGAAGGCATTTTGGAATAAATATAAAATAATATAAACCAGATATAATGCTCTCTGGTCATATTAACTTAATAAATGTGAAGGACCTTGGAGATATTTCTCATTGAAAAGTTACAATCTTGGCCGGCGCCATGGCTCAACAGGCTAATCCTCCGCCTTGCGGCGCCAGCACACCGGGTTCTAGTCCCAGTAGGGGCGCCGGATTCTGTCCCAGTTGCCCCTCTTCCAGGCCAGCTCTCTGCTATGGCCCAGGAAGGCAGTGGAGGATGGCCCAAGTGCTTGGGCCCTGCACCCGCATGGGAGACCAGGAGAAGCACCTGGCTCCTGGCTTCGGATCAGCGCGATGTGCCAGCCGCAGTGCGCGGGCCGCAGCAGCCATTGGAGGGTGAACCAACGGCAAAAAAGGAAGACCTTTCTCTCTCTCTCTCACTATCCACTCTGCCTGTCCAAAAAAAAAAAAAAAAAGTTACAATCTCATTCCACATTGGCCAGAAACAAGGAACACAAGGAAGCAGTGAGGATCTTACCACAAATAACAGATTTCTCTAATGGCTTTTGACAAGGTTAGATGATAGAATTGTCACTAGATTCTCTGACATCTTTATTCTTTAGATAGGCATGACCTCAGATCTGAAATTTTCCGATCAGGGTCCATCCCACTTCCTCTTAGAGATGGACCTTGAGATGCCTCTAAGAACACCTGCAGGTAGGGCAAAAGAGTTTTCCCACAAGGAGATGGAGAAAAATGAGGGAGAGATTTCTGTCTCTGACTATGACAGACTAGAACATTCTGATCAATCCTCTCATTGACAAAGACTAAGAATGCTGGACAAAATTTTAAGTATATATATAAAGGCATCCAAGAGCTAATGACATAATGGGAAGCTAGCTGACAAGATTCTGGAAGAAAAACCAGGAATCCAGAGGCTGAGCCAACAGCCAGGGTTGACTCTGGCCTGGGAATTTTTTGCAGATATAACTTAGGCACCTGAGAGGCTAATGTGAATTGTTGACATCTTGAAGAAGAATGATATACTGTAGAAGTAGGAGGCAATGTTAGGTAAGATGACGTAGGCAGCAACTCTGCCTCCAGATTTCTGAGTAACCTATTCAGACTGTCTCAACCCTGAATAAGGATGAAGGAAATTTCAGAAGTAAAAACAAGCAAAACTTACTCTAGAGGAAGACAACATCATCCCAGGCCATGTGTTATTTCTACTGTGAAAGTAAGCAAGCATTTGAATGTGTGGTGGAATTGTGTAGTGGGAGCAAGAATACCATTCAAATCCTGACTTTGCCCTCTGTTCTTGAGTTTTTCCCTCTAGGCCCACTCTCCATTCATATCCACCTGAATCTGTCTCAGCAGGCGAATGTGCATGAATTAAGTCAATGGCTGCCTTCCTTGCTGCTGATCAGCTGAGTCTGAGTTCAGGCAGGGGACTGAGAAGAGGGCCTCCCTCTGCCTGGCTCCCTCTGTCAGTCACCACAAGCTGACTATATTCTTCAACAGAAAGTCAATTTTCTCAAGGTGGAAGATCCTGCAGGACTGATTTTCCTGCAGTTTCAGAACCATCCTTTACCTTCTCCTCTGGCACCTAAGCAGGAGGACAGCTGTGAACCTGCTGGCCCCAAGTTCCTGCAGAGTCCCCTGAAGCTTCCTTCTACCCCATCCACACCATGCAATTAGTCTTTTTATAAATAAACTCACTTCAAATTATCCTACTATTTCTTGTTGGATTCTGATAACTACCCAAGCGCTTTTATAATTAGAAAATGAATTTCACTTCTCTGCATCTATTTGTTCAACCATAAAGTAGAGTGTTATTAGATTAAACTGAAAATTCCTTGATACAGCAATGTGGTATGTTTGAGTACTCTCCAAACAGTAGAGGCCTGGAAAAAACACAAATGAAAGATCCTGGAGAGCCCATCAGCAGATCAAGTTCTGCATGACCCCTGAAGCTGATGCAAAGTTCATTTTCTCGTAATGACAAGAACAAATGTGTCTTAGGGCCATTTCCAGCTGAAGAATGGCCACAATAAGGACCTAGCACTGTATGAGCTATTTCTATGCATATCTCAACTCTCCCATAAGAAGAGTCCAGGAGAATAGTTTGCCCAATGTCACGCAAGGAATTAGTTCCAATCCAGGGCCTGTGCTGTTGCCCTCTCCTTCTCATTGTAATGATGGGATATGATCATCTCATCAGAAAACAGCAAGCAGACTGTTTTTGTTGTTGTTCTTGTTCTGGTATGAAATATACAATCATTTAATGTTAACAACAGCAGAAAGTTTGGGACCGCAGTTGTGGCATAGTAGGCTAAGCCTCTGCCTACAGCACCAGCATCCCATATGGGTACCAATTCATGTCCCAGCTGCTCCTCTTCCAATCCAGCTTTCTGCTAATGGCCTCAGAAAGCAGCAAAGGATGGCCCAGTCCTTGGGCCCCCGTACCTGGGTGGGAGACCCAGAAGAAGCTCATGGCTTCAGATCAGCAAAGCTCTGGCTATTGTGGCCATCTGGGGAGTGAACCAGCAGATGGAAGACCTTTTTCTCTGTCTCTCCCTCTCTCTGTCTGTAATTCTGTCTCTCAAATAAATAAATAAAATCCTTTTTTAAAAAGCATAAAGTTTAGAAAAAGAGCCATAAGAATTTGAAACAGTCTGTTTTTCCAAATTTGTAATTAAAATATCCCATCCATAGTCTATTTTTACTTTTTCTTCTGGAAGATGTGAACACTCTTTTCTTGGGGGTTAAGGAGCACACAGGCCTAGGGAATAACCCGACACTAAAGTTCACAAGGCTGAGGGTTTGAATCTGATGCTTTGGTGTTGTCTTTAAGTTTGCCATTTATTTCATGATTTGTAGTGATTTATTTTAATACAAAGCCATGTTTTTGATTTTTTAGTCCTCCAAGAAAATCCCAGGGACATAAAAGATGAACCTGATTGCTTTTATTTGCAATTTATTTCAGATTCTCTTTGCAAACCCCTACCCAGCTCAGGAAACTTCCCCAGCCACAGCAGAGGAGGTTCATGAAAGGTGGTTTACACACATAGAGACCACTTCCTCCACCACTGCCCCAGGGATGTGATTTAAATAAATTCAAGAATGGGACTGCCTTGATATACTTGTAAGATTTGATAAAGAAATGTTATTACTAGAGATCTATTCTTGGGATTCTTTTCATCTGCAAGTGATGCAATAATGTTTTAAAAATGAGCAGTTACTGCAGCTGAGGCACAGAAGCCCTAGCATCTTCAATATTTACGGAGATTGGCATAAATGCCAAAGCTGAGAAAAACTGTCCTTCTCAGGCAAGTGTGGAAGTCTGCCTTCCACTCTTCCTCTTGCTGAAGCCATCTCAGATAATGATGTCCCAAATTTTTGTTTTTCTGTTTTGTTAAAGATTTATTTATTTATTTGAAAGGCAGAGATAGAGATAGAGATAGAGAGAGAGAGAGAGAGAGAGAGAGACAGTCTTCCATCCACTGGTTCACTCCTCAAGTGGCCGCAACAACCAGAGCTGTGTCTACCCGAAGCCAAGAGCCAGGAGCTTCTTCCGGGTCTCCCACTTGGGTACAGGGGCCCAAGGACCTGAGCCATCTTCCACTGCTTTCCCAGGCCAAAGCAGAGAGCTGGATGGGAAGTGGAGCAGCCAGGACTCGAACCAGCTCCCATATTGGATGCGGGCACTGCAGGTGGCAGCTTTACCCACTATGCGACAGTGCTGGCCTCTCCAAATTATTCACCATAACAGCTCATCTTGAATTCTATTACAAACCTTTTATTTTTATTTTTTGACAGGCAGAATTAGACAGAGAGAGAGAGAGAGAGAGAGAGGTCTTCCTTTTTCTGTTGGTTCACCCCCCAAGTGGCCGCTACGGCCAGCACATTGCGGCTGGCGTGCTGCGCCAATCCGAAGCCAGGAGCCAGGTGCTTCCTCCTGGTCTCCCATGTGGGTGTAGGGCCTAAGCACTTGGGCCATCCTCCACTGCTTTCCCGGGCCACAGCAGAGAGCTGGACTGGAAGAGGAGCAACCAGGACAGAGCCGGTGCCCCAACCGGGACTAGAACCTGGTGTGCCGGCACCACAAGCGAAGGATTAACCTAGTGAGCCACGGCGCCTGCCCTACAAACCTTTTAGAAATAATAGAATATTTCTAAAACACTTAAATATCAGTATATAAGTGACTATATTGAATTAAGTTTGCTTTATTGACTGACCCCTATAAACGCTCTGATGGAATCCAATCTATTAGAATATTTGTACAAAAATATTTTTACTTGAGGTTTTTAACTGCAAAGCTGCCAAAAGCCTGCTTCTTTTGAGCCATCTTCATCTTGCAAATATTTAATTCTAAGCGTAAAAATTAAGGGGATCCGGGAAGTAATTGAAGTAAAAGCAAAGAGAAAATATATGAGGTTCTTTGTTATGTCTCAGTGGTTTAAGCAACTGCTTCGGATGCCAGCACCACATATTAAAGCACTGATTTGAGCCTTGGCTGCTCTGCTTCTGATCCAATTTCCTTCTAATGTGCCTGGGAAAGTAGCAAATGATGGCCCAAGCACATGGGCCCCTGCCACCCATCCATGTAGGGGCCTGAATGGAGTTCCAGGCTCCTGGCTTCATCCTGGCCCAGCCCTGGCTGTTGCAGCATTTGGGGAGTAACCCAGTGGATGGAAGATCTCTTTCTCTGTCTCTCCCCCTCTCTGTGTCACTTTGCCTTTAAAATAAATAAAATAAATATTTTTAAAAGAAAATATGTGCGTATTTGAATTTAAATTAATTAAAATTAAATAAACAAAATTTACTTTCTCAATGGACACTGTAGTCCGTGGCTGCTATATCATAGGGTACAAATACAAAACATTTCCATCATTACAAGAGATTCTACTGGATAGTGCTGTTACTGAGCTCTTCAGAGAAATCTCTGGAAAGATACTGAGCTGCAATAGAATATACTGTATGCAAATATGGTCAGATTTAGAGCTCTATGTGTCCAGGTGAATGGGAAGAAATCCTAGGTCCTTACAAAAAAAATGTGCAAAATATATACTGTTAAATTCTAGAAAACTGCAAGTAGTATGAGTACTAACACTAATCCAAGAGTAGTAGTAGCAGTAATAGTTTTGTAATAACACCATCACTGCCACCACTCTGTTGCAGCCTGCAGTGCCAGCATCCTATATGGACGCCAGTTCAGGTCCTGGCCGCTCCTCTTTCCATCCAGCTCTCTGCTATGGCCTGAGGAAACAGTACAAGATGGCCCAAGTGCTTGGGCCCCTGCACCACGTGGAGGACCTGGAGGAGGCTCCTGACTCCTGATTTCAGATCAGCACAGCTCCAACCATTGCGACCAATTGGGGAGTGAACCTGCGGATGGAAGACCTCTCTCTCTCTCTCTCTCTCTCTCTCTCTCTCTCTCTGCCTCTCCTTCTCTCTGTGTTTAACTCTGACTTTCAAATGAATAAATAGGCCAGTGCCATGGCTCACTTGGTTAATCCAGCACTCCGGGTTCTAGTCCTGGTTGGAGCGCCGGTTCTGTCCTGGTTGCTCCTCTTCCAGTCCAGCTCTCTGCTGTGGCCCGGGAAGGCAGTGGAGGATGGCCCAAGTGCTTGGGCCCTGCACCTGCATGGGAGACTGGGAGGAAGCACCTGGCTCCTGGCTTCGGATCAGTGTAGCGTGCCAGCCATAGTGGCCATTTTGGGGGGTGAACCATCAGAAAGGAAGACCTTTCTCTCTGTCTCTCTCGCTATCTAAGAAGAAGAAATAAATCTTTTTAAAAATGATTACTACCACTTGTAACACCCCTGCGGCTTCTAGCATACCCATGTTGTTAAAAATCAAGTTTGGAAAACATGACAGAGGTCAGATTTTAAAGCAGCTTCATGAGAGAGAAGTTTAACCTCATTCTGTAAGAAGAGGCAACATTTTTAAGCAAAGGTGCTACATGGTCCAATCGATACCTTAGAAAGGAAACCCTGGCTCAGTGTAAAGGTGTGGGTCTGGGGCTAAACCCAAAGGAAGTTGAGAGGCTTCTGAACTACTCCAAGCCCAACCTCACAGGGATTTCATTACATCTCAAGTCTCTTCAAACTGGAATGACTTTTGATGGAATCTTTGATTTTCTTCTGAAAACACTGTTGTGAATAATTTTATTTCTCTTTCTGTCATGCAAAATTAAGGCAACTTCAATCAAGAGAAATTATTCTCACCACATTTTGTGAAACAAAGATTATGTCTTCATCTGATATTGCCTCATGCAGCCCATGTCCCATCCACATACCCACTGCCTCCCAGACTTCAAAGTGTCTTCTTCTGTGTCTTCTTCTTCCACTACTTTGGATAAAATACTTACTAAGGGCATTAAAAAATGTATATTGGAGCTGGCGCTATGGTGCAGAGGGTAAAGCCACTGCCTGCAGTGCTGGCATTCCATATGGGTGCTGGTTCGAGTCCCGGCTGCTCCACTTCCTATCCAGTTCCCTGCTAATGTGCCTGGGAAAGCAGCAAGATGGCCCAAGTTCCTGGGCCCCTGCACCCATGTGGGAGATGCAGTAAAGCTCCTGGCTTCTGGCTTCAGATCAGCACAGCTCTGACCACTGGGGCCATTTGGGGAGTAAACCAACAGATGGAGGACCTCTCTCTGCTTCTGCCTCTGCTTCTATGTAACTCTGCCTTTCAAATAAATAAGCAAATCTTTTTTTAAAAAATGTGTATAGACAAGTCATGGAAAAATATATGCATAAGGTCACAGTAGTAGTCTTTGTGTAACTGCTATGGTTTGGGAGTGTCCCCCAGGGTTCATATGTTGGAATCTTGGTCCCCAAGTTGTTGATGTTGGAGGAAGTGGAACGTTTAAGAAATGAATTTTAGTGCAAAATAATTAGGCCATTGGGAAACTGCCCTCCAAAAGGAATTAAAGTCATTCTTGTGGGACACAAGGGCGTTCTCTAGAGGGGGCTTGCTATAAAAGAGCAAGGCTGGGGCCCTGTGCTGTGGCACAGCAGGTAAAGCTGCCACCTGCAGTGCTGGCATCCTATATGGGTGCCAGTTCGAGTCCCGGCTGCTCCACTTCTGATCCAGCTCTCTGCCATGGCCTGGGAAAGTAGTAGAAGATGGCCCAGATCCTTGGGCTCCTCCACCCACGTAGGAGACCCAAAAGAAGCTCCTGGCTCCTGGCTTCAGATCGGCATAGCTCCAGCCATTGCTGCCAACTGGAGAGTGAACCAGCGGATGGAAGACCTCTCTCTCTCTCTCTCTCTCTCTGCCTCTTCTCTCTCTGTGTATAACTCTATCAAGTAAATAAATAGATCTTAAAAAAAAAAAGATTAAGGCTGGTCCTTAGCTGCTGTCTGGTTTCCTATCTTGTCATGCAATCTCTCCCTCTTGCATGTACTCCTGCCATGATGTGAGGCAACCAGGGAGATCCTCACTAGAGCTAGGGCAGTGCTGTCTGAACTTTCCACCTCCAAAATGATGAGCCAAGTCAACCTCTTCCCTTCATACTCTGCCTTGGAAATTTTGGTATCGCAGTGGAATACAGGTTAATACAGCAATAAATCTACCAAAGCCCAAAATCCCAAATTTTGAAAAAAAAAAAATTGGGGCGTCAATATAAGGCTGGGATCCAGACTCCGAAAATGGGCAACATCCAAAAGTGCTTCAGAGGCCCAGAGCTGCCGCTAAGGTCAGGCCTCTGAGACAGTGCCTGTAACATCGTTCCAAACAGAAGTTGGGTTTTTTTTTCCCTCCACACTAGTGGTTCTGAAGCGATATAAGTCCTCCACAGTGAATGAACTGGTTCATGAATAAATAGATCAATGGAACAGAATGGAAAATCCAGAAATAGATCCAACTATATATGAACACTTAGTATGAGATAAAAACAGCCTTTAGGTAATTGGAAAAGATGGAATTTTTAAAAGTGATGTTGGAATAAATAACTGGAGAGCCATATGGATAAGATAAAATTGGATTCATTCCCCACACCATACATCAGAAAAAACCTCCAAATGCATAAGAAATGTAACTATAATAAATCAAAATCGGAAGAGGCATTTGCTCTTGCATTTAGGGTGCCCATGTCCCACATCAGTGTACCCAGCTCAAAACCTGCCTTTGGCTCCTGTCTTGCTCCTGACTCCAGCTTCCTGCTAATGCAAGCCCTAGGAGGCAGTGGTGATGGCTCACATAGTTGATTCCCTGCCAGTCATGTAGGAGACCTGGATGTTGTTCCTGGCTCCGGTCTCTGCCCTTAGCCTGGGGCCATTGTGGGCATCTGGGGAATAAGCCAGTGGCTGGCAGTGCTCCCTCTCTCTGTCTACCTCTTTCTGTCTTCTGCTTCTCAAATTTTAAAAAAATGAAAGTACATGAGTACAGGTGGTCACTGACTGACCATGGTTAGACTTGGACTTTTGTTTGACTTTACATTGGTGTGAAAGCAATAGGTAAGCAGTTGAAGTTTTACTTTGCATTTTGAAGTTTGCTCTTTTTCAGGCTGAGGATATGTGGTATGATTTTTAATGCTAGGCCACAGCTCCCAGTCAGCCATGCAATCACCAGGGCAAACAAGTAATATTCTTTAGTGTACTATGTTGTTAAGCTACAGTGTTTGGGAGGTGAGGGTATTAAACATGCTTTCAGCTTATGCTGAATTTGTCAGGATGTTACCCATCGTTGAGAAGCATCTGTACTTAATAAGTATGTGAGTAAATTCTTTTCCGTTTAGAAGGGAGGAAAATTTTCAAAACTTTGACTCAAAATGCAAGAGGAAAAAAAAACAGATGAACATGATATAATTAAATATTCGCCATAGCAAAAGATATCCTGAGTAAACTAGACAGATAAACACCTAAGATGTGTGCTACTAATAGTACAATGCACGAGTTTCTATAATAGAGAAATGAGAAAGCAAAATTCCTATAGCAAAGCAAGCTATGAAAAGCCATACACAATTTATAAACATGGAAATACAGATGACTCTTACTGATACAAAAAGATACTCAATCTTCTTCATAAGATAAATGTAAATTAAAGTTATACTAGTCCCCCACTTTTCTCTAAGTTGGAAAAAAATTCAAAATTTGACATTATACTTGTGAGTTTGGCTGTAAGAAAACAGGTAGTCTTTCATCTCTTGTGTAATATAACATAATAAAATACCTTTAGAGTGAGATTTTGGTGACATTTAGCACACTTATAGCCGTATTTACTCCTTTATTCAGCAAATCATCTTCAAAAAGTTCATCTCAAAGGTACACTGGCAAATTTATGAAAGAAGTTTTTAAAAGGCTACTAATTTCAATACTATTTGCAATAGGAAAAGATTAAAAAGCACCCAAAAGCTGATGAGTATGGGACTTAATTAACTATAATTTGTGCACTAAATTGAGTACTATGCAGCTATAAAAAGGAATGTTAACAATCTGTCAATTACCATTTTTTCTAGCTTTTCCAATTATTTGCATGGGAGTTTAATTCTAGATCCCATTTCTCTTTCATGGTTGCAATAGAAAATCTAAGTAATTATGTATATTTTGACATATTATGTAGTATACCTATATGTAGTCAGCTGTCTGTATCTGCAAGCTTCACATTTGTGAATTCAACTCATTGAAAATGTTTGATACAACAAACTGTGTCTATACTGTACATGTAAAAGCACTTGTCATAGCATTATATTGTATAAGGTATCACTACTAGTCTAGAGATATTTTAAAATGTACAGAGGGATATGTGTAGGTTATATGCAAATACTATCTCTCTTGGGGGTGGGGAGAAGTTGTCTTAAAACCAGTCTCCTGAGGATACCAAGGGATGACTATAGAACACATGTGTGTATGTCACCTTTCAAAGAAAATGCTAACACACTAGATATGCTTTTCTAGCCTTTGTATCTCAAAATATTAGACAAAAGGCAATGTCTTTTGGGAACCTACTGACTAAAGGGTTATGAATGAGATGACCTTTCTATTCAGAAGAAATTTCTGGATAATGATGCAAAGAAGAACCCACACAGAGACCACAATCCATGATTGAGGTTAAAATGATTGGAAATCCTGGAAGCCGAGGCAGTTGAAATGTGAGGCACAAAGTATCCAAGAAAGTATCCAGAAAAAGTTCTGAAATCATGCATGCCATTTCCTGTTCATAAGGCTTCATATACATTTGTGTTATTCACAGCACTTTAAGCTCATTCTGAAAAGAATAGAAACTGTGATGTGTAAAACAGATTATCCCACATTGTAAACCAGACTCTGACGTTTGTGAATATTTAAAATCCAACATCTATTCACTGCACTCTCCTTCACTAGGATTCTTTATTTTTAATTTTTATTCACGTATTTGAGGGATAGACAGACAGCTCTCATCCACTGGTTCACTCTCCAAATGCCCACAACCGCTGGGACTGACACAGGGCTGAAACCAGGGACGAGGAACTCAGTCCTGATCTCCATGAGGGTGTCAGCGACCTAACTACTTGATCCATTACCACCAACGCCACTGCCTCCTAGGGACTTCATTAACAGGAAACTGGAGTCAGGAGCTGGGGCCAGGCTTCGAACTCATGCACACTGATAGGGACACTGTCATCTTAATCACTAGGCCAAATGCCTGCCTTTAGGATTGTCTATTGTAGAAAGGCAATTTCTTTATTCTTTGTACCCTAGAATTATTCTGATCTCTGATTTCTGAAATACATAAGTTTAGGCAATGAACAACCAAATGGAAGATTTTCTCTCTCTCTCACTGCCTTTCAAATAAGTAAAGTAAGCCCTTTTCTTAAAGGAATCTCTTATGTTGGTTAAAAAAGGGGGGGGGTAGATATAAGTTGATATTTTCTACTTACAGGAACATTTATTTGGACTTGAAATATTTTCATCTTTTTTACCAGAAGTTTGTTCTACACCTTACATTCGTATTCATTTTATTTAGGCCACCACTCGTCAACCATTTATTCAGTCATTTGTTATTTCTCCCATGTACATATTAAGTTTGGTTCCCTTAATTTGGTTTCTCCTTCTATGTAGGAGTGCAGTAAATGCATTTCCTAGATCAACACTCTAGCTAAGAGTCTAACTGTAAAATATACATACCATGAAATTCATCATTATAACCCCTTTTAAGTATTCAGTCAATGTCACTGAGTACATTCACATCATTGTACAACTGTCAGCACCACCCAGTCCAGAACACTTTCATCATCTCAAATGGAAATGCCATACCCAACAAGCAAGGGTATTCCCCACCTTCCCCCAGCCCCTGGCAACCACCATTCTACCTTCAGTCTCTATGAACTTGACTACTCCAGGTACCTCATGTAAGTGGAACCCTACAGTATTTGTCCTTTTGTGCCTGGCTTATTTCACTTAGCATAATATCTTCAAAGTTCATCCATGTCAGTGTACCTTTCCTTTTCAAAGCTGAATAATATTCCATTGTATGCACATCATGTTTTGTTTATCTAGTCATCAATTGTCTTAGTCTTTTCAGGCTGCTATAGCAAAATATAAAGGGTAGCTTCTAACACAAAAATATACTTCTCATAGTTCTGGAGGCTGGGAAATCTAATCAAGCCACCAACCTACTTGGTGTCGGGTGAGAGTCTGCTCTCTGGTTCACTGAGTCCTCATGTATTGGAAGAGGCAAGGGATCTATTTCCAGACTCCTTTATCAAGACACTAACCCCATTCATAGTCTAGTCATCTCCTAAGAATCCTATGTGATACCATCACATGAGTGACTTGATTTTAACATGAATTTGGGGGGATGAAAACATTCAGACAGCAGCATCTTGTTGATGGACATTGGGTTGCTTCTACCTTTTGGCTATTGTGAATAATGCCATACAAAGATGCTTTTGAGCTTCTACTTTTAGTTCTTTTGGATATCAACCCTAAGTGGAATTTCTGGATGATACAAGGGTACTCGAAAAATCTCATGGGAAGCGGAATTAAAAGATAAATTTATTTTGACCCAAAGTATTGAAATCTATGCAGTTTTACATAACACATATTGTCTCTGAACTTTATAAAGACTCTTCCTGTAGTAACTCTCTCTGTTTAATTTTTTGAGGAACTGTTATGCTGTTTTCCCCATTGGTTGCATCATTTTGCATTGCCACAGATTCTAAAGTTTTTAGCAAGAAAGTCTAACTGAAATAATAAGGGATAAATGACATAAAAATGAGCAATGCAGATAATTAGCCCATAATTATGGACTCTCAGAACTTGAAGGGCCTCTAAAGTGAGTCAGTCCTAGTAGCCCTCATATGTTTAAAGATAATACTGAAAGTTTTTGGATGATGATTGCATTCCCCTCAAGCAAACATTGATTAAAGGCTTACTATGTACCTAGCACAGTGCGGTGCAGTTCCAAGAAGAAAAGGAAAATTACCCATTCTTTTCTGGAATTCTTTCCCTCTGCTCCTGTATATACCCTTAAATATAGCAGCAACTGGTGGATTTACTTAGGATATTGATTCACCAGAGTGGAAAGACCGTATATTTCATTTATTTTACCTCCTGTCTATCTCCATGGGAAAGATAAACTAATTTTAAAGGTTATGTGGGTTGGTAAATATTTGCAATTAGTGTCTTTATGAGATCATCATAACAGTTATAAAAACAATTTAAATGTAATTGTAGATCTGTACAGAAACCTTGACATCCAGCCATGCACGCCTACCTTATTTCAGTTAAATGGTCTTCCAGAGTGTTGGCCAAGTTTAGAAGTTACACAATTCCAAGGTGTAGTGAAGGTTTATGTGAAAATAGTTTCTCTCTCTGTTTGAGAAGTATCGAACTCCCCAACTGATGAAGAGGACAAGTAGTAGACAAGCACATTGTCATTGCAAAGGCAGAGCTTGCTTTCTTTCTTTCTTTCTTTCTTTCTTTCTTTCTTTCTTTCTTTCTTTCTTTTGACAGGCAGAGTGGACAGAGAGAGAGAGAGATAGAAAGGTCTTCCTTTTTTGCCGTTGGTTCACCCTCCAATGGCCGCCGCGGTTGGTGCGCTGCGGCCAGCGCACCTCGCTGATCCAAAGGCAGGAGCCAGATGCTTCTCCTGGTCTCCCATGGGGTGCAGTGCCCAAGCACTTGGGCCATCCTCCACTGCACTCCCTGGCCACAGCAGAGAGCTGGCCTGGAAGAGGGGCAACTGGGACAGAATCCGGTGCCCCAACCGGGACTAAAACCTGGTGTGCCGGCACCGCAGGCTGTTTATTTTTTCAAAAAAAATCTCTTTGATCTCTTAAATTTTTTGGTTTCAATTTTGTTTATTCTCTAATTATTTCTTTCTTCCTAATAATTCAGGTTTTGGTCTGTTGTTCTAGGTTCTTGAGATGCCCCGACCAGGGCTAGAACCTGGTGTGCTGGCACCGCAAGGTGGAGGATTAGCCTATTGAGCTGCGGCGCCGGCTGGCAGAGCTTTCTATGTACTTCCCAGGCACTCTGGTTCCAGTGGAGGGAAGAAATGGCCTCTCTGTTGGATGTTACATTTCCTGTCACCCTCCCTCCTCTTCAAGATTTCAGGGAAGCGTCTCCATGGGATGTGTGTGACAGACAGAGGCTCTTTGTCTTAGTCTTCTTGGCTACACAAAACTGTGGAAGTCAACATAACACCTAGAAACGCTTTGCAGATCTTTTCCCTCCCTCCATTCCACATGGAATGTTGTGATTTCCTGAGTAGTCCATCATAAGTTACTACCAACACCAGAGAACCCAGATGACTCTACTGCATTTATATAATTTCAGCCTAGAAACAAAGAAAATCTAAATTCGAGATTGGCCTATCCTGCAGCATCAGAAAGATATGATTTCTGCTTGGCTTTTTGAAATATTTCAAATAGTTTAGCCATGTTATAAGGCTTCCTAGCTGGAACTGATTGATCTGGTCAAAACTATCCATTTTACATAGGAAGCAACCAAATCAAGGAATTGAGTGGTAAAGTATGAAGTTGAGAAGAAAGGAGCAAACTGAGATTCAAACTCAGTGTTTTGTTCCGTAGCCAATTTAAATTTCAAAGGGGGAATTTTCAAGGAATTGATTTATGATCCCAGAAGGAATATCTTCCTAGTGAAGTTATTTCAGGCAGTACTTCACTTCCACTGACATGCGTAACAAACCATGACTCGGCCTACGCAGTATGGGTGGGGCAAAGGCTATGAATCAAGACAAGGGGGGAGACAGAAGAAGATGATGAACATTTCATGTCCCTTATTCCTTAATTTTCCAGTTCAATTCAAATTGTCCAGGCTGGCGCTGTGGTAGAGCGGGTTAAGCTGCCACCTGCGGTGCCAGATCCCATATGGGCACCAGTTCGAGTCCCAGCTTCTCCACTTACAATCCAGTTCCTTGCTAATGCCAATGTGCCTGGGAAAGCTGCATAAGATGGCACAAGTATTTGGACCCCTGCACCCACGTGGGAGACCCAGAAGAGACTATGGGATCCTTGGTTCGGACCCACCCAGCTCTGACCTTTGCAGACATTTGGGGAATGAGCCAGTGGATGGAAGACCTCTCTCTCTTTCCCTCTCTGTCTCTCTCTTTCTCTCTCTCTCCATAATTCTACCTTTCAAATAAATAAATCTTTTTAAAAAATAGTTCTCTTCTTTTTTAAAAAAAACATAAAATTGTCTGACATTTATGGAGTATTTGCTATATTGGGCATTCTTCAAGGTGCTGCTGATATAAACAAGGTACCCAAAACCTAGTGTAGGGATGTGGTTTCTTTGTTTATGTGTTTAATTGTTGATATTTTGAAAAACCTTGCAGGTGGGATGAAGTATTTTCCAATGCCATCAGTTCATTTTGCTGGGTAAGGAGCAGCTAGGACTGTAGAGTCCCTCAGAATGGTTTCCCTGGCCAGGATCACTGTAAACAGTTCACCCCAGTCAGAACTAGCTTCTGCCCTTCCCAGGAGATCATACTATTTTTAGCTTAGACTGGATAAATTTTTGTGTACTACTCTTTGCCAAGGCCCCAGCTGCTTCATATTTGCTTACTTAGATATTGTATTAACCCCTATTTAGCATTTCAAAGCCCCTAGAATTTTCCCAGTTTTTTCTTTGTAGTATTGCAAAGAAATTTACAGTAATAACTTGGGCAATGTATTAGGCTGCATTGACTCACAGCAGCATCATTTCCTGAATGCCTTAGTGCTCGTTCATTGGGATGCACCAGTGAATGGAAGAGCCAAGGATTTTAGCCCTCCTAGAGCAAATATCCCAGCGACTATATAATCCAAAATAACTGAGGTTCAAAACTGTAGACATTTTTCTCTCATTTAAAATAAGTCCAGGGACAGGAGTTGTGCACCAGGTTAAGCTGCTGCTTGAGATGCCTGTATTCTGTATCGGAGAGCTTGTCTGAGTCCTGGTTACTCTGCTTCCAATCCAGCATCTTGCTAATGCACCTGGGAAGGCAGTGGATGATGGTCTAAGAACTTGGTCCCTTCCACTCATGTGGGAGATTTGGTTGGAGTTCCTAGCTCCTGAGTTTGGCCTGGCCCAGCTCTGCAGGCATTTGTGGTGTGAACCAGAGGATGGGAGCTCTCGCTCTCTCTCTCTCTCTCTCTCTCTCTCATTCTCCATTCCCACCTCCTGCAACTCTCCTTGTTTCTCTGACACTGCCTTTAAAATAAAATAAATCTTACCCAGGAAAGTCTAAATTTAGTCAGTCCATGGCTACACTAATGGCAACACTGGCATCAAGGATTTTGACTCTTTCATTATTTTTCTACTTCTTAGCTGTATTTCACAGCTTCCATTCTCTCGAATACCTCATGATCAGAAAAAGGCTGTTGTAGTGCCACCACCACGATCATATTCCAGGTAGCAGGAAGGAGGGAAGGACAGGCAAAAACACAACTGTCTGCTTTTTTTTTTTTTTTTTTTTTTTTTTTTTTTTTTTTTTGACAGGCAGAGTTAGTGAGAGAGAGAGACAGAGAGACAGGTTTTTCTTTCCGTTGATTCACCCCACAACGGCCGCTACTGCAGGCGCGCTGCTCCGATCCAAAGCCAGGAGCCAGGTGCCTCCCCTTGGTCTCCCATGCGGGTGCAGGGCCCAAGCACTTGGGCCATCCTCCACTGCCTTCCCAGGCCACAGTGGAGAGCTGGACTGGAAGAGGAGCAACCGGGACAGAACCGGCACCCCAACTGGGACTAGAACCCAGAGTGCCAGCGTCTCAGGCAGAGGATTAGCCAAGTGAGCCGCGGCACAGGCCACAACTGTCTGCTTTTAAAATAACTTTCTTAAAAGCTTCACCCAACTATGTCCACTTACAGAAGGGATATCTGCAGGAGAGGCTGGGAACTATAGCTTTAAACCTGGGCATGGAGAGGAAATCAGTAGCTTATGAGATTTGTTACCAGGGATGCATGGGGAAATGGATATTGCACAGGTAATTGTGTTTGTCACAGGAAGCTTCTTTAACATGATATGTGGGCATATGTACTTCTAGAGAGGGGAGGATAGATAGACATATAGATAGACGGATTGTCTGTAAGGAGAAATTTAAGGCAACCCATGGGGGAATCATCATATATATGTCATATTTTTTAGGATTGTTATACATGCTTCTTTAAAACAATTCCATCTACAAACTCTAGCTTTAAATATTAGATTTCTACTTATTTTTAAATTTTTAAATGCTGATTATCCCATCTCAACAGTTACTGTTTAAAGATTGTTGGCTGTAAGGTGGACATCAGTTGGCCACCCATTCCAATATTAGAATGCTTGGGTTCATATCCTGGCTCTGCTTCCTGCTAATGTACACTACTGGGTCCCTGCTACCCACGGGGGAGATCCAGGTTGAATTCTGAGTTCCCAGCTTCAGTCTGGTCCAGCCCCAGTTATTGTGAGCATTAAGAGAGTGAACCAGCGGATGGCAGATCTCTCAGTGTCTATCTCTCTTTCTGTCTCTATGCCTTTGAAATAAATGAAAGATAAAGATAAATAAATAAAAGGTAAAATTAAAAAAGAGAGTCTGTTTTAAGCCATAACTCATCTCATGAAGTGAGCTCCACAATTTTTAAATAAGAGAGAATAAGGATTTCTTTGTAAGGTTCTATTTTTGGTTTGGAAAATTAGTGTGCCTGAACCCTTGGCCTCTTCTGAGAGTTGTGTCAGTGGCATGGAGGTGAGAGTGCATTTAACGTCTTTCCTGTCCTCTTAACCATGCACTGAAGCCCCAGGATCGAGGAAGACATGGGGATGAAGCAGTGATGAGTGGATTGGTCACAACTCTGGACACCGGGATTAAACCTATTTCTGCCTCAGCTGTGAAGGAGTTGATTTCTGTTCTTTTGGCCTCCGTTTCCTAATTTGTAAAATGAAGATGATTAAATTACAATGACAGGAGTTTCTTGACCTATTAATCATTAACTTCTTGAAAAGTTTCAGAATTTGTAGTCTCTCTCTGCAGACACACATGGGTACTACCAAAAAAAAAAGTTATGGAAAACAGAATTAAAAATAAGTTTTGGGGCTGGCATTGTGGTACAGCACGTTGAGCTACAGCCTGTGATGCTTGCATCCCATATGGGCACTGATTTGAGTCTGAGCTGCTCTGCTTGTGATCCAGCTCCCGGCTAATGAGCCAGGGAAAGCACTGGAAGATGACCCTGGTGTTTGGGAGACCCAGATGGAATTCTAGGCTCTTGTGCTCGCTTTAGCAGCACATATACTAAAATTGGAACAATTTCTAGGCTCTTGGCTTTGACTTGGCTCAGCCTAGACATTTGCAACCATTTGGGGAGTGAAGCAGCAAATGAAAGATTTCTGTCTCTCCTCTCTGTAATGTCTTTCAAATAAATAAATAAATAAATAAGAAAGAAAAGGGATGTTTATTATGGTGCAAAAATTTTTGAAATTTGTGCATAGTTTTTCATACTGCACACCTCTCATGAACTCCTGGAAGACTCCCTACACATATATTTTGTCTTGGGAACAATATGTATTGAAGACAGGGCATAAATATCCAAAGCCACAGCACATTTTCCAACTTTCCTTTGGTAATGTGTTCATCTGCAAGGGCTGAGATAACAAAATGCCACAGATCTGGGGGTCTAAACAACAGGGGTTTCTCTCTCACAGTTCTGGAAGCTCCAAGTCCATGATCAAGCTGCCTGCAACTTTGGCTTCTGGTGAGGGTTCTCTTCCTGGCTTGCAGTTGGCCATGGTTTTGCTGTGTCTTCACATGGCGTTTCTTAGAGAGAGGGAGAAGAGAGATTGAGAGAAGTATGGGTTCTCTACCTCTTATGAGAACACTAATCTGAGGATCCCACCCTTTAATTTTAATTCCTCCAAATGTAATCACCTTGGGAGGTTGGGGCTTTAACAGATGAATTTGGGGATATACTCCTAACAAAGAGTAACAGAGTGCAGTGTTCTACAATCATTTCTTGATAACTGAGGCAACATTATACATAAGCTACCTATGCTAGGTGATAATTTAATGCCTCAAATAACCTCCTCATTTTTGGCTTAAGCACTTCAAATTGGATAACCTAGCTAACAGTAAGACCAGATAATTTCTTGATCTGTCTCATTTCCTTCATTTATCTAATTTCTCTTTCTTTTCTTATTCCTGGTGCTCCGGTTGTTAGTTTTAGCTGCCTGAAAAATGAAAGACAGGCCTCCTTCAAAGAGCCATCATCTCAGTTTCCATCGAGAGTGATACTTACTTTTCAGTATTCATTTTCTTCATAGTAGAAATTTGCTACCGGCAACAATAATTAACAACAAATGCTACAACATACCTTTTTCTTTTTCTTTTCAATGTCTAATCAACTTCTTAAGATTACCCAAAATCCAGGACAGAAAGAAATCTGAACCTCCCGGAGTCCTTACCATGTACCTGACATAATATGAGCCCTTTGGCCTACTTTGTGCATTAAATGCTCACAGCAGCCCTACAGACTATTATTATACTCATCTACAGATAAGGAAGCTGAAGTAACTTTCCCAGCTTGCATGCATAGTTAAGGGTAGAACTTGGAATTAAATGTAGATCTGGCTGGTTCCAAAGCCTATTCTTAGGAATACTACTTGTGTTTGGGGGTAGATAAGAATATATGTAATTTTAAGCAGATTAGGAACCTTCTGTATTGTTAAAAAACAAGAGATAAGTTGTGGGACTTTTTAATTAATAGTTGTATGTGGCATCAAATTAAAAAGGAAAGAAAGTGCCCAGTGAGTGTGAGTGCTGCTCCACCTTGTCTGCTGGGGGCCCCATTCTTCTTCCCAGAAAAACTATTACCAATTCCCTTGCATTTCTTTACACAGATAACCTTTACATTTACAACTGCAGCATATACACACATTTTAAAAGCACAAATCGTGGCATATTTTGAGCACTATTCTACTATTTTTCAGTAAGGAATATATATTTGTCTAACAGTATTCTTGGGGGATTGGCTCCAGGCCCTCCACAGATAGCGAACTCCACAGAAGCTCAAGTCCCCTCTACAGCATGGTGCAGTATGGGCATATAACCTATGCCCAACCTCTTATATACTTCAAATAAGCTCTAGATTACTTTGAATACATTGTACAAAGTAAACACCACATAAATAGTCACTATACCACATTGTTCAGGAAATAACGACAAGGAGAAAAAGAGTCTGAACATGTTCAATACAGATGCAATTTTTTTTTTCCCAAATATTTTTGAGGCATGGTGGTTGAGGCTAAAGCCCCAGAACTCCTGGATACAGAGGGTCAACTTGTCTCTGAGGAGAACACTGAAAAATGAAAAGTTCTAGAGTGAAAAGGAGAGTGACGTCTCACTGGATCCTCCTTTGAATTAAGTTTAAAAATTCAAATATTTATTTAACCAGCAGCCACACACACACACACACACACAGCCCATCTGCTGATTTACTCCCCAAATGCCGGCAATGTTCTGGATCACAGATCAAAGCCAGGAGCCAGGAGCTCAGTTCTGGTCACCCATTTGGATGGCAGGAAGCCAACCACTTGAGCCAACACTGCTGCCTCCCAGGGTCTGCTCTAGCAAGAGGCTGACATTGGTAGTTGAGCTAGAACTCCAATGCAGGCACTGATAAAGGATCTTGCTGTCTTAACCATCTAAGCTGCTAGGCCGAATATGTGCTTCTAGCTAATTTTTTAATCCGTGCACATACATTACTTTCTTAAAATTATAATACACTACAAAGAAACTTCTGCATTGTCTCAATATTTGGATGAAGACCCCAGAGACAAATAATAAGATTAAAAAAAATTAAAGATCAATTTACTTTTTTTTTTTAAAGATTTATTTGTTTATTTGAAAGTCAGGGTTATACAGAGAGGAGAGGCAGAGACAGAGAGGTCTTCCATCTGCTAGTTTACTCCCCAGTTGGCTGCAACAGCCGGAGTTGAGCCATTCCAAAGCCAGGAGCCAGGAGCTTCTTCTGGACCTCCCACGTGGGTACAGGGGCCCAAGGACTTGGGCCATCTTCTACTGCTTTCCCAGGCCATAGCAGAGAGCTGGATCGGAAGTGGAGCAGCTGGGACTAGAACTGGCACCCATATGGGATGCTGGTGCTTGAGGCCAGGGAGTTAACCTGCTGCACCACAGCACTGGCCCCAGATCAACTTAATTTTTAAAGTTTTTTTGTGGGGCTGGCACCGTGGCACAGTAGGTTAATCCTCTGCCTGCTGCACTGGCATCCCATATGGGCACCAGTTCTAGTCCCGGCTGCTCCACTTCCGATCCAGCTCTCTGCTGTGGCCTGGGAAAGCAGTAGAAGATGGCCCAAGTCCTTGGGCCCCTGCACCTGCATGGGAGACTTGGAAGAAGCTCCTGGCTTTGGATCGGCGCAGCTCCGGCCGTTGCGGCCATTTGCAGAGTGAACCGATGGAAGGAAGCCCTTTCTCTCTCTTTCTTCCTCTCAATGTCTGTAACTCTACCTCTCAAATAAATAAATAAAATCTTTTTTTTAAAAAAAATTTTTTTATGACACCATTAACTTTATTGTGCTTGAGGAACATGATTTGCAGCAACATTTTCTTTCTGAGTTAAGCTTTGAATTGGAGGAAGCTACTAAAAACAACTCACGATGAAAAAGATATGTTCTTCTGTGTCTACGAAATGTAGAATCCAAGTTTGGGAGTAAAGCTTGGCTACCATCTGGTGGTCTTAGTTTGAATAAAGGAATAAAGAGAACCTTCAATTATAACAAATTTTCTCTGTAACCCATCCTGGAGTCATAATATTAAGAGCTTAAAAAGGAGACGGGGGATTGGTATAACAGTTAAGATGGCTAATGGGACACCTTGGGTTTCAGTCCTGGCTCTGCTTCTGATTCCAGCTTCCTGCTAATGTGCACCCTGACAGGCAGCAGGCGTTGCCTCAGGTAGCTGTGTCCCTGCCACCCGTGTTGGAGTTCCAGACTGAGTTCTGGTCGCATTACTTTGACCTGGCCTAGTCTCTCCCAGCTGTTGCAGATTTTTGGGAATTGAACCAGAAGATGGACTCTCTGTTTTTCTTTTTCTCTCTGTCTCTTTCTCTCTGCCTTTCAAAGAAGGAAAACTGAATAATAAATAACTCCCTTATAAAAAAAAAGTTTAAAAGGATCAGAATCTGTCATACTTAATTTACAGATGAGAAAACAGAGGATCCAAATGGTAAAGCACCCTAACCCCAGGATATTTGACGTAAAGTACCCTAACCCCAGGATGTTTGACATAAAGTACCCTAACCTCAGGATATTTGACGTAAAGTACCCCAACCCCATGATGTTTGACATAAAGTACCCTAACCTCAGGATATTTGACGTAAAGTACCCCAACCCCATGATGTTTGACACTCAGTTTGTCATTTTCTCCATTGAAAAAAGGAAAACTTAATCTTTACCTTACATATATTGTATTCATTACATTTGTCACAAAGATGAAGTAACTTGTATGATAAACTCCCATAAAGGGGGGGAAATTAAGCAAAGCGTTACAGTTTTTATAAACTAAAGTAGATGCATGCTCTTTTCAAGTTTGGAAGTTAATCTTTAGAGAGGACTACACTTTCTGGATGCATTCAGCCTTGATGGAGAATATGAAAGAGGCCAGAGCGTTCCTTTGTGGGATGGGAGGGCAGAGAATATGCCTGCGTAGGGGGCAGCATCAAAGAACATGCCGAAAGGCAGTAGGGAACACAAGAATCTTTCAGAAGATATCTGTAGACAAATCTCTAGTGAGAGGAGGTGAGCACATTTAATTTAATTTTTTAGTTTTTTGAAATTTTTTCATTCTGATAGATAATGGAGACTAATAGCCAGTCTTGGTACTAGTGAATTTGGTAATCAGCATACGTTTATATAATTCTAAAACTTTTCAATTTACTAAAGAACATTACTTGCCATTCAGATTTGTTTTGAATGCACCAGACTGTTTTCAAAGAAAAAAACTTCTTTATGTTAAATACAAAAAAAGTTGCAAGAAAGTTCAGCAAAGCCCTGTATACCTTTCACATAGATTCCCAAAAGTTAACATTTATCACACTTGCTAACTTGCTCTGTCATCTCTCTACCTATCTATTATCTATCTATCTCCCTCCCTCTCATTCATTTTGTAATTTTTAAATGCTTGAAAGTAACTGGCAGATGTGGTACACAGTTCGTACAAACAAGAATATTACCTTCCATAAATACAGAACAATGATCAAAATTAGGAAATTAACATATATTCAAAACTATGAACTAACAAACATTAGAAAAGGTCTTCTTTGCCAGTTGTCCTATAGGGTCACTTACAACCATTTTTGGCCCAAGAGCTAACTCAGGGTCAAACGTTGCATTGGTTGAAATGTCTCTTTAGTATGCTTTAACTGGCAGTAGTTCTTCAGTCTTAATGTGTTTCATTACCTTGATATTTTTATGCATGCAGGCCAGTTACTGTGTCGAGTGTCCCTCAATGTGAATTTGCCTGATATTTATTTTGATCTGCATTCTTTGGGTTATGTGGTTTTGGTGGCAACATGTATCTTTCCAGTGCATTGCATGGTATTGATTTGTCCTTTAGTGGTGATGTTTAATCACTTGGCTAGATACTCTTTGCCAGTTTTCTTCATTATAAAGTTATTATTCTTTTCTCTTTGCAGCTAATAAAAATCTGGATCAAAGACCTAAATGTAAGACCCAAAGCCGTAAACTCTTAGAGGAAAATCCGAGGCAAAAGCTACTGACATTGGATTTGGCAGTGATTTCTTAGATATGACAGGAAATGCACAAGCAACAAATGAAACTGGGCTTCTTTAAATTTAAAAAATTTTGCATATCAAGAGATACTACTAATAGAGTAAAAAGACAATCCACAGAATTGGAGAAAATATTTCCAAATCATAGATTTGAAAACAGATTGATATTCAGCATATTACATGTAGTAGAGAACTAAAACTCAGCAACAACTACAAAGCAACTTAACTAAAAAAATGGGGGGGGGAGAACCTTGATATTTCTCCAATGAAGATACATAGAAATTGGTGCAAGCATTTAGTCTAGCAGTTAAGATGCCAGTCAAGATGTCTGTGACTGACATCAAAGTACCTGTGTAAAATACCTGGTTCTGGCTGCTGACCCCCAACTTCCTGCTAATGTAGAGCCTGGGAGGCAGTGGTGATGGCTCAAGTAATGGGTTCCTCTCACCGAAATAGGAGACCAGGATTGAGTTCCCAGTTGGCTGTGGGTATTTGAGGAGTGAGACAACAGATGGGAACTCTTTTTCTTTGCCCTCCTGTCTTTCTGACTGAACTAAGTAAGTAAGTATAAAAATTGAAAATAAAGGAGCTAATATAGACAATACATATATGACAAAAGGCTCAATGTCACTAATAACTAGGGAAATGCAAATCAAAACTGGGAGATGCTACCTCACACCATTAGAGGGGCTACTATGAAAACAACAAACAAAAAACAAGGGTTCTCAAGGATGTGGAGAAATTGGAACTTTTATGCACTGCTGTTGGGAAGGTAAAATGGTGCAGTCACTGTGGAAAGCATGATGGAGTTTTCTCAAAAAATTAGAAGTAGAATTACTATATGATCCATTAGTGAAAAGTTCCACTAGTGGAAAATTCCAATAGAATTGAAAGCAGGGTCTCAAAGAAATGTTTGTACACTTACATTCACAGTAGCATTATTCACAATGTTAAAGCATGGAAATGACCCAGGTGTCTACCCACAGATGAATGAATAAGCAAAAAAATAAGCATATACGTAAAACAGAGCATGATTCAGCTTTAGAAAGGAAGGAAATTCTGACACAGGCTATCATATGGATGAACCTTGAGGACATTATGTTAACTGAAGTAAACCAATCACAAAAAGATCCATACTGTGTGATTTCATTTACATGCAGTACCTAGTTTAGTCAATATCATAGACATAGAACGTAAAATGGTGATTGCCATAGTGGGGCGGGGGAAAGTGGTGACTACTGTTTAATGGGCATAGAGTATCAGTTTTACAAAATGTACAAGGTTCTGCAAATGGATGGTGGTGACAATTACACAACATAATGGATGCATTTAATAACATCAAACAGTACTCTGAAAATGATTAAGAGGGTAAATATCATGTTATGTGTACTTTGCCATAATAAAAATCATTGGGAAAAAAACCCATTGGGAGACATTTTGAGGCTATGCAAATGTCCTGTTTCTCTTTATATTTCCTCCATTTGCTTTAACAGCCATTGATGATTCCTGCCAAATATAATGGAAATATTTCATAGACTCTTACTCTCTAGGTTATAATGTCAAAGTGTCAATATTTTACTGACTTAGATCTGCCCAGGGTGAGCTGGCCCTCAACCCCTCTAAACTCCCTCCAGAAAGTCCCTGAGTCATTTTCACAGTTGTTGTCATTTTTTGGTCCACTTCCTTACTTTCAGTTAGCTATTCTAGGCTTTGCTGGTATCTGTTAACATCTTTAAATGAAAACTCTCTTAGGCTTATAAACTAGGTATTTAATTAATTCCACTCTTGTTGAAGATTGCATGGTAGGTGAAACATTCAACAAGATGGGCACGCCCTGGGGAAGTGCATCCTCCCCAAGCCTTCTCATAGGCAGTGGCTCCTCAGAGGTCAGCCTGGAGCTGTTGATTAGTTTCCTTTTTTGTTTGCAGAGACATGTAACCGTGGTCAGCCTGCTGTTTAGCTTTCTGGTCTTGCTTCGTAACTGTGAATTCAAGGCATGTGAGCACTCCCACTCTGTCTTTATTCAGTCAGGATAATGTGGTTTAAGTTGGGATTTAACTTGAGTAACTGCAGGAATCATGTTACTGATGACTTAAGAGTTCATAAGCTGTCTTGTGTCACACACTTGAAAACATAGCACAGGGGCTTATAAGTGAAATGACATCAACTGTATGGGGATCTCAGGTTTACATAGATGCTAAAGTAACTTGTCTTAGTCCGTTTTGTGTTTGTGTGTGCGTGTTGCTACAACAAAACCCCTGAGGCTGGGTACTTTCTAAACAAAAAGTGTACTTAGCTTGCAGTTCTGGAGACTCAAGAGCATGGCGCTGGCATCTGCTGAGCTCTGGTGAGGGTCTTGGGGCTGGTATCACAACAGCAGGAGTGTGTTAGAGGGGGAATATAGGAGAGGTATCAGGCTCACGGGTAACAACACTTTCTTAAGAGATAGCGTTAGTGCATTCACGAAGGAGCAGCCCCCAGGACCATGCTATTTCCCACTAGGCCTCACCTCTTTCTTTTTAATTTTTTTAAAAAGATTTATTTATTTGAAAGGCAGATTGGGGCTGGGGCTGTGATGTGGCGGGTTAATGCCCTGGTCTGAAGCGCTGGCACCCCATATGGGCTCAGGTTTGAGACCTGGCTGCTCCACTTCCCATCCAGCTCTCTGCTAATGGCCTGGGAAAGCAGTAGAAGATGGCCCAAGTCCTTGGGCCCCTGCACCCATGTGGGAGACCCAGAAGAAGTTCCTGGCTCCTGGCTTCGGATCAGCACAGTTCTGGTCATTGCGGTCAATTGGGAAGTGAACCATCAGATGGAAGACCTCGTGACCTCTCTCTCTCTCTCTGCCTCTCCTTTCTCTGTGTAACTCTGACTTTCAAGTAAATAAATAAACCTTGAAAAAAGAGAAAGAAATGCAGGTTGACAGAGATCTTTCACATCTCTGGTTTATTCCACAAATGGCTGCAACATGCAGGTCTGGGCCAGGAGGAAGCCAGGAACTAGAACTCCATTCTGGTCTCCCACATGGGTAGCAAGGGCCCAAGTAGTTGGGCCATCCTCTGTTGCCTTCCCAGGCATTAGTACAAAGCTGGATCAGAAGTGGAGCAGCTGGGACTTAAACCTGTGCTCTGATATGGGATGTTGGTGTCCCAGGTAGTGGCTTAACCCACTGCACCATAATACTGGCCTCTAGTCCCCAAGGACACAGGCTTCCTAAGCATTTTGCCACAACAGCACCACCACACAGGGGATCAAATTCCAAGCATAGGAACTTTTGAAGGGAAACTACACCCAAACCACAGCAGAGCTGAAAGAAAGAAACATACAAAAATGTCTCCTTCAAATAAAAACTCCTAAGATACTCGGAAGTATTACCTTCTGCATTTTTATAGGCTAATAAAACCAGAGTATATAACTGAGATTGAGTTCTTAGCCTTAACCTGTAACACTGATGGTCAGACTTGGACACAAGTCTTTTGGTTCTGGAGCCTGTACTCATAGGCTATCTGAGCAATTCAGTTCTTGAGGTCCTTGGATTTAGGAGGAAGATGTCAAATAATTCTCAGGACTTCAATCAAGACGTCAGTATTGCGTGCATGATACCCCTCTTTGAACATCTTAAGAATCTCAGCTTGCTTTGCCTGGGGCATGGTCTCTCTTTAGCTCCAAGTGTTTGCTTCCATTGCCCAAATCCTTTTTTCAACCCCTTTGTTCAAAGCTCTTTTCCCCAAATGTGTTTTTCTTCTCTGTGCTTCAGCCAGCATGTAAGGATCACTCAGAGGAGCTGGTTAAAGTGCATATTTGTAGGAACCCCTGGGAATTTGAAAGAATATGTCTAGGGCATGTTCTAAGAATTCACATTAGAAAAATCAACCAAAATGATCCTGAAGCAATGATCTGAAATATGAGGAATGCTGCCTGGGAGATGAGGCACACATGGTCATCTTGTTACCGAAAGTCTGGTCCTTGTCAATGGTGGCCAATCAGAAAAACAAAGACAAGGTTTTGAGGACAAAGACAGTTTATTCTATCAATAGAATAAGGAGATAGATCAAGTGATGTCTACACTTGATCTTAGCCAAAAGGCTGAGGAGCAATGAAACGAATGTCTAAAGAACTACTGTTAGCCAGTGTTGTAGTTCAATGGGTTAAGTAACCACTTGAAACATTGGTATCCAATATGAATTTCAGTTCAAGTCCTGGCTGCCCCACTTTTGATCTCTCTCCCTGCTAATATGCCTGGGAAAGCAGCAGGAAGAGGCCCATGTGCTTGGGCCCCTGCACCCATGTGGGGGACCCAAATGCAGTTCTGGGCTTCGGCCTGGCCTACCCCCACCCCCATCATTGTGGCCATTTGAGCAGTGACCCAGTGGATGACGGAAGATCTCTCTCTCTCTCTCTCTTTCTCTCTTCCCTCCTTCCTCTCTCATTGTATATCTGCCTTTCAAATAAATCTTTTAAAAAATTAAATTACCATCATCCCAAGGGAAGATGGTCCAGGGGTCTTAAAGGGTTCAGAAGAGAATGCCAGGCTTGGGAGGATATGATTAAAACTATGTCAGGAATGACAAACAGGGGCTCAGGAGTAAACAACCAAACAATGAACCTGGTTGCAGGTCCAGTAACAGAATGATGTTTGTAAATCTCAAAGTCCTTAAATTTATTTAAGGAACAGGCTAAAAGAGAATTGATGGCCTGATCTTAACATGGGTGGATCATAACAGCACATTCTTCATGCGTGAGCGATGCAAAGCATCTGAAAGAGGCAAAGCATTGTGTTCAGATTTTAGTGTTTCATTAACCATAATGAGGCCCACTCCCTGCCCCCCAAAGTCTATGATTAGGTTTACTGTACCCTTAGTCACCCATGCCCCATTACACCGTGTTTAGTGACCTGCACCCCATTACACATGTTACAATCTCTGGTTCAAAGGGAAGGGAGAGAATGTGGGGCATGTGTGGCTTGAGGCTGAGGGAAGACATATTTTATGAGTCTGCTTTTAGTTACTTTGACTAAACTAACTGAGAGAAGCTACTTAGAAAGGAAGAAGACTTGCTTCAGTTGACAGTTCAGAGGTTCTCAGTGCAAGACCAGATGTCCCCACTGGTTCTTCAGTCACCTGGTGAGGCCGGAAGATGGTGCAGGGTGAGTCAGGAAGCAGAGGGATACAGAGAGCACTTGCTGTGTCCTGTGTGCTTTCCTTATAACTCTGTCATGATTCAATCATGGATCCAGTCACATCCGAAAGACCCCAACCCCACCCTCTATCTATCAATCATTAACATTAATCCCTCAACCTGTAATATACAACTTTGGGGGTTAAAAGTCTACAAGAGTCTGGAGAGTTAAATCCTGTTCAAACTGTAACACATGGACTGTTCTGTTTTTATACATCTATGCTATTACTGTTAATTGTTATTGATGTCATTTATTTTTGTTCATTAACAGAATGACAGGGCAATTTACTAATATATTAATTTATGTTTTGTTTTGCTTTGTTTTTTTTTTTTTTCTTTCCATCATTACAATTGGTAGTGATCCTTGGCCTTGCGGCACTTGAAGAACTGGCATGGAAGCTGCTCATAATCTTTGGTGAAAGCTGACATTCACAGAAAGCCTTGACTCCTCCATGAGGAGAGAGAGGCGTGAGATGACCACGTGATGGTAGTGAGGGGGCAGGGCTCTAGAGGGGACATTCTGAAGCAAGGGGAAGTGAGTGATCTGGACTGCGCCCTGGCAGGAATGGTTTCCTGGGGCCCTCAGGTAAGAGGAAGCCCATCTCCATAATGAAGCCTGTACCCAAACATGACATGGACATACATGTTCATATGCCCATTCAGCCCTCCACAGGGAGCTATTTGAAAATTAAAGACTCTTTGCCATTTGCTTAGCACTGTTTTACAGGCTGGAGATACATCAGTGGATAAAACAAGGATCCTACCTTCAGAGACGTCACAGGCCAGTGTCAGGTACCAGTGAGACCCAAGGGAGTGCCTGGAGGCCCCAAACATTGTGAGACTGAATCTCCTAACTTATGGAGATTTTTGATTTGGTTGAAGAAAATAAAAGAATTGATCCATTTCTTGCACACTTGACTTTGTGCTAATAAATTCTTGCCTGCAATCAGTGATGGTTGCCATTTTTTTCTATGTCTTTTATGTGTCAGGTGGGTGCTATAATAAATGTCTATTTTGTTCTCTTCAATATTCTTTTAAGAATTCTGTTGAGTCATTTTCTTCATTAAATGTTCACCTGATAACCTGTCCACCTAAGCATGAACCAGAATGTACTGTACAGATGAGATCGGGCACGTTCAGGGTGGTATGGCCCTAGACCAGGATGCGGTGTACAAATCCTCCCAACTGGAACTGAATGCCTGAACAGATTAATTAGCAAGATAATAGGGTCCATCCTGCATGTCTTTCCCTACTTCCCTAGCTCCTCTTCCTCTGCCAAGCCTTGTCTGCTGGTGTTTCTCCCAAGGTCCTTGATCCTCTTCTCTTTTCTTTTCTTTTTTTTTTTTAAATTTTTTTTTGACAGAGTGGACAGTGAGAGAGAGAGACAGAGAGAAAGGTCTTCCTTTGCCGTTGGTTCACCCTCCAATGGCCACCGCGGTAGGCGCGCTGCGGCCTGCGCCCCGCACTGATCCGATGGCAGGAGCCAGGTGCTTCTCCTGGTCTCCCATGCGGGTGCAGGGCCCAATCACTTGGGCCATCCTCCACTGCACTCCCTGGCCACAGCAGAGAGCTAGCCTGGAAGAGGGGCAACCGGGACAGGATCAGTGCCCCGACCGGGACTAGAATCCGGTGTGCCGGCGCCACAAGGCGGAGGATTAGCCTAGTGAGCTGCGGCGCCGGCCTCCTCTTCTCTTTTCATGCCACTCTTCCTGAGAGAGGACCATCATTTTTATGATCTACATATTAGCCACAGTGTGGGAAATCTCCAGCCTGAGGTCCTGTCGGTGTATATATCCAAGAGCCCATATGAAATTCATACCCAACGCGTTAAAACTGGAGCTGACTTTCTCCCTAGACCTGCTCTGATAGTCCTTATTTCAGGGTACAGTACTGACACCCATCCATTTAAGTCAGAAACCTGGCAGCCACCCAGACTCTGCCCTCCTCCTTACATACAACATATCATGAGTTACTACCTTTAATCCCATATGACTCTTAAGCTCTACTCCCATTTCTGTAATCTTACTGTCTACTTCCATTATCATAATTCTTTTTATTCATTTATTTGGAATTCAGACTTACAAAGTGTGGGGGGAGGGAGAGCGAGAGGGAGGGAGAGAGGGAGAGAGGGGGAGAGGGAGAGAAGGAGAGAGGGAGATTTTTCATCTGCTGGCTCTCTCCCCAGATGGTCACAATGGCCAGTGCTGGGCAGGCTGAAGCCAGGAGCTTCATCAAGGTCTCCCACATGGGTGGCAGGGGCCCAAATACTTGGGCCTTTTCCCACTGCTTTTTCCAGGCCATTAACGGGAGCTGGATCAGGGTAGAGCAGCCTTAACACTAGCTGGCACCCATACGAGATGATAATAACTTACACAAATAATAATTTTGTGTATTATCATCTTTTGCTTGAGTATTGCTAAAGACTTTTAACTGGCCTCATCTCTAATCTCTATCCTCCAGATTAGTGTTGCCAAAAGATCTCACAAAAAAAGAAAGAAAGAGAGAGAGAGAGAGAGAGACGGAGATTTATTTATTTGAAAGAGTGACAGGGAAAAGAGAGCAGGAGATCTTCCATCTGCTGGCTCACTCCCCAAATAGCCACAAGAGCCAGATCTGGGCCAGGATGAAGCCAGGAGCCAGGAACTCCATTCAGGTTTCCCACATTGGTGATAGAGGCTCAAATACTTAGCTATCATCTGCTGCTTTCCAGGGGCATTAGCTGGAAGATGGATTGGAAGTAGGTCAGACAGGACTAGAACTGGTACTCCAACATGGGATGCTGGAATCACAAGGATTGGCTTAATTTGCTGGGGCACAATGCTGGGCCCCTCCAAAAAGACATTTAACATGAATATTTATGCATTTAGTGTCTTCCATCACACAACTCAGTTTTCCACTATTTACAGTAGAAGTCCAATCCCTTTGGCATGGCCTACAAGACTCATGATCTACTCTTAGAGCAGGAGATCCTCAGAAAGTTTATAGAAAATGTCTCTGATGAAAAACTATGCATAGATTTCAAATTTTTTATGAAAAATGTTATCCATAATTTAATTTTCCATAAACTTTTTCAAGTGCCTTGTCAAACACTGTAGTCTCTCCACTCAATATTTCTTCATTAAACCCCTTCCATGTGTCCAGGTTGAGTCCCAGCAGCCGCCACCCCCAACCCCTGGAGCACACTGGTTCAGGGCTCCTAGCTTGCTCAGGGACCTTGGGTCCTGCAATGACCTCTGTCTTTTCTGTTTCATGAAAACCCACTCGTCTGTGTGCACTCACCACAAAGGCTGCCTCCTTTCTGAAGCTCTCCACACCATCCCTCCACCTCCAGCACAGGCGATTTCCTTTGTGCAATACCTGGCATGTATTTCTCATGGTCCCTACAGTATTTGGATGCCACATTAACAGCTTACATATCTTCTCTTTAGGAGACTAATCTCTGGGGGCTAGAGATCCTATCTTAGCCTTTTGAATCCCAAAGCCTAGTGCTGTGTGTGGTGTATAATTAAGGTGATCTTGTGCTTGTTCACCCTGCTTAATTATTAACTACACCTCTTTCACTCTCAAAAGTGTCTGGTCTGGCAGACAAATTATATGGTCTATCTGCACGTAGCATGTGCTTGGCAAAGGTTTCAGAGTATGAATTAGCAAGTCCTGGTTTTCCTTAATGAGAGCTGGCATCTGAGCACCTATTCCCATACAATATACTCGGATTTGTTGACAATCTTTCGAAAGTCAGTTGCTTATGATGGTGTCTTTTTCCCTTGGCTTCTCCAACGCCTGACTTAACATTGCTTCAAGTAACCCTGGGCAACCCGGCACACAGTAAATTGCCTTTTGGACTCGCTGCAACATTTTCAGGGTTTGCTGTAGTTTTTCTCAGATTTTGTGATCGGCAGGAAAATTTCCTGCCAGTCTTTTAAAATCTCAACGAACTTATAAAACCCAGAACAGGCTGAGACCAACCTCACCTACTTTCCCTCACATTTAGATATTACCAGCCAGTGCAAAAGTTGGGCTTTGCCCAAAAGAAAAATGGTCTCCCTCGGCATCATCGCCCTTTCCCCGCGGACCAATCGGAATCCCAAGTTCAGGGCGCCGGCGTTCTCACTTCCGCCTGCTCTTCCCGGGCCTCCCTAACTTCTCTGGGAGAGTCGCCCCCGTCTGCCTCCGACTGGGAAGTGCTTCCGGGGCCGCGGCGGCGGGGCCGAAAGCAGCTTGGCGGGATGAGCGGGGCGCGCGGCGGAGCGGCGCGGACGCTGCGGGTGCCGGGCCGTCACGGCTACGCGGCCGAGTTCTCCCCGTACCTGCCGGGTCGCCTGGCCTGCGCCACCGCGCAGCACTACGGCATCGCGGGTGAGGCCGGGCAGGGTGGGGGCCTGGAGCGCGGCGGCGCCTCCCGCTCGCGGAACTGCGCTGCGAGAGTGGACAGTGCCCGTGTGCCGACGCTAGGGGGCGACAGAGGCCCCGGCCCGCATCGCTAGCCCGCTTTGCTGAGCCTGGGAAGTGAGTTGGTCCGCAGGGAATCGGTGAACGCCTTCCCTGGCAGCGTGGCGGTAGACCAGTAGCCGGTTCCTTGGTTTTTTGAGACGGTGTGCAGGGGGACCCCAGTGCTTGCTGACCGGGCTCACGTCTCTCACCGTTTGCATCCGAGCCCTGAGCCTCCGAGAGTGCATGCACGAAACGTTCAAGTCTGTGCTGCTTTTGGTTGTTTCGCTGGGAACCGAGACGTTTGCAAGCACTTAGAGGCGCGAGCTCGTTGTCTGAGTTCGTGGACTGTAGGTGGACAGTTGAGTGTCCATCCATGAGTGTACTGTCAAAGTAAAATTCATAGCCTAGCTGTGGTTTACGCTCTGAAGCCACATGCATTGTCAATGCATAATGTCAACGATCGATGGTCCTTTTTGTTAGCCCCACAGCAGGGGAAAAAAAGTCATTACTACAACTTACAGGGAGAGAAATACCCGCTTGTGATTGGTGCTTGCACTTCCGGTTTACAAAACCCGCCCACTAGTTAGGTTCAATACTGGTGAGTCTGTAATGATCAGACTTAACAAATGCATGTCCACCAGCCACGCTGAGCACTTGTGAGCCTGTGATGCTCCATTGCATCTTTCGCAAAAACTCCTTGGAAGGAGTTGCTGTTAACATTTACTGTCCTCGGTAGAAGAGTATTTCGCCCCTGGTTTCTATAAAGATAAATATATAACATTTCAAATATATTGGTCCTTTAGGAAAATAATTCATCCTTGCTAGTTAGCTGGTATCGATACTGTTTTCAGCACTTCATCACCAAGCACAATGGATTTTCCTGTGAAATCTGGTGTTCGATGTATTTTAGATTTGTTGGTGAGACAGGGTGATTTAGTAGAAGAGCACAGGTGGTGGGCAGGGTCACTTAGTCAGAGGTTTCTCATCTGTGAATGCAGGTGACAGAGGTTGGCAGGTGCATCCCAGAGCAAGCACTGAAGTGTCTCTCCCCTCTGGGCTGGGACTGGATTCAGGTCATAGGTGAGAGGGTGATGAATGTGATGATTGAAGCACGCTATGGTAGTAAAATCAGGTACTCCGGAGTGGATACCTCCTTGACCTTAGATGTCCCTCTGGCAGGTTCAATGGCATAATCTTGATTTTTTTTTTTTTTTTTTCTTTTGAGGCTGTGGAACCTTACTTGTTTTGGATCAGGATGAATCTGGGCTTAGGGTTTTTCGAAGGTAAAGTGGCTCTCATGAATAAACATACAAAATCCCTGTTGTTGTGAAATCTTTAATAGTGTTAGGTTTTGAATCATTTTAGAAATTATTTATTTGAGAGGCAGAGAGAAAGCGAGAGCAAGCTGCCATCCACTGGTTCACTCCCCAAATGTCCTGGACAGCCTGAAGCAGAAGGCAAAGCCCAGAGCAGGGACACTCAATCCAGGTCTCCCACTGCAGTGGCTAGGACACAACGACGTGGGCCAACACCACAACCCGGAAGCTGGAGTCAGGAGCCAGAGGCAGGCACTCAACCCAGGCACTCCCAAGTGGGACGTGGTGTCTTGACCACTAGGCCAATTGCCTGCCCAGTTTTGAGTCTTTTGGATCGATGTTTTAATCGGCAGTATTAAAGAACTTCAGTATTTCTGGAGTGTAGAACTCATTTCTTCATGAAGTGACGATTGTGCCACTTTTCTGCTAAAGCTTATGTCATAGTGTCCATTTGTAAGTCATAACATTTAAAAAGAAAACAAAGGAAGCAGTGTGTGTATCCTGTAACATTGCTTACCCTTACTGTCTTCCTGCTGGAACGTGGCTTTCGTTGCGTAGGAGTGAATGGCTCGCTTTGTAGATTGCCCAGGACCTCACTTCATTTCTTCCCATGCCTGTCTTTCCTGGGTGACTGCCGAGCTCATTAACACTTTCGGCAGGGCCAGTCAGAGGTAGAGAAGAGAAAGGAGATTCTGGCACAAAATAACTCCCTACTCGTAGCTGGTCATAGCTGTTCAGGGTAGATAGAGATTTATGTGGCAAGCATTATATAGTCAGGTGAAAGGCTTACTGGGAAAGTTGAAGTTACTGGTCTAAATTAGCGTTTTGAAGTGCTGGCTGGCCCATCCTGTGCGTCACAAAAGACCATGAGCACCCAACTAGGGCAGCATGGCCTCATGTGGAGTTCTGTCTTCATGCCTGGGAGACCTGTTGTAGTCCAGCTCTGTGCTTTCCTGTCTGATCTGGGTTAGTCCTTTTACCTTTCTGAACTTGTACCCCTTACGCTCTACTTGTAAACATTATATGGGCTAATGTGTATTAAAAATGCATGATAGGGGCCAGTGCTGTGGCGCAGGGGGTTAATGCCCTGGCCTGAAGCGCCGGCATCCCATATGGGCGCCGGTTCTAGTCCTGGCTGCTTCTCTTCCAATACAGCTCTCAGCTAATGGCCTGGGAAAGCAGTAGAGGATGGCCCAAGTGCGCCCCTGCACCCACATGGGAGACCTGGAAGAAGTTCCTGGCTCCTGGCTTTGGATCAGTGCAGCTCTGTCCGTTGCTGCCATCTGGGGACTCTCTAGCTCTACCTCTCTCTGTAACTCTTTCAAATAAATAAAATACATCTTTAAACAAAATGCATGATAAACTAAGGAAAACAAAACAAACCCAAGATTATGAAATTATGATTAATCATCTTTTCTGATCAGTTGCCTGTGTCGGTTTTTGTTTTTGTTTTGAATCTTTCTGGTGTAGCTTTGACTGGAACGACGGTTTGTTTGACGTGACCTGGAGCGAGAACAATGAACATGTCCTTGTCACCTGCAGTGGCGACGGCTCGCTGCAGCTCTGGGATACCGCCAAAGCCGCCGGGCCCCTGCAGGTCTACCGAGAGCACAGCCAGGAGGTAGGAGGGACGTCCCTGGGGCAGACTGGTTTTCCTTCCTAGACTTCACTTGAAATCAACTTGGGGATGGCTGCATGGGGAAATGTCTTCAGGGGACAAGTTCAAAGTTGAGCGTTTCTTGTATATATTAGATGTCACTTAGAATTTGATTATCCAAACATAAAGTATCTCTTGGCCTTAAGGAGTTGGGAAAGAAGAGAAAAGGTCAGGCTTCTCATTAGACAGTGGAAATGCTCGCCTCCAGAGAGGCCCAGTGCTTGCTGTCTGCTGGGGGAATCAGCCAGCCTTGCAGTGCCTTCATGTGGAGGCATTGGAGGCTTCATAGACCCGAGATTGTCTGCAGGGCTTCAGTAGGATTCTCAAGGCTTTCCAGAATGTATTGCAGCGGGAGCATCAAATAGTAAAGAAGAGGCAGGGTTTACTGAAGAAAGTTTACATCTGGTTCATGTGTTTTTCTCCTGTGTGTAGCCTAGAAAATAGTTTCAGGCATACTGAAATACATACATTTTGATTGAACATCACGGCCAAGACTTTTTTTTTGATGTTTTTGATTAAATGCTTAAAAGTGTTCTTCAAGGTAGCCACAGACCCTTCCAATGAAAACTTGCAGATTGACTTTGAAATTTGTTGTCCACCCCAGTGCCTGTCCCCTATTAATAAACACTTATTAGGTATAACAATATTATTAGTCTGTTGTGATAAAAATTTGTTAAAATGAGAATTTCAGCCATAATTGTATAGCTATTGCTATTAAATGTTAATACTTCTAAGATTCTCACTGAAAATAAGGAAGAAGTTTAATTTCTCTAACATTGTAGTTCCTCTCATGAACTGGTGTGGTTGTAAATTACCATGGTTTCAGAGAATCGCTGAGCACTCAGACTACTTTGGTAAAGGAAGAACTGTGGTTTTTGGATGTTTAATGCAAGAATCACCAGGTAGTAGCATCTTCAAAATTCAGACATTTTTGTGGTACTTTCAGAATTTTTTCCAACTTCAAATCCCACTTAGATGAACTGTTTATCTTTCTTCTTCTTTTGATATTTATATCTCAAAAGTCCCCCCCCCCTTAAATCTTATGCCTTTTATTGCTTATCTGTGTAACTTCTAACGTGGTAACTAACAGATCATAATATAATAGATGCAATTATATTACATGACATACATTGTTTTAATGTTTTCCTTTTAGATTAATTTAAGATTTAAAATTTTTACTCCATTTACCCTAAATGAATAGGTTTTGATGGCTAGTTTAGTCTGTGCATTTACTTGTTTTTTAATGTAAACTCAGTATAGTGTAATGAAAAAATACATTAAGTAGCAAAGCCATCTCCCGCACTGCTGGTGATGTGTGTACTCTTCCCTGAGAAATATTGTCCTAGAATGTCCTTGACGGATGGGTAGGCAGCAAATTTCACTGTCTTAGGAGATAACTTCTTTGATCTTTAGATTCCTCTAATTGTTTAAAAAAATTGCTTCTGTTAAGCCCAAATGTACTTCCTTGTAGCAACCAACTATCCCTTCTGATGTCTTTCTCTGAAGTGATGAGAATAAATCTAGTCCCTCTTTTCCACGCAACCCTTGAAACCAGTCATTATGCCCCTTGGTCTTCCTTCTTCCCGAGTGTGCATTTGTTACTTCAGATTGTTCTCACATTTCATGGCCTCTACACCTTTTGCCCTCCTGGTAACCCTCCCTTGCTACTTTCCCGGTTTTCCATGTTCCTTTCAATGTAGTACACTAATTTATTCCAGATCTGTGATGAGCAGGGCTCAAAGTTAGACTTTGCCACCGTAATCCTGAACTTCTAATCTTATCCACAAAGGCTGTGCATTGTCTTCAGCCATGTCCTGGTTTTGGGTCACTCTGAATCCACCAATAAAACACTTAGATCTTTGTTACTTGATCTCCATTAAACAAGATTCACAACATTCTACTATAAAACTCAACGGGGTTTTTCAACGAAAGCACACTTTGTTTTCCTGTGTTTGTGTTTTATAGACTATTATTCTAGGTTCCATTTTCTTTTCAAATGACTAGTTTTGACAAGCATTTGTATCAGTTAGGATGCTGTGTTTGTTAGTGTAATAGAAAACCAAACTAAAAGTGGCTTTGGTCATCAGATTTTATTATTTTACATAGTCTGCATGGGTATGTGAAATGATTAGCTGAAATAATCTTTTTAGGTATCTGTTATTGCAGTACCCCCACTTCTCAGTCTAATTCCTGCCTCAGTCAGTTGGGTTTGTTGTAACCAAGTGCCATCATCTGGATGGCTATATAGGGTCAGAGAAATGAAAACAAGTTAGAAATTCTCCAGTTACTTTTTTGACCACTTGATTACTGTGTCAGAAATGGCTAATTATCATTTTTCAGATGATCAGAGAAGCATAAAGAGAACTACAAGCTTTTGCTGTATTTTAGGCTTTGAGGAACGAAGGTCTTAGTGAAGTGAAAAGACAGAAAAACATGGACATTGTCTGTGCAGTAGCTTCTAAACTTAGCATCAAAGCTGGAGTCGGATTCTTCTCTACTTGTATTGAGCTGGTGTCTAGAGAGGCCAGTATGTCTTTTGAGCCTCATAAAATGCTTTGGGCTTAGCCTATGCTGAATATATAATAGGAAAAGAATAATAGAAAAAATTTTAGAAGTTTAGCAAGGACACTAAGAGTAAGCTGAAAATGTTGTTTTCTCCCTCATGACATACATCACTGTGCTATTATAAGTGAGTGAAGTGACTTTACAGATGACATAGAATCAACTTAGTATTTATTTCAATTTCCTTATTTCCAGTTTGGGCATTATAGTTCAAAAAGAGTTAAAATTTTACTGTCAAAAAAGGCATATGATTTCTCAGCCTTTTGACTAAGATCAAGTGTAGTATCTGTTCTTATCAGTTGAAAAAAGACCAATTGGATGAAATTTTTAAAAAATTTTTTATTCATTTATTTATTTGAAATGCGGAGTAACAGGGGTTGTAGAAGACAGAGAGAAAGAGAGAGATCTTCCATCCACTGGCTCACTCCCCAAGTGGCCTCAATGGCCAGGGTTGGGCCAGGCTGAACTCCATCTGGGTCTCCTACATGGGTGTGGGGAATCCAAGAACTTGGACCATCATCCACTGCTTTCCCAGTTGCCTTAGAAGGGAGCTGGACTCAAAGTGGAACAGCTGGGATTTGAACCAGCTGTTGGATATGGGATGTGGCATTGCAAGTGATGGCTCAACTCACTGCACCACAATGCTGGCCCCACTTTGCTGAAATTTTTTTAAAGATTTATTTATTTACTTGAAAGACAGTTACAGAGAAAGAAGGAGAGGTTTGGTGGGGTGTCTAACATCTGCTGGTTTACTCCCCAATTGGCCGCAACAGCCGGAGCTGTGCCAGTGCGAAGCCAGGAGCCAGGAGCTTCTTCTAGGTTTCCCACATGGGTACAGGGACTTACGGACTTGGACCATCTTCTGCTTTCCCAGGCCATAGCAGAGAGCTGGATAGGAAGTGGAGCAGCCGAGACTCGAACTGGCGCCCATATGGGATGCTGGCACTGTAGGCGGCGGCTTTACCTGCTATGCCACAGCACTGGCCCCCACTTTGCTAAATTTTTAAAATGAGATATTGGATCTGTTAAAGTTTTTGAGCATTACTTATAAAAACTTATCTTTGAGTTAAGTGTGAAACTATTAGTATCTCATGGAAAGAAGGTATTTAGTTATACATATCATAATAAAGATGTGTCCTTTGGTTAAATCTTGTTTACTTCAAAAATGGATAAATTATTTACCCTTTGGTAATGATAGATGCTGAGAATATAATGATGGTTACCAATAAAAAGTAATAATGCAGAATGATAGTTATGTATTTAATACCAATGTGTTCCCTTTAGAAATGGATTGTTGATTAAAGGATATTTTCTTTCCTTTTTTCCTTTTCTGTTGGACACAACTGGAACAATTGGCAGGAACAGTTTGACTTTTTTTTTTTTTTAAAGATTTATTATTTGAAAGTCTCAGTTACACAGAGAGAAGGAGAGGCAGAGAGAGAGAGCGAGAGAGGTCTTCCATCTGCTGGTTCACTCCCCTGTGGCCAGAGCTGCGCCGATCCAAAACTAGAAGCCAGGAGCTTCTTCCAGGTCTTCCATGGAGGTGCAGGGGCCTAAGGACTTGGGCCATCTTCCACTGTCTTCCCAGGCCACATCAGAGAGCTGGACTGGAAGTGGAGCAGCTGGGACTTGAACTGGCACCGACATGGGATGCCGGCACTGCAGATGGTGGCTTTTACCTGCTACACCCCAGCGTTGGCCCCCATGGTTTGACTTAATGTATTTCATTGTACATGCTTAGTAAAGCTAAGCTTTTCATTTGGAGTGAGTTTCTGCTGTAGGATTTTATCACAACTTTAAATAGCACTTTTAAAACTTTCCAAACTTGGGGCCCATGCTGTGGCTCAGCGGGTTAAGTCTACGTGCAGCGTGGCATCCCATACATGCCAGCTCGAGTGGTTCTAGTGTCTCCTGTTTTGCTTCCGATATAGCTCGCTGCTGATGCACCTGGAAAAGCAGCAGATATGGCTCGAACACTTGGTCCCTCACCACCCAACATCTTGGGGCTACTTGCGGAGTTTACCAGTGGATGGAAGCTTTCTGGCTCTTTTTGTTTCTCCCTCTATTTCTGTTGCTCTGCCTTTTGAATGAATGAATATACAAATAAATAAATCTTAATTAAATAAGGAAGAACTTTCCAAACTTCATTCAACAGCTCTAGTGTTTAGAGGCTGGGCTTTTAGGAAGTGAGTGGATTCGTTTAGAATAGATTGGGTCATTAGGGTGGAGCTCCCAGGATGGATCCTGATGGCTTAATGAGGAGGTGGGAGGAGACTGCATGGATCTAGACACACATTGGGGCCTTTCCCATGGTGTGATGCAGCCAGGGGGCCTTTGGCAAAGCCTGTCAGGCTCTTTGGGCTCTGAACCTCTGTAACCATGAGCCAAAAGAAACCCCTGCTCTTTAAGCACACAGTCAAAAATAAATAAATAAATAAAAAACCTTACCCCCTAAAAATGTGACTAGAGAAAAATAGTTTCTAGTTTGTCTCAGTTGATTCAATTCTTCCTTTTGGGGTTTTACCATCAGTAGGAGGTACTATTAGATAATTGGTCGTTAGGCCTGGGAAAAGCAGTGAAGGCTAGCCCAAGTGCTTGGACCCCTGCCAACCATGTGGGCGGTCCAGGTGAAGCTCCTGGCTCTGGCCTGGCCCAGCCCTGGCTATTGTGGCCGTCTGGGGAGTGAACCAGTGTATGGAATATCTCTCTGTCTCTACCTCTCTCTAACTCTTTCAAATAAATAAAATCTTAAAAAAAGTCTTTAGTAAGGGGAGTTATTTCATTTTACCTTGCAAAGTCATTATTTGCAGCTTGCTTGTATAACCTTTAAGCTTTCTGCAGTTTTCTAAAGAAGAGAAAATGATAGTTTTCAATAAATGGGGAAACTGTAATAAAGTATGTTCAGGTGGAGGGCTTTCTAGCATGACTACTGCTACTGTGTTTGTGGTCACTTTCATGTGCCCAGTGTGGGTATCTGCCTGTCTCTAAGTTAGTGAGTGAATTGTAGATAGGAATCAAGCTCTATAGCTTCTGTTTTAGAATCTATTAGCAAATACGTATAGGAGAATTATGTAATCTTACTTAATCAGGTGGTACTAGAAATTTCTTTTGCTGCAAGCTGATTTGAAGTGGATTGATCGACAGAGCTATTTAAATATATGTAGAATTATTGGCGCCGCAGCTCAATAGGCTAATCCTCCGCCTGCGGTGCCGGCACACCGGGTTCTAGTCCTGGTTGGGGCGCCGGATTCTGTCCCGGTCGCTCCTCTTCCAGGCCAGCTCTCTGCTGTGGCCCGGGAGTGCAGTGGAGGATGGCCCAAGTGCTTGGGCCCTGTACCCCATGGGAGACCAGGAAGAAGCACCTGGCTCCTGGCTTCGGATCAGTGTGGTGTGCTGGCTGCAGCACGCCGGCCGCAGCAGCCATTGGGGGGTGAACCAACAGCAAAAAGGAAGACCTTTCTCTCTGTCTCTCTCTCACTCTCTCACTGTCCACTTTGCCTGTCAAAAAAAAAATATATTTGTAAAATTAACATTTAAGGGATATAAGCATGTTTGTTTAAATATATTTTATTTATTATAAATATACATATCGTGGGACTGGTCTTGTGATACAGAAGGTTAAACAGCTGCTTGTGATACCAGCATTTCATGTGGCAGTTTGAGTCCTGGCTACTCTGTGTCCAATCCAGCGTCCTTCTAATGCTCCTGGAAGTAGTCATGTAGTTAAGCCCCTGTCACCCACACAGGAGACCTGTGTGGCATTCTGAATCCCGGCTTCAACCTGGCCCAAAGCTGGCCGTTGCAGCCACCTGGGGAAGTGAACCAACAGTCCGTATCACTCTGTCTTTTTAATAAATATTTATAAATATATACATGTATATTATATTTTATACAAAAAGTTTAGAAAAAGCAATGGAAAGAGAATTTAGAACTAATAAAAATTGTTATCATTAAAGGGAGTGGGGAGGAAAACAGAAGAGAGAAGATAAGGATGGAAATAAGCCGCCTCCAAGTATAACTCATAATTTTGACCTTGGAACCACTGAAATATTTTATATAATTAAAAATTACAGTTTAAATCTGAAAGGAAAAATAATGCTAAATATTGAGAACAAGCAAATTAATTTGGTTTTCAGTCATATACTTAACCAAGAATGAAAATAATTGTTTCAAGTGACTTCAAAAACACAGCATTGTGATAATACATTCCTAATGGGAAATGTCTGATTAAAAAATTGGAAAGGAATTTTAACTGCATTCAGAAGAATCAGTATTGTTATTTTAAAATCTCATGTATATTGTAAAATAAAACATACCAATATTTATGTCATTAGAAACCAAAAGTTTTTTTTTTTTAATTTTTTATTGTTATTTGAAAGAGTTACAGAGAGAGGTAGAGACAGAGAGAGAGGTCTTCCATCCGCTGGTTCACTCCTCAGATGGCCGCAATGGCTGGAGCTGTACTGATCCAAAGCCAGGAGCCAGGAGCTTCTTCCAGGTCTCCCACAAGAGTGCAGGGGCCCAAGGACTTGGGCCATCTTCCACTGCTTTCCCAGGCCATAGCAGAGAGCTGGATTAGAAGAGGAGCAGTGGGGACAAGAACCGGTGCCCATATGGGATGCCGGCGCTGGCCCCCAAAAGTTTTAATGAAAGAGAAAAGAGATGACATTAAAGAAGCAGAAACAATGTTAAAATTGGATGGGAAGTTGCCATATAAACTTGTGGTTTATTTTTCCTGTCTTAGAAATAGTATGTATTTTCTGGTTCTTTGCACTATAAAGACTTCGAAGTAATGACAGCTTAGTAGCATTGAACATCTTTGGTGCCCAGATCATGGCTTCTAAATAATTTCCCACTAACTGGAACAGCAACCTTTGGAGAAATTGTTTATTCTAGTTCTGGGCAAGGGAATCCAAGACGTTGTATTGCATCAGAAAGTGGGCCCCTGGAGACATGTTCAAAATTTAGATGTGACAACTTGAAAGGGCTCTCATTGGCAAAAGATGGGACAATTTGAACACCAGAAAGAATGATAGCCATGAATTGAAACATTATACACACACACACACACACACTTATACACAAACATGCATATTTTCACTCCTTACATGGGGTCGTGATGATTAGAAAAATATTATCACCACTGAAGATTGTTAGGAGAGCTAGCTCATTCTGCAAACTGACAAAAGTAAAGAACAAGGCATTTATTCTGCCTTTTCTTTATGAGTTTTGTTTTGGAGTAATAAAAAAGTTGATAAGAAACATTCTTTATAACAGGATTCTAGCTAATCAATGCAGAAGGAAAAACAGAATTAGAAAATCACCATTTAGTAGCCCCTAATGAAATAATGACTCTAGGCCAGGGTCATCTGCGGATGCTAAAATCATTAATTTAAGATTGAAACATTCTCTGAACAATCTAGGATCACTAAAAGTGGGCCAACCAGAAATTATATGCCTCCTAATACAATAGGAAGCTAAAAAATATTGAAGTGAATCTGATTAAGCCTCCAGATCTAGCTCCCAATTTAAAGGAAATAGGAAGGGGAGAGGAAAAAGTTAAATACCACCACAAGGAAGCAATTAGCCAAATCCAGAACGTAGGACATCCTAGAGCACCAACCACTTGGTTTCTTCAGAAATAAATGTCTTGGGGGAGGGGAGACAGAAAAAGCAAAATGGGTAGTGGGATGGTTCTAGAGTAGAAGATACTTAAGAGATTTAACAGCTGCGTGTAAAATGTGGGTCTTGTTTGAATACTGATTCAGATAAGCCAAGTCTAAAAGACTTGTTTGTGACAGGGAAACATGAGTATGGACTCAATATCAGATGATATTAAAGAGCTGTTATCTTGTTAGGAGTGGCAATGGCAACAAAATAAATAACCAGGGCAAGTGACATGGTGCCACAGGCCTGGCTGCCCCGTGGGATGCCCACATCCCAGGTCACGCTGCCTGAATTCCAGTGCTGCCTCTGCTTCCCATCCAGGTTCCTGCAACTGCTGTGCCTAGGACGCCGCAGGTGATGGCGTGGGTGGTTGGATCCCTGCCACCCACTTAGGAGACGTCAGTGGAATTCCTGGCTCCTGGCTTTGGCCTGGCCCAACCTAGACTGTTGTGGCTATTTGAGGAGTGAGCCACTGGATGGAAGATCTCTCTTTTGCTTGCTCTTTCTATCTGCCTTTCAACTATTAAAAGAAAAACAAAACAAACAAAACACCCAAATGGTCTTATCTGCTGAAGTGTTTAGGTTTGTTAATCAGAGAGTAATGGGACAGATGAAACAAGAAGGGCAAAGTGTTGATAATTATGGAAGACATAATTATAATAATATAAATAATAACATGATAAAGCTAGGGGTTATTAAAATATTCTATTTTTAAGATTTCCATTTAAAAAAATTTTTAATGTAAGTTACACATTGAGAGAAGTAAATAGTGCTTTCTGGTTACTTAGTAATTAAAAGTTAGTGCCCCTTTCCTTTGTGTTGGTACACATCAGTATGAAAATTCTGGACATAGTTTTTATTTGACAGTTTTAATTAAATAGGCCACCTTAAAAAGGGAAGTACTGGACAGTAGATTAAAAATGAGCTCTTTGGGAATTGGTTTCAGTAATAAAATTTGTCCTCTGAAACTGATTTGATGAGGTTCAGATTTTATAAAGCAGCACAAAATACTGTTCAGTGTTTTTTCCCCCTTCCCATTTTGTCGATTAATTTTCTTTACCACTGCCAAGAGTAATTTCCTAAGATGGGCCTTTAGAGGACCCTGCTTTCAGAGCATAAAATCAGACTCAGCGTGTCTGCGCTCCGTTTTTTATTTAATTTGACCATTTGCCATGCCCACTGTTTGGGAATGGAGGGGTGAAATTGGGAATCGGGGAGAGACAGCAGAGTAGGCTGATACAAGACGTACTCCCCATTCAGATTTGTTTCTCTGGCCCTTCATTCATCCCCAAAACATGTAACTCTACCGTATACAAGGAAGTGCATGGGGCCTACCTGGGCAGAGGAAAACTCAGGCATGCCTTGCCCTTCTGGAGAGAGGCTGAGGCTGTGGTGCCTAAGGAGGTGTAAGGTGGAAAGTGCCATAAGTGCACAGTGTCTGGACTGGAGGAGCAAGGCCAGGCAGGGGCAGGGGCAGGGAGGGCACCCCTGAGTCTGGTGGGAGAATGAGAATGAGCAGTTTGGTGGAGACGCCAGGAGAGGAGCATGAGAGGCAAATCAGTGCACTTGACGGGGAAGTATGGAGCCTGCTGACTGGAGCAGTCAGCCTGTGGCTGTTGTGCTAAGATCAGTGGGAAGCCATTGTTCATTTTAAAAATCTTAAAGTATTTCATAAATACAAAAATATATGGAAGATGTAAAAGTGATAGATGGGGCTCTTGCATATTCATCCAGCTTCAGAAATAAAATATTGCTTACACTAGGGGAGTCCCCTGGCTGCCCCTTATAATTCTGTCTCTCCTTTCCTGCCTTTCTCCATCCTCCCTTCTTCCCGAGAGTAACCACTGTCCTGATTTTCTATTTATATTTGCTTTGCTTTTTCTTTTTACTACATATGTATGCATCCCTAAATCATGCATAGTTTTGCATGATTTTGACCTTTCAGTCGTAAGAATCAGCATGGATGAATCTCACTTAAAGTTGAGGAGTGCAGGGCTTAAGTTGCAGGAGCCACATAGTAAGAACCATAGGAAGACTTGGTACAGGGGACAATAGTTAGTAACCTGTGTTAATAAAGATTATTTTCTGTGCTGTGTGATTAATGGATTGGAGGAAGTGAGAATGCAAGGGGAGAGCAGTTACAAGAATGTTATAGTCTTCAGTCATGGCTGATGATGGGTGGCCGTAGCCTCTGCGAAGGAATCACACACAGACACTTCCTTACCGTGGCCCCTATCCATGCGATCTCAACCCCTGCTCACTGATTGACCTTGCTGTTCCTCCACTTGGGGTCTCCTTGCTCCCTCCACCTGAGCTTTCCTCTCAGTTCTGCAGAGTCCGACCTTTTACTGGGCTCAGGTCTCTGCTCAGAGAGGTCTGCCCTGACCATTCAGTGGAGAATTGGCCCCCTACCCTTGTCATTGTTTCCCAGTCTCCTTCCTCTGCTTGATTTTTTTAATAGCTTTTTTTTTTTAATCACCATTTGAAATTGCATGCTCACTTATAAGCTTTGAAAACAAAACATAGGAAGTTGTGCCAAAATACAGGATTGGTGCAGGCTAGTCTTACCTGACTTTGTAATTTGCCACAACTCCTACACTCCACATGCCTTGTACAAAATAGATGCTTAATAAGTTTTTGTTGAATAAATGGACAAACTGTCTTGATATTGGGATAATGGAATTCAGTCATCGCTTTTCAGTCATCTCCCAAATATCTCTTTGGCTGTGAGCTTTTTTTAGAGCTTGAGGTAAGTGGCTAAACCCTGTCTGTCCTAGACATTTCCAGTTGGCTGTCCTGTGGCCACCTCAAACTCAGTGTGTGTGAGATGACGCCTTATCTTCCTTCCTCCAGTCTTCCCCTTCTGTTATGCTCCCAGCACCGAACACTAATGTTATCTCGCAGTGCTTCCTAGCCCTAACCCCTGGGGTGCTCCGTGTCCTGCTGATGCCTACAGGGACGTTTCTGGTGACGGTTTCCCCTCTGCACTCTGCCGGCAAACTCTCAAGGAAGGCACTGCTTGAATCCTTCTCTTCTGGGCCTTACGTTCCATATTCTTTTGTACTTACATCTACGATTGTTCCTTTTTTGCTTTTTTTTGACCCAATCTCCTGGCCTGTTCTTTACTAGGTTTAACATGTTAGGACATCAGAAAGAATACATATTGATTAAGTGGCCTTTGTTGGCTTTTTAAAAAATTCTATATAACTAGTACTCCAACAGTATTTTTTTTCACTTTGTGTTGCTATATGGGGGCAAACTGTTGAAATCGTTACCTAATATATACTAAACTGATCTTCTGTATATAAAGAGAATTGAAAATGAATCATGATGTGATTGGAAGGGGAGAGGGAGCGGGAAAGGGGAGGGTTGTGGGTGGCAGGGAAGTTTTGGGAGGGGGAAGCCATTGTAACCCATAAGCTGTACTTTGGAAATTTATATTCATCAAATAAAAGTTTAATAAAAAAAATTCTATTTGTAACCTTGGCACCATGTATGGCCTGGGAGATCAAATGCTTGATGCGCGACAGATGAGACAGCTGGCAGCAACACTTACATTAGCATAGTTTTCTTACCTCCCATCTTTTGTTCTTACCAGGGTTAGGTTTTCTCTGAGCCGATGGAGGCTGTTGCAGTTTTTAAAAAAGTGAGAAGTCATAAGGTTTGGACTCCTGCATCATACTAGAAGTGCACGGAGGCAGTGGAATGAGAGCCGTTGCTGTTAGTCTTTAGTTAGCTGTCCGTGCTGACTTAGCAGTGATGCAGGTCTTGAAGATGAATTGGATGGATAAATTATTTTACCCAACTTACGTGGAGTACCTGTTTTATTGTGATGGACATAGATGTGCAAAATCAAGTATGGCAGTTATTTAATGCTACTTTTAGGGATGTGGGACATGCTGAACTGGAAGTAGGTACAAGCTGCTGTTGATGTGCCCAGGGGAGGGCAGGTGACTCATTGTGGGGCTTGTCAGAGGAGGCTTATTTCATGGAGGGTGTGATGCAGCCAGGCCCTGGGGTAAGTGGGAATTCACAAGTGGACAGGGCCTTCATACTCCTGGAGGTGTTTAATTTGTGAAAACATGGAATTATTCTGGGCCCAAGGTAGCTCCAGTGAAGCGTGATTCCAGCAAGGGCAGGACTTTCATTTCCTTGATCTCACACCCGTGTAATCAAGAAGTTCTGGTTCAACAGGGCCCTCGAGCAGCAGGCTGTACACATAGGCTAGCACAGCAATTACTAGTTGGCTCTGAAGTTAGGCTTCCCTGGGTTCAGATTTCAACTCTGCATCTTTCTAGCTTTGGGAACTGGGGCAAGTTGCTCAACCTCTACTGGCCTTGGCCTGTGCCAAGCAGATTACATCATCTGCTTCCTGGAAGCATCATGGAGAATGCCTGTGGCAACCTCTGGCACACAGGGTGCTCAATAAAGTTTTGCTACTGTTGTTAGTATTTTTTTCTTAAAATTATTTGCTTATTTACTGGGGGAGAGAGAGAGAAAGAAAGTCACTGTGCCTCTACTGGTTCAAATATTGCAATAGCCAGGGCTGGGCCAGGTCAAAGTGGTAACTGAGAATTCAGCCTGAGTTTCCCATGTGGGTAGCAGAGACCTGACTACGTGAGCCATCACCGCTGTCTTCCAGGGTCTGCATTAGCAGAAGCTCAAGGCAGGAGCTAGGGCTGGGCATTGAACTCAGGTGTTCTGGTGTGAGATGTGGGCATCCTAACTGGATCCTGACCACGAGGCTAAATGCTTACTCCTGTTGTTATTTTTTGACTGCTTACATCAGCCTAGAGCAGGGATTGGCAGACTACAACTTGTGGGTCATGGCCTACCCTGATTTGCTGTTTGATTTGCAAATAAAGTTTTATTGAGACACAGCCATGCCCATTCATTGAGTATTGACTTAGGCTGCTTTTATGTGTCCAGTAAAGTCTGAAATACTCTATGGCCCTGATAGAAGAGATTTAACTTTATGGGAGAAATTTACTATATATAATATAGTATACATATATAGTACATACTATATATGTGCATATATATATACTATATATATATATATATATACTATAGGGCCCTTTATAAAGTAAATTTAGAGCATAAACTCAAACCCTTCAGCTGTGCAAATCTTCAGTGATTGCTTCTGAACGCATCCTTTTCCATCTGTGGCTGACATATGGCCACAGCAGCTCTTTGGGTATGAGCTGCTGTCTGTTGCGAGACTATGGTTCTTTTCATGTCCCAGCTGCTCTTCTGTTGCATGAATATGGGCAGCGACAGGGCCAGCACATGGCGGGGGGGGGGGGGGGGGGTTGTGAGGCACTTACAGAGTATACAGTTTAAGGGAACCCCCCAAAACTTGATAATCAAGGTAATTGTTAATGCAGTGTTTTAAAAAATAAAAATGGATGCAAAAAATTCATGATGAGCCAAATACCAATATTGTATTTTCTTTTATCCTTCCTCTTTTTTGGAAGATTAATAAAATCTAATTTTTTTCAAAAGGTCTCCAGCTTTATTGAGATATGATTCACAAATAAAAATTATATATATTTAAGGTATATAAAGTAGGGTTTTAATATACAAGTATACATATAGTAATGATTACTCCCGTTAAGCCTATTAGCATATCCATCATCTGACATGGTTACTATTTTGTGTGTGTGTCAAGAACATATAAAATCTATTGTCTGAGCAAATTTCAAGTGTATAATACATTACTATTAACTGCAATTACCATACTTTACATTGGATCTCTAGAGCTTAACTTACAGCTGAAAGTTTATTCCCATTTTCCTCACCCCCCAACCCTTGGCAACCAGTACTGTACAGTGTGTTTTTCTTAAGTTCTACTGTGCTGGATTGCATAGAAGTGATAAAGCATGAAAAGTTTGAAATAAAGGGAGGATCAGTATTACTGATTTTCACCCCCTTAGGCCGTAACATTGCTCAGCATAGCATTGGGCAGCAGAGAGCAAGGAGCCCAGCCTGCAGCTGCAGCGCCCCCATTCATTCATTCTCTCCACAGGTATGTGGGAGTGAGAGTTTTCAGGATCACATTAACCTGCTGACTGGTCACATTTAATGACATATACTCAGGTTCATGTCTGGGCTTTTTTCTAAAGTATAATTGTGCATATTTTCTTTTTTTATTTATTTTATTTTATTTTATTTTTATTTTTGACAGGCAGAGTGGACAGTGAGAGAGAGACAGAGAGAAAGGTCTTCCTTTTTGCTGTTGGTTCACCCTCCAATGGCCGCCACAGCCGGCGCGCTGTGGCCGGCGCACCATGCTGATCTGAAGGCAGGAGCCAGGTGCTTCTCCTGGTCTCCCATGCGGGTGCAGGGCCCAAGCACTTGGGCCATCCTCCACTGCACTCCTGGGCCACAGCAGAGAGCTGGCCTGGAAGAGGGGCAACCAGGACAGAATCCGGCACCCCGACCAGGACTAGAACCCGGTGTGCCGGCGCTGCAAGGCGGAGGATTAGTCTATTGAGCCACGGCGCCAGCCATGCATATTTTCTTGAACTTAAACTCTGTGATCTGTATATAATCAGAGGTATAAAATGGTGGAATGAAAAATATTTCTGTTAAGTTTTCAGATGGTTCGTTTGAAATGGTTCAGTGAGAATACTGAAGCATAAATTAGAATAGCAGCATTGGATAACTAAAGCTGTTTACCAAGAGATCTGAAAGGATCCCTGATTTCTATAAGCTTTTTCTAAGAAAGACCAAATAGGAATATTAATTTAATTTATAATGCTTTCTGATAAACACTGACCCAGTAAGGTTTTTTAGATGACTACCTCTAATCTTCTCTGACATTTTTTCATGGTGCTGAAGTGACTTGTGGGTAGGTTTAAAAATAGGTATAATTTGTTTTGGGGAAGGTTTGGGAGTGTTCTGTAGAGTTCTGTTAAGGTGGAGTGGAGTCTGGTCTGTGGGGAATAAATGTGGAGGAATGGGCAAGGTTACCTTTCCACTTCTCAGCATGTTGAAATGACTTTGATGTTTTAATGAAGCAAATTGCTTGTTCTAACTGGCTATCACTGCAATAAAGAGATAAAATGTAATATTGAACTTGATGCCCTTTTGCTTTCTAAACGCATTAAAATGTTTTTAGGTGTATAGTGTTGATTGGAGCCAAACCAGAGGTGAACAGCTTGTGGTGTCTGGCTCATGGGATCAGTCTGTCAAAGTGGTATGTCAGCATTACTGTATTTAAAACAAATACTCTGAATTGTTTCTTTTCCAAAACATAATTTCTGTAATTTCACAGATAGTTTTGTTTTCAAGACATGTATTGAAATTGTTATTAGAATTTAAAATTGATTTCTTTGGGCTATAATTAGCTCAGTATTGATTATTTTGGCCCCTTAAAATTGGCACCTCTTGCTTTAGATAAAAATAGATATTAAAAATTGATGATATGTATTGCTTGTGTATGTATATTACCTATTTATATATATAGTATATATATGTGCATGAATTTGAATTTCCCTCTGTTAAGTAACTGATCTGTTCATTTGTTTGTAGTGGGACCCAACTATTGGAAAGTCTCTGTGCACCTTTAGAGGCCACGAGAGTGTCATTTATAGCACAATCTGGTCTCCCCACATCCCTGGTTGTTTTGCTTCAGCCTCAGGTAAATAATTGTATGCTTACCAGAAGCATTATTTGTAGAAAAGCGTGGCCTTGTTTTCCCCATTAGGTGGTGCTGTATACCTCAGATTCAGGGTGGAACCCAGAGTATATGACATACTGTTCTTTTGTACTCTTAAGACTGTTTCATTCATTGGGCCAGTGCTGTAGCTCATTTGGCTAATCCTCCGCCTGTGGTGCTGGCACACCGGGTTCTAGTCCCAGTTGGGGTGCTGGATTCTGTCCTGGTTGCCCCTCTTCCAGTCCAGCTCTCTGTTGTGGCCCGAGAAGGCAGTAGAGGATGGCCCAAAGTGCTTGGGCCCTGCACCCGCATGGGAGACCAGGAGGAAGCTCCTGGCTCCTGGCTCCTGGCTCCTGGCTTCCGTAGCGGCCATTTGGGGAGTGAACCAACAGAAGGAAGACCTTTCTCTCTGTCTCTCTCTCACTGTCTAACTCTGCCTGTCAAAAAAAAAAAAAAAAGTTTCATTCATTACCAGCCTCTTGACAAGAGTTAGCTGGGGGCCCAGATTACTTCTTGGGGATTCTAACTGTTGGAGAATAACTCATAGCTTCCTGGTAAGGACAAATCCATGGATGGCGATAAGAAACTAGGGTAAGAAATACTTTTGAAAGAGAAGCTCTTGAGTGTGTGTGTGTATTTTTAAATATTTATTTATTTGAAAGGTAGAGTTAGAGAGAGAGAGAGGTCTTCCACCTGCTGGTTCACTCCCCAAATGGCTGCAATAGCCAGGGCTGGGCCAGACCGAAGCCAGGAGCCAGAAGCCAGGAGCTTCTTCTGAGTCTCCCACGTAGGTGTAGGGGCCCAAGCACTTGGGCCATCTTCCTCTGCTTTTCCAGGCATGTTAGCAGGGAGCTGGATTGGAATTGGAGCAGCTAGGACTCGAACCAGCACCCATATGAGATACTGGCACTGCAAGCGGCCACTCCACCCACTATGCCACAATGCCAGCCCCTTGAGTTTTGTTTTAGAACACTGTTGACTTTGAAGACATATATGTGGGTATGTCAGCAAGCAGGTTCATTGTGGAGCTCAGTCTAGCCTTGTGACCTGAAATTGTGCTCTTGGCTCATGACTGGTAATTGAAGTGCTGGCAGGAAATCTGAGCACCCAGGAAGACTAAACAGAAGAAACTTGGGATGAAGCAAAAATTGGCAAACTACTGCCCTCATGTCACAGCGACTGACTCAATGACAGTGTTTGTAGATGAAGTTTTGTTGAATCAGAGCCATGACTTTTTATTCACATAGTGTCTGTGGCTGCTTTCAAGTCCAGTGGCAGAGTTGCGTAGTTGTGACATCTGAAACTGGCCCTCAGAGCCAGAAAGACTGTCTGGCCCTTTATGGGGACTGTTTGCTCACCTCTGGCATAGAGCCTTGAGGGAAGATCAAGAAATGGAAGCTCTTGTGCACAGTTGGTCATTTTAGTGAGGAGAGAAGACAGGAGCTAGAGGGAATGACAGTGTGTCTCCAGGTGTCTCTCATTTAGTTATGCTACATCCAAAGAACAGGTAGGGTAATCGTACCTTACTTGCCATAAACTATATCAATGCTCTGAGTTGGATTCCTTAGGAAATAGGACATCATAGAAATCCTTTCCATTAGTTGATTTTCTTATTAATTTTTTAATTCTAAAAACTACAAGTAGTCAAACTGGGACATGACTTTACTCTTGTGGTTAAGATACCATTGTCCCGTGTCGGAATACGTGGGTTTAATAATTATTCCTAGCTCCTGACTCCAGCTTCCTGCTAATGTGGACTGTGGGAGACAGTAATGATGGCTCAAATAATTGAGTTCCTCCCTCCCATGTGGAGAACCTGGATTGAGTTTCCAGCTCCCAGCTTTGGCCAACACCAGTAGTTGTATGCCTTTAGAGAGTGAACTAGCAGGTGGAAAGTCACTCACTCACTGACCACCGCTTACTACCCCTCCACACCACCACCAATTGCTCAAATTCTGGAAGTATTACTAAGCTGATGACACTCAAAAATGGAAACCTTAGGTAACCTGTGTATAGACAAACAGGTAACCTTAGGTAACCTGTATATAGGCAACTAGATTCATTTAGATTATTATTTTTTGAGATCCTAATGGTGACTGATCTATTTAGAGGCAATCAATTTAAGAAACATTTTGTTCTCTGTAAGAAATTACTGATATTATTTTCTAGAATGATGAGCAATGTACTCTATAAACTTATACAATTATTACTATTTAAATTTCTAAGTTAACAAGTCATTGCTTCTTTTGGTCATAATCTAAGTTAAATCTTTTCTAAAATATCTTGAGGTGGGATCAGTGATATATTTTTCCTCATCATATTTCCTTTTCCTAGGATTAATTTCTTCTTTGATGTTTTGTCCTTCTGTGACACAGCTAACCATAGGCTGGGTGTGTGTTAAGTCAATGGTAGTGGTGTTAATACACTTAGTTTGAGTTAATGAACCACCATTTAACCTGCATATAGTATAAATGCTGAGTTTATATTTATAATGGATCAGATCTGTAAGATGACTATAGTTTAAGGGTTATAATTTTACCATTGGTGAAAAGCCCTAACACAGAGAGTGTTAGCCCAAGTTGAATTAAAATGCTTGTAAGGATATGAATTAGACTGACTTTAACTTCATTTTCTTTGCGGTGGGATGGCCTTCGGCCATAACTATGGTGCAGAGAAGTTGTTTCAAACTCTGCATGAATTTAGAGGTAAAGAATAGATCCACCTTCAAAATGGACAGAGACAGGCTTCCTTCTGGAAGTAAAACAGTGAAAGCGTGTCTGCTCAGGATTCTGATGGGCGACATTCACAGTAAACTGAAATTAAAAATGAGTATATTTTGCATATTGGGAAACGTGTTAGTAAGTAGAACTCATTGAACCCCTGATGAGTTTTTAGAAAGTCCTTTATCCTACTATTGTATGTTACCTTGTTAATTTGTATTATTGTCAAGGGTTCTAAAATTGTCTTCATGCTTATAATTGTTCTTTTTATGCCCATGGCTGAATATGAAATCTGGTATCCACAAAATCATAAACTAGTACAGCTGCATTTATTTAAACATCAGGTATAATTGTGTGTATTAGCCCTTTATTTGGGCTGAGTCATGCACCTGTTCCTTTTATAGTGGCTTTTGTGTGGCATGGTATACTCACATATAATATTGACTCTGGATATTACACATGGAACACTCATTTGGTGTATGAGGCCAAATAGCAGAAAAAAAGATTCATTGTTTATACAGAGTTAGCAAGATAATTACAACTTTTTAAATGGGTACTGTATAAAAACAGTTATCAACAGAGTGATCATTTGCTTTCATAGAAGAACAGATCATCTGGTTAATTGTGTTACCTTCCATGTTGCATTAGAAGTTAATGTAAATAGTGATCATATCAGCCAGGAATTCTTTGGTTGAAAATGCAAGAAATTCTGACCCCAGCTGTCTTAAGAAAAAAGATAATTTACTTCCTCATGTAGTTGAAAAATTAGAGCTGGCTTATAGGCAGTGCTTAGGTGTAGGGCTCTGTCTTCTGTTGGATTCATCATTAGGTAACAAGCAATGCATGATGGTAGTAGCTCTGACCCCACATCCATCCTGGTTTCCATCCAGTAGGAAATGGTGAGAGATTCTTAGACGTCCAGGAGAGTTTCATGTTTTCTCATTGGTTCTGATGGTTCTGTGTGGATGTTCCTGAACTGATTACTGTTCTTGGGGGAGCAGCTTGTAATGTCTTGATTGGCTTAAGTCAGCATAGTTCTTTTTTTTTTTTTTTTTTTGACAGGCAGAGTGAACAGTGAGAGAGAGAGACAGAGAGAAAGTTCTTCCTTTGCCGTTGGTTCACCCTCCAATGGCCGCCGCAGCCTGTGCACCGTGCTGATCCAAAGCCAGGTGCTTCTCCTGGTCTCTCATGCGGGTGCAGGGCCCAAGGACTTGGGCCATCTTCCACTGCCCTCCCGGGCCACAGCAGAGAGCTGGCCTGGAAGAGGGGCAACCGGGACAGAATCCGGCGCCCCGACCGGGACTAGAACCCGGTATGCTGGCGCCGCAGGCAGAGGATTAGCCTATTGAGCCACAGCACCAGCCAAGCCCAGCATAGTTCTTGCAGCTGAGAATGGAAATTAGGAAAAGGTGGTACCCAAATGACATACTCAGAGAATGCAAAGAGTAAATCTTGATTAGGTGAGGTTAGTGGGTAGATTCTAGAGGGCCAGTGTCCATTGAATTGGCTGTACATCAAAGGCTTAAAAGAAATCAGATGGAATTTGATGACATAAAACAATGGACCTATAAGCTATAAATTATGTCTTAAAAAATCTTTGAAAGTGGTTTCTGTGAAATTGAATACAGCAAATCTGTTCTCTGCCAAAATTTTATGATTTTGGAAATTCATTGGAAGACTGATTTATCAAACATTTGACATTTTGCTGAGACAGTCTTATTGATGATTTTCAAATATTAGCCTACTTAATAAGTTTGAAAAAATTTAAAGTTTCTCTTTCACTTTACAAAAATAATGGAAGGAGTTGTGGTATGGCAAAAAGTTAAGGTAGATGCTGAAACTTTTGTTGTGCCTTAGCCATTTCAAGGGAGACAGGCAGATTTGCTTACCAAGTTATATACAATGCGATAATAGGCAGTTAAGGGCCCGCGCTGTAGCATGGCAGGTAAAGCTGCCATCTGCAGTGCCAGTATACCATATGGGCACCAGTTTGAGTCCCAGCTGCTCCACTTCCGATCCAGCTCTCTGCTATGGCCTGAGAAAGCAGTAGAAGATGGCCCAAGTCCTTGGGCCCCTGCACTGCATTGGGAGACCCAGAGGAGCTCTTGGATCCTGGCTTTAGTTCGGCCTAACTCCAGCTGTTGCAGCCATTTGGGGAGTGAACCAGAGGATGGAAGATCTCTCTCTCTCTCTCTCTCTCTCTGTAACTCTGCCTTTCAAATAAGTAAATAAATCTTAAAAAAAAAAATAGTTGAACTACTTAGCAGATTTTCTTTGCTTGACTTGTTTTTATGTATTTCCTATTGCACTTGTATATTATTTTATATAGCTGAATGCCATACACAGCCAACAGTATTTTTGGTTGTCATGTGAATAACCATCTTAGAATTTTTAAGCCAAATCTAAGGTTCACTGTGATTTTTGAGAAAGATATTGTCTGAAAGTCAGATTTTTATTTATGTATTTGAAAGGCAGAGTTGCCGGGGGAAAGGAGGAGGGGAGATATCGTCTCTCCACCAGTTCAGTCCGCAGATGGCTGCAGCAGCCAGGGTTGGGCCAGGCCACAGCCAGGAGCTTCCTCTGGGTCTTCCACATGGGTGCAAAGGCCGAAGAACTTGAGCCATCCTTTGCTGTCCTCCCAGGCACATCAGCAAGGAGCTTGATGGAAAGTAGAGCAGCTGGGACTCGAACTGGCACTTACATGGGATGCCATTGCTACATGCGGTGGCTTAACCCACTGCACCAGTGCTGGCCCAGTCAAATATTTACTGAGTGTCTGCTGTTTGCTGGGCACTGGGGATTTAATGAGGAAGAAAACAGTGTTCCTGCTCTTTGACAGCCTGTGTTCCAGTGTCAGTTACTTGCTGAGAGACCATTGGAAATATACCATGGCAAGGAATGTGAAGTTCTTTGAAGGACAGGTAATACAGCATGGTGGCCAGGAACTGGACTCTGCAGCTGGACGGCCCGTGATCAAGTTCTGGCTCCTCCAGTGCTGTGTGACTTTAGTCTTACTGTTTAATCACCGGCTCTTTGTTTCCCATTTCCAGAATAGGGATGACCATAATCTCCATCATGGAGTTCTGCGAGTGATTAAATGAGTTAATGGACTTGGAGGGCATAGAACAGAGCCTGGCACAGAGTAAGGACTATCTCAGAGTTACCTCTTGTTGTTAACACATGTGCCCAGAATTCTGTGGGAACCTGGAAATGGATTCCTGATCTTGTCAGGGTTGGCTGACCTTCCCTGAAGAAATTGTGTCTAAGCTGCTACTGTGTGAACGAGTAAGAGGTAGCAGATGAGAAGTGGGAGGCAGCGGTGTGGGTAAGGGGAGAACCGAGCATCAGAATGGCCTTTGCACTGTGTATGTGCTGCAAGCACGAACGGTCGTTGCTTATCAGAACTAAAACTCTGAGAACAGGTTTAAAGAAACTCGCTCTGACTAGAATCTGGATGCACGATTGTGTGATAACGCATGAGTCTGATGATTCTAAACCTTGCTAATCATCTGAATCATTGGTAGAGCTTAAAAAAAATTCTAGGCTCTGAGTCCTGCTGAATCAGAGTACCTCTGGGAGGCATGTTTTTTAATCCCAGCTGAATCAAGTGATCAGTCCCACTCGGGAAGCACTGCATTAGCTTGTGGAATAGCTCTGTTTGTGATGCCAAATTAATCACTTGTTCCTGTTGATGGAGTGGGAATTGCATGTTTGTTTTCATAGAAATATATTCATCTCTTTGAAAGAGATACAGAATGTTTTCAGCACTGAATTCAGAGAGAAAGTGGTGTCTTTTGGCTCAGAATTTCTTTCTTTCTTTTTTTTTTTTTTCTCATTTTCTTGCTGACCTTATGGTCTTTAATAGTTAATTCTCTAGTTTTGTCTTCTTGCTTACGGAAAGAAGCTTGTTATAAAACACACCATGATCTTTGAATAAATATAAACTCAACTGCAACACTCTTGGTTATAAAACCCAAAGTTGTAAAATACTTGTTTTTATGGTAGAAGCTTATATGATAGACAATCAAGATTTTTTAAATGTCTAATCCTGTGGTACACTTATAGCTAATTCTATCATTAACTGCTGATAATGATTTCTATTTTAAGATAATATATGAGGAATAATATTTAGGTTACTCCAATAATTTAATCACATTCTAGGTTGTATAGTATTTGCAAACCAGAATCCAGTTTTTTATCACTAGCTAAGTTAAGACAAAATGTGACTAGTTTTTAGAGTGACATGTTCGTTCACCTTCCATAACAGACTTTTCAAAGGACATTATGTTTTACCTAGTTTATGATAGTCACATTAGTACAAACTTCATATTTCTAAATTGTATGATATAGAAGGGAAGAATATTTATCTTTTTACATAAAGATGATTAATATGAAATAACTTTCTTCTGAGCCATGAAAACTAAATTACTGTTATTGCAGACTCCATATAATTGCATAAGTCATAGCCATGCCTGAATATGTGGGGTCCAGCCAGTAGTAAAAATAAACCTTGTTCTACTGTAAGAAAAAGGCATATTCCATCTGATAGGCATCTGGCATTTCAATTAGATTAAAGTTATCTGGGTCCCAAAGCACTCTTTTGCTGCTACTCTATTTATTTCAGTTTTGGAGGCTCCATTTATACTTATTCTCCTTACCTAACTTCTTACCTACTGCAGTTTGCAATTAGAGCCATGGGCAGCACTTCTGATTCCATGCTGTGCGTTTAAACTTGTGGGTTCTACAGCTGGTGGCAGGTCTGCAGCTGATAAGAGAAGTTGGCAATTCAGGTGCATCCATGGCACCACCACAGGGCTCTGATAAGTGTCTGGCTACAGTGAAAGGTCAGTTGGCCCACAAGATGTGATTAAAACAAGCATTGTAAGCACAGATGTCTTGGTGACTGAAAGACTTGAGTGAGTCATTGTACCTTTTGGCCAGAAGGCCTTTCTTACCTGGAAAACAAAGCGATGAGGACAGAGTGCCAAACCTGTACAACAAATGCAGGAGTGATTCTCAAGGAAGTGGAGTTCTTAACTCCTACAGAGCAGTCATCACATTTTTGTACCCCTTAAGTTGAACTACAAATCCATGGCCTTGCTTTTTTTTTTTTTTTTAAGATTTATTTATTTTACTTGAAATGCGGAGCTGCAGAGAGGAAGAGGCAGAGGCAAGGGGAGAGAGATCTGTCCACTGGTTCACTCCCCACATAGTTGCAATGGCCAGGGCTGGATCAGACTGAAGCCAGGAGCCAGGAGCTTCTTCTAGGTCTCTCACATGAGAGCAGGGGCCGAAGGACTTGGGTCATCTTCCTCTGCTTTCCCAGGCACATTAGCAGGGTGCTGGATTGGAAATGGAGTAGCCGTGACTCTAACTGGCACCCATATGGGATGCCGGCACTGCAGGCAGCGGTTTAACTTGCTGCTCCACAACACAAAAATATATCATAGAATTTAAGAATAACATCATACCTCACCTTAGCTGTTGTGTTGTTTAACCTCTTATTGAAGTAAAAACTCATACAGAACAGTGAATAAACTCATCAGGCAAACACTTGATAAAATTTCACAGTGAGCACATCTGTGTGACCAACATCTGGGTCAAGGAACAGAGTATCAGCAGAGACCACCCGATCCCCCACTAGCGTGATCTCTATCTGCTTTCCAGTTGCCTATTTCTGTACTTTTGTGTCTGGTTTCTTTTCTGTCTTTTAAAAGATTTACTTATTTGAAAGGGAATGACAGAGAGAGAGAGAGAGAGAGAGAGAGAGAGAATGAATCCATCTGCTGGGGCACTGCTGGAATGGCTGGGGCTGGCCAGGCTGAAGCCAGCAACATGGAACTCTGTTTGGGTCTCCCACATGGGTGGCAGGTGCCCAGCCACTTAGATCATCTTTCACTGCTTTCCAGGGTGCATTAGCACAGAGCTGGATCAGAAGTGGGATTCGAACTGGTGCTCCTGTGGGCAGTACCACAATACCAGCTCCATGTCTGGTTTCTTTAGCTGAGCATTATATCCTTTTTTTTTTTTTAAAGTTTTTATTTAATAAATGCATTTTCCATAGGTAGAACTTTAGGAATATAGTGGTTCTTTCCCCCATGCTCACCCACCCACCCCAATTCCCATCCCACCTCCCTCTCCCTCTCCCATCCCCTTCTTCATTATGGTTCATTTTTAGTTTGATTTTATATACCGAGGACCAACTCCATGTTAAGCACAGATTTCAGCAGTTTGCACCCACACACACAACATAGGGAGTACAGTTTGAGAACAAGATTTGCAGTTGATTCTCATGGTACAACTCATTAAGGACAGAGGTCCTACTTGGGGAGTAAGTGCACAGTGGCGTCTGTTGTTCCTTTAACAATTAACACTCTTATTTATGATGTCAGTGATCACCCAAGGCTCTTGCCATGGGCTGCCAAGGCTATGGAAGCCTTTTGTGACCACAGACTCCTTTAGTATTTGGACACGGCCATAAGCAAAGTGGATGTTCTCTCTTCCCATCAAAGTACCTCCTTCTTTGATGACCCTTTTTTTCCTCTGAGATCTCACAGAGATCCTTCATGTAGGAATATTTTTGAGCATTATGTCTTGTGAAGCTAAACAGTTCTTATTTCCTAGTCCACACTCATTGTAATGTTTTGGTCCTTTAAAGCGGTTCATGTACTTATGAAATGTAATGGGGTAAGCACCAACTCAGTGAATCTTAGTGCTTTTAGTCATGGCTGTTGCAGACTTTATCATTTCAGACCTAGTATTAGATACAAATGTTTGAAAGCTAATATAGACAGCATTTAGGTCTGAATCAAACATTTTTCTCTGGGACTGGGCTTTTTTAGAATAGAAATTTGGGGTAAATACCATTAACTACCTCCATCATAAATAACCTCCTTTGCCTACAAGTGCTAGAACTGGAGCCACCTCAGTGGCTGTGAAATGTATTGAAAAGCATACCCCTGGAAGGGAAGGGGTACTTGTGTCACCCCAGACTGGATTTCCCTATATAACCAGATGCACGGCCTTTGTACCTTCGGCTAGAAGAGAGGGACTGGCATTATACTTTCAGCAGACTGTTTAGGAAGAAAACCCCAAATGGCCGTCTTAGTCCTGGCAGCTGAGATCAGAGCAGGGAATGAGATCCCACCACTGGCCTTGTTGGGACGTGTCCCTGGTTGGTGGGAGCCTGCGTCAGTGGAGCTGTATGTCTTTCTAGAATCACTTGATGAGACGGGGATGTGCTATTCCCAGCAGACCAGTCAGTAGACATGCGTGTCACCTTGCTTTACACACCGAAGGCTGGAAGGTCATGAAAGGTTGTTGCATCAAAACTGTGTGGAATTCTGAAACAAATTCTCCGTGGTCAGGCCACGGAAAGTGATTATTTTTAGGGTCCCTGAAGATATTTGAAGCTCTGGATTGCAGCAGTTCTGAGCCGTTTCCATTCGGTACTTTCAGAATCATCGTTCTCTTTCATCCCTACCTTCTTATCTAGATACAAAAAATTGTTAGTTACTTTCATCTATCAAAGTGATTTTTAGCCTTTTATAAAGTAGCGGGATGGTGTTTTTAAATTAAAGAAGAAGCAAATCCCCCACACAAAGCAATAGTACATATTAATGGATCCATAAAAATGGAGTAAAAGTGTTACAGAAGCACAGAATACAGGACACATACCAAATTTATGATTATGGTGTCCTCTGGACAGGGAAGATGGGAAGTGAGATTGGAAATACAAATAGAAATAGCAGCTTTTTAGGTAGCATCTTATTTTATTTCTAAAATAACTGGGGCAAATATACAAAGTATCTGGGGGCAAGCACTGTGGCGCAGCGGGTTAAGCTGCCTCTCGGATGCCTGTATCCCTCATCCTGCATTGCGGAGCAGTGCCTCTTTGCCTCGTCCCCTGTTGCAGTGGTTTGAGTCCTGGATACTCTGCTGGCACTCTAGCTCACTACTGGTGTGCATGGAAGGCAGAGCAGATGATGGCTCAAGCACTTGAGTCTCTGCCACCCACTTTGGAGACCCAGATGGAGCTCCTGGCTTCAGCCTGACCAACCCTAGTTGTTGTGGGCATTTGAGGAGTTTCTCTCTCTCTCTCTCTCCCTTACGCTGTCTTCCCTCCCTCTTTCTCTGTCTCATTCTGCCTTTCAAATCAAATAATTTTAAGTATTTTTTTAAAAAGTTTGAGAAAAAATGCTTTTTCCATAATTTATAGAAGAAATGACACAGGTGAAAGAGTAGTGGCTCAAGAGGCAGCCATCATTGGCTTTCTGGCATTTGTCCTGCAGGAGCCTGAGGAGCTAGCATTGTGTAGCGTGAATCACTGGGGAGCCAGCTGACCTGGGTTCCTGTTCTCCTGGTCCCACCACGGAGTGTCCTGGGGGAGTTATTTCATCTCTGTGCTGCAGGCGCCTCATCTGTAAAGGATTCTAATCATTTTATACTGTCAAAATTCCTGCTTCGAATAGTTACTGTGATGTCTTACAAAAAGCTAACACACATGAAATGCTTACAACAGTATTTGGCATGTAGGAAGCACTCAATAAATAGGATATTGAACACAGAATGACTTATAAATATGGGTGTATTTCTCATTTTAAACAGTTATTAAGAACTTACTGTATATCTTGTGCCATAAGAAGCCCTTACTACCTTATTCCAACTTTATAAAACATGTACTTTATCACGGGGAAGGAAACTGAAGATCAGCAAAGCTAAGAGATGTGATTAAACCCCAGCAGCTGTCAAATGACTGAGAGGGATTAGAACCAATCTCTGTTGTTTCTCAGAGAATTGTGTGTACAGAGTGCTGATGTTGTTTACTAAACATGATGATTTTCAGTACTTTTCCCGCCCCAAAGTAAAATAACTGGGCATGTGTTTAATCACTGTTGTATTTGTCTTAGGGTGAGATTCAAATTTTCTTCTTTGAGTACCCTAAAAAACATTATCATGGTGCATTAATTTTTTGTAGTCCTTCACTTTTAGTAGTTCTTATGCATTATTATGGTTTAAGAAATGCATAAAGAGAAAAGTATCCTACCAGTGAAAGCAGTGTGTTTTTGCTGGGTCTATCACTGTGAGCACAGCATATCCTCAGCATCCAAATGCCGTGGTGGAAGGTGACCAACTCTTCCTTTGTTCCAGGTGACCAGACTCTCAGAATTTGGGATGTGAAGACAACGGGAGTCAGAGTTGTGATTCCAGCCCATCAGGCAGAAGTTTTGAGCTGTGACTGGTGTAAATACAATGAGGTATAGGAAATGACTGTCCTGAGCTGCTGCTCTTCCTCATGTTAAAATGTTCTAGATTTTATTTATCTTTGTTCCTGTGGGCTTTGATTGTGTTCCTGGACCCATTAAGTTAAATTCAATGCCTTTCATTTCCAATTAATGATTCTTACTGACCTGTATTAGCATTAATTGGATTTAAGTGCTCATAAACAGGCAAAATAAGAAACAGAAGTTCTCAAAAGTTCAGCAGCACAGCCTAAATTGTTTGTTTGGGAAACAATTTACTGAATTTTTTTCTTGATTGGTCCTAACCCTGCCACTTTGTTTCATCTCTTCTATTCATTTCTTTTTCACTTTGTTAGGCAGCTGAACTGTTTGTAACTTAGTTTTTAATTAGACAGTCTTATCAGTTTTACAAATTTCATGGTTTTTTTTTTTTTTTTTAAGATTTTTACTTATTTGAAATACAGAATCACAGAGAGAGGTAGAGAGAGAGAGAGAGAGAGAGCTTCCATCATCTGTTTCACTCCCCAAATGGCCACAATGGCTGGAGCTGAGCCCATCCGAAGTCAAGAGCCAGCAGCTTCCTCCAGGTCTCCCACATGGGTGCAGGGACCCAAAGACCCGGGCCGTCCTCTACTGCTTTCCCAGGCCACAGCACAGAGCTGGATCAGAAGTGGAACAGCCAGGACTAGAGCCAGTGCTCATATGGGATGCTGGCACCTCAGGCTGGGGCTTTAACCTGCTATGCCACAGCGCTGGCCCCTTCTTTTTTTTTTTTTTTTTTTTACTATATTTGAAAGGCAGAGTTAGAGGGAGAGACAGAGAAAGAGATCTTCATCCACTGGTCCACTCTCCATGGCTACAATGGCCAGAGCTGGACAAGGCTGAAGCCAGGAGCCAGGAACTCCATCTGGTTTTCCCACATAGGTGGCAGGGACCCAAGCTCTTGAACCATCTTTTGCTGTTTTCCCAGGTGCATTAGCAAGGAGCTAAACCAGAAGTGGAGCAGCTGGGACTTGAACTGGTACCTGTATGGGATGCCAACATCGCAGGCAGCGGCTTAACCTGCTGCACCATAATTTTATGTTTGTCTTCCTTTTTAAGCTTACTAAATTTTCATGCTTTTGTAAGAAAGCAGTGTCCCAATGTTATTTTTTGTAAAAGTTTCAGTTAAACACATGAGCATATGAATTGGCGAGAGAAATGGATGAAAATGTGTTAATGTTCTGTTTATGTACCTGAAGTGGTTTGTTGACCGTGACAGTGGCTTTGTTTTTGTCCTAGTTGTAAATTACTTAATAAAAATTAAAAGAACATTATACTGTATTGGCCAAGTTCTTTAAATTAAAAAAGTAATAAATAAATATAGCACATATTCAATAATCATACTTGATTTAAAAACACTTTCAGTTCTGATGACTATAGTTTCAGTCTCTCACTAGAAATGGGTTTTCCATGTTAGGGTAGTTAAATTGTGGCTTATGTGTTATAGCTTTGGGAATTCTGAAAAGGATTCTGATATATACTGGAAAGTGTTAAAAAAAACTGGGGGGGCCGTTGTTGTGGCATAGAGGGTAAAGCATCCCTTGTAGGCACCAGTTCACATCCCTGCTGATGGCCTGGAGGAAAGGCAGCAGAGGATGGCCCTTGGGACCCTGCCACCCAAAGACGCTCCTGGCTTTGGCCTGGCCCAGTGCTGGCCATTGTGGCCATCTTGGGTAGTAGACTAGGGTGGAAGATCTCTCTTTCTCTCTTTCCCTCTCTCTGTGTAACTCTTGCAAAATAAGTAAATAAATCTTTAAAAAATTTTTTTAAGCATTAAAACTTTTCCTCCAGTGAGCTTATGTTGAATCCCAGCATACTCAGACAAGGAAGTGCTGCTCTGGTTGATGTGGGGTAGGCTGAGTGTGGACCCAGCATCTGGCCTATTCAGCCAGGAACTCTTGGTTCATCTTGGACCCTGTATAGTGAGATTTCTGCACTTGACTAGGTAAGAGACTCACCTCTGTTGGCATAGATTCTCAGATCTGTTCAGATTTTGTTTTAAGGCCTTGATCCAAGAGAGTTGGGAACAATGATTGGTTTAGATTTAGAAGAACATAAAAATTTAATTTATACCCTGAGCTCTTTCAAATATTCTAAAATTAATAGACTACTTGCCTTTCAATGCCTGTTGAAAACCTTTTGAAAAGAAAAGTGGGCTCATTTGTCAGATACAGTTTATTAAAAGATTTTTTATTTGAAAGGCAGAGTGACAAAGAGGGAGAAAGAGAGAGAGATCTTTCATTTACTGGTTCATTCCACAAATGGCTGTAGCAGCCAGGTCTGAGCCAAGAGAAGCCAGAAGCCCCCTCCTAGTCTCCCATGTGGGTAGCAGAGGCCTAGGTATTTGGGTCATCTGCTGCCCTCCCAAGGGCATTAGCAGGAAGGTAGATGGAAAGCAGAGTAGTTAATAGCCCAGACTTGAACCTGCTTAATCCGCTGTGCTATAATGCCGGCCCCTGTCAGATACAATTTTTATCCCATATGTACTTACTCCTACTACCAAAGGTGAGCAGAAAAGTCCACAATGCCATCAGCACTGTGCCTTTTTCTGTTGTGTGTAGTGTTCCATCATAGTCATAAAACAAGCTGAGTTTCTTTTCTCTCAAGTTACATTAATTTTTGCTGTGTGGTGTCTATTTTGATCCCTTCCTACATACATTTTTTTTTTTTTTTTTTTTTGGCTTTTGAAGAACAACTCTTGGGTTCGTATTAAGTAATTACCAGAAAATAGATATTCTTCCCAGTACGAGAGACCATGTACTGCTTGCTTGCCTAGGTGTAACAGTTTATTTTTCTTTGAATTGTTTTCCAGAATTTGCTGGTAACAGGGGCGGTTGATTGTAGTTTGAGAGGCTGGGACTTAAGAAATGTACGACAACCAGTGTTTGAGCTTCTGGGTCACACCTATGCCATTAGGAGAGTGAAAGTAAGTATTTTTCTTTTTATATGTAGAATAAAAATATAGGCAATCAACGAAGCGCGTATAAAAGAATGTTTTTGTGTTTATGGGTTGGGGTTAATGATTCTTTTATATGTTTGTTTTTGTTACCCAATTAATGGTAGTGGCTATTGAAAGATAAAATTAGGTAAGTTATTTGAATAATTTTTTAATGACTCAGAACTGGTAGACCTTCAGGACTTAGAATTAAATAAAAATGTTTTCACATTCTGTCATCCTCAGTCTACTTACTCCTTTTAATACTGTTTTATAACTATAGCAGTTTACTTTTGGTATTAGGTTATAATTTTCCATGTAGTGGGCAGTTGTCTTTTCTTGTTTGAAACTGGTATAAAGAGGTGGTTAATTCTTTGTTTTCCCTAGTATGGTATCATATGTGAATGTTCACACATGTTAGAAACATAGAAAATTTTCCTTTCTGTGACTTGCAAGGGAGGACGTACCTTGTTTGGCCATCCTTACAGTGACCTGAGTTAGTGTCTCAGCTTTTGTTCAGGCAGGTTCTACTAGTGGTTGTGGACACAGTCTTACTATGTGATATCTCCAGGGTCAATTTTTTTTTTTTTTTACATTAAGGGCATTATTGATATTGTTAATAAGATTACTGTGTTATTACTATTTTAAAAATTCTGAATTTCACTTAGATTAATATTTAAATTTATACTGGCTGTAACATAACACATGAGGCACAGTACTCTGTTTTAGTTTTTCTTGGCAACCCTTTTGTGCCCAGCTTTCAATAGTTGAGAAAAGTTCCATATGTATATTTCTGCACAGTTCTGAGAATAAAATGGGGTAATATAGTGGAAATACTTTGCAAAAAAACCTGTAAAGAGTTATTCAGATGTAGTTATATTACAGTGCTGGTAAGACAAACATTGAAGAAATACAATTATAAAGGACAGCCTATTAAAGTATGTTTATTACTTCTCTAGAATACATTGTTTTTAAATTAGAAATTTTTGATCTTTGATATTTTTCATTAGTTGTATTTGTACATAGAAATAACAAAATTTTTAAATTTGTATATAAAAATTATTCTAACGATGTTATTTATCATTTAAATGATACTTATGATTATAGCAATCATGTTTTCTTAAAGTTGTTAGGTTATATAATTATATATGTGTATACGATCACATACAGAAATCCTTTATATTTGTAAGAATCATTTTTTAATAGTATGAAATTGTGTTTAATTTTTCCAGAAGAACAACATTTTGGAAATATTTTATTCCAGATAAACTCTAAAAAGCTGAGCTTAATTGGAGAATATAAAAATAAATTTTTTTCCTGTAGGTGGATATGTAAAAAACCAAAAGATTTTTGCATCAAATAAAAGCATGTAAGATTCAAGGAGCATACTTTTAAGTAACATCCCTGACTAAACTTATGTGTGTAATAATGTTATGGAATGACCATGGGAAGTAGCATGTTGTCATTACAGCTAAGTTCAATTTTTGTTTTTGTTTTCTGCAGTTTTCACCATTTCACGCTTCAGTACTGGCCTCTTGCTCTTATGACTTTACTGTAAGGTACAGTGGTTTTTAATACATTTCACTGCAAAATAAAATACCAAGTAGCAATTTTGTGTTTTTGCAACTTTTATCAAAGATAGTATGTTTGCCTTACTATCAGGAAAATAATCTGAGCTGGGCACATGTGAGTATTTACCACTAGGACTGGTGTTGTTTTTCCTGCTTTCATGATCCTGCCACATATCTGAGTAAATTCTTTCTATTCAAAGATAAGCCCAGTTTCTCTGCTTAAAAGCCTCTTATTCCTGTCTAATTTATTGGCAATTGTCTCTAGTACAATGTTAAATAATTCCTGGTGTTAAAGAAAATGCCTTTAGTGTGGAATTAAGATAAATTATACAGACAGAAATATATTTCTTTATCAGTGCTGTGATGGACTCATGTTTTCTTTTTTTAAAAATCAGTAATGAATCTTAAATTTTGTGGGAAGCTTTTTTTAGCATCTATGGAGATAATCATGCTGTTTTCTTCTCAGAGCTACAGCATCAGCGTTACTATAATAAGGGATTGATCCAGCTGTGCATTCCTAGACTCACTCCTACTTGTTCTTTGTAGCTAATTTTCTTGTTGTAGTGTTGATTCTGGTTGCTCATGTTTGATTTAGAGCTTTTGCATCAGTATTCAAAGGTGGTATTAATCTGTAGCTGGTTTTTTTTTTTTTTTTGGCATTTGTAACTGTATTTTACTTGATTCAAAGAAAAGAATTAAGGCATTTTCCTTCATGTTCAGAATTCTGGAACAATATTTGCAGCATTCAGGTGATTTGGTCTTTGAAACTTTGTAAGAATTCCTGTGATATTAGCTGCTATGTCCTTTTTTTGCGCAGTACTTTTTTCTTAATTTTTAAAACATTTCTTCTATGGAAATGGAAATGTTTGTTTAAGCTTTCTATTTCTAATGGGATCAATTTTAGAAATTACCCTTTACGTGTAAATTTTCATATTTGTATAGATTTGTGTACTGCTTTATGCTTTTTAAATTACTTTTTCCAATGGTTATTTCACTCTTGTCATTTCTAAGTTTTAATATTGTGGATATTCCCTTGATTGAGTTATATAGTGATTTGTGTTGCTATTTTTCTTTAGCAAATGGAATTTTGATTTTTTTTTGACAGGCAGAGTTAGACAGTGAGAGAGAGAGACAGAAAGGTCTTCCTTCCGTTGGTTCACTCCCCAGATGGCCGCTATGGCCATTGTGCTGTGCTGATCCAAAGCCAGGAGCCAGGTGCTTCCTCCTGGTCTCCTGTGCAGGTGCAGGGCCCAAGCACTTTGGGCCATCCTCCACTGCCTTCCTGGGCCACAGCAGAGAGCTGGACTGGAAGAGGAGCAACTGGGACAGAATCCGGCTCCCCAACCGGGACTAGAAACTGGGGTGCCGGCACCACAGGTGGAGGATTAGCCTAGTGAGCTGTGGCGCTGGCTGGAATTTTGATTTATTAGAACTGTTTTTCTATTCTCTCCTTTATTCTGCTTTTATTTTTGCTTCCTTCTTGGTACTTTCTTCTTCTTCTTTTTTTTTTTTTTGTTTGTTTTTTTTCCAGTTTTTTGACCTGGGAGTTTATTTTTATTCTTTCATTTTGTTAAGTGTTTAAAGCTATAGATTTTCTTTTGTTTACTATTTCAATTATAGCTTAAGATTTCTGATACATAATTTTTCATTATCGTTTTAAAAATTAAGAAGTTCTGCTTGCCTTTCCTCTTCTTCTAACAGTTATATAATAGGAAAGTGCTGTAATCTATTCAGTTTCTCCATGTCAGTGCTCACCATCTACCCCAAACATTTCCAGACTGAAACTGTGGAGCTAGATCATTGGCTGTGGGTTAGAGCTCTGTATGTGGAGATGAAGGCCATTCACTTACTGGAGATTCAGTCTATAAGAATAAATGAGTCAAAGGGAAATAAGTGTAGAGAAAGAAGAGCAAAAGGAGTATTTTTGGAAGGAAAATGGTGTGTGAAGGCAGAAGAGAACAGCCTGCTAGAAACAGGAAGAGACCTGGAGCATGCTGTGTGTCATAGAAAATGCAGGAGGAGAGGGCTTAAGCAAGATGAGGATGGCTGGGGCTGTGAGATCCTCCAGATGGGGTGGACAGGAGGAAGAGGAAGGCTAGGATCCACTCGTGGGATCAACAGGGATTTCCAGATACGGAATCTAGTTGAATTTCAGAACCTTCCTGGTGTTTGAAACTGGTCGTGAGATGGCATTAGCAATGGAGAGGATGTGTAATCTTTTGCTGATATCATCTTTAGTGTCCTTGACAGATTTAATTGGGTTTTTCTGACTTTTGTGACCTATCAACTGAGGGATATCTTAAATCTCTCTAGGTGTTGTTTGTGATTAAAGGAGTTGACCTACTGACAACCCATGCTTGGTTTTGGAATTGTCATCATGATCTTAACCTACTCACTGTTTTGTCTGTATACTTCAGTACCTCTAAGTACCTGGTTAGGAAATACCTTACTTCTGTGGTTGTAAATTTTTCTGAATATCCATTGCATTGCTCTTAAAATCTTGTAGGTATCAAACCATTCTCAGAAATCATCACAATTTTTGGCTCACAGTCTAATTTCCCTCTACCTTTCAGTAATTAGGCTTTGCTTCTTTTTTGAGCACTGAGCAAGTCTGTAGATTAGGGGATAGATTTTCTTTTCTTTTTTTTTTTTTTTCAAAGATTTATTTTTATTTATTTGAAAGACAGAGTTACAGAGAGAGAGGTCTTCCATCCTCTGGTTAACTCCCGAGATGGCTGCAACGGCCAGAGCTGTGCTGATCCGAAGCCAGGAGCTTTTTCCAGGTCTCCCACATGGGTGCAGGGGCCCAAGGACTTGGGCCATCTTCTACTGTTATTCCAGGCCATAGCAGAGACCCGGATTGGAAGAGGAACAGCCAGGTCGCAAACCGGCGCCCATATGGGATACTGGCACTTCAGGCCAGGGCGTTAACCCGCTACAGCGCCGGCCCCCTCCAGGCGGGGTGGGGGGGATAGATTTTCAGTATTCCTGGGCAAGAGATGACTTAGGTCCTGATTCTGAGACATGCCAAAAAATTAAAGGTGTGACAACTGTATTTGTGAGCATGTGGAATCATTGAGATGCTAGCTAAATAATAGGAGGGCTTTAACATAAAGCTGAAAAGGATATTTCAGTAGGTGGTTATCCTGTGGAACATAGAGACCAAGTTTCTTTACATGTAACATGGAACTTAGTAGTATCTGGGAGGACAGAGAGGCAGAGAGAGAGAGAGAGAGAGAGAGGTCTTCCATCGTCTGGTTCACTCTCCAAACGGCTGCAACAGCTGGAGTTGGGCCGAACTGAAGCCAGGAGCCAAGAGCTCCTCTGGGTCTCCCATGCGAGTGCAGGGGCCCAAGGACTTGGGCCATCTTCTACTGCTTTCCTAGGCCATAGCAGAGAGCTGGATTCGAAGTGGAGCAGCCTGGACTTGAACCGGAGCCCATATGGGATGCTGGCACTGCAGACAGCGGCTTTACCTACCAGGCCACAGAGCTGGCCCCCTGTTTTCAACTTTTGTGTCTCAGGCCACATCCTGAGCCCTATTGCCTATAATCTCAGCAAAAGGCTATACATCTTCTTAAATATAATCATGGAAATCAAGCACAAGCTATATCAGTTTCCACCTACAAATTTATATAAATCTATACCTCTTCATTTCTCTTTCCTTAATTGCAGCCTTGGACATGAGTGGTGTGGATGCCTGAAACTCCTGTGTCTCCAGGACTTTACTCCCTGACGTTGCTTCTCCCTCCTGTGTCATCAGTTTGCAGCTCCATTGCAGCTCCATTGACTTTTCTCCTCAGCCTGAAAATCCTTCCTGTGTCCTGTGCTTTCCTGTTCCTTTTCTCCCGTGTTTCTGTTTCCTTTTTAGCCACACTTGTAGTGTCTGCTTACGTTTCCTTTTACAGGCCCATTCTCAGCTCCTCAAAGTCCCAGGGTACTCCGCTGTGGAGGTCTTCCCCTATATTATGAGCCTATAAAATGGATCCACATCACTGATTAAGCAGGGTTAATTATACTGAAGAGATTTTTATGCTTTGCTTTTGAAGTGCTTTGGCAGTGAGTAATTCATTTATGATTGATTATGATTTTTCTTGGCAATCATGCTTACTCAGGAATTCTTGTGAAGAAAAAAAATCTAACCTAGAAATTGCTTTCACATGGAATGAAATGTTTCCAAATACCAATTTATCTATCAATAATGTTATTATATTAATTTTAAATATAATGAAATTTAGTTCATGTAAGAGTATTTAAAATTTTCCGCTCAGAGGCATTAGACCCTTGGCGGCATATAGGCTCAGACACTTAGGGTTACACATACACTACTCCTCAGCCCACCCTGGCTTCAGCCCCCACTGCTCTACCTAGGTCGCTCTGGCAAGAGCCACCAGCGGTCTGTGTCGGACCAAATCTGGTCCACCTGTCAGCACTTGTCATGCTGAACCTTGCTGCTGTATCACACTGTTGATGAGACGTCCATTCCAGAAATTTCCTGTCCCTTGTTCTCCTCTGACCCTTCTTGTGCTTCATCATGGCCTCTCCTTCCTTCCCGTTAACCATGACAGGGTCCCTTTGGCTTGGCTCTCATTTACACACCCAATATGAGCCAGGACTCCCAGCCCCCTCCAGCTGTGCCCTCTTTGGGCTTGAGCCTTAGCCCTTCACATTCAGCTGTCTGAGTGCTGGCCGTTGGCCCTGAGTGTCCCCCAGGCATCGTCTCACACTGAGCTCCTTGTTTCCTGCTGGTCTTGCTTGTTTATCTATCAGCTAATGGTGACATTATCCCTCATCAGACAAACTCTGAGACCTGGAATTCTCCCTTTTCTGAGAGATTGATAAATATTTTTCCAAATATGAAGCAGAGTACAAAACTTTTTAAACCAAATTCCCTCACAAGCACTAAAAAGAACAGTGTCATTTCATTTTCAGAAATAGAATTTTAATTTTAACATACATTGTAGCTCTAGCAGTACTGTTTTACCTCTATACAAAGTATAACTGGAGGCTAGAAATTGTGCATTCCAACATTGGATTGTCACTTATAAAAAGGAAAATAAATAAAATCATTTGAAAAACTTTCATTTTTGGATATATTCATTATGTGTATGAACTTTAATTGCACTAATGATTTTTTGTGAATCCAGTCTCATTATTTCTGTGTGGTGACCACCAAATGGAAAGGTCAAAAGTGCGTTTTTGGTAGAATTTTATCCCATGTGATATGAGTTAAATTTATCCTCTGAAGAATTTTATGTCTGATTGAATTGGTGTTTTTAGTGCCAGAAAAATAATTTCAACAGAAAGAAAAAAGATTTATGGTATAAGACCAATAGTTAGCTCTTTAGTTTTTAGCACTGATAATTACACAGCTATCATTGTTAGATTCTGGATAGTTACTCTGTATAATACAGGCTCTTCCAATATAAGTGCCCATTGTTAACATTTTGTTTAGTTTTTTATTCATGTGAAAGGTAGAGTTACAGAGAGACACAGAGAGATTATCGTCTGCTGGATTATTCCTCCAGTGGCTGCAGCAGCTAGGGCAGAACCGGCCAAAGCTGGGAGCCTAGAACTCCATCAAGGTCTCCCACATGGGGCAGAAGCCTAAGGACTTGGGCCATCTGCTGCTGCTTTACCAAGCACATTAGTAGGAAGCTTGATCAGAAGTGGAGCAGCCAGGACTCGAACTGGTGCTCATATGAGATGTTGGTGTTGCAGGCAGCAACTTAAGCTGCAGCCACAACACTGGGCCCTAGTTTTTCAAACTTTAAAATTTTCATTCTAGCATTTTCATATAACATTTGGTGGGTGTTATATCAAAGTTGAAGATTCATGAGTATTTTAGTGTTATGAAATGCAAGTTTTGTATTTGTTTTGTGTAGATGTGTATCATACCCTGTAGAGGAAGAAGCTTTGAGTTCTTATTTAGTAATTCTTTATGTTTCACTAAATAATGAAAATCTACTATGTAATATATAACATGGCATTTTCTATTATTTACCATGGTTTTAGTTAAAGAAAAACTTCAACCTTTATGAAAAATATCAGAACTTCCTCCTGGTAATGAGCACTGTACTGCATAAAAGTATACATTCATTCTTTCTAAATTTCACTCAGGTTGGTACTGAATCTAAAATGTTTCATAGTGAATGAGTTCCACCCTTCTCCGAATGTCATCAAAGACTGTGGCTCATTATCTTCCTCCTGGTGTAGCCACTCTTAGGTTACTTCTCTTTCTTGTCGAGCCTTATTGGCTTTGTTAACCATCCATAAGCATGAGTTGATCTCTGAATGGCTGTTTTGGGTTTCTTATCAAGCAGATCATTTGATAAGCAATCAGAAATCAGTAAACCAGGTATGTCTGGCTGCCAGACGAAGGTAAAAGCTGCTTCTGTTATGTGTTTTCTTTAGAGAGAGTAACAGTTTATCATTTCCACATGGTAGTGTATACTTCTCAGATATTTAAAGATGTAACTTCCATAAATTGATAAAGCTAAAAAGATCATGGAAGGGCCGGTGCCGTGGCTCACATGGCTAATCCTCCGCCTGTGGCGCTGGCACCTCAGGTTCTAGTCCCGGTTAGGGCACCGGGTACTAGTCCCGGTTGCTCCTCTTCCAGTCCAGCTCTCTGCTGTGGCCCAGGAGGGCAGCGGAGGATGGCCCAAGTTCTTGGGTCCTTGCACCCGCATGGGAGACCGGGAGGAAGTACCCGGTTCCTGGCTTCGTATCAGCGCAGCGCTGGCCATAGCGGCCATTTGGGGAGTGAACCAACAGAAGGAAGACCTTTCTGTCTGTCTCTCTCTCACTAACTCTACCTGTCAAATAAAAAAAAAAAACATCATGGTAGCCTCAAATAAGGTAACATTCTTTGGTTTCATGATACTTTTATAAGTATTCTAACCCTTAAATCAAAATTAAAAATTGGTGATCTTTTGTAATAATAAAACAAAATAACCACTTCATTTTTAAAGATTTTTTTGGTGAAAAAAACATGAAGTGAATTTTAGTTTTAATGATACACAGCGTGGTGCGCCGGCCGCAGCGCGCCAGCCGCGGCGGCCATTGGAGGGTGAACCAACGGCAAAGGAAGACCTTTCTCTCTCTCTCTCATTGTCCACTCTGCCTGTCAAAAAAATAAAAAATAAAAAAAAATTTTAAAAAATGATACACAGCTGTAGTCATCTACAGTTTGTATGTGGGAATCTCTCTCTACCCATACCTGCAGCATTAATATTTCCAGCTCAACTGTTAAGCTACTTTTCAGTTACAAAATTGTACGGCTGTGCTCTGCTTTAACATCAAGCATGTTTATAGAATATCTTATATGACAGCCATTGTAATAGACATTTTGGAATTCTTACTGGGGAAATGATAAGAATAAAGACTTGGAGAAAACTACAAACACACCTGAGGGAACCCTGAGCGTGTCAGTTTCATTCATGTAATAGGAGATTATGTGCTCACAAATGCAAGTATAGATATGGAGTCATAGAAGGTACATATTTAATGAAGTACTCGTGGGCTGGCACGTTCCCTAGTATCATAGCAGTTAGGACCACAGGCTGTGGAGCCAGACTGCCTGCTAATACTTAAATAATTATGCTAAGCAAGTTATTTTAAAACTATATACCTCCTTGTCCATAAAATGGAGATAACAGTTCCTACCACATAAGTTCTGTGATGAGCTAATAGACACAGTTGCTGGAGCATACTAAGTGCTAGGTAACTGTCTGGCGGAATGAGTGGTGGTAGAAGACTAGTTTCCTTGGGTCTGAGGTCATTTCAGCTTTAGCCTTCAAAGGTGAACTACTCATTTTTGTTTTATGGTAGTGAAAGCAAACAGTCGCAGCATGACCTTTTGTTGTCATCTGCTCCTTTCGGGGGAGAGGCAAGTACAAAGTAGGGTAGAAAGATATCTAGAATCATCTCTGTCCCTCCACTTACCTTATTCTCTAAAGACCTTTAGGCAAGTTCAGTGGGTTAGACACCTGTTACAAGGTGCAGTGAGCATTTGGCCCTTTGAGTGAGACTTGGGATGAAAGGCTGCCTCCTCTATTTACTGGCTGGGAAGTGGTGCTTACCTGGTGACAGTGTTCAGAGGGTTAAATGAGTAGTATCCGTAAATGCTTTTTTTTTTAAAGAGTTATTTATTTATTTTTTATTTTATTTTATTTTTGACAGGCAGAGTGGACTGAGAGAGAGAGAGAGACAGAGAGAAAGGTCTTCCTTTTCCGTTGGTTCACCCCCCAATGGCCGCTGTGGCCGGCGTGCTGCGGCTGATGCACTGCGGTGATCCGAAGCCAGGAGCCAGGTGCTTCTATTTGAAAGTCAGAGTTACACGGAGAGAGGAGAAGCAGAGAGAGAAAGAGAGAGGTCTTCCATCCACTGGTTCACTCCCCAATTGGCCACAACAGCCAGAGCTGCGCCGATCTGAAGCCAAGAGCCAGGAGCTTCTTCCAGGTCTCCCACGTGGGTGCAGGGGCCCAAGGACTTGGGCCATCTTCTGCTATCCCAGGCCACAGCAGAGAGCTGGATTGGAAGAAGAGCAGCCAGGACTTGAACCAGAGCCCATATGGGATGCCAGCACTTCAGGCCAGGGCGTTAATCCGCTGTGCCACAGAGCCGGCCCCCGTAGATGCTCTTGACTTGTAGTAAGCGCTAAGAATAATGGCAGGTGTTTGGAATGAGAATACTCAGTAATGCGTTTCCTGTTTTATCTTGTGTGTAAGTACCTTAGGGAGAGTTGGGTATTAATCATTTATGCCTTAATACCTTACCCACTCTACATTAAGACAGTTGCATTGCTTAAACTCATCAAGGAGCTTTGTCATGGGCAATTTTATCACACTGTGAAGGTGAGGTAGGGGAAGTGAACCTGGTGAACTTGGTGCAGCATGAACCAGAACAGTGGTCACACAGTGTGAAGTTGAACAGAGGGGGCGTTTTGTTTACATCCATAGCCAAGTGACCGTTTCTACTTCATTGCCACCTATTTAAATCTTTTCCTCTAAATTACTGCAGTAGTTATCTATATAGGTTTAAAAAGTATATTTATTTATTATAAAATTTAATTTAGTTATAATTTAGTTTCTTATGCAGTCACATGACTCCTCCCTGAGGCTTTTTTGTCAATCATGAGATGTATTGTCCTTTTTTTTCTGTTTTGCTATTTTTTTCAAAAAAGGTTTGTTTATTTGAAAGGCAGAGTTACAGGGAGAAATGGAGAGTGAGGGAGAAAAGACACCTTCCATCTGTGTGTTCACTCCCCAAATGGCATCAATAACCAAGGCTGGGTCAGGCTGAAGCCAGGAGGCAACACCATCTCAGTCTCTCATGTGGGTAGCAGAGGCCCAAGCACTTGGACCACCTTCCACTGTTTTCTCAGGTGTATTACCAGGGAGCTGGATTGGAAGTGGAACAGTAGGGACTTGAACCAGTGCTCATGTGGGATGCCAGTATTGCAGGAAGTGGCTTAACCTGCTATGCCACAACGCCAGCCCTGAGATAAATTTTTAGGAAATGTAAATGTCAACAAAGATGGAAAGCTTCTTACATAGTGCCCAGCCCACATTGGAGACACAGTAACTTTTATTTTCTTTTTCAATCCCATGTACTCAAACATATATTCTTCAAACTTTATCTATAGTACCATATTATTATAAATATATATTGTTATATTTCTGATCAAAATTGCTAAAACTCAGCAAAATCACAAAGAGTCTGAAATCATGATATCTGAAATTTATTTTTAAAAGCTTTAGCAAAAATACTGTTTTATGTTGGGGCTGGCATTTTGGCATAATGGGTAAAGCCACTGCCTAGAATGCCTGCATCCTATGTGGGTGCTGGTTCATGTCCCAGCTGCTTCACATCTGACCCAGCTCCTGGTTAATGACCTGGGAAAAGCAGCAAAAAAATGGCCCAAGTTCTTGGGCCCTTGTCTCCCATGTCTCCCATGTGGGAGACCCAGAAGAAGCTTCTGGCTTCTGTGGGGCCCAGCCTCATCTGTTGCAGCCATCTGGAGAGTGAACCAGTAGATGGAAGATCTCTCTCTGTTTCTCCCCTTATGTCTATAACTCTTGACTTTCAAATAAATAAATGTCTTAAAATTATTTTACATAAGTTTGTGAAGAGGGAGAAAGGTAAAATATAAAATTTTAACAGTTGGCAAACTAGATGAAGGGTATTAGGTGTTTGATTTTTTTTCTTAAGGTTGATAATTTTTTAAAGATTTATTTTTATTTATTTGAAAGAGTTACAGAGAGAGAGGAAGAGGGAGAGGGAGAGGGGAGAGAGAGAGAGAGAGAGAGAGAGAGAGAGAGATCTTCCTTTCCATTGGTTCACTCCCCAAATGACCGAAATGGCCAGAGCTGAGCTGATCCGAAGCCAGGAGCAAGGAGCTTCTTCCAGGTCTCCCTTGTGGGTGCAGGGGCCCAAAGAGTTGAGCCATCTTCTACTGCTTTCCCAGGCTATAGCAGAGAGCTGGATCAGAAATGGAGCAGCTGGGTCTCAAACCGGTACCCGTATGGGATGTGGGCGCTGCAGGCCAGGGTTTTAAACCACCACGTCACAGCGCCAGCCCCAAGGTTGATACATTTAAAAAAAAAAAAATAAGAAAAAACTGAATTGCATTTGTTCATGCAAAATAAGCCACTGAAGATGTTTTTAATACCTTCTAATAAATTGACTTGTAGTATTTAATTATGAAATAAGATAAATGGCTGTATTGTATTGCATAAGCAGGAAAATGATCTTTAATTGGATTGTAGGCAACTGAGAATCTTAACACAGCCTCAGATACAGAAATACCTTTTGTCTTTGTCACCTTTACGCTCACGGGATCTGCCTTTATATAGTAAGTGTCTTAACTTTGGTGTGGTTGATGGGCTTTTTTGATCCTTATGTTTATTAGCACAGAGATTTCCACAGGCAGATACTTCTCTTTCTTCCCCTTCCCCATAAAAAAAGGTCAGGCAAAGTCAACACATAGTATAGCTGAATATGTACTCTGTCTCACAGATCTTCCCTGTCAACTTCACCTGCTCCCCTTTCCCTGTGAAAAAAAGGTCAGTCAGAGTAAACAGGTGAGACAGGCGGCTGAGTGTGAGCTCCTTCCTGTGCGGTGTCAGACGCTCACTGCACCTGCTATAAATCTCTCTGCATTTGTGCTTCAAGCCACGAGAAGTCGTGTAGCTCGTGATATGACACTCATTGTTAACATTTGCAGAAACTGTGGTTTCTTCAGGTGATGGGAGATTTGTTTAATGTTCCATGCCTTTCAGATATCTTAGTAGATATAAATGTCTTTGTAACCCTGTCCCATTTTTTGCTTCATGGCAAAGGTTTGCAGACTTCACCACTGACATCAGGAAAGCATCTCAATGGAGCCATCTTTGGTTTCCTTTCTAAGAATGACCATACAATCTTTAGCTTCCCAGATCTAATGCTTGTAAGGATGTTTTAGTACTGAATATATTTTGTGTTAATAAAGCACATAGCCTGATTATAGAATAGGATTCATCTATTTCATCCCTAGGACATGGATGTGCCAAGTAAATGTTCATAGATATAAGAAAATTTAAATTGTATGGAAAATTACAATACCTCTTGGCTATAAAAGGTTGTAAACAATTGCATTTTATTATGGTTGCTACTCTACTAATGTGAAAGAAGTCATTAATAAGACTGATTTAAAGTGGAAAGCCCTATTTAGGTGAGGAAATATTTTACAGGGAGAAATCTCAGCTATTTTATTATGTTTAAGTCAATACCAATGAGATTGAAAATTGTATCATGTAATAACTTTGGAACCATTATATTGGTATCTTGATTGTTAACTACAGTTATAGATAGACATTTCTGTTTTTCTCTGTAATCCATTGTAATATGCAACATACTAATCTTTTTGAGTTTTATATACTTGTGTATTAAAGTATGGGTTATAAAGCAGTAACTTTCAGGTTTGTTGGTAAGTTAGTTTTGTAATATGTCTCAAAAGAGTGTTCCATTTAACTTGTGTAAATGAAAAAAAGCCTTCTGTTCATTATTGTTGTACTGGAAGGATCTTCTCATGAATTGAGGTATAATTTCATAAGCTAAATGTCAGGTGAAAAATGGAAATAATTTCCTATAAAACTAAACAACATACATTAATTAGAAAAGACTTCTGATTTTAAGTAGCTTGATTTATAACTGCAGAACACTTTCAGTATTATTTAGAGCTAAATTTTTTCTTTAAGAATCAAACCAAATGCATGTCTAATTCACAACCTAATGCAAGCACATGAATAAATAGATAAATCTAAAAGGAGTAAGGAATGTTAAGCCTTAGCTTAATGCCGAGTAAGTCACTGCTTTGAACTTTGAATTGTGCTGATTAGTTCCAACAGAAAATTTATGGATTTTGTCAGTTAATTTACATTATAATTTTTTGAAAATTCTGTTGTATAGTTTCATTAAGGCAACTGAGTAAATTTTGTAGAATATACAAGTATTTGTATTTTCTAATGTAGGTGATGTTGCTTTGCCTCATTTTCTGTGGTAGAAAGTCACAAGATAATATCAGAAAATGAAAAAAAATCAATGAATTCTGTGAGCACATGATTTAGAAATAGAGAGTAAAATATCAGAAGAAACAACTAGAAGAATCTCGAGTGATTGCCTCTGAGGTGAAGAGTTGATAAAGAGGTATGACAGGAAGCCTGTGGTTCTTTGTATAAGTCTTGATTCTAATCTGGCAATTATATTTTTTTTAAAAAATGGTAATTGAGCAGAAAACCCCAGTCTTTGCTTCACTTAGCCACTGGCACACATGCTAAACCTATTTATTCAGGTCAACTTTAGAAGGCCTTGGACATTGACTGTGTTCCCTAAGAAGTCACAGGTAAGTCAGTGACCCTTGAAGTCCATCCAGAAACCCTGATCTGGAATGTGGCAACATAAGTATTCTAAAATTAAATTCTTAGAGATTTGACTTACGGAAATGAACTCTACAAAGAATAAAAAAAACCACAATTGTTAATCTGTTTTTATCTTAAGATTCAGCCGAGTCCCTTACCTTTCTCCACTGTATCATTTAGGGCAGGAGTGTACATGTACAGGCATGCATGTGCAAAATAGGAACCATTTGTAGCAGCTCAAATACAGAAGTAGAATAACAGTCTCAGGGTATGGGGTTCCTCAGAGCCCGGGGTAGCAGGACCAAGGGAAGTACCGCAGGACCAAGGGAGGTAGTGCAGAGCCCGGGGTAGCAGGACCAAGGGAGGTAGCGCAGAGCCCGGGGTAGCAGGACCAAGGGAGGTACTGCAGGACCAAGGGAGGTAGCTCTGAGCCCAGGGTAGCAGGACCAAGGGAGGTACTGCAGGACCAAGGGAGGTACCGCAGAGCCTGGGGTAGCAGGACCAAGGGAGGTACCACAGGACCAAGGGAGGTACCGCAGAGCCCGGGGTAGCAGGACCAAGGGAGGTACCACAGGACCAAGGGAGGTAGTGCAGAGCCCAGGGTAGCAGGACCAAGGGAGGTAGTGCAGAGCCCGGGGTAGCAGGACCAAGGGAGGTAGCACAGAGCCCAGGGTAGCAGGACCAAGGGAGGTACTGCAGGACCAAAGGAGGTAGCGCTGAGCCCGGGGTAGCAGGACCAAGGGAGGTACTGCAGGACCAAGGGAGGTAGCACAGAGCCCGGGGTAGCAGGACCAAGGGAGGTACTGCAGAGCCCGGGGTACAGGACCAAGGGAGGTACCACAGGACCAAGGGACATACCGCAACTGCTTTCCTCCAAGTGCCCGTTTCATCACCCTTCCTTTTTCTGCAGACAGATTTGTTGCTTCTTTCTTTCTTTCTTTTACTTTCTTTTCTCAGGCTTGCACATGCAGTCTGCAGAAAAAAGAAAACAATGATTTGCTGTGCTCTGTTTTTCTGTCTCCACCTTTGGCAGTGTGTCTCCCCACTTTCCTCAAGCCCCGTCCCTGTGTCACTCCTCCACGGAGGAGAGTTGCCTCATAAAGGAGTAGAGGAGACCATTGCGGGCTTTGCTGACATGCCACAGCCTGGCAGTGCCAGTGAGTTTATTCATAAGTGCCTAGCTGCAGAGATGAGGACATTAGGTATTTCATGGTGATAGAGATAATAAATGACCAGAGCTCAGGTGGCAGCTGCTGTAAGTTTAATGATTTTTGGTATTTTGGCATGGAATGAAATTCAAACACAGCCTTGTCTGATCACATATTCCATCAGTACTTAGGTAAAATGCACTTTTGCTCCAGCTAGCCGCATTCTGAGGTCTCTTACAGTTCAAATGTACATAGTCTAGCCTTTTTTGAAAAGTAAAAATGTTAAGGATTTCTTTCTTTATTTGAAAGGCAAAGTGACAGAGGAGAGACAGATGCACACACAGGAAGAGAGCGAGCGAAAGATGAATCTTTCATCCTCTGGCAGTGCCCACAACAACCAGGGCTAGGTCAGGCAGAATCCAGGACCCAGGAACTCCATCTGGGCCTCCCATGTGGATGGCAAGAACCCAAGTACCTGGGCCATCGTCTACCACCCTCCATGTGTTTTAGCAGGAAGCTGAATGGGAAGCATGGAGTAGCTGGGGCTCACTGCAGTGTAAGATGTGGGAGTCCCAAGTGGTGGGTTAACCCATTGCACCACAACACATGCCCGCATGGGCTGTTCTCATCACTGAGACGGTGATATTCTTTCATGAGGCGAGTTCTTCCAGTTTTGTTTTGTTTTTAGTAAAATATTTATTTGGAACTGAATTGCAAAAAATTATTTAATTACTGTTCAGTTTGTACTAGTAGACTATGAACAGACCTATAGGAGTTTTTCTTTTTTTCCCTTTTCCTGTCTTGTTGAGATGTGGCATTCTGCAGAAAGTCATCCGCATGTCTGTGGATTACAGCCATCAGTATTCTCAGAATAAGTCTTCCATCAGCCTAATGGTTTTCTTTAATTTGTCAAAGTACTCTGACTCTGTGGTATGTGGTTCCTGGACATAGTGTTTATTGTGATGGAGTGGAGTCTGCCTCTCTGAAATACTGATATAATGACAGTTTTAATTGAAATAGAATAATTAACTCATTTTGATACAGAAACTTAATTCTAAAACATAGTTAACCTTGAACATTTGAAAACATGAAAGAAACTTTAAAAAGTTGATGGAAAATGCATGCTGTCTTTTGGTTGTTTTGTTTTTTTAAGATTTATTTATTTGAAAGGTAGAGTTACATAGAGAGCGAGGCAAAGAGACAGAAGTCTTCCATCTGCTGGTTTACACCGCAAATGGCCATGACAGCTAGGACTGGGCAAGACCAAAGCCAGGAGCTTGGAGCTTCATCCAGCTCTCCCATGTAGGTGTAGGGGCCCAAGCACTTGGGCCATCTTCAGCTGCTTTCCCAGGCTATTAGCAGGGAGCTGGATCAGAAATGGAGCATCCAGGACTCAACTGGTGCCCATCTGGAATGTCAGCACTGCAGATGGCAGCTTAACCTGCTAAGCCACAGTGCCAGCCCCACGTGCTATCATTTAATTCAATTTTTTCACAGAAAATTTGAAGTCTCCTAGTATGGTGTGGTCTTTGGATGTTTGTGATAGATTGTACTAAAAGTCATCTTTGAAAATTTTTTGTTCTTTTCTCCATGTTAGTCTTATATTCATTTAACAGACAGTTGGTGCTTTTCTGTTTTAAACCTTATTTTGTTATGAACACAAAAACAAAAGTTTTCCAATCCTATGGCACAGATAAATGAACTAGCAGTCTATAAAATTTTTAAGTGAATGGAAGTTTAACACTTAACAAAATTGTTTAGCTAAACTACAATTTCTGTTTTTTAATCCCATCCAAAACTGACACAGACAATAAAATAATGGGATCATGATTCCATGTGTTTTACTTTGGATGTATTCCTTGCAAAAGATTCAGAGTCTGTGGCTATAAAAAGAATGGATAAGTTGAGTGATACATAAGTTAGGAAGGGATAACAGTAGATGAGAGGATGTAGTAAGTACATATAAAATATTGGAGGGGAAAGGAAATTCCTAAACTCCCTGTCATGGGAGTTCAGATTCAGATTTATTCTGGCTCATAATTTTCTTAGGGTATTGGTTTTAAATGCAAATTGACTGGCTAATGGAGTCTTGGCATGGGCTTTGGCTTATGGAATTTTCTGTGTCCTTTGAGGGAAGCCTGATTTGGCAGAAGCCCTTTTGAACATTCACCTAAAAAATCCTTCCCACCCATTTTCTAAATTTTCAGGCCTGGCAGAAAAGTGAACGGCAGCATGTTTTGGTAAAATCATACTGGCCAAGATGTCCATAGCCTGCACTCTGGGCTGCCTTGAAGTAGCTGTATTTCCATGAGTTGCTTAATCTCTTTGAGCTTATCTTCATCTCTAAAAATGAGAATTATTGTACCTATTGAATCCACCTTGAAAATTAGATTTTGGGATGATCAAGGGCAGTATAAAACAACGTGAAAGGGGCCGGCGCTGTGGTGTAGCAGGTAAAGCTGCCGCCTGCAGTGCTGGCAACCCATATGGGCACTGGTTTGAGTTCTGGCTGCTTCACTTCCGATCCAGCTCTCTGCTATGACCTGGGAAAGCAGTAGAAGATGGCCCAAGTCCTTGGGCCCCTGCACCCACGTGGGAGACCTGGAAGAAGCTCCTGGCTCCTGGTTTCAGATCGGCCCAGCTCCTGCTGTTGCAGCCATCTGGAGAGTGAACCAGCGGATGGAAGACCTTTCTCTCTCTCTCTGCCACTCTGCCTTTCAAATAAATAAATCTTTTAAAAACCACTCTGAAAGCACCATGCACACTTTGTGAAATGCTAGATGTGTTGATTCTTCCTTGCTGAGGAGAGATTGATAAAGTGGCAAAGTCAGTCCGAGATCATCTGTGCTCATTGCTGGGCAGCTGCACCTAGCACTGACCCTGTGCCATTGCTTTTTGGCAGTGATATAGATGGGAGCGGCCTTTTCTTGATGAAGTTGCTGAGTTAATCAAATCCAGTTTTTTTTTTTTTAATAGAAAGCTTTTATTTAATAAATATACATTTCGTAAGTGCAACTTTTGGATTATAGTGGTTCTTCCCTACATACCCCTCCTCCCACCCCGAGACCATCCCACCTCCTACTCCCTCTCCCATTCCATTCTTCATTAAGATTCATTTTTAATTATCTTTATATACAGAAGAATCAAATCCAGTTATATGAAATCACTTTCCTGTGAAAGTCTCTGCCTATCCTATTCTTTGTGTCTAATACATTGTCCATCCCCAGAGTTTTGCCATTGGTTAGTGGTTGGAGCCACAGTTAATACTTTCTTACCAGTAACAACTTTCAGATCTGTAGGTCTCAGTGTTGGTCCTGGGTCAGCTGCCTCAGCATCAACTGGGAGCTGGCTTCTAATGCAAGTTCTCTTTTAAGATTTTTTTCTTATTTATTTTCTATCCTTTCTGCAGACAGCCTGAATTTGGGATTAACAAGCCTTCCAGGTAATTCTGATGCAAATCTAAGTTTGAGAATCACTGGATTAGATCAGTGATTCTCGGTGGGTGATGATTCCCACCCATGTCAGGAGGCTCAACTTTGGCTGTTGATTATAATCACCTGGAGAATGTTCGCACCTCCTAGTGCCCATGCCATACCCCAGGGCGGTTAAATGACAGTTTCTAGCAGGTGGTTCTCATACATCAGTATTCTGGGAAAAAAAATTGTCAGTTGATTCCAAGGTAGTCAGGGTTGAGAACCAGTGCCATATTGGCTTTTTTCTTCTGCTTACTTTCTGCCTGAAAGCACTGTTGTTTCTAATGGGAACTGAGCAAATCTTTGTTGAGAGAAGGTTGGGAAGTACTGCTTTAGTTGGTGGTATCCAAATAGCCAGTAAGCCATCAGCATTCCTAGAAAGAAGGTTCTGGATCCCTCAATTGGAATTTTCAGACACAAAGTTGAGGAATGTTTATTTCCTGAATGTCTGGTATAATGAATCCTTGGGCTGTCATTTCAGAACTGTATCTGTGGAAGATTAAAAAATTATTTGTGAGGTTGGCCTTTGTTATTTGTCTTGTCCTTAATATTCTCATTTTGGTTTATTTATTTATTCATTACTTTGTGAAACATTCTTTGTGTGCCCATATGTGAGTCTCTTTTATACATGCAAGATGAATAGGACAATATCCATGAATTCAAGGAGGTTAGTGCCAGGTAGAGATGGATCGCTAAAGTAATAAATGCATGGAGGTTTTTATTATAAGTGCTGCAATAGAGGTTGGAACCTGGACGTCATTTTTTATTTCTTCTATTCCATTAACCACCTGGTCTTGTTAATTCTTCTCCCTGAATATGCATGTATCTCCAATTCCTCAACCTCTCTTCATCATTGTCACCACCTTAAGTATAAGCTGCTACCATCTCTTCATAGCCACCGATTTCCCTGTACTAACTCTTGGGCCCTTAAGTCTGTTCTTCTTTAAAGACAAAAGTGACCACATTAAGCAAAACAGGCAGTGCTTGGGGAAACTGCTTATTGGGGCACACAGGAATCCTCTCTACTGTCTTCACAATTTTTCCATAAATTTAAAACTTTTCTGAAAATTACTAAAAAAATGTTTTAAATAAGGCAAAACAAACCATATAAATTGTTGCTTAAAACACTTCAGTGAGGTAGGCAGTTGGCCTAGTGGTTAAGATACTGGTTGGATCACCTGGGTCCAACGTCAAAGTGCTCGGGGAGCCCAAGCTCCATTTCTGCTTCCAGTAGTCTGCTGATGCATACCCTTGGAGGCGCTTGTGATGGCTCAAGTGGCCAGGTCCTTGCCATCCACGTGGGAGACCTGGATTGAGTTCCTGGATCATGGATTTGGCCCGTGGTCCTGGCCATTGTAGGCATTTGAAGATTAAAATGGTGGATGAGAGGTGGTTTCTCTCTCGCTCTCTTTGCTTTTCAAATAAATAAAAAAAAAATAAGAATTACTTTATAAATTAATGAATCTCCAGTGTTTTAGGGAGGAGCTGAGGATTGTTTTGTTTAAGAGAAAAATCTCAAATTCTTCAAACGGCTTATAAGACCTGTGTGATCTGGCCCTGTTTACCTCCTCCGGTGACATTTTTCTCCTTTCCTGGGTCCAGGCCCCCCAGGTTGTTTCTGTCACAAGGACCAGGCTCCTTGCTGACCAGGGGGCAAGCTTCTCTACTGCTGCTGTACACCTGACCAAATCCTCAACCTGGAGATTTCAGCTGAATGTCGCTTCTTTGTGTTCTCATTCTTATTTCATCCTGCATTTTCTCCTGGAGGATTTGACAGTTGTAATTACTCATACATTTATGTTTTGGTGATTTTTCAAAACAAACAAAAAGAAACAGTCAGTGTATTCCACCAAACAGCTGCATGAAGGCTGAGGCCATTGATCGTTGCTCTAGAGACTGTTAGACCCAAGCAGTGGAAGCAGAGGGGATTATAATGGTGCATTGTGCCTAAGATTATAAAACACAACTGAAATTAATGTACATGTAAGGCATTGAAAAATCACCTTACATTTCCCTATACTTTTCTCGTAGTTAGCAAAGGTTGGCAAAGAATTAATGCCTAACTCATATAAGTTAAGGACAGGAAAGAAAATGGAAGAACTAAGATAGTTTAAACCTTCTGCTGAATTCATGTATTGGCTAAGTTTCAAAACTATTAGTGCAGAAATTTCAAATTACATTTGAGTAAAATAGAAGTAATTGCAGCCTAATTTTTGAAATAATAGAGTGCTGCATACTTGGTTTGTTAAATAATTGTGGAGCCAAAAGACAAAAAGTAACTCACCCAAGTTGTATTCTGACGTTGCATTATGTTCTCCAATTTAAATGAAAAATGTCCATATAGTTCTTTATTATTTTAATCACTGGAGGCCTAGCAAGTCTATTTACTTCCCATGAGAGAGCTAAAGAGTGAGTAATTATATCAGCAAAGAGACAAAAAGGCACCAGGTTGTATTATATACTAGACTAAAACAAACATTTCACTTAAATAGCGTGTGTCTTATGGACCACTTACTGGTAGATGTAGTTTGACTTCTCCCAATAAAAAGGAGCCCATTTTACATGTGTGTAAAATGGTGGGTAGGTGGATAGGTGCTGAATACATAGCACTTAAGAGACCCTTGAGTCCAGAAGAAAGTTGCAGGGAGAGACTCCTTGCCTGTTCCCAGAGTTGAGAACATGAGAAAACCTGGGGAAACACCCACCTTCCTCCTGTCAGCTCCTCCCCTCGACTCACCCTTTCTTGGTGGAACTGGCATGGAGATACATAGAAAATGCATGCAAATCAGGCTATCAACAGTGGTTAGCAGTGGAAGGGAATGAGGAAAGAACTACATATATTTCTTTTGTTACTAAAAAGCCAGTAGCAGTTTAAACATAAATTATAGTGTACTGACGTTTTGCTTAGCTTTTGGCTTTCTCAACTTAGTTTGTGTAATTTACTATATTTAAAAATGATTTTTTAGGGACCAGCATTGTGACACAGTGGGTTAACCCACAACCTGCAATGCGGGATCCCAATTGGGTGCCAGTTCCAATCCAGGCAGCTCTGTTTCCCTGCTGATGCATCTAGGAGAACAGCAGAAGATGGCTCACAAACTTTGATTTCTGTACACACATAGGAGACCCAGATGAAGCTCTTGGCTCCAGGTGTCGGCCTGGCCTAGCCCTGCCTGTTGGGGCACATTTGTGGGGCGTGAACCAGCAGATGGAAAATCTCTCTTTATCTCTCCCTCTCTGTATAACTCTGCCTTTCAAGTACATCAAATAATTTTTTTTTTTTTGACAGGCAGAGTTAGACAGTGAGAGGGAGAGATAGAGAGAAAGGTCTTCCTTTGCCGTTGGTTCACCCCACCGATGGCTGCTCCGGCCAGCGTGCTGCGCTGATCCGAAGCCAGGAGCCAGGTGCTTCTTCCTGGTCTCCCATGCGGTGCAGGCTCCAAGCACTTGGGCCATCCTCCACCGCCCTCCCAGGCCACAGCAGAGAGCTGGACTGGAAGAGGAGCAACTGGGACTAGAACCTAGGGTGCCAGAGCTGTAGGCAAGTGAGCTGTGGCGCTGGCTCAAATAAATTTTTTGAAAATGATTTTTAAAAATTGTAGTGTTCTGCAAATTATTTTAAATAGATACATGTTAATACAAATTTCTTCTGATTTTCCTGGCTACTGAGCCCCTTGAGGGTAAGGATTTTGAAGCCTAAGTTCCCTTAATGTAAGCAAATCCTCTCCAGCCAAAGACTGGTTTCATTATTCCACTTACTGCTATACTTTCTGAGTTTTTGTGATGGTTGCTGTTTGTTTTATGTTTTATGTAGGACTTTTAGTTGCTTTTAAAATGCTGAACTAGGCACCTAGTGAGCATATGGTTGAAAATGAACCTCTCGTGATTTTTGCACCGTAAGGTGTATGTTTTGTGTACCTGTGATTTCTGTCAGAGCTGTGAAGTGGTAGAATGGAGAGAAGTGTTTCTCTGCGATTCACTACACTAACCCTCTCTCTACCACAGAGCCTCTTTAGAGCTAACTTGCATTTTGTTTGATGAATTTTTTGCAGAAAGCAAGACTGATATTAGATGGTTTATCCCAGGGTTGGAGTCATGATGTCTGTGACTCTGGTGTAGAATTCTCTGAGGTCTTGACTGCCCATTTAGTTGTGTATTAGAACAGATTCAGTTGGAATTTAAAAAAAAAATATATTGTTTATTTGAAAGGCAGAGTTAGAGAGAAGGAGAGAGAGAGAGCAAGTGAGCAAGCAAGCAAGCCAGGAGCTTCTTCCAGGTCTCCCATGTGGGTGCTAGGGCCCAAGTACTTGGGCCATCTTCCACTGCTTTCCCAGGCCCATTAGCAGGAAGCTGGATCAGAAGTGGAGCAGCTGGGACTCCAACCGTTGCCCATATGGGATGCCAGCGCTCCAGACAGCAGGTTTTCCTGCTACCTCACACAGTGCCAGCCACGTTAAGTGACATTTTTTGAAAAGCATCTCATTCCCCTGAATGTGTGACTTCTCTCATGCTTTCCGGCTAAGGTTGGGTGGCTTCACACGCATGTCCTTGCCGGGCACCTTATTTGCATAGGGCCTCCTGCTCCTGTCTTGTCCTCAGTGCAGCGTTGTCCTTCCTGACTCAAGGAACGATAGCAGGAACTTGGCTAGAAGGCACAAATGAGTTTTTGCTGCTGTGACTTTTACTGGGGTGGGCATTTCGTACAGCAGTTAACTGGCTGCTGTGATGAGCACATCCCGCCTTGGAATGCCTGGAGTCCCAGCTGCTGTGCTTCCGATCAGCTTCCTGTCGATGTGCACCCTGGAAAGCAGAAGTGATGCCAACCATGTGGGAGACCCGGATGGAATTCTGGGCTTCTGGCTTCAGCTAGTCCCATCCATCTCTGGCTGTTGTGGGCATCTGGGGAGTAAACCAGCACATAGACGACCTCTCTCTCTCTCTGCCTTTCAAATAAAAGTGAAAAAAAAATCTACTTATATCAATTTTAATGACTTTCTTGAAGAATATTTAGCTTATCCATTCCACAGGAATAAAATCTGAATCCTAAGTGAAGTCAGAGAACTGAATTCATGGATTATATCAAATTGACTTTCCTATAGATTGATTCTACCAATTACCCTTTGAGGTGATGCCATTGACTCATAAGGAGCAGTTGGTGAAACATATCTCTCTTTTTAAATTATTTATTTTCATTTTGTTTGAAAGAGAGAGACAGAGTTGAGATCTGTCTGCTAATTCACTCCCCCAAATGCTCACAACAGCCCTGGCTGGGCCAGACCAAAGTCAAGAGGCCAGAACTGAATTCGGGTTTCCCATCTGGGTCTGACATGTGGGTGGTAGGGGTGGAAGTACTTGAGCCATCATCTGCTGCCTCCCAGGAGTAGGCAGGACTCCAACCAGGCAACACAACCATTAGCAGAATGGGGGTGTCCCAAGTGCTGACTTAACAGCTGTACTACTCACTGGGCCCTGAAACAACATCTCTGTGTTTCCTTAGTAGGGAACTCCCAAGGGAAAATTTCCTTCTGAAACTTCCAGGGTCAGTTTGGTTGTAGAACTCTGAATTTGGGGCCCGATTATATTTTCCCTTTTCCTTTGGCTCTTTGAAAAGTTAGTAACTTTAGGTCTTGGCTTGTCAAGTATATATAACTTATTTACCAATCCCGTTGAAGTTTCCAGCTTCTTTCCTACCCTTAATTTTCCCTTAATTCACTTCTTTTGTCATGAAATATATATTTTACAAACTATTTTGAATTGCTTTTGGAACATCGTGTGTATATGCAAAATAATTTGGTTATTGTTTCAAATCATGTAAATCAATGAATAACCATATTTTAGAAATGAGGCTAGCGCTGCGGCTCACTAGGCTAATCCTCCTGCGGCGCCGGCAACCCGGGTTCTAGTCCCGGTCGGGGTGCCAGATCCTGTCCTGGTTGCTCCTCTTCCAGGCCAGCTTTCTGCTGTGGCCCGGGAGTGCAGTGGAGGATGGCCCAGGTGCCTGTGCACTGCACCCGCATGGGAGACCAGGAGAAGCACCTGGCTCCTGGCTTCGGATCAGCGCAGTGCACCGGCCGCAGCAGCCATTTGGGGGGTGAACCAACGGAAAAGGAAGACCTTTCTCTCTGTCTCTGTCTCTCACTGTCCACTCTGCCTTTCAAAAAAAAATCTTGTGTATATGCAAAATAATTTGGTTATTGTTTCAAATCATGTAAATCAATGAATAACCATATTTTAGAAATGAGGTTATACAATCTCATGTTTACTTTTGCTTATATAAACCTTATCAAGGAAATTTGATTTTGGTACAATTCAGTGTCTAGACCTGAAGAGATGAATATTTGAAGACAGAGGAGACCACTTTTAGGATTTCTGAGAAGGCCTACAGCTTGTTCCCTCGTTTGTTTGAACAGACAGATGTTCAGAAGTAAATCGTTCTGCCTAAATATCTGTGGCTTTTAGTAATCTTATAAATGAGCTGTTTATTCATTGTCTCTCTGGTACCCCACAGTGAATTATCCATAGCAACAATCCTTTTCAGAAGTTAATAGGGCCAACTCTGTATTTATTAGGAAAATAATACCACCAGGTTAAACAAACTGTGACTGTTGATTCTGTGTATTTACTCTGTTTCAAAGGGATCTGCCAAACCTTCAGTGTGTGCCATGGTAGCTCATTAGAGAAGTTAAATTGGGATCTGATTCTAGGATTCTGAATATGTCGTTTTTATGGTATGTTTAGAGCCAAATAAAAATGATGATGAACAAAAAAAAGCTTTAGAAATAAAGTACTATTTTGTGTATTGAAAATAGGGCCAAGTTCTCTGCACAGTAGAAATCAGAGCTGTATTATGGTAAATATTACCACCCCCAGTATAGAGAGGAGGAGTAGAATATATAATATTAGCTCAGGAAACACGTTTCTGAATTTCTTGATTCTAGAAATTATATTGATAAAGAATGTAATAAGTCTGTGCCTCAAAAAAAAAAAAACTTTAGAATTAAGGAGGTTTTCATAAGGATTTGAATTGCTGCTGAAATATGACTTGAACCTAAGGTCTTTTCAAGTCAGTTGTTGAGAAATGAAGTAGTATTTAACATCAAAGTGTTAGAGTTCAACTAATCCAGTATGCTTGTATTATAGCCGTAAGTGCTTTCAGAAATTGCTACAAAGGCACAGTGTCGCTCATCACAGATGTCCTTGTACAGTATGAAATGGTTGTTTAAAACTGAAGCGTCTATCAAATGCTGTACTAATGGGAACACAATGATATTTTATGTGGCTAGATTGATTAATAATTCCGTTTTGCTTTCTGATACAGTGGAACGGCGAGCTTTTTTTCTTACTAGATTTTTTAGTAGTGGAGCTCTGCATTTATAAATTGGTTGAGACTATTTTGAGAAAGTCTTTGTTAAGTCGATTATCTTAATTTTTCTTAGTACAAAGGTTTTAGAAGATCATTTTTGTACTAGCACTGTTTCTTTGTGTTTATCTTCACAGATTCTGGAACTTTTCAAGGCCTGATCCTCTTCTTGAAACAGTGGAGCATCATACAGAATTCACCTGTGGTTTAGATTTAAGTCTTCAAAGCCCTACTCAGGTAACAGGTTCAATCTCATGATGTGGTTTGCTGCTCACACAGTTCCCAGCTAGCTCTACGTGTGGCATGTGTTGTTTTTTGAATAAACATGTCCGTTCCCTTTAGGGTGGAGCTAAGCACATTAAGTAACCTGTTATTCTTTGCTATATAAATTTCATCATCAGAGCACTGAAATACTAGAGAATAAGACATACCCAGAAACTGGACATACCTCTCTTCTCATAAGGCAAAAAGGAACTTTTTCAAAAGGGGTTATGCCTAACAATGAAGGCTTTGAGTGGGTCTCTCCCAGTAGAGAAAGGAGGCACAAGAGCAAGATTTAATGGGGAGGAAAGTCCACCGAGGTGAGTGAAGAGAGTGCCAGACTCAACTGTTGAAATAGGCAGGGAGACCTGGGGTGAATCCATGCCCTCAGGCCTGTCTCTCTGGTCTCCACAACCCCTGTCGAGCTGAAGGCTTCAGATGGAGAACAATTACTATTTTAATGAATAAACTTTATATTTCCCCCTTTTTGTTCTCTTGAGGACTTGAGAATATTTTAGACTTAAAGATTTTTCAGGTTTTTTTTTTTTAAAGCTATTTCAGTTTCAGAAATTATAAATTCAGATCAGAAACATTATTATGTATTGAGTGATGAAGCACTTTATAACAAGACTGAAAAAACTTCACATATCAATGACACACAAAATATGTGGAAATTCTAAGGAATTATGCTTTTATGATAAGTTTTAGAAGTTAAAAAAAATCCCATTTCACATAACAACATTCTTAAATTTAAATAAATATAGACTTAATTTAAGGAATTTGAGATGTAATTCTGAGTTTAAAATATTCTCAGTAGACATTAGAGTATGCTCCACATTAAAATAATTGTTTAAAAGTGACTTACTAGCATGTAAGCAGAGATGAAATGGAAATGGTTATGAGTGAAATGGCCCTATCTTTAATGTGAAAGTGCTGCAAACAAACTAGTTTCTTTTCCAAGAAATATGTTCCTTACAGATACTTTTTAATAACCTGTTTCCTATCCTAGTTAATAAAAAACAAGTTATAGTGTACTCATTGAAACATAGCAATACCGGAATAAGAATCCTAAGTAAATATTCATCAAGTATTCATTCTTACACATCTCTGTTACCTGTCCTGTGTGAGAGCCAGGCTGGGACCTGCATCAACACCTTTGGCTCCTCCATTTCCTTAGGCACTGCAGTCCCCCCCCCCCCCCCCCCACGGCCGAGGAGTGCCACATATTCTCTAAATCCTCCATACATGGGCCCACCCTTATTAAAGGAACTTTGAGGTCAGAGGACTTATTAATTGGTGACATACATCCTTCAATAATAAGAGGTTTTATGGCCAGGCCATATATTTTGTTCGTAGCCTGGTGATTGCCATCTGTCTCTTCCAGTTGGATAAGCAAATTACATTTGTATTAAGGAAGTAGGTGCTGTTGAAAGCAACTGGGAGTCGGGAAGCAGGAGTCTGAGCTGTAAATGAGCAGCAGGCTCAGCAACATGTTACACAGTTCAAGTGCAGTAGCAGTCGCCTCTGAGTTATCCATAGTGGGACCATTTGGGGATTGGAATGACCTTAGAAATAAGAGTACTCTCTCTCATTCATTTATTCTTTCAGCAAACATTTTCATATGCCAGACCTTATGCTAGGTACTAGGCATTGAATGGGGAGCAAAAATAAACATGGCCCTTGACTTCATAAAGCATTTAGTCCAGTGTGACATCAGATTGTCTACAAATGAATGTCAACAGACAGCTGAAGCAAGGTCTACAGAGGAAACGGACCCTGTGCCTCGGGCATCCATGGTCAGGATGGGCATTTGACCTAGTTAAAAGGTCTGTGTGGAAGCCAGGCTCCTCTGAGATCTGATGAGTTAAGTAAGTGTTAAGGATATGAAGAGACAGGAGGAAGATCACCAGAGGCCACGGTGCCAGGGTGCCACACACTCTGCCATGAGAGGCCAGTGCTTGGGAGTGAAAGAGTGTATATCCTCCTGATCTATTGTAGAGTTTTCAGCATGAGAATTTTGACAGCATATTTTGAAGAACTTGTTATACTTTTAAAAATTGAGTATTGTGGTTAATAACTGAATTTTACTTCCCCCTGTATTAGCTGAGACTATTACAGAACAACGGAGTACTGGAGACTAGGTGGCTTACGCAGCACACGTTTATTTTCTCACTGTTCTGGAGACTGAAGTCCCACATGGGGGTCTGACAGGGTCGGCTTCTGGTGAGGCCTCTCTTGGCTGCCTTCTCACTGTGTCGTCACATGATAGAAAAAGAGTGCTCTTCTCATGAGGACACTAATCGTGGGCCCCAGCCAGTTGACCTCATCTCCCCCTAACTATTGTCCCTCTGTATCCTTGGGATTGGCTCCAGAACACTGCCTGCTCCTGTAGGTACCAAAATCTGTGGGTGCTCAGATCCTTTAAAATGGTGCCTATGACCTATACACATCGTACCATGTACTTTAAAGCATCTCTAGGTTATTTCTGATGCCTAATACAATGTCAGTACTATGTAAATAGTTGTTACGCTAAATTGTTTAGGGAAGAATTACAAGGAAAAACTCTGCACATGTTCGGTTCCTGCACAGTAATTGTTTTCTGGCTATTTTTGATCTCTGGTTGGTTGAATCCACGGATGTAGAATCTGAAAATAAGAAGGACTCTTTGTAGTCCCTGTTTTCAAATATAGTCACATAGGGAGTTAAGGCTTCAATAGAGAGTTCAGTATATCCCCTATTCTTTAGTGTTTTATTTATGTAATGTTGCTATGTGTTATTGGTCATAAGAATGAAGTGTTGAAGAATCTTTTATCATTTAATGCAGCTTTTATATCCAATGTGTTTTTAATCTGTTAAAAGTGTTACTACGTAGTGACTGTTTCAGTGCTGTTTTGACATGCATTGATTTACTCCTTCATTTCCTTCTGTCATATTTGTTGAGTACTATGGCTGGGTGGAACAGGTAATTACAGCATAGTGTGAAAAATGCTAAAATAGAGGAACACAAAGGATGCTTTGGGGAAATATCTATTAATTTAATAAGTATTTGTCAAGTGCCTGCTAACCGCGGGTATTGGTCTGTGGTAATAAGTGCTTTTCAGAATTGGAGCAGTTTGATACAGAATGACGCAGGAGGGGGTACTTTTGCATGAATGGTCTGTCAAAGGCTCTCCAAGTGAAATTTGAGCTGAAACCTGACTAATGAAATGGAGCCTGCCATTCAAAACCTTAAGAGAGGAATGTTTTTCACAGAGGTAATGGCACATGTCAGTTCTTTGAGAGGGTACTGGGCTTGGTGTGATTGCGGGGCAGAAAGAAGCCTAGAGAGTGGGGGGGAGTGATAGGGAGTAGGTGGGGGCCGAATTGTGTAGTCTTTGTAGACCTCGCGTGACTGTCATTGAAATTGCTTTAGAAAGCCATTGGAGGTTTAGCAGGAAACGATAAAATCAGACTTGTATGTTTAGAAGATCATTCTGGTAGCTGTGGGAGAATAGACTAGACTGTAGGTAAGAGTGGACGCTAAGAGGTCAATTTTGAGTCGCTTAAAGTAAACCAGGCAAAGAATAATAGTTATTCAGAGCCCTAGTCACAGAGAGAGAGAGATTCAGAATATATGAGGGTGTTTGAGAAAGTTCATGGGAAAATAGAATGAAAGGATGACACGTGGACGGGAGGGGAGAGAGAGACATTCGCTGCAGTGGCCTAAGTTGCTGCCTGGGATGCCACACCCCATATCAAAGTGCTTGGTTTGAATCCCATTTATTTTGCTTCCAGTCCAGCTTTCTGCTAATCCTGGGAGGCAGTAGGTGATGGCTCAAGTGCTTGGGTCCCTGCCTTCCGCATGGGAGTCCCGAATAGAGTTCTGGTCTCCAGGCTTTGGCCTGGCCCAGCTGTTGTTGTGAACATTTAGGGAGTGAACTAGCGGATGGATGATCTCATTCTTTCTCTTTCTGCCTTCCAAATAAAATAAAAATAAATAAAAATTTTCTAAAAAAAAGATAATTTGGGAACAGTGCTATGGCATGGTGGGTAAAATCCACGGCCTGCAGCGCCAGCATCCCATATGGGCACTGGTGTGAGTCCCGGTTGTTCCATTTCCAATCCAGCTCCCTGCTAATGTGCTTGAGAAAGCAGTGAAAGATGGCCCAAGTGCTCGGGCCCCTGCACCCACATGGGAGACCTGGAAGAAGCTCCTGGTTCCTAGCTTCAGATCTGCACAGCCCCCAGCTATTGCAGCCATTTGGGGAGTGAACCAGCAGATGGGAGCTCTCTTTTATCTCTGTTTATCTGTTCCTCTGTCTCTCTACCTCTCAAATGAATACATTTAAAAAGTTTTTAATGGTAACATATATTTCCATGAATTTTTAAAAGATGTATTAAGTGTAAATATTACATTAAATATAAATAGTGAAAAAACCCTAATTAAAAGACAGATAAAAAGGAATAGACATGAGAAAATGCTGAAACTTCCATATGGTTCGGCCTAACATTTTGAAGGTAACCACAACAGCATTTACTGATGGGTTAGAAATGGGCTATGAAAGAAGCAGAAGAATCAAGGTTTATTCCTGTGATTTGGGTCTAGGAGACAAGGTGGCCAATGGTTTAATTTCCTGAAGTAGAGGGAAAGGAATAAGTTTGAAACAGGAACAGTCATGAGATATGTTTGCGATAGCTCCTGTCTGACATTCCAAGGAAGGTTTCAAATAGGCAGTTTTGTATCTAGGCTTGCCTACCTGGGGGAAAGTTTATTTGGAAGAGTAGGATATGTGAAAGTAATAGAGCAAGAGAAGGAAGGAAGAATTGGAAGTATGCTGTTGTGAAGTTCTTATACTACATATAAAGCAATATAATATTATTTGATGGTAGACTGTGATAAATTCAATATGTGTATTGTAAATCCTGTGGTATCTTTTATGAAATTTTAGAAAAAGAGGTATAACTCATAAACCAGTAGTGGAGATAAATAGAATAATAAAAAAAATGATAAGTCACCTCAACATAACAAAGGCCATGTATGAAAAACCCACAGCCAGCACCATACTCAGTGGTAAGACTGAAAGGTTTTCCTCTGAAATCAGAAACAAGACAAAGATGCCTACATACACCACATCCATCATCATAATATAGGAAGTCCTAGCCAGTGCCATTAGGCAAGAAAAAGAATGAAAAAGACTTCAGAATTGGAAGTGAATAAGTAAAATTACTTCTCTACATAGGTAACATGATCTTACATGTAGAAAACCTTTGAATCCAACCATATCAATAATTATATTAAATATAATTAATCAAAACATCCCCTTTAAAAAAGATAAAAAATGACAGATGTGAGAAACTTTGAGACTCTTTAGGCTAAACTTTATGACTTTAGATTTGAAGAAGAGGTCCTCTAACTACAAATCCAGGATCCGCTTATTTTAGGGGGAGTATTTTCAGTGATGTGTTTGCAGTATTTGTCTCCTTGTAAGTTTATGTTTTTTGTCTCTGTTTTATTTATATTCAGGTTTAGACTTTAAATTTTCCTTTGAAGCTAGGATGATGCTCTCCATCAGTATTTTTTCCCACACATTATTTTTTTTTAAAGATTTATTTTATTTATTTGAAAGAGTTACAAAGAGAGGTAGATCCAGAGAGAGCCCTTCCATTCCACTAGTTCACTCCACAACAGCCAGAGCTGAGCTGATCCGAAGCCAGGAGCCAGGAGCTTCTTTCGGGTCTTCCACATGGCTGCAAGGGCTCAAGCACTTGGGCCATCTTCTGCTGCTTTCCTAGACCATAACAGAGAGCTGGATGGGAAGAGGAGCCGCCAGGACTTGAACCAGCACCCATAACGGATGCCAGTGCTGCAGGCTGGGGCTTTAAACTACCGCGTCACAGTGCCGGCCCCTTCCACACATTGCCAACACATTTTAACACAAACATTTGGATTATTTATATTATTACAGGCATACTTCAGAGATACTATGTGTTAACAGTGGCAATGAAGTGAACTTTGCAGTAAAGGAAATCAAATGAATTTTTTTGCCCCCCAGTGCATATACATGATATTTACACTATACTGTAATCTGTTAAGTGTGCAAAGGTATTGTGTGTAAAAGAACAATATATTGACCTTGATTTGAAAATACTTTATTGCTAAAAATGCTAATGAACATCTGAGCCTTCAGCAAGTTGTGATCTTTTTGCTGGTGAAGGATCTTGCCCCAATGTTGATGGCTACTGACTGAAGGTTGGTGGAGAGACGTAGATTGAGTTCTGGGCTCCTAGTTTTGTGCTGGCCAAACCCTAATGGTTACAGGTATCTAGGGAGTTCCAGCAGATGGGAGAATTCTTTTTACCCTCTCTTTCAGTTTTTTTAAAGATCATTTATTTGAAGGCAGTTAGAGAAAGAGACAAGAGAGAGAGAGAAAGATCTTCCATCTGCTGGTTCATTCCCAAATTTCTACAACAGCTGGGGCTGGGCCAGGCTGAAGCCAGGAGTCAGGAGCTTCAACAGGGTCTTCCACATGAGTACCAGGGGCCCAAACACATGGGCCATCTTCCGCCATTTTCTCAGGTGCATTAGCAGGGAGCTGGATGGGAAGTGAAGCAGCCAGGACTCAAACCAGTGCCCAGATGGGATACTGGCTCTGTAAGTGGTGGCTAACCTTCCACACCACAGCACCAGCCCTGGAACATCTCCTTTTGTCTCTATTTCTGCCTTTCAAATAAATAAAAATAAATTAATAAATTAAAATAACATCACAGATCATTGTAACAGCAACAATAATAATGAAAAAGTTTGAAACATTCTTGGAATTATCGGAACAAAACACAGACAGGAAATGAACACATGCTGATGGAAAAATGACATCAATGTGCTTGCTTGACACAGGGTTGCAACAAACCTTCAATTTGTAAAGCACAGTAATTCAGAATGCATTAAAATGAGTTATGCTTATAATTTATGTTTTTACAGTGAAATATTAAGCTCATTTCTAGAGGAAGTAAGACTCAAGGTCATGATTAATCTTCATATTTTTTCCCTCACTTGTATTATGTTTATCAGTTACTGTATAGTAAACTCCTCCATGATACTTATTTTAAAGCAATAGTTTTGCTCAAGATTCTATGCTTTGAGTCAGCAATTTGGGCTGGGCTCAGTCTGCCAGTTCTTCTTTGATCTCAGTTGGTTCCAGTCATCGCATGGCTTACCTGGGATTGCCTGCTCTTAGATGACCCTCATTCACATGTCTGGTGGATGGTGCTGGCTGTCTTCCAGGCTGAGTTTCTCCAAGCGGGCTCATGCTTCTCCACTTAGCAGTTGTATGTCCTAAGAGGGTGGGAACAAAAGCTGTGTGTCCTCTTGTAGATGAGCCTTGAAGTCACATGACATGGTTTTGTTCCAGAGCAGAGCAGGAGACCAGCTCAGATTCCAGCAGTTGGAGAATCAATTCACTTCTTGATGGGAGGAGCTGCAAAGAATTTTTAGTCATTCAAAATCAACCTCACTAACCTTTTTGGTATAGTTGGTGGGTTAAATTATTATTTTTTATTTTAAGTTAAAAAAAAAATCATTTGACAGAGAGAGACAGATAAGACTCCCATCTGCTAGTTCATACGTAACTTGCCCACAATGGCTAGGACTACACCAAGCCAAAGTGAGGAGCCAGGAACTTAACCCAGGTCTCCCACTTGCTTGGCAGGGACCCAATTACTTGAACCAATACTTCTGCCTTGTAGGGCACACATTAGCAGGAAGCTGGAATCAGGAGTAGATCAGGACACAAACCCACACACTCTGATATTATGGATTGTTAGCATCCCAAACAGCAACTTAACCGCCAGCCCAAATACCCACCCCTACATTATTTTTTACATGTTGTATTTAGCCTTTATTTTCACGCTCTATGTTCAGGCTTACTAATTGCAAATTGATGTGAATTCACTCTGTGTTCATATGTTACTCTTTTAGAAAATATCTTTCTCTTCATATCTTTACATCTGTTTTCAAAACTCTTTTGTCAGGGCTGGCGTTGTGGCATAATGAGTAAAGCCATTGCCTTTTTTTTTTTCTTTTTGACAGGCAGAGTGGATAGTGAGAGAGAGAGACAGAGAGAAAGGTCTTCCTTTTTTGCCGTTGGTTCACCCTCCAATGGCCGCCGCGGTTGGCACGCTGCTGCCGGCGCACCGCGCTGATCCGATGGCAGGAGCCAGGTGTTTCTCCTGATCTCCCATGCGGGTGCAGGGCCCAAGCACTTGGGCCATCCTCCACTGCCTTCCCGGGCCATAGCAGAGAGCTGGCCTGGAAGAGGGGCAACTGGGATAGAATCCAGTGCCCCAACCGGGACTAGAACCCTGTGTGCTGGCGCCGCAAGGTTGAGGATTAGCCTGTTAAGCCATGGTGCCGGCCGCCACTGCCTTTGATGCTGGCAACCCATATGGATGCTGATTTGAGTCCTGGCTGCTTCAGTTCTGATCCAGTTCCCTGCTGATAGCCTGGGAAAAGCATCAAAGGGTGGTCCAAGTGCTTGGGCCTCTGCTACTCATGTGGGAGACCTGAAGAAGCTTTTGGCTGCTGGCTTCAGCCTGGCCCAACCCCGGCTATTGTGGCCATCTGGGGAGTGAACTGGTGGATAGAAGAGCTCTCTCTCTCTTTCTCACTGTCTCTCCCATCTCTCTTACTTTCAAATAAGTAAATAAATACATATTAAAAAAACAAAACACCCTGTTGTCTCTTTTGATCTTAACAGCGGTAGGACCTTGCTGGTGAGACTTTGGGACTCTGTGTCTTAATATATTCTTGGTCTTAAAAGAGATTTTTTTCAGTTCTTGTATTTATAATTCTTTTTCTATTTCGATTCTCACTTCTTAGAGATCTGAAAAATGAGATCCAAAGGCATTCTTACCACCTTTCTTCTTGACAGAATGTAAGATCTAGTCTTTAAAGGTTTAAAACTTGACAAATAAGTGTCTGGGGTCATTCTTTAAGGATAATTGCTGAGAAATACTCTGTGCCTTCTCTTGTTAACCAGGCTGAAATTATCTTTCGCTTGAGAAATTTTTTCTTTGATTTTTTTCTCTCTGATCATGATTTGTACAGTCATGGCATTTTCTCCTTCCCACCTTATCCTTATTATTTCTAAATTGGATATTCCTTTCTGTTTTGGGGTTTGTGATTCTAGACCTGTATCATACCCATTTATATAATTAGACTGTCTGTATAACTTACCATTAGAATTCCTCCACTTACTACAGTGTCAGTTATGGTCTTTTGAGTGCTCTATGAAACTACTTTAGTGTGTAGGCTGAGTCCAGCTCTACATAAATTCCCATATTCCTTTTGAGACATAGTTATTTCTATGTCTTTTTAAAAGTAGACACCATTAATCTAAAGATACACTTCTATATGTTTAATTAAGTTTAAAAATAAAGTTTAATAAAGTTCACATCATGATGAAATTTGGGAAATTACATTTGAAAGAAAAAAATAATTAAAGATCCTACCATTCTAGAACAAAGCTCTGTTTTACCATATTACCATGTTTCTTTTTCAGCCCTTGTAAAAAAACTTTTTAAGAGGAGTGTAATATTCATATTGAAAAGTCTGTATATTTTAAGTGTACATGCAGCTCAGGAAGTAGCCACACCTGTACAACTACCGTCCAGATTAAGAGCCAGAACATTGCCAACACTCTAGAAGCTTCTTCCCAAGTCTTAGCCCATCCCTCTTTCCCAACAGTTCTGGTCTTCCAATCTTTGTTCTTTTTGTATGCGTGTGTTTCAAAGTTGTGGTTATACTACAGACATGACTTCTGAGACTCCCAAAATGCTCTGTAAACATCATCTATAGGAATAAATACCTTAGTCTATCTGTGCTAGGAACAGAACTACTAAAAAGACTTCCTTAAAATAGGAGAAATCCTGCAGATTTTTCTTTTGCTTCAGTGGAAGGTGCTGAGAGTTGGCTCTGATTTAAACTGCTTCTTCAGGTATGTTTTTAAACATATCTTTGGGGTGGATTTTTTACTAAAAATATTAGATATTATTTAAAAATTCAGTTCATACTTTGGTTCCAATCTCCCCACAGTATTCTGTAACAGGCTGATGGCGTGGGGTGGACATTGTAGTGCAGTGGTTAAGCCTCCATATCAGAGTGCCTGTTTCAAATCCCAGCTGCTCCACTTCCAATCCAGCTTTTCCTGCTGATGTATATCCTGGAAGGCAGTGGATGATGACTCAAATACTCGAGCCTCTGCCACCCATATGGGGGACATTGATGGATTTCCCGCCTTTGGCCTGACCCAACCCTAGGTGTTGTGGCCATTTGGAGGGTGAACCAACTGATGGAAGATCTCTCTCCCTCTCCCTCTTCTCCTCCTCCTCCCTCTCCCTCTCTTAAATAAGTAACAAGAAATAAAATTTAAAAGTTGAGAGTGGATACAAATATTTAAAAATTCTTGTATGAGTTTGAAATTGGGTTTTAGAAGGGAGCCCACATGATTGGTAGTAAGGATGTTTGTGTCCTGTGCACCTTTATCTCAGGTGGTGTTGGCAGCATCTGTCGCAGCAGACTGGCTTTGGAGCTGAAAAGAACATGAGCCAGGAGCAATCAGTGTCCTCAGGCATTAGTCTCTGCTGTTTCCTCTTGCTGCTTTCCTAATTGTGTAATTTTTTAGCTTAAAGTTATATAACAAGAGCCTGTTGTTTTCCCCCAGCCGTAAACACTGCCCAGGCCCAGCTCTGTAGGATCTCACACACTGATGGGGTGGACAGGGCTGGCCTGCGCCTCCTGGCCTCTGCACCCAGACAGCGCTTGCAAGGGCAGCTTCTCAGCGTTGTTGACACCCTAGCCTCTGCTTCCCATTCCTGAATCTCCCACCTGCTTACTCATTTTCCCTCCATAGACTGTAGAGGATTGCTTTAAAAACCAAGCAAACTTACTGACTTAGCACATTCTAAATTACTTTTGTATTTTAAAAAATTCATTTTTTTCATGGGCTTGAAAGGCAGAGCCATGGGGTTTGGGGAGCAGAGAGACAGAGACAGATGTCAAGATCTTCCATCTTCTGATTCTAGTTTACTCCTCAGATGCCCACAACAGCTAAGACTGAGCCAGGCTGAAGCCAAGAGCCCAGAATTCCATCCAGATTTCTCATGTAGTGGCAGGGACCCAAGTACTTGACCTGTCATCTGCCTCCCAGTGTGCTTCAGCAGGAAACTGGGTGGGAAGCAGAGCAGCAAGGACTTAAGCAGGTTCTTCACAATGGGATGTAGGCAGCTCAAGCAGCAGTTCACCCCACTGCACCACAGCACTTTCCCCAAATTACCTTGCAAAATAACTTCAGCTGGGCTCTTGGACCAATATATTTTTTTAATATCAAAATTTTATTTTATTTTCTTACTGTTTGAAGACTAGTTTTACTGTTAATTCTCATAGTACAACACATTAAAGACAGAAGTCCAACATGAGGAACAAGTGCACAGTGACTCCTGTTGTTGACTTATCAATTGATGCTTATTTATGACGTCAGTAATCACCTGAAGCTCTTGTCATGAGCTGCCAAGGCTATGGAAGCCTCTTGAGTCCACAAACTCCAACATTATTTAGACAAGGCCATAGTCAAAGTGGACGTTCTCCCTTCAGAGAAAGGTACCTCCTTCTTTGATGGCCCCTTTTTTGCACCGGGATCTCATTCACAGAGATCTTTCATGTAGGTCATTGTTAAAAACCATTCTTCAGGGTATCTTTTCTCAACCTCTTTTAGGGTCAGTATGTAGGCTTTTAGCCTTCTGTCCTACTTTGCCATAAATGGAGAGTTCCCAGGAGTGTACATCTTCTTCCTTCTCTTTCACCTCTTTCTGTTTCATCTTTGTTTCCATTCCTTCCAGTGGTTTCTTAATGTTCTCACTGGCTTCCTCAGTTAGCTGTATTGAAAGCAGAGTAGCTGGGACTTGAAAAAGGCACTTTGATGTGGGATTCGGGTGTCTCAAGAAGTGACTTGGGGCTGGTGCTGTGGCATAGAATGTTAGGCTTCCGCCTGCAGCACCCACATCCCATATGGGCGCTGTTTCGAGTCCTGGCTGCTCTACTTCTGATCCAGCTCCCTGTTGATGTGCATGGGAAAGCCGTGGAGGGTGGCCCAAGTGTGTGGCCCCTGCACCCATGTGGAAGACCTGGAAAAAGCTCCTGGTTCCTGGCTTCATCCTGGCCCAGCCTTAGATGTTGCTGCCATTTGGGGAGTGAACCAGCAGATGGAAGATCCCACCCCACCCCCACCTTCTGTCTTTCTGACTTTCAAATAAATAGATAAAATATTTTTTTAGAAAAGTAACTTACCCAGATATACTACAACACCCACCCCAATGTGCTAATTCTTAAAGTTGAAAATATTAAATATTCATAATAGAACTTATGTAAGATCTTACCTTACTAATTATTATTTACCACCATAGAAAAATAGCAGCTCTTACAATAATGAAGATGTAGTCTCTTTTCAAATTTTGTATTACATAAAGAAATACAATGTTTTGACAGTTTTTTCTTATGTTGATAATTTGAATTCTGAGTTTTGATGGAAAGATTTGCATTTTGGTCTCAGGATAAGGAGCTTCAGAGGGGCCTTTGAGATGAAATGCGCCACAGTGGGGCTTGAGGGGCAGGAATACATTTTCCAGTTGAACACAGAAGCTGAGCCTGGAGGCTCTCACCCTTCCGTGTCTCCATGCACACTTGCACTGCAAGGGAAGAGGGTCAACAAGACAGAGCTTGGCTGCTGGCCCTCAAGAAACCTAGAAGGGATTCAGGAAAAAAGCCCCCTCTCAAAAGATTGCTCAGGGATTCCTCAGATGGCTTATCATGTAGTCTGGTTGCCTTCAAGCGAGAACTTTGAATTCTTCATTTATTCTTATTCATCCCACTGCCCACAACATTTTCCTTTCCCGTGCCTCTTTCCCACAATGACAAGAGACACTGTGGCCAAGGCAGGCAGCTTCTTCCTGGAAGCACACACTTCCCTCAAATGTGATGGCGACCTTTGCCTACTTCTGCTGGGCTTCATAATTCCTCTGTCACTGCACATATGGAGGTACTAAAGAAAGTTCTTGACGGATAGAATTAAAAGAGAAGTTTCTTCTGGTGCTAAATACTTTGAAATCACCTATAGCAGAAACCCTCTGTGTCATAGGTGTCTCTTCCCTCATCCACGTCTCTGCTGGGCTCATGAGCTATGGGACAGAGGCCAGGACCCTGTGCTGCCCGCCGGAGCCTCTGCACAGTTCTGCCGCAGAAGAGGCTCTCAATAAATGTTGAATGAATGGATGAATATGTGTGTATAAGAATTATGTTTAGACAGACTTGTGCACAGGAATATTTAACAGCTCCTAGGGAAAGAAAGCTGCCTGTGAAACTTCTGAATAATATTCATGATACTGAAAGTTCCCATATGTCCTCAAAATCCCAGGAAACTTGATGCTTTTACCCAAATCTCTGACCGCACACCAGATCAGCTGTTCTTTGCCATATGAGAAGCTCTCTACTCAACAAAATCCTACTAGAAGGGAAACCTTTGGATTCATTCATTTCATTTTATTTATTCAACAAGCATCTATTAAAGGGTTACTGTCCACAAAAAAGGAATCCAGACTTAGGATTAGTTAGGGTTAGTCAGGGTTAGTTGCACACAAGTGTTCCCATCCCTCTGTGGTTGTTGCTAGAATACAAAAGCTGTATTGCCCATCATACTTTTGCCTTCTCTGTGGCTGTCATACAACACAGAACCCAAGTTATTTTTGCAAGTACTGTGTTGTGCTCAGCTCTGATGTGAGAGAAAGCTTTGGATACACTTATCTTTAGAATAGATTTTGGCTTTTCTTTGGTTGGTGTTTATTTACTTTATTTACTCTTTAGGTTCACCTCTTAAGCCACCTCTGTTCATTTAGAATTCAACAGGATACAAATCTTAAGAAAATAAAGAATTGTTATTAACCATAGCTTAAATAATCAAATTTTCTCATATCTTTAAGTAGAAATTCTCAGTATTGGCTTATGTAGAAAAGGACCAGGAAACTCCACAAACTGAGACTAAGAATGCTTCAAGGAGGACTTGAGTTTTTGTATAAACATAGTTTAAGGGACAGACATTGTGGTGAAGTAGGATAAGTGGTTGCCTGCTACATGAGCATCCCATATCAGAATGCTGGTTCTAGTCTTAGCTGCTCCACTTCCCATCCAGCTTCCTGCAAATATACCAAGGAAGGCAATAGAGGATGGGTCAAGTGCTTGAGCCTCTGCCACTCTTGTGGGAGACCTGGATGGAGTTCCTGGCTCCTGGATTCAGCCTGGCCCTGCCCTGGTTGTTCAGCCATTTGAGGGGTGAACCAGGAGATGGAAGATACATATATCTTTCTTTCTCTCTTTCACTGTGCCTTTCAAATCCAGTCTTTAAAAGATAGTTCAGTCATGTTCCATCTCTTAGATCTGTCATTGAAACAGATTTCTAAATACAAGTGTGAAAACAGGGGCCAGTGTTGTGGCACGGTGGGTTAGCCACCACCTGCAATGCCAGCATCCTACATGAGCACTTGTTTGAATTCTTGTTGCTCCACTTCCAATTCATTTCCCTGCTAATATGCCTGGGAAAGCGGTGGAAGATGACCCAAGTACTTGAGCCTCTGCTACCCACATGGGAGACCGATGGAGTTCAAGATCCCTGGCTTTGGCCTGGCCCAGTGCTGGCCATAGCAGCCATTTGGGAAGTGAACCAGTGGATATAAGATCTCAGTATCTTCCTTTTTATCTCCCTCTCTTTTTGTAACTCTACCTTTCAAATAAAATAAATAAATCTCTAAAATTAAAAGTGAAAATAGGGCAAAAGTGTTTTCTGATGTACTAGTGGCATATTAATCTCTTCATTCTCCTCAAGAAAGGAAGGGTGGGAGTGGGTATTTGATCCACTGGTTAAGACTCCTCTTAAGACAACCACTTCCCATATTGAAATGCCTGAATTCAAGTCCTGGCTTTGCTTCTGATTCCAGCTTCCCATTAATGTGTATCCTGGGAGCAGGCAGATGATGACTCAAGTGTTTGGGTCCTTGCCACCCACGTGGGAGATCCAGTGGAGTTTTAGACACTTTGCTTTGACCTGTCCCAGCTCTGATTGTTGCAGGACTTTGGAGAATGAACCAACATATGAGAGATCTCTGTCTATCTCTGTATTTAAGTATTTTTTTTTCAGAGCTTTATACACACATACACACACACATACACACACATAGAGAGAGAAAGAGACAAAGAGACAGAGACAGAGAGAGAGAGAATGAATCTTCCATCCGATGGTTCACTCCCCAATTGGCCCCAATGGCCAGAGCTGAGCCGATATGAAACCAGGAGCCAGGAGCTTCCTCCTGGTCTCCCACATGGGTGCAGGGGCCCAAGGACCTCCACTGCCTTCCCAGGCCATAGCAGAGAGCTAGATGGGAAGTGGAGCAGCCGGGTCTCAAACTGGTGCTCATATGGGATGCCGGTGCTTCAGGCCAAGGCATTAACCCACTGTGCCACAGCGCTGGCCCCTTAAGTATTTTTTAATCCTATGAAATTTTTAATTTCTTCTAGTCGACAATAAAAAAAAATCCTTGTACCTAAAGTGCTGCTAACCTGCATGGGAGACCAGGAGAAGCACCTGGCTCCTGGCTTCGGATCGGCACGATGCGCCGGCTGCAGCGGCCATTGGAGGGTGAACCAACAGCAAAAAGGAAGACCTTTCTCTCTGTGTCTCTCTCTCACTATCCACTCTGCTTGTCAAAAAAGAAAAAAAAATAAAGTGCTGCTAAAGAACTCTTAGTTCACATGACAAAAACCCAGCTAAGAAAATTGAGACCCATTGAGCCATATATCAGAGATTCTAGCTTCTAGCTGCATACTAGAAAGTTCTCTGGGTGGTTCTAATGCACAGGTGCACAGTGCTCTAGATCAGTGTCTTTGGGGTCAGGGATTGGGAGTCTGAAGGAAACTATGGATTCTCTTTCCTCTTTTCCCTAAATGTGTATACAGACAAATGGTGCATTAATGACTTTACAAAGCTGATCTGTGAATGTTGGTTGTAAGGACCCCAGGCTGGATACCAGCCCGGAGTGATGCCAGTGGTGCTGGCATCAGGGAAATAGGGCTCTAAGGAGGGGCCTGATGACCATCTGTGACCTCCAGATGGTTCAGATGCACCCTGAAGCTTAAGGATTGCAGCCTTTGGGGAACGCCTGTGGGAAAGTACAGTTTATTGTTTTGGCCTTTTTGAGGGCCACATGAAGAAAGACATTATCATCGCAAGATCACTTTCTTGGCATTGAATTATAATTTTAATGGATGTATATTACATGTTTCTCTTATAGTTAAGTACTAGAAACCACTTTTATATCCCCTGATAAACTGGTAAATTGATTATGATATCTGTGTATCTTATGTTGGTTCCTTTTTACTTTTTTTGACAGGCAGAGTGGACAGTGAGAGAGACAGAGAAAAAGTTCTTCCTTTTCCGTTGGTTCACCCCCCAATAGCCGCTGCGGCCGGCGCGCTGTGGCCAGCGCACCACACTAATCCAAAGCCAGGAGCCAGGTGCTTCTCCTGGTCTCCCATGCGGGTGCAGGGCCCAAGCACTTGGGCCATCCTCCACTGCCCTCCCGGGCCACAGCAGAGAGCTGGACTGGAAGAGGAGCAACCAGGACAGAATCCAGCGCCCTGACCTGGACTAGAACCTGGTGTGCCAGTGCTGCAGGCAGAGGATTAGCCTATTGATAGCCGCGGCACTGGCCTCCTCTTTTTTTTTTTTTTTTTTTTTTTTTAAGATTTATTTATTTTAAAGGCAGAGTGACAAAGAGAGAGGGATAGATCCTATCCACTGATTCATTCCCCAGGGTTGGGCCAGGCCAAAGCCAGGAGCTAGGAATTTCATCCGGGTCTCCCATATGAGTAGCAGGGGTCCACGCACCTGGGCCCTCTTAGCCTGCCTTCCCAGGTGCATTAGCAGGGAGCTGGATCAGAAGCAGAGCAGGTGGGACTGGAGCTGGTGCTCTAAAAGGGAATGCTGGCATTGTAAGCTGCAGCTTAACCCGCTTCAGTACAATACCAGCCCCTGAGCCTCTTTTTTCAGTATAGTTATCTTCCCCTTCTCCCCATTTCAGAATGCAGTGCAGTTTGTTGCTTACTGTTATGTCCTGTAACGTGCTCCATAGACATAATGATTACCCTCTTGAGGCAAACCAGCCTGTGCCTGTGTGACCACATTAAAGGATAATTTTCAAAGCGGTAATCATGACTCTTGACAGGTGTCAAAGGTTTTATTTATCTCATTTAAGACTTTACAGCAGAAAATCTTGACACACCCATGGATTTTCAAAAAGTTCATGGAATTATGGATTTCAAAAAACTTTTTACACCAAAATAAATATATCTTTACATTTTTGTTTTTTATTTTGATTTATTTAAATTTATGTTTTCATTTTTATTGAAATAGAGAAACAGAACTTCACCCATTGATTCACTCCCCAACTGCCTACAAAAGCCAGGGATGGGCCAGATCAAAACCAGGGGCCCTGAACTCAATCTGGGTCTCCCTCGTGGGAGGAACCAAGTACTTGAGCCATCATCTGCTGCCTCCCAAGGACACATGCATAGGAAGTTGTGGCTGAAGCAGAGGAGCCAGGATTCGAACCAGGAACCCTGAAAGGGGATGAAGGCATCCCAAGCAGCCTCTTAACTGCTGTGCCAAAAGCCCATCCCAAATTTATCTTTCAATCCCATTTCTCCACGAACGTGTTGAAGCACCCTCACATAGGAAATCACTGAATGCTGGAATTAATTTACTAATTGGTGCGAAACTGGAGCTATGTCTTGGGACACCAGCTGCAACTCCACAAGTCAGTTTTCATTGCCAACTTTTATGGATGAAAAACATTGGCATTACCCTCAGTTTTCTGTAATGTGCAGAGTTGTAAAATATTCCAGTGAAAGGCAGTGTGGAAGGCATATACCCCTGCAGAATCAGGTAACCCCCCGGAGGGGCCCCAAGACAATGCCAGCTGTCTTCCCGAAGGACACCTAGTGATCTTTTTTTCTGATTTCAGTCCTCCATTCTTTGTGACAGCAAGGTAATGGGCAAAGAGTCTTCGTGTCAGAACTGAGAGTGAAGAACAGGGGACCCGAGGGGGTCAGAAAAGGAGGCATCCTGGCATGTCTCTCTCTGTCCTGAGTCTGGCCTGGAAGGGCTCTTGGTGGCCAGGAGTACCTTCCCTGGCAGGGGCCGGGGGAGATGGCTTTTGTCGGGAGGAGGCAGGAAGCGGGCAGGGCATGCAGGGGAGAATGACTGGATCTCTTCCTGCAAAGCCATTATTATTTTCATGCCATTTGCTTTATTTTTGTTAGCAGTCTTTTTTTCTTAATGCTTTTTTAGGCTGGCCATAGATGGGAACCATGGGACATTAAGGAAGAGCCCTGTGTTTCCTCTCAATCCTAGAATTAAAGAGGGAAGGGATGCCACCAGAGGCCATTGGGGTGGGCATGGTAATTAATGAGACCATACGCCTCCCCCTCCCCCAACACATGGTCTTTGTTCCTTACCGGGAAGTCTCTACACAGGGCCAATCCTGGGGACTCTGGAGCCTCTTGGTTAGTTTAGTAAAGTGCTTTTTATTATCTTCCTGGTTTTCATTATAAGCTTTAAATTTATGGAACAAGATAGGGTTTAATTAACTAATGGTAAAATATCATTATTATTTGCATTAATTTGAATCACCCTATTCATGATTCTGTATCACTACTCTTCTAGGTCTTTCTCATGTTACCAATTAGGTCTAGATTTATGAACATTGCTGATTCGGTGGCCTTGACATTTGTCAGCTGTTTAAGTCCTGAGTAAATAAGAAGCTGAACTGGAGAGTGCTGAATAAGGATTCAGAAACATCAGTTTTAGATACCTCTCACTAGAAGCCTAAGTCTGTTTCTCTAAGTCCTTTCTCCAGAACAGCTGATGCTTAACATACTAAAGGGCCTAGCATGTGACAAAGGGTAGAGAGCTGAGATTAATGCATGATCTTTGTGTCCCGTGGTATAAAAACTTAAAAGTGTAAGGGTAAGCAAATAACGATCGTCAGTTTGCCTTTGTGAGGCACTGTTTTTAGTGGATACCCTGAGCAGGTTTAGAGTCTGGTTGCAGGTGTGGAACTCCTGTGAAGGGTACGGAGAGGCAGTTTGAAGGCCACAGCATCCTGAAGTGCCTCTCCTCTGAGAGTCTCCATTAAGGTACTTTCCACATTCGGTCCTGAATGGAACATTTTTTGAAGGCGAGCGCTAAGCTGTAGCTTCCTCTCTGTCCGCACATACTGAGCACAGCGTCTGTGTTCACAGTCTCAGAATGCGTTTTTCAATACCCATCTCAGGAAGTAGGGAACTATGTAGCACTCAGGTAGAGTGGGGGAGGGGCAGTTCCTTACAGGCAACTTCAGTCTGTTGAAAATTATCCCTGAAATGTCTCTTAAAAAGGGAAAAATAGACCTTTTATCAAAAACTTATCCTTATGTTTTTCCTAGCTAAAAATCTACTTACCAGTGGGTGACCTGCACTCTAAATGGCATATATTAGGATTTTGCTACCAATTTTGAATTACTGTAGATCTGCACACGATTCTTGCTTTGTTCTTGTTTTGTAGGTGGCTGACTGTTCTTGGGATGAAACAATAAAGATATATGATCCTGCTTGTCTTGCTGCTCCTGCTTGAGATCTACGATGGTCAGAAACGGAGGAAGCTGTGTGAAGAACAGCTTAACAGCAAATAAATTAACTATTGCAGGCACAGCTGTTACGCTTTTACATGTGCTATTTCAGATTTCAACTTTTTCAGATTTACCCTGGAATGCATTTTAAGGCAGCTGACACAGACTTTGGCTCATCCAGGCCTGGTACATAAGCCATATTTCTAAAATTTCTAAGAACTAATTAATGTCATAATGTCTATTAAAATGTAATCTCTGTTGTAAAATGGACTAAAGTATGGGAGATCAGTAGATTATATTGATAGTGATATATTTCATTCTTAATTTATGTCACTTCTGATGTAAAATATAATCACTGCTGTTGATAAAATCAAAATAAACTACATCTCTTGATCATTTATCACTTATGATATCCCCAACAAGATTGCTTTTTCCAGTATGTTGTATATATGAATGCAATACTACCTGTCCAGGGATGAGTAACAGGGTTGTGGTACACATTTCATTTACTCATTTGTTTAGTAGTTATTTGTTGAACATTTGCTGTGTGCCTGACAGATAGACTGAATGAGATTCTCTCAAGGACTGGTGCCATGCTTTCAGAACACGGAATACTGTGGGTTACGAGTTTACTTTACCACAAGGTTTCCAAGTCATGTTAGGTATTTATGGCTCCTGAGACACTTTCTTCCATTTTTCTGCTATCAAAAAATTTTAAAACTGTTGTTTGTCCTAGGCTGGCCCTGCCACCAGGCCTGGTGTGCAGAATGTACCTGGTAAATTTTGTTATTTGAATGGATGATCTCAGGGAAAGTACAGCTTTTTCTGGAACTTAGGTCAGCAATAATTATTTTTGAAAGGCCCCATAAAAAGGGCACTGCTTAACATAGTGGATTGTAACATTCATGGTGCTCACTCCTTAGAGTTGTCGCCATAATGGGTATGTAGCTCCTTCAACACAATGGTATTGTAGCTCCTTCCCTGGGAACAAATGCATTACACCAGGATTTGGTTCAATAAGAGCAGGTCCACGCTGGTGGTTCTCCACTTCCATAGAACTACAGTAGGCCTTTGAAAATACCCAACCCTGATTGTATTTACAATGAAACAAAACAGAGAATTATTGTCCTTTTAGAATGCAAGAGATTTTATTAGCGAAATAGTCTACCATATATCCTTTGAAACCCAACTTGGGATTTAAAAACTAACATGTCCCTTAATTTATTTTTTCCCTCTATTTCAAGGATGTTAGAGATATTTAGAATGCTAACTTCTTATTTATTAGTATTTGAAAGAGAGAGATACTGTGATTTTCTATCAACTGGTCACTCGCCAAATGCCTGCAGTATCTGGGACTGAGACAGGCCAAAGCCGGGAGCCCTGAATTCAATTCATGGCTCCCACATGGGTGACAGGACCCAAGTACTCCAAGCCATCACCTGCTGCTCCCAGGGTGTGCAATAGCAGAAAGCTGGATTTAAGCAGAGCCAGGACTTGAACCCAGGCACTCTGATTCCCAGGCAACTTAGCAACTGCTCTCCCATAATGCCTGCCCTATAACTCAGGGTCTTGGAGTTTGTCAGTGGGAAAGAGGGTGGTTGCATGCTTATCCAGTTGGTTCTCTGGAGGTAGGACTGGAACACTAGAAGAAACCCAGCCAGATTCTCTCCTGAGTCCTTGGTAGCTCCCAAGGTAAACAACTTGTGGATAAGCACCTGATCCTTCCAGGTTGGCTGAAGCAGCACTTGTCTCCTGGCTACTGTGCCGTTAACTTTCATCCTGTGTACCTGCCCAGGCTGCTTCTGCACCAGCTGTGACAGAACAGCACTAAAGAGTTTGTGAAGGAAAAGGGAACAGCTCAGAGTCACTGATCTGTGATCAGGGCACTACGTGAGCTGCCTTATATATGCTGTCCCCTTTCATCTCTGTCACATACCTGCAAGGGAGGCCTCCGTGCTTCCTGGACATGGAAGCCCGCGTTCTTGGCAGTCATGATAGACAGGAAGTCCTGCAACTAGAATTCAAGTCTGGAATGACTGAATCCAACCCCTGGTCCTGCCACACAGCCTCTGTTTCCTTGGAGTAGCAGAAGTTGGCCCAGGGAGAAATGGTCAAAGGTGGAACTCCCTGGTGACTAGATCTTGGCCGTTCTCTGACAGATTTGCATTTCCAGCCCTATAAAGAGCTGAGAAGCTAAGCCTGCCTCTGGGGTGATGCTTCCAAGGTCCATCCTGCCCAGGGAGAGCCAGGATGAGAGCCAGCTGTCTCTGCTGCACTTGGCATTTCTTTGCTGGATGTCTTAGCAATAATTTCCCTCTTCCAAAAATGAACCCTCATTAATTTGTTACTTAGCAGGCTTTTCCTTGGAGGTGTTAATCCACTGTTGTTTGCTTCCATCTATACTGAAATCTGTTATCTCCTGCCTTCCCCACCGAGGTCTCCCACAAGCCTTTGCACTCATTTTGTCCCAACCAAACTCATCATGCTCACCAAATTCGCCATTTGTGAGTTTGCCAACAAAGAGTCAAGCTCATGGACCTGTGTAGGTCAAGCTAAAGACCTCAATGCCATCCTTTCACGAAGTCCTGTCCTTTTATCCCTATTTAGTCTCCATTCTGTCTCTTCCCCTCAGTTCAACCAGCCCTGCCTCAGTTCAAGCCACCACTGGCTTTTCTCTGGACAGTTCCAGCAGCTTCCTAAATGGCGTGTCTGTTTCCAGTTCTGCACTCTCACCATCCTCTTCAACACAGCTGCCGGAGAGGAATCTAAAGAGCAAAGTGATTACCTCAATTTCAGTGTCAAACCTTTCTCTACGTAGAGGGCTGCTCACAGGAAAAATGTTCACGCTCGCTAACCAGACGGCAAGGTCCTCTGGGCCAGTGCCTGCCCCTCTCTGCAGCACCGCCCTCTCCCCCAGCAGCACCAGCGTGCTCACCAGTGCCCTGTGGAAATCGTGCAGGTATCATCCTTGTCTTCACTATAGCTGGGTGTGCTGGGCTGCCTGCCCTTGGTCTGGCAGATGTCATGTGGAAAGATTAAAGATGGACAACCTGCAGCCTACAAAAGGCACCATTAGTAAAGCTAAAAGACAATGAAAGTGTATGCTTGCAACATAGGTAACAAAACGGTTAAGACCCAGAACTGATAAAGAGCTCTTGAAAAGCAGTAAAACAACCAAGCACAGAAGTGGAAGCACTAGAGATCACAACAAAGAAAGGCACAGACTTGATACAAAGGTGTTTCTTATGGAAACAGGGATTCAAAGGATAAGTTTATTTGGTGGGAAAATGTTGAAATCCCTACAGTTTTTTCATAACATGCATCTTCCATGAGGTTAAAGACCCGTGTATTAGGCCGGCGCCGTGGCTTAACAGGCTAATCCTCCGCCTTGTGGCGCTGGCACACCGGGTTCTAGCCCCGGTTGGGGCGCCAGATTCTATCCCGATTGCCCCTCTTCCAGGCCAGCTCTCTGCTATGGCCCGGGAAGGCAGTGGAGGATGGCCCAAGTCCTTGGGCCCTGCACCCGCGTGGGAGACCAGGAGAAGCACCTGGCTCCTGGCTTCGGATCAGCGAGATGCGCCGGCCGCAGCGGCCATTGGAGGGTGAACCAACGGCAAAAAGGAAGACCTTTCTCTCTGTCTCTCTCCCAGTATCCACTCTGCCTGTCAAAAAAAACAAAAAACAAAAAAACAACAAAAAAAAACCCGTGTATGCTTTACAAAGGTTCAGTCAATGAGATCTTTTTTGCTTACAAGTTTGGCAAATGTTAAAAATGTTAGAAGTGTACAGTACTGCTTAAAACGAGAGCAGTATTAGACACCTTTTTGAAGGTGGTTTAGCAATGAATCAAGATTTAAAATTACTCCTTGACCTGTCAGTTCCACTTCTGGAATTCCTGAGATATTTGAAGGTATTTAAGAATAAACACGCAGGCGTATTCGTTACATCGTCGGTGGGTAAGACTTAAATGCTGTCTACAGGAGAAAGGTAGGACAGTCAATTAAAAGTACAAAGTGTTGTAAGCTGGAACAATACCCCGATGTTTAGTGCGTTAGTTGTCCCTGTGTAACAAATCACCCCCAAACTTAGCGGTTTAAGACATCACACGTTTGTTGTCTCAGTTTCTGGAAGTCCGAATTCAGCAGTGCTTACTGAAAACTCCGGTTTTCTCACTATGTTGCCCTGACACCAAGGGCTGCAGGATCCGCTTCTAACACCACTCAGGGTTGTCAGCAGGCCTCAGCTACCAGCCATGTGGGACTCCCTTGAAGGCCCATTAATTGAATCTTGACCCTTGATCCTTAAGAGGTCAAATAGTTGCTTGTATTTGACCTTCAGATCCACATTCTTGTTCAGTTAACCTTGCTAAACATAGTGTTCCTTCTCCCCCAGTTTTCTTGAGGAACCCACCTATTCGTAACTGGTTTTGTGAGCAATGGAGTTAAAAAAAAAAAACAAAAGTTGTCATAGAAGAGAACTGTAGATGTGCAAGGCAATGGAGAAAACGTGCCGTAGGTTCAGCTATTAAGCTAGTCTTGCCTAAATAGGAAGGGTAAGGCGGCTGAATCAGCCCCAATCTCTTACCTAATGTTAGTATCACAAATGGAAGCAAGTATAATCGCTGGCAGCCATGAATCATTCCCAGACTAGCTCTGCACAGCCACTTCTTTACAATATTCACTGAGGGTGGCTCACGGCAGCCATCCTTTAATTGGAATGGTCCCTAGAAGCAGAAATCTGTTATTTGCTGATGTCTTTAAGAAGATATATTTCACAGTTTTTGTCACTGGGTGTATTTTAAATAAACATGTACACTCCACACAATATACATGATTTGAATTGTTGCTCCGGACTTCAATAACATCAACGCTTGAAAAAGAGTCCCTTGCATAGTGAAAGGTGTGGAACTAGGACTTACAGCAACCAAACCCAAGAGCTCCCCAGGGAAGCGGAAGCACGTGTTCAGTAGAAAGGTGTCCAGTGTGATTCCCGAAAAGCTGCACACTGGGTCATTCACAAACGCTTCCTTGAGTGCCCGCCTGTCACGATCGGGGTGGTGGCCCTATTAGGCGCTGGGCACCTAAGGACCTGGGCGAGACCCCTCTCTCACACCGCAACATAAAACCTGACCCATAGGAAGGACCGCAGAGGAACCGCCAATCCCTGCTGTAATCTTTTTTTTTTTTTTTCCTGCTCCAATAATAATCACAACATTAAAACCGGAGCTCAAGTGTCCTGATCAGCACAGGTGGAAACAACGGGCAGAAAGAAGACGCACGGGAGGAATGGGTCTCCATGTACTAATAACAGAAAGGCAACGCCGTGCAGCATCTAACCATTAGGAGGCTGCCGTCTCCGTGGCCACAACAAGTGCACAGCTGGCAGCGAAAGGGGCGGAGCGCGGCCATCCCGAAGGCATCCCTCGCACACAAACCCTGGAGCGATCCCCTGTGCTGCTGCTGAGTTAAAGAATAGTCTGGGCGCTACTTCCCCGGAACCTGAATTAGGGAGTCACTGAGGACTTGCACCTGCAAAATCCTAAGAATTTCCTTTTCCTTTTAGCTGTATGGGAAGCGTATAGTTCCCAAGTCCTGCGGGGTGAAGGTGCGCCCTGGCTTGGGGAGGTGGCGCCTACACGCCCTGTTCGCGGCTGTCCCGCAGGCTGCGACCCGTCCCCAGCACCGAAAGTACGTTGCACTGAGCCCTGGCTGGCGGAGGGCCATGAGTACCTGGCCCCACGTGCGCCCCCAATCACCCCGGTTCCCCGGCGCCTCTGACCCTGCCCCGCCTGCGCGGCCCTGTCGCCTGGCGCTGCTCCGGAACTGGGAGCGGCTACTCGCCCCGGAGACGACTTGGTTTCAGCTCATCAGCTTGTTGTACACCCTCGCCCCACCTTGAAGGTGTCCGTCGCCCCCAGGCTCCTGCGCCCGGCGAGGCCTCGGCGCCGCGAGGGACATCGCAGGAGCGTCCCCGGCAGGCGCGCGGACCTGAGTCCGCTGCCGGCCCCGGAGGGGGCGGCCCTGTCCAGGCTCTAAAGCACGCCGGGCCGGGGCTTGGGGCCGCGGATCCCCGCAATGTCAGATCCTGAGTGTAGCAGGGCGCGTGGGCGGTAAAGCCGCCGCAGCGCGGGGGCCCGGGGCTGGGGGCGCCGTCACTTGTTGCCACCAATAAACGGCGCTGGATCCCGGAGCGCTGCTGTTTCTAAAATCGGCTTCATCTGTGCGGGGAACCCCCCCAGCCCGCCGCACCTGGCTCGGGCGCCGCGGGAGACGAGAGCCGTCGCGGGTGGGCGCAGGTGCCCGAAGGCCCGTGCTGTCCTGCGGCAGCCGCCCCGCTCCCCTGCGCTCAGCGTCTCTGCCCTGACGGCGAAGGCGCGCGGGACACAACCCACCGCGGCTCGTCTCCTACTCACACATCGCTGTGGCTGGGATTCCCGCCACTCCCCCCAGACCGGCCCCCTCCACCCCCGCCACTTTTCGGAGTCCCCCGCCCCCGCCACTGCCTCCGCCGGGCTACGGGGCAGTCGGAGGCGAAACCGCGAGCCGCGAGGAACGCCTGGCTGGAGCTGCCCCCTGCAGCCGAGCCGAGGGGCCCCCTGCCCTTGGCCGCGGCGCTGGGCGGGCGCCCCCGCCGCGCTCCTCCCCGCTCCCCTCGCGCAGGTCCCCGAGCTCCGCCAGCGCCGGGCGCGGCGGGGCCGGCGCGATGCGGCAGCTGTGCCGGGGCCGCGTGCTGGGCATCTCGGTGGCCATCGCGCACGGGGTCTTCTCGGGCTCCCTCAACATCCTGCTCAAGTTCCTCATCAGCCGCTACCAGTTCTCCTTCCTGACCCTGGTGCAGTGCCTGACCAGCTCCACGGCGGCGCTGAGCCTGGAGCTGCTGCGGCGCCTCGGGCTCATCGCGGTGCCCCCCTTCGGCCTGAGCCTGGCGCGCTCCTTCGCGGGGGTCGCAGTGCTCTCCACGCTGCAGTCCAGCCTCACGCTCTGGTCCCTGCGCGGCCTCAGCCTGCCCATGTACGTGGTCTTCAAGCGCTGCCTGCCCCTGGTCACCATGCTCATCGGCGTCTTGGTCCTCAGAAACGGCGCGCCCTCGCCGGGGGTGCTGGCGGCAGTGCTCATCACCACCTGCGGCGCCGCCCTGGCAGGTGAGAGGGGCCCGCGCCCTCCCCCAGCCCACCCCACCCCACCCCGCTGGGCAGAGGCCGCGGGGGTCACTCAGTGCCAGGGCCTCGCTCCCCATGGGGAGACTGAGGCAGAGGGGCAGGGAGTATCTAGAGTGGCCGCTCGGCTCGGCGAAGCGACTTCCTCCCCCGCCCTCCGGCCCCCTCCTCCAGATCCCCCACGCCCGGCGTCCGACTTCCGACCCCCGCCCCAGCTCCCCCCCTACCACGCCGGCGTGGCCCTGCCCGCCGTCCCCTCTCGGCCTTCCCCCCTTCACCCCTTCCTCCCGGAGGGCCTGGGAGCTGGAGTCCGCCGAGCCCGCCGACCCAGCCGGAAGGAGCGGGGCCGTGAACTTCCTCAGGTCACGCGGGGTGGAATGGGGGAGGGCGGGGAGCGACGCCTGGGCGCCCGGGGCCAGTTGGCAATGTCTAGCACAGGGGCTGCGGGCACGAAGCGGACCGTGGGGTGGGCCGGGCGTGGCCGGGGGAGCGGGAAAGCTTCATCCGGAGGGCAGTCGTCCTGCAACCCTCGTTTGGCCCGCTCCCTCGGGCCCAGGGGCCACCATAGCTGGGGCTGCCTCTCCCTGTGGGTCCCCCTCGGGACGGGGGAGGCACCACTCGCCTTGATGACCGCAGCGCCAGTTCGGGGAAACCACAGCGCCCACCCCGAGGACATCTGCGCCCTCGGGGGCCATTGTCGCGGCCGGGGACAGGGCTGGAAGGGTGCAGCGCCCTGGGCATTGGCTGAGGTTGGCTCCTGCGTTCTCCACGGGGGGCGGGAGCAGGGTGGGCGTCTGTTGCCACCCGGGAAATCGGTGGGCAGAGCTGGGGCGCGACCCCGGCTACTTTGCACCCCGTGGCTGCCCACGCGCGCGCCAACCCGGTGTCTTCTTTTTCCTCCCCTCGCGGGTACCCGCCGGCTGCCTTCGGCGCGCGCTCCAGGAGCTGGCGACCTGACGGGCGACCCCATCGGGTACGTGACGGGCGTGCTGGCGGTGCTGGTGCACGCTGCCTACCTGGTGCTCATCCAGAAGGCGAGCGCCGACACGGAGCACGGGCCGCTCACCGCGCAGTACGTCATCGCCATCTCTGCCACGCCGCTGCTGGTCGTCTGCTCCTTCGCCAGCACCGACTCCATCCACGCCTGGGCCTTCCCGGGCTGGAAGGACCCGAGCATGGTTTGCATCTTCGTGGCCTGCATCCTGATCGGCTGCGCCATGAACTTCACCACGCTGCATTGCACCTACATCAACTCGGCCGTGACCACCAGCTTCGTGGGCGTGGTGAAGAGCATCGCCACCATCACGGTGGGCATGGTGGCCTTCAACGACGTGGAGCCCACCTCTCTGTTCATTGCCGGTGTCGTGGTGAACACCCTGGGCTCCATCATTTATTGCGTGGCCAAATTCTTGGAGACTAGAAAGCAAAGCCACTACGAGGACCTGGAGGCGCAGCCCGGGGGAGAGGAGGCGCAGCCAAGTGGAGACCAGCTGCCATTCGTCATGGAGGAGCTGCCGGGAGAGGGTGGAAATGGCGGGGCAGAAGGTGGGCAGGCAGCAGGTGGCTCCGAGCAGCAGAGCGGGCAAGGGGCGAGGGCCAGCCGCAGGGGAGTTCCGCTGGTGGCCAGGAGCGGGCCGATCTCAGACAGCTCTGAAGAAGGCAGCAAGAGATCCCTAAAGGATGCGTACTTGGAAGTGTGGCGGTTAGTTAGGGGGACCAAATATATGAAGAAAGATTATTTGATAGAAAACGAGGAATTACCCAGTCCTTAGACAGGAGATGCATGTGTGTGCATCTGTGCCTACAGTTGTTTTGTATGTTAGAAAGAACATGGGAGGCCTCTTGGTTCTAGAGAGGTGGGGAAGGGAAGCAAATAAAATCAGCACCTGGGTGGATCTTTCAGCGCTGCTGTGCCCAAGGCGTGGGAGAGTTGGGAGGCTGCTTCCCAGGGTCAGGCAGGGGTTTTGGCTTCAGACTCCCAGCACGTTTATCTCTTGTCATTCTAACCATAACCTCGTATCTGCATGTACCAAGAGCTTGCCAGCCACCCTCCCCAAAGAGGGGTGTGGGACCCACGACTGCACTGAAGTTCAAAGATTGCACCCAGGGCTGCATTTTTTGATGAGAGAGCCACCGTTTGTACTGCCGGATGGGTGTACAGTGTGTTGTTGAAATGACAGCTATAAGTGCGTGGAATTGATGTTTACTGTTTATAGTCATCTGAAATATCATGTTTACTCTCGGTTTTCATCACTTGTTTCTCAGAGTAAGTGATCTATTATATCATGGTAGAAAATGTTAAAGCTATTTTGAGAAAAATGTGAGTTCTTAGCTTTAATCATGTAGTCCAAGGTTTGCTTTTAGTAATTATTATAAAAGTATTTTCAAGATTGTTTGGGTTTGTTGCTTTCTAATATTTATTATGGAATGCCATAACCTTTTATTTAAAAAAAAAACGCCAGTTTTACTGTGTAGTATTCTTTCAAGCAAATGCAATTGCTGGAATATAACTCAGTATTAACTGAAGCTCGGCCAGAAGGGACCATCCCACAAAGTAATCCCTTTCAAGTTGCACTGCGTATCCCAACCATGTCACAAAAAGAGCAACCACTATATTCACTTTACGATATTTTTCTATCTTCAATTTGTCAAAATAAAATACGAGTCTGTATGTTAAAAGATGCATTGTCAGACATTTGTTTTGGACACATTGTGTTCTACGGCTGCTGTGCGGTGTGCAAGGGGCTCTCAGTGTGCACTGCGTAGCATCACGCAGGTAGGTGCCAGCCTGTTGGGAACATAAGAGAAAATGGCAGTTTGTCTGCAAGCGACAGTGAAAACATAGCACATAGTTGTTTGTTTTTTGTGAAGTAAAACAAAACACCGTCCCATGCTCACGGATGAAAGCCTCCGTGTCAGACTCTAGTCTGTGTCAGACTCTAGTTCCCGTGGAGTTTGAGATGTGATAGTAAGATCACTGATCTTCTGCCAGCCCCTGCCAGGAGAGTTCTTGGGGGAGTGGGGCCTCTTATCTGCCACCATGCTCCTGACAGTCACATGGTAGCATTTGATAATTTTCTTTCTTTTCAAAAAATCAGAACAAAAATCAGAAGCAAAAATGGAGTTTCAGCTCCATCAGTCTGGTTCAATAAGCTGGAACTGTGGTGGTTTGTTATTGGCCCTGGTTACTGGTTTTCCCAGGCAATGGATTGCTTCCACAGGTGCCCCTTGAAGCCCTTGAAGTATAGGAGCCCTCCGCTGGTTGCAGTTGGGAATGGTTGACCAGAGTTATAATGACTTTCAAAACAAGCGTTAATTTTGATGCCAGCATGCCAGAGGGCAACATCCTGTCGCAACTCCGTGAAGCTGAGAATTAATGAAAAGCAGCAAAGTTGAACAAAGTATATATATTTTTTTGTTGTTAATACCACTGTCAGAGAAATGGATGGAGTAATTGTTGTACTGGGAAAAAAATCATCTCCTTGGGTTAAAAATGTGAGTTTGCATTTATTGTGTGGGAAGATTAACTCTTTCCTGTCTACGCACTCCTAGAGGCATCTGTTGGAGCTCTCCAGAGAAGCGGAACCTGCGTGGGAGACGATGTAAGGAACTCAGGCTGGCAGGTGGGAAAGGCAGGCAGGGTGTCCGAGCTGCAGTCTTGAGTCAGAGTTGCTCCTTCTGGCAACCACAGTCTTCGCTTGTCAGGCTTTCCCCTGGGTGGGTGAGACCCATCTCTGCCCCAGAGGGTCACCTGCTTACTCACGGTCTACGCATGTCAAATGGTCATCACATCTCTACAGTGTCTTCCCAGCAACATCTAGACTGCTGTTTGAGGACAACTGGGCACCACAGTGGACCAGATTGACATACGAAATTAACCATCACAGACACTTAGCATGGGAGGGGTTGAGGTCAAGTGGGGATGGGGGAGGCAGGGATGTGATAGGAAAAGAAAAGCTCTGGAAGATTCAAAGTGCAAGTTCTGTTACATTTTCTCATTGGGCAAAGCCTAGGAGTCTCTACGTGGAGCAAGGAACTCAGTCCCGGGGCAGGGCAGCTGTGACTCAGGGCTGGGGCTCAGCTGCAGCAGGCGTGAGCACGTGGCAGGCCTGGCTCTCAGGGAGGTGCTTCCGCCCCTCTGCTGGCTCAGGCCCATCCTAGTCTTTGGCCTCTGTCAGACCTTGCGCCAGGCAGACAGGAGGCTTCCAAGGAGCTCCAGGATCCCGCTGTTGGGGGAACTCCACTAGAAGCTACTCTCCATTGTGCCCCAGTTCTGAGCGCTCAGATTCTCTCTTCTTTTTGAGATGGCGCCTCCATCTCATACCCAGATGTGCACCTGCCTTGACAGTCTGTTCCTATATCAGTTCTTCAGGATGCAGAGGCTGCCTTCTGCTCACCTGCCATTTCTCATCTGGAACAGGTCTCAGCAACATGGCCTGATGTCAGACAGACCTTCCGCTGCCATCTCCTTTGCTGCCCCTCTGACTGCTGTCCAGCTCTCTTTATTAATTAAGGCATAGATAAATCAATAGCACCAGGCCAATGATTGCCCTGAACATCACAGGTGAGGGTGTGCATGTTTCTAGGAGTGCTGAGCAGAGATGGGCAGTGACTTAGACTCCTGTAAGTCCAACAGACTTGGGATTTGCAATCACTGGCTGTTACAAGGCCTAGTTCTCTAAGTGGTTAATGGCAATACTTGGGGCATGTGTTTAGCACATCTGAGTGCCTAAATTCTGTTCTTGGCTCTGGCTCCCAACTCCAGCTTCCTGTTAATCCTGACCCTGAGAAGGGGCAGTGATGGCTCAATTAATTAGGTTCCTTCCTCCCCAGTGGGAGACCTGGATTGCAAGCCTGGCTTCCAGCTCCAGCTCCAGCCATTGTGGGCATTTAGAGTATGAAACAGTGGATGGAAGCTCTGTCTGTGTGTCTTTTTCTCTATCTTTCGAATAAATGAAAATAATAGGGGCCGGTGCTGTGGCGCAGTGGGTTATTGCCCTGGTCTGAAACGCTGGCATCCCTTTTGGGCGCCGGTTCAAGTCCTGGCTGCTCCTCTTCCAATCCAGCTCTCTGCTATGGCCTGGGAAAGCAGTAGAAAATGGCCCAAGTCCTTGGGCCCCTGTACCGCGTGGGAGACCTTGAAGAAGCTCCTGGCTCCTGGCTCCTGGCTTCAGATCAGCGCAGCTCCTGCTGTTGCGGCCATCTGGGGAGTGAACCAACGGATGGAAGACTCTCTCTCTCTCTGCCTCTCCCCTCTCTGTGTAACTCTAACTTTCAAATAAACAAATAAATCTTTTTTAAAAAAGAAAAAGATAATGAAAATAACAATACTCATGATATCAAAACTGGGCTTAAAAAGTCCTTAACTGATTGTTTTGCATTTCAATTTGGGAATTTTCTTTGGCCTACCTTCAAGCTCTTCCAAATAGATGCTTTCTTGGCTTCTATTTCTCTTCTTATGTTATCAATCTGTTCTTGCATGTTGTCTGCTTTTTGCATGACAGTACTTACCATGTTAATCATAGCTATTTAAAATGTCATGTCTGGTAACTCCAAAATTTGTATCATATCTGAGTCTGGTTCTGACACTTGCTGTGTCTCTTAAGATGAATGACTTCCCTTGCCACTCAGCATGTCTAATAATTTTTTCATTATTAAAAGCCACATGATATATTGGATACTAGGAACAGAGGTAACTAGCCTCTAACTGTGAGATTTCATGTTAATCCTACTAGAAATTGGGCTCTGTGTGGTGTTTGAGGCAACTGTAGGTGTTAGAGGCTTCTGATTCCTCTGCTGTCCTTGTGTTATCTTCCTGTTCTCCTTGAGTTTCCCTAGGAGCTCCTCCTTAAATAGAATTTGGCACATTGATTTGGTTGTGAAGTGTGGAAGAAGAGGAGTGCTCTGCAATATTAAATCCAGTGTTGGAGTGGGCTGTGCCCTTCACAGGTGTTTCTTAGCTGTCCTTTCCCTCTCCCTTATGAGACCAGAAGGCCAAAGTCTCTTCCTGCAGGTGGTGTTGGCTCTTTTGTCTTTGCCCCCAGCCAATACACCTGTGTTAGGGAGAATGCTCTGGACCTGTTTCACAATGATTACTTTTTCCTTCCCCTTGCCCAAGAGAAAGGGGACCTTTCTCAGCTCTTCACCACCTGTGGAATTCCTGGAGTCTAAACTCACTAAAATATGGGTGCCCCCCAGGACTGTGGCCTCAGCAGTTTCTCACTCTCATGATAGTTCATATTCTGCCTCCAGAAATTTATCCAAATTGCCATTTAAATGTTTCCACTAATTTATGGCTCCAGTGGTTCTGCTCTTGACATGGGGATGTCAGCTGTAACTTTCAGTATTTACCTGTCTCTTGGATTCAGGGATAGCTACATGGCCTGTCACCTCAGCTCTCTAATGGGCCCAGGAAAAGCCATCAATTTTCAGTTTGTTAATCTTGCTCCTTGTCGTAAGGCTGGGCACAATAACTTCCAAGTTCTTTTTACTTGCTGAAACAGCAACCAGAAGTCCTAGGTGAAGACTTCTGAAAAATCTGCTGGATTTCTGTAAAAATGGAAGTTAGACATTTCTAAGGAAGATTCCAAAGGAAGATAAGCTACCAGCCCTTCTTGCGTCCTCTGCTCTCACATTGCATGTTGAGCGCTGGCCCTTCTTGCACTCAGCAATGATACATGCATGCACATCTAATCCAAGTGCCTTGTGAGCGAGAGTTAATGCATGTGGATGTCAGTATATGCCATGGTAGTTGTAGTAATATCAGTTTCCCCTTCTCTTTCTTGGGTGCTGTACTTCTGTAGTAGCCAAAGTTTCTCCTGCTTCTGGATTTCCTTTTACCATGTTCCAACAGCTTGCTATGACACTTGTAATTCTCATGGTAACCTCCCTTTGTAGACTGCTAGCCTGACTCACCTGTTGCCTTAGTTCTCTAGATGCCGTGTTGGGCCTGCCAGGCTGGACTTCATCACAGCCTCTGCTGCAACTGTGCCCTCTCCCTGCTCATCCTCTGCCCCTGCACCGTTATATACACGACCAGAACTTCTCATTCTGCATGTGCTTCCTGCCTCACCGGCTTTGCCCTGCTCCTGAGATAAATCAGCAGGGTTCTGCAGAATACCGGAATACACAACTGATGAGGTGGAATCCCAAGTCCCTCCTGGTAAGCCCTCCCCTTCCTACTCTGCATTCACGTGGTTCAGACAGTGCTGTCTTCATTCCTGCACCCCCAGGATGTGACCCCAGCCAATCCAATCAGCATTTCCTCTGCTTGGCCACAGAGGTTAGTCTGGGGATGGTCATGGGACTTGGTCAGTACCAACGAGGTACAAACATGCATTTGGAAAGACTACTGTTGCATGTCATTTTCTTACTGGACTTCAAACTGTGGGATGGAGTGAGGTGAGGAGGTGTATTATTGCCATTTTGCCATTAGAAAAAGAAACAATAAAAAGAAAACAACAGAAAGTGGACTAGGGAGGAAGGAAAGGAGAAAGGGAGAGAAGGAAAGGGGGGTGGGAGCCCACTGGGCTTGACCCTGGTATTAAACTAACTTAAACCCTGAATTCCCACAATCATTGAAATTGTCAATTACATAAAGCGAAGTCTCTTTCTGTTGTTGTTATTAGCTTAAGCCATTCTGAGGTAGAATTTCTGCCATTTGCAACCCAAAGTGTTTCAAGTAATGCAAGGTAAACAAATGATTCTCATCCAGCAGTGTGGAGTGGTGAATAAAAATAGGGTATTTGTTTTGGCTTTGCTTTTGCTGTTTCACCACACAAGCTTGCCACTGTTATGGTTTGCACCCAACAAGGGTCCCCTGTCACCCCTGGTCTCTAACACACCACGGTTTGCTTTTTGTCTTCTATTTAGTTTGTAATCCCATCAATTCCTGCATTCTCCCTTCACGCATTTACTGGAGATTGGAGAATGTTGTAAATTGCACACTGCCATAAATAATAACACCTAATGCTATGATTGTCAGGTTTGCTGTTTGCTAGGTGCAATGCTAAGTGTTTTATAGGTGCTAATTCATTTCATTTTCTCTACCTTCCTATGGGTTGGCATTAATATGATCTCAGCCATACAAGGAGTAAATGTGTGTGCATATGTGTGAGAGAGTGTGTGTGTGTGTGTGTGTGTAGTTTTGTGGTTGCAGGAACTAAGACACCAAAAGAGCAATTGAGGTGCCATGAAAAGTGGGGTGTAGAAAAGGATTCAATTGCTGTTCTAAATGAGTATCCCCAAGCGATTCAAACTTTTGGATCAATCTCTCCTTTAATATCCAAGCAAAAAAATAACTTACACCTTCCCCTTGGATGACCCGGGAATGTACAGACCTTCATTAGTGTTTCTGAGGATTCACTGAGCACCACCCCTCCCCCTCCCACAACAACAATTGCTTGATGCTAATTGCTTCCTAGTCCAGGCTGCTGTGCTGGTCACTTTTTAAAAAGCAGCTGAATTGAAATATAATTTAGATATCTTAAAACTGGCCCACTTTAAGTCCATCATTGCTGGTCTTTATTGTATTTTCAGAGTTGAGCCGACATCACATCGTCTCATTTTAGAACCCTTTCCTCCCTTCAAAGGGAAATCCTGTGCCCATTATAGGTCACGGTGCTGTCCTTCCTCATCCTCCCGGGCCTGGCTATAGCTAGTCTACTTTCTGTCTTTGTAGATTTGCCCATTTGGACTGGTCACGTCTTGCTAATCTGAACTTGCTTTTCCAGATAGTTCTTCCTAACCTACTCTTCCTAACCTACTCTTACACTCCCTCTTTTTCACCCAAGGTATTGCTGCTCCAAGGCTTGCACTGGCATGCAGTTACAATAGCACTCTATGAAGAGGGCATTTCCATGTAGAAATGGAAAACTTGAAGGTCAGAATCAGGGGTCCCTGCTCTAGGAGTGTCTGTGTTGGCTTTCACAGCTGGGCCGTATCTAACTCCAAACAGGACCTTTCCCCATACTTAGCCTTCCTGTAGACTCCACATCCTCCCAGTTCCTCATTTTCTTAATATTTTTCTCAAGAAGTAACAAGAACACCTGTGACAGTGTCGTCTAAGACAAAAACGCAGACATTTTCCAATTGACTTCTTCACCACTTCCCAGGATGTGGAAAACCCTTAGATGTTTAAAAACCTCACCTCTTGTCTGTTCCTCCTACACAAAGCTCATAGAGGAAGTTATCCTGAACAATTTTACAGTGAATACAAAGTTGATTGCCCACCAGTCACTTTCCCCCTCCCCACTCTTCCCTATACACAGACCTCACAATTTGTTCAGGTACAAGCAGCAATGGATGAGTCAGCATTTTTCTGATCCCCTCATGGTGGACCGGTATCTCTTTGCCAGTGTTTGGTCTAGGAGCGGTCCTGTGGCCCTGCTGCACTGAATGAAATGAGTGGGTAGATGGGCTAGGGAAGGGGCTCTGGGCAAGTTCTTCTCCATCAAGAGGAGATGCTTGAGAAGGTGTGTACTGTCTGAACTGCAGCCGTCATTTTGCAACTATGAATGGACAGTTCCAGCAGCAAAATACAAGGAATTCAGAAGAACGAGGAAGGAAAACCTGGTTCCCGGGGCCTTTGCTGTGCTCCTGAATGCCACACTGGTACCGCCAACTTCCAGACTTCTTGTTGCATAAGAGAATAAGTTCCTACCTTAAAGCCACTTTTAATCAAGTATCATTTCTCTTTCAAATAAACTTTTCCCACTGGTATCACTTAAATCTCGTAATCTGTTTTGTTTCAAAATGAAAAGCAAAACTTTTCTTGGTTGCAATACCAGTTTTCATCCATGCACAGATCCATCCATTGCTTATGCATTGACTTAACAAAAATTTATTAAGTACATATTTTACACCTATTTCTGAGCAGTTTGTTTCCCCTCTTTGATATCCCTTGACAGTAAAGTTAACTAATCAGTTTATAGACATGCTCTTCCTAAATGGTTAGTTTGATGACAAACACTTGTCTAATCCAATATAACTAAGGCTTATATTCTGAAGTCTCTATGAAGACCAAACTGGGTAATGTTTCTCATATTCACTACAAGTTTTAAAAAGGAAATAAATACTCCACAAAAGCTGGCAAAAGACAAGAAAAGTTTTTAGCAAAGGAAGTCAAGTGACTTACATACAAGAAAAAATTCTTAACCTCACTTAAATAGGAGGAAACAAAATTAAACTGCAATGAGGGGCTGGAGCTGTGGCTCACTTGGTTAATCCTCTGCCTGTGGCGCCGGCATCCCATATGGGTGCCGGTTCTAGTTCCGGTTGCTCCTCTTCCAGTCCAGCTCTCTGCTGTGGCCTGGGAGGGCAGTGGAGTATGGCCCGGAGTGCTTGGGTCCCTGCACCTGCATGGGAGACCAGGAGGAAGCACCTGGCTCCTGGTTTCAGATTGGCACAGCTCCAGCCATAATGGCCATTTGAGGAGTGAACCAACAGAAGGAAGACCTTTCTCTCTGTCTCTCTGTGTCACTGTCTACCTGTCAAACAACCAAACAAACAAACTGCAATGAAGATAGCTGTGTCAGTGAGGCTGCAGGAACTCAACACTCATGTTATTCATGAGCTAACATGTTGGCATATTAGCATGAAAAAAACAAACAAAAATAAACAATACACCTATTATTTTTAAAAAAATATGTTGATTGATCTGAGAGGCAAAGAGGTAAACAGAGGAAGCTCCCATCCACTCCCCAAGTGCTCAGGATAGCCAGGGCTGGGCCAGAGCCTAGGAATTCACTCCATGTCTCCCATATGAATGGCGGAAGCCAACCATTTGAGCCATATCTGATGTCTCTCAGCACCCGCATTAGCAGGAAGCTGGAGTTAGGAGCTGGAATCGGCCATCAAACCCACCACTCTGATATGGGACGCTGATGTTTCAACTGCTAGGTAAACACCTACCCTACTGCACCTTTATTTGATCCAGCATGTCACTATGGGAATTTGTCTAAGAAATATAATTTCACACAGGCAGAATAGCATATATACAAGGTCTCAGCTATTGTTTGTCAAACCAAAAATTATTACAGCTACAAATTTCTAAAGAGTACTGATTGAATAATTTGGGATATAGTCAAGCAATAGAATATCTGCAGCTTTTACAAATGAAAGACAACGTTCTTTTGGGGAATGATCTTCAGAATAACATTGTGGAAACATGTGTGGCGCAGGGAAGTACATATTGTATGCCTCGATGCATCTACACAAAGGCATGACACACGTTTTTGAGCCTAGAATGGAGTCTCTGGAAGAACACCTAAGAAACCGGCCATGGCGGTTGTCACTGTGGAAGGGAATCTGCTGGCTTTGATATACAGGTTAGAGGGAGACACATTCTGCACCTCTTCGTGCTTTCTGAGATTTGAGTCCTATGAATTATCTACTCACAATCAAAGTTGCAATTTTAAAAGACATGCCATCATCAAGGGGGAGAAAGTCTGTTTTTCTCTCAAATTTCCCTTCCATGAGTTCTTCGTAAAATATTGATGTTTGTTTTCAGCTTTGGAATATAGAAGATGAGCTATCAAGAAAGACAGCCAAGGCTCAGTGAATCCTTAATGATCTCCCAAGTATGGAGGATAAATAAATGTCTAGACAATAATTCAAAATATGTGACTGTGCCCTATATGAATTTGCTTTTGATAATTATGGTTTCAAAAAGTTCATGGAAAATGGAATTAACAGCTAAGTTTATTTTGGGACAAAAAGATTGAAATCTATGACTAATTTGAAATCTATGTATAGTATTTTTTTCTAATATATGTTTTCCATGAACTTTCTGAAGACCCCCACCCAGCATGTAGCGATTTAAAATGCTTTTGGATCAAAATAACCAATCTTTTGATTCGACTTTCTGTGAGCTTCCTGAAGTGCCCGTGCCTCCTGTGTGGAACTGCAGTTTTCCCTAGGCCTCCTTTTCCTCGTCTTCCTTTCAATTCTGGAACCCATCAGTGCCAGCCCCAGATCTGGCTGCCAACCTTGCTGTGCTCTCCCAACTCTCCTTGCAGTTAGCGGCAGCCACGTGATTCATCCAGCCCCGGGGGTAGGGGGGTGGGGACGAAAGGGATGAGGACAATGTTCCTGTCACTTATTTAAAAGACGCTTATTGGAGCCAGCACTGTGGAAATGTATACCAAGAGCCTAAATTTTCTTTCATCTTTTTGTGATAAATATGCATCTCGGGGCTGGCGCTGTGTCGTAGCGGGTAAAGCCTCTGCCTGCAGTGCCGGCATCCCACATGGATGCCAGTTCTAGTCCCGGCTGCTCCTCTTTCGATCCAGCTCTCTGCTGTGGCCTGGGAAAGCAGTAGAAGATGGCCCAAGTCCTTGGGCCCCTGCCCTCACGTGGGAGACCCGGAAGAAGCTCCTGGCTCCTGGCTTTGGATCGGTGCAGCTCTGGCCATTGCTGCCATCTGGGGAGTAAACCAGTGGATCGCAGACCTCTCTCTCTCTCTCTTTGCCTCAGCCTCTCTGTAACTCTGCCTTTAAAATAAAATAAATATATTTTTTAAAAAAGATGCTTTTTGGTAAATTTTGGAAATAGGTAATGAGGAATGTTGCACAGCACTGTGCCTGTGCTCATTGCCACTGAGTTGTTCACTTAACCATGGGGAAAAGGGCTAACTGTATAATATATGTGTTTTACCACAATTCAAAATACTGATACTGGAAGATACCAAAATCCAATGAGTTGTACACTCTAGGTGAGTGAATTATATGGCATGTGAATTATATTTTAACAAAGCTGCCTAAAAAAAAGATACTTGTTTAGCCTTTATTCCTAGTTCCATAGTCTGGCTGTGGATATAGCACTGTCAGAACCAAGACAGAAGAAAACTGGGGCCCCGATGAATGCTGCCAACAAGGCTTTCTTTCTTTCTTTCTTTTAAAAAAAGATTTACTTATTTGAGAGGTACAGTTTTACAGAGAGAGAGAGAGGGAGAGAGAGAGAGATTTTCCATCTGCTGGTTCACTCCCCAAATGGCTGCAATGGCTGGAGCTGAGCTGATCCAAAGCCAGGAGCCAGGAGCTTCTTCCAGGTCTCCCACGTGGGTGCAGGAGCCCAAGGACTTGGGCCATTTCCCACTGCTTTCCTAAGCCATGAGCAGGGAGCTGGATCAGAAGTGGAGCAGCCTGGACTCAAACCTGTGCCCATATGGGATGCCATCGCCGCAGGCAGAGGCTTAACTTACTGCGCCACAGCACTGGCCCCGAACAAGGGGCTTTCTATTATTCTACCCCTGCTCTTACTTTCAAACTAGTATAAGACAATACACTTTTGTTTGTTGAGCTTCTGTATTCAGGGTTCTTTTTTAAATAATTAAATTTATTCAAGAGGAAGGAAGGGAAAGAGGGAGGAACGCCCAACAGCTGGGTCACTCTCCAAAGGCCCCAATTACTTGCCTGGAACTGGGAGTGGAACCCAGGCACTCTGATGTGTGACTCAGGCCTCTTACTGGCTAAGCCAAACCCCTGCCCCTAGGATTCTTTCAGTTCAGCAGTTTGGCCGGTTCTAACCAATTCACAGCCACCTCATCTCTCACTGTGAGAAAGATGATGCTTTGGGGAAAGAAAAGAAACAGTAATTGAGGGCTTCTTCTGCCTGCTTCAATTCCTTCTATTTTAGTCCATTTTCTGTGGCAGTAGCGAAATACCTGCGGCTGGGTAATTTATAAAGAGTAGAGGTTAATTTTGCTCACAGTGCTGCGGACTGGGAAGTCCAGGAGCACAACACCAACATCTGCTTTGTACCTGGCAAGGGCTTTCTTGTGGCATTATTACATGGCATGGGGCATCCCACAGTAAGAAGGAGCGAGCTGGCCAGAGAGAGCTTGCTTTGACAACAAAGCCACTCCTTCAATAGCCCATCAAGCCATGAGTGGATAAATCCATTCTGAGCATTGAGCTCTCATCACCCAGTCACCTCTTAAATGTCCCCCCTCCAAACAGCAGCACCAAGAGCCATGAAATTGTCACAATGAGCTTCTGGAAGCACAAACCACAGCATCTTCCCTCCCTCCTAATGACTGGCCCTCAGCCTAGGGCTCGAGGACGCCACACTCTCAGGACCCTCTGCACAAGTTCACTTCTAATTTACTGAACTGCTGGAGCTGGCATTGTGGCATAGCAAGTTAAGTCTCGGTCTGTGATGCCGGAATCCCATATTGGAGCACTGGTTTGAGTCCTGGCTGTTCTGCTTCCAATCTAGCTCCTTGTTAATGGGCCTGGGAAGGTAGTGAAAGATGGATCAAGTACTTGGGCCCCTGCCATCATGTAAGAGACCCAGAGGGAGTTCTGGGCTCCTGGTTTCAGCCTGGCCCAGCATTGGCAGTTGTGGCCATTTGGGGAGTGAACCAGTAGATGGAAGATCTCTCTCCTCTCTCTCTCTCTCTTTCGGTCTCTCCCTCTCTTTCTCTTTGCTTTGCCATTACAATAAATAAATAAATAAATCTTTAAAAATATTTTAAAATGTATTGAAGACAGACTACTGTTTATAAGGGTAAACTAATATTACTTACTTTTAAAGAATTGGGACTGGCACTGTGGTGCAGTGGGTTAAAGCCCCGGCCTGCAGTGCCAGCATCCCATATGGGCACCAGTTCTAGTCCCAGCCACTCCATTTCCAATCCAGCTCTCTGCTATGGCCTGGGAAAGCAGTATAAGATGGCCCAAGTCCTTGGCCCCTACATCCACGTGGGAGACCTGGAAGAAGCTCCTGGCTCCTGGCTTTGGATCGGAACAGCTCAAACTGTTGTGGCCATTTGGGGAGTGAGCCAACAGAAGGAAGACCTCTCTCTGTCTCTCCCTCTTACCGTCTGTAACTCTACCTCTCAACTAAAATAAATTTTAAAAAATCTTTTAAAAAAAAGAATTGATTTCATGAACAATTGGTAGTTTTGGTGAGTACATAATATAACTATAATGTAATATTCTGTATATAATATAGCTCAAATAAGAATTAGTTCATGATTTATACCAACAATGAGTAAATTGAATGTAATGGATTTATTTTTAAAAGAGCCATTGGAGTCATATCTATTTGCTATTTATTCCTTTTTTGTAACCATGGAAAGATTTTATAACATGAAAGCTAAAAGATAGAAACCATTAATTTTTCTCAAATCCTTCATGAAAAACTAACTTAGAAGATCTCCAAAGCTTAACAAGAATGTAACAATAATCTCTGTGATATGTCCTAAAAAATCCCATAAAATCAATGAGATGCCACAGAAAGAACAATTAGTTACCAGCAAAGAGCATACCTTTGGTTTTGTCCCTCCACATGATGTCCCTCCAAGTGTGTCTGATGCGCTCCTGCCTGGGGATCAGCCTTTTCCTTGGTGTGCCAGGAGAGACAGTGTTGGCTTCTAATCATCTGAGGCCAAGAAACCTGGCTGAAAAAAACTGTAAGCGCCCATTCGTCTTGTTGTCTTTGGCACTTGATGCAGGGCACATACTTTAGGGCAATCTGCACAGCAGACCAACTCTGTTGCTTTTGTGTGGCTACTTGGCTTCACATAGACTGTGTGTGTTTCCTTGTGCTGAAGATCCCATGAACCAAAGGTGCTGTGGGCCTAGGGGCTGGCTTTCCGCATAATGATGGTGTGGCTAGCGTGCTAACCTGTCGTGTGATTTAATATAACGCCAAAGTTGTAAATTTTTGCTGAGTAGCACGCCTGTCTTGGATTAGTGGGAGTTAATGTAGGGCATGACTGAAATGTGGAAGTCCCGACTATGCAGAGAGTGCTTTCACGCTGATTGCCTGAGTCACTGGAGACCAACTCTTCTTTCTAATCGCAATTGCTGTAGCCACTCACCCTTAACGTAGTCCAAATAAGCAACCGAGTTCAAATCGCCGGTTCCTGTTTTTCCTTAAAGAGTAACACTCCAGTTTCTGTTGAATTGGATAGGCGAGTAGGGGAAGGTTTTACATTTTGCCATTCACCTAGTGGCTGTCTTCCAAAATCTGCACAATGTATTTTCTAAACATTATTACTGACTTGGTCACTGGCCATTTCTGTAGGCACTTACTGTCATTGCAATGGTATAAAGGGAAATTCACTTCACTTAATATTACCCAAGCCTTCCAGAGCACTGCTGTAATCATAGGGTGGCACCACCTTATTTTTTAAGGTGATGAATGACTTTGTAGGCGAATATCATCCTCTTTAATTCCGTAGCCATATGAAGAGCTGATTGTAGGAAAGGAGATAGGAGCCAGAGAGTACACTTCACAAAGGCAAGCATTGCAGCCTTCTTATCAGCTCTCGCACTGGCTGGGGCCCAACACTGTGTCTGGAACTTGGTCTTGCATTCATTTAATACTAGTTCATCAATGGACAAAGGAAAGCAAAGTCATGAAATCAAAGCATAACTTTTTTTTCATTCTGTTGGAAATCACCATGGATTTAAATTGGCCTGATAGGTAAGCCTGATTTCCCTGTAGTGCCATTCTTGGGAATTCAAATGGTATAAATTGAATCTACTGGATAAGGGATGGGCTGGGTAGTGTCTGCCTGCAAGGCAGGGGAGCAGGCGGCAGGGAGCAGTGTACTGAGCACTCTGTTCAGCTGCGGGAAGTACTCTTGCCCAGCTTCCTGGCACCCCAGGGCTTGGGGCAGTCAGGTTTTAGGAGATTTGCCTTGACTCAATCCAATAAAAAAGGTTCATAAAGAAACTTTCTTTTTTGGCTAGGATGCTTGCCTTGAAAAATAATATAGAACATTGTTAACAATTCAGACAGGGAAGGTAGAAATAGGTCAGACAAAAAATGAAGAGTGAAGTTGTCCCAGCCTTTCTTTAATCTTTTGAAGAGTGTTTGAAATAGCTCTTGGCAGCTGAAATTTGTTCTGTATTTTGGAGTTAATATCTGTGCCAGGATTTCTGTCATTCCTCTGAGAGTGGTGATCAATATAACTAATAAGTAGGAAATGACTAGACTGAGCTCATTGGAGGCCCACTGATAGCCAGATGGGGCCCTACAAGGGCAGACATCCTGGGGTAGTGGGCAGTCAAGTCCAAGTTTGGAGAAATGTGAGTCTTCATAGAGCAGTAAGTAGCTACAAAGTTAATGTTAAACTATCCTAGCCGAGAAAGGCAATGTCTAAGGAGAAAAATATGAAAAAAGAGATAGCAAGCAAAGGAACAAAATGAATGAGGGGAGGGCATGCCACAGAAGAGGGTGGGTGAGTGAAAAGCCAAGGAGCCTTTTCCCCTGGTGTTGGGAGTGAGCCAGTGACCCCCGTGATGTCTAGGATTCTTTTCACAGCACCAGTGCCACGGTGTGTATCCCAGCACCAACACAATCTAAGTCATAGCCGGCAGAACCTCTGACTAAAACACAGCAATAAAGGCAAAAACTACAGTCACTGACTCAAACATAAAGGCCGAAGGTGCACGCAGTTAGAGGTATTATCTGATAATCCAACAGGAGACCTGGGCCGCGGAGGAGCCTTAAGTTTATTGGTTCTAGAAGACAAGGTAAGGAAGCCTTTCCTCTTAGCTGACAGCTGACTGAGTGCTGATGTAGGGACCAGATCGGCTTGCTAGGCGGAGCTCCATGCAGACCCGGAAGCAGGAAAATACTCTTTGCAGCAGGCTCCCATGCTTGCTACCTTGAGTGACCTCAGTCGGCCGGCACCGTGGCTCAACAGGCTAATCCTCCGCCTTGCGGCGCCGGCACACCAGGTTCTAGTCCTGGTCAGGGTGCCGGAATCTGTCCCGGTTGCCCCTCTTCCAGGCCAGCTCTCTGCTGTGGCCTGGGAGTGCACTGGAGGATGACCCAAGTCCTTGGGCCCTGCACCCTGATGGGAGACTAGGAGAAGCACCTGGTTCCTGGCTTCGGATCAGCGCGATGCGCCGGCCGCAGTGCACCGGCCGCAATGGCCATTGGAGGGTGAACCAACGGCAAAAAGGAAAACCTTTCTCTCTGTCCCTCTCTCTCTCTCTCACTATCCACTCTGCCTGTCAAAAAAAAAAAAAAAAAAAAAAAAAAAAAAAAAAAAAAAAAGAAAGAAAAGAAAACTGGGATAATCAAAGAGCTTCAAGAAGAAATTTTTGTTTTCGATTTGGAATGGTAAGTAAATCTCAGTTTTTTCTTTAGACTTCCTATGTGAGAAATGATTTGCTTTAATGAATTATTCTAGCCACAGTTTAAGTGCAGACTCACACCATGTCTCAAGATCCTCACCAGCTTCCTCCAACATCTTTGGAAGGGGCTAGTCAACAGCTGCTATAGGACCTTCATCTTTTTTTTTTTAATATTGATTTATTTATTGGAAAGACAGAATTATAGAGAGAGAGGGAGAGACAGAGAGGCCTTCCATCTGCTGGTTCACTCCCCAAATGGCTACAATGGCTGGGGCTGGGCTGGTCTGAAGCCAGGAGCTTCTTCCAGGTCTCCCACGTGGGTGCAGGGACCCAAGGACTTGGGCCATCTTCTACTGCTTTCCCAGGCCATAGCAGAGAGCTGGATCGGAAGTGGAGCAGCTGGGACTTGAACCGGCGCCCAAAAGGGATGCTGGCACTGCAGGTGGAGGCTTAAACTTCTACACCACTGCACTGGCCTTGGGACCTGCATCTTACACTGCATTTCTATTTATGTTTGTTTTGGGTCCCAGCTAGACTGAGCTACCTTGGAGCAGGGTTTGGGTTTGCTCATCTTTGAGCTTCTTGTGGCTCTGATTTTTAGCACCCAGCAGGCATTTAGTAAGTAGCTTATTCAGTGCACAAATCCTTTCTGGAGCACTGAAAACATATTTTGGCTTTTTTTTTTTTTAAAGATTTATTTATTTATTTGAGAGGCAGAGGTACAGAGGGAGAGACAGAGAGAAGTCTTCCATCCACTGGTTCACTCCCCAGATGGCCACAACAGCTGGAGCTGACCGATCCAGGAGCAAGGAGCTTTTTCCAGGTCTTCCACACAGGTGCAGAGTCCCAAGCACTTGGACTATCTTCCACTGCTTTGCCAGGCCATTAGCAGAGAGCTGGACTGGAAGAGGAGCAGCTATGACATGAACCAGCACCTATATGGCATGGTGGTGCCACAGGCGTAGGCTAAATCTACTACGTCGCAGCACCGGCCCAACTTCTTGAAACTTTCTAAATTAAACTAAATTTCCAAAAACATACTCATTGTGAAAGTGAGTGAAACACCTGCAACAAGACCCTTCAATGGATGAACTTGAGAAAAGGCCACTCATTGAAAATTCTTCCTGAAGTTCCTGCTATTAGATTATTGTCAAAATATTAAAAATCAAATTGTACGTATGCCTTTAGTTTCTTCTCATTTTCTTTCCTTTTTTAAAAAAGTTTTTTTTTTTTTTATTCGTTTGAAAGACAGAGTTACAGAGAGGCAGAGGCAAAGGGAAAGAGATCTTCCATCCAATAGTTCACTCGCCAGATGGCTGCAACAGCTGGAGCTGGGTTGATCCAAAGCCAGGAGCTTCTTGTGGGTCTCCCACAAGAGTGCAGGGGCCCAAGGACTTTGGCCATCTTCTACTGCTTTCCCAGGCCATAGCAGAGAGCTGGATGGGAAGTGGAGCAGCCGGGACTCGAACCAGCGTCCATGTGGGATGTTAGTGCTGCAGTTGTCCGCTTTACCTGCCACACCACAGTGCCGGCCCCTTCTCATTTTCTTAGGTTGGCTATTAATCTTTCCTGGCAAGTTAGGTGGTTCTGGTTATGTGCTGGCTAGTCAGGGACAAAAACCTTTGGTTTGTTTTGTTTTCCGATCCAGTAATGGGTAAAGGTCCCTGGGGAGAGGCGCACAGGCAGAGCCCAGGAAGTGCCCCGCTGTGGAAGGGCAGCCAGGCGGCCTGTCTGCTGGAGCGACTTCTGTGTGGCTGTGGGAGTGTTCAGAGGCCTGCCAGAGCACGCTGTTCGCTCCAGTTGAGCAGCAGGGGCTGTCGTCTGTATTAACTTTACTTTGAGGATTCTCCCAAGCCGGAGATACTCCATTTAAATTTCCAGATCTTTTAATTAGAGTCTCTCCTGATTGAACACCCTTAATATACAATCTGGAAGAGCAATATTCTCCATTAGATAATTATTTAAATGAAGTGCTGCATAGTTGGTTGAACAGGCATCTTAATGAGCAAACAGATATACTCATATTTTCATTTGAAATACTTAGTCATACCACGATTCAGGATTTATAAGGGCTGCCCTCTCTGAGGTCAGTGAAGTCCCTGTGTCATTCATTCACGTGCATCCTGAAAAACTTTTTCTTGCTTTTTTTTTTTAAAAGAATTATTTTATTTATTTGAAAGACAGAGTTAGAGAGAGGGAGACAGAAGGAGAGAGGTCTTCCATTCTGCTGGTTCACTCCCCAAATGACCACAACGGCCAGAGCTGCGCTAATCCAAAGCCAGGAGCCAGGAGCTTCCTCTGGGTCTCCCACGTGGGTGCAGGGGCCCAAGGACTTGGGCCATCTTCTACTGCTTTCCCAGGCCACAGCAGAGAGCTGGATCGAAAGAGGAGCAGCCGGAGCTCAAACTGGTGCCCATATGAAATGCCGGCGCTGCAGGCCAGGGCTTTAACCCGCTGCGCCACAGCACAGACCCCTTCCTGAAGAACTTTTTTCTTTCTTTCCATTTGTGTGGCCTACATGGATTGTGTAAGAGGGGTGTTGCACTTCACTAAGGGAATTTTCATGGTCAGGTATATACAATGATGCTTCCCCAAGACTGTACAAATGGGTGGAGGTGAGAACAGGAATCTAAGCTGAAATATGTTTAGGGGGAAGCAGTTAGCTTGTTGGTGATGGTTTTGTTAGCTGCTCGTGGGGGAAATGTCTTCCCTTTGCTAAGCTGGGTCAGAATTGGCTATCGGCTTCATCCGAAGTTATCATTAGACTCACAGAAGGAAAGCCGCTGCTCTCTGATTCTCAATCTTATCAGCCTGGTTTGTTTATTGTCTGCAATAGTGATTTACATTTGAGTTTATATTACTACCGTGACAGTTCAACATCAAGCCAAATGCTTCTAAATTAAAAGAAAATATGTTAATATAGTCTCTCAGGCTTCCTTTTCCTTGACCAATCATCCAGTTAACAAATATTTATTAGTACTATGCACTTTGGGCATATGAAGAAGTGTGAAGGGATTTCAAAAAGTTTGTGGAAACTGGAACTAAAACATGTTTATTTTGATGCAAAAAAAAAAAAGAAGTCTATGCCTACACAAGGGTTTTTTTTTTTTTTTTTTTTTTTTTTTTTTTGAAAGGCAGAGTGGACAGTGAGAGAGAGAGACAGAGAGAAAGGTCTTCCTTTTGCCGTTTGGTTCACCCTCCAATGGCTGCCGCGGCCGGCGCGCTGCGGCCAGCACACTGTGCTGATCCAAAGGCAGGAGCCAGGTGCTTCTCCTGTTCTCCCATGCGGGTGCAGGGCCCAAGCACTTGGGCCATCCTCCACTGCCCTCCTGGGCCACAGCAGAGAGTTGGCCTGGAAGAGGGGCAACGGGGACAGAATCCAGCACCCCAACCGGGACTAGAACCTGGTGTGCTGGTGCCGCAAGGCGGAGGATTAGCCTATTGAGCAGTGGCGCCGGCCTACACAAGGTCTTTAAAAATTTCATAGAAAATACAGATTATGAAAAAGCTTTGCATGGATTTCAGAATATTTTTTGCATCAAAATAAATTTACCTTTCAAACATTTTTAGACATATCTTTTCATACCAATTTCCCACAAAGTTTTGAAGCATTCACATACATGACAACTGTCCTAGGAATCCAAGATAGTGCCTACGCCACTACAAAAGCAAAGTAAAATTAAATAACAGCAACAGACTTTAATTTGCAAACTATAGATGGGTTCTCCAAGTTAGAGAATAAAGCTGGTAAGTAGCAACGTTGGGCTAAATTTCACTCCTTTGGTAAACTACTAGGCTTGAACGATTGGAGGCACCTAATTTGGGAATGAGAGCCATCTGTGGTGGTGACTAGACATCGAGACCGTGAGCTGGGTCTTTCAGACAGGTAGCAAGTAGAAGAAAAACGAATTTCCCAGAGACTCTGCAAAATGACTAGACTTACCAAAATAACTACCAGAAAGGGAAGCAATCATTCCAGCAACTCCAGTCCTGCTGGAAGCAACGGACCCAAGCAGTAAGGAGACCCCTTTCCGGGTGCCACAAGAAGCATCGTTACTCTATGGTTCACATCTTTTATCCTACAATGGCTGAGGGGCGATTGATTTTGTGGGGTGAAGATCTTGTCGTTGTGGGAACATTCCTTCCTGCTGCACACTCTGGGACTCCAGATTTTGCTCTCCGGATCTTTATCACTGAGTCCTTTCCTCCTTACTGGCGCTGTCCATTGGTGTAGCGGGAGCCTTGCACACCAAAGATGGCAGGTGCTTTCCTGCCTCACTCATCCTATGCTTAGATGGGTCCACTTCCGGGCTAGAAATGACCTGGAACAAGTTCAGACTCGGAATGGTTACCTTTGCCTGAAGAAGGTTAGAATGTGTTTCTGTGTGGAACTGCACTATCAATACTGAAAAACAAGAACTGAAGCTGGGGACTGGTGGCAGCCAACCATGTGAGCAGCACATCCAATCTGGGAGTTCTGCAGACCGCTGTCACTTTTAAATGCAAAGTGTTCCATTGCTGTAGAAAGAGGAATGTAGAGAAAGCTATGGGAAGGGAGGGAGGCTGACTCAGAGAACTTAAATAGGAATATTTCAGGTAACAAGCCGCCAATAGTTTTAAAAATTCACGAGTCTCCATTAAATTGAATTTCAAACACATTTCTTTCTGATCTGCTAATGAGGACAGTTTGACATTCTCCCAGGTGAAACCATTTAAGTACAAACCATGTGATATTATAATCAATTTAAGCAGCTCTCTACCTACTTCAAGTTTGTCAAAGTGTTTTACTTTTAAAGCTATAATTAGCTAGCCCTTCTAAATTCACTGTGAGGTAGAGAGTTGAATTCCCAAGTAAGCTCTAGAACTGTTGAACAAAGAACAAATAATTTTCAAAAAGAGTCAACCATCTGGGTGCTGGTTACATGGTTGTGCTCATCTTGTGAAAATTTGCCAAACTAAATACCTAGGATGATATACTATTGTGAATATAGGAGAAGTTGAATTTAATGAGAAATTAAAATTTAAATGAATATTTTTAAGATCTGCAATAAAGCAAAAATTAAAACAATCCCTTTAGCAGTCTTTTGAAGTGGCCTAGGAAAGATATTTGTTTTGGATGCTGGGCCTTTGGCATGCAAAGCTAACCACTTACAGTGATAAAACTAACTCAATTTCTCCTATACTTAAATTAGACTTTGGAGATAGTAGAATTGTGTGCTCAAGTGTGTAGATGGGAGTTAGAGTGGCAAGGGGATAAACAGATTTTTCAGACGGTTTGTTTACCAGATGGTTTGCTTCTTCAATGGACCAGTTGGGTCTTGACTGCCCAGTGTACAAAGAGAGTAAGACTGCAGTCAGCACCTCCTAGTCCAGCATTTTCATTTCACAGAGAAGCAAACAGACCCCTAAGGTGAAGTTACTGGAAAGTGCCAGCCCTCTCACTCCTAGGGAGTGTGTACCTCGGATTCAGACCAAATTCCAGCTCTGTTATTACTACAGTGGCCTTGTGGCCTGGGCAAACCAAGACACCTTTCTGACTCAGTATCCCTAGTTGTTCAAAGGTCGACAACATAAAAATGTGAATGTCATAGACTCACTGGCATGAAAAAATGATGACGACATATAGATCTTTGGATGTGTAGCAAGCATTCCATTGATATTGATTCCTGGATCACACACACTATTCTTTTATTCACTTTGCCTGAGAATTGGGCTGGAATATTTTTAAAGGAAAGCTCCAATCCCTCTCTCCTTCTCTCCCATCCCTTGACCTGGATTTCTTTTCTGTCCCTTCTTCTTACTTACTTTTGATATTTAGCCTCTTAACATGCCAGTCTGCATTGGTTTCTGCTTCCCATCGCCATGTGGCCTTCAGTCTGAAATCTGGGTTATACCTGGACCACTCCACTGAAACTGCTATGCCAAGAACCCCAGGATATCATGCTTGCACAAGCCAAGGCCCATCCTGGGCTTGACCTTATGATTTTTCTGGAACATTTACTCCTGTTGATCACTCTATTTCTTTTTTTAAGATTTATTTTATTTATTTGAAAGGTGGAGTTGCAGAGACAGAGGGAAAGACAGAGAGGTCTTCCATCTGCTGGTTCACTCCCCAAATGGCTGCCATGGCTAGGGCTGGGTTAGGCTGAAACCAGGAGACAAGAGCATCATCTAGGTCTCCCACATGGATGCAGGGGCCCAAGCACTTGGGCTAACCTTCGCTGCTTTCCCAGGTGTATTAGCAGGAAGCTGGATGGGGAGTAGAGCAGCCAGTATATGAACTGGGGCCCACATGGGATGCCAGTGTCACAGGCAGTGGCTTCACACATTAAGCCACAATACCAGCCCTTCACTCTGTTTCTAAAACACCCTTTTCTCCTTGACTTGTACATGACTCTTGTGATTTTCCTTCTGCCTATCTGTCTACTCTTTCTCAGGGTTCCCTAAATGTTGGTGGGCTCCCTCTCTCTCCTTGCCCATCTAATCCTCACCTGCGACTTCTCATGTTCCTGAGTGGCACCCAGATGGATCTTTCCACCATGCCCTGTGTCCTGAGGTCCTGAGCTCTATATCCAGTCACCTGTGAGCTGTTTCCATTGAAGGAAACTCATCTCATCTATACTGTGCCCTCCATTGCCCATCACCCCATTTCCTGCTCTTCCATGAGGACCTCGACTCCTGAGACCCGCCTTGCACTACCATCTACGCCATTGTCTCAGCTCTCTCACCACTCACATGCAATTTAGCAGCACACTTGGCCTGTCCCTCCCCGGTGAGTATCTCTGGAGTCCTAAGCATTTCTTTTGTCCCCACACTCACTGCTCCAGCCCTGCTGTAGGCCTCTTGCCGATTGCCCTCACTCCTGAAGATCAAGTCATTTGAGGAGGAGGTGACCCTGGTGTTGTTGATGCAAACCAAAGGATCCTCTTTTTAAATCCTAGTAATTGCTTTCCTTCTATTTCAAAACGAACCCAAAGTCATAGTACAACTTCTCAGACCCTTGGTGACCTGCTTTCTTTCCCAAACTTAACTCGTCCATGCCACGTCTTAACAGCTGGGAACTGTGCAGCTGGGATGGCCGCTTTCCCAAGCAACTCCTGCCCATCAGCTGTTAACTCCTGCTCTGGGGCGGCTTCCTTCACCCTCCACACATCCATCCCCAGCTGGGCCAGCTGTTTGGCCCGAAGGCTCCTATCGGTAGTTTTCTGCTCTGTGTGTCACTTTTTGCCTACTTAACTGGTTTTCCCATGAGAGGCAAGAAATGTGTTCTTCCATCTGTTTTCGGAGAGCATCAACACGATGTCTGCCTGTCCCTGTCCCTACATACACGCCATCTGAGCGAGTGCCGACTTGGCCAGAGCAAGCCAGTGGGGAACTGCAGTGTGGCCGAGGAGGAGGAAGGAGGTGTGAGTGTGTATGAGCTGAGTGGCTGATCGACTGACTCCTCCACAGTCTAGAACTAGCTCAAAAGTAATTGAAATTAAAAATAAGGAGAGGTTCGTTTTTTTCTCCTGATCCGCCCACATGCTCGATTCGCTGCTACATGGGAGACTAAAAGCCATATAACTTTCTGTTGCCGTGTCAAAAGTGCTGCAATGTGTCAGATGTGAGCAGCCCCTCCTGGGTGTCTGCCACCCACGCGCTCAGGCTCCTCCTTACCTGTGCTTCCCCCGGCCTCCTTCTGAAGTGATCAGGTATTCCCGGGAACGCTGGCATCCCCCAACAACTCACCTCTGAGAGGGAACATCCCCTTCATCCTCTTCCAGCCTCCCTCTCCCCCAGCGAACTTCCATGCAGAGATCAAAGTGGGTGACCTTTTAGCAATATTAATAAGATACCTAGAGCAGAGGCACCGAATGGGATTTTTAAGCATTTCCACTTAAAAGAAAAAAAAAAATTGTCTGCATCTTCCTTTGGAAAGGCATCAAAGTGGAATACATAGAACTCAAATGGAAATTGTAAAACAGAAAACAGAGTGTCACAAGAAAGAAACTGATGTGAAACAGCAGCCTAGCAACCCCACAGAAACAGATTTTCCTTCTTTGAAGTAAATACTAGCAGTGCATAAATGTCTTTGACCTCATTTGTTTTCCCTGAGAAATATTAATATAGAGTGCAAGACAAAAATCCAAAGGCAAATGATTAAGCTTAATCTTATCTTTATTAATAAGTCTCTTCATTGCTAATTTACATCAAAGTCGAGATCCACTTCATTTATAAAGGGAAAGAATTTTTATTCCATGACGGTGAGGGAAGAAAATCATTGAGTTAAAAGCGGCGCTGGGTGGAGGGAGCTCGCAGTGCTGGGGAAGTTTTGTACCTTTTGTCGGAACTGAAGCTCAGTAAGCAGCCATCTCACAAGGGTAAGAAGACATCTCGCCTGGAGGAGAGAAAGCTCCCAGTTATTCATTAGTCATAGACAGCTTCCATTTTTACTTAGTGTTTTACTAATAAAATGGGAATGCCAGGGTGATTATTTGAGCAAATTCTACTTCAGAAGCTCATTTTTTTTTTCTACAGAGGTAAGATCTCTCTCTCTCTCTCTCTTTTAAAATATTTATTTATTTATTTGGAAGACAGAGAGTTACAGAGAAGCAGAGGCAGGGAGAGAGAGAGAGAGAGAGAGAGAGAGAGAGAGAGAGAGGTCTTTCATCTGCTGCTTCACTCCCCAAATGGCTGCAAGGGCTGGAGCTGTGCTGATCCGCAGCCAGGAGCCAGGAGCTTCTTCCAAATTTCTCACGCAGTTGCAGGGGCCCAAGGACTTGGGCCATCTTCTACTGCTTTCTCAGGCCATAGCAGAGAGCTGGATGGGAAGTGGAGCAGCCGGGATGCAAACAGGTGCCCATATGGAATGCCCACACTGCAGGCGGTGGCTTTACCCACTACGCCACAGTGCTGGCCCCAGTAAGGTTTCTTTAAGCCCCTGCTTTTTTTGTTGGTTTTCAGTAAACACAGACACGAATACCTTAGCTGCTGTGACCAAACCCCTAGTCATACACTGCTCCTGTCACTCTGTTGAGAAATTTTAAAGGGAGGAAACAAGAGAGAGGGCAACATTGGGGTTGGGTAAGATTGTAGCAGAGTCTCTTTCTGGTAAGGATTTTGCCTGTCTGTCCCTTCCCCAAGCTATTCAACTTCCACCCCTGCCAAGAGGCTGGCCTGCATCTTGCTTCTTCTATGATCATTCTTTTGCTCCCGTGCAAAGCCTACATTTTTATCTATGGGATTATTCTCCGTTTTGTTCTCAGATTATTGTTCACCTGTAGACTTGATATCCTCGGCTAATTTATTTATTCTCTAGGAGACTGGGTTTCTACAAGTAAGAGGGGAAAGAACCAACTCCTGAAAGTTTACATGGAGAGGCAAAACACCCAGGATAGCTAACATGATATTGATGAGGAAAAATTTGGAGGACATGGGGCTGGCATTGTGGCATAGCAGGTACAGCCACTGCCTGCAACACCAGCAACCCAGATGGGAGCTGCTTGAGTACTGGCTGCTCAACTTCCCAACCAGCTCCCTATTAATGTGCCTGGGAAGGCAGCAGAAAATTACCCAAGTGATGAGGTCTCTGCACCCACGTGGGAGACCCGGAAGAAGCTCCTGGTTCCTGGCTTCCAACTGGTCCAGCTCTGGCCATTGCAGCCTTCTGGGGAGTGAACCAGAGGTTGGAAGATTGCTCTCTCCTTTCTATCTGTTTCTCTCTCAACTCTGCCTTTCAAATAACAAATATTAAAAACAAATTGGAGGACTGACACTTCCTTACTTTAAAACTTACTGTGAACTATAGTAACCAATAGTGTGATATTAGCGAAGAATAATAACAATAATAATAACAAAATGGATCAATGGAACAGAAAGTTCATTCTAGGAGGACCGTGGAATAGGAGTCTTGTTGGGATTTTGATCAAGGAGGGGCAGGCATTTGGCCTGATGGCTAAGTCACTGGGGAAGACACCCTAGTCCCGCTTTAGACTGCCTAGGCTGCATCCCCAGCTCTGGCTCCTGACTCCAGCTTCCTGCTAATGCAGACCCTGGGAAGCAGCCGTGATGGCTCAGGTAGTTGGATCCTTGCCATCCATGTGGGGGACCTGGCTTGGGTTCTTAGCTCCTGGCTTCAGGCTGGCCCCGCCCTGGCCATGGTGAGCATTTGTGGAGTGAACCAGAAGATGGGAACTCTCTTCTCTCTCCCCATCTCTCCTCTGTCTCTATTTCTCTCCCCTAAATAAACAAGCAAATTTATTAAATTAATTAGAAGGCTGTTAAGGAGGTAGCTGCCAAATGTTGGACCGTAAGCCGGTGATTTCCACACAGAATCAGGGCCAGAATAGCTAAGGCGTCTGCTCTTCTGGGTTTGCTTTGGGGCTGGAGTAGAAGGTGGAGACAGAAGACTCGGCAGCAAGCTCTGTGGCGTCCACTAGGACAGGCTCTGATACCAATGTCTAGTGCCAATTGTTTGTATGATCATTTTCTTCTGTTTCATTTCCATTTTGTTTTCTGTAAATACTTAGTAAGGTCTTAGCGTGGGCCCTCTTCAGATATGTTAAGGGGAGCGAAGGTGCAGGCAGGAGTCACACCTTAGACCAGTTGACCTTTTTTCCATAAAGGATCAGATAGTATACACTTTAAGTCTCACAGGCCATGTGGACTCTGTCACCTCTACTCAGTCCTGACAATGTAGTGGAAAAGCAGCCTGAACCCATGCATGGATGAGCAAGGCTGAGTTGCAATAATGCTTTATTTATAAAAAAAGACAGTAGGCTGGCGTTGGTCCACTTACCTCAGTGGGTATAGACAGTTGAATGTGATCCATCCCCAGGGCTCAGGGTAAATAATGGCAAAATTAACCTAAGATAGAAGCCTCCTGTCTGCCTAAAGGTTTGGGATTTAATTTACTTATTAAATAATTTTGGGTGGGACGGTGCTGTGGCGTAGTAGGGTAAGCCTCAGCCTGTGACACTGGCATCCCATATGTGTGCTGGTTCCTGTCCCGGCTGCTCCACTTCTGATCCAGCTCTCTACTATGGCCTGGGAGGGCAGTGGAAGATGGCCCAAGTGCTTGGCTCCCTGCACTCATGTGGGAGACCTGGAAGAAGCTCCTAGCTCCTGGCTTTGGATCAGCTCAGCTCCAGCCTTTGTGGCCATTTGGGGAGTGAACCAGAGGATAGAAGACCTTTCTCTTTCTCTCTCTCTCTCTTTCTGTATCTGTAACTCTACATCTCAAATAAATAAATAAATAAAATCTTTAAAATTTTTTTAAAAAATTTATTTATTCATGTATTTGACAGAATGAAAAGGAAACATTGTGTGCTGCTTCCTAGGCCCATTAGCAGGAAGCTGGATCAGAAGCAGAGGGGACTCTCTCAGGTGTTCTGATTTGAGATGAAGGCGTTCCAAGCAGTGTGTGGCCCCACAATGTTTGCCTTTGGGATTTAGCTTATTTTTTTTTTTAAGATTTATTTATTTATTTGAAAGGCAGAGTTACAGAGAGAGGGCGGGACAGAGAGAGATCTTTCATCTGCTGCTTCACTCCCCGAATGGCTGCAATGCCCGAGGCTGGGCCAGACCAAAGCCAGGAGCCAGGAGCTTCATCCCGGTCTCCCACGTGGGTGCAGAGCCTCATGCACTTGGGCCATCTCTGTTGCTTTCCCAGGCTCATTAGCAGGGAGCTGGAATGGGAGTGGATCAGCCAAGACTGGAACACACCCATATGGGATTCGTGGGCTGCAGGCTATGTCTACTTACTACACCACAATGTGGGCCCTTGGATTTAGCTTAATAAGAGAGACATTTTTCCCACTCCATCACAACAACAGAGGTTTTTGTTTATTTGCCATTATTTCTATTTTGTTTCTGCTATAGCCTCAACTCCTGCAACACTTGCCTTGCATAAATATTTTGCCAAAATATTTGATGAATGAAAATTGGAATGAATGAAATTCTCTTTTATACACAGCAGGGTTGGACTAACATTTAACAGGTCTGTGAAAGGGAACAGTAAACAAGTGAAAATGCCAGTTTGAGTGTTGTGAAGTTAGAGAAGAGAAAACAAGTAGCCAAGAGAAGAAGTAAACCATAGACTCTCACTGCAGGTGAGCCTTACGCCTCCATGTCTCTGCAGCCCAGGTCTTTGCTCCATGTAACCCACACTGAGCACTTGGTAACTGCCAGCTGGAGGGGGGACCCAGCTCCTGCAGGCAGAACTGATGAGCTGGGCAGGAAAGGAGCAAGGAGATGATTCAGTCTCCAGTAGGCTTCGCACAAGCTGTCACCCACCGCACTCCTTGGAAGTCAAGCTTCGCAGCATATATTTGAGTATCTCAACTAATCACGCTTTTTTGCAGAGCATGCTGTGGGGTTATTCAGTGATGTGCTTAAAATAGGGTGCCAACTAAGCCTTTACATCTGTGATTGTTTCAAAGGGAAGGCGAGTTCCCTGCCCTTTCAAGTTTGTTTTGAAAGAGGGGGCATTTCTGAGCACAGTGAGTGTGTACCCCATCAGTGTAAGCAGAAGGAGAGCCTGGTGGGGGACTCAACATGTGACACCCTAAATACCATGGTGTCACTCTGGCTTTCTCGCCCAGAGCAGGCTGTAAAAGGAATTCTCTCACCAGCTCTGACCCAGGACATAGGACCCTCATCCCAGGGCAGTCCTGCAGAATCTGCACCAGCTGGCCTTGCGCAGTGTTCCCCAGTTTATTATCACGAGGCCGTTCCCCCTTTTTGTCCAATCACAGGCCTCCCATGCTGTCCCCTGGTCACTGAACCTAAGCAGCAAATGACCTTACCTGTGTCTTCAATTCAGAGAGCTCCCGCGTCACATAAAACTGTGGTTAAAGACATTTGCAATGCTTTTCTCTTATTAACCTTTTTTAAAATTTTTATTTATTTGAAAGAGTTACAGAGAGAGGTAGAGCCAGAGAGAGAGAGAGAGAAGAGGTCTTCCATCCACTGGTTCACTCCCTAAATGACTGCAACGGCCAGAGCTGAGCTGATTCCAAGTTAAGAGACAGAAGCTTCTTCCGGATCCCCACGGGGGTGCAGGGGCCCAAGGACTTGGGCCATCCTCTTACTGCTTTCCCAGGTCATAGCAGAGAGCTGAATCGGAAGTGGAGCAGCTGGGACTGGAATCGGTGCCCATATGGGATGCCGGCACTATAGGCAGCAGCTTTACCTGCTGTGCCACAGTGCTGGACCCAATCTGTTTTTATTATAGGGACGTCAGCTGTGAGGTTAACCACCTCTTGGCTGTGTATGGGTGCGTGAGGGTGAGACACAGAAACAGAAACACACACACACATACACACAGAATATTACCTCCCCGAGGGCCTTCTAAAAACAAGTCTTCTATGGCTGGCACCGTGGCTCAATAGGCTAATCCTCTGCCTGTGGCTCCGGCACCCCGGGTTCTAGTCCCAGTCAGGGCGCCGGATTCTGTCCTGGTTGCTCCTCTTCCAGTCCAGCTCTCTGCTGTGGCCCGGGAAGGCAGTGGAGGATGGCCCAAGTGCTTGAGCCCTGCACCCGCATGGGAGACCAGGAGGAAGCACCTGGCTCCTGGCTTTGGATCAGTGCAGCGCGCCAGCCGCAGCAGCCATTGCGGGGTGAACCAACGGAAAAAAAGGAAGACCTTTCTCTCTGTCTCTCTCTCTCTCACTGTCCACTCTGCCTGTCCAAAAAAAAAAAAAGAAAAAAAAAAGTCTTCTGGGCTTGGTCATCCATTAAGCCCTCTGGTGACTGTCACCTCATTATGAACTGCTTTATCAGATACTTTGGCTGTCACAGTGAAGCAGCTGCCATTTATGGATTGGTGATAGGGCTCTGCCTGCTCTCAGCCTTAATCCTCCCTCTCCACTTTACAAAGCGGCAGTATTCCCCCTGGCTTTAGTAATGGGAACACTGAGGCTCAGCCAGGCTAAACAAACCCACTGAGACCACGCAGGAAAAAGCAGAAGGCACTGAGGTGAGCCAGGGAGGGGAGCCCTGTGTGGCGACGCGGGCGTGAACCTGAGCGACGCGAGTCCTGCTCCCTCGGCGCCTCCTTGCCTAATTCTAGTTCTGGTGCCCACCCGTGGGTCCTCCTGAGCATCGGTGCCATAGTGGAAGCTGGGGCGTCTGCACTGCGTGGCTGGGTGGGGAGTGCTCTGGACTGGAGCTGGAGCAGCGATGGTCCCTCAATTTCTCTTGTCCAAAGAGAATTTCCCAAAGCTGTGCTCCTTGCACGCTCTGAAGTTGACATCTAAAAAACTTTTGACTTACACGGATAGAGTTGCAAGACAAGTAATTTTTCACTCTTTATTTAAAATAAAATTAATATTATTTTTAATGTATTCATTGGATCCTAAATAGCACCTGTTAAGAAAGACACATGTATATACAAGAGGAAAGTTCTGTATCCTCTTTTTTTCCTTACATGCTGCAAAATTATGTTTCTATTCCATTCTTTACCAGAATTTTATTCTAGTGTTTGCCATGTTTGAAAGATTTATATTTATTTCTGAAGAAAAAGTATATGTATAAAACTGACATCACTTTTTAATTTCCTTTTACCACAAGACCCTAAGTTTTGAAAGATTTGCTTCTGGATTGAGTTATCATTATAATATTAGTAGCACTTAGTTGGTCCTCAATACCATCAAATTACAAATGTTAATAGTTAATCTAAAAGTAAAATTCTATTAAAAGTGAATCTCTTAATGACATAGATGGGGCATTTAAAAAGTTATTTCCTGTATTCATGGGTGACTATTATGATTAGAAAGAGAGAGTTTTAGCACCAGTTCCCATGAATCTGTCATTTTTTTATAGATGTAGGTGTGGAGAGACTTTGTCCACTAAAGTAAGTAGACAGAAGTGAGGAGTGTTGCTATCGGAGTACCATTCAGCTTTCCAGGTGCATCCTAATGAAACCACACAGCCCTCTGTCATGGAGAGTGTTTCTGATGATTTATCAGCTTACTCTTCAAAACAATTGGAATCCGCTTGATTTGCAGGATTTGTTACCCAGTCATTAGGGTCCTTCCCGGTCTGAGCACTGAGGCAATCCTGGGTGAGTGCTGACAGGGGAGAGGGGTGCCTTCCTTTCCCTGCGGTGGGGGAGGTTACCCGTGGACAAGGAGATGAGATCAGAGAACCAGCGGGACACCTGCACCACAGGCGCCTCCTCAGCTCCCACAGTTTTGGTCAAAAGCCCTCTTGGATGCTGAGGGTCTGGGAGCTGATTTCCATAACACTCGCTGTGTCCATTCTGAGGTCCACTGAAGTGGGCACGATGGACACTCACAGAAGAAGGGATAGAACCCCTAGGAAGCGTGGCATGAAGGGGGATGGAGCCTGGAGAGGGCAGTGCTTAGAAGCAAGGCAGGGGCCGGCGCTGTGGTGCAGCGGGTTGAAGTCCTGGACTGAAGCGCCGGCATCCCATGTGGGCGCCGGTTCTAGTCCCGGCTGCTCCTCTTCCAATGCAGCTCTCTGCTATGGCCTGGGAAAGCAGTAGAAGATGGCCCAAGTTCTTGGGCCTCTGCACCCATGTGGGAGACCTGGAGGAAGTTCCTGGCTCCTGGCTTTGGCCTGGCCCAGCCCTGGCTATTGCAGCCATTTGGGGAATGAACCAACAGATGGAAGACTCTCTCTCTGTCTTCCCTTCTCTACCTGTAACTCTGATTTCAAACAAACAAATAAATCTTTAAAAAGGCACGATTTGGGAGGAGAGAGCACTGGAGAGAAAGACCAGGTGGGTTGTGTCTGGGCCCCTGGTTTGTATCACCAGTACTGCTGTAGCTGCAGCTGCAGCTGACGGTTCCCAAGTGAATGAAAATGTCTGAAGCCTGGAATATCGGAGTTCACTTCTCTCTCAGCTAGGGTGCCCCGTCTGCACTTTGGAAACTGCTCAGTGTGCTTGTGGGTGTGTGTAACACACAGGAACCTTTCTGGCGTCCTGCGGAAGCAGACTGTCGGGTCAGTCTGGCCGTGTGTAAGTTGGCAGGGCTGCGTTCATTCATTCAGGGAAATGTTGGCTGCAGGGCGTACATCGTGACCAACGTAATTAAAATCACCCTCATGGAGGTGAGGCTCCTCAGGAGGAAAATCGATGAGGTTAATATTTAAAAACCGTCATTGAATGAGAGATGGCAAGTAAAACAACAAAACTAATTTAAAAGAATCTTTGCTTGAATTCAAAGTTCATGAAATTTTTGTTAACAGTTTGAATACATAATTCAAGGCTGAAGATTTAAAAATACTTTCGTATTTTTTAGTCTAGTTGTAACTGTATTCACAAGAATTAAGGCTTATTTGTAGAAATTCTGCTTTTTATTAAAAAAAAGATGTATTTTTTATTTATTTAAAAGTCAGAGTTACAGAATGAGAGAGAAAGAGAGAGAAATCTTCCATCCATTGGTTCACTCCCCAAATGGCTGCAGAGGCCAGGGTTAGGCCAGGCCAAAGCCAGGAGCCAGGGTACTCCATCCAGGTCTCCCATGTGGGTGGCAAGCCTTTGGGCCATCTTCAGCTGCTTTCCCAGGTGCTCAGCAGGGAGCTGGATCGGAAGTGGAGCACCTGGGACTCAACATGGTGCCCATGTGAGGTGCCGGTATCCCAGGCGGTGGCTTGTCTGCCACACGCTGGCCCCAGAAATTCTGCTTTCTAAATGTGACTCTAAAGCGTGGGTGGGCATCCTATATAACACAAATCTTTATGAAAGCAGAAACAGATGTTACAGTCACACCATGATAGAACAATGCCACGCATACAATTTCTATTTAAATGCCAAGTGAAAAAAAAAAAAAAAAACAAACCCACTCAGAGACAGAGGCTTCCCTTAACCCATGCTGTAACCCCATCTTGGCTGATGTCGACCAGAGCAGGTTCCCAACTGGTTAACTTGTTGTTAGTTTGTAAAATGGATGGGAGAAGCTTCCATTATCTTAACAACTCTTTTTCTTTCTATCCCAAAATACCACTCATTAGCGAATGCCACCTAAATGGCACTTCCTTTGTGACTCCGCAGCTGTCATTGTTGCCATTCATCAGGCCCCAGTGCTCTTCTGTGTATTTCTGGAAAGCTATTCATCTATTTGCGCTAAACAGACGGGGATGTTGAAGCTGTTAAAATACAGTACATACTTATTTGTTTTTGCATCTAAATGAAATGTTCGGGCTAATCGGCTCCAGGAATAGTATCAGGAACTTCCCAGAGATTCCCTCCCGGTAATTAAGTGCAATGCTCTCGGGCTGCAGCCCACCTCCCCCGGAAGGGCTTCCTGGCTGTCCCGGGGCCGCTCCCCATCTGCCTGCTTTTGCTTATCTCAATCAGCTCAGTGGTTGCGGCCAGGGGGCTGGGGTGGCCGCGAAGGAGGAAAAGGGTTAATTATGGCACAGCCTGCAGACCAGAGCTCAGGGAGGAGGTGCTGCGGCGCGGGGAGGGGCCCCAGGCAGGACCAGCTGCGAGCTGTGTGTGCTGCAAGTGGGGCCCAGCACCCAGAACGGGGGCCGTCCTCGCAGCTCCCGCAGGCTCCGCCCCGCGGTCCTGGGTATCTGTGAAATCGTGTGTTTTAAGTGCAGCCTGAAGGGGACAACAGAGCAGGGGCTGGGAGCTTCGCGCCTGCCGGGTGCCGGATTCTCTCCCGCCTCTCTCCGTTCCCTGCAGGGGCTGGGCGGTCGCGGGAATCCTGTGTGCGCGGGACGCCGGGCAGGGGCGCTGGCCCTTTGGGGGGGTGGGGGTGGGGGGTCTGCGGACATCCTCGTGCCCGTGGGAGTGTGGCGTGAAATAGTAACAATCCCTACACAAACATCGGGAAGGGGCCAGAGAGAAACAGGGGGGAAAACGTGAGAAGCCGGGTTCTTGAACACGCGGGACCCACATGTTTCACTTTGCCCCGTGCCCCCACATTAGGCAGCTGGCCCTGAGCCACCAAAGCTGACGGCTCATTAAAGAGCCCAGAGTAAAAGCGACTTCCCCAACACCCAGGACACGTGCCCTGTTGTCCAGGAGACCGGCCCACAACCCCCACAGGAAGATGCAGTATCTGAGGCCACAGTCAGCGGGCTGAGGCCCTCCTGCAGGTGGGAAAGCCAGCGGTAAAGCGAGCCAGGGCGGGGACCATCGGTGAGGGCAGGGGGTGCCGAGGAGCACCTGCTCAGACTGCAGCCAGGTGGCTGTGGCTCAGATCCTGGACCTCCCGTGCCTCATCTGTGGGATCATTTCTCTATCAGTCTGAGAGTTCGCTTTCCTCCTTTTTTTTTTTTTTAAAGATTTATTTATTTATTTGAAGGGCAGAGAGAGGGAGAGAGACAATCTTCCATCTGCTGATTCATTCCCCAGATGACCCCAGTGCTGGGCCAGGCTGAAGCCAGGAGCCAGGAACTCCATCCTGGTCTCCCACATGGTGGTAGGAGCCCAGGTACTGGAGCTGTCATCCACTACCTTCCCAGGTGCGTTAGCAGGAAGCTGCATTGGAATGGGAGCAGCCAGGACTCAAACTAATGCTTCAGTATGGGAGACTGGGCCCCCCACCCCATTAATAAAAAATTAAGGTTTTTAAAATTTTATTCATTTATAAAATTTATCTATTTATCCTCATTTTATTTGAAAATGATAGAGAGGTTGGTAGGTGGCAGGAGTGAGGGGAGAAAGATTTTTCATCTGCTGCTTCATTCCCCAAATGCCTATGACAGTCAGGATTGGACCAGGCTGAAGCCAGGAGCTAGAACTCCGTTTAGGTCTCCCACACGAGTGCTAGGCACCTAAGTACTTAAGCCACAGTCTGCTGCCTGCCATGATGTGAATTAGCAGGAAGCTGGATCAGAAGCAGAGCAGGTGGGACTCGAACCAGGTACTCTATTATGGGATTGCTAGAGTTCCAAGCAGTGGCTTAAGTTACTGTGCCAAATGCTTGCCCTTTCTCCTACTTTTAAAGGTATTATACAATTATTAGTTAAAAAGTTTGCTTACAATGCCTTTTCCCATTATCGACACCTGCCATGTCTTAGCCGTACCTGCGGTGGTGGCTGTATGAACATCTTGTTTCTAAAAAGCATCTTCCGGGGGCAGATGACCAGTTTAGCAGTTAAAACAGGCCAGTCCCATACTGGAGCTGGGTTTGAACTCAGCTCCGGATCCTGCTTTCAGTTTCCTGATAATACAGACTGTGGGAGGCAGCTGAAGTAGTTGTTGGGTCCCTTCCACCAGTGTGGGCACCTTGATTTGGGCTCCCTGCTTCCGGTAGAGTGAATTACTGGGCCAAAGCTCTCTCTTTCTCTCTCGCTCAAAAAAGTGACTTCCTGAAAGGTTTAGAAGAAAATGTAAGTCAATATATTTATGCCTTTGGAGTTGAGAAGGCCATGTGCACACTCACACAGAACTTTTATGAGGCAGCAAAACTCTCCATTACCACACTAATTAAAAGTTGGGGAAAGCCTTTCAACACCGAGACCAGATAAAAGGTTCGTACTCACACATCAAGAAAAATTCAAAAATTCCATTAAAGAAAAAATTAGGGAACACTACCCTCAAAAGAATTATAACTGGTAATTTAAAAGAAGTGTAATAACAATAGATATTTGCCAAGTTTTCGCTTCTGAGCCTTACCAAAATTGTACCAGCATTGGTCTGGGTGTGGGGAGACACCTCCCCTCCTGTTGTCCAGAAGCCCCTCTGGGGGCACCTTGGCCTCAGTCATTCAAAGTATAAGTTGAGTGTCATTTATCTGAGACACTAGGGAGCAGAAATGTTTCAGATTTTGAATTTGTTTTTACTTTGGAATATTTGCATATACATAATGAACTACCTGGAGGGTGGCTCTGAGTCTAAAAGGAAAGTCATTTATGGTTTGCACAAACCTCCTACACAAAGCCTAAAGATACTAGTAGACAGCATTTCTAACCTTTTGGGGGCATAAAGCAAAGTTTGGTGGTAAGAAATTTTCCACTTGTGGCATTATTTTGGCACTCAAAAAATTTCTGGTTTGGGAGTATTTTAGATTTCAGATTTTTGGATTAGACATGCTCAACTTGTATTAAAAAGTGAACACTTATTGACCTGGAGTTTTGCTATAGGTAATAACCCTGTGGAAATAGACAGAGATATAACTGTATTTATAGGAATGATGGCCACTGTTGTTTATAATGGTGAAAATCGGTAATGGCCTGGGTGCTAAACAATTGAGGGGTTGGCTAAATATTTAATACATATTTATAAATAAATATGTAATAAATACTATGATATAATAGACATACTTATGTGTATGTACACATATATTCATATGCATGTGAATATGTGGAATATTATTAAGATCATTACATTATTAAAATAATATAGGTGGCTATTAAGATGTGATAATATTTTACATTATATTTTTAATTTTTCATTCTGAGAGAGAGATGAGAGAGAGATAGAGAGATCTTCCATTTGCTGGTTCACTTCCCGGATGCCCACTACAACCAGGGTTGGGTCCAGCTGAAGTCAGAAGCCCAGAGCTCAGTCTGGGTCATCCACATGGGTGGCAGGGACCCAAGTACTTGCTGCCTCCCAGGATATGATGTGTCAGAAGTAGAGGAGCAGGACTTGAACGAGGCACTTCAACATGGGATGGAGGCATCCAAGCAGCCAAAATGCCTGCTCCATATATTGTAATTTTTTAAACAAAGATTTATTTGTTTATTTGAAAGGCAGAGTTACATAGAGAAAGACAGACAGAAAGGGAGATTTTCTATCCGCTTGTTTGCTTCCCAAATTGCCAGGAACCAGGAACCTCTTCCCAGTCTTCCATGTGGGAGGACACAGGGCCAAACACATGGACCATCTTTTGCTGCTTTCCCAGGCGCATTAGCAGGGAGCTGGATGGGAAGCGGAGCAGCCGGGACTTGAACCAGCATCCATATGGGATGCTGGCATTGCAGGTGGCAGCTTAACCTGCTATACCACAAGCCAGCCCCATACATTGTATTTTTTTTTTCTTTTTGACAGGCAGAGTTAGACAGTGAGAGAGAGAGAGAGACAGAGAGAAAAGTCTTCCTTCCACTGGTTCACCCCCCCAAATGGCTGCCACAGCTGGTGCTGTGCCCATCCAAAGCCAGGAGCCAGGTGCTTCCTCCTGGTCTCCCACGTGGGTGCAGGCACCCAAGCACTTGGGCCATCCTCCACTGCCCTCCCGGGTCACAGCAGAGAGCTCGACAGGAAGAGGAGCAACCGGGACAGAATCCGGCGCCCCAACCGGGACTAGAACCCGGCGCCCATATGGGATGCTGGGGCCGCAGGTGGAGGATTAGCCAAGTGAGCCACAGCGCCGGCTCCTACATTGTATTTTTTTAAAAAGATTTTTTTTTTATTTGAAAGTTAGAGTTTCACACAGAAAGAAGGAGAGGTCTTCCATCTGCTGGTTCACTCCCCAGTTGGCTGCAATAATTGGAGCTACGCTAATCCGAAGCCAGGAACCAGGAGCTTCTTCCGGGTCTCCCCCACAAGAGTACAGGGGCCTAAGGACTTGGGCCATCTTCTACTACTTTCCCAGGCCATAGCAGAGAGCTAGATCAGAAATGGAGAAGCTGGGATTTGAACCGGCACCCACAAGGGATGCTGGCAATGCAGGCGGTGGCTTTACCCTCTATGCCACAGCACCAGCCCACATACATTGTATTTTAAAATAACAAACAGCATGTGTAGTTTGGAAAAGTAGTATTAGCTGAGTGGTTCAATTCATAGAACCAGAAGCTGACTCTGGCTTTGAATCATGGCTCTGCTTTTTCCTGGTTCCTTCCCTAAATGCTTGTGAACAAGAGTAAGTTATTTAACATGTGAGTGAGGACAAAAACCGTGAGAGGCTCACAGATGGAAGGTGGAGCTGGAATTCAAATCCAGCTCTGTAAGAGGTAAAGCTGGGAGTCCAGGCCAGTCCTAGGACCTAGAACCTGTGTTCTTAACCACTGGATTATATTGAGAGGAGAGAGACAGAGAGGTGTGAGGCAGAAGGGGTCACTGAGTCAATACTGTTTTAAATACTTTCAAGAGTTTATCTTGGGGCCGATGTTGTGGTGTAACAGAGGTTAAGCCTAAGCCTACAACACTGGCATCCCACATGGGCATCTGCTTGCTCCATTTCCGAACCAGCTCACTGCTATGGCCTGGCAAAGTAGTAGAAGATGGCTCAAGTGCTTGGGCCCCTGCAACCACATTGGAGATATGGAAGAAGCTCCTGGCTCCTGGCTTCAGCCTGGCCCAGCTCTGGCCTAGCTCTGGTCATTTCAGCTTTTTGGGGGGTGAACCAGCAGAGAGAAGATCTCTCCCTCTCTCACTCCTCCTCTCTCTGTAACTCTGCCTTTCAAATAAATAAAACAAATGCATCTTAAAAAAAAAAGAGTTTATTGTCGGACCCTCGCCAGCGAGGGTCCAACATAGTCACGACATGGTCACTGTTTCTCGGTTCTCAAGGAACTTTTACTTGTGGGGGCAGAAGGAAAGAGTGAGGGAGAGAAGAAAAGAGAAGGAGGAGCTCCAAGCCCAATTCCCAATGTCCCTTTATACCCCAAGTCCCGTGGAGCATCCGCTCCACAGCCAATAGCGGCTCTCTTCACGTGCAGTTCACGCTGGTATCGTCCAATCAGATGCAAGGGCGCGCGTATAGTCTCAGGTCGAAAGTTCATCTGTTTCACCTGGTTCTTCCTAGTTGTTTATGCAGAGTCCGTCCTGCCTCAACTTCATCTATTTCACCGGGTTCCTCCTAGTTGTTTATGCAGAGTCCATTCTGTTTCATTTGTTTCACCTGGCTGTTTTCGTGGGCCTTGTGGTCCACTGATTGCTGCAAGCTATGCAGATGAGGAAGTTCTCACAGGTGGCCAGCCTGCGGTTCCCCACAGTTTATCGTATGTGTCTTTGAATTTCAAGCATTTAGTTCTACACCTGGCATAAAATAGACAACAACGAATGAACAAATGGACTCATAGGCCTGACATATAGTGGAAATTTTTCGGTTCTTAGTAGTGGGGCCATGGATTGAACACTCTGATTTGTAATTAAAAATAAAAAATCGGAAGAAAGGACTAGACTGCTCGAAGGAAGGAGAGCCAGAGTGTGGGTGCTGACACGCGCAGGGCTCAGCTCCTTTCGGATCCAGAACCTCCTCGCTTTGAGGCTGCTGGAACTCTGTATTGGTGGTTCCTAGGTCTCTAATTAGAGTCCCAAGCATTTCCTTCTGTTTCCTAAGAGGTTGGAGAAATGCCCCGAGGGCTTGTCACCAAAGGCCTTTCCCCTTCTAATCAGCCAGATGGCAGCTGCGGGAAGTGGCCACTGAAGCACCAATCACAATGTGATGGTGACAGCCCAGGGCTTCGGAGTCGGACTGTTTGTCAGTTGGACTCTCTATATCACTTAGGAAAGGTTACCCAATTAAAGCAGCAGTGGATTATAGTGATGTGTTAGGCCAAAATAGAAAACTACTTACAAAAATCTTTCCAGATTTAAAGTTCCTCTTAGAAACGTTTAGAATTCATCAAGGCTCTTGGGAATCTCCAAATCTTGCTGACCTCGGTAAGTGGCCCAAGGTGTGTGTGTGTGTGTGTATGCTTGTGCTTTTGCATTTATTTAATCATGATTTTTATATGGGATATTATATTGCAACCCACCCTCCCCCCGACTCATTAGGAGCACCCTATTCATTTCATGATTCTTGCAGGAATAGGAACTAGGGAACTTCTCCCCGATGTGACCGACGTGACCGACGTGACCGATGTGACCGACATACGCGTTGTTCCTGGCATCTCTCAGCAAGGGCAGCACACTGTTCAGCGGTGCCCACAGAAAGCAAGCAGAGCCTGATGAACCCACTGCAGACCCTCTGGGAAGCTGGCATTTGCTTTCATGTGGACTCAGGCTGCAGACCCATCCACGAGCCTGTTATTAAAAGAACATCCAGTCACCTTAATGGTGAAAGACTTACACTTACTGCTTCATGCACTGGTGTCACCTGTGATTCAGGTCTGAGAGTACAGAACACGAACATTGCTCACTCACCCATCCAGACACTCATGTCTGTCCACCTGTCGTTCCTCCATTCCAAAGATCAGAGGGATCACTTAGCACTGTATACAGCAGGCTGTTTCTGATGCTACAAGTGTTTCCTGCTGGAAATGGTGAGATGACACGGGTTATGGTTAAATGGGAGATATTTTCCTTTCAAAACAACCTTACAATCGAGAGCTTGATCCTGTTCAAAATATCAGAAAAAAAATTACAAATAGAGCCCAATAGAACTCAAAATACTTAGCAAAAGCTGCCATATAAAAGCCCCAGAGACCTGTATCATCTATACTACAGTGGAGATTCCAAGACCTAGAACCTGAGGGGTGACAGGGACTCTGATCATCTTTTCCTTATTTCACGAGCAAATCAAAGCTCTGAGAGAGGACGGCAGTTTCCCAGTGGCTTAAGGTGACAGTGCTGCTTGGTTCTTTAGTTCTCAGATCCATGCACCTTTTCTATAAGACACACACTCTATCTATCTATCTATCTATCTATCTATCTACCTACCTACCTACCTACCTACCTATCATCTATCTGTCATCTGACTACTGTAGGGACTAAGGGAAATTTCCCTCTGCTCACTGAAACTTTGGGAATGGAGTCTAGTAGGATAAACTGGCCCTAGATGATCAGGAACAAAGGCACACATGCTTCTTACACTCATGGGAGCATCACTGGAGAGTGAGTATCCCAAAAACTCATTGAGATGTAGAAGCTGATAGACTCTCTACATAGGGGAGAGGGAGGTGGAGGCTATGGGTGCTCACAGGGGGAGAGGAATACATGATTTTAAAGGGCGATTAATGGGCCCAAAGATCTGACAATTGTCTGGGGACAGAGTACACCTGGGATCCGAGTGTGATGTCACTTCCTTCCTGAGAGGCAGGCCTCAGGAGGAATTGGCCTTTTAGAAGACAGGAGCTTCAGGGGAAGCCCCTCCCTATACTCTGGGGGAGACAGGGGAGCAAAAGATCCCCCTGGCAGGAGATGGGCAAAAAGACTTTGCTTCCAAGTCTGCTTTTTCAGTTCAAAATATTCAACATGTCCAAGTGCTATACTTTAGGGTGTTGTCTCCTGAACCCTAACACGCTCTCACACACATTGCTTAAAAAAAGAGACCAAAACAGATCATAAAATGTGTATGCACCATGAAAAGATATTCCAGTTTGTATGTCTTAAATTAACAGCTAGCCAGAATACATGGGATTAAAGTGGACAAAGTTAAAAATTGTTTGCTCTGTGGAGGCATAGTAAAATATAGAGGGAGGGGCCAGTGCTGCGCCATAGTGGGTAAAGCTGCCGCCTGCAGTGCTGGCATCCCTTATGGGATCTAGCTCTCTGCTAATGGCCTGGGAAAGCAGTACAAGATGGCCTGAATCCTTGGGCCCCTGCACCCACATGAGAGATCCAGAAGAAGCTCCTGGCTCCTGATTTTGGATTGGCCCAGCTCCAGCCATTGTGGCCATTTGGGGAATGAACCACCGAATGGAAGATCTCTCTCTCTCTCTCTCTCTCTCTCTCTCTCTCTCTCTCTGCCTCTCTATAACTCTGCGTATCAAATAAATAAATCTTTTAAAAAATAAAATACAGAGGCAATAACACGAGAGCCTGTTCCTCTTCATAAAACTGCTCAGGAACTCGGAGCCAGTGGTTAAGTGGACTCATTGTCCGCTCGATCTGCATCCCTTGGTTGTTTCTTCCTGCCTGGCTCTGTCTGGGTTTTCACCACCCCCCAGGCCCTGGGCAGCATTTGTGGCTCAACAGAAGCCAACTTCTTCCCAGCTGCAGGCCTGGTCCCCACAGGTCTCAGGGGGCATTCCACGCCCCTGCTTGTGATTGGTTCTGAAAAACACATGTGTCTCAAGTCACCAACATGGCCTAGGGCAGATGCCTGTTGGAGCCTTTGGGGAAGCTTCTGGAAAGTACTCTCTCTCCGGAGGTTGGTTTGTGAGGCCTGCACTTCTATTTATTTATTTATTTATTTATTTATTTTTTGACAGGCAGAGTGGACAGTGAGAGAGAGACAGAGAGAAAGGTCTTCCTTTTGCCGTTGGTTCACCCTCCAATGGCCACCATGGTGGGCGCGCTGTGGCCGGCGCACCGCGCTGATCCGATGGCAGGAGCCAGGTGCTTCTCCTGGTCTCCCATGGGGTGCAGGGCCCAAGCACTCCCTGGCCACAGCAGAGAGCTGGCCTGGAAGAGGGGCAACCGGGACAGGATTGGTGCCCTGACTGGGACTAGAACCCGGTGTGCCGGCGCCGCAAGGCGGAGGATTAGCCTAGTGAGCTGAGGCACCGGCCGAGGCCTGCACTTCTAATGGAGCCCGTCTGTGTTGTGTGCTGATTAAGCCCACTCAGTGATTTTCCTGGTTTGTAGCCAGGATGGGGACAGATATTTCCCCCAAGCCCCACTCCCATCCCTCCCTCTGGTATATTGTTGCCAGTTCTGTTATATGCAGGCTCTCTGTGTGCCATAGGGAACATGGCTTCCGAATTCCTACCCCAGAGACATTTAGCAATGTAGGGCAGGTTTTTTTTTTTTTTCATTAACACCCCCTAAAAAGCCTTTTTAGATTTTTTTCTAGTGCCCTTGGCACTAAAAATTTAATATTACAGACAGACTGAATATACTATATGTATATTTGTACTTTACACATTAAAATAGTAAGGGTTTTTGTTGTTGTTGTTGTTCCCCAAGAACCAGTTTTTGTCTTCTTGGAGATGGGATCATATCCACTGAGGATTGCTTATAGGGAGAGACAAAAATCAGGCAGTCACATGGGATTTATTATAACAGGTGCCCCAGGATAGGGGCACCTACTCATTCCTAAAAAGTAGGGGTATTGCAAACTCTTTTACAAAATAACATTGCAACATCTAAATATTTAAAAGTATGGCTATGGAGTGGGGCATTTGGGGCAACAGTTAAGATGCTGCTTGGGACACCAGCATCCCATATTGGAGCACCTGGGTTGAGTCCTGGCTCCTCCGCTTCTGATCCAGTTTCCTGCTAATATGCACCCTAAGAGGCAGCAGGTGATGGCTCAAGTACTTGGGTCCCCACCGCCCACATAGGAGACTGAGATGGAGTACCTGGCTCCCGGCTTCATCCTGCCCCAGCCTAGCCACTGTGAGTATTTGGGGAACGGACCAGTAGACCCAAGATCTCTTTTTCTTCTCTGTCTCTCTTTCTCTGTGTCACTCTGCTTTTCCAACAAATAAAAAATAAATGTTAAAAAAATACACAAGCAATAAATACATTGTCTTTGCAAAATAAGACATTGCTGGTTAATGTCTGTGGGCTCCACCCATGATGTCTGTGCACTGTTGGCATGGGTGGAGTGACAGCCAGAGACAAGTTTCAGTGAACATGTCCGCTTTATCAACCACGGAGCACACCTTTTAAAGGGCAGGCAGAGGGGGCGTAACTAATTCAGGGCAATTCTAATTCTATAGGATGAAGCCGATGTTGGCACTGCTATGCTTCTCCAATCAGCTTGAAGGTCACATAGGCTAGTAGCTTTCCAGGTGGGCCGGGGCACACCCGGGAGCAGTTTACCTGAAGGCAGAGATGGGGAAATGTGCCTGGGGCTCCTGCCACCTGCCAGCAGTCAGGCTAACTGCATGGGCTAGGCAGGCAGTCTCACAGGATCACCCACAAATGTCCCCATCAATCACCTCTCAGATTTCCTCTTCTCTCCACTCCCACCCCTTAAAGGTGACCACTGTCGTGATGTGGTGTAGATCTTTCTGGATCTTATTCTAGGTATTTCATATACAAGGCTACTTAAAGAAGTTCATGAAAAATGGAATAATTAAACTTATTTTCATGCAAAACATTTTTGAAAACATGCATAGTTTTTCTACATTATGCATTTTACATGGACTTTTAAAAAAAGATTGATTTATTTGAAAGGCAGAGTTACACACACACACACACAGATCTTCTATCTGCTGGGTCACTCCTAAAATGGCCTCAGTGGCCTGGACTGGGCCAGGCTGGAGCCAGGAGTCAGGAGCTAGGAGCTTCTTCTGCATCTCCCACATGAATGCAGGAGCCCAAGGACTTGGATCATCTTCCATCGCTTTCCCAGGCCATTAGCAGGAGCAGGATTGGAAGCAGAGCAGCAGGGACTTGAACTGGCACCCATATGGGATGCTGGCACCTGCAACGCCATGATGCTGGCCCCCCTTTTCTCTCTTAAACTAGGAGCAGTTTTTTGTTTTGTTTCGTTTTTTTGCAGTCACCTGGGAAAGGTGCTTCAGTTAAGTATCAGTGCTGTACAGTGAACTTAATATAGCACTTTTTCACTGATAAATTCACTGCCTTCTTTCTTTTCCCACTTTTTTTTTTTGGCTAGGAGAACTTACAGACTGGTGATGGGAGAATGAATTATTTTAAGGTTGACAAACTTCTGGAGCTCAGCCCCAGCTGATCGTCACTAGACAGAGTCACCTCTGCTTCCGTATGGAAAGAAAAGGGACACATCTCTGATGGGAGCAGCTCGTGTTGCTGCCTGCACGTGTACAGGCATGTGGAGCTCAGAGTCTGGAGCGACCCCGTGCGGGAGCCTGTGGCTGTGCATCCCCGGAGCCCCAGCCAGCCTTCAGCTCTCTGGGTGGAGTTTCTGGTGGAGGCTGTACATGGCACCCATCCTGTGGCCATGGCACCAACAAGGGCAGGCAGAGAGCAGCTCATCTTCACTGCAGAGATGGAGGTCAGATCTCAGAGGTTCCCTGCAAACCCTCTGACCACAGACAAAGATATTTAGTCTACATCATGGTGTTGGAGGCATGAGGCCAGAGGCGCAAACTGGCTTGATGAGAGAATGACCATGAACACTGTCACTTTGCCCCCTTTCATTAGGGACAGGAGATGAGGAGCATAGGATGTGCAGTGTCACAGCTGAGTGCCAACAGGGCACTGAGCTGGCCAGGGGTGTGACAGGTGACAGAGAGAGAGAGAGAGAGATGCTGGATGTGACAGATGCTGCCCATGCAGGGTCTTGGCCAAATCACATTTATTCCTGATAATAACTAGGCTGGGAGGAGGTAATAGCCAGGTGAGTGAGAAATGAAAAGCACAGAGAGAGGGGAGCAAATCGAGGTGATGGTTTTGTTAAGGTACTATCTCCACCAGATTTCCGTCTCAGGACTCCAGCATGAAATCCAGCCAATACGCGCTTTTTTTCAGCCAGTCACCCCAAGTCCTTTGGTGGATGGGCACAGATGTACTATACCAACCACCGCCACACGGTGGCAGCAATCTCTTCTTGGCCATGTGGCTCTCGCCCAGTGGGTGCTCTTCCCTTCACTGCAGAAAGAATGGTTTTTTCCCCCATTCACACTTTGAGAAACAAGCTACTCTTTGAGGATCCAAGAGCTGCTTTTCTAAATGGCTTTTTTGCCCTTAAATTAATGTCCTGCAGAATAGGCAAATACCTAACAGCCCACATTTAAAATCCAGTTCACTAGATCTGTGAGACCAAATGATTTTGCTGTGGGCTTAGAGGGGACAAGGGAAAGTGACCAGATGTTCTAATTGAGTCAGACAGTCTTGGTTCTGGCAATGAGCAGGTGCTCTGGAAGAAGTCCCAGGCAGGCTCTGCTGTGCCCCTTATCTGAACCACGCTGATGAGCTGGCCCCTCTCCAGGGGAAGATGACCAGAGCACAGAGGGATCTGGAAACCAGGAGAGCCAGGGACACGTGGGAGGGAAGGGGAACATTTACAGAGGAAGAGGTGACGCCAGTGCAGCAGGGAGGTCCTGGGAGGGCTGACCTGGAGGAGACAGATTGTCCAATTCAGGGTGACCTTAGAAACCCCATCAGATAGGATCTTCCTTTTACAAACAGGGAAAATAAGGCCCAGGGGGTGACACTGCCTGAGGTCACACAATGGCTGGGGGGGGACACAGCTGGGACTAGCACACAGCTCTTTTGATTACACCCAACTACCGCCATCAGTCAGGTTGGAAATGGGAGGAGGGTTGCATGGAGAATGTGGGCTTTGGCAGAAACTGAATGTGCAGAGATGGCTTCTGAATCCCTAGAGGGCCGGCCACAGCCCAGTCACTAGCACACCTCCTGGGGGTCTTTGGAGCCGGCAGATAATTCCGGTGATGAGAAGTTTCTGGGTAGTGGAAGGGCTGGTGGGCCAGGCAGCCCCAGGAGAGACCTGGCTGATAGCAAAGGCTGCTGTGGGGGTGGTGACAGGTAGGAGGCTGGTGACGCATCTGCTCTAGAATTCCCAGGTCCTCACCCCTGCAGAATCCCCAGGTTGTGTCTTGGGGAAAACAGGAGAGCAAAGGGAGCATTTTAGGCTGTTGCAGGCAGAGATCTGTAGGAAGACGGGTGAAACTGTGGCCTGACATGGAGCTCTGCCAACTTGGCAGGCCTAGGCTCCGGTCTCATCACTGCAAAACTCCTTCTAGAGCAGTATAGGGTGTCAATATTTTATCACCTTTCCGGGTACTGCTTTGTTGTCTTTGTCGACAGGTGCGCATGGTTTGGGCATGGCTTCCTCGCATCTTGTGTGGCTCTGATTATTGTCTGGATGGCGAAGAAATGCACACAGGCCGTTCCCTGGATATGAGACACTGCAGCAATTAAGTGTCTAATGGTTGTTTTTTTTTTTTTTTTTATTTTTGACAGGCAGAGAGAGAGACAGAGAGAAAGGTCTTCCTTTGCCGTTGGTTCACCCTCTAATGGCCGCCGCGGTAGCGCGCTGCGGCTGGCGCACCGCGCTGTTCCGATGGCAGGAGCCAGGTGCTTATCCTGGTCTCCCATGGGGTGCAGAGCCCAAACACTTGGGCCATCCTCCACTGCACTCCCTGGACACAGCAGAGAGCTGGCCTGGAAGAGGGGCAACCGGGACAGGATCGGTGCCCCGACCGGGACTAGAACCCGGTGTGCCGGCGCCGCAAGGCGGAGGATTAGCCTGTTGAGCCACGGCGCCGGCCTAATGGTTGTTTTTTTAAGATGGCCAGGAGGGATAGCAGTACACAAAGGAAAATGAGTCCTTCTACTCCAGGCAGTTGCAGTGTGGGCTGGCAATGTGGGAAGGAATGATGGTAAGTATGCTTCCCAAATGTGTCATGTGTGGTGTGGGTACGCTGAAGTGACTGGGTGTGAAGAGGCACGTCTTTTTTTTTTTTTAAGATTTATTTATTTTTTACTTGAGAGTCAGAGTTACACAGAGAGAAGAGAGGCAGAGAGAGAGAGAGAGAGAAAGAGAGAGAGAGAGGTCTTCCATTTGCTGGTTCACTCTCCAACTGGCCGCAACGGCCGGAACAGCACCGATCCGAAGCTAGGAGCCAGGAGCTCCTTCCAGGTCTCCCATGCAGGTGGAGGGGCCCAAAGACTCGGGCCATCTTCCACTGCTATCCCAGGCCATAGCAGAGTGCTGGATCGGAAGTGGAGCAGCCAAGACTAGAACCGGTACCCATATGGGATGCCAGCACCCCAGGCCAGGGCATCAACCCGCTGCGCCACAGCACCGGCCCGGAGGCACATCTTCAAATTAGACATTGATAGCTAGTGTGTTACACTTATTTGCTTAGGCTGAGGCTAAAGGAATGTCTTAGAGGCTATGATGCTCCTGTCCCACACCTGAGTGCCTGAGTTCCATATTCAATTTGGCTCCTGACTCCAGCTTCCTGCTAATGCAGACCCTGGGAGGCAACAGGTCTGGCTCAAATACTTGGGCTCCTGTCATTCATGTGAGCGATTTGGGTTTAGCTCCTGACTCCAGACTTCAGCCTCCATCCTTGTTGGCTGTTTCAGGTGTTGAGAGAGTGAACCATCCACTGTGTGGGTGATCCCGTGAGTCTGCCTGACCTGCCCACGCAGGAGGTTGGGAGGGACCCCACAGCCTGGCTGCTGGCAGGCGGCGGAGCCCCGGGCACATTTCCTCCATCCCCCCCCCCCGCCCCCCCAATCAGGTAAACTGCTCCTGGGTGTGGCCCAGGTCCATCTGGAAAGCTACCATAGCCTACGTGACCTTTAAGCTGAATGGAGAAGTACCGCGGCACCAATATCAGCTTCGTCCTATAGCATTACTATTGCCCTGAATTAGTTACACCCCCTCTGCCTGCCCTTTAAAACGTGTGCCTGGTCGTTAATAAAGCCGACATGTTCACCGAAACTTGTCTCCGGTGCTTCTTGCGGAAGAACGCCGTCACCCACCATCCTGGCAGTGCGTGAGCCTCGCAGGTTGAGTCTGCACCAATGAGATGCTCTCTGTCTATTTCTGTCTTTCTATATAAATAAACAAATAAGTAAATGTTTAAAAAAGCAATTATAAATTTTAAAAATGATTTGGTTAAGGCAATAAGTAGAGGGCTGGCATTGTGGTGTAGCAGATGGGGCCACCACCTGCGATGCTGGCGTCTCTTGTGGGCACTGGCTCAGGGTCTGGCTGCTCTGCTTCTGATCCAGTTCCCTGCTGGTGCTTCTGGGAAAGGTAGTGGAGGGTGGCCTGAGTGCTTGAGCCTCTGCACCCATGTGGGAGACCTGTAGGAGGCTTTGATCTGGCCCAGGTGTGGCTGTTGCGGTCATTTGGGGGTTGAGCCAGCAGATGGGGTGCTCTCTGTCTCTCTGTGGTTCTGATATTCAAATAAGTAAATAAATCTAAAGGAGAGAGAGAGAGAGAGAGAGAGTGAGAGAGAGAGAGAGAGAATGAGAATAAGCAGATTAGGAAAAGCAACAGCTGTTATCAAGTGCTGTGTGCCAGGTTTTATACTGAGAGCTTTGTGTGTAGTTCCTCACTTAATCTTCACAACCCTGAGAGTTGAATTCTGTTTTACAGGAAACTGAATTGCAGCAAAGAAGCGTTACTCACTTGACCAGATCCACAGAGTTGGAAGGGCAGACCTGTCCGGATCCAAATAGCCCCTGGTCTGTGTTTATGCAGAGCCGCAACTCAGCACCACCAGGACGTGCAGCGACTGAGAACGTAGTCACGACCTTGACAGACCCTGCTTGTGCTGGATTCCCCAGCATGGAAGAGGCCCTCAATAAATCCTTGCTGAATGGCTCCATGAATGCCTGAATCGCACACAGTGTGTGTTGACTCTGGCAAAAGTCACAAGGAGTCATGTGAATGCCTGAAGTCTAGGAAGCCCTGCTCCAGTTCAATGGTTGCAAGGCTCATTCTCAGGGACTGTGCTGGGGTTCGAGGCTCAGAGGAGATGCCAGGGCTGCAATAAGGGTAGAGAAGACCAAGAAGCAGGTGCCCAACCCCATCCTCCCAGCTGCCCCCCAGAGCACCTCTCTTCTATTGCCTCTCTTTTTACTTGAATTTTTTAAAAGTATTTTTTATTTTTTTATTTCATAAATCTTTATTTTTAAAAAAGATTTGTTTATTTATTTGAAAGGCAGAGTTACAGAGAGGCAGAGAGAGAGAGAGAGAGAGAAAGAGAGAGAGAGAGAGAGAGAGAGAGAAGTGTCTTCCATCCACTGGTTTACTCTCCTGATGGCCACAATGGCTGGAGCTGCGCCAATCCGAAGCCAGGAGCCAGGAGCCTCCTCCCGGTCTCCCATGTGGGTGCCTGGGCCCAAGGACTTAAGCCATCCTCTACTGCTCTCTCAGGCCACAGCAGAGAGCTGAATCAGAAGTGGAGCAGCTGGGACCTGAACCAGTGTTCATATGGGATGCCAGCACTGCAGGCCATGGCTTTACCTGCTGTGCCACAGTGCCGGCCCCTTTACTTGAATTAAAAAAAAAAATGTTCCCACTGTTGCTGCAATGAAAGCAAAACAAACAAAATCCAAGCCCTCCGTGATCTGGTGCAATAACATCATTAGACCAATGAAGAAGCCGGGGCCAGGCAAGCGAAAGAGAACAGAGCCAGAGCTTGAATCCAGTCTGCCTGTGCCTTTGCTGGGTGCTTGTTCACCACACTGAGGAAGCTGCATTGGAAGCACATTGACGAGCTCACTGCGGCGTTGATGTCTGCACCTAGTGCCTTGCACCTTGCACCTAGTGCAAGGACCAACCCCGGCCTACAGAGAGATGCGTTGTCCTTGCTGGGTGTTCCCCTTTACAAAATCAGCTCTGGTGAGGCCAGTTCCCACCGTTTACTTCTTCACCCATGACAGGTCATTGGAAGCACACATGTAGGAGAGGTAGGTGGAATTAGTCAATCTACTTTTTCAAAGCATTTTAGGACGCAATGTAACTGAGGCTATTGCTCAAATGAATATGCCTTAATAAATCACAGTTCTAGCCCTCGGCACAGATAAAAGATATTCAGTGTGATTGCACAATAAGTGATCATGCAAGAGGAACTGTAGATTAAAGTGACAACTTTAGCAGAGGAAGAAATTATTCCCAACTCGGATAGTTTCAAGGCTGTAAGCCTGGGGTAAGCAACTGTTGAGGGCTCCTTGAAGGATTAGTGCGATCCAAGCACTCCTGATACAGGAAAGGGAAAGGCTTTGGGATAGGAGTAAGGCTTTTGGAAAAACATTCACAATTGGAGTTGGGCTCTGGGCTGCGTGGGTGATGAGTGTGCCATCATTCTTGAGCTAGAACATCTGTTTTCCTGCTTACCTGAACTAAAAGATGTGAGAGAAATTTTTAAAAATTTCAGTAGTGTGGAAACCAAAGAGAAATGCATCATTCCAAATAACAGTAAAACTTAAATATCCCTTAAAGGTGGTTTGCATCAACTATACGCCACAGGTCAGTAAATTTTTTAAAATTATTCTTTAGGACTTATAAATATTTGAAAAGCAGATGGTGCTCCATTGTCTGGGATGAAGGTGAATTGTTAAGTGTAAATCAATTTGTACAATTGAAATCATATTTTAACTGAGCTATAGATTTTTGTTACTTAGTGTAATCATATTGTGAATTTTTACTCTTGTGAAATAATCACTGTGTATATAGAAGTTACTGAGTTCCTATTTGGGGAAGAACAAGCCTTGACATATCTATTCTAAAAATAAAGCTTATTTTTTTTCATTTGTGAGGTTAGCTAAGAACTTTCAGAAAGGATAAGTAATGGAAAAATACTAACTATTAAATAAAAAACTTTAATAAAATGATGCTGTACCGGCATAACACTAGACATGTGTCAGAGAGGTCAGGACACAGCTCTTGGTCTACAGGAGAGTTTAACCTGTGATAAAGATGCTGCATTAGTCCTGTCTGGCTGCCACAGCAGAGTCCCACAAACTGGCTGGATTCAAACAACAGAAATGAATTCTCTCACAGTTCTGGAGGCTGGAAATCTGAGGTCAAGGAGTAGACAGGTACGTGCTCCCTCTGACGTCTCCTGGGAAGACCCCTCATTGTCTCTTCCGGTGGCTCCAGGTGTTCCTTGGCTGGTGGGGAAGAACTCTCTTTTCCCTCTGTGCCTCTGTGCTTCTGTGGCATTCTCTGTGCCTGTTTGCAACATGACACCATGTCCCATTGGATTAAGGGCCCACCCTACTTCAGTATGACTTCATTTCTTTTTTTTCTTAATTTTTTTTTTTTTGACAGGCAGAATGGACAGTGAGAGAGAGACAGAGAGAAAGGTCTTCCTTTGCCGTTGGTTCACCCCGCAATGGCTGCTGCGGCCGGTGCACCGCGCTGATCCGAAGCCAGGAGCCAGGTGCCAGGTGCTTCTCCTGGTCTCCCATGGGGCTGCAGGGCCCAAGGACTTGGACCATCCTCCACTGCACTCCTGGGCCACAGCAGAGAGCTGGCCTGGAAGAGGGGCAACCGGGACAGAAGCCGGTGCCCCGACCAGGACTAGAATCCGGTGTGCTGGCGCCGCAGACGGAGGATTAGCCTATTGAGCTGTGGCGCCGGCCCAGTATGGCTTCATTTCAACTCATCAGATCTACCATGACCTTAACCTTATTATACTCTAAGGTACAGTGATTTCAACATCTCTTTCTGGGGGACACATTGCAACCCCTTAACAGATAGTATCATAAATTTATAGGAAAAGAAAAGATTGCTCAAGAAGTGTGACCTAGAAAATTTGTTTACTCCCTGGGAGAAAAAATAAAGCTAGATGGATATCTCATACCATGGCCCCAAATCTCAAATGGATTAAAGTTAAACATGCAATAGGAAAAGTAAAAAGAAAATATAGGTGCATATGTATTGCTTCTTAGGAGTTCAAAGGTTAACTTTAAAAGCAATAGTAGATGTTTGTGAGCATCTAAAGCTCTTAAAATTCAATTTTTAAGATAAAACCAGGGAAATATTTGCAATAATGGTGACAAACATGCAAAATTCTTCAAATTTAATAGGAAAGACATAGGGCAGGTGTCTAGCCTACTACCTAAGATGTAGGTAAATCCATAGGAATATATGTAGGACTATACTGCTTTGCAGTTATGAAATTCATGCGTTTCACGATGACAACTTTAGGATCTGTGATTGTTCCCACTGTGCCCGCCCTCCCAACCACACTCCCACCCCCTTCCTCTTCCCTTTCTTATTTTCACTCTTATTCTTTACAAAGATCTATTTTCAATGAACTTTATACGTACATGATTAACTCTATATTAAGTATAGAGTTCAATGAATCTTATGAAAGAGAAGATAAGGAAGATATTATAAAGGAAAAATATAAACAAAAATATAGAATAAAAAGCTGTTCGTCAACATTTAAAAGGGGGCTGTTCAAAATCATTGCTTCTCAACGTGTCAATTTTGTTTCTACATGTTGCCTTTAGGTGCTTTTTTATCATGAGACTTAACAGTAAAACTTGTTCTCAAGAACCATTTCCTTTTGGTATATTAAATGGAAGATATTATGTTTTGTAAGTTATAGTTATGTTTCAGAGCTCACGAAAGATGTATCATCCATGGGTTAGTCCTTAAAGACAATTAAGTTTCTAAAAGGAAACAAGGGTGAGGAAAGAAGGGGGAAAAAAGCAAGATCACCTTCGAGAAGTAATAACAACAGCCCTTGTCTAGGCTATTGAGGGACAGTTCTCTCAGTTTTTTTTATTCCATTCTTTGTTTTTTTCTTTCTCTCTTTTTCTTTTTGACTAAACACGAGAGGGAGGAGGAAGGGGGGTGGAATGGATGGGAGGGCAGGTATGTTCCTAATGTTGTATTTATGAGATACATAAAAAAAAAAAAAACCAAGATGTGGGTAAGATATCCTGGGCTTGTTTCCTGGCGCCAGCTCCTGATCCAGCTTCTTGTTGATGTGCTCTCTGGGAGGCAGCAGTGATGGCTCCAGTAGTTGGGTTCCTGCCATCCATGTGGGAGACCTGAACTGAATTCCCAGCTCCTGGCTTCAGCCCAGCCCAGTCCTGGCTGTTGCAGACATATGGGAGTGAACTAGTAGATGGGAGATCTCTCTCTCTCTCTCTCTCTCTCTCTGCCTCTTACGAAAATAAATAAAGGTGTAAGAAAATTAAGAAAGGCACTAAAACTTCAATATAAAAAGTGGCACAAAATTAAGACCAGTCAATATATTCTAACCATGCCTTTTTTCTCTACCTCTGCACTGAAACTGCTCTTGTCAAGGTCACCAGGGGCCTCCACCTTTTCTAAATCAGTTCTGAGCCCTCAGAACTTGACCTATCAGCGGCAAGTGATGTTGGCCCCATGGTCCTTTTTAAAATACCTTCCTCACTTGGTTTTTGTCACATTATAACCTCCTGGTTTGTGTCCAGGCCAACCATCAGTCCTCACCCTTCTCCACTCTTTCCTATATTTTGTAAATGGCATCGTCTTCCACATGGTTAGCTTTGGCCAAAAATCTAGGCATCGTTGCTGATTTCTCTGTCTCCCTCAAGACCACATGCAATCCATTAGCAAGCTTTCCACCTTCAGAATGCACCTGAATCTGATAACTTCTCCACTTCTCCACTGTACCACTGTTTTTCCAGGTCAAGTGTCCATCATTCCTCCTTGGGCTGCTGTTGCTGCCTCCTCTCTGGTCCCCTTCCTTCCACTCTTGTTCCTTATATACAGGGTCCTCAAAAACTTTACAGAGAATGTATATAATGCAAAAACTGTGCAGAGATTTGATTATATGCATGCATAGATTTCTAGTTTTTTTTATACCAAAATAAATTTATCCTAGTTTTCCATTTTATTGCACCCAAAACACTCATCTTTTAAGTTCACTTTCCACAAAGTTTTTGAAGCACTCTCGTACAGTGAAGTCTTCACAAATCAGTCAGGAATTGTCTCTCGCTGAGTTCCATACCCCCCATCTCTCCTGCACCCCAGCCCAGAAGCACTGTTTCTTGCATTTTCCTTTCAGAATTATCCCGTGCATTTACCAATATATTAACTTCCTTCCACACATTGCAGCATTTTTTTTTTTTGTACAGTAATGTTCTAAAAAGTGAAATCAGGTCAGATTACTACCTACATTGCTTAATGGCTTCCCATTGATATTAGAATACCTTCTATGTGCTCTATAATGATACGGCCCAGTATACCCCATGTCTTAAAACCAACTACTTCACACTAGCACATTGGCCTTCTCTATCCTCTGGACATTTGCACATACTGCTCCCTAGATGTAGAATGCTCTTTTGTCAGTTTTCTCTCCTTCATTTCATTGAGGTTTCTGTAAATTGTGATCTTGTAAGGTCCCTCTGTAGAGTGGCTTTTTCTGTTCTCTTTCTAAAATATCACATTTCCACACACCCAACAGTGTGCTTCTCCGGTATCTTACTTTGTTTTTCTCCACAGTTCTTTCCTGAAATTCTGTTTGCTTTTTGCTATTTGTCTTCCTGTCTAGATTGTAAGTTCCATGAGAGAAGTACTTTGCTCAGTATTGAATGGGGGGGGGGGTGTCTTTAAAAACATCATGGAAAATTTGTACTTTTTTTAATGGCATTTCTTATGAACTTTTTGAAGTACTCGCATGTGTCCAAGAACTACAGCAATGGCTGGCATGTGGTAACTCCTCAGTAAGTAGTCACTGGATGAAGAAAATAAGATGAAATGCAAAGATTTGAAAAGATGTTGTTTTATATGAAATTGGCAGTCCATAAAATTTAAAATTATGGCTAATATTCAATCTAGTTGATAGGGGCTGTGGTAGAGGTATATATTGGTACCATTTTCTGCCTGGAAAACAATTAGAAGGCATGTGTCAAGAAAGTTGATAGTACAGGTGTCTGTTGGGCACATGTCCAGGAATCGTTCACAAGGAAGCATTTTGAGTGAGATGGGAACAAAAGTTCTACAGAAGGATGAGCATTGCCCAATGCAGATTACTATAAATATATAAAATAAATATCATGCAATTTATGAGAATTTTACAGGCAACAAACACCTATTAACAAGTGGAAATTGAATACTATAATAATAGATAAAATGAATATAAAGATGTGTACATTTAGATGTAAGGTGATAAAGAGAGGCTTGTTTCTTCTAAGGGGCCCTAATGATGTGGCAAGAGAAGAGCAACTGTTGAAAGCTCAGCCATTGCTGATAGCAAGCTCACGTTCTGGGGTGGAGAAGGTGAGACAGGAGGGCTCAGGAGCCCAGCAAAGCTCGCACTAGACTCGCTGAGGGTGTAGACATGTGAATCACCTTGATTCTCTGACATCACAGGGCTTTGGGAGCCCACAATCCCAAAAAACGGACGTGTTCAGCCAAAGCATGTTGGCCATCTCCATCTGAAGTGGATGTTTCAAGCCAGCACGCCTTCCCAGGCTCGTACTTTTATAGCTCACTCATATGACCTCACCTGAGTCTCTGCAGACAGAATCCTGCCGGTTAGCTGGGCTCTAGTCTGGAAGAAATTGCTGATCCAGCTTTGGCATTTGTCTCCTTGGAAAATGAGAAAACTGCTGCAGCCTGTCTAAAAATCCCTTCTAGAATACCCAAAAGGGATGGTTTTGTCCCAGACAACTTAGCCACTGATGCCCCCTTCCTCTGTGCCTGCCTGGTTAGGTAATGTGGACATGAAATTCTTTTTTTTCCTCTCTCTCTCTTATCTCTCATTCCACCTCTCAATTTGCATTTTCTTCTTTTCTCAGAAGCAAAAACAAATTCCTCGATATCGCTCTTGAACCTTAATTTAGCATTTTTCTCACCTGAAGCATGACCTTGAGGGCCTACCCTCAATCCCAAACTGTTGATCAAAAATATTTCCTCCCAATCTGTGCGGAGCACTTCCTCAGGGGAATACTATTGAATAAAAGTTTCTGTTGGGCCAGCGTTGTGGTGTAGTGGGTAAAGCCACATGGGCGCTAGTTAGCTTCCCGGCTGCTCCACTTTTGATCCAGCTCCCTACTAATGTGCCTGAGAAAGAAGTGGAAGATAGCGCAAGTGCTTGGGTCCCTGCACCCAAGTGGAAGATCTGATGAAGCCCTGTTGTGGCAATTGAGGGAAGTGAACCAGCAGACGGAAGACCTTTCTCTCTCTCTTACCTCCCTCTCTCTTTCTCTCTGCAACTCTTTCAAATAAATGAATAAATCTTAAAAAAAAAATTAAAAAAGTTTCTGTCTCATTACATTTCTCACAGTGGTGTGATGGAACTTGCAAGTATAATGTTAAAAATGCAACATAATTTATTCTTTAACGACCACCATATATGATGTAATCAATCATCATGCCCTCTCCAAGATAAAATCAGCCTTACCTTACTCACTTTTCTGGCAACCTAGTTATATTCCCCATTTTTTAGAGGAAAAAAAGTGAGTCACAAAGAGGTTAAGCAATCTGTTGAAAAGTAACACATTTAACGAGTTGCGAAGATGAGATTTGAACCCAATAAATAGTAGCCTGGTTTTTACTGTGACATGCATATATCCAAGGAGGCATGAAGGACGTTAAGTTTTGATCCAGCTGTTGATGGAGAAGCAGGAGAAGATATGAGAAAATGCCATGGAGGGGCTGGCCTTTGGCACAGCAGATGGGCTGCTGCATGGGATGCCTCCACCCAGCCAGGGCCTGGCTTCCAGCCCTTGCTCAGTTCTGAATCCAGCTTCCTGCTAACACATACCCTGAGAGGCAGCAGATGAAGGCTCAAGTGCCTGGGTCTCTGCCACCCACGTGGGAGACCAAGATTGAGTTCCTAGCTCCCAGTTTTGGATGTGGATTAGGCACAAAACAGTCCCTAACTTCAGGTTTGAATTTTGTCTTCCAACCAATTCAGAGCCTAAGGGGGGAACTGGAGTGGGTGTGTGGGGGTGTGGCTCCTAATTACTGTGCAACGCATCTTGCAGCTCCTGGGTGAAGGCTGGTTCTTCAGTCTCAGCTCTTCTACCCTGTCCTCCTGGAAGCCTCTCTATTAGACATGCTGACTCCTTCTTGGACCCCAGCCTCCTCCCTGTTATTTCTTCTAGTTCTCCTGCTGCCGCTGCCTCTAGAAAAGAATTCTGCGCTGGATGGAAGCCGAATGGAGGTGACCTTGGATAGTGCGTGCACTATGTGCCATTTGCAAGAATGCTCCTAGTGGATCTTACATCTGAGTGTCCTGCACTCTCTAGAATTGTGCTCTTGAATGCCTTCTCATCACAACTTGCCTTCTAGAAGTGGTCATCAAAATGCTCATGGAAATTGTGTATTGAGAAAAAGCTATGCATGGATTTCAAAAAATGTTTGCACCAAAAGGAACTTATCGTTTAATTCTGTTTTCCATGAACTTTTAAAAGGATGCTGCAATGAGAGCAGAGCGAAAGAAACCATTTTTCTGTCATAAGCCATTGCCTTCACATTTCATGTCCCTTCTCCTGGGCATCAACAAGGAGCACAATGAGGGTTTTTTTTTTTTTTTTTTGAGATGGAGAATACTGATTATTGCTTGGAAGGGATCATATCATTTTACACCTTTTTCTTTAAAATAATGCACCCAGAAAACTGTTAAGACTATCAGTAAATCACTTTTCTGAAAATATGAATGCATTTTTAAGCCTTTTTTTTTTAATCCTCACAAAAACTTTAGGAAGATACATTGGAATATGATTATCTTTTGTAAATCACAAGTTGGAATAGTTTCCTTTTTATTACTATTTTCTGAGCTATGATTGCTACATTTAGGAAGATTTGTCTTACATCTGGATACTTTTCTAAGCTTTTCTTCATGGATTCACCTCTGTCTTTTTATATTTTTATTTCTTGGGTGGATAGGATATAAACATATTAAACAATAAATATTACATATGACAGTTTTTTCTTGGCATTGATTTTAAAGAGAATTACTCCAGTGTTTATTTTTTCCTATTTTAAAACCTTATTTTGGCCGGCGCTGTGGCTCACTAGGCTAATCCTCCGCCTTGCGGCGCAGGCACACTGGGTTCTAGTCCTGGTTGGGGCACCGGATTCTGTCCCGGTTGTCCCTCTTCCAGGCCAGCTCTCTGCTGTGGCCCGGGAGTGCAGTGGAGGATGGCCCAAGTGCTTGGGCCCTGTACCCCATGGGAGACCAGGAAAAGCACCTGGCTCCTGGCTTCGGATCAGCGCGGTGCGCAGGCTACGGCGGCCATTGGAGGGTGGACCAACGGCAAAGGAAGACCTTTCTCTCTATCTCTCTCTCTCACTGTCTAACTCTGCCTGTCAAAAAAAAAAAAAAATTAAAAAAAATCCTTATTTTCCCTTTTGTATCTTTGTGAATGCTTACAGTTTTTATTTCTCAATGACAAAATACTATACATTATTAAAATTTTGAAAAATACGTAAAGAAGGGGTTGGTGCCGTGGCCCAGTGGGCTAAGCCTCCATCTGTGATACCGGCACCCCATATGGCCACTGGTTCTAGTCCTGGCTGCTCCTCTTCCAGTCCAGCTCTCTGCCATGGCTGGCCTGGGATAGCAGTAGAAGATGGCCCAAGTCCTTGGGCCCCTGCCCTCACGTGGGAGACCCAGAAGAAGCTCCTGGCTCTTGGCTTCAGATTGGCCCAGCTCTGGCTGTTACAGCCATTTAGGGAGTGAATCAGTGGATAGAAGACTTTTCTCTCTATCTCTCTGTAACTCTACTTCTCAAAACAAACAAAAATCCACATAAAGAAAATAAAAATCTCACCAAAAATAACCTGTAAACTATTTTGCGTATAATTATTTTCAACTTCTTCTGTCATCTCTGTTTTTATAGTACCATACTTATCAAAATTCCTGTTATACAATTTTGTTATTTATAATTTTGAGATATCATGATAAAAATCTACTTGCATACATATCAAAGTACATCTGACATTCCTAGTAAAATTGCACAATCTTAATTCTTTTGATGACTAATACCAAAAGACTATCCAAAAAGTTTCATCAACCATACTTCCAAAAGCATTGCATGAAGCTATACATTTTATTACACCCTAAACAGCCCGAGGTATAATCATTAGTTCAATCTTTGCCTACTTGATAGGTAACAACAGTGCTTTCGTATTGTTTTATTTTGTGTTTTACTCTTTCATGAGATGGAACATCTTTGTGTATACAAGTTTCCTTTCTACATTCTTTGTCCATTTTTTTTTCCTATTGAGAAGCTAATTTCAAAAACCTTATTCTCTTGTAAGATGGTTTCTAAACTAGAGATATTAACTTCCTATTTATCACATACCCTGATTAGGTTGCCATTTGCCTTTCTAAACAATTTAAAAAAAAAAAAACAAAAACTAAACACCTCTGAATGGTTATTGAATTTGAGGGACAATTTTTCTTGTTTATCTATAGATGTAATAAGTGGCAGCCATAATGCTCAATGATACCCTGGTCTCTTCATGGATGCCAGAAACTCTCCTTTGATCTGAATTTGACAGCATGTCTCAGGAAAACAAATCGTCCCCTCTTATCAGGGATGCCAACTGTCTCCTGCCTCAGGGGCTCTTCCAGATGGAAGAAGCTGCCCTCCCCGTCTCACTTGGAGCATCAGGCGACTGCACTGGAGTTGGACCTGAGGCTCCTTCAGAGGGCTCACCATTGGCCAGGCTGGCCTGACAGGGGGTGGCACCAATGAGATTTCCCTCTTGAGAACCTAGAACATTGAATCCCTCAGTGGCGCCTATTTGAGCTGAGAGCTCATGGGAGGGTGAGGGGGCTGTGCATGTTGAGTCAGGTGCAAGGTGAAGGTCAGGAAACCTTGTGGTTCCTGAGAGGTAGAAGCTGCCCTGGGCTGGGGATAAGGGCGTCGCTCCTGAGAGCTTCTGAGTTTTCCAAGTTTCAGTCTCGGATGTCCTCTTTTAGGGGTCTGTGAAAATCCCTGAGGTTTTTTTTTTAGTTGCATGCCTTTCTCTTTTTAAGGTAGATGGAGTAGGTTTCTGATGATGCAATGCAGAAGCCTTCCCCGGACCCTCACGGCCCCTCCTGCTCACCATCTTACCTGGTGAAGTGCATGGGCTGCTTGCTACTGGAATCCAGGTGTGTGGCTGGGTGCTACCGCAAACGCAAAAGATCCTGGGTTTCTGCTAAAAAACGCAGGCGTGGACTCAGCATTTAATGATCCCAAAGCTCTACAGGCCTCTGGAATTAATGGAGCTTTTTACTGGGACATTTTCTACACCTAGTTTGACAGAACGTTGGGATGACAAAGATTCAGCGTAAACTGGAAGCCCGAGGGATTGTGTTACTGGGATGGGAAGAAATGTCCCATTTTCAGAAAATTTCCTCCCAACTCCAGGAGCCTATTGCTGTTCCACTGCTGAGTCAGAGAGCACCCCTGCTTCCCGGCAGTGTGACTGCAGCTGTCTGTCTGTGCCCCTCCTCACGTACCCGGCCAGGCAGGGGCAGGTAATCAAATCACCTCAAGGGACCCTGAGCCATCTGCCCGGATCTCTGCCCCCAGCAGTGAGCTGCTGGAGCGGGCTCAGCTTTTCAGCTTCTGTTTGGAGAGTTAGGACTGAGCTGTGTCTTTAAAAACACTGATCAGCCTTGCTGACATCAAGGTCAAAAGAAAATCACACTGATCCCTTTGACACGCAAAGCAGAGCACAAATGTGGATTTCATCCTGGCCAAAGGAGCTTCTTCAGGGTTAGGAAACTACAGTCTTGGGAGGTGATGAGGAGAGCATGACAGAATGCAGTCCCCTGGGGTCAGTGCCACGTGGGAGTGTGCTCCTCCCACTACTGTTCCAAAGTGTGAAAGAGAGCCCGAAATCAATACTTCAGCCGATGTGTGTATTATGTGTTGTGTGTGTTGTTCATTTTGTTGGTATCAAGATAGTATTGTATTTAAATGAATAAACATGTGTTTGTTTGAACTATCAAATTGTATTTGAACTATTAAAAATACCTAGGCTGCTGTCAGTTAGGATTTGGGAAGAGTGAAAGAAATTCCATATCGTTTATTCCCACTGAAGTCTCAAAGATACAACAACATCAGCATTGATTGGCCTGGGGTGTGTATTGGTCCTCAGCTTAAGATGCTCGTGTCTCACTTCAGTGTCTGGCTCTGGCTCTTGACTCCAGCTTCCTGCTAGTGCAGACCCTGGGAAGCAGTGGTGAGGGCTCGTAATTAGGTTCCTGCCACCCCCTTGGGAGGCCTGGATTGAGATCCCAGCTCCTGGATTTGGCCTTGGCCTAGCCTAGACTACTGTGGGGAGTGAGCCAGCAGATGTGTGTGTGTGTGTGTTTGCATGCTCATGCAGTGCATCTGGCTATCTATTTTTCTGTCTCTCAAATGAATAAATGGATATTTAGAAAATAACTGATTGCCTTCTAAATTACTTTTCAGTTTCTGGTGACCCCTGTCCTATCCAGGGGTCTTGGACTTGTGTCTTAGGTTGGAAAATGGCATTTGAGATGAGGATTCTGTGAACACAGCCTGTTAGGAAATGTTCCTAGGAGAAACTCGCAGGGCATGGGAAGGTAGAACAGTGAGGTCAAGGCCAAGCAAGGGTGTGAGATCAAACCAAGAACCACGGAGTGTAACTCTTCCTTAATCCTGAGCTAAGACTATCCTGACTGGGGCAAGGGTTAAGAATACCTGCCACCAGTGGGCTTTGTGGTGCAGTGGGTTGGGCTGTTGCTTGGGATGCCTGCATCCCACATAGAGTGCGAGTGCAAGTCCTGGCTGCTCTGCTTCCAATGTAGCTCCCTGCTAATGTGCCTGAGAAGCAACAGATGATGGATCACCTACATGGCAGACCCAAATGGAGCTCCTGGCACCTGGCTCAGCCTAGTCCAGTTCTGGCCTGTTGTGGCTATTTGGGGGGAATAAACCAGCAGGTAGATCTTCTCTCTGTCTCTATCACGATAGATTTAAAATAGGTAAATAAATTTTAAAAAATCGCTCTTAGAGGATATTAATTTCCACACACTTCTCAGTTTAGGGCCAACAGACTCAGCAGCTTTAAGGTGGCCTCCTCAAAAGAACTGCAAGGGGCCAGCATTGTGGCTCAGTGGGTTAAACCACTGCCCGTGATGCCAGCTTCCCACATGGGCAATGGTTCAAGTCCTGGGTGCTCCACTTGTGGTCCAACTCCCTGCCAAAGCACCTGGGAAAGCAGTAGAAGATAGTCCAAGTATTTTGGCCCCTGCCACCAAAGTGGGAGACCCAGACGTAGCCTCTGGCTTCAGCGTGGCCCAGTCCTGGTCATTGTGGCCATTTGGGAGTGAGCCAGGAGATGGAAGATCTGTGTGTGTGTGTGTATGTGTGTCTGTAACTCTACCATTTTAAATAAATTAATAAATTTTTTTAAAAAAAAAAAGAGCTACAAGTACTGGTTCTTATGAGTGAAAATGTGTTGACAGATGGTGTTTGTATGCAAAAGGAATCTCAGAGGCTATGGGTAGAACACAAACAGCAAATTGCAAGAATGAAAACCCACCCAAGCTAACTTAAGTAGAAGGGCATCTCAATTAAGATTGCATTTGGCTGCATGTAATAGAAACCTGGCTCGTTTGACTAACCAAAAGAATTGATGTTTCTGCCTGGCGCCGCGGCTTAATAGGCTAATCCTCCGCCTAGCGGCGCCGGCACACTGGGTTCTAGTCCTGGTTGGGGTGCCGGATTCTGTCCCGGTTGCCCCTCTTCCAGGCCAGCTCTCTGCTGTGGCCCAGGAGTGCAGTGGAGGATGGCCCAAGTGCTTGGGCCCTGCACCCCATGGGAGACCAGGAGAAGCACCTGGCTCCTGGCTTCAGATCAGCGTAGTGCGCCAGCCGCAGCGGCCATTGGAGGGTGAACCAATGGCAAGAGGAAGACCTTTCTCTCTGTCTCTCTCACTGTCCACTCTGCCTGTAAAAAAAAAAAAAAGAATTGATGTTTCTAAGGTAAGAGGTTTGCAGATTGGCAGTCTAGGATTGCTTTAGCAGCTTCCTGATGTAATCTATGAGCAATGGTCCAACTCTGTCTGCTTATATTCCTATACTGGGTCATGTTCTGAATTTTCCCCTAGTACTTCTGAGTGGTTCTCCTCCCTGCTTCTTTTCTCCCTACATCAGGTGCTTCTACTCTGCATGAACTTTCAGGTCAACTACTCAACATCAACTCCTCAATTCTGTCCCAGAGCCTGAATTTTTGGGATAAAGAATCTAAATGATTCATGGGTTTGAAGGGCCTGTGTCAGACATCCATCAGTTCCAAAGGCCTGGGCCACAGAGGTGTACCTGGCTGTCCAGGCCCACATTTGCTCAGGTGAAAGGAAATTTTGAAGGGGGTAATGTGGGCTGGGTTAGTACTCCCAACTGAGGCAATGACATAGCATTCACAGACAGCAACTTAGCTTCAACTCCTAGGTTAACTGTTATAAGGGTCTCCAGTGTCTTCACTCCAAGAAACAAATACAAATAACCATAGTTTAAAAAGGAAAAGTGGAAACCAATGCTCCAAGCTGATGATTATGTTGTTCAGATCTCCATTGACAAAGAACTCATTAACAACATAATTATTTGCAGATGCTTCAATAGAACATGCATAGCCTCTTATTCTTAGTTACAAGTACTCAATTCATTTTGACATGGACTTAAACAATTTATTTGCCTGAAGAAGGGAGAGAGAGAGAGAGAGAGAGAGAGAGAAATATACTGAGAAAGCCCCCATCTGCTGGTTCACTCACCAAAATGCCTGAAAGAACTGGGCCAGGCCAGGCTGAAGCCAAGAGCCAGGAACTCAACCCAAGCATCTCACTTAGGTGAGAGGGATCCAACTACTGGAGCCATCATCTGTTGCCTCCAGGGTGTGCGTTCGCAAGGAGCTGGAGTCAGGAGCTAGAACTGGAAATCGAAGCCAGGCACTTTGTGTGTGTGTGTGTGTGTGTTTAATTTGACAGGCAGAGTTAGTGTGTGAGAGAGAGAGAGAGAGAGAGAGAGGTATTCCTTTCGATGGTTCACCTGCAAATGGCCGTTATGGCCGGCTCACTGCGCCGATCCAAAGCTAGGAGCCAGGTGCTTCCTCCTGGTTTCTCATGAGGGTGCAGGGGCCCGAGCACTTGGGCATGCTCCACTGCCTTCCCAGGCCACAGCAGAGAGCTGGACTGGAAGAGGAGCAACTGGGACTAGAACCCAGTGCCCATATGGGATGCCAGCGCCACAGGCAGAGGATTAGCCAAGTGAGCCACAGTGCCAGCCCCGCCAGGCACTTTGATGAGAGGCATGAGAGTATTAGCTGATAAGCTAAACTCTGGCCCTCTTTTTTTTTTTTTTCTTAAAGATTTATTTATTTACTTGAAATTCAGAGATACACAGAGAGAAGGAGAGGCAGAGAGAGAGAGAGAGAGAGAGAGATATCTTCCATCAGCTGATTCACTCCTCATTTGGTCGCAACGGCCGGAGCTGCGCTGATCTAAAGCCAGGAGCCAGGAGCTTCCTCCTACACAGGTGCAGGGGCCCAAGGACTTGGGCCATCCTCTACTGCTTTCCCAGGCCATAGCAGAGAGCTGAATCGGAAGTGGAGCAGCTGGATCTTGAACAGGCACCCATATGGAATGCTGGCACTGCAGGCCAGGGCTTTATCCACCACACCACAGCATCAGCCCCAACAATGATCCTCTTAGCATAGATTTTTGATGTCCAGTCTCATTTAATTGTAGTCTTAAAATTCAATTGCAAAGATATAAAAACAGAGCTAGAAATATTAACCAATGGTGCAAATTTTAAGAACATATTTTTGATGAGATTTGTATTTACCATAAAAAGATGCAAGAGAATTTAGGTTCTTGATATACATTTCCACAGCAATTTTCAAAGATTGCCATGGAAATAAAAGTCTACATTAAAGTCATTGACTTTACCAAAAATTTTCATACCACAACAGTTTAGTAACCTAGAATGACACCTTCTGCCATCTAGAACACATCAATGGATCAAAGATCCCCAAGGCACTGAAGCAATTTTCACAAAATCAATGAACTGAACATTTGCTTCAGTTGTGGACCAGGGATTCAGCCAGGGCCTACAGCCTTACTTTATACGCTGTCTCCATAGCTTTGAAGATCTGGTTGGCAAGCTCATAGAAGGTCAAGTCCAACAATTTGGTAGGGTAGCAAAGTGCTGCTAAACTGCTCAGAGTGATTGCAGGCACAAGGGAGGAAACTGAAGTGGAGCAAGGATAAAGTCAGTTGGGAGCCACTTGATGCACACACACACCCATTCACTACTCCTGTATACTGTTCTCTTTTAGCTTTTATTTATTTGAAAGTCAGAGAGAGAGAGAGAGAGAGAATCTTTGACCCTCTTGGTTCACTCCCCAACTGTTGACAACAACTAGGGCTGGGTCAGGCTGAAGCCAGGAGCTCCAAATTCAATCCCAATCTCAGGTTGATGGTACTCACCTGAGTACTTGAGCCATCACGATGGCAGGCACCTGTGTACCTGAGCCATGTCCTGCTGACTCTCAGGGTGAGCATTAGCAGGAAGCTGGAATCAAAGCGGAGCTGAGACTCAAACCCAAGCACGCCAATACAGGATGTGAGGATCACAAGCAGGTAGGTCTGTCTTAACTTCTCTCAAATGCCCACTCCTCTTGAACACTGAGAATATAATAGACTTAGTGCCTGCCACTACCTCTCACTGTGTAAAGGTACCTAGGACACAGAGATTAAACATTCACTGCCTGCTCCAAAGGGCCTATACTCTAGCATAAAAGTTGGCACTTAAAAAGGCGATTATGGGGTAGGTATTTGGTCTAAGAGTTAAGCCAATGCTTGGGATGCCCACGTCCCACATAAGAGTGCCAAGGTTCAAGTCATAGTTGTGCTTGTGATTCCAGATTCCTGCTAACACACACCCTGAGAGGCAGCAGGTGATGGCTCAAGTACTTGGATCCCTGCCACCCCCATGAGAGATGTGAATTGAGTCCCCAGCTTTTGGCTTCAGCCAGTTGTAGGCATCTGAGGAGTAAAACAGAAGATGGGAGTGCTCTATATCTGTTTTTCTGTTTCCCAATAAATAAAAGTAAATGATTTTTAAAAATTACAGTTACGGGGCTGGCACTGTGGCACAGCGGATTAAAGCCCTGGCCTGAAGTGCTGGCATCCCCTAGGGGTGCCGGCTTGAGACCTGGCTGCTCCACTTCCAATCCAGCTCTCTGCTATGGACTGGGAAAGCAGTAGAGGATGGCCCAAGTCCTTGTGCCCCTGCACCCACGTGGGGGACCTGGAAGAAGCTCCTGGTTCCTGGCTTCAGATGTGTGCAGCTCTGGCTGTTGCAGCCAACTGAGGAGTGAATCATCGGATGGAAGACCTCTCTCTCTCTCTCCACCTCTCCTCTCTCCGTGTAACTCTGACTTTAAAATAAATAAATAAATCTTTTTTAAAAATTACAGTTACAATCTAGTGTGGAGAGTGATTAAGTGTGAGAGAAGGTTTAGGCCAAGGTGATGAGCTAAAACACATTTCAAGGATTCTTTTTTTTTTTTTTTTTTGGACAGGCAGAGTGGACAGTGAGAGAGAGACAGAGAGAAAGGTCTTCCTTTGCCGTTGGTTCACCCTCCAATGGCCGCCGTAGCCTGCGCACCGCGCTGATCCGAAGCCAGGAGCCAGGTGCCAGGTGCTTCTCCTGGTCTCCCATGGGGTGCAGGGCCCAAGCATTTGGGCCATCCTCCACTGCACTCCCGGGCCACAGCAGAGAGCTGGCCTGGAAGAGGAGCAACCGGGACAGAATCCGGCGCCCCGACCAGGACTAGAACCCCGTGTGCCGGCGCTGCTAGGCGGAGGATTAGCCTGTTGAGCTATGGCGCCGGCCCTCAAGGATTCTGAGTGAGACATTTGAAACCCTACACCAGGACAGCGGTAATGCCAATGGAGATGTGTGCAAGAGTTGAAAGATCAGGGATGTAGAATTCCCAGGGAAAGATGCACGATTGGATGGTGGGGGTGTTGCTCTGATTTCAGGCTGCTGTGAGGAGAGACGGGAGTTCCCGACCCTCTAGCGCTAGGCCGTCACCTGCCCCCAGCTGCCGTTTCCACTGAAGACACAGGCGTCACCAACAGAAGGTCAAAGAAGTGCGAAATCCATTTAGTAGTGATTTTCTCCGCCAAGGGAAGAAAACACCCTCTTCCAGATGACTGGTGTGTGGAGGAGGCCGGGGCAGTTCCTTGAGGGCGGGCCACCTATCCTCCTGTCTCCAGGGATGGTGGGTATCAATGTATTTGATTTCTAGAAACCAACTAATACCATAGTGACCTTTCTAGCCACGTCCCTCTAGGGCGAAAGAGAAGACTGAGGCCGTTTCCAGACATTGCTGGACCTTGAGCAGCTGTGGCTGATGCTCAGCTACACTTCTCTTTGTAACAGAGGTTTTCTTAAGAGAACCGAGAAGTCCACCTTGTCTCCTTGGGTCAGATCCTCCTCTGGATAAAGCAGGCTTTCTTCTGCTGCATGGTTCCAGTGGCTCCTATAGTCACAACACCGGGTAGCTTCCTGAGCGGCTGTGGCACGTGGGAGGAAGCAAGCACCGGAGCAGCCCCGAGCTGCACAGGAACTCTGCATGCTGATGGGCCCAGGCAAAGCTGTCCTCGTCCAGAGAGTGGAAGCCGCATCTGGGAGACCTCGGGGCCATGCCTTCCCCCAGACTCTCCTGACCCCAGGAGCTTTTGCAGGAGAAACAGCTCATCACCACGTGTAAACGATGAAGTCCAGAGCACTTAAAAGAAAAGCTCAGAATTAGGTCAGGGTTGGAAAAAAGCTACAACAGTCTGGATGCATTTTGGAGCTTCTTAGAAAAGAACGGTTTTTGTGATTTTAATTACTGACATCTACTGGGGCAATGTTATTTTTTTTTTTTCATTTGAATGTTTAATTTTCCCAAATGTAAGCCTGAGAAATAGAAGCATTTTATCCTTTATCAAATAGCTAGGAGTCATGGTTGATGCATCTGAACCAAAATCAGCTCTAAAATCGCAGTTGGCTGTAAAGCAGGAACAAAAACACAATAAAACAAGAATCAAATAAAAACAAATCCATGTGGGTTCTCTACCCACATGGCCACAATGGCCAGAGTTAGGCTGGGATGAAGCCAGGTGCCAGGAGCCAGGAGTTTCTTCTGGGTCTCCCAAGTGGGTGCAGGGGCCCAAGCACTTGGGCCATCTTCAGCTGCTTTTCCCAGATACATTAGCAGGGAGCAGGATTGGAAGTGGAGCAACCAGGACTCAAACCAGCACCTCTATGGTATGCTGGCACTGCAAGTGGTAACTTAACCCCCTATGCCATGATGCTGGCCCCTAAATAATTTTTGAAGAAGAAAATTGGCAATTTCGTCACTAGAAAATCTGAGTGGATGAACACTGGTGTGGAGCTATGGGTGCTTGAGCTGAAGCTCAGCCGGGCAGTGGTCATTCTTTAGGTTCCTTGGCTGCAGAAACTATGTTTTGTTTGTGATTTTTTCCCCCACTTGAATATTCTGGAGAGAGCTGTGATTTACCGCAAAGCTGACTGTGGGGTGATCTGTCCCTACTCCAGTCCTCTCTTTGTGGGGAGATCCCTCTGGAAACACTGGGCTGGGAGTGAAGCTAGTAGCAGGGCAGGAGCCATGGCAACTGGCAAAGGAATCGGTCAGCCCAAAGCTGACCCTGGGCACAGGCATGGCCTGAAGACAGGCAAGCAAGGAGATGCGGGGCACAGCAGGTGGGCAGCACTGGGTGGGGCACCCATCGCTGAATTCTGGGGGCGGGGTGGGGGCACTGATGATGTAATCTCTCTGTTAAGAATGGATCCTCGTCTTCAGCGGAGGGAGGGGGGAAGAAATAATGGACTTTTCTGGGAAGACTGTGGGATCAGATCGAGCCATTTTTGGATGTAAAAGTCTGTGGCTTTGCCTGTGGCAGGAAAGACGTAATCGGGTGGTGCCTCCCTCCCTTCCTTTCCCCTGCATTTGCCCTCCCACCTCTTGAAGCTGCTCTGCTGGCTCCACCGTCCCCACTCTCAACGGCGGCTCTGACGCCTGACTTTCTGGGGATTCTGAATTGCAGAGAAAGGATCTTAGCAGGCAGGAGGAAACTGGTTTGCCACCACGCAAGGACTGCCTGAACAGCTCCGGAATTGAGGGCAAAAGCAGACAAAAACCTGGGAGCGAGTCTGTGCACTCTGAGATAAATCCAGGGTTTTCCATAACTTTGCTGGGGGAGGCACTGCCTCCTGTCTTTTCCCTGGAAATGCGATACAACACAGAGATGTTTATGGTTACTAACTCTCCCCATCAAATATGTTGGTTTTTTTTTTTTTTGACAGGCAGAGTGGACAGTGAGAGAGAGAGAAAGACAGAAAGGTCTTCCTTTGCCGTTGGTTCACCCTCCAATGGCTGCCGCGGTTGGCGTGTTGCGACTGGCGCACCGCGCTGATCCGATGGCAGGAGCCAGGTGCTTATCCTGGTCTCCCATGGGGTGCAGGGCCCAAGCACTTGGGCCATCCTCCACTGCACTCCCTGGCCACAGCAGAGAGCTGGCCTGGAAGAGGGGCAACTGGGACAGAATCGGTGCCCCGACCGGGACTAGAACCCGGTGTGCCGGTGCCGCAAGGCGGAGGATTAGCCTAGTGAGCCGCGGCGCTGGCTAAATATGTTGGGTTTTTATCAAAGACTTGTACACTTTTCCATTATATCAACTGCCTGGCCTCAAATGATACACAAAGGCAGACTGACTGAAGGTTATTTACACTGCATATGCAATTGTATACTTGTATTTCAGGGTTTTTTTTTATTTTTAAAGATTTATTTATTTTAATTGCAGAGTTACAGAGAGAGAGAAAGAAAGAGAGAGAGAGATCTTCTGTCTGTTGGTTTACTTCCCAAATGGCTGCAACGGCCAGGACTGTGCCAGGCAGAAGCCAGGAGCCACGACCTTTCTCCAGATCTCCCATGCAGGTGGCAGGGGACCGACACTTGGGCCATCCTCTGCTGTTTTCCCAGGCACATTAGCAGGGAGCTGGATTGGAATTGAGGCAGCCTGGACTTGAACTGGCGCCCATATGGGATGCTGGCATTGCAGGTGCTGGCTTAACCCACTGTGCCACAGCACTGGCTCCATGTTTCAGTTTTGAAAAGAAACCCACACAAGCTTTCATACATGAGTATCTGAACTATATTCAGGAGTATTAAACATCACTCCATTCACAATGTTGCAATTCACTTGGGTTCTGAGAGTGTCCAGGTCACACGGCAGTATGAGCTCCCTTTTCTGTGGCTGAGCCAAAGAGCTGTCACTATTCTCCCAGACTCTTGTGTTTGCTGCCGTCACTGGATGGACGTTTAGGGGACGAGTCCTCTGCTTTGACTCCCTTATTGCACATGTGTTTTGAATGTTCCCGTCTGAGTTTCACCGTGACACCCGTCCTTTATAGTTTGGCTGGGAAGCTGCCCCTCATTTAATTCTCACCATGCCCTTCTAATCACTTCTTCTATGAGGCTGTGGGCCTCTCTGTTCCTGAGGGTAGTATTAAGAACAAAGTAAAGGTGCTCATAACAGAATTTCCACACTTAAAAGACAAACCCTTTGAAATGTCACAAGTGTTCATACATACTCATGATAGTGAATGCAAACAGGTAAGTGGAGGGGGCTGATGGTATGGCATAGTAGGCTAATTCTCCAGCCTGTGGTGCCAGCATCCCACTTGTGAGCTCTGGTTTCACACCTGGCTGCTCCACTTCTGATCCAGTTCCCTGCTATGGCCTGGGAAAGCAGCAGAGGATGACCCAAATCCTTGGGCCCCTGCACCCACTTGGGAGACCCAGAAGAAGCTTCTGTCTGGCCAGCACTGTGGCCTGGCAGGTAAAGCCACCACCTGTGGTGCTGGCATCCCTTATGGGCTCCTGTTCGAGTCCCTGTTGCTCCACTTCTGATCCAGCTCTCTGCTATGGCCTGGGAAAGCAGTAGAGGATGGCCTAAGTCCTTGGGTCCCTGCACCCATGTGGGAGAGCTGGAAGAAGTTCCAGGCTCCTGGTTTCAGATCAGTCCAGCTCTGGCTGCTGTGTCTAATTGGGGAGTGAACCAGCGGATGGAAGACCTCCCTCTTTCTCTCTCTGCCTCTCCTTCTCTCTGTGTGTAACTCTGACTTTCAAGTAAATAAATAAATCTTAAAAAAAAAAAAAGAAGCTCCTGTCTTCTAGGTTTGGATTGGCCCAGCTCTAGCCATTGCAGCCATTTAGGGAGTGAATCAGTGGATGGAAGATCTTTCTCTGTCCCTTCCTCTCTCTGGCACTAACTCTGCCTTTCAAATCAAATAAATAAATCTTTAAAAAGAAGTTACAACTAGAAGAGAAGCCTTTAAAAACTACAGGTAAGTGGAAAGAAAAAGCCCTCACTTATGTGTACTTATTTATACATCTGTATTTATAAAAATGTACATCTAATTTATAAAAATGGAATACAATACATGGCTTTTATTATTCTCCTTAATACAGTGTGAAAATGTTCCTTTTTTTTTTTTTTTTTTTGACAGGCAGAGTGGACAGTGAGAGAGAGACAGAGAGAAAGGTCTTCCTTTTGCCGTTGGTTCACCCTCCAATGGCCGCCGCGGTTGGCGCGCTGCTGCCGGCGCACCGCGCTGATCCGATGGCAGGAGCCAGGTGTTTCTCCTGGTCTCCCATGGGGTGCAGGGCCCAAGCACTTGGGCCATCCTCCACTGCACTTCCCTGGCCACAGCAGAGAGCTGGCCTGGAAGAGGGGCAACCAGGACAGAATCCGGCGCCCCAACCGGGACTAGAACCCGGTGTGCCGGCGCCGCAAGGCGGAGGATTAGCCTGTTGAGCCACGGCGCCGGCCAATGTTCCTTTATTCTAATTGTTACCTAATTTTGCCTCTTACAAATGTAATCAAATTAGTTGAATTCATCTTTTTTTGTTGGAAATGCAAATTATTTCAAAATCTATGCCTTTCTAAAGCAGTAATGAGTATCTCATATTCTTGTGTATTTGCCCAAGAATTTCTGTTAAATTCATTTTTCTGGGGCCCAGTTTCTCTTTGACTGTAGCTCTGCTCATGGCCTCAAACTGTTCTCCTTCAGTGGGAACTGATTTTTCTTTTGTTTATTGTAAAATTTATTTGAGAGCGAGAGAAAGTGGGGGGAGGGGGAGAGAGAGAGAGAGAGAGAGAAACTCCCATGTGCTGGCTCACTCCCCAATCCAGGTCTCCAATGTGGGTGGTTGGAATGCAATCACTTGGGCCATCGCCCCTGCCTTCCAGTCTCTGCACTTGCAGGGAGCTGAAGCTGGGAATTAAACTCAGATACTTTGCTGTGGACCTTGGGCATCTCATCTGCTAGGCTGAATGCCTGTCCCTGAGCTGATTTTTCTGGCACAGAAGGTGGTATTGCCTGTAACAGATTCTTCCTATTAGTTCCTCTGATCCTTTGGACATTTCTTACTTTGAGTTTTCTACTCCTTTGTTGGAGGTCATATGGGAATTGGCCAATGTTACAATTTCCCCATTTCCTTTTATCTCTCAACATCTTTCCTCTGCCCTTTCTTAAAAATGCCTACATTTCCCACAACTCTTTGTAGCTTCTCTTCTTTGTAGTCTATACTCTCGCTTAGCTAGTTTGTTCTTGGTTCTAACTTACAAGAATGATTCTTTCCTGAGCTGACTCTTTCCCTCCAATCTTTTGACCGATTCTTTCATGTTCCTTGGCATCTCCATATGATGACAGTGCAAGTATCTCAAAGTTAGTATTCCCAGACTAAAATCGTGATTTCCTCCAACATGGACATGGATGTTAAAATGCAACTCAAACAAACCCCTCACAGGTGTCACAAGGCTCCCAAGATCTGGTCTCTGCTTGTCTTCTGCCCTCATCTCCCAGATTCCTCCTGCTTCACTATGACAACTGTCTTCTTTATGACTCTCCCTGCAAATAATGAGTGCTTATCCGTGTCAGAGTCTGAGCACTTGCCCTTCCCTTGGCCAAGAACGCCTTTCTAGATTGTCTTCTTGTGGTGTAACTACAAACTCATCATCAACCTCAAAGTCAGCCAGATTTTCTGTTGTGTGTTTTCTTTTGGAAGCTTTAGTTGTGCATTTTACATTTAGGTCTATGATCCATTTTGAACTCACTTTTGTGAAAGGTGGAAGGTTTATTCTAAATTCATTTTTATTGTGGCAACAGGTGTCCAATGGATGTACAACTGGTCCAAAATTATTTGTTGGATACACTGAATTGCTGTTGTGTGTTTATCAAATGCCAGTTAATTCTGTTCGTGTGGGTGTAATTTTGGGCATGAATTCCTGTAATTATTTAATGTATTTTTAAAATATTTATTTATTTGAAGGCAGAGTGATAGAGAGATAGAGATATAGAGATAGAGATAGATAATAGATAAATAGATAGATACCCATCTTCTGTCCTTTGGTTCACCCTGCAAATGACCACAATGGCTGGGGTCAAGGCTGAAGTCAGGAGCCCAGAACTCCTTCCAGGTCTCCTATGTGGGTGGTAGGGTCCCAAGTACACAGCATATCTCCCACTGTTTCCCAGGCACATTAGTAGAGAGCTGGATTGGAAGCAAAGCTTGCTGGGACAAGATCCAGTGCTTCCATATGGGATCTCACATCTCAAGGGGCAGCTTAACCTGTTGCAAGACAATGTAGGCCCCAATTCCTATAATTTTTAAGATTTATACATTACATCGGCAAATATCTACTTGAGCAACTGCCATCAGATTGGTACTGTTTTAGGTGCTGGGAACATATCAATCATCAACAATAAAAGAAAAATCCTAGCCTTCATGGGGTTTACATTCTAGAAGTCAGGTAACATACTACATGTGTGAAAATAACATGCCCTTCTCCCATGCCTTTGTGTGTTCATTTTAAATTTGAGCTCATGTGGCACACTCAGCTGACAGTATGCTGAGCTATGAAGATATCCCCATTTCCTCCCCTCTCTTTTCATCTCACTTTTACTTTTTCTACCCGTTGAGAAAGCAAAATAATATGATATTTAGCTTTAGGCATGCCTGAGACCTTGAGTACAATCTGAAAAGAAATATTGTCTAAGTTATATTTAATAACATCCTCTGATACTTCCAGCAAAGAAACTTTTTAAAAATATATTTATTTTATTTATTTGAAACTCAGAGTCACAGAGAGAGGGAGAGACAGAGAAGGAAGGATCTTCCATCCACTGATTCACTCCCCAAATGGTCACAATGGCTGGGGTTGGACTAGGCCAAAGGCAGTAGACAGAAGCTCCATCCTACATGAGAGGCAGTGCACCAAGTACTTGGACCATCTTCTGCTGCCCTCTCGGGCTCATAAGTAGGGAGCTGATATAGAAGTGAAGCAGCTAGCTCTCAACCCAGCATGATGGTAAGGGAGATTGGGGTCACAGGTGACAGCTTAACTCACTGCACAAAACACTAGCCCCTGGCAAAGAAATTTGCATTCTAATGTTACCTGCCTGTGGAGGTTTCTAGGTAATTGGGTTGGGAACAGATAATATTCAGATTGAAGGGTGATACAGGCAATGTGTTCAAAATGTTATGATAGTACAGATATTGAGTTGTGTTGACAGCTTGGTCCCCAAAGTCTTGTTAATTGTTAATGGATTAAGGATGGAAACTTGATCCCATTTCAGTGTTTAGGAGATGGGCCCAGTGGGAGGTCTTTGGGTCACGGGGGGGTGGGGTGGGTGGGGGTGGGGTGGGTGGGGGTGGGGGGTGGGGGGGTGGGGGGGTGGGGGGGGTGGGGGTGGGGTGGGTGGGGGGGTGGGGGGGGTGGGGGGTGGGGTTTGTCCTCAGAAGGTAGTTCTCCTGAGAGCGCTGGTTACAGAAGCCTGAGTCAGGCCAAGTTACTCCTTGTCTCCTTAGCTTCTTGTCTTGCTATGGGAAACCCTCTCCTTGCCTGCTTGATACCCACAGTTACCATCAGACACCTGACCTTGGAGTGTGACCCTTCAAAACTACAAGCTGAAGCAAACTTTTCTTCTTGAGTAGCTTTTTTTGGGAATTATACCTGTGGTAATGAGAAACGGACCACTGCACATGTAAAACTATCATTTATTTGCATTTCTCTGATGCATCACTGTAATATTGAGTCCTAGTATAAGAGTCAGAAAGAGATTTATGGGAACAAGCTGGCTTGTTCAAGCTTTATTTCTATAGTGTTTCCTTTTCTCACAACTAAAAAACTGTATTAAGGAAACAATAAATAAACAAAAAGGGCTTGTTCAAGTACAAGAATAATTAAAAAAGGAGGGTGGACAATGATACTTCTAGTCTCAAACTAATTTCTTGTGGGGTTGAGAACCCAGATCTGCCAGCCTGGGTCTAGCGCTGAGTTCTCAGAACTTCTAATCCCCCGTGTGACACATTCAAGGAAAGTCACTACTGGACCTCTTAGCTGTACCGAAGGGGTAAGTCTATGGCAATTGACAGAAAATAGAGAATGAGTTATAAGCTAGAGAATTGCCTGGAGAGAAAGAGGAAAGAGGACTCTAAATACTGTTTTTTTCATCTCACATTACACATTCAGAAGTGGAAGGGCACGTAGAGTTCATCTATTCCTACGCCCCAACACCATATAGGAATCCTCTCTACAAAAAGCTTTGGTAGAAACCAGCCTATACTTGAACCCTTCCAATGACCTCAGTATCTCATATGATTGAGAATTAAGAGCTGCCACTTAATTATAGAAAGCCCTTCCTTATTCAGAACTGAACTCTGCCTTCCAATGACTCCCAAATATGGGTCCTAATTCCATTCTCTTAGGCAACAGACCCATATCAAACACCCTTACTTGCAGGAAAGTCCTTTACATGTGTCAGCGATCAGGGCTCTGTTAAACCCTGAGTTCTCTCCATATTTCCCCTTCTGCCTCGGTTTCCAGGCTCTCTTTAAATTGTTTTGTGGTTGTTGAAGCCCTTGTTAAAATGTGATGATCAGGGGCTGGCATCGTGGCGCACTAGCTTAATTCTCTGCCTGCGGCGCCGGCATCCCATATGGGCACCGGGTTCTAGTTCTGGTTGCTCCTTTTCCAGTCTAGCTCTCTGCTGTGGCCCGGGAAAACAGTGAGGATGGCTCAAGTGCTTGGGAGACCACATGGGAGGCTGGGAGGAAGCTCCTGGCTCCTGGCTTCAGATCGGCTCAGCTCCGGCTGTTGTGACCACTTGGGGAGTGAACTAACGGAAGGAAGATCTCTCTCTCTCTCTCTCTCTCTCTCTCTCTCTCTCTCTCTCTCTGTAACTCCGCTTGTCAAATAAATAAATAAAAATCTTTTTAAAAAATGTGATGATCAGGGGCTGGTAGCAGGTTAAGTGTCACTTGCAACACCGGCATCTCATATAGGCTCCAGTTCAAGTCCTGGCTGCTACACTTCTCATCCAACTTCCTGCTAACATGACTGGGAAAGCAGTGGAGGATGGCCTAAGTGTTTGGACCCTTGAACCCACATGGGAAAGCTGGAGGAACCTCCTGGGTCCCAGCTCTGGCTTGATCCAGCCTCAACCTTTGTGGCCATCTGGGGAGTGAACCAACGGATGGAAGACCTCTCTCTGTCTCTCCCTCTCTGTCTCAGTAACTCTGCTTTTTAAATAAATAAAATAAATCTTTAAGAAAAATGTGATGATCAGAATGTCAGTCATGATATTTGAGGCTAGGGTTTAGTTGGTGTGCTTTGCTAACAAGAAATTTTTTTTATAGTTCTGTTTTTAAAAAGTCTTAATTACATTTCTCTTTATATGTTTATGCTCTTTTTGTTTCTGCTAAGGTCAGTCATTTAAGGCTCTTCATTATGCCTGGATTAAAGGTGTTTCCACTTGAAAGGGTAGTTAGTTTAAGTCTGTATTTTCCCCCAGCTTTCATTTTGGACACTGGTGGTTACAAGCTGGCAGGAAATAAGGGACTAAGGAAAAGCAAACATGTTCTATTTGCTAATGGTCACTAAGCATTCATCACCAAGGCAAACCTACTACAAATAGGAACAGTTAGCTGACGTGCAGAGGGAGAGCATCCGGAAATCCTGGCTCTTCTTCCCTGCATAATAAAATCAGTTAGCACAGATCAATTGTTGGTTGCTTCATAAAGAAGGGATTAGTCTACACTGTATAATTTCTGTCAGTGGGACTGCCTGCTTGCCTCTCTGACAACTTACCAGTTACTAATGCACTATTTCCAGGAATAGGAGACGGTGTTTGCATTGTAGAAGTTTGTGTGTCCTCATCATGGGTCCCCTTCATTTCCTCCAAGGCTCAGATATTTAGTTTTTGAATGACAGTTCTCAGCAAAGCCAGATTTTTCAGCTCATGGCCTTTAACATAGAAACTCCGTTCACCGATTTGTCAATAGCGCTTTCCTGTTCAGAATTTCAGTCTTAGTCAAAACTTTGGAAACTAAGAAGATTTGTAAACAAAAGATGACCATAATGTACTTGTTTCTGACTTTTAAGGGAAAATGTGTAACAACCCTCACAGTTCCAAAGACCTTGATCAATGTCACGAATCTGATACTGACCATGGGGCCTATGAGAACGATCAGCTAAAAATCAGGAGCTTCCCTCACTGGAATTACATCTACATCCTGTAGGGCATGCACCGCATAGTTCTCAGTTGATAGAAGAATAATCAGAGGAACACCCTTGAGTAAGGAGACAGTTACCAATTCCACTGAAGCTTCTTTGAGTTCCATCTTGCCTGTCTCTGCTTCCCAAGGGGGAATCATGGACCTAAACTTTGTGCTCTTTCTCTGCCTTTCCTCATAGTTGTCACACACACACACACACACACATCTAGCATTCAGTTTTGTGTGTTTTAGGACTTTATATATTTCGGATTATCCTCTATATATTTTTCTAGGAAAAATCTCTTTCTTTGCCCCATACTGTATGTGTGAGATTCATTCTTGTTCAGGTGCAGCCATAGTTCATTTGTTTTCAAGGTTTCCTCCTACTAATGAACACTTGTATTCTTTTCTAAATTAAAGAAATAAATAAACGAGGGGGCAGCACTGTGGCACAGCAGGTTGTGACACTGGCATCCCATTTGAATGCTGATCTGAGTTCTGGCTGCTCCGCTTCCAATCCAGCTCCCTTCTAATGCTCCTTGGAAAAGCAGTGGAACATGGCCCAGGTAGTTGAATCCCCCTGCCATCCACATGGGAGACCAAGATGAAATTACAGGCTCCTGGCTTCTGCCTGGTCCACCCCTGGCCATTGCAACCATTTGGGGAGTGAACTAGAGAATGGACGATCTCTCTCTGACTCTCCCCCTATTAGTCTGCCTTTGAAATAAATAAATAAATAAATAGATAGATAAATAAATAAATAAATAAATATAGTGAACAATGCTTCTATGAACAGTCTTATGCTTGTCTTCTGGTCCTTTTTTTTTTTTTTTTAAATCGCTAACATTTATTAACACTTACTTAGTGTCAAGTGCTGGTTTAAGCACTTTAATTAAATGTGTGGATCCCCTGTAAACTCCCACAGCCCTATGAGATAGGAACAATTATTATCCCCTCTACATTGATGAGGAGATTTGCTCTAAAGCGGTTGTGGTTGGTACATTGCCTGAGATGACAATCTTGAAAGGCTACCGCGCTGGACCTTGAATCACGCACGTCAGTCTACCCTTGCACTCAGTACGCTATGTTGGTTCTTCTGCTAGTCACTCTCACCCGGGCCATGTGAAAGGCTCCTTTTGTCAAAAGGACATATTTCCTTGGTCAAATGCTCTTACACATTCTCTTAAAAGGAAAAAAGTCAATACATTGAATAGAGATCTGATACCCTATACCACCCTTGGCGAGAGGGTGAGGATTAAAATACTCAGCAGAATCGCATCCCTTCGCATCAAGTATCCTGATGTTTCTGCTCAGTTTCAGAATGTGGAGGCAGGGACTTGCCCGAACAGGAAGAGTAACAGGTGAATTAACTAGGTTCAAGCTGTAAGAGCAGTCTCTAATTCTGTATCCTGCCGAAGTCTTGTCCAGAGAGGGAAATGGGAGATGGTGTTTATCTCCTGAGTGTTCATGAGGCTCAGGGCCTGTGCATGAAAATACAAGCGTGTGGCACAGGCCCCTCTTCTCAGTTGGTGGAAAGACTCCGACTGCAGAGTATGCAGACTGAGAAAAGAAAAGAAATTGCTGAGGAGCACAAGAGAGAAAATACGAGATGCAGCAGAACCAGAGATCCAGCTCCTTGGGACGGAAGCAGCCTAAGGCACCGCCACCCAACGCAGGACACCAGCCCCTCCCTAAAGGGAGCTAAAGGGAGCAGGAGATCCTGCGGTGCTGGAAGACCCTCAACCTGGTGTCTTACTGGCATGAAAATCAGAAAGGAGAACCGCCTGTGCAATTTGCTAAAGTTCAAACCGAACAAACTAGGACAATAATCTTGTAGCCGCCACAGGCAGAGAAGCACCAGTCCTTTGAGAGGGCGAATAGAACGGCCGCACTGCCAAGGTTGCCTTCAAGCACCTGCCACTGAGAGCGGTGCATCTGTAAGAATAGCGGAGCTCAGCACAGGGAATCCGCGGTGACAATAAACGGTCACGTGGGAGAGGCAGCGATTTCAGAAGACAACTTTCTGAGAGCTTTTAGAGGACTCGCAGTATTTTGTTCTTGCTCGCTCTAACTGCTGTTCGACTAAACAAATCTTAAAAGCATTATGCTTAGAAAAAAAATCATTCCTAAAATCTGCCATTTCGAAGGTTCTAGTTTGAATTAGATTGGTGCACTAGAAAGTTAATCTAAGTATAAAGAGAATGAGATAGTTACATGTTTTTGAGTGAAAAGAGAAAGTTATACAAGAGTTCACTGTGACCCCTCATTTTGGGAAAAATACATTCATTCCTTGGTATTCATGGGGAATTGATTCTGGACATCCACTTGATGCCCAAATCTGCAATGCTCAAGTCCTTTGTATATAATTTGCATGCTTCCTCCACACGTTCTCCAGCACTTGTTCACTTTAAACCATCTCTAGATTAGTTATGCCACATCACACAATGTAAGTATTATGCAAATACTTGTTACAGTATATTGTTTAGGGAATAATGATCAGCAAAGAAGGTTGTATGTATTCAGTATGGATGTAATGCTTTTTAAAGATTTATTTATTTTATTCAAAAGGCAGAGTTACAGAGAGGCAGAGAGAGAGAGAGAGAGAGAGAGAGGTCTTCAACTGTTGGTTCACTCCCAGGTGGCCACAATGGCAGGAGCTGCGCTGATCCAAAGCCAGGAGCCAGGAGCTTCTTCCAGGTCTCCCAAGTGGGTGCAAGGGTCCAAGGACTTGGGCCATCTTCTACTGCTTCCCAGGCCATAGCAGAGTGCTGGATAGGAAGAGGAGCAGCTGGGACTCAAACCAGCGCCCATAAGGAATGCTGGCACTGCAGGTGGTGCCACAGCACCAACCCTGGCATGTAATTTTTAAAAAATATTTTCAATTTGTGGTGGAATGCACAGAGATACAGAACCCACAGATACAGAGTTACAGCTGTATGCATTTATGCACACAGCATGTGCCTGGAAAGTTCTACATCAGAGTTTCTCAGCCCAGGCACTGATGCTGGATAGCTCTTTGTGATGGGGGGCCGCCCTGTGCACCACAGGGAGGTGAGTAATACTCCTGGCCTCTCCCCTTGAACTGTGACAATCAAAAAATGTCTGCATGTCTGCAGACATTGCCAAGAGTCTCATGGAGGACAAAGTTGCCTCTCACTGAGAGTCATTTCTCTACCTTAATGAATGTTCAGTGGTTATATCTGAGTGGGAGTGTTAGAAATAATTTGTCTTCTTTCCATCATTTATTTCTAGTTATTCTACCATGAATATGCACATTTTAATTTATGTGCATATAAAAATAAAAACTGCCATAAAAATAAAACTAATACCCAAAGCCATAGCATCAATCATTAAAAAAATTATAGGCACATGTTTTTGAGCAAAGCCTTTAGGGGAAAATTGTAGATAGAAGATTTATGGAAGATATAATATGGGGACCCAAAAAAGAAATAAAGAAAAACAGCTCACTTAAGACAATTTAGTGAAAATTCATCTGTAAGATGTGGAGGTGGTGAGGCGTGGGCCAGAACCGATTTGATTTATGAACCAAGAGCACCCATCCAGGATGATACAACCCTCTGTCTAATGTTCTCATTAGTTCACCAGGCTGGGCAGACTTGTGTTGTGGGTTGTACGAGTTTTTCTCTGCACTGATCTTCCTCAAGTGGAACTCATCCCTGGGGCACCAGAGCTTTTCCACATGTGTGCAGGCCACAGGGACAAGGACCTTGCATTCCCACTGCAAAATGTAGCACTAGGTTTCATTCTCTTCACAGTAGACTTTTTGTCCACCTGTTGCTCATGACTTTTGGGGCGGGGAGTCAGAGGCACTAATAGATGTTTTCATGAAGAAAAGTTACCTATCAATTTAAAACCCAGCTCCACTTGAACCTCAGGCTAGGGATGGAATCTGATGGGACCCAGAGGACAACTTCCTGGAGCTGGTGGGGCCCTGGCCACAGAAGTGTCGGGAAGCAGGCTCCTCCCATACACCACATCCAGGATGATGTGACCTTCCCTCCACTGCCTGATTATTGCCAAGATCTGCAGCAGCAAAGAGAAATGCTAGAACTTCTGACGAGCTGAGAGTGACAAGTGATGTAAAAGCAACTCAGAGTCCCTTTCACAAATCCCTCAAGTGCCGAGGAATTTCAGTCGGAAGGAACAGAGTGGGCAGCGGGTGACTGTTCTCTCAACTGAGCAAGCTGAGTCCTGCAAAGTCTGCCTTTGAATCGACGGTAGGTGCCCCGGGAGTCCGTGACGTCAGCACAGGTGCTTGCGACACTCCTGCCGTGCCACACAGCATGCTAAACGTCTTCTGCAGGCCCCCCTAGGCTTGGAATCCCCAGGCCAGCACTGAGAAAGCTATTTCTGTTTCCCAGATGAGGACGCTGAAAGGCCTCATAGGTGCTCAATAAATATTTTCTAAGTGAAATTAATAAGCCACACTGTTATCCATCACGTTATTTTTCTCTTGCTCTTGATAACGACTCATTCTTTCCCACGTCTGGACTTTGTTAATCAATGTTACACATTTGCTCTTCAAAACTGGCTGAATCATTTTCTATAAAATTTGAGAACAGGACACTCTGATTAATATAATTATGCTCTAAATTAAACCATTAGATCAGAAACTATTTGCATTTGCAGACCTCGTAAAAGACCATGACTCCAGAATTCATCTCTTCTACCAGCGTTGTTTGCCTGTGCCAAAAATCTGCATCAGGAAATGGGGCTTGGCTCTGCTGTTCTGAAAGAGCATCAGCGGATGATCAGTTCATGATTCAAACAAATACGTTTTAAGATATACTACATGACTTTGCTGTTTCTACAGATCAAAAATAGCCAAATATCAACCGTTTTATGTTTTTAAAATTATTTATTTGAGAGGTAGAGAGACAGTGTGTGTGTGGGGGGGCTCCTATTGACTGGTTCATTTCTCTAATGCCACAACAGCTGGGACTGGGTTAGGCTGAAGCTGGAAACGGGAAATTCAACCCAGGTCTCCTATTAAGTAATCCAGGAACCCAATTAATTGAGCTGTCACTGTTGCCTCCCAGGGTCTCATTTGCAGGAAGTTGGAGTCAGGAGCTGGAGTTGGGCATCAAACCCATTACTCTGATATAGGACATGAGAGTCTTAGCCTGGGTCTTAACCACTAGGCCAAATGCTTGCCTTTGTATGTTTCAACTTAACAGATTCTGTCATATTTTAATTTAGTGTGACTGTAAAATTTATTTTTTAAACAAATGGTAAAGGTGAAGATGAGAATAGTTACTGGAATTTCACTAGAAAGGTTTTGCTTTACAGTATACTTTAGTTATCACAATAGACCATGTCAAATTTTAATATTCTTTCTTACATATTGATTTAACTTATTTCTATTGTATCACCCATGTTTATTTATTGATTTTGATATTATGTGGTAATTTGCATATGCTGAACCATCCTCCTATCCCTTGGATGAATCCATTTGATCATGGTGCATAATCCTCTGATGTGTTTTTGGATTCCTATTGCTAGTATTTTGTTGAAGACTTTTGCATCTATGTTAGTCACAGATATTGGTTGGTAGCTTTATTTTTTTTTGTTGTTGTGTCTTTGGTTTTGGTGGAGAATCTAATCCACTTACATTTAAGGTTAATTATTGATAGGTAAGGACTTAGCTCTTAGTACTTAGTCATTTTAATACTTCTTTTCTATTCTTACTGTAGTTCCTTTCTCCCTCTCTTACAATCTTCCTTTGTAGTTAAATGATTTTTCTATAATAGTGTGTTTTGATTCCTTGTTTATTATTTTTGGTAAGTCTACTATAGATTTTTGCTTTGTGGTTACCACATCCATTCTTTGGTTATAGCAAGTTAATGTGAAATGAAGAGATAACTACAGAATGGGAGAAAATATTTGCAAGTTATAATCTGGCAAAAAGTTAATAGCCAGAAAATATAAGGAACTCAAACAACTTAGTAGCAAAAAATCCAATAATCCAATTAGAAAATGGGCAGAAGATTTGAAAAGGCAATTCCCAAAAGAAGATCTACAAATGAGGTACACGAAAAAACTTCTCGATATCACTAGTCATCAGGGAAATGCAAATCAAAATCATAGTGAGATATTACTTCACTTTAGTTAGACTGGCTCTTATCAAATGGACAAAGGTTACAAGTGTTGGTGAGGGTGTGGAAGAAAAAGGAATCTCTATACACACTGTTGGTGGGAATGTAAAATAACGCAGCCATTGTGGAAACTAGTATGGAGGTTCCTCAAAAAAACCACAAAGAGAACTACCAAATGAGCCAGCAATCCCATTACTGCGTATATACCCAAGGGAAATGAATCAGTCTATTGAAGAGACATCTGCCCTCAAATGTTTATTGCAGCACTGTTCACAATAGACAACCTAAGTGTTCATCCTCTGATGAATGGAGAAAGAACATGTGGTACATATACACAATGGAATACAGCTCAGCCATAGGAAAAGATGAAATCTTGTCATAGTCAATAACAAGGGTAGAACTGGAGGTCATTATGTTAACCGAAATAAGTCAGGCACAGGAATACAAGTACTGCATGATCTCCCTCACATGTGGAATACAAAAAAAAAAAAAAATCTTATAGAAGTTGAGAGCATGATGGTGTTTATCAGAGGCTAGGGCTAAAAGGGGATAGGATAGGATGGAGAAAGGTTAAAGGGTACTAAGTTACAGTTAGATAAGAACAAGACGTTCTTGGGGCCAGCGCCGTGGCTCACTTGGTTGATCCTCCACCTGCATTGCCAGCATCCCATATGGGTGCCGGGTTCTAGTCCTGGTTGCTCCTCTTCCAGTCCAGCCCTCTGCTGTGGCCCGGGAAGGCAGTGGAGGATGGACCAGGTGCTTGGACCACTGCACCCACATTGGAGACCAGGAAGGAGCACCTGGCTCCTGGCTTTGGATCGGCGTAGCTCCGGCCTTAGCAGACATTTGGGGGGTGAACCAACGGAGGGAAGACCTTTCTCTCTGTCTCTCTCTCTCACTGTCTAACTTTGCCTGTCAAAAAAAAAAAAAAAAAAGATGTTCTAGTGTTCTATTGCAAAGTAGGATTATACAGATGCTGATACTATATATTTCTCAAAAAAAACAAAAACAAACAAACAAAAAAAAAACAAGAAGAAAGGATTTTGAATGTTTTCACCAAAAAGAAATGTTAAATGTTTGAGGAGATAGATCTGTTTGCTCTGAGTGGACATTATACAAACATCACGTGATACCCCATACGATGTATAATTTTTATCTTTTAATTAAAATAAAAGAAAACCATATTATGTGCACAGATAGTATACATATTCTAGACTCTCTGAGGCATAGCCCATTCTAGTGGAATATTTAATATTATAATAGTAATGCAGTGCTTCCATTGCTCAACACTTTCTTGTTTATAGACCATGAGAATGTCTTTCTAACAACACATTTCCAGAAATAAATGTAATATTGATCATAAAATGTGACATTTTCTTTCGGGTTAGTCTGGACCCATGTTAAACCAAAACTCTTCAAACCAAAGGATCTCTGAAATAAAAGAATTTATTGTAACTTAACAGATGCTAGCCAGAAGAGAAACAGGTCCTGCGACAAGCTCCCACAACTACCAGCAGCAAGGCTAACCAGCAGTTACAAAAATGCCCATTGGACCTAGAGCTAAGAACATTTCTCGAACAAAAAATTTGGGCAGGAAACCATGAGCTGTTTACGTTGAACTCACATTGCTACCGGTAAGAGGGCAGGGTTGCAGAAAGCAGGGGACGTCTGGGGGTAGGAGGACAGTCCACAAGAACTTGTTGCTCTTGGGTTGTTTGGAATGTAAGCAGCATGCAGCGGCACTAGGGGCTCCTGATAGGATTTGAGTTAAAGTTTTAACCTACATTAATAATGCGAAACAGTCTTTTGTTGCTTTTAGTTGTAGCTATTAACTGTGTTTTTTTTTTTTTTTTTTTTTTTAAGATTTACTTACTCATTTGAAAGACGGAAGTACAAAGAGAGAGAAACACTGAGAGAGATCTTTCACCTGCTGGTTTGTTACCCAAATGGCTGCAACAGCTGGGGCTGGGACAGGCCAAAGCTAAGAACCTGGAACTCCATCCAGGTCTCCCCAAGTAGAGACCCAGGCACTTGAGGGCCACCTTCTGCTGCTTTCCCAGGCATATTAGTGGGGTGCTGGTCAGAAGTGGAGCAGCCGAGACTCGAACCAATGCTCATGCTGCTGCCACCATGTTAGCCCCTGTCAATGGACTAACCTCCTCCATCTTGCCTCTCTTCCAACCTCTGGGCTATGATTAAATTTAGAACATCACAGAATTCTTCTCTTATTAAGGACAACAAAAAGCCCCCACTAAATTATGGAGAGGACTCTTTCTCTTACTACACAAGAACAATAATTTATGTTTATATGCCAGAACTACTCATGAAGAATTAAATACAGCCTCCTACGGTAGCCCATAGCATGCTATCTCGTGAAGGTGTGTGCCTGGCTTATTCACCCTAAACGTGGATTATCTATGATTGCATAGCAGTCAGTGGTCCTTACCCTCGACTTAGTGGTATTTATAAAATGATTGATCTTTATGAAATTCTTATAGCACTAAATACATATGATAAATACTTAGAAACCAACTGCAGAAGTGTGCTTGTTAGAAACTAATAAACAAAGGGACCACAGAACATCCACTTGGATCAACCCTGCAGCCAGTCTGGAAAGCATTTGTTGAGTGCTGATGATGTCCGAAGCAGCAGCACTCCATGGGCCTTCAGCATGAGACTTGCATGCGTGAGCCAATTGCTCACAAGAGGCAGGACAAAACAAGGACTGGAGAACCGAGAGCAGAAACAAGTCCTCGTGGAAGTGACACATCCGACAAAATGCTCTTATCCCAGGCACTTTATTGCTGGGCCATGAATTTGCTTGCACTCCCATGCCTTGGCTCAGTAGAGGATGGGGGAAAGGGAGCTCTTGGGTTAGATTTCCATTTGTACATATAATCCCCATTCCTCCATAAACTGCATGAGATAGACTTCCTCTTCTTCGGGTGTCTTGTCGGCCGCCTGCTTTTCAAAGAGCCTGGAGAGCAGGCTTTCCTCCATGGGTTCATCACACTTGGAATGCTCACAGCCTTTGGGCTCCTGGTCAAAGCTAGGTAAGGAAGGTATACACAGCCGGCCAGTCCGAGGGTCCCAATCCACCACTGTCATCGATGGCTCCTCCTCCGGCCCCTCTTCTGAGTCTCTTTGCCCCTGTGCCAGGTGCTCCAAGTCTCTAAGCTGAGGGGTATACGGATGCAGTAATGTTTGTGGACCCAAGTTTGCCAGAGCTACCTGTTGCGTAAGTGACATTCCTTGTATGGCTGCCTCCTTCTGATCTCTGTGTTCCCACCAAATGTTGTTTTTTATATCATATTCATCTTCCATGACAGTTTGGTCTCTGGGTATCGTTCTGCTCAGTGACTCTTGCTGGATTAGGGAAGGGCTTCTGGGGCTTTCCCCAGAGTCACAGAAAATTTCCACCACGTGTGATGCATACCCGAAGTGTTTCACCTCCAAGTCCTCCTGCTGGGACGCCAGCTCCCAGCTGGGATCTGAATCCTTAAGGCTGAATCCATCCCTACCTTCTTCCAGGAAACTCATATCCTTCTGGGGAGTTTTAGAATCATCCAGAATGTTGAGGGTGATAAAATTAATCATGATTTTTTCAGGAGGCACAAAGAATATTTTGTCAACTTCATTTCCATAGATCAAAATCTATAAAGAGAGAAGGCAATGATTTTTGCTTTTTCACTTTAGACAGACATTAAAAATGGATGTTAAGTGGAATTTCTAGTGTCACCAGATAGCTTTACAGACTTGCTCTTTCAAGTTCATGGAAATGAGAGAAATGTTTGGAAGAGACAGAAACCCCTACTCATTGGGAGACAAGAGACGCCAATATGCCTATGGATTACAGCGTGGATCACTGGGGCGCCTTTACCCAGTCCCAGGCTTTGTGTGTGGCTGCCGGCTCCTCTGACTTGGCTGAAGAATTACAGGTGATTTGCTTAATTTCTTGAAACTTTTTAATTCTGTAAAAATCAGAATGTGTCACAGGAAGGAAAGCAAAGGCTAAGACAGAGTTTGCAAAATTGCCTTGTGATTTATAGCAAATGTACTGTGTCCTTGTTAATCAGCTGGGGTTATGTGAGCTACTAGCCTTTTGTTGGAATGTGAGGCTATTTGAAAAAAGTTTGTGGAAATGTGGAATTAAAAGATAAGCTGATTTTGGTGCAAAAATTTTGAAATCTATGCATCATTTTTTCATAATGTGCAGTTTTTCTGAACTTTTTGAAGATCCCCCTGTGTACATGGATTTCAAAATTTTTTGCACCCGAGTAAACCTATTTTTAATTTCATTTTCCATGAACTTTTGAAGTCCCTGTACTGTAGACATGAAATGTGGTTGATGGGTATGAAAACTGGATGTCGAGAGGGAGTAGGAACAAGAGTGGTGGTTCTTCTTACTTCCCCTGTGCACCATCTTAATTACACTAAATAAAGCCAGAAAGGGCAAAACACCTGTTGGCTTATGACAGATAAACTCTAAATCATGTCAGGGGTGCTCATTTGAGAGTGAAATATTCCTTGCCGGGGAGGGGAGAGGCAGACATTTGGTGCAGTGGTTAAGTTGCAGCCTGGGACACCTCCATCCCATATCAGAGTGTCTGCTTCTGGTTCCAGCTCTTCCACTTCCCATTCAGCTTCCTGCTAATGTGTTTCCTGGGAGGCAGCAGGTGATGGCTTAAGTTTGGGTTCCTGCCACCCAGGTGGGAGACCTAGTTTATGTTCTAAGCTCCTGGCTTTGGCCTGGCCCAGCACTGGCTGTTGCAGGCATTTGGGGACTGAAACAGCAGATAGAAAATTTCTCTCTGTCTCTCAAATAAAATGAAAATAACTAAATAAAAATTGAAATATATATTTATTTTAAAAAGTAACAATAAATAGAATATTAGTGGGTGTACATGGACTGTGTTTTAAGAGACTGTCAATAAGGACTTATTTTACAGTTCTCATTGTCATCCTAAGATGGAATTTCACTTAACATTATAAAATAGAATACTTTAAAAAAAGATTTATGTATCTATTTGAAAAGCAGAGTTGTAGGGGTGGGTGGGGAGGGGAAAGAAAGAGAAAGAGAGAGAGAGAGAGAGGTATCTTCCATCCTCTGATTCACTCCCCAAATGGCCACAACAGCCAGCTTTGGACCAGGCTAAAGCCAGGAGCCAGGAATGCCCCTGGTCTCTTGTATAGATGGTAGGGGCTCAAGTACAGCATCTTCCACTGATTTCCCAGGTGCATTAGCAGGGAGCTGAATTGGAAGAGGAGCAACTGGGACTCAAACCCTCGTTTATATGAGATGTTGGTACTGAAGGAGGCGGATTAACCCGCTGTGCCATAACACCCACCCCCAAAAAACAATCTTTAGCCTCATTTTTAAACAAAATTTTTATTTCAAAGAAAAAACACATCATGAATTCTGTGAATTTTCCTCCCAGGAAAGGTCTCCCTGTGCCATAAGAAGCTTATTCTGGGGTCTGGTATAGTGTCACAGCAGGTTAAGCTGTTGCCTGCATCCCCTATGAGGTTTGAGTCCTGGCTGCTCTACTTCTGATCCAGCTCCCTGCTAATGTGCCTAGGAAAGAAGCAGAAGATGGCCCAAGTGCTCGGCCCCTTTACCCACATAGGAGACCCAGATGGAGTTCTAAGCTACTAGCTTCTGCCTAACCCAACTCCCGCCGTTGCGACCATTTGGGGAGTGAACCAGTGGATGGAATATCTCTCTCTGTCTCTGTCTCTCTCTCTGTAACCCTGCCTAAGTAAATCAATCTTATATAAAATAAAGCCTACTCTGACAAATGCAAGTGAATAAATAGAAAAAATTGAACACTGAACCAACAGAAATAATAGTATGCTATCATGTACACATATATACACATGAACATATCTTTTAATAATTCCCAAAGAAATAATTATTATTGTTGCACTCATGCTTGGCCTTTCAGGAGCCTTGGAAGATGGTCCTGTAACGTGGGGTTTACTCCTTCGTCTTCTTTCTTGCCTCTTCTTGCCGTGAAGGTTCAGGTCCAGCCCTGTTCCTCCCAAGGGCTCTGACATTCCCTGTCCAACTCGGGCCCAAATCCCATTCTCCTCTTTAAGACCCCCATCTTTTCTCCCTTGGGCCACAGGCATGGCCCCCAGCTGTTTTTCTGGTTTCTAGTTTTCCTCCCCCTAACACTGTTCTAGAACTGATATCCAGTTGCATCCAAACCACAATATTGACTACAACATTCCCAACTTAACACCCTCTGGGGATTTCTTTGTGCTGACATAATAAAGCCAAGCCCTTGCCATAGTGCCAATCCTTCTACGACCTGGCCCTCCTACCCAACCTCCAGTCTCATCTGTCCTTGCCCCTCCTCAGGAAACTTCCGGTTTACCAATGCGATGTGGTTTCCCACACATCCACTCCCTTCGCCTCTGCTGTTTCTTCTGCCAGCATTAAATGCCTTGACTCACTCACCCTTCACCACTAGGCTCTAGCATGGCAACTGATCCCCCATGAAGCGTTTTGGGACCTCCCTGTACCCCCAGCACCCCAGGGCCTGCTTTCATCTCACCCTTCATGCACTATTCTGGAAGTCCAGTCCCTGACTAGTCCTCACCCCGCAGAAGAGCAGTGACCATGACTTAAATACCTTGTGTACACCAGGATGTTGTCTAATCCAGTCACAAAGCATAAAATGTTTTCAATGCTAAGGAATCTTTTATCTTTGGTTCTGTTTATGAGCTAATGCATCCCTGGAAGTAATTTAAACTTATCAGCCATTTAGCTTTCAATGCACTCTGCCCTTAAATGGAGTTATATCTTTTTCTAGAGTCTTCTCTATCTTCTATGTTCTAGAGTCTTCTTTATCCTCTGGCACTCACCAAATTTGCTGGGTGTTTCTCTTTGCCAACGTGGATATATCGGTAGATGGAATATCCCATCACAGAAAAGAGAAACACGGCCACAGATATTGGCAAAACATACCAGAAGATGATTTTAACCTTTAGTGCTGATGTTTGATCTGTGGAAAAAAGGAGGAAAGGGTTGCAGAGTTGTGATTATATGGAGTGGGAAGGCTTTGGCAATGTCAAGAGACTTTGGACACTTCAGTTACATTCAAGAACCCAGTTGTCTCATCAATACCTTGAGACATCTGCGCTCAAAGTTGCCAGGGGCCTCAGAATTCTCACTCTGACAATGTGAATTAAGATATTATCTGGACTCACATCCAACCTTTATAGTAAGGATACATTGATAATCCAAGTCAGCAGATATCTCAACATTGTATGTCTTGCTAAAAAGTTCATGCTGGCTCATGTATTTGAAGGTAAGTACATCTGATATCTGGGTAACTCTCAGCGTTTCAAACCAAACAAAAAACTCTCTGATCCTTATTAAGCTGTTCCACTTGCCCATGTCACTCGTTTGGCTCAATCTTTTCTGGTATTGGTTGGCCAGATTTTCTGGGTAGGACCAGAGTTTAGGGAGGTGTGTGGGGAGCTGGCTGAGCAGCTAAGTACTGAGAATGGCAGCAAAGTCCTTCTATGTCCAGCTGTGCTGTAGACCCACAATGAGTGAAAGGTCGCAGAGCAACGAAAAGGCCTGGGGGAGAGTTTTAAGAAAAGAAGCCTTGGCCTATCATTGACCAGAATATAGAGTTGAGGCTCACCATGACTAACTTACCAAAAAAAAAAAAAGTTCATGGAGAATGAAATGGAAAGATGTTTATTTTTGTGCAAAAACAGTTGAAATCTATGCATATGAAGGGTCTTCAAAAAGTTCAGGAAAATTGCATATTATAAACACTGTGTGTGCCTTTCAAAAAATTTTTTGCAATAAAGTAAACTTATTTTTTAACCATTTTCCACAAAATATTTAAAGTACCCTTATATATGGTAAACTCCTATAGAGATTGGAATGGTTAATTTTATTTTAATTAATTAATTAATTTCTAATTTTATTTTTATTTTTATTCAATTTTTTATTCAGTAAATATAAATTTCCAAAGTACAGTTTATGGATTACAATGGCTTTCCCCCTCATAATTTCCCTCCCACTCGCACCCCTCCCATCTCCCGCTCCCTCTCCCATTCCATTCACATCAAGATTCATTTTCAATTATCTTTATATACAGAAGATCGATTTAGTATATATTAAGTAAAGATTTCATCAGTTTGCACCCACACAGAAACACAAAGTGTAACATACTGTTTCAGTACGAGTTATAGCATTACTTCACATTGGACAACACATTAAGGACAGATCCCACATGAGAAGTAAGTACACAGTGACTCCTGTTGTTGACTTAACAATTTGACACTCTTGTTTATAGCATCAGTAATCTCCCTAGGCTCTAGTTATGAGTTGCCAAGCCTTTTGAGTTCGCTGACTTCAATCTTATTTCGACAAGGTCATAGTCAAAGTGGAGGTTCTCTCCTCCCTTCGGAGAAAGGTACCTCCTTCTTTGATGGCCCCGTTCTTTCCATTGGGATCTCACTTGCAGAGATCTTTCATTTAGGTCTTCTTCTTTTTTTTTTTTTCCAGAGTGTCTTGGCTTTCCATGCCTAAAATACTCTCATGGGCTCTTCAGCCATATCCAAATGTCTTAAGGGCTGATTCTGAGGCCAGAGTGCTATTTAGGACATCTGCCATTCTATGAGTCTGCTGTGTATCCCACTTCCCATGCTGGATCATTCTCTCCCTTTTTGATTCTATCAGTTAGTATTAGCAGACACTAGTCTTGTTTGTGTGATCCCTTTGACTCTTAGACCTATCAGTGTGAGCAATTGTGTTTAAACAGGCAGAGTGGATAGTGAGAGAGAGAGACAGAGAGAAAGGTCTTCCTTTTCCATTGGTTCACCCCCCAATGGCTGCTGTGGCTGGCGCACTGTGACCGGCGCACTGTGCTTATCTGAAGCCAGGAGCCAGGTGCTTCTCCTGGTCTCCCATGTGGGTGCAGGGCCCAAGGACTTGGGCCATCCTCCACTGCACTCCTGGGCCACAGCAGAGAGCTGGACTGGAAGAGGAGCAACCAGGACAGAATCTGGCATCCCGACTGGGACTAGAACCTGGGGTGCCAGTGCTGCTGGCGGAGGATTAGCCTATTGAACTGTGGCGCCGGTCATGGAATGGTTAATTTTATATATGAACATGGTTAGGCCACAGTACCCAGAAATTTGGCCAGATAATATTCTAGGTATTTAGAGAAACATTTTTCCAGACCATAGCAGAGAGCTGGATTGGAAGTGGAGCAGCTGGGTTTTGAACCGGTGCCCATATAGGATGCCGGCACTTCAGGCTAGGGCGTTAACCCAGTGCGCCACAGCACCGGCCCCAAGAGTAACATTTTTAATCAGTAGGTTTTCAGTAAAGTACATTCCCTTCTACAATGTAAGTGGGCCTAACCCAATCAATTGAAGACTTTGATTTAAAAAGAGTGATAGGGGTTGGTGAGGGGAGCATTGTGGTACAATAGGTTAAACCACCTCTCGGACACTCCCATCCTATATCTGAGTGCCTGGTTCAAGTCCCAGATCAATCCTTCTGATCCAGCTTCCTGCTAATGTGCCTGGGAGTCAGCGGATGTTGACTCAAATGCTTGAGTCTCTTCCACCCACATAGGAGAGTGGGATGGAGTTTCTGGCTCCTGGCTTCAATCTGGCCCAACTCTGGCTGTTGAAGACATATGGGGAGTGAACCTGCAATGGAAGATACCACTCTCTTGCTCTCCTTTTCCCTTTCTCTCTCTCTCTCCTCTGTGTCACTCTGCTTTTCAAATATATACACAATTATCAACACAAAGACTGATAACCCTGAAGCAGAGGGCATTCTGCCAGCAAACTGCCTTTGGACATGAACTGTAACATCAGTTTTCCGTAGGCCTCCACTGCCTGCCCAAGAGATCTTAGACTTGCCAGCATCCACGATCCTGACAGCTAACTCCTAAAGATATTTCTCTCTCTCTATCCTATTGATTCTGTTTCTCTGGAGAATCCTGACTTACACAGCAGTAGAAAAAGGAGCAACTTTAGCACAAATGACACATGTCCTAGCATATCCCTTACATGCTAATATAATCAGTATGCTTGCCGTGGGTGCCTTCTAACTTACATGGATATTGGTTGCTCTTGATGCCTGGGCTTGGGAGAAACCAACAGTCGGTATCTGGTTAACATTTCAGTTAAAGACTAGAAACAGGCCATGGCCTAGTGGTTAAGATGAAGGTTAAGATACTTGGCAACCCATCTCTGGGTGCCTGTGTTCAATATCCTGCTCTGATTCCAGACTCCAGCTTCTTGCTAACACAGACCCTGAGAGATAGTGGTGATGGCTCAAGTAATTGGGTTCCTGTCACCCATGTGGGAACCCTGAATTGAGTTCCTGACCCCTGGCTTGGCCATGGCCCAGCCCTAGCTTTTTTGGCCGTTTGGGGAGTGAACCACTGAATGGGAGGGATTGAGTGCATGCTTGCTCTCTCCTTGTCACTCTGCCTCTCCAATAAGTAATAAAAATAAAATTTAAAAAAAGACTGGCAGGGCTGGTTATAGTGGCATAGTGGGCTAAGCCACTGCTTATGATGCCAGCGTATCATATTAGAGTGCTTGTTCGAGTGCTTGGCTGCTCCACTTTTAATTTAGCTCCCTGCTTATGTGTTTGGGAAAGCATAAGAAGATAGCCCAAGTACTTGGGCCCCTGCCACATGGGAGGCTCAGATGGAGTTCTAGGCTCCTGTCTTTGGCCTGGCTCAGGCCTGGCCTTTGTAACCATTTGGGGTGTGAACCAGTGGATGAAATATCTGTCTGTTTGTCTGTCTGTCACACTGCCTTTCAAGTAAATAAATAGATAATTTTTTTTAAAAAGACTGGAGTGGCAGAGGTGATCAACAATAGCCAGTAGTACAAATCCCAGGCTCATCTGTCTAACCTGGATGTTACAGGCTCCACACAGCAATGTGCCAAGGCTGCAAGGTGCATGTGACAGGTGTCTGGACACCACTTAACCCTACTCTAGGCTATAGCTCAGTTCATCCCTCTGATGCAGTGCTTGTCCCTGGGCTGAGTCTGTCCTAATTAAAAGAACTCAAGGAGCCGGTGCTGTGGCATAGTGGATTAACTCTCCACCTGTGGCACTGGCATCCCATATAGGTTCTGGATTGTGTCTTGGCTGCTCTTCTTCCAGTGCAGCTCTCTGCTATGGCCTGGGAAATCAGTAGAAGATGGCTCAAAGTGCTTGGCCCCCTGCACCCACGTGGGAGACCCAGAAGAAGCTTCTGGCTGCTGGCTTCATATGGACTAGCTCTGGCAGTTGTAGCCATTTGGAGAGTGAACCAGAGGATGAAAGATCTCTCTCTCTCTCTGCCTCTCCCCACTCTCTGTCTATAACTCTGCCTCTCAAATAAAATAAATAAGATCTTAAAAAAAAAGTCCTGAGCACAGTGACTGAGGCATTTCGTGTGCACCATGGTGCACACATTCAGTCAACTTAACAAACCACGTTTGTATTTAGAGACTGGCGAGCAGAAATCTTTTTCAATGAAGCTGAAAGAGGTCCTACTGATGTGTTAGGAAGCCGAACCTTCTAGCAGTGCCTGGAAATGGGTCTCTGGCCATCTAATAGCTGGGATGCCATGGGAAAGTTCAAGAATCAGAAAAGGCACTATGATTTTGTTCTTCCTTGTACACTAGTGAGAAAGTGGGCTCCATCGGGTTCTTAGGAAGAACTTAATTTAATCTGTGCTTCCGTTCCCTGAGCCCTGCCAACTGGATAAATGATTCTCCTTGGCAATTCACTCCTGCCACTGGCACTGACAAAGCTGTTAGTAAACAGAGCATTTTTTCCAAAAATGATAATGATTTCCTCAATCCGCCTTGTTTTGCTGTTTTACTTGTGTGATGTTTTCATTTCCTTTAACACATGCTTGAGAACCCTCCATCTTATGTTTTTTTTTAAAAAATTATTTATTTAATTGAAAGGTAGAGAGAGATATCAGTCTTCCACCTGCTGGTTTACTCCCCATATGGTTGCAATGGCCAGTGTTGGACTGGTCAGAAGCCAGGAGCCAGGAGCTTCTTCCGGGTCTCCCATGTAGGTGCAGGGGCCCAAGTACTTGGGCCACCCTCTGCAGGGAGGTGGATCAGAAGTGAAGCTGCTGGGATTCCAACCAGAACTCCAACATGGGTGGCTGCGGCTTAACCTGCTGTGCTACAGCGCCAGCCCTAAAAGTATTTTCAGATAATGCTTTTTTTTTCTAGTAATAAAAATTGTCTGCTGCTTCTGAAAGCTGGGAGCTTCTATTGATCAGCATGATTTTGACTTTAAAGAAGAAAACAAGACACATGCGAGAATTCTTAACTGTTATTGCGTAAGATAGGAAGCTATGAGACTGTGGGAGGATTGTTGGCAGTGGTTTAGAACCCAGTGCTTAGAGTTCCCCTAGGGGTGAAAACACTCTGTGCTGTTGGCCAGGCTCAACGTCCCAGTTCAGGCTGTTCCATGCATTGCTGGTGACAGATATTTCTTTCTGCCTTTGCCTCAACCTGTTCGTCTTCTGTCCTAGAACGTTCAATGTATTTCTAACGATAGATATTTCTGCCTCTGTCTTAACCTGTTTCTCTTTGATGTGCGTTTGTCAAAACCTTGTCAAAACTGCCTGCCTTCTAGTTTTATCTGATTTCCTTCCTTAGACAAGCAGAGTTTTTTTTTTTTTTTTTTTTTTGAACTTACCTTCCAATGTACTGATGCACTGCTTCTCGGAAGGCTTAGCAGGGCGAGGCGGCCCCGGCACGAAGGACACCACGTGCACACAGTACAGAGTGGCCGGCTCCAGCCAGGTGAGCACCAGCGTGTGGTTGGTCACGTACTGGGACCACTAGGACAGGGAATGGCAAACAGCAGTCAGCACCAAAGACTTCTGGGACCACCCCAGACAACTCACTCCAGAAGGAGATAAAAGAGGGAGACACCATTCCATCCTTGACTGTCTCACCAAGCTTTCCAGTTTAGCAATGATTTCAAAATACCCCTTCCCTTCAGCTCAGCAACGCATGGCTAGGATCTGGACCAAATCTCTAGAGTAACCCTGGATGCCTCTCTCATTCAGCTTTGTTCTGTGTTCTTGCTAACATTTTTTTTTTTTTCCTTTTCCTTCTGGGAGAGGGATTGATAGGTTATGCAAGTAAAAGCACTCCATCAAAGTGAAGGGTTGCCCTCCCACAGCAGCATCACACACTGCTCCAGTCACATCTCAGTTTTCTACACATCGGCTTTAGCTGTGTCTTCCACGGCATCTCTTGAATAGCACATCTTCCGGATTCACATGGGGGAACGGAAAGCAGCGGTAGGGCCGCTGGCTCCAGCCTTAGCTACAGAAAGTGGTGTCCAGAGTGAAGGGGCCCCAGTCCACCCCCGGCTTACCATTCTTTTGGATTTAGTGTTGTACACGGACACATTGTACTTCAGGTTGGAGTATATCTGTTGCATGGACACAGCACGGTCTTCCGGATTTTTCTTCCACTTCTCTGGAGCCGTCAGGACAATAGAAATGGACTTCTCATCAGGAGTCAGAGCAACGCCTGGGGGCCCAATTTGTGCTTAAAGGGAAGGAGAGAGGGAGATTGCACTTTCCGAAGTAAGAATCGCCTTGGAGAAAACCGCAGTATGATCCTTCTCCATTCAAAGGCCAAAGAGCTCGTACAGAAGCCTCCGAGTGTACCAAGGTGGACCCCAAGTTATGCCTGACCCTGAAGCAATCACTTGACACACCCAGATACTGTTAAAACAGCAAGTTCAGGGGTTGTATGTCCTGAGTTCTTAACCACATAAATCAACCACACTTCATGATGATGCAATCAAAAGCATCATATTTCTGTGACTCGAAAAGTCCATGTGAAAGGGCATTGACATGATTTGAAAAGTGAAAAAATCAGAGATGTGATTAGAATGCTCTAGAGCAGAGGTCAACAAACTTTTATCCTAAAGGTCTGGTTAGTAAATAGCTTAGGCTGAGCAGGCCTTGGGTCTCTGTTGCTGCTGCTCCACTCTGGGCGCAGTGAGAAAGCAGCCACAGAGGACAAGTACAGAACTGAGCATGGCCCGTGATTCAGTAACACTGTGTTTGTGAACAGACACTGAACTCCCATTGTCTTGTAATTTTCACATCACAAAATATTTTCTTGATTTTTCTAAACTGTCCCAAGTTATAAACAGCGCTCTTTGCTGCACTTGGCCTGAAGGCTGTAGTTTGCTGACTTCCGATCTGGCAGCACCTGGGGACAGGTGCCCACTGCAGGGCCTACGGGGCACTTTCAGAGTTCATTATGGTGGCCCTGAGTGGGTCCTTCATGGCTGAGTTATACCAGGGGACGGCAAAATTACGAAGTAAATACTAGGAAGTTGTTGCTTTAAATCTGAGCTGCACCTGTGAATTACATCAGCACACTACCAAAATTATGACAGAAAGAGCCTCAGCTGAGCATCCTGTGGACATAAACCAATGGTTTATACACTGATGATGTTACAAACAACTTCTTAATTTTCTTCAAGTTACATCGCCTTCACTAAACAGAGAATCAAATCAAAATTTGGTATACTTGACATTTAGCATCAGTTTTGGATCTGGGAAAGATCTTAGAGATCATCTGGTCAAACCTTTTACTGTAGATTTGAGTCCCTGAGACCCCTCTTGGCGTGGAGCCCCCTGACCTGCCCACTCAACCTGCCAGCACAGAACAGAGACCAGCTGAGCCCCTTTGGCTGGGGCAAGGCAGGGGGTCTCAGGAGCCGGGACCGTGACACCAGACAACTGGATTACTTACTTTCTAAAAAGGGATAAAATCGGCCAGTTTCAGCCCATTTGGAGCAATTCGTTTCCCAAATGGCCTTCACTTTGGCATAATACTGGTGTTCGTAGTCGGAGGTTTCAGCAGAAAGATCACAGAAGGTTCTATTGATATTTCTGCATTCGGGTTTATTCAGCCATTTCTTTTGTCCATATCTGCTAAGAAGGAAACTGTGAATTAATAATGCGGTGCCCTCCATGCTTCCCAATTAGGGAAAAAACAAGTCATTATTTAAAAGTGAATGGGAGACCTTCTCTTCAGAAAAACAAAAGTGCCTGTCATTGAGATAAAAAAGAATCCACTTTTGCCTCTGGCAATTTTTTCATTAGCTGTCAGGGACATGAGTCAGAGTTTCTGTAACCACCTTTCTTTTCTGTGGATTATAATGTGGATAGTACAGTTTGAAAGAGTCTTTTATTTTTATTCTTTGGCTATAATAAAATTTTTATATTTTTTTATGATCCATTCTTCTAGAATTTGTTCAGTGTAAGTTTTTAGTTTCCCATGCATAGGAGGGCAATATGATGAGTTGTTTTAGGAAAAGGTAGTTCCCCCCTGCCCCGGAAGCAAAATTACCTTGACATTCTCATAAAATTTAAAAATCTGTTGGCATCAAGAGTTCTGGGGCAAATTCACTGCATTGAAATACATATCAAGGCCGGCGCCGCGGCTCAATAGGCTAATCCTCCGCTTGCGGCGCCGGCACACCGGGTTCTAGTCCTGGTGGGGACGCCGGATTCTGTCCCGGTTGCTCCTCTTCCAGTCCAGCTCTCTGCTGTGGCCCAGGTCCTTGGGCCTTGCACCTGCATGGGAGACCAGGAGAAGCACCCGGCTCCTGGCTTCGGATCAGTGCGGTGCGCCGGCCGTAGCGGCCATTGAGGGGTGAACCAATGGAAAAGGAAGACCTTTCTCTCTGTCTCTCTCACTGTCCACTCTGCCTGTCCAAAAAATAAAAATAAAAATAAATACATATCAAAATCTGCTTTTTTTTTTTTTGACAGGCAGAGTTAGACAGTGAGAGAGAGAGAGACAGAGAGAAAGGTCTTCCTTCCATTGGTTCACCACCCAAGTGGCCGCTATGGCCAGCGCGCCGGGCCGATCCGAAGCCAGGAGCCAGGTGCTTCCTCCTGGTCTCCCATGCAGGTGCAGGGCCCAAGCACTTGGGCCATCCTCCACTGCCCTCCCGGGCCACAGCAGAGAGCTGGACTGGAAGAAGAGCGACTGGGAAAGAATCCGGCGCCCCAACCGGGACTAGAACCCCGGGGTACCAGCGCCGCAGGCGGAGGATTAGCCTAGTGAGTCGTGATACTGGCCAAAATCTGCTTTTTCTTTCTCTCTCTCTCTTTTTTTTTTTTGACAGGCAGAGTGGACAGTGAGAGAGAGACAGAGAGAAAGGTCTTCCTTTTGCGGCCGGCGCACCGCGCTGATCCTATGGCAGGAGCCAGGTGCTTATCCTGGTCTCCCATGCAGGTGCAGGGCCCAAGGACTTTGGGCATCCTCCACTGCACTCCCGGGCCACAGCAGAGAGCTGGCCTGGAAGAGGGGCAACCGGGACAGGATCGGTGCCCCGACCGGGACTAGAACCTGGTGTGCTGGCGCCACAAGGCGGAGGATTAGCCTAGTGAGCCGCAGCGCCGGCCCAAAATCTGGTTTTTCAATAATGGTTATGATGATGATGGTATTGAGTAGGTTGTTCACAATGATCTTTCTTTTATTAAAAAATACAACACCCAAGGAAAATAAGCATGAGGAAATATTTTTAGCACTTTTGAGGTGGGAGAGACTGAATTTAAGCAATGTGAGGACTCAGTGAAAGGGACAGAGTTGTATGGGAGTGTACTGGGGGTACCAGGTGACGAGTGGCATCCTGGAGAGCTGAGAGGAAACTGCTAGGTCCAGGTGGAAGATGTACATGGCTTGAACAAGGATGCTGGCAGAACGAATGCTTATGACAAAATCAAGAAATATTAGGGGAAAGGACATGATGATTGAGAGTATGTAAGAGATAAGGGCAGTGACCATGTCTCTTTCTATCTGGGGCAGGTGGGTGGAATGGTGGTAACATTTACCTTCTAGATTAGGAACACAGAAGAAGAGCAAATTTGGGAAATGTGGGTGGGAGGGCTCGGAGGAAGGAAAGATACTGAGTTCAGTTTTGACTTGCAGAACTTGAGGTGTGTAAGAGCTATCCAAATGTGGATACCCAGAAGAGAGGTGTGAGTGGGAGGTAGACATTTGGGAGTCAGGGCCATAAAACAGATCATTGAAGGCATAGACATGAATGAAATTATCCACGGAGACAAAGAAACGTCTAAGACAAGACTTTAAGAAAGTCAAGATTTAACGGCTGGATACAAAGTAGACTTGGAAATAGCAGCTAAAGAGGATGAACTGAAGGGTGGCTTCACAAAAGTCAAGGGATGAGTGTGTCTTGAGGAGGAGGACATGCCAGCGTTTACGGATGTCTTCTCTATCCAGAATGTGGCAGCAGATCGTGACAGCAATGTCTCCCATTTCTCCAGTACCAAATTTGCTGAAGGACCTTGGGAACATAGTCAGATGTGTTGACGGTCTTCCGAGTGATCACTAGTGCTGAGGGGCTCCCAGACTTTTAAAAAAATTCAAGTTTATTAGAGATAGTGAGAGTGAGAGATAGAGAGAGAGGAAGAGGGAGAGATAGGGCAGGGAGAGAGAGGGGGAGAGAGGGAGATTCTTTTATCCACGGGCCTATTCCTCTAATGCCCACAAGAGCCAAGGCTGGGTCAGGCCAAAGCCAGGAGCTAGAAACTCCATCTGGGTCTCCCATGTGGGTGGCAGGGACCCAAATACTTCAGTTATTACTTGCTGCCTCCCAGGGTGCATATCAGTGGGAAGCTCTAACTGAGAGCAGTGCCGGGACTTGAATCCAGGTGCTTTGATCTTGGATGTGGGTGTCCCAAGCAGCATCTTAACCACTACACCAAACTTTTACTGACGATGGTGCACTTTGCCCAACTCACAAAATATGCATTTATCTAACATTTTAAAAGAAAAGTTTTACAAGATATTACTTAAACCCTTTTCCCATTCTATACTACTCCATTCCATCCCTTACCATTAAATGCTAGTTATGTCTCACAAAACAGACTTCATCACCTACCAACAGGTCTTGACTTGTGGTTTGAAAAACATTGTCATGGCCTGTTTAACCCTTCCCCCCTCAAACTTCCTTACTCTGCAGGGAAGCTTCGCATGACAGCTGCTGATGAAAGAGAACATGGTTCTTAAAATAGACGTGAGCAGAATGAATGACAAATGGTCCAGGACTGGACATGAGCAAAGTGAACGACAGGACAGGTACCACTCAACAGTCCGGTAATGATGCTTCTTACACTTGGCAAATATTCAGGTGGGGTCCTCAGGAGTCTGCCTGCTTTCTATAACTGGAAACGTTTATCAAGCGTGTGTTAGGTGCTGGGATTGGTGTTTAGGATTTACGTGCTTTAACTCACTGAATTTTCCCAATAACCCTAGGAAGTAGTTGCCATTATTTTCATCCCATTTTACAGATGAGGACACTGATGCTCAGTGTAACCAAGGGATCCATTCAAGTTCACATGACTAGTAAAAGGCAAATCTGAGATTTGAACCACTTTTTTTCTGAGGTCAAATTTTCTGTTTTTTAATGCTGCATTCTAATTCCTATATTACATTTTTTGGTAGATACGTTACACTTTTGTCAAACTTTCATCTTGGAAACAAACCACTCGGAAGCACAAAAGTAAAATATGTAGCCAGCCCGAGGTTATGCACTAGGTCCGCAGTTGGCTGTGAGCTCGGTGTGAGTCTAGAGTGGAGCTCGGAGCCCTGTGTCAGTGAAACACGTCACCCTCTGTCCTGCCCAGCTTCCACAAGCACGGGTGGCAAGATCTCTGACATGGCTAGGATCATTTAAAATACTCTCTTTCGACAGTATGCTAAATTGATCGTCTGTATATAAAGATAATTGAAAATGAATCTTGATGTGAATGGAAGGGGAGAGGGAGAGGGAGATGGGAGGGTTGCAGGTGGTAGGGAAGTTATGGGGGGGAAAGCCATTGTAATCCATAAGCTGTACTTCGGAAATTTATATTCATTAAATAAAAGTTAAAAAAAAATACTCTCTTTCATAAGTTGCTCAATCTAAACTATCCCCTATCTCCGAGCAGTGAGGACTCTGCCTGTGTTTTTTTTTAAAGGCCCATTCTGATTCACAGAAAAGCTCTTTGCTCCACCTAATGGAAGCAATGGCAAGGGCAAGCTCCAGAGCCATTTCTCTGCACAGCGATGTCTGCTTTCCTAAGACACCAGCTCCTGAGAAGCTCCTTGGAAGCAAGAATGAGGTTCTAGATCAATGAGGTCATTGTGAACAGCTGCTGACAACTCTGTCTCGTTTTTGTGGATGGAACATTTCTTTCTCAAATGCCAAAGGGACTTTATCCTCTTTTGTCATTATGGTCCATGTTTTTAAATTAAATTCAGAAAAATATCATCAAGAGAGAAATAAATCATGCTGAAACCCCTTACTCTGAAATGTCTGGTGGCCACGACTCTGAACATCTTGTCCTGCTTACATATAAACAGAGGAATGGTCAGTTTGCTTTATACACAAAACTTAGATCAGATCATACACACAGTTTTAATAAAATTAGTACATTTAATCTGAACTTTAAGAGTAAAAAGAAGCTAAAGTAAAATTAGAGGAATTACTGAAGTTCAAATGCTTTGTCACCATAAAGAGCCTAAGTTCATAAAAAAGCTTTTAAATTAAGAAAATGTTTATGAAAATTATTGAGAGTTAGTTACTAAAATAAAGAAAGCAGTCAGTTCTCCACATCTATGGATTCAACCAACTGAAAATATCTTGGAAAAAAAATTGCATCTGTACTAAGCATGCACAGACTTATTTTCTTGTCATTATCCCATAAACAATACAGTGTAGAAATTATTTTAATAGCTTTGACTTTGCAATAGATATTCTAAGCAATCTAAAGGTGATTCCATGTATCCAGGAAGATGTGGGTAGGTTCTGTGAAGGCAGTACACCATTTTGCATAAGGAGCTTAAACACCAAGGAGTTGACTATCCAGGGGAGATATGGAAGAATCGCCATTGGATACCTAGAGATGACTGCATTTTTCAGTTTAGAGCCCATTTAATGGCTTCCTACTTTGAAAATCAGTGTACTCTTAGCTCTTCACCATCTGTTGATCTGTTATATGAAGCTCAAACATTTACAAGAACATTCTTTAACCATATTTCCCATCACTAGTTGGTTTCAGTTCCGCATTCAGGTGGAGTCAATGCATGCCACCTGTCTTACCATAACTGGGTCATTACTAAGATATTTTGGGTTCATCATGGTCTCTCTGTTAGTGGGATATCTTCTGTAGTGATTGCTTTCCCTTGGCCACTGCCCCAACCTGGAGAAAGTCTCAGGGGAGTGATATCCTGAGTTTCCACCTGCTTGAAAATATCTTTTCATCAACCTTACCAAGAGGCTTAGGTCACACCTTTCTTCCTTTTAGGAGTTGTGTTCCGTTGAGTACTGCCAGACAGAAATTCCTTCCTCTCCCCTAGCTTGAGCTCTGCTTTTGCAAAGATGGCCATACATCATTTCATTTTTTAAAGTTCAAGAATTTCACTAAGAAATTTCTTGCTGCTGTTTTTATTAAGTTTTCCTAGCTATTGCTTGGATTTATAACATACAATTCCAAGTAATCTTTACTTCTTGTTCAATCATTGCTATCAGTTAGCTATAACAAGCTTTTCATGTTTATAGAATATTTTGGGTGCTGTACCAGTTCTTTTTGGTCTATTACTCTTTGAATGGGGCCAGCTCTTTGCTGGGTGTTATGAAGATGGGTGCAGGAGTAGGGGTCAGATAATGAGATACTGTTCTCTATAATTTTAAACTTGTTTCTGTAAAACAACCCCTCACCTATGTCCTCACGTTTTGGATGGCAGGAGGCTGATGTGGCTCATGGAATGTCCACAGGGTCATGACCTTCCTGAGCTGCCTCCCAGCCATCACCACCTCCCTCCTCTCCTGCACGTGTCTCACTCCAGGCTTCTCCCTGGGCTGAGACCTGGCCTCCACATGCATATGTCTCTTGAACCTGATTTCCGTTTCAGATCCTTCTCTGACATGCTGTGGCACCTACCTGGGACTCGATGGGGAATGTTTCATCAGTTTCTGGTGGTGGGAATCCTTGGATTCCCACACAGTTATGCTGTTAGGTAGACCTCTTAGTACTGCCACACTCTTGTGGGTCATTTTCTGCTGTTGGAACTTGAGAAGGTTTGGGTTTGATTTCAGCTTCTGCAGCTGTTTACCTTCAGATTCCACAATGTTGGGCTTGAATGCTTCATAGTTTGTGATCTGGGATTGTGGCTATTTTCTTTGTTCTCTGAAGATGGACGTTGTCCGTTTTGCATTTTTTCTTGTTAATATTTTTGAGGGAGAGGTGAAAAGTAAAAAGCCCATCCATTACAGGTTTTAATAGTAACAGCTATTTTCATAGAATTTGGCACTTGGTTTCATGAAGTCTAACAATACCTCCAATTCTAGTAAGCTTGGAAGTTACAGCAATAAGTTGCCTTGTTTTCTGAGCCACAGAATAATGCCATGACAAGCTTCTTTCCTCCTTAATTAACTCCTTCTAACTGAATACTCAATGCTTTTCTCTACATGAAGAAACCATTTTCTAACTTAATCTAATAAAACATCCCAAGAAAACTTAACATGAAAAATCCAAAGCTTTTCTGTTTCAAACACTAATGGAATAACATAGATGGTTTATATTGCACAATAAATAGGAGTCTGAATCATGTGTTTATAAATTAGTCAAAAAGGAAGTGTCCAACTCACATGAAATACTGCACAGTGTAAGTAACATCAACTCCGTGTAGACCCTCTGGTGGATTCCACTGTAGAACATTCTTCATGTTTATGGACAAGAAGGTGATATCTGTAGGTTTAGGCAAATCACCAGAGACACAGGGAACTGAAAAAGGAGTAGAGAAAAATTAAAGTTTTGGTGGAATGCAAGGAAAATACAATCTCTGTAGGATAAGCACTAGATCATCTCCAGAGATACCTCCAATGAACCATGCCTTTTAGTATGCATGTCCTGTGAATTTCCTCCCAAATGGAACCTGAGATGACCTTGTGGCCCACTTCAACTACAGATATCTGACAGAAGTGAGTATAGGACTGAGTCATAAAGAGGCTTGGGAGCTTCCACTTTTGCTCTTTTGAAAGCTGTGAATGCCATGTAAAACATGCCCATTGGAAGATCATGCTGAGAGGTGACCTGAAAGAGAGGCTCAGTTGACCTTGTATCTCAGCTGAGCCCAGCCTTCCAACTAAGGGGCTAGAAAGAAATCATTCCCGCCCCATATGCTGCATGAGAGACTCTAAATGAGACCAGCAGAAGAACCACCCTGCTGAACCCAGGTCAATCCCCAGAATTGTGAGAAATGATAAAAGTATTGTTTGTAAATACTAAGCTTTGGGGTACCTTATGATGCACCAGCAGATAACTGAAGCCTTCCTATATTAGATATGGAAATACATTTAGGAAAGATGCCCCAAAAAGGCCAGGGTTTTGGAAGTTAGAATTGAAGTCCATTTTACTAAGGTATATAATCAAGCAATAATAAGATTAAATTGGAAAGATTTACTTTATTTAATTAAATACTGACATGTTTACCTAATGGCATCCTAAAGGACCATTTTATAGAAATCCTCTGTAAAGAAATGGTAAAGAACTGAGAAACTACCCTAAAATTAGAAAGGGACAAGACAGAGTGGGGGATAATTTCTTATAAATGAAAACAAGGATGATCCTCAAACTAAAATAAGAAAGCTCAGAGTTAATATATAGGAATCAAAATACTAATTTAAGATATTGGTAAGATCACAAAGCAATCAGGTTTTACAAAGAGCATCTTTTTTCACAAATATGCATTTCTAATCAATAACCTTGGAAAATGTCAAATTTTGATATTACAAATCAAATCACGAAAAGCTCAGTCACTGGGGGCTGGTTCAGTCTTGGCTAAGTCCCATAATACTTATGTAAATTGGCTGGGACTAATGTCAGAGAAAGGTATTAGCTTTATGCTTGGGGTAATCTTTGGCTAAGACTAGCTCTATGTGATGTATTATTTCCACAGCAAATGAGAAGAAAGAAAAACATTCTTTACTTTAGAATTAAGCTTTGCAAGCTGACTTGGATTCTAAACAAAGTAAGCTCTAACATATAAGCAGTTGAATGTGCATTCACAGGTATATGTGCACGTGCAATATTTGTAGTGACTCTGACTTTCAAGCTTGTTCGTTTTTTAAATATCTCAGTTTTAAGAAGAAAGTTAAATACTTAAAAAGAATTAATGTCAACTGCTCAGTGTGAAGGTATATGTACAGTAGATGTGGAGAGAACCTCAGAAGGACTTAGCTTGCCCTGTGTTCATCTTTGCTTTCGAATCTTCTAACTCTTCGGAACCACTGCGGCCTGTATTGACATTTTCAGGATACCACGCACAGTGTATAATTGTCAATGATTTAAAATTGCTTTGTGATATTACTAGGTTCTAAGGTTTAATATGTTTTTATGAAAGAGAGAATGTGGGGAAGCAGCACCACTGAATGCAGTGTCTCCTACCCCTTCATAAAAAGTCCCAAGGATCTTTCCAGATCTAAAATGCTGTGGTTCTGGAGAACATGTGACAAGAAGTTAGCATCATATAGTAAACAAAAATTTAAAAGACTGTGCATTATAATATTATGGATGAAAGACATTGCTAGAACATGGCTTTGTAGAACTAACTGATAAGGAAACAGAATAATCTGATTTGTGGAAACATGAATTTCGAGTTATAAATAAAACACAGGTTATCATAGATATTATAGTCCTGGAATACTTACTCAGTGTTCAAGCTGTACAAATCTTTTATCTCCTACAACACTGGTTTCTATTTGTCTTTTGATAAAAGCAAACAAATCAAAGACCCCTCAAGATGCCTAAAACTTACTCTCAAAAGTTTTAAGAAATAGCTTGGAATAAAAGGAATGCATTGATCACTTTCATTGATTGCTTCTTGATTCTCTGAAATGAACTATAATCTGGAATGTGCTTTCAATCATTAATGTTCACTGATTCAACAGATTCTTTGATTAATGCTTTGTACTTTTTAAAATGATTCTACCCTGATGCTATGCCAATTCAAAACACTGACAAACTCTAATAATAGGTTAAATAAAAGGAATTAATAACATGATAATAAAACATTAAAAATTTTATCATCCCATCTTATTTTTTGAAAAGGAAATGTATTTGATAATAAATGCTGCGAACTATCTAGATACCTCTTTCTGCAGGTCTACATCTAAATAAGTCAAATCTCTCACCACAATTGTGAGAGAAAGCTTTCAAGATGGCCTCCTCGGAGGATCCCTTTCTTTTAGCAATGATAGCCTGTACAGTTCTGTCCCTCTTTATACCTGGGTTCATCTGTGTGACCAGAAGGATATGACAGAAGTGTTGATGTATACTTCCAAGGTTAGGTTATAAAATACACCTGTGGCTTCTATCTTGTTTTTTCCCTCTTGGGTCACATTCTCTGGGTAAAACCAGTTGCCTTATTGAGAGGAGCCCTATGCTATGGAGAGATCCATCTCATAAGTAAGGGGCTTGCAACAGCTGGGGAAGAACTGAATGGAATCTCCTGGCAAGAGGAGATAGTATTTGTTGTTCTAAGCTGCTAAGCTTGAGGTAACTGGTTACATAGCAGTAGTGAGCAAATACAAGAAAGAACCTAAACATAAAAGAAACTAAGAGAGACAAATCACTAAAAAAAAAAAAAGCAAATTAAACTTGAGGTAGAAAAAACCTGATCCCCTCCATTCCCAATAATGTTATAGGCAACTGCTATTTTAATGATCTTGGAAAACATTCTTTTTAATAGTCAACTTCTCTCTTTATGAAGAAATTAAAAGCCGATACAAAGATCACAAACTTACACTTTAAATAGCAAATGAGGCTCACAGCAACACATTTTAAAGTTTTTTAAATACAAATGTCTGGGATGAGTGTTGTGGCTTGCAATGCCCACATTCTATATTGGAGTGCTGATTGAGTCCTGGCTCTTCTGCTTCCTATCCAGTTTACTGCTAATGTGTCTGGGAAAGCAGTAGATTATGGCCCAAGTAATTGTGCTCCTCCTACCCACATGGGAGATCTGGATGGAGTTCCTGGGTCCTGGCTTCAGGCTGGCCCAGTCTGGCACTTGCAGGTATTTGGGGAGTGACCCAGTGAATGGGAGATCTCTCTCTCTCTCTCTGTCTCTCTCTGTCTCTCTCTGTGTCACTCTGCTTTTCAAATAAAAAATAAACGTTTTTAAGAAAGATAAATTCTTAGTTAAGCTTGTTGTACCAACAAGAACTCAGAGCATTAAACACCTTGAATAGAAAACCATTTTACCACGGCTGTGACTGTTTTGTCAACTATTTCCAGAAAAAGAATACTATAGCTTTTCTGCAGATTCTTCTTTTGGGTCGATATTATTGATTGCATAGGCAGAAAAGATAACTGTTTTGGACTATCCCCTAGTCAATAAATGAAAGTATTATCCAGCAGCAGTCTTATCATGGGAAAAGTAGGGTGCCTCTTGGTATCTGCCCATCTCTAAATCTCCCTAGGACACAAAATATTCTTTGCTATGACATGGTCTGCTGCTTTATGAACCATTTTTTTTTTCATCAGAGCAAATTAAGCCATGTTAGTTACCCTCCTTGGTATCAAGCACATCTTGTTTCTGTGCTCATAAAAGTGTTATTTCCAGAAATGGGTACTTATCAATTGCTATGAGCTGGTCATAATTTGTTCACCTATATAATTTATAATTTTTGTTGATTATTGAATTGTCATGATTTGCCTTGGATTCTCTCACATGGACCACTTGCTCCAGTGGATGAGTTCTGATTTCCATAAGGACATAAGAGATTTTTTTAGGTAGGATTACAGTGAATGTTGAAAGAGATCCATTCTTCACAGGTTAAAAGGCCCTGTTTTAATAATAGGTATAATACATACATATATATATATGTATATATATATATATATAACTCAGTTTGCACAGGACTTAAGAAAAATACATATTGAGGAAACCTTTATATGTTAGTTGATATAATATGTAGTTGTGTGGCAAATTGGCCTGCACTTAATACAAGTAGTTGCTAACATCTATTGACATCTTACTGTGCAGCCAACATGGTTCTATACACTTCCACAACCAACTCAGGCTTCATTTTTTTAAAGATTTATTTTATTTATTTGAAATACAGAGCTACAGAGAGAGGCAGAGACAGAGAGAGAGGTCTTCCATCTGCTGGTTCACTCCCCAGATGGCCGCAATGGCCGGAGCTGTGCCGATCCGAAGCGAGAAGCCAGGAGCTTCTTCCAGGTCTCCCACATGGGTGCAGGGGCCCAAGGACCTGAGCCATTTTCTACTGCCTTCTCAGGACATAGCAGAGAGCTGGATCAGAAGAGGAGCAGCTGGGACAAGAACCGGCGCCCATATGGGATGCTAGCGCTTCAGACCAGGGCTTTAACCTGGTGCCACAGCGCCGACCTCTCACCTCCACTTTTGATCCAGCTTCCTGCTGTGTTTGGGATGCAGCTGTTGATGGATGAAGTACTTGGGTCCCTGCCACCCCATGGCAGACCTAGATGGAGTTCCTGGCTCCTGACTTCATCCTGACCTAGCCCTGGCTGTTGCAAGCATTTGGGAAGTGAACTAGTGGATGGAGATGCATTTCTCTTCTTGCTAGAATATCACCTTAATTTCCTCTCATACCTGATCCTAGGCAGTGAAATTAGAAACTCTTCTTCTTGTTTGTTTAAAGATTATAATTGAAAGGCAGAGAGAGACAAAGAGGAAGAGAAAGAGAGAGAGAGAGAGAGAGAGAGAAAGAGAGAGAGAGATCAAGCATCCATCCACCATCCGCTGGTTCACTCCCCAAATGGTTGCAACAGCTGGGGCTGGACCAGGCCAAGGCCAGGGGCCTGGAACTCCATCTGGGTGGCAGGGGACAAGTACTTAAGGTCACCTTCTGCTGCTTTCCCATGTACATTAGCAGGGTGCTGGATTGGAAGCAGAACAGTGAGGACTCCAACCAGCACTCTGATACGGGATGCTGGCATTGCAAGTAGCAGCTTAACCCACTGCACCAGTGAGCTGGGGGTGGAGGTCAGTACTGCGGGCAGAGACTTCAAGATGGAAAAGGGCCTATTCAAGAAGAGAGTGTCCTTCTCTCACTGTCTAACTCTGCCTGTCAAAAACAAAACAAAACAAAACAACAACAAAAAACAAGAAGAGAATGTCCTTGGAACTGTTCTAAGACCAGTGTAGCTGGAAAACCATGAAGAGGAGAATAGAGGAGGACAATGGAGCTGGATCCCCCCAGGGTCTGTTAACCCTGGGAAGGAGTCTAAATTATATTTGAAATCCAGTGGGAAATATTGAAGGCTTTCCAGTAACACGGGCCAGGAGTCTGGTTATGTTTCAAATGGATCCCTTCACTACTGGAGGGTGGGGAGAGAAAAAGTTGGGTGGTGGCCTGAGTAGCAATGGCCATCTTAGGGAGACAGTAACTCAGGAGCCTCAGGGAGGGAGGCCGAGTGGGCATGGAGATGCAGGCCATGCAGGTGGAGGTGGGCCAGCAGCTTGGAGCTCTTGATTCACAGTAGAAGCAGGACCTCCTAGACTCCCCAGGAGGAGCAACACCGTGAAAGCTAAATTAGCAAGTGAGGATTTATCAAGGAATTTTTCCTGTATCTGTTTTGAGGATACAAAGAAGTGATAAAAAAATCGAATTAGCACCTCTTTTTAAAGGAAGAGAAATAGCACATTTAAAAAAGAGAGGCAATCTGATGATTAGTATTCTCCTGTGGTTTAAAAAGTCTTTTTAAGGTCCGGGATAGTTGCGTAGCTGGGCTGGCAACACCAGCATCTCATATGGGCACTAGTTCATGTCCTGGCTGTTCCATTTCTGATTCAGCTCCCTGATAATGGCCTGGGAAAAGTAGCAGAAGATGGCACAATCCATGGGCCCCAGCCACCCATGTGGGAGACTTGGATGAAGCTCCTGGCACCTGGCTTCAGCCAAGGCTGGGCCAGGCTGTTGTGACCATCTTGGTAGTGAACTAGTGGGTAGAAGTACCTTCTCTCTCTCTCTCTTTCCCTTTCTAACTTTCAAATAAATAAATAAATAAATCTTTAACAAAAAAAGTCTTTGGGACCAGCGCTGTTGCGTAGCAAGTTAAACCACTGTCAGCAGCACCAGCTTCCCATATGGGCACTGGTTTGAGTCCTGGCTGCTCTGCTTCTGATCTAGCTCCCTGCTAGTGTGCCTGGGAAAGCAGTGTAAGACAGTCCAAGTCCTTGGGCCCTTGCATCCCATGAGAGACCTGGTTGAAGCTCCTGGCTTTGGCCTGGCCTGGCCCTGGCCATTGCAGCCCTTTGGGGAGTGAACCAGTGGATGGAAGTGCTAAGCTCTCTCTCTCTTTCTGTCCCCTCTATAGCTCTGACTTTCAAATAAATAAAAATTTTTAAAGTCTTTGCAAGGGCTGGTGTTGTGGCATAGCAGGTAAAGTTGGCATCCTGTGTGGGCACCTGTTTGTGCCCACGTTGCTCCACTTCTAATCGAGCTCTCTGCTATGGCCTGGGAAAGCAGTAGAAGATGGCCCAAGTCCTTGGGCCCCTGCCACTCATGTGGGAGACCAGGATAAAGCTCCTGGCTTCTGGTTTCCACCAGGGTTGAGCCAGGCTGTTGCTGAACCAGTGGATGGAAGATATCTTTTTCTGTCTCTCCTTCTCTCTTGCCAACTTTTATTTTCAAATAAATCCATCTTTTTTTTCTTAAAAGTCTTTGCAGGTTTTTAGGTACTGTTTCAACTCTAAAAAAACATAAAGAAACACAGTGCTGAATGCAAACTCCATTAAGATAGGCTGTTTTTCTACCCTGCTGGTACTGATAAGTACTCTGATCTGTGCCAAAGTGAAAATAGGTCACACCCACATTGACCTCAGAAGTTATGTGGCAATTTATAGGTAACATAGATATTTTTGTTAAAGTAGATTTATGACCTGGGAACACAGCACTGATTCTCTACAGATTTCACATCCTCACCTAAACGGATTGCTGCACATAGTGACATGCCTGGAAGTGCTGTGTCAGCAAAGCCTTGGTTTGGCACACGGGTTCTTCACTGTCTGGCCTGGTCCTTCCTTTTGCAGTTCTGCCCAATGCACCACGTTCACCAGCCACACCAAATTACCTTCAGTACTCAAATGCAATCTCCCATTTTATGCTGTTTGGTCCTCTTTGCCTACAGTGTCTTTTGGAACGGAAAGATTCCTTGTTCCTCCAATTGCACATCATGTACTGAGGAGTGGCTCGGGCTATTTTATTGACCTGATAGATTGTGAAGCCATGGGGATCTGTAAAGTGTTCAGTAAAGGGAGCTTTCTTGACTGCAGACTTAGTGTGGAGACTGGCTTTGCAAGAGGATCCAGAAGAGAAAGGGCAGGAACTCTGGGTACCCTTTGAGCTTTCCTGACCAGGGTCCGGGCTTTGGGCAGAGGAAGGAGACTTGAGGAGCCACCTGGAGTTGTAGCAATTGATGATGGCTTCTCTTAATCAAGCTGTGAGGGGTTGGCAAAGAGGTGTCCACTGAATGACCTGCAAAGTGACTACGGGTTACTTCTAGCTTGTGAGCCACATCACTTAGATTTGTGTCCCCTCTGGGTGTTTGTTTTCCTTTTGGTTTACCTTGGGGCTATAATCTGAATGCACATAGCCCTGTATTCCCCATCTCTAATGAGTGTGTTCAATCCCAACACCAACATGATGGCATTTGGAGGTGAGGGCTGCTGGAAGATGATCAGGTTGTGAGGGGGAGCCCTCATGTGTGGGGTTGGTGCTCTTGAAGAAGAGGCCCTGGAGACCTCTCCACCACATGAGAACACAGTGAGAGAGTTCTGTCTGTGACCCAGGAGGTGGGCCCTCACGGCACACTGAATCTACTGGTGCCTCTGACCTTGGACTTGCAGCCTCCAGAACTGTAAGAAAGAAATTTTTATTGTCTATAAACCACTCAGTCCATGGTACTCTGTTAAAACAGCCTGAATAGACTTGGTCTTTGTTTGTTTGTTTGTTCATTAAGGGAAAGATTTGATTGGGAGAAACCCGACAGACTGGAGGGAAGGGGCAAATAAGGAAAAGAAGGAGAAAGAGAGCCTAAAAGAGAGAGGGATAGAAAGAGATCAAGAGACAGAGAGAGACAGAGAGACAGAGAGAAAGATCAGGAGACAGAGAGAAAAAGAGCCACGTGTTCTGGAACAGGTTCTTTTAAAACTTTGCGGGTGGGGGTGGGAGGGGAAGGCAGGGAAGTAGGAGTAGTGAATCCCATTGGGATGGGGGTGGAGCTGACACCGTGGTTGGGCGATGTGGCCACCTGGCTTCCAGCAATGGCAGCTGGGGCTAGAGCCTAGGATGATGTGTGGAGTTTAGGTTGTGCCATAGATTAAAACTGTGCCATTTTACTAACATTCCCCCCTTTTGGTTTTTATAAAGCAAGAGTTGGATGGGATTATATTAGCCTCCAAATAGACTTGGTCTTTGGGAAAGTCTTCTGACATAGCCTCATCTATGTTGGAGTACAAAAAGGAGATTTTCTGCCTACTCTTCTGTCATTCCAGTAGAAAAAGAATGAAGAAATGAGATTTAAAATGGGTAAATTTATGATCACGTTAGTGAAGTTTTGTCAAATGTGGCTACTACACTGGCAGCAAGATGGTATGTGATGTTTTCCTAATGGCTTCAAAGCTTATACTAAGACTACTGTTCAAGTGTATGGCAGTTTTAATTATATGCAACAAGTATTTACATTTTGTTATACTGCAGGAAAAGCCTATGCACTAATTAGTACCTATGAGCATCAGTAAAAGGAGGTGAGGGTCTCAGGGTGAACTCACCAGGAGTCCTGCAATCTGCTCAGGGTGCCCACTTCTCTCTCTTTGGTGGCCAAGGCCTCTGACTTCCCCATTGCACAGTATATTCATCAGATAGTGAGAGGAACGACCAGACTGCAGGAGACTGAACCACCAACTACATCCAAGTCTGAGGGCTTCTACTTTGGGGTCATTCAAATTTCTCAAGCTCATGACTACCTAGGGAAGCTTTCAAATTGAATAAGCCCTGCCCAACCCCTGTCCAGAGACAGTTCCCAGAGGCCCAAGCCTGCTCTGTCTTTCTAAAGGTAGAACAGTGGAAAAATCGTGAGACTCCGAGTTGTTAGTTACTGGGCACAATGTCTTAAAAGGTCTTTGTATCCCCAGCACCTGTCAAATGCGTGCTTTTGAGCTGAACTGATCAGGGACCTTTGGGACTGATCTAAATCATGGAGACAGGGCCGTACTCAACTCACGAGAGCATCTGAATTGGGATGGAATGTCTTGAACCACCCAGGGTTTACTGCCTGACATCCCCTTAGTAAGCTTCTATCAAGCCAGGAGATGATGGTCAGAAGATACTCAGGGATGCTTTCTCATGAAGGAACAGTAGGCATGACAAGTGATTGCTACATACACAAGTGTATTTCTAAACAGGAAGACAACTTCATAGGCTGCAAGAAATAAATTCCAACTCCAAGTCAGTGTCCTACAGTAGGAATGAGGTTAAAAAGAGTTGATGGACAGAAAGCATCAGGGAATGATTAACCAATCTCAGGAAGCAGAAGTTGTAAATAGCTACATCCTAACCACCAAAGAAGGGCAAGACAGGTATGAATGCTTTCAAACAGATTATCTCAAATACTTTTCTTTTCTTTTCTTTTCTTTTTTTGGACAGGCAGAGTTAAACAGTGAGTGAGAGAGAGAGAGAGAGAGAGAGAGAGAGAGAGAGAAAGGTCTTCCTTTGTTGGTTCACCCCCCAAATGGCCACTACAGCCGGCTCGCTGTGCCAATCCGAAGCCAGGAGCCAGGTGCTTCCTCCTGGTCTCCCATGCAGGTGCAGAGCCCAAGCACTTGGGCCATCCTCCACTGCCTTCCTGGGCTACAGCAGAGAGCTGGACTGGAAGAGGAGCAACCGGGGCAGAATCCAGCGCCCAACTGGGACTAGAATCCAGGGTGCCAGTGCTGCAGGTGGAGGATTAGCCTAGTGAGCCGCGGTGCCAGTCTCAAATACTTTTCTAACTGCATCATGTTGAAAGGAAAGTTACATTTTCTTCTGTCTCAGGTTGCAAACCATTTCTCTTGAAAGATAGTAACTGCCCTCTCTTCTTCTCCTTCCTAACTATATAACAGTGCCTTGAAAAGTAAGTCTTTTTTTGATGGCCCCGTTCTTTCCACTGGGATCTCACTCACAGAGATCATTCATTTAGGTCTTTTTTTTTTTTTCCATGATATCTTGGCTTTCCATGCCTGCTATACTCTCATGGGCTCTTCAGCCAGATCTGAATGCCTTGAGGGCTGATTCTGAGGCCAGAGTGTTGTTTAGGACATCTGCCATCCTATGAGTCTGCTGTGTATCCCACTTCCCATGTTGGATCTTTCTCTCCCTTTTTGATTCTATCAGTTAGTATTAGCAGATACTTGTCTTGTTTGTGTGATCTCTTTGACTCTTAGACCTATCAGAACTATCAATTGTGAGCTGAAATTGATCACTTGGACTAGTGCGATGGCATTGGCCATCAAAGAAGGAGGTACCCTTCTCCGAAGGGAGGAGAGAACTTCCACTTTGACTATGACCCTATCGGAATAAGATCGAAGTCAGCGAACTCTAAAGGCTTCCATAGCCCTGGCAACTCATGACTAGAGCCTAGGGAGATTACTGACACCATGAACAGGAGTGTCAAATTGTTAAATCAGCAACAGGAGTCACTGTGTACTTACACCCCATGTGGGATCTGTCCCTAATGTGTCGTCTAAAGCGAAGTGATGCTATAACTAGTACTGAAACAGTATTTTTATACTTTGCGTTTCTGTGTGGGCACAAACTGATGAGGTCTTTACTAATTATATACTGAATTGATCTTCTGTATATAAAGAGAATTGGAAATGAAAAAAAAAACAACAACCTGGTGTTAAAATGGAAATGGCATAGAAAATTAATTAATTTGAAAAAAAAATTATGTAGGATCTCTGTCTTTAATGTGCTGTACATTGCTATTTAATGCTATAATTAGTAATCCAATGGTAGTTTTTTCACTTTGTGTTGCTATATGGGCAAAATGTTGAAATCTTTACCTAATATATACTAAACTGATCTTCTGTATACAAAGAGAATTGAAAATGAATCTTTACATGAATGGAAGGGGAAAGGGAGCGGGAAGGGGGAGGATTGCGGGCGGGAGGGAAGTTATGGGAGGGGGGAAGCCATTGTAACCCATGGGCTATACTTTGGAAATTTATATTCATTAAATAAAAGTTAAAAAAAAAAAGAAAAAGAAAAAAAAAAGAAAAGTAAGTCTTTTAAACAGCACTTAAAATATAATTCAGCAACTACTTACCTGAGAAGGAAAGAATACAACAATTTTCTATAAAGGAGAGAGCATGGGTTGGTGCTAACATTAGTTCTTTTGACCTTGATTTTCTTCCCCTAACCATCATCTGCACCATTATTTCTTGACTACTCATTGCTATGCTTGTGCACTGCCCTAGTTTTCTCTGTCATATTACTGTCTATGCACACAGGGGACTTCTCACTACTGTATCATCTGACCTTTATAATTCCTTATGTGGGCAGGTCAGGGAGAGCTTCTAGAACAACCATTCTTGAGTCACACTGGAGCCTCCTTCCTGTCCTACCAGTTGTGAGCTGCTAAATAAATTAAACCCTATGTCTCAATTTCTCTCTTGTGAAATTGAACAATGCTACTTATCTCTTAGGCTGGCTGGGATAATTAAGTATTGAGAGTTCCTAGAAGAGTGCTTGGCACAAAGAAAAATCTCAATAATTATTAGCCCAGTTTTGTCTTCCATAGTTACTGTTCTCATCTTAAAAGTGGACAGATAGAAGCCTAGAGAGGGCAAATGAGTTGCCCGTGGTTCTTCAGCCCTTGGGTGCATGCTCAAGCCCATGGTACTGACTGCTACAGGGCTCTGCTAAGATACCCACCAACAACTGCCTTTAGGAAATGCTATGCAGTATAGCACTGGGAGAAGAAAGGGTTATGTGCTTATTATAAATCATGCATGTCATAGATTATAGCTTCTAAGGAGGGACAGAAGAAAGTCAATGAGGCAAACTCAAGTGATTTTGCTTCTCTAAAGCTTTTCCTGGTGGAAATGTACATATTCTCATCATTAGTAGGCTGTAGCTTACTAAGGGCTAGAAAGAGAAACTATGAGAGGCACTGGAGTACAGTTGAAGAAAGATACACACAGACAGCTCAGCTTTAATGGAGCAGATGTCGTATGATCCCAGGACACAATCCATCAGTATATTCTTATCCTGCCATCAAAGCGGATATTTATGTGGGTGAGTGGTGTATAAGTCATACAGAAAAATCCATGTATTTCTTGGTAGTAGCATCTGAATACGTGAATCCATGTGCTTAAACATGGTTTTGAGTATTTTGCTGTGGTGCTTGGTAGGAAGACTTTAAAACAAAGACTTCTTGTAAAAGTAAATATATTGGAGTTTACCCACCGAAGAACACATATCTTCAAGTTAGTTTATTTGGGAGGGTTTATGACTATTTCCAGGATACTGTTCAGCTCATAACATTTGGGAGATACTTCTTTTCAGCTACAATTGCCTTCAAGTATGCAAAAAAATGCAATTGCCTTATAAAAATGCAAAAAAATTCACTTTCATTTTTAAATTGTTACACCTTGGTTTTGCTCTACATAGTATTCTCCAGCTTGGTTATGTAAATTTGTTGAAGGTGATTTTTGAAGGATTTTGAAAATGAAATTCCCTCCCCAAAGATGAAGGCTTACCACTCAGTGGGATATTCTGAGCCAGGTCTACTTGCATCTCTGAAAAATGAGTTTGAGAAATTCATTGTTGTGCATAGCTTCCCAAAATGCCTACTTAGAAGATGCCATTATTAATTTGTATATGTCAGCCCCATTGTTTGTTAGAAAAGTCAGTTCTACTGCCTTATGTCATCTTTTGTTTGAATGTCTTCCTCCTTCTACCTGTTAGAAAATATTATCTCTGAGAATAGGGACTTAATTTTCTTCACATTTTGTGATCTCCAAAGTGTTTCAGTTGGTAATAATATTATCATAACTGTGGAAAAGTAGATTTGAGTGTGGGTTAGTGTCTCTACTACCTGATGCTATGCCTCAGAAAGGAAAATATCAAAGAAAGAAGAGTCAAAGACAAACCACTTGGGATCAGTATTAGAAAGAGCAGCTGTTGGAAATTCCAAGCTCAAACAACAGATATTTATTAAATATGAACACATATCTTCCATTTTATTCTTTAAATGAGTTTTACAGGTAGTACTTCTTTATATTTCCTTCAGAGGCAACATAAATCTTCCAGGAAAATCTCCATGGCTTGAAATTTTCAAAAAGAAAGTCAACAAGATAAAAATGTAAGGGGTGGGCATTTGATCTAGTGGTTAAGGCATGGGAAAATGTGTCTCCAAACCTCACTAGACTTCTTGGCGTTTGAGTCCCACCTTGGGCTCCCAATTCCAGCTCCTTCCTTGTTAATGCAGATTCTGGGAGACAGTAGCAATAGCAAAAATAATTGGATCCTCTCTCTCTCTTTCTCAAAATAAATAAATAAAAGCACTTTAATAAAATAGAGAAGATGAAAACATGAGCAAAAATAAATTTTAAAAGTAAGGAAGCTTTAAAAACAAGTATATATTGGACATTTGGAAGTAAAAATAAACAGAAAAGATAAAATGTAAATGATGGACAAAAGATTAGCAAGGGGATAGAGAAAGTAAAACAAAGATTTTATCCCATCCATTTTCATCAAAGAACTGTGAAGAATGTCATCAGTCTGTGAATTTTCAATGCCTACCTCAGTCAGTGCCTCTGTAAGTTGAGAAGAAACAGCAAAGCTATTTACAAAAAATAAATACGATCAATGTGATGAAAAAAACCCTCTTCTTTTTTTATTTTTTTAATTTTATTTTTTTGACAGGCAGAGTGGACAGAGAGAGAGACAGAATTAGAGAGAAAGGTCTTCCTTTGCGGTTAGTTCACCCTCCAATGGACGCTGCGGCCAGCGCATCACGCTGATCCGAAGCCAGGAGCCAGGTGCTTTTCCTGGTCTCCCATGTGGGTGCAGGGCCCAAGCACTTGGGCCATCCTCCACTGCTTTCCCAGGCCATGGCAGCCATGGCAGATCGGTGCAGCTCTGGCCATTGCGGCCATCTGGGGAGTGAACCAATGGAAGGAAGACCTTTCTCTCTGTCTCTCTCTCTCACTGTCTGTAACTCTACCTCTCAATTAAATAAATAAAATCTTTTAAAACATTTATTTATTGAAGAGGCAGACACACACACACACACAGAGAAGGGACTCCAGGCTGCTGGTTCACTCCCCAAATACCTACAATGTCTGGGCTAATGGGCAAGGCTGGGGTTGAAGCCAGGACCCAGACTCAATCCAGGTCAGGAATCCACTTAGTTGAGCCATCACCATTGCTTCCCAGGGTCTGCATCCACAGAAACTGGGGTTCAGGAGCTAGAGTAGGGAATTGAACCCTTGTACATGGGTGTCTTAACCACTAGGCCAAACACCTGTCCCTATGTAAAAGTTTTGCAAACTCCAAGTGGAGGCATGCTTTAAGGTAATCCAATATTGTTAAATCTCATTACCTCAAATATATCATTCTCCTGTTATGGATTGCGTGTGATACACCATTTTGCACTTAAAATCTGTGTACTCATTTAAAAAATAAGTTGAGCACTTAGTAGATAATTTGGTAGTTATTTTACAAAGCACACATTTTAACCTCCAATGGAGAGGGACACTGGGTTGAAACAATATGGACAACTGTGCTTACACAAGGACAGGTCCTTGTTGGAGCAAGCAGAGGGTTTGCAATGAAAGCACCCGCCCAGAGTGGCAGAGGATGAAGTAGAGCAAGTTCCTCTCCTGAATCATTAGTCTTTATTGAGCGCCAGGCAGAGTGGACAGTGAGAGAGAGAGACAGAGAGAAAGGTCTTCCTTTGTTGTTGGTTCACCCTCCAATGGCCGCCGCAGCTGGCGTGCTGCCGCTGGTGCACCGCGCTGATCTGAAGCCAGGAGCCAGGTGCTTCTCCTGGTCTCCCATGCGTGTGCAGGGCCCAAGGACTTGGGCCATCCTCCACTGCACTCCCGGGCCATAGCAGAGAGCTGGCCTGGAAGAGGGGCAACTGAGACAGAATCCGGTGCCTCGACTGGGACTAGAACCTGGTGTGCCGGCGCTGCAAGGCGGAGGATTAGCCTGTTGAGCCACGGCGCCCACCCCTTATGTTCATCTTACGGAGAGTGCAGAAGAAGATCTCGTCTCTGCCTTCAACTTTCTCAGAAGAGCCTTTCCGCCCCGACATTTCCATGGACACAGGCTATCAATATGATGAAGATGAGGAACAACTACCTGGGCTGAAAAAATCAGCTTTTCTCCACATTGGAGGCCAACCCGATGGATTCCGCTCACTCCTCGACAAATCTCTGAGGGCATGGCAGGTGTTAGGAGTCGCACTGCTCTGCCCCAAAGCAATGAGCTGAAATCTTCACCTCCAGTATCTCAGAATAGGACTGCAACTGGAAATAGGATCTTTACAGAGATGAGCAAATTAATAAGAAGTCTTTAGGATGGGCAGAAATCCAACACGGATGGTGTCTTTATTAACAAAAGGTGTATGTGTGTGGAGGGGATGAGAAATTTGGACAGAGATAAACGTGCACAGAGTCTTCTGGAAAAAATGAGATGAGACCCAGAAATAACACCATGGAAAGATGAAGGCATGCGGACAGCCACCGGAAGCAAGGAGCAGGAATACAGTAGGTTCTCCCTTGCTGTCTCACAGGAAACCAACCCTGCTGATGCCATGGCTTCAGACATCTCCTCTCCAGCACAGTGAGATGATGAGGTGACGTCACTTTAAGCCACCCAGTTTCTGGTATCTTGCTGTGATGGCCTTCAGAAACTAATACCACAAGCGTCTACAGTGTCTACTGATTTCTTGTAACTCATCTTGAAAATGAACACAATGGGCCGGCACCATGGCTCACTTGGTTAATCCTCCGCCTGCAGTGCCTGCATCCCATATGGCCACCAGTTCTAGTCCTGGTTGCTCTTCTTCCAGTCCAGCTCTCTGATGTGGCCTGGGAGGGCAGTGGAAGATAGCCCAAGTGCTTGGGACCCTGTACCTACATGGGAAACTGGGAGGAAGCATCTGGCTCCTGGCTTCAGATTGGCAAAGTGCTGGCTGTGGCGGCCATTGAGGGAGTAAACCAATGGAAGGAAGACCTTTCTCTCTGTTTCTCTCTCTCACTTTCTATAACTCTACCTGTCAAATAAATAAATAAAAAAAATGAACACAATGAAGGGCCAGCGCTGTGGCATAGCAGGTAAAGTCACCACCTGCAATGCTGGCATCCCATATGGGATGAAGGAAAAATAATTTCAACTAATAAATGTGGAAGAAAAGAATGGAAAATAGAAGTAAGATTTAAAAATCACTATTAGGCAAAATAGTTGTAGCAGTCAAAGTCTATTGATGAGGTCTTGCATTATTGTGCAGTCAGTTTGAGACCTGGCTGCTCCACTTCTGATCCAGCTCTCTGCCAGTGCACCTGGGAAAGCAGCAGATGATGGTCTAAGTACTTGGGCCCTTGCCACCCATCTGGGAGACATAGATGGAATCCCTGACTCCTGGCCCAGCCAGTCTGGCCCAACCCTAGCCATGGTGACCACCCGTGGAGGGAACCAGTGAATGGAGATATCTCTCTCTCTTTCTCTTTCTCTCTCTCTCTCTCTCTCTCTCTCCTTCCCTCCCTCCCTCCCTGTCATTCTGCCTTTCAAATAAATAAAATAAATATATTTTTTAAAAAAATCCACTGATGGGGCCGGCGCCGTGGCTTAACAGGCTAATCCTCCACCTTGCGGCACCAGCACACCAGGTTCTAGTCCCGTTTGGGGCGCCGGATCTATCCCGGTTGCCCCTCTTCCAGGCCAGCTCTCTGCTATGGCCCGGGAAGGCAGTGGAGGATGGCCCAAGTCCTTGGGCCCTGCACACGCATGGGAGACCAGGAGAAGCACCTGGCTCCTAGCTTCGGATCAGCGAGATGCGCCGGCCGCGGCGGCCATTGGAGGGTGAACCAATGGCAAAAAGGAAGACCTTTCTCTCTGTCTCTGTCTCTCTCACTATCCACTCTGCCTGTCAAAAAACAAAAAACAACAACAACAAAAAACCCCACTGATGGATATTAAAATTACTGGGTAAAAACTTGGGGAGAAATAAGATATTTGCATAATCTCAAAGTTTCTCTCCAGATGGTATTTATTCAACACAAGGTGAAAAATATTAACTTTATATTCAGAAAGCAAGTGATGGGGCTAACATGAGCAATAAGAAGACAGGCTGACAGCACACATGACTTGACATAATACACAGAGAAAAACAACATCAATTATATGTTATTTTTGCCCAGAATGAAGGACCTTATTCTAATTATGAGCCCCAACTAAGGGATATTCTAGGGACAAGATGACCAGAACCCTCAAAAGTGGCCAGGTCAAGTAAGCAAAGAAATGCTGAGAAACTGTCACCATGGGAAGAAAACTAAGGAGACAGGACAAGGAAAACACAGTGTGAGATCTCAGGCTGGATACCGGACCAGAAAAAGGGCGTTTGTGGAAAGATGGGTGAGATTCCAGCAAGGTCAATAGCTGAGTGAATAGTACTATACCAGTGTTGATTTCCTAGTTCTGAACATCGTGAGAGTTATCTAAGATGTTGAAACTGGGGGAAGCAAGGTGAGCTATAGAAACTCCATATTATTCCTGCAGCTTTCCTTTAAGTCTAAAATTACAGTTGTGTGTCACTTAATCTGTCATATTAATCTGAGAAATGCACTGTTACGATATGGGTTACCTTTATTAATTATTTTGATATTAATATCTTAAGGCCCTTGCCGTCTATTCAGATAAGAATTCTGCATATCAGCTCAAGTAAAACAGGAGACATGGTAAGGTTTAGCTTTTACTTAGTGAAACTGCACAGGAAAGGCTTTATTTAAGAGAGGGCTTTATTTAAGAGAGAAAGGAGTTTAGAAGTGTGAGCTGAGGAGTCCATACCAGGCAGAGAGCAGGTCAGGAGCCTCGTGTGAAAAATCCACGGGCCAGAACCACACGGAGCAAAGCATGCGGTTAGGAATAACCACAGGTAGCATAGCAGGTGTGGGCAGGAAAGCAGGGACAAGGGGAGAGGTACGGGGACAAGGGAGGGGCCCAGCATGGCTCCACACCTTTTATTTGTTTCTAAAATGGGAGCAGTTACATAATCTAATCAACAGGTGAGCGTATATAGGTAGAGACATGAGAACACGAAAGAGAGCAGGGGATGTGGTTTTCCAGCTCATAAATCTAATTTTAATGTAATCATATCTGCTTGCTATATAAGTTAGGCGGTTTCATCATTTTGCAAATATCACAGAGGGCACTTACACAAACCTAGATGGGATAGCCTGCTACACACCTAGGCTCTATGGTCTAGCCTACTGCTCCTAGGCTACAAACCTGTGCAGCACACAGCTGTACGGAGGATTGCCGACAATCAGAACACAACAGAATTTGTGTGGCAAAGGTACAGCAAAAAATACGAGGTGATAGGAATTGTTTAGCTCCATTAAAATATTACAGAACTATCTTTGTATATGCAGGTAGTCATTGACCAAAACATCAGTATGCGGCACAAGACTCTAGTTAAAAAAAAAAACCAAAAAACTTGAAAGTCGTGTGTGTGTGTGTGTGTGTGTGTGTGAGAGAGAGAGAGAGAGAGAGAGACAGAGGGAGGGAAGGAGAGAGAGAGAGAGAGAGAGAGAGAGAGAGAGAGAGAGAGAGAGGAAAGTATGTCTTGGAATAACTTCTCAATGAAATAAAATATGCAATCTTTTTTGTGTATATCAAAGAAGAGACATTTCAACCAACACTGCCACTGTGTTAATTATGGTGTACTAACTCTAATAAACCCCATGGTTGTAGTAACATTTAGCCTGCATTCTAAGGCTCCAAAACTCAAGCTAAGTCCAGTTGTTCACAGACATGCTCCGCAGTTTTTCCTCATTGGGGATTTGGGGAAGTCCTTGAGGGAGACACAGGGGAAGGTGTGAGCAGGGGTTAGCTGGGGATGGAGGGGGAGGGAAGGTGTGAGCAGGGGTTAGCTGGGGATGGAGGGGGAGGGGAGGCATTCTAGTAGCAAGAACTTTAAGGTGGGAAATAGCTCCACCTGCTCTAGGGACTGGGAAAAGGCCAGCACTGAAGAATTACAGGGTGGGAAGTAAAGCTGGCCAGACAGGCAGGGGTGGGCCCTAGGGGCCTGCAGAGTTTGATAAGCCACTGGGTGAAAACCGTGCCCCAAGGGCAAATGACACCGTGTCACCCCTGCCTTGGGTGCGCAGCACATTCTGAATTCCCTTTTAGAGTTCACCTGAAACCTCAAGATTTTTCTTAAAATGTTGACACCACCCTTGAGTCTTTCCTTTCTTTCTCTTTGGATCTTTGGGCATTGCACAGCCTGATTCAACACCCACTGGTGTGACTGTGCTAAAGCTTTCATCTACCGTCCTAAAACTCTGTGCAGGGCAAACACCGCAGACGCTCCGCCAATTCAGAGTAGGGACGGCACTCAGGGAGACAAGGGCGCCTTCTCCCCTGCCTCCCCAGCATTCCTTAGAAGACCCAAGGGCTTCAAAAAGAGCTTCTTTCGTTTTTTTGCCAATTTTGTTTAGAGGTTAAGTTTACATAGTGCTTCAAAAAAGTCCATGGAAAATGAAATGAAAAAAAAAAATAAGTCCCTTTGGGTGCAAAAAAAAAAAAAGTTAAAATCCATGCATCACCCTTTCCACAATACACTTTTTCCACAAACTTTTTGCAGCCACCATCATAATGCACAGTTTTCAACCGTTTGGGCACCAAAGCCTAACCTGTCTTTTTATTCCACTTTCTCTAGAACTTTTTTAAAAAGTACCCTCATATTACTACCTTCTACTGTCACTCCCTACTTCAATTAAGGAGTAAATTTTCTTTTTCTTTCCTTTTTGATGCATAAGAAAGCCAATCCATATTTGTTCCTTGAAGGCTCACTATCTGTCTACACCAGCTGTGGGCTCTTCTCATTCAGCTTACTTGAACAGGCTTACAATTTCTGATGTATTTTGGGTTTGGAAGAGAGGCTTTTTTCGTGTGTATAATACTTGTTCAAAAATCCCTGCTGTGGCCCGGGAGTGCAGTGGAGGATGGCCCAAGTGCTTGGGCCCTGCATCCCATGGGAGACCAGGAGAAGCACCAGGCTCCTGCCATCGGATCAGAGCGATGCGCTGGCCGAAGCGGCCACTGGCGGGTGAACCAACGGAAAAAAAGGAAGACTTTTCTCTCTCTCTCACGTCCACTCTGCCTGTCCAAAAAAAAAAAATCCCTCCAAGATCCGCACGCACACGTGTCTTACTTCTGCTGCTACAGCGGAATTTAGCTTTTTCCCGGACTGCGAGGACTCTGCAGTTTCCCGGACAACTTTGCTGCCGCACTCACTACTGCTGGATCACCAGAGCTTGATGTAGATCAGCTAAGAACAGCATCCCGGGAAGTTTCGCCATCGCTTTTAAATACGGGGGTGGGGTGGGGGAGAGGCGGGGGCAGAACCAGATTTCTTGTTTTTTTTTTTTTTTTTTTTTTTAAATCTTTTCTCCGGTACCTGAGATGCAGGAGAAAATAAAAGGAAACCATTTACTGAATCACTGCAGTTCGTGGGTTCTCACTGGTAGCGCTTAAACTTAAAACCCTGCAGTCAGCCTTTGCCCTACACCAGAGAAGAGTTCTGATTTCTGAAGACTCCCAGGGCACGGATCTGTAAGTGGCCGTAACTGGAGGGGAAAAGCGAGGCGCCCAGGAGCGCGGCCTCCTGCCAGGCCCTTCCCGGGACTTCTCCCTGCGTGACTCACCCCGCACTGTTGGCGGGCGGCGGGGCCGAGGCGCCCAGGAGCGCGCCCCGCAGGCCGCCGTCGGCCACCGCAAGTCGATCAGAGCGGCGGCCGCACACCCCCTGCCCCGCACCGTCGATCCTCCCAGCCCCGGGTGCGGGACCCACCTACCTGCGCGTCCCGGCGGCGCCGCGGCGAACAGCAGCAGCAGCAGCAGCTGCAGGGCCGGGCGGCCGCGCTCCGGGCACCGGGGGGCGCGCATGGGGGGCCCGGCTGGGTCACATCCGCAGCAGCCGGCCCTGGGGCCCGCGCCCCTCCAGCAGCCCCCGGGGGAGCCCCGCGCGCCCCGGCCTGAGCGCACTTCCCGCGGCTGCACTCGGGCGTCCAGGAGCCGGGGAGGGGCGTCCACCTGCCTGCTGGTCGGTTGCACGGCCGTGGGAGCTCCCAGGAGCCTGCGAAGGGGAGCCTCGCAGAGCGATCGCGGGCTCCGGGCTTATCTGATGGTCACAGTTCAATGCCGGAAGAAGACCGACTGCCAGGCACACTGTGCTGGATGGCATCCAAACCTGCCAACCTGCAGCCAGGTGCCGTCCCATCGTACAGGTGAGGACCGGTGTGCCATGGCCTCCAGCCTTCCAGGCTGAAACACAGAGGAAGAAGCCATTTAATTGAGATGCATTCCGTCTCTTTCCCCCCCAAAATGCCTGTTGTCAATGCCTAGGTAAGAGAAATGGCCCTAGAATTTGATCTTAGGGGGAAAAAGGTCCTCAGTAGTTGGAAAAAATAAAAAGCTTTTGGTGCAGAAGGAGGGGGATGTGAAGTGATTTTCAGAGTTCCCTCCAAATGGGACTTCAGGCAAGGCGGCTCTGAGGCTGGGACTCAACAGGATCCACCAATCCATCATCAATCGTCAATCGTCAGCGGGCGCCTTTGGTTCTCACCAACAGGGGGCGCCAGAGGACTAGCGAAAGCCGGAAAGGGAGCCGTGGGCTTCCTGCGTGGATCGGATGTTCGGGTTGGCGGGAGCCGCCGGTTCCTTCTGCCCTCAGGGCGGCCGTGGCTTGCCGTGGCTCCGCTCGCTGTTGTCGTATCCCGCTTAGTTCTGCTCTCTGTGGTCAGTACCCTCCCCCTTTACTTTCTTATTTCGCCGACAGCTGTGGAACCGGCTCCTTGCAGATTTTTCCTGTTAAAGCAACTGGGGCGGTTTCTGTGTGTGGAGAGAACAGAATTCCGGCACGTTTCAGGAGGCCTCCGTGTTAGCCCGGCCCCATCCGGGAGATCTGGAGCTGCTGTTGTTTTAAAGTTGAAACTGGAAACTGTTAGTTCAGTGCCACCGTGGTCATCTTACGTCTTGTGGATTACAAGTATGTGGGTAGGAGTATGTTTGCTACAAGACTCTTGGGTCATCATTCTTCAATATCTAAATAATCGGAGCCACGTGCACTTCTGCTCAAGTATGAATGATTCGTGGCCTTAATTGGGGGCTGAAGCAGACACATAGAGGAGCCTCCTTTATCTCCTAACCCTTTTGTACAAGAACGGTGACATTGTATTATTTCACCAAATTGCCCCTCCACCTAGGAAGTGGGGACAGGGGCCTAGCTGGGACTTGCAGTTCTCTGCCCTCATGAGCGAGCTACCTCTGGTATAGGGACCATTTTGTGTCTGCCTCTCCTGCCCCCTCTCTCATCCTCACCCAGCACCTTGGTACTTACCAGAGGGCAGGCCAAGCTCCTGGCACTCCCCTGTCTCCTCTGGGTGCCTGGGGTTCTGAAGGCTGGGCACAGCCTGAGAACTCTGTAGCTATTCACTTGAGAGTTTTCTCAGTATCTTTAATTTTTTTAAAAAAAGATGTACTTTATTTATTCAAAAGGCAGAGTGACAGAGACGGAGAGAGAGAGAGAGAGAGAGAGAGAGAGAAATTTTCCGTTCACTGGTTCACTTCCCAAATGACCAGGAACCTGGAACTCCATCCAAGGTCGCCCATGTGGGTGGCAGGGCCCAAGCACTTAAGTCATCTTCTGCTGCTTTCCCAGGTGCACTGGCAGGGGCCTGGATTAGAAGTGGAGGAGCCGGGACTCTAACTGTGAGCCGGTACCGCAGGAGGCAGCATGGGTTAACTGCTGTACCACCACACCTGCTCCTTGGTACCTTTAATTCTAACCTCTTACTCACCTCTGTTAACATTGGAGGTTTTATCTAAGTTCTGCCCTGTCTAGATCTCAAAAACTCCAGCAGATCATTCTAAGATTTCTGAAATGACTCAATCCATTCAAATAGATGTTTTCTTCTACTTACCTTACACCCAGGATTTATCACATTGAGATTTTAATTTGTGGGCCTGATGGACCAGTACACGAATTTCTTCTAGGCTATCTGATCACAAAGCTCATAAACCAATACTTCCCACCTGTCGTTCTGGAGCACTAATGCTGTAAAAAAAAATTACAAAATTTTCCAATTCTAGATAATTCCTAAATGGTGTCCAGGGGGTGATACAAAATAGTGACATGAAGTCATTGAATTTGTACTCTGAGCCAGACACTGTGCTAAGCATTTTTTAAAAAGATTTATTTTATTTTTATTTGAAAGAGTTACGGAGAGAGGTAGACACAGAGACAGAGGTCTTCCATCTACTGGTTCACCTCCCAGATGGCCGCAATGGCCAGAGCTGTGCCGATCCAAAGCCAGGAGCCAGGAGCTTCTTCTGGGTCTCCCAGGTGGGTGCAAGGGCCCAAGGACTTGGGCCATCTTCTACTGCCTTCCCAGACCATAGCAGAGAGCTGGATCAGAAGAGGAGCAGCTTTAACCCACTGCACCGCAGCGCCAGTCACATGTGCTATGCATTTTATCTTGACTTCCTCCTTCAGTCTTGCTGCAGGTTTATGAGTTGGTCGCAGTACTTCAAGTTTCCCGATGGTGAGCCAAGCTTAGGCCACTCACTGAATGAGCAGCAGAACTGGAATCTGATTCCCAGGGAATGGAATTCCAGAGGCTGTACTTTTCCTGGATTTCCTTCCAGGCCTCTTACACTTAAGGAAATGAAGCAAATGCATTTGAGATGGGAACTGAAAGACAGCACACCCATGAAAACAGGTGCTTACTGGTTTATGGAAAGGGCTTACTTCTGTATTGTGAAAGGAGCTTTTCAAATGCGCATCATTGGACCTGTAAGTATATCAGATGTAAGGCCACCCCAAAACACACCAAACACTGGAGTTAAGGGAAAGGACTTATTGATGGGGGAAATCTGACAGGCTGGAGGGAGAGGGTGAAGAAGAAAGAGAGGGCAGGAGAGAGAGAGAGAGAGAGAGAGAGAGAGAGAAAGTAAAGAGAGAGCATATGTATGGGAACCAAGTCCTGTTATACCCTTGCAGAGAGTAGAGAAGTGGGAGCAATGAATCCCATTGGGGGGGGGGGTGGAGTTGAAGCCTTGTGATTGGGCCGTTTGGTCACCTGACATCTAGTGAGCCAAGCAAGGCTTAGGATAGAAGCTTACTGTGCAAGATGGCAACAGGGCCAGAGCCCAAGATGGCATTGGGGGCTTAGATGGCGCCACAGATAAGACTGTGCTATTTTGCTAACATCAGGGACAGGTTTGGATTGCTCTCACCTGACTGCTCCTAAAGCAACCTGAAGACTTGGAAGCAGTTAGGAGAGAATTGATGAGATAAAGTTCTCTGAAAAAGATTGGGGAGTGTGTGTTAGAAAAGCAGAGTCAGGTCGGCGCCATGGCTCACTTGGTTAGTCCTTCACCTGCTGCGCCGGCATCCCATATGGGCGCCAGATTCTAGTCCTGGTTGCTTCTCTTCCAATCCAGCTCTCTGCTGTGGCCCGGGAGGGCAGTGGAGGATGGCCCGGGTGCTTGGGCCCCTGCACCCGCATGGGAGACCAGGAGGAAGCACTTGGCTCCTGGCTTCAGAGAGGCGTGGCGTGGTGTGCCAGCTGTAGTGGCCATTTGGTGGGTAAATCAATGCAAGGCAGACCTTTGTCTCTGTCTCTCTCTCTCTCTTACTAACTCTGCCTGTCAAAAAAAAAAAAAAAAAAAAAAAAAAAAAAAAAAAAAAAAGCAGAGCGTCCCAAATAGACAATAAACATCAAGGACTTAGCTGATTTCTAAAATGCTTTTACTTTGCCATTCTGTGTGGATATTTGGGGGTCACTGGCAACATTTACATTATTGCCATCTTCTTAAATCCTAATGCTGTGTAATATTTAAATCCTAAGGAATCCTGTCTCACCAAATCTTCCTATAGCTCTTTCAAAAAGTTTTTGGAGAAGCGCTTCATGCATTTTAAAAAAAGATTTGTTTTTCTTTTTGAAAAATGACCTATTTGAGAGGCAGACAGACAGACATACATAGTTCCCATCCACTGGTTCATTCCTCAGATGCTTTCAGTGGCCTTGGGTAGGGTTTGAGGACAAAACCAGGAGTCGAGATCTCAATCCGGGTTTCTCATGAGAGTGACAGGAAGCCCTGCTGCCTCCCAGGGCCTGCATTAGCAGAGAGCTGGGACTGAAACCCAGACACTCTGCCAGGGGCACCGGCATCCTAATGCCTTAACTGCTAGGTCAGTCACTCACCGGGTTCATGCACTTAAAAAAATGCAGCTGTGAAATGTGACACACATGCAGAAAAATGCACAAAGGGAGATGGTCTGGCTCAATGAGTTGTTATAAAGTGAATGCACTGATAAGTACCATCCAAGTCCAAGATATGGAATGATGCTAGAGCTACAGAAGACCTTTGGCATCATTCTTTGTGTATTATTCTGTTTCTGGCTTCTTTCTCACAGCATCGTGCTTCTACAGTCAGGCCTGTTATTGCCAATGGCGGTAGTGATTGCTGTGAAGGTCTCTTAGTATGACTATCTTTGATGACACTAACATTGGGCTGTTACCAATTGTGGTGCTTTGAATATGCTTGTACATGTCTCTTGCCCAGGAACATACATTTCTGCCAAATGCATTTTGCCTAGTAACGAATCGCTGGGTCATGGACTACACATGATTTCAACTTAAGTCAATAATGGCCAGCAAGTTTTCACAAGTTGTTGTACCAGTTTACACGCCCGTCAGCTGTGAAGGAAAGTTCTTCCACATTCTAGCCAATGCTTGCTGCTTTCAGGTTTCATGTTTTTAGCTGTTTGAAAGGGTAACTAATAGTATCCATTGTGGTTCTCATTTGAGTTTTTCTGACCATCACGGACATGGAGAGAATTTCTTCATGAACTTAGTAGGCATTGGAAATATTGTTTTGTGATGAATCTACTCAAATTTCTTGATTTTCCCCCCTCAATTAGATTGTCTTTTTATTTTATAATTTGTTTAAAAGAATCTCCTACATGTGTCAAAATTAGACCACTGGCAGTTATATGAATGGTACTTTAAAAAGTTTCTGGAAAATTGAATTAAAAGATAAATTTATTTTGGTGCAAAAACTTTAAAACCTATGCATAGTTTTCGGTAATAGAATTTTCCATGACTTTTTGAACATCACTCATATGCAAAGCTTTAAAAAAATGTTTACACCAAAATAAGCCTGTCTTTTCATTCCCTTTTCCATGAACTTTTTAAGTATGTTGTGAATATCTTTCCCTTTGTTGTGGCTTGCCTTTCTACTCTCTTACTACTGTCGTGTATAAAAGAAGTTCTTAACAATTCTCTCTCTGCCTTTTATTTCTGAAGTAAAGAAAGAGATACATAAAATTATGTTGACAATGTAGTAGGGGCCATTGTTGTGGTGTAGTGGGTAAAGCTGCTGCCTGTGATGTTGATATACCATATGGGCACTAGTACATGTCCCAGCAGCTCTAGTTCCTGTCCAGTTCCCTGCTGATGGCTTGGGAAAAGCGCCAGAAGATGACCTAAATGCTTGGGCCCCTGCAACCTAATTGGGAGACTCAGAAGAAGCTCCTGGCTTGCTCCAGCGTGACCCAACCCTGGCCATTGTAGGCAACTGTGGAGTGACCCAGTGCATGGAAGGTTCTCTCTCTCTCTCAAGCTAACTTTCAAACAAAGAAATAAATCTTTAAAAAAAGACAATATGGCAGATGGAAAGTTCCATTAACAGTATATAAAGGCCCTATTTATGGACTTTTGATAAATTACAAAGAGGGTATTTCAGATAAGTGGAGAAAGGATGAGATTTTTCTGTGAATGGGTAAATTTTTCTGGGTAAATTGAATATTTACTATTTCGCAACACATACAAAAATAATTTCAGGTGGATTGAAGAGTTATTTTGGGTTGAATTATATTCCCCTGAATTCACATGATGAGGTCTCAAACTCCTGTAACTCAGGATGTGGTCTTATTCGGAAGCACGGTTGTTGCAATGTTCCTTCAATGTGACCATGTCCTTATAACAGACATGTGTGTAAGGAGAATGTTACAGGAACATAAAAACAGAGAGCCTGAAGTGCTATAAGATAGGGACAGCAAGAAGGCTGGTGAACCACTAGGAGCTGGAAGAGAAACATGGGACAGGGCCCTCTCTCACAGGACTCAGAAAGATCCAACCCTGCTGACACCTTGACGTTAGACTTTTGGCCTCCAAGGCTTTCAAACAATAAATTTCTGTCATCTAAGCCACCCAGATAGTGGTACGTGGTTACAGCAGCCCTGGGAAACCAATACAAGAACTGAATGTGAAGGCAAAACTAGGAACATTTTAAAAGCTCATATAGTGCATTATCTTGGGGATAATGTACTTATAGTACGTATGACCTTGGGGATCAGAAAACATTTCTTAAACAAAAAGAGACTACCCATTAGATAAAAAGATTGCTAAGTTTGACTACATTAAAGTTAAGAATTTTTAGCTCATCAAAAGACAAGAGACAAACTATTGAAGTGAAGGGACAAGCTTCCAACTGGAAGGATATATATGTATCATCTATAAGATTATGCAGAGCATTCTGTTAGGGATACATACATTCTGGGTATCTACATATATCCTGGAATTTATAGGCAACTTTCACTTGATTTCAAAGATTTTTTTAACCCAAAGATTTGTGATGTTGTTTGGTCATTTCTTTTTCTATTTTGAAGTGGAGAACTACTATGGAACATAGAAACAGCACTGTGAAACAACAGCTTCTGGGAAGGTTTATAAATAGTCCTGGAAGTTCCTTTAGTCAGTTCTATAAGAAATGGTGGTAATAAAGAAGATGAAAATCCTTGCAAATGTTGAATGACCTTGACATTCATGATCACCAACAAACTTCTCAATGCAGCAACTGTTGATAATAATTCAGCTGCTAGCTGTGTCTGCCAGGCATGCTAATTAGCCAGAGTATGTGAAAAGAAACTACTGATCCTGCTTTTCTGGTTTGGAAAAGCAAAGCACGTTGATAATTTGTTTTGGTCCAAATCCAGGGATAGTCTGGCTTTACCAAAGGTGCAGCATAGTTCCCTCTTCTGCATAATTGAAGGAATCAAGATTTGAAGAGTTTTGAAATGCTAGGTCATTTTGTAACTTTTCTAGAGAAGCCAAGATAATTTTGAAGATTAAGAATAAGGTTGGGCAATATACACCAAGACAGCAAGGTTTACTGCACAGCTACAGATCGGCAAATTAGATTTCATTTGCACTAACAGCTACTATCATCAAAAGACCAGAAAGTGAAGGATAAATCCAGACTAGAAGAATTTGCAACACATAGACATGTACTCACATGTACATCAAATGCAGAAAATATAACTCCTACTGATCAGCCAGAAAAAAAGATGGATAGATAGCCAATATGAAAATGGGCAAGACATTCAAGAAGGGGGTACTTTTCTCTGAAGGGAGGAGAGAACTTCCACTTTGATTATGGCCCTGTCTAAATACTGATAGAATTTGTGGACTCAAAGGGCTTCCATAGCCTTGGCAGCTCATGACAAGAGCCTCGGGTGGTCACTGATGTCAAAAATAAGAGTGTCAATTGTTAAATCAACAACAGGAGTCACTGCGCGCTTGCTCCCCATGTAGGACCTCTGTCCTTAATGTTTTGTACTATGAGAATTAATGGTAAAACTTGTCTTCAAATAGTACTTTATACTTTGTGTGTCTGTGTGAGTGCAAACTGTTAAAATCTTTACTTAATATAGAGTTGATCTCTATATAAAGATAGTTAAAAATGAATCTTAATGAAGAATGGGATGGGAGAGGGAGTAGGAGGTGGGATGGTTTGTGGATGGGAGGCTGGGAATGGGGGGAAGGACTACTATATTCCAAAAGCTGTACCTATGAAATTTATATTTGTTAAATAAAAGCTTTCTTTAAAAAAAATGGGCCAGAGTTTGAGCAGATACTTTACAGAGGAGGAAGATATCAAAGGAGAAAACAGGCCTTTTTTTTTTTTTTTTTTTGACAGGCAGAGTGGATAGTGAGAGAGAGAGAGACAGAGAGAAAGGTCTTCCTTTTTGCCGTTGGTTCACCCTCCAATGGCCGCTGCGGCCGGTTCATCGCGCTGATCCGAAGCCAGGAGCCAGGTGCTTCTCCTGGTCTCCCATGCGGGTGCAGGGCCCAAGGACTTGGGCCATCCTCCACTGCCTTCCCAGGCCATAGCAGAGAGGTGGTTTGGAAGAGGGGCAACCAGGATAGAATCCGGCGCCCCAACCAGGACTAGAACCCGTGTGCTGGCGCCGCAAGGCGGAGGATTAGCCTGTTAAGCCACGGCGCCGGCCAAAAACAGGCCTCTTAACACTTCTGGTCACCAAGAAAATACAAGTTAAATGCTTTGCTGTCAATATCTTGAAATTCTTCATCATTTCATCTTTAATCCTGTTTTATGTAAATCAAGTTTTGGGAGACTGTGGCGCATGTATCCAAGCAGTTTGCATGTCTGCCATGTTGGTTACCCTGTTCATCGGTAGCATTTGCTATCCCACAGGAGCATGAAATTCCAGTGGAGCCATCGTGTCTGAGCTGGATGGGACTCAAAGGAGTACACAGTAAGTGGGGGACTGCAAAAGCTGTAGAGCCGTTGTCTTCATTTGAACCAGGACTCGCTTTGAAGACCCAAAGAAGGCAAGGCGGTTTTAAGAAACACTCAGAAAATCAAAGAATCCTATCATAGCCTTTCTCAAGATCTTGCTTCTCTGCATTAGTCAGCCATACAAGCTACAGTTGGCAACAGAGACAGAACAGGAACGATAAGGTAATCCATAGCTCTTTTTTCCTTTCAGTCCTCTCTCACCTGTCAAATAAAGGTAGGAGCTGGTAGCATAAGACACATGCTTAACGTGAAACTAAAATATTCCCCTTAGTTTTCTGTGGCATTTTTTTTGTTTTCATTTGTTTTTGCTTTTCTAAACATTTTATTCGAGGTATACAAATTGCCGGTATTTCATGGATACAGATTTAGGAACATAGTGATACCCCTTGCCCCTGCTCCTCTTCCTTCCTCTCCTATTCCCACTCTTAATTGTTACAATGATCTACTTTCTGTTTACTATTTACTCACAAAATTAACCCTACACTAAGTAAAGAGTTCAACAAATAGTATGGAAAAACAAAACAAAACAAAACACTGTTTCTCAACAGTAGACAAGGGCTGTAAGCAAACACTGAAGACCCAAATGTCAATTTCACTCCTATACATTATATTTTTTCACTCTACTAGTTACCACAGATCAGGGAAAACGTGGAATTTGTCTTTTTGGGACTGGCTTATTTCACTAAGTGTAATGATTTCTGGTTGCATCCATTTGTTGCAAAAGACAGCATTTCATTCTTCTTTATGGCTCAGTAGTATTCCAGAGTGTATATATACCATAATTTCTTTATCTAGTCATCAGTTGATGTTCATCTGGGTTAATTCTGTACCTTAGCTATTGTGAATTGAGCTGCAATGAACATGTGGGTACAGATCACTCTTACATATGCTGATTTCATTTCCCTTAGGTAAATTCCCAGGAGTGGGATTGCTGGGTCATATGACATTTTCAAGAATGAAATGCATATGCATAGATAAGCTACAGTCTATGAATTATGCAATTTGGTGCTTTTGCATACATGTTAAATGTTCTTACATCAGCATTTAAAATTAGCATTGCAATATAAAAATGAATGATTATATTCAAGCTACTATTTAAACATTTAACTTTTTTTCTTACATAGGGTGATATTAAATAGCAGATAAATACAATGATAAGTTGAGATTGAAGGAAAGGGAGAGAGATCTAGATAGATATTGTGGAGAAAAACCAGAAAAGTTTTATATTTCTATTCCTTTAATGGCATTTTCCCCCAATTCTTTAAATGAATGACCTTGCATTTTCAATTGGCACTGAATTCTGCTAATTATGTAACCAGTCCAGCTTACAAATCAATCACTGAAATCCTGAATATATACTCAACCAAAATAAAGGTTTTTTTTTTTTACCAAGAGACATGACATGTCCAAAAATATTAACATAATTAGTCATAATAACCTCAAGCAAGAAATAAACCAAAAGTTTATTGGTCATATAAACTGTAGTATATTCATATAATGAAATACCAGACAGCAATGAAAATAAATAAATTACTACTACATGCAGTAACATGAATTTCACAGATGGAAAAGAACCCGATGCAAAAAGAACATTACCATGTGATTTCATTTGTGAGCAGGCACAAATACAGACTGAATGAAGCTCGGGGGGCCGCAGCAGCAGAGGAGCCACCTCTGCCTAACAGTCTCTGCCTTTCCCTGGAACTGCACTGTCAACAGTGGCATTTTGTGATGAGCCCGCACTGTGTCACTTGGCGCCTGCGTTTCCAATTCAAAGGCTGCCTGTGGTCAGCTTTGTGCCTCACATCTTTAAAACATGGAAACAGCACTTAGCCTCCTCACTTCTTTTCTTCTTTAACTATAACAGATGTGGATTGCTGTCAAGTATAATTGTTTTTATTTCAGTCCCAAGGATTTCATTTTTAATTTTCTCTAGACGCTTGATTCTGCATGAGAATCACCTTTCAATTGCTTTTCTCTTTGGAATTCTCTTGACCTGACCCCTCCCTTAATTTTGGTTTCTGCTCAATGTCCTCAGACCCCACCCCAAAGAACACCAATCCCCTTGTCAAACTCTGGGCCTTACGTGGTTTCCTTGTTTTCCTCTGCTCTTACAATGACCCGACATTAGGAGATGTGTGTATGTACACGTGTGTGTGTGTGTGTGTGTACAAACGCGTGTGAAGTTACTGTCTTTCCCTGTAAGAGCATAACCTCCAGGGGCTAAGATTTCCTCTTTCACTCACTGCTTGGCACTTAGCAGGTGCATAGTTAAGCATTTGTTGACTGAATGACACCTGATTTTGAAAACCAGGAAAAAGCACAATTTTGGAATTTTACCTTTTCTCCACTGTTAAGCATCCTCAGGTACTACCTTTTATGACGCTGCTTTAAGCAGTGGAACTCCAGAGAGACATGAGTGCTTATCCTAAAGGCAAAAGGTGGCGAATAGGAAGCATACGTGTTGTGGGTAGAAACTGGTGTGCAATCAGAACTCTCCTGTAGTTTCTCCGGGTTCCCCGGGCGGGCGCAGGAGGGCGAGAGCGCTCTGCACAGCGAGAGGCACGAGAGCGCCGCTAGGTGTCGCTCTTCGCTCACGCTCCTGCGTCTCGGGGTGGGGGTGGTGGGCAGGACTTTGTGTGTCGGGGGTCCCACCAAGTCTCCCCGCCTGAATATGCAGCCTCCCGGCTTATAACCGCGACAGAGGGCACCGACTCACCTGGACGGGTCTGCTCAATATGCAATCACTTGCTGTTCCTACATAAAATTGATTTTTGGTTCTGAGCAGCACAGAAAGGTTTAGAAGGGACGGGTGGGGCTCTCAGCTTTAGTCTCAGCCCTCAAAACCTCGCTCTGGAGAAGGAAGGCAGCTGCCAGGGATCTGTCAGTCAAACGGTGCCGGGCGTATCTGCAGGAGCAGGCTTGGAAGCGAGGCTTCATTCCAACGGCACACCCACGTCCCGCCGTTAAAACACAGAGGAGAAGTTATATCATGGAAAACAAGGGTCAGTGGGCAGCTTCCGCTGCAACAGGACACTTGCTCTCACATTTAACAAACTTCTGAGCGTCACGAGGCTGCCGTTTGAGTCAGTTCCTCTTCAGCTAGTGGCATGAAGAACCACATAACATAGTGGGGTCGGCCAGCTGCTACAGTCTCCTGGTGCCTTCCCCTTTGAGGCTGTTTAAGCCCGCCTTTCTCTTCCCTCTCAAGAAGCTGGCTGTCTTCCTTTTAGGAATTCAGTCATCTCTCAGTATCGGGAGGTGGCGTTGGGGGCAGGGTAGGTTCCAGGACTTCCGCCGCCGCCCCCAGGAAGCCCACATCTGTGCAGACTCCCGCCACTTCTGTAAACTCACCAACTCTTTGCATGCACTCTAGGCACCCCCTCCAGTGCGTTTTAAACCATCTCTGGATTACTTACAGTACCCAATTCAATGCAAACGCCAAGTGTAGTTGTTTGACTTCACTACTGGGGGGAATAAGGACAAGGAAGAAATGTCTGTGTGCTCAGCAGAGATGCGTTTTTCCCCAAATGCTTTTCCTCTGTGGTCGAATGAGCCTGCAGACCCAGAACCCTTGCATGTCGAGGGCCCGCTGGGTTTCCTTTGCACTCCATTTATTCCATTTCCAACAGAAACTTGTTGAGTAATCTCTTCCACTGTGCTGAGCACTGTTTTAGGGCTGTGGCTATAGCAGAGACACAACCAATGAAGTCCTTGCTACAGTTCAGTGTTTCATCAAAGACCAAAATCTTAATCCAGGCAGTAGGCATTTGGTCTATTGGTTAAAACACATTCCACATCAGAGCGCCTGGGTTCTTTTCCTGGCTCTAGCTCGGGATTCCAGCTTCCTATCAGTGCTGGCCCTGGGAGGTTGCAGGTTTTAGCTCAATTCATTGGGTTTCTGCAACCCATGTGGAAGCCTTGAACTAAGCTCCTGGCCACCAGCTCCAGCACTGGTCCAGTCTTAGCCTTTCTGGGTATTTGGGAAGTAGACCAGTGATGGGAGCTCTCTCTCTCTCTCTCTCTCTCTCTCTCTCTCTCTCTCTCTCCTGCTCTCCCTACATCACTCTGCCTGCCAAAAGCAAAACATGCTTTTCAAAGATGAGTGTATTTTGGTACAAAAACAGTCTGAAACCCATGCACAGTTTTGTTGTACTATGGATGCGGGGATGCATCTCCTAGGTCATTTCCCAAAGGTCAGGGGTGCAAATGAGCTGAGCAGTTGATTCAGTGGGGGGTGATTTTCAGGAGCACATGCGTGTGCTCCATGTGGGTCTATAATGCAGTTCATCTTCATAAAACCCCGAGCTTTATGGGTTTCAAAGCATTAACTCATGTCTTCGGAACATCCCACATAGATTATTATAATTCTCTGTGTGCTGCCTGACCATCTGCTTACCTACAGGAATTACAATCAGATGGAATGGCCCTGCTCAAATCTAGGTTCAGAAAAGAAATATGACAATACTTGAGTCCTTTTTTGTTTTGTTTTGCTGAAGAAGCACAATTTTTTTATACCCTGCCCGGCAGGAGAATGAAATGCGTGTTACTCTGTGACTCTCTTGCTTCCAGCTGGGGAGAGTAGGAAAATATTAAAACAATTCTTTGCCCACCCCCACTCCTTATATCTCAGTCAGAATGTATCAGCTCTCAGGCAGTATGCCTGTTTAGCTGCTTGCTGCCTTATACGTGTCATGGCTTCTACTTAATTTCAGTTTGCAGATTTAGCACAATTCTAGGGAAAAATGCATAACAGCACTGTCAGGTCACCTGCTCATGCTTTCAATGCAAAAGAGAAAGTGGCAGGTAGAATAATCAGATACCCCTTAGATTCTTCCTGCTCTGATAATCAAATACGAATTTCTTAGTTGAACACAAGCAATATACAAAAAAAGCTCAACCTTCAGCTCCTCTCACCCTATTTCTTTCCTCAAATGACCTCTTCTGGCCGTAAGAATGTATCTAAGTATAAAATCCAGATGAGCTCCACATAGTACAAGAGCTATGCTTTCTTCTTCTCTTAAGAAATGAGTGTTCTGTTGCAAAGACCGACTAGAATGCGTGCAAAAGAAAGTGATGCCCTGATTTAATGCCCGCTGGGCCCATTTTCTTCTATTTAATGGCCACAGATTCATACTCTTAAGCTATGGGATCACTGGTAGAACAAGGTGAGAGAGTATAATTTCATCCTTACTCTGGGAAAACAACTACAGCTCAAGGAAAAACATCTCCTGCCCCATGCCTGTTTTATTGACACTTGTTAATGCTGGCACCGTGTTCATCTTAAGGACACAGCTCTTTCCCTGATGAGGTACAAAAGACACCACACACAAGAACCTTGGGATTCCAATGATGGTGAGTCTGAAAATGCCTGCATGCCCCAAGAACAAGGGAGGGAAATAAGGAAGAAGAATCTGTTGTTAGTATTTTCCTCAATGAGATGTTATCACTGCTATTTTGCTGGCAGAAAGGAACGTTGTAGAAGTCAACAGATCTGTCATCACTTTCATTTTTACTCTCTTTTCTATTTGGCCATTCTCAAAGAGTCCTGTTGTTGTTACACACTAATGCAACTTGAAGAGAAAATAGTTATAGAGCCAATGCTTTTACATAGTCCAAAAGCCATTAAATACCCCCAAACTAAGCACACATTTGGCTTAGAAATTAAGGTACCAATTAGGATGCCCATGTCTCATCTTGGAGTGCCTGGGTTCAAGTTCTGGTTCTGTGCCCTGTTCCAGCTTTCTGCTAATGCACACCCTGGCAGGCAGCAGGTGATGACTCCAACACATGGATTCCTGCCACCCATGTGGAAGAGTTGGATTGAGCTTCAGGCTCCCAGCTCTGGCCTGGAGCAGTCACGGATGTTGGTGGGCATTTGGGGAGTGAACTGGTGGATGAAGGATTTATGTCTGTCTGTCGGTCTCTGTCTCTGATTCTCTGCCTTTCAAATAAAATGAAAATATTCAAAAAAAAAAAAAAACCTCTAAAAGCATGATCAGTCTTAGTGGGTAGCTGGGCCAGGCCTCAAGGGAGCTTTGGAGAGGGAGAGCAGCTTCATGGTACTGGGTAAGGCAACTGGAAGTGGAGAATGAGTGGGTACACACCTTGGGGCCTTCCACTGTACCAGTGGGTGAGAGTACTTCAGGACTCTACAGTTTGACTTTGAAATGTAGCTGTGGAATTTCCCTTACACATTTTTCACGTGGCCAGTGTTGTGGTGCAGTGGGCTAAGCCACTGCTGACCATGCCACTAGCATTGCGATTCAGAGTGCTGGTTTGAGTCCCCACTGCTCTGCTTCTGATCCAGCTTCCCTCTAATACTCCTAGGAAAGCATCAGATAATGGTTCAAGCTCTTGGGCCCCTGCCACATACATGGGAGACTGAGATGGAGATCCTGGTTCCTGGCTATGGGCTGGCTCAGTCCTGGCTGTTATGACCATTTGGGGAGTGAACTGGCATATGTAAGACTCTATCTCTCCCTCTGTCAGTCCACTTTTCAAATAAATAACTCTTTTTAAAAATGTAAAAGCTTTTAATATTTATAAAATATTGTCATATAGATATGTAAGCAATAAGAGTATGCATGGGTTTCAAACATTTTTTGCAACACAATAAACTTATCTTTTAATTCCATTTTTCTGTGACCTTTTGAAGTGCCCTCCTATAAAAAACTACTAATGAGATATTCTGCATTATTTCCTTCATACTAGGCCTTGGGAGGTTGGCATGTGTAGCTATGAAGTTTCTTTTCAGTTGGTTTATTTCCCTCTTAATTTATTAATAGAGGGTTTCCCAAAGTGTGCCTGTAAACACTAATTCCAAATTTCAACAAGTGGTATGTGACAAACCCCAAGGTCAAAACTATCCATGGTCAACTGAGTTTCTTTTCTGCAAGACTACTCAGAAATTTTAAAACCCAGAGTGCGTTGTAAATCACCAAGAGAGGACTCATAAGGAGTTATACTTGAATTTATTTGCTGATGGGCCTCTTTTTTTCCTACAGCATAACTTCTAGGATAGTATTGCCTGGAATGACACACAAGCTTAGGTGATTTAAAGAAGCCCACCCACTTGAGGATACTGATGGATGGCAGGGGAGATGCTTCATTACTTGTGGAATAGTAGAGACAATGGGCCTGGGATTGAAGTGTTGATGTAGATAATCAACAAATCAGCTAACTCTCAAGGACAAAGTCATTGAGAGTTGACAGTAACTATGCTTTCATGCTTTCATTTCACAGTATTTACATATAGTATGAGATTTGGAAATAGCAAGCCATCCTGAGCTCTTTAAGGATCGATTATGTAAAGTCAGAAATATTTTTATTTCATTCTTTTAATCCACCAGAGTTGATATCCAAAAATTCTTGATTCCTCATATGATCTAAATATCACTAGTCTGTGGTGTTTTTGTCCTTCTTTTACTGGGTACAATTGTCCTTTTAAGGGTATGGCTTCACTAGAGATGAATAAAAGTGAAATATTACTGAATGCTGCTTGATTTCATAACTCCGTAAAAACATATCGACCAGTTTGAATTGGCCTGTGAAGAGCTCATTCTGTTCATTTCAATGCCAGCTTTCCTAATCACTCTTGTTTCTGTGTTCAGTGGGACTTTGTGATGTCTCTTTGTATTCTACCAAATGCCATAAGTCATGGCCAACTTCTTTTTCCTAATTTACTGGTGGGGTGACATGGATGGATGCATTGTTTTCTCTTTGGCATTTTTATAAAGCTGGAATTTTCTGAAACTACATTCTTAAATTTGCTCTTAAAAAATCCTTTAACTCATTGGCAGATTGTAATGAGCTTTACTGAAAAGATAAAGGAGAAACACATTTCAGATAGAGAGAACTGTTGAAGTCATAAAGGGGGTACCAGTTCATACCCCATTGTCAACGTGAAGGGTATCTGGGTCAGTAAAATTGAGAGGGATGGATTGTGACTGAAATATTAGAATTTATACTTCTACCAAATGGATTCAAATAGAAATCTTTTTTAAAAAGATTTTATTTATTTATTTGAGAGGCAGAGTTAAAGACAGAGAGAGGGAGAGACAAAGAGAAAGGTCTTTCATCCACTGGTTCACTCCCCAAATGGCTACAATCGCCAGAGCCGGGCCAATCTGAAGCCAGGAGCCAGGCATTTCTTCTGGGTCTCCCAAGAAGTTGCAGGGGTCCAAGCACTTGGGCCATCCTTCACTGCTTTCCTAGGCCATAGCAGAGAGCTGGATTGGAAGGAGCAGCTGGGACGTGAATCGGCACCCATATGGGATGCCAGCACAGTAGGCAAAGGCTTAGCCCACTACACCACAGTGCTGGCTCCTAGGAATTATTTTTAAAAGCTATCAAATTAAAAAGGAACTTTTCATTTATAGCAGTTTAGTTCTGCTCCTGAATTCTTTCTTTCTTTTTTTAAATTTTGTTTATTTGAAAGACAGAGACAGAGAGAGAGAATCTTCCATCCATTGGTTCGCTCCCCAAATATCCACAAAAGCCAGGCTGGGCCAGTCCAAAGCCAGAAGCTGGAATTCAGTGTAAATCTCCCACATAGGTAACAAGAACCCAAGTAGTTGAGCCATCTGCTGGTGCCTTCCAGGGTTTGTGTTAGTAGGATGCTGGATCGGAAGTAGAGGAGCCAGGACTTGAACCAGGAACTCTGAAATGGGATGTAGATGGGATGGGCATCTTAACTGCTGCACCAAAAAGCCACTTGGTACCTGAATTCTTGTGTGGGCCCTTTCCTCAGTGCCTCTCTGTTGCCTGTCCTCCATCTGGGAAATGGATAGACCCTTCTTCACTCTCATGAAGTTTAATGAATCATTTTATTATGCCTCCACTTTTCCACTAAGCTAACGTGTAATTAGTCTTTGTTTTGAAAGCCCTCTAAAATCCTTGGTTGTAAAGTGTACCATATTAATAAATTAGTAAGCAATGAAGCCTTGCCTACTATTAAATACTAAAAGACATGCATTCACTTCTGTCCTGGGGTGTTCTATCAACTCAGCTCTGGAGTGATCCCCCATTAACTGTCTGACTGGATTTCTAAATTCAAAAGTGGTTCAAAAGTGGAATTTCTTTCTTTAAAAATCATTATCCATGAATATTTTACAATTATTACAGAATATGCTGACTTTTAATATGGTAAGGATGTCAGACATTATCCAACAGTTACATATGGTTGACTATCAGATACATACAGTACATATTCTATTCATTTCTCTCCTGCCCACTGATCCAGGGAAACAGCTCCATACGTGGGAAGATTTTCTTGTTGGGTTGGATGGTGGCTAGCTGAGCACATGGGTCAGGACTGTGGCTTGGGACAGCTGTGGCTTACATAAGGTGAAGACTCAGATAATTGGGTATGACCATTCATTCATTCGTTCAGTATAGATTGTGCCCCTACCCTATGCCAAGAAAAAATATAAGCCCTATTGCTAAGTGAAACTGAGGTTGAAATTGTTATCCAGTACTAGATGTGTCCCCAGGAGTGACTTAGAAGAGATATAGCTTTATAACAATGGCCTGAGCCTGTTACAGCTTTCCCTGGATTGTGAACTTTCCAGATACTTGAAGAGCTTGTCCATTCTGCTGTGGATGAGGTTTTAATTTAACTGAGATTATAGTTGCCTGGTTCATGGGTACTTCAGGTTGATGTTGCAATGATACACCATGATTAATGAAACATTATACTTTAGAAAGGGATTTTGTAGGTATGAATGAATGAATGCTTACAACACTGTAAGGTAGTTACAGTGTTGACCTGCCAACATAAACAAGAAAGCTCAGGGTTGTCTGATGACATGATCCTTCTCATTTCTCTCCATGACCTGCTATCAAAATATTCCAAGCTATTTTGAACAACCTATGACCTAAGAGAGTTTATATATATATATATATATATATATATATTAAAGATTTATTTATTTATTTGAAAGTCAGTTACACAGTGAGGGGAGGGGAGAGACAGAGAGAGAGAGAGAGAGAGAGAGAGAGAGAGAGAGAGGTCTCCCATCTGATGGTTCACTCTCCAATTGGCTGCAACAGCCAGAGCTGTGCCAATCTGAAGCCAGGAGCCAGGAGCTTCTTCCAGGTCTCCCACATGGGTGCAGGGCCCCAAGGACTTGAGCCATCTTCTATTGCTTTCCCAGGCCATAGCAGACAGCTGGATTGGAAGTGGAGCAGCCAGGTGTCGAACCGGCGCCCATATGGGATGCCGGTGCTTCAGGCCAGGGCATTAAGCCACTGCGCCACAGCACTGGCCCGATACTGATGATTTTCTTAAAAGCTGATGACAAGGGCAGATTGATTCATCCCTTTGTCCTTCATATCCATGCTGTATACACTGCCTGTCCTCTAGGAGCTGTGTTAGTTATCAGATCAATTGTCACAGTTGGCAATGCTTGTGTTTAAGCAGCCCCTACTTCATTAATGGCCCTAACGCACAAGAGTTAGTGATGATGGCAATTCTGATATACCCTAGAGAAGAAATAGAGAGCTCCCTTTAAGCGAAAAGATAAAAAGTGAAATCAAATATTTTTGAGAAAGAGAGCCCACATTCACATAGCTTTCATTATAAAATATTGTTCTAATTGTTGTATTTTAAAAGATTTATTTATGCATTTCTGCATTTAAAAAGAAGAGTAACAGAGACAGAGGGAGGGAGGTAGGGAGGGAGGGAGAGAGAGAGCAGAGAGAGAGAGAGAGAGAGAGAGAGAGAGATATCTTCCATCTGCTAGTTCCTCTCTCAAATGGCAATAACCGTCAGGGCTGGGCCAAGGGGAAGCCAGGAGACAGGAATTCCATCTGGGTGTCCCACATGGGTGGCAGGGACTCAAACACTTGAGCCATCATCTGCTGCCTTCCCCGGATGCATTAACAGGAAGCTGGATCAGAAGTAGAGCAGCTGGAACTAGAACCAATACTCAGCTATGGGATTCTGGGGTTGGAAGCAGCTTAACCTACTGTGCCACAATGCCTGCTCCTTTATTTTTAGTTATTGTTGCTCATCTCGCATTTTGCCTGAGTTATGATTAAGCTTTCTCGTAGCTAAGGTTAGGGCAAAAAGCACGGTATATGTAGGGTTTGGCACTGTATGCAGTAGCAGGGGTCCTCCAGGGGTCTTGGAACACAGGGACTACCATTATCTCAGGCCAGTCAGCCTCTGTGTGCTGGTATTTCCTTGTCTGTAGGACAAGCTTAATGTCACTCACCTTGTCAGTCAGTGGGAGGATGAGACAAGATAATTCATGGGAAGATGCTCTGCTATTGGTAGCATATCACACAAATGTAAGGTGCTATTATCTTGCAACAAATGATCTTGAAATGTGTGCAGTGACAGTCAAGCTGACATTTTGTTGAAAAGAAGAAATAGATGAGTTGGTCCCATTTCCCTCTGCCTGTCACCCTCTTCTGTTAAAAGTGGTGAATCACTGCTCAAAAAAGGATACAAGGCCGTCGTAAAGATTCACAGGGAGGTTTTCATTCCACTTAGAGCCGTCATAAAGACTCACAGGGAGGTTTTCATTCCACTTAGAGAAGCTCTGATGGCTCCCTGTGTGACAGCAAAACCGAACTACTCACTGGAAGCCAAGGGCTGATAAACAAGAATTTGTTTCATATAATTATTTTGTTATTACACAAAATATAATTTTTGTAAAAGTGTTTTAATTTAATTCTCCTTTTAAAATAGAAGTTGTGCTTTGTACTGGCAAAATGGTTTTATATTTATACAGTTTATCACTATTGCAAAAGTTTGGGAAGAAATTTGTTGGAAATATAAAAAAATACGGCGAGTCTATTTCTAGTTTTTAAAGGCAACTCCATAGTGTTTTCTACAGTGGCTGCACTAATTTACAGTCTCATCAACAGTGTATAAGAGTTCTTTCTCCACATCCTCATGAGCTGTATCTTTTGGACAACAGCCATTCTGACAGGGCTGAGGTGATGTCTCATTGTGGTTTTGATTTGCATTTCCCCGATGGTGAGTGATGTTGAGCGTTTTTTCCATGTATTTGTTGACCATTTGTATTTCTTTTTTTGAGAACTGTCTACTAAGATCCTTTGCCCATTTCTCAGCTAGGTTTTTGAAAATTGTTGAGTTTTTGAGCTGCTGATGTATTCTGGATATCAATCCTTTGTTGGATAAACACCTTGCAAATATTTTTGTTCTGATTTTGTCAGCTGTCTCTTCAATCTATTGTCTCCTTTGCTGTACCAAAGCTTCTCAGCCTGATATAATCCCATTTGTCTAGTTTTGCTTTTATTGCCTGTGCTTAGGGAGTCTTATCATAGGATATAGCAACCCCAGTATTGGGTTATTGCCCAAAAGACTTGAACATACTGTTTTAAAGAGATACCTGAAACCATGTTTATAGTAGCACTATTCACAATAACCAAAGTAGGGATTCAAATAAGGTGTCCTTCTTCAGATGAATGGATACAGAAACTGTGGACACACACACACGCACACACACATACAGGAACATTATTCAGCTATCAAAAGAATAGAATTTCATCATTTACAACAAAATAGCTGCAACTGGAGGACATCAGGTTGAGCTAAATAAGCCAGATGCGGGGAAAACAAATATGCACATTTTCCCTAGAAATAATAAAAAAATCATAAAACAAAAATAAAAGAAGAATGCTTGTGTGTAATACAACTGTGGCAAATATAGCTTTGTCAAACTTTGTTTTATATCTCTGTCAGACAAATTGTTTAGAATGATATACTACTACAGTTTTAATGACCTGTGATAATTTTAGAATTTACTGTATGTGAGTGAAATTGACATCTTTTCAATTGCCTATATTCCTGCCAAACTATGGTCTTTAAACTTTTTGCTTGCTGAACTCTTTATTTAGTGGAGTATTAAGCCTTTGAGTGTAATGTAAATTAAAAATGTTATCTAAAAAATAAAAAATTAAATAAGCTAAATAAAACAATAAAAAGAAAATAACTGCAAATTAATGTTACGTGGTAAGATGGAACTGCTAGAGATCAATACTTACTTTCTTGTTAATATTTTCTAGTGGCTCTCTAGTGTGTTTCTTTCTTTTTTTAAATTAATTAATTTATTTGAAAGGCAGAGTTACAGAGAAGCAGAGGGAGAGAGGGAGATCTTCCATCCTCTGGTTCACTTCTCAGATGGCCACAATGGCAGGAGCTGGGCTGATCCAAAGCCAGGAACCAGGAGCTTCTTCTGAGTCTCCCACATGGGTACAGGAGCTCAAGAACTTGGGCCATCTTCTCGTGCTGTTCCAGGCTATAGCACAGAGCTGGATGGGAAATGGAGCCTCTAGGACTCCAACTGGTGCCCGTATGAGATACTTGCACTGCATGGCGGCTGGCCCCCCCCCCCCCCCCCATCAACAGTGTTGGCTCCCTCTAGTGTGTTTCTTTTTTAAAAAATTTTTTTGAATAATTATTTTATTTATTTGAAAGACAGAGTTACAGAGAGAGGTAGAGCCAGAGAGAGAGAGAGAGGTCTTCCATTCCGCTGGTTCACTCCCCAAATGACTGCAACTGCCAGAGCTGAGCTGATCCAAAGCCAGGAGCCAGGAGCTTCTTCCAGGTCTCCCACATGGGAGCAGGGACCCAAGGACTTGGGCCATCTTCTACTGCTTTCCCAGGCCATAGCAGAGACTAGATCAGAAGAGGAGCATCTGGGACTAGAACCAGCACCCATGTGGGATGCTGGCGCTTCAGGCCAGGGCATTAACCCACTGCACCACAGTGCCTGCTCCCATAGTAGCTTCTTTATTAGAGATGGGCGCCTAAGAGGAGGCGGGAGCTTAGCATGAGTGCCACATGAGCTTGCTGTCTGACCCCACGTCCAGGCCGTTTTCCAAGAGGGTCTGCAGCGGGTCTGTAGGTAAGAAAAGCAGAGGAGAAAGAGCTCCCCACTCTCTGGGGATGGCCCATTCCAAGAACAGGAAGGGTGGGGCAGTACTGAGACTGCTCAGCTAGTCTTCCTCAGTTGACCAATCAGGTAGCGAAAGGATTAGAGTGAGGCCCAGGTTAAACACTGTACAGGAAGTAAACATCAGGAAGATTGAAGATGCAGTTCTATTAGCACCAGTGATGGAATCTACCCTCCCCCTTTAAAAAATGTTACCTATGTGTGGTCTCCTATAAATATCTTTCTTTTATTTCCGAGTGTTAAAAGGGGCAGGATGAGAGGTTAGTAAAAAGTGGCTATAGTCTGGATCTCAGTGTGGAAACAGTTTCATAGATGTATACAATTATTATACAATGTGAAAATGTACAGTTTATTGCATGTCAATTATGCCACTGAGACTATTAAGCTTAAAAAACATCACCGACCTTTTGGACGGGTTGTTCCTGTGGGTGGGGTGCTGACAGCGGTAGCCAGGCCTAACTTGAAGGTCAAGGTTGGAGTGCTGCCCCTGACATGTTGCTTGCTGTGGCTACCTGGAGCTCTGGGGTGAGAAGAAGTGCAAACATGAGATGGGGCACAGAGTTGCTGCTGCGATGGGTGGGCATTCTGCATGCTGCTTTCTCTCCACGGCTGCTGAGGTTGACTCTGGAAAGACTTTCCTGTTCAGGATTTACCAACATCCTTCCCGTCTGACTACTGCCTGAGACTTTTACCACACACAGAAAAATGACAGAAAACAAGGGCCTGTCACATCGGCATCCCATAGGGACACCGGTTTGTGTCTCGACTGCTCTACTTCTGATCCAGCTCCCTGCTAATGGCCTGGGAAAGCAGCGGAGGATGGCCCAAGTGCTGGGTTCCTGCCACCCATGTGGGAGACTGGGAAGAAGCTACTGGCTCCTGGCTCTCAACTTTAGCCTGGCCCAGCCTTGGCCGTTGTAGCCATTTGGGAAGTTAACTAGAGGATGGAAGATCTCTCTGTGTCTCTGCCTCTCTCTCTCTCTGTAACTTTCAAATAAATAAAATAAATATTAAAAATCTAATACAAAAGGGTATATGTTAAGTACTAAAGTCCTGAGGAAGTGAAATTTCTGTCTGCCAAATTGTCACGGAAGCCTTCATGGGAGATGTTAGTAAGCTTTAAAGATGAGGAAGGGGTTTGAAGCTTTTTTCTTTTTCTTTTTCCTTTTGCAAGATTTATTTATTTATTTGAGAGTCAGAGTTACACAGAGAGAGGAGTGGCAAAGAGAGAAAGGTCTTTCATCCAATGGTTCACTCCCCAATTGGCCACAATGGCCGGAGCTGTCCTGATCCAAAGCCAGGAGCCAGGAGCTTCTTCCAGGTCTCCCACGTGGGTGCAGGGGTTCAAGGACTTGGGCCACTTTCTACTGCTTTCCCAGGCCATAGCGGAGAGTTGGATCGGAAGAGGAATAGCCAGGTCTCAAATTGGCGCCCATATGGAATGCCAGTGCTTCGAGCCAGGGTGTAAACCCACTGTGCCACAGCGCTGGCCCCAGCTTTTTTTCAAAATTCTCTTTTTGTGCATTTAATTTTTGGGAAAATTACTGGTGTTCTTGGAACTCCAATTTCTTATCCACGAAGTGGGGATAATATAATTCTTGTGATGACTCAGTGAGACAATATAGGTAAGTGCCTATTGCATACCCCAAATATAATAGCTTCTCGATGAATAATTCAAAACAAATACAGAAGTTATGCAAAGACTTGGGCAAAACTGGGAATGAGGCTGTGGCTTTTGAGCCAGGCAAACTTGGGTCTATTAGTCCAGTCATTCCACAGCCAGTGCAATGACAACCAGTTCCTCAAAGATGACACGGAGTGTGGGGGGTCACGTTACCCATGGTCGGGAGCAGGGGAGTAGCATCTCATGCAATGCCCCTGTGTCTGAACAGGCCAGCATGAATTGGTGACAGCACCTTGGAATATGGCCACAGGAGGTCAGTAGTGTGCTTTGGTTCACAAAGAAGCAAGAAAACTCAAAGAAGCAAAACAGATAGGAAGAGCCCCCTCTTCAAATCTTTAATCCATAAACTCCTTATTCTAAGTGAGCAGGCTGTCATTTATTCCATATTTTCAGGTACCTTGATAGATTTCTTTGAATAAAGTCTGCTCTCAGCTTATAGGATGGACTAGATAGGCACTGGCATCTTAAAGACATAAATGGTGATATTGTTGTGTTTGAGAAATGGGTATTTTTATTAAACCCCTGTTTTGGTCAAGAGTGTTACCACATACTTCACATTCAGATCATGTCTTGCTCTGTTTTGTATGGTTGTGACAGAATATGACAGAACACCTGAGGCTGCATGGTTGCCAAAGAACAGACTTTTTTTTTTTTTTTTAGATTTATTTATTTATTTGAGAGGCAGAGTTAGAGAGAGAGAGAGAGAGAGAGAGAGAGAGAAGAGAGAGGTCTTCCATTTGCTGGTTCACTCTCCAAATGGCCGCAATGGCCAGAACTGGGTTGATCCAAAGCCAAGAGCCAGGAGCTTCTTTTGGGTCTCCCATGCAGGTGCAAGGGCCTAAAGACTTGGGCCATCTTTCACTGCTTTCCCAGGACATCAGCACTGAGCTGGATCAGATGTGGAGCAGCTGGGACTCGAACCGGCACCCATATAGGATGCCAGCACCAGAGGTGAGGCTTAACCCATTATGCTACAGCACCGGCCCGGCCCCAAGAATAGGCTTATAGATCTGGAGACTGAGAAGCTCCATTATCAAGGTGCTGGCACTTGGTGAGGGTCCTCTTGCTGCATCGACCGTGGTGGGAGGCAGAAGGCCAAGAGAGCACAGGGTGGAAAGGAGAGGGGCTGAACTCACTTTTCTTAAGTGCACTTTCACACTAGGCAAACCACTCCCACAATGACATGAAACCCATTCATGAGGGCAGTGCCTTCCTGACCCAGTCACCTCTTATGAGGCCCCAACACTATTGCTTTGGAGAACTTTGGGGGGCAGATTCAAATCATAGCGACACATAATATTTCAAAGGAAATGCACTCAATCATTGGAAACATTAAGCAGGGTAAGATATCTTGGATGTTCCAGATGGCATTTCAGTATCTTGGCTCTTATTATCATTGCCAATTGCTTATCTATTTCTAGCCTTAATCTCTCATCTTTAAAATGAAATTAGGGTCAGGTGTTGTGATTCAGCTGGCTGAACTGTTGCTTGGGAAATCCACATCCTATCTCGAATCGCCTCTAATTCAGCTTCCTGCTTATGTGTCTAGGAGGCAGTAGAGATGGCTCGAGTACTTGAGTCCCTGCCACCCACGTGGGAGATCCAGCCAGATTTCGAAGCTCCTGGCTTCAGCCTGGCCAAGCCCCAACTGATTCGGTCATTCAGGGAGTGAACCAGTGGAAGAGTTCTCTCTCTGTCTCTCCATCTCTCTCTGTCACTCTACTTTTCAAATAAATAAATAAATAAAAGTAAATAAATCTTAACACAAAAGAAGAGATTAATACAGTTATTGCCATAAGTAAGTAAGAAAATATGGGTGAAGCTCCTATCATCACACTCTAAACATTTTGTGGTTCTGGGTGCCCAGTGCCTCTATTTTTGGGGAGACTTCAAAGAAGGGTAGGAGAGAAGTTAGGCCAAACCCCAGTAGAAGTCAAGGGAGACACATCTATTTCCTACTCTTTGACCCTGGGCTGTCAGAGCTTAGACATGTGATCAAAGCACAGCCAATCAGACCTCCTCCTGTCCCTGGGCATCTCAAAGACTCAAGGCCAACTGGATGTTGTTTGTTATAGTCGGAGTGCAATTGGTGGCCCAATTGGTATCTAAGATCAGCAGAGTCCAGCCCACCCTAGTTCCTGCCTAACTAAGCATAGATCTCCTAGAAATTTTGGATACTAATTTATGTCCTTCTAACAAATTAATGTTTTGGTTAGTCTAAAAATCTGCTGTTATTTGCAACCAGAAACACTGAAGAGTATAAATAACACTGAAGAGTACAAATATCAACTCTACGTTTACAGTAACTGTATAAAATTACTGGTTAAATGAGGATTCTGAGTGGTGGGTAGAATTTCCCCTGCATTTTAGTCCATAATACTATCCATGATTACAAAAGAAAATCTGGATAACTCAAAAGCAGGCTAGTTGACACGCCAATAGAAATATTTTCTAGGTACAGAGAGCAGGGTTTCAACCATCCTGTAGTTGGGAGCCAAGCAGCAGAGTTGTCCAAGGGTGGCTGCGGGTGCTCATTCTTATTTGTTGCCTGGATGAGTTAACCAGCTCCTAGGTATCTTTCCCTTCTTCTGCTTTGAGAGGCGGCACCGAAGCTCAGCTTCCTAAGGTACCAATGACTTCCTTTCTCATACCCCTACTCCCAGCAGCTCTTAAATGAGGCTAAATGGAAATATCTCTGAAACCCACAGGTAAGAGAGAAGTAGAAACAGTGTGTGTACCTGTGTATGTAGAACATGTTTCCGTGTTAAAACCTGGACTCCAGTGCAAAAATCACACAAAGGCCATCTCCATTGTATCCACAGGTGAATCTTTTCTCTTCAGGTGATATTAGAAAAATCATTTGTTCAGTTTCTAGAGTTAAACATTGCCTGTTTCTGAGATGTTTCATTATGGTTTAAAAACAAACCACCATCACCAACAACAAAACAAACCAACCCCAAACCACTGGTGTTTGACTCTCCAAACTGCTTTTCTTGCCTGACAGCAGACTCAGCAGGATGACTTTCTCGGGGGGGGGAGAAGTTCCTTCTCTCCCCAACCCCTGCACCAACCCTAGAGCCTTCACCTTGGAAATGAAGTGCTCAGAGAAAATGAGCTCTTCATAATCATTTGGCGTTAGTGGGCTTGCCATCCGTAACAGGGGAAGACATTTGTTATCTATATTCCATCATCTACATTCCAGGTCGATGATAAAACCGTCTTATAAAATCGGTTAATTATGCTGGGGTCCAACTGCTTGTTATGTTGGAAAACTAGGGTTTGAGGGCAGGTCTGAGGTAATGAGATCGACAGTAAGGGAAGATTCAGTTGATGGTTTTTACTACTAGTAAAATCTGAAAGCTTGCAAAATCTCAATAGTTCCAGTTCTGTAAAAACAAGGTAATTTTTCTTGCATCATCAATATTTGAAAGCCACGTGGCCAGCCATGTGGGGACACCTATATTTCTAAGTCTGTGAACAAACAGCTGTGATCACACAGTGTTCTAGTGAATCCTGTGCTGCATCTTCAAGATGTGTAATTTCACATTTGTGATGTTTACAGACAATTTTGCATGCAGAGTACTAAATAGAAGTTAAAATGAGATAAAATCTTGGAAAAGAAAGGATGTGGCTCATTTGCTTTTTAAAATTCATTTGCTTTTTTAAATTCAAACTTAATACTATTTGCATAATAGTCTTTCTCCTCAATTCTTGGGTACTTTCAAATTCAATTGGAAGTCTTAAATGATTGCTTTCTATATCAGAGACATATTTGGCAGAACTCCTTTGCTTACCAGTTGCGATACACAAACATTCTTATTAATGTAGGTCTGGAATGTGGTAAAAGCAACATTATCTTTTGAAAATGAACGTATGAGAAATACGGTAACAAAATGCAATAAAGACAATGCACAGGGCCGGCGCTGTGGTGTAGTGGGTAAAGCTGCTACCTGCAGTGCCAGCATCCCATGTGGGACTGATTGGAGTCCCAGCTGCTCCATTTCTGATCTAGTTCTCTGCTATGGCCTGGGAAAGCAGTAGAAGATGGCCCAAGTCCTTGGGCCCCCGCACCCGTGTGGGAGACCTGAAGGAGGCTCCTGAATCCTGGATTTGGATCGGTGCATTTTCTGCTGTTGCAGCCAATTGTGGAGTGAACCAGCAGATGAAAGACCTCTCTCTCTCTCTCTGCCTCTCCTTCTCTCTCTGTGTAATAAATACAAATAAATAAATAAATACATCTTTAAAAAGAAAGATAATGACTTAACGTCATGGTATAGTAGAAATAAAAGTTACTTTTCCTGGCAGATAGTCATAAATCAACTAATGGGCCATTAGGAGGCCCTCTGTAGCCTGTTAGATGTTAGATGTTAGATGTAGCTTGTAGATGTTAACATTCAGGCCACACTGATGGCTCTCCAACCGATACCACCCTTCAAAGTCCAGGGCAGAATTTCTAACTTGCTGTTTATAGGCATGCTTGCCTCCAGCTAGCTATCAATCAATCAATCCATTTTCATTGTGACTTTTCCCATTGTTTTTATACTCTAAAATTTGCTTTCTAGAAATTTGGAATATATTCAAAGTATTTTCTTCCAGGTTTATTTTTGGTTTGAGGTTTTTTTAAAATTTCAATTTAATTCATTGATCAGTCTAGGATTTGTTTTTGATGTATAGCATGAGTGGAAGATGAGAATTTCCTTTTGACTGAACCCCAAAGATGGGTCCCTCAGCCTGAGTCTCATGCAAATAAATGAATGAAAATGCCTGATACCAAGGGAGCTATCAATGGATTTTCTGAGAAATACTGTTTTTAAAAAGAATGACACCTTTTATATATAACTTCAGGCTAGCCCAAGGTTTTTTTAAAACATAAGGAAGCATTTTTTTGTTTTCCTTGGTTATTCAAGGCATATAAAACTTTACTTTTTACCTTATTTCAGACTCTCCATATCTCATTCTGTTGGTATATAAAGACTTCGAAGTTCAGATAACTCTCTCTCTCTCCATCCACAAGTATTTGTGCATACACATCCTTTAGTCATCTGATCATACAGTCACCTCTAACCCTTGTGAAAACAAAATGATTACTTCCAGGTGAATGAGGAGCTTTGGAGTAGGATTCAAGGCACTTGCTGGATTTGTTCCTTGCCAAGTGAAGCCCTCAGGAGGGGATCTTGATTGAGATGGAAGCATGGACATAGATAAGTCCCCAGCCAATGCTTGATTTGAATAGATATATGGGAGCTGGGGACAGAATTGACCAGATGCTGGACCATATGATAAACACAGAGGATCACGGTGTGGTATAAAACCAGGCATTTATAGGGTACAGCTGGCCATGCATAATCCTCTACTAATTTATAAGGCAGGAGCATCTGCTCTCTAGCTGCCACTCTCTCCAGTTTTCTAACAGCCTTGTCCCGAGTCTCTTGTTTAACCGAGCAACCCATGATGTTGTAGGAATGAAAGCAGGGAAAGCTGTCCTGGCCCAAACTTCTGCTTTCCAGAGAAAAAAGAAAGACCTGGATTCTTTTTTGCATCCTACTAAGCTGTTTCTCCCAGATAGTGGCATTTTCAACATTGGATAGGGTCTTAAGATATTTCTCTCTGCCTCTTAGAAGAGGAGAATTTAGGCCAAAATAAAGCCCCACAGTGCTTGCCGTTAGAGGTTATATTTATTTGTGTTTAATTTAAAACAATTAGTGGGGGCAGGCATGATGGGGCAGTAGGTTATGCTGCCTCTTGGGGTGCTCACATGCCCCATCTTGGTGCCTGGTTGGAGTCCTGACTACTTCGTTTTTGATTCAGTTTCCTGCTGATCCACCTGCAAGGCAACAGATGGGGGCTCAAGTACTTGAGTCTCTGCCATTCTCATGGAAGACTTAGGTGGAGTTCCTGGCTCCTGGCTTCAGCCTGGCCTAGCCTTGGCTGTTGCTGGCCTTTGGGGAGTGAACCAGTAGATGGAAGATCTTTGTCCCTTTCTCTCTCTATCACTCTGCTTTTAAATAAATAAATATGTGTTAAAAAATTGACATGCCTTGGAGACTACACTGGCAAAATTAGAAGGTAGGAGCTATGATGCTGTCTTGGCTCTATAATTCTCTTTCCCCAAACCATTTGAGAGGGCCTGTCTTCCCAGTCACCATTCTTTCCCTCACTTACCATTTTTCTGTCTATGTCCTGTGAGAGCAGGGTGGGGATATGATGGCGGCAGGCCTTTCCTTACCTACTAGACTAGGCCCATATATTTCCCACCTCTCTGTTTAGCCCCATTGATGTATTGGTTCTTTGAGGTTTATAATGTCTGCATTTTAAAAGGGATTTTTAACACTGATGTTATGAAATTCAAAGGAAGGATGATTTTTTTTAAAAAAGTTTATTTGAGAGGCAGAGAGAGTGAGTGAGAGAAGGAGAGAGAGAGAGAGAGAGAGAGAGAGAGAGAGAGATTTGGCTCCCATATACTGGTCCACTTCCCAAATCTTCAACAGTTGGGACTGGGACAAGGATGAAGCTAGAGAGATGGGAACTTAATCCAGGAACCCATTTCTCCAGAGGCCTGAAAGCTGTCTTTGAATGCCCACAACCTCCCCACCACGTCCTGCTCTAAGACTTTCTTCACTATCGGAGCCCTGGATATAGGCTCAATGAAATTTCCCAAACTGTTGTGGTCACAAGAAACACCTGGAGTGCTCTTCTGGTGGTTCTGAGTCAGAAAGCCTGAGGGGGGTATTTAGTGATTGTATCTTTCACTTAGTTGCCAGATGACTCACATGGTCACATGGCTCTGAGACACATGGACTTCATATGTACAAAAGTGATTATTTTAGCTAGTTTTCTCAAAGTGTGGTCTCCAACTAGAATACCAACATCAGTTGGGAACTTGGTAGACTGCAACCTTAGCCCAGATGAATAGGAACGTGAAGTGTGGCCCAGCTGCCCAGGTTTTAACATGCCCCTGGATGGTTCTCAAGTGGGCTAACACCCCGGAACCAGTGGTGTAGACCAACCTTTTTCTGTTGCCCTCTATTTGACAGATAAGGAGTGATTGCATTTTCCCTTTTGCTTCTGGACTTTGGGTGTTGAAGTTGGGTAGGGACACGTGCAGTAATTCCCGGGGGAAGGCAACAGATGGTTTCGGCTGTTGAGACTAGGGCATCAGTGGGTGTGGTCCTCCATTCTCTGTCCCCACTCCCAGAGCCATGGGTCTTGTCTGTAGACCAGGACTCAAGTTTGCCCAAAGGAACTGCTAAAAGACACAAGGCATGCAAAGAGTCAAAGCCCAGTGGTAAATCTGGCTGTATAATAGCGACTCCCCACTAAGAAATCCCCTGAGAACCCAGCTACCAAGAAGCCGCAGTTCCTTCTAAAGACAGGCAAGTTTCATTCTCAGAGAGGTTCCAGCCCTGCTTTCTGCGGTCAGCACCTGCTCAGCCCCAGGGTGGTCGAGGAAGGCCTCTTTAATCCGTGCCGCAGAACGTCTGAACTTGTAACCTGTGGAGGAGAGTGCTGGGGTTGAGCCACACATCTTCCTGTCCCACCGGTGGGAAAGACCGAGCGTCCCGCCGTCCTCGTTGTACTCAGAACCGGCTTTCCCAAACTTCCGTCACTTGGTTACAGCTTTCACAATTCTTCCAGTGTTCAAGTTCAGGCTGTACTGATTTTGCTGAATGGTTTTCATTTGAAAAGATAAGCAAATTTAGAAGACCTCACAAATGAAATTGTGAAGACAGCACAGAGTCCCCCTATACTCCATACATAGTTTCTCCTATTATTAATATCTTCCAATAATAGTGCATACTTGTGACAATTAATGAATGAAAACAGATATTTTATTGGGGCTGGTGTTGTGGCATAGCCGCGAAAGCCACCGTCTGAGACACCGATGTGGGTGTTGGTTTGAATCCCAGCTGCTTCACGTCTGATCCAGCTCTCTGCTAATGGCCTGGGGAAAGCAGCAGAAGATGGCTCAAATGCTTGGGCCCCTGCATCCACATTGGAGATGTGTCTGAAGTGCCTGGTTACTTGCTTTGGCCTGGCCTAGCCCCAGCCATTGTGACCACCTGGGGAGTAAACCAGTGGATGGAAGATATCTCTCTCTCTGTCTCTCTCTCTCTTGCTCTGTAACTCTGAGTTTCAAATAAATAATGCAAAATTAATACAATATTAATTAAAATCTGCACTTTATACATATTTCCTTAGTTGTTTCCTAATAGCCTGTTTTGTATATCTGGATCCCACTTCAGACACCACATTAAATTTAGCCACCACATTGTATTTGAGTCCTCACTCAGACCAACTGAACAGTGAACTGATGCAACAATGGTGGCACCATGGCCACTGTGAAGTCCATGAGTATCAAAGCCCTTTGTCAGGGAGATGTTTGGCCTCGCAGTGAAGATGCCCACATCCACATCTGAGTGCAGGGCAGACCCTGGGAAGCTGCACGTGACGGTTCAAGTGGCGAGGTCCCTGCCACCCACGTGGGAGACCTGGACTGCATGAATCAAAGGCATTGTAAGCATTTGAGCAGTGAACCAGCAGATGGGAGCTCTCTGTCTGTCTGTCTCTGTCTCTCACATAAATGAAAGCAAAAATCCTTTGTCTCTGACCCAGCATTCTCATGTCTTTTGCCAGCATCTAAAAAATGTTGATAAGCTAATTAGTTAACTTCCAAGCAGGGTAAACATCAGAACTCTTACGGTTCATGGCAAATTTTTGTTGCACAATGGCAGTATTTAAGAAAGGAGATGGAAATATTAAATTCATGAGTATTTAAAATAATCAAGTTATGAAAGGCTTAAAAATAGCCAGACTTATAAACAGAGTAACAAGCTGCATGGGTTTAACTTAGAAACTCAAGAAATAACAAGGGATTTGAATTAATAATATTCACAGATTATTTAAAAATCATGGTATCCTCTGAATAATTTTTCCCTACACACACACACTCACTCATTATCATAATGTCTTAAAACTCATATAGACAAAATTGAAACAAACCTGAATTCGTGTCATATTGAAACTCATTCTATAAGTGCATTTACTCAAAAGTATTTATGGCTAAGAATGACAAAGCTCTAGTACCTTCAGGGGTATTTGCATTTTAGCATAAGACGAACAGCTTTACCCATTAGTGGAATTTCTGTCGATGGAATTTAGGGCACCAGTGTGGAACTAGTGCGCCTCAATTCACGTTATGAGGCAAACACCTATTTTGCAGATTCAAAGGACAATCTAAAAGTCCTCTATCTTGATCTAGATAAGTCCTCAAAACCTAGAGCTAGTGCATAATTGGTGTTTGTTAAATACTTGCATGTACTAAAGGATTGTAATAAATTAATTAGTGATCAGATTCCAGTCATGGTCAGCTTTTCATTTTAGAAAGATCACTGCTAGGCAGGAATACAAGCCGGAGGCCTGTGACAAGCCCTAATAGTAGACATGCAGCCAAGGCTAAAGGGTTTTCCATCAAAATGTTACCTTCTTTAGCCAATAATTGGCCTCATTCTGGAAAAATGTCTATTGACTTATTGCCACGCCCCAAGGGAGACTAAAGGGCAGACTATGACATTCCATGTGACTTGGTAGCCCTAGCTTTCTACCATGAATGGTACTTCTCTGGACTTCCAAGCCATGAAGCAAGAGGGGCATCTTACGATGAACTCTTTAAGTTCTTGCAGTGCAAATCGACTGCAAGACACTGAGAACCAATGTGCAAGGTGACGCACTGTGAGAGCAAGTGACCTACTCAGCCTCTTCCCCAGACATGCCACTGTTTTCGCAACATGCTTATGAGCAAGCCTGAGCCACAGGCACGGAGCACCACAAGCCTCAACAATATGGTCTTCCTCTTTCTTAGGAGGGCCTGGCTGCTGCCGCGCTGAGGGCCATGTTAGCCCACATCAGTCAGCATCATGCAAACATCGCACCTACTGGTGTACCTTGGCTGATGGGGCAGTGATCTGTCTCCAGTAACATGGACACAGCTAGATCTGGGTTGGTTTTCTTAACCCACCAGGCTTCTGAGTAGCCCAGCACCTGTGCCCTTTTTGAATGTCTTATTCACCATCATGTTTTACAATGCAGTACTGAGTCTGATGAAACAACTCGACTGTAGTTGGCTTTGGGTCTGTTTGCTTCCGGTCAGTTATCTGAGTCGTCGAGCACGTGCAAAGCTCTTTTCTGGATGTTAGTCTTCGGGTTGGCATATTTCCCTTTGTGTAGGTTTGGCCATTACACTTTCCTCTTTGAATGGCAGATAGCTTGAGGCTACTCGAAACAAAGTGGCATGGGTAGGAATCTGAATCTGTTCTTTGCCCGAGGTTTCTCCTCTATGGTTGGCAGGTCTTTGAGAAAGGCTGCAACAGTTTTACTTCTTGCAGGTTGGACTGTGTTATCAGTTGGCTTTTCAAACCTTATAGTATCACCTTTCTTGATGCTGTTTTCTTTCAACTCTGCTTTCAAGCTTGCCAATTCTTGCCTTAGTTCATCACTTAAAAAAAGCACTCTTTTTAGCAATAGCAAAGTACAGCCAATACAGATTACTATTATGATCCTTTCTGATAGATTCTTTTGAGGTGATTTTCTTCTCCAATTATTGTAGGTGATCATTTTACCAAATATTTTGTGACAACAGAACAAGGGTCATTAATCTTTTAGCATGAAGTACCTGTGTCCTATCACCTACTGAGATTAAGAACTAAGCTCCTGGAAAAAGAACACAAAATGCCTTGGTTTAAATATAGTAGATGTACACTATGTCATTATATATAGTTATAAGGATCTTGAACATCAGTGGATTTTGGTATCTGCAAGGGTCCTGAAACCTACTTTATTTTCTGTGGTGGCTTTTGTACAACAGTTGAACTGAGTCATTTTGACAAATATTACACAGCCTTAAGTCTAAACTATTTGCTCTCCAACCCTTTGCATAAAAGGAAAGGTGATTCCCTGACCAAGGCTTACTGAAAGGATGTCTGGTGCTGGGGGCTATACACGCGAATATTTTGAAAAGGCTTCTTGCATACTTTTTAAGTTCACCAAAGTTTGAGAAACAGGAATTATTTCTCATTCTTTTCCCCTCTTCTGCATTTTTTTTCCTTTTCCCTTCCCATATCCAACCGCCCCAAAACCAAAGTCTTATGAGAAACACATAGGGGCTTTCCAAATAAGTACAACGAGTAGCAATCTCTCTGGTTACTCAGGAACTGCAAAATTCCTGTTTAAAACTGTTTAAATAGCAATGGTTTTGGACAAAAGCAGGAAACTGACATTTCTTGTACATCAAAAAAGAAAATGCAATTCTTCTCCATAGAAAACAATATTGACATGCAAGTTTATTTGTGTGCATATATATGTATATGAATTTATGTCATGTGGATGTGTAACACACAGGAATATATATATACATGCACACACTGGAAGAGCTACTTTGGATCAAGCCCATGATTCAGCCAAGCCAGCATTTTGTTTCTGTTAAATGCCCCAAAGAACAAAGCTACTCTAAAACCTTCCATAAACAAGGAAATTATCAAACAATTGAAGCTTTCACCTCATTGTCAATGTCAAAGTTGAAGGTCAAGTATAAACTATTTTACTTTCCTTTAGTATTCTACTTGATTTTATTTTTTGTGACTTTGCTCATTTTTATTTTGAAAGGCTGAGTTACAGAGAGAGAGAGAGAAAGAGAGAGAGAGAGAGCGCTTCCATCTGCTGGTTCATTCCTCAAATAGCCACAACAGATAGGGCTGAGCCAGAATGAAATCAGGAGCCAGGAGCTTCTTCCAGGTCTCCCACATGGGTGCAAGGGCTCAGGCACTTGGGCAATACTCTGCTACTTTCCCATGTGCATTTGCACATGGCTGGGTTGGAAGTGGAACAGCTGATACTCGAACCAGCACCTATATGGATGCCGACATTGTAGGCTGTGAGTTACAACCCTTTATGCTACAATGCCAGCTTCTGTTATTTGTGATTTTATTCGATTCCCTGGACAAGGTACTCCTATAAATACTTAACATAACAATCATTATTTTTGCAAATATCTTCTTAGTTCCTTGGGGGAGGCAAGCTCTGCATAAAAGTCTGTTTATAGAAACATAACTTTTCAGATAATGAGGTATTGAATACTCCAGTCCAAGTCTCCCACATGGGTGGCAGGAACTCAACTCTCTGAGATATCCCCTGTTGACTCCCAGGATTTGAATAACCAGGAGGCTGGAACCAGAAGCCAGAGCCAGAAATTGAAAATAGACACTCTAGTGTGGGGGCATGGGCATCTTACTTGACATGTTAACCAACAGGCCAATTTCCTGGCCCAGTCATATGAATTTCGATAAGTGTTCTATGATCATTCAATGGGAGAAGACTGCCTTTTAAACAAATGGTGGCTGGAAAGTTGAACTCCACATGACAAAGCATGGAACTGGATTCTTACTTTACATCATACCTAAAGATTGACTCAAAATACATCAAAGGCTTCAGTCTAAGAGATAAAACTATAAAACTCTTAGAAGAAAATGTAAGGAAAATAAAACATAGAAATATTGGTTTATGAAACTAAAAACAGAGTGAAAGGCAGTCCATAGATTGAGAGAAAATATTTTGTAGCCCATAGATCTGATAAAAAGTTAATATCCAAAACATGTAAAATACAGCTCAATAGCAGTAGAGCAAACAACCTGACTTAAAAATGGGCAAAGGACTTAAGCTGATTTTTCTTGGAAGAAGGTATACAAATGACCAAGAAGCACATGGAAAGATGGCTAACATCATTACTGATTAAAAAATACAAATCAAAATCACAGTGAAATATCATATTATAATAATAGTAGAGGAACTATTTTTAAAAATCCCGAACAACAAGTATTGATGAGGATGTGTGAAACTGAAACCCTTCTGATCTATTAGTGGGAATGTAAAATTGTGCAGTCTCTGTGGAATATAACAATTTCTCTGAAATTAAAAATATGATTACCGGGGCCGGCACTGTGGTGCAGTGGTTAGAGCCCTGGCCCGAAGCGCCGGCATCCCATATGGGCTCCAGTTTGTGTCCTGGCTGCTTCTCTTCTGATCCAGCTCTCTGCTATGGCCTGGGAAAGCAGTAGAAAATGGCCCAAGTCCTTGGGCCCCTGCACCCACGTGGGAGACCTGGAAGAAGCTCCTGGCTCCTGGCTTTGAATCGACACAGTTCCGGCCATTGCAGCCATCTGGGGAGTGAACCAGCGGATGGAAGACCTCTCTGTCTCCACCTCTCTCTGTAACTCTGTCTTTCAAATAAATAATAATAAAATAAATCTTTAAAAATATGATTACCGTATGTTCTAGCAACTCCATTTCTGGGTATATTCCCTAAATAATTTAAGCAGGGACTTGAAGAGATGTCAATACACTCATGCTCATAATAGCATCATTTGCAATGGTCAAAAGATGGAAGCAACCCAAGCACCTATCAGCACATGGTTGGATAAACAAAACATGGTATTTGCCTGTGGTAGAAAATTTTTTCAGCCTTAAAGAGAAAGGAAATTCTAACATGTCATATGACTTGGATGAGCCTTGAAAATATGCTAAGTGAAATAAATCAGTCACAGAAAGATAAATACAGCATGATCCCACTTATGTGAAGTATTCAAGTAATCAAACTCATAGAAACATGGAGTAGTGATTGCCAGGAGCTTGGAAGAAGAGAGAAACTGGGGAGTTAAGCTTAGCAGTTCCCCTTATCCATGGGTTTGCTTTCCAAAATTTCAGTTACCTACAACCACCTAAGGTCTGAAAATATTAAGTGGGAAATTCCAGAAATAAACATAAATTGACCTGTATATTGTTCTGAGTAGTGTGATGAAATCTTACACTTCCTGCGACATTCCTGCCTCTTACCTGCATCATGCCTTTGTCCAGTGTATCCACAGGTTGCCTGCTCATTAGTCACTTGGTAGTTGTCTGGGTTATGTGATTGGTTGTCATAGTATCATTGTGTTTGTATTCAACTAAACCTGGCTGTACTTAATAGTGGTCCCAAACCAGAAGCTTTTATTACAGTATTCAAATATTGTTATGATTTCCTATTTTATTACTAGTTATCATTACTTACTTAAGTGCCTACTTTACAAATTAAGCTTTATCACAGGTGTACATGTATAGGAAAACATAGTATAGTAAATATTACTCAGCAATGGAAATGTGTTCTGACAGATACATCTTTTGGTTGTATAAACTTCAGAGAACACAATCTTAAAGCAGCTAAGGCATCAATAGGTGACATAATCTTAGGGGACCACCATTGTATACATGGTCCATTTGTGAAAGAAATATCATGGTGTGGTACTATCTGTGGTTTCAGGCATCTGCTGGTGAGCTTTGAATATAATATATCCTCATAGATAATGGAACACTTTTGTATAGAGTGACAGTGATACAAGGTGAAAGAGTTCTGGAGATGGATGGGGGTGGTGGTAACAACAATGTAAATGCACTTAATGTCACTGACGTGGCATTAAAAACAGTTCAGATTAGAGGGCAGGCATATAACCTAGGTATTTGGCTAAGACTGCTGTGTATGATATTGGAGTATCTTGTTTCTGATAACTGCCTCAAGTTGCTGGCTCTGGCTTCTTGCTAATGTGACTCTGGGATACAGTGGTGATGGCTCAAGTAATTGGGTTGCTGCCACCCTTTGCAGGATACCTGGATTGAATTATTGGCTCCTGCCTTTAACCTCGGCCCAAGCCACAGTTGTTGTGGGCATTTGAGGAATGAACCAGAGGATAGGCTCTATCTGTGTCTCTGCTTCTCAAATAAATTAATTAATTTGAAAAATAGCTAAGGTAATGAGTTATGTTATGTACATGAGGATACTTCAAATAGCTCATGGAAAATGGAATTAAAGTATGAATTTGTTTGGGTACAAAATAATTTGAAATTCACTCATAGTTTTTTCATAACATGCATTTTCTATGAACTTTTTGAAGACCTCTCATACACTCATACCACCCCTCAAATCCCCAAATACCTTACCCAAACACATATATGAGCTTAAGTTGAGCCTTTGATGACTTATCTCCAGCTGACAGCTTGGCTGCAATTTCATGAGAGTTCCATGGGCGAGAACCACCTAGCTAATCCATTCCAAATAATTCCTAACTCTTACCTACATAGGAAAACAAATATTTATCATCTTTGACTCTTAAATTTTGGAATCATTTGCTTTGCATCAACAGATAACTAGAACAGTTGGAGAAAGCATTTCTTGTCCCATGTAATTATGCAGGGTGAGTGGCCTCATAGGAGCAAAGAAAGAACAAAAGTGCCTTACAAATGGTAAGGGCTTGGATACCTGTCATAATGGTATGCCTGACAGCCAAACAGAGAAAATAATAAATGGTACCAACTTGATAAAAAAACCACCTTTCCCTCCAACCTATGTTGCTTGAGCCCTGGTCTTGGGAAACCCAGAAAGACATTGTAAAATCTGGTTGGGAGGGAGAAATAAACAGACCCCAGACCTGTTTATTGTTATACTACTTGAGCCATGGCTCAGTACAGAGATAATGAAATAAATGAGCAGAGGGAATAGGGCAGTGTAGGACAAGGTTTGAATTGCACAAGATTGTGGTTTTGGTTTAGCCTAGATTGGATGTGTTAGTTTTTAAAAATTGTGGTAAAATGGGGATTTTCAAAAAGTTTATGAAAAAATGCATATGTTGAAAAATTATGTATAGATTTCAAATTTTTTTGCATTAAGATGAATTTATAATAACATGTCTGAACAGGAACTAGTTTGAAGCGCTAAGAAGGATAAGACATCAGTTTGAAAAGATTCCCCTATCACAACACCATGAATTCTGCTAAAATTGAAGCAAGAATAAACATTAAAATGATGGTAAAACTTGTGTGGAAGAATAGCGGAATCATCGATGCTTTATGAAATGTTTATGGTGACAATACCCCAAAGAAACGAGCAGTTTTCAAATGGATCATTTTAAGAAGGTACGAGATGATGTAGAAGATGAAGCCTGCAAAGCAAACCATCCACATGAATTTATTAGGAAAAAATTCAGCCTGTCCATGCCCTAAGTGAAGAGGATTGATGATGACAGCAGAAACAGCAGTGAACACAACAGACATCTCAACTGGTTCAGCCTACACAGGTACGACTGAGAAATTAAAGAGGAGTAGATTTTCTGCTCCGAGGCTCCCAACACTGTTGTGTCCAAATCAGCTACAGTCAGGAGCAGAGCTTTCAATGGAAATTTTAAACAAATAGAATCAAGACCCTGAAGCATTTCGCTCAACACTTTTAACAGGAGATGAAATCTTTTGGATCAGGATGATTCAAAAGAGAAAGCACAATCAAAGCAAAGGCTACCAAGGGGAGGAAGTGGTCCAGTCAAAGTTGAAGCAGATCATGCCAGAGCCAAGGTCATGGCAAAAGTGTTGTGGGGATGCTCTTGTTGACTTTCTGGAAGGCCCAAGAATGATAACCTCTGCTTATTAGGAGATTACTTTGAGAAAGTTAACTAGGGGCCAGCACTGTGGCACAGTGGGTTAATGCCCTGGCCTGAAGTGCTGGCATCCCATATGGGCACCGGTTGTAGTCCCGGCTGCTCAACTTCCAATCCAGCTCTCTGCTATGGCCTGGGAAAGCAGTGGAAGATGGCCCAAGTCCTTGGGCCCCTGCACCCATGTGGGAGACATGGAAGAAGCTCCTAGCTCCTGGCTCCTGGCTTCAGATTGGCACAGCTCCAGCCATTGCAGCCATTTGGGGAGTGAACCAGCAGATGAAAGACTCTGCCTCTCCTCTCTCTCTGCCTCTCCTCTCTCTCTGTGTATAACTCTTTCAAATAAATAAATAAAATCTAAAAAAAAAAAAAAGAGAGAGAGAGAGAAAGTTAACTAAAGCTTTAATGGAAAAAAGCCCAGGAAAGATTGATCAAAGAATCCTTCTCCAAGACAATTCTGCTGCTCATTCCTCTTGCCAAACAAAGGTAATAATATTGCAAGAGTTTTGCAGATGGAAATTGTTACACATTCACCAACCAATCCTGATTTGGCTCTTTCAGACTTCTCTTTTGTTTCCTAACTTAAAAAAATTCTTTAAAGGGCATTTATTTTTGTTCATTTATTTTGTCAGACTTTAAAATTTCATTTTAAATTCATAAAGGTGGTTAAATTCCTAGGACATCAGTTCTAAATGGTTGATATCACCACTAGCAAAAATGTCAAAAAATGTAATTGATGAAATTTCTATTGAGAAATGAAATTTATATTTCTGAGGACCTTTTGAAGTCCTCTCATACCTCATATACACACACACACAAACCTAAACCTCTTGTGAGTGTGTGAGTGTGTGTGTGTGCACATGTCTTTCATAACACAATGTCAGAAGTGGCATACTCTTGCTCCCTCTATAATGATCAGGTCTGGAATATGTGAGGGGACTAGACCAGAGTGTGGACATCAACAGGCAGGAATTGTAGGGGGTCAGTCTTGGAATCTGGTCACCATGCCTCATGTTTCAGCCCTCTGCAAGTCTGCCAGCCCTGTAGCAAGTTACTCCTGGAGTCTTTGAGCTCCAGCAACCCTCTTGTTTTGGGTCCCTGTAAGACAGCTCTAATCCGGTTATCCCACTTGTCTCATGAGAAAGCTGTTACTCTTTCCATACTGAACGGTAGAAATGCAGACTTAACGTTACTGCTTCTGTCTTCTGCCATCCAGTCTGCTGTGCCCCAGCTTCCTGCTTTCAGAGGTCTTCAGGAGGAGGGCATGCACCAAATGTAGGTACTAATATGCACTGGTAGTTCGTCTGCACTGGTGCAGATCTGCACATCTAGGCAATGTGTCTATTTCTCCAAGAGCTCTCTCACAAACCAACTCTGGAGCAATGGGGTGAGTGTTTGAGTTCTGGCAGCTCTGCAAACCCCAGAGGGAGAAGGGTCACTCGTCTCCCCACTATGCAGGAGTTATTCTCTTGGAGTTCCTCTGAGCACCATGACTCCTCCTCTGAATTCTCTTTTCCATAGACTCTTACCTTTTGCTCATGTAAGCTGCCTAGAGTGGTTACTAGTTCGCCCTTCATGTTTCGGCTCTGGAGAGAGGTGCCTGGCAGCGCCTGGTTGCTTTCTTTAGAACACAGACATACTCATTGTCCAAAGGCCTCAGCTCTGGGCTCTAGCAGCAATTCTTTTTTTTTTTTAACTTTTTAAAAAATTTTTATTTTCCCAAGGAAACCTTTTATGCAAGGAATACAAACTTCACACATTTCATAAATACTACTTCAGGAACATAGTGATTCTCCCCACTGTACCCACCTTCCCACCCACACTCCTACTCCTGTTCCTCCTCCCTCTCCTATTCCCAGTCTTATTTTTTACTAAGATCTATTTTGAATTAGATTAACACACAGAAAATTAACTCTATACTAAGTAAAGAGTTCAACAAATTGTATGAAAAAAAAAAAAAACAAAACTGTTCTTCAACAGTCAGACAAGGGCTGCTCAAAGTCATGGCATCTTGAAGTTGATTTCACTTTTTTTTTTTTAAGTGTTCCTTTTTTTTTTTTTTTGAGAAACATAATTAACTTTAAAGAAGAACCAAGAGTGATACATCTTTTGCAAGCACTTAGACATAACTATAACTTATGAGGCATAAGCATTTCCTCCACTTAATACACTAAAACAAAGTAAATCTTTGAGAACAAGTTTTACTATTAACTCTCATAATACAACTCTTTGAGGACAGAGGTCTTGCATGGGAAGTTAGTTACCGTAACTCCTGTTGTTAATTTAACAATTAACACTCTTATGTATGACGTTGGTAGTCACTGGAGGCTCTTGACGTGAGCTGCCTAGGCTGTGGAAACCTTTTGAATCCACAGACTCTCTTGATGGAAAGGTCTCATTTCACTTCCTGTTCTTTGTGATGATGACCTGGGAACTGGAGCAGGGGAGATCCTTTGTGCTTCACCCCTGCCCAAGCCTTTGTAAGAAGAGCAGTCTTGTCCCCAACATGTACAAGGAGTGAGAACAAGCAAATGAGGCCCACTTTTAATGTGTCCAAACATTAAAAAAACAAACTGGAAAACCAAATATATCCTATTATGAAATCTTGACCAATGTGCCTTCACATCATCAAACCCAAAAGCCATGGTTTTTATATGACTGAAAGTTGCTCAAATATTAAAGATGACTGAAGTTAATTACCATTATTTTATATTTAGGTTTTCTGTTAGCGAATCAGATGAGTAATAAGCTCAGATGAGTAATAAACTAAAGATGTATATGATTAATACAGCATTACTTATCATTATTTGCTTCTTTAATATAATTTAATATTCATGCCTTCATTTCTAATACTTTTTATAATTACTAATGATGGTATTTTAACAAAGATTTTTACTTTATGTTCTACTGATTAATGAAAATTAAACCACCTTCTGTAATTGTTGTAATAGTTTTAGGTTTTTCTTATTGATATTTTGATTTAGAAAACTTTGGCTTTACTAAGCCTTGGTGGACTGCTTTAACAAAGTGAAATAGCAAATATAAATTGATTTTGTTGTTGTATTTGTTTCATTTTTAGAAGTTTTTGCTGATTTTGTTAATAGTATGCAATTGTTCATCCAAATAACTGCAGAGAATAAAAATTCAAAATTCATTTTATTTTCTGTCAAAGAAAATAATTTTCTGCCTACTCTTTGGAGAACCTCATTGTTTCACACTACTCTCAGGACAATTTAACAGCACTTCCCCAGCATACTCATTCTTCTATCTGAAAGTGGCTTGTAAGATCAATGTATGTGCTTGATAAAGTCACTTCATCTTTAGGCAGATGGAAATATTTGATATCATCCCAAAAGTGTTCCAAACAATGTAGCTGTCATTGACAAAGTCTTAAATCCTGGTAATAAATTCTCACTGCACCATTCATGGCACAAAGATTGGTTCTGGTCACAATTCTGGGTGTACATTTTTATTACCAACCCTAGTAGCACAATTATGTTTTCTCTTGGCAGTCTTTTTAAGTTACAACTAAATTTCAGATGAAGTAATTTATGGTCCAGTGTTGTGATACAGAGGGTTATGCTGCTGCCTGTGATGCCAGATCCTATATTGGAGCACCAGTTCGAGTCCTGGCTGCTCTGCCTCTAATCCAGCTCCCTGCTAATGCACCTGGGAAAGATTTGAAAGATAACTCAAGTACTTGGAATCCTACAGCCACATGGGAGACCAGATTGGAGTACCAGGCTCCTGGCTTCATCTTGGCCCAGCTGATGGTTGTGGCCAATTTGGGAGTGAACTAGCAGATGGAAGATTCTCTTTCTCTTTCCCCACCCCATTTCCCCAGGACTCCCATGTGGGTGGCAGGAACTCAAGTACTTGGGCTATTGTCTGCTGCCTCCCAGCACATTATTAGGCAGCTGGGTTGGAAGCAGAGCTAGGATGTGGGCATTTCAAGTGGCAGTGTAACCCACTGCACCACAATGTCTGCCCCCTTTTTAAAAAGGAGTTTTCTTTTTCCTCCCTTTGAAAAATTTCAAGTTGTGAGCTGAAATTGATAGGTCTAAGAGTCAAAGAGATCACACAAACAAGACAAGTATCTGCTAATACTAACTGATAGAATCAAAAAGGGAGAGAAAGATCCAACATGGGAAGTGGGATACACAGCAGACTCATAGGATGGCAGATGTCCTAAACAACACTCTGGCCTCAGAATCAGCCCTCAAGGCATTCAGATCTGGCTGAAGAGCCCATGAGAGTATAGCAGGCATGGAAAGCCAAGATATCATGGAAAAAAAAAAAAAAGACCTAAATGAATGATCTCGGTGAGTGAGATCCCAGTGGAATGAACGGGGCCATCAAAGAAGGAGGTACCCTTCTCTGAAGGGAGGAGAGAACTTCCACTTTGACTATGACCCTATCGGAATAAGATCAAAGTCAGCGAACTCTAAAGGCTTCCATAGCCCTGGCAACTCATGACTAGAGCCTAGGGAGATTACTGACGCCATGAACAGGAGTGTCAAATTGTTAAATCAGCAACAGGAGTCACTGTGTACTTACACCCCATGTGGGATCTGTCCCTAATGTGTCGTCTAAAGCCAAGTGATGCTATAACTAGTACTGAAACAGTATTTTTATACTTTGCGTTTCTGTGTGGGCACAAACTGATGAGGTCTTTACTAATTATATACTGAAGTGATCTTCTGTATATAAAGAGAATTGGAAATGAAAAAAAAAAAAAAACAACCTGGTGTTAAAATGGAAATGGCATAGAAAATTAATTAATTAAAAAAAATTATGTAGGATCTCTGTCTTTAATGTGCTGTACATTGCTATTTAATGCTATAATTAGTAATCCAATGGTAGTTTTTTCACTTTATGTTGCTATATGGGCAAAATGTTGAAATCTTTACCTAATATATACTAAACTGATCTTCTGTATACAAAGAGAATTGAAAATGAATCTTTACATGAATGGAAGGGGAAAGGGAGCGGGAAAGGGGAGGGTTGCGGGCGGGAGGGAAGTTATGGGAGGGGGGAAGCCATTGTAACCCATAAGCTATACTTTGGAAACTTATATTCATTAAATAAAAGTTTAATAAAAAAAAAAAAAGAAAAATTTCAAGTTGTTCCATTATCAGGCACATGAAAAAAATTATATTTATTTATTTTCTATTATGAAATCCAGGTTATCAATTCCTACCATATTCTCATTGATTCAGCATTCAAAAATATAACTCTATTCAGTATTTGGGGAATTTGAATGTGTTTTATCTACATATAATTAAAATAAATGTTTTTATACCAAAAATATAAAATTATTATAGGGTTGTTTTTTCAAAAAGTTATGTTTCTGCTAACATATTCGGAATGTTTTATTCGAATAAAAGGTAAAATAAGATTATAATTTATGACTATTGCATAATTAATGAAATTGCATTTGTAATTAAAATTTTAAAATAGATAATTTAAATTAAACTGAAATTTGTTTGAAAGTTTAATTAAATCTTAAGTGTTTCATGAAAATAATACAATTCTTTTTCTTCTTTTTTATTTTTAAAAAATGTATTACTTATTTGAAATTTCCTGTTAGAGATGCCACCTGCCTTTACCTGGCCAGCTAGGTAATGGAAGTCAACAGGGTGCCTTCCCCCAGGAAGTTCACACCACCCTTAGGATGTAGGCTATATGAAGAGATAGATGAGTCTGGGCCTCATAATTTACAAGGCCTCAAAGCCCATCTGACTATTATCAAGCCCCTTCTGTCAGGTTCTATTTGCCTCTCAATCAAAGAACTTATCTGTAGCTTAGACAGCACCTTTCTTAGCTCCTCTAATAATGACTCTGTCCTTTGTTCTAGACCCTGTCTAGTGCACTTGGGCCTCATTCCTTTGTAACCATAGCCTCTACTCTACCACCAATGGCTCTACTCCCAACCTGTGTGTACTGCTGGTCCTCTCCCCCACTTAATGTTGTATGATTATTCAGATTTCTCTACAGACAAACCCTGCTACCTGCAAAAGTTAAGTGGCTTTTCTCCCAGTCTTGGCTGGAATCAGCTTTAAGCCACATCCATCAAACTGTCCCCACAAGGGTCCAGAGACCCCTCCATTTCCTCTCTATAAAATCCTCTCTTTACCTGGTTAATGCTACTCTTAGGATCATTGGTTACTATTGTCTTTTATACTACAGTGCCTAAGTGTTTACCACAGGTGATAATGGAACCAAACCAAGGCCTTCAACAACCAGGCGGTCAACCAAATGCTGCTACAGAAATATACTCCCCAACCAGGAGACAGCGGCTTGAGATATTGCCCCATGCCAGCAGAGAGTACCTCGTCACCCCCTGTCAGCAGGAAGTAGCTCTAAAGACAGATCATCGTCCCTCTACCCCTCCTGGACTTTTGGGACTAATATAATCCCATATAAACCCTGCTTTATAAAAAACAGAAGGGGGGAATGTTAGGAAACTGGCACAGTTTTAGCCAGCTGGCCACATGGCCCAGCTACCTGATCCAGGCTCCACCCCCATCCTAATGGGATTCCCTGCTTCTGCTTTCCTGCCCACCCTCAGGCGAAGTTTTAAAAGGGCCTGTTCCTGAACACGTGCTCTCTTGGTTCTTCTCTCTTGAGCCTTCTCTCCTGTGCTCTCTTGGCCTCTCTCGGCTTCTCTCCTCTCTTCTCCCTCCTCTTTGTCTCTCTTACAGTCTCTTTCTCTCTTTTTCCTTTGCTGCCCCTTCACTCCGGTCTGTAGGGTGTTCCCCAATAAACCCTTTCCCTTAAAAAAAATGTATTACTTATTTGAAAGCAGAGTTACACAGAGAAAATGAGAGGCAGAGAGAGAGAGAGAGAGAGAGAGAGAGAAGTCTTTCATCCACTGGTTCACTCCCCAGCTGGCTGCAACACCTGGAGCTGTGCCGAACTGAAGCCAGGAGCCAAGAGCTTCTTCCGGGTCTCCCATGCAGGTTCAGGGGCCCAAGGACTTGGGCCATTTTCTACTGCTTTTCCAGGCCATAGCAGAGAGCTGGATTGGAAGTGGAGCAGCTGGAACTGGAACCTATGCCCATATGGGATGCTGGCACTGTGGCTTTACCCACTGTGCCACAGCGCTGACCCCATAATACAATTCTTATTTCTAGATTTCCATATAGGTAAGAAATTGGTATTACTCTTCATGATATTACATCTGGACCTATTGGATACAATTTTTATGGAAAAAATGAATTGCTCTATATTGCAAATATTTGTTAGCCATTGTGTGCAACTGATGCACTTCCCATACAAATCTGCCAAAACTTTCAGCAACATGTTTTGGAGCATGAACAGAAGCAGGAGAATGGATTTTTCTAGAAAGTGATGTGTCTTGCAGACATTTTTATTTCAATGTTGTGAGAAAAGAAGGATTTGGTTGCCTTGTGTCTTACTAAGAACTCTGCCTCTGGATCGTCCCAGAATCTGCGGCTCTCTGCTCTGCCATGCTCCCTAACAGAGCCTAGTGCTGTGGGCTATTTTGGTTCCAGTCACAGGACAAGAGGTACAGAGAAGTGTTCCCTGTGGTCTAAACCTATGGGTCAAGACTGCAGATAGTTTCTGCTGTGGTTTATACTGTCAGCACATTGGATGAGTGCAAAAATATCTGTTCAGTATGTTTTTACTGAATCAGAGAATCTGAGTAATTAGGTCACCTTAACTGAGAATGGATCTGGTGCTGTGAATGCCATGAACTCAGAGCAGATGGGGGTTGATGGAGATTTTAATGTTCCAGGAGCTCTAGTGTCATATTGGTTGTAAATTGTTTTATGTCTAATTAATATTTTAAATGTATTAATAATTGACATTCTTAAAAAGATAACATTTGTCTAAATATTCACATAATGTTATACAAGTAAAAAATATTAGGAGCTTAAGCAATTAGATTTCTCTGAACATTTCTTAAAAACTTAATCAAAGGCTTTTTAAAATTTAATTAAAATAAAGATTCATAAGTGGTCTAAGTCCCATATGAAACACATGAAGTACAAAATATTGCTAAGTTTAGAAGGCTTATTAAAGCTGTTACTCCAAAAACAATTATAAAGAGCATAGAGAAAGCATCACTTTTTATTCTTATCCTTCACATTCCCAGAGTTTTGCTTTTTCGCTTTTGTGGAGCTGTTCACAATCCTGGCAGCCACAGTTTTATTATTTGTTTAGGATTTTAGTGAACTTACGGGACCTTAAAGAGAATGAAGGCCACCACAGACCAGGTTCTGGGGTGCAAGTCGCTCTCCTTGAGTTGGATCGTATAAGGCTGCTCGAACTCATGTGTGGTTCAGAGGCTGAACCTGTTTTATAGACCATATCACTCCTTCCTTCATGTTCCTGCTTCTTACATTTTTGTATATCGTCATAGACTTCTGTTATTCATGTTCGATAGCAAGGTAGACATTAGCCTACGTGTGCGAGAGGGGCTGTAGAACAAAAATGGGAATTTTTTGTGTGGTTTAATGAGGGAAGGAGCTGACAAGCATGCCTTGGGAGCAAACTAGCATCTGCACTTCAGAAGTCTTGTCCATGTTCAATAACTGCTAGGTGGGTCCCGGCCCTCTCCCAGAGGCAAGCTAGGGTAATCTTTACAGCCCTGCACCAGGAGGTTTTTAGATCCAATAACACTGTGTTGATAGAGTCATGGGAGGAGTTTCATGAATTCCACTTCCAGAGAGCCCTCCACCAAGCAGTATCCCAGAAGAGGAAGGGGAGAGGAGAAATGGTGGGCTACGCCCTAGCCAGAGAGACTCCAGTCTGAATGTCCTCTGCTGAGATGACTGCCTGATCTGTCAGGTGTATTCTTTTTTTTTTTTTTTTAATTTGAAGGCAGAGTTACAGAAAGAGAGGGAAATATAGAGATCTTCCATCTTCTGGCTCACTCCCCAAATGACTGCAAAGGCCAGGATTGTGCCAATCTGAAGCCAGGAGCTCCTTCTGGGTCTCTCATGTGGGTAGCAGGGGCCCAAGGACTTGAGCCATCCTCTGCTGCATTCTCAGGCACATTAGCAGGGATGCTTAATTGGAAGTGGAGTGACAGGGACTCGAACTCTTGCCCGAATGGGATGCTGGCATTGGGGGAGGAAGGCTTAATCCATTATGCCACAATGCGAACCCCTTTCGTCTGTATCTTTTTTTTTTTTTATTAAACTTGACTGGCATGTCTACTGCTACTCTGTGTCTCATGTCAAAAATTCTTTTCTTGCATGAAGACAAGAACCTCTAATACAGCCATCTCCAGTATTTGGTGAGAGAAACACAAGTATTTATCATTAGTATTTTATTAAAATTAGTACCCATAATCAGTGGACACACACACACAGAAGTAGACAAGAAATATCCATGAATATAATTTACCAATATTTAAAAGTCAATACAACTGCAAATAATCCATTCCATTGATGTCTCTTCAGTATTATAGCCATTTTTGTGCATTTCATTTTGAATTTTCTCTTTTGAGCTTTATTTTGAACTCTCTCAAACATGGCATAACTTGACGGTCTGGACCCCTTTAAACTGCTGGGGCTTGCTCCTTTTAGCTTTGCCCTTCATGCTTTATGACAAAAATAGTATGCTCCAAATCAGCCTAGATGTATTTGTGCAATAAAGACTTTGGGGGCTGGTGCTGTGGTGTAGCAGGTAGAGCTGCTGGCTGCAGTGCCAGCAACCCATATGGGCACTGGTTCAAGTCTCAGCTGCTCCACTTCCGATCCAGCTCTCTGCTATGGCCTGGGTAAGCAGAAGATGGCCCAAGTCGTTGGGCCCCTGCACCCACGTGGGAGACTTGGAAGAAACTCCGGGCTCCTGGCTTTGGGTTGGCACAGCTCCGGCCGTTGCAACCACCTGGGGGAATGAACCAGCAGATGGAAGACTTCCCTCTCTCTCTTTAAATAAATATTTAAAAAAGAAAGACAAATAAATGCCTACTTTCTTAAAATGGAAAATTAAAAAGAAATAAAGACTTTGAATTGGAGGCTTAAGTTAGGGACTGAAGCGGGAGGGTGGGAGTGCCCACGAGAATTGTAAGGAGCCAGAGCTGCTACTACTGCTGTTCACTGAACAAGAAGCAAGAGCATTTTTAAGACTATAATTCCACATTAATATTTCCCTTTTATCATACTACCATACCTAATTTTTATAATAACCCTGGTTTTGTAGATCATTACAATATCCTTCTAGGGTAATAAGATAAATCTTTGGAAACAAGAAAAGAGAGAAAAGAGAGAGCATGTCTTTATTTTTGGAGGTTAGTGAATGCCTACTCATGAGTCATTAGAGGGAAACATGTGTGGGGTATGTGTGTTGTGTAGTGTAGCATATGTATGTATAGAAATGGCACCCCGGGTTCTAGTCCCGGGTGGGGTGCCGGATTCTATCCCGGTTGCTCCTCTTCCAGTCCAGCTCTCTGCTGTGGCCTGGGAGTGCAGTGGAGGATGGCCCAAGTGCTTGGGCCCTGCACCCGCATGGGAGACCAGGAAGAAGCACCTGGCTCCTTGCTTCAGATTGGCATAACGCGCCGGCCGTAGTGGCCATTTGGGGGGTGAACCAACAGAAGGAAGACCTTTCTCCCTGTCTCTCTCTCTCACTATCTAACTCTGCCTGTCCAAAAAAATAAATAAATAAAAAAGAAATTGTGGGTGCAGTGTGTGTGTGTGTGTGTGTGTTGTGATGAGAAGGGGGAAATAGGCTGAGACTTATGCTAAGACACATATGACACTCTCAAACATTTTTGTAATTTTTGACATTTATTAATTAAATTAGTGGATAGTGCTGGTTTTGAGCATGTTGGTATTGGAAGGATTTTAGCTTGAGTCAAAGGGATTTATATTTATATATATACACACACACATATATGTGTATATATATATATACATACATATATATATATATAAAATACCACCTTTTTTCTATTTTGAAACAAAATCTGAAATCTTCTTGCTTTAAGGATAGAACTTACACCCTCATGACTGGTACATTATAGATGAGGGAGGAGAGAAAAGGTCTGGTGTAGAGTTATGGTGGCTCTTTAAGTGACAATAAAGTTATTTATAAATTTATACAGAGGGAGATTCTATACAGAGGTGGGTGGTCCAGGCACATCCTGGCAGTGCAGTGAGTCCTCCGGAATTCAGACTCATTTTGCCTTTCCACACTGAATTCCTCCTGTAGGGGTTCTTGTCCAGGGCTCAAGCTGCTCACTCTGCCATCAGGACCAAGAGAAAAGGGGCCGGGGGAACAGTGGCACAATCTCTAGTAATAACGCAATGGAGTCTTTGGGAAGTGTACCCACCAAAGGTGGTAAAAGAAAGAGGATGAGAAGGGAAAATCAATAAGACTGGGAAACAGATTGCTTGTGAAGGACAAAAGAGAAGAGAGGTGCTAAGCAGGATGTCAAGTGTTTTGGTTTGGTGTGAGGGTGACACCATTCACTTAGAAGTAGTGGAAGAGGATTGGGCTCTGGAGAGTATGAGGCTAGCGTTGGATATGTTGAACCTGCACTACCTCTATACTTGATCTTAGCCTAAAGGCTGAGAAGCAATGAGCTGCCTTTAAAACAACCAAAAAGAGATGTTAAGTAGACAGTTGGACACATCTGCTCTATTTCTTCACTACGAAGAGAATCCTTTTGTCAGAAGCAGTGCTGTGTGGTCAAACATGATGGTGAATAAGACAGTCAATAAGGCCTTAGGTGGACCACACAGAAGCACGATGAGCTTGGAGAGCCAACCAAAATCCAGATGTGTCCATGCTGCTGGGGACAAATCACTGCCTCCCCCAAGATATGCCAGCAGGCAAGATGTTCTCACGATGCCTATTGCTGGTGTCTACCTCAGCCAGGGGGACTCCATGCTGTTGAGTGGAGCCTCCACGCCCGTGGCTCAGGCGTTTGCATGTGATCACATTGAGGAAACACTAGTGTGGGAAAGGGACTCAGTATGTCACATGTTCACAGAATGGATCACTTTGTCCATTGATTCTCAGCGTTCTGAAGCCTATTTATGCTCTAAGTACATGTTGGGGTGGGTCCAGTCTTTTTTCTTTTAAATTAATTTATTGGAGCCAGCATTGTGTAGTGCAGTGGATTAAGCTACCCCTAGTTTTTATTTTTTCTAAAGGATTTATTTATTTGAAAGTCAGAAGTACAGAGAGAGAGAGAGAGAGAGAGAGAGAATCTTCCATCTTTCAGTTCACTCCCCAGGTGGCTGCAACAGCCAGAGCTAAGCCAGGCTGAAGCCAGGAGTTTCATCTACATCTTCAACATGGGTAGCAGGAGCCCAACCACTTGGGTCATCTTCTGCTGCTTTTCCCAGGCCATTAGCAGGAAGCTACATGGGAAGTGGAGCAGCCAGGACATGAATTGGCACCCATGTCAGCATTGCAGATGGCAGCTTTACCTGTTACATCACAGTGCTGGCCCCTTGGGTCCAGTCTTAAGATTCCCCTCCTGCCTCATGGCTTGATGGCTTTCCTCTTATGAAAAGCTCAGGTCACTTGATTACATATCGGGTCATGGTCAGCCTGTGAGTCTCCTCCATGACTCAGTAATACATTAATATACATTGCAGAATGAGACAAGTTATTTGCTGAAGAGGATAGAATTTTGCTTGAAAACTCTAGAAGCCTTGGCTGTGTGTCTACTGTAGAGGCTTGCCATAAGCTTCTTGCTTGGTCTCCTGCCTGGTGTTTCCTGCTTCTACCAAACTTTCATGTCGCTGGCAGAATGATCCTTTTAAAACTGAAATCTGATCATGTCTGAATCTGATCATTAGTTCATTCAGTCACAATCCTTTGACACATAATTTTAATGAGCATGGATTACATGCTAGTTCTAGGTCTTAAGGATTCGGCAGAGAACAGAATGGAGGGCCTTTGCTTTGTGGCATTGTTAAATCTAGTGGAGGAAGAGGAGGAAGGGCAGAAGGGGAAAGAGGAGAAGTGGAAATTCTGTGAATGAAATAGTTTTAAAGTATAATAATTATAATGAGGACAAAAACAAGTCTTACGATGCTCAGATAATAAGGGGAGCGGGGAGACCCGTTCTAGGTGGTGAGCTCAGGGGAAAGCCTTCTGAGGGGCTGACAATAGGCTACAACCTGGAGGATGAGAGGAAGCCAGCCAAGTGGAAAGGAGCTAAGCACAGCCCTGGGGGAGGGCACGTGATGCTTTCCATTCTGTTGTCTTCCAGGCCTGTGACATGAAGTCCACCAGACAGTGCAGGACCTAAAAGGACTTCACAGTCTCGTTCCTGTTGTGTTGGTTGGGAATCACATTCTTCCATGGGCAGCAGGGACCCAACTCCAAGGGCCTAACCAAATTGGAAACAGACTGCTCTCTTGACATGTTGGCTCCTCATGCCACAGTGTAAACACACCACGAAGGCATAACTGATTGCCTAGGGTAACCAATGCTGACATTCAAGGGTGCATATTGTTGCTTTCCTCAATGCCATGGAGGAATGTGTCCCTGGAGTCCAGGACATTTCTGGGCTTCTTCTCTACCTCCGTGTCAGGTGGGAAACATCAAAGGACAGCTCCAGGAACTAAATTCACAAAAGGCTCAGCAACCCCAGCAGTGAAGATCTGGGCAGCCACCAGTTATGAATCCTCGGTGACCTCAGAGGATAGGCAAAGCCGAGTTTCAAGGATTGAGTGGTAAGGACCCGTTAGAAACCTCCCCACCTACTACTTCACTTCCCAGGCTTGATGCACAAATACAAAGCTTCTAGGTAACACCGCCTAGATGACTGTCAGACTTTCCCGTGTCTGAGTCAAGATCTCCAGAATTTGTTTCAGCCCCAAAATACATCTACTCATAACAATAAACTATGCCCCAATATTTAGTGCAGCAAGAATTCATCAAGAAAAACACAACAAACTAATGAGAAACATTTAATTGTGATTTTATTATAGCATTGTTAATATTAGTTTGAATATTGTATTTGGATAGGTGTATGATAGATATTGGTACTTAATTTATCGCCAACACTTTTAACTCTAAATCTAATTCAGTAGAACATTTTAAAAATGATCATCTCATTTTCATTGATCCCTCACTATTCACAATTATTTTTGCCAAATCTTTTTCCTTTAGTGACAATGCAGTTATTTGTATAGATTCAATAGCAACATGTTTTTGGATATGATATGTGAAGTTGATTTGCAACTAATTTTTTTTTTCTTTTAGACTTCCAGTGAATTTATTTAATTGGGCAATGACAAGCTCAGGATTAGGGAAGAAAAGTTGTACTTCCTATGTGGAATCATTGCCTGAAACATCCCCTTGGGAGCTATCCTGGTTACTACAACTCTTTATGGTTTCTAGAGATCAAGCCTTAATGGTAGCCAAGGTCATTTCCTGGCCAACTCAGACCTTTAGAAGGTTTCTCAGACACTGAATCACCCACATGTAGAAGTAATGCAGGTAAAATATGATGGAGATGAATTTCTCAGGTTTGGCTTTCTATGTCGGAATAGAAGAGCAATTTTCTATGTTGGAATAGAAAAGCAACTTGGAGTGATGAGGACTTTTAGAAAAGTAATTCCTACAAAATCTTTCAATAGAAGTTAATCTTCTCTTCTGGGCTTACTGGATGCTTAAGTAGGTAGATTTGTTGGTGATACACTGCAAGTTGGCTTCTCACTGTGCTTATGTCAGTGGATCCGTTTAAAACACAATGATATTATTATTGATAACAGGGAATGAGCTGTAAACAAAAAAAAATCTGATAACTTGTGAAGGGAAAAGGATGACTACATGTCCTTTAGTTGTCATATGGGCTCAGCTTTGCCTCACTAATTGCTATTTATTAAGGTATTTAACTCATCAGTTCAGGCCACTGTGACAAAATTCAGTAATTGGGTAGCTTAAGCAACAGATAGTTATTTTATTTATTATTTATTTATTTATTTTTAGTTTATTTGACAGATAGAGTTAGACAGTGAAAGAGAGAAAGAGACAGAGAGAAAGGTCTTCCTTCCATTTGTTCACCCCCCCAAATGGCCGCCCGCCCGGAGCTACACGGATCCAAAACCAGGAGCCAGGTACTTCTTCCTGGTTTCCGACGCAGGTGCAGGCGCCCAAGCACCTGGACAATCATCCACTGCCTTCCTGGGCCACAGCAGAGAGCTGGACTGGAAGAGGAGCAACTGGGACTAGAACACGGTGCCCATATGGGATGCCGGCACCGCAGGCGGAGAATTAACCATTTGAGCCACAGCGCTGGCCCCACAGATAGTTATTTCTAACAGTTTTGGAGGCCTGGAAGTCCAAGATCAAGATGACAGCAAACTCCTGATCTGCAGACTCCATCTTCTCACTGGTCTCACATGATTGAGAGAAAAATCATCTTTCTGGCGTTTCTTCTTACAAGGGTGTGAGTCCAGTTGACCAGGGCTTGACCCTTGTGAACTTATTACTTCTCTAAAGCCCTAACTCCATCACACTGGGGACAAAAACATGCAGATCATAATGTTCAGATAAACAACTTATAGAAAAGTGAATATAAGTTACTTTCTCTAATGCAATGAAAATGAGTTTTCTGTAATATATGTAAATGATTTCCAGTAGAAAGGACAATCTGAAAGGTTGTGGCTTCATTGACCTGTAGGACATTAATCATGTCTGTAGCTAAATTAGTGTTCTTTCTTCAAATGACTGTAAGTATTTCGATTTTTCCTATGATCATTTCAGCAAGTTTTACCTTCCTTCTAACTTCCTCATTCATGAGTTAAATCTTCAGTACATGCTCACTCAAAGATACACACACACACACACACATACACACACCCCATAATGAAAGATGACAAAACACCAATCAGAATGGCTAAAATTAAAAAAATGTTGATGCTAAGTACTTGCAGGGATGTAGAACAAATAGAATTCTCTTATACTGCTGATTTGCAATATAAATCAATATAAATTGAAACAATCAGGGCCAGCACCTTAGCATAGTAGGTTAAGCCTCTTCCTGTGCCACTGATATCCCTTATGGGCACCGGTTTGTGTCCTGGCTGCTCCTCTTCCAATTCATCTCCCTGCTATGGCAAGTGGAAGATGGCCCAAGTGCTTGGGTCCCTGCACCCATGTGGGAGACCCAGAAGAAGCTCTTGGCTCCTGGCTTTGGATCAGGTGACAACTAACTGAGCACCAAAGGGGAAACCTGTTGAAGTGAAATGGACACTATAAGAAACAATGACCTGATCATCTCTTGTACTGACTGTTGATGTACAATGTAATACTTTATCCATTTTAGTATATTTTTTTTGTTCTAGTACTATTGGTTGAACTCTGTAATTAACACACAATTATTCCTAGGTGTTTAAACTTTAATTGAAAAGTAATCCCTGTTAAATATAAGAGTGGGAATAAGAGAGGGAGGAGATGTACAATTTGGGACATGCTCAATCGGACTTGCCCCAAATGGTGGAGTTAGAAACGTGCCAGGGGATTCCAATACAATCCCATCAAGGTGGCATCTACCAATGCCATCTCACTAGTCCAAGTGATCCATTTCAGTTCACAATTGATCACACTGATAGGTCTAAGAGTCAAAGGGATCACACAAACAAGACTAGTGTCTGCTAACACTAACTGATAGAATGAAAAAGGGAGAGAACGATCCATCATGGGAAGCGGGATACACAGCAGACTCATAGAATGGCAGATGTCCTAAATAGCACTCTGGCCTCAGAATCAGCCCTCAAGGCATTCGGATATGGCTGAAGATCCCATGAGAGTATTTTAGGCATGGAAAGCCAAGACACTCTGGAAAAAAAAAAAAGAAGACCTAAATGAAAGATCTCTGCGAGTGAGATCCCAGTGGAAAGAACGGGGCCATCAAAGAAGGAGATAGCTTTCTCTGAAGGGAGGAGAGAACTTCCATTTTGACTATGACCCTGTTGGAAAAAGATCGAAGTCGGTGAACTCAAAAGGCTTCCATAGCCTTGGCAACTCATGGCTAGAGCCTAGGGAGATTACTGATGCCATAAACAAGAGTATCAAATTGTTAAGTCAGCAACAGGAGTCACTGTGTACTTTCGTCTCATGTGGGATCTGTCCTTACTGTGTTGTCCAATGTGAAGTAATGCTATAACTAGTACTGAAACAGTATTTTACACTTTGTGTTTCTGTGTGGGTGCAAACTGATGAAATCTTTGCTTAATATATACTAAATCGATCTTCTGTATATAAAGAGAATTGAAAATGAATCTTGATGTGAACGGAATGGGAGAGGGAGCGGGAGATGGGGGGGTGCGAGTGGGAGGGAAATTATTGGGGGGGGGGGAAGAAGCCATTGTAATCCATAAACTGTACTTTGGAAATTTATATTTACTAAATAAAAAAAAGAAAAGTGTAAGTAGAGACCTCAATGACTTTTTCCTTAAAAAATGAGATTTATTACATTTATTACTTTTTTAAAAAAAGATTTATTTATTTTGAAAGTAAGAGTTACAGAGAGTGAGGAAGAGACAGAGAGAGACAGAAATCTTGCATCTGCTGGTTCACTCCCCAGATGACTGCAACCCTCAGGCATGGGTGAGATTGAAGCCAAGAGGCAGAAGATTTATTGGGGTCTCCTGCATGCGTGGTAGGGGCCCAAACAAACACGTCTGTTACCTTTTCCCAGATCATTAACAGGAAGCTGGATGAAAAGTGGAGCAGCTGGGACACAAACAAGCACACCTACGGGATGCTGGCATCGGGTGACAGCTTTATCTGCTCCGCCACGATGCTGCCCCAGATTCATCGCTTTTAACAATGGACTTATTCTAGCAGAATGCTCTCTTATTAATGGCAATAGATCTTGCTTGTGCAGAACTTGACTGCTTGTCAACACCTTGCCTCCACAGCTTCATTCCAGCCATTGTTACAAACTCACTGATGGCCTGCGTTTGTGGACTGGGATTATTTTGAGAAGAGACAAAAAACAATAGATTAATTTTAAGTAATACAAAATATTGTTCTCCACCATAATATGGAGGGGAGTCAGGTATTGCGTGGACTTTAGGCAAGAAAGAAAGCCTGCTTTTAGTGGGCATTTAGATTAAAGAGCCATGGAAAGAAACAATCTCCTTTAGAACTCCACAACGAGAAGGAGAGCTATGTCTTTGTCAAAGCAAACCATTCTCTCTCTTTTTTTTTAAGATTTATTTTATTTTGCTTGAAAGTCAGAGTTATACAGAGAGAGGAGAGGCAGAGAGAGAGAGAGAGGGAGGTCTTCCATTCGCTGGTTCACTCCCCAGATGGCCACAACAGCTAGAGCTGCGCCCATCCGAAGCCAGGAGCCAGGAGCCAGGAGATTCTTCCGGGTCTTCCACGTGGGTGCAGGGGTCCAAGGACTTGGACCATCTTCTGCTTTCCCAGGCCATAGCAGAGAGCTGAATCGAAAGTAGAGCAGCTGGGTCTCGAACCAGCACCCATATGGGATGCCGGCACCGCAGGCGGTGGCTTTTACCCGATGTGCTACAGCACCGGCCCCAAAGAAATCCATTCTCAAAACAGTAGAGATAGCATGCCAGGAGCCTACAGTGGCAGATGCTGTGGCGTGTGTGTGTGTGTGTGTGTGTGAGAGAGAGAGAGAGAGAGAGAGAGAGAGAAAGAGAGAGAGAGAGAGAGAAAGAAAATGAGGACATTGCAGATGGAGTATAAGCAATAGTGTTTTGTGCACTGGCACTGCACTAGCTACACCTTATGATTGGCATAAGGTTTGAACTTGGAACATTCTAAGTAAATGAATTTTGACAGAGCAAAAGGGTTCTCTGGTTATAGAATTCTTAACAGCTATATTCTCTGAAGAATATCACATGGAACTTTTATTTCTTTTATGAAAGAAATAGAAATAAAATCCACTGTATTTAATGCTATGGAAACTGCTAATTGAACTGCTAATTACCAAGAAGAGAATTTGCTGAAAACACAGGCCCTTGGCTCACATCATATCTGATTAAATTCTAACCTGGATAACATCCAGATTTCTACAGGACTTTCCCATGCTCACTCTGTGTTCATCAAATCACCTAAGAAACATACACTTGCCAGCGATGTTCTTGGTGTTGGCTCAGGCCTGGCGAGGGCTCTCTTGACTCCATCACATCATGGGAAGAGTGTGTGTGAGGAAGAGATCACATCACAAATCAGGAAGCCATAACACTCCAAAATCACACCTCAAATTAACTTAAGGATCTCTTAGGAGGCCCCACCTCTTAAAAGGCCCACCTCCCCATATCACCACCGTGAGGACCAAGTTTCTGACATATGAGCCTGTGAGGTACAAATGCCACCTAAACCCAAGTACGGTTTTCTCCATCTGCTGGGAAATTGGCCTGGCTCATCCTTACACTCCATGATTCCAGAGGAGAGAAGAGGCTTTCTTTGTCCAGACTGATATTAGTATTTGAAGACAGCTCTGATGGATCTACCTGAGATAATGCTCACCAGGTGATCACCCCCATGCATGTGTGGGAGGGAGGTGTGGAGACCCTGTGATAAGATGACAAAGAGGAACAGGAAAGGAGTGAGCAGGGCTATCAATCTGTCATCTGAGAGTGTGGGGTCAGTGGCTGGAATGAGGTACAGGTGTGACAAGACAGGTAGGGATGCAGAGGGCACTGCTAGCTACCACCTGCCTCTTCTCACCCAGCTCCTGCCTCCTGAGGTTGTAAGAGATTAAACAGACCAACTTCCAGGACCATTGGCCTTGGGCATGGCACAGTTCCCGGGACAGGTAGAAGGGCCCTTTTCCTGCAAAGTGTCGTCCCAGTTGCACAGTGTTGTCTGGAAACAATTTTACTGGGAGCAGCACATTTGGTACCTGGTCAATCTTTTACAGATGAAAAAGAGAGGAGCTGGCACCGTGGCTCACTTGGTTATTCCTCCGCCTGCGGTGCTGGCATTCCACATGGGTGCCGGGTTCTAGTCCCAGTTGCTCCTCTTCCAATCCAGCTCTCTGCTGTGGCCCGGGAAGGCAGTGAAGGATGGCCCAAGTGAGTGCTTGGGCACTTGCACCCACGTGGGAGACCAGGAAGAAGTACCTGACTCCTGGCTTCGGATCAGCGTAGTTCCGGCTGTAGCAGTCATTTTGGGGGGGTGAACCAACAAATGGAAGACTTTTCTCTGTCTCTCTCTCTCTCACTGTCTAACTCTGTCAAATAAATAAATTTTTTTAAAAAGAATTAGATGAATTTTTCAGACCCTGGAAAATCACTTAAACTGACAGAAGCTTACCTATAAAGTAGAAATACTCATGAGTTCTGTTATAGTTTACTCGTGGTTTACCTCCTCAGGGTTCATGTGCTAGAATCTTGGTCCTTAGTGTGGTGATGTTGAGGTGCTGGAAACTTTAAGTGGTGGAGCCTAGTGGCAGGTCCTTAGGTCATTGGGGAAGTGCCCATGGAAGGGATCCTCACAAGCTTCCTGTCTGGCTGCGTGACCTTTCTCCCTTCTACACTCACACTGTAGTGATGGCATCCACATGGAAGTCATCACTGGAGCCAAGCTAATACCAGCATCACGCCTTTGAATCTCCAGAAATAGTCAACAAATATTGAGTGCTACCTTGTACCATTTCTGTTCTTGGTAATGGTGATAAGTCCAGTAAAACCTACCAACCAACCAACCTTGTCTTTGTATTCTGGTGGAGTAGGGGAGATAATAATACTATCAATAAGTAAACTATATAGCATGTCGGGTAATTTAAGTGCTATGAAGAAAAGTGAGGGATAGAGCAAGTTGCAGGGTATAAGTTGCAATTGTAAATCAAATGGTGAAGGAATTCTTGCCACTAAGGCATCCTTCAAGCAAAGTCCTGACTCAGGCAAAAGAGTGAACCCGTGGATATGGGTTCTGCCTCATAGGAAATGGCTGGTGCAAAGGACTAGAGGGCAGGGCATTTGGATCTGAGGCAAGCCATGGAGTCGGTACACTGGAACAGAGTGAGCCAGGTGGGAATTAGGCAATGAGATCTGGGAAATGATAAGAGCAATCAGATCACACAGAGTCTCGGAGGTCATTATGAGGCTTTTGGGTTTTTATAGTTATGGAGTGGGAGGCCCTTGGTGGTCTTAGAGTAGAAGAGTGACAAGATCTCATTCATGCTTCAAGGCCCACCCTGGCCACCATGTTGAATGTAGACCAGAGGGAGGCAGCCACGATGGAGCCCGGAGAGGTGACTGGAGGCACCCGCAGAGAAGAAATGATAGCATCCCAGGATAAGGCAGTTGTGAGAGGGGCTGTGTTCTGGAGGTAGAACCTATAGAATTGATTGAGGGATTGGCTATAGGATGTGAGAGGAGGGGAGGAGCCAATTACAGCCCCAATGCTTCAGGCCTAGGCAGGTTTGAGGGTGGAACTGCGTTCAGCTCTAGGACACACTCAAGGAGTCTGATGTCCTGCTCAGTGCTGACTGTCTCTTCCTGACTGGAGTTTGCAGGCTGATCCCGATTTCACCTGACAGACTTAAACACTGTCATCTGCTTTTGAAAGTCCAAATAATAAGAATTCCAGAATGCAAAGCAAAAATCTTACAGAGTTTATTGAAATGTATGACAATATTTTATAACACAATCAAGAATGTGGCAATTATAATTTTTCTCAAAGTATTTCATTAGGTGAGCATGCCTACGATTGCCTAAGCATTAGAGCAAAACCCCAAAAATCACACAAAATAAAACTCGGTACTAATAATGATTATGAAACAACTACACTAAAAAAATCAGACTTCATACTGAATTTCATATACTTAAATGTTGGCCACATCTAATCCCTCCCCTCCCCTGATCTCAGTGCTCTTAGTTCACCCTCCTACCCCTAAAAGGACTAAAGACAAAAAAGGAATGAGCAAAAATAAAAATTAAAAATGATGGTAATTCAAAATCAAGATAAGTGCTATTTTTTTTCACTCTCTAGGTCTACATCCAAATCAAGGTTTTCTGACCATACAGGAAAGCAATTCTCTACTTCTTGCTCTGTCCCTTATTCTGTCTCCTCATACATTTCTGGATAATTTTTAATCCATTTACTAATACATGTAGATATAACCAGACATAAAACTATATTGTTCTCATATTTTGGAGTGATTTTCATGATAAATTGCACACACACAAATGTTCTCCCATAGTTATGTCCTCCTGAGAAAGACAACAGTAAACATCTATGGACTAAGCCTGAGTAAAGAAGGCAGCTCTCCGTTGATGACACTGAGCCTTGGGACACCAAGTCTTTATTGGTAAGAGACAGAAGTCATCCAGAGAGCTTTGAGGAGCCAAAAAACCTCCCAAAGTGCCCATACTCTCTGGTCCCTTTCCTATAAGGAGATTATGAGGGTGCTACCTGCGAGAGATCCTTTGCCAAGATGTTTGAATAATATTTGTGCCACGGACTTGGAGTGATGGCTTTTTCGTTGGTGAAAAACATTACACTCAATTTTGAGAATATAAATGAATTCTTCTAAGACAACATTAAAAGCAAGACAAAACCAAAAACAATGAAATGAAGGGAAATTATTTTGGATAGGTTTCCTTTGATAGTTACATGTGATTGTTGATAATCTTAATCTAGATATTAATTCAGAGATCATAAGAAAATTTTTTTCACATAGTGTACTTATTTGCATACAACAGAATTTAAATCAAAATTTTAGTGCATTAAGTAGAAGTATTTCATTATAGATATAAAAATGTATTTGTAAATAGAAATGCATGGAAAATATTTGGTTTAAGACTATGGTAGTCTCTCATGGTACTTTTTAAAAATTTTATTAATGCCTACTATTCCTTGGTTCTGAAACTTTTAGTTGGTTATCTTAGAAGAATGGAGATTGCTTTTAGGGATGTTACATTCACAAATGAAAATCTATATGTCGTAGAACCCTGTCGGTGCATTGTTCAAATGAAATATTAAAAAAAAAAAGAATGGATAAACACAGAAAGCTCTCAAGCAAAATAGTGAATACTGCTTTAAGAAAAGGTAAGAACAGCCTAAGATCCTTTGAACACAAGCAGTGTGGTTCTCAGAGAGCTGGTGATTCGCACGTGGCAGAGCGCTCCGCACTTCACAAAACGCCCACACATCTTTCTCCACTTCTCTGACTTTTTCTGTTTAACATGGGCTGATAGATTTCAGCCACTACACAGTAACCAGAGTGCAGCGGGACATCTGAGATTTCAACGACTCTTTGAGCCCCTTCATAAACCTTTTGTTCCTACAAAGAAATCAGATGATAAATGTTTCCAGTGAGCTACCGATTTGCTCTGTTTGTGGTAGAATGTGTAAGTGTAGATGGTCACAGTAGCAGATGGGAGTTGTTTTTCTGCTCAGTCACACCCTCTGTCCCCAGGGTCCTGGCCTGGTGCAGGAGGGCTCAGGTGAACGTGCAGGTACAACCTGACTTCTCCCTCATGGCTGCTGATTGACACAGCCTCTTTCATGAGAGGAGAAAGGAGTAGATTTGCCAAAATAACTGTAGATGTGCACCATGTGGCCCAAGAGACAGCAAGTGGGAGAGAGAGACCGGGAGCCCTTTGCTCTATTTCACTCCCACTTCCCCTTCCTGGTCACTGCATCGTTGGGTGGCGCTTTACTCCTGGCTGCCAGTGAGATTGCTTGTTTTCTCGCTTACCACCTTTTTGGCATCTCAGTGCCTTTGGAGGAGTTTCTGTTCCTCACTACCAAAGGAGCCCTGCCTTAGAAGGCCGTGGAAAAAGGTACAATTAACCACGGAACCCTGACGAAGGAACTGACCCGAGAGTACGGTGTCATAGCAAAACTGGTCCAGATATTCAATGCTGTGACTCATAACACAAATATTGTATCAGTTAAACACAATTCAATAGTTACAGCAAATCTTTAGACATGCAGAGAAGACCAAGTGCAGACAAGCTGAGTGACTTAAAGGGCACACTCTCAGACAACACTCACACGCAACACACATACTTCTATTCATGCATATACACATCTACATAAATACACACATAGACAAATGCACTCACACATCTATACACATACACATGCTGCTACATGCATATACATACTTGTAGACGTATACACAAGTACATCCACACATACATATATCTACACAGATACACACATCTACACATGAAATACATATACACAAATCCACATGCGTACATACATTTACACAAATACATGCACACATCTGCACACATACATACATATACACAAATGTCACCCCTCTACACAAACATCTACATATATATATGTGTATACTTATGTATACATATACACAAATACATGCTCACATATACACGCATCACAAATACACTAATACATCTACATACACCTAGAACTACTTACAGATATACATGTACATACATTAATACAAATACATCCATAAACACACACATCTACTTACATATCCATGTACACACATATACACATTCACACACATACAATTCTGGTGGTGATGCAAGCAGTTATTTATCAATGATGGTGAACGTGAGAAAGAATTTTACAAAGATAAGAAAAAATAAGAGGAGACAAAGCAACAAAACAGAGGACAATGTTAAATAAACAGAAGAAAAAATACCTCTTATCCATCCACCTGAACTTACCTTTTTCAGTGAACTGTTAATTATAAAAACACGATATACTAATTCATAGTAATTTTCCACTGATACATTTCTTCCTGTTTGGGTTCTATATGGGAAATCCGGAGCTTGGAGAATAACCAGTGCAGACCCATTAGCTTGGGTTATATTCACCACTGGAGGATCAATGTTTGCTGGAGAAAGAATAGGAAATTTTGACAGGTTATTTACGAATGTATTATTGTGCACAGACACGTTATGCATCGTGATGCATCATCATTAAATTCAGAAATCTGGCAAAAATCGTGATGCAGATTCACTGATGACCAGGGCAGCCTGAATATCTGGGGTGTTTCTTCGAAGATACTTCTCTGTTTGCTGAGGATGGATACTTTCTGCTTCAGCTTTAAGGCATTGATTGGTCACTTCCACAGTGCTCTGGATTCTTTTAGAAAATCAAACATATAAAGTTATTTGCAGGGGAAATCTTAGAGAAAGGCCTTCAAGATGTGAAATTCCAAAGCAGCTTTAAGCCCATTTGAAGACGTGTCACTATAACATAAATTCAACAGGATCACGTCATATAGTATGAACAACTGGAAGAATCAAAACTGAGAATCTGGTTCAGGCATTTTGTTTCTGATAACCAAGTCATTATTGACTAGGAAATGGAGTTATATAGTCACTTAACTTTTTTACATTTTTTTATTTATTTAAAAGACAGAAGGGGACACACAACAGAGAGAGAGAGAGAGAGAGAGAGAGAGAGAGAGAGAGAGAGAGAGAGAGAGAGATGGAGGAAGGGAGAGAGGGACAGAGATAGCACACTGATCTGCTGATTTACTCCCCAAATGCCTGCAATGGCCAGGTATGGGCCTCTGTTAGAGTCAGGAGCTAGGAAAACAATTGAGGTCCCCACATGGGTGGCAGGAACCCAATTACAGGAGCCATCACCACCACTTCCCAGGGTCTGCGTTAGTTGGAAGCTGGAGTCACGAGCTGGTACCAGGAATCAAACCTAGGTGCTCTGATGCAGAACACAGTGTTCTCAACCACTAGGGTGAATGCTTGCCTTGATAGCTGCTTTAATTGTTCCCATAATCACTGCGGTATTGCTAAGTATAGATTTTATTGCTGTTTTCTTGTCTGGTATTCACTGTAATTTTCAGTTTGTAGATTCATATCTCATAATTCTTCAAAATTAGCTATTATCTCTGTCTGCTCCTCCCTCCTCCCCTGCACAAGAGTTCTTCAAAATTTTTATAGAAAAAATGGAATTAATGGGGCCAGCGCTGTGCCTTAGTGGGTAAAGCCTCTGCCTGCAGTGTTAGCATCCCACATGGGCGCCAGTTCAAGTCCTGGCTGCTCCATTTCCGATCCAGATCTCTGCCAAGACCTAGGAAAGCAGTAGAAGATGGCCCAAGTGGGACCCTGCCACCTGCATGGGAGATTTGGAAGAAGCTCCAGCCTCCTGGCTTCTGATCAGCCCAGCTCCAGCCACTTGGGGAGTGAACCAGAGGCTAGAGGAGCTCTCTTTCTCTTTCTCTCTCTGTCTCTGTCTCTGTCTCTGCCTTTAAAATAAATATAAGAAATCTTTTAAAAAAGAAACAATGGAATTAAAAGATAAGCCACAGCCTGGAATGCCCACACCCCATAACAAAGTGCCAGTTCAAGTCCTGGCTGCTCTGCTTCCAATCGAGCTCCCTGTTAATGTGCCTGGGAAAGTGGTGGATGATAGTTCAAATACGTGGGCCCCTGCCCTCCATGCAGAAGCCTCACATGGAGTCCTGGGTTCCTGCCTTTGGCCTGGCCCAGCTCTGGCTACTTATGGCACTTGAGGAATGAACCAAGAGATGGAAGACCTTTCTCTCTCTTCCAAATAAGTAACTATAAATTTTCAAACTTTTTTTAAAATTTATGTATATGAGGTGGTCTTTAAGAAGTTTGTGGAAATGCGTATTATTAGAAATCTACGCATCTGTGTAGATACATGCTTTTCTTTTGGAATTTCAGTTCATTACCTGTTAAAATTTCTTACTCTGTTCTCCATGTATCTTAACTTCTCTTTTATCCCCCCGTTTTTTTCCTTGGTGTAGTATTTTGAGTGAATATTTTTTTTCAGACTTGTTTCTAGCTCTCCGGTTTCCTCATTGCTTGGTTTCATGCTGCCTTCTACATGCTCTCCTCACTCTACACCAGCTGTCTTATATTTGCTATATTTCCTCCTGCTGGGTGGGGGGATTTGCACCTGCTCTTCCCTTTACCTGGAATGCTCTATTCTGCCCTCGGTCTGGTTAACCCCTGTTTGTCTTTAGTGATCAGCTCAAGTGTCACTTCCTCAGGGATGCTTTTCCTGGCATCCCTGACAAGTTCCTTCTATGGCTTGGATTCCAAAAGCCCTGGGCACCTCCTGTTTGTGTTCATCACAGGCAGGTATCGTTTTATGCTTATTTGTGTATTTTATTCATATTTACTTTCCCTATAAGACAGAAAATTCTAGAGAGGAAGACTTTTCTACATCTGTTGTGATTGCCATATTTCCTCTAAGACCTGGAATAATGGCCGAAACATAGTAAACCCCTTATTAACACTTGCTAAATGAGTAAAAAGACAAGATGTTTCTTTAATCTGTAACACATTCCATTACAAGATCGGGGTGAGCATCTAGCCTCATGGTTAAGGTGCTGATAAGATTGCCCATTCTATACTGGATCATGTGGGTTAGATTCCCAGCTCTGGCTCCTGCCTCTAGTTTCCTGCCAATGTAAATTCAGGGAAGTAGCAGCTGATGGCTCAAGTATTTGGGTTTTTCCCACCTATGTGGGATACCTGGACTGAATTCCCAGCTCCCTCTTTTGGTCTGGTTCAATCCTGACTGTTGAATGCACCTGGTAAGTGAACTAACAGATAGTGTGACAGATGACTCAAAAGTTTAAGTTGTCTACAAGGTATAGCACACCTGGGTGCTCATAGAATATATTTTTTTTGCTTGGTTGTTTTAAAAGCAGGGCCTGTTCTTCATAAAAGTAAATGCTGGTTTGTAACTGGCCTTTTCTGGCTTCTGTACCTCTGCTTGCTGGATAACAGCCAAGGCCACCAGGCTATGGTTCCTTTTGCCTTCTCCTGGCTGCAGCCGCAGGATAACACAGGTGGCACCAAGGCCAGTGACTCCAACCAGGAAAAATTGAATCATTACATTTTTCAAAGAAAAGAAGTTAAAAAAAACTGGCTGATTGGCTGCTTCTCGCTTCTGTATGCTTGCTTTCTGCTTACACAAGCCCACACGCATGATTAAATGATTGATAAGAAGAGGTTTTGTTCTGTGAGAGGGCAGTCACCCGCTGGCTAAGACAGACTCCTAATTTGACCTCAAAAATCTCACGGTGTTTTAATCTGTGTGCCCCTCAAGAGTAGGAGCGCTTTCTCTCTTTATTTGTCTCTCTTTCAAACAAATAAATAAAGAGTAGAAAAGAAAATAAAGGAATAGTAAAGAAAAGAAAATGAGTCCTATCTGGAATCCTGCAATTATTTTTTTAATCCAAGAAGTTCTGAGGTCAGATAATACTGAAGTCTTATCGAGCTCTTTTAAGTTAAGTGACTTGGGTTCTGTTTTGCTTTGTTTTTAAACCTCACTTTGTCTCCTGATAGATTTCAGGAATCAGAACTTCATAACATCCTGCTGCTCAGAAACAGGCCCCAGGGGAGCCAGCTTGGCTCCTTAGCTTGTGTCAAACTCTGGGAACACGCTGTCCTAAGACCCTGGAAGCATATTTTTTAAAACTGGATTTTCAGAAAGCCTTAGGAGAGGTTGGAGGAGAGGACAAAGCTAGAGGGTGAGGAGACGGGCAGGACTCCTAACTGTTGCTTCAAGAATAGCTCTAATTTTGACTGTTTTTTAGAGGAGGTTTCTTATTCTTCTACCAACAAGGTCTTGGAATAAAAAAGATTTTCAACACTGTCCAAGGCTTTTCTTTGAAAGTGAAGCTAGTCATAAAGAAAAAAAAGCAAACCCCTCTGAACTTGACACTATACCAATTTACTTTTTCTTTTCTTTTCTCTCTTTTTTTTGACAGGCAGAGTGGACAGTGAGAGAGAGAGACAGGGAGAAAGGTCTTCCTTTACCGTTGGTTCACCCTCCAATGGCCGGCGCGGCCGGCGCGCTGGGGCTGGTGCACCACGCTGATCCGAAGCCAGGAGCCACGTGCTTCTCCTGGTCTCCCATGTGGGTGCAGGGCCCAAGCACTTGGGCCATCCTCCACTGCACTCCCAGGCCACAGCAGAGAGCTGGCCTGGAAGAGGGGCAACCAGGACAGAATCCGGTGCCCCGATCGGGATTAGAACCCGGTGTGCCGGTACCGCAGGTGGAGGATTAGCCTATTGAGCCACGGCGCAGGCCCCAAATTACTTTTAAAAGTCATCAATTTATTTATTTCAGAGGCAGAGACATAGAGGAACAGAGAGAGTAGAGCGAGCGAGCACATTATCATCTATTGGTTCACTCGCCAAGGGCTGGGCCAGACTGAAGTCAGGATCCAGAGACTCAATCCAGGGGCTGCCAAGAGAGGCAGGAACCAAACTAGTTGAGCCATTCCCACTGCCCCCAGAAAGCTGGGATCAGACGCTGGAGCCAGAGATTGAACCCAGGTACTACAGTGTGTATCATGGATATTCTAAATGGCTTCTGAACTGCTGGGCCAAATCCCACTCTCACCATTCCAGTGTAGAACAAAGTGACTGGCCTTTCTAGTATGGTCGGGGCACCGGATTCTGTCTCAGTTGCCCCTCTTCCAGGCCAGCTCTCTGCTGTGGCCTGGGAGTGCAGTGGAGGATGGCCCAAGTGCTTGGGCCCTGCACCTGCATGGGAGACCAGGAGAAGCACCTGGCTCCTGCCTTCGGATCCAACGGCAAAGGAAAACCTTTCTCTTTGTCTCTCTCTCTCTTACTATCCACTCTGCCTGTCAAAAAATAAAAAAAAAATTAAAAAAAAGAAAAAAAAAGAACAAAGTGACCATTGTCTTTGACTACTCTTTCCTGACTGACCTAATGGAGCTGACAGGAGGAGGCTTTGTTTGATAAGTAATTTTTAACTTGATCCCATTTCCAGACTGGAGTATAATAATCAAACCACTCTTGCAACTGCCCCTCATGGTGGCCATCAACTTAGTCATGCAAGCTTCTTCTAACTGGAGAGCCAGAAAACACAAACTGAGTTTTCTGAGTTCCACTGTGGTTAGCATTTTGGGCATGATCCAATTAGTTTGTCTCTAACTGGACATGCGCCAGTTAGAAGAGGTTTATGGATGAACTCCTGAGTGTGAACATTTCTGTTTCCATCTGAATGCACCCACTGGAAGGAAGTTTTTAAGAATTCTAGGTGGGGGTGGCATTGTGGTACAGTAGGTTAAGCTGGAGGGCCAGTATGTGTGCTGGCTACCCTGCCTATGCAGCTGGGAGGTAGCACATGATGGTCCAAGTACTTGGGTTCCTACCACCCACATGGGAAATGTGGGTGGAGTTCCTGGCTCCTGGCTTCTGCTTGGCTTGGCTTTGGCTGTGGCAGGCATTTGGAGAGTGAACTAATGGATAGAAGACAGCTCTCTCTCTGTCTCTTCCTCTTCTGTCAGTCTGCCTTTCCAATAAGTAAATAAATAAATCTTTAAAAAAATCTAAGTTGATATGGAGTAGCAAGGGACCTAGAGGAGCCAAAACAATCTTGAAAAAAGGAGAAGAAAGTAGGACCCATATCTCTCATTTTCAAAACTTCCTACAAATAATAGTAATCAAGAGAGTGTGCTACTGACACAATTGTACATTGTATAAAATTATACATTGTATAAAATTGAGTCTGGAGATAAACCATTCTCCTAGGGTCAACTGATTTTCAACAAGATTTTGAGTCACTCAATGACCACAGAATTGTCTTGGTACTGGGAACACTAGATAGCCACATGTTAGGGGGAAAAAAAGACATGGAATCCTTACTTCACACCACACACAAACATGAACTCACAATGGATCCAAAACTTAAACATAAGAGCTAAAACTATAAAACACTTAGAAGAAAATGTAATATAAATATAAGAAAATGTGAATGTGCCACCAAAAGCACAAACAACAACAACAAAATAGACTGGACTTCATTAAAAGTAAAAACTTTTGTGCTTCAAATAATCTCACCAAGAAAGTGAAAAGACAACTCACAGAAACTGATAAAATAATTGAAAATCAAGTTAAAGATAAGGCACTGGGGGATTATATTAGAAGGACTGTCAAGATGTGATGTGGTACCAGACTTTAAGTTTCTATAATGGATAATGCTATTAATACAAATGTTTGAGAATTAAAAAGTCTAATGATCTTGTGTTACTAGACATGATAGTTATCTTAATGAGAAAGCCCCAGAGGCCTAAAGGGTTAAATACTTGTAAAATCCTACAAGTGCTTTCAAAAATACTGTGAAGTAAGCAAGTGCCTCTTGTTGGTTGATGAGTTTATAATTTTAAACATGGCGACTTAAAGTCTTTTGTCATCCACAGTTATATATGATGTGCTGCTCATAAAACTAAAGTGTTGTTGGTTCTGTGGTTAGCTGTCCTCCTATAGGTTCCTATGGACTTTTTCCAGCCACTTTTATTGTATTCAGTACTTTGGGATGGCTCTGTAAACAGATGAAGCCAATAATGTATTAACAGTACCAACTGAGAGAAAGTATGGTTAACTGAGGTTACTAAAAACAAAAAGCAATTCAAATCAATTGGCAATCTACAAAAAGAGTTAAAGATTTTTTTTTTTTTTTTGACAGGCAGAGTGGACAGTGAGAGAGAGAGAGAGACAGAGAGAAAGGTCTTCCTTTTGCCGTTGGTTCACCCTCCAATGGCCGCCGCGGTAGCGCGCTGCGGCCGGCGCACCGCGCTGATCCGATGGCAGGAGCCAGGTGCTTATCCTGGTCTCCCATGGGGTGCAGAGCCCAAACACTTGGGCTATCCTCCACTGCACTCCCTGGCCACAGCAGAGAGCTGGCCTGGAAGAGGGGCAACCGGGACAGGATCGGTGCCCCGACCGGGACTAGAACCCGGTGTGCCTGGCGCCGCAAGGCGGAGGATTAGCCTGTTGAGCCACGGCGCCGGCCTAAGAGTTAAAGATTTTAAAAGCTATTATTAAAATTGCTATATTGGTCTACTATGCTATGTTATATGTGTGTACATATTGTATGTCCACATGGGGAAATTTTATTAAGAGTTTTATTTTAAATGGCTTATAGATAAGGTTGTCCATATCTAAGCTACTAAAATCAATCAAAGATACATTTTAATTTGTGTGACCTGAATCTGTGTATCATATGTTTTAAACGTGTTGGTAGAAAGAAACTAAAAACATTTAGATGGTTGTGCTTAAGTTTACTGGCTAAACAAACTACACCATGTTAGATATTTAAGAGGTGTTTTCAAATACATAATTCTTAAAATTTATAGAAGGCATTGGACCTTCTGGTAAATGTTTTCTTAAGTTGTTATCTAATGGTTGAAACGGTTTGCTAAGTATTCATGTAATATTGCTATTGTCAGGAAGCGATCTAGGACTTGCTCCCTCATTTCTCTATTCTAAGCCCAACTTGTTCTTTCATTTCTCTATTCTCTTCAAGGTAGGAAACTAATTCTATTATAAAGAATCTGTAGGACGGCACAATTTAATCTTTAGACCTTATAAAAGAGATGGCTAACATTTTTCTGTAATAGCATAGCCAAAATAAGAACTTAATAATAATCTCATAGCTAGATTCACTTCGCCATCAGTGAAGTATACAGTAAGTAGAAAAAACCTCCCTTTCAGACCAAAGGGAAAGAAAGTTTTAAAGTGAGAATATAATTTTCCTCATGGGCATTGTCTACCTTAGAAAAACTACTACAGAACATGCCTGTGACTATAGACTTGTAGTTCAGGCCACCGAAGATTAGAGATGGGACACGTGCACTCCCTTGACTTGCATCCTCTGGTCTGCTTTAACACAAACCAGGAGGAAAAGAAAGCTCGGCATCAGAAGCAATGGGTGGCAGGCCTATTAATGGCTGATCTGTACAGTGATCTGCCCTCAAGGAGACCCAACAGGCCAGTCCACTGCAGTGGCTTTCAATGTGGTAAGCTGGGCTTCAGCAGAAGTCAGCTTGTGAAGAGCCTGGCAGCAGCTCTGCCAAGAGTTGGATCACTGGAAATGGACCTGCCCTGGAGTCGAAGGATGCCCAGGTCAGAGCCACAGATCTTATTGGCTCTAAGCTGAAAAGCCCTTCACTCAGCCCAAATTCCAAAGTGACCACTGCAGCTGAGGGTATGGTCAAGTAGGGTCAGCAACATTGCAGGCAGAACTGTAAATTTCTTGTTAGAGATGCCCCCTGCCTTTACCTGGCCAGCTCTCCTCCCAGGCCAGCCAAGTAATGAAAGTCAACAGAGTGCCCTCCCCTAGGAGGTTCACACCTCCCTTAGGAGATACCCCATGTGAAGAGATAGATAGGTCTGGGCCTCTGAATTTACAAGGCCTAAAGCCCACCAGATTATTTTCAAGTCCCTTCTATCAGGTTCTATTTGCCTCTCAATCAGAAAAATTACTTGTAGCTTAGCACCTTTCTTAGCTCCTCTAAGAATGACTCTGTCCTTTGTTCTAGACCCCTGTCTAGCACACTTGAGCCTCATTCCTTTGTAATCATAACCTCTACTCTACCACCAATGGCTCTACTCCCAACCTGTGTGTACTGATGGTCCTCTTCCCCACTTAATGCTGTATAATTGTTCAAACCTGGTAAATGCCACTCTTAGGATCATTGGTTACTATCCTCACTCTGTCTTTTATGACCTTGTCTAAATATGATCAGAGTTGGTAAACTTGGAAGGCTTCCATAGCCTTGGCAACTCATGACAACAGCCTAGGATGGTTATTGGCGCCATAAACTAGAGTGTCAATTTGTTGGGTCAACAACAGGAGCCACTGTACACTTGCTCCTCATGTGGGATCTCTGCCCTTAATGTGCTGTACATTTTTATTTAATGCTATAACTAGTACTCAAACAGTATGTTTCACTTTGTGTTTCTATGTGGGTGCAAACTATTGAAATCTTTATACTAAATTGATCTTCTGTATATAAAGAGAATTGAAAATGAATCTTGATGCAAATGGAAGGGGAGAGGGAGCGGGAGAGGGGAGGGTTGCGGGTGGGAGGGAAGTTATGGGAGGGGGAAGCCATTGTAATGCATAAGCTGTACACTGGAAATTTATATTCATTAAATAAAAGTTTAAAAAAAATTCAAAGATAAACAATCCAATGAAAAGAACAGACATGGAGCAGGCATTTGGTCTAATGATTAAGATGCAGGTTATATGCTTTGTCTCATATTGGAATGCCTGGCTTTGCCCTGACTTCAGCTTCCTGGTATTGCAAATCCTAGGAAGCAATGGCAGTGGATAAAATTTGTTCCTTCTGCCACTTACATCAAAGACCTAGATTGAACTTGCAGCTCCTGGTTTTAGACCAGTCCAATCCTAGCCATTGTAGAAAGCCCCACCTCCTCTCGTCCTCACTTTCACTCTCTACCTTTCTGCTTATCTATCTAGCTAGCTACTTTCTCTCAAAGTAAATTAAAAGAAAAGGCAAAGGACCTGAACAGAATGTAGATTACTGGTTCTTTAGGACTGGGGATCTGGGGTGATGAAGGGATAGGATAGAGGATAGTCAAAGGGTCTGGAGTTTCTTTCTGAAGTGACAAGAATGTCCTAAAATTGACACTGGGTGATGTGTACCTATCAGTGAATATCATGAAGCCACTGAATTATATGTGCTATGGATGAACTGTAAGGTGTGTGAATTATCTCAATATAACTATAAAATCCAGGTGGATGCAGTGACAGTCCAGTTTCCCCAAGTCCCTAGTAACTGTATGAACTCATGAGCAAAAGCATCGTGTAAAAGGGATGGAGGCTATATGGAGACTCAGCAATATGGAATTCTTCTTACCAAGGCTGAGATGACACTGCTTCCCAGCAAGGGAGACCAAGACTGAACCCCTGATTAGTGTTATCCTCCAGGGGCTCTCATCAGGTCTCATCAGGTCCTTCCCTGTTGGTCCTTTCCAACAGGAAAGGGACAAAAGCACTAGAATAGACACTCTTCTGGCTGTCAATTTTTTCTTCATTACTTCTGTATTTTCATTAACAGATTCCTCTCAAATACATGTACCCAGATGAGTGCATGCCTTATTCATGAACATGGTACCATGGTACATTGTATATAACAACTAAGTTAAGTTAATGTGGTAGAAATGAAGCAAGGTCTTGTAGGAGTATTTAGCTATATCAAATGCCTCATCCCTGAAAAATCCCTGGCTTTATTGGAAGGTGAAATGGACAATTGAAAACTCAGTTTGACAGGCAACATGTTGTGGGGGTGGTATGTGATTGGGTATATGTTCTAGGGCTTTGAACAGTATATGTTGATATTTCTTGCATACATAGAACTCACTGGTCTAGTATACAAGAAATGGAAGTGAGGGGTAGCACCATTCATACTCAGGGAATAACTCCTGAAATATTTTGTTTTCTAACTGCTTGAACTTTAATTCTTCTGGGCTATAACAAAAATCGATTCAAAGAATTAGAAGTTGGAGATGCCTCTCCACCATTTGGAGCTCCCCAATCCATTGATCCACAAAGAGAAAATGAAGGTGTTCTGTCTGGGGTGATGAGTTCTGACCACCAAGGGAAACAGAGTTAGAAATACCACAAGGGTCAGGTAGAAGGATGCTTTGTGTACTGTGGTACAACTTCCATATTCAGTAAGAAAAGTTAGTATAAGATTATGTCAAGATGACACAGGAAAGGCCAAAAGGACTCAAAATTCCTCATGGATGAGCTCAGGTACTGGCTGAAAGGAGAGTGGACACTGAGTTAATAATGGGGGCTGGAGGGTCAGATACTCACTACACCTTCATGATTAATAGCAATTATGAAGCTTGCAATAAACACCTATATTTCTTTTTATTCTGTTATTCATATCGTTACATGGATACCTTAAGCACCTTCTTTTTTTCTCTTTTTTTTATACAAGTTCTATTGGTAATGGTGAATTTTATAATTCATGTCTTAGATTACATTTTTCTGCAATTCTGACTAAACCAGAAGAAGAATAAACATTATTCAGAAATCAATACTGAGAGAGAACTTCAGTTCTCTCCTTTAGAGGGGGGTTAACTAGAAGTCATAATTTCTTCAAAAGAAAAATTCTTCTAGCATGAATATTTTGGAGAACTTAACCCTAATGTTTGGGGAGGTATTGGGCAACACAGCTTCTTTTCCATTATCTACAAATGCTTGTTTTTAGAAGCTACAGTGTGACCGCATGGTAGAGGGAAGGCCCTGCAGTTAGATGTAGCAGAATTTGAATCCTAATTTGCGCAAAGCTGACCAAGAGACCTGGCCCCTGCACCTTGGTCTCCTGGGATGCCAAATGAGGGTAATAGAAGCTAAGTCCTGAAGCTATTGAGGGCATCAAATGAGCTGCTGGTGGATCTCAGCAAGCACAGAGCCGGGTGCCCAGACACACTGTGGGAGGGTGCCAAGGACAGGAAGAGAAAAGCAGGGAACGTCCAGGGCACTCACTTTCCCACAAGGGCGTGAAGCGCTGTGACATGCCCCAGTCTGAGTGGCTCCCAGGGCAGGCTGCCTGCACTCTCCCGTAATAAGGCTCCTGTAGATGCGAGGTCTCATTGGTCAGGTCACAGAAGAGTTCTCGGATGCCCCAGCAGTCCCGTTTGTCTTTCCACTCACTCTGTCCATACCTGTAGAAGGGAAAAGTCAAAGAGCTGACTTTTTGTTTCTCCAGCCTATTAGGTTTTTGACTTTCTTCTCTTAGTTGTCTTAGTTGGGTGGAAACCCACCTTCTAATACTCATATCAGCACCACTGGGAAAGCCTAGGCCATTCTTAAATATCTTTAAAAGCTTTGCTTCCTGTTAACCCAAGTACTCTCTTGCTGATAAATATGCTCAACCCTGACATCCCCTGTGGCCCTCACATAAGCGTTTTAATTTTTTTACTGCTCATCAGCTTCCATTGTTGAGTTCTCACTCTCTATGTGCTTAGCGCTTCTGAGGGTTCAGCTCCTTGTGGTTTTAATCCACTTCTCACGGACTTGCTGTTGAGTAATCTGGCTGATTCTGAGAAGCTGCTACCACTTTTCCTCCCAGCTTATGCTAACCCAACACACAGGGTTAGTTCCGTCATCGAGAACTGAGCGGAAGTTGAGTGGGGGCTCTAAAGGGAGCCCTGTGCCCAGGGGCTGGGCAAGGGGAAGGGTGGTGAGGTGAAGAGGCAGGCAGGTTGAGTCAGCCTGAGATCAGGAGATGGTGTATTAGCCCAAGGGAACAGTGATGGCTTCACTTCCTTACCCGCTCCACAAGTCAGAGCACATGCAATAAGGTGCTGCCTGGAAAACAGCAGGAGCGGGAGCCTGGGGAGAAAGGTTTCACCAAGTACTTACTGATGGACTTGGAGTCTGACTTTGTAGCAGTATAGTGGTGAATGTTGATGATACCTGTACTAGGTAATCTATATGATGGCTGCAGTTCCATTGTGTCAGAATTAAAGCAGAATTTGGAAACAATTTAGAAAAGAATGTAATTAAGACACACATTCATTTTTTAAAAATTGTTAGTTTGGCTCATATCTTCTGCATCTGAGTTTTGGAATTTTTAAAGAAAAAAAAAATGAAAGCTGGGCTCTGTTGTCTTCCATTTCATGTTCCATCTGTATCTCAAACTAGGCCAGAAGAGGAATATCCAAAAAATAAAAAAACAAACAAAAACACCCCAGGAAACGTATGTGAGGTGTAGAAAAGCCTGTCAGTTTCAAGTTAGGAGTGCCTGTTTCCAGGCACGGATCCAGGAAAGGAGTTGATCCTATCTGAGTTTTGGCACCCATCCAACAGGAGTAACCGAAGATCACACAAGAGGACTGAGCAGTGGCATGTTTGTCTGTGTCCAAGCTTGCAGGATTCATTCCGTTTTGAAAAGAATTTTCAAATCGGTAAAGCCACTCTAAACAACAACTAATTAAAAATATGTTTTGCACACTCCTTCCATGTTTGCCACTGCTTTCATCTTAGTTGAGTATTGCTCTGTGCCAAACAAGTTGTTTCCAACATTCATTCAACAATCAAGTAGAATTTTGCCCTTTTATCCATGGGAGATACAGTCTAAGGTCTTCCATGGATGTCTGTGACCTGGGCATGGGCTATGTTTTTGTCTTATAGATTTGTAACTCTGAAAGTTTCTAAGTTAGGCAATAACTGATAACAAAATAATATGATTATAAAAATATGCTATGACAAAAGTCTTGCCAATGTGTTTTCTTGCTCTCTCAAAATATCTAATCATCCTGTACTCATAATTCTTTCTACCTGTGATACTGTGTGATGAGGCAAAGCATATGGGATGTGATGAAGTGAGGTGCAGCATTGGTGACTACAGTCAGATACTGTGGGAGGATTGCTTGAGCATAAGCACTGCAATATTGCAGCAATGAAGCTGATAACCCAGACTGTTGTTAAGTATGGAGCAGGTGACAACATACACAGTGTGAATGCTCTGGACAGAGGGATGACTCACATCCTGGGCAGGTAGGAGCAGTACTGTGTGGGATTTCACCATGCTACTCAGAACAGCATGCAATTTCATGATTTCTGGACATCTTTGTTAAACATTTTCAGACCATGGGTAAGTGAAGCTGCTGTGTTGAGAGCCTACCACGTGCCAGGCACTATTGTAGAGCCAAAGGCTGAGCCTTTAAGAATTCAGTAGAAGGTCTCTTTAGGCCGAGGTAGCTATTGGCCCCACTGACTGCAAATAGTCTTGCAATTTGGACTTCCTGGACAGCTTTCATGGGTGACAAGTCATTTCTACCCAAACCTCTTCTTCTTCTCAACCTCTCTGAAAAGGAAAAGTGCTCGTATTTGAACTCTCTTGCACTCTAGGACGTGTTACTCCATGGCCTTCTCTATTGGGGGAGGAAGCTCAATTTACTTACATTTTGTGTTGCACGAAATAGACATTGCTGTTGCCAGCACACATCCTCCCAGGCTGCCAGTGCAAAACATTGTGGAAATTTTTGGACTTAAATTGTACCTTCTGAGGCTTCAGAGATCCATGGACTGGCTGAGTTCCTAAAATAGTAAGAGAGGGGAAAACATTGAACATTGCTATGGGCACCTTTGTTAACAGAAGTTTTCAGTGTGATCAGTGCATCAGGGGTCCCTACAGCAGCTACTATTAAGTGCAGGTGGTGGAGGTGGAGCCTCAAGCTCAACATGTTGAACCTTCAATGACTGTGATGCAGAGCTGAGTTTCAGGACAATGTATGTCAGGCTATAAAAAAAAGTATGCGCTACTAAGGCACATTCTGAGAGGCAGCAGGTAAAGGCTCAAACATTTGGGTTGAGTTCCTGGCTTCTGGGTATTTGGGAAGTAAACCAGTAGGTGAGAGTTAGTTTCTCTCTCTCTTTCTCTCTCTCTTTCCCCTCTCTTTCTCTTTCTCTCTTTCTCTCCTAAAATAAATTAATACAAATACAAATAAAAATAGATGTGATAGCCTCCTACCCTCTTCCCCAAGATGCAGAGAAAGTAAACCTGTTGAAAAAATGTTGTCTTTAGCTTCTTCCCAGACAGTAATAGGCTATGATGACGGAGGTGACAGACCCACACCAAGACCACTTACCTGCCTTCCTAGGAGCCAGTACATAACCACCAATGTTATACAAAGTTTGCCTGGAATTAATTTGGCTCCCAGAGTTCAGCCTAGCTCTCCAATCCCCTTTCTCAGTTTCTTGCTCAGTCTCCCTATTTTGCCTCCAGGTAGATCTGCCCTTGCTGTCCCACTCCTGAATTGCTGTTCTTGTCTGCCTGGCTCCTGGCTCTAAGTTCTTAAGCACCCTACTGCAGATGAACTGGCCCACGCCAATGAGGGACACTGCCCAAGACACTGCTGTGGGCCCTAGTGCTTCTGAGAGCAGTCATGGCAGGAAAAAGGGAGAATTGACACTGGCATGCATGGCTTGTGCTTTCTTCCTTGACTCAAACATCATGGGTGGCCCATCCTCACTTGCGTTGAGGCTCATGGAGGCACAAGATCTAGGACAAAATTTCTTCTTGGCTCCAAAGTTTCTGACAAGCAGTAAGAAGTTGGGCAGAAGGAAGAGAGAGGAAGCAAATCCTGTTTTCTCCCCTGATCTCATCATCTGTCACCTCCCCCATCCTTGCTTCTCCAGAGTGGTCTCCTCTCTTGCTCCTACTTTGCTTTGTCTGGACTATGCTTCCCTGGATTTCCACGGAGCTCCTTTCTCCACCTCCCTTAAGTCTTCACTCACTTATCTCCATTATCAAGACAGAAGAAAATATTCCCACGTCCATGATCTCAGCTCTGAATTTACAAGATGTTATTTTTTAACAAATGGGGGTTGTTTTTTCAGATAGTTATTCTTATCCTCCAAATCATGTTAATATTGATATTTGGGTTGGACTTGCTTTTATTTTTATATTTTTGGACTTCTTTCAGTGTATCCAGTGATGATGTGTGCTGCCCATCAAATGGAAATATTCCACCATTAAAGTAGATATTGCCCATCAATACCACTATCCAATCGATCACATTTAGTATGTTAAAATTCTGGAGGTTCTCAAGATATGATAGCCACAATTCCCTGGACACCCATTTAGTGAATGTTCAACACTCTTTAAAATCTCTTCCGTTTATGGATTTCCTCTGTCATTTTTGTAATATCACTGCTACTTCCACCAACAGTAACAGCAACTCACTCTGCAGCAGGTGCCAAGGAATTTTCTCTGCATTATCTCATTTAATTTGTTCAGCTCTTATATGAGAAAGATGCTATTGTGGTCTTCCTGTTAGAGCCTAAAAATCTAAGCCTTGGAGAGGTTTGGGAACTTGTGTCTCAGCAAATGGTGAACTTGACTTTGTATCTATAGGCAGTCAGATTGAGGGCTTGACTCTTATCTAGCACAGGTAACCAAGTGTAAACCTCAGGAGAGAGAAGCTAATGGACAAAGCAAAGCAATAGAGGCTGAGAATATCTGTTCTCCTCCTCCATCTTCCCTCCTTTGGTTGGCATTCATGGAATATTGAACAGATATAGACATCAACATATGTCAGACACTGTGCTCAAAGCTTTATGACTTATTTATTTCCTACCACCACCAAATAAGGAAGGTATTTTTACAATTGCATTTCACAGATGGCGCACCTAAGGCTTACAGAGGTTGCACATCTCACCCAAGTGTACAGGGTGGGTAAGATACAGAGCCAGGTCATTAGGGCAGCACTGGAATTCGTGCTGCAGTCTGCTCAGTGGGTCCTTGTTGGACCAGAGGCATAATTCACACGAATCCACAGGTTTCTGGAGGACGGGGGCTCACTTGCATTTAGATATCATTCCTTGGACACCTGTAGCACCTTGGGAAGCCACAGGGGACCCTTAGTCTGAGTGGGACCAATCAGTTGATTGGGATTCTGATGGCCTTGCTCAGAGGTGTGTTGTGGCTAAAAGAGGCTCTACATGCTGGAAGAGTTCTGCGTGGATACCAGGAGCAAACTCCCATGTTATTTACAGTCCTTGTTTTGTGCTAAGCACTGCTCTAATCACTTGGCATATATTAACTCAGTTATTTTCACAGTGACCCATAATCCCCATTCTATAGGTTAGCAAGTTGAGGCATGGGAGTGTTAAGTAAATCACTCAGATTTCCTAGCTAGTAAGTGGCAGAGTTAGAACCCAGATGCTGACAGCTGGTTGAAGTTTAGATACTGGTAACCACGATGCTATAATGTCCCTTGAAGGCAAGGAAAATTCTACAGAGAGCAGTGGGTGGACAACTGTCCCGTATGAAGCTTCTTGCACTCTCAGGAGTGCTTCCTTTGTAGTAGGTACCCATCAAGGACATGCAGAATTACACAGACTGCAGACAGAACCTAATCCCATGCCTGCTCTGAGCCTTTGGAGAGCTAAGAAACTTGAAGACTCGACAAAACCCAGAAAAGCACCACTGTCATTTTTAACATCAGCTCAAATGACAAAGCTTGAAATCATTAGAAAGTAACAAAGCGCTTACCTCCTGTACCAGTCAGGAAGGAATGGACGAGGAGGCCCAGCAGGAAGCCGTGCTTAGGCATCATGGTCCCCAGTGTGACTGACTGCTCTGGCAGCCAGGGTTTCTTTCAATGGGAGGATGGCTCAGAAGAGGAAACTGAAACATCCACAGCCCTCTCCTGGGTTCTTCACCTTTGGTTAAGTGGTTCCTTGAAGCAAATTTGTTACTTCATACTAAGAAGGAACTTCAGAATGTTCATGGAAAATGGAATTAAAGATGTTCATTCAGGTGCAAAGCTTTTTTGTTTTGTTTTATTTTTTGAAATAAAAAAAAAATCTAAGAGACCACTGTTGTGGCACAGCAGGTAAGCCACTCCCTGTGTCACTGTGGTGCCAACATCCCATTCCTGGAATGCCAGTTCAAGTCCCAGTTGCTCTGTTTCTGATCCAGCTCCTACTAATGCACCTGGGAAAACAGCAGAGATGGTCCACATGCTTGGGCCCCTGCCATCCGCATGGGAGACTCAGCTGGCATTTTAGACTCCTGGCTTTGGTCTGGCCCAGACCTGGCCATTGCAGCCATTTGGGGAGTGAACCAGAGGACAGATCTCTTTCTCACTCTTGCTCTCTATCTGTCACTCTGCCTTTCTGAAAACAAAAACAAAACCAAAACAAAACAAAACCAAAAAAAAAAAAAAAAGAAGAATCCATGTATTTTTAAAAAAATAAGATACATGAATTTCGAAGATCCATCATATTATTTTAGGAGTACTATAAAAGTGTAAGAATCACTTCCAAAAGTGTTTGCTGTAAGTCACTTTTATAAAGAAGCTTGCTTTTTCTAGGGCTGTGTTAGCTGTGGAGAAACAGAAGACCAAGGCTGGGCAGATTGTGCAAGTTGTAGGCAGGTGAGTGAATGAAACAACTCAGGAGGCCCTGAGGGTATTTGGCCCAGCAGGCAGAGAGGCTGCCAGTGACTAAGATAGGGTAATTTGAGTGACGTGCTTGCAGCCCCAGATTTAGGACACCTGGCAGTGGCTCAAAGCAGGTGAGGCCTCTTGAGTCTTCCTTTTCCACCCTTTTTGATAGCTCTCCAGAGAACCTCCCTGGTTTGTCTCATATCCTCTGATATCCCCTAGCTCTGCCCTGGCCACCCGGCTCGGGGTGGTGTTGGGCTCCACCTAATGCCTCTTCCTTTTCATTCCTACCCTCTGTTTCCAGCAATGCAAAGCCATCAAATGAAATGATGGCTTACAAGGAGGAATGTGGGAGATAATCATTTGGGACTGTGTGAGATCTTTTTCCTATTTCCATCGGAAATTGCATCTCTTCTTGGCCTATGCTTTATTATATCATTTTTCTTACCAAATTGTTTTTAGCCACATGTTTTTAGGGACAATCAATTTATACTTTAAAGCATGAGAAAAGAAAAAAAATACTTTTTGTTGTTATTAAAAAAGAGACTGTGAGGTCAAAAGAGGAAGTGCGTTCTGGTCTCTTTTTCTTTTTGTGTAGTCTCTTTCAAGTTCTTAGAAGTATAATCCCTTAAGTAAGGAAGAGTGATAGTTCTTGACCACACCCATCCACCTGTCCATCCATTCATCCATCCAATAACATTTAACAAATATTTGCTTCCCTACCATGAATGAGGTATTGCTCTCAGTTGCAATGACTTAGCAGCAAATAAGACAGATTTTTCTCTTGCCTTTCCAAAGCTTACTTCTAAAGGTGGACAAGAAAGTGTTATGGCAGCACCGTAACTTCTATTTATCTCCTTATCTGTCTCCTTCCTCTTCCTCCTCCTCCTCTTCTTCTTCTTCTTCTTCCTCTTCTTCTTCCTCCTCTTCTTCCTCTTCCTCTTCTTCTTCCTCCTCCTCCTCCTCCTCTTCTTCTTCTTTTCTTCTTCTTCGCATGTATTTATTTATTTGAAAGTCAGAGTTACAGAGAGGAAGAGAGAGAGAAAGAGATAGAGAGAGGTATCTTCTATTCACTGGTTCACTCCCCCAGATGGCCATAACAGCCAGCACTATGCCAGGCCAAAGCCAGGAGTCAGGTTCTTCATCCAGGTCCCCTATGTGGGCGGCAGGGGCCCAAGCACTTGGGCCGTCTTCCACTGCTTTCCTGAGACCATTAGCAGGGAGATGGATTGGAAGTAGAGCAGCTGGGACACGAACTGGTGACCATATGGGATGATAGCATTGCAGTGGCAGCCCAAAACACTTTGCCGCAATGCTGGCCCATCTTTTTTCTTTAAAAAATATTTATTTATTTAGAGTTATATATATATCTCTATGTCTATCTATCTATCTACAGAAAGAGGGGCGGGGACGGATAGGGGGAGACAGGCTAAAAGTTCCCATCTGCTGGTTCACTCCCCCAAACACCTATGATAGCAAGGATTGGGCTAGGGGCAGACTGGAACTAACTCTGGGACCCTGGAGCTATACTCAGGTCTCCCATGTGAGTGGAAAGGACCCAACTACTTAAGCCACTGTGTTCTGCCTCCTAGGGTACACGTCAGTAGAAAGCTGGAATTAGGAGTGGAGCCTGGACTCGAACCCAGGCCCTCTGAGATGAGATGCTGGTATCTTAACTGACATTGTAACTGCTAGGCTAAATGCCCATCCTTATCTTCTGCTTCTTAAATAAGAGACACACATTTTCAAAAGCTTGCTTGCCAAACCACTTTGCTGCCTGCCCCTAACCACAATGATTGGCCAAGACCAGAAATGTAGTTGGCAGGGGGCATGCAGAAGAGCTAAATGTACAGGGGCAGGTGCTGCTGATGTGGAGGAGGCGGGTCTGCAAGACAGCACGAGGGACGGCCTCCTGTGCAGAGAAGCAAGCAGAGGGGAAGTGGTTCTCTCAAGGGCAGAAGCCACACTCCTGCATCTCCAACTCCATGACCCAGCATCTGTAGACGATGATTCTAGATACTTGGTTGCCTGAGATTGAGAGGCCTTGAGTGGTGCTGAGGCCATGCAGGGATAACCTCGTTTGTGGTCCGAGTGCCTTGGGGCAGAGACTGGAAGCCAGGGGGCCAGGCCACCACCGACATCACATAGCCAACTCCGCAGCTCTGTGAGGACAGCTGTGTGACGTGCTTTTTGGAGCCAGAGCCACATGGAGAGGGTCATGAAGATATCACCAGAGCTTCCAGTGCCTACCTGCTGCATCAAACTTCAGAATCCAGCCTCCTTATCTCCACCACATGAAGTTTTCTTTGCTTCTAAGGAAACTCAAGCTTTTAAAGAAGAAACGTGCAGCAAATCACTTTCCTGGTATTCCTTCCCTTCTGGACTTCTTGGCCTCCTCTTTCACTTACTTGCTGGTGTTGCCCCCTGAACTCTAGGCTTTGCATAAATGGGGGGTGATAATCTGGTATGGAACTGCTGGTTTGCATGATCTTCAACACCAGTAGATCTTGTCTTGAAGTGAGCTAATTGCATCAAGTTCCAGGTAGAAAAAGAGAAAATATTCTAATTCAAGGTTTTATATATAGAACATCAGAAAATAAAATTGAGGCCGGCGCCGTGGCTCACTAGGCTAATCCTCCGCCTTGCGGCGCCGGCACACCGGGTTCTAGTCCCGGTCGGGGCACCGATCCTGTCCCGGTTGCCCCTCTTCCAGGCCAGCTCTCTGCTGTGGCCAGGGAGTGCAGTGGAGGATGGCCCAAGTGCTTGGGCCCTGCACCCCATGGGAGACCAGGAGAAGCCCCTGGCTCCTGCCATCGGATCAGCGCGGTGCGCCGGCCGCAGCGCGCCAACCGCGGCGGCCATTGGAGGGTGAACCAATGGCAAAAGGAAGACCTTTCTCTCTGTCTCTCTCTCACTGTCCACTCTGCCTGTCAAAAAAAAAAAAATTGAGGTTTCTATGGGCTACTGACATTGTAGAACAAATAAGGAGAAATTAGGGAGGAAGGGGAAGACTATATGACAGTTAAGGACTGAACTTTCCAAAGATGTGAGCTTTTGTGCTGTGTTAAATTTCAGAAACCAAACTGGGCCTGTCACCATGCAATGTGCTCTTTAATTGTGCAACATCACATCCTGTGTGAAAGCCAGCACTGACAACAATGCCTCAGGGTAGATGAAAAGATAAAATAGATTTTTATTTTCCCATCAATTTGGAAGAGGAAGAATTTGTACATAATGGTGTCAAATGAAATGCCATTTGGTTTGAGAGGAAAGAAAATCATAGTTAATGAAGGTCTCTGTCTTGCAGTAGTCATGAAATGCAGGCTCCACACTCATTCTCTGCCTTCGGTTCCCTGCCCTCCTTCCTCCAGCCCCCTCCTCTCAGCAGGGACCTTGACCCTGACAGTGGATGCCTCCAAGGATTGGGTCTGCTGAATACTTGACCTCAGGCATATAGGATTCTTTTTCCTTCCTCCTTGTGACTTCCAGCCAACCAAAAATTTATCTAAGCAAGATTTTTTTTATTTGACAGGCAGAGTTAGACGGTGAGAGAGAGAGAGACAGAGAGAAAGGTCTTCCTTCTGTTGTTTCACCCCACAAATGGCTGCCACGGCTGGTGTGCTGCACTGATCCGAAGACAGGAGCCAGGTGCCTCCTCCTGGTCTCCCATGCGGGTACAGGGCCCAAGGACTTGGGCCATCCTCCATTGCCTTCCCGGGCCACAGCAGAGAGCTGGACTGGAAGAGGAGCAACCGGGACTAGAACCCAGCGCCCATATGGGATTCCGGTGCCGCAGGCAGAGAATTAACCAAGTGAGCCACAGCGCCGGCCTGGCATAATTTTTGTTTTTAGGTGTGACATGGGATTTGGGTCACGATTTTTATGTTTTTAGAGGTGCGTATTGGAGTATCATAGGTGAAGTAGCATAGTGTCTGGGATGTGTTTTGAAATAAAACTGGGGTTAGGGAAGGGGTGACTGGCCACAAAATGACAACTGTTGAAATGTGAATTGCTTACATGGAGGCCTATTGAAATGTCTGTGTTTGTATATATTTAACTTTTCATAGCAAAAGACAAAAGATGTTAAAACTTCATCCCGGGGCAAGTGTTGGGTGCAGTGGTGAAGACACTGCTGGGGATACTTGCAACCGATATCTAAGTGCCTGGGTTCAAGTCCCTGCTCTGCTTCCAATTCCAGCTTCCTATTGATGCACACCCTGGGAGGCAGCAGGTGATGGCTCAAGTACTTGAATCCTGGCCATCTGTGTGGGATACCCTGCCCTGCACAGGTTTATGGGCCGGCCTGCCTGCCTGCCTGCCTGTCTTCCTGCCTGCCTGCCTTCTTTCCTTCCTTCCCTCCTCCCTCCCTCCCTCCTCCCTTTCTAGTGTATATTATGTTTGTGTTTGTCTATCTCTCTACTTTTTAAATAAATTAAAAAATAAAGTAAAAATATTTTAAAAAGCTTTATCTGTGAGATGCATTTTTTTTTTTTTGACAGGCAGAGTCAGACAGTGAGAGAGAGAGAGACAGAGACAAAGGTCTTCCCTTCCGTTGCTTCACCCCCCAAAATGGCTGCTATGGCCAGCGCGCTGCGCTGATTTGAAGATAGGAGCCAGGTGCTTCCTCCTGGTCTCCCATGCTGGTGCAGGTCCCAAGCACCTGGGCCATCCTCCATTGCCTTCCCAGGCCACAGCAGAGAGCTGGACTGGAAGAGGGGCAACCGAGACAGGATCTGGTGCCCCAACCAGGACTAGAACCCGGGGTGCCAGTGCTGCAGGAGGAGGATTAACCAAGTGAGCCACGGCGCCGGACTGTGAGATGCATTTTTAAAAACTCATTTTGAGGGCCAGCGCTGTGGCTCACTTGGTTAATCCTCCACTTGCAGCACTGTCATCCCATATGGGCGCTGGTTTCTAGTCCCGGTTGCTCCTTTTCCAGTCGAGCTCTCTGCTGTGGCCCGGGAGGGCAGTGGAGGATGGCCCAAGTCCTTGGGCCCCTGCACCCGCACGGGAGACCAGGAAGAAGCACCTGGCTCCTGGCTTCGGATCGGCGTAGTTCCGGCCATAGCGGCCATTTGGGGAGTGAACCAATGGAAGGAAGACCTTTCTCTCTGTCTCTCTCTGTCTATAACTCTACTGTCAAATTAAAAAAAACAAAAACAAAAACAATGCATTTTGACCATTGTAATGCCTTTTTAGGTAGTAATATCTGCAAGATCTAGTAACTGTGATGTCCTATGATCCTCACATGCATCATTGTAGCTAGTCCTCCCAACAGGCAGAGCTTGGTGTCATTATCCCCATATTACAGATGGAGAGACTGAGGCACAAGAGGTGAAGACAACTACACCAAGACTCCCTAGCCAGGGGTGACAAAATGAGGTGTGGAAGCAGGTCTGGCTGACCTTAGCATCCGGGGAATATTATAAAATCTCTGACGTTACTCTTTACTTTTTTAAAAAGAAGATTTATTTATTAGAAAGGCAGAGTGACGGTGGGTGGTGGGGGAAGAGAAGGAGAGACAGAGAGACCCTCCATCCCTGGTCCACTCCCCAAATGCTGTCAATGGCTGGGGCTGGTCCAGCCTAAAGCCAGGAGCCCAGAACTCCATCTGGGTCTCCCACATGCATGGCAGGGGCCCAAACACTTAGGCCATTTTCTGTTGCTTTCCCAGGTGCACTAGCAGGGAACTGGATCAAACTGGTGCTCTGACAAGGGATACTGACGTCACAAGGGGCCACTTAACCACCTGCGTCCCAATGCAGGCCCCTATTCTTTTCTTTTTTTTTTCTTTATTATTATTATTATTTATTTGAAAGACAGAGTTACAGAGAGAGGTCCAGCCAGAGAGAGAGGTCTTCCATCCTCTGGTTCACTCCCCAAATGACCACAACAGCCAGAGCTGAGCTGATCTGAAGCCAGGAGCCAGGATCTTTGTCCAGGTCTCCCACATGGGTGCAGGGGCCCAAGGACTTGGGCCGTTTTCTACTGTTTTCCCAGGCCATAGCAGAGAGCTGGATCGGAAGAGGAGCAGCCAGGACACAAACCGGCGCCCATATGGGATGCCGGTGCTGCAGGCTGGGGCTTTAACTCACTGTGCCACAGCGCCAGCCCCAGCCCCCTATTCTTCACTTACAAGATTCATACCATCAAGGGACAGAATGATCTCAAAGAACAGGAGGCTGTTCACCACTGTAGTTATGTACGTACTTAAACAAATGCTCAATGGGCATCCACCAGGTGCCAGCCCTGGTGGGGGTCAGGGGTGCAGAGAGGAACAGGCCTGTGTAGTGGAAAGCCTGTGTTAAATTCCAGCTTCTGACTCTGGTTTCCTGTTAATGCAGACCCTGAGAGGCAGCAGTGATGGCTCAAGTAATTGGGCTCCTGCCACATATATGGGAGACCTGGGTTGAGTTCTGGGATCCCAGTTTAGCTCTGGAGCAGCCCTTGGCTGTTGCAGGCACTTATGGGATGAATCCACATATGGGAGTGTTTCTCTCTCTCTCTCTCTCTCTCTCTCTCTCTCTCTCTCTCTCTCTCTCTTTCTCTCTCTCTCTCTTCCTCCCTTCCTCCCTTCCTCCCTCCCTCCCTCCCTCCCTCCCAGCTACCCAGAGCTGCCGGGAAGTTTGCCGAACATGTGAGCAGGAATCAAGCTGGAATCAAGATGTGTGGAAGGGCAGGGTTCTCCACAGCTCCCTGTCTGGTTCTTTTCTGGGTCCTACAGGAGGGATGTTGAAATAATGGGAAATCAGCAATTTTACAGACGGCACAAGTGGTTGAGGTAAAACCAATTCATTGAACTTGGCAAACCTGTTAATGCGGTTTTTTTTGCTCTAGCTTTTGTTTTGGTCTAGTTTTTGTTTTGGTCTAGTTTTTTTTTTTTTTGCCATCTACAATGCCATTGCTTTGTTCTATATATTTTATTGACTTCCAGTCAGTTCTGGCTTGCATGGGTTTCTGTAATACTGCAGAAGTTTTCAAATTTTCTAGAATCACAGAAACAGAAATGTTTCTTTAATATGTTAGACAAGTGATATAATAATATCATATGCTATATATAATAAAGTGCATATATGTGTCTAATAAATTGTATTTTTAAAATATTTTATTTTTTTGAGAGGTAGAGTTACAGACAGAGAGAGGGAGAGACAGACAGATCTTAAATCCATCCACTGGTTCACTCTTCGAATGGCTGCAGTGGCTGGAGCTGGGTTAATCTGAAGCCAGGAACCAGGAGTTTCTTCTGGGTCTCCAACATGGGTGTAGGGATCCAAGCAATTGGGCCATCTTCCACTGCTTTCCATGCCATAGCAGAGAGCTGGATCAGAAGAGAAGCAGCTGGGAAACGAACTGGCATCCATATGGGATGCCAGCACCACAGGCCGGATGCTTAGCTTACTATGCCATACCACTGGCCCCAATAAATTATGTTTTTATAAATATTTTTATTTTATAAACATGCAGAGAAATTTACTTATATATGCTTATTTATAATTCTATAAAACATGATAAAGGAGCCAAACGGATATGGACAGATGTCAGAGCTGGCTGTGGAGATGATCTATTTAGCCAACTGAAGTTTATTGAGCCCTTACGCTATGCCAGGCGCTGTCCTAGGTGCTGGCAATATGACCATGGCTTAGATAAGTTTTTGTCCTCATTGCGCTGACTTCTCAGAGTTCCTGGGGAACAGGAGGCAGATGATAAAGCTGCAGAAACAGCACCATGTGTCAGGTGATAATCAAATGCTATGGAGGCAAGGTCCAGGGGCAGAGAGAGTGGTAGGAAGTTGCCACTGCCAGTAGGTGTGAGGAAAAGCTTTGCTGTCTAGGAACTTGGGAACCCTGAGCTGGGTGGGGCAGGGAGCCGGGTGGAAGGATGTCCAAGCGGATGGCCCAGCAAAGCCTCTGCTCCTGACTGCAGCTTCCTTTTAGTGTGCACACTGAGAGCCAGAGGGGGATACCATGTGGGCCACCTGGATTCTATTCCCAGATGCTGGCTTTGGGCTGGCCCAACACTAGGCATGGCAGGCATTTGTGTGAGAGAGCTCACCAGTGAGTGAGAGAACTCTGTCCTTCACCCACTCTCTCTTCTCTTCCATTTCCTGCAAAATCTTAGTAGTAGTTAATATAGTATTGTGTATGTGGGGGAAACCAATGAGGTAGCCCAGGTGAAGCATCAGCAGGGCACCTGGCACACAGTAAGGACTCAGCATATGTTGGTTGTTATTTCTTCCTCAGCTCCCAGATTACAGAGCTCTCTAGAGAATCTCAGAGCATCTCCCAAACCCAAGCATTTCCCTTTAATAAGGAACTCAGTACTGTTTAGCAACCCTTTCACCATCTCAGCGGCATAGACAATCGTCAGATGCTAAACTCTGACTTTACCTTTCCTTATCTGCTTCACTCCCTCATCCTCCCCTTTAGTTTTTAGCTATCTCCAAAATGTTTCTATTTGGTTCATCTCGAAGCACAAATTAAGTGCCCAGGAAAGCATTTTCTCCCCTAAGCTCTCTCTGCCACTAAACATGAGCACAATGAACGCAGGCTGCTGAGGGTTATTAGGAAAAGTGTGAAAGGCACAGTCATCAGCCTCCACTCCCTGGGCAAGCGACTTAACCTGCTGGGCCTGTTCGTCCATTCCTACTCATTCATTCCCCATGGGCAGCTCCCTTAGAAAGGGGTGAGAAGAGTTCTAGCTTCAGAATGTGGGAGCACGGAAGGGCAAAAACATACAGAAGTATTAATTAATGCTCATAAATTAAGCTTATTTGGAAATATGGTCTCTTGGTACCTGCAAGGGATGTGTTCTTGGATCCCTCTCAGATACTAACGTCCAGGGGTGCTGTAAATGGTGTACTGTTAGCACTTGGCCTATATACATCTCTAGACTACTTGTAGCACCTAATACAATGTAAATGCTATGTTAATAGCTGCTATATTGTATTGTTTAAGGAATAACCACAAAGAAAAAAGTCTATGTATGCTCAGCACAGATGCAATTTTTTTCAAATATTTTTGATCTTCAGTTGGTTGAACCCTGGGATACCTGCATATACAGATGGCCAATTGCAATGTCTTTGCAGAGATCAAGTTAAATAAGATGGGGTCATACTGGATTAGAGTGGGCCCTCATCCAATGACTCATTTCCTGATAGAGACTTGGACACCAAGAAAAACAGGGAAGAAAGCCACGTGACAACAGAGGCCAGAAGGATGCAGCTACAAATCAAGGAACGCCAAGGACGACCAGCCGACCCCAGGAGCTGGAAGCAAGCACTTGTTCCCTCCCCTGGAGCTTTCAGATAGAATCTGGCCATACCCAAATCAGGATTTCAGATTTCTGGTCTCCAGTGGTGACAGAATACAGTTCTGTTGTTTGAAGTCATCCATTTGTTGTAATTTTTTTTTATGGTGGCTACAGGAAACTAAAAATAACAGACGAATCCCTGCCTCATTCATATATGAACAAAAATCTGGATAGGAAAAACATTAAATGTAAAATGAAACCATAATCTCTAAATATCAGAAGAAAATGTGGATGAAAATTGGTATCTTCTTGGTATCTATGTTCTTTAAGAACATAAGGAAATGATGAATACAACTCGACTTAATAAACACCTTAAACATTCAATGCAAGATATTATAAAATGAACATGTCACTGTGGACATTCAGGAAGACATAAGCAGCCCAGAAAGAAATGGACAAAGGACAGGATTAGTCAAGTCACGGAGGAAGGAGAATTACCTCATATGGAAAGCACACACACCGCGACTGATGAATACAGAAATGCACCTGGAAGCATCGAGGCATCTTCCCAGTAAGACTGGTGTCAGTGCGGGCTAGCTGGGCAGGACGGGTACTTCGTTCCCATCTGGCAGAACACTCTGGCACAGTCCTCTTGGGTAGCAGCAGCTACTACCCTATCCTTGGCATTCCAATTCTTTTCATGTTTACTTTTTTCCTATTGTAACTCATATGCTTTTCATTAAAAGGGAGAGTATTCTGTCAAAGAGAAAGTTCTTTATGGGCTGTGATACATACTAGTATGTTGGCTTGAAAAGTTAACTCCAAAAATACCTCCAAAACGAGTACACCAGTTACACTGCAAATGACGTCAGTGTTCACTGCTTTTTATTTCCATGGTAAGATAAAATTGGCACCTGATTTTCATTTAAATTCTTCAGTAAGGAGAAATACATTTTCATGGCTTATTTTCTAATTTACTCATTAAATTATATTAAAATTTGTTTTGCCTAGAAACTCACATGTAGGATTCACGTGAGTCCTATCCTAATCCTTCTATCCTCTTAATAACTCCAAGAACTATTGTAAAAGTTATTAACTCTTGGCTTGCCTTTCACTGGGATTCTCTTTTCAGACCACACACTTGTCAAAACTCCTCCAGGGACCTGCACTGTAGTGCAGTAGGCTAAGCCACTGCCTGCAGCACCAGCATCTCATATGGGTGTCAGTTTGAGTCCTGGCTGCTCCTCTTCCAATCCAGCTCTCTGCTAATGGCCTGGGAAAGCAGTGAAAGATGGCCCAAGTGCTTAGGCTCCTGCATCCATGTGGGACCCAGAAGAAGCTCCTGGTTCCTGTCTTTGGATCATCCCAGCTCTAGCCGTTGTGGCCACTTGGGGAGTGAACCAGTGGATGGAAGACCTCTCTCTCTCTGTGTCTCCCTCTCTCTATAACTCTGCCTCCCAAATAAGTAAATATATCTTAAAAAAAAAAAAAACCACAAAAACTCCTCCATCCATTCCTTTGTATCTGATCCCCACCTTTATTTCAAAGACTCCTGAATCCACAAAGATTAGATATGAACACATGAGAAAATAATTCTATAGGATGAAGGCATGGAAACAAACATTGGAGAAAAACTATTCTAGTCAGTTTTGAAAGACTGCCTGAATGTGAAGTAAACAAACACAAAAATAAGTTTTTAGAATATTTTATTTAACAATCTCTAGACATTCCATAAAAATATATACATGTTCCTCTTTACATCCTCTATTAGTTTGCATTTGAAACCCAGCTTTGAAAAGCTTTCAGGATTTCTTCTGAAATTAGTCATCTGAAAATACTACAAATGTACATGTACAAAACCAAATCCCATGTCGAGGCACAGAGACCAAAAGCTCCCACTGTCTCTTCACACGGTGAGAAAGGACCCTGGGACGTGACCTCCAAGGGCACAGGGGCACAGGGGCCCTGGAGCACGTTCATGGTTAGTGCTAACTCATCTAGGGAGGAAGGCTTGGAAGCAATAGTGCTGATTTTTCTAAACAGCGTCTGTAGTTTGCAGACCATATGGGACAGTGTACAACAAAGTGCTTACATATTTCTCCAAAGCCAAACAGGCCGTTTGGTTAACAAGGACTAAGATACAGTTTCTGAGTTCATAATTTTTTTTTTTTTTTTTTTGTCAAGAAATCGAAGCAGAGACACTGTCCAGGAAAGCCAGGTCCTTCGGAGCTGGTGTGTCTTCACGGATCTTACGAGGATTCTTTGGCATCTGTTGTGAGTCTGTAACCAATCAAGGCCTCCTTAGGATGCTCTCCCACAAGCAGGTCCACCATCACATGCGGTTTGTCGTAGCCAAAGGAGCTCGGGCCATTTCTCAGCGGTAGGGCCCCTTGTCCTTGCGGCTTTATTTCAGTTTTATGATTTGCGGGGAACTCTGAGTCTGACAGACTTCCTGACCCCACAAGGCCACTGTCAGAGGCATTTCTGGAGTGATACGAGTTCAAGGCGACGCTGTCGGCTGCGGACAGGTCACTACCTGAATGGAGAGAATTCTCTCTGTTTGGTGGAGTCAGGGGCCTGGCAGGGGCCACATCCGAAGCCATCTCCTCCACAGCCACCACTTCAGCAAGGTCTCCCGTGTGCCCGGCTGATCCTGGGCCGTCTGCTCCGTGCGGGCCCGGCCCTTCCTCTGGAGACAGCTGCTCTTCACAGAGCACCTTCTCGTCTTCCGGGACCAATGGCTGGCAGGAGGTGACAACCGATGTGTATTTTGAGTCTGGTTTCGTCTCTGATGTGGCGCTTCTGACCACAAAGAGCTAAGGGGAGAGAAATCAGTGGGAGAGAATAAATTGTTAACCTTCAGCAGATCACCCAGCAGTAAATTTAGGGTAACATTTCTGAATGCCAAGTCTTGTTTTTTTTGTTTTTTTTTTGTTTTTTTTTTTTTTTTTTTTTTTAATGAAAAGAACAAGATTAAGATTAAAAACCAAGTTTTAGGATTTTTAAGAGTCATTCAGTGTCTTACCAACAGGTGTTGCTTTTCATATATGACCTAGCCCGTGGATGCATGTTATATTTGTAATGGAAGCACAATTACTTGTTTTTATACATTGTTTTCATTATCTGTCCACATCTTTGTCATTTTCGGTGGCTCATCTTATTTCTTTACGCTGACAATTTCTTCAATAGATGTTAACGTGTTCCAGTGTTCACTAGTCACAGAATGGGCTGGATATTTCACACCATCGTAAAATGCCTTTCCCAGAATGAACTTTCCAGAGTGCAGGGACGGCAAAGGGCCGGCGCCCGGCTGGCACTGTCACACTGTGTGCGCATGTGTGATCATCTTCCTCCAGGCTACATTCACACCGGGTCACACGAGCCATACTCCTGCTGGCACTACTAACAGCGTGAGTTTGCCTTCTCTAGTGAGTGTAAAACTGCATGCTGTGAGGTGGCTTCGTGTGCAACTCCCAGCAAAGCTGACTGTTACCATTCATACGTGAATCGTTTGTTACCTGTTGGCAGTTCTCATCCACTTATGGACAATGCTTTTACAGCAAATTTCACTGCACCCTTTGAACCTCATAGATACTATCCTTGCCATATTTGATTCAAATAATTATCGTTCTGTCATCTTTGAAATGTCAGACATTAAAATGTCAGACTCCTGTGTCAGTCTCATTTTTGGTCATTGTCCCCTCTATCCTCCAACCATAATAAAGCATTTCTGTGTTTGCAGATTTTCAAAAGTCATACTGTATGGGCTCTGAGCCTCAGCATACACTGTCCCTCAGCACCCAAACAAACTCCTGGCTGTCCCTTGAGCCTGCCCCAACACCATCACCTCTGGAAAAGCCACGACCTCCCTCCCCACCCCCACCACGTGCTCACTGGCTCCGGCAAGTGTCCATGTCCATCGTTCACGCATCACACTCTGTACCCCTGTACACTGATCTTTTCTCACCAGCCTTGTCTGTGCTTTTGCCCTGAGAACAGAGACGGTCCCCTGGTGCACAGTACAAAGCGTGTGGTTTTGGATGTGTGGTAGATGGAGTGATTGAGGGCAGGTGGAATGCTGCGGACCATCATTTCACTCTAAAAACAAAATCTCAGGACCTGCCCCCAAAGGTTCAACTTAACACTTAAAATATACTCAGGTAACTACAGAAAACCACTGTAACACATTACCAAGGACTTGGGTAACGTTATGTTTGTCCGCTTAAGTGGATTGATCTTCTTAACGCGGTAGCATGCGAATACCAGGATCACTACTACAAACAGCAGGACAGCAGCCCCAATGGGAATCCAAAGAATATCTACAGAAAGGGAAAAACCACAAATGGGAATTGAGAAGAAACACTGCTATTATTTCTATCAGAAACTTGTGGTGTTGAGACTCGCTGCACACTGAGACAGGAGGCAGGCAATCTGAAGGAGAAAACAAAACAAAATGAAACGAAACCGGTATTTGTCCTAGAAGGGCTTCCAAGTCTCCCCAGCCCTGTGGTTCCATAACTCCTTGTGACTGTTTGTCATGACCAACCCAACATAGTTAAAACAGGCTTTTCATAACAGTTTCCTTACAGCCTCAAACATAGGGTGTTTCCAGGGTTATGCTTTCCTCTGAGTTAAGAAGGCAAAAAAGAACTCAAAAATCTCCCTCTCCGGGGGTGGGCATTGTGGTGCAGCGGGGTAATCTGCCACTTGGAACACCCATATTCTATAGTGGAATCCTGGGTCCAATTCTGACTCTGCACTTCTGATCCAGCTTCCTGCTAATGTACCTGGGAAGGCAGCTCAAGTACCCCAGTTTCTGCCACCCACATAGGAGATCTTGCAGGAGTTCTTGGCTCATGGCTTTGGCTTGGAGGCATCTGGGAGAGTGAACCAGTGAATGGAAGATCTCTCACTGTCTTTCTCCATCACTCTGCCTTTCCATTAAATGAATAAATAAATTTTTAAAAATCTCTCATTAAAAATAAATTCAATGTTTATAACTCCTAAAATAACTTGGCCCCATTCATCAGATTTTTCAGTTATGCTGATTTATTTCAAGATTACAAATACTTATATAAAGATGCACAGGTGCACGCGTGTGCACACACACTCACACAGAGACAGGAATAAAGTCCCCTTGATTGCAAGTGAGAAACAAGAATAATGTAAAATGGGGAAAACTTACGTCAGAGCACACACTTCTATAATCACCACTGTGTGTTCTGCCTAATGCTGCTTTTTATTTTCACAGCACAATCTTCGGTGTTTTGACTTCTTCCTCAGTTCTCTTTCAGATTAATAGCACTCCACATCTTGGGGCACTCGGCCTCCCTGATGGCACTGTAGTGTCTCTAATTTCTCTAATTCCTATTCCAAAGTTACTTTTTTGAGATAGGCCCTGTAGATATTACTACTTAATGAATGCTTATTTCACGCTTATTATAGGACATGAAAAAGACTTAATCCTTACAACAGTAAAAGATAAAATGACACAACTCAGAAGAATAATATTCGAAGTCCCACAGGTTAAGAAAGTATAGGGTATAAGGCACAGTGACAGCAGGCAGGGAGTGCTGTCACCCAGCCATGGTGGTGCCACCTAGTGGCCATAACACAGCCCTGTTTAAAACTTAATAAATATAGGACATTTACATTATTTTTAATTTTGCACATTAAGTAGGATTTCATGTGTCAAGCAGCATAGTTCAAACAAGCACAATATTGACTGTATTATCTTAAAAAATTATTTGGTTTTTAAAAATATTTAGTTATTTATTTGAAAGGTAGAGCTACAGAGACAGATAGAGACAGAGACTGAGAGAGAGAGAGAGAGAGAGAGAGAGAGAGAGAGACAAAGAGAGGCTTCTCCATCCACTGGTTCACTCCCTAAGTGACTGAAATGGCTGCAGAGGGGCCAGGAGGAAGCCAGGAGCCAGGAGCTTCTTCCAGGTCCTCCACAAATATGTAGGGGCCCAAGCAATTGAGCCATCCTCCACTGCTTTCCAAGGTGCATTAGCAGGGAGCTGGATCAGAAGTGGAGCAGTTGGGTCTCTAACTGGCACCTTTATGTGATGCTGGCATTGCAGGCAGTGCCTTAACGCACTGTGCCACAGCACTGTCCCTGCTATTTGAAACCTTCATATAATGGCTGAAAAGTTATTAGTGTCAAATTTTATATGTTTGGCCAGATTTCTCAGAATAGATTTCTGTCTTCAAAAAGTAATGTGGGCCAGAGCCGCAGCACACTAGGCTAATCCTCTGCCTGTGGCGCTGGCACCCCGGGGTTCTAGTCCTGGTTGGGACGCCGGATTCTGTCCCGGTTGCTCCTCTTCCAGTCCAGCTCTCTGCTGTGGCCCAGGAAGGCAGTGGAGGATGGCCCAAGTGCTTGGGCCCTGCACCTGCATGGGAGACCAGGAGGAAGCACCTGGCTCCTGGCTTCGGAATGGCCATAGCGGCCATTTGGGGAATGAACCAATGGAAGGAAGACCTTTGTCTCTGTCTCTCTCTCTCACTGTCTAATTCTGCCTGTCCAAAAAAAAAAAGTAATGTGTATTATAAAATTTCAGTATATCTTTTAGCCTTGGAAAAACATTCAACAAACATCTTAACAATATACAAAGTCACCAAAGCATGATTTATCATTGTGAAAACCTATAAATAATCTCTAAAGTCTAAAAGTTGGGGAACATTCAATAAAAATAATACAATTTACATATTGAAATAGTCTAGGTGAGCATGTGAAATCAATGGGAAGATTTTTATAATATACTCTTACAGCACTACACAAAATTACATACATATAACATTAGGACCATGGTTATATAGCAAAACTAAGGAGAAGCAGTATGGAAACAACACACCACAGGTAGGTGCCTGGCATGGTGTTTAAGGTGCTGCTTGGGCTGCCTGAACCCCATCTGGGAGAGGCTGGTTCAAGTCCTGGCTACTTTGCTTCTGATCCAGCTTCCAGCTAATATACATTTTGGGAGGCAGTAGATAATGGCTTAAGTATTTGTGTCCCTGCCACCCATGTGGGAGACCTGGACTGAGTTCAAGGCTCTTGGGGTGGCCTTGGCTCAGTCCAGGATGTTGTAGGTATTTGGGGAGTAAAACCACCAGACAGATGGAAGATCTCTCTCTCTCTCTCTCTGTGTTTCTTTCTGTATTTCAAATAAAAAGAAAACAAACAAATCCAATAAACTTTGCACAATGGGTTATTAATTTATTTTGGGTTTTTTTTGGATAGTGGAAATACACATAATTTTTTTTTCTTTTTTACATTTCAAATTGTTTATATTAAACATCTAAACTTTCAAACATTTCAATCATTGCAAGAAAAGTCCAAAGTCTTTTTAAAGGTACCTACCCACTTGAGAATGCCAGCTCTAAAGGTCTATTAAATGTATCCTCCCGGGGCCGGCGCGCTGTGGCTCACTTGGTTAATCCTCTGCCTGCAGTGCTGGCATCCCATACGGGCGCTGGGTTCTAGTCCCAGTTGCTCCTCTTCCAGTCCAGCTCTCTGCTGTGGCCTGGGAGGGCAGTAGAGGATGGCCCAAGTGCTTGGGCACCTGCACCTGCATGAGTGCCGGCCGTAGTGGCCATTTGGGGAGTGAACCAACAGAAGGAAGACCTTTCTCTCTGTCTCTCTCTCACTGTCTATAACTCTACCTGTCGAATTAAAAAAAAAAAAAAAAAAAAGAGAGAAATGTATCCTCCCACAAAGAAAGATGATACAATAAATGATTTAAAATGTTATAAAAGTGACCTGTAATTCAGTATTCAAACTGTTCTATATTTATTCCTGGATATTAATTTCTGGTTTTTGTGAACAGGATTCATAATATTTTGCAATGTTGATGTGACAAACTGAATTCTGGCTACTCATAATCCTGAAATTACGCATACAGTTTTATGTGTCTGTCACATTGTTTTCTTTCCTGGGTCAAAAGTCTATCATAGAATTTTCTTTATTGGTTGTTTTGGATTTTTTAATGCCTGAGAAACTGTTCTTTTTTAAAAAAATAGATTTATTTATTTATTTGAGAGGTAGAGCTACAGACAGGTTGAGGAAGAAACAGAGAGAAAGGTCTTCCATTTGCTGTTTCACTCCCCAAATGGCTGCAACGGCCATAGATGAGCCGACTGGAAGCTGGGAGCCAGGAGCTTCTTCCAAATCTCCCACACGGTGCAGGGGCCCAACCACTTGGGCCATCTTCTACTGCTTTCCCAGGCCATTAGCAGGAAGTTGGATTGGAAGTGAAGCAACTGGGACATGAAACGGTGCCCATTTGGGATGCCAGCACTGCAGGTGGAGGCTTAGCTCACTGTGCCACAGCACCAGCTCCAGAAACTATTCTATTTTTAATGTTGAACATCTCTGAGGAGTGGAACTTCTGAATATTTTAGAAAGGAATGTATTGAAATTGCAGATAAATTTGTCTCTTTTCCACATTACTCCATTTCAGCTGTCATTCTCCGCATATTTTTTTAAATGGCAAGAACTTACCTTTTATACTATGATTGAAAATGGCAATACAGACTTCTTTAGACTTCTCCGTCGTAACCTGCCACCTGCCTGAGACGCCTTCTGCTGAAATGCAATACTCGGTGTTCAGCGAGGACACTGGAATACTTAACTCACACTGGGTCTCATCGCAGGGGTCGCTTACTTGTTTTTTATCTGTGTTCTATAAGGAAAAAAAGAAAAAAAGGCAATGAAAATGCATAGCTTCTTTCAATCAGCAAAAAAAAACACACCAGATTTATCCTGGTCAAACACCTAAAGAAAACACGGATGATGAATACTGAACATGACTGAAAACAGCTTTGCCATCAGACAAGAGGTTCAACACGGCATGATGATGTGTATCCATCAAAATCTTCCTTGCCGGGAGCGTGAAGTTTAAAACCTTGAGGAGCAGGGATATTCACTGCTAGCTGTTAAACAAACAAATTTCCTTCATCCGGAGACAATGGCTGTTGTGGACCCAGGAGGCCAGATCTGGGTCTCCCAGGCCATGCCACGGAAGGGGAGTTAGATGTTATTCTGCAGCCAAAGAAGATTCGTGAGCCGATTGGAAGCAGTGGAGTAACATGAGCTGCTTTGTACTCGAGGACGACCCTGCTAGCAACCAGAGTGATACTCTACGGTTTAACCCAGACGCCACTCTGCTGCTCACCTCTTTCCAGAGGAGCCACATCTCCCTGGGAATTAAATGAAAACCTCCCAAGCCTGCAGAGACCTTCCCCAGTGCGCCAGCCCCCTGCCCTCACTGCTCGCCGCCCAGCCCACTGGCCTCCCTGCTCCACCCCTCCCAGGTGGGCTTCCATCCTCCAGGGTCTCTGCTGCGGTGCTGGGCCGAAAACGCCCTTCTCACCTATGTCCACGGGGCTCACTTCCAGACCTCCTGCAGCCACATCTCCAGTTAACGCCCCCACCTGCACTGCCCAGCCCCTTCCCTGCTGCTCATCTTGTCTGTGTCACTCCCTGCTGTCCTCCCGGTGCCCAGGAGGCACACGTAGGTGCCTGATAAGTATCTGTTAAATAAATGAGCGGCAATGCCATGGAGAATTGATGGAACAGAATAGCTCTCATCACCAGTGCCGGAGTAATGTCATTCTATCCCCACGGCTGTAGAATTGTCTTTTTCTTTCAAAAATATTTATTCAAATTACAGCTGTCTGTTATTTTACATCACCACCAGTGAAGAAGAAGAAAATTCAAATAGCCTCATCTCAGCAGTGGAGAAATGGAGGCACACAGGGTACAATCCTGCATTATGGCTATGTGCTAAATGAGGCCAGGAAAAACTGCACACTCAGAGTGACTCATTCCACACCAGAGCCTTCTAATGACATTCCAACATACTTTTCTCTGACCAAAATGTACGTGTGCCTGAATTTTCAGAAATGACTTAAGCTAGCTGCAGGCTAATTTTCATTTTGGAAAAAATGAAAGAGAAGCACATACCTCACTGCCCTTCACTCTTATATACACATGGTACTCAAATGCATAGCAGGCACTGTCCTCATCATACATGGCTCCCAGCGTTTCTCCATTGATAACAATTAGAGGGTGAAATATATTAATAGCAATTTTGTTGTCCACCTTCCTAACGTTGAGTGCAGGTGCTCCAATCTTTCCTGGGGGAAGGAGGGGTGGTATCATTAATGCTGACCTGGGAACTTCAGAGAACATTTCATAGGAGAATCAAAGTCAGTGACTCAAACTACTGATTTTTCATTTCGGTTGTTCAAAAGCAGGACTACATTTAAGCCACTCTCCACAAAGATCTAGAAGGTATTTTAAGTATCCTTAGTAAAGAAAACTGTAGCGGACCTCAGGCCAGAAACACTCTCATCTTAGCTCTTCTTTAGAAGTTTAATTTCATTTCTAGTTCTATAGGAAAACAACTGGTCATAAAAGTCAGGGGCTTGATATAGTAGGAGCTCCATCAAGTAAATTTTTCCTTTATCCCTGTTTCTGTAGATTAAGAAGCCTGGTTTCTATATTAAAAAAAGTCTCCAAAAAGGCATTCGGTTATCCTCCCTAACTAAAATTTCTATAAAAGTTTACTAAACGCAACTTTTACTGTGAAAACCAGTGCTAGATGTTAATGTATCTGACAATTTTTTTTTTATGTTTTGATGTTTGGGGCTGCGTCACTGAACCATTTATTTCTCACGTATGTACTGCGCCGCTCCTGTGCATCCTCAGGGCCTAGCATGCTTTCTGGCACACAGCAGGCCCTTGATAAATCTCTGTGGGAGAAAAATGACAAGAGCTGATGTGCTTATGAGACGACAAAGGCATGGAGTCTGCAGACTAGCCATTGGTGAAGGGTAAGGAGAGGAAGGGCCTGTGGAAGACCGAGCCAGCACACTCTGAAAAGCCGGGGTGGCACTGGCAGGGCGGCGGATGAAAGAACAACGCAGGGAAGCTGACCGAGGAATGGCGTGGAGCTGGAGGAAAGGTCCCAGCACTAGACCACTCAGGAGCTGTCGAGTGCCTGAGCTTTCTTTTATCCGGGAGAGAGAGGCTGTGGCCCAGGAGGGCAGTGGAGGATGGCCCAAGTGCTTGGGCTCCTGCACCTGCATGGGAGACCAGGAGGAAGCACCTGGCTCCTGGCTTCAGACTGGCACAGTGCCGGCCGTAGTGGCCATTTGGGGGGTGAACCAACGGCAGGAAGCCCTTTCTCTCTGTCTCTCTCTCTCTCTCACTGTCTAACTCTACCTGTCAAATAAAAAAAAAAAAAAAGGAAAGGAATGACAGAGAAAATTGTACATGAAAGGGTGGTGCAGAGGCCAGCTGGACAACGCTGATCCGGACTTGCACGCAGGGGCCATGTAATGCTTTACAAGGGGCAAGGCAATTGCTGCCTCTTAACCCTATTCTGTGGGGCCTGGAAGACAGGGAAGATACTGATGGTCTAAATTCCTCCAGATGTTTCCGTGGCTTTGTGATCATCTTTGGTAAGTATGAACAAAAGCAAAAATATACCTAGGACATGTACAAGTGCTTTCAAATTTCAAATTTGCATGTGTATACATTCTACTTACCTTGCTTACATAAAGTGAATTCCTTTGACTCTGCATACATGGATTCCCTTTGTCCAACCCTAGCTTTAACTCTGGTCCACAGAGGACTTGATGGATCATCAACTTGGTGAAAAATATTACAGTAGTGATGAGAGGTATTAACGCATGCATCAAGCCACACTGCACTCCTAAAACAGAAAGGAATACACGCAATAGTAGCTTTTATTATTGTACAAACTTGAACCTTCTGTCTGTGCTTTGTTCATCATTCAGAGCATGGAGCTGGTATAAAGAGCTGAATAAGAACAGGATGGAGAAGTTCACACAAAGTAGGAAGTCCCTGCTCTTTGGTTAGAAGTATAGATGATCTTTAGCAACTTGGGGGTTATGGCCATCAGATGCCACCAGTGGAAAATCTGAGCATAATCTGGATTCCCCCCAAAACTTAAGTACTAATAGGTTACTGTCAACTAGAAGCCTTACCAAGAGCATAAATAGTTGGTAAACATATATTCTGGGGGCCGGTACTGTGGCTTAGTGGGTAAAGCTACAACCTGCAGTGTCAGCATCCCATATGGGCACCAGTTTGAGTCTTGGCTGCTCCACTTCCGATCTAGCTCTCTGCTATGGCCTGGGAAAGCAGTAGAAGATGGCCCAAGTCCTTGGGCCTCTGTGCCCATGTGGGAGACCTGGAAGAAACTCCTGGCTCCCGGCTTCAGATAGCACAGCTCCAGCCACTGTGGCCATCTGGGGAGTGAACCAGCAGATGGAAGACCCCCACTCCCCTGCTTCCGCCTCTTTGTAACTCTGACTTTCAAATAAATAAATAAGTCTTTAAAAAAAAACCCCAGATATTCTGTGTTATATATACTTTACAATGGTTAAAAAAATGTGAAACCATGAGAGGTCACTTTTTACCAAGATATACAATTTAGAGAGATGAACTACTCAGAGAATGAGTGCTATATAGTGTTTTAGGCAGCTACTCAGAGTGCTAGAGCTCACCACAATAGCAATAAGAAGTGGCAATGAAATTATGACAGCAGTACAGTAAACCATAAGGTAATGTTATATAGTTCCCATATAATACTGCATCTCCATGTGTGTTCACATTTCTCTTGACTGTTAAGGGCACCATGTGTGGGCTAGAAAGCACATGTGAAAAGCAAGTCTCAGCAAATTCAAAAGAATTAGAATCATACCATGCAGCTTCTCAGACCACAAAGGAATGAAATTGGAAATTAGCAACTCGGGAATCCCTAGAGCACATGCAAACACATGGAGATTGAACAACATGCTCCTGAATGAACAATGGGTCATAGAAGAAATTAAAAGAGAAATCAGAAATTTTCTGGAAGTAAATGAGGATAAAAGCACAACATACCAAAACCTATGGGATACAACAAAAGCAGTGTTAAGAGGAAAGTTTATATCAATAGGTGCCTACATCAAGAAATTGGAAAGGCACCAAATAGATGAGCTTTCAAGTCATCTCAAGGATCTAGAAAATCTGCAGCAAACCAAACCCAAACCCAGTAGGAGAAGAGAAATAATTAAAACCAAAGAAGAAATCAACAGGATTGAATCCAAAAAAAAAAAAATACAAAAAATCAGCCAAACAAGGAGCTGGTTTTTTGAAAAAATAAACAAAATTGACACCCCATTGGCCCAAATAACTAAAAAAAGAAGAGAAAAAACCAAAATCAATAGGATCAGAGATGAAAATGGAAACGTAACAACAGACACCACAGAAATAAAAAGAATCATCAGAAATTACTACAAGGACTTGTATGCCAGCAAACAGGGAAATCTATCAGAAATGGACAGATTCTTGGACACATACAACCTACCTAAATTGAGCCAGGAAGACATAGAAAACCTAAACAGACCCATAACTGACACAGAAATTGAAACAGTAATAAAGGCCCTCCCAACAAAGAAAAGCCCAGGACCAGATGGATTCGCTGCTGAGTTCTACCAGACATTTAGAGAAGAACTAACTCCAATTCTTCTCAAGCTATTCAGAACAATCGAAAAAGAGGGAATCCTCCCAAATTCTTTCTATGAAGCCAGCATCACCTTAATTCCTAAGCTGGAAAAAGATGCAGCATTCAAAGAGAATTACAGACCAATATCCCTGATGAACATAGATGCAAAAATACTAAATAAAATTCTGGCCAATAGAATGAAACAACACATCAGAAAGATCATCCACCCAAACCAAGTGGGATTTATCCCTGGTATGCAGGGATGGTTCAACGTTCGCAAAACAATCAATGTAATACACTACATTAACAGACTGCAGAAGAAAAACCATATGATTCTCTCAATAGACGCAGAGAAAGCATTTGATAAAATACAACACCCTTTCATGATGAAAACTCTAAGCAAACTGGGTATGGAAGGAACATTCCTCAATACAATCAAAGCAATCTATGAAAAGCCCACGGCCAACATCCTATTGAATAGGGAAAAGTTGGAAGCATTTCCGCTGAGATCTGGTACCAGACAGGGATGCCCACTCTCACCACTGCTATTCAATATAGTTCTGGAAGTTTTAGCCAGAGCTATTAGGCAAGAAAAAGAAATTAAAGGAATACAAATTAGGAAGGAAGAACTCAAACTATCCCTCTTTGCAGATGATATGATTCTTTATTTGGGGGACCCAAAGAACTCTACTGAGACTACTGGAACTCATCGAAGAGTTTGGCAAAGTAGCAGGATATAAAATCAATGCACAAAAATCAACAGCCTTTGTATACACAGGCAATGCCACAGCTGAGGAAGAACTTCTAAAATCAATCCCATTCACAATAGCTACAAAAACAATCAAATACCTTGGAATAAACTTAACCAAGGACGTTAAAGATCTCTACGATGAAAACTACAAAACCTTAGAGAAAGAAATAGAAGAGGATACCAAAAAATGGAAAACCTTCCATGCTCATGGATTGGAAGAATCAATATCATCAAAATGTCTATTCTCCCAAAAGCAATTTATACATTCAATGCAATGCCAATCAAGATACAAAAGACATTCTTCTCAGATCTGGAAAAAATTATGCTGAAATTCATATGGAGACACAGAAGACCTCGAATAGCCAAAGCAATCTTGTACAACAAAGACAAAGCCGGAGGCATCACAATACCAGATTTCAGGACATACTACAGGGCAGTTGTTATCAAAACAGCATGGTACTGGTACAGAAACAGATGGATAGACCAATGGAACAGAATAGAAACACCAGAAATCAATCCAAACATCTACAGCCAACTTACATTTGATCAAAGATCCAAAACTAATCCCTGGAATAAGGACAGTCTATTCAATAAATGGTGCTGGGAAAATTGGATTTCCACGTGCAGAAGCTTGAAGCAAGACCCCTACATTTCACCTTACACAAAAATTCACTCAACATGGATTAAAGACTTAAATCTACGACCCGAAACCATCAAATTATTAGAGAGCATTGGATAAACCCTGCAAGATATAGGCACAGGCAAAGACTTCTTGGAAAAGACCCCAGAAGCACAGGCAGTCAAAACCAAAATTAACATTTGGGATTGCATCAAATTGAGAAGTTTCTGTACTTCAAAAGAAACAGTCAGGAAAATGAAGAGGCAACCAACAGAATGGGAAAAAATATTTGCAAAATATACTACAGATAAAGGGTTGATAACCAGAATCTACAAAGAAATCAAGAAAATCCACAACAACAAAACAAACAACCCACTTAAGAGATGGGCCAAGGACCTCAATAGACATTTTTCAAAAGAGGAAATCCAAATGGCCAACAGACACATGAAAAAATGTTCAAGATCACTAGCCATCAGAGAAATGCAAATCAAAACCACAATGAGGTTTCACCTCACCCTGGTGAGAATGGCTCACATGCAGAAATCTACCAACAACAGATGCTGGAGAGGATGTGGGGAAAAAGGGACACTAACCCACTGTTGGTGGGAATGCAAACTGGTTAAGCCACTATGGAAGTCAGTCTGGAGATTCCTCAGAAACCTGAACATAACCCTACCATACAACCCAGCCATCCCACTCCTTGGAATTTACCCAAAGGAAATTAATTTGGCTAATAAAAAAGCCATCTGCACATTAATGTTTATTGCAGCTCAATTCACAATAGCTAAGACCTGGAACCAACCCAAATGCCCATCAACAGTAGACTGGATAAAGAAATTATGGGACATGTACTCCATAGAATACTATACAGCAGTAAGAAACAATGAAATCCAGTCATTTGCAACAAGATGGAGGAATCTGGAAAACATCATGCTGAGTGAATTAAGCAGTGCCAAAGAGACAAATATCATTTGTTTTCCCTGATCGGTGACAACTGAGCACCAAAGGGGAAACCTGTTGAAGTGAAGTGGACACTATAAGAAACAATGACCTGATCAGCTCTTGTCCTGACTCTAGATGTACAATGTAATACTTTATCCTTTTTAGTATTTGTTGTTGTTGTTGTTGTTCTAGTACTAGTGGTTGAACTCTGTAATTAACACACAATTATTCTTAGGTGTTTAAATGTTAACTGAAAAGTGATCCCTGTTAAATATAAAAGTGGAAAAAGAGAGGGAGGAGATGTACAATTTGGGACATGCTCAATTGGACTTGCCCCAAATGGTGGAGTTAGAAATGTGCCAGGGGATTCCAATACAATCCCATCAAGGTGGCATGTACCAATGCCATCTCACTAGTCCAAGTGATCAATTTCAGTTCACAATTGATGGCTCTGATAGGTCTAAGAGTCAAAGGGATCACACAAACAAGACAAGTGTCTGCTAATACTAACTGATAGAATCAAAAAGGAGAGAAGGATCCAACATGGGAAGCGGGATACACAGCAGACTCATAGAATGGCAGATGTCCTAAACTACACTCTGTTCTCAGAATCAGCCCTTAAGGCATTCGGATCTGGCTGAAGAGCCCATGAGAGTATTGTAGGCATGGAAAGCCAAGATACCATGGAAAAGAAAAAAAAGAAGACGACCTAAAGGAAAGATCTCTGCGAGTGAGATCCCAGTGGAAAGAACGGGGCCATCAAAGAAGGAGGTACCTTTCTCTGAAGGGAGGAGAGAACTTCCACTTTGACTATGACCCTATCGGAATAAGATCAAAGTCAGCGAACTCTAAAGGCTTCCATAGCCATGGCAACTCATGACTAGTGCCTAGGGAGATTACTGACGCCATGAACAGGAGTGTCAAATTGTTAAGTCAGCAATAGGAGTCACTGTGTACTTACATCCCATGTGGGATCCATCCTTAATGTGTTGTCTAATGTGCAGTGATGCTATAACTAGTACTGAAACAGTATTTTTACACTTTGTGTTTCTGTGTGGGTACAAACTGATGAGATCTTTACTAATTATATACTGAATCGATCTTCTGTATATAAAGATAATTGGAAATGAAAAAAAAAAACCTGGTGTTAAATTGGAAATGGCATAGAAAATTAATTAATATTTAAAAAAAATATTATGTAGGATCTCTGTCTTTAATGTGCTATACAACGTTATTTAATGCTATAACTAGTACTCCAACAGTATTTTTTTCACTTTGTGTTGTTATATAGGGGCAAACTGTTGAAATCTTTACTTAATATATACTAAACTGATCTTCTGTATATAAAGAAAACTGAAAATGAATCTTGATGTGATTGCAAGGGGAGAGGGAGCGGGAAAGGGGAGGGTTGCGGGTGGGAGGGAAGTTATGGGAGGGGGGAAGCCATTGTAACCCATAAGCCGTACTTTGGAAATTTATATTCATTAAATAAAAGTTTAATAAAAAAAAAGAAAGTACATGTGAAAATTTTGGTAAATTTTAGCTTTTTTAATAGACTTGTGCATATTTCATGGTAGTAAATTATAAAGCAGACTATATTTGATGCACTTATGACATACCTCACCTTTTCCTAAGTTTTTCAACATTTCTAGGCTACATGGTTCCTCTAGGAGGTTTTTCAAATTGTTGAAAAAAGTCCATGTATTGGCAGAATCATGCAGTTCTAACCTGTGTTGTTCAAAGGTCAACTGAAATACAAACTCCTTTACAATGAAGGTGTTCAATTCAAAATATAGGTCTTCTACAAATCATATCTGTTTTTAAAACTGCTTTCTAAACAACTCTAGATTACATTAGGAGAAATATTACTTAATTATAGAATCAAACATATTTCAAAGACTCCTAACAGTTTTAAAAATTTTTTGTTTGAATTTTATAGCTTTCTACTAAAAAACATACACCCACACACACACTCTCCTACACACTCACTAGAGGAAGATGACATCTTGACTATCAGCTTTGTTTATCATGCTTTAAAATTTCACAAGTTAGTGGTGCTTCTTTACTTGGATTTTGACAGGAAGAAGAAATAGGAGGCAGGGAGTATTGTGCAAGATGTAATTACAACTTTACCAATCTGGAATTCTGTAAGTAGTTCAGGAAGTTCTGCCACATGGGAGGGAAGGATGATGGAAGGACCACAAAGAGTTGACAGAATAGGTAAGGGCTCAGATAGAAGCAGAGGCATAAAAAAGCAACACTTACTCATAGGTCTTCACTTGCACAGTAAAAACAGGGGTCTTTGTCATGTTCTGGTACTCCCAATACAGGACTGGGTTCAAGTTATAGGACTTAACTGTAACACTGGTTGGCATAGGCACTGCAAGAGATTCAAAAAGCAAAATGGTAAGAAACTATTAACATACAAAGCCTTATTGTAAGATGCTATTTTAGTCAAGTTTGTGTATGTGAAGAAATGTGGAATTCATGCTAATATTATTTAAATTAATAATGGATTCCTAGAAAATTATTTTATTGAAAATATATTGAAATGTGTTGAGCCGGCGCCGTGGCTCAACAGGCTAATCCTCCGCCTTGTGGCGCCAGCACACCGGGTTCTAGTCCCGGTCAGGGCTCCGGATTCTGTCCCGGTTGCCCCTCTTCCAGGCCAGCTCTCTGCTGTGGTCAGGGACTGCAGTGGAGGATGGCCCAAGTGCTTGGGCCCTGCACCCCATGGGAGACCAGGAGAAGCACCTGGCTCCTGCCATTGGATCAGCGTGGTGTGCTGGCCACAGCGCGCCAGCCGTGGCAGCCAAGGAGCGTGAACCAACAGCAAAGGAAGACCTTTCTCTCTGTCTCTCTCTCTCACTGTCCACTCTGCCTGTCAAAAAAAAAAAATGTGTTGATTCATTTTAAATTATAGAAACATCATTGTGATATAAGAGAAATAAATGCATGTTACATTCCTTTATTTGAAATGCTTATGCACTGAAATATTTGGGCATAGCTGAGTATTCCTAATCTGAAAATTTGAAATCTGAAACTTTTTGAACTGTTGCTCAAGAAGTTTCAGTTTTCTGAGCATTTCAGATTTCTTACTTCTTGATTAAGAATGCTCAACCGGATGCAATGAATTTCCAGAATCTTTTAGAAGTTTTTATAAATAAATGCATTACTTATTGTAATAACAATTCTCAATTCACTTAATCACTACAATCTTTCATATTTGATGCCACATACTATATCCAATGCCTAAAGAACTGGCTATGACAAGGATGGGCCAGTCTCATTCTTAAATATCAACAGGCTCTCAACCCTATATCTAGTACTATTACATCTTGAAGGCCCTGCTGATAGCACAAGAATAAATGTCTAAAGATTGACTGCAAGAGCCTTTGACCATTTCAGTTGTGTCAAAATTTTGCTCTTTGAGATATTATAGGGCTTTTTATAAAACATCTTTCCTGTCTTTGTTCTTATAAACTATTTTGGAAAATCATTGTTGATTAAACTTAGAAGACTCACTAGGGAAGAGGTAGAAGTCATTTTAACATCTTTAATCAGACAATAACAAAACTATAATCTACTTATCAAAAGCAGCCATTTCCCTCTGTTCGCCCACCACTTCTTGCAAAACTGAACACATACATCTCACCCCTTCCCTTCACTTCTTCATTAACAAGAAGGTGTGGACAGAGTTAGTCATAGGACCCCAAATTTAAGGTCATTCAACGCTACCAAGCTGGAAAATTTTATTAAATATGATTTACTGATGTAAAAACAAATAAATAACTGGCAATGTAGCCAAGCATAGTAGTTTCTAAACATAACTTATCATCATCCTCAATCATCGTGAGAGCACCAGAATTTTACGTATTTTTTTCATGCTCCTTGGATGATAAAAATGATTGCAGGTTTCTAACAAGTGGACTGCTTTAGTGAGAAAAATACTTCTTGAGTTGGACATTAAAAATCCCGGGTACTTTCCTGATTGTATTAACATCATATATGTAAGATACTGGCTTCCTGTTGATGGCAACTACCACACTTTTCCAAAAACTAAAGTTCTAATTGTCAAGTGCACACTGGCACGTTGCTTTAGTTTATGGTTATTTAGCATATGTATTATCTTTTCAAAGTAGAATGTGAACCAAGAATCATCCATGTAGATAACATGCACTATATACAAATTTTTTTTCTAGTAATTTTTTTCTCCTTTATGGCAGTGGTTCTTGGCAAGGGTACATTAGGCAATGTATGCAGACATTTCTAGTTCTCACAATCTGGAGGGGGTTGGTATGACTGACATCTAGAACACAGAAGTCAGGGATCCTACTAAATATCCTACAGGAGACAGGGCAATTCTCTACAACGGAAAATAGCTAAGTTGCAAATGCCAACAGTGCCAAGGCTGAGAAATCTGGTTTTTGACAGTCATAATTTAAGGGGTGTGTGTTTCTGTATCTATCTATGTTTATTTAGAGGGGAAGACTATTTTAGACCAATACAGTGTATCTCATTATCCCCCAAATGAGATTTGATTACTGCCAAAATACCCAACTTCCATTTTATTTACCAAGGTAGTGGAATAATTTGCACAATAAAGGTTGAGATTATGAAGCTGGCTGGGGGTGGGGGTGTCTCCTAGATTCAAATATTTTGCATGTTACTAACTGGACTTTTCTGTGGGCAATAACCAGACACTTTTCTACTTAGGTTTCCTAAAACACTTCTGATGGCTGTTGGTGCCTGTTACCTCTGGTTCTCTGAGAATCTTCCTTGCAGGTGAATTACAAAGCCATGGTCCTGTCAGATAGCCCTGGCTCCTCTCTTCTGGTTTTGATAGAGTTCCTATAGCCATACATAGCCGTGGTATGTATGCATACCACTGTGGTATGTTTGCACTTCAATTTCCTGTAACAATCTAGTCCCCAAAAGTTCACAGTTCATAGTTTAGGTGGAAATAAAAACCACTTCCCACCCTAGGATTCAATTCAACATTAATAGAAAATAACACTCATGCAAATAAATATAATTTTGCTACCAGAATAAGAGCAGACATCCAAGCAGAGGAAGCACATAGAACTGCTAAGAGACAGGACCAGAAAAGATCTTAACCATGACACACTGTAGTCAAACTTTCAACAGTAAAACAAAAAGAAAAGTTTCTAAAATGTGCACAAGAGAAGTGCCAGATTATGTTCAGAGGATCTCCAGTTAGACTCACAGCTGACTTCTCATCAGAAACCCTACAAGCTAGAAGAGAATGCAAGATATAGTCTAAGTCTTAAGGGAAAAAAAACTGTCAACACAGAATACTGTTCCTGCAAATCTCTCATTTATTAATGAAGATGAAATAAAGGCCTTCAAAAACAAACAGAAATTAAAAGAATTTGACATCACTCATCCAATACAAAAGATGCTTAAGGATGTGCTACACATAGAAACACAGGAAAATAACCATGATTATAAAAGACTGTGAAGGCAGAAAATCCTCCAGTAAAAGTACAAAAGAAATGCAAAGTAAACAACAGGAATATTTATGGAAAAACGGCAGGGTCAAGTTGTCATTTATCAATCTCACCTTGAATGTAAATGGCCTCAACTCTCCAGTTGAAAGATACAGACTGGCTGAATGGAATAAAAAACAAGATCCATCTATTTGATGCCTACAGGAAACAGATCTCACCAACAAAGATACATGCAGACTGATGGTGAAAGGGTAGAAAAAGATATTCCATGCTAATGGAAAGCACAAAAGGGCAGGTGTTGCCATCCTAATAGCAGACAAAATAGACTTTAACACAAAACTTGTTGAAAGAGACAAAGGGCACTACGTAATGATTAAGAGATCAGTTCAGCAGGAAGATCTGACTATAATAAATGCATATGCACTCAATTACAGGAAGCCTGGCTATTTAAAAGAAATGTGAATGGATCTATAGAGGGACATAGACACCAATTAAAAAAAAATACTGGAGGCTTCAACACCCCACTTTCATCAGTGGACTGATCAACTAGACAGAAAATCAACAAAGAAACAACAAAGCTAATCTAGACTATGGACCAAATAGCCTTAACTGATATCTGCAGAACTTTTCACTCCACAGTTACAGAATACACATTCTTCTCACCAGCGCATGGAACTTTCTCTAGGACAGACCTTATGGTAGGCCATAAAGTAAGTCTCAGCAGATTCAAAAAAAATCAAATCATACCATACTTCTTCTCTGGTCACAATGGAATGAAGCTGGAAATCAATAATCAAGAATCTCCAGATCATATGCAAACACATGAAGACTGAACAACATGTTCTTGAATGAACAGTGGGTCATACCAGAAATCAAAGAATCAAAAAATCTTTTGAGAAGTCAAAAAATTTCTGGAAATGAATGAAGATGAAAATACATCATATGTAAACTTATGGGAGGGGGTGGCGCAGTGGCATAGTGTAAGCTGCTGCCTGCAGTGCTGGCATCCCATATGGGCACCAGTTTGAGTCTTGGCTGCTCCACTTCTGATCCAGCTCTCTGCTGTGGCCTGGGAAAGCAGTGGAGGATGGCCCAAGTCTTTGGGCCCTTGCACCCGTGTGGGAGACCTGGAAGAAGCTTTGGATTCCTGCAGTTCTGATGGTTACAGCTGTTGGGAGGGTAAACCAGAGGATGGAAGACCTCTCTCTCTCTCTCTCTCTCTCTCTCCCCCTCCCTCCCTCCCTCCCTCTCTCTCTCTCTCTCTCTCTCACTGCCTCTGCCTCTCTGTAAATCTGCCTTTCAAATAAATAAATAAATCTTAAAAAAATAAACTTATGGGATACAGCTGAAGCAGTATTAAGAGGGAAGTTTACAGCAATTGGTGCCTACATGAAGAAATTGGAAAGGCATCAAATGAATGAGCTATCAATGCATTTCAAGGACCTACACAAACAACAATAAACCAAACCCCACATTAGTAAAGAAAGAAAAAATTAAAATTACAGAAGAAATAAACAAAACTAAAACAAAAAAAACATAGAAAAAATCAGTGAAATGAAGAGCTGGCGTTTGAAAAAATAAATGAAACTGATATACCATTGGCCCAACCAGCCAAAAAAGAGGGAGAAGAACCAAATCTACAGAATGAGAGATGAAAAAGGAAATGTAAGAACAGATACCACAGAAACAAAAAGAATCATCAGGAATTACTATACCACAAAGAGCTGTATGCCAAGAATTTTGGAAACCTAGAAGAAATGGATAGATTCCTGGACACCTATAATTTAACAAAAATGAGTTTTGAAGACATAGAAACTAAAACGGAACAATAAACAAGACGGAAACTGAATCAGTAATAAAGACCCTCTCAATAAAGTAAAGCCCAGGACCAGATGGCTTCACTGCTGAATTCTACCAGTCATTTAAAGAAGGACTAATTTCAGAATGGCAGATGTCCTAAATAGCACTCTGGCCTCAGAATCAGCCCTTAAGGCACTCGGATCTGGCTGAAGAGCCCATGAGAGTATTTTAGGCATGGAAAACCAAGACACTCTGGCAAAACAAACAAACAAACCTAAATGAAAGGTCTCTGCAAGTGAGATCCCAGTGGAAAGAACGGGCCATCAAAGAAGGAGGTACCTTTCTCTGAAGGGAGGAGAGAACTTCCACTTTGACTATGACCTTGTCTAAATAAGATTGAAGTCAGCGAACTCAAGAGGCTTCCATAGCCTTGGAAACTCATGACTAGAGCCTAGGGAGATTTCTGACGCCATAAACAGGAGTGTCAAATTGTTAAGTCAACAACAGGAATCACTGTGTACTTACTCCTCATGTGGGATCTCTGTCCTTAATGTGTTGTCCAATGTGAATTAATGCTATAACTAGTACTCAAACAGTATTTTACACTTTATGTTCTGTGTGAGTGCAAACTGATGAAATCTTTACTTGATATATACTAAATCGATCTTCTGTATATAAAGAGAATTGAAAATGAATCTTAATGTGAATGGAATGGGAGAGGGAGTGGGAGATGGGAGGGGTGCGGGTGGGAGGGGAAGTTATGGGGAGCAAAAAGCCATTGTAATCCATAAACTGTACTTTGGAAAAATATATTTACTAAATAAAATTTAAAAAAAATAAAGAAAGAAGGACTAATTTCAATTCTTCTGAAGCTATTCAAAACAATTCAGAGGGAGGGAATCTTCCCAAATTCCTTCTATGAAGGAGTAATTCCTAAACAGAAAAAAAAATACCATAGAGAAAGAGAACTATAGAGCAACATCCCTGGTGAACATAGATACAAAAATCTTCAATAAAATACTAGCTAACTGAATTGAACAACACATCAGAAAGATCATTTACTTGGATTAAGTGGGATTTATTCCTGATATACAGGGATGGTTCAACACTTGTAAATCGATAAATGTGATAATATCACATTAACAAACTGAAGAACAAATATCATATGCTTATTTCAATAGATACAGAGAAAGCATTTGTTAAAATACAACATCCTTTCATGATGAAAACCTTAAGCAAATTGGGTAGAGAAATAACATTCCTCAATACAATCAAGGCAATTTAAGACAAACCCATGGCCAGCATCCTATTGTATAAGGAAAAGCTGGAAGCGTTCCCACTGAGATCCCCAACCAGGCAAGGATGCCCACTTTCATCATTGCTATTTAATTTATTCTTGGAAGTTTTAGCCAGAGTTATTAGGTAAGAAAAATAAATCAAAGGGATACAAACTGGAAAGGAGGAAATCAACTATTCCTATTTGCAGATGACAAGATTCTATATGCAGGGGATCCAAAAGACTCCACCGAGAAACTATTGGCACACATAAGAGAGTTTGGTAAAGTGGCAGGATATAAAATCAATACATAAAAATCAGGAGCCTTTGTACACAGACAATGCCATGGTTGAGAAAGAACTTTTAAGATTAGCCCCATTCACAATAGCTCCAAAAAGAATTAAATACCTTGGAATAAATTTAACCAAGGATGTCAAAGATCTTTACAATGAAAATAACAAAACACTAAAGAAATAAATAGAAATACAGTAAAAAATGGAAAAATCTTCCATGTTCATGGATTGGAAAAATCAACATCATCAAAATGTCCATACTATCAAAAGCAATCTAAAGGTTCAATTCAGTCCCAATCAAAATACCAATGACATTCTTTGTAGATCTAGAAAAAATGATGCTAAAATTCATATGGAAACACAAGATACCCTGGATAGCTAAAGCAATCTTACACAACAAAAAGAAAGCTGGAGGTATCATAATACTAAATTTCAAGACATACTACAGCACAGTTATAATCAAAACAGCCTGGTACTGGCACAGAAACAGTCAGGTAGACCAATGGAACAGAATAGAAACTTCAGAAATCAATCCACACATCTACAACCAACTTACCTTTTACAAAGGAGCTAAAATCAATCCCTGGAGCAAGGACAGTTGCTTCAACAAATGGTGTTGGGGAAACTGGATCTCCATGTTCAGAAGTATGAAACTAGACTTATACTTTACACCTCATATAAAAATCCACTCGAAATGGATCAAAGACCTAAATCTACAACCTGATACCATCAAATTACGAGAGAACATTGGGGAACTCTGTAAGACATTGGCACAGGCAAAGATTTCTTGAAAAGTCTCCAGAAGCACAGGCAATCAAAACCAAAATTAACAAGTGGGATTACTTCAAACTGAGGAGCTTCTGCACTGCAAAAGACACACTCAGGAAAGTGAAGAGGCAACTGACAGAATGGGAGAAAATATCTGCAAACAACACAATTGATAAAGGGTTAACATCTAGACTCTATAAAGAGCTCAAGAAGCTCAAGAATAATAAAACAAATAATCCAGTTAAGAAATGGGCAAAGGATTTGAGCAGGTATTTTTCAAGAGAGGAAATTAAAATGGCCAAAAAACACTTGAAAAAATGCTCAGGATCACTAGCCATCAGGGAAATGCAAATCAAAATCACAATTAGGATTCACCTCATTCCAGTTAGAATGGCCCACATATAGAAATCAACAAACAACAAATGTTGCTAATGATGTGGGGAAAAAGGTACCCTAATCCACTGTAGGTGGGAATGCAAACTGGTAAAGCCATTATGCAAGAAAGTATGAGGTAACTCAGAAATCTGAATACAGACCTACCATATGACCCAGCCATCCCACTCCTGGGAATTTAACCAAACCAAAAGGTAATCAGCATGTGAAAGTTATCTGTACTCCCATGTTCACTGCAGCATAATTCATAATAGCTAAGATATGGAATCAACCCAGATGTCCATCAACTGTTGACTAGAGAAAGAAATTATGCTATATATACACTATGGAGTGCTACTCAGCTATAAAAAAATGAAATCCTGTCTTTTCCAACAAGATGGTTGCAACTGGAAACCATTATTCTTTGTGAAATAAGCCAGTCCCAAAAAGACAGATATCACTGTTTCCCTGATTCAGGGTAACTAATAGAGTACCTAAAATGTAATGTTTAGGCGCCGGCACACCGGGTTCTAGTCCCGGTCGGGGCACCGATCCTGTCCCGGTTGCCCCTCTTCCAGGCCAGCTCTCTGCTGTGGCCAGGGAGTGCAGTGGAGGATGGCCCAAGTGCTTGGGCCCTGCACCCCATGGGAGACCAGGATAAGCACCTGGCTCCTGCCATCGGATCAGCGCGGTGCGCTGGCCGCAGCGTGCCTACCGCAGCGGCCATTGGAGGGTGAACCAACGGCAAAAAGGAAGACCTTTCTCTCTGTCTCTCTCTCTCACTGTCCACTCTGCCTGTAAAAAAGAAAAAAAGAAAAAGAAAAAAAAAGAAAAGAAATGAAATGGATATTTTGAGATTTGATAATTGTTTGCAGCCCTTCTCTCTTCTGTGGAGGAATAGTGTTTTTTTTTTTCTTCATATTATTTGTTAAGCTCTTTTACTTAGTGTAGGGTTAACTATACAATCATTAAGTAAACTGAAACCTTTGAAAAAATTAAGAGTTGGTATGTGAGAGGGATGAGAAGAAGGATTGGAGCTTGGATGAGAGGGAGGGTAAAGGGGAAAGTATTCCTATGTTCCTAAATATGTACATAGGAAATACATGGAACTTGTATAATTTAAATAAATTTTTTAAGAAAGCAGAAAGTAGGGCCTTCACCACTTTGAGCTCTTGGGAGCTAGATTACAGCTCACCAGGCACATTTTCTACATGCCACAATACAATATGGCTATGAAGGCAATAGTGTTGCCAAGCTTTCTGCTACTACAACACAAGAATGCTCATTCTTCCAATTTTCAACAATAGCAGCCCTTCACTTCCTTTTAAGCCCCTCTTTTAAATTATTCCCAACAGAAATGACTTTACAATTGTATATACTCAATGCTAAATTCCTTTGAGGAAAGACAGACAAAAGCCAATCTACACAACTGAATATCAGATAAAGTGCGTTTGTAATTAGGAAGCCGCCCTTGAAACATACCTTATAAAGCCACAAACAAGCGGAGACTTGTACAGTATTACATCGGTTTTTAATAGGAATCCAATTGTGTTTCCCATTATTTAGATAAAAGTCTGACAATGGTTAGATTACGGCAAGGACACAAATCACAGCTTTCAAAACAATCAAGACAGATGGGAGTAGGCCAAAGAGGCTTCGGTGAATTATAGCAGACAGAAACAAGTACAGGCTTAAAAGAGAAACTTTTGATTATTTACCCCCGTAGATAGAACTTGTGGTTTTAATGTTACCAGAAGAAAAATCATGCAGTTACTAGACATGTAGCTGGTTGTGGTTGCCTTTGCCAAAAATCACGTGATAAACACATGAGTAACTTTCCCATTAAGTTTCAGAATTTTGTTAACTTGAAGTTTAAATAGTTTCATATTCAGATTAAGCTAATTAAGGATTACAATAAACTTCTAATCATATAATTACATTGTATAAGCAAACATATTTGTGGAAACAGCAAATATCTGTGGAGTTTACAGAGAATGATTTTGTAAATAACTTTACAATTTTCCAATTGATTGTAAATGCTCAGATGCATTTCATGTAACTCATGCTGCTTTTGTAAATGGGTTCAGAATTACTTGGTGTATTCTATCTGTACACGTTAAGGTCAAATTCACAAAACTCCAGATCTCACTGTTGAGGATTTAATAGACCCAAACACAGGAAAGCAGAATCAGCTTTTCCTAACATTCTAATTACAATGTGGAAAAGAAGGAGAGTTCTGGGAAGAGCCACGTGTTCTCTCAGCAAGTTGGTAAGCCAGGAGACACAGGATATGAACAAAGAGCATGGGAGAGGACAGAGAGGTTGGGTGAAGATCAGCAGGTATTGGAGCAATGTGACAGCCAGGACCACAGCAGCCTGCACAGCTCTGCAGTAACTGCTGTGAAGGGAGGGGACAATCGACAGACACCTGCAGATTACAGTCTGAAGACACAGGCGATTTGCTCTGCTTGGATGGGGGAGCATAGCGCTGTCACCTGTGCACCACCCCACAACCTTTGACCCAGGGGTGAGGAGTTCATTACCCACTTTAACCCACAAACATACACAGACTGTACACCTATGTAGAATGGAGCTACTGACGACAGACCCCCACAGGTTAATCTGCTGCCCAACGTCTCCGTGGGAAGAACAAACTGAGGGAGCACATAGAAGGGCAGCAGGGCCAGTCACTAAGCTGTTCCTCTGGAATAAGTCGTCTGACTCTACAACTCAAAACCAAATGCTCCTAGGAGGGCGGGGCGTTCAGCCTAGGTGTTGAGATGCTGCTTAGGATGCCTGCTGCCCAAATCAGAGTGCCTGGCTCTGAGTCTGAGCTCTGCTCCAGATTCCTGTTTCCTGTTAATGCATCCCGGGAGGCAGCAGGGGATGGCTCAGGAGAGGGTCCCTGCCACCCATGTGGTAGACCTGGATTGAGTTATAGGTTCTCGGCTTAGTCGGGAGGCTCTAGCTGTTGTGCACATCTGGGTAGTAAACCAGCAGATGGGAGTGCTCACTCTCATGTACTCTCTCTCTGCCTCTCAAATAAATAAGTAAAAATTTAAAACAAAAATGCTCCTGATAGAAGTATCTTGGCCCTTTTCTGAATGAACAACTCTTAGAGAAAAGCTCTAACATCTGTCCCATGTTAAAGGTATGGGGCCATGTGCATTTTCACAAAGGCTTTTTTTTTTTTTTAATACTACAAACTAAGAAAGACATGAGTAATCCAGACAGAAAACCTGAAAACTATCAGATCAGGGTTTTTCTGGCTTTGTTATAATACATGAGTATTTACGATTACAATATGAGTTATTGTCATCCTGACTGGCTTGATAGTGCTGGTGAAGTGATATTTTTAAAAAAATGCTTTCCAACTTTCATCTTAGTAAGGAGAACATTCCCCTTGGATTTAAGCTGAATCAAGACATTTGATCATTTTTACACATGATGTTCCAGATATTCCAAGACTTTAACTGATATATCTTAACATTTCGGGGCTTTGAAAGGAATTATATGTTGACCACCTTGTGAAACAAAAGGAAAAACAGTTTGTTTCTACTTCCTTCTACTATTTTCATGTATCATCAGAAAAAGGTAGGTTGAAATCCAAGGGTTTGATGAGGGTGCCTGAAATAATTCAGGTCTCTCTCTTTTTTTAGATTTATTTATTTACTTGAAAGACTTACAGACACACACACATACACAGAGAGAGAGAGAGAGTGAGAGGGAGAGAGGGAGAGAGGGAGAGAGGGGGAGAGGGGGAGAGGGAGAGAGGGAGAGAGGGAGAGAGGGAGAGAGGGAGAGAGAGAAAGTGAGTCAGTCTTCCATCTGCTGGTTCACACTCCCCAGATGGCTGCAATGGCCGCAGAGGCTGGAGCTGGGCTGATCCGAAGCCAGGAGCTTCTTCCGGATCTCCCATACAGGTGAAGATCCCTGAGCACTTGAACCATCTTCTACTGCTTTCCCAGGCCATAGCAGAGAGCTGGATCAGAAGTGGGCAGCCAGGACTCGAACCAGCACCCATGTAGGATACCGGCACTGTGGACAGTGGCTTTACCTGATACGCCACAGCACTGGCCCCTCAGGTCTCTTTCTTACTCTTTATCAAGGTTCCACAGCTGGGTCAGGATCCCCAGAGTGGAGCTTCAGTCTTTGGACTTCAGGCCCAGTTTTGGTTTATCACTCACTTTCTTTCTTTCTCTTAAAATGTGGAGAACAAAAGTGATGCAGGAGATGTAAATGAAATTCTCTCTCTCTCAAAACTAGGCATACTGGGAATGAATTAACTCCTGCCCCTTGCCCCTTGCAATATCTTTCAATCAAACCGCCCCCAAGCTAAGGCTTATCAGATACAAATGTGCTCTGACACTTTTTCTGACCTGAAACCCAGCATTTTATTCTTGTTCCTATTAGTCTGATTTCATCTAGCTTGGTTTGGTTTGATATGGACTCTGACTGGACTGGACACTCTAGTTCATGAAATAGGTAATTTCTTAAGACTACTTCCCTGTGGACTAATTCAAAGTTGAGACATAGTTTAGGAATTTGAAAAACAAAATCAGAGCTTTGCAGTTTACAAAAATAGGAAAAACGTGTTAGACTACATTAGCTGCTGAGTCTAGTTTAAAGTTCTCATATTGATTTACATGAGTTTGTTTTTTAAAAGGCCAACACTTTCTCATATATGTCTAAAACAATTTAACATTTAAAAATACATTTGTTAAAATAATGGTGCAAATTATTAAATGATAATCACTGACATATATTAAGCATTTACTACAGAACATGCAATGTGCTCAACTTTTTATTATCTCAGAAAATCATCGTAAAATATTATACATATTTCACCAATGAGAAAACAAAGGCTAAGAGAATTTATGTAAAGACTTGACAATATGCTAAGTTTCCTTGGTTTGATTAAGAAACACTTTGTGATTTTTAAAATGTTTTATTTATTGATTTGAAAGAATTACAGAGAGAGAGAGAGAGAGAAACTTCCATCTGCTGGTTCACTCCCTAGAAGGCTGTCATGATTGGAGTGGGCCAGGTGGAAGCTAGGAGCCAGGAGCTTTTTCTGGGTCTCCCATGTGGATGGCAGGGGCCCATCTTTCACTGCTTTTCCCATGTGCGTTAGCAGGGAGCTGGATTGGAAGTAGAGCAGCTGGGACTCGAACCAGCACTCATATGGGATGCTTCCATTGCAGGCGGTGGCTTTACCCTCTATGCCACAATGCTGGCTTCTATTTGTGATCTTTTAATAAGAGGTAAATAACTGTCATAAATAAAGTGGAGTGGAGATAACGCTTTTTTAAAAGATTTATTTCTTTGAAAGGCAGTGCATCAGAGAAAGGGAGAGACAGAGAAAGACAGACAGATACATTGAGGGAGAGATCTTCCCTCTCTGCTGATTCTCCAAATGGTTTTAACAGCCAGGTCTGGGTCAGGCCAAAGCCAAGAGCAAGGAACTCCATCCAGGTTTCCCATGTGGGTTCAGGGGCCCAAGTACTTGGGCCATCTCCTGCTGCATTCCCAGATGCATTAGCAGGGAGTTGGACCAGAAGCAGAAAAGCTGGGACTTGAAACTGTACTCTGATATGTGATGCAGTGGCCCAGGCATCAGCTTAACCCGCTGTGCCACGAGGCTGCCCTGATACAACTGTTTTCTGATGACTTCATTGTCATAAGCATCCACTTAAAGTAATGCTGCCTGGTTCTCATACACTGGCACACTTTTGTGATGGCCACTGCAAAACCTGAACAATGGATTAAAATAAATAATCCCTCTAAAGCTAAACAGATACCTCGCATTCTGATTACTACGCAGTGGGATGATTGAAAAGAAAGACACCTCCTTAATAAGAAAATTACAAGGAACCAACCTCTTTCTGTCAGGAATTCATCTGATTCTGGTTCAAATCATTCTGATTCTTTCTCCAACTAAAACGGAGACTTACTTATTCATCTAGTTTATAAAATAATGAAATATTGCTGTAGGCTGCCTAATGTTGTGATAGTTCACTTTTTTTATATAGAACCAAAATATGGATCTTTCAAAGTGTATATGAACCAAAAGAAAATGAAAAAGAAAAGTAATGCCCTATTCACTAACTATGATAAAAATGCATGATCTTAGGTACTTTGAATCTCTGAAATAAAACCAGAAGCCAAAGGAAACAAGGACAAATGTCATCTCTATGCAGGGGATTCTTCCAAAGTGAGAGAATGGTGTAGAAGTGGCTCTGACACAATACAGAAGTCAGTCAAGCACCCTACGGGAAGGAAGGCTCTCAGCTTACCCAGAGTGCAACTGCAAACTGGAAGCCACAGCTATGACCAAGTCTACGGAAAGGCAGTGAAAAACCTAGGGAAATGGATGTGCGTGTCTTTAAACACGGCATGAAAAATATGTAGTATGAAAAAGCTATGCATGGATTTCAAAATTTTTTGCACCAAAATAAACTTATTTTTTAACCTCATTTCCCCACAGACTTCCTGCAGTTCTCTTGTATTGCAAATACAAGATCAAAACAAAAGGGGGCTCACGGACACCTGTGTTTAATAAAATGCTGGCGAGTAGAAAGCCATTCCCACGAGAGGCAGGCAGGCAATCCAACTCCCAGGGCAGGCTTCAAGGACAGGCAAAACTCCGGTCCACAAGGAGGGCTGTGAATTCAGCAGGACCGGCCAGATGCTTGGTTTAGTCCTCTACCCACCCCAGAAACCTAAGTCCCCTCCCTGCCCACATGCCTCTGCCTGCTGAATACGCCTTCAGATGGCCCTCTTGGGCGTGTCAATCAGTACTGCCGCCTCCCCCGCAAGAAGTGACCTCCTAATGGGCCTCCCTCCTTTGCATGAACCCTCAGACTATTTCATGAGACAACTGGGGTTTCTCAGTGGCATCCTGTATCCTGCATAGCATCATCCAGTGGCTGCCTAATGCCTTGCACAAGGCGTCGTGGGCACAGTCCTTCGGAGGCTCAGCTCCTGTCTTCTTTCAGAAACACCTCTCCTCTTCCGCCCGGCAGCCATGTCTTTCCCTTGGGAGCTGGCACCCAAACCCAGCAGGGCAAATCAGAATCTTCCCTTGGAACTTTGTTAGGATGGAGGAAGCTGCAGGACGTTAAAATCAGAAGCTCTCACCGTCCACTGATCCTGCTGTCAACACTCAGACAGTGAGAAATAAGAAATGGTGAATTCTGGCAGTTTGAGTCCTGGTTCTAGCTCCCTGAGGTCCTCTAGTTTTCTGCTTAGCGCCTGCCTGGATTCTCTGAGCCAATATTTTTGTCTTTTTGCTTCCGTTAGCAAGAGCTCTGCTTCTTTCCCTTACTGTGGTATGCGAGGCACTTCACTGGTTCCTATCTGTCCAGCTAGCCCAGTTTCCTTGCACCCTCACTCACTTGGTCTATGAGACAATGCTTAAATACTCCACTCATGCAACATGCTGCTTCCCACCTGTAACCCTGCACACACAAATCCGCATCCGAGGTGCCAAGGTTGGGGTCATCTTCTTGGTGAAGTCTTTCCTGATTCCCCACCCCCATCCCCAACAGAACCAAGCACTCATTCCTTGCTTTCCAGTAGCCTTTGCCCAAGTTCAACTTCTTATCTCAAAGTCTTTGCAACGGCTCACGTGAACGACTAAGCTGCCCTACATGGCAGATAGCTGAGCAGTTAAAACGAACTTAGGACGCCAGAGTCACACCACCGAGCTTCCCACGGAACAGCAGTGCCCTGCTAGCCGGCACACCTCCCTGAGCCTCCAAGGCTCACGCATAAGCAGAGATACCCATAGCGCCGACCTTTCGGGGTCGCTGTGTTCAGCACTTAGAAGAGTGAGTAGCACTGACAGCGCTTGGCTGCTGTTACTGTGATTCTGGAAACCAGGAACTTGCTCATCACGATGCGCTTCTTCCCAGCACTCCACGACCCAAAGAAGGGCTGGGCGTGACCGGAGCACTTGGAGCAGACGCTGAAGAAGAGGCCACAACACAGATGGTCAAGGCCTGGAGTCGGCCAGGATGAAGGAGGCCGGGCCTCCCGGGCAGCTGCTACTAACTGGACACTGAAGATGACACTCCAGCCTGAGAGAGTGTGCACGTGCGAGACACAGCGCATTCACTGATTTCTCCCGAGCTCCGCGCCACGGTTACCTCCCAGCGTCGGAAAAGCCACCTGGGCTCGGCTTCCCGGGAGCCTAGGGGAGCCTGAGGGGCTCAGCGCCGCGCCTCGATAACGCGCTAGGCGCGCACGCATTCCCGCACCCGCAGACTCCCGCAAGGCCGCCGGTGACCGGGTGGCCGCCCCAGTGGGTCCGCGACACAACACACCTGGCTCCCGCCCTAGCATTCGGGTCCACCCCAGGGACAAAGCACTGAAGCTATGAGCTGCGCCCATGGGGTCAAGGGCGGAGGAGGAAATCACCGGTCACAAGCACCGACGGCACGGATGCCCGCGCCGCGCCGCGCTGGCAACCACCAAGGGGCGAGCGCCAGGTGGGCAAACCTCGGGACCCCGCGCAGCTTCCCGGCGGCCGCAGGGCGGGGCTTCCCGGCCGGGGCAGCTCCCACGCTCCCTCCCGTCTCCACCCGGCCGCGAGTGACAGTACCCGAGGACGGCTCCGGATCCGCGGTGCTCAGCCCAGCGCTGCTCCCGGCCGCCGTGAGGAGCAGCAGAAGGCCCAGGAGAGCCATTCTGCCAAGGACGGACCCCGGGGCCCCCGGAGCGGCTGCGGGAGCCCGGCGGCAGGGCCCTTCGGCCTCGGACTCGCGTCACTTCCGCGCCCCAGTACCCAACTGCGGTGGGAGGCGGGGCTGGGGCGCTCGGCGGGGCGTGGCCAGGGCGGGGCGTGTCCGCGGAGGTGGGGCCAGGACGGAGGGGCGGGGCGCGGGCGGGAAGACAGCGGAGGAGGGCTCCCACGAAGCAAAACGACGTGGGGTCGTCCCCTGGGCTCCGGGGTAGGTGAAGCGCTGGGGCGCAAAGGGAACGTTCTTTCGACTTGGGTCTGCCTTCCACAGTTCCTCTTCCTGTTTTTTTGCAGTGCCCTGGAGTCGCAGAACTTTGCCTAAACCACAACTGGGCCACAATCCTTGTTTGGCCCTATTAGATGTCCGAGAGATCTCTGGACGCCCTGGAGCAGGAGATTTTAGGATAGGAATGGTCCTCAAAGTCCACCTCCAATCCCTGCATCTCCCCCGCCCCTGCCCCCCGGAAGCTAAGGCGTCACTAGTGAACCCGTTTGTATAAACTGGCATAGCCCAGATCAACTTTATAGCTACTTTATTCTTTTCAGCAATTAACTGTCGAACAGAGGATCCCGAAGCAGCTCTCACTGAGCTCTTACACTCTTGCCTCTGACCACATTTGCTATTCCGGGTCTCTCCCACTGCATGCCAGCCACCTTGGCTCCTTGCCCTTCCCAGTACAATGGGTGCTGTACTCACACATGCCTATGACTAACTACCTCACCTACTTCAGTTCTCTGCTTCTCACAGTCTTGCTCAAACTATAGCTGCAGCCCACTCTCCCTCACCCTGCCCTGCTGTTTTTTCATGGCACTTTCCACCTTCCCCAGTATCAAAATATGCATATTAGTGTCAATTTTCTCTCCCTTCTAGAAGGTTCACTACCTAGAGCTGAAATCATTGGTATTCAATTAGTACTTGATAAAAAAAAAACCATGATTACATTAGCATTCAGGAAAATTCTAGAGAGCAGAATCTTATGAAGACAATATAAGCTAGCGAGGAATTATCAGCTACATCACACTGTCTCTTTTAAATATTTATTGATTTGAAAGGCAGAGTTACAGAGAGAGTCAGAGAGAGAGAGAGAGAGAGAGAGAGATCGATCTTCCATCTGCTGGTTCATTCTCCAAATGACTGCAACTGCCAGGTCTGAGCTAACTGAAACCAGAAACTAGGAACTCTATCCCCATCTCCCTCATGGGTGCAGACCCAAGCACTCGGGCGGTCTATGGCTGCTTTGCCAAGTGCATTAGCAGGGAGCTGGATTGGAAGTGGAGCAGCCAGAACTCCAACCAGTGCCTATATGGGGTGATGTTGTTGCAGGTCACAGCTTAACCCACTGTGCCACAACATTAGCCCCACACGTTGCATTATTTATGTAAATAAATCCCTTAGTTCAGTACTTCTCAAAATTGGAAAAGCCTTAGTACAGTACTTCTCAAAATTGGTATGTATGAATCACCCAGGGATCTTGTGAGAATGCAGATTCTAGCTCATAGGTCTGATTTGGGTTGTGTTTTGAGATTCTGCATTTCTGACAGAATACAGAGGAAATGCAAATGCCTCTGACCACAGAACTAGTCTTTAATAAAAATGATTTAGCTTTGTCTAGACCATGGTTGGGAGAATATTTTTTTTCGGTTTTTAAAAAGATTTATTTATTTGAAAGGCAGAGTTACAGAGACAGAGAGATAGAGAAATCCCCCATCTGTTGATTTCACTCCCCAAATGGCCACAACAGCCAGGTCTGGGCCAAGCCAAAGCCAGGAGCCAGGAGAGTCTTCTGGGTCTCCCATGTGGGTTCAGGGACCCAAGCACTTGGGTCATCTCCCACTACCTTCCCAGGTGCCTTAGCAGGGAGCTGGATAGGAAGTGGAGTAGCCGGGATTCAAACCAGATTCATATGGGATGCCGATGTCCCAGATAGTGTCTGCCATGAGTATTTTCTCTGATGTTCTTCTGATATCCATTATGGAAAAGGCACCTTGTAGTCATCGCAAGAATAAATAACCGATCCCTGCTGTTTGGGAGATGCTGGAATAGGACAACACCTGATTTTCCGTTTGTGGGCCTCTTTATAGTACTCACCACGGGTTGGGATACCTGCGAAGCAGATTCTGAAGTGCAGATTAAGGTGCAAGGCATGTATCAGGGAATGCTGTTGGGATAAGACCCTGTGTGAAAGGGAGATGGAGGGAGAGGAGCAGAGGAAAAAGGTGATCTGTGATGCCAGCTCAACCAAGGCTTCTGCAGGGGCTCTGCACCTGGGATGGCCTCCTGGAGGTGTCCTAAGTTGGTGTGAGGGACACTGGTGAGTCACTGAGTGCAAACTGCTCCTGGAATGACGGAACTTGGGGTAATCCCTTTCCACAAAAGAAGGCTGCAGCAGAGGGTGTCTACTAGCAACACTGTCAGCAACAATGAGGGCATAGGACTATGTCTTCTGTTCCTAAAGCAGAATCTGCAAAGCTTTACCATTGCAGGGTCTGCCACAGCACCTGTTCAAGGTTCTGTGCTAGTTGTTTGGAGGTCAGTGCTATTTGTTTCTAAATTCACTAATTATTGAACATTGCAGCATGTGTCAGACATTGCTGGATACTGAGAGATACATCTGAGCAAGACAGACATGGTCCCTGCCCTCAGGGAGCTTATGGTCTACTGTAGCAGATAGGCATTAAACAAGATACTGTGTAAGTAAGTACTGAGATTGTGGTGAGTGTTCCCAAAGAGGGCAGCACAAGGAAAGGAGCATAAACAGGGATGTAACTTAGTCTAGGTTTTAAGGCAGTTCTAAAGGAAATAACAATTTTGTTGTGACCTGAACCATAAGGGGAAATTAGCATGGATACATGTGAGAGACGGTTCATGGTGAGTGTATGGGTGTATCACATAATCCTAGTAGAGGTAGTAGGGAGAGCAATAAAATATATTTTAAAGTCCAGTATTTAAGTCTTACATAGCTAACACAGAAGTAATTGGTAAATTCCCAATTCTTAATGACTGGAGAATATCCAAGTATATGTTGGTCCCCACATTGGCCTCTGATGAGTTTTTTTTTTGTTTTGTTTTTTTGTTTTTTTTTTGACAGGCAGAGTGGACAGTGAGAGAGAGAGACAGACAGAAAAATCTTCCTTTGCCGTTGGTTCACCCTCCAATTGCCGCCGCGGCCAGCGTGCTGCGGCCGGCGCACCGCAGCAGGAGCCAGGTGCTTCTCCTGGTCTCCCATGGGGTGCAGGGCCCAAGGACCTGGGCCATCCTCCACTGCACTCCTTGGCCACAGCAGAGAGCTGACCTGGAAGAGGGGCAACCGGGACAGAATCCGGCGCCCCGACTGGGACTAGAACCCGGTGTGCCGGCGCCGCAAGGCGGAGGATTAGCTTAGTGAGCTGCGGCGCCGGCCACTCTGATGAGTTTTTAAAATCAAGAAAACAAATGTGGGGGCCGGCGCAGTGGTATAGCAGGTAAAGCTGCCGCCTGTAGTGCCGGCACCCCATATGGGCGCCATTTCTAGTCCTGGCTGCTCCACTTCTGATCCAGCTCTCTGTATGGCCTGGGATAGCATTAGAAGATGGCCCAAGTTCTTGGGCCCCTGCACCCACATGGGAGTCCAGGAAGAACCTCTTGGCTTCTGGTTTTGGATAGGTGCAGCTCCAGCCATTGCAGCCATTTAGGAAGTGACCCAGCTGATGGAAGACCTCTCTCTCTCTCTCTCTCTCTCTCTCTCTCTCTCTGCCTCTCCTTCTCTCTCTGTGTAACTCTGACTTTCAAATGAATAAATAAATAAATATTTTTTTAAAAAAAGAAAACAAATGTGGGGTGAGAGGTAATTCCAAAGCCAAGTGCGCATTGAAGTGCTGTTCAGGAGTAAGGCTGCATTGAGTGCCACACTCAACACAGGCCTAGGGAAAGCTCACAGGCCATAAGTAATTTAAGAAATTACAAATCTGATCCAATAAGATCAAAGATCGGGTGTGTGTACATTTTGACTCCAGGCGCTGAACATTTCCTTCCTCCTTTTCTCAGGAGCAGAAATATCTGTTTGCTTTCCTTTAAAAGGGGACAGCTTGAAATTCTGTGCCTGAAGCACATAGTTTGAATTCAGCTGATTATTCTGTGAATTACAGCCCATAAACTTGCCCTCCTCCACTCTGCCCTTGCCTTCACCTCTGCACTGCCTTTGCCTTACCTTCCTTCCATTAAAGCACTTTTTACCATCTGGTTTGTTGGGAACTTCATCTCCATATAAAACATACTTCGTATATATTTCATATCTCTGTAATTTTGAAATACATGCATTTTTTTCATAATATTCATTTTCCACTAACCTTTAAAGACCCCTTAATATGCATGAATTTCAAAATTTCTTTCACTGAAATAAATTTGTATCTTTAAATTCCACCCCCCGGGCCCGGTGCTGTGGCGCAGTGGCTTAAAGCCCTGGCCTGAAGTGCTGGCATCCCATATGGACGCTGGTTCTAGTCCTGGCTGCTCCTCTTCTGATCCAGTTCTCTGCTATGGCTTGGGAAAGCAGTAGAAGATGGCCCAAGTCCTTGGGCCCCTGTACTCACGTGGGAGACCTGGAGGAAACTCCTGGCTCCTGGCTTCGGATTGACACAGCTCTGCTGTTGTGGCCAATTGGGGAGTGAACCAGCTGTTGGAAGACCTCTTTCTCTGTCTCTACCTCTCTCTGTAACTCTGTCTTTCAAATAAATAAAATAAATCTTTAAAAGAAATCCATCTCCATGTACTCTTTGAAAAATCCTTTATAAACTCATGGATATATAAAATTCTTTTCAGTTGCCTCTGTCTTCCACTAGAAAATAAATTCCTTGTTTTCCTCTTTGTCATATCCCCTGCACCCAAGCAAGTGCCTATCTTTTCCTTTAAAACTTACTGAATACATATATGAATAAACTAAATAAGCTTGTAAAGAGATGTAGAATTGAAGTGGTATAATTAAATTTATGATTCATTAATCTGCAACTGGGTTCGTGATGAAAATTTAGAGACCTTTCTTATGGACATCATACTGCTACTAAACAAAGCACTACTCCTGGTAGCCCTGAACACAGACTTCTTAGCTGTCATGCTGACATCCGATCACTTCTGTCTACCCCATGGTACCCCACAGGCAGCGAAGCCTCTTAGTAGATAACTTTTCTCTGAGTATTACCTAAAGTAGATGCTCCATGCTACAGACACTGTTCTTAGCTGGCTGCAGGTGTATTTCTAAACCTCCCTCTTTCCTCGTTGTTCCCACTAGAGAGGCTGTAAATGCTCAGTATTCATTTTTATAACTTTTGTGGCAGCTAAGTGTAGCTATGTGCCTTAGTTTTGGCCAATGAGACACAAATTGTGATCTGTCCATCTCTGTGAGTGTGTGTGTATATGTGTGTGTGAGTGTGTGTGTGTGTGTGTGTGAGAGAGAGAGAGAGAGAGAGAGAGAGAGAGAGAGAGAGATTGGGAGGGCATTGGAGGGCATTGTGGGAGAATGTTTTCTTTCTCATAGAAGAATGAGACACAACAGGAGAGCTTGCTGGCCTTGATCCTTTTCTAATCTTCTTGCCTTGAATGTGACATAATGATACCTAGTTCTGCAGCAGTCAATTTGAAAACAAGAAGCAACAAGATTGAGAATGCAAAATCAACAGATATGAATGGAAGAATCCTAAGATAAAAGCCTGAGTCATCAGTGTCAGTATTGAGCAACCGAATCAATCTCTGTGTCTGGACTTTTGTTATGGGGGAAAATAAATTCTCATTGATTTAACCCATCATTAGGTTGGTTTTCTGTTAAATGTGCTGAATTTTTTTCTCATTCAATGTCAGACCATCCTAGGTCACTTCTCTTTCAGAGAGTTATGAATCACAATGAGGAGAAGAGGGTGGCTGGGAGAAGGGAAAAAAGCGAACAGAAGAAGCCATAAAGTCGAGAACAGAAGGTGGAAGTGCAGAAGAGTATGCAAAGAAGAGCCCTTACACCAGGGAGAACTCGAGGCCCAGTGCAGCGGCACCGGAGACCTGGGGGAAATGCCCTGTCACTCACCAGTGCTCCCTTACGGGGGTCCCTGAGGACCAGCTCACTGGTGACTCCTCGCTCCTCTCATTTTCTCATTAATCTCTGCCAAGATCCCACCCCTCAACACTGTTACAACAAGGACTATGCTCCAACAGAAAAACCATCCCTGTAATAATGGGGGAACAAGTTCATTTATCAACAACAGTATTTGATAACCATAAATGTAATCTGAATGTCTGTTCCTTGCATTTGAAAGAGTCCCACTAATACAATTCTTAGCGATGTGTGTGGTCAGTCTCCTAAAAGACAACGTTGTTTCTCAGCTCCACAAAACCCTCAGCCAGAAAATTTGTAGCTAAAAAGAATGAGCAGCCCAAAGCAGTGTGCTTTGTCTTCAGGGTCCTTCACTTCCTCTTTCGTCTTCCCCTTGTCTACGTGCTGCCTCTGTCTGCACCAATGCCCACTGAACTCTGGCTGCTTTGCAGACATCTGCAGTCCTCCTTTGAGAATACCTAGAACAGCCCTGATTCGCAAGGCTTAAGGCTTCTTTCCATTCTCATCTTCTGTCAACATTTAGGTAAACACTTCTGCTTTTAGGGATAGCACTGAGCAATTTTCTTACTCCACTTGCTACAACAAAATAATTAAAATTGGGTCATTTATAAAGAAGAGGGGTCTATGTTGCTGACAGTCTTGAAGACTGAAAGTCTTGGACTGGGCGAGCCCCTCGGGCTGGATTGTGAGACTGTGAATGGCATCACGAGGAGGGACCATGTGTGAGAAATGCAAGTGGCACATGAGGAAGAGACAAGACACAAGGGGGTGGTCTTGTTTTAGAACTGATCAAGAGATAATACCCCCCTCCCACGAGAAGAGCCTTAATAATTAATCAGGAGTGGTGGCTCCATGACCTAATGGTCTCAAATATCCCACCAACTGTCAATGTTCTTACATTTAGAACTAAGCTTCAGAATGACTTTTTGTGGGGACTAACCATGTTCAAACCATAGCAGTGAATAAGTTATTGTTAACAATAGTATTTGATAATAGTATTTGATAACCATTTGGAGCTAATTCTCTCAAGTATTTTGGTATTATAACAGTTCCAATGGTGCCACTGGAGATCTTGACAGAAAAGTAGAGAATAAGCTATTTTGCATTGGATAAAGGGTCTTTTGGGGCTTTTCAAATCATGACCTGAGAATGCATCGCCCCAGAGGCATGATATACCTTATACTAGTAAGTAAAAATTAGTAGCTCAGAGATTGAATAAAGCCAACAGAAAAGTTTTGTTTGGTCAATTGGGATAATTTTCTTTTTGTTGGTTGAGGCAAGGCCTGCATTCCTGCTATGTTTTTGCTATCTCTATGTACTACTAGTAGCATAAATGCCAACACTAGGTTTCTGAAGCAGAGCAGAATATTATTTATTTATAGGAGATAATCATATCTGCTTCCCTTTGTTCTAATTCTTATCCCCATGGCCGTGCAATGAGAACCATATGTGTCATCTGACATGTACTGGCATCTACTGCAAGCAAAGACACCCTCCCAAAGGAATCTGTCATTTCCACTTGATAAACAAGCAGCTTCTCTCTCCTCTGAGATACAAAGAGGAACCATGGTTGTGGGGGTTGGCACATCAGTTAAAATACTGCTTGAGATACCTTCATCAAACTTATATCCCCTGAACTGGAGTCTTGGCTCTACTTCCTGTTCAACCTCCTTCTAAAGCACCTAGAATGCAGGTGATGACTGAAGAATTTGGGTCCCTGCAACCCCCATGGGAGTCCTAGATTTAGTTCAAGTTTCCTGGTTTCATCCTGGCTCAGCCCTGGCTGTTGCAGGCATTTGGATTATGAACAAGCAGATGGGATATTTCTTTGTGTTCACCTCTCTCTTCTCTCTGCCTTGAAAAAAATAATAAAATTAATTAATTTTAAATTTTTTAAGAAAGAGGAATCTTTTGATCCCTAGAATAAATAAAATTTCCCTTAGCACACAGAGAAGTATTCTGGGTGGTTATCTTAAGAATGTAAATAAATTTCTCTCCTGGAAAGTTAGGGCTGGAGTTTCTAGCTTTCCACCCAGAAAGTTGTCTCCAAGGTGCTGGGGAGTTCATTGTTCTTTGAAATGACAAAATGTATACTTGTGGGGGAGGTAAGCCTCTCTGAAATTCCCATTAGCTATTTCCTCAGGAATTCACTGCCAGGCTTGTTCTTTTAGCTCAGACCCCAAGTCTCAGTCACATGTGCTCAGAGAGCCCTACCCAGGCAAAAGCCGAACTGATTTACTCTCTGGACTGCATGGCTCACCATGTCAGTCATCTCACATGCTGCCTTTTTAACCTTATCACCTTGGTTCTTGCATGTAGGCATTTGCCAAGATGGTCCTCAGGTCCTGTCACTGGAGAAAAGCCGTGGAAGCTGTGGGTTCTTGTTTTCATGCAAGAAGGAATTCAGGCATGAGACAGAGTGTGAAGTAGTAAGGATTTTGTGGAGATCGGGCATCTGTTAGAATGGAAGGGATAGGGAGAGAGTGCCAAGTCACGCCAGAAAAGCAAGTACATGCACACTGGGTGTGTGTTATTCACTGCACTGCCTTCTCCCACCTCCCACCTCCCAGGGATTTATTTTAAAAAGAGCTTTTTCTCTGATGGTCAAGGGATGAGAAAAGGAAGGAGAGGGAGAATGGGTAAGAAGGAGAGAGAGGAGTAAACTCAAAAGGGTATTCCAGCTTCATTTATCTTGTAATAGAAATTTGTAGCAGCTCAGAGGAAAACCCAGCAGGAAGAAGTCAGTTTTCCACGGGGCAGGGAGTGGTCAGGAAATTCTTTACAGCAGAGGAGGGGACCTTTGAACTAAATCTTGAAATGATTATAATCTCACCTTGGGTTCCTAGCAACTGCCAAATAGTGATAGAGAAAAAAAAAATAGAAAAGCTTAAAGGTAGGTTTAGTTATCAATAAGGAATTACTATATTTTTGAAGAACAAGTTGACTGCTTTAGATTTCAATGTCAGGTCCAGATCCCAACCCCATCATTTGTTATTTGTGACCCTTGGTTAGTTCTTATAGCTTTTTCTGCTTCATGGAGCTCATCTTTAGAATAGGTGTGATAATAACACACACCTCAACAGAGTAGATCCAGGAATTCAGGGAATACATATAAGTTGTGCTGTGCATGGGACAAAGTTCTAGCTAAATCATGGCTGGTGTTTCTCTTTACTTAGGCTCCTCTGGTTATAGTTTCATCCTCTTCTGGCTGTCAGCCCCAGCACACTTCATACACAAGCCCACTGTACTTGGACATATTCTATTTGAACTTTGGCTATTTCATGGGCCAAGAATGAGACTGACCGGTGCTGGAGCTCCTCCGAGTGCAGGCAACGAGCAAGCAAGCCCAGTGATGGTCACAGATTATTGGGGGATTTCTTTTTGTGAAATGGATGAAATCCTGAAATAGATGCCCAATCTCACCCTCTGATTTAAATGGCACAAGGAGTCATTTGAGATGACCTTGAACCCTGTTTGCCATTGAAACTTAGCCACTTAGAAACTGACATGAGGGAGGTTGTGAGAAGTTGGCTTCTGAGAGAAAGCCACCATGTGGATGAAGTCTGGCAGAGTGAGCAGCAGAGATGGGCAGTTAATGAATGCCAGTGGCATCAATCGTAGCCTAACAACCTGCTTTCTATACATTTGGGTGTTAACTCAGTGTTAAGGTTTCTTAAGTTTTGTTTGCTTAAGGTAGTGTTATAACAAACATACACTATCTTTCCCAGACTCCTACGTGATTAAAATTCTGCAAACACACTTTGTGCAAGGCTTTAGTTGGAAGGGAGCTGGCAGAGGTACCATCCTGTTGGTGCAGGATAGTGGCCAAGATCACTGATTCCCTATTGTATTTGTCTTTCTCCTCTAGGCCACCCTCATTTTCTTCCTAGTGGAAACAGCTGTACATGGCTCCTCAGAGTCTAGAAACTTGCAAACTAAACAGATGAACTAATAGAAAGTATTGACTCTTCAGTTGGGAAAAAACTGATATGTTAAGGATAGGGCTGGGGAGAATTGGATTGTAAAGCCTTTGAGGCCGGCGCTGCAGCTCACTTGGCTAATCCTCCGCCTGCAGTGCCGGCACCCCAGGTTCTAGTCCCAGTTGGGGCGCCGGATTCTGTCCCAGTTGCTCCTCTTCCAGTTCCAGCTCTCTGCTGTGGCCTGGGAAGCAGTGGAGGATGGCCCAAGTGCTTGGGCCCTGCCCCAGCATGGGAGACCAGAAGGAAGCACCTGACTCCTGGCTTTGGGTCGGCGCAGCGTGCTGGCTGTAGCGGCCATTTGGGGGCTGAACCAACTCACTGTCTAACTCTGCCTGTCAAAAAAAGTTAGCCTTTGAGACAGATATGACATTTTTCAGAAGGTGGAAAAAAAATTCCAATCAAGCAGCACCTATAGTCCAGGAGTCCTCATCTGAGGTACTGTCAAAGTAGATGGTTAACACCATGGTATGGGTTATGGGGGTGAGGTGGGGTAGTGAGTGGAGGGTTTGTGTTCCTTTGTTTACTTTGGTTGTTTACGAAGTCTGAAGCTGTTGTCTAATCCTGAAAGAGAGAGAGAGAGAGAGTTTCAAAACCTCTCCCAAACAGCTGGTATCCTGGGAAGTACTGGGGTTCTGTTGAGAAACAAGAGTGCAAATGGACTCAAGCAGACTGAAGTTCTAAGGAGAGGCACACTCACTAGGGAGCATTCTGGAAGGATGGCACTCTGCAAGCACAGCAATTGTAGCACAAGGCAAGAGAAACATACAGGTGCGTCTCTACTCAAATTCACTGACCAGGGGTTAGGGCCATTATTGAGACCACCATGCAATCTTGGGTAAGTAGTGAGGATTGATTGGTTCACACAAATAAGTATGCTGGTATTGGACCTGGGGGTAGCTTTAGTTCTGACTCACACAGCTCTGCTTTGCTTCTTTTGTCCCTTCCTCTTCTTAGGGCTGACTTCCTCCTTGTCACAAGGTGGATTGCAGAAGCATGCAAGCCTTGTGACCCCTTTCTTCCCACTTAGATAGAGAGAGAGGACATTTTCCACCAATTTCAAAGTCTCCATGATCAGTTTCTGTGGGCAGGAAATAGTATAGGCAGTAGTGTCCTGGGCCTAAATTACCAATGTGGTGCTACATAGAGTAAAGGGTGGGGTCCACTTTCCCCAAACCCCATGACAGCTATAGAGTAGGGGAGAGCTGGGCTGGATATTGCAAGAGCCAAGCCAGCCAGAATGTTTAGAGGGGATCCCGAAACTCACCAAGGCATGGTCAGAAATAGCTAGCAGCAAAGACCTTTAAAGCACCAACATAGCTCGTGAGATATTAAGAGTAATTATATAAGTCAGGGTTCTCCAGAGAAACAAAGCCTATAGGATGGATACACAGAGAGATTTATTTTGAGAGATTTATTTTAAGGAAATGGCTCATGGGTTCATGGAGTCTGACAGTCCCAGCTCTGCAGAGTGGGCTGGCAGGCTGGAGACCCCGAGAAGAGCTGGTGTTGCAGCCCAAACCTAAAGACCTCTGCTGGAGGAATTCCTTCTCATGCAGCTTTGGGGCGCTGGTCTCCGAGTGAACTGAGGAAGGAGTTGGCACAGAGCTAAGCTCCCAGGAGCAGGCCTGGCAGCATAAGAGAAGGCTGGGCTATCCTGTTACACAGTTGAACTTGTCCCCAACTACCTCTTGGAGGCAAAGCATCCAGAGAAGGGCCAATGAATTGGGACCTGCTCCAGGAAGGAAACATTGGTGTCCAGCACAGTTCTCACTTGTATTCTAGGCATGGGGCTTTAGGAAGATGGGAAATCTGAGACAGAAAATAAATTCAATCATTGAAGAAGTTAAGGGAGGTGGTGAATTGTGTCCTGAGCTTGCCTTGGGTGAGGCTGAAGACAAAGTCTCTAAACATGAAGCAGTTGTTGTCTGTTCTCAAACTCCTAGAAACATTCATGCCTTATCTCTTATCAGAGCCTTACAATTATCCGCTCTGTAGTCATATTATTAAAAAATTATTGTGATTAAGCATTGTATTAAACTTAAATTACTTTTATAATTCTTTTAAGATAAGGGAATAAAATTACATAAATAATAATATTTTGGGGATGGCACTGTGGCATAGCAGGTAAAGCCACTGCCTGAAGTGCCGGCATCTCTTATGAGTGCCAGTTCAAGTCTCAGCTGTTCCACTTTTGATCCAGCTCCCTGCTAATGCGCCTGGGAAAGCAGCAGAAGATGGCTCAAGTCCTTGGGCCCCTGAATCGGTGTGGGAAACCTGAAGGAAGCTCCTGGACTCTGGCTTCTGACTGATTCAGTTCTGGCTGTTGCAGCCATTTGGGGAGTGAACTAGTGGATGGAAGACCTCTCTTTCTCTCCTCTATCTCTCCCTCTCTATCTCTCTCTCTTTACCTCTGCCTCTCTACAATTCTGCCTTATAAATAAATAAATAAATAAATAAATACATGCATCTTTTAAAGAAAAGGAGAAATAATCTTTTGATGGTAGAAACATTCTCATTTTCTTGTCCAAAGAGTTTAGCTAGCTCTATTCATGATTTTCCTCTTTAGCAGATGTTAAATTCTAATTATTATTTCATTATTAGTTCAAAAGATGTCTATTTTCAGCTGTGGTTTGAGATGTGAGAGTTCATGTGTCAGCAGGGGAGAGCAGCTAAGGAGTTTGCTGGGCTATAATCATAGTTTTTAGCTAGAACACTCACGGTAAACATTGGTTTAGTTCAAATTAATAAGAGAGGATTCTTTTTATTTAGTGGAAGATTTTGGAAAAAAAGAAAGCATGAAAAAAATGGTCATCCAACTTATCTTTAAAAGGGTAAGATTTGGATTTAAAAAAAATCAGTTCATCCAGTCTAATCTGTAGATTAGGAAACTAGAGTAAAAGATTTAAAGGTGTTTTGGTTTTTAACTTTATTTATTTCAGAGGGGGTGAAGAGAGAGAGAGAAAGAGAGTGCCAGGGTTTCTACCCTCTGGTTCCCTCCTCAAAATAGCACAAAGGCTAGGGCTGGGCCAGGTGGAAGCCAGGAGCCAGAAGCCAGGAACTCAGTCCAGGTCTCCCATGCACATGATTAGAACACAACTACTTGAGCTGTCAGCTGCTGCCTCCAGAGTGTGCATTAGCAGGAAGCCACAGTCAGCAACCAGGCACTCAGATATGGAATGCAGCTTTACCACCAAGCCAAATACCCATCCCTAAGCAGATTTTAACAGTCCAAAATTTTGCGCTATTCAAAGTGGTAGCTACTAGATGTATGTGTTCTCTGAGCGCTTGTAATGTTTCAGTCCAAATTCAGCTGTCTGTAAGCGTGGATTATATACTAGATCTGAAACACTTAGCACAAAAGAAGAATGTAAAACATGTCACTAATATTTTAAAATGTTGATTACAGTTTGGAAGATTGTATTTTGAAATACTGAGCAAAATAAAATGCACAGGCAAAATTAATTGCAGGTGTGTGTTCTTTATTATATTTATTTAAGGTGGTTACTAGAAAATTTAAAATTACATATGGGACTGGCATCGAAATCTGCTGGACTAAAGAAGATGCCCTTCATGTCTACCCATTTCTCTATGTATCTGTGGTCACTGGGTGGGTCTCAGGCTTTTCTGCATGGTCACCACAGCCTGCCATTGGAGATGGTGTTCATGGCCTGTTTGATTCCATCACTCGTTGTGTGTCCAATGGTCAAATCTTCCCCAATCAGAGCACTACTGCTGTGCTTAACACGGGTGATGACCTGGCACTGCTAAGCACTAGATTTCAGATCCTTTGCTGGCCTTCCGTTTCATCATTGTGAGGCTTTCTAGGAACTGTGCCTAAAACAAGAGTGCTTCGAAATGTTCACAGAAAATGGAATTAAAAGATAAGGTTATTTTGGTGCCACAGATGTGGAAATTCATGTCTAGTTTTCTCATAATAGCATTTCCATGATATTTTAAAATATTCATTTATTTTATCTGTGAGGGAGAGAGAGAGAGAGAGAGAGAGAGAAAGAGAGAGAAACATACTCCCAACTACTGGTGTACTCCCATCTACTAGTTCACTCCCCATTGCCAACAACAGCTATGGCTGGGCCATGCTGAAACCAGAGCCAGGAGTTAAATCCAGATATCCCACTTGGGTAGCAGGTACTTGAGCCATTGCCTGCTACCTTACAGGGTGTGTTTTAGCAGGAAGCTGGAATCGGCATCAGAGCTGAGACTTGATCCCAGACATTCAAATATGAGCTATGGACACCCCAAGTTGTGTCCTAACTGCTAGGCTAAATGCCCTTTCTCTCCATAAACACTTTGAAAACTCTTTCTACTTCTTTTGATGTTTCACATAGCAGGTGGCCTGGCCATCTCTTAACACTGACCTTTGTTCTAACACTAGTTACAGAAACTTGTCATTTGCTTTACAGTTTAGGAAGCTCTTTTAAACAACCATTGTGTTATTGGATTCCTGTAACTGTAAGCTGTAAGTAATATCAAAGTTGTTTTGATCATTTTGTAGATGTGGTAAGAGAGAGGCAGATCAACTATCTGAATTGCTGGCATCCCAAGCTGTGTGACTTGGTTGACCCATCCTGCAGCCTGGACCCTGGAACAGGTGTGTCCAACACTCTTTCCACCCTTGTACACTTCCTGTCTGCATGTTGGCTGACGAAAAGTCCCCTTGGCTCTGACTGTTGAAAGAAGGTTTTGTATTTTAAGCTGTCCATCAAAGGCATTGAGTCATGGGAAGGGAGAAATGGCCAGTTTCGCAAAGGAGATGAATCATTGTTACAAGACTGAGGAAGCAAAAATTTGTATTTGGGGAATTTTTTGGGAGGAGGACAAGATTTTTTTTGTTGTTGTTGATAAAACAAATGATCAGGAAAGGAAAGAAAACATTCCAAGTTTTTGTTTTCCCTTCTCCCTTTTAGTGTAAGTTCTTCCATTTTATTTCCCACTGGCCACATTTCTTATGAATTTTAATAACTTTATATTAAAATACTCATTGATTAAAATTATTTTCATTTTTTCCATGTTATTTGTTTTCTAACTGTGTCCTTAATTGATTGCCTCTGTATGAGTAGCTGGTACCAATGCTTCAGAATTTTTAAGAATCCTTTTCTACCCACATTCATGGATGAACTCCATCAAACAAACTCTACAGAGGTTGCTCATTCTTCTCTTCCTTTTCTGCTTGTCTGGTCTCATCCGCCTATTCTCCACTCATCTGAAAGAAAGGCTTATAAAAAGTGTCCTTACCAAAATCAACTCAAAATGGAATAGGAGACCTAAATCTATGATATGATACCACAAAATTACTAGAGAACATTGGGGAAACCCTACATGTCATTGGCATAGGGAAAGACTTCTTGGAGAAGACCCCAGAAGCAAAGGCATTCAAAGCCAAAATTAACAAGTGGAATTATGTCAAACTGAGGAGATTCTGTACTGCAAAAGACACACTCAGCAAAATGAAGAGGCAACTGACAGAATGGGAGAAAATATTTGCAAACAATGCAACTGACAAGGGAATAACTTACAAAATCTATAAAGAGCTAAAAAAACTCAACAACAAAACAAACAATCCAATTAAGAAATGGGCAAAGGAAATGAGCAGGCATTTCTCAAGAGAGGAAATTCAGATGGCCAATAAACACATGAAAAAATGCTCAGGATCACTAGCCATCAGGGAAATGCAAATCAAAACCACAATGAGGTTTCATCTCACCCTCTTTAGAATGACCCTCATACAGAAGTCAACAAACAACAAGTGCTGGCGAGGATATGGGGATAAGGGTACTTTAATCCATGGTTGGTGGGAATGTAAACTGGTACAGCTACTGTGGAAGACAGTATGGAGATACATCAGAAATCTGAATATAGACTTACCATATGATCCAGCCATCCCTTTCCTGGGAATTTACCCAAAGGAAATGAAATTAGCATATGAAAGAGTGATCTGTGTCTCCATGTTCATTTCAGTTCAATTTACAATAGTTAACATATGGAATCAACCCAGATGTCCATCAACTGGATAAAGAAATTATGGTTTTTATACACTATGGAATACTACATGGTGGTAAAAAAAAATGAAATCCTATTATTTGCAACAAAATGGATGCAATTGGAAACCATTATACTTAGTGAAATAAGCCAGTCACAAAAGGACAAATACCATATGGTCCCTCTGATCTGTGGCAAATAATAGAGTACTTAAAATGTAATCTATAGGAGCAAAACTGACACTTTGAGATGACACTTTGAATAGGCCTTGCCTTGACTGTAGAGGAATAATGTTTTTCTTGCATGTTTGTTTGTTCATTTTTGTGCTTTACTTCTTTTTTTCCTTCATACTAATCCATGAACTCGCTACCTGGTGTAGGGTTAATCTTATGAGTATAAAAATTAACTGAAAATTAATCTCTGTAAAAAATAAGAATGGGAAAGATAGAAGGAGGAAGAAGAAAGGGGGGGGTATGGGTTGGAAGAGGTCGGGGGGAAGAAGCATCATGTTCCCAAATCTGTATATATTAAATGCATGAAGTTGTATTCTTTAAACAAAATTTTTTTTAAAAAAAGTGTGCTTACCTCCTTCCAGGAAAAAAATGACATCGTATTTTCTCACTGTTAGAAATACATAGATGAGTCATGTTTAGAGTCTGATTATTTTCTGTAGGTTCACTGAACATTTTATTGCCAGCCTTCAAGGTCTTTACAAATATTTAGTACTATCTGAGAGGACTAGTATTAAGTCCTCTACTTAAAAAGACAAAACAAAACAAAACATAGTTGCCTGCTATGGTGGAATGAATTAAGTTCTCTACCAAGAAAGTAGATTCATTGGACATTGTTATTTTTGGGGCCTAGTTTTATGAAGGGTTATAAGATCTTTAAAATATCCAATTTTATCTCTTTCTGAAAAGAGAACTATAATACTTAAAAAAATTTTTTTAATGACTTCTAAAGACATATGGAAAAGTGCACATATCAGTAACCAGCCATCAGTATTTAGACAAGGCCATATGCAAAGTACTCTCCTCCCTTCAGAGAGAAGTACCTCCTTCTTTGATGACCATTTCTTTCCACTGGGGTCTCACCCAGCGAAATCTTTCATGTAGGACATTTTTTTGGGCCTCAGTTTCTTGGTTTTCCACGCCTGAAATGTTCTCCTGGGCTTTTCAGCCAGACCAGAATGCATTAAGGGCTGATTCTGAGGTCGGAGTGCTATTTAAAGCAATGGTCATTCTGAGTCTGCTGTGTGGACTGCTTCCCATGTTGGAACATTCATTCCTTTTTAATACTATCATTATTACTAGACCCTTAATCCTATCCATATGATCACTTTAACACTTAAGATGCTCTTTTTATCACCCAGAATAAGGGGATTTTGGGTCTCATAGCAAATTTTTAAACTGTACCCTTAGAAGTAAGTCCATAGGAATGTATGTAGAATTATAGAGCTTTATAGTTACAAACTTCATACACTTCATAATTACAACTTTAGGAACATGGTGACTCTTTCCACCATGCCCACCCTCCCGTCCATACTCCCAAACCCTCTTCCTTCTCCCTCTCTTATTCTTACTCTTATTTTTTATTGAGATATTTTCAGTTGACTTTATACACATACGTTTAACTGTGTTAATTAAGTAGTTCAACAAATAATACAAAAAAAAAAAACCACACTGTTCCTCAATAATCAAGACAAGGGCTGTTTAAGTCATTGCTTCTCAAAATGTCAATTTCACTTCTACAGATCACCTTTTAGGTTCTCTGTTAGTTATCATAGGTCAGGGAGAACACGTTGTATTTGTCCCTTTGAGACTGGCTTATTTCACTGAGTATGATGTTTTCCCATTTTGTTGTAAACCCATTTTGTTGTAAGTGACCAGGTTCATTTTTAAACCATTGAGTAGTATTCCATAGTGTACATATCCTATAATTTCATTATCCAGTCTTCAGTTGACAGGCATTTGGGTTGATTCCATGTTTTAGCTATTGTGAATTGAGCTGCCATGAACATGGGGGTACAGATAACTCTTTCACATGCTGATTTCATTTCATTTGGGTAAATTCCCAGGAGTGGGATGGCTGGCTGGGTCATATAGTATGTCTATATTCAGATTTCTAAGGTTATCTCCACACTGTCTTCCATAGTGGCTTTAGCAGTTTACATCCCCACCAACAGTGGATTAGGGTACATTTTCTCCCAAATCATCACCAGCATTTGTTGTTCACTGACTTTTGTATGAAAGCCATTCTAACTGAGGTGAGGTGAAAACTCATTGTGGTTTTGATTTGCATTTCCCTGACAGCTAGTGATCCTGAGCGTTTTTTCACATGTCTGTTGGCCATTTGGGTTTCTTCTTTCAAAAAATGTCTGTTTAAGTCTTTGGCCCATCTCTTAACTGGGTTGTTTCTTTTGTTGTTGTGGGTTTTCTTGATCTCTTTGTAGATTCTATTAATCCTTTACAAATCGAATAGTTTGCAAAGAATTTCTGCCATTCTGCCAGTTGCCTCTTCATTTCTTCATTTTCCTGTTTTTTTTTCCATACAGAAGTTTCTCAATTTGATTTAATCCCATTTGTTAATTTTGGCTTTGATTGCCTGTGCCCCTTGGATCTTTTCCAAGAACTCTTTCCATATGCCAATGTCTTACAGTGTTTCTCCAATGTTCCCTAAAAATTTGATGGTATCAGGTCGTAGATTTATGTCTTTAATCCATTTTGAGTGGATTTTTGTACAGGGTGTAAGGTATGGGTCTTGCTTCATAGTTCTGCACATGGAAATCCAGTTTCCCAGCACTATTTGTTAAAGAGACTGTCCTTGCTCCAGGGATTGATTTTAGCTCCTTGGTCAAAAATAAGTTGGTTATAGATGGTTGGACTGACTTTTGGTGTTTCTATTCTGTTCTATTGATCTATCCATCTGTTTTTGTACCAGTGCTAGACTGTTTTGATTATAACTGTCCAGTAGTGTGTGCTGAAATCAAGTATTGTGATGCCTTCAGGTTTGTTTTTGTTGTATAAGATTGCTTTAGCTATTTGGGTTCTCCTGTGTTTCCATATGAATTTCAACATCATTTTTTCTATATCTGAGAAGAATGTCTTGGTATTTTGATTGGTATTGTGTTGAATCTATAAATTGCTTTTGGAAGTATGGACCTTTTGATGATATTGATTTTTCCAATCCATGAACATGGAGGATTTTTCCATTTTTTAATATCTTCTTCTATTTCTTTCTTTAATGTTTTGTAATTTTCATCACAGAAATCTTTGATGTCCTTGGTTAAATTTATTCCAAGGTATTTGATTTTTTTGTAGCTATTGTGAATGTGAGTGTTCTTAGATGTCTTTCTCAGCCATGGCATTGTCTGTGTATACAAAGGCTATTGATTTTTTGTATATTGATTTTATATTCTGCCACTTTACCGAACTCTTCTATAAGTTCCAGTAGTTGCTTAATGTAGTCTTTTGGATCTTCTCTATATAGAATCATGTCATCTGCAAATAAGGGTAGTTTGACTTCCTCCTTCCCAATTTGCATCCCTTTGATTTATTTTTCTTGCTTAATGGCTCTGGCTAAACCTTCCAGGGCTATATTGAATAATAATCATGACAGTGGGCATCCTTGTCTGGTTCTGGATCTCAGTGGGAATGGTTCCAACTTTTCCTCACTCAGTAGCACACTGGCTGTGAGTTTGTCATAAATTGCCTTGATTGTGTTGAGGAATGTTCCTTCTATACCCAGTTTGCTTAGAGTTTTCATCATGAAAGGGTGTTGTATTTTATCAAATGCTTTCTCAGCATCTATTGAGATAATCATATGGTTTTTGTTCTTAAGTTTGGTAATGTGATGTATCACATCGATTGATTTGTGAAATTCGAATCATTCCTACACACCAGGCTTAAATACCATTTGGTCCAGGTGAATGACCTTTGTGATGTATTGTTGAATTTGATTGGCTAGAATTTTGTTGAGGATTTTTGTGTCTGTGTTCATCAGGGAAATTGGTTTGTAGTTCTCTTTCTTAATTGGATCATTTTCAGGTTTACGAATTAAGGTGATGATAGCTTCATAGAAAGAATTTGGGATGATCCCTACCTTTAAATTGTTTTAAATTGCTTGATAATAATTAGAGTTAATTCTTTAAATGTCTGGTAGAATTCAGCAGTGAAGCCATCTGGTCCCAGACTTTTCTTTGTTGGGAGGGTTTTTATTACTGATTCAATTTCCTTCTTGGTAATGGTTTAGGTTTTCTACGTCTTCATGGCTCAATTTAGGCCAGTAGTTTGTGTCCAAGAATCCATCCATTTCTTCTAGGTTTCCAAAATTCTTGGCATTCAGCTCTTTGTAGTAATTTCTGATTTTTTTTTTAATTTCTGTGGTGTCTGTTGTTACATTTCCTTTTTCATCTCTAATTTTATTGATTTGAGTCTTCTCTCTCCTTTTTTGGCTAGTTGGGCCAATAGTGTGTCAATTTTCTTGACTTTTTGAAAAACAGCTCTTCATTTTGCTGATCTTTTGCATTGATTTTTGGTTTCAATTTTGTTGATTTTCTTTAATTTTAATTATTTCTTTTCTCCTACTAGTTTTGGGTTTGGTTTGTTCTTGCTTTCTAGATCCTTGAGATGCATTTATAGCTCATTTATTTGGTACCTTTCCAATTTCTTGATGTAGGCGCCAATTGCTATAAACTTTCCTATTAACACACTGTATCCCTGTATCCCATAAGTTTTGATATGTTGTATTGTCATTTTCATTTGTTTCCAGAAATTTTTTATTTATCTTTTGATTTCTTCAATGACCCACTGTTCATTCAGGAGCATGTTGTTAAGTCCCCATGTGTTTGCATATGTTCTAGAGATTCCTGAGTTGCTGATCTGCAGCTTCATTCCATTGTGGTCTAAGAAGATGCATGGTATGATTTCAATTTTTTTTTTAATTTTCTGAGACTTGCCTTATTGCCTAGCATGTGGTCAATCCTAGAGAAAGTTCCATGCAGGAGTGAGAAGAATGTGTATTCTGCAACTGTGGGATGTAAAGTTTTGTAGATATTTGTTAGGTCCATTTGGTGTACAGTGTCCACTAACTCTGATGTTCCCTTGCTTATTTTCCGCCTATTTGATTTGTTCATTGCTGAAAGTAGGAGTATTGATGTCCCCCATTACTAATGTTTTTGAGTTTATGTCTCTTTTAGATCCTTTAGCATCTTTTAAATAGTCAGGTGCCCTGTAATTAGGTGCATATACATTTATAATAGTTACGTCTTCCTGTTAAATTGATCCCTTAATCATTACATAGTGCCCTTTTCTCTTTGAACAGTTTTTGTGTTAAAGCCTATTTTGTCTGATATTAAGATGCCTACATCAGCTCTTTTTTGGTTTTGTTGGTATGATATATCTTTTTCTATCCTTTCACTTTCAGTCTGTATGCATCTTTGTTGGTGAGATGTGTTTCTTGTAGGCAGCAAATAGATATGTTTTGTTTTTAATCCATTCGGCCAGTCTTTGTCTTTTAACTGTAGAGTTGAGGCCATTTACATTCAAAGTGACTATTGATAGGTAATGACTTTGCCCTGTCATTTTTCCATAAATATTCCTATTTTTACTTTGGATTTCCTTTGTACTTTTACTGGGCAGTTTTCTTCTCTTACCTTCTTTTGTAGTGAAGACTATGTTTCTATGTTTCTCAGTGTAGCACATCCTTAAGCATCTTTTGCAAAATTAGATGGGTGGTGACAAATTCTTTCAATTTCTGTTTGTTATGGAAGGTCTTTGTTTTACCCTCATTCATAAATGAGACCTTTGTAGGGTATAGTGTTCTGGATTGATAGTTTTTTTCTCTTAAGACTTGGAATATATCTCGACATTCTCTCCTAGCCTATAGGACTTCTGATGAGAAGTCCTCTGTGAGTCTAATTGGAGATCCTCTGAAAGTAATCTGGAGTTTCTCTCATGCACATTTTAGAATCTCTTCTTTATGTTTTACTGGGGAGTGTTTGATTATAATGTGTTGTGGTGAAGATCTTTTGTGGTGATGTCTTTTAGGAGTTCTATGTGCTTCCTGTACTTGGATGTCCCCTTCTTTCTCCAAATTAGGAAAGTTTTCTGTTATTATTTCACTAAAAAGACCTTCTAATCCTTTCTCTCTTTCCATGCCTTCAGGAATTCCTAGAACCTGTATGTTGGGTCATTTGATGGCATCCTGGAGATTTCCAACAGTGTTTTTTCAATTTTCTAATATTTTCTTCTTGTTTTTTTGCCTGACTGTATAATTTTCTGCAATATGTCTTCTAAGTTGGATATCCTTTCTTCCGCTTTATTTGTTCTGTTGTTAAAATTTTTCACTGCAATTTTTATATGTTCTATTAAATTCTTCATTTCCGAGATTTCATTTTGCCTTCTCTTTAAGATCTCAGTTTCATGGGAGAAATTTTCTTTCATGTCATGTATGGATTTCATTAGTTCATACATTTTTGCTTCTGATTACTTCTATGTAATATTATGATCAGTTTTTTGATTTCTATTTCTTGCATTTCTTCAAACTCTTCATCTTCACAATCTAGTACTGAAGTGTTATATTTTTGGGGGGTGTCATGTTGTGTTGCTTATTCTTGTTTCTTGAATTGATGTGTTTATTATTCTGCATTTGTGGAGATACTTATTAGCTTTTTGTTTTTTTTTCTGTGCCAGCTTTTATCTTTGGACTATGTCTGCATAGATTAGTGGAGTGTCTGTTTTCAAGGAATACCTAGAGGTGTGCAGTGGGTGTGGCCAGGGAGCTCTGTTCAATGCTCCACAGTGAAGGGAGTGTAAAGGTGACACTCAGTTTGGGCATGGTAATTCTCTCTCTCTTTCTCTCTCTCTCTTTAATCAGAGGGGAGATTTTTCTTTTGTTGGTGTTGAACCAGCTCATTTCCTCACCTCAAAGGAGACCAGTGCCTGAGTGCTAGCACCGGTGGGTATAAAATTTGTACATACTTCCGCAGGACCACACAAAGGATCTGTGCAGTCCTCACTGTAAGCAGATTACCAGCAATGTCTCTCACCAGGGAACCAGGGAGCCCTGAGTGTGTGGAGCCTCCCACAGTGACTGCACAAAGTCCCAGCCACACCCTGGGCCTTTCCATACAGCCTCAGTGTTTTCAAAACCCCACAGTTTCAGTGTTTTCAAAGTCCTGGCACACAAGCCTCCCACAGTCATGAGCACCCAGCCCCCATCAGTTCTCCCTGCCAGACTCAGGAGTCTTTGCTTGGCTGGTTGCTGGGTGCAGACATGAGCCACTACAGCTGTTATGTATGTCAAAATGGCACCTGCTCTGTATCAGCTAGTTACAGGACACCATTTCAGGGTGATCGGGGAGAGAGAAATGTGCCCCCCTCCATTCCCTCTTATTTGGCAGGTACACTATCCCCACAGGGCTTCAAGCCGGATTCCCTCCCGGCTTTTCTTGCAGCTTTATTGCCAGTGGCTTGGGCTGTTGAAGTCTGGTCACCTCTCTCCAAAGCAGATATGGAGGCTCTCAGCTGCTGGGATCCTCATTTGTGCATGTCCACACCCTCCATGTAGGTCTGCTGTGTCCCTCTAGTTTACATGGAGTTTCCTCTGCCATTTTCTCCCTATCTCTCTCCACTTTTTAAAAACTATCTTCACCCAGACTAGAGCAGTAAGCTCCCTCCCTACTCTTCCATCTTAATCCCACATCCTTTGTTTGCTTTTTAGATAATGGAAAGAGAACTATATGGCCCACAAAACATAAGACATAAACCTTTACTCTCTACCACAGACTATAAAATAAATTTGAAGACAAATGTTGAAAAACACTTTTGGGAAATACTATGTAGGATGGGCTACATACTATTTCCAGAGCTTAATTATTAATAAATCTAAAGAACGTTCAGTCTAAAATCCATGATTCCACCTTCCTTCTCACGTTTTTGTGCTTTTCCCCCTTGTCTCTCTCCCCTCCCCCTCCCTACTTCCCTCCCATCCTTCCCTCCTTCTCTCTTTCCTATATTTCTTCCTTTCTGTAACTAATTTAAATGCAGTTAGTGTTCTAGATGGTGGTAAAACAGTAATTCAAGTGCATACCTTCGTGGAATTTATTTTCTTTTAAAATCAGTTTTACTGAGGTAACATACACAGGCAGTAAAATGCATCACTTGTGGGTGTACAGCCATATGGCTACCAGCACAACCAAGTTGTAGTAGGTTTTCCATCATTGCCCAAAGTTCCCTCAGTTCCCATTGTGCTCACATCCCTCACTCACCACCATCCCTGGAACTTCTCCTTATTTTCTGTCTGTACAGTCTGGCATTTTCCTGAATTCCATATAAAAGGAAGCACTTAGTCTGTCACCTTCTATACTTGGCTCCTTTCTATTCACTTCTGGTGTAGCATGCATCAGGACTACGATGTTTTCATTCTAGAAAGGATTCTGTTAGGAACATAGAACAATCTGCTTATATATCTGTTCCTCATTTGATGGTCATTTGTTTCTGGCTTTGGATGATTATAAATGAGGCTGCTATAAGCATTCATTTATACGTTTTTTTGGGTGTGCAATCAGGGTTAATTTATTTGGGATAAACACTTATGAGGGAGACTTTTAGGTGGTGTGTTAAGCACTTGTTTAACATTGTGAGAAACTGCTAAACTACCTTTCTTTTTTAAACTTTTATTTAATAAATATATATTTCCGAAGCACAACTTTTAGATTATAGCAGCTTTTCCCCCCCATAACCACTCTCTCACCTGCAGCCATCCTATCTCCCGCTCTCTCTCCCATCCCATTCACATCAAGATTCATTTTCAATTATCTTTATATACAAAAGTTCAATTTAGTATATACTAAGTAAAGATTTCAACAGTTTGCACCCACACAGAAACACAAAGTATAAAGTACTGTTTGAGTACTAGTTATGCCATTAATTCATGTAGTACAACACATTAAGGGGAGAGATCCTACATGGGGAGTAAGTGCACAGTGACTCCCATTGTTGATTTAACAATTGTCACTCTTATTTATGACATCAGTAATCACCCAGTGGCAGATAGAACTTTATCATAACTATTTCAGTTGTTCATAGATGTTTGCAGCCTTTCAGATTCAAGATTTCTGAAAGTCTGACTTCTAGAAAGGAAAGGTGTCTCAAAGTCACATTTGCTACAATTTAAACCTCCCAGTTCAGCACCTAAATAAAATTCAACTTCAGCTCAGAGTGCCTTTGGGACTTGTCCAAGTCTGCTAGGCTAGTAAATAATAAGGCTTGAATTTGAACCCAGTTTTCTGACTCCCACATCCTGCTCCTTTTCCTACATGACGCTGAGTCTCAGAAGAGGAAAGCTCAAAGTTGCTAAGCTGCTTGCTTCCTAGCCAGCAGTAAATGAGCATTTCAGTTGTTCTGGATCCTTGCTAGGATTTGGTACTTTCAGTTCTTCTTTTAATTTTAAACATTCTAACAGGTGTGTGAGCTGGAAGTTTACTGGAAAACATCATTCTTTTGCCCAGTTTAATCAGTGTTGATCTTTCTCAATATATCCCACACTTCATTTTAGATGAAGAAAGACTCAGTCCATCAAATTATGATGCATAGAGGGTCCACTAGATGTCATTCTGACTTGTGGCTGTGCTTAGAGTTCAGGCAGGACTTGGCTGGTGGCAAGCATACAGGGTAGATTGTGTATCAGCAGGCATGTTCATGCATGGGGATGGGGAAGTCCATGAGAGAAACCTCCTGTTAATATTTCTCTGACAAGAGCCATAGGGCCTAGGAAATGGCTGAGAAAGATTGTGTCATGATAATGCATCCAGATGGATTGCTGGTGGGAGCAAACTAAGGGACAGCTTAGGAAGGTACTTGGTCATCTGGTTCTAAGTAACAGGGGCCTGAGCTGAGTTGTAGTACTGGAAAAGGCTGGAATTAATAAACTAGAATTGAAAGAGGATGGGTATAATAAATAAGTAGCTGAATATTGGCATGAGGGAACATGAGGCGGTGACATAATCAAAGGGTCACATTTTAATGACAGGAGGATCCCAATACTATAGCAAAGCAATCTTTACAAAGTCCTCCTCTTGCTAAATCCAGTGGTCAGGTAAATGCTGCCCCCGCCTCCAACCTGCCCAGCTGCATTTGACTTCACTTACCAGCAATATCCACAGAGGTCAGCTGATGTACAAGAAGCTCCCTTTTGGGATTGCGTGCAGCACGTGAAGTCACTGCTTGGGATGCCTGAGTCCCTTATCAGCAGGCTTAGCATTAAGTCCCATCGCTACCTTCTGGTCCACCTTCTTGTTAATTTACCCGGGAGACAGCAGATGGTGGATCGACTGAGTCCCTCTCAGCCATACGGGAGACGTGGATGGAGTTCGTTCATCACAGCTGCATCCTTACCCCATCCTCAGCTGTTCTGGGCACTTGGGGGAGTGAACCAGCAGATGAGAGGTCTCTCTCTGTCACTCTGCCTTTCAAATAAAAATAAACAGGTAAATAAACATTAACAAAAGGCAAAGGGGAAAATAACACATTACTATTTTCACAGTTCTTTATGACTAGTTAACCCATGTAAAGCAGTACAGTATCTTGAACACAGTACCTTGAAATAAATGTTATTTAGTATTTTTATAACTTAAAGAAAGAAATATTCGACATGAGAAAACACATAAAACTACATTTACAAAAAAATTGTCCCTTTGCCAACAGCCCAAGTTTGAATGCAGTATTTTCAGTTACTTCTTCGCAAGGATGTGACTGTTTATGCTGTAACTGCTTGTGGTTTGGCTAAAGGGAAGTTACCCAATGCACTTTGTTTATGCTGACTGTTAAAATTTTTTTTCTTTTATTACAAAGAATCAAACATGTCTGCATTTACTTGGGGAACCTTCTTTCTGCCAAGGGCCATTTGGATATTTATAACATTATTTGCAGACCATACAGAATTATCAACTTAAAAATTAATATGCTATAGATTTATTGAATTTTGGATTCTGCCTGTGGTTGCCTTGGCAGAGCTAGACCAAATGGTTTTGTGTGCCTTATACAGCCCATGGGCCAGCCGTTCTACATCCCTGCATGGTTTAAAAGCTGGAATTCTTAGATGCTGAGAAGAGCTAACATGTTTCTGATTTGTATTTCAGCTGTTTCTATATAGAATGAGAACTGTTTCTGATTGGAAGCTCATTCTGATTCAGCATGTGATATTTCTTAACTCTTTTTGTCTCTAAAGTGAGCTCTTAATAAACAGAAGGATTGTTTTATTCCTTATTATTTGAGAGAGGGTTTTATTTAGGAAGAGCTCTTTATATTTAAAAGAAATTTATTTTCATTTTATTTGAAAGGCAGATGCGTGTGCACACACAGAGAGAGAGAGACAGAGACAGAGACAGAGACAGAGAGACAGAGAGATTTTCCATTAGCATAGTCTTTCCCTGAATGCCTGCAACAGCCATGGCTGGGCCAGGATGAAGCCAGGAGCCAGAAACTCCATCCAGCTCCCACATCAGTAGCTGCGACCCAAGCACTTGAGCCACCATCTGATACCTCCCATGGAGTACATTAGCAAGAAGCTGGAATTCAAAGTGGAGTAGCCAGGACTCAAAGCAGGCTCTCTCACGTGGGAGGTGGGCACCTCAGGCAGCTACCTGAGCTGCTAGGCAAAATGCCTTACACAGGAAGAGGCTTTTTTTTTTTTTAATAAGCAAGCAAGTGCATGTACCAGGAAAGAGAGGCTATAAATTCTCTCACTCAGTCTCCCTTATTAACTTTGTCATGCTAGAAAGCAGGAACTTTCTTCTATCTTTCTTTGGAAAGATATCCCAAATAGATGTTCTATCTGCATTGGGGAAGATGTTGCATCTTATCTTTGGTAGGACTGCTATCTAAGAGATGGAGTGTTCTTCTGGTCGTGATGTAAAAAAAAACAACAAGAAAAAAGGAGTGTTCACTCACCCCACCATTCTCCTCATACTTCTTGTGACACTGACTTCCTGTTAGAAGGGGCTGGTCAGGATCTAGGATGCAAATTGTGGCTAGTGAAACTGATGTCAACCTTGGCATTCATTAGTTAAATATTTCAGGTCACAAACTATAGCGTTATGTAAACTTTCTGGAAATTCTTTATGCTTGTGTGTTGTCCTGACTGGCTGGGACAATGATTCTCACTATGTGTTTGCTAGAATTTACCAGCTCAGTGCTGGGAATATCTATGTGCAGAAATGAGAAGGTACCAGAAATCAACTGTGCTTTGGTTGATCCAAATAGAGTCACCATGGGCGACATCTGAGCTAACGTTTAGAAGAGAGTTCTGCCTTTGTTTTCTGTTATCTATTTCTAAGGAACTCATAAAACTTTAACCAAGAGCATCATTTTTAGTTACTATGATTGAAAAAAAAATTTAGAACAAGAATAGGAGAATTCTATATTTTTCTTTTAAACCAGGGCAACTAAGGCCTGGGAAAGAGGAAAGTGCTAGTCTTTGGGGCTTTGTTAGACACTAGATACAAGATTACTCTAACCCTTGTGGGAACAGAATCCCACTCTGGTCTTTCTGTCAGGGTGGGACTTAATGATGGGAACTGGGAGCCAGATGAAAGTGAAGGCTTTGTCTGAATATATCTCAAAATTTAAATTTGTTGGCAAACTCAATTTGTGACCATTTCTCCAGATTCTGAATGGATAGTTGAAAGTGTTGTAATAAAAGTCCTTCAACCATGAGGAAAGGGATACTATTGTAGAAAAGACTAAGTGGGATTCCATCTGATGACCTTTTCCTTCCAACCTGTCAACAAAAATCAATGCCACATCCCTAAGAGAGTCACAAGGATCATTTCCACCAACACAGACTTGGGAAATGCAGGGGTTGGGTGTGACTCCCTTGACAACTCCACTTAACCCACCTGTCAAGTCGTGGAAGGAGCCCCTTGGAACTTGGAGGATGACTTAATATAGTCGCTTGAGGAGTGACTCCAGGTGAACACATTCTGGTAGTAAATCAGTTCAGCTCCTGGGGACAGGGTTTTCATACTAGGTGATAAATTTCCTGAAAGAATAGAACAGCTCAACAAAGTTAGAACCATCACAGAGAACTCAGACCATTCAGGAATGAAGTTTTGACAAGTCCAGCTAAGTACGAAAAAAATCATCTGGCCAAATCAAGACTTCCAACCAGTTAACGTGTTAGCTAAGGACAAAGGAAAAAGGGATGTGCAGAGAAGGATGGAAAGGATAAATATCAACTGTGCCAAAAGCCTGCCGCTATATTTACGTATTTACAAAAAAAAAAAAATTCTTTAGGATCAGGTGTCTGGCATAGCAATAACGCTTCCAGTTCTGAAGACCGCATCCTATATCAGTACATCTGGGTTTGAGTCCTGGCTCTGTTTCCCATTCCAGCTTCCTGCTATTGCATACCCTGGGAGGCAGTGCCCTATCACCCATGGTGGAAGACCTAGATTTTCCTGGTTTTACCTGATCCAACCCCAGCTGTTGTGGGCATCTGAGAATGAAACAGATGGAATATCTCTTCTAATCTGTCTAGTCTCTCTCTCTCTCTCTCTCTCTCTCTCTCTGCTTTTCAAGTCAAACTTTAAAACAGACATACAAACCCACACATTCTGTAACATATAACTTGCTTATTGTGTTTAAGTATGTTGCAATTGATTTAAATAATATTGTGCTAGGAATCTTTTATTCTTATTTTGAAAACTCAATACTATTCTTAAAATTATATTCATGTTCCTTCTGACTGCTACATGTGTTCCCAGCACTCAATAAAGATTGCTGCAGTAAATTATGTGCAGGCCTGAGGTGTGAGCCTTAGTGGAGGTCCCTCCAGGGCTATGGGTAGAAGTAGAGTTGCATGCTTGGGACCTGCTGGAGACCACTATTTGCTCTCCTATGTTAACTACACACGCAGGACAGTCTTTCTCTTTTCCCTCTGTACTTTATGCTCGCAATTTCTATTGAATTAATTTTGGTCTCTCTGAGGTTTAATCAGCCCAACTACATTTACTGAAAGTTGACTCTTGTTTGGTTTTCATTTTCCTAACTAATAGTAAGGTTGAGCATCTATTCATACATTTATCACCCTTTTGCATTCCCTCCCTAACCAAAGTCTGCAACCATATTCTCCTACATTTCTTTTTGTCCCTGTTAGTTTCTTCCATATCCAGTTCCTTAAAACATCTACAGTTAGTGTCAATGTATGGCTTGTGGTAGGACTCCTTTTCTCTTTATAGTAAATTGATTTTACCAACATCAACTACTAAATAGTGCATCACTTCCTTGCTAATACACTGGAGTGTGTACTCACACGAGGGTATGTTTCTGAGCTCTCTATTCTGTTGCTCTGGCTTTGTAATACGCTAAATATCAATTAAAGGAAATTCTTCAGTTTGTTCTTCCTTTCTAGATTATTTGAGGTATGCATAATCTTTCACTCTTTCATACCAATATGCATACTGAAATCAGTTTATTGTGTTGCCCCAAAAACTAAATTAAGTTGGAATTTTGATTGGACTTGCACTAGATTAGTTTAAGGAGAAATGACATCTTAATAATATTAAATTGACCCATTTGAGGTGGTCTTTGTAGAGTTTTAAAAGTTTCTCCCAGGCCGGCGCTGTGGCTCAATAGGCTAATCCTCTGCCTGTGGCCCCGGCACACCGAGTTCTAGTCCCGGTCAGGGCTCCGGATTCTGTCCTGGTCGCTCCTCTTCCTGTCCAGCTCTCTGCTGTGGCCCAGGAAGGCAGTGTAAGATGGCCCAAGTGCTTGGGACTTGCACCTGCATGGGAGACCAGGAGAAGCACCTGGCTCCTGGCTACAGATCGGCGCAGTGCACAGGCCGCAGCGCGCAGGCCGCGGCGGCCATTGGGGAGTGAACCAACAGAAAAGGAAGACCTTTCTCTCTGTCTCTCTCTCTCACTGTCCACTCTGCCTGTCAAAAAAAAAAAAGTTTCTCCAAATAATACTTCCTTTGCTATTTTTATTGCTTCTGATTATGCTTCTCTTGAGTAATGGTTTATACAAACACACATTGTTCTTTTTTTCTGGCAACCTTGCTCTATCATCTCTATTTCCAGAGTTAATCTGTTGACTGTGAATGTTTTTGTCTTTGGTAGATGATAACACTGGGAACTGGGAAATAATGAAAAATTTCCCCTTCCCTTCCAATCCTCAAACCTTCATTTCTTATCATTGTATGTTGGCCATGGCCTTCAGAACCGAGTCAAACAGAAGCTGTGGTAGAGCAAGGGCTTTGTTCCTGACTGGAAAATGAAAGCATCCAAAGTTTCTCCAAATATGTAAGGTATCTGTAAAGGTTTTTGCTTGTTGATCTTTTCCCACTTAAGAAAACTCTTTATATTCTTAGCTACCTGTGCCTTCCAAAACAAAACAAAGAGGTGTTGAATGTTCAAGATTTATCCTTTCGCCTCTGCTGCACTGCAGCCCATCCCTCACCTCCAGCACCTTTTATGCAGTCCTTCCTGCTGTGGTGGACACCGGTGCTTCCTTTAGCCCCATGATATCACCAACAATGCTACTAGGTATGATCTCATGCAGGTTCCCTAGAGCCCAGAAGTCTTCCTAGGATGCTATCGTATACATCTATTCAAAAACACTACTTTTTATATCATTAATATTTTATTGTGTTTTTGCTGTATTAATTTCTAAACATGTCTTTATCATTATTGTGTTTATTTATTTACTTATACTCCCTTGTTTTTATTCCTGGCTTCTTGAGTTTGCGGTACTGTGTCTTTTGACAACTGAGTTTAATCTGTTTGCATTCACTGTGGTTACTAACACATTAAGATCTGTTCTTGAGGAGCTTCCAAGATAGCTGAGTAGGGACCCGGCAGACTGCTCTAGGGTAGGGAAAAAGAGTAAAAAAACAGTGGAGACAGTTCATTCTCAGGGGAGGACTGGAGGGAAAACTGAAGTGGAGATTCTGTAGTAGGAGGAGAGATGCTGTGGATCTGTGTGAAAGGTGCAGGTGCACAGCAATGAGCCCGGACAGAACATACAACTCCAGCAGCCCTGAGTCAGAGAAACCACCAATGTTGGAGAGCAAGGTGATCTCACACTACAGCAGCCTGTGCCCCTGGTGACACAGCCAGAGCAAGAGCCTAGCAGACCACACTGTCTTTGAGTCTGGTCCAGAGCCCAGAGGGGAACAGGGTGCCCACTAACCCAAGAGAAAAAAAATGAGGGCACATTTCCCTCTTCCCATCCCCCCATGCAATGGTGCTGGACAACTGGATGAGAGAGCATGAGAGACATTTTGGACAAAGGAAGGTAACAGCTATGGCAGCTTTTGTGCATGCACCCAGCAACTGGCAGGACAGTCGCCATCTTGTCAGCTCAGGTGCACACATCCAGCATTGGGTGTGGAGAGGGAGCCATTCCGACATTATTACCGGTTGCAGAGACTCTTGTATGCCCAGAAACAGGTGGGGAGAAGTTATGATTGTGAAATGAGTAGGGCTGTGGTTGGTGGCTGTTGTGCATGCATGTGATCCAGGGATTTTACCAGAGGGAAAAATCTGCATTTCTCATTCACTTAGAGTCTGGCTGGGAGGAGTGACAGGGGGCTGAGTATTCACATATGATCTTGAGGTGCTCCCAGCCTCTCAACATATCATAGGCTCTGGGATTCAAACTGCCTAAGTGGAGTACCCTAAGGCAGGTGGCTCTGGGAGAGTTTCTGCTTCATTGTGGTTGGGACAGGCTAGTTGGGTGGAGCAGATCCTCTGCAACCTATGACTGTGGGAGCCTTGTGTGGTGAGACTGAGAAATCTGACTACACGAGAGGGCACAGTATGTAGCTGAATCTCTTGTCAATCACTGTGCAGCACCACATGCTCAGAGCTCCCTGATTGCCTGGGATGGATCATTGCAGTGAGACGCATGCTCACACTGAGGACTGCACAGATCATTTATGCATCTCAGGTGGAAGCATGGATGAGTATTACACCCACTGAGTGCTAACACCCAGGTATCGATCACTTTGGAAAAGAGGACTTGAGGCTATAATTATGCCAACAGAGGTGATCATAACCCCCCCTCTACTGTTAACAAGAGGAGATCTACCACACCCAACTTGGGTGTCACCCTACATACTCGCCCCACCCTAGAGCACTGAGCAGAGGCCTCTGACAATATTCAGCACACACCTCTGGGTATTCACTGAAAGAACAGACATTCCACTAAGCCACAGATGCATAGTTCAAAGATAAAAGTCATCAGAGGAAAAAACCAACAAGTATCTCCACAAATGCATTCAAAATAAATGCAGAAATTCAAGAAATAGGAATAAGGAAGAAAACATGATTCCCCCAAAGGAATATAATAACACTTCAATATTAAAATGTGAAAATGAGATTGACGAACTGCTTGAAATGCAGTTCAAAAGATTAATCATAGGATTACTCAGAAGCAATGTGAAGCAAATTCATGAATTAAAGAAATCCATACATGTCATGAAAGAAAAATTCTCCCATGAAATTGAGATTTTGAATGGAAATCATAATGAATTAATAGAAATGAAGACTTTACTATGTCAAATAAAAAATACAGTGGAAGCCTTAACAACAGACTTGGTGAGGCAGAAGAAATGATATCCAAGCTAGAAGACAAACCTTCGAAAAATTTTCAGTCAGATCAAAAAAAAAAAAAAAAGAAAGAAAAAGGGGAAAATAAGAAAAATTAATAACAGTGTTGGAGATTTATGGTATACTTTCAAATGATCCAACATACAGGACTTAGGAGTTCCAGAAGGTATGGAAAGAGAGAATGGAGTAGAAGGCCTATTCAGTGAAATAATTACAGAAAACTTCCCTACTTCGGAGAAAGAAAAGGACGTTCGAGTACATGAGGCACATAGAACTCCTAACAGATATGACCAGAAAAGATTGTAACCATGACACATTGCAGTCAAACCTTCAACAATAAAACATAAAGAAAAGATTCTAAAATATACATGAGAGAAACACCAGATTACTTTCAGAGAATCTTCAATTAGTCTCACAGCTGACTTCCCATCAGAAACCCTACAGGCTAGGAGAGAACAGAGAGACATAATCCATATATATGTTTTTTTGACAGGCAGAGTTAGACAGTGAGAGAGAGAGACAGAGAGAAAAGTCTTCCTTCCATTGGTTCACCACCCCAAATGGCTGCTATGGCTGGTGCACTGCACCGATCTGAAGCCAGGAGCCAGGTGTTTCTTCTTGGTCTCCCATGCGGGTGCAGGGCCCAAGCACTTGGGCCATCCTCTACTACCTTCCCGGGCCACAGCAGAGAGCTGGACTGGAAGAGGAGCAACCGGGACAGAATCTGGTGCCCTAACCAGAACTAGAACCCAGGGTGCCGGAGCCGTAGGTGGAGGATTAGCCTAGTGAGCTGCGGCACCGGCCCATAATCCATATCTTTTTTTTTTTTTTTTGACAGGCAGAGTGGACAGTGAGAGAGAGAGAGAGGCAGAGAGAAAGGTCTTCCTTTTCCGTTGGTTCACCCCCCAGTGGCCGCTGTGGCTGGCGTGCTGCAGCCTGCGCACTGCACTGATCTGAAGCCAGGAGTCAGGTGCTTCTCCTGGTCTCCTGTGCGGGTGCAGGGCCCAAGGACTTGGGCCATCCTCCACTGCTTTCCTGGGTCATAGCAGAGAGCTAGACTGGAAGAGGAGCAACCAGGACAGAATCCGGCACCCCAACCGGGACTAGAACTGGGGGTGCTGGTGCCGCAGGCGGAGGATTAGCCCAGGGAGCCGCAGCGCCAGCCTCATAATCCATATCTTAAGAGAAGAAAGTGTCAATCCAAAATACTGTACCCTGAAAAGTTCTTGTTTATGAATCAAGGTGAAATAAAGACCTTCCATAACAAACAGAAATTGAGATTTTTATCACCAATTGTCCAGCCTTACAAAAGATACTTAATAAATAAATAAATAAAATAATCATAAAAGAATGTGAAGGCAGAAAATCCCCCAGAAAAAGTACAAAGAAATCCAGAGTAAAAAATAGGAATATTTACGGGAAACTAGCAGGGCCGAGTCATTACTTATTGATAGTAAATTTGACTGTAAATGGCCTAAGTTTTTGAGTTTAAAGATACAGACTGGATGAATGGATTCAGGAACAATACTCATCTATTTGCTTCTTATAAGAAACACACCTCATGAACAAATATACACACAGACTGAAAGTGAAAAGATGGGAAAAAAAGATATTCCATGCTAATGGAAACCAAAAAAGGGCAGGTGTAGCTATGTTAAAATAGACTTTAACTGTTAAAAGAGACAGAGAAAGGCATTATGTAATGATTAAGGGATCAATTCAACAGGAAGATGTGATTATAAAAATGAATATGTACCCAATTCCAGGTGCCTCCTATTTAAAAGAAATGTTAGTGAATCTAACTGGGAGACAGACTCCAATACAATAGTAATGGGGAACTTCCACACCCCACTTTCATCAAGGGACAGAGCAATCAGACAGAAAATCAACGAAGAAACAACACAGCAAATTGATACTATGGACCAAATGTACCTAACTGATATCTACGGAACTTTTCAACTACAGTTGCAGAATACATGTTCTTCTCATTAGTACATGAAGCTTTCTATAGCATATGCCATATGCCAGGCCATAAAGCAAGTCTAAGAAAATTCAACAGAGTCAGAATCATACCGTACATCTTCTCTGACCACAATGGAATGAAGCTGGAAACCAACAACTCAAGAATATCTAGAATATATGCAAACACATGGAGGCTGAACAACATGCTCCTGAATGAACAGTGGGTCATGGAAGAAATAAAAAAATTTCTATAAATAAATGAAGATGACAATACAACATATCAAAACTAATGGAATATAGCAAAAGCAGTGTTAAGAGAGAAGTTTATAGTGATTGATGCCTACATGAAGAAATTGGAAAGGTATCAAATAAATGAGCTATTAATGAATCTCAAGAACCTAGAAAAACAACCAACCAAACTCAAAATTAGTGGGAGGAAAGAAAAAAGTAAAATTAGAGAAGAAATAAACAAAATTAAAGGCTTCCATAGCCTCGGCAACTCATGACTAGAGCCTAGGGAGATTACTGACGCCATAAACAAGAGTGTCAAATTGTTAAATCAAGAACAGGAGTCACTGTGTACTTACGTCTCATGTGAGATCTGTCCTTAATGTGTTGTCCAATGTGAAGTAATGCTATAACTAGTACTGAAACAGTATTTTTACACCTTGTGTTTCTGTGTGGGTGCAAACTGATGAAATCTTTACTTAGTATATACTGAACCGATCTTCTGTATATAAAGATAATTGAAAATGAAAAAAAAAACCTTGGTGTTAAATTGGAAATTGCATAGAAAATTAATCAATTTTTTAAAAATATCATGTAGGATCTCTGTCCTTAATGTGCTGTACATTGTGATTCAATGCTATAACTAGCATTGCTATAACTAGCAGGCAGCTGGAATCTAAAGTGGAGCCAGGACTCAATCACAGGCACTCCAACATGGGAATGTGGATATTCCAAGAAACACCTTGTGTGTGTGTGTGTGTGCGTTAAATATTATGCATTCATTTACAGAATCAGTGGAAGTAACATGACCTAAAGGCAATATGAGACCATGAGCTCTGCCTTTGAACTTCCAGCATTTTTTTCCCCAAAGAAACCTTCTATAAGTACAAGTTTCATAAGTACAACTTAGGAATATAGTGATTCATTCTACCATACCCATCCTCTCGTCCCCACTCCCACCCCACCTCCTCCTCTCTCTCCCATTCTCTGTCCCATTCTCTATTAAGATTCATTTTCAATTAACTTTATACACAGAAGACCAACTCTATACTAAGTAAAGATTTCAACAATTTGCACACACACACACACACAGAGTCTGAGGACAAGTTTTACAGTTAATTCTCATAATACAGCTCATTGAGGACAGAGGCCCTGCATGGGAAGGTAGTGCACAGTGACTCCCGTTGCCAAGAAGCATCTTATCTGCAGCTCCAGATGCTCATTTCCATACTGACTACTTTGAGCTGAAGGTGTCTGAGAATCAACAACTGTAGGATGAGGTTTTGTCGGAACTCCTGTTGCCTGTGAAAAGCAGATCCTCTGTCATAAGTCCTCTGGGAAAGATGTTTGACTCAGCAGTTAACTTGTCACTTGGGGTGTCCCCATTCTGCATCAGGATGTCTGGGTTTGACATTCCAGCTACCTGCTAATGTGTACCCTGGCAGCAGGTGATGGTTCAAGGACTTGGGAACCTGCTACCCACATGGGAGACCTAGATTGATTTCCTGGCTCTTGGTATTGACCTGGCTTAGCCCTGGCTATTGTTGGCATTTGGGGAGTTAGCCAGTGGATGGAAAATCTCTTTACTGGTCTCTCAGTGTCTCTCTCCCTTCTTCCCTCCCTCCTTACTTCTCTTTATCTGTCTCTCCCTCTCTATCCCTTTCAAATAAAATGAAAATAAATACGTAAAAACAAGAAATGGAAATGAAAGTACTATTCTAAAAGGAATCATTTGAATGCAATTATATTAATTATAACATATAACTCTAAATCACCCATAATCTAACCAGCCCAACACAATGATTTTATTAATATATATTATCTAAAATATTTATGCACATTTACATTCAAATAGACCTTAGCATGTAATGGATTATTTTATTTTAATTGTCATTGCAATATTTTCAGTTTACCTTAGTTGCTAAGTAAATATTTACTGTGTCCATGGGTCTTGAATTAAATTACTTTAAGAAAATTAGGGAAACTGTTGCATTCAATTTGAGGCTAAATTAGATAATTTTGAAATGACTGTCCTCATAAAATGTATTTTGTTTGCTTAGGGTAAAGTCTAAGAATGGAATTCTTTCATCTCAAGATATGATTGTTGGTAGGGCTCTTGTCTTGTACAAGCATAGAGCTAATGAAAAGTCTGGAAGCTGTCATACAGGAATACTTGGATGCATACATCAGCTTCACCAACCCCATTTTTCAACAATATATTTAAGAAATCTAAAGTGCTGTTTGGTTGCTAATATTTTGTTTATTTTCAAGTTAAGCATGACTTGTCTCTTAATATACTGGTCTCAGATCTTGTTAGTGGATTGAAGTTTTGGATTGAGTAAAGTTTTTGTGTGGAATAGATATAAGCTGTTTAGCACCTTATGTTTATGTGTATAGAACTTTTATATTATATATTATATATTATAGTATATTATAATAGCTCCAAATGTTCTTCCAAAGTATTTTCATCATTGCAAAGCAGAGAGTTAAATGTATCCCCCAAATCTGATTTAACAGTATTATTGCATTTATTTTTCATAATACGCATTTCCATGGACTTTTGAAGACCCCTCATATGTTCTACTCTGTTTTGCCTAGCATCACTTTCCTTTCTATTTTGTCTTTAATGAAAAGTACTTTAGTCCTTTTGAAATGTACCTAAATGAATGGTACATTCATCATATGTTATTAAAAAATGCTCTTCCTGGAAGTTTTGCAACAAGGAAAGACTACAAATCAACATCACCACTAAACTATCATATCTCCCATGAGTGCTCTTAGGCTCCCATTTGTTTTTCCCAGAACTCATTTGTTCTCATGGAAGTGCCCCTCTGGCCTTCTCCATCCTCAGTGAAGATGGTAGGGAATCTCCAATTCTAGCTGCATTCTTGGGTCACCATTCTCTACCAACCTCTACACTTATGTGCCAGGTCTAACTGGCCCTTCCAAAACTTGGATTGAAGCTTAGTTACCTACTGGCAGTCTTGCGAGGTGTAGGTCAGGAGAGCAGAGCGGGTTCTGCCCCACAGATGGATTAGTGCTGAGTGTGGGGTTACAGGGTGGCTAAGTGACAAATTCCAATGATTCCTGGCCCCCTCCACTCTCTCGCTTGCTCTCACTCTCTCTCTTTTCCTTTCTCCCGGCCTGTCCCATCATGTAATGCTTTCTGCAATGTTAGGACACAGCATTACGACCCTCCCAAGTTGCTGGCACTCTGCTCCTGCACTTCCCGGCCTCTAGAATCTTGAGCCAAATGCACTTCTGTTGTTCATCATTTGCCCAATCCGCATCTTCTGTCACAGCAGCAGAAGATGGATGAAGACATTATGGATGCAATTAAGTCTGCTTTTTTCTCTTGCTAATGCATTTTTATCTGTTTAATTTATAGTGCCCCAAAGCACCAAGCCTCAGAGGGTAGAAGAGAAGTGCTTCCTCCTCACCTCATGGGACAAAAGAAACATTAAATCCATGTGGAAGACTAGACTATGTCTCCCTAAATATAAAACATGATTGAACTGCAGATCGTTAGAAAGCAACAGTGGTAAGAAAGCTCTCTGCTCTCCCGTTCCCCTGCCTAAAAGCAGGACGTAGATTTACGAAGACCCGAGATATTTCATCCTCCCTGTCTGCTGCCAGAGAGAGCAAAGATCAGCTGCTGATGACAGCTTTGAACCCTTCTCCAATGGCGATGGTTCCAGAGGATTCAATGTTCTTTGTTGAATTGCCATATAAATAAGCTGAAGTGTAAAGCCACCTGTTTGAGACCATTTCATTCATTAAGTGTCTCCTTTAAATGCAAATGGGACGCACATGTTAACAAACTTCTGCTTGTTTTTCTCTTCTTGACCTGCCTTTGGCAGTAGGATTCCGTCTCATCAATGAACCTGTGAGAGGCATTATTGTCTCAATTGATTCGGTATGAAGCTATAGAAGGCCACGACTGATAAATTCTGGAGCAACGCCAAACGTTCAGCAGCTATCTTGTCATCTGCCCTGGAAGCTAACATGTTGATAGCTGCTGGTTGTGTGTACCTGGAGGAAAAGACAAGGTCTCAGTGCAGGACAAGTGAGTTTGGGGAGTGAGGGGAGGGGAGCCTTTCTTCAGCTTCAAGAGTTCTAACGTGAGGTGACATCCCATCAGGGACCTCTCTGAACCTCAGCCTAGGAAATTCTGCCTCCCTGGGCTCTCATCTCTTGGCCCCACAGAGAGTTCTTGATGGAGGGATCAGGAGGCATCTGGTCTGCCTTAACTCCTGCTATTGTTCACCACGGATGTCCTGATGCGATGCCAGAGCTTTGGAAGTGCTGGAGACACTGGCTGGTAATGACTTGGCCAAAGCACACATGGGGAACAGCCACTACCAGAAAGCTCTTGGCAGGCAATGCCCCACTGTGTGGCACTGGTCACCTCTGGTGCAGTTCTACCATCCAGCCCTTTTGATCTTGCATGCAGTATCTCAGAGGCCTCATATCTTGATCCATCATCCACTTTCTTTTTCTTGTGACATTTCTGGGCTCAGCTTGGGGAGGATGATGGCATTCAGCATTAGCTCACCACCTTGGGAAGAACTAGAACTCCTTTCACATCACACATAGTAGGAGCTTAAGAGATCTGGACCACCTTCTTACCAGGTTCATCATGAGGAATAACTGCCTCATGGTGAGAAATGACTGTTTAATTATGTATAATACTTATGTCCAAAACTAAATAATAAAGTATAACACACTGTACTTTAGGAAGTGTGATTTAACAGATAATAGCTACTTAGCAAATGACCACTAAATGAATATTAATTTGAATAAGCAAGCTAATTGGAGCCTATGTTCCTCCATCATAGCATTATTTCATGACAGCAATTACATTCTGCTTAAAGAGAAAAGATGACTGCAGGTCAATTTTGACAAATCCTTTGACACATTTAGTTGTAGTTTGGATTTATCACTTCAAAAACATCTTAATGTCTCGATTTTGACCAAAATACCATCAGTCGTTTGGTAGTGAGCTTTGCAAAATTGGATGCAGAAGTTCTGATTTGAGGTCAAAATGGTCTCACTTCATTTAATGAAAATGCACCTGTTCTTCCTGGTGGGATTCTAAGAAGAAAAAGAAGAAGTGTCGTGCCAAAGATCTTCACTACTCTCGCTTCCTACCTTCTCACTAGAGTGGAATAAATTCCCACATATTCGACAAGTACAGCATACTCAGTCATTTCCAAATATGGAGGAACATTTACCGCATACCTCTGGTTCCTTAAACCTATACACGTAGAATCAATAAACAACAAGAATATTTGTTTCTGAGAATTCACCAGAAAGTTCGGTTTTGAATTGCCTGTTCATTAATTTCACACAAAAATTGCCAGAGAGGTAACTGATACTGCCAAACAGCTTTTAAACAAGATGATTACCCTTCATCCTTGGTAAAGTTTCAGGGTTTAGCTTTTTATCAAATTAGATCCCCATAAATTAAATTATATGGTCTAAATTGGTGTAAGCCTCCCTCAAATTGCCATTACTTTATGGCATTTGTGAGTGTTGATATAAGAAATGGACCCGTGGAATTAAGGTCTCTGTGCTTTTTTAGCAATGTCTTTTGCAGATTAATAACCCTGTAAGTGCTACATTCAGAGCTACTCTGAATGTTCCAGGCTCATGCTTTACTGAATTTAATTTTCATTGCGATCTTTCTAGGTGGATGTCATACTTCTCACTTTATCAGTGAGAAAACCAAGTCTAAGTTAAGTTAAATTACTTGATTGTAGCTAATAAGTACTCAACACAGAATTCAAATCCAGCTCCCTGAACTTGAAGTCTATGACCTCAGCCAATGATCTATATTATGATTAGGTGACTCACTTTCCCTAAGATAACGATTCTAGTAATACATTATTGTCATAAAAAGAGAAGAGGTGACCTGCAGAAGGGAAGAGCTATGCTCTAGAGCCAGTAGTCTGGGTGAGGCAGCAAGCCCAGGCAGGAGGATGAGTAGCATGTATAAGCTTGCCAGGAAATTCCCAGATTCATTTTACCAAGAAGTTGGAAAAAAATTGAACTTAGATCGCTCAAGCCTGCTGGGGATAGAGTATTTGTGACTGGAACAAAAAGGGAGAGAGTTTTACAGGAAGTGATGTCTAGAAGTGGGTGGCACAGACATACAAGAGCTTACCTTGATTTCAGGGCCTTGAATGAACAAGAGTAAGAATTTATGATCTAAGCCACGGTTTTTTCCAGTTTTTCTTGGCTTTTGGGAAACCTCACATTAAACTACCAGCTCAGTTCCAGTATTCCCCTAAATGTTATGTTGTTCCCACTCCCTAAATCAAGAGGTTTCAAGCCATGTTCCAATTAGCCCTGGGAATGTCACTGGTCCTCTCATGGTGTACCCATTGCCCATTGCCAGGGGGTAAGACAGATGGGATGAAGCTGTGGGGGAACATCTCCCAAGTGGAGCAGCCTTGAGGATACAGAAGTGAAGGGCATATATTCAAAGTTATGGCTGATAAATGATATGATTTTGTAACCCGAAGTGCAGGATTTGGGTAAAAAGGGGAGAGGAGATGCTGGAACATGAGCAGAGGATTTGAACTCTCTTGACCTTGTATTTCAGAGAATGTTCTGGGAACATTGCATGAGACTGGAGCCTTCATGAATGGGATCAGTGCCCTTAAAGAGACCCTTTTGTTTGCTCCTTCCCCTATGAGAGCAAAGCAGCTGCGATGAATCCTGAGAATTTGCTCTATCTGTGATGAAATATGAAGCAGATGAACACGTGAGATGGGGATTTTAGCAAAGTGTATTAGGAAGGAAAGATACGAAACTCCTGTAGATCTAGCCAGGAGAGGAAAGAGAGTTCCTCTGCATTCTTGTACTGGGGGTTTAGCTAGTAAAATAGCAGACATGTTCTTGTGGAACAAAGAGAAAGTTCTATCTTAGGGCCTATCAAGGGAGCTGTTTATCTTCACCATACCCCCAAGACTGGTCACAGACAACCCTGGCTACTTGGTCTTCTGCATGGCCTTAATGCCAGAGCCTGCTTTTCTCCCAACTAATCAGCGAAATTCTTCATGTCTTTCATGATCAAACTCCCTTCCTAGCTTAGGCCAGTTTCCCAGCGAGGTTAAGAACATTTTCCACAGTCCTGGAGGAGCCCTTTGTCCTCTTTGTCTTCCCACCACTCTCGGTCTAACCAACTCCTTTCATGAGGTCACAGCAAGAAAGCACCATCTATGAAACACAAAAGGGGACACTGCCACATTGTATGTAGCAGAGGGAAAACAGTCTGAGTCCAGTCTTTGTCGCTCAGGCTAAACTGACCCCAGAATACTCAACTTCCCATCTCTGGGAGGAGTCTGTCACCCTTCTCAGAAAATACACAGTAGATAAAGGTGGATGTCGCTTACCTGTGTGAGTAGGAGGAGCCTTCCCTGCCTCTTTTGCTATATCTTGGACACATCCCAAAGCTGGCTGTAAAGCCCTGGACAATTGCTTCTCAGGGAGGCAGTTTCTTTAAGAAATTATCATCTCCCACTGCCCCCTTGTCACAAGGAAATGAAGTTTTCCTCTGAGCAATTCTAGTTCGACATGGATCCATTGGTAACAAGGCAAGTGAAGGTACATTGTTTTTGGTGGCAATAAAGACGCTAGTGTGCATTGTATGCCATGATCATAAAGATGCTAGTCTTTATGGCTCAGTGTCTCCATCTGTCCAAGGGCATGGCTCCTTTCGCTTTGATGATTAAATGACTCGAAACCTGAATGACACCTACCCCACTACTTGACAAAGAGGGAGCACGGTCACTGTTGGTTCTTATTTCCACCTGATTATGTTTTCATATATAATGTTGTGATAATCAACACCACTGAAACTAAAAAATTGAAAACTACTTTCTCAATGTTCTTTGGACTCTGTGTTTATATTGTTTCTGTTAATTTCAGTTTTATTTATGTTGTATGCTATTTGCACAGTGAAAAACGAGCTGCAGTTTATTCCCAGGTTGTCACTTTTGAGCTGGCAAAAGGCCTTCTCCCAAAGTGACAAGAGTTATCCTTGACTCTTCTCTGTGAGAAACTTGGAAATTACCTTTCTTTCTTTTTTTTTTTAAGATTTATTTATTTATTTGAAAGGCAAAGTTACAGGGCGGCAGAGGAAGAGAGAGGGAAAGAGAGAAAGAGAGAGAGAGAGAGAGAGAGAGAGGTCTTCTACCCGCTGGTTCACTCCCCAGATAGCTGCAACAGCCGGAGCTGCTCTGATCCGAAGCCAGGAACCAGGAGCTTCTTCCAGGTCTCCCACGCGGGTGCAGGGACCCAAGGACTTGGGCCATCTTCTTGTTGCTTTCCCAGGCCATAGCAGAGGGCTGGATTGGAAGTGGAGCGGCTGGGTCTTGAACTGGTACCCATATGGGATGCTGGCACTTAAGGCCAGGGCGTCAACCCACTGCACCACAGCGCCAGCCCCATTGTTCCCTGTATCTTTAACTTCCCTCTACTCTTCTCTTTTTTCCTTCCTTCTCACAAGGACTCTCTCCTTTGACCAAACTTTCTTCAGGCTCCAGAGTTTTTTCTAACAAGGCCTGAGCTTGGATTTCCCTCTCTGTCCTCATAGAACCCAATCTGAGCCAAAATCCCACCAAATCAATTTAGTGGAAATCTCCAACTCTTCGTTCAGATATAATCCTGCTAATCAGTGATACCTCTTCTTGGCAATTTTTCATCCATTGACTCCATGATTAAAAATCTCTACCTGCTAATGCTGGACTCAGAGTTGAGTGCAATCTCTCTCCCCCATGGGAAGTCTCTGCTGTAGTGGTCCCCATATCTATCTCCAGAGCTCCCCTTGAAAAAGTCTGCCTTATCATCTTTAGCAAGTGCCAGGAATGATTGTTTTCTTTAATTCTCCCTCCCTCCCTTCCTTCTATTCCTTCCTGCTATGATAGGCAAGTAGCCCCAGCATTGACCTCTGCAGAATGGGTTTTAATTCCCCCAGTTGTCCTCCCTTTATGCTTTATGAGGGGGTTTCAGTCTGTCTAATTTGAGCCCTAGACTGGGATCCAGCATTAGGAAAATGCCTTCAGCACAGATACCACCTTAACTCTGTGGTTTGGGGCCCCTGAAGGATTGTCTTACTGCCCCAGGAATTCCGTCCTGCACTTACAAAGATGTTTGTTTAAAGTAATTTTAATAAAAATGCTCTGCACTGAGAATTTTTTTCCATATAGGCAACATGCCATTTGGCCAAAAAATGGTAGCAGAGGGGCAAGTTTTGGACACACTGGTTAAAACGCCACTTTGGATGTCCCCATCCCATATTGGAGTGCCTGAGTTTGGGTCCCAGCTCTGCTCCTGACTGCAGATTCCTGCTAATGCGTGCCCTGGGGAGCAACAGGTGATGGCTCAGGTAGCTGGGTCTGTGCCACCCATGAGGGAGACCTGGATTGAGTTTCTGGCTTCCAGTTGGCCTAGACCTGGCTGTTACAGGCATTTGAGGTAGGAGCTGTTTTCCTATTTGTCTCTTTTTGCCTTTCAAATAATAATAAAAAAAAAGTAGGATAAATAATCTGATAATAAATAATGTGATATTTAAAAAATTTTAGCAAAAGCAATGCACATTTAAAAAATATATTTAGAATTCAAACCATTTAAGTCTCCTTTTTTGGTAATAGAATAAAGAATGTGACTTCAATAATTTAATTTTATCTATCACAGAAACATACTGCCCCATTTATGTCATAGTTATCCAGAAAACAGAGAAGTGTTGATACATGAATGAGATATCAGGACTAAGTGGGTAAAATATAGAGGAAAATTATTTCTCTCATCTAATTTTTCTACAACTATGCCAAATTAATAGAAAAATTCTCTTGCTTGCATTCTCATAGACAGGTTGGTGGACTCACTTCCCACATTTTGTTCCTTAAATCTTATGCACAACATCTCCTAGAATGGAAGCTGAAACAAATAAAACCGTTAGATTGTAGATGTTAATTCCCTATTGGTGGTCATTCGCTTCCTCCCTTGCAGCCCTTCCTTGATGAGAAAAAGCCTCCCAAATTCTGAAGTTCAGCGATCTTTCTAAGAGAAGGGCCAATGTTTAGCACATATAATTTTCTAACTGTGGGAGTTAGTAACATTAACCAATAACAATGTCCCATATTTCTGCAGGATAAATTGTTACTCTCCTCCTGACAAAAATTAGTTTTTCTTGACATGATTACCCATTATTCCACATTTGCCTTGAAAAAAGTCAAAGAACTCACCATAGTGTTGAAATAAAGTATTTTAGTTATACTAACAATTGCTTCTGTGAATCAGGTGCTTTACCATGATCATTTAGGGTAGATACTGTTATATGCTGAATTTGTGAACCAAAAATGTTAAGTGACTTGCCCAAGGTCAGCTAGCTATTAAATGGTAGAATTGGTATATGAACCATGATATAGTTTGCAATGTTCTTTATTGTACCTCGCCAAGGCTCCTTCAAGCCTCAAATACCTAAAACCACATAAATGTAGAACTGGTAAAACTTGGTAAAACTTTATAGAAGTCCTATAACCTAGCGTCCTAATCCTACAAATGAAGAAACTGAGATTTAAGCAAGCTCAGAGGATAACCAAGAACTTAGATCCTAGAAAGAAAGTCAATCATTCCTTCTTCCCTTTTCCATCCTGCCCCCAGCACTGTGGCATGAACTGTTCTGTTGGCTTGCTAAGAATCGTCCCCCCCCCCCCCCCCGCATTTGGTTAACCACTATCCTTCCTTCAGCTGTCGGCTCAAATCTTCACCTGTTCAGGGATGTCTTTCTGGACATACCTGGCTGGCAGGGACACTGCTGCACCTGATGTTTACATTGTGAGTCACAACTGTAATATTCTTGTGCCTCTGCTGTTTTGATTAATGTCTGTGCTTTTCATAGGCTAGAAATTCCCCAAGGGCAAGGTTCTTATATTGTTGACCTTCTGTTATGTGTGTGCTTACTCATGCAGTGCCCAGCATAAAGGAAGCATGTTACAACTATTTGTTGATTGAATGAATAATCGAATTCAACAAATATGTATTAGGTACCTGCTAGGTGCTTTTTGTTATGTAAAAGGCCTCCTTTATGCAGCACAAATATAACAGCAGGCCAACTATGCAAGAAGAAAGAAGAAATCAAGAAAGAAAGGAAGAAAGGATGAAAGAAGAAAGGAAGGAAAAAGGAGGGAAAGAAGAAGAAAGAAGGGAGGGAGGGAAGGAGGGGGGGAGCAAGAGCGAGAGCGAGAGCGAGAGTGAGAGAGAGAGAGAGAGAGTAGTATTCAGTGAAACATGTTAGGGTCTGAGAGTTCTAGACTTGAGTCCCAGCTCTACCATTTGCAAGCATTGTGATCTGAGTAAGTTAAGTTCATTGACCTCTCTAAGTACCTGGTTTTTCATCTGTAAAATGTGACAGCAATGTGCACAGCACAGGCCCTTTATAATGAATATAGAGGTGTCCTCAGAGTTCCTGGCACACAGTAAGCCACAGGTGGTAGCAGTCACTGCACTGGGTACAGCGCCAAGGATGCCTGTATCCTGACACCCCTGTTGGTCTAGGCCAGGTGAGCTGGCTGAGCATTCCAAGCAGGTGCATGGCCTCTAGAGGGATGCTTTTCTGGTGAATGGCCAAGCCCCTCTGTGGCTCCACCTGTTCCAAACCAGGCATATCCTACCTCAGTGGTATCACCATCCTTCTGGCATTCAGACAGAAACCCTCTCCCTTGCTTTTCCCAAGCTTCAGATAAGTGAAATTTGGCTAAGACACACATGCATGCGTACACACACACTCACTCACGCTACTCCTGTGTGACATCTCCAGCATGTAGCTCCTTCTCGCTACACATTATGGATTCACCACCTTCAACAGCCTCCTCATTTACCACCAGCCTCACCCTGGGCCAAGACTAGCCACTGGGCCCTTCTGACACAGATGTAATCATGGTGCTTCTTCACTTAAAACTCTTCAGGGTGTCCTCCCGGCAGCATAGAATCCTACCTTGCCCTCCACTTGCACTCTGAACCCGCCTGCCACACGGAACAAACCCAGCGTCCTGGGCCAGCCAGGGCTGGGCTGCTATCTACCAGCGAGGCCACCCTCTCTATTTACATTCCTGGCAACACCTTTACCCTCTTTCTTTGCCTGGCAAATCTGAATCATCAAGGTGTGGTTGAATCGGGTACCTCCCCACGTGAACTGAAGGCTGGGGGGAGCCAGGGTGGCCCCCGTGCATACCCCCAACACTTCCATCAGGCTGCTGCTTTCAGTGAACTTTGCTGAGCTCACTGCTTCCCAGGCCTGTCCCTGCCACTAGACCATGACCAGGTTTATGATTGCCCCATTCAAAGGTTTTGAATGGTTTGGGGAATAAAGATATTTGTTAGGAAAATACTTCAATAAATAAAGTTATATCACAGAAAGCCATTCAATTCATATTGAAACCCTGTTTGGGAAATAGTGGATCTTTGTGGTTTCTCTGGAGAGTTCACCCTTGCGTGTGTGGATATAGTTAAAATGCAACTCAATCTGTTTACATTGAGCAAAATAAAACTCCCACTGCACTTGGGAAGCTATCAGTGTCTGTCTTATGACATGCTATAAATAAGTGTTTAATTCTTGCAATGGGCCAGACACTTGATGGCTTTGAAGAAGTACTCATATTTGGTCATTTTCTGTGCCCTCAAAGAAGATAAAATCTAGACGAGGTGCTAGTACTGTTGGCCACATCCAGAGACCCTATCTTCCTACCAGTAGCTAAAACCTCTAGCCCGAGTATTGTGGGAAAGTCCTTCTCACAATGGGAAGTGCTCTTCAGGCCAAAGTCAGAGCCAAGGACACGTCCTTTCTGCTTTGGGTAGCAATGATGGCCTTGTTCTATTACAGGGGGACCTTCTCCTCCACGGGACTGTAGGACCTCAGGCTGACGGGCCCCCCAGTTAAGTGTATTTTTTCTCAGAACTAACACCTCTTCGTGTTTCTACCATGTGAGATTCCTTCTGCTGTTCTAACACAGGATCACAAACACAAAAAGCACATAAAGCATAAAAAAGCAGCACAAGTTCATTTTCTTACAGTTCTGGGGCAGAAGTCTGAAACAAGTCTCCCTGGAGTACAATCCTACCCTACAGGGATAGGCAGGGCTGTACTTCCTCCTGGAGGTTCCAGGGAATGATGCACTTTTTACTTGGACTTTTCCAATTCCAGAGGCTACCATGGCTGTGCATTTTCCTCTGTCTCCAAGGCAAGCAACTACAGGTTGAATCCTTCTCACATTGCATTATCTAACTTCTTCTTCTGCCTCTTGTCCACTTTCAAGGGCTACATTTGACTACATAGGGCTCGCGTGGACCACTCCTAATAGTCTCCGCACCTCAAAGTCCTTGATTCATTAGCACCAACAAAAACCCTCTTGTCATGTAAGGTAACAGGTGCACAGGTTCTGGGAATAGGATGTGGACATTTTTAGACAGAGGGCATCTTTCTGCCTACCACACCCACTGTTTCCACCATTATTGCCAACTCCCACCCAAATGTATATTGTCACCTGTTGAATCTCCATTCCTTATCAAGTTAACCATTATTTTAACAGATATTTATTGTTTTGACTTATAAAGATGAGTTAAAATGTCTCTGTTTGAAGTCTAATATAAAATATATACAGCCAAGTAAATAATTATAAAATCACGTGACAGTACTACATCATAGGTATTTCACGGGACAGCTATTTGTTTTAGTGGTTAAGATGCCGGTTAATGCCTGCATTTTGTGTTAGAGTGCAGGGGTTCTTGTCCCAGTTCCACTTCTGATTCTAGCTTGCTGTTAGCTAATGTGCACCCTGGGAGGTAGCTGGTAATGGTTCAAGTACCTGGGTTCCTGAAACCCACTTAGGATATCTAAATTGAGTTCCTGGGTCCCAGCTGTGATCTGGCCCAGCCCCAGCTGTTGAAGGCACTTCTGAATGTGAACCAGATGATGGGGGCCCTCTCTAGCTGTCTCTCTCTGTGTCCCTGTCTCTCAAATAAATAAATAAAAATAAATGAAAGAATTTCATGCTATACAGGGATGAGAGAAGAAACAGGGCTCAGATCATCATAAATGAGACAGGAGATTGGGAAGTGAGGAGAAGGTACCTATGAATGTGACAAGGAGGTTCAGAATCAGCCCTTAAGTCATTCGGATCTGGCTAAAAAGCCCATGAGAGTTTCTCAGACATGGAAAGCCAAGACACTGTGGCAAAAAAATGACCTAAATGAAAGATCTCTGTGAGTGAGATCCCAGTGGAAAGAACAGGTCGTCAAAGAAGGAGGTACCTTTCTCTGAAGGGAGGAGAGAACTTCCACTTTGATAACGGCATGTCTAAAGAAGGTCAGAGTTTGTGAACTCAAGAGGCTTCCATAGCCTTGGCAGCCGATGACAAGGGCCTCAAGTGATTACTGACATCATAAATAAGCGTCAATTGATAAGTCAACAACAGGAGTCACTGTGCACTTGTTCCTCATGTTGGACTTCTGTCTTTAATGTGTTGTACTATGAGAATTAATGGTAAAACCAGTATTCAAACAGTACTTTATACTTTGTGTGTCTGTGTGGGTGCAAACTGTTGAAATCTGTACTTAGTATATACTAAGTTGATCTTCCGTATATAAAGATAATTAAAAATGAATCTTGATGAAGAATGGGATGGGAGAGGGAGTAAGAGGTGGGATGGTTTGTAGGTGGGAGTGTGGTTATGGGGGGGACCACTATAATCCAAAAGTTGTACTTTCAAAATTTACACTTATTAAATAAAAGTTTTCTAAAAAAATGAATGTGACAAGGAGGAATTAAGATGTTCTCTCAACCTCCATGGATTCAATTGACATGAACCTCTATATCACAAAACCGATTAACAAGAGAAACCCAACCAGGCTTATCAGATGTGGCACAAATCATTCAAGAGAAATCCCAATGAAAAGTAACTCAAAACAGTGACTTAAAACTCCGGTTTTTGTAACATCTTCCAGAAAGGATAATACATTCCCATTGACAAATGCCAAGAGTAAGGAAAGTCGTTTTAGGCTTCTGAGGGTGGGAAATTGTGGGCCCTTCAATACGTGGAAGTCAAGTGGTTTGTGGATTCCTCTGGTGCCGTCTCTTGTCTTCTGAGATTCTGGAGCTGCCTCTGGTAAAGAATTTATATTAAAGAAAAGCAGGAAGATAATAAAGGCTTTCCTCTGTTTGTTGTTCCTTTTTCAAAATTTGCATTTATCTATTTTCATTTTATTTGAAAGATGAGAGAGGAGAGAGAGGGGGTAGGGAATGGGAAGTGGAGTAGCTGGTACTGAACCAGGCATTCTGGTATGGGGTGTGAGTGTCCCAAGTATGAATTTAACTGCTGAGCCAAATGTCCATGTTGGCTGTTTCTTCATTGCTTTCTGACCCCAAATAATTTTGTGTCTGAGAGGTATATTTGGGGATGACAGATTCTGGTCTCCCTCAAGGGGGGAGTCTGGAGGAAGAATCTGGAAAGTGTGGGAATTCACCAAGTAGACGAGAGAAGAGAAAATGCTAGACAGAGAGAGTACTATATTCTCTCACAGGCCCCAGCCTGTGAGAAAGCTCCTGAGGGCACGGCGGTGCTGGAGCGGGGCATGGTGGTGCTGGAGCGGGGCATGGTGGTGTTGGAGCTGGGCATGGTGGTGTTGGAGCTGGGCACGGTGGTGTTGGAGCGGGGCATGGTGGTATTGGAGCTGGGCATGGTGGTGTTGGAGCTGGGCACGGTGGTGTTGGAGCTGGGCGTGGTGGTGGAGCTGGGCTGTCCCACAGTGCTTTCTGCAGTGATGGATGGCCTGCATCTGTGCAGACTGTCATGGTTGCCACATGTGGCTTCTGAACATGTGAGATGTGATGACATGACAATGGCACTGAACTTTTTTTTTAATTTTTTTTATTTTTGACAGGCAGAGTGGACAGTGAGAGAGAGAGACAGAGAGAAAGGTCTTCCTTTTTGCCGTTGGTTCACCCTCCAATGGCCGCCGCGGTTGGCGCGCTGCGGCCGGCGCACCGCGCTGATCTGATGGCAGGAGCCAGGTGTTTCTCCTGGTCTCCCATGGGGTGCAGGGCCCAAGCACTTGGGCCATCCTCCACTGCACTCCCTGGCCACAGCAGAGAGCTGGCCTGGAAGAGGGGCAACCGGGACAGGATCGGTGCCCGACCGGGACTAGAACCCGGTGTGCCGGCGCCGCAAGGCGGAGGATTAGCCTAGTGAGCCGCGGCGCCGGCCTGGCACTGAACTTTTTATTTCATTGAATTTTAATTGAATTGTAAATGAAATTGAAATAGCCACCCGTGGCTAGCACCTACCATCTTATCAGCACAGAGAGGAGTAGCTCTGAAGCCATCACAGGGGAGACAGAGCTGGTTAACGGGATTAGATGATAGGGGGACTTTTTTGATATGTGAGAATCAAGAATCTATCTTTTAGAGATGTGGGTTTCAAGCTGCGTTCCTTGGCCAGTGGTTCTGTAGGGCTTGCTCAGGGTTGCCACTGGGGCTGGCAGTGGAGGTAGGGAAGATCCAGGAAGGCTGAGAGCTGGGTGGAGGTCTGTTCCACCCACACCCCCCATCAACTTATCTCATGAATCCCCTTCAGCTGAGCAGCTCTGATTTTATCAGACTAATGTATTGAGGTTTCATACACAGTGTTTTGGGGAGGGGAATGACTGCTTTAGGCTATGGTGAGAAATGGAATGAGAGAGATTTGCATTCTGCTCGATCACTCTGGATAGTGGTTGAGTCTACACATAAGGAAGGAAGTAGAGACAGAGACAACTGGGACTTCATTTTAACAGTCTGGACAGGAAGTGGCCTTGCAGTGCAGTGGAGACCAGGGGCCGATGTGAGTGCGACTGAGGAGGGGACAACATTCACCCTTGATGAGGAACTACATATTAGGATTCAGAAGGAGAAAAGAGTTTGTGATCACTGCCAGGTTTCGACTTCAAGACGCTGGATGGGGGCAGGTACTTGGCTTAATGGTTAAGATATCTATTAGGACTCGCACATTCCACAGTGGAGTACCTGAGTTAGATACTTTTTTTTTTTTTTTTTGACAGGCAGAGTGGACAGTGAGAGAGAGAGACAGAGAGAAAGGTCTTCCTTTGCCGTTGGTTCACCCTCCAATGGCCACTGCGGCTGGCGCACTGCGGCCGGCGCACCACGCTGATCCGATGGCAGGAGCCAGGTGCCTATCCTGGTCTCCCATGGGGTGCAGGGCCCAAGCACTTGGGCCATCCTCCACTGCACTCCCAGGCCACAGCAGAGAGCTGGCCTGGAAGAGGGGCAGCCGGGACAAAACTGGCGCCCCGACCGGGACTAGAACCTGGTGTGCCGGCGCCGCAAGGCGGAGGATTAGCCTAGTGAGCCGCGGCGCCGGCCCTGAGTTAGATACTTGACTCCAGTTCTTGACCCCAGCTTCCTTCTAATGCAGACTCTGAGGTGTAGCAGTGATGGCTCAAATAATTGGGTACCTGTCACCCACATGGAAGGCCTTGAGTGTGTTCATGGTGCCTGACTTTAGCCTAGCCCAGCCTCAGTTGTTGCAGGCATGGGGAAATGACCAAAAGATGGAAGCTCTATCTCCTTCTGTTTCTCAAATAAGTAAATAATTTTTAAACAAAGGATACTGAATGATCATTGGTGCCCAGGAAATACAAGAAGATAACGGTGTTTAGAAAAGTCAGATGTTTCAACTATGTATATACTAAACTGATTTTCTATATATAAAGAGAATTGAAAATGAATCTTGATGGGAATGGAAGGGGAGAGCGAGTGGGAAAGGGGAGGGTTGCGGGGGGGGGGGAAGTTGTGGGGAGGGGAAGCCTTTGTAATCCATAAGCTGTACTTTGGAAATTTATATTCACTAAATAAAAAAAATAAAAAAATAAAAAAATTCAATAGAAGGAAAAAAATAAATTTATTTCAGTGTTTGCTACAAAAAAAAAAAAAAAAGAAAATCAGATGTTGGTAACAAAAGACCTTGCCCATTTGTATGGGCAACACTAGTCACTACCTAAGTACATCTTTATTGATGCTAAACAGAGCCAGAGCCAGAGCCAGAGCCGGTGGCTCATAGGTTACAGACATATCCTTCCCAGGCTGAGCTGGACATGGAGAGCCCAGCACTTTGGTGTAACAGACGAAGGTGCAGAAAAAAAAAGGCTGATAGCTTGCCACTGTCCAAATCATCACTATACCAGAGAGGTGGTCCAGTGGCCTGTGGATCTTCAACACAAGAAATTCACAGTCCTGAGTAAGGCACAGGAGTTTGTATTTTTAACAAATTTGTCCTGTGATTCTTACACACCCTGGGATTCTTCCGCACATCTCTGGAGATGTTTTGTGTTAACTTCTGGCACTTAGGACAAGACAGAATCTTAGATCAGGATAGAGTCTGGGGATGATTTCAGGATGATTCTCCAACTGGAGGGTGCTCCTGTCTCTGTGGAGAGAAGACAGAGCAGAAGGGTCTTAGCACATGCCCAGGTGCCCTGAACTGTGTGTGGGAAGACAGTGCAGCACGTAGAACACATATGCTGCTCCTGGAAATACTCAGGGGAGTGGAAATTTACAAGGAACTAGACATCCTGCAAGAGCTAGATTGGGTAATTGGCAGGGAGGTTCATGTCTTGATCACTGATGTTACCAAACAAGGTAGGTTCATTGCTCAATGGGCACAAAGACCAGATTGTGACACAAGGCTTCTGGGGAAAGAGTGATCTAACTGCATCATCCATTCACAAGGAGAAAGGGTGTATGATTCAAATCTGCTTTACCCAGTCTGCAGTTTGGAACAAATTTTATGAGGTCATAACACACCAACAGGGCTATTTCTGATTGATTTGTGAAGACGCTGGTAGGACCGTGAGTGCACTGGTTTGGGAAGAGCCTAACTAGCGGGTACTGCAATCTGTCAAATCCTTCTTTCTAAAACTACATGATTCTTCTATTTCCTCTTATTCTCCAAGTTTTGGTTCCAGGTACTTATCTTTAGGTCTCAATCTTCATTTTTTTGTATGTGCAGCCTGACTAGTCAGCCTTGGTCTACTTGATATGGGTCTAGGGCAGGTTTGTTGTGAAATATGTAAAAATATCCTAAGAAATAATGATCTGTTGCCTGACCCTCTAAGGAAGTGTGACTGTGTGATTTCAAAATGACCCCATCTGCATCTCTAGCTGGCCTGGAAGAAATCAGCTTACACGTGCAGAAGAGGAAGCTGTCTATGGCCTGACTGGTGGGGAGCCAAGATGTTCAGATTCTTGTCTTTCATGCACTAAAGCGTTCGAGGACAAGACATAAATAAAGCTAGTTGAGGAACAAGATTTATTAGTAAAGGAAAAGTATACACTCAAGAGGGAATGTGGGCAAGCTCTAGAGGGAGCTGCAACCCACAAGGTTTGGAGTCATCCCTTTTATGTGATCTGGAGGCATACAGGTGGTGCTTTGGGCAGACTTTTCCAGGAAAAGTGGGGATTTCCAGGACTTTGGTAACTGTCTATTTTCTGGCCCATTTAGGTAGTCTTGGAAGTGCCACAGTATCAGATAACATAGTAATTTTATCATAATGATATTTCCGTAGACTATAGGTCATTGTGGGGATGTAGTCAGCAATCATGTTGGATATTTTCAGGCCGCACTGGTTCTGGGCTACATCTTTGCTACTCCAGTGATTACAGGTTCCTGGCCATGGGATTTTTACAGGCAATCCTGGCAGGGAGGGTGTAGTGACATTTTCCTTCTAGCTTGTTTCTCTGACCCTGACTGTCTCTTACCTGTGACAATAGCACCTTCAACATGACCACCCTGAACACTTCTGATGTTGGAGGAGGATGCTGGGGTTCAAGGCCCATGGGTGTGGTGTTACATGTTGCTGAAAAAACACAACCATTTTTAAAGACATTATAACCTAGGTCTGCCTACCTTTAAATCTTGTGGTTTTACTGCTGCTGTGATGAAGATGTTCAAAGCTTGTCTGATGGCTTAATAATTAAAAATTCAAACATTTTCCGGTTAATGGCCTCACTGCTTTGTTTGTTCTCAGCCAAGTTTCCACTTAGCTGATTCAGTGAACTTCTACTTCTTAATTCAACACAGTGTTTTCAATTGGCTGCAAGCAATGTTTTATTCATCATTGACAGAGAATTGAGTATGGATGCAGTTGGTGTAGATTACTGATTTTTCATTCAATATTCTTGTGCATCAATTATCAATGCAATTCTTATATACAAAGAAAGAGATAGAAAGAAAACAGAACCAGGAAACCAAATTATTATCTTTTCCCAAACAATTTAGAAAATTTGAATTCTCAAATATGGTTACTGTGTGTTTGCAGTGTCACCAGTGCAGTCTTACAAGACAGGAAAGCCTCATGTTTTAAATGACGAGAAGCCAAGTCTTTTCAATTCTGTGTGAAGAATTGGCTACTTCCTTGAAAATATTTTAAGATTTCTCTAGAGACAATGTGAATCTTAAGAGGTGGCCTGACTATATTTCAGTTTTGAATAAGCAAATAGCTCAAGAGAAGCTGTCAAGAATGCAGCTTGCCAAAGAAGCACCCAGAGCTAAGGTGGGCAGGTTTTCTCCTGGGGGGAGTGTGAGAATGTTTGGAAATTAGACATTGTGGAGTTAGATGGTCATATAACTGTGTGAATCTCTTTTACAAGACCACTGAATTTTAGACTTCAACAGCATGAATCTTGTGTGAATTATATCTCAGTAAAACTTTTATTAAATATAGCAGTGATAGAGGTTTTAAGAAGATTCAGTCATAGAACATATTCATTTACCACACTGAACTTTCTGCAAGTTAAACATTTTAAACTAGAAAAGTAAAAAATAAGAAGGTCACAGTTAAAACCCAAATTGATTATGTAGGATTTTTTTTAATCTTAAGAGGCAAAGAAAACACATAATAAAAAGGAGACTGTGAGTGAAAAAAATGTTTTTAAAATGTGGAAGACATAACTAGAACTAAGAGAATTCCAGAAGAACAAAGTGTATGGGTTTAAAGTTAATCTAGTAATTTAATATATAGGGAAATACAAGGGACTGAGAACAGCCAAAAACAATCTTGAAAAACAACAAAACTGGAGGATTCCAAAATACTTCAGAATTTACAAACAAAATCCTATGAAGTTCCAATAAGTCAAGACAGTGTTGTGAGGCCATAAAGACCTACACGTAAATCAATGGAATATGATTGAGAGTCCAGAGACAACCCTATGTATGGAAACCAGCACAAAGGTTCCTCAAAATATTAAAAATAGAATTACCATATGATCCAGCAATCTCATTTCTGGGTTATATCCACTTAAAATCAGAATCTGAAAGACAGAACTGCCGTCCCATGGGCTGCAGCCTTATTCACAATAGCTGAGACAGGGAAACAACCAAAATGTCCACTATGGCTGCTGGATTAAGCATGGTTTACATATGACGGATCCCATTCAGCACTGAGAAAGGAAAACCTGCTATTCGCGACGACATGGATGCACTTAGAGGATATTATGCTAAGTGAAATAAGCTAGACGTAGGACAAATACCACCTGATCCTGCTTTACATAAGAAATCTAAAATAACCAAACTCACAGAGGCAGAGAGAAGAAGGGTGGTTGCCTGAGGCTAGAGGGAGAAGAAATAGGGAAGTATTGGTCAAACTTTATAAAGTTGCAGTTATGCAAAATGCGTAAGTCCCAGAAATGTACAGTACAGTGTGCCTATAATTAATGATAGTGCATGTTATCCTTAAAGGTTTTCTTTTCTTCTTCTTTCCCCCCCTATTTATTATTTATTTGAAAGGCAAAGTTACAGAGAGGGAGAGACACTCTGGTTTTCCATCTGCTGGTTCATTGCCCAAATGGCTTCAATGGCTGGAGCTGGATCAGACCAGTCAGGAGCCTGGAACTCCATCTGGGTTTCCCTTGTGGGTGCAGGAGCCCGAGATCTTGGCCATCTTCTACTGCTTTCCCCGGAGCTGGATTGGAAGAACAGTAGCTGAGAAACAAACTAGTACCCATATAGGATGCTGGTGTTGCAGGCAGTAGATTAACCCACTGTGCCACAATGCCAGCCTCCCTGCTAAAGGTTTTCTAGGTGAGTAACTCTTACATTAGGTGTTCTAATCAGACCCAAACACACACACACACACACACACACCATACAAGTAATAAATAGTAAATGACAGTAGGAAGAAACTGGTGGAGGTGACAGAGATATTTATAGCATGGATTCTGGAGATGGTTTCATGGATATACACTTTCCTCCAAACTCATTAAGATGTACACATTGCATATGTGCAATTTTATAATAATGCCTCAATAAAGTGGTTTAAAAACAAAAAAAATTCTACATTTATTATCAATTTCATGAGGATAATCATGGTCTTTTCAAATGTGGTACTGGAAAAATGTCTACATGTGAAAGAATGAATGTGGACCCACGTTTCATGCTATAAGCAAAAATTATCTCTGAGGGTGGGTGTTTGGTGGTTGATACACTGTCTGGAGTGTCTGTACTACATGTCAGAGTAGCTGGCTCAAATCCTGGCTACTCGGCTTCTGATCCAGCTTCCTCCTTACACATATGCTGGGAGTCAACTGGTGATGGTTCAAGTACTTTGGTTCCTGCCAACCTTCATGGGAGACCTGCATTGGATTCAGAGCTCCTGGCTTCATCCTGGCCCAGTCCTGACTGTGCAGGTATTTTTGGAGAGAACTGGAATATAGAAGACGTCTCTGTTTCTCTTCCATTTAAGTTAAAAGTGAAAACAAACTTTAAAAATTACCTCAACATAGACCACAGGCCTAAAAGAAAGAGATAAACAATAAATCCTGTACAACATGGTTTTAAATTTTTTGTGAGCTTCGACTGATCCATGACTTCTTAAATATGACACTGAAAGCAGAACAACAAAAGATAAAACAGATAGATTGGATTATGTCAAAGTTAGAAACTTTAGTATTGCAAAATGATATTGTCAACACATAAAATAGCTGCTCAAAGAATAAGAGAAAATATTTCCAAATTATATAACTGATAAGAAATTTCCATTTGGAATATATTTTAAAAAACAACAATAAAAAGACAAATAACTCAATTAAAAGGGGCGAAAGGGTCATTTCTCCAGAGAATAGGCACAAACGGCAAATAGGCATGAGAAAAAATAGTCCATATTACCAGTCACAGGGAAATGCAGTTCAAAACTACATCCACTAGTATGGCTGTAATGTTAGTGATTAAAAAGAGCCTTAACACTTGGCAAGGACTTGGAGCAACTAGAAGCTTCTTTCACTGCTCATGGGAGTGTAAAATGATGCAGCCACTTTGGAAACCAATCAGGCAGCTGCTCATGAAGTTAAACATAAAATTACCATGTGATCCAGCAATTTACTGTGAGTTATATACATGCAAAATAAATAGAAACTTAGGTCAACCCAACATTTGTACAGCCAAGTCCCAAAAACTACTGTTCATGATAGCCAAGCTGTAGAAACAGTCTAGATACCCATCAATTGTCGAATATAGGGAGACCAGAATATGCCACCCCAAATATGAAAGATTGTTGACCCAAAGGCAATTGAGAATTGGATGTGTGAGAGTCCTCTGCCCTTCCTCTATTTGCATGAATGCAGGACATAGTTACAAAGACAGATGATATCCAGTCACCTCTTCTACCAGGAAAAACAAAGATGAGCAACTGAAGGCAACTGGGACTTAGTAACCTGGAGATGGTACTGGACCAATCTACAAAACGTTCTTGGACCCAGTGTTGTGGTGCAGTGCTTGTGATGCTGCCATTCCATATTGGGGCACAGTTTGAGTCCTGGCTGCTCAGCTTCTGATCCAGCTTCCTGCTAATACATCTGGAAAGCAGCAGAACATGGCCCACGTGCTTGGCCTCTGCCACCCATGTGGGAGATGTAGATGAAATTTCAGGCTCCTGGCTTTGGCTTGGTCCAGGCCCAAGGTTAAGGTTATGGTCATTTGGGAAGTGAACCAGCAGATGGGAGATTCTCTGTCTCCCTCTCTCTCTCTGTTTCTCTCTCTCTTTCAGCCCCCCCCCAGCCTCTCTCTCTCTCTCTCTCAGCTTCTCTCTCTCTTTCTCTGTCACTCAGTCTTTCAAATAATAAATAAATAAACAAATATTTAAAAATAAAAATAAAAAGAAGTGGTACTAACTAGACTTTATTTGCCATCTACTGCCCTCTACAATTTGCTGCCCCCAGAGACTCAAGGTCTTTTTTCCTCTGTCTTCATCACTTGCCTAAAAATGTACTGTTCTTTGTTGGAGATGCTATTTAGTCTGGAATTCAAATGGATCTCTTTGAGAACTAGTCCTTATCTGGGTGTCTCACATGTATATATGAAATACACATGTTAATAAACTGCCTTTCTCTTATTAATATTTTGTAGCAGGGATCTGTTCCAACTAAAAACCTTTGGGGATTGAAGAAAAAAATTTCATCTTCCCTTACAAATAGATGAGCAAAATGTAGTACATTCATCCAATGGAAAATTGTTTGTGACTGAAAAGAATGAGGTAGTGAAATATGTTACAATATGGATAAATCTAGCTAATCTAAATAAGAGGTTAGCCACAAAAGACCACATATTGTATGACTTTATTTATATAAAATGTCCAGAAGGGACAAATTTATAGAGAAAGAAGGTACATTAGGTGGGTTTGTAGTGGGATGGGGAATTATTTCTGATACACACAGATATAGGGCTTTTTGTGGGAGTGGATGTTGAAAATATTCTAAAGTTAGATGGAAGAGATAGTTGTGCAAATGTATGACTATGTTGAAAAGCTTTGAATTGCATAATTTAAATGATTGAAATTTGTGGTGTGCAATAACATCTCAAAGTTGTTTTTAAAACACCTTAATAAAACTGACATTCACAGAAATTATGTAATTACTTTTATTTACAGAATCCCATAAATTATAACTTCCATGAGTTGTTAATTCTTTAGGTCATTAGGTGAGTTAATCATAAACCTTTTCTTAATTAAGAATTTCCTGGTCACACTCCAGGTGGAAACCCCTCAGCTGGGTGAAATTCCTTGAAACTGATGAGGAAGAGCAATAGGCCCTCTTATCCTTGCAGGATATATTCTAAGACTCCTAGTGGATGCCTAAAGTCTCAGATAGTACTCAATCCATATATACTATGATTTTCTGCTATGCATAAGTACCATGTGGATATGTTGGAGAAAAGATGATAACATCCCTTTTAGATTGGAGTGGAATGGTGCAAAGTATACAAATTTAATATATATTTATATATAAAAATATAATATATATTATTTATATATAAATACATATAATTTTTATATAAATTATATATAATATATAATGATATATTATTTATATATGAATATATATTTATATTATAATATAAATATATATATATTTAGGAACATTGTGATACTTTCTACCCTACCCTCTCTCCAACCCAAACTCCCATCCTTCTCCTCCTCCCTCTCCTATTCCCACTCTTAATTTTTACAAAGATCTATTTTCAGTTTACTTTATACTCATAAGATTAACCCTACACTGAGTAAAAGTCCAACAAATAGAATGAAGGAAAGAAACAACTGTTCCTCAACAGTAGACACAAGGGCTATAAACAATCATCGAATCTCAAAGTGTCAATTTCATGTCTATACATTACATTTTAGGTTCTCTATTAGTTAACACAGATCATGGAAAACATGTGGCATCTGTCATTTTGGAACTGGCTTACTTCACACAGTATAATGGTTTCCAATTGCATCCATTTTGTTGCAAAAGACAGGATTTCTTTTTTTAAATCACTGAGTAGTATTCCATAGTGTGCATTTACCATAATTTTTTAATGCAAGCAACAGCTTTTGGACATATGGGTTGATTCCATCTTAGCTATTGTGAATTGGGCTGCAGAAAACATGGAGTACAGATAACTCTTTTATATGCTGATTTCATTTTGTTTGGATAAATTTCATGCAATGGGGTTCGTGGGTCATGTGGTAGATCTATATCAGGTTTGTGAGATATCTCCATTCTGTCTTCCACAATGGCTTCACCAGTTTACATTCCCACTGACAGTGGATTAGAGTACCTTTTCTCCCACATCCTCACCAGCATTTGTTGTTTGTTGTTTGTTAATTTCTGTATGAAAGACATTCTAAATTGGATAATGTGAAACCTCATTGTGGTTTTGATTTGCATTTTCCTGATGACTAGTACCTTGAACATTTTTCATGTGTCTGTTGGCCATTTGAATTTCATCTTTTGAAAAATGCCTGTTCAAGTTCTTTGCCCATTTCTTAACTGGATTGTTTGTTTTGTTGTTGTTGAGTTCTTCAGCTCTGTATAGACCCTGGTTATTAATCCTGTATCAGTTGCATAGTTTGCAAATATTTTCTTCTATTCTGTCAGTTGCCTCTTCACTTTGCTAAGTGCTGCTTTCACAGTGCAGATGATTTTTTACTTGATGTAATCCCATTTGTCAGTGTTGGCTTTGATTGCCTGTGTTTCTGAGATCTTTTCCAAAAAGTCTTTACCTATGTCAATGTCTTGCAGACTTTCACAATATTCTCTAACAACTTGGTGGTATTGAGTCATACATTTTGGTCCTTGCTCAATTTTGAGTGCATTTTTGTGTAAGCTGTAAGGTAGGGGTCTTGTTTCATACTTCTGCATGCAGAGACCCAATTTTCCCAGTACCATTTTTTGAAGAAACTGTCCTTGCTCCAGGGATTGAATTTAGCACTTTTCTCAAAGATATGTTGGTTGTGGACATGTACATTGATTTCTAGAGTTTCTGTTTTGCTCATAGGTGTACATACCTATTTTTTTTTTTTTTTTGCCAACACCAGGCTGTTTTAATTATAACTGCCCTGTAGTATGTCTTGAAATCTGGTATTATGATGTCTCTGGCTTTGTTTTTGTTGTATAAGATTACTTTTACTATTTTGGTGTCTCCTGTTTCCATATGAATTTTAGCGTCATTTTTTCTAGAAGAATGGCATTGGTATTTTTTAAATTTTATTTTATTATTTTTTTTTTGACAGGCAGAGTGTACAGTGAAAGAGAGACAGAGAGAAAGGTCTTCCTTTTCTGTTGGTTCATCCACCAATGGCTGCTGCGGCCAGCGCGCTGCGGCCAGTGCACTGCACTGATCCAAAGCCAGGAGCCAGGTGCTTCTCCTGGTCTCCCATGTGGGTGCAGGGCCCAAGCACTTGGGCCATCTTCCACTGCCTTCCCAGGCCACAGCAGAGAGCTGGTCTGGAAGAGGGGCAACTGGGACAGAATCCTGCACCCTGACAGGGACTAGAACCTGGGGTGCCGGTGCCACAGGTGGAGGATTAGCCTAGTGAGCCGCAGCACCAGCCGTCATTGGTATTTTGATTCAGATAGCATTAAAGCTGTAAATTGCTTTTGGTAGTTTGGACATTTTAATGATACTAATTCTTTCAATCCACACACATGGAAGATTTTTCCATTTTTTTGTGTCTTCTATTTATTTCTTTAATGTTTTGTAATTTAAATCATAGAGATCTTTGACATCTTTTGTTAAGTTTATTCCAAGATATTTAATTTTTCTGTAACTATTGTGAATGCTATTGATCTTAGAAGTTCTTTCTCAACCCTGGCATTGTCTATGTACACAAAGGCTTTTGATTTTGTGTGTTAATTTTATATCCTGCTATTTATCAACCTCTTTTTATGAGTTCCAACAGTCTTTTAGTGGAGTCTTTTGGTTCCCCTGTAAATTCATATCATCTGCAAATAGGGATAGCTTGATTTCCCCCTTTCCATTTTTTATCCCTTTGATTTCTTTTTCTTGCCTGATGGCTCTGGCTAAAACTTTCAGAACTATATTTAATAACAATAGTGAGAGTGGTCATCTGTGTCTAGTTCTGGATCTTATTGGGAATGCTCCCAACTTCTCCCCATTCAATAAGATGTTAGCTGTGAGTGTGTTATAAATTGCCCTGACCATGCTGAGGAATGTCCCTGCTATACCCAATTTGCTTAAGGTTTTCATCGTGAAAGAGTGTTGTATTTTATCAAATGCTTTCTCTGCATCTATTGAAATAATCATATAGATGTTGTTCTTCAGTTTGTTAATGTGATGTATCACATTTATTGATTTGAGAATGTTGAATCATCCCTGAATACCAGGGATAAATTCCACTTGTGATGGGTAGGTGATCTTTCTCATGTGTTGTCAGATTTAATTAGCTAGTTTCTAGTTGAAGATTTCTGCATCTATGTTCATCAGGGCTATTGGTCTGTAGTTATCTTATTTTGTTGTAATTATTTCTGGTTTAAGAATAAGGGTGATGCTGGCTTCATAGAAGGAGTTTGCGAGGATTCCCTCCCTTTCAATTGTTTTGAATAGCTTGAGAAGAATTGGAATTAGTTCTTCATTGAAAGTCTGGTAGAATTTAGCAGTGAAGCCATCTGGTCCTGGGCTTTTCTTTGTTGGGAAGATCTTCCCTACTGATTCAGTTTCTGTCTTGGTTATTGTTCTTTTTAGGTTTTCTGTGTCTTTATGACTCAGTTCTGGTAGATTCTATGTGTCCAGTAATCTATACATTTCTTCTAGATTTTCCAATTTGTTGGCATATAGCTCTTTGTAGTAATTCCTGATGATTCTTTTTATTTCTGTGGTGTCTTTTGTTGCATTTCCTTTCCATCTCTGATTCTATTGGTTTGGGTCTTCTCCCTCTTACTTGATTAGTTGGGCCAATGGTGTATCACTTTCCTTATTTTTTCAAAAAAAATAAAAAGTTGTTTATTTTTTATTTCACTTTTTTTAATACAATTTTGTTCATTTCTTCTCTAATTTTATGCTTTTCTTTCCTCCTACTAATTTTGGATTTGGTTGTTGTTTTTCTAGGTCCTTGTGATGCATTGATACCTCATTTATTTGGTGCCTTTCCAATTTCTTCATGTAGGCACCAATTGCTATAAACTTTCCTCTTAACACTGCTGTTGCTGCATCCCCTAAGTTTTGATATGTTATATTGTCATCTTCATTCGTTTCCAGAAATTTTTAGATTTTTCTTTTGATTTGTTCTTCATTCAGGACCATGTTGTTTAGTTTTCATATATTTGTATATATTCTTGAGAGTCTGGAGTTGTTAATTTCCAGCTTTCCATTGTTATCAGAAAAGATGTATGGTATGACTTTTATTTTTTTGAATTTGCTGAGACTTGCTTTATGGCCTAGTATAATGTATGTCCTAGAGAAAGTTTCATGCACTGATGAAAATAATGTATATTCTGAAATTGTGGGATGAAAAATTCTGTAGATGTCAGTTAAGTCCATTTGATCCATAGTATATATTAGCTTTTCTGTTTCTTTTGGATTTTCTGTCTGGTTGATCTGTCCATTGATGGAAGTGAGGTGTTGAAGTGCCCCATTACTATTGTATTAAATTCTACATCTCCCTTTAGATCCATTCACATTTCTTTTAAATAACCAGATGCCTGTAATTGGTACATATGCATTTATTGTAGTCATATTTTCCTGTGGAATTGAACATTTAATCATTACCTAGTGTGTTTCTTTGTCTCTTTTAAGAACTTTTGTGTTTAAACCTATTTTTAATATATTATGATAGCTGCACCTGCCATTTTTTGCTTTCCATTAGCATGGAATATCTTTTTCCAACCTTTCACTTTCAGTCTCTGTGTATCTTTGTGACGTGTGCTTCTTATAGGCAGGAAATAGATTGATCTTGCTCTTTTTATATAAAGATTTATTTATTTTATTTGAAAGGCAGAGTTACAGAGAGGCAGAAGTGGAGAGAGAGAGAGAAAGATGGAGAGAGAGAGAAAGAGAGAGCGAGACAGTGAGAGAGACAGGGAGGCAGAGAGATGTCTTCTATCCTCTGGTTCACTCCTCAAATGGCTGCAATGGCCAGAGCTGGGCTGATCTGAAGCCAGGAGCTTGGAGCTTCTTCTGAGTCTCCACATGGGTGCAGAGGCCCAAGGACTTGGGCCATCTTCTACTGCTTTCCCAGGCCATAGCTGAGAGTTGGAGCTGGATCAGAAGTGGAGCAGCTAAGTCTTGAACTGGTGCCTATATGGGATGCTGGCAAAGCAGTTTGCAGCTTTACCCACTACACCAAAGCACTGGCCGCATGTTTTGTTGTTCAATCTGTTCAGCCAGCCTGTATTTTTTAATTGGAGAGTTCATGCCATACCCGTTCAAGGTTACCGTTGATAAGTAATGACTTGGCCCTGCCATTTTCCCATAAATATTCCCATTGTTTACTTTGAATTTCCTTGTACTTTTACTGGGGGATTTTCTGCCTTTACATTCTTTTATAATGATGACTATCTTTCTGTGTTTCTGTGTGTAGCACATCCTCAAATATTTTTTAAGGCTGAACAAGTGGTGATAAAAATCTTTCAATTTCTGTTTGTTATGGAAGGTCTTTATTTCACCTTCATTCACAAACAAGAACTTCTCAGGGTATAGTATTTGGGGTTGACACTTTCTTCTCTGAAGATATGGATTATGTCTCTCTGTTCTCTCGTAGCCTGTAGGGTTTCTGATGGGAAGTCAGCTGTGAGTCTAATTGGAGATCCTCTGGAAGTAATCTGGTGTTTCTCTCATGTACATTTTAGATTCTTTTCTTTATGTTTTACTGTTGAAAGTTTGACTACAATGTATCATGGTGAAGATCTTTTCTGGTCCTGTCTGTTAGGAGTTCTATGTGCCTCATGTACTCGAATGTCCTTTTCATTCTCCAAATTAGGGAAGTTTTCTGTAATTATTTCACTGAATAAGCCTTCTAATTCACTCTCTCTTACCATACCTTCAGGAACTCCTAGGACCTATATGTTGGATTGTTTGAAAGCATCCTATAAATCTCCAACACTGTTTTTAATTTTTCTAATTTTTTCTTCTTTTCTTTTTTTTGCTCTGAAAATTTTCCAAAGATTTGTCTTCTAGCTTGGATATTTCTTCTGCCTCATGAAGCCTGTTGTTGTTAAGGCTTCCACTGTATTTTTTATTGACATAGTGAAGTTTTCATTTCTAATAATTCATTATGGTTTCCATTCAAAATCTCAGTTTCATGGGAGAATTTTTTTCATGACATGTATGGATTTCTTTAATTCTTGAATTTGCTTCACATTGCTTCTGAGTAATCTTATGATTAATCTTCTGAACTATGTTTCAAGCAGCTCATCAATCTTTCATCTTCACAATTTAATACTGAAGTGTTGTTGTGTACCTTTTGGGAAAGGAGTTATGTTTTCTCCCTTATTCTTTTTTCTTGAATTTCTGCATTTATTTTTTGGCATTTGTGGAAATACTTGTTAATTTTTTCCTTTGATGGCTTTTATCTTTGAGCTATGCCTTCCTTTATATCTTAGTGGGGTGTCTGCTCATTCAGTGAATACCCAGATGTGTGTGCTGGGTGTGGCCAGGAAGATCTGTTCAGTGCTCCAGGATGGGGTGGGTACCACAGCGACACACAAGTTGGGTGTGGTAGATTTCCTCATTTATAGCGGAAAGGAGAGTATGATCACCTCTGTTGGTGTCATACACTTACCTCCTCTCTTCCTAAGTGATCAATGCCTGGTTGTTGGCCCATGGTGGTTGCAATACCCGTCCATGCTGCCATATGAATCACATAAAGGATCTGTGTGGTCCTCAGTGTGAGCACAGATACCATTGCAATGACCTACCCCAGGCATTCACGGAGCTCTGAGTGGATAAAGCTACTCACATGGATTGCTCAGAGATCCAGCTATACTCTGCACCCTCTTGTGCAGAGTTTCCACAGTCTTACCACGCAAGAGTCCCACAGTCACGAGGTATAGAGGATCCTCTCTGCCCCACTGGCCTGTCCTAACCACAGAGAAACAAAGACCTTCCCAGAGCCAGCTGCCTGTGTGTGCTCTGCCTAGGGCGTTTGAGCCCCAGAGCCTGTGGTATGTTGTGAGACTAGGGGAACTTCACTGTCCCACATGGGCGCCCAGACCCCCAGTCAATCCTTCCAGCCAGACTGAAAATCAGTGAGGAATACAGAGTTTTTGCTCAGCTAGAATCTCCAGGTCACACATGTGCACAAGAGCTGATGGCTGAATGTTGCCTTCTCCCCACTAGTTGCCAGGTGTGCGCACCCAATCTGCTTCCTGCAGTACTGCTGACAAGATGGTGTGTTATCTTAGCTGATCGCTGGACACAAACCCAAGAGCTTCCGCAGCCGCCTTTTCTGCCCCAAAGTGATGTCTGTCCTCTCTCAGCCAGTTTCTGGGTGCCTTTGCTGGGGGGATTTGGTGAGAGGAATGTACTCCTTTTTTTTTTTTTTCCATTGGGTCACCAGATATATGCTGTCCACCTTAGAGCTCCAGGCCGGACTCATGCCACACTCCCCCTGCCAAATACACAATACGGCTGCTGCAGTCGGCTCTCGCCTTGCTCTCCAAAGCTGATGTTTTCTTTGGTTCTCTCCTGTTGGGGTCATGAATGTGTCCACGCCCATGCTGTGTGTTCACACTGTCCACACTAACCCACAGCATTCCTCTCCATCCGTGGATTTCCACTGCAGTTTTCTAACTCTCTATTGGGAATGTAATTTCTACACATTTTAAAAATATTATTTATGCCTAGGCTAGAGCAGCACACCCTTCCTTATTCCTCCATCTTGGAACTGATCTCCCATTTACTATTTTCAAAAAATGATTGACCCCAGGTAACTGACACTGTGGAAAATTAAACAGTTGTTAACAGGGAACTACTGTTCTGACTTTTAATTAACAAAACTGGAAAAGAGATTAGTCATTTTAGAAACATAGGCCTTCTGGTAGACAGACTCTTCCAAATCTTAATATCAACAAAGGGAATTAAGCAGAGGGGTGTTTGGTAATACAAGCTTTGTAAAGATCGGCAAGCCTTGCAGGAGGCAGTACTAGGGCATGCATGCCTTTGGCAGGAGCTAATTGAGAGTATGTTATTTGCCAGCACTTGTTTTGGGCATGAGAAGGAAATGGTAAAAAGGCACAGTCCCTGTCTTAAATGAACACATGTAAGATCATCAGGCAGGAATTGCTGCACAGTAAATGAGGCCACCGCTTGAGAAGTCTGCATCCCAGTTCAGAGTGTCGGGGATCCGTTCCCATCGCTGCTTCCGATCCAGCGTCCTGCTTATGCACACTCTAGGAGCTGCAGGTGATGGCTCAAGTGCTTGGCTCTCTGCTCCCTCTGTGGGAAACCAGATGGAGTTCCTGGCTCCTGGCTTCTTCCTGGCCTGGGCCATCCCTGACTGTTGCAGGCCTTTGATTAGTGAATCAGTGGGTGGAAGATCTCTCCCTCCCTGCCTCTCTCTCTGCCTTTCAGATGATAACATAAAAATAAATAAATGCTTAAAAATAAGATTATATGAAGGCACTTCAAACAGTTCAAGGAAAATGGAATTAAAAGATAAGTTTAGATGAGTGTTTGGTGCAGCAGCTAAGCCACTGCTTAGGATGCTTGCAGTCCCTGTGAGTGCCTGGGTTGGAGTTCTGGCTCTGCTCTTTGTTCCAGTTTCCTCCCAGTACACACCCTGGGATGCAGGAGGTGCTGGCTCAAGTACTTGAGTTGCTGCCACCAATGGAGATATTAAGTTTCTGGCTGGCTTTGACCTTGCCCAACCTTGGCTATTGTAGGCATTTGGAGAGTGGAGAATGAACCAATGGGTGGCAGATCGCTCTTTGTCTTTGCCTCTCTCCCTCCCTCTCTTTTTCTGTTTCTCTTTCAAATAATAAAAAAAAAGGTTTAAAGTAGGTTTATTTTGGTACCAACAATTTTTGAAATTCATGCATATGTGGGGTCTTAGAAACATTCACAGAAAATATATATAATAAAAAACTGTGCATGGATCCCATTTTTCTTTCTTGCACCAGAATAAATTTATCTTTCAGTTCCAATTTTTCCCACAAAGTTTTTAAAATCCCCTTGGGTGTTAAGTGCTGTGGGGTGAGCATGGGAGGAACCAAGGGACTTTGAGGAGAGCTGGGAGCCTAGGAGGCCTCCTCCTCAGGGAGTTTATAAGAAGGAATCAAGGTCAGGGTGGTGGAGTGCAGCCAGCCGGGGCGTGCATACAGTGGGAGGAGAGACTGAGGGTACAGGGAGACCTCGTGCCTGAAACCCACAGAGGATGGTTCTCTTCTGTGAGGCTGTGTTTAAGTTTCTTTGAGGAAGAAAGCAAAGGGTCTGAGCCTGAGAAGGAAATGCCTTTGACCATGCAATTTCCTCCTTCAGAATGTGGTTCCCGAGGACTTTTAGCCTGCAGAAGCTGCTTCCTTCACAGCCTCATTGTATTCTAAACACACACACACACACACATGCACCCACACACACACGGAAAAAGAGCTGTAATGAAAGCCCACATTGCTGCCATCCCTGTTTAAAGATAATCCACGCTTTACTAACAACCCTTCTTCCTTTCTCATGGAAATAATTTGAAGCAAGCTCCAGACAAAAAGATGTTCTACCTCCAGCACAGTCACCCCTCACGGGACTGGTCCCTGGATCTCCTGAGGGGATCAATCTCTGTGGATGCTCATCTCACACATCGAATGGTAAAGTATTTGCATGGAGCTTACCCACATCCTCCCATAAGCTTTCATGTTTCATTTATTTATTTTAGAGAGACAGATACATGGGGCGCAGCCATCCATTAGTTCACTCCTCAAAGTCTTGGCATAGCTGAGGCTGGGGCAAGCTGAAGTTGAGAGGTAGCAGTTCAATCCAGGTCTCCCACATGGATGTCGGCGACTCAGTTACCTGAGCCATCACCTGCTGCATGTCAGGGTCTGCATTAGCTGGAAGCTAGAGTCAGGAGCCAGAGCCAGGGATGGAACCCAGGCACTCTGATAGGGGCTGCAGACATCTTAACAGGTATCTTAACCACTAGGCCAAACACTCAACACTCCCCATAGCCTTTAAATCATCTCTAGATTATGAATAATATCTAGTGCAATGTAAATAGTTATTATGCTATATTATTAAGATAATGACAAGAAAAATTTGTGTACATGTTTACTACAGATGTTTAAAAATATGTGTTTGTGTTTTTTTTTAAGATTTAATTAATTTATTTGAAAGGCAGAGTTACAGAAAGAGAAAAGCAGAGAGAGGGAGAGAGGGAGAGAGGGAGAGAGGGAGAGAGGGAGAGAGGGAGAGAGAGAGAGAGAGATTCCAGATATGGAAGGCCAATTGTATTTTGTTATGTGTCCCTAAAAAGGGACATATAACTGGCTACTGTTTCCACAAGTAAAATAGTAATAATTTATTAACATCACCTGATAACTAGTCCATATTCAAAATTCCTTGTTTTTTTAATGAGTGATTTTTCAGACAATTTTTTTTCCAAATCAAGATCCAAACAAGATCTTGTCTGCAGCTGTAGTGAGTCTCTCTCTTCTTCCTTGCCACTGACTTACTGAATAAACAGGTGCAACTGTTCCCTAGGTTGTCCCACATTCTAGATTTGTCTGATTACTTCCCCATGGTGTCAATGCCATTTAACAAGTTCATATACCCCAGAGTGGCATGTACATTGGAAGTTAGAGCTAAAATCACAATTAAATTCAGGGTCAACTTTTGGCAAAAGCATGTTCTGTGAACTCAAATTGCATGACCTCAGGAAGCACCCAGGGTCCTACTGTATTGATCACTGGGTTTAGGTGAAATCTCTTCATTGGAAAGTAGGATTTCTTCCCCCTCCCCTTAGAATAGGAAGAAACCATGGACTTCAACTTGCTGTGAATATGCAGTGTCCTAGGAACTTCCAGGTAAGGCTTCAGCCCTTGTAAATCGTTGTTGGACTCAAAGGTTTTGCTGGGATTGCTAAGTGGTCATTTTCTACCATTCTTTCTAGTCTGTAAATAAGAATTTAGGGAAACATTTCCCTGGTGAACTGGGGCTATTTGGGTACCTTGACATACAAGGCATACAAGAGGATCAGGGTAGATGCTAACCTCTGTCATATTGTCAGTATTCAAAGTTAGGAGTTGCTAACACAGCTTCCTCTGGCGGGACCAGTGAAGTTATATTTTGGTTTTTGTTTCTTTTTTAAAAAAAAGATTTATTTATTTATTTGGAAGGTGGAGTTACAGAGAGAGAAGGGGAGACAGGGAGAGAAAGAATTGTTCCATCCATTGCTTCACTACCCAAGTGGCCATGGTTGGGCCAGGCAGAAGCTAGGAGCCTGGAATTCCATCCTAGTCTCCTACATGTGTGACAGGGCCTAAGCACTCGGACCATCTTCTACTGCTTTCCCAGGTGCATTAGCAGGGAGCTGTATCAGAAGTGGAGCAGCTGGGACTTGAACTGGTACTCTGATATGGGATGCTGACATCTCAGGTGGCAGCTTAACCCACTGTGCCACAACACTGGCCTTCTGTTTTCTTTTTTAAAAGGTATCACCCTAAACAGATGGATTTTTATGTGGTCAATGTTTTTCAATTTGCTGTGGTCACCACCCTTCTTACATGCTCACCTGCCACATCATTTAACAATGGCTTTCTGGATTCTGCTGGAACTTTCCTTGTTTTCTACTTTAAGACGTCCCACATTCCTGATTTGTCCTAGACCTGGCATCTACTGTTTCTCCAAGGAGACTTATTTTTCTAAATGAGAAGTGGATTTTAGAAACAAAATTTAGACAATATTGCTATTGGGCTGTCATTGCTTCTCAACATCTGAGTCAGCAGAACTAAGAAATACATTTTTTAAATGTTTTCAATTTATTTCAATGCACACACACACACACACACAGTGAGCATTCATTTACTGGTTCACTCCCCAAATGCCTGCAACAACCAGCACTGGGCCAAGCCAAAACCAGGATCCAGGAACTCAATCCAGGTCTCCTACGTCGGTGGCAGGGACTCAAGTACTTGAGGCATCACTTGCTGCCTCCCAGGGTGTGCATTAGTAGGAAGCTGCTCTTGGAAGCAGAGCATGGACTTGAACCAGGTACTCTGATAGGGGATGCAGGCATCCCCAGCAGCATCTTAACTGCTGTGCCAAATGCCTTCCTAAGAAATATTTTATATATACTTTCAGAGTTCATAATAAGATCTATTTATTTATTTGGTAGTCAGAGTTACAGAGAGAGAGAGAGAGAGAGAGAGAGAGAGAGAGAGAGAGAGAGATTCCACTCCCTGTTTCACTTTCCAAAAGGCTGTAACAGCCAGGTCTGGGTCAGGTTGAACTCAGGATCCAGGAGCTTCTCTGGGTCTGTGTCATGGGTGGCAGGAGCCCAAAACTTGCACCATCCTCTGCTGCTTCTCTCAGACCATTAACAGGGAGTTCTACTGGGAGTGAAACAGCTGGGTCAGGAACCAGCACCCATATGGGATGCCGGTGTTGCAGGTAGCGGCTTTACCTGCTGTACCATATGCCGGCCCTGAATTATAGGTTTTTTTTCTACTGCACTTTTTTTTTTTTTTGACAGGCAGAGTGGATAGTGAGAGAGAGAGACAGACAGAGAGAAAGGTCTTCCTTTTTGCCGTTGGTTCACCCTCCAATGGCTCGCTGATCTGAAGCCAGGAGCCAGGTGCTTCTCCTAGTCTCCCATGCGGGTGCAGGGCCCAAGGACTTGGGCCATCCTCCACTGCCTTCCCAGGCCATAGCAGAGAGCTGGCCTGGAAAATGGGCAACTGGGATAGAATCCAGCGCCCCAACTGGGACTAGAACCTGGTGTGCCGGCGCCGCAAGGCAGAGGATTAGCCTGTTAAGCCACGGCGCCGGCCTCTGCTGCACTTTAAAAATTGATTTTTCTTTTTTCTCTTACATGGGAAGTCTTGATTTCTACCAACATATTTTTGCTTTCTTATAACATATATAAACTAGTTTAAATATAGCAATATCAAGTAAGATTACTCAATGAAATTAAAACAATGTCACAATTCTTTTTGATCTTAAAACGTACCTCACTGGGCATCTGGGGCAGAAGATGCGGCTTGGGACACCTGCCTCTCCTATCAGAGCACTTGGTTCAAGCCCCAGCTCTGCTTCTAATTCCAGCTTCTGACTAATGCACACACTGGGAGGCAGCAGGTGATGGCTCAAGTAGTTGAGTATCTCCCACCCAAGTGGGAGATCCAGATTGAGTTCTGGGAACCTGGCTGTTGCAGACATTTGAGGAGGGAACCAGTGGATGGAAGATTTCTACATTTCAATCTGTCTCTGTCTCTCTGAATTTCAAATCAAAAGATGATACTTTTAAAAAGATGCTTTCCACATGACATCATACTAAATATACTTTGAAGGTAACAATATAGTTCTTTTCTTCTACATGGTCTGGTCACCAGCTTGACATTTTATTAAGTTGGTTAAATTCAATTTGTTTTTATTTAGGGAAACTATTTTTCTTATTAGATTGACTTTCCTTTTGGAAAATGTAAAACATTTTTATGCTTCCAAAGTTCCCTATAACAAACTTTTAGACAAGTTCTGCTTCAGCCACCATTCTTTCTCTCCTCCTAAGGCAATCGTCAAATGCACTTTGTTTAACTGACTTCCTTTTTTGGTAACTATAAGCACTTGTTTGTGTGTGCCCAAGCATTTTCTTGAAAGTATGAAGCAAGATAGCAACAGGCCTTATAGCACACTGTGATGCTAACTGTTATGTAAAAGAATGATAAATACTGTTTAGCAATTCTGGATATGTGCAAATGTACTCTGTATTAGATATACTCTGTACTAGTATTTATTTTCTGCCCCTGTAATTCTGTTTACCAAAATGAATGTTATATTTATCCCATGCATTTTAATAATTTTAAAATAATTTCTGTTAAGTTAATTTTAACTAATTTTGCTAAGTTTTCATAGTTGAAAATTATGGTATTGGACTTGAGTTATCTTTGGCTTCCAACTTGAACGATGTTCTAACTGAATAATAGAGCCATTTTCAGCCTTGTAATACTTGTAGTAATAGGGGCTGTGTTCCACTAGATGGCAATGCAACCTAGCAACTTACTTTGGGGTAGTTAGTCGCCTATATTCTAGTTTTCAAAGGAAGAGACAAACAGAACATTTTGTTTATCTGTTATCCACTTTCGTTAAATATAAAGTATTCTATTTTAAGACAAGTAATGAATAAATCTGTTCTATTTCAATGAATATAAGCATAACTCTACTAGAATTAATATTCTTTGCAGGGAGCATCTTTCTATTGCTTAAAATAAAAAATTTAATTATAAAATCAATATAGACTATTTTCCTATCAGACAAGAATCGTTGAATGAAAATTTTAACGTAAATTATTTGGTTATTAACTTTCAAAATTTGATCTGTTGAGATGAGCAAAAATCGTTCAGGATAATTAGAGATATAGATCTTGTCCAAAACAGTATGTTTAGATTGTATACTGAATGTGAAATTATTTATTAAACTATCAGCTTAATAGTCTGCTTCTTGATGGATCTTTAAAATCCATTATGAGAAACTAAGAATCATTCTGGCAAGAAAATCCAGTAGTACTTCCCTTCTTCGAAAAAGGGGATAAATAAGTTCAACAAAATGGTGTCATGTTTAAATCAAGATGTCAGAAAGAGAGGCTTCTTTTTTTCTTAAAAGTTTCAGTGTATCAGCTGGGGGAAATTACCGTTAGAGCAGACCTGCCCAGTTTATAAAGAATGTGCTCAACATGTCTGAAGTCCCAGGAGCACACATCCGATTTTTGCTAAGCAGGAGTTGTGAACACCGGGGCAAGTGCATGTTAGAAGCAGTGCTGCTGTTCATTTCTAAGTTCCCCAAATCAGCCATGATCAGGGCTACCATAGAGAGGAGGTGAAGCAAAAAAAAAAAAAAAAAAAAAAAAAAAAAAAAAGGAAAAAGAAAAAAAAGGCAGTAACTTGATAACTCAAGGAAGATCCATCTTGCATTCATTACCTGCAACAGAGGAGCTTACGCTGTAATTTCGACTGTAACGTGCTGATAAGAAAATCTCCCATTTAAAATGATTTCACTTCCAGTACAAGTCAGAATCCTCATAGAATCCACCCTCCGAGGACCCTCTGCTTCTACAAATCCGAGTCCTCTGCGTTCGCTCCTGTGTGAGGTCCTTATGAAGACAGTCACCCATGTAACACAGCGGTGCGCTCGGCCGAGCTGCACGGCTTCTGGCACGTGAATGTGTGAACTCGGTTTCACCTCCAAACTGCGGTGCAGAGGGCCTCAGCCTGCCGCAAAGGACAGCGCAACTACGGGCCCGGGCATTCGGAGCCATTTCCTTCCCACGACCCGGGACGGGGTTTCTAGGCTACTGAGAGCTTCAGAGGTCTACGCTTTTTCCGAAAAGCACGCGATCTCCAGATCGTTTTATTTTCTGTGATTTGAAGGCACTTTATACGCTTTGTAGCGGCTAAAGGTGGGGGACGTTTGCGGGGCGCCTGGCCGGGGTGGCCGCGTTCCGGGGCCAAGGCCAGGGTCGCAGGCAGGTCCGTCCACGCGGCCGCCAGAGAGAAATCCGATTGCGATGAGAATGGCGCGGAGCCCGGGCGTAGTGCGGTCCTAGAGCGTGTGCAAGGACAGGCGCGTTGGGATTGATTTCCCACTTGTTTGCAAAGACGAAATGGACAGCAGGGAGGAAGGCTTGGTCAGGGGAGCGCCCCACCTGCCTGGGGCCGCACACAAACTCACTGAGTACACAGGGGAAGTCCTGGCCTTGCCCGCGGCCGAACCACCTTAGAGCGGAAAATCCGGGAGAAGGCTCCCGACTGCGACCTGCGCGCTTGGGTGTGAACAGTGACCGGCCACCTCCGCCTGCATCGCCTTGTAACCTCAGTCAGCTCAGAGTTCTCAAATCCTTTAAAAATTCTAATTATAAAGAAGATATTCTCATGGGAGAACATTTGGAGAATACAACCCAGAAGTACCTAGCTGTGTTTTGGCTTCCGTTCACTTAGTGTTTGTTTATTTTAATAATCACACAAGTGTAAGTCTGAGTTTTGAACTTTCATTTACTATTATTCATATCATGACACCATCTCAAGTCACAAAGCTTTGGAGCATCTTTGAGATGTCTATATAATATTCCATCAAACTGATAATTGCAAGTAATTTTGCTGTTTATCCACTATTGGATAGCTTTATTATTGCTAATGTTTCACTGTTATAATCAAAACTGTAAGGAACAATTTTGCATACACATCTGTAAACCTAATTACTTCTTTAGAAGAGGAAATACTGATGTAAGGATTGCCGAGCAGTTTTGAGATAATTATCCACTTGCTTTCCTCAGATCAGTGTCAATTGGCATTCTTACAAATAATGTCTGAGTGCCTGTTTTCCAAACATCGAGAAACAATATTGTCAATCCTGCAGACTGCAAATAGTATCTTGTGGTTTTATTACTTTTTTTTTTCCTTTCTTGGCATGTTTGGTTATTTGTTATATATTTGTGGTAATTAGTATTTTTCAAATTAATAAATGTCTATTTTCTTGTTATTAGAATATTAGTGATTTTAAAATCTTTTACTAAGGTTTTTTAATTTTGCTGACGCTTGTCAAAATTATTTCTGTATAATTAAATATTTATTTTGAAATTTTGTTTTTGCATTTTACTTAACATACATGAATTAACTTACTTATTGTGTACTTTCTTCCTTCTTGACTTTCATACCACGTAAAAAGGTACATCTGTTTTCATCTGCTATTCTAGGTTAACATTGTTTACACTTTTAAATTCTTTAATAAATTAATCAGTGCAGTGCATGTTGAATGTTTGTCTTTATTGTTCCTCAAATAACCTTCCAAATCTTTGCCGATTAATTGATCCATCACTTTTGAAGTTTATTTATGTATTTATTTGAAAGGCAGAGTGATAGAGATCCTCCATCTGCTGGTTCACTTCCCAAATGGCTGCCAGAGCCAGGACTGGGTCAGGCCAGAGCCAGGAGCCAGGAACTCCATCCAAGTCTCCCACGTGGGTCACAAGAGCCCAAGCACTTCCTGTCTTCCTGGTGTGTTAGCAGGGAGTTGGAACCAAGGCACAGCATCCGGGACTGGAACCGGCCACACAAGTGGAGGCTGAACCTACCGTGCCCCACTGTTGATGTCTTAATTCTCTCAGCAATGCTATTCCACTTATATTGTAAGATTCTGCTTAAAATTTATTTATTTATTTGAGAAACAGAGACAGACAGCAGGCAGACACGGAGAAGACAGCCAAAGTACCCCATTCACTGGTTCTCTCTCCCAAACACCTGCTAGGACTTCAGGTCAAAACCAGGAGCCAGGAACCCAAACCAGGTCTCTTTTGTGGGTGGCAGGGATCAAAGTACCTGAGCCCTCACCTGTTGCCTCCTAGGGTGCACTTTAACAGGAAGCCGGAACAGGAAGCCAGGACTCAGATCAGGAACCCAGGTGCTGTGATATATGATGGGCACATCCCAACCTGTGGTTTAATCTAAATGCCTTAAATGCCTGCCCTTGTTTGGGTTCAAGTATTACTGGCCTAGTCTCTTTTCTCTTTTGAATTTTAATTAATGAATGAACTAATTTGAGAGGCAAAGAGAGAGAAAGCGAGAGAGTGAGTGCCTCTCTGTGCTGGTTCACTCCACAAAGGATCGCTGTTGATGGGACTGGGCTGAGGCTGAGGTTGGGAGCTTGGAATTCCGGGTTTTCCACTTGTAGGAGCCCAATCACTTGGGGCGTCACTGCTGCCTTCCACGGTCTTCTGCATTGTCAGGAAGCCTGAGTCAGGAGCCAGAGCTGAGTTTCAAACCCGGTTATTTTGAAAAGGGACCCACCCTGCTACACTTACTCTTGCTTGTTAATTCTTCCAGGGTCACTTTGGGAACTGTCTCCTATCTCAGATAAAATCTCACTGTCATATGTTGTTATTATTTGGTTTTCATTCACAAATAAGAATTAATTTAAGAAGAATTGTAGTCATGCATAATTTTATCCAGGAATGTAAAATAGCTCTAATTTTTTAACTTACCTTTTGCTACTTCTTTGTAAAAGCTTATGATTTTCTGTATATAGGGCCTACTTGTATCTAACTGGGTTATTTCTGGCTAGCATATGTCAACGCATAGCTGTTGAATTTGTGTTTATTTTATGGTCATTTACTTCACTGAACTCAATTATTACTTAAGTTTTTGGATGATCTAAACCTATTGTCATATCATATGCATATAATGAAAATTGTCTCAGACTTCAATAATACAATCAATGTGTGATTTAATTTTCTTACCAAAAAATTTAAACTTAAGAGTTTGAATTTTAGAGCCAAACCTAAGCATTGTTAAAATAATTTACTTTTTAACATTATTAAAGTAGGTTAAGAGATCTGGAAATTTTGCACAAAATGTAAGTACATAATATCCTAAGCACCAGAAATAAAATTTTATAATTAAGACAAAAACATTAAAATTTAAAAAAATTAAAAACAGAAAACAAATCATGATTGTACTCTATCATGGAATTGTATAAAATAAGATATAAATCAATTTTCTGTTTAGTTAAGAATATTTCTGTACCTATCTAATTTTTTAAGCCAGAACCATTTTTCTTCATAAAAAATATGAGGCAACACAATCTTTACACTTTAGATGAGCAGAAAGGTTCTTAGTTATATAAACATGAGATTAATCCTGTCCCTAGTTTGGACATTACTAATTCATCTTGAGGGAAAATACTCTAAGATGAAACAATACTGAACTAAGACAAATCACCTTTGCTTCCTAGTGCAATTATATTTCTTTTAGAAAAACCTATGTTGACAAATTTATAATAAAAGTAAAACATGCTCTAAAGTGAACTGTTGTTGATTTACCTTTAAAAAATTGGTAGTGTGAAGTATTCAATCATAAAGTCACTAGATGCACTTCAGTTTTCCCTTATGTATATATTCATACTTGAAAAGTTTGTATTATTATGTAAAATTGGTATTTTCATCTCATGATAAAATATTTTAATTTCATGATAAAATACCAAATGTTGCATTAAATTAATATCATCCTAAGGACAGACTATTGGAGTTCATTGAGAACCTTTAAAAAATTATGAATGAACTGCATTCAGAGATCATTAAGTAAATCCCTGCAAAACAATATATTACTAAATAATTTTATAATCTTTCTTGATGAACAGTGTGAGAAAAAAATCTTTAATAAAGTGGTAAAATAGAAATAAGTTTTCCTAGATGTGTTTTTACTAGAATGAATTTGATCTATGAACGCACTTTCTGAATTAAGATTTCTGCACACTTCAACAAAACACACATGACAGAATTCTCATCCTTATGATTGCTTTATCCTGAAACTTTTTGTGATGAAAATGTTTTCATGAATATTATCATATTTTCATCTTCCACAGTATTGGTGAAGCATTATGTTTACTTAAAATAAAATAGGAAATATTTCTCTGTGTATTGTCTGGAAAATTGTTTTTACATTTCTAATAAAGTATCTCTAGGCATTTCCAATGTTTTGGTCATTGGAGTTTTTGTTACTGAGACGCTCATTCACTAAAACTGAAAATTAAAAGCAAACAAACCTGCATTTGTGATCCTCTAAATAAAACAAAGCCATGAGCATATTTGCACAAAGACACGGAGCCAATTAATTTGAATTCAGTTTGGAGATACTTCACACAACTGTAAATCTGATAGATAAAACAATATTGCTGCTACATTTCACACTAATCGGTTTTACAAATTATTAGCAGCATTAGTAGATAATTTTAAGTGCTTTTCATTTTGGATAGTGTCTACATTCTAACATATTATATATATATATTGTTACATAAGTAATGATACATATTGAGATGTAGGAAGTTAAAATTTTTATTAAATATAAATATCTAGAAGAAGGAGCTATCTAATTAAATAAGTAAATAGCCAGTACTCCTATTTCAATTAAAATATGTAAAATGGGGGACCAAACAAAATTCTAATTACCTTTAAGATCACTACCATGGATTTAAATGCATGCCATTGTATTTCTATAGCTAGTTATATCCATGAAGAATTGTGAAAAAGGTAAGAACATGAGTAAACTGTTTGTTAAAGCTACATGTTTTTGTTTAGCTTCTATGACTCAAGCATTCAAAAATAATTGACTTTAAAAATAAGAAGATTTCTTTTTTTGCATATTGTGTTTGCTTGCTTTATGTTCATCTGTTTGTTAAGTAGTTTTGATTCCCAAAGGTTTTCATAAATGTAGTGAAATCCAGTTACCACTTAATTTACAGCAATACATGATTTTTAATGAATTAAATAAAAAAACATCAGATGCAGGACAGAGCGGCAGGAAGAGCTCTGGCAACACATGGGCACAGAGCTCTGAGTTTTAGACTGGCTGAGGGACTTTGGACAGGTCACCTACATTCTCTGAGATTCTGCTTCCATATATCCCACTGGCCTTTACCTTTAGGGGCCCGGAAAAAAAACCCACACACATACATTGTTAATACAATCATTTTATCTGTAATGAATAATTATCAATAAAAGGCCAATTCAGGAGCATGCCCTCAGCTGAGTGTCTGGACTTTTATTCTTAGAAGAGATTTGAAAATTGATGATTGAAAGGCTTGCCACGAGCCCAGTGTATCAACCTTGGCTCTGAAGGATCTCGAGGTCTTGGAATTAACTATGGGTCTGAAATCTTTTCCAGGAGCTTGAGGGGTAACCTGGCAGAGAGTGGAGCCGCAAGGGCTGATAGTGCCAGCTTAGCCTCAGAAAACATTGCTTGGTTAGTGTCCTTATGAACATGCATTGATTGAAGAGACTTTTAGAATCTTTGTGGGACAAACAAAACTAATTCCACGTGGAAGGCTGAGCTGAATCTCTTGGTGTAAGTGGACAGACAGCAAGCTAATCGAGCAGGGTACACGACCTCAAATGTCTCTTTAGATTGAAAGCTGTATTTACATTGCAACTTCAATCATTTGATGACTTCGGATCAGAATTGCTTTAGTGTACTGAGAAGCTAGGATGTGGATCCCTGAAATTAACTTCTTGCTCAAAGTCTTCCAAATCTAATAGCTTGTGAGTGGAATGTATAATGTTTTCCCATAAAATCAGCCATGAATTTTAAACAAATTAACCCTTATGCCTCCTTATATCTCTGAACGTCCTTTGTGTATACTAAAGAGAATTATCTACCGCTGCTTCTGGGAAAGAACCCATTCCCAGGAGAAAATTTCTACCTTTGAACTCCTGCAGAACTTGTATACCAGTTTCATTTTAATAAAAAGAGCGTCGATGTTTGGACACTATACAGGATACTTTCTGTCTTAAAAACAAGCGATTATATTTTAATGCAGCCAATGCCTGGCTGGATTTTATCTACTCTCTCAGCTGTGATTTCAACTACAAGTGTAGTCTCTCATAGTATTTGTTGTGCAGGGATCCTGGGCTCTGGCTTGCTAGAGCGTGTTTTGGAGAGATGCTAAGAGAAGTTGTTGTGAAGACTTAAAGTGCATGTTCAGGCCATGCAAATGAATTGTAGTCCAATTAAGCATGGAAAAAACAGCCCTTAAATATCCTACTAATGAACTGCATTCAGGCGCTGAAAAGACGGTGCATCGTGATGGGATTATAAAGATCCTGCCCTTAATTATGAGTTGTAAAAGCTACTTTCAGGTAGAAATAAAGAGGCTAACAGTTGTTCAATTAGAGGTGAACATTCTTCTAGGAGGAGAAAAAAAAAAGCCTTTCGGGGAGAAGACCCAGAAATCTTGTTTTTCTGCTAATGCGATTTCATAGATTTTTGTTGTCGGTGGGCTGCGCAGCATTCCTGGTCTGTTGCCTCGGCTGGGAATTGTTCCGTGCCATGTCACACACAGGCTGCCTTGAGTCCCCATGCTGAGCGCGGACGGATCCCAGGCTCACTGTGACAGTCTGCAGAAAGCAGGCGCTCGCTGATTCATTCTCAGCCCCTGCTTCCCACCCCTGTCTCCGTCCTTTTCACGTTTATTCATGAGCTCATCATGCGGGGAAGAAAAAAATTTATTTGCATTATCACATTGCATTTTAAAGCTATAAATTATGCACAGCTATAAATATTGCCTTTGGTAAACACTGCCTCTCATAAAATCCATGTGTGCTTGTGCACAGGCACACGTGACTCGGACCTCAGACCTTGGACTTTTTCTTACTGCTTAGAGCTCTTCAAGGCGAACTTGAACTTGCAGAGAAAATTTGTGTCCTTGACATTCAGCAGTGTGGGCACTGGGTTCTGTTGTCCAGGAGTCAGATGTTGACTGTTGGCTTTGTGTGTCTTTTGAGCCACCTGACTTAACGGTGGGGATGGAAGTGACCCAGGGGAGGGTTGGCACAAACTTCTTCCTCTGAGGGAAGCACGTGTTGGGTGCTAGTTTGATTTCTTAATTCCATTCAATCATGAACTAAAATATGAAATGCAGTATCAAGAAGATTATGGGCCAACAATCTCTTTTGAAAAGAATATAATTATATTCTTTCTTTAAGGGTGTTGTCCTTACATTGCAGAAAATCTCCCTCCAATCCGAACTCATCTTTAGTAATCCTTTTCCTTGTTCCCAAAGATCAATAACAAATCCAGATCACTCCTGTTATGACCCTCCAACACCAAGTTTTAAACAGTTTATAGAGGGAGGAAGTCAGAGGTGGAGGCATGGGTCTCTGTCTATCACAAGCTCACAGGCAGCTTAACCAAGATGGAGTCCATGGAGAACGTCCTGTGGTAGATTTAGGGGCCGCCTGACTTGTACCGGATCTTCCTTTTCTTCAGTGTGTGGAAAGCACCACACCATCCCAGGCACCAGGAGATCCTTACCTGCCACACCGTCACTCCCACCTGCATGTTGCTGGGCCTGCAGGCAAGGCGGCTGATCGAGGGCTGCCTCCTCACATCCCGTGGGCCTCTCTGCTCCTCCTGCCTCTTTCCAGTCACAGGCAACCTAGGTCCTGGTGTTCTACCCCTGGGCTTCCTAGAGGGAGAGCGCTGCTCCTCTCTGACAAGAGTTTCCAACCTACCCAAGAATGGAGTGGTGCAGGTCCAGCACCATCTGCGCTTGCCCACGCTTTCCTCAGTCAGGGAACTCCACAGGACCTGAGTGTTTGAGCTTCGAAGCCAAACAGCAACAAAAGGTTTAAGAATTAGGAGGAAAACATAGCAATTCCTGTGTTTAGACATTGTGTTTATCTAGACAGTAAACAGGGTACAATCCACACAAAAACTAGAAAATACAGTTCCTGAATTTAGATCAATATGCGAAATAAATACCTTTGTTGTATGTCAGTGAAAAAAATAAGAAATGTAATAAAAGTAATTTCTCATTAAAAATAAAAACTAACAACTAAATAGGATTAAAAAGTATTGGTTGCCTAGGGGCAATCTGGGGTTAAAGCCCCAGCCTGCAATACTGGCATCCCATATGGGCACTGGTTCAAGTTCCGGCTGCTCCTCTTCCTATCCAGCTCTCTGCTATGGCCTGGGAAAGCAATATAAGATGGCCCAATCCCTTGGGCTCCTGCACCCACATGGGAGACCCGGAAGAAGCTCCTGGCTCTTGGCTTCGGATCAGCATAACTCTGGCCATTACGGCCAATTGGGGAGTGAACCAGAGGATGGAAGACCTCTCTTTCTCTGCTTCTCCTTCTCTCACTGTGTAACACTGACTTTCAAATAAATAAATTAATCTTTTTTTTTTTTTTTTTGACAGGCAAAGTTAGACATTGAGAGAGACAGAGACAGAGAGAAAGGTCTTCCTTCCGTTGGTTCGTCCCCCAAATGGCCACTAGGGCCAGCGCTGCACTGATCTGAAACCAGGAGCCAGGTGCTTCCTCCTTGCCTCCCATGCAGGTGCATAGCCCAAGCACTTGGGCCTTCCCAGGCCACAGCAGAGAGCTGGACTGGAGTAGGAGCAACCGGGACAGAATCCGGCGCCCCAACCGGGACTAGAACCCAGGGTGCCAGCGCCGCAGATGGAGGATTAGCCAAGTGAGCCATGGCGCTGGCATAAATAAATCTTTAAAAAAAAAAAAAATTGCACCATGACGTTAGGGGCTGATTGTTGACAGCCCTTAAAAAAAAAAAAAGAAAAGAAAACCTTCCGGACAATCAGGGATATTACAAAGTAAAAAGGCAACCAACAGATGGGGAAAAATATTCCTGGTTAATGTATTCAATGAAGGATAAAATCAAGACTATATAAATAATTCTAACCAACCAAAAGGAAAAACACAACTTTTAAAAAAAGCAAAAAAAATGATATAAAAAGTTATTCCTATAGTAGAAAGTGGATTTAACCAGTGAGTCTGAATACGCGTGGCCCTCCAAAATCCATAGGTTGAAACTCTTAAGGTGATGGTAATAGGAAGTGAGGAGCTTTTTTTTTTTTTTAAAGATTTATTTTTTTTTTTATTTATTTTTTTTTTTTGACAGGCAGAGTGGACAGTGAGAGAGAGAGAAAGAGAGAAAGGTCTTCCTTTTGCCGTTGGTTCACCCTCCAATGGCTGCAGCGGTAGCGCACTGCGGCCGGCGCACCGCGCTGTTCCGATGGCAGGAGCCAGGTGCTTCTCCTGGTCTCCCATGGGGTGCAGGACCCAAGGACTTGGGCCATCCTCCACTGCACTCCCTAGCCACAGCAGAGAGCTGGCCTGGAAGAGGGGCAACCGGGACAGGATCGGTGCCCCGACCGGGACTAGAACCCGGTATGCCGGCGCCGCAAGGTGGAGGATTAGCCTAGTGAGCCGCGGCGCCGGCCTAAAGATTTATTTATTTATTTGAAATGCAGGGTTACAGACACACAGAGAGAGACAGAGAGAGGAAGATCTTCCATCTGCTATTTAACTCCCCAAATGGCTGCAACAGCAGGGGCTGGGCCAGTTTGAAGCTAGGAGCCAAGAACACTATCCAGGGCTCCCATGTGGATGCATGGAGTCAAGCACTTGGACCATCTTCTGCTGCTTTCCCAGGTGCATTAGCAGGGTTTTGGATTGGAAGTGGGGCAGCTGGTACTTAAACTGGCTCTCAAACAGGATGCCGATGTTGTGGGTGGCGGCTTACCCCACTGAGCCACAGTATAGGCCTCAGAAGTGGGGCTTTGTGGGAGATTAGGTAATGAAGACATAATCCTTATAAATAGGATTAGTGACCTTACAATAGAGGCCCAGGAGACAGCCCTGGCCTCTTCCACTACAAAAGGACACAATGAAAAGGTGTAATCTGTGATGCTGGGGGGAGGGACCCCCACCAGATACCAAACCTGCCAGCACCTTGATCTTGGATATACCAGCCTCCAGAACCATGAGTAATTACTTCTGTCATTTATAAGGCACTCAGCTTGTGATAGTTTGATGTAGCCTAAGTGAACAGATAAAGGCAACCAGTACACGAATGAATTAAAGGAGATACAATTTCCCTGGTAATCAGTAAAATTCAACTTACTAACTGCATGGGAGATACAAAACAACATAAAACTTCACAAAATTAAGTTTTGTGAAGGGGGAAGTGGCACAACTGTGGGAGTAAATTAGTACAAAAAACTTTGCATGGCAGTAATGTTGAAAGGTTACAGATCTTTTGACTTAGATTTTCCAACTTTGAAGTTTATACACGAGAGAGGGAATTTTACCCAACTGCTCTAGAGCCATGTGAGTGTTCAAAAATGCTATTGCATCATTTGTATAAAACTGGCAACTTGAAGTAACCTACATGTATATCAAGAGGAACATAGATAAATGCATTATGTTATATTCACCCAACAGAATTTATGGTAGTTAGATGTGAAATAGAAAAACACATATTAACATTAATGAATCTCAAAATGATAATGTTGACCTGAAAAGTCGATTATAGAATTAAACTTCAAGTATGGTGTAAAAGTTCAAAACAGACAATACAATAGTATATATTGTTTAAAAATGCACATAAGAATATGTACAAGGACTTATGGAAAAATAGAATTAAAAGTTTTTCCCAATTTGCTTTTTCCATGAACTTTCAGAAGACAACTCATATGCATGGCTTCCAAAATTTATGTACCAAAATAAACTTATTTTTAAGTTCTGTTTTACATAAATTTAAAAAAAAATTGAGAGGTCGGGAGAGAGAGAGAGAGAGAGAGAGAGAGAGAGAGAGATATGAGATTCCTCTGTGTACTCCCCAATGCCTGCAATGGCCAGGGACGGGGAACACAACCCAGGCTTCCCGTGTGGGAGGCAGGAAGCCAATCACTTGAGCCCTCACCAGTGCCTCCCAGGGTCTGCATTAACAGGAAGCTGGAGTCAGGAGCCAAGGCTGGGAATTGAACACAGGCACTCTGAAATGGAATGGGGGCATCTTAATAGACATTCTAACCACTGGGCTAACTGTTTGCCCCTCCATGAAGAGGGGTACTCTGGTACCTATGTACTGAAAATGTCATAAAAGTGATGAAAGTTCACTGAAGAATAATAAGATGTCAAATGATTGCTGGGGAAAGAAGAAAAAGGAATGGAATTAAGAAAAGAATAACAAGATCCCAGCTGTATCTATAGCCTTTCATTTTCTTAAGTCTTAAAGAAGTAGGAGAAAATGATGAGATGATAAAGGTGACTAAAAGATTTAGTATATACTTTAATTATTCTCACTACTGTCTAGCATGTCAAAAATATTTCATAATAAAAATAGCTGGGGATGGCATTGTGGCATAGCAGGTAGAGCTGCTGCTGGTGACAAGGTTCAAGGCCTGGCTGCCCCACTTCTGATCCAGCTCCCTGCTAGTGGACTAGGAAAAGCAGCAGAAGATGGCTCAGGTGTTTGGGCCCTTACCTCCCACATCAGAGACCTGGAGGAAGCTCCTGGCTCCTGGCTTCAGCCTGGCCCAGCCCTGGCTGTTGTGGCTATCTGGGGAGTGAACCAGTAGATGGAAGACTCTCAGTGCCACTCCCTCTGTGTCTGTCACTCTGCCTTTCAAATAAATAAATAAATCTTAAAAAAAATCAATTAGTTATTTTTCCTTTCTAGAAAATGAGAATTATAATACTGGCTTTGCTACTTTTAGTGTTTTCATAAAAATGAATTTGCATGGTACATGCAAATACAATTACCACAAAGGGTCTTATACATGTTGCTATTCTTGTGTGACTTATCAGTGAAATGATTAGAAAATAAAATTAATTCTATATTTTTAAGAATTTCACTGAAATAAATTTAGTAATGAACACTAGTAATTAAATTTGTATGGGACCAATGTGACTGCAGGTAATATTTTAATAGGATCCAGTGCTTCCTATAAGGCTATAAAGTACACTACAAATCAAGGTTTTATGTGTTAGAAAAACATCTACTTTCTCTATCCTCAAATCATATTCTTAGATTAATTTAAGATTTTTTTTCATTGTTCAAAGACATTTATTTTTTAAAAGAATATAGTTTGTTTGGCACTGTTAATTAGAATAACTTAAACAAATGATTTTTCTCATCCAAATGTGAAGCCGAAAAGAAACAGTCCAAACAAGATATTCTAATAAAACGGGTAGATCAACAATGTAAGGAAAAGGACCTCGAAGCTTCAGTTCTAAAAACATTATGGTTTTAAATAAATCAATGCTTTCCCCTAACTCTTTAAACAGCACTGAGAAATTTCAAATATAAATTGTAGAAACCAGTATATGAAATCTTAAGAAAAACCTTACTAAAAATAATTACAAAAATGTTTTTAGAAATTGAATGTGTAAAATACAATTGACTTTAAATTAAAAATAAAACAAAAATCCCACCCACACTTTACAAAACTTTACTTTAAAAACCCTTGTTACCTGATTTTATTCTCTGTCCATCTTTTGGTTGCGTTTTTGCATCATCTAGTGGCCACCTTGTGGCATCTCAAGGAAGTCCTGCTACCATTTTTGAACCCCAGTGTTTTTTTTTTTTTCCCTTTGAAAAACCAAAATAATTACAGCATCAAGTTTCATAAAACTTTTTGTAAAGATCCATAAAATTCCATTTCCTAGTGCAGATAAGTTAATCTTTCTTAACAGGAAGAAATGACTAGATTTGCCATAAATTATTAAACTAGACATGCTCATATCAATAATTAAAATTTAGATCTAACACTGGGAGAAAACAAGGACTTAAGCTACAGAGTCATTAGGGTCTAAAGGTGATTAAAATTAGTCTTCAAGTAAAGCTCAGGGCTACCATGGCGAGTAAACTGCTTGTGACTGATACCCCCCTTCATCATACCTTTGATTTGCAATAATAAATATTTTAAATATGGGAACCCAATGACTCACAGAGTGCTAAGAACTCAGATTCTACCAAAACTGAAGAATTTTTACTACTAGATGATGTTCCAGAGAAAGAAGTCATCTCCATTTCATCAATCTATTTGTACTTAAAAGCAGGTTTCCAAAAAAGCCGATCTTTCACTTTTAACAAATCGCCTCACTTTTATTCAGTTGAGCCATCGTTACAAACAGAACTTAACAGAAACACTCCAAAGTTCCCTCCCTTCACTTTAAGATTTTTGAGATTGAAGAAGGCTTGTTGCGGCGCCATTCCAAACATGGCGACTCCGCTGGGCGGCATGTTCTCCGGGCAGCCACCAGGGCCCCCGCCACCAGGGTCTGGACTCCCGGGCCAGGCATCGCTTCTTCAGGCAGCGCCAGGAGCTCCGAGAAGTTCTAACAGTACCTTGGTGGACGAATTGGAATCATCATTCGAGGCTTGTTTTGCTTCCTTGGTGAGTCAGGACTATGTCAATGGCACCGATCAGGAAGAAATTCGAACTGGTGTTGATCAGTGTATCCAGAAGTTTTTAGATATTGCAAGACAAACAGAATGTTTTTTCCTGCAAAAAAGATTGCAGTTGTCTGTTCAGAAGCCAGAGCAAGTTATCAAAGAGGATGTCTCAGAACTGAGGAATGAACTGCAGCGGAAGGATGCGCTGGTGCAGAAGCACTTGACCAAGCTGAGGCACTGGCAGCAGGTGCTGGAGGACATCAACGTGCAGCACAAAAAGCCAGCTGAGATCCCCCAGGGCTCGCTGGCCTACCTGGAGCAGGCGTCTGCTAATATCCCTTCCCCTCTGAAGCAGACCTGAGGCAGCCTTGGACAGACAGTTCTGCCTCTCGGTCCACCTTTGGACTTGGCGTTGGGAAGCACTCTTTGCCAGAGAATGAAATGATTCTAGTTTTATGCTCCCAATTAAAACTTCCCCCTATTTTTATAAATTGTTAATTTCTTGCATACTTTATAAAAAGGCTGTAGCTTAAGAAAGTTCTTTTCTTTTTGTCTTGTGCAAAGTTGAGACAGTGTGATGACACTGCAGACTCTTACGATGATTTTTTTTTTTTTATTTTTTGTATGACTTTTCATCCTCTTTACATTTGTTAGGTTAGTTTATGTGATCTGAGAAAAAGAATTACTGTAGTCTGAGAATCAGGGGAAAGGGATTTTGCTTAGGCCTTTTAGGATAATTTCTCCTCTGGCAATTTAGAAACATATCTAAATTGTGTTCAGACTTTGAACTACCTCAAGAAGAGGAATCTAATGCAGCCAAGTCTGCAATGCTTCCAGAGTGTTACAGAAGTTGGTATTTTGTAAATAGGTCAGAAGAGGATTAAATACCCTAGGTTAGGGTTGTAATATTCCAGGGGTCCTTAAGTTCACTCTGGCTTTTATTTGGGGTGTGCTTGTGTTTAGTGTGGTGCTTACTTTCATTGGGAGAGGATGTAGCAGGAGCAATGAGATGCTGGGTTTTGACAGGTTCTGCAGAAGTCAATCCAATCAGTGGAGATAATGGCGGATCCTGTTCTTGCAGGGGAAGTAGCAGGGGTTAAAGCTTACTCTGATAGTCTTTGAGTTTTGTTTGCTGTGTTCGTGTTTTACTTTTTTGGAGCAAAGACAGTTTCTAGAAAGCTTTTAGCTTGTGAATTTAATTTTAAGGGGATGGGATTTTGGACTGAGGGCTGGGCCCAGGGTGATCCTCAGCCTCTGAGCCTCCCCAAAGAGCTGTGGAGCCTCTGTGCTAGGGAGACATTTTCCCCTCTTGTTGAATGGGCTTTTTCTTTCCCTGATGTATATAATCTCTTAGTGGCTGTGTCCCTCCTCACAAAACATGTACTGCGCTGTCTTCTGGGCAGTTGATACTTGTGTGGCTGAGTCTTGGCTGTTTTGTTCTCCTTGGCCTTGAATGCTCACTGATGTTTCCCACCTGGCCTTGGGGCCCTTTCCTGCAGCCCAGGGCGCAGGACTTTGACCTCTTCCCTTGCCCTTGCCTGGTTCACCCTGGGAGGTTAGGGATTGAATCAGTGTCTGTGGGTCAATCCTTGAAGACCTGTTGGAGTTAGGTATTAGTCCCATGTATGATTTATCATTGACACATGATACTCACTACTTAGTTTTCTGGTGTGTGTGATGTTTAGCCCTTGGCCCTGATACCCAACTGAAGCCAGTGAATCCCTTCAGTTATAAACAAAGTTTTTACAAGTCATTTTTGCTTACACTCTAAGAAGGTTAACCTGGTCATCTCAAAGCTAATTAGGAACTCCGATTGGCAGCTTTAAACTTCTTGATTAAAAACTTAAAGTATTAGTCTTTAGTAATAAAGGTGCTCCTCATGAAAAGATTTGAGAATGATGCTAGTTGGTGCTTAGTGAAAATACTTTGAACTAATGTATGTACCAGTTATTGCCACTTCTTTATTATATTGCCATTTCTGTATTGTATTGAAAAGTTTTCTTTTAAATAAATAGCAGTTTTTCCATGTTAAAAAAAAAAAAAGAAGAAGGCTTGTTGCTTCTTTCCTTTGTGTAAATGAAGCTTATTAGTAAGTGTCCATTTATGTCTTTATGTTTCGGTGATTAGATTGTGAAAATGAAAAGCTGAGTTATTAGAATCAACTTGAGATCTTTGTGCAAGTCTTTATGCAAGTGTTAAGAGACAGTCAAATTAGAATTAAATCTGCAAGTGGAAGTGTGATATACAAAGGAAATATCATGAACTTTGTCAGCTAAGATATTTCTAGCTGAGGTTTTGAGGGGGTGCTGTTTTATTTCTGTATGTCAAGGTTCTTAAATCTGCTATGTCTTTTATTTAATCCTTGAGGTGGGCAAGAGTTTAGTAAAGAAATAGTCTCTTCCATGGAAAATTAAAGGTTAAGAAAAAAGCCTGAGCAACTGAAAATCTACATGCAAAAGAATAAAGTTGAACCCCTACCTCACAACATATACAGAAATCAACTCAAAGTGGACCAAAGACCTAAATATAAGAGCTAAAGCTATAAAACTTTTAGAAGAAACATTCAGGTCAATTTTCTATGAATTTGCATTAGGCAATAATTTCTAAAGGCCAAGTAACCAAAGAAAAATATATAAATTGGAATTTATTAAAATGTTTGTACTTCAAAAGGCACCATCAATATAATGAAAAGGCTATTCACAGAAAAGGAAAAAAAAAAAGCTTTGGAAGAGTGTGCATTTGGTCTAGCAGTTAAGATGTCAATAAAGACACTTATATCCTATATCACAGCTCTGCTCCTGTCTCCAGCTTCCTGCTGATTCAGCCCCTGGAGGCAGCAGTGATGATGATGATGATGATGATGATGATCTGGAGATCCAGACTGAGTTCCTAGCTCTCAGCTTTGGTTCTAGCCTGGGGCTGCTGCAGGCATTTGAGAAGTGATGCAGTGGATGGGAGCAAGCTCGCTCTCTCTCTCTCTCTCTCTCTCTCTCTCTCTCATTCTCAAATTAAGAAAGCCAATCAATCAAAAATAAAAACAAAAAACATAGGCATCAAAATAATATTTTTAAAAAGGAGAAAATATTTGTAAACTGCATGTTGGTTAAGTGACTTATCTGTCTAGAATGTATAAGAAAGTCCTACTATTTGGCCTGCGCTGTGGCTTAACAGGCTAATCCTCTGCCTTGCGGCGCCAGCACACCGGGTTCTAGTCCCGGTTGGGGCGCCGGATTCTATCCCGGTTGCCCCTCTTCCAGGCCAGCTCTCTGCTATGGCCCGGGAGTGCAGTGGAGGATGGCCCAAGTGCTTGGGCCCTGCACCCGCATGGGAGACCAGGAGAAGCACCTGGCTCCTGGCTTCGGATCAGCAAGATGTGCTGGCTGCAGCGACCACTGGAGGGTGAACCAACAGCGAAAAGGAAGACCTTTCTCTCTGTCTCTCTCTCTCTCACTATCCACTCTGCCTGTCAAAAAAAAAAAAAAAATCCTACTATTCAACAATAAAAAGGCAAATAATTCAACTAAAAAATAGAAAAATATTTAAATAGAAATTTCTCCAAAGAAGGTATACAAATGGTCAATGAGCACTTGAAAAGATCTTCCATGTCATCAGTGTAACTCAAAATCACAATGAGACTTCAGTGCACACACTAGGATGTCTGTAATTTTAAAAAAGAGTACCACGTGAACACAAGGATATGGAAAAATTAGAACTCTATTGTTGGCAGCATTGTAAAATGATGGAGCTACTTTGGAAAACAATCTGGTAATTTCTTATAATATTAAATATAGAGTTTCCATATAACCTGGGAATTCTACTCCAGACATATACTTAAAATAATTGAAACTATGTCCCCACAAACCTTACACATGGATATTCATAGAATTATTCCTAATATCCCCAAAGTAGAAAGAAACCATATGTTCATCAACTGATGAATAAATGTAATAGAATATTATTTAACCATTGAACAATGAAGGCTGATACAAGCTACAACTGTTAGTGACACTGGTACTGTCTTATCTGTGGAGCCATCTTAAAGCTTGGGCACCATCTTGGGCTCTGGCCCAGTCGCCATTTTATATAATAATCTTCAGTTTCTCCAAGATAAATTTCAGTTTCCTAATCCAGTCTGGCTTACCAGAAATCAGGTGACCAAATGGTCCAACCACATGCGTTGCTTTCGCCCCACACAATGGCATTGCTGTTCTCCCCGACTCTGACAATAAAACCTTCCCTTTTACTCCAGTGTTTGATGTGTTTTGTGGTGGCCCTTTCATTGCTGTCATGACTTGGATCCAGGCTCTCCCATGGTCTCCGCTTTCCCTTTGGGGATGTATGCTGCTTTGGGATCCTGGATTTCTGCCAACTACAAAACCACCCCAGACCTCCTTCTCCACCACCAAATGCTCTGTGATTTCCACCCACATGCCAGCCCTCCAAAACCCTGAGATAAGATGGGGACCAGGCAATTCTCCCACTGTGACCTCTACCTCAGGTTGTGGTTCTGCTCTGCTTCGTCTCGAAGTTCTGGTACCAGGCACCACAGCTCCCATGGGCTTTACGTCTCTCCACAGGCTTTATGCCTTGGGCAGCAGTGGGTGTGGGTGATGACTCAACCCTCTGCTTCCCTCCTATGGGCTTTACACCCCAGGCTCCAAGGGGGCAGGTGATGACCCCCACCTTCTGCTCCCTTACTCTCCTCGTCGGACTGCCGTGATCTTGGGGATCTGCTATCTGCCAGTCCAACTTCTACAGTCTCTATAGGAGCTTCCTCATCTTGCTCTCCCTTTGGTTGTCTTCTAAATAATCTTGTTCCCCTTAAATTGGCCCTGAATTTCAAATGCCATCATCTCATCTTTCTTTGTAATCAGGCGTGGCCCATGTATGACCTTGGCAGCCAGTAGAAATGGCCACTTAACGGCACGTTTGACCCCAACATTACTGGGGATCTCTACCACTTCTGAGAGTGTTTGGGAAAGTGGAAGGAAATTCCCTATGTTCAAGATTTCTTCCGTCTCTGGTCTAAACCTTCTATCTGCATCTCATGTTCCCCAGCTCAGGTCCTCTTGGCTGCCAAGGCTCCCACTAAAGACTCAGAGCAAGAGCCAGAACCCCTTTGTTCTCAACTAATAAACCCAGTCAAATCTCCCTTAACATGGTTATAATTCATTGATCTGTTTCTTACCCCACTTTATCAGCTACCCAATTCTACTCTACTCTCTGCCCTTTACCAACAACAATGATTTGTATGCCCTTCCATTCGAGAACTTCCCATCAAGGCTACTCTACTCACTAATGTTTCTGTTTCTATAAACTCCTATACCCCCAATCTGAAAAAAAAAATTGTTGTTCATCTTTCTCTATATTCTGGAGGACAAGATGTAATGTGTTGGGTTGCTAACATAGCAGAACAACCCAATGAACTGATGCCACATAACATTCCCTGTGTTATCAATATTGTCGTCACTTCCACTGCTTCCTTCTCTAGCCCACCTGTAGCCTCATTTCTTTGTAATTATACCTTATACACATGTATCAACAGTTCTATGCCAGGTTCATGTGTATTAGTGATCCTTTTCCCCAACCTAACATTATATGACTACTCAGAGATCCTTTTACAGATTAATCCCTCTACCTGCAAGAGAAGAGCAAGCTTTCTCCCAATCTTGGTTGGACTCAGCTTTGCAGCTTTCCTTTGGTGGTAATCTTGAGAACTGCTCTAGGCCACAATGTTGTCTATTAACTGGCTCTATTAACTCTATTAACTGGCTCCAAAAAATAACTCCAACAACTGTAAGAGGAGCTCACCAGATCCATCAAGACTTCGGCAGATGCTATTTTGGGTCTTCAAAATCAGATCACCCAACTAACAGGTGTAGTACTACAAAATAAATGAGCTCTGGATTTTATAACAGCTGAAAAAGGGGGAACTTGTGTTTTCCTGGGAGAATAATGTTGCTATTATATTAACAAATTGGGCCAGGTAGAACAAAATGTTAAAACACTCCAACACATTGCCACATTTATTAGACGACCTGCCCTAGGTTCCAAAAAACCCCTCCTATCTCTCTCCCTCTGAAGCCCTCTCATCACATGGTTAATGCTCCTAGGACCACTGGCTGCAATTCTCACCCTGGCTCTTATACTACCTTATCTGTATAAGTGTTTACAGGAGGTGATAATGGAATGAACCAAAGCCTTCACCAACCAGGTGGTCAACCAAATGTTACTGCAGGGATATACGCAGCTCCCTACCCAAGAGATTGCAGCTTGAGTCATCGGCCTATGCCAGCAAAAAGTAGCTCATCACTGCATGCCAGCAGGAAGTAGCTCCAGAAGTTAGATCATCGTCCCTCCACCCCTCCTGGGCTTTTGGTGCTGGTGCAATCCCATACAACACTCGCTTTATAAAAAACAGAAGAAGGGAATGTTAGTGAAATCAGCACCATCTTATTTGAGGTGCTGCCTTAAGTCTCGGGTGCTATCTTAGGCTCTGACCCAGTCACCATTTTGTACAATAAATTTCGGTTTCTCCAAGATAAGTTTCAGTTTCCTAAGTCCAGCTTGGTTTACCAGAGCTGGGGACCAAACGGCCCAACCATGTGTGCTGCTTTCGCTCCACCCACTGGAATTTGCTGTTCTTACTTCCTCACCTCTGCTAAGCTATATAGGATCTGTTTTGCTAGTGCAGGCTGCTGTTCTCTTGTATATGGAGAGGCAGCCTGTCGGGTCCTCCCTCCCCCGACAATAAAACCTTTCCTTTTACTCTGGTATTTGGTGTGTTTTGTGATGGTCCTTTCAACAACACCATTGAATCTCTCTCTCTCTCTCTCTTTTTTTTTTTTTTTTTTTGACAGGCAGAGTTAAACAGTGAGAGAGACAGAGACAGAGACAGAGAGAAAAAGGTCTTCCTTTTTCCGTTGGTTCACCCCCCCCCCCCCAGGTGGCTGCTATGGCTGGCACGTTACGGCCAGTGCGCTGTGCCATCTGAAGCCAGGAGCCAGGTGCTTCCTCCTGGTCTCCATGCAGGTGCAGGGCCCAAGGACCTGGACCATCCTCCACTGCACTCCTGGGCCACAGCAGAGAGCTGGACTGGAAGAGGAACAACCGGGACAGAATCCAGTGCCCCAACCGGGACTAGAACCTGGAGTGCCAGCGCTGCAGACAGAAGATTAGCCAAGTGAGCCACGGCGCCAGCCACCATTGAAGCTTGAAACCAATATTCTAGGTGAAAGAAGCCAGGTTCAAAAACCCACATAGTGGATGACACAATTTATGTGAAATCCAGAAAAGGCAAAATCTATAAAGAAAGACAGTAGCAGCTCCCCTCAGTGCTGTCACTCATATTGGAAAAAGTGGAAGAATATGGCACTCACCAGCTTTTTACTTGCACCCACTAAGATTTCAAAGGACCAACTCAAGGCAGAAGAAAAGGCGAGATCCCAGAGACCATGGAAGATCTCGTTGGTCTCCTTCTGAAAAGAACTTCTCTCATATGGAGTCTAGACACCCTGGTTGTTAGAGGTATGGGAGATGGAGATGCTTTTCCAAGGATCCATGTGGTTCAGTAACCCTTAGATACGGGATGTAAGAAAAAAATTTCAAATACACTGGTCATACAGGTAGATCTTAAAGGAACAATTAATTAGTAATTGCTCAGGAAGGATGAAGACAAAGATATTTATAGCAAATGCTCTGGCCTGGTTCCAAAGGAGGTTATGAATGCAGATGATCCAGACTAGAAAAGAGTTGATTGAAAAAAACTATTAAAGAGATAACAGAAAACACAATAGTAGCCTTAGAAAAATCCATATTCTGGAAGGTTGGCACAGCCATGCCAATCGGAGCAGTTGCTAAACTGGCTCTTGTTCACCAACTCAGAAAGTTATGGGTTTCACACCATCTCAGCAAGCTCAACTCTGGAGCTAAACACAGGGCTATATAGATGACAGAAATGTAGAAATATCCAATGGAGCTTCCAAGGTTGAAGATTAATAAGCAAATCCCTTTGGGACCAACTTCTGAACCTCTCATGCATTCTTCTAGCCTAAGGATGACTGTACAGGAACAACAAGTGTGGACGATTCCTCCTGTGTTTCCAACTGGAAAAACACAGAGGATTTTATAATTCCATTATACAAACATCCTGCTGCTTATGAAAGAGGACTATAAAGAGAAAAAATAAATGAAAATTTTGTTAAACTATCTGAAGCCCTCTACATTGCTGATTGGAAGACATGTGTCCAAACAGGGAGAAAGATGGCTCAGAAAAGGAGAGACATGAAGAAAAGCTTAGAGAGATGGTCAAGAAAGCTGGGAGAAGAGAGGTGGGCTCAAAACTCTGTGGAAAGAAGAGGACAGGAATCACATGAGAGAGATGAAATCTGGCATGATAGGTGAAAGGAGAGGCAGCATTACTGGAATCTTTCCAGGCAGCTCCTCCTAAGAGGACAAAATCACAGAGAAATGAGATAATGCCATCAGTGAAGTCATTGCTCTTGGCATGCCAAATCTCCAATGAAATTCAGCATGACCAAAGGCTCTCCAACCAACCCAGAGGAATGAACAGTGCATTTACAAGTGGAGAAAATGAAATTGAAGTTTATGATCAAGCCTGAAGAGGTGGTAAAGACCAGACTATTCATAGGTCCAGTAAACATCTGAACAAGGATGTGTGTGGTGAAGCCAGAATGGAGACCAGCAAATTTGTTCCTGACAAGGAGATTTCTGGTTCAGGCTGTAGGCAGAGATACTGAGAAAGACAAGTTCAGTTTGAGGAAGATGCCTATGGTTTGGACAAGCTTTGGGAAGAAGCCAAACAGGACAGTGGCTCTAAAAACCTTTAGATAACAGCTGCCTGAAGGAGTATGAGTGTGAAAGCAAGACAAGGAGGGAGGAGTAGATAAACCTCTCTTTCGAATGAACGAACTTCTATCCATTCCTCAATGATGCAAGTCATATGTGGGAAAAAATTGTAAAAAGTCAGGATGAAATCAAAGCTGAGTGTCAGAGCCCAGCATTACTTTTCACTATGAGAGAGAGAACAGGATTAAAAATGCTATTTTGAATTATTAGGTTTTCTAAAGAGTGCATTGTGTATGTATGTCTCCCACCTTAAAGCACTTACAGAGCATACTGCCCTAGACACAAAAACAGCACTACTCCTTTTTATGCGATGCTACTAGTTTTGGTCTAATATTTTGTATAAGAAAAACTGCTGATGAATAATGTTGTCCAGACAACAATGAATAGAAAGATGTTCACAAAAATGAATTTTGACCCTGCTCTGCTCATTTTATTTTGAAATGGGGAGAGTAAGGTCTTCCTTAGTGCAACTATTTGTTTCAAATAAAAACATTTACCAAACAATCAAACAAACAAAAAGAAAGTAGACGAGTGGTTGGCCAACTCCTGGGGGGAGTGGAGGGCACTGTGGCACGGTAAATAAAGCTCCCTTAGGACACCTGTCTCCCAAATCAGAGGGTCTGGTTTATGTCCTAGCAACTCCGTGCTGCTGATACTGCTTCCCTCATGTTCACGTGCCTGGAAGTCAGTGAATCACGGCCCAAGTACTTGGGTCCCTTCTAGTTACATGGGAGACCCAGATGGAGTTCCTGGATCCTGGCTTTGGCCTGGCCCAGCCCTGGATATTGTGGGCATTTGAGTAATGAATCAGTAGATGGAAGATCTCTCTCTTTCTCATTCTCTTTCTGGGTATGTGTGTCTCCCTCACTCTGTATCATTCTGCCTTTAAAATAAATATTAAAAAAAGAACTGGAGTGGGAGGAGAATGGTAATTGCTGATGTATATGCAGATTCCTTGGGGAATGGTGAAATGGTCTGGAATTAGATAGTGGTTACTGCTGTATAACCTCGTGACTATACAAATGTAGGGAAGTTCAAAATTTCTCTTTGAAGATTCCACAATTGAGTCTGCTGAAATAAAGCAGCAGTAGACTAATGGGAGCAAAAGCATACAAATGTATTAATACACACATGTACACAGGAGCCATGCAAAATATGAAACGCAAAACAGGGCCAGATGGTTGAGCTTAAATACCCTCTTCAGAAGGGAACAGGAGATGGGGAAGGTAGGCGGGGTTGTAGTGGGAGAAGACGTTTTTAGAGGAGATGAGTGTGCCTGAAGAGCAGACAATGTCTGGGAACAACTTTAGGTGTGGGATTTGGTTTTCAATCTCTTCCTTTGTGAAATGAGTCTCCTCTTCCTTGGCTAATGAAATTTCAGGACGGGAATTGGAGGCGATGTGTTGTCCATTGGCAGGTCTGGTCCTTAGGTACATAGAGGTTGTTCAGAGAAAGCTTTCCCTGCACCTGCAGCTTCCCACACGCTCGCTGTTTGAGGTCCAAAGTGGCGTATTTTGGGATATCGCTTTCTGGACACTAAAACCAAAGAATGTTTCACTTTAAAAGAGAGAGTGGAGGGAACAGCAGAGAACAAGGGAGAATCTCAGGTGGATGTGGCCAAGGAAGTGCTTTTGAAAGATAAGAGCTATCTGTTGCTCAATTTAAAACTGTGTTTTCATGATGTCAACACTTTTTCATTTCACCAGGGAGAATGAAGTAAACAAGCATTCAATTTCTAGCTAATAAGGGCTGATTAGAGAAAAACACAAGGGAAATGGATCTGAAATAAAAGGTGAGGGAGAAGCTTAGAATATATTGAGATGATTCAATAGTTGTTTTTGGACAGGTGAAGAATAGAACTGAAGAGAATGACCTATCAGAGCAGATTAGTGTTAGAGGCAGGCATCCTCTAGAAAAATTACTTAAAGAGATATACCTTAAAAATATTTACAGGGGTAGGTGTTTGGTGTTGAGGTTATGTCCTCACTTGATGTACTGTATCCCATATTGGGGTGCCTGGTTTGCTATCTGGCTACTCCACTTCCAATCTAGCTTCCTGCTCATGTGCATCCCAGGAGGCAAAAATGATAATAATTCAAGTATTTTAGGTCTGTTCTCCTGATGTGGGAGACTTGGATGGAGTTCTGGGTTCCTGGGTTCAGTTTGAACCACCCCTAACTGATACGGACATTTGCGGAGATTTGGTAGATATATTTGTATATTATATTATATTATATTTGGTAGATATATTTGTCTCTCCAACTTCAGATAAAATAATATTAAAGGAGTAAAAATTCATTTAAAAATTAATAGGTAGCTCCTTTAAAATATATTTATATAAAATTCAAATTTTAATAATCTTAATATATACATCTCTATGTATATTTGAAACATGTTTATTTGAGAAGGGGAGAGGGAGAGAGAGAGAAAGAGAGAGAGAGAGAGAGAGAGAGAGAGAGAAAGTGCTCCCATCTGCTAGTCCCCAAAAGCCTGGGAGCCTGAAACTCAATCCAGGTCTCTCACAAGAGTGACAGGGACCCAATCATTGAGCCATCACCTGCTGCCTCCAATGGTGTGCATTAGTAGGAACCTAGAGTTGGAAGCAGAGTTGGGACTGAAACCCAAGCACTCTAATAAGGGACACAGCTGTTCGAAGTAGCTTCTTAACCACTGTGCCAAATGCTTGCCCCTGGTACATTTTTATATATCTCTCATGAGTCTTTGATTTTGCCTATTGTGTTTTGCTATCTACATCCCATATAATCCTTGAAGTGGACAAGAGGTTACTAAAGTTATTGTTCCTTCTGAGGTTGGGGAGAGGGAGAGGTTAAAAAAAAAAAAAGGAAGGAGTTAATATTACACAAAGGATTAGAAAAAGATTTCTGCATGTCCAAATGTAGACATGAGAAAGGAACTGAAAATAACTGCTGCATCTGGCTCCCCGTGAGGGCTGCTCATCCCGGGAGGGCAGTGACAGTGCCCAGGGCCTGGGTACAGCGACTGAAGAGAGCAAGACTACACTGCTGTCACCACTGACAAATGAAAATGTCTACTTCAATGGTGAAAAGAAAAAGTATTTCTATTCAATCAGAAAATATGGAGGACCTCCTGTGTGCCAGGCACTGCTTGGCAGTCAACCAAGGAGACAAAAGTCCTGTACTCAAGGAGTTTTCATGGTGGCAGGCTCCCTTCTCCTACTCACTGATTACCAGAAACTCTGGAGGAGGAAGCAGAGTGAGGGGCAATGGGACCCTGCTGTTGCTGCCCAATGGAGGGACAGCTGTGGCACCTGGAGCAATGGGAGGGAGCCTCCAGGGTGGGGTTCCAGGCTAGGCAGGAGTTGATGTTGAGCTGGCTGGTTACCTGGGAGGGGAGAGCTATCTAAGCAAAGAAAGTGCCATGGAAGCCAGTAGCTGGGACCAATCCCCTGCTGTTACCTTTTCTACAAATTCCCAATGAAACATAACTAAAGTAAGAGGGGCGGGTCCCGCTCTCCCAGAAGCCTTCACAGGGTTGAGTTTCAGGGTTGTTTTAGTGGACTGTACCTGAGCGTACACTTGAGGACTTGGATTTGAGTGTGAATTCTATTGCCAACAATAGTCTCCTAGTGTGTGAAAAGAGAAGTTCAGCTTACATAATCTCTAAGGGCTCTCTCAGTCTACTTTATGCATAGTTCTATAGTTCACTAGAAGGAGAAATGAAAGAGGTCCCTGCTTTGTGTGCACTTATTTGCTAGACCAAAACTCAAATCCTTATGCAGTGTTCACTAACACAATCACCCAATAAGGCAAGGCAAATTCTACTTACAACAGAATGCCTGATGTTCCTGTATAGCTGAAGTGCCTCAGCTAACATTTCACTGGTGTGTAAAATCATGGTGTGAAAAACTGCATTAGTTTTTGAGTCTAAAACTAAATCTACCAAATGCCAATGTCCTTAAATTTAACAACTACGTCTTCTTTGAGTATTGAAACTCTTAAAGTATCTCTTTAATCAAAGCTTTTTTTACTCTAATTTAATTTTATTATAATTTTTTTTACCTAGAAACCTTTTATCTAAGGTATAGAAACTTCATGCATTTCATATAAACAAATTTAGGAACATAGTGATTCTTTCCCTCCTGCCTACACTCTTACACCTACTCCCACCCTCCCTCCTACACTTCCTTCTCCCTCTCCTATTCCAATTCTTATTTTTTTACAAATATCTATTTTCAATTAACTTTATACACTAAGATTAACCCTACACTAAGTAAAGAGTTCAACAAATGTTTATGAAAAAAAAAAAAAACCCTGTCCTCAACAGTTGAGACAATGGCTGTTCAAAATTATCGCATCTCAAAGTATCAATTTCACTTCTATAATTACCTTTTAGGTATGAAGCTCCCAGTACTCCTAATCATCATGAGTTTATTTCATTCTCTTCTCCACCTATTTGCTTTGTCCGTTGACTGAATTACTTGATGTACTCTGACTTGGATTGTTGGGTGTGTGTACTTGTGTGGGTCATGTGTGCATGTGCATTTTTGTATAGAAAATTGCTTTAGCACATATGTATCCCCCACAGATTGTGAATTCTTGTAGGGTAGGACTGGAATCTTGCTCATCTTTATGTTCAAGCAATTAGCATGGCAACTTGCATAATGTTAATGTCAAACACAGTTTCTTGGATTGTATGTCTCTGATAACCATTCTGGCTCCTGAAACCCCTTGACTTCCTTAACTCCTGGGAAAGTTGGCTGTTAGAGTATAAAACCCATGTACTACATAATGAAGATGAGACAAAGCATGCAGATAGTCTAAGTCTTGGAAAGAAGGTATTACAAATAGAATTGACATTGGAAAAACATCAAATAGCATAAAAATGTGGTGGAATTGATTGATTGCTCCCAATAAATAAACAAAATTAATTTACCTTCCCAGTTAGCAATATACATATTATTCCTGGCCTGTGGAAAGGTTGAGACTGGCTGGCTCCCTGGGACATAGGATAGGGCCACTTGATCAGGGAGGCACAGGCATGTTCTTCCTGCAGGTAGTCAGAACTACCTGAAACTACCAGGTTTTCTTAAGGGATCACATTTGGGAGAGTTGCAGTTTCATTGACATGGGAGAGAGGAAACACTCTCCTTTTGCTCCTGTTTTTTTTTTTTTTTAAATATATATCTGGGGAGTATGAGAGGGGAAGGTAATGTTAGGAAATTCATCTCATCATGAATTCATTGTTTAGTAAATACCTCCCCCCATCTTTTCCATCAGAGGCTCCAGGCAGCTAAGCCAGAATGGTCTCCTGATGCTGGGTCCACTGTTTATCTTTCTAGTACCAGGGCATTCCTTAAGAAATGGTTCTTTGGATAAATTGTAGGTCTGAACACTGTAATAGAAAACCATGTTGGCACTGATGGACTGATGTGGGTTTTCAAGTTCATCTTCACAGGTTGCGTTCTCTGTCGAATCCAGCTTTGTGACCCTGAGCTTTCTCGTTTGAAAAATGAACGTAATCACTGTGACTATTTATGGATTTGGGGGGAGGGATGAGGATTAAATGGATGCAGCCGTGTTATGTGTTTATCCTGGGGTCTTCAGACTTGTAAATGTTGTAAATAGGAGACCATGCTAGTTCCACCGAGAATTTGGGGAAAAGGAACAAACAAGTTACATCTGGCATTTTCTAGGCCAAAGCCCAGAGAAGCACACTAGCGAAGAGTCTGATTTCTAAGGTGTATTCAGGGTGCATCGTTTACCATTTCCCATGGGATCGATTTATTTATTTTGCAGTCTCTAAAGCTTCAGAAGTATAGTGATGGAATTAATTAGACCGTAATTTCTTGATGAAATCAGACCTTATTGTGAAGAGCTGTAAGAAATGAATCTATTCAGAGGCCTTATCAGCTCCTAATCTCTGTGTAACTAACCATGCTTATTGAAAACAAGTTTGTTTTGAAGGCTCAATTAGTAAGAGAGAGCTTTGTTGTTGTTGTTGTTGTTTTTTATGGTTTTCTTTGCTTTCTGAGAGACACAGATGAAGAGGTTTTCTAACTCTTGTCTAATAACTCTCCGGCTCTCTAGGGAAGGAATCCTGTAGCTTTTGCTGAGATGCAGGGCCTGCTGGGCAGGGAAAGCAGAGCAAACTGAGTCTGTGGCTCAGTCTCCTTTGTCCTTGGCTGGCCCCTGGCCTTGGGAAAGGCCTGCAGCCCAGTGCAAAAGTATGTGCCTGGTGGGAAGCCCGCTGTCCCCTTTGTCGTTGAACCACAGGAGGCCTGATAGGGAAGCGAGTGTGTCATCCCTGACTACCTCAGCTTCCAAGCAGGAACACGATGGGTAACTTTTCAGACAATATCAAACACGAACATCCCAGGTTTAGCCTATTCTTCTTCTAGATACAAATAATAACTTGTTATACATGCCTTCCTACATAACCACTGTTCAAACAGCCAAGAGGAAACGCAGATCTTTGACAGGTTTGAAGGCTAGGTTTCTGCAGGGAACAAATGAGCTTCTAAATTCTTTTCTGTCATTTTTCCATCCCTCTAACTCTTATCATTCAACTTATGATTCTTTTATTTTAACCTTGTTTTTTTAAAAAAAGATTTTATTTATTTTTATTTGAGAGGTAGAATTACAGACAGTGAGAGGGACAGAGAGAAAGGTTTTCCTTCCATTGGCTCTCTCCCCAAATGGCTGCAACGGCTGGAGCTGTGCCAATCTGAAGCCAGGAGCCAAGAGCCTCCTCCAGGTCTCCCATGTGGATGCAGGGGCCCAAGGACTTGGGCCATCTTCTACTGCTTTCCCAGGCCATAGCAGAGAGCCGGGTGGGAAGAGGAGCAGCTGGGACTAGAACCAGCACCCACCCATATGGGATGCTGGTGCCATAGGTGGAGGATTAACCTATGTCAATGTACATAATTGCACAGCAGGCTATCATTTTATTTACATCAAATAAAATTGAAAGATATAGAGACATAAACTGAAGGTCTAATTAACTTCTATGTCTCAATTCCTTTTGAATTCAATTTTTGACCTACCTCCATTCAAAGTTTGGATGATCAGATAATAAAGTGATCATTAATATATGAGGGGACTTCAGAAAATTGCGGAAAAACAGAATTAGAAAATAAGTTTATTTTGATGGAAAATATTTTGAAGTCTGTACATGGTTTTTCATAATACATATTTTCCATGAAAGATTTTGAAGATCCTTCTTGTAAATTTTTCATTTTGTTTTTCATGGTATAAGGTGGAAGGATAGGTTAAATTGAGCTTGGGATTTGAAATCTATTGAAAGCAGATTTTATTTTAATTGCAATTAAATTTTTTGTGATTTTTTTAAAAAAAAATTTGACTGACAGAGGCAAAGACAGAGAGAGAGAGAGAGAGGGAAACTCCCACCTGTGGTTCTCCTAAATACCTGCAGTGATTGGCTTTAGCCATTCTGAAGCCAAGTGCAGGGAACTCAATTCAGGTTTTCTATGTGAGTGGCAGGAATCCAGCTACTTGAACCATCCCTATCCCCATTGCCTCCCAGGGTCTGCACTGGCAGGAAGCAGGAATAAAGAGCTGTTCCTGAGGATCAAACCCAGACACTCCAATATGGAATGCAGGCGTCATAACTGGTGTCTTAACCAACTAAGCCAAATGCTCATCCTCACAGGACTTTGAAACTAAGGAGAATATATAGCACCATGAGATTTGGTTTGAGTTATCACACTAAGCCTTGGGGAAATCTGAGTCTTAAGAGAGAGATTTGAATGAAATAAATACTAGTTAGTTTGGAGGTACATCATAATATTTTGTTATAATGGAGATAAGGTGCTTGTGTCTGAGTTATGAATAAAACTTACTAACTGTGTGATCTTAAGTCAGTTGCTTAACCTTTTTCTGCCTTAGTTTCCTCATATGTAAGATGGGGATAATAATACTACCTACCTTGTATGGTTCTTGTGAGAATGAAATGAACACACACACATACATACCCCACTGTGCTCAGAATGATGCCTAGTAGACATAAGCACCATAAATGTTCAGTATTATCATACATGTGTGTTTTCATTAGGTAAGCTAAGATCAGTTTTTCATTTGACTATATTAAGAATAAGAACTGAAGTAACCATGATTAATTTTTTTTTTTAAATTTATAGGCAGAAATAGCTCTTCTATCTGCTGGTTCACTCCCCAAATACCCAGAACAACTGGGACAGGGCCTCAGCCAGGAACCTGAAACTCAAGCTGATTTTCCCACATGGGTGGCAGGGACCCAAATACTTGAGCCATCACCTGCTGCCTCCTAGGGTGTCCAGGAGCAGGAAGCTAGAATTGGAAGCAGTGCTGGCACTCAAGCCAACACACTCTGGTATGGAATGTGAGCATTCCAAGTGGCTTCTTAATGACTGCATTTAATGCTTGCCCTAAAATAACCAGTATTTGACCTTTTTTCCCCTCTCACTGAAATACTATTAACTTGCTTGCAAATAATTAGCAGTATGGAACCTTCTGATATAGTCATATTCCATGTGGAATATGTTGGGTTAAACAGAGCAATAGATAATTTTCTTATACACAATTGAGGGTTTTTAACCCTTTTGTTGCATATCTACTATGTACAAAGTTACACAGTGGCTATATTTCAACTCAGAAAAATTACTCCCTACTAACTCTGAGCCTAATACTAAGTTGATCTTCTGTATATAAAGATAATTGAAAATGAATCTTGGTGAAGAATGGGATGGGAGAGGGAGTGGGAGATGGGATGGTTGAGGGTGGGAGGGAGGTTATGGGGGGAAAAACTGCTATAATCTAAAAGCTGTACTTTGGAAATTTATATTTATTAAATAAAAGTTAAAAAAAAAAACCTCTTTGTTAGCCATGTGGGGCATATTAGCCATGTGGGGCATAGTTGGGTTGGAACTCAAGGTAATTATTTCGTAATTCATGGTTATACCTCTCCCTCTGTATTTCAGACCGCCTATTACTTAATCCTTAGTAGATCAAGAGTCAGCATGTTCTTATTTATTTTTAGGATTTGAGGAACACTGCTATCAGAAAACTTCCTACATTTTGTTTGAGTTTGTTTTTCTTTTTTTTTTACAGACAGAGTGGACAGTGAGAGAGAGACAGACAGAAAGGTCTTCCTTTTGCCATTGGTTCACCCTCCAATGGCCGCTGCGGTAGGAGGTGTGCTGCGGCCGGCGCACCGCGCTGATCTGATGGCAGGAGCCAGGTGCTAATCCTGGTCTCCCATGGGGTGCATGGCCCAAGCACTTGGGCCATCCTCCACTGCACTCCCTGGCCACAGCAGAGAGCTGGCCTGGAAGAGAGGCAACCGGGACAGGATCGGTGCCCTGACCGGGACTAGAACCCGGTGTGCCGGCGCCGCAAGGTGGAGGATTAGCCTAGTGAGCCGCGGCGCCGGCCCTGAGTTTGTTTTTCTACTTGAAGCTTCACTTCCACTTTGGGTCTAATGTGGCACAGTATTTTCTAACACTGGTTGCCTTTCCTTCTGTGTTACACAGGGGCTGAACTTGCAGAACCCTCTGCTCAAGAAATACTGCTAACTGGTTGGTAGCTTAGTGTTCCAGTTAGCGTTGAGATCAGCTTTGAAAGTGCCTGCCTTATTCACTCTCCACCATAGACCAGATGTGACAGTGCCAATGAATGACTCATTATTGGGGGAATACTTAAGATGCACCAGACATTTTGTAAGCAAATATTGAATAATATTAACTCATACTTCAAGAACCTGATTATTTAGGGTCACACAGTTGCAAAGTAATTCAGTTGTCAACTCCAAGAAGTCTGAATATTGCATATCATGTTTTATGCTGAACTAGGTCTAAAGTCAAATGTAGGTATTGCTTATTCTAACTGTTTTCTCAGGCCAAAGTATAGTAGTAACTCAAGCCAAACTATAAAGTTTAAATGCAATAAGGATTAAGGCATTAGGTATTTGGAATTTATAGTCACAGGAAAAAAGTCACAAAAATTACATTTCTCAATCATTTTTACACATTTTAATTATGTTGAAAATAATTTTAATGGGCTTTTTTACTTCCAGGAGAAAGGATATATTTGTGGTTTAAGATGGATGTCTTCTCTCTCCCTTTCTCTCTCTCTCTCTCTCTCTCTCTCTCTACTTCTCTCTCTCTCTCAGTATTGGCATAAATATATAAAAGGATGCTGTATGTAGGCTTCTTTGCCATAGATCCCAATGCCTTGCTTATAACCCAGGCAGTGGCTTTTCCTCTAATATCCTGTGGGCCAAGGAGGGGGGTGTCTCTTTTTCTACTTCCAAACTGCAGAGGGTATTCAGTATCATCTAGTTTCCTGGCCTGATTTTACAGAATGCAAAATGAAGACCCAGAGAGATAAAATAAACATAATCAAAGTAACTGAGGACTAGGAAAGACTGGGTGTAAAATCACACCGCTAGAAATGATCTTCCTTCATAATTAATTTTGAAACTTCCATGTCTAATCTGGAACTAAATATATCCTGTAAAAGAAAATTCCTTGAATACCATGGATAATGCATTCTCATAACCAACAACCTTTTTAGTCAGAAGAGCCATTCTTGAATGTAATAACCTCTTTTCATGCAAATTAAGCTTATTTTCACTTGTTAGATGCTTAACAGAGATGGATGATAGTCACTTTACTAATTACAATTACACACATGTGGGAAAATATTTGTCAGTCTTAACTTATTTTCTTGGCACCCACCAAAGAATCCACTTAAAAATTTTGCTTCCTCTGTCTAGTTACTGCTTAAGAAATCTGGATGTCATAATTCACTCCTCTATATTTTTCATATTCTTCTCTAGTTACTAAGCTCTTTTTGGTTATTTCTTAAAGAGCCTTCAAATGTCACTAATCAAAAAAAAAAAAAGCCAACCTGTGTGTCACTATTAATCTGTGCCCCAATCAATCCTCATTTAGATTGTCATGGCATTTTACCTGATTGATTAGTCAATGACTATTGTGACAACAAGCAATCCACAAATCACAGTTGTTTAACAAAATATTTACTTCTTGCTCACATTACAAGAGGCATGCAAGGCAATCCAGGGCGTGGCTGGGTTGGCCTGTGTTTGCCTTGGCTTGCCTGCTTTTGACCAAGCTTGGGCATATTTTCTCATTTTGGGACAGAGTCTGAAAGAGCAGCTACTATCTGGGGCTAAGGAGTCTCATGTCCACAGCAGTCGCTCAAGGTGGCCCCACTTGAAGCTTCTGCTTGAAGATGATCTGTGTTGGATCTACTGAGATGCTGTTGGCTAGAGTGAGTTCTATGGCATCCTCGAATGGGCAGTGTTATGCAGAGTGGTGTTCCCATAGGTGAGCACGATATGAGTGAACGGACAAAGAAATGGTGAACAAATAGACAACCTACTACATATGGTCACCTGTCTAACATTGTGTTCCTCTGCCATTTGGCTCCACGCTGCCTACCCCTCAAACACATCACAAGACACTCAGAATTCTTTAGAATCAGTCCAATCTCTCAGCCATAGCTTCCAGGTTAGCGCTATTCAGGCTCTTTCATGCTTAATTCTGCCCTCATCTCTCCTACCCCAGCCATCGGACGCCTATATTAGTTCCCAGAAGTCATCACGTTCTGTCCTTCAGGTCTCTGCTCACCTAGTTTCCTCACTCAGTGGCCCTCCCATCCAACCTTCTCCAAGAGCATCCTTCACCCCTGCCTCAAGTCTATGCCCTGCTGAATCCTAACTGATTGATCACACACTTATGTCTCATCACACTCAGAGCTCCCTGGGGCTGGGTACTGTGTCGACCTCCTTGTGCTCCAGTTCTTGACATAAGAATTAATTCAACAGTTAATTATTAAATTCATGAAGAAAAATGTTTTTTCTGCATCATTTTAGTATAGGTAAACTTATAATACTTACTTGGAAAGCTTTTTAGCATGAGAAGATTGCATTTAGGGCTTTTGCATTTTATTCTTATGTTTAACTATCTATCTATCTATCTATCTATGGCATAATTCTACTCAACCAGTTATTAGTTTTGCCCTTTGGAAGAATAAATAACAGCCTGGGACCAAAAGCTTAACGTATGCAATACAGAGCATGTACAGTAGAACTGGATACAAAGTAGGATCACATCCACAAGGCTCTCTAAAGCTAACTAATAGGTGCTTAAAAATAGTTGGTTCCTTTTTCATTCTTATTTTCATTGTGAATTGACTTCTTTTTTATTTTCCCTTTACCATGTCCCAAGGAAAAGATGGTTGTTATTGCTTTTTTTCCCTCTTTTTTGAGTAAATGAAACAGAAGGAGAAAATATTAGATTCAAGGAGTACAAATCAACTAAGGTCATCCAGTAGATGGTGGTCCTACCACCACAAAAACTAGTCTTTTACTTTTCTTATCTTGTGCATTTTGCACTTCTTTCTTCTTTCCTTTTTTTTTTTTTTGCCTACTTGCACATCATTCTGTTCTCTTTCAGGAACATTACTACCAAAGTGTGAAATAAAAGTGCATTGTTAATCTTTTCTTGAGAGGTAGAAAGTGCTATGGCTTTCTTTTCCAGGAAGAATTTTTCCTTATATTTTGTCATGGAAATGAGATATGGCCTGAGGTGTCAGATAAACATTCCTTTCACTCATTCTTTCATTTGTCACTTATCAGGAGTTTAATTAAGAGCTGGAGTGAGAAAATAATTGGTGAACTTTGTCAGATCAAGAATCTGGAGAGATCAGCAGAATCTCCTAGAAGAGAAGAGGGAAGGGAGAGCTTTATTGGTCCAGAGAGATCTGAGGAACAATGACCTGCACACACTTCTGAGTAGCTGACAGCCTCTTCTTCCTCAAGTATCACAGGTGCTTCGATAGAAGGTCTTGACTATAGTGCAATGATTTGTTTTATTGTCTGCCTTGATCCTGCTCTGTACAGACTTAGACTGCCTAATACCTAATTTGGGGTCTTTATCACAGCAGGCACACAATATGCATAAGAGGCAAAGTGTCTGTGTTTCTTTTTTGTTGTTGTTGTTATGGTTTTTTTTTTTTTTTTTTTTTTTACAGGCAAAGTGGACAGTGAGAGAGAGAGACAGGGAGAAAGGTCTTCCTTTACTGTTGGTTCACCCTCCAATGGCTGCTGTGGCCGGTGTGCTGCGGTTGGCGCACCGCACTGATCTGAAGCCAGGAGCCAGGTGCCTCTCCTGGTCTCCCATGAGGGTGCAGGGCCTAAGGACCTGGGCCATCCTCCACTGCACTCCTGGGCCACAGCAGAGAGCTGGACTGGAAGAGGGGCAACCGGGACAGAATCCAGTGACCCGACTGGGACTAGAACCCAAGGTGCCGGTGCCGCAGGCGGAGGATTAGCTTATTGAGCCACGGCGCTGGCGTGTCTGTGTTTCAAACAGTCTCATTTAGGTGACTGGACCCTTCTGCCTGCCTGATAATGGTGGATCATAATTGGTACCTGGCCCATCCTGGTCTTAATCCCTTCCCATGCCTGTGCTGGCGATTCCACTTCTGTTTGCTGTGTTTCTCATGTCCTTGCTGACCTCCTCTCTTCACTTGCCCTTGCTGACTGCTTTCTTGTGGTTGCTCCTGCAGATCACTGGGGCATTTGCCATGTTAACCTGCTCTATTTATATGTCCTTTATTTCAGCTGTGGACTTTAATCCAGACTTTCTACTGGAAAGATAGAAGATCTTCCTAGAAGATCAAGTCTGAGTCCTTCACTAAGGTTTGCCTTCGTCTCGTCACACCCCATTGCTCCTGATGGGATTTCCAGATTGTTGCTCCATGGCTTATGGAATATTTTAAGCTGAGAAAACTGGAAAGCAGGGGAGTCACTCTCACCTCTTGCCCTCATCCCCCACCATTCTTTCCTCCTGAAGCAAGTCATAAACTTCGGAAGGATTGTCTGACCTTTCCCCGAAGTGGGTCCCAAGACCCTCATGGGAGGGGGACCCTCTGTCCCCACAGGAAAGGAGCATCTTTATCTCTGAAGACAGAGGGTCCCAGAGCAGAATCTGCACAATCAGGCTTTGCTAATTTCCCCACTTACAGTCATGAGATTTACCCTTTGTGCCTCGTATTTTTCCACGATCGTCTACACTTCATCAACTCTGCTACAAAAGCACTCAGGTTTACCTGTCCCTTCAGGTCTTCATTTTCTTAGAAATCTCCCGTGCAAGTAAAACTTGAATTAAATATATTTCTATGTTTTGTTTTGTTTTTTTAAAGATTTAGTTGACAAGCAGAGAGAGAAAGAGAGAGAGAGAGAGATCTTGCATCCCCTGGTTCACTCCTCAAATGGCTGCTACAGGACCAGGACACAGCCAGGAGCCCAGAACTCCATCCAGGTTTCCTGCATGGGTGGCAGGGGCCCAAGTACCTGGGTCATTTTCCCCTGCTTTCCCAGGTCCATTAGCAGAAAGCTGGGTCAGAAATGGAGCTGCTGGGACTCAAATTGGTCTTCCCATGTGGGATCTTGTGACTGGTGTCACAGGTAGTGACTTCACCCTCTGTGCCACAACAACGGCCCCTGTATAGTTTTCTTGCTCATCTCTCATTACAGGGGAAAGGAATGTTTATTTGACACCTCAGGCCTTACCTCATTTGCATTGGCTGTGGTGTGACTCTTCCCAAGAATTCTGTGTTTTGGAGGCTTGGTTCCCAAGGTGGCAGCCCTGGGAGAGATGGTGTGAACTTTTAAGAGGTGGGGCCTAGTGGGAGGTCCTACCTCTGCTAGGGGCGTGCCCTGGAAAGGGGTGAAGGGATGAAGACATTTCCCCAGGTCAGTTCTCACCTAATGGTTGTTCTAAAAGCCTGTGCCTGCTCCCACCCTATCTCTCCAACTTCCTGTTTGGCAATGTGCTGCTTCCTCCCACATGGCCTCCAACCATGGCGTGACCCTAACACCAGGGCTGAAGGGATGTAGGCACCACACCCTTGAATCTCCAGAACTGTGCTCTAGATAAACCTATTTTCTTCATGAGTAGCCTGCCTCAGGTATTTTATCATGGTGGCAAAGAGCTGATGAGTATGGGGCCTCAGCCTTGACTCCAGGATGGGTACAGGGAAAGATACTTTTCTTCTGTTACACACCCTTCCTTTGCAAACTGCTCTCCCCAACCTGCCTCCAGAGACCAGAAACTTGAGGTAATTCTGACTTTTGCCATTCCCCACACAATCCTGCTCTTCCACACCTCTGGACTGGGTTTTCACCAGTGCCTTTGCTAGGAAATTCTCCCTCTCTGGCCTCTTCTAGGAAAATCCTACTCCTTTTTCAAGGCTCTGCTTTATGAAAAGATCTCTAATTCTGCCTCCAACTCCCCCAGATAGCCAAATGAATGTGAATGAATGATTTATTTGACAGATCAGATTTGTTTCTTAAGAATTTGCCACTTGACTTTTCTATAATGGTTGTAACTCGATTTTTGCATCCCCTTTAGTACTTCTTTAGCTACATTTAAAAATATATATCATGATGAAGATATAAAAGCATATTCTTTTGTAAGCGTCTGGTTCTCACCATGTGTGGGCTGTTGGTTTAACAAATGTATAAGCCCAATGCTGGCTGAGGATCCAGTCTTTATTTTTGTGCACACTTAGCTTCCTGCTTCTGAAAACTCAGAGCCTAACACTGACAACATTCTCTTTAACAATTCTCAATGTGGCAGATTTGCCTGGAATAGTGTGAATTTCAAGGAAATACAGAATTCATTTTTTAAAAAATGCTGTCATATGCATTTGGGGATGGAGGATCTCTGTCTCTCTGCCTTTCAGACAAATACAAATACAAAATGTCAAAACAATTATTAAAATATAATTAAAATGCAGATGGATTATTATTATTATGGAAAATAAGAGGAAAACAACCTTGTATCTTCTAAGATGGGATTAGAGGAGGTAATTACTATCTGACATGTAGTTTATTGGATAGACATTTTTTTAAAAAAAGATAAATTTGTTTACTTATTTGAAAGGCAGAGTATCAGAGAGAAAGGGAAATATAGACAGAAAAAGAGAAAGATCTTCCATCCACTGGTCCATTTCCCAAATGACCCCAGTAGCCGTAGATGGGGAGGCTGAAACCAGGAATCAGGAACTCCTTTCTGGTCTCCCCCATAGGTGGCAGGAGCCCAAGTACCTGAGCTGTCATTTGCTGCTTTTCAGGCACATTAGCAGGGAGATGGATTGGAAGCAGAGCACTGGGGACTGGAACTGGGACTCAGATAGAGGTGTTGGCAGGACGAGTGGCAGCTTAACCTGCTGTGCCACAACACTGACCAGAGAGCAAAGAGGGTTTGTCTGCAAGTTTCATCCTCTTAGAGCAGTCCATGCCTGGACTCTGCAGCCAATGCTTAGGTCCAGCCACACCCCTCAACAGCAGAACATGATGACTTCAAAAAGTTCATGGAAAGTGGAATTTGAGTTTTTTCAGTACAAAAAATTAAAATCCATGCATAGCTTATTTCACAATGTACATGTCCTAAAACTTTATGAAGCCTCTTCCCATGACATGAACAAGTGAAAAGTACCACATGCTTCAGTTCTCTCAGCTGTAAGATTGAGGGTAACAATAGTGTACACATCCTAGGGTTGTTGTGATGACTAAATGGGCTACTGTATGAACCCAAGCACTTAATGCTGCACATGGTAAGTAAGGTGTTTTATTATTTCTGCTTTGGAGTGTCTTCCCTTTTAAGTTGGAGGAAAAAGAATACTTGCCCTTATCCTTTTAGATTTTGTTTGGAAAATTAAAAAACAGATGCAGCGAATTACCATAAATTTAATCCCATTCTCCTGTTTCCCCTCCCCCAGACACAACCATTAGAGGCTGCTGCCCTCTGGTGGTCACTAAGAATGGCTTCTAGGGCACTGCAGATTAGCGTTTTCTTTGTCTCCGCTTCTTTTAACTTAAACATAAATTTATCAGAAGTAAAAATATTTCCTTCTGGGAGTTACTTGAAACATAGCTGCTGAATCACAGAAACAAAAAACTGGAATGAAAATTAAACATTATAATTTTAATTTAAATGGTTGAAAGCCATTAGAAAATAATGTATGCAAGTATGAAGTGAGTGGTTTAAATCTTTTTATTGCCAGGCTTAAAAACTAGACAAGTAGTAGCCAAGTACTCAAGAATCAAGTGTAGATCACTTTGGTATTGATTGAGACATTCCATTTAGAAAAAAATAATTATGTATAATTAAATATAGGTATTATGTTTTGTATTAAGACTGAAATTTTTTATATTAAAATTTTATTACGTGGTAAATTTTTTTCCAGAATTAAGGAGAGAGAAATTATAGTTCTTAAAATAATAATGAGTACCTATCTATGAAATTTCCTAGTAAAGATTTTCTGTTTTTCATCCTCAAATCATCTTTAATCAATGCCCCAAACTGCCTAATCTCCATTGCTTCAGGAATCTCATAGACAGACACTTGTTTTCAAGTAAAATTATAAAAAACTCTTCTTGGCCAATTCTTTCACCAACTCCCGTGACTCTGGGTTTGAGGAAGGCACCTCTCCTCTGCTGATCTGTTGTGCGATTGTCAGCAGCAGAGGAGCAAGATCAGATCAGTGACTGCTTATTTATATGTTTGTTATCGTTTCTGCTGGAGAATAAAGAATGAGTTTGAACTCTCAAAGCTCAGCCTGCAGTAAGCCCCATCCGTCTCTCCACACTTCTGCTGTCATTCCCATTGTGGGAAGAACATTATTCAAACCGCAGGCTCCAAACTCCCAGGTAACTGGAGCCAGCAGGAAGCTCTGTTTGATATCAAGTATGTTCTTTATCAACCTTTTTGTTGTGATGGGAAGAATGAACCAACTTTACTTTTATCTTGCCCTGTTTTAACACTACCCAGTAGGTGAAGGCTTTATTGGTGTACCTTGGCCAAACTCTTTGATATATACAGGGTTTGTGGTCATACATTTTCCATATGAAAAAAGACGCCTTCATGATTTTCCATCTATCCATAGCAACCATAACATCTTACATGTTTCTCTGGCTTTATTAACATTTAAAATTTTGTTTGTAGGAGTTGCCACACGGAAAACACAACTTGACTTTCCTTATTAGATCCGGGAGACAGAAGCTTCTGTACCATGAGACAGAAAATCAAATGTAACAATGCAACCCTGAACTTGAGAGTAAGCATGACAGGCTTGGCCAAACAGTGTCACAAGGCTTTTTTCTATTAGAAAGTCTTGTGTGAGGTAAGAAAATGAAGTGTATTTACTTTTTTCCTCCACAAAAATTTAGTTTTCAATGAACAGGCCAAGGATGTTTACATCAGAGTTCATTAACAAATATATTTGCAAGGCTTGTTTTGGTTTTTGATGTGCAATTAAGCTATATGTTAAATCTACTCTTTCTTCTTTGTGGAACATTCTTGCATCATATAGAAACTTTAACCAGTGCCCAGGCATAAAATGATCTTACATTCCTGTCTTTTTTTTTTTTTCCTGCTGGGATGCATGGCTTGTGAGTATTTTGGATGTTGTTTGTTCCAAATCTCAATAATTCAAATAATCTGAGGTGGGAAGTTCAGACTCTGCTAATTGAAAGCAAGAAAATAGCATGAGAAAATTTTACTTTTCATTCTAACATTTAAACATTTTATTGTGCCTTTTGCGATTTCAAACTTATAAATACTTTAAAGGTTAGTGATGTTAGAGCCATCTTCATTCCATCACCAGAGACATCATAGGTACTTAAACATTCAATTTTCTTACCCCAGAACCATTGTAATCTTGTCATAGCTCATAATTAATATGCTAAGCAAACTTTCTTCTGACATGACTGCCAGAATATTTAGCAGACTATTACTATAAATGAACTGATACAATAGAAGACAACCACAAATGTACTTCACAATGTTTCTGAAAAAATAAAATTAAAAATATGTTTACCTTTGTGCAAAAAAGTTGGACGTTCATGCATAGTCTTTAAAAATACACATTTTCCATGAACTTTTGGATATGCTTCATATTTTATTATGAGGTTTTCCTCTTAAACCAAGTTGGCTGAACCCCAGCACCATAGACATCTGGGGATAACTCTTGGCTGTGGGGGCCAACCTGTGCATAGTAGGATGCTTAACAGCAACCCTGGCCTCTCCCCAGCAGATGCCAGTAGTACCTTCTCCCTCACTGTGATGGCTAAAAATGTCTCCAGATGTTGCCCAATGTCCTCTGAGGGAATAAATTCCCACCTTCTGCCAGGACCATAGTTTTAAAACCAATGAACCGTGCACCCTGTTGCATCCCTTCCAGTATCTCCATTCAAGATTTTGTCATTTTGCATGGCTTCCAAGAGCAGGTATATGATATGAGGTCAGAAGTTGTGTGTCTCTGTTCTTTTTCTACTTGTTGCCTGTCCCCCTGACCCCTAACTCACAACCTATCATGCACTCTCCCTAAATACATACATATTGTGGTTCAGTTTTCGTCTTATTGTGGTACCCATCAGGGCAGGCACTACAAGGGCCATGGGGAGAGCACAGGCTGGAGAGTCCAAAGAGCCCAGGTTAGTTCATTCTTGAAAGGAGGGTCATATCCACTTCCTGGGTGTCTATAGGAGGGAACAGGAGATGTGACGCCTTGCCTCGCCCTTCATAAGAGAACATGACTGACATTCCCATAACAACAGGCCAACCTGTTGTCAATATAGCAGGTCAACAAGAGAAGAACATAACACATTTATTTTATGTTACACATGAGTCTTCAAAAATGAAGTCCCAAAGACCCAAGGGAAACTGTCAGGTTTTTATATTTAGGCTTGATGAAGGAAGGACAGCTCTGTAGAAATGGAGTTGGACCAAAGGTCTGTCCTATGGCCATGGACTGAGGATGGAAGACCGTAAGGCCCATCCCAGCTCCAGCTGTTGACTCCAGCTTCCTGCTAATGTGCACCCTGACAGGCAGCAGGTGATGGCTCAAATGGTTGGCTCCTTCCACCCATGTGTGAGACCTGAATTGGGTTCTGGCTCCTGACTTTAGCCTGGCCCAGCCTTGGGTTGTTGTGGGCATTTGGAGAGTGAATCAGTGAATGGGAACAGTCTATCTATCTCTATCTCTGTCTTTCTGTCTCTAATAAATAAAAAATAAAAATTATCTACAAATTGAAAAAATACAAATCTGGAAAACTAGTAAAACTATCCACCATAATCCAAAATACTGTGGTAATTTAGAATTATTTTCAGAGTCTAATTCCTTCTTATATCCTTGGTAAGGTCCATCTTAAACTTAATTCAATTAGTTGGGAGGTTTACACCAATGGGGGCTAGTGAAACATTTGCCAAAACACGTTCTTATTTCCATGGCTCTTGGCTATTCTTGTTTACTTTGATTAGTTTTTATTTCTGTTCTGATTTTATTTTAGGGCTTTTAAGAAAAATTTATTAATATAAAGAGAACAGATTTCATGAATTTTATAGGTACAATTCTGAGACAGTAACCATACTTCCTTCCCTCTCCTTCTCCCTTCCTCAACCTTCCTTTTTTTTTTTTCTTTAATTTTTGCAAAAAACTGTGGTCTTTCTACTCTTTATTTTTAAATCTTATGGTTAGTGGTGCATTAAGCCTATAGTTATAGAGTGGATTGAAATTATAAATCCTGTTTTTACTCACTGGCAGGTACAAAAGTGGATCTGTGAGAGAATCCTACATTTCCTTGGGCTTTTGAGCCAGATCTATTTTTGAAGGAAACAGGTATAGGTAGTAATGACAGTTGAAGGCAAAATATGTTTCCAGATTTAGCAAAAAATTGGGTAGGAAGAAACATTGAAGAGAAGGAAGAGATCAAAAAATTTTTTTAAATGTAGCTGCATTTTTTTAGAGAGATTTTTATTTTGATCAATACTTTAATAATGTGGCATGAACATTTCTTGGCATTGAAGGCCAAGACTGTAGGACAGAGAGAGAAGCTCCGTGTCTTTCATGGAGCAGGGTTCCATGTTGGGAAGATTCTCCCTGCCACTTCCCCTGGGTAGGAACCCTTGGCGGAGCTCAGTTCCGTATATGTGTGTATATTTGTGTGTGTGTGATCAGAACATTTGGAGTGGTTTTTACTACAGCGAATTGTGGAACCCACTGGAAAGAGGCTGGACTGCTCTAAAGAACAAGATAGAGCCCACATTTTCCACTTGAGGTCTTTTTTGTTTGTTTGTTTGTTTGCATGTTCTATTGTGTATCTTAATGTTCTTTCAGCTCCAGGAAGTACAGTTTTATTCTTAGAGTGAGGAAATCCCAGAGCTGAAAGGCTTCGGCATTCAGGATTTAAAGCATGCTAACAAGCGAACTCTTTAAAAAAAAAAAAAAAAAAAAATCTTAGGCAGAAAAGAACTGAAAAAAGTGGATCTATTCTGTTTCAAGTTGACGTACCTGTGTCAGGTCTCACCCACTCAGATCTACACCAGCTTGAACATCATGGGGGCTCCCGGGTCTCTGCATCCAAACCTCAGATGACAGCAAGTCCTCCATGATAGCGAATCTGAGGGGGACCCCTGCAGCCACGAGGCCGGCCCCTCTCGGTCGCTCTGCACATAATCAGGTACAAGATTGCTGGCTACCAGACTCTCGGCTGGGGTTTCGGTCCTCCACAGGGTGAAGGGATGAGGGCTCAGGTGTGTGGTCTGCACAGGATTGCTGTCTGGTGGGTTTCATACTGGTGCAGGGGCTTCCGGAATGCTTCCTAAGGTTTTGGTTACACTCATGTCAGTGAACAATCCTACTGAGTAGCTTTTAGAAACATTTGGCATTTCTCATTTTGGCACTACCACCTGTAATTAGCCAATTCTCATGATATTGTTTCTGTGCAGTAACATTTGAAATCATATACCCACTGCAGAGAAAGAAAGGCCAAGATGGAAAAGGATAAAATCACCAATAATTGGAGGCGGTGGCAGATCATGAATTTCTAGCCAATTTTCTCCTATTGGATTCAAACAGCATTGGTGAATAGTTTTAATGCATCAGTGAACATTTTTTACAACTATGCTGTCATTTACATGGGTAACTGTGGAAACCAAAATTCAGTCAGATGGCAAAGATACCAAACAAGAGAGAAAATGGGTGAAAACTTAAAGACAACCTGAGGTTGGGAGGATATTGCAAAAATCGGTTATGCACACGCTGATGTAGCCAGATGAAATATGCACCCAAATTGTCAGAAAAGAATCTCAGACTTCTATAGAAAATCACTTTATAGTCACAAAATGATGCTTTTTATTTTCATCTGTGCTGTTTTTCTATAAATGCTGATACTTATTGTCTGTGTTTTTAACTATCAGTTATTTATTTTTGACTTTTAGTGTCTCTGAATATAGAATAGTTGTTAGATTTCAAAAGTTCTAAAAGAATTGGCTTAATTTCAAACTCACCTTTTTGCTAAAAATGGTATTTCTGTCAAGGGCTAATAGGCAGATACTGGTTTGCTCTCCAGTAAAGCTGTAACTGGTCTGATTAGCTAGCAGACTCTTACAGATGTGGCTCAACGCGAGGCAGTCGGGTATTTATGACATTATTTCTTCTTTCATGCCTGTGATTCTGCAATTTCTCTTATTCATATGCAAAAGTGAGATGATGCATTTGCAATCATCATAGTGGCCACATACTAATAAGGGCATGGCTGAATTAAATTGCGGGCTGTAGAGGGGGCCGCGTTTTGTTTTTTCTTCACTTTACTGTGATCCCCCAATACCAGGTGACGTGGAGAGACTGCTGGAGCCTTCAGCATGAACCTGCCGTGGTGAGGGCCAGAGCACACTCTGAGAACCCGATTAACAGCTTGACCAGACAGCCGTGGCACCCACAGTGAGCGGCTGCGGCCGAGGCTCTGGGGCAGGAGAAGTGGGCTCTTCCCAAAGCAAACAACCTTCGACCCACGGGCTTCATCTGGGCCCATCAGGTCAACCGTTGTTTTACAGAACATCGGCAATTGTCTTTCTCCTTGTGTCAGGAGCCTCTTGAAACATTATACGAGGATAATTAAGTGGTGAATAAGGGTCAATGTGGACAAATAAATCAAACTGATAGTTTGAACACAGACTGATTGAGCAAAAACAAGGAATTCTGCCATGCCTGTTACTGCAGCGCTTGATGTTAACTGACTTTGTTAACATTACATCCAAAGGCAGCAAGTGGGAAAGCTTTGTGCGGGATCAAAAGCTGAGCAAAGAGACATGGGATTTAATTGTTCAGCTTTATTTTTGAAATAAAGACATGCAGTGCCTCCATTTAGTTGCCTTTAAGGAAACACAAAACCAAACCCCTTCTTTAACATGCTAATTGAGTTAGAAGATGCTTTCCTCTTGTGTAACAGACTCAAGAAATACCAGGAGAAATCTTCCGATTTACAGGACTACAAGTTCAGAGTCAAAAGATGTAGAAGGGAAATTACATTTCTCTATTGGATGAGACAAGTTAAATATCTGGTCAACACAGCATGCTTTTATAAATATTTAAAATTACATATTACAAATCTACCATTGGTAACTGTTTCTATAATTAAAAAACTACAGAAATCACATTTATTAACATTTGGAGGAGATTTCTCTTAGGTAGAAGGGCATTCTAGAAATCCTCAACTGGGGAGAGAAAAAGGGAAAGACAGATTAAGGCTGTTGCATGTCAACAGGTTTGCTCTAAGAGGTCAAAACTATTAGCAAAGAAACATAGTGAAGTCGTAGATGGAAGATAGGTCTTGATCTCTCTCTGTCTCACCTCTACTCCCTCTGCTTTTTAAATTAAAAAAAGGTGGGAGGAGGGAGTTCTGTGTGTATATATATATATATATATATATATACACATACATATATATAAGAACAAAAAGAAGAAATCTATATTTTAGTAAAAATAAAGAGGAGCTATATTTTACTACGAACATTCATCTTGACTATTTTTTTTAGGTATTGCAATTCAAATTTTACTGGCAGTCAAAAATTTCCCTTATTACTCACCTCTCACACTGCAGAAATAAATATGCAATTTAAACTCTTATTTTATGTTATGTTAATCACCTCACTTGTTCTTTCAGACCATTGCTCCAACTTATCATAAAGGTGCTTGGACCAGATGGAGTAGGAGGCTGGATTTAATAGTATGTCACCTACATCTTCACACATACACACCTGAGCAGCACTGACAGGCTACATAGTGATGTTTAATAGTCTTACAGATAAAGTGAAAAAAATTAAGGTCTAACCATAAACTTATAAAACATGTACTATATTTTTATTATGATGATTTTATTATATACTTCTTAAACAACAAATGAGTTTTATAATAAGGGAAACCATTACTTTAATCCATATTCAATAGACAAATCTATAAAGAGGAATGAGAAGTTAACTACTTCTGTCCCTCTGTGCATTTTTATTTTATATTTGGATGGCTTGAAGAAGTTGACGATTTCATCAGTAGTGACTGCAAAGGGTAATTTAAGTGTTTAAAGACTTCCAAATGGCATTCGTTTGGAAGGCCCGATTACATGTTGGTTTCCATCCAGGGCATTTGTCTTCCTTTTTTAATTTAAGCACAGGCATAAATAGCAATATGCCTAGATTAACAGAGACAGCACTATTTGTTATTAACATTGTCATTAGCTGTATTAATATAACTATGGAAAATAAGTTATCTGGGGGTGGGAGGCGACTCCCGGGTTTTCTTTTGCCCATAAAGAACTTCACATAAAGAAGCTAAGAGCCGCTCATCTAGGAGCCGCCCACTCTGAGAAGGGTGTAATGGATTGCAGAGGGAGTTGAAGGCAGGCTCCCACCATATCCAATCAGCCTTTTGCTGAAAGGTCAGGACTTTCTGTGTGGGTCCGTTTGTGTGTGTGATTCTGCCGTTTCCCCATTCACGCACACAATGTAACTGTCAGTCTGGACAACAGTTCCTGGATCCACTGGCTCCACAGCTCTCGGGGGAACATACAATATTTCACAGCCACAAAACAATTCAGCGTCTGCGTGGGCCGACCGTATGCCGACGACGGGGAGTAATATGGTCACACCCTACTGAGCACCCTTCGGGGGCGCCTGCAAAGAACTACATCTAAAAAGGAGCGGGGCTTTGCTCCTGTGTGTTTCTACTTACTTGCCAAATAGCATTTTAATGTTTCGTTTTGATCAGCAGAACCCACATGCAAATGTTCCTCCCTCTGCCCCATTGCAGTAGCTAAAGACAGCTTTACTGCTATGCAAAGCATTTGCAGGCCTAGAGTTAGGAGGGTGATAGATATTAGAAATAATTTAGCATATTAATGATAGCCTCGCTGGATTTCCCCCGTGTGTGTTTTGTTAATGTTATTAATTTCCCTTCCCAAACAAAACCAGACAGCAGCTCAAATTTATAAGGCCGAAAGATGGGTTCCGAGGGTCTAGGGGGACCAGACAACCAATACCCTCATGTTATTTTTAGCCAATTGGATCTGAACTGAGCTCCAGAGAATTAATGACTTTGGTACGTTTTCAAAGGGTTTGGCCTAGGATACAACTTTTTAACCAATAAGTTGATTGAAGTCATGGTCCAGTCTGTTGCTTTGCACAGAGCAAAATTAGATTAAAAATTATTTACATAAGATGACAAAAAGAAAAGAAACAACAAAGAAAATAAAAAGCTTGCCTTCATAAGCACACAATCTGGGGCCCTTCTATCCAATGTCTATTTGTATTGCTAGTGGCCAATTCTGTTCTTTACGCAAGTTTCACCGTGAATTCATTTTCTTGGTGAATTTTCTTTTTAAAATTTTTAAAACTTGAACTTTCCTACCAACAAAAATATGTTTCCAAGAAGCATGTGCTCCCTTTCCTAATGTTTTACACATGCCGTTGAAGATTTCTTCAAGTTAAAACTAGAAAATGGACCAGATACATAATTTATTATCAATGATTCATCTAGTTGTGTTATGTTTGAATTATGCTTGAAAGCATTTAATTTTTAAATTTTGCAATAATGACACACAGGGTTCCTGTCTACAGGTAAATCCCTCTTCATATGAGAACATGACAATTTGTATTTTTTTGTAGTTGATTCCAATCTATGACAATGGTAGGATCAGTGAAACTTAAAACCACAAATGGCTTATCTGTGTCTTTATAATATATTTCTGTACTCTTATTTTTGTTGAAGTTTTCTGTCATCAGATATCACAGAAATTTATCCTATAAGTTTTAATTTTAATAAGTCAATGAAACCACATAATTAAAAACTGGCTTTGGAGATTTAGATAGACATTTCTCATAAGAAGAGATACAAATGACCAACAAGTTTGTGGGGAAAAAAGTTCAATATCATTAATTATTAGGGAGATGCAAAAAAAAAAGCACAGTGAGATATTACCTCACCCTGCTAAAATGGCAGTTATCAAAAAGACAAAAAGTAACAATTGCTGAAGAGGTTTCAGGGAAAGTGGAACACTTAAGATACTGTCTACGAAAATATAACTTTCTGCAACGAGTGTAGAAAGTAGTGTGGAGATTCTTTAAAACAACTAGAAATAGAACTACCATATGATCCAGCAATTCAACTACTAGGGACATAACCCGAGAAATGAAAGCATTATGTACAAAAACTACTAGCACTGCGACCTTTATTGTAGCACTAGTCACAGTAATCAAACACAGAATCAACCAAGATGTCCATCAACAGGTAGGAGGTAAAGAAAATGTAGGGACAGGCATTTGGCCTAGTGGTTCAGGTTCTGATTAAGAAAAAAAAAAGGACCTAAATGAAAGATCTCTGAGAGTGAGATCCCAGTAGAATGAACGGGCCATCAAAGAAGGAGGTACCTTTCTTTGAAGGGAGGAGAGAACTTCCACTTTGACTATGGCCTTGTCTAAATAAGATCGAAGTCAAGGAACTCAAAAGGCTTCCATAGCCTTGGCAACTCATGACTAGAGCCTAGGGAGATTACTGATGCCATAAACAAGAGTGTCAAATTGTTAAGTCAACAACAGGAGTCACTGTGTACTTACTCCTCATGTGGGATCTTTGTCCTTAATATGTATAATGCTATAACAAGTACTGAAACAGTATTTTACACTTTATGTTCTGTGCGGGTGCAAACTGATGAAATCTTTACTTAATATATACTAAATCGATCTTCTGTATATAAAGATAATTGAAAATGAATCTTGATGTGAATGGAATGGGAGAGGGAACGGGAGATGGGAGGGTTGAGGGTGGGAGGTAAGTTATGGGGGGGGAAGGCATTGTAATTCATAAACTGTACTTTGGAAATTTATATTTACTAAATAAAAGTTTTTTTTTAAGAAAAAGACGCCCATATTCCACATTGGGGTACTTGGATTTGACATTTGGCTATGGTTCCTGGCTCCTGCTTCTGATAAGGAAGACCTGGGAGGCAGTGGTAATGGCCTAAGTGTTTTCTGCCACCATGTGGTGAGTAAACTGTGACACTGTTTCCTTCTACATCATGCACAACAGAAGGCCACTTACAACCTATCAGGGGGGACAAAGCTCTGTAACTGGGCAGAGTATCTAAATGAATTTTTGTCACCTATGACTTAAAACTTGTGTTCTTCTAACTTGTATAGTATACCTATTTCTCCTTTTATTTTTAGTAAAACTGAGCCATTTACCTAAGCTATGTTCCCTAAGGTTCTATCAAATACAGCCTTCGTACACTTACTCAGATACTTTCAGTGACTGATTTTTATCTCAGGCAGCAAGTTGAAAGGATACCCCAGGATACACTGCTGCTGTTGGCTGCCTGATCATCCAGGAATCAAGAGAAGAGAGCCAGTCATTTGAGATGCAATTTGGTTTTTTTCCCACCCTTCTTATGCTTTTTGTGCCCACCAGTTAGCTTATTGTCTTTTTGAAGATTAGTTTTGTAATTAAAAGGGTAAGTATGGACCTGGCCTGGAGTCGAAGGATGCCCAGGTCAGAGCCACAGATCTTATTGGCTCTAAGCTGAAAAGCCCTTCACTCAGCCCAACTTCCAAAGTGACCACTGCAGCTGAGGGGATGGCCAAGTAGGGTCAGCAACATTGCAGGCAGAACTGTAAATTTCTTGTTAGAGATGCCCCCTGCCTTTACCTGGCCAGCTCTCCTCCCAGGCCAGCCAAGTAATGAAAGTCAACAGAGTGCCTTCCCCTAGGAGGTCCACACCTCCCTTAGGATATACCCCATGTGAAGAGATAGATAGGTCTGGGCCTCTTAACTTACAAGGCCTAAAGCCCACCAGATTATTATCAAGCCCCTTCTATCAGGTTCTATTTGCCTCTCAATCAGAAAACTTAATTGTAGCTTAGACAGCACCTTTCTTAGCTCCTCTAATAATGACTCTGTCCTTTGTTCTAGACCCTGTCTAGCGTACTTGGGCCTCATTCCTTTGTAATCATAACCTCTACTCTACCACCAATGGCTCTACTCCCAACCTGTGTGTACTGATGGTCCTCTTCCCCACTTCATGCTGTATAATTGTTCAAACCTGGTAAATGCCACTCTTAGGATCATTGGTTACTATCCTCACTCTGTCTTTTATGACCTTGTCTAAATATGATCAGAGTTGGCAAACTTGGAAGGCTTCCATAGCCTTGGCAACTCATGACGAGAGCCTAGGGTGGTTACTGGCACCATAAACTAGAGTGTCAATTTGTTGGGTCAACAACAGGAGCCACTGTGCACTTGCTCCTCATGTGGGATCTCTGTTCTTAATGTGCTGTACATTTTGATTTAATGCTATAACTAGTACTCAAACAGTATGTTTCACTTTGTGTTTCTATGTGGGTGCAAACTGTTGAAATCTTTATACTAAATTGATCTTCTGTATATAAAGAGAATTGAAAATGAATCTTGATGCAAATGGAAGGGGAGAGGGAGCGGGAGAGGGGAGGGTTGCGGGTGGGAGGGAAGTTATGGGAGGGGGAAGCCATTGTAATCCATAAGGTGTACACTGGAAATTTATATTCATTAAATAAAAGTTAAAAAAAAAGGGTAAGTATGGAGAAGCAAAATGGGTATTTGCCAATTAAAATGATGAAAGCTTTTAAAGTAACTGTACACATTAGGATAGAGACCTCTAACTGTGGTCATGACTGCATGCCTCTGTCCAGGCTGAAGATCCCAAAGGTGTGGTCTCAGGCATCTCCTCCCCACAAACTCCTTGACCCTCATCATATCCAATGTCTAAGCAAGAAATGTGTTTATTGCATTGGGGACAATCGACAAATGATGTGTAGTAGATAAAGGATATAAATAAACAGTGACAGTGTCTAATGGTTACATCAGTTGACTGTGTTTGCTTTTTTAAAAAAGATATATTTACTTATTGAAAAAAGGGAGACAGAGAGATAGAGACAGACAGAGAGAGAGAGAGAGAGAGAGAGAGAGAGGGAGAGAGAAACAGAGATCTTCCAACTGCTGCTTCACTTCCCAGATGGCTGCAATGTCCAGGGCTGGGTTAGGCCAAAGCCAGGAGCCAGGAGCTTCATCCACGTCTCTCACATGGGTGCAGGGGCCCAGACCATCTTCCACTGCTTTCCTGGGTGTATTAGCCAGGAACTGGATAGGAAGTAGAGCAATTGGGATATGAACCAGTGTCCAATAGGGAATTCCAGCATCACAGGTGGTAACTTAACTATATGCCACAACACTGTGCCTGTGTTTGCTCAAGTATCAGTTTGGGCAGAGAGAGAGCAAGGTCCACATTATGTATCCCTTGCTCTGTGGGCCTGGCATAGAATGCACCCTCCTTTTTAATCCCTGCCCTCTAATTTGTTTCCCAAGATTAAACATTTCTTTTTCTTCATGCTCAGTCATTTACAGGTTGAATCCATGGTTTATGTCCACTAACCTTCAGCAAGGCATCAATTAGGGTATCTTTTATTGGGTCAGAATGGTTTGATAACCATGGGATATGATGAGTTGTTTTGTTTTATTTTTAATACTGGAAGCAAAAGGCCAAGAAACTCATTATTTCTGGAATTTCTTCTTTTTCTCAAATTTCATTGACTTTTTATTTATTTAAATTCAGACACACACACACACACACACATACACATAAGCAGAGACAAAGATAAGGAGAGAGAAGAGACAGATTTCCTATATGCTTGTTCAATATCAAATGCCCATAACAGCCAAGGCTGGGCCAGGCCAAAGCCAGGAGACTGGAACTCTATCAGAACTCCCATGTGGTAGCAGGGACCCAAGTATTTGAGCCATTACCTGCTGCCTCCCAGAGTGAGCCTTTTCAGGAAGCTTGAAGCAGGAGTGCAGCCAGGACTGAAACCCAGGCACTCTGATATGAGATGCAAGCATCCCAAATGTAGTCTTAATCATTTTAAGTAACACTGTGACATCAGAATCAGCCCTTAAGGCCCACACGGGGGCCTTACCTTGGATACCTACTCCACCCTAGAATACTGAACAGAGTACCAAGGCCACACCCAGCACATACTTCAGCCGTTTACTGAAAGTATAAATGTCTTACAAAGACACAAATCAAAGATAAAAGCCACCAGACAATAAAAAATTACACAAATGCTGAAAAACAAAGGAAGAAACTTAAATAAGAATAAGGAAGACACTATGAGCAGCCCAAAGGAACAACTACAATACTTCAATAGTAGAAGGTTCAGTTGAAGAGATTGAGGCTATGTAAGAAATGAATTTCAGAAAATTAATCATCAGATTACTTAGAAGCAATCAAAACAGCCTGGTAACGGTACAAAAACAAATGGATAGTGTGGTGGAATGAGAAGGCCATGCCAAGATGGTCGCTGGCAACAGAAACTACCTGGCAACAGGCTGTGATTGGATGGTTTTTGAAACCACATGACAGTGGAGCCTGCCTGGCAACAGGCTGTGATCGGATGGCTTCGGAAACTGCCTGGCAACAGGGTGTGATTGGTTAGGGCATAGACTGCCCCTTGACCAGATTGGCTGCCTTGGCTAGATAAGCTGCTGTAGCAACTGAAATAAATGAGTCTGCCGGCTGCTTGCCTTAGGCCTGCTTTCACCCAACTCCCGGGGTCTGTGTGGCAACTCCACGCCTCTTGCCTCCACCACGCTCCTCCTCTCAGAAAAAAATCTACTGCAACAGGATAGACCATTGGAACAGAATAGAAACACCCAAAATCCAAGAATCTACAACCAACTTAACTTTGACAAAGGAACTAAAATCAACCTCTGGAGCAAGGACAGTATCTTCAACAAATGTTGCCAGGAAAACTGATCACCACTTACAGGACATGAAGCAAGATCCCTACCTGACACCTTTCACCAAAATCCACTCAAAATGGGCTAAAGACCTAAATGTATGACACAACACCATCAAATTATTAGAAAACGTTGGGGAAATGCTTTGAGACAAGGCATAGACAAAGAGTTCTTGGAAAAGACCCCACAGGGGCCGGCGCCGCGGCTCAACAGGCTAATCCTCCACCTTGCGCCCTGGCACACCGGGTTCTAGTCCCGGTCGGGGCACCGATCCTGTCCCGGTTGCCCCTCTTCCAGGCCAGCTCTCTGCTGTGGTCAGGGAGTGCAGTGGAGGATGGCCCAAGTTCTTGGGCCCTGCACCCCATGGGAGACCAGGAGAAGCACCTGGCTCCTGCCATCGGATTAGCACGGTGCGCCGGCCGCAGTGCGCCTACCGTGGTGGCCATTGGAGGGTGAACCAACGGCAAAAGGAAGACCTTTCTCTCTATCTCTCTCTCTCACTATCCACTCTGCCTGTCAAAAAAAAAAAAAAAAAAAAAAAAAAAGGAAAAGACCCCACGGAGGCACAGGTAATCAAAGCCAAAATTGACAAATGAGATTATATCAAACTGAGAAACTTGCGCACTGCAAAAGAAACAATTAGCAAGGTGAAGATGACCAAGAGAATGAGATAAATTACTTGCAAACTATACAACAAATAACAGATTAATAACCAGAATGTATAAAGAGATCAAGAAACTCTAAAACAACAAAACAAACAACTCAGTGAAGAAATGGACAAAGGACTTAAACAGACATATTTCAAAAGAAGAAATCCCAGTCACCAACAGACACATGCAAAAATGCTCAGGATTGCTAGCTGTCAGAGAAACGCAGATAAAAACCACATTGAGGTTTCACCTCATCCCTGTAAGAATGGCTTTCATACAGAAATCAACAAACAACAAATGCAGAAATCAACAAACAACAAATGCTGGTGAGGATGTGGGGAAAAAGGTACCCTAATCCACTGTTGGTGGGAATGCAAACTGGTACAGCCACTATGGAAGACAGTGTGGAGATACTTCAGAGGTCTGAAAATAGACCTACCATCTCACCTAGTCATCCCACTCTTGGGAATCTACCCAAGGGAAATGAAATCAGTATATGAAAAAGCTATTTGCACCTCCATGTTTATCGCTGCTCAATTCACAATAGCAAAGACATGGAATCAACCTAAATCTTCATCAACTGAAGACTGGATAAAGAAATTATGGGGTATGTACTCCATGGAGTATTGCACAGTGGTAAAAAAAAAAATGAAATCTGGTCATTTGCAACAAAATGGATGAAACTGGAAAAATCATACTTAGTGAAATAAGCCAGTTGCAAAGGGACAAATTCTATATATTCTCCCTGTCCTGTGATAACTAATAGAGCACCAAAAAGGCATAATGTAGAAATCAAATCAACACTTTGAGAAGCAATGACTTAGAACAGTCCTTCTCTTGACTGTTGAGAACAACTTTTTATACTATATTTTTTATTTTCTTTCTTTTGTAATATTTTATTTATCTTTTTTTCTTTCATATGAATCATTGAATTCTTTGTTTAACATATAGTTAACCAAATATGTATAAAGCTAATTGAAAATAGATCTTAGTAAACAGTAAGAGTGAGAATAAGAAAAGAAATAGGAAGAGGGGTGGGAGTGTGGATGGGATGGCGGGCATGTTGGGTAGAATCACCATGATCCTAAAGTTGTAATTGAGAAATGTATGAAGTTCATAACTGCAAAGCAGTATAGTCCTGCATATATTGTTATGAACTTACTTCTAAGGGTACAGTTTAACAGCTTGCCATGAGACCCCAAATTCCCTTTAGCTGCCTGGTAAAAATAGCAGCTTAAGGGTTATAGAAATCAAATGGATAGGATTAAGTGATAAAGTGACCACATAGATAGGATCAAGTATTAAAGTGATCATATAAATAGGACCAAGTGTTTGGAAATAATAATAGAATTAAAAAGAAGTGAAGGCTCCCACATGGGAAGCAGTCCATGCAGCAGATTCATAGAATGACAATCGCTTTAAGAAGCACTCTAACCTCAGAGTCAGCCCTTAAGGCATTCTGGTCTGGCTGAAAAGCCCAGGGGAAACATTTCAGACATGGAAAGAAAGACACTCTGGCAAAAAATGTCTTACATAAAGGACCTCTGTGGCAGAGACCCCAGTGAAAAGATGTGGCCACCAAAGAAAGATGTACTTTTCTCTGAAGAGAGGAGAGAACTTCCACTTTGCTTATGGTCTTGTCTAGCTAGCAGATCCAAAAGACTTCTATAGGCAAGGCAGCTCATGTCAAGAGCTTGGGCAATCACTGATGTCATACATAAGAGTGTTATTTGTTAAATAAACAAGAGTCATTCTGCACTAACTTCCCATGCAGGACCTCTGTCCCCAAAGAATTGTATCATGAGACTTAGCAGTCAAACTTGTTCTCAAGAATCACTTACTTTTAGTGTATTAAAAGGAAGATATTATTATGTCTCATAAGTTATAGTTGTATCTAAGAGCTCACAAGAGATGTATCATCCTTGGGTTCTTCTTTAAAAATAATTAAGTTTCTAAAAGGAAAGAAGGGGAAGAAAGGAAGGGAAAAGAGGAAGGGGGAAAAAGTGAAATCACCTTCAAGAAACAATAACGTTGAATAGTCCTTGTCTAGACTGTAGAGGAATAGTTTTTTTAAGTTTTTTTATTTTATTTTATTTTATTTCTTTCTTTTTCTTTTTCTTTCTCAGACTAAACAGGAGAGAGGAGGAAGAGGGGTTGGAAAGTGAGTGGGAGGACAGGTACAGTGGAAAAAATTAGTATGTTCCTAATGTTGTATTTATGAGATACATACAAACAAAAATAAATACATAAATAAATAAATAGAAATAGCTGTTTTCTCTGTGTGAAGTGACACTGAAATATGCCTATACAGAGAACTATGTAGTTATCAATTAAAGAAGCCCTATAATTTGGAGGGGGAAGGGTGTGTGAATATTGTGACAAAATATTACTTTCAGGCTCACAAAGGTCTAGTGTTAGCCATCTCTCATCAGAGTTGCACCCACAGTGGTCTGATGTGGCCCCATGTGGGCACAAAAGAGTAAGAGAGGACGGGCTTGAGAGATGGACATCTCAGAATTTAAACCCCTGTTATGCAACTTGCCAGAGCAATCCAGAAGAGTCTAAGGCATCCCTCCTGGCCCAGCTTCCCTCTCTGTGAAGGAGGGACTGTAATTCCTACCTCACGTGGCTGCCATGTGACATAGTGAGAACCCCTGTTAGGTACCCTGCACAGGGACAGGCAGTTAATGACACAAATGCACACTGCTTCCCACCTTCTGCCCATTAATTAGTGACCTGTGCTCAGTAATGTCCTTTGCAGAGTCATCATCTTTGACCTTCTCATTTCAGTGTTGGTAACACTGAGTCCAGTACTGCTCCATCATCCATGGTTCACTTTCCATGGTTTTAGTTACTCCTGGTCTGCTATGAGCTGAAAAGACTACCTTGGTACAGTTAGGTTTGTTCTATTGTATTATTAGTTTTTGTCATTAATCTCTCGCTGTGCTTAATTTATAAATTAAACATTATCAGAGGTATATATAGGGGAAAAAAACAGAACTTATGGGGTTTGGTGCTGCTTAAGGTTTTGGGTATCCACTGGAGGTCTGGGAAGCTGTCCCCTGTGGGTAAGGTGGCTGTTGTACCAAATATTCTCATGTCTTCCGCTTTGTATGGCAGATACTAATGAAAAGCTCAGGAACAAATTCATAATGCCATTTCTCTGGTTTCTAACTCATGTGATTCAGCCATCGTAGGGTTACCCATTAGAGGCTCTAGGACATATAAAAATACTTGTAGTCTACGCTCATGTAATCTTTCTGACAGAAATATTTTGTTGATGTGAAGTCTTTTTTCCACTCACTCTCTCCCACAAGGCATCTCATTTTGATTCTCTTCTTGCCCCTTGCTCATATAACTTGCTTGTCTAGTAGGAATTTCCTTCCTTTCCCATTTAGGGAATCTCACCAAACCACCTTTCAATTTGCAACTCACATCTTGCTTCCTTTAGGAAGTTCTCCCTAGTACTGCACGTGGAGTGACCTTAAGTTCCCCGTGTTCCCAGAATGCTTAGTCTCTTTATTGCTTGCTTGACATTTCACATTTGCTGTCTTCTGTTAAATTGGAAGAGTGTGGCACAACACCTCTGGCCTAGGTGTCTGCAGCTCCGAGTCGCAGGGTGTCAGTCAATCATGGTAACCTCTGTTCCCTTGTCTGTAAAATCCAGGTAAGGGCACTCCTGGGGGGTTGCTGTGACAACCAAAGAAATGTTACAACACTTTATGAGCAATAAAACAGTATACGAGGGGAGGCACTGTTACCATTACAGCCACATATGTTTTAATGTTTTCTTCCAAAATACCCAGCACAGCATTCAGAATGTGTATAATAACATCAATAAAATGAACGAAAGAACCAACGAGGGACCCGAAGACCCTGAGTTCCGGAGCTGGTTCTGCCAGCTGCATGACCTTTGACCTGGCATCTGAATTCTACTCCCTTTTTTTGTAAAATGAGAGAGTTTGTCTCCAGCTCAATGTATCATGACTCTGAGTGCACATTGGGAATACCAGGGGAGCTTTTTAAAAAAATGCAGATGCCTGAGTTTCACCTCAAATCATTCCAGACTCTCTGGGCGTGAGGCTCGTGCAAAGGTACAAAATCTTTTGTTTCAAATCTGGAAAGAGCAGACTTAGAGAAAATGGGAAATACAAAACAAAGACCTTTTTTTCTCCTGAACCATTTAGAGTAAGTGGCCTACCCAATGATCCATCACCCCTGAATATTCTGATTGGGATTTCCTATGAATAAAGACATTCTCCTACCTTTATGCAACTTAGCCATCAAAATCAGATAACTCAAGATCAGATTCAAACAAAAATGTCTCTTGTAAACTGACCCCGTTTGGCATCACCCCTTGTTTTTGGTTGTCATGTTCTTCAGTCTGTTTTAGATGGGAATAGCTCCTTAGTCTTCCTGGACTTTTATGACCTGGCTGTTTTGAAGACTGCAGGCCATTTATGTTGTAGAATATCCTTCAGTTTGGATTTGTCTGCTGTTTCACCATGAGTGGTTTCAGGTGATACCTGTGTGACAATGGAGTCACAGAAGCTGTGCTGGCTCTTCCTCTCCAGGTGCACAATTTCAATCTGTCCCATGACTGAAGAGTTTCTTCTTGGTGGCTGGATTAGGACAAGGTCAACCACTCTTCCCGGGTATAAAATCAAGCCATTTCCTCTTTATCATTCATTAATATTTTGTGGGGAAGTGCTTTGAAACTATGTAATGTCTCATACCTTGTCAAACTTAAGTGAATCAATTAATGTGTTTACAGCTGTATATTTGCCTGATTTTTTATTTTATTTGGTGAGTTTTAGTCTATTACTACCATTATTTTTTCTGATACTCAAATTGCACCCAGTGTGACCAGTGGGAGTCCTGTCAAGCTGGCTTGTATCCTTTTCACATATGCCCATCATCTTTCAGTGCTTTCCGTTTGCTGGCATCACCAGACGGACCAGACTTCTCTGGGAGTTCTCCTACTCTGACCCTGGAACTCAGCGATTTCTCCACACAGTTCTGCCTCCCATTGAGAGTGCTGTTGGAAGCCCCGCCCAATATGCAAAGTGTGCTCATTGCTGTGGGGGCAGGGTGACTCCTAGACCCTCCCAGTGGGTAGAGTTAGGACATGTGTGATGTATGAACGTGTGACTACACTTTGATATCCATGCTTATTACTATTTCTAGCTATATATTTCAAAACCATGAATTCATATTAATTCCAATCCTAATCTAATATTACATGACTTTTCAGTTTTCCCCTTTCAATATCTATAACTCTGTCTCATCTTTAGGGGCTTATGATTTTGAGACAGATACATTCAAAGAAAATCTTCCTGAGATTTTCTTCATTTTCTTTTTTTTTTTTAATTTCATAAATGTGAATTTACAAAGTGCAACTTTTGTATTGTTGTGGCTCCCCCCCCCCAACCTCCCTCCCTCCCGTGGCCCTCCCCTTTTCCTCTCCCTCTCCCATCCCGCCCTTTATTGAGTTTCATTTTCAATTACCTTCATATACTGAAGATCAACTTAGTATATACTAAGCAAGGATTTCAACAGGCTGCATTCACACAACCACATAAGGTATAGGGTATTGTTCCACTAGTAGTGTTTTTAAGTTTCATAGTAAAACACATTAAGGACAGAGATCCTATGTGGGGAGCATGTACCCAGTGACTCCCGTTGTTGATTTAACAATTGGCACTCTTATTTATGACGTCAGCAATCACCCAAGACTCTTGCTATGAGCTGTCTAGGCTATGGAAGCCCCTTGAGTTCACCGACTCTGAACTTGTTTAGTCAAGGCCGTATCACAGTGGAGGTTCCTTCCTCCCTTCAGAGATAGGCGCCTTTTCAAAGAAAATCTTCCTGAGATTTTCTTTATTTTCATAGCCTGCCAAACTAAAAAAAAAAAAAAAACAAACAAACAAACACAAAAAACATTAAATTATTAAATGAGATACTTTTTTGGACTCTATTATATTAAGCTCCTTTTAAAAACAGACATCCATGTATGAAGGTACTTTAAAAAGGTCCTGAAAAATAGACTGAAAAATAAATTTATTTTGGTGCAAAATGTTTTGAAATCCAAGCATAGGTTTTTTTTTTTTAATAATGCTCATTTTTTCATGAATTTTTTTGAAGACCCCCCTCATATGGATAGATTTCAAAAGTTTTTGCACCAAGTGAGCTTATCTTTTAATTCCATTTCCCTCAAATGTTGGAAGTTTCCTTGTACACATTAAAATCCAGGCACAATTTTTTTAAAGATTTATTTATTTTTATTTGAAAGTCAGAATTACACAGAGAGAGAGGAGAGGCAGAGAGAGAGAGGGAGAGAGATTCCATCTGATGGTTCACTCTCCAATTGGCATCAATGGCTGGAGCTGCGCTGGTCTGAAGCCAGGAGCCAGGGACTTTCTCCACGTCTCCCACGCGAGTGCAGGTGCCCAAGGACTTGGGCCATCTTCTACTGCTTTCCCAGGACATAGCAGAGAGCTGGATGGGAAATAGAGCAGCGGGGACTAGAACCGGCGCCCATATGGGATGTCGGCACTTCAGGCTAGAGCATTAACCCACTACGCCCCAGTACCAGCCCCTAGGCAAAATTTTTTAAGCTAAGACATCTTAATATTGTTTTTAGACAGGTTTATGGAACTCTGCCAACCTTTACAGTCATTGTAATCCAAGTATTGTTTTAATAGAGTGATTTTGCAAAAAAGCGGTAGCCTGCATTTTTATTTTTATTTTTTTTCAAAGATTTTTATTTATTTATCTGACAGATAGAGTTAGACAGTGAGAGAGAGAGACAGAGAGAAAGGTCTTCCTTCTGTTGGTTCACGGCCGGAGCCGCGCCAATCCAAAGCCAGGAGCCAGGTGCTTCTTCCTGGTCTCCCACGTGGGTGCAGGGGCCCAAGCACTTGGGCCATCCTCTACTGCTATCCGAGGCCATAACAGAGAGCTGGACTGGAAGAGGAGCAACCGGGACTAGAACTGGTGCACATATGGCATGCCGGCACCACAGGTGGAGGATTAACCTAGTGTACCACGCTGCCGGCCCCAGCCTGCATTTTTAAAGTCAGAAACAAGGAGCATAAAATTATTTGCCTTGGGGCCGGCACTGTGGTGTAGCAGATAAAGCTGCCACCTGCAGTGCCGGCATCCCATATGGGCACTGGTTCAAGTCCCGGGTGCTCCACTTCTAATCCAGCTCTCTGCTATGGCCTGGGAAAGCAGTGGAAGATGGCCCAAGTCCTTGGACCCCTACACCAATGTGGGAGACCTGGAAGAAGCTCCTGGCTCCTGGTTTTGGATCGGTGCAGCTCCAGCCATTGCAGCCATTTAGGGAGTGAACCAGCAGATGGAAGACCCCTCTCTCTCTCTGCCTCTCCTCTCTCTGTATCACTCTGAATTTCAAATAAGTAAATAAATAAATAAATCTTTAAGAAAAAAATTGCCTCTTGTTTGGTGTAGTGGAGTGGAATTCCCTCTGTTGGATGGGAAAAACTGTGTATTCAGCAGTCCTTGGCAAGTGCATGTTGCTCTGTGCTGGAGCACTTGTTACCTGATGGGCTCCCAGAAGTGGGATCCTTGGTGTTGATAAAGTGTGCAGCAGTCACAACTGAGCAGAGGCAGCTACTGTGGATGGAGGCAGTTCCTATCATGTATGTTGTATCTGACCTTGAATGAACTTCTTATGAATATTTCCTTACTCCAGAAGATTGTATTTCCATCCTGAGATATCATATGTGTGGTTCAATATATATCATGATCCATAATGTTATATAAAGTGATCCAGGTTCATCTAAATATTGATATTTTCTGGTGAAGTGAGTACAAAATAATTTTGGGACATTGCGTTACCAATGAAAAATTTAATTAAAGATGAAAATAAAAGAATTCTCTTATACAACTCTTTGAAACTGTCATGATCATCAATATTTTCCTGGAGTGCCAATTTCAACGCATTCTTTGTACCTTAGTAATTCCATTTCTTTTTTTTTTCTTTTTTTATTTTTTATTTTTGACAGGCAGAGTGGACAGTAGAGAGAGAGACAGAGAGAAAGGTCTTCCTTTTTGCTGTTGGTTCACCCTCCAATGGCCGCCGCGGTAGGCGCACTGCGGCCGATGCACTGCGCTGTTCCGATGGCAGGAGCCAGGTGCTTCTCCTGGTCTCCCATGGGGTGCAGGGCCCAAGAACTTGGGCCATCCTCCACTGCACTCCTGGGCCACAGCAGAGAGCTGGCCTGGAAGAGGGGCAACCGGGACAGGATCGGTGCCCCGACCGGGACTAGAACCCGGTGTGCCGGCGCTGCAAGGCGGAGGATTAGCCTAGTGAGCCGCAGTGCCGGCTTAATTCCATTTCTCTTACTGCTATATGTCTAAGTGATCAGTGTGGGTCATTTTGGCCTTACCACATCATACAGCTGCTTCACAGACCATTTACTCATTAGGACACATATCACATAGGTGTATTCCTATGTAAGAAATCATTGCTTTCTAGAAGAGATGTATTAGTTTATGTATTTTAAAGGCAGAGGGAGAGGAGAGAGAGGGAAAGGGAGAGGGAGAGAGGGAGAGGGTGAGAGAGGGAGAGAGAGAAAGGAAGAGAGGGAGAGAGGGAGAGAGAGAAAGTCTGCTAGTTCACTCCCCAAATGGCCAGAACAGCAAGGCCAGGGCCAATCCAAAGTGAGAAGCTAGGAACTCCATGCTGGTGGCAGGGACCCAAGAACCTGGGCCACCTTCTGTTGGTTTCTCAGGCACATTAGGAGGAAGCTGGATTGGAAGCAGGGCAGCTAGGGCTTGAACCAGCGCTTTGATATGGGATGCCAGCATTACAGGTGGCGGCTTAACCCACTGCACCACAATTCTGGAACCAAACAATTACTGCATTAACTACAATGTGTTGGATGGGCCTTGAGTCGTCCATTACTAACGCATTGTGGCATTCAGTCAACCCAGAAATAACCAATCTGCGTGCTTTTAACTTTTCCTATGGTGGAATTCAGCAATCCTGCAATACCTCTCTGATAGCTCTACTCAAAACTTTCCTTTTTTAAAAAAAAATATTTATTTATTTATTTATTTAAAAGGCAGAGTTACAGAGAAAAGGAGAGACACAGAAAATTTTCCTTTTTACAGACTGAAGCCTAATAACATAAATACAATTTTATTTTTAGATCTTAATGTAGGTTAGTATTGAATGACAAGATTCTAAAATATCTATAAATTATACGATTAGGTTGGCATAATCTATTGGATGTGAGAAGAGAATGGAATAAATTCCAAGAGATTATCAGACACAATGAGTAGCACGAGGCTATAAATGAACAACTTTCCAAGAGATGGGACTGTTGAAGACTTAATGAATTTTAGCTAATAATTGGAAAATGTAGGAAAGACTGTTTTACAAAATGAAAGGATGAGAGTAGAACTTTCACTAAACGAAAAGTATTTATTAAAAATGAAACCAAGGGCATGCATTTATCCTGTTGTTAAAGACATTAGGCTAACTTTATCCCACATTGGAATGCACGGGCTGAACTCCTGGCTCTGGGTCCTGACTTCAGCTTCCTGCTAAAACAGACACTGGGAGGCACCAAGCCTGGCTTAAGTGTCTGGGTCTCTGCCACTCATCTGGGAGTCTTGGAGTAAACTCCCAACTCCTGGCTTCCGCCTGGCACAGTCCTGAACATTGTGAGTATTTTGAGGAGTGAACCGGTAGAAGGGAATGCTCGCTCTCTCTCCCTCACTTTCTTTCTCTCTTCCTTACAAATAAATAAATAAAAATTAAAGAAAAAAAAACAAAAATGTTACTCATGAAGAGTACTTTTATGTACAAATCGTACCTTGTTCGAATTTAAAATATGTTCAAAGCAGCTTATATTTCTAACAAGTTGGTTGATTGATATAAATTACACCGATTAAACTGCTTTGACTCCCTTAATAGTGAGACTAAAATGAAGAGAGGCAATTCATATGTTTTTAGAAACTTCTAGCAATGCATTTGAAACAAGGTCATTCTATCAAGACAAGACAACATTCCACTTGAGAGGTCACTAAAAAAATTATACATTTATTTCCAAATATTTCAGGATCCTATTCTTTCTCTAAAGATATTTTCTGACCCATTGAGAACAGAGAATGCACAGAAAATAGCTTTGTTTATACTAAAAATCTCTTTTTGGGGGAATAAAACCAGTTAAACTGAGAGCATTGCATCATGCCCAGCGCATCTCCCCTTGGGCGCATCTATAACTGACAACAGAGTGCCATCCGCAGCCTCTAACAGATGCCCAACAGAGGGGCTCCAGGCCTTAACCTCCCTCTGGTCTCTTGTGTTAATGAGGACTCTTGATGCAGTTTAAGGCACACTAGTGAGCAGCTCTAAATCAGAGCTGATCCTGTAGAAGCAAAAGTTTACAATGGGTACCGAGGCCAGTCAGTTAGAATTCCAGATGTGAGGCCCGTAGCCTGCCTCTGACCACCTTCCATTTCTGCACTCCACAGCTGGTCCATGTAAATGTGCCATATTGCCGCCCATCTGCTCAGAGAGTGCACAGTGGCACCTCTCTCTGTGACAGTGGACCGTTTTATTGAATGCTATAAATATTGAAATTCATAGGCATGAAGCAGCAGATTTTTAATGTTACTTAGAGAGACATTTGGAGCCACAACCTTTGGCAGAAGCACACACTGTTAGCATCTCAGTACACTGTGCACCATTTGGTTCAGACTCATGAACAACTTTTCCAGGGATTTCATGGCTCTCCAATCCCAGGTAAAATGGAGTACAGACCCTAAGGGATGGTATTTAGTGTGAATGTCACCCTGCATACACTGTGCATTGGGGATACGGACTTGCCAGCCCTGTGCTGTGTTAAACCATATGTTAATGTTTTTATACTCAGAAAAGATTAGATCGGGGACCAATAAGGTTTCAAAACTACAAATAATAGGCTAACCATTGTGAGACGTGAAGCGGTCCTTGCACGGATTTTTATCCAAAGTCTCTGCAATTTTGTTTTTGAAATGGCAAGGCTATATTTTGTTATAGGAAACCAGCTTATCCATATTTTATAAGCTAATATGTGCAAATTTTGTACCAGAGAGTAAACATCCCCATTAATTTGAAATTACTGGCATGTGATTTGGAAAGGAAACAGAAAATTGGTGTGTGGTGTTTTGTCCCTCTTGTCCAAATTACTGAGCAAACTTTGAGGCCAAAAGGAAGTATTAAACCAGGACCCGGAATGCCAAGTATGCAGGTTGTCTGTGTTACTTTATTTCTGGGGTAATGGTCTTTGTCCTTAATGAACTGTGAGACAAGGCAAAGCTGTTTAAGACAAAGAACGGACACGGTCCTACTTTTTCTTGAGTTCCACTGTTGTGAAAATGCCAAAGAAACAGAAAATGCCCTAGCGACTGTCAGGGATTGAACGACAGAAGCGAATCCTTCATTTACGACAGTAAGTCATTGGAAAAGGACCTTATAGGGCTCCCGGTTTGGCATTTGTTTACATCGGAGCTGTTAGCAAAAGCTGATGCGACACCTATTAAAAAATAAAATACTTCTTCTGCCTAATTGACGAAAAGAATTGAAAATGCTTGCAGTCCAAACTGAATTTCAATTATTCTTCTGGCACAAACTTTTCTCAAGACTGCGATGCTTTTTAGCTTAGCTTCATTACCATTTTCCAACGGCTCTGTGGTCTTTGTATCTTTTTTAATAGGAACTTGCATCTTTATGAGTGAAGTTGTAACAATCCAACAATGAGCTGTGTCATTGCACAAACATTTCCCTGAGTTCCCAATCAGCAGAGTTATGTAAGGTGGCAGGTTAATAAATGCGACACGCTGAAATCATTTGTACCAGATTATCTCTCCTTCCAAACTCTGACAGATGCTAAGTCCAGCTGGTAAAAGAAGTTTATAGGCGAGTTGGATCTGGGGTCTTCACACACTCCACAATGTTGGCTACCAATGCTTGTTTTAATGAGTCACGGATTGCCTGTTTATCTTCTGCTCCCTGCTGTTTCTGCATTTTCTCTTCCAGAACAATCCTAGAAACACATGCTGCTACAGACGCTGGAGCAATGTGTGTAGACATTTGAGCCAAATTATTATAAAGAACTCTTTCTTCTCTGATATTAAAAAAGGAGCGAGCATTGCGCATTGCCTAGCAAATCGTTATCTCAGATGTTCACTGTGACATGCTCAATATGGCCTACCAGAAAAAGTTGGAGACATTTGAAACCTTAACAACTATGCAAAATGACACTGTAATTGGCGGGTTTTGTTGTTCATGTTCTGGCTCAGCTAAAACTGCTCTAAACACTTTGTTTAATGATGTTACATTATGACAACACATGGCTTCTATACAGCAAGTCATCATGTTTAACATGCAACCACACAGGAAAAGTCGCAAGTGGCCAGGAAACAGTACCAGGAGCCACCCTTAGAAGTTATCTTGGCAAACCAAAAACGACGAAGCATTCAGCCTCCAAGAACGAGACTTCTCACAAAAGGCTCATTTAAGCAGGTTCCCAGTCCCACTGGCTTCAGGTGATATCTCTAGGACCAGCTATTGGCTTGAGTGTGTGTGTGTGTGTGTGTATCAGGACAAGCAAAGGTGTTGCATCATAATATTTAGTATTGAATTGAGTCTTACGTAAAGAGCTTTAGAAAAAGAATGTGTGAAAGAAACATAGGATGAAAATCAAGGCCTGATCAGATTGCTTGCTGAAATTTAGGTAATTTTTTATTGGAATGAAAAAAAATTGTTTAACATAGTTACTCCCAAATCTATTTGTTAGCATTATATTCTTCTCCATTTTAATACAGTTTTGGGTCATCTCATGAACGGCCAATGTTTTCTGTCTCAGGATATGCAACGTAATTTAGCTATCCTCACATATTTTAAAAAATTATTTATTTGAAAAGCAGAATAATGGAGAGAAAAGGAGAGAGAGAGCAGAGAGAGACAAAGAACAGGAGTGAGTGGGAGAGAGAGAGAGAGAGAGAGAGAGAGTGAGCTTCTGTCCCATGGTTCATTCCCCAAATGGCAACAAAAGCCAAGGCTGAGACAAGCTAAAACCAGGAGCCAGGAACTCCATCCAGGTCTCAGGTCACCCGCATGGGTGGTAGGGCTCAGGTACTTGGGCCACCATCTTTTGCCTCCCCAGGTGCACTAACAGAAAGCTGGAATTGGAAGCAAAGTAGCCAGGACTGGGACCGGTGCTCTGAAGTGGGATTCAGGCAGTGGCTTACCTCACTGCACCACAACACCTGTCCCTATCCTTATGCATTTTAAATTATGATTACATGGGTTGGGGAACAAAGTTAATGACAAAATAATTTTCCATGTAGATATATACAGAAACAACACAAAAGTAGAAGGTTAAGCCTCCGCCTTCAGTGCCAGCATCCTATATGGCACCGGTTCGAGTCCTGGCTGCTCCATTTCCCATCAGTTCCCTGCTAATGCTCCTGGGAAAGCAGCAGAAGATGGCCCAAGTCCTTGGGCCTCTTCACTTGTGAGGGAGGGGAGACCTGGAAGAAGCTCCTGTCTCCTGGCTTCTGATCAGTCCAGCTCCAGCCCTTGTGGCCATTTTGGGAGTGAACCAGCAATGGAAGATCTCCCTCTCTGTATCTCTGCCTTTCAAATAAATAAATAAATCTTTAAAAAAAAGAACTAAAAATAATTTTAATGATGAGTTCTATTAAAGATTATGATGACAGGTTGGAAAATGGCATGATATTTGTAGAAAAATTATCTATTGGGATAAATTCAGGAAAGGAAAGGTTGGGAGAAAATACTGTGTAATTGCATTTGAATGTTTGAGATATTCAGGGGGAATCCCCATGAAACAAGACTCAGTGTGTACATGAGGCAGAGCATTGTGTCAAGTTCATCTAAGTACTCTTGGTGAGACTAAGAACTCATTGTTAAAATTAATTATGGTTTCCACAAGAAGTAGGAGCCAGATCAGTGGTGTGTGGCACGAGGTGAGGATGTGGTGGAAAATATTTTGGGAGGAGACAGAAGCAAAAGTTCAGGAAATGTGGAGTCTTACAGACGTTATGTCATCCTCAGCAGCATTTCATACTCAGAAGATCTGCTGGGAGGTTTTCCTTTATATCACTCAGTAGACTTTGCAGAAGGACATGTGATAACTGATCATTTATACTGACTTCCAGAAAATATTTGACATGATATATTTTATTGTTATTTTGGATATCAAATAACCTATCACCCAATTACTAAGATTTATTTGGGAGAGATGAACTGGGGAGATGTAGGTCAAGGGACACAAAATTTCAGTGAGTCAGGAGGAATAGGTTCAAGAGATATGTTGCATGACCTAAAGTCTACAATAATAGTGGTATCTTCTATACTCCCAGATGTCTAGGAGACTAGACTGTAAGTGTTCTCACTATTGAACCTAGGCCTGCCACTGGGTGGCAGGATCCCAATTACTTGTACCATCATCACTCCCTTCCAGGGTTTGCATTAGCAAGGAAACTGGAATCAGGAGCCAGAGGTGGGAGTCAAGCCCAGGTCCTGTGATGTACAATGCTGGCAACTTAATCAGCATCTTAGCTACTACAGTAACCCCCCCATATGTACACCATACACATATACTTTTCCTAAAGCTTGTGGGAAAATGGAGTTAAATAATATGTTTATTTTGGTGGAGGAAAATTTCAAAATCCATGCAGTCTTTCCATAATATGCATTTTCATAAATTTTTAACCTTTATATACATGGATTTCAAAATATTTTTGCAATAAAATAAACTTATCTTTTAATTATTTTCCATGAATTTTTTCGAAGTACATCATATGATTTTTGTGAATTTAAAAAAGCCTAAATTTCTATACATGAAATGCATGAAACTTGTTTACCTTAGATAAAATTTTAAAAAAGATTTATTTACTCACAATGGGAGTCCAAATCCTTCTCTTCTATCTCTATCAGGATATTCCTGTCATGTTTCATCTTTAAGTTATCTTAGTGCTTTGGGAGTAGAGAGGGTGCAAACAAGAGAGGATTCACACATTTCCTCAAACTATAGTAAATCGTGGGAGGAAGATGTCACTTTTTCATTTCTTTAAATAATTTAATTTTCATTACAGTGAATAGAAACAAAAATATGTTATATTTTAGTATTGTTTGAAAACTCAATCTGCTCCAATATTTTAAACATGTTCTTTGTGAGATGTAGTCTCTGGGTAAACATCCACTATTTGAGAACCTCCTCCCAGAGCCTCCAACGAAGTCCATGCCTTTAAGGAGGCAGGGCTTCCGAGCCCTCAGCCCAGAAAAAGAAGAGGTGTCCGGTGGTTCTCTGCCCTCTAAAGCTCCTGGCTTTAGTGGATCATCTCAGCTCCGGCCATTGGGCTAAGTGGGGAATGAACCAGCGCATGGAAGATCTTTCTCACTGTCTCTCTTTCTGTTACTCTTTCAAATAAATAAATAAGTCTTAAAAAAGGGATTTATTTGAAAGGCTGAGTGACAGAGAAAGATCTTTCATTTGCTGGTTCACTCCCCAAATGACCACAATGGCTTACATATGTATCAGGTCCAAGCCAGGAACACGGAAATCCATGCATGTGGATGGTAGAGACCGAATCACTTCAGCCATCATCATCTGCTGCCTTCCAGGTGCAATAGCAGGGAGCTGGATAGGAAGCAGGGTGGTCTAGACTTGAACCAGACACTCCAATGCAGGACACGGAAGTTCCAAGTAGCTGTTCAAACTCTTTGTGCCCTGATGCCTGACTAACGTTTTCAAAGTATTGAGTAATCCAGAAATGTAGATGATAGAAAAAGATCTATTGAACAGAAGAGAAAGAAAGATTCTTGCATTTTAAGTGTAGCAAAGACAAGCAGGTACTTTTGCTCAAGGAGAAGACGTGTGTTCTTGGGAAACTTCGTGTTCTGTCAGCCTGTAAGACACATGTTGAACATAACAGGCCCTTGGTGGAAAACAGGGAAAGGAAAGATTCATTTATTTATTATTTGTATTATTTTTGTAAAAGGTTTATTTATTTGAAAGTCAGAGTTACAGAGAAAAAGAGACAAAAAGACACAGAGAGAGACAGATCTTCCATTGGCTGGTTCATTTCCCCTAAATGGCCACAATGGCCAGAGTGGGGCCAGGCCAAAGCCAGGGTCAGAAACTCCATTTGGGTTTCTCACATTGGTGTCAGGGGCCCAAGCACTTGGGCCATCCTCTGCTGCTTTCCCAGGTGCATCACCCGGGTGCTGGATCAGAAGTGGAGTAGCTGGGACTCCAACCTGTGCCCATATGGGATGCCAGCAGTGCAGGCGGTGGGCTTATCCACTACGCCACAAAGCCAGCCCCAGAAAGATTTTTTTTAAAGCCCACAGAATTTGTATTCAGAGTGTCAGCAATAATAGCAACCCAAATAAGAATACACTACAATTAAATATCCACACCATGTCTCAGTCAGTTCTTGGTAACCTTCGACCCTGAGCTGCTGTTTCTTCCCTTGAAACATCTCATCAACGTTAATAATTTGATTCAAGATATATATTTTCTTCATCAATCAAAACATTTCTTATCTATACTTTTGACTTCCAGATTTTTTAAAAAACATACATTGGTTTAAAATTTTTTATTGTGCGTTTTGTTAAGTGAAGTTATAGTTTACATTAGGGCTCACTCTTTGTGCTGTACATTCTGTAAGTTTTGCCAAATGTATAGTGGACATTACTGTATCACACAGAAAAATGCCCTAAAAAATCTCCTGCTCCCCAACCACTCACCCCTCGCCTTCCCCCCTTGAATCCCTGGCAACTGATGATATTTTACTATCTGCACGGCTTTGTCATTTCTAGAATGCCGTATAGCTGGAAGCATACAGTGTGTGGCCTTTTGAGTGATTTCTTTCCCCCAGCAAGCATGCTTTCAGGGTTTCCCCCTCATGCTTTGAGAGCTTGTTTCCTTTAATCACTGAGCAACATTGGATAGAGGTTCCATAGTTTGTTTACCCATTTAGCCAATGAAAGACACCTGGGTTGATGCCCTTCAAGCATGTTTTGGCAAAGGAATAAATCTGTCAGATTTATAAATAGGCAGATTGTTTAACATGGCACAGACTGCAGGGACTAAAACATCCATTCCTGGCACTAAAGAAACTCACTCCTGTTATATTTTCAGCTCTTTTCCTATGACTTTCAAACGTTAATGAGATCCTAACGGTGAGACAGTTTCATCTTGATTTAAGACATAAGGTTGGGAGAATTAGCGCATGAATCAACATGCCCTCTGCATTTTACTGATTTCATGCTATGTCAAAATCAAGGTGTACTTATGCATATGGGAAACTCAGGCTGGAACCTTCAACCTTCCTAGACCTTCCCGATCTCTTTCCACAAGTAGACATTTCTTACATTCAAAATCTTCTGTTGACTATAATCTGGTTCAATCCTGGCTGTTACGGGCATTTGGGGAGCAAACCAATAGATTGAAGATTTCTCTCTCTCTCTCTCTCTCTCTCTCTCTCTCTTCCTCTCTCTCTCTCTCTCTCTCTGTCTCTCCTTCTCTCTGATGAGCTACCTTTTAAACAAATCTTGTGAACAGGTAAGTGAAAGGAAAACACAGGATCTCATTGAAAACTTTTATTTATTCTTATTAAATTGAGAGAAGAGAGAGAGAGAGAGAGAGAGAGAGAGAGAGAGAGAATGAGAATATCTCCCTGGCTGGGTCAAGCCAAAGCTAGGAGCTGGGAGCTCAATCCGGGTCTCCAATATGGGTTTCAGGGACTCAACTGCTTGACCCACCACCTGCTATGTCTTGGGGTGTACATTAGCAGGAAACTGGAAACGAAGGCTAAGCTGGGTGGCAATCCCAGGCCTGTAAGGAATGCAAGTGTCCCAAGTGTTGTCTTATTTGCTATGCCAGATTCTCACCCCTCCTTTAAATAAGACATAGGCGTGATGTATCTTGAGAGTGAGAGTTGAAAATCAAAGGTTTAATGATTCCTTCTTCCATCTTTATTTTCTTCAACTGTTTTTGTCCCAAGTCTCCTATCTAGACAGGACTCTGTAGGAAGACACTTATCTTTTTTTTTTTTTTAAAGATTTATTTATCTATTTGAAATTCAGAGTTATACACAGAGAGAAAGACACAGAGAGAGAGAGAGAGAAAGAGAGAGAGAGAGAGAGAGAGAGAGAGAGAGAGAGAGAAGTCTTCCATCTGCTGGTTCACTCACCAGTTGGCCACAATGGCCAGAGCTGCACCGATCTGAAGCCAGGAGCCAGAAGCCAGGAGCCAGGAGCCAAGAGTTTCCTCTGGGTCTCCCACGTGGGTGCAGAGGCCCAAGGACTTGGACCATCTTGTATTGCTTTCCCAGGCCATAGAAGAGAGCTTGTTTGGAAGTGGAGCAGACTGGACACGAACCTGTGGCCATATGGGATGCTGGCACTGCAGGCAGTGGCTTTACTCTCTACGCCACAGCGCTGGCCCCAGAAGACACTTATTTTAAGATAAAGTTTTCATTTAATTAGTCCCAGAATCATATTGTCTTAGTAAAACTGTCATGCTATTTGGCAAAAAATGACAAATCATTTACTAGTAAAGAAAAAGACCACTTATTTTTAATATTTTCAGGGCTTCAAAACAACCAATTCCGTCTGACTTTTTCAGTGTACTAGGGTTTAATATAAGAAATCCAATGGGCAAGTGTTTTCAGCAATCTTGCAAGTATTTGTAGAAAATTTCACTTTTTGCTTTTGGCTTCAAAACATACGCTTTGGGCGTGGGAAAACATACGCTGTCTTGATGAATGTCAAAACAGCAAGTTTCTGTCCATCAGTTTTGAAATACAATGTTCGTAGCACTTGGCAGGGCAGATAGTCCATCGTCCTTACTGTGTATATCACGAATGTGTTCTAGGTATTCCACAACATTCTCTTAAAGGAACCCTCACTAATCTAGAAGTTGACTCTTGTCTCCAGTGCTTCTCTTATGAAAAACACCGAAATCATTGCTTTTAGCAATGACTGATGGCTGCATTCTCTTTTTACTTAGCTGTTTCACAGTATGCTAATGACAGGAAGAAAACATACATATAAAATATTGTAAGCATCGGGACTTGGTAGGAGAGGGTAAGTTTGGCTTCTGACCATGAAATCTTATTCTGTGGTTGCCTTCTTAATGGCATCTCTCGAGGTCCCTGCCTTTGAATTCTCCCAATTGTATGGGGTCACTCCGGCAGCATTGACCAAGTAGAAAATATTCAGCCAGAGGACACAATAGCAGAAGTCCCCCTTTAAGTGTCCTGCCTTCTATATCATGCCATTGAGTCCACAGCTCCCTACTAGGATGTCACTGTTTGACCAGTTTGCTTTAAAACAGCTTAATTGGCTGTAAGGAAAGCTATGTCTGAGCATGTGTGTGAGAAAAACACAAAAAGCAGAAAGCCTCTCAGAAAGTTCATGCTCTACCTTGTCGGAAATTTTTGGTTCTGAAACGCAACAACATTCCTTTCCTACACAGGGAGGTCCCTGACGACAAATGTTCCTGGATGGGGAAATAACTGGTTTGGAGTTGTCTCCATGTCGGCATTTTCGTTCCTGGGTCTGGGTTTGTGTTGGGACCTATATGTAGTTGCCTATGGAATTCCTAGAGGGATTCTTTTTTTTTTTTTTTTATTTTTGACAGGCAGAGTGGACAGTGAGAGAGAGAGACAGAGAGAAAGGTCTTCCTTTTGCCGTTGGTTCACCCTCTAATGGCCGCCGCGGTAGCGCGCTGCGGCCGGCGCACCGCGCTGATCCAATGGCAGGAGCCAGGTGTTTATCCTGGTCTCCCATGGGATGCAGGGCCCAAGCACTTGGGCCATCCTCCACTGCACTCCCGGGCCACAGCAGAGAGCTGGCCTGGAAGAGGGGCAACCGGGACAGGATCGGTGCCCCGACCGGGACTAGAACCCGGTGTGCCGGCGCCGCTAGGCGGAGGATTAGCCTATTGAGCCGCGGCGCCGGCCCTAGAGGGATTCTTGTTCGAAACTCAGGAGTTTATTTCCTTTCTCCAGCTCGATCTAAAACTGACATCATCGCACAGAGACACGTAGATTTTGTGATCAACATCTGCTGAACTTGACAGCAACGTCCTTCAGGTCAAAGTCACTGCAGTGCTGGAGTTGGAAACAATCTCATGCCACTCAGTGCATTTGTTTCTAATTGAATTTTTATAAATCATTAGGGAAAGGACAACCGCAATGTGGATTTCATTCCTGGGATGACACAGGAAGGGAACTCTTGTTATAATATTTCAAAACATTCCTAATTCAACCTGGACCTGCTACAGGTGCATGCCTACCACACTGGTTATCTCTGGACTTGGAGGGAAAAACGTGGAAAGTGTATTTAGACCCCATATCAAACTCTTTCACTCAAGAGCAAATTCACGGGATAAGAGTGATCATAGTATCCTTTGGTTTTGTTTGTTTGTTTTTGTTGTTTTTTGTTCTGGAAATTCTTTCTGTGGCCAACCCAACTGAGAGACCCGGGAAAATCGTGAACCATGTGAGAGAGCTCACAGATGATCAGTGGGTTGTTAGTGAGAAGAGAGAACTAGGGGTCCTTTGACTTTGTACTTCAGAAAGCTTTGTGAATTTGATCCTTTTTTTTTTTTAAGCTACAGAGGAAAATATCCATGGTCCAAAGTAGCCAACTGCAAAAATGAAATATTTGCAACAATTAACCACTGCAGTATGGCCTGGCTTCTCATCCAATTTCTTCCATGGCCTGTTGTCTCCATAGTGATTATCCAATGAATGCATATGTGTGCATTCAATGCAAGTTTATTTCCACAACTTCTAATTTACAATAAGCACTAAATCCCAACCACAGTACAGTTGATTGTTCACTGCTCTGAGTTCCGTAATTTGGTATCCTCTGTAAGGAGCAGTGTGTGTGCACGTGTGTCCAAGCGTGTGTCTGTTTTACCAACTTATCTCAAGAAAGTCCAAGCTGCGCTTTGCAAGAGTTCCTAAAAATAATGATTCCCTTTCTAAAGTAACATTAGATTTTAAACTCCTCTCTCTCTCTCTCTGTCTCTTTCTCTTTCTAATGAAGAGTGGGATGGCTAAATTAGGGGAAAAGTCTATAATTAGCAATATAAATCTTTCACTGATTTCAGGAGGTCACGAGATGAACCGATGCAGACTTGAGACACATCTGCTCTGTTGGCAGCCACTGCCTGGTCCGAGTCCGCTCATTGGCTCCCGCTAATCAGATGCGGTGCCTCCTGGAAGCGATTTGGGTCTCCCCGGGCCCAGCCAGAACGACGCTGTGAAGTCTCCCAGCAAGGACACCAGCGACACCGCGCCGAGCTGCGGGCCACCTCCAAGTGGCCGGCGATCCTGGCGGTGCAGGGGCGGCGCGGCTGCGGGTGCACCCGAGCAGTAGCCTTGCAAGGCGCCAGGAGCAGGCGTTCGGGGCTCCGGGGAGACCCGCGGGCAGCTCGCAGTCCGGAGCTGGCATTTTCAGGAGAGGGATTCCTGCCCACAAGGTGACATCCTTGGAGCCAACTTCAGAGAGCCCTGGGCTAGTTAACCTTGGAGGTGAAGTGGTGTGCCAGTAGAGCCGGGCAAAGGCAGAGACCGAGCTCGTGAAATAAATGGAACTTTAGTCCGGTTTTTAACTCACTGCCCTTGCGCTGTCAGGCCTCGAGGAGCCAAAGACCAAGCGCTCCGGACAAACTGGCTGTGAATTACTAACAGACGCCAGACATCGAACTGCCATTTAATGCACTGTGCGATAAATGATGGCGATTATCAACTGTTAGCTTTCTTAATGAGTAACCATGCCGTACACTTCCTGGGGTCCAGGCTGAGCTCAGCCCCTGCCTCTGGACCTTCAGACCTGAGAGCTGGAATAGCAGTAAGCTTCTTGTTTTTTTTTTTTTTTTTTTAAAATGCTGCAGAATACTGTCATGTTTAGAAACCCAGAGAAATAAAGTTCGGCAGGGTTTTGCACCAGCTCAGGATTGGGAGGTGGACTCAACTCCAAGTTCAGTTTTTCCACTGTTCAAGGCCAGTTTTTGGGTAAAATTCTCTCCCACTAGAGAACAGTAATTTTCCCTTATTTATGAAATTTGCTTCTGGTTAAATACTGGCAGCCTCACCAAGGCATGAGATAGGAGTATACTTGTTTTAGAAAACAAATCCTCATATTTATAAAGGATCCCCAAGTGAACAAAGCCTATTTCTCTATGTGCTATTTTCATTTCAATAACTGATAATCCTGCATTTATGTTTAGAATTTTGTGTCATCTTGCTTTTAAAGATGCACATGTCTGTTTTATGGAGCTGCTTTGGTCTTAATTGGAGCTGGCCCCAAAACCCAGCGACTGGGGTCACACTTGAGAGCACACGCATGGGGAATGAGCCTGGGCAGGGCTGGGAGCAGAGGGCACGTGCAGCCCTCTCGGCTCCGCTGGCCTCACAGAGGGCTGATCCCTGGCTGGGCATGGACTGAGGGAAGCCGTGGAGTCTTTGTGAGAGAAGCAAGAGCATAAAAAAGAGCTGCTGGGCTTGAAAGCTCGCTCCCTATTTTGCTATCTTATTTTACTCCTGTCCCGTCTACTCTTATTTTCATCTCTCCAAAAACGTGAAGACTTACGGAAGACAACGGAGCTAGGCTGTACATATACAAATGTCCCCTGAGGCCAAGAATCTGACTCAAGCGCCTGTGTTAATTAGAGATTTCACTAAGAAATGTATTTTTGTCACATCTATGCTGACTTGGAGTCCTTCATGTATGAATAAAACGTTCTTTCTGCTACTTTTCACTTGCATACTTACTTTATCTGCTATATTTTCAGATAATCAAGTCAAACATTTTTAAAATGAATACCATATTTTGTTCAGGTTAACAATGTTTCATTTTATACCCTGTCTCTGAGCTAGAATAGGACCAAAAATGATCCTTAAATCTCTGCTTTAATAATTTATAACTTGTTGGAAGAGTTTCTCTTTTCACCACCTCTACCCAGGTTTCTGGTAGATAATTACAGAGAAGAGTGAAACGAAATTATCGAGAAAATCATGGTGAATATGGAGCAAGGAAAGAGAGATGTACACAGAATTTCTTCCCTTGGTTCCTAGTATTATTTTTTACTATAATGATTGTGTATTCAGAGCATTGTGTACCCCAAAAGAAGCTCAAAAAATTCAACCTTGACACAAGATGAAAATGCATGAAGGGATGGCTGTATTGTGTAGGCTATTTTAAAAGTAAAATTTGGCCAGCTGCTAATTTTGTTAAATTGAGATGATTGCTAAAAGTATTCATGCTCATCTTCTCACTCTTAGGGTTGTAACTATGAGGAAAATGTAGTAAAACACAGTAGTGGATACTTTAGAAATTTTTGAAAGATCTCCACACACATGAACATAATATGATCTCAAACATCACCTCTTTAACCAACCAAGGAATGAAAATAAACTATTCATGCTTTTTGGTTTGTCTGACCTGGTAATAATTTTTATAAAATATTTGTGATAGCAAGGATTGAAATATTCAGAGGACAAATCCACACCTGTGAGATTCATGGAAGTACAAAGTATTTTTCTTTTGACTTCTTTGTTACCAATAAAAGACACTTATTTTAAGATATATTTATTTAATTGTAGTTTAAATAAAGATTTTTATTTTACTGCCTCTGCTGCTCATTTTTACTACAAATTGAAAATATCTTTTAAAGTAGCCTTAGGAACACAACCATCCCAAAGTTATTTCATGCATTTGTAGTCTTGGATCAAGATTAAATTTGCTGAACTCTCCAGATTTCTTAGGATCTTTCAAACCTCTCAGGAAGTCCAACTGTACAGGACAAAAACAAAGGTTAACTTTCCACTGATGGAGCTAAGCCGAGGACAGACAGCAACCACATGGTTGCGGTTAGTTGACGGGGAGGATCAGGGTTTTGGCAAGCAGGATACAATGATGCATGATAGGTAACCTTGGGCATGAAAGCAGTCATCATATGGGGCAGTCTCCTCCCTAGGGGAATTTGGGATTGATAATTCCAGATAAAATTGAAGCAACATTGCTTTTCATAAACTGTCTTTCCTGAGCTCCCCCCTCCCCCCCACCCTCGCGCCCTCAATGCCCTGAATAGCAGGTTGGATATTCTGCAACTTACAGGAAAGAACCTCACTTTTCTGAGATCCTTCTTGGGCCTCCAACAGGAGAGCCATACCTAAATTCCCACACACTTTCTTGGGTGGGATCACACGACAAGTGATTAGCCAACCTGAGAACAACTGAGAATCAAGCAGGGGTCAGGGGACTCATTTCCATCCTTTCGGGCACCTGCCCTTTCTCTTCTGAACTGCTAGAAAAGGCTGGGAATACACACTTTAGGTAACGTTTGCTAAATCAAAAGACTGGCAGGAAAGGCAAGCAAGCCTTCAAATGAACTTCCAAAGTTCAATGTCAAATTTCTTTCCCTTAGAATATGTCACTCTTTGGTGCACATATGGTCTGGCACAAACACAAAGAGGAAATGATTCTTCTTTTGCAGTGTGGAGATGAGCACCAATGATGCCAAAAGAGACCTTGACGACACCTCCTGTATTTTGTGCGAAGGAGGAGGGCGTGGAAGACGGAGCCCCCGTGTTGCCCTTTGTGTGGGGCAGAGAGAAGGTGATTTATTCTTTTGATCCTGATCAGAAGAAAGGTAAGAAAATAAATTTGGTGGAGAATAAGCCGGAGCATACAAATTGAGCAAGGTCCATCATTTCCCAAGCATCTCGAATGGACCTTTTTATGAAAATGTTCCTTTCACACCAGGGCAAGCCCTCACAATAAAGCAGGTTTCCAGTCAAAACGTTTGTCCGCTGTGATGCTGACAGCTGCCCAGTGGGGTGGGGCCACATAACAGCACCGCAGGCATCCAAGGGACATGGGTTCTCGACCCCTGTGTCAACCTCTAGCGTTCCCAGGGTCGGGTCAGCATCCTCGGGATGCCTGTGGTCTCATTTGGGGCACCTCTGGGCTAGCCCACAGCAGAGGGGCATTCTTTGCCGAAAGTGTTCCCAGCCCCACTTTGTGCTGGCTTTGTAGAATGAAGCTGTGCAGTGTGAAAAATCAAATGACTGGGGCCTGGAGGGTGGGGCAGAGGGTGTCAAAGCCTCCAGCAGCCTGGAAAAGACAGGCCAGCCTGCTCTCCGGCACAGCCGTGATGGGAAGGAGCTGGAGCTAGAGAAAGGACGCCTTCCTCCTGCGTCTCGTCGAGAGATCCCTAGGCCACACATAGTGCACATTCTATCCTGGCCTTTTGCACTTCAGCCATAAGGCAGCCACTGCAATTTACCATGTAAGGCACATGCAAATGGTCTCATAAATGTTTCCCTCCTATAGGGTCAGATATAACGAACCCTTGTGCACCAGGGTAGCAACAAATAAATAAGAGGCCGCTGGAACCAAAGCATTTCCCACAAATCCTTTGCCTTAGAGCTGTGTTCCATGGTTCTTTAGGAAGCTGCCCCAAGCCTTAGTGTCTCCTAGTTTGGGTGCATTTTCCTGCACCAGCAAACAATGTGGACAAATGGAACCCAAAGGGTGAGGAGAAAAGACAGGTGATGTGACAACTGGCCTCCTTTAGAAAGCAGGACAAATTCTGGACCGAACTCAAATCTTTCCCAAAAACATATTCCAAGTTACCAGGACAAATTTAAATATATCTTTATGTCCAATATCTTAGATTTAAGAAGGTGGAAATGTTAAATGCATACTTAAAGCAAATTTCCATGAAAAATATGGGGGAAAACAGCCTCTTTGCATAAGTGGTGATGTTCGCGTTGCTGTGCAATTTGCTTGTGCACAACATTTACTCTCTAGCGGTGGGTCATAAAACACTGCACTTGGCCACTTGGAGTTGGAAATTTTTAACAGCGCCTTACGCTTAAACATCCGTTTTCAGAATGAGTTAACATAGTTACTAAAATCAGTAGTAATCAGCCTACTAAATGGTGTACAGATAATTCTGTCCTTAGAAAGCATCTATATAAAGGGCAGAAAAGAGGATGAGTCCCTTTCTTTGAGAGCACCCATCTGTCTTGTGAAGGTCATGGTGGACTTGGCTTTCCTACTCACTGAGGGCCTCGGGGAGTCAGGAACCAGTATTACCCCAATAAGGAAGTCTTCCAGAGCTAAAGGCACCCCCCCTCACCAAAGCTCCTTTCTATTTCTGCCTCTAAAAACTTGACAAAGGTCATTCAATGAATACTGTGATAAAAATAAAAGAGAAATAAATGTCAATTTAAATCACTATTCTGTTAATCCATCCTGTCATTAGAAGTCACTAACCTGTACATAAGAATGACAAAATTCTCTCATTAATATCTTCGCCAGCTGCTTTGCATAGGTCAAAGATTTTAGGGGTGCAAGGTTATTTTTACCAAACTTCATCATACACACTCTGGAATTTCACATGAAAGTACCTGTATGACCTCTTTATTTTTTACTATCTTTATTATTATTATTATTATTTAAATTGAAAACTAATAATTGTACATCTATATGTAATATCATATTATGTTTATGTGTATTTACACATTGTGTATTGACCAATTCAGAATACTTAGATCATCCATCAGCTCAAATAGTTCTCACTTTTTACGAGAACATTGAAAGTCTTTAACTGCAAATGCTCACCCACTGCTGTGTGCTCATTTAGCATACTTGCATACTTTTACTCTTGAAATTCTCATGATTTTCAAGGGGTCTTGGGAAAGTGCACTGTGTATATTTAGTCATGAAGATTTAAGACAAAGTTGTCGTGTCAGCATGGTACATCTGCCAGAACCCCTTTTGATTCCAGACCTCTGCTTGAAATGTTGTCTTGTTGTGGTGCATGTTCTTAGACAATTGATGAGGAAATGGTTGCGTCAGTTGGGTTTACAAGTGACCTAAATTTAAGATGCCAAAAACTAATTTGGGGCAGTTGTTGGGGTATAGCTCCCATGTTGTGGTGGATGCCCACCCTCTATCAGAGTGCTCATGGGAATTCTGGCTGCTCAGCTTCTGCTCCAGCTCCCTGTTAATTGCCTAGAAAAGCGGTGGATGATGGCCCATTTATGTGAGTTCCTGCCATGCGTGTGGGACACCTGGGTATAGCTCTGGCTCCTGGCTCCAGTCCGCCACCTCCCCCAAGGCTGTTACAACCATTTGGGGAATGAACTGGTGGATTCCCAGCCTGTCTCTGTCACTTAGTCTTTCAGATAAGTAAATCTTTTTTTTTAAAAAAGCTAACTTTCAGTAACTAGAAAACATACCATTTAAAAAATAGTAATAATATGAAAGTGTCAAGATAGTACTTAAAACAGCAGACAAAAATGAAGAAATAAACTAAAATATACATTTGCATGATACTTAACATAGGGACTATTCATATCAAATCCTCAGCTTGCCTCCAATCTACATGTCATTCTATAGGTTTTCATCTTCATCAAGTCCTGTCTCATTCCCCTAACATCATGTCAATCAACAGAGACAGCTTCTTCGTCTTTCCCATTGCCTGTGTGGTCCTCAGGCCACACATGCTCTATGCAGCAGTAGCCATGTTTTAGAAGGTGTGTGAATGCTCTGCTTAATAGCAGGGTCCTCTAGGCTGCCTACCAGCCAGCCCCTGTGAGCAAATGAGAGAGATCATGGTGGCCACGGCTTTCATCTTAGATCTGGAGGCAACTGGAAGAGCTCAGCCACTTTGGGATTCTGCTTTGGAGAGGTAAGAGATACCCATTTCATGGAGGAGCTGAGACTCCGGGGTGCAGAAAGGCAAGGAAAGGAGCGTGGACCCAGACCACATTTCAGACAATTTCTCAGTGCTGTGTCAGTACTGATTTGCTAAAGATCTCTTTATTATTTTAGAGATGAAAATGATACATCCACGGAAATGAATTCTGTAAAATGAAAATAATAAAGACATCTGTCTGATAGGGCTGCTGTAGGAGTTAAAAGAAAGGATATACAAGGGGTCCTTAAAACATTCATGGAAAATGCATATTATGAAAAAAGCTATGTATAGACTTCAAAATGTTTTTGCACCACAATCAACTTGTCTTAATTCCTTTTTCCTTGAACTCTGAGTTATCATGCATGTGAAGCATAGCTGCCTATTATTTTTGTGTTGTTATGTGGCCATGAGTCACACTGTAGACGAAACAACTTTTTTTAAAAAAATAAAACAGAACTTTGAGTTAGAATAAACCTTAAAATGGAATACCATGCCTTACTGTTTTATAAATGAAGGGAGAGAAGGGCTTGCCAAGGTTGCCCAACTAGTTAGGGATAGGAATGAGACAAGCACCTCATTCCTAGTTCAAGTCTGCCTTCCCCGATATTGCAATATGCTTGTCATTTAAATCCAGCTTATTTAGCTATGGAGACAAGTCCTAGGATATTACTTGGGGACTACGTTTCAGTCTTTAGAAAAAGCATCTGGTTCCACAAACTTGATTTAATAAAATGCATCTGCCGGCTGGCTAAATGCAGCCACTGCTCTTTCTGATTATTTGATTGGGTGGGCAGCATATCGTGGGTGACCTAAAGTGCACATTTTCTGTGAAAGAGACCTCCCAGTTAGACACAGCCACTAGTTCCCTATTTTCCAGAAAAAAAAATTAACTATGTATGTGATGAATTTCATAATGAAAATATCAACCAATAGTTGCACTCTTCATCATTCCAGGTATCTGGAATCTGGGAGTAGAAGGAAGCTCACTTCCATGTGAGCAGCAGAAGATTAAGGAGAGAGTACATACACTTGGGAAGAGAAAATAGGCTATGCAGAAGAGTGTAAGGAAATTAGCTCAGCTGATTTGATGTGAACATCTGCAGAAATTGTTCATGGGCACTGTGTCTAATTAAATCCACCCGACATATGCATGCCTGTTGTCTGTGGAATGCCGTTCTTCCCCACACTGCACCTGTTGCTGGCAGAAGTGGACCATTCTATAACGGGCAATGTCAAATGGATGAGAGGGAGAGAAATTTTAGGCTCCAGTTGACTTGACGTAGAGATAGGCATATCACCAGTGGGAGAGAGCCATGTTCAGGACTCAGATCAGTCTGCAACGCAGATGGCTGGGAGTTTGGTAGTCTCTGTCTCCTATCTGAAGTCCTCACTGTTCTGACCAAGACAGTGGACTTCTGATCAGCAGTCAGTACAGATTTGAGAAACACTGACTGTGAACCAGACTTCAAGGATGGCATTGAAGTTGTTCCACTGGAAGGCAAAATGTTTGCTTTCCTATCAGCTTCTATTTGTGTACAAATGACAATCCTACAGATGACAAATGGTCTTAGTGCATCGAAATAGGTCTGCTTTTGGGCATGTGTTCCTTTGGTTGTTCCTCTATTGGTCAGGTCTTACTTTATGTCTAGCTATTTCTCTGAGCTGTTCCTTTGATAAATAAGTCTCCTTACTCATTAAGAAAGTCTCCTCAGGGTAGTAGCTGTTGCTGATCCACCCAGTCTGTCAGCTCCCCAGTGGGTGCAAATTGCCCAAAGAGGTAGCAGGGAGGAGGGATTGGTGATGCGGGCTCTAGACCAGCCCCAACTCCCCACTTGCTAAGTAAGTACTTCAGCCCTTTAGGCCTCAGTTTCTCCATCTGTAAGGCGGAAACATCATAGTACCCACTTTACAGGACTCCTGTGTGGTTGAAATGAAGCCCTCACTGCTAGGGGAGTTGTACCTGGCATGGCCGAAGTGCCCACTCACGCCAGGTATTTTTAGTGCTTATTATTGAACAAGCCATCACTAGCAAGTGCCAATTACAGCTCCGTGGTAGACGCCTTTGTCTCTTAAATTTGTTTCTAACTCACATGATTAAGTTGTGGTAGAGGACTTTCCAAGGTCAGAATAAAAAAGGAAGGAACTTGTCCTGGGATGAAATGTAGTTGTTTTCTGCTTGCCTGTCAGGTTACTATCTGCCTGGGTTCTTCCTGTTATCACAGAAGGATGGTGTTAACCCTTGCTAGACAGGTACAACTCAGCATGTATGTGGAAAAAAAATCAGTAAACTACCTATGCATGTACAGTATTGTATCAGTTTTTGTGGCCACCATATAACATTAGAATATCCAATCAAATGTATGCATGTAGCCATATAAGGGAGACAAAGAGGCTAAAACCATACATAAGGAAATAACCCTCTTTGCTTAGGGCTCAGGTTTTTGGATAAAATCCACCTGGGCCTAATGCCAGCATAAAGATAATAATAAAAGTCTACTTTGTCTCAGTATACAAAACCTGCTACAGCTCAGTGTGTGGATTTGTATTAAAAAGGAGACAATTACAGATTAAAGTTAAGCCTAAAGTTTCAAATAGATGTATGTAGGTCCCAGAGAACTTAAAGGAAAATGAAATTAAAAGATGAATTTATTTTGGTACAAAAATTTTGCAACTTATACATATCAAAGATGTACAAATAGTTCACCGAAAACGTGTATTATGAGGCCAGTGTTGTGGTACAGTGGGTTAAGCTGCTGATTGGAACACCTGTATCCCATCTCAGAGTGTTGGTTCTAGTCCTGGCTACAGCATTTCCAATCTAATGCTAATGCACCTGGGAAAGCAGCAGAAGATGGTGCAAGAACTTGGACCAAGTGTGCCCTGCCACCCACCTGTAAGACCCAGATGAAGTTCCTGGCACCTGGCTTCAGCCTGGCCAACTTTTTCTGTTGAAGTCCTTTGGGGAGTGAACCAGCAGATAGAGGGTATCTCTCTCCCTTTCAAATAAACAAAAAAAAATTGCAATGAAATAAACAAAGCATGGATTTTCAATTTTGGAATTATTGTCCCTGAATGACATAACGAAGATGATGGAGGTCATGATGTGAAGCATTTGGTGGTCTTGGCAGAGGTTATGGAATCTCAGGCGAAGGACCCAGGTGTGGAAATGCCACCTGATAGGGAGCTTCTGTGGTCACCGTACTCCAAGGGGTTGGGGGGACACACACGAGCCCACTGGTACTGGCATCGCACTCCCCACAGCATCTCCTAATGGATACTTCTCTATTTTCGTCTCTTCATCCACTTTTATTTCAGCTATCCTGAGATCTGAATGGTGATTAAAACACAATCAATTAAGCCAAGGCACTACTGTTGCCATGATGTATTTGAATTTGTGTTCCCGACATGTATTTAGAAGTTTTATCTTTTTATTCAACATAATTTATTCAGTAAACTTGTAAATAACGTTTTGTGATGTTTTAAATTAATGTATTGGTCTATTTTCCTGGGGCATTTAGAATATTTATAAAGTTTAATGTCAAACATAAAAAAAGCACTCAATAAACATTCATATTCACATTGCCTCTATATCACGTCTGAGAAATTTCTTCGCAAATTAACCCCCATGGAGTAAAAGTCTGTGTAAACAGATGGACTTTGCACCTTGCCCCAGAGGTCAGCTGGCGGGAGTGCTGGGAGGCTGGCAGCAAATCCCTTAGGGCAGGGCCTTCCCAGAAGAAAAGCTTGTCTTCATTTCAATTCCAGTGACTTGCACGGAAGCCGGCTTCCATCATTGACAGGGCGCCCAGAGAGGCTTGAAGGAGCGATGAAGATGGCTGCGATGAGGCAGAGCACTTTGTGCACCTCAGAGGCTCCTCCACGTGCCTTGTGAAAGGTTCACCATGGAACCTGAGAAATGCATTGGCCAGGCTTTTTCTTCTCTAGCAAAAATAAGACAGATAATTCCACCTGGGTTCTTGGATTTCCACAGCTAAGTGAACTTCAAAATATATTTGAATGTATCTCTAAAGAATCCAATTTGAGTATTTTTTTTTATGTCCAATGTGGAGTAATAGTGATAACAGCATCTCTGGGTTGGGAACCACAGAACTCACAAACCATTCAGATATGGCATATTTTGCACCCTTACACTGATATTGCTGTGAGAATAACCAACAGGAAATATACTCTGCATTGACGATTGTTAGGCAGTGATGCCTGCTGTAGTTTCCTTATTGCAGACAATCTGAGTGTCCCCCACAAGAAAACTCAGGAATGTAGCTATTTCCTGGCCCTCTGAATACTGAGTTTTGAGACACTGGATGCCCTTAATAGGAAATGCTTGCTTCACTGTGCTTCATGGAATATGAAGTATGTTTCACAACAAAGTGTCTATTGGCTCTTCTCCATAACATAGTACAGTTCAAAAGAACTTTGTTCAGGGAATGGCTAATTTCTTTTTTCTCTTTCTTTCTTTCTCCCCCCCACCAACCCCATCAACTATTGTTGGAGTGTCAGATGGGCATCTCTCTCATCTCAGATTGATGGCATCGTCTAGGACTTCCCACTTGGACAAGATAAACGAAAGGCTTCCATGGACAGGTATGTAACTGTGGAGACAGCAGCACTGCAGAAGAGGCCTGTGATCAGAAAGAATGTCTGTCCCACAGTCAACTCTCTGGCTCTGCAGTCACCTTTGACATGACTTGCTGAATAGGAGTTTGTTTTCCAATTTCCATGGTTCAGCCATAGGCCATGCAAAGTAAATACTAGTAAATGAGCAACAGTAGGTTCAAAGGAACATAAGACTAGAATCCCTCCTTCTTTTGAGGACCCTTTGGGTAGCATTCACATGTGAATCAATCTGTTTGGGGTCTTTGAAGTGACTTTGATTAAGAGTTGTGGCCCAATGGTAGTGAAATGGGTGGGACCATCAAAAAGAATTGGCAGTTCCAATATGGCCACGCAGCCTGTGCACTCCATCCAGAGACAGCCTCAGGAAAAGGCCCTGTATGCACAACTCTTTTAGCCTCAGGAAAAGAAACCAGAAACTCACGACTCATGGAGATTTGCTTGGGAGAGAGTTTTGCTTGAAGTAAAGAAAATACAGACTAAGGTTTCATGCTCCTACAAATCAGTCTGAGTTTAATTAATTTACAGCATATTAGATTCTTTTTTAGTGCTCTTTGATAAGCACAAAGAAATAATTTCTTTTTATAAAGTAAGCAATTTACAATACACAAAATTTGCCTGTCTTTATGAATAAAAATAATAATTTATGCCCTAAATTTCAAGAACCACATAAAATCAAGTGTTGTCTACCAAATTCTCCTTGATCATTCTAAAAATGCTAAAACTAATAACTATTAAATTTAATAGGCTTCCCAAAATATGTTTGGTGCAGCAATGTTTTGGAATAAGAAGTAAAAATAGCAATGTATTGAAAGATTAAAACTTTTACCTACTTTCACCTCAACAGAGAAATCTTGAAAATAATCCAAGAAACAGTTTCTTTGCTTTTTTTGTAACTGTTCAATTCATGTTTTTCAATTTAACTCAATATTTTCATCACTGTATGCTACTTTTCACTGCCAACTGCTGAACATTGTGGAATTGGTTTTTAATTCTTAAACTAACATAATTAATTTTGGAACCAAACATAAAGAAAATATTCCATATTATCAGTATACTTAGCAAAGTGGGAAAAAATCGGGGCATTCGTGTCAGACATAAATTAACTGAGTGACCTGGGTCAGTTGCCACAGTTTTCAGAGCTGTAGCCTCACCATTTGAAAGGTGGGAACATAATGCTTCTGGCTGAATTACTAGGAACACTAGGGATTTTTTAAAAAGTAACCCGTAAACTATGCAGTTAGATATTAGAAAATAGTAATTATTGCTATTGCATTTCTTAGCCTATTTTTTTAACTTTAGCAGGTCTACTAACAAATTTCATTTCAACTTGTGCTGCTTTATTTAAGGACAATATGGTATTTAATGCAATATTCCCAGTTTTCAGGAAATTTGTTTCATGAAAAGACACATATACCAAAGATTTTAAAATTAATTTCTCTTACAGTTGGTGATTTATACTATTAATTACTAAGGTAAGTGTTTTCTACAAAAATAATTTAAAATAGAAATGAAAAGCAGAACAACATAATTATTGGCTTAAAATTTAATGAGGACAAGCCCATTATAACAAAAATACATGGATTAATACCCAATGTGATTCAGAAGGAATAAGACATCTCTAGCTCATTTACTAGTGGAAAAAAACTCTGCCTCTCATTCAGTGCTGCCCATATCTGAAATCCATATTTCCCCATCATGTTGACTACTCCTAAGGAACCATCTCTGGCTGAGAATTTGGATCTTTAAGTCTGCCTGAAAAGACCAAGTGCTATAGTTCTCAGCCAACTTTATTAGCTAAAAACTGCAAGGTCTGTCCACATTTTGAGAAAACAGGTTGATAGATAGGTTTAGTAATCTTTAGGAGACACTGAGCACCTCAAAGGGTTATTAATATTAATAACCCTATAGCTACTGAGAAATATTTAAACCTTTTGACCACATTGCAAACTACTTGCCATCTAGATGTCAAAGATTTGGTTCTTTGGAGTCTACCAAGAGGGAACCCAGTAAGGGAGGTGGCTAAGTTTCTGAAACCCAAAGGGAAGACTTAGTAGCTGCAAGTCTACATTGACTCATGATGAGGCTGAGAATACTGCCTCTCTGTTTCAGATCTTCAGTTCGTCTTCATCAGTCTCCACCAATGCAAGCCATCAAGTGTGGCAATGCAGACTGTGTCAAAGGCCCCACCACTATCCTGCAAAAAGTAAGTCTTTCCTCTTAGGGGCTAAAAATGCTTTCTGTAATCCATAAAACAGTCTTACTCATAGAATTTGGATTTATTGAATATGGGAATAATGCTGTTATTTTCCATCATACTACATAGTTCTGTGAATTCAAGAGTTTACTTTCTTCTTCTAACCCAATGTTTCCTTTTCAAAAACTAAAATATTTCAAATTTCCATTAAAAGTTCAGAAGGAAAGCACAAACAGGAAGGAGCAGTCATCCTTCCTACACTTTCCTAAAGAGATAAGAAATTTCAGGAAACTCTGCTTGAATTCACAGAAGCTAGAGTGGAGGAGATTCACAAAAGCAGAGAAATTAAGTCCAACAGCTAATGAAGCAAGGTTAGAGGAAAGAGACCCCAAGGAGAAGTCAGTTCTCAATAAGAATAGAGCATAAGAAAAGAGATTTCTTGGAATGTGTTGCTTGCTGTCATCTAAAACCAAAAGAATGGGGAGAGTCTCCACAGAAGGAAGACAGAGGGGAAGGAGCCTTTGTCAGGTGGTGCCACACCAACATGGTGACTAGCTCCAGCCATGACCTTCGAAAATGAAAGAGCTGGGCTTTGGTTACTTGTGTCCGTCTGCTTCATTCACTCAGAGAATATGTGTAAGAGAGTTTTAATTGGCAATTATAGTCATTATTTACAACTGATAACCTTTCATATTTAGTGGAAATCTAACTAATATTTGCTGTTATGGCAAACATTGCAATAAAGCAATCTCTGGACTAGAGTGATCCCTGATAATTCTGTCTTATTTAGAAAGTGTTTGAATTTGAAACATGTGACCATGACCTACTTTTGCTATCATGCAGCACTGAATATATTGGATTTGATGGTTGGTTCAAATATGGCTTCTCTCTAATAGGGTACTTCCAAAAATTTGTGGAAAATGAAATTGGAAGATAAATTTATTTTGGTGCAAAAACCCTTGAAATCCATGCATAGTTTTTTCATAATATACATTTCCATGAACTTTTTGATGATTCCTCATACTGCAGTAATAATAATTATTATCTCCACTTGCATAACACTTCATCATATTTTACCAGGTACTCTCGTGTTTTTGCCGTGGGAGAAAGACAATGTTCTGACTTTGTAGATAAATAAATTGAGGCACAAAATAAGTGGAAATGGCAGTTCTTCTGGCTCCAAATCTAATAGTCCTTTTCCAACTAGTGTACAAATGAAATACAGTCAATAGAAACCATACCTTTCGTAAGTGCAAAAAGATTCCATGGTGACTTACTGGTATTGAGTGTGTCAAATTGTATAACCCAGGTGTCTTGCTAAAATTGATGCTAAAAACAATTTCAAGGGCTGTCAAGGGCCACCATCCTTCAAGGCCTGAATGATGTGACACCACTGATTGACACTACCCCAGCTCAGACCTCAGGAAGAGTCGGGGGAAGACAAGCCAAGTCACAATCCAAATTAGTGCGGCTGCTCCTGCAGCAAGAGGAACACAATGTGGTCTTTGACTAACCTTTCAATGCCCCGTGTAGCTGGAGCTCTGAGGGCGGTGCCGAGCTGACAGCCTGGAACATGGACCACCATGCCGCGACTGACGTGTAAATCACTCTCTGACTGCATTCCCCAATCTGGGAAAGGAGATGTCATCTTTGGACATTGCCCATCGTGTGTTTACACATAAATGGTCCCTCCACGTACCTCCCTCTACCTTTGCAAACGAGTGACATAATACAGGTGGAGGATACATTTTTGGAGTTTATTCTCAACACTGGTTGTTAGTTTTTAGAAGTATTCCTTTTATCTGAAAGTTAATCATGATTTCTTATGTTTTAAATGCCGAATCTTTTATCTAGAAGGTAGGATAGGGATGGTATCTAGTCAATGTAGCAAAAATTTTCAGTAAACTAGAAATAAGAGCTTGTCTCAGGATTCAACAGAACTTTTGGTTACTTTATCAACAACCTCATCTCTGCTTGCCATTAAAAAGAAAAAAAAAACACAATAATTTGGTGGGACCATTGAGATCTTGCTCCCTGGTCTCCCAGCCTATCTGAACTATGTGTACTCTAGTCTCCATTACTGGCTTCTATGTGCCTGGTAAAATACCACCCACTTCTTAGACATCACTTTCTCATCCTCTCCATACCAAATGCCTACTTGGATTGTTCACCACCTGCCAGGCTTTAGTCCCCCACTCTGCTGCCTCTGTAGCTGTCGCCCTCAGGGCCATCCCTCCCCTGTCCTCTGGCTCTGTACAAGTACCTCTCCATTGGTCTCTTCCTCATACAGGTGATTTGGCAAAGTCATCATAGCATCCTGAGATGTTCAATCTGGCCACAAAATTTATTAATTGGCCATTCCTATCCTTTTAGGAATTCCACTGATTGTTAAAGCCCAACCACCCAGGGTAGAAATGTATTAGCAGTTCTTGAAAATATTAACAAGGATGACATCAGTTTGCCTAAAATAAAACATCTTGTTTTATTTTAATTCCTGTTAACAAGGCTCATCGAGAATTATCAATGTTTGTGACCCTCACACGGGGACATGGATTTTTGAGTATTTTTGATTTTGAAGATCTATGATTTGAATGGAGATTCTACATTTCTAAAACATCTCTTGATAATGTCAGTGCTGTTGGTCTGTAGCCACACTTTGAGTAGCAGGGAGCTGTGTATTACTTTACAGAGATTCACAAAGCAGAGAGTGAGGGGGCAGGAATGCTAAAGAAAATATGAAAGTATGACAACAAGTTTGTGGTCAAGGTTATTATTTTTAATTCCACTTCTCCATAAACTTTTTTGAAATATCCTGCTATAATTCAGATTCTTCTTTTTTAAAAAAATCATAAATGTCTTGTAAAAATAGAGTTTATACTACTGGAAATCCATCATGGTTTTAGGAATTCCTACATATTTAGAATCAATAGAGTAGTCAAATAAATGAAATTGAAAGTGACCTAAATTTTTAATTTTTGCCTTCCTTGGTTTGTAAGATTCAGATAATTCTTTAAAAGTATAGTTTATGTATAGGCTGATCTGTTACAATTGCTTACTTACTTACCAAAACTCATAAGAGAATTCTGAGAGAATACAAGTTGTCTTGGTACCAAAGTTTTCAAGTTTTGAAACTTTCATTACAGCTATGGAAAGCAATGCTTTTGGTTAAATACAATCATCATATTACATCATTTCTTAATATTATATTTAGTGTTCAGGGATAGACATAGAATGCTTTGGAATTCCAATTGTTCAACAAATATTTGAATGTCAGGCCATTTGGATAGGGCCCATGGATAGAGTATGAATAAGACAGACACAATCCTTGCCTTCGCTGAGATTTCACTCTGCATTACTTTACTTTTTTTTTCCTATTAAATATATCTTATGACTTTGTGATATTCTCCTCAACAACTTTTTAAAGTAAGATATTGATCTTAAATATTGATCCAGGGGCCAGTGCTGTGGCGTATTGGGTAAAGCCGCCGTCTACAGTGCTGGCATCCTATGTGGGAGCCAGTTCATGTCCTGGCTGCTCCACTTTCAATCCAACTCTCTGCTATGGTCTGGGAAAGCAGTGGAAGATGTCCCAAGTCCTTGGACTCCTGCACCTGTGTGGGAGACCTGGAAGAAGCTCCTGGATCCCGGCTTCAGATCAGCACAGCTTCAGTCTTTGCAGCCAACTGGGCAGTGAACCAGTGGATGGAAGACTTCTCTCTCTCTCTCTCTGCCTCTGCCTCTCTATAACTCTGCCTTTCAAATAAATAAATCTTAAAAAACCTCTTGATCCAAAGTTAAAAATAAGGGAAACTGGAATATTTCTGAATGTTGCTATAATTGGAAATATCATGAATCTTGCACATACTGAAAAAAAGAGGGAGAGGCAGAGAGAGAGAGCGAGCAAGCAATAGAGATTTCATCTGCTGATCCCCTTCCAAATATCCACAACAGCCATGATGGACCAGGCTTAAGGGAGGAGCTGGAAATGCAAATCGTCTCCCACGTGGGTGGCAGGGACCTACCTTCTTGAGCCGTCCTCTGCTGCCTCATAGGGTGAGCATTAGCAGGAAACTGGAACTGATAGTGGAGCTGGGTCTTGAGCACAGGTACTCATGGGAATCAGATAATAAGAAAGTGGAGTCTTAACTGCTACACCAAACACCTGCTCTGCATCTGCTTTTTATACATGCTTATGTCCTTGTGTATTTATAAGCTTATGGCTTCTGCTCTCATGATATGTTGCACCTACTTCTAACTTTTATGCTACACATTGTATTATAATTAATTACTTAAGTCTGTCTTTTTAACAAGGTCTTTTTTTTTTTTTTTGACAGGCAGAGTGGACAGTGAGAGAGAGAGAGAGACAGAGAGAAAGGTCTTCCTTTGCCGTTGGTTTACCCTCCAATGGCTGCTGCGGCCGGCGCATCGCGCTGATCCGAAGCCAGGAACCAGGTGCTTCTCCTGGTCTCCCGTGCGGGTGCAGGGCCCAAGGACTTGGGCCATCCTCCACTGCCTTCCCGGGCCATAGCAGAGAGCTGGCCTGGAAGAGGGGCAACCGGGATAGAATCCGGTGCCCCAACCGGGACTAGAACCCGGTGTGCCGGTGCCACAAGGCGGAGGATTAGCCTGTTAAGCCATGGCGCCGGCCAACAAGGTCTTAAGCTTACTGATAGAACCATGACTACTTTTTGAGTTGCTAAGTTGGAAACTGGGCCTGTCTGCACCCAGTAAATCATATTGATAGAATTTTGCAAACATCTTTCAAATCATCAAAACTGTCACCCAGCAACTACTATGGTCTGCTCACTTGCTCATGCTCAGGGCCTCCCATCTTATACTTTCAATCTGACATCTACAGTGGCCAGAGGCAGCTCATGTCACTTCTGGCTTCTGTGAATTCTCACTACTATTGAGATAAAACCCAAAACAGTACACAAGTTCCATGAACAATTATATGGGGAAATATTGCACTCCATATACCTCCTGCGACTTATACTGATTTTAGTACAGATGCTCTTACACGTATGATGGATTATATTCCAATAAATCCCTATTGAGTTGAAAATACCATAAGTCAAAAATGCTTTTAATACACTGATCCTGCCTCACAGCTTAGCTTAGCAACACGGTGCACTGTAGAGAATCGGTGGTTTCCCCAGATGACCATGTGTTGCCTGTGAGCTGTACGCTGCCACTGCTCAGAGTTGCCACAGAGGATCAGACTACATTTTACAAGTCCAGGAAAAGATCCAACTTCAAATTTCAAAGTGAGCTTTCTATTGAATGTGTATTGCTATTGCACCATTGTAGCTGAGAAGTCCTAGGTTGAACTAGTCTGGTCTAAGATGATCTACTCTCAAACAGACATCTCCAGTTTTGCTTAAGCCAGGTGTTTGAAGTTCATTTAACTGTGGAGTGTTCCATCCCATCAGCACACCCATGCCAGTGATTTCTAGGACACACTTCTGGGAGTTAACTAGGGATGCACAGGCAGTTGGATGTGTGCATGAAACTCTTGCCCTGGGATTTACAGCTGCCTTTCTGAGGGATGCCTGCATCAGCCTCCCAGAGTGCCCGCTCGGAGCTGGTGTGTTTGATGAAACACAGCTGATTCCACTTAAGATTTAAGGCTGAAGGAGACTTTTAAAACCATTGAATACAACTCACTGATTTTATATTTAAAGGAAACAAAGGCCAGAGGTGGAGAGACTTACTCAAGACCTCACAGGTAATCAACTAGACATGAACTACACAAAAATAAGCTAATGCAGAAAATGGCAGTAATGGGATTTGGGGGAACAGACCATCTGTAAATAAGAAAAGAAGCTGGGAAAATAAAATAAAAACTAAGTGTGACTGTCCAGAGTGCTGTTTTCCAATGGAAATAATGTGAACTACAAATGCAAGCCACATCATGTAATTATAAATTTCTAATAGCCAAAAAACAGTAAAAAGAAGCATGAAAATAATTTGAATAATTTGTTTTATTCAACTCAACATATGCAAATTATTATTTTGTCATATAATCAATATTAAATACTATTAATATGCTATTTTCCTGTATATTTTCAGAAATTTATTTGAGAGGCAACACAGAGAAGGAGAGACAGCTAGAGAGAGACAGTTGGGCTTCTAATCTGCTGGCACTCCCCAAATGCCTGTAAAAACTGGGAGCAAAGCCAGGTGCCAGGAACACAAGGTAAGTCTCCCACGTGGATGGTAGGGACCCAATTACCTGGGTCATCACTGCCGCCTCCCAGGGTTTACATTAGCAGGAAGCTGGAGTCAGGAGCCAATGCTAGGAATTGAACCCAAGTACCCTGATGTGGAATGCTGATGTTTTAACTGCTTAAGGCTAATACGTACCTCTAATTCATTTTTTAAAAACTAAGTCATTGGAGTTTGCTATACATTTTATACTTTACAGAATATCTTACTTTAAACCAGCCACATGTCAATGCTCAGTAGCTGTGTGTACTAGTGATTATTATATGAGACTCCAGAGATAGGACACTTCCATCATTTCAGAAAGGTACTGGACAACATTGATTTAGAACAGTAATTCTTAATTGGGGGTTATTTTTCTACCTCACTGAGGATCCATGGCAATATCTGGAGGCATTTTTGGTTATCACAATTGAGCAGGAATATGCAACTGACATCCAGTGGAAATAAGCCAGATATATTGGTAAATACCCTCCACAGCTCAGGATATCCACCTGTTCCAACAGCAAAGTTATGATCTGGTCCCATGTATCAATAGTGCTGAGGCTGAGAAATCTTAGAGAATTGGATAACTTCATTAGCAGAGTTTCAAATAATAACATGTACTATGTCAACATTTCATAATTAAAGACACCTCACCAAATGCAGTAAGTGTTACACTGTGTCAAATGCAGAAATGAAGCAGAAAAGGTAATAATCAACATTGCTTATGGCTTTATCTGCTACATGACTAACATAAGATCTTGCATATAGATGAATGAAAAGGAGAAATACAGGAAGGAAAATGAAGAAATGAAGACAAAAGTAGGGGAAGCAGAAGGAAAAGGGAAAATAAAGATAATACACTAAGTTGATAGAGTGGGATAGAAATTAGAAGATATGGCAGAGGAACATCGAATCTAAATAATGTATGGAGAAAACTAGCCTCACTGGCCATTGTCCATCTTCAAATGTTTTAATAACTACTCCATGTTTCCCCTCCATTCTCACACAATGTTCCTAAAGGACCCTCTAGCTACCTCCAACAATAAGCTTTTATTGCTTTTTTTCCTGTAAGAGTAAAAAGAAGCTGTTTTCTGGAAGGATGTTGCTCTGCACTGGGATTGGACAGCAGGCTGACTGGAGATACAACGGGGTCAGTGTCTGGACAGCAATCTGTCATGAAGCAAAGCCTGTCATAGACAAGCCTCGAGATACAGACAAAGACGTGTGACTATTATTTTCCAGACAGAGCTTGTAAAGCACCTTGGGGCCAAGGCTCTGCATGGAGCCCTGAGCTTCGATGTTGGACCACCTGCCAGGAACTGCGAGTCAGGCTGACCTCTCCCAACCCAATGTGAATAACTTCTGAGAGGTAGTCCCCACATAAGGCCGGGGCTGCGAGCAGATGAAGAAAGAGATGAGATTTATAGCTCCAGATATGTCTGTCTTTTGAACATGAAATGGCACATTAAGGGGGAATGGGGACTTGGCTAAAAGGCCTATAGCCAAGCACGACCAGTTCAACGTTCAGAAGCTTGGGTTAGCCCAGACCAGACTGAAGAGGAAAGAAAGCATTGGTATGTTTCATCCTGGACAACTACTCAAGAATTCTGTGATACATTTTTAAAAAGCCTTACCTCCTATGATTTTTTTTTTCCCCAGAAGGCAGTGTTTGCCTGGGAACCTTGGTTCAGTAAGCACTGCAGATGAGCAATCATGCCAGCATCTAGGGAAGGCTATCTTCTACTGGAAAAGACCTGGAAAAGAACTCTGCATGCCATTAAAAACCCCCTCCAAGTCAAAGGAGAACTAGGTTTTGTGTCTTTAATGTCATTTTGGTTCTTCCAACCTTGAAGAAATTGCTTAGACTCTTGAAAATCCTGATGATTCTTTTAACATTGTAAAAGTCAGCAATTTCAAAAGCCAAGGTTATGACAGCCTCCAGATACGGTTCTTGGGTGTACGCAGTGCTACTTACTCCCAAGTCACCTCTGCTTTTTTGATGACTAGTTAGAGTAGGGAGTGTCACCATCAGAAAATAGCCCATTCTGGAAGGACCGCATCTTCTCCAGAGTTTTGAGGGACAAAGAGGAGCTCTGCACAGAAGGACTGAGGTTAAATTTCAGATTCCACCACAAACATGTCTGAGGCTACACCGGGAAAATACATACACAATGAAAACACAGACAAGAGAGATTTGCACAGCTTTTCACTTAGGTCAAAAAAACATGTAATTTGTTAAGGAAGAGGGCACTAACACGTGCCATGTCACGCTGGATTTTCTTGAAAAATAAAAAAAAAAATAACAAAGTTAAACTTTCAGTCAACCTGAAAATATTAGCTTTTTATGGGGGCAGGGCGGAACGAATGGAACAGCAGTGGCTTTTTTTTTTGATTGCCCATTTTCTGAGTCTTCTCAAAGAAAGAATGATAGGGGAACGAGGCAGACAGGAAATGGAGATAGGCAGAAAAATATTGGGCAAGTATTTATTATAGATCCAGTCCAGGTAAGCTTGTATTTCTAGTGTCCCTGGTCTATGGTAGGGCATAGTGATTGATAACATTGTTTCTTTGAGACTGAAATTTGAAATGTTTTCATTGAAGGCAGAAAAATGCAAATGAGTAAGTAGCATGCAGGACGTTGTGGACAATGAAGCTCATGGCAGTAGTTTATTATTTCTAACTTGGAAGTGGCAAATACTTTCTAAGAAATAAAACACATAAGTTTACGGGAGAAAAGAGGAATTAATAGTGGAAAATTTTCTTCTCCAAACTATACAACACATTTTGGAAGGGAAAAAAAAGAAAGAAAGAAAGACTTGCCCACAGCATGATAGGGCAAAGATCAGGATCTAATGGGCCTGAATTTATTAACCAAACTCTGTCAAAAAGCAGGGTATCTAAGATACCATGAGAGATTTAAGAGTTTCACAGCTGGGTCTAGTTGTTCAAATGCTTATTTCATGATTTTGATTGAAATTTTATCCTCTGCTTTTTTGAACAAATATTAAGCCTTCAAACTTTTACATTTTCCCTTTCTGGTTTGTAATTATTTTGACTCATTCCTTCAAATCATTGATTACGAGTATTTTATCATAAGAAAGTCCTCTCTCCTCTGGCATCACCTCTCTTTTGAACAACAGTCATGTGCTTTCTAGAGTTAATTTTAAATATCAATGATGATGATGATGATACAGTGCTGAAGAAGGCAATTGGATACTTAATGTCCTTTCTCCCCAGGGGCAGTGGATTCTGGTTTATTAGCTGAAGCAAACTCTAGTTCTCTCCCATTCATGCCTTTGATCACAATTTCAAACATTCCATTGGGTCTCAGAACGGAAAGACTGGTCTCCAAAAAAAAAAAAAAATGTCAGTTGTGTTGCTGTCCTGAGTTTTAGGCTGGGACATAGCAGAGAGGGCAATGGTGGTCTGGTTAATAATTCCACAGTTTTAGCCAAACGGAAGGCCAGGGAGAGCTTACTGTACTTCAGCTCCCTCCCTCCTGCTCTCTTGGTAAAGACAGGAATGCGGAGGGAGCTGACCCCCAGCATCCGCACAAAGAGCGCTGGACAATGGACAAGGTCGACTCTTTCTCTACAGACCTGCCTTTGTGCTCCCTGTGGGGCTTGATCCTGGCGGCCCGGGGCTCAGTAGGCGCCAGGGAGATAGATGTGACGTGCTCCCCGCATCCCAGGCAGCAGCTGAGCCACTTTCACACAGGCGGGCAGGTACAGCCCAGCCTGGTAACAGATGAGAACCCCTGGGGGGCCCTTGACTATGGAGAATGAAAAATCAAAAGAAACCATATTGGACACAGATACAAAGGGAGCGCCCTGCTCTTTCTCTCTCCTTTCTCTCCTTCCTTAGGAAGCAGCCATGAATGTGGAAAGCTGAGGGAGGGGGAGGGGACCGCCGAGTCGTCCTTTAAGCCCACTGCAAGTCCATGTTCTGTCTTTTCTGGGAGATGAGGGGCGAACTCGGGCATGAAAGCTTTCCAGACCCTGTGTCCCTTGCTTCCCGCGAGGACCCCAGCGGTTCACATCCGAAGAGCAAGGCCAGCAGCCTACTGGGTTGTTTTGGGGGAGAGAGGTAGATGCTTGTGAGCAAGACCCAGAGGTGAACCAACAAAGTATCAAGGAATAGTGGTGACCACGGGAAACATTTTCTCAAGTTCAGAAGTAGGTGGGGAAATGCATTTGAAAAGATGCACTGGGTACCAAAAGGATGGAATTTCTTTTAATGTGATAGAAATAAATTCTTTATTTCAATATTAAAGAAGGACCTAACTTTCCTTCCCTAATTTGCTTTAAATCAACTACTATCTGGTTTAGAGCAATTTTCTGCTGTTTTTAAAATATTAACTTTTTATGAGATAGCACCAATTTTACAGTCTACTCATATGGCCAAAAATATGCTAAGAATGATAGCTAATTACCAGGATTCTGAAGGAATGCATTGTAATTGTGTGACCCATTTTGGTGAGGTTAAATCTTGGCTAAAGTCTGGGTCAAAGAGGGTTCCCAGGGTTCAGAAGTGAGCATCATCATCCCTTAATCTTCCTTGATCAATACATCAAAGTCAGAAATGAAGGGCAAATGTAACTCAAACGATGTTGATATACACCAGAATGTATAAGGAATCTGTTTAAAATATTATGTGGCTATAAATAATTCACCATCTAAGCATACATTAATCCTTTGACAGGAATCAAGGCTGCCTTTACCATGTATGACATACACACATATGACATGCACTCACATACTAGTTAACCTGTATCTTGGAAATAGCATGCTAGCAGGGAGTTTGTGACATGTAAAAATCTCTTAATCTGAAGTTAAAACACAGTTACTTAGCTCACCAATGTGAAGTTAATTCAGTAGAATAACGGCTTTCCCTATGGGGCAAACTCCTATGGTTAAGGAAAGAGCACTTGCTATAATGGTAAAGAAATCTATATTCAGGTCCTGATCACATTAAATGATAATGGACTAATGTGGAAATACACACTTCACGACATATGTCCTCCTTCCCATACATGTGGCAGATATCAATAATCAAGCTTGACACTTGGCTCCCGCCTGGAGCATCAGAATCATTCTCAACAATATTCTAGGCGTTGTAGAGGATGACCTCCTACCTGTTAGCCTTGGTCTAGTCTCTTAATCAATTTGTGCCTTAGTTTCTTTATCAGGAAAATGATCACAAAAGATTAGAGACCTGCATGTATATAGGATTTTGAATTTTTTGAAATAGGTTATTAAGAGATAATATATAGGGGCCAGTGGTGTGTGTAGCAGGGTAAACTGCTGCTTGTAATGCTGGCGTCCCCTATTGGAGTGCTAGTTTGAGTACTGGTGGCTCTGCTTCCCAACTACCTGCCTGTTAACATGCCTGGGAAAGCAATGGATGATGGCCCAATTTCTTGGGCTCCTAAAGATCATGTAGGAGACCCAGATGGAGTTCTGGGCTCCTGGCATTGGCTTTGCCCAGCCTCATCAGTTGTTGCTATTTGGGGGAGTGAACCAGTGGATGGAAGGTCTCTCTTTGTCTCTCCCTCTATCTGTCACTTTGTTTTTCAAATAGATAAGTAAAGGAATAAATAAATCTTTTATAAAAGGGAGATGATGTATATCTCTCTTTTTGAAGGTAGAGAGATGATGTTAATATAGAAGGTTTTGAGTTGAGTCCATCTAAAAATAGGTTAAAATATGCATAATGTCTGGGAATCCATCCATTTTTAGAATTATATCATGGCTGCCTTACCTTAAGAAACTGTTGCTCGCTTTTGGGAGGCAGTGACAGAGTCTTAGATGCTGCCCCAGGAACACGTGTTGTCACATCCTTTCCCCTCTTCCATTTCATATGGAAACCAATAAAGGCCCTATCTCCAAATACAGTCACAGTGGAGGTTAGGGCTTCAACTTATGAATTGAGTGGATAACTGAGGCATAATTCAGCCAAAACAAGGGTGGAACCCAGGCACCTGTGTGTTTTGAAGCTCTATCCCAATGTGCAGCTAACCCTGAAAAACTACAATTTTGAAAGGATAAACATCAATCTGCTGTTCACAGTAAGCTTTATCGTTCTCTTTAAATTTTTAAATTTCAAATATTTAGTTACCTTTAAAAATATTAAAATACTTTCTCTCAGTTGGTACTGTTAATACATTATTGGCTTCATCTGTTTACAAAGCCATCCCAAAGTACTGAATACAATAGAAGTGGCTGGAAAAAGTCCATAGGAACCTATAGGAGGACAGCTAAACAAAGAACCAACAACGCTTTAGTTTTATGAGCAGCAAATCATATATAACTGTGGATGACAAAAGACTTTAAGTCGCCATGTTTAAAATTATAAACTCAGCAACCAACAAGAGGCACTTGCTTACTTCACAGTATTTTTGAAAGCACCCATAGGATTTTACAAGTATTTAACCCTTTAGGCCTCTGGGGCATTCTCATTAAGATAACTATCATGTCTAGTAACACAAGATCATTAGACTTTTTAATTCTCAAACATTTGTATTAATAGCATTTTCCATTATAGAAACTTAAAGTTTGGTACCACATCACATCTTGACAGTACTTCTAACATAATCCAAATAGCCTGATTAGTTGGTGTCTCTATAAGATGAGAGAAATAGGTCCTTCGATTTTTTCAGTTGGGCCCAAACTGGAAAAACCAAAGTCTAAGATTTACCGGAAATTTTAGAGTCCAGATTGTTTGAAACTTTGATTTTTTGAATGCCTGTCAAGAATGCCAAGAAGGCTCAAATTCCAAAATATCTGGTTGAAATAAGAGAAAGTATGGTTAACTGAGGTTACTAAAAACAAAAAGCTATTCAAATCAATTGGCAATCTACAAAAATAGTTAAAGATTTTAAAAGCTATTATTAAAATTGCTATATTGGTCTACTATGCTATGTTGTATGTGTGTACATATTGTATGTCCACATAGGAAAATTTTATTAAGAGTTTTATTTTAATTGGCTTATAGATAAGATTGTCCATAAATTGAAGCTGCAAAAATCAATCAAAGATACATTTTAATTTGTGTGACCTGAATATGTGTATCATATGTTTTAAACTTGTTGGTAGAAAGAAACTAAAAACATTTTAGATGGTTGTGCTTAAGTTTACTGGTTAAACAAACTACACCATGTTAGATATTTAACAGGTGTTTTCAAGTACATGATTCTTAAAATTTATAGAAGGCATTGGACCTTCTGGTAAATGTTTTCTTAAGTTGTTATCTAATGGTTGAAACTGTTTGCTAAGTATTCATGTGATATTGCTATTGTCAGCAAGCGATCTAGGACTTGCGCCCTCATTTCTCTATTCTAAGCCCAACTTGTTCTTTCATTTCTCTATTCTCTTCAAGGTAGGAAACTAATTCTATTATGAAGGAATCTGTAGGACGCACAATGTAATCTTTAGACCTTATAAAAGAGATGGCTAACATTTTTCTGTAATAGCATAGCCAAAATAAGAACTTAAATAATAATCTCATAGCTAGATTTACTTCGCCATCAACGAAGTATACAGTAAGTAGAAAAAAACCTCCCTTTCAGACCAAAGGGAAAGAAAGTTTTAAAGTGAGAATATAATTTTCCTCATGGGCATTGTCTACCTTAGAAAAACTACTACAGAACATGCCTGTGACTATAGACTTGTAGTTCAGGCCACCAAAGATTAGAGATGGGACTTGGGCACTCCCTTGACTTGCATCCTCTGGTCTGCTTTAACAAAAACCAGGAGGAAAAGAAAGCTCGGCATCAGAAGCAATGGGTGGCAGGCCTATTAATGGCTGATCTGTACAGGGATCTGCCCTCAAGGAGACCCAATAGGCCAGTCCACTGCAGTGGCTTTCAATGTGGTAAGCCTGGGCTTCAGCAGAAGTCAGCTTGTGAAGAGCCCTGGCAGCTCTGCCAAGAGTTGGATCACTGGAAATGGACCTGCCCAGGTCAGAGCCACAGATCTTATTGGCTCTAAGCTGAAAAGCCCTTCACTCAGCCCAACTTCCAAAGTGACCACTGCAGCTGAGGGTATGGCCAAGTAGGGTCAGCAACATTCCAGGCAGAACTGTAAATTTCTTGTTAGAGATGCCCCCTGCCTTTACCTGGCCAGCTCTCCTCCCAGGCCAACCAAGTAATGAAAGTCAACAGAGTGCCTTCCCCTAGGAGGTTCACACCTCCCTTAGGATATACCCCATGTGAAGAGATAGATAGGTCCTGGCCTCTTAACTTACAAGGCCTAAAGCCCACCAGATTATTAACAAGCCCCTTCTGTCAGGTTCTATTTGCCTCTCAATCAGAAAACTTAATTGTAGCTTAGACAGCACCTTTCTTAGCTCCTCTAATAATGACTCTGTCCTTTGTTCTAGACCCTGTCTAGCGCACTTGGGCCTAATTCCCTTGTAATCATAACCTCTACTCTACCACCAATGGCTCTACTCCCAACCTGTGTGTACTGATGGTCCTCTTCCCCACTTAATGCTGTATAATTGTTCAGACCTGGTAAATGCCACTCTTAGGATCATTGGTTACTATCCTCACTCTGTCTTTTATGACCTTGTCTAAATATGATCAGAATCGGCAAACTTGGAAGGCTTCCATAGCCATGGCAACTCATGACGAGAGCCTAGGGTGGTTACTGGCGCCATAAACTAGAGTGTCAATTTGTTGGGTCAACAACAGGAGCCACTGTGCACTTGCTCCTGATGTGGGATCTCTGTCCTTAATGTGCTGTACATTTTGATTTAATGCTATAACTAGTACTCAAACAGTATGTTTCACTTTGTGTTTCTATGTGGGTGCAAACTGTTGAAATCTTTATACTAAATTGATCTTCTGTATATAAAGAGAATTGAAAATGAATCTTGATGCAAATGGAAGGGGAGAGGCAGCCGGAGAGGGGAGGGTTGTGGGTGGGAGGGAAGTTATGGGAGGGGGAAGCCATTGTAATCCATAAGCTGTACACTGGAAATTTATATTCATTAAATAAAATTTAAAAAAAATATTAAAATTATCTTTGATTACTAATAATTGTTCATACTTATGGGATACACTGTGACATTTCAATACATGTATACAATGTATACTTATCAAATATGGGTAATTTATATTTCTCCCTCATTTTCATTACTTTATGATTGGAGCCATGTAGTGACTCTCTTCTATTTACTCAGAAAGTTTATGTTATTATGAACTACAGTCACCCCACTTTGCTATGTAACACTAGGAACTCAAGTCTTCTATTTAATTATGATTTGGTACCCATTACATAATCTCCCTCTATACACCCTACCCTGCCCAGTCTCTAGTAATTGCTATTTTATGTTCAGATTGTTTTTTTTTTCATAGCTTTCATGTATAAAGAAGAAAGTGTAGTTTATGTCTTTCTGTGTCCAGGTTATGTCACTTAACATAATGCAAATAATTCCATCTATTTTGCTACAAGTGACTATATTTCATTATTTTCTATGTTTGAATAATATTCCATTGTGTATACACGTCATATTTTCCTTATCCATTCATTTCTTGATGAGCACTTAGGTTGATTCCATATTTTGGCTACTGCAATAAACACGGTGGAGTAGACATCCCTTTGATATAATGATTTCATTCTTCATGTTTACACATCCAGAAGTGAGATTACTGGATCAGCTAGCAGTTGTATTTCTAGATTTTTTTAACTTTTATTTAATGAATATAAATTTCCAAAGTACAGCTTATGGATTACAATGGCTTCCCCCCCCCCCATAACTTCCCTCCCACCCACAACTCTCCCCTTTCCCGCTCCCTCTCCTCTTCCATTCACATCAAGATTCATTTTCAATTCTCTTTATATACAGATCAGTTTAGTATATATTAGGTAAAGATTTCAACAGTTTGCCCCCATATAGCAACACCAAGTGAAAAATACTGATGGAGTACTAGTTAAAGCATTAAATCACAATGTACAGCACATTAAGGACAGAGATCCTGCATGATATTTTTTTTTAAGAACTGGTTAACTTTCTATGAAATTTCCAATTTAACACCAAGTTTTTTTTTTAATTTTCAATTATCTTTATATACAGAAATCGATTCAGTATATACTAAGTAAAGATTTCATCAGTTTGCACCCACACAGAAACCCAAGGTGTAAAAATACTGTTTCAGTACTAGTCATAGCATTACTTCACATTGGACAACACATTAAGGACAGATCCCACATGAGACAAAAGTACACAGTGACTCCTGTTGTTGACTTAACAATTTGACACTCTTGTTTATGGCATCAGTAATCTCCCTAGGCTCTAGTCATGAGTTGCCAAGGCTATGGAAGCCTTTAGGGTTCGCCGACTTCGATCTTATTCCGACAGGGTCATAGTCAAAGTGGAAGTTCTCTCCTCCCTTCAGAGAAAGGTACCTCCTTCTTTGATGGCACCGTTCTTTCCACTGGGATCTCACTTGCAGAGATCTTTCATTTAGGTCTTCTTTTTTTTTTTCCAGAGTGTCTTGGCTTTCCATGTCTAAAATACTCTCATGGGCTCTTCAGCCAGATCCGAATGCCTTAAGGGCTGATTCTGAGGCCAGAGTGCTGTTTAGGACATCTGCCATTCTATGAATCTGCTGTGTCTCCCACTTCCCATGATGGATTGTTCTCTCCCTTTTTGGTTCTATCAGTTAGTATTAGCAGACCCTAGTCTTGTTTGTGTGATCCCTTTGACTCTTAGACCCATCAGTGTGATCAATTGTGAACTGAAGATGATCACTTGGACTAGTGAGATGGCATTGGTACATGCCACCCTGATGGTATTGTATTGGAATCCCCTGGCACATTTCTAACTGCACCATTTGGGGCAAGTCCGATGGAGCATGTCCCAAATTGTACATCTCCTCCCTCTCTTTTTCCCACTCTTATATTTAACAGGGATCACTTTTCAATTAAAATTTAAACACCTAAGAATAATTGTGTGTTAATTACAGAGTTCAACCACTAGTGCTAGAACAAAAAAAATACTAAAATGGATAAAGATTTACATTGTACATCAACAGTCAGGACAAGAGCTGATCAAGTCACTGTTTCTCATAGTGCCCATTTCACTTCAACAGGTTTCCCCTTTGGTGCTCATTTAGTTGTCACTGATCAGGGAAAACAAATGATATTTGTCCCTTTGGGACTGGCTTAATTCACTCAGCATGATGTTTTCCAGATTCCTCCATCTTGTTGCAAATGACTGGGTTTCATTGTTCCTTACTGCTGTATAGTATTCTATGGAGTACATGTCCCATAATTTCTTTATCCAGTCTGCTGTTGATGGGCATTTGGGTTGGTTCCAGGTCTTAGCTATTGTGAATTGAGCTGCAATAAACATTAAGGTGCAGACAGCTTTTTTGTTTGCCAATTTAATTTTCTTTGGGTAAATTCCAAGTAGTGGGATGGCTGGGTTGTATGGTAGGGTTATATTCAGGTTTCTGAGGAATCTCCAGACTGACTTCCATAGTGGCTTAACCAGTTTGCATTCCCACCAACAGTGGGTTAGTGTCCCTTTTTCCCCACATCCTCTCCAGCATCTATTGTTGGGAGATTTCTGAATGTGAGCCATTCTAACCAGGGTGAGGTGAAACCTCATTGTGGTTTTGATTTGCATTTCCCTGATGGCTAGTGATCTTGAACATTTTTTCATGTGTCTGTTGGCCCTTTGGATTTCCTCTTTTGAAAAATGTCTATTGAGGTCCTTGGCCCATCTCTTAAGTGGGTTGTTTGTTTTGTTGTTGTGGAGTTTCTTGATCTCTTTGTAGATTCTAGTTATCAACCCTTTATCTGTTGCATAGTTTGCAAATATTTTTTCCCATTCTGTCGGTTGCACCTTCACTTTCCTGTTTCTTTTGAAGTACAGAAACTTCTCAATTTGATGCAATCCCAATAGTTAATTTTGTCTTTGACTGCCTGTGCTCCTGGGGTATTTTCCAAGAAGTCTTTGCCAGTACCTGTATCTTGCAGGGTTTCTCCAATACTCTCTAATAATTTGATGGTGTCAGGTCGTAGATTTAAGTCTTTAATCCATGTTAAGTGAATTTTTGTGTAAAGTGAAAGGTAGCGATCTTGCTTCAAGCTTCTGCACTTGGAAATCCAATTTTGCCAGCACCATTTATTGAATAGACTGTCCTTACCCCAGGGATTGGCTTTGGATCCTTGATCAACTATAAGTGGCTGTAGATGTTTGGATTGATTTCTGGTGTTTCTATTCTGTTCCATTGGTCTATCCATCTGTTTCTGTACCAGTACCATGCTGTTTTGATAACAACTGCCCTGTAGTATGTCCTGAAATCTGGTATTGTGATGCCTCCGGCTTTGTTTTTGTTGTACAAGATTGCTTTGGCTATTCGAGGTCTTCTGTGTCTCCATATGAATTTCAGCATCATTTTTCCAGATCTGAGAAGAATGTCTTTGGTATTTTGATTGGTATTGCATTGAATCTGTATATTGCTTTTGGGAGAATGGACATTTTGATGATATTGATTCTTCCAATCCATGAGCATGGAAGATTTCTCCATTTTTTGGTATCCTCTTCTATTTCTTTCTTTAACGTTTTGTAATTTTCACCGTAGAGATCTTTAACGTCCTTGGTTAATTTTATTCCAAGGTATTTGATTGTTTTTGTAGCTATTGTGAATGGGATTGATCTTAGAAGTTCTTCCTCAGCCGTGGCATTGCCTGTGTATGCAAAGGCTGTTGATTTTTGTGCATTGATTTTATATCCTGCTACTTTACCAAACTCTTCTATGAGTTCCAATAGTCTCTTAGTAGAGTTCTTTGGATCCCCTAAATAAAGAATCATATCATCTGCAAAGAGGGATAGTTTGAGTTCTTCCTTCCCAATTTGTATCCCTTTAATTTCTTTTTCTTGCCTAATAGCTCTAAGACTTGCCTAATAGCTCTGGCTAAAACTTCCAGAACTATATTGAATAGCAATGGTGAGAGTGGGCATCCCTGTCTGGTTCCAGATCTCAGCGGAAATGCTTCCAACTTTTCCCCATTCAGTAGGATACTGGTCGTGGGTTTTTCATAAATTGCTTTGATTGTAATTAAGAATGTTCTTTCTATACCCAGTTTGCTTAGGGTTTTCATCATGAAAGGGTGTTGTATTTTATCAAATGCTTTCTCTGCATCTATTGAGATAATCATATGGTTTTTCTTCTGCAGTCTGTTAATGTGGTGTATCATGTTGATTGTTTTGCGAACATTGAACCCTCCCTGCATACCAGGGATAAATCCCACTTGGTCTGGGTGGATGATCTTTCTGATGTGTTGTTGCATTCTATTGGCCAGAATTTTATTGAGGATTTTTGCATCTATGTTCATCAGGGATATTGGTCTGTAATTCTCTTTCAATGCTGCATCTTTTTCTCGCTTAGGAATTAAGGTGATGCTGGCTTCATAGAAAGAATTTGGGAGGATTCCCTCTTTTTCGATTGTTCTGAAAAGTTTGAGAAGAATTGAAGTAAGTTCTTCTTTAAATGTCTGTTAGAATTCAGCAGTGAATCCATCTGGTCCTGGGCTTTTCTTTGTTCGAGGGCCTTTATTACTGTTTTAGTTTCTGTCTCAGTTATGGGTCTGTTTATGTTTGTATGTCTTCCTGGCTCAATTTAGGTAGGTTGTATGTGTCCAGGAATCTATCCATTTCTGATAGATTTCCCTGTTTGCTGGCATACAAGTCCTTGTAGTAATTTCTGATGATTCTTTTTTATTTCTGTAGTGTCTGTTGTTACATTTCCTTTTTCATCTCTGATTTTATTGATTTGGGTCTTTTCTTTTTTTAGTTAGTTGGGCCAATGGGGTGTCAATTTTGTTTATTTTTTCAAAGAGCCAGTTCCTCGTTTGGCTGATTTTTTGTACGGTTTTTTTTTTGTTTTTTTGTTTTTGTTTTTTTTTGGGGGGGGATTCAATCCTGTTGATTTCTTCTCTGATTTTAATTATTTCTCTTCTCCTACTAGATTTGGGTCTGGTTTGCTGCAGATTTCTTAGATCCTTGAGATGAATTGAAAGCTCATTTATTTGGTGCCTTTCCAATTTCTTGATGTAGGCACCTGTTGATGTAAACTTTCCTCTTAACACTGCTTTTGTTGTATCCCATAGGTTTCGGTATGTTGTGTTGTTATCCTCATTTACTTCCAGAAAATTTTTAATTTCTCTTTTGATTTCTTCTATGACCCATTGTTCATTCAGGAGCATGTTGTTCATTCTCCATGTGTTTGCATATGCTCTAGGGATTCCTGAGTTGCTAATTTCCAACTTCATTGCTTTATGGTCTGAGAAACTGTATTGTATGATTCTAATTTTTTTGAATTTGATGAGACTTGCTTTATGGCCTAGTATGTGTCAGTCCTAGAGAAGGTTCCATGTACTGCTGAGAAGAATGTAAATTCTTTTTGTGTAGGATGAAAAGTTCTGTAGATATTTGTTAGATCCATTTGGGCTATAGTGTCGTTTAAATCTACTATCTCCTTGTTGATCTTCTGTCCTATTGATCTGTCTATTTCTGAGAGTGGAGTATTGAAGTCCCCCAGTACTATTGTATTGGAGTCTAAGTCTCCCTTTAAGTCCCTTAACAAGTCTTTTAAATAAACCGGTGCCCTGTAATTAGGTGCATATACATTGATAATCATTATATCTTCCTGTTGATTGGAACCCTTAATCATTATATAGTGCCCCTCTTTGTCTCTCTTAACAGTTTTTGTGTTAAAGTTTATGTTGTCCGATATTAAGATGGCTATACCTGCTCTTTTTTCATTTCTGTTGGCATGGTATATCTTTTTCCAGCCTTTCACTTTCAGTCTGTATGCATCATTGTTGTAAAGATGTGTTTCTTGTAAGCAGCAAAAAGATGGGTTTTGTTCCTTAACCCAATCAGCCAATCTGTGTCTTTTAACTGGACAGTTCAGGCCATTAACGTTCAATGTGACTATTGATAAGTAGTAACTTTGCCCTGCCATTTCCCAAAGATATTTTCTAATTTATGCTTCGAGTTTCCTGTAATATTTTGCTGTGAGGTTTCCTTCCTTTACTTTCTTTCATATTGATGACCGTGTTTCTGTGTTTCTGTGTGTAACACATTTTTAAGCATCTTTTGCAGGGCTGGACAAGTGTCGACAAATTCTTTCAATTTCTGTTTGCTGTGAAAGGTCTATATTTCACCTTCATTCACAAATGAGAGCTTTGCAGGATATAATATTCTGGGCTGGCAGTTTTTTTCTCTTAGTACCTGGGCTATGTCTTGCTATTCCCTTCTAGCTTGCAGGGTTTCTGATGAGAAGTCTGCTGTGAGTCTAATTGGAGATCCTCTGAGAGTAATCTGACGTTTCTCTCTTGCACCTTTTAGAATCTTTTCTTTATGTTTCACTGTGGTGAGTTTGATTACTATGTGTCATGGTGAGGATCTCTTTTGGTCATGTTTACTAGGGGTTCTATGAGCTTCCTGTACTAGGATGTCTCTGTCCTCCAGACCCGGGAAGTTCTCTGCAAGTATCTCACTAAAAAAGCCTTCTAATCCTTTCTCCCTCTCCATGCCTTCAGGAACTGCTAGAACCCGAATGTTGGGTTTGCTAATAGTATCCTGTAGATTCCTGACAATATTTTTTAGATTTCTAATTTCCTCTGCTTTTCTTTGGTTTGACTGTATACTTTTCTGTGCTCTGTCTTCTAAGTCCAATATTCTCTCTTCTGCTTCACCCATTCTGTTTTTAAGGCTCTCTAATGTGTTTGTCATTTGATCTATTGAGTTCTTCATTTAATTTTGATTTCTCTTCACTATCACATTTTCCTGTTCTACTAGTTTCTGTGTTTCATTTTGATTCCTCCTTAAGATTTCATTTTCTCGAAGGAGATTTTATATCTTGTCCAGTAAGGCATTCCGTAGCTCAAGCATTTGTTTTTGAAAACTTCTAATTGTTCTTATTATAAGTTTTTTGAAATCCGTATCTTGCATTTCTTCCATTTTATCATCTTCATAATCTTGGCTTTGGGTGTCTTGTTCATTTGGGGGTGTCATAATGTCTTCCTTGTTCTTGTTTCCTCAGTTTCTGTGTTTGTTGGTTGGCATTGTGGAGATATTCTTTCTATTCTTCTTCCCTCGCTGTGGTGTTTTTTCTTGTTATACTATGACTGTATTAAGTGGACTGTCTGATTTTGATGGAGCCTTAGAGGCTTGAGATGAGTGTTGCCTGAGAGCTCTGTTTGGTTCTTCAGGGTTAAGGGTATGCCAAAGGTAACACTCCCAGGTCAGGCGTGGTAAATCTCTCTTTCTTTCTTTTTTTTTTTTTTTGATTCAAAAGGGAAGTAATTCCACACAGCTGAGCGGAATTGGAGGTAGTTAGCAGGCAAATGATATACCCACAGGAGCTAGAGATCTGAATCTCTTTCCCAAGGACCACACAGGGAATCTGTGCTGCCCTCAGTGTGGGCTCAAATTCTCTTGCAGTCTCCCACTGGGTTGCCAAGATTACCGAATTGTAGTGTCTTGGAGAGTACTCACGTGAATTCTGTGAGTTCTCTTCCCCACCATCTCTTTTTTCACAGTCTCAGTTCATTAGCACCACACATTCACTAGGTCCTAATCTCCTGTTATTTCACCCCTGCCCAGAGTCAGGTTTTTCTGCTTGGCTGAGGGCGGGTGCAGACCTGAGGTCGCTCCACTTATGACATATGTCCAAAATGGCACCTGCTCTTTGTCTTGCTTGCCTTTGAGAGGTGAGCAGAGAGAGAGAGAGACTCGTGTCCCTATGGATCACTTTTTTTTCCCCTCTCTCTTCTAGTTAGCCTGGTGAACTTTTCCCCACGGGGTTTCAAGCCTTGTTCCCTCTAGTCTCCTCTTTCCACTTGCCTTCCAGTGTCTCTGGCTATTGAGGTTTGGCTCACCTCGCGTTCCAGCACTGGTGTGTTGATTCTGACGCTGGTGTCCCGAACCGTGGGCTCCCACGCTCTCCATGCAGATCCACTGTGAATCACTAGTTCTGGAAGAGTTTCCTCTGTTGTTTCTTTCCCTGCTCTTCCTTGAACCTGCAGTATCTCCACTTTTATTAGAGTGTCTCTTCCTGGACTACCAGTGTGCTCCCTTCCTATTCCGCCATCTTAGGAACATAAATACTATTATTATTATAAACTTTCTTCTTAACCTACTTTTTCAGTATACCTTAGATTGTCATATGTTGTGTTTTCATTTTCATTTGTTTCAAAATTTTTTTGACTTTTTAATTTCTTCAATGATGTACTGGTTATTCAAGACCTTGTTATTAAATTTCCATATACTTGTGAACTTTCTGTTATTCTTACTGTTGATTTCTGGTCTTATTCTGCTGTGATCTGAGAATAAATATAGTGTGATTTTAGATTTAAAAACTTATTGAGAGATCCAAGATGGCTGATTAGAGTGTAGCCACACTAACTTCAGCTGCACTGGGATATAAAACGAACAAAGGAAGGACCACATTTCCAGAGGCCGGACTGATGGAAATTTTTGGCCAGAACTGGAAAACAATGAAGACTCCATGGGACAAGAGGAGAGTAGACAGAGCCACTACTGCAGCCAGCCGTGGGGTGCAGCCAGCTGCCAGCTGTGAGCCATTATACCCCCGTCAGGTAGCCAGAAGACAAATCCTTAGAAATATCTCAGACAAAAAAGAAAAGAAAAAAAATGAAAAAAATTGCAATAGTGTTTGAAACACTAGCATATAGCAAACAACCTAGCATATATGCCAACAGACACTTGAAAAAATGTTTGGCATCACTAGCCATCAAGGAAATACAGACTAAATGAGACTTTACAGATCACAATGAGGTTTTACCTCACCCTCTTTAAAATGGCACATCAGAAAGTTCATTCACCTGGACCAGGTGGTATTTATTCTAGTATGCATGGATGGTTCAAAATATGCAGATCAATAAATGATACATCATATTTACAAATGGAAGAATAGAAACCATACAATTATATCAATACATGCAGAGAAAGCATTTGATAAAATACAACATCCTATTATGATGATAACAACCTTAAGCAATTTGATTTCAAAGGAACATTCCTCAATATAATCAGGGCAATATATGACAAACTCACATCCAGCATCATGTTGAATGGGTAAAAGTTGGAAGCATTCCCACTGAGATCTGAAACCACACAAGGATGTACACTTTCACCTTTGCAGTTCAATATAGCTCTGTAATTTTTAGCCAGACCCATTAGGCAAGAAAAAGAAACCAAAAGGATACAACTTTGAAAGAAGAAAGTGAAATTATCCTTGTTTACAGATGACATGATTCTGTATATAGGAAAAGACTCAACTAAGAGACTATTAGAACTCACAGGAGAGTTTAGTAAAGCTGCAGGATATAAAAGCTACACACAAAAGTCAGTAGCTTTTGTAGACACAGAAAATGTCATGACTGAGAAAGAACTTCTAAGAGAAATCCCATTCACAATAGCTACAAAAAAATTAAATACCATGGAATAAGTTTTACAGAGGAAATGAAAATATCTATGATGAAAATTATAAAACATTAATGAAAAATATAGAAGAAGACACACAAAAAAATGGAAAAATCTCTAATGTTCATGGATTGGAAAAAATAACATCATCAAAGTGTCCAAACTACCCCCCAAAATTGACAGATTCAATGTGATATCAATCAAAATACCAATGTCATTCTTATAAGATCTAGAAAACAATTGATGCTAAAACTCATATGGAAATACAAGAGATCTGGAATAGTTAAAGCAATCTTAAACAACAAAAACAAAGTGGGAGGCAACACAATATCAGATTTCAGCACATACTTCAGGGAAGTTATAATCAAAACAGCCTGGTATTGGCACAAAAATAGGCATATAGCCCAATGGAACAGAATAGAAACCTGAGAAATCAATCCACGCATCTACAATCAACTAATCTTTGACAAAGTAGCTAAAACACAATCCTTGGAGAAAGGACACCCTCTTAAACATATGGTGCTGGGAAAATTGGATCTCCACATGTAGAAATATGAAACATGGCCCCTACCTCACACCTTACACAAAAATCCACTCATATACAAAAATCAACTCAAAAAAATGGATTAAGGATCTAAATCTATGACATGATACCACCAAATTACTAGAAGAGAAAACTCTGCAAGACATTGGCATAGGCAAAGACTTCTAAGACCTCAGAAGCACAATGCAATCAAAGCCAAAACAGACAAATGGAATTACATCAAGCTGTACTACAAAGGAAACACTCAACAAAGTGAAGAGGCAACTGACAGAATGGAAGGAAATATTTGCAAGCTGGGCAACTGATAAAGGACAAATATCCAGAATCTAAAAAGAGCTCAAGAAACTCAGTAACAATAAAATAAACAATCCAGTTAAGAAATGGGCAAAGTACATGAACAGACATTTTTCAAAGGATGAAGTTCAAATGACCAACTAACACATGAAAAAATACTCAGGATCACTAACCATCAGGCAAATGGAAATCAAAACCTCAGTGAGGTTTCACCTCATCCCAGTTAGAATGGCTATCATACAGAAATAAAAAAACAATAAATGCTGGCAGAGATGTGGGAAAAAAGATACCCTAACACATTGTTGATGGGAACATAAACTAGTACAACCATTATGGAAGACAGAATGGAGATTCCTCAGAAATTTGAAAATAGATCTACCATATGTCCCAGTCATCACACTCTTTGGAATTTACCCAAATGAAATGAAATCAGCATATGAAAGTGTTAGCTATACCCTCATGCTAATTGTAGCTCAGTTCATAGTAGTTAAGATATGGAATCAACCCAGATGTCCATCAACTGATGACTGGATAAATAAATTGTGGTATATTTAAAATACATGAATTTTTTCACCTTATGTAAATAAGATATTTTTAAATTTTGAAAAAAAAATTATTGAGACTTGATGTGTTGCCTAACATATGATCCAACTTAAAAACTGTTCCAGGTGTTGATGAGAAGAATGTGAAAGCTGTAGCTGTTGAATGAAATGTCCTGTAAATGTCTGTCAGGTTCATTTTGTTTATATTATTCAACTCTGATGTGCCTCTGTTGATTTTCTGCCTGAATGATACATCCACTGATGGCAGTGGGTTGTTGAAGCTCCTGACTGTTGTTGTATTGGATTTTTTAAATGTATGAGCATATATATGAGAGGTAGATTTTCAGACAGAGAAAGGGAGAGACAAAGTTCTTCCATCTGTTGGGGTCACTCCCCAAATGGCTGCAATGGCCAGAGCTTGGCCAACCTGAAGCCAGGAGCCTCTTCCAGATCTCCCATGAGGATGCAGGGTCCCAAGCACTTGGCCATCTTCTACTGCTTTCTCAGGCCACAGCCGAGAGCTGAATCAGAATAGGAGCATCCAGGATACAAACTGGGAACCACATTAGATGCTGGTGCCACTGGTCGAGGATTAGCCAACTATGCCACATATCTTCCTTTAGATATGTTAAATTTGCTTTATTTTTTGAGTTTTTTATTTCAGGTCTGCTTTATCTGATGTGAGTATAGCTACTTCTGCTCACTTTTGATTTCCATTTATGTGGAGTATCTTTTTCAAACACTAATTTTCAGCCTATATGAGTTTTTACGTGTGAAGTAAAAATATAGCTGGGCCTGGTTTTCGATATATATGGTTTTCAATATAATCTGCTTTTCAAATATAGTTGGGTCTGGTTTTCAGTACGTTCAATCAGCCTATATATTTTGATTGGGGAATTAATCCATTTAAATTCCAAACTATTAGTTTTATGTAAGAACTAACTTCTTTAATTTTGTCAATTGCTTACTGATTGTTTTGTATATTTTTTGCCTCTTTCTGCTTCTTGTATAGTTTAGCTATCAGTTGTTATAGTTTTCTGTCACAATACAGTTTTTTTCTCTTTTACTTTTATTGAAGAGACATTTATACTTTTCTGTGTTCATGTGGTTGTTTTGATCATTTTACTTCTCATGTAGGACTCCATTAAGCATTTCTTATAGGTCTTCTCTGGCAATCATGAGTTCTCTCAGTTTTTGCTTATCTGAGAAAGAGTTTCTTACACTTTCGCCTATGAAATATAGCTTTGCCAGATATAATATTCTTGGTTGGCAGATTTTTTTTAAAGATTTATTTATTTATTTGAAAGTCAGAGTTACACAGAGAGAGGAGAGGCAGAGGCAGAGAGAGAGAGAGGACTTTCATCTGCTGGTTCATTCCCTAATTGGCTACAATGGCTGTACCTGCACCTATCAGAAGCAAGGAGCCAGGAGCTTCCTCCAGGTCTCCCACACGGATGCAGGGGCCCAAGAACCTGGGCCATCCTCCACTGCTTTCCCAGGCTGTAGCAGAGAGATGGATTGGAAGTGGAGCAGCTGGGACTCAAGCCAGCGCCCATATGGGATGCTGGCACTGCAGGCGGTGGCCTTACCCACTGAACCACAGCGCTGACCCCTGTCCATATCTATTTCAAGTTTTGGGAAATTTTCTGCTATTATTTCATTAAATGGGTTCTCAATTTCTTTTTATTTCTCTACTATTTCATGCATTCTCATAATATATATATTTGTTCATTTTTGTCTCATACATCCCACAGTCTTTCTTTAGTCCTTTACAGTATTTTTTCTTTATTTTGTCTGATTGAGTTATTTCAAAAGCTTTGTCCTAAAGATAATAAATTATTTCTTTTGATTAGTCTATTCTGTTGTTGATGCTCTCAAGCACATTTTATCTTTCATTGAATGATGTTTTGAGCTCCAAAATTTCTGATCTTTTTTGTGGTTTCTATCTCTTTGTTGAATTTCTCAATCATGTCATCCTTTGCTTTCCTCTTTTCTTTGAATTGTTTATCTATTCTATTACATGTCATTGAGTTTACTTAGAAATATTATTTTGAATTATCTTTCTGGCATTTCATAGATTTCTTTCCAATCAATATCTATTACTGGAGAACTATTGTGTTCCTTTGGACATAGTTCCTTGCTCCTTAATGTTTTCTGTGCCCCTGTGTCGATAGCTGTGCATCTTTATGGATTAGCTTTCATTGTAAATGTTTTTTCCATTTCGATGAGACATGGGATGTGAATTATGTAGTTGCCTTGATTTGGGTTCTTGAAAATCCAGGAAGTGTAATCTTTATGTGATTTTGGTTGTAATCAACATTAGCCATGTCTGTGAATGATATGATTGAGTAGCATGTAGTAGTTGTGGCGATGGTAGTATGACTTCAGAAGTACTAAAGTAGCACTTTAGTAGTCATGGGTTTGGGCCTCACAAGGTATGTGTCCTCAATGCCCAGAGAATTGAGTGCCAGTCACCCTGGGGTTTGTCTTTGCAGTGCTACCCTCCTTGTGCACAAACAGGGACTGTCCTCAGGTCCTTCCAGATTAGCCTGGGTGATTCCAGGGCTTGTGGCACCAATAACCATGACCATGGAGCAGAGAGATATAGGTAGGTCCTTTCCCAGGTCCTGCTATGTGGTCATGAGTATCAAAAGCTTTTAGTGCCAACAATCACAGTCTTAGTTCTGAAGGATGTGAATGAAACCTTCCTCAGGTTCTATGGTGGTGAGTCCAAATTATGCTGTGTGTTATACACTGGCAGGCAAATTTATACATCAGTGGAAATAAGATAGGGCGTTTCCCAAGTTGTAGGGGGTAAACACAGGTTGTCTCTGGAGCTTATGGAACTTATAGTCACAGTTCCAGAGCTGAAGGATGCAGTACCTAATCCAGGTTGCACAGTGCAAGCACAGGTTATACTGGAGATTGTGCATTGGCAGCTGTAGGACTGGAGCTGTGGAACACAGATGGGTCCTTCCCTTGTTTTCATGGGGTGAGTGCAGGTTGCTATGGTGACTGTGGCACTAATAGTCATAGTCTCAGAACTATAGGATCAAGAAGATGGTTCAATAGGGGGCATGTAAGAGTGATGCTGGAACTTGTGCTATGGCCACCAAAAGCCCTGAGATACAAGGCATGGAGGGAGCTCGTGTACCTGCTGCTGGTGATGTTGAGCTCTGAGACACTGAGGGAGAACTTCTCCAGATCATGTGAGGGCACATGTGTGACTGCAGATCTTGTGCACAGCAATCCCACAGCTACAGGATGCAGAAGACCCTCCTCTCTTTCCCACAAGGTGCTCCGGTTCCAGGGCCTTCTCCTTAGTTGCTTTCAAGTTAAGATATGCAAAATAGTTTTCACTACTCAATATGAAACACTTTAGCAGCAGCACTGTAAATTATGAAATCCATGGAAAATATGATATAACTCAGCACCATCGGAGTGAGTTGGGGAGCCTGGAAATGGGGATGGCACAAAATGATGCCATTGCTCTGTGTGCCACGTTCATCTGTGGACTTTGAATAGGCTGAATTCAAAAACAAAACACTCCCTTTTTCAATGAACCCAGCCATTTACCCATGTGAGTATAAAAGCTGGGAAAAAGTGTAATGTTTATCACCATTGAGGCTGAGCTGGTGGGATCATATCTCTTGAAAGTATGGCTCCAACAAAAGAGGAAGATTTAAAGCTCAGTGCCTCCTAGACTTTAATTAGAAGGGAGCATGGAGTCCATGCAAATGCAGCCACCTGCCTGGATTACATGTATTTAGAGAAGGATTTATGCAGAGCATCTGATTGTCTTTTGCTGTGGGTACCCACTGAGTCTCCAAAGTGAGGCATTGGTGAGCTGGCTGAGCTTGGCCGCAGTACTTTGTGTAGTAAGCAACTGCTGGAGGTCAGGCATACAGATCTGAAGTCAAAAGGGGCTGATTCGAGAAATTGCTATCACTCACCTCCTTAGTAGCCATTGGTAGGTGACTTGTCTCCTGAGTCTCTCTCACCTCAATTTATAAGGAATAAAGATTATCTAGAATGATTGTTGAAAGGTTTGGTTTCAAAGCCCTATTTAAATGCTGGTTGCTATTATATATGCTTTCCAGCAGTCATCACTCTGAGCCTCTAATTTTCCTTTATACACTGGAGATCAGGCCCACCTGCTCTACTCGCCTCATGGGAATATTATACTGCTTACTAGACCATGTCAATGTTCGGTTTTTGAAAGAAAAATCTTAGAAACACTACATTTTATCAAATTATTCTGTAAAAATCATCTATAATTGGATCAAAAGCTAAGCAGAAACTCCAGCCATCCTTTCCTTCCTGAAACACCCAAAATGATAGACTTAAAAAAAAATCTAAAAATTGGAGACACAAGAAGTGCTGTCCCCCAAATTGTAAAAATTAAGATTAAATTAGACTTTAGGAGAAAACTGAAGATATAAAAGGATCAATCCATAATGTAGAGTAGATTTGAGGTGCTTCAAGCTTAGACCTGTTAAATATGGGGAGCTGAAGGGGACCCTTTATTGTAATATAAGCAACAGACCACTTTCCCTCCATGCTTATGTCAAGTAGCAAGCAAGAGGGACACTTCCTTTAAGTGGGATCTGTGATGATAGATACCTGGGCCAGAGGCATGTGACAGGACAGGACCCCCAGTGGTTGGCAAAATTCAAGAAAGATTTGAAGCCCCCACATCAGGAGAACTAACTGTGGTGGGCATGAGCACATTAATTTTACTCCAGGTAAAATGTACAAAGTGAAAACAATATTTATTTAAAAATCAAGAAAATGAACACATGTACACATGTGAGCATGAGTTGCCCCACTCAGAGAAGTAGCCACTATGAGTGGGGCAGAGAACAGCATGAAGGGAGAAGGGGTGGGGTAGGGATGAGACAAGACCTATATAGTACATGGAGAAAGAGAGGGCTCTTCCTGGTTTGGGGCCTTTTTTGAGTTATGGGATGGTGTCTCTACCTGTATGAAGCCACCTGGGAATTTGTGATACATCCATAAATCCCACATGGAACTTAATATCCATATTTTCATGGCATACTTCCCTTTAGGTCCCAGATGAAGCCAGTGCATCTTTGAAAAGGGGACACTTTGATTGCCAGGTAGAGGAATAATGTTACACCTGGGGCTTGCAGGGACTTCCAGCTCCCTCAGACCTAAACTGGCTACCTAGTTACACCACATTATTACTACTAGCACCATCCAAATAGCAGAACATTCCACACACCTCTGCCCAAGTCACTGGAGATTTGCTGAGGTAAACTGCAGGACATTCATAAATATGGAATTGAAAGAAGGATTCCCAAATACTATGAAGATTCTACTAAGATTCATCAAATCCTCGAGAAAATCTAATCTAAGAAAGAGAGGTACCAAATTCAGCAAATAACTACTAATAAGGCAAACCAAACAAAACAGAGTAAATGTGATTATAGTTGACATGGATATTTAGAAAACACAAAAATTAACAAATAAACAAAAATAAGATAAAGGTTTGAGAAATTAAATATTAAATTGTTGAAACTAACAGCCAATAGAGAGGTTGAAGAGGTATTTTTTTTTTTTTTTGACAGGCAGAGTGGACAGTGAGAGAGAGAGATAGAGAAAAAAGTCTTCCTTTTTCCATTGGTTCACCCCCCCAATGGCCGCTGAGGCCGGAGCACCGCGCTGTTCCAAAGCCAGGAGCCAGGTGCTTCTCCTGGTCTCCCATGCGGGTGCAGGGCTGAAGGACTTGGGCCATCCTCTACTGCCTTCCCGGGCCATAGCAGAGAGCTGGCCTGGAAGAGGGGCAACCGGGACAGAATCCAGCGCCCCAACCGGGACTAGAACCCGGTGTGCCAGCACCGCAAGGCGGAGGATTAGCCTGTTGAGCCGCAGCTTGGCCTTGGCAATGATTTCCTGGCTGTGACATCAAAATAAAAAATTAACAGATATGTTGTCGTTAAAGCGTTCTTAATATTTTGTTTTTGCACCACTGTGTCTGTTCCGAATAAAGGACTGTTTTTTCCAAAAAAAAAAAAAAAAAAATTAACAGATATAATTACACCAAACTAAAAACTTCTGCACACCAAAGATAAAAATGACAAAATGAAAATACTACCTATGGTAGGGGAGAAAATAGTTGCAAACAATGCACAAGGCCAAGGATTTATATTTAGAATATAAAAGGAACTCTTACAACTCAATAGCAAAAAATAAGCGAATTGATAAGCCAGTTTAAAAATGGAAAAAGGAAGCATATTTTTCCAAAGAAGATATGCAAATAGCTAAAGGGTATATGGAAAGGTGTTCAGCATTACTAATCATCAGGGAAATGCAAATGAAACTAGTATGAGATTTTTTTTAAAGATTTATATATTTATTTGAAAGTCAGAGTTACACAGAGAGAGAAGGAGAGGTGAAGAGAGAGGTCTTCCATCCACTGGTTCACTCCCCAATTGGCTGCAATGGCCAGAGCTGTGCCTATCCGAAGCCAGGAGCCAGGAGCTTCTTCTGGGTCTCCCACATGGGTGCAGGGGCCCATCTTCTACTGCTTTCCTTGGCCATAGCAGAGAGTGGATCAGAAGTGGAGCAGCCAGGACACAAACTGGAGCCCATATGGGATGCCGTCACCACAGGTGGCGGCTTTACCCGCTACACCACAATTCCGGCCCCTAGTATGAGATTTACCAAATTAAAATTAAAATTTAGGATGGCTATTATTATTTTTCTTTAAAGATGACATGTTTTGAGAAAAGAGAATCCTTGTGCACTGTTGGTAGGGATGTAAATTTGTACAGTTATTAGGGAAAAGAGTGTGGAGTTTCCTCCAAAAATTAAAAAAAAAAGAACTACCATATAACATAGCCCTCCTATTTTGGGGCGCATATATATATATATATTAAAAATTGTAATCTCAGACAGATATCTGTGCTTCCATCATTACTCACAACATTATTTAAAACATACAAGACATAGGAAAAAACACTAAACATCCACTAATTGAAGAATGGATAAAGAAAATCTAGAATATTACATATGGGATTGACTATTACTGTGGTTGACTAGATGTTATTTAATGAAACATTACTGAGCCACAAAAAAGAAGATAATCCTGTCTTTTCCAACAACATGGATAAATTTGGAGGACATTTTGTGAAGTGAAATAAGTCAGACACAGAAGGTCCTATCTACATGATTCCACTTATATGTGGAGTCAAAAATTGTCTAATCATAGAAGCAGAGACAGGCATGCTGATTGCTGGTTGTTAAGAGCAGGGAAAAAATGATGGTATATCCACATAGTGAAATACTTCATGATCTGTAAAATGTTTCTGGAAAGTTCTTAGAACATAAAATAGTGCTTATAAAATGATTATCAAGAAAAGCAGTATACAAAAACAATATTGCAGTATGTTATCAATTATTTAAAATAAATAAACAAGCAATTGTAAAAACCTAGGAAAACTAGATAGGAATACACTTATATATTAGTGTTTTTCTTTAAAAAACTCTTTCTTTTTACCACTTTATTGCATTCTTAAAACATTTTTGCAATTAATTTGTCATATTTATGTTTAAAAATATTCAATGAAAACACTAGGCACAAAAGAATGATGCTATCTTTGGAAGAAAGACAGCGTCCTGCTCAACTGATCTCAGACCAACCCATCAAAGATTTAATTTCCCTCTCATTCAGTTTGGCAACTGAATGGATCAACAGTGCTACTGCTTGGGCCTCCTTGAGGATCTCATCAGGTCTTTGAGGAAGTCATCCCCCTGATTCAAAGCACCTGACACCCCTTTGGTTGGCTAGAACTTGTTTTCCATCCTGATCAACTATGTTGTAACAGAACATGGATATTCAAGATCACAAACAAATATCTGGCCCAGGGAGAAAAGTTTTTATATTTTTCCACTCCTAACTATTTAATTTCACATTTAAATGTGAATTTTTTACATAAAGTAAACAGCCTCTGCCCCAGGACCTTTTGCCTTTAAATTAGTGTTATTTGTAAAGCCTGAAATAATGGCCTCCTGCTCCACTAGAGCCTTTCCCACTTTCCTTAGTTCCTACAGTCCCATGACTTGCTTTGTTTTAAGAGCACTGCCATGCAAAATTGGAAACAATTGAAGGCAAAGAAGGCAACCTGGTGAACTTGTTTCCCAAGATGGATTATTTCTTTCTTTCAGAATCACGGAAGTTCTCTGTGGTTCTGCAGGGCTACGCTTTAACTCAAAAGGCTTCTCTCAGGGCTGGCACTGTGGCACAGTGCTAGCATCCCATATGGGGACCAGATTTTGAGATATTTATCTCCTGACATTAGAGTCTCATCATTACAATGAAAAGCTGTGAAAACTAATGTTATAAAAATAAATGATTTCTGGGGCTGGCACTGTGGCGTAGTGGGTTAACACCCTCTCCTGAAGCTCCGGCATCCCATATGAGTGCCGGCTTCTCCACTTCCCATCCAGCTCTCTGCTATGGCCTGGAAAAGCGGTAGAAGATGGCCCAAGTGCTTGGGCCCCTGCACCCGCATGGGAGACCCGGAAGAAGCTCCTGGCTCCTGGCTTCGGATTGGTGTAGCTCCGACTGTTGCGGCCAATTTGGGAGTGAAACAGTGGATGGAAGACCTCTCTCTCTCTCTCTCTCTGTCTCTCTCTCTCTGCCTCTCCTCTCTGTGAATCTCTGACTTTCAAATAAATAAATAAATAAATCTTTAAAGAAAAGAAATGATTTCTTTAGATTACAGTTTGGAGGTTCAAGTTCAAGATTAGTCACATTGGTTTGGCCTCTGCTGCAGACAGCAACAATGGAGCATGGAACACGGCAGAGGAAGGATCTCATCTCGTGGTGAGTCAGAGAGCAGAGAGAGTAGCTGTGTGTGAGTCAGATTTTTGTAACTGACCCCATAAGACCTATCTTCCCAGTGTGTGCCTTTGATGATAGCAGAAACCCCTCCCCAACTGGGCCCACCATAATTGGATTAAGTTTCCATTCTCTTAGTACAATTATGACCTTGGGGTTTAAACACCTGTATAAGTTTGGGAGCCATATCTTACTCACTTGACAACCTCAGGATTTCCTTACAAATCCTTCCTTCTCCCCTCCAGATTCTCTCAGCACCAAAGATGCTTACTCACTTTTGTTAGGGTGGTATCATGCAAGAATAGAAAGAAAGTAAAGTATCAACTCTTAGCTTTTGGGTTTTCTATATGAATATTTATAAATAACATTTTCTTTTTTAAAAAATTTATTTATTTATTTGAAAGGCAGAGTTACAGAGAGGGAGCAGCAGCATTAGCAGGAGAGAGAGAGAGAGAGAGAGAGAGAGAGAGAGAGGTCTTCCATCTGCTAGTTCATTCCCCAGATGGCTGCAATGGCTGGAGCTGGGCCAATCTGAAGCCAGGAGCCAGGAGCCAGGAGTTTCTTCCAGGTCTCCCACATGGGTGTAAGGGCCCAAGGACTTGGGCCATCTTCTACTACTTTCCCAGGCCATAGCAGAAAGCTGGATGGGAAGAGGAGAAGCCGGGACTTGAACCAGCGCTCATATGGAATGCCGACACAGCAGGCAACAACTTTACCCACTATGACATAGTGCTTACCTCTCAATATGAACTTTTGAAATGCATGGCAGAGGCAAGGGTATGAGAAAAAAGCATTTGGATACAAAAACCAAGGCCATAAAGAGCCATGGACTTTAAGCCTTCTCTACCAATAATGGGTTGGGAAAATGAAGATGATGTGATGAGTCATGGAAAAGACTAAGAGGCTAAGGACTGGGGGAGTGAGAGAAACATAGTGGGAGAGCCAGATTGTGACCATGGTGAACAACCTTTGTGGAAAACCAGGAACTCTACTGTAGACAAGGCATGTGTAGGGAGTGAGAGACACATAGGGCCTTCATTTATGATACCAGAAGAGCCCAACGTGGTAAGCATAGAAGAATCTTCATGTTGTCACTGTGCTATAGCTGCAAGGCAGGTATGCTGGTCTAGTCAGAGAACTTAAGACAGCCTTTATGGAAGATATGAAATAAAATACTCTACTGCCTCTTTGAGTAGAGGTTAAAGTAACTGATGAGTGTTGGCTAGCCTAGAACATTCTGTGTCCACCTTAATGAAGGGTGAGGGTGATGCTCTCTTCTCACTATGCACATACTGCCTTGAGACTCAGGTTGCTTTATGTTAAGGATTGAATGGGAGGGACGTTTGTGGACATAGCATGAATAGATTCCTTGTTCAAGATGTGTAGCTGTGCAGGAAGGAGATGAATTTCCTATAGTTGTGGAGATAGAGGAACAGGGAAACTATGGGTTGTACATTCAGGTGCTGAATTTATTCTGAGCCAGGAAAGGAGTGAAGACTTTCATGAAAATGTGAAGATGGACTACATTAGTAGTCCAATCAGGTGAAAGAATCCGTGAAAGAGAAAGAAAATTTGCACAAAAATAAAGCAAGAGTGACCTGAGTAGCAAAGTCCATATTTCCAGTTGCTGACCCCTGAGACAGAGCCTCAGAACACCACCTGGTTAGCATCATAGAGATGGCAATGCAGTTGGTCCAAGTGAGGAAGCATGATGATGGCTAAATTGAGATCCTCAAATTCTTACATTGAGGCAGGTACTGTGGCTCACTAGGCTAATCCTCCGCCTGTGGTGCCAGCACTCCAGGTTCTAGTCCCGGTTGGGGCGCTGGATTCTGTCCCGGTTGCTCCTCTTCCAGTCCCGCTCTCTGCTGTGGCCCGGGAAGGCAGTGGAGGATGGCCCAAGTTCTTGGGCCTTGCACCCGCATGGGAGACCAGGAGGAAGCACCTGGCTCCTGGCCTTGGATCAGCACGGCGTGCCAGCTGCAGTGCGCCAGCCATAGCGGCCATTTAGGGGGTGAACCAACGGAAGGAAGAACTTTCTGTCTCTCTCTCTCTCACTGTCTAACTCTGCCTGTCCAAAAAAAAAAAAAAATTCTTACATTGACACTTTAATCCCAGTAACTCTCCTATAAGAAGGTAATTAAGTTACAATGATTTCATTAAGGTAGGTCCTCTTCCAATAGAACTGGTGTAGTTGGAAGAGAAGATTATGTCACAGAGGGATAATCAAGTGAGGATTCAGTGGGAAAGAAGCCCTCTTCTTACCCAGGAAAATCCTCAGAAAAAGTCAGACTGGTTGACTCCTTGGTCTTGGACTCCAAGAGTCCAGAATTATAAGAAAATAAGTTTCTGTTATTTAAGCCAGTCTTCAGTATTTTGTTATAACAATGTCAGCAAACAAATATGCATGGGTTGGGTTTACTATGGTTAGTGAGTCTGACCAGAGCAGAAGGAATTAAGTACTATGATAATCATCTCATAGAGGAGCAGGCCCATGGAGAACTCCATCCAGGCAAAGTGCTGGTCCAGGTCAGCCTTCTCTATGTCCTTGAGTAAAGGGAGCATTCTTTACGGGAGGAGGAGGCAGAGTGGGAATGAGCTGTTCAACTGGAGGTGCTGGTGGGGATAGCAGAAGACTGATTCCTTGGGTACTTCTAATAAGCATTTTGGACATACCCCAATTCCCAGCAGACATAAGCTTCCATACTTGGCAAGACCTTCTGGGACTCAGAGTAAGACATTGGATCCAAGTGAGGGAGAGCTAACCAGTGAGGAGGATAATAGCTCCACTGACTAAGGAGACTTAAGAGCTCTTTCTAGAGCCATAGTGGTTCCTACCTGCTTGTCATACTGCAGACATAGAATTGCCTGGTGGCAAACTTGTCTAGGTCCCAAACCATGACCTGAGATGCCTATGAGCATCCATGTCTATCTGACCCTGAAGGTGATAAGTCTGGTCCAGACCTTGACCCATGTTGACCTACATCCCAGTAAAGGTGTGCAACATTTACCATGTGAAACTTCCAGAAGGACCTAGCCCAGATGACTTGTATTGGACCATCCTCCTCACTCAACACCCCTCCCTCCCATCAGCATTTGTGGAAATAAACACTGCCTTAAGCAGATGCTTCTGGGATTGCCCCTACCCCGAAATTACTCTGACACAAGGATACAGAGCAGAATTGAGATAGTAGAGTATGTATAATTCCATGAGGATTATAAGTTCCCATGTCACTCAGGTTATCTATATCCTTAGAAAACCACAATCACAGGAGACATAAGGGGGAGATAGGAGAGATTTTCTGGTGCCAAGAATCTCTAGACCTCTGTGTCATTTCCCACGACTTGTTTCAAGCAGGTATTCTAGGTATTTTAATTTTGTCAATTGTAGTCCATTCCCATTCATTCCTGTTTCCCAGTTGGACACCTCTGACTTTTTCCCATGGCCAGTTTTTCCTGCTCTTAATTTGATTAAACTGTCTTAAGTTTTCTCTACCTGTATATAACATCTAAAATCTTATGGACCAATTAACATATATGCAATCTTTCAGCACTTTTTTTCAAATCAATAAATCAAAAAGAGGTTCGAATGTGTTTCTGCTTTTAAAAAGACTGTGTCTTGGGGCCAGCACTGTGGTGTAGTGGGTAAAGCCGACACCTGCAGTGCTGGCATCCCATATGGACTCCAGTTTGTGTCCTGGCTGCTCCTCTTCTGATCCAGCTCTCTGCTATGGCCAGGGAAAGCAGTGGAAGATGATTCAAGTCCTTCGGCCCCTGCATCCGTGTGGGAGACCCGGAATAAGCTCCTGGCTCCTGGCTCCGGATCAGCGCCGCTCTAGCCGTTGCGGCCATCTGGGGAGTGAAGCAGTGGATGGAAGACCTCTCTCTCTGCCTCTCCTTCTCTCTCTTTGTTTGTAACTCTGACTTTCAAATAAATAAATAAAATCTTTTTTTTAAAAAAAAGACTGTTTTTCATGGAAGATCAGTTAAGCTATAATTAAGCTTGAAAAATGTTGGGTAGAATGCAGCAATTCTCCTTGGCACTTCACAGCTCTATCCTTACTGGAGATATTTATTTATTTTAAAGAGTGTGCAATAAGAACTAACAGGAAATGAGGAGCAGAGACCCTGCTGTGGTTTCATTGTCTTATTCTTTTCAACTTGCTGACACAGAGAGAAAAATCAAGGGAAGGACTGGGTTGGATAAGACAGAAGAGGTGAGGAAAGGAAAAGGAGATGGAGAACAGTGAAAAGTCCAAAGAGAACAAGAGACAGAAGAAAATGGAGAGGGGAATCATGTATTGTACAGGAGTAACACAGGGGAAAAAAAACACTGACAAAATTGGGCATTAAAACTTTCATTTCATTTTGCATTTACTTGCTAGAATATAAGCATCGATTGGATGTTTTTAATAGGGCAGCGGGTGCACATGTGTACTATTTTCAGCCAGGATGGATAAATCCTTGGAGCACTTAGCAGCAGGCTAAGCAAATTGTCTTAACTGCCTTGGATGCTCTGAGTAAACTTGCCATTTTTATTCATGGGCCTCTGAGCCACAGCTCCCAGTGGATCCATGAGGATTAAATAAATTATGGTTTTGGTCATTAGTGAGCACCACTCTTTTTCATGACAAAAGTGGCGCTGGCTGTAATTCTGTGGACAGAACCTTAGCTTTATATTGGGCAAGAAAAGATTTTCATCTTCGCTTCTGCTTTGATTCAAGGGGCTACCCAGAGGATGCTACTGGGGCTTGGCCCTAACTTCAGCCCACACAGTTGGTGGGGCAGGTCAATGGTCTGGAAAAAAGATGAGTGGCTCTCTGGCCAGCTGGAGAGCAATCTATGGCTGAAAGCGTAGCTTCAAGCAGTGATACTCATCCTCCTCCAACAGCCAGGCTCTGATCGACTGCAAAGAGAGCGAGATGTGAGGGACCTCTTCGGTGTCCTCAGGGAACAAGCATTCCTACAAGATGAGAAGAACAAAAGCCTGCCCTGTGTCACCGGGAGAGATGCATATCCCCTGCTTGGACCCAAAGTGCCTTTCCTTGCAGGGAACCCCAGCCTCATTAAATTGCTCCAGACCAGAGCTCTCTGCACCTCTGCCTCTTCCCTTCCATCTGGTGATGACCCTAAGCCCAGACCAGCAATCAGGGTCAGTGGGGAAATGGGAAATGTATTCTGAAAACTGCCACTTTCCCCGGCTCTCTCCCCCCTCCTTTAGCCTCCTCCCAAAGGTTTGTTCTCCTGTTAGATGTCAAGTTGACGAGTCCAAATCCCAGATGTGTCATGCTCAGTTAGTGAATAACAGACTGTCAAATAGAGCAATAAATCTTCTTGCTTGGTGACTGCTGTGCAGGACTGCCACGCCACCTCAGTCACATACCCACTCATTCTGTGTGAGGGAGGCTGGCGGCAGCCCCCTGCTCTCTGGGGACTGATATCAAGGTGCAGACATATTGAGATGGGCAGATTGCTGGATCTGCCCTGCTTTCCCAGCCCCTCAGTTCCTGGCTGGAAATCCAAGGGCAATCTGCCTTGGAAGCTCTGCTAGTCATGTTGGCTTACTGTTTCTTTGGACTCTCTCTGCTTCCTGAGACTCTGACAACTTTTTCACAGAATAGCATGGTCCCAGCAAGTGGATGCTTGTGTGAGGCTGTTCCTACTTTGGTGATTCCTTCAGTTTTCTTATTAAGTATTAAGAAGTGGAGCTTGGGGGCCAGCCGGTGCTGTGGCTCAGCTGGTTAACGCCCTGGAGTGAAGCGCCAGCATCCCATATGGGCACCGGTTCGAGACCTGAACACTCCACTTCCAATCTAGCTCTCTCCTGTGGCCTGGAAAAGCAGTACAAGATGGCCCAAGTCCTTGGGCCTCTGCACCCGAGTGGGAGACCTGGAAGAGGCTCCTGGCTCCTGGCTTTGGATCGGCACAGCCCCAGCTGTTGCGGCCAACTGGGGAGTGAACCATCGGATGGAAGACCTCTCTCTCTCTCTCTCTCTGCCTCTCCTCTCTCTATGTAACTCTGCCTTTCAAATAAATAAATAAATCTTTAAAAAAAAAGTGGAGCTTGGGGCCAGCACCGTAGCATAGTAGGCTGAGCTCTGCCTGCAGCGCTGGCATCCTCATATGGGTGCCAGTTCATATTCCGGCTGCTCCTCTGCCCATCCATCTCTCTGCTATGGCCTGGGAAAGCAGTGGAAGAGGGCCAGAGTCCTTGGGTCCCCTGCACCCACATGGGAGACCCGGAGGAAGCTCCTGGCTCCTGGCTTCGGATTGACCCAGCTCTAGCTGTTGTAGCCACTTGGGGAGTGAACCAGCAGATGAAAGACCTGTCCCTCTGTCTCTCCCTCTTTCTGTCTGTAACTCTGCTTCTACAATAAGATAAAATAAAGAAGTGGAGCTTTTCTTAAATCCCTTTCCTCATGGAGGCACCATCCAGAACACTGGGCATTCCCCTTTGATTAATTTGCATCCTTAGCCAATCCTCTGGAGAGAAGTCATTGAGTTGGCTTTCCTAAGGTCTAGTAAATGACATAAAGTAGATTCATAGGATCCAGGCAAAAATATTTCTTTTTTTAAGATTTATTTATTTACTTGAAATTCAGAGTTACACAGAGAGAGAATGAGAGGCAGAGAGATAAAGAGAGGTCTTCCACCTGCTGGTTCACTCCCCAGTTGGCCTCAAAGGCCAGAGCTGCGCTGATCCGAAGCCAGGAACCAGTAGCTTCCTCCAGGTCTTCCCATGTGGGTGCAGGGGTCCAAGGACTTGGACCATCTTCTACTGCTTCTCCAGGCCATAGCAGAGAGCTGGATTGAAAGTGGACCAGCTGGATCTCCAACTGGCGCCCATATGGGATGCCGGCACTGCAGCTGGTGGTTTACCCTCTACGCCACAGCGCTGGCCTGCCAAAATATTTCTAGCTCCCTAGTCCTTACATGCAGTTGAAGTTTTCCCAAGTGAGGCTGTTTCCAGCAAAGGGAGACATGTCACTATTGGTTACAATTGCCACTAAGTGAATACAGCCCCTGTATGATGGGATGAGAATCCTTTGCTTACCTGTGCTGTAAGAAATATTGAGAGCTCCTCTCTGAATACTCCTAAGAGTGGGATGTCTTTCACTCAATGACTAAGAGCAGGGATGCTAAGAATGAATCCTGCCTCTGATGATGATGTGTTTGGTCCTCATAGAGCATGAGTTCTTACAAGAGAGATTCCTACAAGAAGCACTCTGTGCTTCAAACTCATATTAGCACTTAGGGCATAAAGCCAAATGGTCTGTTAAAGGCAGGTGAAGTGTTTAGCTGTTTAGCACCAGCTTGGCCCATGGTAAGTGTGTAGGCTGTGACAGGGACTATTAGCATAACATTGACGGTCCAGATTCTAATGCTTAATGTTTAGTGTTATTATTTGCCTTTGGCCATCTTTTACTACTTCTCTAAGTGAGGTGGGTGTTTTGTGAAATCAACATTTCTATCAAAATGGTGAAATGCAAAACTGGGCTTTGACTGCACTCATTTGTGGAGAAATCGAATGACTTCAGTATTCATCATCTCTAGGTTTTATGTAGCTTGAAGCAAGTATGAAGATATGACTTTATATTCTCATTGCACGTTGGTCATTTTGTTTTTTTCCTGCAAATTTCAGAAGAAAAGAAGCATATCTTGGGAAGGATATGGAGGTAAAATCTATTTTTTTTAAGAAAAGTATTTATTTTCATTTTATTTGAAAGGAAGGGAAGGAGAGAAAGACAGAGACAGAGAGCTCTTCCATCTGCTTGTTCATCCCCAAATCCCTTCAACAGCCAAGTCTGGGCCAGGCCAAAGCCAAGAGACTGGACCTCAGTCCAGGTCAACCACTTGGATAACAGGGACCTAAGTATTTGTTACTAATTATATCTTCATTGTATTTCCAGTATTTTGTTACTTTAAAAGGAATATATTTACAAACCAAGTAATTTTTGAAATAGTGTTTAGGCTACTTTTGAGGATTTGTTTTTTAGAAATAGTTTGCTATGTCTCCTAAAAGCTATTGTATTCTGCTCAAGCATGTTTTAAGCATTTAAACTCTAGTTTGGGGGCCAGGATTGTGAAAAAGCACGTTAAGCCACTGCTTGCAGTGCCAACATCCCATATGAGAACGAGTTGGGAGTCCCGGTTACTCCACTTCTGATCCAGCTCCCCGCTAATGCTCCCGGGAAAGCAGCAGAGGAGGGCCCAAGTGCTTGGGTCTCTGCATCCATGTTGGAGATCCAGATGATGTTTCTGGCTTCTGATTCTGGCCTGGCCCAGCCCTGGACACTGAGGACCTTTGGGGAGTGAACTAGCAAATGGAAGATCTCTCTCTCTCAATGAAATTCTGCCTTTCACATAAATAAACAAATAAACCTTATAAAAAATCTCCTCTGGTTTTAGCTCAGTTGGCATCTTTATGCCTTTAAGAAGGAAGTGGATGTGAAAGAAACATTAATCCCTGCCTTACACTGTGAGATGGATGGCTTTTTTTTTTTCTTTTTTACCCTCAGTGTTGCTTGCAAGTATGACAGACGCTCTCATCTGCCACTGCTCTCATGCCTAAAGATCACAGCCCCAGGTTCCATCTTCAGGGCCACGAAAGTCAAAGATTCCCCATGATTTCTCATTCTCACAGATCTCCACTGGACTAACAGAGGGGTGATTCCTGCAGAGTAAGTCTAAAAAAAAAGTCACAAATTTGAGAGAGGATCCTTAGATTCATAAACAAGCTACTTATAAAAAACACAAATTGGAAAAAAGGTAATTGTTAGATTTCTTCACAGATCAGACCTGTTTAACTTCCAACTTCTGATTTTTGGGACATAGTTAGAGGCAGAGGGCAGAAGTAATGACCACTTTGGATCAGAGAGGCAATCAAAACCTAGAGAAAAGTCAATTTCAAAGCTATTTAGTGTCAAGCTAAGTGGACTTCTGAGACCAAAGATGAGTATGAATGTAGAACAAGAATCTTCCAATGAATTATTGTTATATATTCTACTCAGTAAAGGATTTTTTTTAAATGAAGAAAAGTGGGACCTAGGAACTTCTACATACAACCATTTTAGTCTAAATTACATGTCATCTCTTAGAGTGATGTATTACTTGGTGATTAGTTCCTCCTTTATACACAGACACTTAAATTAAGATTTCCATTGACTTGGCCACACTGACCAACTCTGGTTCTGACAATTAGTCAAGGTTATGAATGATTTAACTGTTCAGTCTGTTTGGTGGGAGTGTGCCTTGACTGTACATCAATCTGATCAGCACTGTCAGTTTTCCAAATCAAAACCAATAGAGGAACAATAAGAAACCATTGGTAACTCACTTCAGAACTGAGGTGGAGGAGCCACCATCAGTCACTGGCAGTCACCCAACCCTCTTTTGACTGATGCCGTCATTCTGAGATACCACCTGTCTGTCAGGTCCTTCAGCCCATTCCTAAATTAAACATTTCTTGAGGATAAACACAGCTTTGCTTCATTTCACTTTTGCCATGAGCCACAGGAAATGCTCAGCCCATATGTATTTCAAAAATAATGTAAGTCATCTACTTTTAGCTTGATGTCATCCCCCTTGGGTGCTGGCTTAACTTTCTCTCTTTCCACCAGTCACAGATTGCACTCGCACCTGCACTGGGACTTCCCCAGCATGGGGTTTACAAATGTTTGCAACCCTTTTCTTCCAGTCTGCTTTTGAACAAGTTGTTTATTTGTCTATCAGGAATTTTTCTCTATACCTGGACTCCAGAACAGTCAAGAACTCAGGAAGTAATGGAGAAATCCAGTCCCCAGTGTGTGTGGGCTAAAGTCATCATCTCAACTTTATTTAATTTAAAAATTCAAGCCTGTAGAAACAGTGCCCTCTGCTCCACTCTGTGTAACAGAGATTTTCTTCCCCACCCACCAGAGCTCCCAACCACTTCATGGTGTGGGAAGACAAGCTATTCCAGCGTCATTGTGTGGTAAGTTCAGGGTCAATGGGAATTGTTTTATTTTTTTAAAAAGACCACTGAAGGGGTTCACAAATTTTTTGACTTATATTTAACTTGGGGTTCAGCTAATTTGTGGAACCCAGTATACTATCAATTTATCATTCTATATAAAAATTTCTTGAGCAAGTTTATAGCATTTGACAAAAATGTTAGGAACCTAGAGGTCACAAAGAGGAATGCAGAGTTATATTATTCAAAATTCCAAAAATATATTAAAATTATAATAATTTAATCTCTGCATGCTTGTTTCTCTGAAGAGTGGAAATACAGGGAAGCAATCACTATTACGCAGTGTCATTCCTTGAAAATTTAACTTGAAACTGCACAACAACCCGCAAATCAGTCAATTTCAAATTCTGGTTCCATTTTAGACTTGATTATTTGCTCAAATTTATACAACTTTAAGAGTCTTGTTTATTCAGCATTTGGGGCTTCCTCTTCTCTTTGGAAAAAGTCAGAAATCGGAGTTCTAAACAAGATGTGCTCTCCAGAAATAGCAGATTGAAGAGAAAGGCAACTCCCTATACTCCTGCAGATAGGGAGACAAAAGTAATTATTCTCCTAAATTCTGATTGCAACTTGTGTATATAAAGATTTTTCTCTCCAGGTCTATTACTAAATCTAATATGACAAATGGATTTCCTTATGGTCATTTTTTAAAATTCTCTGACTTATAAGGCAACTGGAAAAAGACAATTCATCCAACTATTCTTTGTGAAAGTAAATAATTAGAGAGAAAAAAACCCTCCATTATGAGGTTTCTTATTAAATGAATACTGTTATCAAATGCCAATAAAAACTATGACATACACCCATAGTTTTAACATGGAAGGTTTTGGCTTATGACCTCATCTTCTACCACATACTCTACTACTTGTAGTGCTTTGGCCACGCTAATTTTTTTCAGTCCCTTACAATACTGTGCTTACCGCCCCCTCAGGAACTTTGCATCTGCTCTTCCTTCTGCTTGAGACACTATTCCCCAAGATTGTCACATGATTGCCTCTTCCTCGTCTGTCTTAGTCCATTTTCTGTTGCTATCACAAAATATCTGATGTAAAGCGAAGAAGAGAGGGCTATCAGCTCACAATTCTGGAGGCTGGGAACTTCAAGGCCATGCCAGCAGCATCTGCTCAGTATCTGGTGAGGGCCTTCATGTTGCATCAGAACATGGCAGAAAGCACCATGTGGTGAGACAGAGCAAGCTTGCCAGTGAGAACACACTTTTATATCAAAGCTACTCACCCAATAGCTTATTACACCATCAATGCTTGAATGAATTAATCCATTCATGAGAACTCATATCCCAGTCACTCCCCAAAGATCCCATCAAAAATGCCATTAATAAATGAGTTTGGGGATTATGTTTCCAACATAATGAAATTTGAGGGACACAGGTGAACTTTAGCATCATCATTCTGATGTCTCCTTAGAGAGGCCTTCCTTAGATTGGTATCCATATCCTTCAACCCATTTCCAGCAACCTCTTCACAGCATTTGCCATTCTGAAATTACTTTCTAAGCATATTTACCTATAAGCTGCCTTGTATTGCTCCTGCCTTTGGAACATGTTATCTGAAGACAAAGCCTTCATTGACTACGTTTGTCACTCTATCCCCCATACTTGATAAAACCATCTGGCAAGGAGTAACCACTTGATCAATATTTGTCAATGAGTTAATAAGAGGAGGAATAAATAAGATCTTGGTTAAACTTTCCGTTGCCTTATTGGTAAAAGAAGAGTAAATAGCACTGACTTCATGGTGATGTTGTAAACGTTAAATAAGAAAATGGCTATAATGCCTGGTACATGCCTAGCACACTGTGGTTATTCAATAAATGTTGGATCCTTTTGTATTTTCTCTCTAGATTTTCAAGCTGAATCTCATAGATCAGTGTGGAATGAAAATATCCCTCTCTCTCCACAACTCAGAATTGCTCTTGTAGTAAATATAAACTTCATTGCACATGTTTACCTTTGCAAGGATATAATTATAGTTTTTATAATTCAATTTAATTTTTTAATGAACCTGCATTTCTACTAAATTTAACTTGGTCTATTGAAGTTTTAAATTCTCTTTTTACTCTGTGCATAAATTTGAGGGACTTACAAAGTGCGAAAGGTGGTAAGAACAATTGATTTATAGTGTTAGAATTACCCATAAAGACATTCTTGTTTCCACCTACTGCAAAAAGAAGTGCAGAAATCAAAAGTATATTATTTGAAGCAGGTGTTTGGTTGTTAAGACAGCAGTTAAGACAATCACATCACTTGGAGCCAGTGCTATGGTGGAGTAGGTTAATCCTCTACCTGCTGCGCCAGCATCTCATATGGACACCAGTTCTAGTCCCAGCTGCTCCTCTTCCAATCCAGCTCTCTGCTGTGGCCTGGAAAAGCAGTAGAAGATGGCCCAAGTCCTTGAGCCCCTGCACCAATGTGAGAGACCTGGAAAAAGCTCCTGGCTTCAGATCAGTGCAGCTCCAGCCATTGCAGCCATTTGGGGCATGAACCAACGGAAGGAAGACTTCATACATCAGAGAACCTGGGTTTGATACTTGTCTCCAACTCCTGACTCCAACTTCCCACTAATGAAGATCCTGGGAGACAATGAGAATGGTTCAAGCAACTGGGTCCCCAGAACCCATGTGGAAGACCCAGATTGAGTTCTTGCCTTCCAGCTATGGCTGGGGCCCAGCTCCAGGTGTTGCAGGCTTTTGGAGGGGAGGTAATACAGTGGATGGGATCTCTCTGTCTGTCTCTCTCTCTCTCTCTCTCTCTCTCTCTCTCTCTCCCTCTCCCTCTATCTCTCTCTCTCTCCTCAAGCTCTCTGTTTCTCAAATAAATAAAAACATTTTAGAAAAAATTAAAAATTAGTTTTTAAAAAGGAAGTGGAGATATTTCAAGGGCAGATAGGAAGGGAAACAGACAAGTCTGATTTGTTTATATGCAGGGTTAAGTAATGGGAGAATAAAGGATGATTCCCAGATATACAGCTCAAACAACTGGGTATATAGTGCTGTCATTTACTGTGACAGTAAAGGAACAGAGGACTTGATGCTGGGCATATTAAATTTAAAATGCCTGTGTGACAGCCAAGTAGAGCTGTCCAATAGGTAGTTGGAACTACACAATTAGAGTCTGGAGTGCATGGAAAAAATTGGGGCTGGATAATCACCACTAAAAGGATATAGGATGTGAACAAATAGTTCATGAGAGAATCAACACCTAAGTCAATAATGACAAGAGAATAGCTAGATGGATGAATTTTAATATCTAAAGTAAATAATTACAGAGTTCTTCAAATAATTCAGAGCAAAATGTACCACTGATTTGTCCTGTGCTAACAACTGCAGCACTCTGCATGGACGCTGGTCTGAGCCTGCTGGCATTGAGTCTTGAAGAAAATGCCTGGGCAGACTCAACAGAATCCTCATGTGAAGGACTGACTTTTTCGCTGTGGGATCTGATACTTTAACCAAATCAACCAAAAGATTGCTAAATTTTTTTAAAGATGTGTTTGTTTATTTGAAAGACAGAGTTACAGAGAGAAAAAGAGAGTCAGAGAGAGAAAGAGAGAGAGAGAGAGAGAGAGATGTTCCATCCTCTGGTTCACTCCCCAAATGGCTGCAATGGCCCTTGCTGGGCCAATCCAAAGCCCAGGAGCTTCTTCCGGGTCTCCCATGTGGGTACAGCGTCCTGGTACTTGGGCCGTCTTCCACTACCAAATTACTAAGTCTGTTACACTAGACCCTCCTCAAAGGGTTTAGTCAGGAAACATCCTTTACTCAACTTCTCCAAAGGTCAAGGTAATAAGAAAATGGAGGATCTGTAACTCCCCAGGGCCAGGATCCTCTCAAGAATCAAATGTGTGGGAGAAAGTAGAAAAATTTCCCATCCAGTTGAAACCCTCTGTAGAAGAGCACTTCCAGTTCCAAACATTCTTAAAAGGAAAACAGAATTAAAAAATAAATTTATTTTGGTGCAAAAATATTCTGAAATCCAGGCAAAGTTTGATCATAATATGAACTCCTCATAGATGGCAGACAAAGGCTAGTTGATAGCATATTATGGGTTGCCTAAGGTTCTCTGGATTATAACTATTTGGGTGCTTAAAGAAAGCTTCTGTGACCTTTCCTGGGTCACAAGTCCCTTGCCCCTTTGGGGACATGAGAAAGACCAAGGTTCATGTCCCAGAAAGGTTTTTTTTTTTCCAAAATGAGATGCTAGTGTCAGGAGTACCTGGGTGGGCATTTGTCTTCTATATTTTTCTCCCACTAGATCAACCCACGATGAGAATTAGAATAGATGGAAGATAAAATACATTGGTTTACAGTCAATTCAGATGCAATCTGTTGGTATAAATAATGGCTGAAATGTGGTGCAAAGCCATCTGTCACTTTAAGACAAACATACAGTTACTTTTAAGGGAAGAAGCTTGGAAGGGTAAATTTATCCCAAGGCTCTTAAGCTTAGAATGTATTTGGAGGAAAGTGGCTGAGTTTTTCTTACCCAGAGGATAAATCATGTTGTCAGGTTTCCAGATTTTTGCTTTATGTTATTTTTATATCATACGGGATTGTTCAGTGTAGGCTGATACCCTGGCGATTCTGCTGGTTCCACCAGGATATTTAAACAAGCATCGTTTTCAGTGAGGCAGCATATGGCTAGGTAGTTCGCTTGCTGTCGTGCACCTTTGCATTTGTGCATTTGCTATAGGTCGCACACACACACACACACATAACACACACATCTATCTGGTTCTAAATCCAAACCCTCTTTGTAAATTAAGCAAGCCCAGAGAGTTGGAATCACTACAGCAAAAGGCTGGAGCTCGCAGCAACGGCTTAAAGCTGCGTATGACAGAAAACTGGATTATAATGTCATTCTCTAACTGACAGATCATTTAGTGTCTTGGAAGAGCCTGTTTTCACACTGTGGAAGCTCTCACCCGGGAATTCCATGTGGGCTCCTTATTGTCAGAGCTATTTTTCACCCAATTTGTTTCCAAATGATGTCTAACCTGAGGTCTCCCCACTGAGAGAGGTTGAAGCCATGATTAATGAGGAGTGTTTGGCCAGGCCCACCTGGGAAATGGCCCATCTGCAAACTCAGGTAAGCCGGGGGGCCCTACCAGGCATCAGCTCATGATGGGCGGGCAGCTTCCCTGGCTCCAGGCTTCCTCACAGCGGCCGCAAGGTGTTCGGTATTAGCGGCATGTTGTTCCAGGAGGCGCTGGAGGGAAGTGCTACTCTGCTGGCTCTTCCTCACTCCTTCAGGGGGGAAGCGCTCTCAGCCTTGGTATTAAAAGGAAAATGTCCTGTGCCTCTAGTTTGTTTACTGTTTCCAAAGCTCGCACACATATGTGTGGCACTATAAGCAAATACACACACACACACACACACAGCTATGGCTTTGTTTCAAAGGACGAGATTACTGAGCAAACAGGAGTTAGACTGATAATACTATGGTCTGCTTTGCCATGGTTCGTGAACCTACGTGATCATTGTTCATTGCAGGTGCCCAAAATAGACTGTTCTTTGTTATATTCGAATATACCTGGTATTATTATGTATCAACCATATTTTACAATGAATCCTTCTCTCTATAAATTAAATACTGAAATGTATGATTTTTTTTTAATGCCAGAAAAGTGAGAAGTATCAGTCCCTTGAAAATCTGGGTAAGTTTGAATTTTGAAAAGGGAAATCATTTCACTAAAGGAGTAGAATCTGAAAAGTAAGCAGAGTACAAAGCCGCATTCGTTCTAAGACAAAATTAGGTAAGCACAAATTGTACAAGGAATGGCAGATTCCTTTAAAATGCCTACCTGAAAAACAATAGTGGATCACGGTCATTCTTTGTAACCAAGTCCACTCCTTCCCTCACGTAAGATGTGCTTTGTGGGCTTCCTCTCCAGACTCTCATTAACTGAGACATCCCACAATTCCACCCATCAGGACTGAAACCTAACAGATCCAAATGTCTCCAAATAAAACAGATTGTTTGCTGGGAACATTTATGACCCATAAAGAGTGAGAGTTTATTCTGGCAAAACATTCCTTCCTGTAAACAACCAACATTCCCTGAATCTCACCAGCTGACTTGGAATCCATCTAATTGTCGCTTGGCGTTTGGCTTCATCCAAAGCTTCTTTGATGGCATTTTGTACCCAACTGTTGTGCAAAAGATGCTCTCCATTGAGTTGGTTCGATAACCAGACCCCAACACAATTCCACACTTTCTTTAACTACTTCTGTTGCCAGCAACATGTTTACCATGATTTAGATGTCTATTATACGCATGAATGACTTGTCTACTTAATTTCATCAAAAAAATGAACCCTCATAAGTGGCACAGATGCTGGTATGATGGTAATCAAATTAGTTTTTGGACAGGTTTATGGCCACTTGCTGTCAGTTAAGCTCTCTTTGGCTATCTTCACTCCTAATACAGCTTTGATGGTGATTAATGGCCCCATTAATATCCAGTTTGTGTTATGATAGACCTAACATTTTGGTCTTGTTGGCTGACCAGGGATGACAATACACTTGGTAAGATTCAGGTCTCCAAAATATTAGCTGTAGTATAACATCGGACTCTTACTTCCTTAGGCCTAGTGTGTGGAGACCTAAAGCCAGCTAAGATGAGCACTCTATTTGTGCTGAGCTTTTCTTAAATTAAAATCTGTCTATGATCTTTCCTTTTCCCTTTCAGTGTTCTAGGGATGTTGTCTCCAATAATTATCCTTGCTAATCCTATTTTTGCGTCCACATTGTCTTCACTTCTCATCATATTTATTTACACTTTTAAATTCTTTAAATCATTTTGAAACTTGCTTTCTGTTTTTGCTTACATTTTTTTCATTTTTTGACTCTTTTGATAATTTTCAAAAAAAACTGTCTTCTGATAATTGTTGTCTTTATCTTTTTTCCTCCATGCCCTGCACATCATCCCATTTATAGCTACTCTATCCTATTTCCTGTATTTTCCTGAGTGCACATTTTAAATTGAAATCTCTCATGAACAGCCCAAGTTTATTTGCATTCATTCCACTGGGCTACTAAAAGCATAAGAACAAAATGGGAGCCTTGTAGGCTAAACTGCGGTAAATACATTTGGATTGTTTACACAGCTTTTTTATGTTTAAACAAACATGGTTTTTTATAATGAAATTGAGTTTCCTCCTGCCCATATTTGATTTTTATGTTCATCTGTGCACTTGCCTAAACCCCACCCACTTGCTGCTATGCAAATACAGATTATGCAAATTTTTGTTTTGAATTGGGTGAGCTGAGCAGATGCCCATTTCAGCATAAACAGTCTTGGGAAAAATGGCTTGAATAGACAAGTATCATTGCAAAAACACCTAAATCAGCATCAAGATTAATGTGTCTTTTCACACAAACAAAAATGTTAAGGGTGTCTCTTTCACTCTTAGGAGGGAAATCTAAGGTTGTTTTATAATTAGGCTAAATGCTGAAATGCGATTCTTCATTTAATAGCAAGACTCCAGACTAGACCCAATGTACTGCAGTGGATCTTTGAACCTATTAATTTATTATAATCCTCCTTTCACTTAAGTAAATATGATCCCAGCTGTCCAGTCAATTGCCTTTTTCTGACACTGGCATCTCTGTTGGCTAGTTTTTTGTTTTGTTTTGTTTTAGTTGTGATCACACAGATTTTACTAATACATAAATAGTTTCATCGATATTGATTCTTTTTCTTTTTTTTTTCCATTGGTATTGATTTAATACAACCACTTAAAAAGGCTTTAAGAGATAGAAATTCACTTTTCTACTGTTTCAGACTAGCATGGATAGCAGTGGTAGTTATGTGTTCTTTTGTATTCATGTGGTTACAAATAACCCTGAGGCTTCTTTTAAGTAAAAGAAAATGGGCAAAAGAGAATAATGGGCCAAAGGAAAGTTGTCAAAAGCTTGGGAGATTCAAAAAATACACAGGAGAAAAATATAACTACATAGAAACAAGTTCAACTACATAGAGACAAGTTTAAAATCTGATTCTTATGTGCACTTACCATGTGCCTCTGAATTCTGAGGAATACATCAAACCAAGGTCATGCCTCTCTGAGAAGCGGTGCTCATTCACCATTATCAGTGTCTCCACATCAAGAGTTAGAGGATGAAGACTGACTGGATGACTCAGCCAAAATGAACCAGAAAGAAATGGTGCAACATACTACCATTCTTACCATGTACTATGAATCACAACCTTTCCTTCTTTTTTTTCCCATCTACTATTTGCAAATTATTCCATTTCTACTGGCAAATACTTGAAAAAGCCTGGGAGACTGGTACTTTTTGGAAACTCCCTGACACAGACTCATTTGGATGGCTCTGGCCATGGAACCATATCTCTTAAATTTCCACAAAAAGTAATGGACCACGGTAGATTCTCAATCAATGTTTTGCGCTGGTTCTCCTAAAGGATGTTTGACTACCACAAACATATTTGAGGGGGCTGGGCATTTGATAAAGGGGGTTAAGGCACAATTTGGGATGCCCATTTTCCATATCAGAGTGCCTGGGTTTGAGTTCCAGCTGCTGCTCCTGATTCCAGCTTCCTGCTAATGCGTCCCCTGGGATGCAGCAGGTAATAGCTCCAGTTCTTGGATCCCTGCCACTCATGTGGGAGACCCAAATTGAGTTCCAGGTTCCTGGTTTTTGGTGTGACTCAGCCCCAGCTCCTGCAGGCACTTGGGGAGTGAACCAGTGGATGGAAGATCTTTCTCAGTTTGTCATCTGTGTCTGTGTCTGTTTCTTTCTACCTTTTAAATAATATAAAAATAAATAAATTCAAAAATTTGAAAAACATATTTGGTAGACAAGTAGAGTCTCTAGTAGGTAGAGAGTCCAGGAGTCCATGTTGGCAGGCTGAAGATCTCTTCGGCTCTCAGTATTGTAGGGTGGGGAATGGTTCCAGTCCCTGTTCACTGCCTTGCTAGTTAGCAGCCTCAGCGTGGTTGGTCTGGTCTGGGTACATTTTCTAGTACCATTTTGTTCTGGAACCTAAAGTTCTCCTGGGTAACCTGGCCCTGATTTAAGAACTTAAGCATTTACCAAGTGAATCCAATCTAGTACCCTGAGGATCCCTGTAACACATCTTTAGGTTTTTTGTTCATTCAGTTGTATATTTAATCAATAACCAATCATTACACACTGTGTTATGGACTGGGGACTTAAAAAAGAGTAGAGAGAGAGTGGCAAGATGGCGGAATAGGGAGGGAGCACACTGATAGTCCGGGAAGAGACAGTTTAATAAAAGTGAAGATACTGCAGGTTCAGGGAAGAGTAGGGGAAGAAACAGCAGAGGAAACTCTTTTGGAACTAGTGATTCACAGTGGACCTGCGTGGAGAGCGTGGGAGCCCAAGTTTGAGATACCAGTGGCAGACTCAACACACCAGCGATGGATAATGAGGTGAGCCGAACATCAATAGCCCGAGTCACCAGCAGGAAAGCGGAAAGAGGAGACTAGAGGGAATGAAGTTTGAAACCCCATGGGGAAAAGTTCACCAGGCTAACTAGAAGAGAGAGAGGGAAAAAAAAAGTGACCAATATGGACACAAGACAAAGAGCAGGCGCCATTTTGGACATACGTTATAAGCAGGGCAACCTCAGGTCTGCACTGGCCCTGAGCCTAGCAGAAAAACCTAACTCTGTGGGGGTGAAATAACAGGAGATTAGGACCTAACTTGGCAGCCCAGTGGGAGACTGCAGGAGAATTGGAGCCCACACCGAGCAGAGCAGAGATTCCCTGTGTGGTCCTTGGGAAAGAGCTTCCAATCTCTGACTCCTGTGGGTATATCATTTGCCTGCTAACTACCTCCAATTAGGTTCAGCTGTGCGGAATTACTTCCCTTTTGAATAAAAAAAAAAAGAAATAAAGAAAGAAAGAGAGAGAGATTTACCACGGCTAACCTGGGAGTGTCATCTTTGACACACCCTCAACCCTGAGGAACCAAACACAGCTCTCAGTCCACACTCATCTCAAGCCTCTAAAGCTCCACTGAAAGCAGACAGTCCACTTAATATAGAGCCATAGTGTAACAAGAAAAAACACCACAGTGAAGAAACCAAATATCTCCAATATGCCAAACAACAAACGCAAAAACCGAGGTAACAAGAACAAGGAAGACGATATGACGCTATGACGCCCCCAAATGAAAAAGACACCCCAATTCAAGATTATGAAGATGATGAGATAGAAGAAATGCAAGAAGCAGATCTCAAAAAATTGATAAGAACATTAAGAAGTTCTCAAAAACAAATTCTTGAACTACAGAAATCCTTAATGGACAAGATAGAAAATCTCTCTCATGAAAATAAAATATTAAGGAGGAATCAAAATGAAATGAAACAACTAGTGGAACAAGAAACTGTGATAGTGACGAGAAATCATAATGAAATGAAGAATTCAATAGATCAAATGACAAACACATTAGAGAGCCTTAAAAACAGAATGGGTGAAGCAGAAGAGAGAATATCAGACTTAGAAGACAGAGAACAGGAAAGGAAACAGGCAAACCAAAGAAAAGAAGAAGAAATTAGAAATCTAAAAAATATTGTTGGGAATCTACAGGATACTATTAAAAAACCCAACATTCGGGTTCTGGGAGTTCCTGAAGGCATGGAGAGGGAGAAAGGATTAGAAGGCATTTTCAGTGAGATACTAGCAGAAAATTTCCCAGGTTTGGAGAAGGACAGAGGCATCTTAGTACAGGAAGCTTATAGAACCCCTAATAAACATGACCAAAAGAGATCCTCACCACGACACATTGTAATCAAACTCACCACAGTGAAACATAAAGAAAAGATTCTAAAATGTGCAAAAGAAAACGTCAGATTACTCTCAGAGGATCTCCAATTAGACTCACAGCAGACTTCTCATCAGAAACCCTACAAGCTAGAAGGGAATGGCGAGACATAGCCCAGGTACTAAGAGAGAAAAACTGCCAGGCCAGAATATTATATCCTGCAAAGCTCTCATTTGTGAATGAAGGTGAAATTAAGACTTTTCATAGCAAACAGAAATTGAAAGAATTTGTCGCCACTTGTCCAGCCCTGCAAAAGATGCTTAAAGATGTGTTACACACAGAAACACAGAAACATGGTCATCAATATGAAAGAAGGTAAAGGAAGGAAACCTCACAGCAAAAGATCACAGGAAGCTCAATTTCTCTTTGACATAGAATGAAAATCTGATGCTCTGTTAAATCAATGAGTTAAAGTAATCTACTATGTTCTCTTGATGTCTGTTAAATTCTAATTGTTCAAAAGCAGCTGAATTTTTATTAAGAGCTATGGGTTATTTAAATATGTGCTTATTTTCAAAGATTTGAATAATCACCTTGTAACAATGATCAGATTTGGTCTATGTTATGTCATGATTTTAAGGAATCTTATTTCAACCAGATATTTTGGATTTTGAGCCTTCTTGGAATTCTTGACAGGCATTCAAAAAATCAAAGTTTCAAACAATCTGGTCTCTAAAATTTCCAGTAAATCTTGGACTTTGGTTTTTCCAGTTTGGGCCCAACTGAAAAAATCGAAGGACCTATGTCTCTCATCTTATAGAGATACCAACTAATCAGGCTATTTGGATTATATTAGAAGTACTGTCAAGATGTGACGTGGTACTAAATTTTAAGTTTCTATAATGGAAAATGCTATTAATACAAATGTTTGAGAATTAAAAAGTCTAATGATCTTGTGTTACTAGACATGATAGTTATCTTAATGAGAAAGCCCCAGAGGCCTAAAGGGTTAAATACTTGTAAAATCCTATGGGTGCTTTCAAAAATACTGTGAAGTAACCAGGTGCCTCTTGTTGGTTGATGAGTTTATAATAGTAAACATGGCAACTTAAAGTCTTTTGTCATCCACAGTTATATATGATTTGCTGCTCATAAAACTAAAGCGTTGTTGGTTCTGTGTTTAGCTGTCCTCCTATAGGTTCCTATGGACTTTTTCCAGCCACTTCTATTGTATTCAGTACTTTGGGATGACTCTGTAAACAGATGAAGCCAATAATATATTAACAGTACCAACTGAGATTAAGTATGGTTAACTGAGGTTACTAAAAACAAAAATCAATTCAAATCAATTGGCAATCTACAAAAAGAGTTAAAGATTTTAAAAGCTATTATTAAAATTGCTATATCGGTCTATTATGCTATGTTATATGTGTGTACATATTGTATGTCCACATAGGAAAGTTTTATTTTAATTGGCTTATAGATAAGATTGTCCATAAATTTAAGCTGCTAAAATTAATCAAAGATACATTTTAATTCGTGTAACCTGAATCTCTGCATCATATGTTTTATACTTGTTGGTAGAAAGAAACTAAAAACATTTTATATGGTTGTGCTTAAGTTTACTGGTTAAACAAACTACACCATGTTAGATATTTAAGAGGTGTTTCCAAATACGTGATTCTTAAAATTTATAGAAGGCATTGGACCTTCTGCTAAATGTTTTCTTAAGTTGTTATCTAATGGTTGAAACTATTTGCTAAGTGATCATGTGATATTGCTATTTTCACCAAGCAATCTAGGACTTGCTCTCTCATTTCTCTATTCTAAGCCCAACTTGTTCATTCATTTCTCTATTCTCCTCAAAGTAGGAAACTAATTCTATTATAAAGGAATCTGTAGGACGCACAATTTAATCTTTAGACCTTATAAAAGAGATGGCTAACATTTTTCTGTAATAGTATAGCCAAAATAAGAGCTTAAATAATAATCTCATAGCTAGATTTACTTCGCCATCAGCGAAGTATACAGTAAGTAGAAAAAACCTCCCTTTCAGACCAAAGGGAAAGAAAGTTTTAAAGTGAGAATATAATTTTCCTCATGGGCATTGTCTACCTTAGAAAAACTACTACAGAACATGCCTGTGACTATAGACTTGTAGTTCAGGCCACCGAAGATTAGAGATGGGACTTGGGCACTCCTTTGACTTGCGTCCTCTGGTCTGCTTTAACACGAACCAGGAGGAAAAGAAAGCTAGGCATCAGAAGCAATGGGTGGCAGGCCTATTAATGGCTGATCTGTACAGTGATCTGCCCTCAAGGAGACCCAACAGGCCAGTCCACTGCAGTGGCTTTCAATGTGATAAGCCTGGGCTTCAGCAGAAGTCAGCTTGTGAAGAGCCCTGGCAGCTCTGCCAAGAGTTGGATCACTGGAAATGGACCTGCCCTGGAGTCGAAGGATGCCCAGGTCAGAGCCACAGATCTTATTGGCTCTAAGCTGAAAAGCCCTTCACTCAGCCCAACTTCCAAAAGGACCACTGCAGCTGAGGGGATGGTCAAGTAGGGTCAGCAACATTCCAGGCAGAACTGTAAATTTTTGTTAGAGATGCCACCTGCCTTTACCTGGCCAGCTTTCCTCCCAGGCCAGCCAAGTAATGAAAGTCAACAGAGTGCCTTCCCCTAGGAGGTTCACACCTCCCTTAGGATGTACCCCATGTGAAAAGATAGATAGGTCTGGGCCTCTTAACATAAAAGGCCTAAAGCCCAACAGATTATTATCAAGCCCCTTCTGTCAGGTTCTATTTGCCTCTCAATCAGAAAACTTAATTGTAGCTTAGACAGCACCTTTCTTAGCTCCTCTAATAATGACTCTGTCCTTTGTTCTAGACCCTGTCTAGTGCACTTGGGCCTCATTCCTTTGTAATCATAACCTCTACTCTACCACCAATGGCTCTACTCCCAACCTGTGTGTACTGATGGTCCTCTTCCCCACTTAATGCTGTATAATTGTTCAGACCTGGTTAATGCCACTCTTAGGATCATTGGTTACTATCCTCACCCTGTCTTTTATGACCTTGTCTAAATATGATCAGAGTTGGCAAACTTGGAAGGCTTCCATAGCCTTGGCAACTCATGACGAGAGCCTAGGGTGGTTACTGGCACCATAAACTAGAGTGTCAATTTGTTGGGTCAACAACAGGAGTCACTGTGCACTTGCTCCTGATGTGGGATCTCTGTCCTTAATGTACTGTACATTGTGATTTAATGCTATAACTAGTACTCAAACAATATGTTTCACTTTGTGTTTCTATGTGGGTGCAAACTGTTGAAATCTTTATACTAAATTGATCTTCTGTATATAAAGAGAATTGAAAATGAATCTTGATGTGAATGGAAGGGGCGAGGGAGTGGGAGAGGGGAGGGTTGTGGGTGGGAGGGAAGTTATGGGAGGGGGAAGCCATTGTAATCCATAAGCTGTACATTGGAAATTTATATTCATTAAATAAAAGTTTAAAAAAAGAGTAGGAAGCTGTCCCTGTCCTACTATGAGTCAATATTGGGGAAAAATCAGCAAGGAAGCAAATAATTCCAATTAGGTCAACATTATACGGGTATTGTGTGCCAGGTACGGGGGGTAGGAAAGAATGGACAAATCTGTCTTTGGAGAGTCAATGTACTTTTCCTGGAGGGAGCCCTTTAACCAGAGTGAGTAGAAGTACTCCAAGAAAGGCAATAAAGAGTATGCCCATTCCTCTTCACCTCTTCTTCCTAAAGACCCTTAAAGATTCTAATTCATGCAGATATACATTTGGAGGTTCTGGGTAAGTATAAGGCTTGATAATCATTGCATGTGTTCTCTACATTAATTATATGCAGACTGCCTTAGTCCAATCTACCTCTTTGACCTGACTCTGGGAGTATAAGCTGCTGATGCTCTACAAACTGATAGCAGTGCTAGAAAATGGACTGGTTCACTATTATGCTATAAACCAGGTAGCGACTAAAAAAAGAAATTGTAGCCTATTAAATGTCCCATTTACCCTACAAATCCCTTTACAATGTCTTTATAGGGGTTTGCTGATTTCTCTTAAGAGTAGCCTTTCATTATCCCTCAAGCACATATAAGATTTCAGGGCATGTGTGACACCATCATGATGTAAGATCAGAAGACAAAGAGGGAATTTCATTTATTATGGAGGAAGAAATAGTGAACATAAGAGAGGCCGAAGCCTCTCAGAGGTGCAGCAGTTCCCTTTGGCTCTTCGTGCTTGCAGTGTTTCACCCACACCTGTGGCCACCCAACAAGGAAATCTTGGTGAAGGTAAGTGGAGCCAGTTAAATGCACAACTCATTATACTCATTATAACTTGTATCAACGTTCCTTCCTAAATGATGTCATAGCTCTGCCTTGTTCCCCACAGCTCCCTTTTAGAAACTTGGTTGGCAAGTTTGTTTGTTTGTTTGTTTGTTTTGACAGGCAGAGTGGACAGTGAGAGAGAGAGACAGAGAGAAAGGTCTTCCTTTTGCCATTGGTTCACCCTCCAGTGGCCGCCGCGGTTGGCGCGCTGCGGCCGGCACACCGCGCTGATCCGATGGCAGGAGCCAGGGGCTTATCCTGGTCTCCCATGGGGTGCAGGACCCAAGCACTTGGGCCATCCTCCACTGCACTCCCTGGCCACAGCAGAGAGCTGGCCTGGAAGAGGGGCAGCCAGGACAGAACCCGGTGCCCCGACCGGGACTAGAACCCGGTGTGCCGGCGCCGCAAGGCGGAGGATTAGCCTAGTGAGCCGCGGCGCCCGGCCTGCAAGTTCTTAATCCTTAGTTCTCTGCCCTTTTCCCTCCATTCTCTCATCATCTTCCAAATAGTACTTTCCTTTCACCAGTAGGGCCCTCTATGAGAGTTTCCAGTAAGTGAATGGGAAATACATATTATGAAAAAACTATGCACAGATTTTAATATTTTTGCTACAAAATAAGCTTATCTTTTACTTTCATTTTCCACAAACTTTTTGAAGTATGCTCATATAGTCCCCTGCCTATCAAAGCCATTTTTCCCACGAGGACCAGATCAGAATCTCATCTTTCTGTGATGCCTTCCTTGGCCTCTTTCACTTGACCTCTCGCTTTTCAGAACCAGTGTGGCATGCCTTCTGTTGGCTTCCATTTGATATTGAGCATGTATCCTTTGACCATTTTTTAATGTATTTTTAATTCTTATGTATCTCATAAATACAACATTATGTGCATAGTAATTCTTCCCACCATACCCACCCTCTCACCCCTTCTCCCTCCCTCTTCCTGCTCCCTCTCCTGTTTTATCCAGAAAAAAGAAATAAAAAGAAAGATAAGAACAAATGGAGTAAAGAAAACTAAGAGAAGTGTTCCTCAACAGTCTGTCTATTCAAGGGCTGATCTACTGTTGTTGCTTCTTGAAGGTGATTTTGCTTTTTTCCCCCTTTCCTCTTTTCCCTTCCTTCCTCCCCTTTCTTTCCTTTTAGCAACTTAATTGTCTTTGAAGAAGACTCCAAGGATGTGAGCTCTTAGACATAAGCTCTTGGTGAGCTCTTAGACATAACCATGACTTGTGTGACATATACTTAATATACTAAATATCTTAATATATTAAATATCTTAATATACTAAAAGGAAGTAATTCTTTTTTTATTTTTGACAGGCAGAGTGGATAGTGAGAGAGAGAGATAGAGAGAAAGGTCTTCCTTTTGCCGTTGGTTCACCCTCCAATGGCCGCCACGGTAGGCGTGCTGCGGCTGGCGCACTGCGCTGATCAGATGGCAGGAGCCAGGTGCTTCTCCTGGTCTCCCATGGGGTGCAGGGCCCAAGCACTTGGGCCATCCTCCACTGCACTCCCTGGGCACAGCAGAGAGCTGGCCTGGAAGAGGGGCAACCGGGACAGGATCGGTGCCCTGACCGGGACTAGAACCTGGTGTGCCGGCGCCGCTAGGATTAGCCTATTGAGCCGCGGCGCCGGCCAAAGGAAGTAATTCTTAAGAACAAGTTTTACTATTAAGTTTCATGGTACAACTCTTTGGGGACAGAGGTCTTGCTTGGGAAGCTAGTGCCCAGGGACTCTTGTTGTTTATTTAATAATTAGGATTCATATGTATGACATTAATAGTCACCCAAGGCTGTTGACATGAGCTGCCTTGGCTATGGAAGCCTTTTGAATCCAGAAGCTTAAGAAGGCTGTAAGCAAAGTGGAAATTCTCTCCTCCCTTCAATGAAAGGTACATCCTTCTTTAGTAGCCCCTTCTTTCCACTGGGGTCACACCCACAAGGGTCCTTTTTGTAGGGCATCTTTTGCCAGAGTATCTTGGCTGTCCATGCCTGATATGCTCCTCCTGGGCTTTCCAGCCAAATTAGAATGCCTTAAGGGCTGATTCTGAGGTTGGATTGCTACTTAAAGTGATTGTTATTCAATGAGTCTGCTATATGAACTGCTTCCCATGTTGGAGCCTTCACTCCTTTCTAAGTCTGTCTATTATTGTTTCAATACACTTAGTCCTATTTATATGATCATTCAATCACTTGATCCTTCTATATGGTCATTTTACCACTTAATCCTATCTATTGGTCTTTACAGCATGTAAGCTGTTATTTTTATCAGCCAGCTTTAGGGATTTTGGAGTTCCATGACAATTTGTTTAGCTGTACCTTTAGAAGTGAGTCTATAGTAAAGTATGTAGAACTGTACTGCTTTGTAGTTATTTACTTCATGCATTTCATGATTAAGGTTTTAGGATCTAGGTAATTCTTTCCCCCACCCTACTTTCTCTTCCCTTTCTTTATGACTTTTAGAACATTACAAGTTTTATGCTTGTTCTCCCAGGTGCTATGGAGAATTCTTTGAGGTCAAGGCTATTCTATGACGTCATTCTCCCACTGAACAATAATTAATCCCCCTCAGAATGCCCAACCCTAGCAAAGCCAAAACCACATGCTGTTTGGCATATTCTGAAGCCACATGTGTGTAGCTCAAGTTCTGAAAGCATTTAATAACATTAATAGGTTGGTCTCTGGCAGATTTTAAGGAAATTTGGCTGCCTAAGGAGTTTGACTCACATCCCAAACCTGTTCTCCCAATGATATGCCAACTGTGTCAGAACTGATGTTTTATTTAATGCATTTGCTGTCACGCAAAATTACTTCTGGGCTATGGATTAGGTTCAGTTTTATTAAATCTACCTTACTAAGCCCAGCTCTGGGATATAGCTAGAAACCTGGATGCTGGTGCTGAACTCTTCCATGAAAGTATTCCAAGAGACACTAAGGATACTGTTCCAGTTCCTGACATAGAGTCATTTATGTCTACTCTCTAGAGAAACAGAAACTTGTGTTAGAGATCAATAGAGAAACCTTTATTCATTAAAAGTTTCCCCTTCAGAACACTGAGCTAAACCTATTTCTTAGGCAGTATCTTGTCAAAGATGCCAGAATCAATCGAGTAGTAGAAAACAGAATTCACAGAGCCAGGCTGCTTGGTTTGGTCCAGTGTCATAACAAGGAACAGACAGACCCAAAGACATATCAAACCACGGCAGTGCCTGGCCTCCTTCCTTTGAAGACACCTGGTCTTGGACCTACCAAGATGTCAGGCAAGGTGGACCCTTACAGTGTAAGAGATGGAGAATATAGTTAACCCACTAACATTTGAGAGTTGGCTGCTGCCATGCTCAGCCCATCTGAATGTGTCTATGTGATATCAAAACCCAAGGAAGTATTTCCAGGAGCACATAAGTGAGGAGGAGAGCATGTAGGGAATGGCCCCTTGGCAGACGCAGTTCCAGCAACCTTACTGTAAATGACAGGATCCGTAAGACGTTCACCATTATGAAAGATCTGCCTTCCCCGCTTGGGCCAGCAGCACCATCTGGGTTTCAGGGTTAGCACACTGCTGAGTTTGAGGCTGAATAGCAGTCAAGGGACATTGGAAAGACCAAATACACAACGGAAAGTAGAGGGAAGGGAAGCAAACAGGTACAGATGAGTAGGCAGCAGTGAGCTTGAGCAGCACTCTGAGTCTCTGAAACAGACACACAGCACTGGTTATGTCCCCATGTCAGCGACTCACTCATGGAGAGACAGGAAACAAAGGTGCTGAGTCGACGAGGACTGAAGTATTGCTTGTGTCATCTTCTGTGTTTCCACTTCTCTGTTCACGTCCTTTCTTTTCTTTCTTCAGAATACTGTAATTCAGAGTATCATTTGGAATCCAACTCTTTCTGCCACCTTCTTAGGGGTAAATAATCCCTAATGTTTTTTTCTAGATGTTGCCAAGCAAATTTATTCATAATTTAATCTTTGCAAATAAAAAGTATTTCTTTGAACTTTTCAGGTTTTATTTATTTTCTTAACATACGATTATTCATTCACATGCTCTGTCCAAAGCATTGGTTAAGTGTTTTCTAGTCCCTGTATTTGCAGAGGAAGGTATTTTGGAAAGATTTGAAATGGCCTTTTTTAAAAAAAAAATTATTTATTTATTTGAAAGGCAGAGTTACAGAGAGGAAGAAGCAGAGAGGGAGAGAGAGAGAGAATATTTTCCATCTGCTGGTTGACTCCCCAAATGGCCACATGGCCAGAGCTGAACTGATCTGAAGCCAGGAGCCAGGAGCTTCCTTCAGGTCTCACACGTGGGTGCAGGGGCCCAAGCACTTGGCCATCTTCTACTGCTTTCCCAAGCCATAGCAGAGAGCTGGATCAGAAGTGGAGCCACAGGGACTCAAATCAGCACCCACATATGATGCCGGCTCAGCAGGAGGCCACTTTATCCACTACACCACAGAGCTGGTAAAATGGCCTCTTGATCAATAATAGTTGAGGAGCCTATATGCAAGGAGTTTCATAGAAAATTTTATCTTAATCTTGAAACGTCCTATTCTTACAATGAAACTATGCTAAACACCACATGTAAAGAAATCCATTAACTTCATTCTATGACAGTTCTCTGTTCTTAGTCATACAATTCAAACGTGCAGCTCCATTGTCATTACACATAAATAATTCTTTAGAAATTTAAAAAATTCAGTTTTTCAGAACATGAGTAATCTATCTAACCCATTTTTCATTCTAAGTTTAAAAAACTACCTTTCACTTTAAATTCTTCTTTTAATTTTTCCTCAAGTTAGAAATATTTAATTCTGTGATCTGTCTCTAATGATTTGCTTCAGCAGCGTTAGTCCTAACATTAATTTGTGCATATAACAGCATTACACTTACAACAAGTAACTTCTTTAGAGAGTGCTTTGATTATAGATTTGCTTTGAATTTAAATATTGAACACTTAGCTCACCTTATGTTCACCAAACTTTGGATTAAGGACTTTTCCGTTTTATCTATATTCATTGGGCAGGATAAATTGATTTTTTAAAAATACTACTTTCTGAAAGCATCTCTAGTTGAGCTACTTGGGCTTCATTGCTTCTTGAGTTCTTTGCCTTGACTTCAGAAACCTAAATTTGGCAGATTTTTAAAAAATTATTTTCAAAGAAAGTCTGTTGTCTTTAAGGAGCCCAAGGAAGCATTGTTGATCTCTTACATTCATTTTGTTTTGCATGGAGAGCTCCAATCATCATGTGATTACTACTTGGGAGTTGACGTTTCTTCAGGAGTCATAGTCAGCACAGTCAGCCCTCCACGTCGGAGAGCGCTGCATGTGTGCATTCAATCAGCTGTGGGTAGAAAATACTCAAAAGAATTTTTTTCTGCTGTGCTGAATATGTCCACGTTTTTCCCTTATCATTATTCCAACTAAGCAGTATGCTAACGCTTTGCATAGCATATACCTTGGATTAGGTATTATAAGTAAGTCAGAGATAATTGAAAGTGCACAGGAGGTTGTGGGCAGGTCATTTGGAAACACTTTGCTGCTTTACATGAGGACGTGAACACCCACGGATTTTAGCCTCTGAGAGGGGCAAGGGGACAGTGGAACGAGGGGCAACTGCGTGCATAGGCTTGGAAGTCTATGACCCCTTGGTCTGGTTCAGAAGTGGAAGCTGGCGATGAGTTCAGGAAAGGAGGCAGCCTCCATTGCTCTGACCTCTGCTGTGCTGTGCGAGTCTTCTGTGCAGCCTGGGGCCACTGGGACAGCACCAGGAGCTGAGGAGAGAAGGAGCAATGCAGAGGGGGGAAAGCGTCTTCTCGTTTTTCTTGTTCCTGTTAGGGAAATCTACAAAGGACATTTTCACTCATCTTCTAGCGAGGGTTGCTGCGTCCTATAACCTCCATGTTTAGAATATGTGTTGGAAGTTTTGCCTTTTGTAAGAGCATCCCCTTCGTAACGTATTTGTTTACCTCCTTGTCTACAAATGTACTTAAATACCAAAATAATCCTCAAATGAAAACTTCCCTGTATCTTCCACCTATTTTGTCCTTATTTTCTATAGGTCTCAGAAACAAAGCAAGCTATTCTTCAAAAGACTAAAATATATCTCATATTGTTGCTATCCTTTATGAAGTCTTTTTCCCCCTGAACATATAATCTAACATTGTATAAGTCGAGGTAACAACTGATACTTTCCACCCGAAAGGTAGGAGGGTAACGGTAAGGGGAAAGCTGTATGTTCAGACCTGGGTGTTTACTGAGTTGTGTCTTTGTCCCCAGGAGGCTCGTTACTGCAGACACAGATTCTAAAATGTATTCTGATCCACGGTTCAGGTCCAGATCTGTTTATCAGCACACGAAACTCTCCCAACATTTATTATGACCCAGGATCTCCCCTCTCCCCTTGCATCTGACCATAAAAGCTTCCACTTTCAGCACCCCAAAGATGAGTTCTGACTCCTTCCATTGTTGGCCCTCGTGGTTCCATCTGTAATATGTACACCGATTGTGTGCAGCCTGGCAACAGTCCAACGAGTGGAGGAGGGGGTTGCACAACTATAGCCCCTTGTTCACTGCAGTCCCAACTTCAAAGGCTTTGCGAACACTGAGCAGACAGGTTTCCGCAGTGGATAAAGCAGCCGCGCAAACAAAAGGCAGCTTCCCTCTCACCGAGGTGTCTCCTGATCCAGGGTGATTTTCAGTCCACTTTTTTCTTTCATTTGCGATGAAACTCCTGGCAGGGAGAAAGACTCATTCTGCCCACGGTTGTGTGCCCCCTTGATTCAGCATCAGAGGGAGAGATGGGCATTTATGGCACCATAAATCAAGGGATAAACCATACATGAGCAGCTGGCACATGTGCTAATAACTATAATTATTAATCATGTCAATTTCACACCCTTCAAATTTATGCTATGTGCTTTCTGTAGGAAAGCCATCCCTGGCGCCTTGAGCTGTTTATGGTATGAAAATATGATGTGCTGATGGTCTTTGATAATTGTCTTATGACAGTATTGATCTGCCTACAATTGGGTTTGTGGGGCACGGAGGCCCTGCAAAGTGGCCGTCCTTGTCTCCTGGTATATATCATTGTCACACATCTCCCATTGTTAGTGAGTGGCGTGAATTACTTTCAGCATTTGGCCAAGTCTCTAGCTGCTAGGTCACCATTATTCTATCCTTATGTCACTGTGAGGACATTTACTTTGATGTTTCCTTTGTACCTCTCCGAAGGCAAAACTCCTTTAGCTTCAGAATGGTAGCCTGCAGCAGGACTTCCAACTAAAAAGACACTACAGGTTTTGAATGGACAGAGGCCGAAAAATCTGGAAAAATGTGCTCTCCCAAGGAAAGGCCTTTTTTTTTTTTTTCCTTTCCTTTCCTTGTCCATGTCAAGGCTTGTCCACAACAGGGGAGGAACTGGAGACTCCTAGCAATTGCCAAGTCTTGTCCTCATTCAATAGCGCCTTTGGAGGCACCCCCAAAGTTGTTGCCACACAACAGATTATGAGTCTCTGCTTGTGGCCCAGATGGCCAACCTAGGAAATGAGAGTGGTCTGCACAAGTGGTTACCCAAGGCCAAAGTGGCCAGTTTACTCCAAGGGATTCGTCCCCTTGGCAACAGTGCGTCTTCAAATCTCACCCCTTCAAGACCAAGTGTAAAGCAGCACCTTGCTGCTTGATCTGCATATTAATTTAACCTTGCAGCCAATGGGCTCCAAGAGGCCAGCGAGCGTGCGGAGTGCATGGGCCTCCGCCCACTTGTCTGGAGCTCTGCGCAGCCCTCATTGGGCAGTGTCACAATTGCTCCTGCTGTCTCTACAGCTGCTCCGTTCCAATGACCCCCGGAAGGTTCTGGGGATTGTTAGAAGGGATTTCTATTAATCAACTACAAACCGACTGTTACAATTTCACACTTTTTTTCCCATCATTTCACACATTTAATGAATTTGGGTGTCTTTTAAATTCAAAACATCTATACTCAAGCCAAAAAAAAAAAAAAAACCTGCCCCTTTTTTAACACAATAGACAGCAGCAAGACAGCAAATGCCATTTCCAGACTGAATTTCTGGAACTGGCCATTCAAGGAGGCTTATTAAAACTGTTACCAGGCAGCAGCAGTAGCCTCGCAGCATTTTATGAGATCTTCAATAAGGAAACAGAACATGTCTGAGGCTCAGGGCTTGTGGTCAGTGGCTTTATTTCAGGCGGTCCATTTCCAGGCCAGACTATAGGTCAAAATGAAATGCTGACTTCCTTAAAAGCAGTGCAAAAGGAAACACAAAACTCACCTCCTCTGGAGCAGCCGGGACTCAAACAGCTCCTCCAGAGAAGGGCATCAGGCCCTCTTAGGAGAGGGGTAATCAGTCTGCTGATGGACCTGGGCTCCTTTCCACTGTCCCTAAGCCACATCCATGGGAAGAAGAAGCCCTAAGAGCTGAGGTTCACATGAAGCTCACCGTGACACAGAACCTTATAGTGTGCTCGTTTCTTAGTCTCTAAGCTCACAATGGCAGTTTCTGTACACTTTGCATTTCCCGGGATGCCCTCACTGCCTCCCAAGGCTTTGGTTGTCTCTGAGAGCTTGGGGGACAGGGCACAAGGGGCCTGGATTGTTCTCTAGCGACCCCTGCTGGTTGACATGGAATGCCAGAAAGTAAGCCAGAGGCATCGGTCGCTTCCCACAGTGGAGGGAAATAAAGGATGTTGGGATTGGCATTGCGACCACAGGGTAAGAGCAGGAGGGTGGATTTATGCCTGGTTAGCAAGCAAAGAAGGGTCAGGTTAGAGCACCATCAACATTTGGAGTGATGACACTGACAGTCTGCCAGTCGGTGGACATCCATACTGTTTTTCCATAAAAGCCATCAGATTTCACCACAGATTAGAAACTACCACCTAAGGTATGCTAACTGTATCTGCCTTCAGTTTTCTGTTCCTGCTGTTTTTAAAAGTTTGCTTTCTCTTCAGGGCTACTTCATTATTTGCAAGGACCTTGGGCCCTTTTGCTCTTCAAGACGTTAGCAGGGTAACTTTAATATGCACACTTTTTCCTGTCTTCTTTAGGTAACAGACAATGCATCTGTGTGGGCTTCTGGAAGCACGGGGGACACAGGTGGCTCAGTGCCAGGCGATGTCTTACACATTCCCCAAAGTGCTTTCCTGGTTAACTGCGGTGCTGTTGCTAACTCATTCATTTGCTCAGTCCGCCACACAACACAGCTTACTCCGAGAGTGGACTGTGAGCTTGTGTCCCGCTGGAGTTGACTTCGCCTCTTGAAGACCTAGGCTTCATTTCCTGTGTGCATTTCACCACAGCCCGAGACCCCTGGCCAAGGAAAGCTGTGAGCTCTCTCCACACCCCCCACCACCTTACATCCCAAAAGCATCCAGCTTCTTTTCTTTTAATCTGCCCCTCCCCCAGCTAAACATCACAGCCAGGATTTAACAAACCAAACCCAGGAATTTGACTTCTGGGTGGATTTTTTCCAGAGGCAAAGCAAGCCAACAGCCTCTCTTGTGATCCACCGTTCGGCCACGAAGACAGCCTGTGGAAGAGAAAGGCTGCGAAGGGAATCGGACTCCCGCGGGTCTACACTGTGTTTTTACGCCCCATCCCCCCTTCCGCAAAAGCAGACCAAGAGGGCGGGCGGGAGGACAGCGAGACATCCAGATTCAACAAGGACTTTTTTTTCCCCCTCTGGGCTTTTGAGGATGGGTCTCCCCGACGAGGAACACGGGAGAAAGGCACAGCGGCTCAGCTGGCCCCTGCTGTAGGTTTTCCCACACGAAACTGCGCCCAGGCTGCTGCCCTGCACTTTGTTATTATGACAGGAAAAAATGAATTTCTAATGTGCCACCTCCACCAGCTGCAAGGGGGCCAGGGCTCTTCAGTCCCCAGGCACCCGGAGGGCGGTGGGCCCGAGTTAGGATGGAGGCTTCCTACACAGATCAGAATCCCTAGGTTACAAATATCTCTTTCCCATGGATGCCTGTATAGGGACGTTCTTAAAAGCAGAGGCGAATTTGCAAACAGCAAACACGGCTGTCCTGTGTTGAGCACAGTTTATTTCCTTAACTCTCACACTACTTTCAGAGAGACTTTAGTCCCACGTCAGCATCCCCTAAGAAGCTGGAGGTCAGAGAGACCAAGGATCAAGACTGGGGCTGCACACTTAGTAAGCACCCAGCTCAGGCAGGTCCCCCTTAACACTATTTTAATTATGCGTTCATTGTAATGAGCAGAAATCGGTTGCTCCCTTCCCTGTCTTATAAAAATGCACTGCCCCTGCTCCTGAAAGCATTTAGTATTTTATTGGCGCTCACTCAGTGCACGTGTGTGGGAGATTCATTTGTAGATTTGCCTCAACTTTTCCAGAATTAGTGACCCGTGGAAGTGAACAGCTACATAGAAAACTGATACAAGAGCAAAAAAGGGATCTTAGATGTCCCTATTCCAACTCCTTTATTTTATCTGCCAGGAAGCTTCAGTTCAGGTCTTCAATGTTTCATCTTTGAATGAGTACAGTAGTTTTTAACTACTGAGTCTGGCTCACATCAGTCCTTTTTTCACTTGAACTTAGCCAAAAGGCTGAGAAGTGGTCCTATTTTCATAGTTAAGTGAAATTTCTTTTTTAAGATTTTTCTTATTTGAAAGAGTTATAGAGAGAATTAGAGAGAGAGAGAGAGAGAGGGAGAGAGAGAGAGAGAGAGAGAGAGAATCTTCCAACCGCTGGTTCACTCCCCAAATGGCTGCAACTGCCAGAGCTGAGCCGAACCCGAGCCAGGAGCCAGGAGCCAGGAGCAAGGAGCAAGGAGCAAGGAACTAGGAGCTTCTTCTGGATCTCCCATACAGGTGCAGGGGCCCAAGAATTTGAGCTATCTTCTGCTACGTTCACATGCCATCGTCAGGGAGCTGTTTTGGAAGTGGAGCAGCCTGGACTCGAACCAGCACCCATATGGAATGCTGGCAACACAGGCCAGAGCTTTAACCCACTGTGTCACAGCGCTGGCTCTGTAAGTGAAATTTCTTAAACCTAAATCAGCTCACCTCATTCGACATCTTTATTTACCAAATAATCCTACCAGAGTTTCAATCATCCATGGAAAATTGCTCTTTGCTCCTCAAATTCATTCTTCCCTTCTTCCTGGATACACATGTTCTAGCCCAAGCCACCACTACAGACTACATTTCCCAGCTTCCCTTGTGGCTGTGTGGTCATCTGACTAAATTCTCACCAATGGAATGAGCCAAAATGAAACACACACTTACTTAAAGGCAATTCCTGCCCTTCCCTGTGCTCTGTCTCCTTCCCAGGAGTTGAAATGTGGAAAATCCCAGGACTCAGCTTCAGCCAACATGCAAGGTGGGTACCTCTGGGAATGCTGGAGCAACAGGAAGGAAGCATCTCTGAACCATCATGTAAGGCACAGCACTGTGTTCCTCAATACTGTTACTTCAATACGAGATCATTTGGGTCGTTATTAAGCCTTACGGTTTGGGGTCTCCTAACTATAGGAGCTTAGGGCTTACCTTAAGTAATACAGTGTTGCCGTTTGCAATAGGATGCCTGCCTGCCTGCCTTTCAATCTCATCACTCCTCACACCCCCAAATGTTTCCCATCTTCACATTAAAAATTATAAATCGTCCAGTTATATGGTAAACCCTTCGACAGAGGAACCTGTTAACCATCTCCCCATCCTCTGTTCTCCTTTACCCTGGCACCACAATTTTGATGCCCCCTTGAAGAGCTTAACTCTCCCCTATTCTTAGCCATGTGGTTAGAACAAAGTATGTTTGGGGAGCGGGCATTTGGCATTTCTTGGAGCATCTGCATTCCCTGTCTGAGTGCCTGGGTTTGAGTCTCAGCTCAACTCCCAACTCCAGGTTACTGCTATTGTGCACCCTGAGAGGCAGCTGGTGATGGTCAAGTATTCAGGTTCCTGCCACCTCCAGCTTCTTTATTGGCTGACGTCACTGCCATGGCTCCCTCCTGTCGGTGCTCAGAAGTCAACCCCTCCAGCAGAACACTTCCAACTGAAAGGTCGGAAGGGTCTCAGGGATAAGAAGCTCTTTTTGACTTTCTCCCTCCCTTCTTCCTCTTTTATCTCTTTCCCATGATAGTTATAGAAGTAGAACTCCTCTCCCTACAACCTAGAAATGTCCATTTCTGACCTTCTCCCCTTTTCTCTGAATAGACAGGTATTCTGCCCTATACCTAGAGGAAGGGACACTCACAAAGAACCCAAAAAGAATCTGATCCAACAGCCTGTCAGGTTCTCCCCTCAGTTTACTGCTGTTAGATTATACTCTTTTCATCCAATTCCATTTCTAAGTGACTGTCTATTCCATTACGTTCTTCAATGAACGTAAGCATGAAAACACCATTTTCCCTGGGTCTTTGGGTCTTCATCTGAAGGTTCTTGTGTCACATAAAACTTTGTTAAATAAATTTCTTGTGGTTTTCTCTTGCTAATCTTTTTTGTTGTTCCAGGCGTGTCACATTAACTATACACATTAACTAGAGCCTATACACATTAACTAGAATGAGAAATTTGGAGATTATATAGAACCCAATTAGCTCTACTCAGTAAGAAAATGAATCCCAAAAATCCCGCTATGCTTCCCTTGAGCAGTTACAGCTGCAGATGTGAGGTCTAGAACTGCTGTAGAGATTTTGTTCCCATCAGGGTCTGAAGATGAAGGAATGAAGAGCTGAGATGGTCACAGAAAAATAGAACCAGAATCCAGAAAACTTTTAAAACTCTGAGTCAAATTAGAACTGAGTATAAAATCACTCATTTTATCATTAAGATTTATTAATTTCTTTTTGCTTATTTGAAAAAGAGAGAAAGGGAGAGAAAGGTGGACACAGATCTTTCATCTACTGGTTCACTCCCCAAATACTTGCAGCAGTTGAGACTGGACGATGCCAAAGTCGGGAGCCTAGAACTAAATTCCCATCTGCTATATGGAAAGTAGGGAATCAAGTACGCAAGCCATTTCCTGGTGCCTGCCAGGGTACACGTGGGCAGGAAGCTAAAATTCCAAGCTGTGCCCAGACTCAACCCCAAGCACTACATCCTTATCTGCTTCTTCTTCTTCTTCTTCTTCTTTTTTTTTTTTTTGACAGGCAGAGTGGACCAGAGTGGACAGTGAGAGAGAGAGACAGAAAGGTTTTCCTTTTTCCGTTGGTTCACCCCCCCCCCCCCCCCCGCCAGTAGCAGCCGCTGATTCGAAGCCAGGAGCCAGGTGCTTCTCCTGGTCTCCCATGTGGGTGCAGGGCCCAAGGACCTGGGCCATCCTCCACTGCGCTCCCGGGCCACAACAGAGAGCTGAACAGGAAGAGGAGCAACTGGGACAGAATCCGGTGCCCCGACCGGGACTAGAACCCAGTGTGCCGGCGCCGCAGGTGGAGGATTAGCCTATTGAGCCGCGGCGCTGGCTGCTTAACCACTATGCCAGATACCTACCCCATAAACCCACTCGTGTTTTGATCTAAGACAATTAGAATTGGGTAGCCTGGCACTCTTAACACAAAGATTTCTAACATACTTTTTAAATGATCTTCCTTTGGAGCAATTTTTGTACTTACCTGTCAGCAACATTTCCCATTCATTCTCCATGATTCATGATCTGTCTCTCAGCCTCTCTGTGGTACCTTCTAGGACTTTCTCTAGACCTACATTCTTCATTCAGTTGCTTCTCTCAGTTTTCCTGAAGCGCTTTGCACAGATTCTTATCATTTTCATCATGTGTTTTCACTATTTTTCAAAATATCTTTTCTGAAAGACCAAATGCCTGGAGCTACTTGAGGTCAAAGATCATGCCTATTTTTTGCCATGAATTCTGGTCTTGGAGAATGCTCAGAATATAATTACTCAATGCATGTTTTTTAATACATGACAGAGACAATAAAGTTTATTTCTACTAGTAGTAAGAAATCAATGTCTTAAAACTAGATCTTTTTGCAATCAGAATTGTTGCATGGTGTGGTGGTGAGCTACCCATCACTGGAGGTGATGAAGCAGACACAGAGGGCCCTGCCTGCTGTCAAACGGCAAACACAGCACAAGGGCATGCTTTCCATTCTATGATTTTCTGAGTGGTTTCTCATTTTAGTCCACTGGGTTCTGTCTGTGTAATGATTGGGGTAAAATCAGTGTATCCATAAAACCAAAAGACCACAGACTGGATGAAATTGAAAATAACACTGCTATTTAATGCTATAACTAGTACTCCAACAGTATTTTTTTCACTTTGTGTTGCTATATGGGGGCAAACTGTTGAAATCTTTACCTAATATATACTAAACTGATCTTCTGTATATAAAGAGAATTGAAAATGAATCTTGATGTGAATGGAAGGGGAGAGGGAGCGGGAAAGGGGAGGGTTGCGGGTGGGAGGGAATTTATGGGAGGGGGGAAGCCATTGTAACCCATAAGCTGTACTTTGGAAATTTATATTCATTAAATGAAAGTTTAATAAATGAAAAAAAAGAAAATAAGCTTGGTTAAAACCCTGACACATTTACAATATCACACATCACTCATATCTACCACAAAAACATTTTTTCCTACTCATGAATCCCCTCCTTATGTGGAAACAACCAGTTCTCTGCATGAAGTTTGTAATTTTTAGTTTTCTGAGCAACTAATACATGCTCTTCTGGGATCATTTAAACATGGTGTATCCTGAAGACACAGACACAATGACTTCTAACATCTTATCCCGTTAGTCCTGGGTTGCTTTATTAAATAACCAAAAAGTATGCAATGCTGCAAGACTATGGTACTCTCAGCCTCCAACTAAGCTGAGCCCTTGACAACCCAAACAAGAGACAGGCTAAGGACTGTTTGCTGGGTATGAGACAGATCAGAGCCTCTTCACAGAGAGAACATTGGGTAGGTCAAGGTGCAGTTGTTCATATGAAGTCCCTACGCGGAAGTCTGCTTGCCTGATCCAGAACAGCAGAGGACAAGGACATATTCAGAAGCCAAGTTCGACTGCAGTTCTGCAGAGATGTGGTCCAACTTCAACCAGAGCCAGGATCCTGACTTGGGGAAGATGAATGCAAGCACTGGACCTTAACCAGGCATACTGGGGTTCAAAGTAATGCATCTTGTCCTGTAAGGAGTCCCTGTTTTTCAAGTGTGCATTGTCCAAAACGGGAGATAAAAACATTCATAGGTTACTATAATATGGGGTATTAAAAGCAATGTGATTGGAGAAGACATATACATTCCATCCTGTGATCAGTAATATGTTCACAGAGAGGACCAGGTGTACGGGCTGGACCCATGCAAAACTTGAGAGTAATGCAAACTGGGAACACTTGGGCCTAAGCCTCATGCCTAGGAAACTGGCTTGCTCAACTGGAATTGAAGGAGTCTCAGACCTATTTGGATCTATGATGTTAAATATTAGACCTAGTAAGTACAATATCATTCAGACTCCTGTGGACTCTGAAGTGACAGCTGCTGTGTGTATTTTGGGATTCAAAAGACTCACTTAAAAAGGAGAGTGGCTTGGCTTCGCAGGAAGGATGTGATGGTAAGTACAGTGTCAAGAAGCTGATTTAAGACCAAGGTGGAAGAAATAAAAAGAGAGGCTGGCAGGACTCATCCTGTTGGAGAAATGTGGCATCTTCCTAAGTATCAATTCATGGGGACATTTGGCTGTTCAATGAGTACTCCTCATGCGGTGTTGGTACACTTGCTATGGGCAATGAGTTTAAATTTAGTATTAAGGCTCCATCCCAGGACCAAGTTGTGATATGCCAGGTCCAAACTGTTCATATATCAAATGAAAGTGAACATGATGGTTCCTGCTTCTCCTTCAGTACTGTGCTATCAATATTCACTTTGTATTTGATCTCTATGGAATAGGAAAGACATGGTAAATCAGATCCTAGAGAGATTGTTGCTAAAACGCAGTTCAAATATGTCTAAGATTGCTCTCTTGTATAAACTCTTACACTCCCCTCTCTCTAAGGCTAGATAACCATTTCCCCACTCGAGAGTATTGCCAGGCACATAGAGTCTGGGCCTAGCATTTAGCACTTGCTCAAAAAATATTTATTGAATGAATTTCAATGTTAGCAACTTGGAGGTGGGAAAATTTTTTTCCCTTCCATTTTCTTGTAGTTGCTTCTATCCTTGATCTTCCATTTGTTAAGGTCAATGCTAAGTACATGAGACTTTTAAAGACCTATTCTGAATTCAAAATTACTTAGGAATTTTCTCATTATTAAAAAAAGTGAAGTGCCTGCTGTGGGCAAAATATCAAACCAGACACCATGAGAACTACAAGCATAAGAAGACTAGGACTCTATCTTTTAAATATTTATGGTCCAAGAAAGGAGACAGAAATATTCTTAGGTTACTGTATTGTAAGTTATTATTAGCAATGCAATTGGAAAAGAAATGGAGTGTGTAATGTATATTGTATCTGGGAAGTGGTTGGAGTGACTATCCATGCATAAAGTTGGACTACTGTTAACATAAATTAGGAAACTTATTTTCTACTAAAGTATAGTTGATTTATGTCAACTTTTTAAAAAAGAGACACCAGTTAAGGGTTTAGAGGAAAAGAGGGTTTACAGTAAAGACAAAGTCTTAATTCTTTAGTACACTGAGTTGGCAATTAGTTGCCTTGATTTTGCTAGATTTGCTTAATAGTAAAATCTAAACACTGAATAAGCATCAGGTTATGTCGTGCATGTAAGTGCCTACTGCATTTGTCTGAATTGCTCCATGGATGGACTCAGCACAATTTTAGCTAAGTATAGAGCAGCTCTCACCATTGATTTGCCTGATCATGCAGGCAGGTAAAAATCAGTAATGTTCCTAGTGATTCTGAAGGTGGGGAACTTTCTGGAACTTACAGGTCTTAGCAGAAAGAGCCACTGCAGTAGCTAATACCTTGGAAGTCCCCACAAAGCCCCCACCTGGGACTGATGGCCAGCTGTCAGGCCTGAGTGACTGACTGCCCATTGGCTGTGTCCCCGCAGGTGGTGGTGACAGTGATGGAGGATGATGGATGACTCTGACACAGGCCCACCCCACCCACTTACCCATATGCATGACAGAAGGGCTCCCAGGCTAGTGGCCTGGCTGACAATGCATCCAAGCAGGCTTTCAGATGTGTAAAAACAGTGCCTTCTGATCCAGCAGAGAGATTCAGTTACAAACATGGAGGCATCTAATGAGTTGCTAATGTGAAAATAATTTTCTTTCCTGACTTTGGAATTGTAGGAATGAAGACACTTCTGAGGGAAGCCACACAACTGGTAAGGCTGCTGCAAGGAAGTAACTGTCAGGAAGTCTGAAAGGGGAGGCCCCACTCCTGTAGGAGATTGATAGGAATTACCCATACATCACTCCTTGTTTTCTTGCCACTTCCTCCTTGTCTCACCCCCAACCCACCTGGCTTGGCTGCATGTATCTTTTCACTATCCCTCCTCTGCTCCACCTGAGCTGACCTCCATCTCAAGTGTGTTTTTCTCTCCTTCCTTCCCTTCCTCTCCTCTCCTCTCCTCTCCTCTCCTCTCCTCTCCTCTCCTCTCCTCTCCTCTCCTCTCCTCTCCTCTCCTCTTCTCTCCTCTCCTCTCCTCTCCTCTCTTCTCCTTCCTCCTCCCCTCCCCTCCCCTCCTTTCCTCCTTATCTGTATCAATCCCTCCCTCTCACATGAAGTTTTTGTGTTGTGTCTTATTTTTCTTTCATTTCTTATCTTTTTAGCAATGATTTTAGAGGAAGTACATACCTAGGAATAAAAATCAGAAGATTTGCAGAATAAAAGGACAAGGAAATTAAGGAAGGGTTTTGTGTGTGTGTGTGTGTGTGTGTACCTTGAAAGTCACCATGGGAAGCTGGAGGAGAGGATTAGTCACTCAGGCACCTTGTGCTTCCTGGTGTCTACCTGGAGGAAGCCTCTCCAGTGATCAGTTACCTGAGGATGGGAAAGAGGTTTGCACTAACACTGACACACTTACATGAAAAGCCTGCAGATAGCAGCAAGCTTCTCAGACAGGAATTGATTTTCTGCAAAGTTCTGGCTAAACCAGGGAGACGTCTGAATTACAAGTGTAAAGCACGTTCAACCAAACACGCCTTTATTGTTTTCAAGTACACACAGCAGCAAAGCTTGAGGCCTCCCTGATGGTAGTTTCTAGAAAACTGGTTTTATTGACTAGAGAAAAACATGTTAGTCAGAGATAAAATCTGATCCTGGCATATCAATTGTACATAAATTAGCATTACTGGGGCAGGTGTTTGCCCTAGGGGTTAAGACATCCACGTCAGAATGCCTGGCTTCAGTTTCCAGCTCTGGTTCCTAACTCCAGCTTCCTGCTAATGCTGGCCTTGAGAAACAGCAGGTGATAGCTCAACTACTTGGTTCTGTCCTACCCACAGCAGAGACCCAAATTCAGTTCTCAGCTCCCAGCTTCAGCCCCAGCCCAGCCCTTGCCCAGCCCTGGCAGTCGTGGGCATTTGGGTGCTGAGCAAGTGGATGGGTCATCTCCCTCCTCTCAGTCTTGCTCTCTTCCCTCCCAATGAAATAAATAAAAAGGAAATTTTAAAAAGATACTTGTTTTAAAGTTAGCATTTCTGCTATGATTGAGAATTGTATACCTCCATAATTAACTGAAAATGCCTCTTTTCATTTTGCTTACACTGTTACATCATTTGAGAAATTTTCCCTTTAAAGAAAAGATCAGTATAACATATCAGGAACTGTTTCAAACAATCACAAAAAAATTCCAACTTTGTGAGGCTCATAACTCGTAACTCTTTGTCATCATTAAGCTTGGGTACAAACTCAGACTAGAAATGTTGGTTGAATGTCTATAACATCTTTCTAGGCTTTAAATTATTGACAAGTGAGTGAACTACATATTCTAAATATTATATAGGAACCAACATCATACTTTTGAACTTCTGGACTATGAGCTACTTGCCGGCTGTTTGCATAATGTAGGATTGGGGTAGCACTTTCATAATAACTGACATAGTGCCTCCCATTGTCTGTGTCCGAAGGGGTACCCAGGAATCTGGCTTTTTGCCTTAGTGTTAGACATCCACTCTCCACTACCTCCTGCTTCTACAGACCTAGGAGGCAACAGTAGTGATAGTTCAGGAATTCATGGTGATGGAACATAGGTCTTTTATCTGCCCCTATCCTAATCTCTAGCTCACTCTCTTAAGTCATTGGGAGTCCATGAAAGAAACACATAGTCTCCAAAGTAGAAATTTTTGCCTAATTGGGCCATAAGTCAGAAAATCATAGCCAGATTTACTTAATGTAAGTTTCATTGGCTTGGGAACCTTGATAAATGAAGACTCAAGGAACCAAATAAAAGCATATTTGTGTGATGAGTCATGCAGAGGTGTGATTGACTGGAGGACAAAATGGTATGAGCTGATGGTGGTAAATCAGGGGGAGTTTGGGAAGACCTGTCCAGATTCTTCTCGATCTTTGAGTCTTCTCTGGAAAGAACATCACATGACCTATTTTCAGGGAGGGAGACTGGAGAAGTTTTTGGTGACCTTCTGGGGGGATGAAAGCGGGCGAAAGTCAGAGAAAAGGAGATCAAAGAATGACTTTCCTGCTTCTGTGATTTCCCCAGTTTCCTTCAGTTCAAAATACTCAGCGTGCCAAGGCACCGTATTCTAGAGTATCATGTCGTGAGTGCCAACCCTGGAGAAGATGCAGCTGGCAGACAGGGAAAGGATGTGGCATGAGTGAGAAGAGGGAACTCAGGGATTTTCTTGTTTCATAATTCCACCCCCTGCCCTGAAAAACCCTTTAGAAGGGACCCATAGAAATCATTCCTTACTGCTGGGGTTGTTGGCTGCTACGGGCTTCCTTGGCTTGGTGCACCTTGATTGGTAGCATAGAAAGCCTTGGTGCAACCCAAGGTACTGGAGGAGGAATGCCAGTTGTGGCATCAGCATAAAAGCACAAAATGAGAAAGTTCCAAAGGGCAAGCCTGGCATTCACATCTGTGTTCTCCCAGACACTTGTCATGTGGCCCCAGCCAAGTTACCTTCCTTCTCTGTGTCTCACATTCTTCAGCTTTAAAACAGAGCCAAAGTAGAACTGCTACCTAAGAGTTGATTCAAAAGGGAAAGCGTATGCCTTAGTAACAAATAGATAAACCCGAATTGGCCATGGGTAGGTAATTGTTGGGTTGGGTTACAGTTATGTGAAAGCATGTACTTTTTCTCACTACTTTGAAATTTCCCATAGTGGAGATTAGAAAATTTCTCTAGTGAAGTCTTTTAAATGGTGGCAATAATAATTGTGCCTACCTCATGAAGTTGTTTTAAGAATTAAACATATGTAAGACCCTTTGGGCTGGGTTTGACCCATAGTAAACTTTAAATAGGAACCAGATGTTTATGTTATAAATGTTAGTATTATCATCTAACCTGGGATGCTCACTTACCACCAAGAGAGCTATAAGGATAACTTGAATAATATTAGACACATCAGCTCATCCACAGAATCCTATCCCTTTTTTTCTTTACAAGAACTCTTTAAAAAGTTCATGGAAAAATATGTATTATGAAAAAAACTATACATGGATTTTCAAAAAAGTTTTTTGCATAAAAATATACTTAGGTTTTAATTCCACTTTCCATGAACTTTTGGAAGTGTCTTAGTATTTTGATTACCCAATTAGTTTACGGCCTATTTTTCTCTCCCCCAAAGATTTTCAGTGGCCTCCAGACGGTTTCCCTATGCCCTGTTTTGCTTTCTACCCCTTTGAATGCAGCCATAGGCAGAGCAATATGTACCTGGGCTCAGGGCTTGCAAGGGAGACACAAGGCAGGCACCTTCGTGGAGGCAGCCATGGCTGAAGCTTAGAGACACCTGCAGGGAATGACGTCAAGGAGACACCAGGGGTCAGGTCAGGGGCTGGCAGGACAGAGGCCAGACACAAGGCCATTTTGAAGGTTACAGTAAGACTCTATGAAAGAGATGATGAGAAACTGAACTAGGACAGTAGCCATGGGAAGGAAAAGGAATGGAGGGAGGGGGAGAAAGAGAGAGAAAACTAAAATTAACATAAGTCTACCTTTTGGAGATAGAGAAAATTAAGGGCAGAGAAAGAAACACAAGTACAACATGACTTCCACATTTCATATCTAAATAAGAAGGAAGATGGTGATGACTTGCAACTAGGTAGGACTACACATGTAATAAACAAAAATTGAGAGGACTAGGGTGCGGCGGGAGAGGAAAGATAGGTTTGGTTCTCATGAGCTAAGTGTGTGGTGTCCTGGAATATCCAGGAGAGCTGTCAGGAAGACCAAGAGAAATGAGACTTGTGTGATCCTTGGGGCCTCCCTGTTTCATTTTTAACAAAATATGTATTAACAAACACATAGTATTCTTGATACTTCAGCAAATTCAATGAAACAAACATTCATTAAGAAAGTCGTTGACTTATCAGCACTGAAAGCAAGTGAATCAGGAAAGAAATTTAATTCTGGGAAATATGCTTATTGATAATACATTGAATTGTGTGTGTGTATGCTTGTGTGATGGGCACATCCAGATTCTCTCTCTCTCTCTCTCTCTTTCTCTTTTTCTCTCTTTCTCTCTCTCTCTCTCTCATACACACATGGAGAGAGGGAGAGGAGAGAGAGAAAGAAACTGTTTCTCTATTCATTTACATAGAAGAAAACAACCTGGTGCGAGGAAGGGATGAATGATCACACCCAGCCCTGGCCTGATAAATAAGTGACAGAGATGTTCCTGTTTGTAGGGAGCTTTCCTAGCCTGACTGTAGTCTCTGGAGAGCTCCAGCCTACAAAGCGATAACATCTGGTGCCCATTATTTCCCCAGATCTGTTGTGATTAGTCCATATGATAAGCCTGGCCAATTGCTATGGGCAATGGATCGCTACATTTCCCCCCATCAGGGTACAGGAGCTGTCACTTCTGGTTTGTGGCCCCTGCTAATTTGCCACCACAATTTCCAATATCTGTGAGAATTCCACAAGGAAATCTCAGTGCCTTGCAGGGGCAGTAGGCTATGTGGCTGTGGACAGGAGGCTAGTGCTGATAATCAGAGAGGTTTACGTAATAGCTCAAGCAGGACTGTGTAGACCTGGACTGGCACTCCTGCCCCACCCTCATTTCCACTGACTGTATCATGCTTAAAGAAATGTTCCAGGGAAATTCCAGATTTGGGGATGAAACAGTGAAGCACCTGAAAGTTTTTTTAAAAAAAAACAGATTCAGAAATGCTTTGCTGTAGATTAAATTGAATTTTTTGACATTCCAAGGGCTTTTTACACTTCTTTCTTCACCCTCTCCAGCAAACGATGCTGTGCAAGGAGAAGACTTGGATGCTGTGCAGGGGACAGAATAGCTTGGCATTTCAGGGGGAGGAAGACTCAGGCCTCTGAAAAGGGCAGTGAGCACCATTTGCTAGGACTCTAACATTGTAGCTGGAGACTGTGTTACATGTCCCTGGTCCCTGTATTTACATACCTTTTTCATTTTTTTAAGATTTGTATTGAAAAATATTTCAAAGAATTCAGAAAAGCTCAAAGAAGAGTTCAATGAGCACACATAGCTTTAAGAATTTTTAACATCTTGCCATATTTGCTTTGTAAGTATTTGTATATACACACATATACACATTTACTTTTCTTGAGAGCAGGAGTGAATCTATTAATGTCACATAATGTGGATTTGTGACAAATACCACAAAGTGAGGAAATAAACCTAATTTATCATGTAAGGGTGTTTCTCTTTTGTTTAAATAGAGTATACATTGCTTTTGGAAAATAAAACAAAAACTATCTTTGGTTACTTATTTATTTATTTATTTAAGAGGCAGAGAGAGAGAGAGAGAGCCCTCACTCACTAGTTCATTCCAAATGCCCCCAACGGTCAGGACTGAGCCAAGCCAAAGCTGGGATCCATGCACTAAGTCAAGTTCTCACACATGGCACAATGGTTAAAACAAGGCTTGCGACGCCCACATCCCGTACTGGAGTACCAGCACTGCTTCCAGACTTGGTCTCTGATCCCAGCTTCCTGCTAATGTACACCCTAGGATGCCGTAGCTGATGACTCAGGTAGCTGGGTCCCTGCCGCCCACATGGGAGTCTTGGGTTGAATTCCAGGCTCCTGGTTTCCACCTGGCCCAGCCCTAATGGTTGCCAGCATTTGGAGAATGAATCAGTGAATGGAAAATATTTCTCTTTGTCTTTTTATCCTCTCTCTCTGTCTCTCTCTTAGTCTTTCAATTAAATAACAAAAATCGGGGCTGACACTGTGACATAGCAGGTAAAGCTGTTGCCTGCAGTACCGGCATCCCATATGGGCACTAGTTCATGTCCCGGCTGCTCCACTTCCAATCCAGCTCTCTGCTGTGGCCTGGGAAAACAGTAGAAAATGGCCCACGTCTTTGGTCCCCTGCACCCACATGGGAGACCCGGAAGAATCTCCTGGCTCCTGGCTTTGGATCAGTGCAACTCCAGCCAGTGCAGCCATCTGGGGCATGAGCCAGTGGATGGAAGACCTCTCTCTCTCTCTCTCTCTCTCTGCTCTCCTGTCTCTGTGTAACTCTGACTTTCAAATAAATAAATAAATATTTAAAGAATAACAAATACATAAATGTCAATGTAGAGCATAGTTTTGGCAAAAGTTGAAAAAATATACTTGATTATAATTTTTATAGAACCAATAGTTATTAAATAGCTTTTTCATAGAACTGAATTTATTTTTTTAATTAAATAACCTCTAAAGGTGTAATTTGGACCAACATTTCACCAGACTATGATTTGAAAGGCAGATTAAGCTAAGCTTTTTGTGTGAGTGTGTGTGAGTGTGTGTGTGTGCGATCTTAATAGTTACTGAAAAATTATCTGGTTCAAAACATTTTTTGGGACTGTATACTTGTTTTAATACTTTTGGAAATAATTTCAGCTAACAATTCAGAATATGAAGTTAAATCATAAAACACAACAATTTATCACTTCTCGGCCTTTTGGCTAAGATCAAGTGTAAAACACAACAATTTGTTATCACTTATCAATAGAACCTATATTTCCCTACACATCACATGCCGTGAGTTGTGACTAAATGTTGTCTCAAATAGCTTAGGTTCACATGCCACTTCAATTTGCATAAAAATGTAAAGTCATCAATTAATGATGTAAGAAAGGGGCCGGTGCTGTGGCGCAACGGGTTAAACCCTGGCCTGAAGTGCCAGCATCCCATATGGCAGCCGGTTATAGTCTTGGATGCTCCTCTTCTGATCCAGCTCTCTGCTATAGCCTCAGAAGCAGTAGAAGATGGCCCAAGTCCTGGGGCCCCTAAACACACGTGGGAGACCCAGAAGAAGCTCCTGGCTCCTGGCTTCAGATCGGCTCAGCTCTGGCCATTGCGGCCATCTGTGGAGTGAACCAGTAAATGCAAGATTTCTCTCTCTGTCTCTACCTCTGTCTGTAACTCTGTCTTTCAAATAAATAAAATAAATATTTTTAAAAAATCATGTAACAAAAAGATAATGTGATGGATGCCCAAATTTCTCCTGGGCTATCTGGGTCTATTACCATTGTGCAAACATGGACCTAACATCCAGAATGGAGAAAGATTACCTTGGAACTAATGTGAAAGGTGTTAGATGCAAAACATGGCAAAATTGTATGCAAAGGTCAAATTTATACATCTAGGATGACTCTGGCAGAGGTAAAGATGAATGAAACAAAACAAAAGTGGAAAGATGTAGGTATGGCCTGAAGTACCATGTAGCTTGTCTTTTTTGTTTTCTTCCATTAGTGACAGTGTCCAGAAAGAAAAATGGAAGCATTCATTTAAAGCAAAAATGCAAATGTCTTCCAACCTCACTTTACCTGAATTCAGAGAACCTTTGTCCTTTTCCTTTTTTTATTAATCTAGTTTTAATCTTGCTCACGCTGCCCAGGGGGACTGTTAACCATGGCCTGCTTGCCTGGCCTTGGTTGATGTTCTATCACCCAGTTCTACATCTAGCTGCTACCCACTTTTCCCTTCCTAACCTCTGGCCTGTTTCCCATGCAATGACCAGGCCTACCTGGTATGGGCGAGCAAGCCTAGTGCTGAGGCTCTTATTCTCTGAAGGGTAGTATGCAGTCATTTAGGCTCCAGGTGGAATTGGAGAGGTCTTCATGTCACAGATTAAGGCGTGTCAAGCACTTTAACTGAGTGATGATCTCTTTTCCACTTCACTTTCAGTGCTGGGGTCTTAACCAAGTGGTATCCTGTGGCCAGCGCTGAAAGGAACACAGTGGAAAGTCCTTCATTTATAGGTTGCTTCCTGAGGTAGATTTAGGAAGCTACTTTAGCTTTGTCCAGGTCAAAGCTAAATCCAGGGATGATTGTTGGTGCCATGGTCAAGATACTACTTGGGATGTCCTCATGCCATGTCAGAGTGCTTGGGTTTGAGTCCTGACCCCACTTCTGAGTCCAACTTCTTACTAATGTGGCAGTAGCTGACGATCTAAGTAGTTGGGTCCCTGCCTCCTGTTGGGAGACCTGGATTGATTTTTCAGCTCTTGGCTTGGGTTTGGCCCAGTTTTGGATGTTGTGAGCATCTGGGGAGTGAATTAGCTAATGGAAGAGCCCCTCTGTGTGTCTGTTTCTTTTTTTGTCTCTATGCCTTCCAAATAAGTAAAACAAAGAAATAGAATTTAAAAAGAAAAAAAATGGCTGGTACCATTAAAACAGCTACTGAAATCCAGTGAATATATATTCCTGAGCTGTGCACTGGGATAACTGAAGCTCCCAAATCTCTCAATTGGAGCCTCTTCCCATTGTGTTAAATTACATACTAACTGATCACTTCCTTTCAAGGGGAACTGTCTGAAAAAAGTTTTTGCTGTTAACATGGATAAATCAAGGCATAAAACTCAACTGTGGAGCTGTGTAAATGAGATTAATAATAATGAGATCAAAATGCTACATTTTATTTTTCTTGATGTATCTCAAAATTTGAAAACTCGTGCTTAAATATTGTATTTTAGATTTTCAACACAGGTATAGTAACATTTATGGCTTTTTTAAGAGATTTATTTATTTGAAAGAGTGACAGACAGAGGGGGAAAGATGGGGTAGAGAGAAAAAGAGAGAGAGAAGGGGAGAATCTTCCATTTGCTAGTTCACTCTCCACATGGCTGTAAAGTCTGGGGCTAGGTGAGGCTGAAGCCAGGAGCCAGAAACTTTTTCTGGGTCTCCCATGTGGGTGCAGGAGCCCAAGGGCTTTGGCCATCCTCCACTGCTTTCCTAGGCCATTCGCAGGGAGCTGGATTGGAAGTGGAGCAAGCCAGGACTTGAACCACTGTCCATATGGGATGCTGGCATTGCTGGCTGTGGCTTAACCCACTATGCCACAGAGTCAGCCCCAATCTTTTTATAATAATGTCCATCCATCAAACAAGATTGATGATCCCCATACAAAGTTAAAATCATAGGAATTGGAATATTTTGCAAGCTCTAATATATATAAAGCAGGTTTTGGGAATGATCAAGCCACTAAACATAAAACACAATATTAATGTCTTGAACATACATGGATTCCTTCTAGGATATTATCAGTTACTACCTTGTTTTTTGCTTTGCAGAATCTCTTCCTTTTTCCTTAAATTTTTTTTCCCATTATTACCTACATTTTCCCCTTCTCTTAGTAAAATTAAACATAAAAAATAAAGGAAACTCAGAAATTGTTTTATAGTGACTCCAGATAACAGTACCTGTTTTTCCAGCAAATGTGTTTTTACCAAATCTTCAGCTGCTTCTACTGATCTATTGGTCAAGAAAGCAAAGGCTAAACTTACAGGGAAAAAAAAGTGATGAATACATTTGCTTGGTGTTAGTACCAATATCATTTTGATTACTGGGGAGCTTCAGCGTGATGGAAATGTGGCCATTCTTCTGGTTTAAAATGTTTTCAATTAATAAATAAGCTATTTACAATACTTAACAAAACTCATGGGTACTGAGTTGTATTCAAGTACTTCGCTAACTTGGGTCAATATATTCTTCAAAATGAAAGTGGAATTGCTCTTGCTTTTGCATCTAATGCATAGTGATGTAGGGTGCAATCTCCTGGGGTAAAAAGACATGGTTCCAGGCCTGAGCACAGACTCCGTGGTTCCACTTGGCTAGGCTCACAGGCAGCCAGCTCCGCTGCGAGAGGTCAGACCCTCTGCGTTGACACTAATGGACCGTTTTATGCAAAACTGTTCGTTTTCTGGAAAGGCCCATGTCTGACTGGTGGGCTGATTCACAGAAAAGCATTTTCTTGAAAGAAGCTGCGTCATGCGTGGCCTTCTTCCCTGTAGTGGGCTGGAAAGGGTGAGCCATGCATGAACACCCAAGGAGGGGGAAACTCATGTCCTCGATGTGAAACCACCACAAGCTCCAGCCCCTGCATTCAAACAATGACATCCTGTCGCCGCCCTGACTCCATTTGTCCCCGGCAAACCTGCCCCTGTGCCACTGAGCACAGAACATGGCTCTAGGGAAGCCAAAACCACAGGGAAGCCTCTGAAAAGCCCCAAATCCCTACATCCTTGCTAGCTTTGTTCCTTCTCCCAGGTCTCCACCGAGCAGCGAATGATGCTCTTCCTGAGGGGGGTGGCCAGTGGCCATGCTGTCCCACTCCCTCTGAAACGGGCTGTGGGAGCTCTCTTCCCTGTGAACCGGGGAACCACGTGAGCCGGACAGGCTTTCTACTCCAAGGAGAACACTCACTCTTAGTACATCTCTCACCGCCTCCCACATTAGCACAAGTCCAGAGATCTGGCCGGATTGGAGGAGTAAGGCCCTTTCATTCATTTGGAAGCAAGAGGCTGAGGGGTTGCAAGTGTGGCAAAAATGCTAGGAGATTCTGGTACAGTTTACCTAACGCTTATGAAGCTTCTGTGGTCAGCACACTCTTTCCCCTGGGGTCACCCCGGTGTCCTGAAGTGGTTTTCTTGGTCTGAGTCTCGGTGTGTGTCGCCACACAACGCCACAGCTTCTCCTATGTCTGAATGGTGAACTTTGACTCTCCTCAGGACGTCTCTCTCAGACTTTCTGGCTCCTGCCTTCGGGGGATGCTAACACTAGATTTCATTTCCTGTTCAGACGCCGAACCCTTCAACCTTTCCAAATACTGAAAAATGAGTCCTTTGCCTTTAAGAACGCAATGGCCAGCGGACTGTGAAAGGTCCGTTTTGCTGTGATTTGCACAACCCAGGACTGCTCAGAGCTCAGCTGCACCAGGCTAATTTCCATAAGCATCATGTGGTGTTACAGAAACCACATTTTGCCAAGCTGTCAACTATACAGCCTTCTCTTTGCTAAACAGACTCCCATTAAAACTGTCTGCACAATTTGTCAGTTAAATGAGGTACAAGAGGGACGCTCTATTTGCCCCTAATTAGCTGCGCACACTACCTTTGTCTGTTTGATTAAGCATTCACATTATCAATTTTGTTTAATCTGATTCATTTCACACACCTCCCCTGGGACTCAGCCCATACGGTTAACTAATCTCTGATATGATCTCGCATTTCAGGCGGCTAGCGTCTCCCCCAGAACTCATTCTACCCACGGGCACGAGATCATCATGCCCAACAGAGGGGGAGTTGCTGTGCTACAGGGCAGAAACTGAGCCCACAGCTGGAGCTGAAGCTTGACATGCTTCACTTAAAGCCCCCAGCAGATCCTTCCTTGGTGCCACTTGTCTGCCATCAGCCATCCATTCACTTACTCATATTCTAACATGTACGCTTTCGGGCAGTATACATACTGTCTGCCTGCAATGCACCAAGGGCTGTGGTGGGAGCTAGGAGGCTTCTTGTTCTCTGATCGCTCTGTATCACAGCCCTTGGAGAGAATTCTGAAACGCACACTCCTCCCTGAGACCAATTCGCTTACTATCTGTTACGTATGACCTGTTCAGCCCTGCTACCAAACATCTCTCCAAAGAGAGTTTTCAGATAAAGCGATTAAAGCGCATCGTAGTGGATTCACAAAATAATCGTTCCGAGCTTGAAAAAAGTGACTAACAATGGGGAAGGAGGAGTTTTAGAACCGAAGTGAACAAATCACATGACTGCAAACAGTTCTGAGGTTTCATTGCACCGAATGCATGGTTGAAACCATGTCTTAGTGAAACCACACTAGTTACCTTCAGCCTGATAAGATCAGTACCTTGGCAAGAACACACTTTTAAAAAATGAGAATGAAGGAAAGTGATTGCTTTAACTAAATGGAAACTATTTTGGGAATGAGAGTAGTTGAAAAATATGCAGGCACTCATGACTCGCGAATACTTGTACTATGGAAAACTATGTCAAAACACGATGCTGATTAAGATTGTAATTTCAGAATCAGATTCTCCCTGGAAGATTGTAAGTTCTAGCAGGTGATCAGCACTTGGAAATAAAGGTTAAAACATCAGAGTGGGCAGTGGAAGGCCATGGGAGTTACCCAGTACAATCCTCTACTTTGGGAAACTCCGGGACTACATTGCTAGATAAGAGAATTGTACGAGTGTGCGTGGGTGCCTTCACAAATTGGTTCCACTGCTCAGCAAAGCTGCCCTCCTTAGCTTAGTCAGTTCTGGCATAGGTACAGTCATTATGGACAAACACGCAGTCATGCCCTGTATACATAAGTCATGCCCATTATTTGATATACTTATTCTGGCCACACAGGCATACCCTGCCTGGACAGCACATGCCCACGGAGAGAGTTATGATGGACCAACACACGGCCATACTGTGTATTTACAGTACATGTCCTTTACGCTGAGCTGAGATCTGCCCCTGTGAAACTTGCACATGCTGACTCCAGGGAGTGGATCACTGTAGGTAACTCTAATCTTCTCTAATCATTTTGAAGACATCTCTGATTCCCAGCTCAGATTTTCCGTCTCCAAGCTCAGCATCCTTAGTTCTTGCAGCCATTCTTCACGTGGTGGTTTCTTGTCCTTTTTTCTCCTATCCTCCTCTCTCTTCTGAATGCTCTGTGGTCAGTTGCCCTTCCTCTAAAAGCAGGATCCCCAGAAATGAGCACAGTCTCCATGAATGTGTGAAATAGGGAAACTGGAGCTACACATCACCTGTCTATGCATTTACCCTGAGATCATGTTTGCCCCTTCCATAATCTCATGGCGTGCCCCTCCACTAACTTTTGACATACCATCATAGCATGCATACTACACTATAAGCAAATAAATGAAGTCAAAATATTAACACAGCCTTCAAATTTGATACTAAATTTGTTTTTAAAAATGAAAGTAGGGGCCGGCGCTGTGGTGTAGCAGGTAGGGCCGCCACCTGCAGCCGGCATCCCATATGAGCGCCGGTTCTAGTCCCGGCTGCTCCTCTTCCAATCCAGCTCTCTGTTATGGCCTGGGAAAGCAGTAGAAGATGGCCCACGTCCTTGGGCCCCTACACCCATGTGGGAGACCTGAAAGAAGCTCCTGGCTCCGGATCAGCTCAGCTCCAGCCATTGAGGCCAAATGGGGAGTGAACCAGTGGATGGAAGATCTCTCTCTCACTCTACCTCTCCTTCTTTCTCTGTGTAACTCTTTCAAATAAGTAAATAAATCTTCTTAAAAAATGAAAGTGGTGGGATGTATATTTGACACAACAGTTGAATTCCCATTTGGGGCACCCACATCACATACTGAAGCATTTGGTTCAAGCTCCAGCTACTGTGCTTACAATCTAGCTTCCTGCTAATTGCACCCTGAGAGGAAATGTGCCTGGGAAAGCAGCAAAAATGGCCCAAGTACTTGGGCTCTGTCATCAGTGTGGGAGACCTGATGAAGTTTCAGGCTCCTGGCTTTGGCCTGGCCCAGCCCCAACTGTTGTACCCATTTGGGGAATGATCCAGCAGCTGGAAAATCTTTCTCTCTGTGTGTGTGTATGTGTGTGTGTATGCGCACATGTGTCTTTCTGTCTTTGTTTCTCTCTCTTACTCTGCCTCTCAAATAAATATGCAAATCTAAAAAAAGAAACAGAAATAGACTAAGGTGAAGTTGAAAAGTTTCCAACATTGCCTTTTTTCCTCTTTTTCCTGGATACTTCTTGCAGGCAAAAGACTACCTGTTAAACTTGTCTTCTATTTCACCTTCTCACAAGCAATCACATTTAAAAAAAAGTAAATAACTATATCCCCTACTCATGGACTATGCGGTATACTCACAACAGGTATTTGTTAACAAATTTTTTTAAAGCAAGACTTAACATGGATAAACTAAATTAGGTCAATTAACTTGAAGATAATCAAGCATTAACAATGATCTTCTGGTCTTCTATATGTGCCTACCCTTGTGGTAAGAAATCATATTTATGGCAGAGATAGTCCAGATTTTAAGGATATATGCTCAGCATTCAAATTGAACAAGGGTAATGCTACTATGACATGTATTATTTCACTAGTCAATTTATTAACTTCAACTTATCTGCTGAGATATGACAGTATCCCAAAGCTTTGTGCTTAGTTGTAGAAGCTAGTATTCCAAAGCAGGGTAAAAGAATAGAAGCATTTAAAGTCTAGAATACATGGGGCCAGCGCTGTGGTGCTGAGTTAATGTCCTGGCCTGAAGCGCTGGCATCCCATAAAGGCGCTGGTTCGAGACCCTGCTGCTCCACTTCCGATCCAAATCTCTGCTATGGCCAGGGAAAGCAGTAGAAGATGGCCCAAGTCCTTGGGCCCCTGCACCTACATGGGAGACCTGGAAGAAGCTCCTGGCTCCTGGCTTCAGATCGGCGCAGCTCCAGCCGTTGCGGCCATTTGGAGACCTCTCTCTCTCTCTCTCTCTCTCTGTGTAACTCTGACTTTCAAATAAATAAATAAATCTTTCAAAAAAATAGTCTAGAATACATATTTTTTGTTTTTCTTCATGCAAAAAACTCTCTTTAGTGTTTCTTTCTTACATTTATTTTATTTATTTGAAAGGCAGGATGACAGAGAAAAGCACAAAGAAGGAGATCTTCCATCTGCTGATTCACTCCCCAGTTGGCCACATTGGCCAGAGCTGGGCCAGGCAGAAATCAGGAGCTGGGAGCTTCTTCTAGGTTTCCCAAATGGGTGGCAGGGGCCCAAACACTTGGGCCATCTTCCACTGCTTTTCCAAGGCTATCATCAGGGAGCTGGATTAAAAGTGGAGTTGCCAGTACATGAATTGGTGCCCAATATGGGACTCCCTCTTTGTAGGCAATAGGTTTTATACTATAGTACACAGTTGGCCCTCCTTAGCATTTATTGTAGTAAAGGTCTATTCAAGATCAATTTCCTCATTTTGTTCTGAAAAAGTGCTTATCTTTCTTCCCATGTGTATGTATATTTTGTGTTGTTTTGTTTAAAATAACAAATATTTATCATATCACATTTTCTTTGAGTCAGAAATTTGAGAATTAGAGTTTGTCCCAGGATCCCTCATTTAGCTAAGCTGCAGTCCTCTGTCGACCTAGGCTGTGGTCATGTTCTCCCAAGCCCATTCCACATGACCTGGAGGAAGGACTCAGTTCCTTGCTGGCTACTGGCCAACAGTGTCAATCCCCTCCCCTTGGCTTCTTCTTAGGAAGATGGGAGTGTGTGCACAATGTGGTACTAAGCTTCCCTTGTTCAGAGGAATCCAACATGATAACTTTTTTCTTGAAGGTGATCTTTGTTTTTATAAAACTCTATAGTAGCTTTTTAAAAATTCTTTCATCATTTTAAAGAAGTCTGTCCATTACTCTCTGGCTCCCAGAGTTCCTGAAGAAGAGTCTTCGCTCTGAGTCCTACCTATGCCTTGGTGCCTTGGAAGGTAATGTGTCTGATGGAGTTTGTATGGTTCTTTTGAAAGTATCCTGCCTGGCATTTGTTAGAGAGAGAGAGAGAGAGATTCATTCAATTCTTTCAATCTTGGAAAATTTTCTGTATTTTTTTTTCTCCAGCTATTGCTTTGGTGCCATTCTCTCTCTTCTTTTCTATACAGAATCCAAGAACACATTCAGCACTTTTGGCATCACTCATGTTTCTTACACTCAATTTTGTTTTTTCCATTATTATTCTTTTTCCCCCTTTCTGTGGTAAATATTTCTGTTGACTATCTTCTATTTCTTTCTATCATCAGCTTTCTCCAGTCTACTTTTAAATCAAACAGTGAGATCTTCATTACAATTACTGTATTTTAAGTTTTGGAATATTCATTTGACTTTTAATTTATTTTCATTTTCTGTAGAAACCCTCCAACTTTTCTTCATTTGTTTCATATTTTACTCTATTAGTAAAACATATTTATCATAATATTTTTCAGATCTTTTCTGCCACCTGTATCTTTTTAAAAATTCTAACGATATTTTTATTTTTTATTTTTTAAATTTTAACTCCTACTGTACCTTTTACTTTTCATTAATATAAAGATGACAGATTTCATGCATTCCATATGTACAGTTCCAAGTAGACAACCACTCTCCTCTCCTTCACATCTCCCTAATTCTTCCATCAGTTTTTGCAAAGATATTATTTGAATTCACTCTATATTCACATGCTTAATTCAGCACTAGCAATAATATTCGACAAGAAAAATTAGAAAGACCACAATTCCACAGGAGTATAAACAGGGCTGAAAATGTTTGCTTCATTCCTATACATTTTTTTGTATTCTATATTAACTGATACATATCAGAGAAAATATTTGTCTATTTGAGGCTGGCTTATTTCACTAAGTGTAATAGTTTCCAGTTGAATCCATTTTGTTGCATAAGATTGGATTTAATTCTTTTTTATGGCTGAATAGTATTCCATGGTGTATTTTCTTATCCAGTCATCAGTTGATTAACATCTGGGTTGATTCCGTATCTTAGCTATTGTCAATAGAGCTGCAATAAACACAGAGGCTACAAAACAACTCTTTCATATGCTGATTTCATTTCATTTGGATAAATTCCCAGGAATGGGATCACAGATTTCTGAGTAATCTCCATACTGTCTTACAGAATGGTTGTACTAGTTTACATTATCACCAACAGTGTATTAAGGTTGCTTTTCCCCCACATCCTTTCCAGGAGGTGTTGTTTTTTGGTTTTTGGATGAGAGCCATTCTAACTGGGGTAAGGTGAAACCTTATTGTTGTTTTTATTTGCATTCCTCTGATTGCTAGTGATCCTGTGTCTTGATCACTTATGTGTCTGCTTCTTTTGATTATTTTATGTCTTCACTATTGGTGACTTTTTCTTCTTTCTTTTTTTCATTCTTCTGTTTTTTAAATTGTGTGTTAAGCAATTTGGATGATACATTATAAAGATTCTAGATTATTTTATCTCCCTCTGAGAAATGTTCAGTTTGTTTTATTTCTGACAAGTGATTAAATTATTGTTTGATTATTGGGGCCAGCAATGTGGTACAGCTGGTTAAGCCACTGCTTGCAATACCAGCATCCCCATATTGGAGCTCTGGTTTTCATCCCAGCTGCTCCAGTTATGATTCAGCTCCTGGCTAATGCATCTGGGAAAACAGCAGAAGATGGTCCAAGTTCTTGGGTCCCTACACCCATGGTGGAGACCTGGATGAAATTCTAGGTTCCTGACTTTGGCCCAGCCCAGCCATGACCATTGCTGCCAAATAGTGAACCAGTGGATGAAGCAAATTTTTCTTTCTCTGTCCCTCACTCAAAATCACTCTGTCTTTCAAATAAACAATACATATATATTATGGGGATGGTATTGTGGATTGGCCACTTGTGATAGTGGTATCCCATTATTGGAGCAGAGGTTGGAGTCCTAACTGCCTCACTTACAATCAAGCTCCCTGCTGATGTACCCGGGAAACAGCATAAGATGACCCAAGTACTTGGGCCCCTGCCATGCCCATGGAAGACCTGGGTGGAGTTCTAGGCTCCTGGCCTTGGACTGGCCCATTACTGACCATTGCTGCCAAATAATCAACCAGAGGATGGAAGATGTCTTTCTCTGTCTCTGTCTCTCTCTCCCCTGCCTCCTTTTTAAATAAATCCAATAAAATCTTAAGTAGATATCTTTAATATCTTAGTATATATTTAATATCATATATATATATATATATATATATATATATATAGTTTAATTATCTTGACCTGTCAGATCTTGTTGTTGGGCTTTCCTAGGTGTGTCTTTCAGCTTTGCTTTCTTTCTGAGGGCTCAGTCCTTGGTCTTAGTACAGGGTTTTTAATTAGGTCTGTTTCTTCTGACTGAGCCTCAACTCCTCTTGGAATTCTGAGGCCCCCAGCACCTCTGCGGAGCACTGCAGCCTCCCACAGCGGTGTTCTGCCTGGTCTCCCAGAATCTGGCCCTGGACGTGTGCAGCGCAATGCATTTTTAAAACTTCTTTTTTTTTTTTTTTTGACAGGCAGAGTGGACAGTGAGAGAGAGAGAGAGAAAGGTTTTTCTTTGCCATTGGTTCACCCCACAATGGCCGCCACGCTGATCCAAAGCCAGGAGCCAGGTGCTTCTCCTGGTCTCCCATGGGTTGCAGGGCCCAAGCACTTGGGCCGTCCTCCACTGCACTCCCTGGCCACAGCAGAGAGCTGGCCTATCTGCAGCTGCTTCTCTAAACCCTCAAGGCCTTGGCAACACTGAATTCTGCTTTCTGCTTCCTCCACCCAGCGAGATTGTTGCTCTGTTCTTGGGCACTCTTCCCGGCACTACCATTTGGAAGATAGTTGTAGGGAGAGAGCCATGATGAACAAGAGGCACACCTCAATTGCTTCCTTTTTCAAAGATTGAAGCTCTGAGCAAGTTGTTGCTCAATGCTTGCAAAGAATCCGTATGAAAGAATTATGAAACAATCTGTGTTATCTTAAGGCAATCTAATGTTATGATAGTAACAGACTATGAATCAGGAGAGACGATTATAACATTGCAAATTTATTTAACATTAGAAAATGTTAATAAATGTGAATATAAGTGCACTGTTCACAATAACACTTTAAAGAATACAAAAATATGTTTAATTCAATAAATGAAGAGAAAAGCATGTGATAATGTTCACTATCCATTTACAATTTTTTAAAAAATAAATGTTTTTCTAGATATTGAGCCATACAAGGCATTTACTATCAGGAATGAGACAACAATGTCTGATACCACTATTTCCATTCAGCATTTAATCTAAGTTCCTGGAGAGCATAAGAAAAAAAAATTTTAAGTTATGAATATTGGTAATGAAAAGTCAAAATTGCTATTATTGACAGACTTCTATATGAAACAAAGCAATGAAATTGAGACACATTAACAGATCGGTTTAATATGGGGACCATAGGTGGAACTGTAAAAATCAGTAACATTTTTTAAGCAGCAAGGTGTAATTGGAAAATAAATTATATAGATAGTAATAAAGATTTTTATGAGATAGCATATATAAAGTGATCTCTTTCTTCTAATACATATTGTATGCATAGAAGTTAGAAAGAATATTTGTCACAATGTTATTAATCATGGTTTTCTCCAGAATCTTGCCTGATATGTTTGTTTTCTTTTAAAAAGATTTTACCTGGTTTACTTTTCTGAATACATTGATTCGCTTCATAATAAGAACCTTTAAAATATTATATATAATCAATTTTTAAAATCACGCTTTTACTCTAACTGATCAGAGCTGACAGAGAGTAAAATTTAAACACGTATATACGAGTTTAATATCAGTGTCTACCACACTGCTATGGCTTCTAACAATGAAACACAAACCTGTCAGAATGTCTTACACTCAAGTTACTAGTTCACTGATTTAATATTTAATTTTAAGCAGCTTTTTGAACGCTTTGAACATTAAAGATTCATCCCGTTATTCAATAAATATTTGTTAAAAATCTCACTAACTAAAACAAAAACAGACTTTTCATTCCCTAGTTGAAATGCCTAAAGGAAAAATATTAGTCACTTAAAAGATTTTAGCAAATTGCTGTTTTGAGATCACTTAATGGCTCCAAGTGGAGCCTATTTACATTATCCACAGTGTTGCCCCAACATCTACTTGCATGTTTTTTTAAATTTAAGCATTTTCAGATCTCTTACTTCCCAATAAACAAAATGATTTACACTTAATAACATCACCAACTCAAAATGCTGGCCTCATGAATCACTTGCTTGTCGTTCCTGGTGTTAAACTTTTGTGAATAAACAGAATAGGGAATGCTTACAAGCAGCCAAGAACATCTGGCTCACCACCTTATTAAGACAAACCTTAAGTTCTGCAATAATATTTAGTGGGTGTCCAGAAAAATTTATCTTCATATGGGTCTCCTTCATATCCTAGTCTCAAAAACTGAAATAACTATAGGTAGAAAATTACATCTAAAAACTAAATACAAAAATATTCTATGTATCACAAAAATATGAGGTTAGACTGATTTAAATGGATAATTTCATAAACTTCATAGCAATGGCTCAAATTACTCAATGCTTCATTTACAAGAATAACCTTTTTTTTTTTTTTTTTTTTTGACAGGCAGAGTTAGACAGTGAGAAAGAGAGACAGAGAGAAAGGTCTTCCTTCCGTTGGTTCACTCCCCAAATGGCCGCTGCGGCCGGCACCCTGCGCCGATCCAAAGCCAGGAGCCAGGTGCTTTCTCCTGGTCTCCCATGCGGGTGCAGGGCCCAAGCACTTGGGCCATCCTCCACTGCACTCCCGGGCCACAGCAGAGAGTTGGACTGGAAGAGGAGCAACCGGGACAGAATCCGGCGCCCCAACCAGGACTAGAACCTGGGGTGCTGGCACCACAGGCAGAGGATTAGCCTAGTGAGCTGTGGCACCAGCTACAAGAATAACTTTTTAAATAACTCTGTCTGGTCTGCTTTGGGAATCATTCTGAGTCTTTATATTCTTCCATTTAAAGATATTAAGCATCAATACTTAGAAAATACCTGGCAGTCCTGATCATATTGCCATCAGTTTTATATCAACCTAATTAGTATCCCTTTAGGTAGTCATGTTAATTCAAAAAGATATCAAGTCTCAAAGATGGAAATTTTATTCTTTTTCATAGCATTTGGCTCCAAAATGACAGATAAGTATGGATAAGTGCAAGAAAATAAAATTCAGACTGAAAAAGAGAAGTGCGGTGTGGAGGCAGTACATTTCCCTCTCGCTGGAGGTAAGGAGCCTTTCCTGTGGTCTGGGTTCGAAGCACACAAAATGGGGAGAATCGGGGTTATTTTTGACTGATGAGAGTGATGTCTTAATCAAACCACATAGGGTTCACCCTAAAATAAAGATAAGCTTTTTAATTCTGAATCATCTATGAAGTAGAATTTACAATGAATCTCATTTTCAGTTGTTTTGCTTTCTTGTTTTCACTGCTCATTCATTATTTTATTACGGGTGGTGAGCCAGGTGCTCTTGGCTGCTTGTAAGCATTCCCTACCTGTTTATTCACTCACTCATGGCTGGGTTGTTTGTTGATTCCTTCATTTGGTGAATAAATGTATAGTGGAGATTTACAACAGAGATGATATTTTCAAATGGTTAAATACATCCTCCATTGAGCTAAAGAGACAGAGTTTATTTCTGCCTGTAGTGTTTAACAGCTTAGTTTTGTGTCAATTTCCTTTGCTGTAAAGTAAGGATAATAGTGAGAATATCATGGGAAAGATGACTTCCAAGCTCTTTACAAGTGAGAGCAGGAACTGGGAGTCTATAGAACATTTTCTGATCATTTTCCAGCTATGGTGAAAGATGTACTAAGGATTCCAGTTATGATTAGAGATTATCTACTTATCTTTTTAGTTTTTTTTACATATTTTAAAGTTATATTATTAGGTGATATATCTGTAAATAATTGTGTCTTCCTGATAGGGTAAGATTTTATTGCTATGAAATACTCGTAATAGTAGTATCATTATCAGTGAGTTCATACACTAAAATACTTGTATATTCCATAGCCTGTCATTGTCAGCCTGTCTTATGGTAAGTACTTAATAAATACTAGTTAGTGTAACATGAACTAAGTACTGTAGACTGGGATAGTACTTAGTACTTAGTAAAACAGTAATTCAAACATTACAAGCCATTTTTAGCCTGCTCTGTACACTAAACTCTGTCAGATGGTAGTCATTCTCACATTACATTTGCCACATAAATCACCTTTGTGTGCACCAATAAGCACGGGTGAGTTTTACTTGTGAACTTTCATCATTCTTTTTCTCCTACATTATGAATTTGTTGAAATTCTTTTTCTTGGGTTAATGAAGTAAGTGTCTCCATCCTGCCTTTTATCTAAATGAATAAATAGAAAATGATTTGTCTGGCCACAAGCCTGGGCTGCTGAAATTGGGTCTGTTGTCAGAGCAGCACGTCTTCATCACAGCACGGGTGCTGGGGGCAGAAGGACTATCTGCTGTCTCAAGGTAGCTATGTCACGACAGCCTTGTGCTGTTATATGAGAAGCACACACTTCTGTGATCCATTAGACTTCAACAGTTATGATCCAGGCAATGATAGAACGCACCAATGGTGTGACAAAAACTTAACTGGCAGACTTCATGGATTGTTCTGCAATGGGAAAGCAATTCTCCCATGATCCAATAGAATGTTCAAACACATCATCCAGTCATGTTATTGTCAGCATATCCCTGGCTTCTTTCTCTGTTTCTTTCTTTTTTTTTTTAATTAATTTATTTGAAAGGCATAGTTACAGAGAAGTAGAGACAGAGAGCGAGAGAAAGAGAAATCTTCCATCCATTGGTTCACTCCCCAAATGGCTGTAACTGCCAGAGCTGTGCAGATCCAGAGCCTGGACCTTATTCCAGGTCTCCCATATGGATGCAGGGGCCCAAGGACTTGAGCCATCTTTTACTGCTTTCCCAGGTCATAGCAGAGAGCTGGATCAGAAGTGGAACAGCCATATGGGATGCCAGCACTGCAGGCAGAGGTTTTACTTGCTGCACCATAGCCCTGGTCCCCTCTGTTTCTTATTTTTAAAGCAGAGTTTTCAGACATCTAGATCATATTTTCATCTATTTGGCATCAAGCAGATCTTCTTATTTTGATAAACAATTCATAACTTGAAAAAAAAACTTGCAAATATATATGTCACCCAGTGATGTGCTTTGAGCTGTGGAGAAAACCAAAGACATTTAATTGGGGACATTCTGAATAGTCAAATGCAACTAGACTGATAGCATAACAGTTTGTTGTACTCATGTATTATATTTCTAAAATATAGTCATATTTGCCAACAGTCTTGCTAGTTGTTGAGTTACACGTTAAAGGCATCCCGTGTAAAACTTTACAGGCCTCATGGTTAAGATGTCAGTTAAGATCCAACATGGGAAACAGGCCACACAGCAGACTCATATAATGGCAAATGCCTAAACAGCACTCTGGCCTAAGAATCAGCCCTTAAGCCATTTGGATCTGGCTAAAAAGCCCAAGAGAGTTACTCAGGCATGGAAAGCCAAGACACTGTGGCCAAAAAATGACCTAAATCAAAGATCTCTGTGAGTGAGATCCCAGTGGAAAGAATGGGCCATCAAAGAAGGAGGTACCTTTCTCTGAAGGGAGGAGAGAACTTCCACTTTGATTATGGCCTTGTCTAAATAAGGTCGGAGTTTGTGAACTCAAGGGGCTTCCTGAGCCTTGGCAGTTCATGACAAGAGCCTCGGGTGATTACTGACGTCATAAATAAGAGTGTCAATTGTTAAATCAACAACAGGAGTCACTGCACACTTACTCCCCATGTAGGATCTCTGTCTTAATATGTTGTACTATGAGAATTAACAGTAAAACTAGTCTTCAAACAATACTTTATATTTTGTGTGTCTGTGTGGGTGCAAACTGTTGAAATCTTTACTTAGTATAGAGTTGATCTTCTGTGTATAAAAATAATTAAAAATGATGTGAATGGAAGGGGAGAGGGAGCGGGAAAGGGGAGGGATGTGGGTGGGAGGGAAGTTATGGGAGAGGGGAAGCCATTGTAACCCATAAGCTGTACTTTGGAAATTTATATTCATTAAATAAAAGTTTAATAAATGAAAAAATAATTAAAAATTAATCTTAATGAAGAATGGGATGGGAGAGAGAGTAGGAGATGGGATGGTTTGCAGGTGGGAGGGTAGTTATGGGGGGAAAACCACTATAATCCAAAAATTGTACTTTCTAAATTTATATTTATTAAATAAAAGTTTTCTAAAAAAAATAAAGATGCCAGTTAAGATGGCTGCACCCCATATCAGAATACTTGAGTTGATCGTCCAGCTCTGGCTCTTGACTTCAACTTCTTGCTAATGTGAACCTTGGAAGGCAGTGGTGATAGTGCAAGTCATTGGACTTAGGCTCAGTCCTGTGGAAGATATGGATTGAGTTCCTTGTTCCTGATTTCAGCATCCTGGTTCTTACAGGCATTTTGGGAGAGAAACAGATCTCTCTCTCTCTCTCCTTTTCTGTATCTTTGTCTCTCAAACAAATAAAATTTTTAGAAAGTATCAGTAGCAAACCCATGAGTAAAAGTGGCCACTACGTTGACATATTTGCTACTGTTTTTATGCCAATAACCCATGATCTGTCTCAAACACTTAGAAACCAATCAACACAGAGTTAGTTTTGGTTGGTCAGAGTTTTACATTTTAAAGGACAGTTGAAGAACAGTAGTGTATTAGACAGGGTTTTCCAGAGAAACGGAGCAATAGGGTATCTGGCTGTGTCTCTGTCTATCCAAAGGAGAAAGAGAGCCAGACAGGAAAGATTGTAAGAGACTGGTCACATGACTACAGAGGCCGAGAAACTGCAATCTGCTCTCCCCAAGCTGATGACTCAGGAAGGTCAAGGGTGCATTTCTAGTATAGGTCAGAAGACCTGAGAACCAAGAGTCCCAATTGAAGAGCAGATCACTGTCCCAGCTTAAGCAGTAAGGAAGAGTGCAACTCTGCTTTTTCTGCTTTTCTGTCCTATTCAGACCAGCAAGGGATTGAATGGTGCTCACCAATGCTGTTGAGAGAAATACGCTTTACTCAGTCTAACAATGCAAATGCTAATATCAACCAGAGACACACTCACAGACACACCTGGAAGGGATGTTCAGCCAAATATCTGGGCACTCTGTAGTCCAGTCTAGTTGAGGCATAAAATTAACTCTCGTAGGTAGAGCACAGTAATACCTCAACACTAACAAATAGCTTAAGCTTTCCAGTTTAAAAAAAAAAGGCTGTTTAGAAAGACATCAGATATTGAGCATATTTTATTTTTTTATAATATCCTAGTGGAAAAGATAGGCTAAATTGGACATTTATTTTGATTAATCCATACCAAGAGATGCTGGAAAATGAATGAGAGTGATCCCTCCAAATATATGTCTTCAGAATGTTCTCTTGCAAATGAGAGGTGGATGATTGACAGCACCAATTCTAGAAGGAAAGAAACCAATTGGGAGATCTTTACAGATTAGCAGGTCAGAAATGCTTAAATCACCATCTAACATAGGAGCCAGCAAACTTTTCTGTCAAGATTTAGAAAGCAAATGTTCCTTCAGGAGGCTTCCATGGCCTTGGCAGCTCATGACAAGAGCCACAGGTGATTACTGACGTCATAAATAAGAGTGTCAATTGTTAAATCAATAGCGGGAGTCACTGTGCACCTGCTCCCCATGTAGGACGTCTGCCCTTAGTGTGTTGTACTATGAGAATTAATGGTGAAACTACTACTCAAACAGTACTCTAAACCTTGTGTGTCTTTGTGGGTGCAGTCTGTTGAAATCTTTATTTAGTATACAGTAAGTATATACTAAGTTGATCTTCTGTATATAAAGATACTTGAAAATGAATCATGATAAAGAATGGGATGAGAGAGGGAGTGGGAGATGGGATGGTTGCGGGTGGGAGGGTGGTTATGGGGGGGAAAGCTGCTATAATTCAAAAGTTGTACCTTCGAAATTTATATTTACTAAATAAAAGGAAGAAAAAAGAAAGTAAATGTTCTTGGTTGTGCAGACTCTAACAGTCTCTGTGGCCCTGCTATTGTAGTGTGAAAGCAGCCACAGGCAACATGTCACAGAATGTGTATAGCTGTGTTTGAGTAAAATTGTATTTATAGAACGTGACATTTGAATTTTACATAATTTTCACTTGTCAAAAATATTATTCTTATTTTTTCTTGTTATTGTTTAAAGATTTATTTATTTCTTCGAAAGTGAGAGTTACAGAGAGAGGGAGAAACAAGAGAGAGATCTTCCATCCACTGGTTTACTCTCCTGATGGTCACAATGGTCAGGGCTGGGCCAGACTGAAGCCAGGAGCCAGGAGCTTCTTCCGGGTCTCCCACATGGGTGCAGGGACCCAAGCACTTGGGTCATCCTCCACTGCTTTTCCGAGGCCACTAGCAGAGAGCTGTATCAGAAGTGGAGCTTCAGGGACATGAACCAGCACCCATATGGGATACTGGCATTGCAGGTGGTGGCTTTGCCTGCTACACCACAATGCCAATTACCAGGTTTTTTTTATTTAAAAACAATAAAAATCATTCCTAGCCTTCAGGCCAAAGAAAAACAAGCAATAGGAAGGATTTGACTTATGGCTATAATTCCCCAATCTGAAATAATGGCAATGGTATTAAAGAGAGAAAGGAAAGGAAGTTAATTGTTGGTTAGAAGATCAAATGTATATTATACGGCGGTTAATATAATTTTGGAAGCTGAGGGAAAGGAAATGGCATTCCATAAATCCCAATATTCTGACCTGGTTAAATGGTCATGTAATTCATTGATGCAGAAATCCAGAAGTTAGCAATCCAGCAAGAGGAGATAGAAACTGAGATTTGGACTTGTTGTTTTGGTACGTCAATAGAATATCATCACATGCCATGTCACAACAAGAACACCTGTTGACAAATGCAATCAGGTGATTTTTGTCATCAAGTGGGTTAGTCCACTCCACACCTAGGCTGTGCCCTGTATACCATCATACATGCCATCCATCATTGAAATGCTGTTACCTGGTTTAGGGTTGCTGCACAAAGGGAAACACTTTGAGGTTCACCTTTTCAGCATTGACAGTGAAATAAGAGAAGTGACATCTTAGGAAGTAGACTTCAATTGTGAATTGTTGCACTAGCATAACACATAAACATGTAGGTACACCTTAGATGATTTTTAAATAATTACTCTATATGCTTTTGCTGTCTAATACCACAAACTGAAAACATTCATGTTTGAGCTGAATCAAATGTTAATAACTATATCACAAATATACTCAATAGCAAATAACACATTAGGATAAACCAAGAGAGAAAAAGATCGACGCCTAAAGTAGGGGGATAGCAATGGCTGATTGTTGGTTACCAAATCTGCTTCTGTTGAGAAACCGAGAGAACCAGGCACAGATGAATAAGCAAAAGAGTACTCCATACATCCAAGATCAAAGTTATCAGCGTTCACCCTCTCTTAAGCTGCTGGTTATTAGGGCAAGGTCTGCTAATAGTGGGCATCTCATTAGTGCCAATGTAGAAATAAAGATACTGTCAGTTACCTGGGTACTTAGTGGGTTACACTACAGTTGCATACCTCAGAAAAATCCAAATTGTTTTATGTATGTATTTACTGACTTATATGAAATATACATGCATATTTATCTATACTAGTAATTAAATATCTGTGTCTGAATTGCATACAATACTATTGCTTAGTGACACTACAGCTATCTTAGTTTGTGTAAGTATGCTCTATGATGTTTGCCTGATGAACCTACCTAACGACACATCTTTCAGTACAAGTTCCCAATTCTGAGCAAGGCATGATTTTATACATATGTGCGCTGATAGATATAGATATACTATATCTCCATATACTGAAATATATAAAGTGTATTTTGTTTATATAAACTGTATTTATACATATATAAATGGCTTCTTAGTATTTCATATAGGATTTTGCATCAAATTTATAAGTGAAATGCACTTGCAATTTGTAAGACTGTTTCTAACAAGATTTATCTACTTCACAAAACAAGTTGGCTAGCCCTATCTTTTACTCTATTCTATAGAAGTTCATATATGATTGGAAATAAGCTACATGAAAATTTAGAACAATTCACTAGTAAAGCATTCTGATTGGACTACATATTTTTAAAAAGATTTATTTATTTGAAAGTCAGAGTTACACACACAACACACACACACAGAGTAAGAGAGAGAGGTGAGAGAGATAAAGAGAGAGAGAGAAAGAGAGAGAGAGGTCTTCCATCCATGGCTGCAATGACTGGGGCTGGGACACATCAAAGCCAGGTGCCAGGAGCTTCACCTGGGTCTCCCATGTGGGTACAGGGACTCAAACACAGAGAGCTGGATCAGAAGTAGAACATCTAGGACACAAACTAACATCCATCTGAGATGACAGTGTTGGCAACTTTACACATTGCTGACCCCATGAATAGACTATTTTTTAAAGATTTTATTGATTTACTTATTGTAATTTTATCTAAGAGGCAGAGGGACAGAGAAAGAGATCTTCCATCTACTAGTTCACTCCTCAAATGCTTGCTAGAGCCAGGGCTTGGCAGGTTGAAATCAGAAGCCCTGAAGTCAATTCATGTCTCCCATGTGAGTTACAGAAGCCCAAGTACATGAGCTGTTGTGAAAAAGTGTCACAACCTGGGGTATGCATTAGCAGGCAGGCTGGAATTGAAAGCAGAGCCAGGATTTCAAACCCAGCCACTTGATATGGGACAAGGACATGGCAGGTGGCATCTTAACTACCGTGTCAAACATCCAGCAAGAGGGTGTATTTTGGTGAGTATATTTAAACTATTGATTGAAATTATTTAATGATTTAGGTCAGTTATTTAAAATTCAAGAGTAAGCTTTGGTAATTTATATTTTCTGCAAAATCAGCCATTTTATACAAGTTCTCAAGCTTACTGTTAGGAAGTTTTCTTTATATGACATTGTTGTGATAATTTTAAAAATTATTTATTTATTTGAAAAACAGAGAAACAGAGATAGAAATAGAGATAAAGAGAGAGAGAGAGAGAGAGAGAGAGAGAGAATCTTCCATCTACTGGTTCAGTTCCCCAAGTGGCTGCAACAGACAGATCTGAGCCAAGCTGAAGCCAGGAATCAGGAACTCTATTCTGGCCTCCCCACATGGTGGCAGTGGCCCAGATACTTGTGCCATCTTTTGCTGCCTTCCCAGGCACATTATCAGGAAGCTGGATAGGAAGTAGAGTAGCTAGCATTCAAACAAGCATTCCAATATGGGATGCTGGGTGGTGCTGGCGTTTCAGCTGTAGCTTAACTCGCTGCACCATCATGCCAATTGTTCTCTTATTATTTTTAATCTCATGCTATGTTGGATTCCTTTGGAAAGTTCCTAGCATTAATAATTGTGCATTCAGGACTTTGTTTTTCCTAGACTAGCCTCCTTGTGGATTTGTCTGTCTAATTAGAATTTTTAAAGGTTTTTACTGTTGGTATTGCTCTGAGATTATTGTACTATATACCAAAATAATTTGAGATGTCAGAAATTTGTTGGTATTTTTTTTATTTTGTTGTTTATTTGACAGGAGGAGAGAGAGAGAGACAGAGAGACAGAGAGACAGTTCTCTCATCCACTGGTTCAGTCCACAAATGCTCACAATGGTTAGGAAATCAATCCAGGTCTCCCATGTGGTTGGCAGGAAGGCATTCAATCACTTGAACTCTCAACACTGCCTCCTAGGGTCTGCCTTAGAAGGAAGCTGGAGTCAGGAACTGAAGCCAGGAATCAACCATAGATACTCTGGTATGGTACGTGGGCATCTTAACTACGAGGCTGATGCTTGCCCCTGTTCATATATTCAGATCAATGATTCACAATCAGAGGAACTAAGAAAGATATGGAGAAATATTGATTCACAAAATGAATGGTGGAGGGCTTCCCCTTGTGGGTGTGTTAGAAGGTCACAAGCAGAGCAGCACTCCAGTCTAGATTAACTACAATAAACAAAGTAAAAAATAAAATTAAAAATAAAAATTGACTTGGTTAAGTATGGCATGATATTCTGAAGCCATAGAAAATAAAGGGGCAAAGTTAGAAAACACTCTGAGTTGGGGCCGGTGCCGTGGCGCAGTAGGTTAATCCTCTGCCGGCGGCACCGGCATCCCATATGGGCACCGGTTCTAGTCTCAGTTGCTCCTCTTCCAGTCCAGTTCTCTGCTGTGGCCCGGGGGGGAGGGTAGGGGTAGTAGAAGATGGCCCAAGTGCTTGGGCCCTGCACCCACATTGGAGACCTGGAAGAAGCTCCTGGCTCCTGGCTTCGGATCAGTGCAGCTCCGGCTGTTGTAGCCATTTGGGGAGTGAACCAGCGGATGGAAGACCTCTCTCTGTCTCTCCCTCTCACTGTCTGTAACTCTACCTTTCAAATAAACAAATAAAATCTTTAATAAAAAAAAGAAAGAAAACACTCTGAGAAATGAGCTGGGTCTATAGGGCTGCTTCCATCCTTGGGATACTTGGTGATGCTGAGCACACAGAGGAGAATGACAATGACAAGGCCTGCTGGATGTCTAGCGAGGGGCACAATGAAAGAAACTGAGATTTTAGAGATCTGAGGCCTGTGTTAGTTTGCAGGTGCTGCTATGAAAAAGTGTCCCAAACTAGAAAGCTTAAAAACAGGAATTTATGATCTAACCCTCTGGAGACCAAAGTCCAAGGTTCAGGTGTTTTCAGGGTGACCTCCTTCCTAGGACTGTCAGGAGATTCTGCTCCATGCCTTGCTCCTAGCTTCAGATGGTTTTTTTTTTTTTTTTTTTTTTTTGGAAAGTGTGGCATTTCCTGGTTGTTGGAAACTTCACCCTGATCTCTGCTTTCACAGTTGTGTGGTATTTCTTCAAATTCCCCTTTCCATAAGCACACAGATCATGTCGGGTCAGGGGCCCACCTTACTCCAGTGTGCCTCTTTCACTGAACAGACCCCATCTGCACTCTTCTTATTTCCAAATAAGGTCATATGCTGGGGTGCTTGGGATTAGGACCCAAGCAGGTGGGTTTTGGAGACTTATGTCAGGGCTTTACACAGACCCATGGCAGGGCCTCCAGCCTGTGGATGGTACTTTTCCTCAAGATATTTGCTAAATACTGAGGCTTTTCTAGAAAAGGTACTTAAAAACAGGAGTTTCCTGTGTTTCATAAGACAAAGATTAGAAGTTGGTTCTCACCACGATGTGAGGATACATAGAATACATCAGTCTCCTAATGGAAATGGAAGGTGGGAGTTAATGGGGTATAAACTGAGCCTTTCTCAAGCTGAAATCCAGTCTGAGCTAAACTCCTGATCAAATGAGAGCAACTGTAACTATTCTATGTGGCCAGTGAAAACAAAGCGAACCCTCTCTAGTGGAATCATCACCTGAAACCTCTGTAAGTATTTTATATACAAGAATTACTAGAATCCTCTCTAAACCAGGCTATGTAACCAATATCAAAGTGAACAAAAGACAAATAATAGAAAAAGCCAGCAAATAATCTAGAGATGAGATTTAGATGATAAGGACATTAAAATAACCATGAAGACACATTAGAAGGTAAAAGAAAATGGACAAAAGGATCCAGAATCTCATCAGATAATTGGAATCCATAAAAACTAACAAATGGGAATTCTAGAGCTGAAAAACTATCTGACATAATGAGATGGGTTGGCCAGAAGATTGGCCAACAGTATTAGTAGGTTGGAAGAAAGATCAACAGGGAATAGTCATCACAAAGCCTAGAGAAGGAAAAAAAATACAAAAACTGTTCTGTCCGAGGCAGCTTTAAAACATTTACGGAGCAATGGCCATGTGCTGCAGTGACTAAGATGCCACTTGGGACATCTGCATCCCACATCAGAGTGCCTGGGTTCAAGTCCAAGCTCAACTCCGGATTCCAGCTTCCTGCCAAGCTGCACCCTGGGAGGCAGCAGGTGATGGCTCAAGTTCTTGGATCTCTGCCACCCATGTGGAAGATCCACACGGAGTTCTTGGCTCCCAGCTTTGGTCTGCCTCAGTCCTGGTAGTTGGGGTCACCCAGGAAGTGAACCAAAAGATGAGTGATCTCTCTTTTCCTCCAAATAAAATTTTAAAACTTCAAGGAACAATGGAATTAAAATCTAATGTGGATTTCCTGTGGGCTTTTTGAAGCCTACTCATACACATGTCAGAATCCAAACGTGTCCAACATGTGTAACTGGATTTCAAGAGAAGAGAGGCAGAGGGAGAGCAGCAATATTTGAACCAACAATGGTTTAAAACTTTCCTAAACTGATAAAAGGTATCAATCAGCAGATCCAAGGAGCTCCGTAAATACCTAACAAACAGGGAGGAAAAATCCCCGCAACTCATGAAAGTAAGACCACTGAAACATTAAGGAAAGAGAGAAAATAATAAAATCAACCAAAAAAAAAAAAAAAGATACTCAAAGGGACAACAAAATTAACAGCTAAATTGTCATAGACGTGATGGATATAAAGAGTCAATGGAATAATGTTTCTAAGTTCTAGGGAAAAAGAAGCACTGACCAAGAATTATATAATGAGTAAAAATAAATGAAATTTAGATAAAGATATTTTGAGACATAAAAATCAGTGAAAGAATTTTAGCTGGAAAGCTCTACCTGAAAAAAAAAATTACTGAAGGATATTCTTCAGCCTGAAGAAAAATAACTATAGAGACCAACCTGGGGTCGGGTGAAGAAGAATTGATTATTACCTGCATAGAAAATACTGTATTCTATCGTAGAAATGTATGTACAATTACAGTGGGTGACAAAAGGTGGGAGAGGATTCATATGGTTGCATTTTTCTAAGATTCTCATGTAATCTAAGAAGTAGCAAATGAAAAATTTGTAGTAGGTGATAAGTGAAGGAAACATGCAAATATATAGTAAAAAATTAACAAATAAAAAGTTAATGGAAGAATAATAGATTGATAAAATTATATACATATATCTCTAGTACACATGAAAGATAATTAAAAAGAAGTATGAGATAGATAATAAGTTGGTAGATATAAACTTATCAATAATTGCATTAAAAATAAATTGAATAAATGTCCCTATTAAGAGACTAATACTGTCAAACTTCCTTGATAAAAATAACTATAAGCTATTTAAAAGTGAAACCCTTTAAATTTATGGACAAATAGTATTTGTGTGAAAATAATAAAGGTAAACCAAGCAGTAAATGAGCATTAAGATAACTCTTATTAGAGAAAAAAGAGGAGCATTTCATAACAACAAAGCCTTAATCTACAAGGAAGGCATAATTATTTATAGATATATCATCTAATAATATAACTTTGAAATATGTAAAAAAACTAAGAAGAAAAATAGATAAATCCCTAATCATAATTTCGATTCTTAATATACCTTTAAGAGTAGCTGGAAAATGATCAGAAAATGTTCTATAGACTCCCAGTTCCTGCTCTTACTTGTAAATAGCTTGGAAGTCATCATTCCCATAACTGCAACAAGAAAAAATCTGAAAAACTGAAAATCAGCAACTCTTCTTAACTACTTCAGAGAATTGAGTTTACCAGGCAAACTGAACCTGGAAAATGAGAGACATAAGCAAATACAGAGAGTGGAAGTTCTTGGGGCCAATAACAGGTATAGACATTCAAATTATAATAGATGAATTGATGGAAACTTAGTATGGACAAGCTTGAGAGTTTTAACTTCTGGGGGTTGGATAGGCATTTGATCTAGTGTGAAGACACTGTTTAGGTCTCCTTTGTCCCACATGGGAATACCTGTGTTTGAACCCTGCTTCCTGCTACTGTAGATCTTGGAAAATATAGGTGATGGCTCAAGTAATAGGGACCCTGCCACCCACAAGGGAAATGTGGACTACTCTTCCAGCTCCCAGCTTTGCCCCCCCGGCTGTTGCAGGCATTTGGGGAATGAACCAGCAGATGAGATATCTGTCTTTTCTCTCTCTCTCTCTCCTTCTCCCCTCCTCTCCCTGTCTCTATCTTTCTCAAATGAACAAATTAACTTTTAAAATATCCCAGGGGTCTATGCAATACAACACTTATTCATGATAAAGGAACAGAAGAGAACATCCTCAACTTATTAGAGAACATATATGAAAATATTAAGAAACTAAATACTTAAGATTCTTAATAAGAAGAGAAGATTTTCTTTCATCACTCCTATTCAACACTATTCTAGAAATCCTAGCTAATTGGATAAGACAAGAAAAGGAAATAAAAGGTGCACAGATTTGGAATTAAGAAATAAAGTTGCCTTTGTTCAGAGACCACATGGTGCTTGTATAAAAAAGTCCATTGCAATTCCAAACAGAGTAGTTAAGGGTACATGCTTGTGTAAATTCAGAAGCTGATTATAAAATCTGTTTGAAAACCTGGAAGTTGAGACATGCAAGAATGAAAGATTCATGAACTTGAATATACAGCAAAAGAACTGATCTAAAAGGAAACAGAGAATGATGTTTGGCATAGCAGTTTCAATGCCGCTTAGTACACCCCATCCCATCAGAGTTGCTGGAATCAAGCCCAGTTCCCCTGCTTCTTACCCAGCTTCCTCCAAATGCACAACCTAAGAGGCAACAGATGATGGCTCAAGCACTTGGGTTCCTGCCATTCACTTGTGAGACTTGGATGGAGTTCCAGGGTCATGGCTTCACTCTGTCCTAGCCCTGGCTGTTGTGGGCATTTGGAGAGTAAACAAGTAGATGGAGGATCTCCCTCTCTGTGTCTCTGCCTCTACTTTTCAAATACAAACTGAAATTAAAAAAAGGAATTTGAAGAAGAAACAAAAAAATGAAAAAATAATTGAGCAAAAATATAATTTAAAACGTGAGAAACTTACAGGTGGCCAGCTGTACATGTAATTTGATTAACCATAAGAGATGAGAGAGAGGGGCTGCTGCTATGGCACACACTCTAGGCCTCCATCTGTGGTGCCAGCAGCCCATATGGGCACAGGTTCAAGTCCTGGCTGCTCCTCTTCCAATCCAGCTCTCTGCTATGGCCTTGAAAAGCAGTAGAAAATGGCCCAGGCACTTGTGCCCCTGTACCCACATGGGAGACTGGGAAGAATCTCCTGGCTCCTGGCTTTGGACCGGCCCAGCTCTGGCCATTGTGACCATTTTAGGGTGCGCTTTTATAACAGTACTCTTGTGAGAACCATCTTCTGAGGGTTCACTAAGATCCAAGAACCCACACGCTCCCCTGAAATTCAACCACCTCCTAAATACTGGGTCTTAGTCCACCCGAACGAGGATGGACTGGGTCTGAAGAAAGGTAAGCGCGCCGCTTGCCTGTTCCCCAGCCTCCTGATCCCGGAGACAATCAGACGCAGCAGGGAGTCAAGTCAAGCAAGCAAGAATTCGGTTTATTGTGCACATAGCAAAGCCTTTTAAAGCACAAGACTGCAGGATTACTGGGGCAGGGCATAAGGACCAACCAATTACTTAAAAGGTCATTTTACTGGGCGACTTTTTACAGGACCAGCCATATGTCTGTACACTCATCACCAGTTGTCGTCACTTCCCCTGATGCTGTACAGCCAATCAGCTTTGGTGGTCAATGACTTTGGGTACCACCCACCTTCCTTTGGGCGCCATTTTTTATTTGCTTCGGGTGCCTAATTTCTCTGCAGGCACCATCTTTGAATTGCCTCCTGTGCCTAATTTCCTCACACTAAAAACTATAATTTCTGGCCGGCATTGCGGCTCAATAGGCTAATCCTCCACCTATGGCACTGGCACACCACATTCTAGTCCCAGTTGGGGTGCCAGATTCTGTCCCAGTTGCCCCTCTTCCAGGCCAGCTTTCTGCTGTGGCCAGGGAGTGCAGTGGAGGATGGCCCAAGTGCTTGGGTCCTGCACAGCATGGGAGACCAGGAGAAGCACCTGGTTCCTGGCTTCGGATCAGCGCGGTGCGCCGGCCGCAGCAGCCATTGGAGGGTGAACCAACGGCAAAAAGGAAGACTTTTCTTTCTGTCTCTCTCTCTCACTGTCCGCTCTGCCTGTCAAAATAAATAAATAAATAAAAAGACTATAATTTCTTTAAGTTTTTATTCTCTTAGAATCTTTAACTTATGACTTTGTAGTTTAAACATCTGCATAAATTTGGGAGCCAAGTCATTTTCAAACCCAAGCACTAACCATGGTATTTTTCTTTTTACAGAAATGAGGATTATGATATCTGACATTTTCTTTATTTCTTGATTATATATATATATATGCATTAATTCAGGAACTCACTATTCAGACAGATATTTTGTAAATAACCGAACATGAAATATGTGCACACACACTTTGCACAGGTTGACATCTCAAAATATGGAAGGCATCATCCAGCTAGTGGCATGTTGCAGTTTAGTGATAGTGTTTCTTTATCTTTTAGATGTAACAACATTGATAATGAAGCTTCGTACAAGTGATAATGTCTCAGATGTGTTCAAATCCAATATACAGGGTGCATTGCCAAGGATTAATATTATAATCTAGCATTAAAATCGCAGAGAATCAGGGTAGGATTGTTGCTGTACTGCAGGAGGAATACTGAGTCCTGTCTACAAATGAGATTGAGCCTGTGAAATGAAGATGATGTAAGAATATTTTCATTTATGAGAGATGGTGTGTTATGTTAGATTGTTGTGTGTAGTCGATGTCAATGCTGTTACTGTTTAGAAGATCGAATAAGGAAAAAGGGCCAATGTGTTTAGGTAGCCAATAAACAGACTTCACTGGACTACAGTCATATAAACTTGTCTAAAACCTTTTACCTTTTCATTCATTGTGAATCTTGCCTTCTTCATGTGAAACACTAAAACTACATTTTCCAGACACCTGAGAGTACCCAGACGACTGACTTACAACAAGGAGATACAGCCAAGACACAGGAGTTTGGAGACGAGAAAAGAGGAGGCAGGGGAGAAATACTGTAAGTTATAAGTGATAAGATGGATGTAAAAGAATACCAGCCCCATTTCTTCTTGTGTAGGGTCATCTCAATGGTCGCATGATTAGAATTCACAAGGTTGCGGTGTATGCTGGGATATCTCCCAAGATCCGTGAGACATTATTGGCAGAAAGTCAATAAGATAGTGAGTCTAGTGCTCTAGGAAAGTAGTTCGAAGTCTTTATTTACAGGTTATAGAATAAAGTTAGAAAGAAATAGAATATGGAGGAGCTAATGAAAGCTTAGGATAATGTGCTGACAGTTTGGGATGGAAAACAATAAAACAAAAGGCACACACAGAAAGAAACACAAATGTTGTGCAAAAATCTTGGCTTTTTAAATAAATATATGTATATATATTTATTTATTTGAAAGGCAGAGAGGCAAAGAGCAAGAGAGATCTTCCATCTCCTGGTTTATTCCCCAAATAGCCATAAAAGCAAGGGCTGGGTCAGGTAGAGCCAGGAACTCCATTCAGGTCTCCCAAATAGGTGACAGGGACCCAAATATTTGAACTATCATCTGCTGCTTCCCAGGCACATTACCAGGAAGTTAGATCAGAAACAGAGTCGCCAGGACTCATACCAGCACTGCAATATGGGATGAAGACATCCCCAGTGCTGGTTTAAGCTGTTGCACCACAATGCCCACTCAATAGCTTGTTTTAATGACATGCCAATACCAGAGCTTACCCTTTCATTTGTTGTGAACCTTTCTGCTGTTACTGCCAGTGGGGTCCTGAAAACCATACACTCAGATAGTTCAACCCTGGAAATGAAAACGGAACAAAAACAAAAAGGCAAAGGCACAATTTTCCCCTTCCTTTCCCATTTTGGAACTCTCTTTGTGTTCGTGAGGGCTATTTTCTTCTTCTTCATCCAAATTTAAATTGAATAAAGTCTCTGGCAGATATGCAGTAACTGGCTTCAGCTAACAGATTTCTAGAAAAGTCCTTGGGGATCCATGCTCCCAGCATGTATATAGTGTTCACACTGAACTTGGCATCGTATAACAGCTGAAGTTCAACATTGTTTAATACAGTGTTTTCCTAGAATAAAATCAGAACAAAGTACAAAGTTCCATCTTGATTAATCTCTGTCTTCAAAATGGTTGTAGTCAACTAAAGTGTGGCCAAGTAAAAGAAGAAAAAAAGAAAGATATCTTCCCATTGAAAGTAGATGCCTAAGTCATCTCCCCTCATATTATATCCCTTCTGTGACCAACAGGATATATACAGTAGAAATGGCAGTTCTGACCCGGGTATTTACAAAACTGACAGTTTCCGTTCATCTCTCTTGGAACACTTGCTCTTAGCCACTCCCAGTTATCTGAAGTCTTATGTGAGAAATCCTGGTAGCTACTGGAGAACTCATGTGGTGAGATCCTGACTATGAGGCAGGTTCACTGGGTACTTGTCCCACCTTCAGTGAGTCTGGTGAGACTGAACATACAATTAATAAGTTACAGGAATTGAGTTTATTACTTACAGATAGTTGGAATGGCACAAAAGAAGCTTAGGATGCATTGTGAACCAGAACTAAAGAGAATATTAATTCTTGAGTCTTTTTTTTTTTTATTTGACAGGCCGAGTAAGACAGTGAGAGAGAGAGACAGAGAGAAAGGTCTTCCTTCCATTGGTTCACTCCCCAAATGGCCACTACAGCCGGCTCTGCGCCAATCCGAAGCCAGAAGCTAGGTGCTTCCTCCTGGTCTTCCATGCGGGTGCAGGGGCCCAAGCACTTGGGCCATCCTCCACTGCCTTCCTGGGCCACAGCAGAGAGCTGGACTGGAAGAGGAGCAACCAGGACTGGAACCCAGAGCCCATATGGGATGCCGGCTCCACAGGCGGAGGATTAACCAAGTGAGCCTCAACACCTACCCCAATTCTTGAGTCTTAAATCAAGACTTGAGAAGGCTGCCTGCATCCCAGAGGAGGGACCCTGACAAGCAGCCTGGCCTTGGCTGTATACCTCAGGGGCAACGTGACTCCCTGGGTCAAAGCTTTGAAGGATGCCCTGCTTTCCTGGGAGAAAAGAAGGAATTCCAGGCTTTCCCAAGTTCTTCCTCTTCAACTCAAGATGTCACAGTTCCAAAGGGTGACAGGGCAAGGCACAGCCTGTTTCAGACATGCCCTCCCTATCTCAGGGTGTCACAACCCCAGCGCTTTCCACAGTTACTCCTGAGAGCTACAACCAAGAAAGAGGGAAGAACTGGCTCTGCCCAAGCTACCTGGAGAACTGTCTTCAAGAAACACATGTAGGGGGTCCAGCTAAGCCCAGTCTCTCAGCCTCTCCTGCCAAGATTCCAGGTATGTGATCAAGATGGTCCTGAAGTCTCCAAACCAGACCCAGCTACCAGAGGGCCAGTGAATGACATGCCCAACCTCATTCTTCCTACATGCCTGAAACACAGAAGCATGGATATAGTTCAATGGTTGTGTTTTGTTTCCACCAAATTTTGGGCTAGTCTGCTACACACAGTCATGGATTATCAGAACAAGAAGTATGGCTGAAAAATTGCATGTTAATGCTATTGTTATTAGTCTGCCATAATTTCTTCCTAATTTACTTTGTAATGTTAGAGCCACCTCCTGCTGTTTCTGGTGAGCACTTTAACTGGAAGAATTGTTGTCCCTTAAGTCCTTCTGTTAAGGAATTAATAACCTGGAAATATAAGCTTGTGTTCTTTTGAGAGTCCAACACTTAAAAAAGCAATAAAATGAGCAATTGTTAAGTAAAAATAATACAAAATACAAATCTTCCTCTTCTTTCTTGTGTCTACAAATTGTGTCTACAAAGTAAAGCAGTTCCATTCCTGTGTTTTAGTTACTCGGGCACATTTTTGGAAGGAGCACATTTAGAACCTTTTATTAAAAAATGCTAACAGACATAAAAATTGCACATATACATGGGGTGCCATCTGATGTTTCCATACATGTATACATTATGTAATGTTCAATATGATAAATATATCTACCTCCACAAACATTTAACCATTTCTTTATGATAAAAACATTCAAAATCCTACTTTGTAGCTTGTTGGGTTTTTCTTTCCTGGGCACAGTTTTTAAAGTAAGAGGGCATGCCTCCCACAGTGGCTGCATTCCAAGCTCAGTCTACCTAACACCTACTGGGCAGAGTGGGTGAAGCGATTTGTAGCTCCATAAAGCATTTGGGATCCTCCTGGGGAAGATGTGGTGTTTGAATTATAAGACCATTATCATTAACAATTGGCAGCAGGCTCCTCTCTTTTCTCCTGGAGAGATTACAGGGGTTGAAGGATGTTTCCCTTCATCACATGCTGACCTCACCTGACAGCCGCTAGCACTGTTTGAGAGGGAGCCCATTCCTTGGCTCCTGGAGCTCCCAGCATCCCTCTGTTCTGAGCAGCAGGGCACTGTGTAGAGGGAAGATATGAGCTTCCTTTGCCAGACAGAATGCTCACAGCAGTTGGTGGTTATTATCCAGAATATTGCTTCAAGGGAATAAAATGTGAGAAATGTCATAGAGAAGAATAAAGATACGTTGAGGTCAACTTTAGCCATCAGCTAAATCAATCTGTAAACACAGCCCAGACATGCTTGTACCATGCGTACAACCCACATTTGTGGTGACACATAGATTACACAAGGTAAGCCAGTTTTTAGTTACTTAGTAAAATAATAACAACTATAAATTTCAGAATGTCCAGTGTGTGCTAGGCACTTTATAGTGTTTCTCTTATTTAATCATTGCAGTAGCTCTATAAATTTGATAAGTATTTTTCATTATATGGAACGCTAAACTCAGGCTGTGGGAAGCTTAGCAACTTGCCCAGGATTTCATAGGTAAGAAATGTTTGAAAAAGGATTCAATCGCCTTTGAATAGAAAAATTGCTGCCATTCCACATCTATACACTAAATGTATATCATAACACTTCCAAAAGTTCACAGAAAATGGAATAAAATGATCAGTTTGATGCAAAAAAATTTCAAATACATTCATAGTTGTTTTCATAATATGCATTTTTTCATGACCTTTTTGAAGAGTGCTTGAATCACAAAGGAATTTGGATTTCTTTGCATAAGAAAAACCTGCATCAGAAAAAAAAAATTAAATAATGCCCAGAAGTGGAAGACAAACATTTTGCTAGAGTGAGGATTCTAAGTGATTATTTACCAGAAAAGATAATGTGATCTGACATGGAAATAAATACTTGAGAAACACAAGAGCAGTAAAGAATAAACACATACTCCAGTAGATCTCTTGCTGTATTGTTCATGATTCTTCAGAGTGTTTATATAATAATTTATTGCACCCTTGGAGAGACTCTATGAGCCAGGCATGTCAAAAATAAAGAAACTGTTAGGCACTGAGAGAGTAAGTAATGTGCCAAGTTGACCCAGCCAGGTCTCAATCAACAATTTAACTGGGGTGTTCCAGTTTCTTATGCGTGGATGTATTGGCCAGAGTTGTGATCCTGTTTCTACTGCTTTCTAATTTTGTGACCCCTTAAGATGTTACTTAGTTTTTCATGACCTTGTTTTTCTCATCTGTTAAACAGAAATGATGATACCCAACCTAAGCAATTGCTGGGAGGATGACACAGCGGATGCATCATGGCACCAGCTCAACCTAGCCCACAAGACTCTCAACAAATGTTAGTGACTCCCAAATTCCTGATGATTTCCGCTCCTGTTTCTCTCCCTTCTTTTCCTCCTCGTCTCCTCCAGTTCCCTCATCCTCTCCCCACTCGTTTCATTAGTGACGGGCTCACGTGCTTGGAGGATGCCTGGATCCAGGAAGGTATTAGAGCTGGCGCCCTGCCCTCCAGCTGGGGGTGATGCCAAGAGCAGCAAGGGCGGGTGCTTGGAAGCTTTGCCATGCTCAAGTTTTTCCTCCTGCTGCATCCAAGGCAAGGTCACTTCAGTTGGAAGTGAGGCCCTATGGAGAGAAAATACTGTTGCCCTGAAGATCAAAATTAGTCCAATGGAGAGTGCAGGCAGGTCCCGGCAGGAAATGCTGGTACCAGAACTGGGGTTGCTAAAACACCAACCACTTGGTGACAACAGCATTGTCATAAAGTCAGCTTTTGGATTTGTCTGCACGAGGCCCATAGAACCAGAGCTGAGGAAACATCAGTTGGGCTGGCACAGTCCTTATTTCTTTCATATCCCCCTTGTCAACAGTTTGAAAGTGAGATGGCTAATTTTGTGGCTGACAAGAAAGGACGGATCATTTTCTCAGATGCTGTTATCAGCAGAGTCGGAGCTGGTACACCCTCCGAGGGAGTCCCTGAACCACAGGTTACTGGCAGGCAGACAAACACTCGCTGACAGCCATTTGTGACCAACTATGAAACACCATCTGCTGTGGCTGGGGGAGGAACACTACAGCAAGACAGAGCCATTGTAGAGCCCTTTGCCTGCTTTCCTGAAAGGAAAGCCAATTTGGTGCTGTGAGAGTGTGTATACTGTCCAGATTTGTTCTCACCTAAATTGTAGAATGTTGATTTTTTTTTCTAGAAGTGAAAAGATTTAAATCCATCTTCATAAAAAATGCAAACATTATGCCAGCAAAACAACATTGTGAAGCAAATACAGTGTAGAACGGAATAAAGTTCCTTTAGAGATTGGAGCCAAACGGTGCTTGGGCATCATTAAAAGGACAAGAAAGACAGGACTGATAGAAGTCTTTGAGGTTTTAATATTGAGATTTTAAAAAAATGTTATTATTCCTCCATTGTGGGCGGATCTGACAATTTCTGGAAGGAGTTTACAATTCAAGTTGCATGTCAAGAAAAGTACAGTTATTTTATGATGAATAATGGAAATATTTATTCAGACGCAAAAGACACCTCACTGGGAAGAAAGACATCAGGTCTTTAAGACACTTAGGCAAGGGGAATCTTCTTGCTCGTTAACTTTAATAAGGCACACAGCCAAAGGCATGTGCCAACACTCTCCCTCTCTTGTCACAAGTCTGAGTTTTCACTTTTAAGGGTTTTAATAGTCCTGTCTCATGATTAAGTAATGAGAGCTGGCATCACATAGCTCAAGTTTAGCTGATGCTGCATTTATCTTTATATGCCTGGGGAAAATAATAAAACAAAATACTTTAAAGTTAAATAAGCAAGCAAATTACACAGATAGATGACATGACAGAAATAAGTAGGTAGGTAGGTAAGTAGATAGATGATCACTATGAGAGGACTTCAAAAAAGCTTGTGGAAAATGGAATTAGAAGAGAAGTTTCTTGTGGTGCCCCAAATTTTGGAATTCATGCATAGTTTTTTCATACTACTCACTTTCCATAAACTTTTTAGAGTATGTCCGTGGGTACACACTTTCACGGCAGACAAGTGCCACTTACTGATTCTACCTGAACACCAGGGACTTGGCAGGGGTTACAGCCAGCGAGAGGGAACTACTTTCTGCAGACGAAAACATCTGAGTTCTGTGATATAGTTTCCCACTGAAAAGTCAGACTAGTGTCTTATCACTCTGCTTAAAACCTATAGGAATGTCCACACTTACGTCTCTTCCAAGTTCCTGAAATGAACAAGATCACGGTTGTGCGTCCTTTCGATTTCATCTGTTGCCACAGGAGATGAGCTGCTCTCCTGAAGCCAAAATCCAATAAGCTGGATGAAGATCCAGATCATTCTTGAAATCTGTGTGACAGAGGCCAGGGAGGAGCTAAGGTGGCAGCCCAGGCCTCTCCTGAATCCCAGTACACAAATGTGGGTATGACCTGCTCATGGGAACAGAACACATCAGTGATGGAAGATAAGGAAAAAAACCAAAGATTCAAATGTGCTTTCACTTATGGCCATGCGATATGAAAAACAAATCTAAACATTTGTCTGTAGAATCAGGTGATGATTGGCTGTCTGCTGTCTCAAGGGGAGCAGGGAAATGGTCCGTGCACCTGCCACCTAATTCAGTTTAAAACCTGACACATTTACCAAGAGTGGGTTGGCATAATGAAGTTCATTCAGGCTGTCATGGAGTCAATAACTTATCCCCAACTGCTTTTGTTTCAGCAGCAGCAGTGCCTCTGATCAGGCTGAGGTACTTATTCAAGTAAAATTTATTTTCAATTGCTGGCCATAATGCCCTGGGCACAAGCCTGGCTTTGAACAGAACATTTTGCTCAAGGCTACACTATTGTGAAAGTTTGTTCTATTGTCTGAGGTCTTTGATCTGTCAAAGCTGCTTAACAAGCTGGTAAAAAACTGTTTCAGATAACAGGTGTGTCCTTTGAGGACACTGGGACATTTTTCAGCTCCTTTAAAAGACTGGTTTGAGGACTGACTAAAATTTACAAGCTGGATGGTGGTGATGCATGTAAGGCACTTTTAAAACAAGAATGTGAGATTTAATGTCTTCTCTTCCTAGGACTTCTGTAACAAGCATTCTTTTGGAAGGAGAGATTTAAGAGACATGTTTGTTTTTGTTTTGTTTGTCAGCAAGTCAAGTGTCAAGTATTTGTCTGGAGATTTGCATGCGATTAGGGTCAAAGTTCAGTACACACCAGAGGTGTGAGAGGCCCTTGCCATGCCCACAGGGAGGCCTCATTAGGTCAACCAATTACACCTGAAAACTTGAAAGTCCTCCAGCCTCCAGACAAGACAACCTGACAGCAAAGTATGACAGGCATGCCTAGAGACAGTGAAAAATGTATATTTTTTCCTAACTCTCATGCCAAAAAGTTAAAATTCCGTGTTCCTGAAGTTCTCCCGGAGGCCGAGTTATCCCTCCTTATTAGTTTCAGAAATATCCTCTGATTTTTTCTAAGGGGAAACACATGCAGCTGCCTTCTTTCAAGTCTATCATGAACTGTCTTACTCTCTCCTGTTCTGTGACAGTGATTTTGCTTTGGCTGGAGATTAATGAGGCTACAAAGGGGTGGAGCTTGACCAGGGGACACAGTTGGGTCATTTACACTATTCATCTAAGTAAAACCTCCTCAATTCAGCAAACCCCCTATGGAAAAGGACAGAAATCGGAGTAAGTCTTAAGTCTGCTTGTGAATCTTGGCATAATGTCTTCAAGCAAGCACCTAACTCTCCACACACTTCTAAATTGATTCCAAAAGTTAGAGTCAAAAAGCCCAAGAGTATCTTTTTAGTTCAAAACCATCTCAGCAAACATCACCTAAAATAATGGTGTTCATTGGTTTTTCTTTCTAAATTGCTAAACTTGACCACAGCTATTACATATAAAAGAAGTGTCTTTAGCAATCTCTAAAAGAGGAGGTTGAAATTGAACGAAGTCAGAAATTCATGTTTTTGAACACATCTTATTCCCATAAGACCAGACAAAGCAAAGCAGAAGATGTACAGGCAATGCCTTTACTATATGCAAAAAAAAAAAAAAAAAAAAAAAAAAAAAAAAAAAAAAAAAAAAACAAAACCCTCTTTCAACATATAAGAAAATCCTTGCAAGATACAAATGTTCAATACATTATAGAGTCATCTTCAATCCACAAAAAAGGAAAGGAGAATCAATAAATCTTTTTGAGGGACATATTTAGTCATGTAGGCTAAGACCAACTTTGACTCTTTCACCCTGCATCACATCTGCAAATAAATCCCAGACAGAGGCTGGGTAGCTTGAATTAGGGTAGAAGGTGCTTTAATTTAGTAGAATGTTGGTCTCTGTGAACATCATCTCAAACTGTCATTCATTTGTAGAACTGGGATGATTATTATCACCGCTTCAAGAGAGTGCATGGAAGGTTGAATGTGATAATTTTTTAGATGTGACTTAGGCCTTGAGTAGTACAAGTGTTAATTACTGAGTTACATTATATAATTACTGGTAGAGAGGATCAATGAGTATCAGCTGTCTGGTACAGGAGGCTTTGATAAAGCATGAAAGTGATCAGAAAGAAGTGAATTCCTAGATAGAGTTAAAAATAACTGTAGAGGAGGAAAGATCCAAGATGGCGGAATAGGGAGGGCGGTTACTGCTCCATTCTAAGGGAAGATAGTGTAAAAAAAAAGTGGATAGAGTGAAGTCTTAGGGAAGAGGTAGAGAGAAAACTGCAGGGGAAACTCCACACAAATTAGAGGGATACTGTGGACCTATTTGAAGAGTGTGGATGCTTACAACTCAGGATCCTAGCAGCACAGAGCCTCAGCACCAGCCTTGGAGAATGAGGTGAGACCAGTCTTCAGCAGCTCAAGCTGCTGGTGAAAAAGCTGCAGAAAGAGCCTGGCATGGGCCCAGCTTGGAGTCCTGTGAGGGACAGTGTACCTGCCAACCTAGAGGAGAAAAGAAGGGGCACATTTCTCTCTCCCTGACAACCCTGTACTGGCACCCTGTAACAAGTCAAGAGAGGGCACCATTATTGACATATGTAACAACTATGCCAGCTTGTGTCCGTGTGCCCAGCAAACAGCTGTGCTGAGATGCCTGGGTCTGGCTAAGAGAACTTACAGGGGGCTGGGTTCTTGTGACTGTGGGAGGCTTGTTTGCTAGAATGTGAAAACTCTGTGGCTGCATGGGAGGGTGCAGAGTGTGGAGGCTCCACATGCTCAGTGCTCCCTGATTCCCTGTAAGGGTCATTGCTGTGACATCTATGCTCACAACAAGGACTGCACAGATCCTTTGTGTGGTTCTTTGGGAAGCATGGATGAATATTGTACCCACTGGGGCCAGTGCCTAGGCACTGATCTCCTTTGAGAAGAGGTGAGCATGAGACTACACCAAGAAAGCAGAACAAGCCTCCCTTCTGATTAAAAAAAAAAAAGGAAATTTACTACACCTAACCTGGATGTTACCTTGGAAACTCCCTTCACCCTGAAACACTGAACAGAGTTCCCTGACCACACCCACAACATGCCTCTGGGTATTCATTTAGAAAAGCAGACACTCCACTAAGCCACAGAGGCATAGTCCAAAGAAAAGCCATCACAGGGTAAAAACAAAATAAAACAAAAGGGAAACCAACAAATGTCTCTACAAATGCCAATTAATAAAAGCATCAATTCAAGAAACAAGAATAAGGAAGACAACATGAGGCCCCCAAAAGAACACAACACCTCAATACTAGAATGTGAAGATGAAGAGATTGAAGAAATGCCAGAAATGGAATTTAAAACATTGATCATAGGATTACTTAGAAGTAATCAGAAGCAAATCCATGAACTAATGAAATATGTACATGACATGAAAGAAAATTTCTCCCATGAAGTGACATCTTAAAGAGAAATCAAAATGAAATCTTGGAAATCAAGAAATCAATAGATAAAATAAAAAATGCAGTGGAAAGCCTTAACACACTTGGTGAAGCAGAAGAAACAATATCCGAGTTAGAAGACAAATCACTGGAAATTTTAGTCAGATCAAAAATAAGAAGAAATTAGAAAACTAAAAACAATGTTGGAGATCTACAGGAGACTACCAAATGATCCAATATACGGGTCACAGGAGTTCCTGAAGGTGTGGAAAGAGAGGATAGAAGGCCTTTTTAGTGAAATAACAACAGAAAATGTCCCAAATTTGGAGAAACAAAGGGACATCCAAGTACAGGACGCACACAGAACTCCTAATAGACATGAACAGAAAAGATCTTCACCATGACACATTGTAGTCAGACTCTCCACAATAAAACATAAATAAAAAGATTCTAAAAAGTACATGAGAGTAACACCAAATTACTTTCAGAGGATCTCCAATTAGACTCACAGTGGACTTATCCGAAACCCTACAGCGTAGCAGAGAATAGTGAGATATATTTTAAGTTTTAAGAGGAAAAGAAACTGTCAATCCAGAATACTGTACCCTGGAAAGCTTTCCTTTATGAATTAAAGTGAAATAAAGACCTTCCATGACAAACAAAAATTGAAAAAATTTGTCACCATCCATTGAGCCTTGTAAAAGATGCTTAAGGATGTGCAACACACAGAAACAGAGAAAAATAGTCATCACTATGAAAGAAGGTGAAGGTAGAAAATCTCCCAAAGTAAACAATAGGAATATATATGGAAAAATGGCAGGGCTGAGTCGTTACTTATCAATAGTCACCTTGAATGTAAATGGCCTCAACTCTCCAGTTAAAAGACACAGACTGGCTGATTGGATTAAAAACAAAACTCATCTATTTGCTGCCTACAAGAAACACATCTCACCAACAAAGATACCCACACACTGAAAGTAAAAGGATGGAAAAAGATATTTCATTTTAGCAGAAACCAAAAAAAGAGCTGGTGTAGCCATCCTTATATCAGACAAAATAGACTTTGACACAAAAACTGTTAAAAAAGACAAAGAAGGGCACTTTGATGATTAAAGCATCAATTCAACAGGAAGCTGTGACTATTATAAACACATATGTACCTAATTACAGGGCACCCAGTTATTTAAAAGAAGTGTTAATGAATCTACAGGGAGACAAAGACTCCAATACAATAGCAATGGGGTACTTCAACACCCCACTTTCAGCAATGGACAGCTCAACTAGACAGAAAATCAGCAAGGAAACAGCAGAGTTAATTGACACTATAGACCAAATGGACCTAACAGATATCTACAGAACTTTTCATCCTATGGTAACAGAATATACATTCTTCTCACCAGTGCATCGAGCTTTCTCTAGGATTGATCACATGCTAGGCCATAAAGCAAGTGTCTGAAAATTCCAAAAAAATCATCTTCTCAGACCACAATTGAATGAAGCTGGAAGTCAACAACATAGGAATCTTTAGAGCATACACAAACACATGGAGACTGAACAACATGCTCCCGAATGAACAGTGGGGCATTCAAGAATCAAAAGAGAAATAAAAAAAATATCTGGAAACAAATGAAGATGACAATACAACATAGCAAAAGCTTATGGGAATATAGCTAAAGCAGTGTTGAGGAAAGTTTATAGCAATTGGTGCCTACATCAAGAAATTGGAAAGGCACCAAATAAATGAGCTATCAATGCATATCAAGGATCTAGAAAAACATCAGCAAACCAAACCCAAAACTAGTAGGAGAAAAGAAATAATTAAAATTGAGAAGAAATAAATAAAACTGAAGTAGAGAAAACTATACAAAAGATCAGCAAAATGAAGAGCTGATAAAGCAAATAGACTAAGACGTGGAACAAAATCAAGTGCTGTGTGCACAATCAATTTACCTTCACAGTAGGAACTTTGTAACTCTAGGCTGGAAAAATGCATGGATGCAGTGAAACGCCTCTTAGCACCTGGCTCCTGCTAATCTCAGCACCACTACTCCCACTGGCTCTTCTCTTAACTCCACTGACTCACAGGACCTCCGTATTTCGCCTTTAAAATCCCATCTGCTTTATTTTGCTTCTAAGCCTTTTCCTTGGTAGTTGCCCGTTGGCCATCTATTCACCTGACAGTCACCTGGGTATTCCTCTAGGTGGAGTCCAGTGCCCAGGGAGGCTGTAGTGGTGCCCTCTGTCCTCATGTTTCTCATCCTGCTTTGCCACTTACTTATTTCTCCTACTGGGCTCTACATTTTCTGAGTGCTGACATCACATCTTTCTTATTCCCTACTGCACTCTCAGAACCTATCACAGTGCCCAGAGCAGGGTGAATGGGTAAACCAAATGAGTGAATGATAATACCAACAAAATGCCAGGAGACCTCCCAATCCCCTGGCAACAGGAGCTCATCATGAAAGCTGCTGAGGAGGGATGGACAAGGAGCAGTATTATGCAGTTCACAATCAACAGGTCCAGAACACCTAGAGAAAGAAGAGGGAGCAATCAAAGAAAGAGACCAAAAGGATATTCATGAAGACACAAGACAACTGACACAGCAGTTATTTGGAATGAGACAATGCAAGATTCAAAGTTGTACTGTGCCATTTCCTGGCTGGACACTCTTTCCAAGTTACCTAAACTGTTTTACCTTCTCTGCCTTAGCTGTGGAGGCAGCTGCTATGGCTGCTTGGCCAAACTGTTGAAAGATGCCAATGAAATGACAATCCATGTTGTGTTGCTCACTAAAAGGTACCTACTATCAACATAACTGACAGAAATAGAGTATTCAGGACAGTAAAGCTACTCTTTCCTCTTTATTATCTAAAGTAAATCATAGTTACTTTGTACTCCAAACATGCCTAGAGGTGTATGTAATTAAAATTCCTACTCTCAAGTAGCTATGCATTTTCTAAGGCAGAATAAATGACTCTAGATTTTGTGATTTGTGTATTACATGATCATGAGACATCACAATTAGAGAAACTACAGGTCATCTTTTGCATCAACCCATCTACAGTTGGACTCTCTATAGCAGTCTAATTTGTCAATTTACAAAATGTCCTCTATGCACCTATGAGAACCCAGCAACTGCCCTGTGGGGTTCACTTTCCAGTGGTAAGTGCTGTGGGAGCACATGCTAGGGAGGACTGCCACTGATCCAGGCTTCTCAGTGAATGGAGAGAGAACTAAGCATGAAAACTGGCTGAGAATAGGCTGAGCAAGTGGCGGGAATGGGATGGGAATGAGTCTTCCCTTCTATGGGAATAGCACGTGCACAGGCTGGGAGGTTTGGATGAACATATCCAGGCTTGCAAGACTTCCATTTAGATTTGAATCCAAATGCAAAACATTCTTTCAAAATTATCAGGAAGTGTCTTCTCAGGGAAATTTCCTGCTACCTACTGTCCAAGACACTGTGCAGCAGGTGTATAATGATGTAGAGTATATAATGCAGTAGAGTATGATGATGAACAGTATCTGGGGATTTGTGATTAGGGGAAAGCCTATTTCCAAGCTCAGATTAATGAGAAACTAAACCACCTAAAGTGAGGAGGCAGAGAGCTTCAGAATTCCCACCCAGGGTTGATTGCTAGCTCTGGGTTGCAGAAAAAGAGTGAAAAGGTAAGGAGATTTTAGTAGCTGCAAGAGGCCTGCACTCACACACATTTCTTCTCCCACCTACAGTCCACCATCAGAAGGGACTTGTGAGGAAAATCTTGTAATGATAGCAGCACTAAAATATTACCATTCTAATCAGCTAAAAAATATTCAATTTGGAGACAGACATGATCATGTTGGAATAAAATAAAAATGTACCCTCTCTGGAATAACAGTAAGTCATGGCAGTAAGAACATATTGGTGCTGGAACAGAAACAGATTAGTATACGAATGGCACACAACAGGGGTCAGAAGCAGACTAAGCATAGGAACTTCATATATGGTAAAGATGCCACCACAAAGCAAAAGGGAAAGGACATATCGCAGGGCCGACAATGTCGAGGAAACTGGATTACTATGAAGAGAAAAGTTATGTCCAACACAACATTAACAGATATGAGGCTGGGAGAAGACAGCTGTTAAGTTTAAAAGCTTCTGTGTCTAGACTGTCTTTGGTTGGTGCTTCTACAACAGAATGCCACAGACTGGGTAATTTATAAGGAGCAAAATTTGTTTTACAGTTCCTAAGACTGGGAAGTTCAAGACTTAGGTTAAGGACTTCTTGCTGTGTCATGATGTGACAGGAAGTGTCACATGGCCAGAGAGTGTTTGTGAGAAAGAGGAGGCAAGGACACCCAAATCATCCTTTTATTAAGAACACATTCCAGTGGTAACTCACCTACCCCAACAGCGATAGCATTAGTCCATTCATGAAGGCAGAGCCTAAATATACTAATTGTCTATTACAGGTTTCACCTGTTAACTTCAGGAACACATTCAAACTACAGTGTGAACTACACAAGGAACTCTTTAAAAAGAACATTTGAAATGGAAATAGAAAAATAAGCAAGGATATTGCTTTTATAGACATCTTAGAGAAATCTGTGGGCACATACAAGAGGAGACCTTATGCATATGAGGATGTTCAATGCAATGTTAGTATAGCGGGGTGCTAGAGGGAAGGTAAGTTCCAACACTAGGGAAATGCTCAATGAAACGTAATGGGCATGCAATGCCCATATGACAATACTTTGTTTATAGAGAGAGGGAGAGACAGAGAGATCTTCCATCTACTGGTTCATTCCCCAAATGGCCCCATTGGCCAGGGATGGGCTAGGTCAAAGCCAGGAGCAGAAGCTTCCTACGTGGGTCTCTGGCATGGGTGCAGTGGTCCAAGCACTTAGCCTATCTTCTTCTGCTTTCCTAGACACACCTGCAGGGAGCTGGATCAGAAGTGGAGCAGCCAGGACACAAACCAGCACCATAAGGGATGCCAGCACTGCAGACCCCAGCATAACCCACTACGCCACAGGGCTGGCCCCCAGAAAAGGCATTTTAAAGAAAATGTACACATCTCAGCCTTCCGTCTGGAAAGCGTCCTCCATTAGGTCATTGCTTTTTGCACATTTTGTGATCAGAGACACAGACAGGCTTTGTTCTGGACCATCCACTCAGAAGGGCTGGGTAGAGAACAGCCTTGGAAGACGTAGTATCTTCCTCTGAGTCAGAGGGGAAGGTTATTTGTCATTTAAAATAGTAAGGATAATGGCTCATTCCAAGATAAATGTTGGACAGATTTGCTGAAAACCTATTATAAAAGAATGAGGGTTTTAAACTCAAGATTGCTTGGGTGAACAGCAATCTACTGCACATACAGTATCTACTTCTGCATAGCTCTCATAGAAATTAAGGGTAAAGGGAACCAATGTGAACATGAAGTCCATGACATTTTCTATGTTATGAGAAATAAAGTCCTTTGTTTTTGACCCAAAAGCCTCATTCTTCTACTTGTGCCCACAGAAATATGGGCAGTCTATCTTACAAGCTTGCAAGTAAGGTTAACTCCCTGAATTTATATTTCTAACAAGTTTTCAAAGCACGTTGATAATGCAGGCCCAATGCATACATTTTGATAACTACTAACCGACATCATTCCAGTGATGTGATCCAGAGGAAGTTACTTAACTTTCAGTAACTTGGTTTTTTTCATCTGCAGAAATGGGAATAATAAGACCATTTTCATAGACTTGCAGTGAGGACTAAATAGGCTAATACATGCTAAGTCTCTAAAACCATGACTGATGTAAATGAGTACTTGGCATTTGCTATAATTGTTAATGTGAATATTTTCTCTGTGTGGATGCAAGTTGCTAAGGCATAGATAGCATCTACCATAATGCTTCTCTCACCTAGGAAGGCAATTAAGTTTTTGAAATTTAAAGCACCATGAGGTGGGCATTGTGGCACAGAAAGTTAAGCCACTGCTTGAAATGCGCACATCCCATATCTGAGCACCAGTTCAAGGCCTAGCAACTCTACTTCCAATTCAGCTTTCTAGTAATGCACCTGGGAAGGCAGTGTATGATGGCCCAAGTACTTGGGACCATGCTATGCACGTGGGAGACCATGATGGAGCTCTGGATTCTTGGCTTCCAATTGGTCCAGCCCAGGCTGTTATGGGCATTTGGTGGGGAAAAGGGAATGAGCCAGTGGATGGAAGGCCTCTATCCCTCTCTCCCTGTCTCTCCCTACTACTTACTCTGCCTTTCAAATGAATAGTAAAATAAATCTTTTTTTTAAAAGAAAGCTAAAGCATTTTTGACAATCTTTGGGTCTGGAACACATCTTTCTGCATAGCTCATTCTCTTCTATAACATAACACAGGTTAGGAGTGAGAATATTAAAAGATGATTAGGAGTGATTCCTAGAAGCCAAAACTGCCTGGAAAGGCAGACAAATTGTATGTGCATGGACATAGCAAGAAAGCTAGAGAAACATAAGCCCTATGCTCCCTTAAAGCAATCAAATGGCCACTGGAAATGGACCAATAGAGTGTAGTGATCATGTGGAACAGACAATAGAGATGAGAAGGCAGGAGACAACCAAAAGACAAAAATCTCATTGAGAAGCATGATACAGGAAGAAAGGAAGAAAGAAAAACTGAGAAAGGAAAGGAAGACCACGGAGAAAGACGGCATCACCCTTAAGTCTTTCCCTGATAGAAGTAAGCAAACATGGTCCTTTCGCCAAGTAGTGACTTCATGACCCAAAGCCTACATACATGAGTACAAACTAAGAAGAACTCAATGGAAATCTGCATTTTAAAAAAAGTGGCCACCATATTTCCTGCCTCATCTGCTCCAAGTAATAAATAAAATCAATCGATAAATCTCACCCTGCTTTATAAATTCTGCCTACTCATCTTTCACTTCTGGTCTCTTTCTTTCAAGCAAAAAGTGTGCAGAAGCGTGGAAAGTTTTATAGAACATAATTCTGGTATCAGCAAATTCTAGAACACCCGTTTATACCTAGTGGTATACAGATGTTCCTTGACTTAGGATTGGTTTACATTCTGATAAACTCATCATATGTTGACAAATCTCCTAAACTGAGAATGCCTTGAATGAATTAACCTAATGGATAGCCCAGCATAGCAACACTGTACACTAAAGAATCCAGGAGATTTCCTCTCAGGACCTTGGCACTGACTGGAAGCTGGTCATTGCAATGGCCCAGAATCTTGACAGATGGCCATATTGCCTTTGGCTAGCCCAGAAAAAGGTCAAAACTCTGGAAGCATGGTTTCTGCTGAATACTATTGCTTTTGTATCACTGTAAAGTTGAAAACTTCTAACTGGAATCATCTGCATGTATTTTCTTTTTGACAGGCAGAGTGGACAGTGAGAGAGAGAGAGACAGAGAGAAAGGTCTTCCTTTTCCATTAGTTCACCCCCCAATAGCCGCTGTGGCGGATTCACCATGCTGATCCAAAGCCAGGAGCCATATCTGCATGTCTTAATGAGCAACCTTCACATAAAATTTCAGTGAAAATTAACTGTAAGGAAAAAACAATCCATGAAAATCAAGTAAATAATGATAAGAGGGACTGGCACTGTGGCTTAGTGGTTTAAGCCTCTGCCTGCAATCCTGGCATCCTATTTGGGTGCCAGTTCAAGATCTGGCTGCTCCATTTCGTATCCAACTCCCTGATAATGGGCCTGGGTAAGCAGTTGAAGATGGCCCAAGTCCTTGGGCCCCTGCACTCAAGTGGGAGGCTCAGAGGAAGCTCCCGTTCTCTCTCTTTTCCTGTGTGTGTGTCCTCCTCTCTGTAACTCTGCTTTTAAAATAAAATAAATTAAAAATAAATAAATCTTAAAAGAAGAAAATAAAAACTAACTATAAGAAATATGACTCACGCCTCACCCTTCCTTGAGATGAGGTTTAAGATCTCCATAGTGAGATCATGATGTCTACTTCTGTGTGGACCTCATTTCCTACATTGACTGGTATGAACAAGAGGTCACCATTGATTTGGGGTCAAGAAGAGTTTAAATAATGTACGTCTGCTTGACTCACTAGATTTTTACATTTTCCCAACATGAGAAAAGTTTATATTGGTCCCTACTCTATATCAAGCACAGTAGTGGGCACAATTTAATGCCAACCACCTTTGAGCTACCCTTACATTGAGTAACTTGGGCACCATCATCTGGTCATCACTTCAATCAATATACTATCCTTAAGGTCACCTTTTTAAAAAGCAATGGTTGGTGTGGCTTCATGGACTGCTATTGCCTAATTCAGGCAAAGAACTAATTTTCAAAACAGATCATATCCACATATCAATCATTTCATAACACCGCCTTCGATAGATGCCAGATTTTACCTTTCTAGATTTTAAATGGGTTCATGAAGGCCAAATATATACCAAATTGAAATCAATATTTTCTCAATTAGTAGAGAACTTGTTTATATGTTTTTTTTTGTCCCTTCAAGATAGGTTTTATGAAAACTGAATTTCTGCAATGAACAGTCTTGGACACCAAGTTAGGCGGATGATTGCTCAGTTTTGCTTGGGCTCAAATAGAGCTGCATAACTTTTTTATTTTAGAAATGTTTGTAACAACATTGTGCAAGTGTTACAAATGTGAAGACACAGAGACGAACAGTGCTAACCTTTTTCCTATATTTTCATTCTCTATTTTGCCTTTTTTTTTTTTTTTTACTAAAACTCAAATCTATCCTCTTCGATTCAAACCATCAGTAGAGAAACAATTGGGGGAGAGGGGATATGACCTTACCAAAAATACATTAAAGGACGAAACAGACCACGATGAGTACAAAAGATTAGGTAAAGGAATTCAGGTCAAAATCTCAAAAGAAGGAGACAGAAATTCGACACAGAAGAAGAAAGAGACAACAAAGTCAAACAAGCTTTTTTCCAACTTTTGTCCAAGAAGCCCTGGCCTGGAGCTTTCCAGGATGACCGGAAGTTGGAGGAGCTCCCGCGGGTCTTCCAGAACACCCAGCACAGGCCAACCACTGCACGCCCCATCGAGTCCTAGGTAGGATTACTTAGCAGGGATTTTGTTTTGTCTGAGTTTTCAATGGTCCAGCCCCAGCTGTACATCTGGGGAGGGCCACAGAGGGTCTGCGGAGAACCATTCTGCAGCTTCCCTCCCCCTGCAGGGGCGGAGTAATTAACAAACCATTAAGTCACTTCGCCTTTCTTGGCAGGGGCCACCGTGCAGGTCACTGCTTTGAAAACTTTTGTTCTGAAAGGAAATTACAGGATTGTTTTATGTTCGGAACACAGCCTGGTGAACTCTGGAGTCCAGAGGTAAAGAGCTAGGGATCCAAGCACGCGACTGACTTTAATCCCATTAAAAAAAAAAAAAAAGATTTCCCGCGTCTCCTTTCTTTTTATTTTGTCAAAAAAAACACCCACAGTTCAAAGAAAAACGATTTGCTCATTTGGTTATAACTAACGGGGACGTGAATTACGGAGATGCCCCAGACTGAAGTTTATCTCTGCGTCGATAAATCCCCAAACAACTGCGAGGAAACCAAATACTGCCACCATTGCTGCTTTTTATTTCCGTATTAATCAAAGGCTTCTGCCCTGTCCGCTCGAGCTAGGTGGCAGGCAGAAAGTGCGTTTCTTAGCATCTGAAAAAGTCCCCGGGAGGATGAGCTCCCAGCTCACCCACAGCCAGTGGAGTTTCTACCGCTGGACCGTAGGTGACTTCCGTGGCCTGCGGTTTGCGGGCTCTGGGCCCCCAGAGGACGCGGGTGCGCTCTCACGCGGGTGCGCTCTCACTTATCTTTGTTTGCTATCCCCCACCCCCACCCCGGCCACCACCTCCACGCCCTTCACAATGCCTGGCCCTTCGGCAGAGCCCAGAAACTGTGCATCACTGGAGAGGAGAAACAAAAACTCCGCTGGAAGCAAAGACCAGGTTTACTTTGCGGAGGGTGCTATCGAGCGCCGTCTGTTTGCATTTGGGTTCAGAGACAAGTCAGTGTCCCTGTCCCTGCCCTGGGTAGACGGACGGGCCGAGACCCGGGCTGCTGAGCAGTCGGGGAAAAACAAGTTTCCAAACCCTGTGCCCGCTGCGACCTCGACTCCCACCTTTGGGATGAAGCGTCCCGCCTCCTCTGCCCCGCAACCCCGCAGCACGCTCGGGAGCGCAGGGGGTTTCTGGAGTTTCCCAGACCCAAAGGAAGTGAGGGGTGCTTGCGTGTAAACTGGGGCACCCCAAGAATCAGGCCCCAGTTCCAGGCGTCCGTGAGGTCTTGGAGAACCCTCAGACTTGGGGGGGGGGGGGGGCCGCGGGGAGAGGCAGCTGCTCCCAGCAGCTTCATAGACGTTTGGACCTGCCCGCTTTTTGCCTTTGACCTGATGGAGATAACCCCCAACCCTAACGCTCGCGCGCACACCCCGGGCCCCAGCGCGCCGAACACCCAGATCTGCGCTCGCCTCTCGGTCCCCTCTGGGCCTCTCCCCGGGGCGGGTTAATTTCATCTTCTAAGAGCGTCAGGCTCCCGGCACAGCAGTGTCTGCACCTGGGGCCAGAGACGCCTGCAGTCCCTGGGCTCGGCTGAGTCCCAGAGGCGGTCGCCCCGGCTGGCGGCGGAGCCCGGTCCTCCGTGAGGTCCCAGGGACGAATCGCTGCTGGGGAAGGAGCCGCGTCCGGGGTCTCCTGCCCAGATCTTCCCGGCGAACTTGGCGGAGCGCCGGCGCTGGCAGGAGAGAGGAGCGCTCCCGCCACGCACGGCCGGGATTAGCACTCGTGGGCTCTTATTGTCACTGTTGCTTTCCCTCCCAGTCCCCCAACTAGCTGCCCAGGACTTCGACGTCCTTGGCAGGGGTTGGCGCAGTGGCTCTTTCCAGTGCGTCTTGTGGTCGTCGGCGCCTTCTGTCTCTGTCTAGAGGGACTCCCAACATCAAGGAGTCTGGGGTCGAGGTGGCTGGCGTCTCGGCTCCTGGCTTCCCACTGCCTGCCCGCCGCCGAGTGCTCGAGGGAGGCACTGTCACGCTCCCAGCGGGAGCGGCGACGCGAGGGAAAAAAGCCCTCCTAAGGCCACTTGGAGCGCGGATTCTGACCGCTCTCGGGCTCGGATTCCCCGCGACGTTCCCAGCCCTGGCCGGGTGTCCCAGGGACGATTTCACTGGAAACGACAAGCGCCTTTGGAGGTTCCCTTTTCTGGGATCCTTGCAGGAGCGCAGAGTATGCGAGCGCTCAGAGGCTCCGCAGGGGCCAGAGGGGCGGGCGACAGGTGCAGGCGCATCGGTGCCCGGGTCAGTCTAGCTCTTTCGAAGGACATTTGCAGAGCCCGGTTGCAAGCGCCTCTTTCCTAAAGCCGAGGAGCCTACCCTGGACGAAGACCCAAATTCTGGGTGCCTGGGTGGCACCTCTCTTCACAACCCCCCAACCCGCCCGCTAGCGCCAGAAGCGAGAGCTGGGGGGGGGGGCGCCTCAGGCCTTGGGGTGCAGAGGGTTCCCCGGGGAGAGGTGCGGTGGGAGCAGCCACTCCCGTGGGCCAGCGGCGGGTGGGAGGGGGAGCCAGGGGCCCTCGCCTCCGGAAGGAACCCGGCCTGTGCAGTACAATCCTGTAGTCTGGGTGAGGTGCATAGTAGGTCCCAGTCCTTCCTGGGGCCCTGGGCGCGCTTTTGCCTTTTCTGTGAGGGGCATCAAAACTTGCTGCACGGGGCAGCTTGGGGGATAGTCTGAGCGGCGCGGCCCTGATGTCGGACCAGCAGCCCAGGGCTTCTCAGCGCAGACCTCATCTCCCCGAGCTGTGAAAGCAGAAGAGTCCTGGACCCCCAGAGCCTGGAGAAGGGACGGGAGCGCATCCCAGGAAACAAAGAGCCGGTGGGCTCCGCACGCCGCGGCCTCACTTTCGGATTCTGCTTGTGACTTTCTTCAGCCAACGGCCCCCGAAGGGGCCTCTCCTAGTGTCTTGGCCCCGACGCTTCCTCTGTCTTTTGAATGTAAAAGCGGCGTTTAATCTGCAATGACTGGACCGTCCTTGCGTTTAGAGATTGAATGAAGAACTTTACTCTTGCGAACTTTCGCCAAAGTTGCAAACCTACAAGGAAAGAATCTGACCAGGAATCGTTTCCAGCTTTGCAGCCAACCAGGCTTGTCTCTGGCGCAATCAGTCCGGAATGCAATGGGAAATGTAATCAAAGTTAGAGTCTACCTGCAAACTCAGGTTCCCAGGGATCCAGCCCTCCCACCGCTGCAAGGCCTTTCTGGGAGGGGTCAGTGGTGATTGTCTCTTCCCAGTCAATCCAGAAAGGGCAGTTGACTTGGTTCCCAAATCACTTCTTTCCTAAAGGAATCATCCCGTCTCATCTTCTAAGCCAAAGGAATTTTTGTAACCCAGAAAAGAGCGTTTAGGGATATATTTCCCCAGCGTCTACTTTCCCTTTCAGTTTGAGACTCTGGGATACAGTTCCCTGGGCTCCAGGTTCCCCAGGAGACTGGATCTCATAGATATTTAAATAGAACACTGCCAGTAACTCAAAGAATTCCGCCCCAGCAGCACAAGTTCAGAAGCCAGGACTCCACTGGTACAAAGAGGGTGGCCTTTCTCCTTCCCAACCCCCCATTTAATCCTCAGCCCTAGAGAAGGAAACAAACCCTCCACTAGAGGCCAGCTGTGAGGTGCATCTTCCCCCCCAGGCCTTCGGAAACAGTGCTCAAAACAAGCAAGCTGTTCAGGAGAAAGTCGTTTTCCTGATTGATGAAACTTCTCCTTCCCCTCTGCCTTCTCAATAATAAACTCCAGGGAAAGGCTGGAGGGTTGCCTTGTGTTAGTTTCAAATAAATCCTCAACAGGGTCTTTCCTTATCCTGAGAAATGAATCACCCTTGGGAAACAGACGATTATTCCCCCATTTGTCTGCCTAAAACCAGCAGAAACACACACCCTCCACAGTGGAGATTTCTTTGATCTTTTTCCCTGGCAGAGTGGGGGCCCTGTGGCCGTGGGCGTGTAAAATGGGATAGAGGAGAGTGAGCTGGATGGAAAGGGGACCCCGGGATGGTACCCCCCACCCTCCCAGAGAGGCAGCTCTGGGCAGGCCCAAGGACCGGAGAAGTGAAGGGCGAACACTTCCTGGATGTGCTCTTTTTGCTGAAACCTGGTGTCCCGGCTTGCACAGGAGCTTTGGCCTCGACTGACAGTCAGGTGATGATCCACAGAGATCAGAAGCAAGTTCTGGGGTGGTGCATTTCCCTCGGGGTTGTTTTCCTCAGTGGCAAACAGATGCGTGGGCTGTTGGGATGAGCATCCCTAGAACTGCATTTCTCCTCTTCGTTAAAACTCTCTTTCTGAATTACTCTTGTTTAGATGAAGTTTTTGCAAGTGTTGGGGGGATGGTGAGGGAGAAAATTAACTGATTAAAATCACCCCGATGTTAGCCAGCATTTATGCAAAAGGTGGTGGATGCTGTTGATGAATCTAACTAGCAATGTTCTAAGAGAGAAAGAATTCCCGCTGTAAATCTGCAAGACTCTAAGACCTGGGCTGTCCCTTGCTTCACCCCAGAGCTCACCTTACAAAGCAAAGCGGCTTTCCCTCTCGCTGCAGGGTGGACAGGCTGCTGAGGGGCAGGCGGGTGGAGTATTTGATTATTTCCTAGCACCACCCTTTGTTGGCCTGAAAAATACACACTGGATTTTCACATGGAGGGAGGAGGGAAAAGAGACCAGAAGCTCAACTTAAAGTGAAAAGAAGTTAACTTACTGCTTCATTTTCATCTGTTGCCAACACAGCCAGCATACGCAACCCTCTGCCTCTCATTGCCTACCCCTTTGAGTTTCCAGATTTTTTTTTTATCTCAGTTGCTGAATTTACGAGGATCTGATAACTGCAGAGAAATAAGGTACCCAAAGAGCATAAGACCAGAACATGGACAATGTCCCACTTGAAGGACATTTGGGCCCAGTCATTAGCACCAATTAATCCACCTTCTTTGTCTGTACTGGATCAGAGAAAGATTGTTGCACCTGCCCACCTTCCAGATCCCTCTATCACACCAGGATGCACTCTCCTGGGCTCATATGTTTCCTATTCCACTCCCCACCCCCTTCTTTTAAGATGTTAGGCAAAGGCAAAGTTGGGATTTAAAAGTTCTTTTTTATTTGAAATCTTATCCAGAAACACTGGTTATTAATAAATATATCATAGTTATCAAGAATATATAAAAAATAAAGACAGGTATCGTCTTTGAGGCCCTAACAAAATATTTCAAGCAAATGTTCAGGAAAATGAAAACGGTACCCCTTCCCAAACCATGATACATGTTCAAAGCTGATGCTAGAGAGAGCTGACCCCGCATGCAGAACCGAGCAAGGTGGGGAGGGGGGAGGCAAGCTACTGGAGGGAGCCCAAGCCTTTGCGGTTGCGGCGTGGGGGTGGGAATGGGGCGCCTGGAACAGCCCCGGGATGTTTGGAATGGAGCTGAGAGGGGCTGCAGATGGGGGGAGGGGAGAGTAGCGCCTGTGCGTGAGTGTGGGTCTCTGCACTCTGCCCCCTTTCCATGTCATAAACCACGGACAGATACATGGAGTACTTGGGAGAATTCACTAATAAATCCTTGTTACAAGGAAAACGGCACCACGGCCTGCACAACATGTTTAGACAAGATTCATTGAGAAGCCGGCATGCATTCTTTTGATCTAAGCTGCATCGAAAGGAAAACCCACGGAGGAGGTGTCATGCCCTGGACCGGAGTTGAGATTCAAAACTTGGGGCCCTTTCTCTCTTCTCTCTTTCTCTCTCTCTTCTCTCTCTCTCTCTTTTTCTCTCTCTCCTCATTGTCTAGACTATGGCGAGGACAGAGACAATCATCATTGCATTCATCTGCAGGAAGTATTTGCATTTGCTTCCCACGAAAGGAATGGTGGTCTTTCCCCAAGAAGAGCCAGAGAACGCCAACCCCAAAGTTACTAGGCAAGTTTCAGTCTCAACCGAACGGATCCCTTCTGTACACAGCGAACGCAGTTAGACAACAGCATACATGGAGTGGAAACACGGGCGCGGTACGGGGGAAGCAGCATGCACGCGAAACACACGACGTCTGGTTCCAGTTCCCCACCCTGCGCTCCCATCTAGAAACTGTAGTTTGGTTTCGGTCTTTCCTCTCCCGCCCCCTGGGGGCCAAGTGGGGTCTGAGATTCTCCCAGACCGCGTGGGGGCCGCGGGGCCCCTCGCCCACCCTTGCACCGGCCGAGCGCCCAGCCTCCCTCCACTCTCCCGGCCCCGCAGCGCGGCCGCTCCCCGCCGCTCTTCCCTCCTGCTCGGCAGCCGGGCCGGGCCGGGCCGCCGCTCACTTGAGCAAGTCCTTGGACTCGGCGGACAGCCGGGCCATGTTGGCGGTGGACAAGGCGGACAGGTGCGGCGGCGGCGGCATCTGGCAGATGGTGCAGGGGCAGGGCAGCCCGGCCCAGTGCTGGAAGCCGCTGCCCAGCTGCAGCGCGGGCGGCGTGGAGGGCGCCTTGAGCAGGGAGTGGGGAGGCCGAATGGTGCTGATGGCGGGCAGCGAGGCGGCGGACAGCGGGGACGAGGCGTTGCCGGAAGAGAGCGCGCCGCCCAGGATGGGGTGCACCGGGTGCACGGCGTTGGCTGCGTGCGCCGGGTGGCCAGCCGAGTGGCCCACGGTCCCGCAGTGGAAGGCCGAGTGGTGGCCGCCGTAGATCTCGCCCACCAGCCTCTTCATCTCCTCCAGGGAGCTGGTGAGCATGAGGATGTAGTTTCTGGCCAGCAGGAGCGTGGCAATCTTGGAGAGCTTGCGCACCGAGGGCCCGTGCGCATAGGGCATGACCTCGCGCAGCCCGTCCATGGCTAGGTTCAGGTCGTGCATCCGCTTGCGCTCGCGACCGTTGATCTTCAGCCGCAACTGCTGTAGGTCCTGCTCCGACAGCTGCTTCTTGATTTTGTACTTGCTGCTCTCTCCCGCGGCCTTGGCGCCGGCCCGCGACAGGCTCTCCCCTGGCATTTTCTGCACCAGATCGCCCTGCGTGGACGAGACCGAGTTGAGACGGCTCTCCTGGTGGTGGTGGTGGCGGTGGTGGTGGTCCCGCAGGTACATCTCATCCATGTCCGGAGACGAAGCTCTGCTGGAGACAGAGCTCGAATCAGAATTCATTTTATTACAGGGGATGCGGCCCTACCGTTGGCGGGGGGGTGAGGCTTAACGCGGGAAATTAAAGAAAAATCTTGAATTAAAAGAAAAAAAAAAAACGTGCAGAGCCCACTTCTTAGCTGCAAGACAGGAGAAGAAAAGCGGAGGCAGTGCCTTCCCCGCCTGTCTCCCTCCCCCACACCCTCTCTCCCTAGGCTCGGGCTGTTTGCTGGACAGCGAGTCGGTGCCTTAACTAACCTCACGCTGAAAAAGAGGGGCTTTTATAGAGCTGCGGCGGAGAAAAGAGACAAAAGGAGCCCTCCTATCTATCCTGGGCTGGTTAGGATGACGTGCCATCATTCAGGGCGGTGCGCTTTGCAGTCCCACTTAGCAAGGATTCCTATTCATATTCATTGTGCGGCCGCCCGGGGACACCTCTGCTCCGAACCGCTAGGAGCCTCCAGGCACAAAACCCTCTGATTGACACGCTCACCGCTCCAGCTCACGCCCTCCTGATTTTTTTTTTTTTTTTTTTTGAAACTTTCTCCCACCCCAGCCTCCTTCCCAATTTCCCTAACCAAATCGCCCAGAAAGAACCCAAGGAAGCGGGGATCCGAGGTTCCTCAGGCGCTGAGAAAGGACTCAGCCTCTCTCCTTCCTTTGCCAGTCGCTTCCACGTGGAGGGTAACGCGGGCAGAGAGAGGCCCCGGCGGCCAGGGCAGAGGAGCAGAGTGCGGGCGGAGGGCAGGTCGGAGCAGCGGGGGCTGGGGCAGGAGGAAGAGCGCGGGGCGACACTCGCCGCCTGGGGTTTTCCTGCATTCGGGCTCCCTGCGAAACACGGACGTTCTGTTCATCCCGTTCCGCGGGGCCCTTCTGTAGCTTCTGCGGGATATCCACATTTGGTGATTTGGTTGGCTCCGGATACTATTGTGGGAGTGAGCTATTACCCAGGCCTTCTCTTTCCTTCTAAAAAAAAGTAAATCACTGAAAAGGATTTCCATTTGGCCCAATTAACTCGTCTTTGACCTTAGAATTGAAGAAGAAAATCCTAATGGGACCAAACAAAAACAAAAACAAAACAACAACCAAAAATCTTGGGAAGGAGAGAGGGAGGAAAAGGAGTCGAGGCGGCAGGGAGCGAGTCCGGGATTGGAAAGGTTACCGCAGCCTGAGAAAGCTGGGCAGCCCCCGGGCGCTTGGGGAAGGTGGTGGCACAGTCCCCGCCCCGACCTCGGCTGTGCTGCCTCTGGCCGGGAGCATCTGCGGCTCAGCACCAATCGGGCCCGCACCGGCTGGGGCCGCCACGCACAGGCGGACCTGGGGAAGGGGGAGCTCAGGATCAGTAAGAAACTAGTTGGGGTGTGTGTGTGTGTGTGCGCGCGCGCAGATAGCTGGACAAGGAAAGGAAAGGCCACGGAGAGCCCCGAGAGTTGGCACTGCGCGCCAGCTCGGACACGTTTCTGGGACCAAGAGGAGGCCTGGAGTTGAGGACCTTCGCGACGAGCGTGGAGGCGTGCGCAGATCTTTCTGCCTCCTTGCAATGTCTTCGTAGACCCAGACTTTAGCTAAGCAGTGTGATGGGCGGGAAGGCAGAGATGCCCGGAAGGGAGCGAACCCGGGGAGAGCTCTGGGAGAATCTGGACGCCCCCAAGCTTCGGGATGGAGAAACCCGAGATAGATGCTGGGTTAGGGCAATTTCTCGGTGAAAAGTGCGAAACCCAACCGACCCGGGAATCTTAGGAAGTCAGGGGCCTCTGCGCCGCGGAGTCAGGGCGAGCGCGCGCAAAAGGGGTCCCGCTTCCCAGCTGCCACAACTCCAATGGCCAACAGAAAGCCGCTGTGTGTCCAGGCCCGGAGCTGGTGCGCTCCGCGGGGTTGTGCCGCGTGGAAGCACAGTCACACCGGCAAAGCAGCCCTCGGCGGTACCCGGCCGCCTCCGGAGAAGCGGCATTGGAACGGACGCTTTGTTCGCGCCGAACTTTGCTTTCGTGTAAAAGCCAGAAAACGGCCTACAGTCCCTCGTCACGGCCAGGGCGCTCATGCTCTTGAAGACCTGACACGATCTCTTCTGGAGCATCCAGCTTGATGGATGGAAAAGTTTCTTCAAGCGAAGAATCCGAGTGACTCTATTGGATGTGGAGAGAGTGATGTCCAAACGCACCGCCAATATCCACGCAAAGTAATGGTCCTTAATTCACCAGCACCGCAGAGTTTAGCTAAGATAGGGACAGCTCCCAGGCCGCTTATGAAAAAGGGCCCCAGATTGTCTGCAATGCCCAGTGATGGAACGCAGCTTAGGGGGAGCGGATGGAGTCACTGCCGTCTGCTGCTCCGTAGCAGAGGCAATTGCCCCCCCCCCCCGCCCCGCCCCGGGAGCGCTCCACCGGGAAACCGAGCCCTGGCCCCAGCACAGGCCGCTACCCCACGCTGCTCCCCAGCAACCCCCCACCCCAACACTTGGGAGTCCACATCTGTCTTCCCCAAGCCCAGACTGAAACTGCTGCCCTGGAGTTGTGATTTCCAGAAGTAGCAAAGTGTAGTTAGAGTAGATTTTTTTTTAAGAGCTCAGATTATCTCGGGACACAACGTGAAATAAAGTTTAAAAGTCTGCTGCAAGTTAGTCGAGAAAATAGCAAAGGAGAAAAGGGGAGGAGGGACCAGTCCTCGAAATATGAGCGGAACACTCGCCTGGCCGGTCGGGGAAGAAAGGGGCCAGGGTTTTGGGGGGGTTCCAGCTGGAAGCCCCTTCTTCATCACTGCCTTTCGGCACCGAGGGGCACTTAGGCGCGCCGCCTTCCGCTAGGATTGAGACTCCCCTGGGTCTGGAAGAGGCCGGGATCTTTATCGGAACAGCCCAGGACCCTTCCCCCTCAAGGGTTTTTAGCGCCAGTGACACAGAGGTGTCTGAAATGGAAGCCCCTCCTTGTCCAGGCCGGGATCCACTCGGTCTCACTTCCGCTGGCGGCGCCCTCTGGGCTCCCCGGTCGCACTCTGCTTTCCCAAAGGGTCGCAGTGGGAGCACAGGTTGTCCTAGGGCTGTCTAGGGCCACAATTGAGAAACACTTTCAGGGAGGACTGTTAGGAGTCCCAGGCTCTCCTGGGGACTGGTTTCCCCATTCCCCATGCGTTCAAGGGATGAGTTATAAGAAGGTGAGTAAAATTGCCACAACTTTGCTCGCCATAAAATGGGTCGCTACCAGCCAGGGCCCAACCGCCGGAGGCGCCCGGAGCGTCTTGCCTGGCTTGGGTCTTTTTGGATTCCGTTGGTTCACAGGAGACACCAGGTCAGCCCCCTTCTTGATAAGCAACCTGAACCCGAGAAGGAACAGGGGGGAGCCAGGAGGGCGAACCGCCAATTTCCTCAAGAGGGCTGTCTCTGCCATCGCCCACCCGTGCAGGGGCGGGGAGGAGAGAATGAGGGAGCAGCCTTTGGGCCAAAGCTGCAGCAGCCCAAAAGGGCCTCAGTCCGGGACGCGCGCTGACCTTGGCCCTGGCCGGGCGCCCTGCAGGAGGGCCAGACAGGAGCGCAGCTGGAGCCGGCGACCCTGCCTCGAACTGCGCTCCCTCGGGCCGCACCCAGCGCCCTGGCATCTTGGAAGGGCTGCGGCGCAGAGGCTGGGGTCATTGTCTGGCAACAGGTGAGTCCCCAGGCGGGCGAGCTGCTTCCCGCCAAGCCTGCCTTGGCTCTGGGAGTTTCTCAGACTTGGTGCGCTGCAAAAAAGGATTAGGTGCAGGCACTGGGTAGGAAGAGGTGCCCAGCGGACCCCGTGCGCCCGGGGCGCACGGCCTGATTCGGCAACCCCAGGCTGGGCAGCTGGGGCTCCGGGGCACAGCGAGCTCCAGAGATGTACGCTTTGCCCGACACTGCCCTGTGCTCCGCCATCGCCCGGGACAGTCTCTTACCCAATGCCCAGTGCGTGTCGCTCGGCGTCCGATGCCCACCGCTCCGCTGCTCCAGCTACGGAGCTCGTCTTCAGCAGCTGCCGGCTCTGCCTGAGGCTGCGGCGATTTTGGCTCAGGAGCGAGCCCCCACCCCCACCCCTCACCCCCGCCAGAGTCCAGACGCTAATGTCGCCGCAGCTGACCTGCCGGGAGACTGCATTGACTATCTGCAAAGGCCAGTGGCTCCCCTTGCTCGCCTAGCCACAAACTTGACCGCCAGAAACTTTGACCGAGACCGACAGATGGGAGGCTGCCTGGTGGGTTCACCTTTAAACCCACAGAGGAAGAAGAAAATAGAAAACCTAAATACTTCTAAATAGGTTCTGTCCTGTGCTACCAAGGAATAGTCTTAAAAATTAATTGATCACACCGAGAAAGTTCTCAGAAAGTACTTTCTTTAGCTGAGTACCACCGACTCACACCAGTAGCAGGTGGGGGCCAGGTCGCCGGGGTTGTTAGGCTGAGCCAAGCAGGTGGTACAAAAATAAACAGATAATTTAAAAAATCAAATGTCAACATAAATTGTAGTCAGTCTCGCAGGGATGGCTCCTTCTTACAGCACCGCATTGTGAGCGATGGAGTAAGGCTGGGGAACCCGACCCAGCCCTGGCATCTGGAGATGCCAAACTCAAAGCCCCAACATTTAAGTAGGGGAGACAAGGGACAAGAGGGTGGACCTGGGCAGCTTGACTCCAATGTTTCAACTTTCTGGATTTCCTGATATTTTGAACAACATCTTGGAAACTTAAAGACCTTCTTTTTATCCCCCTTCTCCCACCCCTAATTTTAGAATCCAACTTTCACACAAGGAAAATATCAGACCATTGTCGGACAGCAGGATTTTAGGAGGCGGTGGTATCTGCTTTACCCAGCGCTGGACGTGAGATTGGGGTATGCCAGGGAGTCCTGGAGTAACATACCACGATGAGGTGCTAATGGTGTATAGACAAGTGAATTTTCCCGGCAGAACTCCAAATTTCCTTTTAATGGTGCCTGAGCAGCAGGGCTGGCCGAGACTTATAGATCCACTGTAGTTATTTTGGGTCTCACTAAAGGCAAGTGATAGGAACTTCTGGGCTTCATTTACAGGGTTTTGTTCAACTTGTGGACATACTTAAAGGAGTCTTTCCCCCCCCCTTTCTGGTACCATCTGCTCAACTGCCAGAACCTCCACTGGGTCTGCTTGTACAAAGCTGTGCATTGAGAACATTTTTTTCTCACAAGATTGGAATGTGTAGGTTGATTTAAATATCTCTGGTGATCAATCACAGAAACTGATGGATGATATTAAAATTTGCATACATATCCACACATTCTTGGCATGTGCTCTGACAGTTTGGATTTGTAACTCCATTAATATCAATACTTTAAGAACCACTAAGCAGATGATTTCTTAATAGTATTTTATTGTTATTAATTTACTTCTTTCATGAATTAATAGTTAAAGGCACTATATAAAATTTGATATTATAATATAAAAGAAACGCAGAATACTAAAATCTGCTTTGGAGGGAGGTTTTGGATCATCTCCTTAGTATATTCTATTTGGTGAATTAGATGTATTTTGCTGTATTCTTTGCTGAAGGACTTAAAACATTTTCATTTTAGAGATAATTACCTAGCATGTGTATATTTTTACTTTGCTCAATAATATTCAGACTTATACACAAAATATGTTGTAGACACCACAAAGAGATTAGACTGTAAGAATTAATGCATAGAGGAATGGACAATTAATGCGATATTTATATGCATGACAGCAATTTATTATACAGCCTTTTATTATTGGTACTTGCAAGTTTTGAAATTACAGATATATTTACATAAAGGCAAATGCATTAAAATATTTATTTGGTGGCTTTGAGTTTAAAGTAAGAAATGGATAAATTATTTTTCATATGCTTTCTAACAGAAACAAGAAAAAAACATATTATATGCCAATTTGCAAATTGAGTTAGACTTGAAATGTTCTCATTCTGGCTTGCGTCCTAACAAATACAGATTTACAAGATTATTCTGAGGAAATTGTAAGTAAGGATTCTGCTACTGAATCTTGAAAAGTCAAAATGATAATTTTCAAAAATCAACCTTTCTGTGGCTGCCGGACTTTGTGCACTGTCTGTGTGGTCCAGGGGTACCCTGTTTCTAAAAAACAAATGGAAATGCAGGAATTGGTCCTGTATCATTAGCTCATTGTATTTGTTTGTCTGTACATACTTTTGTTTGTGTAACTGCAACAGTCTGACTATTAAATACATACAACTACACTGTCACCACTAGCTGATTTTTCACCTCTACATTTATCTCATAATATTTAATAAAATTATAGCAATTATCCAGGTAATTAAATCCGTAAGCCCTGTTTTTTCTTTTGTTTTGTGTGGTGGATGGATGCGGTGGGGAGAAAGGAGACAAAATGGAAAGAAGTTACCAGTCAAGAGTCCTAGGTGTTGGTCATTCCACAATTTACTGTCCACCCAGGCTGAGTGTTCTCTTTAACTTGTAACAGAATCATCAAGACCTAGGAGTAAAAATATCCTGTAAGTGTGGGATGTGGCAAATGGATAACATAAAAATGATAATGGAAATTATTATCTCATAATAGGGCATAATTTAAGATATCAAAGAAAGAAAGGTGATAATTTTTCAGACTCTCTTTTTTTTTCCTAAAAATTTTGGTTATGTATCCTAAAACGTTGCTAAAAAGAAGTTGCAAAATATTGGGTTATTTTCATGGAATGATGTATTTCAATTAATTACTGTAAGACAACTTTGGCTCTTTTTGCCCCCAAAATAGATTTTAAATAAATTTGAGTAGAGTTTTAGAAAAAGAAAACTTTAAAGTGAGGGAGGAAAGAAAGAGAGGGAGGACCCAGAAAACCTTGAGTCCATGTCCTTAGTCCAAATACATTTATTGAATTCTACTTTGAAATGAGTTTGATTGAGCTATTTGTATGCAAGTGCTCACTTCATAAACTTACAGAAATTGCAATGTCTAATGGAATATTGTCACAGGGAATGCTGTCATAGCTGTTGTTCAGAGTCAAAGGGGTGGCAAGATTCCTGTCCCCGGTGAGCTGTCCTGAGGACTCCTTGGCCCTCTCATCCGCCGCTCATACACCCTGCAATGTGTTGAAGCAGTCATGCTGCCAGAGATGAAGCTGTGGGGGATGAAAGCCTCAGTCATCTCCAGAGAGGGCTTTCTGAGGATTGGTGTAGCTCACAACGCCGTGCTGTTGAGGCTACGGGAAACACTGAGAATATGATCGGGCTGAATCCCTGAGAAGAAACAGAATTTTTAAAAATTAGTACAACAGCCTGGTGCTTCAGGACAGGGTTCTCAAGCAAGCTATTAATCTTCTCTATTGATCGAAAAGTTACAGCTGTATATTTAGGGACAACTCAAGTCGTTTCAAGGGTTGCTCAGCATACAACAAAGCATTCATTTAAATACAAATACAATCTTAGACAATTGTAGCCAGATAAAGATAATCTTCATTTTGTTGACATGAGTTCCTAAAGTTATTTAAAAAGTTCTAGGGTTAAAATTATTTTCTGGGGGGAAAATGTCTACATGTGGTTTACATGTATAAAAGGAAATCAGATGCAATTGTGTTTATAGTTTCAAGGATGCTTGTTATAATTGCTCAGTTTCTTCATCTTCATCAAAGTTTTAGCTCCTGTGTAAGTAAATACACAGGAATACAGTGGGAATAGCTCATTGGCTCTCATTAGGATTATTAATTGAAGTAATTACATCAAATAGGAAATAATGCCTTTGGGGAAAATAATGCAAGAGCAGACACCAAATAGAAAAATGCTGCTAAAGATACATGTCGGGGCCTGCGCCATGGCTCACTTGGTTAATCCTCCGCCTGCGGTGCTGGCACCCCACATGGGCGCCGGGTTCTAGTCCTGGTTGCTCCTCTTCCAGTCCAATTTTCTGCTGTGTCTCAGGAAGGCAGTGGAGGATGGCCCAAGTGCTTGGGCTCCTGCACCTGTATGGGAGACCAGGAAGAAGCACCTGGTTCCTGGCTTCGGATCGGCATAGTTCCAACCGTGGTGGCCATTTGGAGGGTGAACTAACGAAAGGAAGACCTTTCTCTCTGTCTCTCTCTCTCACTGTCAAACTCTATCTGTCAATTAAAAAAAAAAAAAGATACATGTGGTGGGAACATATGAGTGTGGGGTCTATAATCAATTCAATCTCAGAATTTTTTTAAAGATTTAATTTATATTTGAGAGAGAGTTATAGTGAGAGGGAGAGACAGATAGTTCTTCCATCCACTGTTTCACTCCACACATGGTCGCCAACCATCAGAGCTGGGCCGATCCGAAGCCAGAAGCCAGGAGCTTCCTCCTGGTCTCCCAGGCAGGTGCAGGTTTCTTCTACTTTCTCAGGCTATTGCAGACAGCTGTATTAGAAGAGGAGCAGCTGGGACTAGAACCGGCATCCATATAGGATGCTGGCACCGCAGGAGGAGAATTAGCCTACTTGCCACAGTGCCAGCCCTTCAACCTCAGAATTTTAAAGAGTTGTAGAAACTGAAAACAAATGGGCACAAGCAGCTTGCAGTTGGAAACCTTTCCTTAAGACAGATATAGAATAACAAGGGCACAATTCTATACCAGTTTGTGGTACCCCTCTTGGCCCTGTTTGAGATAACAATGGGAGTCCAATTAGCATGAACACAACAATATTTCATGGATTTCTTAAGCAAGTTAACTTTTCACCAAAGCTTGAAAATATCATGTGATCAGAGGAGAAACACGCTTTTGGAGAGAGATAACTTTTTTAAGAGATTAATTTATTTGAAAACAGTTACAAAGAAAGAGAGAAAAAGTGAGCTTCCATTCCCTGGTTCACTCCCCAAATAGCTGCATTGGGCAAGGTCGAGGAGCCTGGAACTCTAAGTGATTTCCCAGTTGGATGGCAGGGACCCAAGCCATCCTCTGCTGCTTTCCCAGGCACATTAGCAGGGAACTGGATAGAAAATGGAGCAGCTGTCATATAGGATGCCTACATTGAAGGCAGTGGCCTAACCCTGCTGTGCCACAGTGCTGGCCCCAGAGATATATAACTTCTTAAAAATAAGATGTCTATGTTGTAAATCTCTGAGCTGCTACTTCCATATTGGCCTACTTCTATATATACCCTTCCTATGGTATGATGGGCACAAGCAGACATGACACAAAGCAAAACGTCACCACCTATTCCACGACAGGAATTGCTGCTTACCGGCTGTGCATGCCTAGGGGAGTTTCTTCCCATTTCCAGACCTTCATTTTATCATTTACACCATGGAAGTAACGAAGCCCGTGACAAGTGTCATCAGGAGGATTAAAGGACAGTGTTATGCTGACCTTTTAGCCATGCACGGTTCCATCCAGGTGGATCAAACTTAAATTTCAAGCACACACTTAAAAATATCTTTTACTAGATGTTGTTTGACTACAATTGATCTGTGATCTTGAAATAGAGATGGGCTTCTGAAACAAAAACAATTAGCATTTCTTTTTCTGAAAGAAAAAGGTCCAAAAATGTGACTACTTTAAAATGATGAACTTCCCCTTGCCACTCACTGAAAGAATATGAAATGATGATTTTTAAGCTGGGGAAAGATCTTTGCAACATAAAGGACCAATAAAGCAGTAGTATAGGGCACATATAGAGAACACTGACAAATAGTATAAAATGGATAACAGAAAATGAACAAAGCACATGAACAGCAATATTACAGGAAAGAAAATACTTTTCCCAATAAAAACATGAAAAGATTTCCAACCTCACTAACAAAATACAAATAAAGACAATGAGATGGTATTTTATATCCATTCACATGGCAAATGTTGAGAAGTTTGATAATATCAATACTGATAGCACTAGCTCAACCGTACCTAGTCTGCATTTTTGGTGGACGTATAAACTGGTACATCCACTTTGGAAAACAATTTGATATTGTCATGTAAAGTGGAACTTTCGTGTGTCTTATGATCCAGTAATTCTATTCCAAGGTTATAGGTCTAGCCAGAAGTCTTGAATCTACACCCTAGATCTATATTGCAACAAGCAGTATGTTCATTGTTCACTTTAGCACATAATTATTAATAAGAAACTAGATACCTAAGTTGAGTACATGCACAGAATTACAGAGTAATTTAAACAAATGAATTAGAGCTACATGCAAAGATATGGATAAATTCTATCAATGTAAAATCAAGAAAAATAATGAGGTTCTCAGAAGATTGCATGCAAAATGATAACTAGTTGATGAAGATGAAAGCAAATAAAAGGAAACTATACTTTTTAGGAAGTGACAAACTGTATTTTAAAAGAGGAAAATAAGAAAACAAGAAAAGGATCAAACCACATTCAGGATAGTGGAAACTTCAGGTGTGGGAGGGAGGGGTGTGGGATGGAAGAGGACCACAGAATTAAAGAAGTTATCATCAATGTTCCAGACTCTGCATTGGGAGGGTATTCACAGGTGTTTATAGCATTGTTCAAAAATAAACACACACAAATACGGGCCAATGAGATTATTTTAAAAACAAATAATAATAATTGATCTTTGTACCTGTAAGCTCCCCAAAATAATTGAAACAAATAATGAAAATGTACTCTGAAATAGTTGTCCTAGCATCTACTGAGAATATGCAAATTTGTAGGGCCAGTGTTATGGCCCTGTGGGTTTAGCAGCCACCTGTCACACCAGCATCCCATATGGTGCTGGTTCAAGTCCGGGCTGCTCCGCTTCTTATCTAACTCCCTGCTAATGATCCTGGGACAGCAGCAGAAGATGGCTCAGGTCCTTGGGCCCCTGCCACTCATGAGGGAGACCCAGATGGAGTTCCCGGCTCCTGGCTTTGGTCTGGCCTAGCCCTGGCCATTGAGGGCATTTGGGGAGTAAACCAGCAGATAGAAGATCTCTCTCTCTCTCCCTCACTCTCCTTCTCTCTCCCTCTCTCTCTGTAAATCTGTCTTTCAAATAAATAAATATAAGGACAAGAATATGCAAATTCATAACACATTTATTTCATTTTCATCCACCTACCTCCTAAGAGAGACCCTCTTGGTGGGCTCCTTCTCTTGCTCTCTATATGTTTATTCCTACATTCCATACCTTGGGGTACATTTTCTTCTGCTGTACACATTTTTTTCTCTTCATCCTCACCTATTCAAATTCTATCCTGGTTTCAAAGTCCAGCTAGAATTCTACCTCCTTTAAGAAACCTTCCCCCAATGACTTTAAAGTTTTATTTATTAAAAATTATTTTTTGAAAGATGAGAGACAGAAAGACAGGGGCCTTCCATCTGCTGGTACACTCTTCAAATGCATGAAGCAGCCCAGGCTGGGTGAGACCAAAGCCAGGAGCCTAGAACTCCAGCTGTGTCTCCCATGTGAGTAGCAGGGAACCAAGAAACTGAGCCATCAAAATGCTGCCTCCCAGGGTGCACCTTAGAGCAAGCTCTGTGGGAAGTAGAAGGAGGTCTTTTCCTTTTTTAAAATATTTATTTTATTTATTTGAAAGGCAGAGTTAGAGAGAGAGAGAGAGAGGGAGAGAGAGAGAGAGAGAGAGAGAGAGAGAGAGAGAGAGAGAGATAACAGACAAAGAGAGTTCTTCCATCTGTCGGTTCACTCCCCAAATGGCTATAATGGCCAGGGCTGGTTCAGACTGAAGCCAGAAGCCAGAAGCCAGGAGCTTCCTCTGGGTCTCCCACGTGGGTGGCAGAGGCCCAAGAACTTAAGCCATCTTCCGCTGCTTTCCCAAGTGCATTAGCAGGACACTGGATCAGAAGTGGAGCAAGCAGGACTCCAACTGATGTCCATATGGGTGTCAGCATTGTAGGCAGTAGCTTAACCTATTATGCCACAATGCCAGCCTCCAGAATGAGATCTTAAATCTAGCCAATTGCAAGCATTCCAAATGGTGTCTTAAACAATGGGCCACATTGCTTACCACCCCAATGACTGATACTTAACTTCTGTATCACACAGTCTTCTTTTTAGTCAGATTTATCATTCTTTCAGTACTAATTGACATGTACACATATTGTATGGTAGAAAACTTTTGGTTATGAGCAGACATGAAGTTAACATCTACTGTCAACTTAGAAAGATGCTAGGGAAGGTAGAGACAGAGCTAGGTTCCAGCTATGTTTGCTAGAATTTCCAGGTACATTTCATTTTTGTTCATTTATTTGTAGGAGTGGTGATTGCAGTATGTTGAATGTGAGTACATTTTCATTGTCGAAGTTGCTACTAAGAAGTTCAGCTGTGGGTAAGAGGGTATACATGGGTGTTAAGTAACCAAAGAAATGAACTGTGGCTGGTATGATTGATTGGTGTTTTCAATTTTCATTCCATATTCTTTTGGGTCAGTGACAATGAAAAGTTAAATCTTCATTTCCTCAATTACCTTATGAGCAAATGCAAATTAGATTTCTTCAATGACATGCACTCATATAACATTTAGAAAGCAGAAGTGAAACAGAAATCACTCTTACTGTCTTTAACAATTCTCTCTTATCCAGCCACATCACAGAATTGTCATCTCACTTCTCTAGTAGCATTCCAGTGGCCTTCCTCCTGCTTCTGGTTATCAAAATTCAATTATGGCAATATCTCCTTAACTCCAGCTCCCTAACCCCCGCCTCAGTGTATGCCCTGTCTTTTCGAATTTATAACTTCTTTTGCTCCACCTCTGATGCAATCCCCTGCTAATGTGCCTGAGTGCAGCAGAAGATGATCCAAGTACTTGGGCTCCTGCCACTCACCTGGGAGATCTGCATGGAGTTCTTAGCTCCTAGCTTCGGCCTGGCCTATGCCCAACTTTTGCAGCCATTTGGGTAGTTAACAAGTAGATGGAGGATCTCTCTCTCTCTCTCTCTCTCTCTCTCTCTCTCTCTCTCTCTCTCTTCCCCTCTCTGTCACTCTGCCTTTCAAGTTAAGTAGATCTTAAAAATGAATCCAGGACAATTTATCGGTAGCTTGATTCATTAGTTAGGTAGAAGTGGTGACAGGTGGTCAGATCTTCCATAAAATCTGAAGGTTGAGCCAAAAGGACTTTCTGAGAGGTTAGATGTAAGTATGAGGAAAAAGATAAATTAAAAATGAATTCAGAGTTTTTGTTAGATTACCTAGAAGGGTATAGATGCAATCAACTGAGCAAGGAAAAATTGTGAAGGATGCCGAAATGAAAAAAATGAAGAAAAAAAGATTAGTGAATTTCCTGTATGTAAGCCATTCTAACCAGGGTGAGGTGAAACCTCATTGTGGTTTTGATTTGCATTTCCCTGATTGCTAGCGATCCTGATCATTTTGTCATGTGTCTGTTGGCCATTTGGATTTCCTCTTTTGAAAAATATCTATTGAGGTCCTTTGCCCATCTCTTAAGTGGGTTGTTTGTTTTGTTGTTGTGGAGTTTTTTGATCTCTTTGTAGATTCTGGTTATTAATCCTTTATCGGCTGCATAGTTTGCAATTTTTTCCCCATTCTGTTGGTTGCCTCTTCACTTTCCTGGCTGCTTCTTTTGCAGTACAGAAACTTCTCAATTTGATGTAATTCCGATTGTTAATTTTGGCTTTGACTGCCTGTGCCTCCAGGGTCTTTTCCAAGAAGTCTTTCCTGTGCCTATATCTTGCAGGGTTTCTCCGATGTTTTCTATTAATTTGATGGTGTCGGGCTGTAGATTTAGATCTTTAATCCATGTTGAGAGGATTTTTGTGTAAGGTGTAAGGTAGGGGGCTTGCTTCATGCTTCAGCACATGGAAATCCAGTTTTCCCAGCACCATTTGTTGAATAGACTATCCTTGCTCCAGGAATTGGTTTTGGATCCTTGATCAAATATAAGTTGGCTGTAGATGCTTGGATTGATTTCTGGAATTTCCTATCCAAAAACTCAGGTTAACTTTCCTTTCATTGTCTTGAAGGTATATTACATCTCTACAAGTTGTAGAAAATTGAGAATAATGTAAATTATTCTTGTCCTTAGAAAAACATATTGGGTATTTTTAGTAGAATGCAGTTGGTTATTGTCTTTAGATGAACCAATTTTGCCTGTACATATACTTTTATTATAGAATTTGTTATTCCTCATAGAGGTCCCTGCTTGTTGAGTGCTTCTCCAAGCTGTTGTAACATTTTACTGTTTTCCTCAAAATTAATGAATTAAAACCCTTCATGGGGGCAGGTGTTGTGGTGCAGCAGGTTAAACCACTGTTTGGGACACCTGCGACCTGTATTAGAATGTTGGTTTGAGTCCTATCTACTCTTCCTTGGATCTAGCTGGAAACTTGATGCAACAGTCAAGACACTGCTTGGACACCTGCAGCCTGTATCAGAGTCTCTGGGTTTGAGTCCTGTATCCAAATCTGGTGTCCTGCTAATATACACTTTGGAGCAGCAGATTACTGCTCAAATACTTGGGGTCCCTGTCACCCATGTAGGAAACCTGGATTGAGTTCTAGACTTGAGTATTTTGGGAGGCTAGGGAGTAAACTAGTGGTTGCAAGACTTCTTTTGATCTCTCTGCCTCTCAAATAAATAAAAATCTTTAAAAAGAAAAATGGAAGGCATATATTTTCGATATGATAAGTCAGAGACGCCTGTCCAAATGAAAATATTAAACAGGCAGTTGTATAAACATACCTGCCCTTTAGCAAATGCCTTGAGACTAGAGAAGCTCACACAGGGACTCAATGCAGATCAAGATGAGAGCATCTCCATGGTGAGTCTTGGTGCATTTCCTGCAGAGAGGGAAGAAAAGGAGGAAGCAACGAAGAAGAAGGAGAAGCAGCAGCCACGAAGGCAGCAGGGAAGCTGGGAGATGATGGTGTCCTGACAACTAGGTGAAAACTGAGCTTTCAGGAAGAGGCTGTTACCAACACTATGGGATTCTCTCAGCAGTGTGGATTAGAAGAAGACTTGAGATTTAACCATGTGGATTTACTCCTGCAGAAGTCACTGGCGGCCTGGAAGAACAGCTTTGATAAGTGTAGTGACAGCAGTCATGAGATTAGGGTAAATTCAAGAAGAAAAGTGGGAAAGGGGAAAAATGGGGAAATTATTGTAAGCATGTTGTCAAACAGTTTTGCTGAAAAGAGAAGCAGGAACACAGTATAGGCGTGGAACAATGCATCCTTTCCTAAAAAGATGGGAGAAACTACACCATGCTGATATGCTTAAGGGGATGATCCAGCAGTGACAGAATTGATGATGGAAGGGAAAGAGGGGTGACTGCTACATCCATATCCTTGAACAGGTGTGAAAACATGGCCACTATTCACAAGTGGAGAGGACAGGTTTTACATAGTAACAAGAAAAAAGAATATAAGGACCCAGATACAGGAAGGTAGGTGGAAGTGATGGTAGGTGCTTCTGGAAGATTCCTTCTATTCATACTATTTCCTCAGTCACATCAGAGGTAAGGTCATAACTAAGTGAGAATTAGAGAATGACACGTTGAGGATTTGAAGAGACAGAAGTCATGAGCTGGTCTTTTAGGAGACTGGGTAAAAGGACTAAGGAAACAGGGTGATCACCAGCATTACACAAACACAGGTGCACCACAGGTAAGTGTAACAATGATTACCTTAACTGCCCTACTAAACAGCTCTCCATAAGCACAGAGGGCTGAGCTGCTGGGAATGCTGTGCCTCCCACACAGATACTACCACCTACCTGTCCAAGTCATTCCTCCTCATCTTCTTGTGTATTTAACCATGTGCTCACCCTCAGAGGATGACTCAAAAGTGGTCTCAATTATGGTACTCTATTGTCATTTTGTCAGATACTCATTTTCTCTCTTAGAGATAGAGGGGACCATATGGTTTGGTTCTGACCAATGAGACTTAGAGGCTGCTGGAAAACTGTCTTCTCCTCTGATAAAGGAAATCCCTTTAACTCCTATGATTTGTTTCCTAAGAATAAATGTACTTAGACTCATGGCTGCCATTTTGTGACCATCAGATTGCAAGAGAATTAAAAGCTGACCTATTGGCAGAATAGAAGAGAAGAAAAGAGTAAGCATTGACCTGGATCAGCTTCCTGACATGAATTTTTCTGTATCTAGTAAATTTCATATTATTAAAACCACTCTAGAGCCTAGTGTTGTGGCACAGCTGGTTAAACCATTGCTTGGGACACCAATATCCATATCAGAGCACTGGTTTGACTTCCAGCGACTCTGCTTTTGACCCAACTTCCCGCTAATGCACCTGGGAAGGCTGCTGAAGATGGCAAAGATACTTTTTTAAAATAATATTTATTTGAAACTCAGAACTACAGAGAGAAAGAGAGAGGGAAACAGAGAAAGAGAGGTATCTTCCATCCACTGGTTCACTCCCCAGATGGATGCAATGACCAGGGCTAAATCAGGCTGAATCCAGGACTCAGAAGCTTCTTCTTGGTCTCCCACAGGAGTTCAGGGGCCCAAACACTTGGGTCACCTTTTATTGCTTTCCCAGGCCATTAGCAAGGGCTAGATCAGAAGCAGAGCAGCCAGGACACAAACTGGCACCCATAAGTGATTCTGGCATCACAGGCAACAGCTTAACCTGCTACACCACAATGTTGTACCCAAATACAAACATCTTTTAAAAAATTAAACCAACTGGATATTTTGTTACTTGCAGTCATACACATCTTAGTAGATATTCTTGGTTACCAAAATAACAGCCAATTTTTTTTATTTAATACCATACTAATATAGTGTGAGTATATACAGTGAATATTCACTTCCCTTTTTCTGCCAAAATTAGTTGTACACTTTTTAAAAAATTACTGGGATTTCACTTTTGTGTATATAGCCAAAAAACTGAAAGCAAGATCTTGAAGAGATATCTGTACACCCATGTTCATAATAGCATTATTCACAATAGGCAAATGTAGAACTAACCTAAACATCTCTCAATAGACTAATCAATAAACTAAATATAGTAAATACATACAATTGAATATATTCAGCCTTAAAAAGAAAGGCAGTTCTAACAGGGGTTGATGCTGTGGTGTAGAGGGTAAGGCTGCTGCCTGCGGGGCCAGCATCCCACATGGGGCATTCCATATGGGCGCTGGTTCCAGTCCTGGCTGTTCCACTTCTAATCCAGCTCTCTGCTGTGGCCTGGGAAAGCAGTAGAAGATGGCCCAAGTCCTTGGGCCCCTGCACCCATGTGGGAGGCCAGGAAGAAGCTCCAGGCTCCTGGCTTCAGATTGGCCCAGCCCTGGCCATTGCGGCCATTTGGGGAGTGAACCAGTGGATAGAAGAAGACCTCTCTCTCTCTCTCTCTCTCTCTCTCTCTCTGCCTCTCTGTAACTCTGCCTTTCAAATAAATAAATAATTGTGTTTTTTTTAAAGGAAGGAAGGCAATTATGTCAAATGTCACAATGTGAATGAACCTTGAGGACATTATGAGAAGTGGGAAGTGAAATAAGGGCTGCCATGCGGTACTACTTGTATGAGGTACCTAGAATAGTCACACTCATAGGAGGAGAAAGCTAAATAGGGATTGCCAGGCCCTCAGGGGAGGAAGGAATGGAGAGAGAGCATTAATGCTTAATTGGTGTAGTGTTTCAGTTCTTATTTTTTCTTTTCTTTTCTTTTTCTAAAAATTTATTTATTTAGAAGGCAGAGTTACAGAGAGGTGGAGGCAGGAGCAGAGAGAGAAAGGTCTTCCATCTGCTAGTTCACTCTCCAAATGAGTTCACTCTCCACAATGGCCAGAGCCAAGCTGCTCTGAAGCCAGGAACCAGGAACTTGTTCTGGGTTTCCCACATGGGTGCAGGGGCCCAAGGACTTGAGCCATCTTTTATTGCTTTCCCAAGCCATAGCAGAGAGCTGGAGTGGAAGTGGGGCAGGCAGGTCTAGAAATGGTGCCCATATGGGATGCAGCAGTGGCTCCAACACATTATGCTACAGCACTGGCTCTGCATTTCAGTTTTTCAAGACAAAAAATTGGTATTGGAAATGGGTTCCATGTGAGTGTACGTGTACTTAATGCTAGTGAACTATACACTTATACATGGTTGGTAAGGTAAACATCTGTGTGTATTTTACAACAAATAAAAATAGCAAATAAAATATTATTGAGAAATAAGACAAGAATAACTCACAACTAAAACAGAAGACTTATCAAGAAATAGTATCCATGGAAATCAAACACACTTTAGGGAGATGTTTTTTTAATCATGAGAAGCTTTTGGCAGAAGTTTTTTTTATTTATTTATTTTTATTTTTATTTTTTTTAATGCTCAATTGTGTGAAATAATTGGAGAAAGTGAAGGTGAAAACAAATCAATGTAAAGGTCTATTGGCCTGCAGTGCATTGCCATCTACACCAGGAGGGATTTATAGACATATATAAATATATATTTGCTCAACAGGTAATATTGATTTTAGAAAATAAGACTTCTTAGGAAAAAGTATGGACAGAAGATAGGGCTGTGAAATTTTTAATCAATGGGAGACTCAGTGTTGTGTTTTCTACAGAATTTAAAAAAATATTTATTTATTTAAAAAGTAAGGGGTGACACAGAGACAGAAAGAAAGAGAGATCTTTCTGGCATATATCCTATTTGGCTGCAACAACCAGATTGTGCCAGACCAAACCTAGGAACCAGGAACTCAATCTAGGTCTCCTATGTGGGTGGCAGGAACTGAACTACTTGAGCCATCATCCATTGCTTCTCAGGGACATTAAGCAGGAAGCTGGACCAGAAGTGATACAGCCGGGACTCAAACTGCCATATGGGATATAGGTGTCCCAAGCAGTGCTACAATGTCTACCCCAATCCACTGTGCCACAATGCCTGCCCCAATACACTGATTGTTATACCTGGAAACACGTTATAGTCATTGACTACTCTGTGTGAGGTGGTTCACCTGCAGCATTTCTAATCCTGGAAATAGGCTGCCAAGATGTATATATTATTATCTGTGTTTTAGAGATGTGGGAACTGAGGCTCAGCAAGTGTATGTAGCATATCCTAGAACACAGAGAAGTAAGTGGGAGTTAGGAATCAATTAAGTGTTGTCTGGCATCAAAGCCTGTATTGTGTCTCCCACATAATTTGTTTTTTGACAGGCAGAGTTAGACAGTGAGAGAGAGACAGAGAAAGGTCTTCCTTTTTCCGTTGGTTCACCCCCTAAATGGCTGCCACGGCTGGCGCGCTGCACTGATCCGAAGCCAGGAGGTGCAGGGCTATGCAGGTGCAGGGCCAAGGACTTGGGCCACCCTCCACTGCCTTCCCTGGCCACAGCAGAGAGCTAGCCTGGAAGAGGAGCAACCGGGACAGAACCGGCTCCCTAACTGGGACTAGAACCCGGAGTGCTGGCACTGCAGGCAGAGGATTAGCCTCGTGAGTTATGGCGCCGGCCTTCCACATCATTTTAATAGGTTGTCATCAAAGTCTGATTATGGGGATTGGGAGCCTGGACTTACATCTCCACTCAAAGATATAACAGTTGGTGACTTTCTTCTCCTTGCAAGAACAGTTTCCACAGAGACCTGATAATATAGGAAACTTTTATAGAAGTCTCAGTATGGCAGAGCATAAACTCCAAAGTACACATAAAAAAAGACTCATTATAGCAAGTACCAGAAAATTTTCAAATTGAATGAGAAATGACAATACCAATATGACACAGATGTCAGGAATTTAATGCAGCCATCAAAAAAAAAAAAAAACCAAAAAAAAAAAAAAACACTTCCATAAGCACTTACAAACACCTGAAACTAATCAAAAATGTAGAAACTCTCTAGGGGAAACATAGAATCTCTCCAGTGTATGGGAGTTCTGTCTGTCTCTCTACTCAAATAAAGAAAGAAACATTTTTAAAAAAGAGAATAGTTCAGCCAAGAAATGGGAGCTATAGGAAGAACCAAATGGAAATTTTTGAACTGAAAAGTACAGTAACCAAAATCAAAACTGTCATTGGATGCTCTAATTAGAAAAAAAGAGATGGCCAAAGAAGGAGGTACCTTTCTCCGAAGGGAGGAGAGAACTTCCACTTTGACTATGGCCTTGTCTAAATATGATTGGAGTTGACGAATTCAAGAGGCTTCCATAGTCTTGACAGCTCATGACAAGAGCCTCGGGTGATTATTGACATCATAAATAAGAATGTCAATTGTTAAATCAACATCAGGAGTCACTGTTCACTTACTCCTCATGTAGGATCTCTGTCCTTAATGTGTTGTACTATGTGAATTAATGGTATAACTAGTACTCAAATAGTACTTTATACTTTGTGTGTCTGTGTGGGTGCAAACTGTTGAAATCTTTACTTAGTATATGCTAAATTGGTTTTCTGTGTATAAAGATAATTGAAAATGAATCTTGATGTGAATGGGATGGGAGAGGGAATGGGAGATGGGAGGGTTGCGGGTGGGAGGGAGGTTATGGGGGGAAAAAGCCAGTATAATTCAATAGTGTACTTTGGAAATTTATATTTATTAAACAAAATTTAAAAAAAAAAGAAAAAAAAGAGATGGTAAAGGGAAGAAAATATAATAAAATAGCATTTACTCAGTCTGAACAACAGAAAGAAAATAAACTTGAAAAAAATGATTACAAAGGATGAGAGAGAATATGGTACTACATAATCTTAGTATTTAAGATCATATGTTACAGAGATCATGTCTTTTAAACTACCTTTTTTTTAAAGAGATTTATTCATTTATTTGAACATCAGAGTTACACAGAGAGAGGAGAGGCAGAGAGAAAGAAAGAGAGAGAGAGAGAGATCTTCCATCCCCTGGTTCGCTCCCCAATTGGCCGCAATGGCTGGAGCTGTGCTGATCCAAAGCCAGGAGCCAGGGGCTTCTTCCAGGTCTCCCATGCTGGTGCAGGGGCCCAAGGTCTTGGGCCATCTTCCACTGCTTTCCCAGGCCATAGCAGAGAGCTGCATCAGAAGTGGAGCATCTGGGACTAGAACTGGCGCCCATATGGGATGCCTGCGCTTCAGGCCAGGGCATTAACCTGCTACTCCACAGTGCCGGCCCCTTATATTTCCTGTTCCAGAGTTATTGCAGTTGATTTGTTTAAAGGTAACTAATTTACTTATTTAAATTTTATTTAAGGTATACAAATTTCATGTATTTCCTATATAAAGATTCAGGAATATAATGCTACTTCCTGCCTGTGCTCCTACCCTTCTTCCTCCTTCCTCTTCAATAATTTTTACAAAGATCTATTTTCTGTTTACTTTATACTTACAAGATTAACTGCACACTAAGGAAATAGTTCAACAAATAGTGTGAAAAAAAAAAAAAAACAACCCACTGTTCCTCAACAATTGAGACAAAGTCTGTTAAAAATCATCAAATAGCAAAACGTCAATTTCACTCCTATAGATACCATTTTAGAAACTATCAGTTACCACAGGTCAGGGAAAACATAGACTATTTGTCTTTTTGGGACTGGATTATTTCACTAAGCAAAACAGTTTCCAGTTGCATCCATTTTGCTACAAATGAGAAGATTTTATTTAATTTAGATTTTTTTATTGCTGTGCAGTATCTCATAGTGTATATATACCATAATTTCTTTATTCAGTCTTCAGTTGGTGGACATCAGTGTTGATTCCATCTTGACTATTGTGAATTGAGCTGCAATGAATATTTTGTTTGGGAAAATTCCCAGGAGTGAGATTGCGGGGTCATATGCAAGGTCTGTATTCAGCTTTCTGAGGTATCTCCACACTGTCTTCCACAGTGTCTGCACCATTTTACATTCCCACCAACAGCGGATTAGGGTACCTTTTTCCCCACATCCTCAACAGCATTTGTTGTTTGTTGACTTCTGTGTGAAAGCCATTCTGACAGGAGTGAGGTGAAACTTCAGTGTGGTTTTGATATGAGTTTCCCTGATGGCTAGTGATCCTGAGCATTTTTTCATGTCTGTTGGTCATTTGAACTTCTTCTCTTTATAGCTTCTGGATATTAACCTTTTATCAGGGACTGACACTGTGGTGCAGCGGGTTAAAGCCCTGGCCTGAAGCACCGGCATCCCATATGGGTGTCGGTTCTAGTTTTGGCTGCTCCTCTTCCAATCCAGGTCTCTGCTGTGGCCTGGGAAAGCAGTGGAAGATGGCCCAAGTCCTTGGGCCCCTGCACCCACGTGGGAGACCCAGAGGAGGCTCCTGGCTCCTGACTTTGGATCAGCGAAGTTCTGCCATTGTGGCCATCTGGGGCATGAATCTAGTGGATGGAAGACCTCTCTCTCTGTCTCTATCTCTCTCTGTCACTCTGTCTTTCAAATAGATAAAATCAATATTTAAATTTTTTTTTTTTTATTTTTTGACAGGCAGAGTTAGATAGTGAGAGAGAGACACAGAGAGAGAAAGGTCTTCCTTCCGTTAGTTCACCCCCTAAATGGCCGCTATGGCAGGCTCGCTGTGCTGATCCGAAGCCAGGAACCAGGTGCTTCCTCCTGGTCTCCCATGCAGGTGCAGGGCCAAGGACTTGGGCCATCCTCCACTGCCTTCTTGGGCCACAGCAGAGAGCTGGACTGGAAGAGGAACAACCGGGACAGAATCCGGCACCCCAACCGGGACTAGAACCCGGCGCCGCAGACAAAGGATTAGCTTAGTGAGCTGCAGTGCCACTGGCCAGTAAAAATAATTTTAAAAGAGAATTTTAATACCAACTTTTCACTGAAAATAATTTTCCTGAGGTTACGAAATTTAAAAAAAAAATCCACAGCATTGGGAAAAATGTGAAAGCACTATCAAAATACATCAAAGTGAGACCTTATAATTAAGATTTGTCATTGCAAAATAAAATGAAAAATATATTCTTTTTTTTTTTGGGGGGGGGGACAGGCAGATTTTTTTTTTTTATGAAAAATATATTCTAACTAGAGCAAAGCTTTCCTTGCCTCACGAATCAGTGAGGGCACACTGTAAACCTAGAAAGGCAGCCATTTCCATGGATATTTTGTGCCTCCTAAAGGAAAACACACCTTTCTGGGAACAGGAATTCGAGGGGGAAGACGATGGTTTATTCCAAGACCTGAAAAAAGAAGTGATCGCTAAGAAAAACAGTGACATAAGTGGGAAGGAGGTGTCCACTTCTGACCCCACAGTTGACTAAAAAACCAATTTCATTGTTTCAACAACTTTTGCAGATTTCAAATGCAATTCTCCATTGTTTTCCTTCATTCCCCATTGCCCGTTATGTTCCTAATACCCCAAACCCCCCAATAAATAGACACAAATTGAATCTCTGCTCTAGGCAGAGAATGAGAAGTTGAGATGCCTTGTTAGCTAGCATCAGCCCCAGTCGCGTTAGAAACGCTCTGCAAGCTCTGGCCTCAGAATCAGCCCTTAAGGCATTCGGATCCGGCGGAAAAGCCCATGAGAGTATCTCAGGCATGGAAAGCCAAGACACTCTGGGAAAAAAAATGACCTAAATGAAAGATCTCCGCAAGTGAGATTCCAGTGGAAAGAACAGGTCATCAAAGAAGGAGGTACCTTTCTCTGAAGGGAGGAGAGAACTTCCACTTTGACTAGGACCTTGTCTAAATATGATCAGAGTCAGTGAACTCAAAAGGCTTCCATAGCCTTGGCAACTCATGACAAGAGCCTAGGGAGATTACTGATGCCATGAATAAGAGTGTCAAATTGTTAAGTCAACAACAGGAGTCACTGTGCAGTTACTCCTCATGTAGGATCTCTGTCCTTAATGTCCTGAACATTGTGATTTAATGCTATAACTAGTACTCCAACAGTATTTTTCACTTTGTGTTTCTATGTGGGTGCAAATTGTTGAAATCTTTACTTAATATATACTAAACTGATCTTCTGTATATAAAGAGAATTGAAAATGAATCTTGATGTGAATGGAAGGGGAGAGGGAGTGGGAAAGGGGAGGGTTGCGGGTGGGAGGGAAGTTATGGGGGGGAGCCATTGTAGTCCATAAGCTGTACTTTGGAAATTTATATTCATTAAATAAAAGTTAAAAAAAAATCCATTCAACCAGTCAAAAAAAAAAAAAAAAAAAAAAAAAAAGAAAGAAATACTTTGCAAGAAAAATGCTGAGGATTGCCTGTCCGTAAAACAAACAATCCCAACCAGAAAAGGAGCTTGCTGTAACCAACAACCACCCCAAGGCGGAAGACCATGAGCCCCAGAGGGCTGCTATTTGGTTTCCTGGAGTAGACGCCTTGGTATGTTGGACTGGATTAAACCAGGAGAGGAATCTGTTCATTGCCTCGGCTTTAACCACCAATAAAAAGCACTGTTCCTCTCTTGAAGGTGCTCAAATGCAAAGCGAGCCTCCCACTCCGTTTCTCTCTCTTGGTGGCATTTGAAAGTGTAAAGCTTTGAATACCAATTGCTTGAACTGGACATATGTGAATCTCTTCTAATCCTACTAATCCCGTCCCCAAGTGCTTCTTTGTATGTGCAGGCAGCACACATAGATCTAAGTAAAAGTGGCCGTAATCCTGGAAATGTGGAAAAATGTCCCAGTGTGAGAGTTGCCAGAGGGAGAGCTCCCTGGCAGAGGGACTCGCTGAAGAAGCCATTGTATTAGTTCAAGGAAAGAGAGGGGGGACGGGGCCCAAGAGAAGATATGAAGGAGCCCTCTCACCTCTTCTGAGCCCCTGGGAGGAGAGCAAACCCACCCCGCGGGAGGCCGCCCTTGCAAACAGGCTTGGTGCACTTGAGCAAACTCACAGAACTGAGACAGTTTCCAAAGGCTGGGAAATTCACCCAGCGGCTGCTTTCAGCGGCTTGAGCCCAGCAGGCCAGGGCCAGGCGACATGAGGACTTCATTATGCTCCCGAGTTTTCTTTAAAACAGCCGGCTGTGTACAGACTTCTGAGCTATTGCTCAGGCTCAACGGGAGCGGAGGGGCAGGGAGACGGATATTTCAGTAGAAAACCCAAGAAATAAAAGGATCGTATAGACTCCACCTTGTCACGAGTTTTAAAATAGAGCAAGAGCCACACCGCAAGTTTCTAAATGACTCGATTTTGCGCAGGCAACTGTGTCTCCTTAGATCATCGCGGGTGCAACCGTCAGGAGGAACCGCAGCTTTTGAACTCTAAAAAAGTATTCTCCTCCTACGGAGAATGCGGAATCCGTCCATTCACAAATAATAACTTTCGCAAACAGACTATTTTAAAGTTTGTGGAATGTTTCATTACTGAATTTGGAATCCCATATGGGCTGATGGCAATAAAAAGCGGTGTGCTTTTCAAACAAATGTAAATTGCAATTTTAGTAGCCTTGCAAGAAACCTAAGGTTTCCACTCAATGGAAAATGTATGATACTTATAGTAAATAAAGTTCATTTGTGTGAATGCACACAGTTTTTTTCAACCCACATGATTCTGAAATATTTTAAAAGAACCATCAATCCAATAGCCCATTCAAGAAGTTACTACAATTCTGAAGTTCTAATAGGAGACACAATTCAAATGTGTTTGTTTCTTCCACTTTGTTGGGTTCACTTTTATTGTTGTTTATTTGTTATTTAAAAGAAATATCGATTGCAATTAAGTGCTATGTGAAAAGTTTTAGGCAGATACTATGTTTAAAATTTGGGACTTGGTGGGGAAATGGCTTTACTAGACTCGCTATTGAAAGAGAAGGCTAAGGGTGCCATAAATGAAACTGATGTAGAGTATCCAGTGTAATACAGGCTAAATACACATGAGAGTGTGCTAAAAAAAATACATGGAAAATGGAATAAAGCATAAACTCATTTTGGGGGCAAAATGTTTTAAAATCCATGCATTGGTTTTTCATAATATACACTGTGAACTTTTTTGAAAAAAAAGTGTGTACTTAGATATACATACATATATACATAAATACCAACAACAAAATGTCCACTTAGTTTCCACACCTGAGAGAAAAATTGAGGGTTTTGATGATATATTTTTAAAAATATTCCTCCAAAGAGACTAGTTTTACAGATCTGAATTACTATTTTTATTATTTATTTATTTATTTTAAAACATATTTATTTATTTATTTGAAAGGTAGAGCTACAGACAGAGAGGGAAAGACAGAAAGAGAGGTCTTCCATGCACTGGTTCATTTCCCAAATGGTCATAACGGCCAGAGCCAGGCCAATCTAAAGCCAGGAGCCAGGAGCTTCCTCTGGGTCTCTGAAGTGGATGCAGGGGCCCAAGAACTTGGGCCATCTTCTACTGATTCCACTGCCATAGCAGAGAGCTGGATCAGAAGGGGAGCAGCCAAGGATGGACTGGTGTCAGTATGGGGTGGTACCTTAGGCAGAGGCTCAGCCTACCATGCTACAGTACCAGCCCCTATTATTTATTTATTTGAAAAGCAGAGAGAGAGAGAGGTCTTGTATTCACTAGTTCACTCTCCAAACGCCTGCAGCCTCCAGAGCAGGGCCAGGCTAAAGCAAGGAACTCAGAATTTAATCTAGGGCCAGCATTGTGGCCTAGTGAGTTAAACTGCTGCCTGCAGCATCCATATGGATCGGGGTCTCTGCTGTTCCACTTCCAATCCAGTTCTCTGCTAATGTATGTGGGAAAATAATGGAAGATGGCCCACATACTTGGGCCCTGCCACTCACGTGGGAGACCTGATGAAGCTCCTGACTTCAATCCTGCCCAGAGTCATGGCCATTGAAGCCATATGGGGGAGTGAACCAGCAGATGGAAGCTCGCTCAGGTATCTGAACCACCACCTGCTGCGTCCTAGGGTATGCATTAGCAGGAAGCTGGAATCAGAAGCAGAGCCAGGACTTGAACTAGGCTCTGTGATACGGTATGCAGGTGTCCCAAGTGGCATCTTAACTACTGCATCAACCTCCTGCCCCAGATCTTAGTTATTTTACTTTACAAAATTTGTTATGTATCCGTTATTATTCTGAGGGATTTACAAACATTAATTCACTGAAGTGTCTATCACCTATGCTGCAATCTTCCCCATTTGACAGATGAGTAAAATGAGGTCAACAGGGAAGCAGGGCCTTGGCCTAGGCAGGCACAAGGCCCCTGAGCTGCACTGCGTTCTGCATCCAGGCAGGTTGATTCCAGGCCTCTGCTCCTGGCCTCTCTTCCAGTTGCTTTTGCTTTCAAGGTTTTTGCTGTGAACGTATTGCTATCTAGGTGGATGTGCTTTGTACCCCCAGAATCTGTGTGGTGACAGCTTGGTCCCCAGTGTGGCAATATTGACATGAGTCCCTGATCACCAAGGGCAGATGATCAGGTCATGGGGGTATCTCCTCCAGAAGGGATTAATAAGGAGGCAGTTAATTTTCACACTCCCACCCTGTTGCTATCTGCCACTTTGTGATGTAGCCAGGAGGCCCTCACCAGAACCGTGTTGACCTAAAGCTATCTCTTGGGTCCCTGAAACTCTGAGCTCAATAAACCTTTTTTCCTTATTTAAATGCCCATCCTCAGGGATTTATAATAGCAACGAAGATCAGACAGAAACATCAGGCTGCTCAAATTCACAGGACAAAACAGGTAGAAAGTTCACCTTTAAGAGTGTTTGGCGAGGGGGCTGGCACCGTGGCTTACTTGGTTAATCCTCCATCTGTGGCACTGACATCCCATATGGGTGCCGGATTCTAGTCCTGGTTGCTCCTCTTCCAGTCCAGCTCTCTGCTGTGGCCTGGGAGGGCAGTGGAGGATGGCCCAAGTGCTTGGGCATTTGTACCCGCATGGGAGACCAGGAAGAAGCACCTGGCTCCTGGCTTTGGAAACATGCAGCGCCGGCCGTAGTGACCATTTGGGGAGTGAACCAATGGAAAGAAGACCTTTCTCTCTGTCTCTCTCTCTCATTGTCTATAACTCTACCTGTCAAATAAATTATAATAAAAAGGAATGTTTGGCGAAAGACAAAGAAGAGCAGAAGGAAGCTCAGGATTAGCTTCATCTCTTGATAACAAATTCCAGCTCGTACATGAGCCTTGGGGAATTAAATAAATACCTGCATGATTCTGCTGAAAAGAACTGTAAGAAAAGTTCCTAATGAAGTTGATGGAGTTCATATCCCAATGTCCCGGAGATCTAAGAAATAAAGTGGAGCAGAAACTCAGGGAAGTTGTTTAGCGTACCTTGTGACCTTGGGAGAGCCTTTCCCCAGTCTGTGCCCCAGCTTCCTCATCTCTAAGAAACTCTAAAGGGTTTTGTCTGTCTCCAAAATATCTGTGATTCTACAACTTTCAAAATTTCAGACCATAGTAACAAAATACCAAGTAGTACATCAATAAAGGACTTACGGCTTCAGTAGACTACAGGTTAAATGTGACATGACCTTGGAATTCAGTTACCTGAGTTGGCTACCTTTTGCTCCCACCTCACATCCTTAGTTCTCCTTTCCTTGCTGTTGGTCAAGCAGCTCCTCATGGGCACCTCACACCTTTCCACATCTCGTTTTTTTGTACCAAGGCTTCTGTGGTTCTAGAAATGGCCTGTACATGCATAGACCTGGAACGATGAAGGATATCACATCCCATGGGCTATGTGCAACCTGTGGTGCATGGGAACCAGTGGAGATAAGTGCTCCTCTTCCATTCTTGGGCATACAATTTTGCAACACATTCTTTGCAGCTCTTCAGAGGGTCCCGGCTGGACAGAGCCTCAGGATCCCCATCTGGTGAGCAACTGAATAATGTTCACTTGTACGGGGGTTTAGGATGCATCATCCCAAACCAAAACGGTAGGACATCAGATTGAGCCATCTCCGTATATAATCTTTATAGCATGTTGAGTATTTTCAGCTGGCATTTTGATGAACTGGAGACCCAGAAGTAATTCTGAAAGGTGCCCTTTTGTGAGAGAAATTTTTGTCTATAAATGAGATCTTCATTAGCAAAGGCAAGGAAATAGCAAAAGATCTGCTCCCAGACAACTTTTATCCTTCTTATGTGCATAACACCCCAACCTTTATTCATCATATATTTCTCCCTCCTCCTCTACCATCCCCAGAAGCCCTGAGTTCCTTTCCTTTTTGTAGCTTGGTATAATACATAAGCCTTAGACATCTGGCCACTTCTTTGAGTGGCTGTATTTTTGTGTCTTTCTCCTACCAATTTATCTTGGTTTAGACAGAGATCAGCCAAAGAACCTAGAGGAGAAGAAAGAAATATTTTTTTCTATCCTGCATGTGCACTGCTTTATTCATTTCTTTTCCAATTCTCATTTTCTAGTTTTGCTTTTCCAAACCTGCTATCTGTATACCACCTCTTATTGATACATGACCTCTTACCTCTGTCGTCTGGGACAAGTTTGTCTAAGAAATTCCTTAAAGCAAATGTAATCAGATCCTGTTAATAGGTGTTCAGAACTAAGCTGGGCAGTTCCCAGGTAGAACTCTGTGTTCAGCATTCCCAGGGCACTGACAGGCACAGGTGGCCCAAAAGGAAGTTGCCAGAACTCGCGACTCAGCAGGTTGAGTCTGTGTAACAGTATATGCATCAGACAGTAAAATTTATATAATCAAATATTAGAAAAATGTTTTTATAGTCAATGGGTAGAAGTGACTTTAAAGAGGCAATTTTAGAAGAAATTTTAAAAATACTTTTATTTATTTGAGAGGCAGAGAGAGAGAGAATCTTCTATCTGCAGGTTCACTTCCCAAAATGGCTGTAACAGATGGGGCTGGGATAAGCTGAGGCTGTGAACCTGGAATTCAATCCTGGTCTTCCACTTGAGTGGCAGAGGCCTAAGCACTTAGGTCATTATCCATTGCCTTTCCAGGTGCGTTAGCAGGGAGCTGGATCAGAAGTGGAACAGCTAGGACCCAACTGGCACTCTAATGTGGGATGCCGATATCATGAGGGGTAGCCTAACCCACCTGTACCATCACGGCTGCCCCATCTAACATTCTTTCATAGAATACATGGGAAATTTGTCATATTGCTAGAAAATGAGAAGCAAAGTGAGAAAAATTAAACTTAACTGCTGCAAGAATTGAATTCATACTTTCAACTGTCAATCCAGAAAGTAAGTTGAGGCAAATGTGAGAATAAAGAGCATATTTGAGCTCAAGTGAGTGTGGCTATCCAAGAAAAAATATGCTGGTTGCCCAAATGTAGGGGCAGCCAAATGGCAACAGAGGAGTTTGAGTATATAGAAAAAAAAAAGCGAGGAGTGGAGATTACAACAAATCACTCATTTCTATTACTTCAGCTAATGCGAATGGCACAAGCTGCCAAGTGACTCTTGCTTACTGTGTGCATTGCTATATATTCTGAAAGAGTGACAGGTAGCAACATGCCCTTAACTAGAGCTGTTAAGGTCCAAATGGGACATCCGTAGTCAGCCAGGATTAACCAACACTTAGGGTTGTTAAGTGAGGAGGATTCCATATCTCCTCTTTCCCTGGATTAGCCACTTTTAGTGAGCCTCAGTCTTGTCTGCTTTTCAACAAATAGTGCCAGTGGGGAGGATTGTCAAGCCCAACTCATTCATAAGAGGTTTTTTGAACTGGAAGCAGTTATTTGCCAAGTAGGAGAGTGGCGCTCAGGCTCGCCTGTCTGTCCTTTGTGGAATTCTGAATAGAATTGAACCATGCAGAGGGGATGCTTTGAGAATTAAAGAGCAAGAAGGAATTCCCCGACAATTCCCAACTTTTTCATGCTTCCAGTTTGCAAGTGGGACTACCTTGTGAGTAGATTAGGAAAAGGAATTAGCTCTAGAACTCTGCCTATAACTTAATTGGTGTTGGTCTTTTACTAAGCTGAAGTTTATTCTGCCTTTGTGTTAGATAAATAAGGAATAATGCTGTTTTAAAAATATGTCTAATGTAAAACACTGTTTAATTAGGCTCAGTGCAGCTTTGGAAAAATGTACTAAGCAGGAAGTGATGTTGACTTTTTATTATCACCTTATTTGTTAACCCTGATCTATTAAAAACTGGAGCATTCTTCCAGCTGCAAAGCGTAATGAAGTCCAAGACGGAACTAGAGCTTTCTAATTGCTAAGTTAATGAGGACAAGTTCGCAGCAGCATTATGCTCTCATTACGTGTTTCAAAGCATCTTGCAGCAAAACAAGATCCCCATTTGTGACTCTAATACTGGATAGTTGGCCTTTCTTCCTTCAGAAGCACATTTTGTGTGCTGTTCACTATAATAATGTGTAATTTAGAAAGCATGATTCTTCAGCAAATTAAGAGACTTACTGCAAATTATTTAAAGCTGAGAATAGAATTAAAAAAGAGAATTAAAAGTCAGTGGCCATTTGTTTTCCCCTCGCTCCTTACAGGGAGGTAGAGGAAATGAACTCGGATAATCTGAGGATTCCCCCTTTCCTGTTGCTTCCTTTCCAACATTTTCTTTCAGCTAGGTGGCCCTATAAAATTGGGGGCACACTGACCCTCTTCCAGGGAGTTAAGGTTTATTTTATTTCTTTCCTTCTCAAAGCAAAAACTCAGCAACAATCTGGAATGGTTTAACACCCTTGTTGGTGTCCTGTGGGTGTTCTCAGAAATGCTAATGAACAATTCACTTGGGCACTTTAGACAAACACAAGCTGGTGGTGTTATTTGGGCATTGTTCATGCCTGCTAATGATTGACTCTCTTCAGCTTTTATATATGGAGCCAAACCCAGGACATCTGAGAAACAAGTAGCTTCTGCAAATTTATTACTAGGGGTGGAGACTGTGGGCCGCTTAGGCACTGCCTACTGAATCCAGAAGGCTCATGGGACGAAACAAATGGAGGTCACCACCGTGTGGATTGTGTACCGGCGTTTGCCAGGCTCCGGTTGCCACATTCACCTAAGTGAACGTGTCCCATGCATTTCCAGGCCCGAGAAACGGAAACAACCCCGTGACCTTCTGAGGTTTCATCACCTGAAAGGTCAAGTGCAGCAGACACACACCTGTTAACAGGTAGGGACGGGAGAACAAGCCAACAGTGCGCTCACTGCGCACCTGGACACCGGCTCCATCTGGGACGATTTTTAAAGGCCTGAGACAGGCCAGCCTGTTTCTCCCCTCCCCTCTGTTTCATGGATGAAGAAAGGAAGAATTTGGGTTTTATCAGTTGTATTCGTTTAATCCCAGGGACCCTGGGCTCTGAGACCTCAGATTTATCCAGATGAGCATGGATGTCCATGATTCCAGAAAGTTAGCAAGAAGGAGTCGGTGTGTTGTTAACTTTGCTTTGAAGGCTGTATGGCCCTGACCTCCCCATTTTGTCAGCTCCTGGGCTTTAATGCTTTTTTTCTGAGAAGAAACCTCTGGGGGCATGTGCTACACACAGGCATTGTGGCCCATTGGTGCTTCGGTGTGCTTTGGGCATCAGTGGCCGGGAAATCATTCTGGGGAAATTTCCGCTCTGGAAGGGTCAGCGGCGGCTGTGCCCCCTCCCCCATCGCGAGGGGCAGCTCACCAGCAGGGGGCTAATCCCCTCTACACACATCATATCCTCTCTGACCTGTTCATCCACTGGAATGGCGGGTAGGAGAGTCCCTTTGAAGTTTTCTTTCCTTCTTTTTTGTGTAGCTCCGAAGGTAGGCTAACCTTGGCTTTGCCAGGATAGCTTCCGGAATGGCCAGCTGGGACCATGCTCTGGATATACTGGATAAGGTGAGAATGTTCATTTTGTATGAGTTTGTGAGAGGCTGGAAGCTGGAGTTGTGTAACTTTACTCCCCCAACACCTGTTAAAAATTGTATTTTACAAAGACAAGTTTAATTAAGGTTGACTTGTGGCCTATATAATATGAAATCATATTTCTTAATGTTAAATAAATAATAGTCTGATAAGTGACTTGTGGATAGAGTTTCTCTGCATCAAGTTTATTAGAATATTAAATTATTGAATTCTTTTTAAACTCATTACAGTACTCACTGAGAGTGAAAAAAACCTCATAGTATTTTAATCAATCTAGTTACCAATGAAATGATTATCTTTGATTCAAAGCAGTAAAGTCCGCTCCCTTCTTCTCATTTTCCAAAGTGTAATAGGAATACTTGCAACTAAAACAAAAGTGCCTTATCCTCAAACCATGTGCTTTTTGACACATTAGTGACATTGATGCAGCTTACTTATAATGGTGTTCAGGTAGTCACATAATACATGAAGGCATGCCACAGCTTTTGTGGGGAAATGGCATTAAAGGTAAGTTTATTCTGGTGAAGAAACTTTTGAAATTGAAGCATAGCTTTTCAGAGCAAGTATTTTCCATGAACTTTTTGAAGAGCCTTGAGAAACCCTACAGCCATTCATTTATTGTTTCCAAGTCATAAACAGGATGTTGACAGCAACTTTTGTGGCACTGGATATGTGAAGTGCATCTGTGGAATATTATTTAATATTATTCAAGTCCTAGTATGGATTTAAGTAGCCTTTAAGGTCTTCACAGTGCTAACAGAGTGCTTTGAATACACTAGCAAAACATTGCCAGTACATTGCGATGGATGTCAACCATGTTTCCCTTTCAGATGAGAAAACTATCCCAGAAAGTTTAGGTAAGTCGCTTGGTTCAGAGGAACAAAAGTGCTTACCCTATCACAAATTAAATGTAGACTCAACTCTCTAGTCCAGAAGCACCTAGAGAGAGCACTGAACCTTAAATCCTGACCCTTAGAAATTTTTGCTGAGTCCTGGGATTAGAGAATATTCAGGGCAGATTGCAACAACACTCAATTCTTCCAGAATGTTCTTCAGAGCTTTTCTTTCTAAGTTTATTTATTTGGAAGACAGAAAGACACACACACACACACACACACACAGAGAGAGAGAGAGAGAGAGAGAGAGAGAGAGAGAGAGAGAGATTTATCTTCCATTTGCTGGTTCACTCTCCAGATGCCCACTAACAGCCAGGACTGGACCAGGTAGAAGCCAGGGCCCTGGAACTCAATCCTGGTCTCCCCTTGTGGGTGGCAGGAACCACAGTACCTGAGCCATCATCTATTGCCTCCCAGGATACACATTAGCAGGGAGCTGGATCTAGAAGCAGAGGAGTTGGGACTTGATCCAGGAACTACCTTGAGGGATGTAGGAATCCCAATCAGTGTCTGCACTGCCGAGCCCAATGGGTGCCCCCAGAGCTTTCGTGTTCTAAGGAAAAGACACAGCAGTATTTTGTATTTGTCTAATACCCCATGTACCCTGGAAGTGACTGTGAATTTTCTTAAAAATCCGAACTTAAAGCATGTTTTAACAAAAGATTCATTTGTTTATTTGAAAGACAGAAGTACAGAGAGAGGGGAGAGAGAGAGAGATAGATATCTTCCATCTGCTGGCTTACTCCCCAAATGACCACAACAGGCAAGGATTAAACAGGCCAAAATCAGGAGCCAAGAACCAGGAGGTTCTTCTAGGTCTCCCATGTGGGTACAGGAACCCAAGCACTTGGGCCATCTCCAACTGCTTTCTCAGGTGCATTAGCAGGGAGCTGGATTGGAAGTGGAGCAGCTGTTACTCGAACTGGAGCCTATATGGGATGCTGACATCACAGATGGAGGCTTAACCTTCTACACCACAGCACTGGCTCCCAAACTTAAAGCTGTTGAAGAGCCTGATATGCCTTTGGCTGAGATGACAACTGTCTTGCACACTCCAGGAAAGCATAGTTCAAGTGCACCCTAGGCTGTTTGTTCACTGAGGTGCCCTCTTGCCAATTCTGCCTACTGTTGAGTCTATGAAGGTTTTGAAAGAGGCTCTGAGAAGATTTTGCCATCTAATCTCTGGCGTTACCAGTCACGGTGAGAACTCCTGGTCTGAGAGTACAATAGAATATTTCCATCAAATGGAAGCATAAATCCATGCCACCGGGCCTACACTGTGAGTCAGCCCACATCAGTCTGAAAATCCATCCTGTTGAACTTTTTAAATCTGGTGAATGTTGAAGTGTGTGTGTGTGTGTGTGTGTTTGCTCACCGCCTTTGCCTCCCCTTCCCTTTCCCTTTCTCTTCCAGTGTTCTCCACCCCTCCCCCAATGCTACTCTCCATTCTCTTTCAGCTCTGTCCCTTTACAAGCTCTGACATTTCTGTGTGCTTGGTTCACCCACTCAATAAGCTCCAATAATGTTAGAGAAGGAGCAGGTCAGTGGTGGTAGTAGTGCATGTTTCTTTCCTCCCCTTTCCCCTTTTTTATCCTTCCTTTTCCCCAAGGAGAGGGAAGAGGGCGGAGAGAGAGAGAGAGAGGGAAAAAAGATTAAGATGTAAGCTGCCCAGATAAGCCTGTGACTGGTTTTGTTTCTGGCTCTGAATGGGGGTAGCAAGATATAAAGGCAGCCTGCTCTATTGGAGCCAGAGCGAGGTTGGTGGGAGAGCTGGCTTGATTGTGTGCCACTCCAAGAAGGGGTGTTTCATTAATTACACATTAACTGTGTGCACTGAGTAGAAGGTAGCAGATAAAAAATGCAGATGTTTCTGCAGCCTAGTCGAATGGGAGCTGCTCTTGATCCTGTCAAAAGAACATTTTGCATCAAAAGGGCTTCACGGGAGCCAGAGAAAGAGTTTTGCGGTTGAGTGCTACCGTGTGGCCTTTTAATCATTAAGCTCTTTTATAGTGGTCAAATGAACATCCATTGTCATTGCCACCCAGCCCAGACCTTCCAACCTGGCCAAAAGGGAGGGCTTGCCAGGGGAGGGGGCGGGCAGCCCTCTGGAATTAGGAAGGCAACAGGGGCAGAGCCTCACATGGAGAGAAGAGACAGTTCAGGTTAGTTTGCAAAGTTGGTTTGGGGCAACATTCACTTCTGAGACCAACTTGTGTGTCTGGGCCCTCTCTTGTTTTCCCAGTGTTTTACTTACTCAGTTAAATTTTTACTGTTCTTTAAGTGAATGTTATTCAGGAAAGCTGATTGGAAATGGTATACTATTCTTAATCATTCTTATACAGCTGTGGTATCTTATTGAATGGGGAAAGGTTGGAAGTATTTCCACTAAATTTTGGAACCAGATGAAGATGACTATTTTCACTATTGCTATTCAATATAGTCCTGGAAGTTTTAGCCAGAGCCATTAAGCAATAAAAAGAAATCAAAGGGATACAAATTGAGAAAGAGGAAGTCAAACTAACCCTATGTGCAGATGACCTGATTCTACATATAAGGGCAACCAAAGGTTCCAATAAGAGACTATTGGAACTCATAAAAGAATTTTATACAGTGACAGGATATAAAATTACCACAAAAATCAATAGCCTTTGTATAGGCAGGCAATGACACGGCTGAGAAAGAACTTCTGAGATCAATCCCATTCATAATAGTTGCAAAAGTTTAAATAACTTGGAATAAATTTAACCAAGAAGGTGAAAGATTTCTATGATAAAAATTACAAAATTATAAAATATTACAGAAAGAAATAGAAGAAGACACCAAAAATGGAAAAATTTTCCATGTTACTATATTGGAAAAATTAATATCTTCAAAATGTCCATACTACTGAAGACAATTTACAGATTCAATGCAATCCCAATCAAAATACCAATGACATTCTTCTCAGATATCAAAAAAAATACTGAAATTCATTTGAAAATGCAAGAGACCCTGAATAGCTAAAGCAATCTTATACAACAATAATAAAGCCAGAGGCATCATAATACCAAAGTTCAAGACATACTACAGGGCAGTTATGATCAAAACAGCCTGATACTAGTGCAAAAATAGACATGCAGACCAATGGAACAGAATAGAAACTCCAGAAATCAACCTACTCATCTAAACCAACTAATCTTTGACAGATGAGCTAAAAAACAATCCCTGGAGCAAGGACATTCTCTTCAGGAAATAGTGCTGGAAAATTGGATCTCCACATACAGAAGTATGAAACAAGACCTCTACATTACATGTTACACAAAAATCAACTCAAAATAAACCAAAGATCTAAATCTGTGTCTGAATGCCATAAAACTAGAAGGGAACATTTGGGGAACTCTGCAAGATATTGGCAGAGGCAAAGATTTCTTGGAAAAGACCCCAGAAGCAAAGGCAATCAAAACCAAAATTGACAAATGGGATTACATCAAGCTGAGAAGCTTCTGCACTGCAAAACAAACACTCAACAAAGTGAAGAGGCAACCGACAGAATCAGAGAAAACATTTGCAAAGTACAAAACTGATAAAAGATTAATATCCAGACCTTCTAAAATGTTCAAGAGACTCAATAGCAACAAAACAAACAATCCTGTTAAGATTTGGGCAAAGGACTTGCACAGGTATTTTTCGAAAGAGGAAATTCAGATGAAAAACAGACACACAAAAAAATGCTCAGGATCACTAGCCATCAGGGAAATGCAAATCAAAACCACAGTGAGGTTTTACCTCACCCCAGTTAGAATAGTTTTAATACATGAATCAACAGACAATAAATGCTGGTGAGGATTTGGTGGAAAAGGTACCCTAATTCACTGTTGGTGGGAATGTAAACTTATGCAGCCATTGTGGAAGACAGTATGGAGATACCTCAGAAAGCTGAAAATAGATTTTCCACAGGACTAAGCCATTCCATTCCTGGGAATATACCCAAATGTAATGAATTGAGCCTAGAAAAGAATTGTCTGTACCCCTATGTTCAATGTAGCTCAATTCACAATAGCTAAGATATGGACTCAACCTAGATGCCCACCAATTGATGACTGGATAAAGAAATTGTGATATATAGTATGAAATACTATTATAAAAAAGAATGAAATCCTAACTTTTACAACAAATGGATGCAATTGGAAACCATTATACTTAGTGAAATAATCCAGTCCCAAAAAGAAAGATATAATATATTTTACCTTATTTGTGATAACTTATAGAGTACCCAGAATGTAATGTATAGGAGTGAAATTGACATTTTGAGATTCAATGATGGTTACAGCCCTTATCTCTACTGTTGAGCAACAGTGTTTTTTCTTCTTACTGGTTGTTCAACTCTTTACTTCGTGCATGGTTAATCTCACGAGGATAAAGTAAACTGAAAATAGATCATTGTAAAAATTAAGAGAGGGATTTAAGAGAGGAAGAAAGGATAGGAACATGAGTAGGAGGGAGGGTAGGAAGAGAAGTATTACTATGTTCCTAATCTGTATCTATAAAATGCATGAAATTTGTTCACATTAAAAATGTTTTAAAAATAAAAATATCGAAAACATAAATGTGTCAGATTAAAAAAGAAAAGCAATTCTTCCTCCAGTAGTTTATGTCAATCTTTTAGAAAAGTATCATGCTATACTATTTTTAGAAAGGATATTTTAATGTCATTGGATAGAAAGTTACAATAATACACATAGAAATGAGCATGTCTATCTTGTAATCAGCATCCTCTTTAATGTGTTGCTCTGTTTCATGTACAACCTGTACAGCTATACCAATATAACTCTAATCTTTGCTTTTATTTTGGGCAAAAAAAATCTTAGAGTCATCCATAACTTCATCCTTTCCTTCATGTTCTAAATGTGGTCTATTGTTCCTTGCTGTTAGTTGTTACTTCAAAAAATCCCCCGATCGACCACATCTCAACTCTGCAGCTACTGTCCTGTTCTAACTCACCATTCTCCAGATCAGGAGTTTGTGCAGTGGTAGCCAGAGCCAGGGACCTAACATAGTTACTTAGGTCAGAACTTGGAATCATCATTGATTTTTGTCTTCCTTTCTGGCCTCTCTGATTCTTTAGCAAGTCATGTAAACTGTACCTCAGTTTGTCCAGCATGTAGCTGCTTTGTACCATTCCTTCTCACTACCTTGGTCTAAGCCACCACTTCTGTCCTGTAGTATGTATTCTCAAGATATCAACCACAGAGATCCTGTATATATATATATATATATATATATATATATATATATATATATATATAATGAAATGTCTTCATACAAAGCTCATAACACGTATGTTTCTCTTTACAGAGATATCTTTAAAAATATTTAACACAACATGATTCCCATGTTGGGTGGAAGTTTTGCATTGTTTTTCTTATTATGCAATACAAATTATTAAATATATAAATAAAAGAATGTCTTGCTTGAGCCAATGTTGAGAATGTGTCATGAACCTAGTATTGTGATATTTTTGTTCTTCATAAAATAGCCATTTCTTCAAGTTAAGTTATTGTATCTCTAAAAATGTCACTTAAAAACCATCTATCTAACCTGAACATTACTGGTTTTCTCAGCAAACCATTATGCTTCCCATAACACAGAAGTCTTTATGATCCATACTCTGACACAGAGTAGTATGCTGAAAAATGCAGACACTGAACAGGTGAAGTTGGATGGGGAAAAATGATAAGTTTCAAAGCTTGGGGGAATCCATGAGAAGGTGATAGTGGGATCTTTTCTATATAGAAAGGGGTAGAGAGATTGCTGAGCTAGTGGGAGATTTTAAAAAGCATGCAAGATTGCCTCTTATTTGTTGACAATATTATCTAAACCTCATCTCCTCCCAAAGCATATAGTATTTTGGTTAATTATTTTCTGAATGCAAGAATTCAGTCTAAACAAAATATAGTCATAAGAGTATAGGGTTTTACTTGAATTACTGAGCAAGTTTTAGGACACAAAACAATTAGGAAAGAAGATAAATGAAAATAACCTATTCCACGCAGTAAAGATTATCCAAGCTTGTTGACATTTTTTTTTGCCACTGAAAAATAAGGGAAAAATTGTTTGCATTAATCTCTTGAATGTTCATTTGAATAATTAGTCCAGAAAATATTTTTAAAAATTCTGTTGGGACAAATTTTCTCTTCAGTTCATGTCTTTATTAAAATTAATGTCTACCCCCTGGATACTGTAGTTTCTTGTAAGTACATTTGTCCTTTCTTTTCATATGATATTAAAAGTTGGGAAATGGATTACTCTTCAACAAGTTCATAACCCAACATCATAAAAACTTGTTGTCTCATGTTGTATAAGAAGTTTGAAGAACTGTATATAACTTGAAAAAACCAGCTAATCATACAAAACAAGCAAATTACAAAAATGCTCCAACAAAACACGCTGTTTCGAGATAGTCTTATGTCACAGTCACCTTCAAAAGTAAAAATGTCAGCCTAAGTGAAGAAATGGTCTGTTTACATTTGGAACATGTTTATGACAGTCATGATTTTATCAAGCCTTTGAGAATTTGGCATCTCTTTGCAGCAAGACTGTGTGTCAATTATAATGTCCCTCTTAGATCTGTAAGACTTGGAACAAAAGGATGAAATTCCTTCACTTGTTGCACTTTATTCCCTTGTCACCGTTAAAGCAATATTTATTTTCCCCCTCCTTGCTTCTTGCAAGCCTGTAGTAAATCAAAAAAGTAAACTCTCAGACTCATTGTGTAAGGGGCTTACTTCTAGGCCTCTACAGTTGCCACAGTAACTAATTAGAAATTTGCATCTCTAAGAGAATTATTTAATGCTGATGTGTGAGCCCTTTTATTCTTCAGGCTTGGCCTTTTGCTAGGAAGCTCCTGGTAGATGTTGGGCCTCAAGGTCATACTGTACAAGCTCTGTACGTAGGTGGCCCTCGTTTCCCCTTTTTATCTGGATGATTCATACCCAGGGAAGAAAGTGCCTTGCCAGGTCTTTGTTGAATGGTGGGGCATCTGAAAGGCAGCGCTTGATTCATTTAGGCACCATTTGTTTTAAACCTGTAACTTCTTCCCCGTTGCTCATTAGCTAACTCTTGTGTAATTGAGTCATGCATGTTAAACTAGTAGAGTTATGTCAACCAAGCCACCAAGAGGGAATCCTCATTAAAACTATAAAGGCCGAGACTACAATATTGCCCAATTGCAAATGTTTTGCAAACTTGGACAATGTGACTATAGTAGCAGAACACAGAAATGAATGGATTTGTGGAAGAGCCGCTTGTTCTCCAAGGTTTAAATCTGATATTCCCCATGGCAGAAAGAAGAGAGAAGCTTTTCTGTGTTGGAAAATCAGAGACAAGAGGGAGCGAGGGAAAGGACTGGGTAGTTTCAGGTAACTTGTCCTGAACCTGGAAATGCACTGACTATTTTCAGAGCCACCATCTTGTGCTGCAGACCCAGGTAGGATAAGATATGGGAAATAGAGGAGGAAGCATGAATTTAGCACTTAGCAATCACCAGCCTATTATTCCCAAAGTCAGGGAGCCCCTGAGTTTACCCTAGTCATAGGACAAAATAAATATAGAATGAATCTTCAAAAAGATCAAATAAGTATAATAAATGAGTATAATAAAAATATGCATATATTTCAACATTTTTCCAGCAAAATAAACTACTTTTAATTCCATTCTCAATGAGCTTTTTGAAGTACCTTTGTCTATCCTATGAGGATGACCAAACTTGCAGGTAAGAAGAGGTACAGTAGATCCATGTTCAGGGAAGTGTTATCCATAACAGCCAAATGATGCAAGCAATCCAAGTGATCATCAACAGATGATAGGTATACAAAATGTGGTTTGCCTACCTAATACCCTGTATAAAAATCAGCATACAATGGATCAATGATCTAAATCCAAGCCTTGAAATCATCAAATTACTAGAGTAAAACATCAGGGAAACACTGCAAGACATTGGTATAGCAAAGACTTCTTGGTTAAGACCCCAGACGCATAGGCAATAAAGGCAAAAATAGACAAGTGGGACTATATTAAGCTAAGAAGCTTCTGCACTGTGAAGTGAAGGAAATACTCAACAAAGTAAAGAGACAACTCACAGAATGGGAGAAAATATTTGTAAACTATACATCTGATAAAGGATTAATATCCAGGATATATAAAGAGTTTAAGAAACTCAACAACAAAATGATCCAGTTAAGAAATGGGCAAAGGACTTGAATAGGCATTTTTCAAAGTATAACATGCAAATTGCCAACAGACACATGGAAAAATGCTTAAGATCACTAGCCATCAGAGAAATACAAATAAAAACCATAGTGATATTTTGCCCCTCCCTAGTTAGAATGGCTACCATCCAAAAATCAAAAAATAATAAATGCTGGTGGGAATGTAAACTGGTACAACCTTTAAGGAAAACAATATGGAGATTCCTCAGAAATCTGAAAATAGATCTAACATATGACCCAGGCTTTCCACTCTTGGGAATTTACCCAAAGGAAATGAAATCAGCATATGAAAACAATATCTATATTTGCATGTTTATAGCAGCTCAACTCACAATAGCTACGATATGTAATCAACCCAGGTGTCCATCAACTGATGCCTAGATAAAGAAATTGTAGTATATATACACTATGGAATAGTACTCAGCCATAAAAAGAATGAAATTCTCTCTTTTGCAACAAAATGGATGCAATTGGAGACTCATTATGCTTAGTGGAATAAGCCAGTCCCAGAAAGACAGATATCATATGTTTTCCTGATTTGTGGTAACTAATATATAGGCACAAAAAATTAATGGATAAGTAAAATTTACATTTTGAGATTTGATTATTATTTATAGCCCTTGTCTATTCTCTTGAGGAACAGTGCTTTTTATACTCACTACTTGTTAAATTCTTTATTTCTTGGAGAGTTAAACTTGTGGTTATAGTGTAAATTTTAAGTATGTCATTATAAAAACTAAAAAATACAAAAGGAAGGAGAAAGGAGGATGAGAACATGGGTAGGAGGGAGGGTATGGTGGGAAGTATCATTTGTTCCTAAATCTGTACATATGAAATACATAACATTTGTTTATCTTAAAAATAAAAATAAATAAATAAGTAAATTGTTGGTTGGTAGACTTCCAACTTTAGAGTATTTTGTATATGTGAAGAATTAAGCTAATGAATCATAAAGTAGACTATACACTTAGTTTTGGGAAGTTTTCCAATTTTTCAAAAATTTTGAAAAAACAAATCCTTTGTGATTCCACTCATATGAGATAACAGGAACAGTAAAATTCAGAGAAACAAAGAATGGTAGCAGCCAGGGGCTGGGGTTGGTGTTGGGCAATAGGATGTTGTTTAATGGTAATAGTTTCAGTTTTGCAAAATGAAAAAAATTCTGCATATTGGTTACATGACAATATAGGTGCACTTAACACAACTGAACTGTCCATTTAAACAGGATTCAGACAGTAGCTTTTATATTATGTGTACTTACCAAGATATTTTTAAAAGGACAGGCTTGTTGAAAGGGGGGAAATAGCCTGGTTTTAGAAGAGAACAAAAGAAAGGAACTCAACTCCTATGTCCTTCAAAGAGAATTAGACCAGGTTTGCCCAAGGTGAAAGAAAGCAGAGAAAAGCCAGAGAGCTGCTTCCTCCCTAAAATAGGCTGCGGGTGCTCAGCTGATGGAGGCACCCACCTGGGGTCAGCCTGCTATCACTGTTCAGCCACAGCATCTACCCTTCTGGGGAAGGGATCATTTTTTTTTTAACAATTTATATTTTAAAAGGCATTTGAAGGCCACTTTTTGAGAGAGAGAGAGAGAGAGAGAGCGAGCCATCCAGACAGATCCCATCTACTTGTTCACTCCCTCATTGCTCACAATTGAGCCAGGAACTCAGTTCAGGCCTCCCAGGTAGATGGCAGGGACCCAATTACTTGAACCATCACCTGCTGCCTCCCAGGGCCAACATTAACAGCAAGTTGGAATTAGGAGCTAGAGTATGTATTGAACTTAGATACTCCAATGTGGGATGCTGGGTCTTAACAGGCATCTTTAACCATTGGCTAAAAGAACATTTGCTTGCACATATTCTGCAGGCAGTAGAATTAATTCTTCAGTTAATGATTGTTTTTTAAACAGCTGTCGGGTAAAACATTTTTGTTGGTCTTTTAAACTGTGAACAAAAATGACTATCATTTGAATGATTTTCTGCAATGTTCGCTTCTTTCTTACCACGATGTGTGAGGCTCATAAAGGCTAACTTAAGAAACTTGAATGATCTGTCAATTTTAAATGCAAAACTACATTATCTCAATTTTTCTGTTGATAAAAGATGCCTGATGAGTTTAAAGACTGGATCCCTACTGCCAGTGGGTTTTCCTTGAAGTTAGGAACTTTGGATATCTTCCCAATATAAGATAAGTGGCTTTGAATGATTTTTTAGGGACTAACATGATGCCTAGCATATTGACAGTATACTTCATTTTCTTTTTAAAGATTTATATATTTATTTGATCTTATTCCGACAGGATCATAGTCAAAGTGGAAGTTCTTTCCTCCCTTCAGAGAAAGGTACCTCTTTCTTTGATGGCTCCGTTCTTTCCACTGGGATCTCACTCACAGAGATCTTTCATTTAGGTCTTCTTCTTCTTCTTCTTTTTTTTGACAGAGTATCTCGGCTTTCCATGCCTAAAATACTCTCATGGGCTCTTGAGCCAGATCCAAATGCCTTAAGGGCTGATTCTGAGGCCAGAATGCTATTTAGGACATCTGCTATTCTATGGATCTGCTGTGTCTCCCACTTCCCATGTTGGATTGTTCTCTCCCTTTTTGATTCTATCAGTATTAGCAGACACTAGTTTTGTTTGTGTGATCCCTTTGACTCTTAGACCTATCCATGTGGTCAATTGTGAACTGAAGATGATCACTTGGACTAGTGAGATGGCATTGGTACATGCCACCTTGAGGCTTCCATAGACTTGGCAACTCATGACTAGAGCCTAGGGAGATTACTGATGCCATAAACAAGAGTGTCAAATTGTTAAACCAACAACAGGAGTCACTGTGTACTTTCATCTCATATGGGATCTGTCCTTAATGTGTTGTCCAATGTGAAGTAATGCTATAACTAGTACTTACACAGTATTTTTACACTTTGTGTTTCTGTGTGGGTGCAAACTGATGAAATCCTTACTTAGTATATACTGAATCGATCTTCCGTATATAAAGATAATTGAAAATGAAAAAAAAACTTGGTTTTAAATTGGGAATTGCATAGAAAATTAATCAATTTTAAAAAAATGTCATGTAGGATCTCTGTCCTTAATGTGCTGTACATTGTGATTTAATGCTATAAGTAGTACTCAAACAGTATTTTTTCACTTTGTGTTACTATGTGGGGGCAAACTGTTGAAATCTTTACTTAATATATACTAAATTGATCTTCTGTATATAAAGAGAATTGAAAGTTAATCTTGATGTGAATGGAAGGGGAGAGGGAGCGGGAAAGGGGAGGGTTGTGGATGGGAGGGAAGTTTTGGGGGGGGAAGCCATTGTAATCCATAAGCTGTACTTTGGAAATTTATATTCATTAAATAAAAGTTTTAAAAAAAGATTTATGTATTTATTTGAATGTCAGAGTTACACAGAGAGAGAAGGAGAGGCAGAGAGAGAGAGAAAGAGAGAGAGGTCTTCCATTCTCTGGTTCACTCCCCAATTGGCCATAATGGCCAGAGCTTTGCTGATCTGAAGCCAGGAGCCAGGAGATTCTTCTGGGTCTCTCTCGTGGATGCAGGGGCCCAAGGACTTGGGCTATGTTCTACTGCTTTCCCAGGCCATAGCAGAGAGCTGGATTGGAAGTGGAGCAGCTGGGACTAGAACCGGTGCCCATATGGGATGCCGGTGCTTCAGGCCAGGGCATTAACCAGCTGCGCCACAGCGTCAGCCCCAACAGTATACTTTAAAACTCAGTAAACTCTATTTATTGAACCAGAATTACATTTAACTTATTGCCATGAGTCAAAATTTCCAATGAGTTTTATAGAAGTTTGCCATTTAATTTTTGTACTCATTTCTAGCCCCCTAGAAAAGTTTGACCTAATAGCTAAGTTTCTAAAGCATATGAGCACATTTTCTCAAAACATGTAATGATCCCAAGGAAAAGAAAGATAAATATTACATATATCTACACAATAAATGTATTATTCAATAAAGTAAAATAATTGTAAAGCTGCTTTTAAGATATGACATTCCATACCATGCTTGCTGGAAATGTCTTGATTTCATGGCTGTTGGATTGCAGTTAGCATACTTGATCATCACCTACTAAATGGAAAGCTATTCACTCAGGGGTGGATCAGTTTCTGTGGGCTCAGGTAATTCCATTCACACCTACACGTTGAGTGATAGCCCTTCAGGTGGAAAAGGAAGCCAAGAGAAGTAATTGATGACTAGGAATGAGCGCTGAAATCTGAAATGTCAAAATCAGGCACATAAAGACTAGAAAATATACCAGGATAGATAAAATTAAAAAATACAACAAAATTTTTTATAGGGATAACTTTTTCATTCATTCATTCTACTAATCCTCATATTACCCCTGAATACCTTCTCATGACATTGTTAGTACTCCCCCCAGTCACCTTTCCCTGTCAGGAGCGTGTGGAACACTTTGTTCTTGTCATTTGCCGTGGTCTCTTACATGTTCCAAGTCTGTACTCTGCTTTGTTCTTTGTTCTGTCATCCACAGACTTGACAACCTTGCAAACAGAAGATGCTCTCTCTCTCTCTCTTTCTCTCATATACATGTGTGTGTATGTGTGTGTGTGTGTATTGGATTATACTTGCATGTAGGTTTGAAATTTTTACTGTGTCTTTTATATATTCATGAGACAGACTAAATAAACATTGCTAGACTGAAAATTATTTTTTGAAGTACTCTTTGTGGCTTAATTTATTTTTATTTCATTTGAAAGGTAGAGAGAGAGAGAGAGAGAGAGAAAGATCTTCTACCTACTGGTCTACTCCATAAATGTTTGCAAGAGTTGGGGACTGGAATAGACTGAAGTCAGGAGCCCTGAACTCAATCTAGGGCTCTCAGATTGGTTGCAGGGACTCAAGTTCTTGAGTGATCACTTGTTACCTCTCAGGGTGCACATGAGCAGGAAACTGGAATCAGGAATTGAGCCAGGACTCGAATCTAGGCATTCCAATGTCCAAGCAGCTTAATAACCATTGTACCAAATGCCTGCACCTGTAATTATTTGTATTGATAATTACTTAAAGATACTATTTCCAGAAAATAAAGCCATACAAAAATAGTTCATGAATTTAATACCCAAGAAGGTTGACCAAACCACCTAGATTTCAAAGCAAAGTGGTTAGGAAATGGACTTGATAAAAGAAGATATTCCAGCCTGGGGTAGATCTACTAGCACAGTACAGCAAAGCAAAGCCAAGGAAGTTTGAATCTTTAAAAAGAGGGCATGATCTTCTCTACTGCTATGGTAAATTTCTGAGCTGAAAGAGAATTAGTATCTGCTTTGCTAGTGGTCAGCAGAAAACAGGCTTTCTGATACATTGCTTCTGGGAGAGTAAACTGGCCAAACTTTCAGCTAGAACATTTGATTTGGTTTGTCAAGATTACAGAAGCATATGCCTTTAAATCCAGTGCATTTGTTTCTAAGAATTTATTCTAAAGAAATGTTCACTCATGTGCAAAATGACATGCGCACAAATGTCCTTGTTGCTTTGTTGTCCCTAGTGGCCAAAGTGGAAAATAACATAGAAGTTTATCAGTACAGAGTTTGTTAAAAGAATTGTGTTACATACATATATTGGAATACATGTAGCTGCTCTTAAAAATGAGATTATTAAACATTGACATGGGTGATCTCCAAGGCTTATTGTTAAGTAAGCAAACAAACAGAATCATCAAGGCAGAATAATATGCACTGCATGCTACCCTTTGTGTACAATGAATGACATAAAAGATATATGAATTTGTTTGAATGTGTGCAAAATATTTTTTTGGAAGAAAATACCAGAAACTGGTTTCATTGGTTACCCCTGAAAGGACAGCTGAGTGACTGGCGTACAGGGGAAAGAGTGAGACATTTATTTCACTGACTTAAAAAAATGTAATTCACTGAGGTGAAATTCACAAAATGTACAATGAACTATATTAAAGTGAGTGACTCAGTGGCATGTAGTGTGTATGTTCATGACACATGTAACCACCAGCTTTGTCTTGTTCCAAAACATTTCCATTGCTCTAAACCTAAACTCCTTACTCAACAAGCACTTCCTCCCCATCAACCCCGGTGACCAATCATTTTTTTTCTGTCTCTATGGATTTATCTATTCCAGACATTTCATATAAACTAATCATATAACATGAGACTTTTAGTGTCTGGTTTCTTAGCATAATTTTTTTTCAGTTTTTTTTTGTATTTTTGAAAGTTAAATACATGTTAAGTATTACATACTCAAAAACTAAAAAATTAAAAACTGTTTTTTTGCTGAACACCATGGGCTCTAAAGTAGAAGAGCCTTTTAACCTTTTACTTCAGAAATGGACATTCCGAGCAAGACTTAGAAATAAAGGAAGCTACCCTTCCCCATGCAACATCTCATAATCCTTTTCCATTTGCACTCTTTCTTCTCACCATAACAATACAATACACCCTGGGCTGGCGGGGGGTGGGGTGGGGTGGGGTGGTGTGGGGGTGGGGGGGGTGGGGAGGTGGGGGGGTGGGAGGGGGGCTTATTTGGAGAACTCAGTTTTTCCTTGAGTGACTTTTGTCATTAACTTGCAAATAGTGCTTTCCTGTTATTTTACTGAGAACTTCAGCAGCCTGTGAAACTGCCCATAAGCCAAGCTTGGTACCAGCGCTCTTTCTTGGTTCTGTCACCTTGTGTATCACACAGTCAATCAGGAAAATATTGCTATTATACCAAACTGTGGGAGGGAGCCCAGACCAAGGAATTTCTGCCTCAGGTAAGGAAATGTGGAAGTCCAGGGGAGCATTGCTGACAGAAATGTGACTGAACAGCTGTCACGCTGTGCTTTGTCATTTAAGTGGGGATTTCAGAATAATTCCTCAATTCCAACTTGCAGCCTTTTTTTTTTCACTTGACAGATAGAGTTAGACAGTGAGAGAGACAGAGAGAAAGGTCTTCCTTCCATTGGTTCACCCCCCAAATAGCAGCTACAGCCAGAGTTATGCCGGTCCAAAGCCAGGCGACAGGTGCTTCCTCCTGGTCTCCCATGTGGGTGCAGGGGCCCAAGAACTAGGGCCATCCTCCACTACCTTCCCGGGCCACAGCAGAGAGCTGGACTGGAAGAGGAGCAACCGGGTCTAGAACCCGGTGCCCATATGGGATGCCGGCGCTGCAGGCAGAAGATTAACCAAGTGAGCCATGGCGCCGGCCCACTTGCAGCCTTTTTAATACCTAAAATATCGGAGTGGGATAAGAGCTGACATTTCAACTAAGCAGATCTCTTAATTATTTATGTAGAAATGTGCTCTAACACAGTGCAAGTTGCTCAGTGAGCAGATGCTCTCTCTAGAGATAAGAGTTCACGACCCAAGAGTTACTGTACTACATAGACATAATTCCAGCCTGGAGTGACCAACTTGCGCCATGTTGCCCTCCTTGTTTTAACACTGGGAGTTCCATGTCTCAGGATGGAGCAATTCAGCATGTCTCGTCCCCATACTGTAGCCAAGAGCAGGGATGGCCAGGTAAGCCATTATTGAGAAGCTGGTGGGGAAAGAATGGGTTAAATTTCCGAAGTCAGGGAGAGATAGGAAGACTGTTAAACTCTGTTTTTTTTTTGTTTTTTTTTTTCTTAGCTCACACAGAATGTTCTCTGATCAGGGTACAGCTTCGGATGTATTCATGTTTGTTTTCATCATATTTTTGGAACCATAGTTGTCAGGCGGCAGTGAGACATTGCCGTTGTTAAGCAGAGTTGCCACAAGATCAAAGATGTCTTCTAGGAACGCCTTTCTAGCAGTAATGTGTGTGATGACTGTGACAATGTGTGCAGTTGAGAAAACCAAACTCAGAAGTGAGAGAGGAGACCTGAAGGGGGTGAGTCTAGTGGGAGTAGGAAGATGCAGATATGTGGGGAGAAAAGCAAGGAGGAGGTGGTTGCTCTTGGACGGAGGAACATGCCGGAGTGAGGGGAACTGGAAACCACCCATGGCGATGGTTCTGGAACCTGGCTGCAGATTCGAAGAACTTGGGCAAGACTTCTGTAAAATGCTGATGCCTCAGCCCCTTCTCTAACATGATGACTTAATCAGCTACACTTGGAGGCTCAGATACAGGTAATTGTACAAAGCTCTCCAGGTGATTCTACTTCGCAGCCAGGAGTGCCAATCACTGGTTTAAGGCTTTCGGGGATATTTTGTGAGCTTTCGTAGGATGTCTTTCTTCTTGGAAAAACTCCATCAACTATTTTCTTGTGGACACCTTAATCCCGCAGGCATCCCAGGATTTCAGAGAAGGTGAGGCAGATTTGCACTGGTTCTAGAAGAACTGATGACTGACAGCACAGTCTCTTTGCAATGTCTAATGTCCGAGACTGCCATGCTCCTCCGCAATTATCTAGTCATCGAACACTGAAAATGGCCCAATCATTTTATGCGGATCAACTCATCGGATTTCTCCTCTTAGCCATTCTGCTAGGCATGATCTTATTTTCATCTTCCACGTGATAGACCTGAGGCTTGAAGAGGTTATGATGAGTAAGGGTAACAGCGTGGACCAAATTTCCACACTCTTCTTTGTCTCCTACCATGGGCGTCTGTTTCAATGGCCTGGGGGCAGTTCACAGCAGAAAATAAGGTCTACCTCTTGACCCAACCCAGTATTTGAACAAGGGGCAGGACTGAGCCCTCCACTACCACACACTTTTGATTCAGTTTTCATATTCAAGTTTCTACAGAGAAGCCGGAGACCACACAGCCTAAAGACATTAGTGACTGCCCACTGAAGTGAGTGAAAAAGTGTGATTTGTCTAGGCGATTTGTCCAGTACTGGTGAGACTGGTAACACACGAGGGAGAATAAATATTATAAATTGTATAACAGAAGTTTCGAATCTGTTATAGGATAATTCGGGGGGAACAAATGTCTCCATCATGATGCACAATAGTTCACAAATGTTAGTCACATTTCCATTTTTTGAAATGATAGAAAACTTAAGAGAATTTCATGGCTTCTGTTGAAATGAAGCTCTGTATCTGGAATTATTTCAAAACGTTGGACAAACACAACATTAGCTATTAAGATAAAACATGTGAGCAGGATTAGAATAATATAGATCAGTGCTAGGTAATTCTCACGATTCTAGAATTCTGTATCTTAGGTTTCTTTTTTGTGGTTTCTAGTAAAAGACAAAACAAAAGAACATTTCTAAAGGCCATTTGGTTTCCCAGATTATAGCATTCCATTTCATTTTACATATTTGCTGTTGATCCACGAAGCTGTTCAAGATTGCAGGTTCTGAGGTTCTGCTGATTGGTATCCAGGATGCTGGTGAGACCTATGGTAAAACTTTAAAACCTGCCCCTTCACAAAGCACAGCATTCCAGTTTGGTTTTTCCAACTGTACTACCTCTTCTTCTCTCATGGCTTCCTTTTTGAAAACTTCAGGAACCCTAATTAACTCACAGAGGCATTGCAATATTAATGCGAGGCAAATATTAAAAAAACAAACAACCACAGCCGTACGACAAAAGCAACTCCAGAGCCATCCACTTTGTGTGTACAGAAGAAATTATACTGCTCCTCCTTATAAATAAAGGGTTTGCAATGTGCCGCTCCCTTTCTGGAGGGGAGGGGTGCTTACTGATGCTGCATCTGTTTTGTCAGAGCATCAGCTAATGGAGAAAGTTAATTGTGTTGGTTGTAAGGCCACCTGTCACACACATGCCTCATTTCCATACTAATGGTCCAGCAGTGGCAGGCAGTGTGCTCTCTGCAGTCACAGCTACTGCCTCTTTGGAAATGTGGGCCAAATGTGCCTATGCAGCAACTGTAGGCCTTGTATGTGAATGCCTCTAGTATTGTGTCTGCGAGAGCTTGGATTAACCCCCTACTGGCGGCTCCAAACTGGATACGCAGTCAAAGTGGGGACACCGAAAATGCTGCTGTGGGGGTGAGGACCAAGGCCGAGGTGAACCTGCTGGGAGAGACCGCATTTGGAGTTTTGGAGTTTTAGAGCGTAATCTGTCTAGCCAACTCACTCCCTGTTAGTGGGGAGGAAGAGAAGGGGAGAAACGGAATGAAAATTCTTAGTACTTAACTTCTCCTTTAAGAACAGCCTCTACATATTGCTTCAGTGTAGTATTGAGGACTCCATATTTTCACAATCTTCCTTGCCTTTTTGCATATATATCCTTTGGAAAACCTGCAGGTCTCACTCTCATTGGCAGAGGCCAGTGTCGGAGCTCTGCGTAGTGCCGTTCTGACCTGCAAGCGATCGCAAGCAGCCTGGCGTCCTAACTATACGTGCTCTGGGCAGTGCTTTGTCCAGTAGCACTGTTACCAATTGTCTGAATCACAGACACAGCTGAGGAATTGCTGCCCCCAAGAAGAGCTTGATGAATATTTTAGTGGGAGACTATTAGATGTGATTGGAGAGCGGTGGCTGTCCCCTCCGTGAGGCAAGCTAATAACATTGAGAGCTATTTCTCCCAGTTCCTAACCCCGAAGATGGAGGCAAATTCCAGCTTCTGCTTCTTTGGGATCCTTTTGTATATGGCTTTCTGTGACCTTACACAACCGTCATAAAGGGATTTGGGGCCTCGCGCCAAATGCTGCAGCACTGCCTACTCTTAGAGAGATGGGAAACACATGGGCCAGGCTGCTTATGTTTTTTAATGGCTAATTTTCGTAGAATTGGTGATTATTTTAGGCTAGCTTCTCTCTATTCTTGTGTAAACATAAATTTTAGCAAGGATGTCATAGGCATTGGCAGACGGGACCAAAGTCAGGCAGGTAGTGGTTCTGACCACACAGCAAGGTGAAATGCCGTAGGCAGAGACGTACTCTCTGGGTTATGCACTGTCAGATGAGGGTGTTCTGTCTTCTTGGGGGGGTCCCCTAAGGCAGCCCTGGAAGCCAGACCTCGGAGGCTGCAGAATGTAAGAGTACCCTTGCCTCAAAGCCCCAAGGCTGCTGCAAACCCTGTAGGTAGCTGACCTGACTAGGGTCCGCAAGGGCAGAGTTCAGTAGGGTGCTCCAGAGCACAGCAATAAAGAAGGGGGTTTTTAGCCACAATGAGGACCCAACACAGATTCCATAGAAAAGCTTAGTGGCTATTCAGAGTCTGCAACCTCAACCAAGCCATTGAGGCTGCCCAGTGTCCTTGCACATATCCTAAATTAGCCCCTTCCTCCGTTCCTTGTCATAGCTGCCTCTAGCCTATACAAATAATGAATGTATTTGAGAGGCAGAGATAAAGAGATGGAGGAGTCCAGCATTAGAACTGCTGGCAGGAGACACAAACCTATGCTCACGAGAAGGGAAGCTGATGGGGCACTGATGGTTGGTGTGGTGAACTGACAGCTGGTGTGGGTGGGGGGCGTTCAGACCAGATCTTCTGAAACAGGCAAAGGCTCACACTGTCTAGGTCATTGAATTTATCTGTCTCTGTTTGGGGGTTCAGTATCTTCAAGAAGCCAGCCTGGCCTATGTATCCAAAGAGGTTCTCCACTTTTTTCTCTGCAGCCTAAAACCCCAGTCTGCTTCACAAATTAGAACATCCCATATCATATCCAATAGCAATTCACTGAGGCTTATGTAAGCTCCACTGAACTTCACCCAGCCCCTCCACGGCTCCAATGCCATTCCCCCCCAACAAGGTCTTCCTGGATTCCTTTGAACTCCAGGCATTTTAGTTGCCGCTTTCGTCTTCTCCATCTGTTTTTGCCCTGAATTTTAATGTCCTTTTATTTGACTGTGCAGGCGTGTTGTTTCCTCCTTTAGGATACAGGCTCCGTAAGTGTAGGAAACGGAGTTTATGGGACAGTGTTGGGTGTGGGAAAAAAGGAGCAGAGGTAGAAAATGAAAGTCCCTTTGACACAAATTGGTTACTTACTATTTACATTTTAATTAATATTTTCCCTTGGAAGAAAACCCTTGTATTTTGTCACTTACCATGCAGCACTGGGTTAGTTTTTTACACTGGGGTTCATGGTCCTGAGCTGTCAGGATAACCACATCTGCCTACCCCATGGCTTCTTGAAAACTGCAAGAGGAACTCCACTTGTTAACTGAAAGATGCGATCCAAGTGCATCTGTTGGCCAGGAATGGATTTTCTTACGTGGTAGTGTGCGGCTCTTTCACAGAGGGGTTGTGTATTTTGGAGGCAGCTTAATACCCTTGGAAACCTGAAACAAACAAACAAAAAGTCTGACAATCTCAGCTCTAAAATGATTTGCTCCGAGGAAGCTCTCCTTACTTGGTGGGAAGGCCCTCTCCTTGGAGGTCAAGGGCATTGCTCTTGTTTTTCAAGAGTTTCTAAAAAAGAGCACCTGGAATGCTGCCCCAGGCTACAGCAAGGGCCTTCCTGTGGACGGCAGGGGCCCAGAGTTTTTGCAAAAATGTTACAGTAAATTCTTCATATGGGGAAATGAGACTGTTTTGTGTGGAATGTGGCGCAAACATGTGAGAAAAAGAGATTAGCAGAGAGGATTTATCCTTGGAAGACTAGAAAAAAGGTAAATACAAACAGTTGTAATTCATTAAATAATTGTTATGCTGTTACCATTGTAAGAATGATAAATTCTCCCCACTGCACTACTGTTTCAGAGATGGTTTCTTTGTGTCCATTATAAAGTCAATCACATTTGTAAATAGTTAAATCACACACTGGGTTTTTTTTTTATTTCATTTTTAATTTTACTTTGGTAGGCAGCATATTTTTATTCTTTGTGAAGTTTAAAAAACCTTTTCTCCGAGGTTGCTAATGCTCTTTATATATATATATATATATATATATATATGTATATATATGTATGTATGCATATATATATATATTTATTTATTTTAAATCTTTTTAAAAGATTTACTTATGTATTTGAAAGTCAGAGTTACACAGAGAGAGAAGGAGAGTCAGAGAGAGAGGTCTTCCATCCACTGGTTCACTCCCCAAATGGCTGCACAGGAGCTGTGGCAACCTGAAGCCAGGAGCCAGGAGCTTCTTCCGGGTCTCCCATGTGCGTGCAGGGTCCCAAGGACTTGGGCCATCTTCTACTGCTTTCCTAGGCCATAGCAGAGAGCTGGTTCAGAAGTGGAGCAGCCAGGACTAGAACCGGCACCCATATGGATGCTGGCACTTTACCTGCTATGCCACAGGGCCAGCCCCAACTAATGCTGTTTTTAAGTTAACACTTCTCTCCATTCTTTAATATACACCCTGTAGTTAGTATTTAACACTCCAAAAAATGGTACTGGTCATGTTAGTCAACACCCTGTATATATTTTAGTAGGTTGGTTGAGCTAGGTCTATTCATGAAGAAAAATCACAGTGAGTTAATGTCCCTTGGCAGCTATTTTTTTTTTGACAGGCAGAGTGGACAGTGAGAGAGAGAGAGAGAGAGAGAGAGAGACAAAGGTCTTCCTTCCGTTGGTTCATCCCCCAAATGGCTGCCACGGCCGGCGCTGCGCCGATCTGAAGTCAGGAGCCAGGTGCTTCCTCCTGGTCTCCCACGCGGGTGCAGGGCCCAAGCACTTGGGCCATCCTCCACTGCACTCCTAGGCCACAGCAGAGAGCTGGACTGGAAGAGAAGCAACCGGGACAGAATCCGGCGCTCCAACTGGGACTAGAACCCAGGGTGACAGCGTCGCAGGCAGAAGATTAGCCTAGTGAGCCGCGGAGCAGGCCAGCAGCTATTTTTAAAAAACACAAAATATTAGAAAAGCAATAGAGATTAGTGCAAAATGACATGCACAAGGCTTCTTGATAGCAAATTGTCAGAAGCAACCTAAATGTTCATCAACCGGTAACATCTATTTTCTGGCTACATCTGTTCATTGGAATACTATTCCAGGAACTTTGAACTATCCTCACTGATTTAGAGGGCTCTGCAAGGCACTGTATTCAGTGACTACAGTAATACAGGGAACTGTGTAGAACGCTCCATTCTTCATTTATGTATGTGTATATACATATGTATTTGCAGACGTATGTTTTATAAATTTGTAGGCTAACTCTGAAAAGATAAACAAGAAAAGTTAACAGTATGTGCATCTAGGGAGAGGGACTGGATGCTTGGGGAGCATTTGGTGGGAAGAATTTTTTTCACTCTACAGCATCCTTTATCTTTCCTGTTCTTACTACACTCATGTATCGATTATTCTAAAACTTTAGTAAAAACTTAAGGAAGAATAAATGGGTGTCTGATGCAGGGGCAGGGACGGACAAAGGGATACATATTGAAAGCTCATCACATGAAGAACCTTGAGCTCATGGCTCTACATGTGTTAGTACTGAATTTTGTTCCCTATAACAGCACTTAAGTAATTGTCGATGTAAAGTGGAAAGAGTGCTGTACTGGTACATTTTCTAACAGAAAGAACCACATGTAGATCCAAAATGAATGTTGGTTGACTCTTTGGGTTAAGGTCAGAAGTCCAATAAAAAGGAAAGTGAGCGGTATAGGCATTTGTTGGGTCTTCACTTGGATCACTTGTTCCATCAGTGCCATGAGGCATGTCTGCTGAATGAGTGAGAGTTTTTGGATACTGATGCACTTTCCCGTGCATTAACATTCTCTCCATCTCCTTGTTGTTTAGGCCATGTACAAAATAAGCAACCAAGCCCACATTTGTAGTGTTTGATTTCACTCTGCTCCCACCACTGTCAATTGTAAGCATCCAATGCACAGAACAAGGAGTGGGGAAGAGGTGCAGGATAACATACTCTCACCTGGGATTTCCATCTGGTGGCTATAGCTGATGTAAGTAGCCTGAAGATCATAGATGATAGAAATAGAATTGGAGAATGATGGCTTTTGAATGTGGTGCTTTTATTCTTAAAGCACTTTTTACTTATAAGTTTAGAGAATTTAATTTTTCAAGAATTATTTTATGTATTTGAAAGGTAGAGAGAAAGAGATGACACAAGAGAGACTGATTGATTTCCCATCTACTTGTTCATCCCTCAAATGCCCACGACAGCAAAAGCTGGGCTGGACTGATGCCTGGAAACTCAATCCAGGTCTCTCTTGGGGCGACAGGGACCCAACTACTTGACCCATCACCAACTGCCTCCTATGGTCTGCATTAATAAGAATCTGGAATGGGGAGCAGAGATGGAGCTCAAACCTCTGATTGTGGACTTGGGCATCCTAAGAAGCATCTTAATCTCTGCACCAAATGCCAGCTCCAAGAATTTAATTGTTAATAAAGCCTACCTAGAACAATCAGCTTGCAAAATTCCTGAAAATTTAAAAGTGACTCTATGCAGCTCTCACAAGGCAGTATAAACCAGGTTCACTGGGTGGGCAGGACTGAATCCAGCACTTTCTGACTTGGTCACTTCATCATATTTTCCATTCACTAAATCAGTGAGCCCAGTCCTCTGCCTGGAGCATGGTCTCTGAGGTGGAAGCCTGTGTGACTCCTCCCTCAGTATTTCCTAATCATTAGCTGAGCAATGTGAGAAAAGGGAAACCTCCTGCTTGTGGCTTCTTTTCACCTCTCCCTTAGCCACAAAGCTAAGTAAATATCTAGACCAAAGCTAAGTATGTCAATCCCACCCCCTTGCAGGCTCCTTTCCATGGAGCTGGCAGCCAGAGCCCTCACTGGGACAAGTGGCCATGAGGGAGACTTGGGGAGAGAAACCCAGAGCTCTCATAAGGTGCAAACCAGAGGGTCAGGCTCCTACTAGCAGGGAAAGGGATGCCAAAATACTGTCATGCTCACTGTGCTTCTACTTTCCTTTGCTTAGAGTCTACATGATAGGCCAAAGTGTCGGAATGGGTCTTTTCATCTTGGCTGTGTTCGGTCAGCTTGCTTTTATGGGCATAAGTCCTAGGACCAACTAATTGGCTCTGATGCCTGCAGTCCACATACTCAGGCAACTAAAGCCTCAAAACCTCAACTTTTGGCTTCTCCTCTGTTGGGTGGATCAAATGAAACCACACAATGCAGCTCCAGACTCAGAGAAACTTTACCCCTCTTTTCCACCAAGGGTAGAGTGTTAGACCTTTGAATATGTGAAATCAGAAAGTACGGAGCTAAGACTTTCTTCACCTCTGTTTGAGACTTCTGTTGAGATTGCATTTATCCAAATCTCATCTAGGGATGACATATAGGGGCATTGGGGTCCCCATCACTTACACAATCTATTTACTAAGATTTTCTTCTTTACCAGTAGCTAATTGAGCTTTTTCTTTGGAAATCTTTAATTCCCTATTTAATCTTGTGGGAACTATTTGCTTGTGCTAGTTGCTACTCTATTGGAACCTCATGGCTGTGCTTTGAGTGGATGGAGTCCATAAGAGATGTTGTGCTTATTTTTACCAGTACCCTCCCCACTCACTTGCTGTATTTTTACCAAGTGCACATAATCTGCTGGCTCCATGCTAGGTGTTGAAGAAAATCATGGCAAGTTTGCCAAACTTCGTGCTATAGAAATACCGTAGAGAACACAATTGCACTACAAAATATTAGTGCCTTTTTTGAAGTCCAGATCTGTCTGGCACCTGTCTTGCTATCTGCCAATTCTAAATCATGGTCTTTGTCTTCACATGGTTATTCGAGGACCCTCTGGTGATCACAACACTGTGTGGTGAGAGCTATCAGCCAAGGCAAGGTGCAGAAAGGTTATTCAAGAAAAAGCGCCAGTGAAGCTGAGCTGAGCTGTTAAGGTGAGTGGGGGTCAGCCGCATACATGTTCTGCCTGGGACAGTTTTGCAGGCAAGGGGATTGGCCTTTTGGAGAGTTGTGAATTAGGAAGCAGCTTGGTGGTTGCACATAAGAGAAGAGAAGGGGGTTCCTGGTGAGACCTGGCTGCACACCCAGTCCCCACCCCTTGTGTGACCACCCTTTTCTCCCAGTTGTCTCCCACTGTTGTTTAAGTTGCCATGAGTACATTTTCATTGCTTACAAGTAAAAACCATCCTAGCTGAGAAAAGTGAACACTTAACAAATGCCAAAGCAGTGAGCCTAAGTTCTAATTTTGGGGGGAAGATGGGTGGTTAAAGAGAAGTGACTTAGCTGAGAGAAGTCTCACGTGTGTATGGCCAGAGTTTCTCCTGGACAGTCTCTTAGGTCATCCACTGCAACGAAGTTGAGAAAAATTCAGGAGGGAGGCAGACAGGAGAGGGATGGCTTGGTTTCCTTTCCTGTTCACCCAGGACACTGACACCAGCCATAATGCAAGGGACTGGCAGTTTTCAATCATGCTCCTTCTGATAGCTATTTGTGTGTTACTGAGATGGTATTGGATGCATTTTTGCAAGTTGAATTGGGATCCATTGAGAGTTGATAGGTGGAGACTACCGTGGTCAGCCCACAGGGGCACAATGGATCCCCAAAATATTTGGTTCCAGTGATACTAGGGTGCAGATATGGGTTTCACACAAAGGCCCATGTGCTGGAAGCTTAACTGATGAGTTGGAGGTAGTAGAACCTTTAAGAGATGGGATCTACCGGGAGGTGAGGAAGCTAGGGCATGGGATCCCACCCTTGTGAGTAGATTACTGCTGTCTTGAGGGACTTCTAGCTGTCACAGGACTAAATTAGAATTGAAAAAGTGGTTTTTAAAATAATTTATTATTATTTTTATAGTGTACATAATTATGGCATGTATATAAGTGCTTTATTATATATTTGACATAAATATTTTCTCCTTGCATGGCTTATATTTTCATTTTCTTTGTTTTTAAAGATTTTATTTATTTATTTTATAAGATTTATTTATTTATCTGAAAATCAGAATTAGAGACAGAGAAAGATTGTTTATACTCTAGTTTACTCCTCAAATGGCCACAAGGGCCAGAACTGGACCATGCTGAAGTCAGGAGCCAGGAGTTTCATCTAGGTCTCCCACGTGGATGCAGGGTCCCAAGGGCTTGGGCCATTCTCCACTGCCTTCTCAGGCCTTAGCAAAGTGCACTTGATCTGGCAATGTGGGGATGCTGGCACTGCAGACAGTGGCTTAACCTGCTGTGCTACAGTGCCATCCCTAAGATTTTATCTATTTATTTGAAAGGCAGAGCAGTAAAGAAAAATGGAGAGAGAGAGAGAGAGAGAGAGAGAGAGAGAGAGAGAGAGAGAGAGAGAGAGAAATGAGAATCTTTCATCTGCTGGTTTACTTCCCAAATGGCTGCAATAGTTGGTTCTGGGCCAGGCTGAAGCTAGGAGCCAGGAGCTCCATTCTGGTCTTCCACATGAGTAGCAGGAGACCAAGTATTGAGCCATCTTTCACTGCTGTCCCAGGCTCATTAGCAAGGGATTGGATTGAGAGCTGAGTAGCTGAGGCTGGAGCTGTGACTCAGCAGGTTAGAGTCCCAGCCTGTAATGCCAGCATCCCATATGGGTACTGGTTCAAGCCCCAGCTGTTCCACTTCTGATTCAGCTTGTTGCTAATGTGCCTGGGAAAGCAATGGAAGATGGCCCAAGTGTTTGGGTCCCTGCACTGATGTAGGAGATATGGAAGAAGCTCCTGGCTCCTGGCTTCATTCTGGGTCTGACCTGGCTGCAAGTGAATGGAAGATTCTCTCTCTCTCTCTCTCTCTTCCTCTCTCTCCCTTTCTCTGTCTGTAACTCTGCCTTTCAAATAAATGAATAAGCTTTAAAAATAAGACAGCAGAGTAGCTGGGACTTGAACTACTGATATAGAATGTCTGCATCACAAGGGCTGTCTTTACCTACTGCATCACAATGCTGGCCCCAAACTGAGTTGTCATAAGGCAAGGCTACCCCACATGCTTGGCCCCTTCTCTATGCATTTGGTTCACTTTCTTCATCCCTGTCATGTTGTAACACAGATAAGGGGTCCTCATCAGGACATCAGTGCCAGGCTGTTTGAACCTCCTACTACCAGGATCACAGGCCAATCAAACATTGTTACTTGATGAGTTGTGCAGCCTCAGCTATTTTGTTATAGCAACACAAAATGGACTGATGCAGGTGGTAATACCTGTGATGCCACACACACCAATGGGATATGGAAAGTCTTGTGTCTCTCACATTGAGGCTTTCTGGGGAGAGCAGAGCAGGCTCCCAAGCAGATTCAAACATGGCTTGAGAGAGCAGTGAAAGAACTTGGCTTTGTTTTATTGTGGTTGGGGGATGAGACTCGGCTGAGGTTTCCCAGGCTTGGTCAGGGTCTGTGGGACTTGAGCAAAGGAGAGAGCACCCAGACTTTTTTTTATCAGCTTGTCTGGAAGTGGAGCAAGAAGGGAAGAGGGAGGATTGGAAATGGTTTGCAAACATCCAAAGTGGGGCGAGACTCTTTAATATAAAGACATTTCTCAGTATTTCACCTTTCTGATCTGATGGATAACACTGTAGTTTTAAAAATTCAATATGTTAGTGTGAAACTTTGCACTAGCTTCTATCTTAGATGTTTCAAACGCTCTGGTTGGAAAGACAAGCACATGCTAATAGGATATTTTGAAGACAATTTAATAAAGAGGTGATTAACACAAGTATGGGATACTGCTACACTCTGGGGCTGATAGTAACAGCTGGGGCTCCACGTAATCTCCCTTCCTATGGAAGGAGGCAAAGGACAGGTTGCCAAAACTGAGAAAGACAGACAGATGGAGGTAAGGAGAGAGCTTTGTGTGCAGAGGGCACTTCACAGGAGCTGTGCCCTCAGATCAGGGAAATTCACCACCTGTAAATATCTCCTTGAGGCAGGAGCCAAGGAGCTCACAACGCATATGGCAACCTCACATTCCCTTCGCACTCCAAACTCCTGCCAGTACCCTCCTTGGCCAACCCGTCGACAGTGCAAGCAGGAAGCTGCTCACTGGGGTGGCATGGAAAGGCCAGCTCCCGACATGCAGAACAGAATGCAGGTGATCTGCAGGTGCGGGAGCAGGTGTCTCGCTTCAGCAGTTTCATTGGTTTTCTCCTCTGGCAGTGGGATGCGAGTGTGAGTCTACCCACAGACAACAAAGAAAAGGCTGCCCTTTCTCCTGGGAAGGCCCATAGGTCCTACAGACAAAATGTCTGGTATTTTAAACTGGTGGTTTTCACTACCTGTATAGCATTGATTTGTAACATGGAAAGAGGCATGATGTGCGCCCTCATTCTCTCTGTTTTCACTTAATGTTAGAAGTTTAGACAAAAGAAGAGCCAGGATGTGACAACATATAAATCTGTATGTCAATATGCCTCAGAGCTTTGGACATAGTGAGCGCTCAATAGATGTCAGTCAAAGATTGACAGCTGCAAAGATGGCCTTTTCTGTCTTGTCCGTACCAAAGTGTAGTTCCGTTATCAAAGTATCCCATCTGCTTGCCACATACTCTGTGCTAATTAATTCATGTGTTTGGAGTACGTTCACACAGGACAGGGGTACTGAAACTAACTGGTCCATAAACCAGTTGTTTGGTGTTGTCTGCTTCTATTTCTAATCTTTTCCTGTGGAGTCAGAATTTAACGTTGCCACAAATTAAAAACAATGTAACAGCTTTTCTGAAATTTATTTTTCACTCTAAAATGTATTTGCATTTTGAAATACTGATTGCTAGCCTTCGTTTTCGCCCAATTTTGTTTATAGCACTAGAAATAGAGCAATGTGACTTTGTTCCTTTTATTACTTCACTCCGATGCCCAAAGGGATGACGTCAAAATCATTAAGCAAATGGCAGAAAGCAATCAATGTTCCCAATTAGGAGGTCACACAATAAGGAAAGACAAAAATAAAATACAGAAAATCACTCATTGGTTTGGCATGAAAATCTTCAAATTTTCATCAATCCACAAGTAAAACATGGAAATGAGCAGCATGGCTTCATTACTTGGTAATGACTCTCCGGCGAGCAATGGACCGGGTCTGTTGAGTCATAGACAGTTTTGAAAACCCCTCTGGGCTAAAAAAAATTTTTAAAAAGAGCCACAAGCAACTGAGATTGAACTTTTCTCTTGGGGCGGACCTCCAGACTCCTCAAACAGCCCAAGCTGGAGGCTTTTATTCTAGCACACATTCAGGGTCGCGAGAATCACTGCAAGAAGGAGCAATTTTGTGGATTAACACCATTTGGAGAACAGAAGCAAGCATGTCTGCAAGTGTGGCCCTTGAGCACGAGGCTTCCTGTGCTGTCTGGAAAATCCACTCAAGGTCTTTCAGTCTTCCAGGCTCAGTTTTTGTTTTCTTTTTCCTTCCTTCCTTCCTTCCTTCCTTCCTTCCTTCCTTCCTTCCTTCCTTCCTTCCTTCCTTCCTCCTTCCCTTCCTTCCTTCCTTTTTCTTTCCTTTCTTCTTTCTTCCTCTTTCTCTCTCCCCCCTCTCTTTCTTTCTTTCCATTTATTTATTTGAAAATCAAAGCTAAAGAATAAGAGGGAGAGACATACAGAGAGAGAGATCCTCCATCCACTGGTTCACTCCCCAGATGGTCACAACAACCAGAGCTGGGCCAGGCTGAAGTTGGGAATCAGGAGCTGCTTCTGGGTCTCCCACATGGGTGGCAGGGGCCCAAGCACTTGAGCCATCTTCTGCTGCTTTTCCCAGGCCCATCAGCAGGGAGCTGGATTGGATGTGGAGCAGCCGGGTCATGTATTAGAGTCCATATGGGCTGCTGGGGTAGCAGGCCATGGCTTTACCTACTACACCACAATGCTATGCCGGAGGACTCCAAGCTTAGATTTCATGACAAGGATCACTGGGGTTTTTCCCCTTAGTCTGGCAAGCAGCCTAACAAATGAAGCTTTTAGTATGCTGATGGTTATAGCTCTTGATTACTGTCAGGTCAGAATGAACTAAACATATACTATGATGCCGTTCTCAGGGGCAGCTGTCACTTGAATGTGTCAACATAAAATGTTTGCTTTCTGTTACATACATATGAGATTCTTTAAAATACTCTTAAATGAAATGCTATGCTGAGTGCACCCTACACACCGATTGTGTCTGGGAAATCACTCACGGTCAGCACTTCTTGGTGCTGGCTGCAGGGTGTCGTCTTCTGACACAGAGGATTGGCAGTCATTTTGAGACCAGTGGCAGCCTTCATTTGATTCCCCCCAATACTTGTTTTCCCCTAATAGAGCAAAAATTGCTTGTGGGTTGGAATAATTTGATGCAAAAACTAGAAATCTGGGTTCCCAACATGTCCTTCTCTTTCTTTCCCTGTTTATTTAAGATATACACATTTGTTGTTTAAATCCTATTGGAAACAATAATTGTGAATATATTTTGATATTTTCCATTCCTAGATTCTTTTTTTTTAAAAAAAGATTTATTTATTTATTTGAGAGATGCAGAGAAAGAGAGAGAGAGAGAGAGAGAGAGAGAGAGAGATCTTCTGTCTGCTGATTCAATTCCCAAATGACCAACAACAGCCTGAGCTGAGCCAATCTGAAGCCAGGAGCCAGAAGCTTCTTTTCCAGGTCTCCCAGATGAGTGCAGGTGCCCAAGCACTTTAGCTTCTTCCTCCCATACCCGCCCTCCCACTCCCACTCCTGTCCCACCTCCTACTCCCTCTCCCATCCCATTCTTCATTAAGATTCATTTTTAATTATACACAGAAGACCAACTCTATACTAAGTAAAGATTTCAACAATTTGTACCCCCCCAAAACACACAACGTAAAAAGTACTGTTTGAGAACAAATTTTGCAGTTAATTCTCATAGTACAAGTCATTAAGGACAGAGGTCCTATTTGGGAAGTAAGTACATAGTGACTTCTGTTGTTAATTAAAACTCTTATTTATGACATCAGTGATTACCTGAGGCTCTTGCCATGAGCTGCCAAGGCTATGGAAGCCTTTTAAGACCACAAACTCTGGCAGTATTTAGGCAGGGCCATAAACAAAGTGGAAGTTCTCTCCTCACTTCAGAGAAAACCACATCCTTCTTCAATGGCCCCTTCTTTCCACTGGGTCTCACAGAGATCCTTCATGTAGGACATTTGCTGTCAACAGTCTATTGGCTTTCCATGCCTAAAATACTCTAATGGGCTTTTTAGCTAGATCCAAATGCCTTAAGCGCTGATTCTGAGTTCAGAGTGCTGTTTAGGGCATTTGTCATTTTATGAGTCTGCTGTGTGGACTGCTTCCCATGTTGGAAAATTCTCTCCTTTTTAATTCTATCTATTGTTATCAGCAGACACTTGGCTTTATTTACATGATCACTTTGACACTTAATCCTATCTATATGATCAATTACACACTTAATATGATCACTTTAATGTGTAAGATGGCATTAGTTTCACCCAGCTTAATAGGATTTGGAGCGCCCTGGCAAGTTTTTAGCTTTACGCTTAGGGGTAAGTCTGTGGGAATGTGTGCCGAACTGGACATCTCCTCCCTCTTATTCCCGCTCTTATTTTTTACATGGATCAATTTTCAATTGGATTTAAACACCTAAGAGTAATTCTTTGTTAAGTAAAGAGTTCAAACAGTAGTATTAAGTAGAAAAAGAAAAAAGTAAAAAGAATAAAGTAATAAGCTGTTCCTCGGCAGTCAGAACAAGAGCTGATCAAGTCATTGTTTCTCATAGTGTCCATTTCACTTCTACAGGTTTCCTTTTAAGTGCTCAGTTAGTTGTCACAGATCAGGGAGAAAATTTGATATCTGTCCCTTTGGGACTGGCTTATTTCACTCAGCATGATGTTTTCCAGATTCCTCCACTTTGTTGCAAATGATTGGTCTCTTTTTTAAAAACACTGTGTAGTATTCCATAGAGCACATATCCCATAATTTCTTTATCCAGTCTTCCATTAACAAGCATTTAGGTTGATTGCATGTCTTAGCTATTGTGAATCGAGCTGCAATAAACACGGAGGTGCAGCTAGCTCTTTTATTTGGCGATTTAATTTCCCTTGGGTAGATTCCAAGGAGTGGGATGGCTGGATCATTTGGTAGGACTATATTCAGATTTCTGAAGTATCTCCACACTGTCTTCCATAGTGGCTTTACCAGTTTGCGTTACCACCAACAGTGTATTAGGGTATTGTTGTTTGCTGATTTCTGTATGAAATCCATTCTAACCGGGGTGAGGTGAAACCTCATTGTGGTTTTGATTTGCATTTCTCTGATGACTAGTGATCCTGAACTTTTTTTATGTGTCTGTTGGTCATTTGGATTTCCTCTAACCTGGTGTTAAAATGGAAATGGCATAGAAAATTAATTATTTTGAAAAAAAAAATTATGTAGGATCTCTGTCTTTAATGTGCTGTACATTGCTATTTAATGCTATAATTAGTAATCCAATGGTAGTTTTTTCACTCGATGTTGCTATATGGGCAAAATGTTGAAACCTTTACCTAATATATACTAAATTGATCTTCTGTATACAAAGAGAATTGAAAATGAATCTTTACATGAATGGAAGGGGAAAGGGAGCGGGAGGGGGGAGGGTTGCGGGCGGGAGGGAAGTTATGGGAGGGGGGAAGCCATTGTAACCCACAAGCTATACTTTGGAAATTTATATTCATTAAATAAAAGTTAAAAAAAAAATGTCTGCTTACATCCTTGGCCCATATCTTAAACTTGATTGTTTTGTTCTTGTGGAGTTTCTTGATCTCTGTAGATTCTGGTTATTAATCTTTTTTCAGTGGCATAGTTTGCAAATAATTTCTCCCTTTCTGTCAATTGCCTAGTCACTTTCCTGACTGTTTCTTTTACAGTACAGAAACTTCTCAATTTGATGTAATCCCAGTTGTTAATTTTGACTTTGGCTGCCTGTGTCTCTGGGGTCTTTTCCAAGAAGTCTTTGCCTGTGCAAATATCTTGCAGGGTTTCTCCAATGTTCTCTAATAATTTGATGGTGTTGTGTAGAGGATTTAGATCTTTAATCCATGTTGAGTGAATTTTTGTGTTAGGTGTAAGGTAGGGGTCTTGCTTCATACTTCTGCATGTGGAAATCCAGTTTTCCTAACACCATTTTTTGAATAGAATGTCCTTGCTCCAGGAATTGGTTTTAGCTCCTTGATCAAATATAAGTGCATTGTAGATTGTTTGTATTAATTTCTGGTGATTCTATCCTGTTACATTGTTTTACCTATGCGTTTTTGTACTAGTTCCAGTTTGATTTAATTATAACTACCATGTCGTATGTCTTGAAATCTGATATTGTGGTGCCTCTGGCTTTGTTTTTGTTGTACAAAATTGCTTTAGCTATTCGAGGTCTCCTGTACTTCCATATGAATCTCAGCATCATTTTTTCCAGATCTGAGAAGAATGTCTTTGGTATTTTGACTGGTATTGCATTGAATCTGTAAATTGATTTCAGAAGTATGGACATTTTGATGATATTGATTCTTCTTATCCATGAACATGGAATGTTTTTCTATTATTTGTACCTTCTTCTGTTTCTTTCTTTAATGTTTTGTAATCCCCATCTTAGAGATCTTTGACATCCTTGGTTAAGTTTATTCCAAGGTATTTGATTTTTTTGGTAGCTATTGTGAATGTGATAGATCTTAGAAGTTCTTTCTCAGCTGTGGCATTCTCTGTGTATACAGACTGTGAATTTTTGTGTATTTATTTTATATCCTGCTACTTTGACAAACTCTTCTATGAGTTCCAAAAGTCTTTTAGTAGAGTTCTTTGGATCTCCTATATAAAGAATCATCTCATTTGTAAATAGGGATAGTTTGACTTCCTCCTTCCCAATTTGTATCCCTTTAATTCCTTTTTCTTGCCTAATGGCTCTTGCTAAAACTCCAGTACTATATTGCACAGCAATAGAGAGAGTGGGCATCCCTGTCTGGTACGAGATTTCAATGGGAATTCTTTCAACTTTTCCCCATTCAATACGATGCTGGCTGTGGGTTTTTCATAAATTGCTTTGATTGTGTAGAGGAATGTTCCTTCTATACCCAGTTTGCTTAGAGTTTTCATCATGAAAGGGTGTTGTATTTTATCAAATGCTTTTTCTGCATCTATTATGATAAGTGTATGGTTTTAGTTCAGCAATTTGTTAATGTGATGTATCACATTAATTGATTTGCGAATGTTGAACCATCCCTGCATACCAGGGATAAATTCCACTTGGTCTGGGTGAGTGATCTTTCTGATGTGTTCTTGGGTTTGATTGGCTAGAATTTTGTTGAGGATTTTTGTGTCTATGTTCATCTGGGAGATTGGTCTGTAGTTTTCTTTCTCTGTTGAATCTTTTTAGGTTTTGGAATTAAGGTAATGCTAGCTTCACAGAAAGAATTTGGGAAGATTCCCTCCCTTTTGATTGTTTTGAATAGCTTGAGAATAATTGGAGATAGTTCTTTAAATGTCTGGTTCAATTCAGCAGTAAAGCCATCCAGCCCTGTGCTTTACTTTGTTGGGTGGGTCTTTTTTACTGATTCAATTTTTGTATTGGTCATGAGTCTGTTTAGATTCTCTATGCCTTCATTGCTCAATTGAAGTAGGTTGCTTGTGTCCAGGAATTTACCCATTTTCTAAGTTTCCTGATTTGTTGACATATAGCTCTTTTTAGCAACTTCTGAAGACTCCTTTTATGTTTTTGGTGTCTGTTGTTACTGAAGATCCTTTGTGCAGTTCATTTGGCACTGCAGTTGACTATTGCACCAAATGTGGGCTAACACACGGGCACTGATCAGCTTGGAAGTGAGGAGGTGAGGGTGAGATTATACCAACAGAGGTGATCAAACCCTCCTTTCTGCTAAAAAGAGATCTAACATGCCCAACTTGGGTGTCACCTCGGTTACTCGCCCCATCCTGGAGCACTGACCAGAGTTTCCTGGCCTTACCTAGTAACACCTCTGGGTATTCACTGAAAGAGCAGATACTCCACTAAGCCTAAGCCACAGAGGCATAGTTCAAAGACGAAAGCCATCAGAGATAAAAAGCAAGTATTTCCACAAATGCCTAAAACTAAAAGCAGGTATTCAAGAAACAAGAATAAGAAAGACAACATGATCCTCCTCAAAGGAACACAGCAACACTTCAATATTAGAATGAGAAGATTAAAAGAGACTGATGAAATGCCTGAACAGAATTAATCATAGGATTACTCAGATGCAATGAGAAGCAAATTCACAAATTAAAAGTCCTCAGTGTGAGCATGGGTTGTGTTGAAATCACCCACCCCAGTCTATCTGGGTGCTCTGAGTGTTTGGAACTGCTCACAGTGATTGCCCAGAGACCCACCTACATCCTTTGCCCTCTTGTGCAGTCACAGAGTTCCCACAGTCTCAGCACACAATGTTCCTGCAATCGCGGCATGCAGAGGATCTGTTCCACCCTGCTAGCCTCTCCCAACCACAGGGAGCCAGAGACATTCCCAGAGCCAGCTGCCTGTGGGTGCTTTGCCTAGGCAGTTTGAACCCCAGAGCCTGTGATATACTGAGAGACTGGCGTCACCTCACAGTCCTACCTGGGTTTCAGTTCCCTTCAATTCTCCCATACACATACAAAGTCAGTGGGGAACATGGATTTTTCCTTCTGGTAAAATCTCTGAATCATTGGGGCCAGTGCTGTGGCACAATGGGTTAACGTCCTGGCCTGAAGCACCGGCATCCCATATGGATACTTGTTCAAGACCTGGCTGCTCCACTTCCCATTCAGCTCTCTGCTATGGTCTAGGAAAGCAGTAGAAGATGGCCCAAGTCCTTGGGCCCCTGTGTCCATGTGGGAGACTTGGAAGAGGCTCCTGGCTCCTGGCTTCAGATAGGTGCAGCTCTGGCTGTTGCAGCCAATTGGGGAGTGAACCAATGATGGAAGACCTCTCTCTCTCTCTCTCTCTCTCTCTCTCTCTCTCTCTCTCCTCTCTCTGTGTAACTCTGATTTCAAATAAATAAATATTTTAAAAAAATCTCTGGACACACATGTGCATGAGAACCACCAGCCTCAGCCCCTACTTGTTTCACAACATTGCTTTCTCCCCACTGGTTGCTGGGTGTGCGTAACTGCTTACAAGATGGCGTCTTGTACTAGCCAGGTGCTGGGAAATTCCACACTGACTGCTGTTTATGACCAATGTAGCACCCGCCCTCTCTCAGCACCATTGTGGTGGGCTGGGGAGAGAGTGATGTGCTGTGTTTTTTTTCTAATGGGTTAGCAAGTACTATATCCCCCTTAGTGCCCCAGGCTGGACTCACACCAAGCTCTCTCTCTGGCTATATAACCAGTGGCACAGTTTGCTGCAGTATGATCTTACCTCATACTCCAAAGCTGGTGCTTTCTCCAGCTCTCGGCTGCTGGTGTTGTGTGCTGAGTCTCTGTTTGTGCTGCACGTCTGCACCTTCCATAGAGATTCCTGGTGTCCCTCTTCTTTCATAGAAGCTTTAAAAATTGTCATAGTAGAATGTTTGTTAATAATTAATCTAGACAGTGTTTTGATGAAAGCCTTGGAGTTAGAGTTAGAGGGGCACTGTGCTTCTTGGGAGTCAGCCTTGGCCTGGTTGGTTACACTTCTAAGGGGTCCTCACGTCACAGCTGGGTAAGGAGTTGGTCAGTGATGGGTGGATTGAGGCTTTAACTCAGGGGTTTGGTACTGCCATTGGGTTGCTTAGCAACGGATGCACAGGATGCCAGGGCAAGGCACCCAACTTACTTAGAGAGTCCACCATGAAGTGCCTGTGTGCTCAAATGTGTTTCTTTCTCATAACAGTAGGTGGTTATGACTTAGTGTGGATGGAGAAGCTGGATGCTGTGGTTAGAAGCTCCTGGAGAAATTGTGACCACTGCCTCCATGAGCCTTTAATCTGCTCCTTCACCCTCCCTTACAAGAAGCATTTTCCAGCTGTCAACTCTCCTGCTTTGTCAAGCCATGGAAAACTTTCAAAGTCCTTTTGATGAAGACTACCATTTCAGGGATCATTTCTACAGTTTTCAAAGTCCTGTTGATGGTCCAAGCAGTCCTTAGCCAAGCAGGGATTGATGGACTAGCCTGACCAAATTTTCAGCAAGAAACCCCTTGGAAAGTTTCTTTGGAAGCATCCACCTTTCCCGGTCTCCTTGATCCACAGGTGCTTGACTTAGGCTGGGCCCTCCAAGCTAGAAGCACCATAGTGGATGCTTTTGTAGTGCCTCTCTCAAGCTCTCATTTGCATCCTTTTGGGGGCCTCCTCGAAGTCACACAAACATCTGCATTCCCTACACTGTGGAGGCAACACAATGCTTTAAAGCCTCTCAGAAAACCTACAGGACAGTTAATATGATTTAGGTCTATATTTAAATTTTATGAGACTCATTTTCAAGGCTAATAACCCAGTTTACTGTGCACAATATCAAATGCAAATTTTATTACTGACTTGGTAAAAACCAAGCGGATCATCATTAGCATATCTCTTTGCATCACCCTTTTTAGCCAAAAGGTGCACCAGGAGTAACAGTGGGGCTTTTTATATGTGTTGTAAATTACAGTTACTATCTCATTAGATAAACACATTTAAAATCAGGTTATCATTCACTTATATATCAGAAAGTTGTTTGTTCAATTGCAGCGAGTCTCATATTCTAACATATGGTGCAGGAAATTCTTAGACTAATAAAATTTCAAGGTACAGGGAGCTGGTGTCTTGGAAAAAACTGTTTCTGCTCCACGAATGGCTCGATATAATCTGTAATTGCTTTAAAACAATTATGCAGCAGGCTGTTTTGTACTTAATAGTATTTACATCCTTGGTTTTATTAGCAACAAAATGTGAGTGGAACTTGTGAAAGAGAAATTAATTTTTCCACTAAAAGATGTAAACTTTTCAATGAAGTCTCCAGCAGATTGGGGAACTGAGAACATGAAGATTGGTTGGATTCTGATATCTTCAGTTTGTTTTTTATTATAGTCTGTCCCATTTCTCATTAACACAACAGACCATTTAAATAACTATGCATATATTTTTAAAAACTTGTAATATCCAGGCTCCTACCTTGAATTTACATTTTTAAGAGCTTGTAATATTCACATTGTCAAAACTGGATTGGCAGGAGAAGGTTTATTAGAGTGCGATGTTCAGACCTTTCTCAAGGAAGAAAAGTACAGCTATTGTCTAAAGGTATATATTCTGTAATGTGAACTCAACGCCCATTTCAAAACAAGGCAGAAAGCCCAATATTCTTATCTTTTATGGAGATCTTATAATGGAGAAAGCATAAGGATACTTTCATTTTGCTGTGTTATTCCCATGAAGTTCATGGGAGTTTGGGAACTGTAGAGGCAATAGGTGTTGGAAAGAGCTATGAATTTAGCTCATTCACCTGTAACGTAAGAACACCAGGACAATTCAATTAACTGCAGTGAAAAGGCAAGAGCTTTCTAAGTGCTAGTGTAGTACAGAAATGTTAGTCATCACAAATTATTCCTCATTAATTCAGTTGAAGTTATGTGCAGGCCTACAAAATAAGTACAATTTTTGTAGGATTTCTACTCCACTAATTCTGGGTAGATCTTTATCTGTCATGTGATCTATTTCTGGACATTTGCTAACATAAGGCAAGCTTCCCATTTTGACTTTCCCATCTGTATATTCTATATTTGATCAAATGGTACATTTTCTAATATTCTATCATTCAGACTGAAGTGAAAAATGAAAATATTTTAATAACTTTTTCTTATTTAAATAGTGAGGCATCATGGAAAATTTGTATTATCTTTTAGTTCCATTTTCCACAAACTTTCTGTTGTTAAACAACAGAACTTATTCATTCATTTATTTATATTTATTTATTTGAAATGCAGAGTGACAGAGAGAGAAGGAGAAACAAAGAGACGGACAGAGATCTCCCATCTACTAGCTCAAGCCTCAATGCCTGTAAAGCTGGGATGGGGCCAGACTGAAACCAGGAGTCAGGAACTCCATTTGGGTGTCCCATGAGGGGAGCAGGGACCCAAGTACTTGGGCCATAGTCTTCTAACTCTCAGATACATTAGCAGGAAGCTGCATTGGAAGCAGAGATGGATTCAATGCCAGGTACCACCAATATGGGATGAGGGTGTTCCAGTTGGCCACTTAACCTGCTGTAACACAATATCTGCCCCCCTCATGAATGTTTGAAGCCCCCCCTCGGATAATACATGTTCATTTTAGAAAATAGATAAAAAGAAAAAAAGAAGAGTTCCATGTCCTAATGTTAATTTTTTGATGTATGAATACATGTTACACATCTATAAAACATATTTGTACTCATGTGTTCATGTTTTGATGATTGCAATCTCATTATATTTCATTATATAGCTTGATTTTCACTTACTATTATACTATGAATATGTTGATATGCTATCAGAAATTGGAAATACTAGTTGTATTGATCATGCACTATGAAGAAACTGCTTGTCACAAATGAGATTGGTGTAATATTTGATTTCCAAACATCTGGAAAATAGAAAGAGTATAATGAGAACCAATAATATAGTTAGCACTCAAGTTTAATAGTTTCCCAATCTGGTAATAACTGCCTAGTCTTGCTTGGTAAACAGATATTTAAACTTTTCCACCAATTACATGGTTCTTCAAACCATATATATATTGTATATTTGAATGGAATTACATATATATATATATGTAATTGTGGAATATTCAGAAAGTTCATGGGAAGTATGTATTATGACAAAACTATACAAAGATTTCAAAAATATTCTGCACCAAACTAAAGCTGACTAACTTGGTTTGCTGATCAGGATCTAGTGTGAGGCACTAAGATGGACAAGAAATCAGTTTGAAAAGAGTCCCTAGCAGAACATCATGATTCCTTCAAAGGTTGAAGCAAGAATAAACATCAAGTCAGTGCTGAGTGTTGAGTGGAAGAAAGGTAAAATTAATTCTTTTTATTTTTTAAAGATTATTTATTTGAGAGGTAGAGTTACAATGAGAGAGAGTGACAGAGAGAGAGATCTTCCATCTGCCGGTTCACTCCCCAAATGGCAGCATCAGCTGGAGCAGGGCCCATCCAAAGCCAGGAGCCTAGAGTTTCTTCTGGTTCTCCTACATGGGTACAGGGGCTCAAGCATTTGGGCCATCTCCCGCTGCTTTCCCAACCATAGCAGAGAGGTGGATCTTAAGAGGAGCAGCCAGGAATAGAACCGACACTCATATGGGATTCTGGCACTGCAGGCAGAAGATTAACCTACCATGCTACAGCCCCAGCCCTAGGAACCGCTTATTCTTAACTAGAAGTTTATGGGGACAATGCCCCAAGGAAATCAGCAATTTACAAATGGAGAGCTCCATTTTAGAGGGGCTGAGATAGCACTTAAGATGAAGCCTGCAGTGGCAAATCATTCATATCAATTTGGGAGGATAAAAACTAATCTTGTTCATGCTTCAATTGAAGAAGGCCAATGATTAACAGCAGAAATAGTAGCCAACCTGATAGACATCTCAAGTGGTTCCGCTTGTAAGTTTCAACGGAAAAATTAAGCTGGAGCAAACTTTCTTCTTGATGAACACTGAAACTATTGCTCCCAGGTCAACTGCAGATAACATCAGTGTTTTCAATAAAAATTTAAAATAAGCAAGATCAAGATCTGAAGCATTTCTTCAAAGAATTGTCAGTACAATCCTGAAGTCAAGGCACAATCAAAGCCATGGTTACCATGAGGCAGAGGAGTTCAATCAAGAGCAGAGACCATGGTAACAATTGTTTTGGATGCTCAAGGCATTGCATTTACTGACTTCCTGCAGGGTTAAAGAATGATAACGTTTGCTTATCATGAAAGTGTTTTCAGAAAGTTAACTAAAACTTTAGCAGAACAATGCCCACAAAAACTTCACCAGAGTTCTTCTTCACCAAAACAATGGTCTTGCTCATTCCTCTCTTAAAACAAGGGAAATTTTATGAGAGTTTCCATGGGAAATCATTTGTCATCCACTTTACAGCCTCGATTTGCCTCCTGATTCCTTTTTGTTTCCTAATGATAAACATTCATTAAAGTGCACCAATTCTTCTTTTAGTCAATAATATCAAAAAGACAGCACTGAAATGGCTAAATTTCTAGCACTCTCATTTCCTTATAGATGGACTAAATGGCACGTATTTTTACTTACAAAAATGTCCTTTTTAAAACATTTTAAAAATTTACTTGAAAGGTGGAGTTACAAAGAGAAGGAGTGGGGGAAACCATGCACTGGTTCACTTCCCAACTGGTTGCAGTGGCTGGGGCTGGGCTAGCCATCCAAGTCTCCCATATGGGTAGCAGGTGCTCAAGCACTTGGGCCATCATAGGCTGGCCTCCAAGGCACATCAACAGGAAGCTGAATGGGAAGCAGAGCAGCCAGTACTTGAAATGTCATCTATATGACATGTTGACATTACAGGGGGCAGGTTAACTCCAGTCACAAAAAAAGTGCCTTGAACTTAATGGAGTGCATGTTGAGAAATAAAGTCTATGTTTTTAATTTTAATCTTTCAATTCCATTTTCCGTAAGTTTTTAAAATCCCCTTATATGTATGAAAACATCTATGAATTAATGACCTAGAAAAATTATAGCAGTTTCCATAGGGAATAACTTAAACACCAGAAGACTTTTTAACTGGTTAACAGTTACTGTAAAAGTTACCTTTTACTGTTATTAATATTATCCAGTTGCAGCCTATATAAAGGTGTTAAATACTATTAAATATCTTTTTCAATTTTTCTGTTACAATATGATTCATGATAATAACCCCACAAATATATCTCACCATTTTAGTGTGGATAAAGAATCTAATATTAACACAACAGTTTGATTTACATTGTGGCAGTGGCCTGCAGGTAAATGTTTCACAATCATCTCTTTAGGAGGAAAAACTCAGAGATTTTTAGTGTGACTTGATTCTTGCAGCATGATACTTTGACCCACCACTGATGTCAAACCACTCTCTGGACTCACTGAACATGAGGGTGGGAAGACTTGAGCTGAATGACTCTGGTCCATGAGTTTGAGCCGGCTCTGGAATGCACTGCATTAAGAGTTTTACTTAGCTTGAACAAATTGAACAAACAAAAATAAACTTTCCCACTCACTCCATTACTTAGACCCAGGATAAGCTCTTGATTAGCTTAATGATTTCCCAAGTACTTGAACAGTCTCCTAAAAGTAATTTCATCTGAAAAGGGCTTTCTGACAATCGCAAGGACAGCCCCAGACATGAATAAGTTTGAGTGTCCCCAAAGTGTGAGGCTGGGGCAGAGGCAATTCCTAGATTTTGCAACTTACAAAATGAGGCAGTCAGAGTCATTCTCCCAACTCGAGTATGATGTAAAGGTTGATGGGAACACATCTTCTGTTCTTGTCTTGTTTTTATGATTCACTCCCCTTTGGAAGGGATGTGGGAGTCCTTGTCTACATCAGTAAATGCCAGCCTTCCAGAGGAGGATGGTCAGTTCCCTGGACAGCACAGTAAAATCCAAGTTACAGGGGATGGGTGCTTGGCACAGTGGTTAAAGACACCACTGATCTGACTTATCTGACTTACATGTAAACAAATACAATGGTCACATATGTATGATTATACATAAATGTATATAATTATCTATCATATATATAATTTTCAAATGTATCATTTTGTTTACTATTTTTAATTTGAGCTTGCATGAAGTTTTATACAATTTTCACCCACCCACATGTATATATTATGTACATATTCCTTGGCAGAAGGAATTTCCATTTTCTTTTTTCCATATCTAATAGAAAAAGGAGAGAAGATTACCTGAACTAAACACTCTGAAATTTAAGCTCATGTACAATGCAAATTCCTTTTGCAGATAGGCTCCTGGGAAGTTATGACCCAGGGATGCTACACTGCTGGGAGTGTCCTGTTCCCAAATCCTGTTCTTTGTCAGTCTTCAGGGAGGTTCCAGTGCCACCTGAAGGAGAGCTTTGCAATTCCTGGATTCCAACAGGAGAAAGAGGCCACTTTCGAAGACAAGGCTGCTGCCTCTCCCTCCTTCTGTAGCAGCTCTGAGGTCTTCTTGTCTTACTGGTTGTGGCAACATTTGCCTTTGCCTTTTATCTCCTTCATATGATTACCTTTGGGAATCTCAGGGCTGTTTATTATTCTCTTTTAAAAATTAATCTTGGTTTGCTAAGTATTCATGTAATATTGCTATTGTCAGCAAGCGATCTAGGACTTGCTCCCTCATTTCTCTATTCTAAGCCCAACTTGTTCTTTCATTTCTCTATTCTCTTCAAGGTAGGAAACTAATTCTATTATGAAGGAATCTGTAGGATGCACAATTTAATCTTTAGACCTTATAAAAGAGATGGCTAACATTTTTCTGTAATAGCATAGCCAAAATAAGAACTTAATTAATCTCATAGCTAGATTTACTTCGCCATCAGCGAAGTATACAGTAAGTAGAAAAAACCTCCCTTTCAGACCAAAGGGAAAGAAAGTTTTAAAGTGAGAATATAATTTTCCTCATGGGCATTGTCTACCTTAGAAAAACTACTGCAGAACATGCCTGTGACTATAGACTTGTAGTTCAGGCCACCGAAGATTAGAGATGGGACTTGGGCACTCCCTTGACTTGCATCCTCTGGTCTGCTTTAACACAAACCAGGAGGAAAAGAAAGCTCGGCATCAGAAGCAATGGGTGGCAGGCCTATTACTGGCTGATATGTACAGTGATCTGCCCTCAAGGAGACCCAACAGGCCAGTCCACTGCAGTGGCTTTCAATGTGGTAAGCCTGGGCTTCAGCAGAAGTCAGCTTGTGAAGAGCCCTGGCAGCTCTGCCAAGAGTTGGATCACTGGAAATGGACCTGCCCTGGAGTCGAAGGATGCCCAGGTCAGAGCCACAGATCTTACTGGCTCTAAGCTGAAAAGCCCTTCACTCAGCCCAACTTCCAAAGTGACCACTGCAGCTGAGGGGATGGCCAAGTAGGGTCAGCAACATTGCAGGCAGAACTGTAAATTTCTTGTTAGAGATGCCCCCCTGCCTTTACCTGGCCAGCTCTCCACCCAGGCCAGCTAAGTAATGAAAGTCAACAGAGTGCCTTCCCCTAGGAGGTTCATACCTCCCTTAGGATATACCCCATGTGAAGAGATAGATAGGTCTGGGCCTCTTAACTTACAAGGCCTAAAGCCCAACAGATTATTATCAAGCCCCTTCTATCAGGTTCTATTTGCTTCTCAAACAGAAAACTTAATTGTAGCTTAGACAGCACCTTTCTTAGCTCCTCTAATAATGACTCTGTCCTTTGTTCTAGACCCTGTCTAGCGCACTTGGGCCTCATTCCTTTGTAATCATAACCTCTACTCTACCACCAATGGCTCTACTCCCAACCTGTGTGTACTGATGGTCCTCTTCCCCACTTAATGTTGTATAATTGTTCAAACCTGGTAAATGCCACTCTTAGGATCATTGGTTACTATCCTCACTCTGTCTTTTATGACCTTGTCTAAATATGATCAGAGTCGGCAAACTTGGAAGGCTTCCATAGCCTTGGCAACTCATGATGACAACCTAGGGTGGTTACTGGCACCATAAACTAGAGTGTCAATTTGTTGGGTCAACAACAGGAGTCACTGTGCACTTGCTCCTCATGTGGGATCTCTGTCCTTAATGTACTGTACATTTTGATTTAATGCTATAACTAGTACTCAAACAATATGTTTTACTTTATGTTGCTATGTGGGTGCAAACTGTTGAAATCTTTATACTAAATTGATCTTCTGTATATAAAGAGAATTGAAAATGAATCTTGATGTGAATGGAAAGGGAGAGGGAGCGGGAGAGGGGAGGGTTGCGGGAGGGAGGGAAGTTATGGGAGGGGGAAGCCATTGTAATCCATAAGCTGTACACTGGAAATTTATATTCATTAAATAAAAGTTAAAAAAAAAATTAATCTTGGTGCCGTGCCTCAATAGGCTAATCCTCTGCCTTGTGGCGCTGGCACACCGGGTTCTAGTCCCAGTCGGGGCACCAGATTCTGTCCCAGTCGCCCGTCTTCCAGGCCAGCGCTCTGCCATGGCCAGGGAGTACAGTGGAGGATGGCCCAAGTGCTTGGGCCCTGCACCCCATGGGAGACCGAGAGAAGCACCTGGCTCCTGGCTTTAGATCAGCGTGGTGCGTCGGCTGCAGCACGCTGGCCGCAGCAGCCATTGGAGGGTGAACCAACGGCAAAGGAAGACCTTTCTCTCTGTCTCTCTCTCTCACTGTCCACTCTGTCTGTCAAAAAAAATTAATCTTAATTCTTATAGATTTGTGTATTTTATCCCCACACTCCAGGTACTTTATTTGTGTCTTTAACCTTTCATTTCTTTTACTTAAAATTTTAAATTTATTTCACTGCACTTTGGCCTTTTAGTTTAATATTACTTCTCTTATACTTTTAATATTTTATACCAATGGCTTTTTCATATTTGTTTTTACATTTTATCAGCATTCTCTTAATTTTCGAGCTCAGCCTTTATCTTTAACACTGGCTTAGCCCAGAACAGCATGAGGAAGTGGGTGCCTGAGAGGCTGTGGAGGCTGTGGGAACATAAGCCTTTTGGGCAAAAGAGTTTTCTTGTGGAGGTATGTATTTGGGAACTATTAGCATAGATGGATAGATAGATAGATAGATAGCAATTAAATGAATAGGAGCAAATGGGATGCTTTGAGTAGGGTATGCAAGAAGGGACAAAAATCTTGAGGAAACTAAACACTTAAGAGTTCGACAGGGGCTGATGTTGCAGTGCACCAGGTTAAACCTCCAGTTACACTGCCAGCATTCCACATCAGAGTGCCAATTAGTCTCAACTGCTCTCTTTCTGATCCAACTCCCTCCTAATGCTCCTAGGAAAGCAACAAATGATAGCCCAACTGCTTGAGTCCCTGCCACCCAAATGGGAGACCCAGATGGAACCTCTTGTGGATTCTGTATAGAGTAGGGTGTGGATCGAGTACTCTCATTATTCTGGGTGTCTCTTTTTTGCATGATGAATTCTTTTTCAATCTTCATAAAGGATAATTTTCATACTTAGAAAGTTAAATATAACTTTTAATACACATACAGCAAAGTACTGAACCAGATGTGAATTAATCAATTAATTTTTAGAAATTGAATGTAGATGTAAGACAGGAAATTAGTATTCAGATAAGGAAGTAGGAAACCTCTAGTTTCTAGAAGTTGTCCTTATGTCTGTAATGACTAAATTATATCCCTCCCCACATTCTTATGTTGAAGCACCAGCTCTCAATGTGCCTGTATTTGGACAGATATTTAAGCAGATAACCAAGGTGTTTTTTAAATATTTATTTAAAAGGCAGATAGACAGATACACACACACACACACACAATGTTCTATCTACTGGTTCACTCCTCAAATGTCCACAACAGCCAGGGCTGGGCCAGGACAAAGCCAGGAGCCTGGAACTCATTCAGGCTCTCCCATATGAGTAACAATGCTACGGGGAAAAAAGGCTGGGAGTTAGATAAGGTTAGGTGACTTGGAATTTCTGCCAGTCTTGCATTGTAAGTTTATCCCCTCCCCTGTCAGTTTGATACACTCACTTACCCCTGATTTACCTGTATCTCATCCAGGTCCAGGAAGGAGGAAATTCTGTGATGGCCATGTGGAAGTTAACTACATGTCAGGCACCACAAAACCCCCAGAAAATATCACACACATGGGGCTCCACCCAGACCCCACTCTATTTGTTTATCCAATTAAGGATCCACTCCCTTACCTCAGAAAATAAATTGTATCAGGGAGGGACCCTCTTATGCCCTTGACCATGCTAGGAGATCCTTCTTGGGCCTTCTCTCTATCCCTCTCCTCATAGGCAACTCTCCAGCCCACTCATCATGGGTTTTTCTCTGTGTGGGGTAGCCTGCATGGATGCATGATTGTATGTTCACCCTCTCTGTTAAATAAACCCTACTCATTTATGCCTCTGCTTTGAATTCTTATCTCTGTGGGAACTGGAACCTGGAATAAAGATTAAGGTTGCTAAGCCCCAGAATGGAGTGGCAAGCCAGCCAGGAGCAACTAGTACAGGATTGTAATGCCATGGGTGAACAGGGTTGGTGAATGATTCTCTCTCTCTCTCTCTCTCTCTCTCTCTCTCTCTCTCTCCCCTCTCTCTCTCTCTCTCTCCTCTCTGGACCTCTGTCTCTTCCCTGTAAGTTAAGACCGTTACTGTGATCTGTTTAAACCTCCTTCTTGTTCTTTTTTAAAATCTTTACTTTTTAAACTTTTTAATTGACGTTCGACATGCAAATCTGGGTATTCTTTTGCTTTATCCTGCAGATTGTGGGCCAGTGGCAGACTGGGAGCTCTGCTGAGCTTTAAAGGGAAGGGAGAACACATGTTTTTAGGCTGACCCCAAACGTGTCTCAGCAGACAAGGGGAATGTCTGACCATAGCTGTGTACAGTTGGTCATCTGGAGCACACAGTTGCTCACTGTCTGGCTGCATCATGTTTTCAGAGCTAATGTACACTGTGGAATATGCTAGATCCTAGGATTGAGCCACAACTGCTGAATTCCATGAGGCCAACTTAATTTTTTTCCTCTTCCTTTTCTTTAGTGTGTGTTTCCTTGACTCTTCCTCTGTGTGGGGTGAGGATTCCAGTTCTTGTCATCCAGTTACTGCATTTGGCTGCCAGTGGTGGGACTTCCTACTCTGGTGGAAGACACGTGGTCAGTGTCCCCATGTGTCTGATGTAAGAAGCTGGCCAGTGCCCATTGTGCTTCAGAGGCAGAGCATCACCTTCTCTCTCCACGTCAGTTGACTCACAGCTTGGATGAAATAGCTGTGCTAGGGCCTTATGGAAATAATTCCTCATCTTGGCCTCCCCAGATCACTCCAAAATGACAGTAGCCCCTGTGTTTGTCTCAAGTAACTCAGCAGGTAGCCATTGCTTTAGGGATCTCTAAGCATTTCCATGCCTCTTGTAGAGCTCAAACTTCAGGTAAGGTTGAAAAAGCTAACCATGGTCTTAAAAGGACTCTGATGAAGCTTTTTCCTTATTTTTTATTTTCTCCATTTTTTTCCAACTTTTATTTAATAAATATAAATTTTGAAAGTAAAACTTTTGGATTATAGTGGCTTTTCCCCCAATAACCTCCCTCCCACCTGCAACCATCCCATCTCCCACTCCCTCTCCCATCCCATTCCTCATCAAGATTCATTTTCAATTATCTTTATGTACAGAAGATCAACTTAGTATATACTAAGTAAAGATTTCAACATAGACAAACAAAGTATAAAGTACTGTTTGATTAGTAGTTTTACCATTAATTCACATAGTACAACACATTAAGGACAGAGATCCTACATGGGGAGTCGGTGCACAGTGACTCCATTGTTGATTTTTTTTTTTGACAGGCAGAGTTAGATAGTGAGAGAGAGAGAGAGAGAGAGACAGAGAGACAGAGAGAAAGGTCTTCCTTTTTCCATTGGTTCACCCCCAAGTGTTGCACCGATCCAAAGCCAGGAGCCAGGTGCTTCCTCCTGGTCTCCCATGTGGGTGCAGGGCTCAAGGACCTGGGCCATCCTCCACTGCCTTCCTAGGCCACGGCAGAGAGCTGGACTGGAAGAGGAGCAGCCGGGACAGAATATGGCACCCCAACTGGGACTAGAACCCGGGGTGCCAGCATTGCAGGTGGTGGATTAGCCTAGTGAGCCTCAGCGCCAGCCACCATATTGTTGATTTAACAATTGACACTCTTATTTATGATGTCAGTAATCACCCAAGGCTCTTGTCATGAGTTGCCAAGGCTATGGAAGCCTCTTGAGTTCACAAGCTCTGATCTTATTTAGAAAAGGCCATAGTCAAAGTGTAAGTTCTCTCCTCCCTTCAGAGAAAGGCACCTCCTTCTTTTTTTTTTAAGATTTATTTTTATTTATTTTGAAAGAGTTACAGAGAGGTAAGAGACAGAGAGAGAGAGAGGTCTTCCATCTGCTGGTTCACTCCCCAGATGGCTGCAATGGCTGGAATTGTGCTGATCTGAAGCCAGGAGCCAGGAGTTTCTTCTGAGTCTCCCTGTGGGTGCAGGGGCCCAAGGACTTGGGCCTTCTTCTACTGCTTTCCCAGGCCATAGCAGAGAGCTGGATTGGAAGAGGAGCAGCCGGAACTAGAACTGGTGCCCATATGGGATGCCAGTACTTCAGGCTAGGGCTTTAACCTGGTGCGCCACAGCGCCAGCCCCAGGTACCTCCTTCTTTGATGGCCCATTCTTTCTGCTGGGATCTCACTCACAGAGATCTTTCATTTAGGTTTTTTTTGTTTTTTTTTTTTTTTTTTTTTTTGCCACAGTGTCTTGGCTTTCTATGCTTGCATAACTCTCATGGGCAGTTTAGCCAGATCTGAATGTCTTAAGGGCTGGTTCTGAGGCCAGAGTGCTATTTAGGACATCTGCCATTCTATGAGTCTGCTGTGTATCCCACTTCCCATGTTGGATCATTCTCTCCTTATTAATTCTATTTGTTATTATTAGCAGACAATAGTCTTGCTTATGTAATCCCTTTGACACTTAATCCTATCATTATGATCAATTATGAACTTAAGCTGATCACTTTGACTTTTGACATGCCACCTTGATGCGATTGAATTGGAATCCTCTGGCATGTTTCTAGCTCTACCATTAGGGGTAAGTCCGTGTGAGCAAGTGCCAAACTATACATCTCCTCCCTCTCTTACTCGCACTCTTATATTTAACAGAGATCACTTTTCAGTTAAATTTAAATGCCTAAGAATAATTGTGTGTTAATTAAAGAGTTCAACCAATGGTATTAAGTAGAACAAAAGAATACTAAAAGGAATAAAATAGTAAGTTGTTCCTTGACAGTCAGGACAAGGGCTGATCAAGTCATTGTTTCTCATAGTGTCCATTTCACTTCAACAGGTTTCCTTTTAGGTGCTCGGTTAGTTGTCACAGATCAGGGAGAACATATGATATTTGTCCCTTTGGGACTGGCTTATTTCACTCAGCATGCCAAGAGACCTTAGAATCGTGACTTAACCTATTGCCTATTGCCCTCCTTAGGATGAGGCTAGCACCCAAGGCCACTTTAAAACTAACCCTCTCAAAATGTGGGAAACTTATTCACTTCTGACGTCCTCTTTGACTTGGATATGCAGTACAAGATAAAGCACATCTTCAATCTGAGTCAGGTACAAAAAGTTTTGACAGAATATGATAACAAAATTCTCCCAGAGCCAGATCCCAAAAGTCATGAATAGCTGGTCTCCCCGGGAGATCTAGTTTTGTTAAAAACTCAGAAGGAAGAATCCCCTTCTGACCAATTGCAGTCTAAATGGCAGGGACCTTGCCAGGTGCTACTTAGCATTCCTTCAATAGCTAAACTACAGGAAATTTCTAGCTAAGTATATCTGTCAAGAATTAAACTTTACTTCTTGCATCTTCACAGGTACATGCAGAGGCTAAGTTTGCCTACCCTTGTGAGCCAACTGAAGACCTGAAATATCTCTTCAAAAGGCTAAAAATTTGACAGCTTCTCAGAGAAGTGATGGTCTTGTAGGGACCATGGCCATTGACAGTAACCGACAAAAATCTTTCCAGTTCTTGAGATAGATTCACTTTATCAGCTAGACAGAGATTTATGTTCCTTAGACAGACAGGGCCTACAACCCAACTCAGTATAAAAATGTTTCAGAAAATGGACTTTATGGCTTCAATCTCTCTTTAAGAGCAATGAACAAGTATCTCTGAGGGAGGAATGATATTAGGAGGGGAGTTAGGAAAGATTAGATGACTGGAATCTCTGCTAGAGCTACATTGTAACTTGATCCCCTCACCTGTCTGTTTGATATGCACCTGTGCCTCATTTGAGACCATGAAGGATGAGGTGTGATGATGGCCGTGTGAAAATTAAACTCCATGTGGAGACATGAAAATCCCCAAAAGGCTCCTGTACACTGAGCTCCACCCGAATCTCACATTGTTTATTCAATTAAGGCACCACCCCTACCTCAGAAAGAGCCTGGTAATTGGGAAGGTGTCCTCTTCTGCCTGTGGCCATGCTTGTGGATCTTATTTAGGACACTTCTCTCGCCTCGTGGGTATTACTATATGATGAGTATTACTATATGTGAGGTGGCCCCACACACATGGGAATGTATGTTCACTCAGTCTTTTAAATAATTATGTACTCTATTAATTAACTAAATATTGTGTACTGTATTTTACCTCTGTTTTGAATTCTTATTGCTGTTAGGGCAGGAACCCGAAGTGGAGATTAAGATACCTTGGCCCATAACTACTTGAGCAACAGTGACCCAACTACTTGAGCTATCACTTGCTGCCAGCCAGGATGTGTATTAGTAGGAAGCTGGCTCAAAAGCACAGCTGGAGCTCAAATCTGCTACCAGAGATGGCTAGAAGAGAAGTTCTTGTCTCTCTATGAGAAAAGAATTTCATAGTAGTAGTACGCAAGGTAGCAAAGTTTAATGAGTTGGTACATCTGACAGGCTGGATGAGAAATTCAACATAAGAAACTGAGTGTGCATAGTCAACATTCAGACTGGGGTTTATATAGGTATGGAGTCCAGTTCTTCCATCATTTCTCCTTCTCCTTTCCTCTCCTTATGGGATATTGCCAGACAAAGAGCTTTCTGGGTTTAAAGTTCATGAAATTCTCCCCCACCCTACAGTGTTTCATTATTCAATGTTATAAGGCTGTGTAGCCCCTTGGCACTAGGCCAGGAAGATTATTCTGGGATGTCTCCAAGGGGGGAAGTCTGGGACTATGTACAAAGTCTGGGACTATGTACAAAGTCCTACATGCGTAGGACTTTGATATGCAAATGCGGGGCTGCTCCACAGTAGCTCCTACAGCTAATGCATTCCTTCCTCCTGAACTTCTTGTGTTTTCCCTTTGGCCTCTTTAACTAACTAGTTAATGTCTACCTCCCCATCTAGTAAACCCGTGGACTCTGATATGGGATGCAGGCATCCCGAGCAGCAACTTTATTGCTATACCAAATGTCTGCCCCATGGTAATTAAGATTAATGAGCTCATAAAAATGGAAGCATAGACAAAAACAGGTGTCCTAGACAAGAACAGGTGTCCTTGTTAGAAGAGGAAGAGACACAAAGGATGTACACATACAGAGAAAACGTCAGCTGAGAATGCAGGAAGACGGCAGCCGTTGGAAGCCAAGGAGTAACCAACACTGCCTGCCCCTTGATCTTGGACTTCTATGTCCAGAACTGGGAAAAATATATTCTGTTATTTAAGCAACCCAGTCTGTGAGCTTTTGTATGGCAGTCCTAGAAGACTAATACAGCATCCTTCCATGGATGACACTACCTAAGGAGAACTACTATTCTCACTTCTAAGAGCATGGATTAATTTTGTCTATTTTTAAACTTTATATAAATTACACCGTTATTACCTTGTGTCTGACTTCTTTTGCCCTGTAAAAGCTATGAATTACCCTTTATGGACTATTTTAGTTGCATCCCACAAGGCTTAAAATACTTTATTAGGACTTCAGTTCAAAATATTTTATAAGATTTATTTATTTATTTGAAAGTCAGAGTTACAGAGAGGGAGACACACACACACAGAGAGAGAGAGAGAGAGAGAGAGAGAGATAATCTTCCATCAGCTGGTTCACTCCCTAGATGGCTGCAGGGAGCCAGGAGCCAGGAGGTTCCTCTAAGTCTCCCACATGGTGGCAGGGGCCCAAACAAGTGGGCCAGACTCTGCTGCTTTCCCAGGACATTAGTAGGGAGCTGACACAGAAGCAGAACAGCCAGGATATGAAATGGTGCCCATATGGAATACTGGCTAGTCAGGCAGCAGCCTTACCCACTATGCCATGGAGCTGGCACCAGTTTAAAATATTTTAAAATTTTCCTTGTGATTTCATCCTTGATCCATTAGTCATTTCTGGGTATGCTTCTTAATTTTCAAATATTTGGTTTTCCCCCAAGTTATCTTTTTATTATTGATCTTTAAGTTCATTGTGGTCAGCCTGCAAGCTATATAATTTAAATATTTTTCTTTATTGAGACTTGTTTTATGGACCAGAAAAAGAGAGACTTTAGTGAATTTTTCATGTGCACTTGGAAAGAGCGTTCATACAGCAATGGATGGGGTAGTGTTCTGAATATGCTAATAAGGAAATTGATAGTTTTTCAAATCTTCTATTTCCTTACTGATTTTTTATCTACTAGTTTAAGTAATTACTGACACATTATTGAATTTGCCCTGTAATTGTAGATATGTCTATCTCTCCTTTAAATTCTTTGACTTTGCTTCATGTATTTTGAAACTCTTATTAGAGGCATACACATGTAGGGTTACTGCCTCTTGATGAACTGACTTTTTTTTTTATGACAGGCAGAGTGGACAGTGAGAGAGAGAGAGACAGAGAGAAAGGTCTTCCTTTGCCGTTGGTTCACCTTCCAATGGCCGCGCTGATCCAAAGCCAGGAGCCAGGTGCTTCTCCTGGTCTCTCATGGGGTGCAGGGCCCAAGCACTTAAGCCATCCTCCACTGCACTCCCGGGCCACAGCAGAGAGCTAGCCTGGAAGAGGGGCAACCGGGACAGAATCTGGTGCCTCGACCTGGACTAGAACCCAGTGTGCTGGCGCCGCTAGGCGGAGGATTAGCCTGTTGAGCCACGGCGCCAGCCTGATGAACTGACTTTTATCATTGTTAAATACCCTCTTTATCTCTGCTAATTTTCTTCACTTTGTAGCTTACCTTAATGTTAATATAGTCACTGCAAGTTTTTAAGAATTGGTGGGGCCGGCGCTGTGGTGTAGTGGGTAAAGTTGCCCTCTGCAGTGCAGGCATCCCATATGGGCACCAGTTCGAGCCCCGGTTGCTTCACTTCTGATCCAGCTCCCTGCTATGGCCTGGGAAAGCAGTACAAGATGGTCTAAGTCCTTGGGCCCCTGAAACCACTTGGGAGACCCAGAAGAGAAGCTCTTGGCACTTTGTTTTGGATTAGCCCAGCTCCAGTCATTGCAGCCACTTGGGGAGTGAACAAGTGAATGGAAGATTTCTCTGTCTCTCTCTCTGTCTCTCTGTCTCTGTCTCTCTTTGTCTCTCTCTCTCTCTCTCTCTCTCAGCTGCTGCCTCTCTGTAACTCTGCCTTTCAAATAAATAAATAAATCTCTGGAAAAAAAGAATTGGTGTATCCTTTTCCATCCTGTTGCTTTTTATCTAGTTCTGTTTTTATAGTTAAATCATGTCTATTGCAATCAGCATGTAATTGAACCTTGCTTTTTTCATCCAGTCTGCCTGGTTAAAATAAAATGAATGTCTCAGGTAGTGTGCAGCATATTGAAAGGTGCCAAGCTGGAGGAAAGTGACAGAGCAATCCTTGGGGTAGAGAACACCAGGGAGCGTGGAGGAGATGCAATTGGAATGCTTTCAAGGACCAGACCAAGTCTGGAGACCAGTGCGAATTTTAGTCCTTTTTCTCAAGCTGAGTGGGGAATCAAAGAAGGATTTCAGCACAGAAATGTTGTGATCAGAAAGGCCTCCCCTTAAAAACGTCTCAGCTAATGCCCAGGTTACTTCCTGAGTCTTCTCTATTGGGGCTGGCTACAATCCAACATCTATCACTACCTTTTTCTCCGTCAGGTCTCACAGCGTCACCTCCTGCACATGGATGGATCTTAAGCAGCCAAGAGGATACCTAGGCAGAATTCATAGCTCCCTTTCTGCCAATTTCTCTCCTCTTTGATATCCTGTCTTGCAAACCACAGCTACCACCCAGGTCATAAATTCTAGTCCCTATTTCTCTGTTCAGTGACAGTACAGCTCTCTGACTGCGGATCTGAAATATACAAGAAGAAATTATACAAGAAGAAAGTTGAGGTGAATGCACAAGTCACTTCATTAGCTTTCTTTCTCTCAAGGAGCACAACCTTGCACTGCTCACCAATGCCTAAAAACAGTTGCTTCATCATTTTATCTCCTGTTATAGCCATTTACTATTGGAGGGTAAATCCAATACACCATCCCATCATGGATGGAACCAAACTTCATGGTGTCTTCTTTTTTAAGCTGTTTTCTTTTCTTTTGAGGGGATGAGGAAAGGTAGCAGGACTTACCCTTGCTCTCTTGTATAACACAAAGAATAAGAGCGTGCCATTTCCTTTAAAAGGCAACTGTGTATTACAGAAAAAAAAAAGAAACAGAGAATGCATGGTTCAAGCTGGCTTTGCTCTGAATTTGAGGGTTGTTGAAGTTAGAAACCATCTGCATCAGAATCCCTGGGCTCTACCCTCTTCTGAATCAAAATATCTTGAGAATGGAGCTTGAGAATCCTCATATAATTCTATGTTCTCCAAGACTGATAAGCCATTTTCACTGGAGAATGGCTTTCTCTATTTTTTAAAAAATTATTTATTTATTTATTTATTTGAAAGACAGAGAGTTACAGAGAGGCAGAGGCAGAGAGAGAAAGAGAGAGAAGTCTCCCATCTGCTGGTTCACTCCCCAAATGGCTGCAACAGCCAGAGCTGTGCTAATCAGAAGCCAGGAGCCAGGAACCAGGAGCTTCTTCCAGGTATCCCACACAGGTGCAAGGGCCCAAGGACTTGAACCATCTTCCACTGCTTTCCCAGGCCATAGCAGAGAGCTGGATCGGAAGTGGAGCAGCTAGGTCTCAAATAGGCGCCCATATGGAATGCTGGGACTGCAGGCGGTGGCTTTACCTGCTATGCCACAGAGCCGGCCCCAGAATGGCTCTTTCTTACATGCCTTCTACTGTTAACAGTCAGATGGGCAAGACTTACAGAGCCAGGAATGTGGCATGGATGGAGCAGAGGTTAAGTAGCAGAGAAAGGGAAGACTCTGAGGAAGTCTGCGTTTGGCCTCAGATGCTTTGGGTTCCACCAAACCCAGCGCAGCTCACCAGACAGGAGAAGAGCTGGAAATTTGGAACCAAAGCTCCTGCAAGTATTGAGGAGTCTCCCTGGAGTCCCAAGTGATGCATGTGGTAAAACAACTGCAATATCAAGTGGCTGCTGGGAATTCTAGCATCAGCAGCTGTTTGCCTTTCCCGCATATTCTTCAGACAGCCACCTTCTCTGTGTAACCTGGATAAGAATCATACTACAACAGATCTGTAAAACATTCAATATACAGATTTTTAGAAGAAATTGTGTGTTTGTTGGTTTGCTTAATGCAAGTTGGCATAGATATCATTTCTTAGTGAATAAATTGATAACAGGGAATGGTTAGATGTTTACATGATCTGCACCTTTTAAACTCAGTTTCCCCAATCTCTAGCACAGTGCCTATCACATGATAGACATTCAATAATACTAATGGAACAAACAGCCACATACAATGACATTATGTTTCTTCTCTAAGCAGGGCTGCTCATATTACTAATTCTAAGCATCTGAACTGATGCCCCAGAAGCTGTGGTTTGATTATGATTTATGCTCCCAGTTTTTGTAGAACATTTATCTTTAGGGGCCGGTGCCGTGGCTCACTCGGGTAATCCTCCGCCTGCAGCACAGGCATCCCCTATGGGCACCGGGTTCTAGTCCCAGTTGCTCCTCTTCCAGTCCTGCTCTCTGCTGTGGCCTGGGAGGGCAGTGGAGGATGGCCCAGGTGTTTGTTTATGCCCTGAACCCACATGGGAGACCAGGAAGAAGAACCTGGCTCCTGGCTTCGGATCAGCACAGCGCTGGCTGTGGCGGCCATTTGAGGAGTGAACCAACGGAAGGAAGAGCTTTCTCTCTGTCTCTCTCTCTCACTGTCTATAACTCTACCTGTTAAATTAAAGAAAAAGAATATATAAACTCTTCCGTTAATGATATTAAGAGGGTGGAAACTTAGTCTAACTATGGTGTTTAGCGGTAGCGTCTTTGGCAAGGGATTTGATTACACTGGGTCTCTAGTGTCGATCTCCATGATTAAATCCTGGTGACAGAAATCACACAGATCTACTCAGATACCTGCAATCCCTATCTCTTGCCATTTGATACTTCACACTCATTCTATCAGAATTGGAATGTACTAACATGGATGAACAATAGTAGACTCATACTATATAGGTAGGCCCAGAGCAGCAACATTAGAATGTCTCACAAACAAATAGATTGTTTAAAATGATGAAAATTTGTTCTATATACTCCTTAAAAATGTATAACAGAAATACTGGCAGTAGAACTAAAATTTGAAAAACTAAATCATTTGCTTTTCCTTAAACAAAACAAATTTGAGAAAAGTTTTGGGATTTGAGCGTTAGACACCCAATCCAGCAAAGACCTGTGGTGGCTTCTTGGTAAATGCTAACTATGCATCAATCAAAAACCTTATAGGCTAAGTGAAGTAGGATATGTGCTGGGTAATCAAGAAATTTTGGATGGAAACATGCTTCATCACTTACATACCACTAAGAAAGACAAAAAATAAAATAAAAGGAGAATGATGCTGTTGATTATAGAGAGTGTTTTCTTAGTATCTTGGATTTTTCACACAAATATGTCTACCTCAGCAGGATTCTCAATGATACAACCTTTCTTTAGAAAGTGCTCCTCTGGAGTCCTCCTCTTCTTCCTCCTCCTCCTCCTCCTCTTCCTCCTCCTTCTCCTTCTCCTTGTATACCCACTCAGTGGTACAAGGTGTATATAATTCAGGCTTTTCCTTTCCAGAGTCATTTGGGATTAAGGTGGAAGAATCATGAGCTTTCACCTGTCAGTATGTCAGGGTACTTTTTCTAAGAACAGGAACGTTCCTCATAGATAACCACATTGCAGCGATCAAATTCAGAAAATTTAACATTGATCAATACTAATATTTGCTCTTCAATTGCTGTTCAGGATTCTTCCAATTGTCTCAATAATATCTTTTCTAGCAACAATCTTTTTCTCAAGTCAAGGAAATACATGCCATTTATTTGTCAAGTCTCTTCATCCCCACGGCCCCTTTTTCCTCACTCTGTCTTCTTTTATGTGGAACAGCTCCTTAGTCTTTCAATGACTTGACTTGTTTTTTAAGTCACACCCATTATTTTGTAGCTGGTCCCTCAAATTGGGTTTGTCTGATGTTCCATCAGCATTTCAATCAAGGTTTTGTACTTTCGATACATGACATCTGTTCATCCCTTATTGATGAGGCTGACTTTGATCATCTGGTTAAGATGGTATCTACCACATTTCTCCACTATAAAGGTTCTTCTGTTACCATTGTAATTAATAAATAATCTGTAGAATAACACTTTGGGACCATAATGTTCCTCACCAAGCCTTCATCTAGTGCTTTTACCATCCATTATTTATTTCTGCTTCACCCGGTTACTACCAAGATAAACCACTGACACCCATTGCTGTTGATCCTAAAATCTTGTCAGACGTTACAAACAAAATGTTTTCCAGCAGGAACCAGGTAGAAATTAACAATATCTCAACTCATATAGTACCAACCAGGCACCTGACTCAGCTGAAGTGACAATACAAGCAGCTAAAGTCAAGCCTGAGCATCACAGCTAATGACAATCATTTCACAAATGCCACCAGCAGATGTGGGATGCATTTGATTGTAACATAGATCCTGATGTCAGTAATGTTAAAATGTATTTTTAAAAATGTGTACCTTACTCTGGCCTCAGAATCAGCCTTAAGGCATTCAGATCTGGCTAAAAACCCATGAGAGCATTTCAGGCATGGAAAGCCAAGACACTGTGGCAACAAATGGCCTACATGAAAGTTCTCTGTGAGTGAGGTCCCAGTAGAAAGAAGGGGCCACCAAAGAAGGAGGTACCTTTCTCTAAAGGAAGGAGAGAACTTCCACTTTGATTATGGCCCTGTCTAAATAATGTTGGAGTTTGTGGACTCAAGAGGCTTCCATGGCCTTGACAGCTCATGACAATAGCCTTGGTGATTACTGACATCATAAATAAGAGTGTCAATTGTTAAATCAACAATGGGAGTCACTGTGCACTTATTCCCCATGTAGGATCTTTGTCCTTAATGTGTTGTACTATGAGAATTAATGGTAAAATAGACTTCAAACAGTACTTTATACTTTGTGTGTCTGTGTGGGTGCAAACTGTTGAAATCTTTACTTAGTATATACTAAGTTGATCTGATTCAGATGCTCCATCAGCATCTGCATACACTGTGGAGGAAGGAAGCACTAATGTTCTCCCTCTGTTTCTATCTATCTCTATCTCTATCTCTATCTCTATCTCTATCTCTATCTCTATCTCTATCTCTATCTCTATCTCTATCAACTCTCTCTCTCTCTATCTCTCTATGTGTCAATATTGTTATCTATCTATGCCTTTTTCCTTGAAAGAAGAGTGACTCTTCCAGCAGAATCCAAGCTGAGGAGCCTGCACGTGGTAGCAGATAAAGCCACCGCCAGAGGCACCAACATCCCATATGGATACCGGTTCCACTTCTGATTCAGCTCCCTGCTAATGGCCTGGGAAAGCAGAGGAGGATGACCCAAGTGCTTGGGCCCCTGCACCCATGAGGGAGACCTGGAAGAAGCTCCTGGCTCCTAGCTTCAGATTGGTCCAGCTCTGGCCATTATGGCCATTTGGAGAGTGGACCAGCAGAGGGAAGATTTCTCTCTCTCTGTAACTCTCCCTTTCACATAAATAAATAAATAAATATTTTTAAAAAAGAATCCTAGCAGAAACATGCTATGATGTGCTGTTTAGGGTACAAATGAAGACTTGTTCTTTAGTTTTTCCTTTTAATTACTATCAAAATCCCTTGAGACCTCTGCATTTCTCAACTCATCCAATAGCATGAAAGGAAGATTACTGATCCCAGTAAGCCTGCCTCTGAATGCCAGCTGCAGAGTGAATAAGAAACCCATTGAAAGCTTGTGCTGGTCCTGCACAATCCCACAAACACTGCCCCTGCTGCAGTGATGCAAGCCCGGATCTCTTCAGGGCTTGGGTGCTGCCCCTCTTTGGGGCGTCCTGCTCCTGCTCTTTCAGGTCACCCTGATCTGTGATGCAAACCCCCTAAGAGAAGTGACTCTCGGCTCAGCTTCCAGCCCCAGCTACACATGGTACTCTCTGTATTTGGTCCCTTGCGTTGGCCTGGGTTTGGGCTTCCCCTTCCAACATGGAACTCCACTTCAGGGACTCTTGGGTCTTGATTAACATATGGAATTCAGCAGGAGCCACCCTACCCTCTCAGTTTGGTTCTAACCATGTTGATTCTAGAAAGGGGATTCAGCATCTCAATCTCCTTTTTCTTGATTGCCTGTTCTGCCCTATGAGAAGATGCGCACACTGAGCAACATGGTGAGAGGCAGTCATTGTCAACCTCTACAATTTCTGTTCTATGCTTTCCTTAGGAGAATGGATCCTTCCTCATCCTAGAATATGTAATTGAGAGGTATCTACCCAAAGGTTCTTCAGAAGTCTACCTAGTTGACTTGCAGTGGCCAACTTCTTGACAAAGAATTCCCAGCAAATTTTCTCACTAAAAATATTAAGTTGTCTTTCACCAGGTACCTTCACCACACACACACACACACACGCACACACGCACACACACACACGATGTTTGGCCCCTCCCATTTTCCACATGCTTGGGATGACATGACACTTCTTGGTTAATTGTAAACCTTATTAATCACCCTCCTCTGGCCATAGTTGCTTTGAAGTTTCTCTATTTTTTCCACATGTTGTTTTATTGGGTTATACTTTGAAATCAAAATTCATTTGTTACTAGTTAGCACAAAATTGAGGCCAAGCTTTAAAATATATAACTTATCAAATTTATATTCCAATATTTTTATTCCCCAGAAATCCTTTATTTAAGGAATACAAACTTCATACATGTCATAATTAAACTTTAGGAACATGGTGATTCTTCCCACCATACCCGCCCTCCCACCCACTCTTCCACGCCTCTTTCTCCTTTCTCTCCTATTCCCATTCTTGTTTTTTAATAAGATCTATTTTCAATTAACTTTGTACATATATGATTAACTCTATGTTAAGTAAAGAGTTAAACAAATAGTATGAAAAAAAACCTGTTCCTCAACAGTTGAGATAAGGGTTGTTCATAGTCATTTCTTCTCAAAGTGTCAGCTTCTCCTCTATAGATTACCTTTTAGGTGCTCTATTATTTATCACAGGTCAGGGAGACTATGTGGTATTTGTCCTTTTGGAACTGGCTTATTTCACTAAGTATGATGTTTTCCAGTTTCACCCATTTTGTTGTAAATGACCAGATTCACTTTTTTTTTTTTTAAACACCGTGTAGTGTTCCATGGTATTTATATTCCATAATTTCTTTATCCAGTCTTCAGTTGATGGGTATTTGGGTTGATTAGAATCCAGTGACCCATACTATCTACCTTTTTATAAAACTTTATTTGAAGAGTAGATTCTTCTCATTGCGATAGTAATGAGACAATCAAATGCTATAAAAATCAATTTTGGGGGCCGGCGCTGTGACTCAGTAGGTTAATCCTCTGCCTATGGCTCCAGCATACCATAGGGCGCCAATTCTAGTCCCAGCTGCTCCACTTCTGACCTAGCTCTCTGCTGTGGCCTGGGAAAGCAGTAGAAGATGGCCCAAGCGCTTGGGTCCCTACACCCACTTGGGAGACCCGGAGGAAGCTCCTGGCTGCTGGCTTCAAATCAGCTCAGTTCTGGCCGTCGCAGCCAACTGGGAAGTGTACCAACAAATGGAAGATATTTCTCTGTCTCTCATTCTCTCTCCCCCTCTCACTATCTGTAACTCTACCTCTCAAATAAATAAATAAAAGCTTTAATTTTTTTTTAAAATTAACTTTGATATGACCATTCAGTGGATATTATTTGGCAATAAAAAGAAATGAGCTATCAAACAATGACAAGATACAGATTAAAGTTGAATCCATATTACTGCAATGAAAGAATTAAACTGAAAAGGCTACACACAGTTTGATTCCAACTACATGACATTCTAGAAAGGCAAAGCTACAGACAGTGGTTTCCAGGAATTAGGAAGGGAGGAAGGGGTGAAGAGGCAGTACTTTTTCAGGGCAGTGAAACTACTCTGCCCGATACTCTAATATAGATCGGTGTCATCATCCATTTGGCTAACTCTATAGAATACACAACACTAGGATTGGAGTTCATAATAATATATTAGTATTGGTTCGTCATTTGTTAACCAATGTACCACACGAATGCAAGATATTCATAATAGAGGTGACCCTAGAGGGAATTGAGGAAGCAGATGTGAGTTCTGTTTCTGCTGCATTTGTCTATAAACTTAAAGCTGTTCTAAAAATCTATTAACTGAAAGTTGCAAGCATTGATTACTATTAAAAAAAATTCTTATTCAGAATTCTGAACAAAAACCAATTTGTGGGATGCTGTCACTTATATAGAGATAAAAAGAAATATTCCATTAAAATCATTGTTTGACTTACTAAACTATAAATTAAAAAATATTTATTCTAAGAAATCTCTTCTAGGATTAGGTCTTTTCTGCTTCCACCCTGCCTACACTTTACTCATTCCACCCTTGTTATGAATAAACATGAGACTGGATATTCAATGGCGAACACTCCCATGGCTTAAGCGGATTCCTAGGTTCTAATAGAAACAACTAGTGACTTGAAAGAAGTGTTGTTCTTTTACAATGCGGCAGAATCTGGTTCAATAATGTAAAAGCAGAGTAGTCCTACAGGAATTAGTTTGTGTCAGTTGATTTTTATAGGCGCTATTGTCTAATAAGAGTTAATGATTAAGCACATTTGGTTATATTGTCTTTTAGTTGTTAACACACTTGGCAAATTTTATTACCAAAAAACACAAAAAGAGTATTTCATTCACTCTCTGAAGTTTGAACAATGCTATTTTGGAATTTGCTTCTAATTCATTTCATATAAATATTTTCTATCTGTAGTGGCAATTTAAAAAATTTACTGCTATTTTTATAGATGGAAATCTATGACTTGATGGAATTCAAAGCACTTTTTATTAAATAAAGAACTAAAAGTAACTCAGAAAACACCAGGAAGCTACTTTGTTTTCAATGCGCTTTGTGGATCACATTTGAAAAGAAAACCAATAACATCGCTGAGGAAAGGAAAGCTAGAATTTTCTATTTTTTATGTCGTGGTGGAGTGAGTTGCTAAATCAGCTCTTGGCCTGCTCTTTTCACGTGGAAATGACTGCAACCAGTAATCCAAAATTATATATGAAAAAAAAAAAATGCCCCGAATGTGATTTCATTTTAAAATGCAGATCCGATTTGAAGAGCTTCACAAAGCAACTGTGCTTCTGACAGTGGGAGAAAAACCTGCCCTTCAAAGCTAATTGTGGTATTAAAGTATGCATGAAAGAGAGAAAAATGGCATATAGCTATTAAAACTAGTTTTGCAATGCAGACACACTTTTTCATGGAAACAGTAACAAGAGCCTCTGGGGTGTGGGAGGTGGGGAGGGGGAGGGGTGTGTATGTGTGTGTGTGTGTGTGTGTAATGAGCAAGAAGGGGCTTCTTTCAGATGAATGAACAAATGAATGAATGCCTAAAAAAACCCCAAACCAAAAATTGTTTAAGGTGACTAATTAAGACCCCCTCTTAGAAAAGCTGTTGCTAGGTAAACAAAACTGTTTAAAACATGTTCATAATTAAAGTGTCCCCTGACAGAAGGATGAGGCAGCAGACTTGGCGACAGAAGGGAGAAGAAGAGCAGCATATGGCCCCCAGTTCTGTCCCCTGCTGACAAGCTGCCTCGCCGCGAGCCCCTTGCGCTCTGTATTCCGTGCACACAGCAGATTGCTATGCCCCAACTTTCCCATCTGCACCCCAGCTTGTATCTCAACCAGGAGATGGTGGGGCCGGCTACAGCAGTGGGTTGTGCAGAGTATGCAGGAGTAGGGCTTCCCCGGGAGCTGGGGGGAGGCTGGAAGGGAGATTAACAACTGATCATCACAATGCGATCCATAATGCATTGTCTCCACAGCATTACATGGTATATTTCCAGTGGGGATTAGCCCATCCATCAAGGCTCTTTATTGGCCCCCTTTTTTTGTTGTTGTATAAAGCCCAAACACTGTCGTAAAATTCTAAACTGCTTAATTGCTCTGCTGTAAAAATTTGCATATCAGAGATATGTCATTCCATCATTAAATGGCACTAGGTATATGCGACAAGGTCCCAATCATCATGCAGGTGCACTCCTGAAGAAAGGTCATTTATTGATATTAAAAAAAAATTTGCTGCTGAATTCATATCAGATGCAATTAGGGGCCTGGATGCTGTTGGACGCCATGTGTTTGAATTTCCTTTGGGTCAAGGCTCAGGGCATGCTGACCCCCTTCCGACATGATCAGAGCGTTTAAGCACCAATCCTCCGCCAGCTCTCTCACTGGACTGATGGCTTCTTACAAACTTCTCGTCCTCACCAGTTGATATGTACTGGTGCTGTAAACGGACTTGTGCACCCTTGATTTTGTCTTGCATGGATATACCAAGAGTGCTACCAAGGTAGTTCCCAGTGGCAAACTCAGGCAAGTGTGCCTCTCCTCTCGTTTCCTCTGTGTAAGATGGATGAAAATGCTGGAACCTCTCAGGCAGGAACTTAAGTCAGGGTGCTCAGAACGTACACCTGTTCTCAGTGCTGGACAGAGACTGAGATGGGAAGAAGCCATTGCCCAGTGTCCCTCCGCTGGGCCCCACCGGGGAAGGTGGAGGCGGCGGGAGGCTCAATGACGCTGCTCTCTGTCCCCAGGCTTTGATCCTGGCCGAGTTTGTCCTCTCCACCGGGATGATTTACACAGCCCACTCGGCAGGGCTCCATCATTTAAAGGCAGCCCCTCCTCATTTACCCGTGCCTGCACCTCTCCACCCAGGGTCAGAATAAGAACTAATGGGTAACTAATCCAATAGAAGCTACAACAGAGGCCCGGCAAGCACCAGGGCTACAGCTGGAATTCAGCCAGGACACTAACAAACGCAGCATTCACACCCAGCATGCCACCTTTCTGAATTCCCCGTGATCTCTCTGGTCGCTGACTGTCTCAAGTCAGCTGCCTGGATCTGCAGCAGCAGGATCTGAAGGCGTGCAGCGTGAGTGAGGTATGACCCAAAGGGATCCTCTGCCCACCGGCTCCACAGAGGAAGAAAGCTTCAAAGATCAGTATACAAATATTCACACCGTGGTCATGCTGAGTGATAAGTCATTTTTGCTTTTTTCTTTATACTTCGTTGGAGCCCAAAATGTGGCCCAGGTGCATGTATTAATTCCATAATGAGAGGCTGTTTTGTAAAAGCAACAGAGGCTAGGCGGGCCTCGTGGCATGGTGGGTAAAACCAACACCTGCGACTCCAGCATCCCTTATGGTGCCAGATGGTGCCTGGCTGTTCCACTTCTGATCTAGCTCCCTGCTAATGGCCTGGAAAAGGCAGCAAAAGATGCCTGGGTTCCTGCTGCCCACGTGGGAGACCCAGAAGAATCCTGGCTCCTGGCTTGGGTTGTGGCCATCTGGGGAGTGAACCTACAAGTAGAAGATCTGTCTCTTTCTCTCTCGCCTTTTCTCTCCATCTCTCTCTCTCTCTCTCTCTCTCTCTCTCTACTCTTTCAAATAAATAAACAGTTATTTAAACAACAACAACAACAGAGGCACCTGTAGCATGCACTCTGGGCTGGGGTAAGTGTGGGCTCTGTGTGAAGCACGAACAATTGAGCTTTCACGGTAGGCGTTTTTAGGGACTGTGCTAACAACAGCAGCATAGCTCATTTCCGGTTATGAACATTTTTTGTAAGAAGAAAAATTGATAAAGATGTAGGCCACTGTGGAAGTTCTCACGAACTGTGAGAACTAAGGTTTCTCCAGGAATGCGTGGCAACAGGAAGTTGGGAGAGCTGGCGGGGGGTGGGGGGGACAGGTGAGGAGAAGACATAAAGGGGAGAGAGCTCGCAGTGATCATCGTACACAATAGCTGATACCCTTAGATAGTGCAGGCGTTGTTCTGAGAGCTTTGTTCAGACATTTACACCTATAACAACCCTTTAAAGCAGCTACTGTTTCTATTTCACTCTACAGGTGAAGAAGCTGACACACAGAGAAGCTGATGAACCTGCCCAAGCTCACACAACAGGTGGAGCCAACATGCCAAATCACTGCTATCAGTGGTACCCTATCACCAGCTCTCTCATCAGTTCCTTTCTGTCTGTCACTCCTGTAGAGAAGCCTTCACCTCACCACCACCAGGATCATTGTTGAGGTCCCTGTCCCTTCTACTAGTTGGTCATCTCTAGTTGTGTGTGTGTTTGTGTGTGTGTGTGTTTAAGATTTATTTATTTGTTTGAAGGGCAGAGTTACAGAGAGAGAGAGAGAGAGAGAGAGAGAGAGAGAGAAAGAAAAAGAAAGAGAGAGGAAGAAAAAGAGAAAGAGAAATAGAAGAGAAAGAGGTCTTCCATCTGCTGGTTCACTCCCCAATTGGCCACAGTGGTTGAGTCTCCACCAGGCTAAAGCCAGGAGCTTGGAACTCCATTCAGGTATCTTGTGTGGTTGGCAGGGGCCCATGCACTTAGGCCAGCTTCTCTGCTTTCCCAGGCACCTTAGCAAGGAGCTGGATTGGAAGCGGAGCAGCTGGAAATCAAACCGGCACTCACGTATGATGCCAACATTGCAGGCACCTTAACCCCCTACAACACAATGCGGGCCCTCAACTCCTTTCAGTCTCTCTTATCTGCCACAACAATCAGTTTTGCAGAAGAGCAATCTCATCACATCACCCCCTGCATAAATTTTTAACCAACTTCCAAACTTTTTACAGTGAAATAGACATTCTTGTATATTTCTGTACTCACTGCCACTGTCCCCTCTTTTAAAATTCATGGGCCACAATGTTTCACCCACTTTACTTTTCTACAAGTGATTCTTCCTGCCAGGCACACCCCATAGTCTGACAGAAGAGTCCTACTCATTTCCAAAGTTGCATTTGTACCATGCAGCTGTCTTTGCCACCACTCTGCCGTCCCTGCAGGCAAAATTCACATCATAGCTCCATGTTTCTGCTCTCCCACATACTATGTATATCACATCTGGTATCCCTGGTATATCCCAGATACCACTAAGTCATGTGTGTATATTCCTAGTGTGTAGTTCATGGACATCTAAATCACAGCTGTTGTCCCCGTACATCTAAGCCACATGTATGTATCTCTGTGTATTCCATATGCTTCTAAGTGACATCTTGCGATAACCCTCAAATACCTGAGTTGCACGTTCATTCACCCTGTAAATGCCAAGTACATGTAGGCTACAGCTGCTCTCTGCTCTAAATCCATATAAGTCTAACTCACATGGGCTATCACCCATGTACAGTTAGATTACACTCAGATGGCTGTCCAAAGAGACAGAGCTGTAGCAAAGATGCCAAGGAGCTAAGTTGTGAGCAAGGGGAATCCATCCTAAGAAAAAGGAATTCTAACCAGGGACCTAATAAAACCTGGGGAAAGAATTGTCATCAGTTTTCAACCTAGGATTTCTGGGGAAATTAAGAATTTCCTAGGTGGCTGAATCAAGATACAATTCTGCAAAGTGAAAACTGTAGAAAGCAGGAATGGAGGCACAGAGCAGCAGCAGGCAGCAGTGTGTGGCATCACACAAGTGGGGCAAGCAGGTCAAGGTGGACGCAGGTGTGGTCCCTGCCAGCTGGATGGTACTTCAGTGGCCATGTCCACTCAGCATCCTGCCTTGGTGATGATGAAGAAACTCTGAAACCTTAGGTTAACTCATTCTGTCTGTTGCTGTGTTCATCTGAGCTTTCCTATTCTTTTCGTTCTTTCTGAGAGTTACTTGAAATTTAGGGATCTGTTGTCAGCCCCTTGCATTCTGTAGTGGAGATGTGAGTCCAGGTTTCTGGCAAGTGACAAGTGATGAGTGTCACTATGTAAAACCCTGGGTACCATGATGGTCCTGGACATAGCAGTTAAGAGGTGTGACTTTAGGGACTGGAATGCCTGTACCTCCCAATCTTTCTCTAATTAGCCTGATACAGTGAATGAAACTCCCACGAGCCTATGCTCTACACTGGAATTAGAAATTGTCTCTTGACAAAGCTGGAATGTGCAGAGAGAGAAATAACAGACTGACATTTCAGAATAAACTCAACATATTAATTCTCTGCTGCCCAGTTCTCTTCAGGGGTGCACAGGTCAGCCAGGCTGCGTGGGCAGTGGGGATGAGATGGAAGCAAAGGAGCAGGGTGACAGATGTCCAGAGACCAAGGACACCGTCGGGGGTGGGGGTTGGAGGCCTGCCTGCAGGGACAGGGCGAGCCCCACCTGCGGCTGTGGGTGTCCACAGGGAAAAGGCTCCTCCCCTCCACTCTCCGCCGGCCCGGCCACCATCCCTCCATCCCTCGCTCAGTACCCGTCTCGCGGACCTGGGCCAGCCCTCCTCTTGCAATCATTTGTTAAGCATCTTCATGTGCTAGTTACAGAGACATGGCCCCCATTTCTGAACTGAAGACTAAAATCCATAGAAGGGGGTGGTCTTTGGCCTAGTGGTTAGGATAGCTGCATCTCATGTCAGAGTGTTGGGTTTGACCCCTACTTCTGTCTCCTGATTCCAACCTCCTGCTAGTGTGCACTCTGGGATACAGTGCTGATAATGCAAGCATTTGTGTTCCTGCCACTCATGTGGGAGATCTGCATTGATTTTTCAGCTCCTGGCTTTGGAGTGGTCCTGTCTCAGCCATTGCAGGTATTATAGAGTTAACCAGCAGATGGGAGTCTCTCCCTCAACCTCTCACTCTCTCCCTCTCCCTCTCCCTTTCTCTCTGTCCCTCCCTCCCTCTCTCTCTCCTTATCTATACATCTTTCTATGCCTCTCACACAAATAAAATAAACAGTTTTTCAAAAGCCTTAGAAGATACAGTTTAACAGATGCTGAATAATAAAACGGAGCTTTGCACAAGGGAAACCAAAGAAGGTAATTTCAGCCTAAACTTCTATGAGAAGATGTGCCAGAGACTTCTCCAGAGTGGGACATGTACAAATGGACCACATTGTCTAGCCAAGAAAAGGTGCCTGGGAAGTGTGATTGGGAGATCTCTGGACAGCGAAGGTAGGTACATACCTTACAGTCTGTGACCATCTGTGTAGCACCTGCTGACTGCATCAGAAAACTACTCGCTTTTAATTGGAAAGTAAAAACAGTGTGCTAAGCTCTCCTATTTGAGAAAAAGCTACCGAAGAGGAGATGAAAAAGGTCATGGAAACCAATCTCTGAATAGTCTTTGCTGCTGGTGGTGTGACATCTGGTCACTCTGGCGGAGGGCGTGAGCAGTGGTCATTATGGTCCGTACTGTGTATCATAGATGTGAAATGTAAAAGCTTTCACTTTAGGCTTGGGCATCCTACAATTTCTACAAGATGATGCCCATAATTTTACTTGTTAATTCTTTCTTTGATGAAACATTTGCCAATTTTTGTACATCGGCTGAAAAGAAAACACGTTTCTACCTACAAAGCTAACTACCTTTTTAAAAAGTATTCTTTTTATTATTTTTTTAAGATTTATTTATTTACTTGAAAGGCAGAGTAACTGAGAGAGATGGAGAGACAGAGAGAGCTGGAGGGATATCTTCCATCCACTGGTTCACTTGTCAAATGGCCAAAACAGCTGGGGCTGAGCCAGGCTGAAGCCAGGAGCCAGGAGCTTCATTCAAGTCTCCCAAATGGGTGGCAGGGTACTTGAGCTATCTTTCAATGCCAGCCCAGGCACATTAGCAGGAACCTGGATCAGAAATGGAGACTCCAGGACTCGAACTTGCACTCTGATATGGGATGCCAGTGCCTTGAGCAGCAGTTTAACATGCTGTGCCACAACACCAACCCCAACCTACAGAGATACATCCCAAACTTTTCTATAAGATAGAGAAACTAAGGGAAGCTGGAGGTGGGGTGTAAGAGCCCCTTCTCATTTCCCTAACATCACACTCATGACCATGTGAATACAGTTAGTGCTTGAACAGTCACAGGGCCCCAGTTCCCTATCAGTCAGGCTTACTGGATGCAAGCAACAGAATATGATTCCAGCCATGTGAAGGAGAAAAGGCATTAATTAAAGTATTTCAATGGCTCAACATATTATGAGAGGCTGGATACAAAGCACAAGACTTGGAAAATGAGTAGGAACCTAAGCATCTCAAGGGACAGAGCAGAACACTTAGCCTGTGCCTCTTGGTGCACACCATCAGTCTTGTCAAGACACCAGCAGCTTTTTCCACTGCTGCAAACTGTAGCTCACACCCTGAACACAACCCAGTTTCTCTGAAGGGACCCCAACTCTTCTCCACTTTGACAATGCTCTCTGGGTTTAGAGTCCTGGGCAACTGAATGGGAGTCACAGTCCACTCACTGGTTATTTGGAGACAAGCTAAGGGAGACCCTCCCTCTTTCCTTCCACTTCAGGGGTGAGGGCCAGGGCACTGTATCCCTCTAGGATAGCACATTATTATATGGATCAGCCCAAACTGTAAGGAGTTAAGATAATGAGAAGCCCCACTCCCCATATTTTCATTCACAGTTATATTTTGACTAGGCAGAGATTCATAAAAAATATGATGTCCAGGTTTTTCCTAAAATAAGAATTTTAAACTGAAGGAGAAATTGAAGGTATAGGAAAAATAAAAAATAAAGAAAACGGTTTGCATAATGGAAAGTTAAAGAAGTTGCACTGTCTTATTCTAGAAAAAGAAGAAATTTAGAATAGGCATGATGATCAGTACCTTGGCTGGACCCTGGTATAAGTCATCTAAGATTCAGAGGACTGCTTCTCCAAAGATGCTTGGAAACACACATTCCTAGACACAGTTTCACAGCAAATCAAGGACTGCATCAAGTCCTTGATGTATAATGAGTCTTAGACCATTTTTCATTTCAGCTGAATTTACCAAAATATAATAGATTTTCCTAACCAATTAAGTGAGATCTGTCAAATGCTTACCATGCAGTTAGCATTTTCTAGGGAAAGTGTAGGAAGAAAGAGCCCCTGTCCTTAAGGAGCAGAAATGGGGAGAATGGGGGACAGTGGGACTTGGCTCAGTCTCTGCCATTCTTTTCTCCTTTCTGGTGTTTTCCCACATCACAGAAACTGGAGAGATCATTACATTTCTTAGATGTCTTTCTTTCTTTGGACCTGGGATTCTAGATATGTATTCCATTCTAGCCATTAGAATCCTCACAAGTAGTTTGGAAAGGAGGTGAAGACCATCACCATGCTTCTCTTTCACCCAGCAGGGAAGTTTAGGAAGGGTAGGGATTTCTGCTGCAGTCTTCCAGCACTCATTCTGCAGGTGCCAGAGTGATGCAAGCAGTGGCAGCAATGGCTACTTCCCAACTGCAGTTTGCTCCACCCTAGACTGAAGCCACAGTGGCTCACTCTTGAACCCAATGGTTCTCATGACCGTCACAGAAGCAGATGCACCCCAGCAAGGTCACACGTGTGGTGTTCTGGGAGTTCTTCCTGGAGATCTGGCCTAAGGACCAATCTCCAGCTTTTTCACTTTGTATTTTTGGATGGGAGGATGTATGTTTTGGTACACTGCAGAGGTAGTTACTCAAACTGCCCTGAGCCTAGATATGTAGATCCACTGAGGTACAGCAACAGTGCTTTGAATCCCTCTACCTTACTACATATCAGGCTCTGATATGAAGTTGTTGGAAGAGGCAATCCACCCTGAGACCTGGGAAAATTCTAGCTAGGTATGCCCAGGCTGTAAGCTCCCAACCTCTTTTTATCTAGGCAATTCCTTGGAGTTGAATTAACAATCATCACCCTTGACAAATAGGATAATATCCTTCTCTGGGACAGTTTCCCTTGCAGCCTCACCTACCACCTCCTACAGAAGTAAATCCCTACAATTCAATATTCTTCACTGTGATGTAAACATAGTGCATCTGTTGCATATATCTGAGTCCCTCCACATTGCCCCTGTGAGAGTTGAAGGCAAAGGGAACTGACAATGAACATGATGCCCATCTACCTTGCTGTGTTATGAGTAATAACAGTCTCTTGTCTCTGACCCAGGAGTCTCATGTCTTTTGCCAGGTCCTGTGAAATTGTAACAGGCTAACTTAGTAGTTTGCACACAGGGCAAAATCCCAGACTTTGCCAGCTAATAAAACCATAATATTCTGGTACCCATTACAATCTTCTGAATAGCACACTCTAATGGTAAGTCCTTGGGAATCTGTGTTTTTTAAAGCTTAGCCAAATTTGAGAATGACTGGTGCAAGACAGAGGGAAATCTTCTGTATCCCTTGTCTCCCCATCTCTCTCTCACACTCTCTCTCTCTCTCTTTCTCTCTCTCCCTCCCTTCCTCCTTTCCTCCCTCTCTCTTTCTCTCTCTCTCTCACACCTGGGTCATGGACATGAAAAGACTGAAGACTGAGTCTACAGTTCCATTTATAACTGTGACTTTAGGAAGAGTCCATGTTTTTTCTAAGTGTCAATATTCTTATTTCTAATGGATGGAAAATAATTGTCCCTATCTCATAAAGTTGTTATAAAAATTTAATGAAATAATACATGCAGGAACATGGGCTAGGCACAATAACAGTTGCTCCATAAGAATGAGTTATTATTATTTTTTTCTTTTTTTTTTATTTTTGACAGGCAGAGTGGACAGTGAGAGAGAGACAGAGAGAAAGGTCTTCCTTTTGCCGTTGGTTCACCCTCCAATGGCCGCCATGGTAGTGCGCTGCGGCCGGCGCACCACGCTGTTCCGATGGCAGGAGCCAGGTGCTTCTCCTGGTCTCCCATGGGGTGCAGGGCCCAAGGACTTGGGCCATCCTCCATTGCACTCCCTGGCCACAGCAGAGAGCTGGCCTGGAAGAGGGGCAACCGGGACAGGATCGGTGCCCCGACTGGGACTAGAACCCGGTGTGCTGGCACCGCAAGGCGGAGGATTAGCCTGTTGAGCCATGGCGCTGGCCAGAATGAGTTATTATTAATAATTGCAATGTCAGTGCTGAGCAATTGTGTTATTTCATTCTTCCTATACATGTGTACATTTTGGGACAGACTTGCATTTGAACCAAAAGAGATCCTCCAGCCCCTAACAAAATGTAAACTGGCTCTCTGAATAACATTTGCATTTAATCATAATTCATAAATATGACAATACACTTGATTAGGAGTTCATATTGTTGCAGGGACACAGTGAAAAACTCTAGCTAAACTATATAACAAAATTTCTGGGGCTGAAAGAAATTAGGTATTTTCGACATCTTTGTGATGACTGAATTAGAAGTGACCAAAGTGTACTTAACTACATGATAAGTCACTGACCCTCCAGATGTTTGAGGAATAAATTTTGACCACACACTTGATGATGGTTTGGAGAACTTCATTCATTTGTTCTTTCATTCAGTCATTTTTAGGTAAAATTCTCCATATTGGGTCATGAGTTAGAAGACGTTTCTGTAAAGGGCCAGACAGTATTTTGGTACTGTGAGCCAGTATGGTCTCTAGTGCAAATAGTCAATTGTGCTATCATATACCAAAAGCAGGCATAGACAAGTGGCACAGTAAATGAGTGGGAATGACTGTGTTTCCCATAAACCTTACTTACCCAAAACAAACAAACAAACAAACAAACAAACAAAAACATGACCTATTTGTTGGCCTACATATCAGACACAAAGGCTGGAGTCACTGATAGGCTGTTGAGATGGCAGGCATGGTTGTAAAGCAGAAGGTTACAGTTGTGATGCCAGAACTTCATGTAGTACAGAAGTGGTGCTGCTGGGGCTGACGCTGTAGTGTAGCTGGTAAAGCCACCGCCTGCAGTGCTGGCATCCCATATGGGTGCCGGTAAGTCCCAGCTGCTCCACTTCCAATGCAGCCTGGGAAATCAGTAGAAGATGGCCCAAGTCCTTAGGCCCCTGTATCCACATAGGAGACCCAGAAGAGGTGGCACTGCAATTATTGGCACTTTGTCAGACAGGAGAGATGATGTTGGTTAGAAGAGATCTCTGAAACTCACAACTACGCTTTTTAGAGGGAGGGCTTCACTCACCATAATCAAAACAACCAGAGTTGTGTTACTTTATGGCAATAGTATGAATACTGAAACATATTAGATGGGAAAAATTTGCTTTATTTTCTATACAATAATGGTTGACCATGTTTCTGGACTGTTGGTATCTCTTCAGGAGATTTGTATTATAATCTATATTCATTATGTTGTCATTATCTCAATAATTTCTTTTCATGTGTAAGCATTTGTTTTTACCAATAGGATCTCTTATTAAATTAAGATGAAATGGCAATTAATTGTGCATATTATCAAAGACAGGAACATGCATTTATCTGGATCTCTGTTTATAAACTTCAATGGCCTGTTAATGTCCTAATATTTAGGATGGCAACATGATGAAAGACTTCCCGCCCCTGTTAGCTCATTTTGTATTAACATATTCTTGTCATCATTTAGGGCAATTAACAAAGACTACAGGAATACTAATTGCAGCCTTTTCTGCTAGTGTGCAGGGTCAACTTTATTCCTGGGAGCTTGCTAGGTGAATTTATAATCACTGTGAGAGATAACAGTAAGTGAATCTTTTTGAAGAGTAAATCTCTTGATATTGCTGTAGAGAAATCGATTAGAGAGAGCCCTGTTCTACACGACTTTGTTGCAAAAGAAGTCCTTTGGAGGAGATGGAGGGACAGGTAAACTACATTTTCAGGAAAAGGAATGTTAAGTATGCAAGCAGGTTCTTAAGCAGTATCAAATTCCTCAAGCAGGGTGGTGACTGTAGAGAAATAGCTGCAACATGGCACTGGTCATTTCATGAATTTGTGATGCTCACAGGCCATTCCGCCAAATGCAATCACACAGAGGAAGACTTCTGGGTAGCCTGGATTTCCTGTGAACCTTATCCCCTGGCAGTAGTGTTCTCAGGGTCTTGCATGGTTTCTTTGCCTGTTTTATTTTGCTGATCCACTTGAAATGAGCGAGCGTTTTTGGAAAACAAAAATCCCTTCTACCAAAAGGGAACGAGCATTGAGCCCATTTAGGTGAACTGTGGAAGAACAGAGATGAGGAAACTCCTGAGACATTTAGGGCAGACAAGAGAATGGAGAGAGACCACAGCAAGTCAAAGTGTCAGGAAACCAGAGGAAGGGCAGATACGGCAACAGCACCAAGGTGCAGAAAAAAGTTCTGCAACTGTCCTATTAACATACCAGATTTGATTTGACTCCATTATATTTCATCAAATAGTTTAGAAAGCCCCCAGCATAAAACATCATCATAATTATAATCATATATTTGGAGATTTAACGTGCACACCATAATGTACCATTAGTTACACAAATAACTAATAATTTGCTAATGACAATATTATGTTAAGTCAGTTTAGGGGCAATTAAAGTGAGTGATATTTACATATGCCTAATGAATCACAGTCGATGGCAGATTAAGAGATTCTAATGAATATTCATCCAGACATTCGCAACCAGCTCCACAGTTTATAAACTGAATTATGGTTGATTTGCCCTTTTAAAAATGAATATGTGAGTATCTTCTGCATGGGGAGAATGAACAATTGGGCCTGACTGTAAAATTTTTTTAAAGCAATGTACTGGTCAGAACACAAAACATTTTTATGCACTCTCATACCCTTGCCCTAGCTGTTCTTTTTTATATCACAGATCGGTGTTGATGAACTATCTGCATTTTCATTCTAATCCATGACATGAAATATAGAAATTGTTTAGTGTAAGATTAAATGGAATACAAGTTTTATGCAGTCCCACAGAGGAAATAATTACAGGTAGTCTTTGCCACTGAGGCAGTGAATATGGACTCCTTTTATGCGGTAGCTGTCCTCTTGCAACCCGAAGGCTGCTTTTGTAGCTGTGTTTTGTCAGGATAAAATTGGGGTATATTTACTGTCTTTTCAATGTGGTCATTTTAAATGGCAAAGCAACCAACCAACCCCATTAAGTCTAGCCCTGTTAATTCAGGTTAAGACCAAACGATGTCACGGTTGAACATTTACTTTTTCCTAAGAGCTGCAGCCCTTCCTGCCTTCCTAACTGTTCCTCATAAACACTGGGAGTTTTATCCCTGGTGCAGAGGTGAAGGTCTGACTCTCTGTGTCTGCCTCCAGGTCTCACATTGGGTCCAGGAGAGACCTGATGTCTATAGCTCTTGTGTGTGTGTGTGTGTGTTTACCTTAAATTAGACAATGTTGTCTCTAAGCTGTTTCATATCAGAAAGGTCTTAACACGAGCTATTATGTTTTTCTCTGTAGGGAGGCAGAGGCATGGAGAAGAACATCTCAGAAGACAGGGGTACAGTGAGATGACTGAGCCTGTGCTGGAGGGCTGGCTGCCCCAGGAAGGGTGAAACTCTCTTATTAACAAGATAGCAAGGGGAACCCCCAAAACCAGATGAAGTGATTTAAGGATGTGGAGGTTATCTTTGGAGCTGACACTTCACTCAACATGTTTTCGAAATGTACCTTCATCATTTCATTGCATGTTATTAAAACATTTATTTGTTTATTTTCATTGTATTTGAAAGGCAGAAAGAGACAGAGGCATACATACATGCAGACACACACACAGAGAGAGAGAGAAAGAGAAAGAGAGAGAGAGAGAGAGAGAGAGAGAGAATTGTCTTTCTGCAGGTTCACTACCCAAATGCCCACAACAACTAGGCTTGGGCCAGGTTGAAGCCAGGAGTCAAAAACTGTCTCCCACATGGGTGACAGTGACACAAGTACTTGAGTCATCATCTACTGTCTCCCAGGGTGCACATTTGCAGGAAGCTGGATGGGAAGCAGAGGAACAAAGATTCGAACCAGACACTCCAATATGGGATGTAGGCATCCCAAGCACTGACTTAAACCATCGTGCCAAATGCCTTTCTCTGTTAAAGATTTCAAAGGTCAAATAGTTTGACACTTGTCAGAATTAATGCAAATAAGCTTCAAATGTAATGCCAATGAGTGCATTAACAGTAGAAGTAGAGGAGTTCTCTTGCCTCCTCTCCTCTCCTCTGTTTCTTTTTTTTTTTTTTGACAGGCAGAGTGGACAGTGAGAGAGAGAGACAGAGAGAAAGGTCTTCCTTTGCCGTTGGTTCACCCTCCAATGGCTGCCGCGGCCGGTGCACCGTGGCCGGCGCACCGCGCTGATCCGAAGCCAGGAGCCAGGTGCTTCTCCTGGTCTCCCATGGGGTGCAGGGCCCAAGCACTTGGGCCATCCTCCACTGCACTCCTGGGCCACAGCAGAGGGCTGGCCTGGAAGAGGAGCAACTGGGACAGAATCCGGTGCCCCAACTGGGACTAGAACCTGGTGTGCCGGCGCTGCAGGCGGAGGATTAGCCTATTGAACCATGGTGCCGGCCCCTCTCTCTTTCTCTTTCTCTTCCTTTCAGTCTTTGGTGCTGCTAAAAAGTTGATAGAGTTTCTTAAAAAATTTAAATTATTTTTATTTATTTGAGAATAAATTATATATAAATATAATATATATTAATTTAAGTATAAAAAGAGAGAAAGATTTCCCATGCATTGGTTCACAGTTCACTCCCCAAATGCCCACAAGAGTCAGGGATGGTCTGGAACACGATACAGGTCTCTCCCATGGTGTCAGGGATCCAACTACTTGCTGCCTCCCAGGGTTTGCATCAGCAGGAAGGAGGAGTCTGGAGCAGGAGCTGGGCATCAAGCTCGGGGACATGGGTATCAGGAGATGGGCCCTGTAGGCTAAATTCCCACGCAATGGGTGGCGAAGTTTGGGCACATGCTGACGCTTTCTTCCCAGCACTGTGAATGAGATACGTGATCCTTGGTGATGCAGTGTTTCTGGTGAGCTTAGATGGGCAAATGTCTGCCCGCAGCACTATCAGCTGAGGATCCTGGCACTGATGTTCTGAACTGTAAGTGGAGCACACCATCCTGCCTTGTAAACCACATGGTTGAATAAGGCAGCATGTGCCAGACTACACCATACCTCTACTGCTTCAATCCTCTGCTGTTTTGTCTTGCTTTCAGAAACTTGGAAATGTCAGTTCTCAGGTAAGGCTCTCTTGAACTGTGTAGAATTAGATTAGGCTTCTTGCTTTCATTCACAGATGTTCCCTGTGAAACACAAGTACTTTCTGGAGAGCTTGCTAAGGCCTGGACACAGATTTCCTGACACCAGTGTGCGCTCATGATGCTGGAAGCCCTTGGCAGCCCTCCTATGTTCAATTCTATTGATCCCCCAATCTCCAGGTATTTCTGAATCTTTTTCCTCCTTTAAAGCAACCACATTTTTATTCAAATTTTTATTTATTTATCTTGAAAGGAAAAGAGAGAGAGAGAGTGAGAGAGAGAGAGAGAGAGAGAGAGAGAGAATAAAGATCTTCCATCTGTTGGTTCATTTTCCAAACATCCTCAATAGCTGGGACCGGGCCAGACTGAAGTCAGGAGCCAGGAACTCCAGCCTGGTCTCTTTTGTGGGTGGCAGGAACCCAAATACTTAGGCCATCATCCTCTGTCTTCCTAGAAGCATTAGCAAGCATGGCAGATGGGAAACAATAGCTACTATTCAAATAGACACTCAGATATGGTATATGGGTGTCCCCAATGGTGGCTTTCCAGCTACACCACAACACTTACTTCACTTCTTCAAATATCCATTTATTCATCTGTAGAATTGGAATAAGAATAACCTTCTTATTATTGTTGCAAAGATGAAATGAATTTCATTATTTTTTGTGTTGCTGTGTACCTACTAGGTGATTTTAAAAAATGCTATTCTCTTTTTTCCTCTTAATTATCCCAAAGTGAAAACATTTAAAATTAGTTTAAAAATCATGTAGTCTATTAGTTACCACAGATCAGAGAGAACGTGTGGTAATTGTCTTTTTGAGACTGGCGTATTTCACTAAGTATGATGTTTTTCAATTGCATCCATTGTGTTGCAAATTCTCTTTTTACCACTTGGTAGTATTCCATAGTGCATATATACCATAATTTATTTATCTATTCTTCAGTTGATGGACATCTGGATTGATTCCATATCTTAGCTATTGTGAATTGAGCTGCAATAAGCATAGGGGTACAGATCACTTTCATATGCTGATTTCAATAGAGTACCTAAAAGGCAATTTATAGAAGTGAAATTGACACTGTGTCATGTGATGATTTTGAACAGCCCTTGCCTTGACTATTGAGGAACAATGTTTTTGGCTTGTTTTTATTGTTAATTTCTTCATACTATTTGTTAAACTCTCTAATTAGTGTAAGGTTAATCTTACGAGCATAAAGTTAACTGAAAATAGGTCTTCATAAAAAATAAGAATGGGAATGGGAGAAGAAGGTAGACGGGTAGGAGTATGGGAAGGAGGGAAGTAGGGTGGGAAAAATCACTATGTTCCTAAATTTATACATATGAAATGCATGAAGTTTGTATTCCTTAAATAAACTTTTTAAAAAAATCATGTGTTCTATTTTGTCCTAGACAGTTTTAACAATTTTTCAGTCTTTCCCTTTTCTTGGGCATACAAGTAGTTTATAAATCAACCTGGTTTTCTTATAAACAAACTAATACTGCAGAACAACATTGACTTTGCCCTTTGCATTTGATATTAATCTCCAAGAACAGGATCCCAAGACTATGGAAACAGGAATGCCCAAAGTAAGATCTACCTATGATAAGAGTAAATAATAATTATCATATAATTAGTGCTTACATGGATTCAACACAGAACCAAGTGCTTTATGTAGGAAATGGCATTTAATCCTTACATCTAATCTCTGAACAGGATGCTAACATCCTCATTCTGTCAAAAAGGAAGTGAGGCTTAAAATGCTTACATGACACCAAATAGGTAGAGGAGCTGGGATTTACACCCAATAGACTGCCCTTTTGTGCTCAGTGAGTAGAGCACTTCAAAAGCTACCTTACATCTTGTTTATAATCTCACACTTGTAGCTGTACAAGTAGCTCAGTCTGTCTCTTTCTCTCCTCTCTTTGCCAGGTGTTCATTCTGTCTTAAAGTAAGGTTGGCATTTTCAAAAGCCCTTTAAGTAGCTCCTTCTAAGTCTTCTAAGTATTTTACAGGAAATTATAAATAGCAACATTTATGATTATAGAATTTTGTAGCAGGAGGAAGGAATCGGTGCCTTAGTGACAGCCGGGGCACTGTGACCACAGGGCAGAGTAGGAAGCACTTAGAAGAGAGATTAACCAGAAGTCCCCCACCCCACCCCCACCCCAGGGATACCTCCTGGAGCCACAGAACCTCCACAGATGATTATATCAGCGAGAGTAAACGTTATAGAATCTGATAACACATGGGCAAACCAATGTGTTACTAGTACCTCCAACTGACCTAGGCTCACACTTAATCAATCATAGGGGCAGGCTTCGAATGAGTGGAATCAAACACGGACAGCTATATTGGTGGAGACCAGGACCTAGGCTTGCACTTCTGGGAGCAGGTAGTTAACTGGGTAGTTCAGGTAAATGCTCAGAGCTATAGAGGGTGCCCCAAGAACCCATGTCCCCATGGCAGAATCAGTCCACTCCCATCTCTGCTACATGCCAGGGTTCCATGTGTGGTTTTATTTTGGAAACGGTATAGCGCAATTTGAAGGAAAGCTGAGGGGAATAAAAAGGCAAACACTAACAAAAGTGCACAGAGGTTTGAACGTTCTAGGGTAGAAGAACTTAAAAAAAGAAAGTCCTGTGTTTAAGGAAAACATCAGAACTTGTCCCACTTGGAAGAGGTATTCCACAACAGGGACAGACACAACATGCTTCTCCACAATCTGGTAATCCTCACAGAAACCCAGCCTTCCCTGCAGCCTGTGCTGGTGTCTCTTTCAGGGCAGGACACTGGCAACCCTGGTTTCATTTCACTGTGGTAATTGTCACCAGCCACCCTCCCCACTCCCACACACAACACCCCTCCTCTTCATCTCAGCCACCCTTCCTGCTCTTCCTTGATCCAGGGTATAGGCTGCGCCAAGCTTTCAAACCTCTGCTCAGGTGGTTCACAGTCATTTCCTAGATGAGTTTTGTCTTCATATTATTCCATTTCCATAGCGCACAGGGAAGCAGGACTGGGTGAGCTCTTCTGTGCTGCCCAGTGACCAGAACTTGCCCCATGATCTTATTTTGAAATGTGAAGGATAATAAAGGGCAAGTTACTGAATGAGAACTTGATCTATTGAAATTTAGGGTGCATATGTGTAAATCCAGGACATTTTGTCATGAATTTGGGCAGAACTGCATGCAAAGAGACAGAGGCACTGGCATTTTATCTTTTGTGTTCTTTCTTGGTTTATGTATTCTTTTAATTGTAAGGCAAAATGGGGGGATGGGAAGTGGTGCAGAGCAAGGCCAAGAGTGAGAAAGAGAAATTCCATCCACTGGGTCACTTCCCAAATGTTCACAATAACCAGAGCTGAACCAGGCTGGAACCAGGGGCCCGGGATTCCATCTGGAACTCCAACATGGGCATCAGGTACTCAGGTATTTGAGTTATCATCTACTGCTTTCCAGGCACATTAGCAGGAAGTTAGATTGGAAGTAGAAAAGCCAGGACTTGAACAGGCACTCTAATATGGGATATGGGCATGCCAAGTGGTGGCTTAACCTGCTATACCAAAATGCCAGCTCTGGCACTGGCACTTTAAATAAATAAATATGTATGTGTGTATGTGTATGTATATCTTTTTCTTGTTGCACTGAAATATTTGGCTAATTGAACTTCAGTAAATTTACAGACTCTGTGTTCTATAAGATAATCACTTGCTCTGTAGTATTTAAAATTATAATTTTTTCACAAACGATTGCATGTTTCTTGCATATTAGAGTCATGTGATCTATATCTATAGTTGTAAGTTTTTACATTTAATTGTCTGAAAAGGCATAGCTCGTTTTATAGATGAGGAAAATAAGTCACATAAAAGCTGAGTTTTTCCAAAATCAGAGTTTCCAACTCTTCCCCTCTCATACCTGTGGCAAAAGATACATGAGATGCTCGTTGTTTTGGAAGATGATCACTGAAGGGCCAGAGAGACTCCTTCCACTATACCATCTCCAAAACACTTTACCTGAAGCCAGTGAAGCCTGGATTTCTCTGTCTTCTGAGACAGAGGTGCATGGCCTGGGCTGCTGGACACTTGGGCTGCTGGTATTCATGTGCTACCTTCTGCATCGTCACATCCAGTGTGTACCTGGAGAATGTATAACCTGAGCTTCCACTCCTGATGGACCAGGCATCAAAGCAAGTACATTTCTAGGCTGAAAAGTTTTTCTGGGAATAGAATCAAATGAAAAATATTAAAATGGCCCTCATTTATCTCCCTTATACAAATGAATTTCCCAGAAATGAAGAGTGATCTTATCACTCATTTTTATTATGAAAACTTGCTTATAGTGGAGATATCAATAATCCCAAATTAATCTACAGATTAAAAGTAATTCCAATGAAATTCTCAGTAGATTTTTTGAAGACAGAGACAAGATGGCATTAAAATTTATATGGAAATACAGAGAACCAGAAAAGCTCCAGCATTTTTAGAAACAGAAAAACAAGGGGCCAACTCCAAGGCTTACTTGGTTTATCCTCCACCTGCAGTGCTGGCTTCCCATATGGGCTGGGTTCTGGTCCCGGTTGCTCTTCTTCCAGACCAGCTCTCTGCTGTGGCCCAGGAGGGCAGTGGAGGATGGCCCAAGTGTTTGCTCCCCTGCACCCTCATGGGGGACCAGGAGGAAGCGCCTGGCTCCTGGCTTCAGACTGGCGCAGTGCCAGCCTTGGCGGCCATTTGGAGTGAACCAACGGAGGGAGGGCCTTTCTCTCTGACTCTCTCTGTCTATAACTCTAGCTGTCAAATAAATAAAGAAACAGAAAAAGAAAGTTGGAGAAATCACACTATTCAATTTTTTTAAGATTTATTTTATTTATTTGAAAGACAGAGTTACAGAGAGAGGTAGAGATATATTCATTAAATAAAAGTTTAAAAAAAAAACATGACAAATGGAGAAGCAGATTAGAGAGGTCTCATAAACAGGCAGCGAGGAGAGCCTGGGCTTGGTAGGGGTTAGGAATTAGAACTCTACTAAATGTCTTAATTTTTATCTTTCCTGATGCTTCTTAGCAAGAACTGTATCACTCTACTCTCACTGTGTTCTCTCTAACCCTCCCCTGACCTTGGTCCTGAGCATTCCCTTTTTATTGTCCTCCACCTTACAGAGTATTCACACTCATAATGTCATCCTACCACTTTCTCAGGACTTTCTTGGTACCAGATGCTTCACACCTTGCATTTGCCTCCCACTCCTGATTGTGTTTTGCATTTATGATTCACATTTGTCGTTTTTACTTTTTATATGTTCGTAGCCAAATGGGAAGAATGATCTTGGAGCAGGGACCATTTATTTTATTTTTTTAACTTTTATTTAACAAATATAAATTTCCAAAGTACAACTTATGGATTACAATGGCTTTCCCCTCCATAACCTCCCTCCCACCCGCAACCCTCCCATCTCCCGCTCCCTCTCCCATCCCATTCACATCAATATTCATTCTCAATTATCTTTATATACAGAAGATCAACTTAGTATACACTAAGCAAAGATTTCAACAGTTTGCACCCACACAGAAACACAATGTGTAAAGTACTGTTTGAGTACTAGTTATGCCATTAATTCACATTGTACAACACATTAAGGACAGAGATCCTACATGAAGAAGTGCACAGTGACTCCTGTTGTTGACTTAACAATTTGACACTCTTATTCATGGTGTCAGTAATCACCCTAGGCTCTTGTCATGAGTTGCCAAGGCTACGGAAGCCTTTTGAGTTCGCCAACTCTGATCTTATTCAGACAGGGTCATAGTCAAAGTGGAAGTTCTCTCCTCCCTTCAGAGAAAGGTACCTCCTTCTTTGATGGCCCGTTCTTTCCACTGGGACCTCACTCACAGAGATCTTTCATTTAGGTTCCTTTTTTTTTTTTGCCAAAGTGTCTTTGCTTTCCATGCCTAAAATACTCTCATGGGCTCTTCAGCCAGATCCGAATTCCTTAAGGGCTGATTCTGAGGCCAGAGTGCTGTTTAGGACATCTGCCATTCTATGAGTCTGCTGTGTATCCCACTTCCCATGTTGGATCATTCTCTCCTTTTTAATTCTATCAGTTAGTATTAGCAGACATTAATCTTGTTTATGTGATCCCTTTGACTCTTAATCCTATCATTATGATCAATTATGAACTGAAACTGATCACTTTGACTAGTGAGATGGCATTGGTACATGCCACCTTGATGGGATTGAATTGGAATCCCCTGGGAACAGGGAATATTATTACTTATTCATACCTTCTTCTGCAGGCTGTGTGTCAGCTTCCAGTAGTTTTGGATTCCACCATCCACTGGTGCCTTCAGATTTCTGCCTCTGGTCTCCTTTTCTTTGCCCTCTCTGGCTGTCCTACTGAAGGGAACTGGGGCTACTGCAAGCCCACCATAACCAATTGCTATGCAAGGGAAATGCTCCTTCTTAGGGCAGTGCCAGGAACTGGTTTCCAGGGCTCTTATTTTCACCTTGGCCATAAAATGTCACCCAGAGACTTCTCAACATTCCCACATCTTAAATGGCCTGAGTTTAAGCAGTGTCTTTTAAGCTGAGCTTGGCCATTTCTGTTTTGTGGAAGGGATTTGGTTGAATACAAAAGTTAGGTGAAGATGATCCTAGCATGGAAAGGAAGTGACAGAGTGTACAGGAAAACAGAGAATTGTGATCCCCCCCCCAATAAAAAGATAGAGCCCATGCTTCCCACTACCCAGGAAAATTGCATATGTATGTCCCCAGAAAAGAATTTATCTGCATATGGCTCACAATCAGCTACTTCAGCAATGATAGCTGCAGAATCAGCAAACATATTTCTGCATTTCAAGATATGTCAAAATCTGCTCTCTTCCTAACTTCTACCAAACAACAGATACAAATAGAAAATAAAAATACAAATTTTAATATGCAGCCACCTCTGCAGCTGCTATGGGTGACTCCCCTGTTTGAGGGCCACGTTGCATTGAAGGAGCACGTGCTGACGTGCTGCAGGAATAGAAACCTGGTGAGTTTAGGTGCCAACACAAGGCATGCCCCTTTCTTTGTGTGCACACTGCAGTGGGGCAGCAAAGATAGATGGTTCTGCCCCAACGTGTTAACTAGTAGCTCTGCATGCTGGAATGGTTTTCTTCCTTAGCTTTGCTTGTGTATACTGGCTAAGCTGTCTGCAGCTATCTAATATTATACTATTTTATTAAGGAAAAATGTTATGTTTAACTGAACTGTAATATCAGTCTCCATTGGGCATCCTGTCACATATAGCTTTTATAATAATGTGATGAAAACTCAAACGATTCTAACCACAGATTTCAGAGCACCGTCTGAAGCCAAGGCACATGTAAGGTGAGTTCAACAGTTAATGATTTTATTAGGAACGTGCAAGCAGCTGCTTGATCTCTTAGAGGGAAATCATGAGAACTGGGAGTGAAGGAATTAACAAGAATCCCAGTTAAGGAAAGGAATTGGGCCTGAATTCATTTACTCATTTGTTGATTGAGTCAATGACCATTTATAGGTCTATACTGTCTGGAAGGACATCAAGTCAGAAGATAGGGCCTCCTACTCTCAAGGAATTTAATGTTCAGAGAGATCAAATATGAGGCTACCTCCAAAAGTTTGTGAAAAAAAGGAATTGAAAGTTAAGCTTATTTTAGTGCAAAAAATGTATAGTGTTTTCTTAAGGCATGTTGTCCTTGAACTTTTCGAATGGACGGATTCTGAACATTTATAGCACAAAAATAAACTTGTCCTCCAATTGCATTTTCTAGAATTCTTTGAAGTACCCTCAGAAATCTTACAGCTCCTGCTTATGTTGAAATTTCTCTTCAAGTTAACATAAATGAATAATTTTTTAAAAAAATTAAAATTGCACAATCACTCTCAGACCTAAGAAGACACCTCTGTGGTCCAGAAATGGAGCAGTGAGGGCTGCCAGACTCAGCCTGCTGGGCTCTGGACAGGACACCAGCCACAGCTGCTGGGGGCTCCATGAGCATCCTGGAACAGGACCCACATCTTCCAGAGAAGACCTGGAGTTGGGCTGGCAGCCTGATACGCGGGACCAGGGCAAGGCTCCTTTCCTGAGAACAGGATCTGGAAGGAGCTGCAGCTATGGCCTAGGGTGTGACAAGGAAGCAACAGGTGTCTGGGGCAGGGGCAGGAGAGAGAAGCTGGGGTGCCTCAGCAGAGCCTGATCCTCGTAGCACACCTGGCTGACAAGGAGGCTGGATCAGCAGTGCTGCAGGGACAGGAGCGCCACATCTCCCACGCACAGCTTGGCTCTTGAATGGGGACCCTGGCTGAGGAGGTATCACCATGATTTTCTAGGCAAGGGGAGGTGAGAAATTGAAAAGGGGGCAAAAAAAAAAAAAAGCAAAAGGAAGTTTCCACTCAAAATGGCATGGCAATTAAAACTGTAGGGTGTTTGGCACAACAATGAAGTCACTGCCAAAGCTTCTCACATCCCATATGGAAGTGCCTGGTTCAAATCCTTGCTCCTCCTCTTTTGACCCAACATTCTGCTAATGTGTACCCTGGGAGCAACAGATGATGGCTCATCTAAGTGCTTGAATCCAAGCCACTCAAGGAGGAGACCTGTATTGAGTTCTGGGCTTCTTGCTTCAGCCATTTTGCAGGTTCTCTCTCTCCCTCTCCCTCTCCCCCCCAACAGAGAATACATTGCTGAAAGGACAGAAATACCATAGCGATCTGAAGAGCATACCAAAGCCCCAATATACTAAAGAAAAAAACTCCAAAATAATAAACCAAAGGAGGGGATTATGAAATGCAAGAAGCATGTAAAAAAACAAAAACAGAAATGCCTTCAGATTGAAAGCATACATAAATGAGATTTTTTTTAATAGGTTTGTTCACGTCACACCCGCTGTAGGCCCAAGATCAGCAGAAGGAAACAACTTGGCACTTTTTGTAGCTCTCACTCCCTCTCTCCTTTCCCCGTCTCCCTCTCCCTCACCCATATGCACGCACAGACCATGCACAGAGTTACCTCCCACACCCCATCTCCCCTCAGCAGCAGGTCTGTGACCAGGAGGCCACACTATGCAGCACATTCCTGAGCTTGCATTTGCAGAAGTTGGCTGTGCCCCTGGATGCACTGCTCTTAACGATAGATGAGGTGCATTGCTTCATTGAAGTTTTAACATAGATTCCAAAGAAAGTCTTCGCATGCCAGTTCCCTCTCTCCCCACATACCCTATTTCATGCTTCAATTGGAGGCTATCAAAGAAAGATGTCAGAATTTGAGTCACAACAACATAGGCCCCAGCAGCCAGGAAAGGACCCCTATCCTGTATCCCAGTGCAGAGTGTACACTTTGGGGGTGATGTTTATGCCAAACATCTCTCTGTCTTACCAAACAGCAACATTTAAATCTCTTGTTCACACTTTACTGGCTGAGGGTTATAAATGTTTTATGAGCCGCTGAGCTTGCAGCATTACTATTTTATTAGAAGGTTGAATGTCTTTTCTTCATAGCTGTATTACTAGCAGAGTCGTTCTTTCTCTTAAAAATGTTGACTTCATGCTTGTTAGGAAATGCCAGCTGGCAAGATGTAAGTAAGTATTCAAAATGATTTCCTTATTTGAAAGTGAATCTAAATAACACAGGACTCTGTTTGCTTCTTTTTGGATTGATCTACAAATAATCCAGAGGGAGACAGAGGTTTTTGGTGTCCTGACAATGTGATTGGATACAGTCCTGCTGGACTTGGTTGTGACTGCTGAGATATATTTTATTCAAATTCTAGCAACCATGAAAACAATCCATAGTGAATTTCAAGAAGAAGCATGCAAGATAGAGAATCATGAGATCATGAGATAAGCGACTTAACAGTTCTGAAACAGTGGCTTCTTCATCTGTCCTGTCTCTGACATCTCTTATGTCTCCTTTCTCCCAAACTGAGAGCCAAATACATTGAGGAAGTAGAGAAAGGAGAAATGATCTCTTCTGGGAAGTTGGAATGAGGCTAGACTTCTTGTCCACCATGGTGAAAGAATAGTTCAGTGAGAATTCATCACCTCAGCTTCCCAAGGGGAGCCACACCCAGGCATGGTGCTTTCCTTCTGCCATGTCTCTGTCACTATGGCCTTCCTTGGTTGAGCCATTTGTCTCCCTTCTTGATCTTAAGAGCTTAGCATCTTCGGGGTCAGTGCTGTGGTTCACTTGGTTAATCCCCTGCCTGCAGTGCCAGCATCCCATGTGGGCACTAGGTTCTGGTCCCGGTTGCTCCTCTTCCAGTCCAGCTCTCTGCTGTGGCCCAGGAGGGCAGTGGAGGATGGTCCAGGTGCTTGGGCCCCTGCACCTACATGGGAGACCAGGGGGAAGCACCTGGTTCCTGGCTTCAGATTGGAATAGCTCCGACCATGGCGGCCATTTTGGGGGTGAACCAATGGAAGGCAGACCTTTCTCTCTGTCTCTCTCTCTCTCTCATTGTCTAACTCTGTCAAATAAACAACAACAACAACAACAACAAAAGTGCTTAGCATCTTCAAATGAAATTCAACTGTCACCTCCAATGCCTTTCAGACCAAACCTTTTCTCCCTTTCACTTAAACCAAAGGAGGATCTCTCCATCATGGCTGCTCTCACTGTGTGTCTTTCACGCATCTAGTCACTCACCTGTTTATTCGTCACCCTTCTATTAAGTATCTGCTGTGTATCGCAGCACTAGCGATAGGAAGATGAGCTTTCTATCAATATTCTTGAGCTCTCAGGAAAATGATTCATTAAGGGATAAGATTTCATTGAAATCTTTTTATCTCAGTACAAATAATTGTCCAGCACATAATAGTTCTTCAAAAGATGTCTCCTAAATTGAATTGAAAGGAAGAAGTTAAGGAGGAAGATCTTAATACTGAAAATTATGTGCTATGGGAAATATATTGGAAGACCTCCAAAGAGTTGAGTCAAAAACCCCTTCCTGAGACAAAGGAGAGAGAGAGAGAGAGAGAGAGAGAGAGAGAGAGAGAGAGAGAGAGAGCTCTCATCTACCAGTTCACTCCACAAATGCCCACATTGACTTGCCTAGGCCAGGCTGAAGTTGGGAGCTGGAAACCCAATCCAGGTTTCCTAAGTGGGAGTCAGGGACCTAGCTGCAGCTGTTTCCCAGAATGTATATTAACAGGAAGTTGGAATGAGGTCTAGATCCAGGATGAACCCAGGCACTCCAACATGGGATGTGGGCATCCCAAGCAACATCTTACCCCCTAGGCCAAATGCTTGCCCCAAAATATGCATTTGCCAAGACCTTTCTGGAGATCCCTTGTATATGTACAGTTCTATGTGTACCTATAGTAATGTTAAGTATTGCATAATATAGTGAGATATTTCTATCCCATTCACACAGTAGACCTGGATTGAGTTCCTAGCTTCTGGCTGAATCCTAGCCCAGTCCTTTCTATTGCAGGCATTTGGGGAATGAGTAAGTGGATGGGAGGGAGCTCTCCCTATATTAGTCTCTCTCTCTCTCTCTCTCTCTCTCTCTCTCTCTCTCTCTCTCTTTCTGGCTTCTCAAATAAATTTCTCAAAAAAGTAAAGAGTTTAATTGCCAGTTCATCCTACTAGACCAAAGCTCTATGAAGGACCATGTATTTCTTTATATCATCAACCTTAAGGTAACATTGGGAGTAGTGAGTGTTCAGTAAGAATTTGATGAGTGGATGAACTGTACTGATATTAATTTTAGGGCTCAAGTCTAGTAACAATATTTGTGTGTGTGTATAATGAGCTTGATATATATATATCATATAGATACATATATATGTATGTATATACGTACATATGTATATATATATATATATATATATATATATATATATATAATGAGCCTGATAGTCTTTCAATGAAATGGCACATAATAAGTTAACATTCAGAGACTGGCACTTTGGCCAATACCTGTGGCACCAGCATCCCACATGGGCACCAGTTCAAGTCTAGGCTGCTCCACTTCCAATTCAGCTCCCTGCTGATGTGCCTGGGAGAGCAACAAAAGATGGCCCAAGTAGTTGGGCCTCTGCACCCATGTGGAAGACCTGGATGAAACTCCTGACTCCTGGCTTCAGCCTGACCCAGTTCCTGCTGTTGTGGCCATTTGGGAAGCGAACCAGTGGATGGAATCTCTCTCTATTCGTCTCTCCTTCTCTCTCTCTGTAACTCTGCCTTTCAAATAAATAAATAAATAAATCTAAAAAATAAAAAATACAAATAAACAATAAAATAAAATAAATATAATAAATATATAATAATTATAAATATAAATTTATAAATCATAAATATAATATATAAAATATAGAAAAATATAAATAAATATAAAGATAAATAAAATAAATATAAAATATAAAATTAAAATAAAAAACATAAAATAAGATTCATTTTGGATCAGGTGGACTTGAAGTTTTAGATTGCTTTCACATTTATGAAAATTTCACCATTTTATAGTAATTTTAAGTGTCTCACACTAAGTATGACCCTGAGATTAAGAGAAAACAAAATCACTGGAATTTTTCTTTTGTGCAAAGAACAAAGAAATAGATTCATTATAGACAGAACTAGAGTTTTGCACAGATCACAGAGTTCAATTGATCTCTGTTACTATGTTATATGCCAGTATTGAACTAAGAAAACACAAAAAGTATTATTACTGAGAGAAAGGCAAGAATACTTGATATATTAAGACTGAGTCCATCAGTTAAAATCAAAATAACCTTGTACAAAAACAGATGGATAGACCAATAGAATAGAATAGAAAAGCCAGAAATCAATCCGAACACCTACAACCAATTTATCTTTGACAGAGGAGCTAAAACAAATCCCTGGAACAAAGACAATGTCTTCAACAAATGATGCTAGGAAAGCTCAATTTCTGCATGCAGAAGTACAAAGCAAGACCCATACCTTACACGTTACACAAAAATCCACTCAAAATAGATTAGATAAATCTATGACCCAACATCATCAAATTATTAGAGAACATTGGGGAATCCCTGCAAGACATTGGCATGGGTACAGAATTCTTGGAAAATATTCCAGAGGCACAGGCAACCAAAGACAAAATTGACAAATGGGATTATATCAAATTGAGAAACTTCTGCACTGCAAAAGAAATACCCAGCAAAGTGAAGAGACAATGGACAGACAGAATGGAAGAAGTTATCTGTAAACTATACAACTGATAAAGGGTTAAAAACAAGAATACATAAAGAGATCAAGAAACTCAGCAACAACAAAGCAAACAATCCAGTTAAGAAATGGGCAAAGAACTCAGACATTTTTCAAAAGAGGAAATCCAAATGGCCAACAGACACATGAAAAAATGTTCAGGATCATTAGCCAACATGGAAACACAAATCAAAACCAAAATGAGGTTTCATCTCACCCCCATTATTATGGCTTTCATAGAGAAATCAACAAACAACAATTGCTGGTGAGGATGTGGGGGGGAAGGTACCCTAGTCTACTGTTGGTAGGAATGTAAACTGGTAAAGCCACTATGGATGATAGCATGTAGATACCTCAGAAATCTGACGTCATTGCATGAGTGTTAATTGTTAAATTAACAACAAGAGTACTTATGCACTAACTTCTCATGCAGGACCTCTGTCCTCAAAGACTTATATTATGAGAATTAACAGTAAAACTTTGTTCTCAAAGAGTTATTTCATTTTAGTGTATTAAGTAGAGGATATTCTTACATCTTCTAAGTTTTAGTTATTCCTAAGTGTCCAACTTCATTGCTTATTTTCTTAGCTGCTTCCTTAATCAATGATAAAACTTGTTCTCAATGACTTATTTTCTTTAATATATTTAATAGAGGATATTCTTACATCTCATATGTTATAGTTATGTCTAATTGCTCACAAAAGATGTATAATTCTTGGGTGCTTATTTAAAGTTAATTAAGTTTCTCAAAAAAAAGTGAAATTAACTTTGAGATGCAATGACTTTGAACAGCCCTATTCTTGACTGTTAAGGAAGATTTTTGTGTATGTTCAAATTGTTAAACTCTTTACTTAGTACAGAGTTGGTCTTCTGTGTATAAAGTTAGTTGAAAATTGATCTTAGTGGAGAATGAGACTGAAAATGGGAGAAGAAAGAGGTGGAGGGGTGGGAGTGGGAGTGGGAGGGTGGTTATGGTGGGAAGAATCACTATATTTCTAAAATTGTACTTATGAAATGCATGAAGTTTGTATTATTTAAATAAAAGGTTCCTTTGAAAAAGAAAGAAAGAAGGAAAGAAAGCAAGCTCTTTTCCTGAGTTAAAACAAAAGATGGGAGGGTTGCAAGTGGGAGGGAAGTTTTGGGGGAGAAAAAGCCATTGTAATCCATAAACTGTACTTTGGAAAGTTATATTTACTAAATAAAAGTTTTTTTTTTTAAAAAAAGATTGAACCTATAAAAGCATAAGGAGTCAAATACGCAAAATTTAAAAATTCCCTTCCAACCCAGCAAAAGTGGCCCAATATTCCATAACAAGAACATCTGTTATTGTACTCCCTGTGACACATACATTATAGAGAGTTTCCCAAGAAGAATGCAAAGATTTACATCAAAAGAAAATAAATTTGCCTGTAAAGGAGTATGAAGCATTTAAAATATTCCTCATTTAAATGCTGAAAGTATTTGAAGACAGCATGTCTAGATTTCACATTTTTTCTCCAAAACAGTATCCAAAGCCTTCTGCATGACTGAGTAGGTGTTTAGGAAAGTACACTGCAAATTCTAAAGTCCTCTGTAGAAGCAGGCATTGTGGCACCATGGGGTAAGACACCCATTAGGACACCTGCATCCCACATCGGGGTGCCTGGTTCCAGTCTCAGTTACTCAGTTTCTGATTTGTCTTCCTGCTAATGCTTCTGGGAGGCAGCAGATGGTGACCTAAGTACTTGGCACCCTGCCATCCACATCAGAGACCCAGGTGACTTCTCCACTCTTGATTTCAGCCTGGCACAACCCTGATTATTGCAGGCATTTGGGAAGAGAACCAGTAAATGAAAGATATCTGTGTGTGTGTGTGTGTGTCCCTCTTTCTCAGATTGTCACTCTGCCTTTCAAATAAATAAATTCTTTTTTTAGAGTCCTCTGTAAAGTTAGTTAATACTATTTCTTTTGGGGGTATGCTTGGAGATTATGGCATCTTTCCCCATGGTCCCTTAGGGAAAAACCCTGTTAGAGCAGATTCTAAGCAACAAGAAATATGAGCATGAAAGCATAATCACTAGCAGTGTATCTGGACAAAAAAGACATTTTCTGGAGGACAGAAAACTTTCACATATTTCTGTTGGAATGTTTGTGGTCACGTCCATCTTTAAGTCTCTTGTTAATGAGGGTTTCCATGGCCCCTTAGGTGTAGATGTTCTCTAAAGCTATTCTACTAAAAATGAAAAAAATCCAACTGCACAACAGATGGGCAAGTGCCCAATGTGGACCTGCACTTTGTGCACACCCTCCTGCCTCTGTGGCTGCACCTGCTCCTGTGGCAATTCCTGGGCACATGGCAGTCAGTGAGGTACCTAGGCAGGACGCACAAGATTTTAAGGTGTGTGTCCATGAGCCAGCCTCTACTGTCAGTCTAGATGCCAGAGAGAATGGTGCAGACATCTGAAAATCTCAGAAGAGAGCCAGCTTTCAGTAAATTCCATCTGCAGTTACCTTTATTAGGGTGAGTAACATGTTTGCTGTGGCAGTAAGCTAATAGCAACTGTTCCAGCAGATTGTTTTTTAGAGACAATTATTACCAAAGTACACCATAGAAAGTAAGTGCTCAGGAAATGTTTTCTGATTTATTGTTGGCTACATAAAGCAACCTCTTAGGAGAGACAAAAATGAAGAAATGATAGACCCTAAACAATGTAGGCAGAAATAGGGCTTAGTGGGGAGATCTATCAGGATGCCTCTATCAGAAACATCCCCCCAGAGATAACCTGGAGACTCTCTGAAGCACACCCTTTAACCAAAGTCATCACTAATGCAACTTCTCCTCTACGCATCAAGGAGATTAAACTCTGGTCTCATGACTGCCGCATCACAGAGCTCTTACTGTTCCTTGTCCCAGCCAGAATAGATATTTAGTCTTTGGCTTTCTTTGTCATGGTTCAAATCCTGAGACTTGCATGAAATCAGCTGACTAAACACCTAATCATTCACCTATAAGTAAGTTATGCATGAAATTTGTAAACCTTAAATAAAATTTAAACATTTTCAAGTAAGTTGTGAATCATACTCTTTTCCCATTTTTGTTATGGCCAACATCTGATGATGCCAACTCATAAAATTATTTCTGTTAGTAGAGATGACCTATGGGTCAAATTGAGACCAGATAAGGGGTAAAAATGTAAGACAGGAAAAAGAAATACAGCGTGGGCCAGGATTGTGGTATAGTGGGTAAACCTGCCACTTGTAGTGTGGCATTCCACATGGGCACAGGTTTGAGTCCTGGATTCTGTACTTCTGATCCAGCTCCCTGCCAATGCATATGAGAAGCAGCAGAAGATGGTTCAAATGCTTGAACCCCTGCACCCATGTAGGGATCCAGAAGAAGCTCTTGCTCCTGGCTTCAAATTGGCCCAGCTCTGGCTGCTGCTGCCATTTGGGGAGTGAAGAATGAACCAGCAGATGGAAGACCTCTCTCTCTCTGTCTCTCCCTCTTAATGTTTGTAACTCTGCCTCCAAAATAAATAAATAAATCTTTTAAAAAATGTTTTTCCTTTGTGCAAATATTGAAGAGGTCTTAAACATATTTTTAAAATATGTCATCTTTGAATCCTTGTCTGGATTATCTTAACTTCTGTAATAGTCTTCATGAGATGCCAAAAGACATCCCAATACATTTACCCTAATCTTCCATTTCAGCAGCCCAAAGTATGCTTCCGATGTCCTTATCTTCCCTCCATACTTCCCTACAAATAACAACGACAACCACACCAAACAAATGTACACTCTTTCCTTTACTGTGGTTTATAATAATAATAGTTCATATTCTTTGAGTAATCACCATGCATCATACATTGTTATAAATATAATATTTTATATGCATGAATTCAGCTGATCCAGAAAATTCTATGTAGTTAAATTGTATTATCATGTCCATTTTACAGATAAAGAAATTGAGACAGAGGTTAAATGACTTACCACACATCACAGAGCCAGTGGATGATAAGAAGATTTTAAAGCCCAGTAGTCTGACTACAATTAGTGGTCAAAGGAATCACACTGATTTCCCCTATGCTATAGTCAAGAGCTAAGAGTGAAAACCATCAGAAAGAGGTGTTAAAAGTCAATTGCTTGAAGTACTCTTCATAATTTGAGTTCCAAATAAGAAACAAACAAAAATGCAACCTGACTTAGTAAGTAAACATGCTGAAACTTAATTTAGCACTATATATTTTGTAGCAAACAGCTAGGTTTCAGCCAGTCACAGTCAACCAACTGATCAGACCATGCTCAAAAAAGGAAGATGTCTACATGTGATCAACCAGATGATTTACCTCATTTGCTTCCCCATTTTTTATAAAAGCCTAGAACAAATTCATATTTGCTTTAAATAATTGATAATTATTTACCCTCCTAAGAAATTTGTATTTTAAAAAAATGTCTATGGAATAATGAAGATGGCAGAATAGGGAGGAAGCTTACTGTTCTAGTCTAGGGGAAGATAGTGGGGAGAATGCCATCTCAGGGAAGAATTAGGGAGAAAACTGCAGAGGAAATGTCATGCAAATTAGAGGGACACTGTAGATCTACATGGAGGGTGTGGATGTGCACAACTCAGGACTCCAGCAGCCAGGAGCCTCAGCACCAGCTTGGGAGAGTGAGGTAAGACCAGACCACAGCAGCCCAAGCTGCTGACGATAAAGCTGTGGGAAGAGCCTGGAATGAGTCTGTCTTAAAGCCCATCATTGGACAGTATACCTGCCAACCTAGAGGGGAAAAAAGAGGGAACATGTTTCTATCTCCCCAGTCACCCAGCACTGGCACCCTATAACTAGCTGAGAGAGGGCAGGTGCCATTTTGGACATATAGAACAGCTTGTGTCCATGTACCCAGCAACCAAGAGGAGACACCTGAGTCTGGCTGGGAGAATTGACAGAGCGCTGGGCACTCATGACTGTGGGAGCCTTGTGTGCTAAGGTGGACTGTTAAAACACTGTGGTTGTGTGGGAAGGCACAGGGTGTAGCTGGGTCTCTGAGCAGTCACAGAGGATGACTCCACATGCTCAGGGCTCCCTGATTGCATGGTGAGGGTCACTGCTGTGGAATCCATGCCCACACTGAGGACTACATGGATCCTTTGTGTGGTTCTTGTGGCAATGTAGATGAATATTGCACCTACTGGGGCTAGCACCTGGGCATTGGTCTCCTTGGAGGAGAGGAATTGAGCATGAGAACATGCCAACAGAGCTGATCAAAGCCTTCCCTCCATTTGAAAAAAAGAGAGATTTACCACACCCAACTTGGGAGTAACCTTAGACATTCTCCTCACTCTGGAGCACTGAATAGAATTCACAGGCAACACCCAGCATAGGACCCTTAGTATTCACTGAGAGAGCAGACATTCTACTAAGCCATAGAGAAATCATTCAAAGATAAAAGCCAAAAAATTTCACAGGGAAAAAAAAACAACTATCACCACAAATGCCCAAAAATAAACACAGAAACTCAAGAAACAAGAAAAAGAAGGACAACATGATGCCTCCAAAGGAGCACAAGAACACTCCAATACCAGAATGTGAAGATGAAGAGATTGAAGAAATTCCAGAAACGAAATTCAAAAAGTTGATCATAGGATTACTGAGAAGTAGCCAGAAGCAAATCCATGAGTTAAAGAAATCCATACAACATGAATGAAAAATTTTCCCATGAAATTGAGATTTTAAAAAGAAATCAAGATGAAATATAGGAAATGAAGAATTCAATAGATCAAATCTGGGTAAGAAGACAAATCTGGAAATTTTACAGTAAGGCCAAAAAAATAAAAATAAAAATAAATTAGATAACTAAAAACAGTACTAGAAATTTAAAGAATATTGTCAAATGACCCAACATATGGATCTCAGGAATTCTAGAAGAAAATAGGAAGAGAGAATTGATTAGAAGGGCTTTTTAGTGAAATAATGAAAGAAAACTTCCTCAATTTCAAGAAAGAAAAGTATATCCAAGTACAAGAAGCACATAGAACTCCTTATAGACATAACCAGAAATGATCTTCACCATGAAGCATTATTATAGTCAAACTCTCCACAGTGAAACATAGAAAAAATGGATTCTAAAATATGCATAAGAAAAACGCCAGATTAATTTCAGAAGATCTCCACTTAGACTCATAGTTGACTCCTCATCAGAAATCCTAGAGGCTAGGAGACAATGGCAAGATAGAGTCCAAGTCTTAAGAGAAATAAAATATTAACCCAGAATACTGTACCCTGCAAAGCTCTCATTTATGAATGAAGGTAAAATAACAAACAGTACTGAAAGAATTTGTCACCACTTGTCCAGCCTTAAAGAAGATGATTAAGGATTTCCTATACAGAGAAACACAGGAACATGGTTATCACTATGAGAGAAGGCAGAGGCAGAAAATCTCCCAGTAAAAGTACACAGGAAATCCAAAGAAAACAAAAGGAACATTTACGAAAAAATGGCAGGGCCAAATTGTTACTTATCAATAGTCAATTTATAATCATAAATTCCTGTTGAATTGATCCCTTAATCATTGCATTGTGCTTTTCTTTCTCTCTTTTAACAGTTTTTGTGTTAAAGTCTGTGGTGGAATGAGAAGGCCATGCCAAGATGGCCACTGGCAATGGAAACTGCCTGGCAACAAGCTGTGATTAGATGGCTTCAATATAAATTGATTATAAATTGAATGTAAATGGTCTCAACTCTCCAGTTAAAAGATACAGACTGGCAGATGGATTAAAAAACAAAACCCATCTATTTGCTGCCTACAAGAACACATCTCACCAACATGCAGACTGGAAGTGAAATGATGCATAAAGATATTCCATGTTAACAGAAACCAAAAAAGACCTTGTGTAGCCATCCTCATATCAGACAAAATAGACTTTTGTTGAGGTGGATTTGTTCTGAGAAGAGAAGCATGGTAGGGGCAACAGGCCTGGAGTCACCACACAGACCTCGGGAGTTGGGTGAAAGCAGGCCAGAGGTGAGCAGCCTGTAGACTCGTGTATTTCAGTTGGTACAGCTGCTTAAATAGTCAAGGCAGCCAATCTGGTCAAGGAGCAGTCTATGCCCTAACCAATCACAGCCTGTTGCCAGGCAGTTTCCATTGCCAGTGGCCATCTTGGCATGGCCTTCTCATTCCACCACAGACTTTAACACAAAAACTGTTAAAAGAGAGAAAGAAAAGCATAACACAATGATTAAGGGATCAATTTAACAGGAATTTATGATTATAATAAACCTATATGCACCTAATTACACAGGACCTGGCTATTTGAAAGAAATGTTAATGGATCTAAAAGGAGACATATACTCGAACATAGTAGAAAGGTGGGACTTCCATACCCCACTTAAATCAATTAACAGATCAACCACACAGAAAATCAGCAAGGAAAGAAAGAGATAATCAACACTATAGACCAAATGGATCTAATGGATAGGTACAGAACTCTTCATCCAACAGATGCAGAACACACATTCTTCTCACTAAAACATGGAATTTTTTCTAGGATAGAACACATCTTAGGCGATAAAGCAAGTCTCAGCAAATTCAAAAAAATTGAAATAATGCATGCATCTTTTTTGATCACATGTAATAAATCTGGAAATGAACAACTCAAGAATCTCTAGAACATATGTAAACACATGGAAATTGAACAATACACTCCTGAATGGTCAGTGGGCCATAGAAGAAATCAAAAGAGAAATAAAAACATTTTGAAAATGACAATACAACATATCAAAACTTATGGAATAGACCAAAAGCATTTTTAAAAGTGAAGTTTATGGCAATTGATGCCTACATCAAGAAATTGGAAAGGCACCAAATAAATGAGCTATCAATGCATCTCGAGGACCTAGAAAAAAAGCCTTAAATCAAACTCAAAACTAGAGGGAGAAAAGAAATAATTAACATTAGAGAAGAAATAAAATTGAATCAAAAAGCAATACAAAAGATAAGTGAAACAAAATGCTGATCTTGAAAAAGTAAACAGAATTGACACACCATTGTCCCAACTTGCCAAAATTAAAAATGGGAAAAGATCCAAATCAATAAAATTAGAGATGAAAAAGGAAATGTAACAACAGACACCACAAAAGTGAAAAGAATCATCAGAAATTACTACAAACAGGTGTGTGCCAATAAGTTGAAAAACCCAGAAGAAATAGATAGATTCCTGAACACATACAAACTACCTGAATTGAGCCAGGAAGACAGAAAACCTAAACAAACCAATAACCAAGAAATAAATTGAATCAGTAATAAAGACCCTCCCAGGAAAGAAAAGTCCCGGACTGGATGGCTTCACTACTGAATTTTACCAGACATTAAAGAAGAACTAACTCCATTTTTCTCAAGCTACTCAATATAACTGAAAGGGAGAGAATCCTCCCAAACTCCTTCTAAGAAGCCAGCATCACCTTAATTCCTAAACCTGAAAAAAATACAACAGAAAAGAGAACTACAGACCAATGTCCCTGATGAACAGACACAAATTCCTCAATAAAATACTAGCCAGTCGAATCCAAGAAGAGCACATCAGAAAGATCACTCACCCAGACCAAGTGGAATTTATCCCAGATATGTAGGAATGGTTCAACATTTCTAAATCAATCAATGTGATACATCACATTAACAAACTGAAGAAAAAAAAACATGATTATCTCAATAGATGCAGAGAACGCATTTCATAAAACACAACACCCTTTAATGAAGAAAACTTTATTCAAATTTGGTATAGAAGGAACATTCCTCAGCAGAATCAAGGCAATTTTTGACAAACCCACGTCCAGAATCCTATTGAACGGGGAAAAGTTTGAAGTATTTCCACTGAGATCCAGAACCAGAAAAAGATGCCCACTCTCACCATTGCTATTCATTATAGTCCTGGAAGATTTAGCCAGAGCTCTTAGGTAAGAAAAAGAAATCTAAGGGATACAAATTGAGAAAGAGGAAATCAAACTATCCCTACTGTCAGATGACATGATTCTATATATAGGGGAGCCAAAAGACTCCATTAAGAGGCTGTTGGAACTCATAGAAAAGTTTGATAAAGTGGCAGTATACAAAATTAATACACAAAAATCAATAGCCTTTGTATAAACAGAAAATGCAATGGCTGAGAAGGAACTTCTAAGATTAATGTGATTCACAATAGTTACAAAAAATCAAATAGCTTAGAATAAATTTAACCAAGATGTCTAAGATTTCCATGATGAAAATTACAAACATTAAAGAAAGAAATAGAAGAAGACACAAAAAATGGAAAAATCTTTTGTTCATGGATGGGAAGAATCAGTATCATTAAGATGTCTGCACTTGAAAGCAATTTACAGATGCAATGCAATACTGGTCAAAATACCAAGGACATTCTTCTCAAACATAGAAAAAATGATATTGAAATTCATGTGGAAACAAAGAAGACCCCCAATAGCTAAAGCAATCTTGTACAACAAAAACAAAACCAGAGGCACCACAATACCAGATTTCAAGACATACTACAGGGCATTGATAATCAAAACAGCCTGGTACTGGCACAAAAACAGATGTAGAGACCAATGAAACAGAATAGAAATGCCAGAAATCAACCCATGCATCTATAACCAATTTATCTCTGACAAAGGAGCTAAATCCAATACCTGGAGCAAGGACAGTCTCTTCAATAAATGGTGCTGGAAAACAGGATCTCTACATGCAGAAGTATGAGGGAAGACCCACACCTTATCCCTTATACAAAAATCCACTGATAATGGATTAAAGGCTTAAATCTATGACCTAATACCATCATATTTTTATAGAACATTGGGGAAACTATCCAAGACATTGGCATAGGTGAAGCCTTCCTGAAAAAGACCACAGAGGCACAGGCAATCAAAGCCAAAATTAACAAATGGGATTATATCAAATTGAGAAGCTTCTGCACTGAAAAAGAATCACTCAGCAAAGTGAAGAGGCAAGTGACAGAATGGGAGAAATTATTTACAAACTACACAGCTGATAAGGGATTATTAACTGGAATCTATAAAGAGATCAAGAAACTCCACAAAAACAAAACAAATAACCTAGTTAAGAAATGTGCAATGAACTTTTTTATAGAAAGCTTTTATTTAAGCTTTTATTTAATATCTATAAGTACATGAGTACAATTTTTGGATTATAGTGGTTCTTCCCTCATACTCACCCTCCCACTCCCAAACCATCCCACCTCCTACTCCTTCTCCAAACCCATTCTTCATTTTTTTGACAGGCAGAGTTTAGACAGTGAGAGAGAGAGAGAGAGACAGAGAGAAAGGTCTTCCTTTTTTTCCATTGGTTCATTCCCCCAAGTGGCCCCCAATCTGAAGCCAGGAGCCAGGTGCTTCCTCCTGGTCTCCCATGCGGGTGCAGGGCCCAGGGACCTTGGCCACCATCCACTGCCCTCCCGAGCCACAGCAGCGAGCTACACTGGAGGAGGAGTAACTGGGACAGAATCCAGCACCCCAACCGGGACTAGGACCCGGGTGCCAGAGCCATAGGCAGAGGATTAGCCTAGTGAGCCGTGGCGCTGGCCCACCCCATTCTTCATTAAGATTCATTTTTAATTATCTTTATATTCGGAAGATCAACTCTAAGTAAAGATTTCAACATTTTGCACCCACACAGACACACAAAATATAAAGTACTGTTTAAAGACTAGTGTTAGCATTAATTCTCATAGTACAACACATGAAGGACAGAGGCCTTACATGGGGAGCAAGTGCACAGTGACCCTTATTGTTGATTTAACAATTGACACTCTTATTTATGATGTCAGTGATCACCCAAGGCTCTTGTCACGAGCTGCCAAGGCTATGGAAGCCTCTTGAGTCCACAAACTCTGACCTTATTTAGACAGGGCCATAATCAAAGTGGAAGATCTCTCCTCCCTTCAGAGAAAGGTACCTCCTTCTTTGAATGGCCCCTTCTTTAAATCAGGACCTCATTCACAGACATATTTAATGTAGGTCATTTTTTGGCCACAGTGTCTTGGCTTTCCATGCCTGAAATATTCTCATGGGCTTTTTAGCCAGATATGAATTCATTAAGTGCTGATTCTGAGGCCAGAGTGCTGTTTAGGGCATTTGTCATTCCATGAGTTTGCCGTGTGGCGTACTTCCCATGTTGGAACATTCTCTCCTTTTAATTCTGTCAATTATTATTAGCAGACACTTAGTCTTATTTATGTGATCCCTTTGGCACTTATTCCTATCTTTGTGATCAGTTATGAATTTAAACTGATCACTTCAACTAGTAAGATGGCATTTGTACCTGCCAACGTAATGGGATTTGGAGTCCCCTGGAAAGTTTTTAGCTTTACCCTTATGGGTAAGTCCAAGAGAATGTGTGCCGAACTGGACATCTCTTCCCTCTCTTATTCCCACTCTTATTTTTAACAGAGATCAATTTTAAATTGGATTTAAACACCTAAGAATAATTCTGTGTTATGGAAAGAGTTCAACCAATGGTATCAAGTAGAAAAAGAAAATACTAAAAAGAATAAAATAGTAAGATGCTCCTCGAAAGAATAAAATAGTAAGCTATCCTCAACAGTCAGAACAAGGGCTGATCAAGTCGTTGCTTCTCATAGTGTCAGTTTCACTTCTACGTGTTTGTTTTTAGGTTCTCAGTTGTCACAGAATAGGGAGAACATATGATATTTAGGTCCTTGGTCCATATCTTAAGTGAGCTGTTTGTTCTGTTATTGTAGAGTTTCTTGATCTCTTTGTAGATTCTGGTTATTAATCTTTTATCAGTTGCATAATTTGCAAATATTTTCTCCCATTCTTTTGGTTGCTTCTTCACTTTTTTGACTGATACTTTTGCCATACAGAAACTTTTCAATTTGATGTAATCCCAGTTGCTAATTTTGGCTTTGGCTGCCTGTTCCTCTGAGGTCTTTTCCAAGAAGTCTTTGGACAATGGACTTAAACAGACATTTTTTCAAAAGAAGAAATCCAAAGGACCAACAGACACATGAAAAAATACTCAGGATCACTAGCCAGGAGGGAAATGCAAATCAAAATCACAATGAGATTTTATCTCACCCCAGTTAGAATGTCTTTCATATAGAAATCAACAAACAACAAATGCTGGTGAAGATGTTTGGAAATAGATATCCTAATCCACACTTCGTAGGAATGTATACTGGTACAGCCACTGTGAAAGACAGTATAGAGATTCCTCAGAAATCTGAATACTGACCTACCATATGATCCAGTGATCCCACTATTGGGAATTTACTCATAGGAAATAAAATCAGCATCTGAAAGAGTTATCTGTACCCCCATGTTTATTATAGCTTAATTCACAACAGCTAAGACATGGAATCAACCTAAATACCTGTTAACTGAAGACTGGATAAAAAAATTATGGGATATGAGATTTCAGGACATACTACAGGGCAGTTGTTATCAAAACAGCATGGTACTGGTACAGAAAAAGATGGAGAGACCAATGGAACAGAATAGAAACACCAGAAATCAACCCAAACATCTACAGCCAACTTATGTTTGATCAAGGATCCAAAACCAATCCCTGGAGTAAGGACAATCTATTCAATAAATGGTGCTGGGAAAATTGGATTTCCACATGCAGAACCATGAAGCAAGACCCCTATCTTTCACCTTACACAAAAATTCACTCAACATGGATTAAAGACTTAAATCTACGACCCAACACCATCAAATTATTAAACAGCATTGGAGAAACCCTTCAAGATAAGATATAGGTACCGGCAAAGACTTCTTGGAAAATACCCCAGAAGCACAGGCAGTCAAAGCCAAAATTAACATTTGGGATTGCATCAAATTGAGAAGTTTCTGTACTGCAAAAGAAACAGTCAGGAAAATGAAGAGGCAACCGACAGAATGGGAAAAATATTTGCAAACTATGCAACAGATAAAAGGTTGATAACCAGAATCTACAAAGAAATCAAGAAACTCCACAACATCAAAACAAACAATCCACTTAAGAGATGGGCCAAGGACCTCAATAGACATTTTTCAAAAGAGGAAATCCAAATGGCCAACAGACACATGAAAAAATGTTCAGGATCACTATCCATCAGGGAAATGCAAATCAAAACCACAATGAGGTTTCACCTCACCCCGGTGAGAATGGCTCACATGCAGAAATCTATGAACAACAGATGCTGGAGAGGATGTGGGGAAAAAGGGACACTAACCCACTGTTGGTGGGAATGCAAACTGGTTAAGCCACTATGGAAGTCAGTCTGGAGATTCCTCAGAAACCTGAATAGAACCCTACCATACAACCCAGCCATCCCACTCCTTGGAATTTACCCAAAGGAAATTGAACTGGCAAACGAAAAAGCTGTCTGCACCTTAATGTTTATTGCAGCTCATTTCACAATAGCTAAGACCTAGAATCAACCCAAATGCCCATCAACAGTAGACTGGATAAAGAAATTATGGGACATGTACTCCATAGAATACTATATAGCAGTCAAAAACAATGAAATCCTGTCATTTGCAACAAGATGGAGGAATCTGGAAAACATTATGCTGAGTGAAATAAGCCAGTCCCAAAGAGACAAATATCATATGTTCTCCCTGATCAGCGACAACTAACTTAGCACCAAAGGGGAAACCTGTTGAAGTGAAATGGACACTATGAGAAACAGAGACTTGATCAGCGCTTGTCCTGACTGAGGATGTACAATGCGATACTTATCCATTATAGTATTTTTTTTTGTTCTAGTACTATTGGTTGAACTCTGTAATTAACACATAATTATTCCTAGGTGTTTAAATTTTAACTGAAAATTGATCCCTGTTAAATATAAGAGTGGGAATAAGAGAGGGAGGAGATGTACAATTTGGGACATGCTCAATCGGACTTGCCCCAAATGGTGGAGTTAGAAACATGCCAGGGGATTCCAATACAATCCCATCAAGGTGGCATGTACCAATGCCATCTCACTAGTCCAAGTGATCAATTTCAGTTCACAATTGATCACACTGATAGGTCTAAGAGTCAAAGGGATCACACAAACAAGACAAGTGTCTGCTAATACTAACTAATATAATCAAAAAGGGAGAGAAGGATCCAACATGGGAAGCAGGATACACAGACTCATCGAATGGCAGATGTCCTAAATAGCACTCTGGCCTCAGAATCAGCCCTTAAGGCATTTGGATCTGGCTGAAGATCCCATGAAAGTATTTTAGGCATGGAAAACAAAGAAACTCTGGCAAAAAAAAAAAGAGAGAGAGGAGACCTAAATGAAAGATCTCTGCTAGTGGAAAGAACGGGGCCATCAAAGAAGGAGGTGCCTTTCTCTAAAGGTAGGAGAGAACTGCCACTTTGACTATGACCCTGTTGGAATAAGATCAAAGTCAGCGAACTCAAAATGCTTCCATAACCTTGGCAACTCATGACTAGAGCCTAGGGAGATTACTGACGCCACAAACAAGAGTGTCGAATTGTTAAGTCAACAGGAGTCACTGTTTACTTATGTCTCATGTGGGATCTGTCCTTAATGTGTTGTCCAATGTGAAGTAATGCTATAACTAGTACTGAAACAGTATTTTTCACTTTGTGTTTCTGTGTGGTTGCAAACTAATGCAATCTTTACTTAATATATGCTAAATCGATCTTCTGTATATAAAGATAATTGAAAATGAATCTTGATGTGAATGGAATGGGAGAGGGAGCGGGAGATGGGGGGGTGCAAGTGGGAGGGAAATTATGGGGGAAGCCATTGTAATCCATAAACTGTACTTTGGAAATTTATATTTATTAAATAAAAAATAATAAAAAATTAAAAGAAAATACAAAAAATTATGGGATATGTACACCATGGAATACTACATAGTGGTAAAAAATATGAAATTCCAGCATTTGCAACAAAATGGATGCAAATGGAAAACATTATACTTAATGAAATAAGCCAGTACCAAAAGAGAAATACCATATGTTCTCCCTGATGTGTAGTAATTAATAAGGCACCTAAAAGCTAATCTATAGAAGTGAAATTGACACTTTGAGATACAATGACTTTGAACAGCCTTTGTCTTGACTCTTGAGGAATAGATCTTTTTTCATATTATTTGTTGATCTCTTTACCTAGTATTGAGTTAATCTTATGTGTATAAGATTAACTGACAACAGATCTTAGTAAAAAAATAAGAATGAGAATAGGAGAGGGAGGAGGAAGAAATGTGAGAGTGCAGTTGGCAGGGCGGGTATGGTGGGCAGAATCACTATGTTCCTTAGGTTGTGTTTATGAAATGCTTGAAGTTTGTATACCATAAATAAAAGGTTTCTGGGTTAAAAAAAGTCCATTAACCAAAGCAACCTCAACTTACTAGCTGCCAGTGTTCTACTGGGTGTTAGGCATTCAAAGATAACTCACTCACAACCCAGATTGCTGTATGGGCACAAGTCTTTGGTCATAGCTAGTTTTGAATTATGGCTCTCCCATCTGTCAGGTGTTGATCTATATGAACTATTTAACTTTAGGTTCTTTTCCCTACAAATAAGTCCCTCATTTTCTCTGGCTTCACATTCTCTCATGTAGTGGGAGGGGATTTGTTTCCTCTGGTTATTAACACCTCTTCCAGGCATACAGTCCTGACAGTTTGTGAACATGTGGCAAAAACATAGTGTAGGTAGGTTCCTCCAAGGACACACATTCCAATAGAAACACCTCCCCCAAGTCAAGAACTTTGGTAATTTGTTGCTTAGTTTCTTTTCGGAAGTCATCTTCCCCTACACCTGAACTCAGACTCCCTATGAACTTCCAGCCTGTCCATTGCAGCTCTCAAAGGCAGTGGGGCAACCTGGAGGGCTCTGACAGGGTGCTTCTAAAAGGCATGCTACACACTGGCCAACTCTACTGCAAATGTTTTTAACTGCAAAATAGCATTCTTTAACCAGAATCTCACCAATGTGCTTGCCACATGACCTGTTGAGTTCAACACAACCCACAAGTTCAAGGTGAGGGGATATCAGCATTGTTTGAAATTGCGGTAAAAATTACATCACATGCAATTTACCATCTTGACAATTGTTAAGTGTACTATTAGAAATATTAAATACACTCACATGTTTTCCAACATCTCTCTAAAACTTTTTATCTTGCAAAACTAAAACTATGCACCCATTGAGTGCCATCTCTCCATTTCTTCCTCCTTCCTGTACATAGTCTACTTTTTGTGTTTATGAATTTGACTACTTGGTATATCACCTATAAGTGGAATCATATAGTATTTGCCATTTTTTTGGACTGGCTTATTTGATATAGGATAAGGTCTTCCTGGCTTATCCATGTTGTGGCACATCATAGAATATTCTTCTTCTTAAAGGCTGAATAACAATGTATTGTATATATACACTACATTTTCTTTATCCAAATGTGTCGATATACAGCATGGTTTCTCATACCTGTTGGCTTTTGTGAATAAAGATGCAATGAACATACATGTGCAAACATCTCATTGAGATCTTACTTCAAATTCTTCTGGATCTAAGCCCAGACATAGGATTTGCCGGATCATATGGCAATTCAATTGCATCTGTTTGCAGTGCTGTCCCTCCACAGGCTGCTTGGGAATCTCAGGACAGGCTATAAGATCACATTTCAGAACTTTCACATTGTTCAGAGCCTCATGGTTTTGTTCCATCAAAGTCTACCAGTCGTTGGCTGCTCCAAGTAGTAGCAGGAATTACTTCAAGTTTGGGGAGGTACCTGCTGTTTTGAAATCCAGGATGGAGTGTATGACAAGAGCCTATAAGAACCATGCACTCTGTGGCTGGTAATGTGGTGCAGTGGGTTAAAGCCCAGGTCTGCGATGCTCGCATCCCATATGGGTGCTGGTTTGAGTCTGGCTGCTCCACTTGCTATCCAGCTCTCTGCTATAACTTAGGAAAGCAACAGAAGATGGCTCAAGTCTCTGGGCCTCTGCATCCATGTGGGAGACCTGGAAGAAGCGCCTAGCCCCTGGCTTCAGACCGGCTCAGCTACAGCTATTGCAGCCATCTGGGGAGTGAACCAGCAGGTGGAAGACTCTCTCTGTGTGTCTCTACCTCTCTCTGTAACTCTGTCTTTCAAATAAATAAAATCTTTAAAAAAGAAAAACCACGTAATCTCTGATGCACTATGGGCTTAGAATCTCTGGGACAGTCGAGATGGGATCTTTACCTGTAGAAACCACAAGAATGTCCACAGTGCAGTTTCAAATAAGCCAATTCTCACTATACTCATCTGTAAATAGAATAATTCACATAAAAATCTCTGCAGTCTCACCTCCCTTGTCAGTGGCAGGTTGATGACTGAAATCATTGAAAAGGTTTCAGTGATTCAGAAAGTATTCAATCATAGCTTCTCAGACACTGGGCAGCAGCATTCTATGAGATGGTTTTGTTTCATGGTTTATTCGCCATACTCAGTCATTGAACCACTAGGTACCATGGTGACAGAAATGAAGGTAGATGGATGGGAGTTACAGAAAGACAATGGGTTCCCTGTCTTTAATGTTAATTAGCTGGTCCTTGCTATATATTCCATCTGTTCACATACTGTGACTTCAATATACATGCTGCATGAAGAGGGAAAGAACAAAATATGTATTAAATACCAAATTTGAGGGATAAAATTCGTTCCAGAAGGCTGGTATTTATAAATTTAATAAATGCATTTCAAAGTTAAATAAGGTTATAAAATTATCATGAAAGAAAGAATATTTTAGTTCTTCACTATTTTCTTGCCTTTTCTAACTGTCAGCTACGCGTTAAGAGAAGCAGTTATTCATGGTGTTATTGCCCCATTGGTATGGGGACCAATGGTTTGATCCAGGCACGCTGTGGGTTTAGATGTGAAGAAAGGCCCTGGATTCCAAGCCGTTTGAATGCCAGCAGTGTTTCTCCTAATTGTGAAAGCTGTGGGCCAAACGCGCCTGAATCACATTAGACTACTGTGTAGGATACAGATGTCAAGAATGACCTAGTTAGTGCTATACAGTCAAAGTCGTAAAAGTTGAGAGACACTTACAGATGCTCTAGTGTGGGTGAGTGTCGTCTCTTCTTTTTTTTAAAGATTTATTTATTTATTTGAAAGGCAGAGTCACAGAGAAGCAGAGGCAGACAGAAAGAGAGAGATCTTCCATCTGCTGGATTACTTCCCAGATGGCCACAGTGGCCATAGCTGCACTGATCCGAAGCCAGGAGCCAGGAGCTTCTTCTGGTCTCCCATGTGGGTGCAGGGGCCCAAAGACTTGGGCCATCTTCTATTGCTTTCCCAGGCCATAGCAGAGAGTTGGATCTGAAGTGGAGCAGCCAGGACTCGACCAGTGCCTATATGGGATGCTGGCACTGTAGACCAGGGTGTTAACCCACTGTGCCACAGCGCCAGCCCTAGTGTCTTCTGCAGGAAGATAGACATCAAATGTTTGTGAGGATGGTCTCAAACATGTTCCTGCAGAAAACTGGCCCAGAGGAGCAATCAGAAATGCAAGTTACACAGATCAAGGAAACAGCCCAAAGAAAAACTTCTATGGTGGGGGAAGAGGGAGACAGTAAAAGCTCTGCCCCATTTCCCTGTTGAAGACAGACCTGAGTGGCTATGGCACCTCTAAGAAAAGGGCCCCCTGCAGGGCAGGTGTGGCACCTGTGGCTTTCCATGTCTATGGAGGTTGGGGCCTAATGACAGATGTGCAGCTGAGTTGTGAGAGAGAAAGAGGTCGGGGGGGGGGGGCAGACTTCAGGAAACTGGTGAGCCTGGGAAATGCTTTGGCTAAGGCTTTGGATCACCACCATCCCAGAAAACAGGAAGATATAGGAGTGGTTACCATCCCTATTCAAGGCCATTATTTCAAGAATAATGCCTGTATGTAAAAGGCAGAAGAGCAGAGAGGTCCAGTGCACAGACTCTGGGAGGAGACTCCTCTACCACCTTGGGCTCTGAAACAAGCAACTCACCATTCCTTGCCTCAGTTTCTTGATCTCTAAAATAGGCAGAACACCCCCACCCCTGTACTCCTGGAGATGGGTGAGAGGATTCAGTAGGTTTCAGGCTGAGCTGCTCCCAGAACAGTAGCCAGGTCACAGACGCAGTGAGTGTGAGCTATATGTGCCAGCACTCAAAGGAGGGCCTTGGTCCACCACCCCGGGCAGGGAGATCTGAAACAAGGGCAGGATTTGCTGTCATGTTTTACGAGCACAGGGCAAGGGCTTCTTGTGTAAAGCTTAAATAAGGATGTGACTTCATTATAACATTTGAGCCTTACACATTCTGGGGTCTTTTCTTCACAGGGTCTCGTAAGCACCAGAAGATAAAAGACAAAAATGGAATTTGTGAATTTTTTATTCTATTAAGGAATAAGGCGATCAGAGATCTCCTTTGCACAGCATTATGTTGAGTTAGTCCTAATGAACACATATTTATACACATATATTTGGGGTCACAGCCTACAGAGTTTCCCCAGAATGTTAAAAATAAAAAACAAACAAAACACAAAAAAACCTCATATACGCATTTTGGGTTTCAAGGTCATCAGAATATAACAGGGGTGGGAGAAGCTTTTCAGGGAGACAAGTTAAAGTGGATGGAGTGCAGATAATTCATTACTTTCTAATAGACTAAGGCAAGGGCCCTGGCTGTGGGTCTACTGAGTTTCAGGGTTGATAACTCCTTCTGAAAATGAGTGTAACGTGTTAGATGTCTATGTTTTTGTGAGTGGAGTTCTCAGCTTTGGCTGGATTTTGAAGTGTTTGTCACCAAAATTAGGCAAATCCATTGGACCAGCAACCTACTCAAACTCTGAGGGAGAGGAACAAGCGTAAGGTCTCTTTTCAGGCATTTTTCTGTGCTATACAGAGGTGTGGGGATCCGCAAATGTTCTTCAGCTAAAACACATTAGCGCCACCCGAGTGCGGAGGTCATTTTTATCTTTCCACGTTTCCCCGACAGCACTTATCTGAGTCCCAAACCAAATCATCTTGGCAATACATCATGTGAAAACACACCAAAGCTTATTTGCAGAGGGAAAATGTCTTCTCAGTCATGATCAGCCACTAATCCTGGAATGAATATTGATGTAAGACACAATGCCGGAAGGCTAGAACGGACCGCACGTTTCCGGCGGCAGGAACTCATCACATAGCGTCTGCGACAGGGAGGGAAGCCAGCGTTCTACGCATCGCTTCTGCCCAGCGCACATTGCGTCGTCAGTACCTTCTTTCTCCTCATGAACGCCTGGTCACAAACACCTGCCTCCTGTCTGCCTTTTTGACCAGCTCCCAGGAAAATGATGTTCTGATGAACTACCTCAGCCTTAACCGGTTTTTGTATTTAGTTTTTCAAATTTTTAAATTTAAATTTTAATTAGCTTTTTTAACAAATTCCATGTGATTTGTAGATACAATAGCAGAACATAATAATATACCCTTCCTGTCTCCCTCTTTCTCTCCCCCTCTACTCCCCAGCCCTCTTCCTTCTCCCTTTCCTTTTTGTTTCAGTTTTGTGATAACATTTTAAGCTTACATCACAGTAAAAAGGCGAAGGGGAGAGGGAGTGGGAAAGGGGAGGGTTGCGGGTGGGAGGGAAGTTATGGGAGGGGGGGAAGCCATTGTAATCCATAAGCTGTACTTTGGAAATTTATATTCATTAAATAAAAGTTTAATAAATGAAAAAAAAAAAGGCTCAATATTTCACTGAATAGGTTAAAAAGCAAAAAGGCCCTAGTTTAGTGGGAATATAGACAATGGCTATCAATAATAATTGAATGAAAAAAATGACCATTTCACCCACAAACAGCAAATTTTAAAGTGATCACAGATCATTAAAACTATAGTTGCATAACTTTTTTTTTTTTTTTGACAGGCAGAGTGGACAGTGAGAGAGAGAGAGAGAGAGAGAGACAGAGAGAAAAGTCTTCCTTTTCCGTTGGTTCACCCCCCAATGGCTGCTCCTGTGGCGCTGTGGCCGGCGCACCGCGCTGATCCAATGGCAGGAGCCAGGTGCTTCTCCTGGTCTCCCATGGGGTGCAGGGCCCAAGGACGTGGGCCATCCTCCACTGCACTCCCGGGCCACAGCAGAGAGCTGGACTAGAAGAGGAGCAACCAGGACAGAATCCGGCACCCCAACCGGGACTAGAACCTGGGGTGCCGGCGCCGCAGATGGAGGATTAGCCTAGTGAGCCGCAGCGCTGGCTATAACGTTCTTAAACATTGGTTTGACAAAGGTATAAAAATAAAACAAAGTTTAACAAAATTATATGTGTAGCAATACTGATACAGACATCTTTCTTTCTTTCTTTCTTTCCTTTTTTTTTTTTTTTTGTCTTTCTGGTTCTGGGTCTGGCTTATTCCACTCAGCATTATGCCCTCCTGTTGTGTTCATTTGCTGCTGAATAATATCCCATGGTGTATAGAGACCACATTTCCTTTATCCATTCATTTGATAATGGACACCTTGATTGGTTCTACATTTTGGCTACTGTGAGCAGTGCTACCATGAACATGGTGGTGCAGGTATCTCTTTGGCACATTGTGTTCAAAAGTGTTTCTCTCCACATCCTCGCCAGCATTGTTATTCTCTCTGTTTTGGATTTTAGCCATTCTGACAGGGGTGAGGTATCTTATTGTCATATTTTGGGTTTGATTGGAATTTCCCTGATGGCTAGTGATGTTGAGCATTTTTCCACATATTTGTTGGCCATTTTATTTCTTCTTTTGGGAGCTGTCTATTAAAGTCCTTTGCCCGTTTCTCAACTACATTGGTTGTTTTTTGTTGTCGAGTTTTTTTTAAGTTGCTGATATATTTGGGATCTTAATCCTTTGTCAGATAATTGGTTTGCAAGGATCTTTCCCATTCTTTTGGATGTCTCTTCATTCTGTTGATCATTTCCTTTGCTGTCCAAAAGCTTCTGGGTTTGATATAGTCCTATTTATTTAGTTTTATTTGTGTTGCCTGTGCTTTGGGTCTCTTGTCCAGGAAGTCATCCCCTACACCAATGTCCTGAAGTGTTTCCCCTGCATTTTCTTTCAGCACCTTCATAGTCTCAGGTCTTTAAATTTAGGTCTTTGATCCATCTTAAGTTAATTTTCGTACATGGTAAGAAATATGGATCTAATTTCATTCCTCTACATAAATACATCCAATTTTGTCAACACCATTTGTTGAAGAAGAGATTATCCTTACTACACTGTATTATGTGAGTACTTTTGTCAAAAATCAGTTGGCTATATGTATATGGATTAATTCTGGGCTGTCTATTTTTGATCCATTAATCTATGGTACTTTTATGCTTTTATGCCAGTACCATGCTGTTTTAATTACTATAACTTTGTAGTATGCTTTGAAGTCAGGTATTGTGAGTCCTCTAGCTTAATTTTTCTTGTTGAGGATTTTTTTTTTTGGCTATTTTGGGTCTTTTGTGATTCTATATGAACTTTAGATTTGCTTTTTCTAATTCTGTAAAGAATGTCATTGATATTTTGATAAGAATTGTCTTGCATTTGTAGATTGCTTTAGGTAGTACAGATATTTTGATGATATTGATACTTCTTATCCATGAGCAAGGAATATCTGTCCCTTTTTTGTTTTTGATGATTTCTTTCCTCAATGAGCCTTAACCATTTTATCTTCATTATTTTTGTCAAGGTAGGAGGCAGCATGTATGTGTTCATAAGGATGGCCACCTAGCCAAGAGGTCATGTACACATATACATGCACAGAAAATGTCAATGCATGTGCTCTGCAGTGGTCCTTGGTTGCCCTTGGCTTATAGAACACAGTCCAAGGCTTTTGGAGAGTTGGTGAGGTACAAAAATCAAGGCCAGGAGTGTGTAGTCCAATGTCCTTAGCAAGCATTCAAGCATAGCTCTTTACACTCTGCATCCCTCTTCCTTCCCCTTCTTCTGTCCCTTCTAGCACTGCTTCCTGTACACCACCTATTGTCCATCCTGCCCCCTTGTCTTGTCCATCCTGCTCCCTTGTCTTGTGCTCTAGGCATTCCAAATGGACTCTCTCTCCCATGCCAAGCACACCCTACACCTCTACCTCTGTGTTTCCTCTACCTGAAAATCCCCTCCTGCCTATCAAATATCCATCCCACCCTCCCTTCACCACCATCTGAATCCCATAGGCCCTGCTGAAACACACTTCAACTCGCCAGCTTCCCAAGCCAAAAGCAATGTCTTCCTCTTCTGGGCCTTTGCTTCCTCTGCCTCATACGCAGATCCTAGAACTTTTGTCTCCACATTGGGATGTTTCCTCCCCACACACCCATGCTCCTAGCCCCTTCCGCAAACTCTGTCCTACTCGCTGGAGACATGAACGAAGTTGAATGTTGGAGGCACAGGGGTGGGAAACAGGCTTGAGCACCTGGTCTAGGCAGCCTTCCAGGAAGGAGATAGTCCAAAGAGAGCTGCTGGATGTGGTGCAGCCTGAGGAAGTGAGAGGGAAACCAGCCGACTCACTGCTCCTCCTGCTCCAGGATGTGTAGCAAGCCCTGGATGCAAGAAAGGAGAACTCTGCCCACAATACTCTCCTGGCCTAGGTGAACACTTTCCCTGGGTCTGCTTTCCTGCTCTCCCCTCTTCCCATCCCCTTCTCCTCTCCTCTCCCATCCCTTGAAAACAAGCCCCTGCCACACTCCCTCTTCCACACTGCTGGTGGTCCCCAGGATCTTGTGAGAGTTGACCCTGGGAAGGAAAAGAAAACCAGGATTGGTCAGATGAGGTTGGTTCCCTCCTGGGCCCCAGGAATTGCTGAGTCAGCATCTGGTTTTATTCCCATTCAGCCTTGCAAGTGAAAGACACATGGTGAGGGGCCGGCTATGGGAAACCAATTTTGTCTTTAAAATGGGCAACTGAGGCATGAGGACACCGAGCAAAGAGGCTTTGGAGGAGCTGAGGCCAGTCTGAGTTGGACCAGAGTGTACACAGGGTCCCTGGGGGTTCCCTCCCGAGCAGGTTGATTGGGCCAGGCGGGACAGAGCCCATGGAGCTTCCTGCCACTGTCCAAGGCAGGATTTGACAGGAACATAGGAGGCCCTGAGTGCGAGGGTGCAGGTCTAGATGGCGGCTTCACCTGCCCAGTGTGCAGCTTCCCCAAGCAGTGGGCACTGCCCTAGCTGGCATTATTCATACTCATCAAGATTTCTGGACTGGGATTAGGTGGGTATGATGGAGCCTGAGACGGCCCATCCTGTGAGAAAGAATTGAATGGCGGGCAGCTCCAGGATGGGGGCAAAACAGCCCTGGGCTCCTCTGGAGGTGCTCATGGCCCTGACCTCAAGGAGGGCACCAGGGGGGATTGTTCAGCCAGCTCACTGGGAAGGTCAGCAGAGGAAGGGTTTCCTGCTGCACCTGTGCTTTAAGACACTGAGGACACCTGCGTTGCCCATGCACAACCTTAATGTGATCCTGGATGCTTGGCTGCTGGACCCAGGCCAGGATTTGGAGGTGAGCTGACCTGCAAATTGTCCACCTAGGGAAATGTGCTCACCTGGGCCAGGTGAGTAATCTGCCCAGTCCTCCTTTCTCGCATCACCACTCACTGTGTCCTGTAGGAGGAGCAGCAGCCTGTGAGCCTGTTCACCTCTCAGTGTCTCGGGCTGCACCACCTCCGGGAGCTCTCTTGGATTCTTTTTTGAATATTTATTTATTTATTTATTTGAAATTCAGAGTTACACAGAGAAGGAGAGGGAGAGAGAGGGAGAAAGAGAGAGAGAGAGAAAGAGAGAGAGAGAGAAGTCTTCCATCGATGGTTCACTCCCCAGTTGACTGCAATGACCAGAGCCGCGCCAGGAGCCAGGAGCTTCTTTCGGGTCTCCCATGCGGGTGCAGGGGCTCAAGGACTTGGGCCATCTTCTTCTGCTTTCCCAGGCCATAGCAGAGAGCTGGATCAGAAGAGGAGCAGCCAGTACTCGAACTGGCGCTCATATAGGTTGCAGGTACTGCAAACAACAGCTTTACCCTTTACACCAAGCACCAGTCCCTCTTTGGATTCTGTCTCCTTCCTGGAAGGCTACGTAGGCCAGGTGAGCAATCGTAAACTGCCTGATTGCAGACTCAGACCCCTGTCCCATGTGCCACTGGAACAATTGACTGAAGAACCTGGGTCGCTTGCCCTGTCTATAGCAACAGTCTGGTGGTGGAAGTACTGAGCTCCTCTACATTCTGCTACAAGGACCTGCAGCCAGCCTCCAGGACTTGGACTTTGACGAATGTGGGCTCCTGGACCCCCAGTTCAGTGCCATCCTGCTGCTCCCAGTTCTTGACCTTCAACTTCTCCAGTGCCATCCAGGAGGACCTGCTGCTCCACTGCACCATGCATCACCCTGCTGGAGGGTCATGAGAACATCAGAGCTACCCTCCACTTGGGGACACTTGCCTCCCTGGCTGGAGGGGATGCTCTGCTTGCTGGTGTGGTTTAGTACCAACTTCTGTCCTCACTGTGGGACAGAACCTTCTATGATGTGGAGCCCATCTGTGCCCCTGTTACCTGCCTGCCTAGCTGGGTCCAGGCATGCAAAGCTCAGTGCTGGGCATGTGGACGCTGAAGCTTAATATGTAGTGGCATCTTGAAAGAACACAGACACCACAACTGAGAACCTTGCTCTGTGTGAGCCAGGAAAGGGAAAGTAATCAGGGTTGGGGAAGAAGTTGATTGCAGGAGTTGTTGGACTCTGGAGAGATGCATCCTGTAGAGCCAGAAATACGGATTTGAATTTCTAGAGGGGCATTTGGGCTGGGGAGATACACGTGGGAGTTACCCCAGTAAGGATGTTGTCAAGACCTGATTGGAAATAAAAAAGACCTCAATGAAAAACACACACTCCAGTTAGCAGTAAGGCAAATTGTTTAGTCTAACATTTTTCCTTTTTCTAGATGGATGAACTTACTTTTCCTTCTAGTCCTTGAGGGAATGAGCAGTAGAAACGCTTTGTTTATATATACATGCGTCTAGGTCAGGTATTCATGGAACCACACACTGGCATTTTCACCGCTTCCTTTCACGTTGGAGCCTACCTCTACCTTTGTTCAGGCTGCCATCTAAGACCTGGAGGATTTGGGCACCAGACACTACCCTGGTGACCATCTGATCCTAAGTATTTATTTTACTAATAAGTCAGCGGAGGCCTCAAGGAGTGAAGCCAGAGAAAGGTAGAGCTTCAATTCTTACCTTCTTTCCCACAGGATAGGAATTTTGTCTTGTTCACTGAAGCACTTAGCTTACAGCTCAGACTTTGCAAGGCAGAGTAGAAAATACTTTTCTACTGCATTCAATATTGAGGTTTTAAATTGTGTCGCTCCTACTTTCTTCCCTTGCTTCCTTCCTTCCCCCTGAGTTCCCATAGATGCTTTTGTTGTTGTTGTTGTTGTTGTTATTGTTCAATGCAAACATTGGGATAGGAGAGGACGCTCCCACAGTGTCAGAGCTGAACTGTGCTGGGTGCATGGCCTCTGTTTTGTTAGCTGATACTGCCCTCTTCTGTTCCCTGTGCACACTCGAACATTGACTGCTGAACTGCAGCAGGAACCCAGGAAGCCTTCCAGGAGGCAGAGAATGAAGGAAAGTAAATGGGAAATAAACTCCAATGTTAATAATCTCATTGGCACAAGCTTTTAGAAAATTATTCATAACATGATTTCTTTATTAAATATTTATTCATTTTGAAAGGAGGAGAGAGGGCAGGAGGTGTGTGAGGGAGGGGGGAGAGAAAGAATGAGAATATGGGGAGATACCTTGCATTTGCTGGTTCACTTTCAAAATACACACCACAGCCAGAGCTGGAGCTACACTGAAGCTAGGGGCCCAAAACCCAAACTGGGTCTCCCACCTGGCTGGCAGGGATCCAAGTACATGAGCCTGATGCCTGATGCCTTCCAAGGTATGGACTAGGAGGAAGCAAGAGTCAATGAAGAGTGAGTGCCAGTGAAAAGTCAGTGCCGGATGTGAGAGCTTTAATCAGCATCTTCTCCTTTCCAGTGTGGTGAGGGAATTGGAAGTGGAGCTGGGACTGCAACCCAGGCACTCTGGAATTTGGATATGGGATGTTAGTGCCCCAAGCTGTGTCTTAACCACTGCCCCAACCACATGCCCTCACATCTCCCATTTCACACATGCCACACCCCCCAATTCCCAAATATGAAAGAAACACAATATTGTATATTTGAATTGCTACATGAGTCTTTAAAAGGTGGACTACTGTAGCAATACTTTTGATTGCATGCTTGCTCCCCCAAATCCATTTCTCAATGCCAGAGCACCAGCATCACCCAGGGTCTTGCTGGAAATTGCTTGTTGGGCCCTCCCACAGAGTCTGCAAAAACCCGCAGGGGATTTTTGTATGTATGGAAGTTTGGGAGACATCTGTTCAAATTACCCTGAAGTCTAGAATACACAGTGCCCTTCTAAACTTTGTATGATCTCAGTGCTTAGTTCTGTGGCCAGGGGGATTGGGAACATGCAGGGATGATTGCACTGGAAATGAGCAATGGGTGAAGAGTCAATGCCAGATGTGAGAGCTTTCTTCTCCTTTCCGGGGGTGGTGAGGGACACAGGGATTTGTAGAGGCGCTGTCACAAAGAGGGGGGTGGGAGTGTGCAGGCGGGAAAGACAGAGGGCAGGCAGATATCAGCAGTGGCAGCTGCCTTGATGCTGGGCCAGGAAGGAGGGTGGGAGCAGCACACGGCAGAACCACACCCCTGCTGAGGACAGGAAGGAGAGTCCTAATGGGTGGAGTCCTTGTTATTCCTTTTGAGAAAGCTGTTTTGATATAGATATAGAGTCCATCTCAGATCCATCATACATCCAGCTGCCAACTGGTCGTCAAATACACTCTGTGCTTTGAATGGGGTTTGGCTTCTGATTCATGCTGGAGTTTAAATCTCCAAGTTATAAGTTAATGAGACTAACAGGGTGGAAACTTAATCTAATAATGGTGTTTAGAGGTGAGGCTTTGGGGAATTGATTAAGATTAGGTTAGGTCATTGGGGTGAAACCTTCATGATGGGCTGGCGCCACGGCTCACTAGGCTAATCCTCTGTCTGCGGCGCTGGCACCCCAGGTTCTAGTCCCGGTCAGTGTGCCAGATTCTGTCCTGGTTGCTCCTCTTCCAGTCCAGTTCTCTGCTGTGGCCCGGGAGTGCAGTGGAGGATGGCCCAAGTGCTTGGGCCCTGCACCGCATGGGAGACCAGGAGGAAGCACCTGGCTCCTTGCTTCGAATCCGCGCAGCGCCAGCTGTGGCGGCCATTGAGGGGTGAACCAACAGAAGGAAGACCTTTCTCTCTGTCTCTCTCTCTCTCTCACTGTCTAACTCTGCCTGTCAAAAAAAAAAAAAAAGAAAGAAAGAAAAAGAAAACTTTATGATGGATCCCTGATAACTTCCAAAAGACGGGAAATACCTCAGGTTGGTAGGAGACGTAGACGGGTGTGCTCCCTGAGTCTTGCCATGTGATGCTTTGTACTGCCCAGGGACCCTGACAGCAAGACAGACAACTTTAAATGAGTTCTCTAGGCCTTGCACCTCCAGAGCTGTGAGCCAACATCAACCTCTTTTCTTTGAAAGTTATCTTGCTTCAGAGATTTTGTTATCATAATAAAAATCTGACTAAAGTACACACACACACACACATCTGCACAAATGCATCAATGTTTGGTCTAATTTGGTTCAGAATATAAGTTTGTGAAAGACTATTTTTTTGTCTTTTTTTCCCCAAAGAAAGTTTTTATTTAAGAAATCCAAATGTCGTACATTTCAGAAATACAACTTTAGGAACATGGTGATTCTTCCCATTATGCCCTCCATCACACCTACTCTCCCATCCTTCTTCCTCCTCCCTCTACTATTCCTAGTCTTAGTTTTTACTAAGATCTATTTTCAATTAACTTTATACACAGAAGGTTAACTCTATACTAAGTAAAGAGTTCAACAAATTGTATGAAAAAAAAAAAACTGTTCCTTAACAGTCAAGAAAGGGCTGTCCAAAGTTATTGCATCTCAAAGTTGATTTCACTTTTATTTTATTTTAAACATTCTGTTTTTTGAGAAAATTAATTTTAAAGAAGAAGCAAAAGTGATACATCCTTTGCATGCACTTAGACGTAACTATAACTTGTGAGACATAAGCATTTCCTCCACTTAATATACTAAAACGAAGTAAATCCTTGAAAACAAGTTTTACTATTAACTCTCCTAATACAACTCTTTGAGGACAGAGGACCTGCACGGGAAGTTAGTGCACAGTGACTGCTGTTGTTAACTTAACAATTAACACTTGTGCGTTTGATGTCGGTGATCACCCGAGACTCTTGACTGAGCTGCCTAGGCTATGGAAGCCTTTTGAGTCCAAAAAATCCTTCAGTATTTAGTTTTTGTCTTTAATAATACCTCTTTCTCCACCTAATTAATTTCCTTGTTTTTCCTTGTATCTTTAATTTACTTTATATACAAAATGGAAGTTCCTTTTTATCTTCCATTACAATGGTGTAAAACAATGACAGAAAATAAAGAATTAAAATCATCCTTAATCCCACAACCCAAGAAAGCACACATATCTAATCAGAATTTTTAAATATGTGTATATATATATATATACATATGTGCACAGATACACATTCATATTTATTTATATACTTGGTTTTATTCTGTTCCTATTAAAAGACATCCATATTATGCATAAGTTTTCATAAGCTAATTTATTCATGTGCTATATTGTGGACCTATTTCCTTGCCAATAATTAGAGATCCACATTTACTTTGAAAGAGCCTACTGTTAAAAAATTAAATATTTTATTTTGCCATATGGTATTGCTCTGCAATGTGGTGCTGGAAAAGACTACAAGACTGCCATGTGGACATGACTGCAACGTAACTGAGCATGGGACTATGTAGCTTGCAAGGCAGACCCAAAAACGTCTGTGATAAACTGTTCCTGTGTAAGGGAGGAGGCCCTTTACCCGAGCTCTTACCTCACCCAGGGACTCAGGCTGAAGTGTAGAGGTGACCAGCAGGGCTCTGAGGCCCTGGGCGGGGACCCTGCTCTGTCCTGCATTCCATTCTTAGTCTGGCCACTTCGTTATTCCAGGCCTGGACAAGAACCTGAGTGTCCCTGTCCTCACTTGTGAAGTGAGAGCCACAGTGGGATTGACTTGCAAAGGAGCTGTTGTGAGGATCCAGTGAGGTGGGCCCCACACAGCAGGCAACTCGGTGCCCGGCACACAGCACCAGGCCTCTGGGACAAAGCAGCACCATCTGGAAAACCCCTCCTGCCCCCTCCAGAGAGCAGGCAGAAGGAAAGAGAGAGACAGTAGGAAGAGGAAGAAAAGGAAGCGAGCGACGGGAAGAGAGAATGACACAGTGCTGAGTCACCATTCCCTAAGGGATTCCAGTGGAGGGGATTTCTCAGAGGCGCGTGTAAGGAAATGCCCCCTCAGAAGCCGCCACATGCAGTTCTGACTCGGGGCTCTTGGGAGAAGTGGCCAATGCTCCGCCTTGGCACAGCTGCTCTGCTGCGGCAAAGACCTGCATCATTCCAGGGCATGAGTGGTGTGATGGCCACAGACAGGCCTGCCAGCACACCGCCCTCCCCTCCTGCTCCCTCCGTGCAGCCTGGGGCAACACACCCTTTCTGCCATGCAGGCTCATCCTGCAGAAAACAGGCCAAGCAGCGTCTCTTTCTCTCCGGAGGGTGCTTGTGCATGGCTGCAGGAAAGGTGGGAGGGTCACGAACTGTAGCCAGGACGCAGAAGCCAGCCAGCCAGTGAGGAGTGTTTTTGCAGCAGGGGGATGGCCCTGGGGGGAAGTACTGTGTGCTTGTCCGTGTCCTGTTGGAAGGGCGGCTGATGTTCTGTTAGAGACATCACAGAGCGGCTGCCGCCGGAGCACTGTGTGTCTGCATGGGTGTTCCCAGCAAAAATCGCCTGCTAGGTGAAGGATTCCTGTGTGTTAGCTCTAAGCCAGGGGGCAGTTCTCTGGGGAAGGTAAGATCTCTTCATTCGATGATGCAGAGTTTGAACAGACTGTTCAAGGAGTACCAAGGCCCAGATTCTAAAGCAAGCAGGCAATTCCGCCTCTCTCCTCTGGGCTGGCCGCTGAGTTGAGTTTGTTTCTGGCAGACCCCTCTCTCTACCCCTTTGATGGCTGAGTACAGATAAGTAATCCTGGCCCCAGCTGGATGGGGCGGGCGTAGGAGCTGATACGATGACTTCCTGGGGCTGGAGTGAGCCCAGCTTGCACCTGCCTGGCTGCCAAGCTGGGTGTTAAGCACTGACAGGTAGAAGAGCACATGGTCCTCACATGCAAGGGAGGCAGTTACTGTTTATCTGAATTTGCAGATGAGGGAAGGGAGGAGACAGCAGCTCACTGTCCAGCTCAAGGTCACACAGAGGAGAAAGGAGGGATCAAGCCCAGGGTCCTTTGATGCTCTGAGCTGTGTGTGTGTGTGTGTGTGTGTGAAAGCACATTTAGTGCATCCACAGGCTATCGCTCTATCAGCTAATTATATCTCCCTATCACTGTGTATCTATCGCTCATCTACCTACCTCATGTAATGCTTTGGCGGAGATGAGCATCAGCACCAGGGCTTCTCAAGTTGCCACGAAGATGTGCGAGGCTGATGGCTCATTTCACAAATAGGAGCTGGCCTGAGGGGCCTGCCCTGCGTGGCCCTTGCTCTGCACGGGGATCACCTTGACTGTGGAATGGCAGGAGCAGCCTGGCCGTGTTTCCACTCGGGCTGGGAGGTGGGAAGCAGGAAGCAGCTGCCCTGACCTCTACACAGAGCTGCCAGGCCTCAGGAAGGGGCGGGGAGGGGAGGCCAGCTGGGAGCCAGGCTGGAGGTGAGTCTGTAAGAGCTATCAGGACAAGTCTGGGCCCCTAGGGCGCTGGGAGAGATGGCACAGGTGGTAATCATAATGTGTGCTATGCTCCGGGAGGTATTCCCCTTCAGCTATGCCTGAATTCTTAGCAAATCCCCGGTTTTTTTGTTTTTTTTTTTTTTGTTTGTTTGTTTTGTTTTGTTTTTTGTTTTTGACAGGCAGAGTGGACAGTGAGAGAGAGAGACAGAGAGGAAGGTCTTCCTTTTGCCGTTGGTTCACATTCCAATGGCCGCCGCGGCCAGCGCGCTGCGGCCGGCACACCACGCTGATCCGATGGCAGGAGCCAGGTGCTTATCCTGGTCTCCCATGGGGTGCAGGGCCCAAGTACTTGGGCCATCCTCCACTGCACTCCCTGGCCACAGCAGAGAGCTGGCCTGGAAGAAGGGCAACCAGGACAGAATCCGTTGCCCCGACCAGGACTAGAACCCAGTGTGCCAGCGCCGCAAGGCGGAGGATTAGCCTGTTGAGCCGCGGCGCCGGCCACAAATCCCTGTTTTAACATGTGCCTGGTCTCTGCCGCGCTGTGTACCACGAGAGGCAGTGGCCATCCCCAGCTTGAATTGGGCAGCAGACACTGTGCCCTGCCGTCTCTCTGCCTGTGAGTGAGATGGTCCCCACCACCTTCGTTCTCTTGGGCTTTTGAAGACGGCAAACGCAGAATGACAGAGCGGCACTGGGCCAGACCCAGTGGGGTGAGGCTCTGCTTCTGAGCAGGTGCCCTTCAGAGCCCTCACAGACGGAGCAAGGGGCTCACCAACTCCTGGGATCAAAGCTGGGAGAGGTTTGTTCTTTATAAACACCAGGCTGTGAGGCCAGCACACATGGGTTTCACCTTTGTTAAAAAGGTGTTTGAAGAATAAAAGGAAGAAGGAAGAGGAAAAAACCATAGTATTTACTAAAGCTTGAACACGTATATGCCCAAGGACCTAGCAGTTCTACTCCTAGGTGTTTACCCAACAGAAACAGGTCGATATGATTAAAAGACTGGAATCCTTATAGCAGGGCTGTTTTTAACTGACCCACACTGGAAACTACCCAATGTACGTCAACAGTAGAGAGGATAAAGTAGTCAGGAGTACTCATTATACGGAATCAGACCCAGTAATGAGGATAAACAATTCTCTACTACACGCAACAGCATGGATGAATCTCACAAACACTGTTAAAAACAGAAACCGGACACTTAAAATGTGTAAGCTGACTGTGTGAGTCCATCTATGTGAAGTCCAAAATAGGTCAACATTAGCCTAGGGGTTGGGCTTTTGCTGCAGCAATTAAGATGTCTCTTGAGATGCCCGCCTCCTGCATCAGGGTGCCTGGTTTGAGTCTCAGCTCCACTTTCAGTTCCAGCTTCCGGCTAAGGTGCACCTTGGGAGGCACTTGATGGCTCAAGTACTTGGGTTCCTGGAACCCTTGTGGGAGATCTGGATTGAGTTTTTGGCTCTTGCCTTCAGCCTGGCCCTGTCCCAGCTGTGACAGGCATTTGGGGAGTGAACTAGCAGATGGGAGCTCTCTCTGTCTCTGCCTGTCAAGTAAATAAAATTATACATTTTTTAACTTAAGTTTAAAATGTTTTGCAATGGGTGAAGTCCAGATGGTGTTGACTGTTGAAGGAAGGGGAAGGCTTGGAAGAGAGGAGGAGAAGGTAGAAGAGGGCAGGGAGGAAGTTTCTGGCTTGGGGTAGTGTTCTATTGGGGCGGGGGAAGGATCGGCTGATGAGAGTGTGTTGAGTATAGTTAGCAAGGTGCACTTTTCTGCTGTACGTTGCATTTCCATTAAAGATTTCTTCACTTAAACAAAAAGAAAGGAAGAATGCCCGATCCCTCATCTAGGGATCTGAATGCCCAGGCAGGCGTCATGGCCTCTCAGTGCCTGGACCCATCAGCAGCAGGTCAAGTTCTGAGTGACAGGACAGGCACCTGCAGGAAGCTTTCTCCTTCTCTGGGTGACCCCAGAATACTCCTCAGAAACAAACTGAAAGGGAGGTGGTCAGCAAAGCCCTACAGAGAAAACAAGCCAGGGATCACATGGTGTGGGGGTTCAGAGAGAGAGGAGGCAGAACTGTGGGCAACTATGGCACCGCCAGTATGTGGCTTGAAACATACAAGGGTCTCCGGAGAAGAGACCTTGCTGACCATGGTACACAGGCCTCTGTCCTTACATTTGCAGAGAGTAACTCAACTGACAGTAATCTTTCCAGGACTTTTCATTTACCAACCCAAATCCTCTAAAAAATGTATTTATTTAAAAGTTATAGTCATAGAGAAGGAGAGACAGAGAGATCTTCCATCTGCTGGTTCACTCTCCAAATGGTCACAGTGAGTGAGGCTGGGCCAAGCCAAAGCCAGGAGTCTGGAGCTCCACCCAGGTTTCCTACATGGGTGGCAGGGGTCCAAGTCCTTGGGCTGTCCTTTGTTATTTTCCTAGGCACATTAATAGAGAGCTGGATTTGAAGTGGAGCAGCTGGAACTTGAACTGGTACTCATATGAGATACTGGCGTCACAGACAGGGGTTTAACCTGCTGTGCCACAGCACTGGCCCCTACCCCAACTTTTTGTGTGGCCTCTTCATGAATGTGAAACATTTCAGTCATTTGGCCTACAGAGTGACCCCGAGGTGATTAACCATCTCCACAGCCCTAGTTTGGCTGGTGGTAAGAAGGAGTCAGCAGAATAAGGGATTGTAATAAGATTTTTCTGGAATAAAACATTTCCTAGCAAGTCAGTTTGGAGATTCCTCAGAAACCTGAATATAACCCTACCATACAACCCAGCCATACCACTCCTTGGAATTTACCCAAAGGAAATTGAACTGGCAAACAAAAAAGCTGTCTGCACCTTAATGTTTATTGCAGCTCCATTCACAATAGCTAAGACCTGGAATCAACCAAAATGCCCATCAACAGTAGACTGGATAAAGAAATTATGGGATGTGTACTCTATAGAATACTATACAGCAGTCAAAAACAATGAAATCCGGTCATTTGCAACAAGATGGAGGAATCTGGAAAACATCATGTGAGTGAAATAAGCCAGTCCCAAAGGGACAAATATCATATGTTCTCCCTGATCGGCGACAACTAACTGAGCACCAAAGGGGAAACCTGTTGAAGTGAAAAGGACATTATGAGAAACAGTGACTTGATCAGCCCTTGTCCTGACTGTCGATGAACAACTTAATACTTTATGCCTTTAGTATTTTTTTTGTTCTACTTAATACTATTGGTTGAACTCTTTAATTAATACACAATTATTCTTAGGTGTTTAAATTTAGCTGAAAAATGATCTCTGTTAAATATAAGAGTGGGAATAAGAGAGGGAGGAGGTATACAGTTTGGGACATGAACAATTGGACTTGCCCCAAACGGTAGAGTTAGAAATGTGCCAGAGGATTCCAATTCAATCCCATCAAGGTAGCATGTACCAATGCCATCTCACTAGTCAAAGTGATCAGTTTCAGCTCACAATTGATCATAATAATAGGTGTAAGAGTCAAAGGGGTCACACAAACAAGACTAGTGTCTGCTAATACTAACTGATATAATCAAAAAAGTGGAGAACGATCAAACATGGGAAGCGGGATACACAGCAGACTCATAGAATGTCAGATGTCCTAAACAGCACTCTGGCCTCAGAATCAGCCCTTAAGGCATTTGGATCTGGCTGAAGATCCCATGAGAGTATTTTAGGCATGGAAAGCCAAGACACTTTGGCAAAAAAAAAAAAAAAAAAGGATCTAAATGAAAGATCTCTGTGAGTGAGATCCCAGTGGAAAGAACAGGCCATCAAAGAAGGAGGTACCTTTCTCTGAAGGGAGAACTTCCACTTTGACTGTGACCTTGTCTAAATAAGATCAGAGTTGGTGAACTCAAAAGGCTTCCATAGCCTTGGCAACTCATGACAAGAGCCTAGGGTGATTACTGATGCCATAAACAAGAGTGTTAATTGTTAAGTCCACAACAGGAGTCACTGTGTACTTACTCCTCATGTAGGATCTCTGTCCTTAATGTGTTGTCCAATGTGAATTAATGCTATAACTAGCACTCAAACTGCTTTATACTTTCTGTTTCTGTGTGGGTGCAAACTGATGAAATCTTTACTTAATATATACTAAATTGATCTTCTGTATATAAAGAGAATTGAAAATGAATCTTGATGTGAATGGAATGGGAGAGGGAGCGGGAGATGGGAGGGTTGCGGGTGAGAGGGAAGTTATGTGGGGGAAAAGCCATTGTAACCCAAAAGCTGTACTTTGGAAATTTATATTTATTAAATAAAAGCTAAAAAAAGTTTCCTAGCCCCCTGAATACGTTTTTTCTGAGTCTTTAACATGCCGCAATGGTCTGTAGTGTTTCTTGTTGTTTCTCCAGGCCCCTGGAAGGATAGAATCACTGTTGTTAGCTCTGCCTGTGATTTTTTTTTTCCCCAGTGTGTCAGATAGACATGGTGGCTTTGCCAGTCAGACACTGGGGCCAAGCTGGAGATCATGGTCTCCCACAGCTTATCCGAGAATCAGCCAGGACATCTGCTAAGAAACCTCAAATGGAATTCAGAATCTATGGACTGACTCATGATCCTAGTATTGGAAGCTTCTGGATGGACTTGGGGTACCTACTTCACTCTGTGTAAACCCAGAGAATATCAACCTGGAATTCCAAAAAAGTTCTGAGAAGAGCGATTCAGCAGACAATGCATTTTTTTAAACTTTTAGTAAATATAAATTTCCAAAGTACAGCTTATGGATTACAATGACTTTCCCCCACCCATAACTTCCCTCCCATCTCCCGCTCCCTCTCCCGTTCCATTCACATCAAGGTTCATTTTCAATTCTCTTTATATACAGAAGATTGATTTAGTATATATTAAGTAAAGATTTCATCAGTTTGCACCCACACAGAACATAAAGTGTAAAATACTGTTTTAGTACTAGTTATAGCATTAATTCACATTGGACAACACATGAAGGACAGAGATCCTACATGAGGAGTAAGTACACAGTGACTCCTGTTGTTGACCTAACAATTTGACACTCTTGTTTATGGCGTCAGTAATCTCCCTAGGCTCTAGTCATGAGTTGCCAAGGCTATGGAAGCCTTTTGAGTTCGCTGACTTCAATCTTATTCAGACAAGGTCATAGCTAAAGTGGAAGTTCTCTCCTCCCTTCAGAGAAAGGTACCTCCTTCTTTGATGGCCTGTTCTTTCCACTGGGATCTCACTCACAGAGATCTTTCATTTAGGTCCTCTTTTTTTTTTTTTTTTTGCCAGAGTCAGACAATGAATTTTTAATTTAATAAGGAGGTGGGAGATTTGTTCACAAAAGAAGGAAATTTGGACAGATAGCACATCTCTCCCTGATGCTGGAATTTCTATCAGACTTGTTAATTCACCTTGTTTTCATAGTTTTGGGCCAAACCTTCACTAAGCACACAATTATGAGCTTATGGTGTCAGAAAGGCTACCGCCCGGAATGAGCCAAAACTTGAAAGGGATGCAAACTCAAATATTAGGAAAATGTGAAGGGAAATTACAGGGGAGGTTTTGAGTTGTATTTGAGCAAGAACAAGGAAGTGATTTGCCCACTGCCTGGAGCAGGTGATGTAATGTTGATAGAGCTCCGGGGGAAGACGGAACATTGTCAGTTCAGCATTCTCTGTGGAGAAGGCATTCAGAGAAAGGCAGGTCAGGAGGGCTCAAGATTTGTTGGGAATTTTTGGAAAAGATGATGCTGATGAAATGGAGCTGAACCAAGGTGGTTGGATCTCCACAGCTCCTGCAAATTAGGGTGAAGACAGAGACAGAAGGTTTGTGACCCGACTAAGATGGCCATTGAGCAGTCACAGAGAGCAGGGGAGAGATCCCAGACAGAAAGAGGAAGTGTATAACATATTAACATGGACTCTGCAAACTATGGGGCAGCAAGGCTGATGTTGATACTGGATGGAATTCTAGGGCAATGTATTTAAACAATACTCCCATGATGCAATGCCCTGGTGATTCCAAGGAGACATGGTACTTTCAGCAAGACAGCATCTGGTTCATTAGAGCAAGTCCATCTGGACAACGCTCATTGCTTAGATATAAGGGTTGACTGGAGATCTAGGGACAGTACATGGAGATCTGGGCATGATGGTGGCTGGTGATCCCATGACATCCTTTTAGACAGAAGGGGGAAATGTGTCCATATTGATGCTTACCTTGTTGTGGGCATTGTTATCTCTCCAACATGCTGGTGAAGGCATCCTGGGTGAAGGGCTGTGCTGCACACTAGGCACTTAGCCTCCCCCCTGTTTCACACTTGATCTCTCTTGGAACAAAATTCATACACTTCATCGATCACATCTGTAAGTCCTTATGAATAGCTTATGTTTGTGGTAGGAAGAAAGATATGTGTATAAACATAACATGTTATCATCTGAATGAATTAGAATCCTCAAAGCTTTTGACAGACTGGGATGATGGATCTAATTTAATCTCTTATAGCCTTAATTTTCTCATCTGTAAAATGGGAATAATACTATTATTTTTCCCTTAGAGTTGCTGTGGAAAGTCAATAAAATCATAGATGAAATGGCAATCCATTTATCCCCATGTAAGCACAGGGTTAGTGCCCAACTATTATTTCATTTGATCTTTGTCATAATACAGTTGCAGGCAATAAATGAAATAAAACCAAAAACCAAATCACTCTACATTTATATACAAAATTCAACTCTACTTATATAAAGCCAGGAAAGTATAACTTAGTAGAAATATAGTAAGGCAAATACATAAGTGTTTGTGTTGACCTGAACCCAATATGTGCCCAGATTGTGTCTAGCTGTCACTAAAATCTTGTGTCTGACTTTGGTTGTTTCAACAGAATTTTAGTGTCTGGAAAAAGGAAGATGTCTATTCTATTTGCCCATTTGAAGCTCTCTGCGTAGTGGAGTTTCTGAGTTCAGAATTGGACCACACACCTCCAGAGAAGTTCTCAACCCTGAATGCAAATTAGGATCATCTGTAGTTGAGGGCAGAGGGACTTTGATGACTACGAGTGTCTCTGGGCCCCACCCCAGAACAACCAGATCAGAATTCTGGCCAGAGCTTTACATTCAACGTTGACTGTTAGGAGTTTTTTCTTTAGAGATCCATCCAGGACAGTGATGGAATTTGAAACCCAGCCATCTGCAAATTGATTAAACCACAATCTAGGGTTTATAAAGACAGGTAGAAAGGGGCCATCAACTGAAGGGCTGTGAGATGCAAGGGTAATATTTGCTTTTCTTGTCTCCAGAGGGCAGAATTTAGATCACTGTATAGTTAGAGGGAAGTAGAAATTTATGTAGCATAAAAATAATATTTTGGGGTGAGTATTTGGAGTAGCAGTTAAGATGCCACTTGGGAAAACTGAATGTCACATCAGAGTGCCTGGGTTGGAGTCCTAATTCCAGTTATGATTTGAGCTTCCTGGTAGCACAGCCTTGGAGGCAGCAGGTCATGGCTCAAGTACTTGGAGATACTTGGGTCCCTGCCACCCACATGAGAGACCCAGCTTGAGTTTCAGGTTCCTTTATCCAGCTTTGCTCCAGCCCTGGTTGTTGCAGGCATTTGAGGAGAGACCCAGTGGATGGAAGCGTTGTCTGTCTGTCTCTTTCTGGCCTCTACCTTACAAATAATAACATGAAAATAAATACACGAAATTTAGAAATATTAAAAATATTATAAAAAGTTGAATTTTCTAGAAAATTCAATGAGTAACCTTGGGAAATGGTGAAGTTCTTGCGATTTGCTGGTGTGTAGTGTTTTCATAGATATTCCCCAGGGATGCTAAAGGAGGCTGCAGACATAAAAGGAGTCTCTGTGTTTCAATTAATTAATAAATTCATGATTTTACTAAAAAATTCTGATTCTTTTTGCTGATGAAATCAACCACATTGACTATTGGTCATGGGTCAGATACTGATATTTTTTAAAGGCTCCTCAGGTGCCTTGTCACCTCCCAACAATGTTCTGGCTCTTGCCTCTGCCTTCAGCTGAGCACCCTAGTGATAAGAGAGACAAATAGACAGAAATCTTCAATCCACTGGTTTACTCCTCAAATGGCCACATTAGCCAGGTTGGGTCAGACCCAAACCAGGAGCTTGGAACTCCACTGGGGTGTCCCATATGGGTGGCAGGGACTCAAGTACTTGAGCCATCGTCTGTTAGACCAGAAGCAGAGTAGCTCTCCAGTGGGGAATGTGGCATCCTAAGCTGCAACTTCAGCTGCTGGGTCAAACGCCTGTCTCCAAACTCCTCTTTCTATAACAACCTGCTTTCTTGGGAACTACCTGGTAAGCTCTTGCTAGTATGAAGCCCCCAATGACCTAAGTTCCCAACATCCCCACGCTGGGGACCAAACTTTCTATGTGTGAACCTGGGGGTACACACGGAAGCCAAATCCAAATCCATGCAGGGAAATCTAAATCCATGCAGGGCAATGGAGAGTAATTGCCTTTCATGGCAGTGTTCTTGCAAGAGACATTAGACAAAAAGGAAGCCAGGCCTCATAACAGGGAAATGCAGAACCCTGGAATCCAATCTCTGGTGGGCAGACAGAATCCTATCATGGTAAAGTTTTCAGGAGTCATGATGCTAGGCCAATTACTCATTTGTTTGCAAAGAGTCAATACAATAGAATTCCAGTGAAATAAAAGGATTGGGATAACTCCTCAGAGGTTACAACAGCAGAGGATTAGGTTTGTACCCCAGAGTTTACAGTTCCAGAATATCATCTCTTTTCTCCACTCCCTTCTCTTCCTATTTATACTGCATTGTTCTTTCTGAATAGGAGTAACATTTCTGTGTAAATAAGTCTGCACTGCTGTAAGTAAATTATTATTAGTTCATCAAAAGGGAGGGAAAGCACCTTGGCAAAGAGAGTTTTTTTTTTTTGTTTTTTTTGTTTTTTTTTTTTTTTTGGTCCAGGTTATTCATTAACCATCAGAAAGCAAGAGTCATCCCATTAATTCTGCAAAATCCCAACCCATCCTTTTGTTTCATGGCCGGAGACTGAAAAAAAGAAGAGCCTTTCCCTTTAATCCTTAATCTCAGTCTCAAGACAATTTGTTTTTAAATTCTAAGAAAAGTCTTTTCAGTCATTAATTCATCCAATAAATTGGGAGGAGGAGGGCTCTGTTCAAACTGATTACTTAGCATCTTTGTTTATGTGTTTTATTCCATTCAGCATTAATGCTCAAAAGAATCAACTGGTTTTGATCAGTCTGGTGAGATATCCTTCCATGGTTTGATTTAGGCTAGATCATTTTGAATCGGATTTTGAGTCTAGAGCGGAGTTCTTAGACCAAGAACATTTTGAGTGTTGAACAAATATTTGTTGAATTAGTGAATACTTCCTGTAGCGTTAGCAAAAACTAAAAATTATTTTTATGCTCACATTTGTGCAAGTGGTTCGCTTTATCCTCTGAGGTCAGCTGCCTTCCCACACTATCCCTTCTCTCATTTCTTGATTGCTATGGGAACCACAGTTTGGTTTAGGATCATGATTGCTTAGGATAATTAGTTGGCCACTAGGTGGAGCCAGTAGACATAGTTCTAGCCAAGGAGAAGGAGCCTACTTGAGAGATTTCAGGGAGACCTTGGTTTCTGTTGAAAGGGGTTTGACATGGCCACATGCCCCATGTTGCCTGTCTTGGACTAGCAACTCTATCATCCATTTTGTGAATCTGGGAAAAGGCCAAGGGAACTGTAGAGACATTGATCCTGATGTGGAAGATGTGCTATGTAGAAAAAAAAAAATCACAATAAATGTGATACAGGCAATATTCAGGTATGTACTTTCTGGTAGGTCCAAGGCGGGTAACTGACAAGCTGATGCTTGAAGATTGCATGCAGGCAATTAAGAAAGCATTCTGACTTATATGCAATGTCTGAGAAGCAAGAAAGCATATGTATTCTTATAATTTTTTTTTTTTGACAGGCAGAGTTAGACAGACAGAGAGAGAGAGAGAGAGAGAGAGAGAAAGGTCTTCCTTCCAGTTGGTTCACCCTCCAAATGTCCGCTATGGCCGGTGCTGCACCAATCCGAAGCCAGGAGCCAGGTGCTTCCTCCTGGTCTCCCATGTGGGTGCAGGGCCCAAGCACTTGGGCCATCCTCCACTGCCTTCCAGGGCCACAGCAGAGACTGGAAGAAGAGCAACTGGGACAGAATCCGGCGCCCCAACCAGGACTAGAACCCAGGGTGCTGTTGCCGCAGGCAGAGGATTAGCCTAGTGAGCCAAGGCGGCTATTCTTATAATTTTAACTCCTGTTCAGGAAGAGTCCAGAGAGGAGCACCAAAGACAAAATGCAAGCAGAGAGAAATTCTCCAAAGATAATGAATTTGTTCAGGGATGGCCACTGCTGTGAAAATATGCATGCCATACTAAACCATGTACATACTCAGCAAGATCAAGGAAGACAGAGTTCTTAAAGGTAAAACAGGAAAGAATACATAAACTGCTTTGAAACAACCATCTTTGGTTACAAAGATCAACAGCAGTGGTTGGCCAGGCATTTGCTTGGTGTTGTCCTCATAGAAGCAGTTATTTTGTTTGTTTGGTTTTTGTACAAGGCTGCTATGGCCTTCGACAAGATTGTGGTTCTATCAGCGTCTTTTGTGACAAATGTTGGCAGTCATGCAAGAGAATGGCCTTCTAGGGTTCTATTTGTCACAAGCAACTCCATTTTGTTTCTGACAACTTTCTCAAGGGCAGCACTTACTGGAGTGTGTGCCTGCCTTCTATGTAGCCTCTGCTTCTCTACCTCAAAACTGTACTTCAAGCCTGAAAAGCAGTGTGCTTAAACTCAAGAAAAGAAACAATAAAAATTAAAGATACTCTGGTTCTTTATGCTTCATCCAATTAATATGTTTTTACAAGCACTAAAAATTATAGCCTAGTTTTTCCCTGGATAGCTTATTGTTTCCATTTACGTGGCTTTCCTTTCCTGTTTGTTTTACGAGGTTTTTTTAGTGGTGAGATAAAAATAAATTTGGTTTTGATTCTTTTAAAAATCACACTTAATTTCTCTAAAGCAGAGGTAAGCAAATATTTTCTGTAAAGGATCAGGTGGTAAATATTGTAGGTTTTATGGCCCCTGGGGTCTCTGTTGTGCCTACTCTACTCTTGCACTGTAGTCACAAAGCAAATCTAGACAGTGTGTAAGTTACTGAGTTGTGGATTTTTTAGTGTTTATTTATTTGAAAGGGGGAGAGAGAGGGAGGGAGGGAGGGAGAGAGAGATTGAGAGATTGATCTTCTATTAGATGGTAAATTCCTGAAATGCCCTCAAAAGCTGGGACTGAGCCAGGCCAATGCCAGGAGCCTAGAATTCCATTAGAGGGGCCGGCGTTGTGGCGCAGCAGGTTATCGCCCTGGTCTGAAGCACTGGCATCCCATATGGGCATCGGTTCAAGAGTGGGCTGCTCCTCTTTCAATCCAGCTATGGCCTGGGAAAGCAGTAGAAGATGGCCCATGTCCTTGGGCCCCTGCACCCACATGGGAGACCAGGAAGAAGCTCCTGGCTTCAGATTGGCGCAGCTCCAGCAGTTGCGGCCATCTGGGGAGTGAACCAGCGGATGAAAGACCCCCCCCTCCCTGTGTAACTCTGACTTTCAAATAAATCTTTAAAAGAAAAAAAAAATGAACTCCATTAGAGTCTACTACATGAGGGGCAGGATATTTGAGCCACCCTCTAATTCCTCCAAGCAAGCACATTAGCAGGAAGCTGGCTCAGAAGTGGAGTAGCCAGGATGTGAACCAGACACTCTGATATGCAATGCAGGCATCCCAAGGAGTGGCTTACCCCACTGTGCCACAATATCCACTCCTGCGGTTTGAGTTTTGATCAAATTTTGTTTACCAAAGCAGACAGAGGACTGGGATTTGGCTGGTGAGCCTAAGTTTACCTGAATTAACACCAGCATGATGTTCCACTATCTGTGTTAGGCTAAACTCATATCTGCTCTCGCCCTGTACTCAGTGGATGTGGTGGGAGACTTCATCTGACTCCAGAAAAGACACCAGTTAGGTGGCAAAGTGACAGCATATTCATAGGAAGAGGAAGGAACAAGAGAAAGTGAAATGCGCATGTTTTACTGTAGTGAGTGTGGAAACTCAGACGCCTTTTATATCTTTTCAGTCATGTGAGAATCCATGATTGCCGATTCCTACAGTTTTCAAGTTGGAAGGAAACTGACACAGTGAGGAAGGAAACACAGACTAGCTGATTGCAGATGCAGGCATGAACCCCAGGAGCTCAGGATTCACAGCTAAGCTGTCTTTCCCCCCACACCACTGGCTCCATGTCAACAAGTAACGCATTTGTAAGGCACAGAAGAGAAGGAGGCGGCTCCTGTTTCAGAAATTCTTTAGTGTTCTCAGAAGAAATATTTATATAGAGCTAAAGCATAATGTTAATGCTAGGAAATTTTTCTTTGAATTTTGTTTTTGCAGGCCAGGAAATTTTCTAGGTTAAACACCCAGGCAGATTGTCTAGCTGATGTTTTCCATTGGGCAGAGCTTACCAGCTTTTGCAAATTCAACACATCTTTCAGGACTGAACTGAAGCTAAATGGTGTCAACAGGTGTGAGGTTTTCACCCAGGGGCACAGGTCATCACGTCTCCTCTCCCTGTCTCCCAGAGACCCTCACAGGTGTCGCAAAGCCAGGGAGAGAGAGAGAGAGCGAGAGAGAAAGAGAGAGAGAGCGCGCATCAGGGGTTCATGGCTCATCAGAGTTCCTGGGGCCTTCTGAGCCCCTGTCAACCTGGATCTTAGAGACACCAAAGGGAGGTGGGATAGATGAATGAGCAGTGGCAAAGCATGGGTGTCAAAACTCTGTCGAGTGAGCAAAACAATGTTTCTTTCTTCTGGGAAAAAATAAATAACTAAGTAAATCCAAATTTTATTGATGCTCATTTTTGGTTTCTAATCGTACCTGTCCATTCTCAGTCTTTTCAAGGTTACATCACATCCAAATTAATATTTGTACTACTGCCCTCTGCTGGATAGAAACTGAATTTCATTAAAATAGATTTTGTTTTTCTTGCTGGCCAATTTCAGTAAATCAGAAAGGATGTTATGGAGCTCTAATCCCACAGAGCTCCCAACTACCTACTCAAAGCCAAAGTTCTTGGTAACCACATTTTCCTCACATGGGAACACTGATTCTAAAACCATTGCCTCCTACTTTATCTAATAGAGGGATATTAAAACAGTGCTAAGGCCATGTTTTATCTTATTCAAACAAAATCTTGAATAAGCTGCTTAGCTTGGAGTCAGGGATCATTGCAGCCCTGCAGCAGGTCCTGACACGTCTCCACAGAAACAAGGCACTCAACAAAGCCTGGTTTGGAAAAACTCACTCTACGGGAAATCCGGGCTCAGGGAAACCCTAGGGTTAGTTTTACACATTTCTTTCTGTGTTTAAAACCACTGTTTTTTATGAATGTATCTACAAAACATGAAGTGTTTTTGTCCCCAAAAGCTATGATATCAATTTCCCTACTTTCACAAACAGAAATTCTGTCAGATTTCTGCAACCTGGTGAGCATAGTATCATCAGTGTAGTGCTATGGTCATCAAAGGGAGTGGGAACCTTCTGGAATGTGTGGTGGTCTCTGGGGGCTATCTTCTCACATGTCCACCAGATATTCATTTGTTACTTTTATGGTGGTATAGCCCCTTGACATCTTTGAGACCTTTTTTTAAAAGATTTTTTTTTATTTAATTGAGAGTAGAGTTATAGACAAGTAAGAGGGAGAGACAAGAGAGAGATCTTCCATCCGCTGGTTCACTCCCCAAATGGCCACAATGGCCAGAGCTGGACCAATCCAAAGCCAGGAGCCAGGAGCTTCTTCTGGGCCTCCCATTTAGGTGCAGGGGTCCAAGCACTTGGGCTATTTTCAGCTGCTTCCCAGGACAAAGCAGAGAGCTGGATCAGAAAAGGAGCAGCTGGGATTAGAGCTGGTTCCCATATGGGTTGCAGGGACTGCAGGAGGAGGATTAACCTACTGCGCCACAGGGCTGGCCCCATCTTTGCAACTTTAAACATTAATTTACTTTCCTTATTTTCCAATAGTGAGTCTACCTCTTAGGGCTATCGTAAGCAAGAAACAAGCAATTTTCAGGGAATTACATTGTAGTGAGATACAAAGCCGTCACACAGAGCATTCTCCACCGTGGGAGACCTGCCAGACAGCAGAACGGATCTCAAGTTTGAAGAACTAAATTTGATCCTTTTCCAAAGGCAGAAAAAATAAGTTACTACAGAATTTGTGGGAAGTGTGGAATTAATTTGAAAGCTAAATGAAGCAGAACTTTGATAGGCAAAACAGAATAAGGTGAGCATCATGGCTGGACCATGGCGTGGCCTTCAGGCCCGGTTTCCTCGGAAGCCAAGTTAAGATCAGCATGGACCATTGTGTTCAGATGTTGCTCATCAGAAGCCGTCCACCTGGGCTGGCTATGTGGCCTCTTGTCCGTGTCAAAGCCCCTGAGCACCTCCAGGCAGGGACGGGATGCCGCATCCCCCTGAGCAATTTCTTTTTTCTTTTTCTTTCTTTCTTTCTTTCTTTTTTTTTTTTTTTTTTTTTTTTTTTTGGACAGGCAGAGTGGACAATGAGAGAGAGAGAGACAGAGAGAAAGGTCTTCCTTTTGCTGTTGGTTCACCCTCCAATGGCCGCCGCGGCTGGCATGCTGCAACCGGCGCACTGCGCTGATCCAATGGCAGGAGCCAGGTGCTTCTCCTGGTCTCCCATGGGGTGCAGGGCCCAAGCACTTGGGCCATCCTCCACTGCACTCCCTGGCCACAGCAGAGAGCTGGCCTGGAAGAGGGGCAACCGGGACAGAATCCGGCTCCCGGACCGGGACTAGAACCCGGTGTGCCGGCGCCGCTAGGCGGAGGATTAGCCTGTTGAGCCGCGGCGCCGGCCTCCCCTGAGCAATTCCAAGCAGAGAGGATTCTATTCTTCTGTGCTTTTAAAGGAAAATAGTTGTCCATGAGCAAGAAATCATAGCCCTTCCGAGAGGGTGGGAGGAGACTTTTCACTGCAGGGGCTGTCCTCGGGAGAAACACTATTCCTCTGAGATTCTCTAATGACTTTCGCCTGTCTGTTAATGCCCTGAGGAATGTCTGAACCAATGTTTCCTCTCTCAGGGAGGTGGCAGGTGATGCCCAGAGTTAGCAGGCAGAGCACCCAGGCGCGCCTCTGGAGCAAAATCACTGGTGATTCCAGTGTCTGAGAGCCCAGGCCAGGACGGCAGCCACACTCCCTTCACAGTGGCCTCAAGTCTTCCTTCCCTTCTCCTCTCCCATCTCTCCTTAGTTGCTTCTCCTGTCCTCGTGGAGAAGCCAGGAAGGCAAAGGTGGCAAAGTTCTCTCAATCTGTTGTCCCTTTCTGTGCTAGTAGTTTCAGTTACACTTTCCTTCTTTCTGTCATCGTCCACTGTCCATCGTATTCATACATAACTCTGAGAGGGGAGAAGGGCCAAATCTTATTTCCCAGTCACTGGGGGAGACACAGCACAGTTGTCCTAACCTACAGGTGAAAAACTGTGTGTTAGTTCAATGTGAGTGAGTGAGCAGAAACCAAATTATAAAAAGGGTTATACTTTTGATTAGAATTGTGATTTAGTTGATCTATAATTTTAGACAGCATTAAGATATTATTTAATTCAGTATTTTCACTTTAGAAGTGAAACAATAGATGCCCAAGAGGAATAGTAAGAAGTGTCAAAGTCCACCTGATATAAGACAGGTATATTGATGATTCTTTGGTGCTAAACTTGGTTCCTGGGAACTGGGAGAGAGAGAGAGCCTGTGTATGGTAAGCTTAGTACCTGTACCTACTGGGCCCAGATAATTACTTAGTGTAGCAGATCCTAGGGTGCTGAGTTTTTGAAGGCAGTAGCTTCCTCTTCAACTGAGCCAAAATACAATACTGAAAACAACTTCCAAGTAAATCTGACCTTCGCATGTTGACTTAGAACCATGGTCGTTTGTTAATTATGGGTTAACTCTTGGTCAAATGAAGGGAAAATGAAAATGGCATTTTCAGCCCTGCAGCTCTTCTCTTGGCTGCTTCTAAGGGTATGCTTTCCTTTTCAAAACCGAACAAGAAAGTTAATAGATGACTCTTGATTAACTTTCCAATCCAACATTTTCTTGATGTGATTTCTACATAATTTTCTAAATTTTCCCAATGAGAGATGTGAAATCCCCAGGGCAATTTCTGTCCATGGATAAGCTGGATGAACCTGGACTTCCCAAATGATGTCACAGCGAGACTTGAGCTCTGGTAGCCAAGAATCTCAAGACCAGGCCAGCCGCTCAAGAGATTGCCTACAAAAGCAAATCGGAGATCTTGTAATATGTTAACTGAAACACTATGGTCCAGTTTTCACTAAGTAATAATTCCTTATTGAAAATAAACTCTGAAAATAGCTTACCATTTTATAATGTTCAAATGTCCCAAAGAAAGCGTTGGAAAAACTGTCTAGCAAGTTGTTCACAGACCAACATTTTTAAGCGACAAAAACAAGTTACCAATAATCTAGATTCTAAAGTCCTTGCTAGTTTGGAAAGGAAGAGAACAACCTTAGTTGTAGTGGCTGTGTATGTGTGAAAAAATATTTTTAAGGCATCGAAAATACCCAGAAGAAAATTCATGAAACAGATTTTATAAAAAGGCAGATTTTCATTTTTTACTGGTCTTTTGTATTAACAGTTGTTATAATTGGCACGACTATATTTATAATCTAAAAACTCAATTAAAAAAATGCTATCCATGTTACGAAATAGCACATGTCTCATCTGACTCATAACTTATTTAGGTTTGAACATCACTAACACTTAGTGGGCATATGAATGAGAATTGCTTTTAATTTCAATATCAGTGGTCTGGTAAAATTCTTCTGACACATTAAAATGTAAAAAAGGTTTACTGAACATTATAATACGTGGCATTATCATTTAATATACAATATGTTAGTTTCATGCAATTTATATGTTAGAAAATATAATATGAATATTAGAGCCTCTGAATTTGGCAATTTAATCTCATAGAAAACTCACACAATAAATGTTCAAGTACCTTCTCTATGCATTGGCTATGAGTTCCACATTGCAGACAAACATGACAGCGTCACAGTCCTTACCCTGAAGAGTTTGTGTTCTGGTGGAACATACAAAGACACCAAAAATAAATGTTATGCCTTGAAATGTGTTGTCTTCAGCAGTGGGGAATCTTCTTTCTGGTTGGCCGTACAAAATGATCATTTTAAAAATTATCCTGCTGTAGATTTATTGAATTTCAAGCCCTGCCTATGGCTGCCTTGTCCAGGCCTGATCAAATGATCTTGTAGGCCCGTGGGCAGCATGTCCCCGAGCCTGCACTGCTCCGAGGGCTGTGGGGATGAGCATATGGAGCTACTGAGGAGCTGACTCCAGCTGGAACTTGAAATGTAGAAGTTTTCCAGGCACTGCATGTGGGTAAAGATGTCGCAGGCAAAGTGAGCAACCTGAGTGAGAGAACAGACAGGAAGTTTTCACCATGGAGCGGGATAGACAGAGTGCAAACCTGCTGAGGGCAGCAGAGCCGTTGCCATGACTTCCGTACCTCTGGAAAAGGCTCTCAGATGCATTAGACTCGTCCCACGGTAACTGCGTTTAGGTGACACCCTCCCTCCTGGGTGTATTAAGCTCTAATAAATCTATACCTTTCAAACAATCTACAAACTATATGCATGAGTGCGAAGTTATGATTTTTATACATTTGAATGTTGGCAAAATAGGAAAGAATTGAATTGAATTGAGCTGAATTATTAGTATGCATGTCCAAGCATTCAGTTGGTGGTCCAGTAATATTTGGAAGATTAATAAAACAATGTTATACATTTGTCATTTATTATGTATTTATTTTATAAAATACAGTTTTATTCTGTTCTATCTTAATCAAATTGACAAAACTTGTATTCTATAAATAAAAATGCAATATTTCTTGAGTCATTATAGTTCTTAGTTTTTGTTAGTTTCAGTTTGGGTCAACTTTATTCTCTGGGGGTAGCAACGGGAACGGTTGATAAAATTCTTAAATTAGTTCTTAGATCCAGAATGAACAATGAAATTTATGTACAATGTTTAACCATTGTAATGGAGCTACCTATGCTAAAACTACATGATTATAGAGTGGATGCTAACTAATTTCATATGTCAAGATCATAAAACTTCCACAGTCTCTTACAGCATTTCTCAAGTTTTTCTTCTTCCAAAAATTACAGCATCCAGGGCAGCCATTTGGTGAGGTGGTTAAGCTGCCAGTTGGACTCCTGCATCCCGTAATGGTGTGCCTGGGTTGGAGCCCTGGCTCCACTCCCACTTCCAATTTCCATGCTGAATTGCAACATGGGAGGCAGCAGATGATAGCTCAGTAGTTGGGTCACTGCCTCCCATGTGGGAGACTTGGGTTTCATTCCTGGCTCCCAGCTTTGCCCCTGCATAACCTCAGAAGCTGTGGTCATTTGGGGAGTAAACTAGCAGATGGGAGCTCTCTTTGTCTCTTTCTCTCTCTCCCTCTCTAGACAGAAGACAGAGTGTTCCCATCCTCTGGTTCACTCTACAAATGTCTACAATGACCAGGGCTGGGCTGAGCCAAAGCCAGAATCTGGGAACTCAACCCAGTCATCCCACATGGGTGGCAGGGACCCAATTACTTGAGTTGTCACTGCTGTCTTCCAGAGTCTGCACTAGCAGGAAGTTTGAGCCAGGAGCCAGAGTTGGGTATCAAGCCCAGGTACTTCAGTATGGGACATGGGCATCTTAACCAGTGTCTTAACTGCTTGGCCAAATGTCCACCCACCTAAAACTTTTTAAAATACATTTTTAATTATCTTAAAACATAATGAAATATAACCTGTTTGAGTTTTCAGAAGTATTTGCAAACATAATTAGTAGCAAGTAACTTCACACCAAGGAACCAAACATAAGATTAATTCATAGTCTATCAAACAGTGATTTCCTCTTTTTGTGATCTGCTAGGTTGCTTCCCTCTTCTGGTACTTCATATATCTTATTTAAATAAAGTCAATTCACTATAACAACATTTTGCTGGCAGTTACATTGTATATTTGATCATAGTTGTAAAGTTCTATATCATGGGTAGACCCCCAAGATAATTGAATTGTTCCACAGAATGTCATCATTAGAGTTTTGACAAAGTGGAGGCTTTGTGTCAAGTGGCAACTTGAAGCCATGCACTACACAGTCCAGAGAATACTCTTAGAATTATGTCTTGCACAATTTTTTTAAATCAATTTAACTCCATTATCATGGGTCTGTCCAAACCATCTTTGACATGAATGCTTACCACTGGAAATTGTGTTTTAAAAATAATCTCCACCTAAATCTTAAATCAACATTTTCCCAACATACCAAAAATACACAAACATTGTAATTTCAATTTTTTCCTGATAGTTCAAAAAGTTGTGTAATAAAAGTTATTTTTTAAAGATTAATTTTTTATTTGAAAGTCAGAATTACACACAGAGAGAAGGAGAGACAGAGAAAGAGAGAAAGAAAGAGAGAGGTCTGCCATCTGCTGGTTCACTCCCTGGATGGCCACAATGGCTGGAGCTGGGCCGATCCGAAGCCAGGAACCAGGGGCTTCTTCTGGTTTCCCATGCCAGTGCAGGGGCCCAAGGACTTGGGCCATCTTCTACTGTTATCCCAGGCCATAGCAGAGAGATGGATAGGAAGAGGAGCAGCCGGGACTAGAACCAATGCCCTTATGGGATGCCTGCCCTGCAGGCATCGGCTTTACCTGCTACGCCACAACGCCAGCCCATAGAAGTTATTTTAATATGAATTTTGTTTATGGAACAAAACAGTTGAACTTAGTATGGTCAGATTTTTAGCTTGTGGGTGATTTATATTTTTGCTTTATTATATGTAGAATTTAAAAATCTTATTTTAAGTTCTCCTTGCTAGATAGAAATCATTTGTTTCTTAATTTCATCCAGCTTACATGTTCAGTCATCATACTATAACATTTCTAAATAATTTCTACTAAAACTAGGCAGTTTCCATTGCTTTTTAAAAAAGATTTATTTATTTATTTGAAAGAGAGAGTTACAGAGAGGCCGAGACACACAGAGAGGTCTTCTATCCACTGGTTCACTACTCAAATGGCCACAAGGCCAGAGCTAGGCTGAACTGAAGCCAGGAGCCAGGAGCTTCTTCTGGGTCTCCCACGTGGGTACAGGGCCCAAAGACTTGGGCCATCTTTTACTGCTTTCCCAGGCCATAGCTGGATTGTAAGTGGAGCAGCCAGGATTCGAACCGGCACCCATAGGGGAAGCCAGCACTGCAGGTGCCTCAGTGCCAGCCCCAACATTGCTTTCTGAAACTGTTCTGTTGCTACATATAATTCTTGGGATAATTATGGAGTATATGATAATGTTTTAAAAACACATCATGCTAACATATTAGTGTTTCCTTTCTCAATGCGATCAACTTTGTTGGTTTCAGTTTTCCAAGATTCTAATAATTGCGTACACTTTGTTTTTTGGTGTGTGTGTGTGTGTGTGTGTCCATACAATTGATATTTTGTGGTTTTTGTTAAATTGAGACTTTATGTGTTTTTGGCAATAAACATCTTCATTTTAAAGATCGGTTATGAAGCATTTGATGGTAATAACGTAATGCTTTGTCTTAAAACTGAAAAGCCAATTTCTATGGTTACTTGCTCCATTTGAAAGACTTTTGCATTAAACACAGTATCAAATTTCTGCAATGGGCAGGCAGTGGAAAATCAGTCATTTGTGTCAGAGTGTGTTTTGCGAGAAACATTCTTATGCTGTCAAAAAGACACATGGGCAGTTTTCAGATGATCATCAAATGAACGGTAAAACTCCAGAGATTTCATCTTTCCTAGCCAACATGTGGATTTATGAAGGTCATTTTTGTTTTATCTTTTAAAAGAAGATACAGAATGGCATTTGATATTTCTGGGTTGTGATTTTAACAAAAATCATTTCAACTCTCTTTTTTGATAAATAGTTAAATCTTCATTGAAAAAAGTTCATATTTTTTACATGAATTTTTGAATATTCTTCATTTGCAATAATTTAATCTGAAGTACTGAATTGTGGACTTGACTGGAACAATTTTCTTATTCATTTTCATCATTTTTTTCTGGACAGGCAGAGTTAGACAGTGAGAGAGAGAGAGAGAGACAGAGAGAAAGGTCTTCCTTCCATTGGTTCACTCCCCAAAATGACCTCTACGGCCAGTGCGCTTCGCCAATCTGAAGCCAGGAGCCAGGTGCCTCCTCCTGGTCTCCCATGCAGGTGCAGGGCCCAAGCACTTGGGCCATCCTCCACTGCCTTCCTGGGCCACAGCAGAGAGTTGGACTGAAAGAGGAGCAACCAGGACAGAATCTGGCGCCCCAACCAGTACTAGAACCCAGGGTGCCGGTGCCACAGGCGGAGGATTAGCCTAGTGAGCCGCAGCGCCAGCCTCATTTTCATCATTTTGATCATTAACGAAAACTTCAACATGTAGACAATTTATAATATCTTATTCATAAATCGCATGTATTATGCTTAACATGCATGTGCTCAATACAACTGTGAGCTTAAAACTCTGGGAAAATTTTCCACTTCAAGATTTTCCATTTCTCATTTCTACTTTGGGTTTACTTTTCCATTTCTACTTGTTTCATGATTTTAACTTGTAGTCTTTCCTAAGTACCTAAAGTATTAAAAAAAAAAGAACTGTAATTTAACATATTTCCCATTCAAAATTACAACTGACAATATGCATTTAATGTTTTTAATTAAATTTAGTTTTCAAAATCCTTCCCCCAACAGTTCTTTGTCTTCCAGAGCATTTCAAATAATCCATCGAAATTAAAGCACAAAATATAAATGATAAATGGATATCATGATTTTAAAAAGAATTCAACCGGGGCTGGTGCTGTGGCATAGAGGGTAAAGCTGCTGCCTGCAGTTCCGGCATCCCATATGGGCAACAGTTCGAGTCCTGGCTGCTCCACTTCCCATCCAGCTCTCTCCTATGGCCTGGGAAAGCAGTAGAAGATGGCCCAAGTCCTTGGGCCCTTGCACCTGCATGGGAGACCCTGAAGAAGCTCCTGGCTCCTGGCTTCGGATCGGCACAGCTCCACCATTGCAGCCAATAGGGGAGTGAACCAGCGGATGGAAGACCTCTCTCTCTCTGCCTCTTCTCTCTCTCTGTGTAACTCTGACTTCCAAGTAAAAGAAATAAATCTTAAAAAAAAAAGAAGTCAACCAATCTGAATTCTAAAATGGCTGTAATTTTAATGAGATATGATTGTTTTATGAATCTGAAACTATTTACAATTTTACCATTCAGTGTCCGACTAATTGCCAATGAACAGAGTCAGCACTATGTTTTACTGATAATACACAAGCTTTTGAAATAAAGCAAACTGCTGAACAGTGCAGAATGTTTCTCAGCTGCTGAGTGCAAGTGTCATGGAAACCAAAATACTAAAATCCTGAGTACCTCTGGAACCACAAATTGTAACGTGAAGACAAGAGGACAGACGCACAGCTCTACTTGAAAACAGTGTGGCACTGTCAAGGAATCTGCTTTATCTATGGAGCTGAGAAGAAGGGCTGGACAGGTGAATTAGTCTGTCTTCCTATCCCCTGTGTGTAAGAGCTTCTTGGGCTGTGCCTGATTTCTGGGGCAATGTTCATCTCAGAAACCCAAAGCAGCACTCGCCACAAAGCCTCGTGCGAGGAAGAGAGGGCCGCCTGTCTCTCAACCGCCTGTGGCAAGACAGGCAGACAAGTCTTTCCTGGAGCATACAGGATGACACAGCTTGTGTCACACCAAGAGCTACAGGCAGGATCCCAGTGGGGAACCCCTGAATGCTCTTTTTTAAAGTTTTTTTTTTAATTTATTTAAAAGTCAGAGTTACACAAAGAGAAGGAAAGGCAGACAGAGAGAGCAAGATCTTCCATCTGCTTGTTCACTCCCCAATTGGCCGCAATGGCTGGAGTTGCACCAATCTGAAGCCAGGAGCCAGGAGCCTCCTCTAGGTCTCCCATGTGGGTGCAGGAGCCCAAGGACTTGGTCCATCCTCTACTGCTTTCCCAGGCCATAGCAGAGAGCTGGATAGGAAGTGGAGCAGCCGGGACTTGAACCGGCACTCATACGGGATGCTGGCACTGTAAGAGGCAGCTTTATCTACTATGCCATAACACCGGCCCCTTGAATGCTCTTTAATCAATGTATTCTTTCATGCATTTGTCCTATGCAGAGTCCTCTGAAGTGTGGGGCTCAGGGCAGAGGTTGGCCTTGCCTGAATCTTAGGGAATTTGGATCTGAAGCTTTTTGGCAGCTGAGCCTTGCTAAGGGTAGGGGAATGGGGCTTCCCTTTGTGCAGGTTCCTGGGTCTTCCTGGGGGAGGGTTACCCCTTCCTTGGATTGCATTAGACATGCTAGAATTCCATTAATAAAAGCTCATTTGGTATAGTTTAGCTGGTTTAATTGCTGTTGAATGGAATCTGGCGAATTTTCAAAGGAAAAAAAAGTTGGCGTATAGTGTGCAGCAGAGAAAAAGATGACGCTGGAGTGTCGACTGGACCTGGATTGCAAAGAGACTCCAACATCTTCATGAGGGAGAAGGAAACAGCTCAGGAAACGCAGTCTCCCTAGTCTCTGAGATTGCCTTGGATCATTGCACATCCCCCTGTTTTGTGTGTGATTAACTGGTGTCACCGGATGAGCAGGGTTTTCCCCCAGTCGGGGCTCTGGGTATGGACTAAGTGATGAAGCATAGGAACTGCCCTTGCTTGCCTCCTTGTACTGTCCCGTCGGCTTTCTCAGCTTCTGGGGTTCTGGATCCCCAACAATCCCAAACTTGTTCAAGCCAAGTCTTTCCTGTTTGCGGGAGGTGGAAAGTGTGCCATGAGTGACCCGTTTGCATTGCCATCATTGGTCCCATAGGGGCAGTGACCACTTCCAGATCACACCGCTCAGCCTGCTGGGTGTTCACACCTGAGGCCAGAGAAGACCCGGGGTCTTCTGTAGAGCCACACAAACACTCCCACGTGCTCTCTCTAACAGTGTTGCCAGCCGTGTCTATGCGGTTAAACGCTCTTCCTCACTGTCTCTTATACATGAACTCTCTGAAGGCTTTTAAAAAAGCGAATGGAGGAAATGGTTTGCTGATGGAACTAATAGCCTGGAAACAATTGCCCAGCAAGACTAATCCACAGCAACAGGGAGTAGTTACGTACTATAGAGTCTTTTCCAAATGCAGATCAATTGGGATATTAAGTTATTTTTATAGTTTGCCCTTTTTTTGATAAGGAATGATGTAGCCAAACTTCATTCACTGACACATAAACTCAGAAGCTCTTTTTTTGGGGGTAGCCAACGTTGTGACATAATAGGTTAAGGTGCTGCCTGTGAAGCCAGCATCCCATATGGGTGCCAGCTCAATATCTGGCTGTTGCAGCTCCCTGCTGATGGCCTGGGAAAATCAGCGGAGGATGGCACAAGTGTTTGTCCTTTGCTACCCTCGTGGGAGACCCAGATGAAGCTCCTGGCTCCTGGCTTCAGCCTGGCCAGGCCCTAGCTGTTGTAGCCATCTGGGGAATGAACCAATAAACGGAAGGTCTCTCTCTCTCTCTCTCTCTCTCTCTCTCTCTCTTTCTCTCACTCTCTGTCTCTCTATAACTCTCCCTTTCAAATAAATAATAAAATAATAATAATAATAATAATAATAATAATAATAAAAGTTCTTTCTTTTTTAAGCCAATTCAGCAAGAATGGTCATGCCAGGACAGTGTCTCTATGTCGTTTATTGCGGTATTTCCAGTATCTAGAACTTTGTCTGGTATAAGACTGATGTTCAGTATATATTCAATGAGTGAATGGATGAATTAATGAATTGATAAAGGATTGTGATGACCTCTTGCACATTATCTTCCTCCATGTACTGCAGAGGGATATGGTTTTGTGTAGTTTATCGTGTTGATAGGACCTATGTCTTGTAGGCATGTCGATTTCAAAATTAAAATACCTGGGTTTCTTTTATTTTTGTCGAACAGAACATTAACTCTCACTCGTGGTCTAACTACAGTTATGAGTTTTACTCATTTGAACTTCCAATGCTTTAAAAATGAAAAACATAGACTTGAAAAAACAGTCCCCCCAAGAAAGAATCCAGAAAATATGATAGAGTAAAGCTGAGAGTGAGCTTAGGGTAATCTTCAAGTGAAGGTATGAACATGGTAAAATGATACCACAGCTCATTGTAGATGAAGCCAGATACAATTTTAAAAGGAATAATATTATATACACAGAGGACATTCCTGTTGAAAAACTGAGGTGTGCCGATGCCTGTCTCTGAATGTCCTGATGGTGTTGTGAATTGTGCTCCTGAGGGTGTCACACAGTGCAAGGATGCTGACTTGTGAGTCTTGGAGCCTGAGGGTTAGGGGAGATGAGGAGTTCATCCAAAAGGTCTCTGAATCCATCTGCATGGGAAACGCTGTCTAACAACTAAATAATTAAACCCCATGTATCCTTGCTAAGGTGTTTCCTAAGTAGGCAAGTGCTGCAGTGATAATTATGGTTTAATTTGTCTAAAAGCTTGTGGAGTTTGTTGCACTTTCAGCTTGTATGGATTTTCTCTAGAAATAAAGATCACTAGTTCCTCTGGCACACAGGGGTCAGTCAGCCTACCTGAAATGACTTGGGAGCCACTGTCATGAAATGAGAGAAAGTCAAGGGAGCACAGCCCACTCTGGCTCCAGCAGTCTGGAAAATACACACGCATTGTTATGTCAACACGATGGCTTTTTAAAAAAGATTTATTTATTTATTTGAAAGTCAGAGTTACACAGAGAGAGGAGAGGCAGAGAGAGAGAGGTCTTCCATCCGATGGTTCACTCTCCAGATGGTCGCAATGGTCAGAGCTGCACTGATCCAAAGCCAGGAGCCAGGAGCTTCTTCCAGGTCTCCCATGTGGCTGCAGGGGCCCAAGGACTTGGGCCATCTTCTACTGCTATCCCGGGCCATAGCAGAGAGCTGGACAGGAATTGGAGCAGCCAGGTCTTGAACCGGTGCCCATATGGGATGCAGACACTTCAGGCCAGGGCGTTAACCCACTGCGCCACAGCGCCGGCCCCCAACATGATGATTTTTATTGGGCATCTACAGTGTAGCTCATAATTTGAATCTGAGGGAATTTGGGTAGAATCTGAGTTGAAGCTTCTTACACACATTCTTTATCATATTTTGAAAATTAAAAATTTACTATCACTGCAGTAGATAATTCTAAAGTACTTAGGAAAACAAACTATGTTTAAGAATGATTTCATTCAATAGAAACAATATGCTATTAATAAGCTAATTAAAAGCCATTTCATTGAAGCCATACATTCTATTAAGAACTGCTTTGTTTTAGTAGATTATTTTGTGCATTAACTACAAAACATACTGCCAAATGCTTCATAGGCTCTGAAACATTTAAATACTGAGATTACATACTCTAAGCAATAAAATTATGTTTTAAGCATTTTATTAATTGCAAAAATCAGTAGCCTTCATATACACATATAATAACCAGTGTGAAAACATAGTGAAAGGGAAACAATTTATAATAGCAATAAGTAAGACAAAATATCTAGGAATAAACATAAGAAAAGTTCAAAACCTAAATAAAAAATATAAACATTTCTTAAAATTTAAAATTAGAATTGAACAAATGGAAAAACATCTTGGATCCTTGGATAATCTTATCCAATGATATTTGAATGCTGATTTTCACTAAGATAACTTATAAATGTAGCAAAATTTTAATAAAACAGTAAGTTCCTCCTGCCCTGAGCTAGAAAATCGACATTGAAGTTCATGTGGAAAAAAAAACATGGTAGGAAAACACTGACGGGAAGATATGATGTGGGGGTGGAGAAACAGAGACCAGCACTACCAAATATCAAAACAGATTAGAAAACCTGTTTGGAAACAGATTAGTACTGGCACAAGAGCAGATGGAATAAAATAGAAAGTCCAGAAATGGATCCAACTATGTATGAAAATCTAGACTATGATCAAAGAAGGGTTATTTCAAATCTCTAGGGGCACAAATGGACTGTTTTAATAAAGTGAGTGGGGTAACTGTATATTTGGGAGAAAGGTAAAATTATATCCATTTTTCATGCATATAGGAAAAAGCTCCAAACAGATTAGAGGTCTAGATGCAACTATACAAGTACCAGAAGAAAATGAATGACTTTCTCCAAAATTCCAGTGTATGTAGATTTCTAACTATACATCAAAATTCAGAAGCAAGAAGATATATTTGAATACAAAAAATTGTAAATGACAACAGCCACAGACAACAAATTACAAGAAAAGGATTAATATCCCTAGCATACAAAGAATTTCTAAAATTGAGGAAATGCTAGAAGTACTATTTTAAAATAGTAAAAAATCTACCTCCTCCCCCAAAAGAGATGTAAACATGAGCTTTAACCATAGGAAAAAATATACAATTTCACTTATGAAATTGAAATTGAAACTACATAGAGATGCTTCTTCTCAGCCAGCAGATTGGCAAATTCTTAAAAGCTCACTAGCTCACTGTTGATAGGAAGTATGCACTCTCATATATGGATAAGTGAAATGTAAAATGACACATCTCCATGAAGGGGAGGGGGAGTTGTTAATAACTAACCAAACCTCATAGACAGTTATTCAACTTAGGAATCCTCCTTCTAGGCAATTACCTTGAAGATAAACCTTCACCACACAAAATAAGCTAGTACAAGTTTCTGCAATATAATGTTATTGATAATAGTAAAATACAAGTGTGAGAATTATCTGAATGTCTCAGAGTACTTCTCACAATGGGGGATTAGACAGTTGTGAAAAATTAGATTTCTCTAACTCTGGTAGACATTTTTTTAAAAAAAAAGCTCATTGCAAAAAGTATGTCCAACATGCTACCTTTCCTGCAAGCAAGGAGAAATAACACATATAAATTTGCTTATTTTGGGAAAAAGAAACACTCGTAAGAAGGCTAAGCCAGCAATGAAATGGGGAACCAGTGGAAGTGATAAGAAAGGCAATGGTATCCCTCTGAGTCCTACATCTTCTGGAAACTAATAATATAAGTACATTGAAATGGGGATTGGGAGAGAAGAGAACTGATTCTAGTAGCTTCAAGTCAAACATTTTGACCATATGCTCGTATTTTAGGAAAAAAAATAAAGAACTGCTGATATGTGTTAATTTCTATTAATTTGATCTGATCTATAGAGTGACTTGGAGTTAATAATTCTGCAACTATGTTATGTGTGTGGTAGGAACAGAAAAACAAGTCAGTATCTTCATGCTGAAAGTTAGATTCTTGTTGTAGAGGAAGGGAAATTCAGTAATGAAATAGAGGAAAGGATGAAGAACCTTGGTAAGTAGGCTTGACGTTGGATGTCTCAGCACAGTTTCCAAATTTTTACTGCATGTATGGGCAACCCTTCATGTACATGTGCACTGTGCATCTGTGTAGGTGTGCATGCACCCCTGTGCCCATGTGTGTGTGCATCGTTTTCCTAGCGCTGTCTCCTGAAAGGTTGACAGGCAACGTTGCCCAGTAGAAATGAACATACCGAGTGTGCAGGTCATGGCTTCTGAACTTTATGCAAAATAAACAAGGATCCTGCAGAAATATCTGCTTCTGATGCTGGCACAGGGAAAATACATGAGGATTTTGGAAGACCTTGTTAAACAAGAAAATGTGTTTTTAAATCTAAGGGGCCATGTCGAAAGCACACAGGAGCCAGCGTACAGGAGCCCTGACCTGCCAAATCTGAAGAAGTTTTATCATTGAGTTATTAATGCAGCACTGGATTATAATGCACTGAGTAAAATTACAATCTATATTCATAATTGACACGGGAGAGAGAGAGAGAGGGAGAAAGAGCGAGAGAAAGGAACATTTCTTACATTTCTTATGGGAGAAAAGAACAATGTGGACAGAGTGGAAGATGGAAACTTCATGCTTTACAACTATCATAGCAAAGCCCGATCAGGACAAGAACCAAGTTGAGACCTGACAGTGTGATAAGAGGCAGGATATTTGCATGGGCGTAACACGTCTCCCCACAGATCTCTTACTAGTACCAGAGAACAAACAGGGATTCCAGAGTGGAGAAAATGGAGAAGAGTTCAGTCAGGAATCGAAGGTAACCTCATGGATGAGGGGCAGGTGCATTCCTCATGTGGGGGGTGGGGGGAGGAGAGGGGCCCGTCATCATTCACTCATATGCTGTCACTTGCCAGGGAAGTGTGAGCGAGCATGAGTAAACCCCATGAACAAATACACTCCTGCCTTTGTCATGAAAGGTAATGAAGGAACTGTTCCAGACTAAAAGGACCAAAGAATACAACTAAGTGAGAATCCTGGACTGGAGAGAGGAGCTTTAAGAGACAAAATGCTGACAAGTGAGAAAATGTGAATGGTAGATTAGATAAAACTATTGTGTCCATGGCAAGTGTTCCAAATTTGAAAACTGTACTATGGTCATGTAAAGAAATGCCCTTAGTCTTAGGAAACACTTAAGAAGTATTAAGAGATAATAGGAAATATAAATGAACAATTTATCAAATGATTCAGAGAAAGCAAATAATGCAAAATGTTCAAATAAAGACAGAACCATGACACTGTGTGGTGAAAATATTTTAAAAAGTGGGCATCTGGGAGAAGAATATAAGGAAATGTTACATATTAGTCTTGTAATTTTTCTCTAGGTTTGAAATTATTACAAGACAGTTTTTCAAAGAAAATGATTAAAACAGCTTCTACTTCAGACTGTTCTTCATTCAGTCAATTTGAATTAGTAAGAAACAGCTCCAATTTATCAAGTAGTACCCTGGGGAACTGTGAAAAGTTCCTATCCTGGTAGCCACATGGTCCCTGTGAGTGAACCACATGTCAGGAATATCTATTGTGTGATTCTCTGGGACTTCTGACTTCTATAAATTGAGAGAGTATGGGAAGAAAAGCAGAAGTTTCCTGCTACTTGAGTCTAGAATGAAACAGAATTTATACCCTTTACATCTGAGAGCAGATCAAGTGGAAATGTCAATGGGGAAATCCGGGTCGACTTGAATTCCCACAATGACTAAGTGGTATAGACCCAGAATATGGTGACCTAGACCCGACCTCAGGGAGAAATCACAGTTAAGTCAGTATCTCCTATTTCCAGGATTCTAAATAAGGTTGACTCAGCAATTCATAAACCTCAACATTTACAATAAACACAAAGCTGAGTCACTATATATATTTTACAAGCTGTTTCTCAGGACTATGTAAGATCATTTAAGTATTCTTTAAAAAATATTTATTTATTTAAAAGAGTAACAGAGAGAGAGAGAGAGAGAGAGAGAGAGAGAGAGAGAGAGAGATCTTCTATCAACCACTGTTTTACTCCTCAAATGGCCATAACAGCCAGGGCTATAGAACTCCATCCTAGGCTCCTACATGGGGGCTTCAAGGACTTGGGCCACTATTTGCTGCCGTCCGAAGCACATTAGCAGGAAACTAGATGGAAAGTATAGTAACTGAGGCTGGAACCAGCACTCCTATATAGCCGAACTCTTCATCACAACTCTGGCTCCTATACATTCTTTAAAAAGGTAAGTTCAGTTAAAGAAATAATTTGCCAACATAAGGGAAATGTATATGGCCACCTAAAATTTATCAGACTTAAAAAATGCAATATGCTCATTATTCACCTTGGATTTCTTAATTCTGGAAAATACTCACTGCATGTTTTGTAAAAATTATCCTTCTTATTAACTAAGAGAGATGGTACTGGTTTCCTTCAACCTATTCCATCTTTCTGGTCACAAAAGTAGACACACTTTCATTTGAAAGGTATAGAAATTGTAGAAGTTGTCTGGCCCAATTTCTTATCCATTGTAGGCATTCCCTTCCCTCCTTGCTGTTACAGACTACAGCATTACTCACTGCAAAGAAACAAACAAACAAATAAACAAAACAAGTTGCTATACAGTGAGTCAATTCATTGCAAATAACAAATACAAACTTTGACTCTGATGTTGTTGATTGTATGACTTTGAGAAAATAACTTACCTCTTTGGTTATAGTTTATGCCTAAAATAGAGCTTTCCAAGAAGAGTAGGCAGAAGAGTGAGGGAGCTCGAAACCATATAATTCAGAGAATGGTTATGAGACCTGAGGAGATGCTGAGTCTAGATTTGGAACTGGGGTGTATATGATAGCAGCCTTGCCATTGTGATAAAGGAGAAGAGTGAAACTTGGGTTATGTGTCTCAGTTGATAGAATTAAACTCAATGGACAATAGTGCCAGGGAAGTAGATGGTAGTTTAAAATACTAGGGGCTAGTTTTGGCCAAGCAGTTAAGACATTTGCATTCATATCAGAATATTTCAATCCAATCGTTGCTTTTAGCTCCTGACTCCAGCTTCCCGCTAATGCAGACCTCTGGGGGGCAGTAGTGATGGCTCAAGCAGGTGAATTCCTATCACTCATGTGAGAGACTTGTACTGAGTTCCTGGCTCCTGGCTCCCCACCCCTAGCTTCGACCTTGCCCCAGTCCTGTCACAGGCATCTGGGCAGTGAATCTGCAGATGAGATCTTTCTTTCTGTGTCTATCAAATAAATAAATAAAGATTTTTTTAAAAGCTTAAAATACTAGGGAATCTACTAAAAACTGAACTGTACTACATGGAGAGGACCATTTCAGGGTTCACTGATGGAGTCAAAGGAGATCCTGGATAATTCATGACAGCCAAAGTCCAGTGCTATCCAAGAGTCTGGGCAGCTAGGTAACCAAACAGCCAATCGGAAGTTAATGCGATTCTTTGCTTCACTTGGTCAAAGGTTGAACTGGCCTGTTCAAGAAATCAAAGTAGGCTCTTGAGTCCTATTAAGAGTGAGATCAATTAAAGCCCCAATTCTTTTTCACAAGAATGCCTACCAACCCAGACTTTCCCAAATCCGTACTTGTACAATAAGTTCTTTATTTTTCTGGGTGATGTAAATGTGGAAAAATCATCAGCATATGAAATTTAGGCAACTGCATAGGGAAATTACATAGGATAAACCAGTGAGTCAGCAACTCATTACAGTTGGTAAACAGGTAGAACATTCTGACTTCTTGAGGTAGCTGGTCCAGTCAGGCAACTCTGCTGGAGGTCTCTTCAAACTGTTTCTTTGCTGGTATTTGGTCCAGAACTCTCCTAGTGTTGTTAAGTATTGTTTTCCTTTTTTATTTTTTTTAATGTAGTTAGACTCTGTTGTTTTATCAAAGTCCCAAGTCAAGGTAATTTCAATTACTCAACCATTGGGTGAACTTGAACTGCTGAGAATAAATCAGTCTCATCAAATAGGCAAATATTTACTGAGATTCTGTCTCCCCTAAGCTTTGTTTGGTGCAGTGAAAAATACAAGAGAGTGAAAGAATCATAGTTTGAAATAATGTATAATCTACATAGGGGAATATAGAATTATAATTCACAGTACACACACTCCATGATTAGAGTTAAATGAGTGGAGGAGATAATAAGCATTTACAGGGATTGAGACAATGTCATCGCTTGGGCTGATATAATCAAGAACATTTTCATAGTAGTATGAGTTTGAAAGATGTTCAGCCAATGACCAGGTCCCATTTTGATTTTTTGTTTTACTTTCTCTTTCTATGGTCAGCAAGGAAAGCTTCATGATAAGAACAGAGCTGTGTCTTAAGGACTTTGAGATGAGAAAGCAGTGGGACCTCAGGAAGCAACCACAGAAGCCTTGGAAAGCCCCAAGTTTTCCCTTTCAGGATCTCCCTCTGCTTCACTCAGGCCACCTGCTGTATTCTCTCGTTCCCTCCCATGCTCTTTGTTTTGTTTTGATTTTTCTTTTCCTGCTTCTTTGGTCCAGGGGGACAAAATTCCCCAACTTTATCATTTACATATTAGCATTTCAGGCATCCCAATGGAAAATTTCTTTGGGGTGGTGAGAGGGTGTGAAGCTGTTCACTCAGGAAAAATAATTTTAAAAATGCAATTTAGATATAATTGTTGAAAGAAAAAAAATTTAAGGTTCTCAATTTGCCACTCAATATTCCCCCAAAATTTCTCAAAGGCTACTTTCTACTGCCCTATTTTTCTTAGCTTTTTAAAATTTCACAAATATTTTATTTTAAAATAATGACATTGTTTTTGTTTTTTAAATACTAACTATTTTTAATTTGAGAAAGACAGAGACAGAGAGATAGAGTTCCCACCCCCAAATGTCCACAAGGGAGTAGGTTGAAGCTGGGAGCCAGGAACTCAATCCAGGTCCCCCACATCAGTGGCAGGAGCCACTTGAGCTATCCATCACCTGCTGCATCCCAGGGTGTGCATTGTTAGGAAACTGGAGACAGAAGCAAAAAAGAGTGGAGCTAGGACTCAATCCTAGGAGCTCTAATTTGGAATTTGGAGCAGCCTAACCACTAGGCCAAACACCTACCCCTGAGATGTTTTTGTAGCAATGTTTTAAGACATTGCTAGAGCAGTGGAGCATACTAGGTGAAGTACCTATTGATTAACTATGCTCGCATCTTCTTCCATCCATTAGCAGAAAGGCAAGAATGCACTCTACCACGCCTCCAGTACAGAGAGAAAGTGCCATGGCGCACAGAGATGGTAATGATTATCCACCACTCTCTCAAGTGATCAAGCAGGCTAATGAGTCAAATTATTGCTGCTACCGTGCACCTTCAGTCATAAAGATGGAGAAGTGTTTGTGGGGAAAGGGAAAGTAAGATGGTTTTCTTGAGGGGAAAGGCCCAAGAATGAATCAAAGGACTTTTGTTATGAAGTATCAAAAACTTTGGAGTTGGTTGAGATAGACCAACATGCAAGCGAGGTCCAAGCGCTGCAGTATTTGGGGGTTAAGCCTTTTAATTTTCTTTGATTCCAGAGGAACACATCACTCCTCTTCCCACCTATTTTACCATGGATTTACTGAAGAAACTGAGTTGCTAAATGTCTTAAAGATGGTGATGACCTGGCAAAATATGTGTTTAAAAGGCATACTGTGGCCAAAGTAATGAGTGAATTGGAAGGGGCGTTAGTAAAACTAAAGACTGGGAGAGTACACCCAGGAAAGAATTGCTGTATTTTGGGCAAGAGATTACAGTAGTCAGCATTAGGTAGTTACAGCAGGGAATGGAGGGAGGACTTCATCTTAAATTCAATCCAAGGAATGAGTCCAAAGTCTGATGAGAATTACAGAAATCATCTGTGATCTATAGTAATCTGAAAAGTGGGAGTAACACTGCAAAAGCTTTTGTAAGACCCCTGCTAAAAGTAAATATTAAAATAATATTTTAGCAAGGGTTAAAAAGTTTGGCTGCTGACAGTAGCCATTCCTTAAGATAACTGTGTCTCCACCTGCCTGCAAAATAACCTTGGGAAACTGCCTTGTAAAACTGCTCTGTGTAACTGTCTCACGCGATAACACTTGCAAAAGTCTGGAAAAGAGTTGCAATAAGGTTCTGTGACCATTGTATAAACTTACCCCTTCCCTCGCTAAAAATTTGCCCTTCACCAAACACCCCGCATACATATGTTAATCAGGTGGCTATTGTCTTTAAAAACTGCTGTAACCCCTGCTCAGGGCTCTCTCGCTCTCTTGACTGCCTGTGGTGCTGGGGAGCCTGTTTGTGCAAACGATTAATAAATATCCTCTTGCTTTTGCATCTACTGGGCTGGAGTTTTGGGTCTTTGGGCGACCACCCGAGCGTGTTGGATTCCCAGATTTGGGGTCCTTCACTTTCATTCAGGTATTTAGGCAACATCTTCTGTTGGTGATATCTCCATTCCAGGAAGTGTTCAAGAAAAACTAGTCAGCCAATGCGCAAGATGTAACCTTAAGGCAAGAATCACGTCTCTTCTTCTTCCTCAACAAGTGATTGTCCAACCTGTATTTTTAATGTTCATTTATTTATTTTTGTCTATTTGAAAATCAGAGCAACAGAGAGAGAAAGATATTTTCCATACAGTGTTTCACTCCCTAAATTTCTGCAACAGTCAGGGTTGGGGCAGGCCAAAGTCAGGAGCCTGGAACTCCATGCAGGTTTCTCAAGTGGGTGGCAGGAGCCCAAGAACTTGAACCAGCATCCACTGCCTCATATTGGATGTATTAGCAGGAAGCCGGATAGGAAGCAGAGTAGTGAAAACTTAAGCCAGTGCTCCAATACAGGTTGCAGGCGTCCTCCTATACCACAACATCCAACCTCAAACCTGTATTTGAAGAGTAAGGTGAGAGAAAACAGAATGTGCAAAGTAGCTTTCTTTTGGCTGAGCACCAAGATTCATGGAATCTTCCTCTTGCAAATTAGCTCAAAGCCATCTGGTTGACCTTGGTCTACCTTCTAAGATTACATAGCAAAAGCCCAATTCTTTAACATCATCTCTTCTCCAGGCCAGATCTTTTCAGTTTCATGAACTATTTCTAATTTTCCATCCTCATTCATATTCTCTTGCTATGCTCCTAAATGTCACTGTCCCTCTGGGAGTGCGCACCTTGACCTGAGCAGAAGAGAGAGGCTGTTAACTATGTTGTTTCCGATCACGCATTTCATTTATATTCTGGACTCGGAGTTAACAAACCCAAAAGTTATTGTCAGCAGGTACCACTCTGTGGATAGAGATACCTGTGAAACTCCCCTTGGAATCTAAGTGTCCAGCTTCCCACTAACCACTGTGCACTGGCTCCTTTTTGGATATAGGTCACTGTTTTAACACACTCAGCCCCTTCCAACTCTGGGTCTGACAGCTGGTGTTTTAGTCACCCCTCTAAGTCTTCAACCATCTGCAACTTCAACTCAAAGACCAGCTAAGCAGATGTCCCTTAAGACCGAATTTTTTTTTTTTGTGGAAAATAGAACTAAGTTTATTTTAATGTTAAAAATTTCAAAATTCATGCAGAGTCTTTTCATAATATACACATTCTACAAATTTTATTTTTATTATTAAGACAGAGTTACAGAGAGAGGTAGACACACACACACACACACACAGAGAGAGAGATCTTCCATCCGCTGGTTCACTCCCCAAGTAACTGCAATGGCAGGACCTGAGCTGATCTGAAACCAGAAGCCAGGAGCTTCTTCTGGGTCTCCCATATGGGTGCAGGGGCCCAAGGACTTGGGCCATCCTCCTCTGCTTTCCCAGGTGCATTAGCAGGGCACTGGATTGGAAGTGGAGCAACTGGGACTCATACTGGCAGCCATATGGGATGCTGGTGCTGCAGGCCAGGGCTTTAAATCACTATACCATAGCACTGGCCTCCTAAACTTTATGTTTTTTAAGATTTAGTTTTTATTTATTTATTTATTTCCCTCCAGAAATCTTTTATTTAAGGAATACAAACTTCATGCATTTCATACATACAACTTTAGGAGCACAACGATTCTTCCTACCCTACCCACCATCCCACACACAGTCCCACCACTCTTTCTCCTCCCTCACCTATTCCCATTCTAATTTTTAATAAGATCTATTTTCAATGAACTTTATACACATATTATTAACTATTTACTAAGTAAAGAGTTCAACAAATAGTATGAAAAAAAAAATGTTCCTCAACAGTTGAGACAAGGGCTGTTGAAAGTCATTCCATCTCAAATTTTCAATTTCACTTCTATAGGTTGCCTTTTAGGTGCTCTATTAGTTATCACAGATTAGGGAGAACTTATGGTATTTGTCCTTTTGGGGCTGGCTTATTTCACTAAGTATGATAGTTTCCAGTCTCATCCATTTTGTTGCAAATGACAGAACTTCACTTTTTGACCACTGTGTGGTATTCTATGATGTACATATCCCATAATTTCTTTATCCAGTCTTCAGCTGATAGGCATTTGGGTTGATTCCATATCTTAGCAATTGTGAACTGAGCTGAAACTTCTCTCTGGCAACTTTTCTCAGGCAGATCATTAGTTTATGATGAGAGAGGCCCACACTCATGTAAGGCAGTTGGGACTGAAGATTTTTTTTTTTTTTTTGACAGGCAGAGTTAGACAGTGAGAGAGAGAGAGACAGAGAGAAAGGTCTTCCTTCCAAAGCCAGGAGCCAGGTGCTTCCTCCTGGTCTCCCATGCGGGTGCAGGGCTCAAGGACCTGGGCCATCCTCCACTGCCTTCCTGGGCCACAGCAGAGAGCTGGACTGGAAGAGGAGCAGCCGGGACAGAACTGGTGCCCCAACCTGGACTAGAACCCCAGGGTGCCAAGTGCCTCAGGCAGAGGATTAGCCTTCTGAGCCACAGCACCGGCCTGGGACTGAAGACTCTTGACACTGTTCGCTCTAACCCTGCAGGTTTGAAGATGAATCTTGGTGAGGAAGACAGGAAACAGAATAGCAGGCCCATGGAGCATGTCCTTGTCCTCTTCATTCTCCTTCCTGCTTGGCACACACTCCAACTCTGCCTGCCCCTGAAGGACCCCAAATCTGGGAATCCAATGCACTCGGGTGGTCGCCCAAAGACCCAAACTCCAGACCGGTAGATGCAAGAGCAAGAGGATTTTTATTAGGCATTTGCGCAAACGGGCTCCCCAGTACCACAGGCGGTCGAGAGAACGAGAGAGCCCTGAGCAAGGGTTACAGCAGTTTTTAAAGACAATAGCCACCTGATTAACATATGTATGCGGGGTGTTTGGTGAAGGGCAAATTTTTAGTGAGGGAAGGGGTAAGTTTATACAATGGTCACAGAACCTTATTGCAACTCTTTTCAGACTCCTGCAAGCGTTATCGCATGAGACAGTTACACAGAGCAGTTTCCCAAGGTTATTCTGCAGGCGGGTGGAGACACAGTTATCTTAAGGAATGTCTACCACAGCAGCCAAACTTTTTAACCCTTACTATAATATTATTATATATATTACTTTTAGCAGGGGTCTTACATCCCCATGTCAGCGTGTTTCACAAGCCTTGGTTTCTGCTCCACATCAGCAGTCCAGGTGCCGTGTGGAACTTCACGTGTCTGATACACCCTCATTATCAGCTTTTCTGCCCTTCCCATGCGTCTTTTTAAAATCCAAGTTGAATTCCTCAAGAGCCACATCAGCGTCTTCGCCAAAGTCTCTTGCTTTCCTCGGGGTGGGTTGTTTGGAGAGACCCGTATTCATCCAAACCTCTCAGGTCATTTCTATTGTGCAGGTTAAGTCACGGACTTAGTCCTAAGCTCTCGCTAGATTTTCTGCAATGTCTCTCCAGCTCTAGTTCCCGTGTCTGACCCTCTGCAGAAGACATGGAGATTTTCTCTCAGATTCTCAAGGAAGCAATGTGGCAATGGAAGAGTGAGGAGTTTGCTCCAAGCCTGCAGCTGCTCATACTATCTGGATGACCTAGGCCATGTACATAACCTCTGAGGCCAAGGGAAGACAGACATGCGTGTCCTCACAGAGCCATTGTGATGAGTAGATGAAATGATGTATTTTAGATGTCTTGGGTGATGACAGCTGACTCCTTAAGTATTCAGGAAGTGTTGTTCCCTTCCTCTATACTTTCCCTCCCTCCCCTTCAGTTTTCTAACCTGCTTTCACCTGTTTTTCATAATTCATTCAAGGTACAAGTTCATCTTAGTTTTATTTCTTTGGCAGAGTTGATGTCCAGCTGGGTAATTCAAGAATTCACCAGGCTTCTGCTTGGATGGGTCCCGCTCTGTCAGCATTGTAGAAATCCCCCATCATGTCATGCTTGTTCCTTCATTGCTGCTGTTGCAATCTAGGTCAAGACCTCACCCGTTTCCTCCAACTGGTCAGGTGTTGAAAACTATTAACTCTAAAAAGTATTTGAAACATATTGAACACATTTTCAGTGCTTCACACTTTGTTCTTGTGATTAGCATCTTTTGTGTCATAGGGGTGATTGTTCTCACCCTGGAGAGCTCATCTCTGAGGAATCTTGATGGGAAAGCTTCATGGGGAGGGGAGGCCCAAACAAAGTTTTTTCCACAATACCTGGAATTTTGAGGGGCAAATTTGAGCTTGGCAATTTTGAGTTGGCTTCCTCAAATCACTGCTCTTCCTTCACTTCCAGATTCAGGACTTGGCTGAAGTGTTTTGCTTCCCCAGTCTAGGACTTTCTTTACTTCTTCCATTTAAAAATGCCCACCCCAGGAAGGCATTTGCTGCAGTGTGTAAGAGCCTACTTGGGATGCCCACAGCCCATATCAGAGTTCTTGGGTCTAAGTCCCACCTCTGCTTCCAGTGCCAGCCTCTGCTAATGCATGCCCAGGGAAGCAACAGATAATGGTCCAAGTACTTGGGTCCCTGCCTCCCATGTGGGAGGCCTGGATGGAGTTCCAGGATCCTGGCTTCAGTCTGACCTAGCCCTGGCTATGGCAGTCATTTAGGAGTGAACTAGCAGGTGGATGATATCTCTCTCTCTCTCTCTCTCTCTCTCTCTCTCTCTCTGTCTCAGTCTCTTTCTGTCTCTATTTCCCTTTGCTTTTCAAATAGGAAAAAGTAAAAATAAAAATACTCACCTCTCTGTGTTTGGAAAGGGATAGCCACTTGAATTAATTATTCATCATGACACATTTCACTTCCTCTTTATTTTCAGGTTCATTTTCCACCTGTTGTTACAGCTTCTTCAGGGTGGACCTGACCTAGACAGTACAGATGAGTACATCTAACAGATCTGAAACTAAACTCTGTTGGGCAAAATACACTTGCCAGTCTCTAGGCTGAGTGTGCATCTCCCAAGTGGTAGGAAAGGGAAGAACTACAGGATGGATCACAAGCTTCCACCACTGTGCTCTGCCTCATCTATTAATTCATTCTTAAGGGACAGTCTGTGAAACAAGTCCTCTCCAAACCTCACATACTGACCCTAGGTTGATTCTCCAGGTTTTTCTGTTTAGGTTCAGACTTCACTCACAGCTGGACGTATACACACATCTGACATACCACACCCTTTCTTATCATTCAACAGCAACTCTGCCTGATGTTGTGATTTTAAGTGCCAATTTAAAGTGATCTTTGAACAAAGCCAAGATTTTTAAATGTGCCTTTTGTTTTCAGATTCTCTACCAAAAATCTAAGACAAGCCCCACATACACACTCACCTTCAGTCACTTAACAGTTTTAAGCATACTTTCAGAGAATTTCTTTGGAACCCAAGACTGTAATTCTGCAACTAGGTCATCAGTCTGAGAAAGTACAATCAGATTCCGATTTGATAAAGGATTCAGAAATAAATTTTTAAACTTAGCAAATCAAAATATGATAACCTGTGTATCTTCTGATCCCAGAATACCAGAGGCCAATCTACTTTAACAACTTGAGTTCCATTCTCCTTAGAACACCTATGTCACAGACCACAATGCCTCCTACATTTTCATTCTGTCTTATGCTTCTCTGAGTCAATTTGAAGTTTTATTTCATGGCAATAGGCTGCCAAACCACATGGGTTGTCTGATGGTATGGACAATGGCCTTTTGTCACCCAGGACACTCCTGGTTTCATTTGGCAGCAAAAACCCTGAAACAGACCATACCCTTGTGATGGTCAGAATGCCTATGAAGCCAGCCAACATTTCTATGTGGAAGGAAATGTAGATGGGATAGGGAGGCAAACTGCATCAGTGGTTGACCAAAGGTCAAAACTGGTGGAATGTTTTGTTCCTGGGCTCCGTGGGTTGAACCGAGGCGGAAGCACATCAGAAGCTTGTAGGCAATGGGCATGGAACTCCCCATCACCTCATGCCAAATGGTGACTAGAACAGCTGGGAGCAGAGTGATAAGCTCATATCCCACAGCGATGGAAATGTGGAGACAAACTTGGAAATAACTGAAGTAGAAAGGTCAGGGGGAGTGTCAGCATCTCTGTGTGGGCTAAAATATGTCTGAGAAACTTCACTGCAGGAAATAAGAAGGCAAAGCAGAAGTCCTGGGAATCGAAGTGGAGACGCTTCTAGAGCCTTTACCCCAGCTGAAGGCCCTCCAAGATTCCCCAATCCTGGTTAAACTCGTCTCTGATCATCAGTGGATGCCGTTAGCTTTACTCATATTGCTCTTTAGTCTCAGCAAGTCGGGGAAGCTACTGCGAACACAGTGCTTATGGGAGAAAGTCTTTGGCAATGAGAAACAGAGGAAACAACTTCCCCTGCTGATATTTTTAGGATACTTAGCCAAACTTCAGCAAAGTTATTTTGAGTGAATCGTCCAGTGTTCATTATTTCTTCCTCACTTAGTTTCATGGTGCTCATGAATGCACTCACTTTAACTGAGTCTTTGTGTTCAGCCAGATCCGTGGGAAGCATATGGGCAGTCATGCATGCCTGAGGGGCCACTAAACTTAGTGATTAATGGAATCAGTGAATCAGGGAAACAAAAGGAAGGAGTCAAAATTGATAGTGTTCACATGGATATTACCGTCAACACAAGAGCACCTTCAAGAGCAGATGACAGTGAGAGGGTAGGTGGTGGAATAGAAAGTCTCATTGCTTAGCAGCTTTGGGCCTTGTTTTCCCTTAGTTTTTGGTTTCTATGCTGTGCCCATTGAAATAAGACTGTCACCTCCAGATTTTCCAATATTAGCAATAGAATAGGAATCCTGTGTCCAGAGAGGCAGTCGGGCATTTTAGCTCTAACTCTCTCCATCTTCTTAAGAATTTTTTTATTTGAGACGTAGAGTTATAGACAGTGAGAGAGAGAGAGACAGAGAGAAAGATCTTCCTTCCTTTGGTTTACTCCCCAAATGGCCACCATGGCCAGTGCTGCGCCAATACGAAGCCAGGAGCCAGGTGCTTCTTCCTGGTCTCCCATGTGGGTGCAGGAGCCCAAACACTTGGGTCATCCTCCATTGCCCTCCCAGGCCACAGCAGAGAGCTGGACTGGAAGAGGAGCAGCCGGGACTAGAACCCAGCGCCCATATGGGATGCCGGCGCCACAGGCAGATTAACCAAGTGAGCCACGGCGCCAGCCCAAGAATTTTTTTTTAATCTCCATGCCACCACCATGTCTCAGGTAACACTACTCCTTCCTTTACATGCTTGCCCAGTTAGAAAACAGGACCTCCTAGAAGGGCACTCAGCAGAAGTAATATGAGACAGGAATGCTGTGAATCTAGATAAGGCAATATACAAGATGTGTTTACCATCCTGGACTACAGGCCTCCTCCCACAGCATCTCAGGACTCATGCCTATCACCTCAGCAGCATCTCAGCACCCAGATCCCACATTCCCTATGCCATTACTCAAGTGAGCATACCCCAGAGAGAAATACAAATTCAACTTTCATGTACAAAGTCATCAAGGGTGTGATGGGTGTGATGGTTGATTTTAGGTGTCAACTTGATTAGGCTAAGTGATGGTTGGAAAAAAAAAAAGAACATTATTTCTCACTGTATCTATGAGCACATTTCCAGAAAAAATTAGCACTTGAATCAGTAGACTCAACAAAGAAGACCACCCCTACCAATGTGGGCAGGCATCTTCCAATCTTCCCAAGGTTACACATAAACCAAAAAGATGGAGAAAGGCAGAACATGTCTGATCTGAGTCATCCATCATTTATGCTCTTGGACATTGGAAGTGCTGAGAGAGAGAGAGAGAACTGGGAGAGTGAGAAATATTTGCAGATTTATATTCATAGATATTGGTGTAAATATACAGAGAGAGATTGATTCAGTTTCTCTGGAAGATCTTGACTGATTTTGATACCAATAATGGTTCTAGGAGAACAGAATTTCGTGAGTTTTCTGAATTGTCTCTGGAATTTTGTGAACTAGCTCTCTAGGGCCATTACATTTAAAATGTTAATAACTAAATTTCCAACAGTAAAGAAAGCACTAATAGTCCATGGAATAGTCTAGTTTTAGAGGAACACAAAAGATCTGTATTGGGTATTCCTTCCTATTCAACCATGCATAAGAAGCAAAGGAGCTAAGTAACTCTGTGTATAATACTTTATTTTTTTATTTTATTTTTTATTTATTTGAAAGAGTTAAAGAGAGAGGTAAAGACAGAGAAGTCTTCCATCCGATGGTTCACTCCCCAGATGGCCACAACAGCTGGAGCTGCACCAATCCAAAGCCAGGAGCCAGGAGCTTCTTCTGGGTCTCCCATGTGGGTGCAGGAGCCCAAGGATTTGGGCCATCTTCTACTGCTTTCCCAGACCATAGCAGAGAGCTGGATGGGAAGTAGAGCAGCCAGGCTTCAAACCAGTACCCATATGGGATGCTGGTGCTTCAGGCCAGGGCTTTAACCCACTGCACCATAGCGCCTGCCCCAATACTTTCTAACTTTTCAGTAAAATGAAGGGATATGATGACTTTCATTGGTTGCACTAACATTGCTGGAAATACTGGGGAAGAAAAGAATGAGGACAGGGATTTGAATTCCCAGTACAATCACTGAAAAGACAACCCAATAGCTTCTAGTATGCCCTGAAGGACAGTTTTCTCTCCTGAAGACCAGGACTGAAATTTCTGAAAACCAAAGGCAAAACTTCATGCTGTAATTGGCTGAATTACAAAACAAACAAGATGAGTTTCTAACCTCTCAGGCTGTCCACTATGAAATGAGAATATTAGTTGAGAATGAATGTATCCTGTAAGTTGGGATGGGAGTGTGTGGAGACACCTTAATGAGGCTGTGGACATTGAAACCCAACTTCTAATAAGTCATTGTTGCCAGTGAAAGAAGTCTTGCTACCCCTAGTTAAGTAGCCTTCCCATCCCCATAAAAAAGAAGATTCTCCCTACCTGGTGGCTACAGCCTCCCAATCTACAGTAATATTGGCTTTCCCAATCCCTTGTGAGAGAATTAACCTTTAATTGCCTAAGGAAATAGTTGCCATGGGGTAGTTCCCACACAAGACATTGTTGATTGTTTGGGAGAATCCATCCTCATTACCTGACTCCAGCTCCAGCTAAGGTAGACACCCTAGGAGGCTCAAGTAGTTGGGTCCCTGCCACCCATGTGGGAGACCTGGATTGGGTTCCTGGTTCTTGGCTAGGGTCTGGCTCAGGTTTGGTAGTTGTATTTGGAGGGTGAAACAGTTAATAGAAGCGTTCTCTTTCTCTCTCTCAAATAAATTTTAAAACTTAAAAAAAATTTGAAAAAACACTGAAATCAATGATTAATCTAATCCTTCAAAGATTTTTTTTTGGTCACTGGACTCTAATTCTGTAACAAGGTCACTATCCAAAGAAAGCAAAATGTAGACTCCAATTTGTCGATGGATACAAAAATAAGCCTTTAAACTTGTAAACCCAAATGTGATGGTCTATAGAGTCTCTAACTCAAAACATCAGCACCCATTTTATTTTTGAATTTTAATTCCATTCCTGTTAAAATGCCAATCTCATAGGCCAAAGTGTCTCCCATTTTCATTCCCTCTAGGTTTCCTCCCTCATGCTCAGCCTCTGCGCTATCACAGCTCATTTCTATATGCAATCTGATTGCATTATTTACCTATCTTAACTTGTTAGAGGATCCTTCTCACCAGCAGGATTGAATTCTTGCTCCTCCCATGGCCCTGGCCTCCCACTGTCTCTCCTCCTAACACTTCTCCCAGCACCCAGGCCTTCAAATAGGCTACTGCTTCTGCTGAAATGTATTATCCACTTTTCCTGTCTATGGAATTTCTTCCAGGACACCCTTGAAAACCTCCCTGGCTACCTACCTAGCTGCCCCCCCCCCCCTCTGGCAAGAGAGCAGTTCCTTTTAGGGTTCCCTCTGCTATGTGTAAATCCTGGATTTTACTGTTAGGGTTAGCATTCATCTGATTCTCCCACGTGACTTCCAGAGAACAAGTTGCAGTTCACAGCGCGTGAAGTTGTCACATGGTAGGTGGGCACTCAGGGACGGAAGGGGATAAATGAATGAATGTGTTGATCAGCACTGGGTTTGTTTTTCTCTTATAAAAGTAAACCTGGAGCATCTACTCACCATATTCCAATTGTTTAAAACCTAACAAAGTTCAACTGTGGCCTTCAGGCATTTATTTTATTGTGCTTCTGAGTTTTTTTTTCCATGTTGAAAACATGTATTTCCTGTTAACTCTTATATCTCAAAGACCCATGAACCCTTTCCATCTCACAATAAATTCAGTTTGTCCAAGAGCCATCTTCTTGGTTGTGACTTTTGAGTGACACCCTGCACATCTCAAGCAATATGTGTCAAGTAGATAAATGAAGCTTGTTGCCTCCTTTCCTAGGCCCTAACCTAAAGCGGGACCTCAAGATGTTGATGGAACTGCCGGGCCCTCAGTTTCCTCAGCTCCAAAGGAGGGACTCAGTCCAGCAGGCTCTGTCTTCACGGCTGCCTCACGAGGGGAGAGGTACCCACGCCTTAGGAGCAGCCACCCTATGCAGGGAGTGGCTGTGCCTCTGAAAATCCATGTGTAACCACAACCTCCCAGGCCCAGCCTCCACTCAGCAAGCAGGAGTCCTCAGGCCCACAAGCCTGTTTTTGTTTCAGCTCAGGGAGCAAAGAGACCAAGGCTGGGAGGGATGCTGGCCTGGCCCTGTCCTGCCCATGGGACCCTCTCGGGCCTCTCCCTCTTCTCAGGTTGTGACAGTGGAAGTTTAGCTCCATAAGTCATTGTTTTCAAAGCACAGAGAGCGCTGGACTTTCCCAGGAATTCCACTGGAATGTAAACAGACTTCAGCTCCCAGGCAGAAGCCAACGGATTTCCTGAGCTGTCCAAAGTCCTCATGGATCCCAACGCGTATTCTGGCTTGTTAGGTACACTTCTTTTTCTGTCTTCACACACATGGTATACCTGACATCAGTTAATGTTGATGATCTGGAAGGAAAGAAGGAATCAACCAAACAGTAATTCTATAATAAAGACGTCACACAATTTTACCCTGTTTTTTTTTTTTTTAAACAAGTGTATCTTTCAATCTCATTTTTCCATGAACGTTTTTTAAAAAGTACCTATTTATTTGAGAGGCCAAGAGAGAGAGAGAGAGAGAGAGAGAAGAGAAGAAAGAGAGAGAGAGCTCCCATCTGCTGGTTCCCTCCCCAGGAGCTTGCAATTGCTAAGCCAGGGATTGAAGCCCAGAGTGGGGAACTCAGTCCAGGTCTCCCATGTTGGGAACAGGGCCTCCACTACTTCAGCCACCACTTCTCACTCCCAGCATCTGTGTCGGCATGAAGTTGGAATCAGGAACTGGAGCCAGGACTCAAACTGAGACATAGTGACGTGGCACGTAGGCATCCAAACCTGCATGTTGATGGCTGTCAAATGTTTCCTAACTCCAGAAACTGCTAGAAAGACAAGCTCACCAAAAAAAAAAAAAAAAAAAAAAAAGATCTTCTCAATGGTAAGAATGGAAAAAAAAATCACAATCTGAAATCTCAGTTTTTAGTTTTTTATGCAATATAGATTCCTCCCTTTCCTATTTCAAAGTGTGTCTGCTGTCCAACACAGCTGTCTGGTTGACAAAGGGCCACAGGAAGCCCAGGAGCCGCCAGTTAACATGACCTTGCGTGGTGAAGCTGACTGTTCTCGGAATGTTTCCTGGCCTCTGCCCTGTAGATTCCCTCTGTGCTCAGGGACCACACTCCCCTTCCCTGTTTCACAAAGGCATTGGATGGCCTGGAACACTGTAGGGCCAGGAGGATCTGGGTTCAAATCCTGGGTTGCTCCTGGGGGAGGTAGGACTGGTTCTGTCCTCTTGAAGCCCTGTGAGCTGGGACAAATTACCTTCTCTGTGAAGTGAGGACAATAACACCCACCCCAGGGGACTGTGGTGAAGGTTGCACAAGGACATACATGGAGAGCTCCCAAACTGGCCGCTTGCAAAGCAGGTCAAGAACTGTTTATCCCCTTCTACTGCTTCCTGGAGTTGCATCTCCAGGTGATCTCATCTGAGACCACCTAAAGCCAGCCTCGCCCTTGGCCAGCTGTAACGTTACTGGAGCAGTACATCCTAATGAAGAAACATGGGCCTCTGACACAACTGTGAGTCCAGGATTGGTCAAACAGAAATTCAACTGGAGACGAGGACGTAGGTAAATGTGGACAGCACATTTCTTCCCTTTTTCTGATTTCCCTTTCTCTTGAGAATGCTTTCAGATCTCTGAGACATCTCAGCTGTCCCCTTCCTTCTCCAAAACCCTACGTAAACTTCCTTCTAGAGAAGGGCTGGCTGGGAACTGCTGAGGCCTCATGGTTTGGAGGACACTCATAGGCTCCCGGGACATGAGCCCCCGAGTACCACGGATGATCATGGCGGGGCTGCAGGCTCACTCCTTCACAGAAGACTCAACATAAATGTGGAATCAGATGGGTCTGGTGGAACTGGTGTATCAGGACACTGGTGCAGACTCAACCTGGCAAAACTTTTAGAATCACTTTACCTGCTTATTCCCAGTGCAGGAGTGAGCTTGAAGCAAACCATGGGACAAAGAAAGAGCAGTTTCAGTCCCACTCCTACAGTACCTACAAGACTTTCCTTGGATAGTAGCATTCTTTCCTCAGGTGGAAAGCTTATGAGTTTGGGAGGAGGTATGAGTTCAGTGTGGCAACTGAGACACAAGTTAAGATGCCCATATGCCACACCAGAGCCCCTGGGTTCCAGATGTGGCTCCAGCATCCTACTCCTGCAGACCCTAGGAGGTAGCAGTGATGGCTCAAGTGGTTGGGTCCCTGCCACCCATATTCCCAGCTCCTGGCCCAGACTTGGTTATAGTGGGCATCTGAGAATGAACCAGCACATGGGAGCTGTGTGTGTGTGTATCTGTGCGCACACGCCTGTCTCTCTGCCTCTCAAATGAATAATACATAAAAAGCTTTTAAAGAGAAAATGAGATAACTAACACATTAATACTTCTTGCATTCTAGGGTAAGCCACAACCAGGAAAAACCATGGATGGCTCAGAGAGCCATCACTCCTATCACTCCCTACTCCCACCAAATATACCCGAACGTCTTGGCTTAGACCAGTCATGGCCACTTTGGTGATCAAACAAGGCCCCCTATGAAGAGTCATGTACAAGGGCTCTGGAAAGCTCCAGAAAGATCTGAAAAATGAAGGAGAGATTAGGGAAGAGGGAGGATCAGAGCTGCCCAGTGAGAAATGTGGGGCAGCCATTGTCTATGGATAGTGTTCATATGTGAGTCTCCGGTTCCTTCACTCTCCAGGCTGGTGCACCCTGCCTTACTCTCTAGGAACAGGAAAACCACTGTTGTCTTTTGGGTATAGACACTCTATTGCCGTGGTTCCCAGATTTTTTGTTTATTTTTTAAAGTGGCAGCAGTCATGAATTATTTTAGGATTGCCAAAATAAGGGTACTTAGAAACCCCCAAAATTCCAAAGCCATTGGGAGTCATAATTTCCTAATAGAAACAATATTTTATCACCAAAACAATAAAAATAATAATAATAAAAAGTTAGAAGGGCTGATAGGGCATGAATCTGGGAGGATAAAGGAAAGTGTTTTGAATTTAATTGACTCACAATTAGGAAAAGAAAACAACTGTCTAAATTGACCATATTTGTCTCATTTTGCAATGGATTGCTGAAAGTCCATCACACATCAGAACAGAGAGCTAGAAGAGCTGAGTTTGAATCCAGGCTCCTTATGGCCCTTGAGCCAAGCTCTCTGCCCTCTGTTTTGCCTTTGCCAAATGGTAGTCTTGTAAGAGTTGACTTCCGCAGGAGTCTGACTCTCCGAGCTCCTGTTGCTCTGGGTCTAATGTAGAAAGTCAAGCTCTATTTCTAGCTCTCTGTAAGCCCACATTTTAGATAATATTTCATAACAAATTCTGTTTTGCTGGTTTTCCATTTGCAACTCAGCTAACAACTCCTGCTTGGATTAGTGAAGTCTTGTAATACCATACACAACCCAGTAATTTTCCCACTAGGGCGGGAGTTTCCCAGGATTTTCTGCCAATGATTATTTTGTAATCTAACAACTTTTTTTAGTTTTCCATGCCTAGTATTATCATCCACCAAAACTATTTCTAAAGTTAACAAGGAAAATTCCGAGTAGAGACAAAGACATGGTCGTGCCATGGGTAAGGGTTTTGAGAGTCTGTAGAACAATACCGTACTCACATTATAAACCCACCCAGGACTTGGACTTGAGATAGAGGGGTGCTAATGGCAGCCCTGAGGGTTAGCTGTCAAAGTAGTTAGTGGAGAGAGAAGCCAGTCTCTCCCTTCCGATCTATCCAAAAAGCATTACAGAGAGAACAGGGTCAGCTAAGGAGTTGGAGTAAAGGAAAGGCAGGAGAAGTGAGAATTTTTCTCAGGCAGGAGGTCAAAGGGCAACAACAGAGCAGTCAGCTTTCCATATCCGTGGATTCCACATCTTCAAATCCCGTCACCTGCGGATAGAAAATATATGGATCAAAACCCCCTGCCGTTGCGTTCCCCTAGGAGCAGGCTTTTTCTTGTAGTTGCTTCCTAAACAACACAGTCTAAACAACTATTTACAGAGCATGTACGTTGTTTCACGGTTTGTAAGTAATCTAGAAGTAACTTAAAGTTTGCAAGAGGACATGTGTAGGTTATAAGCAAATACCAACCATTTCAAATAAGGGACTTAAGCATCCCTAGATCTTAGAAACTGCAAGGGGTCCTGGAACCGTACCCTAAAGATACCAAGGCTGTATTTGCTTTCTCAAGATATATGTACCTAGGCCCCATGTTTTCCTCAGCCCCAGGTAGCCTCCCTGCTAGAACAAGGCCACATTGCTTCTTGGGTTTATCACGTAAGAATCCTTGACTCGAAGTGTTCTACATGGTTAAAGAAGCCCCCAGTAAGCAGACAGAATGAAAGGATCAAACCTGACGAGCTCCTGAGGGTTTCTGGCAGGGCCCCGAAGTCTTATTCCACTTCGGTGCTTCTTTACCTCGTGTGCAGTAGACACCCATCACAAGCTGGGTCAGCCTAGCAGGTGGCTGTATCATCGAAAGCAGAGACGTGGCACTTGGAGTCTTGTAGAGGAAATAGTAATTAAGCAAATAACCACACAGCTATCACCAAATCATAAATACATGCTCTGAGATTACCCCCTTGGAAGGGGTTTCTGGTAGCCACAGGAGAAGAGGGAGCCACCCTATGAGAAGGAAATTACATCTCAGACCAAACAGCTGTTCACTTAGTCTCCTGATTATGGCCATATAAGGCTGTGCATCCAGGCACAGAGCTCCTCCGATGGGACTGCGAGAAGTTGCTGAATTTTTCTGTCCACCCAAATGCTCGGTGCGGTCTTTTACATCTCTGTGGATATCTGCTCGGTCTTCGGGTGCTCAGGCCAAAAGCCTCGGTCATCTTGCTCTCTGCTCCTGCTGGCGTTTCGTAGTGAACCGTCGTCCTTCAGTGTTGTTGACTCTGTCTTCGGATTATACACCGAATCCAGTCATTCCTCATGGCATTGCCTGGTGAACTGGGGCAAGCCACTGCGATCCTGACCTGGCTGGCCCAGGTCCTCACTCCCTGTGCGTGATCCTCCACTTCACAGCTAGCATAGTTCTTTTAAAAGCCAGGCAGGAGAGAGAATTCGGTGCCATGGTTAAGTCGCAGCTTCGGATGCTCACATCCCTATACGAGTGCCTGACTCAAGCCCAACACAACTTCCTGCTACCGCAGCAGGTGAATGCTCAAATACCTGGATCCCTATCACCCACATGGGAGACCCAGACTGAGTTCCAGGCATTGAGGAGTGAAGCAGTGATTGAAAGAACTTCCTCCATCTTTCTCTCTGCCTTCTAAATAAAATGGAATTTTTTAAATTTAAAAAGCTATGGCAGATTCCATTTCTTCCTTGTCCAAAACCTTGCAATGGGCACTACCAATTCCACCTCCTTTTCACTACCTCCCATCTGCATCCAGGACACTGGTTTGCTGCCTGTGCCTGGAATGCTCCCTCTGCATACCCACACAGCTAATTCCTTCACCAGCTGCAAGTATCCACTCCACTCCTACTTCCCCACAAAGCAGTCCCTTAACCTAAAGTTACAACAAACTCCTGCACCCATGTTCCCCACTTCTGTTCTTTGCAGCCTTTTCCCCATCACAGGCGTTATTTTTCCCAGTCTTGCTCTATATTGGGCTTCATTTGTTTATTTGCCCCCATTAGAATGTAAGCTCCTAAGGGCAGAGATTTAAGCCAGCTTTGTTCACGGGTAGATCTGAGCACCCAGTAGAGAACTCAGTATATATATATATATATATATATATATATATATATATATATAATACACATGTACATATTATTATATATATTATACACGTGTATATATGTACATACATACATATATTATATATACAAGGAACTTTAAAATTTGTGGAAAATGGAATTAAATGAGGTCATTTTGGGTGCAATAAACTTGCAATTCAACACATTTCCATGAACTTTTTGAAGATCGTGTGTGTGTGTGTGTGTGTGTGAATGCAGCATAGAACTACAGTTGTTCATTCCACTAGTATGATGCCTTATAAATTAATAAATAAAGCTTATAATTACATAATGATGAACACAATTAAACTGCATTTAATTGTGATCTGTAAAAATGATCACTTTTTCAGCATAAATATGTACTCATCAAGAAAATGAACAGGGATCCTTTAAAAATGGAAGTGCTCTGTCCTTGATGCTGTTTCCTTGAGTAATAAACAAACCCAAAGGACTGTTCACAATGGAGCTGCATTTAGAATCAACAAGCTTCAAAGAGGGGGGGCACTGTGTAGTTCTGTTTCAAAGCTACCCTTCTCACGTGACACGTGGTAATCCCAGAGGCTGGGGAAGGAATGGGAGAGAGCTGAAAGATGAGAACAGCATGTTCTTTGGAATCTCTCTGATGGGCAGACAGTCTCTCCTTCTCCCAGACCATCCTAAAGGGGAAGTGCGTCGGGTTGGACAGTAATGGGAGGTGTGGGAATTCCCCTTTCCCTTTGGTTTACTTTACAGACAACTCCACTAGGGTTAGAGATAGGTCATTCCCATCCACGGAATCCTTCACTGGGCTGCAAGGCTGCTTGGGAACAGTTTTGGAGGACAGGTGAAGTGAACTTTAGTTCCCTCAAAATCATACATTTTTAAAACCAATGAGTGAGATTGAAAAGCTGCCAAAGCTTGACCACTGCTGTTTCATAGCACTACCAATAGATGGCAGCACATGATCCATTTTCCCCTCTTGGCAGTTTCAACCCCACCATGGGGCTCTTCGGCCCTTTTGAAACTCTTCCGTCATCCTACAGCAATTTGGGAGTATAATAAAATCGCGGGTAGCCCTTCCTTCTCTATACTAAGCCTCTTGGTGATCTCAAGCTACAATCACCAAATCAACTGATACTATGACTTGGAAAAAATAGCCAGGAAACTAAAAACAAAACAAAATAAAATACAAATCATACAGTGAGTCTTGCAAGGGAGAACAAGTGGAAACCAGTTATGCTCAGAAGAGTTTTTAAAACAAGGAAAGCAATTTTTAAGCATTTTTATTCAGGGACACTATGCCAAAACACCAAGAACTCGAACAGGGATGCCCTTGAGAGATGCGTTGTGATCTAACCACTGCAGCTCCTTCCAGTTCTGAACATCTCTGCTCTGTGGCTAGAGAAACTTCAGCAGATACATTTCTAAGGAAATAAAATTATTTTTCCATAGATATTAGGCTGATATCTATAAGAATTCACTTTAACCAAAATAGTAACAGAAAACAAACTGAAGCTCACTGGACTTGGTCCATTAGAACTGTTCTTTCAAACTGCAGGTCACAATTAATCCATAGTTTGGAAATCAGCTTTGTAGGTCATAGCAGGCATTATATCAAAGAATGGGACAGCAAAGGATAAGATAGGCTAGGACAGGATAGAAGAGAAATTGCATCTCAGTGTACAAGATCCAAAGGTAAAATTTCTTGCTTTGAGCCATGACCAAAGAGAACATGCAGAATTCTGTTGTGGAGGGCTATGTCTACTTTCAACTTTGTATTTACTGCAGGCCAATACCAATAGGCTCCCCCATCATTGCAAAGTCTAATTGAACAAAGACAATTTTTGATGGGTATGAATGATATCAAGCCACAAACTGAACTAAAGGTATCCTTGACCCCTGCTGTACAAATATGGAAAATTAGATTATTCATCATCATCATTTTGGTACTTCCAGATTTTCTAAGATAATCCCAATTTCTGGAATTTTGCCCTGTTCTTCAATAAGCACACCTGTACTCACAATGTTCTGTGTTCTAAATTGTGGTTTGGAAAAAAAATATATCCCCAGTGCCTAGAGGAGCTGTTAAGGCAAATTAAATAAATGAGCTAAGCTGTGAGTAGGAAAGGATTAAAATGTGGATCTTATAAGAAATGTATAAAATTTTTTAAAAGATAATTATATTAAAAAGATACTGTATTAGGAAGAAACCAGACCTGCTATGGATTGAATTATGTCCCCCCACCCTCCTCAAAAATTCATCTGTGGAAGCCCAGTGTGACTGAGTTTGGAGTAAGGGTCTGTAGGAGGTACCTGCAGTTGAGTGAGGTCCCAATCCCGAAGCACTCGTGGCCTTGGAAGTGAAGGACATGCACTCTGCTCTCCCCCATACCCCTCACTAAGAAGGCCCTGCAAGAAGGTGTTTTTTGGTTTGTTTGGTTTTTCTTTTTTTTTCTTTCTTTTTTTTTTTTTTTTGAAGATATCCAGGGCTTTATTTTGTAATGCAGAGGCCATCCCAAGAAGGTTTTTGTTGGCAAGCCAGGTTCCTCACCAGGAATCACACTTATCTCTATAGATAAAGATAAATGTGTCTGGGATCTTCATGTTCCCAGCATCTAGAACTGTGAGAAATAAGTTGCTGTTGATTAACCCACGCAGTCTGTGGCATTTTGCTGAGCTGACTGAGACAAGGCGTAAAGCCTGGAACTGCCTGTCTCCCAGGCTGCAACCTCTCGCCCAGTTCTATTTCAGACTGAATGAAGCCCAGTCCCGTCAGGGGAAATACCTGAAGTCATTCAAGCGTCAGTCTCCATGAACACTTTCAAGTGCAAGGAAAACTACGACAGGGTATTTATCCACTGAGCGCATACTTCAAGGTGTATCCTTACAACGTATTGGACTGAAGGTAAAGTGGGCAGAACAACAGCCCCATAGAGCCCATTTCCAGAAGAAGAGGCAGTCTGCAGCATTTCCACATGAACGTTCCAACCACTTCCATACCCATGGGCTTGGAGCAGGACAGGTATCCAGCAAGGTCAAGGCCACATGGAATTCAGCCCTCACTTTCATCTTCCTTCCCTGTTCCAAGCCACTGTTCCCCTCCCTTATTCTAGTGCCATTCGTCCCTTGATTTAATCCCCATGGTTCTCAAATTTCACTCATTTTTTGTTTTTGTAACAATTATGGACTTTGTGCCAAGCACACGTCTAGGTGCTGACTTAGTCAGCCATGACAGCAGGTGAAAAGTCCAGTGTTCCTGGCCCTTCTATTCTAGTTGGTGTCAGACTGACAGTTAAGAAAACAAATGAGTGAATGTTGTGATCTGTTAGAAGGCTCTCATGAGCATTGGTGGTATTGCTTGGGAATTTTCAATTCTGTTTTAGAAGACAACACCTGGGATGGATGAGATTCACATTTCTATGAATTCATATTTTGTGTAAGCACATGGATACACTGGTGATATGTGAGATATGTCAGAAAGGTCAGGTAGAACCTGTGTTTGTTAACATTAACAGTTAGGAATGGGGGCCAGCCTTGGGGCAAGTGAGCTAAGTTGCTGCTTGAGATACCAGTGATCCGTGTCGAAGTGCTGATTTCAGTCCTGGCTGGTCTGCTGTTGATTCAGTCCCCCTGCTAATGCACCTGGGAAGGCAGCAGAAGATGGTCCAAGTACTTGGGCTGTTGCCACCTCTGCGGGAGAGCTGGATGGAGTTCCTAGGACCTGGCTTCCACTTGGCCCAATCCTGGCTTTTGTGGCCATTTGGGAAGTGGACCTGCAGATGCAAGCACTCTTTCTGCTCTCTCTCTTTCTCTTTCTGTTGCTCGCTCTGCCTTTCAATTAAATTAATTAGTTTTTTTAAACCAGTAAGGAATAGCAGGGCCAGGATTCTTGATATTCATGACAGTATACTATGTGTAAGGCACTCAGTATTCATGGGTTCTTTATTTGCCACTTATTTGTGAAATCCATTCTGGTCTCAGGTGCCTTTTGCTCAAAAATCACAAATAGATCCCTAGCTGCTCATCGGGCTAATTAGCAGACAACAGCATGGCTACGTGCTGGGGCCAGATGCCTTTTCTGTCTGCTGAGAGCACTTGATCAAGGGCAATGGAGATCCTAGGAACTATCAGGGAAGGTTATGGAAGAGAAACAACCAGACATCTGACCATGGTTATAGCTGTGGACCAAGTACTGTGGTCCTTCTACCCGCCTCTGTGCTGTGCTAAGCTTGTGAACTTACCCCCGCTGCTCTGCCAGTGTGAGCCTCAAATTGGTTTAATAAGCCATGTGATTTGATCGACTTAATTTAATTTGTGAGCCCTTCAGGGAAAGCTTGCCTAGTTGTTGACTTGGAGACTGCCATTGCAATGAAATAATCCCCTACATGGAAAAGATTTAAAAAAGCGTGGTAACATCAACCATGAAACACAGAAAAGAGATGGGGAGTGCTGGGAATGGGGTTTCCTTTTGAATTCAGTGATCAGGGAAGGGCTGATTGAGAAGACATCATTTGAGCAAGGATTTGAAGGAGGTAAGGGGGCAAAACATATAGATATCTTCAGGATGAACATTCCAGACAAAGGGCAGGGACCTCAAGTGCTAAGAGCTCCTGACATGCACTTGCCTGGCCTGCTCCAGGAACCAGAAGATGACCAGTAAGAATGTCAGAGTGGGGTGAATAGAGTGGCCTCGGAGTTAAAGTTGGAGGGGAGACAGTCCCTGGGTTACTGTCAGGACTTTAACCTTGACTTTGGTTTCCATTAGATGGTTTTGGATAGGAGATTGGTTGACTTGTTATTTTAATATGATCAGTCCGGCCACTATCCACTAGAAGAGAATAGGAAAGAGGGTGGAAGTCAGTTAGAAGATGCCTGATGGCGGTGATCCACACAGATAAGATGGTGGTTCAGATCAAAGTGGCCCCAACAGAGGTGGTAAAAGGGAGGAGACTCTGGATGTGCTTTGAAAGTAGAAGCAACAGGATTTATTGTTGGGTTGGAGGTGAGTGGTGGGGAAAAGGGTGGGGTTAATGACGGATCCAAGGAGTTAGTCCTCAACAACTGGACAGATGGCGGCGCCAGGAGCGCATCAGGAGAAGGGAAGCCATGTCTTTTTACAGAAGGCAATGAAACTTCAACAACTTAACCAAACTCATGTAGGAAGTGAATTGGTCAAACCAAGAAGCCCTTTAAGCTTGGTCATTTTCAAGCTCATGCAAATTTTCTCCAACTGTCCCCTTAAAAGAATATCCAGACATTGATGGGTACAGAACAGACAGTTGCTCGTCTAGATGACATGGCATTTAACGATTTCACAGAGGAAAGATGTCAGTTTGGTCATGAAATGTGACAAGGTCTGGGAGAAGGAAGGGAATTCCACAGAGAAAGGAACATAGAGTGAACTGAGAAGCATGTAGTATAGGAAAATCAAGAGAATCACTAAGTCCATATATACGAAGGTGGGATTATAGCAATTGAATAATTTTATTTTAACTCAAATGTGAACATAAAAATCTAGTGGCATTCAATTTCTCATTCATATGGATCCATCGCATTGTAGGGGGATGGAAGGATGAGAATTTTATTTTCCAGGTGAGAGAAGATCTCTCAAGTGATTTTTCTTTTTTTTTTAATGATTTATTTATTTACTTGAAAGTCAGAGTTACACACAGAGAGAGAAGGAAAGGCAGAGAGGGAGAAGAGGTCTTCCATTCACTGGTTCACTCCCCAATTGGCCGCAATGTCTGGAGCTACACCCATCAGAAGCCAGGAGCCAGGAGCTTCTTCCAGGTCTCCCACACAGGTGCAGGGGCCCAAGGACTTGGGCCATCTTCTACTGCTTTCCCAGTCCATAGGGGAGAGCTGGATCGGAAGTGGAGCAGCTGGGTCTCGAACCGGCACCCATGTGGGATGCCGGCACTGCAGGAAGAGGCTTTGCCTGCTATGCTACAACAACAGCCCCTCCCAGGTGATTTTTTCTGTGGTGCCTAACAACATTGTCTCACAGAGAATGCCAGAGCCATGAGAAAAAGATTATTAACGTTCAGAGATTATGATATGAGTTGCCAACAGATAGCCCAGGCCCTCAGTTGAGATGAAAGCAATTTGATATTCTTTAATCTAGTGCTTCTCAATTTTAAAGTGCATCTGAACCATGCAATGAAAATTCTGATTCAGTAAGTCTGGAGTGGGGCCTCAGATTCTTCATTTTTTCTAGCATATTCTCAAGGGTTGCCAATGCTGCTAGTGTGAGGACCACATTTCAAGTAACAAGACCCCAACTCTTTGTAAAGTATACCAAAGACAATGTCACAAAATAGAAGACCTAGAATTAAAACTTAGTCTTGAATATTTACTAAACTAGTAAAAAGTTCATCTATTTTGGAGGAGGGAAAGGTATCAAGTTCATCTCATGGCTGTAGAAAATCTAAAATCAGGGAGCTTTTCAAGTCACCAAGACCTTGAGATGGGAGGAGGGAGAAATTGCAAAATATTTGCCTTCCTACAAGCCACCACTGCAGAATGAGCCAAGAATCCAGTTAGAGTTTGACCTTGTGGAGCCAAACAAGGACAGTCTGATGCTGACCTGAGCATGGACAGTGTCACCAAGGACTGTGACCAGACCAAAGATGTTATAAAGAGAAGAACCCACAGGAAAATGAAGTCAGCTTTCATTCCAGGTATGGAAACTTGTTGTATCGCCAAGTGTGCTTTGAGACAGTTTCCAAAGTATTTGAGATGTGTTTGTGTGGCAGACACCGGGGGAGATCCTAAAAGGAAGAACTCAATAATGTGTCAAAATGTCTGTGAGGGCCTGAGCTCCTCTCACCACACCTTTCGACTTTGGTCACAGTCAGAGTGTGGGAACTCCATGTTGCCTTACCTGTCTTATCTCTTGTTAGGAAATCCAGAGTTTACAAAGCTCCTACCACCTGTTAGCTACACAACTGGGGACCCTGAGTTGAATTTCAGAGTGATCAGCCTGTCAAAATGCTGAATGATTCTCAGCACAGTCAAGAACTTACAGGCATGACCTTCGGAGCTTCCTGTGCTTGAGCTGCAGCTGCACCAAGTGTAGCTGTGACCTTGGAAAGGTTGTGTAATCTCACCGTGCCTCAGCTTCCTCATCTCTGAAAACACGGATACTAGTGGTACTTACCTTGTATTATTATTATGAGGCTTAACTGAGCCGAGAGTTATAATATGTTTAGGAAAGTGTTCACATAGTAAGTAATGCCTACACATTTGATAAGTATGATGGGGACTCACAGAGCCCTAGAGATCTATGGACATATTTTTCAGAAGTCCACAATTCTTTATAATTATTTCCCTTAACTCCATGTCATGACAAGTTCCACTTGGATTATCTAGTTCACCACCTGGCGCTACCATGCTATGTCTATACCCTCATGTGCAACTGTGTGCTGTATGGACAGAATCTCTTACTAGCTTCCGTGGAGAAGAAGGGTGAGCTCCTGCCAGCTCACAGTAGCAGAGACAGGCAGAGGTCTGAGACACCTGGCAGGCAGTTCCATGGTCATGGTACAAGCAGAGGGGCAATTAGAGCCTATCTTGGCACATATGGAGCTTATTCACAATAATAACACCATGAAAACATTTTAGTCCCATTTTCACCTTAATTGGATTAGATACATGCTTAACATTTATTGAAAAAGTACTGCAGTATGGTTCTACCTTCAAGTGAGTAAGTCAGCCTGGTAGGGTTGTATCATGACATTTCAAACCTCTGAAGAGGGGATGTGGCTCCAGTGCTGCTGATGTTCCGCTGGGGGGCCATGAGGCTGGTTCAGGGAGAGCAGAAAGTAGCTGCAAGCTAAAATGAGCAGGACTTACTGCCTGGGGAAGAAACACTTGCTCTGCTGGGCGTGGTATGCACTGGGAGAATCAAGTTCCAGCTCCCTCCTCCTGCTTTCACGTCTCTCTACAAGGTCCTTTTGGGCATAATCCTGCAACCCTACAAGGAAAACAGGGTTTTCAAAGTGTCAGACCTGCACCAAAAAATATAGACTAAATAGCTTTGTTTGGAGCCAAGAGACAATAGTATATTAACTATAACAAGCAACAAATTAGGGATAACAATACCTTCTTTGAGAGTCAGATTAGATGAGATATGCAAGTCCTTACAAATGTGCTCTGCATGGAAAACTAACATTGAGGAAAGCTACAGAAAGTGCCAACTGGTCTGGCACTAGAGTGTTTAGGATTACAATGTTTTTAGCCACTATCAAGTGTGTAAGACAACCTTAGCTCAAAATTTGCAACAGGAGTGGGAGATATCCAACATGTTGACTATCATGACTGCATGCATGAGTGTCACCTCTGACATACAGGACAATTTTCATAGGCCAGAAAATCTGTCCTGGCCCTGGGAAGAGGAGATATATCAGACTTGCTGCTGCTCTTCTGCTATTTTGGAAGAAGCCATGGTATGCCACGACAGTGCCAGTCTGTGACATTACTACAACAGCTCGTGATTAAGCACAGTTTTTTTTGGTTTTTGTTTACAGTAGGCTTTGGTTTTCATGTTGACATATTTTTTTCAGGGTAATTTTTACCACAAAGTCTCTCAAATATATTAATATTTCCATTTCTACTGATGCATTTTGCAGAAACAAATTCTGTGTTAACATGTGAGGTAACCCACAAGAACTTGCTGCGGAGCTGTCAATTATCTTTAAGAATCCATGAACAATTTTCTTTTGTTTTTTAAAGAAACATGCATTTTGTATTCCATGCAATGTTCATTACTACAAATTATATTGATTCACTCATTCCACAAATAATTACTGAGGGCATACCATGAACCCAACCCAAGGTTAAGTGATCAATTGAAAGTCATTGTCCTTGGCTCCATGGAGATTATAATCCTTTGAGAGAGGCAGGAGATAAACACAGAAACACACAAACACAAACCTAATCTTTGAGTAAGCTGTTATGAGAAGGAGGTAAGGCGCCTAGAAACTTAAGTTTGGAGAGATCTCTTAAGGAAGCAATTTTGGAACTAAGATCTAAAGTATGTGTCAAAAAAGCCCAGGATGGGTGGGTAGATTTCTTGGCAGAGGTGAAAGTAAAGGAGAAGATTTCAAGATAGAAAAGAATTTAGCACATTGGAGTCCAGCTTGACTGGAGTACTGTGAAAGGTCTCGATGAAGCTGGAGAAAAGCCAGATCATGCATGTGGCTGACTTTTGTTCTAAGGTCAAAAGGAAGCCTTCAGATGATTTAAACAATGGAGCAACATATTCCACTTTGGCTTATGTGTAAAGAATAGATGATGGGGCAGAAGTGGATGGAGATGGTTAAGAAGCTACTGCAGTAGTCCATGCTCCTTAGGGGTAGATATTCATATAAAGAGAAATTCTGATGATGTCGATTGGGGGAAGAGTGGAAAGCATAAGTGGAATTGTATTTGAGGTCCCTTTTGAAGTTGTACTCTGTAAGACTTGATTATTGATTATATTTAGAGGATAATCCTGGCTTCCTGGCTTGAGCAACTGGGTGAGTGTAAGAGGAGTTTCCAGGAAGCAAGGACTTTGACAAGAGGGAAAAAAAATGAAGGAGGAGAGGCCAAAATGATGTCAGGAGTAATGATATTGAACAATCAATCAACCTAAAAGAACTGCACTCACACATCCAAAGGAACTCACACACCAGAAATTATTGTTGAGTAACTGATTTGCGGAAGACCATCTCTCTTTACTAAAGCCTGAAATTTCTGCTAGCAACAGCTTGAAGTAGGGCCATAAGTTTTTCCTAGAAACTTACCTAGGTTAGTACACTGCCGTTTAAAAATAGTTAATGACTCCTGGTTTTTAAAATGGGGTTGGGGCTGGAAATCTCTAGGAACAGTTGTAAGGTTTCAAGGCATATGCCAACTAATCCTTTGGTGTCAACTTGCTCAGTACAAAGTCATAGTTTTAATAACTTGGAGGAGAGAGAGACTCTACTGGAGATGATTTGTAATTTTTCAGAGGTCATGCTGACTTTGAAAACATTAGACTCAAGATTAGAAGCCAGGGGGAAGTAAGAGTTGAATTGTTGCATGAACTGGATAAACAGAATTATTCAGAGACAAACGACCCACTTTCTAAGTTCAGTATTCTCATCTGGCTGTCCATACTTCTCAGTCATTGAAACTTTGTTCCATGCTTTACATTGTGCTGTTTGGATATGGTTAGATGCTTTGTAACAAACTGTCTTGAATTTAGGTAGATCAATAAGATCATAATATCAGGTGTCCTTCAATAGTGTTCACTGTGGACTCTGAAATGATGAAGGAAAGTTTTCTACTGTAATAACTACAAAGAAAAAAATTTTATAAATTACAACTTAACTTCTGTGGTATTTTCCAGTATTAATAATGTCATATCAAGTCATTAACTCCTACTGGGAAAGGGCTTTAAATGTAGAAATCTTCAGTCAAGGAACTAGACCATAGAGTGAGTGGCTCCTAACGCTTTATTTTCAATATATTTGGGACTTAGTATAAATTATTTGTTGCATAAAAATCCTAGCCAATGATTTTACCTGCAGAGGAAAAGAGAGTAGAGGAGCTGACACTGTGGCACAGCAGGTTAACACCCTGGCCTGAAGCACCGGCATCCCATATGGGCGCCGGTTCTAGTCCCAGCTGCTCCTCTTCCCATCCAGCTCTCTTCTATGGCCTGGGAAAGCAGTAGAAGATGGCGCAAGTCCTTGGGCCCCTGCACCCATGTGGGAGACCTGGAAGAAGCCTCTGGTTCCTGGCTTTGGATGGGCACAGCTCTGGCCGTTGTAGCCATCTGGGGAGTGAACCAGCGGATGAAAGACCTCTGTCTATAACTCTGTCTTTCAAACAAATAAAATAAATCTTTAATTAAAAAAAAAGAAAAGAAAAGAGGGTAGAGAGTGGTGAGAGGTTGGCCTTTGATACATCAAAGACTTGTTTGTGGTGATTCTAAGCAGACTCCGGGACTCAGTGGGTAGGGTTTGGGTTCCAACTCCCCTCCTACTGCCACCAAATTTCTTGCCATGCGATCCTAAGTCCCTTGGCCTCAACACGCTGTGCCCCAGGTGCCTCAGCAATAATAGGAATTAATAATCTCCCCATTCCTAGGGTCTTGTACAGAGCCACTGAGCGAGTATTTATAAAGAAGTTATGACTGCTACATGAGTATGAGCCAAGTGCTCTGGGAAACTGTGTAAGAGGTGGTGCTTGTTTGTGTTTTAGCAAAGATGAACCACAGGAGGATGTGGTGACTTGATAAATGGGGCACCCTATGAGCAAATGTTTGTACATAATTCTTTATAAAACCATCTCTGGGTTGTGTTAGAACCCAAACATAAAGAATATGGAAAGGCCTATTCTGTAAAGGAGTTCATAATATTTGAATCCTTTGGACTCTATCGGTTTTAACATAGCTCATGAGCAATGCATTCAGGATGCTTATCCCAATTAAATATTGTTTAACAAACTTGGAGAAGCAATATATGGTGACTTTTGTATTTTTTTATTCTTTTTTATCTTTTATTTAATGAATACAAATTTCGAAAGTACAGCTTATGGATTACAATGGCTTCCCCCCCCTTAACTTCCCTCCCACCCGCAACCCTCCCCTTTCCCGCTCACTCTCCCCTTCCATTCACATCAAGATTCATTTTCAATTCTCTTTATATACAGAAGATCAATTTAGTATAAAGATTTCAACAGTTTGCACCCACATAGAAACACAAAGTGAAACATATGTTTGAGTACTAGTTATAGCATTAAATCAAAATGTACAGCACATTAAGGACAGAGATCCCACATCAGGAGCAAGTGCACATTGACTCCTGTTGTTGACCCAACAAATTGACACTCTAGTTTATGGCACCAGTAACCACCCTAGGCTGTCGTCATGAGTTGCCAAGGCTATGGAAGCCTTCCAAGTTTGCCGACTCTCGATCATATTTAGACAAGGTCATAAAAGACAGAGTGAGGATAGTAACCAATGATCCTAAGAGTGGCATTTACCAGGTTTGAACAATTCTACAGCATTCAGTACACACAGGTTGGGAGTAGAGCCATTGGTGATAGAATAGAGGTTATGATTACAAAGGAATGAGGCCCAAGTGCGCTAGACAGGGTCTAGAACAAAGGACAGAGTCATTATTAGAGGAGCTAAGAAAGGTGCTGTCTAAGCTACAATGAAGTTTTCTGATTGAGAGGCAAATAGAACCTGACAGAAGGGGCTTGATAATAATCTGGTGGGCTTTAGACCTTGTAAGTTAAGAGGCCCAGACCTATCTATCTCTTCACATGGGGTATATCCTAAGGGAGGTATGAACCTCCTAGGGGAAGGCACTCTGTTGACTTTCATTACTTGGCTGGCCTGGGAAGAGAGCTGGCCAGGTAAAGGCAGGGGGCATCTCTAACAAGAAATTTACAGTTCTGCCTGGAATGTTGCTGACCCTACTTGACCATACCCTCAGCTGCAGTGGTCACTTTGGAAGTTGGGCTGAGTGAAGGGCTTTTCAGCTTAGAGCCAATAAGATCTGTGGCTCTGACCTGGGCATCCTTCGACTCCAGGGCAGGTCCATTTCCAGTGATCTAACTCTTGGCAGAGCTGCCAGGGCTCTTCACAAGCTGACTTCTGCTGAAGCCCAGGCTTACCACATTGAAAGCCACTGCAGTGGACTGGCCTGTTGGGGCTCCTTGAGGGCAGATCACTGTACAGATTGGCCATTAATAGGCCTGCCACCCATTGCTTCTGATGCCTAGCTTTCTTTTCCTCCTGGTTTGTGTTAAAGCAGACCAGAGGATGCAAGTCAAGGGAGTGCCCGTATCCCATCTCTAATCTTCGGTGGCCTGAACTACAAGTCTATAGTCACAGGCATGTTCTGTAGTAGTTTTTCTAAGGTAGACAATGCCCATGAGGAAAATTATATTCTCACTTTCAAACTTTCTTTCCCTTTGGTCTGAAAGGGAGGTTTTTTCTACTTACTGTATACTTCGCTGATGGCGAAGTGAATCTAGCTATGAGATTATTATTTAAGTTCTTATTTTGGCTATGCTATTACAGAAAAATGTTAGCCATCTCTTTTATAAGGTCTAAAGATTAAATTGTGCATCTTACAGATTCCTTCATAACAGAATTACTTTCCTACCTTGAAGAGAATAGAGAAATGAAAGAACAAGTTGGGCTTAGGATAGAGAAATGAGGGAGCAAGTACTAGATCGCTTGCTGACAATAGAAATATCACATGAATACTTAGCAAACAGTTTCAACCATTAGATAACAACTTAGAAAACATTTACCAGAAGGTCCAATGCCTTCTATAAATTTTAAGAATCATGTATTTGAAAACACCTCTTAAATATCTAACATGCTGTAGTTTGTTTAACCAGTAAACTTAAGCACAACCATATAAAATGTTTTTAGTTTCTTTCTACCAACAAGTTTAAAACATAGGATACACAGATTCAGGTCACACAAATTAAAATGTATCTTTGATTGATTTTAGCAGCTTAAATTTATGGACAATCTTATCTATAAGCCATTTAAGATAAAACTCTTAATAAAATTTCCCCATGTGGACATACAATATGTACACACATATAACATAGCATAGTAGAGCAATATAGTAATTTTAATAATAGCTTTTAAAATCTTTAACTCTTTTTGTAGATTGTCAATTGATTTGAATTGCTTTTTGTTTTTAGTAACCTCAGTTAACCATACTTGCTCTCAGTTGCTGCTGTTAATACATTATTGGCTTCATCTGTTTACAGAGCCATCCCAAAGTACTGAATACAATAGAAGTGGCTGGAAAAAGTCCATAGGAACCTATAGGAGGACAGCTAAACACAGAACCAACAACGCTTTAGTTTTATGAGCAGCAAATCATATATAACTCTGGATGACAAAAGACTTTAAGTCGCCATGTTTAAAATTATAAACTCATCAACCAACAAGAGACACTTGCTTACTTCACAGTATTTTTGAAAGCACCTGTAGGATTTTACAAGTATTTAACCCTTTAGGCCTCTGGGGCTTTCTCATTAAGATAACTATCATGTCTAGTAACACAAGATCATTAGACTTTTTAATTCTCAAACATTTGTATTAATAGCATTTTCCATTATAGAAACTTAAAGTTTGGTACCACATCACATCTTGACAGTACTTCTAATATAATCCAAATAGCCTGATTAGTTGGTGTCTCTATAAGATGAGAGACATACGTCCTTTGATTTTTTCAGTTGGGCCCAAACTGGAAAAACCAAAGTCCAAGATTTACTGGAAATTTTAGAGTCCAGATTGTTTGAAACTTTGATTTTTTGAATGCCTGTCAAGAACACCAAGAAGGCTCAAAATCCAAAATATCTGGTTGAAATAAGATTCCTTAAAATCATGACATAACATAGACCAAATCTGATCATTGTTACAAGGTGATTATTCAAATCTTTGAAAATAAGCACATATTTAAATAACCCATAGCTCTTAATAAAAACTCAGCTGTTTTTGAACAATTAGAATTTAATAGACATCAAGAGAACATAGTAGATTACTTTAACACATTGCTTTAACAGAGCATCAGAGTTTAATTCTATGTCAAAGAGAAATTGAGCTTCCTGTGATCTTTTGCTGTGAGGTTTCCTTCCTTTACCTTCTTTCATATTGATGACCATGTTTCTGTGTTTCTGTGTGTGACACATCTTTAAGCATCTTTTGCAGGGCAGGATGAGTGGCAACAAATTCTTTCAGTTTCTGTTTGCTATGAAAAGTCTTAATTTCACCTTCATTCACAAATGAGAGCTTTGCAGGATATAATATTCTGGCCTGGCAGTTTTTCTCTCTTAGTACCTGGGCTATGTCTCGCCATTCCCTTCTAGCTTGTAGGGTTTCTGATGAGAAGTCTGCTGTGAGTCTAATTGGAGATCCTCTGAGAGTAATCTGACATTTCTCTCTTGCACCTTTTAGAATCTTTTCTTTATGTTTCACTGTGGTGAGTTTGATTACAATGTGTCGTGGTGAGGATCTCTTTTGGTCATGTTTATTAGGGGTTCTATAAGCTTCCTGTACTAAGATGCCTCTGTCCTTCTCCAAACCTGGGAAATTTTCTGCTAGTATCTCACTGAAAATGCCTTCTAATCCTTTCTCCCTCTCCATGCCTTCAGGAACTCCCAGAACCCAAATGTTTTTTAATAGTATCCTGTAGATTCCCGACAATATTTTTTAGATTTCTAATTTCTTCTTTTCTTTGGTTTGCCTGTTTCCTTTCCTGTTCTCTGTCTTCTAAGTCTGATATTCTCTCTTCTGCTTTGCCCATTCTGTTTTTAAGGCTCTCTAATGTGTTTGTCATTTGATCTATTGAATTCTTCATTTCATTATGATTTCTCGTCACTATCACAGTTTCTTGTTCCACTAGTTGTTTCATTTCATTTTGATTCCTCCTTAATATTTCATTTTCACGAGAGAGATTTTCTATCTTGTCCATTAAGGATTTCTGTAGTTCAAGAATTTGTTTTTGAGAACTTCTTAATGTTCTTATCAATTTTTTGAGATCCGCTTCTTGCATTTCTTCTATCTCATCATCTTCATAATCTTGAATTGGGGTGTCTTTTTCATTTGGGGGCGTCATAGTTTCTTCCTTGTTCTTGTTACCTCGGTTTTTGCGTTTGTTGTTTGGCATGTTGGAGATATTTGGTTTCTTCACTGTGGTGTTTTTTCTTGTTACACTATGGCTCTATATTAAGTGGACTGTCTGCTTTCAATGGAGCCTTAGAGGCTTGAGATGAGTGTGACCTGAGTGCTGTGTTTGGTTCCTCAGGGCTGAGGGTGTGTCAAGATGACACTCCCAGGTTAGGCGAGGTAAATCTCTCTTTCTTTTTTCTTTCTTTCTTTCTTTCTTTTTTTTTTTTTTTTTGATTCAAAAGGGAAGTAATTCCACACAGCTGAGCAGAATTGGAGGTAGTTAGCAGGCGAATGATATACCCACAGGAGCCAGAGATTGGAAACTCTTTCCCAAGGACCACACAGGGAATCTCTGCTGCCCTCAGTGTGGGCTCCAATTCTCCTGCAGTCTCCCACTGGGTTGCCAAGTTAGATCCTAATCTCCTGTTATTTCACACCTCCACCCAGAGTCAGGTTTTTCTGCTAGGCTCAGGGCCAGTGCAGACCTGAGGTCGCCCTGCTTATGACATATGTCCAAAATGGTGCCTGCTCTTTGTCTTGCTCACCTTTGAGGGGTGAGCAGAGAGAGAGAAAAACTCGTGTCCCTATCGGTCATTTTTTTTTTCCTCTCTCTCTTCTAGTTAGCCTGGTGAACTTTTCCCCCATGGAGTTTCAAGCCTCATTCCCTCTAGTCTCCTCTTTCTGCTTGCCCGCTGGTGTCTCGGGCTATTGAGGTTCAGCTCACCTCGCGTTCCAGCGCTGGTGTGTTGAGTCTGCCGCTGGTGTCCTGAACTTGGGCTCCCATGCTCTCCACAAAGGTCCACTGTGAATCACTAGTTCTGGAAGAGTTTCCTCTGCTGTTTCTTCCCCTACTCTTCCTTGACCCTGCAGTATCTCCACTTTTATTAACATGTGTCTTCCCGAACTATCAATGTGCTCCCTTCCTATTCCGCCATCTTGCCACTCTCGACTTTTGTATTTTTAAAATTAATTTTATATTTGCCAGGAATCTACTGAGTGCAGATCACTTTGCAAGGCTTATGGAAAGGATTGCAAAAATTTTAAAATGTGATTGTGCTTAAATAGCTTATATTCTTATGAGATAGGAGAAGATACATTCAGAAAATAGACCATCTAAGCTTGGTGGTGGCAGTGTTGGATGCAATAAAAGTAAAGCTTTCTAAGTCTGAGGTTACAAAATATAGCGCTGGAGTAATTATAGTTTACAAACCAATTTTAAATTTTATTTATTTATTTGAGAGACAGAGAGAGAGAAACACAAATGTTGCCATCCACCCATTCATTCCGCAAATGTCCACAATAGCAAGGTCTGGGCCAGGATGAAGCCAGGAATTGGAAACTCCAATCAAGTCTCCCATAAGTGTGACAAGCCCTTGAGCCTCTACCTGCTACCTCCCAGGGCACACATCTGTAGGAAGCTGGGAAAGGGAGCAAAACTAGAATCGAAACCCAAGGCCTACAATACTGAATGGGAGTATCCCAAGTACTGTCTTAACTGTTGCCAAATGCCCCCTGTTATTTCCCCCCACCAGCCACTTTTATTTTTTTCCCAAGAGTAAGTGAGAAATAGCAAAGCCTCCTGGGGCCTGGGCGGGAGAGCAGATCTTACAGAAGAAGCTGCTTTTGAATTCCAGCTGATGGTGTGGCAGTACTGAAGCGTCTAGCTTGCTGGAAAGTAGGATAAATAACAGCACTGTTTCTTTGGTGTATGCTTTGAGTTTTAGAGGTTTATGGTTTTCCAGCTCTTGTCTCGACTGTTGAGTAACAGTTTTGTTATTGTTGTTGTTGTTTTCATGCAAATTGTTGAACTCTTGACTTGGTTACAGAGTTGGTCTTCTGTGTATACAGTTAGTCAAAAATGGATCTTAGTGGAGAATGGGACTGAGGGTGGGAGAGGGAGGAGGAGGAGGGCTGAGAGACTGGGTGGGAGGGTGGATATGGTGGGGAGAATCACTGTATTCCTAGAGTTGTACTTGTGACGTGTAAGAAGCTTGTGTTTCTTAAATAAAAGTGTTCTTGGGAGGGCAAATAAATAAAGACACATAATAAAGTTTTTAAAAAGAAGTTTATTGTTTTCTTAGAGTGATGAGATGTATGCTAAATAAATAAATAAATAAATGCCTGAGTATTTCACTTCGCATTTAAAACACTTTAATGTCCTTCAGGACAAAGCCAAGTGCTCAGCAAAGCAGGTGCAATGTTCGTGACTTGGTCTCTCCCTATCGGCTGTAGTGAGGGTATGCTTTCAGCTGCAAGCAACAGGCGGCTTCAGCTGGCACTTCCCAAGCCCCAGTATAGCTGCCAACCACTAGGGCTTCTTATTAAAACACACATTTCGTTGGAGTCCTGGGTGGGGTGGGGCTTGAAATCCTGCATTTCTGACAAGCCTGCAGGTGACACTCATTCTATTAGTCTAAGGCCTACACCTTCCAAAGTAGCAAGAGCTTCAAACAGTGCCACTTTCTCCCCTTTGTATGCCAAGAAATCTGAAAGTTGGCCAGACTTGATTCAGAAAATCAGCCATGTCACTAGCCTGGGACTGTCCAACCAGGGATCAGGGATTGGCAAATGATGACTCCCAGGCTGGATCTAGCCCAACAATTTTTTATTTATTTTATTTATTTATTTTATTTTATGTTATGTTATTTATTTATTTATTTTGAAATAGAGCTCTCTTGGAACACAGCATGGCTCATTGCTCTTTTGTTGCCCATGGCTACTCTCCTGCTGTAACCGCAGAGTTGGGACAGAGTCTACAAAATCCACAAAGCCCACGTTCACCGGACCATTGCAAAAAAGCACTTGCTGACTCCCAGCTTAGACGTCACTCTTGGCTCTGGATCTGTCCCAAACTCAGTGAGGACCCTGCTGACACGGGGGAAAGGGAGGAAACGGCAGAGTCGGCGATGGGCCTCTTCTCCCTCACATCCTGCCGTCCCCTCGCCTGTGACTCATCCTTTAACTGCGGCAACTAAGGCGGCTCCCCGAAGGCATCGTGCCTCACTGTGGCTCTGGAAAACGCCGAGTGTGTTTTGAGGACAATGAGAAGATCACTGGAGCCAAATGTGTGCGAAAAGCAATGTGAGAGCCACAGGCCGGGCAGATGAGGCAGGATGTCTGGGAAGGTGGCATCAGGTGCCAGGAGGCCTTGGAAGCCGGTAAAAGCATGAGATCCATTTACTATTCCCCACATCTAACTCTGAGAACACTGGGCATGGCCTGTTTGTTAGGATTGCATGAATACCACAGACAAGGCGGCTTCAACAACTGAAATTTAACTTGTCACAGTTCTGGATGCTAGAAGTGCAGGTCATGACAGTGGGAAAGTTGGCTTCTAGTGAGGCCTCTTGTCTGAGTGCAAGCTGAGAAGAAGTTGTTTTTGGTATCTCTTCTTTCTCCAGGAAGGACACCAGTCCTACTGAAATCCTGAAGCCCACCCCCAGCATTTCAACGAACCACAGTTACTTTCCCAAAGGCCCACCCTATCTTTAAGCAGTCACATGGGGTTAAGGCAAGGCAAACAATTCAGTTCAAAGCCGCTGGTGGAGAGAGAAAACTAGGCAGGGAGACAACTTGAATTCTTGATGAAACAGCAGAATCTGAGAACAGAAGGGCTGGACCTAGAGTGTTGGGTTATAGGGAGTGGAAAGCAAGGGAAGGGAAGGGAAGAGAGAGGCTGTAGAGAAAAAAAAAAGTCTTCATAACTACCTGACTACAAGCCAAGATGAACTGTCTCTGACAGCTGTGTTTAAAATCTGGCGATGGAGCCATAGCGAAGAGGAAAATGAGGATGGAGGAACAAGATCTTCTCTGGGCAAATTTGCTGCTTTGCGATCTGTTTGATCTGAGGTATTGTGAGGTTATGCAGGTGTATGAGGGAGACTCCACCAAGTTGCAAAAAGTGTGTATTACGAAATAAGAATGCATGGACTTCACAGATGTCTTGCACTAAAATAAACTTCTCTTTTAATTACATTTTTTTCCACAAATATTTTGAAGTTCCCTTACACTTGGAAAACTTTTAATTCATCTTCTCTTAAGTGAATGCTGCCTAAAAGATCCTTTATCCAGAAATTATCAACATTGAACTTTATGGAAAGGTCACTAAAATTCCTTTTGAGACACATTTAATTATTTGTAAGGATGATTTTCAGTTTCTTCATTATGTAACCCAAGCCTGCTGGTAGGGGATCTAAACCAGGTCCTCTTACTCTGTTGGCAGGCAGGATTCTATCACAACATGTTACTCATTAAGTATCCTCTAAAGAAATATTAGGGGACATTCATTCATGCACGCATCCAAGCAATAGACAATAAACAAACTATCCGCAAGATCTGGTTCTGAGCATGAGATTCAAAGGCATCTGGAAACATCTAACTCTAAGCTGTGCTGGAAGTGAGTTTAAGAGTTCTGATGTGAAAGTGCTTACTCATTTTCTCATTTAAGCTTTCACTTTCTTCAGTTTTCTTTAAATGTCAGGAAAGAGGATGAGACAGCATTCTGAGAAGGATCTAGATGCACCATGCAAAAACATCTGGAGGGCAGGGGTAGAGGAGGGAGCCACAAGGTGATCATGCGAGGACTTGAATTGGCTGCCCTGCTCAGCAGGAGCTGGCTCTCTAAGATGGTCAGAAAGAGATGAGGCCTAAAGATGCGAATGCAAGCACTGCACAGATCTACGATAATTCTGACTTGATTTACTTGACTTGAGAAGATCGTCTACTCATGCGCCATTGTGAGTATTTATCCCAACTGGTCTTCTGTAGCTTAGTCCTTGAAACAAAACAAGGACTTGGAAAAGTGCAAAAGACCTTTAGGAACCTTCCAGATCTTTCCTATGATTTATCATCCTTATTGCCACTTTAGAATGTTCTTTAAACTTGATGCTGTGAATTCCAAACATACTTAATGATAAAGTCTTTCTGCCGTAGGATACAAGACTGCTTGTGCCACAAGGCTAGCCCTCAGTTGGCTCTGGAATTTCCTTTCTCGCAGGCTCTGTTTTCTAGTAAAATAACCCTGGCCCAGTGCCTTTGGTTATCTGTATTTTTGAATCAATAAATATTTACTCTCTCCATGTTGGCAGACACGGCCTTCAGCTTGGTGTGGACACAAACAAAAGTGCAAATGAGACTTGGACTTTGTCCTTAACTGTTGAAGCCGCCAAGAACTGGTGGTTAAGCAGTGAACTCAGACAGACCTGGGATACAATTCCAGTTTTCCACCTACCAGCTTGGGCAAGTTATTTCAATTCTTCTAAGTTCCTGTTTTGTTTCCCACTAATGAACACAATAATAATATCCATCTCATAGGTTCCTTGGGAGGATTAAAGAGTAAAGTACAGTGGGCAGAAAGCATACAATATAATTTTAACTTACTATTATTTCTGTTATTATTGCTTCCATAGGGAAGAGCATGCTTATATTTTCCTTCTGAATTCTTCCTCCTATATGTTTTTTTCATTCTGCCTGATAAATGCACAAGAATCTCCAGTTTTCTTTTTTTTTCCATAGGAGAATGGTTTATTATAAAAGACTGTACATAAAATTTAGACAACAGGTTATATACAAATTAAGAGAACATTCCACTTAAAAAAGGAATAGAAGGTAGCTAGCTGATCACTAATGACACTTGGTTTGAAATTAACAAAAGCAAAATGTATATGAAACAGTCACATTGATTTGATAGCAATAATGGTCTTTAATTGTCAGAAATAAATGTTTTGCACTAGTCTTACCATTCACTATGCTGTTAGAAGTCTGTAACGCCCAATACATAACTGTAATTTGAAACTCAAACAAATCCTCAATACACAGAAACCCACACTTGAGTGCTCTACTTCAATATCCTAAGCAATACAGAATTATACACAAGATAAGAAGACATCCCTCTAACCCTCCCTTAAATTAAGAGGAGACACACAAAGTGCATGTGTTGCATTTCAGTTATGTCTCCAGTTTTCTTTTAAGAGCAGAGGGAAAGACACTCTGAAGAAGATCTGAGATCTAGGCATAACCCTGACTGCATATGCACAGGTCAGTGGGGACCATGTCACAACTCTTATTTAATCTCTCCTATTTTCATCTTCTTCCTTCTGACCTTTGAGGATCATTTGTTATAGAAAAAGACAAAGTACACCATTTCATAGCCAATGGTCAGCTTCAAGGCATCCACTTGATAAATATTTATTCTGAGGTTTCTAGGTGCCAGGCTCTGAGGGCAGAGTGGTGGACAAGGCAGCCACAGCCTCTGACCTCATGGAACACACAAGCTCAACAGATGGCACACACATATGCCCTCAGGAAAGCAGAGGGCTCTGGAGGCAAAAGAGTGGGGCTTCAGAAAACTGTTGGGCAGCATCACAATTTTCCACTACAGGGCAAGTCTCGTGTGCATGGTGAGTCTCACGAGTGTGCTGGCAACTCTCAGTTGTCCAAACTGGAAACCCAGGGTGAAATAAACAACGGAAAGCTTGCAGATCTAACCCAGGGGTTAAGCAATAGAATGTTGAAGTCCACTATATCCATTATTTTAAATTGAAGAAAAGCTATAAAGCTATAAAAGAATGTGAGTTAAGACCCATTTCACCATTCTGTGGTCAGAATGTTAGCGCACACACACAAAACAACCTGATCATGGAAAACAATGGTTGCTATTTTCTACCCTTTTCTCCAACTCGCAGGATGACAACAGGGAGCACACAATGAATTTGAATCACATTACTGTGATACTTTATCCACTGTATAAAAAAGCTGGAGATACTCTGGGTTTGCACAGTTAGCAGGGTTCAGCTGGTGCTCATGAAAACTGTTATTCTATTGGATACGGGCTCTGCAGTGATTTCATATAAAAATAGCATCCAGCTGCCTGGCCATCTGGCAAGGATCTGATTACTGCCCCTTGAGATTCAGGAAGTTTTGATCATCAACTCACAGCTGAGCATGGCTGCGGAGAGGGTGGAAGGCTGAGGCCTGGCATCAGACCATCCTCTGGCTGGAATGAGTCAGATGCTAGGTCAGGACCCAACTGATCTCCAGATTCAGCCCCTCATACCCAACTCGTGACAGCAAAGGCCATCCATAATGGTGGGTGAAGCAAACCTCTAGACATTTCAGGGAGAGTGAGGCTCAGAAGTCCAGGCTGTAGCAGAAAGAATGTTAGCATTGGTTAATGCTCTGTACTACAAACAAAATCAAATGCCACTTGAATTACTGGGCAAGCACTCTGTCATGTAGTTAGCATGAGGGCAGTCCTGCAGGGCAGGGAGCAGGCAGAGATGCTAGAAAAACAGGACAGTGCCTGTATCCTCAGAAGGCCTCTGGGTCTCAGCAGAGAACTACAAAAGAATCACAAATGGAGGCCAAGACAAAGGTCCTGCTATGTGAAGAGGTGTCTTTCCGGATGGTTAACTGACTGTGGTTCTTCCTAAAACTTCAGGGCCTTATTGAGAGATCAAGGCCAGGACAGCTGAAGGGAGAATGTAGAGCACCTTGGAATATGGTGTGGGAGGCCAGAGATGACCTTTGGGTTCCAATTTCCAGTCCCAGAAATGGAGAATGCACAGTTCTTTCCCCAGCGGCTACTCAACACCACCAACCTAGGAAAAGGGCTCCAGGCTCCTTCCATGCTCCTGAATTCACAGGCTTCAAGCCGCCACTCTGGCCAACAGCAGGGGCAGGAAAGAGAAGGCATGGGCAGGCAGGTTGTAAAGGACATGACATTACCAGGTGTCATTTACTGGAAAAGGAACACTTTTCCCATGCAAGACCAAGGTGCTTCTCAGGAAGAAAGTCATAGAATTATTTCAGGTTTTTGGTGAAAATGTACTTTCGTTTTGACCAACCACCCTTCTTCCTCCCTCCCTCTCTCCAAATAGATGCCACTCCCTTTCCCAAACCTGCCAGGCTCTGTGGTCAGCGGGAAAGGAAGTGTTTTCCCTCTGGGTCATCAATACGCTGCCACTGAACAGACAAGGATGTTGGCAGGCTGGTCAGCGGCTGGCAGCTCGGGAGGCAAAATGCACCATGAGGCAAGAACAGGGACTCCACATCCACCAAGGAATTTGGCAGGCACCACAGTGGGGGTCAGGGAGGGGACATAGTGGCCTAATAGCAGAGGCTTGAGTCTAGTACAAACCCTGCCAGCTGCAGCTGGAGGGGGGTTGGGACAGATCTGCTCGCTCGCAGCATCCACACCTGTATCCTACCATGGGTGGGGAGGCGGTGTGCTCTGTGAGGTACAGGAATAGCGGGATCAGATAAGATGATGAGATACTCTACACCGCCCCCCATCTTCCCAACATCTCAGCCAGAAACCAGGGAGTCATGGGAGCCAGCCGGCTTCCTGTTTCTCACCTCCACTGTTTCTACCTCCTAAATCACTCTCTACTCCATCCTCCACGGCCTCCCCATTGTTCCTCTCCATTATCAGTTTATCATCTGGGTATTGTGTCTCACTGGGGCCAATCTCTCACCTAGCTAGTCTGTCTCACCTGGCTAATCTGCTTCCCAGTTGCTGATTTTCCCTCCGTTGCTGGCTCTGCCCCATCCATACCCCTGTCCCTGCACGATTAAGTAGTGAGAAGGTGTTCTATCTTTTCTTTCTGCATCATCAGAGTCAAGCATGTTCACATACAGAAGTGGCTGACCCTAAGTGTTAGATGAATGCCTCATTAGGTTGAGGGAATGAATTAACCAAATAGTATGTGCAAGTAACTTTTTTACAAGGTACGGTATGGGTATGAGCTTCTATGCTTCCATCAAATAGCATGGCTATTTACTATGAGTCTGGAGATGTGCAAAGTACTGAAGCTGTGAGGCTGAGTTAGATAAAGACCTTGGCATTCAATTTGCACCTAGTGAGCAAGGCAAGCTATATTAGTCCAAGTTCTCCAGAGAACAGCTCCATCAGGAGATTATAACTGCATGGAGGGGCGTGAGGTCGGCATAGCAGTTAAGACACCACTTGGGGTACCCACAGTGGAGTTGCTGCGTTTGAGTTGTAGCTCTTCATCCAGCTTCCTGCTAATGCACACCTGGGAGGCAGCTGTGATGGCTCAAGAACTTGGGTCCCCACAACTCATGTGGGAGACCTGAATTGAGTTCCCCCGGCTCATGGTCCAACCCCAGCTATTGCAGACATTTGGGGAGAGAACCAGTAGATGGGAGATCTCTGTCTGTCTGCCTTACAAATAAAAAATTGAATAAATAAGTCAAAGTGTATGGAAAAATGGAGTTAAAAGCTAAATTAATTTTGGTGGAGAAATAGTTTAAATTCATACCTTTTTTCATGGTACACACTTGAACTTTTGGAAATTCCTCATATACTGGGAGAGAGAGAGACAAGGTAGAAGGGAGAGAGAGAGAGAGAGAGAGAGAGAGAGAGAGAGAGAGTTATCCTAAGGGATTGGCTCACACAATTGTGGGGGCTGGTAAGTCCAATCGGCACAGCAAGCCAGTGGGCCAGAGATCTGGAGAACTAACATTGCAGCTCTGGTCTGAGGGCAGTCTGGAGGCAGGATTTCAGGTTGCTTTTATCCCTCCAGCCCTTAAGCTCATTGGGAGAGGCTCCCTCACATGTGGCGGTATCTGCTTTATTCAAAGTTTCCTGAGTTAAATGTTAGTCACATCCAAAAACCCCTTCCTAGCAGCCAGAAACCAGTGGTCTCCATAAAGGTGACAGGTGAAGGAGCAGCAGTGGGGGAAGGAGGGTGTTTGTCCCCTGGGAAGCTCCTGTTGCAGTTAAATCCCTGTGGCAAGCTATTAAGAGGATGGTGTTTAGGGGAGGGCTATTTGCAAAGTGATTAACATTAGGCAAGCTTATCAAGGTGAAACCTCCAGGATGGAATATTGATTGCTTAGTGTGGTATACACACACATACACACACTCACAAACACACACCCCAAAACGGATGGAACTAGAGATCATTACACTAAGTGAAATAAGCCAGATCCAGAAAGACAAGTTCTGTATGTTTTCTCTTAGTTGTGGAAATTAATATAGAGAAAGAATATACGAATTGTGTGGATGTCATATCATTTGGTATTTAGCTATCAGTACTGCTTCATTGAATTATACCATATAAATGATAATATATATTTTTATCCCTATGTTATGATCATAGTCAATCTCTTTTCAAGAAAAAATAGTATACATACAAATGCATATAAGCTTATATTTGTAGTGAATATGGCAAAATGTGTAAAATAATAAATAAAAAAAGACAGATCAAAGGATAGACAGACAAGCTCCTTGCCTCTTCTCTGTGCCACCTTGGGTTCTGCCAACAAGAAACTCTTCACCAGATACAGTTCCTCAGCCTTGGCCCAGAATTTTCAACCAAAAGACACCTCTTTTCTTTAAAATTTACCTACTCTGGGAGTTGTGTTATTAGCAACAGAAAACCAATCAACAGAAGAAGATTGCAGAATTGGCCTCCCTGGAAGTGGAGCAGAGCTCAGGTGTGACCAGGGCAGTGCTGGAGCCTCCTGGGGGTGGCTGACACTGCCTGTGAGCAGACTGCATCCATGGGGAAGAGCTCAGAAGATTATGAGTCTGAGGGGCACCCATGAAGCTGGCAGTAAACTACACGGAGAGGAAGTCCAGAAACTAAAACCATCGAAGAAGGTGCTAAAAAGTTCTCAGAGTCAGCAGGCACTGGGATCAGGAAATACAGTAGAGGACAACAAAGCCTGAAGTTTGTGTTGAGTTGGGGCAGGGCGGAGAAAGGGATTGGCTAAAACATGGGTAGTTCATGATCTTGCAGTTACAGGGGTCTTTCCATCAGAAAAAAATTAGATACCTCAACCCTAGTTTTAACACGGAATATTAGGTACTCAGGTAAAGAAGCACATTTTGCATATTTGTTGGCAAAAAGTATAACGAGAGGAAACAGATAACCTCGAAATGCCTGCTCTCACCTGCACCCACCTGTCCTGTGACCATCAAGTCTGCTTCCACCGCTCAAGCAGAGGATGATAGAAATGAGCTGTGCTGTTGACTCAATCACTTGCTGACACAGGAACCTACTCGCATGTTCAAGGCCACCCTGCTCGTCTGCACCACTTGGGATCAAGTTGAATGAGTGGAGCGTTGGTCCACATAATGTGCAAGATGACACGCAGCCTGGGTAAACTTGAACTTCTAATGAGCATGGGGCGTATGAAAATCTATCCAGCCTAGCACCAGGAGCTGCATTCCAGCCTTATGACATGGCATCAAGTTTGGCGACTGGGTCAGCGATTGTACTCCAATTGTTGCTTCTATTAACTACAGGATTTTGCAAGCCTGGAACTTCCACCCACCCGGAGCAGATTGCTGGCGCTTATCTGGTGTTTGTTAGTGCAGAGCTCACTGTGCTGTCATGAGTTGTTTGGTTAAGGCTTGATTCAAAGATCACATAATGTACAGGGAGAATGATGAGCTCTGAGCACTAATCTCTTTCTCATTTCTCTGCCGTTCTTGTTAGTGCTGTCCTTGGTAGGGAATTCCGGAAAGCGTTGCTTAATGATTATGTGGTAGGTCATGGCAATGAAGTGAGTGGCGCAGTTATCAGTCATAAAGGAAGATTGGGAGAGAGAGAGCCCTGGTGGCTGGCAACTGACTAGATGCATTTGCTTTGTGCTGACATTAGGATTGCATCTGTAAATAACCCCGCAGGTCAGCAAGTCCAGCTGCTTAGCCCGAGCAGCACCACTGGGATATTTTCTCCCCATTGGTTTTCATTCTCATAACTATAGCAAGAGCTAATATTTATTAAGAGCCTACTGCATTCCAGGCACTGCGCTCATTCTTTAAATGCCCTCAATAAAATAAGCTCTTTAGTATCTTATTAATCTTATTATCGCAAATAGCCCTCCCAAGAGACCAGCAAGGTAGCTACTCCTGTTTCTATTTTTCCAGGCTGGAAACAGACTCAGATCCATGGAGTTAGGACTTGAATACACATGTGTGGATTTGCAGGAAAGCAGAAGACATGTTCTTCCTGGTTCCCAGGGCCTCTAAGTTGTATGATATTTATTGTGAATTCCCTGAATTACTCCCAACTCCTGGTACGCCTCAGAGATTCCACCAGCTCCTGTCTGGATTGATGTAAATCTACAGCTTCTTTCATGATAATGCTTGTAATAATAAGAATCAAGTTTTAAAATAATTTGTGCATGTGCTATTATATTTTGTACTCATAAAAGTGGATAAAACAGGTAGTTGAGAATTAAGTTTCCAAATAAATTCCTTAAGTTACAGCTAATCAAGTGAGGAATTAAGGATTAAAAACCAGGTCTTCTAATATTGAGATTGATAGATCCCTGGGTGTGGTACCTGGACCCACACTATCTGGGAATTTGTTTTAAATGCATATTCAAAGAGCCCATAGCAGTCCTAATAATTCAGAATCTCTGGGGTGAGGCCAGTGCTGAGTGCTAGCCCAAGCACTGTAGGTGGCCGTAGAATATGCTCGTTTGTTCTCATTCAGTGCTTCCTCCGCCTGACAGCATGGTGGCCACTCCATCACCTCACTGGCTCCCTGTATCAAAGGCAAAGAAAGAGGTGAGGTGACCTAACAGAAACGAAATTTCCCTGATAATTTTGTAAGATTATGCTGGAATTTCTCGGTGTTGAACAAAAACAGCTCTTAGCCCCAACAGAGGGGGTTAACAGGCCCATGGGACTTAGTTCCTTTCAGGGAACTCAGTGGTGACAATCTTACAAAAGAGAGATTGCTTTGTTTCCTACTTTTTAAAATCTTACATTTGCCTCTGTAATATCACATTTGTGACATCCAATCATGACCACAATGGTCCTTGGATGACTGAGTTTTGATCGAATGTTGCCTTTCATTAAATAAAGAAAACATTTCCCCCAGGACTGCTTGCTAAAAATTAGCATGCTAATCTAAATACTACATCTCTGCTAGTCATTTAATGACCAATTGAGACTGTGAGACTCAGAAAAGTCATTAGGAAAGTTGCAAGTTTAGAAACAAAATTGAGAACCAATAGCTCTGATCAAGCAATGGCTGTCAAAATTAGTACCTCCTGGGGTGAAAGCATTGCAGAGAGCACAAGGGTGTAGCCTTTGACGTTCAGTGGATCTGGGATCCAGCATAGCACTGCTGCTTACTATCTATAGCACACAGAGCAAGTCATCTACCTACCACAGTCTGCCTATGCATCCGAAAGACAGAGATTACGATCAACCAACCCAAAGAGTTGTCCTGAGAATTAAATAAACTCATCTGTGAAAAGCTTTTAAAACACAGTGATGGGATGACATTGTGGTGTTAAGCTTGCCGCTAGGGATGGACCCATCCCATGCAGAGTGCCTGGTTCAAGTTCTGGCTGCTCCACTTCCTATCCAGCTTCCTGCTAATATGTCCTGGGAGACAGCAGATGATGGCTCAAGTGCTTGGGCCCCGTGGCCCATAAGAAACCAGAAGGAGTTCTAGGCTGCTGACTTCAACCTGGCCTGGCCCTAGCTGTTGCTAACGTTTAGGAAGTGAAGCAGTGGATGGAAGATCCATATTCTCTCTCTCTCTCTCTCTCTCTCTCTCTGCCTTTCAAGGAAATGGAAGGGGAATTAAAAAAAAAAAACACTGACTAACCCCTAGTAAGGACTAAAAAACTCTTAGCAACTATTTTTTTTATTAAGGGAGGAATAGATGTGCCAGTTATATAACAGATCAGATGCCAGAGCCATAACAGTGAATCTCCTATGAACTTTGCCTTCTGATGCTTCAAGTTCAACTCTCTCATTGTATTCTACAAACTGTGTTTCTGTTTTGAGGTATTTTAATGTAGCACCAAGGAGCATATGCAGAATTTACCATGGAACATTTTTTTTAAAGATTTATTTATTTATTTGAAAGGCAGAGTTACAGAGATGCAGAGGCAGAGAGAGAGAGAGATGTCTTCCATCTACTAGTTCTCTTCCCAGTTGGCCACAACAGCTGGAGCTTGGGCAGTCTGAAGCCAGGAGCCAGGAGCCAGGAGCTTCTTTCGGATTTCTCACACGGGTGTAGGGGCACAAGGATTTGGGACATCTTCTACTGCTTTCCCAGGACATAGCAGAGAGCTGGATTAGAAATGGAGCAGCCAGCACTCGAACTGGCACCCATATGGGATGCCTGCACTGCACCGATACCCACTATACCACAGTACCAACCCCTACAATGGAACTTGACATGGCTAGGCTGGCCATCAGTAGGACTTCTTTTAGCAGTATTGCATTTTTAACAAATTTAAAACACCCATTTTATTCTGAGTACTATTCAGAAAGAAAAAAAAAAAACACTGTCAATCATAATGCTAAGATGCCACTGATTGTGAAATACTACCCAATGTTAATTCAAATGGTAAAAAAAAAAAATTTTTACATTTTAGAATTAATGCAATATGGTATTTTCATTTCCCGTCACTGTCTAGAACCCTGGCCTGTGTGTACATATGTGTGGAGGGGCTAGAAGGGGAAGTGGCTCATGAGAAGGACATTTCACAATGCATTGGAAATGGCTTTGAGGGAACCTTCCTGAGTCAGAAATAAACAAATCATTGCTGGGATGGATCCGCACGAAGGAGACCGTGTGTTTCTGGAGCTGCCTGTGTGCAGCCAGCTCAGTGTCACACACATTCCTTTGGTTCCTATTTTGCCATTGACTATTAGGCATAGGGCTATTGATAAAATGGCATCTATTCTCTCTGGGGCTTCACAGACTAGGAGGAGACAAACAGAACCCAAATGGATGGTTTCACTATGTTGATCTATGCACAAAGTCTAGAAACAGTCTGGGCAAAATGATTCACTGGGGGAGGGGAGAGAATAGGAAGTGGGTGTGGAAGAAAGCTTTTTGCAAAGCCCATGCCGCGTTTTGAAAGCTAAGAGCTGAAAACAAGTAACTGATGAGCGCAGCAGCACCAGCAAGAAGGTGTGGGTGTCATTGCGTCTGTTCCACTCAACTTTGTTCTTTCCCACAGCTGTAAACAGATGGTCTCCCTCTGCCAGGAGAGAGTATGTGAAAGGGTGCAGCAAATACCCTTCAGCCCCGGACAGTGGCTCTGCAAACTCCCGTGAGGTTCCTCACTATTGTTATATAAAGAAACTCCAGAAACTTCTTGGGAAATGTGCATTATGCAAAAACTCTGCATGAATTTCAGAAATCTAGGAGGGACAAAATAAACATACCTTATCATTCTATCTGTCCATGAACTTTCTGAAGTACCCTGGTACCCATTCACAAACTAAACCAGGAGAAAAAGAAATTAGCACCAGTTTGGTATTTCTTGTTCTCATAGAGTTGACACACTCTTGCTTTTTCAAAAGACAGCATTAGGATGGTGTCTTAGGAAAAGTAGAGATGTCCCATTTCCTTCTAATTCCTCATATCATGATCTGGAAGAGAAAGAAAGGGGAAAACACATTGTAAGAAAGGGTAAAGAGAGCACATTTACCATGCCTTGAGAGTCAGCTCAAGTGACTCAGGGGGACACAGGAGTGGGGTATGCATTTCTTAAAGGAGATTTGCTGGTGATAGTCTTTGTAGCTGTGTACAAAATCAATTCCATTTTTCTCTGGGAACTCATCCAGTTCTGCTTCCTTTCCACCTCCGGTCAGTGCTGGTGGGGGCAGTAAGCTTTTATTGTTCAGAGAGAATTCTAGACAACTTGATGCGTCCAAGGTTAGCACTTCTTTCCTTTGACCCTAACAGCTTGTCACTGCCAACACAAGGCCCTCTTCACGTGGCAGAAGTAGCTTGAACCAAATTAGTGACACCTCTTCCTTGTTTCATTTTATAGCTGTCACTCACCAAATTGCCTGCTTCCTACATCTGCCACCTCTGTGCACCCTAATTTGCACTCTGAGCAGCTCAGCAGATAGCATCAGTTGAATCAGATCCTACACCAAGGCAGCCCTGTAGTAGATGATTTAGCATTGGATTTTCTGGGATTTCAGGGACAATCTGTCCACTAAGAACATGTACGTAGCTCAGGTTCCCTCTGAAATAAAATCCTGGAGCAACTGCATAATTCCCTGGATAATGATTATGGTTAGAGAGACATAGACACGAACATGGGATTACGACACCCATCAAGGATACCTCATCCCATGTAAGTGCCTTTGCACCGTGACTGTGAGACCATGAATGCAAAGCTCTTAGCATAGTTGCCCACAGGTAAGAGGGTTAGTTTCCCATGTGTGGCGCTATCTCAAAGGCATCCCACCCTGACTTGTCTTCTGGAAGAGTTCAAAGCTCTGAAAGAGGGGAAATACAGCAAAGAGGAAGTTTGGTTTGCATTTATCAGAACCTGTGTTAGCATGACAACAGGGAAAGGCCAAGCCAGACTATCTTCCTCATAAGTAAATACATTTAGAAAGCTTGCAAAATCTCATTTTTAAAAAAACAGACTTTGGTAGCACAAAGGTGCTTCTCAAAGTTCATGGAAAATAGAATTAAAGATAACTCTGCTTTCGTGTAAAAAATATTGAAATCTGTGCATAAAATTGGTCTTCCAAATATTCATGGAAAACATGTATTAGGAACAAACTGTGCATAGACTTCAGAAATGTTTACACTAACATAAAGTTATCTTTTAATTCTATGGTTCGTGAACTTTTTGAACTCTCCTTGTATATGTGGATCAACGTAATTTAACACTCAAGTTAGTCCATAAAAAATTATTTTTATTTTTTAAAAACTTACTCTCTTTTGTTCTATTTGAAAGACAGAAAGAGAAACATGGAGAGAGAGAGAGGCTCTTCCATCTGCAGGTTTACTTCCCCAAATGCCGAGCCAAGAGCCTGGAACTCAATCTGGGTCATCCATGTGGTGAGGTGATAGATAAACAGGCAGGTCACGTCCTAGTGGGAATGAGAAAAGGGGAAAGGCTCTTTAAGAGTACAAAATGCATGCTTCTCTCCAAAAGCTACTCTTAGCAGGACAAAAGTGCCTATCCTGCCTCTCTGAGTTTCTAGTTTTAGCATGAGAATAGAAAGAAGTTGTGTTTCTGTGTGGGTGCAAATGGTTGAAATCTTTACTTAGTATATACCAAGTTGATCCTCTGTATATAAAGATAATTAAAAATGAATCTTAATGAAGAACGGGATGGGAGAGGGAGTAGGAGATGGGATGATTTGAGGGTGGAAGGGTGGTTATGAAGGGAAAAACTGCTATAATCCAAAAGTTGTACTTTCAAAATTTATATTTATTAAATAAAGTTTTCTAAAAAAAAAAAAAAAGTTACCTATCCCACCCTTTGTCTGTTTTATCCTGAGCAAGCTAAACAGAATTATAATTCTGGCCTTCTGATGGGTTTGTCCCCGCCCTTTGATTGTTCCCTGAATTGTACTTAGAAGACTCCACTTCCGCTGGTTCCTCAGGGCTTCCTCTCTTACAGCCCCTCTCCTGGCTGCTGCCACAGGAGGTTTCTGACTTAAATAAATCTTACTTTGCCTATTGCTTTGTCTGCAGGGAAATTCTTCTTTCACATGAGACAAGAACCAAGGTTGTCTTCTTCGTTGCCGTTCTCCCCTCAACGACATGAAGGCCAAGAACCCAAGTGCTTGAATCCCATCTGCTTCCTCCCAGGATGTGCCTGAACTGGAAGCCGGATCAGAAGGGGAGGAATTGAGACTCAAGCCAGGCACTCTGATTTCGGATAGGGGTATCCTAAGAGGCAACCTAACCACTCTGCCAAGCTACAGGGATTATACCTTCAATGGGAGATTTTTAGTATGTGATTTTTTTTTTTTTGACAGGCAGAGTGGACAGTGAGAGAGAGAGACAGAGAGGAAGGTCTTCCTTTTTGCCGTTGGTTCACCCTCCAATGGCTGCTGCGGCTGGCACATCGCGCTGATCCGAAGCCAGGAGCCAGGTGCTTCTCCCAGTCTCCCATGCGGGTGCAGGGCCCAAGCACTTGGGCCATCCTCCACTGCCTTCCCGGCCATAGCAGAGAGCTGGCCTGGAAGAGGGGCAACCAGGATAGATTCCGGCACCCCAACCGGGACTAGAAGCCAGTGTGCCAGCGCCACAAGGCGGAGGATTAGCCTGTTAAGCCACGGTGCCGGCCTCAATGGGAGATTTTTATAAGTCATTGCCGAACACCCTCTTCTTTGTACCTGGTGTAAGGGATCCTTGTTTGATGAATGAGAGCACTGGGAAATGATGAGACAGGAAGGACAGGGAACCAGTGGGTTTCGATTTGTTTATGATCCATGGACGACTCAGCTCTGTCTTCACACTTCCTCCTGGCTCGGTGGGGTGGCAACTTATGAGGAAGAACTACAGTGGCAGGCATCTCACACACAAGCGCCTACTTTCCCCCTCAACTCCCTCACCTACCTCCACCCCATGATGGGCTTGTCCCTTTTCCCACCAACCTTATCTGTGTAAAGGCTTCAGTGGTCCTCAGGGCTGAGAAGTAACCCCACTCATCAGTCCCAACAAGATGTGATTCAGCAAATCGTGTAGAGAATATCACCGTGGTGCAGTTTTTCAGATTAATTTCTGATAGGTGGTAATATTTTAAAATATTTAAAAATATTTAAAATATTAAAATATTTTAAAATATAATATTTTTAAATAGACCATTGAACAGATAACAAATGACATCTGAGTATTGAACTTACATTCATGGGCAGAAGAATAGTCAGACCATTTTTTGTAAAGTGAAAGATACTCTGAATAATTGTGTTTTCCCAAACCACGTAAAAGTATAAAATGATTACCCCCCCAAAAAAAAAGTCTTCACATTTTAGAGATCAGAAAGATCTTGGGCATCAAAAAGCCCAAGACACTTTAAGCAGATAATAGCAGAGACAAATATTGAGAAGTTTTCTGCCACACCGTGATACTCCTCTCTCCACCCCAGGGGTACAGTACACTGGGTCATAACTATTTTACAATGCGTTTGGAAAAATGGAGTCTAAGGATCTTATCCAACATAAATACAAATCACCAACATGGTCATTGCCTTCTAAAGCAACGGGTTCCCGAGTAGCAATTATTTCTTCATTTTGTACTTTTTCTAGCTGTCTCGTCTACCTTATTACTAACTCTGGCGTTACCCTTTATTATCTAAACAAGGCCTATGTTTGACTCATGACAACGTCTTTTCCTTGGATCTGTTTTTGTGCACTCTGTGGCCATGCCCCAGTTACCACAATGTCTGCCGAATGCAATTCCTTGGCTAGCGACAGGAGCAAGAATGGTTGCCAGTCCGGCTACAGAAAAAAATGCCTGTGAATTCCTTTGATAGTGATAAATTCATTGCTTCATTCAGCTGAGAATTCTCTCTGAAGTACCAGGCACCAGCTAAAATGCTCTGGAGTCCTGAGCTAATGACAGTGTCCCCGAACTTGCAGAACCCCACAGTCTTATGCGAGCCAGCTGTGTAAGCCGCACACAGTGGACACAGGTAGATGAAGCAGTAAATAACCTAGGCAGCTTGGGGAATAGAGAGGAAGAAGCTGTCTTTGGGGATGACAAGTAAAGATTCGTGTAAATTTGCAGATGCCAAGAAGTCATGACAAGTAGGAGCTAGAACTCTTCCAGGGATGGTTTCAGCCCAGCTGGGGAGCAGCAGGAGTCGGCCCAGATCAACAAACAGAGCAGGGGTGTGGACCTCAGCACCCCTGGACTGGGGAGTGATGATCAAAGGGGAGAATATAGGCCAGAGACAATCTACTTGAAGACCAAGACAGCCATCCGTACACCTCTTGAGAAAGTCACAGGAGACTGCACTTGACAGCACATTCCCAGCTGCTCAAATAGGTAGGTGGATCAGCTTGGGCTGACTCTGGGAGATCTAATCAGTCGCAGGTGCATTTGGGGTGCATTTTAGTCACAGGGGTAAACTGTCACTTCACATGGTTGAGGTTGAGGCACAACTGGCACTTTTCCTGGAGGCGGTGTGCTCACTCGTCACTGCCTGTGTTTGGGGGAGGCCTGAAGCTCTGGGTTTCTCAAGTCCCAGACCTTTCGGCTGGTGGTAGGTGCTCAAGGCTAGCAAGAGAGGCACATGGGATAGTAACTATGAGGAGACACTGCATCCCATGTGCCCATGTGTGCTTGCACTACCTCAAGTGAGACTGGGGGCCTCCTTAGCCCTGCCTCCTTCCCCAGGGTGGCTCCAAATGCCAGGAGGAAGAGGGGTTTTGACAATTCTATCCGAGATAAAAGAGAAGTGCGTGACGGTGAGCACGCTGATCAATTTCTCCAGTATTCCTGAAATACCTTTGGAATTTTTTCAATGGAAGATGTTGGTCAAAGGAAGAACACAAAATGTTCAGTTAGAAAGGAGGAATAAGTCCCAGATATCTGCTATACAATATGGCTGTAGCTAATAACACGCGAGGGGTCTTCAAAAAGTTCCTGGGAATGTATACGATGGAAACACTATGTAAGAGTTTCTAATGTTTTATACTTAAATGTATTGATATTTTCATTCCATTTTTTGTAAACTTGTTGACACACTTTCATATTGCATTCTGCAAAAATGCTGAGAGTAGATTTACATGGGCTCACCACACACACACAAATGAGAAGTGTGTGAGCTAATGAATGTGTTAATTGGCTTCAATTGGCCATTCTACAAGGCACACAATTTAAAACATGTTGCACATGATAGATATGCAGGTATGTAATTTTTGTGAATTAAAAAAATTTGAAGAAATTCTTGCTGACAAGCTCCCAAAGGCAACCATTCTCCTGGTGCCCAGTCCTAAATGACAAATAAGTCCTTTCTGATTTCTTTTTTTAAAGGAAAGATTTGATTCATTGCTCTCTTTTTTTCCTCCTGTTTTTATTTATTTGAAGGGCAGAGAGACAGAAAAAGAGGAAAAGAGAGGGAAGGAGAGAGAGAGAGAAATATTTCCCTTCTGCTGGTTTACTCCCAAATACTCGAATAGCCGGGGCTGGGCCAGACCCAAGCCAGGAGCTTGGAACACAAGCCGATCTCTCACACAGGTGCCAGGGATCCAAGCGCTGGAGCCATCCCCTGCTGCTTCCCAAGGTGTGGAGCCAGGGCTCAGCCAGACCCAAGCTAGGAGCTGGGGACTCAATCTGGGTCCCACATAGGTGTCAGGGACCTGACTACTTGAGCTGTCCCCTGCTGCCTCCAGGGTGTGCGTTACCAGGGAGCTGGAATCAAGAACAGAGCTGTGCCTTGAACCCAGACTCTCTGATATGGGCTGTGGGGGTCCCGGGCAGCATCTTAACCACGGAGCCAAAAACCCACTGCCATCCACCTCAACCTGTGTTCTTCTGTGTGTCCCCTTCACATAACTCCAACTGAAAATGCATTTTTTCTAGTGCCTTCAGTCTCTGTGCATTGATAACAGATTCCAAATATGTGCCCTGAGAGAAAGCTTCCTACGAAGGGTATTGTTTGAATTCCGTTGTGGCTTAAGTTTTGGTTGTAACACCTCAGTCCTGAGTACTGCCAGCCCTCTTGTTTTTCCTCTGTTGGAGGATTAATGGATACAAGGATCTGTTACCGTGCCCTCTGGCTTGCTCTGCTGAGTGAGACTTTCAACTTGTAATCATTTTTATAAACAGCAACGATCACACAATATTCAGCACATTGAGCATAGAGTTTAATAGCTACATCATGCCTCTGCATAGGAGGCATAGGCATTGTCATCTTGATAACACTTCTGGATTTTTTTTTCTTTTTTGATTAGTCAATTTGCATCAACTTAATTATTTTCCTTTTTTAGAAAATAAGGCCATGATCATAAACTTAAATCATGTTTTCCTTTTCCTTAAATCCTCTTTCTTATTATTTTTGCTCACATTTTAAAAAACACCTTATTGGGGAAAGAGAAAGAAGCTTAAGGGAAAATGATTTTCAAGGTCAGAGAGAGGCGTTTCCTTCACATGGCATCATGGACCTAAAAGCCTTGCGGGGATTTCCCCCAGAGGGCAGGAAAAGAACTAAAGATATTCTGTTTCACAAAGTTACAAGTTCTGGGATGCAGGGAGATGCCTTGTGCCTCAGGCACCCCACGGGTTCCCATCACGGATGCGGGTGGTAGAGTCTCATAAGACATCGTCAGAGGGCTGAGGGCAAGCCCTGCTGTGAAAAGCCCTGTTGCACTAGAATTCCTGGCAGAGATCGTTTTGTTACTGAGTTTGTGTGCAGCTCAGCTGACTCAGGAGTTCTGTAAGAGCCTCCAGCAGAAGCAATGTGGGCCTTTCCCGTGGTGATTCATCACTATCAGCATAAAGTCCACGCATAAAAGGCTTTGTCTCTCCCAATGCTGGTTTAAAGACCATGGACATCTGGAAGCAACGGGAGAACACCTGGCTCACTTGTCACTTGCTATTACTCTAGGATATTTTGTGCAATCCATAGCAAGAAGACAGAAGGATGATAAAATATTACAATTATTCAACCATAACTTTTTTTTTTTTTTTTGGACAGGCAGAGTGGACAATGAGAGAGAGAGAGACAGAGAGAAAGGTCTTCCTTTGCCGTTGGTTCACCCTCCAATGGCCGCCGCAGCTGGCGCGCTGCGCTGATCCGATGGCAGGAGCCAGGTGCTTCTCCTGGTCTCCCATGGGGTGCAGGGCCCAAGCACTTGGGCCATCCTCCACTGCACTCCCTGGCCACAGCAGAGAGCTGGCTTGGAAGAGGGGCAGCCGGGACAGAATCCGATGCCCCGACCGGGACTAGAACCTGGTGTGCTGGCGCCGCAAGGTGGAGGATTAGCCTAGTGAGCTGTGGCGCCGGCCAACCATAACTTTAATAGAAAGTTCTCTTGTGTTTCAAGGAACTTTTAGATTTCTGCAACTGTTACATCAATTCTGTATAATTTATTAATAATACCCATTGATAACTATAGACATAAGTAGATAACTTAGGCAAATGAGAATCAATTTTTTTTAAAAAAGCTACCATATACAGCATCTTATTTCACTGAATGCTCACAAAAATGTTGGGATGTAAGACTGAGATTGTAATCCCATTTTGCTTATGGGAAACTGAGTCTTGGAGAGGAAGCTTGCTGAAGGGCACCTATTTGTTGTTGGCAGAGCCGGGATCTGAGCCAGGGAAGCTCTGAATTCAAGGACACATTCTTCCTAACCCAGGAGGCTGCTTGGTCCAGATGATGGCCAAGCTGTTATGACCATTGTGCTCATAGCAGTACATAAATACTAGGGTACTTCAAGAAGTTCATTGAAATCTGGGATTCAGAGATAAATGTGTGGCTGGCCTTGTGAGCAGCAGGTTAAGAAGCTCCTTGTGGTGCCAGTACCCCAAATCAGGTTGCACCCAATCAAGTACCACTGCTCAGATTCCCACCCAGCTCCCTACCAGTGCACCCAGGAAGGCAGTGGAAGATGGCCCAAGTGTTTCGGCCCTTGCCACCCTGTGGGAGACCTCAATTGAGTTCCTGGCTCCTGGTTTGGATTAGCCCTAACCATTGCTACATTTGGAGAGAAAACCAGCAGATGGAAGATCTCGCTCTCCCTCTCTTTCTCTATCACTTAGCCTTTCAAATAAATAAATCTTTAATTAAAAAAAAAAGATGTTCATTTTGTGGCAAAAAAAAAGAAATCCTAAAATATTCCTGGAAAACTCATATTATGAGATAACTATAGAGACATTTCAAGAATATCTTTCAGTTTCCTTTTTCTGTGCACCTTCTGAAGTACTGTCACATGAGGAGCCTTGGGGCCGGCCAGAGAGCACTCCCCTACCTGGGAGCTGGCTTTGCCAGTCCTGTCAACGTGGTGTCCATGGTGCGAGGTTCCCAGGCAGCAGGAGAGAAAACTGCTGAGTGATTCCCTGGAGTCGTGCTGGAAATTCCATTTCCTTCCAGCTGGGCTCTCCTTCCTTCCCACCTGCTCCGGGCCCTGGGAGGCGACTTCCTGGAGCAGCATTGAAGCCAACCCTCCACACCCTCTGGGACTTGATTCAGCAATAGAGGGTCCCAGAAGGGACTGCCAATGGAAAGAGACCGGGTTGGGCTGTGCATTTCCCCTCCCTGCTGTCTGCGGGACTGCTTTGTTCCTTGGGACCCTGTAGTTTGTTTTCATCCTCACCTTGCTTTTATTCTCTCCTGGCCTGTCTCGCCTGTCCCCCAGTAATACTTCAGCCTTCTTGTGCATGCTGCCCAAGAAGAGCTTGAGACCAAGGCTCATGTGCCCTGGGCCAGAAGCGTGAATGAGGAAGTTAAAAGGCAAAACCAAGGATGAGTTTTTGAGTGACCACTGCCACTGTCAACAGGTGCTGAGACTCTCCTGAGGAATCAGTGGAAATGCACCTTGAAACCGTGTGCTGGGGAATAAACATGGGGTACACGTGTCAACTGGCTCCCCCACCTTGTTCTTTGGGGTGCTGTGCACCCTCCAGCAAGCCTGCACATTTCCAGCTGTGCCTGAAAGCTGGTCAGGGTTCCCCAGGCAGCCTAGAATACAGCATCATGGAAGGCCCAGGCAGGCCTTGGGGGGCATGATGGAGCAGGCCAGGGGCAGGGCTGGGAGATGCGGTTCTGAGAAGGCCAATAGATTTGTGATCACAGATCCCTGCTATCGTGACTCTGGCACTGGCACCCCCACATTTGCTTTTTGTTAACCCTGTAAACAGTTCTTTCTTCCAACTCTTCTCAGTTTCCCCATTCAATGGGACATGTTTCCCAGCCTAATGCCGCCTGCTCTGTCAGAATTCCTTGTCCTTTTAACAGCTTTTTAAAGACCCTTCCTCTTTCTTACATTATTCTTACTCTCCACAAAAACACCCAAAGGTTTTATGTTCCTGTCCTGCTGTGTTGGTTGGAGGGTCCTTCCCAGCACCTCAGAATGGGACCTTATTTGGAAATAGCACTATTGTGGATGCAACTAGTTAAGATGAAGGCGTACTGGAATAGGGTGAGATTTTAAAGGAATATCACTGGAGTCCTCATAAGAAGCAGAGACACAGACACGAGGAAAACAACTCATGAGGCAAAGACTGCAAGGATGACCTGGTAAGCCGAGGCCACCCGGAGATCCCTGGCAGCCATCAGAAGCCAGGAAGGAGGTGTGGACCAGGTTCTCTCTCAAAACACCTGGCAGGAACCAATCCCTAATTCAGACTTCTGAAGGTAAGAACTACAAGAGAATACATTTCTGTTGCTCTAAGCCAGACAGCCCTAGGAAACTAACACACCTCTGCATCAAGATCCTCCTTCAAGGACCCACAGACACCTTAGAAAGAGCCATGTTTCTTGTCTCTCGATCCATCAACAATTGCCTGCCCTGGATTCATCCTCTAATGTCACTGCCTTTACCAGCTGAGAGCAGGTGAATAGATTGAATGCCTTGGGTTATGCTTTAATTAACTAACAGGATGCCTAGTGACACAGGGCAGCTCTTCCAGTTGAAATCTCTATCTACTAAAGAAAGCACTTCAAGGATCTTTAATGGCCGATTAGTGCCAAATGATTGGGCCACTCTGCAGCCCCGACCCTGCAGAATGGCAGCTGCCCCTGCGTGACTAGCTTGAGTTAGAGGCTCACCCAGAGCAGAGACTTCCTGGAAACTGAAAGGCCTTCCCATCTGTTAGCAGCCCCAACAGGAGACACATAGGAACCAGGACTGCGGTGGTGCCATCCACTGAGGAATCAACCCTTGGATCTACCAGGTGGGGAACCAGACTCCATGGGGACTACAACCCTTGCCCCACAAGTTCGACCATCTCTTGACGGGCACTTGCTGATGCTTTCCAATCTGTGCTTCTCCCTGACCTGCCCTGAACTCCCTTTGGGCACAGAATTCATTCTACTTGGTGATAAAAAGTCAAGGGGAGGCCAGCGTCGCGGCTCAATAGGCTAATCCTCCGCCTACGGTGCCGGCACCCCAGGTTCTAGTCCCGGTCGAGGCACCAGATTCTGTCCCGGCCACTCCTCTTCCTGCCCAGCTCTCTGCTGTGGCCCAGGACTGCAGTGGAGGATGGCCCAAGTGCTTGGACCCTGCACCCGCATGGGAGACCAGGAGAAACACCTGGCTCCTGGCTTCGGATCAGAGTGGTGCGCCGGCCGCAGTGCGCCGGCTTCAGCTGCCATTGGGGGGTGAACCAATGGAAAAAAGGAAGACCTTTCTCTCTGTCTCTCTCTCTCTCACTGTCCACTCTGCCTGTCAAAAAAAAAAAAAAAAAAAAAAAAAAAGAAAGTCAAGGGGAAGAATACACAATTTGCTTTTCTTGGGTTTGTTGCTTAAATGTAGTTCTTTAAGTAACATAGAAATCGGGCTACAAAAAGGCTGGTGTGACATGTTTTTTTTTTTTTTTTATTAATTTGTTTCTTATCATCCTCTGCATATGGCAGTGTGGAGAGTTGCGCCTCCCTGCTGCTCTGGCCCACCACCACCGAGTGTGCACTCTGAGACAAGCACACATGGGCTGACTAGGCTATCCCGCTAGCTGGTGACCTGAAGCAAGATAGCAAGCCTCTCATAGCCTCAGTCTTCTCCTCCGTAAGTTGGGGTTAAGAATGTCTCATTGTAATTGGTTGTGAGGATTAAACAAACAACTGGGATGGACTTCTGGCCTAGAGTTAAAGCACCTGCCTCTCATACTGGAGAGCCTGGACTCAAGTCCTTGGTCCAGCTTCCTGCTAATGTAGACTCTGAGAGGCAGCCACAATGGCCTAGTTGTTGAGTTCCTGCCACCTACATAGGAGACCTGCATTGAGCTTTCCAGGCATTCGGAGAGTAAACAAAACGAATGCATTCTCTCTCTCTCTCTCTCTTCTTCTCTCTCTCTCAAATAATAAAGTGATTGTGATTGTGGCACCATGAAGAGTAGCAGGTGTGTAGTAAAACTGAGTTCCTTCTCAGAGCTATTTCTTCTTAATGTTCCACTTTAAGTCTCCTTTCACCCAGTCACACTGACTCCAGGATACCTCAGCATCCAATGGCACTAGTTGCACATCATCCTTTATTTTCTTAATGTTTCCTGTTTTGTCTCCTCGACTTCTGTGTAAATTCAAGGCCAGACACCGCTATACATCATTGAAAGAATATTAATAATAACATTCATGAGCCCGTCTTTTGAATCAGACGCCATGCTGAGCACTTCGCATATCTGACCCTGACAGCACTGCACTGATTCAGGATACAAACCCCACTCTGGCAATGTGGCCAGTAAGGCTCATTGCAGACAACAGGTAAGTGGCAGAATCAGAACCCTCAACTAAGTCTGTCTCACTCCAGCATCTGCACCCTTAGACCCATGCTGTCAGGCACACAGTAGGAACTCAGAGCAAGCTTTACAAATTGTAAATAGATCCTGATCCATAGGGTACCACACAGGACATAAATATGCTTATAAATGGCAGAACTTACTTGAAAAAGAGTCACATTAAAATAAAAATTTATTCCATGATGATTTTTGAAAATGTGTTCTTCTCTTCTATTTTCTCATAAGTCTTCTCCGGTTAGGCTTAGACCTACTACACCACCCAAACTCCCACATTAATCGAAATCACTCAAGACATCCACATTACACGCATCAGAGGTCACCTCTCTGTAGGTCCTCTGCTTTCTTGATCTCTCTGCGACCCTGGATGTGGCACAATAGGCCTTCCTGGAAACAGCGCACTTGACCTCTAAAACACCACCTTACCAGATAACTCTGTGGCTGGCTCCTCTTCTCAATCTGCTGAAGCGGAGGGTCCCTGGACTCGACTGTGGCCTGGTCTCTCTCCACCACTCACCCACTGTGTGACTCCATCCAGTGTCTTGGATTTAAGCATCACACAGGCTGTTTTGCTATCACACAATACAGTGAACTTGAAAATTGCTGTTCTGTGAAAATTACACACAACTAATAGCCACATCACTCAATAACAACCACAGGATTCACATGAAAAAAAAAATGTGTGATTGGGGCTTAACACTTGATGACAGTGACACATTTAAAAAAGGCAAGATAGGACTCTAATAAAGGAAGTAGCAAAGTGTTACATATATTGAATGGTTAAGAAAGGCATACACATTGCAATAAATATCATATTTTACCTTGCCAAGCACCAGGAATTTGATTAAGGAAGGATTGGAGCTTGTGAGTTAGTATGAAGCCATGGAAGGAAAGTTTTCTGAATGAGTGGGAAAGTTGCAGCCATACACATGGATGAGTGTGGCTCATAACACAGGACAACCTGAGGTAGCTAGGAGATGCTGGAGGCATATATTTTTGAGTTTCTCTCTATGGTTTGGTTCAGCTGCTTTTAGTCTTACACATTTACCTAGTGTTTCTTCCAGAATAAGCCACATGTAAGCAAACACAACATTTACATATTTAAATGTAAGTCCACCTCTGTGAGGTCATCAAAGACTCTATTTCCAAATAAGTCTACGTTCACGTTCATGGGTACCTAGGTCTTAGGACTTCCACATGTGTTTGGGTTCACACAATTGAACCCATAGCACAAGGTGTCCAGACATTTCGAGCAGTACAACCTAGTGTCTCAGCAGGATGTTCTGCTCTGTATCATGCCCCAGCGCACACACGCACATGCTGAAGCAGAAGTTTCACAAATTTGCTGTGTATGAAACAATCTGAGATTTCCATTCGACTTTATTTCATTGGAAAGAAAAGACACTAGCAGTCATGGCCACTAATGAATTTTGCAAGCTACTGATGTGCTGTGACCTACATTTTGAAAAACACCACTCCAGAATAAAGACAAGAGTTCCTGTTCCTATGATTAAGTTCGGTTTGAAAAGATCGCCTCTATGTTGGCTTATTTATGAGTGGAAAGTATGTGACTGCTTTCGATTCCACAGCACAGACATTTGTTGATTTGTGTGAGAGACTTCTGCTGTTGAGGACCATTTTCATTATTTGAAGGTGCATTCCAATTGCATTTGGTACAGATTATATTATCTCACATCTTGGTCACTTTATACTCTGAAAAGTCTTCTTCCCCACTGTTCTGTCGCTTCTCGGACTCCATTGGGTTAATAGATCGGCTTGGTTACCCCAGAAAACACTGTGAGTGCAGAAATGGGCAGGAATCTAAGACCCAATGGCAGCGGCAAAACGACTATTTAGTTTTCAGTAACAATCACCGTCCTCAGATTTGAAAGCTGAGGTGGCTTCTCCACTTGCCGCCTCTGCATGGTCACTGTGGGCTTTGTTAGTTTTCACTCTTATTCATCTTGCAGCGCCTTTGCCTAGAGAAAGTTATTAATGGATCCTGAGACATGCTAGCAGGTGGCAGGTGCTAGTTCCTCACTCTGGCCCCAAAGATTGCTTTATGTCAGCCAAGGCCCTGAGACCACTCTGCTGCAGTAGGAAAAGTCACCGCCATTCCACCCTTGCTCCAAACTCACTATAGAATCCCAAAGATAGACAGCTGTGTGTGACCCAAAACCCTCAGCTATTTCCCAAGAGATAAAAATCCATCCACATCAATTTTGCAAAAGAAAATATTATGATCCAGAAAGCGTAAATAATGTCTACCCTAGCACAATGTGAATTAATGGCACAGTTGGAACCCAAATTCAGGTTCCTGATTTTCTCTGGGGGCTTTCCCATAAGCTATAATAGCTCTTCATCTATTTCACAATATTGCCAAGGGCATGCCGTGTTTATCTTCAAATAAAGTGGGCCAAGACAAACTATTCAGGAAATACTTATGGTGGACGACACCCAGGTCCTAAATGTGTTGTGTGTGTTGGCCAAGCTGCAACCTTTCTTTGCCCAGCATTCTGTGCCACTCTTCTCTATCCTACTCCCACAACCCACTGCGGCTCAGAATCCTCACCTTCAAAATGTGCGATCTAAGCTGAAATCTCTCTTTTGAGCACCAGGAACTGCCTTTTCCCTCCAGACTAAAGTTCTCACTCATCGCACTTCCTGTCTTTCTGCAATTAGCCTGTATAAAAATCGATGTCTCCATCTGATGTGGCTGGCTTTTTTATCCGCTCTCTTCTTCCTCCTCTTTCTCCAAAAAAAAAAAAAAAAAAAAAAAGCTGTTTCTAAATTGGTGGTGGTTTGTAAAATCTGGAGCATATTAACATATATGTGTGTGTGTGTGTGTGTGTAAGGATATTTCCAGACATTAGTGGAAAATGGAATTAAAAGAAAAATTTGTCTTAGTGCAAAAAGTTTTGAAATTGGCTGGAGCCACGGCTCACTTGGCTAATCCTCCATTTGCGGCACTGGCACCCTGGGTTCTAGTCCCGGTTGGGGCACCGGATTCTGTCCCGGTTGCTCCTTTTCCAGTCCAGCTCTCTGCTGTGGCCCAGGAAGGCAGTGGAGGATGGCCCAGGTCCTTGAGCCCTGTACCCACATGGGAGACCAGGAGGAAGCTCCTGGCTCCTGGCTTCGGATCAGCGCAGCGTGCTGGCTGTGGCAGCCATTTGAGGGGTGAACCAACAGAAAGGAAGACCTTTCTCTCTGTCTCTCTCTCTCACTGTCTAACTGCCTGTCCAAAAAAAAAAAAGTTTTGAAATCTATGCATGGTTTTCTCATAATAGATATTTCCATGGATTTTTTAAAGATTTATTTATTTATTTATTTGAAATGTACAGTTACAGGCAGTGAGAGGGAGAGATAGAGAGAAAGGTTTTCCTTCTGTTCGTTCACTCCCCAAATGGCTGCAACGGCTGGAGCTGGGCTGATTTGAAGCCAGGAGTCAGGAGCTTCTTCTGGGTTTCCCACGTGGGTACAGGGGCCCAAAGACTTGGACCACTTTCTACTGCTTTCCCAGGCCACAGAAGAGAGCTGGATTGGAAGAGGAGCAGCCGGGACTAGAACTAGCGCCCATATTGGATGCTGGCACCACAGGCAGAGGATTAACCTATTGCACCACGGCACCAGCCCCTCCATCCTCCATGGATTTTTTTTTTTTTTTTTGACAAAGTTAGACAGTGAGAGAGAGACAGAGAGAAAGATCTTCCTTCCGTTGGTTCATTCCCCAAATGGCCACCACTGCCAGCGCTGTGCCGATCTGAAGCCAGGAGCCAGGTGCCTCCTCCTGGTCTCCCATGGGGTGCAGGGCCCAAGCACTTGGGCCATCCTCCATTGCCTTCCTGGGCCACAGCAGAGTGCTGGCCTGGAAGAGGAGCAACCGGGTCCAGAACCCTGCGCTCATATGGGATGCTGGTGCCACAGGCGGAGGATTAACCAAGTGAGCCAGGGCGCTGGCCCCCATGGATGTTTTGAAGTTCCTTTTTGTCTATGAATTTCAAACAATTTTTGCATTGAAATAAACTTCTTTTTGATTCCACTTTCCACAAACATTTTGAAGGAACTGCCTATGAATGTCTCCGCTGTGACCATATTGCAAATGAGGCTGAAACGTTGTTTCCTACTTTGAAGAATTACACTGCAGCAGTAATTTAACTGATGTTTTAGATAGGAGACAGTTCTCTGATGATTAGAGCTGTCCAGATTGGCTGGCAACTGAACCTCCATTCCTTCCCCCTCCTTTTCCTGGTTTTCACGGAAGCATCTCACATTCCACACAATTCTCCGCGCATGCTACTGACCCCTCAGCCTTCGGACCCCTCGGGTTGTAAGTGTCTGCAGAGGTCAGAGGTGTGCACATCCCTCCACTGGGTTTGCAGGCAACGCTTCCTGGAAACTGGCTGCTGTTTGGGGGAACAGAAGTCAAGGGGTTTCCCTGCCATTTGCACCCCTGAGTGCACCATTCAATTCTCTCGGAAAGCCCCTCAGAGAGAAGCGTGTTTGACTTTAAAAACAAAGTGTTTGCTTCTGCGCGGCTACAGAACCTCAGTATGTCAGAACTGGAAGGAACAAAATTCAATGACCGCCAAAGAAATAAAGGTAAGAAAATAAGTACACCAAGTTTAGTATAAACAGAGGCGGAAAAATATATTTTATGACAGCAATAAGATTTTTAAGGAAAAGCAGGCATTAGAGTTAAACATAAATGTGAGAGATGTTTTTAAAATGGAAAATACTTGGCAGCGTTTTCTAGGCCAGCCTACGTTAGCCAATAATGTATTTCTGGTCCTTTGAAGTTACTGCTTTGATTCAAGTGGGGTTTTTTTTCATACGTGATTTTAAAATTCATTCATTCATAAGTCTAAAAATTATCAAATATCTTAATAAAGCCGTTATCTGCTAAAGTCTTATCAGTGTTTACTCTTGCTTTTGTGAGACCTACTCATAGTCACTGTGGAATGGAGGGTTTATGGGCAGACTTGGTAATTTGAATGGCTATTACATTTGTTCAGCCACAAGTGACAGTGGCTAGAACAAATATGAGTTGTCTTAGTTTCACACAACACGTAGTTGTGTGGGGTGGTTGCTGGAGCTATTTTGGTTACCCAGCCACGGCAGAGTCAATATCTCTGTGATTGCTTGAAGTTGGCTTTGTCCTCCCAATTCGAAGCTGGCTGCATAGGGCCAGCTTGTCAGGACTATGTCTGTTATGATGAAAGCAGTCTTCAAGAAATCCCCAACAGACGTTTATCCCCATCCCATTGACAAGACCTGTGTCATGGAACCACTCCAGGGAAGCACGGACCTTTCAGCAGAGGCAGCAAAGGGAGAGGAGTTTCAGAGATGGTTCATGAGTCACTGAACTCACAATGCCCATCAGCTATTTCTCTGGGTATTCCTGATACATGATAGGATGTCACTGATCTTGGGAATTAATAGCTTTCTGGGTTCTGAGTCACTTGGCTTTAAACTACCAACGTCATCCAGTCTGTTTTAACTCAAGATAAGAAATGAAAGGAAATCTTAAAAGGGGTAAATGGAATAAAGAACTCCCAAAATTATGCCTACATCCTGACCCCCAAACCTGTGATCTTAAGATAGATAGGCTGGTGCCACGGCTCACTAGGCTAATCCTCCGCCTGTGGCACCAGCACACTGGGTCGGGGCACCAGATTCTGTCCCAGTTGCCCCTCTTCCAGGCCAGCTCTCTGCTGTGGCCCGGGAGTGTAGTGGAGGATGGCCCAAGTGCTTGGGCCCTGCACCCGCATGGGAGACCAGGAAGAAGCACCTGGCTCCTGGCTTCAGATCAGCGCGGTGCACCAGTCGCAGAGGCCATTGGGGGGTGAACCAACTGCAAAAGGAAGACCTTTCTCTGTCTCTCTCTCACTGTCCACTCTCCCTGTCAAAAAAAAAAAGTTTGATGGGAGACTATCGTGGATTATCTGAGTGAACCAGTACCGTTGCGAATTTCCTTAGGAGAGAGAGGCAGGAGTGCCAAAGCTATAGAAGAAAATGTGCTGATGGGAGCAAAGAATGATGGGAGAGAGAAAGAGAGATTGGAAGATGCTGCACTGCAGACTTGGAAGATGGAGGAAGGAGCCAGGAGTGCTCCCACCCCCTGAAGCTGGGAGAGGCCAGGAAATGGATCACCTCTGGAGCCTCCAGAATGAAATCTGCCCTGCCAAGGCTTTCATTTTCAGTCAAACTGTAAGTTGACAAATTTGTGCTATTTTAAGCCACTGAATTTGTGGTGATCTGTTACAGCAACAGTAGGAAACAAGTACAGTAATCAGGTCAGATTAGAATGGAAACTTCAAGTTGCCCTTGAAAAGTGAAAATTAATGCCTTATTTGGGCACACCCACAAGCCTGTGAATTCTCTCCTGTAGGCATACAAAATAGCTGCAGTAATCACTAACACTTATTGGATATTTACTCTGTCCCTAGAAAGAGAAAAGCACATTGTAGGCATTTAATTCCATCCCCATCACAACCCTCAGTGGCACGGGCTAACAGTGTTGTCCATTTTTCTGAGCAAAGGTGAATAGAGACAGCTCTCACAGTCAGCTATGTTGGCCCAGGGTGGCGGGTTGTTGATCTGAATGTCTGTGAGCAGTGTTATCAGCTGGTCAGGCTCACAGGAAGTAGTTGGCTGCTATATCAGCAACTTAGGAATCCAAGACATCACACAGGACACAAGGAGTCACTTAGAAAGCTCTCCGCCCACTCAGCGCAAACACTGGGAAGAACTTGACCGAAGGCTGGAATTCCAGCAGAACTTGGTGGAAGGTTGAATTGTACAGAAAGCCCTGTGTGTTGTCGCTGAACTGCAAGAGAAGACCAAGGTGCTATTAACAGAGACAATACAGGCCTGGCAAAGGCTGTCTATTTTTTTTCTTTTTAAGATTTATTTATGTATTTGAAACACAGAGTTACAGAGAGAGACAGAGAGAGAGGTCTTCCATCCAGTAGTTCACTCCCCAAATGGCCACACAGTGGGAGCTGGACTGATCTGAAGCCAGGAGCTTCTTCTGGGACTCCTACATGGATGCAGCAGCCCAAGCACTTGGGCCATCCTCCATTGCTTTCCCAGGTGCATTAGCAGGGAGCTGGATTGGAAGTGGAGCAGCCAGGACTCGAACCAGCATCCATATAGAATGCTGGCACTGCAGAAGACATCTTAACCTGCTGTACCACAGCATCAGTCCTGGGAGAAGCCGTCTAAGTAATTCACCAATAATTTAAGAGAAAAAAAACACAGTGCTATCAGATGAAAAAAAATTTTAGCTTTCTTAAAGGAATGTTGGAACCCTGATGAGTTAAAACAACAAATAATTTTAATGTGAAATGCATAAGCAAACCTATAGACACAGAAACAAACACTATATATTCTCTCTCATATGTAGAAGTTTAAAAAAAAAAGTTCATCTAAACTTAATGATTCCTAGAGGCTAGGAAGGGTTGGAGGAGGAAGTATAGGGGAAGATTGGATAACAGGTACCAAAGCACAGTCGACAGGGGCGTTGCACACACCGTGGGGTGACTACAGCTCAGGATGATGTATCCCATACTGCATGAAGAACTGGAAGAGAGGAGCTGGTAGGCTCCAAAGCTAAAGAAAAGGTAAGGAAATGTAAGGGTTAAATTATCTGATTCGATCAGTTTACACTGTATACATCTGTTGAAATATTTCACATGTGATATTTCACAATTAACATATAATGTTAATTAAAAAGTTAAAAACATTTTCAATTAAAAAGCATATCCAGAAACCCTCACTTTGCAGAGTTCTGATACACAAGAGTTTCAGTTAAAACAGCCTCATGCAAAACAAGGGCCGCCTGCATTATGTTCTCAAAAGGGCCAAGGGAAATAATCCGGAAAGGTTCTCTGTAAAGATTCAGGTATCAAAAATCTGTTAGATGTGACTGCCTGGCGTACTGGGTCGCTCAATGGTAACTTTTTTATAGTGCATCACAAATTCTTTATTTTATATAAATTTTTTAAAGATTTATTTATTTACTTGAAAGTCAGATAAAGAGAGCGAGCAGAGAGAGAGAGAGAGAGAGAGAGAGAGAGAGAGGGGTCTTCCAGCCACTGGTTCACTCCCCAATTAGCCGCCAAGCTGGGGCTATGCTGATCCGAATCCAGGAGCCAGGAGCTTCTTCTGGGTCTCCCATGTGGGTGCAGGGGCCCAAGGACTTGGGCCATCCTGCACTGCTTTCCCAGGCCATAACAGAGAGCTGGATCAATAGTGAACAGCCGGGACACGAACCAGCACCCATACGGGATGCCGGCACTGCAGGCGTGGCTTTACCCGCTACACCACAGCGCCAGTCCCAGTGCATCACAAATTCTAATACAGAAAAAGCAACTCTTTTAAACAAGGTTTTTATAAAGACAACTTCAAAACCTTTGATTTACTATCACCTATTTTGGTGTTTGGTAAAAAAATATTTCAAAACATAAACAAAAATATTAAGTTTTTCAAAAAGTGGTTTTTGGAATGGACATTCAGCCTAGTGGGTAACACAGCTCCCAGCTCCCTGCTTGGGTCCTGGCTCAGCACTGGCTCTTGTGGGTATTTGGGGAATGAGTCAGTGGATGGGAGTGCCTTCTCTCTCTAAACAAACAGACAAAGCTGTTGAAGCTATAAGAAGAGTTAAGGAATACCAACAACTTGTTTATATTACATACAAACACCAGCCTCAGAGTGAGAGCCTGTGAGCCAGGCAGCTTTTATGTGATCAGAATGATCACGATCTCAAAGAGACATCGAAGTTCATTGTGAAGCCGGCCTCTATGTGTTTTATGTAAAAAGGAAAAAGAAAAAAGGCAAACCAAGCAACACTATCTCCTCTCAGAGATCTGCTTTTCTCTGTGTTACAGCTTGATTTCCCATCAGTCCAAAACGTTGTCATTGAGTCACGCCAGAAAGAGGCCCCAAAATAACCGTGGCTTGTCCCCGGAAGGGAGAATTCTAATCTCAAGCTGAGTTCTGGATCCTTATGGGAGGACAAGAAAATGTGTCTCATTCTTAGGGAACGAAAAGCAATACGCAAACAAGGAAATCACACAATGAGTTCTGGAGTTTCAAAAAAATAATTCCATGAGGTGTTGTGCTGACTGCATGACTTAAGGATGATTTTCTGGGGGGTGGGGGTAGACCTTTTTATCTCAGACTCTTTTTGCATCATTACCCTTTGTCCTGGAAGATGACAGTCCTGGAGGTTACTTCCTGTGCACGTACGGGTGGCCGAAAGGAATGAGGCATAACCGGCCGTGTCAGCCCTGTTTCCTCTTGTTTCCATGTCACTGTCGGGCTGTGACCTGGCTTCCAGGACCCACTGCTATTTCGAGGGACTCAGACCTGGCACAGTGGGGAGACTGGCAGTAGTCTGTGGTTTTTCCGCTTGACGGGCTTCTTTGTCATTTCCAACTCTTGTCACCAGCGTTGTGTGGCGTCTCATCGGGTCTTGGATGCACTTCAAAGACCTCTCTTGTCTGCCCTTTTGCAGACTGTCACAGTGACAACCTTTTCGTTATGGTGAGACTTAGCATAAGAATTTCAGGCTCATGTTGGAAGGGATTCATGAGCTCTAAACAGATCACAAGTGGTAACCACATGGCCAACAACACTGCATCACTGTCTTTCTGGGCCTATTCACTGTATCTCGCTCATTCTTTTTATTCAGCCTTCAACACTAAGTCACTGTTTGGGAGGATAACTGTATACTGCCTGGATCCTGTCTTCATCAAGAGTCATAGGGCAGGGCCAGCATTCTGGCGTAGCGAGTAAAGCCACCATCTGTGACACCGGCACCCCATATGGGTGCCTGTTCATATCCCGGCTGCTCCACTTCCAATCCAGCTCCCTGCTAACGTGCCGGGGAAAAGCAGCGGAAGACGGACCAAGTGTGTGGGCCCTTGCTACCCATGCAGGAGACCTGGAAGCAGCTCCTGGCTCCTGGCTTTGGTCTGGCCCAGCCCTGGCCATTGCAGCCCTCTGGGGAGTGAACCACCAGATAGAAGATCTCTCCATGTATGTCTCTACCCTGCCTCTGTAACTCAGGACTTCCCTTCTTAACAGCTGCTCCACCAATGAGCAGTCATCTAATGAGCACAGTGTTTTTTTTTGTTTTTGTTTTTTTGTTTTTGTTTTTGACAGGCAGAGTGGACAGTGAGAGAGAGAGACAGAGAGAAAGGTCTTCCTTTGCCGTTGATTCACCCTCCTCAGCACCGCGCTGATCCAATGGCAGGAGCCAGGTGCTTCTCCTGGTCTCCTATGCGGGTGCAGGGCCCAAGGACTTGGGCCATCCTCCACTGCCTTCCCGGACCATAGCAGAGAGCTGGCCTGGAAGAGGGGCAACCGGGACAGAATCCGATGCCCCGACCGGGACTAGAACCCAGTGTGCCAGCGCTGCAGGCGGAGGATTAGTCTATTGAGCCGCGGCGCTAGCCTCAGTGTTCTAATAGACCTCACGAAAATACACTGTTTTGCAACCAGTAAACTTGGAAAATTGGTTGTCTTTTGGAGGCCCACTTGTGACAGATTCTCCAGCACACCATTTGCTGTGGCGCACTTCTTGAGCCTTACATGATATTCTGAATTTTCATATGCCTTTTCCAGCCTCCTTCTAGCTCACGTGACGTCTGAATGTGGGACTAAGGGAGGTGGAGTTCAAAGCTAGCCTTTTGCACATGTGGACTTGGTCCCCTTGAACAGTTAACAGCCCACTGCATACAAAACAGATGGCAAGACTTTCTTCTATTCTCTTGCTTCACGTTAGATGAAAGGGACATGCCATGACCTCTGATTCTGAAGACTGAAATGCCTCTTTCAAAAAATAAATAAATAAATGTTTTGTGTGTATTTAAAGTTTGCAACCTGACATTATAGGATCCATCTAGACAGTAGAAACAGTTACTAGAATAGACCAAATGAACACATCCTGGTAACATGAATGAATAACAAATGAACAATCCTGGTAAGTTGCAATACTCCAAATGTTGTCCCCCTCTCTGTCTTTGTCCATCCCTGTGGCAGAACTCCAAGGCAAAATTTGTGTGAATTTACCAGTGACAATAGTGCTCACAGAGCAATTTTCTCTTAATGATAATGAAGACATTCCAGAGACAGAGAAACCGAGGCACACAGTGTTGGCAATGAAATGCTTGGGACAGATGGGAGTATTGGCAGGAGCTGGTTCTGGTCATGAGCAGATGTACTAGAGGTTGGGTACTGTTGTGGGGGCCGGAGGAGGTCTCTGATTTCCAGGACAGGATGATATTTGAAGAGGCAAACCCAACAATATTGACTTTAACAAAGAGGAGTTGACTCCAGTGATGGAGAATCTGTGAAGAAGCAGTCCTCCAGGGCTGGGCAGCCAGGCAGACGACCCGTGGCTATGGGGAGATGTCAGCAAAGAGCAGTCCCAGCTGCAGGCTCAGGATCAGGTTCTGGGAATGGAACACAGAAGTGCACCTGATCTCCGGTACTGAACCAGAGTTGGTTGTCTGCGCAGCTACCAGAGGAGGCGCTTGAAAACCCAAACCTAAATACATCAAACCTTAACGATCATAGAACTCAACAGAGGGTGTCTGGCCTCATACATAAGACTGCTTTTTTTTACTTCCTCCTCAGGCACACCCTGGAAGGCAGCAGGTAACGGCTCAAGTGCTTGGGTTCTTGCCACCCACTTGTGAGACCTGGAGGGAGTTCCAAGCCCCTGGTTCAGCCTGTCCAAGCTCTGGTTGTTATGGGCTTTTGGAGAGTGAACAAGGAGAAGGAAGATTTCTCTCTCTCTCTTTCAAATAAATGAAAATTGAATTAGTTTTTTTTAAAAAAACTATAGTATCATCTGAGGCCTGATCTAAGGAGGAAGTGAGAGGTCAGCTATCCAAGAGGACAGGGGAGGCCAAGAGCTGAGGACCAGCTGAGGAAATGAGTTGACCCTCACCTCCAGTGTTGTCTGGACACTGGGAGCCCAGCTGTGCTGTTCCATCCTTGCTGGCCCACTTGTAGTCAGGTGGACCAGATGAAGAGGGCCACAACTGTCAGGAAACCTAAAACCTAAAAGCCCCTCAGGCATTCCCATGGGAAGCACTGCCAGGAAACTGCCCAACTAGCATTGAAATTTGGCCTTGTGTTGGCACCAGTCCTTGCTCTTATAGGCCAGGGGGAAAAAGTTTTGAGTGCAAAAATCTTAATGCTCAATTTGTTTAATATGGAAAATATAAGAAACAATCAAAATCACATGGGATATCATTAACATCAAAACCAGCTTTGGCCAAATTGAATGCAGTCATCACAGACCATGGGGTTTTTTTGTTTGTGTGTTTGTTTGTTGGTCAGTTGATTTTATAATTTATTTATTTATTTGAAAGGCTGAGTGACAGAGAGAGAGGGAGAGATAGAAAGATCAACCATCTGCCGATTCACTCTCCAAATGCCTGTGGGTTGGACCAGACCAAAGGCAGGAGCCAGGAATTCTATCCTGGTCTCCCAGATGGGTATCAGGGACCCACGTACTTGGCTCATCATTCATGGCCTCCCGGGTGCATTAACAGGAAACTGGGTTGGAATCACAGAGTAGCTTTATACAAAATTTCCTTATGTATCAAGAAGATTGCCTGGGCTCCAGGTACCATATTATCACAGCAGCAACTCTTCAGCATTTGGTGGTTGGGGACAAGTATGTGAGCCTTAAGTAATTTTTAAAAAATATCATGTAGGATCTCTGTCTTTAATGTGCTGTACACTATTATTTAATGCTATAACTAGTACTCCAACAGTATTTTTTCACTTTGTGTTGCTATGTGGGGGCAAACTGTTGAAATCTTTATTTAATATATACTAAACTGATCTTCTGTATATAAAGAGAATTGAAAATGAATCTTGATGTGAATGGAAGGGGAGAGGGAGCGGGAAAGGGGAGGGTTGTGGGTGGCAGGGAAGTTATGGGGGGGGGGAAGCCATTGTAATCCATAAGCTGTACTTTGGAAATTTATATTCATTATATAAAAGTTAAAAAAAAAAAGAAAACCATCGTCAGGTGGGAAAACTATGTCTTTATTTTTTTGAAATCTCATAAAGGGTATAGGAGTGACATGACATAAAGGGAAGGGTGAACTTCAGTGAAAAAAATGCGAACAGGCCAGTTGATCCCCTTTCACCCGCTGCAAGAAAGAGTCGGGGCCAGAGGCGGTAGGTTCCTGAGCAACAGGTAATCTGAGAGAAGCAGGACAGATTGATGGGCCCGTGGGGTGAGGGAGGGCACAGGTAGTACACAAGATCCTCAGGAAAAGGGAGGTGTGAGTTGGTGCCAAGAATCTGAGGATAAAGAAGGAAGACGAAAGGGGAAGAGACTGGGTCACTTAGATGCAAAGAAGCCAAAGTACGAGGTAGCTGGGAAGCCCATGGTAGGGACTTGTTGCTTCATTCCACATTCTGATGAGCAAGCCTCAGCTCCTCCTTGTTCCCTTTCTATTATGTTCTCTGGTAGCCCTCTCCCCCAGGAGATGGGACAACTAATTCAGACTCCACCAGATAGTTTGGGGCCTGGGCTTATGGGTATCACGCTCATACTGGTGATGGTGATGAGTGAGCTGAGAAGATGTGAGAGTCTTCTAGGTGTTTGCAAACAGAGGGAGAAGAGGGAAGTCTGCCCATGGCAGTGTATACCATTCCCGGTACTCTGGAATAACTCTCCCCAGTGTTCAGATTTGCCATATCAAGTAGAAATATGAAAATACAGCTAGTGCGTAAGTTCCTACTCAGGAATATCTGCCCTCAATCCAGTCAACCTGTGTACTCTCTTCTCCTAATTCATCACAAGAACTTGCCTCACCTTCATTATTTCTCTTTAAGATATTTGGAATGACATCTCTCAACAGCCAAAACAGTCCTAAGTACATTTATTTGTTTATGACATTGATGAGGGATATTCAAAACGTTTATAGAATGTGTATATTATGAAAAAAACCTACACATGAGTCACCAAAATTAAATAAACTGGCCATTTATTTCCATTTCCCATTAATTGGTTGAAGTGCTCTCATACTTCAAACAGCTCTCACCCACTTTCAGAAAGGATCTGAGAGTTACATTGAGGTTGAAGAACTATGTGGACAAAAGAGGAAGCAAATCTTCTAGCTGAAATAGTTACTGTAATGGACTCAGTTAAAAAGAAATTGATTGAGAAAGCAAAATTTCTAGATACATCGTCTATGTCTACTAATATCTCAGAGAAGACTCATTTCAATATAGTAATAATGTCAATTGAAATGTGTCTGATTAAAATTGTGTCTCATATCCATGGAGGAAAATTACCCCAAAGGTTAGTAAATATGTTAATATTGATCTCAGCTAAAAAGCCCTTAGATATCTATTACCATATAAAGGCAATCATTTGGAAAAAACCAAACATGAAAGACAAGCAAGGATGCCTAGTCACAAATGTGGAGACCAGAAATAGAGTAAAGAGAAGGAGTGCTGAACTAAAAAAAAAAAAAAAGTATGGATTTTGAAATTAGGCCTCATAGGTTCAGTTTGGCTTTATGCTAACTGGCTGTGGTGTATAATCTCTCTGGGCTTCAACTTCTTCATCTAAATCTTTGAAAGTTATTGTGAGGAATAGAGATAGTTATTGCACACAGCAGGCACTCAATAAATGGTATTTATTAACTGAGCACACACAATCATCCAGGAGTGAGTCTGGGTACTAGAATCAGAGTGGGCAGGAAAGAAATCTTTTTCCTCTGTGCTGTTTATGCTGTCATGGGGGCAAATAGCTGACAAGCACACAAGGGTGGAAGAAAGTTTTTGAGAGTGATAGCTGCTATTAAAAAGAATACCTGAGCAATAGGGTAGAGGTTGTCTTGGGGCAAAGGCTAGCTCCTATAGCTAAGCAATCAGAGAAGGCCTCTGAGGAGGGAGCATTGTCTTGGAGGGTTGAAAGATAAAGGAACCCAGAGCCAGTCAAGATCCTAAGAGAGAATATTCCAACCCGAAAAAATGGCAGAGAGAAAAAGGCTGAGACCACAATAAACCTAGGATTTTTTCAAAGACAGGGAAAGACCAATGAGTCCTGTGAGAGAAGAGTATGAAGTGACAGGGAGAGGTACAAGATTAAGTTCAAGGTGTCAGTAGCTCTATTACATCCTTGAGGCTCAAATAGGGTTTAGAGTCTCTTTTAACTATAATAGGAAATGGTGGTATAGTTTTAAGCAGGGGATGAGATGATCATCTTTGAAAAGAACATTCTGTATAACAGAAGAGTGAAGGGGAGTGTCCCTGGGTAGAGAAAGCATGGAGGAGGGTAAGCCATTAGGAAGTTAGTGGGGCAGCTCAGGTGAAAGACGATGGCTCTCTGGGCTAGCCTTGGAGCTGCAGAGAAGGCGAGATATGGTTGGACTAGGAATACAGCTTGAAGGTGGAGGTGACAGGACTTCCCTAAGAATTGGGTTGAGGGAAAGAACAGGTCAGAGGTGATTTGCAGGTACTAGAGCTCAGCTATGTTTAGGTTCTGCCATGGTGGGGAAGAGCTGGGGGGATGGCTGGGGATCAGTGGTGTTAGAGCGTGAGACTCTTAAATGGAATCAGGATCACACTTGGCAGATGTTCGCATGAAGTATAATGTAAACTTGCACGATGCAAAACAGCCAATTCAGGTTTACCAAATTTAAAACAAAAGGTTAACACTTTTAGAAGCTGCAATTCACTATATTTCAAGATCTTCTTGAAAGCATATTTAAATGCCTCTTAAGCTGTCTTTATTCATATACCAGGGTTGACTTAGTTCAAAGCGTATTTTCTCTTGGGTCATCAAAGCATGAGAGGAGCAATTCATGATTTCCGTGTAGTGCCAGAAACATGGCCTCCCTGCCAACAAGACTCTTCCAGCACAGAACTGATTCAAGATAAACTCTGCTTCACTGGTTCACATCTTCTCATGGTTCAAGTCCTTCCTTCTGTAAAGAAAAAAAAAGCAATAGAGGAGACTTCAGAGCTATATTTCTCTAGATGTCTCAGTTATATACAAGCTGCCCTGGCATCGATTATGATAAACCGATCTGGGTTGAATTCCTCTGGCACTGTGGCTAACATATTCCCAAGATTTCCCAGATATGACATTTGTGGATAAGTCTAAGCATGATTATGCTGCTAAATTTCCAGCTGAAATGAGTATTAGGCAGTGACTCACACTTACCTGTCTCTAACACCCAGTTACCTATGTTGAGATATCAGCAATGTGCTGAGAGCCAGTTGCAATGACACTTACTATGCATTAAATGTCTGCTCTATATGAGGCTTATACATTAAAGCTCTTAATAATTACAAAATAATTTTTGCAAGATTTTCATTTTAGAGACAAGAAAACTGAAGCTCAAAGAGACTATTATTTGCCCAAAAGTGGGACTGGGTTTGTGCACAATAGCTCTCTGCCTAGGATATTATATTACTCTCATCAGTAAGATAAACATCATGGATGGTGACAATGATAATAGAGCAAGCTGAAGATGTAGGAATGATTTGTCACAGTGGCAGAAGCTTACTTTCACAGAGTTCTCCAGACTGCTAATTCTTATTATTTGTAGTAGTCATGTTTTATAGAGTCTCCGTATATGCCAAACCATGAATCCTATGGGAAATATAGTGTTAGGTTCCTGTGAGCCTAACATAACATTTCTCTCAATCAATCAACAAGCAGAACTTGTTTTATGTGTGTTTCTGTTTAAAGACATCTTATTTTATAGATTCATTAACATTCAGCTCATGACCAGAACAGCATAACTCATGCCTAAACGGAGCTTATCTAACACATTATTTTCTCTGTGAGGCACATCACAGCCTTCTTCAGATACATGCACTAGAAACTTCTTCAGCTCTACGCACAAGGTGAAATTGCCCAAAGGAAAAAAGATATGACCCTGAAAACAGTACTCATTAAGTGGTGGGAGGCTGAAGGAAGATACAAAATGCACTGTGTTGGGAATGAGCAGAGTATTGCAGTGTGAGCTAAGCAAACCAGGATAACCATGGCCATATTTGAAGGGGGGGGAGGATACAAGGAAACTTTTAAAGGCAAAACGAATAGCATTGCATAAGTTATTTTGAAACAATCATCCCTGGTCACAAGGATTGATAACGAGGGTTTCCAGGGACTGATGACAAGGATGGTGCCAGTCCAAGACTGCACAGTTATGGAACAGATCTTCTGGCAGGAGTGCTCTTTGGGTAAGTTTGCAGTGGTCTTTATGCAAGGTTGTGGCCCTGGTGGTTTTTTTTTTTTTTAAGAAATTTATTTTTATTTGAAAGGCAGAGTTACAGAAAGAGAGAGATCTTCCATCTGCTGATTCACTTCCCGAATGACTGCAAGAATCAGTGCTGATCCGTGCCAAGGCCAAGAGCCTGGAATTCCACTGGAGTCTCTCCCATGGGTACAGGGGCAGAAGGGCCTGGGTCATCCTCCTCTGCTTTCCCAGGCACATTTGCCGGGAGCCGGATCAGAAGTAGAACAGCCAGGACTCGAACAGGCACTCATATGGGATGCCAGTGGCAGGGGCAGCTTACCACAGAGCAGAGACTCTTGTTATAGTTCTTTTTTTTTAAACTTTTATTTAATGAACATAAATTTCCAAAATACAGTTTATGGATTACAATGGCTTCCCCCCCATAACTTCCCCCCACCTGCAACCCTCCCCTCTCCCCCTCCATTCACATCAAGATTCATTTTCAATTATCTTTATATACAGAAGATCAATTTAGCATATATTAAGTAAAGCTTTCAACAGTTTGCACCCACACAGAAACACAAAGTGAAAAATACTGTTTGAGTACTAGTTATAGCATTAATTCACTTGGCAACTCATGACATGTGATAGTTCTTGTTATCAGGCATGGTCCATGAGGCCCTTTCCCTCACAGCCTCTTGCTTTTACTTATATTTTTTTGTCAGGGCTTGACATAAGCAATGGCATTTTTATTAGAATAATAATGATAACTTTCACAAGAGAGAATAAGATAGGGTACTTAATAAGTATCTGTAGTACAATCTATTTCCCACTGTGGTAAGTCCTTAAGCGTATGGGAACAACACCCAGGTATATTTAGGAGACTCTTAACAGTGCTTTCCAAGCCAGACTCCAAGAAGACAGCTAGTGTCTGAGTCGGCTCAAGTTACTGTAGCAACATACCATCAATGGGTGCCTTAAGCAAAAACAAAAAACATTTATTTCTGAATTCCACAATTAGGGCACCAGCAAACATGGCATGTAGTAAGGGCTCACTTCCTGGCTCATTGCCAGTGTCTTCACACTATGTCCTCACATGGCACAGGGGAGAAGAAAGCTCTCTTGAGATTCTAGGCCCACTCCTGAGGGCTCTACTCTCATGACCTCATCTAATCCTAATCCCCTCTGAAAGATTGCTCCTTCCAATCTGCACAACACAGGGCAAGGGTTCATCATAGGAATTTTGGAAGGGCACAAGCGTTGAACCCACAGCATCCATAGAAAAGCGTTCCTTTTGAATGGCATTGGGACAATCTGGCTTGTGAATCTTGGACTAGCAATGCCTGGAAGAGAAGGCTGTGCAGCTGGGTCTTAGCACAGCCTTGCAGAGCCCTGCATACCACGGAATAATAAGGGCAGAGAATGGAGGGGCTCAGCAGTGGGTGGATGGCAAGAGACATGAAAAAAGAGGGAAGTACAGACATGGGGGCTTCCCAGATGCTCAGAGCCACAATGCCAGTGTCCGGACAGGATGGGTGACATGGGTGCCAGCCACCTTTCCCCAAAGACCAAAGTGCAATCACACAGTAGCGATCAAGGGCACAGGACTGCATGAGAATTCAGGTTACTCCTAGGCTCCCTGGGTCATGAGGTCACTCTTGAGGGAAAGTGAAATCTCTGAATTTAACCAAATTCTTACTTAAAGAGGCAAAATGTTACAGCAGAAATGTTGAGTTACCTTAAATTGGAAAAACTACAAATTGTAGGTGATCAGTAATGGAGTCTACAAATGGAGCTGAGCTGAGTGCAACTACAGAAAGAGTAAAAATGTTCTCCTAAATCTTCACAGCTGATTTGTGCCTACAAATGGTGAACTTGTTTCAGGTGCTGTCGTGTGAGGCACCAACAAAAGGCCCCATAGCCCATAGCATTTCAAAGCTGAGTTAGGAGGATAAGGTTAGGCATGGACTAGGAATAGTTGGGAAGGAAAGGAAATGAGGTGGCCTGCCAGGCAGGCTGGGGCCCAATCAGAGAAGAGGATGAGGACTTGGGTGGGGGCAATGGCTGAGCTGCACATACAGAAATGCTGGGGGCAGATGTACATGAGAGGCCTCTTTGTGTAGCTGTGAAATTCCCTGCAGAGAATTGCAAGCATTGCTGCAGAAACATTAGCGAATGTGCCTGCTTTGCCATGCTCTGCCCACACTTCTCACAGAATTAACTCCTGAGTAGAGGCAGTGACCAGGGGCCGCAAGTCCACTGCCTTCCAGTGGTTGCCCCAATGGAAGGGACTGAGGCTGCTCCCACACACTGGACACAATGCACCCACACAGGTCAAATTGGCAGCCATTTCTGGGAATTTGGAGTCAGGTTGCAGGGGCTCTGGTTTCTAACTCTCAACATTTAGGGAAGATGAGACTCAACGTGAGATTCCCAAGCTCTCCCACCATGTATGTGTTCAGGCCTGGGGCCGCAAGGTCTTTGATCTCCAGGTTCTTTGATATTTAGGATGTGGTTATAGTATTTAGTAGACTAGGTTTAAATCTTTAGTGACTTACAAGAAGTATGCTTGCCTATTTTAAAGATCACAGGGCAGGCATTCTGACACAGCAGGGTAAGCCTCTGCCTGCATCCTAGATCAGAGTGTCTTGGAGAGAGTCCTGCCTCTTCTTCCAATCCAGCTTCCTGCTATTGTACCTGGGAGGCAACAAAGGATGGCTCAAGTACTTGAGTTGCTGCACCCAGATAGAATTCTCAGCTCCTGGTTTCAGCTTGCCCTAGCCTTGACTGTTGTGAGCATTTGGGGAATTAACCAACTGGTAGAAGACTTTCTCTCTCTCTCTCTCTTTCTTTCTCTCTCTCGATTGTATGTCACTCCGCCTTTCAGATAAATAAAAATGAATAAGCATTAAGAAAATAAATGCATTACGAATTTGTGTGATCAGAACTCCAAGAACAAAACTGTGATTGAGCTCACTATGCAGAGAATCCAGGCATTGGATAATATCCATTCTGCTGCTGGATTTTACATGGTGACCAAATAGAGACAGTTGAGGCAAAGGAATATGGGTGATCATCCGTTCCTAAGCATTCCCAGCAGTGGCATTCTGAGAGAATGAAAAAGAAGAGCTAACTTCCCAGCCAAGAAAACGAATCTGCTAGATTTTCCTACAAATTGAACAAAGTTCCAGCAAAACATATATATTGTCCTACAGACTGTATCACTATAGTGATGGGCCCCACAAATTTCAAAAGACCTCAACTCAAATAACTAAAGTCAATAGAAAACAAGTTACATTTTTCATTGCCATCAGAAATCCAATGATAAAACCAGAGAGGATTTGTCCCAGAAGAACCTCAACCTACAAACAGTGGCTCAAGTTTGATTTACTTGAGCCTGTGCCAACAAGTCCCAGGGCCCAACCAAGCTAATTGGTCAACAAACCCAAGATTTTGCTCTGAAAATCTTCTTATCCTTGGGATGGTATAATCACTAAAATCCCAGGCAAAGGGAAAATGAAGTTAAGAAACAAGTTGAAGCACATCCGACTTTTTAAGTCCACAGTGATATATGGTATCTAAACAGTGTTCTAACAATAGTGACATTATATATTGTTGGTCTACTTCTTCAGGTGTTAGGATAGCCATTCCCTGTGACTTCTGTAGCAAATTACCCAAAACTTTGTCTCTTTCAACAATAGAAGTGTCTTCTCTCATAGCCATGGAGAAGGGCAGAAGTCCAAAATCAAGGCTAGCTTGCCTCTAAAAGCTCTGGGAGAGAACCCATCCTTTGCATGTTCCAACTCCTGGGGGCTGCAACATCCAATGACCCCGTCCCTCTGGTCTCTGGCTGTGTAGTCACACGTACTCCTCCTCTGCCGTGTGTCCATCTAGCCTCCCTCTGTCATTCTCTTAGCAAGGTTTAAGTCCCACCCAGGAAACTCAGGCAACATGTAGCAATTTTAGGGACTAGAATCTGATATTTTTTGGTAGCCATAAATCAGCCTATGACAGAGTTCAAGAGAAAGTCTGATTTTAATTAATTTTTCAGATGTGTAAAATGTTATAGCCAATACATGAATATTTAAGGAATAAATTTTTATTTACTATTTGTGTAAGAATTATATGCATATTTAAGGGAAATAGGCTTACTTTTCAAACTCAGTTCTAAAAATTAATCTTTAAGAGTAATAAATTAAGCTTTTTAACAAAATAAAAACGGTAGCAAATATTATTCTCCACACAAAATCTTTTGGATCTTAAAGAATTTGTGATTTGTTTACCTGATACTTCCTTTCATTTGCATGTTTGTGTGTGTGTGTGTGCATCAGGTATCACCACCACCCCCCCACCATAGACTATTTATCATTGCTACCCTGTAAGATGAGGAGTGAACTGGACCCCCACAAAAGCAAACATTCTGAGTGCAGCCACCTACATATCCCTTTATTGACAGGAGCTGTGATGAACTGGAGCTCAACACACTGGCTCATCCATTGCCCACTGGCCACTGCCCACTAGCCTCTGGGGGACTTTCAGAGTTCACCAATTCACGGTTGATTGCCTCGTAATGACTTCTGTCTTGAGCTGGTGGGTTTAGTTTCTTTAGCAATGGACCATAAGGCTATTACAGAACACTTTGCTTCATTGATTCCCCTGTCCATGCTCAATGTGTCCCAGGTTCTAAAGCTCCTTTTTGAAGAAAGATATTTGCTGAGATGCATTTTTTACAATGCACTCTATTCCATGAGGCCCTTGGCTAAGTTCAGGGGTTGCTCAAAGAAAGTTCTGGAGAACAGTTTTGCCATAAGTCATCTGCCCCTCCACTAAGCATATCCCATTCCCAAGATAATTCCTTTCCTTTCAGGACCAGCTTTGTGGCGTAACAGATAAAGCTGCTGCCTGGGATGCTGCCTGGGATGCCAGCATCCCTTATGGGCACCAGTTCAAGTTCCTGCTGCTCCATTTCCAATCTAGCTCTCTGCTAATGGCCTGGGAAAAGAAGCAGAAGACGACCGCTGCCATCCATGTGGGAAACCCAGTTGAAGCTCCTGGTTCCTGGCTTTGGCCTGACCCAACTCTAGCCACTGCGGTCACTTGCGGAGTGAATCATCAGATGGAAGATCTCTCTCTCTCTCTTTGTGTAACTCTGACTTTCAAATAATTAAATAAATCTTTTTTTTTTAAAGATAATTCTTTTCCTGAATGTTGGTACTGCTTTTCCTCCACCCCTGTCTCAAAAGGCTTCTGCATGCCCGAGCAGAGGGATGACCCCACCTCATGGGATTTGCATAAGTTGCATGAAGTGGGACTCTCCAGAAAAGTGGCAGTTGATGAAGGAGTCTCAGCGACACTTAGGATGGCTTTCATCTCCCCACCGTGTAGCCCTCCTGCTTATTATCTGTCTGCCACAACCATGTCCACCACAGAAGATTTTTCCTCCGATCCTCTTTCAATTTTCTATGTGGTCAAAGTGGTTGGCCAACACTATTTTATGCTGCTTTCCTTTTTGAAAATGATTCTATTAAATACAATGTAAAGGATGAGTCATAGTAACTCCAGGCCATTAATTCCGTAGATTTCATCAAGCACCATAGAGTATTAGCAATTATGGTCAGCACACGTGGCTTTGATCTTCACAGGATGTTATACATAACAGCCCAGTCACCTTTCTTCCCAGGTGGCCAGGTCAACATGCCCTCGTTTGTGCAACTGAGGAAATTTAAGGGAGATAGTTAAAGTAACATATCCTACATCACCAAAATACATCATGTGCCCGAGAAGCATGTTTTTTATGATGATTAGGTAAAGGATAAATCACATCAAACTAGAGACATCTGAATAACACTAACTTAATATCATATTTGAGTCACTGAAACAGCATTTCCCAGATGTTCTGGGAGTTTCCCTGGCTGCCTTCCACTGCAGTACAAATGAGGACCAACCCAGCTAAGCCTTGGAGAAGAAGTGAAGTTTGGAGGGGACCCACATGGTCCCTGGAATGGTTTGTTCCTCCAGTGAGATATCAGTAGACGTGAGACACAAAGTAGACAGGGAGAGTAAAATGGAGAGGAATGAGAGAGGAGATGGGTTAATGACCTGGACAAGTCTAACTGGAAAGGCAATCCAATCTACTTTTCCATTTCTTCTAAGGTTTATGTTTTCTAATGTTGAGTCTTCCAACTCCCGAATGAAAGTAATGGTAGGAAGTTGGAGGGGGCATGCCGAATTAGCATAGTGATTTGGGATCATACAGGAAATTTCAAGTTCCTGTTTGCAGATTAAACATACCTCGATGGGATGGGCTTAGTCACTGAAGTGCCTGAGCGTGGGCTTCCTCCATGGGAATTTTTTTTGTGCTGTTCAGAATGGTGCATAAGAACTCTCCAAAGCCAAGGGCGAAGGGCAGTGACTAACTTGAAATTCCTTAATGGGGAAATTTCACAAAGGTCCCACCAGGGGTGGAAAAAAATGAGTCTTAAACTTTGGAAAACTTATCATATAAGTACATAAAATAAACAAAAAAGAGTGGCAAAATTTATTTCCCAGAAGACCTTGGTGGTGGCAAGGCCAAGGCCTGTGTCACCAACAAATCCCCAGAGATCTATTTTATTATAGAAACCATGGTAAAACTCACACAGAAATGCACGCTGTGTTTGGCAAAGTGTATTTCAAAATGATATTTTTCAACCAAAATAAAGTAAATTTATATAGTTGAATATACGTACACCCATCTCTGTGGCTCTCCACACAGAATGTGGTACAAAAAATGCAGAATTGGGGCCAGCGTTGTGTCACAGCAGGTTAAGCTGCTACCTGCACTGCTGGCATCCCATATGGGCGCCGGGTTTAAGTCCACATCCGATCCCATGTACCTGGGAAAAAGTGGAGGATAGTCCAAGTGCGTGGGCCCCTGACATTCACGTGAGAGACCCAGATGGAATTCCGTCCCAGCCATTGTAGCCATCTGGGGGAGTAAACCAACAAATGAAGATTTCTGTCTGTCTGTCTGTCTCTCTCTCTCTAATTCTGCCTTTCAAATTAATAAATAAATCTTCAAAAATAAACATAGAATTATAGAATTAAGAGGCATGAGGGGCTGGCGCTGTGGCGTAGTGGGTTAAGCCTCCGCCTGCAGTGCTGGCATCCCATACGAACGCTGGTTCAAGTCCTGGCTGCTCCACTTCCGATCCAGTTCTCTGTTATGGCCTGGGAAAGCAATAGAAGATGGCCCAAGTCCTTGGGCCCCTGCACCCATGTAGGAGACCTGGAAGAAGCTTCTGGCTCCTGGCTTCAGATCGGTGCAGCTCAGGCCACTGCCACCAATTGGGGAGTGAACCAGTGGATGGAAGACTTCTCTCTCTCTCTCTCTCTGCCTCTGCTTCTCTGTAATTCTGTCTTCAAATAAATAAATAAATCTTTAAAAAATTTTAGCCTGTTCTAGATGTATTATTATTATTTTTAATATATAGATTACTTTTTAGACTTTTTTATTACTCATTTATTTGAAAGACAGAGTTACAGAGAGGCAGAGAAAAAGAGAGGTCTTTCATCCTCTGGTTCACTCCCCAAATGGCCGCAACAGCTGGAGTGGGCTGATCCGAAGCCAGGAACCAGGGCCAGCGCTGCGGCTCAATAGGCTAATCCTCCGCCTGTGGCGCCGGCACACAGGGTTCTAGTCCCGGTCAGGGTGCCGGATTTTGTCACGGTTGCTCCTCTTCCAGGCCAGCTCTCTGCTATGGCCCGGGAGTGCAGTAGAGGATGGCCCAAGTCCTTGGGTCCTGTGATCTTAAGATAGAGAGATGGGCTGGTGCCACGGCTCACTAGGCTAATCCTCCGCCTGCGGCACCGGCACACTGGGTTCTAGTCCCGGTCGGGGCACTGGATTCTGTCCCAGTTGCCCCTCTTCCAAGCCAGCTCTCTGCTGTGGCCCAGGAGTGCAGTGGAGGATGGCCCAAGTCCTTGGGCCCTGCACCCGCATGGGAGACCAGGAGAAGCACCTGGCTCCTGGCTTTGGATCAGCGCAGTGCTCCGGCCGCAGTGCGTCGGCTGCAGTGGCCATTGGAGGGGGTGAACCAATGGAAAAAGAAGACCTTTCTCTCTGTCTCTCTCTCTCACTGTCCACTCTGCCTGTCAAAAGAAAAAAAAAAAAAAGAAGCCAGGAACCAGGAACTTCCTCTGGGTCTCCCATGAGGGTGCAGGGGCCCAAGAACTTGGGCCATCATCTACTGTTTTCCCAGGCCATAGCAGAGAGCTGGATCAGAAGTGGAGCAGCTAGGGCTCAAACCGGCGCCCATATGGGATGCCAGCACTGCAGATGGCAGCTTTACCTGTTATGCCACAGTGCCAGCCCCATGATTTATTATTTTTTTAAAGATTTATATTTTTTTGAAAGATTTATAGGGACTGGCACTTTGGTGCAGTAGGTTAATCCTCCGCCTGCAGCACCCAAAATGGCCTCAATGGCCAGGGCTGTACCAGGCCAAAGCCAGGATCCAGGACCTTCGTTTGGATCTCCCACATGGGTACAGGGGCCCAAGCACTTGGGGGATCCTCTGCTCCTTTCCCAGGCACATCACCAAGGAGGTGGATCAGAGGTGGAGCAGCCGGAACTCAAACTGGTATCCAAACTGGTATTCATATGGGATTCTGGCATCGCAGAAGGTGACTTAACCCATTGGGCCACAGCACTGACCCCAATGTATTGAATTTTGAGTCCCACCTCCAGTGGTTTGGCAGGGCTAGACTAAGAAATTTTGAGAGCAATATATGGTCCACAGACCAGACATTCTTCACCCCTGCCCCAGACCAACACACGTGGTGGTTCTTACAGTGCCTCGGTGGACATAGGGAAAGGCAACCATCCCTCACGCTGGAGGGGGTGATGACGATAAGGCAACTGGTATCCCTTAGAATTGGGCAGTAGACAATCTGCTCGACATTACACTGTAGTCTTGTCTCTGACACTGTTTCTTTATACGTGTACAGGGGAACTGTTGGGTTAGAACTGTCTAAATTTCTCAGAATTCTGAGTTTGTGATTTGTTTTTTATTTTTTTAAAGATTTTATTTATTTATTTGAAAGTCAGAGTTAAACAGAGAGAAGGAGAGGCAGAGAGAGAGAGAGAGAGAGAGAGAAAGGAAGAGAGAGAAAGAGAGGTCTTACATTCGCTGGTTCACTCCCCAGTTGGCTGCAACGGCCAGAGCTGCGCCGATCTGAAGCCAGGAGCCAAGAGCTTCTTCTGGGTCACCCATGCGGGTGCAGAGGCCCAAGGACTTGGGCCATCTTATATTGCTTTCCTAGGACACAGAAGAGAGCTGGATTGAAAGTGAAGCAGTTGGAACTCGAATGGGTGCCCATATGGGATGCCAGCACCACAGGGGTGACCTTACCCGCTATGCCACAGTGCTGGCCCCAGTTGTGATTTGTTTTGCTTTAGGAACCTAGATTGCCAGCAGGGTAAGACACCTCATTGGAGGGCTCTGTACTGGGCTACAAAGGGATTGTGGACCGAGTGTAGAGTACTGTCAGGTTTCTGGGTTTTAGGGCAGGTGACAGAGCATTTCACATGGGGACCTGGTCAGCTGGCATGTTCTGGTTAGGTCAGCACCCTTTTTACCAGCTTCCTACACACAAAACCTAAAGCTCGTAAGACACAGCACTGTGCTACCCTCTTTCCTGCACCCTTCTTCACAGTCCACGGAAGACACAGAGACTTGAATGGAAGCAAGGGGACTTCTGCTTGTGAAGGGACTAAAAAAATTCAGAGCATAAATTTCCCTTTATGAAGGTACCACAAATCTCCATTTGTAAAAGTGTCACCTTCTCCTGTAGCAAGAAAAGGTGAATGACTTTAAATTTTATTTATTTATTTATTGACTCACTCACTTGAGAGACAACAGGAAAAAGAAAATGTACACACACACACACACACACACACCACACACACACACAGATAGGAATCCTCTGGTTAACTCCTCAAATGCCTGCAACAGCTATGGCTGGACCATGCCAAAACTGAGTTGGGAACCCAAGTACTTGGGCCTCATCTGCTGCCTCCCAGAGTGAGTAAGAAACTAGAATCAGATGCAGAACCAGGACTTGTATCTAGGAGCTCCAATAGGTGATGCAGTCAGCCCAAGCAGCACTGTAATTACCAAGCCAAAGACTGGCCCTGAAAATCACGAGTGATGATTCATCACTGGAGATGTGCCAACATGAGCCTGCACAGCGAACTTTGTGAAACTATTCTTAGCTATCATCAATTTCTACCAAATATTTACCTTCCCTCAGTTTACATTGCTGCTATATATCCAAGTCCTTTTCCTTCATCTGTTCATTTCTCCATAATTTATCACCTTTTGTTAAAATGGTATATAAGGAGCAGGTGTTGGCATAATGGTTATGATACCACTTGGGATGCCCATATCTATCCCACATCAGAGGGTCTGGTTAGAGTCCCAGGTCTGCTCTCAATTCATTTCCTGATAATGTGCAGTTCGACCCTGATGGAAAGCAGATGATGGCTCAAGTATATGGATCCCTGTTATCCATATGGGAGACCCAGATTGAGTATCTTTCTCCTGGCTTCGGCCTGGCCCAGCGTCTGTCTGTCACTCTCAGTCTGTTCTCTCTCTTTGCTCCCCTCTCTCTCTTCTTCTTCCTCTCCTTTTCCCTCTATCTTTCTCTCCTTTCTTCTTCCTTTCAAGTAAAATAAAACATTTTAATAAAACAGCAAAAAGTTAATTTAAAAAACTACATTAAAAAGTGAAATGGTGGGGCTGGGGTTGTGACACAGCAGGCTAAGCTGCCCCTAATGATGCTGACATCCCATACAAGCATTGGTTTGAGTCCTAGCTACTCTACTTATTATCCAGTTCTTTTCCAGTACACTTGGAAAGCAGTGGAAGATGGCCCAAGTGCTTGGGTCCCTGCCACCCATGTGGGAGACCAGGATGGAGTTCTAGGTTCCTAACTGCCTTGGCCCAGCCCTGGCTGTTGAGATCATTTTCAGGGGGTGAATCAGCAGATGGAATTTCTCTCTCTCTCTCTCTCTCTCTCTCTCTCTCTCTTTGTAACTCTTCCTTTCAAATAAATAAATAGCTCTTAAGAAAAATAAAAGTGAACTGGTGTAGAAGTGCTAAGGCCTAACTACTTCTTTAGGTTTTCACTTCTTTTCCATGAAGCCTTCTTGTGGATATGTGAAGTAAATTTTTTCCCTCTGTTATTCTGGATTTTCTCAGTTTAATTTGCAGGCCCTAGCCCCTGAAACTAAGAGAATAGAGGAAAAGTTTTTTCTCCCCTGTATTTCCCTCTCTCCTCCTCACTGGCTATTGCAAACAAAATGCGTCATTTTTACATCATTGCAAACACAAGGCCAGTAGGAGGAAAAAATCCTAAGATGAGTGTCCTTCCTGATCGGGGTTAGCAGTAGTAAGAACACGACCCAAGGAGCTGGCCTTGCTTCTCATCCACTCTTGGCTCTTGGAGTCCCAGCCTAGATGGGACTGAGCTATAACCCAAATTCCTTTCTTATTCCTTCAAGGTTCCCCTTGCCTTCCACCTTGCTTCCTGTTTCCTGTCACTTTTCCAGCCCCTGCTGGCATATCCTGGCCCTTACTTCCCATGACCTTTCTCCCTTTGCTGTTTCTCAAACCACCAAACCACCTTGGACTTACGTGGCCTTTGCACTTAAACAACTGGAATAACCCCTTGGTGAGCTCCATCGTGCGTCTCTGGGGCTGATTTAGCAGCCAGAGATTTAGGCTCAGAAGGATAAGGGACCACACTGTTCCCTCTGATAGAACCTGTAATTTGACCTCCTTCTCAGAACCAAGATAGAGGGATGTGGTTTTCACTTACTGGTCCTCTGGCACATTAGATGTGCATTTCATAGATGCTGAAAAATGGAAGCCGCAGAGAGACAGGAAACTTTAACAGGAGCCTCTCCCAGCACCCCTTAAAACCCCAAGATAAGTAAGCTGTACCTGAGCATCAAGACTGCCAGGAGCTTCCAGAGACATATCAAAAGGATCAGCCAAGGTAAATCATGTGGGGAAGAGTGAGTGTGTGGATGAAGAGATCATCTCCAACAAACACACTGCTTGGGTTACTGGAAACTTTCATTATTACAATACTTTTTGATCTACAAAACCGTATGAGGTAGTCAGGCCACATATTATTATAGTTCCTATTTTACTGATGACAAAACAGATACTTTGGAAGGTAAAGTGGCTTCTAAAATCAAACAGCTAATAAGTGGAAGATAGAGTGGATGTCACTCTCTCAACTTCTAATCCTAAACCCTTCCTCCAAAGAATTGGATTTGGGTGAGAGGTGAGTGGCCAGTGGTTCTGGCTGCTAAGACGCTCCAGCAGGGTCCTATGGGGGTCTCCAGCACCTATTAGACTCTTTCTATTTTCACAGGTCCATCAGCTCCAGTATCCTGTGGTGAAGCACCCTGACCACTCTTCCGCAGAACTGGTGGCTGAGGTCAGAGGCTAGAGTTTTGCTAGAAGTCTCACCTTCAGTCTCTTTAGTTCTTTGCTGTACTGACAATTGTTAATCCAAAGTTGTCTGTGAGGACAACCCATGATCTATTATTATTCCTTCTCAGTCATCCACCATGAACTCAGGGCTTGCTCTGTGCCAGGCACTACTAAACACCCAGAATATGGGTCTCGGCTAAGAGCCAAGTGGACAGATGGAAAGATGGAAATGAGTGCAGAGTCACAAACAGAGAACAGTGGAGAGAGGGAGCAGAAAGGGAGAGCCCCGATCTTACACCTGTTATCAGTTTCCTAAGCCTTATGCTCAGCACAGTTGGCATCTCCAAGTTCCAGTGGGACATCCCAGAACCAGCGCCAGAGGCACTGCATGGTGCTGATGAGAAGGAAGCTGAGTCAGGAGTCCCCAGCACCTCTGCAATGTACCTCCCAAGGAAGGCTCCTGCAGATTCTTTCTTCACTCACACTGCCTTGTGGTTAAACATGGGGTGTAGTAGTGCCAAAGGCAGAGCACTGGCATGAGCATTAGGTGAGTGCATTTCATGTAATGAAGGGACTTTGAGTGGTGACTAAGAGCACAATGTGTTGGAGTTCTAAACCGGGCATTACCCTGGACTCCGAACCTTGGACAAGCACATTTATTAGTACCTCAGGGATCTGATCAACAAAAAAAGATGACAACGGTGTCTTCCTTAAATGGCCCAATGCTTTTAAAGTCCCCAGCATAGGCGCAGACTGTGGTAAACACTCAGTGAATGCTGCCGGCCCTACCATGTCTACTAGACATCTTGCTCCTGATCATAATGGCACAATTCTACAAGGTCAAATCTTTCATCCCTTTCCAAGTGGGAGTTCATGTCCCTTATGGGTAAGCCAGAATATGACAGGACTGTCTTCACTATGTTCACTCTTCCTTAGGGCTGATGAGTCATCCAAAAGAGCTCCAGTTGTGACCTGCAGTCAGGAGCCACCTGGTGCCTCCAACTGGGGTTATGCAGATCCCAGGAGTCAATGCACAATGCAGATCTAGAGTTCACCTTGCCACTTGCCTCTATACAGCCTGTTTACTCAACATGAGTCTGTCAAAGGAGGAGCCTACAACCACAGTAGGCACTGGTCTCACCAGTTACCGCTGAGAGCCCACATGTCTTGGTCAGTGAGGGTTGCTCTAATATTACCATAGGCTGGGTGCAAACATTCATTTCTGATAGTTCTGGAGGTTGGAAAGTCCAAGATCAAAGTGCTAGTCAATGTTGTTCCTGTGAGGCTGCACATGGAGATAGCTGCCTTGATGCAATACCCCTACATGGCTGACAAAGGGGTTCCCCCTTCCTGTTTCTTCTTGTAAGAGCACAGATCTCATTCATGAGTGCTCTGTCCTCATAACTTTGTTACCTTCCAAAGTCTCCACCTCCAGATACTATCACATTGGGAATTAGGGTGCCAATCTCAGTAATCAAGAAAGGGAGGAGATATTAAGTTCTTAGCATGAGTTCACCAACAGCTAAATGATGAATAATTGTTATCATCACCAACACTATTATCTTCATAATCACTGTGGACGCATGATGTCATAAAGATGAACTTTAAGATAATTTAATGTCTATGAAAATAAGGATGGTGATTTTTAGAGTTCTCATATGAATTCAAATTCAGTGTCCCTGAAAAATTTTGAGTTATAAATGAATAACTTTACAACTAATGACTTGAAGCAATCATCTCCTCCACACAAAGCAATGAGCTACAAAGACTGGAAGTTCAACAGGACTTAGTGTGTGTCTCTAAAAAGAAAGCAATTTATGACTGCAAAGCATAGGCAACCCATCAAAATTTCCAAAAGGCAGACATCACCCAGGGCTGAGGAGGTTTTGTTTTTTGGTGCAATGGAGCAGAGGCATGAGGTCAAAGACTTGCAGTGCGTAATGACTCCAGTTCCAAAACCTCCCTCCTTTCCATTTTTGTAGTCCCAGTCTTTGGCTTGGAAGAAACCCTCATAAATGTCAGCTACTATATGGCTTTAGAAAAAAGATTTCAGGATCAGTATTTTACATGGAAAGAAATGCCTATGGCATGAATAGCCAAAACACATACACACATGTCAACATACATGTGGCTATTATCAATAAAAATATAATATTACCATTACTTTACAGAGTGAAATATGAATCGGTTGGTTCAATAGAAGCCATTGAGAAACTAGTGCTCCTCTTTATCATTAATGGTAAGAACTATTAGTCACTGACTTCCCCTGAGAATGAGTCCAACACACATGTCCTACATGAAGAATAAACCAAGCATTTCTTTCCAGGATGACTAATCGTGTATGTGTATGTATAAATGTTATTATCTTTTTTAATGTCATGAACTTGATAGGAAATTATATCTGAGTCAATACTGATTATATACTGAAACTAACATTTCAATTATACATGCCATTGTTACCAAAATTCTTCACTGTGAAATTGTATGAGAAATTACTTACACTGTTCTAGATAACAGAATTGTCTGAAGAATTATCATCACAGTTACTCCCCAAATGTCCCCACATGGGAGTCATAATGTGTGTCTCCTTTAAGAGAAAACAGAAAACAGATTTCCAGATGCCTTTCCCAACACCATGCATTTGAATTCAGATTTCATATGAATAGCCTAAACTTGGTGGAAATTCATCCTTTTTGAGAATATCATTTGCCTTTTGAGATCCCACATATTATCAAAATCACTTTCTTAAATTTTCTAGTATTAGGGGACAATAGGAAAAATCAAGGCTGAAATAACAAATTCACTGTTTTGTTTTTATCTCTTTTAACAATAAGCTAGAAACCACGCTCTACAGAGTAGTGAGCTACTGTTTCCTCTGGGAAAATTTCATAAAGTTCTTTATTTTTTAAGGAATACAAATTTCCTAGGTACAACTTTAGGAATATAGTTATTCCTCCCACCATACTCGCCCTCCCATCCACATTCCTACCCATCCTTCTCCCCCCCTCCCTTTGCCAGTTCCATTCTTCATTAATATTCATTTTCAATTAACTTTGTACACAGAAGACCAGCTCTATACTAAGTAAAGATTTCAACAATTTGCACACACAAACAAAACTGTTTGAGAACTAGTTTTACAGTTAACTCTCAGAATACAACTCATTAAGGACAGAGATCCTGCATGGGGAGTTAGTGCACAGTGACTCCTGTTTTAATTTAACAATTAACACTATTATGTATAACACCAGTGACCACCTAAGGCTCTTGACATGAGCTGCCTAGGCTAGGGAAGCCTTGTGAGTCCACTAACTGTCAGCATTTGGACAAGACCATAAGCAAAGTGGAAGTTCTCTCCTACCTTTAGATAAAAGTACATCCTACTTTTTTTTCTTTGTTTTTAGTACATGCTTCTTTGAAGGCCACTTCTTTCCACTATGGCCTCACTTAAAAAACAAAAGATTGCCTTAGGGTTCTAGGGGTTCTGGAAGACATGGAAAGAAAGGATTAGAAGGTCTTTTTAGTGAAATAACAGAAAAATTCACTAATTTGGAGAAAGGGACATCCAAGTACACATAGAAGCACATAGAACTCTGAGAGACATAACCAGAAAAGATCTTCACCACGACACATTGATATCAAACTCACCGCAGTAAAACATAAAGAAAAGATTCTAAAATGGGCATGAGAGAAATGCCAGATTACTTTCAGAGGATCTCCAATTAGACTCACAGTAGACTTCTCATCAGAAACCCTACAGGCTAGGAGAGATATATTCCAAGTCTTAATAGAAAAAACTGCCAATCCAGAATACTGTACCCTGTAAAGCTCTCATTTATGAATGAAGGTGAAATAAAGACCTTTCATAACAAACAGAAATTGAAAGAATTTGTCACCACCCGTCCAGCCCTACAAAAGTTGCTTAAGGATGTGCTGCTAACAGAAACACAGGAACATGGTCATTACTAGGAAAGAAAGTAAAGGAAGGAAATCTCTCAGTAAAAGTTCAAAGAAAATTCAAAGTAAAAAATAGGAATATTTTTGGAAAATTGGCAGGGCAGTCATTACTTATCAATAGTCACCTTGAATGTAAATGGCCTCAACTCTCCAGTTAAAAGACACAGACTGACTGAATGCATTAAAAAACAAAACCCATCTGTTTGCTGCCTACAAGAAACACATCTTACCAACAAAGATACTTGTGGACTGAAAGTGAAAGGATGGAAAGAAATATTTCATGCTAGCAGAATCCAAAAAAGCTGGTGTAGCCATCCTAATATCAGACAAAATAGACTTTCACACAAGAACTGTTAAAAGAGACAAAGAAGGGCACTATGTAATGATTAAGGGATTAATTCAACAGGAAGATGTAACTATTATAAATGTATATCCACCCAATTACAGGGTACTTGGTTATTTAAAAGAAATGTTAATGGATCTAAAGGGAGACATAGACTCCAATACAATAGTAATGGGGGACTTCAACTCCCCACTTTTAGCAATGGACAGATTAATCAGACAAAAAATCAGCAAGGAAACAGCATATTTAATATACACTATAGACCAAATGGACCTAACAGATATCTACAGAACTTTTCATCCTATAGTCGCAGAATACACATTCTTCTCACTTGTGCATGGAACTTTTTCTAGGTTTGACCACATACGAGACCATTAAGCAAGTATCAAAAAATTAAAAATAGTCAAAACCATACCATGTATCTTCTCTGATCACAATGGAGTGAAACTGGAAATCAATAACTCAGGAATCTTTAGAGCATATGCAAACACATGGAGTCTGAACAACATGCTTTTGAATGAACATTGGGTCATAGAAGAAATCAAAATAGAAATAAAAAAATTTCTGGAAACAAATAAAGACAACACAACATATCAAAACTTATGGGATATAGCAAAAGCAGTGTTAGGAGGAAAGTTTATAGTGCCTACATCAAGAAATTGGAAAAGCACCAAATAAATGAGCTATCAATGCATCTCAAGAATCTAGAAAAACTACAGCAAACCAAACACAAAACTAGTAGGGGAAAAGAAATAATTAAAATTACAGAAATCAACAAAATTGAATATAAAATACAAAAGATCAGCAAAATGGGGAGCTGGTTATTTGAAAAAATAAAGAAAATTGAGACACCTTTGGCCCAACCAACCAAAAAAAGGAGAGAGAAGATCCAAATCAATAAAATTAGAGATGAAAATGGAACAGCAGATAACACAGAAACAAAAAGACTCATCAAAAGCTATTACACAGAGCTGTATGCCAACAAACTGGGAAACCTAGAATAAATGGATAGACTCCTAGACACATACAATCTACCTAAATTTCGTCATGAAGACACAGAAAACCGGAACAGTCCCATAACCAAGACAGAAATTGAACCAGTAATATAGGCCCTCCCAACAAAGAAAAACCCAGGACCAGATGGATTCACTGCTGAATTCTACCAGACATTTAAAGAACTAATTCCAATCCCTCTCAAGTTATTCAAAACAATTGAAAGGGAGGGAATCCTTCCAAATTCTTTCTATGAAACCAACATCACCTTAATTCCTAAATCTGGAAAAGATGCAACAGAGAAATAAAACTACAGACCAATTTCCCTGATGAACACAGATGCAAAAATCCTCAACAAATTCTAACCGATTGAATCCAACAACACATCAAAAAGATCATCCACCGAGGCCAAGTGGGATTTATCCCTGGTATGCAGGGATGGTTCAACATTTGCAAATCAATCAATGTGATACATCACATTAACAAACTGCAGAATAAAAACCACATGATTACCTCAATAGATGCAGAGAAAGCAATGATAAAATTCAACACCCTTTCATGATGAAAACTCTAAGCAAACATTCCTCAACACAATCAAGGCAATTTATGACAAACCCATGGCCAGCATCAAATTGAACAGGAAAAAGTTGGGAGCATTCCCACTGAGATCCCACCCTCAGACCATTGCTATTCAATAGAGTCTTGGAAGTTTTAGCCAGAGCTATTAGGCTAAAAGAAAAAGAAACTATTAAGAAATATTATTAAGAAAATATTAAGAAATATTAAGAAAAAGAAATCGAAGGGATACAAATTGAGAAGGAGAAAGTCAAACTATCCCTATTTGCAGATGACATGAGTCTATATATATAGGGGATGCAAAAGACTCCACTACGAGACTATTGGAACTCAGAAGAGTTTGGTAAAGTAACAGGATATAAAGTCAATACACAAACATCAACAGCCTTTGTATACCCTAACAATGCCAAGGCTCAGATTGAGCTTCTAAGATCAATCCCATTCATAGTAGCTACAAAAAAATCAAATACCTTGGAATAAATTTAACCAAGGATGCCAACAATCTCTACGATGAGAATTACAAAATATTAAAGAAAGAAATAGAAAAAGATACAAAAAAATGGAAAAATCTTCCATGTTCATGGATTAGAAGAATCAATATCATCAAAATATCCATTCTTCTGAAAGCAATTTACATATGCAATGCAATAACCAATAAAAATACCAAAGACATTTTTCTCAGATCTAGAAAAATGATGCTGAAATTCATATGGAGACACAGGACACCTCAAAACCTAAAGTTTTTGATGGTAGTTTGACAGCAAATTTTCAAAAATGCAATTACATGCATGGGCCAATATGAGTCTTTAGACATGTAATATTTCAAAACACATTAATAGACTCTTATGACAGGGATTCAAAATATTACATTTTTTTCCAGAGATGCATTGATTAAGACACTGCATTATTATTCACACTCACAAGGGCAGGCACTGGGGTTGCCTTAGTGGTTTTTGTTCAAACAGCCTCAACTCTTTTTTGCTTTCTACAATTTCTCTCTCTTCCACCAGCTCTAACTCACTAAAGGGACTTCTCTTTCAATCCCCATAATAGGGATCATTTGTTGAAGCTGTTGCATCAGTGGATTTTTTATATCCCTTCTCTATAAATGCCACCCAAGCCACCCTACCATTATAGTTCTGGAGTAGAGGAGAGTGTGAATGACCCCTCATAAGTTCACAGTGTATTTCATAAGCAAAGGGTTATCAGATAGAAATAAGAAAATGGAGCACCTGCCCGTCTTGTCTTGGTGGATAAGAAGAGGGAGAGATTGGGCAGAAGGTTAAGACTTGTAAGCTTTAATTTTAATGGAAGAAATATCCTTGTGGATATAAGAAGCACTGAGATCATTCTGGGCCTAACAGGAAGCATGTTGGGGTTGCAACCATGCCATCATGGAGGAAGAAGCACAGCACAGCATCGGTTCAGGCAGGTGCTGAAAGGCTGCACCTGTAGAAGCACTCAGGTTTTTCATGCTCTACATAGGCCATTCACTGTAACCAGAAATTTCCATGTGCTATGTTGAAGACATTGAGACTTAGAAGGAGATGTAGTGATGGCTGGGCCCATAGTCTTCTGTGAAAGGCACCAGAATGATGATCAAATGGCCACACATACACCGCGTCATCACTGGGTCTTGTCTCCTCCACCACCAGAAGTCACATGAACCTCAACCCTCTCATATCATGATGCCACCTTGAGAAGGGACAGTGGGAAGCTGAGTGAGGAACAAAAGTGATGGAGCAGTTACCTAAAATACACCAGAATTAATGAGATAACTTGTAAGATCCAAAGTTAGTTTTCCCTTGTGTTAAAGGATATATATATATATATATATATATATATATAAATTATTTATTTATTTGAGAGGTAGAGTTACAGACAGAGAGAGGGAAAGAGAGAGATCTTCCAACCACTGGTTCACTTCCCAAATGGCCACAACGGCCAAAGCTGAGCCGATCTGAAGCCAGGAGCCAGGAGTTTTTCCAGATCTCCCATGCAGCTGCAGGGACCCAAGCTCTTGGGTCATCCTCTACTACTTTGCCAGGCCATAGCAGAGAGCTGGATCAGAAGAAGAGCAGCCAGGACTGGAACTGCTGCCCATCTGGGATGCCAGCACTACAGGTAGAGGCTTAGCCCATTATGCCACAGTACCGGCCCCAAGGATATATTTTCTTAAAGGGTAAAACCATGAGTTTCATGTCTTAAAGTTTTCTTTATCTTAAGTTATGAGGGAACTGTTAAGTTTTTATAGCAAGTTCAAAGGGAAATTCAAAGGCACACATGCACAGACCATCAGGAAGACTGAAATAAATACAACAAATTGATCCATATCCACAGGACAATATTGAAAGTCAATCCCACCAGACACAATTTCCATTACCCTCAGTATTCTATAACTTACAGTCATAAAATCGTTCAAAGGCAATGAAAGGCAGAGCTAACCCTGGAGGGTACGCTAGAAAGGACAGCAGTCTTTTTGCTGATTTTAAACTTTCACACTTTTTCCTGATACTGCTATTTAATTGGAAAGGGCTCTTGGAGAAGCCCAAATCAGATATGGAAATTGAAGTTAGATTTTCATTGTATTTTCAGAAGTTATAGCTACATTTTGCAACACTTTATAAGTTCTCCTTCCAGGGACATTACTACCACCTGCCACTGAGGTCCACCAAAGTCATCCCTTATCGATGCAACACAATTAACCAGACTCTGAGAACCTGATGCAGTTGTGTGTGGGGCTCTCGGAGACAGCGCCACCAGAGTCTGCACTCTGATGATGGCAAGACAAGACTTCTCCCCGTGCTGAGTGCCAACATCATTTATATGAGCAGACTGTATGCTCTGCTTGTGTTGCCTTAAGGAATTTTCCTTTAGGTTCTATTTGAAACCCTTTTCCCTGTGATGCCAAGTTAGTTCTTGTGGGTTAGGCCAAAGGATCATCTGAACAACTGGAAATGATACAAATTTCCATTCCTTTGTTCTTTAACAACTGAAAGCTCTCTGCGTCTGATACTAAGCCCTCCCTCATCCAACCAATCTTCCAGTTAGTTGTGGCAGGCCAGGCCACTTATTGAAAATCAATGAAGTTCTACATTCTCTCAACTGATAGCTTTTCAAGGAGTTCTATCTCCAAATTCAGGGAAATAGTATGGTGTTAGGGAAGCAGAAAAGGACCAGAGTCAAAACAATGCAAATTCTTCGACTTGCTTGCTCTCTTCAGGGAAATTATTATCATCTGTGAAATATGGGGATGTTAATTCCACCCTCATAGGATTGTAATAATTAGAGACACACTTAACAAATAAAGATCAATTACCAACTGTGGATTCCTTTAATGCACCACACCCATCATGTGGCTAAATCTCAAGTTCAGGCCAGTTTGCTGGTAACATCCTCTCCTTCCAATTTAACATTATTATTTTATTTCCTTATCACTTATTTGAACAAATTTTGCATTCCAGTTTTTCTGATAGGCTTATTAGCATAACAACCATTATTTATCTTCTTACAACCAATACCATGGTCATAACCTGTTTATAGCCTCATTAGCGTAACTGCTTTGGGCCATCAAGGTCTCATTTTACTCTTCTTTTCACCATACATTCATCATGGATGTTTTCATTTATTGTTTAGTTTTTATCACTTCCTTCATCACCCAATTTTCTATTGGATTTTTCTAGTTTGTGACTTATAAATACAATTCTTTGTTCATACCCCAAGTCCTCCATAAACTGCTCATTTTTCTAAGCATCATCTTTATGACTGGCACCACTTCCCAATCTGCCAGTTTGTTCATAACCTGACCCTTACCAGGTTTCATTGCTCCACTTGCATGGTGTTTTGTCCAACCAATGTGAGGGCTGGAGATAGGAAGGGGGAGAGAATGCCCTTAAGAAATTCAAAGTCCCTGTTTAGGGATTGAGAAGGGGCAGATATTGAATTCAAATTTCTTAAAAGTTTTTGTTTCAGAAGTTGCATAGGCTATTCCATGACACGATGAGCTCCTTTTATTACACTGTTCAAGTTGAGGCTCATGGACCACCCAGTGGAGTAGGAGAGGATAAATAAATCAGAATTTAAGCATCTGTGTTTCCAGTTACCTATGGGGACAATGAAGAATAAGTTCTAGCTAGAGTTCAGACAGCAACCCCTGAAGCAGCCTCCATCCTCTCCTCCAATAAGGATAGGGACCTGAAGGTAAGGAGTCAGAGAGAGAAGGTCATCAGAAAAGAGTGATACAAGGGATTTCCTTTTTCCTTTTCCTTTATGATTTGCATAAAACAGCCCAGGAGCTGAGAGCACAAGCTTTAAAATCATATCCCTATCATTAAACAAATGCTTTTGCAGTGCTGACCTTGTGCAACGCTAAGGAACACTGCCTGGGAGACTCTTTGCGAAAGGAATTAGCACAAAAGACGTAAGAACAGGGAATGGGAGTTTCCTTCGACCACCACTGCTGTGTTAGGACCTGGCTTGGGGACAAGTTCTATTGCTTTGCTTGAGGATTAGCAAAATTGCTGTCTCTGTTCTGCTCCTTTAAATTAAAATGCAAAGCTCTTCCGAGTTGTAATGTAATACCACTCACAAGTATTCCGTGTCTGCAATCTATGGCTCTGGCTCAGCTAGAGGAGGTGGCTGTGTGTGTGTTCTCTCACATGTTCTAGGTATTATATTACTTGCCCAAGGACAGGGATTATCTCTGGATTTGCTTTACGTCTCGCACAGAGCCAAATCTCTGAAATGCTTATAAAGATGTTCATAAAAATGACAAGGAGGGGACTTTCCTTCACTCAATGCTTGTCATTTTTCAGCCACAGGCTACTTACAGAAAGAGAACAAAGTCTTCAATCAGTTCTCACCCTAGCCGCTACTGAAAACAAAGAGACCCACACAGAGATGTGAATCTTTGACTGGTAGGTGGAAAATGCTTATCTGGAAAGGAAGATGACAGAGCTAATGATGACTGCACTCAGTAGATGTCTTAGATAAAGTGATTGTCATCTTTTGTTTCAAATCACGCAAAAAAGGACATGGGGACGTGCCTAGCCTTAGTGTGTCAATCAGGAGGATATTTTTGCAGGTTGCTAGATGTGATATTAATGATTGGGACTGTTTCCCAGCAGGCTGTACGCACTGCTTGTTACCAAAAACTATTCAACTTCATGATAAATATGCTGCATGGTCTCTCACCTCTGCTGAGCTTGTTGCTTTGTGTGTTGCCCAGCCAGGTTTACCCTCGTTGCCTGGCTACCTCCTAGCATGCTTGTACGGTCCACAATGCAACATTAGCCCAGGACATCCGCCTCTGGGTCTTTAGATTCAAAGGACAGAAGGCTGAGGCCCGTGTGGCATGATGCAGCTGGCATTGCAGACAAGGGCTGCAAAGTGTGTGGTGAGGGAGGATCTGCAAAGTGTGAGGTGAGTGATCCTGAAGACCCCGCACCCTGGTGTCCCAGGGTCCACCTGTGATAATGAGACATCGGAATCTTGGTGCCGCCCCTGAGGTTTCCCTGCTGCCCCTGCCTTCCTGGCCATGTGCCTCCCTTGCTGGCCTGAGCACAGGGTCTTATACAAAACCATGAAGGGTGGAAGAACTTTTCTTGTGTCTCTTTCTCTCTCTCACACGTTGTGCCCTTTCCTTGAATTTTGGTTTCCTCCAACCAGGGCCAGTGGCATAATCTGTGGGGCCCCATGCAAGTTGGATATGTAGGAACCCATGATAGAAAACTACTAAGAAATTCATGGTGGGACAACAGAGCATTAACCCAATCAGGGAGCCCCATTAAGTGCAGATATTGCAGGGGTGTAACCCAAAGGTGACCTGGTTCCAAGATCTTTTCTGCACAAGAGAAAAGGGTTCAAGGAGGAGATATGGAGACACACAGGAAGTCAAGATGAATTGAAAGGGCTAGCACACACTCAGACATGGATGTGGGCAACCTCTCTTCCCAAAGAAGGAAAGACTTCTGCCTCTACCAAAGATGGGGTCATGCTTTTACAGGGTAGGGGCTGGTGCCTGGGATAGGGATGAATTAAATATTGAGAGGAAGTGGAATTTGGATAGGACTTGAGTGCCACTCCCTTCCGTGTCCCTTGTTTGCTTTGTTTTTAGAATCCCACAAGTGTCATGGCATCTCCACATAGACGCATTCGGTCATCTCTAGTATAAAGTGCTATGTGCATGATGGGAAAGCACCTAGCGCATGACGGGAAGTGAGACTCAGGTGCTCAATGGGGACTGTGTGTGCTGAGCCTGCTGTCATGTTGGGTGTGTCCTGCCGGCATGCTAGGAAGGGGGTGGAGTTTCGCACGCACCTGTGCACAAGTGCTGCTGGCAGTCCACAGCTTCTCCTGGATCACTGGCTGCCTACCTGTCCACTGTGAATGAAATGCGCTGATGGCATGGCCATGAGCATGGCTCTGCTCTCCACCTCCTCACCAACAGCTCAGTTTCCTACACTGCCGCAAGCCCCATGAGGAATTCCCATTCTGGCTGCTCCAGGAGAAACCACCTTCCCTACTAAGCTCCGGTCAGGCCTCTTCTTCAGTTTCCTCCTCCAGAACACTGAATCCTGCTCTCTGTTCATCCTCAACTGACTTGGTTTGTGACAGGTTAGCTGATGGCTAACTTCATCAACTGGCATTTGAATGTGGCATAGCAGGTAAAGTCACTGCCTGCAGTGCCGGCATTCCATATGGGTGCTGGTTTGAGTCCCAGCTGCTCCACTTCTGATCCAGCTCTCTGCTATGGTCTGGGAAAGCAGTAGAGGATGGCCCAAGTCCTTAGACCCCTGCACCTGTGTGGGAGACCTGGAAGAAGCTCCTGGCTCCTGGCTTTGGATCAGGGCAGCTCCGGCCGTTGCAGCCAATAGGGGAGTGAACCAGCAGATGGAAGACCTCTCTCTTTCTCTGCCTCTCCTTCTCTCTCTGTATAACTCTGACTTTCAAATAAGTAAATAATTTTTTTCTAAAAATGAGCCTGCTATATATTTATTAAATCTAGAGTCTCACCTGTGGCTGACTTGGCAGGGCCAGACCAAATGATTTCATGGGTCTTACAGGGCCCGCGGGCCAGATGTTGCCTTCCATTGGAGGAGTACAGAGTCTCTGGTGGAAGAGTTTCCAGCCCCAGAGCAAGCTTCTGGGGGAAGGTACCTAGGCCTTTTCGGTCAGACTCCCAAGCATTTGTCTTTTCCCACCTGTGGTTCGGCCACGAGTGTTGAAATGTTTTCACTTAGTCATCTAAAACTTTTTGAGCAGCTACTATCTGCCAGGCTTGTTGTTAGATTCTGGGAATATCAAAATGGATGAAAGGGTGGGCTTCCGGTGCAGCAGTTAAATCACTGCTTGAGAGGCCCACACCAGAGTATGTGATTTGAGTCTCTGCTCCTCAGCTTCCAACCCAACTTCTTGCTAATACACACTCTGGGAAGCAGCAGGTGCTTACTCAAGTACCTGAGTCCCTGCCACACCTGCGGAAGACTTGAATGGAGCTCCTGGCTTCAGACTGGCCCAGCCCTGGCTGTTGCAGGCATTTGGGGAGTAAACGACCAGACAGAAGCTCTCCATACGTCTCTCTGTCTCTCTGCCTTTCAAATAAAATAAAAATAAAGTCAGGTCTTTTTAAAAAAAAGATTCCTGAGATTTGTCCCAAATCTTTAAAGAGGTTCCCTCTATGGAGATTAGTGGACACAAAGCGGTGACTTCCATGATGGCTAAGAATCCATTGAGGGACGCTGAACCCTGAGGTGTGGGTGGTGGAAGGGACAGATCAAGGAGAGTGCTGTCTTTGTTTTTGTGATCACCCTGGTAAATAAAATCTGAACAATAACAAGATGGAGAAGTGCAGGAACCAGGCCGAACTGCTTTATTCCAGAACTCAACGCAGTGTTCCTGCAAAGCCCACTTTTGCTTGAAGCTGAGCTCTTGTTCTATACCCTGCAGGGTAGCCAGTGCCATACAGTGAGTGTTCAGCCACATGCCTATGTTGGTTTTAGTTCTTGTCTACCTCAAACATAGTAAATACTTGGTTACTTAAAGGTTCTTCTTTCTCCTCCCTCTGAAAGACTCTCCCGCCACTGTGAGTCAGGCTGCCCTTAGCCCTCTTTCCCATGAGGCCCCGCTCTTGTGCTCCCTTCCGTCTGAGCAGAGTCCAGTTAGAGAAGAATCCTGCTCAGTCCAGTTTAGTGAAAAATCCCCTGCCTTTCGTACTGGCCCTTGTCCCCCACCCTCGCGGCCTTCAGCAAGAATTCGGTTGAGTTGGTCTGAGAAGAATTTCCCTACCCTGTTGTTTCCTCTTAGTAATTTTCCATGCACAAACTCCCATCCTACTCCTTGGCTGGAACTCTCCACTTGTCTTTGTTGCAGTCCAAAGAGAGACCAACCTCTTCTCTGCGAGGGCCATTGCTGAGGTCCCTGTGTTCATCTCAGGGCTCTCCCCTGAACAAAGCCTTTGTGCCTCTGGTTAGTGACTGTCACAAGCTGTTCTCTACACCTCTTCACCCGCTCTTACCTACATTTCTGGAACAGAGATGCCCGTGTGTTATTTGTTTTGCATTGCAGAAGCCACTCTCCAGTCCTCCCCTCACTGCTGGCTTTCTTGGGTCCTCTCCAGACGTGGGCCTCCCCGTGGTGCACCCTGACCTACCTGAACCCAGGGTGCCCAGCACCAGGATCTATGAGGTTAGCAGACCTCACCTCCCAAGCTCACTGGACTCTTGCTGCTGACTCTGTCAGTGACCCCACAATCCCTTCGCTTGCGACTTGGATGCTTTATCATGATCCCAAAATATAGAGCTCAGGGAGGCTGCTGTGGGGCCCACCCTTGTTAGTCCCTCCCTAAGCCACCCAACCTTACATTCCCAAGTCAGGCAGGCTCAACACAGCACTTCTCTGGGAGGCCTGCAGGTGCTCCCAGCTATCCCCAGAACAGGGTTCCAGAACATTCCCAAATGTCCTATGCATGGTGTGTATCTGCCCACCCCACCCCCTTCTCCACCCCAAGATCTGACCCTGATTCAGAAGCCAACCTCCTCCCCAACCCCCAGGGCGTTTGTCCTGCTACAGGAGGGAATGTCCTCATGTGCTGCGTTCGTCCCAGATCTGTGATTGACTCTGTAGGGAGCCCTCCACATTCACCTTCTTGATCCACAGAAAGCACCCTGGGAGAGTGCTCACAAAACTCCTCCTGTCCCTTGAAAGTCTGATCCTGTCTCCTTAGGAACCTCTATCCAAACAGCTTCTTTATTCCCATTGTCTCTGTCTTCTTCTCCCTGGGTCAAGTCTTCATAGCACCAAGGTGCTGAATTGCTAGGTTTGGAAAATAAAGTATTTCCAATGCCACAGTTTGTAAAGGAGCTGAAACTTTGTCTTATAACTATCGGATGCCACTGAAGACTTTTGGAAGAGAAGGAACCCTGAGCAGAGGCCAGAGCTCACATCTAGCTTTTATCTGATCCAAGTAGTCACTGAAATCTAACACCCAAAAGACTGCATGTGTGAGTCTGGTTTCTCAGCTTCTCCTAAACAGCCAAAGATCTAGCAAAGTAGATTCCCCCTCCAGCAAACATGAAACGACTTGAGCTGAGGAGTGCTCACTCCTTTTAGATGGACTCAATTCTTTCACTGTACCACTGTCCCTGCCAGCCCATTTTATTTATTTCTGGTACCTTCCCAGGCTCAAGCAGGGATCCCCTGGAAGATATGAAAGATGGATTTGAGGGATACCAAAGCAAGTTCCAGGGGAACCACTCAGAATGCTGCCATGGAGGTCAAATGACAACTCATGTGACTAATTTTAGTAGAGGTAGAGTGGCAATCAAGGCAATGAGACGTGAGAGAGGGAAAGGCAAACGTGATGTCCAGGTTTCTGGCTTGAATAGCTAGGCGAACTGTTAGCCAAGGAGTGAGAACACTAGTGCATCTAAGCTTGAACACACAGAGGTTAAAGTACTTGGGAGAAAACTGGGTGGAGAGGTTCATTAGTGTAGAGCAAAAATGAACTTTTGAAGTACATAAGGATACTTTAAAAAGGCCATGAAAATGGAACTCAAAGATACACATAAGTTTATTTTGGTACAAAACGATTTTGGAATCCATGCATATAAGGAGTTCATGAAAAATGTGCATTATGAAAATAGGAAGTACGTATTACGGATTTCAAATTTTATTTGCACTAAAATAAATTTATTTTTGTTTATTTGAAAATCAGAGATAAAGGAAGAAAAAGAGAGAGAAAGAGAAGAGATCTTGCATCTACCAGTTCACACACAAATGCCTGCAAACAGCCAGGATTAAGCCTTGCTAAAACCAGGAAACCAAAACTCAATCTGGGTCTCCCATGGGAGGTGGCAGGGACCCAGGAACTTGAGTCATCACCTGCTGCCTCCCAGAATGTCCATTAGCAAGAAGCTGGATCAGAAGCAGAGCCAACACTTGAACCAGCAATCTGACATGTTTCGTGGGCATTCCAAGCAGTGTCTTAACCATTGCGCCAAACACTTGCATCTAAATGTATCTTCACATTCCATTTTCCACAAACTTTTTGAAGTACCCTTGTATAGAAAAACAATTCCTGGGGCTGGAGCTGTGGCATGGTGGGTTAAGCTGCCGCCTGAAGTGCCGGCATCTCATATGGGTGCTGGTTCGAGACCTGGCTGCTCCACTCCCAATCCAGCTCTCTTCTATGGCTTGGGAAAGCAGTGGAAGATGGCCCAAGTCTTTGGGCCCTTGCACCCATGTAGGAGACCTGGAAGAAGCTTCTGGCTTCTTGCTTCAGATTGGCACATCTCTGGTCATTGTGGCCAACTGGGGAGTGAATCAGCGGGTGGAAGACCTCTCTCTCTCTCCCTCCCTCTGTCTCTCTCTCTCTCTCTCTCTCTCTCTCTCTCTGCCTTTCCTTTATCTGTGTAACTCTGACTTTCAAATAAACAAATAAATCTAAAAAAAAGAAAGAAAGATAATTCTTGCATCAATAGTATATAAGCATGTTAGAATTAGGAGGTGCCGGTGCTGTAGCATAGCAGGTAAAGCAGCCGCCTACAGTGCCAGCATCCCATATGGGTGTAGGTTCGAGACCCGGCTGCTCCATTTGCAATCCAGCTCTCTGCTATGGCCTGGGAAAGCAGTAGAAGATGGCCCAAGTCCTTGGGCCCCTGCACCCCTATGGGAGATCCAGAAGAAGCTCCTGGCTCCTGGCTTCAGATAGATGCAGCTCCAGCTATTGCAGCCAATTGGGGAGTGAACCAGCGGATGGAAGACCTCTCTTTCTCTGCCTCGCCTTCTCTCTCTGTGTAACTCTGACTTTCAAGTAAATAACTAAATCTTTAAAAAAAAAAGTCAAACTACAGATCTAAACTGGGAGAAAAATATTAAAAACAACAAAAAATTAATTAAGAGAGTTTTGTCAGGGAGGAAACACAACTTTTCTTAGTTAGGACAGAACCTTGCAACAAAAGACAAATTAACAAGAAAAAGACAAACCAGCTTATTATCACACATACGCAGTCATGTGGGAGAAATCTCAGTGAAAATCATCTCCACAGAACAGCCTAGAACTCTGGCTTCCACGGCATCTTCACCAAAGACAATCCTTTTGTAGAGAAATGTCAGAGCGCAGGAGAGAGACTTTAGGTTTCCAAAAGCAGGAAGTGGTGGGAGGATAAGGATGCAGGAGGAAAAGAAGGGAGTGAGGGCTTTTGCAGATTCTGCTGGTGCTATCTGGGCCGTTAACAGTGTAGAATTGTTTCCAGTAAGGGGAATTTCTACCCTGTCTGTAAGCAGCAGGATATGGTGGCTTCTTATTTGGCTTTAGCTAAAAATAATTTCCTTTTTGTTAACCAGGCAAATTTTGGAGTGACATACTCTAGGTTTCTAGTTTCTTCACCAATTTCTTCTAGCATTTTCTCTAAAATACATTTTCTCTTCCTAACACCGAACCACACAAACATGTAGCACACAGGCTGTTACTCTCAACTTTGATGTCATGCCTGGCGGGAACCACTTACCCTGCTCAGATGGGAGCAACTCCTGCTTCCATCCCTGCTAACGGTTGTCATGGCGCCCAACTCCAGAGACAGTGGGAAAATTCCCCTTTATTCACACCCCACCCACACCAAAAGGCGCATGAAGCTAGGATTTCACTAGCATGTAGTTGGCTATCACCTGCAACCTCCCTGCCCTTACTCTTCCCTGAGCTAAAACCTATCTGTGCTTTAAGTTTGCTTTACCATCCCTTCTTCAGAGTATCCTACACTGCCCCAAATGCTAAGTGGTCGTCTAGTTTATGATCTTTTGTTTCATCCTTCTCTTATTTCAACTTGTCCTCAGTTAAGAGTTAAGGGTTTGGATGATTGTTGGATGTATTTTGTCCCACTGGACTGTAAGGATGGAAATTATTGCCTGCTTTGTTCTCCAGTGGTGTCTGCAGAAGTCTCTGCTGATAGTGGAAATTCAAGGACCATTTAGTGCATTGATTAATAATAGTTTATGTCAAGCTTTTTTAAAAAAATTCTCTAAAAATACATCATCTACGGGGCCAGCATTGAGAAGTAGCAGGTCAAGTCACTGCTTGCTATGCTGGCATCCCATTTGAGCTCCAGTTCATGTCCAAATTGCTCCACTTCCAATTGAGCTCCCTGCTAATGGCCTGGGAAAAGCAGCAGAGGACGGCCCAAGTGTTTGGGCCTCTGTCACCCATGTGGGAGACTCAGATGAAGCTCCGGGCTTCAGGCTGGCTCAGTGTTGGCTCTTCAAGCCATCTGGGGAGTGAACCAGTGGACAAAAGATTTCTCTCCCTCTCTCTCTCTCTCTCTCCTGCTCTGTAACTTTCACAATAAATAAATAAATAAATAAATAAATCTTTTTTAAAAAATACATAATCTACATCTTCTCCTGCCTGTGAAGGAGGAGCTATGTTGGTAATTGCCCTTTCCACAGCAAACAACCAGGTACAAAGACAAAACACCCATGGCTGTCTTCAGACATTGGGCAACAGGCACAGCTGGACTGTGAACTTTTGAGAGAAGGGAAGTGAGCAAAGTGATGACTCGGATTGTTCCAGCTTTTTGCATGGAGGCAATTTCCAGACCACAGGAAGGAGGAACACACAGAGAGCTTGGTGGTCTCTTAGAAGAGAGGGGACAAATGCACAAGACCAAGGAGACCAACTATGTGTAACATATAGGGCCCACTATCAAAGAGGAGAAATTTGCACAAGGAAAGAGCTCCCAGCATCCCTTGAGGCCTGAAAACTAATACTCCCTGGCTAAATACCAATCTGTGCCTGGTAAGCTGAATTCCCAAGAGAGAGGGTAAGAGAATTCAAAGCAGAACAATGTCCTGAGCTCACAGGGATCTGGGAGGAATTCGGATTCCTGCCAGCAGAGGTGAAGAGGACTCACTGAACCCCCAGCACATTCAGGAGAGACCCTAGAAGGAGTTTGCCTAAGTTGTAAGGCTGATCTAGCTCTAGAATAAAAGCTATTTTATATCCAGCCTAACAAAACTTAAAAACAAGTATCCAAAATCAAGCTAGTGGAAAATCACCTAATTTCCCATCTCCCATAATACTCATGAAGAATTCATTAGAGGAAGATAACAAATACCAAACACTCAATAATACAGCAATTATAGGACTCAGTGAAAAATTTCTAGAAATATAAAAGAAAAATGCAATCCGTAATCAGGAGGATAGTCAGCCAACAGAAACACAAATGTTGGAATTGGCACACAAGGATCTTTAAAAGGGTTACCATAGGTGTGCTCACATCATTAAATGGAAATGAAAATGTCAAAAAAGAAGAAAAAATGGAAGATGTGGGGGAAAAAAAAATCCTGATATGGTATGGCTAAGAAACACGATATACAAAATGAGAAATTCATTAGATGGATCTTAGGATGCATTTAGCACCAGAGAAGAAGAGATCAGTTAACCCAAAAACAGCAACATAAACCATCCAGGCTGAATCACAGAGAGGAGAGACACTAAGGAGCTAATGTGTCTCAAGACGTGTGAGACAGTATCAAGCCATCTACTGGGAGCAATTGGAGACTCAGACAGGAAGGAAAAAGACATATAAATACCAAGGTATTTCAAAATTCTACACAAATGGAATTGAAAGGTAGGTTTATCTTGGTGTAAAAATGTTTGAAATCCATTAATAGTTTTTCTATAATTTCATAAATTATATATATATGCACACACCTATACATAAATAATAATGGCCAAAAATACAAAAATGATGAAAATTGAAAATCCTCAGAATAGAAAGTATCAATAAACCCCAAGAAAGATACACACACATACTACACCTACCGACATCATAATCAAAGAACTAAACCACGGGACCCAGAGAAGAGCAGCGAGAGAAAATAGGGAACAATGATAAGAAACCCCATAGATGTATCATCACAGACAAGGCAAGTTGGAGACAACAAAATGACATCTTCAAAGTGGTAAAGTGAAAATCTTGCTGACCTCAAATTATATAACATGTCCATTGAAAATATCTTTGAAAATTATTTTAGAAGCAAAAATGAGAAAATTGTCATCAGTAGAGGTAGGGCAGTGCTGAAATTCTTCAGAATGAAGGAAAACGACTGATGGAAAATGATGATGACTCCACGTAAAAGAATGCTAGAAATAATGATACATAAGAATCAGACTTCTTTTTCCTCACACGCAAAAAAGAACTTTTTCAAATATAATTGTTTAAAGCAAAAACAATCTATCTTGTGGGATTTATAACATGTGGCAGTATAGGGAATGACAAAATAAAGCATAAAGAATGGGGAGGAAGGAATGGAAGCAGACTTTTATCAGGGTTTTATTAAACATCAAGCGATATAAAGTCTGAAGACTGATTGTGATAAATTAAAAATTCATGATCATTCTACAAACCCTGGACAAAATAAGATCAAGAGTGAATAAGCCAGTTATGGAAAGTACTCAATCCAAATGAGGACAAGAAAAGAGGTGAGGAGAGAACAGAGAATCACAGAAGCAAATTAGAAAGCAACAATCAAGATGTAGACTTGAGCCCAACTAGGTCACCAATTACATTAAGTGCAAATAGTCTCTCTCTATTTTTTTTTTATTTGACAGATAGAGTTAGACAGTAAGAGAGAGACACACAGAGAAAGGTCTTCCTTCCGTTGGTTCACCCCCCAAATGGCTGCCATGGCCAGAGCTACGCCAATCTGAAGCCAGGAGCCAGGTGCTTCTTCCTGGTCTCCCATGTGGGTGCTGGTGCCCAAGCACCTGGGCCATCCTCCACTGCCTTCCCGGGCCACAGCAGAGAGCTGGACTGGAAGAGGAGCAACCAGGACTAGAACCCGGCACTCATATGGGATACCGGCTCTGCAGGCGGAGGATTAACCAAGTAAGCCACGGCGCCAGCCCCAATAATCTATATTTTATATTTGCATTTTACATTCACATATACCCCCAATTAAAAGGCAAAGACTTTCAGAGTGTCTGAAAAGCAAAATCCACTACCAGCTGTTACAGGAAACACCTTTAATAAAGACAAGGCTAAGTTAAAAATAAAAGGCAGGAAAAATTATACAATGTCAACACTAATCACAAGGAAGTTAAAATGACTTGAGTTAATGTCAGACAAAAAGACTTCAGGAAAAAGAGCATTATCTTTGGTGAGTGAGGTGATTTCATACAAATAAGACCAATTCAGCTTGAGAACATAACTGCCCTGAAGCTGTTTATTCTTAATAACATTTTTAAAACACATGAGATATGGGCACTACAGCACAGCAGGTTAAGCTCATCGCTTTGGTTTCTTTTTTTTCTTATTGAAGTTGCTTTCTTTAACATTTTTTTTAAGTTTCATGTATTTCCTATATACAGATTTAAGAACATAGTAATACTTCCCACCCTACTCTCCCTCCTGCCTACCCTCCAACCCTTCCTTCTTCCTCCTCTCTCTCCCATTCCCACTGTTAATTTTTACAAAGATCTACTTCCAGTTTACTTAATGATCACAAGGTTAACCCTACACTAAGAGTTCAAGAAATAGTATGAAGAAAAAATATATCCCACATTGGGGTACTGATTCAAGTCCTGGCACTTCTACTTTCTATAGAACTTCGTGCTAATGCATCTTGGCAGGCAGCAGATGATGGCTCAAGTATTTGGGCCCCTGACACCCATGTGGGAGACCTGCATGGAGTTCTGGGCCCCTGATTTCAGCCTAGCCCAACCCTGGCTGTCAGGGCACTTAACAGGATGAAACAGCACATGAAAGATCTCTGTCTCTGTCTCCCTCTCTCTGTCTCTGTTTCTCACTCTCTCTTCCTCCTGCTCTCTCTCTCTCTCTCTCTGCCTTTCAAGTATATGAAAATAAATAAACATTTTAAAATTCATGAACCAGGGCCGGTGCTGTGGTGTAGCAGGTAAAGCTGCCTCCTCCACTTGTGAGCCAGCTCTTTTCTATGGACTGGGAAAACAGCAGAAGATGGCCCAAGTGCTTGGGACTTTGCACCTCCGTGGGAGACCTGGAAGAAGCTCCTGGCTCCTGGCTTTGGGTCAGTGCAGCCCTGGCTGTGGCAGCCATTGGAGGAGTGAACCAGCGGATGGAAGACCTCTCTCTGTGTCTTTTCTTCTCACTGTCTGTAACTCTACCTCTCAAATAAATAAATCAATTAATTAAAAAAAAGAACCAAAAGCAGATGACCTGAGAAGATGAATACTCAAATCCGTAATCAGAGTTAGAGATTTCCATAGTACTTGGCAGAAAAAGTGTCTCTCTTAGTACTTGATAGAAAAAGTGAACAGAAACTCAGTAAACATCTAGAGACCTCAATATCACTATCAGCCAATCTGGTGTAACAGAATGCTACACCCGTTAACCTCAGGATATACAGTTAAGTGTAAATTGTATCTTCACTAATAGAGATCATTACACTAGATCATCAAACACATCCCAACACAATTTTTTCAATTTGCTAATTTTTAGAAAGGCAGATCAACATAGAGAAAGGGAGAGACAGTGAGAGAGACATCCATCCGCTGATTCACTCCCCAAATGGCCACAACAGCCAGGTCTGAGCCAGGGCTGTCAGGAGCCAGGAATTCCATCTTGGTCTCCAGCATGGGTGGCAGGGGCCCAAGTACTTGAGTCCTCCACTGCCTTCCTGGGCACTTCAGCAAGAAGCCAGGTCAGAGTAGAGCTGCTGGGACTCAAACCAGCACTCTGAAATAGAATGCCACAAATGGTAGCTTAAATTTCTGTGCCTAAATGTTGGCCCCAACACTTTTTTTGTTAATTTTAAAGATGGAGTTACAGAGAGAGGGAGAGGGAGACATAGAGAGTTTTCCATCTGCTGGTTCAGTCCTCAAATGGCCGCAAAAGCCAGGACTGGGTCAGGTCAAAGCCAGAAGCCAGGAGCCAGGAACTTTATCTGAGTCTCCCACATGTGTGCAGTACCCCAGTGATCTGGGCCATTCTCCACTGCTTTATCAGGCACATTAACAGGGATCTGGATTGGAAATGGAGCAGCCAGGACTTGAACCAGTGCCCATAAGGGATACCGGCACCATAGGCAGCAGCTTAACCCATTATGCCACAATGCCAGCCCCAATCTCAACACATTTAAGAACACTTTATCCATAGAATATGACTCTTGCCCAAAATGGAATTAAAAGAAAAGGAAATAATAAAATGACACTGGGAAAATCTCCAAATATTTAGAAATTGAACAACATACTTCTGATTAACTAGAAAATACATTGTAAAGAAAAATACATTACATAGAAAGGAAACTGAGTACAGGCTATCCTTGCTTTGTGGATTTCAGTTACCAAAAATGACACCTCTAACAACATGGTTCAAATTTCAGTTACTACATGCAGATACCACAGTATCTTAACTGTTAGTCATTTCATAAATGATAAGCTTCATTGCTAGCCCATAAGTATGTGAATTACTATGCAAATAACAGGTAAGCCTCATGATTAGTGACCAATCACATCTATTCTTCCGAAGTCTGTCTGTGATTGGCTGTTTCGTATCTCCTCTTAGGTCACAAACATACACACAGTAAAGCCATTTCCTGTTTGCCTTCCACTGATAAACACACATGACATTTACAAAAACGATGACCAAAAGAAGGAATTTGTCAGCAAAGACGAAAGGGCAGCATGCAAATAAAAAGTGGTAACATTGGAAGTGAAACACTGGAATTGAGGAGAAAAGGAATTATAGAGAAAACAGCTCCTATTGGATGTTAATGTTGCTTCTTTTTGTGACACTAGTGTCCACCCGAGGAATTCAGTGAAGGTGAAATAAATAAGGAGGTACCAGCAAAAACGACAAGAAAGGGACCCACAGATCTTTCACAGCATTGAAGACGAAAGGGAGACAATGCTGGAGGCTGATCCACACTCAGAAAAGAATAAGACGATTACAAAGCACAGCAGTGAGTTTCACTCCACACTGAAAATTACACGACGAGAAGGCATCAAGTACTCTTCAAGCTTCTCCTGATGAGTACTTTTAAGTGTTAACCTGTTATAAACATAACATAAAAATTGCCACTTTAGCCATGGTTAAATGTACAATTCTGTTGTATTAACATATTCACATTGGGCATATGTTTGGCTCAATGCTTAGGAGACCACTTGGGATCCCACACCCCCATATCAGAGGGCCTGGGTTTGAACCTTGGCTCCGTTTCTGATTCTGCCTTCCTGCTAATGAGCATTCTGGGAGGTTAAGCCACCACCACCTTTTGGGGATGCCCACATCCCATATCAATGGGCCTTTTCAAGTGCTGGCTCCTTTGCTTCCAATCCAGTTCCCTGCTAATATGCCTGGGAAAACAGCAAACGATGAGCTTCTGCCACTCACATGGGAGATCTGAATGGAGTTCCTGGCTGCTGGCTTCAGCATGGCCCAGCACCAGCTATTGTGGGCATATGGGAAGTGACCTAGTGGATGGAAGATTCTCTCTCTCTCTCTCTCTCTGCCTCTCTCTCTTTCTCTGTTACTCTGCCTTTCAAATAAATAGTCTTTAAAAAATAGATATTCACCTTAAGAGTTAGAAAAAGAAGGACAATTGAATCCAAAGTAGAAGGAAGGAAATCACAAAGAGCAAAAATTAATGCAATAGAAAACGCATGTACAACAGAGAGAAATTAATGAAATCAAGCGACCCGGCAATACAGGTATTATTCCCAAGTATTCATCTAAGAGAAATGAAAACATATGTCCTCACCAAGCCTGGTACCTGGATGTTCATGGGAGCTTTATGCATCATAGCTCCACACTGAAAGCAAGACAAATATTCATCAAGAGCTGAGTAGAAAAACAAATGGTAGTACATCCTTTCCATGGGATACTTCTCTGCCACAAAAGAGGACAAATTCATGCAACAGCACAGATCTTTATTTTTTGAAAAGCTTCTGCTGGGCACACGAAGCCAGGTGGAAAATGGTACAGAAGGTATAATTCTGTTGAAACAAAAATGCAGACTAGGGAAATGTAATCCGATTCACTCAAATCTTGTGGGGTGCCTGGGACGAGTAAGGGAAATGACTAGAAAATGACCTGATGAGCAAACACTCTTCTGGATTGTTACAGCAGCTACTTGAGCGTGCATTTATCAAACGTAGCCAAACTGTGCCTTTAACAGGTATGCGTCTTCATGCAAATCAAATGCATAACAGTCACGCGGAATTTCAAAATGTGAGCTTGCTGGGCATGTTCATGTACCTTTGGGTTCCTGTGAAGCTAGAGCGTTGATGGTGGCGCAGGGGAGGCAGGCCAGGGTTGTCCTGACACATGTCTGTGTCCATTCCACTCTGGTGTGTGTGTTGGTGGTGGTGGTGGTGGTGAGGGGAGTGGAGTGTACTCGTGTTCCTGCCTTCCCTGGCTTTCATCTGCTCTTCTGGGTCCCTCTTTTCCCGCAGACAGCTCCTTCGTCCGTAGGACAGACAGGCACTGGACACGAGAAAATCACAGCCTGCTTTGTTTGGCTCTGCCTTGGATGCACCGCTGACCAGGGGAGCTGGAGGAAGGCCTGCTAGCCACCATACGTCCTTGACGACCGATCGCTTTGCTGCAAAGTGTGTCTCTCCCCAAGTTCCCTAACAACCAGCCACCTACTTCCTTAAGGGTTTTTCCAGGAACGAGGTCTTTCAGGCGATGGATGAGTGATAGTCGCTTCGTTCCCACCCCTTCCCTAACACACACACACACACACACACAGGGCTGCAGGGCTGCACTTCCTGGGGGAATTCAGACTCTGTCTGAACGAGTTGCAGATGTCTGGCAGGTCCTCCGCAGCCTGCGGCTTCAGAGGATGTGGGGCTGACGCTAGCAACCAGCGGCGGAATGGAAGGCAGAGGGGCCTCGCCCCCTGTCCCAAAAGATGCCCAGATTCCTACTTAGCGCAGCTTTCCTGGAGTCTGGGCCCCGGAGCACAGGCGGATAGGCTTTCTCGCATTTCATTGCTCATCCCTCGCCGGGCTCCGCAGAGCGAGCTAGGTGGGGACTGCGCAGAATCTGCCGGCAGCACCACTCCAAGGCAGTGGCCGGGGCTCTGGGAGTGGACACCTGTGCTCCTGGCTGCTGCAAGCGTGCGTAGCCTCCGGAAACTGCTGTCCGCTCTGCCTCCCTGATGTCCTTTCAGTTTTGCCTCTCTTCTTCCATCCACATAACACCATTTTCAAAGCCCAGAAACGACCTTCTTCACGAGTTTGTTCTTTTAAGTGGTTGTGTATGAGATCCCGAAGCTGTATTCACAGGGGCTGCTTCTTGCTGAGTGTCACAAGGCATTGAGCTTGGTAGAAGACATAGATAGGACTCGTTTTCTAGAGCTGCTACTTAGACGGAGTTTAAGTGCCAGTCTAAGATACATTCCAGCCAACCCTTAGATCCTTACAATTTTAACATTCTGACTGGAGATGCCTAATGTTAAATATATGATGATATAGTTCACAGATTAAAAAAAAAAAAAATCAGTTGTTTTTTCCAAGTCTCTGGTTTTGGGATACGATTGGGTCCTGTGAGAAACAGTGGTGCCCTGCCTGAGATTGAGCATAGGGAGGGCATCAGGTCCACCACGCAGACAGACAGACATGTAACTAAGAGATGTTCTGTCCTGTGCACGCCCACAGGTTCCTGCTGGAGAGCTGAGCTTGACTTCAGCGGCACCAACCCACCAATCAAACCAAGCCCAGTTAATCACTCCCAATCCCCTCCCACATAGCTTTCTTTTCTTCTTTCTTTGTGGGCAGAGCAAGATCCCACATGTCTTTCTTGAGACTGGATGTAGAGAGACAGATAGGTGGCATATACATTGGGTCTAGAAATTAAAGATTATAGTGTTTAATCTAAGACATAAATGCATTTTCTTTCCTGGCAGCAAAATTTATTTTGCTTCCTGGCATCCTGACCAGGAGATGTTATCCAATCCTGAATTAAAGCAAAAGCCATAAACGAGTGTTTCATACCTACCTGTCATAACCAATAACTTGTACTGCTTTGCTCACGTACCTTGTTGGCTCACTCTAATCTTTAGGAGGCACTGAGTTGTAAGACCCTGGATTTTTTTTTTTTTTTTAACAGACAGAGTGGACAGTGAGAGAAAGAGAGACAGAGAGAAAGGTCTTCCTTTGCCGTTGGTTCACCCTCCAATGGCCGCCACGGTTTGGCGCGCTGCGGCCGGCGCACCGTGCTGATCCTATGGCAGGAGCCAGGTGCTTCTCCTGGTCTCCCATGGGGTGCAGGGCCCAAGCACTTGGGCCATCCTCCACTGCACTCCCTGGCCACAGCAGAGAGCTGGCCTGGAAGAGGGGCAACCAGGACAGGATCGGTGCCCCAACCGAGATTAGAACCCCGTGTGCCGGCGCCACAAGGCGGAGGATTAGCCTGTTGAGCCGCGGCACTGGCCAAGACCCTGGATTTTAAGTGGTAAAATTAGTTTTGTTTTCTAATTGGAATAATGAGGTGCCATCTCTCATAAAGATAAATTCACATCACAATTACAGAAAATTAACTTGGATACTTAAAGAAACATAAGGATAAATAAGCATTGCGTCTCCTAGGACAGGGAAGACTTCCTCTCTCGGCTGGGTAGTTTAGGTTCTTTACAAAAGGGTTTCTTTGTCCTGGAAATTTATCAGACTAACCCTTAACTTCAGTGTAGATGGCTGTGACTGTGAACTGAACACAATGGAGTTTTATCAGTCACTTTTCCCCCAGTTATGTTCAAATGTTTCCTCAAAAGACGACATACATTGATATCACTACTTTCGAAACAAGAGTCTTCTAATATTATCCTGAAAGTAGCCTATGTTTAACACTGGGGTAAGTGATGGGGGGTGGGGGAGAGCAGGGGAGGGAAAGCTACTCACCCCTATTTTTGGAAGCACTAATAACTGGTAGACTTCTCGACATTTGACATAGGCTACTGGTGGGAAAGCTGCATTGAGTGAGAAGGTATGCCATGTGCCAAGTCCTTGTTTAGATGACTGAAGGACTAAGAACTTCTTGATGAGCCAGAGGCCAGGGTGGGCTCTTATAAATACGTGTCTGAGTCTTTGGAGTATTTATTACTAAAATGATCTGAAACTCTTAAATTTTCTACTTAGAAATTCTCATGTAATATTCTTGAAAAGACTACTTTTCGTGTATAAAGATACAAAAAGACCTTCTTTCAGCCAGTTGATACATAGGTAAGATCAAATTTAGCCTCTGTGGATGATCTTCCCATGTTTCACGGATCAGGGATGGGGAACCTCCAGCCCATCAGCTGTATAAGGCACACAAAATCACTTGGTCTGCCACTGCCAAGGCGACTGCAGGTGGAACTTGAGGTTCAGTCCATCGACATGAGGCTAATTTTTAAGCTGATAATTTCATATGACGCACTAATGATGTCATAAATATCTAAATAAGGGTTCTCCACCCCTGAATGATTATAGCAAGAAATTCAGGTTAAAAAAAGGAGTCCCCAATTCCAGTGTAAAACAAGAACTAGGCCAGCCAGAACCTCTGGGGAGAAATGGTTAGAATGTCACAACCAGAGCCATGTATTGAAGACCAAGGCTGAACTGAGTCACCTTACCAATGAGGAAGCTGGCATGGATGCTTGTTACAAGGTCCCACTCTAAATCAAATCCCATCCGAGACACGCGTGGCTGACATGTGCTATTGGCATCCTGTTGTTCCTCTTAGTCAGGAATGAAAACAGGCAAGACGTGCCCTGTTCAAAGACCCTCATGGCACCAGGACCAAATACACGGGAATGGCTCTGGGACCCCTTCTAGACATGAAGGGAAGTAGCTCAAAAATGGCCCAGGCAACCAACCAAGATCTTGATCATATTTTAAATTCATTTCCAGGTTTAATTTAGAGGTACAAATGGTCGCTTCAGCCAACTCTCATAATGAAATACAGTGAAATAACCTACGTCTTTGAACTAGTGCCACCTCTCCAGATAATAGGCGATAAGACAAAACTGAGGAAGGAAAACCCACAGCCCTGTAGCATGAATAGTGCCCATCTGATGTAGACAGAAAGCGGGGCAGGAGGGGTGGGTGTAGAAGTTCCTCTTAAACACAAACTCCCCAGAAACTTTTTTTCCTGCAGTTGAAAGAGCTTTGGTAATTTTTAATGAATTTACTCTATGTTTTACAAGCATCGCTCCCTCAGAGCTCGGCCTCACCAGAAGCAGAAGTGTCCGCTATTGCGGGAGAGCAAGGCCTCAGGGTATTTCCAGCCAGACTGGCAGCGAGAAGCAACACAATCATCTAGGGAAGGAAACGTCCGGGCCTCAGTAGGCCCAGCTAGGATGGAGATTAAGAGAATGATGTGGAGGTTGACTGACGCCCAGTCAGACTCCGCAAATTGGCACTGGCCTTGATGAACTCACCACTCTTCAAAAGCTTCAAGGTGTGGAAATGATTTTGTAAAAGCCCAAGGATGGTCAGACTGGAAGCTGATTCACTCAAGTGAAGCCCACTCAATAATGAAGTAGGAACTAGAATGCTAATTTAGAATTTCACATTCATGGTGGCCTGAGTCACCCTTTCTTTCTTTGTCAAAATTATTTATTTCTTAATATTTTTTGAAAGGCAGAGAGAGAGTGTGTGTGAGCTAGAGACAGATAGGATAGAAATATTCCATCTGTTCATTCACTACCCAAGTGTCTGTACAGTTGGGGCTGGGCCAGGCTGAAGCCAGAAGCCAGGAACTCAACCTGAGTCTCCAATATGGATGACAAGTATCCAACCCCTTAAACCATCACCAGCTACCTGGAAGCTAGAAACTGATAGCAGGAAGCTAGAACTGATAGCAAAGCCAGGGCCCAAACCCAGGCATTTCAATATGCAACACAGGTGTCCCAAGTGACATCTTAACTAGTTCATTAAACACCTGCACAAACACACACACCATTCTTTAGATTCAAAGCAACATTAACACCAAATTGCTTGATAAGCCAGGAGTAATAACAAAGGTAATGGGGCTCAATGGCATGGGCTCTGATGGCCTCTGATGTCCATCTCTGTAGCAGAGAGAGACCGGACAGACCCAATACAAAGTCATTGCTACAGCACCTTCTTAACCACATGGTTTTGTGAGCCTCCTTTTAATCTAAGTCCACTGCTGATTTCTTCCCTTTCTGGTTTTTCCTTCGTGTTACTACTTTCCTTAAGTTAACTGGTAGTCACTCATTATGCTGACTCTCTGGCTGTGCCGCTTGGGCATGCTGGCTTTTCATTTCCCTCCCAGAACACAGTCTCATTTTCAGTTGTTGGCGAGCACTTCCCCCCAGCATCACCTACACTCTGAAAGGATATGAAAATATCTGATGAAAACGGTTGATTCCTTGAGAACTGGGAATTCATGGGAGTGGCTGGGACTCTGGTTATTGAGAGAGATGGTGTCAGTCACCAAGGTGATTGTGTATTTGTGGGGTTTTCTTTTTTTCCTCAAAGGAAGATTTGGTTACACGATCACTAAGGTGTGTCCATCAAAGGAGGAAGAAGGAAGGGGAAAAGACACAAGCGTTTTAGAGGTGTGGCAGCCTCTCCATAGTTCTTACTGGACATCTGAGTCACTGCAGCCCTACTGGGCCCCCCCCCCCCCTATTCATGGCATGGAGCTCTGCTCTATGGGATTTTCAGGAAAAATGAGGATGATGGGTTATGAGTGATTAATGAATTCATTCTTCTTGGCTTGCCAGTGCATCCGTTTTTCCCTCATTGACCAAGAATACTTTGGAGCTGAGAGACAATACTGAGAGAGATTGGTGAGACTGTAACAGAAGGAATCTGATGAGATAGAAGGTAATGATCACCTCTGGCAATCCATAATGGGCTACAGCAGCATAACATCAGCTTGACACACTCATATCTTGAGAAAGGTTGTTTCTGTGTCTTTATCTATTCCTTGCTTTACCAAGGAGCCTGCCTGACCAACTAGACCATAACATTTTACATAAAAGAATTCCTGAACACAATGTGTGTGCAGTGTGTGTGTGTATGGGGGAGGGGGGAATTGTCGCTTTCTGACTTGAGACGTGGTAAAGAAAAAAAAACCGGAAGGGAGGTGTTGGAGGCAAGACAGCGAGGTGAGTGTCCCACTGCCCCTTCTTCCAGAGTAGGGACATACGCAGACAACTGTGTTATCTGCCATAGTTACCTTCAGGATAGTCACCACTGTGGGAGACCAGAGTGAAGAACTGTTGAGCTAAACAATTAAGAAAAAGCAAATACAGGAATTCTCTCTGCCCTGATTCTACTTGCCCAACAGCAGGACATAAATTGGCAGAGGTAAAACCTGTCCTCCAGAACCAGTGAAGCTCACCACTGGCCACACTTTTGGAGGCTCAGTGACCTGGAGGTGAAACCAAGAGGAATCTTCATTGAAGAGCTCGACTTACTAGACTTTATCTGCCATTTTGTGCATTTCCCTAGGTTTGCACTCCTAGAGACAAAAGTCCTTTTCCTTTATCTTGCCACCTCTCTCAAAATTTACTCTTCTTTGTTGAATTGTTGAAGGTGCCATATAAGCTAGAATTCAAACCCTCCTCTTTGAGAACATTCCCTATATATATAATATATATATTATACATATATACATAATATATATATATATATATATTACACATGTTAATAAATTTGTGTTTGCTTTTCCCTATAAGTAGGGAAAAGTCTGTCTTTTGTAACAAGGCCTGTTCCACCTAAGAACTTTATGGATTGAAGAAAAAAGTATTCTCCCCCTTATACAATGGCTACTGAACTAGCAAGTACCAAGCTACTGTTTCAGGAGAAATGCAGCGAGGCCTTCTTGTGATTCTCCAGTTATAAGACCTTTCTTCCTTTTAAAAAGTCTTTAATTTTCAGACCAGTGTTAGGTTCATAGCAAAATTTAGCAGAACTTACAGAGAGCTGTCATATGCCTCTTGCCGCATATACACAGGTCCTACATTATCAACATCACTCACAAAGCACTGATGAACCTGCACACAGAGTTACCCAGAGTCCACAGCTTACGCTCATGTTCACTCTTGGTGTTGAGCATTCCACGAGCTTGGAAAACACACAGTGACAACATTCACTGTAATGGAATCACACAGAGTATTTTCACTGCCCCAAATGCCTCTGTGTTCTACCTTTTCCTCCCTTCTTTCCCTCCAACCCCTGACAACCACTTAAGCTTCTTACAATCTCCATAGTTTTGCCTTCTCCAGAATTTCTTATCATTGTAGTCATACAGTGTGTAGACTTCTCAAATTGGTTTCTTTCACATAGTAATATTTACTGAAATTTCCTCCATGTCCTTTTGTGGCTTGGCAACTCATTTCTTTTTGGTGCCAAAAAATATTGCATTATCTGTTGTATCATACAGTTTGAGGCTGATAACGTGTCCCACCAAGATTCATGTTGGAAGTCCTAACCCACAATGTGACTTCCCGAAAGTGAAGGTAGGACATTTAACGAGAGAACTGAGGGAAGTGAGGTCTCAAGCATGGCCATCTAATGTAGTGTTGTCAATCTGCCTACAAAAAGAGACATCAGAGAGGTTGTTCTCTCCAGGAAAAGTCATGTTAAGTCACAGTGAGAAGCTGGATAGGCTGAGACCTTGCTCTTGGGTTGATGATCTCCAGAACACTTGGAAAATAAATTTCTGTTGTTTAAACCACCCAATCTGTGGTATGTTGTTACGCCAGCCTGAGCAGAAACATGTCTGTTCAACGTATTGAATAGCATCTTGGTTCATACCAAGTTTGGGCAATTATGAATAAAGCTGCTATAAGTATCCATGTATAAGTTTTTGTGTGGACACATTTTCAACTCTTTTGGCAAATATTGAGGAGTGAGACCACTGGATTGCATGATAACAGCGGCTTTGGTTCTATAAGAAACTATCAAACTGTACCATTTTTATATTCCCATAAGCCATTGATGTGAGTGTTTCAGATTTTGGTCATTCTAGGAGGCATGTACTGGCATATCACTGTTTCCATTTGTATTCCCCCTATGACATAGGATGCCAAATATTTTTTTCCATCTATGTCTTTTTTGGTGAGGTGTCTGTTCAGGTTTTTAGGCAATTTTTAAATTAGATGCTCCTTTTCTCACTGTCGAGTTTAAAGAATTCTCTGTAGAGTTTGTACATCCATCTTTAATCAGACAGACCTCATTGCAAAAGTTTTCTCCCAGTCTGTGGCCTGTCATCCCATTCTCTTGTATCTTATACAGTGCAGAAGACTTGAAATTCATTAATGAATCAATATATAACTTTGCTTAATGTGATATTTGTTTTAAAATCCTTACTTAACAGATATTATTGATTCATAAGCACTGACCTCGGGCCAGGGACACTAACTCATGTGTGCGTGAAGCTTATCCATTTAAGTTGTCTCAGGCTGCCATAACAAAAGAGCACAGACTGTGTGGCTTAAACAACCGAAATTCATCTTTCAAAGACCTGGTAGCTAGAAAGTTCCAGATCAGAGTGCTGGCAAATTCAGTTTCTGGTGAGGATTCTCTTCCTGGCTTTCAGAGAGCAACTTTTCCCTCACACGCCTTTGCCTCTGAGTGGAAAGGGAGAGAGAAAGCTCTTCATAAGGACACTAATTCTAATAGCGCACGGCCCCGCCCTTAGAACCTTGACAACTTCCTTAAAGACTCCATTTCTAGACACAGTGACAAGGGCTATGGCTTCAACTACACATTTTGAGGGACATAAACAATTACACTAGAGCCCAGGTATTTTTGGTGTAAGGCATAACACAGCTTTCTTGAGCTTGGGAACACTAAGCAGCACTTCCACATTATGGCTGGGGACCATTTATCACACCCCGAGAAAGAGAAAGCAAGGAAAACAGCACTGAACCGACTGCAGAGAGGACACTCGGTTGAAAGCCCCAAGACTTGCTATGGGGTCTGCTACGACAAAGTAACCCTGATGTGGGACAAAGTCTGGGAGACAGACTAAGTTCCTGAGCTGGAGGCCACACCTCTCCCACCCTCTGTAATCCTATCAGCAATCAGAAGACTTCCTCCCAAGGTACACCTCCCCTTACCTGGGACCTGGGGGCAGGACTGGGTAACCACACCCCTTTCTGAAGCTAATCAGAAGCCCAGAGAAGGGGAAGAGGCTCTCTTCACCTCATGGGCCCAGGACAAACGGGGCAGGGTACAAAACTCCCCTTTTACCTTTCTTGGACCACTTGGACCTACATGAGGCCCGATTGTGCCAGCGTATTATCACTTTGTGAACAAACCTTATCATGCTGCATGCCATGTTTGTGCCTATACTCAGAATTCTTCTCTAAGTGAAAGGCAACAGCCTGAGATACTAATTTTGACTCAGTCTAGCCCGCAGCATCCCCATGATAGAATCTGCAGATGTATGGCCAGGCCAAAGAACTGGAGGAAGAGCACAGCGAAACTCAGAAGTCATAGCGCGTGAGAAGTAAAAGGCAGCAGCCTGGACCAGAATTGTGGCACAGTGGGTAAAGCCAATGCCTGTGACTCCCATATGGGAGCCAGTTCCTGTCCCAGCTGCTCCACTTCCAATCCAGCTCTTGGCTAATGGCCCAGAGAAGCAGCAAAAGATGGCCCGGGTGCGTGGGCCCCTGCCACCCACATGGGAGACTCGGAATGAAACTCCTGGCTCCCAGCTTTGGCCTGGCTCAGCCCTGGGAGTTGTGGCCACTTAGGGAGTGAACCAATAGATGGAAAACTTTTCTCTCTCTGTAACTCCTTCAAATAAATAATAAATACACCTCTTTTTTTCGAGAATAAGAAAAAGCAGTCACTGAGCAAGAAATGAATGGCAAGTTCTTAAGAGCATTTCAGGAGGGACCGCCGCTGTGGCACAGTGGGCTAAGCCTCTGCCTATGGCACTGGCACCCTATATGGTGCTGGTTTGAGTCCTGGCTGCTCCACTTCCAGTCCAGTTCTCTGCTATGGCCTGGGAAAGCAGTAGAATATGGTCCAAGTCTTTGGGCCCTGCACGCACATGGGAGACCTGGAGGAAGCTCCTGGTTCCTGCTGGCTTCGGATTGGCTCAGCGCCGGCTGTTGCTACCATCTGGAAAGTGAACCAATGGATATAAGACCTCTCTTTCTCTCTCTCTCTCTCTCTCTCTGCCTCTCTGTAACTCTGCCTTTCAAATAAATAAATAAATAACTCTTTAAAAAAAAAAGAAAAAAAAGCATTCCAGTAGCCAGAGTTCTCTCCCTGCAGGCAGTAGTGCTTGAACAACGTGCAGTTCCTGCCAGTGCACCCGTGAGCCATAGAGAGGCCAGGGCCTGTCCATATCCCATCAGCCCATAAACACCAGTAAGCCACTTTCTTTTGTATGCTTGCACTGAGATCCTGCCATTTCAAGTGGGAGGTAATGCCAGGACAAGGCCACTCAGCAACTTTATCCATGAATAACATAGGAAAGCACAAGGGACTGTTTACATTGCTGGAGCCCTAAGCTTTAAAGTAGACTGGGCAGTTAGCTTTTTCACCATTTACTAATAGGTGGAGACTTGAGAGGAAGGTCAATTTAAAGAGAAGATACAGTTCATTTTTTTTCTATATCTCAACTGTAGTGTGAGTTGATTAAGTGGTCCAGTTACATAATTATTTTAATTGATTATTTTCCTAGTAGTGGTCACAGAAAAAGTGGCTACATAATTAATTGTAGTAACAAGACAGTTGATGGTGAGGGCTCTTCGCGGTCGTGACATTGGTTTGTTTTATCCAGAGGGCAGCAGTGAGCTATGGCAGTGCTGCTAGCAAAGGAAGTTCAAGTTCAGGAGAATGAGTACTGCTCTGGACGTGGCTGGAAGGCTGCTCCAGTGCACGCAGATGTAGCTCATGGTTCTCAGTGCTGACTGCAAGGCTTATAGGACAGCTGCACAGTACCCGAGTCCTGCCCAACGTCTTCCTTTCTCCTCGCACACTTCACACCTCCCCATCCCCATCCCGATCCCAAGGCAGCGCTTTGGGTTGTCTCATTCAGCTCATTCCCCTGGTAGGAACCATTGCTTCTTTTTGGGTCTACTCACTCCTTCAATCGGCCAGCAATGTTTCATGTTGATGATTTTGTTCTTGAGATTTAAAATGTGCTGCTGGCTGTCCACTGCCACCCCTGTTCCCAGTCCATTCACCACCCTTCCCTGACTTGTCCAGTGCTCTGGGAAGCTGGCCCTTGGAGTAATACGTTCAGGTGTTGTTGCTGGCTGGCTTGGTTGTCTTTTTTTTTTTTTTTTTTTTTTTGACAGGCAGAGTTAGACAGAGAGAGAGAGAGAGAGAGAGAGAAAGACAGAGAGAAAGGTCTTCTTTCCATTGGTTCACCTTCCAAATGGCCACTACGGCTGGCGCACTGCAGCCGATGTGCCACACAGATCCGAAGCCAGGAGCCAGGTGCCTCCTCCTGGTCTCCCAAGCGGGTGCAGGGACCAAGCACTTAGGCCATCCTCCTCTGCCCTCCTGGGCCACAGCAGAGAGCTGGACTGGAAGAGGAGCAACCGGGACTGAACTGGCGTCCCAACCGGGACTAGAAGCCGAGGTACCAGCGCTGCAGGCGGAGGATTAGCCTAGTGAGCCACGGCGCCGGCCCGGCTTGGTTGTCTTTTACCACAAAAGGTGTCCTTTCTCTCCCTCCCTGCTTCATGCAGTCTCTGGCACTTGCTGAAAACCCTCTTGCACACAGCCTCAGCTGGACAGGGGGTTTTGCCAGGGGAACTGTCCTCATCAGCCCCATTACTCGATGGGATCCCATGGCCTATCCTACACCTGTGCTCTTTCAGTCCGGTGAGTGATGAAGACTTCTGATATCACCGTCCCTGAGTGCTCTGCCCCTCTCTCTTGTTTCCCCTGTGTTTTCCCACACTCCATAATTTCTTCTTCCTTGAAATTTCTTTATTCAATTCTGGGAGTGGCTGTCGGCTCCCTGCTGGGACCTTTCCTGATATTCCAGATCATCTCCAATTTACTTTTTGATGCTTCCTTTAGGTCTTGAGATGTCCTTGGTTCAGCCTACAGATAATTTGCTTTCAAAATCACTACAGGTGCCTGCTTAAAATGCAGATTGCGGGGGGCTGTCCTCCCAGCCCCTACCTCATCAGAACCTTCGAAAGCAAGGTGGTGATCATTGCATCTCCGTTTTCATATGCTCCCGAGGAGGCCCAGGGCCCTAGGAAAGCCAGAGGACTTTGGATGGGGCTCACCTCTGCCTGGAGTCGGCAAACGCCCAAGCACGTGTTCTTAAAAATGTCAGTAGCCTTCCAGAACCCTCAGGTAAAGCCATTTTTTATTCTTTACGGGTGAATCAAATATTAATTACATGTATCTTAGGTGATTTAAACTTCTAAGAGAAAAGGGAACCTATAACTAAGGCGCTCTTGAGCCAAGCACACTACATGTTTGGAGGCCTGCCTGCGTGGATCAGTGCTTCTGTTCGCAGGAACACCCCAAGCGTGCGTGCAGTCAGACTTGAAACCGTCTCTTTCATGGAGCTGCCCCTCTGCATCTGCTGTCACAGTGTGGGTTCCTGAGAGAACGCGGAGCTGCTGCTGATAACCAGAGCCACACCGATACCCTCTGGGTCAACCGTCCAACTTTATAGGCGGGAAGGCAAGCCAAAGGGACATGCCCAGGGGACCCACCCCCAGCTGGTTTGTTTTATGTATTTAGTTACACATTTTCCTGCTCTGCAAGGGACTTGAGTGAGTCTTACAGCCTGACTTTGACAGAGTTGAATTTCTGGGTCAGTTCTTCCATACTTTGAGACTAAGTGATGAGATAAGCTTGAAATGTCTTCTTCTTCTTCTTCTTCTTCTTCTTCTTTGTTTTAAGGCCTGTATTCGTTTCCTATTGCTCAAAACAAGTTACCACAAACTCACTGGCTCCAAGCAATACCATTTACAGTCCCCAGAGTTCCTGTAGGTCAAAAGTCCAGCCCAGCAGAATTGGATCCTGTGCTCAGGGGCTCACAAAACTGAAACAAAGGTGTTGCCCAGGGCTTCCTTCCTTCCTGCAGCTCAGGACCCATTTTTCAAGCCCACGTGGTTGTTGGCAGAGTTCAGCTCTCCGTGGGTACAGGATCAAGGCTCGGTTCTCTTGCTGGCCAGCTGCTGGGGCCACCCTCAGCTCCGAGGGGCTGACGGCACTCCCTTGCCATGCAGCCTCCCCCAAGGTCTGCTCTCAGGCCCACTGGATCACCTCCCAGCAGTGAACGCCAAGTCAACTGATGAGTAACATCCTTAGAGAGTCATGTCCCTTCACGCTCGCAGGATCTGCCCACACGAAGGGGAGGGAGCAGCGCAGGGCATGTATATACCAAGGGCGGGAATCCTGAGAGCATCCCATCGTAAGATTCTGCCTATCACAAGGCCTTAAAGCAGCACAGTAAAAGCAAACATTTATTGAAGTGCCGAACGCTGGTCTAAGCCCTATACATGTTTTAACTCATATAATCCTTTACAAAGCTTTCAGAAGTAGATAGGATGATTAGCTTCCTTGTACTGCTTGTACAGATAGTAACTTGAGAAGTAGAAGGGCTGATACAAATTAAAAGTTGGAGGTCTAATTCTTCTTGTTGAACTCAAGGGAAGAGGGGTGGTCATTTGGTGCAGTGGGATGCCCACATCTCTTACGGGGGTGCCTGGGTCTGAGTCCGGACCCTGCTCTTCATCTCAGCTTCCTGCTAATATGCACGTGCAAAGGCAGCGGGTGATGGTTCAGGTGGAGATCCTTGGCTCCCGGCTTTGGCCTGGCCCAGCCCTGACTGCTGGAGGCATTTGAAGAATGAACGAACAGATGGGGTATTTCTTTCTTTTTTTGTGTGTGTCTTCCTGTCTCCCTGTCTCTATCTCTATCATCTCTCTCTCTCTCTCTCTCTCTCAAATAAATAAGGTAATAAAAAGAAAATAAGCACCAGTGTTATGGTGCCATGGATTAAGCCAGCCCCTGCAACACTGTATCCCATATCAGAGTCCCGGCTGCCCTGCTTCCAACCCAGCTCCCTGCTAATGCGCCTGGAACAGCAGAGGAAGATGGCCCAAGTGCTTGGGCCCCTGCCATTCGTGTGGGAGACATGGATGGAGTTCCAGGTTCCTGATATCAGCCTGGACCAGCCTGGCTGGTGGATGAAAGATTTCTCTGTCACTCAGCCATTCAAGTAAATAAAATAAATCTTTTTTTTTTTAAGATTTATTTATTTGTTTGAAAGTCAGAGTTACACTCAAAGAGAAGGAGAGGCAGAGAGAGAGAGAGAGGTCTTCCATCTGCTGCTCACTCCCCAATTGGCTGCAAGGGCCAGAGCTGGGCCAATCCGAAGCCAGGAGCCAGGAACTTCTTCTGGGTCTCCCACATGGGTACAGGGGCCCAAAGACTTGGGCCATCTTCTGCTGCTTTCCCAGGCCATAGCAGAGAGCTGGATAGGAAGTGGAGCAGCGGGGACTTGAACCGGCACCCACATGGTATGCCTGCACTGTAGACAGCAGCTTTACCCGCTACACCACAGCGCTGGCTCCCTAAAAGAAATCTTAATAATAATAGTAATAATAAAAGAAATAAAACAAGAGAGCCCTATCCCTCCCTTTTTCTTCCTTTGAACTTCTCAAATATAATTCTTTCTAATGACTAAATGAACCTTTGGCCAGTGTCAGAACTCAGGAATGTCTCTTCAAGGACCTGGGAGTCCTCTCTTGGAAATGATATCATCAAGGCAGATAACACCCAATCTCCCGGTCTCCTGGGAAGAGGTAGGCCTACCTGACACCAGATTCCAAATTGCAGAACCTGCTGAGCTAAATCCACCTAGCTATATAAAAGACTGAGCTTTCCTTCTGTCTTTATAACCCCTTTGTCTCTTGTCTGGGCCATGCCTTACATTCTGATTTAATGCTTACTCAATAATAAAATGAATTTCATTCTCTTCTTCTTTTGTAAAGAGATTTTCTGGGCTAGGAGAAGACTTGTTTTGAAACGTCTCTTCCCAGTGAGCGCACAGAAGCTAAGTAACTTGTCAATGACTTGCTATTGAATGGTGGCATGGCGCTGTGAACTCAGAACGAGAGCTAACATCTATGGACCCATTCACAATGCTGCCTGCTGTTTTATCAGAGACAACTTGGAGTATTTGCCTGTTCATGACCTTAGGCTTCCCTCTGACCAGTGGGGCCTCTACAGTAAACCCTGTGAATCAGGTTTATCAACCTCGGGAACACTACCATTTGGGGCCACATCAATCTTTGTTGCAGGGGCTGTGCATTGTTAGATGAACAGCAGCATCTCTGGCCACAGCCCATGAGACACCGTGAGGACATCCAGTTGTAACAATCAAACCTGTCTCCAAACACTGGCATGTGCTGGTGGGAGAAGGGGCAAAAGCATGCAAGGCTGGGAACCAATCCTTTAGTAGAAATCACACACACACACACACACTCCCCACCTGCTTGTCAGAGAGACAGAGAGGAAGGGGAAAGGCTTTGAGTCTCACAGACGGATGGGGCCAATGATCGGGTAGCTGAGGCTCCAGCTGTCTAAATTTGGCTTTTTCAGAAACAAGAGACCACCACTGGGGTACAGCAGTGGCCTCATTATTCTTTCATCCCAGTAATTTTTTTTTTTCTGGTTGGGTTAGAGAAGTGAAGTGTCTGAGAAGAGATTTGTGCTACGCTCCTTTGTGCTGTACTTCCCTGTCTTCAGTGAAATTGAAAACCCCTAAAGGATCATGGAGGGGAAACAAAGATCAATGAATTTGGTCAAAGACTGTAATTTAGACCTGGGACAGCTGCAGACCAGAGCATGAAGGTGATCTCAGCCTGGAAAATTCTCACTGTGAGGTGTGTGAACAGTAAATGAAAGATTTCTTAAAAAGAATTACTCTCTGTTACATCCACGCCTTTGTATCTTTCCTGTGCTAACCAAAAATAGATACAGAACTAGATATCTTTGAAACTAGACAATGCATAAAAAAAATAAAGAGCTAGATATCTTTAGATCTAGATAATTTATTAAAAACAAAAGTAAAGCTAACACACTTGCACCCTGTTGCCTGAACACTGTGTACTTGGAGTGTGCTTCACAAGCCTTGCTGTCTCCTGTTGTCATTTCCTTCCAAGTTGTGTAAAGGACTCTTCCTTCCACACAGTCAGCAAAAAAGTACGCATCAGAGAGCTGCTGTCTCAGGGCTGGCACTGTGACACAACAGAGTCAGCTGCTGTCCGCAATGCCAGCATCCCATTCGAGTGGCAGTTCAAGTCCTGGCTGCTCCACTTCGAAGCCAGTGCCCTGCTAATGCACCTGGGAAAGCAGCAGAAGAGGGCCCAAGTTCTTGGGCTCCTGCACCCACATGGGAGACCCAAAAGAAGCTCCTGGCTCCTGGATTCAGCCTGGCCCAGCCCCAGCCATTGGGGACATTTGAGGAGTGAACCAGATGATGGAAGATCTCTCTCTCCTCTCTCTCTCTCCCTCTCTCTTTCTCTCTCTCTGTAACTCTGCCTTTCAAAACACAAACAAAACAAAATCTGCCATCTCACTGGCACTTTACGCAAAGAATCCCCACACTCAGATTCCCCTCATCCAACTTGGGTCCGTGCTGTGAAAACCCAGCTGCATATTTGAAGTGGCAATGCTTCTCCCACACTTTCCGATCTCAGAGTTCTTCTCCGAAGTAGGTTTGGTGTCACAAGTTTATTCATCAGTCCTGCTGTTTGTGAAGGAAAATGCCAAAAGATGTTCACTGCAGCGTGGTCCCCCCAAACAGAAACAAGACTGACTTCTTTCCTGCTTGAAAATCAAGCTGTGTTTTTTCTTCACTTGGATATGCAGCAATTGTGATAGACATCTTTCTAAAACAGAGCAGCTCAACTAAAATGAAGATCTGTGGAGGAAAACCCATCTCTAACTTGATGCTTCGTCCAGTATTCTATGAAACCCTTAAGCAACTCTGCCTTGATGCTATGCAAATTCCAACTGGCATTAAACTTATGGTCACTTTCTTACCATGCTTAACCTTGGAGTTATTAAACCTACACTCTGGGCTTCTCTTAAATTAGCCCTAGACTACTTTGTATCTAGCATATCATACTTGCCTTAGTTGCCAGGCCTGGTGGATAAACATTGTTGTATTTCCGCCACCGCAAGCCCTTTGCAAAGCCTTGTCACCGCTGAGCCCTTCAATATTTTCCACTGCTCCTGAGTCTCCAAGACAGAAACCATAGGAATCTTCTCATTTGGGGAAAATTCCCACTGAATTGACTATGACATCACAAAAGTTAATATGAAAGGAAGCTGACCCGACTTCCTCCCTCTGAAAACCCCAGCTGCTGGAGGGCATCATATGGGCTCCGGGAACCTCCTGCGGGGTGTCCCATTCCCGACAGGAAGCTGGCCTGGCCGGGTCTCAATGCTTCTCATAATATGATTCTGTATGCTCCACTGTGAGGTCCTCCACTCCGTGCTTCATTTGCTGGACCTTAGAGGGGGAAACAGCATGGATCTTAATGCATGTGCTCAACCTGTGCTTGACACATGCATTTGCTATTCCTAACAGATCTCTCTCTCGATCTCTCTCTCTCTCTCTACTGCATCAATTCTTTATTCCCTCAGGTTTCATGAATTATCCTTTGTCCTATAGAATATATCCCATTGTCCAACAATTCATCCAATTTCCCCATAATATTTATCATTTTCTCATCACTTTCAATTCATTATCTCTACTTCTGTGGTTTTTTTTTTTGTATTATTATTATTTGACAGGTAGAGTTAGACAGTGAGAGAGAGAGACAGAGAGAAAGGTCTTCCTTCTGTTAGTCAACGGAAGGGCAATAAATGCCTGAAAAAGGAGTTCACCCTCACTACTCAACAGGGAAATGCCTGGAACCCTCCTGAGAAAGTAGCACACAACCTCCCAAAGGGCCCAGATCAAAATGACTGATAGCACAAAGTGTTCCCTAAAGTGAGCAAACAGGGGAACACTTGTAAACTTCTGGTGAGTACACAGGGGAACACCTGCAAACTTCTGTGGCACAGAGGGTTGATGCCCTGGCCTGAAGCGCCAGCATCTCATATGGGCGCCGGTTCCAGACTCGGCAGCTCCACTTCCTGTCCAGCTCTCTGCTATGGCCTGGGAAAGCAGTAGAAGATGGCCCAACTCCTTGGGTCCCTGCATCCACATGGGAGACCGGGAAGAAGCCCCTGGCTCCTGGCTTCAGATCAGCACAGCACCGGCCGGTGCAGCCATCTGGGGAGTGAACCATCGGATGGAAGACTTCTCTCTCTCTCTCTCTCTCTCTCTCTCTCTCTGCCTCTCATCTCTCTGTGTAACTCTGACTTTCAAGTAAATAAGTAAATCTTTATTAAAAAAAAATGGGGAAAAATTTTTGGCACTACTACTGAAGCTAATGCAGGACCCACATAGCTCGTAGGTTCAACCCAAACAGAAATGTGCACATTTGTGAAGGAAAATCAAAGAACAAGGATATTGATAACAGGACTATTCATACCAGTCACAAGCTGAAAACCACCCAGATAGCCATCCACAGTAATTTGGAGTGAGAGATCGTGGTGGAGGAATACAGTATATAAAGTTCTACCTTGAGGTTGCTGTTGTGGCTCAGGGGGTTAAGCCACGCCCCCTATCAGAGTGCTGGTTCAAGTTGAAGCTACTCTGCTTCTGATCCAACTTATTAATGCTCTTGAGAGGCAACAGATAATGGACCAGCCTTGGCTGTTGCAGACATTCGAGGAATAAACCAGCAGATGGAAGATCTCTGTCTATGTTTCTCCCTCTTTCTCTATTACCCTGCTTTTCAAATAATATTTTCCAAAAAAAGTTCCTTTTATAGATACACTGTAAGTTTTATGATATGTATCTTTATAGTCTTTCTATGCATTAAAGATATACCCTTGGCATTCCTTCTTCAAAATGTGATAATGTAAGCCTTTCTCTTTAAGATAACAAATTTTGTAACTATTTTATTTACTTATTTATCTATTTTTAAATTTTTATTAATTTACTTTCTTTTCTTAAAAGATTATTTATTTACTTGAAAGTCAGAGTTACACAGAGAGAAGTAGAGAGAGAGAAAGAGGTCTTCCATCCACTGGTTCACTCCCCAGATGGCCGCAACAGCTGGAGCTGTGCCAATCTGAAGCCAGGAGCCAGGAGCTTCCTCCGGGTCTCCCACATGGGTGCAGGGGCCCAAGGACTTGGCCATCTTCTACCACTTTCCCAGGCCACAGCAGAGAGCTGGACAGGAAGTGGAGCAGCCGGGTCTTGAACTGGCACCCATATGGGATGTTTTACCCGCTATGCCACAGCGCTGGCCCCAATTTACTTTCATTTTTTATTTGAAAGGCAGAGGCAGAGACAGAACCAGATTTCCTATCCACTGGTTCACTCCCCAAATGCCCACAACAGCCAGGGCTGGGCCAGGCTGCAGCCAGGACCCTGGAACTCAATCCAGGTCCCCCATGAGGCTGGCAGGGACTTTACTTCTTGAGCCATCATCTGCTGCTTCCCAGAGCTCACAATAACAGGAAGCTAGAATGGGAAGTGGAACAAGGACAAGCAGTGCAACAGGGGACTGCAGACATTCCCAGTGGCGTCTTCACCACTGCACCAAATGCAAGCTTCTATCTGTTGATAGTCACACACCAGTTCCTTTTATTCTTGTTATTGTGACAGTCATCGCTCACTATATGTGCACAGTGTGTTAAGTCTTTTACATCTTTTCTCCAGCCTAACCCTTGAGTACTGTGCTCCAACCTAACCTACTCTAACACATCACCACTTGTGACTGAAGACCTGGTCATTTGCTCTGGCCCCAAAGCCCCAGCCCCTGAGATCTCTGGGCCACCAGCCCTCATCCTATTCTTTTATCTTCAAACCAAACTGCTGGCAACCAGGCCCACAAAACTACACCTAGCAGTGCAGCACCAATACCTGGGAAAAAATAGACATCATTCCATGCTTGTTACTGGCATGGCCATCCTCCAATTCCTCTATTCCTTTCCAGACGTTTCCACCACATCACCTTACTTCTACCTCCAGCATTCTGCCTCCAAAAATTCAAGCAGGTTCAGGAGAGTAGCAATTCTGACAACTTACTTCCACAACTTCCCTATTCCTTTTTCTTTCCCACGCTCTCTGGAGCAGGAAGGAGCTGACTCATCAGCTTGTCTTGGCTGGAGCACTTCTTCCCCACCTTAGGTTCTAACCACAGTAGGTCCAACGAGTGTCTCTTCTACGTGATGGGACCAGGGTACATGGAGTTATGAGTAAATCCTCCAAACAGAATTACTTTGGTTCACTATAAAAAAAAGTGATATGTTTATCTCACATTTCTTATTGTATCATATATGATGAGTGCCTGTTTCACATGTCTCTCCTGACATGTATTTGTGCATTGTTTTGACACCATATTTACAGGCAAAAAAAAAAAAAAAAGATTTTAACTTGCATATTTTAGATTCTAACAGTAAACTTTTTTCATTCCTTATGACTCTTTATTTCTTCTTGTATGCAATATTATACCCTCTGTTCATTTTCTAATATGGTGGCTTTTATCAGATTTTTGTGACTTTTTTTATTTAATAAATGTGAATTTACAAAATGCAACTTTTGTATTGTTGTGGCTTCCCCCCCCCAACCTCCCTCCCTCCCTCTCCCTCTCCCATCCTGCCCTTTATCGAGTTTCATTTTCAATTGCCTTCATATCAACTTAGTATATACTAAGCAAGGATTTCAACAGGCTGCACTCACACAACCGCACAAGGTATAGGGTGCTGTTCGACTAGTAGTGTTTTTACGTTTTATAGTAAAACACATTAAGGACAGAGATCCTACGTGGGGAGCATGTACCCAGTGACTCCCGTTGTTGATTTAACAATTGGCACTCCTATTTATGATGTCAGCAATCACCCGAAACTCTTGCTATGAGCTGTCTAGGCTGTGGAAGCCCCTTGAGTTCACCGACTCTGAACTAGATTTTTGTGACTTTTAAAATGAAGCATAATAGCATTTTGTTTGTCATGTTAATTGAAAATATATTTTCCAGTTTGTTTGCCTTTTAATTTCATTTATGTTGCTTTTCCTTCCTTCCTTCCTTCCTTCCTTCCTTCCTTCCTTCCTTCCTTCCTCCCTCCCTCCCTTCCTTTTCTTTCTTTCTTTCTTTCTTTCTTTCTTTCTTTCTTTCTTTCTCTCTCTCTCTCTCTCTCTCTCTCTCTCTCTTTCTTTCTCTCAGATTTATCTTGTTTATTTGAAAGAGTTACAGAGAGAGGTAAAACCAGAGAGAAAAAAAAAAGTTCCACCTGCTGGTTCACTCCCCAAATGACTGCAACAGCCACAGCTGCACCGACCCGAAACCAGGAGCCAGGAGCTTCTCCCAGGTCTCCCACACGGGTACAGGGGCCCAAGTACTTTGGGCCATCTTCTACTTCCCCGGGCCATAGCAGAGAGCTGGATTGGAAGTAGAGCAGCCGGAACTTGAACCTGTGCTCATATGGGATGCAGGCACTGCAGGATGGGGTTTTAACCTGCTGTGCCACAGCACCAGCCCCTGTTGCTTGTTCTTAAGAAGCTTACATTGTCATGCTACCAGGTTTCTGTTTTCTGCTTTCCATTGCCCTTAAACTTTTGAAGTCTTTCCACATCTACAGACCATGTAGATATTCACTCATGTTTTCTGAAATGTTTATGGTCTGCTTTTTTTTTAAATTACTTTTATTTATTTGAAATGCAGAATTACAAAGAGGGAAAGACATACAGAGAGAAAAAGAGATCTTGAATCCACTGGTTCAGTCCCCAAATAGCAACAACAACCAGGGCTGGACCAGGCCAACGCAGGAACCAAAAATTCCATCCAGGCCTCCCACATGGGTGGCAGAGGCCCAAGCTCCTGGGCCATCTTCTGCTGGCTTCCCAGGCACATTAGCAGGAAGCAGGATCAGAAGTGGAGCATCTGAGACTCTATTTTTTTTTTTTTGACAGGCAGAGTGGACAGTGAGAGAGAAAGAGACAGAGAGAAAGGTCTTCCTTTTTGCCATTGGTTCACCCTCCAATGGCTGCTGCAGCCGGCGCACCGCGCCAATCCGAAGCCAGGAGTCAGGTGCTTCTCCTGGTCTCCCATGCGAGTGCAGGGCCCAAGCACTTGGGCCATCCTCCACTGCCTTCCCGGGCCACAGCAGAGAGCTGGCCTGGAAGAGGGGCAACCGGGACAGAATCCAGTGCCCCAACCGGGACTAGAACCCTGTGTGCCAGCGCCACAGGCGGAGGATCATCCTATTGAGCCGCGGCGCCGGCCGCATCCGAGACTCTAACCAGCGCTCATCTGAGGTGCCAGCCTAGTAGGTGGTAGCTTAACCCACTGTGCCACAACACTGGCTCTGGACTGATATTTTTAAAACTAAAACTTTAAGTGGAGTTTTTAAAATACAACGTATTAACTCTTTAAATAAGATTAACTTCTTAATTGCAAGCTGCTTTTTAAATTTCCTACTATGTGCCAAGTATTTTATATATTTTTTCATATATATTACTGTTCAACACAGATATCATGACCTTCTCTTTCGAGGTGACGCAATCGATCCCAGAGAGGTCAAACACTTAGCTGCAGTAATACAGATAGCTAGCAGTGCAGCTAGACTAGAACCTGGCTAGGACTGGCCATGAGGCACAGCTGGCACTAAAGACCCTGATGCTGACAGCAGCAAGGGGAGTGGCTTCACCAAGCGCCATGGCTTGCTTGAGCTTTGTGTCCCCGAAGGTTTACGTGTGCTGAAAGCTTGGTCCCCAGTGTGGTGCGATTGGGAGGTGTGGGACCTTTCGGAGGTGAAGCATGTTTGACAACACGTGAAAACATGTAAGCATTAAAACACACGGGTCCATTTCTCCCATGTTTGGAAGGAAGTAGCTTCTGAGTGCATATTTTTTGAATGGCTCATAACCCGGGAACACTGAAGCTGTCGAATGAAAGATCCAGCCCCTCCCAACCAGGGAACTGATGTCACCATCACCCATTTCACAGTCCCGTCGCAACTGCCCAAATACTTTAAACATCTGTAACAGGAATAAAATTTCTGAGACATTAAGTCAATATTTTTTCATGTTTAGTGATTTCTTTCTCCTAACTGCCCTGTAAGTTACTATCCCTTGGGTCAATGGGCAGAGTTCAAGTAGAATGAGAACCATGATCACATTTTGCATAAAAATGAATTTTAAAAGGGTATAGCTCTGGCTGATGTTGTAATGCATCAAATAAAACCTCTACCTGCCATGCCAGCATCACACATGGCCGCTGGTTCATATCCTGGCCCCTGCACTTCTGATCCAGTTCCCCACTAATGGCCTGGGGAAACCATCAGCAGATGGCCCAAGTACTTGATCCCCCACACCCACGTAGGAGACCCAGAAGAACCTCCTGGTCCCTGGCTTCGACCTAGCCAGCCCTGGGCATTGAAGCCATTGGGGGAGTGAATCAGCAGATGGAAGATCTCTCTGCACACGCGTGTGTATGTGTGTGTGTGTGTGTCTTTCCCTCTCTCTCTGTAACTCTTTCAAAATAAATAAATAAATCTTTAAAAAGACACTACAGTTAGACAAAAGTCTGAAAACAGACACTTCCACCTGGCCAAAGGCAAGCTTTGCTAATAATACAAAGATTATCGAAGAATGGTGTGGGGTCTGAGGAGCTGGATGATGGAGAGTGGGTCTCAGGGTTCCCTCCACCCCATAGCAGCCTTCCTGAGCTACAGACAAGAGCTGAACGGAGGAGGGGAGAAGGGCTAGGCCAGACCTCGCAGGTGCACTCAGAGAGGCTTGGGTGCGGAGGAAGCTGGGCACCGGGGAAGCGCGGAACACAGCTGGCCTCTCACAGGCTTCCAGCCACCTGGAACCAGAGACCAGGCCTGGGGCAGCCCGCAGGATCCCCCAAGCCAACGCATGGTGCAAAGATGGCCCAGAGAGGGGGCCAAGGGTAGGGGCAGGAGGGAGGACACAGGTGCTTCTAAGGGCCTTCTGAGTGGATGGGGTGCAGGGTTTGCAGACCCAAGGAGATGGCCTAAGCCAGTCCCTGACGTCAGCCAGGTATCCCAGCACAGCATGCAAGGGCCACTGGGGCTGATCAGAGAGCAGGGTGTGGTCTCCTCGGCAGGAGCAGGAAGGCTGCAGAGAGGGTACCTGCCCTGTGGCCAGCATGCCATCCTCTAACTGAGGACGGGAGAGAAAGGAAAGAGGACACTGGAGCGGGGAGAAACTGCCCTCAAAGATGGTTTGCACCTTGAGTGGACTACACACTGACCCAAAAGGACATCTATAGTGGAGAGAGAATGCAAACTGTTAAGGGAAAGATCCCCACTTTGTCACCAGTACCAACAAGATGAGCTCAGTGAAAGCAGGTAAAGAAAGGCACATTTCTTTGGTTTTGTTTATAACCATCTGAATCATAAGGTGTGCACTCTCAACACTACAAGTACACAAGTTCTTTTTCTGGCAGTAAAGTAAGCAGTTCCATTCCTCAGATCAGAAGTAACGATTCCCAGATTACATCTCAAATCCAGAAAATACTCTCATATCATTCTGGGCTCTTAACTACGAACCATGCAATGTGTGAGCCCTGTGAGTCCAGGTGCAAAAGCCAGGCTCCGGCCGGCGCAGCGGCTCACTTGGCTAATCCTCCATCTGCGGCGCCAGCACTCTGGGTTCTAGTCCTGGTTGGGGAGCTGGATTCTGTCCCGGTTGCCCCTCTTCCAGGCCAGCTCTCTGCTGTGGCCCAGGAAGGCAGTGGAGGATGGCCCAAGTGCTTGGGCCCTGCACCCACATGGGAGACCAGGAGGAAGCACCTGGCTCCTGGCTTCGGATCAGTGCAGCGCACTGGCCATGGTGGCCATTTGGGGAGTGAACCAACGGAAGGAAGACCTTCCTCTCTGTCTCTCTCTCTCTCACTGTCTAACTCTGCCTGAAAAGAAAAAAAAAAAAAAAAAGCCAGGCCCCTTTAGGACATGGAGAACACGCTGTTCTCACTGCAAGAGAAAACAAGACCTTTATAAAGATCACTCCTGGATGAGTTATGGGATTTCAAAACAAATGTCCTCACCCTGCTTCCAGCAAGACCCCAGGCCAAGCTCATGAATGTTCTTATGGGTCACCCGCATGTTGCAATGCAGCATTTATAGTTAGCACTCCCACTCCCAGCTCTTCCTTGTAGATTCTATGTATACTTCGCAGACAAATTTTCCCTATTTTTGAATTAGATATGCTGCTTCTTAAAATGTACTCCCACAAACTTTATTTACTGATTGATTGATTGAATGATTTGAAAGGCAGAGATACAGAGAAGAGAGAGAGAGAGAGAGAGAGAGAGAGACGTCTTCCACCCACTGGTTCACTCCCCTGAATGGCCACAATGGCCAGGACTGAGCCAGGCTGAAGCCAGAAGCCAGGAGCTTCTTCCAAGTCTCTCATTTGGGTGCAGGGGCTCAAATACTTGGGCCATCTTCCACTGCTTTTCCGGGTGCATTAGCAGAGAGCTAGATCAGAAGGGGAGCAGCTGGGACTCGAACCAATCCCCATATGGATGCAGCAGCTTTACTTGCTATGCCACAGTACTGGCCCAAACTCTATCCAAATTTAAGTTGCCACTTTTGTTTCTAAAGTTAAGTTGTGTCTCTCTATGCAAAATTAAATTCCTAAAATTACTGTATCACCTTTAATATATCACCATTGTAGTTTGCATTATGATTTATACTGTCATTTAATCTGCATGGCAGATGGGGCACTCATTACACCCATTCTACAGATGAGGAAATTGAGGCTTCTTTGTTCAACAGTCTTTCTCAGCCAGGACTAGCCCAGATTTCAGACCTCTGTATCTGTACCACCATCCCACTTAAATATCTGCTTAGCTACTACATTCCTGGGATAACTGATTTGACCCTTTCTCTTTATCTATAGATGCAATCAGCTTGGAGGGGTAGTGTAAGTCTAGATCCACTGTTTGCACAAAAGCCTCCCTGTCCCACTTGCCTACACCAAGTTCACCTTCCATGGCAGGTCCTCTTGACACCACCATTTGCTAATTCATCCTACGCCATTTCACCTTGCGCTGCGTTGGTGTCTTGCTGCACCCAACCACACTGCACTCCTCCAAGATCCTGTCCTGCCCTCACTGCCCACCACCCTCGTGCATTGCAGGTGCTCCTGTATTTCCAGCTGTGCTGAGGGACTGAAACACTTCAGTTCCCCTCCACTGAAAGCAAAAGAGCCCCCTGGAGATCCCTGAACCCCCGGGACAAGGGAATTCCTCCAAAAAGCTGGCAGCCACCTGGCAGGGAGAGTTTCCTGTTGCACAGTTTCACTCATGACCGTGCCTGCCAAGACCCCAGAATTAACTTCTTCTTTAATCCAATCCAGCGAGGACCGTGTCACTCCATTCTTCCAACCATGAATGTTCTCTATTTGAAGACCAAGACTCGGGTAGCTTGCAAAGAGCACACTAACAACTTGATGCACAGATGGATTTGTTCCCAGGCCTGTGCCGTGCACTGACCCATCAGATGGAATCGGGGTTTCTAACCTTGTGACACAAGCCCATCGGCTCCTGATGCCGTCTGTATTTCCTTTTCTTAAAAAGTACATTCAATCGTCTCTGGACTTTCCCATCTGTCCGAGCAGCCAGAGGTGACTTCCTGCTTTGTCAGCTGACCCTGAGTCACCTCGCCCGTCGCTGCTGCACGTTACTGAGCCTGCCTCTGCCTCTAGAGAGAAGGGGGAGACAGAAGGATGGGCTTGAGCCACCAGACCTCCCTTCGTGGGGGATGCTGGGTGTTTTCCCCCACGTTAATTTCAAACCTCACACTCGTAGACTTCACTGTCCAGCTTTTCTGTCTGCGATGAGGCTTCCAAGGGCAGGAAACCCAGTTTCCTACATTCCAGGATGCACATGACATTTTGAAAAGTCCATCTCTGCAGGCAATGAATCATTTACTGTGGCAGCCCCTCTCATCCAGGGAGTCCCTTCCTGGAGCTGCATTTCGGGGATGACTTCTGTAAGGTGAATGGTCGTGCCTGGGGTGTTCCTTCTAGGACTCGGCGTGATGCAAGGAGCATGAGAAAGGAATTTCAAAATCAGAAGAAAGAAGCCAAGAGAGTCCGCAGGGTGGGTTTGACAGGCAAAGAAGGAAACCTGCTGAGCTGGGGAAGTCAGGGGACTAAAGTCGTGGGGAAGTTTGGGCTCGAGAATTGGCAACTTGTAGGAAGTGAGAGGCGTTTGGAGGACACTCTTACCTTCTGCAAATGTCCTGCATGTGGGTTAAAGAGCTGCTTATAGAAATAGGAGGAAGAGGCAGTCCTGCTAACCTAGCTCATCTGAGGCTTTTGCTGCATCCTGCAAATGTGAATCAATTAAAAGTGCTTTTTCCCCCCTAATTAAGCCATTGGTGCAATCAAGCTGGTTGCATTGTCATCACCTCTGATGAATCTGGAGATAGAGCTCACTAGCAGTGCCAGGATGTTGCCTCATTCTTTTAAAGTTTTTCCTTCCTCCAAGGAAGGTTGGCATGAAAATATTTGGGAAACAAAAACAGCAGGTAAATTGGAGGTGAAGTAGAAAGGTGAGGACGTGAGCTGTCATTTACAAATCATAATTAGAAGCACCGTGGTGTAGGGAAGAGGGGCAGGGTGGCAGAGAGTGGTAGTTAAGGCCCTTTGGGTTTTAAAGTGGGGGTGATCACCAACCCTGACATGAGTGACACTGAGGAAAGTTCTAGAAGCCTCTCCCATTAGAATGCCCTATCAGCATTCTACTTATTCCATATCACTTATGATTAGATGTACCTAAAACCAACGTAAGCCAAACACTGCCACCTCAGCCTTGAATTGTGGGTCATATCCACAGGTAGCAGGTGTCTAGCCTGGCTCTTTTTTTTTTTTTTTAAAGATTTATCTAATTTATTTGAAAGACAGAGTTACAGAGAGAGGTAGAACCAGAGAGAGAAAGAAGTCTTCTACCTGCTGGTTCAGTCCTCAAATGACCGCAATGGCCAAAGCCAGGAGCCAGGAGCTTCTTCCGGTCTCCCACACAGGTGCAGGGGCCAATGACTTGGGCCATCTTCTACTGCTTTCCCAGGCCATCACAGAGAGCTGGATCAGAAGTGGAACAACCAGGGTCAAACTGGCTCCCATATGGGATGCCGGCACTGCAGACGGTGACTCTACCCGCTATGCCACAGCACCAGCCCCCAAACCTGGCTTTTTCAATGTAATATCCATTTGGAACATTCTCATCCATTTGTAGGACCAGGCATCACATCATGTAGCCTGGTGACTGATTTCCAATAGACCATGAGTTAAGAATTTTTTGTTTGCCTCAAAATAAGCTTTTCTTTTAATTCTATTTTCCATTAACTTTTAGACATGTCCTCACATGTGTCAGGTTTTTCTATCAGGAAAAATTAGGGATGGGCTTTTGGCACAGCAGTTAGGACAGGGGTTGATTTTTGCATTCTATATCAGAGTGCCTGGGTTTGAGCATGCGCACAACTCTAGCTCACTGCTAATGTGCACCCTAGGAGTCACCAGCTGATGGTTCCAATAGTTGGGTCCCTGCTACCCACATAAAAGACCTGGATTGAGTTCCTGAATCCTGGGTATTTGAAAAGTGAAAGTGAAACAGTAGATTGGATCTCTCTCTCTCTCTCTTTCACTTTCTCTCTCTGTGTCTGTGTCTATGTTTCTCAAACAAAAATAACTAAAGCTAATGGACATCAAAGGAATGGATGATGGATAACAATAATAGACTACAAATTAACAGTGGCTTAAAAAAGATAGGAGTATATTTTGCTCACACCAAAGTCTGGAGGTACGTGTATTTACTCTGGCAGCTCTACTCCCCTCACCTCCCAATCCCAAAGTTATCAAGGATCCAAGTTCCTTCCAGCTTTTTCTTTTGCCATCTCAAAGGGCAAAGTTTGGATGGGCCCTTTGTAGCCCTCTGAGTTATCAGAGCACTTGGGCTTCCTTTTCTAAACCTTTACTGATGGCCTGTTCAGCACAGACCCATCTAGTATACACAGTGATGAACAAAACCCCTTGGTCCCTGCGACCATGGAATTTTTGTCCCATTTATGGAGAAAGATAATGACCAAGTCAACAAAAGCCAACAAATGTATAACTCCAAATTGAGGCCAGTGCTACGATGGAAACAGACAAAATCACAAAGGAACTCTTCTAGACAGAATGGTCCAAAAAGGCTCGGACATAGTGGCAATTTTTGCAGCAGCTGGGACATATTGAAAACCCAGCTAGGAGAGTGAGGGTGGCGTTTTTAGAAGGAAGGGATTGGGAGGGCGGATGGTGCAGAGATGCAGGATGGTAATGACCTTGGCACACTCTAAGAACTTCACCTCTGTTACATCTTTTCATCCTGACACAATCCTGTAAAGTAAACATGATCTTTAGCCCATACGTAAGGCACAGAGAAGTTAACGCACTTGCCCTGGTCACGCAACCAAGCAAGCCGTGAAGGCAGAATTCGAACCTGGGCAGCCTCAGATTCTATGGAAGGAAACGATTGTGGATCTTCTAGTAATTTGAAGGCTGGAGCGGCTGAAGCCAAAGGAAAGAGAGGGGGACATTGGAGCGAGACGCAGTGAGACAAGCAGGCAGGAGGAATGGCCACGTCTCAGAGTGCAGCATGGTGCATTAGTGCTGTGGCACAGGAATAATATTGTGCTGAGAAGCCAGCCACAGTCAGGAATACTTAGCACTGACGTTATTTTTGAAAAGGAGAGTTCTTTTCCTTAGGTAGTGAATAAGCGAGGAGGCTAAGATCCTGGAGACAGCATTACACCATCCATCCCAGGTGCTAAGGAAATAGCACCGTGTCCCAGTACTTACACGTAGCAATCTGTCTGTGTTGCAGAATTGAGCAGGACCTTACCTGGGGCTGATACTGGGTTTGTCACACAGCGCGGAGGAAGAGCAAGGGAAGGAGCTGGTTAGCATGGTTTGGAGCTGCTCCTCCCTAGACAACAATGATTTCCGCATTGATGAGAGCAGCTCCGGTCATGGCCCCAGCTACCACTTCTCTATGAGCTTGGACAACAGGTCCCTGAAGACAAAGAAGCAGTGTCTGGGACACGAGTGTAGGAGGAGAATGAAAAGCGGTGGAGAGGCAACAATTTATTTATACCTAAGATCAACTTCTTTTTGGCTTGTTCTCCTGAATCCTTTTAGAGAATTCCTCTAATTCCCAGGACATCTCACATTTGCTCCCCACAATGAGAATATTTACTAAGCTTAACCTCATAAGCTGGGTCTGGCCTCAGCTCTAGTCACATAAATTAAGGAGAATGAAGAGGGGATTTCCTAAATTCTGCCTGCTTGTAATGATAAACCCTACGGGTTAAGCTGCTCTTGATTCTTGTCAAGTAGAGTGGACACCCACTCTCTACTTTCTCCTCGCCAACAGCCCATCGGTGCCTGTTTGGGGATGCAAAGTCAACTTCATCCCAGTGGCAAGGATGGCTAAGCCACCAGCACATTCTATCCCCTACTTCAGTGATGAAAGCCCTGTTCTTCAGAGTCTGTCGCAGACGTGTGCTTGCAATACAACAGAAGTCTCTCCATCCCTCCTGCTGTATCTGAATAAAAATTCAAGGTGCAAGAGTCATGTGGGACTCACAAGAAGAGCCTGACTCCCAGCAGCATCAACCCCAAGAAAAACAAAGCAGAGATGCAAGGGGACTTCTAAAAGTTCATGAAAAAAATATAATCAAAATATCAGTTTATTTTGCTACAAAAAATTTGAAATCCATGAATAAGGTTTTCATAATTTGTATCTCCTGTGAACTTTTTGAAGATCGGTTCTATGCATGGCTTCTAAAGGTTTTTTTGCACCAAAATAAACTTATCTTTAATTTTATTTTCCACAAACTTATCAATGTGTGCTCATATGCAGAACTAGGTCCTAGCTGACATCCCTGAGCCCAAGAGCCCATCTCACCCAAACCTGACTCCCGTGCAGGATGCAGAAGGGAGAGGCTCTCCCTGGCTTAGGCTGGAATGAGTTAGAGGTCAATCCCTTGCTCGCTATCACTTCGTTAACCAGTCTGAAACACATTAGGACACTTCAAATGTCGGTAACCCCTCTGTCTCGCCAAACGTGAGTGCAGAGGCAGAAACAGGAATGGATGTTTAGAAAACAAAGGAAAGAACTATTAATGAGATTGGTCTGGGATTCAGGGGAGGGAAAAAGTGGTATCTGTGCTCCTGATAAAGATTGAACTAACTCATTTTGAAACAAAGATCCACAGTTGGGGGCAGGGCGACTCTTCAAATGTTTCCATTTCCAACCTGTAGCACTCTGATAAATTGTGATACTTTCCTGAAGCAGCAGAATTCTTGTATTCCCGCTGTTTCTGCAGCTTGAATTGTATTTGTCTCCAATATTGATTTATGGAAAATGTAGCAAGTTAGTATTGACAATGCTCCACAGCACAAGATGTCAAATTCTTTATTTCTAATTTCCCCAAGGACCAACATGCACCAACTATGATAGCATGCATCTTAGTCAAAAGCCAGCAACCATCTCTCTTGCTCTCCCTCCCCCTCCCCTCTCCTCCTTCTCCCTCCCCTCCCCCTCTCCCTTCCTCTCCTTCATCCTGGCCCTCTTCCTCTCCCTGACTGTGAACATACTATAGAAAAATTTAAAAATCCAGCAAGCATGCAAGAAGAAACAAATCAAGTTATGATAGAGGTGCCGCCTCCCACCCAGCTCTGTTAGTGCAGGGCTTGTGGCTTCCTCTAAAGGAAACATTTTGTCAGCTCTTGTCTTAGTTAAGACTGGCATTCCCCTGTGGTACCACGGGGGTACTGTGTTGTAGAAAAGAAGAAACCATCACCATAGAAACCGGGGTCTTTTGAACACCAGGCATGATTCCAGAGAACCTGTCTCTTGTCATCACACTTGCTTCTTCGGGGGTCACAGGCTCTTGGGTTTTAAGATGGATGGAAGCCATGCTCTGATAATGCCAGACAGATGCATTTTTTAAGCCTGGCTGGACTAGCCTGGTGGGCTTTCATGCAGGTGCCATGCGCCTTTATCAGTTTCCGTTCTCAGTCTTTCGCTAGGCGCCCCCGAGCTGGGCCTCAGCAAAGCTGCACAGAGATTGCGTGGGGAGAAGAAAGGCAATAGGTGCGGTGCCCCCTCTACCTTCTCCCTGATGAGAAAGGCCTAGGCCCACAGCAAACACGTGTGTGAAATACCAAATGGCATTGGTTTTGCTACAAGAACCCAGAAGTGCGCTCAAGCACTGGGAAAGAAAAGACAATTCTACAATTCAGTCCTTTTGCCAAGAGACGATCCTCCCCTCCTGCCAGGTAGTAAACTCAATCCACACTGGATGTGACCCCAGTTCACTTGCACCTACTAAGCATCTTCAGAGTCCATGGAAAATGTGTCTTATGAAAAAACTGCATGGATTTTAAGGTATTTTTGCAGCAAAATCAACATTTTTAATTCCATTTTTGCATGAACTTTTTAAAATCCTCTTGTCAATATACACACAGACACACACACAGAAAGAGAGAGAGAGAGAGTCAAATATCCATGCCAAGAAAAAAAATAGCTGAGTATTAATTTGCTCTGTAGTGGTAAGGAGCCCTGCATGTTTGAAAAATCCTAACGGAAATGATGAGAGCCCTGACCACAAAAAAAAGTTCAACTTCTGAACATCAAGAAGGCCACAAGATTAAAATATAAACATCCTAATAGAAGGGGAAATCTACAACAACTCCAATAGGGCATAATTCATTCTCTTTGCAATGTGAAAATTGGTAGAAAAGCATGCACTGTTCCTGGATAAAAATAGGAAAGGAACCCCAGACACTCCACAATAATGCAAATAAAAATGAATAGAAATAAATAACACATGCTCATCTCTTTTTCTTTTTTTTTTAGTGCAAATATGTTTATAGGGAGAAAAGGTATAACCCATTGTTCAATCCTTCCTCAATTGAAACAGAAACTATTTTCCATAGTATACCCTCATCTTTCTATTGGATTCCATTCTCATTCTTCCATTTTCCGCACAACCCTTGGTGACAGCTTCTGCTATGAACTCACCAAAGCAACAATAGGTATATATTGACATTTCCCTGGGCTAAAAAAATTTTTTAACCTCTTTTCTTCATGAAGGCAAAATAAAAACTAGGAGAAGCTTTTCTTACCATCAGGTTTGCAAACATAATATCTTCTCCTAATCGTGCTGATAAGTGTACAATGAAACAGGAAATCTCACACACAGCTGGTAGGAGTCTAAACTTTCTGGAAAGCAAGCCAGCATTTCTCAAGAGAACTCCAAGATGTTTATATTCTTTGACCTAGTAATGCTGCTTCCAAGAACTAATCATCAGAAATTCCAGTTTAGAAATTCCAAACTCCAGACAAATGATCATCCACAGAACGTGTTCATTTCAGACTTGCTGATTTTTATTTAAGATTGATTGCTTTGTTTGTTTATTTGTCAGGCAGAGTAACAAGGAGGAGGGGCAGGGAGAAATCTTCAATCCACAGGTTCACTTCCCAAATAGCCACAACAGCAGGGTCTAGTCCAGGCTGAAGCCAGGAGCCCGGAACCCTATCAGAGTCTCCTACATGGGTGCAAGTGCCCAAGGAATTGGGCCATCTTGCACAGCCTTCTCAGGAGCATTAGCAGGGAGCTGGATAGAAAGTGTAGCAGCTTGGACTCAAACCAGCACTCCAATATGGGGAACTGAGATACTGTCACAGGGGTAGTTTAAGCAGCTGCATCACAATGCCAGTCCTGGCCCGGCATATTTTTTTAAAGAAGCACCCTAAAGACCTAGGACTCATGTCACCTTTTTCATTTGAGTGTGGGTTTATCACAAGCCCCCAGGAATGCCTTATTTTGTTCTTTTCAACACCTTGTTTTGCAGATTCCTTGACTCGTTTTGCCCCAGATCTCAACAAGCCAGGCACTGGCATTGGCAGACGTCAACAAGTTCTCTTCCTCCTCGGCGGTGAGTCTGGCCTTCCCTTTCTTGTAGGCACTCAGCATGGGCATCACCAGTCCCATGGGCCTGGTGGCCAATTTGAGCTCTTTAGCAGTGCTGGCTCTGCTTCCGGAGAACCAAGGGAAAGGGAGGAGCTTGGAGCTGTCCGCCTTCAACCGCTGCCCATGGGTTAGCCTGTAGGGGCTCAGTGCAGTTATTGGGACTCCTCAGATCTAAAGGGATGCCCATGGTCTGGACCACCTTCTTCAGGGTGCCAGTCACCCTCAACTCCTCCAACCTGAAACTGTAGCCAGTTTGCACCTTGGCGCGACACCTCACTGGAGCACCTTGTCACGGCAGCACGAGTCCCAGTGACTGGTGCAGGGTGGGGTGAGGAGCCCTGGCTTGCCCAGTCTTGAGCTGGTGATGCTGCACACCACCTGTTTGAGCCAAGGGGCCATGCGTCACTGCCTAGGACTTCGAGGTCATGTTATTCCGGCTGGGCGCTATGGCTACCTACTCTGCCGGAGGACAGAGCTCATTTCAGTATTTTTTAAGCATCCAATGTATCTCCAACACTGAGCTAGTACAGAAGTCACAGAAAAGACAGATGTGGTCTTTATTCTTGCAGAAGGTAGTGTCTGGGGATAGGTACACATTTAAACAAGTGCTGTAATTATGACCTTTGCAGCAGGTGCACAGAGCTGAGGAGAACCAATCAGAAGTGCCCTTTGAACCAAAGCATGAATACTGTGCAAAGTTAAGCAGGAGAGGCAGAAGGGAAGAGTGTTCTGGAGCAAGGAACAGCAGATGCAAAGACCTGGAGGGAAAGACTGGCCTGGGTGGAGAGTGCCTTTGCGTTTCCAAGGAGCGATGAAGAGAATCCAAGGCCCTTTGTGGGCAATTAAGACCTGGCATGAACCCTTGCGGAGGTGTTTTCCAGTGAGCAGGGAGGAAAGTTGGAGTGTGATGGACCATCAGTGAGAAGGGGTTTCATCAACAGGAGCATGGCTGTGTGACTTTGCCAGGGAAAGCAGTCACAGAGGTGCCATGTGTCGAATGCATCAGTAAAGACAGGAAGGTATGGTTCTGGGACAGTGCATCTCACAAGGTCACAGGTGTGAGGCATGGGCAATGGTTGTCTACTGGACTGAAGACCCAAGCCAACATCCAGGCTTTTGTGTGTCAGGTTCCAGGATACGTCCACATTGTGTATGTGTGTGTGTATGTGTGCATGTCCAATAGAGTGGCAGACACAGTCCAAAACACAAGTTAGGGTAACTTTTCCAAAGAACGTTTTTTGGGGTGGCCAAGACAAGCTTTTGACTTAAGATAAAAATAAGGAAATCTGTAATCCATGCACACGCTCAGGGAAAGCATAGTATTTCCAGCATATAGTATGAACATTACATAATCATTAATACGATGGGAGTAATGTGAACAGTGTTTATGATATAAAATTAAGCAAAAGAAAAAGGCAAACATAAATAACAGTGAAACATTTGTTTTGTTCAGACACACACACACACACACACACACCCCTATCTATGCAGTCAACATAGCAGAGTCTTCCACAGTGTCAGTGATGGTTATCTCTGGACGGCAGGGTAGAGGACTCTTTCCCTTGCTTCTCTATACTTTAATGTACTTTCCACGCTGTTTGATTGACATATCATACTCTTATAAATATTTATTACATATATTTGAATAGGATTCGAATGTTAAGATCTTAGGAGAATGAGCTGAGTTCGGTATCTCACACATAGTAGAGCTACACAAAAAATATTCAATCAATTCATTAAGTTCTTGCAACTTCACCACAAGAGTGTTACATACATTAGTAGGATTATCAAGCAGCTTCTGACCTACAAGATGAGCAAACCCTATTGATTCCATCTGCCTGTCATATGTATATACTCTTTTTTGGGGGTGGTCTTCTGCCAGCTAAAGCTAACTTCATGGCTCCTTCCTGCCCTCTGATTAAACACAAAAGTAAAAAGAGAAAGAGAGAGAAAAAAAGAGGGGGAAAAATGGAATTTTACTTTAAATGTGGAAATTTAGCCAAAACACTTCGGACTGCTCTATTGAATACATCAACAACTTCACTTCCAATGTCCTGCTAAGCTAAGCTAATGAGAAAAAAGCAACAACAATGTGCGGCCGCTATCTGGCTCAAAACTGATGACTGTGAGACGCAGGGAGAATTGTCTGCAAGTCTAGAAACAGGAAACAGAGCTCGCTGCACTTACCAAAGGGCACATCAACCGTGAAAGTTGTTATGTGGAAAATCAAGATCAGAGGGTGAGCACAGGCCATCTTGGAGAACACAACGATTTGTGGTGACAAGCAGTGACGTGAGTTTGTGTTGCTGTGAATACAAACTGTCTCACCCCAGGTCTGGTGACTAGAGTGTCCCTCTCTTGCCCACAGGACAACCTGCTTGTCAAAGGGCCCTGTGTTAATTATAGAAGTGTGTCTGTCACTATGAACGTATCAAACAGAGGTCTTGATATTATCTGCAGCTGATAAGGTCTTGCCCGCAGGAAAAGCCTGACCACAGCCTGCCACAGGACAGCCAGGCGTGACGCACAGAGAGGGTGCTGTTGCATCAAAGCAGGATCGGGGCGGCTGAGAAGCACACCTGATCCCAGCAGGGCTCCTTGGCAACAAGGCCGCTTGGCAAGCCAGATGACGAGGCTCCATCACTTGGAAGAGGCTTATCCTGAGACGAGAGGGAGTTTTCAAAGACAACGCATCAACAGGACACCTCAGCAACAGCTGTTTGTTTTGTAGTCAGCAGGGACAGAATGGGAGGACCAGGCTGCCAGCGGATTTTGCATATGGAACACAACGTTCCTGTCTTGGAAGGAGGAACAGAAGAGATATAAATGATCTCTCTTTTTTGGAGGAAGGACGCAGAGGAAGCAAATGCTGACCCAGCACCACTAGGCCTCCATATACAATTTACTGCACAGACAGAAACATTCTGAACATTTCAACACTTTTATGGAGAGAACTGATGATCTCAGCCATTTAGACTTGTCAGTTGTAAGCAGGAGAAATCAAGGGTGCAACAGGAGAAAAACTAAACAAAAATGGAAGCTACCATTCCTACTGTGAATCCCTCCCTAAGCAAGTGGTTTCCTACCTGATAGGCTACAAACATCGTTCTCTTTAGCTTCTTTTTTTTTTTCTTTTTTGACAGGCAGAGTGGACAGTGAGAGAGAGAGAGAGAGAGAGAGACAGGGACAAAGGTTTTCCTTTACCGTTGGTTCACCCTCCAATGGCCGCTGCGGCCGGCACATCTTGCTGATCCGAAGCCAGGAGCCAGGTGCTTCTCCTGGTCTCCTATGCGGGTGCAGGGCCCAAGGACTTGGGCCATCCTCCACTGCCTTCCTGGGCCATAGCAGAGAGCTGGCCTGGAAGAGGGGCAACTGGTATAGAATCCGGCGCCCCAACCGGGACTAGAACCCGGTTGCCGGTGCCGCAAGGTGGAGGATTAGCCTGTTAAGCCACGGTGCCGGCCAACATCCTGGTTCTTACAGGCATTTTGGGAGAGAAACAGATCTCTCTCTCTCTCTCTTTCTCTTTCTCTCTCTCTCTCCTTTTCTGTATCTTTGTCTCTCAAACAAATAAAATTTTTAGAAAGTATCAGTAGCAAACCCAATAGTAAAAGTGGCCACCACGTTGACATAAATCTATTTTGATGCAAAAGCTTTTGAAACCCATACAGAGATGTCTTCAAAAAGTTCATGGAAATTACATATTATGAAAAAACTATGCCTGGATTTCAGTTTTTTGGCACCAAAATAAATATCTTTTAACTTCATTTTCCATGAAACTTTTGAAATACACATGGGCTTGGGTGCTTATCTCCCCCCAGCTCCCCAGAGCAGGATCACAATCTCTTTCATCTTATAGCCATAGAACCTGATGTAGAGCAGACACCCAAGGCATAACACCAGTTGCTGGTAGCAATGGTGGCGGGAGTTGAGTAGGAAGTGGGCTGTGGCGGAAGTACAGGTAACAGAGGGGACATTCTATTTCTAGACTTTGCACAACTGCAGATGTCTCTGGGACTTAGCAGCCAGCCAATATTGGCATGTCACCTGATTTGCCATCCAAGAGAGGCAAGACAGCCCAGTGGTTTAGAATATGGGCCTTGGAGGCAGATAACAAAGCTTAGAATCCTGACTCTACTCTGAGCTATTTGTGCAGGCAACTTATTCACCTTCTCTGTGCCTTTATGAAGATCAAAGAAATTCATTAGTTTGGTGACCCCTACCTCCAGAGGGGCAGTTGAAGTTTAATTGACTCTATTTGAAGTCTTGCAGCTCAATTTAGGAAAAGAAAACCCCAGATGAGAGCTTTTTGCGTCCATTTTTGAGCTTTATGTTTAATCTTGCAGTTATCCCTTAGAGATCCATACTGAGTCAGAAGATGGATCTGGTACCTCAACTTCTCAGAGCTGTCATTTAGACCTAAGATTCTAATTTCCCCCACTTATCCTATAAATGCACAGTTATATCACTTGAGAAGAAGAGGTAAGTGTCCAAACTAACCCATGGTAACTGTACATTATTATTGTATCTCTTATCAGATATGTTTACTACCTATGATCATGAGTCAGACTCAGTATCACAGCAAGGCCCATAAAAGCAACCAACACCCAATGAGGGGTCCTAACACCAAGGTAGGGAAACATTGTGAATGCTGGCTGATTCAAACACTCACATGTCCAGGAAGTTTTTGTGCCTTCTCACTCCTATCTTCACCCTTGTGGAACAGTGTTCCGAGGACACATTAAGACTTAAATGGATATACGGGGAAATTTGCATGGTGTACTCTTGAAGCCAATTAAGTAAGATCACCCATACCTACAAACCCACAGCTAAATATTGCCCAAGAAAAAGACTCTGCAAAACAGTGTTGGAGGGCTCCTGTCTGGCATCAGCTAAGAGAAGACTTCTTTTCCTACCCTTGTTTTCCATGCTTCTCAGACCTCCTTCCCTCTCCCCTCTGACTTTGGTAGATTGGTCATTCAGTAATCTTATTTCTTAGAAAACATCAAGGAAGATTTAATACAATACATTTTCCGAGTGGGTAATAGCCATAAAGGTCAACTGGTTAAGTGGTTTTAAACTTTTTTTATTTTTAGCAGATCTTTTTTTTTTCTTTTCAACGAAAACCTTATAGGAAAGTCCAGTATAGAAAGGGAGAAAGCAGAACAGCTCTCAGAGGATAAGGGGGTTGAGGGTAGACCTAGCCCCCTTGGCAGCCCTTGGCGATCACTGGTCTAGTTCAAAATTCCCAGCCCCTGGTGGCCCACCTTCTCCTTGATCACCTCCAGTGACAAGGCTTCTCCACCAGCCTGACCACTGCCATTTGCGGCATGAGACTTGAAAACTCTTTTACCTTCAAGCCCCAGTCTGCCTCCCGATTGCTTCCCAATACTAATACTGGCTCTTTTCCTAGTGCTAAAGATAAAGACCTTTTCCCACCAGAAACTACTGCTCACTTTATCATTCAGGTAACCTGCTCCCTCAACAGTGGTCCTCAATGTGATAATGCAATGGAATCATCCAAATCCTGTTGTCTGAACCTGCTGTCTCCAGTCGATTCAGGGTCTCTTCACGGGTGTGTGTGTACTACCTGGAAGCTTGGCTGGCAGCCAGTGCCTCCCCTCTCCCCTCAGCCAGCACAGCCACCCATTCTGTCCACTCTACAGTTGATAGAGTTTTGAACCCTCTCACCATCCCCTCCGTGGTCTTTTGAGGATACTCCATGATCCAGATCCAAAAATAAATCATAATGGCACAATTTTCACAAGCTGCTTCTATGGAAGGAAGGCAAAAATTTTAAGTGCCAGATGGATATATTATCAAATTCTTCCTTTCCCAAGGCAATCGTCTATTTTTTTATAACTTAACAATTTAGCTTTTACTCACCTGTCCCTCTTTCTCTACATTGGAGAACCTGAACAAACTCTCCTTTTCTTAAGAAGACGTGCCTTTGGTGAAAGGGAGAAAACTTTGCTCTCACAGCTAGTATACTCACAGGCCCTGCTTATATGAGAGGTAGGTGATGTGATTGTGTTTTAGATTAATATGTCAAGCAACTCCAGCCAGGTGGCCCAGTTGTTTACTTGGTGAGGATTCCTCTCTCCTCCTCTATCCCTTATACCCATGAGTCATAAAGCAACGAGGCTGCACAGGTTGTCAGGTTCACCAGGATCCCAGTGGCCCCTCCTGAATCCTCTTAACCAGTATATCCTGAATGAGGGTAAGATCACTTAGGCCAGGAGCCAAAGAGTTTAACCAGAGAGGGTGAGGCACAACTGCTGCTTTGAAGAATCTCCAATATTCCAGGGCCAATGACAATCACTTGTCTTCAGCAGGTTGAAGAACACATTTCAGTGGTTCCTATCACCATTCAAAACTTTGTCCTTTCTTTATTACATGACTCATAGCAATTTGATCCAACGTGAAGCACAAAGGTGATGTTTGCACAACCATGGTATTCTAAATCTAGATCAACCCAGCCTACTGCTCCAGGTTTACAGATGAACATGTAATTGTATGCTGAAAATTTCATCTCAAACATCTATGGTTCATCCTCCATTCTCTCCCATGATACTTGATTCTTCCTTTCTTAAATTGATACCCTATGCCTCATAGCAGCATTCAGAGCTTCTTCCAGAGCTTCGGTTTGCTCAAGTCCATAATGGGGATCATGATAGCATCAGCCTAATAAGACTCCTCTCAGAATTGAATGAAATAATGAGAGACAAATGTTTGATCTAGCAGTTAAGATGCCCACAGCTCACATGGAACTGCCTGGGTTCCATTCCTAGCTCTAGCTCCTGACTCCAGCTTCCTGCTAAGGCAGACTCTGGAAGGCAGTGGTAATGTTTCAAGTATTGCATTTCTGCCATCCTGGAGGGAGACTTGGATTGAGTTCCCAGCTGCCAGCCTCAGCCCCAGTCCAAGCCAACTTGAGTTGAGGAATGAATCATGAATGGGAGTTCTTCTGTCTGTTCTGTGTTTTGTTTTTTCTTTTGTTTTGTTTTGCTTTTTTTTTTTTTTTTTTGACAGGCAGAGTGGACAGTGAGAGAGAGAGACAGAGAGAGAAAGGTCTTCCTTTACCGTTGGTTCACCCTCCAATGGCCACTGCGGCCAGCGCGCTGCGGCCAATGCACCACGCTGATCCAAAGCCAGGAGCCAGGTGCTTCTCCTGATCTCCCATGCGGGTGCAGGGCCCAAGCACTTGGGCCATCCTCCACTGCACTCCCGGGCCACAGCAGAGAGCTGGCCTGGAAGAGGGGCAACCGGGACAGAATCTGGCACCCCAACCGGGACTAGAACCCGGTGTGCTGGCGCCTCAGGCAGAGGATTAGCCTATTGAGCTGCAGTGCCGGCCTGTTCTGTCTTGTTGTTTTTTTTTAAATTATAAATGAACATGGCGACTTAAAGTCTTTTGTCATCTATAGTTATATATGATGTGCTGCTCATAAAACTAAAGCATTGTTGGTTCTGTGTTTAGCTGTCCTCCTATAAATGAAATAATAAGCATAAGGCTCTAAATATGTGACATTAGTATCTAGTAAATGCAGTCATTATTATTACTATATTGTATGTGTGTTATATGGTAAATGTACTATTATCATTACATAACAGAAATAATATCATTTTCTATTCCTCTCAGAGTCAAGACTTTATTTTTACTGTCAACTGCATGTCCATTACTGTGAGTGTGTTGGGATTTTTCAGAAATTACTGAGACATCACCCAGGAGAAGGGTGAACACTGAGCTACCTTCCCTCCCAAGACCCCACAGGCAGACCACAGGCTTTCTTCCTTGCTAAGATCCCAGTGTTGCTTCTTCCCTCCGTATTCCTCCAAGTCAGCAAGCTTCTCGTTTTCCTTTCCTCTTCTCTGACACCACCTCTGCCACACCGCAGGGCCCTGGCCCTTCCCACCACAGGTGTGGTGCCCCAGAGGGATTTCCCCTGCGGCCTCTCCCGTGGGCTCTGAGCATGCAGCCTACAAGGTTTAAAATTGGATCCTTACTCTTGAAGCAATTAGAACAAAGTTGAGGTGACAGGGAAAAAAAAAAAAAAAACTGACAAGGTAGCCAGTAAGTGCCAATGAGTCATTCACACACAAAAAAAAAATTAAAAGTGCCACTACCTTGAGCAAAAGGGAACCATTGAGCTCCAACTGAAAAAAAAAAAAAAAAAAAAAAAAAAAAAAAAAACCTACTGTTCCTACCCAAAGAAATAAACTCTCCAAAACTTTGTAAGCATATTAACATTTTATTATCGCATAGTTACACAAAAGCTATTTCCTTTAAGTTACTTGAAGAGACAAGCAGAGAGATATTCAGCTCATTTTTACAAATGAAGAAACTGAGGCAGAGAGAGAGTTTAAGAGAACAGCCAGACCAGACAGCCAACAGGTGCAGCAGCCAGGACTTCAGTGTGGCTCTTGAGCGCCCTGTCACCTGTGGGCCGCAGGTCTTTCTGCTGGAGACACTGACATTTGTTCAACGCTAGTGCTTGAACTTAGCTTCACGTTTTCTTACTACCAGTTACAACTCTGAAAGGTGAGTTTTATTGCTTGCATTTCAGAGATGAGGATCACTTTGGGAGGGAAGGCCAGGGAGGGAGGGAGTCTATTAAATCATTTCCCCCTAAGTCTCACTGCCAAAAAGACATAAAGTTGGCACTATAAATCCAGGGTTCACCCAACCTATATCCTATTTTTCCACTACATTCCTTACATGGTAAGGACTTTTGCCTGTGAGAGCAAAACATAATGTAAACAGCTAAACTTGGAACAGATGGGGGCCGGTTTTTGATGCAATGCTGAAGACGCCAGTTGGGATGCTCACATCCCATATCAAAGTACTGAGCTCAAGGCCGGTATCACGGCTCACTTGGCTAATCCTCCAACTGCGGCACCAGCACACCGGGTTCTAGTCCCTGTTGGGGCGCTGGATTCTGTCCCGGTTGCTCCTCTTCCAGTCCAGCTCTCTGCTGTGGCCCAGGAAGGCAAAGGAGGATGGCCCAAGTGCTTGGGCCCTGCACCCACATGGGCGACCAGGAGGAAGCACCTGGCTCCTGGCTTCGGATCGGCACAGTGTGCCAGCCGTAGCGGCCATTTGGGGGATGAACCAACGGAAAGGAAGACCTTTCTCTTTGTCTCTCTCTCACTGTCTAACTCTGCCTGTCAAAAAAAAAAGTACTGAGTTCAAGTCCTGCTTCCATTTCCCAATCCAACTTCCTGCTAATGCACATCTTGGGCAGCAGCAGATGATGGCTTGAGAACTTGGGTCCCTGCCACCTATGTGGGAGACCTGGCATGAACTGCAAGCTCTTGGCTTCAGTCTGATCCAGTCCTAGCTGTTTGTAGGCACTTGGGGAATGAACCAGCAGAGGGAAGATCTCTCTCTCTCTCCTTCTCTCCCTCTCTGTTGTTCAAATAAGCAAATATATAATGTATAGAGCCTTTGGCAATGATGGGAGCTACATACTGGCACAACAACCATGGTTAGGCAATTTATCAGTCAGCCAAGCCTGGGCCTGGCCAGAGTGCAGAGCAAAGAGGAGGCTCTCCATGGCCAATAGTCAAAAGTGCTCATCTATCTCATAATCACTAACTACTAAGCAACTTAGGAAAGGAAAATGATTTAATTGAGTTATCACTCTGCTGTTACTGCTCTCCACAATACCATGAGTTCCCCGTCCAGAGCCCTTTCCATGACTAAGGTGCATAGCTGTGATGCATAAGCCAATTCAGATCTGTCACTCAACACGAAGAGCCTCCCACAGATGATTCAATGGCTTAGGCTTTTCAGTTAAATCCAATTCTTTGTATCATATGGGACATGCAGACAACTTTTTAAAAGTACCCTAACTACTGAAGCTTGGGATATTAGGAAAGCCTTTTGAAAAATAAAGCACATCAGGGAAGTTATTAGGAACGAACTTAAGGAGTATGTGTTCAACAAACTATATAAAAATAAAAATACTTAATGTAGCGAAGGCAAGTTTATGCCAGGTCCTTGACATAGCAGCCTCTTTTTAGAAAGTCAAGTATAAAACTGTTTCAAGAGGTTGGATCTCAAAACCCTAAAGCGTGAGTGAGTAATTTTCTAATGGGTGCCCTGTACTTTCATGAGGATTTCTTCCTTTTTTTTCCCTTTTCATGTTCAGGCTGACCTGGCTGATGACTATGACTCAGCCGATAGACGGACTGCTTGTGGTTTGAAGGGTGTCACTGCAGGATTCTGATCTGTTTTGTCATGGACCATCCCTGGGGATTCCAAGGTATTACTGGCCTTAAAGGAACTCCCCCTCCTCAATAAACCACAGCTCCCAACAAGAAATGAGCAACTTGTGATAGTGAAAATGGGACATTTTAGAAGAATTAACTAATAGTAAAACCAAGTCAAGAAAAGACTCTGAAATTCGTTATTGACCATATTAGGAAAAGCAGTATGCGAGATAGACAGGAGTTTCATAAGAAGCAAGCTGGATTCATTTTGCGACCAACTTAACCAAAGACTTCTGTTCTTATTGCTTTTTACCAATAAGACCTATGAGGGGGCAGGGAGAGAACGAGAGAGGATCTGATATAATCTCCATAAGGACCAATTACTCCATTCTCTTGCATCATATCCATAGAAATTATTAGCATTTCTAGGCAGCCTATAATCAAATTCAAGTCTGATAAACATTTATACACATCTATGTAAGATGGATTGGGGAGGGGCTGGCTTTGTGGCATAGCTGATGAAGCCACCACCTGCATCTCAGGCTTCCCTAAATATGGGTGCCGACTCATGTCCTGGCTATTCCTTTTCTGAACCAGCTCCCAGCTAATGGCCTGGGAAAAGGCCATTAGCAGAAGATAGCCCCTATCACCCACATGGGAGACTTGGAAGAATCTCCTGGCTTTGGCCTGGCCCAGCCCTGAGTGTTGAGGCCTTCTGGAGGGTGAACCAGGGTATGGAGGATCTGTCTGTTTCTTCCTCGCTCTCTAATTTTACTTTCAAATAAATGAATAGATCTTGAAAAAGAAGAAGAAGAAGAAGAAGAAGAAGAAGAAGAAGAAGAAGAAGAAGAAGAGAAAAGAAAAGAAAAGAAAAGAAAAGAAAAGAAAAGAAAAGAAAAGAAAAGAAAAGAAAAGAAAAGAAAAAGAAAAGAAAAGAAGAGGAGGAGGAGGAACTGGGGACTTAGTAAGGCAGGTCTTCCTCTTTGTGAAACTCACTAACCAGTGCAAGAGTTCATGCTGTATCACAAATCTCTTAATACTTACTATTAAGTGCAAATTCCATGAGACCGCTGTGCTCTGTCCTCAGAATGAACACATGAGAGACCCCCAGACATATGAAGGCCTCACCTCATCCAAATTCACATGTGGTCTTGTGTTTCTTGTGTCTTAATCCATCTCACATAGTAGCACTTGTTCATCTACTAATCATGCTACAAGTATAGGAGTGGCACGGCAGGTTAGGCCACTGCTTGGGTAGCCTGCATCCCATATCAGAGTGCCAGTTCAAGTCCCAGCTACTCCTCTTCTGATCCAGCTCCCTTGGAAGCAACAGATGATGGTTCAATCTGGGGTCCTTTGCCACCCATGTGGGAGACCCAAGACAGAGTTCCTGGCTCCTGTCTTCAGCTTGGCCTAGCCCTGGGTGTTGCAGCCATTTTGGGAGTAAATTAACAGAAAAAAAATCTCTCTCTCTCTCTCTCTCTCTCAAATAAATAAATACAACTCTAAAAAATAATGCTACAAATATAACATGTACATCTTGGAAAATACAACATATTCATTTTAAACTTAGAGATTTAAGTATCAAAAAGTAAGAGATTGTTGGGTTCAGAAAGGTGTTGATCTGAAAATGAAAATAGTGCTGGGGGGAAGATCCGCAGAGGGCCTGTTTTTGAACTCATTCAAATCTCAGAGTTCCTGGATGCTGCTTCCCTAGACTGAATGCAGAGAAAGCAGTCCTGGGGTTTGCACAAGGCATTTTTTTTGAAGTAGCATATCATGTATGAAATGCTTGAACTTTTCAGATTTTTGATTCCCAAGTGCAAGAGGGATTAGGGACTTTTTTAAGGGATTGAATGACTCAACGTAATTATTCAACTTCATTCGATAAGTATTTTTAAAGCAAACAAAGCACTCACACACATACACATAAAACCTGCCTGATTACGTAGTTAGGCAATGTACTCAAATCATCTATGAAAGTTTGTCAAATTGTTGATTGCATCAAGTAGGCTTTGTAGTGTTTGCAGCTACATATTCTATTTCCTTTAACTCGCTTCTCAATGATGAGTAGTCTCAGTACTATCGTAGACATTCACATTTAGTGAATATACTTTTTAAATGGTACAGAGAAGGAGAGAGACAGGGAGAGGAAAGGAGGATGGGAGGAAGTAAAGGAAGGGAAGGAGGAAGGAGAGGGAGGGGGAAAAAGGGAAAAAAAAATCCACATAGGCACCAATGTGCATGCATGTGTGTGTGTGTGTGTGTGATAATTTGTGGGATTTACCTTCAAAATATAACAGAGGAAATGACAATAAGCTGATTCAGTATTTTCTGAATATTCCTGCTTATAAGCATCACCAGGGACCATGTGGTAAAGGTGCTCATTTTCAGATCTCTATTGTTGACAAGCAGCTCCGAGGGATTCTTCTTACCTAGCAGGCTTAGAAAATACTGAACTAATGACTCCCATTGGCCCGCATGTCCTATTTCACTTGTTTGATTAAGGTCTGGTTATCGTGGGCGATCCCAGTGGTCCTTTCTTCAGTGCCCACCTGCCTCCTCTCTCGGAGTCTCACCTACTCCCCTATATGATGGCTGTGCACATGCATCCCAAGCTGTGTCAACATCCATTCCCACTGATCATCCTCCCGTGAGCGTCCTAATGGGTAAATACATGTCCATTTCATGACTTTTAAAACATTGGAGAGAGGAAATAACTCTAACAGGAAAAACTAAGAACAAAAACAAAAACTTGAGGAACCGAAAATGTCTGAGGCCTGAAGTCTGGGAGCATAGCAAAGGAACAAACCCTCAAGTGTCTTGCTCGGACTTCCTCCAGACTCACTTACAAATCACTTGCACACTTCTACTTCCAAGGATGTAATCTGCTGTGTGGAGCAAGTTGTCAGATGCTTTTGATAATATTCATGCATTTCGGTCATAATAAGCTGAGTATGTGCATGTGCTACCCGTACTAATAGGGAGCCACATGAAGAAATTTACCCACTCATTCATTTTTCATTCATTCAATGCTTTCTATGGGCCTATTCCATGCCACTGTGTCGTTCCTTAAATTAGTATACAGATACTAATAGGAGATAATGCTTGCCTTTGAGTAAGTCACAGTAAATTGAAAAAAAATAGATATACAAGGAAATAGTTGTACATTATGCTACCATACAAGTATAATGTTAAGTGATAGATACAATATGCTAAGAAAGTGCAGAAAAGTATGACATGGGTTTGGGGAGAGATCACCTATAAAGAGAAGCTGAGAACTTTCATTGCAGCTTTCTATTCTATTTTGAGTTGCATAAATAAATACTGTACCATTATTAAGGAGAACAGTTTTTCACCATGTATGTGCATTTGTGGACGAAGGCTGGATCCCTGTGTGCACTGAAATGCTGAAATCATGGCATCCATAATTGTGTCTTCCAGAAGCTTGCACACATTTGGCTTTTTCACACCTGAAATACCATTTCCTATAAAATAAAAATTGAAGGGAAGTTAGACTTCCCAGAACAGCCCATTTAATACATAACACTCTATTGTGATCTTACTATGCACTCATAGAGTAATCATATCACAATTAGAATGATGTATCATTCTCCTAATTTCTCTAATAAAAAGAAAGTGCTAAAATATTTTGAATATTTTCCCAGTATTTATCCTTGAAGTGTGAATTTGATAGGCAGCCATGACTGGAGACGGGAAGGATGTCAGGCAGATGTCAATGGGCTAGGCAAGTGTGTTTCCTTCTGATAACAATGTATGAAGCCATTTCCAAAAGTCCATGAAAAATGTGGACTATGAAAAAATCATGCATGGATTCCAAAGTTTTCTGCACCAAAAAAACTTCTCTCTTTTCATTCCATTGTCCTCAAGTCCTCTGCAGTGCCCTTGTAGATAGGGGCCAGGAGCAGCTGAAGTTCAGAGATAGTAGAAGACAGCAGTGCAGCAGCATACACAGCTAATTTCTCTAATTTAGAGACGGACACTCTCTCTGGGATGGCAGCAGAGACGACAAGCACAGATGCCCCCGAATTGGCCTCTGGCTGACTGGCAGAACCAACATCCTGAAAAAGCAGACTTTGTGTACAGCAGAGCGGAGAGCGAAAGACAAAAGCAGGAGATCAGGTCCATACTTTACATGCTCGGTTACTCTGCCTGCCTGAGACTTGGCACTGACAGCAGGAAAAAGTAGAATGACTCCAAGGTGTCCCCTAAACTCTGGACCTGACGCCGGTAAACAGGAGCCCAACAATAACCTGGACACACGAGAATCCTCACAGCTGTTGCTTCCAAGCATCCGAAGAAGTGCATGCGTGGAGACTCCATTTCAGTGATAAGCACATCTTGAGAACTTGAGCTGTGTTATGGGGTAGTCAGGAATTTGAGTTGCCAATTCAGGAAATATCTATAAATCTGTATTTTGCATTTCTTTTCTGAACTATGTACATGCAAATAATTTTCATTGAAGACCAAAGTTTTAAGGTAATTAAATTAAAATGTATCTCTATATCGTAGACATAAGGGATGAGTAGTGAAGTCTATAAACTGGGTTTGGAAAGCAACAAAAGGTATTTTCAAACTAGAGTTTTATAAAATTATACCACTAACTCATGATCATGGTACAAAATGCAAACAGCAAGCTTTCTCCTTTCCAAAAGTTTTCCACACAATCACAGTTTCTTGAACAGAAGCTTGGTAGTTCAGAAGTAGGAGTTCAGGGGGATTGCTTTAGGGGTTGTGTGAAGGCTGTGTCACCAAGGCAAAGAAAGGCTGGAGAGGAAAAGCAGAGTCTTTGTAGTAGGAGTATTGACAGCATTTGGTGACGGATTAGTGGGAGGGGCCAGAGCTCATTCCTAGGACAAATCAATGGGAATGGAAGGATTATGCTCTCATTAGCTGCAGCCTGGAAAGAGGGAAGTTTGCAGATTTATTCTTCAGTCATGGTGACTTCAGGGTTCCCTTAGTTTGGAAATACACAGCAGGTCAAGTTGGCAGTCAGAAAGAGGCCAAGGAGAGCTGCTAAGTTTGCAGCTCATTCACTTGGTGATCACAGTTGATCCGTCTGTGATGGGGAAGATAAATAAATTGTGTAGTGTTAGAAAAGAGTATTTCAGCAAGAACACTAAGTTAAGTGGAGGAAGAGGAGCCAATGAAAGAGATAGAAGAGGGATCAGATGAGTAGGAGAAAAAACCAGGTCAGCTCATGCCTCCAGAAACCCCTGAAAGAGAGGATTTCAAGGGAGATTTATGAAATGCCACAGAAAAGTCAAGGCCATTGGGTCTGGTAACAGAGGGATCATTGGCAGACTTTGAAAGAGTAATTTTAGTAGAGTAGCGTCTAGAAACCATAAAGAGAAAGAATATTGAAAGGATAGAATTAGAAGTATCTTGAAGTGGGGACAGAAGGAAGTTTCACTTATTTAATTCACATATTTATTCACTTACCCACAGGATCCATAAGTTGTGCTTCTGCACAAGGCACTGTGCTAGACACTAGGGATAGGTATTAGCTCCAATGGAGCTTACAATCCAGAGATGAAAAAAATAAGTAACAGGAAAATAAAATATGAGTAGTATTGTGATGAGTGCAATCAAGGAAATAATTATGTAAAAAGGGAGTTGGGACATTGGTGGGCGTGGAGGGAAAGCTACCATAGTCAGGGTGATCAAGGAAGAGCTATGGATGTGGATTGCTTTATTTTAATAGAATAGAAAGAGCCCAATTGTCAGCATAAAGGAAAAGAACAAGTAGAAAGAGAAACAAAAAGTGGGGCAATTACTCACACAGCAAAGTTCAGGAGAAATGGGAACGTGTTTGAACCTCAGCATGAGGATTGAGGTGACTCCTGGAAAGGATCAGGAACTCTGCCTCCAAACAGCATTGAAGAATGGAGGCATAAAGGTCTCTCTCTGGAGAGAAAGGAAACTGAAAGTTCCCATAGATCTTTTGCCAAGACAGAGCTTATCCTTTGGTCTAATGGTCTTCTCTGAGTGCCTACTGCATATCAGGAACTATGTTGGGGGCCAAATATGCAGCTGAGTAGCACACAGACCCTGCTGTCAAGGAGCTTGCAGCCATTTAAAAGAAGGGTTTAAGAGCAAATGATCACAACGTAAAAAGTGCTCAGCTGGAAGTATCCACTGGGTAGATGGGGCATAGAGGAAGGAGAGATCAGGAGCCTTTGGAAGAGGGAGAAAGGGGGTTCAGAATGGGCTCCTTACAACTTGTGCCCTGAACCCCATGAGATATCCAGTATGTGTGGAGTAACTTGCATGGGGAAAGACAAGATACTCTGTACAGAGAGGAGCACTGTGGCAGACACAGTGGGCTGGAAGAAGAAGACCAAGCATGAATGGGTAAAGCACAAGTTTAAGAATGGGATAGGAGAAGGAATAGTAAATCTGGGCAGAAAGATCAGAAAGGTAAGTGGGATGAAACGATGGAGACTCTGATTTCTATACAAGGAAGTTGGACTTTCCCTTTATAAGTAATATGGGTCAATGGCAAGTTGAAAACAAAGCAGTGACAAGGATAAGATTACATGTCTGAGGTCATGGCAAGGAAAGCAAAGTCTTAATGTAGCAAAAAGCTATAGGGATCAAGGGAGGGAAACTGGAAAGACAGGCTAAGCTGTTACAGTAGGATTTTGGCCCCAGTCTGACTCCTGGGTTCCTGGGGCAGGTAACTCCAGGATGAGGTGCCCATACAGATAGTTCTCTTTTCTTCTTAGCTGTCTACTGTTCTCACATTTCCATATCTCTGTCCAGATTATAGGGGAGCTTCCTATCTCTGACCCACTCCTGAGCTTCTCTGGGGAACCCAGGTCACTTCTAGGTGACTTGGCTACCGATTCATGCTGCTAGTTCCAACTTGAGCCTCCAGCTGCTTGATAACCATTTACCATTTATTGCTTATTTCATTCCTGCTAACCACTCTCAAACTTTTGACCTATGTCATTGTAACTGCCAAGCCCATTCCCCCACCACATTTGTTTCCTTCCTCGTTACACACAGCATCTGTGCTAAGATAGATGAGGAATTGGAGAAAATCCCCATAAACTAAATGTTGGGTAGCAAGAAGGGAACAGAAAGTGGGCTGAGATCAATCTGTGGGAGATGACGGGATAAGTGGCAATGGTCGGAGTAGAAAATTTCAGTGCTTAGGATGATGGACATATTCAGTTGACCTTGAATTCTAAGTGATGGCCAGGCTCAGTGTGGATTTCCTGACTGAGGTGATGCAGATATTGTCAGCCCCCTGTATCCACATGTTTCAAACATATGGATTCAGCCAACTGATGAGTCAGTCAACCATTGATCAAAAACATTTGAAAAAAAATTATATCTCTACTGAGTATGTATAGACTTTCCCCTCATCATTATTCCCCGAACAATACAGTGTAAAAATTACTGACATAGCATTTACACTGTGCCAGGTATTATAGGTCATCTAAAGATTTCTCTTACACAGGAGGATGTGCACAGGTTACATGCAAATGCTACTCTTTTTTCTACAAGGGGCCTGAGCATTGTTGGATTTGAAATCAATCCTTTGTGGACACTGAGGGATGCTGATACGATGAGGATCTGACGTTAGAGGACAGTAGGTGTGGAAGTTGGATCACTGTGGCTTGTGGCAGGGAAGAAGGATAAGCTTTGGGGAAGAAGGAGAAGTGTTATGCAAGGATCCATCTGTCTCCCACCTGCCTCTCTACAGACAGCTCTGGCCTGGCCCTGCCACTCCTGCCCAGCTGGTCTTCTTTCAGTTCCTTGAATGCTGGGGACTCTGTCCCTGCAGGCCCTCACAAATCCAACTGCCTCTTCTTAGAATTTCTAACACTCTTCAGCTCCTACTCTCTCTTCCTCTACTCCAGTCAGACCTCATTCTGAATATCACTTCCCCAAGGAGACTTCCCCCAACCCTCAGGCTTAAGTCTCTATTTAACCTAGTACTTCTTAGCGTTGACCACAATTGTAACTCAGTATTTGTCATGATCTGCTTATGGCAAGCTTCAAAGGGTACACTCTTAGAGGGTAAACCCCGTACCTGCTTGGTCAACCAGCACAACTCACCCACAACAGAGCTGCTATTTTTACATCCTTACGTGCCCTCAATCAGGAAGGACCAGAAGCAGCACAATGCAATTTATGGGAGAATTCCAACATACGATATTGAAATCATCCTACATTAAATTTCAAATATTAGATAAAATGTCCAAGTGAATGTGAAGGTAAATGGCCTATTGGCTGGTAAAATAATCTTTCCAATGAAGACATCACAGCCTGAGGGTACTTCAGAACTTTTGTGAAAAATCTAACTTTTGGGAAACATCTTAAGTGATGTTTACATTGGTATAAAAATTTTTGAAATCCATGCATGTTTTTTCATAATACATATTTTCGCAAACTTTTTGAAGACCTCTCATAAGCATGGATTTAAGAAAAAGTATCAAAATAACATTTTAAAATTCCATTTTCCATAAAATGTTTAAAGTATCTCATATACAGAACTACATGAAGCTGCCACTCAAATGACTGCCTCACAGTCTCTTCCCGAGCACCTCCTTACCAAATCAGTTGTCTTCCAGCTTCCTGCTCATGCACACAATGGGAGGCAGCAGTTGCTGGCTCAATAAGTTGAGTCCCTGCCACACACTTGGGAGACCCGGATTGAGTTCCTGGCTCCTGACTTCAGCCTAGTTCAGGTCTTCCTGTGGGCATTTGGGAAGTAGACCAGTAGACGGAAGATTCTCTCTCTCTCCCTCTCTCTCTCTCTCTCTCTCTCCTTTTTCTGTGTGTGTGTGTGCCTGTCAATGAAATAATTAAATTAATTAATTAAAATTCAAACCCAGGGGCTGGCGTGGCATAGTGGGTTAAGTCGCTCCTGGAAATGCCAGCATCCCATATAGAGGCCATCTACTGGGGCTGGGGGGTCTGTGGGCCCCTCAGACATAGGTAGAATGTCCTTCACAAGCAGGTTGCCAGCTGTGGCTGGGAAGCTTGTTTCCAGACTGGCTGGCATCTCCCCTACTAATAACTTCCTGTGCTACCTGTGTGCCTTTTCAGTTTTAAATCATGCCTTCAAATTAGTTGCAGTCTTCCATCCAGGGCTAGCAGAGGAAGGGGACTGAGCCCCTAAGGCGAATCAGGCTGTCTCCAAGAGACTCCAGCTATCTTCATGAGCCCCAAGCCAATCAACATAAGGAATGTAACCCTCCATCCCAGGGCACCCCTATAGAGTGCCTTAAATGTTCTGGGCAGAGTCCCATTCAGGCACTCTGCCTGCTCTCCTTTCTGACCACTTTTTCTATTGCTTCCCAATCAAATAAAATTCTTTGCTTCCTTGCAAACTGTTTCTCAGCTTTTTGTTTCTATACTTAGCTGAGAAAAAAACCAGAGATGCAAAACTTGCTCTGGCGACCACCCTCCCCTCCACAACCAGCAACACATATGGTTGCTGATTCCAGCCCCAGCTGCTCCACTTCTGATCCAGCTCCCTGCTAATGCACCTGGAAAGCAGCAGAAGATGGTCCAAGTCCTTGGGCCCCTGCAACCACATGAGAGACTCAGATGAAGCTCCTGGATCCTGGCTTTAGCCTGGCCCAGCCTGGTCATTGTGGCCATTTGGAGAGTGAATCAGCAGGTGCAAGATCTCTATCTATAGCTCTTGTTCCTGTTCTCTATAATTCTGCATTTCAAATAAATAAAATAAATCTTAAAAATATTCAAACCCAATCTTCTGCTCAACTCAGGCATTAATTGTTTTGCTTTTCTATTAATTTGCCCAGCTCACTCTCCCACCTCCATGACTTGACCCACAAAGTTTCCCACTCTAGGCCAGCCCTCACCCTTCCCCAAAACTATTTGACACTTTTCCTGTCACTCAAGCCCCAGCTCAAATCCCCGTTCCTCCAAGGAGCCTCAGGGCCTGGCCGTTCCTTGCCTCACATCCTCTTCTGAATTCCCATGGCATTTTATGACCACAAAATAGGACTTGATTTAGACTTGATGCAGAGCCCTGCGATGCTCTGTAGAGATTGTTGGGAATCATACATATCACACAATGATTTTAAATTCCTCTTCATGTCAAGATGGACCAAAGCCTAAAATACCCTAGCATATGTTGGTCTTCCCCCAGATTGTGAAACTGGTCTCTGTCTCTGTTTACTGAATGGCTCAACTTAGAGAGCATTTTGCTCCAGAAGATTTTTCTCGAATTTAAAATTTTTTAATAAAATATATTTTAATAATCCATTCCTTTACATTTCTTCTTAGCCAAGTCTTACAGGCAAATGTTAGTTTATGAGATGTGAGTGGGTTGTAATGTGTTGGGTTGAGATTTTCTTGAACATAAAAATCAACATTTTATTGCCATAAGGGCATATCCCAAGTCAGTCACTAAAATCTTCTAGTGTTGATCAATGAGACTGGACCAGAGATACAAATTCCTGGAATAGAATGTGTTTTTCTAGTTGGTTGTACTGATTCTCATAACATATTAAGAAACTGCTTTAAAAGCATGTTGAAAGAAATTTAGGATTTTTTTCTATGACTCTCATTTAACTAAACAACTATTTATGATGATTTTCTTGGCTATCCATCCCATAGAAATTGGGCAAACTCTGGCTGTGAGCTGAAGTTTCTTATAAAACTCAAAAAGGTCTCATTTAAAAACTCTTAAGTATTAAGTCAACAGAAAAGGAAAGGAAATCTACATTGCAAATGACAGTCATGCATCATGTGATGTAAGGTTCACTGACATTATAGGCTGTGTGTGTATCATTCATTATTCTTTGAGAAAAGGTAGTGGAACGTTTCTAGGCTCGGTGCTCCTCTTGTGAGTAAGAAGGGAATTCTGAAATGTCCAGGAAATGTGGCCTCACTGATGAGGAAACACACAAGTGTGGGCACCCACAGTGAGACCGATTTTCCAGTGCAAATGGTCTGAGGTCTATAGAGTTGGGATCTCCCTTTGTAAACATTCCTTTTCCAGATTCAATTTTAAAACATCTGTTTAGTTGTCAGAAGATGAGTGATGGGAGAAAAAGCAATAGTCATAACGTGGGGAAGCACCAAAAATATTTTTCAAGACCCAGAGGGATCCAAGAAGTCGGAAGCACTAATTTCAGGAGACCTCGTTCAAATGACATTTCCCTCTGGTCCTTAAAGGGCATGTTTCTGTTTCACATTGCCTGTGCACCATCCACACGGGAGACCAGGGTCATCACCCACACAGAAAAGACCCAGAAATATGTGTGCCACCCCCACATGCTTCTGAAAATGAATCTTCGTGGAAACAGACAAGGGCCCGGCCTTGCACAGCGGGCTGTGCTCCTGGGCCAAGGCTCCGGCTGGAGTGGTTAGTTCGTGTGAAATATGGGGACATAAAGATCTGTTTCCATTTCCACATGAATCATAACCTGGCAGCATAGAAGGACTGCTAATCCCCAGAGTCCCATTTTGTTCCTGGGAGAGCCGCACCCCTGCCGCTGTCCACATGCCTGGCCATGCTAATTTTATCCCCAGATCCTAGAGAGCCTGGGGTAAATGCTTCCAGGATGGTGATCAAGAACAAGGATGCTGGAGCCAGACCATGCTGCCACTTGAAGCAAGGGTGATACCAGGTATATGTTATTTACCCTGTCTGTGTGTCTTTGCCTCATCTGGTAAATGGGGATAATAATCATACCTACCCCATAAAGTGGCTGTGAAAGTTAAACAGATTTCCAATTAAAAAAACATTAGACCAGGGCGAATGTTTGGCACAGTGGTTAAGATGCTGCTTGGGACATCCACCATCCACATCGGGGTGCCAGGGTTTGCGTCCCAGGTCTGCTACCTGCTCCAGCTTCCTTATAATGGACATCCTGGGAGGCAGCAAGAGATGGCTCAAGCGGTTGGATCCCTGTCACCCACCTGGGCAACCTGGATGGAGTCCCCAGCTCCTGGTTTTGACCTGGCCTGGACCAGCCCTAGTCATTGTGGGTATTTGTGGAGTGATGGGAAGTTTCTTTCTGCCCATCTCTGTCTCTCCGCCTTTCAAATAAATAAAAAAACTTAAAATAAAAAGTTAAACAGGGGCCAGGGCAGTGGCTCACTTGGTTAATCCTCCACCTGTGGTGCTGACATCCCATATGGGTGCTGGGTTCTAGTCCCGGTTGCTCCTCTTCCAGTCCAGCTCTCTGTTGTGGCCTGGGAGGGCAGTGGAGGATGGCCCAACTGCTTGGGCCCTGCACCCGCATGGGAGACCAGGAGGAAGCACCTGGCTCCTGGCTCCGGATCGGAGCAGCTCTGGCTGTAGCAGCCATTTGGGGAGTGAACCAATGGCAGGAAGACCTTTCTCTCTGTCTCTCTCTCTCACTGTCTATAACTCTACCTGTCAAAAAAAAAAAAAAAAAAAGTTAGGCAATCACCGAGCACACAGTAAGTGCCATATAAAAATGTCAGCTATCAATCATGATTACTGCATTAATAGCCACCGTGTCATTGTGTCTTGTGACCAGGTCTCCCGAGGATTGCTGGCACCTGCCCTAAAAAGACGTCTTTAAGAAGACTCTGTGTTGACTTCACCTTGACCTTACAGAACTACACTTAGTTCTCAGTTCCTCCAAGGGTTTTTCTCAAAATTGTGTGGTTGTCCGGGAGCACAGGACAATGATGGGCAACATCTCTCACAGGTGATCTTTGAGTGGGGCAGCTCTAGGCCCCGGTCCCACTCTGCAGACCCTGCTGCTAACACCTTGTTTCTATCAGTGATGCTAACGTCCGGACATGAAAACTCACCTGCGTCAAGTTGCACACAAGTGTGTATGTCATCTCTGTGCTTATCTGCTACCTTTAACCCTGTGAGTCAAGTACTATTTTAAAAGCCCCAAGACACGCACGGAGAGAGAGCAAAGTGTTGGGCGATGTCACCTTGCTGGAAGTGACAAAGGCTGCCACAGAAGCAAACCCAGCTCCATCTCGTTTTCTTCCATCGGCTGCCTGTCATGGTTGGTGTGGCCTCACCAGTCTCAGACCTCTGACCACCCTCTTTCAGAAGCTTTTTACCCCTTTTATATCAAAGCCACAGAATTTTCTAGAAAAGAATCCAGTGGCAGGTGGCAGGGAATTAAGGTCCATGAGCTAAATGCTGGCAATGGATGGATGCTGGGAACAGCAGCCTACAGTGGCACTTGGGAGGCCTGCATCCCATACTGAAATGCTTTAGATTGAAGTCCTGTCTCTGCTTCCAGTCCAACTTCCTCCTAATGGGCACCTTGGGAGGAAGCAGAAGATGGCTCAAGTACTCGGTCCCCTGACCCCCACATCAGAACCTGGATAGAGCTCTTAGCTCCTGGCTTTGGCCTGGCCCAATCTCAGCTATTGAGGACATCTGGGAAGTGAACCAGTAGATGGAAGATTCTCTCTCTCTTGCTCTCGCTCTCGCTCTCTCTTATGCACGCACTCTCTCTCCATCTGTCTCTCTCTCTCCTTCTCCTTCCCCCTCCCCATTTTTCAAATAAATAAAAATAAAAAACTTAAAGAAAACTCTATGAAATCCAGATTTCTGCTTTCATACTATGATGGCAGAGCTAAGGAGATGCGACAGACACCATATGGTCCACTGTGCTGAAACTACTTCCTTGCTAACCAACCCTTCTGCAAACTCTTTTAACTCAATGTGCAGTTTGGAGACCAGCAGCCTAGAAGCTGATGGGCAGAGTCTTGGTCTTATCTCAAACTCTGAACCCCAATCTGAGTTTTAACAATGTAGCTCATGTGCACAGTAAGAGCTGGGAAGTGCTGATTTAGGGAGAGTCACATGTCCAGGTGGCTTGGAGAAAGATGGTAGATTCTGGGTTTGATGCTCATATTGCATTTCGTGTCCATGTAGCCTTGGGCAAGACATTGAACTTGATGCTCAGGTTTCTCAGCTGTAAAGTGGATCTAATATCTACCTTTAAGTATTACTTGGAGGCATAGTGGTACTGGACAGACCAGACCTAGCCAATGCTAGCCACATAGCAAGTATTAAATAGAGTGAAACTTCAAGGTAAGCCCTTAGATTGTGGACTCTGGACATTTGGAACACATGACTTCTCTAATAAAAGCCTACCATTTTGGCTCCATGGAAGTTGAAGAAACACAATACAGTGTCAATGTGTTTGATCAAATGGGAAGATTTTTCAATGTGTTGATCAAAAGCGAAAACCCAATAATAAAATAAAGCTTTCAAAGGATGAGTAAGAAAGTACTTGCCTACTCCTCATCTTCCCAGTTTCCTCCACCTGAGCCCATGACTGACTGCCACCAGCAGGTGCAGCCCCACCTCAGGCGTCAGGATAGCTGTGTTCTTAGTCACTGTTCAGGTGACTCAGCATCAAGTCAACCTCACTCTCCATGTGTCCTACATTCATAAAAACTGGGTGTCTGCCTTATGTGTCATTTATTCACTCAACAAGCTTAATTGAGTGCCTCTTATGGGCCAAGCAGAGGACCTGCTCTTGAAGACAATAGAGCAATGAGCAAGACAGACCTATGGGGGGCCCAGGAGCAAGACTTCCCCTTACACCTCAGTGAGTCACTATTTTTGTTTGCCAAATCCACTTCCTCTAGGAAAAAGTCCAAAATTTGCTTGTCCTGTTTTTTTTCGGGACTGAGGTCCTCTGACACCTCATGCAGCCACCATCCCCAACTGCTCTCAGAGCAGGTCCCCCAGATTCCATGCCTCTTCCCCTGTTGGACCATCAGCGTAACTCACACTGACCTTGCCAGTGCCTGATGTTGGATGCTGGGCCCCAGACCTGCCATTCCTAATCACAGTCTACGCTCCAGGTGCTTTGGTGACAAAGCCTAAATTCTTTACATGACAAGCCTGGCCAGGCACACAGAAGCCCAAGCTGATGGCATCAGTGGAAACCTATAAAAGGAATTCTGGCTTTATTCATTCGCCTTGTATGATCATGGGGTACCCTTCTGCTTCGTGAATCATGTTTCAGTGCCTCGAGTGTGCTCTTCCCTGGGCGATGGTTCTCCTGATTCATTGGCCACATGCTTTACCCTGGGGGAATAAGGAATTTGCTGGACCATCTTTTCCGTTTGCTGATTTCTTTCTCAGAGGCTGTGTAGTTTACCTGGGAAAGGCCAGATGTGGGTGTGACATATGTAAGGGTTTTTTTTTTTGTTTTTTTGGTTTTTTTGTAACAAAAAAATGAAGGTATTCTTAAAATAAGACAAGTGATTGAATAAAGCACTCTTTGGATATTAATGCTATGGGATTTTTCAGATCACATTTTAAAATGTAAATGTTGACCCTGGAAGGCAAATGCAGCTGAAATGATGGTTAAATTTCCCTGGACTTTTTCAGGCTGATTTTCAAACCAGGAACTGTAACCCTTTGCTGAGGTATGATTTTTGCTAACAAAAAGAATGTGTGCACCGATAGTTCCTAGCCTCAGTTCCACAGGAAGGAGCGTGCGCTAACATGCAGTCAAATAGAATTGCAATGCATTTTACAGTTAATCTTGTTTAACTTCTTCACATGTGCTAAATTAGATACTGTGGCCAAATCACAGACTTGGGAGGCAAGCAAATCTCCAGCAGCACTTTCGGTAGTTTCTAGATCTCTGACCCAGATCCTTAGTTACTTTATCTGTAAAATGGGATAATTACACCCACTTCAAGGAAAACATTGTCTCAGTCCTGAGTATACAGCGAATGTGCCCTGGGGTGTATGAACTAGATGGGTGCGGGGTTCTGGACGTGAGATATTGGGTGGACTCTGCGTGTCATAGATGAGCCCCTACCATCCTTCAGAGGGTGATCTTCCTTTGAAACTGAAGTAAAATATCCTTGAGATTGATCATGGATCTGGCAATATTTTCTCCTTCTTGTCCACAGTTGTGCTGATAGATGAGAAATGTGCTCCCTGATGTCCCCTCTCCCAGGTGCTGATCCCTTCCTTGGTCAGGCAGGGCAGCCAGAACCAGTTCATCTCATGTAGGACAAGGATACCTCCAGCTACCCTCCATGGGGCTTTTGGTCCCCTCAACAAACCTACCACAGAGGTGAGTAGGACATAAGCGAGTGTGGCATAGGTAGGAAAAATACTTCCTATTTCAAGGGAACAGCCAACTGTGAGTCACAACCATGGAAATTTGAGATTATTGGAAGACCAACTTATCTTATTGAATTAGTCACACATATTCCAGGATATGGCAATAAGCGTGCATTGGTCATACATTCTACTTTTTTGGAGTATATGTTATGGCCAGGTACTGTGTATTATCTTCACTTAATCCTTCTAAGAACTCTCTAATGTAGTAACATTATAATTCCTTTTCATATTATCTATATTTTATAATGTCTATATGTAGAAACCTCAAAATGCTACTGAGGAACACACAAAAAAAAGTTAAACAGAGAACATAGTAGGTTCTTCAATAAATAGGTTAATCTTCATAAATATGTAGAGTCTTCCTAAAGCAATTTAAAAATTTAATGTGCTCCTCATCCCCTGAAGAAACACTAATTGATTTTGTTTGAGCGAGAAGGACTAGATAAATGGACTCTAAAGTTCATATGGAAAAATAAACAAGCAACATTAGCCAGAAAAATTCCAGAGATAAAACCATAAGATATTCTATTAGACATTAAAGCATATTATAAAATTCTAATCATTGAAACAAAGTTGTCTGCATAAGAATAGACAAAAATTAGTGGAAAAGACTAGAGTCTTCAACAATTATCAAAACATAAGGATACTTCCAGAAGTTCACAGAGACTGGAATCAAATGATAAGTTTGGTTTGCTGTAAAAACAACTGACAAAAACCAAAGGTTTTCTTTTTTTTTTTTTTTAAGACAGATTTATTTACTTATTTATCTGAAAGAGGGACAGGGAAAGAGAGACAGACATACATACAGACAGAGATCTTCTAGTCACTGGTTCACTCTCTAAACACTAACAGCCAGGACCAGAGCAGTCTGAAGGTGGGAGCCAGAAACTCCATCCAGGTCTCCCAGGTGGGTGACAGGGACTCATGTACTTGGTCCACGGCTCCCAGTCACATTAGCAGGAAGCTGGATTGCAGGATTGCAAGTGTGGAACAACCAGAACTAAAACTCTTTTTCTTTTAAGGTTTATTTATTTTATTCGAAAGGGAGAGTTACAGAGGGAAAGAGAGAGATCGTCCATACACTGGTTCACCCCTAAAATGGCAGCAACGGCCAGAGTTGGGCCAGACTGAAGCCAGGAGCCAGGAGCTAGGAGCTTCTTCTGGGTCTCCCATGTGAGTGCAGGGGCCCAAGCACTTGGGCCATCCTCCACTGCTTTCTCTAACAGGGAGCTGGATCAGAAGTGGAGCAGTCAGAAATCCAACCTGCCCTCTACGAGATGCCTGCATTGCAGGCAGCAGCTTTATCTGCTACTCCACACTGCCGGCCCCAAGTTTATGTTTTAATGCCATTTGCTTCATAATTGAAGTTCTTTTCTTCCAAGTTTTTAAAAAATTTATTTGAAAGGCAGAGTTGGGGGTGGGGGGAGAGAGACACCTTCCATCTGTTAGTTTATCCCCCAAATACCTGAAACAGCTGGGACTGGGAGAAGCCAGAAACCCCATCCAAGTCTCCCTTACGGGTGGCAGAGACTCAAGTACTTGAGCCATCATCTGCTGCCTTCCAGGTGCATTAGCAGGAAGCTGGATTGGAAGCAGAGATAGGACTCAATCCCAGCCACTTCAATATAGGGCGTAGGCCTCCCAAGCATCAGTGTAACCCACAGCACCACAACTCCTGTCCTTGAAGTTTGGTTTACTCAGTGACATTGAAACAACCAGGCAGCCATCTGGAAAAAATAGAGTTCAATCTCTAATACATGGCTTAAAATTAAATAAATTCAAGATGGATCAAATATTTAAATATGAAAAATAAAGTCACAAAATATTTAGAAGATAATTGAAAAATATAATGTTTTTTTAAAATTTAAAGTGAGAAAGACCTTTCTTTCTTTCTTTCTTTCTTTATTTTTTTTTAAATTTTTGACAGGCAGAGTGGACAGTGAGAGAGAGAGACAGAGAGAAAGGTCTTCCTTTGCCCTTGGTTCACCCTCCAATGGCGCCGCGGTTGGTGCGCTGCGGCCGGCGCACCGCGCTGATCCGATGGCAGGAGCCAAGTGCTTCTCCTGGTCTCCCATGGGGTGCAGGGCCCAAGCACTTGGGCCATCCTCCACTGCACTCCCTGGCCACAGCAGAGAGCTGGCCTGGAAGAGGGGCAACCGGGACAGAATCCGGCGCCCCAACCGGGACTAGAACCTGGTGTGCCGGTGCCGCAAGGCCTTTCTAAATATGATAAGGACTTGGAAGCTATAAACAATTATTAAAAACTGGTTAAGGATGGGCGTTTGGTCTAGCAGTTTAGATGCCCGAGTCCCATGTGGGAGTAACTGGGTTTGATTCCTGTCTCCAGCTTCCTGCTAATGTAGACCCTGAGAGGCCATGATGATAACTCAAGTAGTTGGGTTCCTGTCACCCATGGGAGAGAACTCGGTTGATTTCTCAGACCCAGTCCTGGTCATTGCAGGCGTCTGGAGAATGAACCAGGGAAAGGGATCACACACACTCCTGCCTCTAAAATTCTGTTTGGAAAATTATATGATGTCCAAAGTTAAAAGTCAAACTTCACAGGTTAATACATATATGTGTATCTGCATATTTGCAATTGATACAATATATTAAGGGCTAATTTCCTTAAGCACAAACAGTTCTTCCACTTTGATTAAAAAAAAAAAACACCCAAGAGAAAATGCACAAAAAGAAAATTACAGAAGATTTTGCAGTTGCAAAAAGAAAAGAAAAATGGAAAAAAAAGTTGTTTAAGACTGAAAGGATGTTCAACCTCAGTCACAATAAGAAAAATGCACATTATACTACACTCAGAGACTAACTTCACCTCCTTGGAACAGCACTCTGGGTACTGCTCCCAAACCCCACCATGGGTTTATTTGAAAGGCAGAGTTGGCACTATCTTTCCAACTTCCAAGCACAAAAGATCTTTGAGCCCTGCAAATGCATTTAATGTAAGAACGCATCTCACAGAGGCCTATTCATATGTGAGAAATGACCCACCCACGTGGTAGCATTGGCTCAGGGAGCAAAAGACTGGATGCAACCTAACTATCCATCAGAACAGCCATATAATGAAAGGCTGTGTAAAAAATTATAAAGTAGATTACATGTGCTGTATGGATAGTTCCAGGATATTTGAAGTCAAAAATCATGTAAGTCTAAGGAAAGATGCTTCCAGAGGTTGAGAGCCTTGCCTAAACATTGCTGTTTAGGAGGGAGGGCAGTTTGCTCTGAGTGCAAAAGTTTGCTTGTAATAAATACTGGGCACTGCTGTGGAAAGCCATTGTATTGACAAGATAGTGCCGGTCGCTGTGGAGCAGTAGGTTAATCCTCTGCCTGGGAGCCAGCATCCCATATGGGCGCCGGGTTCTAGTCCTGGCTGCTCCTCTTCCAGTCCAGCTCTCTGCTGTGGGCTGGGAAAGCAGTGGAGGATGGCCCAGGGGCTTGGGCCCCTGCACCCATGTGGGAAACCAAGAGGATGCACCTGGCTCCTGGCTTTAGGCCATAGCGGCCATTTGGGGAGTGAACCAATGGAAGGAAGATCTTTCTCTCTGTCTCTCTCTCTCACTGTAACTCTACCTCTCAAATAAATAAATAAAATCTTAAAAATAAAAAAAGATAGGCCAGCGCCGTGGCTCAACAGGCTAATCCTCCGCCTTGCGGCGCCGGCACACCGGGTTCTAGTCCCGGGCGGGGCACCGATCCTGTCCCGGTTGCCCCTCTTCCAGGCCAGCTCTCTGCTGTGGCCAGGGAGTGCAGTGGAGGATGGCCCAAGTGTTTGGGCTCTGCACCCCATGGGAGACCAGGAGAAGCACCTGGCTCCTGCCATTGGAACAGCGCGGTGCGCCGGCCGCAGCGCGCTACCGCGGCGGCCATTAGAGGGTGAACCAACGGCAAAGGAAGACCTTTCTCTCTCTCTCTCTCTCTCTCTCTCACTGTCCACTCTGCCTGTCAAAAAAAAAAAAAAAAAAAAGAAAAAAAGATAGTGCCGGTCAATGAATGCCAGACCATTTGTGACTATGGATCCATTGTTTTTTTGGGTAGTCTTTCAAGGAGTGGAAGGAAAAAGTGTGGGCGCGGGTAAGAACTCCAGGCCTCTGGTCTAATTAACTGCTTCTGGAGGAATGTATTGGAGCTCTCCCCTGAAAATCTGTTAGCACAAGCAATGCAGCTATCGCTTCTGGATTCCTCCCCAGGTCACTGGAACCAACTAGAAGCTGAGGGATCTCGCCTTGTGAAACCATAAATTTGGCCCCTCTACCCTCTGCTCTTTGGAGAACATTTTGTAGTCCAAACAAAGCCAGATCCTTATGTTAAACCTTTTCCATTCTAAAGGGAAAAACACTCAGCAAACAGGAGCATGAAGACTTTGTGGAGGGGCGTGTGGTAACATCACAATTCAGTTCACAAAAGGAAATGAAGGCAGAGCTCTTATCTAATTAAAACAGCTTGGGGAAAGAAAGTGGGCAAAGGGTAATTACTGCACCTAACTTGGCATTTGGCCTGGAAAGGAAAGATTAGTATTTCTTTTCTTACAAAAACTGTCAGGAAACTTCAAATTATAATGCTTGCCTTGGAGCTGTAGGGAGTTTTTTATCCTTATACCCCGTTGTAGTTGACACATATGAGTTATTTGGCCCTTGGAATTCTTCCTAAACAAGCAATTATTCATTTTTCTATGGATGGGGAAGTTACATGAGATTAAGGTTGTGAAGAATTCACAAAGCAACATAAAGGCCCGATCTCTGGTGTCTTATCTAACCTCTAAATTCTAGTTCCTTTGGTTTGGTCTTGGTTGTTTTTATCAAGTGGAAGAAACTTTGGTTGGTAAAAACACGTTGGTATTTCCTAGAGACACTCTGGGTTTTTTGTCTTTTTTTCTGTTGTTGTTGTTTGTTTTTGCTTTAATCTTTTTGAAAGTTCCCATGGTAGCATGGTGGACTGTGGTCTAATGAACAGTCAGGAAACCTGGGTTGTATTTCTGGTCTCCATTATTTTATGAGCTCACTATGTGTTCTCGTGCCTATCGATTAACCTCTTTGGGCCCCAGTGTTTTCATGAGGAAGAAACTCAGTGAGAAACTTGGTGTTAAATCAGATAAAGTTTCATCAAGAACTGCGGTGTATAAAGCAGATGGGAGCAAAGCCTCGGGCTGAAGCAGAGGAGAAACTCGGAGACTCATCCCTGCACGACCCTGAGGATGACCTTCATGTCACCTCCAAGGACCTCTAGGATTTCTCCTCAGAACTTCAAGAATCTTCAGTTTGGATGACTGCTAAGCTCTCATTAGGTGTTGACTTTCTATGCTTCTCTATTTATTAAAAAAAAAAAAAAAAGAAAAGAAATCAAGATATAAAGGAATGCTTGAACTCTTTTGCAAGATAAAAATCGTCTTCCCCCCCAAGTATGGAAAACAATCATGAAATGCATTTTTATAGCTTTTAGTTTGATTACTTCCGAGCAAAACTTCAGAAAAAAAATCTTTGTCTTGTCACTGAAGTAAGCAAATAATAAGTAGCGCTTATTGAATGTTTACTATGTACCAGTCACTTCTGTGAATATGTCGCATGTATTAATTTATTTAATACTCTATATAATCCTAGAAACTGTTGTTATCTCTATTTCCCAAATGCAGGAGTAAAGCAGTAACTTGCCCAAGTTATTTGTAATTAACAGGTGCCAAGGATGACCTTTGAACCCAAGCACTCTGTACTTAGATTTCTGTATTAATTGCAAACAAGGGGTCTTCAAAAAGTTCATGGAAAATTGAACTACAAGATAATGTGAGTTTTCCACTAACTTTTTGAAGTCCTGTTTTATTAATTCATATATGGTTTTCTTGATGCAATCAAAAAAGAATAAAATACTATACTTATAATTATCCAAAGGTCCAGTGTTCCAAATCTTTCCTTTTACAAATGAGCACAGTGAGGCCATCTCTTAATCTTTCCAGCTCAGCTGAAAAGTCCACCATCTTTCCTAAAGTTCCTCAGAGCGATTTGCATTTGAACTTGTAACTTAAAGACAAGTTTTAAAAAACTTTTAAAAACAAGTATTGACTTGGACAGAAGCTTTAAGGTTTAGATAGGTGATCTTTAATTTAGGAGGTTAGTTATGCTTTGTTGTGGTGAGTTTTCCATTCAAACCATCTGATTTATTTCTAGAGTGGCACTTTGCAAACACAGCAGTATCCAGAGCTCTGCATGGATAGTTCTGGTATCATAAAGGAAACTTGGGTAGCTAGGAAATGAGACATATTGGCCTGTGCATTTCTAAACAACTACAGTTAAAATGCCAGAACCAAGAATTTTACAGATACCTATTATAATATTTTTCCTGAACTTCGGAGCAATAGAGACACACACACCTAAAAATATAATATATATTATATATTTATATATATTAATATAGTATTAGATGTTATATAATATTATATATTAAATATATATAAAGTTCTTTCATTAAAAATCTCAAATAAGCAATGTTGCTAAGCAGAGGGTGGAGGCATCCTTGCCTAGCTATATTTATTTACTCAAATTAGAAAGAGAAAAATGACCAATCTGACCCATCTCAAGACACACAGTCTTATTTAGAACCACACCATTTTCTTCTAAATTTTATCAGCCTGCTCAGAAGGGTGTTTGGGAGCTTAAAATCGAAAAGCTCCACATGTTCTTTTTTCTGTTTTACAGGTGTATTTATTTATTTGAAAGGCAGAGATACAGAGAGGAGGGAGAGGGAGAGAGTGAGAGAGAGAAACTTCTCTCCACTGGTTCACTGCCCAAATGTCCACAATGGGCCAGGCCAAAGCCAGGAGCCAGGAGCCTCCTCTGGATCTCCCACGTGGGTGGCAGGAACTCAAACACTTGGGCCATCTTCTACTACTTTTCCCAGGTCATTGGCAGCGAGCTGGACCAGAAGTGGAGCAGCTGAGACATGAACCAGCACCTCTATGGGATGCCCGTGCTGCAAGCGGAGGCTTAACTTCTACGCCTCAGCGCCGACCCCACATGTGTTCTTTTCTAGTCGTCTCTTTATTCTCCAACCTCTTTAAAAAATATAGATAAATAAATCGCTTAACAGGATTAACTTGACACCAGGCTGAGAAAAGTGTGTTGATTTGTTTGGTCTCTCAGAAGACTGTATTTCCTCAATTTCACAGCATACTTTTCAACATTTTTAGCATGATGAGTGACTTAAGTTTTTGTGTAAAACAATTCAAAGGCCAGGGAATACAGTGAGATGTTGTCATTAGCTGAGTGTTTGCCAAGCTGGAAATGTACATAGAGACGGTGTCTGTTCATTCATTCCACGTGTCTAAAAAATTCTAACTTACTAGGTATCTACCATGTGTCAGTCACACTTCTGGACACAGCGGGGCACAGAGGTGAACAATCATAGGCCAGACTCCTGCTCTGAAAATTTCATTCTATCCCAGAAATAACGATCAGAGCAACAAAGAACTTTCAATGGTGATGGGTGCTCCAAAGAGAGTAACACAAACCAGAGTGGGAAGTAGCGTAGCCAGGGAGGTTTCTCTAACTGATCCTGTGAGCAGAAAACCGAATGCTAAGTTAGGAGGGCAGTCACTGCAGAGAAAATAGGACATACTAAGGTCCTAAAGCAGAAGACAGGAAACCAAGACTGTCTCTGTTGCATTATTTGCATTTCTAGATTAACAAGCAGTTACATTTAGCCGGAATCTGAATTCCCATTTGTTGAATGAAGCACATTTCGAAAGATACATTACGCTGCTGCACTGAAGCTCCAGGAGCAAAGCAGAAAGCCACGGTGCACAGAAACCCTCCATGGGAAGCAAGAGTTCGTCGTTCGAGGATTGTCTGCTCCTCCATGTTTCTGCAGCAGCAAGAACCAAGGCCCATATTGGTTCAGGACATGGAGAGAAATCCATCGAAAGGCACCACGGAGGTCCAGGCCAATTTCATGATTAAAAGCTTAGACAATGCCAAATGCCTCTCAAAACCGAAAATACGGTTGCTGAGCAGTGGGCCTTCAACAGAAGCTCAAAGGAATATTTAATGTTATACTTGATCCTAAGGTCTAAAAAAGCCAGAGGAGCTGGGTTACTAAAAAGAGCCTGTCTGATCTTTGCCATCCATGATGGTCAGGGGCCTGAATCAGGTAGAAGAATCACAGATTCCAGAAAGCCTTAGATTCTAACACGGATGGTGACGGAGGAGAAGACCGGCTCTGTAGTCTCATCAATACATGTCGTCTGATTGTGAGTCAAAGGAGAACCGCCTGCACCTTTAATACAATGAGCTTGTCTCCTCCTGCCCGTGTGCTTGTTAAATCCGCGGTGTATCTCACAACCACGGACTCACGGAAATACAGCAGCTCCTTCTCCCGCCTGCCAAGGTGCTTGGAATTTCCACCATTAAGCTCTGGGGTTGTCCTGGTTTCAACAGGAAAGCCTTCTCAAGAAACACAACACAATAAAACATTGCCGTGTATTGGAAATAATGAACGTGCGTGACCTTGGTCAACAGCTGTTCCCAGAAAACAAGGCCCCAGGGAGAACAAAAGACCCAGCCCTCCCCAGTGATGGGGAGAGGGGCAGCAGTGGCACCGAAGTAGGGTTATGGAGACCCCAAGCTGGAGTGTGGGGAATAATGGACAAATGAAGAGAAAAGGGAAATCTTTACAACAGCCGTCTTTTCCGAATAAAAGGAACTCATCCAACGTAACGACTAAAACCAGCATTGCTCATCAGTTCCTAATAACACCCATTTCAGCGCTTTTTGTCATTGGTCCTATTTGGTCATTAATAGCAGCCTTCACAGAAACAGAAATGAAACCAGGAATTAAATATTCATATTCCTGATGTGAAATGAAATTATGCTTTGCCAAGCGTTTCAGCCAAGTGTTGACAGGGTATTAAATCAGAATTCACAGGGGCAATGAATTTTCTGACAAGTGTTGGATTTCAGCATTCCTTGCTTGCAGGCAAAACGGGACAAGAGGAGTTGTGCTTGGCATTAAACCAACTCCTCCCTACCAGGAAGAGGGTCTTTGTTCCTGTTGAGAGTGACTCATTGGGTTATTTCAGCTGTCCCTCCACCCTGGTGGGTCTCGCTTTTTCCATTCAACCCAGATAATACCTGTAAAGGATCTGAGGTCCCCAGATAACAATTGGCATTTCAATAGAATTTGGTATTCATAAGATGATGAAAATTATGACATCATTAGTCCAGTTCCCATGGCACAATAGTTTGAGTCCACAAAGGGCTTCCGTTGTGTTCTCAGAAGTAGTCCTTGTAGTGAGCTCGTAAGCACAGCATTGTTGTTTTGTAATCTCAAAATTCAGCCCACAGTTGCTAACATTTGAAGCAGTATTCAAAGCCACAACATCATAACTAAATGTCACCCTGACATAATGCTATTTCAAGGTATGTCTAATATATATGTCTATTCAGGATAGCACAATGCTATGATTTGTGTATTATTTGCCTCCTGAACTCATGCAAATGTTTAAAATCCAAGGTCTCAAGTTAACGGAACTGAGAGGGTGGAAACTTTAGCACAATTCTGATGTTTAGCAGATGAACCTAATGGCAAGTGCTTAGAACACTGGGGGTGAGCCCTCAGAAGGTGGTTCTCATGGTGAGGCTGGGTTTAAAAAGCCAAGTTGGGGGAGAGGGGCAGTGCTATGGCTCAGTGGGTTAAAGCCACTGCCTGCAGCCCTGACATCCCATGTGGGCGCTGGTTCGGGTCCCAGCTGCTCCACTTCTGATCCAGCGCCCTGCTAATGGCCTGGGAAAGCAGAAGAAGATGGTCCAAGTGCTTGGGCCTGTATACCCACGTGGAAGATCCGGAAGAGGCTCTTGGTTCCTGGCTTCGGATTAGCCCAGCTCTGGCCTTTGTGGCCCTTTGGGGAGTGAACTAGCAGATGGAAAGTCTCTCTCCCTCTGTCTCTCCTTCTCTCTCTCTCTCTCTCTCTCTCTCTCTCTCTCTCTCTCTCCTCTCTCTGTCTCTCTGTATCTGACTCTGCCTTTCAAATAAATAAATAAATGTTAAAAAATAAATAAAAAGCCAAGTTGGCCCAGCTGCTGTCTCTTTCCTCCTGACCCCCACTGCCATCCATAGCCCTCATGGATTTGAACCTCCAAAACCATGAACTGAAATAAACCTCTTATCCCTTCATAAATAGCTTGTCTCAGGGATCTCACTGGAATTCTGAAATGTTGAAAAATATAGAGGGCAGTCATATAACGTATACAGAACGTCCGATTTTAGCATAACCCATGATCACGGGCACCAAAAGTCTGTACACTCTGAGAAAGGCATTGTCACTGATTCTTGATTAAGAAGTTACTGAACTGCATCCAAGCTGAGCCCAATCCGTGTCCCAATAATCCCACTTGCCTCTGTTGAATCAGGGTTCGCCTGATCCTCACTGTCTTGAGAGGGATGCACGTCCTGTTCCTCGTATGGTGTAAGCTGGCAAGGTGCAGGCACGATCACATGGATACTGTTTAATCCCAAGATGTCTCAGGGGCTCGTTGTGTACAGTTCATGGCATAGGAATGCTGGCAGTGCAGTGAAAACGGTACACCACTCAGGAACTCTCCAAACACTCTGCGTCACTGGAATTCGCCTTTCCTCTGAAGAGACACATTTTTCTCCTACATGCTCACAAGATATTAACAAATATTCCTTCCTCTTAACAGACCTTTGTCTATATTGACACGGTCTACAGCAAAGAAATTAAATCCCTTTCAAGCCTTGTGGGTCTTTTAGATCTCTTTGGTTCTGATTAAATCAATTCATTGTTATATCCCCCTTTTGCAGAAGGGATCATTTCCACATTCTTTCCTTATAGTCTCTCTTCCCTGTTTTCACCACTGAGAAAATTCGTATTGGTCTTGTCCATGTGTTTAGAAAGGGTGGGGCCAGCGCCGTGGCATAGTGGGTTAAGCCCCTGCCTGCAGCACCAGCATTCCATATGTGTACCACTTCAAGTCCAGGCTGCTCCACTTCCGATCTAGTTCCCCGCTAATGCGCCTGGGAAGGCAGCGGAGGATGGCCCTTCAGCCCCTGCACCCACATGGGAGACCCAGAAGAAGCTCCTGGCTTCTGGCTTCCGTCTGACCTAGCTCTGGCCATTGCAATCATTTGAGGAGTGAACCAGAGTACGGTTCACTTTCTCTCTAGGTCTCTCTCTGCCTGTCTCTCTCTCTTTGTAACTCTGCTTATTCAAATAATAAAATTACCTTTTAAAAAAATAGAAAGGGAAAAGTTAAGTGGACCCACTAAACAGATCCCTGCTTTGGGCAGCAGAAAGAACAGCTAAGACATAGGCAGGGCAGGACTATGCACACGCCCTTGTCTTTCCAGAGATCATCTCTCACCCTGTCTCGGGTACAGCCCGCGGGAATCCATTAGCTCAGCAGTAGAGCTGCGGAAAATGGAGAACACAACGAGGGCTGCGGACCACTCCTGCCTCTGACAGCTCCAGCCTTGTCACTTATCCTGGCAGACAAGATGGCACACAGCCACGCTGGGACAATCGGAAGTGGCAGGTATGACCATGGCCTTTCGGGCTTGTTATTCCTTATGACATTCCTAAATCATCAAACCAGGGAGCAAGATGTGAACCAGAAAGCAGTTAATTGAAGCTGCAGGAGGAAGACAGATGAGACAGAACAGGCCCATTCTGTTTACAAGGGAGTGCCAGGGGAGAGTGCTCTGAGGACTAAAGTTCTGTGAAGCGTGTTGTTTTACATTTATCATTTTTTTTTAATCATTGCGACAAGTCCAGGAGGTTTCCTGAGGGTGCATCCAAGGCCCTCCTGCTCTCAAGCCCCCTTTCTGCCCAGGGTCCATGTTTGCCTAAGTGGTGTGTTTGTGAAGCTGTGGGCCAGAATATCGACAGGGCCCCTGAGACTCTAACCGAGAATGGTCTCGGAGTTAGGATTTACCAGCCTGCCCCTGGCTAAGAAGGACCTAGTTCCAGCGGCGACTCTGACACTTAACCGCTTGTGCAGAGTCCAAGTGGACTCAGTATCTTCAGTTTCATATAGCAGGTGCATATTCAGTAAATGTCATTTTACACATGTCATTTGGCGACTCTTAGCTGAGTGTTGGTAGCTGAAGACATTTGTGAATGAGGACTAAATGATCCCAGGAGATGTGGAGTTGGGAGAAATTCTAGCCATCAGTTTGAAAAGACTAGAACCAGGGGTGATGTGCGACCCAGTGGCTAAGCCACACTAGGATGCCCACACCCTGCACCCGAGGGTCTGGCTCCAGTTCTGACTCCTCTGCTTTCCATCCAGCTTCCTGCTCATGCACACTGTGGCAGGCAGCAGGTGTAGCTCAAGTGTGGGGGAACCCTGCCACCCACCCGGGGAAGCATGGATTGAGTTCTGGGCTCCAGGCTTCAGCCTGGCGCAGCCCTGGCTATTGAAAGCATTTAAGGAATGGACCAGCAGAAGGCAATTCACTTTCGCTCTCTTTCTCTCTGGGTCCAGCTTGGCCATTGCAGGAACTGAGCCAAGGGGCACAGGGGCACCCCAACTCCCCAGCCCTCACTCACCCGCCATGGCCCAGGCACCTCCACCGCTCAGGGGGTACACCTAACTTCTAGGTGACGTAGGATCCCGGGGAAGCCTGCAGGGCCTCGGTTACATGGGAATAGTGGGAGACGGCCTGGAGGAATTGCGAGGACGCTTGGCCGTGGACCTTGGGGTAAGTAATTGTCAGGACGTCTAGGAGCGCACCGAGTAAAGCCAGGGCGAGAACGCCCGTGGGCGCAGGTGACTTCTGAACGGAAGTGCTCTTTGAACGCCGGGGCCTGGCGAGGGCGGGGTCGGGGGCTTGTCTGACTCAGTTTACCCAAGACCGGCCTTGCCCCCGCCTCTAACGCGCCGCCAGGAGGATCCAGAGGGCTCGGGGTCAAGGGCAGAGCCTGCTTCTTTTTCTTGAAATTCCCGCCCGGGCTCTGGCCAGGACTCTCCCCTCGGAGGTCATCACGTGCGCAGCCCGAACTGTGCAAACCCAGCCCGGGGCCCGGGTGGTTTTTCGGGTTTTCTTGCTTTCTTATTTCCCTTCGTCTTCTCCACAGTGGATGATTTTCTGCAGAAAAACGGCTGCGAAAAAAAAAAAAGAACCGATTTCATTTCCAGTTCCCATCACCGCGATTTCCACATGGATGTGACGTCGCATCCCCGCTTCCGAAATGCCCAGGTGACTCACGCGGGGACACCCCGCGGGGCGGGGCGCAGGAGTTTCTGAGCTGCGGCGGGGCGGGGCGGGGCCAGGCCGCCGGGGGCGGAGCGTCCGGACGGGGCGGGGCGGGGCGGGGCGGGAGCGGCGCGCGCCGCGGGCCTCCCGCGCGCGCCGCGTCCCCTGCCCCCTGGCGGCCGGCGCCGGCTCGGCCAGGCGGGCGGCGTCACGTGACTGGAAAGTCCCCGTGGAAATCCCCCCGGCTGTCGCGGTACAACTGAAAGGGTAGAAAGGAAACTGCGCAGTCTGCAGCCTTCGCAGCCGAGCGCCGGGACTTTGGAGTGCGCGGGGGCGGAGCGGCGAGCGCGGCCGCCAGAAGACATCACACACCCCCCACCCCGGCCGGTGAGCGAGCCCTAGCCCCGGCGTCCATGGGACGCCGCCTCGTGCCGACCCCCGCCCCGACCGCCACCTGCGGCGCGCGCCTGCGGTGACCGGCGCTTTGGGGAACTTGGGACTGACTCTGGGAGAGGATCGCGCCGCCCGGAGAGGTAACCCCCGCGCGCTGTGCACGGGCTCTCCGGGGCTGCGGGTGCGAGTCGGGCCCGCCTCCCTGGCCTTGGCTCTTGCAGCGTGCCCCGGAGAGGAGTCTGTGGCTCGGGTGTACCCGTGCTGGGTTTTGGAGTGCTGGGCGCTGCGGTCGCCGCGCCAGATGTTGGGGTGACAGCCAGCTCTTGCTTTCCAGTAGTGCAGAGAACCTGAGCTGCAGGTGCCTGGCGCCCCTTGCTCGGGTGGTCGTTGATGCTTCGCCCGTTTCTTTGCCTCTTTTTTTAGGGGAGAGGTGGAGGGGGTGCAATCAGGCACTGCATGTTCCCGGCCACGTAGGCTTTTGCAGAAGCTCTGCGGCTTCCTAGATTTTGCAAAACCAGCCAGTGGCGGTGGGATTGTCCAAGGGGCAGCGCCCCGGCGCTCAGTGGGCTTTGCATCGGGGTGGGCTCGCAGCACGGGGTCCCGCTTTTCGGCTGCAGCGATGGAAGAGAAGTGTGCATGGAGAAGTGGCTGGCCGGCTTGCTTTCGGGGGTGGGGAGTGGGATGCACTCCGGGAGCGCCGTGCAGGTTCCCGCCGCTCCACACTCGGTCTATCTCTGTACAGCCTGTGTCGTCTCACATCCTGCCACCTGGCTTCTCAGGAAAGCAGTGGTATTAAGTAAAGAAGAAGCTCAGCTCTTTCGGGGCTGGCTTTGTTTGGAGTTCCCGCTGCTCTGAGCCTTCCTTGGAAAGCTGGTCTGCTCAGGTGTCACCGGGCGGCATTTGGGGGGAAGCATGTTAATGAGAGCCTTCCGGCCCCTAAACCTGGGACACCAGCTTGCTCAGCGGCCAGCCAGCCAGCCAGCCGTGTTGCTTTGACGTCTTGGAGACTGTTTGTACAATTTTTGAGTTGTTGGAGCGTGCCTCCCAACGGTGGAAGTATTTGTTGATAAATAATTCATAAGTATCCGTATCGCAACAAAAATGTCTGTCCAAAGACTTCGAGTGAGGAAGGAGTGCAGTGAGTTCAAGAAGAATCTCATTGATCCTAGCGACCAAAAATAACGGGAGGGGAGGGATGATCTTTAAGTAAGACTCTGGGGTAACAGATGTAGGAATTACACGAGAAGGGTATTACTGCTTTTTTTTTTTTTTTTTTTTTTGGCATGGAAGAGCATTATAAATGTATCAGATGAATGTATATTTTAATCTTAAATGTGGAGAAGTCCCAGAACTGGAAACTTGGGCAGTAGGTTTCTCTTTAAAGGAGTCAGACTTGCAGGCTGTGCCTGAAGCTGTGAAGGAGGCCACACTGGTTATGAAATACTGTCTTTGCGTGTCTTGCATATGGTTTACAGCTCTCACTGGTTTAGATCCTTGCTGAGAGATCCTGAGATCCAGACAACAGGAGAGTGAGAAAGGCAAAACAAGGCAGCCCCTCATTTGTTAAAACTCTCCCTACTGCCTGTCTGTGTTCATCCAGGAGCGCCAGGCCCTGCGGCCACAGGTGTGCTGCTGTGGGCATGGAGGGTGCAGGTGTCGGGAGACCCGGCTTCCACGGCAGGACTCTTCTGGCATGGCTGTGGGGCCTGTGCAGGGCCTGTGGCACTGTTGCCGTGGCTGCAGACCGAGATGGTTGTGTGAATTCAGAGAGGGGAGTAGAGCCTACTCCCCTTCTTGGCTTTTAGCTCCAGCCTCACCGTGGCGTTGGCCTTCAGTGGGTGACTGGACAGCGCTTGTTGGCCGGGTTCATGGATGGATGCATGGATGGATGGAACAGCGGCATTGTGAAAGAGACCGTGCTATGCCTTGAAAGAGACATGTGTGTAGTATTTCTGTCCCTTCCTTGTGTGTGCAGTCCCGTGGTGATTTTGCCCAAATCCACCTGCTGGGAATGTTGGTTATCACAGAAGAGAGCACCATGCCACCCAGAGAGGGACTTCTCCCAGACCCCACCCAGCAGTCAGGGGAAGAATCCCAGTCCAGAATGACCACCAGAAAGCTCCTTGACAGCAATCGCGCACCGTCTGCTCCCCACCCACCCTCCTTCCAGTGGGCCACAAGAATTCAGGCTGTCGGTGGCTTCCCTAAAATCTGGGTTTCTTCTCCCTCACACAAAGGTTTAGCACCTTCCTCAAGGGGAAAGTTGCCCTGACAAACCGTATGATGCAGGAGTGGGATTGACAACTGTTAGGAAACTTCCCAGGGATTTTTTTTTTATGCTCTGAAATTGTCTGCATCTTCTTGGAAATTCACCCTTCCCCGGGACTAGTGATTGAGAGCTGGCTCTCTGCACAGCTCCACCCTGGAGAGGTCCACGGTCACACATCCTTCCGTGCTGTTGGCATGGGTTATTGATGCCAGCCTTTGCCCTTACTCCTCTTTGTTTGAGTGGCCACCTTGTTGAAAGTTTCTTCCTTGCGTGCATCCAGATTATCATTTCTTCCACCAAGTGATGATGCGTGAAGATTTTAGGGTGAAAGGTGGGCTGGAAATGCATGCATGTGAGTGTGGGTACCTACGTGGTGGTCATATACTCTGCTTGGCAGTGGCATTGAAATGATGGAGCTCCTATGTCTGTTGTTGGATGTGTAGAGTTTCCTAGTTCATTGCCATTCTTCGTGTAGAGTTTCCTAGTTCATTGCCATTCTTCGTGTCTTACTTGGATGTTGTTAAGCTCAATGGCTAGGTTCTGAAGGGATGCTCTTAAAAATAGCAAAGCTTCTTGTTGGACATAAGCTTCTTGGCTGGTTATAAAATGTTGGTTTTCACTGGTTATGAATATCATCATAAACTTCACAAATAAGCTATCTGTGCTGCTTCTGGGCACTGGAGAGGAAACCCCAGTCAGCAGGCTAGGTGACAGCATGAAGCTGCAGGGTTTCTCATAAGACGTTTACCATTCTCCCGGCGTAAGGAGGGAGTGCTTCAGAGATAAGTCGAGACTTGCCCATGAGCAGAGATTACCTGGTGGTGGGCTTGGGGAGGGAGCCTCGTCTTTTCTCTGCTCCTGAGATGGAGCAGCTGTTACGAGTGGCATCCCCGCGGCACGGGAGCTGACATGGGTTTGTTGGAGCAGGCCCTGGTGCTGATGCAGACTTGGCTCCCTGGCAGACGTTACTGAAAACATGGGTTATCCCCCTCCTCCTCGCCATCCCCCCCCCCCATCCCTCCATCCCCCGCCTTCTCTTGTTTAGACTAATCTGTAATGGTGATGTAACTTACAACAGTCCAATGTGAGTTCATCTTTGGGGCCAGCTAGTATCCTGGGAGTCGAGTGACTAAGATCCTTGGCCTCCAGATTAGGGTAATGGCAAGATCAAACAGCGGGGTTTCCTGCAGGCAGGTATATAGGAGCAGCTTCAAAGGCTAACGGGTTCTTCCCCCTCCTCTTCAGGTGGTGGAGAGCACCATGGCTGAACAACTGCTTCCTCAGGCTTTGTATTTGAGCAACATGCGGAAAGCTGTGAAGATCAGAGAGAGGACCCCAGAAGATATTTTTAAGCCCACCAATGGGATCATTCATCACTTTAAAACCATGCACCGATACACGCTGGAAATGTTCCGGACTTGTCAGTTTTGTCCACAGTTCCGGGAGATCATCCACAAAGCTCTCATTGACAGAAACATCCAGGCTTCCCTGGAAAGCCAGAAGAAGCTCAACTGGTGTCGAGAAGTCAGGAAGCTGGTGGCTCTGAAAACCAATGGTAAGGGGGCCCCTTCAGGCTGCCTTTGCCCGGGGCAGGGGAGGCAGGGAGCTGGCTCCTCTGGTGCTGGGTCCTCATTCCTTAAGTTTTGGTAGCACCAGCCCAAACTCAAGTCTCTTGGGGCCATAGACCCCATAGTGTAGAACCTCTCAGAGAGCAAGCTTGTTCTGAAAACATTTCTCTTAAGGCTGTTTTCTATGGTTAGACTGCAGCGTGCATGCAGGCCTAGAAAATGCCTCTCCATTTAGCTGATTTATGTTTCTAATTCTTGCAGTGATGCTATTCCCTAGCCAATCATGGAAATATTAAAAGGCTTTCAGTTCAAACACAAGGCATGGTGTGCAAACTGGCATTACTCTCCTGAGCAGATACTGTGGTGTGCTTGGACTCTGGGATTAATTGGTGGCGTTTTGTGGGTTAACCAGTGAATGGCTGTTGGGGATGTGAAGGGCTCCTCTTGTCTCCTCCTGCCTTACCTAGGTTCTATTGCCTGTGGTTCCAGCAGATGAAGTAGAAAATAATTGAGATTTTTAGCGTGAATTTTAGACCTCTACTTCATGACTTTTGAGGATTCCTAGCCGTTGGATTTCTTGTATGCCTGTCTGCCCCAAAGGTCCTTTCTCCAGAAGCACTGTTTCCCACTCCAGGCTTTACTCTTTGATTTTTTTTTTTTTAAATCATTTCCATTGAGCAAGAATGTGTGCATGTTGGAAACATCTAAGCATTCTAAAGGTTCTATTTTTTGGATATAGATAATTGTTTTAAGAAACAAGTAGACTGTCCAAGATCAAGGAAGAGCTGGAATCTCAGGTCCTTATATCTGTGACAGTCTTAAACTGTCTGACCAAAATCATAAGTCCAAGAGCAGAAAATCTTGGTTGACAATGCTTCTGAAAAGAGCATGAATTCATTTAATTGGTCCATTAACTTCGGCTGTTTCTGACTTGGATCACTTAGAGTGACTGGCAAATGTGTGTTTTGCTTTATTTTGATTCTGGGTCTTTTGTACATCACCTCAACATCTTGCCTCTATTTATGGAAGCTTAGACTCTTAGAAACATGGGTAGAGAGCCAGCTGGGGACAGCTCTTGTCTACTTTGTTCTTGGCATTAGATCAAGTGATGAATAGAAGTAGGTAATTATATTAAGTCCTCATCAAGGGGCTTATATACCTGACAGTTTGTGGTTTCAGCTCTCCCATTTTGTTAACAAAAAAAGGGTGGCATTGGGAGAGTTAGTTGGAAACACAAACACTGCTAAATTAGAATTGGGATGGAAAGAGGAAAACTTTATTATCATTCACTGAAATAACTAACATTTTGCTGTATTTCCTGTTATAAAAAAAGGACCATAAAATAGTAAACACTTACTTTGCCAATGTCATTTAATTAAATCAACGAAGATCCATGCTATGAATAAGACTATAAAAGCAAGTGCATTTTGATAACATTTTCTGGGAAATGTGGGTTTTTTTTTTTTAAAGGCTCAGAATCCCTTTATTGCCCACTGTCAAGAAAATTCCTTGAAATTCCAAAAAAGGGAAGATGTATTATTTCAGGGAGGAGAGAAGTGACTTTCCTTCTCTGTTTTGTTAGTAGCGCTTTTTTCTTCTAAAAGTAGCGCTTTTTTCTTCTAAAAGCCTTCCCGCTGTAGGAGAGGTCTTCAAAGCCAGTGGTCTCTTTGGGGCTGGGGGTGATTCACAAGTTTGCATTTGAGGATATGAGACTGCGGTGAATGAGGAAGGGAGTAGGTGGCATAAAATTGAAACTTCATGTGAACAATTCCAGCGTCTATTGGCTGCAGCGATTTCACTTGTATAATGAGTAGCCTTATTCCAGCTCAGCCTGACCACACCCCCTTGGAAAGTCCAGGGTGCAGTTGGCAGTTTAAATGTCTACACCCCAGAACAAAAAGTACAATAGCTTGTTGCTCAACTGCTAGTCAAATAACTGAGCACTGGGGAATTCCAGATGTTACTTAGGGAATTTCATACTGGTGCATCTCAATAAAGAACTGAAAGTAAGCACATGAAGAAGAAGAAAAAAAAAAAACCTTATCTTTGCTCTAGATTTTGCAAAGGGGAAATTTCAACAGAATGCAACCATTGCCACACTTTTGCCAAGGCACAAGGCTTGAGCTATCTTTTGTGTTTATTGGTTTGAATTCTTTACTTAGCTGATTCTTCTACGTGGGTAAAATTGAAGAGTTACTGGCTGTGGATGTGTTTATTTGAGTTTTTGTTGATTTTGTTTTTTAATACAGTTTGGCTATAATTCAAATTTGATAAAAATTTCAATTAGCTTCATTGCCCTGCTTAGAGAGTGATGTAAGAAGACATTTAACTTTGTTTACAAAAAACTATTTTGCACTTGCCAAAAGAAATGTGCATTATTTTGCGCATGCCAAAGGAATGTGCGTTAAACATTCAGGAGTTAACTTTTTGCATTAAACATTCTCCCAAAATGTTTATTATTGGAGCAATGGGGGGTGGCTGAGAGAAGGTGCGATCTATTGAATGTGTATCTTACCCTGGAAAAGTCAGAAGTGAAAGGAATAAAAGCAGACCCTGATCTCCAAATGCCTACCCTAAACGCTGAATTATTTTCAAATGTAGACATCCAAGTGCTTTTGAACTTTGCAAAAGGACTTTACAATTGCTCACATGCAGGTTCACCTAAGGCGCTCCTATAGCTGGTCCTGGCAGGCCATAGGTAGCCTCACTTTGCATACCAGCCCAGGAGCCTCCCAGTCCCAAAGGCTAAAGTGCAATGGTCAGGTCGCTCACCACTGTCCCTGTCTAGTACACCCAGCCCCAGCCCCAGCCACGCCTGCTTCCTGTTTTGCACCTGCTGCACTCTGTTCTCACTGGGAGCTGGATAGCAGCCGTGCCAGTGCCTCAGCCAGGACTGTTAGGAAGGGATGGGTCTGTGGGGATCCCAGTGCAGTGCCCTCACTTCACAATAGGGAGAAACACTGCAGAGCTTGCGGACTTTCCCCCAAGGTCACCTACAGGAGGCAGGACAGAGCCAGGTGGGAGCAAACCACACTCCCCTAGCTCCCTTGCTGTCGGCAGTCCTGAGAAAGAACAATGACGAGACCTGCTGTCTCTCTGAAGCGCGTCACCGTGTGACATGCTCTCAGTGGCCCCTGATTAGCTGAGCCGGTTTATCCTGGGAGCCCTCGCTGGACTTTACACGCTGGTTCCTTCACTTTGCCTCCCTCTCCTTCCCTGGGGTCTGCAGGTGACGGGAACTGCCTCATGCACGCCGCGTGCCAGTACATGTGGGGCGTGCAGGACACAGACCTGGTGCTGAGGAAGGCCCTCTTCAGCACCCTCAAGGAGACAGACACCCGCAACTTCAAGTTCCGCTGGCAGCTGGAGTCCCTCAAATCCCAGGAGTTTGTGGAAACGGGCCTGTGCTATGACACCCGGGTATGTGGCATTCTGCTGTCTAGCCTCTGGTGGGTGAGGGGTGCCCTGGGCATGGGACTTACAACAAAGTCACATGAATTTGGCTAAGCGTCGCGTACTGGATGGAAAGCACCAGCAACTCCTGGGGGATGAGCCTGAGGCTTTGGCCAGTCCGGAGGCCGCGGGCCGGCTGGTTCCCAGCCATGGGGCTCTTGGTGTCAGCAGAGGGTCCCTATCACGGCTTTCTCCCTGGGCACTGTTTGCTGTTTCTCATTGTCACTGCCCTCCCCATGCTCTGGTGAGCAGCCAAATAGACACGTGCCTTACCACTCTCGGCCACAGGTGTGGAGTTTTTGTGTACGTTTGTGATGAGCTTCAATGTTAGGTCTCATCAGGGAGGTTTTTTTTTTTTTTTTTTTTTTTTAAAGAGCAGGTGCTGTCCTCATCTTCCTCCCCCACATTTGAGTTTGCCTTGTAGTGGAAAAAAAGTAAAGGAAGAAAACCAAAACGGGGGAAAGGGTGATCATCTGAATGATTTCAAGAAAGGGGGCCATGGGCTGTGTTATCTAAATGAATAATTGCAGAGTGAGATCAGAGTGACTTGGCGAGGCCGAGTATGTTCAACCATTTCTCCCTTGTACCCTTAGAACTGGGATGATGAATGGGACGACCTCGTCAAAATGGCATCCACAGACACCCCCGTGGCGCGAGGCGGGCTGCAGTATCACTCCCTGGAAGAAATACACATATTTGTCCTTTGCAACATCCTCCGAAGGCCCATCGTGGTCATTTCAGGTGAGACGCCCGCAGGTCACTGCCGTCTTCAGTACCGTGCGGCCTTGGTGCTTCGGCTCTTAGCGGAGGCCCACGCGACCCAAGTTAGAGGTGACGCTAGCTGGGTGGAAGTTACTGAGAGTCACCTGAGGCCCTTCATTTCCTTTCTCTTTCCTTACACAGACAAAATGCTGAGAAGCTTGGAATCAGGTTCAAATTTCGCCCCTTTGAAAGTGGGCGGAATTTATTTGCCTCTGCACTGGCCTGCCCAGGAGTGCTACAGATACCCCATCGTCCTCGGCTACGACAGCCAGCACTTTGTGCCGCTGGTGACCCTGAAGGACAGTGGACCTGGTGAGAAAACTGAGCGTCTACTCATGTGACAATTCCATGAGCTTCCAGATGGCAGGGGGCGTGTTCTGCTCCTCATGGAGGTGTAATGCTTTCAGTAGCAAGAATCGTGGTACCCCCACATCTCTGTGGCTGACTGCCGCGTGTTGTCAGCACGTTCATAGCAAGTAGGACATGGATACACATATGTAGGACTGCTCTGCTACTATTGCTATGTGATAGATGAAGGCGCACACAGGGCCTGACTCGGGTGGCTGTTAGCTTCCTAGAGTTATTTGGTAGCGGGCACAGCACTGTGCTTTCAATACATTCTATTTCTTTCGTTCTATCTGCACAGCATCCCTGTGAGAGGCAGGCATTGACAGCGTTAGTTCACAGGTGGGATAGGCGAGGCTCCCAGAGGCAAATCTGCACCTCTTGTAACATGATAGTGACCGAAGTAGGATTCTAACTGAGGTCGCTCTGACGCCACAGTGTGGGAAATCAAGCTGTAGGATGCACCACTTCCACGCTGCTGACTATTCCATGAGCTTCCTGAAAATAAGCGTGCCTGACACAGGGCAGGGTTTAGCGCTTTCTGTTTTCCTTTTTGCGTTTAACTGTGCTGAGATAATGCTTTGCTGTTCTTTCTGCATTTTCCAGATGTACTCATTGTTTGCTTGACTTTCCTTAGAACTTCATGTAGTGGCATCGTATTTACCTATGTCCTGTTTTCCCCCACAGAAATCCGAGCTGTGCCCCTGGTTAACAGAGACCGAGGAAGATTTGAAGACCTAAAAGTCCACTTTCTGACAGATCCTGAAAATGAGATGAAGGAGAAGCTCTTGAAAGAGTACCTGATGGTGATCGAAATCCCAGTGCAAGGCTGGGACCACGGCACGACGCATCTGATTAACGCCGCGAAGTAAGCAGTTTGTGTGTAGCGCTCTTCTTCATCCGTCACTTTGTGCTTCGGCTGTGTAGGCTGGTGCCGCTGCCAAGCTCAGCAGCACAGTTCCTCACAGCCAGTTTCCTCCAGGGTGAAACAGATTCGGTGTTCTGTGCACGAATGGGGCAGGCTCAGCCGCAGGAACACCAGCTTCGGTTTCAAATGGAAAGAAGTCGTTCGTCCACACTGGTTTTCCTGGATGTCTGGATGTGGAGAGTTAGAACTGTGGGTTTGAGATGTGCGTTTAGCAGTGGGTGTTCAAGCTCACTGAAGATGGCACATTAGAGTGCCTGAGTTCGAGTCCCAGCCCCAGCTTCTTGCTGGTGCAGGCTGTGAGAGGCAGTGGTGATGGTTCAAGTCATTGGGTTTTTGCCACCTGCCTGGGAGGCCTGGGTCATGTTCCCAGCTCCCTGCTCTGGCCCCAGGCCAGCCTCAGCTGTTAACAGGCATCTGGGAGCTTTCTGTTTCTCTTTCTCTCCATGTCTTTGCATGTCATATAATTTTTTTTAATTTAAGTGCATCTATGTTAAGGATAGTTTCCTTGTTGTTCTTAATTGCTCTAGTACATTCAGGAGTTTCCAGAAGTTCATGGGAAAGTAGAATTAAAAGATAAGTTTGACGGCTAGTGCTATGGCAAGGCCGGTTAAGCCACCAACTGCAATGCCGGCATCCCATGAGAGCACAGGATTGAGTCCCGGCTGCTCTGCTTCTAATCCAGCTCCCTGCTAATGTGCCTGGGAAAGCAGCGGAGGATGGCCCAAATCCCTGGGTCCCTGCACCCACATGGGAGAACTGGATGAAGCTCCTGGATCCTGGCTTCACCCTGGCCCAGCCCTGGCCATTGTGGCCATTTTGGGAGTGAACCAGTGGATAGAAGATCTCTCTATCTCTCGCTGTCTCTCTGTAACTCTGCATTTCGAATATATACTTTTTTAAAAAAACGTTTGTTTTGGTGCAAAACAGTTTTAAAATCTGTGCATATTTTCATAATACACATTTTCCATGACCTTTCGGAGGTACCATCATATTAAAAAGACTAGCAAGTGAACACTCTTAGAAACAAGCCTTTTTCTCTTAGCATTTTGGCAAGGACAGACCCAGAGAGGCCTGTAGAGTTTGTTTATATGACAGCCCATGATTTTGCCACCTGGCAACAGGATGAGAGCCTCAGGGTACAGACTGAGTGGATATCAAGTCTTTTGGGTTTTTTTGTTTGTTTGTTTTCAAAGATTTATTTACTTATTTGAAAGTCAGAGTTACACAGAGAGAGGAGAGGCAGAGAGAGAGGTCTTCCGTCTGATGGTTCACTCCCCAGATGACCACAACGGCTGGAGCTGCACCGACCGAAGCCAGGAGCCAGGAGCTTCTTCTCAGTCTCCCACACGGGTGCAGGGGCCCAAGGATTTAGGCCATCTTCCACTGCTTTCCCAGGCCATAGCAGAGAGCTGGGTTGGAAGAGGAGCAGCCAGGACTAGAACCGGCGCCCCATGGAATGCCGGCGCTTCAGGCCAGGGTGTTAACCCACTGTGCCACATCGCTGGCCCTGGATATCAAGTCTTTAAACCCTGGCTTAAAGAGCTGCCTGTTGCTGAGACCTGGAAATGCACACGAGATGGCAGTGAGGGCAAAAGAGAGTCACTTTCTCAAAGTGGAGATTCGCAGATGGCGGACTCAAAAGTAAATACGGCACTTGGGGGTCTGCCTCTTTGTTAGTCATGGCAGTGAAGGCTGGTGGAGACGAGGCGCTAGGTTAGAATTAATAACCACAAAATAGAGAGCACCCAATTCCACAGTGGACTGTACTCATCCCAGACGAACGGCCTGGGTTCCGTCTCACTGCGCATTTGGCCTCCCAGAAGTGGGAAAGGAAAAGTGGCACAGCGAGCTTTGTGAGGAAGCAAGAGAGTGAGCAGGTGCAGAGGCAGCCGTGACCGAGCCCTCTCCTGGGAATTCCCTGTGACTGGCCGCACCCGGACTGGGTGGCTGAGGTGGTGACCTCCAGCAGCTGCGGACTGGTTCCTGCGAGGTTTGCCTCTGGAACACGTTAGCAGAAGTGGCCGACCGCATCACACTGGCAGGGCAGGCCCTTGGTGGGGACCTCATGTCAGTGACTAGTTCTCAGCCCCGCTCATGTGTGGCTCTGTGTCATCTCGTGTGTTTTCCCTTTTCATCTCCAGGTTGGATGAAGCCAACTTACCGAAAGAGATCAATCTGGTCGACGACTACTTTGAACTTGTGCAGCACGAGTACAAGAAATGGCAGGAAAACACTGACCAGGGGAGGAGGGAGGTGCACGCCCAGAAGCCCGTGGAACCTTCCAGGCCCCAGCTCTCACTCATGGATGTCAAATGTGAAACGCCCAACTGTCCTTTCTTCATGTCCGTGAACACCCAGCCCCTGTGCCACGAATGCTCCGAGAGGCGGCAAAAGAACCAGAACAAACTCCCAAAGCCAGGGCCAGAGGGGCTCCCGGGCGTGGCGCTTGGGGCCCCTCGGGGAGAGGCCTGTACAGAGTCCTCAGCCTGGCGGCCAGAGGAGCCAGCTGGGGGGCCGCATTCGGCGCCACCGACAGCTCCCAGCCTTTTCCTGTTCAGCGAGACCACGGCCATGAAGTGTAGGAGCCCTGGCTGCCCCTTCACGCTGAATGTGCAGCACAACGGATTCTGCGAGCGTTGCCACCACGCGCGGCAGCTCAGCGCGGCCCACGCCGCGGGCGACTCGAGGCATTTGGACCCTGGTAAGTGCCGGGCGTGCCTCCAGGACGCCACCAGGACGTTTAATGGGATCTGCAGTACTTGCTTCAAAAGGACTACAGCAGAGCCCTCCTCCAGCCTCAGTGCCAGCGTCCCTCCCTCGTGTCACCAGCGCTCCAAGTCAGACCCCTCGCAGCTCATCCAGAGTCTCTCCCCGCATTCTTGCCGCAGAGCTGGGAACGACACCCCCTCCGGCTGCCTCCCCTCAGCCGCACGGACTCCAGCGGACAGGACTGGGACGAGCAAGTGTAGAAAAGCCGGCTGCACGTATTTCGGGACTCCAGAAAACAAGGGCTTTTGCACCCTCTGTTTCATCGAGTACAGAGAGAACAAACGTGAGTGCCATGGTTGATCTCCCTGGGCAGCAGCTACCCCGCCCGAAGCGGGGGTTTATTCCTGGTCTTCAAGAGGGGGAGTCCATCTGGGCAGCTGGGTAGAATGGTCAGAGCCCAGCCTGCTTCTGCACCATGGGTCAGAGTGGCTTGGCCAGCTGCACAGGGAGGCAGAGGGCACGGTGGGGTCGCAGCAGCTGCAAGGTGCCGCCACATTTCCAAGAATCTATGGTAACCTGCAGATGGAGCACCTGGAATTGGTTTTCATAAGGCCATTCTGTGTGTGGCATATAAATGCCATAAACTCTAAGAGAGAGTTTCAACTAGACTTCTGCAGCTTTGGGCTAATAAAGAAATCTGGAAATCTGGGGTTGGGGCAGCCTTGACTGACAGAAGGAAACATTTGGGGTCTGGGAAATCTGAATTTGGAAGGAGGACAGGCAGTAAGTGTCTGCTGTGTGTCCTGGAACCGTCGCCGGTCAGCGCTCCTTGTGCAAGCTGGGCGACTTGTAAAGCAAAGGTGTTTCAGAAGCGGTGGTATCATGTTGGCTACATTTGTAGAAGTCTGCTCGCCGCTTCTGTGTTTGGAATCCATGTATTTCTGTACTGTGAGCGTTGCTGGGGCCTCGTGGCGACCCATACATTGTGCTGATCAGCATCCACTTTCTCGTAGATTTTGTAGCGTCCTCGGGGAAAGCCAGTGCCACGGCCTCCAGGTTCCAGAACACCGTGCCGTGCCTGGGCAGGGAATGCGGCACCCTCGGCAGCACCACGTTCGAAGGCTACTGTCAGAAGTGTTTCATTGAAGCACAGAATCAGCGATTTCACGAAGCAAAGAGGACGGAAGAGCAACTGGTGAGCAATCCCCACGCAGTGCAGGTCAGGCCTCCCCTGCGGGAACAGCTCCTCCCACCTGTCACAGGCAGGCTCTCTCCCCTCGGGCTCTGTGTCCCCGTGATAAAGGATCATTTTACAAAGTCACGGGGCCAGCATTGTGGCACAGTGGCTTAAGCTGCTGCCGGTGATGCCAGCATGCCAAATATGAGCGCTGGTTCCAGTCCCAGCTGCTCCACTTCTGATCCAGCTCCCTGCTAATGGACAAGGGAAGCAGCAAAGGATGGCCCAAGTGCCTGGGCTTCTGCCACCCACATGGGAGACCAGGCCGGAGTTCCAAACTCCTGGTTTTGGCCTGGCCCAGCCCTGGCCCTTGCAACCATTTGGGGAATGAACCAGTGAGTGGAAGATTCTCTCTCTCTCTTTCTCTGTCTCCCTGTCTCTGTCACTCAAGTCTGCAGGAAGATCTAAGGGATAAAAATCCCATTCACCTTATCTTCCCAGCTTGGAGGGACTGCTATTGATTTTCTTGAACTAAGCATACTTTAGAAGTCATTTTATAAAGCAGATAAAATCTGCCGTAGAATAAAACCTCTTCAAGCTTCCAAAAAGCCAGGTAGTTATCCGAGACTTCTTGAATTGTGGCAGAAACACAAACATCGCAAAGGCAGACTTTTTCAATGATCCTTTATCACAGGGAGAGAAGGCAGAAGCCAGGGGCTTCCACTTAGCGGCCTCAAAGCAGGCCTGCAGCTAGCTGTGGAGCGGTAGGAATTGGCTAAGTAAGCACAGCCGGTCCTCAGTCCCGACAGAAGAGAGCTGGGCCGGCTTCGCTGGGAGTGGTGGTGGGCTTGACCTCCTCAGGGCGAGGTCTGGTTTCCTGGGGATCGGAAGGCCACGTCCAGCTCGCTGATGGCACCTGCCCGCTGCTCCCTTGCGCGGGTGTGGAATCTGCTGTGTCCAGTGAGATCTTGTGCCCTCTCTGGGAAACATGAGCCACAATTCTGTCTGTTCTTTCCCCCCCAGAGATCGAGCCAGCGCAGAGACGTGCCCCGAACCACACAGAGCAGCTCCAGGCCCAAGTGCGCCCGGGCCACCTGCAGGAACATCCTGGCGTGCCGTAGCGAGGAGCTCTGCATGGAGTGCCAGCACCTCAGCCAGCGCGTGGGCTCCGGCGCCCCCCGCGGGGAGCTCGCCCCCGAGGAGCCCCCCAAGCAGCGCTGCCGGGCCCCGGCCTGCGACCACTTTGGCAATGCCAAGTGTAATGGCTACTGCAATGAGTGCTTTCAGTTCAAGCAGATGTACGGCTGACGGGAAACAGGCAGGCCAGCTGCCGCCAGCGTGGTGCTATACTCCAGGCCTCCAGAGCCCACTGGAGGGGCAGTGCCCGCCACAGGGAGTGGGCTCAAGCGTGGCTGAGCAGGGAACGACAGATAAGCTCTTCATCCCGGCCGTGATGGGCTCGGGTTTGGTGACCGGGAGTCAACCCAGCAGAGCCCGGGACTGGATCCTCCCGTGCCACCATGCAGAAGGCCCGGAGCATCTCCGGACCCGGACCCTGCCCGTCGGGACTGCCTTGTCATCTTGTTGAGGAAGAGGAGAGCTCACCCAGGCGGGTGGGCGGGGAGAGCCAGGGCCACGCCCCCTGCCCTGCCACCACCCCGCTCAGAGGGGTGAAGCTGAAGCCTCGTGGGACAGAGGCCCTCTGCCCGAAGCTCAGGGAGACGCCCACATCCAGAGAGTGTCAGGAGTCCACCGTGTCCCCCCTGCCACGTCCCCTTCCCTGTGAGCCGGCCAGAGAGCAGAACGGACTGTGACGGAGCTGCTGGGACCGACGCTGTCAACGATGGAAAGGAAACAAGCTGCTCTTTACAATGTGCACCTTTGAAAACTCAGAATATTTTAGTGGGAAAATGTGTAACTCTCTTGGTTATCATTGTCTGCTGAAGAGGTTAGCTTGAACCAAGGTGTGTGTAAATCTTGTACATAGGTGATACACCCTTATGTATGAGGGATTTTTTATTATTATTAATAATAGAGGTCTATGTGGGAAGACTGAAGAATAATAACCTATTTTCTGGTTGTTGCTGGGGCACCACCTGTATACACAGCTTCCGTGAACTCAACCAGCTGCCTTTGGAAAGGGAGCATTCCAGTTGTGTCTGTGTAATCCACTTTATTTATTTTATTACAAATGTCAAGATTATTTAAATGAAGCTTTTCCTCAGCTCTGGGGAAAGGCTGCGGTATCTCCTGTGAGACAGCATCTTTGCTTTGGTCGCGTTCCGGACCCAGGCGAGCTCCTGCCCACAGCAGGGAGTGGAGCTGCCTGCAGACACCTTGCTGCTTGCCTCCCTTGGTGAGAAGGAATTGTATCAAGAGGAAATCCATTCGAATCTCATGCCTCCCCCTCTGATTTGCTAAGAAGGTGTCCTGTGTTATGGGTGCTTCTGAGTATCCTACCTCCTTGGAGATATGATAGGCAAGAAGTAGGCATGAGATGGGGAGGGCGGTCACAGGGCAAGATGTGACTTTTCGTCGTGGTTTCATTTGCTGTGTTAATGCTGTGTCCTGGGGTTCTAGGCCATGGCCTTGAGTCCAGCCGTGGGACACAGAAACCAAGTAGGAAGCAAGAGGATGAGGATGTGTGTGTGTCATTGGCCTGCAGTTTCTCTGTGTGCTTTGTGTTACTGTCATTGTTACTCAGAAAGAAAAAAAAAAGAAAAAAGAGGGAAGTGTGTTTCTCCCAGGGGTAAAGGCTGCCACTTTTGGGGTCTAGAGTCATCACCCCAAAATATCTGTGATCCATAACTCTACATAGCCTTCCCTCGTGTTACCTGACATGTCTGTTCACTGATGTAAATCTTTATGATTTCTTACTAAAGATGTCAAAGAAACATCAGTGTGTTCACCTAGTTCCTCTAAAGTTGATAGCCTAATATTTTGTCTATCAATCTTTTCTTTCTTAATGTGAAAAGAAATGGAATTATTTATACTTGCTATAGAAAATATTTGAAATTTGCACATTTAGTTGTCTCATACTTTGTTGAGTTCCTTTGTTTTCCCAAATAAGTGTAACTTTCACAAGAGTCAATATTAAAAATAAATTATTTAAGAACATATTTTGCTGTTTTCTATTGATGAACACTGAAACAAAGCCTCAAATATGGAAACAACTTTCTAAGTAACTATATTTTGATGTACACTTGGGCAATGAATACTTCGCTCATCCATGGATGGTGAGGTTGCTTTTAAAAAATGATATGACTGTGTGAGCGTAGGGCTGTGCTGTGATAGACTGGCTGTCCCTCAGCAGCGTGGTCACCAGTGTCACTGTATTGAGAGGTTGGATCTAGTGCCAGCTCTTGGGGTATAGTAGGTTAAGTGCATCGTGAATCAGAGTGCCAGTTCAAGTCCTGATTACTCTGCTGGTGAGCCAGCTTCCTGCTAATGCATCCTGGGAGGCAATGAATGCCTGGGACCCTGCCATCCTATGAGGGACTCAGATGGAGTTCTGGCTCCTGGCTTTGGCCTGTCGCAGCCCTGGCCATAGCAGGCACTTGGGAAGTAAACCAGTGGATGAAAGATCTCTGTCTTTTCTCTCTCTTTCCAGTCTTTTCTCTCTGCCTTTTCTCTCTGCCTTTCCAGTACATGGAAATAAATACAATATATTTTAAAAGAAGTAAGCACGTAGTGGGAAGTAATTAAGCCATGGAGACACCACTCAGAATGGACCAATGCCTATCTTTTGAGAGTTAAGTTGAGTCTCATGGGACTGGATCAGTTACCACCAGAACAAGTGGTTATAAAGTGAAGCCATGCCAAGTAGAGACTGCTTCTTACTGCCTTTTCATTGTTAATGTTTCTTAAGGCTGTTTTGTTTTATTACATTGTTGTTGTTTTTTTTTTTTTAAACTTTGACATGGTCTATTTATTTATTTATTTTAAAGATTTTATGTATTTATTTGAGAGGTAGAATTACAGACAGTGAGAGGGAGAGACAGAGAAAGGTTTTCCATCTGTTGGTTCACTCCCCAGATGGCTGCAATGACCAGAGCTGTGCCGATCTGAAGCCTGGAGCCAGGAGTCTTCCAGGTCTCCCACACAGGTGCAGGGGCCCGAGGACTTGGGCCATCTTCTACTGCTTTCCCAGGCCACAGCAGAGAACTGGATTGGAAGAGGGGCAGCTGGGACTAGAACCGGAACCCTCATGGGATGCCCTTGCTACTAGTTTGTCAGAGCAATTGAGTCATTGGTAGGGTATCCCACATTGGAGATTTGGCTGATATGCTTCCCTGGGGTGTCATTGAACTTGTTCTTCTATACTTTTTTTGAGTCAGGGTCAACAAGGCAGGAATCATTGGCAGAGGTTGCTCTGTGTGTCTTGTTGCATGTTATCTGATACAAGCCATGTGAATACTTGTTCAGAGAAATCACAAAGATCAAGGGAGGGGGCAGCACTGTGGCACAGTGGAGCTAACGCCCTGACCTGAAGCACTGGCATCCCATATGGGCTCTGGTTTGAGTCCCGACTGCTCCGCTTTCCTGGGAGCAGCTCTCTGCTATGGCCTGGGAAAGCAGTGGATGATGGCCCAAGTGCTTGGCCCCCTGCACCTATGTGGGAGACCCAGAAGAAGCTCCTGGCTCCTGGCTTCAAATCGTCACAGCTCCAGCCGTTGCGGCCAATTAGGAAGTGAACCAGCAGATGGAAGACCTCTCTCTCTCTCTTTCTCTCTCTCTCTGCCTCTCCTCTCTCTGTGGGAAAAAAAAAGGGGGGGTGGGGGGTGGGCGGGGATCAAGGGAGACCTTCTCTCCTTTTTACCATTCTTTCTCCCATCTATCACCCAGCCTGAAAAAGTTCAGTTCTTCAGGCAACATGACGAACATAGCATTTGACCATAAGTCATCAGGATTTCTAGAACAGGAAGTAACTTAAAATTAGCAAGTTACTCTGACTCAGAAGCTTGGCTCACAGGGAAATGGAGCAGGGTGGAGGGCACCAAGGGAGTCAGAGGGCAACTGGGGGCTGCAGGCCCTAGAAAGCACAGGTATAAGGGCACTTCACAAAGTTCGTGGAAAATGGAAGTCTCAGTTTATTTTGGAGTCAAAGTTTTTGTTGAAAACCATGTGTTTTCATAGTGCATATTTTCCATGACCATTTTGAAAACCCTTGTATAGTTCCACTTTGCAGTGTGCGCATTGGTTTTGTCCACTGGGGTCCATGGCTTTCTTCAAAGTCTCAAAACAAATAAATGGTTTTCTGAAAAGGCAAAGAGCCCAGGCGTTAGAGGGAGGTATAAAAAGTAGACCTTGGAAGGAATGGGCTTTGCGTCAACTTGCCCAGATACTCACTCCCAATGCTGCAATAGGTCACCTATAGAGTAGGCATGGGGGAAGCTTAGATCACCCACAATTGAACTCATAATACTTGATGTCCATCCCTTCTTGCCAGGCTCGGGGAAGGGCATTCTTACCTTTCTGGCCACCTCTAGATTCCCCACCTCCCACACCCAGACTTCTGTGATGTGGTCTCCAGCATGTCCCTCAATCACTTCCTGCCTTTGCTCGTTGCCCATGCTTGTAAATCATTGACCTAGTCATGGGTTTCCTCTAGGTTAGACCCCCTGGCAGCTTCCTGTTGGTCCCAACGCTCTCCCTCTGTCAGCGCCAGTGGGTCACTGTCACTTGAGCAGTCTGGAAGTAACCGTGGGAGTGACTCAACTTAGGGAGTGCCAGTGGCTACTTCATGCATTCATTCAAAAATAGTGTAGCTTTGCTATCTAACAGCTCTCTCTTATCCACACATATAAACTTGGAGAACAAATTTCCTAATCTGTTTAAAAGTGACTGAAATGAAGTTTCAGAGGGTTCTGAACCAATTTGTTGGAAATATCAATTTATCTTTATATCTGTCAGCTAATTGACATCAAAGAAGAAAGGCATTTACTAGCTGAGTTTCAACAAACATTTACATATCTGATATCTGGAAATTAAATGTAACTAATAATTAAGAGGAATAACAGATGATTTTTTCTGTCCATATTATATGTTTTTCTATTAAGTTTTCTTTTTCAGTTGTGACAGTCATTAACATCAAGGATCACATTAAAATAGATTTTGGCATGGCTTTATGACAAAATCATAGGTGAGTTTAAGAAAAATATTGGGTTGTGGAGCAACAGGTTAAGCCGCCACTGAGTGCATCCCGTATCAGAGTGCCAGTTGGAGTCCTGGCTCCTCTACTTCCAGTTCAGCTCCCTGCCAATGAGCTCCCTGGGAGGCAGCAGATGGTGACTCAAGTACTTGAGTCCCAGCCCCCACATGGGAGACCTGGATGGAATTCAGGGGTTTCTGACTGACCCAGCCCTGACTGTTGTGGGCCTTTGGGGAGTGAACAAGCAGGTAAAAGATCTCTCTCTTTCTCTGTCAGCCTACCTTTGACAAAAAGAATGAAGCATATTTTTGTTAATTTTGATATTTTTTTCCTTTTTGAGGTCAAAAAGTATTTTACTGTTAATAAATACAATTGGTTTTAAAATTTTGCCCACTTCATCTTTCATTGTTTTAAAATTCCTTTATCTTGTGATTGTTTTATACCTACAACTGTGCATTGTAATTGATTTAAATTTTGTACATACATATATATATGCACATGCTCATCAATGTTTTTAAAAATGGTACAAGATCAAAAGCATCTAGAGGCCGGCGCCGTGGCTCACTAGGCTAATCCTCCGCCTGCGGCACTGGCACCCCAGGTTCTAGTCCCAGTCAGGGCACCGGATTCTATCCAGGTTGCTCCTCTTCCAGTCCAGCTCTCTGCTGTGGCCCGGGAGTGCAGTGGAGGATGGCCCAAGTCCTTGGGCCCTGCACCCGCATGGGAGACCAGGAGAAGCACCTGGCTCCTGGCTTCAGATCAGCATGGTGCGCCGGCTGCAGCAGCCTTTGGGGGGGTGAACCAACGGAAGACCTTTCTCCCTGTCTCTCTCTCTCACTATCCACTCTGCCTGTCAAAAAAAAAAGCATCTAGCGTCCAATTTCCATCATTATATGCAATGCTCTTTATAGTTTGAACCAACTGAGCTATTTTAAATTTTCATTCTTATTTTCTGCAGTATCAAGGCTAGAAGGTTAGAATGGGACACCTTTTTGATCTCAGGACTCCTTCATACTATTAAAAATTATTCAGAACCTCATAGAATTTTTGTGTATGTGTGTTACACTTTTATATTTACCATTTGAGAAATGAAAGCTGAAAAAATGTTAAATCATGGAATATGAAAGCAAACATTCCACTAGCTTCCAGAAGGATGACATCATCAAATGTTATGGAGCTTCTGGACTCTTCACTGTACCTTCTGGATGGCCATCTGCTGTCCACTTTTTCCGCCTTCTTCCTATCCACCGGAATCTGGCAAAGTTCCTGCCTTCTGTTCTTCTAGCTATCAGGAGAAGAACTTGATATTTTGTAAAAGGAACATTTAGGTTCCAATCCTGGCTTCACTACCTGTGACTAACTCAGCCTTGAAAAAGTTGCTTCATGGGTCTGTTTTTTCAGTTTCCTCGTCTGTTAACTGCTCATAAAATGCTTTAAAATACATTGTGGAAATTTACCCTTCACCCAAACAGAAAACATTCCTTTTAAAATCAATAACCCATATGATGTTCTCTACCTTAGGGACATACTGGAATCACTCAGGACTTTTCAATGGTGCCAGTGCTAAGAGGTTCTCATCTTTGGCTTGGGATGGTGCTCTTGGGTATTGGTTTTGGGTGATTTTTTAAAAATTTATTCATTTATTTGAAAGTCAGAGTTACAGAGAGGGATAGTCAGAGAGAGAGAGAGAGAGATCTTCCATCCACTGGTTCACTCCCCACATGTCTGCACTAGGCCAGGCTGAAGCCAGGAGCCAGGAGATTCATCCAGATCTCCCACATGGGTAGCAGGGACTCTACCACTTGGGCCATCCTCCATTGCTTTCCCAGGCCAGTAGCAGGGAGCTGGATTGGAAATGGAGCTGCTGGGACACGAACAGGGGCGCATATAGGTTGCTGTTGTCACGGGCGGTGGCTTTACCACTATGCCACAATGCTGGCCCAAGTGACTTTTTTTTCTTTAGCTTTTATTTAATAAATACAAATCTCATAGGTACAGCTTTAGGGATACAGTGGTTCTTCCCCTCCTACCCCCATTCCTGTCCAACCTCCTAATCCCTCTACCATCCCATTTTTCACTAAGATTCATTTTTAATTATCTTAATATACAGAAGATCAACTCTATACTAAGTAAAGATTTCAACAGTGTGCACCCACACAGAAACACAAAGGATAAAGTACTGTTTGAAGACAAGTTTTACAGTTAGTACAACCCATTAAGGACAGAGGTCCTACATGGGGAGCAAGTGCACAGTGACTCCTGTTGTTGATTTAACAATTGACACTCTTATTTACAATGTCAGTAATCACCCGAGGCTCTTGTCGTGAACTGCCAAGGCTATGGAAGCCTCTTGAGTTCACAAACTCTGAAATTATTTAGGCAGGGCCATAAGCAAAGTGGAAGCTCTCTCCTACCTCCAGAGAAAAGTACCTCCTTCTTTGATGGCCCCTTCTTTCCCTTAGGATCTCACTCACAGAGATCCTTCATGTAGATCATTTTTTGCTGCAGTGTCTTGGTTTCCCATGCCTGAAATGCTCTCATGGGCTTTCAGCCAAATCCAAATGCCTTAAGGGCTGATTCTGAGGCAACTGTTTTTTAAGTCCACTGATGCTAATATACAGCCAGTTTGGAACCAATAGCAACCAAAAGACTGCCATTCATAGAAGCAATTAAGAGAAAGGAAATACAATTACACAAGAAGAGAGCAGGTTTCCTTCATCTTATCAGCTCACCTGCACCAGGCAACATTCATTATACTATCATGAGTCCCCTTTGGCATAAAAGTGACATAAAGACTCACTACCCCAAGGATAGTGTCATATTAGATTAGAGAAATGCAACTCCATCAATAACGTACATGAGAACCGTCATTATCAGAGGTGTGAACACTTCACTAGCTGGCCAGTGCCCCTCCTGAGAGGCAGACTCCATGGGCATCCTTATTATCAGGCAGCCTGAGGAGCTTGGAATGAGGGTGAGGGGCTCTGGCGACACGTCCATGATTGATGCGTCCTGCTGCAGATGGCCATAGGTGTGTCACGAGGCCCTAGCGGGTTGCATCTCTTTTGCTTATTTGGCCAGAATCCATCAAGGTGCTGCCTTCACTTACGACACTTGGGCGTGCACCACCAATGCCTGTCTTTCAGAACTTGCCACCATCTGAGTGGTCCGCTTTGCTCTTATCCTGTCAACAACTGCGATGAAGTCACAGTCTGTCTTTTCTGACAACTTTGTACATTTCTGAGCCAGTTTATCATTTAGCACCCAGAAGAAATCTCATTTCCAAGCTACTACCTCTTCCACTAGTTACAAGTCCACATGGGAAATCCCATGTGGCTGTTAGAATGAGATTTGATCTGTACCACTTTAAATTGTAAAATCCTTTATTATATGAAAGACATCCAGCTACTGTTGATTCCTGTCAGTCTCCCCAGGAGTCAACACAAGAGGAGCCATAATTTACAACCTAAGGAATCACAGCAAACACAAGCACGAATTTTCTAGTATTAAGAATGCAATGACTAAGGAAAGGAGTAGAAAAATAATCTTTCTTCGCTGTCCACCCACCCACCCCACTCCTGCCTTTAAACAACTCTCGGGTATTTATCTGCGCCTTCTAACATTTTCCTGCCCTTCACTTCAGTGAAATTCTGCTCAGGTTTTAGGGACCGGTTTTGACTCGGAAACCATCCAGGTCCAGGTTGTTCCACACCCCCTCACACCAACTGTTTTACAAAGGTTAAATCAATTAGCATCTTGGTTGAATATTTGAACTGGTTTCATGAATATATAATAATTCTCTGTGAATTCCGGCTTTATAGATTTTTCCAGTAGAATAATGAGTCAGAAAATAGGAAGTAGCTAGCACTTAACACATCTCATGATCTTCTATAGAAAAGATATACTTCAAAGTGACTTCAGCTTAAGTATAGAAAAGTCAAACTTAAAATGACTACCCAGAAGGCTGCTGGTGGGTTTATTCCTTCGTGAGGATTTAAAGACATTAGCAAGTTTGTGGTTTTTAAAGCAGATACTTCCAAGCAGAAGCAACTGGCACTTTACCAGGTACCTTGTTCTCAGTTTCTAAAGTAGTATGTTTCCTAATTCCTGTCTGAAGTCATTTTTTGCTTAAAACACCATATTCACAAGGAAGAATGCTTTCAAAGTAGCAGACTGACGTTTTCATCTGCATCTGAGACCTCCAGCTTTCCAATAGACACGAACAGATTGGAAGAGAAAATTACTGCTGGTAAAATCATGTATTTAATAAATATTTTTCTTTTAAAAAAGAGCAGTCTTGGAATGGGTGTTTGGTGCAGCAGGCGCATCCCATATTGGAGTGTATGTTTTGGTACAGGCTCCTCTGCTTCCGATTCAGTTTCCTGCTAATGCACACCCTGGGAATCAACAGATGATAGATCAAGTATATGAGTCCCTGTCCCCCATGCAGGAAATCTGGATTGAGTTCTGGCTCCTGGCTTCCTGCCTCAGTCTGGCCTGACTCAGGCTGTTGCAGGCCTTTGGCGAGTGACTCAACAGATGAAAGTCCTCACTCTGTCTCTTTGTCTTTCAAGTAAAATGAAAATAGATTTGAAAAGTTTTTAAAGGAATATTCTTTTTCGTAGTGAACGAAAAAAGAAAACAACTGGGAGTAGTTTCCAATAACCCAAAAATTTTTTAAAAGATTATTTATTTGAAAAGCAGAGTGACGAGAGGAAGAGAGAGAGAGAGAGAGAGAGAGAGAGAGAGAGAGAGTCTTCCATCTGCTAGCTCATTCCCCAAATGGCCACAACAGCTGGGACTGAGATAGGAGGAAGCCAGAAGCCTGGAACTTCATCCAGGTCTCCCACATGGTGGCAGGGACCCAAGTACTTGGTCCATCTTCTGCCACTTTCCCAGGCGCACTTGCAGGAAGCTGGATCAGAAGCGGAGCAGCTGGGGCTCCAATCAGCACTCCGGTATGTGGTGCTTTTGTTGCAAGTCAAGGCTTAACCTGCTTCACCACGGCACCGGCCCCTGATACAAAGGCTCCACAAAAGGATGAATCCCATCAGCCCCACACAGGTAGTCCATGACCCTCAGAGGTAGCAGGGCAGTTTGTCTGAAAAATGTGCTATAATTATTGAACCAGAGTCTAGAAACACTACATAAGATGGGCTTCACGTTTCTGTTGTTCTGAATGTAGGATTTTGTATTTTTAAGAAAAGGAAAACTTGGTATTCACACCTAAGTAAACATTCTAATATCTCTCCTAACTCCAAAATACATGAAATAAAAAAAATCTGTGATCTCCACTAGTCTATCATGCCTATCAACTTCCTACCTGTCTCCCCAACAGCTTCGTAGCTGGTCTTTTATCCCCAGTCATAACCTCTGCAAACCATCCCCTGGATGCTGCCAGTGGGCTCTGCTGGATCAGGTTCTTCCCCTGGGGTCCCTGAAACACCTTAGACTTAGAAGATTTAGGGACAAGGACTGGAATGAAGTCCAGATTTCCAAACACCAAGCAGAATCTCACAAAGCACAGGAGTAGTTTTTGATGGTCCTTGATGGTTCTCCAACCAAGACCCAGCTCCCTGGTGTGCCTCACCAGGCTGTTTGTGATGGAGGCAGTGGCCCTCTGCCTCCATGCAGACCACACAGAGCTCAGGAATGCCAGAAGGCCCCAGGCCACAGCCTGCCTCTGCCTTCCCACTGCCTGCACTGACTTATTCCCTAGCCAACTCCTTCGATACTTCTGGAAGTGACTCGAGAGTACCCTACACATGGTGTCTCTCTCTCATCTGATTCAGTTGCTTTCCTTCAGTCTTACCCTGGACTCCTGGGTAATTTCTGTCAATATTTTGTAATAACCAATTAAAGTACTTTATCATAAATGTGAATTTCTGCAGGTATAGGAACTTTCTTCTTCTGTCTTTCAAGCACAATCTCAGATGCGGTCTGGATGTTCTCTGGAAGCAAACGTTGAGACAGTGGTTATGGTGCTGGGTGTTTATTAGGATTCGAATTTCATGTTTAGCCTAGGGTTAGCCCTCTCTATTTCCAACTATGGGCTGAGTGAGAAAGTTTTTCAAAACATGAGTTGTTTCTCTTGTGAAGACCGCCGCTTTTGAATCTCAATAGAATTCATGTCTCCATTGAACTGAACATTAATAGAGCTGGACCGTGGTAATCTTCACATTGGACAAATATTTTTTTGTGATTTTTTTAAGAGGTTCAACTTTGTTGTAAAAAGACTTTCTTTGGGGGCCAGCTCTGTGCCATAGTGGGTGAAGTAGCCGCCTGCAGTCCCAGCATCCCATATGAGCACTGGTTCAAGTCCCGGCTGCTCCACTTCTGATCCAGCTCTCTGCTACGGCCTAGGAAAGCACTGGAAGATGGCCCAAACCCTTGGGCCCCTGCACCCACATGGGAAACCCAGAAGAAATTCCTGGCTCCTGACTTCAGATCAGCACAGCTTCAGCCATTGCGCCCCTCTGTGGAGTGAACCAGTGGATGGAAGATCTCTTTCTCTCTGCCTCTGCATTTCTGTAACTCTGTCTTTCAAATAAATAAATATTTTTTTAAATAAAGGCTTTCTTTGAATCAAATTTCTGAATCAAGACTGTACTATTTAAATGCTACCCAACTAGTTGACCTACACAGCACAAGTTTAGAGTTATAGAGAAATACTTTGAAGATTTCTTTTCTTCTCTTCCTCAGAATAGTGACTCTTCTTGACTTGCTCCAAAATACCATACCACCCACCCACATTATTCTTCACCCTTTTAGCGCCATTTATTGAGTGCCTTCTCTATTGCAAGCACTGAGGATACAAAGATAATCAGACACATTCATGTCTTCAAGAGCTCCTGTCTTGGGAAAGAAACCAACATGGATGTCAGAATTATGCCAGCAAGAGAAAGGCATGGTCATCCATCAAAGTTCAGTTGGAAGAAGAAATACCACACTAGAAATACTCAACCAGAAAGGATTTCACATGGGCTGTGAGATGCTGAGATCATGGATAGAATACTTGGGAAAGAGAAGCTCAGGGGGAAATTGTTGTTGACTTTTGAAAAGTGCAACAGTGCAGGGGTTGCACTTTCTTCCTGCCTATACCCACTGCTTATAGCAGAGGATAGCAACTTCTCCATTCCAAATCTCTGGTGAGTTTCTCTCAGAAGGGAACTCTAGACAGGAATTCCACCAAAAATTGTTGTTTCTTAGTCTTCAGCCCCAGCATATAAAGGAGAGCATGGAAAGGCTTTCAAAGATGTGGCAACAAACATTGCCCCTACTCCGAAATAGCCAAGTCAGCGTGGATCTGCAGAAATGCTACTGTACAGAGCTTTGCCCTTGGCAGACTCATTAAGAACCAGGATCTCACACGAGGGGATGGCCTCCTACAGAAGAAACCAGGAGAAATTTAAGCCATATTCCACCAATTCCATAGTATCCCCTATTTAAAGCTTTTGAATGATTATTTGGGAGTTAAAGTATTTTGGGGGAGGCCTAACCCATTAATCCTTTACATTTATTTTAAAATTCAGAACTATAATTGGAAAACACTCATACGTATGATTTCAAAAATTTTTTGAAGTAAAATAAGATTATCTTTAATTCCAATTTTCCACACACTTTTCAAAGTACCTTTGTATATGCAAAGATATTTTTGTAAACAATAAATGTTCCAAAGATCAGAACCCAAGAAGGCTTACCTGAAAAGTACGCTAGGATGATTGACAAGGGGGACATGAGGATGGAAAAGGAAGCCACAAGCATCAGAAACTGACCTGGTTATAGAATTGAGAAGTATAACAGATGGCTATGATTTCAGTTTAAGTGTCTAGAAGGATAGAGTAAACTTACTATACTATTAGTATCTAAGAGGCCCAATTTAGGACAAAACAAGTGTGTGCACTGAGGCATTACAGAACCATTGGACAGGACAACTGGGGTCTGTTTGGAATGATGTCACGGCAGCAGGTCAAATTCAAAAATTAGCATCCTCCATGTTGTCACTCAGCACAGTGCAAGCAATCAATATAACTTTTATTGACTTGACCTAGGGATTAACAGAATAAATGAATAAATATCTGACAATGAGAAATCTTGTTGTCAATGCCCCAGAGAGACTGAGTGTAGTTCATGGCTGGGGTCTTGGGCCACTCTGGTGATTTCAGTGTAATCAGAACAAGCCAGAAGGAAGAGAAAGAATGCAGCCCAGTGGGCCCAGCGATGTTGGAGCCCAGCCCAGAAATGATGACCTTGGATCTAATGTTAACTCAAGATTGCACCAATGAATAGGATTGGGCACCTGGTATACCTCAAGGGTTCATCAGACTTGTTGGATCAGGACCAGTATAGAGCTAAAAGTGAAGTTGGCAGGTGCCTGAAGCTTAACAAGAAATGAAGATACATATGCATATAGTATCATAATGAGTTTTTAGACATTAACCATTAACTGAGAAAAGATAAGCCGATTTTTATTTTTATTGGGGACCCAAGAGGAATTTAATATGGGTTTATTATAATAATTGACTTAATATACAGCTACTAAAATCACTGATTTTGAAGAATATTCAAAAGCATGAGGAATCAGAAAGAAGTCGTGAAAGAGTAGGTAAAATGGAATATATTTACTATCATAATTCTCTATATGTGCATATGTGTGTGTATAGATAGATGCATAAAAAAATTGAGCATGGGTTTGTCCAAATTTGTGCAGAGTGACAAAAAGTTCTTAAAGAAAATATACCATGGTGTATTTAATAATTCTTTATGGATGATAATGTTATAAATTATTTGTGTATGTTTTTTCTTATAATATTGGATGTTTCTTAGTATGTCTGCTAATGGCTGTATATTGAGATTTATAATCTTCAAAAAAAAAGTTTCAGTAAAACCTATGCCTTATATCTCTGCAATTCGTAGAGGTAAAGGAAAGATGCCTAAGAATTCAGTATGACCTCACTACTAAGACTGGACCAGAGAAGGGAAAATTACAGCCCTAACTCAGCCAGCGAAACAGATTCACAAGTAAGAAATAAGGAGAAACCAAATCTAACCATGTCTAGAAAGGTATAGATCAAGAGCTATCTAGATTTGTCCTAGAAGAAAAATTAATAATAAATGATACAATTTGGTATTGAGACAGACACAGATCAATTTTCCATTGAATACACCAGAGAGGACAATCAAATGGATATAAAATGATTTCTCAATAGTCCTGATTTGCATTTCCCTGATGACCAGTGAGACTGAGCATCATTTCATATGACACATATATAGATGAAAATTTGCCACACAGTAGGGGGTGACATAGCTGAGCAGTAGGAAAAAAGAGAAATCTCTAATAAATAGACTGGAATACTGATAACAATTACAAATAAAATTGAGCTTGGAGTCCTAGCTCACACCACACTCAGAAATTAGTTCTAGTCAGAATAAGGAATTTATAGGTCAGAAATAAAATTTTAAGTATCCAAAAAGAAAAATCGGTGAATATTTTCCTGACATGAAGATAGGAAAGAAATTTTTTAAATAACACTATATCGAATATCCTAAATTAAAAGATTGATACATTCAATAAATTACACTACACTTCTTTCTAGTTCCTGCTTCCAAAATTCTAAATCCAGACCTCATTTTTCAACCAAATGATACTATCTGTGCTACTAGCACACATCCTCCCTAAAAGGCATTGAGGGTATGCGTGTAAACCATGTTCAGGGCAGCATGTATATTTTAAACAGTATTAAATCACAAGAGTTTTGTGTCTCCAGTTCCCAAGAAGACTGTTTGGGAGAACCAAATGTACAAAGGTTAAATCTCAATTTTCCTCTTGAAGTAAATGTTAGCATTGTTAAGAAAAGGTCAGGGCCAATTTTCTTAGTTGAGAGTGGAAAACAGTCTATGTCCAAGTATTTTCTATGGCTCTTCTGTGAAATGCATTTAATGGATACACTCATATTGATCAGGGTGTCAAATTTCAAAGCAGGGATTTCCCAAAAAAGATAAAAAGAGGTGTGAGGACTTCTCACTAGTGCTCTGGGAACCAAGGGCCAAACAAACCCCTGGGGCTCCTTTCTCCTTGATGACGGAGCAGTCTTTGGGCATTTTCTAGAATGTTCTGTCATATGCTGGCAGATGATAACAGTGAATTTCACACTGTCATGCCCTGCTGGAGTGAACAAACATCCCAGATAGTTAGCTACTTTAACAGGTGTAATTACAACAATCCACTCTGCTCACGAGAGTAAGCCCTGTGAGGTTCTAGCATAAACAGTTGGGTTAGCCCTGGCTGCTCTGCTTCCAATCCAGCTTCTTACTAATGTGTCTGAGAAGGCAGTGGAAGATGGTACAAGTACTTGGGCCGCTGACACTCTTGTGGGAGACCCAGATGGAGTTGCTGGCTTTGGCCTGGTCATATGGGGAGTGAACCAGAGGATGGAAGCTTGCTCTCTCTCTCTGTCTCTCCCTCTCTTTGTCACTCTGCCTTTTGAATAAATAAAATAAATCTTTTAAAAAGAACAGTATTGATTCTACTCCAGTTGTCTAAAAGGCTCACACTGCTGGTGAGTGTGAAGCTCATCCACTAGAAATGTATCCCTAAACAAACATCATCCTAAGAATGTCAACAGAACTGAAAATGACAGTCAATGGACATCTCACAGCAGCAATCAACAGGGTTTCCTCTGGACATGTGTATTGTTGAAAGTAAGTTTTTGGGTTTCAAAAACCCAGAAAGCAGGTAAGAGGACTAGAAACTGAATTTATGATTAGACCCTTGAATCAGAAATATGTGGGTCAAGGAAGCGAGCCCATTGCCCTGGAGTTCCTATCTGGTCTGTGGGTTACCGGAGGGCATGTCCCAGGAGGTTCAGATTCCACAGATACCCAGGGGGCCACTTTGTCAGTGTCTACAGCTCCTCAGTCACTCAAGTTGCCTCATTCCACACCTCGATACGGCAATTGCATTGAAACTATTGCATCACCTTGCTTCAGTCATGCATGATTAAGAAGATATGCTGGAAAGAGAGAGGAAGGAGACTGATGACAGAGCTTAAGCAGTGTCATTTATTGTAAAACCCATTGTCCTTAAGTTTGGAATGAAATCAATCACAGGTGATTGTGGTTGGTCCAACACACTTTAACTGGTTGGATTTCTACATTTCTAAACAGTATCTCCTGCTCATTTTTTTTTTTTCCAGCAGCCCCAGAGAAATCTAAAATAAAATTTTGACTCTGGGCACATAAAGGGGACCTGAAGTATGACAGTCACTTTTGTTCCAGTGTTAATTTTCAAAAACTCCAGATGTCTAATATTGAAAGCCAGTCCAGAGCGCTCAGAGTTAAAGAACTTGCTACCCACCCCTCCTCCGGCTGCCGGCTGAATCACACTGGGGAAAGGAAAGTCTGGCTCACTGTGTTATTAATTCACTACTGTGATTTCTTTCTCTGTTGCTACTGGGGACCTGAGGGTGAGGGGTGGTAAGTTGAGTGGGCAGCCAGGAAGTACGGTATTTTTCTTGATTCCTTGTGATTGGAGGAAATTCTGTCTTCTTCTTTTGGTTCAAAAGTTTTAGCAGTGTAACCTTTTCTTTTCTTCTTTCTTTCTGATTAATTTTTTTAAGGAATTTGACTTTCGTCAGTGGAAGTTACTCCAAGCCCACCTGTCTGGGCCTATGAAGGCAATTCCCTTTGATGTACTTTGTCAAATGAAGTCACCCAGATGATGTGCCCACACAAAGTGCTGGCCTCTGCAGGAGCCAAGTCTCTGCCTGTCTCCTTGTATCATTCAAGGTGTTGCTTTTCCGACCAGTCTGCTCAGACTTGTCTCAAATCTCCTCTTAGAATTTTCCCTTCTCTTCTTTTGTTGGGAGGCAAGCACTCCTAGAGATGTTCATCAGTACTTTCGTAGAATACCCATCATAAATCTTCATAATCAAGACTGTTGGGATGGGAAAATGACAAGTCATGTGTGAATGTTCCATGAAAAGTGAGCTGTGAAAAAATTTAGGTGCTATAAGGAAGCTCTGTGTCCTTTGGATAAAGCACAAGCCTGGGAGCGGTATTGTAAATAATACAGCACTAAGTTACTAGAAGCTCTGTATAGTTTGTTTCGGAAGACTGGTTGTCATTTCTACTTTCATTTATTTTTTTAAAGAATTTGCTATTGTTGCATAGGATTTCAATAATGATATTAGTAATAGACCATTTATTTTACCTCTTTCTAAGAGCTAGGGTATTTGAAGAGGTATGACCTAATTTTGTCCTAACACTACACTATGAGTTAAGTATTGCCTCCATTTGACAAACGAGACATGATTATACAGTCAAGTTTACAAACCCCAGGCCATCTATCTCAAAGCCTATGCTTTGCTGTCCCAGGGAGAATTGTTGTAGACTGTTCAAACTGATTCTAATGAAGTTTTTTCTCATTTTTAATGTTTTTATGCTTCAACAAAATAAAACTATAAATATTTAATACAAAACAAGTATATTTATGATATATGTACATGGTGTAAAGAATAATAACAAAAATGATGCTCATAGACCCAAAACTGTACCTAAGAAATAAGAGCTTGTCAGCACCATTGCTGCCCCCTGAGCCCACCACCCATTCCGTCCATCATCACCATTCCAGAGTCTGGCCTTGGAGTGCATGTGAGGGACCCATCCCCTCAGCTAGAAAGGAAGTTCTTGATCCATCATTCTTTGTTTGGCTTCTTAGTTTTATCACTTATCTGTTTACGCATAAATAAAGTAGTGTTTGGTTTTGCTTGGCTTTGAACTTTATTTAACTTTTGTGACTTGCTGTGTTCCTTCAACACTTTCTATATGGAAGAGTGTAGTGTATAATTCATTATTTTAACTGCTATATAGTATTCAGTTCTCTGGACAGAGCACACTTATTTATCCATTCTCCCGTTTTTTCTTCATTTGTGTTATTTCTGATTTTGGCTGTTATAAAGTAAGGAACATTCTTGTCCTAGTCTCCTGATACATATGTGCAAAATTTCCCCTTGGGGATATAGTCAGGAGTAAATTTGGAAAATTAAAGGGTGTGTGAATTTTCAATTTTACAATGATATCAATTATTTTTTCAAAAATGTATTTAAAATTTTTCCCACTATCTTCCTATATTTCTATTTGTCATTCATTTTCCTATTAATTTCTGGCTTAAGTATTTCTGTCCTTAAGTATTTTTTATTACTATCTTTTTATTAGACATTTGTGCTGCAAATACCTTCTCCAGATTTTTAGCTGGATTTTCACAAAGTCTTTAATACTGTCAAAATTTAATTTTTCCCCTGTATGAGCAGAATTCTTATTTAGGAAACCTTTTCCCCCTAAGAGGTCATGAGGGTATTACCCTACATTGTCATTTAAAATGTGATGCTTTTTATATTTCAATCCTTGATGTCTCTGAAACCGATTTTGATATATGGTAGAGAATTAGGAGGAATTTTATTTTCCTGTGAATTCAGAGGAGCCATATAGTCTAAAACCAGACTACTTGGGTTAGATAATTACAATGTTACAGCATTCTCCATAATATTCTTGCTCCTCTCTTGAAAGAGGTTTTTCTATGCTTTTAATTGCTTTTGTAATTAAAATTTTATTTTTCTAAATTTTATTGGTTCTGTAACTACTTTTTTAAATTACATTTTTCTACTTGTCTTGTTATATAAAAGCACAATAGACTTTAATGTAAAGATTTTGTGTTTTAATAAATTATCTAAAATTCTTTTGGGTTCTCCATAAACACAGTGATATCATCGGAAGCATGATTTTCAAGTTTGAGATGTGTGGGATTTTCAAATGTAGTGTGTGTGTGCATGCATAAATGTATAAAAGAACATTATTCTGTTTTTTACCACTTAATAGTAAATTTCAGTTTTACATACTTAATTTTTGTCCATATACATTTTTTTTTATTTTAAATTACTATCCATTGGATGCAGAGAATTAAGAAAATAGGTATAACAAGAAAAATAGAAATAACCATAATTCTATCACAGAATTTGGTAAAGTTCAACAACATATGTGTGATCCAAATGCACTATTTATTTTTCTTTTTTTTTCAAAAATTTTGTTTCCTGGTTAACAACTGCTGTAAAATTTCCCATGTTCTACTCATTCCAGCTTTTTTCATAGTAATAATATATATTTTTATAATAAGTGAGATCATAATAATACATGTAATCATTGTTTTCACATTACTGAAAATTCTTCTACAACATTAGTTCTGGTCAGCTCATTGTGTATATAGTATGATTGTTTTAATTTATTTTATTAAACATAGACTGCATTAAATATTTTCCTTTTATAAATAGTTAGAACTTTCCATCAGTTTATGATTATTTCCTGAGGATAAATTTATGAAAATGGAATGCAAGATTTTAATCATTTTAAAAAATAGTATTGCCAAAGTGTTTTTACAAATTTAGTTTTTAATATGGATTTCTACCAACTATATGTTTCATTCTGAAATTATGTTCACACTCTCTCTAGTCTATCTATCCTCGCTATCATTTGTTACACACACACACACACACACACTACATACACACGAGGACTCTAAGCTTGAATCATTAAATGGAACCAGAAACTTCCTGAAAGTTGTATTAAAACTACCCAGGAAAACTTTGCAAAATTACCCACTATAGAAATTGTTGTGTTCACTGCCACTGAATTTTTTAAGAGTGTGTATGTGTACGTTTTTGTGATTTCTATGCACTTTTGAACAAGATGACTAGTACATAAAACTTTATTTCTCTTTATAGGGTAGAGACATGCTATTTGTTTTAATTGCATTATGTCTGATGGAATTCCTTCGTGTATTTGTTGCTTTGCTTCTAAATATAAGTATGACAAGCTCAGTGCTCTCTGTGGTCACGAAGGGGTTTTTGGAAACAGTTTTAACTCCGGGCATACCCCTGAACGTGGGCAGCACCCACACATTGTCATCTCACCCCACTCTTACCCTTTTGGGAAGTCCTGATACCCTCAAAAGGAGCTTTTTTTTTTCTGCTTTATTTTACCATTTTCAAGTCAACTGGGGGGTTTCCTTGTATCCCCAGCCCAAGCTTAACTTACCCATTTTAATAGGCAGTACTGTACCAAGACTGCGTCTTTTAGAAGAGTGGTGCTCACCTCCGGCTACAAATTTACTCACTTAGGGAGTTTTTAAAAATATCCGTCTCTGAGCTCTCTCCCGGAGCTTCAGCTCTGATTGGTTGGTGGTGTCACGTGCGGCATGGGGTTCTGTGATGGATTATCTTGATCATGCTTCCAGACGATCAGACCAGCCTCTTGGGAGGAAAATGAGAGGAAAGGGAAGGGAACTGAGGGGTGGAGAGGAGACTCATGGAGCAGCAGTGAAAGTCTCTCCCTTTTGTGGTAACACAAGATTCAAAGTCGAAGGTTAAATCGTGTTGGTTTATGAAAATTAGGTGATGTGAGAATTTCATTTCATTACTGCACTTGACACTTCCACTTGTGTTCAATAATCTACATAATAAATTATGAGTATCTTCTGAAGGTGCACTTCCACAGGTTACTAGGAGGGTGCAGAGAGGGAATACAACCTTCATGTTGGCTAAAATGCTTTTATTCTTGTGGACAAGTGGGTCTCAAAAGATCAGGCAATTCAACCCCAACCCTCAAGCAAGTCTGAGATTACTGACGACATCAAAGGTGGAGATGCTACAACTTTCCCCAGTCATCCATCTAGTTATAATTCAGTTCTTTCCTCCATTCTTCATTCAGAAATTGAAAATAAACATCAGTCACTCATCTTCTTTTATACAACGTTAGCATATATCTTATGTATCTTTCATGATGATAATTTGCATTCAGCTTAATTCAGGTGATGAAAGAGAAGAGGTGTATTTAAGGGTGGGGTCGACATCAGGAAGTCTTGCTTCTAGCAGCTGGCACCTTCCTTAACCCCTCTGGGAAGTAAGACTGCTTTTATTGGCATGCACAGAAAACCCACGCTTTCATGGTACTGTTTACAGGAAGTCTTGGCATCAGCACTCCAGGTTCACTAGGTGACTTAATAACAAGGATCCTCTCCAGCCATCGCCAACATTACGCTGCTACTTTGTTCTTGTGGTTTTGCTTCCTAGTTGCAAGACCCTTGTCCTCAATGCAGCATCTGAACCAGGAATCATGGGCAAGGGAAAGTTTCTGTCTTTTTAATCAGAAAGTAACATAACTTTCCCCAAAGTCCCCTTGCAAATCTATTCAATGTTCTGTTCTCCAGAAACAGGTCAAATGACCACCCTGGGCTCGGAGGGAGTGTGGGAAAGAAACTCTGTGGCTATTTAGTTTGCCGAATGGGAAGAGGACAGAGAGAAGGTGCTGAAGATGGCTTCGAGAGCCAAACCACACACTGACTTCCACATTGTCTTGGTTGACATTTGCTTTGTTCTCCCCTCCCTCTTCTTGCCTTCAAGCACAATTTCCAAAGTATATTCCTTTTGTAGAAACTCAAGCCTGTAGAATTTCCCTCAACTGAAGTAAGACCCACATAGCCATCTATTTAAAATACTTCCTCTTAAAACATTCATATCATGTTTTACTGAGCTACGCACTATGTTTTCCCAGAGGTTTCTCTGTCCTTTGTTTCTTGACATGTCACCTTGACAACTGCTAGCTTCAGGAGCAGATGTTTACCCTAGCAGTTAAGATGCCTGCATCTGCTATCGGAGCACCTTTGAGTCATGACTCTGGCTCCTGACTCCAGCTTCCTGATAATGCAGACACTGAGAGGCACAGGTGATGGCACAAGTAATTGGGTCCCCACCACCTCTGTGGGAAACATAAATTGGGTCCCTGGCTCCTGGCTTTGGCCCAGCCCAATCCAGGTCTTTGCAGGCAGGTGCAGAGTGAACCATCAGATGGGAGCTCTGTCTGGCTCTGTCTCTTTTTCTCTATCTCTCTGCCTCTTTGTCTCTCAAATGATTTTTTTTATTTTTTAAAGATTTATTTATTTATTTATTTATTTGAAAGTCAGAATTACATAGAGAGAGAAGGAGAGGCAAAGAGAGAGAGAGAGAGGTCTTCCATCCACAGTTTACTCCCCAGTTGGCCGCAAGGGCTGGAGCTGCACCGATCCGATGCTAGGAGCCAGGAGCTTCTTCCAGGTCTCCCACTTGGGTACAGGGGCCCAAGGGCTTGGGCCATCTTCTACTTCTTTCCCAGGCCATAGCAGAGAGCTGGATCAGAAGTGGAGCAGCCGGAATACGAGCCAGCACCCATATGGGATGCCAACACAGCAGGCAGCGGCTTTACCCTCTACGCCACAGCGCCGGCCCCTCAAATGAAATTTTTAAACTACAACAAGAAAAAAAAAAAAGCCTTCCAGCTTCAAGCCTAACATAGCAATGGTTTTTCTTGCTGCGGCTATGGACAAATCATCTGAAGATTACTTATTGCTTCATCAGTTAAATCCACAGATTCTACAGCTTCTTCAAAATCTCTCCAACAAAATCATCTTACTTTTTTTTGCAAGAGGGTACTTTCTATGCCCATTTATTTTCCTATAAATAAACAAAAGCTCAGTTGCTTTTATTCTTCTGGCATGCTGTTTGTAAGCACTCAGTATTTAGCAGCCGCTGAGAAGTCATCTGTGAACCCCATGCTGGTCTGCCAGCACCTCACTCTGCCCCCATGGTTTCCTCATTTCCATTGTTTGATCCTTTGTATCCTGGATTCCAGTGGGACCCCGACAGTGCAAGGATGCTGCATCAGCCTCATGATCCCCTGAGCCCAGAACAGCCTCTGAATTGGAGTAGGACTCTGTAAAGACACTGGACCAGTGCTGAGGGCATTGCAATGAAGTGACAGGATCTGAAGTTGCAGCCCAAACACCCAACCCAGGTGCAGGCTGATGAGGAGCAAATTCCTCTCTAGCTTCAGTTGGCCATGGTCTCTCACAGAACGTTCTTTAGAAAGGAAAAAAAAAAAAAAAAAAAAAACTTCCCACCCATCAAGTCAAGCAGAACAATATGCAGATTTAGGAAATGAATGAAAGTGAGGACGGACAGCCAAGCTGTGTTCCTTTTGGCATCCTTTCCCCTTTGTGTTGGGGAAACACCTTCATGCCACAGAACAAGGCCACTGGCAGGAGGACAGGCAGGGAAGATGTTAGGGAAACAACAAATCCTGGAGCCAAGTTGTCTCCATCCTGCCCCTTAAGCTCTTCTTCTGGGGTGGCCATTCTTTTCATTTTAATTCATTTCCTGTTTGGAGAATCTCCGTGGGAAGGCCCCTAGGGTGTGCTCACGAATTTGTCCAACATGCACAATTGCTTCCCTTTTTGTCGGTCTACCCTACCCTCTGTCATTTTTAACTCTCTCAGTCAAATTCTTTGAAATCAAACTGGACTCTATCCGAAAGCAGTCTTGCATTTACTAGTATAATGGGACATTTCGCTGATTGCTGAAAGACTTACTTGATTAATCTCAAGCAACGTTATCATCTCTCCCCGATGTGTCTCCTCAGCATTTATATTCCCTGTATCTCCTTTCAAGTTCTTTAGTGTGAGTGAGCAACCCCCTTAGTTAAAAAGTAGGCTTTTGAGGAAAAGACTGTGCTGTGTTCTGTCATTTTAAAATATTCTTCTAGTCATCATTTTGTTCCCCAACAGATTCACCTTCCACTGGTACATGAAAGCAGTGGACTTGCACTAGATTTACATAGCCCTACTGCAGACCAATCCTGACCTTGAAGACAATCTCGGTTCAGTACAAGCTTACTTGTATTACCAACACTGGACTTATCAACACTGCGTAGTACCCACATCATAAACACTGAGCGCTGCTCACTGCCAGTGAGATTCTATACAGATCTGTGTGGGCTTCAGGTCTGATGACTGTGAGGGGCATTTCTTGAATGCATACTCTGTTGGGTACTAAGGGTGACCACAAAACACTTGAAAGCCATATTGGAGAGTTTATGTATTACTCGAGTCCCTTCTCCCTTATTAATTTTCTCTTCCCTGAGCTTGATGTGTTTCCTTTTGAATTTGGTGAGCTGAGTGACTACTAACTAAATATGCCAGGATTTGAGAAAACCAATGAGGAAGGCCTCTTCCCCCCAAAGTAGCCTATTCTACCAATCTAGCTTCTTTACTTGGCTCCCATGGACAATTCCAGTGGTCCTCCAAGAAAAGCATATATACGGTCCTGAGAAAATTGCAAGGAGGAGCTTCCGAAAGTTCATGGAAATGCATATTATGAAAAAAGTATGCATGGATTTCTAAATTTTTTGCACCAAAATAATTATCTTTTTTAACTTTTATTTAATAAATATAAATTTCCAAAGTACAACTTTTGGATTACAGTGGCTCTCCCCCCCCCCCCCATAACTTCCCTCCCACCCAGAACCCTCCCATCTCCCACTCCCTCTCCCATCCCATTCACATCAAAATACAAAAATAATTATCTTTTAATTACACCTTCTCATGAACTTGTTGAAACATCCTCAGATAGCACAAGTAGTCACTGTGTGGAAGGATTTTCCCACTGGAAGAGGTAGGGCAAGAGACGGGGCAAAGAATAAGGGCATTTTTATGATAAGAGAGGTTCCTAATGCAAATATTTTTGAACAGATGCATTTCATGTCTTTTCTCAGTGCCCTACTCTCTGGCCAACCTTCCACTGTAGAATCCGGAATACCTAAGAGAAGCCAAATAGCATAACCCTAGTCAATGAGGTATAAAGGGGAAGTCTGTGAGGAGGCCCCTCTTTCCTAACAAAAGGAATAGATGTGGTCATGCCACTCTCTTCTCCTTCTTAGTGCCTAAAGAGAAGATGTGATAACAGGTTTGGCTACCTTTCCTTTATGAACCAACAAGCATGGGGACAAAAGGGCAGCTCACCAAGAATTGTAGAACTCAAAATTAGAGAGGACGAATGTCTTTGATTGATATTACTGGACTAGATTCTCTGTCTGCAGGTTCTGGTTAAGTCCCATAATTTAATGCATGTTTGGTAATGAAGCAGTGCTGTCCATTCACAACTGGAATAGAGGTGATCTTTTTTTGGTCTCCTCTTCACTTATTGAATTGCAGATATAGTAAGCTATTGTACAACTCAAGCTCTGCATTTCTATTGTACAGTCCTGTCTCAATGCTCTACTCACCCTTAAGATAGCTAGCTATTTTATTTCAAAGTAAATCCCAGAAACGGACATGATTTTTAGAGTGAAAAACAGACTTTCTAACCCTTCTCCAAGAGCTTCTTGGTTTCAAGTTGAAAAAACAGCATTGTGTTGTATAAAGATTATAATTTTGGGAGTCAGATACACTGAAACCCAACTCTCGTCTCTGTCACTTAGCATATAACTAAAGTTGGCACGATAGTCAAACTTTCTAAGTCTCCATCTGATACCCAAGGAATGTACCAGACACATTGAAATGAAATGTAAGCATAGATCTTATGCTTTTTACAAAAATTAACTCAAAATGGATCATAAGCTTAAATGTGAAATACAAAACTGTAAAACTCTTAGAAGAAAAGCTAAGAGTCCTCTTTTCAGATATAACACCAGTAGGATGATCCTTAAAAGAAAACATTGATAAATTAGACTACATTGAAATCAAAAATCTCTTCTTTGTGAAAGATAGTGTTAAGAAAATGAAAATAAAATCCACAGATTGTGACAAAATTATCCAAAATGCATATCTGACAAAGGACTGTCATTCAAAATATAGAAAGAATGCTTAAAACAAGGAAACAAGCAATCCATTTTTTAAAATGGGCAAAAGTTCAAGACACCTCACCATGAAAGATATCTAAATGATAAATAAGAATATGCAAAGATGCTCAACATCTTGTATCATCTAGGAATTACAAATTAAAACAATATTAAGGGTGGGCAGAGGACTGGTGTTTGGCCCAGTGGTGGTTAGAACTCTTACTTCCTTATCAGAGTTGGCTTCAATTCCTGGCTCCAGCTTCTGACTCCAGCTTCCTGCCAATGTAGACCCTGTGAAGCACAGTGATGGCTCAAGTAATAGAGTTCCTGCCACCCACGTGGGAGACCTGGACCCAATCCTGGCCAATGTAGGAATCTGGGGAGTGAACAAATGGAAGGGAGCAAGTAAGCATCCTCTCTCTCTCTCTCTCTCTCTCTCTCTCTCTCTCTCAGAAATAATTTCTAATAAAATAAATATCCATTTTGTAGTTCAAACTCTTTTTTATCCCTCCCACTTCTCCCAGCCTGTGTTCAGATTGAGTTGTTTTTTTGTTTTTGTTTTTGTTTTTTAGCTCCCACATATGAGGGAGAACATGCAGTGTTTGTCTCTCTGTGTCTGATCTAACATTATATTCTCCTGTTCCATCTATTTTTTATTTCAAAAAATAGGGGATGCTGGGTGTGGTTCATTCATTGTGACAAATATGTTATTCTAAATGAGATGCTAATAATAGGGGAAGCTGGATGTGATTTATTGATTGTGACAAATATATCACTCTAATGTAAGATATTAATCACAGGGGAAGCTGGGTGTGGGTCATATGGGAACTGTGTATACTATTTCACAAGTTTTGTTTTGTGTATTTAAAACTATCCTGAAATAAAAAGTTTTTAAAAATATTTTATCTGAGAAGAAAAAAATCATTGAGATACAAATCCACATGTTTTAGAATGGTAAAAACCCAGAATAGTGACAGCACCCAATGCCGGTGAGAATGGGCACAACTGAAACTCCCATTCAATGCCAACGAGAGTGTAAAATGATACGGGCACTTTGGAAGAGAGTTGGGCAGTTTTTTATAAAACTGCTCATACTCTTACCAAAACTCCAATAAATTACACTCCTTGGTATTTACCCAAAGAAGTTAAAACCTCACATCCACACAACAATCTGCACACAAATGCTGATAAAATCTTGATTCACAGTTGCCAAAACTTGAAAGCAACCAACATGTCCTTCGGTAGGTGAATGGATAAATAGGCCACAGTATAGCCATATACAATGGATGCCATTCAGTGCTAAAAATAAAGAAACTATCAAGTTGCAAAGACATGGAGGTGACTTAAATGCATATTGCTGAGGGAAAGTAGGGAATTTGGAAAGACTATGCGCCGTATGAGTCCAACTAAGTTATTGTCTGAGAAAGGTAAGCCTGGAGCCTGAGTGAAAATATTAGTGGATGTCAGGGATTTAGGAGGAGGAAGGAAGGGAAGAATGGATGAAGATCAGAGTATCTGGGGGCCATGAAACTTTTTTATGTTACTATAATGATAGATATATGTCATCATACATTTTTCAAAATGGACCTACAACAGTGAACTCTAATGTAAACTCTAAACTTTAGGTAATAATAATATATCAATACTGGTCCATCAGTTGACACAAATATGCCACACTAATGTAAGATGTTAATAATAGTAGAAACTGGGAGGTGGGTGAAGGGACATATGGGGACTTTCTACTTTTTACTCAAGTTTTCTGTAAGCTTGAAACTACTCAAAAAATTAAAGCCTATGAATGTAAAAATTCATGTCTGTGGAGTGTTTGGAACACAAGAACCACCCAATAGACAATAGCTCTCTTTATTTACTAGCTCCTTGGTAAGTAAGTCCATCACATGGAAACTTCTGTAGCTGGCTAAGGATGCCCATTGTTGTGTCAAGATTTTTCTCCCCATGCACTATCGACACTTGGGGCCAGATAAGCTGTTGCTGTGGGGGCTGTCCTGAGCGTTGTAAGATGTTTAGCAGAATATCCAATCTCTCCCAATTAGAGGCTAGGAGCAACTACTTCCTATCCCATCCTCACTCTGGGATAGCAAAAATAGTGCCCAAGGGGATAAACAAAACCACTCCCAAGTGAGAACCATGGCACAATGTGTGGAAGGAAAGTACCGGGCCCCCAAGACCTTCATCCGAGCCTCTGCCACATGAGACCAGCATTTCCAAGCTCAGTGAAATATGTACCACTGGAAATTGTTCTATCCACAGGGATTCTTCATTTCATGTTGGCTATGAGGCCAAAATGGGCTGGAAATGTTTCCTGGTTTAGCGTTATTTGAAAGCTGGGTAGTAAATCAATCTCTGCTTTTAGGAATTTGCATCCAAACTGACCCAAACAAAATGAAAACCATATGGTCGGAATAGGGGATGATACCCACCTTCTCCTACTCATTCCTTTTGAAAAACAAGCAGAGGAGCCAAGAGCGGCGAATCCTGTTGCCAAAAGGTATTTTTTTTAGCTTAGTTTTGTTGATTCAAATAAGTGCTTAGGCCATTTAGATACTTTATGGCATTTTTCCTTGCAAGAAAGAAGTTTTCAGATTAGTAATAGTTTTCTTCACTAATCTCAGTCTCAGCCACTAAACTACAATCAAAGTGTCTATTAAAAAGCAAAAGACCCTGTTATTTGTTTTTTGTTGCGCTATAAGGGGATTTTGTGTGTGTGTGTGTGCACCTTAATTGGGTTGGATTCCGTATGACTGTCTTATTGAAGTCTGAAGTCTGGGAGTTTCCAGGAAATGTGCGAAACTTGATTTGCCTGTGTGTGTTTTGATCAGGTACCAGCCAAAAGATTTATTTATTTGTTTATTTATGGAAAGAATGCAGGATTTCAGCCTAGGCCTCGGTCCAGGGGAATTCGCGGCTTAATAAAGACCAACAGCCCAATCAGCACTAGAGCTTCTCCCAGTTAGTTTCTCCCTGGTTTCCTTATCAAAGGAAAGCAGACCTTCTAAGCACGAACTTCAAATGAATCATTCTTTTTTCATCCAAACTTCTTAGCATAGCAAAAAGATAGTCTAGCTGGCAGGGCCAAGGAGAAGCAGGAGTTTGTGCGAGAGTGGTGCTCAGCTGGCTCTATCCTCAGAGAAGACCTTGGTCGCTACGCTGCCTAAAGACCCATCCCTAGGCTCGTTGAGTCTCCAGAGGGGTTGACTAGTGTTATTCATTAAAAGTGGTGTTTGTTTATGGGTCAGGTACTAGGTCAGCATTGGGTAACAGAGCTCAAACAACAGAGGTACCCCTGTGTTCTTCAATAGATTAATTTCTATGTGTTTGTAAAACACTAGGGGCTCCAGAGTGCAGAGTCTGGATGGTTTTGAACCCTGAATACACCATCAGTCACGTAAATCTCCACAGGTCTCCTACTCTGAGATTTCCATGAAGGTGGCCAGCCGGCCAGTCTGGCCAAGTATCAGAATCACTGAGGAGTTGTTTTTGATTCTGTAGATGCCCAGCTTCTACTCCAGTTCTTCTTCATCAGAGCTCAAAGGACCAGGTAGGTGCATCAACTTTAGTTTGAGGTTGGAAGCCTAGACATAGGCTATGTGAAAACAGGAGCTACAGAAGGTCACCCAACCATGTGTTCCATTGGGACAACTCATAAGTAACAGAAGTGCATGTCATGCCCAGACCTTGGTTGAATAAGAAGCGGAGAAAAAAGGTCCTTTCTTCTCTAGTTCACCTTGGATGGTCATCACCCCAAACTCCCCCAGTCATCAATCTTCTCACTCTCTTTAGAACTATGGTAGCAGTTAGCCTCCCATTGGTGCTTAATACATTAACCAATTAAGGCACTGGATATCTTATCCCATTTTCAAAGTCTCCTTGGTCAGAACCTAAATAATTATTAAAAGAAGTAACAAAACATTACTTTATCTCACCTGATTCTCACTGTGGGACTTCTGAGATTCTTATTGGGAGATTGTCAACATTATCTGCTTTTTGATCCTGTGTGCTCCTCTTGTTTTATAGGGGTGGGGGAGTCATTTGCTGTGTTGGTTGGTGGCAGAGTTGACACCATAACCCAGGTCTGACTGACTGACAGTCAGAGGCACTTTACTTGTATCATGATACAATTTGAAATTATTGTAAAGGATCACAATCTGATAATGACTGCCAGCATTCCTTGTATTCTCATGGCAAGACTCCAAATATTTTGGAGACCCTGGATTGAGGTTTGAAGGAATAGATTGAGATCTGAAGACGTAAAATTGTAGAAAATTTTGTATTTTTTCAGTGAACATTAGAGACAGTAAAAAAATTTAAAAAGCAATTTTAATTTAGCATGTCCTTCTCAATTACTGGATGATGCATCCAAATGAGAGATAACTAAACGGGGCATGGGTTCAGTGTATCTGGATCCAACATCCCTAAATATGGCTTTTTGGATATCTCTTTTCTGTTCATATATATTTATTCACTGAAAGTGTGATAATAGGGAGTACAAAGCTAGATTTGATAAAATAATCTTTTCTCTGCATTGGTCTTTGCATTACTTATTGTCTAGATTTTCCCACTTTTCTTCAAACTCCCTAACACTCTTTTGGGTGTTAATTTTAAGCAAAGAAAGCTTGCCACATTATAAAGATTGTTTGGCACCATTTTACACAAAGGTGAAAAGTTAACTTTTGGAAATGATGAGCTATTTTTCCATAAGTGTTTACTTGTGCTTTGTGGTATTCTGGATCATTCCAGTCATAAAGACTTATTACATGTAATATTTCTTGCTACCCATGAAAAGGTATTTTTAAAGAATGTATAACCAACACTCCATTTACTTTTTATTAGTATGCAGAGGATTTGTATCTAATTAATGAATGTAGTTTTACTGTAGTTTGTCATTGTAAATGGAGCGAAGTACAATATCTTCATAGCTATTCTAAAATGTACATTATGTAAGAATTGTAAATATACTTGATTAAGTACTTTGTATGCTGAAAATTGCAATAATAAGTCAATAAAATTCTCACTTCTGGCATTAAAAAAAAAAGAAGTAACAGAAGCTTGAGATTTCTGAAGGATCTAAAATAATCGCCCACAAGATAAAATTGTTCTTTGTTTTTTTTTAAGGGAAAGGGTTTATTGGTGGGGGGAAACCCGACAGACTGGAGGGAAGGGGCAAAGAAGGAAAGGAGAGAGGAGAGTGAGAAAGAGAGAGAGAGTGAGGGAGAGAGAGAGAGAGAGATGTTCAGGAACAGATCCTCTTAAAATTTTGCTGGGGCACAGGCAGGGAAGTCGGAGCAGTGAATCTCATTGGGATGGGGGTGGAGCTGACATCATTGGTTGAGCCATGGGGTCACCTGGCTTCCAGCCATGGTGGCGGGGGCTAGAGGATAAAATAGTTCTTACAATATCTTATATGAATGAAAACTGGGAGCCCTGCCAGAAAGTGGTCTTTTAGGAAGAACTTGAGCACATTCAGAATTTTAAAGATCCTTCTCTATAAACTGCCTTTATGGGAGGATTTTTAAAATGACATTGAGGAAGATGCATTTAAAATGGGATGAGATAAATGGCATAGGAAGCAAGATGCCTCCGGTCTTGTCTGGAAAGAACTGGAGGTGATGTCTCTGGGCTGACAGTACGGCAGGAAAGCTCAGTGCCTAAAACTGTAACCTCAGCCCTGCCCACCACCCACTCACTCCCTGCCCTGATGCATGGTGATGTCTGAGGTTCATGGCCCATCCCCACAGACAGCCTGTAGAGGGTACACTGTGGAAGGTAACATTGTCATCGATGGAGCTGTAGCATTCACTCCTGGGAAAATGCTACCGCGGGTGGAGCCATGTGCAGCAGGGCCCCTGTGAGCAGACACCTATGAGGGTTCAGCTACGAATTTTAATTGTAGTGGAAAGTTATCACAAAAGTCAAATCATAATCAAATGAGTTGTGGTTCTCATTGAGTAACTCTGAGTGACTTTAGGGGAATTAATAAACTCACCCATGTATTCATCCATATACTCATGAATGAGTGCCGGTTATATGCCAGAAGGTGTGAAAGCAGATGAGGATACGGGAATAACCAAAACAGAGAGCCCCATGCCCTCGCTTGGAGAGAAAGGAGACATTAAATAAAGCATCACTCAAATGCATGTAAAGCCAACTTGGGGTAGGGATTGGAAAGGGATAATAAGGAAGTCCCTTTTAGAAGGAGTGGTCAAAAAGACCTCTCAAAGTCACTAAACTGAGACCTACAGGATGATTGGGAGTTAGACAGACACAAGGCTGGGTGGGGGCATCCAATGCTGCTAACAGCAGGTGTGAGGGCTGGTTGAGAGTGGAGAAATGAGGCCTGCTGGTGATCTGCCCAAGGCTAACATGATTAGAGAACTGCCGCGGTGTGGGGTCTCAAACTCATACCCTGAAAAGCCAAGATTTTCTCACTGGGAAAGTTCTGCTTGCCTGGGAGTAGTGGTGGTGTCCAGGGGGTGAGAATGGGAGCCACTGGCTAATGTGGCGTGTGGGACGAATGCACTGGCCATGAGGAGGGTGCAGGAGAGAACCCAGTGACTGCGGTCTATATTGAACGGGCTTCTGGATGTTCACATCTGTTAGAAAGATGAAGACGGGTCTAGGTGCTAAAGTCTTCAGTGAGCGAAGGGGAGTGGCTAGGAGGTTTGCAGACAATTTCTTGTCTTGACAATTGTCTTGACAATTCCTTGGAGCCACTAGAGATTTTTCCAGAAGTGGTAACATTCCATTCTCTGAACTCTTTCATCATAGTAAAAACAACACTAGACTTAGAATCCCAAGACCCAGGTTTAGATTTTGGCCTCAGGAGCTCTCCAACAGAGCCCCTTACCTGGGACATGTCACGCTGAGCCCCTTGTCATCTGTGGAAATTCATAAATGACTCTGAGCGGGTTGGAAGGGGGTGGGGAGAGGATGACCACTCTCCCTGAAGAAGTGCAGCAGATTTCTAGCGCAATGACCTTCAAGGCTCCTTGCATGGGAGAATCACCAGGGGAATTTAAAGAAAAAATTATAAGACATCCAATAGAGATGCTGCTTTGGTCTGAGTTGGGCCAGGCTTCGGAAGTTTTTGAAAGGTTCCCCAGTGATTCTAATGGGTAGTTTGGGAATCACTTGCTGAAGAGAAACACGTGTCATTTGAGAAGCATATTCAACACACGCCACTAGAACATAAGCCCCGTTTTTCTGTTTTGTTCACCAAAATTACCCCAGTGCCCGGAATACTTGGCATACAGCAGGCATCCAATTACCTTTGAGTAGAACTGTGATTATAAATCTGACGAATGCACTGCCCCAGGGACATAAAGTATGTCCAAACTCTCACTGAACTTATTCAATTACTTAAAGATCACTGTGGTCAATCCTGGTTATAAAAATATTGGTGGCTGGTAGCCTCAAGCATAATTCCAAAATATTCAGAATTTGTTTCTATACAATGAACCATCTTCAGAACACCACCCTCCCTGTTGTGTGCATAAATATATTCAAATCTTTGTCCAGGTGCTTGTCTCACACAAAAATGAGATTTCTAAGTGCCGACATTTATGTAGGTGCTCAAACGGGAACAGGATTTATTTAAGAGAGAAAACATACATTCACACGCAGAAAGATCCATCAGTGAGTGGGCCAGAGGATTGCCCAAAGGAAAAAGGAGGGAAGGGGGAGAGAGAGAGCACCTCCAGGCATGGTCCACAGAGAAAGAGAGAGAGAGAGCTGGCTTCTTTTATGGGGTAGGGGGTCATGCCTCTGCTACATTCATGAAACCACCTGGGACTTTTGACACCTCCATAAATTCCATACAGAGTTTTCATGGTGTCTGCTCTTTAGGTCCTAGATGAAACAGGTGTATCTGAGGAAAGAGGGCATTTTGATGGACGGGTAGAGGAATACCATTACACTGGGGGCTTGCAGAGACTTCCGGCTCTCTCAGACCTAAACTAGCCACCTAGCTACACCACATCATTGCAAACACATCTCCCACTACGTGTGGGCTCAGTCTCATGAGGGGCTGTAACCAGGGAATTTATTTTCATCCCACGATCAGGGAGACCGAGACATCTTTCCCTCGCCACTCCTGCTGCACCTTGAACTTGTTTCTTACTTCAGCAGTCACAGCATAGAGACCGTCTATTTACAAATCTGCCTCCCCCCTAACAGGAAGTTCCCTGAACACAGAAAGGCTTGTATTTTCCTTGTAATTCCCGCACCTATTGGTACGACGCTGATAATAATGATGAAGTGCTTGGCTCTGAAACAATATTTTATCATCTAATGAATAAATCTGACAGCTGTCTGAGACATACTGGGGATTTTCCTCCACTGTATTTCCCCAACAACAGAGAAAGAACCAGGATTAGACCACAGAGACCAAGCAGAAATTCACTTGGTGGCTAGTGATGAGGTAACTTAGATGTGGCTGCTTTGCTGGGATAAAGATAAGGAAGGGAAAAGAAAGCTTAGCAGACTCCGGCCTTTCCCTAGCCTGCCTCGGGGATGTTGGTGCAACCAAAGCACCACCGTGAAGCTGGGAAGAAGGAAAGCGCTTACAGAGTCAAAGGTATCTGGGTCTTTCAAATTTTCCACTACATGGCCTCTTAGAAATAGCTGGAGAATGGAAATTAGTCTCCAGTCCTCTCATTAACAAGCTCAATGACGTTGGGAGAGCCGCTTACCCACTCCATGGGTGTTCTCATCTATCAAATAAATGGCTAAAAATTGCTTCCCTACCCACAGTGTCACCATCAAAATGAGTCTAGGGCATACGTAGAAAACCTGTTTACCATGAAGGTCTTCGCAGGCTCTTAGCAATGCAAGAGGTAGCAAAGCAATGCTCCCGTTGGGTTACAGTCGCTGCACTGCCCAGGGCTCCTTGGGCAGGGCCCTTGCGCAGCCCCAGGTCTAGCATGGAACTTGGAAGTGAACATTAATGAGTGGACCTGCTGTCTACATTGCCTGTTGTTACAGCTGTGACTGGCGCTCCTGCCTTTACTGAAGACAGAAGAGTCCCAGGGAAGCGAGAGGAAGATACTTAAAGCCATCCTTGTCCTCCATCACCTGAGTTTACGAGCTGTAAGGATAATCAAAGCCCCTTTGAAAATGTTGACTTACCTGCAGCAGGTGGACTAGATCTGCTGCCTGGAAAGACCTGCGAGGGTCAGAGAAGGGCTGGATGTCACCAGAGAACTTCAGCTGTCGCTATGCTCTGTGGCTATTTTCCAACATGCTCTTTTGCACAAGACTGGAGCCCCTAACTGTTCATTTCTACCCCTCCTGATAAAAATCTAAATTGCCCCACAACTGTCACTCTGGTGAGAACAGCTGTACCTAGCTTCTCCAGAAAGCTGTCTTGGACCAAGTGGCCCTGAAGCTTGCTGAACCTCTGTGTACCTTTCCTGCATGAGCCCCATAAAGTCTGCCAATTCCTTCTCAATCTTCACGGCTGCTTCAGGGTCCGTCAATGCCTGGCCTTCTAGAATGAAGACTAAGGAAAAGGGGAATGGTTAATTTTCCTCCATTGATTAAGAGACCCAGATTCTGTCTTTTGGGAAAGTAAGGTGCTGGGACAGGGAAGAAACTGGGATTTCTTATTTTTTCGACTTTCATAGTTAGTGGGGGGAAAAGACATAGTTCCTTCTCTTCTTGTTTTAATGGTTTTAGATGGGCCTGAGCCTCCTGTACTAGATTATGATAATCTCTGTTATAGCATTGATTTTGAAGACTAAATAAGTCTTCAATCTCGCTGTGGGCAGAGCCGGGACAAGTGTGAGGCCAGTGATGTAATTATTGCAGGCACAAAATCTAAGAAGGTGGCCAAAAACTCAGTAGGCAAAATAAAAAGGATTTCTATGTATATTTTAAAATTAAATACTAATGAAAAAAATCCGTGATAAGCAAAATGAATAAAACTGAGGTCAGTACTATCAAATTTTCTGTTTACTGTAGGCTCCAATGTAGCCTGGCATGGCATTGACCTTGGGTATCTAGTTCTGAGACGTTTCCTTGTTGGAGCCTCCTTCAGTTGGCACAGACTGCTCCACTGTCTGGGTGGAGCGCCCGCCCCCCGTGGGGATTTCCCTCAGCCACAGTATCCTCAAAAGTCCTCAGCATGCTCTTCGGCTCCTGCCTTCCCCTGGGACTCCATTCTCATTGGTTTAGCAACAGCAGTCAACATTTCTCACCCACAAGCCTGGGACTGAGCCTGGACCTTTGTGTTCATTACATCAGATTATCCTCAAAATTTCCACATGTACCAAGACAGCAACTCCAGGCATTCCCCCAATTTTGTGTTTCACAGCTGGGAAAGCTTGAGAGAGGTCCTGATAACAGCTGCGGGTGACGTAGCTCATGCATGGGACGGCCGCTCTCAGCCAGCCCGCTGGACCACTCCTCATAGACTACATCCACCGTGTTGTCTTCTTGCCTCTCCCCGGTCCCATCCGTGTCCCCTTCCTGGGCCTCCTGCTGTCTCTCTGTAGGAGCCTGATGTTGAGTGGGGAGCCTCACTGAAACTCATCTCGCTGAAATGGAAGGCTGGGAAGGGCCTCAGAGAGAAAGCATCCAACCCAGAGACCTTCATCATTCCTCACTTGCGGAGCAGGCAGCTTGGCTTGGAGGAAGAGGATGTGGTTTACCAGCTTCACCGAGTGGCAGCTCTGGAAGGAGCACGTGACTCTGCTTTTCCCATGGCACTGAGACCTCTGGGACTGTCTTGTCCCCTGGGATTTTTGCCCTCTGTCCCCATGTGCTATGCTTCTTTCCCCAAACTGCTCCAACTGCCACCCCTTCGAACCCACTTTCTCCCTGCTCCTGAGACGCATTCATTGACTACTTCCTGTGTACAAGGGGGTTTGCTGATATTATTGGTGGTACTGGAAAAACAAAATCAAAACCATTCCTGGCTCAGAATGAAGTTGAGCTGGAAACAAGATGGGCCAGGGTCCAGCTTCAGAGAGAACATCACTTTCTAGTTCTAGTCGGCTTCCACGTACACAGCTTTGGGTGCCCAACACCATCCCTGAAGTAAACTCGGCTCTGTTTGCATGGGGCTTGTTGAGAACGGGGAAGGCAGATAGCCAAAAACGCTCTCCACTCCAGCCTGCCAGAGCCCAACCTTTCCTCTCTGAGAGCTGCAATTACAGGCCCTAGAATCAACACAGGAGCCGTCTTTACAAGGCTTCATTAAAGGGCACCTCGTTTCCCTCTCACTCACTCCCAGAAGCTCCTTAATAGATTCGTGGGTCAACATCTTGGAATGTGCCTTGGAAAAGGGATAGGAAAGATGAAAGGAAAGTTTCCATGAGGGGAGGGAGATTTAGGGCCCAAGAGTAGCCTGAACCGCCCCAGCTCTCATTAGAGAATGGCAGGCTCTGTGGTTGCCTCTCTCCTGGTGGTTCCCAGGATCGACCCACGGGCACAGATAATGTGACCAGTACCGAAGTCACTGCTCATTTCTTGCTAGTGGTGCTCAGAGAAGGGGCTATTTAAAATATCTGATGCAACACGACAACCACCATCCAGTAGAAGGAACAGCACTGATTGGAACTGATTGGAATTTGTTCCTCTTCCTTCCACTTTTTAAACAGAAGCAAAGAATCGGCTTCCATGAAATCCTTTAGCAGTTCCTAGAGAGAAAGAGCTCCTCACTTCGTTGTGATCTCAGCCCATCAGCAGCAGGCCGGGCTGCTGGGAGGCACCACTCATTAAAGTAGACCAGAAAGTCATTTTCAGGGAGGCTAAGGGGAAAACCGAAACTGGATTGGGCAGAACATGCACCTCCCATATCCAAAATTAGATCCTGGCAACACATGATCTCACTGCTCCTCACCTTGAACTTCACTGGGTGGCCAAACAATCCAAGTAACTCCTGATGAACTGTGCCTGAGCCAGCATCAGAGTTTCCAGGCAAAGCCCATCCTTGAAAACTGACTTGACTGTAGGAAACGACTGTATTTTAAAGGGATCATTTTCTTTGTTTTTTTAAAAAAACCCTACATTCGTTTTTTTGTTTGTTTGTTTGTTTTTTGTTTTTTACTTCTTTAATTTTTTTAAAAAATGTGTTTCAGGGGCAGAGAAACAGAGGGAGAGATACAGCAAGAGAGACAGACAGAGCTCCCACCCACAGGTCCACTCCCCGAAATGCCTACAATGACCAGGGCTGGTCTGGGGCCAGAGCCAGAAGCCAGGAAGGCCATCCAGATCTGCCACTAGGGAGACAGGAACCCAGAGACTGGAACCATCACCTCTGCCTCCTAGGCTCTGCTTTGGCTGGAAGGTTGAGTCAGGCCCCAGAGCCTGGAATATCTTAACCACTAGGATGTCTTAACCACTAGGCAAGCGCTTGCAGCTGATTTTTACTTTCCAAACAAAAATACTTATTATAGAATTCATTTTTTCCCTTGGTTCTATCTTCGCAATCTGTGTCCGTGATATTGTAGGGCACATGAAGATTCCTGTGGCTAGCTGGTTCCAGGCTGCGCCTCCACATCCCCCAGAACTGAGCCAGCACAGCCCGCTGCTCAGATCTGGGTTGTCTCCTTTAGAAAACCACAATACAGACAACTTGAAAAGTAGAGAGGCCTGAGAAAGAGAGAAGCCCCTTACCGTTTTGTTACTTTCACATTGGGATTAAATGCAGTTCTGCTGATGCAACAGTTGCTTCATACATTTTTTAGAAAATATTGATTCCACATGGAACACTGGAGGTCATTTAAAACGCTGGGGCCATGTGCCATGCTGCAAATGGACTTTGAAAGCCATGAGAGGAGGGGCAAGAGAACTTCTAAATATAATAAACTTCCCAAAAAAGACAATCTCAAATCTAACTGAAGCTCTACTATTTTTGAAAGTGGAAATCCCCGTTTTTGCCACACAGCCCTGTGGTGGAGCCATCTAAGAATTAACTTCTGTGCCTGCAAGAAGAGAAAGCTCATCCTTTGCTGAATGCCTTGGTCACTCCTCTTCCTTCCTGTCACCCACAGGGCAGCAAGCACCACCAGTTACATGTGACCCCTGGTGCCTGCCATCCTGGGAGCTGAATCCCATGTGCTGCTGTGGTTCTCACTCACCCGGGTGTTTTTCTTTAAAGAATTTCCTTGCAGTCTTCATTTCTGTTCTTTACTAGTATCTGGACTGGTGCCAACACTTCGCCATGAAACAACTTGTATTTGATGAAAAAAAAAAATGAGGCTTGTTTTTGGAAAATACACTTCATTGGCGAGGACCTCAAAAAGTTCATGGTAAAATGGAATTAAAAAATAAGCTTCTTTTGGTGCGAAAAAAAATTATGACACCCATAATACACATTTTTCATGAACTTTTTGGAGATCCTTCATAGGATGGGTTTTCAAAATTTTTTCTGCTCCAGAGTAAACTTACATTTTAATTCATTTAATTCATTTTTCATGAACTTACTGAAGTCCACTCAGACATGACTCTGACCTTCACCATGCTTGAAGGAGAAATGCGACAGGTTCCTTTTGTGCATTTTAAACAAAGGAGAGTAACTTTATAAAGAAGGCCCAGCTCGGCCATGTCCTTGCACTCTCCCGCAAAGTGCATTTCCACATTCAGTTTGAGTTGGGCTATATTTAGGCTGCCTAGGCGCCTGCCTGGGGCCACTTCTGCATGCCTACCGTTGGCAGCAATAGCCGCTGCAAAAACTGGCCCCGCCCCGCCGTCCCCAGCAAAGCTCCTCAAGCTTCCACTACTGGACAGCCTCGGGGTGACAGTGGACAGGCACAGGATCCCCAGCAAAGCAAACTGCTGTCACCTCTTTTCAGAAAAATTTGGACCACAGTTTCCTCATTATTTCCACTGCTGAGCTCTGATACATGTAATAGTCGAGCCTCCAAGTGTGCAGCTTCCGCTTTGTGAACTTAAGCAGCTACCACCTAAAAACAAGCAGAGAGGGGCCAGTGCCAACACTTCGTGTCCCATCTGTTCCTCTGCCAGTCCAGCTCCCTGTTAATGGCCTGGGAAAGCAGTGGAAGATGGTCCAAGTGCTTGGGCTCCTGCACTCATGTGGGAGACCTGGAAGAAGCTCCTGGTTCCTGGCTTCAGATTGGCCCAGCTCCAGCCATTGAAGCCATTTGGGAGTGAACCAGTAGATGGAAGATCTCTCTTTTTTGCCTCTGCCTCTCCCTGTCTATAACTCTACCTCTCAAATAAATTTAAAACACCTTTTTCTTAAAATATGCAGAGGGCCAGTACTGTGGCACAGCAAGTTAAAGCCCTGGCTGGGCTAAAGCCATATGGGCGCTGGTTCTAGTCCCAGCTGCTCCTCTTCCAATCCCTCTCTCTGTTATGGCTTGGGAAAGCAGTAGAAGACGGCCCAAGTCCTTGGGCCTCTGCACTTATGTAGGAGACTCGGAATAAGTTCCTGGCTCCTGGCTTCTGATTGGAGCAGCTCTGGCTGTTGTGGCCAATTGGGGAGTGAACCAGCATATGGAAGACCTCTCTCTGTCTCTACCTCTCTCTGTAACTCTGTCTTTCAAATAAATAAAATAAATCTTTTAAAAAATGCAGAGAAAAAAGTGAATATGTACAGGTTCTTTTGCTTGTCATTATTCACTAAGCAATACAGTGTGACAAGTATTTACACAATGTTAGGTATTGAAAGTAATGTGGAAATGATTTAAGGTGTGCAGGATGATGTGCACAGGTTAGATGCAAGCACTATGCCATTTCACATACAGGACTTGCGTGTCTGTGAATTTGGCTATCCTTGGGGGTCCTGGAACCCATCTGAGCCTCCATGGTACTGAGGGACATCTGTCTCTCATAAGCCTCTCAGTGTTAAGAGAGAATGGCTAAAAATCACATCTGACAAAGCCCAAGACAGAGAGCTCCCACTGCTGATTAGTGTTTATCTGCAGGGGCGAGTATTTGGCCTAGAGATTAAGCCACGGGTTGAGATGCCTGAGTCCCATATCAGGAGGAGTGCACGTGTTCAACTCTCGGCTTCACTCCTATTTCCTGCTGCCTGCTAATTCTCCTCTTGGGAGGCAGCAGTGATGGCTCACCTAGGTTGGGTCCCTGCCTCTTCATGCAAAGACCCACATGGAGTTCCTGGCTTCCTGCTCCAGCTCTTGTCCTGCCTGTTGTGGACATTTTGGGAAGTGAAACAGCACATGGGGTATCTCTCTTTGTCTGTCTGTCTCTGCCTTTGAGATAAATAAATAATAATGACGTGTATCATTATAATTACTCTGTAATATCTCTGCGCTTCTGTCATTATTAGGTTCCTTCCTGATTTATTCAATAAAAGATCAAGTAGTACAGCCATGAGCCTGGTGGCCCAGTGAGGGCAAGGACAAGCAGCCTTCTGTCCACACTGTGTCTGGTGCTTTCAAAAATTAGCTCCTTTTCTGATTACGTAGGTAATTCACCCTTACATCAGAAATTCTAAAAAGTATCAGGAAGGAAATAAAATTACTGATGCAGATCACCCATCTCCAAACTGTCACTGTAAAACATTTTGGGAAATACGTTTCTAGAATCTTTTTTTTTTTGACAGGCAGAGTTAGACAGTGAGAGAGACAGACAGAGAGAAAGGTCTTCCTTCTGTTGGTTCACCCCCCAAATGGCCGCTAGGCCCAGCACGCTGCGCTGATCTGAAGCCAGGAGCCAGGTGCTTCCTCCTGGTCTCCCATGTGGGTGCAGGGCCCAAGCACTTGGGCCATCCTCCACTGCCTTCCCAGACCACAGCAGAGAGCTGGACTGGAAGAGGAACAACTGGGACAGAACCAGCGCCCCAACTGGGACTAGAACTCGGGGTACCGGCACTTACTAGGATTAGCGTAGTAAGCCGCGGCGCCGGCCTCTAGAATCATTTTCTATGCCTTTAAACATCCCTTGCTGTTCCTACCCCTGTAGGTAGTTGGGACCATGCTAGGCATACTGTTTTGTAACAAGACATCTGAAATTCATGATATTGCTATCATCTTCCCAACGTTTAACCATACTCATCTTTGTTTTATTTGCCTCTCCAAAAGCCCAAAAAGATAGCCAAGGCAGGTGCAATCAGCTCCACTTTACAGATTAGGAAACTGAGACACGAAAATGACACGACTGAGGCCACAGAGCAGCTCAGCTTCGGTCTCCCAGCCACCAGGGCCATGCTGCTCCTCTGCATCAGGAAAAGAGGCCAAGGAGCACAAGCCGGCGTCAACACCGTCCTCTGCAGGGCATAGCGGCGCGAACCAGAGGCCGTCGCTATCACCACTCCTCAGAGCAGAAGGAGTTGGATAACAAGTTACAGTGATGGCAATGAGACCAAGAATGTACCAATGAGAGAAAACACAATTTTTTTTTCTGGAATTTATAAACATTGGGAAATTCTTTGAAAATATTGAATTCTCATCTTTTATAGTATAAATTAGTATAATTCCTGTGGAAAACTGGTAAAATATAATGAACATACAACTATTCTTTTTTTTAACTTTTATTTAATGAATATAAATTTCCAAAGCACAGCTTATGGATTACAATGGCTTCCCCCTCCATAACTTCCCTCCCACCCACAACCTTCCCCTTTCTCGCTCCTTCTCCCCTTACATTCACATCGAGATTCATTTTCATTTCTCTTATATACAGAAGATCAGTTTATTATATATTAAGTAAAGATTTCAACAGTTTGCACCCACATAGAAATACAAAGTGAAAAATACTGTTTGGGTACCAGTTACAGCATTAAATCACAATATATAGCACATTAAGGACCGAGATCCTACATGAGGAGTAAGTGCACAGTGACTCCTATTGTTGACTTAACAATTTGACACTCTTGTTTATGGCCTCAGTAATCTCCCTGAGCTCCAGTCATGAGCTGCCAGGGCTATGGAAGCCTTTTGAGTTCACCGACTCTGATCATATTTAGACAAGGTCATAGTCAAAGTGGAAGTTCACTCCTTCCTTCAGAGAAAGGTACCTCCTTCTTTGATGACCCATTCTTTCCACTGGGATCTCACTCATGGAGATCTTTCATTTAGGTCATTTTTTTTTTCCCAGAGCGTCTTGATTTTCCATGCCTGCAATACTCTCATGGGCTTTTCTGCAGGATCCGAATGTCCTAAGGGCTGATTCTGAGGCCAGAGTGCTGTTTAGGACATCCGCCATTCTATAAGTCTGCTAACATACAACTATTCTAACGCCCAGTATCTCCTAAGAGCAGAGCAAAGTTCAACAAAGGACGATATGTGGATCAAGTCTGATCTCTGTAAGTAGAATTTTACTGAAGCCCAGACAAACCCATTTGTGTATTATCGAAGGTGATTTTTCCCAATGATGTAACTGGGTAACTGTGGCTGAGCACATGAAATCCTAAACTATTTACTGCGTGACCCTTTGCAGAAAAAGTGCCACTCTGTGCCTGAGAAAAGAAATGGGTACATCACAAAAGGGCATGCTTGAAAATGTTTTCAATAGTTTTATACACAATCATCAAAAGCTGAAACCCACCCAAATACCTGCTAACAGTAGAACAAATGAATATTGGTATATTTATACAATAGAATACTATACAATGGTGAAAAGTAACCAACTATTGTTACCTACAACAAGAAGGATGTATTTCACAAACACAATGTTGGATTAACTAAGATAGACACAAGAGAGTACCTGTAAATGATTCCATTTATATGAAGTCCAAGGACAGTCAAACTGAATCCATGGTAAGTGTTAGCTACCTCAGGGGTGTTTGTTGACTGCAAAAAGAGATAAGAGAGTCTTCTAGGATGCCAGTTATGTTCATATCTTAATCTGAGTAGTAGTCAAACAGTGCATCTGTATTTTTGAAGTCATTAAATACTGGCCGGCACCGTGGCTTAACAGGCTAATCCTCCGCCTTGCGGCGCCGGCACACCAGGTTCTAGTCCCGGTTGGGGCACTGGATTCTATCCTGGTTGCCCCTCTTCCAGGCCAGCTCTCTGCTATGGCCTGGGAGTGCAGTAGAGGATGGCCCAAGTCCTTGGGCTCCTGCACCCGCATGGGAGACCAGGAGAAGCACCTGGCTCCTGGCTTCGGATCAGCGCGGTGCACTGGCCGCAGCACGCCAGCCGCAGTGGCCATTGGAGGGTGAACCAACGGCAAAAAGGAAGACCTTTCTCTCTGTCTCTCTCTCTCTCACTATCCACTCTGCCTGTCAAAAAAAAAAAAAAAAGATTAAATACCACACTTAAAAATATGTTAAGCCTGAAAAAAAGCTTGAAAGGAAACTTGCAAAGCGTAAGAAATATTAAAAAGAGCTGATAAAAACACTGCAGGAAAAATCTATCCTTTTTTTCAGATGTGATGTTACTACAGAAGTCTCCAATTGGAGAGAATAAGGTGATAAGATTTTTATTAGCAAAATTAATGTAACCATATGAATCCAGTAAGAGAAAGTTCATACTAGCAATGGAGAAGCTTCATGATCAATTCTCTCAATGACTTCTTTATATTCAAATGCTTCATTCTTTTTAGCCATTTCTATGTACAGTCATCCCTTGATATTTGCAGGGCCTTGGGTCCAAGAGCTCTCTAAGAAAACCAGAATCCACAGGTGCTCAAGTCCCTTGTACAAAATGGTGTCATATTTGCACATAGCCAAGCATGCCCCCCACATGCTCACAGGCTGTAATAGTACATAGCTAACTGACCATACCTAATACAATGTACCTAACATACTTGCCTAATGCTATGTACATGGATGTTACACAATCACATTCAGGAATCATGATAAGAAAAAGTCTGCATACACACAGTACAGACAACCATCCCTGCTTTAATATTTCCAGTCTGCAGTTGGTTGAATCCATGGATAAAGAGGACGGATTGTGTTTATATTTATACTGACTGCTTCCTGTGCCTAGAACTTCGGTCCCCTGCACATCCGTGTAAGCATTCCCTCATTTCCTTCAAGTCGTTGCTCAAATCTCACTGTCTCAGTGCAGACCTACAAACACTCTCATCTCGGTATTATAGATTCCCTTAGGCTGATGTATTTTTTTCTACTGTGCATATCCCTCCCTTCTGCACTATGCACGCATGCCTATTGTCTATCTCTTCCCCCGGTAAACTGAACTCCACGTTAGCAGAGATTCATTTTGGCCTTGTTTACTTCTCCATCTCTGGCACGAGGCAGGCATGCAATAACTATTTGTTTCATGAGTAAGTTGAATGTAGGTGGCAGTCAACCATTCTTTCAGCATTAGTATTTAGAATCACTATGACCCATAGATTCTTTCCAAAAAGATTGCAATAATTTGCATTCCCAACTAGTAAGAGCATACTTATTTTCCCCTATTATTAACATTGTATGCTTTCAGTCTTTTTAATTGTGGGTTATTTGCATGGTATAAATATACTTCATTGGTTTTTAATGTCCTATGTTTATCAATCATTGTGTTTTCACTTTTAGGAATTGCCTGTTTGGGGAGAGTTGTCTTTTTTTAAATTTTACAAAGTGACTCAATCCCCTCTCTACAACATGTAGTCTGAATTCTTTATTCTAGTTCCCACTTTGTCTTCGGAACATTCAACTTGAAGCATTTCAGTACATTTCTGTTCAGGAAATGTAAGAATGTGAATGTTCTTTTTTATTAAGTAGATGGAAAAAAAGATGTTTGTTTTCTAGACAAACTTTATGAGGCCTTTTTTCAGTAAAGGATTATCTTCGGTCAAGGCTTTTAATCAAATTGCTATTGTACTTAGTAGCAAGGACAGGAAACTGTCAACATGTGACTTTATGCACAGTCTTGTCTCTTGGGAACTGGGGAAGGAAAGATAATTGCTAGGCTAGGTTTACATAATTGGGCCTATAGCAGAACTCTTCGTAAGTCAGTGATAAATGACAACCTTTTTCTTTTTCTTTGTTTTTAGTAAAAGAGACAACCCAATTAATCTCCAGGGTAACCAAGCCATGTAAGCAAAGAGTGACAGCTTCATAAAACAGTGTATTTCATTTGTATAACGATTTGTAGTGTTCAAACTTTTATCAATGTCATCAGATTTGATCCTTAAAAACAAAATTAACTTTTTTGTTAAAGGCAAACAGAAGTTCATGGAAGCTAACTATGACAACCAGGATCTCCTGTAGATTCTGTGATAGAGCCCGCCCCCAAAGCTCTTAAATTATTTCAGATTTCAATAGTTTACTATGTTAAAGTCAGAACATGGTATTAGCATATCAAATTGAACAGGTTGGGCCTGAAGATAATTTCTCCTTTTTGTTCTAATAAAATGTAAGTTCTTGTCCATCTGCTATCTTACCAGAACACAGACATCTACCTGCAGCCTACTCTTGTCCCAGACCAGTGTCTATTCTTTAAAGAATGCAAGCCTACAGTGTCAAAATAAAAGGCTTCTAGAAAGTTGTACTCTATTCTTTCAACCTCCACTACAACCAGCAAGTAGGCTACAGTACATATTATTAAGGTAGGGTCCATTTACATAATTTCAAACAACTGGGCTTCTTTAGCTTTATAAACCAAGCTTAAGTCCATATCCACCCCCGTGTTCCTGACTCAGCTGGCCCCTGCCATTCTTAACTAATCCCATTTGTGCTGGTATTTTTAATCTTTTAGGCCACCTGTTTCCAAATACTCTTTATCAAGGCCCAGCCAGGTGAGCATTCCGTTCTACCCTCCCTAGTTCACTTCCCATTTTTTTACTTGTATATTTCAGAGTTTGGTTTCATTGAGTCATAAACTGGACAGCAACTCAAACTTTCCCTTTATTTTAAATAATTCTGGCTTTGGCCACTTCCTTAGCCTGTGATATGAGAAGACCTTGGTCTGCCAAATAAGAGTTGGCCAGCAAAGTTGTGTATCAGCCTCAGCCTGGAGACCCACTTGTATCATCAGCATTGCTTCCTGCCAGTAACCTAAGGGCCTCGGGCAGTCTGGGGGAAAGGTCTGGAGAATTGTGGTGTTTTTCCTGTGCCATATAAGACGATGGGACTTTTGGCTTGAAACCACATATGGGACTTGCTCATAGATTTGTTCCAGAATATCTGCTTGTCTACTGGTAACACCTTGTCAACTAAATAAAAATATGTAGAGGTTTTCTTAGAGTGCTTGTAGTTACTGTCTATTAAAACAGGCTGCTTCTTGCATTACTCTAAAAGAAAACTGGTTAACTGGTATATTTATGAATTGTAATTTAACACAGTACAATCCTAGGACAGCAGAAAATTTCTCTGGGGTGGTAGCATGGCAAAAATTTTGAAAATAATACTGGGGCCAGCACTGTGACTTACTGGGTAAAGCCACCATCTGCAGTGCCAGCATCCCATATGGGCATCAGTTCAAGTCCCAGCTGCTCCACTTCTGATCTAGCTCTCTGCTATGGCCTGAGAAATCAGTAGAAGATGGCCCAAGTCCTTGGGCCCCTGCACTCACATGGGAGACCTGGAAGAAGCTCTAGGCTCCTGGCTTTGGACCAGCACAGCTCTGGCCCTTGCCATCTGGGAACTGAAACAGCAGTTGGAAGACCTCTCTCTCTCTGTAACTCTGCCTTTCAAATATATATATATATATATATATATATATATATATACACACACACACAATACATATATACATATATGTATATATACATATACATATATACATATATATATAAAGAAAATAATACTCTAATCTGCACACCAAATTTGTGTTATATGTTTCCTCAAATTAGGTCACTGTCATCTGCTTAGAATGTATAGTCAAAGGCAGTGACTCTATCTAAGTTTCTCCACCTAATTCTGCCCAGGATTTAAAGCATTCATGTGATAATTTCATTTGGATATTCAGCCATAGTGGCTTGGGCTTTAACAATTGGAGAAAGAGATTTCCTGTGTTAGGCCAAAATGATGAAATTCATTCTTTGATCTCTCCTTCCAATCTAGCTCCTTCTCAATAGTCAGCTTTATTAAAGTATAATTGACAAGGATATGTGGGATATATTGATGATATGCAACAGGATGTTTTGATACATGTATACATTGTGAAGTGATTACCACAATCAAGTTAATTCACATATTCATCACCTCACGTATTTTTCCTATTCTGTGTGTGGTGAGAACACACCAGATCTACTCTCCTAGCAAATTTCCAATACATATGACAGTATTAGTCAAGACACAGGCTGAGTGATCTCCAGAACTTACTTAACCTGCCCAACTCCATCCCATGGCTCCTTGCCAGCATGCACACACTAAACAAAACAGAATGGGAGCCCATGGCAACAAATATTTACCAATGAACAGCGAGATTTAGGTTTTGACAAAAGCAAGTTAGAAAAGATTCCATTAGGACTGCCCCACCTTCACAATATCTAATATAGAACTGGTACATTTGTTCTAGGAGATGATGTGTTAAAGACATACAAATACCCTTAGCCCGCGAGACCTCAGTGGCTTGGTCTCCCCCTACCAGTCCCTCCATTTACTGGGAGCTTCTCTGTCTCCTACTCAAAGAAAACTTAGCTTCTTCTCTTCTCACCATTGCATCTGGTCTCATAAATTGTCATCGACACCAGGACACCAATATGACCTCAGCTCACCAGTTTTCCCACAACATTTTCTTTATGTGAACATTTACACTGATTCTATGTCTTAGCTATAAGGAATATTACTGCTCTGAATGTGGGAATGCAAATATCTCTCCAACATGCTGATTTCATATAGAAAAAAGAGGTTTATTATGGCGCAGGCTCTGGTCAAAATCAAGAGGCTCATCGGGTGATTGCCTCCTTGCTGACAGAGTCCCAAGGAACCAGGGCACCAGAGACAGGGAGTACACATGTGTGTGTGTATGTACATGTGTTGATCCTGGTCTCTCTCCCTCTTCCTATCAAGCTACCAGTATCCTACCATGGGGACCCCCAGCCTGGTGACCTTAGGGAATCCTAATAATTTCTCCCAAGCCCCACCTCTCAACACCATAGTGTATTAAGTTCCCACCCTCTTGGTAGCTCACAATGGGGATTAAATGTCAACGTGAGTGTGTCAGTCAACTTCTCATAACCATAATGAAATAGCTGTTACAGGCTGCTTGAGAAGAAAAAAAGGCTTATTTAGCTCAGAGTCTCAGTAACTTAGTGCAGCCCCTGTGATGACTGCCACTCCTTGGTTGCTCCACCTCATGGCGCAAACATCAATGGATGGAGGGCACACAAGAGCAATCAAGTGCTTCTACCTTGAACTAGGAGCAAAACAGAGCTGAGAGGTCGTGGTGGCTTCTCTTGGGCATTCCCCAGGTGATTAATGATGCTGGGCATTTTTTTTTCATATAAGGGTTGTCATCTATATGGCTTTTTTTAAAAAAAAAAATTTCTACTGAGAGCTTTTGTCTGTGTTTTTAATTTTTTTATTGCTATTGAATTGTTGAGCCCCTTATATATTTTGGATATTAACTTCCTATCAGATACATGGTTTGGAAACATGTTCTCCCATTCTGAAGGCTGTCTCTTCTCTCTCTTGATGGTTCTCTTTGCTGTGCAGGAACTTTTTAGTTAGCTATAATTTGATTTGTCTGTTTTTGCTTTTGTTATCTGTGTTTTGGGGATCATATCGAAAAATCATTGCCCAGACCAATGTCAAGAGGCTTTTCCCCTGTTTTATCTCTTAGTGGTCTTAAAGTTTCAGTTTTTATGTTTAGGCTTTTAATCCATTTTGAGTTGATTTTTTTATGGTGTGAGATATGGGTCCAATTTCATTATTCTGCAAATGGCGATTGAGTTTTGCCAGGATTATGTATTGAAAAGACTGTCCTTTCCCCGAGTGAGTGTTCTTGGTACCTTTACTGAAGATTACTGACCATACATGCAGGGATTTATTTCTTGGTTCCCTATTCAGTTCTGTTGATCTATATGTATGCTTTGCTGCCATACTGTTTTGATTACCGTAGTTTGTGGTATGTTTTGGAATCTGGCACATGATGCCTCCACCTTTGTTCTTTTGCTCAAGGATGCTTTAACTATTTCAGATCTTTTGTGATTAATATGAATTTTAGTCTTTTTTTGTATTTCTACTAAAAATGCTACTAGAAATGTGATAGGTATTCATGAGACTGTAAATCACTTTGAGTAGTGTGGACACTTAAACAATATCTATCAACCAATAGGACATGGGCTATCCTTTCACTTGTTTAAATCTGCTTCAGTTTCTCTCAGTTTTCAATGTAGAGATCATTCACCACCTTTGTTAAATTTATTCCTAAGGATTTTTAATGTATTGAAAATGAGGATTTTTTCTTGTTTTTTTTTTTTTTTGATACTTACTTGCTAGTGTATGGAAACACAACTGATTTTTGTATGTTGATTTTTTTTCAAGATTTACTTATTTATTTGAGAGGCAAAGTTACAGGCAGAGAGACAGAGAGAGGGAGAGGGAGAGATCTTTCATCCACTGGCTCACTCCCCAAATGGTCGCAATGATCAGAGCTGGGCCAATCTGAATCCAGGAGCCAGGAGCTTCTTCCAGGTCTCCTATGAGGGTACAGGGGCCCCAAGCACTTGGGCCATCTTCCACTGCTTTCCCAGGCCATTAGCAGGGAGCTGGATCAGAAATGAAGCAGCCAAGACTCAAACCAGTGCTCATAATGAGATGCCAGCATAATAGGAAGAGGCTTAACCTATTATGTCACCATTCCATCCCCTATATGTTAATTTTGTATTCTACAACTTTATCAAATTTGTTTATTCTAAGACCTTTTTGGTGGAGTCTTTAAGGTTTTCTCTATGTAAGATTATGCCATCTGCAAAAAGAGAAAATTTTACTTTTTCCTCTCCAATCTGGATGTATGTGATTTATTTTTTGGTACCTAATAGCCCTGACTAGGACTTTCAGTACTACATTGAATAGAATGGTAAGAGTGAGTGTCCTTAGCTTGTTCCTGATCTTTAGAGGAAAAACTAAACTTTTCATCAATAAATATGTTAGCTTTGTACTTGTCATGTATGGTCTCTATTATGTTGAGGTATATTCTCTATACAGCTAACTTTTTTTTTTTTATCATGAAACAATATTGAATTTGGTCAAATGCTTCACTTACATTTTTTATCCTTCTTTCTATTAAAATGGTACATCACATATATTGATTTGCATATGATGGATCATCATTGTATCCAAGTGATAAATCACACCTGATCATTGTGTGTGATTTTTTCAATGTTCCTCTGATCTCAGCGTGATAGTTTTGGACGGAGATTTTTGTATCTAGGTTATTTGAGATATCAGCTTATAATTTTCCTTTCCTGTAGTGTCTTTGGTTTTGATATAGGATGGAAATGTTCTCTCTTCCTTGGGTGTTTGGAAGAGTTTAAGAAGTATTGGCATTAGCCAGCACCGTGGCTCAACAGGCTAATCCTCCGCCTACCGGCGCCGGCACACCAGGTTCTAGTCCCGGTCGGGGCACCGGATTCTGTCCCGGTTGCCCCTCTTCCAGGCCAGCTCTCTGCTATGGCCTGGGAGTGCAGTGGAGGATGGCCCAAGTGCTTGGGCCCTGCACCCCATGGGAGACCAGGAGAAGCACCTGGCTCCTGCCTTCAGATCAGTGCGGTGCACCGGCCGCAGCACGCTGGCCGTGGCAGCCATTGGAGGGTGAACCAACGGCAAAGGAATACCTTTCTCTCTGTCTCTCTCACTGTCCACTCTGCCTGTCAAAAAAAAAAAAAAAAAAGAAGTATTGGCATTAATTCTTCTTCAAATGTTTGTTAAAACTCACCAGTGAAGTTCTCAGGTCACGAGTTTTTCTCTGTTGGACATGATTTGATAGTTGATTCAATCACTTTATTCATTATTGATTGTTCATATTTTCTATTTCTTCATGATTCAGTATTGGTAGGCTGTGTTTCTAGGAATTCTCCATTTCTACTAGAGTGTTGGTTATGACTGTTTATATGGTTTCTTATGACCCTTTGTATTTCTGAGGCATCAGTTCTGTGGTAGCTCCTCTTTCATTCATAATTGTATTTAGTTGAGTCTTAGTCTTTTTTCTAAGTTAGTCTAGGGAAAGGCTTGTAATTTTATCTCTTGACAAAAAAACTCTTAGTTCCACTGAATTTTTCCCTTGTTTTACAGCCTCTATTTCAGTTGTTCCTACTCTGCTCTTTTTAGTATTTCCTTCCTTCTGCTAACTTTGGACTTAAGATGTTCTTCTTTTGCTAGCTGTGTAAAGTTAGGTTGTTTATACAAGATCATTATTTATGTAGCTGTTTGTTGCTATAAACTGACCTCTTACAATATATTTTGTTGAATCCTATGTTTTGATATGCTGTTTTTCCCTTTTAATTTGTCTCAATTCCTTTTTTCTTGGATTCGTTTGTTTTTCAGGACTATATTCTTTAATGTCTACATATTTTTTAATTTTCCTGTTATTGACTTCTAGTTTCATACCATTGTGGTTGAAAAAGATACTTGAAGGGGCCGGCACTGTGGCTCAGAATGTTAAAGCTCCGGTCTGCCATGCTGGCTTCCCATATGGGTGCCGGTTCAAGTCCCAGCTGCTCCACTTCTGATCCAGCTCTCTGCTATGGCCTGGGAAAGCAGTAGAGGATGGCCCAAGTCCTTGGGCTCCTGGCTCCTGGCTTCAGATTGGCTCAGCTCCAACCATTGCAGCCATTTGGGAAGTGAACCAGCGGATGGGTGACCTCTCTCTCTTTCTCTGCTTCTGCCTCTCTCTCTCTCTCTCTCTGCCTCTGCTTCTCTCTCTGTGTAACTCTGCCTTTCAAATAAATGGATAAATCTTAAGAAAAAAGAGAAATACCTGATATGATTTCAATCTTAAACATTTTTAGCATTTTTTTCTGGCATAACATTTGATTTTCCTGGGGAATGTTCCATGTGCACTTGAAAGGAATGGGAATTCTGCTGCTGTCAGGTGAAATGAGTGTTATTAGATTCATTTGGTCTGTTGTGTTTTTCAAATCTACTGTGTCCTTTCTGATTTTCTGTCAGGACAATCTCTACACTGTTGAAAGTGGAGTATTGAAGTCCCCTACTGTTCTAATGTTATCTATTTCTCCCTTGAGCTCTGTTCATGTTTGCTTGATGTATTTACATGTTCCAATGTTGGTGTCTTTATATTTCGTTATTATATCCTCCTGATGAATATCCCTTCATCATTATAGAGTAACCTCCTTTGTCTCCTGTGCTCTTGTCTTGTGACTTACTAAAAGTCTGCTTTATCTCATGTCAGTGTAGCCACACCTGCTCTGCTTTGGTTACATTTGCACACGATATCTCATTCTAGCCCCTCACTTTCAGCTTGTGCGTGCCCTTAATACTAAAGTGAGTCTTTTTGAAGCAGCATATAGTTTGGTCTTTTTTTTTTTTAAAGAAATCCATTCAGCCACTTTATGTCTTTAGATTGGAGAACTTAATCCACTTAGATTTAAACCAATTTTCGATAGGCAATAACTTACTACTGCCATTTTGTTCGTTGTTTTCTGAAGTTTTTTTTTTTTTAAGTTCTGTTGTTCTGTTATTCTTCTCTTTATCTTCTTCTTCTGTATTTAATTTTTTTCTATTAGTAGTAGTTATAGCTTTTCTTCTCCCTTTCTTTTATGTATCTATTATAGGTTTCTGTTTGTTATGGTTACAATGAAACTTACATAAAACATCTATTATAAATTTTGAGCTAACAACAACTTAACTTACTGCATATAAAAATTGTATACTTTAACTTCTCTTCCCCACACATTTTATGTCACAATTTTCCTCTTTTGTGTATTATGCATAAATTAACAAATTATAGAAGTAGCTATATTAATACTTTTATCCTTTAACATTTGTACTAGAGTAAAATGTTATTTATATGCCATCATTACAATGTTTTAGAAGTCTGAATTTGACAATATACTCATCTTTACAGTGAGTTTAATACTTCCATACATTCTTATGTTGTTAGTTAGGGTCCCTTGATTTCAATTTAAAGAACTCTCTTTAGCATTTCTTGTAAGGCAGGTCTGGGTAATTAATGCCCAGGGCTTTTATTTATCTGGGAAAGTCTTTATCACTCTTTCCTTTCTGAAGAACACCTTTATAGAGTTTTACTATTATTGATTGACTATTTTTGCCTTTCAGTACTTTGAATACTCATATGTTATCCCATCCTTTCCTGGACTATAAGGTCTCTGTTCAGAAATCTATTGAAAGTCTAATGGAAGTTCTGTTATATATAAAATGAATTGCTTTTCTCTTGCTACTTTCAAGATTCTGTCTTTGACTTTAACTTTTGAGATTTTTATCACAATGTATTTAAGTGAATATCTTCATATTTAATTTATTTTTAATATTTTTCATCTTTCACTATTTCTTTAAATGTATTTGCAGTCCCTTCTTCCTCTGCTCCTTTTGAGTTTCCCATTATGCACATATCAGTTCACTTGATCATGTCCCAAAGGCTTTCTTCACCCTTTTGTTCTTTTTTATTTCCCCCCTCAGTGGGTGATTTTGGATGACCTGTCTTCAAATTCACTAACTCTTTCTAACACTTGATTAAGTCTTCTTTTGAAAATTTGAATTGAATTTCTCAGTTCAGACATTATGTTCTTTAGCTCCAAAAATGTGCATTTGATTCTTCTTGGTGGTTTATATCTCTCTGTGGAACTTGTCATTTTGTTCATATGTTGTTTTCCTAATATTTTATTTAATTGTCTATTCTCTTGTCGATCACAAGGCTTCTTTAAGATAAGCATTTTGAATTCTCTGTCAGCTAGTTCATATATCTCCATTTCTTTGGGGTCAGTTAGTAATGCTTTATTTTTGTTTGTGGGATGTTGTCAGATTTCCCCTAATATTCTTTATTGACCTTGCTTTTTTTAAATTCAGTGAGCACCAAGATTTTCCTCTTTTGCTCACTCCTTTCTTCCCTATGACTCTAGTATTTCTATTTCCAGGAAGAATTTTATCAATAACAACACCTGTCTTTCTGGTATTAGCTAAAATGCCACAAGTGTCTTTCTTCCTCCCCTGTAACATTAACTCCAGTATCTGTATCAGGCTGACCCCTTATCATCTTTGATGGCATATGTGAAGTGAAGGTAAAGAATCCAGAGGGCTTCTATCAAGTCCTGATCCTACCTGAAACTAACTTTTTAAACTCTGTGATAAATTTATTTATTTATTAAATTTATTAAATTTTATTATTTATTTATTATTGCCTGAGTGCAATGGCTTGTTAAAGCACTCATAGTAATGAGATAAATACCTTTCACTTTTCTTCTCTTCACTGAAATGAATTCTAGAACTTGAAGGTGGTGACCCCATGTGCTTGCCAATAAGTCATTGGTTTTACAACTGAGACTTCTAAGTGGTTTGGGGGCACTCCTCCCACATCTTCTCTATATCCTATTTTAGAGAAGGGGACTATGGGGGAATTCTGGTTATAACGCCTCCCACACACACACCCCTCTTCCGGAAGTTGCCAATGTGTTATCTCTAGAAACCTCAGACAAGTCTGAGAAACCCCTATCCCAACACCCTGCTCAGGTTTCAAAGTGTGCTCTTAGGTAAGGTTATGGCAAAAATTTCCAGTCACTTTTTGGGCTGTTTGGGCTTAAACAAAATCACTAATGAGTAACAGATCGACCTCGTGGTGCCTTCACTTTCCAAATTGCTCCTACCCTGAACTTAAAAATTAAAAAATGGGGGCCTGGGTTTTCAGACCCAGTTCAGATGCTCCTAAGGCAACTTGAGAAGCCAGAATCCTCTGGTAGACATTCAATAAAGAGAATACAGAAACAGAGGAAATGAAGTGTCCCCAGTAATTAAATATTTTGAGTTATTGAATGAATACTAAAGTAAGGTACACAATTCTATGTAAGAGCTTTTTTGCACATATTCAGATTCAGAAGATTTGGAGTGTTCTGCTTAATTATTCGAAATGGTTTACTAGTCAAAATTCTGGTTTGGCTTCAGTACCAATGATCTCATAATAACAGTGGCTTTCAAAATATACATTTTATTACCCTGCAATACAAAGGTATATTGTGAACCAGGCTAATCTAGACTGGTGATTCCAGCTGATTAAATAACTTCACAGTCTTGCAGCTCTTCTTTTTGAACTCTTCTTTCCTAAATAACTGGCTTCCAGCTGCAAGTACACAATGGCTTGATCAGCTCCAACCACCACCAGCCTCCCTGTCAAAGAAGCTTGATCAGCACCTCCACTCACAGTACAGGGACCAGAACCAAGCATGGAGCTCCAACTATCTGGAAGGAAGGCTTAAAAATTAAAATTTTAGCAAAGTGCTCTTGTAGGAAAGAGAGCATGAATCTGGGAATGCAATTATTAGTTCTTCCATAGTCTATTTTCTAAGGATCAGAACAAAATATCCATAATTAATGTAGAGAGTAGTTTGGAAGTGAACTTCCACACTATTCTCACAAAGGAATTGGTGGTAACATGTCTCATTGGGCTATAAAGATAGGGTCATTTTTCATATATTATTTATATACTTTCTACTAAATGCAGAGATTTTTGTCTCTGGGCCAAAAACTTAAAAGTGTTCAAACTTAAAATAAGATTCTTCATTAACTACACTTCTATAGATGTGGAGCCTGATTTGTATTTAAAACAGAAAAACAACATGTGAGCTTTACGGAGGGAAGTTGGAGGAATGTAAATATTGTAGATATTAGAAGCAGGTTTATGTATTTCAAATCTCAGTTCACCTTTCTACTAATTGCTTTTAGACAAGTTGGTTTACTCCTCTGAGCTATGTATTTTTGGGTTTGAATTGGGGGATTAGAGACACATCTTTGCAAGGTTATTAAAAGGATTAAGAGGTCTGTAGTGTATCAGATATCCAGCAGAGTGCCTGCCACATAGCAAATGCACAATAAACAGTACTTCTTAGAACTTGACTTCCTTGCACACTTCATAAACTTCCTGCCATAGCCTTTTACTCAAGATGATTTTCTTTTTCTCAGCTCTGTGTCATGAGGAGTTGAACAGTTCTGACTTCTTAGCGGCACAAGCTCCATTTTAAAATGGCATACTCATGGTAGGCATTTCACCAAGAACATCCCACATGGGAGGGCCCAGGTTTGAGTTCCAGCTCCACTCCTGAGTCCAGCTTCTTGCTAATGTGTACCCTGGGAGGCAGCAGCTGATGATGGCTCAAGTAGTTGTGTCCCTATCACCCATGTGGCAGACCTAGACTGAGTTCTCTGCTCCCAGCTTCAGCCTGGCCTGCCCCAGCCTGGTGTGGGCATTTGGGGAGTGAATCAGCACAGATGAGCTCTGTCTGATTTTGTATCTCTGTCTCTCAAATTAAAAAAAAAAAAATGCACACTACCTGGAGAATTCAGCTCCACAATGGAGAAATCATTTGCCATAAAACTAAACTTAATACCCTTCGTAATGCACTCCACCCAATGGTACAGAATTGGATTTTGCCCTTTAATTTTAGGTGAATAGTTGACTATTTAATCATTTCATGTGTAACCATGTTTGAGTTAAATGTATTCAAAGGAAAAAATACTTACTAATTTATATCATTTCTAAACTCAAAAAAATTTCAAAGAGCTTATGAAGATGCATCTAGTACCATGATTTTTTTTAACTAGACAGAAGAATGAGACAAATGCAGACACATAATAGGGCACAAATGAATCCAGTAGTGAAAGAAGTATCCAGAAGCACACATCAGATATTGTACATGTTTCATTCACTCATTGGACTGGACACCATACTTGGCTTTGCTCGTGTTGCTGTAACAAAGTCCACCAGCTGGGTAGCTAAAACGATGAAATTCATTGTCTCCTAGTTCTTCATGTGAGAAGTCCAATATCTAGATATTGTCAGAGGCAGGGTTGGTGCCTACAGAGGGAAGGATCTGTTCCAGTTGTCTCCCCTGGCCCAGAGCTGAACCCTTCATGTTCACATGGCGATCTCCCTAAAGATGTCTGCCTCCAAATTTCCCCTTTCTTAGAAGGAAACCAGTCATACAGAAGAGGATTGTCTTAAAGACCTCACTCTAAGGTAATGAGGTGAGGACTTCAAGGTATACATTGGAGGAGGGGGCATAATTCAACCCATTGCTTCCCATAGAGCCAACTGAGAACTCATTATTTTGTTCTATGAAAATTTTTGAAAACTAAAAAAATCTTCAAAGCAGGGCTATAGGATGTAGAGAGACACTCCAGTCCCCTGGGCTTGGGGTCAGGATTCTGCTAAAACGCAACTTGCTGACCTTTGGACTCTTAAGCTGCAAGAGCTACTGGTAGTAGTGGCTGTTTCAACTCCCATACCCTGTATCTCGTTTGTCCTCTCATTAACCTAAGTAATATTTCCTTCCACAATGTTCCATAGCACTCTGTGCAGTTCATGATTAAGTCTGTATTCTACTAATTTCATGGTAGGTTTTTTTGTTTTTTTTTTTTTGACAGGCAGAGTTAGACAGTGAGAGAGAGAGACAGAGAGAAAGGTCTTCCTTTTCTGTTAGTTCACCCCCCAAATAGCCACTACGGCCGGTGCACTGTGCTGATCCGAAGCCAGGAGCCAGGTGCTTCCTCCAGGTCTCCCATGCGGGTGCAGGGCCCAAGCACTTGGGCCATCCTCCACTGCCTTCCAGGACCATAGCAGAGAGCTGGACTGGAAGAGGAGCAACCGGGACAGAACCGGCACCCTGACCGGGACTAGAACCCAGGGTGCAGGCGCCGCAAGCGGAGGATTAGCCAAGTGAGCCATGGCGCTGGCTCTACTCATGGTAGTTTTTGTTGAGTACAATAAATTATCCAAATAGGAAAAGCATCTAGGCAAATGTCCTGTCACACCACTGAGAGATCTGCATTGACTCTCTCTAATGCCTAAAGGCACAGAAAGATTTTCTCTTTCATAAGTTTTTAAAAGAATAATAAGACAGCACAATCTAATCTTCGGGGCAATAATGCCTGAATGTTTCTTAAAAGAGTAAGAAGGCATCAAAATCCAAATTTTATGCATGTCCCCTCAAGTTCAGGGAAGACAGCTGAAGCCCAGAAAGATGAGGTCTCTTGGTCCCAACCCCATATGCTCTTATCTACCTTTGTAATCATCAGAACCAAATGTAATGGCTTCAAATGCCGTGGACAGATGAGACAAGAAAACACAATATAGGTGCCCCCGATCAAAAACTCCTGAGACTATGTATGTTTCTAAGTCAAAATTCTGTTGGGTTTCAGAAAGACAATTCACTGTGGGTACCACACACCCATCCATAACACCCCCAGTAGGGTCAGGAGCTCTAATCAAACATTAATATTTCTACAGCACAGGAAATGAAGGTTCATATTAAAGGCAATGAATTGGATCGCTTGTAGCTTCACATCACTTCATGGGTCAGAGCTGGCCTCCAAAATGAGTAATGAAAAACTTCCAATTATCAAAGATTTCAATCCTCTGGATTTCAGGATTGAGGATAAGGGGTTGTCAGCCTGCATGCCACTAACAAGCCAAGATTTTCCAGCTTTTTCCAGTTTGTTTTGTTTTGATTTGGTTCTTCTTCCAGGAGAATCACTTGGAGTGTCGCAGCCCAGAAGTACTGACTCAGACCCACTTGGGTATGGCCTGGGAACTGGAACTTCTGACAAACAACCCAGATGATATTGACGCAGTGCTTGGGGACACACTTCACGAAATAGTGCCTGAGTGCAGTGTTAGAGCCTGGAAGACAGTGGGAACCTCCACAGGGCTATTTTTATCACATGTTGCTCCCAACACTTCCCTTTGACATCAGTGTGACCCTGCATTCAAGTGTCACTGAATGTTTCTGTGACATTTTAATGGGAGGTAGGTGTTCAAAGGTTATGAATATGTAAATAATCAAAGGGATGGGAGAGAATGAGGAAGAGAGAATCACACATCTAAAGCCAAGCCACAGCCTGGTCATCAGATTATATCTCATGTATGCACTCACTAGTTATCAGATACAGCCTATGGGCCAAACACTGGCACAGGTACGGTACAACCGCAGACTGGTTCTATTAAAAAAAAAAGAAAGTAACATTATTTTTAAAATATTTTTTAACTTTTTAAATTAGTTTTTTTTTTGTAATTTTCCAATTCTTCCCACCCTCTTCTTGTTATTGATTATTGTTTTTCTTTGAGGGGTGGGCATCAGTCCCAGAGGTGTCTTGAGCCCTTCCAGACTATGGCTCCATCTGCTGGAATATAAGGAAACTCAGCAGTGTCCCACCATTCTGGGCTAGAGGTGATCCTCTGTGCATACTAAACAGTAATTCACTATTGGACCAAGTCAGTTGTACTAATGGAGTTAGCTGTTTGTTAACTGTAGGTAAGCATATGAGAGCATTATCTACGTAACCTCGTCAGAGTGCATTAGACTAATCTACGTGGTTGAGAAGGCTTTAGTGTTAAATAGGTTAACACCCAGAGAAATTTCCCTAATATAGCCTGTGCTTGCTGAAGACAAAGAGCTGACCTTCCTTGTCAGAGCCTGCCTCTGAGCCTTGGCTCCCAGGAAAAGCTCCAAATGTAGCTATTACTGTCTTCTGCTCTTGGCAATAGGTGACAAGACACGGGTGCTCCGAATAGCACTCCAAGTTCTCTCCTGAGCCCTCTGGGTGGAGCGTTCTACCTGAGTATCCTAATTTTTATTTTTATTTTTTGCTATTAATTCATTTCCCCTCTCTTCCATCTCCCCAGCCCCATTCATCTTCTCTACAGCATTCACCCCCTCCCACTCTCCTTTTGCAGCCAAATGTACCCTTTTGTTTTACTCACCAAAGCCCATGTTCTCTCCTCTTCTTGTGGGCATCTATTTCTCCAGGTTTGTCTCTCTCATGGGTTTGCATATGGGGATCTGGTTATCTCTGCAATGGTCTCTGTTGATGTCTCTGGAGCACTCTAGGATCTCTGTGGCAGTGAGTAGACGTGAGAAAGTGATACTTGTGTTTAGATATATCAGTGCTCACAAGTGGGAACACAGCAGGTGCTATGTGTTTTTTAAAGATTTATTTATTTATTCGAAAGTCAGAGTTACACAGAGAGAGGAGAGGCAGAGAGAGAGACAGGGAGAGAGGTCTTCCATCTGATGGTTTAATCCCCAATTGGCCGCAATAGCCGGAGCTGTGCCAATCCAAAGCTAGGAGCCAGGAGCATCCTCTGGGTCTCCCACGTGAATGCAGGGGCCCAAGCACTTGAGCCATCTTCTACTGCTTTCCCAGGCCATAGCAGAGAGCTGGATCAGAAGTGGAGCAGCTGGGATACGAACCAGCGCCCATATGAGCTGCTGGCGCTTCAGGCCAGGGCGTTAATCCGCTGCGCCACAGCACTGGCCCCAGCAGGTGCTATGTTTAGACAAGCCAACTTCTCTGGGAAGGAAGGATTTGAGTAAATGGAGTGGAAGGGAGAGTAGTGAGGAAAGCAGAATGAACGTTTGTAGAGGTGGAAATGAATGTGATCCATGGGATATCCTATGAGAAAACTGGGCTGGACAAGTTCACTTCCCCAGTGTCAGTCCACAGGAGCAGGGCCTTCTACTTTGTCCTCTGCATTTTCCTCAGGGGCCTGACACTCAGCAAGCACTCAATAGTCGGTGAGTGAATAAATGTTGTTATTGTGGTGGTTGCTATTATATACAGTAGTTCCCTACCAGTATCTAGAACTCCGTAAGCTGTAGAGCATTTATGAACATGGGTGGTGCCAGAAATAAGGAAGAACCAATTAAAGGCAGCCTTGAATGTCAGACGGAGAAATTGGAGGTAGAAGAGACGGTTGCAGTAACTCTGGCTGCAGTGCAAGCCTCGAAGATTCCTCACAAACGCAGCATGGCCAATCACAGCCCAGCTCTTTATTTACTGGGTAACCTGGGACAAATTTCTCTTCTCACATCTCTGGATTCTTCTTTGCCTGGCCTACTAATGGTAGAATTTCACAGGGCTCAGACTTGAGATGGTTTCTCTCCTTTGTGTATTGTTTCTCCTACAGGCCACTGATGATGACACAAGATGGAAACAGAACTCCCGACCTGAACACATCCATCTCTGACCACAGGTCACACCACCCAGTGCCAAACCAACCAGGAACAAGCAGCATCCGGACTCTAATGGTGAAAGACCCCCTACTGCCTTGGTAGGAACTTTTCCAACCCAGGCATATGCCCAGAATAGCTCAGTACCACCATATATTACCCTCTGGGGGTGCTGGTAGCAAGCAACACCACCATTTTCAGAGTATCGTGCTCAAAAGAAGCAACTACACCAGCACGCAACACCATAATAGGTGCAAACCAGGTGCTGTGTGCTGAGGGGGAGGAGCCAGATTTCTAAAGGGCGTGGCCTCACCTCCCCAACCCAACAAAACCTAATGTTTCGCTTCCATTGGAGGGCCAGTCAGCAGAACCTCTTCCCGCCTTACCTAAGATTAACCCCCCAGGGAAACTTATGTGGGTTGAATGCTGACTGCTTATTAATCTCCATTGTAAGTGAGTCAAGTTGGTGTCTGTTCTAAAGACCACATAGTGGCAGTCAGTCCCGTCTTTTCACCTCCAGCAAGGTAGGCTCTCCTCTAGTCACCCACATCCATCGGCCCTGGCTCCTGTAGCCCAAGCCCCATCATCTCCTGCCTTGACCTATGTGGTCACTGCCCACCTCACCTCCTCTCTTTCTCTCTCACACTTTCAGTCTTTCACCGTACTGAAGCCAAAAGACATTCAAAATTTTTAACTTAGATGAGTCATTTCACCACTCAGTTTGTTTTTACTAAAGATTTATTTATTTAAAGGCAGAGCAACAGAGAGAGAGAGAGAGAGAGATCTGTCTTCTGGTTCACTCCCCAAATGGCTGCTACAACCAGGACTCAGCCAAGCAGAAGCCAGGAGCCAGGAACTCCATCCAGGTCTCTCACACAGGGGGCAGGGGCCCAAGCCCTCGGGCCATCTTCCTCTGCCTTCCCAGGCAATTAGCAGGAAGCAGAGCAGCTGGAACTTGATACAGCACTCCTACATGGGATGCTGGTGTTGCAAGCCATGGTTTAACCCACTGCACAGCAATGCCAGCACCACACTTAGCTTTCACTCTATTTAACCTTTCCATTGAATGACAATAAACTGCCAAGGCCTTGTCATGGTGACTGAGGGTCTCTGTGTTCAGGGACTCTCCCAAATCTCCCATCTCCCCACTCTGTTCCAGCCCCTGCCTATCTTCACCTTTCCTGAGCATGTCAGCTCCTTCCTGTTTGGAGGCCTTCCTACCCAGCCCTTCCCAGCCTAAAGGCTGCCCTGCATGAGATGAGTTCCCAGGTTACCCTTCTCCCCACCCATGACCTCCCTGCCAAGTTGCTCTTGTTTACTGCCCAGAACTCCTCTTAGTCTGTGGTGGTTTTCTTTGTTGGGTTGATTTTCTCTACTAGGAGGCAAGCCCTACAAGGTGGAGGACCAGGTACTGGTGAATCCCAAGCTTCTAGAAAAGCCCTCTGGTACAGACGAGGCACATGGGCAACACTTGCAGAATGGATGGATGAGCCTCTGAAGCCTCATCATTTTATGACCCAAAGATAAAAATACAGCCTACTTCATAGAGTTGTCAAAAGGATTAAATGAGAAAATGCTAAGAGCTCAGTAATGTTAGCCTTTATTATTACTCCATTAATATATCACCACTAACATGGTACACTTAGTAATACTAGTGCCATTCTAATACATTATTACTACTATTACAGTAGTAATACAATTATTTTTGTCCACAGCCTTTATGAGGCAGGTAAATTAACTACAACTTGTAGGTAAGGAAACAAAAATCAGAAATTCAAGGCCTGCTCAAGATCACTTAGCTAACACATGCCGAGCTTGAATTTTAGGAGCAAAGAGTTGCACATCGATATAGGTTTCAACCTTGGATGGTTACAAGAAGGGTATTACCAATGACATAGATAAGACTTTTGGAGAGAGGTAGCTCTAAGAGTGGGTTGCTAAATATCCAATGTAAAGATGCCTCGTGAATGACTGGAGATACAGACATTTTACTCAGATGAGATCTCAGAAGCTGGAGGATTGAGGGCAGGATTTGGAGAGTTCAGCATGAAGAAACAGAGCCCCTGAGTTGTGGTCCTAATACCAGGCCTGGATGCCTGTAGAGTGTCCCCTCCCCCTTCCCCATCCCTGTCTCTCTCCCAACTGACAGATGCTACAGGTTCTTCCCATGGGCCTTCCCCTCTCTCGAATGCACCTGCCCTCACACCTACCCAGCCCTTCACTGACATTCCCTTCAGTCTTCCCTCTTCCTTGATCCCTCCCTACCACTTCCCATATCTGCTTTGGAGGCTCACTGTGACGCCCCTGAGAATGTCAGTCACTTCAGGACCTGGAAGTGGCTCTTTGCCAGCTGATATGAGATCAGGCTCAGCTGGTGTGAATTTGTCAGAATACTACTACAAAAAGTCCTTCTCATTTGGATGTCTCTAAAAAGAGCTACAGTTCACATGCACGTATATTCTAAATACTTTCTAGTCCTTGGCTCCTGTGTTCTTTATAAGAACCCTAAGAGGCAGGTATACTACTTGCTCTATTTCATAGTGGAAATGGAGACACAGAGTGGCGAAGTCATTTGTGCAACATCACAAAACCGTGCTGTGCCACGATGGGTGAGAAAACAAAATGGGAGCGACGATCTGTAAGGAGGTTGTGGTCAGAGAAAAGCACATTCACATCAAGATCCCAAAGGAGAAATAATCCCCTGGGACCTAGAACTTCTATGTCCTATAAAACCAGAAACTATTAAAACTAGGAGGGCCCTGTCACCTCTAAGGCTCAGTGGAGTCTGGTGAAACGCGCAGGAGACACAGCTTCTTGGCGCAGGCACCAGACAGCTCTGCAAACAGCCAGTGATGGGCTTTTCTGGCAAGTCCCTCTGTGACCTGTGGGGTCCCTCTGGGATCTGTAAGAGGCTCTTGAATGCATCCTTTCTGAGGACTTTGTACTCCAGTTACTACGTGGGCTGTGTTGGTTGCTTAGCTGCATCCCTCATCAGCCTATACAAATGTTCCCTATGTGCGGGGCTCTCTGGGTTTCACCCCCTCCCTACACTTTGTGATGTCTCTCTCACCTCCACACTCCCATCCCCCAATGGCTACAGCAATCCTGATATTAGAAACGGCCATCGCATGGGGGAAAAACCTCAAGCTTCCCATTTGCTTTCTAGCATTAAACTAGTAGAAGAATTTACCGGTAATTGGCTTGAAGAGATGAAGCCTTATTAATACCAAAAACAAGTGGCTCATGGGAAAGCATCTGTGCACTGGAGTCTGACTCCTTATTTGTGTCAGCCAAAAGTTGTACTGACTTATATTGTCTTGCATGCTAACCAAATTAAAGTATCACATCATCATTGCAGGTTTCATAATTTGTATCCCAGAGTTGCCTTCTGCCGAAAAGTTGAGTTTAAGTTGAAATTTTAACCTGCAAAGTGAGCTGGCTCATTTAGCATCGTGTCAGCTGACCTAGTTGTTTCATTTTAAATGAAACTAAATTTTGCTCTTTATTCTCCCCCCCTTCACTTGCTCCCAACTCTCATCTGCTTCCTGGACAAATGTCATTCAGGTCTCAGAGGCAATGGGACATGGTTTTTGCCTCCAGACCAAGTGCTACAGCCTTTGGAACCGGATGCAGGGTTTACACATGGATTTTAAAGTGAGTAGAATCTAATGACAGAATCTTCCACATCATGCAGATGCCACAGACTTGTTAAGTGACTTAGATACCATTGATCTTGGTTATAAAAATAGAAACCACTTATTTTTAGAAACAGTCATGTGCGAATGAGAGCTACTGGAATGCAAAGAAAACCTTATTTAAAAGTTCTGTTATTATTAGCAAAAGCAATGAGGATGATTTATGCTACTCGGTACACTTCCACACATGCTTTATGAATGTGCAGTGCAGAGATGGCTGGCCTTTGACTCATTTGCTCATTTAGCAAGCCAACTGAGCCAGCAAAAATCCAGGCTGCTTTCTGGACAAGTGGACAGGTAGCGTGCAAACGTGGATTGCATCCTGAGGGTCAAAGGTCAAGGAGTGATGCACGAGGGGGTTGAGAGTCACCATCATCATTTATGCAAAGTTCTCAAACTCAAGTGAATGGGGAAAAAGGAGTTATAGACATTTGGCAACCAGATAGGGGAAGGCAGTTTTATTCAAGGCCAACAGGCAAGCATGACCTGGGGCTTCTGACGGGAAGCTCTCTAGAGCAGCAAATTCCCACCTTGCCAAGAAGAACCCACATTGAACAACAAAATGTCTTGTAGACTCCTCTCATGCTGATTGTCATCCCCTCTCTGTTGATTTGGAAATATAATAAAAATATATTAAGAAATATTTGATGAGACAAATAAACTAGAAACCAGTAGAGCTTTGGAGTAAGTTTATGTTTCTCTAATTCCAACAGTACTAACCCAGTTTTCAATTTATTGCCGATCTGTTTCTAATTCCTTCAATAGCTGTTCTACAAGCATTCTGGACCCTATAAATGTTTTACTCTATGAAGAGCATGACAGTAAACTTTGTTAGAAGTTAAAAGGACATTACAGGAAGAAGGGGGCTTCTCCTCTGATTCTGGTGGGCTCTATTTTCCTTTTGCTTGCTCCTACTGCACAGTTGGTCCACAGTACTGTGTATAAGGCCACCCCATGGCCCTGCTCCTGACATATACCCAATGCATGGTCCCTTGGTGACTATGCAGCACAACCCTGGGCTTGTGACCACCATCTCATAGCCCTGCAACGTGGGCACTGCCCCTGTGCTCCAGGCCTCCCATCCCCAGCGGTGGCCTAACTTTCTCTATGCACCTGCTCACCAACTTCAGTTCTGTTGTTCTCAATTGAACAAATTCTGCTTCTGCAAAGAACAACCTTCTGTGACATCTAGTGGACCACATGCACACCTTCTCCAGCACGTCCTGAATCCCAGCTATGGGGAGGAAACCCTCCTTCTGAGTTGTTCTTCTCTGGGAACTCTCCTTTCCTCTCAGCATACCCTTAAAAATTCTCCTTGCATTTTTATCGTTATCCTCCTATCACTGTTTGGTGATTCTTTTTTTTTGTTTTTTGACAGGCAGAGTTAGACAGTGAGAGAGAGAGAGACAGAGAGAAAGGTCTTCCTTCCGTTGGTTCACCCCCAAATGGCCGCTGCGGCCAGCACGCTGCGCCGATCCGAAGCCAGGAGCCAGGTGCTTCCTCCTGGTCTCCCATGCAGGTGCAGGGCCCAAGGACCTGGGCCATCCTCCACTGCCTTCCCAGGCCACAGCAGAGAGCTGGACTGGAAGAGGAGCAACCAGGACAGAATCCGGCGCCCCAACCAGAACTAGAACCCAGGGTCCCGGCGCCACAGGCGGAGGATTGGCCTAGTGAGCCGCAGCACCGGCCGATGATTCTTTATATTAAATTTCTCCTGTTTGACAACATGTGGTTTCTACCTCTTGACTGAACCCAGACTGACAGTTCATTTTGAAAGATAGCAACACATAAGCATACAAGACCTTCAATATACAGACAAGATTTGGTTTATAAAAGGATTCTCAAATCCCCTGTGACTGCTGCCTGCAACCTTGCAGGTGTTGATAGTCACCAAATGAGGATACTCTGGGCTACTGCGGGACAGATGGGCAGAAACAGAATCCTTGATGTGGAAATAGAGCTGTTCAGGGGATGAGGTAAAGAGTGCAGGGTGGGTAGCTTGGAGAGTGAGGGAGCAGTGTTTGCGTGCAGGGTTCACCTTGGCCTCCTCTTGGTCCACAATCCGTGAAAGTTATAAAGAGTCAGGCAGAGGAGAGGCAGGAGCTAACCTGATAGTCAAGGTGGAGAAAGGCAGGGAAAGTGAAGGGTGGAGCTGACAGCAAGACTCATTAAGCAGCTGATTGACAGATGCAGCTGTAAAGCAAAGGGCTAGGGATCCAAGCTGGGTCGTCCAAGTGTATCACTTTACAAGTGGAACATATGTGCTTGGAAAACAGGCCACCTAATCTAAATAGGGACTCCTCTCCGTCACACTGCTAATCTTATCTGGACTTGCCATGAGGGCTAGGATCGAAGGTTTCCATCATTTCCCATGTTCTGCAACAGATGAAATAGGAGAGAAACCATCTCTGTTTTGAAAATATTGATGGACTTAGTCTGGATCTAGCTTTACAAGGATTAACTGTGGAGAACATTTTAAATTCCTCTTTGGTTTTTCCACCTAAGTTGGATTTTTTTTAACAAAAAGATTTATTTATTTGTTTGAAAGTCAGAGTTACACAGAGAGAAAAAGAGAGAGAGAGATAGAGAGGTCTTCCACCTGCTGGTTCACGCCCCAAATGGCCACACCAGCAGGAGCTGGGCAAAGCCGAAGCCAGGAGCCAGGAGCTTCTTCTGGGTCTCATTCATGAGTAGCAGGGGCCTAATGACTTGGGTCATCTTCAGCCGTTTTCCCAAGCACATCAGCGTGGAGCTGGATAGGAAGTAGAGCAGCTGTGACTCCAAATGATGCCTTTATGCCATGCAGGTGTCACAGGTGGTAGCTTTACCTGCTACACCACAACGCCAGCCCCCTAAATTGGATTTTTTAAAAGCTAGTCCTTGAGTCAATTTGGGTCATTTTTAACCTTCCCCCAAAAAAGATTTTCATCTAAATATTCAATCTGCATATCTAATTCATCAGTAGTGCTTATTTCCAAGTATCCTCTGTATCTGTACTCGAAATCCATTCCTCACATCCAATGATATGTTACTGTGCTTCCTGCCTTTTCTTTTTGTGGTCACAAATGCCAGGGATTTACATATTTAGCATTCTTTTCCTAGAACCATCTCAGGCTTTTCATGCAGGTTTTATCCCATCTCTTTCTCTCTTTTAATTTGATCTGGGGAATGCAATGGGGGACTTCAGATGTGGAGTTAATCCTACTCTGTCTTTCATACAACACACTTTCTATTCTAATTGTCATGTACAAAACCCTCTAATTATTTTATTTTTTCACTTTACTACAATCCTCACTTCTATTCTCTCCCCCTGAATAGACTTCTCCCAGCTCTTGGATCTGTGTGTATGAAAAGTATCTGTATTTCACTGAAATCTGTGATTTTTAAATTCTGTCTACTTTGAAGGTATTTATAAGCTTCTTATTACTGCTGTAACAAAGGTGTACATAAAATTTGGCTTCAAGCAATAAAACAAAGTATTGTCTTACAGTTATGGAGGTCAGAAGTTCAAAATCAGCCTCATTGGACTCAGGCCAAGGTCAAGTTAAAATACTAGTAGGATGGGTTCTTTCTGGAGGTTCTGAGGCCGCCTGAATTCCTTGGGTCACAATTCCTTCCTTGCTTCATTCCAGTCTCTTGCTCTGTTCTCACACCCGATAGCACTGATTGTCGATCCTACTGCCCCTCTCTTGATAAGGAATGCTGTTATTACACTGGATCCACCTGGAAAATCCAGGCTACTCTTCCCCATCTCAATATCATTGACTCAATCACAGCTGCACAGGTTATAGACATTAGACTACAGCCCATGTGGAGGACCATCACTCGGGCTGCAAAGATGCTCGTCCAGTCCATAACTACTAGCAGCTGTGTAATATTCCATTAAAAAGTTCGTGAAAAATGCATACTATGAAAAACTATGCATGGATTTCAAAAATTTTTGTACTATCATAAGTTTCTTTTAACAAAAAAAAGAGATATGCATTCATTTATTTTAAAAGCAGGGTAACAGTGGTGGTAGAAGAGAGATTTCCTATCTGCTGGTTCACTCCTCAAATGGCTGCAAGGGATAGGTCTGGGCCAGGCTGAAGCCAGGAGCTAGGAACTCCATCATGGTCTCCTAAAAGGCTAGCAGGGACCAAGTACTTGGGCCATCACCCACTGCTTTCCCAGGTGCACTAGCAGGGAGCTGGATTGAAAGTAGAGCAGCTGGGATTCAAACTGGCACTCTGACCGGAGCTGCCTGCATCACAAGTGGAAACTTAACTTGCAGCACCACCACGCTGGCCCCAAAATAAACTTCTCTTTTAATATCATTTTGCATGAACATTTTGAAGAATCCTCATACATGCACTGTATTTTATTTATCCATGCCCCTAGGGACGGATACTTGTTGCACGTCTATCTCTTCGAAGAATAACCTCCAACACCTCCCCTTAAACATTTGTGAGACAGTTTCTCAGGGGTATATAGGGGGCAATGGAGGGCAGGGGCTGATACAAATGTTCAACCCTCCTCTTCTAGAAGGGAGCTAAAGGTTACATAACAATAGTAACCCCACTCCCCTCCCCAACCCCATGCACATTGTGGGATGGCACCGTGTGCATTTGTTTCTCCTGGAATGCAACCACACCTACCTGTGGGGAAGAGGAGATGGTGAAGAAATCCTGTGTCCTCTATTTCTCTTCTCCTGCTTCAAATGAGACTTCTCTGCACCAGCAAAGGACCAAGAGGCCACCCCTGAAATGCAAAGAGACCCAAAAACATTCATTTCTTTGCTGCTGAGTTTCCAAGGGCCGCATGTATTGTTAGGATAGTTCCTTATATTGCTACAGGCAGTTCATGCAAGAAACCACTGTTATTTGAAGGGTCATTTTCACTGCATAGTATTTTTTTTTTTTTTTGCCTTTTTTGAGCTCTTTAGTACAGGCCTTCCTCCTTTTTCTGTAAAAAGCTTTATTGGAACCTAGCCACACCCATCTGTTTACACGTCACTTATGGCTGGGATCAACCACAGCAACAGAGTTGAGTCGTCAGGACTCACACCATACTGCCCACAAAGCCAAAAATATTCACTCTCTGGCCCTTTGCCAAAGCGCTTTGCCAGCTTTACCCACTGCAAGACATGACCCAGCTCTAGTGGTTAAGAGTTTCATGCTGGAGTCAGAGCAAGAATTCCAAATGGAATGCAGTGACAGCTTTCTCGGCCATGCTCCTAGCCCAGCTTCTTAACCTCTTCTAAACCTCTGCTTTTCAAGTCTACAAAACAATATCTGCAATGATAGCATTCACTGGTAGAACTGTGAGGATTTGCTGAACCACAACATGTGAAACAAACTTTCATTACAATTTCTAGGCATGCCAGCTTTCAGTCTGAGCAGAACTTCAGGAATGGGAAGTTTTACTTTGTTTAACCTGCGTTTTCCCGCATTTTATATGACCGAAAAAAACAACACCTTAGCAGCACTCCTTGAAGACAATCCAAAGACACTGCCTTCCTTAATCACAGCTAGGAAGAGTCAGCCTCCCTCCTGGTCCCTGTCTCTGCACCACCCTTCCATCCCTTGCTCCCTCACTCTTTTTCCTTCTGCAGGGTACCTCTTCCTGTGAAGTACTCAGTGTTTCCAGCCTCAGTGCCTCCTCAATCCTCATTTCTTACAAATTGCACTTGACTTGAGACTCATTCCCCCTGCATCCAAATCACAGCTCATTGAAAGGCAGCCAATGTGACAGAGGAATGAGTCCTTGCTAACATGTTATTGTCTGTGGGTGCTACCTACCCCTTAGCGCTCAAATGGAGCTCCCTGGTCACATAACACAATCATTCTCATCCATCTGGGAACCTCAGGCATCAGATTCGTCAACTAAAAAGATGTTAGGGTAAGACACCAGCTGGCACTCTTCCAGTTCACAGTGTACATCTATCTCTGTGTAAGTAACACCAGTCTAGGAAAAGCACTGGCAGAATACGTGGGCATTTATTCTGGTTAGGGCAGGTAAAGCAGAGACCTGGACAGTGTCCACCTCCACACAGATGGTGATGATTCTTTAAGCCTTTCTGAATGGGACCACCGGCTTCCCCATCCAACCCACGCTTTTCTCCTCCAGCCTCGCATCCTATCCTGTTCCCTTCTGCTGGATGTGGTATCCTCCCACTTCCATGGCTTAACATTTTCACCAGCTATTATTCCATGTTTGTGTACCTCTGTTCAACAGTTACCTCCGTTACAGCAAGAATCCTGTTCCATCTATCTTAGCATCTCCACCATGGTTGCCACACCATTGGCAACAGAGAGACAACTGTGGAAGGCAGAGAATGAGAGAGAGGGAGGAAGGGACTGATTTTTTGCTAGCTTCAGAATTCACTCCCCATGGAGGCTTCCCATGATCCAGTTTCATCCCATGGCTAGGTAGGAGGGTGTTCCGTAAGAGATGATATTTGACACAGATTTTATAGCTTAATTTCAGTTTAAAGTTCTCATGCCTGGCCAGAAGCTGGTGGGGATACATGCCTGGAAGGGTCCCAGCCAACTGCTTCCCTCTGTAGTCTGTCCTTGGTGCTCCTACCATTAAAAAAAAACCTGATATAAGATGAGGTTTCTCAGCCGGCTCAATAGGCTAATCCTCCACCTGCGGCACCAGCACACCAGGTTCTAGTCCCGGTCGGGGCACCGGATTCTGTCCTGGTTGCCCCTCTTCCAGGCCAGCTCTCTGCTATGGCCTGGGAGTGCAGTGGAGGATGGCCCAAGTGCTTGGGCCCTGCACCCGCATGGGAGACCAGGATAAGCACCTGGCTCCTGGCTTCGGATCAGCGTGGTGTACCGGCCGCGGCGGCCATTGGAGGGTGAACCAACGGCAAAGGAAGACCTTTCTCTCTCTCTCTCTCTCTCTCTCTCTCACTGTCCACTCTGCCTGTCCAAAAAAAAAAAAGAAAAGAAAAGAAAAAAAAAGATGGGGTTTCTTGGCCGGTGCCATGGCTCAACAGGCTAATCCTCCGCCTAGCGGCACCAGCACACTGGGTTCTAGTCCCGGTCGGGGCGCCAGATTCTGTCCCGGTTGCCCCTCTTCCAGGCCAGCTCTCTGCTATGGCCAGGGAGTGCAGTGGAGGATGGCCCAAGTGCTTCGGCCCTGCACCACATGGGAGACCAGAATAAGCACCTGGCTCCTGCCTTCGGATCAGTGCAGTGCACCGGCCTGATCACCCACCCTGGGGGTGGCTCTCTTACTTGTCTGAGATTACAGATGAATTAAAAAGAATTTTGTGAGACTCTAGAAAGGGAAACATGCCTGGGAATGCAATGGAAGATGGCCCAAGGACTTGTGTCCCTGCTATGCATAAGGGAGATCTGGATGGAGATCTGGACCTCTGTCTTCAACCTGGATCAGCTCTGACCATTATGGCCATTTGGGGGATGAACAAGCAAATGGAAGCAAGCTTGCTTGCTTTCTTTCCTTCTTTCTTCCTTCCTTCCTTCCTTCCTTCCTTCCTTCCTTCCTTCCTTCTTTCCTCTCTCTAACCCTCTCTCTCCTCTCCTTCAGATAAACAAATAAATCTTAAAAATAAAGACTCTAGCAAGGGAGAGAAACACAAATTTACAATACAAAAAAAAAATACAGTGGAGCAAATGCAGTTTTAGGAGCCACACAAAAAGGAGGAAGAGAACAGAACTAACATTGATTGGATGTTTGCCAAAGTTCAGGCATTTTGCCCATATAATATCATTTAGGTATTTACTCAACACACTGAGATGTACATCATTATTCTCAGTGTCTAGAAGAGGAAATCAAAGCTCAAGATTAGGTACCTGTTCCAGTTGCCATCATTAGTAAATAGTACATCTGGAATTCAAACTCAGATCTGTCACATTCCAGAACCCTTGTTCTATCTGCTACATAATGCTGTCTCTTGCAATTAGTGAGCTTTAACCAAAACAGAGAGGCAGTTGGCTCTTCCCCACCACACACACACAAAACCTGAATTTAATAATATCTTCACACGTATAAATGTCTGTGACCAGGGACCAAAGTATGGCAGGTTTGTCTGATGGATGCGACACTTCATGATGGCATTGCCTGTCTCTGAAGCATGCTGTACTCAAGAACAGAAGTCAGGCTGTCCGCTCCACCCCCACGTGCCTAGGAACATTTTATTGGCTTGCCTTTCCACCCTGTGCACTTATGCGGATGGTTAGTTTCTTTGGATCAAAGATCATTTCCTATGCACCTGTTGCTCACAGGCTCTGAGGACATGGCCTGGGACGGATTCTCCTTCCTTCTCCTCTACAGGTGATGAATTTAGTGCTTTATATTCACCTGCTACAAATTCCCCTTACATTTCCCTGTGGGTAGACCTGACCTGGGGTGTTCAGAATAACCTTCTCAGAAAGAAGAACTTTGCAACATGGAATAAAAGAACAGGGTACAATGCTGGTTAAGTTCAAGGGACCAGCAAACCTTTGGGAAATGAGTGCACTGGGCTGCAGATAGAGGGAGGAATATGACTTTGTCCCCTGGCAAAGTTGTTCAGGGGCTATGAAGACAGGTAAAATGGTAATTATGGATTATCAAGACAAAATGTTCTTGGAAAGCAGAAACGTCACAGAATGAAGCAGCTGTCTTTGAGTCACTATATGCATGCCCAGCATCTTAGAAAAAAATTCTAGATCCTCAGCCTCAATAGTTACTCCTTCCTACATTTTTGAAAAATATTTATTTGTTTGTTGGAAAGTCAGAAGAAAAAGAGAGAGGGAGAGACCGAGAGAGAGAGAGAGAGAGAGATCTTCCATCTACTGGTTCACTACTCAATAGCCACAAAAGCCAGGGCTGGGGCAGGCCAGAGCCAGGAGCTAGGAACTCCCATGTTGATCTCCCACACAGGTGGCAGGAACCCAAGCACCTGGGTCATCATCTGCTGCCTTCCAGAGAGCATTAGCAGGAAGCTGGATCGGAAGTGGAGCAGCAGGGACTTGAACATGGCAAGCGGTAGCTTAACCTGCTGCACCACAACGCCAGCCCCCTCTTTCCTCAGGTTAATGTGCCTGAGAACCAGCAGAGGGGGCCGTATGGCAGAACTGGAGCAGGTATACGTCTGCAGTGCAAAATCTGCTCTCTGATTTGGTTTGACATGCTGAAAAAATTCACCAGAATTACAGAGCCAGAAAACATAAGAGCCAAGGCTCGGGGGCCAGCCAGGGAAGGCGGCTGTTCCAAAGGCCCAGGCAGCTGCGAGAGAAAGAGGATGGGCACCAGGCTCAGGGCCTGCAAACACGCTCCGAAAACGAAGCTTTCTCCCTCCCTTGTGAACACAACTTTGCCCTTCTTCTTTCTTTCCGGTCATCTGGGGTCAGGGGCGGGTGCTTGTGTGTCCGTTCTGCACTTCCTTCCAGCATCTGTCTCTTAAAGAGGTTGGGGAAAGTGGTAAACTAAGTAAATCTGCTTGTTTGGTTTGAGAAAAAACTCAACAAAATTGTTTAAATCCAGCATAAAGGATTTCACATGTTCCTAGCATAGTAAGAACTAATAAATGTTAGTCCTTATTATTTCTAATACTTAAATCTGATGTTATCATCCCACTGGTTAAAATCCTTGAATGGTTCCCTTTTGCTTTTCAGCATAAAAATCCAAACTAGGTAATGGTATCAGAAGCCATCCCCAGGCCGGTGACGTCAAGGAAACACACACCCAGCTCACTCCCCAGATGAAAAAGACAGATGTCATAAAGCAAAATCACCATGAGCAAATCACGCTGTCACTGACAATGTTCCACTAAAGGCCCACGGGCCACCTGGATGAAAAGAAACCAGGAATCGGACTAACCGGCGCTGTGGTGTAGCAGGTTAAGCCGCCGCCTGCAGTGCCGGCACCCCGTAGGGGCACCAGTTTACATCCCGGCTGCTCCACTTTGATCCAGCTCTCTGCTAATGCACCTGGGAAGGCAGTGGAAGACAGCCAAAGTGTATGGGCTCCTGTACTTGTGTGGGAGACTCGGTTGAAGCTCCTGGTTCCTGGCTTTGCCTTGGTCATTACAGCCATTTGGGGAGTGAACCAGCAGGTGGAAGATTCTCTCTCTCTCTCTCTTTTTCAAATAAATAATAGAATAATTCTTTAAAGAATGACAGAAAGAAATCAGGAGATCATCCCTGTGCCCACGATCATTCTGCTGCTCAGGGCAAGTCCCAGCTCTACCATCTCTCTGCTTTCCCAGGCCCTGCACGGCAGTGTGTGTTTCATTTTGCTCAAAACTTGCTGAATTCAGTTTGAAATGATTTAGCAAAGAGACACATGCACCAGTTCTAAGGTGTCACATCTGCCAGACAGTACAGTGAAACAGCGACAGGGAAGTTGGCAAGTGATTGTGAAGTGTGCGGTTGTATTTGCCTCTATCAAAATATCTCTTAATGCTTTTTTAGTGCTCAGTTTTACCATTTTATTTTCTGATGCAGTTCATCTTTTTTAAGATTTATTTATTTACTTGAAAGTCAGAGTTACACAGAGAGAAGGAGAGGCAGAGAGAGAAAGAGAGACAGAGAGAGAGAGAGAGAGAGGTCTTCCATCCCCTGGTTCACTCCCCAATTGGCCCCAATGTCTGGAGCTATACCGATGTGAAGCCAGGAGCCAGGAGCCTCCTCCAGGTCTCCCACAGGAGTGCAGGGGCCCAAGGACTTGAGCCATCTTCAACTGCTTTCCCAGGCTATAACAGAGAGCTGGATCGGAAGTGGAGCAGCCAGGACTCAAAACAGTGCCCATATGGATGCCGGCATAGCAGGCGGCGGCCTTACCCACTACGCCACAGCGCTGGCCTCTCTGATACAGTTTAAGGGGAAGTTTCTTAGGTGGAGGCAGGAAGGTTTGGAAGGAGAGCCTCCCTCCTCAATCTCTCTCTCCTTCAGGGTGGCAGCTGATGGCTGCGTCTCACATGTGGTTAGAAAGCCTGCAGCCTGGTTTTTGTCATACCCTGATTCTAATGGTAAGTCCATGAAAGTGCGCAGACACAGGTGTGAGTGTATGTGTGTGTTGGGGGCTGGGGGAATGGAAGGAAGAAGAAAAGCAGAACTCATTGTCCAGGCCCCCAACAAACTTAACATCTGGCTCATGACACCCAGACAGCAACAAAACTAGAGGGATTTGTCAGATCCTTTGTGTCATTTGTCAGAGCCACCTCAGGAGTCTGAGTACAGAAATCAGTGTCTGTTTCAATGTGGCAGACGAAGGGTAAGGAGATAGCTAGGAAAACTCCCATATTTTGAGCCTTGGACAACTCAATGGGTAGCTATAGCATTCACTGAGACAGGAGTTACGAGTTCAGGGGTTTTCATACTCCAGATCCCTCTCTGATGGTTCAGTGTAGATGCTTATTTGGCCTGAAGAGCAAGAGAGAGGCCGGGGCTGGGGAAAAAGGTCAGGCTGTGAGTGAAGCTGTGCAAGAGCTCCCCCAGGTAGAGCAGCTGGTGTTGAAAAAAGAGCAAAGACACACCCCTAGGAAATTGCACCACTGAAAGATAAGAAACCACAAAAGAACTAGCAGAAGGTTCGAATGAAAACCAGTAAGCCTATGTCTGAGTAACTAATGGAAGAATGGTTTTTCAAAAGGAGGACATGGTTAACTGAGTCAAACGTAAAAGAGGTCATCTATGGGAAGCATTCATTCACCAGGGCACTGATCCTGTCGTTCAGTCCACATGCGGCATCTGACAGGTGCTGAGAATGTACCAGCTGCTGGGGAAGAAGCTAACCGTGAAACCACCTTGCTCCCAATGAACTTAGTCTATTGAGGAAGCCAAGAAAGAACATAGGCAACTAGAATATAAAAATGTAAGAAGCAAGTGAGGGCATTATGAGCTGACTGCAAGTGGCTAGGCTTGGGGACAGCAGTGTCCATGGGATGACGGGGCAGATACAAGCTGGTACAGATGTCACCTTTGAGGAACTTGGTGCTGAGTGAACGAGAGACCCAGAGCAGTGAGGAAACTAGAGATGAGCATGGAGTGGGAAGAGAACGCCTATACACACACACACATACACACACATATATTTGAAAGTCCAAGTTGCAGAGAGTTAGTCTCTTGATCACTATCTCAGTGCCAGGCAATTTTCCCTTCTCTCCAAGGTGACTTTGCCCACATGTCCCTTGGACTCCACCTCCCATCTATCTCCCCTGAATACCCCTCTTCACCCTCCCTGGTGAAGTGGAACCAAGTATAACATTCTCCACCCCATTAATCTCTGATCTCCAGTTTCTCCTTTTCTTAAATAAACCCAATTATTAGGCCGGCGCCGTGGCTTAACAAGCTAATCCTCCACCTTGTGGCGCCGGCACACCGGGTTCTAGTCCCGGTTGGGGCGCCAGATTCTATCCCGGTTGTCCCTCTTCCAGGCCAGCTCTCTGCTATGGCCTGGGAAGGCAGTGGAGGATGGCCCAAGTGCTTGGGCCCTGCACCCGCCAGGAGAAGCACCTGGCTCCAGGCTTCAGATCAGCACGATGCGCCAGCCGCAGCGGCCATTGGAGGGTGAACCAACGGCAAAAAGGAAGACCTTTCTCTCTGTCTCTCTCTCTCACTATCCACTCTGCCTGTCAAAAAAATAAATAAATAAATAAACCCAATTATTTCCATCTTTAAAAATTACATCTCGGGGCTGGTGTTGTGGCACAGAAGTTGAAGCCACAGCCAACAATCCTGGGCATCTCATGTGGGTGCCAGTCTGAGCCCCAGCTGCTCCTCTGTCCATCCAACTCCCTACTAATGCACCTGGGAGAGCAGCGGAAGGTGTCCCAAATGTTCGGTCTCCTGCACCCCCCTGGGAGACCTGGAAGAAGCTCCTGGATGCAGCCTGGCCCAGCTCCAGCCATTGAAGCCATCTGGAAAGTGAATCAGTGGTTGGAAGATCTCTGTCTCTCTTTTTGTCTCTCTATAACTCTGAGTTTAAATAAATAAATACATCTCAAAAAGAAAAATAGAGGAAGGGCTGCAGGGTGGAGAATGAATGGGTGGGTAGGTAGGAGGATGGATATGCAGATAATCTTTGAAACCAGAGTGACAGTTTTTAAAGTCCAGAAATTATTGATTAGTAATTAGAGTTATGAGTCTCATTTTTTCTTCTACTCATACAAAAAAAAAAAAATCATGAGTTAAAGGGTTCACTCAAATGAGCAACCTCAAAGGGCTTTCAAATAATCTGGTAGACTTTACTAGAACCGCGCTCCCCAGCAGCCTGAGGCATGGGAACCGTGCCTGTGGGGCTGTGCTGGGAAGTGCCGCTTTGCCAGGGCCCCCTGCTCCCCGGGGAGGGGCTTTCTCCTATCAGCTCCCAGGAGGCACTGCACACTGTGAAAACTCACTGGGGCCAAAGGACTCAGTGCATCCACTTCCTCCCGACACACTGCCTCTGACCCCAGCAGCACTCATTCTTCGTCCTGAGAGCTTCATCGAAACGTCTCCCCTGAAGGTCACCCATGATCCCCTCTTTGCTAACTCAAATGGCCTTTGCCTCTGCAGCCTTCTCACTGGCCCCCATGGCCTGCTGTTCATCAAAGTCATCTCTGCGGCGGCTGGTACCCTTGACCTCTTTCTGAACCTTTCTCTCTTCCCCTGGCTTGCACGACACTGCACTGCGGTGATGTTCCTCCTCCTTGTGAGCCAAGGGTAAGTCCTAGAGGATGGAAAAATATGGAGAGTGTGTAACTCGGTGGAGGACGAGCTTGTGTTGTCACACGCAGCTCGTTGTTCTGACAGGCACACGAGGCCAGTCACATGTGCCCACTTCTCCTCCTTATCCCCACTCGTCCCCTCCCTCCTCCCTAGCCACATGCCTTTCCCTCTGTCCTAGCCATCAGTCTCACAGGCTGCTGCCTCAACAGCCTCACAGCACACACCCCTTCACCTCTGTAACATTTGTCTGCTACGTTATTGGGGAGTATTTAACAGAATGGATGAAGCCCCTAAGCCCTGTTCAATATAGTAAGTACCATATGAGACACATTAAAGAGAGACAACATGCATGATCTATATGGCTGTAAGACCTTGGAATAATCAAGAGTGTTTTGTCTACACAGAACAGGAGAAAGGAGCAAGTGCTTGGGTACAGATTATGCTGCCTCCTGGCTGACAGCTGTCGTCTCCCATTGGCCACTCCTTGGGGAGCTGTGTTCTGCTCTCTGTTGAGGTTGATTTCTTCTGAGAGGAAGAGCGTGGTGGGGCAAGAGGCGTGGAGTCACCACACAGACCCCCTGATTCGGGTGAAAGCAGGCCTGAGGCAAGCAGCCTGCAGGCTCGTTTATTTCAGTTGCTTCAGCAGCTTATATAGCCAAGGCAGCCAATCCAGTCAAGCGGCGGTCTATACCCTAACCCATCACACCCTGTTGCCAGGCAGTTTCCGAAGCCATCCAATCACAACCTGTTGCCAGGCAGTTTCTGTTGCCAGGGGCCATCTTGGCATGGCCTTCTCATTCCACCACAGCTCTCCACTCTGACTAAACTTCTGTTCTACCCAGGAGAGTAAGAAAAAGCTCAGAGCTGCTTAGTAGGCTATATGTGAGCCTGGAGTATCTGGCCCTGAGTCTCTAAGAGAGCAGATGTGTATTGGCCCCAGGTACTTTCCAACTGCTAAGCACTTGTGTTAAGTTCAAGTCTGGTCCTTACAACGTCACTATCAGTAGGAAAGGCTGGGGTAGGAGAGCAGCAGGGAGAAGGGAGAAGGAAAAAGGGAGAGAGAGAGAGAGAGAGAGAGAGAGAGAGAGAAATAATATCTAACCCAGGATTCATATAATGTGGGCCTTCTATCTACTTGTACCTTCCCTTAAGTATATTCTGCTATCTCATTTCTTTCCTCTGGCTTCTCACCATGTCTTCCAGGTTGATCTGAGAGCCTGTATGCTTTGAGCATCTTAGCTTGGTCTGCAAGCATCCGCGTTCCATACTAGCACAGCTTGCCAGGTACTCAGAGATTCCCATTACATCTAGGTATTTTCCCGCAACAATTTCTTTCAAGCCTTTGCTTCAATGTCACCTGCTCCCTGAGACCCACATTGAATGCCCCATTTATGTTCTCAGTACCCTGTTGTCAGCCCCTTCCCCTTTCCATTGTTTGCTCTTAGCACCCATCCTTTTCCAATGCACTTCGTTTACTTAGGTGTTATACCCATTGCTTATTCTCAGTCTTCCCCACACAAATATAGAGGCCTGAGAGCCCACACCACTAGAACAGTCCCTGGGACATGGAGAATGTTGGTCATTGTGTTGAGACGTCACAAACCAGCACTGAGTAAAGGAAATGGCCTAAGTGCCGGGGTGCTCACAATTTACAAAGAAGTGACAATCAACTTCCACTCCAGCCTCGAGCAGCAGGGACGAGAGCCTGAAAGTGCATCACCACTGTGGGAAAAGTTCAGCACCTCAGGGACGATTTCAGCAGAGAAGACAGGAACAAAGGCCACTTGAGTAACCATCTTCGGATACAGGAGGAAACACTGAGTGCAGGATTGGCTCTTTTTTTTTTTTTTTTTTTTTTTTGACAGGCAGAGTTAGACAGTGATAGAGAGAGACAGAGAGAAAGGTCTTCCTTCTGTTGGTTCACCCACAAATGGCCACCATGGCTGGTGCTGCGCTGATCCGAAGCCAGGAACCAGGTGCTTCCTCCTGGTCTCCCACGCAGGTGCAGGCGCCCAAGCACTTGGGCCATCCTCCACTGCCTTTCCGGGCCACAGCAGAGAGCTGGACAGGAAGAGGAGCAACCGGGACAGAATCCAGCGCCCCAACCAGGACTAGAACCCCGAGGTGCCGGTGCCGCAGGCAGAAGATTAGCCTAGTGAGCCGCGGTGCCGGCCAGGATTGGCTCTTGACTCTTGTTTCTAGCAGATTTTTAATTGGTACTATCAGATTAATTTAAAGACATTCCTTTGCAAGTTGAAGACTGCAAATACCACTGTTTATAGAGGCCCAAAAGATAATTAAATTTAGCAAGAGGGAGGTAAAAGAAAAGGGCACAGTGTGGATTTTGGTCACCTGGAGAACACAGAACCCATTGATGACAGCAACTCCCTCCTCGCCTTCAGTCAAGGGCGGAGACACAGAGGCGCCTGCATTTGGCTCACTGGTGACAACCGCATCTCCCATCAGAGTGCCTAGATTTGAGTCTCAGCTCCTCTCACACTCTCGAATCTGGCTTCCTGCTAATGCACCTGTGGGAGGCAGGCGATGATGGCCCAAGTAGCAGGGTTCCTGTCCCCCATGTGGAAACCCTAGACTGAGTTCCGGTTCCTAGATTTGTCATGGCCAAGTCCCAGCCTTTGCAGTATTTGAGGAGTGAACCAGGTGATGGCAACTCTTTCCTGTCTCCCTCTCTGTCATCACCTTCTATTTCTCTCTCTCTTAAATAAATAAATAAAATATTTTAAAAATAAATGCATTTATTTCTCACAGTTCTGGAAGCTGGGAAGTCCACAACCAATGGGGGGGGCAGTTTTCTCCCCATTTTGTGCCATGGCAGAGGATGGCTAGGGACAGGGGTGGGGGAGTGGGAGTAGAGCTCTCTACTCCGTGTCACATGGACACGGATCCCATCATATCGGCTCTGCTCTCATGATCTGATCATCTCCAGAGGGCCCCAGCTCCTAGTACCATTCCATAAGGACCATGGATTCAAAATATGAGTTTTGGAGAGACACAAATGTGTCACACTACACTATCAGTGGCACCCTATGCAATCCCACTGATCTTCAGAAAATTGCTCATTTATGCAATAGAACCTGCCCTATCCCACGTCTCTAATCCTCCATTATTTAAAAACATATGGAGATCAAGACCCATCATGATCTAACAATCTCTCAGACAGCCCTAGACGACAGAAAGCAATGCATATTACAAGTCTTATGGCTTCTGGCCTAGATCATCTGTTGCCTGATGATATCAGACTTGTTTCCTATGTACATGCATTGTTCCCCCAACTAGATTATAAGATCCTCCTGGGCTAAGGCCCAACACTGGAGCACACACAATCCTTGGTGTCAGAAAAATGGGCTTTGCACCTGGTCTTTGACACATACTGTGACCCAACACTGAAGGGTGGGCATTTGGTGCAGCAGTTCACCATCAATCGGGAAAGCTGCTTCCCATATTGGAGAGCTGTGTTCAAGCCCTGCTTCTGACTCAAGTTTCCTGATAATGTGCACACTGTCAGGCAGCAGGTGATGGCTCAAGTAGTTGGGTCTCCAACACGCACATGGGAGACTTTGATTGAGTTCCAGGCTCCCAGCTTTGGCCTGGTCCAACCCCAGCTGTTGGGAGTGAACCAACAGATGGAAGAGTGTGCTCTCTCTCTTCTCTCTCTCTCTCTCTCTCTCTCACTCTTTCTCTCTCTCTCTCCCCTTCTCTCTCTCTCTTACTCTCTCACCTTTCTGTCTCACTCCCTCTCTGTCTCTCTTTCAATATAAATAAATAATATTGGAATTGTGATTGAATTTTCAGCCTGTTTTTTCTTCTAAACCATGCAAATAATATTTCTTCATAGAGAAGTTATAAAGTTAAATGTAATGAATAAAAAATGGACATTTCAGTGGCTAGAAAATGTGTCTAACAATAAGGAATCAGTGAGTGCTAATTGTTTTTATTTCTTTTTTTAAACTTTTATTTAGTAAATATAATTTCCAAAGTACAGCTTATGGATTACAATGGCTTCCCCCCCACAACAACTTCCCTCCCACCCACAACCCTCCCCTCTCCCGCTCCCTCTCCCCTTCCATTCACATCAAGATTCATTTTCAATCATGTGGGTTCTCTGTCTTTAATGTGCTGTACAATGCTATTTGACGCTATAATTAGTAATCCAATAGTAGTTTTTTCACTTTGTATTGCTATATGGGCAAAATGTTGAAAACTTTACCTAATATATACTAAGCCGATCTTCTGTATACAAAGAGAATTGAAAATGAATCCTTACATGAAGGGAAGGGGAGAGGGAGCGGGAGAGGGGAGGGTTGCGGGCGGGAGGGAAGTTACGGGAGGGGGGGAGCCATTGTAACCCATAAGCTATACCTTGGAAATTTATATTCATTAAATAAAAGTTAAAAAAAAAAAAAAAAAAAAAAAAAAGAAAACCTTGGAGAAAAGTATGGTTATCTTCTATATGAAGTGTTTTATCCAAGATCTAGACAGCTGAATAAAAGATACTGACACCTGTAAAAAAAAAAAAAAAAAAAAAAAAAAAAAAAAAAGATTCATTTTCAATTCTCTTTATATACAGAATATCAATTTAGCATATATTAAGTAAAGATTTCAACAGTTTGCACCCACACAGAAACATAAAGTGTAAAACACTGTTTGAATACTAGTTATAGCATTAATTCACATTGAACAACACATTAAGGACAGAGATCCTACATGAGGAGTAAGTGCACAGTGACTTCTGTTGTTGACTTAACAAGTTGACACTCTTGTTTATGGTGTCAGTAATCTCCCTAGGCTCTTGTCATGAGTTGCCAAGGCTATTGAAGCCTTTTGAGTTCTCTGACTTCGATCTTATTTAGACAAGGTCATAGTCAAAGTGGAAGTTCTCTCCTCCCTTCAGAGAAAGGTACCTCCTTCTTTGATGGCCCGTTCTTTTTCTACTGGGATCTCACTCGCAGAGATCTTTCATTTAGGTACTTTTTTTTTTTTTTTTTTTTTTTGCCAGAGTGTCTTGGCTTTCCATGCCTACAATACTCTCATGGGCTCTTCAGACAGATCCCAATGCCTTAAGGGCTGATTCTGAGGCCAAGTGTTGTTTAGGGCATCTGCCATTCTATGAGTCTGCTGTGTATCCCGCTTCCCATGTTGGATCGTTCTCTCCCTTTTTTATTCTATCAGTTAGTATTAGCAGACATTAGTCTTGTTTGTGTGATCCCTTTGACTCTTAGACCTATCAGTATGATCAACTGTGAACTGAAATTGATCACTTTGACTAGTGAGATGACATTGGTACAGGCCACCTTGATGGGATTGTATTGGAATCCCCTGGCACATTTCTAACTCTACCATTTGGGGCAAGTCAGCTTGAGCATATCCCAAATTGTACATCTCCTCCCTCTCTTATTCCCACCCTTATATTTAACAGAGATCACTTTTCAGTTAAAATTTAAACACCTAAGAATAATTTTGTGTTAATTACAGAGTTCAACCAATGGTATTAAGTAGAACAAAAAAAATACTAAAAGGGATAAAGTATTAAGTTGTACATCAACAGTCAGGACAAGGACTGATCAAGTCACTGTTACTCATAGTGTCCATTTCTGCTGCTTTATATCTTGCACAGTGCCTAGTGTAGGTTTTTGTCCAACAGAACATTCAACATAAGTATTTGTAGATCTCACATAGAGAACTTTTTCCTGGCTATTGTAAATGCATTTTATGCCTGGATTTAATGCCTGGAAGTCTCTAATGGACATTTGAAGAACACACATTTCTCTGGTGATTCATTAAGAATTTTGCCCATGAATAAGACAGTGAGACAAACAAAATTTTCAGGATTCCCATGTTCCTGGAATTGGAGCTTTATCTAAAGCAGTGGTTCTCAAAGGTGGGGTAGGGGACACAAGTTTGCTCCTGGGAGGGTATTTGACAATGACTGACATTTCTGGATGTCATAACATCCGGGGGGGGGGGGAGGAGTAAGACTGGCATGGAGCAGATAGAGCCAGGGATGCTTCTAAATGCTACTAAATACACCACAATAGAATGTGCAGCCTCCTGCTCTCCCCAGAAAGAATTATCTGGCCTCGAATGTCATTAATGTCAAGGCTGAAAAACTCTGCTCTGAAGACCCAGAATGCCTGAAGCAATCCCAGTGCTAACACCTCTACAGTATCAGAGCTCTCTGCTGCACCACACTCAGCAGACAGGGCAGAGGGCAAGCAGACAAGGAAGAGGGAGTGCTCAGGGGATATCACAGGCCAGCCCTGGAGGAAGCCCCAGCACTGGGACCTCCAGGAGTGGGCACAGGAGGCAATTTGCTCATTGCCGTTACTTGAACACATGCCTGTCAAGGTGTGTCTGCCTCATTTCTCATCTTCTTCAATCATTTCTCTTTTCTTCCTCGCACTAGCAGGCATGGAAACAATGTGAGGGACCTCTTGGGAGGATATTGAGTGAAACAAGTTTTGAGTACAAGATGAGCATTATGCTAATGGGAGACTGACTTCAAGGACAAGAAAATGCTGCAAATGTAAATTCATTCTCAGAGTTTCCCAAAGAGACAACTGCTTTTATAAGAAGGTCAAACGTCTGTCTTCTACTCACACTTCGAGGTTGTGAATACCTGCGGTTTCAGCACTGGCTTCCTCTCTCGGAAATTTCCTACTCAGTGGCTTTGTTCTTCTTTTTAGTTAGAATCTAGCTGAATGTGAATTTTTTTTCTTGTTTCTTTTGTTTTCTTTTTTCATTTCCTTCTATCTCCAGTCCACTTTTTTTCTTTTCCTTCTTCTTTAGTTGCTTCCTCCCCTCCTTCTGCTTCTTCCTGGACTCCGGGGAAGTGGATCCGCTTTGCTTTATAACGTCATGCTGCCATCTTGTGGTGCACTGAGGTCCTCAGTGAGTTCACAGATGTCAGCTCGGACTTACTGAGATACTGAAAAGTGCATTGCTGTGCAGTTAAGCCTCCAGATGACCAAGAATCGAAGTTATCTCATTTCATGGATTAATTTCCAAACCCCAAAGCTACATCTCTCCTTCCTGCCAAGCCTGTGATTTCTTCCAAAAAGGGGGCATATTTTGTTCCCAAACCGGGTATTGAAAAAATCTGAGTATAAAACAAATCTTTTATACAGGCCTATGACAGATTTGAGGTTGTTAGAAGGAATTTCTCGGGTTTTCAAAAATTAATTGAATGTGTGTACTTACTTATTTTCATTTCTATTTGAAAGGCAGAAAAGCTTAGGGAATATTCCCCATCAACTTCCCCAAATCCCCATGCCCACAACATCTGGGACTTGGCCAGGCTGAAGTTAGGAGGCTGGAACTCCATCTGGGTCTTTTACGTGGGAGACCCAAGAACTTGAACATCATCTATTGTCTCCCTCCTGTCCTCCATTCTGCTTTCTTTTCCTCCTTTTGTTATACCCTCGCATACTTCATGCCTTTCTTTCCAACTATAGGAACAAGAAGGGTGTGCGTTAGCAGGAAGCTGGATTGGAAGTGGAAGAGCTGAGACTCGGCCAGGCACTCTGATGATACAGGATGCAACACTGCCAAGCACCTGCCCCACTGTCAGCTTCCTGGGATTCAGAATTTCTCTCTCCCCAGTTAATCCAAGTCTAATGCATCAACATAAGGGAATTTCCCAGCTAAATCTGGATGTTGACATCTACCTAGATGAGTAACCAAAAGTCAAGTACCTTACAGAAAAGAACACAAAAAAGTCAGAGTTTTGTTGGAAGCAAAATTCTGAAAGTTCACCTTAAGAACTCCCTTCCATCATCCCACAATCCACCAGCAGGTGCCCTTGAAATGTGTTGCTTACCACTTTATCCTCCTTCCTGTCCCCTTCCTGCCAAAACCCTAGTCCAAACCACCACTAGCTCTGATCTAGGGAAGTAAAGAAGACTCCTTTCTTCCTGCCCCTGTGTGAATGTGTGTGTGAATGTGCGCACACACACACACAACTATCCATACTGCTGCCAGAATCTCAGGCCTGCTCCTATACTGCCCTTAAAACTCTTTCCCTGGCCTTTCTCTTTTTTTCTTAAAAGCTTTTATTTAATAAATATAAACTTCATAGGTACAGCTTTTAGAATATAGCAGTTCTTCCCCCCATACCCGCCCTCCCACCCCCACTCCCATCCCACCTCCTACTCCCTCTCCCATCCCATTCTTCATTCAGATTCATTTTTAATTATCTTTATATACAGAAGATCAACTCTATATTAAGTAAAGATTTCAACAGTTTGCACCCATACAGACACAGACACACAAAGTATAGAGTACTGTTTGAAGACTAGTTTTACCGTTAATTCTCATAGTACAACTCATTAAGGACAGAGGTCCAACATGAGGAGCAAGTGCACAGTGACTCCTGTTGTTGATTTAACAATTGACACTCTTATTTATGAAGTCACTGATTGCCAGAGGCTCTTGTCATGAGCTCCAAGGCAATGGAAGCCTTTTGAGTCCACAAACTCCAACATTATTTAGACAGGGCCATAATCAAAGTGGACGTTGTCTCCTCTCTTCAGAGAAAGGTACCTCCTTCTTTGATGGCCCCTTCTTTCCATTGGAATCTCACTCTCAGAGATCTTCATGTAGGCCTTTTTTTGCTACAGTGTCTTGGCTTTCCATGCCTGAGATACTCTCATGGGCTTTTTAGCCAGATCCGAGTGCCTTAAGGGATGATTCTGAGGCCAGAGTGCTGTTTAGGGCTTTTGTCAGTCTGCTGGGTGATCCTTGGCCTCTCTTGTTCTCTGAGTAAAGTCAAAAATTCCAAGGCCAGTTCTAAGTCCTGTCTGCTCCGCAGCCCCTTGGAGCCCATCGAGAGTTGACTCTGTTGGGTTCTTTAAGGACTTGTGTGTTCTCTCTCCAGGTTGGTTTCCCTTTCCCCTTTGGTAACAATCCTCATGCTAATTAGTCATAACTTTATATTGCAAGAGGGTGGGGATTATAGACATTTTGCTGAGTAGATATTAAATGATCCGAAACGTTTATTTAACTCATCTCTGAGCATGATTTGGAGCTACATGTGATAGGACAGAATATTCCCATGAGGAAGGCTATCCACCCATTACCATTGTTTCTAGATAAGAAATAGGCCCGGCAAGCCTGGGGGCCTTGCCCCAGTTTCCCACGCTTGTCTAAGGACAGCCTTGGAATCAGAATCCAGTGGTTTCAACAACCAAGTCCAAGGACTCTCTGAGTATGAAGAGAAGAGATGGAGAGCATGGGTACTGCCTTTGGTGTAGATGGTGCCTCAAATAAGTTCTGGGCATGAGTGCAAGACTGGTTCATGGTGCTTTCACTAGTGGGAAACATCTGCTTTCTCCTTTGCTTTGCTTTTTTTTTCCTACTGAGTTCCCAGACTCTCTTTGTTTGGAAACAGTTCAATTCTCTGAAATTTGTGGTTTTAGGGTGGCCATTACCGAGTGACTTTTTGTGTGCTCTGGGGAAAGGGGAGGAAAAGGAAACTAATGTTTGTATTTCCAGTTTCCACTTGCCTAAAAAACATTTGCTACTCTCCACAGTCTAAATAGGGAGATATTTGGGTACAGTCAAGTGAAGAAATTTGACCAAAGGCCCTTTCAGAAAATGCACTGTGGGGGAAGGTGCTTGGCACAGTGATCAATCAAGACCCTACCTGGGCCATTTGTATCTCACACAGGAGTGCCAGGGTTCAAGTCCCAGCTCCACTCCTCAATCCAGCTTCCTGCTAATGCACAACCAAGGAGAAAGCGAGTGAGGGCCTAAGTAGCTGGGTCTCTGCCACCCACGTGGGAGATGCAGATAGATTTCCAGGCCCCTGATTTCTACCTGGCCTGTTTGGGGAGTGAGTCAGTGGGGAAAACCAGCAGATGGCGATCTTTCTCATGGTCTCTACCTCTGGCCGTGTGTGTGTGTGTGTGTGTGTGTCTGCTTTGTGAATAAATTAAAAAAAAAAAAAAAACTTTTAAAAAATGAGCTATGATGATTGAAGTGAGCAGCAATGCCCAGGTGTGGTATGTTGAGCCTCAGAGCTGGACTCAGAGCACGGCTCTAAGTACCGTGGAGACATGGGCAACTATCCTGTTGTTTCTGGTGCATTTGGTCTTGGGAATTAGTTAAAGGCAATGGTTTCCATTCCCAGTCATAGGCAGGAGCTCAAGCCATAAGTGAAACAATGGTTATATAAGCTTTGTTGGAATTCTAGGAGGTCCGTACTCTGCCAATGTGAGTTATCTGTGCTCCATGTGTTATTTGTCCTATGTATTTGTGATCAGCAGCAAATCCCGTAAAATCAGAAGGGCCTGAGGACTTCTCTCCAGAGATGACTAGAAAGGGAGGAAGCTGGGGCAGAGCACAGGGGACCTGGACCTCATGGGACGGTGAAGACGGGGGAGGCAGCTGAGTCACCACCGCCCTAAAGGAAGAACGAAGCCGCCCAGAAGTACGTACTCGAAAAGAGGCCCTGGGCTGAGTAAGAAGCAGAAAAGCTGCTCGAAGCTCTCTGGCAGGTGCAGGGCTGGTGAGGGAGGAACCGGGTTCACACCTGGGTGGGAACAGCTAAGAAACCTTTCAAACCCTTTTTCCCATAAAGGAAGAGCTGGCTTGCTATATGAATGGCTTGCTGACGATAAAGGGTAAAGATCGTACGAGAGAATGATTATTCCTGTTCAGGGCCACATGCACGGTGGTCTGAGGCATCAGCTAAATTTGTAGCAACTGACACTCACTCTTCCTCTCTAAAACCAAGGTGACGCAGCAACCGGCTCGAAGGCCAGTCAGAGGCATTCAAAGCGATAGGCTGGGATAGGTGTTAAGACGCCGCTCCGATGCTGGCGTCCCAGATCACAGTGCCGGGTTCAGATTCCCACGCTGCTTCCAAGCCGACATCCTGATAAGGCGCACCCTGAGAGGCAGAAGTGGTGGCTCAAGTCTTGGATCCCTGCCACCCCTGTGGGAGAACGGGACTGAGTTTCAGGCTCCTGGCTTCAGCTACTGGCTGTTGCTGCTGGCATTTGGAGGGGGGGGTGAACCAACCAGCAGACGGAAGAGCTTCATTCTCTCTCTCTCTCTCTCTCTCTCTCTCTCTCTCTGTGTGTGTGTGTGTGTGTGTCCCCTAATCTCTCTGCTGTTCAAATAAAGAAAAATACATTTGTAAAGCAATAGGCCATAAACCACAGATTACTCTCCACCTGTGATATTGTGATCATCTGTGTGGCAGACTTTGGATACAAACATTGATGGGAAAGCACTTTTGAGAGATTCCAATTCCAAGCTGTCTGCTACACCATCCTCCAGGAAAAAAAAAAAAAAGCTTTGGCCTCTTTCTCTCCAGGTAAACTCCCTTGCACCAACCCCCAATTCCTATGCCACTTTCTCCCCCTCCTCACACTTGCCAGGAAAAACCCAATCTTGGTTAAACCCAGCTCTGTGTCCCTCTGCACCTGCAACCATGCCGCTATACTCAGCCAGAAAATGCCCCCAGCTCCAGCCATGGGTCTTCTCTTAAATTCATGGCAGCCACAGCCTGAGGTTTTTGTAGGCCCACAGTAGCCCAGGCAGTTCCATCCCGGCTCCCTTCTCAGCTCTCTCTCCTGCCTTTCTGGATAACTCCTCCTCTCTCTTGAATCCTCCATCACCTCGCCCCCTCCTTCCCCCACAGCTGAACACACTGCTGCTCCTTTCACTAAGAAAGCTGCAATAAGCAGACGAGAAATTCCACACAGCGCCGCCCACCCACCTGCAGCTGTGCCCAAGTTATTTGCCTTTTCTCTGCTTGAACAGTCCATGAGCCAGCTACAGCCAGCACAGGCACCGTGTGCCGCGCCCTTCCACCTACTCAAGGACACCAGGGTCCCCTTCACCTGGGGCGCCGGCTGACTCCCCTCTTCTGTTGGGTCAGTCCCATCAGCACACGTATGTCCTGTGCTCTCCCCCAGAGGACACACACAGGAGCACCACAACCCTCTGAACTCTCCTTTCCTCTCTGCCTGTCTCATTTTTCTTCCTCCACTGATGGTAACATTCCTCAAAAGGGTGATACTTTATGATCTCTGCTTCCCTCTCCTCTTTATCTATTGAGGTTCATCCTTATACACTTGACTTTGACTTGTTTCCAACACCTGGATGTTGGAATGCCCCAAAGCGCAGTCTCTGACCTCTTTTATTCTCAGTCTACATCCTTTTCCCCTGGGAACTTAGCCAGCCCCACGGCTTTCAGTGTGACAATAGGCCAGCAACTCCCACACTGATGTCTCCAAATTAGATAGATCCCATGAATTCCAAACTCTTGGGTCTGTCTACTGGACAAAGCTGGGACAAAGCTGGTAGGTAGGCCACACACCACAGCTGCTCTGTGTTTGGCCTCCAGAATCAACCTGGGAGAGAAGCTCAGCTCCGTGGCATCACAGACCTATGTGCAAACAAGAGCTGACACATCAGGTCTGACCTGGCATCTGGGCACTTAGGTTTCAGAAGGGCTCCCTCCCTCCACTTCCAGAACTGATCACAGTGGCTCCCTGTGCCTTATTCATGGAAATAGGTGATCTGTGGCCAACACGTGCTTTCCTTCTGAGTCTGGGATGTTGAGCCATGCTGGACAGAGGCTCCCTACCTGAGCAGCCCCTAGTAAACATTCCACATTCCGAGTCTCTAACGAGCTTCCCTGGCAATCACCCTTTTACTTGCCACAAATCATCGCTGGAGCAGTTAAATGCATCCTATGTGACTGCACTGGGAGAGGACTCTGGGAAACAAGTGTCTGCTTTCCCCTAAACTTTGCCTGATGCATCTTTTGCATTTCCTTTGGTGGATTTCTATCCCTTCACTGTAATAAACAGCCATGACCCTGACTATGTATCACCTCCTATGAGTCCCCCTGGCAAATCACAGTGATGCCAACAATACATATTTCTGCACAAGCCATTCCATCTTTCTGAGCCTTGGTTCCTCTTTCTGTACAGGGAATAATAAAGGCGCCCAACTTGAGGGGTTGTTGTGAGAAATAAATGAGTTCGTGCATGTGAAGAATTTAGAACTGTGCCTCTGGGCTCACGGTAAATACCCAGTAAATACTATGTTATCTGAAATGTAAATATTCAGGAATGGAGAGTTAGATAATATAGGAGCCAGTGCAAGAACACAAATACCTTTGATATTTTGGTCTTACCGTAGAAATTGTACTTTTGTCATCTCTCAAATATTGAAGTTATTTGAGACTCTATATTGAAACATACTCACTTGTCTGGGATCATTCAACTCTGTAAGCCAAGTTTATCTCTAGAAGAAAAAAAGTGATTAGCAGTGCATCTGTCAATTTGTTTTCCTGAGTAATCACATAAATAAATGAGAAACTCCCGCCTAGTAGAATATAATCATGTGTGGGGCATCTTCTCAACTCTGATCCATGCCCTTTGCATTCTATAGAGCATTGTACTACTAGTAAGTGCAGGCTATGTGTTTGAAAGGTTGCCCATTTACGACACAGCCTAAAATTTCACTTGTTAAGCATGTATTAAGGCAACTCTGTGCAAGGCTCACTGGAGGCACAGGGTCATTGTGAAAAGCCAGTCAGGGATTTGGACATGAACTTTCATTGGCTTTGCTACATAGCCATGGTAGCCCTCTGCCAACACCACTCACAGCCAGCAAACAGCCTCCTCGAGATGGTCATCAGGATTTCTAGCTCATTTCACACACACACACACACACACAGAGAGAGAGAGAGAGAGAGAGAGAGAGAGAGAGATGGAGGCTCATTCATTCCTGTTATGTAGGGATTAACAGTGGTACACTTGACATTATCTCTCTCGGGCCTTTCTCCAAGCCTCTCTCACATTCTTGGCCAAGGCCAGGGCCAGGCTAGACAGCCATCTGCTCACTTCTCTGTGTGAAACACTTGACAGTGTGTCCTCTGATGCATCCGTCCTTGGTACTCCTCTGTGACTGCGGGGCGGGGGCAGCACAGGCAAGCAAGAAGCTGAAACTTGTTACTCATTATTATTCAGGGAGCCGTTGCTGTGGCATAGTAGGTTAAGCATCAGCCTCCAGTGCCAGCATCCCATAAGAGAGCTAGTTCGAGTCCCAGCTGCTCCACTTCCGATCCAGCTCTCTGCTCTGGCCTGGGAAAGTGATAGAAGATGGCCCCAGGGCTTGGGCCCCCTGCACCCAGGTGGGAGACCTAGAAGCAGCTCTGGCTCCTGGCCTTGGATTGGCCCAGCTCTAGCCATTGGGGCCATTTGTGGAGTGAACCAGCAGATGGAAGGAAGACCTTTCTCTCTGTCTCTCCCTCTTTCTGTAACTCTACCTCTCAAATAAATAAATCAAATCTTAAAAAAAAACTTTTATTCAGAGAAACCTTATGCGGGTATCATTTGTTCCTGTTCTCAGATAATAAAACCTAATTAATGAGGTACCTTTACTCTGGCTGCCCAGGCTAGCTGTATGTATACACAGAACCCCCGGCTCTGCCATCATTCTGGGAGAGAGCCTGCAGTTCCGCTTATGCCCAGTAGGGGGAGCTTGGGCAGAAGGGAGAGTGGGTGTCAACACCTGTGGACCTCCTTGAATACAGAACCTCATGGGGATCTCACGTGGAGAAGAAAACCGCTGCTGGGATGTGTGTTCGGAATACAGCGATTTGAATCATGACTCGGTGGCAACGTTGCTCCCATCCTGGGAGGTCTCCCTGATCCTCACCATCCTGGCTCCCACCTTCACCCGCTGTTTATTCTCAACACAGCAGCCAATGACCCCTCCAAGACATAAGGCAGAACGTGCCACCCCCGGGCCTGAGGCCTTGCAAAGGCCCGCTCACTGCTGTAAGGGCGGAAGGCTGGGGACGGCCCACAGGCCCAGGCACCAGCTGCCCCCCAGCCCGCGTCTCCCTCCTCTCCCTCCCTCTCTCCGCTGCAGCAGTGCCGGTCCTCACACACACCCAGCCAGCTCCCTGGCTGCCTAAGATCGGAGTTCACCGCCTGGCTTTTGTGGTTCACTTCTTCCTGCTTTATCTTTCCCCACGGTGTCTGTGTGTCCGTCTTCACTCTTCCTCACTAGGGGAAGAACTCTGCCTGCTTTATTCATTGCTGGATCTGCGGGACCTCGAACAGCTCTGGTATGCGAAAATGAACATGAATGAATGTTCACCCGCAAGCCCACCATTTAATTCCTGGTTTAAAGCGATGCTTTAGTCACAAGTTCATTTCCAAGCATTCAGTGGCCCAAACTGGGTAGGAAACAAATCTAAAAGAAAGGCTGGAAGAAAATACACATTCCTGGAGAGTGACTTCGTACAAGGACCTGAAATAATTTTTCTTTTTTTTTTTAAGATTTATTTATTTATTTGGAAGTCAGAGTTACACACAGAAAGGAGAGGCAGAGAGAGAGAGAGAATGAGAGAGATCTTCCATCCACGGGCCAAGAACCAGGAGCTTCCTCCAAGGTCTCCCACATGGGTGCAGGGGCCCAAGGACTTGAGCCATCTTCCACTGCTTTCTCAGGCCATAGCAGAGAGCTGGATCGTAAGTGGAGCAGCCAGGACTCAAACCAGTGCCCATATGGGATGCCAGCACTAGAGGCAGTGGCTTTACCCACTACACCACAGCACCAGCCCCATGAAATATTTTTTTTCAAAACTGAGTTGCTGGGCCAGCGCCGTGGCTCAACAGGCTAATCCTCTGCCTTGCGGCGCTGGCACACGGGGTTCTAGTCCCGGTCAGGGCACTGGATTCTGTCCTGGTTGCCCCTCTTCCAGGCCAGCTCTCTGCTGTGGCCAGGGAGTGCAGTGGAGGATGGCCCAAGTGCTTGGGCCCTGCACCCCATGGGAGACCAGGAGAAGCACCTGGCTCCTGGCTTCGGATCAGCGCGGTGCGTCTACCACGGCGGCCATTGGAGGGTGAACCAACAGCAAAGGAAGACCTTTCTCTCTCTCTCTCTCTCTCTTACTGTCCACTCTGCCTGTCCAAAAAGAAAAAAACAAACTGAGTTGCTAACTGATGGTTTGGGAGGATCTTGAGATTATCACAACAGGCAAGATGCAAATCTGAAGAGATGTGGTTTTACATGGGTATCTGATGCCCATGCCAAGAATTTTAAGGGCTATTTTATTTAAGTTGGTTTCCTCTTGGGAAGTTCTGCTTACATTTTAGTTAAGGTCGTGGATTTATATGAGTTGCACAGATTTCAAACATTCTATCACAGAGCGTGATAATCATAACATGAATAGGAGTTTGAGAATAGGATTAGGGCTGAAGAGTGGAACAAGCTGAAGTAACTGGGCTATGCATAGAAAAAAAGAAATGGAAGTTTAGCTTAGCAATTCTGTCTGATCCTGCTGGGGATAGGGCAGTCAGGGATGGAATGAGATGCTAAGTTACACATACAAACAGGTCATGCTCCTGTGACCAGGTAAATTCTGGGAGTCCAGCTGCACTGACTGGGAGAGCAAGTAAGTGTTCCCAGGTGTGGTGTGGGGGACCCTGGGTTGAAGCTCATGTCCAAAGTTTTACATTGTATCACCTAAGTTTTTTGCTAAGAGTGCTAGAATCAAACTGACCAGAGCTTGAATGTAGGTTTCAACAGCCACCAACAGAGCAACCAAGGGCAGCTTGCTGAACTCTTAGAAGCCAACTCAGATTCCTCACCTTAAAATGAGAATGAAGGCCAACACTGCGGCTCAATAGGCTAATCCTCCACCTGCGGTGCCGGCACACAGGGTTCTAGTCCCAGTCAGGTGGCCGGATTCTGTCCCGGTTGCCCCTCTTCCAGGCCAGCTCTCTGCTGTGGCCCGGGAGTGCAGTGGAGGATGGCCCAAGTGCTTGGGCCCTGCACTCGCATGGGAGACCAGGAGAAGCACCTGGCTCCTGGCTTCGGATCGGCACGGTGCGCCGGCTGCAGCGGCCATTGGAGGGTGAACCAACAGTAAAGGAATACCTTTCTCCCTGTCTCTCTCACTGTGCACTTTGCCTGTCCAAAAAAAAAAAAATGAGAATGAGTGAGGGTTGGCCTTCCCAGGAGAGAAGAGCATGGAGGTTGGATGCTGCAGTTTGAGCGTCTGTGCTGAAACCCCAGTGCTGGGACTTACTAGCAACGCACATTGCCTAAGTTACAGGTGCATTGATAGTCGTGTGTCAGCTTATCCATTAAAAGTTAGGGCCAGGGCCTGCGCTGTGGCGTAGCAGGTAAATCCACCATCGATTGTGCCGGCATCCCCTATGGGCACCAGTTAGAGTCCTGGTTGCTCCACTTCTGATCCAGCTCTCTGCTATGGCCTGGGAAAGCAGTAGAAGATGACTCAAGTCCTTGGGGAGACCTGGAGGAAGCTCCTGGCTCCTGACTTTGGATCGGCTCAGCTCCAGCTGTTGTGGCCAACTGGGGAGTGAACCAGTGGATAGAAGACCTCTCTCTCTCTCTCTCTCTCTCTCTCTCTCTCTCTCTCTGCCTCTCCTCTCTCTCTGCCTCTCCTCTTTCTGTGTAACTCTTTCAAATAAATAAATAAATATTTTTTAAAAAGATAGGGCCAGTAGTAGTCTCTGCCTCGTGATCACTTTTATCAGGAGTGAGTGTGACAATGTGTGTGAGTAGCGATCCGTGGCTGACAGTGGGGGTTCAGTACATGCTGGAGCTATTACTAAGAAGAGAAATGTAAGTTAGTGACATGTCACTTAGCACACAATAGATGCGCAAGCATCCAGAAGTTCAATAAACTTGGAAAGTGCACCAGCGCCAAATGTGTTCCACAGGACGGGGAATAGCAAAATTTTTACAAACTGCTGGTGGAAGAATAAGATGATGGAGTCATTGTGGAGACCAGTGTAGGAGGTCCAGGTACAATTGAAAATCAAGAAATGAAGGAATTTTTGGCCTAATGTTAATCGCGAAAAAATGTAAATTCTGCACCAAAAAAACCTCTCCATACGGTTCAAAGAAATACATGGGCTTTTCCTTCTGTGCTTGGCTTGCTCCACTTAGCATGGGGACCTCCCTTCCATCCACACTTGCAAATGCAAAGGCTTGCCTCTGTTATTCAGGAATGATATTCCCTTCCATAAATGCGCCACATTTTCTTCGCCCCGTTCTGTTGCTGGGCACATAGTCTAAGCTCCCTGGTGCAATCAGCAATGTTTCTCTTTTTTTTTTTAAAAAAAAAAAAAGGTTTATTTATTTATTTGCAAGTCAGAGTTACACAGAGGAGAGGCAGAGAGAGAGAGAGAGAGTCTTCCATCTGCTGCTTCACTCCCCAATTGGCTGCAACGGATGGAGCTGCGCTGATCCGAAGCCAGGAGCCAGGAGCTTCTTCCAGGTCTCCTACGTGGGTGCAGAAGCCCAAGGACTTGGACCATCTTCTATTGCTTTCCCAGGCCATAGAAGAGAGCTGGATTGGAAGTGGAGCAGCCGGGTCTCGAACTGGCGCCCATATGGGATGCCGGCACTTCAGGCCAGGGCATCAACCCACTGCACCACAGCGCTGGCCCCAGTCAATCATCAGTTTTTTCAAATCACCACAAATATGGAAATGTTTTATTTTTACAGAGTAGTCAAATAAACTTATTAACTTCTGCTTTAGCAATATGCCTAGTAGTACTGAAATCCACCTTTAAACAAGAAAGAACGAAACAAAGAAGCCAAGAAAGCTCTTCAGGCTGACGGGAAACAAGCTATGAAAATCCTGATCTCCAAGAAGAAATAGAGATTGTTGAACACGGTAAGTACAGGTTTTCAGGCTTCCTAGTTCACTTGAAAGACAATAGTTTAGGCAGCGTGTTGTGGCACTGTGGGTTGAGCTGCCCTGTGGGAATCCCGCATCCCGTGCTGGAGTGTCGGTCTGAGTGGGGGCTCCTCTGCTCTCTGTTCATCTTCCTGCAATGCCCCCTGGAAAGGCTGTGCTTGATGGCCCAAGTACTCGGGTCCCTGCTGTCCACACGGGAAACTCAGATGGAGTTCCAGGCCCCTGGCTTTGGCCTGGCCCAACCCCTGACCAGCTGCTTCGAGTACCTGAATGAAACAGCAAATGGAATCTCCCTCTCTGTCTGTCTGTCTCTCTCTCTCTTTCTCTGTCATTCTGCCTTTCAAATAAATAAATTTTCTCTAAAAGTACTTTAAATTGACAATAATAATAAAAAATAATGTTTTATGAGAATCATAGCATATGTAGAAATAATCAATATTTACAAGATATACTTTCCTCCATCCTTTTGTTTTAATAAAAGATTTATTTATCTGTTTGAAAGTTGGAGTTAGAGAGAGAGAGAGAGCAACAGCCAGACAGAGAGAGAGTGAGAGAGAGAGCAAGTCTCCATTTGCTGGTTCATTCTCCAGATGGCTGCAATGGTCAAAGCTAGGCCAAAGCCAGGAGCCCGAAGCTTCATCCACGTCTCCCATGTGGGTGGCGAGGGCCCAAGCACTTGAGCTATCCTCAGCTGCTTTTTCCAGGCCATCAGCAAGAACTGCATTGGAAGTGGAACAGCCAGGGCACAAACGGGCACCCATGAGGGATGCAGGTGTCAGAGGCGGCGGCTTTACCTGCTGAGCCACAGCGCTGGCCCCCATCCTTTGGCTTTTCACTTGTGTGTCTATACAGCATGGTCACCCTCAGCACGCTGGTTGGTCTTGCTTTTTATCCATGTTGACATGAAATGTAGTATTAATTTCAGTTACATTTAATATGATTATCAATGCCACAGAGTAAAATCATTTGCTTTCTCATTTACCCCATCATTTCTATTTACACTTTTAACCTACTTTCATTTTCACCAATAAAATAATTTTTGGTATTCAGTTTTGTCTCCCTTGTTGATTGGCTTTTTGGTATACCTCTGCATTTTACTTTTCTGCTGAGCTGCAATTAAGAACCACGATATGTGGTGTGGGCATGAGTCCTGGTTAAAGCACTGGGCAGGAAGCTCCTGGTCCACATCCAAGTACCTGGATTTCCTCCTGATCCTGCGTTCAGCTTCCCACAAATGCAGACCCGAAGAAGCAGCAGTGATGAGTGGTTGGGCTCCTGCCACCCATGTGGGAGAGCTGGAGTAAGTTCCCAGCTCCAAGCCCCACCCCAAGTGGCCACTGCAGCTATTCAGGGGTACATCAGCAGATGGGAACAAGTTATTTCTCTCTCAAACACAAAAAATGTTTTAAAAAATTACAATATGCACCTTTAATAAATCAGTCTACATGTAATTTTGTCCTTTAATTAAATATTAAATATTTCAATCAAAGAAAAATGAGTGGCAAAGAACACTTGTTTCTATGTGCGTCAAGAGTGAACACTTAGCAAGTAGGAGAGGGTCTTCAAAACGTTCATGGAAAATTCACAGTATGAAAAAAACAAGGCCTGCATGTTAAAAAAATTTTTATATCTAAACACACTTTTAATTCCAGGTTTTCATGAACTTTTTAAAGTATCCTCAGATTTGATAAAAGCAAGTTGTTAAAAATGAGTGCTGGGGGCCGGCGCCGTGGCTCAATAGGCTAATCCTCCACCTTGTGACGCTGGCACACCAGGTTCTAGTCCTGGTCGGGGCGCTGGATTCTGTCCCGGTTGCCCCTCTTCCAGGCCAGCTCTCTGCTATGGCCCAGGAAGGCAGTGGAGGATGGCCCAAGTGCTTGGGCCCTGCACCCCATGGGAGACCAGGAGAAGCACCTGGCTCCTGCCTTCAGATCAGCGCGGTGCGCCAGCTGCAGTGCGCTGGCCGCGGCGGCCTTTGGAGGGTGAACCAATGGTAAAGGAAGACCTTTCTCTCTCTCTCTCTCTCTCTCTCTCTCTCACTCTCTCTCTGTCTCTCACTATCCATTCTGCCTGTCAAAAAAAAAATTGAGTGCTGGGGGCCAGCGCCGCGGCTCACTAGGCTAATCCTCCACCTGTGGCGCCGGTACACCAGGTTCTAGTCCCAGTCGGGGTGCCGGATTCTGTCCCGGTTGCCCCTCTTCCAGGCCAGCTCTCTGCTTTGGCCCGGGAGTGCAGTGGAGAATGGCCCAAGTGCTTGGGCCCTGCACCCCATGGGAGACCAGGAGAAGCACCTGGCTTCAGATCAGCGTGGTGCGCCGGCCGCAGCGGCCATTGGAGGGTGAACCAACAGCAAAGGAAGACCTTTCTCTCTGTCTCTCTCTCTCTCTCTTACTGTCCACTCTGCCTGTCAAAAAAAAAAAAAAAAAATGAGTTCTGGGGCTGGCACTGTGGTGTAGCAGGTTAAGCTGTCTCTGGTGGAAATGCTGGCATCCCATATCAGGGCGCCCCACTTCCAATCCAGCTCCCCGCAGCAGAGAAGGCCAGGTACTTGGGCCCCTGCTGCCCAAGCAGGAGACCAGGAGAGCTGTTGCAGCCATCTGGGGACTCAACCAGCGGATGGAAGATTTCTCTTTCCCCCTCTCTGTCATTCGACCTTTCAAATAATCTTTTTAAAAAATGAGCACTGTCTGATGAGTTATAGTTCTCCCTCTTTCTGCCTCTGTTCTCAAAGGGAAAAAAAAAATGTCCTTATCCCATAGTGGAGTCTCAGCTACTCCACTTCCTACTAACATGTCCTGGGAGAGAGCAGATCTGAACTTGGGCTCCTGTCAGCCCTGTGGGAGACCCTGATGGAGTTCCTGGCTCCTGGCTTCAGCTTGGCCCTGTTGCTGCTGCAAGCATTTGGGGAAAGGATCACGGGTGGAAGATTCTCTCTCTCTCTCTCTCTCTCTCTCTCTCTCTCTCTCATTCTGCATTTTAAGTAGATGAAAATACTTTTATACATACACACCACAGGAAACAGTGAGAAATATCTTTATCTAAACTATTCCTTCAGTTTAGCTTTTTGTAGTAGTAGCTATAGTTAATATAATAACAATTCATAAATATCCTTATTGAATCTTCCCTTTTTAGAAGAGCTGATCGGGCCGGCGCCATGGCTCACTTGGCTAATCCTCCCCCTGCGGCGCCAGAATCCCATATGGGCCTCGGGTTCTAGTCCCAGTTGCTCCTCTTCCAGTCCAACTCTCTGCTGTGGCCTGGGAGGGCAGTGGAGGATGGCCCAAGTGCTTGGGTGCCTGCGCCCTTGTGGGAGACCAGGAGGAGGCACCTGGTTCCTGGCTTCGGATCGGCGCAGCACGCCGGCCGTGGCGGCCATTTGGGGGGTGAACCAACAGAGGGAGGACCTTTCTCTCTGTCTCTCTCTCTCTCTCACTGTCTGTAACTCTACCTGTCAAGTAAATAAATAAAAAAATCTTTAAAAAAATAAAAAGAGCTGATCTCCACAGTTAAATCTTGGATCACTGTAACTCCCAACTGAGCTTAAGTATACCTTCCTAGACTTGTATTTTAATGTCCACAGTGATGACTGAGGCAGTAAAATATGAAGTGGATTCTACATTTATCCCAACATAATTCCATTACCCTCAATATACAACCAATCGTATGCTATATCCTGATGTTTGATAAACGGTAAACTGTGTTTAACAGGATAAATTTCTATTGACCAAACTATTTAACAAGTCAGAATGCTGGTTTTTCCCATCATACTGGAAAACCAAATGTAATGCCTTCAGTAAATAAAGAAGTTGGAGAAGAGGCCATTGTGGTCACAGGTTTTTGTGATTCCACTTTTTCTCTAGAGAAGTCATTGAGGAACTTTGCTGGTTTAAGGCAGAGTGCACCTTCAGTCACCTGGGACATCAAAATATCAGATCTACAGATGAATTGGAGGCTCAGTATTCATTCAGAAAATAAAGTCACTTTTTGAAAATTTACATGAGGGATGTGTGTTATGCCACTAAAGGTGATTTCCCCTGATGGCAAGAATAGGTTTGCATGATTTTATGATAAAAAAATTTCATAATCATTTGCAATAGACTCTACACATTTTCCTAAAGGAAAATTATACTACAATCCTGTTTCCTCTTTATTTATATTCAAACATTAACTGAGTTCAAGAACCACGTTAGAAGAAAAGAGTGCCAATTCTTTAGATGGAATGGCTTCTAAGAAGTATTTTTTTAAGTGTATGTATAATGAAATATATTTATCTCATTGATGCCACAGTATGGCAACTTATTCACTTACCTAACAAATAAATGTTGCTGTATTTTAGGATGTGTCATGAAAATGTGAGGTTTCATAAATTACAATATGAAAAGTATACTGGTTGTGGAACTGTATTTAAACAAAAGTTTCTGCCCAAGTGCATTTAGAAGAATCCATGACATACAACCTTACTCCTACTCTCCTTGGAAAATCTGTACTTTAGAACAAATTCTGGTTTGACACTCCCCAATCACAGTTCTCCCCTGGGGGAAAAAGTAACTGAATGAACAAAAGTAAAGCAGCTGGTTCCAGTCATGGTTGTAAGGGTTTCATTTTTTTCCTCCTCGGCCTCATGGTAGAACGCCTCAAGGTGGCGCCAGAGCACATCAGATTTATTTCAACACGCAAAGCAATTTCAATGGGTTTTCCTGACCTAAAATGGGCTGTGTACAGTGCGGCTCCTACAGAAAAAAGGTGAATAGTAATTTTTGCATTACTCTCATCATCTCTAAAAACATTGTAGGGCTGGCGCTGTGGCGTAGTGGGTGAAGCTGCCACCTTCAGTGCCTGCATTCCATGTGATCGCCGGTTTGAGTCCCAGCTGCTCCACTTCCCATCCAGCTCTCTGCTGTGGCCTGGGAAGACAGTACAAAATGGCCCAAGTCCTTGGGCTCCCGCACCCACATGGGAAAACCCAGAGGAAGCTCCAGGATCCTGACTTCAGATCTGCACAGCTCCGGCAATTGCGGCTAATTGGGGAGTGAACCATCCAATGGAAGACCTCTCTCTCTCTCTCTCTCTCTCTCTCTGCCTCTCCTCTCTCTGTGTAACTCTGACTTTCAAATTGCTCCTCTTCTAGTCCAGCTCTCTGCTGTGGCCTGGGAGGGCAGTGGAGGATAGCCCAAGTGCTTGGGCCCTGCACCTGCATAGGAGACCAGGAAGAGGCACTTGGCTACTGGCTTCGGATTGGCGCAGCACTGGCCGTGGCGGCCATTTGGGGAATGAACCAATGGAAGGAAGACCTTTCTTTCTGTCTCTCTCACTGTCTATAACTGTCAAATAAATGAAAATAAATAAATAAATCTTTAAAAAATTGTATGTCTTCAATAATCTTTTTTCTTCTTTTCTTTTTTTATTTTTATTTATGTATTTTCTTTACTAAATTTAACAGGCAGGAATTATAAGTGGATATTTCTTCCTGATGTCTAACTTCTAGTATCAGTTAGCTATTCACATGCATATGTCTTAAAGTTTAAGCGAAAGCATAAGTTGTTTGAGGGCAGGTTCCATCCATGTTGTAAATTTCCCCAGATCCTAGCTAAATATAATAAGTGTTCAAGAAATATTGGATGAATTTTTAAAAATTTTTTATTTATTTCAAAGGCAAAGAGAGATCTTCTATCTGCTGGTCCCCCTCCCAAATGTCCACAACAGCTAGGCGGAAGCCAGGAGGCTGGAACTTTATCTGGATCTCCCATATAGGTGGTAGGGACCCAAGTACTTGAGCCACCACCTGCTGCCTCCCAGGGTACACATTAGCAGGAAGTTGCAATTGGAAGCAGAGCAGGCGTTCAAACCCAGGTGCGCCTATGTGGGATGCGGGTATCCTAAGCAGCATCTTAACCACTGTGTCAATTGCTCACCCTGTTGGTGAACTGTTAGTGGTACAAAGAGTGAAGAGTCTAAACCCGAAAAGCCAAGCACTCTGTGACTGATGAGACCATAGTAGAGTGAAACACAGAGGAGAAGCTATTTTACTTGAAATGAAAATGGAAATATCTAATTTTAAATGCTTTTTATGTGGTGGTAATGGATCTATTCCATCTTAAAATGCTATTTTATAGGGAACAGGGTTGTGGCATTGTGGCACAATGGGTTAAGCCATTGCATACGATGCCAGATCCCACATCAGAGCCCTGATTTGAATCCCAGCTGCCCTGCTTCTAAACCAACCTCCTGCTAATGTGCCTGGGAATGCAGTGGATGATGGCCTAAGTGCTCGGGCCCCTGCCTCTCATGTGGGAAACCCGGATGGAGTTCCTGGCTCCCGGCTTCAGACTGGCCCAGACATGCTGTTATTGGGGAGGGAACCAATGGGTGGAAGACATCTCTTTCTCTCTCTCTCTCTCCCTCTCTCTTCCAAATAAATAAAATGAATCTTTTTTTAGAATGCTATTTTATAGAAGTCATGTCTCTCCACCACTTCCAGGAATCCACCTTCCCACAGATAACCCAACATTCAGATACTATGTCACACAAGGCTACCCCACAACAGTGCCCAGTGGGAGCCAATCTTCAGTATTTGGTAGATGGAAGAATGAACAAATGATGAGTGGCCAGAGAAAGTCCTAAATGTTCATTTGAATTAGGAAGTCATAAGTCAAGCTGCCAGGCAACTTCCTTGATGAATTGTTACATGTCATTCTCTACTTATTTATATTTCTAGAACTTTTTCTTGTATTATATAATGTGGCTCTAGAGATCACATTTATCAGAAAGCCACACTACTCCCAGGTGGTTCTTGTCTTCTGCAAGAGTTGTGCACTAATGAAACTTTGAAATAATTCATATGTGAGACTGTATCATAACAATTTCACAGTTTTACAAACTATACACACATATAACCCATTCCATATGAAAACCTACTTAGACGTTATGGCTGACCACACACATTCAGAAGAGCTCATGGATGGGCAGGTGGGTGGCACAGGAGGTGAAGTCGCTGCTTGGCTCTCCCCACCCCATACCAGAGTGACTGTCAAGTCCTGCCTAGTTTGTTTCAACCCAGATGCCTGCTAATGGGCCTGGGAAGCAGTGGACGCTGTCTCAAGTGCTTTAGTCCCCACCACCCATCCGTGGAGACTCAGAGGGAGCACCTGGCTCCTGGCTTCAATTTTGGCCCAGCCCTGGCATTTAGAGAGTGGCTCAGCAGATGGAAGATCCCTCACTCACGTCTCTCCCTCTGTCCCTGTCCCTCTGCCTTTCAAATAACTAAATCTTAAAAAAAAAAAAAATACACAGCATATTCCTTAATGTCCTTAACTCAGGAAATCCCTAAATGTTAATTTGCCTCTGGCCAGCAGGGGCAGAGATGGGTGTGGAGTTAATCATTTAAAAAAAAACCTCTGAGTCAGAAGTGGCGCTTGCATTAGCTGAGCTGTTCTTTCTATAGAAACCTCAGATTTATGCTGCATTCGGCAATTATGGACTCAGCTACCATTAAGTATTTATCCTCTGGGACAGGGACTTGAGAAGCACTTGTGACCAGCTGTGTTTCATGGCCACACTGTTCAAAACCGAATGAGCGCCGGCACTGTGGCTCACTAGGCTAATCCTCCACCTGCGGCGCCGGCATCCTAGGTTGGGGCACCGGATTCTGTCCCGGTTGCTCCTCTTCCAATCCAGCTCTCTGCTGTGGCCCGGGAAGGCAGTGGAGGATGGCCCAGGTCCTTGGGCCCTGCACCTGCATGGGAGACCAGGAGCAGCACCTGGCTCCTGGCTTTGGATTGGCACAGGGTGCTGGCCGCAGCAGCCATTTCGAGGGTGAACCAATGGAAGGAAGACCCTTCTCTCTCTCTCTCTCTCTCTCTCTCTCTCTCTCTCTCTCTGTCTGTCTAACTCTGCCTGTAAAAAAAAAAAAAAAAATGAGCAAGGTTGCCCTGCAACCTGGTACTCGAACTTATGTGAAATTCCACTGGGAGGGCCATTGCAAACGCATTGGTTGCTCCCAGGAACAAGGCCTCTTAAAAGAGAGGAAGAGCCCCTCAAGTCATTGGCCTTACAATACTCTTAACTCTGGACCACTTTCAGCAAGTGAGTCAACAATGAGACTAAATTCAGATAGAATCGTATTAAAGGACCTATAAAATATATTCTCCAACCAACCCTCCTTCCTGCTTAACATATTTTAATATCACTCATACAGGGACTGGTGCTGTGGTGTAGTGGGTAAAGCCACCAACTACAGTGCCACCATCCCATATGGACAATGGTTCGAGACCCAGCTGCTTCACTTCCAACCCAGCTCTCTGCTGTGGCCTAGGAAAGCGGTAGAAGATGGCCCAACTTCTTGGGCCTTGCACCCACTCGGGAGTTCCAGAAGAAACTCCTGGCTCCTGGCTTCGGATCAGCCCAGCTCTGGCTGTTTCGGCCATCTGTGGAGTGAACCAGCTGATGGAAGACCTCTTTTGCTCTGCCTCTACCTCTCTGTAACTCTACCTTTCAAATAAATAAATATTTAAAAATATTACTTATACAGTCTTTTATTATTGCTACTGACACCTACCTATCTGACAAATCAGATATATAGTGTTGGCATTGAAGAAAAAAATTCCATTGTTAATAAATCGTTCCTGCTCAAAATGAAGACAGCATCACATGATTTTTCAAGCAGCACCCCTCCCTCCCACCCTCCTGCAAATCACCTCACTCCTCTTCAATTAAGAGTATTACAGACAGCATGAAAATAACTAGTCTTTCCTTGCTGGCTAAATATGCACTCATTGGTAGAGGTGGTTTGATTAGCCAACTACAGTGTGGCTTCTGAAAGGGAAACTGTGGCCGAGGTTTCAGAGAATCTGTTGTGGGTGTCTCTCTAGAATGTATGCATTTCGTTTAAGCTGGACTGGTTAACCAATGTGTACACTGCTTATCTGGGAGATTCTCAGAAATTGACCCTTTGAGTTTAAACACAGACATTCTCAAGTTACGGTAATGATGGCTTGACTTACGTCTTGACTTTGCCGTGATGTAAAACTGATGCACAAGAAGTAGAAGCCACCTGCTCAATACGGAAGCTCCCACTCAGCCTTTCAATGGGCAAGAACACCGGAGGCACTACAGCATGCTCTGTTGCTAAGCTGGGATGTCTGGCAGGTTACATGAATTAAATGCATTGTCCACTTAGTGAGGTTTGCAATTTACTGTGGGTTTATGGGGCCGGAGCACATGCACAACCCCATTGTAAGTCAAGGAGCATCTGTATGAACCTAGATGTATCCTTAAAGCACAGGGAACAGACTTCAGACTTCAGACCCCTCTGAAGTCCCTCGTGTTGTTCTGGAACATTTGTCCCACAGTCTAGCTGCAGGCTCTTTCCCACTCCTCACTCCCTTCTCTGTGAAGAAGCGAGTAGGCACCGACCATGGCTCTCAACACTGAGGGTACTTGGGGAGAAAGCACATGGTCGGCCCCACCTTAGCCCATGAGCATGAAAGCTCTGAAGGGAACTGGGAATCCTCGCTGCAGAGAAGCGATGGGCCTCCTTCTGATTCACAGCGGCGATCTCTTTCTCTTCTGTGCGCTCCTGTAGAGCCCTGCACCTCAAATCTGAATGTGGAATTGCATCCCCTGGGAATCTGAGTGCAATGCAGACTTTGAAGCAGTTTATCAACTGAGGTGGGGCCTGAGAGCCTATCCAGCTCCCAGGTGGACAGCATTTGAGTAACAAATTATTCTAATGAGATAAAATGTGCAGCAAAATCAGCTGTCACTTAACAAGGAATCGTCAATAACATACTGCATGGTAATAGTACTAATATCTAAGCAGGTCGCATAATTGCCATAATTGGCATTGCTTTTACTAAAATCACATCTTTAGATTTTCTTTTCTCTTTTGAGCTTGTTTCTTGCCTTAAAAACAACTTTTGAGCCTTTTGAGCGGCACCAAGATTTCATTCACCTGACGTCATGGATACGTTGGAATCACAGTACAAATGATTTTGCTTTTGACAAGAGGAAGAGTTTAGAAAATTAGAAAGACGTTTGCAAGGTAAGTAACTAGGGAGAACAGAGTTTGAAAAAGTGAAAACCAAAACTTCCCAGATTCAGAGTTTTGTCTAGGCTGCCTTTATCTTTGGGAGTTTCCTTGAATGACATAGGGATGCTCATGGTAAATGGATTAACTCACAAGTCTTTAGAAAGGCAAGTGGGTACACAAATTTTAATAGCTGTTGCTAAAAGAAAGTGTGGAGGGGGACAGGGATTGATAAAAGGACATTGATGGTGAAACACTCATGTGGAAAAAAAAACCACCAAACATACTTCCAGTCTTACCTGGTTGTTCAAGATGGGGAGGTGGGGAGGAAGAAATGGCTTCAAAACCCAAGCTTCTCGGCTGTAGCTAGTCCTACAACAGTGGAGGAACAAAATGACTCCAACACATCCCTGCCTGCCAGGGAAGGATTCTGTCCTGTAAAACCCAAGAGAAGTAAGAAAATGGGGATATGTCTTTGCATTGTTTCCTTTACCAAGATTCTGTCTCAGCAGTCCGTCTTCAGCCAGCAAACAGGGCAGGCAGAAGTGACTTGTTTATCCAGCTGACTGCAGAGTCAGAAGTTGAGTCAACGTAAGATATTAGAAAAATTTAGCAGAGACTATCACACTAAGAACTATATGCAAAACACCAAAAGGAGTGGATACTTGAAGCAGCAGTTACAACACAACTTGGGATGCCTGCATCCTGTAATATAGTGCCTGGGTTTCAGTCCTGGCTCTGCTCCCAATTCTAGCTTCCTGCCGGCGCCGCGGCTCACTAGGCTAATCCTCCGCCTTGCGGTGCCGGCACACCAGATTCTAGTCCCGGTCGGGGCGCCGGATTCTGTCCCGGTTGCCCCTCTTCCAGGCCAGCTCTCTGCTGTGGCCCGGGAGTGCAGTGGAGGATGGCCAAGTGCTTGGGCCCTGCACCCCATGGGAGACCAGGAGAAGCACCTGGCTCCTGCCATTGGATCAGCGCGGTGCGCCAGCTGCAGCGTGCCAGCTGCGGCGGCCATTGGAGGGTGAACCAGTGGCAAAAAGGAAGACCTTTCTCTCTGTCTCTCTCTCTCTCACTGTGCACTTTGCCTGTCAAAAAATAAAAAAAAAAAAATTTAAAAAAAAAGAAATCCAATTCTAGCTTCCTGCTAAGATGCACCCCAGGAGGCAGAAAATGGTGGCTCAAGCATTCAGGTCCCTGACAACCATGTTGGAGACCCAGACTGATCTCAGGGCTCCTAGCTCCTGCCTGCTCCAGCCCTGGTCATTGTGGGCAATTGGAGGAGTGAGCAAGGTAGGGAGTGCATGTCCTCTCTTTCTCTCTGCCTTTAAAATAAGTTAATTTATTTAGAGAAACTGGTGTTTTTACTCTGTTATGGAGGATAGAAAGATCAGAAAAAAAGGAAATAGGAACAGAAGCCCAGAAATGATAAAGGTATATAAGCATAAATTTATGACCTTTGGGGGGCAGATGGACATACTAGAAAGGACCTTTTTTGCCCCGGGGCCAATCTCACAAGAGACCTGAGTTACTTGGTCAGTTCTTGACCCTCTGCCTCCGAGCTAATGTGGGGGTCGGGGGGCCATACACAAGGCACTAGCTCATGTCAGCAACTTCCCTCTCTCCTATAATCTAGTCCTTGACTAGGTCTGCTCTATTTATCGACACTGAAAAACATTCTTTGCAGGTTTCTGTCTCAAAATGTTATTTTCCTGCACAGTGTCTTTTAATCCTCAAGTTTATAATTTTCAAGTCCTCCTAATCTCAGTAACTTCCTGATAAGAAAAAATTAAGAGGCATGTCCCATTAAGTTATTCAGCATGGCGTCTTAACAGCGAAGCTTTCACAGAAATCAAGTCAGAGCACTTGTCGTAAGTTGTCCTTGGCCATCCCTCTCCCCAGAAAGCCCCATCGTCCATATCGTGAACTGTGACTGTTGGGTTGCTCCAGTTGCCTCCCTGGAATAAATCCTGATTGGACACCCACCTCCAACGCAAAAACCCTGATTGGACACCCACCTCCAACGCAGTGAAGGACCGCCCTGCCAGCTCCTTCTGCCCCCTGGTGGCAGAGACCAAAGTTACCCTCTAGCTTTGAGGGTTCTCTAGGGCCCCATCACCCAGGTCCTAGCTTTTCATGATCCTCTCTGTCCCTGGACTTCTGGGTGCTCCGTGGAGCACTGCAAATTTGCTGAATCAAAGTGTGCCATCAGCACTTCTAATCCCACAGTGGTGGTAGTTTCACTCAAGCTAGTGCCTAGTCTGCCTCACCCAGAAGATGACTAATCTGCCTATGCAAGACGAAGGAAGTTTAGGGCTTTCATAGCGTGGATTTATGATGCAAGGAAGTCCATGTGTTATGTGGCAGCCGCACAGAGGCCACCCCAGGGTGGGGTGGAGCCTGCTTTGCTCACAGCAGATCCAGCCAGTGGAGTCAGACCTGGCCAATGGCAATAACTATGCCTCTAAGTGAGCAATTGCAATCTCAGGAGGGGGTAATTAAGGCTCCTCTAGCACAACACCGTTCCAGGTTCCCCCACCTCCTTCAATGAATTAACATTCTCCCGGAGACCCAGCCCTAGAGGGATACAGAAAGACGTGCAGACGTTAAGTTGTATACAAAGAAAATAACAAACAATGGAACCACAATTCTACTTTCTCTCCTATACTTCACTTGGGTATCATAGAGGCAAACCACGTCACACCACACTAGGATGCTGACCCAAAGGTAGGGCAAAAGGAGACCGAAAGTACAACTTGGCCAAACACTACAGGCTAAAAGAGGGGTTAACCTTTTTTTTATATCCTTTAAATCTTTATTTTACTTCTCTTTAAGAGGTAGAGAGAGAGAGCAGAACCATGCACTGGTTCATTCCCTAATTGTTTATAAGAGCCAGGGCTGGGCTGGTTTGAGACTGGGAACCCAAAATTCAATCTGGGTCCCCCACGTGGGTGTTAGGGACTCAGGTGGCTGAGCCATAACCTGCTGACCCCAGGGTACACATTAGCAGGAAGCTAGAATCAGGAATAGAGCCGGGCCTGCAACTCAGGCACTCTGACACGGCATCCCAAGTAGTTGCTTAACAACTACGCCAAATTCCTCCATCCCCACTTGATTGACCCTGATCAGCCAGGTGCTCCCAAACTTTCCCATTGGAAACACATGGGGAGCTGTGAAAAATGCAAGGGTACATCCAAAAACAGAGAAATCTATGCATGTGAGGGGTCTTCAAAATGTTCATGAAAAATGTGCATTATAAAGAAACTATGCATGGATTTTTGAATAGCATTTTCCCTCAAAAAACAACTTCTCTTCTGAATCCATTTTCCATGAACTTCTTGAAGTCCTCTGTCCCTTGGCAGCAACACCCACGTGGACCACGGGCTCTGCAGTATGGCTCCTCACTGGAAACATCTGGGGAAGTTTTAAAGCCAGCAGGCAGGCATGAGGGGAAGCGGTTCTTGGGGAGGGGCTGGGATGGGGCTGCTGTGTTATTTATCTTGCTTGCCCATTGCTGTGGCAGAACCATCCTGTTTGGGCTGATGGCCAGCCAGCAGCAGGATCTCACTGAACAAGGACTCAGAATGAGCGTGACAGCTGGCCAGGGCTGGCTCCAGCTCAACATAAAAGACACAGGGTCGGCCGGCGCCATGGCTTAACAGGCTAACCCTCCGCCTTGTGGCGCCAGCACACCAGGTTCTAGTCCCGGTCGGGGCGCCGGATTCTATCCCGGTTGCCCCTCTTCCAGGCCAGCTCTCTGCTGTGGCCCGGGAAGGCAGTGGAGGATGGCCCAAGTCCTTGGGCCCTGCACCCGCATTGGAGACCAGGAGAAGCACCTGGCTCCTGCCATCGGATCAGCACGGTGCGCCGGCAGCAGTGCGCCGGCCACGGCGGCCATTGGAGAGTGAACCAACGGCAAAAAGGAAGACCTTTCTCTCTGTCTCTCTCTCTCTCTCACTATCTACTCTGCCTGTCAAAAAATAAAAAATAAAATAAAATAAAAAGACACGGGGTCCAGTGGTGAGTGGTGAGACCTGAGTCAGGGGTGATTAGGTGATCCTAATGTGTGCTCCAGTTAGAGACGCGGCCCTGCCCCAGGTCGCTTTCCTGGACAGCACCCTTCCAGCACCAGCTTGGCCACTACCAGGTCAGTCCTTACCTTTCTAAGAAAAGTGTGGCCATTTGGGGCGGCCAGGTTCGGGGACAGCTCCTCCTCCTGCTCTGCTGTCCAAGTTGCTCATGGAGGGTGTGCGGTGCACAGTCTCTAAAAACGCTTTGTTGATTCAAAACACACCTTCCTGTGCAGGAGGTACAAGCCAGGCTCCCAGGAAACAGGTTTGACAGACACTCTCCCTAACTTCCAGAGGCTACTATCCTGGAGGGAGAGGAAGATGGTGGGTTAGGAGCACAGAGAGGGCCATGGCACACTATGCCAGAACCCTGCAGCCTCCATTATCCTGTCCACAGCTCTCTTCCTCACCCTGCCGTGAAGCTAGGTGTGACCAGAACACCGGTTAGCAAGAAAGTGAGAGAGGCCAAAATCAGCTGGAATCTTCCTGAATGGTTTTGTTGTTAGTTATTGATTTGAGAAGCAGAGAGACAGAGATCTCCCCTCCACTAGTCCACTCCCTAAATGCCTGGAACAGCTGGGGCTGGGCTAGGAGCCAGAAACTCCATCCGGGTCTCCCATGTGGGTAGCAAGGGACCAAGTACTTGAGCCGTCATCTGTTTCTGTGCATTGGCAAGAATCTGGAATTGGAAACGGAGCCAGGGCTCAAACCCAGACACTAATATGGGCTGTGGAGACCCCAAAAGGCATCTTCCCACCAAGCCAAACACCAGTCCCCAAAAGGCTTTGTTTTTAATGTTGAAAAAGGGAAAAATTGCATGTTCAAGGCTGATCCAGCCTCTGTCTGGAGCTCAAGGGCACTGCCTGGATCTGCTGCAGCCATCTTAAAACCATGAGGTAAAAGCCAAGAGAATCACACATACCACCTGCTCCAGCATCTTGTAGTCCTTAAACCTCTGCCAGACGCTGCGTGTATCTGCCTACAGGCTGGTGGGGCAGGGTTTCCTGGACTGGCAGCTGAATGTGTCCATACTGGCAACCTGTCTGTATAGACACAGACCATACAGAGGGAAAGAATACTTCCAAAACACAACAGCCACACTCGGGCTCAGTCTTCGGAGACCAATGAGGAATGTGGAAAAATGAGGAGGGGGTGCCAAGCAGAATGGTGTGAGCCAACAGCCACCTGCACATGAAAGCATGGGCCATTTTAGGAACCAGCAAGTAGGAGAGGCTGCTGGGAGAGGGGAGGTGGGGATGCACAGGACATGGGACTGGAAACACAGGTAAATGCCAGCCCATGAAATATCTTTTGTGCTATCTACAGGAATTAGAACTTGATCTGAAAGACAAAAGTTATATCTTGAAGAATTTTAGACTGAGAAGATGCAGGACCAAAGGTGGTTTTAGTAGATAATGTTGTGGTGCCATGGGTCATGGCAGAATCCCACATTAGAGCGTGAATATGGGTCCTGCATTAGCTCCCGGTTAATGTCCTTGGAAAGGCAGCAGAGGGTGGCCCAAGTGCTTGGGCCCCTGCCACCCACATAGGAGACCAGACTGGCATTCCAGGCTTTGGCCTGGCCCAGCCCTGGCTGTTGCAGCCATTTGGGGAGTGAAGCAGTGGATGGAAGATTCTCTCTCTCTCTCTCTCTCTCTCCTTGTCTCTGCATTTCAAATAAATAACTTTTATAAATTAAAAAAATAGTATTATCCTGCAATGCAGGATGTTCCTTCTAAGAATTCCTTCTTTTAATAATGAGATCCCAGAAACAATGTGAACATCTCCAATAGGACATGGCAAAATGAATTATGGTGTCACCCTATGATGGGATATTTTTGCAACCATATTTTTAGGGAGTGTGTTATTATACTAGTGGCACAATAACTAAAAAAGAGATGTACAAAGTAAAACCCTGCCATGGCATATCACTCTTTCAAGAAAAAGATGCACAGAGGGAAACACTACAAAAGGAAATTATGAAATCATACTGATCATTGCAGTTCTTGCTAATTTTTTATTTCTTTCTGAATTTTCATTTTTCAGATTTTCTTTTTTTATAGAAAGCTTTTATTTAACAAATGTAAATTTCATAAGTACAACTTTTAGATTATAGTGGATTTCCCCCCATATGTGCCCTCCCGCCCCCAAACCACCCCACCTCTTACTCCCTCTCCCATCCCATTCTTCATTAAAATTCATTTTTAATTATCTTTATATACAGAAGATCAACTCTATACTAAGTAAAGATTTCAACAGTTTGCACCCACACAGATAAAGTACTGTTTGAAGACAAGTTTTATCATTAATTCTCCTAGTACAACTCATTAAGGACAGAGGTTGTACATGGGAAGCAAGTACACAATGACTGTTATTGTCGATTTAACAATTGACACTCTTATTTATGACTAGACCACATATGTTGAAATAAAATCTCTAATAGTTTCAGTCCCTCAGTGACTTACAACTTCCACTGATACACTGTATGAATGAGAAATCAACTTGTTTTTTGTTAATCCACTAAAAATTTGGGAGTCTTTGCGGTGTGTTTGCTGTACAATCGAGCATATCCTAACATATATTCCTATCAAATCCTGCCAAACCTTCATAATTCCATTTGATTCTTGGAATTTTCCAGATTTTCCAAGTAAGCCTTGTTGTCATCAGAAGAAATGTTACTTAAAATATAAGAAAAGATGCTTTGGGGAGGTGGGGCAGACCAGAAGTGAGAAAGCAGAGTTCTGTTTTGCCTCTGAACCTTTGTGCTGGGCCACCCAGAGTTGGGAGATGGTATTCTTAGGACATTGTCTGGTCCTTGCGGTCCCCCCAGTAGTCTAGCTAAGGTCTCCCAAGACCATTCTGGGGTTTGAACTTTCAGCACTCCTGAGTAGAGTTTGACTTGGTTGGATTTTTTTTTAAGATTTATTTATTTATTTAAAAGGCATGGTTACAGACAAAGAGTTGGGGGGAGAGAGAGAGGCCTTCCATCTGCTGGTTCACTCCTCAAATGGCCACAATGGCCAGAGATGGGCTTCTTCTGGGTCTCCCGCACTGGTACAGGGGCCCAAGTGGTTGGGCCATCTTCTGATGCTTTCCCAGGCCATAAGCAGAGAACTAGATTGAAAGTGGAATAGCTGGGACTCAAACCAGAGACCATATGGGGTGCAAGTGGAGGCTTAACCTACTATGCCACAGCGCCAGCCCCAGCATTCCAAACCCCTTAAATGGGCTCCCATCTCACCTGCTTTGGAGGTAAAAATTCCTGATATTCTGGAAGCAACGTGATGAGTGGTTGTATTTACCTGTCTGGCACAGCACTTGCTCTGATTCTGTCCTTGCCAAACACACCCCTGACAGCCATGGTTTAGATCATGGGGCTCTTCATGACCAATGACACTGTGGTGGACTAGGTTGGATTCCTATGCAAGGACACTTAATCCATGGACTGGAATTTTTAACAATGAGCCAGCTCCATCAACTGCTTGCCCTTAAGGACTTGGTTTTGGAAGTACAGAAAGAACAAGGCAGTTAGCAGCATGAGCTGAAGTTCAAGTGCTGCACAGATGAAGCCAGGAGATGATGATGTGCTTATTCCAAGTCATGACAAGTAAGTCATGAGAAAGCAGAAACTGTGAGTAGGCCAATTCCATAACACATGCAGGAACAAAGTATGCAAAGGAGAGGGGGAAATGAGTTAGAGTGAGAGGTGAACAGAGCGACCCTCCAGGAAATAACAGACTCACGTGTCATCAGAAGGTTGAATCTGAATTGACTGGGCTGTTATTTATTGAATTGTTTACTCAAAATAGTGGATCATTTCTTCATTTATCCTTTTACATATTCTATAAAATAGGTTGAGATTGTGCCCCTATTCTGTAACTAGGAACAAGATGAGATGGTACTACACCAGTCTTAGGGAAGGCTTGGCGTTATGTCCTTATGATGGTGATGGGTGAGAAGGAACAATGAGAGAGACATAAAAGGATAACATGGATATGGTTGAATACGAGCTGTAGGGGTGACAGAACACAAGGAGAAGGCAGGCGGAGAGATTTCAGATTGTATTCCAGGTCTTTGCAGTGTCATTCTCTAGGGAATTCTGGAATCAAGAATGGTGAATTGAAGGTCATCCAGACCTGGGTGTCCACAACACAGCTGTGGAAAAAAATTGGAATTTAGGCATAGATTATAAATATTACCAGTAATATTTGAATCCATGATTTTTACACAGAAGAAGGATGGAAACAGAATTCTGGGCAACATCAGCAATTAAGGAAGCCAGTGGTTGAGATTTCCAGGAAGAGGGCTAAGGAGGAGTCCTCCGAGCAGGCAGTCACATGTCCTGGAAGCTAAAGAGAAGACAGCGTTAAGTAGAAAGACATCTTCAGCAGTGCAGAGGCCTTGGAGATGGAGAGAAAAATCAGGACTGAAAATGCTCATTTTATTTGTAAGATGGAATGAAGTGACTGGTGGTCTATATGAGAGGGCTTAGTGAGCCGTGTTGGAGGGTATTGGCTGACACTCAAGTCCAAGTTAGACTGTATGGGGGTCAGGGGAGACAGAGGCATTCCCCAAGGGGGCATGTGTGCAGGGATGTAGAGTCAGGAAATGGACCCTATTTATGGAGCCCACCAGCAGGCCTCTCCTCTCTTGCGTGTCTGTCCACTGGGGAAGTTTAGCTCTCAGATTCCAGCTGAGCGCCCCCAAGCATCCCCACAGAACAATTCCTCTAGCTCTGAGCTCCTTGCCTTTCTCCCAATCCCATTGCACGCTCTGCAGGGGGCTACTCCTGCCCAGGTTCCTCCTCCTGCAAGCCTGGAGAAGCACTTCCAACTTATACCCTAGCTCTTGGGTCTTCTCCACACTGCATACCTGACTAAGGGGTGTGTGTGCTACACTCGGGAGTGTAGTTTGGAGAAAAGGAGCACTTGTGTGGCCAAGGTTGGGGATGGGGCCTCCAAGTCTATTTGCCTAACTGCCTTTTCCACGCCTGTTAGTCCCTACTTGTGTATCTCTCAAAACATTCATTCTTGAATGTTGGACTTATAAGGAAGAATGAAAACATGATCCTAACTCTCTCATCATTTCCAAGATTCCCCTTGGCATGGATTCAGTAAGGCAGAGTATTCTAAGTTTTTAGTTGCACCAGAGAAATTGGATACTTAAAAAACTTTGGTGAGGATTCTCCTTGGTTTTCCAGTGGGGACAGAAAAGGGACTGGTAAATGGGAGCTTGGATCCCCTACCAGGAAGGCATGGAGACAAGTCCCCTCGGGGATGGAAGGGATGGGGCTCTGCACACAGGAGTGAAGAACTTACCTTGTGGGACAGAGGGGGAAAGATGAAAGGATCAGGTGCAACTGCAGACATGTTTGTAATGACGACTCCAGGTCAAGACAAGATTCCCCTTGATGGCTTTGTTGTCACAGGAGCAAAATCAGATAGCCATCAGAGTTGAGGATGGCGGCACTGCCTCTCTTACCAAAAACACTTGGGCATGTTGTGTGCTAGATCTGTGGGCATGCCCTTAACGTGCACTTCCCATCAAGCCTCCATCAGAGCCTCAGCGCCATCTTGCATAGGAGGGAAAAGAGGCTGAAGACACTGGCTTATGTCACTGAGCTACAGGTGTCAATAAGGGAAGTGGGAGAAAACAACAAGGAGCAAAGCAGGTAAGGAAGGCTTTCTGGATTCGTAAAGAGAAAACGGATACTAAAAACTTCCAGAGAAACGGTTAACTCTGAGGATTGAGTAGTTTCCTCCATTTGTGACCTGGGGCGATCAATCAGAGGAGAAAGGAGACAGGGCTGATGTGGGACTGGTGTCTTACAGCATGAGTTACCATGGAAGGACAAAGAGGCAGGAGAATGGAGGATCTTGCTGGAAGGGAGATTAGGAAAGAGATGATGGTTTCCACGCTGAAAACAGGAGGAAATGAAATCGGAAGACAATCATAGGTCAAAAGAAAATGGAAGGGTTAAGAACTGGGGTGTGAAATGATGTTGAAGAACCAGTATTTGGAATTCAGAAATAGCTGGAATAATAAGTTGATAGTTTGGACCAAGAATATGATATTTTATGTGCAGATTTTAAATGGAGATGAATTCTGAAACATTACCAAGTCACGCATAAAAAAAAAAATGGAGTAGAGGTGGACATGAATAGACTTTAAGAATTGAATTGAAGAACTAGGACCCAAAATGAGATGAATACTTACGCATTTATCTATTCTGTGCCTTATGCTAAAAAAATAAAATAAGGTATAGACTTTAATTTGTCCAAAATGATGGTGAGACATACTAGAATGAAATAACTATTTAAAAGTATAATGTAGATTTTTAAAATATTTTTATTTTTTAAAGATTTATTTATTTATTTGAAAGGCAGAGATAGAAGGAAAAGAGATAGAGATGGTCCATCTGCTGGTCTACTCCCCACATGGCCACAATGCCTGGAGCTGGGCCAAACTGAAGCCAGGAGCCAGGAGCTTTTTCCAGGTCTCCCACATGGGTGCAGGGGTCCAAACACTTGAGCCATTTTCCACTGCTTTCCCAGGCACATTAGCAGAGAGCTGGATTGGAAGCAAAGCAGCTGGGACTTGAACCGGCACCCATTTGGAATGCCAGCATTGCAGGAAGGGGCTTAACGCTCTATGCCACAGTGTCAGCCCCTAGAATAAATATTGCTAAGAAATATACTGTCGGCAGGTGCTGCGGCTCACTAGGCTAATCCTCCACCTGCGGCACCAGCACCCTGGGTTCTAGTTCCAGTCGGGATGCCAGATTCTGTCCTGGTTGCTCCTCTTCCAGTCCAGCTCTCTGTTGTGGCCCAGGAAGGCAGTGGAGGATGGCCCAGGTGCTTGGGCCCTGTACCTTCATGGGAAACCAGGAGGAAGCACCTGGCTCCAGGCTTCGGATCAGCACAACGCGCAGGCCGTAGTGGCCATTTGGGGGGTGAGCAGCCAACGGAAGGAAGATCTTTCTCTCTGTCTCTCTCTCCCTCACTGTCTAACTCTGACTGTCAAAAAATAAAATAAGAAATATTCTGTCAATGTGCAGGGTACTCATATATTTTGTTCCATGAGAATGACAAAGGGAAGATAGTTTTCATGAATCAACAACAGAAGCAAGAGAAAAATTCTGGTTTGTCCACATGGCCTAATGGAAGAACAGTGAAGGAGAACACAGTCTAGTTTCTTTTAGGCCAGAAGGTAGGATAATCACCATGTGAGGCACTGAACAGCTGAAGGAGACTGGAGACATGGCCAGGGTATTTGGGACAGTATGGGGTGAGGTCGCACAAATAGGAAGATGAGACCAGAAGAAGAACCACAAAGTGGTAGAGGGGGTGGCAGTGAAATCTTTAGTTGACTGACTTGTTTCTTCTCCTCCATTTATTGCTTTTTTTATTTGTTTATCTTATCAGCATGGTCCCATAGACTTACACCTTAGGTTATGGTCAGTTATTTTGTGATTTATTTTTTGATCAAATTGTTCAACTTTGGCCATGGGGACTCTGTCTATTGGCTCTTGTGTCCTTCTGCCATATGCCCATTGTTTTGTTTTTTGAGCACTACCTTATATTCTAGGATTAGAAGGTGCTCCAGGCTCCTCTTGCTTATTCTTCTACCAGCCCTAGATTCAGTCATTTCTACCAACAGCTCTAGATCTTCATGTTAGAGAATATATTGGGAACCAAGATCCAGGTACTAGGTGTGCTTGTTGTTAGTGGGAATATCATTGATCTATGTCCTCTCGATGGGCAAAGGTAAAAAAAAAAATCCCTATATCAACCTGTGTTTGAGTGTGTGTACATTTATATATGTATATGTATGCATATATCCACATAAATATATGTATATACATTTATACATATATATAATTATTCCTATACCTATCTGTAACTGTATTAAGGCAGGCATTAGTTCAGCAAGATGTCTCTATATCTAATCTAGTCCAACATTGTTCTATCCAGTTTCCCCCCTTGCTTATGTGTAACCTGTCTCTCCAACAAGGACAAACCTGGCTCCCACCATCTGCCATCTTTTATTTGTTCAATCGCAGTACACCCATCCCCATGTCTCAGAATTGTTGACTTGTACCTTCCTGAGAAGCAACCTTGCTAACTAGAACACAATGCTTATGAAGAGCTCTTTGTATCTTTAGCCTTACAGTTCCCTGTCAAAGCACTCTTTTCCAAAGTTACTTAGGCCCTCATTTTTTTTCCATTCCTAATGGTTGATTCTGAAACTTCCTTACTTATACTTTGCTATATTATTATTAAATAGTTTTATAGCCTACTTACCAGTGGTGAGCTTCAGAATTTTGGTAAGTCTCATTTTTTGAGCTTACTTTGCTTATAATTTTTTCTTTTAATTTTTATTAACATAAAGAAAACAGATGTCATGTATTCCATAGGTACAATTTGAAGAAGGTAATTGGAATCAGAGGCAGAACCAAGATGTAAACCCAGGCAATCAGATATGGGATTCAGGCATCCCAAGTAGTGTATTAACTATAGTACTAAATGCCCACCCCTAATCTTTTGATTTTTAAAGAACCACAGGGGAATTCCTTTTGAGATTTATCCCAGGGCACGGGTACCTGGGAGGTCAGAAGGGTAAACATGTAAGCAGGCACACATTACCACTATGCAGTCTCCTTTGGGAGGATGGCAGGTGCATACCACATGCTGGCTTAATGTTTAGTCTAAATATTATAAGGTGTTTTATGTGACCATATTGGTGTTACTAGAAAGATCATTCATTATTTTAGCCATTTCTAAGATTTCTAGGAAAATAATATTCCACTGAATACCCATGGGAGTTACATGAAAAGCTGTACAAAGCAAGGGTACTTCAAAAAGTTTATGGAAAATGAAGGTGAAAAATAAGTTTATTTGGGTTCAAACAGTCTTGAAATTCATGCCTAGTTTTCCCATGCTATAAATTTTCCACAAACTTTCTAAAGACCCCATGCAGATGCTACATGGTAGGTGAGCTATCAGTAGGCAGATTTTTCCAATGTTCCAGGGACAATGGCTTCTAGGATTACAATGACTGACATTCAAGAAATCATAAAAATAACCTTAGAACTTGAAGGAATCTGCAATTTGATCTTCAGGTTCCAGATCATGAGATCCAATGGGGGTGATACTAAATTGTTGGGACTTATCATGTGTTTGAAGAAAGGAGAAAAATGAAATTAAGCCCTTGTAGGGTCCTGTCTTTAAATGACCTCCTCCAAATATCTAGAATTCCTTTCAACTAGACACATCCGAATAAGTGCCAACAAACTACAAACATCTTGCTAGGCATTCGGGTTTTTGTACCAAAATGACTCAAGTACACTCAACACCCATAAGGAGCTTATGATTCAGCCTGGAGAACAAGAAAAACACACAGAGATAATGGTTGCATAGGCAATTTTTTAAAAAAGTGTCCATTTCCTGGACCCCATGCCCACAGAATCTGATTTTCTATGCCAAGGAATCAGTATCTTTTTTGTTATTAAGATTTTATTTATTTATTTGAGAGGTAGAATACAGACAGAGGGAAAGACAGACAGAAAGGTATTCCATCTGGTTCATTCCCCAAATGGCCACGATGGCCACAGCTGGGCCAACCCAAAGCCAGGGGTCAGGAGCTTCTTCTGGGGCTCCCATGTGGGTTCAGGGGCCTAAGCACTTGGACCATCTTCTACTGCTTGCCCAGGCCATAGCAAAGGAGCAGCCAGGATACAAACCAACACCCATATGGGCTGCTGGCGCCACAGGCAGAGGCTTAGCCCACTATGGCGCAGCACTAGCTCCAGGAATCAGCATCTTTTGGGAGCTACTCAGCATGTCTCCTGTGCCCCACAGTTGAGGACCACTTTCCAGCTGCCTACGGCAGGTGTAGTGGACAAAGGAGGGATGGTGCAAAAGAGGAATTAGGGCTTACTTTACAGAACCTTGCAAAACAGGCTTGATGGAAAGGAGGTTGTTAGGCCTGCATGTTAAAATTATTCAAAGTGTGGAAAAAAGAATTAAGATGTGTAGACACTGAGGTCAAGCTCTCAGCAGGATTGGTTCTTTTGGACGGGGCGGGGAGGGGAGCCTCTAGGCGTGCCTCATTGGCTGATGGGTGTCTGTCTTCTTGTGTGTTGACATCATATTTCGTCTCTTCATGTCTGTATTCAGATTTCCTGTTATAATGACACCACTCATGTTGGACTATGGCCCATCTTAATCATTTCACTTTAATTTACTTACTCTTTAAGGGACCTAAGTCCAAATACAGACCATTCTGAGGAACTGGGGAGTAGGACTTCAACACATGAATTTTTGAAGTAGACAAAATTCAGCCTATAATATCATGGGATAACTGTCTCATCCCACTATAACACCAGACTTATTATAAAATGAATATCAAGTCCAAGTCCAACAGATATTTGCTGCCTTAGAATCTATTTTCAGAAGGATTCTGAGGGCATAACTGGGTTTGGTTGGAAAGCAAATTGACATTGATTAGCAATGACTGCCAAAGACACTAGCTCTTGGAGTGGCAAGCAGCAGGCCATGGGTTTGCAGACCTTGTCACTGACTCATCTGCCAAATAGGCAATGAGAGAGTTTTTAGCTAAGTGCAGAGTCGATTACAACCAGGAGGATTCATGTTGGATGCTGGTAGACTGAGCCATCAGCTACATTATGTCCTAGAATTTGTCCTTCCACCTCTGCTACGAGTGCTGGACGTTGTTGTGTGTACTATCTGGGCCAGATGGGCCAGTGTCTAAGTGGTTACATGATCATTAGAGAAACCACCTAAGGTATCCAAGTCATTCACATGCCATTCATATGATTTAACCATCCATAAAAGATGCCTTTTATGGGAAGATTGAATGATTCGGGGGGAGGCAGCCAAGACATTCTTTGGACTCTACTGTAAGCAGTACAAATTTGTTTAACAATAATGTGTTTAGACATTGTGCATAAAAAATAATTGGTTAGAAAGTTTTGGAAATCTGATATTACTGTCATTAAAAGTGACTAGGCATCATTCATGAAGAATCATGGTGGTTATTATAAGATTATCCCTGTGGGGAAAATACGGGTTTGGTTGTAGCTCCTAGACTAGGAAAGTGCTTCATCCTACACATACATTTTCAAATCTTTGCCATGACAATCACAGCTTGGATGACAGCCATTCATTCTCATGGCAAAGTCCTTGCTACTATCATTTCTAAGAGTGAATTTATAGTGGAATTTAAGAAAATTTTAGTTATAGCCTGATTTAAATTATCTTGATTATACATCTCTATTCCAAGCAATCAGTCAGAATAAGGTGATGGTACAGACAGGCAAAGCTGTTCCAAAAGAGATAGGTAAAGAAGACTGGCTGGGCATTGCTCATCAGCAGGAGTCCATCCTGAGTGCATCTACAGGCTCCCAGAGATTTTACAAGATACCTGGGACAAATGCTTGGATGTACTCTATATCCTTCTTATTTTCATCTCAAAAGTCAGTCTCAGCTGAACAGTATGGACTGGAACCAAGCTGGCTTCCTGCCACTCTGCCTGAGATCCTGAGGATTGTCATGTGAGGCTGAACACAAGAGAGCCAGTGTCACATTGCCAGGCTGACTGACATCCAAGCATCCTCTCATGGTGACCTGACAAGAGCAGAACCAGAAGTAAGCAAGTTACCAAGAAAAAGAAGTAATCACTCCTCTCTACACTTTCCAAGAGATGAAGAGGAATTAGTTCTCATTACTATTTTAAGTTCACAAGTAATATATGAATACAAATCATTATAACAAATATGAATATCTAAATCATTTTTTAAATGTCAGTACACAAAGAGTGAACATTTGGCACAATAGTTAAGATGCCACTTGGGATAGTTGCAAACCACATCAGAGCAACTGGGTTGGAGACCCAGCTCTGCTTCCAATCCTGGTTTCCTACGAATGTGCACCCTGGAAGGTAGCAGGTGATGGCTCATGTGCAGGGGTCCCTGCCACCCACATGGGAGATTAGCATTGAGTTTCATGCTCCTGACTTCAGCCTGGGCCAGTCTAGCTGTTGAGATCATTTAGGGAGTGAACCAATAGATGGATCCAGCAAATTTCTGCCTTTCAAGGCTGGCGCCGCAGCTCACTAGGCTAATCCTCCGCCTTGCGGTGCCGGCACACCAGGTTCTAGTCCCGGTCGGGGCACCGATCCTGTCCCGGTTGCCCCTCTTCCAGGCCAGCTCTCTGCTGTGGCCCGGGAGTGCAGTGGAGGATGGCCCAAGGGCTTGGGCCCTGCACCCGCATGGGAGACCAGGAGAAGCACCTGGCTCCTGCCATCGGATCAGCGCGGTGCGCCGGCCGCAGCGCGCCGGCCGCGGCGGCCATTGGAGGGTGAACCAACGGCAAAAGGAAGACCTTTCTCTCTGTCTCTCTCTCTCACTGTCCACTCTGCCTGTCAAAAATAATAATAATAATAATAATAATAATAATAATAAATTTCTGCCTTTCTCTGTCCATTTCAAATAAATAAATTTTAATTTCTGTTCATAAAATATAAAAAATTAAACTTTATAAAATGCTTTTTTGCTGATATTTTCTAATTCTAGTCTCCATAAACTTAACCATTGTTTTCATTTGCAACTGTATTCTTCCAAACAAGTATTTCTCTGTATTTATAACCAATGTACATAGAGAATACAAGCCTGTATACATATATCTATACATATGATATTTCTGGAAAAAGATATATAGTTATATTATGAGTATATGAAGATATTTCAAACAGAAGATGGAATAAAAAGACAAGTTTATTTTGATACAAAAAATTTTGAAATTCATATAATACACTTTTTTCCATGAACTTTTTGAAGGTCTATATATGCAAGGAATTCAATTTTTTGCACCAAAACAAACTTACCTTTTATTTTCACTTCCACAAACTTTTTGAAATATCTACATATACTATTTATTACATGGTATATTACACTGTATATTACAAGTCATATATACTATATATACTATACTTATATAGTCACTTGAGAATATAAAGTTGTAGAATAAGTATACATTTATATTATACAAATATTTATAGTTAATATGAATATGCATGTCTATATATGTGTATATATGTATATAAATTTTTTTTTTTGTATTTCAGCAACTTGCTGATTTTCACTCAGCATTCTGTCTTGGAGATTTGCCATGTTAATCTATGGACTGTCTCTTCTTTTTACCACTACCTGGTATGTTAGTGCGGTACTTTATTCAGTCATCTTTCTATTGCTTTCCAGATACACAGTTCCCAGATCTCTGAAAGTGCTGCTGTGTAGACACATTCTTTTCCATTCCTTATTTTGATGAATGGGAGCTTTTGCTGTGGACGAGTTGGGAAAAGGGTGGTCTGTTTTTTTTAATTAAGATTTATTTACTTATTTGAAAAGCAGAATTACAGAAAGAGGGAGAGAAGAGAGAGATCCTCCATCCGCTGGTTTACTCCACAGATGGCTGCCTTGGCTAGGGCTGGACCAGTCTGCAGCCAGGAGTCAGGAGCTTCATTCAAGTCTCCCACGTGGGTGCAGGGGCCTAAGCACTTGGACTATCCTAGATGCATTAGCAGGGAGCTGAATAAGAAATCGAACAGCCAGGACTCGAATCGGTACCCACATGGGATGCTGGCATCACAGGCATCAGCTTTACTGACCACATCACAGCATCAGCCCCTCTGTTTTGATTTAAATGAAGAGTGACAGATTTTTTCCCCTGAATTCTGTTTCTTTTATAATCATATCACCATTAGCAACAGCAACCACATACTTTTCCACGACTTTTCATTTTGTTGCAAAGGACAGGATTTCAGTTTTTGTTTGTTTGTTTTGCTGCTATGTAGTATTCCATAGTGCGTGTGTGTGTGTGTATGTATATATATGTATATATATATATATATATATATATATATATATATACACACACCATGACTTCTTTATCCAGTTTTCCGTTGATGGACATCTGGGTTGATTCCATATCTTAGCTACTGTGAATTAAGATGCAGTAAACGGGGAGGTACAGATCACCCTTTCATATGCTGATTTCTTTTTGCTTGGGTAAATTCCCAGGAGTGGGATGGCTGGGTCATATGGAAGGTCTATATTCAGATTTCTGAAGTATTTCCACACTGTCTTCCATGGTGGCTGCACCAGTTTACATTCCCACCAACAGTGGGTTAGGGTACTTTTTCCCCACATCCTTGCCAGCATTTGTGTTTGTTGATTTCTGTATGACAGCCATTCTAACTGGGGTGAGGTAAAACCTCATTGTGGTTTTGATTTTCATTTCCCTGATGGCTAGTGATCCTGAACATTTTTTTGTTTGTCTGTTGGCCATTTGAATTTCCTCTTTTAAAAAATTCCTACTCAAGTCCTTTGCCCATTTCTTAACTGGATTGTTTGTTAGATGTTGTTGAATTTCTTGAGTTCTTTATATATTCTGGATAGTAATCCTTTATCAGTTGCATAGTTGCAAATATTTTCTCCCATTCTGCCAGTTGCCTCTTCACTTTGCTGAGTGTTTCTTTTGCAGTACAGAAGTTTCTCAGCTTGATGTAAATCCAATTGTCAATTTTGGCTTTGAATGCCTGTGCTTCTGAGGTCTTTTCAAGAAGTCGTTGCCTATGCCAATGTCTTGCAGGGTTTCCCCAATGTTATTTAGTAATTTGATGTTATTGAGTTGTAGATTTAGGTCTTTGATCTGTTTTGAGTAGATTTTTGTGTAAGGTGTAAGATAGGAGTCTTGTATCATACTTCTGCACGTGGAGGATATCTCAACTTTTTAATGCAGATTTTGTCAGTAAAATCAGGGAAACAATATTGTATTAAGTGTTGATATGAAGGAAAGGAGAAAGTATTTATGCAAGTATTTCATTTCAAAAAGCATTATACAAACATTACTTGGCTAGCATATTGTTATTCTAATTTTTAAAATTTTATTTAAGGTATTATTGTAATTTTTGAGTTGTTACAATTTGGGGCATTTTTTATTGAAATGAGACCAAATCATTTTTTTCTTCTGATAGACAACTACAATTTATTCATTCCCTTCCTGTTGACTAGTATAGAAACAACTAGCAGCAAAGTGGTGGCCAGATATGATAGCTTGGGAGCGAGTAGAAAAAAGCTTTTATTAGAAAGCATCATTAAGCTTGAAGACTCAAAAACATAATAGAAAACAGTGTATTTTATAACTATGGTTCCATAATTTATAAAAACCTAGATAGCTAACCTTCAGGAATGTGACTCTTTTAAAACTCATGGAGTAAGAAGTGAACAGTATATTGAGCACCAATATTGTATAAGTTTTTGTAAAAGCAATAGGACTATCAAGATATTAGAAGTGGTCTCTAAAATTTTTTAAAAAAGGCAAAAGAAGTAGCTCCTATGCAAGAGGCAGACACACAATTTTAAGCCTGAAAACTACACTTCCACTCCTCTTGTCAGCAACACTCCCATTGAGGGCCTGCCATTGAGAGCTGCTCACCTGAGATTTGAGAGACAGTGCACCTGCTGCAGGGGCCTGGCATGCCTCAGACAGATGGCCAACATCTCCATGAGTCCTCCTGCAAATCACTCCCCAGGGTGCTGCAGTCACCTGAAGTCATCCGTGGTGACCTGATTTCCTAGTGGGAGGAGTGGCTGAGCTCCTCTGCCCCTTCCCCCCTTCCCACCTTCCCACTGCTTTTTGGCATTAAATTTCCTGCATTACATCTCTTTCTATTTGAAATACCTTGAGTAGTTTTACTCTCTTGACTGACACATTGGGGTAGATAGGACAGAAATACATGTAGGTGCTATTGAATTATAGTAGTCCCACCTTCTCTACAGTTCTGCATTCTGTTCACCACAGTCAACTATGATTTGAAAATATTAAGTAAAGGATTCCAAAAATGAACAATGTCTAAGTTAAATCACACACCATTCCGAGAAGAGTGATGAAGTCTTGCACCATCCCACTCCATCCCACCCAGCACATGAATCATCCCTTTATTCAAAGTATCTATGCTGTATATGCTATCTACCCATTAGTCTCTTAGTAGCCATCTTGGTTATCAGATCAACTGTTAACGGTGTTAGCATATTGTTAAAATTGTCCTATTTTATTGTCAGTTATTATTGTTACTCTGTTATTGCACCTAACTTATAAATTAAACTTTGTCATAGATATATATGTATGAATGGAAAAAAATACATGCAAGTTTTGGTACTATCTGTGGTTTTAGGCATTCACAGGGATCTTGGAATGTATTCACCCATTGATAAGGGAAGATTATTATATAAATCTTTGTTATCAAAAACAAAGATATGCTAGTTTGTGAAATCCTGGACAATGGAAAACTTGCTTGCCTTGGAAGGTGTCAAGAGTTCAGCTAGGGGAGAGGACTGGACTTCCAGGCATTGGAGTAGCCAATAAAGCCACAAGCCAAAAACAGTCAATAGAGGAGGAAAGAGCTAAGTCTTTAATTGACCTTCGCCATACTACAAGAAGGCCCTAAATCCAGAGACGGTGCCAATCCCCTGTGAGCCATTTCCTACCATGGAATGGGGGAGTCCAATGTGGAGGTTGTCTCACAGTGCAGGAGCCCAGAACAAAAGGCTTCAGCAGTTCATGAATCCTGAGGAAGGGGATAGAGGGAAGGCAAAGGCTTAGGGGTAGAAGAGTATTGGGTACTGAGTCAGAGGGGGGAGGAGTAGGGATTTTCAAGATTTCTCCTCCCATAAGGAGGCATCTGAAGAGGCCCTCTGCCCCAGGCCTCAGACAGAAAGACCTGGGAAGGAAGGTACCTGGAATGGGAATGCAAATGTGTGAGAAGCATGGTTGGCCAGGGGCATCTGAGTCCCTGACTGTAGCTCCCATTAGAGACCACCAGGGCTGGCTATGCACCATGCCTGCCACCCCAGTGAGGCCCACCAGTCAGAGCTTTTGTGCTTGCCTGGGGTTGGGCCTGAACATAGGTTTTGAACCAGGAGCTCAACTCCTTGAACAGGGCTTAGAAGAAGCAAGATTGGGAATTTCGTAAAAACAACCAATGAGAATGGGCACAAACCACAAGGATCTTTTCATTTCATGTAAACATTCACAGATAGCATCCGTGCAGACTGGTTCTTAACTGGGAACACAAGAAATTTGTCTAGGAATTCAAGATGATTTGCCCTGTGGACAGCAGTCAGCCTCGCTCCTTTACCATCATGGTGCTTGCAAAGTTAGCCTTTGAATGGAGACTCTGACCAATCTGAATCTAGCATCTGCTGATGACTCCCTAACCTGCCAGCGGCAGTAGTGGATGAGGAACCCTCAATATGGAACCATTCCTCTAGGATACCAGAAGGCCGTTTGATGGCAAGTTGATAACATCGGCCTTTTCTGCCCTGGAGGAAGCCAGGACTTGTCCTTGTTGGGAGGGTTAGTCTCCCAGAGGCTCTGTGCATCCCTGCACATTCTTCCTGGAAATGCAAAGAATGCAAGATCCTTATAGCTCTTACCTGGACCACTTCTCAGGGTTGTGTTTGCAGCAATCAACCATGAGAGATGTGATAATGTCTTCCTCCAAGACGAAGAAAAGACCATTTCTTGCTCTTAAGCAATAGGTTCCCCTACCTGAATATTCCTCAGCTGTTATGCAAACCTACTGTATCTATCTGTGCTGTCCATGATATTCCCATGAGACTTGGAGATAGGAGAGCTGACACATATCATTCTACTTGCTGTGCTTAGCATAAGAACACTTTGATCTAAGAGTATTGTGGCTCCTGCTAGCATACATCAAACAGTAACCAGTTAACTTAATAGCTTTAAAAGTAGAGTAAAATCAAATCTCATAGTTGATGGTATTTATAGAATTGAAATCAATTCCAGATGTATTTACATTCTCTGCAGTGCCTCTATCAGCACCACGAATCAAGGCCTTATTGAATACCTGAACCATTGACCTGATACCCTGCATAGCACTGCCTTAGATCCAGAAACTTTTCTAACTGCAAGAGAGTACAAAAAAATAGACATAAGACCACAGCTCCCACTGTTCTTATTATGTGTCCCCTCCCCCCCCCCATCATTCAGAGGCATTTGGCTTAGCAGAATGATGATTCATTAAAGATTCAGCTAAGGTTTGGGGACATTTGCCTCTGGTAGACATAAGGAACCAAGGATTGATATAAAATACTACATCCCCAATTACTAGAATACTTGGACCCTGAAACCCAGTAATGCAAGTAGAATTGGCCCTTCTTACCATTCCTCTCAGGATTCCATTCATGGAATCTATGCTTCTCTTTCTTGCAGCCTTTAGTTCTGCCAGATTAGAAGTCTCAGTTCTTTCGGAGAAAAGCCAGAGGACGTGAGTATACCTGAAAGCTTTATTAAACTTGGATCTATAACTACTGCCAGGTCATAGAGCAGAGAGCCATCTAATTTACAGAAAAAAGACAAAGAAAGAGCTGTACTACCACACAAGAAATTCAGCCTGATTAACATGAAATACTAGGGTTTTTTTCCCCACACACGCAATGGGGTAGGGAAGAGTATTTTCAGCATCCACAAGATACACCAGGGCATCTCTTGACAATTCCATACCCAGTGAGAATGATAAATAGGCAATGTGGATAGACTAGGCCAATAAAGCAAGGCAACCTGAGGGCTCAGATACCTTGAGGATAAAGATCTGAGTCAGCTCTCAGGCAAAGCACCCAGGCCAGTCCAATGATGGTTGAGTAAAAGGAAACTCAACTATGGACAGTGATGCAGAAAGATGGTGAAAATCAGTATGGCCACAGGTCAAGCAATGCTTTAGGAACTGCAATTTGTTTCACTCATCTCTTGCCTTCAGTCTTTCCAGGGATAGCTACACCTGGAAGTGGTCTTGATGACTGACTGACCTGAAATATCCTCTCTTGAGAAAGAAGTGAGAATACCTGTTCTCATAAAAATGGAGCCTCCCCATTTGAGTTACGGGTACTACAGACTGGGGAGCACAACAGAAGCTGAGTGGAGCAAGGAGTGGAGTCTACCACACCTCTCTCAGGCGCCAAAGCAGATCCTTTTGGCCTCACCGGTGTCTAAGGTCTTTGGCTACTCCTTCCAAATGTCTGCTTACACTCTCAACAGCTTCAGGCAACGCCACCCAATAGCACCTGTCTCTTGAGTGCCGCCTACTTCCTGCATCCTGTTGATAGTGAAGCATGAAACACCAAGAAATCCAGAAGAATTAGAGTTCCCAACATGTCAAGGGAGCTATAAGAATAAATTCTTGTCTGTTTGCCTCCGCACACCCACCCCTTCCAAACAGATTCTGAGAATGTTGCTCACTGGAAAGCCCACACCACCCATGTACTACCACTATCCAGCCTCAGTAGCTTGTCTCTGTCATTGAGTCCAGATAATTATGGTAATGTAATCAGAACACAATGGTATTAATAAGCTCCAACATTCCCCCTAGACCAAAGCCCTCTAGGCAAAATGAGATCAAGCTGAAAGACCTAAGGTCTTTAGTTCTTTCCAGTTGTAGTGAGAGTGTCCAAATGTTCTGTCCCTAAAATGGCAACCTAAGTCTCCTCTTGTCTCCTACACCGTGGCTAGTCTGCCAGGATTCTGTTCTCCTGTTCTGGCTTCAGGGTTTCTCATGGTAGACTGTGCTTATGATTAGACAGCAATCGCCCAGGGCTCCCTGAGTTGTCAGACAAGTAAAACTTGTGCCATACAAGAGATGCTTCACAGCACTGAGTGAGCCACTCCCATCCAGCGAACCACACCCATCAAATGACCTTGCAGGTCCACTCCCAAGGGGCCACTCCCTGTTTCATCTGGGATGAATGGTAGGCACTTGCCCTCCTCATGGTTTACTTCAGGAGGACCATGTGAGTGCAGTTCTGGACTGCAGGACTGCCTTGATTGGTTCTGGGTCTCTACATCTCTCATCAGTTTAGCTCCATAAAAAAACCCCAGAGGAGCCCTCTATTTTTTTATTTTGCAGGATGGAAAATGCTAAAAAACAAAAACAAAACAAAACAAAAACACTAAGTGGAAATAATGCTTCGGGAGAGACATGATCAAAATTCTATTTTTTAAGCAAAATCTTTAAAAGTATTATGTATTTTCATTGAAAGGTAGAGTGACAGATGGGGTAGAGGGGTGGGGAGAGAGAGATCTTGCATCCTTGGGCTCACTCCCCAGTGGCTGCCACAGCCAGGGCTAGGCCAGGCCAAAGCCAGAAGCCCGGAACTCCATCCAGGTCTCCTTCATGGGTGACCATCTTCCCCTGCTTTCCAAGGCACATTAGCAAGGAGCCAGACTGGAAGTGGAGCAGCCAGGACTCCGAGCGTTGCTCTGATGTGGAATACTGGTGTTGCAAGCAGCAGCTTTTCCTGCTGTACCACGAATGTCCCTTCAGTTTCCTAAGGAATGTACTAGAGGCCTCAGGAGGACTTGCCAAAGTTGTTGGTGACCGACAGTGCGCAGAGGGCCATAGAATGATGAGTCTTGAGACTTGCTCCCCAAAAGCCTGATTGGCACCTGCCACTATAGCAGGGATTCCCCAGCTAGTGAACTTTTTTGAAAATAAAGAAATCAATGGGATTTCCTTTTGTCAACTACAGCCGTTACAAACAAACCAAAGACCCTGCCATTTATTCCGATGTTTCTTAAAGGACAATTTAACATCCAGGGTTTAGAACAACATAATTGGAAGAAATGTAATTATTTAATTTCACAAATAATCAAATTAATCCCAAGAAAAAAATCACTGCCTTGTTTTGTTTTTAAGATTTTATTTATGTGTTTGAGAGGTAGAGTTACAGACAGTGAGAAGGAGAGACAGAAAAAGGTCTTCCATCCACTGGTTCACTCCCCAAAGGGCTGCAATGGCCATAGCTGAGCTGATCCAAAGCCAGGAGCCAGGAGCTTCTTCCAGATCTCCCACATGGGTGTAGGGACCCAAGGACTTGGGCCATCTTCTACTGCTTTCCCAGGACATAGCAGAGAGCTGGATGGGAAGGGGAGCAGCCGGAATGAGAACCAGCACCCATATGGGATGCTGGTGCCCCAGGCAGAGGATTAATCTACTGCACCACAGCACCGGCGCCCATTTTGTTGTTTTAATTTTCCCCTAGATGAATGTCAGTTGGCTTGACCAGTACATCAAGGGTCATGGTCAAGCCTTGGGCACCACTCCTCTGTAGCATCACTTTGCACACAGCTTCTTGTATGGTGGTGGGGACCACATGGTAGACATCAGCATCCTTGCTGGTTCTCCTGGGCCTTCACTGGAGACCTACTCAAGCTCTCTCCTGGTGAGCAATAAGAAGCCATGATTTCGCTCAGAATGGAAATTGTATCCAAGTGAAATCCAAACAGAGCTGTGCTGTGTGAACGGTGCTACCTGCTCAGGTTATTGATGTCAGTGTTGGCTGTTCCAGACCAGTTTCTTGGGTTTCATTTTGATAATTTGCCTGCATACTTGCTAGTAGTTATTCTAAATGAGAGAGCCTCTGTTGCTGATTCAAGTGAAATTACTCTTCAAATTCTCCATTAAGCAGCCTATAGTCTAGAATTCTCATTTAAGTCTTCTAAGTGTCACAAGGGGGGAAAAATGGAAGTATTACCTTATGAAGGCACTTCAAGTCTGTTAAAGGATAGTTTATTTTGGTACCAAAATTTGAAATCCATGTATAAAAGTGGTCTTCACAAAGTTCATGGAAATGCATATTATCAAAAAACTATGCATGCATTTCAAAATTCTTGCACCAAAATAAATATATTTTAATTCTATTTTCCATAAACATTTTGAAGTACCCTTACATAGTAATATGTTTTTAGTAACATGAACAAGGAAATTAGTATGAAAGCTCAAGATCAAGAAAGAATATTAAACTCAGAAGAGTCTCCAAAAATCATCAAGTTTCATTCTCCATCCAATTCAGGCATCCCTGCCACACACAGCAGCCCCCAGTGTGTGGTATGCTTGTGTCTGGCTCTCACAAACTCTCTTCAGTTCTCACCATTGCTGTTGTCTAGAATCTTTAGTCTCACAAGGAAAGAGTACTATCATTTTTGCTTCAATTCACAATCAGAAAAAAAAAAAAAAAAGAGATCCCGTCTTCATCCCCTCTGATGAAAACCTATCCTCCAAAAATCTCCTCCCTCCTCCTTGAGACACGGAATGAACTATCAGAAGCATTTCTTGCTAAAATTGAAATGGGCATAAGAAGAGGGAGGGAAGAGAGTAGAGGGACCCCCAGTTCATCCATCCAAATTCCCTATTGCATCTGGGATTTTATGAATCATTATTTTATAAAGGATCTCCAGTTGCTACCTCCACCAGGAAATTAGTATCAAAATACAAACAAAGGAGAAAAAGTAATGAAGAGCAGAGTGCGGATTTGGGCTGGGCGTTTGGCGGGTGAAGGCCAGCCTGGGAGAGAAGATGAAGTGTGCACAAGGGACGCTGTGGCAGGAGACACAGGACTGAGCTAAGAATGGCAGTGTCACAGCCATGCTTGTCAGCTGAGTGGTGCATTGAGCTGGCTTTCGCAAGGAGTTAACACTTGTTCGATCCCAGCCATTGATTGTCATTAGTAAAGTTATCCTAGAGGACAGCTCTGCAACAGTCTCTCCACTTCCCCAGTTTCAGGAGACAGAGTTTTTCTTAGCTCAAATGCTCCTGGTTGTGATACACTCAGCAAGGCCCAACCTGATGAAATGGACCTTGAAGACAGCCTTGTTGTGTAGCTCACGTTGAAGGATGCACCATCAAGAACTCAACTCTTTATTTGGTCTGAGAGTGATGAAGCAATTAGAACATAAAGCATGCTTAGGGTGCACTCGTCTTAAATTCCTGAGTGACATACGCAGATACTGTGAGACAAGGCTGGGCAGGTTCACACACACCATCCTCCAGGAAGAACAGAAAGTTCCCAGGGGAAGGAGGGTGCCAGTGAAGCAGCTGAGAGCAGTGCTCTTTTGAGAAAGGGAGAAGAGAGCTTCTAAGCAACTATCTGAGATCCCATTTCCTGAGTTCTGTAGGTTTGGGGTTGGGCCACTAGCAGAGAACACGGAACCTAACCCAAGACGTTCCGGGGGAAGTGAGGCAGGAAAACGCTCTGTGTGATTCTGCATCAAGTTGACCAAGGGCTGGAGAAAGGATTTTTGCAAAGCAGTGAGAGGACCTCAGGCGGCACTCAGCGGACTTGGAGGGCAGCTGTGTCTAGGATGGAAGGCGTTGCTTTACCCTGGGACTCCGACTGGAAGAACCTTGAGCAAACCCCAGGCACAGGGTTTCCTACCATTCTGACTAACCTAGTTGTATGATTCAGCGTGAATAAAATGAGGGATAAGTACATGGTATTTTCAAAGGAGACCAGGTTTCAGTAGGAAACTGCTTCTGTGACGTCACCATGGCCCACACTGGCGTCCCTGCAGCCACTGGCTCTCGGACACATGTGATTTCAAAACCCCACTCTCTCTCCTCTTCACTGCATCTTTTGTTTTTAGTTTTTAGAATTTTTAAAAATTATTTATTAATCTACTTGAAAGGCAGAGCAATGGAGAGGATGAGACAGAGAGATTTTCCATCCAGTGATTCACTCCCCAAATGACAGCAACAGTTGGGGCTGGGCCAGGCTGAAGCCAGGAGCCAGGAAGTCCACCTGGGTCTCCCACATGGGTGGAAGAACCTGAGTACATGGGCCGTCATCCACTGCCTTCCCAGGCACATTAACAGGGAGCTAGATTGGAAGCAGTAGTGCTGGGATTTGAACCGGCACTCTGATATGGGATGCTGTTATCACAAGAGGCCACAGCACAACATTTGCTGTTGTGTTCCTGGGTTTTTAAAATACACCCAACGATAATGGTTTATGAGCTCCTTGTAAAGGAGCTGAGGTACTGAAAAAACTAGAACATCAGGACAATCAAGAAATGCGGTTGTCAAGGATAGCTCTGGCCACACACCGCTGAAGTGGAAAAGCACCTTACAAACAAAGGAAGCAACTCCCTTGAGCTTTCGGCATACCTGCACTTTCAAAGGACAATTTATAAGAAAATGGGATTTTTTTAAAGTGTGTCCTCAAAAGCAATACTCTAATACAAATACTAGCTTCCAGTCCTGACTCTAAAAAGCAAGTGAGTCGTGAAAAATACCCATCATTTTGGAAATGGGATATTAAGTTGATGCTTACACGCAAAGGCCAATGAATATCCTAGAGCTGGTGAGCACAGAGCCCCGGAGTCACCCCCATTTAGCTTGCATTGAGCAGCAACCACTGATAAACCTTGCCTAGAGAGAGCTCCTGGGAACAACCCTTCATTGCAGTTGGTTTTAGAAACTTCCAGATTGGCTGGCAGGGCTTCTGGGCTAGTTCAGTCAAGCTCAGAACACACCCAGGTGAGTCAAATCCAGCCTAGGCAGTGTTGCGCCATGGGGAAGAGGGACCAACAGAACAGAAAAAGGTGTACCCCCAATCATCCTGACTCTTAGCCCAAGGGTGGTGGACTCAACATCCATTTGGGAAAACACTGAAATTTCCAGTACAACCTGCCCTCCCTGAGTGTAGCTTGATACCCATTAAAACATACAGGAATAAACACCTGCCTCTCCCTGCTTCCATCCCCTGCCATAGACCCGCCCTCGCGTCATGAGTGAGCCCGGACTAGACAGTTCCTGGAATTGCCCACTTGGTAAGGTGGCAGAAGTCCTGAGCAAGCAGCGCAGAACATCCTGGGCTGGGAAAAGCACTGGGAGTTGAGGTGTCAGAAAAGCTGGGCTGATTACAGAGACTAGAATAGAGTGGTCACTGAGGCTGTGTTAGGAAGCCTTACCCACCACAGAATCAGTAGGCCACCGGAACCTCTGGATCTCAATGGAGGATGCTTTTACTATGTTGGCAACAGCTGGAGAGAGTTGGTTGTCACAACTAGGGGGAGGCTTCTGGACTCTAATGTGGTCAGGGATGCCGCTAAGCATCCTCCAACAGAGAGCAGCCCCCTCGATAAAGAATTACCTGGCCCATAGCATCATGAATGCCAAAGGGTGAGGAACCCGGCTCAAGAATGTGTCCTCAGCCCTACGCTGAGCCGTAGGCTGGCCCTCAGGAGCTTTGCAGGGCCTTTATTCTTGCAGAGAAGGGAAATTGTCATCATACAGTCAGTCCAGTCCTGGTGGAACCCTTTGAATTGGGCTTGCTATTTGCTAATTCAATGCTTGCCAACAATTATACAGAAAACGAATACAAGAATTCCTGCAAGTCCCCTAGGAAAGAGTTGTGACAGTCTCACTGTTTCAGAGTCAAGGGAAAATGATGACAGCACAGGGCAGTGGGGTTCGGGAGGCAAGGCAGGGAGGTGTCTGTTTTATCAAGTGACACAGTCCCAAGTTCCTAGGACAATGCCTGATGAATGATAGGTGCCCAAAATTCAAAGAGGTTTCAAACATTTCATGGGAAATGCCTATAATTAAAAAAAAACTGCATGAATTTCAAATTTGGGGATGCCAACGTAAACTTTGAATCACTTTTGCACAAACTTTTTTATATTCCTCCATATATTATTTTCTGAATTATAGACTCAGAATCCTCCCCAGACCTCCTCTGGAGAAATAATAGCTAACAGTAACTGACATCTAGTGATTGATTAGTAGGTGTAGAAACTGCTCTACGTGTTTGTATTGTCTACATCGACTGAACTCGCCCTCACAGCCCTGTACTCTCAATATCCCCACTATGCAGACGAGAAAAACGAGGCAAAAGAAGTTCCCTATGGAGTCAGTGCTAGAGTCAAGATTCAAACGAGACTTCCCAACAGCGCCATTTGCCCGAGGGAAGAGGCCACATGCCCCAGCCCACCCTGCTGTGTGTCACTCAGTCCCAGCGAGAAACACCCCACCCAAGGCCAAAACTAAGAGGGCACCTTCTGGCCAAGAGTCAAACCCTGAAACTATGGTACAGACGCTAACCTGGAAAAAGGGAAGAGTTCAGCCGCCCTCAAGCTCTGAAGAACCCCAGTATAAGAGGCAGGGAGGCAGGAGATGGGGCGGGAGGATTCGGTGATGATTCTCCTGGCTTCCTACCTAGCTTCCCAGACCTCAGGCTTCGCCATCAGCCGGTCCCCCGCCCCGCCGCCTCCACCCCGTCATCTCGGTTGTGCCGCTGAACTTCATCATAGAGACCTGGAGCTGTCAGCTTCACTTTGATGTTAAGCTTGACATGAACTTCTCCAGATTGTGTTCTCCAAACAGCCCCAGCTCTCACCCCAGTTCCTCTGAGCTGGTGCTGTCCCCATTCCCCTCCCTCCCTCCCTGCGGGAATACGAGCTGGCTCTGGAAGCCCCTTCTCAGTTACATCGTGTCTCTTCCCTCAGCCCAGCTGCCTGAGCTGTCTGAGCTGCCTGAGCACGTGGCAGGTGCTTTGCTCGGTCTGGATGTCCCCAGACAGTGCTCCTGCCCGTGCCTTCGCCTGCCGCACTGGGCCTCCCTGGTGCTATCCCAGCCTGCACCACTAGCTGGCGTTAGTTCTTGTTCTTACTGGAGCTGCTCCCCCTCCTGGACTTCTCCCTGCGTTTGCCCTGAGCACCTGTAGAGGGTGCCACTGGGAGGGGTGTCCCAGATTCTCTCTTCTTGCCAGTCTGGGACAGCCTCCATCAGAGAGCTTACACCCCAGCTGTGACGCGGCTGTGACGCACATCTAGATCCATGTTGAGGTCAGCAAACCCCACCTCTGTCCCTTACCCCACTTCCCAAAAGTGAGGCCAAGCACCTCCAGTTTGGTTTTTCTGTTTTTTGTTTTTGTCTTTTTTTTTTTTTTAAGCTTTATTTTCATTTGAAAGAGCAACAGGGAGAGAGAGAACTTCCATCCACTGGTTCACGTCTCTCGGAAGGTTTTTCTCAATTCCCTAAGCAGAGCTCATACCTCTCCCATCCTCATTGAGCCCAGGGTGCCTGGATATATCTCTGTGAGGATACCTGTCATTTTCAGGATCTTTATTTTTTAAAATATATGCCAGGGCAGCACTGTGGCATAGTGGGTAAAGCCACCACCCGCAGTGCCAGCATCCCATATGGATGCCGGTTCCAGTCCTGGCTGCTCCACTTCTGATTCAGCTCTCTACTGTGGCCTGGGAAAGCAGTAGAAGATGACCCAAGTCCTTGGGCCCCTGTACCCATGTGGGAGACCCGGGAGAAGCTCCTGGCTCCTGGCTTCAGATAGGCCCAGCTCCAACCATTGTGGCCATCTAGGGAGTGAACCAATAGATGAAAAATCTCTCTCTCTCTCTCTCTCTCTCTCTCTCTCTCTCTCTTTCTATTTTTTTTTTTAAAGATTTGAGTCATTTATTTGAAAGTCAGAGTTACACAGAGAGAGGAGAGGCAGACAGAGAGAGAGAGGTCTTCCATCCACTGGTTCACTCTTGAGATAGCCACAATGGTCAGAGCTGGGCCGATCTGAAACCAGGAGTCAGGAGCTTCTGGATCTCCCACGTGGGTGCAGGGGCCCAAGGACTTGGGCCATCTTCCACTGCTTTCCTAGACCATAGCAGAGAGTTGGATCTGAAGTGGAGCAGTCGGGACTAGAACCAGTGCTCATATGAGATGCCAGTACCACAGGCAGCAGCTTTATCCGCTAACGCCACAGTGCTGGCCCCTCTCTTTCTCTTTCTTTCCCTGCCTCTGCCTCTATGTAACTCTGCCTTTCAAATAAATAAATACTTAATATATATATATATATATATATACACATGTATATATATTTGGTAGGGCATGCAGCATACGAGAGAGTTCTCTTAGGGAAAGGGCTAGTTTTGTTGAGAAAGAGTTTCTTAAGATAATTTGGGTGGGGCAAATTTTGGGTTAAGCCTCTGCTTGCAACACTGGCATATTGCCAGTGTGCCAGATGGAGTTCTGGCTGCTCCACTTTCAATCCAGCTTCCTGATAACACATCTGGGAAAGCAATGGAGGTTGGCCCAAGTGCTTTGGCCCCTGCCAGCCACATGGGAAACCTAGAGGGAGTTCCTGGCTCAGGGCCAGTCCCAGCTATTGTGGCCATTTGGGTAGCGAATCAGCAAATGGAAGACCCATCTCTACCACTCTTCACTTCAAATAATAAATAAATAAATCTTTTTTAAACAAGACAGATTACTTGGGTTTTCCTGTAGGAGATATAAACTGGGATCAAAGCCCCAGAGGAAAGGGCGAAATTACAACAGACAGAGAGAGGGCTTTGTTTGATCTCAGAGCAAGTAGTGAGATTAAAGTAAGGAGAAACATAGGGGAGAGGAAGAATGAAGCCATCAAAAGGCAAAAGGTTACACATCTCCTGGAAAAGCCCAGCCACTTCACCTGATTAACCTTGCTGTTAAGAGGCAACAAGGGGTTTGGCTTTGGCATCCAGATTTTCTTTAATTTATTTGAGAAGTAGAGTTGCAGAGAGAGGTCTTCCATCTGCTGGTTTACTCCCCAAATGGCCACAGTAGCCGGAGCTGGGCCAATCTGAAGCCAGGAGCCAGGAGTTTGTTCTTCCAGGTCTCCCATGCAGGTACAGAGGCCCAAGCACTTGGGCCACCTTCTAGACCATAGCAGAGAGCTGGATTGGAAGAGGAGTAGCCGGGACACAAACCAGCACCCATATAGGATGCTGCAGGTGGAGGTTTAGCCCACTGCGCCACAATGCTGGCCCCATCCAGATTTATTTGAAAAGAATCAGAAATGTGTAGACATGGATCCAGAGTCAGGGGAATCATAAGATTGCAAGCCTTCGGGAATATATATACATGAAATCATATTTATTTGTGTTAAATATTTATATAATATGGGGTACCTCAAAAAGTTCATGGAAAATTGAATTCAAAGATAACATTCTTTCCACTATTTCAAGTACTTTCATAGATGTGATATATAATTTAGAGCAAATTATTTATGAATATGTTTGTGAATATTTACCTAGCCAACTGATTTCCATCAAAGAGAGGTCTTCAGAAGTTGCTAATTTGAAAACTTTGTAGGTTGGTTTCAAGTAATAAAATCTCCACAGAAACCCTAAAAGTAGGGATTCTCAGAGTCAAAACTCGAGGCTTAGCACTGCATGAAGCCCCCACCCATTTATTACTGGTCTTGTTAGTCCTTTAGTCTCTGTTCTTTTTATTTTTTTGACAGGCAGAGTTAGACAGTGGGAGAGAGAGACATAGAGAAAGATCTTCCTTCCGCTAGTTCACCCTCCAAATGGCCGCTACGGCCGGCGCTGCACTGATCCGAAGCCAGGAGCCAATGCTTTCTCCTGGTCTCCCATGCAGGTGCAATTCCCAAGCACTTGGACCATCCTCCACTGCCTTCCTGGACCACAGCAGAGAGCTGGCCTGGAAGAGAAGCAACTGGGACAGAACCCGGCGCCCCGACCAGGACTAGAACCATGGTATGGGCGCTGCAGGCGGAGGATTAGCCTAGTGAGCCGCGGTGCAGGCCTAATCCCTGTTCTAACCAAAGGACATAGTAACATATGGTTTATGTGTGTGCGTTTGTACAGTGGGCATATATGATAATAGATAGTATTATAGTATAGTATTATCTAATATTACATAGGTTAGCATTTGCATCTTTTATTAAATGGAGACTCCCCAACAACAAAGATGTCATCTTACTCATCTTTATTCAGCCTTTACTTCACACCGTGCCTGCCCAGCTTCCAGCAGGTGCTCCCCAAATATGCTTTGAACTGGGAAATTCTGCAGTTCTTCCAATAGCAACTCCACCTTGCTAGGCTATGCAAGGTCCTTGTGTCATCTTCTACTGCTAAGAGATGGAAGCTACTACCTTATGTAATCTTCATCAGACCTTGTGAGAAATCCCCTCAACGGTTCCCAAGCCAGCCAAGGAGGCTGTACTGCCTTGGTTGTTTGAACAAAGGGCACAGAGCCCTGGGCAGAAGGGTGGCCAAACTACCCAACCTCCAGAGAGTGCTGAGACCCAGCCTTCTTGAGTCAGGCCCTGGGTGTGGCCCCTGTGGAGGGCCCCAGGTGAAGGGTGGGGATGGCTCTCCAAACCTAGGTGGGGCAGGGTGGGGAGCTGGTTCGGAGGCAGCATGTGCCAGTTCATTTCATTCTCACAACGATTTCCCTGGACTGGGGAGCTGTGCGCTCTCCTGGCAGTGGGCGGCTCCCAATGACACATGAGAGCTTCAGGGCCACCAACCCAATGTCAAACTTGGCTCTGCTTCAACGTAGCCCAGCCCTTAACCTGGTGCTTAAAGCTCTCCTCAGCCTGGCCCAGTTTACCAACCGACTTCCCAACATCAAAGAGAGGCTTCGGACATTGCTCATTTGAAGATCGGTCCCAAGTAATGAGGTTTCCACAAAATTCTACACACAGGGAGTCCAGGAGACAAATCCTCAGCCTTACAATGGAATGAGCCTCCTGTTTATTGGTGGGGATGTTAGTCACAAACTCCATCTTCTAACAAAAGGTCAGGAAGCCTTTATTTAAAGAGTTTATCTGATTTCTGATCAGCTAATTTCTATGTTCAGTTCATACAAATGAGTATTTGTGCACTTTCTAGGTCATATCACTCTCACATCAGCACCTCCTGCCAGCCATGTTATGTTTTAGAACACATTAATTTCCTGGAAGCAATGACAGCGAGTGACTGAAAACATGTCAGCTCGTATCTCATTCTACAGCAGTAATGATAGGGAGGTTTGAAAATGCCTTGGGACTCCACGACTCCAGGCACACTACCTCTTACAATCCACTGAGTACAAAGAAGGATCAGGCACTCACCCACTTGGGGTTTTCCTTTTGCCAGAGACTGAAGTCATGGCTATTTAGGCTGCAGCGAGGGTATTATTCCAGTAATAATAACTGAAGTCATGTAAAGAAAATTTGCACTCTGAGGCCTGAAGCAAATACCTATGTTAATTAATCACTTCAGGTTCTCACACTTTTACTCTTGGGACTCTTGAGACTGAACACTGCCTGGCCACCCAATCCCCCATCATCTCCACCAAATGTTGATAATCATGACATCGAGTGTATAATCTTAGCAGGCAGTGCTTTTTTTTAAAGAACTATTTGCTTATTTGAAAGACAGAGTTACAGAGAAAAGTAGAGCCAGAGAGAGAGAGAGAGAGAGGTTTTCCATTCTGCTAGTTCACTCCCCAAATGACCACAACAGCCAGAGCTGAGCTGATCCAAAGCCAGGATCTGGGAGCTTCTTTCAGGTCTCCCACACAGGTGCAGGATCCCAAGGAGTTGGCCCAACTTCCACTGCTTTCCCAGGCCACAGCAGAGAGCTGGATTGGAAGAGGAGCAGCCAGGACCCGAACAGGCGCCCATATGGGATGCCAGCGCTGCAGGCTGGGGCTTTAACCTGCTACACCACAGCACCAGCCCCAGCAGGCAGTACTTTTGATGTTCCCCCTATATTGACTCACTGAATCCTCACAACTTCATGACAAGGATGCGTTACCCTCTTTGACAATCAGGGAAACTGAGGCTTAAACAGATTCAGTAATTTGTCCAAAGGCGTACAGTTATAAATTATAGAATCTGGATTTGAACTCAGGCAGCCTGACTCCAAGATCCACGTAAACTGTGAGTATGCTACACCAAATTCAAAACAGGAAAACTAAATGCAAAAGTTCTATGAACAGAATAGATGACCAACATGAATTATTTGAATGGGAAAAGACAGGACAAAGGGAAAACCAGAGAGGAAAAATGACCCTTCCATAAAGTCTACAATTCTCTCCATTTAATCCCAACCATGGCCTGCATTGGCTCAAGAATGGAAGCCATGAAAAAACACAAGGGGGCACTTAAAAAGTTTGCGTTTGGGTTCAGTGTTCAAGGGTAGCCTGAGTATCCAGTGTTTTTCCTTTTATGTTGAATTTAGATTCCAATCCCTAATAAAATGTGACTTCCCTCAGTTACTGCAACTGACTTGGGGCAAATCTTGCAACATTTCTTCTATCATGGAATTGTGGTCAAGAGGCATCACAAGGGGCCAGTGCTGTGGTGTAGCAGGTTAACGCCCTGGCCTGAAGTGCTGGCATCCCATATGGGCACGAGTTCTAGTCCTGGCTGCTCCTCTTCCCATCCAGCTCTCTGCTATGGCCTGGGAAAGCAGTGGAAGATGGCCCAAGTCTTTGGGCCCCTGCACCCATGTGGGAAACCCAGAGGAAGCTCCTGGCTCCTGGCTTCGGATTGGTGCAGCTCCAACCGTTGCGGCCAACTGCGGAGTGAACCATCACATGGAAGAGCTCTCTCTCTCTCTTTGCCTCTCCTCTCTCTGTAACTCTGACTTTCAAATAAATCTTTAAAAAAAAAAAGAGGCATCACAAGAACCAACTGTTTTCTTTCTTTATAAAATTCCATTTTGTTTGAAAGGCAGAGGAAAAGAGAGAGAGACAGATAGATCTTCCTTCTGCTGGTTCACTTCCCAAATGCCCACAACGGCTAGGGTTGGATCAAGCCAAAACCAGGAGCCCAGAACTCAATCTAGATCTCACATGTGGGTGGCCAGGACCCAAGTACTTGGGCCATCATCTGCTGCCTCCTAGGGTGTGCACAAACAGCAAGCCAGAATCAGAAATGAACCTTGGACTCAAACCCACGTACTCCAGTACAGCATGGGGGCTTCCAATCTGCATCATGGCTGCTGAGCTAAACACTGACCCCTGTACCTTTCTTCTATTGCTGCAGCAACATGGTTCTGCTGAATAGGCCACTAGGCTCAGTAGGGCCTGGCACAGAGCTAAAAAAACGGGAAGATCTGCCCTTATTCACAGGATGTAGTCCAAGACCAAAGTTAGATACTTGAAGCTGCAGAGAACACCAACCCCTATATGTTATATATACTATGTTACCTATATGTTATACTATGTTATATGTATATACTATGTTACCTCCTTATGTATCGGAAAGCTTAATTTATATATTTGGCACAGTTAGTAATTACAACAAGAACAAATAATAAAATAGAACAATTATAAAAATTTGTGAATGTGGCATCTCTCTCTCAAAAATAGTTTATTGTACTGTGCTCCCTTTTCAGAACATGGTTGACCATAGGGGACTGAAAGCCTGGACGGTGACACTGTGAATAAGGAGTCACCACTGTAACAGCAATGGAAACATTGCTATAATAAATTGCTATAAATAAATGGAAACAACATAGATTTGCAGTCACACATTGACCGAAAACTCCATTAATCATTTCTCCATCAGGCATAAATCACACATTACCTACAACTTCATACACCACCTCTCACTATTTTCACTCCACTGTCAAGTGACGCCTCTGCCCATGCACAGCCCATATTAATCATTCTTTCTCTCTGAAAGTCATCCCCCTTGTGCAGTGTGCCTCAATGTAATTTGGTGAAGGCATTTTGCCAAAAGCAAAGCAATGTGGGCTCTCTTTCTGGGCATGATATTACTCATTGTCTTCGCAGCTGGTCCTAGAGGCCTTTCCCAAATAGTGTAATGGGCACAGTGTTTGCTTCAGGAGGCTCACTTGGTGTAAGTCCTCAGGTAGGGAAGAAGGGCTTGGCTGTGAAGCTGAAACCGAGAAGCAATGTGTTCAGGAACTGAGGAAGAAGGGCCAGTCTGTGCTTTGATGTAGATCAAAAGTAGACCACATGTTTAATTGCCATATTTCAGAATCACTGGAAGAACTAAAACAATTTTGAAAACTAAGTCCCATCTTCCCCCTTACATTCTGACCTTCTTGGTCAGGACTGCCAGCCTCAGGGGTTTTTCAGAAAGTTGTAGAAGTCATAATCAGCATAGGCCAAAGCGTGACTGTAAAATAAATTCCAGAAAGCTCTCTGTACTGTAATTCCTATTGGTTCTACAGCTATTAAACAAAATTTAATTTTTCTCTGGGTTGCATGTTTAAAGAGATGATCAACTATTATTTTGCACCTATTAGTAAGAGTTTAATATTGCAAAATTATCTATCTGAAGCCATACTTACATTTTCTTTTGAAATAAAGAATACCACATGGGAGAAACTCCACACATTGACCATAACCTTGAGACAATCACCTTCCTGGTTATTCCAACAAAGAAAGGGATTGGCGAATTTGATACATGCCATAAGCAAGAAAGGAAAAGCTCTCCCCTCCCATACCTTGCTTTCCCTCAGAAGCCAGAACGTATTGTGGGGAATGACAAGAATACATCACAAACCACAAGCATCAAATGCAAATTTCATCTCCTTTCTCTGTCCAACTGTTTCTTCAGTGATGATGTTGGTCTCACATCACAGCATTACGGTAATCTTCAAAGTAAAATATTTAACCCAGTGCAACTTCCTGGATTCTATGGGGGTAATAATAAGAATGTGCTATTGGCTGGCACCACGGCTCACTTGGCTAATCCTCCACCTGTGGCGCTGGCACCCTGGGTTCTAGTCCCGATTGGGGTGCTGGATTCTGTCCCAGTTGCTCCTCTTCCACTCCAGCTCTCTGCTGTGGCCCGGGAATGCAGTGGAGGATGGCCCAAGTGCTTGGGCCCTGCACCTGCATGGGAGACCAGCAGGAAGCACCTGGCTCCTGGCTTCGGATTGGCACAGCGCACTGGCCACAGCACGCCAGCCATAGCGTGCCAGCCATAGGGGCCATTTGTGGGGTAAACCAACAGGAAAAAAAAAAGGAAGACCTTTCTCTCTGTCTCTCTCTGTCTCTCTCACTGTCTAACTCTGCCTGTCAAAAAAAAAAAAAAAAAAAAAGAAGAAGAATGTGCTGTTAGTTTGTTGATGGGTTAATGGATTTTATTGTAATATATGTTTTTTTAATCCAGTAACTGATATGCATTTTTAAAATTGAGGTTCTGGGGCCAGCAATGTGGGCTCAGTGGGTTATGCCACCGTCTGCAAGCGCCAGCATCAGTTCAAGTCCTGGACGCTCCACTTCCAATCCAGCTCCCTAAGAATATACCTTGGGAAGCATCAGAGGATGGTCCAAGCCCTTGGGCCCCTGTACCTACATGGGAGACATGGATGAAGCTTCTGACTCCTGGCTTAGGCCTGGCCCAGCCCTGGCCCTTATAACCATTTGGGGAGTGAACCAGTGGATGGAAGACCTCTCTCTTTCTCCATTCTCTCTCTCTCTACCTTTCTCCCCCGTCTCTCCCTTCTCTCCCTCTCTCTCTGTAATTCGGACTCTTGAATAAATAATCTTTTAAGAATCGGGGTTCTGGGGCTGGCCATCTGGCTCAGCAATTTAGATAAGGCTTGACAAGCTGCCCATATCCCATATCCAAGTGCCTGGGTTCCACTGCCTGAGTTGGAGTCATAGATCTGCTCCCTATTCCAGCTTCTGCTGATGAACACCCTTGGAAGTAGCAGGTAATGGCTCAAGTGCTTAGGTCCCTGCTACCCAATTCGAGCTGAATCTTGGCTCCCAGACTCAGCCTGGCCCAGTCCCAGCTCTTGTGGGTATCTGGGGAGTCAATTTACAGACAGGAGATCTCTGTCTCTGTGCTTCCTTCTGCATCTAAAATAAATACTTTTTAAAAAAGATACTGGGGGGCTAGCACTGTGGCATAGTGGGTAAAGCCGCTGCCTGCAGTGCTGGCATCCCCTATGGATGCTGATTCTAGTCCCAGCTGTTCCACTTCCAGTCCAGCTCTCTGCTGTGGCCTGGGAAAGCAGTAGAAGATGGCCCAAGTGTTTGGGCCCCTGCACCCACATGGGAGACCCGGAAGAAGCTCCTGGATCCTGACCTCCGATCTGCCCAGCTCCAGCCATTGCAGCCAACTGGGGAGTGAACCAGCAGATAGAAGACCTCTCTCTCTGCCTCTCCTTCTCTCTCTGTGTAACTCTGACTTTCAAAATAAATAAATCTTTTTTTAAAAAACTGGTTAATTTAATTTAGAAAAACTGATCTCTAGAATAGTGTTCTTATCCCCCCAGATCTTCATGCAGATAATCCTGTATTGAGGTACCTCTTAATTGGATCTAAATGTCAAAGATTAATCCCTAAGGGATTAGGTAATAAGATGGCATCTTCCCTGTGTACAGACTGAGAGCTAGAAAGCAAACACCATGTCCGGGAAATGCCTTTCCCCCCTCGCTACACAAGAAAGGGCAGGTTTTTCAAACTGGAACTAGCTGTATTTTATAAACCAAGTTATTTAGGCCCATCAACCCATCTGCTTGACTTCCCAGGGGTAATCCGCTAATGCCTTTAAAGTCTTATTTGAATGTTCCAGCATGTCTCAGGAACGCTTCAGGGACACAGGGACAGGTCATGTGTGTATGGCTAACACAGGGAGCAGAGGTAAAAACTCCTTCAGAGGCAAGAGCTGCAGTAAGTTAAGAGAACAAATTTCACATTGTAGCATGTAAAAGATTTCCTTTCTTTTCAAGGCTGAAAAATAACCCATTGTATGTAATTTCCACATGTTTATCCATCAGTGAATGCTTCCACCTCTTGGCTGCTGTAAATAATGCTGCTGTGGACACAAGTGCGCAAATACTTCTCTCAGATCTTGCTTTCAAGTTTATACCAAAAAATGAAATTTTTTATTTATTTTGTTGTTGTTGTTTTGTTTGCTCTCAATTGCTGTACTTTTTTTCTTATTTTCTATATATTTTTTTTTACTTTTTAAAGGTGAGTAAATTTCATGTATTTCATATATACAGATTTAGGAGCATAGTGATACTTCTCACCCTCCCCTCCCTTTCCCACACCTCCAATTTTTACAGTGATCTACTCTCTCTTGGGCCGGAGCCATGGCTCACTTGGCTAATCCTCTGCCTGCGGCGCCAGCACCCTGGGTTCTAGTACCAGTTGGGGCACCAGATCCTGTCCTGGTTGCTCCTCTTCCAGTCCAGCTCTCTGCTGTGGCCTGGGAAGGCAGTGGAGGATGGCCCAAGTGCTTGGGCCCTGCACCCCATGGGAGACCAGGAGAAGCACCTGGCTCCTGGCTTCGGATCGGCGCAGTGCACCGGCCGTAGCGGCCACGTGGGGGGTGAACCAAAGGAAGACCTTTCTCTCTGTCTCTCTCTCTCTCTCTCTCTCTCACTGTCTAACTCTACCTGTCAAAAAAAAAAAATAAAAAGATCTACTCTCCATCTATTTTATACTCACAATATTAATCCTACACAAAGTAAAGAATTCAACAAATAGGAAGAAGAAAAAAACTATTCCTCAATAATAGAGACAAAGGCTATAAAAAAAAATCACTGAATCTCAAAAGGTCAATTTCACTTATATACATTGCATCTTTTTTGGTGCTCTATTAGTTTCCATAGATCAGGGGAAACATATGGCATTTGTCTTTGGGGACTAGTTTATTTCACTAAGCATAATGGTTTGGGTAAATTCCCCAGGAGTGGGATTGCTGCATCACAGAGTATATAGATTTTCAGCTTTCTGAGGTATCTCTGCATGGTCTTCCACAATAGCTGTACTAGTTTACATTCCCACCAACAGTGTGTTAAGGTACATTTTTCCCCCACATTGTTGCCAGCATTTATTATTTGTTAATTTCTCTGTGAGAGCCATTCTAACTGAAATTTCATTGTGGTATTGATTTGCATTTCCCTGATGACTAGTAATCCTGAGCATTTTTAATGTGTCTGTTGGCCATTTGAATTTCCTTTTTTGAAAAATGCCTGTTCATTTTTTATTTTATTAATTTGAGTCTCCTCCCTCTTTTTTTGGTTAGTTGGACCAATGGTGTATCAAGTCTGTTTATTTTTTCAAAAGACCAGCTGTTCATTTCACTGATCTTTTTTTGTTTGTTTCAATTTTGTTTATTTCTTCTTTAATTTTAATTATTTCTTTATTCCTATTAATTTGGGGTATCGTTAATTTTTTTCTAGGTCCTTGAGATGCACTGATAGCTCATTTATTTGATGCCTTTCCAATTTATTGATGTAGGCACTAATTGCTATAAACTTCCTTCTTAACACTACTTTGGCTTTGTCCTATACATTTTGATATGTTGTATTGTCATTTTCATTCATTTCCAAGACTTTCTGTATGTCCTTTTTGATTTCTTCTGCTACCTGCTGTTCATTCAGGAGCATGCTTTTCAGTCTCCATGTGTTCAGATATTTTCTAGAGATTCTTAAACTGTAATTTCCAGCTTCATTCCATTGTGGTCAGAAAAGGTACACAATAATAATTTCAATTTGTTTGAATTTGCAGATAACTGCTTTATAGCCTAACATATGGTCTATCCTAGAGAAAGTTCCATGCACATGCACTGATGAAAAGAATTTATATTCTTCAACTGTAGGGTGAAATGTTCTATAGATATAAGTTAGGTCCATTTCATCCCTAGTGTAAGTTCATTCTGTTGTTTCTTTGTTGACTTCCTGTCTAGTCGATCTATCCTTTGATGAAAGTAGGATGTTGAAGATATTTTTTGGAGTCTGTGTTTCCCTTTAGATCTATTAACATTTGTTTTAAATTGCCAGGCCTCTAGCATTGGGTGCACATACGTATTATAGTCACATCTTCCTGTTGAATAGATCCCTTTGTCATTACATAATGCCCTTCTTTGTCTCTTTTAACAGTTTTTGTGTTAAAGTCAATTTTGTCAGATTTTAGGATAGCTACACCTGCTTGATTTTTTTGTTGTTGTTTTTTGTTTTTGTTTTTTACTTTTATTTAGTAAATATAATTTTCCAAAGTACAGCTTATGGATTACAATGGCTTCCCCCCCATAACTTCCCTCCCACCAGCACCCCTCCCATCTCCCACTGCCTCTCCCCTTCCATTCACATCAAGATTCATTTTCAATTATCTTTATATACAGAAGATCAATTTAGTACATATTAAGTAAAGATTTCATCAGTTTGCACCCACACAGAAACACAAAGTGTAAAATACTGTTTTCAGTACTAGTTATAGCATTAATTCACATTGGACAACACATTAAGGACAGAGATCCCACATGAGACATAAGTACACAGTGACTCCTGTTGTTGACTTAACAATTTGACACTCTTGTTTATGGCGTCAATAATCTCCCCAGGCTCTAGTCATGAGTTGCCAAGGCTATGGAAGCCTTTTGAGTTTGCCGACTTCGATCTTATTCCAACAGGGCCATAGTCAAAGTGGAAGTTCTCTCCTCCCTTCAGAGAAAGGTACCTCCTTCTTTGATGGCCCCTTCTTTCCACTGGGATCTCACTAGCAGAGATCTTTCATTTAGGGTTTTTGTTGTTGTTGTTGTTGTGTGTGGGTTTTTGTTTTTGTTTTTGTTTTTGTTTTTTTTGCCAGTGTCTTTGCTTTCCATGCCTAAAATACTCTTATGGGCTCTTCAGCCAGATCCGAATGCCTTAAGGGCTGATTCTGAGGTCATAGTGCTGTTTAGGACATCTGCTATTCTATGAGTCTGCTGTGTATCCCGCTTCCCATGATGGATCGTTCTCTCCCTTTTTGATTCTGTCAGTTAGTATTAGCAGACACTAGTCTTATTTGTGTGATCCCTTTGACTCTTAGACCTATCAGTGTGATCAATTGTGAACTGAAATTGGACTAGTGAGATGGCATTGGTACATGCCACCTTGATGGGATTGTACTGGAATCCCCTGGCACATTTCTAACTCCACCATTTGGGGCAAGTCCGATTGAGCATGTCCCAAATTGTACATCTCCTCCCTCTCTTATTCCCACTCTTATATTTAACAGAGATCACTTTTCAGTTAAATTTAAACACCTAAGAATAATTGTGTGTTAATTACAGAGTTCAACCAATGGTATTAAGTAGAACAAAAAAAAATACTAAAAGGGATAAAGTATTAAATTGTACATAAACTTTCCATCCTTTCACTTTCAGTCTGTGTGTATCTTTGTTGATTAGGTGAGTTTCTTGTAGGCAGCAAATATATGGGTCTTGTTTCTCAATCCTTTCAGCCATTTTGTATCTTTTAATTGGAGAATTGAAGCCATTTACATTGAAGGGTACTATTGATAAGTAACAACTTGGCCCTGCCATTTTCCATAGATAGTACTGTTGTTTCCTTTAGATTTCCATTGTACTTTTACTAAGAGATCTTCTGCCTTCACCTTCTTTCATAATGGTGACTATCTTTCTGTTTTTCTGTGTGAAGCACATCCTTAAGTAACATTTGAAAGCCTGGATGAGTGATGACAAATTCTTTCAATTTCTGCTTGTTTTGGAAGGTCTTTATTTCACCTTCATTAATAAATGAGAGTTCTGCAGGTATTCTGGGTTGACAATTTTTTTTCTTTAAGGCTTGGACTATGTTCTCCTTTCTCTCCTAGCCTGTAGGATCTCTGATGAGAAGTCAACTGTGACTCTAGTTGGAAATCCTCTGAAAGTAATCAGGCATTTCTCTCGCACACATTTTGGAAACTTTTTGTTATGTTTTACTATTGAAAATTTGACTACAATGTGTCATGGTGAAGATCTTTTTAGTCATGTCTATTAGGAGTTCTTTGTGCTTTCTGTACTTGGATGTCCCTTTATTTCTCCATATTAGGGAAGTTTTCTATTATTTCACTGCATATGCCTTCTAATCTATTGTCTCTTTTCATACCTTCAGGAAATTCTAAGCTCCATATGTTGGGTCATTTCATAATATCCCATAAATCCATAAATCTTGAACATTATTTTTAACTTTTCTCATGTTTATTCTTTTTAATTTTTTTCTGACTAAGATATTTCCAAAGATTTGTCTTCTAGCTCTGGTATTCTTTCTTCTATTTTACCAAGTCTTGTTGTTAAGGCTTTCCACCATATTTTTTTTTAATTTCTCTTCGAATCTCATTCTCACGGGAAAATTTTTCATTCATGTCACATGTGGGTTTCTTCAACTTGTGACTTTGCTTCTTATTGCTTTTGAATAATCCTATGATCATTCTTTTAATTCCTTTCTAGTCATTCCATCAATCTCTTCATCTTCACATTCTAATGTTGAAGTGTTGTTGTGTTCCTTTGGGGAAGTCATGTTATCTTTATTATTCACTTTTCTTGAATTTCTGTGATTATTTTAGGCACTTGTTAAATACTTGGTTTTCTCTTATGATAGCTTTTATCTTTGAACTATACCTCTGTGGATTAGTGGAGTACCTGCTCTTTCAGTAAATACCCTGAAGTGTGTACTGGGTGTGGCCAGGGAACTCTGTTCAGTGCTCCAGGGTGGGGCAGATATCCAGGGCTACACCCAAGTTGAGCATGGTAGATCTCCTCTGTTATCAGCAAAGGGATAGGGTATGATCACCTTTGCTGGCATAATCACAACCTCACTTCCAGGGTACGACCCCCATCCACACTGGTGCATGAACAACACAAAGGATCTGTGCAGACCTCAATGTGAGCACAGAACCCTCTCAATGACTCATCACAGGCTGTCAGGGAGCTCTGAGCTTCTGTTGCCAGACATAGTGACTTCCCAGAGACCCAGCTTCACCCATACCCTATGTGGCAGTCACAAGATTCCAACAGTCACAGTGCAAAGAGATCCCACAGTCACAAGATGCAAAGGATCTGCTTGGCCCCACAAGCCTGCCCATGGAGAAAGCAGAAGACCTTTTCAGAGCCAGCTGTCTGTGGGATCTCAACCTTGGCAGTTTGAGCACCAGAGCCTGTGATATGTTGAGAAGATTATGGCACCTCATAGTTCTACATGTTTGTCCAGCCCCTGTTAACTCTCCCAGCCAGACTCAAAGTCAGTGTGGAATGTGGCTTTTTCCCTCTGGTAAAATCCCCTGGTCACAGACATGTTCAGGAGTTGCCACAGCTTCAATTGGTGCCAAAATGGTGCCTCTCCCTGGCAGTTGCCAGGCACTCTTGTTGGGGGTATGGGGAGAAAGAAACATGCTTTTCTTTCCATGAATTAGGAGGTACCTAGTGCCTGATTAGGAATCCAGGTGAGACCCAAAGGCAGTGTGGTCTGCAAAGCTCTCCCTCAGGAAATATCACCAGTGACATGGGCTGCCACAGTCTGCTCTCACCTTGCTCTCCAAAGCTGGTGTATATTTCAGCTCTTGGCCACAGGGGTTGTGTGTGGCACCTATGCTCATTGCTGTGTGTGCACATCTTCCACGCTCCTCCATGGCCTCCCTCTCTCTTCTGTAGAATTTCCAGTGCAAACTTCTCTACAACTCTTTCTCTGATTTTCTTCTACTATTTCCCACTTGTTAAAAGCAGCACATCTTTTCCCTATCCAGTCATCTTGGAACTCCCAGAAGTGAGATTTCTAAGTCATATGATAATTCTATTGCTAATATTTTGAAAAACTACTCCACTGTTTTCTGAAGTGACTGTATAATTTAATGTTCCCTCAACAGTACAGAAAGGACCAAGTTTCTCCACATCCTCACAAGCTCCTGTTATTTCCTGTTGTATGTGTTTTTTGATAATGGCCATATCAGTGAAGATGAGGTGACAGTTTACTTGGTTTTGACTTTAATTTTCCTGGTGATTAATGTTTTTAAGCATCTTTTATATGCCTGTTGGCCATTTGTATATCATCTTTGGGGAAATGTCTATTCAATTTCTTTGTCCCTTTTTAAAACAGGTTTTGGGGTTTTAGTTGCTTAGTTTTAGTTTTTTTTTTTTTTTTAAGTACATTCTGGATCTTAATTCCTTATCAGATATATGATAAAAAAATATCTCCCCTCATTGTATAGGCTGTTTTTTCACTCTGTTGATTGTGTCCTTTGACTCACAGAATGTTTTGAGTTTTAAGTCAAGTTACCTGTTTTTGGTCCTGTATCTAAGAAATCATTGCAAATCAACATCATGACATTTCCTACCATTGTGTTCTTCTAGGACATATATAGTCTTAACTCTTCATGTTTCATGCATTTTGAGTTGTTTTTTAAAAAATATTCACTTATTTAGGAGCCAGCATTGTGTTGAAGCAGGTAAGGCTAGCACTTGCAATGCCAGCATCCCATATGGGCACAAGTTCAAGTTTCTGCTGCTCTACTTCTATACTAGTTCCCTGCTAATGGCCTGGGAAGAAGCAGTGGTTGGTGGCCCAAGTGCTTGGGTTCCTGCCACCCATGTGGGAGACCTGGATAAAGCTCCTGACTCCTGGCTTCAGCCTGGCCCAGGCCTGGCTGTTGCAATCATTTGAGAAGTGAACCAGTGGACAGAAGATAGATTCATTCATTCTCCCTCTTCCCCTCTCCCCTGTCCCCCTCTCCTCCCTCCCTCTCCTCCTCTACCCCTCTTCCCCTCTACCCCTCCCCTCCCCCTCCTTCCATTCCTCACTCACTCCCTCCCTTTCTCTCTCTCTCTCTCTCTCTCTCTCTGAGTTCCAAATAAATAAGTCTTTGAAAAAAAAAAAGCCGAATTGGAAACAAAGAAGCCAGGACTTGAACCAGCAATCCAATATGGGTGTTGCAAACAGCAACTTAACCTGCTGTGTCAGAACATCCATACCTTGAGTTAATTTTTGTAGTGGCATAATACGTAGTTATCCAGTAATATAATATGTAGCTATCTAGTTTTGCTAACATCAGTTATTGAAAAGACTGATCAATTTCAGTTCACAATTGATGACTCTGATAAGTCTAAGAGTCAAAGGGATCACACTAACAAGACTAGTGTCTGCTAATACTAACTGATAGAATCAAAAAGGGAGAGAATGATCCAACATGGGAAGCGGGATACACAGCAGACTCATAGAATGGCAGATGCCCTAAACAACACTCTGGCCTCAGAATCAGCCCTTAAGGCATTCGGATCTGGCTGAAGAGCCCATGAGAGTATTGTAGGCATGGAAAGCCAAGACACCATGGAAAAGAAAAAAAAAAAAAGAAGAAGAAGAAGAAGACCTAAATGAAAGGTCTCTGTGAGTGAGATCCCAGTGGAAAGAACGGGGCCATCAAAGAAGGAGATACCTTTCTCTGAAGGGAGGAGAGAACTTCCACTTTGACTATGACCCTGTTGGAGTAAGATCAAAGTCAGCGGACCCAAAAGACTTCGGACCCAAAAGACTTCCATAGCCTTGGCAACTCATGACTAGAGCCTAGGGAGATTATTGACGCCATAAACAAGAGTGTCAAATTGTTAAGTCAGCAACAGGAGTCACTGTGTACTTACATCTCATGTGGGATCTGTCCTTAATGTGTTGTCTAGTGTGAAGTGATGCTATAACTAGTACTGAAACAGTATTTTTAGACTTTGTGTTTCTGTGTGGGTGCAAACTGATGAAATCTTTACTAAGTATATGCAGAATTGATCTTCTGTATATAAAGATAATTGGAAATGAAGAAAAAAAAACCCCTGGTGTTAAATTGGAAATGGCATAGAAAATTAATTAATTTTTTAAAAATATCATGTAGGATCTCTGTCTTTAATGTGCTGTACACTGTTATTTAATGCTATAACTAGTATTCCAACAGTATTTTTTCACTTTGTGTTGTTATGTGTGGGCAAACTGTTGAAATCTTTACTTAATATATACTGAACTGATCTTCTGTATATAAAGAGAATTGAAAATGAATCTTGATGTGAATGGAAGGGAAGAGGGAGTGGGAAAGGGGAGGGTTGCGGGTGGGAGGGAAGTTATGGGAGGGGGAAGCCAATGTAATTCATAAGCTGTACTTTGGAAATTTATATTCATTAAATAAAAGTTTTTAATAAAAAAATAAAAGAAAAAAAAGGAAAAGACTGTTTTCCTCTATTGAGTGGTCTTGGCATCCTTATTGATGATCATTTGATCTTATATGTGAGACTTCATTTTTGTGCTCTCTATTTTATTTTAGTGGCCTATATGTCAGTTCTTATATCAGGCCCTTTTTTGATTACTGCAGATTTGTAATAGGTTTGGAAATCAGAAAGTGTGAGGCAGACAACTTTGTCTTCTTTTCCAAGATCATTTTAGTTATTTCAGGGTCCCTTGAGATTCCACATAAATTTTAGGATAAACTTTTTATTTCTGCCAATATATCATTAGATCCCTTTCAGGAATTGCATTAAATCTTTAGAATACTTTGAGTAGCATTGACTTTTTAACAATGTTAATGCTTTAAATCCATGAACATGGTATATCTTTTTACTTATTTTTATTTTCCTTTAATTTCTTTTTGTTATGTACAGGGTTTTCAGTGTACAAGTGTTTTGGTTCTTTGCTTAAGTATACTCTTAAATATTTTATTTTGGTATTATTGTAAATAGAATTATCTTGGTAATTCTTTTTCAAATTGTTCATTCTTTTGGTGTTTAGAAATATAACTGATTTTTGTGTGTTGTTTGTATTATGCAACTCTACTGACTTTGTGTCTTAGTTCTAACCATCTTTTGTATATGTGTGGAATCTATAGAGTTTTCTACATAATAAGATTATGCAATCTTCAAATAGAAATCATTTTACTTCTTCCTTTCAATTTGGATGCCTTATATTTATTTTTCTTGCCAAAGTCCTCTGGATAGGATTTCCAGAACTATGTTGAATAGAATGGCTAAAGTAGGCACTGTTTTCTTCATCTTAGAAGAAAATATTTTTCTTTCACCATTGAGTACAGTGTTAGCTATGAGGTTTTTATCTCTGACCTTTATTATGCTGTGGTGATTTATTTCTATTCCTACATTACTGAGTGCTTTTTATCATGAATGGTGTTAGATCTTGTCAAGCGTTTTCCTGCATTCATTAGGATAATAACATGGGTTCTACCCACCCTCATCATGTTAATGTGGTTTATTACATTGATTTTCTTCTTTTGAAGTATTCTTGAATTCAGAAATAAATTCTGGTAGTCATGTTGTGAAATATTTTCAATGTGCCTTTTTGTTTTTGTTTGCTAGCATTTTGTTGAGGATTTTTACACTATTTATATTTATATAAATTTATGGCATATTTTATGTATTTTATGTATTTGTAAATAATCAAGGGTATTGGTCAGTTGTTTTCTTTTCTTGTAGCATCTTTGGCTTTGGCTATCAGGCAGTTGCTGGCCTCATGGAATGAATTGGGAGTATGTGTTCCTCTTCAACTTCTGGAAGAGTTTGAGGGGTGGTATCAATTCTTGTTTAAATGTTTGGTATAATTCACAAATGAAACCATCTAGACCTGGGCTTCTCTTTGTTAGGATGTTGTTGATTTCTGATTCAATCTCCTTATGAGTTATATGTCTGCTCAGATTTTTCATGTAATAGATTTTATGCTTCTAGGAATTTATCTGTAATCTCTGGGCTATCACATTTGTTGGCATACACTCATTTTGAATATGAGACATTTTGACAATATACTAAAGATATTTAAAGACTTATGGCATCAGTAACCTAGTCAGCAATAAATTCAAACACAATTGTTACCTCAAGAAGACAGTATCCTAGTATTTACACAAGTACCCATTCACAGTCATCACGTTGTTCAGTGGGTTGACTTTTTAGCACAGTGTTTCAGTAAAACTATTCACCTCCCCAGCTAGGCTTTCTTAAAAGCTTATGGTTAAGTCTAACATATGTTGTAGTCAACAGGAGACACTTCTCTGATGCTAACTCATTTTATTATTCCTCTACAACTTAGTTGTGCAATTCAGTGTCATTAGTGGGGGGAACCACAGGCTGGCCACCTGTGGGAACCTCCTCATCTTTGTATCTACATAGCTAGCAGCAATCGGTCGACCACAAGCCCTACGAAAACAACCAGGTGAAACAGATGAATCAGAATGAACTTTGCATAAACAACTAGGAGGAACCAGGTGAAACAGATGAAGTTGAGGCAGGATGGACTCTGCATAAACAACTAGAAAGAACCAGGTGAAACAGATGAACTTTTGACCTGAGGCTATTCATCTGATTGGACGATATCAGCATAAACTGCACTTGAAGAGAACCACTATTGGCTGTGGAGCGCATGCTCCACGGGACTTGGGATATAAAGGGACATTGGGATCTGGGTGGGCCACCGCCAGCGGCGCGGCCGCCCCCTCCTCCTCTTTTCTCCTCTCCCCACTTTCCTTCTCTCCCCACGAATATAAAGTTCCTTGAGAACCGAGAAAGAGTGAAAGTTCCTTGAGAACTGATGAACAGTGACCGTGTCGTGACTGCGTTGGACCCTCGCTGGCGAGGGTCCGACAATTAGCTATAGTAAAAAAGAATATCATTGATCAAAATTTGGTGGCAAGTCAGTGATTATCCATGTGTTCAACATACCAACTGAACAATGCAAAGATATAGTGTAATTTCTTAAAGAAGGTATTTCTTAGACTCTAAGGATATTTCCATCATTCTTACTGAACTGAATAATTACATTAATTTAACTAGAAGTATAAATTTTCTGACATTATCATTTAAAAAAAAATGTTCATTCGTTTGTTTGGAAGGCAGAGCGAGAGAAAGTTCTTCCATCTGCTAATTCACTCCCTAATGTTTGCAACATCCCAGGCTGGGCCAAGCCTAAGTAAGGAGCCAGGAACTCTATCTGGGTTTCCCACATGGATGGCAGGGACTCAAGCTTGAGTCATCATCTGCTGCTTCCCAGGCATATCAGCAGGGGGCTGGATTGAAAGTGGAGCAGCTGAGACTCGAACTAGCCCTCCCATAACGGATGTGTATGTCCTATGTCGAGGCTTAACCCTCTCTGCTACCAGGACCACCCTGGCATTGCTTTAAAGCAAAGAACATAAATTAGACAAAACAATGAGTGCCATGTGTGGCTCATGGATAAGGAGGAAACATGTCTCTCAGAGTATATTAATGGACTCACCTGAAGTGTAAGCCATTTCCATCCTTAGGCCTTCTATGTCCCTCAGGAGAAGAAATGGATAAGGAGTAGCTGCGAACTAGGAAGCTTGTTGTGAGGCCTTTCGGTCCAGGATGTGTTATACACAGAAAGAGACTCATCCGCACCTATCCAGGGTGGACAGGGCCTTATCCAGCAGAGGTGATGAGCGTCTCCTACTCTTGGTTCTGCTGTTGTCCTATTGTCCTTGTGCACATTAGAGGCAGCCCAAAGGATAACAGCAAATTTCTCTTTATGGTCCAATCATAAGTTCCTCCACGTAGTCTCTGTGTTTATTATTTGAGTTTACAGAGGAATAAATGGAGATGAGATAGACTGGAGAACAGAATAAGAGTTAAAACAGGGTTCCAAAATGCTAGATTCCTAGACTAGTAGCTGGTTTTCTTTACTCTGCTTTTTCTTTAAGTTTAAAATATTATCTAGGTGCTGCCGCTGTGGCACAGCAGGTTGAGGCCCTGGCTTGAAGCACCGGTATCCCATATGAGCACTGGTTCTTGTTCTGGCTGCTCCTCTTCCGATCCAGCTCTCTGCTATGGCCTGGGAAGGCAGTAAAGATGGCCCAAGTCCTTGGGCCCCTGCACCCACGTGGGCAACCTGGAAGAAGCTCCTGGCTCTTGGCTTCGGATCGGTGCAGCTCCGGCCATTGCGGCCATCTGTGGAGTGAACCAGCTGATGGAAGACCTCTCTGTCTGTCTCTACCTCTCTCTATAACTTGTCTTTCAAATAAATAAAATAAATCTTTTAAAAAAAAAGAATTGAGTATACTTGCTGTATCATTACTTTCTATTAAAATGAAACATAATACATAAGTTCTGAATAAAAATTACTTAAAAAAACATTATCTAAAACTCTCTTATTATCATTTGCTACTTAGCCTTTCAGAGCACAATATACAAGCATTGCCTCGACATGAGTTTTCTTGTATTACTTTGATGTTTTTAAGCAGCTGCCATGACACCATGGCCACTTAATTTTCTTTCCTCCTGGTGGCTCCTTCTCAATCTCCTTTACAGACTCCAAGATCCTAGGTATTGCAGACTCCCACTCCAAATATGTTTATACCATGGTCTTCTCATTTGACCGAACAACTAGTTGTTCAGGCCCAAAGTGGGAGGAGTTGTCTTTTATTTCCCAGTTTCCTCATCTTCCAACATCTGCACCAACCATAACATTATCTAAGCAAGACTAGCAACACTCTGCCTAAAATACCTCTGCATTTCAGTCTCTCCTTTCCACTTCAACCACTGTTGCCTTCTTCCACACCTCTACCTTCTCTGTCCTGGGCTACTGAAGCTTGCCGTTAACTGATCCCTCTGCATCTAATGTATCCTAAGCACAGCCTCCGGTCCCAAACTATTTACAGTCAGCAAACAGAATGATATCCTAAAAGAACAGTTTCATTCCCCAACATACTCCAATGCCTCCCATTGCAAGTAGAATACAATCTAAAATCTGATGTCTTATTGAACTAATGCCCTACAAGTGTCTCCTTATTCATCACATCCCATCTGCACGAGTATCCTTTTTCTTCCTCAGACACTCCAAGCTCATTGCACCTTGCTCTTTCCTCCACCAGAAATACATGTGCCTGAAACTCTCTCCTGTTCTCACCTTCCCAACACACACGCCTCCTCCTTACACAAGCCTTCCTGGCCAACTAGGAGAAGTCATCATAGCAACATCATCCTCTCACCCATGACCCAGATTCTTTCAGAATACCACATGTCCCTGTTTAAAGTCATCCTATTTGACTTTTTGACTGATTGTAGGAGATTTTTCTTGTTCACCTCTCAATCTCCAGCTTCGAGTAGCACCTGTGACAAAATGTGCAATCAATTTATACATAGTCTAATGGCAAAATAAACAGGTATAGAAAACTTATAAAGTAGGGAAGATTAGAAGAAAAACCTATGCTCCTTATCCAGAGGTAGCTACTCTCAATTCATTCTCATTCTCATCTAATTGTGCATGTGCATGTGTATAATCAAATTTATATATTGTACATACTATTTTATAGTCCGCTTTTATTGCATGGCAATCACTATTAAATATATACCCCTATAAATAATAATTATTATGAAGTTTAAATATGAGCATTTAAAAAATAAACACAAGTAAAAAGTACAGTGAAAGGCATACCCAACTCAACCCAGTTCCCAGAAGTAATTATAGAACATCACATTCTGTGGTTTTTCCTTTGTTTTTAAAAATATACACACACATATCATACACATATGTAAGATGTGACAAACCACAATACATATAGAGAGAGTACATATATATGCTCATCAACATACATGGAAAAATAAGATCACAGAATTTAATTTTAATTTCAGAAGTTATCTAGATCTTTCCATGTCCTAACAAGCTCAAAATTTCAAGGACTTTTTTAATCTTTAATTGGCTGCAGGGTGGGGAGAGAGGCAAGCCAGAAGAAGCAAGTTGATTCCTGTTACAGGGAGGCACAGGAGCTAACGAGAGCTCTCTGAAGCAGGGACTTGGAGTGGGATTGTGTACAGAGGGAGAAATTCAAAGTCTACGAGAAGAATACAGAAGCTAATCTCATGTCCTCACTACACAGTCAAGTGACTACCACTTCCCACCCTGTGCAGAAGACTAGGGAAGTATCAGGAGAATCCCGCACAGAAATCACAGCCAAGGGCAGAATAAGGCACACGCTGGCGACAGACAAGCTACAGGAAGTCTATATATTCAGTGGTGAAATGCCCAGCCCATTCTCAAAGTGGCTTCTAGAATCATAGCAACCAGATTGAAAGATGCTGCTCCAGGAAAACTGATGATCCAAATATACTGGCATTAAGGAGTGTTCCATGGAAGCAGCTGGATTCTCTACCTTCCCCAATGGTAAGGCCCACTAGCTGAGCCCAATCAACACAAATGGAGCTTTCAAACTAAGTTTTTGTGTATCTCTCAAATATAAAATAGCCATAAATATGAAGCATTCAAGAAAATCCTCAAACTTGGACCCTAGAGACCAAAATATATACATAAACAAATAAAAGATGGAACTTAAAGGAAAAGGACACAGAAAGGATCATAAGCAAACCCAAACACTTACTAATTTTTCTTCCACAAATTAAGATGGATTGATACATTCTTTTTTTTAAAGATTTTATTTATTTGAGAAGTAAAGTTACAGACAGAGAGGGAGACACAGAAAGATCTTCCATCCGCTGGTTCATTCCCCAAATGGCTACAATGGCTGGAGCTGAGCTGATCTGAAGCTAAGAGCTTCCTCAGGATCTCCCCCAAACACTTGAGCCATCCTCCACTGCATTCCCAGGTCATAGCAGAGAGCTGGATCTGAAGAGGAGCAGCCAGGACATGAACCAGCACCTATCTGGGATACTGGCACCATAGGCAGAGGCTTGACCTACTACACCATAGCACCAGCCCCAGATTGATAAATTCTTTAAAAAGGAATAATTAGGTGCTGGCATTGTGGCATAATGAGCAAAGTCATATCCATGACACAGGCATCCCATTTGGGCACCAATTCAAGTCCCAGCTGCTCCACTTCCAATCCAGCTCCCTGCTAATGGCCTAGGAAAAGTAGCAGAGGATGACCCAAGTGCTTGAGCCCCTACCACCCACATGGGAGACCCAGAAAAAGCTCTTGGCTCCTGGCTTCAGCCTGGGCCTGCCCTGGCCATTGCAGCCATCAGGGGAGTGAGCCAGCAGATGAAATCTCTCTCTCTCTCTCTCTCTCTCTCTCTCTCTCTCTCTCTCTCTGCCTCTCTTCTGTAACTATAACTTTCAAATAAATAAATAAATCCTTTATGAAAAAAGAATAATTCAAGAATAAGAAAAACCTCTTGGAAATTAAATAATCACATATGTTAGGAGAAAAAATTATTTTCAGCAGAAACATTAAAAAATTAATATGGGGGGCTGGCATTGTGGCACAGCAGGTAAAGCTGCCAAGTGCAATGCTGGCATCTCATTTTGGACTCCCAGTCCGAGTCTCAGCTGCTCTGGTTCTGTTCCAGCTTCCTGCCAATGCACCTGGGAAGGCAAATATTTAGTTAATGAAAGATCAGACTTCTTTGTTTCACCCTTTTCTCAAGGGTCTCCCATCCATCTGCCCGTTCCCAGGGAGACAGCTGGCAGCAGGTTGCATTCACCCACCTGTGGGGGGAGTGACCTTTGTAATTAGTGCATCCTGTTCTTCACCATGGGTTACTATTTGCCTTTATCACTACTGCCAAGTACACCCTTAGAGTGAAGAATTGTCTGTTTTCTTCGTTCAGGCATCAACACATGGAGGAAGATTCTCAGGGACCTTGGACATCAACTGCTGTTGACATGGTCTGTTCTTGGCCTTAGTTGGTAGATAGCTATAGCCCTTGTGTGGCCAGATGGCAGACAGCCCGAAAGCAAAGGCTGCCGTACCCCATGGCATGAGGTTGTGCCCTATCACTGTTATTTAGCAGTAGGTGCAGCTGTGATAACTGCAGCCGGCCTGTGCAACACAGTGACAGCAATGCTCACTTGAGATGCATTTGGATAGAAGAGGAAGCACTGGCTCCTATGAGCTCTGATTCTCCAATCTCCATAGCATAAGACAGGGGGCAACAGCAATGATAAGGATTGCAGACTAGTTACTTGAAAAAAAGTCAATAAAAAGCTTAGGCCAACCAACCATTGACCCCCTATGGCACACTGTGCATGCTGAGGTCCTCCATGGAAACGTTACTAAGGAGATCTTCTGTCTTGCAGCTGTGGGACACACTTTGGAAGATCCAGGATAGGGTTTGATTGAAAGATGATAGACCCACAAGGAGGATGAGTGCATGGTCCCAGAAGGTCTACCACATCGAAACTCACAGTGAGAGGGAAGGATTTGGATTCTGAGACCTGACTTTTGGGGGAAAACCCCAGGCAAGATGATTGTCCTCTTAAGTAAAGAGAACAACTCCTGGTGCCTGGAACCATGCCACAGCTTGGCATGAGGCAGACAACTTGCAAGAAGCTGTGGGTCCTCCTCATTGCTCCTTCACTGATCGTCTCTGGATCATTAGTGAAGGCACAATTTCAGAATATCCTGAATGAGGAGGCAGAGTCCACAGTACAGGAAGAAATAGCTTGTCCACTGAAAGAGCTGGTCTACACAGCCAATGAGAGCTAAAGGAATGTGTATGGAATAGACCTCAAGGACGTTGGATCAGAGGACGAATTGGTAGAATGAATTCCCCCCCAAAAATACAGGCATATACCACTTTATTGAGCTTCCATTTATTGTGCCTTGCAGATACTATGTTTGCTAAAATTGAAATTTTGTGGCAAACACAAAACCATCAGCAAGCAAATCTATTGGTGCCAGTTCTACAACAGCATGGATTCACTTTTTGGTCTCTGTCACATTTTTGTAATTCTCATAATATTTCCCTTTTTTTCATTATTATAATATGTGTTAGGAGGATCGGTGAACAGTAATCTTTGGTGTTTGTATTGTCATTGTTTTGGGGCTCCATGAACCTCATCCATATAAAATAACAAACTTCATTGATAAATATTGTGTGTGTTTTGACTGTTCCAACCAGCCATTCCCTGTCTACCTCCCTCTCCTTGGGCCTCCCTATTCCAAAGTTAAAATTTGATCAGCTGATAACACACAACAGCTTCTAAGTGTTCAAGTGTGAGATGGAGTTGCACATCTCTCACTTTAAGTAAAAAGTTAGCAATGCTGAAGTTCAGCAAGAAAGGTATGTCAAAAGCTGAGATGGGTTGAAAGCTGTGTCTTCTACAGCAGCTGGCCAATTTGTGAATGCAAAGGAAAAGTTCTTGAAGGAAACTAAAAGTGTCACCCTAAAGACAGGCAGGTGGCTCAACATTTAAAACCTAGGGACACCAGCATGCTAAATTGGAGTACCTGGGGTCAAGTCCTGGTTCAGCTCAGTTGGTTCTACAGCTGTATACTCTGAGAGGTAACAGTAATGAATGGAGTGAGTTGTACCCCTGCCATCCACTCAAGAGACTTGGAGTGAGTTCCTGGCTTCTGGCTTTGGCTTGGTCTGGCCCTACCTGTAGCAGGCATTTGTGGGGTGATTTAGTGGATGAGAGATCTCTATCTCTCTTTCAAATTAAAAAAAATAATGCTCATTAAAATGGAATTTAAAAATAAGTTTATTTTTAAGTGCTGCACTAGTGAAAAAATTAATAAGAAAGCAAAACAGCCTTACTGCTAATATGGAAAAATGTTTAGTGGTCTGGATAACTTAAAACAGCTACAACATTGTCTGAAGCAAATCCTAATCAGAAAAAGGCCTTATGTTGCATTCTGTGAAGATGGAGAGAGATGAGGAAGCTGCAGGAGAGGTTGAGCTAGTAGATGTTGGTTCATGAAGTTTGAGGAAGAAGCTGTCTCTATAACACACAAGTGTGAAGTGAATGGACAGGAGTTTGATGCGTGATTCAGACACAGTTTGTGATGGCCACGTCCCATACTGGAGTACCTGGCTCTCCTATCCATTCCCACTTCCTGCTAATGTGTATCCTGTGAAGCAGCGGCAAGTGATGGCTCAAATACTTGGGTCCCTCCTGTGTAGACCTGGCTTCAGCCTGACCCAGCTCTGGCTGTTGCTGGTACTTGAGGAGTGAATTAGCAGATAGAAGATATTAATTTTCATATTCGTTCTCTCTTTCTTTCTCTCTTTCATAAAACTGGGGGGGGGGGGGGAATGATGCAAGGTGAAGAAGTCAGCACTATAGAAGCTGCAGCAAGTTATCCAGAAGATCTAGCCTGGATCACTGATGAGAGTGGCCACGCTCAAAAACATATTTTCAATGTTGACGAGACAACCTACTATTAGAAGGAGATGCCATCTAGGACTTTGATCAAAAGTCAACACCTGGCATCAAAGCTTCAAAAGACAGGCTGACTCTCTTATTAGGAGCTAATGCAACTGATAAAGTTGAAACTAATGTTACCTTACACCAAAACTGCAGGGCCCTAATGAAATATACTGAATCTACTCTCCCTGTGCTCTGTAAATGAAGCAATAAATCCTGGATGACAGCACTTCTGTCTACAACATCATTTATGGAATATTTTAAGCTCATTGTGTTGAGATATTACTGCTCATTGACAGTGCACCTGGCCACCGAAGAGACCTGATGGAAATGTATAGTAATATTAATGTTGACTCCACACCTGCTAATCCAACATCCATTCTGCAGCCCACGAATCAAGAAGTAGTTTTGACATTCACATCTTATTGTTTAAGAAAAACAATATACAAGACTAAAGCTGCCATAGTGATTCCTAAGATGGATCTGGGAAAAATGAATTGAAAAATTTCTGAAAAGAATCCCCCATTCTAGATGATAATAAGAATATTTATAATTCATGGGATGAGGTCAACATTGATAGGATCTTGGAAGAAGTTGATTCCAGCCTTCATGGGTGATGTTGAGAGGGTCAAGTCTTCAGTGGAAGAAGTGACCATGGATGTGATAGAAATAGCAAGAGAATCAGCATTAGATGTGGAGCCTGTGATGTGACCGTGATCATGTGATCTCATGATGGAATTTCTGTGGATGAAGAGTTTTTTTTATGAATGAGCAAGGAGAATAATTTCATGAGATGGAACTTCTCCTGGTGAAGTTGTTGAAATGACAACAAAGGATTGTGTGTGTTACATAAGCTTTGTTGATACAGCAGTGGCAGGGGTTGAAAAAATGGACTCTAATTTAGATGAAATTTCTATTGTGGGAAAATGCTACCCAGGAGCATCTCATGCTATGGAGACACTTTTCATGAAAAAAAAAAAACACATCAGTGTGGCAAACTTCAGCCTTGCCTAGTATTGATGAATTGCGGCTGCAGCACCCTAACCTTCAGAAACCACTGCCCTGGTTGGTCTGTACCTGCCAGTATTGAGACTTGACCCTCTGCTAGGAAAACAGATTAGGACTCACTGATGGCTCAGAGGCTCATTAGCATTTCTAAGAATATTCTTAATTAAAGCATGTAGATTTGAGATTTGTTAGACATAATGACATTGCATACCTAACAGAGTGCAGTCTAGTATAAACATCACACTTGGATGCACTGGGAATCCAAAATATTCATGTAACTCACGCTGTTGCAGTGGTCTGGACCCTAACCCACAGTATCTCCAGAGGGTGCCACTTAGAGGCAAGTTGGTAAGATCAGACTCTTCCATCATGGGAGGTACAGTAATTCACCTTAAAAGACTTGACATTTGCTTCCATCTCCCTTCCCTGCCTGCAGTGGTTCTGGTAAGGGGGTTGGAACATGTCACCCAAAATATGCCACTTTGGCATAAGGATTATTTTGAGTTAAAGGAATTTGAAAAACAGCAGAGGCCCAAGTACCTGGGTCATCCTCTGCTGCTTTCCCAGGCATATTAGCAGTGAGCTGCATGAGAAGTGGAGCAGCCGAGGCTTGAACCAGCACCTATATGGGATGCCAGCACTGCAGGCGGCAGCATAACCTATTATGTGCCCCCAATTCTGATTTTTTCCTGCAGCCACAGCAGACAGTTCCCATGCAGAGAGACCACTTCCAACTCCAGGTGTCTGTCTGCCTCTCGGCTAGAGAACTTTCCCTGGTGCTAGAGAAGTTAGCTCAGTCTGCACAGGGCCATCCAGACATGCTGGGGATTTAAACTTTCAAGAGCAAATGTCAACAGGGAAGGTTGCATAGATAACACAGCCTCTCTGCCCTCCCAGAGAACTATTTTGGGATGCATTCTACACAGCTCCTGAAAGAGTCCCCATGCTACAGCCTCAGTTGCCCACAGCAATGACCTGACTGTGAAAACACACACTTAATTGTCTTTTTTTCCTAAGCTATCCTCTCTTCTCTTTTCTTCACTTGTGCTACCTGGGATCACCACCTAAATTCTCTACCCCTAAGTCCAGGCTCAGAAACCCACATTAAGACAGTGCTCCATTAAAAACCAGAAAGCATTTCTCCTGAGGACTGATTCATTTTAGCATATTAAAGGATCCAAAACTTGCATCATAAATTTTAAAAACTAAAATGTAAGCAAATATCGGGGCCGGCACTGTGGCGTAGCAGCTAAAGCCACCGCCCACAGTGCAGGTATCCCATACAGGCACCAGTTCAAGTCCCAGCTGCTCCACTTCCGACCCAGCTCCCTGCTGTAGCCTGGGAAAGCAGTAGAAGACAGCCCAAGTCCTTGGGCAGCTGCACCCACGTGGGAGACCCAGAAGAAGCTCCTGGCTCCTGGCTTCGGATTGGCACAACTCTGGCCAACAGTCATCTGGGGAGTGAACCAGCAATAGACGATCTCTCTCTCTCTCTCTCTCTCTCTCTCTCTGCCTCTCTGTAACTCTGCCTTTCAAATAAATACAATAAACCTTAAAATAAAAGGCAAATACCTTTAAACGTCCATGTTTCTCAAACATATTTGTGTATTGGCAAAGAAAGTGGACTTTGGAATTAAACCAACCTCCTTTGAATGACTACTGCATTCTTTACTTTGAGAGTCACAAATCTAAGTTTTAGTATTATTAGCTCTAAAATGGGAATGATGGCTAAAGATACTGCAGTTAAAGTATATGAAATAGAGCCTGACATACACTAAGGAAATGGTAAGTGGTTCATATTATCACACTTACTTGACCACAGGATCTTCTTTGTGACATTTATTAATATCTGGAGTGGATCTTTTTGGCAATTCCAATAGGCATTCCTATGGGGAAATTTGGTCTCTTACAATAAAAGTACTAGATCATAATTCTGTATGGTGGCTTTTCTGTTTGCTAGAAATCTTAAAGGCATTTGTAGAGCTCAAAAGAAAAAGAGAGTTACCATGAGGGCACTTTAAAAAAATCCATGGAAGATGCCAATGGTGTGGTACTGCAGGTTAAGCCATCACTTGTGACACAAGTGTCCCGTATCAGAGTGACAACTCAAGTTCCTGATGCTCTGTTTCCAGTACAGCTTCCTGTTACTGTGCCTGGGAAGGCAGTGGAAGATGGGCCAAGTTCTGGGGCCCCTGCATCATGTGGGAGACCCAGATGAAGCTCCTGGCTCCTGGCTTCACACCTGGCCCAGCCCTGGCTATTGTGGCCATTTGCAAGTGAACCAGCAGATGGAAGATGTCTTGCTCTGTCTCTCCCTCTCTCTTTGTTGTTCTACTTTTCAAATAAATAAATATAAATCTTTAAAGAGTTCATTGGAAATGGAATTGAAGGATAAATTTATTTTGGTACAAAATATTTTAAATATATATGAGTATTTTTTTTTCAAAATATACTTTTTCCATGAATTTTTTTGGGGAACTACTCATAAACATGATTACAGCAATTGTTTGCACAAAAAGCTTACCTTTCGTTCTTTCTTTCCCGAACTTTTTGAAGTTCCCTTACATCAATTAACCTCTGCAAATGAGAAACTAGGCTTAAATGCCAGGCTGGCCCTCAATATAAATCTTGCAGTGTTCCTTAGAGAAGTAGCATTTGGCCATTTTGACACTAAACACAATTCAATGATCTTTGAAAAGAAAGTTCTGTGGTTTAGATTGTAGAAGTTGTCTATACTTTGTCTGCCAGTCCAAACTCATGCTATGATGATTCGCTCAGCCCAGGTTGAGAGAAAATATTGGCCTGCTCAGTTACCAAAATAAACAACAAACCAAAGAGTGCCTTTCCTATTGACTACAAACAGATTCTAGAAACAAGTGTCCTTGGTGAGAACACAGACAACATTCTCCCCTTTCTCCTTTATTTCCCCAGACAGCTCTAGGATTACCCAGCTATGTCTATGCTAAAAAGCTTTCTAGTCTTTTCGTGGAACAAGCAGCTGTTGAGTGAAAGAACACCAACACCAGACATGTCTTCTGCATAGCCCTTAGTACCAGCCAGGCTGAAGTGAGCCACCCAGATGGAGGGTTGCAAGTGTACTCTCTTCTCACAGTGACTTTGCTTTAATGACTCAGATTTGCCATGATCTAAGGGTGGCACCACTTTGGGCAAGAATGAAAAAGACACCCAGAGGTTCTCAGCCCCACTGAGCAACAGGACTAATAATTATCCAGTTACAATGGAAGCCTGTGTTGGTCTGTGCAATCATGAAGCATAGTAGCGGCATTCTAAGCTGAGCAAATTCAGCATGGTATTTCTTTTATTTTTTATGTGCATCATTTTACTTGAGTTCCTGTGTATTTATAGCATGTCTGAATAGAAAAAAGACATATATCATTGGATTCAGCTTAGAGTTTAATTGTTACTGAATGTGGAATTTACCCTTCAAAGACATAAATTGGAGGGTGGTAGAGAGACATTCACCCTTGTCCTAAATGCCTGATCCCAGTGATTAAAGATGCTTCTGTGTTTCTGAGTCTTGGAGGAAAGAATTTGAGGGAGGTAAGTGTGGTGGATGTAGGAGGAGAGAGAAGTCTTAAAATAATCCCAGGAACTCCCATTGATCAGATTTCTCTTTGAACAAAGGATGAATCACCATGGAATCTGGATGTTCTATCCTATAGCCAGGCTGCCAGGGAGGGCTGGGCAGGCGTCTTGCTACACAAAGAGACCCACTCCACGGTGCTCCTGGTAGGGGCTGTGTCAGTGCTGAGGCTACAGCAGTTCTACCAGAAAGATCAGTCCAGAACAGGGCCAATGGACTGTCCTGAGACACTAGGCATTGTCTCTGTTATCTGCCAGGAATTCATTCAGAGGTGTTGACATCTGTAGTCTTGCTTTATCCAACTCCAACTACCCAGACATCTCTCAATAGGATGGCAGATATTTCCTGTGTGTGCTTCAGTTCTCAGTTTGCCACACCTGCACTAAAACCAGATTGTCTTCAGGTCTTTTATTTTTTTTCTGCTTGAGAAGGGGCTACACATTGAGATGTTGTTTACTTTAGAAACTAGGGTGAGTGGCATTTGGAAATACCAATTTTGATTTATGAATATTCTTTTTGATTTGTGAATATACACTCAGCAACAAGAATAGAAAAGAGGGCTCAGGGAAGCAGAAGATTCACAACACGGAATTTGCTTTCGACGTTTCTCTCAGCTATTTACTTTTCCTGGTTACATTCAGGGTTTCTATTTCAAATCTCAGTGTTCCTTCTTAACAATTGATAATAGCAGGCTAATTACCTTGAGTCTTTATGCTGGAAAAACTGGCTGAGCAAACCATTATACAGCTGTATATTATGACTATTTCATGATTCATTATCACTAAGACAATCTTAATCTGTTTAAATCAACAGGATTCCATTTCTTCACCAGAGAACAATCTTTACCTGAGAATGTGTGTGCATACGTGAGCACATACAGACATGCACACACACACACTCTTCTGAGTTCTCCTATTTATTTCTACAGCTGAAGAGATTAAGTTCTTGGAAGCAACCATGAAAAACAAGTGGACGGTCATGCACATGACTGGATATGAGCCTTTTTGAATTCCCCTATTTGATCATCTTTTCCCACACCCAAAGTCTGTTACACTTGTGTTTGCCACACCTAGGACATACACTCAAATACTTACCAGAGTCATGAAATTTAGGAACAAGGCACGGCACACTGGGACCAGGTAAGTCACACGCAGTTAAAAACCAACTCAAAAAGCAAAAGCCCCCACGAGAGGCTGACGAGGCCCTAGCCCAGTCTGTGGAGAGGAATTGTAAGGCCTGAAACTGCAGAGAGAAAGCAATCGTTAGATCCCAAGAGGCCTATTTTAAAAATCTAATGCAAAAAATAGCTGTTGCCAAAACAGGAGGAGAGGAAGAGGGAGTTTAAAACTGTAAGTTGGAACTGGACTCACAGCTCCCAACTCCCCTAAGCAAGCTGCTCGTGCCCCGTGCTTGAGGGACTGGCAGTGGCACCAGTTACAGCCACCTGTGTAGTTGTATGAAATATTCTTGTTCACAACCAGCCATTTTTCTTAGTGATCTAGGTTTCAAAATTGATTCTCATGTGGTTTTAGTAGTACCACTTTGAGTTTGCCTCTTCAGAAGAGAATTAAGTGTTAGAGGATTATTAAAAGTGTTTGACTGTAATATTCTACCTAAGATAAAGCATCAGGAGTTCAGATGATTGCTAGAAAAAGGAGATGATTTCTTCGCCAAAGCACAACAAGCTTTATTCGTAACTTCTCTTTTATATGAAGATGGGTAGGAAGAGGGTTGAGGGTTAAGTAATGAACCTGTAACTTAAAACATATTTATACAGCATAGTGGGGTGACTATGGTTCACAATAACCTCGTACATATTTTCTGAGCAAATAGAAGAGTTCCAAGGCTGCAGATAGAAAGTTAATGACAAAGAGGGGACAATGTCACTCTGATTTGGTGGGTACACATGGCATACATGCACTAAAAGCTTTTCTAATATTTTAAAAAGCAAATACATTTCAAAAAGAGAAAATACATGTTTATAATAAAACAACCATGGCTATATTTCAAATCAAATATTTTTTTTTATTTAGTGAATATAAATTTCCAAAGTACAGCTTATGGATTACAAAGGCTTCCCCCCCCACACAACTTCCCCCCCCACCGCAACCCTCCCCTTTCCCACTCACTCTCCCCTTCCATTCCCATCAAGATTCATTTTCAATTCTCTTTATATATAGAAAATCAATTTAGTATATATATAGATTTCAACAGTTTGCCCTCACATAGCAACACAAAGTGAAAAAAATACTGTTGGAGTTCTAGTTATAGCATTAAATAACAGTGTACATCACATTAATGACCGAGATTCTGCAAAATAATTTAAAAAAAAAGATTGATTATTTTTCTATGTAATTTCCAATTTAAAAAACCAATGAGGTTTCACCTCACCCCGGTTAGAATGGCCCACATTCAGAAATCAACCAACAATAGATGCTGGAGAGGATGTGGGGAAAAAGGGACACTAACCCACTGTTGGTGGGAATGTAAACTGGTTAAGCCACTATGGAAATCAGTCTGGAGATTCCTCAGAAACCTGAACATAACCCTACCATTCCACCCAGCCATCCCGCTCCTTGGAATTTACCCAAAAGAAATTAAATTGGCAAACAAAAAAGCCATCTGCACATTAATGTTTATTGCAGCTCAATTCACAATAGCTAAGACCTGGAACCAACCCAAATGCCCATCAACAGTAGACTGGATAAAGAAACTATGGGAAATGTACTCTATGGAATACTATACAGCAGTCAAAAACAATGAAACCCAGTCATTTGCAACAAGATGGAGCAATCTGGAAAGCATCATGCTAAGTGAATTAAGCCAGTCCCAAAGAAACAAATATCATTTGTTTCCCCTGATCGGCGACAACTAACTGAGCACCAAAGGGTAACCTGTGGAAGTGTAATGGACACTATGAGAAATAGTGACTTGATTGGCTATGGTGCTGACTGTCGATGTACAATGTAACACTTTATCCATTTTAGTATTTTTTTTTGTAAACTCAGTAATTAACACACAATTATTCTGAGGTGTCTAAATCTTAACTGAAAAGCAATCCCGGTTAAATATAAGAATAAGAAAAGGAGAGGGAGGAGATGTATAATAGGGGACATGCTCAATTGGATTTGCCCCAAATCATGGAGTTAGAAAAGTGCCAGGGGATTCCAATACAATCCCATCAAGGTGGCATGTACCAATGCCATCTCACCAGCCCAGGTGATCAATTTCAGTTCGCAACTGATCACACTGATAAGCCTAAGAGTCAAAGGGATCACACAAGCAAGATTAATGTCTGCTAATACTAACTGATTAAAAAAAAAAAAGGGGGGGGGAGAAGGATCCAACATGGGAAGGGGGAGACACAGCAGACTCATAGAATGACAGATGTCCTAAATAGCACTCTGGCCTCAGAATCAGCCCTTAAGGCAATTAGATCTGGCTCAAATCAAATATTTTTTATAAAAATTTCAAGGGGTTGGCTGGTGCCACAGCTCAATAGGCTAATCCTTCGCCTGCGGCACTGGCACCCTGGGTTCTAGTCCCGGTCAGGGCGCCAGATTCTGTCCCGGTTGCTCCTCTTCCAGTCCAGCTCTCTGCTGTGGCCCAGAAGTGCAGTGGAGGATGGCCCAAGTCCTTGGGCCCTGCACCCGCATGGAAGACCTAGAAGAAGCTCCTGGCTTTGGATCAGCCCAGCTCCAGCAGTTGTGACCATTTGGGGAGTGAACCAGTGGATGGAAGACCTTTCTCTCTGTCTCTCCCTCTCACTGGTTGTAACTCTACCTCTTAAATAAATAAATAAAAATCTAAAAAAAGAAATTTCAAGCCAAAACATGGAAACTATATGTTCATTTTCTTCTGCATAGAGTACTGAGTGAAAAGGATTTAAACACGATAATGCACAAAAGTGAAAAGAGCTTTCTTCCACGTTTCTATTTCTTTTCTTTTTGTCCTTTTTGATGAACATGTAAAATACTCTTTTACAAAAATGTATAAGCATACATTTTTACAGGGTACAGTCTAATATTTCCACACATGTATACAGGCCAATCAGGTAATTAGCATTTCTGCTTCCTTGTCAAACTTACTCTTTGTGTTCAGAACCCAGCAGCTCTTCACTTCCAGTACTGCAGCATATAATACATTTTGTGAACTGCAGTCACCCCATAGTTCTCTGTGGAACACTGGTACCCCTTATGCAACCTCCCTCTTCCCCGCCCCTTGCCCTCCATCTCTACGAATCACTGTTCTCAGATCAGTGTTGTCAAATGTTCACAGAGGAGAGAACATGTGGCACTTGTCTTTCTATGTCTGGCTATTCACTTACCATAGTGGCTTCCAGTTCCATTCACTTCGGGTGAGTGACAGGCTTTCATTCCTTTTTCATGAGTGAATAATATTACGATGTGCACATCTACAACATGTTCTTTAGCCGCCCATCCACTGATAGTCACCCAGGTTGATTCCGTATCCTGGCTATTGTGAATCGTGCTGCAGTGGACGTGACACTGCGGGTATCTCTTTCAGACGCTGATTTCACTTCCTTCAGGTAAATACCCAGAAATGAGTCATACAGTAGACATATGCATAGTCTTCTGACGATCCTCCATGATGGTTGCATGTTTCTCATTCCCACCAACGGTGTACGAGGGTTGTTTTCTCCACAATGTCACCAGCATTTGTTATTTTTTGTCTTTTTGCTAATAGCCATTCTAGTGGCGTGAGATCATCTCATTGTCGCTTTGATCTGTGTGTTTCCCAGATGGCTAGTGATACTGGCCATCTCATCACATACTTGCTGGACATTCGTTATTTCTTCTTTTGAGAAATGCCCATTCAGATGCTTTGTCTATTTCTTAATTAGATTGTTTTTATATTGAGGTTTTTGGATTCCTTATCTATTCTGGATATTAATTCTGTATCAGATGAACAGTTTGTGAATATTTTCTCCCATTGTGTCAGCTCTCCCTTCACTCTCTTGATTATGTTTCTATTTCTGATTAGGATTATTCTACAGTATAACAAAACCAAAAACAATTAGCTATGGTATATGGATATCTGTGTGCTCTGTTTGATCCATGTGAATGCCATGTGTTATGTGTTTTTCTCTGTAACACATATATCAAAATAGTGTTTTAAAACATCCTATGCAGCACAGAGATGGCATTAATGTTTAAAAAATTGTACTCCAGTTAGAACCAAACAACACATAATAGCAAAACATCATTTAAGAAAAGCTAAACACGAGTGCTTCTGAAAGATGCCACTGGGGCTTTATTCAAGGGACCCTCTCCACCAGGCAGCAAATTAAGTTGGAACTTGTCATTTCCACCACACCCCTGGGCTGGGCTGGAAGATGCCTTCTCCCTGTGGTTTTTACCAAGTAAAGACCTGCAGGGTCCAAACACAAGGAAGTGCTCCAAGGGTAGCCTTCAGGAAGGAAAATGCCTTTCAAAACAAAGAAAACTGTTTTTCTCAAACACCGGGCAAGGGCAGTGTGCAGCCAGGCACCAGGACCTTGGAAGGAGAGTTTTTTTTTTTTTCTTTTTTTTTTGTATTTTTGTTTGCTTTCAATTTCTTATTATCTTTCCCCTTTTCATTGCTTTCTGCTGCCTCCCTGCTTGGGCAACCAGCCCCATCCAGGCCTGGTCCTTTGCACTTCTGGCCCTTTCACCTTGTCTGAACACACTGGCAAGGCAGAACCCTTCCTGGGGTCTGGAGAAGTGGGAGTAATGGGAGACCCACGCCAATGCGCGAGAGGAAGGTCTGGGAACACTGAGGGAGTAACACTGTGCTGTGCCCTACTTTCCTCACACTACCCCAACACCCACACCTCTTCTACAGTGGAGGCTGTTATTCCTGTCTGAGCGTGGGAAAGTTATGCGTTGCCCTATGCTTCCATTTCTAGCCTGAATCCATAGGAGGGGCTCAAGGTGAGGTTGACACTGCGTTGCTACACTGGAAGCCCTTAGAGCAGAGCGTGCTAGTCAGTGAGCCTGGGCACCATCTCTGGTGTATGCCTACAGCTAGGGGGTCAGGTGGATGGAAGGGAAGCTGGGGCCAACTTAGTAATGCCTGCGGGGGCAGACCCCTCACCTACCCTGCTGACTTCCACCCTCTTCATGCCCAGTCATGCTCTCTTCCCTGCCAGCTGCAATCTTGGCTCCTCTTTGGCACTTATCAAGAAGTACAGCTGTGTTATTTCCCTGACAAACTTGAATTTGTCACTGGGCTTTTGACAATGGGACTCATTTTTCATCTTCCAGAAAGCTGACAAAAATCTCCTCTCAGCTAACGGATCTTTTCCCTGGTGTGCATTCATTCCCTCTGATGTTTGTTCACTAATCCATCATCTTTTCCTACTGCTCAGAAGAGATAGATGTCCTAAGAGTCCACTCCACCATCATGAATCAAAGGTTCTCTGGAATGTGAACAGTTTTTCTTCAAAGCTTTAGGGTTACTGATGCTCTTAATAGAGTCTGTATTCATTTAGTTTGCGGTTCTTCCACCTTAAGGAATATTCTTCAGTTCTTCATTAAACAAAAAAAGTCCATCCCTGCTTTAAGATGATTTTCATCAATTTCCACCTATGAAAAGCAATTTGAAAACACCAAACCCCAGCGTAACTTGACCCTGTTTACCTTGTCTGAGACTATTTGAGGTTTTTTTTTTTTTTTAGAACATTTGCCCTTTAATTTTCATTCAAAATCCAATTCTTTAAATATTTTAGTTACAAGTTCTGAGCTGTGAAGACAGTCGGAGATGCTGCAGGCACTCAGTATCGGCTCCCACCCCTGCCCCCTCCCCCACCTCCAGGTCTTGCTTCTTGGCTCAAGATACAAAGTCTGCTGCTCACTAACAGATGGCCCCAGTGTCAAGTGTCAGCGGCCTCAGGCCTGGATCTGGCTGGAGTCATGGAGCCCCAGAGCGTTCTCCATGCTCCAAGGAATTCCAGTGTCTGTGCCCAGACCCACAGGGCAGTCCCTCAGACACGCCATCAGTATTTCACCAGGCTATACGAACACCCTAAGGCTGGTTGCCCCTCTGTCTGTCCTCTCCACCCCGAGATCTGTGTCCTGCAGAAAACAGCAGGCCCTCCCCTCCCCAGGCCACAGCAGGAAGATGAGAAGGGCCGCCCAGTCCACGTGTTTATGCCAGCTGGAGTCTGAGCACCAGTCAACCTGAGCTGGCCCAGAGGAAGCCTCCCCTCCCCTGGCTCCACCAGGGCACCCTCTGCCCCACACCCTGTCCCACGACCAGGATACGCTAGAATCTGCTCTAAATGACAACAATGTTCCAGAGTGGTTCCTATTTGAGTAAATTAACAAATGAGTTAATATACAAGTGCTCCGATTCAGAGAATCTTGAGGGGCCAGCACTATGGTGTAGTAGACTAAGCATCTATCTGTGGTACCAGCATCCCACATGGGCACCGGGTTCATGTCCCAGCTACTCCTCTTCTAATCCACTTTCCCGCTAATGGCCTGGGAAAGCAGTAGAAGGTGGCCCAAGTGCTTGAGCCCCTAAACCCATGTGGGAGACCCAGGAGAAGCTCCTGGCTCCTGGTTCCTGGCTTCAGATCAGTGCAGCTCCGGTCGTTTTAGCCATTTGGGGAGTGAACCAACAGAAAGAAGACCTTTCTCTCTGTCTCTCCCTCTCACCATCTGTAACTCTACCTCTCAAATAAATAAATAAAATATTAAAAAAAAAAGAATTTTGAAGGGAAAGGGACCATTTGCAAGCATTTTATAGAAGAGGGTACTGAGACCAATGGGAGGAGAACTTCCCAAGTCTACACAGCAAGCATGAGCCTAAATAAGCCAGTTCCACTGTGCCTAGAAAGTGAGTCCATCCAGCACTCACACATTAGGAGGAATGTTTTTTACCAGTTCACACGGAGACCAACCTAGTTAAGTCACCATGACTATGTCCTTCCACTGTTTCTATTTCCTCCAAATAGGGGAAGCCTATCAAACTTTCTTCCCTCCCTCCCTCCCTCCCTCCCTCCCTTCCTCTTTCCCTCCTTTCTTTCCTTCCTTCCTTTCTTTTTTGCCAGTCCTGCAGTGTATGGTTTTGAAGCTGAAAGTAATTACACTTTATGACTACCTTGCAGGACAACTTGATATATTACTTCTTTGTCCTAATCAATAGTAAGAGGCACTTAGGCTAGCTGGCCGCCTATAGTGTGAGCATGAGATAATTGTTTTGGAATGTCGAACTGTTTATTTAAAAGGTGGAGACTCATAACAGAGCCAAGAACAACCTCGGCTTCACGGTGATCATTTAGTCTTTAGGTGGTTGCTTAGAGTCTCCATCAATTTCCAGATCCCAGAACTTTGCTTCTGCTTATGACATGAAGGTATCTGTCCTTGCGAATGGGAACCAACAAGAACAGAGTCTCAACACTTGAACAAGGCTGATAGAAACGGATCATTTCAGCCAGAGTGGTGACAGTGCATCTTCATCATAAATATTTCAAGTTGAAATGCTCCCATGGTTTCAGCTCACTGGTCCCAGCAAGTTGTATTTTCCTAAGTATATGCCATCAGGATTCAGAGCGTCATTGACTGCGGATGCTGACATCAACGGGAGGTGACCTGCCCAAGTCTGCACAGAAGCAAGAACCAAATATGCCCTTCAGGTGTGCCTAGAAATGAGCCCATTCAGCACTCACACATACTGTATTGGGCCAAGGCTGGATGGGAAAGAGTTCAAAGTCAAAAATGTCCATGACAGAGAAGCTTGCCATCTGAGTCATGTTCACATTCAATAGGAGATCGTGTTTTTTCTTCTCTAGATATCCAGTATCTTCTAGAATTAGATGTGCTATTATTTTGGCAGGTGGTATTTTTCACAATGCTCATGACCACTGCAAACTCTCTTCTAGTCACAAAATACTAGAATTTTTTTAAAAAAATGGTTGTGTAAATGATCACCAAGCGTACACTGCTCTAAAATTCAGGTTTGGAACATCCAGCCCTTGGGCCAATAGAAGGCCCACAAAATCGCCTGCTTGGGCCCTGCCAAGGCAACTGCAGAGGGGCTCAAATCAGCATATCTACAGCAGGCTGATTTGTAAGTGGATAATTTTCTGTGGCCTGTGAATGATGTGAGAAATACCCAAATGGCCCTTGGTGGAGAGGCAGTTCCCCATCTCTGAGTGGAAGCATCCAACCTGGCATTCTGAAAGGCACAAAAGACAAATCTCTGGCAAGGACCAACAAGCCAACAGAAGCGCTGGAGAGGAGCAGCTCCATTCCCCCACCCCTCGGCAGCCCCTCTCCACACTGACATGCACTGCAGAATGACCCAGTGACCCTTGGCAGGAAAAACCCACTCAGATGGGAAGGTGGACATGGGGAAAGGAGTGGTGTGGTGGCTGCTGCCACTGCCTAAATGAGAGGAGGAGGCTGTGAAGGGGATGGGAGAGGGAGACCCTCCAGCGGAACCACACATGGTTCTTCTGTGTCAGAACCTACTGGAAATCTCAGTGCTGTTCCCTCGGGTGGAAGCACTGGATAGACCTTGTTGGCCTCTGTGCAAGGGGTATTGTGGATTGAGGGAGAAGTTCAGGGAGTAGACTATTAGAATCAACTAATAGCCATTCAAAAATTGTCCCCAGACACCTAAAACACGCCTAAAAAATGACAAAAAGCAACTTTTTGTTTGACCTAATTGTTTATAACCCTCTCAATGCAGTTTTTTAAAAACTGCCTTCCCCACCATTGAAAACAAAAAACAAGCTAGACACAAGATTTAAAGACCTGGTTTATTGGGGGGAAAGTCATAATGGAAACTTCAATGGCTTATTCTGCAACTTACAAAATAATAATTTGATATACAAAATGATTTGGGTTTTCATTATGTCAATACAAATGGTAAAAAAAAAAATCCATCCAATATGTATTTGCCATTCAGAGAAAGTCACCTGCCTGAATTTTCCTGTTCCATGTTTTATGTCATGTTAAGTCTGTTTACCAAGGAAGACCAGGTTTTAACTAAATGTTTCTGCTTACAGTTGCAATCTATTAGAGCTGTCTCTGCATGATTCAAGCCCAGTGAGACCGGAGATGAAGAATCCATACTGTTTCTTCCCCTTAGGCTGTGCTGATGACACTTCTGTGATGGCAATGAACAGGCTTTAGAACATGACCTCATCATGTCCATCAGCCAAGGTCAACTAGACTGCCCATCTCTCAATCTGTCTACACCAGTCCTGAACACACAGACACGCAACAGTACGGATGTATCAATACAGCGTTTCCCAACACCCTAACCCTGTACACTACTCTAAAAGAGAAAATTTCATCCTAGCACTTCACTTCTCAAAGAGGCCTGGCAACAGCCGCAGACTTTGGGTAGTGAAGAAATACTTTCCTATGTGACATAGCAAGTCAGTGTGAGGCTCACACGAAAGCCAAGATTCGGGATGGTAATGACAAATCCTCACATACAATATGCACTTAGGAAACTATGTTGCTTCTTTAAATAGCTGCAAGCTTGAAAAAAATGGTTTTGCGTTTGGACTCTGAACATTTTCACTAATACCCCCCCTTCTCTCTAACCCTTTGTAGACCCATCCCATCTGGAAGAAAACAAACACTTGATCAGATCACGAACTCTGAGAAGCTTTCTGTTTCGCTTTAGCAAGTGGTAAGTTTCATGTTCATATTCTTTTCCAAATGCAATACAAATGTTCGGAATACACACAAGGAAATATTGTCATGTTCTAGGTAATTATGGAAAAGAAACAAGTCTTGTTGAATTCCACAAAACATATACAAAAGATGAATATGAAACTATAACACCATGTAAGAAACATTTTCTCTCCCAAGCTAAAAATGTAGAGCACTTGTGCCTAGCTGAATAATATACACATTGCTGGAGTACAGGTTCCGAGAAGCCTGGGGCAACAGTTTCTCCCTCTGGAATGGATCTCGGAGGCAAGGATCCTCTTCCCCCTCTGGCCTGCCTTAGGCCGAGGTGTAGAAGTACCTGGGCTTCGCATTGCCCAGCAGGTCGTCCTCGTAGTTGGGGAGACAGCAGAAGAAGAAGGCACAGCCAATCAGGATGATCGTGGCCGCCCACCCAAAGCCATAGGCCCAGTTAAAGATGTACGTGACAGCAGGGTTGAGATGCAGGTTGAAGGTCTGGGTGTACTTGACCGGGTAAATTACCAGCGAGATGATCTGGAACACAGCTAAGGGGAAGAAAAAAGAAATATCCCAGAGTATAAGTGCATGCATGAACGAATGATGGGACGCACAGCAACAGCAGATTAGCTCCCTCCCCCACATCATTTCTCTTTGAAATATGTGCTAGATCCACCTTTAAAATGCCAATGGGGATGGAGGAACCTGGTCCACCACAGGCCAAAAGAGGTTATTGGCTCTCATGGGTAAGAGATGCCTGGAACTGGGAAGCAGCAAACCTACTTACTGCCCACGTGAAACACAGACAGAAAACAGAGCCATTCTATGTCGCAGATGGCAGCGACTACACAGGCTAAGGAAACTACATGGCGGTGCTGACCTGGTCATCACACGGTCATGCAATGCTTTCAACTGGTGCAATGGGTCAGGGACACTCAGGCCTCCTAAGCATGGGGCTCTCAGGAGCTGCAAGGGGCCACCTAAGAGACAGGGGCACCCAGAGGGACAAACTGCAGCACCCGGTTGCGCAGCAGAGGATACACTGGGCTGATCCTACAACACCTCTCCTGCCACTTCTGCCGTGGTGGCACGCTTTGTGAGAGGAGGTCAGACATGGCTCCCTGCAGAACGGGCCACCGCTCTCCTGACACCCACCGGACGTGTGCACCAAGACGGCCCAGACACAGTCTTACCAGCCAGGGCGAGGAGGCCCCCGATCACTCTGAGGAAGACCAGCATCTGGGGTCCGCAGAGGGCGAAGAAGGACAGCACGAAGCAGATGACAAGGATGATGAAGCCACAGAAGAGCATGGCGGCCGCCGCCCGTCCCCACGCTGCGGGCAAACAGGACAGGAGTTAGCAAGGCAGGTGCCGCCAGTGTCCTGGACAGGCCCGAGCACCGCGGGACATCGAGCTGGCTTGCTTCTCACCACGTTGGACAGAAGGACAGCTGTTCTTTTGACCATCCTTAGGCACCGCATGTCCAGGGGAGAGTAAGCCATTCTCACGTAGGACACTCATGGACTGATGCTCGAAAGGCAGTTTTCCCTCCATGGGGGGAAACAATGGTACCTCGGAGAGTTCACCTCCAGGAAGCTGTTGCCCACATAAGAAACTTGCTGCATCAGCAGGTAGGCTGCAAAGGTTCACCCAAGCTCTTACATAGCACACCAGAATAAACAGGTTCGTTGGCACCAAACCATCCAGATTGCAAACCCTTTGGGAAATGTTCCAAACACTTTTAAATGAGTCTTTTGTTTTATATTCATGGTTGATTCCATGCAAAAATAATCACTGGAAAATATGCATTTACAACCCAGGCAGAGATGTTAAATAAAACAACGTAAAGGTAGAGAAGAAGCTATGGTTTTTATAACAAGTTTAGTAGCAAACAACGTTCTTATATCCCTAAACGTTTCATTTCTAAAACTTTAATTTAGAATACATTGTGCATATTTATTTATTTACTTGTATGAACGACAGTGAGAGACAGCAGGAAAGAGGAAGAGAGAGAGAGAGAGGTTTTCCATCCTCTGTTTTCGCTCCCCAAATGCCCTCAACAGACAGGACTGGGCCAGGATGAACTCAGGAGGCAGGAACCCCATCTGGGTGTCCCATGTGGGTGGCAGGGAGACAAGCATGAGAGCCATCATCTGCCGCCTCCCAGATGCACCAGCAGGAAGCTGGCACTTCCATGTGGGATGACGACATCCCAAGCGGTGGCTTAAACCACTGCACCACCACACCCACCCCTGCATAAGAGTTCTGTATTATTGATGCTGGCCCTTGAAAAGCCTCAGGAGGAGACAGGAACTGAGTTCCCAGTGTGAGGGTCTATATGGGGACCACCAGCCCTGTGCCGTCCACTCTGTGTCTGACAATACAGGGACACGTGTGACGCACACAAAGAGGACGGCAGTCAGTCATTGCTGGAGTTCAGCCTGCACTGGTCTTCTCAGGCTTCCCTATAGCACCTTTGCTGTGAGCTAGTGCAGGACTGGCGTTAGCTCCCCGAATCCCCGCAGCCACTGTTAGAGCTCGCACTGTGACCGTTTCTATTTCAGAAAGGAAGATACACATGGGCCTTGAGAGCTCAAATAACCTGTTCATGGCTACACAGTAGATGGTTGTGTCGGAATCTGATTGCCGGCCTGTCTGAATGCAAATCATGACCCTCATTTCTGAGATATGATTCATGTAACTTAAATACACCTTTGCAAAGGGTGCACTTTTTTAAAGATTTATTGGAAAGTCAAAATTACAGAGAAGGAGAGGCAGAGGCAGGGAGAGAGAGAAAGAAAGATCTTCCATCTGCTGGTTCACTCCCCAAACAGCCACAAGGGCCAGAGCTGGGCCAGGAGCCAGGAGCTTCAGCCAGGTCTCCCAAGTGGGTGCAAGAGCCCAGGGACTTGGGCCATCTTCCACTGCCTTCCCAGGTGCACTTGCAAGGAGCTGGATCGGAAAAGGAGCAACTGGGTCTCGAACTAGTGCCCATATGGGATGCCAGCGCTGCAGACGGTGGCCTTACCCATTATGCCACAGTGCTGGCCTCTTCCAGAACATTTTTGTCACCCCCAAAAGAAACCCTATGCCTATCTGCAGTCATTCTCCACTCCTCCCTTACTCCTGCTCTGGCCACTAGTACTCTTCTGTGCCTATGCAGGTGCCTGCTCTGGGCACTGGGCATAAATACAGTTTTACACAGTGTGGCCTTGCGGCTAGCTTCTCTCACCGAGCAAGTGTTTCCCAGGGTCATCGTGTTGTGCGTGTATCAGTACTTCATTCTTTTCATGGCAGAATAACACCCTAGTATATGGATGGACCACATATACAGCATCCTTCCACTCATCCCGGAAGCACACACACACTCTTAACCGGGACTCCTCACTGCACGTGAGAAGGAGAGGCATGTGCCCTCTGCCGTGGTACTTGGGCCATCTTCCACTGCTTTCCCAGGCCAATAGCAGGGAGTTGGATGGGAAGAGGAGCAGCCGGGACTAGAACCAGCGCCCAAATGAGATGCAGTCCACGCAGGCGGAAGCTTAGCTTACTACTCCCAGTGCCACCAGGATCAGTGACAGATTTTAAGGATAAGATTAAAAGGGAATGTTTTCTTTTAAAATAGAAATTCATACACCCAAATGTGAAATTTAGTTAGGCCTGTTTCCTCACTTTTGCCCTATACTTGAAGTAACGTAGTAGTTGCGGGCATTTGGGGCAGTGAACCATGGGAGCACTCTCTCTCTCTCCCTGCTCTCTCCTTTGCTTCCCTTACCTTCCCCTCGTTCCCTCCCTCTCTTTCAAATAAATAAAACAAATAAATTTGTTTTTTAAAAAAATGGTAAATTTAACAGTGGGCATTTGGCACAGTGGGTAAGACACCAACGCCCCGGACACCCACATCCCGCATCAGCATGGCTGGGGTTTGCCTTCTGGCTCTGCTCGGAACTCCTACTTCCTGCTACTGCGCATCCTGGGAGGGAGCAGGTGACGGCTCAGGTCCACATCCTGACGTGGACGTGGGAGACCCAGGCTGATTCCTGGCTCCTGGTTTTGGCATAACCCCAGCCCCAAGTATTGTGGGCACTTGGGAGTGACCAAGGGATGGGAGATCTCTGTCTCTCTCTGTCTCTGCCTGTCAAACAAATACGTAGACAAAAATGTAAATATGTAATTTTTGAAAAGATGTATATTTAGGAGCAAAATAATTAAAGCCCACATATAATTTTTCCATAACACACATTTCCATAAACTTTAAAGACTTCTTGCATTTCTTGCATCTATAACTAACATTTGGAAAAAACTAAAATAGTTGACTAAATTCCTTATAAAACAGACACATACTACCAAAAAGGACCATGTAACTTTTGGTATATATGGCAGTTATAGCCAACAGTTTAGTTGTATAGCCATTATAGTCTCATTTCTGTAGATTTTTATGACTACTATCAATTATTAAGTTCAATTCAAATAAGTAAAATTTATTGTTCCACATAAAGAAATGAAAATTTTATCCAATGAATTTGATTTCTTTTATTTACTGGAAAAATTTATTTTTCTCACTTTGAAACTGTAAAATGAAAGACAACACATCTACATGTATATATATATGCATTCTGAGAAATGCAGACAAAATAACTATAAATTATACAGCAGAATGTGAGTTTCCAATAAAGACAGGAGAAACATCCTAACAAGGAACATTTTTTTGAAAAAAAAGATTTATTTGTTTGAAAGACAGAGTTAGAGAGAGAGAGAGACAGAGATCTTCCATCTGTTGGTTCACTCCCCGATAGCTGCAATGGCCATCAGCTGAGCTGATCCAAAGCCAGGAGCTTCTTCTGAGTCTCCCATGTGTGTGCAGGGGCCCAAGCACTTGGGCCATCTTCTGCTGCTTTTCCAAGTGGATTATCAAGGAGCTGAATCAGAAGTGGAGCAGCCAGGACTAGAACTGGCACCTAGATGGGATGCTGGCACTGCAGGTGGCTTTATCCGCTGTGCCACAGTGCTGGCCCCACCAAGAAACGTATTTTAACATTCAACTCTGACAATCACAGACTTAAAAGTATAACTAATAAATTCTATTTAATGTTGCTATAAAGAGTAATAACAACTGTACATGTTTACTTGAGGAAAATAAAAACACAGAATTGCTGTTACGACTTCCTCTGGCATGGCTGCAGTATAATGTATGCTTACTTTCAGGTACTCGGACGAAATCAGACAAAAGAAATAGTGAACCAAGTCAGCCAACAGTACACCAACAGGTGAACACAAATACAGAGGCTGGCCATCTTAAGAACTTTTCCTGGGGCCAGTGTTGTGGTACAGCTTCCAATCGAGCTCTCTGCTAACACTCCTGAGAAAGCAGCAGGAGATGGGACCAGCGCTGTGGTGTGGTGGGTAAAGCCACCGTGTATGGCGCTAGCATCTTATATGGGCACTGGTTCAAGTGCCAGCTGCTGCACTTTCGATCCAGCTCTCTGCTATGGCCTGGGAAAGCAGTAGAAGACGCCCCAAGTGCTTGAACCCCAGCACCCATGTAGTAGACATAGAAGAAGCTTCTGGCTCCTGGCTTCAGACCAGCCCAGCTCCAGCCAGGGCAGCCATTTGGGGAATGAACCAGCAGATGGAAGACCCCTCTCTAGAGGGAACCAGCAGATGGAAGACCTCTCTCTAGAGGGAACCAGCAGATGGAAGACCTCTCTCTCTCTCTCTTTCTCTCTCTCTTTCTCTCTCTCTCTGCCTCTCTGTAACTCTGCCTTTCAAATAATAAATAAATCATAAAAAAAAAAAGAAAGCTGTGGCTTGGGCCACAGCTGCCCATATAGGAGACCCAGATGGCATTGCAGGCTCCTAGCTTCCTTCCATTGCAAGCATTTAGAGAGTGAACCAGCAGATGAAAGAGATCAATCTCTCTCTCTCTCTCTCTCTCTCCCTCCCTCCAACACTGTCTTTCCAATCAATAGATCTTCCAAAAAAAAATTTTTTTTTCCTATGCCACATTCATGTCTTACCTATTTAAAATGCTGAGTGTAAAGAAATTCAGAATGGAAAACTAAGTGGCACTGAGTCTTGGGAAAGCTGCCTTGGGAGCAGAACGTGTCAAACCTGCTCCTATAGCACAGAAACACCCACGGTGAATCACTCGCTGTTACCCAGGACAGACATCTGTAAAGGCAGACTTCGAAAGACGCTGACTGCAGAATGGCAAGCCTCCCCAGGAGGGCCACCTGCCTCCCCAGGCAGTGACTGCTTTCTTTTACAATACGCAGATCCCAGGCCAGCCCTGGGCAGGATGCCTGCAGCCCAGCCTCCCACGCGTGAGAGGGGCCAATGCCCCACGTGGACTTAGAACTCGGCTAATCTCCAGGACACACATGTTGAAAATTTAACCTCAGACTACACCCTAAGTGCCTTCGGTTTCACTTAATTACCCGGAATGAACTTGTTTCTAGACTTTTACCCAAACCTTTGGGAAATGTTCGCATTTTTACTTTCACCATACTGATCAACCCCTACAAGAAAGCATGAATTTTTAGAGCTTGAACTGAAGCTACGCCTTTTGGGATTGAACAGACAACCCACTGTCATCCTCAAAGGTGGACGGTTCATTGTCATCTGAACACAGGTTTATCCTTCCTTGCTATTTTGATTTGATTTGATCTGATTACCCTTTCCAACTCAGAGAGAGAAACAGGAGGGAGTAGGGGAGAGGCGCAGGGGTGGAGCTCCCTGGGTGTGAGATTCCCGGCGTTCTCTGCATTTCTCCCCTGACTGTAGGCTCTGAGCCTGTCACTCCAGTCCATGGCCCACTTTAGTCTCATCACAGGAGTGGGGAAGCCACCCACCACCCAGCAACTGGCACCCTGCACACAAGGTAGAGAACAGTGCCCTGGGACTCTATTGCAAAATATTTACAAGTTTATCAAATGGAAGGAGACAGCTGGAATGCAGGAAGAAAGGTGAAGAGAAAGGCTTTTAAACAAACAGCCCCTTGCAGGGAACAGAACAAGGGAAGCAGATCCCGGAGGGGGGCTGTGCATGGGAGCTGCGCTTTAATCCCCCTGTGATTCCGGCAGGCCAGGAGTCCCTGTCTGTTTACAGAGCAAAGGCCACCAGAAGGGCCCCAGGGTCTCTGTGCAGAGGGCAGGGAACCTGGAGTGGCCTGGCTTACAGATCCTCTTACATACGTGTGACATTGTGAAGCCAACAGAGTGGCCAGTTTTTAACTCTGCTTACACAAACACACCCGTGGACACACAACGCATAATCGTCTACTAATGACTAGTTTCATAAAATAAGAATAATTTAATATCTCACACCCCCAAAAAGCCACAAAGGTATAATATCCAAAAGAACTCATTTAAGTTGAATTTATCCCAATGAAAACTGTTCACTTCTGATTTATTTGTCCCGTTTCCTCTACATTTAAGAAACACAGGGCTACATGACCTAAAAATATTCCACCTAACATTCTGATTTTTTTTTTTTTTTGGCTTCTCCAAGAGGGACCACGGGATGCATTCTGTGGTATTCAGATGTGATTCTGGCAAAAATGAGATTCTCCATTCTGAGTTCAGATTAAAGTCGGACTCCCTCCCCTTGTTAGGTGAATAAACTCATCCCCATTATTCTCAAACGGCCTTGAACTCTACCAGCTGACGTCTAAAATAGCCCCCTGATAAGTCCTTTTCCTAACAGCCTTTCTTAAAATGGAGAGAAAGCACCAGCCCTGTCAAAACAGTACGGGGAGCCTGAATTTTGCATTTTGTCTACATGCCATTTGATCATTTCAATCATATACATCTCGATTTTATTTTCCTGTGTTGACAAATATAAACTATGATTTAAACAAAAATGCAAACAAGTATCTGTTTAAGCTCCACTTTAATTTTGCTTTTACCGTCAGGGACAAGGAAAGATTCAGTGAATAATCTGGAAAAAAAAAAAAAAACCTGAGGTGATTGGGTCATCTAAAGATCTTCAAGAACATAATAATAGTGAGGAACCTAATCTGCTATTTTATAAGTTCTAAGGAATTATTTATCTTGATAAAAATGTCTGTATTCTTGAGGGCTATTGTCAACACTTGCTAATGACCCACGTCTTGTCTTCCAAATGACTGGTGTGAGTATCAGCTAACAAAACGACATAAACACTGCCATAAAAAGGCTTGCTCTCTTACTAGTTGCCATAGTAAATCAAAATATTTTCCTATTATGCATCAAGACTTTAAAAACAGGGTCCGCACACACTGGACGCCTGTGAGTCCTGGCGCTATCCCTTCACTTTGAGCCATCACCCTGACTCTGGGTTGGTGCGTACGTGGGTTGGGGGGGGTGTAAAGTGCTCAGCGCATCGCACCTCTTGTCAACACAGTGTTTCCAGCAAAGCCTTACTTCAGCTATCTGAGAATCTGTGAGTTCAGAGAAGCCAGGACTGTCACCCCACACCTGTAGGAAGACACGGTGGCTCCACTTCCCAGGCGGAGCCAGCGCCTGCAGGAGATGGGCGAGGATTAATGAGAGCTTCTTCGCCCAGCTGACTACAATGGCAGGAGACAGGCCTCACGCCGGCTCCCAGACCCTGGATTTGCGATCTGATGATAGGGCCTGCGGGAGAGAATCCTACTGGCATTCTAACCATCCTCGCAAAGGTAACAGGAGTAAGGAAACTGAGTTCTAAAGCCAGTTCTACAATCGGTCAGGCCGGCACTCTAAAGACAGGACAGATTTTTCCAGATTTACTTGGAAAACGCAGCTTTGCCCAAAACCCAGGCCAATCGCTGTGTCCAACTGAGACAAACCATGCTAGATCTGCCTTTTCTTTGCAACAGGAAGATTCCATGCTGTAGACTTTATCTGATTAAAAAATCAAAGCGAGCAACAAAGCCTGCTTACTCCACAGACACAGCGCGGGCTAATGGGTGTGAGGCTGGAGCGGCCGCACCCTAGAAAGGTGAGCTCACCCTCCAAATGGAAGCCATTGAGCAGGGCTTTGTGTGCGTTTCACCAGAGGGCTGCGGTGCCGGCCAGCGCCATGCCGGCAGGAGTGCGGGTGGTGGCTGGGCCGGCTGCCTGCGTTATGGGGAGAGCCCTGCACAGCGTCCTCTGGGTCCTCGCAGCAGGGAGCTAGGTTTGTTCAAAACACACGAGCTGACCTGTTGCATCTCCCCCCAACAGCCTGGGTCCCTGTGCATTTTAACTCAAAGACACAGTTAGCTCATTCCAAATCAAGTCCTTGTGAACATCGGAGAGACTTGGGGGTAACACAGACCGTGGCAGGTGCAGGGCCTGCGCGTTTTCAGGAGAGAAAAGCTCAGGTGCTCAGGTGAAAGCAGGCACTTCTGGGCCTGATGAGGAAGGGGTTCATCCAGGGAACACCCCAACAGCTCCACAAGCGATCAAACCCACCCCGCGGCTGGCACAGGGCCCCAGAGCCACAGGCAGAACAGGATTGAGGAGGAAGCCCCCGGCCACTTCGGGAAAGAAAATCCAACAGCAGCTAGCGAACAAAGGGCGCCTGCTTTAATGCCGTTAACTCGGCGGCGAAAGCCCCATAGGCATCGGGGTTTTGCTGCTGCTTTTCCCCGCGGGGCCCATTTGCGTGGACACTCACACTGCACACCCGCTCACTCGGGCCCACCCCGGGCATGGGCAGGAGCCCACAGCGAGGGGCCGCCCCCCTGCGTGGACACTGGGTCAAGCGCCCAGGCCTGCTCCAGCCTGCAAGCCACCGCACTCCATCCGCAGGGACCCACGCTGACCGCTCAGTGGCTCTGCCCCACTTCGCTTTCCAGACTCCCAATCCGGTTAACAGAAACAAAGTTTCTAAAGGGCTGTGCTGAAGCCGCAGGGCCGCTCCCGGAGCAAGCGCTAACAGGAACTGGCCGAGTGCGTGGAACGCCCAGGAGTCCACAGCAATCCCAGGTGCTGGAGCTTCGCCTGCGTGGGCTTTTGTTTTCCAATGGGAAATATTTCTTTGGGTAAGATCAAGTTACAAGGACCCACCGGCATCAGGCAGGGAATATGATTTTAATACTTGGATTTTAATACTAAGGAGAACCAAGGGAGAAGGAAGACGAGAAGATTCAACAGGTCTCCAAGAAAATATACTTTGTTCCTTAGGCGTACTCATCTAAGCCTTCCTAGTGGCTGAACCCCATAACTCCCAAGATTTGAATTAGGGCCATTTTCTTCCGTAGTTGCGATTGCTTTGGGTCACCCAAAGTGGCTTTTGGTTCAGGTCGAAAGCAGGAGCCTTAAGTCTAAATAGACATTTTAAAAAATAATAATAATAAAGAAAGAAAAGAAAAAAAGAAGAAGAAAAGAAAAACGGTAGCCACTAGCCCGGACTGCGTAAAACCCTTCCCGCGCAGGCCGCAGCCCCGAGGACTTCCCGGAGGTGGCGGCGGGCACTCACCGTACTCCATGAGGCTCTGGCATCCTTCCTCGTAGGACCCGCTGCCGCCGCCCTCGCCCAGGCATTTCCACCAGAGCGAGGACGTCTGGCCGTGGTCGCTCGACTGCAGCCAGCCGCGGCCGGCCAGCGCGATGATGTCGAAGGCGATGGCGCTGAGCAGGAGCAGGGGCAGGATCCACCTGCAGCGTTCGCAGGCCAGGCCGCAGCGCAGCATCGTGGACGGTCGCGGCGCGGAGCGGAGCGGGGCTGCGCGCGGGGCACGGGCGGCGGCCGAGAGTGGCCCGCGAGCGCGGGGGCCGCGACAAAAGGGAAGAGGAGGCCGCGGGGAGGCGGCGCGCGGGGCGCGGCGCGCGGCCACACCTCGAGGCCGGTGACTCAGAGCGCGCCCGCCCGGACCTGCCCGGCCGGCCCCCGGCTCGGGTTACACCCGGCGGCCGGCTTAACCCTGCCGGGGGCGGCGTGCCAGAGGCGGGCCCGGGGACCCTGCCCCAGGCGCCGCGGGACTTCGGCTGCGTGCCGCGTGGCACCTGCCCGGTCGTGTGTGCGTTTCACGCGCGTGGAGGCGGCTGTCCCAGCGGCGAGCGTGCACGCAGGCTGCGGGCCGCTGGACCGGGAGCCCCGCGCGCCCTGCCGGGCCCCGCCTTGGCACTCTGGACCCTGGCTCCGGGGTGACGGGCCTGCTGCGCCTGTGCCACCACGGACGCCATGATTATTGCTGTGTGTGTCCCCGGTGTCTAGTTCCGAGCCTGGGCCAGAGAGGAGGTTCAGCGACTTGGGTGAACGGGCGGATTTCCCTTGAGGGAGCCCCTCAGGTGGCCTCCCACCCCCTTGGCTCCCTGTCCCTGCTCAGACCCCGCTTTGAGCCGCTCTCCATTGGCTCCTTTGGCTTCTCCAGACAAAACCCCTAGGTCAGCAAGCCCGCCAGTCGGATCGCCCCGTAGCTTCCTCCATCCCGCAGGTGTGGCCGAGCGGGTGGGGCGGCAGCCGGGAGAGGCCCAGCCGCAGCAGCAGGCGCCAAGGTGGCCTCGGCCGAGTGGAGGAGACGTCCCAGGAGCGTCCCTTCTTACCCCGGATCTCAGAAGAGCGCTTCTGGATGCCTTGGGTCTTCCTCCGGCTTGGTGAAAACAAGCGGGAAGTTAAAGCAAGTCCGAACTTTAGTCCTCTACGTTTCCATTTCTTCTCCAGGGAAACTGGGCTATTTTGTCCTGGGCGGGTCTCTGACAATTTTGAGAACAAATAAAGGTACCCAGAAAGGGGCTGAAGCCATATGAAGTCTTTTTCCGTAGCCTCCCTTGTGTGTCAATCAAGTTGCACATAAACCAACTTCCCGTATTTTCATTAGCGGTAAATAATTCGTTGCATAGACTGGCACGAAGCCTTGTTCTGAGAAAAGTGAGGCCCATACGGTGTAGATTTGTGAGGGTAAATGTAATGTTTGTGTTTTCAGGGCTTTCAAAAGTAATGCAAATGTTTGCGCAATTAGCTATAATTTATCTATGAGGGAAAAAATAACCTTTCAAATCAAATAAGCAAACTCATAAGCAAACTGGTTTTGCAAACAAATGAGAGAGGCACAAGTATCTTAATGTCTGAAAAATTTTGCACTACATGTAGCTTTTTTTCTTGTTCCAATGAAGCCACGGCGCACCGATGCTGGGTGGACACAAGGAAAGTGGCTCTTCAGAACTTCTCAAAGAGTCCACCCTGGTCTTGGTTGTGTGCCTAACACTTAATGTACCTAACACGTGATTCAGACTCTGGACCCGGATTGGAGGGGCTCAGGTGCCTTCTCCGATTAGCTGTGTGATGTCCCACAAGTGGCTTAACATTGATAGATGATAGTTTCTTCATATATCATATAGATCGGGCTTACTCACACGGGTATAACATGCCTAAGAGAGTACCTACATATAATAAGCAAGCCACAACGTAAAGATGAAAGATTTTCACATAGGTTTTTCATTTTAATGATAGAAAAGGTTAAATTGCGTGTTTATAAAGGGACACTTCTATAAATCAATACCAGTCACAAGTTACTGAGTTAATGTCGGACAATGCAATCTTGTATCCCGGCCATTATTTGTAAAATGATAGTCAAGAGTAGAAAGTTGGATGGCTCTCCCTGGTGGATAACACAGGGATTGCCAAGGACTTGGTAAAGGTAAATTGCACCTTAAGTTGTTTTGTTAAGCAGAGATTAGATTGATTTTTTAAAGGTATGTTTAAGGGTAGGTATTTGATGCAGGGTTAAGACTCCATTCATGATTGCGTCGCAGTCAGGATCTCTGCTTCGATCCCAGCTGTGTACCCTGGACGGCAGCAGATGGTAGTTAAGTGCTTGGGTCTCCCACCCCCATAGAGACCTGAATTGGATTCCAGGTTCCTGGCTTCAGTCTGGCCCCTCTCTGGCTGTTAACAAGCATCCAGGGAGTGACCCAATGGATGAAAGATCTCTGTGTCTATCTTTTTGCCTTTTAAATATATAGAAACAAGCAATTGTTAAAAGGTAAACATGAGTATTTAATATATACATCTTTATGAGTTTGGAGATAATTACATGCTCATCAAAGCTCATCAAAGCATGACAATTACAGACAAAAGCACACAGATCTATAACTTTTTTTTACAGATTTATTTATTTGAAAGGCAGCGTTACAGAGAGACAGAGGCAGAGGCAGAGAGAGAGAGAGGTTTTCCATCTACTAGTTCACTCCCCAAATGATCAGAGCTGGGCTAATCTGAAGCCTGGAGCCAGGAGCTTCCTCCAGGTCTCCCACTTGGGTGCAGGGGCTCAGGCACTTGGGCCATCCTCTTACTGCTTTCGCAGGCCACAGCAGAGAGCTGGATCAGAAGTGGGGCAGCTGGTTCTCGAACCGATGCCCATACAGGATGCCTGCACTGCAAGCGGCAGCTTTACCCACTATACCACAGTGCTGGCCCCAAAGATAAATACTTTAAGAAGAAACATTTATGGGTGTTTTACTCTTCCAAAAGAGAAAGCAGTAGCAGTAATTTAAATAATAACTGAATATGTGCTGGTAAGAGCTTGACATCAATCTTAAGAGTTCTGTACTATCATGTTTTCATATGGACATGAAGACTAATCCCAGAAGTTAAGTAACTCACTCCAAATAACCATCACTGTGTGGCTAAGCCGGACTTCAGCCTAGGCAGTTTGATCCCAGCGGTGTTAGCCCCATGAACCCCTCCGAGTCTGGGATATGTTCCTTGAAAAGCTTCCTTTTTTTCTTTCTTCTCCTTTCTCACATATATTCCCAATGGTAACCATTTAGCCAAGTTGCATTTAATATTAGTGACACAGCTTGACAACTGTGGACCATAAGATGAACTTGAACCCCAGGTAGAGCCAGTAGGTGGAATCCGAGAGATGCAGGATCTCCTGTGGCTGCAGAAACACAGCCAATGCCAACCCAAGCTACCTGCCCTGAACCTCAGGACCCCCTCCTCCTCCTGGGACCTGGGAATAGCTACCGACTCCCAGAGCTCAGCAAAATGAACTTTTCCTGGTCCCCAATGAGAGGAGGTCTCCATTCATGTCCTGAGGCCTTGCATGTCCTTCCTCTCAAGATTTTGTCCACACATTTGAGATTTTTTTTGAGTTGTATTTTATTTATTTGAAAGTCAGAGTGAGAGAGAGTGTGAGTGTGTGTTTCTATCCACTGATTCACTTCCCAAATGCCCCCCAAAAGGCAAGGCTGAGCCAGGCTGAAGCCAGGAGCTCAGAACTCCAGCCCAGTCTCCCATATGGGTGGCAGGAACCCAAACATTTGAGCCATCATCAGCTGCTCCCCAAGTTCATCAGCTGGATGCTGGATGAGAAGTGGAGTAGTCCAGACTCAGTTCCAGCTACTGTTGTTTGGACATTTCAGATGGTGGCTTAGCCCACCGTGCCACAATGCCTGCCCTACATGTTTTATTAATTAATTCATATTTGCCTCCAGCACACTAACTCCAACATGCTGTGTTAGCTCTCACCATTGCGTTCATAGCACCCAATGCCTGGCACACATGGGAATTCCAATAAATGTGTTGAATGCACATGAGAATCCAGTCAAGTCTTAAAATAACTCCGCAGAGCTCTGGGCACCTTTCCTTTTCATAGGTGTTATTGTAGAAATGGTCATTCGCTTGCTACCTCAGCACAACAGCCCATGGTTTCCTCCCAGGACATGCAGGAGCCTTCTGCCATGGAGTTGGTTGATTTTTTTTTCTCCCACTCCACCATCACTCGTTTCCTGTGTTTCTTCTCTCGGGCTGGCTATCTACTTTTATTTCAACTTTTTCCACTTCTTTGTCAACTTGTTGACTCTTCTCTGAACAACTTCCAGATTGTAGTATTGCTCATTGGGTAGGGTGCTCAGAATCAAACTCGTGCTCAGCCATGCTGACAAGTGAGCTTTATCTGCACCCCTAGTGGCAGAGTCCAGGTACACATTGGTTGGTGTTTCACACCAATAGCCATCATGGCGAACCTGTGCTTCACTAATTGCACATTTACTTGTGCAGTTCTTATTATTTGTGTCTTTCTTCTGATACACTTGTATTTATACCAGGTAGTGACATCATTATAATCACCATTCTGTTGACCTGCCAGCATCTTTGTCAAATCTTTCTTCTTTTGGCCAATACATTAGCTCTTCATTTCAGCTCCTGGTTTTGTGAGCCTGTCTTCCATAGAGTCATACAAGTCACTGACACCACTACAAAAAGGGCCAGAGCTTGGTAGCTCATCACTTCACTCATGGTGGACAACACCCGTGATTGGACAAACTCCTGCTGGGGACATGATGTGCACGCTTGTGAAGCAGGTGTGAGGCTTGGAAGGTAGTAGAGGCCTTCTCAGAGAAGTCAGGACTTCAGTATTGTGGTACTGCATAGGGCAGATAGGAGAGGGAAGCTTTTCCAGAGGAAGGGAGCATTTTGAATGTGAAGGCGTGGATATAAGATTAGCCGTAGACATTTTAAGATGTGTTGTTTTTCTTTTCAGGTAATGATTTCATCAGCTAACTTATCAGCCCCTAATACAGTATTATATACTAGGGAGACTTAGTAATACAAAGCTAAGAAAAGTACTACCTTCACCAAATTGCAAAATCTTAGCAAATCAATTCATCACCCAGTTATAAGTAAAAGTGTGTTTTTGTTGCCAACCTATATCCCTTCAATGAAAATTATCACCACATGAATACAATTGGAGTATCAAACTAAAGCACCAAAGTTTTTATGGCAGAGCTACCTATATTATGCAAATTAATACAACTTTTAAAGTTTTCCTATTTCCTTCTTGTGCAGTGAGTTTCTGCAACCTGTTAGAGTCCTGGCATCAGAGCAATTGCAAGTCTGTAAAAGAGGACTCTATGTCATTCTGAGACTCCTCTAAGACCAAGTGGAGTCCATGGATGACAACACTTAGAATTCTACCTTGAGAACATTCAATACACTGATAGCAATTTCAGGTTGAAATAATTTTTCAAATATTATTTTCACATGACTTCCCATATGTAATGGGACTATCAGTGTGTTAATACTCATTCCAGCTGATCTTTTAAATTTGAAGTCCTACATTAATTTCGATTCCATGTTTTGAAACATCTACCTAGTAGATATACAAGTGTTTTAAATAACAAATACAGGTGACTATTTGCCATCTTGGAGAGACCCAGGGACCTGATACATTATGCCAACCTTCATTGCCATTTCTCTGCAAAAGCTGTTACCATTTGTGTAGTTACCTCTCTTAGCTGAAGCTGTTAGTTCTCCAGTCTCAGCATTTAGTTTTTACATCAATCATTCTGATGCCTTTATTAGCTACTGAAGATATAATTCTCGCTGTTAGTCCTCCTGGTAATTATCAAGGCTGTTTCTTTTTACATGACTATGATCTCCTGAGCCAATAGTGTTTCCTCTATTTTGAGACCTGATTTGTAGATATGTCACTTCTAAAACTAATTTTATAAATGAAGTATTAGTATTTAAATTGTTGTCTCTACAGGATTGGCTACATTGGCTCTGGGCTGAGAAATCTGTGGCTGTGTGATTTTCCAGTGGGATGTCATTATATGTTCAGTACATCAACTCCAATACATATGAGTTTCAGGATTTGAGTATTTCTACATTTGTAGTTGTTATAACCATGTCTATTGTGAGACCAAAATTCTTACACTGAAGTTCAGAATTTCTTGGTGTCTTCCACTTGCATAATGTTCTTCAGGTGCTTAGGGACATGAGTCAGAGGTAACACCTGTCCCCTGCCTCTTTTCTGACTGGTTATGCCTGCTTCATGCTTTTTGAGAATGCTCTCCCAAGAGCACTTTTACTTGATTCCAGTAATAAGAGCAAACATTTACTGAAAACTTGCTATAGACCAGGAATTCTTCTCTGTATTTCCCACACCACAACCCTGTGAAGCAGATATTATGATCACAATCTTACCAAATGGGAGGTAGGGGCTCATAGATGTTGAGTAAGTTGTCCAGTGTCACACAGCTAGGAAGTGGCAAAGACAGGATTCCAACTCAGCCTGTCTGACCCTGAATCTGTACTCTTACACACCACCCTCAAGCACCTTGTAAATTTGTAACATCCACACCACATAGCGATACTGTGAGTAGGTATTGATTCCACTTTAGAGCTGGGGCATTGGACTTTCCAAAAGGCCTGATGGCTTATCCAAGGTTAAAACAAACCAGTCATTGAGAGAAGCCATGATACCATGCGGCTGATGTAGAACAAACACCAGACAATTACTGGTGCATAATTGCTTAGAACCAAATGACACATGCCTGCAGCAAGGCATTTAGCTGAGCCCTGTTTTTTATTCTGACTTTGTCGGCTGATTTATAATCAGGTCAGTTGATTTTACATCACAGAACTGTTTGTGCCGTGAAAGGCTTCTTATGGCCACTTCGTTGTAAGACCATCTGGAACTGTGCAGACCTCACCTCCCAGCAGCCATCACCTCCTGACCCACATAAACCATCATGCTCACACAATAACATTCTTTCCTTTAAAAAAGACTCTAAAGCATAACTTGTAGATATTTTTGTTTAATTTTGTTCTAAAACACCTGAAGACACCATGAAGGGAAAGAGTTCACTTCCAGGTTGGCAGTTTCAAGGGTCCATTATTCACATAATCAATTTTGAAATAAGTGCTCATATTGTTGTCCCAGTAGGATCATCCTTAGATCTAGGAATCTGACCTAAATGGACTAGATCCTACTTATAGAAACTCTGCCTTTCGCCCCCTAAAAACACCACCTATAAACACACGTGCGAAGGTATGTGTGTGCTTATGCATGCTTGTGCAAACACACACACACACACAGGAATAGAATTGACCACTGAGGAGGTATGGCTCCTCTCCTGGCAATGCATGATACAAAACAAACACAGTCAGGCAACCTGAGTCCTAGTTCACCCTGACCCTGTTCTCCCTCTAATCCTTGCCCAATCGCTCCCCTCTGCTGCTAATGCAAACCTTTAATTATCCCCACTCTCTTACCTCCTACTCCTTCCTCAGCCTGCTGAAATCTCACTTCTGCACAGTGATGCGAAGACAAAACGTGCAGCATTCTGAAGGAAAGCAATTCTTGCTGTGTGCCATTTGCTCATTTTTATGGTGTGAATGCTCCCTCCCCCTCCCCCTGGCTCTTTTTGAGATACTGTGAGCAGACACCAGGTGTCCCTTCACTTGGGTGTCTCCAAATACTCAGTCTCGAGTGAGAGGTGCTCAGAGGAAAGCTTTACTGACTCGTGGCCAGGAAAACAGTGGCGAGGTAGAGTTCCCTGAGAAACTGCCTCCCCGAGAAGCTGTGTGCCAGGGCTTTTATAGCAAGGGGTAGGGGAGTGACCCCTGGCATTGGGGGGTGTGGGAGGGCCCTTCCTGGGCAAGCCGCACACATCCTCATAGAGTGTCCGTCGGAACTCTGACCCAGGTCTCTGCAGCTTTCCTTGTTTGTGGTGGTCTGGCCCCCTCAAAGACCAACACTGAAAGGTAAGCCTTCCGCAAACACCCTCTCCAAAGCAAACTCAAGCAAGGAAACTGTTTCTGGCCCTCTGCCTCGTCCCTGTGCCCACCTGTTGCCCAGATCCTACACTCTTGGCTATAGGAGATTCCTGATGTCCCTGAAGGCAGAGTTGGGAAGAAAAAGTCAGCTCTAGCAAGCCAGTGAGTGCACATCACTGCCTCTGCCATCCTCAGGGTCCTACAGAAACTGCTCAAATTCATTGAGTTTGCCAAATGCAGTGGCCTCTTCATTGTGCTGTACTTTGAGGTCTCCCTCCTGGAACTCTGCTCTTTGGCAAACCAGTGCCCAGAGAGCACCAGAAGCATTGCTAGAGTCAGAGTGATGTTTACTGACTTCCTGCAGCAAGGAAGAGGCCACACCCTGGGGGACTTTGAGGAGCTCTCAGTGAAAGCCCAGAGCAAGTCATGTGGGCTTAGGTTAGGTAATTGTAGCGAGGGTTCAAGAAGCGAGTCTTTTATTGAGCTGGGTGATGTCAGGAAGGGGGGATAACTTACTTTGTGGCTGCATCGTGGCTTTGTCTTTCCTACCTTCGGATAGGATTAGAGAGTGGTTCTGTTCTGGTGGTCACGCTGTCTTCTCATTGGAACGACTTTGTGCGGATATTCTGCAGTTATTCCTGCTTAGCATATGACGCGCATGGCCTGGTAACCAACAGCTGTCGGGGATTGTTTTCCTCCTTCTCAAGGGTCTCCTTCCATTCCTTCCTTTTCTCCTTAACATGCTTGCATTGCCCATGTCCAGTGTGGGATAATCTGGGTTCTTTTCTTGTACCACTCTTTGGTCTTCATAGACATTTCCTGTGTGTTACATCATCTACTTCATGACTTCAGCACTCTACCTCTATTACATGCAACTTGCAAATATTTGTCTTTAGTTCACACCTTTCCTCTACACTTCAAAACCTTTCCTACCCAGGGGCAGGCATTGGGTACAGCAATCACGACACAGCTTGGGATGCCAGCATCCCACATGTAGTGCCTGCGATCCAGTTCTGCTTCTGCTTCCAATCCAGCTTCCTGCTAGTGCACACCCGGGGAGACAGCAGGCGACAGCTCAAGTAGTTGGGTCCCTGCCACCCACATGAGAGACCTGGATTAAGTTCTGGCCTCTTGGTTTCAACTCGGGCCAGCCCCAACTGTTGGGAGTATTTGGAGAGTGAGAAATTCTCTGTCTCTGTTTCTGTCTCTGTGGTTTTCAAACAAAATGAAAATAATGTTATAATGTTTAAACAGTTTATCTTCAACTTCCAGAAAGAAGGAAGTACTTGGATTCTCCCTCAAACCCTTTAACCTCAAGCTGTGCTGGGATCGAATGGCCCCTGTCTTTTTCTAAACCATATCTCTGTTCCACAGTTTTGGTAGCACCTCCATCATCTCAGTCACCATCCTGGCCTCTCTCACTCTACGTCCAGTAATAGAAAATTTTGCCACCTATTGTAGCTCCCAAACATTCCCATCAGTCAGACTCAGCTCCATCCCCACCACTGCTACCAGGCTCCCTTGTCTTTACCACCACAGCTGTGTCCTGAGTGTGCTCCTTTCCCACATTCGTCTCCCACAGAGCACAACAAGGAGCCAGCTGAGTGTGGATCTGACCTCGACATCTCCTTCAGGCACCCCTTACCAGCTCTCCGTCACCTCCGGGAGCAAGTCTGCACATCCACAGGGTGACACACGTGGGGTCTGGACCCTGCTTGCCTCGCCAGCCTCAGCTGTCAGCTCTGCTGACACTCACACTTGCCTGCAGTTTTGATTCCTCGAGTACATGACGCTGTGCTTGCCTGTGTTCCTGGTGTTGTTTCTGGAAAGTCTTTCTGCCTGTTCCCTTTGCTAGTCAACGAGTGGTTTCTTCCTGATCTTTTAATACATGCTGCAGACCACGTGTCGCCCAAGAGAACTTCCTGAATGCTGGCACAGCCTGGTTCTCACTTCCAGTTCCAGGAGCTCCACCCCAGTCCTCCAGGAATGCTGGAAGCATACGTCCTAATTGTGGGTTTTACAAAACCTTCGCTCGGGTCCCATTGGGTTGGGTGAGCCTTATCCTTGAAGAAAGTCACCATATCTTAGTCACTTGTCCCCTCAGTACACGTCCCATTGCAGGGGTGAAACGCTGGGTGAAGGGGTGTGCAGGAACACCTGGCTTGGCCAGGAGTTTTACCTGGGAGGGGCTACCTGGCCTCTCTGAGACTCCGTGTGCTCATCTACTGGTGGAGATGGTTGAAATGGAACTGTGTAAAAATCAATCAATAAAACCCTGAGAGCTCTAAAATGCTTTTGAAAGTAGAGACAGCAGAAATTTTTCCTAAAACTTGAAGTTGATAAAATGGATTTGGAACAGTAGATGGCAGTAGAACATCATTGCCAGCTTGCATTTTGCAAGCCTTAAAATGGGCCAAATACTCAGAAAGACAAAGCTTTTAGTGTGATTTTTAAAATGTTTCTATATTTTATTTAATAATAATTCATCAATATTAATTGTTATAATGCATTTAATTAAATGGAAAGTACCATACTAATGCAATTTGTAAAATAATATATAATTATTTTTATATAATTTTTCTTAAATATATTTCTATAAATATATTTACATATTAATATAATAGTTATATATAATTTATGTATATTATATAAAATAATATATAATCATAACATTATAATCATACATAATATATAACTGAATATAGATAGGAATGCTCTCTACTATATCTGCAAGTTTTCTATAAATCTGAAACTGTTCTAAAATAGAAAGGCTAGAGGTCAGCATTTAACATGGCAGGTAAGATGTCCACATCCCACATCAGAACACTTGGGTTGAGCAACAAACTCCAGATCCTCCCTCCAGTTTTCTGCTAATGCAGACCTGGGGAGGCAGCAGTGATGGCCCGAGTGACTGAGTTCCTGCCACACATGTGGAGCTACGGATGGAGTGCTCAGCCTCTGGCTTTGACCTGGCCCAGCTCTGAACACTGGGAGCATTTGGGGAATAAACAAACAGATGGAAGATTCCTCTCTCTCTCTCTCTCTACTTCTCACTCTCTCTGCCTTTCAAATAAAATGAAAATAAATAAACAAAATTTAAATTAAATAGGAAAAACCCTAAAATCAATAATTAATCTTTGAACTTTAAAAATGAATTTTTACTCTCCAAAACGGAAAATAGTTGTTTATGTCTTTACATTTTAAAATAAATACAATTAAACATTTTACTGTTCTGTGATTATAAAAGTACTAGTGTGTGGGGAACCGCAGGCTGGCCACCTGTGAGAACCTCCTCATCTACATAGCTTGAAGCAATGGGTCGACCACAAGTCCGACGAAAACAGCCAGGTGAAACAGATGAAACAGAGTGGACTCTGCATAAACAACTAGGAGGAACCAGGTGAAACAGATGAAGTTGAGGCAGGATGGACTCTGCATAAACAACTAGGAAGAACCAGGTGAAACAGATGAACTTTCGACCTGAGGCTATACACGCCCTTTCATCTGATTGGACGATAAAGGGACATTGGGATCTGGGCAGGCGGCCGCCGCAGCCCCCTCCTCTCTTTTCTCCTCTCCCCACTTTCCTTCTGCCCCCACAAGTGAAAGTTCCTTGAGAACCGATGAACAGTGACCGTGTCATGACTGCGTTGGACCCTCGCTGGCGAGGGTCCAACACTAGTGTATTTTACAGTACCTGGAGAAGACAGAATGTACAATAAAGAAACAAAAGAGTCACCCATAGATGATCACCTTTCTTTTTTGTAACCAGCAACTAATCTTTTTACCAGAGAATTGGTGCTAATATTTGGACATTTTTTTTTAGACATCTGTCTGTGATACAAAATTAAGATCCTCTCTTGGCTTCTAGCAACATCCATTCTTCTGGTTTCCTCCTTTTTGTAGCCTTCTTCCCTAACACGTGAACTCTTACTGACGAGGTTCCTGGGGCCTTAGTGCAACCCCTCTGCTCTCCTTCCATGTTCTCTCTCACCCTCTCTCTCTCTTTAAGGTTGGTTTGTTTGAAAGGCAGAGTGACAGAGAGAGATCGTCCATCTACTGGTTTACTCCCCTAAATGACCACAAAGGTGCAATTGGTCCAGGCCAAAGTCAGGAGCCAGGAACTTCATCTGGATCTCCCAAGTGGGTGTCTGGGGCCCAGGTACTCAGGCCATCTTCTGTGACCTTCCTAGGAACATCAGCAAGAAGCCGGATTGGAAGTGGAGCAACCAGGCACTTGAATCCGTGCTCCCATATAGGATGCCAGCAACCCCGGCTGGCTTAACTTGTGGTGCCGCAACTCCTGCCACATGCTCTCTTTTTAAATGGCATCAACTATTACCATGACTTCAGGTACCAGGTTGGAAACCTTCCAGCTGGTCTCCTTGTGAGACTTCTCTTGTAAGCGTCATCAGGTTGAATGTCTCACCTGCACCTCAGATCTAAACAGCCCAGACTGAGCTCTTTCACCCCAAAACTTATTCTCCAACCACCCCTCCCCATTGACTTCTCTATATTTTGAGAGAAGGCCTCTCTCATAATATGAGCATCCTAGGAATCATCTCCAACCTACTTACACTACACCCCACCCATCAGAAAAACTGTGGCTGCCACCTACAAAATAGATCTCAAATCAGTGAAGCTCCCCCAAATTCGTTGTCACCATTTCAGTGCAAGCCTTTATCCATTCCTCACCTGGACAATGTAAGAGCTTCCTGATTTCCACCCTTCTCACCTGAGAGCATTCAGCGAGATATTTAAATCACAAATCGCTTCCTACATAAAGCCATTCACGGTGTCCATGGCGCCTGTGAAGGAAATTCTGCTGCTAGCTGTGGCCACTCCTATTAAAACAAGTGGTGTGGCTTTTATCTCCTGATAGAATTCTGACTGGTACCATTTTTTTATTTGAAAGGCAGAATGGGAGAGGGTAAGGGAGAGAGGGAAAAGGAGAGGGAGAGGGAGAGGGAGAGAGAGAGAATGAGAGAGAGAGAGGGAGAGAGAGAGGGGGAGAGGAGGAGAGGGGGAGAGGGAGAGAGAGAGAATGAGAGAGAGAGAGGGAGAGAGAGAGGGGGAGAGGAGGAGAGGGGGAGAGGGAGAGAGAGAGAATGAGAGAGAGAGAGGGAGAGAGAGAGGGGGAGAGGAGGAGAGGGGGAGAGGGGGAGAGGGGGAGAGGGGGAGAGGGGGAGAGGGAGAGGGAGAGGGAGAGAGGGAGAAGGAGAGACTATCTGCTGGTTTACTCCCCAAATGGTTGCAATGGTTAGAGTTGAGCCTATCCAAAGCCGGGATCCAGGAGCTTCTTCCAGATCCCCCACGTGGGTGCCAGGGCTCAAGTATTTAGGCCATCTTCTGCTGCTGTCCCAGGCACATTAGCAGGAAACTGGATCAGAAGTGGAGCAGCCGAGACTCTAACTAGTGCCCATATGGGATGCCAGAGCTGCAGGCAGCGGCTTTACCTGCTTTGCTACAGCATCAGCCCCAGGAACCATTTTTAATTACTGAAATGCCTAAGGAAGAAATTGAAACTATTCATAATCCCATCACCCTCCCCAGGGAAAAGCCCAGTGAACATTTTATAGTTTTATTAATCCTAATTGTACATATTTATGGGCTGTGCTGACATTTCAATAATGCATATTGATTAAATCAGGCAATTGCCATTTCCCCTTCTTCATATTCGCAGCCTTACTGCTCCTTTCATGGTTGTTCACATAATATCTTCTAGGTCTATGAACTATGCCTCCCTCTCTGCTGTGTAACACTAGGAACTGACTCCTTCAGTCTACCTCTGATTTGGTGCCCATTAACATTTTGATATGTCTCTTCCTACTTCTGCTCTTTTATTCTTTATGAATACACAGACAGGCATGTGTGTGCATATACACACACATACACACATGCAAGTATTTGTATTATATTTACTTTTGCTTTTAAAAAAATGAGGATGGAGCCCTACATGTAACTTTGTAATCTGCTTCTTTTCACTTGATAGGTAGAAATATCTTAAATTCTTGATACACAGAACAATTTCTCCTGGTTCTCAACAGTATGTAATTCCTGACCTGTCTGATCTTCAATACCTTCGATTATTCCCCTGTTTGGGTCTTTATATTTCTATGTAGTATGGTTTATAACGTTCATTTCTCCAGAAATGAACTCACACACATGAGTACAGCGCCAAGAAGTAGTCTTGGAATACAAAGAGTATAAAGCCCCCTAACCACCCTCCCCACAATGCCCATGGTGTAGGGGAGGTCCTGCCGCAGAATGACACTGAGCCCAGTGCTGTCCTAACATAGGTATGTGCCCAAGGTGACTGTGCAGGGAGGAGGTGCATTGCTCTTAGCCCTGGAACAAGCAGCAAGATTGTTAACAGTGGGGGACGGGGCTGGTGTTGGACCCATTTGTGTTGTGTGACCTGACTCCACCTAACTCCCTCCCTGGGACCAGTGTGACAGCATTTCAAAAGGGACTCACTGACAGCCTTTCAGTGGATGGGAGCAGCCAACATTTGTTCACAATTACTGTGTTCCACGGACTCTGCTAAACGACATTACAAATAATCTCTGACTTCTCCTAACAGGCTAGAGCGTGAGAGGCCCATTCACTGAACTGTGTGATTAAGTAAATCACCTTAGCAGACAAGAGCCTTCAAAGCCAAGCTCCCTGCCACTGTGTCCATGTTGTGTGCTCCCTGGGGAAACGGAGGTCAGAATTCTCTGAGATAAGCTAAAAGCTGTTGGGAAAGTGCAGCATTTAGAACAAATAAGTAACGTTAGAGGACACTCAAGGTCTGTCTGCTTAGGGTGTGGCTAAGCAGCCAGCCACAGGGCAGAGTTGTCGGAGGACAGGTTTCCCACCGGTGACAAGCAAAGGAGGCAGTGGGAAGGTAGGGTTCCTGAAGAGAAAGCGAGCAATTGGCCAGGGCTTTTACAGACCCAGGGGTCAGCAGAGTGTCCCGGATGTAGAAATGGCGGAAGGGGCGGGTTCTTCCTGCTGCTACAGTGAAAGCAACGTCCGTCCTCATATGTTGTATGTTCAGAAAATGACAGTAATCTCTCCCGTGGGCGGAGACTTTAGTATTAATAAAGAAAATTCAGCTTAGGTCATAAAGATCTGGCTCAAACTGGTTTCTTGCAGCTTTAAAGTTTCCTTGTTTGTGGTGATCGGCCCTGCTCCGGGTGGAATGCTACAACATTAGCTTTCCTGAGACATTCTCTGAAAACCAAACTGGAGAGAGTCTGTACTTGGAAACTGTATTAGAGTTTCTGCCTTTGTCCCAGTGCCCCCTTTTTGCCTAAATCCTGCTCTCTTGGTTACAGGCATGGAGTTAGTGAAGAGTTCCCATCTTGTATACATATACTGTATAGAGACAATGATTAAACATTAACATTCACTCCAAACGTTGAAAACCACTAGGTAAATAGAGAAAAGCTGACCTCAAATGATGTTATCCGGAGACCACAGTGGTTAAGACACCATTTGGGATGCCTGCTTCCTGGACTCAAATTCCTTCTCTGCTTCCAATTCCAGCTTCCTGCTAATCCACACCCCAGGGGGCAGCAGGTGATGGCTCAGGTAGTTGGGCTCCTGACACCTGTGTGGGAGACCCAGATTGAGTTCCAGTCTCCTAGCTTCAGTCTGACCCAGCCCTAACTGTTGCTTGTATTTGGGGAGTAAAGCAGCAGATGGAAGGCCTATCTGTCTCTCCGTTTCTTTCTCTTTCTTCAAACAAATAAAAAATAATTTTTAAAAAGGTCACTTGAAACCCAAAAGTTTAATTAGAAATAATAAATGCTAATATTAATTCAGTGCTCCAAGCTTTGTGGCCATATTGTAAATATATGATATGTGTTGATTTCTTTAATCCTGGATCAACCCTATGAGATAGGTCTGTTACATTGCACAAGTCAGGGTTCTCTAGAGCTACAGAATTGATAGGATATGTATATAGGTTTATGAAAGGGATTTGTTGTTCTTACCAAGGAGGCAGGTACCAATGCCAGCGCACTTGGTAAAGTGATAAGTATAAATACACAACCAATCAAAAAGATAAGGTATGTGTCGAAGAGATTTCACATATAAGACCAGTGTAAGCAAATGATGAAGGATAGAATTAAAAGGGAGAGAATGATCCTGCGGGGGAAGCAGGACACACAGCAGACTCATAGAATGGCAAACGCCCAAAACAGCACTCCTGCCTCAGAATCAACCCTTGGGACATTCGGATCTGGCTAAAAGGTCCATGAGAGTCTCACAGGCATGGAAAGCCATGACACAGTGGCAAAAAATAATTTAAATGAAAGATCCTGGTGAACAAGACCCCAGCAGAAGGAACAGGCCATCAAGGAGAGAGGCACCTTTCTCTGAAGGGAGGAAGGAACCTCCACTGTGATACGGCCTTGACTAAACAAGTTCAGAGTCAGTGAACTCAAGGGGCTTCCATAGCCTAGACAGCTCATAGCAAGAGTCTCGGGTGATTGCTGACGTCATAAATAAGAGTGCCAATTGTTAAATCAACAACGGGAGTCACTGGGTACATGCTCCCCACGTAGGATCTGTCCTTAATGTGTTTTACTATGAAACATAAAAACACTACTAGTCGAACAGTACCTTGTACCTTGTGCAGTTGTGTGAGTGCAGCCTGTTGAAATCCTTGCTTAGTATATATTTAAGTTGATCTTCAGTATATGAAGGTAATTGAAAATGAAACTCGATAAAGGGCGGGATGGGAGAGGGAGAGGGGAGGGCCACGGGAGGGAGGGAGGTTTTGGGGGGGGGAGGCACAACAATACAAAAGTTGCACTTTGTAAATTCACATTTATGAAATAAAAAATAAAAAAATAAAAAAAAAGAAAGGGATTTGTTGAGGTGACTGACTCACTCAGTGATAGCAGGTGCAGAGTGCCACCATCAGAGGTCTGTAGGCTAGAGACCCTGGTAGAGGTAGAGACTACCTTTGTGATTTGTAGTTATTTAAGTATATATATATATATTTATTTATATACATATAAATTTATATATATCTCAAGTATTTGTAGTTAATTAAGTATAATTAAGTGTTACTTGAACACAAGCACTGTAATACTTTGCCAGTTGATCTGATAACTGAGATGGCTACTGAGTAACTAACGGATTGGTAGCATATACAGCATGGATACATTGGACAAAGGGATGTCCTGGCTAAAACAGAACTGGACAGCCTGAGACTTCATCATGCTACTCACAGCAGCATGCAATTTAAAATGTATGAATCATTTATTTCTGGAATTGTCCATGCAGTATTTTCAGGCCTCAATTGACCACTGGTAGCTGAAACCAAGGGAAACAAAACTTCAGAGTAAGGAGGAGTTCTGCCCAGCACTCCCAATATGCCAGTCTGCTTCGATGGCTTGTTAATTATTCTTATCCTCACAACATCTTCTTTGCTGTGTGTACAGTGTTACAGATGAAGAAAGTAAGGCCAGGAAGCGAAATGACTTTTCCCAGATAATACAGCTAAGTAAGCAGCAGAACTGGGCCTCAAGCCCAGACACTTACAGAGTCTGCGTAATTGACTCCTAAAACTTTCCATTTTAGTGTGCCTATTTTTAAATTATTGGAGAACATGTCAACTTTGTAGCACATACTAGGCTGTCAGTGTGTATTTTAAGACTCTGATTATCTACCCCAGACTCTGTTTTCTCTCTTTCTCTCTCTCTTCTCCCACTCCCAGTCTCCAGTATAAAGATGATTATTATGCCCTTGGGGCTATCACAAAAATGCTGGTTGTATATCTTGGGGTTACTCCAGCCTGAAAAATTTCCAATAAATATTCAACTAGGACCTAAATGTGTGATTTATGCCCTTAGAATACACCTCTTAAAAATATTCTCACAAGACAGGGAAGGAGGTGAGAAAACGCAGGCCTGGACTGACCTGAGTTTTACTCAAAATTACACAGATTTATTTCTTGAACAAAATGAAGGAGTTGGCCAGCACCGTGGCTCAATAGGCTAATCCTCTGCCTGCGGCGCTGGCACACTGGGTTTCAGTCCCCGTCGGGCGCCAGATTCTGTCCCAGTTGCTCCTCTTCCAGTCCAGCTCTCTGCTGTGGCCCAGGAGTGCAGTGGAGAATGGCCCAAGTGCTTGGGCCCTGCACCCGCATGGGAGACCAGGAGAAGCACCTGGCTCCTGCCTTTGGATCAGCGCGGTGCGCCGGCCACAGCGCGCTGGCTGCAGTGGCCATTGGAGGGTGAACCAACGGGAAAAGGAAGACCTTTCTCTCTGTCTCTCTCTCTCACTGTCCACTCTGCCTGTCAAAATGAAGGAGTCATCCACGGGGAAGGGGGTACTTTTTACATTCAATGTTCACTCATTTCAGTCTGTTTCTGATAGTGACGTTTTGCTGTATTTGGAACATGAGAGATATGGCAGCACCTTTGGTGAGTCTTTTCCTGATTATGTGTGACCCCCGTGAGAAGCCACCTCAGCCCAGCTCTGACAGTCTGTGCGGTCTTTCTCCTGGCTCTTCGTAGGTCGCCTCTTGATTGCTCCAATGGCCCTTCAACACCTCAAGGTGAAGATTGCATTTCTCTGTATTCCTACAGTGCCCACTTCATCTGCCACACTAAATGTCACCTGGTTGCAGGAAATACAATGCCCAAGTAATAAACAGGTTTGCTATATGGATAGAGATAGTAAAGAGAAAAACAGTCTTGAATATATGAATCTTGTGCATCATCTCATACTTCTATTAAGGAAAAAAACAGTGGCTCCTAAACTCACTCAAGAAACACGTGCTTGCCAGCAAGAGCCATCACTCCATCTGGATCTGGAGTCTGCCGACACTGTCGTTCAGAGAGTACAGCAGCAGTCAACAAGCTTATACATTTATTAATGTTGAAGTAGGGAGTTTTGCAAGAGCTATGCTGACTCTCAGAACTACAACCTAATCAAGGATGGATTCAAGTCTTCTCGACAAATATCCAACTTCATTCCTGGAGATGAACTTGGCAGAATGTGACATTTCTTGTCTGTTACTGTACTGCAGAAGCCATCTTCATTCATTGGACTCACACAAAGGTTTCTCCTATTTAAGTGAAACAAAAGCTGGGGGCAGTTCTCATCCCACCGTCCTATACACACACACCTGTACACATGCACTATGTGAAATAAAACTGCCTTTGCTGTAGGAAATAAGTGACACATTTCTGATTTGAGGTTTAGTCAGTTTTCTAAGAGGTACATCACTGATTACACTCGTAGAAACGCTCATTAGTTGGAGGGTGCCAGTAAGTTTATGAAAAATTTCTAAAACATGGAAATCTCAAATGGCAAAACTCACAAAATAAGTATAACTACTTTATGACAGGATCTGGTTTTTTACATGAATAGAGACTTAAAACAATGTTCTGTTTGTTAACTTTTTTATGAGTTAATCCAGCACTTTAACAGTTGGATCTGTGGCACCTAGACAGGACATAAACCTGCCTCTGAGAGACAGTTCATTGGGAATAGACATGGAAACAGTAAATGTCACCAAGCATGTGTGATAAATGCTCAATGGAGCAATGCTGAACACTCAGAGGAGAGCTGGAAAGGGAATTATGTGGTAGGAGGTGCCAGAGTCTGAAGGTCTGTGTCCTCCCCGAGTTCGTGTGAAACCTAATCCCTAACGTGATGATATTAGGAGATGGGGTCAGGAAAGCGGAGTCCTCATAAACAAAATTAGTACCTTATAAGAAGACACAAAACAGTCTCTGTCACTCTCCTCTCCTCTCCCCTCCCATTCCCTGCCCTCCTCTCCTCTCTTCTCCTCTCCTCTTTGTGTTTCTCTCCTCTCTATATGTGTGTACACAACAAAAACATGGCCATCTGCAAACCAGAGAGGGAACCTCTACTGTGGATACCGGCACCCCAATCCTGGACTTCCTAGCCTGCAGAGCTGTGGGAAGTAAGTGCTTATCCCACCCTGGCCCCATCTACACTACTTTTGTTAACAGCAGCCAAGCCAACAGAGTAGGTGCATTCATTTTCTATTGCAGTGCAAAAATGTACCACAAACTCCACCTGGGGTCGGCACTGTGGCTCAGCAGGTTAACAGGCCTGAAGCGCCAGCATCCCATATGGGTGCTGGTTCAAGACCCAGCTGCTCCACTTCCAATCCAGCTCACTGCTATGGCCTGGGAAAGCAGTAGAAGAAGTGGGAGAAGCTCCTGATTCCTGGGATTGGCACAGCTCCAGCCATTGCAGCCAATTGGGGAATGAACCATCAGATGGAAGACCTCTCTCTCTCTCTCTCTCTCTCTCTCTCTCTCTCTCTCTCTCTCTCTCTGCCACTCCTCTCTCTGTGTAACTCTGACTTTCAAATAAATAAATAAATCTTTTAAAAAAAAGAATAGTGCCCACTGTGGGTCCACAGACCTGTAGCTCTGAGGTCCGTGCAGACTTGCAAAGCTACTTGGATGGCTCTACGTATGTCTCATGAGGCTGAAATTAGGGTGGCAGCCAGACTAGCCTCTTAGCTACAAGCAAAGTTTTGCAACGCCCTGACGACAGACCTATCTCTGAGTCTGGCATCTCTTGTGGATTTTTCAGGATCTTGTAGCCATGGCTTTCGGAACCTGTCTGTGCTCAAGAAAATTGTTATCTGAGAGGCTCGTGACCCCGGTGGCTGCTCACACCCTCCACACCTCTCCTCTCCTCAGCTAAACTCCGTGAGATGCGGTGGTGACCTGCCTGCCCCTTGCCCTGCTTCAGGAGACCTCTTCTGCCACCAATCCCTAGTCGTATCCTTTAAGTTTGGGGAACGTTTTGAGATTTGTTCTTGTAATTCCAAGCAATATCTTTCCATGTGCGAGAAAAGACTGGGGTATATAGGATAGACAAGACAGATACAACTTCAAAAAGTTCATAGAAAATGGAATTAAAAGGTAAGTTTATTTTTGTGCCCCAAATTTGAAACTGCTACATAATTTTTTCACAATGTGTGTCCTCATGAACTTTTTGAAGACCTCTTGTATGCATGTATTTCAAAGATTTTGCACAAAAGGAAACTTACCTTTTAATTCCATTTTCCATGAACTTTTTGAAGTACTCTCATGTTAATAATAGTTATTTAAGGGGTGGTCAATTATAGGGAGTTTTTATGTTTACTTTTTCATTCATATATATTTCCTAAATATTCTACGGGGAATGTTTTTAAGGTTTTTAAAAGTAGAAAGTGTAAGATATATGATTCTCTCTAAAGATTTGTTGGCACATATAAGCACAGGGCATGCAAATGTCATGATGTGGCACATGGCATCCTGCTTTGCTGATTTAATTTTTTTCAATATTGGTAGATGCTGTACAACTTCAGCCTCTTTTTGTTATGCACCAGAATTCCTTGGAAGACAACAACAACTAAGCAGTCTCCTATTGATGGGTATTCAGGGTGTTACCAGGTTTTTGTTCTGCAAATATTTCCTTGGGATAGATTCCAGCAGTGAGAATCTTGGGTGAATAAGATACACATTTAAAACTGATTGATAGTAATAAATGAATCTCAAAAAGGTGATGCTAATTAAAGGTGACACTAATTAATTAAGGTGACATTAAAAGTGTAAGGGAGATCCGGCAAATGTTTGCTAATACTATACTTTACAGATGGTTCGTTTTAGCCAATCTGAAAGGCAAAATATATGACACGTCCGTGACTTGATGTTCAGCTAATTTTGAGTAAAGTGAAATGTGTGTGCGTGTTTGTATTTTTTTTAAAAAAGATTTATTTATTTATTTGAGTGTGACAAAGAGAGAGAGAGAGAGATTTTGTCTACTGGCTCATTCCCCCAAATGGCCAGAACACCCAGGTCTGGACGAGGTGGAGGCCAGAAGCCAGGAGCCAGGAACTCCATCCTGGACTCCTGCACATATGGCAGGGGCCTAAGTACTTCAGCCATTGTCCATGGCCTTCCAGGGTGCACCAGCAGGAAGCTGGATTGGAACCAGAGTAGCCAGGACTCACACTGGCACTCCAATATGGGATGCTGGCATCATAAACAGTGGCTTAATCCACTGCACCACAATGCCAGCCCCTGGGTTTCTTATTACAAATCAGACTCTGCAAAGCACCAGGTTTGGTTATTGATCCACAGAGCAGAAGACAGAGCAGTAAGGTCTCCCTTCTCTGAATTTGGACTCAGTGATGAGAACGCTTCACCTTTCCTGTATTATTTGCTGATTATTTCTTGTAAGATTTACATTTTCCCACAACCTGACTTCACATGCTTTAAGTTTATGAATGTGGAAAAAAAAAAATTGAAACAAACCTAGGTGTGGCCTTACCCAGGCAAGACTCAGTTGCTTATAATACAGTCTGAACTCCTTTCTGAGGCCTGTGAGCCAGCCCAAGCCATCTACCCAAGCCTATCTGGTGCCACTTTGTCCCTACCTCACCAGGCTGCCTCCTGGCCTCCAACACGCTGCATGCTTCCCTGTCCCAAAGCCTTGGAGCTGCAGTTCTCCTTGGAACGTTATTCCCCAAGCTCTTCCAATGTTCAGTGTGAGCTTATCCCTTAGGCGTCAGATCTTACTCTAATGCATCTCACTGTTACTTCCTTTAACACAGTCTAGGTGTCAAGGGTCCCCAAGACCACATTTACACTCATCAGTTCACCAGGAGGAATTAAAGAGTTTGGAAAAGCTTTTCGTAATAAATAAACCATCTTTATGGTTTATTACAATGAAGGAGTCCAGACCACAAACAGCAAAGGGAACAGGTGCACGGCGTGGAAGCCAGACACATACTTCCGATGTCCTTCCGACGGAAGTCACATGGCGATTCACTTAATACTCCCAGTAACAATGGGTGACTAGGATGCAAACTGTTGCTAACCAGGGAAGTGCTCCAAGCCATAGTGTCCACAGGCTTGCAGTGCCCATGTAGCTGACTTTAGTAGCTCAGTCCCTAGAGTCCCCTAGAGGCCAAACTAACACAGCCTGGCCAAAGTTTCAGGCATATATATATATATATATATATATATATATAAAACCCTTGTCTTGTCCAGTAGCATATTCCAAAGGATCAGAGATTATGCCTGGGAGCTGGTTAAGAGTCAATTCTCCTGAAGGCAGAACTTTCTTTGAAATACGCAGGGTTTGAGCAACCCGGGGCCTGCTGAGTTCACCCTTTACTGTGCAATCTAAAATTTCTTGTGGCGTGACTGTGTCTTCCTGTCAAAGATGGTTCCATGAGGGCAGAAAGACCTTCCCTGCACCCCTGACTAGGTCACTCAGAAATAAGACCAGTGACTGGCATTGGCAGACACCTACTAGATATTTGTTGAATGACTAATGAATGAGTAAATGCAACTTATTTACAATAAGTTCATTTACCTCATTTTATGAGAATTTTTATCCAGCTTATCCACCTGGAGTGCTTGGAGGCAATTCTAAAATGTAACATTTTAATAGAGAAAACAGTCCTCTAAAGTTAAATCCTTATTAGAATAAAATTCCCAACATTCCTTCCAGCAGGTTTTACATTTCATCATTATTTGACTTGGCATGAGAATTCTATCTAAATATGTCAGAAGTTTGAGAAATAATCTTGGCATTGTAATGAATCTCACCTCATTGCAGAGCCTGACTTTCTCAAATTATAGTAATAATTCTACATAATGTTTCCTGAAGCATTTATGAATTCCTTTAGCTTACATTTCAGAAACATCTTAATCTTTTGAACTTTTGATGTGGAAATAGCTTTTTATCTAACATCATCATTTCTCACAATATATTCCAATGAGCTTAAAAAATCCTTCAATAAATAAAATAAGTCACCAGTTTAGAACATTTCTGCTTTGGGAGGGGATGTTTTATGATTTTATCACCTCATGCTTCACTTGTGCCATCTGTTCTGGCCACTAATTATAAATGACAAGCAAACAGCTCGCAGACATACAACAGATAAAAATGATTTACAATCCCTGTAGATGTTTCTTTCATTTAGAAAGGGCTGCTAAGAAGACATTATTATTCATGATTTAAGCACTAATTCTAAAGTGAACTGGTCATACGCACAGAACGATTTGTTTCCTGGGCTGAAGACATCCTAAAGCTAATATGTTGCTGGGTTATGACTCCACTGGAAAGTCCATAGCATCTTCAGCATTAAACAAATCCGAGAGTGAATGATTTAAGGGATAAAGCTGATGGCACGGTTGAGGACACCGAGTTAATTAGTTTCAACTACACTTACTTTCTGGAAATCTGTGTTTTGAAATGAAAAGGATTGTTAGAAATAAAGAGGACACAGTATGAAAATATATATACAAGCTCTGCAGATTTGCAAAGTCAGAATCATAATAAATCTGGCTATAATAGAATAAATTCGATTATGGACAATGAACCTAAGTCCTAATGAAGGCCATAGTCTTGTCATATTCATGATGTTCCTGTTTAGACAAGTCCATGTTCCTTACTTTTGGGCAAATCATTGCTCTGCCTTGGTAACACAAATACTGCTAACAGTAGATTCTGTGCTAACCCTGTCCTTTGCTGCAGGTGTTGTGGTAAAGTGGGTTAAGCTGCCACTTGGGATGCCTGCATCCACCCCCACTTCCAATCCAGCTTCCTACTAATGCACACTCTGGGAGACAGCACAGGATGGTCCCTGCCCTCACATGAGAGACCCAGATGGAGTTCTGATTCCTGGCTTTGGCCTAGTCTAGCCTAGCTGCTGCAGGCCTTTGGAGAGTAAATCAACAGATAGAATCTCTCTCTCTCCCTCTTCCCCTCTCCCTCTCCTTCCCCCCCTCCCTCCCTTTTGCTTGCTCTCTCTCCCTCTCCCTCTCTTATTCTGTCTTTCAAATAATTTTTTAAATTAAAAGCACCATGCTTGTGGAACATGTTTCTTAGTAGGGACTGGGGGGTTGGACATAATCTACCCTCCAAGTGCCATGCTGGGACAAAAAATGCCCTGGGCAAACCATGTTATTGCCAGTGGACCTGGGTGTACATTCACCAAGAAGTCCATGTGATTCTTGTGCTCAGAGAATGGGGGTCCTCCTTAGGGGGTCCATCTTCTCCCTCCATCCCTTGGGCCTTCCTTACTTCTAGGAAGAGTTTCTGCCCAGTGGGAGCCATCTGCTACTTAACAAGCACAGGCCTCTCAGGTCCAGTGGCCAAATGCCCCAGTTAGCCTGGAACTAAAAGGATTCCCAGGACACGGGACTTCCGGGGCTAAAACCAAGACACATTGCTCATAGTAACAGGAGAAGCAGGCCTCGTGGCTTTTCTAGAGACTCGGGAATGGGAGAAGGTGATGCGAGAGGAAGCTGGAGCGAGCAGTAGAAATGCTCACAATGCTGAAATGTTATTTCGATCCAGAGGCATCAGAGGTGCATGGGAATCCCTTTCCTGATGTGTAGATTAGCTTCTCCAGGCTGCTTTCTCAAAGTCCTGCTAACAGATGGCTCAAAACTAGGGAAATACATTCTCTCACAGTTCTGGAGGCAGAAAGTCTAAATCGAGATATTAGCAGGGCCATCTGAAAGTCTAAGAAAGAATCCCCCCCCCCTTTTTTTTTTGCCTCTTTTTAGCTTGTGATGGCTGCCAGGAACCCTGAACACCCCTTGCCTTGTCGTTACACCACTCTGATGTCTGCCTCCAATGTCACATTGCTTCTTCCTGGGTGTGCCTGTGTGTCTCCAAGTCTTGCACTCCTTTCTCTTATAAAGACTTCAGCTGTTGGATTTAGGGCCTACCCCAGTCCATGTGACTTCACGTAAACTAATTACATCTGCAAAGATTCTATTTCCAAATGAAGATGTGTATTACTATGAGAGGATACAGACCACAATCAGCAAAAGAACAGGTGCATGGACAAAGTGCAGGAGAAGCCTATACTCCCGGGATCCCCTCCCAGGGGAGTCATAGGGAAATGCACAATTCTGAGCTTCTGGTGGGCATGAACTGAGCGTAACCCAGAACAACATAGAAGCTACATTAATGGGGAAAGAGACAACCACCTTGAAAGACAGTTCATCCAGTCCCCTTCATTTGGAGCGTCCACTGTGTAAGCTTCCTCCTCTAAGAGATGTCTCTGCCCAGTGGTCCATGCCACCAATCCCCCGTCCACAAGCTCAAAACTGTGCAGGGCACACACCAGCCTCAACCCCCACCCCTAACACACAAAGACAAGGGTCACTGGGGGACAGCGTCGCCGTCTGAAACATGGGGCTGTGTTTCTCAGCGATGCCCTGTGCTTACAGCCTTCTGTCAGGGATGATCAAGGATGTGTCTGCAGAAGAGAAAACGCAATGGAGCCATTTCAGGCTGTTTTGGGGTTTCTGGGAGGGTGTAAAAATAAATGGAACGGATATCACAAAGCATCAAATATACTAAGCATTTCCCATGCATGATTTCACTTCATCTTCACAATAAACCTGTGACGTAGGTGTAAGGTGTCCGGCGCGTAACAGATCTTCCCAGGCAGACAAATCGATTAATTCACAGGCTTTTATTGGGGTTCCACTCCCGGGCGAGGTTCCACGGCCCCAACAGAGCGGGAGCCAGGCAAGTCGCGCGTCAGAGATTGGGAGAGCTCCTTTTATAGATTCAGAGCATGGGAGTTAAAGGTTAAGGCGGGTCTGATCCTCATTGGTTGACCTTTAGGCACCCGCAGGGACCTTGACAAGGACTTTCTCCCCCGGAAGTAGGCCTCTCCATTCCCGGAAGTATAGGCCTTCCTTCCATGTGCGTCCCAAAGCTATCAGTAGGCAGCATTAGGTCCAGTTCCCACTGGCCTCTTCTCTGAGCACAGAGACCTCGGTGCTCACGAACTCACTCCCAAACCTCCCTCGGAGAGCAGGGACTGGTTCGGGCTCCTTACCTAACGCACAAGGGCAACGGTCCGTAAAACCAGACCTGGAGGCATCTGCCGGTCTTCTTTCCCGGACTGGGAGCAAAGCTTCACGGTTCAAACCACCATACTCTCACCGCCAGTCTCAGAGGGCCTCTTGGTCCACCAGGCTGGGCCCCGCCCAGCCACCTGCCCGCCCTCGGACAGGAACATAAACTGCAAGGCCTGTCCACACAGCTTCATCCCGAAGCGCTCCCGCCCCAGTTTGGAGCAGCAGAGAAAGGGAGCCTCCGCCTCCAGGGACCGCATAAACACGGGTTTCCGCGGTGGGGTGCTCGCGGGCTCTGCCCTAGCGAGACCCTCAGATCTGCTGGGGGCATGCCCAGGCCCCTAAAGAGATGAGGACAGCGGTCAGAGGCCTGGAGGCTCTGCCCAGAGAACTGAGAAGATTGGCCTAAGGCCAAAGACTGGAGAGGTACGTGGAGAAAGCAGTGAGAGGAAAGCACCGGCCTACATCGCTGCAAGCCTGGAGCCGAGGTGGCCTCGCTGCGCGCATGCGCCGGGAGAGCGCTGTCCAGCATCACGCAGCCCTGATGAGCCGCCTGGTTACCCAGATAACCGGTGGGCCGCCGCTAAATTCCCTCTGCCCAGGGAAGCTGCCCTGGGCTGCGGCTCCTAGCCAGCGCAGACTGCAGAAGCAGGGGTCTCTCCGCCCAGTCTGGCTCGCAGCTGATAATACCGGCAGTAGTCACCAACCTGAAATAGTCGATGAATGGGCTCCACAGGACTCCCTTCAAGAAACATCAGGCTGCAGGCTGGCCTGGGTGGGGTAGTGCTGACTTTTCTCCGAGCTGTCAAACAACCCTCTCACGGGCACTTTACACAAGATTGCGAAAGATAATTTTTGTAATGTATGGAATGAAAATGCTCACTCAATCACAGAATATTTAACTTTTTATAAGGACATTGTGATAGCTCATTTTGACATATCTTTATGTGGCTCACAGGAAAGATGAATCAAGTTTGAGGAACTTCTAATCATTTTTTTCTATGTATGAACTAAGTCATGGCTATCAGGATTGAATCTGTAAGGAGTTATTTTAAGAGAGCTTAGTGCTTCAAAAAGTTCATGGAAAAATGGAATTGAAGATAACTTTATTTTGGCACAAAAATTGTGAAGGATCTTTAAAAAGTTCATAAAATGTAAGTTATAATATTTTAAAATTATTTTGCACCAAAAGAAGCTTATCTTTTAATGCCATCTTCCCACAAGAGACAGACAGAACTCCCATCTGGTGGATCACTCCCCAAATGCCCAGAGTAGCCAGGGCTGGGCCAGGATGAAACTGGGATCCAGGAACTCACTCCAGGTCTCCCGTATGAGTGGCAGGGACCCAACTACTTAGCAGTCATTATTGCCTCCCAGAATGCACATTAACGGGAAGCTGGAATGTGGAGCTGAGCTAAGACCTGAACTCAGGCAATCTGATAACAGTGTGCAGGCATCTCAACTCCACACCTTAATGGCTAGGCCAAATGCCTGCCCCTCCAACAACTTTTTGAAGTACACTTGTACTTTCAATTTTTTTTTAAGATTTATTTATTTGAAAATCAGAGTTATACAGAGGAGAGGCAGAAAGAGAGAGAGAGAGAGAGAGAGAGAGAGAGAGAGAGAGAGAGGTCTTCCATCCCATGGTTCACTCTCCAATTGGCTGCAACAGGGCGGAGCTGTGTTGATCCAAAGCCAGGAGCCAGGAGCTTCCTCTGGGTCTCCCACACAAGTGCAGGGGTCCAAGGGCTTGGGCCATCTTCTACTGCTTTCCCAAGCCACAGCAGAGAGCTGGATCAGAAGAGGAGCAGCCGGGACTAGAACCAACGCCCATATGGGATGCCGGCGCTTCAGGCCAGGGCATTACCCGCTGTGCCACAGCGCCGGCCCTGCCTGCAATTTTATAAGGGGCTTTTCTGGTTTTATAGGTGAGAATCATATTCCTCTTAAAATATTTTTGGAAGGAGGGACAAATGCATGCAAGTGAGCTTACATAACTTTGGGTCCCAAATATATTAGGCTATATATATATATATATATATATATATATATATATATATATATATAAAGACAATAGAACCTCCTAGGAGTCATAAAGACAATAGAACCTCCTAGGAGTCAAAAAGTCAGGATATTGGGTCTCATGCCAACTCTAATAGCTTCTCTCATGTTTGTGCCTTGCGAGTCTTTACTGTGAAACAAGTCAATTGAGCTAAGTTAATTATTTACTTCCAAACCTCAACTAAACTTTCACTCTAATTTTCCCACTTATTCTTGCTGGAAATTGCAGAAGACTAAAGTAATGAGCAACCCTATTTCCCCACTCTTTCTAGATTTGGAAATAATGGAGTGATTGATGGTGCAATACAAAGTGTGGGTTTGACGACTGACAAGAGGTGGCCTGGTAGAGGTCACTCATGTGTGCTGCAGGTGTGGGCCCCTTAGTGTATCTGTCACCTAAGTCATTGGCCCACCCGGGCTACCTCAGGCCTTGGTTACCACGAGCCCCTGATGTTCAGAAGAACAGAAAATGTATATGTTCTGCTCAAGGACAGAACTCAAACGGGACAGAAGCCACGAAGGGTTGAGCCCAAAGCACCCATTCCGTTTTTCTTTTCTTTTCTTTTTTTTTTTTTTTTTTTTGACAGGCAGAGTGGACAGTGAGAGAGAGAGACAGAAAGAAAGGTCTTCCTTTTGCTGTTGGTTCACCCTCCAATGGCCGCCGTGGTTGGTGCGCTGCGGCCGGCGCACCGCACTGATCCGATGGCAGGAGCCAGGTGCTTCTCCTGGTCTCCCATGGGGTGCAGGGCCCAAGGACTTGGGCCATCCTCCACTGCACTCCCGGGCCACAGCAGAGAGTTGGCCTGGAAGAGGAGCAACCGGGACAGGATCGGTGCCCTGACCGGGACTAGAACCCAGTGTGCTGGCGCTGCAAGGCGGAGGATTAGCCTAGTGAGCCGCGGTGCCGGCCGACCCATTCCGTTTTTCTAAAAGTACAAACCAGCCGAAGTCATCCTCTTGCTGTGAGGAGGAGGAAAGAAGTAGAGAGAACCTGGGCAGCTTCCACTCATGTTTCTCACTCTTGAAAAACACAGTAAATATATCCTCCCTTCTATGGTAACATAAGGAGGTAAGAATATATGATTTTCCTTCTTACAATTCATTCATTCTTTCTTCTATTCAACAAATATTTATAAAAAACCTACTTTGTGCCAGGTCCTGGGATAGATGTAGAGACAAGATAGAAAGCAAAACAAAAACTTTCGGCTCAATGAATTTGCAGTCTACTAAGATAAATGTTAATTATGAATAGAAATAAATGCAAAGTGTGAAATATACTCTGACAGAAAAGCATAAGGTGCTCTGAGAGAGAATAAAATGAGAACATTATGTATATTGTAAGGGATCAGGTAGAGCTTCTTTAGGAAAGGATACTTAATTTCAAATGGAGGAGTGGTGTGTGTGTGTGTGTGTGTGTATGAATACCCCTGAGGTTAGAAAAAAATGGACATAGGAGAGTGTGGTCTAAGCAAAGGGACAGAGTGGATGAGTGGCCCAAGATAAAAATAATTATGTAGAATTCAGGTCAACAGGTTTGTTCATTATGTTAATGTTCTGGGATTTACCTCTAAGTACAATGGGAAACAATTGAAGGTTTTGAGCAAGATATCAAGGGATTAATGATACATTCTGTCTTGGTGGAAAGATCCAATTCCAATACAGCCTCTGTTCCCCTTCATCAGCCTCCATCTCTGCTCTAATTCTGTCATGCAAATGGAACTAAGGCTACAGGTTGGACTTGTAGGATACCAGGTAGGAGGGAGAGTCATGGAACTAGATCAATTATTACAGTATTTCAAGTTTTCAATTCATCAGTCACTTGACTATTGCTTGACATCTGGAAGACCATGTGTTTTTGACATGCCACAAAGCTTTGCCTTTTTGTACTTTATTTGGGAAGTTATATGAAGCCATGAGTTGTAATAAATCTGTGGGTGACATAAAGCTTAGAAAGATCTGATTTGGGGGCTGGGTATTGTGGAGCCATGGATTAAGCCACTGTCTGAAATGCCAGCAACCCACATCTGAGCACTGGTTAAAATTCTGGCTGCTTCATTTCTGATCCAGCCCCCTGCTGATGTGCCTGGGAAGGCAGTGCAAGATGGCCCAAGTACTTCAGCCTCTGCCACCCAAGTGGGAGACCCAGATGAAGTTCCTGGCTCAGCCCTGGTAGTTGCAACCACATGGGGAGTGAACTAGCAGAGAGAAGATTTCTCTCTTTCTCTCTCTCTCTAACTCTGACTTTCATATAAAGAAATAAACTGTTTTTTTAAAAAAAGATAACTCAGTTAAAAATATACTGAATAAAATGTTAAAGATAAATGAAAAGCCTTATGTTTATGACCCAAATCAATTCTAACATCCAAGAAAGTGAAAGATGGCTCTCAGGATGGGAGAAAATATTTGTGACTCACATATTTAATAAGGGACATGTATCTAGAATATATTTAAAACACTCTTACAAGTCAATAATAAGTAGATAAGTGCTCAATATTAAAAATTGAGCAGTGGCTTTGAATAGACATTTCTCTAAAGAAGACATCCAAATGGCAAAGAAGCACATGAATAAAACATTAAACATAGGGTTGTTATATGACCCAGATATTCTATATCTGGTTGTATACTGAAGAGAAATAGAAATGTACATCCACACAAAAACTTGGTACATAGTGCATGTAGCAACATTATCCAAAATTATCAAAAAGTAGAAATAACCAAAATGTTCATCAATTACGATGAATAAAAAGATGTGCTATATTCTTACAATGGAATATTGTTTTGCTGTAAAAGGAATGGGGTGCTGAGACCTGCTAAATGAATGACGTTGAGAGGTTACACCAAGTGAAAGAAGTTAGTCACAGAAACCACATATGGGTGTACTTCAAAATGTTCATGGAAATGGAATTAGAACACTAGTTTATTTTGGTTAAAAATTTTTGAAAGGCATGCAAAGTGTTTTCATAATATGCATTTTTCTTTAACTTTTTAAAGACCCTCCTTATACTGTATGATTGAATTTACATTAAAATTCTCAGAAAAGACAAATCTATAGAAATAGAAAGAATATTGGGGCAGGGGCACTGTATGTGATGAATGCTAAAGAATATAGGAAGCTCCATAAAACAAGGAGCTTCTTTTTGGGTGATGGGAATGTTCTAAAACTGACTGTAGTGATGACTGCGTACCTGTGAATATACTGTGTTAATCTCCTATAGACCCTATTTTAAATCTACATACATTTTGTAGCATGTGGATCATATCTAAATAACCTTATAATCTATTATATAAAGTATATAAATTAATTTAGATAAAATTTATTCAAAGACAAAAGTTACCAAAGGACACTCAAGAAGAAATGTTCTGAATAGCCCCATTTTTATCAAGGTAATTGTATACATACAAGTGCTAATCTAATCAGCTCACAACGTGGTTCCCAATAAACTCATCATAAGTTGAAAATATTGAAAGTTGAGAATACACTTAATACTCTAACCTACTGAACATCTAGCTTAGCAACCCAGTACCTTGCGGAATATCAGTTACTCACCCTGGTGAGCTTGTGGCTCCCAGCTTGCTGCCACTGCTCAGCATGGCATGAGAGGATTGTGTTGCCTATCACTAGCCTGTGACAAGATCATAATTCAGAATCCAAAGTATGATTTCCCCTGAATTTGAATGGCTTTCACACCATTGTAAAGTTGAAAATTGTTAACTCAAACTATCATAAGTTGAGGACTGTCTGTGGTTAAAAACTTTTCCACAAAGAAAAGACCAGGCCCAGGTAGATTCAGTGGTAAATTTAACCAAGCATCTCTTAAAGAAATGAAACCAGTTCTACACAAGCATTTCTGTCAAGGAGAAGAGCAGAGAAAGAAACACTTGTCAGTAGACTGAAGCTGGCATTACAGGATACCAAATCCAGAGAAGACATTGTGAAACTACAGATCAATATTCCTTAAGCATTCAGACACAAAAACCCTTAAAATACTACCAAATCAACTTTAGCAATATATAAAAAGGATAATATATCATGGGTGACCAAGTGGGGTTTATCTGAAGAATGTAAGATTGAGTTAACATTTGCAATTCAATTAATGTAATTCCCTATAGTAAATGGCTAAAAAAGAAGAAATATGATCATTTCATTGATGCTGAAAAATGTAATGCTTAATTATGGGGTAAGATTGTAACAATATTAGGAATAGAGAGGAACTTCCTCAACTTGATGAAATCATCTACAACAAGTCTCTACTAGTATCCTACTTAATGATGGAAGACTAAACCTATACATTTTAAGATGAGGAAAAAGGCAAGGATGCACTTATTTCCATTTCTATTTGACACTGCACTCAGAATTTCAGCTAGTTATAATAAGTGACATATATGGTTTAAAATCAAGAAATAAATTTAAATCTTTAATTGTGGACAAACATCTATATAAAAAGCTGTAAGGCATTAACAAAAACTATCACACTTAATAAATGGATATTGCAGGTTTATAGACTGCAGGATTAATGAACAAAAACCAGTTGTATTTCTACCTGTTGATAACATCCAATTGGAAACTGAAGTTAAAAATAATATAACTGCCGGCGCCGTGGCTCACTAGGCTAATCCTCCGCCTTGCGGCGCCGGCACACCGGGTTCTAGTCCCGGTCGGGGCACCGATCCTGTCCCGGTTGCCCCTCTTCCAGGCCAGCTCTCTGCTGTGGCTAGGGAGTGCAGTGGAGGATGGCCCAAGTCCTTGGGTCCTGCACCCCGTGGGAGACCAGGAGAAGCACCTGGCTCCTGCCATCGGAACAGCGCGGTGCGCCGGCCTCAGCGCGCTACCGCGGCGGCCATTGGAGGGTGAACCAACGGCAAAAGGAAGACCTTTCTCTCTGTCTCTCTCTCTCACTATCCACTCTGCCTGTCAAAAAAAAAAAATTAAAAAAAATAATATAACTTACAGCACCATCAGATAACATAAAATGCTGGCAGATATATTTAACAAGTTATATACAAGACCTACACACTGAAAATCACCAAATATTGCTTAGACAAAAATGAACAGAGAAATGTGCCTTATTCATGGATCAAAAGACAATAAGATATTGATTATCCAATAATGTATCTATAGATTCAATGCAAGCCTAAAGAAAATCCCAGGAAAATGTTTTATTGAAGTAGACAAACTGGCTCTAAAATTTATGTGGAAACATTAAGGGCCTAGAAAAACTAAAACAATTCTGATGAAAGGACAAAGTTAAAGGACTTAACACTACTTACCTGATTTCAAGAATATAAAACTATGGTAATCAAAACAGGGTAGTAATGGCATTATAGAGATCAATAAAAAACACACTAGGAAGTCCAAAAATGGTCAGAGCTCTCCAGGGAAGCAGAATCAATAAGATGGATATGTACAGGGTTATTATTGGACTAGTTCATGAGATTTGGAGGCTGGTAAGGTCCACAGTCTGTGGTCAACCAGCTGGAGAACCAGGAAAGCCAGTGGTGTAATTTACTGGGAGTCTGAAGATTTTGGAAATCAAGAGTCAATGGTGTAACCCCCATTCTGAGGCCAAAGTCCTGAGAACTGGGTGTGCGGGAGCATAGTGGTGAGGGTACAAACAAGACCTTGGGAGTCCCAAGGTCTGAGAATTATAAGCTCTGGTGTCTGAAGGCAGGAAAAGATGGATGTCCCAGCTCAAGAACAGAAAGAGACTTTGCCCTTCCTCCATCTCTTTGTTCTACCAGACCCTGAGCAAATTGAATTCTGCCTGCCCATTCAAATGCTAGCATCTTCCAGAAACATCCCTACAGACACACTCATAGAAGATGTTTTACCAGCTACCTGGGCACACATACAATCACCATCATGTTGATGAGCATAGATACAGTCAATGGATATTTGACAAAGGTGCCAAAGTAATTCAAGAGAGGAAGACACAATCTTTTCATCAAATGTTGCTGGAACCAAAGTTCAAGGTGAAGAGAGGGAACTGACTTCCTGTATGCATGAGGGAACTTTTTTTAGTGATGGATCTATTCTATATCTCGATTGTGGTCATAGCTACATGACTGCATATACTTGTCAAATCTCACCATATAATTAAACTTGTAAATTTTATAATAGGCAAGCTTTACCTCATTAAAGCTGAGCAAAATTTTTAACCAAGTCACAATAGAGGAGGTTTTCCTGTAGAATAGTTTCTAGAAGAAGACCTCAGAATGATTTTTAATTTACTGTACTTGATATGAATTTATAATATGCCATGCTTATTTTAAAATATAACCCAACTTTAAATGATGATAATTTTAAAAAATAATATGACTGCCTCCTCTAATCATCACTTAATATGAAACTTCCAAGAGAGGCATAAATGATGAAAGAAGAACTCAATGTGTTTCAGTCTGGAAATCCCAATAAATGAAGACAGTTTAGGAAGTTGGGGTGGGGTTTTTGGATTCTTAAAAATAAATCTGTAGGGGATTTTTACAATTATCTTAAAGAACTCATGATTCATCAATAAATGTTCAAGACCTTTCTATAAACATCAGGCATATTCCAGATGTTAATTAAGTGATGAAAAACAGAAGAAATTCCCACTGCTATATGAAGAGACATTTTCATTCCATAAATGAGAATATTCTATTAGAGTTGCAAAAAAAAAAATGAGCCTTTCACAAAAGAAGTAAGATTCCTCAGTGTGTTTGGCTGCAGAGTGCACTTCCAGTTGCCAGTGGTCAAGAGTTTATTTTGTGTTGGGAAGCAGGTTGTCTCTGAATTCCTTTGCCATATAAAGTTCTATAAAGTTGTGCAGAACAAAAATATTTAATATGGACTTGATAAAAAGAAAAGAGACAACATTTCACATGTTATTTTTCATGTTGAATATACTTTTCTGCTTAAAATATAAAATACGTGTACTAAACTTCAGATAATTATTTTACATAGAAGAAAGAAAACAATACATATTGTTATTCTCCTTCCATATTGTTTAAAGGCATCTGCCTACCACAGAGAGAGGGATGCACATGTTTTTATCAGAATGCCATCATATTGTATATTCTATGTTCCCATGACTTTCTCACTTCAAACATACTATGGAAATATTTGTCAACGGGGAGATGGACATTATTTATAATGATAGCATTATGTCATGTGGAGGTAAAATCTGTTTAATCAATTCTCTGTGAATGGACAGTACACATATTTGAATTTTTTTTATAGTTTTGTTATATTCCTGAAATGGAATATATGATATATTGTCCCTGTGTATGTGTGTGTGTATACTGGTTTTCCTGCCAGAAAGTAAGATAACAATTTTGATCATTGCTAATGATCTGAAAATGGAAATAAATGTTATAATTTTTTAATTGTTGGTGATATTTACCATTTGCTCATCTATCAAAATATTTTACATATAATGTGAAGAAGAACAGCACTGGTCTTTGTCTAAAGGAGCTTACACTCTTGTGAGAGAGGAAGATGCTAAAGGAACACAAATGAATGTAAATTTTCTCTGTTGTAAGTGCTGTGATGATGAATCAGTGCAATGAATATAAAGCAGATACCAACATACTGATAATTTAATTGAAATCTCAAGAAATTAGGGGGCAATTCCCTGAAAGAATTATAGCTGCATGATGTAGGAATTGACTAATGAACAGAGCTGGAGCAGAGAGAGTTCTGTGACTCAGAAAGCATTTGCAAAGGCCCTGTGCACAGTCCACAGACAGAATAGTAACAAACAGTGAGGCTAGGGGCAGGTTGTCTGTAGAAAGGCAGACAACGCGACATCACACGGGGACCTGCAGGTCATCTTAAGGTCACAATGAGAAAAATGTTCTATATACTGATTCCACTGGTGATATGTGTTGAAGGATTCTGGTATCTCTCTGGAGAACAATGGAGAATCACTGAGATATTTTACTTGATTAGCTAATTAATCTTAGAGGCATAGAGACAAAGACGAATAGATGGAGACGGACAGCTCCCGTCTGCTAGCTTATTCCCCAAATAACTACAACAGATGGGACTGAGCATGTCCAAAGCCAGGAACTGGAAAGTCAATCCAAGTCTCCCACATGAGTGGCAGAAATCCAATTACCTGAGTCATAACCACTGTCTCCTAGAGTTTCCATTAACAGGAAGTTGGAGTCAGTAACCAGAGCCAGGTATCCAACCAAGGTACTCCAACATGGGATGTGAGCATCTTAGCCAGCACCTTAGCCATGGGCTATGCTCCTCTCTCATTGAAATAGTTTAAGCAAGAAGATCATGTATTAAGATTTATGTTTTTAAAAATCACTCTGGCTTCAGGTTGGAAAATATTTAAGGGGAGCTAGAGTGGATGTTTAAAGTAGTAGTCCAGGAGAAAGATGGTGCTGACTTAGACAGAAGTGGAGTCAGTGAAACTAGAAAGAGAATGGACTTGAGTATTTGTGTAGAGATAGGACTTTGGTTATGGGGGCAAGGAAGACTGCATGACTTCTGACTCCAGGGCTAGTGGTAATGGCATTCCAGTGAACTCTGCAAAATGATCAATTTTAGAAGAAATGATGGGCTCCTTTTTGAACATACAGCTTAAAGCTTTCCCCAGAAGTTTACTGGTCATTTGTATTTCTTGTTTATACCTACTATTGTACAGGTTTCTCTGCTGTTGCTCTTATCTACAAAATACTCCATTATTAGCGATATTAAACTTTCACCATGTGAGTAGAGGCTGCAACAGCTTTTGTCAACTTTTCATATACTTTTTGGGTCATTTGCTTTCAATATTATTAGTTTCTATATAAAATTGGCTTTTAAAAGTATTTTATATTTTTAAAAATTTATTTGAGAGGCAGAAAAGGACACAGAATAGAGCATGCACTTTCACCTGCTGGTTCAATCCCCAAATACCTGCAATGGCCAGATCTGAGCCAGGCTGAAGCCAGGCGCTGGGAACTCAGAGTATCCCATGTGTAAGATGGGTGCCCAACTACTTGAGCTATCCTTGCAGCCTCCCAGGGTCTACATTAGCAGGAAATCTGAGTTAGGATCCAGTTAGTTATCAAATCTAGGTATTTGAGTGGGGGATGTGGCTGTTTAAATAGTGCCTTAACCACTAAGCCTAATGCCAGCCCAAGAAATACATATATATGTAAATGTATATACACAGATATATATATCTCAAAATATACTAGTACATATGTATAGACATATCTATATGTGTATATAGAAAAAAGAACTTACATCAATGAAGATATGGATAACTTTGTATAACGAGGTCAAGACATTGAGTTTTCATGGCAAACATGAAATTTGTCATTTTTCCATGTGATCTTTAACAAATATGGATCATTTCCCAATAAGCAATTTAGAACTTGTATTAATCCATTTTCTGTTACAACAAAATACCCCAGGCTTACTCCATTCACAGTCTTGGAGGTGGAAGTCCAAATAGCATGGTTTGGCTTTCACAAGTGCCTGCTGCCCCCAATATCAAGGCAGATAGAATCACAGCAGGAGCAGGTGTGAGAGGCAGAGACCACACAACAAGAGAGACAGCAGGAGAGAGATGAGGATGGGCCAGGCTTGCTCTTTTATAACAACCCTTCAGGGAAGCGAACCAAGGTTCTATAGGAACCGTATCAATTGCTTCCGAAGAACTTCCCACTAGGCCCTACTGGTAAAGGTTCCATGCCCATTCCCAACACTGCCACACTGAGGGCCACACTCCTAACAGATTAACCCTAGGAATACTCAAACCACATCCAACCCATAGCAGGATGGGTTCTTCCATTCTTCCAAATCATGTACTTTTCCAAAGTTCTGGGAGATAAATTTGGAATAAAATAATTTAAATATTTAAAAACTGCCAGTTGCAAACATCCCTGACTCATAAACTCCTGGCTTAATAGCACTCACACTCACAAATGACCAGAGACACTCGTCCATCATCTTGCTCCGTCACCGAGACCTTGTTCTCCAGGAACTTTCCTCTGTCATTGGCACCATGATTCTTGGGGACCCTGACTCATCCTGCTCTGGACACCATCAGGAGCCCCTGTCTGGCCCTCTCCACCCACCTTGAAAAGTGATACCTGTTAAACATAGGAGTGGGAATAAGAGAGGGAGGAGATATATAGGTTGGCTCATGCTCACTCGGACTTACCTCCAATGGTGGCACTAGAAATGTGCCAGGGGATTTCAACTCAATCTTACCAAAGAGGCAGGTACCAATGCCAGCACACTTGGTAAAGTGATAAGTATAAATACACAACCAATCAAAAAGATAGGGTATGTGTTGAAGAGATTTCACAAATAAGACCAGTGTAAGCAAATGATGAAGGATAGCCGTGGCTCAACAGGCTAATCCTCCGCCTTGTGGCGCCGGCACACCGGGTTCTAGTCCCGGTCGGGGCACCGATCCTGTCCCGGTTGCCCCTCTTCCAGGCCAGCTCTCTGCTGTGGCCAGGGAGTGCAGTGGAGGATGGTCCAAGTGCTTGGGCCCTGCACCCCATGGGAGACCAGGAGAAGCACCTGGCTCCTGGCTTCGGAACAGCGCGGTGCGCCGGCCGCAGCGCGCTACCGCGGCGGCCATTAGAGGGTGAACCAACGGCAAAAGGAAGACCTTTCTCTCTGTCTCTCTCTCTCTCACTGTCCACTCTGCCTGTCAAAAAAAAAAAAAAAAGGGGAGAGTATGATCCTGCGGGGGAAGCAGGACGCACAGCAGACTCATAGAATGGCAAACGCCCAAAACAGCACTCCTGCCTCAGAATCAACCCTTGGGACATTCGGATCTGGCTAAAAGGTCCATGAGAGTCTCACAGGCATGGAAAGCCATGACACGGTGGCAAAAAACAATCTAAATGAAAGACCCTGGTGAACAAGACCCCAGCAGAAGGAACAGGCCATCAAGGAGAGAGGCGCCTTTCTCTGAAGGGAGGAAGGAACCTCCACTGTGACACGGCCTTGACTAAACAAGTTCAGAGTCAGTGAACTCAAGGGGCTTCCATAGCCTAGACAGCTCATAGCAAGAGTCTCGGGTGATTGCTGACGTCATAAATAAGAGTGCCAATTGTTAAATCAACAACGGGAGTCACTGGGTACATGCTCCCCACGTAGGATCTCTGTCCTTAATGTGTTTTACTATGAAACTTAAAAACAACACTGGTGGCGCCCGCACACCGGGTTCTAGTCCCGGTCGGGGCACCGATCCTGTCCCGGTTGCTCCTCTTCCAGGCCAACTCTCTGCTGTGGCCCGGGAGTGCAGTGGAGGATGGCCCAAGTCCTTGGGCCCTGCACCCCATGGGAGACCAGGAGAAGCACCTGGCTCCTGCCATCGGATCAGCGAGGTGCGCCAGCCTCAGCGCGCTACCGCGGCGGCCATTGGAGGGTGAACCAACGGCAAAAGGAAGACCTTTCTCTCTGTCTCTCTCTCACTGTCCACTCTGCCTGTCAAAAATAAAAATAAAATAAAATAAAAAAACACACACACACACACTACTAGTCAAACAATACCCTATAGCTTGTGCGGTTGTGTGAGTGCAGCCTGTTGAAATCCTTGCTTAGTATATACTAAGTTGATCTTCAGTATATGAAGGTAATTGAAAATGAAACTCGATAAAGGGCGGGATGGGAGAGGGAGAGGGAGAAGGGAGGGCCACGGGAGGGAGGGAGGTTGGGCGGGGAAGCCACAACAATACAAAAGTTGCACTTTGTAAATTCACATTTATGAAATAAAAAATTAAAAAAATTAAAAAAAAGAAGTCCTCTAGGAGCACCCCCACACCATCTAGGAGCTGTTTGTCAGTACATAGCTTCCGAATATCTTCTTCCTCCAAGTTGGATTTTCCTTTTACTTCCCATTAGAGATTTGGATGAACAGAATTTCTTGACTTTGATGCAGTAAATTTCTATTATGCTTTCTGATTTTGTGCTTTAAGAAATTTCTTTTGATATCGTGGTGATTTTCTTCTATTTTTATTTAAAGTTTTAAAATGTGTGTCTTTTTTTAAAGATTTATTTATTTATTTATTTGAAAGACAGAGTTACAGAGAGAGGTAGAGACAGACAGAGAGGTCTTCCATCCGCTGGTTCACTCTGCAGATGGCCACAACGGCCGGAGCTGTGCCGATCCAAAGCCAGGAGCCAGGAGCTTCTTTTGGGTCTCCCACATGGGTGCAGGGGCCCAAGGACTTGGGCCATCTTCTACTGAGAGAGCGGGATCAGAAGTGGAGCAGCCGGAACTCAAACCGGCGCCCATATGGGATGCTGGCACTTCAGGCCAGGGCTTTAACCCACTGTGCTACAGCACTGGCCCCAAAATTTGTGTCTTTTACAAAGACTTTATATATCTGAAGTTTTGTGAGGTTATCTGGTTTTTTTGTTTGTTTCTTATATGTGAAAAAGAGATCAATTTTATTTTTCTATAAACTCATTCAGTTGTCTTAGTGTCATTGATTAAAAGATGAACCAGCACATTTCTCCTCTCCTCACAATGCCAACTCTGTCATGTGTTTAGATTTCCATTTATGTAACAGTCTGTTTACAGGTTCTGGGTTCTATTTTTTTAAAAGAGTTATTTGTTTATATGAAAGGCAGAGAGAGAGAGAGAGAGAGGAAGAAACAGAAAGAGAGGTCTTCCAATCTGCTGTTTTGCTCCCCAAATGGCTGCAATAGCCAGAGCTGAGTGGATCCAAAGCCAGGAGCCAGGAGCTTCTTTCAGGTCTCCCACATGGGTGGCAGGGCCCAAGGACTTGGCCATATTCCACTGCTTTCCTAGGTGCAATAGCAGGGAGCTGTATCAGAAGTGGAGCAGCCGGGACTCCAACCAGCGCGCACATGGGATGCTGGAGTCACAGGAGGCGGCTTTACCTGCTGCACTATAGTGCCAGCTGCCAGGTTCTGGATTCTATTCCTTTGGGCCACCTGTCTCTCCTGCAGCACCCCCACACCATCTTACCCACTGTGGCCTGAGAGTGATTCCCCTAGCCTGGCCCTTTTTCCCCAAGAACAGCATTGCTCTTCTTCACCTTTGCTTTTCCAAGGGAATTTTTAATTCAGCATTTTGTGTTCCATGCAAAAACAAGTTTGGGATTTTCCTAAAATGGCTTTCTATCCAATATCTCATCTTCCTTTACACAGATGAGATAGATCTCTCCCTTTACAGGGAAACTTCAAAAAGTTCATGGAAAAGTGGAATCAAAAGATGTTAAGTGCAGAAAATAATAGTTCCAAAAATTTTTTGAAGTTCATACATATGAGGGATCTTTAAAAAGTTCTTAGAAAATGCATAATATGTAAAGTTATGCAGGAATTTCCATTTTTGTCACCAAAATAAATATAATTTAATTCCTTTCCCTGAACTTTTGTACTTAGATCTCCTTAAAGTTCTTCGGCAAAGACCTATAGTCTTCTGTACAAAAGACTGGCATATCTTTTCTTATATTTGTTCCTAGGTGATTTATATCATTTTATACTGGTAAAAAAAATTTTGCTGTTGAATAGAAATTCAGTTGTCCCTTGATATTTATATTATATCTAAAAACTCAACATTTAAAACTCAACACTGTTTTAACACTGCTCAACTCTTGTTAATCCTGACAATTTATAGATTATTTTAAATTTTCCATGTGGATAATTATATCATCAGTAAATAATGACTGTTTCCACTTATTCCTTTCTTAATTCTTGTAAGGTATTTTTTTCTTATTTCATTGTGCTGATTAGGAATTTTAATAGGTACACTGTTTAATATAAGAGGTGATAGGTACATTCTTGTCTTGGTCTATGTCCCCTCCCACTTTTTGATACTTGTTGCAGAATTACAGTATAAACAGGCACATTTGATTGTTCAACCTGAAGTGGCAAGCCCTTCTAACTGCTGACAAATGATTAGAAAAAACACATCGTTTGTGCTAGCATTGTCGTACAGCAGGTTAAACCTCTGCCTGCCATGCCAGATCCCATTCATAGTGCTAGTTTGAGTCCCAGCTGCTCTGCTTCTGATCCAGCTCCTTGGTAACATGCTTGGGAAATCAGCAGAAGATGGCCCAAGTGCTTGGGCCCCTGCACCCTGGATGGAGTTCCTGGATCCTGGTTTCAGCCTGGCTCAGGGCTGACTGTCACAGCCATTTGGGTGGTGAACCAAAGGTTGGAGGATCCATGGGCCAGCGCCCTGGCTCACTTGGTTAATCCGCCGCCTGCAGTGCCAGCATCCCATATGGGCGCCAGGTTCTAGTCCCGGTTGCTCCTCTTCCAGTCCAGCTCTCTTCTGTGGCCCGGGAAGGCAGTGGAGGATGGCCCAAGTGCTTGGGCGTTTGCTCCCACAAGGGAGACCAGGAGGAAGCCCCTGGCTCCTGGCTTCGGATCAGCATAGCTCCGGCTGTAGAGGCCATTTGGGGGATGAGCCAACAGAAGGAAGACCTTTCTCTCTGTCTCTCTCTCACTGTCTATAATTCTACCTGTCAAATTAAAAAAAAAAAAAGTTGGAGGATCCTCTCTCTCTCTCTCTCTATCTCTATCTCTATCTCTATCTCTCTCCCCCCTCTCTGTCATTCTGCCTTTCAAATACATAAAATAAATCTTTAAAAATATAATAAATAAATATGTGAATGTATGCCACCGCTTGGCTTCTGTGGTAGGATGAGAAACTCTACTTACCCTAGAGAGGCCTCCCAGGTCACAGGAAGGCTCTGACGCTGGACAGGGAGAGTAACTTGTAATTGCTGTATGCTGGTCTTTATGTGCAATGAGGTTCTACTAAATCAACCTAACTGCCCTGAATAATAATGTCCCTTCTAGGAGAATTCATTTTTCACTTCCAATGGGAACTGTAAGAACACATATCTCTCTGCTGCATATGCCCTATCAGAATTGAGGATTCTCCTGGTTCCACGTCATTGGTGGTGGCTCTCATTACCTGGCGCAGGTTCTTTTAAGAAGATAGGATGTAGGGAATAGAGGGGGTGAAGTGTGGAGCATCCTAAAGAGTGAAAATTTCTTGTTGGTATACAAGGAGTGGCTTCTCAAAGCCATGTCCTCAGAAATTCCCTCCCTCTTCTTCCAGGAATGTATCTACTTCCTCTCCCACGGCCATCACCCACAGCTGCAACCCCATGTTCTCCTCCCCTGCACTACTGCTAAGGAGCCCACAATCCCCCAGTTCATTCTTCACTTTCATGAAGAAGTTCATGTCTTCCATAAAAATTATTTATTTGAAAGAAGAAGCAGAAAGAGGAGCCTCCCGTCTGCTGGTTCATTCCCCAGGTGTCTGCTATACTCCGGCTGAGTCAGTCTGAAGCTGGGAGCTGGGAACTCAGTCCTGGTCTCCCACCGGAGAGATGAGGTCCCTGATACTTGAGTCGTGACCCGCTATCTCCCAGGGTGTGCCCTAGTAGGAAGCTGCAATTGTGAGCAGAGCTGGGAATTGAACCCAGACATTCTGATACGGGATTCAGGACACCGCTTGTGTCTTTTTTTTTTTTTTTTTTTTTTTGACAGGCAGAGTGGACAGTGAGAGAGAGAGACAGAGAGAGAAAGGTCTTCCTTTTCCGTTGGTTCATCCCCCAATGGCCGCTGCGGCTGGCGCGCTGCGATGATCCAAAGCCAGGAGCCAGGTGCTTCTCCTGGTCTCCCATGCGGGTGCAGGGCCCAAGGACTTAGACCATACTCCACTGCACTCCCGGGCCACAGCAGAGAGCTAGACAGGAAGAGGAGCAACTGGGACAGAATCCGGCCCTCCGACCAGGACTAGAACCCGGTGTGCCGGCGCCACAAGCGGAGGATTAGCCTATTGAGCCATGGCACCGGTCACTGCTTGTGTCTTAACCACTGCACCAAACACCTACCCTGAAGTTCATGTCGTTTTATAGATTTCTGGAGAATTACTAGCAATAATGAGAAAGAGACTTAATAAGGAAGATCCTGCCACCAAATTGACACAAAGAGAGACAGACATATATATGTGTGTGTGTGTGTGTGTGTACATATAAAGTTGCTATCCCTGACATACATATGAGGGTATTTCACAAGTTTATGGAAAAATGGATTCCAAGATAAGCTTATTCTGGTGCAAACATGTTTGAAATATACGCACATTTTTTCATAATATTCATGTCCATTAAGTTCTTTAATACCCCCTCATACAAACAGATCTAACAAATTGATAAGGAGAAAATATCTACATTTTAAAAAATTAATTAGTTAAGGGGCCGGCACTGTGGTGTAGTAGGTAAAGCCACTGCCTACAGTGCTGGCACCCCATGTGGGCACCGGTTTGAGTCCTGCCTGCTCCACTTCTGATTCAATTCCCTGCTAATGCATCTGGGAAAACGTCGGAAGACAGCACAGATGTTTGGGCCCCTGCCACCCACATGGGAGACCCAGAAGAAGCTCCTGGCTTCGGATAGGCCCAGCTCCAGCCGTGGCAGCCATTTGAGGAGTGAATCAGTGGATGGAAGACTTTTCTCTCTGCCTCTGCCTCTCTTTAACTCTGACTTTCAAATAAATCAATTAATCTTCTAAAACATTAATTAGTAATGTGGGAGATAGAGGGACAGATAGACAGAATAAGCTTTCACTTGCTGGTTCACTCTGAAAATGCCAGCAATGTCTGGAGCTGAGCCAGTGCCACAGCTGGGAGCCAGGAATTCAATTCAGGCCTCCTCCACGGGCAGCAGGAACTCAGCCACTGGAGTCTTCACTGCTATTCCCCAGGGTCTTCGTTAGCAGGAAGCTGGACTCAGGAACAAACCCAGGCACTTTGACGTGGATGCATCATCTGACTTACCAGGCTAAATGTGCACTTGTTCATTTTTTCAAATGAATGAAGGACCTATGCAAAAAAGAGCAATAAAAGTAAGATGTGCAGTGTCACCTTTCAGGTTTAGTTATGAGCTAAAACAAAAATTATTGTCTTCACTGAATAAATTGGCAAAGAGGGGAAAGCTTTCCAGTGCACTGTGGTGTCGGCGAGTAGGCCCACCAGGTCTTGTGCACTGGCGTGGGGAACAGTCATGTTCCCTGAGTGGAGCCTGACCGTGTGTTGCGACACTCTTCCACTGTGAGTGCTTTTTTTTTTTTTTTAAATAGATGTATTTATTTACTTGAAAGAGTTACACACAGAGAGAAGGAGAGGAAGAGAGAGACAGAGAGAGAGAGAGAGAGGTCTTCCATCCGCTGGTTCACTCCCCAATTGGCCACAACGGCTGGAACTGCACCGATCCGAAGCCAGGAGCCAGGAGCCAGGAGCTTCCTCCGGGTCTCCTCATGGGTGCGGGGACCCAAGGACTTGGGCCATCCTCCACTGCTTTCCCAGGCCATAGCAGAGATCTGGATCAGAAGAGGAGCAGCAGGGACTAGAATCGGTGCCCATATGGGATGCCAGCACTTCAGGCCAAGGCATTAACCTGCTGCACCACAGCACCAGCCCCTGTGTATGCTTTCTTTTTTTTTTTTTTAAATTTTTATTTTTGACAGGCAGAGTGGACAGTGAGAGAGAGAGACAGAGAGAAAGGTTTTCCTTTTTGCCGTTGGTTCACCCTCCGATGGCCGCCGTGGCTGGCGCGCTGTGGCCTGCGCACCGTGCTGATCTGAAGGCAGGAGCCAGGTGCTTCTCCTGGTCTCCCATGGGGTGCAGGGCCCAAGCACTTGGGCCATCCTCCACTGCACTCCCTGGCCACAGCAGAGAGCTGGCCTGGAAGAGGGGCAACCGGGACAGAATCCGGCGCCCCGACCGGGACTAGAACCCGGTGTCCCGGTGTGCCAGCACTGCAAGGTGGAGGATTAGCCTGTTGAGCCACGGCGCCGGCCTGTGTATGCTTTCTAACTCAGTACTTCTAGGAGTGTACTCTGGGAGGATATTCTAACAGGGAGGTAATAAAATAACCACAGCAACGTTCATGGAAGCCTTATTTATAACAGTACACATTGCAATCTGGCACTGGGTTCCTAAATTTGTGTTTACCTATTGCATGAAGTTTGTATTCCTTAAAAAGAAGGTCTCCAGGTTAAACAAATAAATAAATAAAGCAAGCAAACAAGCAGATGGAACTTCCTTATTACATTAAAAAATGAGTTGATTAAATAAAGTTTGCTGGAGTCATGCAATAGAATAAGAAGCAGCCATTAAAAATGGGAAGTTGTCTATGACAAACCATTGCCTGGAAAAAGCAAGGTGCAAGAGGGCATGTGTGATATTACCACATTTACACGAAGTATACTACTGTGGACATGTACATATGTACATCTTTATGCACAGACATGAGGGTGCTGCAAAAAGGTCACAGAAATGTCTATTATGAAAACTATGGGGCTGGCATTGTGGTGCAGCAGGTTAACTCATCACCACCTGCTTGATTCAAGTCCTGGCTGTTCTGCTTCCAATCCATCTTCCTGCTAATGTGCCTGAGAAGCCAATGGAAGATGGCCCAAGTACCTGGGGTCTTGCCACCCATGTGGGAGATCTGGATGGAGTTGCAGGCTCCTGGCTTCAGCCTTGCGCAGCCCTGGTCATTGTGGCCATTTGGGAAGTGAACCAGTGGATCTTTCTCTCTCTCTATCTCCCTCTCCCATTACCTGCTCCCTCTCTTTCTGTCACTCTGCCTGAGACAGAGAGAGAGAGAGAGAGAGAGAGAGAGAGAGAGAGAGAGAGAGAAGGAAGGAAGAAGGGAGAAGGGGAGGGAGGGAGGGAGAAAGGAAGGATCCATGGATTTCAAAATGTTTGCACTGAAATAAACTTAACTTTTAATTTCACTTGCCCTCTACTTGAAGTACCCTTATATATGATGCTATGAGAAAAAAAAAGTTCCTTAAAATTTTATTAGCTAGCAGATGGTAAGCATTTTGGAGAAGTTTGCTTTATTGTTTACACTGTTGTATGCAATTTTATTTAGCTTACACTCTGTTAGGATTCCTTATTCCCTGGCACCTTTGTTCCCCAATTCTCATTACCTGGTAACTGAGTAACAAACCCAGGCACTTTGATGTGGGATGCATCATCTGACTTATTAGGCTAAACAGGCACTCATTCATTTTTTTTTAAATGAATAAAGAACCTAAGCAGAAAATAACAATAAAAATAAGATGTGTAGTGTCATCTTCCAGGTTTAGCTATGAACTAAAACAAAAAATTTTGTTTTCACTTAAAAGTTGGCAAAGAGGGGAAAGGTATCCAGTGCACTGTGGTGCAGGCAAGTAGGCCCCTGGGGTCTTGTGCACTGGCATAACTATGATCTCCAGTTTTTGTCTTCCAAAACTTCGAGAGCCCTATCATCGCTAGGTTACCATTTCCAACTTGGTCTCTATGCACTGTGATGGGAACCAGCAGATACTCTGAAGAAAAGGTAGCAGAAAGCATCTGGCTCACTTCTGGGCATTCTCCTCTGTCTAGGATCCAGATCTTCAATCTTGGCTGCTCTGCTTGGTTGATGCCTTCAAACCACTGCTTGTAATTTTTTTAAGTCTGGTGTTGGAACTTTCTGCAGCACTAGGTTTGTTCTAGTACAGAAGGCTGTAGAGATTAAAAAAACACTAACCATATCATGTATAAGTGCCTAGTAATTGTGACTAAAATAGAAAGACGTTTTTTTGCAAATAAAGGAATTTTTTTTCAATGTCATTCTTAATATTACCTGTTTTGTGGGCTTTTCAATTTTTCCTTAAAGAAGGGCTACTTAAAATTAAATATGAGGGTACTTCAAAAAAATCATGGATATCATGAAAAAAATCCACGAATGGAATTCAACTTTTTTTATTAAAATAAACATCTTTTAATATCATTTTCCATGAACTTTGTTTATTTGAAAAGCAGAGTGAGAATCCAAGATGGCTGAATAGAGAAACTGCACTGACCTCAGCCACACAAAGGAAGTGAAAGGAAGGACCATGTTCCCAGAGAACAGTTGGAGAGAAATTTTCAGCAGAAAACTGATAGAACAGAGACTACGTGGGAGAGCAAGGAGAGAGGACAGACATACAGCTGCCAGGCACACCACCACTCACCCCCGTATGTACACAAGTGGCTCATATCCGGGAAACACCATCTTAGCAAGATAAGGTAGGCAGAGGGTGTCGTGTCCCCCATCACCCACAGCTGTAACTGAGGGAGAATTTCAAAGTCCCCACTGACATCAAGTCCTGCCTGGGGAACTGGCAGGGTTCCGAGTGACTACTTTGCTCTGACAACAGAAGCCACATTGCCTCCCTCCCATACACCCACCAAACTCAGTCCGCTGTGATAGAGTTGCGGAGGAATATTTTCCCAATTCAGGGAGAGCAAATAGTCCCACCCCTTCCAGAAGCCACTGGACCCCTTGCACCCTGTACTGTGTGAGTTCTGAGCATGAGCTCCAGAGCTGAGAAGACTGCAGGCGGTAGCTGCGTTCCCCGGCACCTGCTAAGTCTAACTGCTGAGACTTGGAGTTCCCTTTATAATGGGCCAGCTCTCACAGTGGGGCTGGGGAATATACTATGGAGTGAGTCGGTGCTTCGGCCAGTGCGTATGCCTGGGAGGATGGCACCATGAGCTCACTCTCAGCTGTGAATCAGCTAGTTCACCCTGGCAGAGAGCAAAGTCGGGACTGGGAACACACCAGCCAACACCCCCTCTCCCGCTGACTGTAGCCAGTGGTGCTTCATCATGCCCGTCTTGGGTGTCATACTGGACTCTGCCTCGCCCACAAATGGTGGCCAGAGCTTCCTGGCTCCAGCTGCCACATACCCCTGGAGCCTTAGGTACCTCACCAAGCCTCAGAGGCATGTCTCTAGGAATAAATCCTTCAATTAAAAAAAAAAACAAAGTCCTCCAGAAATGATAGAAACCAGAGATCCCCCAGATGCACAAGAATATTATAGCAACACAAGAAATAAGGACAAGTAAGGCAATATGACTCCCCAAAACAAACATAATAATACATTAATATCGTACCATAAAGAGGGGGAGATCGATGAAATGCCAGAAAAATAATTCAAAAGAATGGTTGTAAGTGTAACCCATAAGCTGTACTTTGGAAATTTATATTCATTAAATAAAAGTTTAATAAATGAAAAAAAAAAGAATGGTTGTAAGGTTACTCAAAAATAAACAGTTAAATGAAAAAAGGAAATCAGTGCATAACAAGGACTAAAAATTCAGCAAAGAGAGATAGCAAAAAAAGAATGAAAGGGCCAGCATTTTGGTGTAGTGAGTAAAGCTTCCACCTGTAATGTAGGTGGTGTGAGTTCGAGTCCCTACCACTCCACTTCTGATCCATGTCCCTGCTAGTATGCCTGGGAAAGCAGCTGGAGGAACGTCCCAAGTGTTTGGGCCCTTGCACCTATGTGGGAGACCCAGAACATGCTCCTGGCTACTGGCTTTGGACTGGCCCAGCTCCAGCCATTGGGCCATTGGGGGAGTGGGTCAGTGGATGGAAGATATCTCTTTCTCTCCGTGATTCTGCCATTCAAATAAATGAATTTTTTTAAAAAAAAAAGACCCAACAGAAATATTAGAAATGATGTATTTAATTAGTCCAATAAAAATACAGACTTATGAGACAGAAAAAAAAAGAAAATCCAATCTAGAAAACTAGTCTTTTGAAATATCTGAAGAGCCTATGAGAGTATTTTAGGCATGGAAAGCCAAGACACTCTGGAAAAAAAAGAAGAAGAAGAAGAAGAAGAAGAAGAAGAAGAAGAAGAAGAAGAAGAAGAAGAGGAAGAGGAAGAGGAAGAGGAAGAGGAAGAGGAAGAGGAAGAAGAAGAAGAAGAAGAAGAAGAAGAAGACCTAAATGAAGGATCTCAGCGAGTGTGATCCCAGTGGAAAGAACGGGGCCATCAAGGTAGGAGGTACCTTTCTCTGAAGGGAGGAGAGAACTTCCACTTTGACTATGACCCTGTCGGAATAAGATCGAAGTCGGCGAACCCTAAAGGCTTCCATAGCCTCGACAACTCATGACTAGAGCCTAGGGAGATTACTGACGCCATAAACAAGAGTGTTAAATTGTTAAATCAACATCAAGAGTCACTGTGTACTTACGTCCCATGTGGGATCTGTCCTTAATGGGTTGTCCAAGGTGAAGTAATGATATAGCTAGTACTGAAACAGTATTTTTACACTTTGTGTTTCTGTGTGGGTGCAAACTGATGAAATCTTTACTTAGTATATACTGAAGTGATCTTCTGTATATAAAGATAATTGAAAATGAAAAAAAAAAACCCTTGGTGTTAAATTGGAAATTACATAGAAAAGTAATCAATCTTTTTAAAAAAATATCATGCAGCATCTCTATCATTAATGTGCTGTACACTGTTATTTAATGCTATAACTAGTACTCCAACAGTATTTTTTTCACTTTGTGTTGCTATGTGAGGGCAAACTGTTGAAATCTTTATATATACTAAACTGATTTTCTGTATATAAAGAGAATTGAAAATGAATCTTGATGTGAATGGAAGGGGAGAGGGAGCGGGAGAGGGGAGGGTTGTGGGTGGGGGGGATGTTATGGGGAGGGGGGAAGCCTTTGTAATCCATAAGCTGTACTTTGGAAATTTATATTCATTAAATAAAAAAGTAAATATGGCTGATCTGTACAGTGATCTGCCCTCAAGGAGACCCAACAGGCCAGTCCACTGCAGTGGCTTTCAATGTGGTAAGCCTGGGCTTCAGCAGAAGTCAGCTTGTGAAGAGCCCTGGCAGCTATGCCAAGAGTTGGATCCCTGGAAATGGACCTGCCCTGGAGTCGAAGGATGCCCAGGTCAGAGCCACAGATCTTATTGGCTCTAAGCTGAAAAGCCCTTCACTCAGCCCAACTTCCAAAGTGACCACTGCAGCTGAGGGGATGGCCAAGTAGGGTCAGCAACATTGCAGGCAGAACTGTAAATTTCTTGTTAGAGATGCCACCTGCCTTTACCTGGCCAGCTCTCCTCCCAGGCCAGCCAAGTAATGAAAGTCAACAGAACGCCTTCCCCTAGGAGGTTCACACCTCCCTTAGGGTATACCCCATGTGAAGAGATAGATAGGTCTGGGCCTCTTAACTTACAAGGCCTAAAGCCCAACAGATTATTATCAAGCCCCTTCTATCAGGTTCTATTTGCCTCTCAATCAGAAAACTTAATTGTAGCTTAGACAGCACCTTTCTTAGCTCCTCTAATAATGACTCTGTCCTTTGTTCTAGACCCTGTCTAGCGCACTTGGGCCTCATTCCTTCGTAATCATAACCTCTACTCTACCATCAATGGCTCTACTCCCAACCTGTGTGTACTGATGGTCCTCTTCCCCACTTAATGCTGTATAATTGTTCAAACCTGGTAAATGCCACTCTTAGGATCATTGGTTACTATCCTCACTCTGTCTTTTATGACCTTGTCTAAATATGATCAGAGTTGGCAAACTTGGAAGGCTTCCATAGCCTTGGCAACTCATGACGACAGCCTAGGGTGGTTACTGGCACCATAAACTAGAGTGTCAATTTGTTGGGTCAACAACAGGAGTCACTGTGCACTTGCTCCTCATGTGGGATCTCTGTCCTTAATGTGCTGTCCATTGTGATTTAATGCTATAACTAGTACTCAAACAGTATGTTTCACTTTGTGTTCTATGTGGGTGCAAACTGTTGAAATCTTTATACTAAATTGATCTTCTGTATATAAAGAGAATTGAAAATGAATCTTGATGTGAATGGAAGGGGAGAGGGAGTGGGAGAGGGGAGGGTTGTGGGTGGGAGGGAAGTTATGGGAGGGGGAAGCCATTGTAATCCATAAGCTGTACACTGGAAATTTATATTCATTACATAAAAGTTAAAAATAATAATAAAATAAAAGAAAAAGAAAAATCAGATTGGATCAAAAAAAAAAAAAAGAAATATCTCAGAAAAAAGAAAAAGTTAGTAAAAATAGGAACAGTGTTCAGGATTTATAGGATACCATCAAGCAACCAAATATATGCTTCTTAGGAGTTCCTGAAGGTATAAGGAAAAAAGAATGACTCAGAAAACATTCAATGAAATAACAGATGAAAATTTCCCCAATTTAGGGATAGATATGGACATCCAAATACAGAAAGTGCATAGAACCCCAACTAGGCAATATCAGGAAAGATCCTTTCCAAAACACATTATAGTAAAACATAAAGAAAATATCCAAAAATTTGCAAGACAGAAACACCAGGTCACTTTTTTTTTTTTTTTGACAGGCAGAGTGGACAGTGAGAGAGAGAGACAGAGAGAAAGGTCCTCCTTTTCCATTGGTTTACCCCCCAATGGCCGCTGCAGCTGGTGTGCTGTGGCCAGCGCACCGCGCTGATCCGAAGCCAGGAGCCAGGTGCTTCTCCTGGTCTCCCATGCGGGTGCAGGGCCCAAGAATTTGGGCTATCTTCCACTGCACTCCCGGGCCACAGCAGAGAGCTGGACTGGAAGAGGAGCAACCAGGACAGAATCCGGCGCCCCGACCGGGAGTAGAACCCGTGACTAGAACCCGGGACTAGAACCCAGTGTGCTGGTGCCGCATGCAGAAGATTAGCCTATTGAGCCACGGCGCCGGCCATCAGGTCACTTTTAAAAGAACTCCCATCAGATTGACAACAGATTCTCAACAGAAATGCTACAGGCCAGGAGAGAATGGAGAGATACAGTCCAAATTCTAAAAGGAAAAAACTGCCCATCCAGAATACTTTATCCAGTGAAGCTGTCATTCCTTCATAGTGAAATAAAGACCTTCTAAAACAAGCAAAAATGAAGAAATGATACAAATGAAACTGAAGGATACACAGCACTCAGAAGCAGAGAAAATCAGCATCACAAAATAACAGGAAGTCAGCAAACCTCATGGTGAAAGAGAAAGATGACTCCACATAAACCACAGGAATATTTATGGGAAAAATGACAACTAGCTTATTACTTATCAAGATTAACCTTGAAGGTAAATGGACTAAATTCCCTAACCAAAATATACAGACTGGCTGAATAAGTTAAAAAAAAAGAAGTCCTGGGGCCAGCGCTGTGGTGCACTGGGTTAACACCCTGGCCTGAAGCACTGGTATCCCATATGGGTGCCGGTTCTAGTCCCAGCTGCTCCACTTCCAATCCAGCTCTTTGCTATGGCCTGGGAAAGCAGTGGAAGATGGCCCAGGTCCTTGGGCCCTTACACATGCATGAGCGACCCGGATGAGTCTCCAGGCTCCTGGCTCCTGGCTCCTGGCTTCAGATCGGGGCAGTTCCAGCTGTTGCGACCAACTGGGGAGTGAACCAGTGGATGGAAGACCTCTCTCTCTCTCTCCCTCTCTGTGCCTCTCCTCTCTCTGTGTAACTCTGACTCTCAAGTGAAAAATAAAAAAAGAAAAAGAAGCCCTCTCTATATACTGCACTCAAATGAAACACGTTTAGTGGCAGGGTGAACAGCTACGCTTGTTGATAAGACCCTCAAATATCTTCAGAGGATGAAAAAAAAGACACATTAATGAAAGCAGAACTACCATATTTAGTTGATTGTGTAGGGCAAACATTATGAAGATAATATTTCAGCAAAAGAACTGCATATAAAACTCATATTTTTGACATTTTAATTGAACTGAATTTTGCCTAAGGGAGGAAACGTAACAATACATTTCAAGATGTTGAATATATGCAACAGTTACAAAATACATTTGATGTTATTACAATGGTTACTATGATTCCTCAAAGTTTGCAACACATGAGTAGAGCAGTATTAATGAAGACATTTTGAATGGAACAAAATTAAAGATATTAACTATAAGTGGCCAACTTTAATGATTTCAAACAGTTAATTTGAAATATTAAGGAAAAGCATTTTGATAAAAGACCCATTTGTTTTCCCCAGATTCTGAATGCATATTTGAGTTAAAATTGCTAACCTAAAAAGGATAGCCAGCTACTAATTCTTTATTTGAATATGGTGAAGAATGAGTATAAGCTTATCACCATTTTAAATTAGGAAGAATTTCCATTGCTAAGTAGAATGTGTTATTAATAGCATCCACAGCAATTTATTTTTGTGAACCAGAATTTTTAAACCAATGAAACTAGACACAATGGGAAGAAATAGGACTTAAAGCACAAACCATCATAGTTGTGTGAGTAGCATTGTCCTCACTGGCCTAGCCTGGGATAAATGTGGGAACAGGCACCTGTGCTGTTACAAGGAAGGCAATCCTATTTAATAGTAAGTTTAATACAGGTGACAGGAAGTACTGCCTCCTGCTTCAGGTTTGTAATCTACCTTTCCCTGCATTTGTATCTTTCTGGATGACAATGAAGAGCATCTTGTGGCAGGAAAGGTCAAAAGATGTTTACTTTATATTAAAGCCAACACTTTCAGTGGGTTGTTTATAGCTGTGGTTTGGATATTAGATCGATGTCAAATGTACCCCAAAAGACCCATGTGTTGAAGGCTTGGTCCCCAAAGTCTTATGTTAATGGCACTAAGATGTTGGAGACTTAATCCGATTTTGGTTTGAAGATTTGGTCTTCGGGAGGTGGTTGAGTTGGGTTGGGTCGTTAGGGTGGAGGCCTCGTGACTGAATCATGGTGGCTTTATTCAAAGAGATGCAGGCAGTTGCCCAAGACTCCAAGACTCACTCCTGCTTGCCACAGGATGTTCTGCACTGCCGGGGCACTCTGCCAGCAAGATGCCATCACCAGATGCTAAGCTGTTGCTCCCTGATCTTGGACTGTGAAGCCCCCAAACTGTGAGCCAAAATAATTCCTCACCCGTCCTGCGTAGGTAGCTTGCTTCAGGGATTTCGTTATAGTGATGGAAAGCTAATACATTTATGTCTATGATTCCACCTGCTGTAAACCCACTGCAGCCAGACTCTGCCCTCAGCAGGTTCTCCGACATCCCAACTCATATCTCACAGCTTTCAGCTCCTTTTCTGTGTCTGTCTTTGCTTTTTCTGTGCTGCTGATCTTGTTGCCTGGATACCACTTTTATTTCATTTTTGTACCACTGTTAAAAAATAACACTTTTTGTTATAAAAGTAAAAATGGGGGCTGGCATTTGGTCTAGCAATTAAAACACCAGTTAGGACACCCATGTCCAACTTCACAGGGCCTGGATTTCACTCCTAGCTCCTGATTCCAGCTTCCTGCTAATGTAGACCCTGGGGAGGCAGCAGTTATGGCTCAAGTACTTGCATTCCTGCCACTCGTGTGGGAGACCTGGACTGAGTTCCTGGCTTTGGCTCCTTGCCATTGCTGGCATTTATTTGGAAAATAAACCAGCAGATGGGAGCTCTAAATGTGTGTGTGTATATGTGTGTCTGCTTCTCCAATAAATAATTTTAAAAAATATTTAGTGACAAATAAACTTACCTATAACCCCACTGGAAATCACTGTGAATATTTTGTGTATAACCTATCATGTTTAATATATGTATTTTTTCTTTTTTTAAATATTTATTTTGTTTATTTGAAAGTTGGAGTTACAGAGAGAGGTAGAGACAGAGAGAGGTCTTCCATCCGCTGGTTCACTCCCCAGATAGCTGCAACAGCAAGAGCTGTGCCAACCCGAAACAGGAGCCAGGAGCCTCTTTCAGGTCTCCCACATGGGTGCAGGGGCCCAAGGACTTGGGCCATCTTCCACTGTTATCCCAGGCCATAGCAGAGAGCTGGATCAGAAGAGGAGCAGCCGGGACTAGAAATGGTGCCCATATGGGACGCTGGTGCTTTAGGTCAGGGCTTTAACCCGCTGTGCTACAGTGCCATCCCCAATATATGTATTTTTTTCAACTTTTATTTAAATATGAATTTCTAAAGTACAACTTTTGGATTATAGAAGTTTTCCCTCCTATAACCTACCCCCCACCCACAATCATCCCATCTCCCACTCCCTCTCCCATCCCATTCTTCATCATGATTCATTTTCAATTATCTTTATATATAGAAGATCAACTTAGTATGTACTAAAGTAAAGATTTTTAACAGACTGAACCCACACAGACACACAAAGTATAGAGTACTGTTTGAGTAGTAGTTTTACCATTAATTCACTTAGTACAACACATTAAGGGCAGAGATCCTACATAGGGAGTAGGTACAGTGACTCCCATTGTTGATTTAAGAATTGACACTCTTATTTATGATGTCAGTAATCACCTGAGGCTCTTGTCATGAGGCTATGGAAGCCTCTAGAGTTCACAAACTCTGATCTTATTTAGACAAGGCCATAGTCAAAGTGGAAGTACTCTCCTCCTTCAGAGAAATGTATCTCCTTCTTTGATGGCCCGTTCTTTCCGCTGGGATCTCACTCACAGAGAATCTTTCATTTAGGTCATTTTTCTTGCCACAGTGTCTTGGCTTTCCATTCCTGAGAAACTCTCATGGGCTTTTTAGCCAGATCCAAATGCTTAAGGGCTGATTCTGAGGCCAGAGTGCTGTTTAGGACATCTGCCATTCTATGAGTCTGCTGTGTATCTCGTTTCCCATGTTGGATCATTCTCTCCTTTTTAATTCTACCAGTTATTAGCAGACACTAGTCTTGTTTATGTGATCCCTTTGACAATCCTATCATTATGATCAATTATGAGATCACTTTGATTAGTAAGATAACATTGGTACATGCCACCTTGATGGGATTGAATTGGAATCCCCTGGCACGTTTCTAGCTCTACCATTAAGTATAAGTCTGAGTGAGCATGTACCAAACTGTACATCTCCTCCCTCTCTTATTCCCACTTTTATAATTAACAGGGATCACTTTTCAGTTTATTTTAAATGCCTAAGAATAATTGTGTGTTAAGTAAAGAGTTCAACCAATGGTATTAAGTAGGACAAAAAATACTAAAAGGAATAAAATAATAAGTTGTTCCTCGACAGGACAAGGGCTGATCAAGTCATTGTTTTTCATAGTGTTCATTTCACTTCTACAGGCTTCCTTTTAGGTGCTCAGTTAGTTGTCACTGATCAGGGAGAATATATGATATTTGTCCCTTTGGGACTGGCTTATTTCACTCAGCATGATGTTTTCCAGATTCCTCCATCTTGTTGCAAATGACCAGACTTCATTTTTTTTACTGCTGTATAGTATTCTATAGAGTACATAATATTTGTATTTTTAAACATATATGTATTTTAAAACTTAGCACATCTATATCAGTTTAGATAATAAAATTGGGATCATTTAGTGCACAGAAGTACACAGCACTTTCCAGTTTGCTTATTTAACTATGTAAGAAAACTATTCATCTCCTGTATGATTCTTTTTTAAAAACTTTATTTATTTGAAAGTTAGAGTTACAGAGAGGCAGAGGCAGATTCATGCAGAGAGATATCTTCTATCCACTGATTCACTTCCCAAATTGCTGCAACAGATGGAGTTGGGCTGATCCAAAGCCAGGAGCCAGGAGACTGGGAAGAATCCCAGTCTCCCATGTGGGTGCAGGGGTCCAAGGACTTGGGCTGTCTTCTGTTGCTTTTCCAGGCCATAGCAGAGAGCTGGATTGAGAATGGAGCAGCTGGGACTCAAACCAGTGCCAGTATGAGATGTTGGTGTCGCAGGTGATGGCTTTACCAGCTATGCCACAGCACCAGCCCCTGTATTAATTCTTAAACTATATAACACACTACTTTATGTATATATCTATAATGGGTTATCTATCCATTTTCCTGTGGTTGGACATGTGGATAGTATTTTTAAATAATATAACTAAGGGGCTGGCATTGTGACTCAGTGGGTTAAGCTGCTGCTTGCAAGGCCAGCATCCCATATGAGCACAGTTCAAGATCCAACTGCTCCATTTCCAATCCAGCTCCCTCCTAATGTGCCTGAGAAATCAGCAAAGAATTATCCGAGTGCTTGGGCACCTGCCATTAACATGGGAGACCCAGATGGAGCTCCTGGCCCTGGCCCTTCTACTGTGGCCATTTGGGGAGTGAACCAGCTGATAGTACATTACTTTCTCTGTCTCTCCCTGTCTCAGTAACTGCCTTTCAAATAAATACATATTTCAAAAAGATGCACTAGAATCCCATATGGGCACTAGGTCTCCCACACGGGTGCAGGGACCCAAGCACTTGGACCATCTTCTACTGCTTTCCCAGGCCATAACAGAGAGCCAGATGGGAAGTGGAGCAGCCGAGTCTGGAACTGGCACCCATATGGGATGCCAGGGCTTCAGGCCAGGGCATTAACCCACTGTGCCACAGCGCTGGCCCCAATTTGCTCTTCCGATTAATGGGTACTTGAAAATTCTGTGTAGCTTCATGGGTCATTTGTATTTTTTCCTCTGTGAACTGATTTCATATCCATTGCCTATCTTTTTCATTACAGCATGCATCTGTTTTTAAATACTTCGTAAAAACATTATTGCAAAGCAATTCAAATTCATGTCTGACATTATGTTTTGACTTAAAATTTTTTTTTTCTATCACTGAAAATCTTTCTCCTAATAGTGGCTTCATTGGGTGTGTTGATGGTGGGTATTAGTGTCCTTGGGGGCTGGGACTTTGCAAGTTTTTGTAATTATTCCCACCTATCAATAGCCTGATCTATTCCTAGATGACTGTAGAACCTCCTCACTGTTCTCCCAGGTGCCAGGTCCCCCTCGAAGTCCATCATCCCCCACACCACTATGGTTACCCCACTAAAGAAGAGCAAGCGGACTGAAAACCTTTGCTCGGCTCCCAGTCACAGCTTTCAGGGCAGGAGGCTCACTGCTCTGCAACTTCTCCTCCATCAACAACTGTGGGGGGGGGGGGGGGGCTCCTGCCCCAGGGCAGGCTCCGAGTTACCTGCAGGCAGGGTGCTGAGGCCCTGGCTCAGCTGCCTCTCAGGGTCTGATCAGGGGGATGCTTTCCCGGTCACCATGTTCCCCTGCCCTCTGCTGCAATGAAGACAATTGAACCCAAGCGGTGGGAGGTTGCTGCTGGCATTGAGAAACATGGGTGAAGCTGCAGCCTGCGATGATGCCTGCCCAATATGAACCCCAGGTCAAGGCCCTGCTACTTGGCTTCCTACCCAGCTCCCTACTAATGCACCTGGGAAAGCAGTGTAATATGGACTGAGTGCTTGGGCCCTTGCACCTTCGCGGGAGACCAGGATGGTGCCATTTGGGAGTGAACCAGCAGATGAAAGATTCCTCTCTTGCTCTCTCTCTAATTCTGCCTTTCAAATACATATTAAAAAGGGCTTTGGAATAGGACACGTTTGGAGTCCAACTCTTGTTGCCTTGGGGACAGTCTCTCTGGGCCTACTGTCCCCATCTGTACAATGGGAATTCTAAGCGCTAACACCTGCACCCCTTCCTCTCCAGTGCCGGAGAGCACGGTTAAGAGCTCCCTGCGGGCAGGGTCACAGCTCATTCTGTCCTGTATAGCCCCAGCCAGACATGGGCGGCTCAAGGCGCTGCTGATTAAATAAAGATCACACTAATTTTCTGGTTCGCAGCCGAGAGGATGTAGCTGGCGCGGCGCCTCCACCGCGCTGTGGGCTCCCGAGCGTCCCCGCTGGGCCGCCTCCGACTCCCCCCGCGGCGACCCGGAGCCCGGCGGGTGGAAGACGCGGCGAGGCCCCTCCCCGCCCGCTGCCCGCCGCCGTCCAGCTCTCCTTCGGACCGAGCGGGACCCGCGCCCGGCGGGCGAGCCAGCCCCGGACATCCGTCTCCACCTATCCGCGAAGCCTCCGGCCCAGCCCGGCGCCGCGGCGCGGAGCGCACCTGACCCCGGCGGGCGGGGCGCCGGGGCGGGGCGGCGGGGCTGACGTGGCCCGCGGCATGGAGCCGGCGTGATTCATCAGCGGCCGCGCCGGGGCGGCATGGGGGCGAGCGCGGTGGCCGCCTGAGCACCCAGGGCCAGGCAGTGGTGGCGTCCCCGACCCGACTCGCGCGCGCCCCGCGGCTGTCCGCGGCCGGGCCCCCTGCGAGGTCAAGATGGAAGAGATCCTGAGGAAGCTGCAGAAGGAGGCGTCCGGGAGCAAGTACAAAGCCATCAAGGAGAGCTGCACCTGGGCCCTGGGTAAGCGCGCGGAGCCGGGAGCGGTAGCGGGCGCCGGGCACCTGCTCGCCGCCGTGGGAGGGCCGCGCGGGCCGGGGCTGGAGCGAGCCCTGTGCGCGGTGGGTGCAGTCGCCGAGCCTCGGAGGCGCATGCATTTCGAGCGATTTCGAGAGTTGCCTCGGTGGATTGATGTGGGACACGACGATCTTGGCTCGGGCGTGGGCGTGCAGCCGCTCCTCCTCGGGTCCCTTTATTTTCTCCCAAACCTTGCCTGGACCGTGGTCCCCATCCCCGAGTTAGGCAGGACCTCCATCCGCTGGAGACCCAGGGGCCTGACGCCCGAAGCCTATATCCTCGGAGGCGGTGGCGAGCGGAACCAGGAAGGCAGGGCTTGCTTAATTTGATTTTCCTGATACAGGCCGGCTTGCTAAGTATCAGTTTTCACGGGGATCGCCCATGGAAAATAACACCCGGCCGGGATTGTGTGACCACAGCGATGCTGTTGCGGCGTGCCCTTCAGACAGGTGGGGGTTTCCGATGGGTGAGCTAGGCTAGCAAGGAAATAAGTTTCAGGTGGCAAATTTGTGGCAAATTTGCAGAACTCCTTGGGGGTGGGTAGGAGTAAGGAAGACGGTTCAATTAAGCTCGAATTTGGGCAACCGAATGGTCGGTCGCGGTGGAAATGTAGAGAGATCCGGATCCTGCTGAAGGTGCTAGCGATGCTTTTGCCAAAGGAAAGGCCGGGCTGGAAGCAGGCAGCTCTGTGGGTCCCTGGCCTTGCCAAGCCAGCGCGAGATTCCTCAGTTACCACTCCATTAAAAAAAAAAAAATTAGAACCCCTTTCCCTCGAAAGGGAGAAGCAGCCAGCGCTTGTCGTGATAGGAGAGCCTGAAGTGCCACCAGCTGTTTTTCCCGTGAAACGTAGAATTCTGATGGGGTTTGGAGTGACTCAATATTTAGATCTTAATTCTCATGTTTGCGTGTATGTATGGACAATCGTCTCGTCTTTTTTTTTTTAAGCTGTGCATATCATCGTAAAGCTGTTTAGAATATTGTCTAGGAAGTTTATCTTGTAGGTGGAAGCACTTGACCATTTTAGTCTAGCAATTAAAGAAAAAACAGAGCATTTATCTGACAGAGCAGCAAAGCTCTTAAAGCCACAGTACTGTTTTTTGCTTTGCCATTGTCATTCAGCAGTGTGATTCTGAGCTAGATTCCCAAATGCCTCTAATAGGGGTCACAGATGGCTGGGTAACATAATAATGCAGGGCCCAACTGTGCGGCAAACATGCCACTCCTCGTATTCATTATGATTTTGCTGTAAATTCAGCAGATGTAGATAAACAGGGAGGAGGAGAGGCATCGGGTGTTTTTAATGAGTTTGGGATTTGATGTTCAACATCTTGTTTAGTTAAACTACAAGGTTGCTGAGTGTAGGTCCTTGAAGTGACTGGGGAAGCCCAGTGCAGAGGCAGGTGGATTTCCCGAGTGACACCTGCAATCCAGCCAGATGGCCCAAGGGGACAGAGTGCCTTTCCCAGCAATTGCTCTATAATGGGCACGAGGAAGCATAGGTGCATGGCAGAGTTAAATGATGGTGCATGTCATTTGTGACATGGGTTAGAATGAGCAAACCTGGAAAACAGGGGGAAGAAGGGGAAATGAACTTGGGGTGGGGGAGGCAGTTTTGGTAACCTGGAGCAGCTTTGAAAGTCGAGCTTGCCTAAAGAATGGTCAGGGCCATCTTGGCTTATTTATTCCTCAAGCGTGTAATAGGCCCTCCCCTGCCCTGAGCTGGGATACAAGGGTGAATGAAATGCTTGTGGGAGAAGTTTGTTAGAAGGGCATATTGGAGGGAGACTGTAGCATGAACCCAAGCATAAAGATGTGGTCTTTCCCCTGCAGTCCATTCTCCATGCCGCACCAATATTTTATTCTAAAGGACTCATCCTGCCTCACTCCCATGATTTCTTTACAGACTGCCTTGTAAATTCCTTAGAACACATTTCAGAATCTGGCCTCAGCCTCCTCTTCCTCACTGCCCTACCCGGAGCTCACCGACCTGGTGACAGTTCGCTGCCACGCTTTCTTGAACACACTGTGCACAGCATATTTCTCTGCCTTTGCTCATGCAGAGGTCCTTCTGCCAGGAATCCCCTTCCCAAACTCCAAGAAGCCTCATACGTGGAGGAAGAATCCCTGAGAGCCTCAGAATCTGTGACCTTCCTGGGTCACAGTACCTGCTACTTTGGGTTGGAATTGCTTATGAGAGAGTAACTTATGGGCAAGATAATCGAGAAATCTGTTGAATTCAACAGATTAATTAAAACCTTGTTTGAGGCTGGGGTTGTGGTGTAGTGGGTAGGTTCTCCACCTGCGATGCCAGCATCCCATATGGGCACCAGTTCAAGACCCAGCTGCTCCACTTCCAATCCAGCTCCCTGCTAATGGCCCGGGAAAAGTAGCAGAAGATGGCTCAAGTGTTGAGGCCCCTGTCATGCATGTTGGAGATCCCAATAAATTTCCTGGCTCCAGGCTTCAGCCTGGCTCAGTGCAGGCTGAGAGAGAGACCCAGCAAATGGAACATCTCTCTCTCTTTCTCCCTCCCTCTCCCCCTTTCACTCTAACTCTAACTTTCAAGATCAATAGATATTTTTTTAAATCAATATAAACTTAGGACATAGTTTTTTTTTTTCCTGCATTAATAGAATATCCCCAAAAGAACAGTATGAGTACAGTTCTTCTTTTAATGATCTATTTATTTATTTGAGGGGCAGAGTTACATATAGAGAGAGCAAGAGACAGAGAGGTCTTCCACTTACTAGTTCACTCCCTTAATGGTCGCAATGGCCGGAGTTGGGCTGATCCAAAACCAGGAGCCAGGAACTTCTTCCGGATTTCTGCGTGGGTGCAGGGGCCCAAGCCCTTGGGCCATGGTCTACTGCTTTCCTAGGCCATCAGCAGAGAGCTGGATTGGAAGAGGAACTGGCGCCCATATAGGATGCTGGCGCTGCAGGTGGAGGCTTGACCTATTACACCATGGTGCCAGCCCCCATGGGTACAGTTTGACTCAGGAATTACATTCGGTTTTGAGGACCTTGTCTGTTGTTTGAGGGCTGACTGCCATGCTCTTTCTGGATCTTCACAATTGGGCACATGAATCACCATGCTTGGATCACATTTGGGAGAGAGAGGGGCATCTGCCGCTTAGGCCATCCTGTGCGAGAGGGGTCATCTGCCGCTTAGGCCATCATGGGAGAAGGGGCGTCTCCTCTAGGTTTAGATCCTCTCAAGAGGGTAGGTCCCAACCAGTCATTCCTGCACTTTCCTTAGCTGTATGTATTCTTTCCTGCCCCACAGGCTCATGTGAACAACCTCGAACCAGTCCTCGACCATGGACTGGAATGGGCTAAGTGTGTTCAGCCTAGGCCGTGAGTGCCACTGGAATCCAGTGAGGGAAAATTGGTCCCTGGAAGCAAAATTAGAGTGCTGATTCAGAAAGAAGGACAGTGGATGCCTGTCAATCAAAATAATGGATGTTAGCAGTGTGATGGACTCCTTGAGTCCAGGCACTGTTGTTGGTGCTTCTTGGGGGCTTCTGTACCTACAGTTTAAGAAAGGGTTGTTAAGAAATTGCTAAGGAAACTGGGCTTCAAATGATAGTCGCTTTTTTTTTTAACTTATGAAAGTTATATTCATCAATGTTGATTTTAAAACACCAACAAATGTTAGATCAGTGTCAAGATAACGAGGATCAACTGTAGTCTCCCTTCTCAGAGATAACACTGTTGACATTTTGGCACCACACCCTTTTGCAAAGCGCCATATACCACATGTGGCATATTGTCACTTCTTTGTTGTTTTTAAAAGATTTATTTATTTATTTGAGAGGCAGAATTACAGAGGGAGGGAGAGACAGAGGTCTTCCATCCATTGGTTAATTCCCCAAATGGCTGCAATGGCTGGAGCTTGGCCAATCTGAAGCCAAGAATCAGGAGTTTTTACCAGGTTTCCCACTGGGTGCAGGGGCCCAAGGACTTGGGCCATGTTCTACTCCCTTCCTAGGTACATTAGCGGGGAGCTGGATTGGAAGAGGAGCAGCCAGGACATGAACCAGCGCCCACATGGGATGCTGGCACCCCAGGCAGAGGCTTAACCTACTACACCACAGAGCCAGACCCCATCACTTGTTATAAATGTTAATATTTTCTTCTACTTTTTCATTTTTGTCTTTAAGGTATTTTCAACTTTAGCATTTTTCTTCTTTTTTAAGGATTTATTTATTTGATAGGCAGTGTCACAGAAAGAGAGAGAGAGAGAGAGAGAGAGAGAGGTGTCTTTCATCTGCTGGTTCACTCCCCAATTGGCCGCAACAACTGGAGCTGGGCTTATCCGAAGCCAAGAGCTTCTTCTGGGTCTCCAACGTGGGTGCAGGGACCCAAGGACTCGGGCCATCCTCTGCTTTCCTAGGCCATAGCAGAGAGCTGGATTGGACATAGAGCAGCTGGGAGAGGAACCGGCACCCATATGGGATGGTGGCACTGCAGGCAGCAGCTTTACCCGCTATGCCACAGCACCAGCCCCAGAATTTTCTTCTACTTTGTCATCACACCTCCCTGAAAATCAGTGTTCCTAGTGGTGTGTGTGTGTGTGTGTGTATCTTCTGTCTCTCTGGTGCTGTCTGAGGAGTAGAAACGGCTGAGTGGCCTGGGGGTAACTCAGGGAGAGCTGGAAGAGCAGTGTTCATCTTCAGGAACTGGCATTCTTGGAGATCTAGGAGCTGGGACAAGGCAGGATGAAGCAGAATGGCAGAATGGTAGAGCTGGAAGGGACCCTGCCCTCATTTTAGCAAGTTTTATCAGGGGACTAATGTAGAGCGAATTTGGAAAATAAAGGGAGAGGAAATTAGAGGCAGGATCACCAAATAAGGGAGGAAGGATCACCTGTCCAACTGCCACCCTTCTCTGCCCACCTGTGCTTTCCCTCCTAGCTGTGGGTTTTAGTGCCTTCCCAGCCAGACTTCTTCTTTTTAAAATTTTTTTTAGAAAGCTTTATTTATTTAATAAATACAAATTTTATAGGTACAGCTTTTGGATTATAGCGGTTCTTCCCCCTATACCCTCCCTCCCACCCTCAAACCGTCCCAACTCCTACTCTCTCTCCCATCCCATTCTTCATCATGATTCATTTTCAATTATCTTTATATACAGAAGACCAACTCTATACTAAGTAAAGATTTCAACAGTGTGTACCCACACAGACAAAGTATAAAGTCATGTTTGAGGACAAGTTTTACTGTTAATTCTCCTAGTACAACTCATTAAGGACAGAGGTCCTACATGGGGAGCAAGTGCACAGTGACTCCTGTTGTTGATTTAACAATTGACACTCTTATTTATGACATCAGTGATCATCTGAGGCTCTTGACGTAAGCTGCCAAGGCTATGGAAGCCTCTTGAGTTCACAAACTCTGTCAGTATTTAGACAGGGCCATAAGCAAAGTGGAAGTCCAGCCAGACTTCTTGAAATGTCTAGGGATTGTGTCCATGTCCTCACTTTCTACTCTTCCTCTCACTCCAGCCTGCCTCTCATCTCCATGGATGACAGTGAACCCCTCTGGGTGCCCGCTTGACTTTCCTCTGTGGCCACCCCTTCTGGATGTGACCACAGCCCTTGAGTTGCTCTGTCTCCACGGGAGCTGACCACACCCTCAGTTTCAGCGCAGTTTCTGCGTCTATGATGCCCTTGTTTGTCACTAGTCCACATCTGTGCTGACGTCTAAACCACAGGCAGCTTAGCGTCTCTGCTTGAGTGGCCCAGAGGCACTTAACTCAGCAAGTGACCAAGTGCTCTTCCCCACCCCGCCACACTCACAAACCTCATTCACCTATGGGGCTTCCAGTCCATCAGCTGATACTGTTACCTGCCCGGGTATCAACCAGACACGCGGAGTCTTCCTCGATACATTTCTGCCATTCTACCTTGTCCATCACCCACGGGCTGCTCATTTTTGCCCCCTAACTAGGTCTCAGGCCTGTCTAGTTCTCTCTGCCTCTGTGCCAGTTACCTCCCTTTCTTACCTGGACTTCTGCAACAGCTTCCTGTCATTTTTTTTTTCCTTTGGTCTGGTCTTTAAAAACTATTTTTCAAGCAGTGCCACCTTGGAAGCCCCATTCTGATCAGTACCTCTGCATTCAGACACTGGCATCCCACCACAGTGAAGACCAGAATCCTCACTGGCTTTGGTCAAGCCCTGCATGGCCTGACTCCTGTCCACCCCACAGCCTTGTCCTGCACCAGCCTCCCCGTAGCTCTCTGAATTTCAGACATACTGACCTTTCTTTTCTTTTTTTTTTTTTTACAGGCAGAGTGGACAGTGAGAGAGAGAGAGACAGAGAGAAAGGTCTTCCTTTGCCGTTGGTTCACCCTCCAATGGCCGCCGGCTGCCAGCGCACCGCGCTGATCCGAAGGCAGGAGCCAGGTGTTTATCCTGGTTTTCCATGGGGTGCAGGGCCCAAGCACTTGAGCCATCCTCCACTGCACTCCCGGGCCATAGCAGAGAGCTGGCCTGAAAGAGGGGCAACCGGGACTAGAACGTGGTGTGCCAGCGCCGCTAGGCAGAGGATTAGCCTATTGAGCTGTGGCGCCGGCCATACTGACCTTTCATGAACTCATGTATACTGTACTCTCTTATTTTTCATAAGTAACCAAATATTTGGTGAGCACCTACTATGTGCCAGGTTCCATGCCGTGCACTGGGGATGCCAATAGGGAGCAAAATAAGCATGAAGGCCCTATCCTGCCTTCATGGAGCCGTTTGTAGTTAATAATCAAGATGAATAAAGTACACATGACAGTTCATAGTGCTATGAGCTAAATAAAGGAAAACAGAAAGCAGCCAAGAAAGATAGCCTGGAGGGAAGGGGGGTTGTATTTTAAATAGGGTGGACAGGGAAAGCCTTACAGAAAGGAAGTTCTGAGGCAGGGAAGTATCCAAATCTATGGACTTCGCTTTTGCTTACAATGAGAGAGAGTGGAAAGGGGAAAAGACGAGCTGGGACTTGGGTCTTCAGAGGATCTCTCAAGCTACTGTGATGAGAAGACAGTGCAGCTGCTGGGGGCTAGACCTGAAAGCAGGAAGCCCTGGGCGGGGGGGCCACTGAAGTCATCCAGAGAGCAAAGATGGCGGCTGGGACCAGTGGAGCAGAGGAGGGTGGATTTTATTTTGAAGTCTTGATGTGCTTGGAACTTGGCACGCCCCCCTCCTTGCCCAATTTACACAGCCCATTTTCAGTCTCATCGCCCCTTGCGGGAAGCCCTGACCACCACAGTCCACAGTGGGATCTGTTGTATTTTGGTTTCATTTCCTGAGTTTTCCTTCTTGGTATTCATCAGAGTTTGAAACTAGAACGCATACTCTGTGAATTCCCCTGCCGCGTCTGTCCTTGGCATTTTTGGGTCCCTAGCTCCGTGCCTGGACCAAGATGAAATCAGTGAGTCAAGGAAGGGAGACGGGAACTGGCAGTCTGGGGACTGATTCAGGCTGTTAATGGTCCTTTTTTCATTGGCTCCTGGCAGGAATTCCATGAGGTGGGCGTTCGAGGCCTATTTAGCAAGATGAGAGAACTGAAGCTTAGAGGGGGAAAACGCTTTGTCCCCACCTCACGGTATCACAGCTGGCAGGGACCCAGAAACAGAACATGGTTCTCGTTGCTTTCTTTCTCTGTTGGTTCCTCCACGGGTCTCTCTCTCTCTGGGTTATTGTTGGGTCCTGCAGGCTGAAAGTCAAGCTGCAGCCGTCCCCTCCTTGAGCTCTGGGCCCTCTTTGCCTTGGGTTCCATGCTTATCACTGCAAGTCTAGGGGAGGGCTCTCCTCTGCTGCACTCATAGTGGGCCTGCTTGGAGTTGTCGTGACTTCTACACAGCTGCCCTTTGTTCTACCTCGGTGTTAATTATTTGTACAACTGGGCCCTGTTACCCATCCTGAGTTGGCTATAAAACCCCTCTGCCCAGTGAGGAAAGTTGCCCAGTTGATTTTATCGTTCAGTCTTATTACCTCTCTTGGGCAAGCAGCATCACATTGTCCTGGGTGCTGGCCTTGGAGCTGCTCCCTGGCCTTGCATCTCAAGGCTTCATTTATTTCTCATTCTCTCTCACCCTCAGCCCTGACCTCAGGCCTCCCACCTCCTCCCCTGGCCTCACTGTAAGCGCCACCACCCCCGCTGAGCTCATCTTTCTGTCTGCTCATTGCTTTCCTCCAGTCCTCTGTTTTGGCCCTTTGGTCACAACAGGCTGATCCTATCATGCTTTGGTCCTTTAGGCCTGGGACCAGGGGTATGTTTGGGATCTGTTGTTCTCTCTAAACTCTTAGCAAGATGAGAAAAAATGTTTCACCTTATCCAGGCAAAGTAGTTCAAATTGACAAAGCTTTTGAGTCTAAGGAGTTAAGAGAGGAGCCAACACAGTTTGACCTGAAAAATTGGACGCAAGTAGGAGTGATTGAAATAGAATAGTGCTTTGGGAAGAGAATAGTGAATTTATGTGAGTAATCCACAAACATTGGTAAAGTATTGAATATCCAGGTTGATTAATGAGATTTGGGCTGAGCCTTCCAGTCAGTATCCTTAACTACAGCATGATTTTACAAAAGTTTAACCTACCGTGTTATAAACATGTGAGTGAGAATAAGATGTTGCATAAGGTATCTTGTGAACTTGAAAGTCTTCCACAAGCATGAGTTATTGTTTAAGGATATTGAAATGGCTATTTTCAGGAAGCCAGCTTTCGTTTCTCTATTTTTATTGCAAGAATATACTTTCTTAGCCAGTTATAACTAAATTTAATTAGCATTCTGGTTCTGGTTAGGAATTTAACTATCCATTCTTTGTCCCTGTAGGGAAATGTGTCCTAGTTTTCAATCTTTCCTTCTCTGATAGTGAGGCAAAGTCTGGGGAAGTCTCCAGGGTATCAGAGCAGAGGGATCTTAAAATATGGATGAGTTGTGTGCATAGCATTGAGAATTGACTCATTTATAATTATAGGAATTCCCAGGGGAAAAAACTAACAGTGAAAACCGTGTACAGTATGGATTCTGAGTCTTTATCTATTTTTAACTTCTTTTTTTCCCCTTGCAGAAACTCTGGGTGGTCTGGATACTATTGTCAAGATCCCTCCCCATTTGCTGAGGTAAGAGATGGAAACTGTTATATAGCCCAGGTAAACATTGCCCAAAGGTCACCCGGAAGGCCCAGCTAACTCAGCTGGTTTACAGCATTTTACCTGTTGCCTGTTGATATCTATTTTTTTTTAATTTAACTTTTATTTAATGAATATAAATTTCCAAAGTACAGCTTATGGGTTACAATGGCTTCCCCCTCCCAAAACTTCCCTCCCACCCACAACCCTCCCCTTTCCCGCTCCCTCTCCCCTTCCAATCACATCATGATTCATTTTCAATTCTCTTTATATACAGAAGATCAGTTTAGTATATATTAGGTAACGATTTCAACAGTTTGCCCCCATATAGCAACACAAAGTGAAAAAAAATACTGTTGGAGTACTAGTTATAGCATTAAATAAGAGTGTACAGCACATTAAAGACAGAGGTCCTACATAATATTTTTTTAAAAAAATAATTAATTTTCTATGCCATTTCCAATTTAACACCAGGTTTTTTTTTTTTTCATTTCCAATTATCTTTATATACAGAAGATCGATTCAGTATATAATTAGTAAAGATCTCATCAGTTTGTATCCACGCAGAACCACAAAGTGTAAAAATACTGTTTCAGTACTAGTTATAGCATCACTGCACATTAGACAACATATTAAGGACAGATCCCACATGGGATGTAAGTACACAGTGACTTCTGTTGCTGACTTAACAATTTGACACTCCTGTACATGGTGTCAGTAATCTCCCTAGGCTCTAGTCATGAGTTGCCAGGGCTATCGGCGACAACTGAGCACCAAAGGGGAAACCTGTTGAAGTGAAATGGACACTATAAGAAACAATGACCTGATCAGCTCTTGTCCTGACTCTAGATGTACAATGTAATACTTTATCCTTTTTAGTATTTGTTGTTGTTGTTGTTCTAATACTAGTGGTTGAACTCTGTAATTAACACACAATTATTCTTAGGTGTTTAAATTTTAACTGAAAAGTGATCCCTGTTAAATTTAAGAGTGGAAAAAGAGAGGGAGGAGATGTTCAATTTGGGACATGCACAATCAGACTTGCCCCAAATGATGGAGTTAGAAATGTGCCAGGGGATTCCAATACAATCCCATCAAGGTGGCATGTACCAATGCCATCTAAATAGTCCAAGTGATCAATTTCAGTTCACATTGGATGACTCTGATAGGTCTAAGAATCAAAGGGATCACACAAACAAGACAAGTGTCTGCTAATACTAACTGATAGAATCAAAAAGGGAGAGAACGATCCAACATGGGAAGTGGGATACACAGCAGACTCATAGAATGGCAGACGTCCTAAACAACACTCTGGCCTCAGAATCAGCCCTTAAGGCATTCGGATCTGGCTGAAGAGCCCATGAGAGTATTGTAGGCATGGAAAGCCAAGATACCATGGAAAAGAAAAAAAAAAAGAAGACCTAAATGAAAGATCTCTGTGAGTGAGATCCCAGTGGAAAGAACGGGGCCATCAAAGAAGGAGGTACCTTTCTCTGAAGGGAGGAGAGAACTTCCACTTTGACTATGACCCTATCGGAATAAGATCAAAGTCAGCGATATCTATTTTTTTAACCTGTATGAACTGGGATTATTTCATGAGATTAGCATGATGGGGACCTGATTGGTTGATCACCCACTGTCAGTGGAATGCGTGAAGTCTGTAACCCAAAGGAACTAACCAGGATATTCAATGGTGAAAGTATCAAGTTGGTTAAGGAGAGAGATGATCAGGACTTCAGTGAGGTAATGATCAGCAGGAGGCTCTTCCCCTGCTGATTAGAAAACAGCGCCCCTGCTGGCAGGAAGCAGCCCTACATGGGGTGGGGTAGATTTCAGCTCTGTTAACCTATGGAATTGCCGAGGTGCCAGGAGGCTGGTGCCTGCTCCCACAGCTCATCTCCACAGCACCCCTGAAAACTGAGCCCCTTTCTCCACTTTCCTCAACTCTTCCTAAACCTGTTTTCCCTCTGATTGTGAGAGAAACGCACGTCCTTTGTGGAAAATTTGGGAAGAACAAGAACAAAGGAGAAATTTGTTCACAATTACAGGACAAAGCATAAAGCATTGCCAGCCACCTAAGGATAGCCACTGGAAACAGCTTATTAGATTTTAACCGTCTATTTCTACTCACTTGTGTTTTTACAAGTTAATATGAAATTTCTTTACAATTTTATCTCTTGTTTTTTACTTGGTAATGCCAATATATGTTCTTCAAATGAAAATACTATGCATTTTCTCATTATACAAGGGTACTTTAAAAAGTTAGTAGAAAGAGGAAAGAAAAGATAAATTTATTTTGGTGCGAATATTTTTTGAAATCCTTTATGCATAGTGTGCAATTTTTCCAGGTACTTTTTAAAGACTGCTCGTATGACTGCTACATAATTTATTTAGATGTTTTTCTATTATTGAGCATTTGGACTGTTTCCAGGGTTCTCCTTGAGATTATAAAAAATATTGAACATAGAGTCTGGTTTCTGTATTGTCAGAACACTGTGATTTATGAGGCATCTTCTCTTCAAATAGACTGAACAAGAGTTATGTTTCCGCCTTTTTAAAAAATTCATTATTTCTCCTATAGCATCTGCTACAAACTCACATATTAGAAAGGAATTTATGTGTTAATCCAACTGAATGCATCTTTGTGTGTATAAAGCTTGTAAAGGAATGGAATAGCAACAACATATTTGTCTCAAGGAGAGTTCTCCAAGAAGAGGAATATTTTTCAGAGAGCTGTGTAGGAATGGGTGGGAAGTCAATTTCCTCGACCCCAACTTTTATGAGTACCCTTTTTAAACAAAGATTGACTGCAAAACTGATGTTGCCACGTCTCCTTCGCCATCCATATTTTACCATCACTTTTTTCCTTGACAGAGGATAAGTGTGATTGTTATCCATCCTGAATCTTTCTGATAGGTGTTTTTCTGGAGTATGAAAATGTCATCCCACAGCCACAGGTCTATAAAAATATTAGTATCCGTGTTGGGAAAGTGAATGGTTGGAAGAACCTGGAAACACATCTTTTTGGAAGTTAGGTAGTTTTGAGTTCTTAGCTTTCAGGAACATTAAAGGAGGACCTGATCTAGATATAAGATGATGGACAGGCCGGCGCCGCGGCTCAATAGGTTAATCCTCCGCCTTGCGGCGCCAGCACACCGGATTCTGTCCCGGTTGCCCTTCTTCCAGGCCAGCTCTCTGCTGTGGCCCGGGAGTGCAGAGGAGGATGGCCCAAGTGCTTGGGCCCTGCACCCCATGGGAGACCAGGAGAAGCACCTGGCTCTTGGCTTCGGATCAGCGCGGTGTGCTGGCCATTGGAGGGTGAACCAACGGTAGAGGGAAGACCTTTCTCTCTGTCTCTCTCTCTCTCTCACTGTCCACTCTGCCTGCCAAAAAAAAAAAAAAGATGATGAACAAAAAAATTTTTTAAAGATACGTACCCTCCTTTGTAAACAAGGTTTCTTACTGCTTACATCTATAAAAAGGAAAGAGAAAAGGTATGAAATTAATTCTTAACCTTGCTTTACTATAGCAATAGGTAATCTTCATTTATAAACATACAAACCAATTGAAGGAAAAATAAAAGCCCTATCTATTTCTTTGGAAATGAATTCCTAATAAAATTGTATTTTCCCTGTTAACTACATTAACATTCTGATAGATAATTATTAATGTTCTTTGAATAAATTATGTACATTAGTAATGATAGCTCACAATTAAAATCAAACACTTTGTCTATGGTCACAGAAAATTTTTTAAAATTGCTTTATATATTACTTTGTTATAAAGAGGTATAATAGGGAGATTAATAAAAGCCTTCCAAGGATAAAGCAGTGAAAGAAAATTCTTTTAGTGGAATGGACACATGAGTTCATGAAGAAAAACTCTCCTGCTAAAGGAGAGTTTGTTCATGTATTTTTTTTTTTTGATGGATGAAGATGTCATAAATTGCTGTGGTATTTAGGTTTTGGGAGTTCTGTTTAAAGAGTGATATGTTTTAATTAAAAATTCTAATAATTCCAATGTGCCAGAATTACAGCCTTGCAATTAATTAAAATCATGATGAAAAAAATTAAATGTCAACTTGATATGTGGAAAAGCAGAATTCTAGAATTTTCTTAGTGGCTTAATGAGCAAAAATATATATCCTTGCACCTGCTCTTAAAGGTTGCTTCCTTGTTTACAGAGTGTTGTTTAATGTGATGGTTTAGTCCGAGCTTTCTGTGGCTCTGGGTTTGTGATGAAAAGGCAAAGGGATGATGATGTCAGAAGTTCCTGGCCCCACTGGTTGGGAATGTTTGTCAAAAGGCATCTAGTAGTTTCCAACTCATGGTGTGTAGGGGGTGGGGGGTGGGGCATTGAGTTAAAGAAGAAACATTTGTAATGGGCCCAAAGTCTTCCTTTTAGCCATTTAGCTGCACTTTGTTCATTGGTCTTCAGCCTTACCCTGGAGCCCACTAGCTATCTTGTATGCCAACAGGAGATTATCACAAAATTGGTGGGAGGGCTGCTGAATGAGGGGCAGTGGATAAATATATGAACAGAGTCTTTGCATATCTTCTCCATGATTGGAAACAAAATCCCGAGCATTTACCTTTATGATAAAGAGCTACTGATGACATTATCCTTATCCACAAAATGTTGTGCATGATTGTAGTTCAGGTGCACAATGCGAGCTACCAAGCATTCATGTACAAAGGAATGACCCTTATGAATGAGACAAAGCAAATGTGGATCTTGTACTCATAGTTTTTTTTTTTATTTTAATTTTTAAAAATATTTATTTGTTTGCAAGGCAGAGTGACAGGGAGAGAGGGAGAGACACAAAGAGAGATATTCCATCCACTGGTTCATTGCCTTATGGCCACAATAGCCAGGTCTGGGCGAGGCCAAAGCCAGGAGCCAGGAACTCCATCCAAGTCTCCCATGTGGATGGCAGGAGCCCAGGTACTTGGAGCATCCTCTGCTGCCTTCCCAGGTACATTAGCACGGAGCTGGATCAGAAGTGGAGTAGCAGGGACTTGAACTGGTGCTCCGATATGGAATGGCTTAATCTGCTGCTGCACAATACCAGCCCCAAAGTTGCTTTAGTATTATTATCATCATCATTATTATTATCATTATTATTTTGAGGGAGAAGGAGAAAGCCATATAAAGCAAGGAAACACTCTATTGTGCTAGCAAGTGTGAATTTATTATAGAATTTTATATGTGTAGGGAGATTTCAGTTTGGCTGTGATTTCACAGTAGTGGGAAGCCTCTCAAATCTTTTTGTGGAATATAAGAGGAATCTATAATTAAAGCCCAAAAAAGCTCTTGAGTCAATCAGAGTGAAAGTTACTGTGTGATGCTGCTATTAGGGAAGTGATGTAATGAGAAGCCATGTGGTAATGGGCTTCTCCCCCTACTGTCAATCAGTCCTATTTATTTATTTATTTATTTTAAAAATTTATTTTATTTATTTGAAAGACAGAGTTACACAGAGATGTTGAGACAGAGAGAGGTCTTCCATCCGCTGGTTCACTCCCCAAATGGCTGCAACAGCTGCACTGATCCGAAGCCAGGAGCCAGGAGCTTCTTCCAGGTCTCCCACATGGGTGCAGGGGCCCAAGCACTTGGGCCATCTTCTCTTTCCCAGCAGAGAGCTGGATCAGAAGTAGAGCAGCTGGAATTAGAACCAGCGCCCATATGGGATGCTGGCACTTCAGGCCAGGGTTTTAACTTGCTGTGCCACAGCACCGACCCCAATAGGTCCTCTTTTAATCCTTTGATTCATCTTGCAGGTACCCTACACTCTGTCCAGTCATTATGTTTACACGGCATCCTTCCGTTTTAATATCTGCTCCAAAAAAAATCTAGACACTATAAATGTTTGCTCATGAGAGAGGACTTAAATGTGTGTGTGTGTGTGTGTTTAAAGATTTACTTATTTATTTGAAAGTTAGAGTTACACACAGAGATGGAGAGGCAGAGAGAGAGAGAGAGAGAGAGAAAGGTCTTTCAACCGCTGGTTCACTCCCCAGTTGGCCACAACAGCCAGAGCTACACCGATCCAAAGCCAGGAGCCAGGAGCTTCTTCCAATTATCCCACGTTGGTGCGGGGGCCCAAGGACTTGGGCCATCTTCTACTGCTTTCTCAGACCGTAGCAGGGAGCTGGATCAGAAGTGGAGCAGCCGGGACTCAAACAGGCGCCCATATGGAATGCTGGCATTGCAGGCAGCAGCTTTATCCACTATGCCACAGCGCCAGCCCCTGAACATGTTATTTTTTATACTGATATTTAATATATGCGAGAAAACCCACATTTATAAGCCATCTTTTGCATTCTCCTGATTTTGTATTCAAGTTTTTTTTTCCCATTTCTGCTATACAGTCACCTGGAAGTGATTATTTGCAGATTTTCTTATTGTTTATTTTGGAAAAGGCTACAGGGATCATTGAAAATCTTGAATCCTTTAGATACCATGTTTCCCTTATTTCCTTCTGCCACTGGTTGATTGCTTTCATGTTACATGCATTACCATTACCATGTTGATAAATAATTACTAATGTTTTCAACAGCTGTGTCCATTAGTCTGCATAGCTCAAGTCAGAAGAGCCCTTAAGCGACCTGTGTTGTATTATCTTTCCTCTTTTTCCTTTTGCCAGTCAATCACTCTCAGAACTTGGATAAACCTAAGTCCAAATGTCAACTGCATGATGGATGTCACTGATGCATAGGCTACCCTGGGGGAGGAAGCCAAGATAGTACATTTGGAGTGGATTTAAGAAAGTGGTCAAGAGACATTGCTTGTCTGTGCCCCAGACTCTTTCATGGAGCAGATGTCCACTGTCACTGTTGGGGGTGGGGATAGACATTCATGCAGAGCTGAGAGTCGGCGTCACAGATGGCGGAGGATTCAGGGAACCCATCCTGTGAGATGTTTCCTAAAGTTAGTAGACAGTCATGGGAAAAGCTTTCTACCCTGTGTGCCCTTCATCTTGTTTTTGACCTTGGAGTAGATTTTAAGAGTCATGACTGCATTCTCATTGTCTTTGCTTGTTTCTGACCTCTTAAACTTCAAAGTCTTACACGTGTCTTTGCAGGGTTTTATAAAACCTATGAAACATGGGGCCATTGTAGTATCCCCAAACTTCCTCATTTCAGGCTGTGCCTACGGTCACCTGCTCCATGTCCTCTTCCTTTTACAAGCAAAAGTCAACTCAGGGTGTCCTCTAACGATGACAAGCACCTCTGACCCAGGCAAGTTTGCACTCATAGCCACTGGCTTCATCATGGTTAGGCACTGGTGTTTCAACCAGCGGCTGGGACCTGGAAACTCCGGATTAGGAACTGGCTAAGTCTGGTCAGGCTCCTGTAACAAATCAATGTAGGTCAGATGGCTTTTTCATAATAGAAAATTTACTTCTCCCCGTTCTGAAAGGCAGAAATCCAAGATCTGGGTGCCAACATGGTCACGTGCTGGTGATAGTGCTTTTCTGGCTTGCAGACTGCCTACTTCTCCCATCATCCTCAGGCATCTGTTAAAAGGGCACCAATGGTGAAGACCTCACCTCATGTCCTAGTCACCTCCCCAAAGGCTGCACCTCCCGATACCATCACCTTGGAGTTTGGGGTCTCAACATTCGGATTCTGAGGGAACACAAACATCACACTATAGCATTAGTTGTTACTGGGAAATGTTTTCTGCTCCCTGACCACCTGCTGTTTCACCTGCTCAACCCTACACCCCCTGCTGGTCCTCAGTGGTTTGAGAATCAAATGAATAGAGCCGAAAGAACCTGGTCAACTTCATGGACTTTTCTGAACGGCTGTGGTTTCTGTTGTGAATTCTCAGGTTCGTGGCTGTGCTTTGTGAGGCTCTCACCAGACTCACCTGTCAGGGAACACCTGGCTCAAGCCGACGTGGAGTGCCACAGCTTCTTTAATGCTTAGCTTCTTGCAAATTGCTACAGCCCCCTTCTCCTTCTTACCCCATAGTCCTTGTCAAGCTTGGTTGTGTCTGATCTTTTTGTCCCCTGAAAATTTGGAGAGCCTGTACTTTCTCCAGCTCTATTTGTTAAAAGGCAAAGGGCTTATTATGCCTCAACTGTGGTCATTTCAGTATCTTTGTTGTTTGTTCTAGATTATTCTTCACCTGCTGGCTAATCCACTGTCATCTCTAGTGGATTAGAAATTCTAGGTGCTGGTAGCTGTAGCTCAGGATATGTTAACATAGCTCCGTATATGAGGGCACTTCCTGAAGTTAGTAGAAAATGGAATTCAAAGATAAGCTTATTTTGGTGCCAAAAAAAAAAAAAAAGTTGAAGATTCTACATAGTTTTTTTGTATTATACATTTTCTGTGAACTTTTTGCAGATCAAGGGAGATGACTTTCCCCGCACTCCCTGGCCCAGCCAGGGACCTCAGGCCCCTGCACCTGTGAATGGTAAGGCTGAGTGGCTGGTTCTTGGATCTGCAGCTCCACCTTTCTTCCCCATCAGATTTCTGCAGAGGCTCACTCTCCCAGGGCCAGGCCAGTGGGAAATGAGTGAGGTCAAGGTTACGACTGGTAGGCTGGGACGCAGCTTTACTTAAATACTTCATATTTTGCTTCTCATAGATATTTTGTATTAATTTTAATTTTTTAAAAGATTTTTATTTATTTATTTGACAGGCAGAGTTACAGACAGTGAGAGAGAGAGAGAGAAAGGTCTTCCTTCCGTTGGTTCACTCCCCAAGTGGCCGCAACAGCCGGAGCTGAGCCAATCTGAAGCCAGGAGCCAGGTGCTTCCTCCCGGTCTCTCATGCAGGTGCAGGGCCCAAGCACTTGGGCCATCCTCCACTGCCTTCCCAGGCCATAGCAGAGAGCTGGACTGGAAGAGGAGCAACTGGGACAGAATCCAGCGCCCATATGGGATTCAGGCGCCACAGGCAGAGGATTAACCTAGTGTGCCATAGCACCGGCCCCTTTAATTTTTTTTGAGATGTAGCATTTAAACATTATTTGTCTTAATTTCTGAGGTTTTCAGTGTTTCCTTCCTTTCTGTGTCTGAGACCAGTGAGGAAGATCTCAGAGCTGCCAGGGCAATCCCATTTCTGTCTACTTGGTGTTACTTTAATAAGCGTTTCCTTGGGAAAGAAAAGATTGATTTCATCTTGAAGTTTGAGGTTACAGGATCAGAAGGCCTGATAAGCCAGCATCTGGTGAGGAGTGGTTAAGGCAGGGTCACATGGTGAGCCAGGAAATGAGAGAACCCACCTCTCAACCTCAGAAGCATGCCCACAGGGACCCAGAGACTGCCCACTGCCCCCGCCTCCCAGTACCACCACCAGATCATGTCTCTACCGTTAGTCAGCCAAGCTAATCCACATTAAGACAGCAGAGGTTAAGCGGCTGCCCGAGTTCAAGGGAGACAAATGCTACTCAGCCTGTAACACCAGCCAAACTGGGTTAGGCTTCCGCAGGAGTCTGTGACTTTTGTACTGAACAATTTGGTTTCTGCCCCTCTTTGAATAGAACTTCAGTGGCCTGTGCCTTCAGGGAAATAGGCTCTTTCCCATGTCCAGGCCGTGGGTGGTAGATCCCATTTGCCAGGACACTCTGCCCTACGTGCTGGACTTGGGTTTTACCGAAGTCATTTCCCTGCCCCGACCAGTTCTGGATGCCAGGACCATCACATAAGCTGGAATACAGTGCACTTGTCCTGGGTCCTCTTTGAGAAATCAAAGCTAAGACCAAAAGGTCTCAAGGTGTTTGGTTAATCACCCAAAGCCTCTCCTTTATGTGGGCGTTAGCTTATTAGGGGAGCATGTTTTGTGCTGCCGTCTTCATCAGAAATATCCACTATGTGCTTCACAATATGGAGCCTTTCTCACTTCCTCATCCACTTATCTTTGTGGACTGGCCTGAGGTGTCCTGAGGTCCTTCGTCACTCACTGAAGTACAAGTGGCTCTTGTCTCCTTTTGCAGAATTCTGTCATGGAGCTTACGAGACCCGTGGCAGTTAGAGGTTCTGTTCCCAGATGCCATCTTCAAGGAATTCATCTATACTTGCTGTTCACCTCTGCACCCCACACTGACCCCTCTCTAAACACTTGTGGGATGAAACTGATTCCCTAAACTTTGCATCACATGTCCCAGGGAACCTGTGTCCTCATCCCTTAGATTCTTGGAAAATGCTGTATTCCAAGAATCTGTACCCAAATGGAATCCCAGCTTTGGCAGTAGAACTTCTATCTCACTGACTGAGAGCAAGGGTCCGAAATAGAAGACCCCATAGTCCAACATCCAATCCAATAGCCACTCTGCTATTGTAGATTTAAATTTTTCACTCTCTACTCTGTCAAATCCTGGCCAGCATAGTGTGTCTTAGTATTAGATCAAGGAACAGTGGTGGCTGTGGTAGTTACCAGGACCCTAGCCAATATTCCATATCAAAGGTCACTGAATATATAAATGTTTCAGTTCTCATTAAGTTTGCATTAAAAGTCCTTGGCATACCTGGAACAGGCAAGCTGCCTGCCCCACCCCCAACATGAATTTGGCTTCAAAGATTTCTCCCCTCAAGAGTGAAGAATGCATCCTGCCCCAGTGCAGGATTGCTCCTTCTGCCTAGCTGACTTGCAACAGGACCGGTCCAGGGGAGATAAAACTGTCAAGGGAATCCTCGAGCTGTCTTGTTACAAGGCAGCCATTGGCAGCACGTCTCTTGTTGGCACAACTCAGCAGCCTTCTGGGAACCATCCAGCCATGACTCCAGCCCAGCTGCCATTTTGCTTACCTTCTCCGTGATTCTTCAGAGCCAACCTTGGCTTCCTTGCTTTCTCCTGCCAGTTGTCCATCCCAGGAAGACTCTAACAGCCCTTCTTTCCTTTGTCCTTGGTGATCTGTGCTCCCTGCTCTTTTCCACCCTGGCTGAGCAATGCCCGGCCCTCCGCTTCATTTTGCCTGCAGCCCAGGCACTGCCATGTGCCTCCTGGTCTTGTGTTAGGGACCCACTGATTTTCATACATTCACAGCATTTATGCTTGGAGAGAACCGTCTGGAGTAGCTCCCCATTCTTCCCATTCTTTTCATTGCCCTTAGGCTGCACTGATCATAAGGCAGGACAGTGCTTCTCATGAGGCATCTGTGTTATTCCAGGTGGATCACAAACAGCTGTGCTTCTGCTGGGTCCAAACTTGCCTCCAGACCTCCTCTCTCATCGCTGCCTCTCTCATCACCTCCTCTTTTTCCTTCCTACTACTGCTCACTTCTCTTTGTGGAGCCATGCAAACGTCAACAAGTCTTGGTTTTGTCCAATTTTACTGGTTCTGCACCAGGAAACAAACCGAAACCACAAACCATAGCAGCTTTGAGACACTTAGGGTGATCTACATCTGGGGAGACATTGAGAATTTTCCTGGGTGGTGGTGGGAACCTGTGAGTGAGGAAGTGAGGGCTTGTTCTGGAATAGATAGACCTGAACTTCCCCACCTTCATGAGATCGGGCCTGTCCTAAACAGGTGAGCAGAGTGAACACACAAAGCCACCTGCAAGGAGAAGGGGGCACTTGCAGTCGCCTGGAGCAGTGGGGGATGCTCAAGTCTGGGTTAGAAATCAAGGTGCACTGAAGACCTGGTTTCTCTTACTGTTTTTTAAAGATTTATTTTATTTATTTGGAAGGCAGAGTGATAAAGAGAGAGATGTTGCATTCGCTGGGTTCACTCCCCAAATGGCCACTATGGCCAGGACTGGGCCAGACTGAAGCCAGGAGTCAGGAACTCCATCTGGGTCTCCCATGTGGGTGGCAAGGGCCCAAGGATTTGGGCCATCTTCCTCGGCTTTCCCAGGTGCATTAACCAGGGTATGAACTGGTGCTCTAGTTTGGGATGCCGGCGTCACCAGCAGCAGCTTAACCAGCTGTACCATAACACAGGCCCCCACCTAGTTTCTCTTTTTTCCTTCTGTTTCTATGGAAGACAAAGAGTGTTCCTGTCACCTTTGAACAGAGTGTAAGTGATGATACTATACTATTTCCTAACTCACAGTTTTCTCTGGGTGTTATCTGTCAGCCTGTAGGTCAGTCCTAATGGTTTTTGTGTTCTATTTGCTTTGATAAGGAAGACCCACAATTAACTCTCAATTACAAGGTCTCTTCTAGATAATAGTCCCAACCTAAAGGTGCTTTATAAATGATCGCTTAAAAAGGAAATGCTTAAGCTGCCCAAGTGACCATGGAGGTGGGCGGTCTTGGCCTTGAGTGCTCTAGGCTGTGAGCAAGATTCTAACACTGAGAAACCTGCCGTGGCTCCTCTTCCTTCCCTATGACACACAGTTGATGACTTTATTTGGGAACACGTGGCTTCGTGTGGCAGTGCTGCAAAGCTAACGCCGTTTTGTACAACTCAATCCTGGGCTTTCTTCCGTCCCTTCTCTCCTTTTGAATGGAACGAGGGTAGGGTTTTTGCTGTGAGTTCTTTGGGGCGTGGTTTCATAATTAAACATCACTGGATAGGCATTTTGGGCTCAGATCTCCTGCTTTGCTTGTGAATCATGTCCCTGAGAAATCGTTTACACGGACAAGTTATAAACGTGGGTTTCCAAAGCTGGGCAGGGACCCGAGCTCACAGATTCACTGATGTCAGTGGCTCATCAGGTATTTATATCCCTCTTTGTTACCCACTAGAACTTTTCATCTGGGTAAGGCCTGATGCAGAGACTGGAAAGATATTTTGTTTCTTTGGAAGCCTTTGTTTATTAAATATTTATATTTTCTTATTTTTCAAAATTTTACTGCATATTTAAAAGTCAGTAGGAATATGTAATTACATAATGTCCTGATGTTTCTTTTTCAAGTTAACTTCAATAATTGTGATGCAGGAATCTCCCTTCAATGTTTTGATAGTCCAGTCTTTCTTTTTTTAAGTTATTTATTTACTTGAAAGGCAGAGTTACAGAGAGGGAGAAAGAAGGGAGAGGGAGAGGGAGAGGAATGTTCCATTGACTGGTTCACTCTCCAAATGGCTACTATGGCTGAGGCTGGGCCAAGCAGAAGCCAGGAGCTTCTTCCGGGTTTCCCATAAGGATGTGGGGGCCCAAGCATTTGGGCCATCCTCCACTGCTTTCCCAGGCATATTAGCAGGGAGCTGGATCAGAAGTGGAACAGTTAGGATTCAAACTGGTGCCCATATAGGATGCTGGCATCACAGGAGGTAGTTTTACCCACCATGCCACAGCACTGGCCCCAGTCGAATATTTCTTAATATGCTTAAAAGCCTTTGGAAGTGCCTGTGCTGTGGCATAGTGGGTAAAGCTGCTGCCTGCAGTACCAACATCCCATAGGGATGCCGGTTTGAGTCCCAGCTGCTCCACTTATGATCCAACTCTCTGCTATGGCCTGGGAAAGCAGTAGAAGATGGCTCAAGTGTTTGGGCCCTTGCACCTACATGGGAGAATTGGAAGAAGCTCCTGGCTTCAGGTCAGTCCAGCCCTGGATGTTGTGGCCATTTGGGGAGTGAAACAGCAGGTGGAAGATCTCTGTCTCTCTCTCTGCCTCTCTGTAATTCTGCCTTTCAAATAAATAAATAAATCTTAGGAAAATATAAATCCAAAGGATTTTTTAATCTAAATAACAGGACACACAGGGATACAAGTTAACATTTTTCAAATCTTTGTTGTGTTCCTGGAACTCTCGTAGGTGCTACACAGGGTATTTCAGAAAGTTTGTGGAAAATACATATTAAGAAAAAACTGTGTATGGATTTTAAAAGATTTTGCACCCAAATAAACTTGCCTTTTAAAATTCTTTAACACTTACTTTATTTGAAAGAAAAAGAGAGATCTGCCGTCTGCTGGTTCACTCCCCAAATGCCCTCAACAACTAGGCCTGGGCCAGGATCAAGCCAGGAGCTGGGAACTCAATCCGGGTCTCCCTCAGAGGTGGCAGGGACCCAGGTGTTTGAGCCATCACTGGCGCCTCCCAGGGCACACGTTCATCAGGACTTGGGGACAGAACCCAGGCATTGTGACATGGGGTGTGAGCATTAGCATGCCCTTGACGTGTGTGCCAAACGCCTGCCCCCAAACTTGCGTTTTAATTCCCTTTTCTATGCGCTTTTGCAGTCTGCTCAGTGGTATTGCTCTCACGCTCCCTGCCTAGCCTTTGGTAGAGCCAGGGCTGGTGGAATGTGAGTATCACGTTTGACTACGGGGTCTTAGCTCTCTCACTGTTGGATATAAGATGCAGGTTTACTTGTTCACATTCACACTTCTTGGAAAGAGCTGAGATACGTAAAGTGAACATTTCATGGGTGCAATTCTTCACCGACGCACCCACAGTGACAACACCTTCTGTATAGCACCTCTACTCACGAGTGCAACTTACTCATGTAAGAATATGGATTGGAGCGCTTTGTATTTGAACAACTTTAAGTGCAATTTCCAAGGAGCTTGAGCTGTTAGAAGAGGGGGTCTGCCACATTCAGCCTGAGACGAGGGTCATAAATTACTAGAGCTGTCGAAATTGATGTGCATAGGTGGCTTTCCCAGGAAACTACCTGAATTGACTCTCCTTCTCTATAAAGCAAAAGGAAACCTTAAGAAAGAAAGAGATCTAGATAGGAATAACGTGAAACCCCCTGGAGGAAGCCTGAGTAATTATGTAATTAAGTAACTAACCCTTCCCTCTGCAAGCTTTGGATGACTTGATCCAGGCTAGAGGGGAGGTAACATTGAATATGCTTTGTTAGGGAGACACTCGACTTCATTGCATGTGAGGGAGGGCTGCATTGAGGGAATCTGCAGAACTACAGAGAAATTTAGGGTAGGGCTCGCTTTTTTTGGTGTAAACTAAAAGCATGTGTCTAGGACAGGTCAGGTTTTGGGTGGCAGCAGACTTAGGATAATTCTCAATATAGCGAAGTCCAGAGAGAATTGCTGTATTCAAAATATTTTTCCCCCTGGAAACTATGACATCCTGTTGCTTGCTTTCTGTTGTAAAAACCCCATTGTTTTTTCTGCATTTGCCAGCTGGCAGGAGATTCTTCAATAACAAGAGCGGTTTTGTATGCTTATTTCAGAGGCTGATTGTCGGAGGGGAGAAACTGGAAAGGGAGTGAGTCTCCAGTGTGCATGGAGCCCATGGCCAGGGCGGCAGAGTGGGAGGCTGAACGCAGGGTTTCCTGGCTTGAGCAGGTGGGAGGGCGGTTAGATTTGCCCTCCAGGATTTGAATGTCAACTTTGGAATAAAGCTGGATGTGCCCAGTAAGGTGCTGGCCAGACAAGGCCAGAAACGTGGCATTTGCCAAAAACGGGGAGGGCAAGCCTTTCTGTGTTGCAGAGGTAGTAAAAATATAGATGTGATTTAAAGGCAATAGAATGTTTGATTAAGAAAAAAGCGCTTGTTGGTTTAAGGCATGCGTGCCCAAGCCTCGGGTACGGGGACTGCTTTTGTAAATGTTTGTTCACGGTGATTACCTGGCGCCTCTCAGTTTTGAATGTGGATGTCTCTATTGGAGGGGTCTGGGGAATTGGGTCTCCAGTGGGAAGATGGTGAGGAGTGGCTGCAGGATCTGATGGCAGGCACAGTTGGCGAGGGGCTCAGGTGTCCGGGGCTTGGGGTCAGGGCTAAGCAAGCCGCACCCTGCATGCCAGGGGTGCAGGGAGGAACAGGACCCAAACTCTACCCTCAACAAGCGCACCATTGGCAGAGGGTAAAGAGTTCATCCTAATATGCTAAGGCCAGCCCGCAGACCTGGTTCTCCTACAGAGGACTGTGGGACCTTGCACGGGTCATCTGTCAGCCTGCATACACGTAGATGGAACTGAGAGGGCGTGAGCTGCCTCTGCACGGTGGGACGGGGCTGGGGAGCCCCTGTTGCCAGTGGCAAACCACACTCACACATCTGTGTTGATCCGTCCAGGAGCACAGCCCTCTGTCTAAGCCCATTCATCCTCTGTCCCTTCTGCATCAGTTGGAAGAGCAGCTTCTGCCCCACAGAGCTGCCTCTCAGAGCTTCCTCCATGTTGCTGCATGGGTCAAGGCCGCACTTCTCAGTTTGTGGTTTCAAGACCTTGTACAGTGTTAAAAAAAATTACTAAAGGGGCCGGTGCTGTGACATAGTGGGTTAAGCCACTGCCTGCCGTGCTTATGGGTGTCAGTTCAAGTCCTTTCTGCACCACTTCTGATCCGGCTCTCTGCTAATGCACCTTGGAAAGCAGTGGAAGATGGCCCAAGTCCTTGGGCCCCTGCACCCGTGTGAGAGACTCAGAAGAAGCTCCTGGCTTCAGATCAGCCCAGCTCTGGCCGTTGAGGCCATTTGGGGAGTGAACCAGCAGATGGAAGAATTCCTTCTCTCTCTTGCTGTCTCTCTCTCTATGTAACTCTGCCTTTCAAATAAAATAAATAAATCTTTTTTAAAAAAAAGTTACTGAAGACCCAAAGAGAAATTTTTGGATGATATCTAGATAACACACCAGAAATTAAAGCAGAAAAAAATGTTTAAAATTCATTTACCATTATTTTAATTCACTAAAATTGACGATAAGCAAACCCATTATGTTAATAGAAATGATTTTTAATTAAAAATAGCTATTTTTTGTATTTCTTTTTTTAAAAGATTTATTTTATTATTTGAAAGAGTTACACAGAGAAAGGGAGAGAAAAAGATTTTCCATCCACTGTTTCACTTTCCAAATGGCTGCAGTGGCCAGGGCTGGGCCAGGCTGAAGCCAGGAGCCAGGAACTCCATCTGGGTCTCCTAGGTGGCTGGCCATGAACCAAGCACTGAGGTCACCTGCTGCTGCTTTCCCAGGCCATTAGCAGGGAGCTGGATCAGAAACAAAGCAGGTGGGACTCAAACAGGCACTCCAGTATGAGTGACCAGTGTTGCAGGCAGTGGCTTACTTAGCCCTCTGTGCTGCAATGCTGGCCCTACTCTTGTATGTTTCTATCATGCCCATAGCTGTGAAAATGGCCCTATAACATCTCTGCCATCAGGGTACTCCTAATGAAGATTACTAAACTAGCAGGTGAGATGATACTTTACAGAATGTGTAGACCATAAGTCGCACGTCACTCTCATGGGTTTGCAGTGTTTGGACAGTTGGCCGTGTGATTAAAGCTTTTTTGTCCTGCTCCAATGCTGAGCTTCAAAGTGTAACTTTAGGTGGAAAAGCCAGGGCAGGAACAAAGGGGCAGATAAGGATTTTCATTTCAATTGTGTTGGTTCCTATTCCTAAGAATAAATGGTGACCTCACTGCTCCTTGGGATTTTAAAGAAATGGGCCTGAGCTGGCAAGATCTGGCACGCTCGACTGTGGCAGCCTGACCATCGTTAAGAAAGCAGCTGGTTTCTGAAACAAGGGAACTGGAATCCAGGGCTGCTCCCTCAGCCTATTCCTCTTCCATTTTCACAGGCAGACGCGAGAGATTTTTTTGAGCCAGCTGGTCTGTGGCAGTCTTGATGAGCGTGGCTGTTGATGGAGTTCTGGTGGGGGAAGGTAGAGCATATTTCTAGTAGGACTACAACACATACCTGTCAAAAAGACAATTATGGTTTGGTTTGGTATGATTTCTAACCCATAGGACCCAACAGAGGTTTTCTTAATTAAGGGCTAACTGTTGGCATTTGGGGATTCTTGGGGCCTTCCATCACCGTCTTCCGGAGCAGAAACCATGGCTTGCTCCCCACCCTCCCACCATCCCCCCAGCCCCAACTGAGCCCAACTGAGTATAGGATCTGCCTTTGTCTCCAGCCCTGTGTAGCCAAGGAGGCTGCCCAGTCGCAGGCCCAGCTGTCTGCTCTGGCCATGGGCTTGCTGCAGCAGAATGCAAGAGGGGTGTTGTCTCAGCCTTAGGGAAGTGAAGTTCTGTCCCGGCCTGATGAAGTTCACCCTGGAAGAACGCTTGGAGCAGCTGCAGCTGTTCCGTAGCTGGGAGGGAAGCCACCTAGGGGATACAGCTGACACATGGAGGGTGGCTCAGCAGAGAAATGCGAAGAACCTGGGGTCTTGGCTGTGTCATCGAAGCGCATACACCTGGAGTCAGGCTGCCTCCTTGTGTAGGCCACGTGGGGAGTTGGATTTTCTGTTACCTGCAGCTGATTCTCTCACTAACGCAATCCAGGGACTCAGAGAAGGGAGGCCAGACCAGGCGAGGGTGGCAGCTGTCACCAATCTGAAGATCTGTCAGTGAGATCTTTTCCCTCTTGTCCAGCTGTCTTTTGGCCATTTTGTTTGTCCTGTCTTCTGTAGGACAAGGGATTGAAATTGCAATTAAGCATTTGGCAACTGTAGTGGCAATAGAGAGGAAAGATGAGACATCTGTTGCATTCACAAGCTATGGAGCCTTGGTGTTGCCTTCTACACTCTGGGCTTGCAGGTGTCTGTTACAGCCTTGTCCTGCCCTGGTTCACTTGTGTGCTCTACTGGGTACACCGTGGCCCCTGGCGCATGTCCCTGATCCCTGACATGGAGGGCTACCCATGACAAAGCACCGTTCTGTGCTATAAATTACACTAACAACTTGACGTGCTTTGTCTTGTCCATTTTAGGATAAATATAATATGTGCTAATATACTCTGCATTTTAATGATAAGAATACTAAGGCTTGGTAATAAGACCACTCCTGTGAGGTCCCATTGCCAATATAGGATAGATAGACCAACCTTGATCTACCACTCAAGGCTGAGCACACCGTCTGGTGAAACAGGGTGGGACCCTCGTCAGCAAGGAGGGGGTGCTTGCTCTGCCAGCCACATGCTTGAAGGTGGAGGCTGTTGGAATGTGGAGAGGGGTACGTGTGGTGTGCCCTTCCTGCAGATGCGACAACAGAAGAGGCCCATTTCCTTCAACTCTGCTACTCTTCTCACTGTATCAGCCTCCTATTTCTATAAAGTATTCACCTGCACAGCTCCTTCCGATCTCCTACTCAGCTTAGAAGCTAAGCCCCAGAGAGTCACATCATGTGCGCGGTACTATGCCCCATGTTTGTTGACCAGGATTCGACTGTGGATCTGATCTCCTGGGGCTGGGCCCCAGCTCTGTGAACACACCGATGCTTTTCAGGATGCTGTCACCTGCCCACGTAGCCTTCCTACTTATGCCAGAGCAGGGAGGCTCCTTTGTTCAGCCTCCCTGGGCTTTCTGCTGGGTGAGCAAGCATCGGCTTCTCCAGGGATGGCTGCGTGGAGTGTCTGAGGATCTTAGTGTCCTCTCTGTCTCTGGGGAGAGTGGCAATGAAGGGCAGCAGGGAGCAAGTGGCCATGCACTTGAGCATGCCTGTTGGTTTCCCTGGCTGGTTTGGCCGAGCCTTTTGTAGCAGGGTTCCTGGCAATTTTGAGCCTATTCAGCAGGTTCCCACCCTCTGAAGAGAGAACACAGAGTATCCTGGTGCCTCTGACACAGTGGAGAAACACCGTGGAGCAGCTCGGCTTCCCCCTGGCGTGAGTCGTGTGTCGAGACCCTGGTAACAAGGCATGGGTGCAGCTGGCCAAGCGTTCAGGTTGTGGAGTCGATTGCTGTCAATTCTCAGGGCAGGACCCTTTCTCAATGATACTGGGAGAGAAGCTGGGTGTGACTTTTATTCTTTACGTCATGGAAGGAGAAACACTGTTCCTTAACTGGCAGTGTCTACGGAGTAGGATTTTGCCCGTAAGATAATCATTGTAGCAGAATAATCACTGCTGTGCTTAAAACACTTGAATACTTGGGTAAATTTATTGACAAATTCCCTTTGTGAACATCTTTATTAGCCTCAAGGGCTTGGCTTGTGTGGGCATCCCTGTTTGCAGGGTTTCTGTGGGGGTAGAGGACATTCACAGCCAAGGCTGCTTAGAGTGATTTGCTCTTTGCCATCTAAGTATGAAAGGCAAGAACAAGAGCCCAGGTGGACTTCAGCCCCCACAGCCCCATGAAGAGGAGATCTCAAGGACTCCCAGGCTGAGTTAGAGCCTCCATCCTTCGCAGTCTGATTCCCCTGCCTGGACTGGGACCCTGGCCAGACTGCTCTTACTGCCTTCGTTTTAGTGTCTCTTGGTCTTTCATCATTTCATTATGGAAACAGTTCACTACCATTTTTCCTCTAGGGTGTGAAAAAAAAAAAAATCCTGGGCATATTTGTTTTTCCTGTAGCACGCGTCTCTTGTCTCGTTCAGAAAGGTCACACAGTCAGACAATGGCTCTGTGTTAGAGTGGGTTGAAGCAGCTGCCTTTAGGGAGGGGAAGTGTGAGGCAGCTTACAACAGACAGAACATTAACCGGAGGGCCCAGACACAACTCAGCCTTTAGAACTGAATTAATCCAGAGAGATGGCCTTGTCTTCCCCATCAGATAGGGCCAGCCCAAGGCTGCTCCTTGGCAGGTTCACCTACATCTCATTCAGCCGACCCTTTAGGCCAACAGAGGGAGTGTAGCGTTTAAGGCAGGCAGCTGATGAGACATCAGAGCAACCTTTTTGGCTCCCACCCAAGGCCTATTTTTAGAGAGAGTTTGAGTGTAGAATCTGTTGGGATACTCAAGAGTAGAAATATCACCACCTTATTGCTGGGAGAAACTGCTGTCGATAAGGAAATACAATTTTATACCATTGTTCTCTGATTTTTTTTTTTTTTAAGATTTATTTATTTGAAAGTGAGAGTGTGAGAAAGAGATCTTCCTTCTGCTGGTTCATTCCCCTGATGGCCACAATGGCCAGAGCTGGGCCTAGCCTAAGCCAGGGGCCAAGAGCTTCATCTGCTCTCCAATGTGAGTGGCAGGGGCCCAAGCACGTGTACCATCTTCCGCTGCTTTCCCAAGCCATTAATTAGCAAGGAGCTGGATCAGAAGTGGAGCAGCCAGGACAGGAACCAGTGCCTGTATAGGATGTATAGGACGCCGGCAGCAGCTTTGCCCACTATGCCACAGCGCCTGCCCCTCTGCCTGATTCGTTTGGCCAGGATGAGTTACTTAAGGGGTGTTATCCTTGTACTTGGATGACTGAGAGGAACTGTCCATATCTCCAGAGAAAGAACTTTTAAAAGTAATTTCAAAATAGAAAAAGGTTTCAGTTTGGCCCAATGGTCTAAAACACGCTTGTTTCAAATTATTTAGGGGACAGGTGTCATGAGGAGGGCTATCATGTCAGATTGAGGTCTGAGTATGTTCTCAGTAAATCTGAAAGCCTAGATAACACAATTATTGACACAACTGTGTCATGTCACGTTAACCACGTGGAAAATTTCAATGTGTCTCTGTAGAAGAGGGGTTTGAAACTTGGAGAGGATAATTGTCTGAGGTTACCCAATAACAACTGATGAAATCTCAAGTCTAACCCTTGAGGAATGAGTGCAGAAGTCACGTCGTCTACAGATGATGACTCCTAGTATTTGGGTTATTGTCTTTGATGTGCATATATGAAAACTGGGACATGTGTCATGTACAAGTCATGTTTTATGGCTTGCTACTATCACTTAGTGTTATGTTGAAAACATTTCCCCAATGTCATGAAGATTTAGTTAATAAGATTTTAAGGGTAGGAACTCATTTTCATATTTCCTCATTGTAGTAATGCTAATAATTTTAACAGTCAAAAACTGGCATAAAATATTAGGTACCTCCTCCTCTTTGAAGATGTAGTCTCAAGTCCTTAAATTTAGTATACCATTGTAATCTTAAGAAGGCAGCTCAATTCTTAGTAGAGGATTTCAGAGAGATAGTCATAGCTAGTTGATTGTAAGTCAAGGAAGCTTAATATGTATGTTCCCACACACTCACAGGTTTTTTATTTCTTAAAGATTTATTTATTTTAGAGGTAATGAGAAGGAGAGACACACAGAGAAAGATTTTCTATTTGCTGGCTTATTCCCCAAAAATTGCAACTACCAGGGTTGAGCCAAGTCAAAGCCAGGAGCCAGGAACTCTATCTAGGTCTCCCACTTAGGTGGCTGGGGCCCAAGCAATTGGGCATCAACTTCTGTCTTCCCTGATGCATTCATTAGTAGGAAGTTGAATCAAAAGCAGGGTAACCAGACTGAAACTAGCACTCTGATGTGGCATGTGGTGTCCCAAGCAGCAGCTTAACCCACTGCACCACAACACCTGCTGCCTCCAACAATTATTTAACAATATTCCCAGCCACATGTATATAACCAGCTACTGTACCTGTGTGATGGGCTAGGGGGAGAGGGCTTGTGGGGAGGGCTCTGGGAATACTGGTAGCACCAATCAGAAGTGGGAAGGAGGGTGATATTTGTAAGAACAGATGGATGTAAAGAGGACCTGAGGCTTAAAAGCACTGAGTGTATGTTTAGTCAATGATCACCAGCCTCCAGAGGTCCAGTTAGCTCTGCACTGGGGATGACGTGTTGCGGTAATGTCCCTGGTCCTTCCATGTATTCAAACTGGCCTGATGCTTAACTTTTTCTTCTGAGGCTAAATTTAGTGCCTTAATGCTATAAATTTTAGTGCTGCTGATAAAAAGTCAATACAAGAGTGAAAGATACAGATTTTTCTATTTTCTGGCGCCCATTGGCCTGCCTGTTTCACACCTGAGTGTGCTACTGAGACAGAAACAGTTCTCAGATGTACTTGTCCTGGGAGAGCTGGGGGTTGTTGTTTTGGCTGTCATGTGCTGAGTTATCCAGGTGGAGAACATAGGACTGGAAAATGAAAATTTCTCATAGTGTTGGTTTGTTTCCAGGAATGCATGTGCTTGTGGGTGTCTCTGTAGCTTTTTTATTCACTCATGGTAGAGAGAAACATGTTGCTATGGGAGGGTGTAGGCTTTTCTGTTATACAATGATAAATTTGAATCTGGACTCCTCCCTTTACTAGCTCTGTTCATGGGTGTGTGATTCTGGGACCTTTTGGGTTTGAATTGTAAAATTGACATGATAGTTCCTTCCACCTCAGTTTCTGTGAGGATTCAATGAGAGAACACAGTGAGGAGGTTCTAGCACACAGCTGCCACCGATAGATGGGCACATCACTTCTCCTTCCCATGCTTCCTCTTCTTGAGCAATGACCAAAATGTCCCTGGTTTTTTTCTAAATCTTAACAGTAAGATATGAGATCTAATGCTTTATTACTTTTATTTCTGAGCCTGTTAGCTCATTGATAACATGGAAATAATTACTCAAACAAGATCATGTATGCTAAGTCAGAATACTTGGCATGGAGCAGGCGCTGAACAGCTAGTGAATACCAGTTCTAAATGGACATTTCTCCAAAAAACAGCCTTCTTCCAGCTCTCTTCTGTAGCATCCCAGCCTCCTGACTTCTTCTTTGTTTAACATCCTTTCTGTCTGCAGTCTCTGGCCAGAGGGATTCTTCAGAGAACCATGCTACTGCTCTGAACCTTGTACTTTTCCTTGGAAATTTCACTCACTTCGGCTGCCACTTTTAGATTAATAACTTTTCTTTTTAAAAAAAGATTTATTTTATGTACTTGAAAGGCAGAGTTAGAGAGCTTCCATCTGCTGGTTTACTGCCCAAATGGCTGCAGTGGCCTAGTGGGGCTGAGCCAGGCTGAAACCAGGAGCCAGGAACTCCATCCAGGTCTCCCACATGGGTAGAAGGGATGCAACTACTTGATCCGTCTTTAGCAGCTCAACCAGGCATGTTAGCAGGAAGCTGGATTGGAAGTAGAACAACTGGGACTTGAACTGGCACTCATATAGGATGCTGGCATAGCAGGCAGCAGTCAAACCCATTGTGCCATAACACTGGCCCCAAGATTAATAACTTCTAAAGTTTTCCTAAGCTCTAGACCTGTATATGCAATTGTTTATCCATCAGCATTTGAATGCCCTTGAACCTAAAATGTACAAAAATAGTTATTATCCTTCCCCCATTACTTCCTCAAGTCTCCTCTTCTAGGAGGTTCTCTCTACTCTATTTGCATCTTGTCTCTAGGTTCTGTTTCTTCCTTTTCATTCCTGAGTTCAGGTACTTAAATGCATCATACTTTCTCTGCTGGGCTCTTAGCAGAGTGGAGTCCTTCATCCAGGGTTAATGATGATGACAAAAACAAAACTATAATAACAAGATAACTGCAAGGATGAGAAAAAGCATCATGATAGTTATCACTTACTGAGTATGTACTATATGCTGGGCACTGTCATTGCTACCCTAAGGCCTAAGTGAGGCCTTGACTATGCCCTAGACCCACTTTCCTCAGACTGAGGGAATGTTTCCAACCAAAGCCTTGCCTGCTTTCTTGGATTAGGGTCTAAACACAAATGGTCCTCAATTTATGGTGGGTTATGTCCCCAAATACCCATCCTAAGTTGAGACATATCCTAAGTTGAAAATGCATTTAGTAAATCTACCAAACATGAGCATTTAGCCACACAGTACACCAGAGAGAATGTCAGGTGTTCACCTTGGTGATTGCAGGGCTGAATGGGAGCTGTGGCTCCTGCCCTCTGGCCAGCATCACAAGAAAGCATCATACTGCATATCACTAGCCTGGGAAAACATCCAAATTCAAAGTACTGTTTCTACTGAATGTGTCACTTTACATCATTGTAAAGCTGAAAAATTGTGAATGGAGCCATTGTAAGTCAGAGATATTTGTACTTGAAACCTCAGAGTTCCCTGCTCCCAGGACTGCCCACAGCCAGGGACTAAGGTTAGCTTGCAGCCTGAGGTGCTTCTGTCTGTGTCCATGAGACTACTTATGGAACAAGATAGAATCAGGGATGAGAAGAGAAGGTGGTTGAACCAGGAGCCTTCAAGAAAGTTGTAAATGTTAGGATGGCCCTGGGCAATCAATTAGGAATTGGCTAAGATGGCAGCTTCTGTAATCATTGTCATACTTGTTGAGCGAGGTAATATTACTTCCATATTTTTAGATGAAGAAACTGAGGGTTAAATAGTCAAAGTGCATTGGTTGTAACTGGCAGAACCTCAGTTTGATTGAGATTACTTTGGCTCCAAATTTTTTTCCCCACAACATTCAACTTTCTACTCATTTCCTGTATTGTAGCCAGAGTTCCTTTTTGAAGAAAATGTCTGAAATTATGTTATTCCTGTGATTGAAAAATCTTCTCTTAGCTCCTCATTTCCACTTGGCTGAAGGCCAGCCTCTCTGGCATGCCATGCAAGACCCTGAAAACCTGGCTCGAATCTACCTTTTCGGACTCATTTCTCACCAGTTTTCCCCATCTGGCCACGATGTGGTATGGGCTGTCGCACAGACCCATTTTGTCCCTTTGCACTTATAAGTTCAGTTGGACTGTCCTCTCCCACTCCTTCACTTGACTGTCCAAATCCCATTCTGTTCCCCCTGTTTCAGGGCCAAATGAATATCATCTTGTCTATGAAGGCATTTTTGCATTTTTCTAGAGGATCTGTCCCACCCTCATACTTTTTGTGGTTGGCTGTGCATCCCTTAATAGAAGTGTATAGTACCTTGTACCCATGCTTCATATTATCACTTGTCTGTTGCCTCTCCTAGTCCATGGGTTGGCTCCATGTGGACAGAATCTGTATGTCTCATTCACTGATATATGCCTAACCTTTTCCACAGTGCCTAAACACTTAGTAGTCTACGTAAATATTAGACACCCAACCTTCTTATTACTAAACATTTTATGTACTTTTCACAAATGAACTCTTGGTCATTTAGGAATACGAATTATAGTTCTGATGAGTATCTTGGCCTAGTAAGAGACTGGCTTCATAGGGCATTTAGACATCATAACTGGAAATCTCTATTTCATAGAAAAGGATTGCTTTACAATTGGCTTTCCGTTTTGCACTTCCGTTTGGCATTTAGTATGTAACACATTACAATAAATGCATAGAATAATGTATGATTTTGAGCTTTAATTGTCTAGTGAGTCCTGAATAAGACATGAAATCAGTCTTTTTCTCAATGATTAGTTTACTTGTATTTGGTTATGTAGCCTTTTTTTGTAAAGATGTTTATGCTATGGAGTTGCCATTTTTCGAGAGCAGCTCTACATTTGCATGAGGCTGTTAGCACACAGAAAAGATCACTGTGGTTTTGTCCAGCTGATTTTCTCTTTTGTCTGAGGTTGTCATTTGCTTGCATGTCCGCTCTCTGGCAGAGGGATGCTGCCCTCCTGCTAGAGCTCTGGGCTGACTCTTCACACTTCACTGCCAGAGGGAGCATTTTCCTCATGGAAAAAAATATCACTAAGTGACAAAATGCATGCAGTTCTGAGATCCAAAGCCGAACCGAATCATTTCCATAGGCATGTTTCCTGCCGTTAGGATATTCGTACTCTGAGCATGTTGGAAAACATGTCAGAGAAAGAAGCAGGATTGGAAATTCAATGTATGACCAAGGTGGCCATATTTTAGGATCCTAAGCCTAGTTTCAGATAAGACAGCTTTAGGGAGATGAAAAGATTCAGTAAGTGTTTGAAAGAGGGAGAAGTTAAGGAAAGCTATTCTAGGAATATGGCCCAGTTTTTGATACAGTGGGAGTGTGGGGACTTGATGGGAGAGATGAAGTTTGCACAGAGGAAGTTCAGGAAGCAGCATTTGAAACCATTTTGGGAAACACAGTTTCTCAGGGTTTCTAGGCCCAAAGCTTGGGAAGAAAGGGAGAGTGTGTTTATGCATATGTAGGGTAGGGCCAACTTGACCTTTTCCTAATTCTAAAGGTAATAGATCTTATTCTTGGAAATCTTTAAAGTGTAGAAACAAACATAATAAAACCAAAGTCATCCATGTTCCCAAAAGGCAGAGAAAATTTGGAGAATTTCTTTCTGGTCTCTTTCCTTTCTCTATTCACTGTGTTTATGTTATTTTTTTTTCGAGAGTGAGTCTTGGCAGGGTATATATTCTACATTGTTTATTTACTTTTTTTTTAGATGACTTTCTCAAAGCATTTTCCTGTGTAAAGATGTATCATGGTTTATTTAACTTTATTTACATTATAAATAAAACTACAGCAAAACTCTTTGCACGTGAAACTTTGCTACATCTGTGATAATTTCCTTTAGAAAAGGAAAAAAAATTTCCTAGAGAAAATCCTAGGACAAAGCATTTTAATATGTTTAAGCTCTCAATATATATTGGCAGATTACTTTTTATGGAAGTCTTGAAGAGCAAACACTTTGCATGGTGCTGTAGGAAATAGTCCTATGAGAACAGGCCCTGTATGTTGACTGAGGTGGGGAGAGGTTAACATCTAGGTTCCCCATTGGCAGATATAGTTAACATGCACATGACTGACATGAGAACTAACATGGAGAACTGTAACAATGGGTTGACAGGGATGCAAAGCAAAGAGATAATTCTTGACGGAAGATCCATCACAGACTTGATGTGTGTAACATGCTTAACCTAGTTCATGGACCATGGTTTGAGACTGACAGATGGTAACCATTAAGGTTGCACAGCACCAAAGACTGGGAGTTCAGGGATCCTCGTCGAGAAATGCTGACACTGTACATCGCTCTCTTGGAATTGAATGAAGTCGTGTCCCTCTCTCCTGGGCTCACTCAGGACTTTGATAAAGGCACTTCCGTGACTTTCGCTGCTACTCTCCCATGTATTGGCGAGTCATCCTTGGGTAGAAAGAGACAGAGTACTTGGTTCAGAGAAAAAGGTCAGGATGTGTGTCCAGCACAAACTGTTGTGTCCCGTGGAAAAAGAACCACCTGCTTCAGCCCTTTTATTTATATGGTCTGCACGTTAACAATTCTCAGGCATTTTACTTTTAAAAAAAAATTATTCTCAGAAAATGAATTTACACCTGCCCTTTATCTTGGATAGAAATACAGAAATGATGCCCGTGTTTCCTCTGTTCTATACTCAATGCCAGATTCAAGGCCATACACATAATAGGATGCTCAATATTTGTAACAAAAAAAAAAAAGAATTCTAAAACTGCCATTAGGATTGATATGAATTTCATGCCACTTTTCCCCAGACATAAAAAAATTCACTGTTTTTCCCCCTAATTATATAAAGTGTTTATCTTATGGCAGAATCTGTAATAATCCTAAGGGTTGGTGTTGTGGTACAGAGGGTTAAGCTGCACTTGAAGGTACCTGCAGCCCATATCGGAGTGCCTTGAGTCCCACTCCACTTCCAGTCTAGCGTCTGGCTGAAGCTCTGGGAGGCAGCAGATGATCGCTCAAGTACTTAGATCCCTGCCACCCACATGGGAAGCCTGGATGGAGTTCCAGGTTCCCGGCTTCCACCTGGCCCAGCCCTGGCAGTTGTGGCCATTAAGAGAATGAGCCATTGGATGGGAGACCTCTCTCTGTCTCCATTTGTCTCTGTAACTCTACCTTTCAAATAAATAAATCTCTTTTTAAAAAGTATCTATCTTGGAGGTAAATTCTGAGTTATATAGGATTCTTTTTTTAAAGGGAATGTATTATTCTTTCTTAAAGATTTATTTATTTGTTTATTTGAAAGTCAGAGTTACATAGAGAGAGAGGATTCTTTTTACTAGATTGAATCATATAAAATTGCTGAGGTTTAACCCATCCTGACTCACAAAAAGGCAATTTCTTGTGTTCAACTGGATCATTGCAGCAGGCTAAGTCCTGGAAGTCTATAGGAGAAAATGGATTTTGTGTTGTTTCACAGTTGTATCCCTTGGGCCTAAGGCAGTTCTTGAAGGGTGAATCTAATCTTTGTTTTGAAAGATAAGAGAAAGATATTGACACTGATAAAAAATAATTTCATTAACATGGAAATGAAAATAGAAATGAGATGGAAGCATTTTAACCGCACTCTATTGCAAATAAATTAAGGAAGGAATTCAGTTCCAGTTGGCACAATGGAATTGATTCTGGCAAAAGCTTACTCAGTGAGAATCCGCCAATGTTTGTAAAACTGTGTAAAGCATCCATATTCATAAACATGAAGAATAGTGTCCTGAGCATCACAACGTCCTGGGTGTATTAGCATAGGAAAGGTCATGACTGCTGGCAGAGGTTGTGGATGTGGCGTGGACCCAGCAGCTGGCTCCAAAGCAAAATGTTTTCTACTCTAAATGATCTACACCTTCTTATAACCACACACTATCAACTATAACTCATTGATCACAAATTACCGCTTTATTTACATTATCTGCCTGATGCCTGTCCACTTTTAACCTAGTGGGCAAATTTGATTCAGTGTTCCTGAAAATATTTTTAAAAAATGATGTTTATTCATTTGTGTTTATTTGAAAGGCGGAGACAGAGACAGAGAGAGAGATGGAGAGATGGAGAGAGAGACAGACAGACAGAGACATCATTCTCCAAACCTAATGGATGTTGGGGTTTGTTTTATTGTAGTATGCCATCCACCACAGTGGTGGGGGGAAGCTGTATTTTGTCATAAGCATTATGACTAAAGGACATGGGTTTTGAAAACAGATGGTCCAAGTTCAACTCACCACTCTGTCATTTACAGACATGTGACCTTGGGCAAGTAACCAAATCTCTCTGCATTTCAGTTTTATCAACAATTAAATCTCTACCTTCAAAAGTTACAATTAAGTAAAATTGTAAATGCAAATTATATAGAGTAGTGCTTTGCCCTTACGAGCTGCTGAGTTCAACCAGAGCCACAGTGACTCTGTGAAGGTATTCAGAGAATTATTTAATAAATGACACGGATCACAGAGTCATGGAGTGTAAGGCGACCTTAGAATATAAGGCGTCCTCATGCTTCTCCCTACCTGGTGCATCCAAACAGAAACAGCCTAACATTCAAGGATGCATTTGGCTTCATTTGAAGCTCATGTTTGTGCTCCCATTGAAAGGAGATTATTGGTACATCCAATTCTTCCCTGTTCACCCATTTTAATTTCCCTTTGTCCATTGTTATCTTCCAGCCCAATAAAGCTGGTCTGTGAACCGCGACAAGGTAGTTAAGGAAATAGGATCCGTCTCCTTGACACGACCAGACACTGTCACGGATGCCGTCTGCTTCATGCATATACATATGCAGCACAGCTAATGGCTCTTCTTGAAGAAATAATGACATGTCAGGACATGGAACCTGGGGCCGCCACCTTTATTTAATTAGGCAAAAATGAATTTGTACATGCCTGTGCATACAGAATAATCACTTAGTGTAACTGAATGTTGGTTTTGGTATGCCCTTCTCCCAATGAGACAGCATCTAGAAAGATCAAACGATGACTTATTACAATGCAGTATGCACAATGGGGACGCAGTGTGTCATGTTGCATCTTCATTATAAATCTCATCCTGAGACCCAATTAACAGGCCTGTTATTCACTTTCATTAAAATCAGTTTAAAAACAAAATGAAGGCAGGAGTGTTTTTATGCTATCCTAGAGCAAGCGATGAAATCGGGTCTGCCCTGTGTTTCCTTTAATCCTGCTGTGTTCCTTTCCTAGTGAGCTCAGGCCTGAAGCTGTGACCGTGTTCTAGGGGACTGCTGATAGGGTGAGAGGCCATGGATATGGAAGGGAGTCAGACATACGCCTCCCTCCCTACAGACACACACACGAAGCTGCCTCTCTGCTCAGGGTTTTGTGCAACATCATCTCCAGGGCCATTCTGGGAGAACCCTAAGCTTAGCCGGGGAATGCGGCCCTCCAGTCTGCGCAGACCCCAGAGTTCCCACCGTGTTGGGTAGAATCCTTCCACTTGACGCAGGAGCTCTTCACTGGACACTCATATGGAGACCTGTGCAATCCTCTGACACGCGGTGTGCCCTTATCTACCGAGAAGGGTGTTCTTCTAGGACTGGGGTTTGAGGGCCAGGGAAAGGTTAAGAAACACATCAGCTTTCTCTGGTCTGTTGAGACTGAAGGAAGTTAGAAGGAATTTAGTCTTGGGAGTCAGATGAATTTGGATTTAAATTGTCTCCATGTGTTTTAGCTGTGTGGCATTGGGCAGGCTATAAAACCTCTCTGAACCACCATCTTCCCAACTGTAAAGCAGAGGTAAAAATATCTATTTGACAGGAATAAAAAGAAAAATAGTAAATGATGGATTTCCCTTTACTCTTTCATCCCCTGAGCACAAATGAAAGCAGATACCTGCTTTGTGTTGTTCCTGGCTGGGTCTCCCCAGCAACCCTCCTAGTGCCTGCCACACGGAAGGCACCAAGGTTGGTTGAATGGATGACTGACTGTGTGCTTGGATGAAGTGCCTTGGTTTGGTGCCCAGATGAGATCTCTGTAGCCCTTATTTTCCAGGAGAGACCTTGCTGCTATCCTTGTTTTGACCTTCCTAAGAGAGTTATATTCATGTCCTGCCCCAAATCTTTCTGGATACATGACAAGATTAGAGCTGTTTATCCTTTGCTGAAAATCATGATCTGTGTTGGGTGCTTTGTCTGTGTCAAAGCTGGGAAAACTAAAACTTGGGGGTCAAATCTGGCCCTTTGCCCCTTTTTGGAAATAAAGTTTTATTGAGACACAGCCATGAGCATTGATTCGCTTGTTTTCTTTGACTGCCTTTGGCGTTAGCAGAACTGAAGAGGTGAGACAGAGACCATATGGACTGCATAGCCTAAAATATGTAGTATTTGACTCTTTTCAGAAAATGCTTGCTAACCTCTAATATATCTGTCTGTACTCTTTTGCTATAACCCTGCAAGACTGATCTTAAGATGCCCTTTCCGTAGGGAGTTATGAACAAAAAAGAGTTAGGTTTTGTGGTGGAGGTTTGCACGCAGGTCCTGTTCTTTCCGTTTAGCACCCTACCTGAACTGACTCTTCCGGTCCTGCCATGTGACCATAGGTGGCAGGGGGAGTAGTCAACAGTGTCGCCCGGAGTTGTGGCTCAACGTGGCAGTCCCAGCTTCTGTCAGCATTAATTGTGTGGGTGTCTAAGCAGGCAAGAAAATGGAATGAGGATTTCTAGGGCAAAGGCTGCAGATGACAGGGTAACATGGACATGCAATAGTTTATATGCAAATGCATGCTGCTTCCCAGGAGTCAACAGGTTGAGCATTTCCAAAGGATCCTTGTTGGTGCTGAAGGTGGCATCCACACTTGTTGGGTGCCCTTGATGAATAATGTGTGACGCTTGTGCTTTCTTCAGCCCATGGCTACCTAATAGATTTCTCCAGCTCCCGGCTATTAGTCTGTGAGGGTTGTGAAATACCTCCTCCAGCCCCACCCCTGCCTGGGACCATACCCTCACTGGCAGATCTGCCTCCAAATTCGAGATGAAAGTCCTTTCCCAGTGACCTAATCCTCATGGAAATTTGATGGTTTCAAGGGTTTCAGATGAAGTTCCGTGCTTTTTCTGTTAGTCCCCCATCTGCTCGTAATTTCCACTTCTCACTCTACCTTCACCCTTCGAGTTTTTGCAAAATTATCAACTGGTTATGATTGAACAAAAGAAACAGCATTGGAAAAATTGCCTATTCCTGCTCCAAGGGACTGCACAGCGGTATTTGCCTTGTAGCTACGACACATGCTGACAGTGAAGATAACAGCGACAAAATTGTAACCACCCAACTGGAAGTAACACAGTTGGGTAATTTACCCATGTGGCAAAAGGGGTATCTAATGAAAACTGGCGCTAGTGTTAATCAATTATCATATAAAAATGGATATTGCAGCACTGAGTTTGAGAGGGAAGAGGCGAGAAGGGCAGGAAGGCCAGGGTTCTTCCTGATGGCGTTTTCAGCTTAGTCTTTGTGGCTGGCATTAGGGAGGGTTCGTCTCTTGCAAAGCTGCTAACAGAAGATTCCACAGACAAGCAGCAGAGCTGCAGGTGCACAGGGGGAAAGACAGCTATAATTAACTTTCTATTTCATTGTATTTTACAACAGTGACCCTTAATTCTCCAAAGACGTTAACCTACTGTCCACCCCTGTGGCTGTCCCACTCTCTAAAAGTCAATGACTTTCAGCTTTTGCTGAAAATAGAAAGCAGATAAAAATGGGGCTCCCCAGGTTTCAGTAGGGGTGGAGGAGCCTGGTAAAATGAAGTAACATTTATTTTGCCAGTGTAACTCCATGGGGAAATAAAAGGCTGATTAATATTCTTTGTTGTTTAATTATTTAGAGTGAATGCTTCTAACTAAAGAATATTTTTGTCCTCATAGCTTTTAGCTTATTCCTCACATATTTTAGTGCCTGTGGTTTTTTTTGACTTATTTTTTAGGTTTTAAAATATCCAAGTAGCTCTTCATTCATTCATTCATTTTTCATTACACCAAGTAATGTTGCAAACAGTTTCTTCTCATTGGCCAGGACTATCAGTTGTCTGTTTTTAATTCTTTCACAAACACGTGCTTATTACAAACCAGTCACAGAATTCAAGTCCACCTCCTGATGGATACTAGCGAGTAAATTATTTTACAACGTTATTTAAGTTATACAAGTTTCATGTATTTTATGTATACAAAGGAACATACTTCCCACCCTAGATTCCTTCTGGCCCATGCTCCAACCCTTCCCCCCCGCCCCATTCCCAGTATTAATTTTTAGAAAGACCTACTTTCAGTTTACTTAATGATTGTAAAGTTATCGCTACACTAAGTAAAAGAGTTCAACAAATACTTGAAGGAAAAAAAACCACCATTCCTCAACAGAAGAGACAAAGGCTACAAACAATCATTGAATCTCAAAATGTCCATTTCACTCCAGTGCATTACATTTTAGGCATGAATACATTTTTAAACTATCAATAATTCTTAAATACTTTTGAGTTTGGAAGGAATTGATAACTTAGTAGGATTTCAGTTAATATTGATGAGGTGGCGGAATGCCGGCGGTGATGTAATTACTTCCTACATGAAGAAGGGAGTTGAGCAAGGCAGATACATCTGTAGGCATGGTGCGCCCGTGGCGTGTTCACCCCAGGTGTTCTGGATGTGAGCAACTGCCTTAATCTGAGAAGGAGCAAAGCATGCTCATGGACCAACCCAGCGGGTACTAATTAGCGTGCCGCAGACTAATTAGCGAAAGGCCTCATGTTCGAGCTCCCTGTAGCCATACTGAGAAGGCAGCGTTGCTGATAGGCTGTTGTTTCTGCACAGCATTCGGCTGTGTGCTTTTTAGAAGAAGCCCGTGTGCACTTTCGTTACTGGTTGTAGTTTTTGTGAGCGGTGGTGGTGTTTGGGGGTGGGTATACAGAAGGCTCATATTGCTTGACTGCCAACTTCGCTGAGCTCACATGTGATCCTTATTGATGTGTTTGCCAGGGAGAAATGCCTGCTCCCTCTCCAGCTGGCTTTGGAATCCAAGAATGTGAAGCTGGCCCAACACGCCTTGGCAGGGATGCAGGTATGGCTTCGAATGCAGTGGGGTGACAGAGATCGACAGGCCGCTTTGGCACTGAAAGAGCAAATAGTTAACTTTCTAAATTCTGGCAGTTTCAAGATTCTGAAACTTACTGTGTATGGGTGAAATGGTCATTTTGCCATTTAATTATGGTTTGTAGTTATTGTCTATATTCTCACTAAATGAAGTCTTTTTGCTTTTTAATTGTTAAACTTATTTGGTGAAGCAATGTCTTTTTACTGTAATTAAATTTAAAATATGTTATTTCACAAATTAAAAACTAGGAAAGGGAGAAGGAAAAAGGGTGAGAAGGAAGAAAGGTGGGAGGGAATATCATGGTTTTTTTTTCCCCTAAAGATTTTATTTATTTATTTGAGAGGTAGAGCTACAGACAGAGGGAGAGACATAGAGAAAGGTCTTTCCTGCACTGGTTCACTCCCGAAGTGGCCACCACAGCCAGAGCTGGGCTGCTCAGGAGCCAGGAGCTTCTTCTGGGTCTCCCACATGGGTGCAGGGGCCCAAGCACTAGGGCCATCTTCTACAGCTTTCCCAGGCCATAGGCAGAGAACTGGTTTGGAAGAGAGGAAGCCGGGACACAAACCAGTGCCCATATGGGCTGCTGGCGCTGAAGGCAGAGGCTTAGCCTACTATGCAACAGCGCCAGCCCCCATTATGTTCTGTAGAATTGTATCTACAAAGGACATTGAATTTGTTTAAAAAAAACTAATTTAAAATATTAAAAAAGCCATATTTGTTACAAAAAAAGAAATTAAGGTTAAAATCAATTGATTTCCCATCTGAACATACTATGCCTGTCTACGACCAGTTGGCATACAGTTCTTGGGACACCTACTGTAACCTCTTTTGTTCACCTTCATTTATTTTTGTTAATATCTAATACTTTCTGTGATAAAAAAAATCTGCCTGTTTCCATTTTTTGTACAAAATATTCAGAATACTAAAGTGAAGGCATATCTAATTTCGGGCTACCATATTTGAAAATTCCAAAGAGCAAATCTGTTGATTTTGTAGGTAAAAAACTTTTTTAAAAGACTCAGAAATTTGATTGAGCCAGGAATTAACCATGGACGATGACAGCTTTCCTTATAGCCAGCAGAATTTCTTTGCACACGGTCACTGGGTTGAACCTTTGTAGTCAGACCCTGATGCATGCGGACCCAGCTGAGTTCACACAGATATGAAGGGAACATTCTTGTGGCATCCAATTTCTAGAAGAAAAAAGGATCCCAAGAAAGAGATCCTAGGTTCATACCAAGTCAGATCTTATGTACATTTTAAACATCTGTGATTCTGAATGGTGAGAATGGATGGCAAACTAGATTGTATGTTGTTTTTAATCTACAGTTAGATTGGCAAATGAATTAATATACACAGTCTTGCCCCATGTAACAATGTTTCTGTTCAGCAATGGACCACATGTACACCATGGTTCTATGATATTATAACAAAGCTGCAAACTTCCTGTCACCTAGTTTTTAAAATTGTACTTTTTCCATCTATGGATATGGTTAGAGATACAAATAGCATTGTGTTACACAGTAGCATCTTGTACAAGTTTGCAACCTAGGAGCAATAGGCTACACCACTTAGCCCAGGTGTATGGAAGGCTGTACGTCTATGCCTGTGAAAGCACACTCCATGATGTTCACACAATGAAATGGCTTAATGATGTGTTTCTCTGGATGAATCCCCAGTATTAAGCAAATGCACAACTATATTTTGTTTCCAAAGCAAGGCTGGGAAGGAAAAAGAATTTGGTTAACTAGGAAGTCAGATTGTTTGAACACATTTCCTTCTCTGAGCATTTGGGTCCAATTCCAACAGGGACAGGGTGATGACTGTATTACTACCACACTGACTTTTAGGAGTCTGTTTGTGAGACACAGGCTTTGTGAAGGTCAAGTCTGGGGCTTGGGGGAGGTTGTCCAGTGTGGTCCTGGGTTAGTGACAGTTGTCCAATGTCTTTTCATGTCAGTAAGGTCTTATCTCATAGCTACTGTCTTAAATTCAAGGATGTCCCTGATACCTTTTGAAAGTTACTGCATACAAAAGACTTAGAAAACAGCTCTTCCCCTGGCCGTTTAATTGGAATCAGATATTGTAAATTTTCATATGTAACAGGTGTGAAATTTGTGAACTCTGTTGGTAACATTGAGAACATCTTGCTTTTATCCACGGTAACTAGGCCAGTGGCAAAGATGAATGAGAGTTTGTTTTGACCTGCCACTTTGGTTCCTTTTTCTCTAGTATTGTGCAATTGTTTTCGAACCCCTGCCATTTTGAGTGGCCGCATCGTGTTGTCAGGAGTTTATTTAATTGTGAGTTTCCATGCCTTGGTGTGCTGGGAGCTTTTCATTGAGCATCCTTTGCTGCCTCCTGGTAACTTTCACACATTATTAGACCTTCCCAGTCTTATCATTTCAAGGAAAAACCACTTTGTATATAAACTTGAACTGTTGGCTGACCTGAACATACTACATGATTCTGAACATACCCTTCAAAAAAATATTGGGTACTAAGTCAGAGTCTTAAGTAGGAAGGTTTGGAATACCTGTTTTGCAGCTTGGCAGCAGCAGGAAGGTCAGAGAGGGAGTTACAACAAGAATGCTACAGGTCCTTACAGGCTGCACCTGTCGGCCACGTGGGAGCGAGAACACGTCAAACAGGGAGGTGCATAAACTCCTGTGCTGAGGCCTCAGAAATCAACCGTCCCGTCCCGGGATAGGCTGGGGGAGAGTGGCTTACCCACAGCTCCCGTGAGTGAGATTTGAGGGTTTCAGGGCAAGTCAGCCTAGAATGTGCCGTGACTACCGGCTAAGCTCATCTGGCCTTGGAATGTGACTCGGGGTGTGTGACTCTTCTGTATCACCCGGTCCTGGACGTCCTCAGGGGTGTTTGCTCTGGTGGCCACATCCTGAGCAGAACACAGGTGAGGCCTCAACGTTGTGCAGAGAACCTTTGAGGAGACCAAGGGGCTGGAGTACGGGGACACAGAGGCTTGGGTGGGCTTCAAAGCTGGCTCCAGATATTCCAGAAAGTGCAATCCCTGGATAGCTGCCTTTAGACGTGGTGGAATGCAATACCTGTGGTCTCAGGGGACAGTGAGGGAGTCAGATTTGTTGCTAGGCAGGATTTGGTACAATCTCGGGTCAAATTTTAAGCAAAAATAAGAGTTGTCTGGATAGTGCAAAGGGCTATCCTGTAAGATGGACCCACGGGAATCTTCAGGAAACTGTCTCCCTGCTGAGGTTTTTGTGGGATGCATTTTCTGACGGGGAAATACATTAAGGTTTTTGGATTAATGGGTAATTCCTGACCAGGGCAGCTCACGCAGGAAGTCAAAAGATAAATAACAACTTGTCTGCAAGACCTTCCTGGTTCCTGGGACAAAGCGACACTCAATGTGTGTGTGTGAGTGTGTGTCTATTGAGTGCAGCTGAACTCCCCTTAACATATTCATCCTCCTTTCCCTCTACAAATAACTGGAAGGACCACACATTAGAATTTTGCTCCCTGAAATTTAGAGGGCGTTATCATGGACTAGGAAATGGTCTTTGCCCAAAAGTGTTTAATCAGGATTGGACGCATTTTCTTGTTAATAGGATATTAAAGGCCTCCAGCTATATGTCTCCCAAGTGTAAAAAAAACCAATCATCTATACAGAATGTGACACAACAGACTGAGGCAGTGGGGAGAGCCTGTCTGCTCACTGCCTGTGTCTCTTTGCAGAAGCTTCTGGCAGAAGAGAGGTTTGTATCCATGGAAACAGACTCCGATGAGAAGCAGCTGCTCAACCAGATCCTGAATGCCGTGAAAGTGACGCCTTCGCTCAATGAAGACCTGCAGGTGGAAGTGATGAAGGTTGGTTTGATGGCCCCCAGTGCGTGTCCCTGGGGCGGAAGCACATTCTGACCCCCAGCATCCATTGCTGTCTTGAAGCTGCCTCTGCATGGTGGTCACCGTGCATTTGGAATAGACGGTTATTATCCTGGCTTGTGGTCCTCCTAAATTACCTGGACCGTATAACAAGAGAGAGGTATCATCTTAATACGTCTGAAGATTTTTGTCCTGGTACTGCATAGCAAGTGTTGTTAGGAAATGTACTGACTACCTTTCAAGAGAATGTGAGTAGTTCCAGTTGGGGTCAATTGGATGGATTGTCCTGGCTTTTCTGCAAAGATCTAACCATGTGTTGATCCACCCTGAGGTTTTGGCAGTCTAGGGGAAGAAGACCATCCTTGGGAGGCCTGTTAGCATCTCATCTTTTTTTTTTTTTTTTCTGTCTCCAGCTGTATGAACCATCTCTCCCTCATTCCAGTTATCACCTCCCTTTAGGCCTGACATTTCTACCTTGCCTTTCTTTCTCCTTCCCTTGGGAATCACCAGGATTGGGTGTCCCGTGGGCTACCTGGAATGGGTACTGTTTCGTGAGTGAGCATGGGTTGGGCAGAGCAGGATGGAAATCTCTGCCCCAGAACAGTGCTTTGATCAGGGTAGCAAGGCTGTTAGTAATGCTGCCCTTCCCTCCCTAGAGGAACATGGAAAGGAGTATTCCAGAACAGTTTCCTGAGGCCTTCACTTCCGCAGGTGTTAGTTTTTCTGTTCAGAAAAGAAGGTTGATTTCCGTCTTGACGCTTTCCTCCTGCCCGGGCCTCCTCCTAACCTTGTTGCTGGGTGGTTTAGGGTAGTGATGAAGAGCTCAGACTCTGGAGCCAGCCTGTCTTGGTTGGACTTTTCCTTCCTCCATTTCCTGGCTGGATGACCTTAGAGAGAACCCTAAACTGCCCTGGGGCTTGATCTCCTCATCTGTCAAATGGGAGAAATAGTGGTGCCCGCCCAACAGCATTGTTTTGAAGCTTAAATAAGGTGACACGTGTAAAGAATTTAGTACAGTAGCGGAACCATAGCAAGTGCTTTTAGAAGTGTTATATACAAGGGGGCTTCAAAAAGTTGGTGGAAAATGTAATAAAAGGTAAGTTTGTTTTGGTGTGGGGGGAAAAATGGAAATCCATGCATACTTTTTTAATAATGTGCATATTCCGTGAACTTTTTGAAGACCTGTCATGTTACCACTGCTACCCCCATTCCCTTTGCCGCTGAGGGAGAGAAATCTCAGCTGGGGGGCTGGGCATGTGACCTGTTCTCCAGTGTCCCAGGCAAGTGTCCGACACAGAAGACATAGGTCACCCTGAAGCTAGCGGCTCCTTAAGATCGCATTCATTTTTAACCCATTTGATTCTGGAATGTACAGTTCTGCCTTAGCTTTCAACATAAGCTCAGAGATTGTGTTATTCTAGAAGTTCTGGGAGTAAGTTTTTTGTGGAATTCCAAAATCTGTATTAACAATTAAAAGGAGCCAGCCGCGGCTCAATAGGCTAATCCTCCACCTTGCGGTGCCAGCACACCAGGTTCTAGTCCTGGTTGGGGAGCCGGATTCTGTCCCAGTTGCCCCTCTTCCAGGCCAGCTCTCTGCTGTGGCCCGGGAGTGCAGTGGAGGATGGCCCAAGTGCTTGGGCCCTGCACCCCATGGGAGACCAGGAGAAGTACCTGGCACCTGCCTTCGGATCAGCGTGATGTGCTGGCCTCAGCGCGCCGGCTGCGGCAGCCATTGGAGGGTGAACCAACGGCAAAAGGAATACCTTTCTGTCTCTCTCTCTCTCTCACTGTCCACTCTGTCAAAAAGAAAAAAAAATAAAATAAAATAAAAAAACAATTAAAAGGAAGTGCCTATTCTTGTAGGCACCATGAAAAAGCAGGTGTTCAGTGGCTCTATCAACAGTAACCCCCGTTCTGAAAACTTGTGCTTGCATTCGAATTCCAGCCCAGCCGTGCTTTCTGCCTGCCTTGCTGAGAGAGGTGTTGACATGTGTGGACTCCTGGCAACTGTGAAAAAAACCATCTTACTGGGCTTTCTTTTTTAAAGATTTATTTATTTTGTTTTGTTTTAAGAGAGGGGGAGGGGTCTCCCATCTGATGGTTCACTCGCCAAGTGACTGTAGCTGCCAGGACTGAACCAGACCAAAGCCAGGAGCCTCATTCTGTTCCCCCACGTAGGTGGCAGGGGCCCAAGCACCTGGGCCATCCTCCATTGCTTTTCCCAGGCCATCCGCAGAGCTGGATCAGAAGTGGAGCAGCTGGGACATGAACTGGAGCCCATATGGGATGCTGGTCTTGTGGGCGATGGCCCACCCTCGATGCCACAACACCAGCCCAATTAGTCAGCTTTCAAATGGCACACCATATGTAAAGGACCACAGTACTGTTAGTCAATGTCTGAGAGCAAAGTCAGACACTCTCAGAATAAAGAAAAGTAATACATGGACTTTCACTCAGATTTCTAGAATGCGTAAGAACATAAGGACCTTTGCTATATGCTATTATTTTTTTGATTTATATATTGGAATTGGGAAGAATTTTTCAACTCAAAACAAACGCAGCATTAGGGTGATTTTTTTTTTAAAGAGTATGCTTTTATTTTAGACAAATACTTTTAACCAAAGTGCTAGAAAATGGATGACATGGTAACCAAACTTGGTAATATTATTAGCATCAAACAAAACTACATGGATGGTCGTCTCATTGTGATAGTCAGAGATGAGGGCTCCATGACCGTTTCCTTCTGCTGAGATTTAAAATACCCATTTGGGTATAAGGGTTGACCCAAATTAAAGAATTGCTGGCTTAGAATAATCAGGTTTGTTATTGTTATTGTTACAGCCTTTCTATATGCAGAGGTAACACCTATACCCATTTTGTAGTGATCTGTGCCGTCTTTGGTCCCTTTATCCTACACTCCTGTATATCTTGTATGATCTTGTATGTCTATGTCTGTATGATCCAAGGAATAACTCTTCACCAAAACCTTGTTTGGCTAAGACCATTACTATGTTAATGGTTTTTACCACCTATTCTCCCAAATATTGTATTTTAGACAAAAAAAAAATAATGACTCCTTGGAGGAAAGGTTAGATTCCATTAATATGGAGGGTATGTTGACTCAGTCTTATGCTTTTGCATACCCCATTCTGATAAGTTTATATTTCCTATAGAAATCCTCTAGTCATTTTATATACGTATTTTGAAGATGTTAAATTTTTAAGATGTGACACAGTAAACTTTTGTAACTACTGGTCTGGGAATACTGTTCAGGAGGAATAAAGCACTGTTATGAAGTTTTATCTCTGTCCACCCATGGCATGATGCACTGTTAGATTAAATCATAGACATTATTTGTTAAAAGGCATCAGGCGTTTTATTCACATATTGCTCTCTACTAGTCCTTAGAAACATGAGAAGCTGAATCCTGTCACGTTCTTGAGAGTTTGCAGTCACTACCTGAAATTCCCAGGGAGAAAATAATCATCTCTCTTAGCGATTGCCCCCCAATTAAACAGAATACAGCTCATAACAAACCCAACATTTTCATTTGGGAAGAAAACCCCATCAGAATGTTAAAAGAAGAAAATCAGAGATGCTTGCTTCGGACAAATAGGAATGAAGTGAAATTACCTCCTCACTCTTCAGTATACTACTTAACAGGAGGGGGAGAAAATGCAACCGTAATTTATTGCAATGGATGGGAAACCTAAACAGAATTTTCTGGCTTGAACAAAGTGTCAGAACTGTGAAGAATCAGCAAGAAGGTCCCCCTAAAAATAGAGTACCTTTGAAATGGGTTAGTAGATAGATGGTATTTAGGTTAAGTAACCTCTTCCCATGCTATGTGTGCCATTTCCGTAAAGGCGAGGCAGACTTTGGAAGAGCCCGGAATGTAACTAATGCCATCTCTGATTGCAGTAATTAGGACTTCCCTTCCTTCTTTCTAATGCGGAACCTTTAGTGAGGTTATTACCGGATACTCTGGCTGAGTCTTCGAAGATGGAAAGGAACTGTGGCTGGAAGCAGGGGGAGGCAGGGGAGGGATGTGGACGTCCTATCTCAGGAGTGCTGGCTATGGCAATAAGGCAGGAGGTCATCTTGGATCCTGGGTAGTCGTGTGCTGAGTGATCTATTTCTGGTTGTCTTATTTCACGTGCATCTTTAGATCATAGAAGTGGATATTGGCAGGGTTTTCTACAGGTTTTCAGGGAGAAATGACAGGGGACTTAACATGTATTATGCATTGGACACTCTGCTTTGTGCTTTATATTCCTCCTGTGGTCATCCAGCTAGTGAAATGACGGGGCCAGAATGTGAACCTTAGCAGCTTGAGGCCAAACCTGTGCTCCTTAACTCGGAGCCTGCTGAGTCGGTCCTGAGAGGCCCTTCGGCAGGAGCCAGCACTCCCCGTCGTAGAGGTGACTGGGCAGAACAGTGAAGACACTGGCTAATGAGAGTAACGCTAGAGTGCTTCAGAGTCTCCTGTGATTGCTATATCCTCCCGTGAGGCTCCCTCACTGGTCCTATGAGCTAGATTCAAATATGAAAATCAACTCAACTCAACTCTAGTTCTACCAAATTAGCTAATCGCTGTGGTTTGTGTGAGAGGTGGGAAGGGAAGAGCATGTCATTTGCTGTTGAAGAATTTGTATTTATCAGAAAGTTAGCAAATGTCTACAGAAATTAAGAAAGAGCTTCAAAAAGTTTGTGGAAAATGCATATTGTGTACAAAAAATATCTATGCGTGGATTTCAAAAATTTTTTATGCAGAAGTAAACTTTAACTTTCATTTTGCAAGAAGATGCTGACATATCTGTGTACAAAGGTGAGTGATTTATGGACACAGGGTTTACCCTGTGTGTGGTTGGGAGTCCTACCTTTAGGGTGTCCACTCAGAACTCTGAGAGGAGTATGCTTCTAAATTCAGTATGAATATCATCAGTGTAGTCAGTGCCTTGATCTGGGAATAAGAGACAGGCCAAATGGAAGAACCATTGTAAAATCTTCTCTCTGGCAGCACTTGGCACAGGCATTAAAACATCACATTCCTTATTGGAGTGTCTGGGTAAGAGTACCAGCTCCATTCCCAATTCCAGTTGAATTCCAATTTCCTGATAATGAACCCCGAGGAAGGAAGAAGGTGGCAGTGATGGCTCAAGTCATTGGGTTGCTACTACACAAGTGGGTGACTTGACTGGAGCCCTGGCTCCCAACCTGGGTCCTTGCAGTCACTTGGAGAGAGAACAAACAAATGGGAGCTCTGTCTCTCTGCCTCTCAAGAAAGCAAAGAAGTAAAATCCCCTCTCAATCATGTTTTAAAGATAAAGTCTTATATCTGGGAAATTTGTCCAAATGGTTAGTAATGATGTTTTCCATTCTGGCATTTGGTCATCTACAATGTCTTTTGTTTTGTTTTGTTTTGTTTTTTTCACATAGAGTTATAGACAGAGACAGAGAGAAAGGTCTTCCTTTCGTTGGTTCACCCCCCAAACAGCCATCACGGCCGGTGTGCTGCACCGCGCCGATCCAAAGCCAGGAGCCAGGTGCCTTTTGTGTCTCCCATGTGGGTGCAGAACCCAAGCACTTGGACCATCCTCCACTGTCTTCCCGGGCCACAGTAAAGAGCTGGACTGGAAGAGAAGCAACCGGGACTAGAACCCAGTGCCCATATGGGATGCCGGCGCTGCAGGCGGAGGATTAACCAAATGAGCCATGGCGCCGGCTCCCTACAATGCCTTGTGGAAAAGAATGACCACTAGTGAAGTTGGAGGATAAAATGGCTGGTTTGTCTTGTTTTCCTCAACCAGGGAGAAATCCCCTCCTAGCCTAACACCACTGAGACACTTAGACAATTTGCAGCAATTTCTTTCTGCTTTTACTATTTATTATTTTTATCTACTTGAAAGGCAAAGTGACACAGAGACAGAGAGGTCTTCTATCTACTGGTTCATTTCCCTAATGACAGCACCACCCAGTGCCAGACCAGGCTGAAGCCAATAAGTCAGAACTCTCTCTAGGTCTCACGTGGGTGATAAGATCCCAAGCGCTTGAGCTGTCATCTGTTACCTCCCAGGATGTGTGAGCAGGAAGTTGGAGCTGGAGGTACAGTAGCCGAAACCCAAGCGAGCATCCAGTATGAGATGACAGCATTGCAAGTGGTGGCTTAACCCTCTGCACCACAACACCTAACATAGAATGTTAAGCTTCTGGGAACACCATTGCTGGAGGTTGAGCTAACAAACTTACAAACATATTGTTTGTGTAGTCAGTTCAGGGAAGTGTCTTAAAAGTGTAGCTTTGACAAGTATATGACTCTCATACAGCCTTTTCTCTTCATGTTGCTTCTAAGACAAAGGTGGGGATCATTTTTTTTGTCTGCTTTTCACACATATTAATAGGTATGGCTGCCTCAAAAAGTTTGTAGAGGGGCAGGTGTTGTGGTGCTGTAGGTTAAGTTACTGTGCATTCCCGTATCAGAGTGCCAACTGGAATTCTGGCTACTCTGCTTCTGAGGCAGCTTCCTGCTAACACATCTGGGAGGCAACGAATGATGGCAAGGGTTTGGGTCCCTGCCATCCACATGGGAAACCCAGATGGAGTTCCAGGCTCCTGGCTTGGGCCTGACCCAACCCCAGCTGATGTGGCTATTTGAGGAGGGAACCAGTGGGTGGAAGATCTGTCTTTTTCACTTCCTACTACTCTACCCTTTAAATAAGTCATTTTCTTAAAAATTATGGAATGTAGAATTGAAAAGATAAATTTATTTTGCTGCAAAAAAATTTGAATCCATGTGTAGGTTTTTAAAATAATATACATTTTTCATGATCTCTTTGAAGATTCCTAGTAATTCTAAGTTTTTCTTCCATGTTGCCTTCACTTTTGATCTGACTGCCTGGAACAGATAGTTAAACTATTTGAAAAAGCAAGGAGTAAGCACTGGAACCTTAGAAATGTAATTTTTCCTTGAATCTTTATGCATTCTTTTTGAGATGAAGAGATGCTCATACATATTAATTTTTAGAGCATCTTATTTCCAAGTACCATGACATTTGAATACATTTAAGAACTGCTCTAAGGATCTTCAAACTTTCTCCCCAAGATGGAGGTTAAGAATAAATAGACATCTTATTTACTGTGGATATTCTAGAGTGCCTCATAGAGTGGGGAAAATCCTCCAGTTACGTCAATCATGTATGCAGTCTATTCATCAAATCATTGATTACTTCCTGTGTGCCAGGCACTATATTGAGCACGGAAAGTCCTGTGGTGAGGAAAACCAAATAAAACTCAGTCTGTCCGTTTGGAGGCTTGTGATGGAGACAGCAATCAATGAGAGACGTCAACACACGCAGACTGGCAAATCCAGAGAAAAACTCATCTAGGGATTAGAAGAATATTGACAATGGGGCCTGCTGGAGGGCAGGCGGAGAGAGGACATAGCAGGCTGCTCTGGAAGAATGAGCTTCAGAGGCAAAAGATCTAAGGCACAAAGATGAATCCGGAAGAGCGGATTGCAGTATTCAGGTTCACTGCAGCTAAAACAATAGAGAATTTTATTTTTCTTTCACATAAATTTAGGCCAGGGTTGGCTGAATCACCATACTAGAGATCCTCATTTCATGGATATAGTTTCTCCATCTCATGGTACACAGTGGCTCCCTGTTCCCAGCCAACACATCTTCATTCCAGCCAACTTGGAAGGGGGAAGGAGGACGTTCTTGTTATAGCTCATTAGCTAGAACTCAGTCACATGGCAACACTACATTGCAGGGAAGGCTGGGAAGTGTAGTTTTATCTTGAGCAGTGCTGTGTCTGGGCTTCTGTGGTTGAAAGGGGACAGGATAGTGGTGAGAGATGGCTGGCCATCTGCCATGGCACTTAGCATGTGAGAGTCGGAATCTTGTTTATCCTCCCCCAGCCACAAGGAGTCAGCACATCATCCGAGAGCTTAGTCCCTATGCCTGCAGTCCCAGAAGATTGGTACCCAGAGTCTGGGCCCCAAACGAAACAGGGCATTGACGTATATACCCCGGCACAAACAACTGTAAGGCTTTTTTCATATTTGCTTATACTTATTTGATTGGATAGCTAAGAGCTATAGGGGCCGGTGCTTTGGCGCAGTGAGTAAAAGCCCTGGCCTGCAGTGCCAGCATCCTATATGGGTGCCAGTTCAAGTCCCGGATGCTCTACTTCCAATCTAGGTCTCTGCTATGGCCTGAGAAAGCAGTAGATGGCCCAAGTCCTTGGGCCCCTGAACCTGCATGGGAGACCAGGAAGAAGCTCCTGGCTTCAGATTGGCACACTCCAGCTGTTGCAGCCAATTGGGGAGTGAACCAGCGGATGGAAGACTTCTCTCTCCCTCCCCACCCCTCTCTCTTTCTCCCTCTCCTTCTCTCTGTAACTCTTTCAAGTAAATAAATAAATCTTTTTAAAAAAGAGCTATAGCACTGCTTATACTACCCTTACACAAAGTTACACCTGTGTGCATTAGATTTGCTTTAGTTGACTTAGTTGCAATTGCAGTATTTCTCAGAAATTTCTGCCTTTATCCATTTTTTTTTCTAACTTAGGGTAGAGGGTCCTTGCCGTGGGATAACAGTGCCTTCCAGGGTATAAGAGGTTAGTGACGGCCCAGCAGACTCCCTGCAGTGGCCTGTCTGGGGAGACTACACATTGTAATCTCTCCTAAACTCTTGGCTCAGGCGTGGCTGGAAATCTTCACTATACAGTTAAGTCTCCCGTCCAAGTACTAACCAGGCCTGATCCTGCTTAGCTTCCGAGAACTATACAGTTAAGTAAGAACGAATGGGAAGTATTGTTTTTATCCCTTTGGCCCCTAGCACCTGACTTCCTAATTGCTTGTTGATTTAGTTCTTGCCTAATGGAGACAAGGGAACACGCGTGGTTATAGTTCTCAGCTGCCCAGCAGGATAAACAACAAGCACAAGAAACTTAGTTGTGATTTCAGATAATAAACTGTATGAGCTCAGAAATGTAACAGATCCACGTGGACTTGTATTTCACAGTGGTTGTAATCTATGTTCTCAAATCCTGCTTAGGTACATTGAAGTTGGAGAATTCAGTTCCTTGATCAGGCTTAACCAGTCATTGATGGCAGAATTGCTTTGTCCACCATTTGATTTTTCTGGAAAGGCTTTGTAGCAGGGCTGGGAGTTCATCTTGGCTTTGGACGTGTAGTTTTGGAAGAGACAACCGTGTAGACCTGAGGCTTTGAGTTAACTGCCTGGTCAGTGTGAGTAATGTGGTTTCATTGATTTTCAGAAGCATAATGAGAGACTAGAAGTCTCTTCCAGTCGACAGATATCCATGGAGGTGTGTCTGCCAGAGTGAGCGTGGCATCCTGCGACTGTGCCCTGAAGCAGTCAGTGCGCCCTGTTGTGCTGGGATTTCTTTTCAGTATTGGGTAGCAGAGTAGTAAAAGCACATCTTCTGAAAGTGTGCTGCCTGGGAACCTGGAGAAATTATTTATCCGTATCTCAATTTTCTGATCTGCAAAATGTGAATAGCATTGCTACATACCCCTTAGGGCTATAGTAAGTCTTAAATGAACTAAAATAAAAGAATTCTTGCACGAATGCCAGGAGCAAGAGCAGTTTTCCCTCTCATTGTTCTAGTAACTAGAATATGTGTAGCATCATGCGAAAATGAGCACCTCTAAACTCACTCAAATTATGAACAAGAATATTAGAGACAACCTTGGCTTTATGAGGTTCTTTGCCTAATTTTATTTTTCTAGTCCTCCTCTTTATTGCCTAAAACAGGGCGATTTTCTTCCATAGTAATGGAACAGAGTATCTGTGTCCTCGCTCTAATTCCTAAATAAAGATCCAACATTTACTACTGAGTTACAGCTCTCTCACTTAAAAGACAGGTTGTAAGTTACTGTGTCTCGGTTTTCCACCTAGAGCCATTTCAGGTCTTAACCATTAGCCCTGACTCCGCATTCTTTGGAAAACATCCACTACTTAGCTGAGTCTGTTCTGTCTTTCCTAGACATAGTTCATATCATTTGGACATTACAGAAGAGCTTTATAATTATTAAATGTTTCATATGGGGAGATTCAAGTTGGCTCTAGCCCCTTAAAAGCTCTACTTTCTCTCAGGGGACATGGTTGGTCGTATCTATAGGCATCAAGTATAAAAGTACCAGAAACTATGATAGGAGAGTCTGGGAGGGGAAGAGAAAAGGAAAGGAGAAAGGGTGTTAGCTGGAGGATATCCATGGAATTTGACTTCGTACAACTCCAGCTGTGAGGTCCAGTTAAAAGAAGCTTGCTACAAGTTGAACTCGAACATAACTCATTGAACATGAAAGTGTGCTCTTTTAGCCTTTCCTTTCGTTGGTTTCCTCAGTGAATGTGATTGTGTGACTGACAGAATTAAACTATGTAGTTTGAAAAGCAAACATTCAAAGACAAAGTTTAGAATCTAGTAGAGCTAGTATGACCTAGTATAATCAAAGAGAGTGAGAGGTGCACAATTTCATTTAAGGTAGTTGAGTAAGTTGTATCAGAAGAAACGTTGCATGGGAACACTTGGAAGGAATCTCCACCTTCCACCGTGTAGATCAACAATACAAGGAGGGTAGCCTATCTGAGTTGGATGTTGCAAGGTGGGTGGGATGTTATTCCTATCCGAGAAGAAAAGTCCCAAGATGGAGAAGTGTGGATGTGAAGTGAGATCGGTGAGGAGAAGTGGATGATGAGCTGGGAAAGGAAGTTGAAGAAGATTTTAGGGTACTTGGTCAGGGTAGGCAAGAAAGTGACAGATTCACAGGCAGATGTTACACTTCAGCGGTGGGAGGAGGAGGACTTTGCAGGGTCGTTTGGGCATCAGCAGAACTGAGCCCTGGTAAAACGGCTCATTATAAGAGCCTGTGCAAGAGCTCCCCGGGACCTAGCTGAGTTGGTGGCAGAAGGAAGGGGTGAGTGCAGAAAAGTTCAAGTGCACTGAGCTGATTTGCAGAGACACAATCAGCAGCAGGTGGTGATGGGCAGTGGCATGGGCAGTGAACTGGTAAACAGGGGCAATCTAAAATGACCTCTGGACTTGTGACCAGAATTTCTGATTGAATGATGGATCTCTAGGAGCTAACTTAGGAGAGAGTGAGTTTGAGTTCTCCAATCTCTTGTACTAATTTGAAGGAACACTAATAGTATAACATTATTGGCATTCCAAAGGAGAAAAAATTGTGAATCTTAATTGATATTTTTATCTTCATTTCTGATCGAATCTATTTAGGCATTTACTGTTATACCCATGTGTATATAGATTTTATTTCTTGTTTTTCACATACCTGTAAGTCATGAGCACTTCCCACATGGCTGTATTTATTCCTCAAAGTACAGTTTTAATGGTTGCATAACGGAAAACTTCTGAGCAAGAAGTGTTTAGCTGTTTGCCATGTTACAGACCCAGTGAGGCTGATATGATTTTTCATAAGTTTGCATGTCCAGGTACGCCCATGTCTCTGTATTCTGCATCCATGGATTGAACTACCCTGGAGCAGAAATACTGAGAGAAAAAATTGCATGTGTGTTTTAACATGTGTAGATTTTTTTCTTTTTATTCCCTAAACAGTATGCTATGACAGCTATTTCTGTAGTGCTGATATTGTGTTAGGCATTACAAGTAATCTAAAGGTGATTTAAAGTATACAGGAAGATTGCATAGGTTATGAAATACTATCTCATCTAATGTAAAGGGCTTGAGCATCCTTGAATTTTGGTAAGTGCAAGAGGTCCTGGAACTAATCCCCTGTGAATAGTGCAGGGATTTCTTCCTGAAGGTTACAAACTGAAATTATGTAACAACCTCTGGGGGAAATGTTAGCATTAGAAGTACATTCATGGGGCCACCATTTTGGTGCAGTGGGTTAAGCCACTGCCTGCGGTGCCAGCATTGCCAGCATTTCATGTGGGCATTGGTTCAAGTCCCAGCTGTTCCACTTCCTATCCAGCTCCCTGCTAATGCACCTGGGAGAGCAACAGAAGATGACTCAAGTATTTGGCCCCCTGCACCCACGTGGGAGGCCCAGATGAAACTCCTAGCTTCAGCCTGGCCCAGTCCTGGCCTTTGCAGCCATTGAGGCAGTGAACTGGTAGACGGAAGATCTCTCTCTGCCTCACCTTCTCTCTCTGTAACTCTGCTTTTCAAATAAGTAAATAGATCTTTTTCTTAAAAGTATATTCATGAGGACTCTGGTTATAGATAATGATTATGAGGGTTTACCAAGAGAGAACAAAATAGGAAAATAATTTATTTTTAAGTGAATTAGTTCAATCCATTATAATTAATATTTGCATAGTTTTCCTATGAATATCATTGCCCCAGTGACTGTGCCTGCTTTGTTGCTTGTGCATGGACCGTGAGAGAAAGGGTCTGTTTCTATTTCGTGGTTGAGGTCCACTTGGAATAATTCGCACTCTATACGCAGTGAGTGCAGAGGAAGCCGGGCACCCTCTGCTCCCCACAGAAAGGCGTTTGGTGCCTCAGAATTCCATGCCTCCTACTGGATTTTCTGTCCTCGGCAGTGCCAAATCCAACAGAGTGGAAAAAAGAACTGGAACCTGTCTACAGAGAGGAATTATGCAATGATGTTTTATCAAGTTCTAAGCCAGTGTGCAAGGAGAGACCAGAAGGAAACACGTGTGAAATAACAGAGCTGAATTCTTGGCCAGAGCCGAAATCCAGGCCTCAACTGCATCTGGGATTTAGGATTTCCTCCAAACACAAGGAAAATGTAGGGCCTTCTGTAGCTGTACGTAGATTTAACATTACTTTCTTAAGCTCTAGTCATTTATTTTGTTTGGTTCGATTTACAAGTAATGTCTAATACTTTGAAAAATGAATCGCTCCAGGAAGCACTTGAGGATAAGATAATAGTTTGAGCTGAATTACTTGTCCATTCAATGTGCACCCTGCCTACCCAGGTGCCATGGGATAAACTGGATCCCTCAAATCAACTCACTTTATGATTGTACCCTTAGCTTCTCCCCTATGTTGAACTGATCAGTGATACATGCTACAGCATGTGAAGTTTAGGGTGCCATGAACTGACGTGTGCAACATGACACCTAGTGTAGTATGCGTTAGACACAGCTATGGCCTCACGGAGCACTGTGCATTCTCCCTGTCAGAGCCTTCATCACGACTTATTTTACAGCTGTCTTTGTTCTAGACATCAGCTCTGCAAGATTAGGAATTGGGTCTTTTTGTTCACCACTGTATGCCTAACATCTAGCCCTGGATCCGACCCCAAGTAACACCTCAATAAGTCTGTACTGAATGAATGAATTCGTGCATGCATGCATGCATGAAGAATGAAAGCCTGAATAATGGAGCAGACAGGTAGAAGACATGGACCTGCAGTTGCTAGCCAGTAACTTCAGAAATTGTGTCTTCATTCCTGAATTCCCTGGAAGTGGTCCTGTGGAGGATGTGCTTGGAACCTTGCCAGAAGTGATACATCTCACATAGGTTCCCAGGAATGATGGTGAATACAAAAGATGCATTCTCAGCAGAACATAACCAGAAGTACCAGGTAGAGGGATGTTTTCTAATTCTTGTGGAAGATGCTCCTTGTATGCACCCTGTGCATAGTGAGGTCCTGCCAGTTTGCTGGGCCTCCGGCGTGAGGGACCACCAAGCTACAATTGCCTTCACTAGGCCATCCAGAACTGCTGTTTAACAGGTTGAATATCCATTTTCTGAGATCCTTGAGGTCATTTGCGTAGCCTTTACCAGTTGAGCATCTTTCATCCAAAAGTCCAATATCCAAAACATTTTGAGCCTTAGGTCAGCGTTTAAAAAGTATCAGCTTTCAGAGAATTTTGGATATTTGAGGTATGAATGCTCAACCTGTACTACCTTGTATAGATGCAGAAACCACTTGTAACATGCCACACCACTTGGTTCTGAACTTCTGATTCTCAGGACAGCTGCCTTCTGTTAGCTCCATAGCTGTTATTACTACATTGTCCACTCATTTTACAATAATGGCCAGGGGCATAGTGGCACAGTCCCACTAGAACTCCGGGAGGGTGGTCACCTGTGTGGGCAGTGCATGGGCAAAACTGAGTGTGGACCAGCATTCATCACACCTCCCTACAGTGGACTGGACACAAGGTGGGGAGCACATTTCAGAAGGTCCACCTTACTACTCAGAAGCTTAGAGATCTGATGTGTGGGTGTGGAGAGGACACAGATTTAATTAGGATTTGGAAAGTTGGTGTTCAGAGAGAAGTTAATTTTGGTGCGAAAATGTTTTGAAATCTGTACTTTTTTCATAATATGCATTTTTCATGAACTTTTTGGAGGCTCATTATAGATCTAAATTGCTCCCCCAAAATGCTGTAGGAGTAAGCCTTTTAAATGTTCTGCCCACTTTGGGATTAAGTTGTATGTGCCAGAGTATGCATTTTGAATAAGGCATATCTTTGTGCTCCAAAGCATGTTATTTTAATAAGATATAAGCTTTGCAAAAATATTTAGAAATAAGAAATTATGAGATTTCAGCAGGTATAGATGGCAGGTTGATACTAAGGTTTCAAATACAACTGACCATTGTCTTTTTTTTAAGATTTAATTAAATATTCAAAAGAGTTAGAAAGAATCTTCCACCTACTGGTTCATTTCCCAAATGGCTACAACGGCCAGGGCTGAGCCAGGCAAAAGCCAGGAGCCAGGAGCTTCTTTCAGGTCTCCCACATGGGTACAGGGGCTCAAGCACTTGGACTCTCCTCCACTGCTTTCCCAAGTACAACAGCAGGGAACTGGATCAGAAATGGAGCAGCCAGGACACAAACTGTTTCCCATAAAGATGCTGGCTCTGCAGGTGGTGGCTTAATGGGCTGGACTACGGCACCAGCCCCGACCATTGCCTTTCACCTTGGGAATTCTCTTTCCTAAGTGTACTGCTGTTGACCCATGGCCCTGAAATCACTAGGGCCAATTTTTAACTTCACCTATACCTTCTTAAATATCCGCGTTATCTCTCTGACTTCCACTCAGCCTAGGAAGTGTGGCTTCAGTGATGATTTATTGGCCTGACCAGTTCGGAGATAATACGTGTGCAACACTTCACATGGGGCATTTCGGCTGATGTGCAATAAGCTTCCAGTGGACCTCTAGCCTCACAGCTGGCCTCTGCTGTCACACTTGCACGTCTTTGCTCTTGGCGTTTCCTTTGCTTTGTGCGTCTTTTCCTTTGTTTGTCATCTCATTTGCCTTCAGAATTTCTGTGTCTTCTCGACTTCAACATCATTACATTGTTCCCAATTGTGATAGCACATAGGACAGTGAGCCCTACAGTACCATTAGGCAGTAACATCTCCAGTAGAAGGTGAGATTTTTAGGTGAATGATTGTGCTTTCTTTTTATTTGTGATTGCACAGAAGCTAGAAACTTAGTAAAGAATGACTTGAAATCAATGGGAGCCTGAAAGGAAGAACACAAAGCAGAAAGTGGAATGCAAACTCCAGCAAAAGCTGCATACTTTTCAATGTGGATTATTTAACATGCCTAACTCATTTAGGTTGGAATACTGTCGATGAGCCACATCAGATGAGGCTTCTTTAACCTCAAAAAGGCAGTCGAGATATGCACCATATGTGCACTTAAAAAAAAAAAACAATGCTTTTTTTTTTCTTGTAAACATCCTTGGAGTGGGGTGGGAATTTTAAATGGGCTAAAGGACATAGACAAAGTCTCATGGTAATTGAACACTGAATCCGGCGTACAGTCATGCAGCCAGAATGTGTGTGGCTCTGACGTCACGGACCCTGCTCGCTCACGCTCTGTGTTGCAGCGCAGGGTGAGCCAGATGGAGAAACCCTGGGTGTGACTGTGGCCTGCTCTAGTGAGAGAATTAATCCAGGATGTTCTCCATCAGTAGGGCACACCTGAGACTTGTCCACATCATCGTTACCCACCTACAATGGTCCCTCTTCATTCCGAAGGTGACCATGTTAACTCCGCAAATGCTTGCAAAAGCCAGAGCTGGATCAGGCCAAATGCAGGAGCCCAAGAGCCAATCCAAGTCTTCCACGTGGGTGGCAGGGATCTAAGCACTTGAGCCAACACCTGCTGCATTTGCAGGTGTTGCAGGGTGTGCATTTGCTGGAAGCTGGATTGGAAACAGGGCAGTGACTTCAACCTAGGCACTCTGGCATGGGATGCAGGCATCCCAACTTAACCATGGCACCAAATGCCTATCCCTGGACACAACATTTTAAATTAAGGCATTGCTTCTAGCGTATAGCAACTATTCAGTGACTGGCTTGTTAAAAAGTGATTTGGGACTTTTATTAATGATTCTAATCCTTTTTTCCTCGTTGCCACTGTTTTCCTATTTTCCTCCTGGCTTGTTTCTGGCGACTGTGCCGGCAGCCTGGATAGCAAGATGCCGCCTGTCACTCAGGTTCCTGCTGTTCAGTGCTAATCTCGTCAATATGCTTTCGTGGCCCTGGGAAGGATGTATTTTCAGTGGCATCTCCCTGAATATTTAGGCGCTCCCGTTTTCCATGGTGTGAACGTGCTCAGAACGTCAAACTTTCTGCTCTCCCATTATACAACGCAAGTCGGAGGCCTCCAATGAACGTGCTGTTGCCCTATGTTCCCCATGCCCAGTCTGTGTTTTAATCCAGCCAATTAGCACTCGCTAGGCCTGGGGAACATGAACAGCTTCTTCATTTATCATTTTTGATAAGTTATTTCTGTCTGCTGCATCATCCCAGCTAGACGCATGCCCTTAATATAGCCCATGAGTCATGGGGACCCGAGCCCAGCCTGAGCCCTCTAATTAAAACCCGCAGTGCCTTCCACGCGGCACACTGCCTGAGCCCACGGGGCTGTCCTCCTGGGTCTCTTTCCTTCCACTCCTTTTCTGGCTTGGGTGGTTTTGCCATACAGCTCAGTGAGTCTGGATACTGGCAGACAGACATGAGGTATGGCAATCCATTCTTCAGAGAGCTTCCAAACAGACTGTGCTGGCAGGGTCCGGCTTGGGGATCTTCCGCGAACTGTGGCTGGAGATCTCTCTCTGCAATTGCCAGCCCTCCTTGTTACACAGGGAGTCAAACTACCAAGTCCCCCAGTGGGTCCTAATGACTGGGTTCTCACAATTCAAGGCCTTCACCCAGGCCTCCCCGTAGGGGCTGCTCCCACTTCCTGCAATGCGAAGCAGCTCTTATGCACAGAAAAGTGCTCAGATCTCGCAGACTTCCCTCTAAACCTCCCCCAGTGCACCTGCTAGGAATCCACAGAGCAATGAAGGCAGAAAGCCAATATTGGCAGATCCATAAGGAATATCAGTAATCGGCCAGTTCAGACAAATTTTTGCCATCATTGTTTTCAGATTGCAAAGTGCTCCCAGTCTCCAGTTTTTGTTGTCAGTACTTTTTTTTTTTTTTTTTGACAGGTAGAGTGGACAGTGAGAGAGAGAGAGAGAGAGAAAGGTCTTCCTTTGCCGTTGGTTCACCCTCCAATGGCCACCACGGCTGGCGCGCTGCAGCCAGCACATCACGCTGATCCAAAGGCAGGAGCCAGGTGCTTCTCCTGGTCTCCCATGGGGTGCAGGGCCCAAGCACTTGGGCCATCCTCCACTGCACTCCCGGGCCACAGCGGAGAGCTGGCCTGGAAGAGGGGCAACCGGGACAGAATCCGGCGCCCCGACTGGGACTAGAACCCAGTGTGCCGGCACCACAGGCTGAGGATTAGCCTATTGAACCGCGGCGCCAGCCCAGCTCGTTGTCAGTACTTTCAAAACCACAAGCCTAGTGTACCAAGTGCCCTCCCAAGACCACCACCCCCACCAGCTGTCTTCTCGTGCCTTCCTCCCCCTCGCCGAGAAGCGTGCATGAGAGGGAAGCTGTGCAATGTGGCAAGAGAATGACAGTAAGAGGACAGCATGGGAGAGTGCCCTGGGGGCCTTTCAGAGAGAGAAAATCCATCGGGAAGGTACAAACAAGGAAATAAGCAAGCAGTGTGCAAGACGGTTGCACGCACAGCAGTAAGCGAAAGGCAGAAATGTAGCGAGGCCGTTGCAGAGACGGGGACTGAGGAAGGCCTCTCTGGTGGCATTTGAGGTGAGGCTGAAGGAAGTCAATCAAATGAGTCAATACAAGGGGGCGGGCCTTGTGGCACAGCGGGTTAAACCGCCACTTGGGTCACTCACATCCCGGATCAGAGTGCGGGTTTGAGTCTTGGCTACCCACTCTGATCCAGCTCCCTGCTAATGAGCACCCTGGGAGGCGGCAACTGATGGCTTCCATTCTGAGGCCGCTGCTACCCAGATGGAGTTCCGAGCTGCTGGCTTTGGCCTGGCCCAGCCCCAGCTGCTGTGAGCTTTTGGAGAGTGAACCAACAAATGGAAGACCTCTGACTTTCTCTACCTCTCTCTCTCCCTCCCATTCTACCTTTTAAAATAGATAAATAAAATCTTTTAAAAAATATATAAATAAATAAACCACATGAAGAGCACAGAAGGAGCCAAAGATGGGGGTTTCAGGCCAAGGGACCGAGTCTCTGGCCAAGCCCAGGTTGGGTGCTGGTGATCCCACTGACCTCGGCATCCTTCTGTCCTCACCTTCCAGTGCCCAAAGATCCTCATTAAACCAAAGGCAGCCATTTCCCATGAGGCCAAAGTCAGTTGTTCTTGCAATCACTTTCGGCCACCGTAGCCCTGAGCCCATTTTTATTTGGCACCCACTCTTAGATTTAAGGCATCTTAAAGATCAAAGGACTTGTGACCGGGATGTGGCAAAAATGCCTGTTTTCCTTCTTCAGTTACAGATTCACATGCATTTGCTTTCTCTGAAGGGGAGCCTGTTGTGAGGGCTGGCCAAGGGAACGCCTGAGACTGAGAGACCAAGAGAGATTTCATGTCCTTTCCTACTGTTGCACTTTGGGAGCCGACTAGGTGCATGTCCTCTGTCCAGGGAATGTGTCTGGCTGTGGTGCTGGCTCCTGAACTGGCAGGCCAAGGGCAGACGTGGCTCTTGGGTTTGGAACTGGGGAGCAGGCACCAGCCATTGTGCATCTCTGTTCCACAGCCATGGAAGTCAGAAGCCAGATGAGAGGGGCAGACTCTGGCCTCTTGTCTACAAAGTTAGGAGCAACCCTTAAATGCCACGAGCTTTCATTGATCGTTCTCCTAATGAGTCTGTGTAGAACGGGAAATGTTTAACGGTTCTTCACGATCTGGCAAATGTTATGACCTTCATGTCTTTATAGCTTGGGGGAAAAGGGGACCCTGGGACTAAAAAAATAAGTAAATCCCATGCAGCATTGTGGAGGACATTACAGGAGGGAAGAGGAATGTGCCATAAAAGACTCCTCATCCCATTTGGATTTGGGCAGGGGAGAGGAACAGAAAAGTACGGTGCCCTTTGAGTCTGGGACAGAATGGAGACAGTGTGGCCTTGTGGTTCAGTGCATGGAGTCGGTGACCAGAGTTCAGACCTCAGGTGTGTTGCTTACAATTACAATTTGGTAATTCACGTGAGGTTCCTAACACCGAGCCTAGCCATTGTTCGCAGTTTCTACTATTGCTTTTTTTTATTGTTGTTGTTATGATTGGATAGCCCGCCTGGGGTGGTTGAAGAAAGGCATTTGTGGCCAGTCTTGCAGCAGTCCTTCAGTGGGCAAAGGTCAGCAGCCATTGCTTTTTAAAGTCCAAGAGCTATTTTATCAGGCAACGTGTGGCCCATACCTAGAGAGCGGGTAGGTGAGACAGAACGAAACATCAAGTACAGAAAAACGGGGCTCCATGAGTGGCGTGTGAAGCAAGTATTAATCTCTGCCTTTTTATTCCCTCGCCTCCTGCCTCTGGCGTGCGCAAGGTTTTACTGTGCATCACCTACACCCCGACGTTTGATCTGAACGGGAGTGCTGTGCTGAAGATCGCGGAGGTGAGTGCTGCTGGTGTTTGTGCTGCGGCTCGCTGCGGCTTTACCCTTACTGGAGTGAACGTGGCGTAGAACCGAGCCCCAGCGGTGGGGAGAGCCCTTCTCTGACCACTCCAGGGGCCGCTTTCCACTAAGAAACTGCTTCGTGGGAGCATGCCATGGCCACCACCCTTTGTGTGTCTCTGGGCTCCGCACGCTTGGGGCTGCTTAGCTGGAGGCCTTGATTGTGCAAGTAATAGTACTGGTTCTCCTACTCCGCTGTTCCCAGGCGTGTTGCTTTCTCGGTCTGTTTTTCCTAAGGTTCATCGAAAAGCATTGGATTTTTAAAAATGACTATGAGACCAAATTTGAGAGATGTTTGCTGATGAAAGCCAGCCCCATCTCCAAACCCCGGCAAGTGCCTTTTGTGACTGTCATTGCAAAGCCTTCTCTTTTCCATCTGCATTGTAGCCTAGAGAAATTGGTGCTTTCCAGGACTCCCAAGATGTCCAGCAGACAAGTTGGTTTCTCGATTCTCTGGCTTTTGTAAACATCACTTCCAAATTGTGTGAATATACTCAGATGGATTGGCCTTCCATTTCTTGAAAAGAATATCTATAGGATTTGTATGCCCTGATCAGAGTACACATTCAGACCCCAAAGAGGCAATGATTTTCTGTCGGAGGCCACCCGACAAACCACATGGAGACACGCAGCACTCAGTCAATTCATCACCACGTTTATTGCCTCATCGCATTCCAAGCCAAAGTAGGGGGCCCGGCGATGAGGGACTGGAGGCAGTCTCCCTAAGGAAACCCTTCAGTCTCCAGCAGCAAGCACCAAGAAACACAAGGATATATACCCCAGGCCCCATACAGATAACATTCATTGTGTGCAATCATGCATAGCACAGGAATAGAGCAAATTTACAAAGTAGCAATGATCAGGGTGCAAGCTCTGCAGATAGTGCAAAGAACATCATAAACCTTCATCAGAAGTCACATCCTGCCTGCAGGAATATGGGACGAAAAGTCTTGGAAACAGGATTAGATAAGGGACAGCCTCAGCCTGCTGCATCTCATGTTGGGCCAGGGCCACTGGCCCCGACAATTTTCTGAGTTCTGAAATGATGGGGGAAAATACATAATTGTTAGCTCTCCCTATATTAGCAGATACATGTTCCTTTTATGATGGTATGTGTTTCAGTTCATGAACTACAGGTAGAAAAATTTTATGTGTATCAAAAGCGAACAGTGGCTCATCAACTGATTCGTCACATTAACATAAATCACTTTTCAAATATATGTCTCTGGAGATAAAACACTTTCTTTTTTTAAGATTTATTTATTTATTTGAAAGTCAGAGTTACACAAAGATAGAGGATAGGCAGAGAGAGAGAGAGAGAGTCCTCCAATCAATGGTTCACTCCCCAATTGGCTGCAATGGCAGGAAATGCGCCGATCCGAAGCCAGGAGCCAGGAGCTTCCTTCCAGTCTCCCATGCTGGTGCAGGGGCCCAAGGACTTGGGCCATCCTCCACTGCTTTCCCAGGCCATAGCGGAGAGCTGGATCGGAAGAGGAGCAGCCGGGACTAGAACTAGCACCCATATGGGATGCAGGCGCTTCAGGCCAGGGCATTAACCCGCTGTACCACAGCGCTGGCCCTGATAAAACACTTTCTTTAACACATTTATAAGTTTTACTCTACATAAGTGATGAAAGGAATAGTTGAGTTTTTTAGTTGATCGCAAACTGACACCTGTGAGTACTCCGATTGTTTGCAGGTTCACTTTTCCAAGGACACTGTCATTTCTGAAAGGAGCAAGAAGCAGCCCAGCGTGTAAGAGGCTGGTCTTCCCCTTGCCACCTGAAGGAAAATGACATTCGGTGTGTCACTGCCCAGGAGCAGGGACAGTAAGGAGTCCTAACACCCTCGGGAGGTGAGGGCTGCCAAGGAGCCCCAGCTACTCACAGAGAAGCGGGGAAGGTTGTGTTGATCATCGTCACAGGAATCTACGTTTGGACGTAAATCTCTGCGTGATGCTGAATGCGATTCCCGGGGCCGGCACGTGGCTCACTTGGCTAATCCTCCGCCTGAGACGCTGGAATCCCATGTGGGCCCCAGGTCCTAGTCCCGGTTGCTTCTCTTCCAGTCCAGCTCTCTGCTGTGGCCCGGGAAGGCAGTGGAGGATGGCCCAAGTGCTTGGGCACCTGCACCCACATGGGAGACCAGGAGGAAGCACCTGGCTCCTGGCTTCGGATTGGTGCAACGCGGGCCGTAGCGGCCATTTGGGGGGTGAACCAACAGAAGGAAGACCTTTCTCTCTGTCTCTCCCTCTCACTGTCTGTAGCTCTACCTGTCAAATAAATAAAATTAAAAATCTTTAAAAAAAAAAAAAAGAATGCGATTCCCGAGCACTGAGCACACACAGCCATGGTCAGCCCAAGTAGCATTCGCTGAGAGTATCTGGAAGCTAGCAGAAGACTCGGCAGCCCTGTCCAGCTAGGGTGACACAACCAAGTGCAGTTGGCTTGACCCAAACCACAAAGGAAAAAAATCTTAGCCTAAGAACAGTCTATGAAAAAAGAATGGGCTAATCAGTCCACCAAATGGATGAGGAGCCTGGCTCTCTCGGCTCCTGGTGGTGTTGGCTTGGAGACCTCTCCTGCCTCCTGCTCGCTCTCTGTAAAAGCAACCAGCAAGTAGTCCCTGTGTCGTCATGTGGCTGTGCCAATTAGACATGAGAGACACAATCCAAGTAGGAAGCTTTATTGTGCGGGTCCAGTAATTAGTTAATGTTTTGCATGGTCACTTTTGAAATGTGGAAGCCATCTATAAAAACACCTTGGAATAAGCCATTTGACACTCTGTGCAAGGGGGGAGAAGGAATCTTGCTGTCTCTGCTTTCTCACTGCAGCATTCACTGGCCATGATGCAAGGACAATGTTTGCACTAAAACCTGTTGAACTGGAAATGGGAACTGTACTTAGGTATGAAAAAACCGAGACTGTTTCCTCAAAGTACTGCTGAACCTATCAAAAAGTAATTAAGCTCTTAAATTGTAAGCGAGCAGCCTTCATTTGTGTTTCTAACGTTAACTTTCTTAATTAAATGGAAATAATGAACGTTTTTCAGAATGGCGCAATACAGGGAAAAATAAGAAATACTACCAAATTGTAAAATGGACAATTATGAAATACCTAGCAAGTGTTTTCTGTTCAACTCCATGAGCAATCAGTACTAAAACTCCATATGGATACCTAATCCTTCTCTTCGCTGATTGAAAGCTGAGCCGAAGACTTGTCTTAGTCTTATTCCCAGATTAGCAAATACATCGAGTTTTCAAAGGACAGCTTACCCTAATGTTGGGAGAACTGCAGAGCACAAATTGCTGGAGTCTTGGGATAAAGGAAAAGATGGGACCGTGGCCAGTAACACCCTGAAGCCACTTTGAAGATGGCTAATGTTGCTTTTCCGCTGGGAAGATTTGGGACATGTTTTCATGCCTGCTGAAGGCTCTTCTCTGGATTTATCAACAGCACAAAGCCTAGTTGTCAATGTGTATTTGCTGGTTTGAGCTGGCCGACTCATGGAAACTTTATAGTCTGCTACTGTAGCCTGTTGGCAGCTTCAAGCAAATTCTGCCTCAAAGCCCCTTGTTTTTTCCTCTAAGATTCATACTTTTAGGAAACTTCCTTTTTCACTCCTTCCAGTCATCTCCCTCTCTCTCTCTCCATTCCAAAACATTGGTTAATATTCATAGCTGCTAGTTGTTGAGTGCATACAGCATGACAATAAATAGCACTTGGTATTTGCTCTTTTTAAATCTCTGTCACAACCTAGCTAGATTAGAACCCCAAGGAAAGTGAGGCTGATTGACTTGGCCAAGTTCCTATTGCTCTACATTCAAATCCAGATTTTTTACATTGCAAACATGTGCTGTGAGCCATTATGCTATATTATTTCCTGGCTATCTTTGGTCTTGGAAAATGTTCGCAGAATCTTGCCATAAAAAATTTTGACAACCAAATGAAATTCTTACAAGTCTTATCTTTGGACATTTACTTTTACTGAGGTATTTACTTAGGTAACTGCTACATGGTGCTTTTATGAAGCAGATGTATGGATGCAGTTACTTTTTTTTTTCTTGTGACCATAGAGTGAAGTAGCGATTAGGAATATGCCACTGTCTTGTCTATCTTTACACCTTAATCATTTATATTTCGTAAGTATTAATTATCAGAGGATTTAGAGTTTAGTAAGAGTTCTGCTTGTTACCCTGGACAGCCTAAAAAGTGTTGCAGCTAACAGCAAAGATTCTGATTAAGCTGTTCTGGTTGTCACTAAAGTAGTTTTTTTAAGAATATATTTATTTTTTGTTTTATTTGAAAGGCAAAGTTACAGAGAGAGGAAGAGAGACAGAACCAGTAATTGTCCATCTACTGGTTCACTCCCCCAAACAGATGCAATGCCAGGGATGGGCTAAGCTGAAGCCAGGAGCTTCTTCCGGGTCTTCCATGTGGATGCAGGCGCCCAAGCACTTGAGCTATCCTCTGCTGCTTTCCCAGGCGCATTACAGGGAACTGGATCAGAAGTGGAGCAGCTGGATCCTGAACTGGCACCCATGTAGAATGCCAGCACCACAGGCAGAGGTTTAAACTGTTACACCACAATGCCGGCCCCTAAATTGGAATTATTTTTTAAATTGAACTGATTTATAACTCTTGAAATATTCAGTGACACCCTTTTTACTCAGGTTGGGTGACATGATTTCTGAGATAGCCTTCCAGTAAAGTATTCTACACTGAAGGAGCAGCTTCCAGATATAATCCAGAAATCAAGTGCACAGTGGACCTGATCCACTGACCTTGGAAGCATCCTGCAGTTCTGAGATCAGGAGGTGTCGCCCACCTCCTGGCAAGAACATCACCAGAGGGAGCGAGGAGGCCAGCACAGATCAGTGGAGATCACCAGAGGCAGGGAAAAGCCCCATTCTTAGGGGCTTCGCTGCCCCTCCCCAAAGGCTTCCTGTACTTTTCTGAGGCCCAGCTTTTTTATTCTGGCTTGATGCCTCTCAGGCGTCTGTTTCCTGGCTACTTCTGGCTGCATGGGCTGTGAGCAAGCCATGGCTTCTGCAAGGAGTCCACACACCTTCCTTGAGCCCCTGGCTGTCGGACTCTGAGGCCTTATTTGTGAGGGTTGGAAGTCTGCGGGATGTTGGAGCTCCGCGGGGTTCTCTCTGCTTCTCTTTGGACAGAAGCTGGGTCTCAGGACGCCATCTGCTTCTGCCTGCAGAGGTGCAGGACTGATAGGTTGAGGCATCCTGAGCCATTTTCATAAACCAGCCAAGCCAAGAACGTAGAGAAGGAAGAGGACTGTGACAGTGATAGTCACAGTTGTCCATGAAAACCTGGCACTGAAAGAACTTCCTTATGAATTGAGATCCAAAAGGAAAACCAGCAAAATTCCCTACCTGGAGTGATGATCAGACTTGCTTATATTCGCACATGTTTCCTTGGAATGATACAACTTCAGCCCTCGGTGTGGGTGCATGTTTGTATCTTCAGGACTCATGTGGTCACGTCCCTCCTGTCACGCTCACCTGGCAAAGCTGTTCACCTGTCTTAGGAAGAAAGCACCTTGCAGAAAGAATCAGAAACAGCTTAGCAACTGGGTTGTCACCTGAGATTCCCCATGGAGCTGAGACTTAAGAGTGACGACCAAAATTTGCTTTGGTTCCAACGTGAGCAACAAGAGCTGGTCTTCCCTAGAGAGAAGACATTTCCTCTGCTTCCTTGGAGCTTAACTTCTGACCTTTTCTATATTTTTTAATGACCATAAACCAGTTGGCATTGCTACACAATTTTTCCAACTGGAAATATCCTAGCTCTTCTTCTGGAACGTCATACTCAGTATTATGCACTATTTGGAAAAAAAAAAAAAAACAGTGCCGTCACCCCCATTCAGATGAGACAGAGAAGGTAAAGGCATAGTTCAGCAACATGTACATTGTAAAGCTAAGCCAGCATCTATCATGGCAAGTTGAAAATACGTGGTCACTGTGGCTGATGCCTATTGAATGTCTACTACACCCCACTATGCTGCTTCGCAGTTAATCTTGTAATTCCACCCTGGGTCTGGCCAGTACTGTTACTAGCAGCCTGCTGACACAATGATGTAAAACTTTGGTTGCTTCTGGATGGCCTGCAGGCTGGTGTTTCTTGCTCTGTTTTTCTGTCTGCTCTAGGGGTGTGTCCTGCTTCATTAACCATTGTATCTTTGCTCTCAGCTGTGTTTAGCATGTCGTAAAACTGGATGTCCACAAATGCATGACATGATCACAGTGTCCATTGTGAGCCTCCTCACTGCCCTGTGTCTCCGTGCCTTCCCTGGTCATCAGGGGCCTGTGGCTTTTCACAAGGTATTTGATGCGGTCCAACCTCCGACAGAGGCACAGGACTGGGGCTTTTCAAGCTTCAGTTCTCCATGATGAAAGCCGAGGGCATGGGGAGGTAGATCCAAGACGGGGGAGACAGAAAGATGAATTTACAAGCTGTTTCTAGACACTCTGCCTGCCTTTGGGCTTGGTATTCTCTTAGCTTCTCTGATCCAGGGTACTCTGATTAGTACTGCCCTGAGGTGCAGGAAGAACAAACATTCACATGATGAAAATTGTTGGCCTTGAATTCAGGGGTCAAGTTTAAATGGAAACCCTAACTCTGTGAACCCTATTGGCTTACCAAATTATTATTATTACAGCAAGCTTAAAGAACTATTCTTCCAAAGTCATTAAGATAGCTGCTACGCATTTCTTTCTGGGTACCTAAAGCTAGTAATACCATCAACTACCTGGTAATGTTATATTTAACAAGACATCCTCTTGTCATACTCTGTATTTAAATGTGCAACCTTAGCAGAATGAACTACTTACATTAGTTCTTACTTTTAGCTTAGTAAACAGTCACATGTTTTCCCTTGATAGAATACCTCATGCAATAAGTTGTCTCCGTTATAAAACTAAAACCAGTGGTGACATTACAACCCACAACAACACATTTGATGTTTGGGAAGTTCTCGTCTGTTTAAGCACTGTTATATAAAAGCCTACTCCTCATCTGTGCTTTTTTCATGGGTCTAAAGTGATTGCTGGGAGTTTTAAAGGGAGATTGTGTAGTCGGTGTGGCTCTAAATAGTCAAGAGAATTTATATTAAATCTGTGGTTCAGCTCTCAAAATAGCTACTCTTTCATCTTTAATGCTTTTGAAGCTTAAAATTTCCCCTAAATTTATAAAATGCCAGAGTTTAGAGCCCAGAAAGATCAACTGTTATATAGACTTCTTGGGAAAATGTAGGCTAGCAAGAAGACTGTTAAATTATGAGCTGCAAAGGGTGCTGGTTTGCCTAATTTGGCTATGGAGAATTTGGTTCATCAGAGTGAAACACTGCACTCATTTGAATGCATTTGCAGTGTTTTAAACCATTTCATCACATGCAAAAAGGATGAAAACATTTTTCAAGCTGTGTACAAATTATTGTACCTTTAATCCATTATACTCAGCAGTCATCACTTGAGAAAATGAATTTAAAATCCACGAGTTCTAAATAGTCTTATAAAAAGTACTGTAACTTATTCTTTAACTATAAGATGAGTTTATCTAGGCTACTTTCCAAATACAGTATTAAATTTCAAATGTTCCTTTGAAGTGTTAAGTATTCAATAGAAGATAGATTAAACTTAAAAAATATTTACTTTGCACCTGGTTAATTTTACAAAAGGATTATTATAGTGAGGCCTGGCAAAAAAAAACTCCTTGGCTTAAACAGCCATAGCCTCAAAAAATAACATTTAGTCTCTGGGCTGGTTTTTTTTTTATTTTTTTTTTTTAAGATTTTGTTTATTTGCTTGAAAGGTAGAGTTACAGACAGAGAGGGAGAGACAGATCTTTCATCTGCTGGTTCACTCTCCAAATGGCCGAATTGGTAGAGCTGGGCCAATCTGGAGCCAGGAGCCTCTTCCAGGTCTCCCATGCAGGTGCAGGGGCCCAAGCACTTGGGCCATCTTCTACTGCTTTCCCAGGCCACAGCAGAGAGCTGGATCGGAAGAGGAATATATGGGACACAAACTGGCGCCCATATGGGACACTGACACCACAGGTGGAGGCTTAGCCCACTCCGCCACAGCACTGGCCCCTGGGGGCAGTTTTTGGTTCAGTGGTTAAGATGCTGCCTTGCGGGGGTTGGTGTTGTGGCACAGTGGGTCAAGCTGTCACTTGCGATGCCCAGCATCCCCTATCAGAGTGCTGGTTCAAGTCCAGGCTGCTGTTTCCGATCCAGCTCGCGGCTAATGCACGTGGGAAGACAGCAGAGGATGGCTCCCTGCTACCTGTGTGGGAAACCAGGATAGAATCCTTGGCTCCTGGCTTCAAGCTGGGCTGTTGCAGCCACTTGGGGAATGAACCAGCAGATGGAAAATCTCTTTCTTTCTGTCTCTCTCTGTTGCTCTACCTCTCAAGTAAATAAGTAAATACTTATTTAAAAAAAAGACACTGCTTGGTATATACCTTCATTCCATATTAGAGTGCCTGGGTTTGAATCCCCACTTCACTTTGAAATTCTAGTTTCTTGCTATTGTACACCCTGGGAGGCAGCAGGTGATGGCTTAAGTACTTGAGTCCATGTTACCCATGTGGGAGACCTAGACTGAATTTTGGACTCCTGGCCCAGGCTGGCCCAGCCCTAGCTGTTCACAGCAAGTAGGGAGTGAACCAGCTGTTTCTCTGTCTAAAATGAAGAGAAATTTAAATGAATAATAAATTATTTTAAATATAGTCCCTTTCCCATATCTTTTGTCAATCAATAAATTCAATTTGCCATTCAAGTGGGAACCTTGTAAATTTCTTAGTTTAAGAGGCAGAGATACAAAGAGAGCTCCTGTCCCCTGGTTCACTCCTCAGATGCCCACAGTGGCAGAGGAGTGACCAAAACCTGGAGCCTGGAATTCAATCCATGTCTCCCAAGTATTTGAGCTATCAAAACTGCCTCCCAAGGTCCACATTAGCAGGAAGCCAGAATCAGGAGCCAGAGCCAGGAACCCAACCCAGGTACGTGAGTGCCTTAACCACTAGACCAAAAACTCAACCCCAGAGCTCTGTATTTTCATTGTAGATAATCTTAAAACTATTCCTAGGAAAGTAATTTAGGTCCATTAAATCAGTTTTTGGTCTTTGTCTAAGTATGCTTTATAGGAGCTCGAAGGATAGAATTTCTTATGGAGAGAAATAAGTAGGCATATTTAAAACATGCCTTAACTGGCCCATCTCCACAGGTTCCAGAAATATGAAAGGTCATTTAGCATCATCAACCTGAAAGGGCAGGTGTTTTAACATTGGGGTTTCTCCATGCTCTTAGCCACCAAGACCTCTTCTTAGGTTCCAGGAGACACTGACTCACAAGCCACCAAGGGGCCACAGCTGGCATTCTGTTCACTTGGTGACACACAGGAGTGGAAATGGGACAGTGTTAACATTGACTCTGACCAAGGTCTTCACAGCAGTTCCAAGGCTGTCTATGGCTTTCAGGTAGCAGTGTAGGTGGGAGAAGCCACAGCAGTAGGGGCAGGGGCAGGGTCTCCTTGGCTTAGGAACCCACACTTCTTTTTTTTTTTTTTTTTTTTTTTTTAGACAGAGTGGATAGTGAGAGAGAGAGAGACAGAGAGAAAGGTCTTCCTTTGCCATTGGTTCACCCTCCAATGGCCGCTGCGGCTGGCGCATTGCGCTGATCCGAAGCCAGGAACCAGGTGCTTATCTTGGTCTCCCATGTGGGTGCAGGGCCCAAGGACTTGGGCCATCCTCCACTGCACTCCCTGGCCATAGCAGAGAGCTAGCCTGGAAGAGGGGCAACCGGGATAGAATCCGGCACCCCAACCAGGCCTAGAACCCGGTGTGCCGGCGCCGCAAGGCGGAGGATTAGCCTGTTAAGCCACGGCGCTGGCCAGGAACCCACACTTCTTAAACAACTCTGTGAGCAAAACCTGCACAAGGGCCCCCCAGAGGATGTGATCAATTATGAGAGTCACTGCGCCCAGGGAAGCCTACACTTGCAGCATCCCACCTGGTGTTTAGTCTGGACACACGGGTAATCCCAGTTCAGGTGCACTTTAGTAAGCAGGAAACATTTTTACCAAAAGCCATGCTGTGTAAAAACACAGTCAACGTCCTGCCTTTATCAGGTTTCCAGAAGAACACAGCCGGAGAGGAAACCCAAGGTCACGCTCATTTATAGAACAGGACAAAGGGTTTCGCCCACCCTCTACCCACACCTTATGACCAATGGATTTGTAGATTCCGTTCTGTTTTGCCATGATGGAAGCATTTTCTGGTTAATTTCCAGCAACCTGGATTTGTTCTAGACAGAATTATATGGCACAACTGAAAACCACTAATTTGGTTTTTTCTTCTGATGTTGGGAAGAGTAAAGTTGTAAGAATGGCCATCTTTAGGGAAACAGTTTTTCCTCTATGCTTAAAAACACACTTCCAGGGATTTTAAATATGTTCAGTCATTTTAATTCATCAGGCTAACTTTCTAAGAGGGATTTGATATCTTGGGTTCCTGCCAAAGAACCGTGGCAATGAACGTGTCTCCACAAGTGCATGTGTTGCTGTGTTATTTCTTGACCAGGTCTGCATTGAGACCTACACGTGTAGCTGTCACCAGCGTAGCATCAACACTGCCGTGCGGGCCACTCTCAGTCAAATGCTCAGCGACTTGACCCTGCAGTTGCGACAAAGGCAGGAGAATACGGTGAGCTGGCTGCACTCCCCTGTCATCTCGGAACTGGCTGTGTGTCCTTGTCCCCGGCCCCAGCCCTCCTGTCACAGTGGTGTCCTACAGGAAACTCTAGAAATGGTTTGCTTGTTTTAGAAGAACCTTTCTTCCTTAAATTATGCTCTTTTGATTGTTGCTTTAAAAGCTAGTTTGTTTGTTTGTTTGTTTGTTTGTTTTTATGGTTTCAAATGTTTTAGTCCTTGCTTTAAAATTTATTTTTAAATCATTTTTTGAAAAAAATTGACTTTTTAAATCCCTTTTCTCCCATTGAAATTTTGCCTTGAAAATTAGCAAGATATAATGAATGCTGGAAGTAGATAGGAAATTAAGAAAAAGGAATTCTCATTCATGACATGCCTTGGGGTGTGGGTTCCCTTTGTCACCTCTCAGCTGTGAGCATCAGGGCAGAGCAAACCCTGCCTCCTCTCTATCATCAGGGCCCACTTCAGCTTTGCAATCTACATTTGAGCAGATTGTCCAAAACAAGTATTCTCAAGGAAAACGTGAATAGAATTGGCTCCTTATGTACCTTGTCTTCCAGGAGTGTTCATGACAGAATGAATCCTCTTTAAAATTGGTGCCTTGTGTATTTCAAATTTGCATCTGGAATAATTCAGATGAAAATCCTGATAAAATCTACAATATGTGTTCTGCAACGGCGTTTGCTACTTTCTTTTCTCTAGAAAATCTCAGTTGCGGTTCAGAATATCTCAGAAATTAATTCTGTACCAATTAATATTTTATGCTTAACTTGAATTATTTCTCATGTTTTAATCTGTAGCAAATCATGGAATGGAGGGGAGCCCTGTAGATCATTAAGTAGAATTCTTTGATTTCTCCATTTACAATGAGAGCATGCAGCCCAGAGACATGAAATTCAAGTCTGAAATGAATCAGCTTATTGGAGAAAGAGCCAGAGCTTAAGCCCTGCTCACTGACTCCCAGGACAGGTTCTTAGCTTGGGTGCCGGCAACCAGCGTGGAAAACAATACGGAAAAAGCTTTTGATTTTTTTTTCTTTTGTGTTTGCTATTTCCAAAATCCAAATTTCTCTTTAAAACATTGTTTTAACTTGAGACATTTTTATTGTTTTAGCTTACCCTCTGTTAAAAATGATTTTTTGTACTCAGAATTTGAATCTGGTGATGAGGGAATATTCATTTAAAAAAATTTAAAATCTAGAAATGGACAACATGTCATGAGAAAAAAAGGGGTTTTGATGGATGTAAACCTAAGATGTGAATTCTTACATGAATACATATTCCTAGTCCATCTTTGCTAAGTGACCACATTCAATAATACTTCAGTATGAACAATATGTTAGTGTTTTAAGACAAAACACTTAAATGGGATTTTGTGGTTTCAAAGAGCTTTCAATGTTACTGTTTAATCCTCTTTGGAATTGTAAGTAGGAGAGTACAGTCCCATGCTGCATACCATTTTGGGCACCATGGGCGATGGTTTGTAGCGTAGGTGTGCCGCAGGCTGCGCTGTCTGCAGGTGCACACCTCCACTGTGTGATGACTACTCAGTGACAGCACACATCCCATGTCTGAGTGATGTGTCCCTGTCCTCGTGCTGGTCTCACATCAAGTGCCTCAGCCTTTTAGCCTTTCTTGCTCTTCAGTAAGAGTGGTATCGTGTGTCATTGCAGAGTCCTAGATGGTACCACAGGGTCACCTGCCTTTATCCTGGGTGACGTGTGATGAATTGGCCTTCTGGTCCCACTCCCCCAAATGGAAGCAAGAATCTATATACAGTGGAAAATGAGTAGTTCCTGTCAATTCCTTTCGATTAGTCATGCAGTCCCTGGAGATGCGATTCCATGTCCCAGGAAACCACAGATCTCAGAATGCTAACATTTGACACGTTTGTGATGTCCAGTAGAGGAAGATATTAGTTTTGCCACCTACAAATTAGGTATTTTTTGAGAAGCTGTTAAAGTGGAGTGGTCTATAGGAATGGTAAGGTTTGCTGTAAGGAGGCTGTGTGTTCCCTTGGGGGACAGGAAGCCTTACTTGGGGCAGAGGTGGAGATTTTTAACATACTCCATTTCCAGAAGATACCCTGGGCCACCTCAGATCAGGAAGACTCAAATACAGCCGAAAGAAAAGAAATAACTTAGAACACCAAGGCATTAACATGAAGTGCATCTTCAACCTGCTGTCTATCCCTACCCTGCACCCAGGACAGACTACAATTTTGATTTGGTGTCCTCAGAAACCCTTTGTTATCATCCAGCTTTATTAATGAATTGACTACATGACCATAGCCATTGTTAAACTGTGAGTTACTCATTTCACAAAGCAAAATTACCAAGGTAAATATTTGGAGCTAGGGGACAGGGTAGGAATTTGCCTACCTTAAATATGATGCAGAAGTGTTTCCTCCAGAAAATAACATTCTAATCATGTCCTGCGCTGTAGCCTCTGACATAACATCACACCAAAACCGGTTTAGAGCAGCTGATTCCACAGATTCATGAATGGAGGATAGTAGAAATATGTGCCTATTACAAGAGTATTAAAAAAACAGCACCATGAGATGATGTACATGTCTCGTGGTTAATTAGTGTGAAATGCCTTCCTGTTATCTCCTGGTGCAGACATGTCGGGAGGCTGAAGTGCCTCCTTTCCTGTTCTCAGCTCAGTAGCCATGGTATTGTCCTGGCCTTGGCAAGTCTTACTATTTTTAATCATCCTTCCCTCAAAGTTCCTTCTCCATCCCCATGGATCTGAATCTACCCAGCAGCAGTCAGAGAGGCTGGTCTCATAGGAGGAAGTCAACTTGCTTTCCATGAAATAGGAAGATGGTGCTTCTTTGCACCTGTATTTTGAAGCCCAGTGACCTGATCCTTCGATCACAGAGAGTCTGCCTTTGCCAGGTGCCAGGCACAATGTAATCTGTGACCTTGGGAGAAGATGTTCTCTGCTGTGCCTTACAGCAGGTATGGCCCCAAGTCAGCATCCAACACCCTGGGATCATAAAGGTGCACCACAGGGCTTCAACTTCCCGGAAGCTTGTGGTCTCCCGAGTGCATTATTTTTGCAACTGGTAAGTCTAATCCCAGGTATCATTATCTTTCTCCTAAATAGCATGAATAATGAAATGATGTGACGAGCTGGAGGGTGTGCTTAGGTAAGGGAGCTGAGCCCCAGACACTGAAGGCACCATTTTATTTACTAGAATTTTCCATTGTCTGAGTTAGGATTCTTACCTATGTCTCCTAATTGCCTGTGTGTCTCCCTTGCTAGATCATTGAAAATCCAGATGTCCCACAGGAATTCAGGAATCAAGGTAATGGGTTTGATTTTTACCAGCTCAGTTTTAAAAGTGGTCCTGTGAGTGAATGCTAGCTGTGTGCCTGCCGTTGTGGGTGTGACGATATCTAGGAGATCTCCTGCTGACTTGTACGCCTACTCGTGCTCCTTGGAGGTTCTGCTCAGGTTTGCCTTCCCTGCTGTTATTTAATAAGCTACTGTCTTCCTTCTGTCACTATACTCATTCATGCTAACTACATCTCTTCCTGTCCCATCTCTGTGACACACCTCCTTCTTGTAGGCTGCCTTTGCTTGTGTTATGTTTTCTTAGTTACTTTGTTCTCCATGAAAGTCAGGTTTAATTGCTGGAATGAGAATTGAGTAGAGGGTGGCAGAACGCTGACTGGCACACAGTGCTATTAGCCCAGAATTGTGTCTGTCAAAGCTCAGTGTCTTCATGTGATAAATGAGTCATCTTATAAGGAGTCATGCAGTATAAGCCCAATATAGGCCACAGACAAAACCAAGTCAAAGAACTTTCTTTTTGACCCACAGGAGCAGAAATAAAATTATGATTCACACATAATTGACAAGAAATTTTATTTTTTAAAAATTTATTTATTTGAAAGGCAAAGAGAGAGCATGAAAGAGAGGGAGACAGAGAGAGAGTGGGATGGGGGAATCTCCCATCTACAGGTTTACTCCCCAAATGCCTGCAACAGCCAGAACTGGGCCAGGCAGAAGCCAGGAGCCAGGAACTCTATCTGAGTCTCCCACATGGGCGGCAGGACCCAAATGCTTGGTCCATTCTCTGCTGACTTCTCAGGAAGAAGGATTGGAAACAGAGTAACTGAGATTCAACCAAGCACTCAGATTTGAGATGTGAGTGTCCCTAGTGGCTGTTTAACCTGCTGTGCCAGAACATCTGGCCCAGCAATTTAATATTTTAAAACAAGTTTAGGGGACTGGTGCTGTGGCACAGCGGGTCAAAGCCATGGCTCCATATGGCCACGAGTTCAAGTCTCAGATGGTCCATTTATCATCCAGCTCCTTTTTTTTAAAAGATTTATTTATTTATTATTTGAAAGGCAGAGTTACAGAGAGGCAGAGAGAGAGAGAGAGAGAGAGAGAGAGAGATTGATTTCCATCTGCTGGTTCACTCCCTAAATGGCCCCAATGGCCAGAGCTGGGCCAATCCAAAGCCAGGAGATTGTACCAGGGCTCCCACATGGGTGCAGAAGCCATCTTCTTGGGCCATCTTCTGCTTTCCCATGCCATAACAGAGAGATGGATTGGATGTGGAGCAGCTAGGACTCGAACCAGTGCCCGTATGGGATGCCAGCACTGCAGGCGGCAGCTTTACCCACTAAGGCACAGTGCTAACCCTCAGCTCCTTTCTAATGTACCTGGGAAGGCAGCAGAGGATGGCCCAGGTACTTGGGCCCTTGTACCCACATGGCAAACCCAGAAGAAGCTCCTGGCTTCAACCTAACCCAGCCCAGTCATTGCATCCACTTGGGGAATGAACCAACAGATGGAAGACCTCTCTCTCTGTCTCTCCCTCTTTTTCTTTCTCTGTAACTCTGCCTTTCACATAAATAAAAGAACTCTTTAAAATAAAGTTCAGGGAAAATACTTATAATGAAAAATTCATGCATGAATTTCAATTAAAAAAAATAAATTTAGTTGCATTGTTTTTCTGAGTGATGAAAAACTTACTCCAATTTAATTACAATTGAAATGGGTTTTATTTCAGATTTTATTCAGTAATGTTAAAAATATTGGGAAAATTTGCTTTTCTGTTTGCCCAGTGAATGATAGGGAGAGGGAGATAGGAGTGGGAGAAGATGGAAAGGGGCGGGAATGCAAGGGAGAGCGAGTGAAGCGGCTGAAGAACCATAATTAGGAGAAAAAGAGGGAATGACGGCAGTGAGAAAGAAATGCTCCGAGTCCTTTTCTGCAGCTTTGCAGCTTATTTTGGTCCCATCTGGCCGTGTTCCTAGGCTCTGGCCAGAAAAGCGCACTGGGTTTTACCAGCTTTTAAAGCTCTCAGTGATAATGCTCCAAGATGATCCACTTGTCCTTTCCTGACTGCTGTATGATCATAAAACCTTCACTTCAGTGTGGGGTGGTTTTCTAAACTAAGAGAGGGTCAAGATCCCCTTGTCAGGAACATATCTGTTTTCAGGCAGCTGGTGTGGGGTCTACTGGGTTAAGCCACTGCCTGTGACGCTAACATCCCATGTGAGCACCAGTTCAAAGTCCCAGCTGCTCCGCTTCTGATTGAGCTCCCTGCTAGTGCACCTGGGAAGGCAGCAGAAGTTGGTCCAAGTGCTTGGGCCCCTGCCACTCACACGGGAGACCAGCCCAGGCCATTGTGTCCATTTGGGGAGTGAACCAGTGGGTGGAGGATCTCTTTCTCTCCATCTTTCCCTTTCTGTTATTTAACCTTTCAAATAAATAAATAAATCTTTTTAAAAAAATACATTTGGAAAAATTCATGGAGGGCTTTGTTTAAAATTTGTCTAGAATTCAACTTAAGAACCACTTATGGGTTTGGCTTCTTTTAAACTTGTTTTATCGTTGTCCCTTATTGTTTCTCAGTTTTTCTCCTACATTTAAGATCTTGTGTTCTGAGGCTCAGCCATTTCTCTCTTCCCTCTGCCCTCCACCCACTTTGCTTTTATTTTTTTCTCATTTTTTCTTCCATCTTTCTTGGCTCCATGGGCACTCATTTATGAATACAGTCACCAAATAGTTAGCCATATTTATAAAGATCTTTATAGGTTTTTCTTTTAGAAACCAAACATGTCTACTTGTTATTCACTTGACCCATCGATTCTGTGCAACTGCTGTGATTTATCCCGTCTTGCCAAAAGGAAAACTGAAGATTACCCAACCTCACACAGCAAGTTGTGGACATGGCCTTGAACAGATTCCAAATTCCACTCTTTGTCCCACAGTGCTTCTGGGGAGTTTTGGTTTTAGAAACTAAAACATGTTTGGAAGAAGCAATTATTTTTATGGTGTTTGCTTTTGCTCCATCATCAACAAAGTCTATGTGCCTGGCTGGCCATGAACAGACAGAGTAGGGGAAGATGGGGACCAAATGGTGTTGTCTCCCTTCTCCAATTTCTTTGTTCCAAGGGCTTTTCCACGCTGCCGTATTTTGTTTCTCTCAGAAGATCCAGAAAGTCAAGCTGTCAAAATAAGGGAAGCTTTCATAGCCTGCTGGCTTAAATAGTGGGATGATCATGGTCAATTGGGTGGTTTTTTTAAATTAACAAAACTATCTGTCATTAGGTTTGAATTTTACGTATACTACTAAGCAACAGCTCATTATTTTCTCTCTGGGTTATCTTTTGGGTGTTTCACTGTAGAAAGGAATGATTATGTTTTATTCTGAGATGATTTTTGTGGCCCACTCATATTTGGTCATGAAAAACTGCAGAAGTGGAGGGTAGAAAGTGCATGGGGGGAGTTGCTGGTGCCCCCCCAGCATCTAATGGCTGTCACCTCCCATGTTTCAAAGGATCAACAGTGGAGTCCCTGTGTGACGATGTGGTCTCTGTGCTCGCTGTCCTGTGTGAGAAGCTGCAAGCCTCCATAAAGTAAGTGCCATAACCATGGTGGCTCTTATTCACCAACGGGCTAGAGAATTCATTTTTTGTCTACAGCATCATTAAAAATTGTATGTCAATGGGATAATGATTCTGCCACCCTGGCATTCACCTGTCACTCCTGAAAAATACACGCAGAAACCATGGGCAATCCCAAATTATCAAAAACCTTTACCAAAGTCTATCATGTTCTGATATGAAAATGGGAAACCCATATCTTGTAAAGAAGACTCCATCTCCTGAGTGTGGAGCTGAGTGGAAGGAATGGTAGGCCGAGCTGGTTGATGTGAGGGGCAGTGCTAACTCATTCTTAGCTGTGCTTTGCCACTGTAGATGACTATTCTCAATAAACCATGCTGCCTCTTCTTCCTCTGACAAAGACCAGGGTTGTATTGCTCCTTCTCTGCTGCTGCTTTTTTTTTTTAAGATTTTATTTATTTGAAATGCAGAGTTAGAGAGGTAGAGGTAGAAAGAGAGAAGTCTTTCATGCATTGGTTTACTCCCCAGTGGCCGCAATGGCTGGAGCTGGTCCGATCCGAAGCCAAGAGCCAGAAGCTTCTTTCAGCTTTCCCACACAGGTGCAGGGGCCCAAGCTCTTGGGCCATCTTCTGCTGCTTTCCTAGGCCATAGCAGAGAGAGCTGGATCAGAAGTAGAGCAGCTGGGTCAGGAACCAGTGCCCACATGGGATGCTGGTGCCGCAGGCGGGAGATTAATCTATTGCACTACAGCACTGGCCCCTCTGCTTCTTCTAACATTTCCTGAGCCTGTGAGCTCACACATACATCTTTAAACAGAACATATTAGTCTAACTTTTATGTGCTTTTTACTCTTTGCATTTCAGTCTAACCATTAGTGTTAGTTCATTTAGATCATGTCTGCTACCATAGCTCTCCACACAGTAAGTTAAGAAAACAATTTATGCATCAAAGTAAGGTAAAAAGTAAAAAAAAGTAAAAGGTAAAGCCAAAGCTTGGAAAGAGCAGGCTCTCCAGGATGGACTGGAAGTCTCTACTGGCTACGTGTATCATGAATTGCACAAGTCTGCCACATGGTGAAATTCTGAAATGCTCTTTGAATTATGACAGAGACAAGAAACTGTCATGCTAACTAGAACATTGGACAATTCAAGAGACTTTTGCTTGTAGAATTTTACTTTGTTTTCATCTGAATCAAAAAAAATTGTACATATTTCTGGGATACCACATGACATCCCAGTACATGCATACTCTGTGTTCTATTCAACTCAGGGTTAACATACCTATGGGTATATTCCCTCAAAATTTCTCATTTTTTTATGATGAAAGTTCCCTTCTAGCTTTTTTTTTTAAGAAAAATATACAACACATTGTTACAGTAACACCCTACTGTAGTACAACCCCAGAACTTCTTCCTCCTGTCTGTCTGTAACAGCATTCATTAATCAACCTGGCCCCATTTCTCCCTCCCTCCGACTGTCCCCAGCCTCTGGTCACCACTGTTCTACTTTCAACCTTGATGAGATTAATTTTCTTATATTCCACAGATGAGTAACATCATTCACCTTCTATACCTGACTTATTTTACTTAACATAAGGACCTCCATGTCATTGCAAATGGCAAGGATTTCATCTTTCATATAGCTGAATAGTATCCCAGTGTTTCTGTGTGTGTGTGTGTGTATGTATCACATTTTATTTGTTCATCAGGTGATGGACACTTGGGTTTTTTCCATTTGTTGGCTATAGCCCTGCAGTAAACTTGGATATGAAGATACCTTTAACACAAACAGATTTCATTTAGCTTGGATATATATGCAGTAGTGGGATTCTTGAATCATTTAGTGTTGCTAATTTTAATTATATAAAGAACTTCCATAATGCCTTCCGCAGTGTCTGTACTGATTTACATTCCCAACAGCAGTGTGCAAGTGTTCCCTTTTCTCTACATCCTTGCCAGCACTTGCCATCTTTTGTCCTTTTGAGAATACCCAATCTAACTAGAGTGGGGATGATATCTCATTGTGGTTTTGATTTGCATTTCCCTGATGATACTGATGTAGAACGTTTTCTCGCGTATTTGTTGGCTATTTGTATGTCTTCCTCTGAAAAAATGTGTGTTTATAGCTGTTGCCTGTTTTCTTAAATTTTATTTATTCAAGATTGGAGAAAGGGCTGGCATTGTGGCATAGAAGGTAAAGCTGCCTCCTGCAATGCCAGCATCCCATATGGGCACCAGTTTGTGTCCCAACTGCACTTCTGATCCAGCTCCCTGCTAATGGCCTGGGAAAGCAGTAGAAGATGGCCCAAGTGTTTGGACCCCTGCACCCACCTGGGAGACCTAGAAGAAGTTCCTGGCTCCTGGCTTTGCCTTCCCCAACCCTGGCCATTTTGGCCATCTGTGGAGTAAACCAGTGGATGGGAGATTCTCTCAGTCTCTCTTTCTGTGTCTCTGTCTCTCGGTCTCACCCTCTCTCTCTCTAACTCTTTCAAATAGATAAATTAATCTTTTATTTAAAAAAAAAAAAGGTGGAGAAACAGACAGAGCTGCCATCCACAGGTTCACTTCTGCAATGCCCACAACAGCTGAGGCAGGGCTGGAGTCAGAGCCAAGAGCTGGAAACTCAATCCATGTCTCCCATGCGGGTGGCAAGGATCCTACTCTTGAACCATCCATCACCTGTTGCCTCCCAGGATCTGCAGTGGTAGGAAGCTGGAGTCAGAAGCCAGAACTGAGAATCGAACCTAGTGCACTGCTGTATTAGACATAGACATCTCAACTGATGTCCTAACCAATACAATGTCTTCTACCAATTGCCCATTTGTTAACTGAGTTATTGATTGATTGATTGCTGTGAAGTATTTGAGTTCCTTACACTTGCATATTCTAAATACTGACTTCTCGTCACATGTATAGCTTACAAATATTTTCTCCCAAGGTTGTATCTTGGCTGTTTTGATTGTTTCTTTTGCTCTGCAGAAGTGTTTCAGGTTGATGAAATCTCATTTGTCTGTTTTTGCTTTTGTTTCCTGTGCTGTTTGAGTTTGACCCCCCCCCCAAAAAAAAAAAAACCCTTATCATTTCCAATGTCCTGTAATGTTTCCCTTATGTTTTCTTCTGTTGATTTCATTGTTTCAAGTTTTATTTTTAGGTCTTTAATCTATTTTGAGTTTATTTTATTTACATGGTGAGAGATGGGAGAGGGAGATTTAGTTTCATTCTACTACATGTGGATAGCCAGTTTTCTCAGCACCATTTGTTGAAAAGACTGTCCTTTCTCAAACATGTGTTCTTAGCACGTTTGTCAGGATCAGTTGGCTGTTGATGAATGGGTTTACTTCTAAGCTCTCTAGTCTTTTTCATCAGTCTGTGTGTCTCTTTTCATGCCAATTCTATGTTTTTTAATTAAGATAGTTTTGTTGTATATTATCTTAAAGTCAAATGATGTAATACCTCCTGCTTTGTTCTTTGTGCTCAAGATTGCTTTGGGTTTTTTTGTGGCTTCTTAGTAATACTACTAAAAATTTTGGAAGTACTTTCTAGTTGTCTGAGAGATTCATTAGTATTTTGGTAGCAATTTCATTAAATCTGTATATTGCATTGGAAAGTATGGATTTTTATTGATATTGATTCTTGGAATCAATGAACATGGGCTGTCTTTCCCTTTCTCTCTACACTCTTTCAATTTCTTTCTTCAATGTTCTATATAGTTTTCAATGTAGAAATTTTTCACCTCCTTGGTTAAATTTATTCCTATTTTTTTTTGTCTTGATTCGTTTTTTGTAGCTCTTGGAAATGGGATTGCTTTCTTGATTTCTTTTTTAGATAATATGCTATTGGTATATAACAATATGATTTTTGTATGTTTACTTTATATCATGCAACTCTGCTAAATTTATTATTTCCAATAAATTAGTGTTTTAATAGCATCTTTGGAGTTTTCTACATATAAAGTTGTATCATTTGCAGTGACAATTTGGCCTCCTCCCTTCCAATGTAGATGTCCTTTATTTCTTTCTCTAGCCTAATTGTTCTGGCACTTGTAGAATTTTAAAAATACCAATGAGTTGGGAAAATAGTCTAGTTGCAGATATGAACAAAGTCTCACTTTCCTGGAAAACATTGCAGAAACTTTTTTTAAGTTTTATTTAAATTCTTTTGATTAATGTAATCATTGAACATTACTCTAGGGCACATTGGAATATCTGAGTACACAGACACAGTATAAGCTCAGGAGAGGCAGCAGGTCTTTACTTCTCTGTTCACAGCTTCATGCAGTTCTTTATACAGGACATAATACTGTGAGCTGTAGTCATCACACTGTGTCATGGCACATGGGAACTTGCTACTTTTATCTCACTGTTATCTAAACTCCCTCTATCCCCAGCCCCCACCCTTCTGAGCCTCTAGTAATAGCAATTCTTAGTTCAGATGCATTAAGAAAGCATGTAGTAATTATCTTCCTGTGTCTGGCTAATGATCTCCATAATTTTGCAGCAAATAGCAAACAATATTTCCTTCTTTTTCTTGGCTAAATGATGTTCCATCATCCATTCATCCACTGATAAAGACCTAGGTTGGATCCATATCTTTTTTTTCCTCATCAATTCTCATGTTGGTGTGGCATAATATAAAGAGAACAGATTCAATGTAGTTCACAGATCTGAGAACATAATGATACTTCCTTTCCTCCCTCTCTCCCTCTCCCTTCCTCTTTCTCTCTCTCTTACTCCTTTCTCTCTCTTTCCTTTTTCTTTTTTAGTTTTTGACATATTTTTCAATTTACATTCTAATGAAATGCTTAATGCTCCACTAAAGAAGGAGTTTCTTTTATATGTAGAAGTCTATATATATATATAGTTTGAAAAGTGGTTGTCATCTTACTTGTCATATAGATATTTATAAATGTTCATTGAATTATATCCTTTTTAGAATAAGACAGCCTTCTTTCCTCATTTTATGATCTTTATCCTGAGCTCCACATTATGTGATATTAATATCTCTACCCCTGTGTCCTTTGTGCTTTATTTCCCTGGGGTATATTTAGTTCTCAAGCTTCATGGATCTTTTTGATTGACTGCTTCTTTTATAGACAGCATACAGATAGGCTTGATATGTGACCCATTCTGAAAACTATTTTATCTTGATATTTATTTTTATTTAAAAATAAATTTTTTAAAAAAGAGGACTTGTAAATGCCTACTAGCCCAAGATCATTGGGGACACCTGAGGCTCACAGAATCTGGATGATAAACTTGCAGTGAGAGAGCCTGGACAACGTTGGGAATCACAGGGCATCCAGTAGAAGGCTGCTAGGAGAGACTGTCACTGGATGTGGGCTTGGGTTAGGTAATTTTGGAGTGGAAGTGAGGGCTTGGTTCAGGGATTAAGTGCTGTCAGAAGGTAGAAACTAAAGCATTGGCCATTTTAATGTTTATTTAGCAAATAAAAGAAACAAATGGAAGCTAGCAGTGCCATTAGATAATAAGTAGATGTCACAGGGGAGGGACATTTTGTCATTTTTGTGGTTGTACAGAATGCTTTTATTAAAAATTGTTCAGACATGATTTTCAGTAGGCTTTTATCTTGTACCACCTTTGAAAAGTAGAAAGACTATGTTTTCCCTTGCCTGTGAAATAATAAGGAAGAAGCTAAACAATTTTCCTGGGTAGTTTTCTCAAGGAAAAACTGGGCTGTTGTGTTAGAAAGGTGAGGGTGTGCATTAGTCAGCTTCTCCTTACTACAGCAGCATACCTATGACAAGCTACACACAGCAGAAGGAAGCCTATTTCAGTTCATAATTTTGCAGCTTCACAGGCTAAGATCAAGGGGTCCCATTGCTTCAGCATCTGGTGATGGCATTTTCATCGGCAGAGTGTAGATACTGTGCAGAGCATCACATGGCAACAGGGAGTGTGTGTGTGTGTGTGTCTGTCTGTCTCATAAAGCCACCATGATTGTGTCATGAAGGTTCCACCCCAAAAACCTAGTCCAATCTACCACCTCCCAAAGGCCCCACCTCTGTAGTACTATTAACATAGATTGCAGAGACCAAGTCTTCCACACACAGCCTTTGGTGGACACTCACATAATATCCAGTCTCAGCAAGGAGGCTCATGGTCATTGTGTCAATTAATAATTAATACTGCACCATTAGGATGCATCAGGATAGATCTAGCAAGCAGAACCTTAACATGTACCATTCATTGTTCATTGGCCAGAAAAGAGTATTGAGCTAGGTCAGGTGTCCCTGGCATTCCAAGGTTGAAGTTCATGGTTCTTTAAGACCTAGATGTCTGCAATGCCAGCTACAGGACTCCATATGTAGGGTGACCAAACAACCTGGTTTACCTGGGACAGTCCAAGGTTATGCCTGTTGTGTAATGATCACAGGCATTCACTTTTTATGTCTTTTCAGAAATACTGCTATACGTGGATTTTTTTTCAACTGCCTAGTGCTGAGCATGTAGTAAATATTTGGTATATTTTATCTCTAAACAGGTTTGTTTACTTTCAGAATTGTTGGCACTAATTCCAATTTATAATGCAGTTAGGAACACTGAGATTCCGACATCAGAAAATTGACTGTAAATCAGTAGGAAAAAGCAGTGCACAAATATTTATTGCAAATATGTACACATACATATTAGAAACAAAGGTCATAGATTTCTATCAGTTACTGAAAACATTTCTTAACTATATAACTTGAGAATGGACTTTAAATGGGAAAATAATTTGTATGATGCATTCATGTTTTTCTCGGGTTTCTCATTGGACATTTCAACAAACATGCCTGTAAGGCATACTGTGGTTGAGCTTAAAGGACTTTATAGAATTCTCATTGTCTTGCTTGGCCTTTCTACTAAATTCTCCTGGTCATAATTCTTCCTCTAGAGATTGTTTTGTTTGTTTGTTTGTTTGAGTTGATCTTTCCCATCATGATTCCATCACTCTACGATGAAGGCCCTACTGCAAAAGCAGCTCGGGACATAATATGTTTAGTGCAGCTGTGATGAGAACTCTTTAAGTCCACCTGATCAGATTGCACCAGGCCCTTGGCTTCTATCTGCTTGTTCTGTTCATTCTCCTTGTTAAGCGTGTATGTCTGTATTTCTTCTGATTTCTCTTAACTAAACTTGATGACGCCTCTCCTACTTTCTAAGTAAGTTTTTCCTTTAAAATTACACCATGGTTAGTACTTGCCCTATCAGCCATTTCCACAACCGGTACCCACATACTTCACAGGGCTTTAGCTGTATAGGAGTGTGAATTCATAAGATGTTCTGTCTCCTGGGGGAATTCAGAAAATGCATGCAGGTAGCAGAACAACTCACTCACATGGCTTGGAGATGCGATATAAATAGCATTCTATATTAAGCAAATCGGGTTACATGATGCTGTTTCAATCCAAGAATTTTTAGAAGATTAATCGGGGTTAGACATTTATTCCTTATTTCCCTGTCTCCAGTCCTCCTAGTATAGAATGTCAGAGAGGAACCCATACCAAAGCAAGCTTGGAATCAATGAGGCCGGGTAAATGTTCATATCATTTGTTTTAATTCCATTCCCCCCTTTCCACAATTGTTTAATTCCCTCTCCCCTTCTTACAACTAAGCTAAAATCTGTTTCTAAGGGAGGGTGGCAAAGTGAAAATGGTTTAAAATGACTCTCTAAGGACTCCAGAGCTCCTGGCCGTGCGGCCAGCATGGGTGACGCAGAGCCTTCACGGCCCACTGATTGCCTCCCAGGGTTGTTCTTTATGGGTCACCCACTTGGGAACAAACAGGGAAGAGCAGAGGATGTGACCAGCAGATATTCAACCTGCCGACCGTGAAATGCTCAAACAAAGGACCAAGAAGAGTGACTCACAGCCCTCCCACGTGGGCAGATTTTCCCCTTGTGTGTTTTTAGAGCTGGCTGGTGTCTAGGTTCTTTCTACCCTATGCATTGCAAGTGTTTGTTTACAGTTGGACAAATATTAAACGTATACCCACTGTGCACCTGCTGGTGTGTCTCCAGAGTGAGGGGCAGGAGTGGAAGGCGCTGACATTTTGAACAGCTGCACCAGTGCCATAACTCATGCAAGGCCATGAGGACCTGTTTTCCAGACTGCTACAGCCCACAGGAAATCTGCCGAGTTCAGTCACCGAGGAGACTGGGGCCAGTTACCTTGGCAATGCGTTCCCTGTCAGTCTCATGCCTTGGGGTCCCAGTATTTGCCATGCACACTTTAGGGGTACTCACAGGAGCCTAGACTTCTAGTAGCTTTCCTTTGGACTGACTTCCAGTGAGTTCAGAAATGGAGTCTTTGTTGTCTACAGTTATTTTACTGTTATGTCTACTGTTACTGTCTACAGTTATTTTACTGTTATGATGCCAGACTGACAGTTTGAGAAAGAAATTTTTGTATTGGGACATTTAATTCTTTTTCTTTTTCAAAATGAGTCCAGTGATTAGTCAGAAAGGTTAACCTGACACGGTAGCAAAGCAGCCCTTCTAGAAGTGCCTTTTAATGTGATTTATCCATGATAGTGTGTCCTTTCAGTTTGTCCTCTCCAATCTGTTCATTCTAAAGCATCCTGATGAGATGAGTGTTTTATTTTTTTTATTTATTTATTTTTCTTTTTAAATTTTATTTAAGGTATACAAATTTCATGTATTTCATATATACAGATCAGGAACATAGTGATATTTTCCACTCTACCCTTCCTCCCGCCTACACGCTCACCCTTCTTCCTCCTCCCACTCATATTTCCATTCTTTTTTAAAATGATTTTTTATTTCATAAATGTGAATTTACAAAGTGCAACTTTTGTATTGTTGTGGCTTCCCCGCCCAACCTCCCTCCCTCCCGTGGCCCTCCCCTCTCCCTCTCCCATCCCGCCCTTTATCGAGTTTCATTTTCAATTACCTTCATATACTGAAGAACAACTTAGTATATACTAAGCAAGGATTTCAACAGGCTGCACTCACACAACCACACAAGGTACAGGGTACTGTTCGACTAGTAGTGTTGTTTTTAAGTTTCATAGTAAAACACATTAAGGACAGAGATCCTACATGGGGAGCATGTACCCAGTGACTCCCGTTGTTGATTTAACAATTGGCACTCTTATTTATGACGTCAGCAATCACCCGAGACTCTTGCTATGAGCTGTCTAGGCTATGGAAGTCCCTTGAGTTCACTGACTCTGAACTTGTTTAGTCAAGGCCGTATCACAGTGGAGGTTCCTTCCTCCCTTCAGAGAAAGGCGCCTCTCTCCTTGATGGCCTGTTCCTTCTGCTGGGGTCTTGTTCACCAGGGTCTTTCATTTAGATTGTTTTTTGCCGTCGTGTCATGGCTTTCCATGCCTGTGAGACTCTCATGGACCTTTTAGCCAGATCCAAATGTCCCAAGGGTTGATTCTGAGGCAGGAGTGCTGTTTTGGGCGTTTGCCATTCTATGAGTCTGCTGTGTGTCTTGCTTCCCCCGCAGGATCATTCTCTCCTTTTTAATTCTATCCTTCATTATTTGCTTACACTGGTCTTATTTGTGAAATCTCTTCAACACATACCCTATCTTTTTGATTGGTTGTGTATTTATACTTATCACTTTACCAAGTGCGCTGGCATTAGTACCTGCCTCCTTGGTAAAATTGATTTGAAATCCCCTGGCACATTTCTAGTTCCACCATTGGAGGTAAGTCCGAGTGAACATGTGCCAACCTATATATCTCCTCCCTCTCTTATTCCCACTCCTATGTTTAACATAGATCACTTTTCTGTTAACTTTAAACGCCTAAAAATGATTGTGCATTGATTACACAGTTCAACCAGTGGTCTTATGTAGAACAAACAGAGACAGGATCAGCCCTTGTCTAGACTGTTGAGGAACAACTTACTATTTTATTCCTTTTAGTATTTTTGTTGTTGTGGTTGTTATTGTTGCTCTGTTTGTTCTACATGAGATGAGTGTTTTAAATGCAAATAGAATTGAAGATGAATAGAATAGAATCTAGAGGAGTTAGCAAGCTTCCAGGCCCTGCCTGCTCTCTAGCGCCCCCTTCTGGTGGTGCCATCTTTGCATTCCACTCCATCCACAAACCTCCCAGCCCAAACTCTTCCTTCTCTGCCCCCAGGCTTTGCAGACCCCCCTCCCCAAATCCTCTATTCAGCAGGCCCTGACTTGAATTTCAAGTTTCTACTACGACTCCATTGCCTAGGGAAATTCTTTCTAGATCCTAAGGAGATGCCTGTCCTATATGGTCTCACAGTTTAACTTACATAGCATGGTCTCTAAGTGTTGGGTGACTCATTTTCAGTATTTCCTATCTCCTTGCTTATTTGTCTGTCAAGTCCCATAATAACACAGAATGTGCTGTTTGAGGTCAGCAACTGCGTCTTGTTCATAAGCGTTGACAGGAAGCTCGTAGGAGTTGGACCCTGGAATTATGAAGTCTGCACACAGTTCCAAATGGCTGATTAGTTCTAGCTTTTCTTATTCTTCCTCCAGCTATTACCTACCTCTTGGCAAACAGCGATAAGTTTCGTGAAGACTCAGCCCTACCCTGTCTCTTTCTCCACCCTGAAATGATATAGTAGAAGACATCAAGATAGAAGTAGGATCCCTCTTTCAAGACAGTTAAATTTTGACCATTGTACACTACTCTGGACAAAGTAGCTCTCTTTAGATTATGAGTCATCACACATTCCTGTAAAAGGCCACGTACTATAAGCTGAGCACCACCACTCTGCAAATCCAAACTCTGACATGCCTCAACACTTTGGAGCGCACCTGGGACTCGGGATTGTCAGATTTGGGACACTAACCTGGTAAAGCTTATACAAATATTCCATAATCGGGAAAACTCCAAAGTCTACAACACTTCTGGCCCCAGGCAATTTGGATAAGGGCTATTCAACAGTGTCTCTGTCTCCTATCTGTTTCTGTTTGATTTTACAACCTTCTAAAAACATACAAATAGATTTTGGTTCTGAGACCGTGGGCAGGGGTTTGCCCTAGATCTATCACTTGCCAACCAGTTTTAGGGCATGATGTCAATTTTAGGGTATTGCACTTGGCACTGGTGAGGACCACCCTCCCCAGCCCCTGTCTTACTGTCTTCATCTGACAATTCCCCAGTTTTGTTTTGTTTTGTTTTTGCAGTGAGACAGCTGCAGCCTGGGGGGTGGTCTGATGGTCCATTTTCCTTTCTCCCTTCTGTCTCCTCAAGTTTATACTTTTCCCCTCCTGAGTCTGCCTTTCCTCTGCCTCCTTTTCCTAGGAATTATTTGAGCTGCTAAGAACACGAGGCTTCCTTTTGGGACTTATTTGTTTTAAACTAAAGAAGAAAAGACTCAACTAAAAATGATTTTTTAGAACAATGTAAAGATCTTAATCTTTTTAAGTTTTTTTGTTTGTTTGTTTTGAAAGTTACAGAAAGAAGAAGCAAGACACACAGAGAGAGAAAGAGAGAGATCTCCATCCACTGGTTCACTCCTTAAATGGCCACAACAGCTGGGGCTGGGTCAGGCCAGAGCCAGGAGCTTCATTCGGGTCTCCCGCATGGATGCAGGGGCCCCAGTTCTTGGGCCATCTTCCATTGCTTTCTCAGGGCCAGATCAGAAGTGGAGCAGCCAGGTCTCAAACCAGTGCCCATTTGGGATGCTGGCATTGCAGGCAGATGCTTAACTTGCTATGCCACAATGCCGGCCCCTAAAAATGAGTTTTATCACCAAGTGTCTCTTTTTTCTGAAGATCCCATTCCATGCCAGATTGCTGAGTGAATTCTCTTTAGAAGGTTTATGATATATTTATAGTAAACGTGTCCTAGAAAATTTTCTTCCTCAGCCCCTCTGTCTCTTTGCCACCTGCCTGGATTGTAATACCTGCTGGTGGGCTGAGGAAAAGCCTTGTCTGTTCTCTTTGCTGGCTCTACTGAGGAACTCCAAAACAAGAACTGTGGAAGATAATTTGTCCAGTGAAGAACCACATTTCCTCAACAAATAAAGTAGGAAAGTCAAATACAAATTAGTAAATTATTGACCAGTTAAAAGATAATGTAGTAAATGGCCTCTTGAAAGGTTTAGACTATTAGACATGTTAAAAATTAACATTCTGGCATAAGCTATAGATTTTAGTTAATGTGCAAATATTTGTTCATTAATTATAGCAGATGCACTGTAAGATGTTAACAGGACAAACCATGTATGTGGGTGGTTAAGGACAGGTGCTGTGGTGTAGTAGGTTAAGCCTCTGCCTGTGGAGCCGGCAGCCCATATGGGCGCCGGTTCATGTCCTGGCTGCTCTTCTTCTGATCCAGCTCTCTGCTGTGGCCTGGGAAAGCAGTGGAACATGGCTCAAATGCTTGGGCCCCTGCAGCAGCATGGGAGGCCCAGAAGAAGCTCCTGGCTTCTGGCTTCAGATTGGCTATTTGGGGAGTGAACCAGCAGATAGAAGATCTTTCTCTCTTCCCCTCTTTCTATCTGTAACTCTACCTCTCAAATAAATAAAATCTTAACAAAAGAAAATAGAATTGTTCCAAAAGTTCATGGAAAAATGTGTATTATGAAAAATCTATGCATGGATTTTTTTTTTTAAGAAATATACTGGAACTTATCTTTCAGTTCCACTTTTTGAAAAAGATTTGTTTCTCTATTTGAAAGACTGATGGATCTTCTGTCTGCTAATTACTCAGTTTACTCTCCAAATGGCTGTAACCACCAGGGTTGGGTCAGGCTGAAGTCAGGAGCCAGAAACTCTGCCTGGGTCTCCTGTGTGGGTGGCAGGAACTCAAGTACTTAGGCCATTTTCCTCGGCTTCCTAGTTCATTAGCAGGGAATTAGATTGGAAGTGGAGCAACTGGGGCTCAAACCAGCATTCCCGTGGGATAAAGGCATCGCAGCTGGTGGCTTAACCTGCTGCACCACACCACCAGCCCTTAATTCCATTTTTCTATGAATTTTTTGAAATCATCTCATGGAGTGACTCTTCCCTATTAGTTTCTCTGTTAATTCTACAGAAAGCTGTTCTAAAAAGACAAGTTTCTGAATAACAAATAATTTTTCCCCACTGAGTTTGCTAGGGCTGCCCTAACAAAGTCCCCTAAATGGTACCGTGAACAACAGAAGGTTCTCGCCTCACAGTTCTGGAGGGGAGCCGTCCATGGCCAAGGCGTTGGTGTGTTGGTGAGGTTGCTTCCCTCTGAGCTCTGTGACAGTGAGATCCATTGCAAATCCCTCTCCTTGGCTTGAGCAAGGCTGCTTCAGAAAGTTCGAGGGTAATGGAATTAAAAGTTCATTTTGGCTAAAAAAAATTGAGATCCATGCATAGTTTATCCATAATGTACATTTTCCATAAACTTTTTGATGTCCCCTGTGTTTCTTTGGTTGTCTTCCCTCTTTATGGACCGGTGTCCAAAGTGCCATTTTATTAAGGGCACCAGTCTTAGTGAAAAAGGCTCCACACTGGGGACCTCATTTAAACTTGATTATCCCTGTACAACCTGTAACTCCAAACAAAAGGTCACACTCTGGGACCCTGGGGATTAGGACCTTAATCTATGAATTTTCAGGATGATACAATCTAACCCAGAATACTAAGCATCTCCCCCAAAAAATTAGGGCTTGCTTAAGAGCAGGTGTGGCAGCACAGCAATTAAGATGCCACTTGGGATGCTTGGGTCAAGTGCCACCCCTGCTTCTAAGCAAGCTTCCTGCTAATATGCGCCCTGGGAGATAGCTGATGCTGGCCCAGGTACTTGGGTTCCTGCCACTCCTGTGGGAGACCTGGGTGGAATTCCTGACTCCTGACTTTGGCCTGGCCAAGCCCCAGCTGTTGCGGGCATTTGGGGAATGAACCAACGGTTGGAAGATCTCTCTGTCTCTTGTCCCTCTGTGTCAGTCTGCCTTTCAACGAAATAGAGCTTTAAAAAAAAAAATACGCTCTAAATAATTGCTAAGTTAGGCATAGCAATGCCTACCATGTCCTAGGTATGAACCCACATACCACCTTTGATTCCCCTGTTGTCTGTCTGCCAACGTGTGTGTGCTGGTTCCGTTCTGCAGTGAGAGTCAGCAGCTGCAGCTTCTGTACTTGGAGTGCATCCTGTCCGTGCTCAGCAGCTCCTCCTCCGCCATGCACCTGCACAGGGGCTTCACAGACCTGATCTGGTGAGTAGACCCCTACCCAGAGGTGCCCCCCCTCCCCCAGGGCTCCTCCTGGCTGTGCCTCTCGGTCCCTTTCCACAGTGTTCCTTGTCCTACCAGTGGCTCCATCCGAGTGTACGTGTCTGGGGGAGAGAGCAGGGAAATTGGTTTGTTTACATGAATCAGAACAAAATGCAGAGAGAAACAGACGACGATTATGACAAAATTGCTTCCAAGTCCTTATTCCACTTTGCTGACATCATAGGCTTACGAGAGATGAGAATGAGGAGGCTTACTGTGTTGCTGGTTATAAGAACACATAGAGGCAGAATTACATGCAGGGCGTGAGGGAGATTGAATCTCACTGTTAGCCCTACCCTGCTCTGCTCTCCGTCTCAGCCTGAGAGCCGGTCACTTAGTTAGATGACAGGTGCCCTCAGGTTGCCAGGTGGCTGTTCTGGGCCCGTGGACAGGGAGGAAGCCGACTGTCAGTGTCAGTACAGAATTTGAAAATAACTTGTCAAATGAGAAATAATGGCGTAACTTATTTTTAAACAAAACTTTAAGCCATTTAGCAGTTTGCTTTCTTGAGAATCAGAGACAGAAACAGGGAGAGCAGGGTCCATCTGCCGGTTCACTCATGGAACTGTCTCCTACAGCTTGGGCTGAGTCAGGCTGATGCCAGAGCTGGGAAGGCAATCCATGTCCCCTATGCGAGTGGTAAGACTCGAACCACTGGAGCCATCACCACGGCCTCCCAGGGTTTGCATGGGCAGGAAGCTGGCAGCAAGGGCAGAGTCGGGTATTGAACCCAGGCACTTTGATGTGGAAGGTGGGCATCCCAGCCACAGGCTAAACACCCTCTCGCAGCCGTGTAGCATTTTGAGATGATCCCTTCAATTAAGCTGTTTTCTTAATGCTGCTCTTGCAGTTTAATTAGCCAACCCTAGCTTGAGAAACCCAGGAAGAATGGAGAGAGAGGCAAATGGGGCAGAACGCAGCCAACAGTCAGAGCAAGGAGGAGCCCAGCTTCTCCGGTCATTTCCATGGTCATTCCCAGGGCATCCGGTGTTCCCCTCAGGGTGCCCTTTGCATTCTGCCGCCTGACTTCCCCCGCTGTGTCTTTCCAGGAAGAAGCTCTGCCCTGCTCTCATCGTCGTCCTGGGGAATCCCATTCACGACAAGACCATCACGTCTGCTCACAGCAGCAGCGCAGGCACCAGCGTGGAGTCGGACTCTGCCGCTGCGGGCGTTTCCGACCAGGGTCGCGGCTCCGGCTGCTCCTGCACCGCGCCCGCCCTCAGCGGGCCTGTGGCTCGCACCATCTATTACCTTGCAGCCGAGCTGGTGCGGCTGGTGGGGTCGGTGGACTCCATGAAGCCCGTGCTGCAGTCCCTCTATCACCGAGTGCTGCTTTACCCGCCTCCCCAGCACCGCGTGGAAGCCATCAAAGTAATGAAGGAGGTAGGAAAGAGGGTTTGCCGGGGGCTCTCGGCGCAGCGTCTCGCACACCGGAAGCCTCAGGGACGTGTTTGCAGATGACTCGCTGGGACTTCTTGATTCCCACATGGTTTTCAGAAACTACCAGTATCACTAGGGTCATCGTGTGTGTGTGTGTGTTGGGGGCCAAGTCAGGAGGGGTTGACCATGCTCACTGATGCAGGCCCATGGGATTCTTGAGCTCGGTGCCTGTGCACCTGCCTGGGTCCCAGGCTGAGATCGCCTTCTGCCACCGTAGGTTCTATTTGTACAGATATGGCTGTATATTCCACTTTGGCCCAAACTGGATTTCAAAAGAATTTTATGCTCAGGTTGTAGCTTATACAAAAAAAGAGCTTGACTAATCTGTGATTGCTAAAAGGAACCCCTTTGCCAAAGGGATTTGTACCTCCTTTCCCCCCAATGTCATGACCCCGACAAGAACGCCAAGGTCAACCTCTGGCGATAGCTGTTTCCGTGTGCCACTCCCTGGGTTTCAGGCAGAGTTGCAGTTATTTTGAGGTTAATTCAAACAAGGATGCCTCTGCTTTCTTTCGAAGAGCTATAACAGAAAAGGGATGGTATTTTTGTATTTGTGAACTTCGAAGGTCAAATTTGTTTCCTTTGGGGACCTAGCCACCCCTCCCCCCCTCTCCCCCTGCTGAATCAGAGTAACAAAGTTCCCTTGCTGATGACTCATTTGTCTTTGAGCAATATTTGCTACCAACCAATTTCTTTCTTTTTAATGATTTATTTATTTGAAAGGCAAGGTTACAGACACACACACACACACACAGAGAGAGAGAGAGAGAGAGAGAGAGAGAGAGAGAGAGAGAGAGAATCAATCATCAATCGATCTACCATCCACTGGTTCACTCCCAAGTGGCCACAGCAGCTAGTGCTGGGTCAGTGCCAAGCCAGGAGCTTCTTCTGAGTCTCCTACATGAGTGCAGGAGCCCAAGTACTTGGACCCTCTTTGCTGCTTTCCGAGGAGCACTGGCAGGGAGCTGGATCAGAAGTGGAGCAGGCAGGACTTAAACCAGAGCTTATATAGGATTCTGTCATAACAGACAGCCCCTTAACCCTCCATGCCACGATGCCTGCTCCACTACTAACCAATTTCTAAGAAGCTAAGTTTGAATTGCCTCTTGGTGTTGTTTTAATGAGGTTCGACTACATGGAATCATGGAAAATTCTGACCCAACATTTCTAGAAATGGAGTCACCCAGATTTAATTGCTGGTTAAGGAAATCTAAGCACACAGTCATAATCCCAATTTTAAAAACCTGCCTACTATACACCAGGTATTTCACCTCTATTATCTTTTTTTTATTATTATTAAACTTTTATTTAATGAATATAAATTTCCAAAGTACAGCTCATGGGTTACAATGGCTTCCCCCTCCCAAAACTTCCCTCCCACCCACAACCCTCCCCTTTCCCGCTCCCTCTCCCCTTCCAATCACATCATGATTCATTTTCGATTCTCTTTATGTACAAAAGATCAGTTTAGTATAAATTAGGTAACGATTTCAACAGTTTGCCCCCATATAGCAACACAAAGTGAAAAAAAAAAATACTGTTGGAGTACTAGTTATAGCATTAAATAAGAGTGTGCAGCACATTAAAGATAGAGATCCTACATAATATTTTTTTAAAAAAATTAATTTTCTATGCCATTTCCAATTTAACACCAGGTTTTTTTTTTTTTCATTTCCAAATATCTTTATATACAGAAGATCGATTCAGTATATAATTAGTAAAGATCTCATCAGTTTGTACCCACGCAGAAACACAAAGTGTAAAAATACTGTTTCAGTACTAGTTATAGCATCACTGCTCATTAGACAACACATTAGGGACAGATCCCACATGGGATACTAACTGATAGAATCAAAAAGGGAGAGAAAGATCCAGCATGGGAAGTGGGATACACAGCAGACTCATAGAATGGCAGACGTCCTAAACAACACTCTGGCCTCAGAATCAGCCCTTAAGGCATTCGGACCTGGCTGAAGAGCCCATGAGAGTATTGTAGGCATGGAAAGCCAAGATACCATGGAAAAGAAAAAAAAAAGAAGACCTAAATGAAAGATCTCTGTGAGTGAGATCCCAGTGGAAAGAACGGGGCCATCAAAGAAGGAGGTACCTTTCTCTGAAGGGAGGAGAGAACTTCCACTTTGACTGTGACCCTATCGGAATAAGATCAAAGTCAACGAACCCTAAAGGCTTCCATAGCCCTGGCAACTCATGACTAGAGCCTAGGGAGATTACTGACGCCATGAACAGGAGTGTCAAATTGTTAAGCCGGCAACAGGAGTCACCTCTATTATCTTTAACATTCATACCTTTGTGAATTGATATTTTTTGTCAATGAAAAATGTTACTTCTCCCTGGCAGAGCTGGGCAAAAGGGCAGCTTTAAGAATGGATCTCCTGTGAGTCAATGAACAAAAATGGCTGAGCCAAGAGATACGAGGCGGCTTCGTCACCACCCAGGTGGCTGTGGGCCTTCCCCAGGGACCTGCCACTGCCCCTGTTAAACCTGTAGCCTGGAGGAGCCGGCCTGGCTTGCACCAAGGAAGAGGAGAGAGGCCAGGCTGGCCGTGGATGCTCGGCTCGTTTTCCCAAACTCAGCAGCCAGCTTAAGCCCTTCCCCTGCACAGGGAAGAGGTGAGAGGAGGGTGGAAGAGAGGCCCAGAACTTGACTCTGCTGGGGTATTTTCTCTCCTATGGAAGCATGAAGCCAGGGGAAAGGAGTTGCCACCTGCAAATAACTAAGGTGTGATGAGGTCAGGTGATGGCCTGAAGTCCCGAGGAAAAAGCAAAGGTGCAAAGCCTTGTCCCTTACCTTAGACCCACTCTTATTTCTGGACCAGCCCCTCCTACCGCAGTGGGAGCAAGACCGGGAGCCCCTTTCCTGGCACTGATTGAGCTCCTGGCTTCCAGAGCCCGAGTCCAAGGGGCAGAGTTTGAGTCCTGTCTCTGCCATGCACCCACAGATAGGGGGCAACACACGGTAGGTTAGTCTGCTGAATTCTGAACAGGCGGTTTTCCCCTCTGTCCGTTGTTAGAGTATTCAAATTTCAATATTCAGTATTGTTCAAAATGTAGTGACGTTTGCAGAGTAACATGAAGTGCAGATGTATGTGGGGCACGTATCGCCACCCTCAGGAAGCGGAGAGTATTACATCCGGAGGCGGGGTGTAGCTCCTGCTGTTCTGCCAGGTCTCTGTCTCTCCTGCCTGTCTGTTCTTCACCTTTTGTCTTCACTGGACCTAAATGCACTTGCCTTCCAGCAAGAGGTGGGGCAGCAAGAGGCTCCTAAGTGTGGCTAATTGGAGGAAGGCCTGGAGAGACAGAGAGCAGGGGAGAGAAGGAGAGAGAGAGAGAGAGAGAGAGAGAGAGAGAGAGAGAGAGAATTATGAACCTGATCAATGTTAGTCCCCATATCATTTCACTTTTGATATCAAAGGAATGAAACATGGAGAGAAAAGTGGAAGCTCCATTTCTGTGTTCCCAGGATAGCACAGACTTCTAATTTCCATGGCCAAAGAGAAATATGGAAAGAGAGTCCTTAGCAGCTTTCTACTTAGACCTTTTCCTGCTTTGCTTGGAGTATAAATTACTTTGAAAATGAATGTGCATATGGTGCTGGCCCTGTGGCATAGAAGGTAAAGCCTGCAGTGTCCACAGGTGTTGCTTTGAGTTCGGCTGCTCCACTTCTGATCTAGCTCCCTTCTAGTGCACCTGGGAAAGCAGTGGAGGATGACACAAGTGCTTGGGCCCTTACACCCACGTGAGAGACTGGGAAGAAGCTCTGGGCTCCTGGCTTTGGCTTGGCCCAGTCATGCTATTGTGGCCATTTTGGGAGTAAACCAGAGAGTGAAAGATCTCTCTCTCTCTCGCTCTCTAACTCTTTTGAATAAAATAAATAAATCTTTCCAAAATAATAAAGACTGGTCATAGTGACAGGATGTGTGTTCCACATTCACTTCATTAGCCATTCTGTCCTTGAATTAATTCAACCTCAAATTAAAATTTTCTGTAAAGACTTCTACCATATTGAAATATAAATCAGTTAGAATGGAACAATTATGGAAACTCTATACATGAAAACTTAGGGGAAAGTAGCTAAAGCAGTGCCTGGAAGGATACTTATACCTTTAACTGCTTATATTAAAAAAGTAAAAAGCCTAAAATTAACATCCTAATTATCCAACTTAGTTGGGAAAAAATGGAGCAGCAAAAATTCAAAGTAGAGAGGAGAAAAAAAAATAAGTATAAAGGTAGAAGGTGTACAATAAAATGCAAACACAGTAGGGGAGCAACTAAAGCATGATGTGTTAAGATTTTTCAGAGGCTCAGAAAATGGAAAAACTTCTATCAATGGCACTAAAAATAATTCCAGAGCAGGTAAAAATAAGAAGGCAAAAATAAGAAATGCTCCCAACTACAAATGTTAGACATTAAAGAAATAAAATAGGGTCTTGAGGCAATTAAGATAAAGAGGGGCTGGCGCCGTGGCTCAACAGGCTAATCCTCCGCCTTGCAGCGCTGGCACACTGGGTTCTAGTCCTGGTCGGGGCGCCGGATTCTGTCCCGGTTGCCCCTCTTCCAGGCCAGCTCTCTGCTGTGGCCAGGGAGTGCAGTGGAGGATGGCCCAAGTCCTTGGGCCCTGCACCCACATGGGAGACCAGGAGAAGCACCTGGCTCCTGCCATCGGATCAGCGCGGTGCGCTGGCCGTGGCAGCCATTGGAGGGTGAACCAACGGCAAAGGAAGACCTTTCTCTATGTCTCTCTCTCTCTCTCACTATCTACTCTGCCTGTCAAAAAAAAAAAAAAAATCTCATAATTGTTTTTAGAAATTGAATCAGTAGTTTAAATCTTCCCCTTAGAAAATAATACTGGCCCGATATGGCTTTAGATACAAGTTATATTAGGAATCAGAGAACAAATATTCTAATGTTCCATGAAATTTTCCAAAAAATTTAAACAGGGAATATTTCCCAACCCAGGAAATATGAAATATGAAACTACCCAGGAAAATTTTATCAGAAGCCAATCTGACCAAAAAAAAAAAATTGCAACTGTTTTCTAGTCTTGTGCTATAAACTTTTTGAAATGATGCCTTAGAGAATTTTCGTTGTCTAAACCAGTCCTGAACTAGACAGTCTGGAGCCGAGTATGTGCTTTATATCAAGAAGAATACCTAAATCAATTCTATTTTCCAAATATAGGTTCAGATTTCCTAGCCCAAAATTCCACAATGCTCCAAAATCCAAAAGTTGTTGAGCACTGACGTTTTGCCCCAAGTCTGATAGGCTGATCTACTCAAGTTTTGCTTTGTGCATAAAATTATTTAAAATATTCTATACAATTGTATGAGGTGTATCTGAAACATGAATGAATTTTGTGTTGAGAAGTGGGTCCTGTCCCCAAGATAACTCATTGTAGATCTAAGTTCTGTAATCTGCAAAACTCCAAAATCTGAAACACTTCTGATCCGAAACATTTCGAATAAGGGATAATCCTGCAACTGTGTTTCACATTATGGTCTATCACTTAGTAAATAAAGTACATGTTTATTTCTTCTCACAACTTTAAAACTTTGCACTTTTTAATGGCGTTCCCTTCTCTGTTGTTTCCCCCCTTTCTTAAGATACTCGGGAGCCCCCAGCGTCTCTGCGACTTGGCAGGACCCAGCTCTACTGAATCAGAACCCAGAAAAAGATCAATTTCCAAAAGGAAGTCTCACCTGGACCTTCTCAAACTGTATGATCCATTCCCCCTTTAGGTCGATGCTTCTAGTGAACACAGATGTTCCAAATACCTTCCGTCTTGTTTCCAAATTCCTAAAACACCCATGAATCTACATTAAATGAAGTGTACAGTTAATAATTTGCCCACAAGGCATATGAGACTTACCTCAATTTATTATAATCCTATAACTTTGTATGTACAAGATGAGCTGTCCAATATTATTCAGGAGGATCATTTTTCTGGGAGATCTTTTTGGTTTATCACACCATAGCCGTAGAATTCCTTTACAGGCAGCCCACCTGAGAACACTGAATGTTACATGATTTGACATAGTGGCATGGCTGTCCAGGGATCTGTGTATTTTATAGAGGAAGACGGTCCACACGGACCATGTAGCCTTGAAACTACTTTGCTGTTTGAAAAAAACTGAGCCTCCTACAAAAGCAAGCTTGCTCAGTGCCTGCTGGTGGGAAGATCATATGTTCCCATGGGGAGTCTCGGTTTGCTCCCAGATAAACCATCGTAGCCAAGAAGGAACGTGATCCCAGACGGACTGCCTTATACAGAGGTTTTCCACTGCCAGTCCCAGCGTGCTATTCGATCATTTATTGCTTAGACTGTTTAATCTTTAAACAAATAAGATGATCTGAGTTGAATGCCATTCAGTTCTGCAGGCTAACCATTCTTGCGCACTTCGGAGCTTTTTTTTTTTTTTTTTTTTTTTCTTTTCTGTTTCACGCACGGGTGCCATGTTTCTCTTTCCAACACTGTTTAGCATCATGGACGGCATGACCGAAGCGTGCATCAAGGGCGGCATCGAAGCCTGCTACGCCGCCGTGTCCTGTGTCTGTACCTTGCTCGGCGCCCTGGACGAGCTCAGCCGGGGCAAGGGCCTGAGCGACGCGCAGGTGCAGCTGCTGCTCCTGCGCCTGGAGGAGCTGAAAGATGGAGCGGAGTCCAGCCGAGACTCCATGGAGATCAACGAGGCCGACTTCCGCTGGCAGCGGCGCGTGCTGTCCTCGGAACACACGCCTTGGGAGGCGGGGACCGAAAGGAGCCCTGACATCAGCATCAGCGTCACCACGGACACGGGCCAGACCACCTTGGAGGGGGAGCTGGGTCAGACCACACCCGAAGACCACCTGGAGCAGCACAAGAGCAGCCTCAAGTCGCCCGCCATCCAGGAGGGCAAGGAGACGCTGAGCAAAGTGTCGGAACTGGAAGCGGTGGACCAGCCGGATGTGGTCCAGCGCAGCCACACGGTCGCCTTCCCGGACATCACCAACTTCCTGTCGGTGGACTGCAGGACCAGGTCCTACGGATCCAGGTACAGCGAGAGCAACTTCAGCGTAGACGAGCAAGACCTTTCCAGGACGGAGTTCGATTCCTGCGATCAGTACTCCATGGCGGCAGAGAAGGACTCGGGCAGGTCGGACGTGTCGGACATCGGGTCCGACAACTGCTCGCTGGCCGACGAGGAGCAGACCCCCCGGGACTGCCTGGGCCCCCGCGCCCTGCGCACCGCCGCCCTGTCGCTGAAGCTGCTCAAGACCCAGGAAGCCGACCAGCACAGCGCCAGGCTCTTCGTGCAGTCCCTGGAGGGCCTCCTGCCCCGGCTCCTGGCTCTGTCCAGCGTGGAAGAGGTGGACTCTGCCCTCCAGAACTTTGCCTCTACCTTCTGCTCAGGTTTGTGAACCATTGGTTTGTTTGCTTTTTGTTTTTGTTTTGTTTTTGTTTCGCTGCATAGTCAACAAGGATTTCCAGGTTTTTTGTTTGTTTGTTTTGTTTTGTTTTTTCTTTACTGGGTCTTTAGTATGAAGCTTAGAGTTGCTTGGAGCATATTAATGGATCCCTGGATTTCCTGTGTTCAAAGAGCAAAAGAATTAGTTAAGATTTATGGGCGGGGTGGGGCGGGGGGTTTGTCAGTGTGAATTGTGCAGTTGTCTGTGGATGGAATATACTTATGAGGCTGAAAGGTGTATACAAAGGGACTTAAACAATCATGGGGGCAGGGCTGGCACTGTGTGGTACAGTGGGTTAAAGCCCTGGCCTGCAGCACTGGCATCCCATATGGGAGCTTGTTCGAGTCCCCACTACTCCACTTCTGATCTAGCTCCCTGCTATGGCCTGGGAAAGCAGCAGAAGATGGCCCAAGGCCTTGGGCCCCTGCACCCAAGTGGGAGACCTGGAGGAAGCTCCTGGCTCCTGGTTTATAATCAGCTCTGCGCTAACCATTGTAGGAATTTGGGAAGTGAACAGCAGATGGAAAACTTCTCTCTCTGTCACTCATGTCTTTCAAATAAATAAAATAAAAAAAAAAAAAAAGGAAATAGGACTGGTGCTGGTGCTGTGAGGTAGTAGGCAAAGCCTCAACCTGTGATGCCCACATCTTATATGGGTGCCGGTTCCAGTCTCGGCTGCTCCTCTTCTGATCCAGCTCCCTGCTAATGCGCCCAGGAAAACAGCAGAAGATGACCCAAGTGCTTGGGTCCCTCCTCCCATGTGGGAGTCCCAGAAGAAGCTCCTGGCTCCTGGCTTCAGACTCCAGCCACTGTGGTTATTTGGGGAGTGAACCAACAGATGGAAGATCTCTCCCCTCTCTCTGCTTATCTCTATAAACCCTGCCTTTTAAATAAATATATAAATCTTTTTAAAAAAAAGATTTATTTATTTGAAAGACAGAGTTACAGAGGTAGAGACAGAGAGGTCTTCATCTGCTGATTCACTCCCTAGATGGCCATAATGGCCGGAGCTGAGCCAATCTGAAGCCAGGAACCAGGAGCTTCTTTCGGGTCTCCCACGAAGGTGCAGAGGACCAAGGACTTGTGTCATCTTCTACTGCCTTCCCAGGCCATAGCACAGAGCTGGATTGGAAGTGGAGCAGCTGGTACTAGAACCAGCACCCATATGGGATGCTGGTGCTTCAGGCCTGGGCTTTAACCTGCTGTGCCACAGCACTGGCCCCTAAATAAATCTTTAAAAAAAAAAAGGGGGGGAAATGCATAGTTTGAAAAAAACTGTGCATATATTTTAAAAGTTTTTCAGCAAAATAAGCTCTTCTAATGCCGTTTTCCATGAAGTTTTTGAAGTTCCTGTACATACTCTCGCATGTACACAGGAAAGAGTGAGAAGTAACTGCATTCTAGGTAGCCATTAGTGACTGAAATAGAATGACTGTGATTCCTTTTGTTAAAAAAAGATTTATTCATCTATTTGAAACGTGGAGTTACAAAGAAAGAGGAAAAGACAGAAACAGAGAGATCTTACATGTGCTGGTTCACTCCCCGGATGACCACAGCAGCGGGGGCTGGGCCAAACCAGGAGCCTAGAACTCCCTTCTGGTCTCCTACATGGGTGGCAGGGGCCCAAGTACTTGTGGCATCTGCTGCTGCTTCCCCATGTGCATTGACGGGGAGCTAGAGCAGAAGTGGAGCAGCTGGGACTTGAACCTACATTCATATGGGATGCTGGCCTTGCAAGCAGTGGCCCAACCCACAGTGCTGCACACGGTCTTAGATCTGTGATTCTTAAAACTGAATTTTCTTTATGCTTCTCTGCCTGAGTGTCTGAAACTCATGGAGCAGTGTACTTTGGGTGAATCAATGTATCAACTACTTTAAATGTGGTGTTGCGTCAGGCGCCAGTTGAGTTCTCCAAGTATATTCTGAATTCTACCAAATACCCATACAGGATGTGATCTTCCAATGTCGATTGGGGATATCACGTTCTCCAATCTCAGACTCTTCTCTCCCTCTCTCTCCTTTTAAATATTTATTTATTTAATTGAAAGGCAGAATTACAGAGAGAGAGAAAGAATATCTCCCATCCATTGGTTCACTCCCCAAATGGCAGCAGTAGCTGGAGTTGGGCTGATCCGAAGCCAGGAGCTTCCTTGGGGTTTCCCACGTGGGTACAGGGGCCCAAATACTTGGATCATCCTCTGCTGCCTTCTCAGGCCATAGCAGGGAGCTGGATCAGAAGTGGAGCAGCTGGGACTAGAACCAGCACCCATGTAGGATGCTGGTGTCATCCCAGGCAATAGCTTAACCCTCTGAGCCACAGCACCAGCCCCAACCCTTATCTTTTGTTGACTATCAGCCTCATGACCCAGACCCAGTGTAAGCAGAAGAGCTGGATGGGGAAGGGAATATCAGCCACAACCCACTAGAGTGTTAAGCTATTGTTGGTGAAGAGCTGGAGTTTGGGTGGAGCATGGAGATGGAAAAACCTGGGAAATACAATTTCACATTGTAAGTAGTTTATTGAAAGCTTACTTCAAGTTTTATATTGAAAGTTTGTTTCAAGTTTTCTTGAAAGAAAGCATTAAGGGGAACATTCAGGTTGTAGCAGGAATGAATGATTGCCTGACACCAGGGAGGGCAACTGTGCCTTCCCCTTAAAGGCAAGAATCCCTTGAGGACTGGAGCTGCCCTGGCCTATGCTCAGGCGCAAAGGACTGGCTCTCAGGGACAACACGGAACTGTTCAAAGCCAGCCTCAACACTTGCTCATCCACCACTGAACAAGAACCTGTGCTGGTCGCTGTGTTGACTGTACTTAGCATTGTCATTGGTTAATGACCCAGCTCTCCTTCCCGCAGTCAGCTCCCCCAGAGCCAGGGCCATGCCTCATTCATCTGTTGTCCAACAAAGAAGACATCACACACAAACACACACGAAAATGTTCCCGTCAGGTTTCCTGGACATTGGTGGAAGCTGAATGATGATATGTTGTTAAGGCGTACCTTAAAGGGATTTTTAAGAAACTGACACCCCACATCAGAGCACCAGTTTGAGTTCTGACTGTTCAACTTCTAATACAGCTCCCTGCCACCCATGTGGGAGACCTGGATGGAGTTCCAGGTTCCTGGGCTCGCCTAGCCCAGTCCTGGCCTGACCATTTGGAGAGTGAACCAGTAAATAGAAGATCTCTCTCTTTGTTTTTCCCTCTCGCTTTCTTTCACTCTGCCTTTCTAATAAATAATCAGGAGGGAGGGGAGGAAGCAAAGAAGAAAGGAGGGAAGGAAGGAAATGTCCTTTGTGAAAAGAACATGAAAAAGAGATTTCAATCTTAGAATAAGTATGGAGGAACGTTCATTAGTATCGGAATGATCCAAAGTTACAACAAGCACCCGAGGAGATAACAAAATTCTAATAACTCTGCAACCTGTTAAAAGGATGTAAAAAGACTATTTAAATAGTCACCTTTCCTAACTATTATTTCCTAATTTCTTGATTCTTTTTTAAGATGTAAAAAATACCAGCGTTTAGGGTTAGTCAACCATAATTTATTCAGTATTTTCCCTTTTGGAATTATATGCTAAAATAAACTTTGGACCTCTTTATTTATGTGAAGGAATAACCACACAGAAACAAAATACACATTTCATTGTGAGACTAGGAAAATGTATAATCTTCTTGAAAATTGTATTTCTCCCATTAGTCTTTGATACTGCCAGCACTCAATTTGGCATGGCCTCATTGAATGTTCCCGGATGTATGGTTCGGCTATTGTCTCTGTCTCCTCCTCTTCTCACTTCTTCCTGAACTAACACATGCAGAGAAGATGCAGTGTGCTGCAAACCACCATACACATGGCTTATTCGTAATAAGCATTTGCTGAGCACACATCGTTGATGTTCTTCAGTCCCTGGGGATGTGAAATCGTTGGTGGCTGAGGGAGTCGTGGGGAAAGCCTCTGAGGCGCAAGAAACATCTCTGTTCTTTGAGAGGCTTGGGTGGACCCTCTCAGTCCCTGCTTCTTCCCAGCTACAAACGCTCAGCAAGAGAGGAGCTTGCCTGCCCAGACAAGTGCCATGTCCCTTGTGCCGAGAGAGCCCAGCCAACGTCGGTGGTCTCCAGAGTGGCTGTAGACCACAGTGCTGCAGAGCTGCCACTGTTTGCAACAGTGATGGCCTTGAGTCATCCAGAACTGACAAATAATAGTGTCTTCCTCTTAAAAATCATCCATACAAGAAAATACAGAAGTTTCAGCATTTAACACACAAAACTTTGGGCCAGTGTTGTGGTAGAGTGGGCTAAGCCACCGCCTACAATGCCAGCCTCCCCTATTAGAGCACTGGTTCAAGTCCTGGCTGCTTTGCTTCCGATTTAGTCCCTGCTCATGTGCCTGGGAAAGGGAGGCTGTAGTTCATAACAACCTAGTAAATAGTATATGGACAAACAGAAGGAGGGAGCTCCAAGCCTCCAGTCATTAAAGGACGTCAGAGAAAGGGAAGTGGCAACTCTGTTTCGACCGGTACACACTGGAAAGGTGTATTGACATGGACTTGTCACGCTGTAGCAAATATGTACAGTAGTCATTAATAAAAGTGTTTTAAAAGCTATTTGGAAAATATTTAGGCCATCCCTAACAAACTATGTACTTATTTTGCTTTTAGAAATTTATTCCACAAATATGGTTGCAGAAGTGCTAAAAGTTGCCTCATCTTTTCAGCTGTTTTCATTATTGAAACAACCTACAAGCATTAATGAAATAAGTCTCAATGCAACCATGTGGCATTACAGCCAGTCATTAAAAAAGAATGAGGCCTGTCTGTAAATGTCAGTAGCAAGATGTGTAAGATACGAGGGGCCTTCAGAACATTTGCAGAAAATGGAGCTAAAGAATGAGTTTACTTCGATTTTAAAAATTGGAATCCTGTGTCTACAAGTATATTGTTGAGCGCCATGAGGTCACAGTGCAGATTATATTTCCATACATACAAGAAAGGGAGTCTTGCTGGAGGGATATCACTGGGGTTTGGGAGAAGCAAGAAGGTCTTACTTATTTCTCTACAGTCTTCAATACTGTTAAATGTTTTAAATGCGTATTTAGTGGTTTTTTAAAAGAAATATCAAGTTATCTTAGATCTGAGATTTGTAGAGATTGTGCAATCTGCTATGCAGTCTTTCACTAGAAAGCAGGGAACCCGTTTCCTCTTCCAGACATTACAGCTCATCTTGACTATGATGAGGGAGAAAAAATTCTAGTTACTGAAAACTGGGAAACAGAAATAACTTGACTATAGGGCTAGTGTCACGGTGCAGTGAGCGCTTGTCTGAGTTCCAGCTGCACTGTTCCTGATCCAGCTTCCTGCTAATGTGTCTGAGAAGGCAGAGGAGGAGGGCCCAGGTACCCTGCTCCCAATGTGGGAGACCTGGATGGTGCCAGCCTCTGAAGCCATTTGAGAAGTTAATGAGCAGATGGAAGATGATCTCTTCCCCCCTCTCCCCCCTCCTCTCTTCCCCTCTCCCCCCTCCTTCTCTTCCCCCTCCCCCCTCTCCCCCTCTTCCCCCTCCGCCCTCTACTCCCTCCTCCCTCCCCCTCCGCCTCCCCTCTGCCCCCCTGCCCCCCTGCCCCCCTCTGCCCCCTCTCTCTCCCTCTCTCCCCCTTCTCTTCTCTTCTCTTCTCTCATTCCTCACTCCCTCCCTCTCTCTCTCTCTCACTATGCCTTTCAAATAAATAAATACATCTTTAAGAAATAACTAGAATATGGAAAAGGTTATGGTTCCTACGTTTGTTATTCCAGATCGGTTAACACTTCAGTGGTTGTTTATTTCACTATGGGTTATTGTTGCTTATCTCTTATTGTGCCTTAAGATCTTGGAGGCATTTTCCTTACTGGTAAACAAAGCTTGGGCAAGATCAAAAGAAATCATACATTGAGATTTGTGGCAGGCAGCAGAAAGCATCTAATAAATTATAGCTGTCATGTTATTTCCATTATTACAGTGAACTGTAAAAGAGTCTGGTGTAATAAGAAAACATCGGTTTGATTGATGTGGATAGACTATACTTCATTTTGTTTTATTCTGAAATTTGCCAGCCCTTTGTGATTTAAGAAATGACTCTGGCATATGGATTTAGGCCAGGGCCAACAGCTTGCTCCTAACATGTCTGGAAAAGTGTTTCAGAATTCAGCATCTCCACGGGCAGTGCCTGCACGGGCTGTGATGCGTCTCTGCTAATGGGTCTCCGAGTCAGCAGACACATTAACTGCCTTTTCCCTAGCAGAATCTGAGCATATGCTCAGGCTTCCAAATGTGTCCCAGGGTAAATAGTCATTGGTTTCAAAACTGTTCAAGAAATGATTACTGACATCTAAGATCAAAGCCACCAACAGGTTGTTTTGCCCTTCATCAGAGACTCAAATTTTCCCTTTATCCATAATTCAAGGAGGTTAAACCTGACCCTGCTTTCTATTTTGCCATGGAAAGGGTCTGATCTCCTACCCCACATGTCCTCCAGAGAACTGAACCCACACCACCAGCACTATAAGAGTGCCAGGGGTCCCACAGACCAGGGATGAGATACTGCTCAGGTCTGGACCAAGGGTCTAATTTTCAAATCCCAAAGCCCTTGGCCCATGACCCCTAACTGCTCTCAGTGGAAACCTGTCACAGTAGCTGCAAAGTTCTTAAAGAACCCCATTAAAGCAAGAGGCAGCATTGCCTACCCTGTGATTATCTAAGGTGGTTTTATTGCCATAATATATAGTTAACTCCCACCATAAAATCAGATACTCCATTTGAAAATGAGGATCTAAGGAAACATTCCAGTTACAAATCTGTTTTTCTCACGTACATGGCTGTTAATTCTGGAAGACTGCTACATTTCAGAGAAGAGGCAAAGATCATTTTAGCCATGAACTGAAGAGAGGGTGTGTGTGTGTGTGTGTGTGTTGCATACATGTGTTTAGGATGACTGTCTCACCCCATCCCTAAATGCAGTCTCCAAGAGTTTGCAGGAACAAAGGGAACACTGCACTAGGAAAAGCTGATTGGGGTGATTTTTGTCACCCTGTGAAAGCTTAGAATAAGGTCTTGGTGTTCCTGACAGTATGAACCCATTTTTATTTATTTGAAAGATAGAGCATTAGACAGACAAAGAGCACTCCTGTCAGCCGCTTCACTCCTCAAATGCCCCCAGTGGTCAGGATGGATCAGGACCTAAGCCGAGAGCCAGGAACTCAATTCAGGTCTCCCTCATGGGTGGCAAGAACCCAATCACTTGAGCCATCACTGCTGCCTGCTAAGGTGTGCATTACCAGGATCTAGAGCAGGGGCTCAAACCCAGGTACCCTAGTGGGGGACACGGGTACCTTTACTGCTAGGCTAAACACCCCATCTTTTGAGTATCAGATACAATTGTTTGCTTGGTTTTTGTTGCTTTCTCAGCATGCATAAAGTACAAGAGACCCCTTAAGAATGAACTTTGTATTACATATAATGTTTCAAGTAAATTTTTAGAAAACATTATAGAAAGTCAATAGGTATGACTTATGGTTTTTTAACCTCTTTGTTTTTTGAAAACTCACTGAGGTAACTAATTTGCTTATTTAAAATACACAATCCAATGATTTTTGACATATGTGTTTTAATTGTGATTGTATATGTAACAAAATTTTATATTTTAACCATTTTGAGTGTATGATTCAGTGACGATAATTATATTCACAGTGTTGTACAAATATCCCCACTATTTCTTCATCCTAAACAGATACAACTGTTCCCCAGTTCTTGGTAAACACCAATCTACTTTCAGTCTCTGTTAATTTTTTCATTCTAGGTATTTCTTATCAATTAATCCTATATATGTGTCATTCTGTGCCTGCCTTATTTCTCTTGGCATAATATTTTTAAGCTTCATGTTGTAGCATGTATAAGAACTCCTGTTCCTTTTTATGACTATCCCATTTTATGTAGGAAGGGTCTTCCAAACATTCATGGAAAATGCACATTATTAAAAAAAAACTATGCATGTATTTCAAATAAAATTTGCACCAAAATAAGCTAATCTTTTAATTCTCTTTTCCATACACTTTTGGAAGTACCCTCCCATGTACCATGTTTTGTGTAGCCATTGGTCTGTTGAGGGACACTGGTTATTGCCACATTTTGCCTTTGTGTATATTGGTGCATATATATGTTGTGCATCTGATGTACATGTTTCTGTCCAAGTCCCTGCTTTCAGTTCTTTGGCCATAGAAGTAGGAGTACCACTGCTAAATCAAGTATGGAAACGTCAAAAAGTTATGGAAGCTTGGAATTAAAAGATAAGTTTATTTTGTTGTGAAAATTTTTCAGAACTTGCTGGTATCCAGGATCTTCAAGAAGTTCATGGAAAATGTGCATATGCAAAAACTGCGTGGGTTTTTAAAAACTTTTAACCAAAATAAATTTATCTTTTAATTCAATTTTCCATGAGCTTTTTGAAGTCCTCTAGTATGATAATTCTACATTTTGCTTTTGGAGGAACATTATTATTTTTTGAAAAGTCTATACTTATAAGTAATTGCTCTAAACACCTTACATGTGTATTGTATCTGTTTCTCATAGCGGGCTTGTTCATTCATTTTTTATCGATTCACAAGTATTTTCAAGGCTGCTACCATATGCTAGGCACTATTGTAGGTACCAGGGACCCTGTAATGAACAAAGCTAACACTGTCTTATACAGATTATGTGATATTGCTGATAGCAGACATTAAATCATACTAATAGAATTCTGCGTAGAATCAGTGCTTTCAAGGTAATGACATAAATGCAGTGGGAGGAAGCAGAGTATTGTCAGGGGTAGGAAACGCGGCTGAAATCTAAAATCTCTGAGAAACTGCACTTGAATGGGCACCTGAAAGAACTGCAGGAGCAAGTCTTCCAGATACCCTGGGGAAAACCATCTCAGGGAGTGGCAAGAACATATGCAAAGGCCCTGGGGCACCAAGCTTGGTGTGGGCAAGACATAGCAGGCAGGTTAGGGTGCCTGCGGGGAGTAAGAAGGAAGGGAAATTAGGAGGTGTGGATTTATTATGTTGTGATGCGAAGCCACCGGAGAGCTTAGCGAGAGATGGAGTATGTCCTTTATTCTCCCTTTTTGTAGGAAAAGAAGGGGAGACTTAGAGGGTCTAAATGAATGTACCGAGACACAGGTGCTAAGTGATGGATGAAGATTCAGGCTGAGGCAGAGCCAGTCCAGAGTGCATGCCCTTGGCCAGGGTGCCACTGGTGCAGCACTCAGGTCATCCTGAGCTGGTGCAGTCTCTCGGGCCCTCCGCCCACGGGCCCTGCCTGGCGCAGTGTGTGCAGCCCCAGAGCCGCCTTCATTCTCCCCCTCAGGCATGATGCACTCCCCTGGCTTCGACGGGAACAGCAGCCTCAGCTTCCAGATGCTGATGAACGCGGACAGCCTGTACACGGCGGCGCACTGCGCCCTGCTCCTCAACCTCAAGCTCTCCCATGGAGACTACTACAGGAAACGGCCGGCTCTGGCGCCGGGCGTGATGGTGAGTGCGTGGCGTCAGGTGCTCCGAGGGCAAGCAGTGCTTCTTGGCTGAGCACTTAGGGAGCGGGTGTCCTGTTCCACGCTGCTCTACTGCTTGTGCCCGTGCAGCTGTGGCAGGTGGGGAGAGACAGCAGCATCGAGAAGCAGGCGTGCAATTTGCATGCCCCTGTGAGTTGTGGCCCCTTGGTTTCATCCAGTGGAACTATTAACCACACGTGTGCATAGACCACACGCAAAAGTGCATCAACCGCAGGTGAAGGGCGATGTGAAGATGTGCAGAGGATCTCCTGTAGAGGAAGACGAGCTGTGACACTCACTGCATTCTGCAACGCTTGCAGACCGGCTCATGAGCCAGACCTGGTGGTGGGCCACCAGGGGTGGCATCTGCCTTCTTGTAAGGTCTGGGGTGAGAATGACGTTGCTTAGCCCCAGCTAGCTCCCATGATTCCACGGTGCCCCCTTGTCTCAGTCCCTGAGCCTAAATCCGCGGGGCCTGCAGGAAGGCGCTCAGCAGTGATTTGCGTAATGAGCCGTGCCTTCCCAAGGGCAAATGATGACTTCATGAACATGAGTCACGTATTTGGACATGCGAGGACTCCTCTAAGGAGCAATTTTCATCTCTGCTGCTGCTGGGCCAATGAGAAGAAGCTTTGCTAAAAAATTAGCCTTGCGGTCTCTGACCCCCTTCCCTGGGGAGTGAAAACAGAGAATGTGGCGTCCCTAATCCTTCCACAGAGTGCCTGTTGAAAGATGTGAGAAATGCAGGCAGCTTTGTGAAGTTTGGGCCTTGCTCTGTGCCAGCTGCTTCCCTGCCCCACCCCCAGCCCAGTGAACCAGTCAGCGTGGCTGGGATGCGGGGTAGAGTCCGACGTCGGACGTGTGCTTTAGGTCTGTGTGTCTGCAGGGCGTCACCCTGGGTCCCTTTTTGTTGTGCTCTGTCTCTGTAGAAAGAGTTCCTGAAGCAGGTGCAGACGAGCGGGGTGCTGATGGTCTTCTCCCAGGCCTGGATCGAGGAACTCTACCATCAGGTGCTCGACCGAAACATGCTGGGAGAAGCTGGCTACTGGGGCAGCCCGGAGGACAACAGCCTGCCCCTCATCACCATGCTGACTGGTCAGTGGCCACTACCAGGGCTCCGTGGCACCCCATGGGTGGGGGGGCACCCTTCAAAAAGCCTCTTCCGTTGAAGCAAGTGTGTTCCAAGCAGACTTTGAAACAGCAGCCACAGGGCTTCCCTGGCAATGGGTGACGGTTCCAGGGAATTGACGCAGAGGCACTTCACGTGGAGTTTCTGTCCTTTCTCCGTGTGGGAGTCTGCCGGGCTCGCTGTACCCTGTTAGACGGGGACGAGCGTAGCGCCTCTGGTGTGAAGCTGCAGGCCTCTCCTCTGGAGATCTAGGGCTTTCTGGGCACAGCGCCCAGAGTTTTTCCTGGAAGCCCTCACGTGCTAATAGACGCCCTCGATCGTGCTCTGCTCGGGGGACTTTCCCAGTAAGATGAAGCTATCGATTTTCAGCTTGGCCTCATTCCCATTTTCTGTTCACATCACGGGATCCCCCTTCCCTTCCTGGCTGTGCCAGAATGACGTGCCTGCCCGGCACCTTTCCCCTTGGAGTCCCAAGCTTCCGTGTCCTGTTTAACTATCAGAGATGCTACAGGCACGCATACGGAGCAGTGTTGTGGAGTTATTTTGTTTCTGACCAAAGCAGCTTTTCTTGGCCTTTTATGGCTCAGCTACAATGTCAGTGAAAGAGCAGAGAGGCTCTGTCATCCGCCTAAGAGAGATGCTCAGCCTCTCCTGGGCTCGCTCTGACTTCCAGGGCTGATTTCTGACCTGAGTGATTCCCCTCTGGGCTCCAGCCGACAGGACACATGGGGCATGGCCCTGCCCAGACATGCTCTGTGTACTGCCCTCCTGCCTTCACACGCTCACCAGGGCTGTGCACCAGGCAGGAAAGATCATCTGGAAGGTGTAATCTATGGCTCGAAAGGTTAGCTAAGAGGCCAGCGTGGTGGTGCAGTGGATTAAGCTACTACCTGGGATGCCAGCATCCCATGTTGGAGCACCCGTGTGAGTCCACTTCCGATCTAGCTCTCTGCTGATTCCCTTGGGAATGTACCAGAAGCTGGCCTGAGTGCTTTGATCCCTGCCACCCACGTGAGAGACTAGGATGGAGTTCTTGGTTCCTGGCTTCGGCCTGTCCCAACCCCAACTGTCTTAGGCATTTAGGGAGTGAACCAACAGATGGATGACCTTTCTGTCTCTTTCTCTTTCTCCATTACTCTGACTTTCAAATAAATTAATTAAAAAATAAAAAAACTTTTGGCCAACTTGCCTGTGATTGGTCCTGGAAGAATGGGGTGGGGCTCCATTTAGGAGTCAGGCAGCTGAGGTCTGCCCATGGGGGCAGAGTCCTGGTCGTTGTCTGACCTTTGGCGACTTGCTTCCAGAAGGAGAGTAGAAATGCGGGAGGTGGGGCTGGGTTCCAAGCATTGGAGAGGGATCAGGGTTACTGGACAGGTGACCAATTTATATTTTGTCAATTGTGCTCATTCATATGTTAATTTGGTTTATTTGTTGAGTTAGTCTGTGAGCAATGGTTGGTGTCCATTTTTACTAATTCTCTTTGGTAGAGATGGAAGGCATTGACTAGAGCTTTTAAACCCCTTAAAATCTGGGTGAGGATCATAAACATACCACCTTTTAATTCTCAAATACCATAGTTTCTGCCAAAACTGATCTCTGTGGATCTCTTGCTGGACCCTAATAAAAGGAGCCATTGGGTAGATGTAGAGTGAATAAATCATAGACTCTTCACAGGCACCATGTTCATGAGCTGTCACTTTAATCTGGCATCTCTTTCATAACAGGACAGAAACGTCCACTCATAGGAAAGAAACTGAATTTAGATTGATCATAGAAAACAGTCTCTTGTGGCCGGCGCCGCAGCTCAATAGGCTAATCCTCCACCTGCGGCGCCAGCACACCGGGTTCTAGTCCCGGTTGCCGCTCTTCCAGGCTAGCTCTCTGCCGTGGCCCGGGAGTGCAGAGGAGGATGGCCCAAGTGCTTGGGCCCTGCACCCTATGGGAGACCAGGATAAGCACCTGGCTCCTGCCTTCGGATCAGTGCGGTGCGCCAGCCGCAGTGCGCCAGCCACGGTGGCCATTGAAGGGTGAACCAATGGCAAAGGAAGACCTTTCTCTCTGTCTATCTCACTGTCCACTCTGCCTGTCAAAAAAAAAAAGAAGAAAACAGTCTCTTGATAAGGACTTGACAAAGTAAGGTTCTATGGCAAATCCCAGAGGTGGAGTGGCAGGTGAACAGGAGCAGCTGTTAGCCCAGTGTTTGGGAACTTCTGCCATGTCCTATTGTTGTGTTCAAGGAGAAGCAGTGGCCACACCTGATCATCAGCATGATACTAACTGGCCTTTCCCAGTGTCCTGTTAAAGTATTCTCTAGAGTGATGGAATTTCAGCATTTAAATAGACTTTGCATTAGCTGATTTTCATCAGTCCCTTACATAGCACATATGAAAAATTTTAATTTTGACAAATGACAATATCTGATGAATGGAATTAGTCAATTTGATCCTTAGTGAGATGAGTTTTAGAGCAACTGGCCTGTTCCCACTTAGCAGCCATATAGATGTCTCTGTGGTTTTGATTCTGTTGTGTAAGCCACAGGTCTCCAGGTTTCTTGAAATTTCTGTAGGAATCAAAGAAAAACCGAAGTCATTTTTAAACACCATGCAAAGAAGTCCCAGCTTACTGGGACAAGAATGAAATCCTAGCCTCAAGAGATAAATGTGTACCACCCTCCTTTTCCACCTCTCCTGGTGTTGCATTCAGCTGTATTAATTATACCCAAGTACCTATATTTCAGCTCCATACTGAGGAACTTAGGGTGCAGATAACAGAGTACCTGCACCACAGGTACAATATCCCTGGTCAATCTTTTCTTGCCAAAATGATAAAAAGTGGTTGATGAGTTAATTCTGTACAGGAGAGTTTATTACCAAAAATTTTAACAGGGCGATTTAAGATCCCATGTTGAGCTGGGATGTGGTGTCATGATGTAGATAGAAGTCAGAAAACACGAATACTAAATCAGATTCCCCTTTGCCAACCTCAAAGGCCTTGGGGAATTTACCTGCTTAAGTATTTATTTCCTGGTGCAGGTGTGTAGATGGGATTCCCACATCCAATTCAGAGTGCCTGGTTTCAAATCCCAGCTCCACTCCTGACTCCAGCTTCCTGCTAGTGCAGGTGCTGAGAGGCAGCAGGGCACAGGGGTGGCTCAGAGAGTTGAGTCCCTGCCACCCGCAGGGGAGGCTGGCATTGGTTGCTGCCTCCCAGCTTCTTCCTGTGCCAACCTCAGCTGTTGTGGACATTTAGGAAGTAATCCAGCAGGTGGGGGCTTGCTTTCTCTCTCTTTCCTTGCCTCTCAAATAAATGAATATTAAAACACACACACACACCCCTCCTCTGACCCTGACTACCTACTTTGAGTTGCTGAAAAAATCAAATGAAAAGATCTTACATGAAAACAGTTTGAAAATTGTAATGTATTCTATCAACAAATTAGCGTTTCACTTTCCCAACAGAATATCTGATTATCTGACCAAAGAGGCTTATTCTCTTAATGCTTAGAGAAAGCACTGAAACAAAAATCCATGTTAGGGTAACCTATCCATATAAAGTCTGGGAATAATATCATGTCTTTGAATAAAAAGAATGTTCAATGATCAAAGTATTTTAAGGGAATAGATTTTCCAACAACAGTACTAGCAGAGTTTACCTTCACTTTTTCAATTAAAAAACATACAACAGCATAATAGAAGAATGCTTTAACAATGAAAGAAAACTGGACTGATTGAATAAAACAATTTATAATGCTCTGATCAATGTTGATATATACTTGGTATATAACAGATACAGTGGATATTTGTTGGGGAAAAAGTGAATACTGTAATGACATTTGTTTGTTTGTGACGGGAGAGTTTCTTTAGGGGAAACTTGACTCTTTTTCCTTGACAGATATTGATGGCTTAGAAAGCAGTGCCATTGGTGGCCAGCTGATGGCCTCAGCTTCTACAGAGTCCCCGTTCACCCAGGGCAGGAGAATTGATGACTCCACAGTGGCAGGTAAGGTCTTGGGTCTTCAGCTCATGAATGTCCATGGGCTGCATGTGTTACCTGCAGTGAAGTCCCTATGTGTTGCCATAAATGAATGAAGATTTTGTCTCACAGGAAGGGGTATCCGATGGACATTACTGGGCCTCACCCAGTGGATGACGCAGCTTTTGTTATTGATAAGCACGTGGTAGAGCACAACCCGATATAACCCATTAGATAAACTTTCCATCACAGAGCTGCATGCAACCCATGATTGGTAATTCGGTGGCCAGAGAATCCCATGCCCTTTGTTGCCAGGTTATTTTTGTCTCTGGAAGGTGACCCACATCCCTTCATGTTGCAGGTGTGGCGTTTGCTCGCTATATTCTGGTTGGCTGCTGGAAGAACTTGATTGATACTTTATCAACCCCACTGACTGGCCGAATGGCGGGGAGCTCCAAGGGGCTGGCCTTCATTCTGGGGGCTGAAGGCATCAAAGAACAGAACCAGAAGGAACGAGATGCCATCTGCATGAGCCTTGATGGGCTGCGGAAAGCTGCTCGGCTAAGCTGTGCTCTAGGTACCGGCCAAGTCGTGCTCCCCAACCTGTGCTGTAAAGGGAGTCACTGGGGATGGCCCCAGTGGGAAGAAGTCTCTTTGAAGGGGTTTTGCTAGGCAAATAGAGGCTGTCCTTTCAGTTAAGGGGTAATGGTTTATTTCTTCTACAGGGGTTGCTGCTAACTGTGCTTCAGCCCTTGCCCAAATGGCGGCTGCCTCCTGTGTCCAGGAAGAGAAAGAAGAAAAAGAAGTCCAAGAACCCAGTGACACTATAGCACAAGGTAACAGCAGAAGGAAACTAATCCACCTGGTTCCCGGGGTCAGGTGTGCACACTCCTGTCTACACCCACACGTGTGCTGGCACTCATCCCTCTTCTGTGTCTGATGCACAGTAGTCCGTGTATAACACTGGTCATGAGGTCCCATTGAACCACAGGTGTTGGGTCAGTTTTGCTTGGGTGCCCTGCAGAGTGCTTTCAGTAGGTCCCTTTGGAGATGAGATTTTCCAACGACAGTGGACCCTGGCAAAGAGGAAAGTACAGATAGCTGCTAGCAGGAGCCCTGTGGGCCCAAGTGGTCAAGTTGTTGATACCTCTCTCCATCATCTGGCCATTGGCTCTCATGCTTCAAGGAGGTACACAGTTGAAGGCTATTCCAACAATGGATGAAGGCAGATGGACCAGTTTTCTGAGAGAAAAATCGAATAGATGGAGTAAATCCATAACAGGGAGCTCAGGAAGTCTTTGCTGTTATTTTTGGGACTCAGGGAAGGGTTGATGTTCCACCTGATAAATCAGTCAATGAAACGGATGAGTATCCAGATAGAAAGGAGAAAATGACCTTGATGATGAAAGACCATCCACACACAGAAGGAAAATGCAAGCGCAGTCCAAATTGTGCTATCAGATCTTTAAAATGGCAGACATTGAAACAGTTGCCCATTTTTAGTTGAGAAAAATAGTTTGGGCCAGTGTCTTTCCAACTTAAATAGAGACCCATTTGAAAGCAAAGTCATTTTGACAGATCACCTGTGCTGACTGAAAAATAGGTATGACAATTTCACTTAAGTATGGTACAACTGTGAACTACATCAAAACCCTAACATTTGTAGTTCTTAAAACTACAAAACCCAAACAAAAATATTCAAATTACATACAAATAAAAAATAACATCAAGGTCAGATTTACAGAGACAAATGATGTTTTGCTAAAAATCACTTTGCCCTTTGCAGCAGGAATATTTTGATATTTCTGTCACATTAGCTTAAGAAAAGGCTCTTGAATTCTTGGCCACCACTCAGTTATTCCCTAGATCTGGTTGCTTGAAACATTTATTCAAGGAGAGCACTGTGTTATTTGGTCATGCCTTGGTATTGTGCATAACTGATGCTCTAAGTCAATGTCTGCATCCTTTCTTAATAGTTGTCTTTTTTTAAAAAACAAAAAAGGATTATTTGGAGCTCACAAATACAAATGTAAATATAGGGAGTAATGATACGGTAATCTTTGGTTATAAAACAGTCATCTTGGTGCTCAGAATACACATCCGTAATTTTAGAGCTGATCATCATAATGAAAGCATAATATTAAAATAATCTCAGAACGTGAAAGAAATCTTCTGTGTTACCATTGTGAGTGCACAGGGGAGGGTGGAGAGTCTGGGCACAGATGTCTTTAGCTGGAATCAGTACACAAAGCCCATCAACACCTCCAAGCCTGACTCACAGTCCATGGGTGCCTGGAAGGAACTACACCTACCAGCCCGGGGTCTACCTGACTTCTGGAGCCACAAAGCAGGGGTCACCAATGTTTGTAGAGCCTGTTGGCTGGGTAGTTTGCATGGGGAGCCGTAGAGACATGCCAGAGAGGAGCTTGCTACCAGTGAAGTCTGCTTTCCTCTTGCCCTTGCATGACAACACGTTCTTCATTTTCACCCTTTCTCTCTCCCTTTCTGTCTCCCTCGCTCAGACTGTTATTTTAATAAATGTCTTTCTGGCACAGTGAAACTAAAAGTGGAGCAGAAACTGGAGCAGATTGGGAAGCTGCAAGGGGTGTGGCTGCACACAGCCCACGTCTTGTGCATGGATGCCATCCTCAGCGTAGGCCTGGAGATGGGAAGCCACAACCCGGACTGCTGGCCACACGTGTTCAGGTGCATGATGGGATCCCCACCCCTTGATGTCATCAACCCTGCCTTGGGAAGCCGGGGCGGGGGGGGGGGGTGTAGGCTCAAGGGTCTGCCAGTGTTATAACAGGTTATGATGATTCGCAGAGTTTGAATAAACTCCAAATGGGAGAGGAAAAGAGAAGAGGGAATGGGGGCACCACTGAATGTATGTTTTGGAGAACAAAGTGACAGAACAGGATTAAAGGATTTTTTTATTTATCTGTTGACATTGTCTGTGGGAGATAATGTGTTCTACCAAGGAAGAAAAACCAACTTCTTAAATAGTGGATGGTAAGAGACCATGTAAGTTAAGTATCACTTTGTGAATCTAAAAAATGGCCATGTCTTGCTGAATGTCTATCAGTGTCCTCTTTATTTAAAGAAGGATTTTAGGCAGTTTTTGTGGAAATATGAAGTGCAAGATAGCTACTTTTAATTTATCTAGGTAAAGAAAAACAGGATCATACAACTGTGTCCCAGACTGGCCGGAAATTTCACTGCAAGCCAGTGGCATCAAAGGGAAAAGAAACTCCCCATTAGCAGCAATTCATTCACAGTTCGTGTAAGACAGAAACCAAGCAGTAGAGCCAAAGCCTTGGCATTAGGGCAGATCTGGAACAATTGGAAGGAAGGTACTGTGCTCACAGGGGCAGGTGTCAGGCTGTCCTTGTCCTCAATGACACACACTCCAGGCCTCTCACCATGCACAGTGCAGGCAGAGCAGCGACGGGGCGGGGGCAGCAGCAGCAGGGTGAGGGCCCAGGGCACAGCCAGATCTGGGTTCAGTTTGACCCCTTCAAAATGAACACTGCCGTGAATGTCCCATTTCAAAGAGGAGAACATGCAGAATATTTCTGATTGAGAGCCCAGGCATGAGAGGAACACAGGAAAGGACCAGGATTGATTAACCAGGAACAAACTGTGATTTAATATAGAGTTTGCTGCTCCTTAGGAAAGAAAAAAGCAAAAGGCTCGGGTGGTCCCCAAGTCCAATGTATGGCATTGAAAAGTGCCCTAAGGATAGCGCATCAGAGTCAAGATGCTGTTGACTGGGAGCTAGACTTACTCTGGAATCGGGGGCCTCTTCCAACCCATCTCAATCCCAAGTCCTGTTGGGAACAAACACTGAACGGTGGCAGTTGCACCACATGTTGTGACTTCTCTCTGTGTTTGTCATGATTAGGGGACTGCCCCGATCCCTTGCCCCAAACCCCACCCCAATGTGAGCTACTGGGAGCGATCAGGACCAGGCAGGACTTGGCTGGACAGAACCCCTTAGTGGTCGGAGGGCCTGTCCCTCCCGAGGGTATCTGAAAGTAAGGGAATCCTCTCCAGTGCCGAATCTGAGCCCTGCATACAGAGGATGAGGGTTCCTTTTGGGGAAAAAGGGCTCCACCAACCAGAGCCCCGCTAAGCCAGTAGGCTCCACTGAATGTCACCAGTGAGGAGGGCTTTGCTGCCTGCCCTTGCCCACGTGGAGTGTGAGAATCCGAGGAGCCTTATACCCACTTTGAGGCTGTGTGGTTCAACTCCAAAGGAAAAAAAAAATATGTATAGAACAGAAAGAGGTCAGGGAGGGAGGGAGAGAGCCTGAGGGTGGGGAATCAGGGAGGGTGGTGGAGCTGGCTGGATTTCCTCTGTATGTGCATGTGTGTTGATGTCACTGTTGGCTGAGCGGCACTCACTGGCCACTTATCTGCGGCTCTTTGCAGGGTGTGTGAGTACGTGGGCACATTGGAGCATACCCACTTCAGCGACGCCACCTCGCAGCCCCCTGTGACCATCAGCCAGCCCCAGAAGGTGTCCGGGAGCTCTGGGCTCCTTGGGGACCCTGAGTGTGAGGGCTCACTGCAGGAGCAGAGCCTGGAGCCAGGGTCCTCCCTGAGCACGGCCCCTGTCGTCCAGCCCCTCTCCATTCAAGAACTGGTCCGGGAAGGCAGCCGGGGCCGGGCCTCGGACTTCCGCGGCGGCAGCCTCATGACCGGGAGCAGCGCTGCCAAGGTGGTGCTCAGCCTCTCCACCCAGGCTGACAGGTGCGTGGCACGGCCGTCTGTCCGCTCTCAGCATCATAGGGACAGCTCCGTGCATTAGCCACTCACTGCAACTCTTCTGATCTGTGTCAACCATAGGTGTCTCCACCACCAAACCCCTATCTGAAAGTGAAGCCTTTTCTAATGGCTAAGATATAGGGTCGAACTCTGCACTTACCCTCTCACCTTGTGCAGCCTCCTCCTGGTGTCTTCACTGGTGAAATCGGGTCATTTCTGAACATAGCTCCATGGGGTTCTCATGAGGTTAACTTCAGTATTAAACCTAAGGCCAAGAACAAAGCTTGGCAAACAGCAAAACCCCACTGTTTTTATGATGCGCACTGCTTACAACATCCTATACCCAAGAGTATGCGATGTTGTTTATGGATGTCCCATGACCGTGAGAAGGTAAAGAGGGGAAAACATTGTCTCAACTGTTGGATGACACTTCTTGATGCTGAAAGTGCTTTTTGTTGCTAGTTATACATCGAAGTGCCCCATTTAACTCTTTCAGCATTATGCCCCACACCAGCCAGCCTGGGTACAGTAAGGAGGATGGGGGCCAGTGCTGTAGAGTAGTAGGTTAAGCCTATGCCTACGGCGCCAGCATCCCATATGAGTGCCAGGAAAGCAGTGGAACATGGCCCAAGTCCTTGGGCCCCTGCACCCACATGGGAGAACCAGAAGCTCCTGGCTCCTGGCTTCAGATCAGCTCAGCTCCACTATTGCAGCCATTTGGGGAGTGAACCAGCTGATGGAAAACTTGTCTCTCCATCTCTCCCTCTCTCTGTAACTCTGCCTCTCAAATAAATAAGCCAGGAGACTGGCTTACCCCATTCCGCATTGTGGCCACAGAAAACTGATGCTCTTCATTCTGCTCCCTGGTGTCTTCTTCCTAGTCCTACTCTGGTGTCTCCAGCGCCTCCTTGACCTTGTCTGCTGGAAGTGTCTGTGCCCCGTGGCATGGGAAACAAAAGGAACCTGCAAGGTGCATTAGGTTCTGGAACATTCTTTGCCCCCATAGATGTTTGAGCTCCTCTGATGTCCAGGGCTCTTGGTGTGTGAGGCCAGAGCCCCACAGGTGGTTTCCAGGATCAGCCCTTACTGTTTTTGTCTCCTCAACACAAAGCTCATCAGTCGTAGGCAACCAGAAGCCTCTTAATTGGTTTATGGTATTTTAAAAATATAACATGAAATTGAAGCTAATCCTGAGGATTCTATTGCTAGTTACTCAGTGTCTGGGGGTGATGCTTGGCCACCTTTCACTTTTCTTTAAGATTGATTTAAAAGGCAAAGTTACAGAGAAAAAGAGACAGAGAGATTGAGATCTTCCATCTACTGGTTCACTCCCCAGAGGGCACAACAGCTAGGGCTGAACCAGGCCAGAGCCGGGAGCCGGGGGGGGGGGGGGGTGGTCTCCCTCTGGTTGGCAGGGGCCCAAACACTTGTGCCATCTTCTGCTGCTTTTCCCAGGTCACCAGCAGGGTGTTGGGTCAGAAGTGGAGCAGCCAGGACATGAACCAGTGCCCATATGAGATGTTGGCCTTGCTGGCAGCGGCTTTACCCATCACACCACAGCGCCAGCCCCCACCTTTCACCTTCTCACCTGTGCCAACCATGGCTGGGCTAGACCATGAAGACACAGAGACTTTTTTAGAATATGTTTTGCACCTTTTAGATGGAGCTCTCGTGGTTGGAACAGGCTCTTACACTGTGATAACAGATATAATAATACCATACATTTGTCTTCAGTATTTATGCAACAGTATCATTAATCACATCAACCAAATTACCATAATCATTCCACCACAAGGGTCCTGCTGAACTGCTTCCAAGTCACAGATCTCCTTCTGTTTGCTCCCAGGCTCTTTGAAGACGCCACGGAGAAGCTGAACCTCACGGCGTTGGGGGGGTTTCTTTACCAGCTGAAGAAAGCATCGCAGGCGCAGCTTTTCCATTCTGTCACGGACACGGTCGACTACTCCCTGGCGATGCCAGGTAATTCTTTCCCTGAGGAAAGCACGCCAGGAGGCGAGCAGAAACAGCCCGGGTCTCTGATCCCAACAAAGGAGTTCAATCCATGGTCCCACTGCCTGCGGTCACGCTGGCGAAGCTCAAGTGCAGGCTCATCTTCCAGTTCTCAGGCATGAAGTGGGGCAGGGTGTGAGTCTTCGTAAATGGAAGCCTTGCTGCTCCCACCGCTGCGGGTGGCAGCCCTGGAGCTGAGGTTTATGCTTGTGATGGGGAAATCACACGGCTACTCTGTAAGATGTAGGTAGCTTCCCCTGGAGGGCGGGGCATCTTCTCTGTATTGCAGACCACTCTGTGTAGCCAACTTCCCGAAGTAACTAGCGATTCCGGAGGGGATGCTGAGAGCGAGAAAATGGAAGCAGAAACAGGAACAGAAGCCTCATCCCACTCTGAGAAAAACCGCAACCAGGGCTTATCCCGTCCATGGCGGGCCAGTATCCCTGTCTCCCTAAGGATGAGGCCAGGTGGAAGGAAAGGCTCTCTAGAGGCCAGCCTTGTGGAAGAGGGAGAATTGCACTGCATTGCCCACGGCTCCCAGTTGGGTGGCAGGTGGCTCAGGGCAGAACTGTGCGGCAGCAGCACAGGGGGCGGAAACCGTGCCTCGCAAAGGGCGAGTTCTGGCAGGGGCAAGGAGCCCTGTGTGGGGAACTACACCCACCGTGAGGTGCCTTCCACCCTTAGGAATCTAAACTGTCAAGTGCAATCGATGAGGGGACTTCACAAAGTTCCTGGAAAATGGAATTAAAGGTACATTTATTTTGATGCAAAAAAAAAAAAAAAAGTTGGAATCTATGCATCCAAAAGGTCCTTAGAAAGTTCTTCCAAGATATGTATTATGAAAAACTATGCAAGAGCATCAAAAACTTTTTGCACCAAAAACTTGTCTGTCAGTTTCACTCTCCGTGAACTTCATGAGTCACCATTGTATCTGGTCTTCTGCTCCTTGCAGCAGATCTTGATTTGAGAAGATGTCCTCCACTAGTTTGTAATAGACTTGGAAACCTTAGCTAAAGAAAGCCACCTCTTGGAGTCATCCAACTTCTGGAGTATCCCTGAGCCCAGGGGTGACCTGCAAAGTTGCAATGGAGAAGACACCAGGCTCTGAGCTCTAGCAAAAAGAATGAGCAGACTTGGGGAAAGGCAGTAAACTTGGGAGGAGAGAGAATGAGTTTTGGAGTCAGCCAAATATGACTTCCCAGCTGCATTGCCCAAAGCAAGTCACCTCCCCTTTCAGTCATTCAGCGTTCAACTCTGTAACATGGCAAGTTTTCTTTTCCTTTTTTGCTTTGTGAGGTTGTTTTAAAAATGAAAGTGATGAGAGATGTAAAGAACCTACACAGTATCTGGGGTAAACATTCGTTAATTACCTGTGACTCTTGTTGTGCTTATCCTGAAGCTTAGTTGAAATGCAGAGCTGACTGGGAAGGAGCCTTGGAGTTGGGAGGGCCAGGTATGGAGCAGCACTGGGTAGGGAGCCTACAGGGAGCAGTGGGACATGAGCAAGAAGGAAGTGGAGAGGCCAAGAGACAGGGAGGGGCAAAGCAGAAGCGAGAGATCAGAGCGGGCAAGGATTACACTGCAGAGGACGGCAGGTCTTAACCTTAACCTAGTCAGCACCTTGCTGACTACCAGAGGAGGGCCTGGCCTGCTTAGCAAGGGCTTCCAGGGTGCCATGAAGGACTGGTAGAGTAGATGGCAGCTGAGAAGGATGACGGTGACAACAGTAATAATGGTAGCTAACAGCATTCATCAGTTAGTGCGTGCTGGGCGCTGCTCTGAGCACTTGATGTAAGTTAACATGTCTAACCCTTAGAGCACCTTTAGGTGGTAGGTATGATTACCCCAGTCCTACAGATGAGATAACTGGGGGTCGAAGGGAGCAGTCTTTGACCCAGTGTAATAGAACCGCTGAATGGTGGAGCCAGGAGTAGAGTCCGTGCCGTCTGACTCCCGAACCCTCCTGCTTAGCTGCTGTGCCATTGCTCCGGGTCATTGAGTGTTGTTCTCACCTGTCGTGTCCCAGGGCCTAGATCAAGGAGTAAACACAAGAGGGAGGGGGAGAGGCCCTGGCCTTCTGTGCTGAGCCCCCTCTCCTCCTCCTCCCCCTCCCTTTTAGCAACCCTGGGCCCTCTCTTCCCTCAGTTGGCACACATCAAATAATCCAACTAGTCCCAGCGCAGCACCTAGATTTTCAGCCTCTCTGAGCTTGAGGACGTCAGACTGTTCCTCAGCTTTGGCTTTCTAGCTTATTATGGTCTTGCCTGCCTGTAGGAGAAGTGAAATCCACCCACGACCGAAAAAGTGCCCTCCACCTGTTCCGCCTTGGGGATGCTATGCTGAGGATCGTGCGCAGCAAGGCGCGGCCCCTGCTCCACGTGATGCGCTGCTGGAGCCTCGTGGCACCCCACCTGGTGGAGGTGAGTGCCTGGAGGGTGGGACAAACCTGCCAGCCCCCAGAACTCCTGCCGTGGAGCCAGCACAGGGCTCCCGGGTGGTGTGTTGGGTAGAGAGCGCCAGGGCCGTGGAGCAGTGGAAATCTTTGCATCACCTGCTCACAAACATCACTGGTCTGTGGTTCTACCGCAGGCAATCAAGAATCACCACAAAGGCCAGGGCTACCCTGACCTCGCTCTGCCCTCTTTCTTTACCACTGAGCGTCCCAGCCGCCTTGCACAACCAGCTTTTCATTCTTTATGCTCTGGCATCTGCCTATGCCTGCAGCTAAAAGACAAGCAGATGGCTCTGAAGATCTTCATTTTTGTAAATAAATACAGTTGAGTCTTTGGTTCCTGCCAATCTCTTAATTTCTAATCACTAAATGATCACTGACTATATAGTGCCCTTTCAGTAGGGGAGCCCTACGTCCTAGTTTTCCCAGTAAAATTAATACTAGGCTCCTTTCACTCTCCAATGGAAAGCAGTTCATGTGATAAAATGTATTGGGGCCGGTGCTGTGGCATAATGGGTACAGCTACCACCTTCAGTGCCGACATCCCATATGGGTGCCCGTTCGAGTCCCGGCTGCTCCATTTCCAATCCAGCTTCCTGCTATGGCCTGGGAAATCAGCATAAGATGGCCCAAGTCCTTTAGCCTCTGCACCCATGTGGGAGACCTGGAAGAAGCTCCTGGCTCCTGGCTTCAGATCAGCCCAGCTCTAGCTGTGGTGGCTATTTGTGGAGTAAACCAGTGGATGGAAGACTTCTCTCTCTGCCTCTGCTTTTCTGTAACTCTCAACCTTTCAAATAAATAAGTAAATAAATAAATATTTGAAAGGCAGAGCTGCAGATAGAGGGGAGGAGGAAGGGGGTGATGGGGGGGGAGAGAATGAATGAGAATGAGAATATCTTCCATCTGTGGCGCAAATGGCAGCAATAGCCTCGGCTAGGCCAGACCAAAGCCAGGAGCTTCATCCAGGTGTCCTACATGGGTGCAAGGGCCCAAACACTTGGGCCATCTTCTGCAACTTTCCCAGGCCCGTCAGCAGGGAACTGGATTGGAAGTGGAGCAACCGGGACTTTAATCATTGCTCTGATTTGGAATGCTGGTGTTGCAAGTGGCAGCTTGGCCCACTATGCCACAATGCCAGCCCCCATGGGATAAATTTTATGGCAAGTCTACATCTAAGCATCTCAGTACCTGGTGACTGATGACTCCCAGGTTGCTGGTATTACTCTGTTTTGCAGCAAAAACTATTCTAAATTCTATTCTATCTGGTAAAGATATATCATAAATTATTTTTTGGAACCTAATTCAGTAACCTAAGAACTTTCTAGAAAGGAAAATGGGTAGCAAATTGCAACCTCGACATGGGACAGAGTCCTATGGTTTCCTTTTGCACTATAAAAAACTACTTCAAACACCCAGTGGCTTCAGACAACAACCATTGATTTAGCTCATGATTCTTTGGGTCACAAATTCTTCTGGTAAGTTCCGGTCTGTGCCAGGTTGGGCTGGGCTTGGCTCAGCTGGCCTTATTTATGTATCAGTGGTCAGCTGGTTCATGATGACCTTAACTCATCAGCCCAGACAAACTGGACTCTTTCTCAGGGGTGGGAACATCTGGACTGGGGGCCATGTAAAGCCCAGAAAATCATTTGGTCTTGACCTTCCAAGGCAACCGCAGGTGGGACTTGAAATTCAGTAAATCTCTAGCAGGCTCATTTTCAAGTCACTCATTTTGTGTGGCCCCTGAATGATACGAATATCTCCAAATGACCTCTAGCAGAATCAAAGGTTCCCCACCCCTGCGTGGTCTCTCATGTGGTCCGGTCTCCAGCACACCAGCCCCCACATATTCTGTGGTTTTCCTAGGACTTCAAGGAGCAGCAGAAGGCTAGACCCCAAATCATAATTTCATAATCCCCATTGTTGTGCCACTGGCCCAAAAGCCCCACGTGCAAACCCAGGGTCAGCGTGGGACAGGACCATTGGAGGCCCTGATACTAGGAGGCAGAGACCAGCTAGAGCTCTGGTTGCGGCTGAGCCACCTCACTGAGGCTCCGACAATGGCCTCTGTGATCCTCATGTGCACGGGACAAGGCTATGGATGAGACCATGAGCCGTTCCCCCTCCAGGTCCTGGGGTCTTTATGGTGAGCGTATTCTAGACCATCTAAGAAAACTGTCATGTTTTGTTTCCTGAAGAAAGAAATGACTAGGAACTCTATTAAAGAGAAATTCTAGCTGGGCCTGACCAGTTGGTTGAATTTCTTCCGATGCAGTTCGCTGCATAGTTCCTCTTAGCCCTTAGACATGCGGTGACGTCAGCAGAGTTGCTGCTCCTGCCTCTGGGTGCCCAGGAGGGCAGGGGAAGCCCCGTTCTCCCACGCCTGGTGCCCTCTCGCTGTTCCACTGTGCCCTGGCTTTTGCAGGCTGCCTGCCACAAGGAAAGGCGCGTGTCGCAGAAGGCCGTCTCCTTCATCCACGACATCCTGACGGAGGTGCTCACCGGCTGGAGCGAGCCGCCTCACTTTCACTTCAACGAAGCCCTCTTCCGGCCTCTCGAGCGCATCATGCAGCTGGAGCTGTGCGATGAGGACGTCCAGGACCAGGTGAGGGGCCCGGGCTCGCAGCGGCGTCCACACCACAGCCGGCTTTTGCCCAGGGCAGCGGCAGGCACTTTTCTCTGCTCTTTTCGTACTTGATCTTCCCTATAATCTTGAGTCAGTGGCACAGCGAGGTTCAGCAGCCCAGGGAAGAATGCGTAGGTAGTGATTGAACTTCAGCCCATGCGGTCTGGCTGTCCTGCTGTGTCTGCTTATTCCCAACCTGCATTTCTAAGCCCCAGCACAGTCTCTGCTCAGAGACAAAGTGTAAAGGAATTAACTGGTGACTTCACGCTAACGCAATGGCGAGCAAAGAACATAGCCAGGCCCTGTCTCAGAAATGCACTAAACATGCTGAATAGAGGTTGACAGATTCCTTTGAAATATGCCGGAGAGGAAATCAGGAATGTAAGGTGCTCAGGACCAAGTGAGGATGGGACGCTGGAGAAGGAGCAGAGCCCAGGCCTTCAGCCGATTGATCCTGCGGGCATTTGTCATCGGGTGAAGAGTTCTCTGTGTGTCCCGTTGTTGAGGGCCAAGGAACAGAAGAGAAACATCAGTGCAAATGTCCAGAAGCTGCGGTTTGCTCCAGCCGAGATGGAGCTAGACATGAGCCCAAGTACTTCCCTCTCTGAGGATACTGCCCCTTCCTCCCTCCCTCCTTCCCTCCCTCCCTCCCTCCCTCCTTCCCTCCTCCCCTCCCTCCATCCCTCCTCCCCTTCCTCCTTCCCTCCTCCCCTCCCTCCATCCCTCCTTCCCTCTCTTCCTCCCTCCCTCTCTTCCCCCTCTTCCTCCCTCCCTCCCTTTCCTCCTTCCCTCCCTCCCTCCCTCCTTCCTTCCCTTTCTTTCATCTACCTTTATTTTACTTTAAAAGCAGAGAGACAGAGAGATCTCCTGTCGACTGGTTCCCTCCCACAAATGCCCATAGCAGCCAGGCCTGGGCCACGCCTGGACCAGAAGTTGGAAACTCAGTCTGGGTCTTCTGTGTGGGAGGCAGGGACCCAGCCACTTGAGCCATAACCTGTTACCTCCCAGGGTGTACGTTACAGGAATCTAGGACCAGACGCAGAGCTGCGACTCAAACCCAGGTGTGCTGATCTGGTGTGTGTGTGTGTGTGTGTGTGTCCCAAGGGGACAAAACAGCCGGTGCTATGGCCTAGCTGGTTAAGCCTCTGCCTGCAATGCTGGCATCCCACATGGGCGCCAATTCAAATCCCAGCTGCTCTGCTTCTGATCCAGCTGCTAATGTCCTGGGGAAAGCAGTGGAAGATGACCCAAATGCTTGGGCACCTGGCCACTCATGAGGGAGACCTGGAAGAAGCTCCTGGCTCCTGTCTTTGGCCTGGCCTGGCCCCAGCCATTGTGACCACCTGAGGAGTGAACCAGCAGATGGAAGACCTCTCTGTCTCCCTCTCTGTATAGCTTTCAAATAAATAGATAAATCTTTTTTTAAAATGAAACCACAAAACACAGGGAAAAACAGGGCAACAGTTAGAGTTGCAGATGACATAATCAGCCCTTGAAAGAATTGAACTAAAATATTGGTATCTTCCACGTGAACATTAAAATGTCTAGTAAATAATTTTTTGGAAAAGCCTGGTATATAAGAACCAGCTGCCAAAGGTGGAAAGGCCTAGGAGACTGAGGAAAGAAAGAGGCAAATCCAGGATTATACAAAGGCTGATTTATTCGGGAGACTTGGAAGCATGGTGTCAGGTGGCCACAGGACAGTGGAACCCCATACCACAGAGCAAGAGGTAAGGACTTTTATGGACAGAGGCGTCCTGTGATAGAATGCATCTGGACTTTCTCAGGAATTACCAACGTTCATAGGAGACATTCTGAGCATGTGGTAGAAACACCAGATGGGAGCAGTCACCTTCATGCCATTGTTCACCCTGTCATACTAGGGCTGAGAATGACTTCCAGGGTCACCCAGAGGTTCTATCCAAGGTGGCCGTGGTCGTGTCCAGTGAATCCCCACCAAAGACAGGCATGAAAATATGAGTCAACATGTGAAGACTAGGCTGGGGGATTCCAGGAGTAATGAATGAGGTTATTGGGATCAGTGTACCTACAGCAAACAGAACAATCGAATAACCAAACAACAACAACAACAAAAACCTTAATCATTTGAAGACCCTGGAATACAACAAGGCAGTGCAGGACAATGGGGCCAAGATCTGGGAGGAAAAGAATGCCTGGAGTGGAGAGTCTGGGGTTGGAGAGTACTTCTAAAAGAGCAGTCTGCTAATTTCAGAAGAGGAAGCTACATTGGGAAGCTCGGCACAGCTGATGCCTTAGATTAGAATGATGAAGAGAACAGGGCATGCTGGGAAGAAGGGAGCCCCTGATATACTGCCTACTCATAACAGAAAATAGTAGCTCATCTTCAAATAATCCTAATCCCTAACCTGAGATTGGGATGGCCTGAGCATAGAACACCTTTCTCACAGAAAAGAACATGATCTTAAGCTTCCAGGTTTTTTTTCTTGTCTTGCAGATGCAATATCTCAGTCAATCAAACATAATGAGGTGCTGTAAGAAATAATATCTCATTTAATCAAACCTAATGAGGTTCTGTAGGAAAGAACATGTCAGTGAAAACAAGAAAAATAGAGACACACATAGACACGCACACATCCCTATGTATGCAGGGACCCAGAGAGCTGAGTTATCAGAGTTAAGCTTTAAAATACCTAAGCTTACACGTGATCAGAAAGATTAAAGACAGGAGAGACTTGGGGTATGGTCACTTGAAGTTTGTGAATCCTTTCAATGACAACAACAAATGTATAAAAAATGACTCAGTTGTCAAAAACAACCACTGAAGTGTTCTAGACACTGAACAAGGACAGAGCATAAATTGAGTAACATTTATTCTTTAAAATATTTCTTGCTAGAACTTCTGCTAAGGGTAGTGCGGAGTCTGTGACCTTTGGGGCCAGAAACTGCACTCATCACCTTTATTCCCAAAGCTCTGTTTGACCATTGTGGGGCTGACTTGGAAAAATCAGCTTTTCTATTATAAGAAAAGACTCGACTTGCAGAAGAAGGATAAAAGATCATTGCTTTGTCAACTGAACCTGGTGAATTCGTTAGGAAATGAGCAGGGCAATCCTTCAACTCTGCTAGCCTAAGTTTGCAGTGAGTGACAGCCCAGTAAGAAGTATAACATAAGATCCTGAAGACCAATGATTTATAGAAGAACTAACTAAGCTAGTTCTTCACCCTTGCCTAACTGAAACATGGGACATGTTCAAGTTACATTTTACACATCCCATAAAAGATAAGGGAGACTTAAGAACCAGTGGAGGGGCGGGCATTGTGGTATAGTGGGTGAAGCTGCTGCCTGCAATGCTGGACCCCATATGACTACAGTCAGGCCCAGCCCTTACTGTAGCAGCAGTTTGGGGAGTGAACTAGCAGGTGGATGATCTCTCTCTCTCTCTCTCTCTCTGTCTCTCCCTTTCTCTTTAACTCTGCCCTTCAAATAAATAAATTAAAAAAAAAAAAAAAAGAACTTGCTGAACTTTGAAAATTCTCCCCGAACTAAACACACACAGATTGGTTGACAGAGGATGGAATCCTGAAATACTCCAAATGTTTGAACACGATCTCTCCCAATATCATCTGCTGACCACTAAGATCTGCAGGCAAGGGTATGAACACTAGGAATTCAGGCAAAAAAATAATAAAAATTAAAGACATCATCATCACCTCATACCATGGGAAGAAACAGATTCCAGTCTATAATTCCAAGTAACTTAGTTTTCCTTTTAACATTTATTTATATATTTGGCAGAATTATAGAGGGAGAGGGAGAGACAGACAGATCTTCCATCCACTGGTTCACTCCCCAAATGGCTGCAATGGGCCAGGGCTGAGCCAGGCTGAAGCCAGGAGCTTCCTCTGGATCTCCCACATGGGTAGCAGTGGCCCAAGCACTCGGGCCATCCTCTACTGCCTTCCTAGGCCATTAGAAGGGAGCTGTATCAGAAGTGGAACAGGCGAGACTTGAACGAGCACCCATATGGGATGCCAGCATTGCAGGCAGTTGCTTTACCCACTATGCCACAACACCAACCCCCATAACTTAGCTTTAAAAACTTAAGAAAAACAAATGAGAATTCATCATTGTTTAATACGTTATCCAAACTGAGTAGTTTTCAGGAAACGAATGATGAGGAATGGAAAGAAATAAGGAAGTGATGCGTACTCGGGGTAAAACAGTAAATAGAATCTGACTTAGAGTGATCCTAGGTTTTAGACGTGGGAGAAGAGTCTCAAAAGAAGCTATTATAAATATTCTCAAAAAATTAAAGGACTCCAAAGTAGGGAATCTAAATAGGGAAATTGAAACTATGAAAATTCAAATTCTAGGCCGGCACCATGGCTTAACAGGCTAATCCTCCGCCTTGTGGCGCCGGCACACCGGGTTCTAGTCCCGGTCAGGGTGCTGGATTCTGTCCCGGTTTCCCCTCTTCCAGGCCAGCTCTCTGCTATGGCCCGGGAAGGCAGTGGAGGATGGCCCAAGTGCTTGGGCCCTGCACCCCATGGGAGACCAGGAGAAGCACCTGGCTCCTGGCTTCGGATCAGCACAATGCGCCGGCCGCAGTGGCCATTGGAGGGTGAACCAACGGCAAAAAGGAAGACCTTTCTCTCTCTCTCACTATCCACTCTGCCTGTCAAAAATAAAAATAAATTTCAAATTCTAGAAATAAAAAGGACAATAACCGAAATGAAAAAATAGCTAGCTGAGCTTCTCAGAAAGATTTGAGGTGACAGAATTAGTCAACTGAAGAAACCTAGGTTAGGGGCTGGCATCATGGCACAGCAAGTTAACCTGCTACCTACAATGCCTGCATCCAGTATTGTGAAATAGTTCAAAACACAGCTGCTCTGCTTCTGATCCAGTTCCCTGCCAATGCACCTGGAAAAGCAATGGAAGAAGGCCCAAGTACTTGGGCCACTGCTACCCACATGGGAGACCTAGAGTCAGTGCCAGGCCTCTGGCTTTGGCTTGAACACACCCTGGCCATTGCAGCCATTTGGGGAGTAAAGTAGCAGATAGAAAACTTTTTTCTCTCTCCCTCCCCTCTCCCCCTCCTCCTCTCCCTCCCTACTCCCCTTTGCTCTCCGCCTCTCTCTGTCATTCTTTCAAGTAAATAAAACGAATCTTTTCCAAAATTAACAGAATAGATTAATATAAATCATTCATTCTGAAGATCAGAGAAATAAGATTGACCAAAAAGAAAGCAAGCTGTAAAGGCCCAAGTATACCAGCATAAACATGATGAGAGTTCAGACACAGAGGAGAAAAATGAGTGGGAAACTGTATTCTGAGAAATAATGTAATTCCAATTAGGATCAACACAAAGATATCCACAGTAGACATGTTATGCTCAAACTGTCCACAATGAGAAAACTTTGAAAGCAGTAAGAGGACAGTTAATTACTGCTGAAGAACAGCACCAGGATTAGTGTCTCAGTTCTACAGAGAATGAAGGCTGACAGTGATGCAATGACATTTAAAGTGCTGACAGAAACTGTCAATAATTCTAGAGAAATTACCTTTCAGAAGTGAAGACCAACAAAAAGCATTCTCAGATAAGCAAATCGTGAGAGAATTTCTTGCCAGCAGACTTTCCTACACATGAAAAACTAAAGGAGTTCATTCCAGCTGAGCAGAAATCACACAGGATGGTTAGTCTGTTCCACAGGAAGAAATGGCACATGTGTCAGTTAATGCAAAAGACTGCATTTTTCTATTTATTTTAAAAATATGTTCAAAGCAATAACTCATATGGTATTGTTGGATTTATTAAATGGATGGAAATATCACAAGTAAGAATGAGGGAGAGGAAGTGGAACAAGTTTCCTATATTTTGCTGAAGTTAAGTCAGTGTTAACGTGAGGTATAATGTGTAAACTTGAGATGGGTATTATAATTCCTAGCAAGAGCAACCCCAAGAGAGTAACACAATAAATAAAGTTTAAAGTGATATGCTAAAAGATAAGAAAGGACAAACAAGGTAACAGAATCACATTATGTGTATCTGGCAAACAAATAGCAAAATGGCAGGTGTAAATAGAACCATGTCAACAATAGCATTAATATGCTTTGATCGAGATGCTCAACATCATTAGTTATTATTACTTAAAGTGATTGTAAATCAAGTCCACAATAAGGTATCACCTCACACTCACTAGGATCACTGCAATGGAAGAGAAAGGTACTAGCACATGTTGGGGAAGAAGTAGAGACATCGTAACCCTCACCCTGCTGACAGGAAGGTCAAATATGTGGCTACCTTGGGAAGCAATCTGGCAGTCCCCCAAAAGGTGTGGACACAAGAGAAATGAAAACAAATATCCATAGAAATCTTCTGCCCAAATGTTCATAGCAATGTTATTTATGGAGGGCAAAAGGTTGGAAACACCCTCAAATGCCATCAGCTGATATGTGGATACATGACATTCAGAATATCTGTACAATGGAATGTTATTCAGCAATTACAAGTTACACATGAATGAACCCTGAAAATGTGCCATTTCATAGAAAGAACAGAAAAACCTATATGAAATTCCCAGAACAGAAAAATCTGTAGAGACAAAAAGATTAGTGGGTGCCTTCGACTGATGGGAGAGAGGTAGAGGGAGAAATGATTGCTATAAAGCATAGGGTTCTTTGAGATTAATGAAAAAATTCTAAAATTGGATGGTGGCAATGGTTGCACAACTCTGAATATGAATTAAAAAGAAACTTTATATACTTTAAATGGGTAAATTTTATACATGATACTTTTTAAAAGATTTATTTATTTATTTGAAAGTTAGAGTTACACAGAGAGGAGGAGAGGCAGAGAGAGAGAAAGAGGTCTTCCATCCATTGGTTCACTCCCAAATTGGCTGTGATGGCCAGAGCTGCGCCAATTCGGAGCCAGGAGCCAGGAACTTCCTCCAGGTCTCCCACACAGGTGCAGGGGCTCAAGGTCTTGGGCCATCTTCTACTGCTTTCCCAGGCCATAGCAGAGAGCTGGATTGGAAGTGGAGCAGCACCCATATGGGATGCTGGCACTGCAGGCGGCGGCTTTACCCACTATGCCTCAGCGCTGGCCCTGATGAAGATACTTTAAATATGAATTGACTAAATTTCAATCAAAAGGTAGAAATTGTAAGGCTGGGTAAAACAACAAGATACTAAAAATATATAGTTTATAAAGAGACAGATTTCAGATAAAAGGGTGCAAATTGATTGAAAATAAAAGGATTGAAAATGGTAACGGGGCTGGCGCCATGGCTCACTTGGTTAATCCTCCGCCTGTGGTGCCGGCATCCCATATGGGCGTCGGGTTCTAGTCCCAGTTGCTCCTCTTCTAGTCCAGCTCTCTGCTGTGGCCCGAGAAGGCAGTGGAGGGTGGCCCAAGTGGTTGGGCTCCTGCACCTGCATGGGAGACCAGGAGGAAGCACCTGGCTCCTGGCTTTGGATCAGCATAGCGCTGGCCGTAGCAGCCATTTGGGGAATGAACCAACGGAAAGAAGACCTTTCTGTCTCTCTGTCTATAACTCTACCTGTCAAATAAATTTAAAAAAAGAAAATAAAAAAATGGTAAGCCATGCACAGTAACCACAAGCGACTTTAGGTTACTCTACTAAGGCCAAGCAAAAAGAGACATTAATTAAAAATATTACTACAAACATACAGTTATGAAAGGATCAACATCAGAGGAAAACAGATCAACTAAAAGTTGTGTGCTGAACAACACATTTCTTAAAAAATACACAAAGCAAAAAAAGAATTGAAAGGAGATAACTGGGTGTGTAGCATAACAGGTACAGCCAATGCCAGCATCCCACGTGGGCGCAGGTTTGAGTCCCAGCTGCTCCACTTCCAATCCAGCTCCCTGGGAAAGCAGCAGATTAGCCAAGTGTTTGAGCCCCTGCATTCATCCAGGAGACCCAAAAGAAGCTCCTGGCTTTGGCCTGCCCATCCCTTGATGTTGTGGCCATTTGAGTAGTAAACTAGTGGATGAAAGATCCCTCTGTGTGTGTGTCTCCCTCTCAGTAACTGCCTTTCACATAAAATCTTTTTTAAAAAGGATATAGACTGTAATAATCACAGTGCCAGGGAATACCACTACTGTTCAGTGTCTACAGAGTTGCAATTTAGAGAGATAAAAATATTCTGCAGGTGGGTAGTGGTGATAGTTGCACAACAAAATGAATGTACTTAATGCCACTGAACTGTGCACAATCATTAAATGGATATGTGTTACCATCAAAAACGAGTTACAGTGGGACATTACCACACTCCTCTCAGTCGTTGGTAGGACAACTAGACATCAAGGATATAGAAGATGAATAACACTGTCAACCAGCCTGACCTAACAAACATCTGGAACACTGTTCAACAAAAAAAGACACTCTTCAAATATGTATGGAACACTCTCCATGACACGTGATAGACTAAACCACAAAAGTCTCAATAAACTTAATAGAATTGAAATCATAGACACTATCTTTTCCTGCATAGTGGAATTAAATTCAAAATATAAGAAAATAGTAGAAGAGGAAAGTGTGATAGTGAAGAGAAAAATCAAAGTGAAATGAAGAATTCAATAGATCAAATGAAAAACACATTAGAGAGCCTTAAAAACAGTGAAACAGAAGAGAGAAGATCGGACTTAGAAGACAGAGCACAGGAAAGTATACAGTCAAGCCAAAGAAAAGAAGAGGAAATTAGAAATCTAAAAAATATTGTTGGGAATCTACAGGATACTATTAAAAAAAAAAACAACATTCGAGTTCTAGGAGTTCCTAAAGGCATGGAGAGGGAGAAAGGATTAGAAGGCCTTTTTAGTGAGATATTAGCAGAGAACTTCCCGGGTTTGGAGAAGGACAGAGACATCCTAGTACAGGAAGCTCATAGAACCCCTAATAAACATGACCAAAAAAGATCCTCACCACGACACGTTGTAATCAAACTCACCACAGTGAAACACAAAGAAAAGATTCTAAAATGTGGAAGAGAGAAACGTCAGATTACTCTCAGAGGATCTCCAATTAGACTCACAGCAGACTTACCAGAAACCCTACAGGCTAGAAGGGAATGGCGAGACATAGCCCAGGTACTAAGAGAGAAAATTCTTTATTTCACTTTCATTCACAAATGAGAGCTTTGCAGGATATAATATTCTGGGCTGGCAGTTTTTCTTTTCTTTCTCTTTCCTTCACCTACCCTCCCAATCTCTCTCTCTTCCTTTCTTCCCCCCTTCCTTTCCCTCTGTAACTCTGCCTTTCAAATAAATAAATAATGGAAAAAATTTTAAACCATTTAATCTCAAGAAGGTTTTGAATCTAGAATACATAAAGAACACAATCATAAGAAGACAATGATGAGGGGCACATCTTTGGCATAGTAGATGGGAGATACCCACATCCCATAGCAGAGCGCCTGCTTCTGCTCCTGAGTCCAGCTTCCTGCTAATGTACACCTTTGAAGGCAGCAGTGATGGCTCAAGTAGTTATAGCCCTACCACCCACACAGCAGGGAGACCTGCCTCCTAGCTTCTGCCCCGGTCTGGGGCCATTATGGGCATTTAGAGGTTGATGGGCATTTAGGGGGCAGGAGTGCACTTGTTCTATTTCTCCCTCCCTCCAATAAATAAATTTAATTTTTAAAAAGACAATAATGAAGGCACAAGCTTAGTTTTTCAAAAACAGTGAAATACTCAACAAATGGCTTTAACGAGTGTGTGAATGTTTGCACTGTAATAGTAGTCATTGGTGAAAAGCAAGTTCATGCTGCATGGTTGCTTATTTAGAAGATTTGTAAGTGAGTCTGTCCGGATTCCAGTTTTTCTTTTTCACTAAAACTCATCTAGATGTAGGAGGCAGAGAAGTACACCACCCACCCCGGAAACTGTTCACTGAAGTGCCGCCATGCCCTTTGCCTCTGCCAGGTGGTCACATCCATTGGTGAGCTGGTGGAAGTATGCTCCACACACATCCAGTCGGGCTGGAGGCCCTTGTTCAGCGCTCTGGAGACAGTGCACAGCGGGAACAAGTCTGAGGTGAAGGAGTACCTGGTTGGCGACTACTCCATGGGTAAGAATGGACGGGTGATTCTTGCTACAGAGCTTTGGTTCTCTGTGTCGTGTTTCATGTTATTAAAGACAGCTGACATCCAGCGTGTTTCCTATGTAGAAAATGTTGTGGGGTCACAGGGTTCTGAGTCCTGCCAGGGATCTCATGCTCGTTGGTTGGAGAAAAAGGCTAAGAGACTTCCATTGTTCCACTGTACACTGCTATGTTGAGTTCATTCCGAATGCCCCAAAGAAAAATGTTAGCCACTCAGTAGTAAGAAGCAGGAAAGTATCTTGGAACAAGGGAATTGGAATTAAGAAGGTAGGTTCTGGCTGGGAAAGAATGGACATCCAGGGCGGTTGTACCAGGGGTCTTCAAGGGCACCCTGCATTCAGAAACCCACCAGAAGGAGTCAAGAGACTCAGCATGTGGTTATTCAACTGATTTACCACTTGGCTCAGAGTTAGCATAGCAAAGTAGACTAAGAGGAAAAGGCACAGCACTGGGCAGTCTACACGTGGACTTCCACCCACTCTGGTCCTTCTGTGAACACAGTCTTTGCCCAGTGGCAAAAACACTTCACATATGGGATCTTTCAGCCCAAGAAATTCTGTTAGAGACCCAGCTGGGGAGTGGCCAAAGAGATACCCTCTGCCTGGCACATTCCAAGATTCCACACAAAGGAAAGCAGGTGTTAAACCAGATTGTTTGCACAAACAGGCTAGGCATAAGGACCCACCCTTACCAGTTAACTGTTACAGGGGAATAGCCTGCAAGCCAGCTGCTGGCTGCCAGTTTAGGGCCAACCTTTCAGTCTCCAACCACCCACATGAGCTGTTTCTGCACAGGTAGGGATACATTTGTAAATGCCATCAAAGGGATATCCAGATGGTCCTTTCCTTTGCCTGTAGATGTTTCTGTCCCTGGGACTTCACCCATTGCTTCAGCTCTGGATTCCAGCAGTTTTGCCCAAGACCTTGCTTTGTAGCCTTCCTGCAGCTCCCCCTGCAGGCAATACTGAGGATAGCATTGGAGTCTGACATCCAGTCAATTTCTCCAATAGATCTTTCCTAAGACCCCTTGGAAGATGCTGAGGGTATGGGCAACCCAGGGAGTAAACCAACCTTTCTTAATATTCTTCCTCCCTCAGGCAAAGGTCAAGCTCCAGTATTTGACGTCTTTGAAGCATTTCTCAACACTGACAACATCCAGGTCTTTGCTAATGCAGCCACCAGTTACATCATGTGCCTTATGAAGTTTGTCAAAGGACTGGGTATGTGGAATTCTTCTGTCACACCCTATGACAGCTGGTAAACCTGCCCAGGATGGCTTTGTGTGGGAGGCTGTGCATCACACTGCAGGATCAAAATCCCTGAGTCCAGCCATTTCCTAAAGAAAAGAGATTTATTTGGCTTATGGTTTGGGGGACTCTAAGTCCAAACAGCATGACGCCAGCTCTGGTGAGGGCCCACAAGGCCGAGTCACATCGCAGTGGATGGCATCACAGCGAAGTGTATGTGAGCGGGAGAGAGTACATGGCCAGACAGGAAGTCTGGGGTGGGGAGGGAACTGTGTGAACAATGTAACCCTTCTGGGAGCAGCACTTCCTGTGACCTGATTACCTTGCAGTAGGTGTCATGACTCTCGTCAGCATGGACACACTGGGGACCAAGCAAGCTTCTAGCAGGTGAACCCCTGGGCACATTCGAACCGTATCTAAAGCAGAGGCCATGGAGACACGGCCTTCTGACCCCTTGCAGCAAGCAGCATCCTGGGATGTGAGTAAATGGTGTTGAGCCATATACTCCAAGACAGAATGCTACAGTGAGAGCAGTGTGGGTTTTGTTCAGGGTTAGTAGTTTTCATTGCATGCATAGGACATCTTGTATGTAGCATATTTTCTGTATATTCCTTTACTGACTTCCTTTTTCATCTTAAAATATTCCATACTGTCTTTAATAATTGCACGTAGGACATCTTCAGTATCCCACAGTTAGCCACCTGACCTTGACTTTGCAGCCCTTGCACAAAAATCAAGAGTGTGTCCCGCCCCCACCCCCACCCCGCCCCTGCCTTTTTTATTATAAAATACATGATGGTTTATTTTGGAAGTATAGAAGTCTCTCTTCTTTGAGGCCTTGTGTATTTCAGGATAGCTCTAGCTGATTTTATACTTAATTTAGGAGCAGTTTTACAAAGTAGGGTCTTCCTAGAAAACACGACCTGCTGTAGCAGGTTTTTAGACAGCATGGATTTATCTGTGGTGAAACAAGAGGAAAAAAATCAGTTAAACCAAATGTTGAGCAGAAACTTAAGGGCATGGGGAGGTTCTTTTGTTTGTTTGTTTTTTAAGATTTATTTGAAAGGCAGAGTTAGAGAGTGTATGAGAGAAAGAGAGATCTTCCATTCACTGTTTCACTCCCCAGATGGCTCCAACATCCGGAGCTGGGTTGATCCAAAGCCAGGAGCCAGGAGCTTCTTCCAGGTCTCCCAAGTGGGTGCAGGGGTCTAAGGACTTGGGCTATCTTCTACTGATTTTCCAGACACATTAGCAGGGAGCTGGCTTGGACGTGGAACAGCCAGGACTCGAATGGGCACCCGTATGGGATGCCGGCACCACAGGCAGCAGCCTTACATGCTATGCCACAGCACCAGCCCCAGGGTTTGGGGAGTTTTGCAGTCAAGTGCTCTTAGACCCAGAGCCTGAGAACCTTGGAAACAGGGGAAAGGTAAGGTTGATATTATTCTTTTATATTGTCACTAAATAACAGATCATTGGTTTTCAAAGGAAGAAAAAAGACACGAAGACGCTGTGTAATCACTGACGTTGCCCTTGTTTTTGGAGCAGAAACAAAATACGTCTCAGGATGGAGCCTGGAGGCCACACTCTGATCTTAGACAACCTCGTTACCAGAGCGCCATTCCCATTCCATTCTGATATACAGGGGTCAGTTGTCGCCCCTATCCACAGGCTGTATTCCAGGACCCCCAGAGGAAGCCTAAAACTGCATCAGTACCAAACCCTGTATATACTATGTTCTCCCTATATTGTGCCAAGCTGTCCTTGCTTCTGATGTTGTGGAAAACTTCCACTCTCTCATCTCCCTCTGTATCAGATAAGAGTTTTCCTTGTCCTCAAGGGATATGTTACAGCAGCAAAGAGTGTAAAATGGTATAGTATCAAATAGAATAGGTAGCATAGTAGAGACACACAAACAGGTATCTTGTTTCTTCCTATATATTCCTGTTATTATTTCACTAAAAAGGCCTTCTAGTCCTTTTTGTCATCCCATACTTTCAGTAACTCCTCGAACCTGTATGTTGAGTTGTTTGATAGTATCCTGTAGATTCCCAACAGTGTTTTTTAGTTTTCTAATATATTTTTTTTTATTTTTTTATTTTTTTTATTTTTTGACAGGCAGAGTGGACAGTGAGAGAGAGACAGAAAGGTCTTCCTTTGCCATTGGTTCACCCTCCAATGGCCGCCACGGCTGGCGCGCTGCGGCTGGCACACCGTGCTGATCCGATGGCAGGAGCCAGGTGCTTCTCCTGGTCTCCCATGGGGTGCAGGGCCCAAGCACTTGGGCCATCCTCCACTGTACTCCCGGGCCACAGCAGAGAGCTGGCCTGGAAGGGGAGCAACTGGGACAGAATCTGGCGCCCCGACCGGGACTAGAACCCAGTGTGCCGGTGCTGCAAGGCGGAGGATTAGCCTAGTGAGCTGCGGCGCCGGCCTTGTTTTCTAATTTCTTCTTCTTGTGTTTGGTCTGACTGTATAATTTCCTGTGCTTTGTATTCTGAGTCAAATATTTTTTCTTCTCCTTCACCAATTCTGTTGTTAAGGCTCTCCACTGTATTTGTTCTAGTGAAGTCTTTATTTCCAAGATTTCATTTTGATTTCTCTTTAAGATCTCAATTTCATGGGAGAGATTTTCTTTCATGTCATTTATGGATTTAATTAGTTCATGCAGCTGCTTCTGATTACTTCTAAGTAATCCTATGATCAATTTTTTTAAATTCTATTTCTGGCATTTCCTCAATCTCATCATCTTTACAATCTAGTATTGATGTGTAGTGTTATTTTGGGGTTGTCGTGTTATCTTGTTCTTTTTTTTTTTTTTTTTTGACAGGCAGAGTGGACAGTGAGAGAGAGAGACAGAGAGAAAGGTCTTCCTTTTGCCATCAGTTCACCCTCCAATGGCCGCCGTGGCCAGCGCACCACGCTGATCTGAAGCCAGGAGCCAGGTGCTTCTCCTGGTCTCCCATGGGGTGCAGGGCCCAAAGACTTGGGCCATCCTCCACTGCACTCCCGGGCCATGGCATAGAGCTGGCCTGGAAGAGGGGCGATCGGAACAGAATCCGGCGCCCCGACCAGGACTAGAACCCAGTGTGCTGGCGCCACAAGGTGGAGGATTAGCCTATTGAGCCACGGCGCCGGCTATTATCTTGTTCTTGTTCCTTGGATTGGTGTATTTGTTATTCAGCATTTATGGGGATAGTCGTTGGTTTCATCTTTGATTTTTCACTGTGGTGGCTTTTATATTTGGACTGTGGTCACACTAGTGGAGTGTCTGTTTTCAGGGAATAATTAGAGGTGTGTGGTGGGAGTGGCCAGGGAGCTCCCTTCACTGCTCCAGGCTTTCTTGTCTGTTGGCATAGACTAAGCTAGCTGCTCTCCTCGAAGGAGATTAGTCCTGGGCCTTAGCCACAGTGAGTGTATTATTCATCTGCTCTGTGACAAGGACCACACAAAGGATCTGTGCAGTCCTCAGTGTAAGCTCAGATTCCCCAGCAATGTCTCTCACCAGTTAACCAGGGGGCCCTGATTGTGTGGAGCATCCCACAGTGACTGCCCAAAGTCCCAGCCACACACTGATTCTTCCTATGCGGCCTCAGTGTTTTCACAGTCCCAGCACATAAGCCTCCCACAGTCATGAGCACCCATTCCCCTGTCTAGTCTCCCCACCAGGCTCTGGATTCTCCACTTGGCTAGTTGCTGGGTGCACACATGAGCTAGCGCAGCTGTTACGTATCTCCAAAATGGCACCTGCTCTCTGTCAGCTTGTTACAGGACATCTTTGCAGGATGACTGGGGAGAGAGAAAACATGCCCCCACCTTTGTTCTCTTCTAGTCTGGATTCCCTCTGTGCTCTTCCTGCAGCTTTTTCACCAGTGACTTGGGCTACTGCAGTCTGGTCTCACCTTGCTCTCCAACGCTGCTGTGGAGGTTCTTGGCTGGTGGGGTCCTAAGTTGTGTGCATCTTCACATTCCACGTAGGTCCACTGTGTTCCTCCAACTTAGAGTTTCCTCTGCTGTTTCTTCCCTAACTCTTCTCTGAGACTGCACTCTCCACTTTTTTTAAACTATCTTCTCTTGGACTGGAGCAGCAAGCTCCCTCCCTTCTCCACCATTTTTTTTAATTTATTTTCTTTGACAGGCAGAGTAGACAGTGAGAGAGAGAGAGAGAGAAAGGTCTTCCTTTTCTGTTGGTTCACCCTCCAATGGCCGCTGCGGCCGATGCATCACGTTGATCCAAAGCCAGGAGCCAGGTGCTTCTCCTGGTCTCCCATACGGGTGCAGGGCCCAAGGACCTGGGCCATCCTCCACTGCACTCCCAGGCCACAGCAGAGAGCTGGACTGGAAGAGGGGCAACCGGGACAGAATCTGGCGCCCCAGTCTGGACTAGAACCCAGTGTACCGGCGGAGGATTGGCCAAGTGAGCCATGGTTCCAGCCCTTCTCCACCATCTTAATCCAATCCCCTACCCTAGATTTTTAACTAAAAAGTAGTGGGATCCCACACCGTATTAGAAACTAAATTCTGGTGGGCCTGTGTCCCTGTAGGTAGGAACAACAGTCTCCAGACAAGAAACACCAGTTTGGGGCAGGGTGAACTTGGCTCCAGCAGTATTGCAGAAGTGAGATATACACAGCTTGGGATTGTTCACATGTGATCCTGAGAAAGGGGGGTAGGAGGATGATTCCCTGCTCCCCCAAGTGTCTTGCAAGGACCAGTGTTACCCGGAGTTAGGACAGCCCAAAGGAGAGCAGGCTGGATGTGGAGAGAGCTTACTGCATTCAGCTGCTATAACAAAATACCTGACACTAGGTAAATAGAAAATGTTTAGTTTATTCCTTTGAAGGGCCAATTGGAGGCCTGCACTGTGGCATAGCAGATTGTGGCTCCGGCATCCCATATGCGTCCCGACTGCTCCACTTCTGATCTAGCTCTCTGCTATGGGTTGGGAAAGCAGTAGATGATAGCCCAAATCCTTGGGTCCCTGCACCTGAGAGAGAGACCTGGAAGAAGCTCCTGGCTCCTGGCTTCAAATTGGCACAGCTCCGGCAATTGCGGCCATCTGGGGCGTGCACCAGTGGATGGTAGACCTCTTTCTCTCTCTCTGCTCTGCCTCTCTGTAACTGTACCTCTCAAATAAATAAAATCTTTAAAAAAAATGGTAAAGAGACAGAAATCTTCCATCTACTAGCTAACTCCTCAAATGTCCATAGCAGCTTGGGGCTGGGCCAGGCTAAACCAGGAGTCAGGAACTCAATCTGAATCTTCCACTTGATCCATCATCTGCTGCCTCCCAGGGTGTACACTAGCAGGAAGCTGGATCAGAGGCAGAGCTGGCCCTCACGCCCAGGACTCCGAGGTGGGATGTGGTCATCCCAAGTGGCAAGTTAACCACAGCAGCCCCGAAACTTCATGTTCACCGTCCTAGTGGCCAGGAAGCCTGTGGTCGAGGCGCCAGCATAGTCCAGACCTGGTGAGGGCTCTGTGTGCTTCCCAGTCGGTGCCTTCTTGGTGCGTGCTCACCTAGCAGAGGGGGAGCAGCTCTCGGGCCTCCTTGGGGACACTGATCTCATTCACCTTTTCACACCATCACCTTGCTTATTAGGCTTCTTCTTTAATATTTTATTTATTTGAGAGGTAAAGTTACAGGGAGAGGGAGAGACAGAAGGTCTTCCATCTGATGGCCCACTCCCCAAATGGCCGCAATGGCCAGAGCTGTGCTGATCTGAAGCCAGGAGCCAGGTGCTTCTTCTGGGTCTCCCACGTGGGTGCAGGGGCCCAAGCACTTGGGCCATCTTCTACTGCTTTTTCAGGCCATAGCAGAGAGCTGGATTGGAAGAGGAGCAACCAGGACTTGAACCGGCACCCATATGGGATGGTTTCAACACATGAACTGGGGAAGGGGGAACACAAACATTCAGTCTACAGCAAGAGGGAAGTAAGGAATTCTCTGAACATTTAGACACGTTGATCTAATGTGAAATATTTGGATAGAGATGTCTGGCCACATGCTGGAAATGAAAGAGCTTATCTCAACAAGAAGCTGGGACTGAAAATGCAGAATTACCAGTGTGCCTATGGAGGATATTGACAAGACAGTTTCTAGTTTTTTCTGTGCATTATAAGGTGAAATTATGTGTACAGGACTTAGGGTCAGTGGGAAAGTCAGAGTCCCCTGTATAGCCTTGCTGCCTATGTCCCACTCAGCTCCAGGGAGGCGCCATTCTCACGGACTTCAGTGAGTCACACAGCAGCCACAGTAAACACACACACACTTTGTAATGTTCACTGTAATCAGCAACATAGGAAATGAATGTATTTTGATTTCTCACCTGCTTGTTTCAACATGCATTGACCTTGCATTTTTATATTTTAAGATACGTATGTGTGAAGCAGGACTGGCACACTGTGGCTTACGGGCCAGATGTGACCCACTGACAGTTTTTATGAATTAAGTTTCCTTGGAACAGAGCCGTGCTCACTTGTCAACTGCAGCTTTCCTGCTAAGTTTACAGTAGGGTTGAGAAGTTGTCAGGGAGGCAGTAGGATCTGCAAATCCTTACGTGTGAACTGTCTACCTTTTATCAAAAGAAACCACCACCAACAATCTAAAATATAAACAATGTTTATCTTTTTGTGTTGTTTTAAAGGGAAAACATTCCTCATTGCCTCTGAATTTTAACAAATGTCTAGTAATTATGTCTCCCTACCCACAGGGGAGATGCTAGTCAATCAGAAACAATTACAGTGCCATGGACTGAGTTTATAAAGTATAGAAACAGTTCATGGTATGAGAAGAAAACTCCTACATCTCCATTATTGTTTGCCTGTAGACAATGTAGGCATCCTTCTGTGGATATGTTACATCTCCAGATGTGCACCTAAAAACTCAGGATTCATTTCAATGTTAATTAAGCAGTCTTTGACCCCAGACCCCGGATGTTTACAGTCTTCCCAGAGCCTTCGTGTATCGTCAGCACTCAGTACCATGTGCGCACTGACAGTAAATGAGGTCCTTTTCCAAACAGAGAGGGAGAGGCTGAGCACTTCTCTATAGCCCAGGTCAGCGCTTGTCTTTGGGATCTTCCTCTGCCACCAACAGCGGGGCTCCGGGGAGCGGATGACAGTGTGCCTAAGTGCAGACACACACAGTCCAGCCCTGGGAAGTACCAGGGTAGAACGAGAAGAAACGAATGGCCATTGCTTTGTGAGAAGGGCACTTAGAAAACAGTATAAGCCAACGAAAGAACATGTCCAGGGTGGCCCCACTTAGATGCCACATATACCTATATGGGGCAGGGGTGCAAGGACTGAAAGGGCTCTTCTCGGGGTTGTGCCATTTGGGGCCACTTTTCTTCTCATTCCCCCTCTCTCTGGATTGTAGTAAATATTTGGAGAATGAACGCCAGGTGAGTACGTGGCTGTTCGGTTGCAAGGGTCATCTTGTATTTCTGTGTCCCGCACTCCTGCAGGGGAGGTGGACTGTAAGGAGATTGGAGACTGTGTCCCGGGAGCAGGAGCCACATCCACAGACCTGTGCCTGCCCGCCCTCGATTACCTGAGGCGCTGCTCACAGGTAGGGGAGAGGCCCGTGTGGAGTCCCCCAGGAGGTTCCCAGGCCACCAGGGGACTTCACAAAGTGCATAGCATATGTGAATTAGGAAGAACTTATGTAAGGAGGTTTTTTTTTTTTTTTTTTGCATAGAAATTATCTTTGAATTCCATTTTTGTGTCCCCCACAAACTTTTCAAAGCCTCCTCTGTGTGTGGATGCCTTTGGGTGAGGCCCAAGAGACAATGCTTCCAGCTCTGGCTCAGAGGAGATTGAGACGTGGATCTGTAGTCTCTGCTGTTGTCCCTGCTCTTTCTACAAAGGGAAGAAAATAATGGGCACAGGGGGGCGGGCTGGGGGGTGGCAAGGAGACCTGTGAAACGTCTTGCACACCGATGCCTGATCTACCACAGCCTCTGGCAACATCGGGCTATCAGGGCAAGGGTCACAAGGTCATGGGAGCCTTCATGAAGGTACTGAAAAGTGGAAGATGGGATGCCCAGGGTGCCATGTGATACTGGAAAAAAGAGGCAGGATGTGTTCCAACAAGACCCGGTTAAAGGCAGCCCATGGACTGCCCATCAGAGCTGCCACCTGGGCATCATCCTTACCTGTGGCTGATGCCTGACAATCTGGGCACCCACCTCCCTGCCAGCCCTTCCTCCCAGGCGTCGGGGACCACCCCTCTCAGCAGTTTTCCTCCTGTCTCCTCAGGTTGTGTCCCCAGGCCTCTTTGGGGCTTTTTGGGCCATCTCTACCTCATGATGGCGTTAATCCAAAGGACAGGTGGCCCCATGCCTCACCTGACAGGACCCCCTGCCTCGCAGAAACACCACGCTCACAGCTGCCTGGGACCAGGGCTGCGCCCTCGGCCTGGGCTGTCACCCCCACACCTCCATGTGACGGGCCCCATGTGCCACAGCTCATCAGAAGTGTCACCTCCTTGGCAGCTCCCTGCTAATGTCCCACACACACCCTGCACCCTCTTTCTCGTACCAGCTCTTGAGTTTTTCCTATCCTATGGACGTTGAAAATGTTATTTGTGAAGGGATTGTGGTCCACAGGCCCCGCAAGGACAGGAACTTTGTCTCTGTCATAGTCCAGAGTGGCCAAAGCAGGCAGGTTTTCTAATTCATGAAGCTTGGGAGTTTGGCCCGGTGCCAGTGACCTCTGGGGGACTGGACTTCAGCTGTGGAAGAAAAATAAGGAGCCCAGCCACTCTTCTGCACTACCTTTAAAAAAAAATTAATTTGAGAGGCAAGGAGAGCCCCCATGCACTGCTTCCCTTCCCAGATTCCCACAATGACTGGGGCTGGGCTGGTGCTAAAGCCAGGAACTCAGTCCATGTCTCCACTGGCTAGCAGGAGCCCAGTTATCTGAGCCATCACAGCTGCCTCCCAGAGTCACTGACAGGAAGCTGGAGTCAGGAGCCAGGTGTCAAACCCAGGTACTTGGACATGGGATGCAGGCACCGGAACCACCAAGCTAAGCTCTCCTTCTGGTATCCTCATCTCTCTCACCTGCCCACAAACGCCTCCATGTCCCCAATGTCTTGTGGCCCTGTTTCTGGAGCGTTGCATCAGGAGAATGGGAAATCAGGGCCTGGTAGCCCATTTGCCTAGCATCTTCTCAACGATTCCCATGGAACATTTCATCCCATAGGCAAAAAGTATAAAAATCTATAAAGCTCCTATGTAACCTTGATACCAAAACATTTCGCACTTTTCTGTTGCCATTGATTGCTATTTCATCTGCCTTGTGGGCTAGATGGCTCTTCTAAATTACCTTTTAAATACGAATCACAGCCAACCAATCTTAAAACTTGTATACACCAGAATGTTTCTAGTTTCCTGTCTCTCAGTTATTACTGGTGTATAATATTACTGTTCTTTAACACCCAGAGTGTAGCTTCCTCCAATAGATAACTGCGGTTTTTTTTGTTTTTGTTTTTAGTTATTGGCCAAAATATACAAAATGCCCTTGAAGCCAATATTCCTCAGTGGGCGACTCGCTAGCTTGCCACGAAGACTCCAGGAGCAGTCAGCAAGCAGTGAGGATGGAATGGAATCAGTCCTGGCTGATTTTGATGACGACACTGGTAAGTTAATTGAACTAAACCAAGAAATTTGCTATTTTCATACCCCCAGCTTAAACGGTAGGTAGCTAATAGTTGGTAAAAAGGAACATCCATTTTTGTTGTGTGTTTTTTTGTTTTTTTTTTTTTTTTTTTTTTTTATCAAAACAGGTTTACCTAAAGCTGCCATGACTTTCCAAACGTGTCCTTTTACAGTCAGTGCCTCCAAATCTGTCCTTTTCGGATACTTCTATCTAAAAACAGTGCAAATTCGCAAATTCCTCTCAGTGTGTTCTCTGAATTCAGCAAACTGGAATGCATGGCGCTGGGGCACTGGTACATAAATCGGCTGGACTTGTCCTTAGTATCTTTTCAGAAAACACAGTCATTACATAAATAATTCCTGCAGGACTTTTTAGTTAGAGACTGGGGAAATTAAGCCATTACTGAACAGAGTTTGTGACAGGTGAAGCTGAAGGCTCAGGAAAAGAATGATTTGAGAGTCTGTTTCAAACTAGTTCCCCTGCAATGTCGTGTGGCTCGGAGTTTAATTGGGTACTTTAGATAACTGTCAGATGGATTAACTCCTTCTCATACCCAGCGTCTTCTGTCTCAGGAGAAAAGGAAATGTTAAATGATACCCTTCCATAGATCTAACTTCTGAGCATAGGTGGTTTCAAATTCATCAATTTTGCCAAAGGACTTTTAGGGGGAAGTTTTTAAATGTGTTCCAGTTCATTTTTAATTTTTAACATATTTTGCTGTTACAAATTCATTTATGGGGGTGGCTGGGAGATTTTGTTTTCAATAGAGAATATAAACAGTCAATCCTCACTAGTTCAGATGAGTCACAGGAAAGAACTATAGGAAAAAATAAACATCTGTTGTAGGGAACAATTAAAGGAATGGAAACTGGCAAGATTTTGCCTAACAGAGGTATCATTTTAATGATTAGGTAAGAGTAATTTTTACTTAGCATTTCAGCCTCCAGCTTAGATAATTATAAGCAGAAGCTAATGTTGTTTATGTCTAATACGTTCTTTTAAACAGTTGTAAATGCTGTATATGTAACAGTGAGTGTTCCCCTTTCCACTGGGGCAAAGTAGTCACCAATTTCTTTTTTCTAGAAAGCATACCCACCTAGAGTTTCCCATATTATCAATTCATTGAGACTTTGTTATAAATATGTATGAAACATAGATCAGAAAAAAAGGACAAGAGCTTTAAGTTAGTATTAAAAATTAAACAGTTCTCAGCATTGAGATATTCTGAAATGATATTCTTGTTTCCAAAGGCAAATAATCCCTGCCCAACCATGGAAATTTCAGATATACAAAACCAGACACATACAAAATACACAGGAGGGGTATTCAGGAAGTTCAAGGAAAATGTATATTTTGAAAAAAAAACTATGCATGGATTTCAAATTGTTTTGCAGCAAAATAGATTTATCTGAAACATCTGTAAATGTTTCAGTATGGGTTATTTAAAGATAACAGAACATAACCACAATGCCAATATCCCTTCTGAAAATTAACAGTAACTTGCCCGGGGCTGGGGTGAGGGAAAAATGGGAAGTTCCTTAGAAACCGTTAACAGAGTTTTTGTTTGAAGGAATAAAAATGGTCTGGAAGCAGTAGTGATAGTTTGCACAGCATCGTGCATGTAATCAACGTCACTAAACCTTTAGTGTGTATAAAATGGCTATTTGTTATAAATATGTACCACAGTAAGTTTTTTCTTTTTAAAGAAAAGATTAAGGTAATAGAACGGAAAGAATATTCTATGATTTTTGCTATCAGCAGCTTCCAAGATATCTGACAGCACCATCAATGTAGTGAATTTACATGCCATAATCACAATTTTATTAAAGGGGAGTAAGGAAGAAAGGTGAGCAGTTTCATTGCTTTGTCAAAACATCCGAGCCATACCCTGCCCACGTTCAGAGACACGGAGGGCTCATGCAGTGGGTGGCACCACTGTTGTGCACTAGGTTTACCTGGATGTCATAGAGGTGTGCTTTGCGGCCAACAGGTCTCATTGAAGTCTGGATCATCCTGCTGGAGCAGCTGACGGCAGCTGTGTCCAACTGTCCACGACAGCACCAACCGCCAACCTTGGATTTACTCTTCGAGCTGTTGAGAGATGTCACCAAAACACCTGGTAAATAGTTCTGTGCCTGCTTTGGGGGACACTTGTTACATAACTTTTCCCAGGAAAATACTTCTGTTGGATGTCTACCCGTTTTTACTCTTGGCTAGACTTGGGACAAAGCTCTACACATAATAGATGTTCAATAAATATACGGATACTTCAAAAAGTTTGTAGAAAATGGAATTAAAATGTGTTTATTTTGGTGCAAAAAAAATAGAAAATTCACTTAAGAATCTTAAAATTCATGACAAATGCATACTATGAAAAACTCTGCATAGGTTTCAAAAATTTGGTGCACCAAAATAAACTTATCTTCTAGTTTCATTTTTCCACCAACTTTTTGATGTACCCTTGTATTTGTTAAGTGGCTGTGATATGTGATATTTAAGATATATCCTGTGTATTATTTACATTTCTCCCAGGTCGTTAGCTAATTGCAGGGGAGCCCCACATTAATTGGGCCAAGGCTATGGTATCAGTGTCCCCAGAGAGCCAGCTGGCTTTGCCATGTCCATGATCACAGCCTTCCTCCTTGGCCAGATCTTGCAGTACATGCTCTCAGCCCCAGAGCTGTCTGTAGGGCTCACCAGGTCGACCATTCACATGTCACTCACAGACACATGCAGTGTTAACACAACATTCTGTTTAGATAAAGGTCAAAGAGGACCAGATTTGGAAACAGACATTTGGTGCTCACCTACCACGGTCCCTTGATTGTATAAGGGAAGAATGGCCCTTAGGAATGTATTTCTTGTTCTGAATTAAACAAGTCTAGCATATACAGTTAATAGAGATTTTAGTTTTTCTAAAAGAATCAGAACCCCAAATGAAACCATTAATTCCAAGAATGAAGTCTGTGTTCATCTTCATGAAAATTTGCTCATTGATACTATTTCCAAATCCATAGCAAAGTTTATTTTCAGGAAAAGATACTGGAGCTACTCCTACATGTTAAAAAGAAGAAGAAGAAGGTATTTTATAGAATTAACTGTTTGCCACTATTTCTACATATGTTTCACTGGTCAGTACCATTTTCTGCTTTCAAATTAATTCCCACGAAATGTGTGATGAGCATTTAACCCAATAATTCCTCTCATAGGCATGTGTCATCCAAAGAATTTAACAGTGATGGAGACAAAAATGTGTATGTGTTTGCTAAAACAACTCAAATACCAAAAAATTTATGAACAAGCTAAATAAATTATGGTAAAGTGTATAAATATTCTGCAGACACTAAAATTAATATTTGTGAACAATACTTAATGATGTGACTAATACAGGGATTATATTAATGTTTAGGTACTAGAGAATCCTCACAACTCTGAACTTTTACATATTTATAAATACACCAAAAGGAAATATATCAAAATGTGGTTATCTCTCTGGGTGATGGTTTTCCTTCTTTCAATTTTCACATAAGTCCCATGTTTATTATAAAGAGGATAACTTGCTTTTGTAATTCAAATTTTTAAAAATCTATCAACACTTCTGCAAGGCAGCACAAAGCTTCCTTATAGCATTGCCTGTAAAGCAAAAAATGCCAGACATCTTAACTATCCCTCAGAGAATGGAGAAGTACACTGTGGCAGTGACCCAGAATGGAAATAGCATGTGACAGTAAAAATGAGGAACAGCTAAATTTGCTAACCAACATACAGAACACAGTTTACATTACACCGTTTACATAAAAGTAAGTTGGAAAAACACAGCTCTGTATTTCTGTTTTTATATAAACACATGCTCCTACATTTTAAAGGGGTCTGGTCTTATATGCATAAATGTATCTGCTTATATCTGGGGGCCCAGAGTTGATCTAGTGATATTTTAGCTTTATTAAATACCTAAATTTTATATGAGTGTAATCCATCACTAAAACCAGGCAGAAACAAAATAGAAAAATGCCCTTGATATTCCCCAGTCACTGGTAAATTCTTTTGCCCTGCACTTGCTCAGAGAATGGGGAGATCCTTCGAGAGAGACCAGCATTGCCAAGCAATGACAAGAACTTGCCACGTGAGGGTGTGATCCTGATGCCACCTTCTCTTTTCCAGGTCCAGGGTTTGGAATCTATGCAGTTGTCCACCTCCTCCTTCCTGTGATGGCCCTCTGGCTCCGCCGTAGCCATAAAGACCACTCCTACTGGGATGTGGCCTCTGCTAATTTCAAGCACGCCATTGGTCTGTCCTGCGAGCTGGTGGTGGAACACATTCAAAGCTTTCTGCACTCAGGTAGCCACAGCACCAGTGCGGTTTATTGTGGGTCTTCCTGGAAGGCAGCTGCCTTGTCTAAAAGTGTCTCATAAATGCCTAAGGCAAACACCGGTGCATGATTTTTGCCCGGGGAATGATTATCAGTGCCAGCCTTTTAATACTATATTACCAAAGAGAAAACTGATACCTGTATGTCCTCTGTGAAATCACCAAAGTACTCGAAATAAATATCTGGTTAAAATTAATATCTGTGGGGTGGGCGCTGAGGCCCAGCAGGTTAGCTGCCATGTAAGGCACCTGCAGCCCAGATCAGAGTGCTGGGTGGAGACATGGCTGTTCCACTTCTGATCCAGTTGCCTGAGAGTGCATCTTTGAAGGCAGCAGATGATGGCTCAAGAGCTTGGGTCCCTGTCACCCGTGTGGGAGACCCTGAATGGTGTTCTAGGCTTCAGCCTGACCCCTCCTTGGCTGTTGTGGCCATTTGGGGAGTGAACCGGCAAATGTAAGATGAGTCGCTCGCTCTCCCTCTTAAGTAGATAAAAATAAACATTTTAAAATATTATATTTTTAGAAAAACTAATAAGCAGGTCTAGTGTGTCTATGCATTAAGAGGGGAAAGGCAAGTTTAAGGATGCAACAAACTGAAAAATGAAGAAATACCCTTGTAGCCTGTTAGTGGGGAAGGGTGTGTCCTGTTTCATCTGAGGAGTTTAAGTGGAGGAGACAAGGCTGTAGAAAAGCCTTCAAGTATTTCCAAGAAGTTGCTTCACTGACTAGTGATGCAGAGAAGTTTCTCCATGTCTGTGGAAGTGTGGGGCGGATAACAGACTGATGTCCTCAGATGGAGAGGGACCTCAAGACTGCGGTAATCTGCCCGTTTTAATATCAGTGGAGCCTCTCTTGTGAAATATAAATCCTTGCTCATGAAGGGAAGATGTGGAAGCCATCAGGGTTATAAATAGAAGGCAAGACACTCAGAAGTGTAATAAAGGTTCCCTTGTGGGAGAAGACAGACATACCAAAGAGAACATGGACCCCAAGGGAGAGCCACAAAGCAAACAACCTGTGTTTCTACTCAGCTGTGCAAAGACAATTTGACCTGCCATAGCGAACACTGAGAAAGGAAACACGCGTACCCCAAGGGCTTGGTGTTGACCTGACCATTGCTTTGCATGGCATGGACCCCTGGAGGATTCTGTCACATCACACGACCTTGTGGAAAGAACAGATGTGTTCCTTGAATTGGACGAAGAATACGTGATTTTTGGAAATCTGATTTTCTCTAGTCTGTGGATAGTGTGGAGACTGAAGCAAGACTGTTTTTTTTTTTTTTTTCCTTTTCCAAAAATTTAATTCAGCTATCAGCAGCAGGGGAAGTATATTTTCCCATTTTTAAAGAATTTCAATTGTTTGGTTTAGATGGAATATATATTTAACTGGAAAATGCACTTCAATACATAAAGGTAAACCACATTGGTATATCTAGAGATGGATGGAACAAACTGAAATTGGGTACAAATCCAAGAGGAGAGTTGTGGTTTTGCTGGTTATCTGGGAGGTGTTGATATTTTTCTCATTGTTCTTTCACCCAGACATTTATGCATTTGTTAATCACTCAGACTTTCCTCTTTTGCACCATGGACATTTCAGTCTACCCTGGCAAACTGGAGTTCACTGAAACCCTGATTTCACTTTTTCCCGTAGACATCCGGTACGAGAGCATGATCAACACCATGCTGAAGGACCTCTTTGAGTTGCTTGTAGCGTGTGTGGCCAAGCCCACAGAAACCATCTCCAGAGTGGGCTGCTCCTGCATTAGGTGAGAAGGTGGCTCCCTAGTTTTCCACAAAGTTGGGGTTTTGATTATGAAAAGTATGAAATTAAGTTACCTTCTGTGGTAGTGACCCCCTCTTTGGATTGTTATTTTCTTACTATTCCTTCCTTCCTTCCTCCATTCCTTTTTCTTTGTGAAAGAGAGAAGGAGAGACAGAGGTCTTCCATCCACTAATTCACCTCTCAAATGCCCACAACAGCTGAGGCTGGGCCAAGAAGAAGATAGGAACCAAGAACTCCATCTGGGTCTCCTGCATGGGTGGTGGTTGTCCAAGCTCTTGGACCATTATCTGCTGCCTCGCAGGTGCATTAGTAGGAAGCAGAACTGGAAAGAGGTGGGACCCAATCCCAGACACTCTGTTAGGGGATGCATGTGTCTCAAGAGCCAGCTTAACCCACAGTGCCTGCCCCTCGACTGTTTTCTATAAGTAAAACATGGCTGTGTGCTAACAGTGGTTCTTCATTATACAATTCAGTTGGCAAATATTGTGTAAAATTTTATACAGGGGCTGGTGCTGTGGAGTAGAGGACTAAGCCTCTGCCTGCAGTGCCACGTGGAGTCCCGGCTGCTCCACTTCCTATCCAGCTCCAGCTAATGCACCTGGGAGAGTAGCAGAAGATGGATGGCCCAAGTACTTGGGCCCCTGCATCCATGTGGGAGATTCGAAAGAAGCTCCTGGCCCAGCCCAGGCTGTTGCAGCCATTTGGGGACTGAAGCAGCAAGTGGAAGATCAATTCTCTCTCTCCAAAAAAAGAAAGACTCTGGTTAACAGAAAGCAATATAAACTAGGGTCTCCACCCTACAACAGCTTGTAGCCTATGCAAAAATGACAGAACAGAGGGATGGTCTCATGAAAAATGGTAACTGTGATGAGAAACTGCGAAATGCAAGCAAGGACAGGCGGCCCGGGGAGTAAGACGATTAGCAAGCGCTGCCTCTGAGACTTGATCACAAGGCTCCAAGGTGGGTAGGTGAGGACTCCACACAGGAGAACAGAATGCACAAATGCATGGAGCTGAGAGTCTTAAGGACAACAAGAAGGGTTTGGTTTTGAATGTTCATTATTTGTAGAGGAGTGGTGGAAAATGGGGCTAGAATGGAAAAATGAGTACAGAATACACACACACACACACATATGCATTGCCTAAGTCTCTGCCTTGGCATGTCTGTACTGAGGATCCATTACTGTTTCTATCTGAAAGTGGTTCAGGAAATAGGATGCTGACATAGCATTTTGATAATCGGATACTAGATGGGCAGTGGCAAGAGTGTTAAGACACAGGCAGACTTGGAAGGAAACCACAGAATAAACCCATGCGTGAGTCTCCGATGACCTACATTTGTGACAACACCAAATGCAAGGATTCTAGCCTTTTTCCTTGGTGCTTTTGGCAGGTACGTGCTGGTGACAGCTGGCCCCGTGTTCACCGAGGAAATGTGGCGGCTCGCCTGCTGTGCCCTGCAGGATGCCTTCTCCGCCACCCTCAAACCTGTGAAGGTAAATTGCTGGGAGTGGAGTGCCAGGGCAAGGCCCTCCTCTCTGGCTCCCTGGATGTCTCACAGAGGCTGAGAACGAAGTGGCTCGATCAGAACGTGGGTCCTGGCACAGTGACAGTGTCAGAGCCAAGGCAGGGCACCGTGGGCCGGGGTGCCTGCCGTGAACGTGTGCTGTCTCTCCCCAGGACCTGCTGGGCTGCTTCCACAGTGGCACGGAGAGCTTCAGTGGGGAAGGCTGCCAGGTGCGCGTGGCCGCCCCCTCCTCCTCCCCGAGCGCCGAGGCTGAGTACTGGCGCATCCGAGCCATGGCCCAACAGGTAAGGGCAGGGGCGTTCCTCTCGGGGCTCCTGAGGCGTGTCTGGGAGTCTTGTACCACCAAACTGCCTTTCATTGCCCCAGAGACAAATACAGCCAGCCTTCAAAATGTTCATGCATATAGGTGTATTGTGAAAGCACAATGTATGCATTTCAAAAATGTTTAAATCAAAGTAAATTTTTAATTCCATTTTTCCACAAGCTTTTGGAAGTCCCTTCATTCCCCCTGGTGCTGATCTTTCATTATTACGATTCTTTACCAGGACTGACTGTGCCCAGTCACCAGCATTCCCTCCTTTCTCTCCTCTCCTGCTTGGTGCATCCCTCCGGCACCCACATCCACTAGGGTCTTCTGTGTAGCCCTTGTACCTTACTTGCAACCTGCTGGGACTTCTAATAACTATGTGTTTAAATATTGTTATTACTGCTAGGCTGTGAATTCCACAGGAATCATAAACTCATTTTTTTCCTTATAGTTCCCAAAAAGAACCTAGAGCTTAACATGCAAAGATGGCTTAATCATTTGAGCTGAATGTAGCTGAGCGTTAACACCGAGTGTACTCACCCAAGCAGGAATCACCGTGTACCAGTAGCTTTTTCTTACTAAAACACATACAAGAAGTCACAAATGTGGGTTGTGAGGATCTAAGGACAGAGAGCATATTCTGTATGTTTACCTTGGGATTCCTAGAGCAACATACTGGCTGAATCACTGAACTACCAAGAAACAAAAGGTCTTGCAACATGAGCGCAAGCTACAGTGGACCCTGGAACACCTCGGTGTCACAGCCATCTGCTAGAGAAGCCTGCGTGCTTTCTTCAGCACTACATCTGAGTGCAGTCCCTGAGTTCACATAAATTCATTAACCATGCTGTTCACAATGCTAAAGAAAGAAAACCAACGAAATCCCCAGCACTCCCTTTCACAGTAGCGGCAGACATGCTCAAACTGTGTCTTCCTAAAAAGCTGCTTTGCATGTGCATATGTGTGTGATGGGTGCTTAAATAAGCACCTGGCTCCTGCCATCAGAACAGCGCGGTGCGCCGGCCGCAGCGCGCTACCGCGGCGGCCATTAGAGGGTGAACCAACGGCAAAGGAAGACCTTTCTCTCTGTCTCTCTCTCACTGTCCACTCTGCCTGTCAAAAAAAAAAAAAAATAGTAAATGCACAAAGTATATCAGCTATCAGATTTGAATTATAATAAAATGAGGTACAAGGTATGGTCTAAAGGCTCCGTTTCCCTAAAAGATTTTTTTCAATTCTTGATCAATTTTCCCCTTAGTGCACTAATCATCTAGGAGCCCCAGATTACAACTCCAGGACCTTCCCATTGTCAGCAGAGATGTTTCCTGGCCAGAGTGGCTTCTGCAGGGCTCTCCCAGCCATCCCTAAGCAGTGGGACAAGATCCTCCCACCTGCAGCTTGTCCTGTCCACTACAGAGCACAGTCATACCACTCTGAGATGGGAGGCGTCTGGGGCTTTGAAAGGGAGTACCGAGGGCCAGTCTGCAGAAGCCAGGCTGGGAGAAGTGTTGGGAGCCTGCAAGGAATCGCCACTTGCAACAGGAAGGCATTTATGGGGGCTGGGAGCTCACAAGTGAGGGGTCCCCCACAAGGAGAGCAGCCCTGGACAGGGGGCTCTTGCATCTGGTACAGAGAGAAGCCACACGTGTGCACACAGTAGCCTTTCTGGCCCTGTCAGCGAGAACACGAACATCCCAACACAATCCTCTTAAAGAGAGCATCAACGGAGAATGACAGGGAACTGTCTGGTGAATCTTTCACTTTAATATTTGTCTCCCCAAGTCCCAAACTTTCCTCCTGTAATCACTCCTAAGATAGCTCAGTATTCAATCAGCTGATAACTCCTACGAGATTTGGAAAGAAAAGGTTTCCTTAAAAACAGTCGGACATTTCCAAATGTATTTTAAGCCATGTGAAGTGAAATCATGCGGCTCAGAGATCAAGTCAGTGGCTACTAGTTTTAGTCACCTGAGCTGTAGTCCGCTGCAGTAGTGTGGCCACATCAGTATTCCTGGCAGGAGAATTCCTAATTAATTCCTTATCCCTGCATTGGATATAACAGGATACCAAACAGATATCAAAATGAGAGATGATCTTTTGCAAACACAGTCCCTTTTTATTTACTCTTAATTAATATTAAATGTCAGCACCTGCTATTTGGAGAGTAATAAAGTGTCTGGTTCTAGAAGTAGTGGTGTTATTAAGTTAGTGTCAACAGCTAACTTTTCTTATTTGCTCCTTGGTTCTAGTGCTCTGCATATGTAACACAGCTACCGCAGGCCATTTACTTTTCTCAAATGCATGAGGGCAGGAAGAGTACAGACCCTGCCCAGGGCACCCAGCTACCCGCTGGGCAGAGCCAGGTAGAGGATGTGGCATTCTGAACCGTGCCTCTCTGTGCCCATGTAGGTGTTCATGCTAGACACCCAGTGCTCACCAAAGACTCCAAACAACTTCGATCACGCTCAGTCCTGCCAGCTCATTATCGAGCTGCCCCCGGATGAGAAGCCAAACGGACACACCAAGAAAAGGTAAGCCACTGAACATGCACGCATGGGGTGTCATAACCCAGAAAAGTTCACTTGTTCCCAGGTCCCGCTCGGCCAAGAATACTGCAAACTTCACAGAGCCATTGAGCAAAGGTTTTTGTACAAATGCTTAGCCTTTTAACCCAGTGACCCACATTCGTATGTGCTAGTTTGCTTGGACTGCCCTAACCAAGTACCACAGACAGGTGGCTAACGAAGAATGTGTTTTCTCGCCACTCTGGATGCTGGGTTAAGCAGGCAGAATGCTGTCAGGGCTTCTTCTGAGCTCTCACTCCCTGGCTTGTGGATACCCGCTTCTCCCAGTGGTCTTTCCCCCTGGACACTTCTGGGCTCAGCCTTGCTCCTCTGACCAAGATAGCAGTCATATGGTATTTCAGGGCCCACCCTAAGGACCTCACTTGGATCCTTGCTCCAAATAAAGTCACTGCTGAGGTACTAGGAGTTAGGACTTCAGTATATGAGTTTAAGGGGATACAACTCAGCGCCTCACAGCATACCTATGATCATCTTTTTAAAAACACCCTAGGCAGGTGCAGGCATTTCACCTAGAGGTTGAAAGCTGCTTGGGAAAAGCACAGCCCATATCAGAGTGCCTGCCTATGAACCCTCATTCCACACCCTGTCAATGCTTACCCTGGGAGGCAGCAGGTGATGGCTCAAGTGTCTGGGGCCCTGCCACCCATGTGGAGATCCAGACTGAGTTCCTGGTCCTCGGCTTTGCCCTGGCCCAGCTCTGACCCTTATAGGCATTTGGGGAGCAAACCTGTGAGTGGGAGTTCTGTGTCTCTCCTTATTTTCTGCCTCTCAAAGAATAATCATTGTAACTTGAGGCATGGTTTAAATAAGACAGCTTTCAGGAGACATTAAAAAAAAAAAAAAAAAACTGTGTGTTGCCACAAGAAAGCTGCGCTTCCACATACTAATATCTTAAGACATTTTGTCCTAGAATTGAAGATGAAGGTAATGACTGACTGTTTTAAACTTGTGGCCACTGACAGCAATGATGGTAGGTATCTGACCACTGTGTGTGAGGTGCAGTGGATAGGGGTTTCCACTCCCACTCATTTTATCCAGGAGGATGCAGCCAGAGAGGCTGGACATACGCCTGCCACGTGGTGGAGCCAAAAACCAAAACTAGCTCTGGCAGAGCACAGGTGTACAAACCCCTGCCTGTGCCATTTGCAGTTTAGTTGGTGCAATGGCCTGAATGCTGTGTCCCCCATCCCCTCCAAAGTCATGCTGCAATTCTAGCCCCCAGCAGGATGGGATGACGGGGTAGGGCCTTTGGAAGGAAGTAGAAGGCAGCCCTCACCAGTACCTGACCATGCTGGCACATGGATCTGATGTCCAGCTCCAGAGCAGTGAGAAGTAAGCCCTCCAACAGATTTTCAGCAGCTCAAGCTAAGACATCGGTGTCATTCCCCAGGCTGTGAGTAGTCCGTCCAACAGTCAGCTCAACCATTTGAGTGACATTTCTAGTTACTAATTTTTTTAGGCAAGTGTTTTGTATAAAAGAACATGTGGAAGGTTGAAAGGTTGTGAAACGTGAATGCAAACTAACTATGGACCTGCCACCCAACTTCAGAAATAGAACTTTCTGGGTACCCACTGTGCTCCTCCCCATTCTGTCCCTGCCTCCTTCAACTGCCAATCACTGGCTTTCAAGTGTTGGTCCTTTATATCTGTTTATAAGCCAAAGACTGTGCAGTCCTTTCACATCTTTAAATATAGATATACTTTTCCCTTTTTATAGTTCTGGTTCACATTCACCTAATTCTTGCTTAAATATTTTTAAAGTAGAAGTGGGCAAAAGGAATAGGCTGAATCTACGTTAGAAATCAAATGCAGGAGAACTAGATTAACCTAATACTTTCCATTATTTGCTTAAAAGATTTTAAAGATTAAAATTTACAAATACATCAAACTTGGCTGACAAATTTACTTTCCATTTTTAATAGGCAATTACCCACTTGCTGCAGTTAAATGACAAAAGCATATTACATTCTTTAAGAGCACACAGCCAGATGAGATTCTCTATTTTTGTATTCTTATATTTGACTATTAGCAAAATTTGTTATATTCTGGTTAGGTACGTCCTTAAAGGTTCATGTTGAAATCACCTATGGGAAAACTCACCTAAACTACAACCAGATTGCAGCATTTAAGTGAAGAGGGGTGTGTGTGTGTGTGTGTAATAGCTTTGACACTGACAGCCCCAAGCTTTCCACAGTCCACATGATCTTAATTAGAGCTTTAAGATCTGTTTAATCTGTGACCCTGACATTAGCATCGTTTAAGTCAGCTGCCTGTGAAACAGTGAGCTCTCCAGTACCGCGTCTGGCCTCAGAAATGAGCTCACAGTCTACAGCCCTCTTCTTATGAGAGCAACGAACTGCAAAACTGTTGATTTTGTCAGAGATCTTTGTTTCCTTACAGCAGAGATGATCAAAAGTTGTATCACCATCGACACTTGCCTTTCTCTGTATCTTTATGAAACTGTGTTGTCTTCCCTCTTGCTTCTCCTCCCCCTTTGTTTTTCTGTTACTACATCCTTTCTCAGATGCCCAGTTAGCAACTTTTTATCTTGAAGAATCAAAGAGGAGATCTGGTTGGTAAAGATACTCCATAGTTCAAACAAGGCTTTGTACCAGTGAGCCCTCTCTTTAGGTGTTTGTTGGGAGAGAGCTTTCCATTTCTCTGCAAAGGTAATGGAAAATATCCTTGTGAGCTAACAAGTTTATTAATTTTTTTTTTACTTGAAAGGCAGAGTGACAGAGTGAGGTCTTCTATCTACTGGTTCATTACCCAAATGCCCACAACAGCTGGCCTGGGCCAGGCTGAAGCAAAAAGCCAGGAACTCTACCTGGGTCTCCGCCATGGGTGGCAGAAACCCAAACAGTTGAGTCGTTACCTGCTGCCCACCCCCCAGGTACATTATCAGGAATTGCATCAGAAGCAGAGGCAGGACTTGATCCAAGGCACTCCGACAAGAGATGCAGGCCTCCCATGTGGTGGCTTAACCTGCTGGACCCCAACGCCAGCCCCCATGCTGAGGGTTTTACACCTGCAGAAGGCTCATTGAACTCCCCTCTGGTTGTACTTCCTACTCTGGGGATCCAGAGCCATTTCTTAAGGAGAACATTTTCTCCAGGCCTAGGTCTGTTCCGGAGGCCTGCTCCCAGAGCCAGTCTGATTTTGTTATCTGGCTTCTTTTGGAGATTAGGAGAGTGTTCAGTGACATTAGCACTCCTAAAACACTGGGGACAAGAAGATAAGAGACTTCCCTATCCCTTGAGAGGGGGACAGCGTGGAGGAGCCAGTGAACAGGAACAGACTTGGAGGATCAGGGAAGGACGCCCCTCCTAATGTGGGGTCCTGTGGTGGTGCAGAGGACGCGCTGGACCGAGTTGGTAGCTTTTGGAGCCCTCCTCTTCAGGAGGTTGCACATTCAGGTTTCCAGCACCTTAAGTAGCTTACCAAAAAGTGTCTTCAATAGGAGCTGAGGGGAAGGGTGGATGAAGAATGACTGCTTAATGAGTATAGAGTTTCTTCGTGGGATGATGAACAGGTTTGAGAAATAAAGGGTGGCGAAGGTTACAGCACTGAACATACTTAGCCCCACTGAATTGTACACTGAAACACAGCAGCAAGAGTAACTTCCTGTTATATAAACTTTGCCACCTTAAAGGGGGACGGTTAGAAAAGGGGACTGTTGGGGCTGGCATCGTGGCTCAGAGGGCCAAGCTGCCACTGTGACGCTGGCCTCCCATCTTGGATGCTGCTCTGCTTCCGATCCAGCTCCCTGCTGGTGCCTGGGAAGGCAGCAGAGGATGGCCCAACTACCTGGGCTCTTGCCACCCATGTGGGAGACCCAGATGGAGTTCTGGGCTCCTGGAGTTGGCCTAGACCAGCCCCAACCATTACCGCCATTTGGGGAATGAACCAGTTGATGGAAAACCTTTCTCTGTCATTTTGCCTGTCACATAAATAAAGCCTAAAAAGGGGTTTTGATGTCTGCCCTCTGTTGTTCTTTTCATCTTTGCATAGAATGATGTGTTTTCCATTAATGATGATGACACAAGGGGAAAAGTCAGCATTTAGAAGTTATAGAAGGATAAGGATTTTTATTCCCTTCTGCTAGTAAAAAAGCACTTTCCCTAATTATAAAAGTAATTTATAAATCCAAGGTCATAGTGAGACATAGAACAAAGCATAAAATTATTAACTTAATGGGCAGACCTTTGAAGTCAATACTGTTAATAAGAGTTGTCATAATTTTATAATTATCCAATTACAGGAATGAGTTAACAACATATTGATACAAGCTGTTTCCACAAAATTCTAAGGGCAATGAAATGAAACTATAAGCCCAAAACTACATTGGTGAATTATAATACTTGGTAAACACAGAACCTAGAATTGAAATTGATTTCTTACTACAAGAGCACCAAACAAAGCCAGCTGAATCACCAAGTATTGAACATGCACTCTTTTTTTTTTTAAGGCTTTTATTTATTTGAAAGAGTTATGGTGGGAGAGAGAGAGAGAATCTTCCATCCACTGGTTCACTCCCTGGAGCTGAGCCGATCTGAAGCAAGGAGCTCCTTCCACGACTCCCACACAGATACGGGGCCCAAGAACTTGGGCCATCTTCTACTGCTATCCCAGGCCATAGCAGAGAGCTGGACCAGAAGAGGAGCAGCTGGAGTTAGATGCTGGTGCTTCAGGCCAGGGCTTTAAGCCACAAGTATTCACTTCTAAAGCTACCTAATCTGGTGGTACTCTAAGGAGGAAAAGTACAGACATCTGTGGACCATTCAAGGTCTATGAAGGAAGAACCCAGCCCTGTGGGCTGGTGGGGGATTTATGTGTGTTGAGGGAATGCTCCTCTCTCACCTAGGTTTGTTTTAGAAGGCTGTTTTATCATTAGTTTATTTCCTAACCTTACAATTGTTAGCCTCATATTAACTCTGATGTTAAAACTGTTTAATGTTTGGCTCTCCTCCCTCTTCCATAATAGAAGCTTTGAGATTTTTACAAATATGTACCCAAAGTATGAACTGTTCATGTTGGAGAACTGGTTTAGTTTCAGTGCCAAACTCCAGTAAGATCTGAGAAAAAACTTGGGGTTTAAGAAAAAAGGGCATGGGGCTGGCATGGTGGCATAGTGAGTAAAGCTACCACCTGCAACGCCAGCATTCTATATGGGAGCCAGTTCGAGTCCTGGCTGCTCCACTTCTTAATGTGCCTGAGAAAGCATCAGAAGATGGCCTAAGTGCTTAGGCCCCTGCAGCCATGTGGGAAACCAGATGAAGCTTCTTGCTTCAGCCCAGCCCACCACACCACTAAGCATTTGAGGCCATCTGGGGAGTGAACCAACAGATGGAAGATATCTCTCTCCCCCCGTAACTCTACCTTTCAAATGAGTAAGTAAATAAATCTTATTTTTTAAAAAAGGCAAAGGTTAGGAATAAGACCAATTAACTCAGAATATTTTACTCTCTTGATCTGATGTATCTTATTGCTCATTACTATGAAAAATGTTCAGTGTGTCATATTGCATAATTATGCCTTTATAACTTTTTTTATTAAACTTTTATTTAATGAATATAAATTTCCAAAGTATAGCTCATGGGTTACAATGGCTTCCCCCCTCCCATAACTTCCCTCCCGCCCGCAACCCTCCCCTTTCCTGCTCCCTTTCCCCTTCCATTCATGTAAAGATTCATTTTCAATTCTCTTTGTATACAGAAGATCAGTTTAGTATATATTAGGTAAAGATTTCAACATTTTGCCCATATAGCAACATAAAGTGAAAAAACTACCATTGGATTACTAATTATAGCATTAAATAGCAATGTACAGCACATTAAAGACAGAGATCCTACATAGTTTTTTTTTCAAATTAATTAATTTTCTATGCCATTTCCATTTTAACACCAGGTTGTTTTTTTTTTTTTCATTTCCAATTCTCTTTATATACAGAAGATCACTTCAGTATATAATTAGTAAAGACCTCATCAGTTTGTGCCCACACAGAAACGCAAAGTATAAAAATACTGTTTCAGTACTAGTTATAGCATCACTTGGCTTTAGACGACACATTAGGGACAGATCCCACATGGGGTGTAAGTACACAGTGACTCCTGTTGCTGATTTAACAATTTGACACTCCTGTTCATGGCGTCAGTAATCTCCCTAGGCTCTAGTCATGAGTTGCCAGGGCTATGGAAGCCTTTAGAGTTCGCTGACTTTGATCTTATTCCGATAGGGTCATAGTCAAAGTGGAAGTTCTCTCCTCCCTTCGGAGAAGGGTACCTCCTTCTTTGATGGCCCCGTTCTTTCCACTGGGATCTCACTCGCAGAGATCATTCATTTAGGTCTTTTTTTTTTTTTTTTTCCCATGATATCTTGGCTTTCCATGCCTGCTATACTCTCATGGGCTCTTCAGCCAGATCTGAATGCCTTGAGGGCTGATTCTGTGGCCAGAGTGTTGTTTAGGACATCTGCCATCCTATGAGTCTGCTGTGTATCCCACTTTACTATTCCATTTGTTTCCTAAAGCTTAGTAATTGTTACTTTGATTTCATAATTTATATTTTATAGTTTGTGGATTTAAACACATGTCAGAAATTCATCTAATAATGATCAAAATGGTTATCGTGTAATGGCCAAAGAAGTTTGGCCTTTTTTAAGGAAAGCATTTCAATGCAGGTACAAATTGGGCATCCTTTATCTGAAATGCTTGGGACCAAAAATAGTTGAGATTTTTGGAGTCTGGGGGATTTCATAGACTCTTTGGAGCAAAAACCTGAAATCCTCCAAAATCCAAAACGTTTTGAGGACCATTCAAAAAGGTTTCAGATTTTAGAGCACTTTGGGTTTTCCGTAGTTGAATTTGGAGTTGCACATCCATCCTAATGAAATGGGTAACGTCTGCATAGCTTTGGAATAACGGCTCCATGGCTGCACTCGGGGCTAACAGCGCCCTTTCTTTGCTCCCAAAGCGTCTCTTTCAGGGAAATCGTGGTAAGCTTGCTGTCACATCAAGTGCTGCTCCAGAACTTGTACGACATCTTGCTGGAAGAGTTTGTCAAAGGCCCCTCTCCGGGAGAGGAGAAGACGGTCCAGGCGCCGGAAGCCAAGATGGCTGGCTTCCTCCGCTACATCTCCATGCAGAACTTGGCCGTCATCTTTGACCTACTGCTGGACTCCTACCGGACGGCGCGGGAGTTCGACACCAGCCCGGGGCTCAAGTGCCTGCTGAAGAAGGTGTCTGGCATCGGGGGCGCCGCCAACCTCTACCGCCAGTCTGCCATGAGCTTTAACATCTACTTCCACGCCCTGGTGTGCGCCGTGCTCACCAACCAGGAAGCCATCACGGCCGAGCAGGTGAAGAAGGCCCTCTTCGAAGACGACGAGCGGAGCTCGGATTCCTCGCAGCAGTGCTCGTCGGAGGACGAGGACATCTTTGAGGAGACGGCGCAGGTGAGCCCGCCCAGGGGCAAGGAGAAGCGCCAGTGGAGGGCGCGCATGCCCTCGCTGAGCGTGCAGCCGGTCAGCAACGCCGACTGGGTGTGGCTGGTCAAGAGGCTGCACAAGCTGTGCATGGAGCTGTGCAACCACTACATCCAGATGCACCTGGACCTGGAGAACAGCGTGGAGGAGCCCCCCGTGTTCAAGAGTGACCCCTTCTTCATCCTGCCCTCCTTCCAGTCCGAGTCATCCACGCCGTCCACAGGCGGCTTCTCCGGGAAGGACACGCCGTCCGAGGATGACCGCAGCCAGCTCCGGGAGCACGCGGGCGAATCGCTGGGCGGGCGCACGGGCAGCGGGGACGGGCTGATGCTGCCCCCCAGCCCCAAAGTGGAGAAGAAGGACCCCAGTCGGAAGAAGGAGTGGTGGGAGAATGCGGGCAACAAAATCTACACCATGGCAGCAGACAGAACCATTGCCAAGCTGATGACGGAGTACAAGAAGCGGAAACAGCAGCAGCACAATCTGGCCCCGTTCCCCAAAGAGGGCAAAGTGGAGAAGAAGGGCGAGGCGCTGGGGCCGCGCGGCCCGGATTCGCCGCTGCTGCAGCGGCCGCAGCACTTGGTGGACCAGGGCCAGATGCGGCACTCGTTCAGCGCGGGCCCCGAGCTGCTGCGACAGGACAAGAGGCCGCGCTCGGGCTCCACGGGCAGCTCCCTGAGCATCTCCGTGAGAGACGCCGAGGCCCAGATCCAGGTGAGTCTGTGCCGCCGGAGCACGCGGGAGGCGCTGGGGCTCAGAGCGCCGGCGGGTCCCCTTAACCGAGTGCACACAGGAGGCATTCCAGGGTGTGGCAGAAACCGACTTGGCTCCAACATCAGGGAGCCTAGTGCAGGAAGAAGGCCCTGTCTGCCCCACTGGTGTTTCAGGGGGAAATCATTATTCTGTGTGGTAACATGCATGATTGAGAATCGGGAGCCTCCCTCCCCACCCCCTTCATAAGATGGGATTAAAGAATAGAAAACCGACAGGATCCAACAGGCATTGAGGCCTCACTGTGTGCATTTAGACACAGCACTGGAGAAATGTTATAAAGCGTTAAGCAAATGAACAAAGCAAAGACAATGGCTATGAAATGCTTTCATCTCCAGTCTTTCTAACCCATCCTGAGCACATAAAAGCTCTCACTCTTCAGGACACGGTGAGGGTGCCAGTGCCCAGACAAAAGTGAGTTTCAAAGAAAACAGTTCTGTTCAGTTTGAGAAGAGATGGGACAGAAAAAGAGAAAGAAAAAGACCAAGAGAATGCCCTTTAAAAATAAAATGTCATTTTTGTCACAGGTTTTTCAGAAGGCCTGCGGTCTCTATGAACCTGTACAGGAATGTATTTTATTATTATGAATAAAAGCAATGGCATTTCAAAAAGTTTATAGAAATTACAAATAAATTGGGGTGCAAAGTAAAATTTGAGATTCATGCATGTTTTTTATAGTATATATTTTCTATGAACTTTCTGAAGAATCCTTATACTCTTAGAATAAACATAAACTTGGAACTAGCATGAATCTTGCAAGATGTCTTATTTTCCTTTGAAGTATCTTGAACAAAGAAATAATATTCATAATTCAGAATCTGCAAAAATCATGCTAGACTAGATTTTTGGAGTGGTCCAAACTGATATACATGTTATTCTTCAGCAGATGACCTTGACTGAGCATATGTCTGAATTGCTTTGTCAGGTCTGCAGGTTTTTGCTTACAGTTTTAGAAAAGTTATCCTAAATTAAGGCAGACCTAGTCCAAGTTATCTGCATGTTATAAGACCGCTGATTTGAAATATCATAAATTTCATTATATGAAGATAAGAGTTTCCTAAAAATTTAAGGAATACATTGTGAAAGCTGAAAATAATATATTCCTAACATTACATGGGTCTCTGCCCATCTTTATATATGTGAAGTTAAAATGACAGTTTGTTACAGGTACATTAAATTAGCAAAAGACTAACTTATCGAGCTGAAGACTAGGAAAACCCCCTTACAGCCTGTCAAGAGTTAGCCACCCTCAAGCGTTCAGATAGAAGTATGGGGGAAAGCAGTAATTCTGTTGCATCCTTTCTCTTAGGCATGGACCAACATGGTGCTAACAGTTCTCAACCAGATTCAGATCCTTCCAGACCAGACCTTCACTGCCCTCCAGCCCGCAGTGTTCCCGTGCATCAGCCAGCTGACCTGTCACGTGACTGACATCAGAGTCCGCCAGGCCGTGCGAGAGTGGCTCGGCAGAGTGGGCCGAGTCTATGACATCATCGTGTAGGAGACTCGGATTCTGTGCCCAAGGAAAGACCGTAGCAAGGCTTAGCATCTGCCTGAAAGTCCAACTGGCAGCATTTTCTGCACCACCAGCCCCACTCAGACTAGTGTCTCAGAGAACAATGCTCCCTAATGTAAAAGAGTCTTGGTAGACAATCCCCAACTGATCAGCATGGGGCCGCTCTGGATACTAAGGTTGTGTCCAGCGGATGCAAACCATACTCTGGTCCTGCACATTATTATAGAAGAGTCTACATTCCTTGATACATTTCTAATCTTGTTCTTTCCCAGTGCTTTTGCTTGCAGTGTTGTCCCCAGACAGGTCATTTTCAAGGACCTCCCCTCCCCCTCACTCACCTCGAAAGCACTACACTGATCCACGTGATCCATCATTTTAAAAGTAAATGCAGCTCCTGAGGAGACATTGGCTGATAGGCCACCCTGATCTGTCAACACTCAGACGTCTAGTACCAGACATTGGAAAGTGGAGAGAGATTTTTATTACAATTATGGGTTTGGCTGGGAAGAAAACAGCAACAAAAATATGTATATTCCTCAATGGTTAAGATTTTCAGGTTGTACTCACAACTTCCCCCTGTAAGGTACTTTGTGCCTTTGTCTGTTCCTAAAGAAGAAAGTTCTTTCCTGATAGGGTTTCAAGTCCATGGCTGGGCAGCATTTGACATATATTACCCAGCGTAATTGTCAAGAGGTGGAAGATGGACCAGCTACTCTGGCTGTCCCGTTAATCTTTGCTCCTGCTCCTCAGGCAGGCAAGGAAAGAAAAAATGGTGCCTTAGTTCTTTGTTGCACAGATATTTCTATGCCCTACAGTTATCTGAGTATAAGGTACACCATTTAGTTTTCAAGGCAACAAAACATTAAAATGCAACTCATTTTCTTGTAACCTCCCTTGGAGGAAAGGAACTCAGAGTACTCCGTCCAGTGAGCAGATTTCTCAGGGAAAAGGGCAGGAAGAGTGGGGTATGGAAACAGCTGAGGGGGAATTAAGATGAAATCAGTTTAAATCTTAAAATATGATACTAAAATCACATACAACCACGGTGTCAGTTATCAAAGCTAGAATCTCAAAATGAAAGAGAAAAGGACACTGAAATTTATAAAATGAATTTTTTTCTATGTTTAAAATGTTTCTCCTCTCCAGCAAAGTAAATGTAGCCTAAGTCTGAAGTCTTTATTCAGGCCAATATTTTAAGTAATATTTTTTTCCTTAGTGTTAAGAGGGAATGATATCTTATTTACAATATATTTTATATTTCTTATGTTATAACAACATTTGAAACTCCTCAACCAAACCCATTTATATGCATACTAGCAAATAGAGTTGGCTGTCGAGGCATATATCACAATTTCCCAGCCGTAAAAATGTATTCCTAATGGACTACAGGAATATCTTTCCTTAAAGATACAGGAAAGCTTCCAGAAGCTCATTAAATGCTATGTTAGTGAAGTGACAAACATCAAATCTGCAGCACTGAAGTTAGAATTTAAAAGGGACTGAATTTTATCTAGTGATGCAATTTGCCAACTCTGCCCTCTTGAGAAGTATGTGGCCATTAAAAGGTGACCTATGAGAAAGAACGTCATTATTCGGTATGCCATCTAGAGAGCACTCCAGGATCTGGGAGACTTTTTTTAATTCCAGAAAACACCCTTGGCTTTCATTTTCTCTCCCTGCTCAGTGGACAATAATTCAAGTTTAGAAATATCATCAACTACTTGATCCAGCAAATTACTGGAATAGCAATGAGCTGCGTCCTACACTTTTGAATTTTTACACTTTGGAATTGAAAGTCAAGTAGATGCTTTTTTCCAACAGAAGCCCTACGCTGAGGTTGTTGGGTTTCTTTGTTTTTGTAGCTGCTCTGAGTTTCAGTTCTGTTCTGAGACGGAGTACTTCCACAGTGAACCACACACACCAAGCTGCAGCGGAGTCAACCATGAGAGCACAGCCACTTCTCATAAGATGTGAAAGTCCAAGGAAACCAGTCTTGGCATAGGGCTGTCATCCCAGGAGTGTGTGAAAGAACTGCATAGACAGAATTCACTCTCCCACAGAGAGTCTCTATCACAGACCCCAAGGATTGCTCCTGAAAATGAGCTTGCCCCATACTCTCTGTCCAAACACTGTTCTAAGACTAGGTTGATTGCGGGTTATGAGAATAAAAAGGTGAGAAAGTATACATAGCTCTCTGCTGACAGTTTCACAAGAGGCTTTGATACCTTCCCATCATATCTTGCGTGTGGCCCACATCGCACTGAGGCCACCTCTGCTCCTCAGGCACTCTGTGTGCCAGAGCTACCTGACGTCTGCATTCACATCAAGTTTCAGCCGGCAAAGCAGCTAAGTCACAACAAGACTTCCCAGAGTATTTGACGCTTTCAAAAAGCACTCTGCTTGATACAAAGTAGTCTCTACCGAGGAGGACTTCCAAGTAGGACTTGTAGCAGGTGGAGAAGGGAGGGAGGTGCTTGACCAGACTTTGCAGGCAGATGGTCCCTTCCCAGGGCCAGAGTCCAGAACTGTTCCTGGTGCCTTTGTTTCTGCCTGTCTCCCCTTCTCTTCCTTCACACCCTTCTACCATCTCTGAAAATGCAAGGTATTGTTCTCACAGTCATTTTGGGGGCAACTTGAAGATCAAGGTCTAGGCAGCTTTTTGAAGCTGTAAGTCATTCTTAGCAGGTATCTACAGAGCTAAGCAGAACAAGACTTTACACATTGCTCTTAGTTGCCTGCTTTTACTGCCAAAGAAGTATCACCCTAAAGGTGGGATTTGTCTCTCCTTTCTTGTATCTTGATCAAGTATGCTTTACGAAAGAAGCATCTGGAAAACTCTTAAGCATGAGGGAATCCCAGATTGATCAGCCCAGCCAAGTGCACATACCCTTTGCCACAATTCTCTCTGCCCTTAAGAAGGGCATGAGTTTTGATGATAGAGAACAGGATCTTGCATCTCCTGGTCACCCTTTGACGATGGGTAGGCTGCCACCTTGTTATCTCCCTGCCCTCATTATCATTTTCTATCCTCTTTCATAGATGCAAAACTAGATCTTTTAGCTTTGGGGAGCTTTTTAATGACTGACCAATAAGGACCCAAACGTATTATGCTAACATACAACTCAGATGACAACATTTAAATCAAACATGACAAAAATGTTCATATAATTTCAAAAGGACATTGAAACAAAAACCTCTTGGTATAGTGTAGTGATCCCTAGGCTTTTTCTTCTTGTTTTAGGAAGGCTCATCATACAGAGTCAGCTGAAAGAATCAAATAGCCTCAACCATAAGAACATAATACCATCATAAAATAGATGCTCCTGGCTTTCCTGAAAACATTAGAGTAGTGTATACAAAGAAAGGTTTTCTTTCTCAGAATGGGAAATCCATTAGTGTCAGTCCCATCAAACTGAACAGAACAAAGACCTTTGTCTAGAACAGCAAGAGGTTACAAACAGCAGGAAGGTTGTGACATGTGGACCTTCACTTGCATATTAACATGTTCAGTTCTCAAAGTGACCTCGGAAATAGGTACTATTTTCCTCATCTTTTAAGATGAGGCCATAGATCCAGAGTGGTTAATAAACTTGCCCAAGACAACAAGTAAAAGGCAAAGTTGGTTGCAGTAAAAGTGTTCATGAATTCAGAGGCCATACTCTCTCCCTCTCTCTCTGAAACCATACTCGAAAGGAATCGAGGAAAGGGAGACAGTTTAAGGAATGAGACCATTAAAATGGCAATATTTGACACTCCAGGTCTGTCTGGATGTTATGAGGATTTTGTAAAATAATTTTAAAAAGCATTTATATGTAGAAAGATCATATATGTGTATAATACATTTTAAGAGTTGAAAATAAAGGAAACCAATCTAAAATTTAATCTTAAAGGACATTCCATGTTACTCTGAAAAATTCACCAAGTTAGGTGGAAATGGTAGAACAACATTGTTCATGGCTAGTTACTAATTCAGAAAAGCAGCAGCCTGTGTCTAGAATGGCACACATGACTTGTAAACCTTTTTCCAATACCATTTAATCAACTCCGAATAAAGTGCCCTGGAGCCAACAGTGCCTCTTTACTTGCTTCTCTGGGAAGTACACAGTTCTATATGTGTAGGTCATTATTCAAGTTTGGAAATATGCAAAGCAAATGATAACCACTTTTCAAAATGTACATTCTCTGAAGAGGAAGCAACGGGTTGGACAAGATTATTTAAAGATCCAGGTACTGAGGGCATCTGGTGAATACCCATAGCAACCACATACCCCAACACCTGAGTGGTTCTACTGGTAGACAAGGCAACAGGTAGAAGAGAAACCGGGGTCCTGCAGGAAGCAGGTAACAAAACATGAGTATGCTTAGGTAGCACCTAGGTGATCCCAGTAAAATTTAGTGTGGCCTTACAAATACAAAAGAACATTGAGTACTTTTTATTGGAAATAGAAGTTTGTTATTGGGAGAGCTTTATAGAATTGGTAAATATTTATGCATTTGGGGGGGGGGAAGCATTCTCCTTGTTTACTAGTGGAGCAATCTAGAAAACACTGGTTGATTGGTTGGTTGGTCGGTTGGTTTGGGAAAGCCCCTTCCTCTGGCTGTGCTGTAGTGTTTGCATTTGATGTGGAAGTAACTAATAACTTTATGAAGGTTTTGTAATAGAACACCATTTAGATTTCCAAAACACAATTATTTCAGGGAACACGGAAAAAAAAAAAAAAAACAGCCCCTGAGGCTGTCAAGCAGAAACCCAGTTGAGAACAATGCTCAGATTTCCTTACAAATGATGGCATCACTTATTAATTGAAGAAAAACCATGACCACACCACAAGCATCATACATAACCTTTTCCCTTTGTGTACAAATACAAAGGACTTCCTGAGAGGAGAGACTGGTTTATCATCTCAGTGACAAAAGTTCACTCAACTGCTGGTGAGTTCCATCCAACTAAGACCTTTCCATCCTGTTCAACCACCAAGAATTGTTTGTATTGTTAGTTACTGTCCTGAAGGTCTAGCCAGTGGTTGCCTAATATCATTTGTGTTTAGAACAGTCAATCTCAACCTTTAGCACATGAAAATCATAGGCAGGTCTTGTTGAAACAAGGATTACTGGGCCTATACTAATTCTAGTTGAATCAATCTGGAAATTGGCATTTCTAACAAGTTCTCAGGTAAGGCTGATGGTCTGGGGACCACGCTTTGAGGACCGCTGCCTTGAAAAATTTTCCAACTGCTATTTTAAGATCAGCCTGACATATGAAGCTCTAGAGAAAAACAGAACTGACCCTTGGGCAGACAATTTGGGGCTGGATTCCCTTCAGCAATCCTGCTTAATCCCCCCCCAGTTCCCAGTTTTATTATACCAACAATTTTTACAAGCTAGAAGACAATGAATGTATAAATTATATGAAATTGTGAGATTAATCTAAGCCTCTCGTCTTTGTATTTAGAAACTTTGATTCTATGGATGATCGTTTGTATCCTGTTGACCCTTTGACTTGTACTGAATGTGATTTTCTATTTCAGTATGTCGTGTTTGAATTTCTTCTGTCCATGCAGTTTTAATGAGCTGTTTCCATGTTGGTTTCATGACAGCCTTGGCTCCTGGCTTAGAGAGTTTTCTGAGTAGTTGCTCACTTGCCAGTTGTTTCACATCTCTCAGTGATCACCAAAACTAAGCATTTCAGGAAAATCTGAATCGTCTTTCTGAATCTTCATTTATCACTTGATGGTCTGGTGTAAGTTAGTGTTCTAATTTCTCGTACATCTACCAAGTGGCTTCATGGAAATTTGTAGAATGAACTAACTCCCTTTTGAGCAGGTGTGCCTGTCTTGGCTTTTCATTAAATAGGTTGTTTTTGCCCAGATACCCACAATAGAGATCACATTCATTAGCTCATCTTCCAAATGATGAGAAAAATATAAAAGTGACCCAGTGTGCTTTGGGAAAACAGTAAAATCACGTTCAATCAAATATAAATAGGGCTTTAATTTATATATTAACTATTTACACAGTTAGCTTTAGAAATTCTTTCATTAAAAAAAAGGACCATAGAGGGAATGAGTCAAGAAAAAAATATATTAAGTATTTAACATCATCCCCATTAATATAAACTATATTACACATAATTCTTATTGATTCAATAAAGTTTCTCTAAAGACTTCTGCTTAATAAATATCTTGACATTTAAATTAATGTAGACTATCATATGAATAGAAATTAATTCTATATATTTAGTGAGATCTGAAAGCATTTCAAAGTATTAATGGGAGCAAGGATTCAGGTCCTTTCCTCTGTGGATGGAAATAATTGAAGAGTTTATTTTATTTTTTGTTTCCCATAGTCATTTTTTGACAATTATGTGTGTATTCAGGTATTTTAATAACTGATTTTTAAATGAAAGTTTTAAAATCCATCTCTAGGGATAATTTATTTTCAATTTGTTTCACCAACCAGTGCCAAAACGAGGTAGAGGATAATCTAAAAGCCAACCTTTTGAGCTAACAAATAAGATATTCTGTTTTCTCTTGAAGTGCGGGAGGCTCACGCCTCTGACACTACCACCACCAGTTATCAGCCATGGCTACCTCATCATTCTGGGCAAGCTACTCTATTGCTCCCTCTGCAGTTCTTTCATCGGATCTTGTGGGAAAGACATCTGTCAAAGAAAAATGGGTTTCCCACTGAATAGGCAAAACTAGACAAAAGATGAATGCTTCTGATATTTCTGATTTTGTTTCACTTGCAACCATATGGTAGAATATCCAGGTGTGGCATGACGGGGCAGGTGCCTAGAGGGAATGGTTATTTTTGTTTCTTGGCTTGTTTGTGTTGGGGATGGGGAGGGGAGAGCTAAATATAAGATATTTATTACCCTAATCATGCCAAAAGACTACACTCCAGATGCATTCACTGCTTTTCTAGATGGAATATACTCGAGTAAATTACATTATGAGCAGTTTCCCTACTACCACCTCTCAGTCAAGATTGAAAGCCAATGGTGGTGTGGGTTCTTTTATCCCTTCTTATATTATGCCAAAGAATCAACTATTTTCACTAAAAAGTATGAAGAAATGAAGCTTGGTATAGCCATAATGAGTTGAGTCAGCATACCATTTTACCTGTAAAATGCGACATTCATCCTTGCCACCCCATTCTTCAGGAGCCTTGAGGCACTTGTTGACTCCAAAGGCCTTGTCAAGGAACTGTAACTTTGAGTTTGCCTTTTTCTATCATCAGTTTTGTTGCATTCATTTAGAGAAACAAACTGAAAACCACCCCTCTTTGTATGTTGCTATAACTGACTTGATAGAGTCTCTCTGTTCACTGTTCAGCAGGTCTCTGTAAGCAAGCTTGCGAGTGTATTTTGTGTACATTTTATCTGAGGTGAAAAATGAACATTCTAAAGAAAAGAGATTTTAAAAGATATTGTATTTATGTTGCTTGTGTTGTAGAATAAACTCAATGCATTTTAAAATCTGATATGTGAAAATTTTCTTTACTGAATAAATATATCAAAATAATTCATGTAAGTGTTACTGTGCTTATAGAATTCCACCCAAAGAACTAGGTTCCTTTCCATGACATCTTCTGACTCTGAATGTAAAAGGCCCCTTCCCAATCTTCAAGCATGGGAATAGTCACTTTTGACCATGTAGTATGTAAGGAAACACAATTTGCAGAAATATATATCCTTATTTCCAGTTTGTCTTTAAGTGAGATTATTCTACAATATTGTTTTGACTTTATCTTCTGAAGAACAGATATTTGAAACTAATATTATGAGCAGATATTAATGAAAGCAAGCCCCTATTCCTAATGCCTTTGATGTAGACTTTCTCTTCATTAGCTTGCAGTTCCTCTGTCTCCACTGTGATGACTACAAATCAATTCCTTACCAAAGACTAAATCACAAAATTAAACAAGTGGTACAGGGGTCACGCTGGCCCTACTAGACCCCAAACCACAAGACTCAAAATTCAGGGGTCATCTCTGTAGTTAACATCCTAATGCCAGACTCCATTTTGAGAGGCTTCACAGCAACCCCAAGCCCTGAACAAGCAAAGAGCTCCTGGACCCCATCACAGCCTTTTCAGAAGAACATGCTGCCCACCCTATCACTGACCAATCAAAAGGCAGCCATGAGCACTGTGGACCAACCAGAGAACCCACACCCAAACTGATTATGTACTGTTCAACCCCAACTTGGAGCTATAAGATTTACCATGCTCAGTCCCTCAGGGAGTCTGGGAGTTGACTGATAGCTGCCTGACTCATTGCATTGCAAATCAAACTCCTACTTTCTTCCATCACCCTTGTGCCAGCAGTTGGCTTGCTTTGTGTGGGGCAAGTAGACCCAGGTTTGGGGGTTCTAAAACACTGACGTAGTTCTTTCATTTAGTAAACCAGAGTATTACCTTGTTTTGTACAAATAAATCCCTCAATTAACACATTATTAAAAGGCAATATTGGGGGACAGGCGTGTGACAGAGCACTTAAAATGCCACTTGGGACACCTGCATCCCATGTTGGAAAGTCCCAGTTCTACTTCCAACCCAGTTTCCTGTTAGTGCACACTCTGGAAGGCCAGTGCTGTGATGCAGGGAGTTAGGCCGCTGTCTACAGAGCCAGTATCCCATATGGGCACTGGTTGTGTTAGGTAGGAAGTCAGAAATTTAGCCTATTCCAATGACAGTTGGAGTCCTTGCTATTCCACTTCCATTCCAGCTCCCTACTAACACACCTGGGAAAGCAACATAGGATCACCCAAATGCTTGGGCCCCTGCATCCACGTGGGAGACCCAGAAGCAGTTCCTGGCTTCAGCCTGGCCCAGTCCTGGCCCTTGTGGCCATTTGGGAAGTGACCCAGTGGATGGAAGATTCTCTGTCTCTCCCACTCCGTGATTCTTGACTTTTAAATAAGTAAATAAATTTTTAAAAAACAAATGTACACCTTGGGAGGCAACAAGTTTGGCTCAAGTACTTGGATCCCTAATATCACATGGGAGACCCATGAGTTCTTGGCTCCTGGCCATTGTGGGCATTTGAGAAGTGAACCAGCAGATAAAATGCTTGCACTTGCTTGCTCTTGCATTCTTGCTGTGTGTGTGTGTGTGTGGTTCTGCCTTTCAAATAAATAAAAAACATTTTTAAGAAGTTAATACTGAAATGGAAAATAAACCACTTTTCACTTCATGATCGTATTAGGTTACTGTTTAAGACTTTCGTAGGGGTTGGCATTGTGGTACTGCAGGTAAAGCCATCATCTGTGATGCCAGCATGCCATATGGAAGCCAGTTTGAGACCAGGCTGCTCCACTTCTAACCCGGCTCCCTGCTAATGTGCCTAGGAAAGCAGAATATAGCCAAAGTCCTGGAGCCCCTTGTACCTACCTGGGAGACCTGGAAGAAGTTCCTGGCTCCTGGCATCACCTGGCCCAGCCCCGGCTGTTGTGGCCATCTGGGCAGTGAACCAATGGATGAAAGATCTCTCTCTCTCTCTCTCTCTCTGTCTCTGTCTCTGTCTCTGTCTCTTCCTCTCTCTGTGTAACTTCAACTTTCAAATAGATAAATTAAAAAAAAATCTGCTTCAAAATCTGCAATAGTATAAGTGTAGGAATTGCCCAAATCATGGAAACCTGGAGACACTGATATAAAGACATACAAAATATTATAGAAATGGAATCTGTATGTGACCTAAAATTATGATTCTGCCATTCTGGCATGCATTCTGGTAATCTCACAGTTGTACCACTAAGACACAATTCCATCATAGGATGAAATAAAACTAACGCAGATACTAACAGTCTTTGCATAAAGATGTCACAAACCAAAGGGACCAACCACACCTATGGATGAAGACACTCCACTGTGACAGAGTAGAGTTGACCTTGGCCTTAACCAGAGTTCACATGCCAAACTTTGCCCTTTCCTGGGAGTGAGAATTTTGGAAAATACTTGACTACTCAGAGCTTAAATGTCCCATTCCATAAAAGGAAAATAAGCTTTTACTTCACAGACTTGTCTTAAGATAACAAGAAAACTCAGTGCTATAGCGACTTGCAAACACTAATGCAGAGTAAATATTAACTACTATGTGTAAAATAACTATTTCATCAACAGTCACACAACTGTGCTTGCTGATTTATATTTGAGATGTAGTATTCACAGCCATGAATGTGCTCCAAAACAGAAAAGTTAACATTCCAGGCCCCTCTGATAGGAGGCAGCCAGCAGCTCAGCAGCAGAGCTCAAATGAATCATTTTGGAAATAAAGTCTAGGTCTACGGCCAAGTCTTCATTTATTAATATCCAGCAATGAATACCTTATGTGCATAAATCTAGATGTATTTCTTTAAAGCAGAGACTTGATACGCTTCAGCTATTTGGCTTATGACCAAAACTTGTATTATAATTCAGCTTTGATAAATATTTCATACCACTCATTAGAAAATTCACTTTCTCCATCCGGCTTAAAGGTTAGTATCAATAAGCAAGTGAAACCAAAATCGAAGGATAATGCAATATTGTGGCTTTTGCATATTGACCAACCTTCCTGTTATCTGAAGAGTTTGAAAGAGCATTGTAACAAGGTCTTTTATCTTGTTTGTATTTATAGTGTCCTAGGTATAACATCAAGCCATTGGTGCCCTGCGTCTGCCCTGCTAACTTAACGGGGTTGCACACAAATGTTTTGTTTCTGAGAAATTATCCAGTTTAAGAAGTTGGTACAGTTACACTCCAGAGAAGTTCATAAGAAGGTTCTCAATCATTTGTTTAGAAAAGGACTAGGTGTTCCTGTTTTAACAGAAAAGCATCAGATGTACAATAGTTCAGAGGGGAGAACTCAGACACTGAACCACATGCACAGTGATTTGATTCGTGATCTTTGTTATATCAGCATGTTAATTACTTATTGAACAATTATTATAACCAGTACAAATATGACAGGAAGTAGAACAACATTTGTTAGCAGTGTCTCTAGCAAAGAATAAATTCCCTTCAAGAAAATGAATCAGATGTTAAATGTTGTGATGTAGAGGCTCCATTTACAACCAAACAACAACAACAAAAAGAGCACTGAGGCTAATTTCTCAATTATAAAGGAATTATATAGTGTTGCCTACATTCTAGTTAAAAGTTCAATATTACAAGGTCCGTTTTAATCTGCTTCTAAGGCAGCCATCAGATCAATAAACACTTAATGGATTTTTCCAATATAACAATAAAAAGAATATTCTTCTAAAACCTAGAATAGCTTTTTCAAGCAGAAGGAACTGTATATTATTATGGGCCTTTCAGATCAAAACCACTTAGAAATAAGCTTCTTAGAAAATAAACTGAGCATAGGTGACATTTATTCTAAGCACAAGCAGCTAAAGACAGGCCATTATGCCTTAGTACAGACTTAAGAGTTTTAAAATCTAGATTATCAGACTGAGAAATTGAACCAGCTCTTATTCTTGGGGCAGGGGAGCTCTATAAACTTGTGGGGAGTAGAGCACAGCATGGCAATGAAAACATCTGCCTCCTGTTCACCAGGTGCCCCTGTCAGCCCCCAGCCCCACCTGGCCAGGCGGGAGCCCTGTCCTGTCCCTGCATATTTTGCTGAGCACACCTAGACATTGTCTCCTTCCTTACCTCATCACGATGTTAGGAGTCACCTGGAAGTAATGAAACAGGCACACAGAGTTATCTCAAAGGATATCATCTGAAAGGATGAACGGGATTCAGTAATTATCAGAATAATCTGGATTGTGCCTTTCATGAAACTGTGGACTGGACAAAATGTAGGAAAGGTCCCAAATATGGATCGAAAGGAACAGCTCCCTACTGCTAAGACTGCAGGTGACTGCTACCAGGAAACTTTTCTTAAACCCAAGTTCCCTCTTTGGAAACAAGGCTGGTGCATCAGGTCAGCTTCCATGGGGGTCCCAAACTCTCCCCTTGAACATGTGAAGGGTTCTGACACAGTGGAGTCTGGTTCCACCAGGTGCCCATCATAATCCCAAAAGATCCCAATCCCTGAAATCTAAAACCCTAGAAAATCACAATGCTGAAAGATTAAAATCTGAATATTGAAATCCTGAAAGCCAAAATCTCAAAAGCTAAAATTCCAAACCAAAACAAAGCTACAGAAGAGACGCAGAGAGCCAAAGTCCAGGGGAAGTATTAGTGCATTTTCAGCTCTAAGCAGGATTGTTGTACCATGTTAGGCAGAATTAAAGCCCAGAGCCCTGGAAAGCATTATTTAGAGTGTGTCTGTGAGGGTGCTTCCAGAGGACATCAGCCTGAGATCCAATTAGAATGGGTAGATCCTCCCCGTGAGCAAATGGAGGTAACTGTTTTCCAAGAAGAGCCGCCACACCCAGAGAAAAAGTGTGAATCATCACAAAGTATAACTCCAAAATAATTAACGATTGTGAAACTCGGCCAACTTTTTTGAAATTTTTATTTATTTTCAGGGCAGAGGAACAGGGAGAGACAGAGATCTCCCATCTGCTGGTTCACTCTCCTAAAATGCCTGCAACAGCAGGGGCTGCGCCAGACCAAAAGTCAGAAACCTGTAACTCAATTCAAGTCTCCCATGTGGGTGGCAGGGTCCCAAGTACCTAGGCCATCACCTGCACCTTCCAGGGTACACATTAGCAGGAAGTTAGATTGGAAGGGGAGGCATCAACACTCCAATGTGGAACACAGGTGTGTGAGCTGCTGGGCCAAAGACCCATCTCCAGCCGACTCTTATAGACTACCTCATGCAATTGCCTGTAATCCATCCCTTAACCTACTTTTTCAAATGTTCAGCTTCCTCTTAGGCTTTTGTTTCCTTTTTTAGGTTTATGCTACCCACTGCTTTAAATTGTCAGCGTTATTTTTCACAGTGCACCATGTATTTCATCTTCACATGAAGAGGTACACATTGTGTAAAGACTTTAGGGAGTTCTAATCCATTTCATGCATCTTTTGCAAACCTGAGCCCGCGAACCTGTTTTATCACAACATTGACTCGTGTGTAAGCATTGTGCATATGAATCAAAATATTGAAATAGTAAATGAAGATGTGTCCTGTTTGTGTATCTGGACTTGGAAAGTTAAACTTTTCTGGATATTGGCTCCTTGGAGGACTGCATATGAGCCAGTTACCATGGTGGTTCTTTCCTATCCTTGTTTTTTCAAAAAAATTATTTAGTTATTTGAAAGACAGAATGACAGAAAAAAGGGGAGAGACAGACAGACAAAGATCCTCCACCTGGTGGTTCAGTCTATAAACCATGGGAGCAACAGCTAGGGTTGGGCCAAGTTGAAGCCAGGCACTCCATCTGGCACTCCCAGGGACCCCAAGCACCTGGGCCATCTTCCGCTGCTTTTTAAGCATATTACCAGGGAGCTGGATCAGAAGCAGAACAGCTAGCACTCTAATGGCACTCTGACACAGGATGCTGGCATTGTAAGCTCCAGCTTAACCTGCTATGCTATAACACAGCCCACTGCCACCCTGCATTCAGGATTGTGTCTTTCAGGATTATGGCCCAAGCCTGGTTGCACCCACTGGGTGAAGCCCTATTTCAGACAGATAAACCCAATGGGTTCCACATTCCCATCTCATAACCTCCATTCTGCTTGCTTCTGGGTGAATTCACACACCCCACAGCTATTCTGCCTAGGCCCTAGCAGCCCCCCATTCCTGTTTTAGGTAATCAGCAAAAGTCCTTCCCACTCCATGTGAATTGCAGCCACAGTCAGCCATAGAACTTTGGGTTGTTTATGTCATCTTCCTAAGAAACATAGCAGGACAATGTAAGGACTGAGGGACTCAGTGCTATCAAAGCTATACCTCTCCTCTTACAACAGCACCCCACCCTGGGTCACCCACTCTAGACACTCAAACTTCACTGTCCATGACAATCAACTGTTGATTTGTTGGACTTAGTCTAGGCCTTGTTTCAGAAATTCTGACCCAGATGGTGGGAGTTTGATACAATGGTTAAGAAATGTTGGGGGGAAGATTGGATAAAGAAATTCCAGGATATGAACTCTATGGAATACTACACAGCAGTAAAAAAAAAAAAAATGAAATCCAGTCATTTGCAACAAAATGGAGGAATCTGGAAAACATCATGCTGAGTGAAATAAGCCAGTCCCAAAGGGACAAATATCATATGTTCTCCCTGATTGGTGATAACTAACCGAGTACCAAAAAGGAAACCTGTTGAAGTGAAATGGACACTATGAGAAACAGTGACTTGATCAGCCCTTGTCCTGTTGCAGAACAGCTTACTATTTTATTCTTTTTGTATTTTCTTGTTTTACTTAATACCATTGGTTGAACTCTTTAATTAACACAGAAATATTCTTAGGTGTTTAAATCCAATTGAAAATTGATCCCTGTAAATAAGAGTGGGAATAGGAGAGGGAGGAGATGTACAATTCGGCACACATTCCCACAGACTTACACCTAAGAGTAAAGCTAAAAATTTGCTGTGCGACTCTGAATTCCATTTAGTTGGCAGGTACTAATGCAATCTTACATGTCAAAGTGAGCATATTAAGTGTGTATAGAGATAGGATTAAGTATCAAAGGGATCACACAAATAAGACCAAGTGTCTGCTAATAATAGATAGAATTAAAAAGAAGAGAATGATCCAACATGGAAAGCAGGACACCCAGTAGACTCTTAGAATGACAAATGCCCTAAACAACACTCTGGCCTCAGAATCAGCCCTTAAGGCATGTGGATCTGGCTGAAAAGCCTATGAGAGCATTTCAGGAATGGAAAGCCATGACACTCTGTCAAAACTATGATCTACACGAAGGATCACTCTGAGTGAGATCCCAGTAGAAAGAAAGGACCATCGAAGAAGGAGGTACTTTTCTCTGAAGAAAGGAGAGAACTTCCACTTTGCTTATTACCCTGTCTACATACTGACTGAGTTTGTGGACTCAAAAGGCTTCCACAGCCTTGGAAGCTCATGACAAGAGCCTCAGGTGATCACTGACATCATAAATAAGAGTGTCAATTGTTAAATCAACAACAGGAGTCACTGTGCACTTGCTCCACTTATAGGACCTCTGTCCTTAATGAGTTGTACTATGAAAATTAAGGGTAAAACTTTTCTTCAAACAGTACTTTATGTGTCTGTGTGGGTGCAAACTGTTAAAATCTTTACTTACTACAGAGTTGATCTGTATATAAAGATAATTAAAAATGAATCTTAATGAAGAATGGAATGTGAGAGGGAGTCAGAAGTGGGACATTTTGGGGGTGGGAAGGTGGGTATGGGGGAAAGAACCACTATATTCTAAAAGATGTACCTATGAAATTTATATTTATTAAATAAAAACTTTCTAAAAGAAAAGAATGTCGGGGCCTTCATATTTCATATAAAAGTGCCTTGGTTCAATTCCCAGCTCCACTCCTGATTCCAACTTCCTACTAATTAATAGCATAGGAGACAGCAGGTGATGATTCAAGTGGTTGGGTCCCTGTTACCCACATGGGAGACCTGGATTGAGTTTCTTGCTGCTGGCTTCAGCTTGCATCCCCAACTGTTTCAGACATTGGGGGAATGAACTAGATGATGGGAGCTTGTTCAGTTTTTTGCTCTCTTTGTCTATTTCTCCAAATCTTTCTGCCTCACAAATAAAGTTTTTTTAAAATTAAAAACAAAAAAAGCATAATCTAGTAAGCATGACGCAGGGCTCAGGGATCTGCATTTTGACAAGACTTCCGAAGAATTCTGATATAAGACGGTCATTCAATCTGAAGATTAAGGATGTTACTCTAAGAACCTGATTGTAGGAATCTGACCAATAATTTGACCTACAGTAAAGAGGATACAGGATCCCACTCACCAGGGATCTGTACTTTAGAGCAGAAGTTTATAACCTGCAGTATGCAAAGAGTTAAGGGGTCTGAACAGGATGAGAAATTATTGCTCTCTATTCCCTGACTTCTTATTGACGTTTAACATATCCTTCAACTCTGAATGTAGGAGACAAACTGCCGTGATGTCAGTGGGCCCCACCACTTGCTTACCCCCAGAAGGCCTTCCCTAATGCAGATCTCCACAAATTCTCAGATTTCCTAATAGAATGACTGCTATGAGGGAAATGAAATCAGCAGATGAAAGAGTTATCTGTGCCCCCAATGTCTATTGCAGCTGAAGTTACAATAGCTAAGATATGGAATCAACCCAAATGTCCATCAACTGAAGACTGGATAAAGAAATTAAGGGATATGTATACCATGGAATACTACACAGTGGTTAAAAAAAATGAAATCTGGTTGTTCACAAAACAGATGAAACTGGAAAACATCATACTTAGTGAAGTAAGCCAGGCTCAAAAGGACAAATACCACACTTTCTCCCTGACCTGTGATAATTGATAGAGCACATAAAAGGCGATCTATAGAAATAAAATTGACACTTTGAGAAGCAATGACTTTGAACAGCCCTTGTCTTGTCTGTTGAGAAACTTTTTCCCCACACTAATTGTTTGAACTCTTTACTTAACACAGAGTTAATCATATGTGTATAAATTTAATTGAAAATAGATATTAGTAAAAACATAAAAATAGGAATAGGAGAGGGAGGAGAGAGGGGGTGGGAGAGTAGGTGGGAGGTCAGGTATGGTGGGAAGAATCACATTCCTAAAGCTGTAATTATGAAATGTATGAAGTTTGTATTTCTTAAATAAAAGGTTTCTGGGGAAAAAAATGAGCCCCCCTCCCAAAAAAAAAAGAATGACTAGTAGATCCTGTCATTCAAATGTGTTAGTGGGAAAGAACAGATATTACTCTACCACAAATTGAGTATTTTGATAAGTACACTGGCTTCCTATTTGAGGAAACACATTTGATATTATGCATTTTGAAACATTATTCTGAAAAGAGACAAACAGACGCCCTCCCCCCCCCCCCCCCGCCCAGGGCTGCAAAGGAATCCATGGCATAGCCATCAGCTAAAGAAACCCCGTCTAACTCTTGTCATAAGGAAAGACAGTGGTACATCTCAGTAAGCTCATCAAATTCTGTTTGGGAAAAAATTCATTCTTCTCTTACGTCGTCTTATAATCTATTACAGTCATTTGAAAATCAAGAGCCCTCAATTTACAATAGCTAAGACATGGAGTCAACCTAAATGCCCATCAATAGAAGACTGGATAAAGAAATTAAGAGATGTTTACTCTATAGACTACTATACAGCAGTAAAAAAAAAAAAAAAAGATGAAATTCAATCATTTGGAACAAAATGGAGGAATCTGGAAAACATCATGCTGAGTGAAATAAGCCAGTCCCAAAGGGACAAATATCATATATTCTCCCTGATCTGTAACAACTGAGCACCTAAAAGGAAACCAGTAGAAATGAAATGGACACTATGAGAAACAATGACTTGATCAGCCCTTGTCCTGTCGAGGAACAGCTTACTATTTTATTCTTTTTAGTATTTTCTTGTTCTACTTAATACCATTGGTTGAACTCTTTACTTAACACACGATTATTCTTAGGTGTTTAAACTTAACTGTAAATTGATCCCTGTTAAAAATAAGAGTGGGAATAAGAAAGGGAGGAGATGTACAGTTCGGCACATGCTCACTCAGACTTACTCCTAATGGTAGAGCTAGAAACGTGCCAGGGGATTCCAAATTCCATTAAGTTGGCATGTACCAATGCCATCTTACCAGTTAAAGTGATCAGCTTAAGTTCATAATTGATCATAAAGATAGGATTAAGTGTCAAAGGCATCACATTAACAAGACCAATGTCTGCTAATAATAACTGATAAAATTAAAAAGGAAAGAATGATCCAACATGGGAAGTGGGATACACAGCAGACTCATAGAATGACAGATGCCCTAAACAGCACTCTATACAGCAGCATTTGGATCCGGCTAAAAAGCCTATGAGAGCATTTCAGGAATGGAAAGCCAAGACACTGTGGGGGAAAAAAAAATGGCCTAAATGAAAGATCTCTGTGAGTGAGATTCCAGCGGAAAGAATGGGCCATCAAAGGAGGAGGTACCTTTCTCTGAAGGGAGGAGAGAACTTCCACTTTGACTATGACCCTATCGGAATAAGGTCAGAGTTTGTGAAATCAAGAGGCTTCCATAGCCTTGGCAGCTCATCACAAGAGCCTCCAGCGATCACTGATGTCATAAGTAAGAGTGTCAATTGTTAAATCAACAACAGAAGTCACTGTGCACTTACTCCCCATGTAAGATCTCTGTCCTTAATGTGTTGTACTATGTGAATTAACGGCATAACTAGTACTCAAACAGTACTTTATACTTTGTGTGTCTGTGTGGGTACAAACTGTTGAAATCTTTACTTAATATATACTAAGTTGATCTTCTGTATATAAAGATAATTAAAAATGGATCTTGATGAAGAATGGGATGGGAGAGGGAGTGGGAGATGGGATGGTTTGCAAGTCAGAGGATGGTTATGGGGGGAAAACTGCTATAATCCAAAAGTTGGAGGGCGGCAAGATGGCGGAATAGGAACGGAGCACACGATTAGTCCGGAGAGAGAGACAGGTTAATATAAGTGGAGATACTGCAGGGTCAAGGAAGAGTAGGGGATGAAACAGCATAGGAAACTCTTCCGGAACTAGTGATTCACAGTGTACCTGCGTGGAGAGCGTGGGAGCCCAAGTTCGGGACACCAGCAGCAGACTCAACGCACCAGCGCTGGAACGCGAGGTGAGCCAAACCTCAATAGCCCGAGACACCAGCGGGGAAGCGGAAAGAGGAGGCTAGAGGGAACGAGGCTTGAAACTTCGTGGGGAAAAGTTCACCAGGCTAACTAGAAGAGAGAGAGGAAAAAAATAAAAAAAGCGACCGATACAGACACAAGTTTCTCTCTCTCCGCTCACCTCTCAAAGGCAAGCAAGACAGAGCAGGCGCCATTTTGGACATACGTCATAAACAGGGCGACCTCAGGTCTGCACCGGCCCTGAGCCTAGCAGGAAAACCTGACTCTGGGGGGAGGGGTGAAATAACAGGAGATTAGCATCTAACTCGGCAACCCAGTGGGAGATTTCAGGAGAATTGGAGCCCACACTGAGGGCAGCAGAGATTCCCTGTGTGGTCCGTGGGAAAGAGCTTCTGATCTCTGGCTCCTGTGGGTATATCATTTGCCTGCTAACTACCTCCAATTACGTTCAGCTGTGTGGAATTACTTCCCTTTTGAATCAAAAAAGAGAGAGATTTACCACACCTAACCTGGGAGTGTCATCTTTGACACACCCTCAGCCCTGAGGAACCAAACACAGCTCTCAGTCCACGCTCATCTCAAGCCTCTAAGGCACCACTGAAAGCAGACAGTCCACTTAATATAGAGCCATAGTGTAACAAGAAAAAACACCACAGTGAAGAAACCAAATATCTCCAACATGCCAAACAACAAACGCAAAAAACAAGCTAACAAGAACAAGGAAGACACTATGACACCCCCAAATGAAAAAGACACCCCAATTCAAGATTATGAAGATGAGGAGATTGAAGAAATACAAGAAGCAGATCTCAAAAAATTGATAAGAACATTAAGAAGTTCTCAAAAACAAATTCTTGAACTACAGAAATCCTTAATGGACAAGGTAGAAAATCTCTCTCATGAAAATGAAATATTAAGGAGGAATCAAAATGAAATGAAACAACTAGTGGAACAAGAAATGGTGATAATGATGAGAAATCATAATGAAATGAAGAATTCAATAGATCAAATGACAAACACATTAGAGAGTCTTAAAAACAGAATGGGCGAAGCAGAAGAGAGAATATCAGACTTAGAAGACAGAGAACAGGAAAGGAAACAATCAAATCAAAGAAAAGAAGAAGAAATCAGAAATCTAAAAAATACTGTCAGGAATCTACAGGATACTATTAAAAAACCCAACATTCGGGTTCTAGGAGTACCTGAAGGCATGGAGAGAGAGAAAAGATTAGAAGGCCTTTTTAGTGAGATACTAGCAGAAAATTTCCCAGGTTTGGAGAAAGACAGAGACATCCTAATACAGGAAGCTCGTAGAACCCCTAATAAACATGACCAAAAGAGATCCTCACCACGACACGTCGTAATCAAACTCACCACAGTGAAACACAAAGAAAAGATCCTAAAATGTGCAAGAGAGAAACGCCAGATTACTCTCAGAGGATCTCCAATTAGACTCACAGCTGACTTCTCTTCAGAAACCCTACAAGCTAGGAGAGAATGGCGAGACATAGCCCAGGTGCTAAGAGAGAAAAACTGCCAGCCCAGAATATTATATCCTGCAAAGCTCTCATTTATAAATGAAGGTGAAATAAAGACCTTTCACAGCAAACAGACATTGAAAGAATTTGTCGCCACTCGCCCAGCCCTGCAAAAGATGCTTAAAGATGTGTTACATACAGAAACACAGAAACACGGTCACCAATATGAAAGAAGGTAAAGGTAGGAAACCTCACACCAAAAGATCACAGGAATCTCAAACCATATATTAGAAAGTATCTTTGGCTAATGGCAGGGCAAAGTTACTCCTTCTCAATAGTCACATTAAATGTTAATGGCTTGAACTGTCCAGTTAAAAGACACCGATTGGCTGATTGGGTTAAGGAACAAAACCCATCCTTTTGCTGCTTACAAGAAACCCATCTATCCAACAATGATCCATACAGGCTGAGAGTGAAAGGCTGGAAAAAGATATACCACGCCAACAGAAATGAAAAGAGAGCGGGCATAGCCATCTTAATATCGGACAACATAAACTTTACCACAAAAACTGTTAGGAGAGACAAAGAGGGGCACTATTTAATGATTAAGGGATCCATTCAACAGGAAGATATAACGATTATCAATGTATATGCACCTAATTACAGGGCACCAGCTTATTTAAAAGACTTGTTAAGGGACTTAAAGGGAGACTTAGACCCCAATACAATAGTACTGGGGGACTTCAATACTCCACTCTCAGAGATAGACAGATCAACAGGACAGAAGATCAACAAGGAGACAGTAGATTTAAATGACACTATAGCCCAAATGGATCTAACAGATATCTACAGAACATTTCATCCTACATCTAAGGACTTTACATTCTTCTCAGCAGTACATGGAACCCTCTCTAGGATTGACCACATACTAGGCCATAAAGCAAGTCTCAGCAAATTCAAAAGAATTAGAATCATACCATGCAGCTTCTGAGACCACAAAGGAATGAAATTGGAAATTGGCAACTCAGGAATCCCTAGAGCACGTGCAAACACATGGAGATTGAACAACATGCTCCTGAATGAACAATGGGTCATAGAAGAAATTAAAAGAGAAATCAAAAATTTTCTGGAAGTAAATGAGGATAACAGCACAACATACCAAAACCTATGGGATACAACAAAAGCAGTGTTAAGAGGAAAGTTTATATCAATAGGTGCCTACATCAAGAAATTGGAAAGGCACCAAATAGATGAGCTTTCAAGTCATCTCAAGGATCTAGAAAATCTGCAGCAAACCAAACCCAAACCCAGTAGGAGAAGAGAAATAATTAAAATCAGAGAAGAAATCAACAGGATTGAATCCAAAAAAACATTACAAAAAATCAGCCAAACGAGGAGCTGGTTTTTTGAAAAAATAAACAAAATTGACACCCCATTGGCCCAACTAACTAAAAAAAGAAGAGAAAAGACCCAAATCAATAGGATCAGAGATGAAATGGGAAACATAACAACAGACGCCACAGAAATAAAAAGAATCATCAGAAATTACTACAAGGACTTGTATGCCAGCAAACAGGGAAATCTATCAGAAATGGACAGATTCTTGGACACATACAACCTCCCTAAATTGAGCCAGGAAGACATAGAAAACCTAAACAGACCAATAACTGACACAGAAATTGAAGCAGTAATAAAGGCCCTCCCAACAAAGAAAAGCCCAGGGCCAGATGGATTCACTGCTGAGTTCTACCAGACATTTAGAGAAGAACTAACTCCAATTCTTCTCAAACTATTCAGAGCAATCGAAAAAGAGGGAATCCTCCCAAATTCTTTCTATGAAGCCACCATCACCTTAATTCCTAAGCCAGAAAGAGACGCAACATTGAAAGAGAATTACAGACCAATATCCCTGATGAACATAGATGCAAAAATACTCAATAAAATTCTGGCCAATAGATTGCAACAACACATCAGAAAGATCATCCACCCAGACCAAGTGGGATTCATCCCCGGTATGCAGGGATGGTTCAACATTCGCAAAACAATCAACGTAATACACTACATTAACAGACTGCAGGAGAAAAACCATATGATTCTCTCAATAGACGCAGAGAAAGCATTTGATAAAATACAACACCCTTTCATGATGAAAACTCTAAGCAAACTGGGTATGGAAGGAACATTCCTTAATACAATCAAAGCAATATATGAAAAACCCACGGCCAACATCCTATTGAATGGGGAAAAGTTGGAAGCATTTCCACTGAAATCTGGTACCAGACAGGGATGCCCTCTCTCACCACTGCTATTCAATATAGTTCTGGAAGTTTTGGCCAGAGCTATTAGGCAAGAAAAAGAAATTAAAGGGATACAAATCGGGAAGGACGAACTCAAACTATCCCTCTTTGCAGATGATATGATTCTTTATTTAGGGGACCCAAAGAACTCTACTAAGAGACTGCTGGAACTCATCGAAGAGTTTGGCAAAGTAGCAGGATATAAAATCAATCCACAAAAATCAACAGCCTTTGTATACACAGGCAATGCCACGGCTGAGGAAGAACTTCTAAAATCAATCCCATTCACAATAGCTACAAAAACAATCAAATACCTTGGAATAAACTTAACCAAAGACATTAAAGATCTCTACGATGAAAACTACAAAACCTTACAGAAAGAAATAGAAGAGGATACCAAAAAATGGAGAAATCTTCCATGCTCATGGATTGGAAGAATCAATATCATCAAAATGTCTATTCTCCCAAAAGCAATTTATACATTCAATGCAATACCCATCAAGATCCCGAAGACCTTCTTCTCAGATCTGGAAAAAATGATGCTGAAATTCATATGGAGACACAGAAGACCTCGAATAGCCAAAGCAATCCTGTACAACAAAAACAAAGCCGGAGGCATCACGGTACCTGATTTTAGGACATACTACAGGGCAGTTGTTATCAAAACAGCATGGTACTGGTACAGAAACAGATGGATAGACCAATGGAACAGAATAGAAACACCAGAAATCAATCCAAACATCTACAGCCAACTTATATTTGACCAAAGATCCAAATCTAATCCCTGGAATAAGGACAGTCTATTCAATAAATGGTGCTGGGAAAATTGGATTTCCACGTGCAGAAGCTTGAAGCAAGACCCATACCTATCACCTTACACAAAAATTCACTCAACATGGATTAAAGACTTAAATCTATGACCCGAAACCATCAAATTATTAGAGAGCATTGGAGAAACCCTGCAAGATATAGGCACAGGCAAAGACTTCCTGGAAAATACTCCAACAGCACAGGCAGTCAAAACCAAAATTAACATTTGGGACTGCATCAAATTGAGAAGTTTCTGTACTTCAAAAGAAACAGTCAGGAAAGTGAAGAGGCAACCAACAGAATGGGAAAAAATATTCGCAAACTATACTACAGATAAAGGATTGATAACCAGAATCTACAAAGAAATCAAGAAAATCCACAACAACAAAACAAACAACCCACTTAAGAGATGGGCCAAGGACCTCAATAGACATTTTTCGAAAGAGGAAATCCAAATGGCCAACAGACACATGAAAAAATGTTCAAGATCACTAGCAATCAGAGAAATGCAAATCAAAACCACAATGAGGTTTCACCTCACCCCGGTTAGAATGGCTCACATTCAGAAATCTACCAACAACAGATGCTGGAGAGGATGTGGGGAAAAAGGGACACTAATCCACTGTTGGTGGGAATGCAAACTGGTTAAGCCACTATGGAAGTCTGTCTGGAGATTCCTCAGAAACCTGAACATAACCCTACCATACAACCCAGCCATCCCACTCCTTGGAATTTAACCAAAGGAAATTAATTTGGCAAATAAAAAAGCCATCTGCACATTAATGTTTATTGCAGCTCAATTCACAATAGCTAAGACCTGGAACCAACCCAAATGCCCATCAACAGTAGACTGGATAAAGAAATTATGGGACATGTACTCCATAGAATACTATACAGCAGTAAGAAACAACGAAACCCAGTCATTTGCAACAAGATGGAGCAATCTGGAAAACATCATGCTGAGTGAATTAAGCCAGTCCCAAAGAAAAAAATATCATTTGTTTTCCCTGATCGGTGACAACTGAGCGCCAAAGGGGAAACCTGTTAAGTGAAATGGACACTATAAGCAACAATGAACTGATCAGCTCCTGTCCTGACTTTAGATGTACAATGTAATACTTTATCCTTTTTAGTATTTGTTGTTGTTGTTGTGGTTCTAGTACTATTGGTTGAACTCAGCAATTAGCACACAATTATTCTTAGGTGTTTAAATTTTAACTGAAAAGTGATCCCTGTTAAATCTAAGAGTGGAAAAAGAGAGGGAGGAGATGAAGAGCTATGGGTTATTTAACTATGTGCTTATTTTCAAAGACTTGAATAATCACCTTGTAACAATGATCAGATTTGGTCTATGTTATGTCATGATTTTAAGGAATCTTATTTCAACCAGATATTTTGGATTTTGATATTGGTCTATTATGCTATGTTATATGTGCGTACATATTGTATGTCCACATGGGGAAATTTTATTAAGAGTTTTATTTTAAATGGCTTTTAGATAAGATTGTCCATAAATTTAAGCTGCTAAAATCAATCAAAGATACATTTTAATTTGTATGACCTGAATCTGTGTATCATATGTTTTAAACTTGTTGGTAGAAAGAAACTAAAAACATTTTATATGGTTGTGCTTAAGTTTACTGGTTAAACAAACTACACCATGTTAGATATTTAAGACGTGTTTTCAAATACATGATTCTTAAAATTTATAGAAGGCATTGGACCTTCCGGTAAATGTTTTGTTAAGTTCTTATCTAAGGGTTGAAACGGTTTGCTAAGTATTCATGTAATATTGCTATTGTCAGCAAGTGATCTAGGACTTGCTCCCTCATTTCTCTATTCTAAGCCCAACTTGTTCTTTCACTTCTCTATTCTCTTCAAGGTATGGAACTAATTCTATTAAGAAGGAATCTGTAGGATGCACAATTTAATCTTTAGACCTTATAAGAGATGGCTAACATTTTTCTGTAATAGCATAGCCAAAATAAGAACTTAACTAATAATCTCATAGCTAGATTCACATCGCCATCAGCGAAGTATACAGTAAGTAGAAAAAAAAAAACCTCCCTTTCAGACCAAAGGGAAAGAAAGTTTTAAAGTGAGAATATAATTTTCCTCATGGGCATTGTCTACCTTAGAAAAACTACTACAGAACATGCCTGTGACTATAGACTTGTAGTTCAGGCCACCAAAGATTAGAGATGGGACACGGGCACTCCCTTGACTTGCATCGTCTGGTCTGCTTTAACACAAACCAGGAGGAAAAGAAAGCTAGGCATCAGAAGCAATGGGTGGCAGGCCTATTAATGGCTGATCTGTACAGTGATCTGCCCTCAAGGAGACCCAACAGGCCAGTCCACTGCAGTGGCTTGCAATGTGGTAAGCCTGGGCTTCAGCAGAAGTCAGCTTGTGAAGAGCCCTGCCAAGACTTGGATCACTGGAAATGGACCTGCCCTGGAATCGAAGGATGCCCAGGTCAGAGCCACAGATCTTATTGGCTCCAAGCTGAAAAGCCCTTCACTCAGCCCAACTTCCAAAGTGACCACTGCAGTTGAGGGGACAGCCAAGTAGGGTCAGCAACATTGCAGGCAGAACTGTAAATTTCTTGTTAGAGATGCCACCTGCCTTTACCTGGCCAGCTCTCCTCCCAGGCCAGCCAAGTAATGAAAGTCAACAGAGTGCCTTCCCCTAGGAGGTTCACACCTCCCTTAGGATATACCCCATGTGAAGAGATAGATAGGTCTGGGCCTCTGAATTTACAAGGCCTAAAGCCCACCAGATTATTATCAAGCCCCTTCTATCAGGTTCTATTTGCCTCTCAATCAGAAAACTTAATTGTAGCTTAGACAGCACCTTTCTTAGCTCCTCTAATAATGACTCTGTCCTTTGTTCTAGGCCCTGTCTAGTGCACTTGGGCCTCATTCCTTTGTAATCATAACCTCTACTCTACCACCAATGGCTCTACTCCCAACCTGTGTGTACTGATGGTCCTCTTCCCCACTTAATGCTGTATAATTGTTCAGACCTGGTTAAGGCCACTCTTAGGATCATTGGTTACTATCCTCAACCTGTCTTTTATGACCTTGTCTAAATATGATCAGAGTCGGGGAACTTGGAAGGCTTCCATAGCCTTGGCAACTCATGACGACAGCCTAGGGTGGTTACTGGCGCCATAAACTAGAGTGTCAATTTGTTGGGTCAACAACAGGAGCCACTGTGCGCTTGCTCCTGATGTGGGATCTCTGTCCTTAATGTACTGTACATTTTGATTTAATGCTATAACTAGTACTCAAACAGTATGCTTCACTTTGTGTTTCTATGTGGGTGCAAACTGTTGAAGTATTTATACTAAATTGATCTTCTGTATATAAATAGAATTGAAAATGAATCTTGATGTGAATGGAAAGGGAGAGGGAGCGGGAGAGGGGAGGGTTGCGGGTGGGAGGGAAATTATGGGAAGGGGAAGCCATTGTAATCCATAAGCTGTATACTGGAAATTTATATTCATTAAATAAAAGTTAAAAAAAAAAGTTGTACTTTGCAAATTTATATTTATTAAATAAAACTTTTTAAAAAGAGTTGACAAGAAAAAAAAAAGAGAGATGGCAAAGATATGACCCTAAATTAAAAGGACTGAGAGTTTTCTTTCCATTAAAAGGTAATCAGAGTTTCAATGAAATAAAAGTATTATCATTCAAAAAAAAAAAAATCAAGAGCCCTACCTCCCTGTCCTAGACCAACACAGTGTGTTTGTGAGCAAATTACGTCAACTCCGAGTCTTGTTTCTCTGTCCTGTGAGGGAGTTGATGATGTGATTGACAAGGTTTTCCCAAAAACATAAGCATTCCGTTTCCCTGACCAACATTCCAGCAGCACTTCAGGACTAAAAGGTCCTGAAGGCACAGGCTCTGGGTGCATTTAAAAGAGGGACCACACACAGATTTTCCCTGGGTAGCAGACAGAACCTTCTCCTGCTGTAAGTAAAGCCTACTGAAAAGGTAGTTCTGGATTTATTCAAGTACTGACTCACTTGTAAAATTTCCACTTGATTTGGAATATAAAAGCACTTTAAAAAAAAAAACCATACTGGTCTAAAATATCTCCTTTCCTTCATTTTTAAAAATAGAAAAAACTTTGTCATTATATCAGAAATCACCTCTTAAAAAAAAATCTCAGTAGGTAAAAAAGAAGAAGAATTTCTTCAAAGTAGGAATATTTCAAAAGTTAAAACAGTACTTAAAGGTAAAAAGTACTTAAAGGTAGAAAGGGTAAATTAGAAAGCAAATTAATTTCCTATCCAAATTTGGCTCCTTTTTTCATGAATATATCAACCCCTTAAATGTCTGGAAACAGCTTGACAGCTAATTATTAAGCTAATGTTTATAATACTTACTCAGTAACAAATAAAGGCAATGTTTTTCCCAAAAGCGTCTGATACATAAATGATCAAAGTCATCATCATGATCCTACACTACTAGCCAACGGTTTGTGAAATAAATCCAAAGAAATTTTACATATGACACCAACACTTGATCAACCAGCACCTCTTAATGATTGTTTCTTCATTCATTATCTTCATCTTAAGGATGCTTAAGAAAGGTGAGCCTGAGAGAACAGTATTCTCAAAAGGCCTTTGGGGGCCGGCGCTGCAGCTCAGTAGGCTAATCCTCCGCCTGTGGCGCCAGCACCCCCGGTTCTAGTCTTGGTTGGGGTGCCGGTTCTGTCCCGGTTGTTCCTCTTCCAGTCCAGCTCTCTGCTGTGGCCCAGGAAGGCAGTGGAGGATGGTCCAAGTCCTTGGGCCCTGCACCCACATGAGAGACCAGGAGGAAGCACCTGGCTCCTAGCTTTGGATCAGCACAGAGCACTGGCCGTAGCAGCATCTGGGGGGTGAACCAATGGAAGGAAGACCTTTCTCTCTGTCTCTCTCACTAACTCTGCCTGTCAAAAAAAAAAAAAAGAAAAGGCCCTTGGGGTTAGTACTGTGGCATAGCAGGTAAAGTGGCCGCCTGCATTGCCGGCATCCCATATGGGTGCCAGTTCGAGTGCCGGTCATTCCACTTCTGATCTAGCTGTCTGCTATGTCCTGGGAAAGCAAACAGGAAATGGCTCAGTCATTGGGCCCCTGCACCTGTGTGAGAGACCTGGCGGAAGCTCCTGGCTCCCAGCTTCTGATCAGCACAGCTCCGGCCGTTGCGGCCATCTGGGAAGTGAACCATCGGATGGAAGATGTCTCTGTTTCTCTGTTTCTCTTTCTCTCTCTCTCTCTCTCTCTCTGCCTCTCAAATAAATAAATAAATAAATCTTAAAAAAAAAAAAAGAGCCTGAGATCTCTGCTGTCTCATGATTAATCAGTCACACAAAGGATGACCTTGAGCCCATGTTCCCTGTCAGAAAGGAACATCAGTGTGTAGTAGAATTAAAGCACAAAACACGTTCCCAACTCCATATCTTCTCTGTCTCGATACTCAGGGATAGTCTATCTGCTTATCTAAAACACATCCTTTCATTCTCACCAACAGCCTGGACCGCAGGATAAGTTTTCTAGGTCTCCTTTTACAGATGGAGGAAGAAAAAGTGAAGGCTCAAAGAAGCAAAAGAGGAAATAACTGGCTGAAGGTCACATGGCTGGAAACCAGCAGAACCAGAATTCATACCCAGAGCAGTAAAGCCAAGCTCTGTGTAGACACCATGACATGATTAAGACACAGTACCAAGAGGTGAAAATCGGAATGAAATCCACAGTTTTGCCCAGCACAACATTTCCAACCTCAATCACCCCCAAACTTAAATTCAAACTGCACTGTCAAGGTGTTTGTGTTATACACAGCTAGGGACTGAATCTGGTCTCCTAACCACAGGAAACAGAGTAAATCCTTCTACAGAGGTAGGCAGCACGAAATTCAACTGATGATTGTATTCAACCTGACAAGCCAGCATTTGCCAAAAGATGACTTAAGACAAACATAATAGTCACATTAAATATTCACAATTTTTAGAGTTTGATTCTAGTCCCACATTTGGTTATGGTGTTGTGTAACAAGGTACTCAGACCAAATTATCTTAGTTTCTATTAGAAATGTCTTCACTAAATTAAGATTTAATGTTGTGCCACACCTTTTAAAAAAGATTGAAAGAAGAAATCACCAAACTCTCTCCCATAAATCTATATTAATAGCAGGAATCCACTACATGACTCACTTGTTTTCCATACCAGGCCAGTTTTTGGAGAATTTAAGGCTAGAACCTTTTATAACAATTACTTGATGATATACTAGATATTGCCTTTTATTTTTAATTGACACATAACTGTATGCACATATAGGGTACAGAGTGACATTTCAGTACTTACATATAATATTTAATGCAACATTCAGATCAGGGTAACTGACACATCTATCTCCTCAGAATTCATTATTTAGTTGGGTTGGGAACAATCAAAATCTTCTATTTTGAAACATTCAATGAATTGTTGACAACCATAGTTACTCCCTGTGATCTAGACCATTAGAAGTTATTCTTCCTATCCAAACACAGCCCTGTACCTCCTAACCATCCTCTCTCCATCCCTCCCTCTCCATTACCTGAGGTTCTAGAAGCTACTATTCTCTACTTCTTTATGATCAGCCTTTTAGCTTCACATGAGTGAGAACCTGTAATATCTTTCTGTGCTTGACACTGTACCAACAACATTGCTGCAAATGACAGAATTTCATTCTTTATTGCTGAATAATATCTGTGTTGTGTATAGTGTATAAATATATTGAATTTTCTTATCCATGTATCCATCCGTGGATACCTAGGTTGATTCTGTATCTTGGTTATTATGAATATTGCTGCAATAAATATGCAAGCGCAGATATTTCTTTAACATACCAATGTCAATTCCTTTGGATACATACTCAGAAGTGGGATTGCTGGATCCTATGACAGTTTTTTTTTTTTTTAATTTTTTTTTTTTTTTGACAGGCGGAGTGGACAGTGAGAGAGAGAGAGACAGAGAGAAAGGTCTTCCTTTTCCATTGGTTCACCCCCCAGTGGCCACTGCGGCCATCGCACCGCACTGATCCAAAGCCAGGAGCCAGGTGCTTCTCCTGGTCTCCCATGCAGGTGCAGGGCCCAAGCACTTGGGCCATCCTCCACTGCATTCCCGGGCCACAGCAGAGAGCTGGACTGGAAGAGGAGCAACCGGGACAGAATCCGGCGCCCCAACCAGGACTAGAACCTGGTGTGCCGGTGCCACAGGCAGAGGATTAGCCTAGTGAGCCACGGCACCGGCCCCTATGCCAGTTCTACTTTCAGTCATCATTGTAGTTTCATTTAACCTGAAAGGCAAAAAGACAGAGAGACCATCCATCTGCTAGTTCATTCCTTAAATGTCTGCAACAGCCGGGACTGGGTCAGACTGAAGCCAGGAGCCAAAAACTCCATCTGTGTGTCTCATATGAATGGCAGGGATTCAAATACTCAAGCTATCACATATAACCTTCAAGGACACACATTAGCAGGAAGATGGATCAAAAGTGGAGGAGCGGGGACTTGAATCAGGATTTCTATGTGGGATGCAGGTATCCCAAGCAGCAATCCAACCAATGCCCCAAACAAGTTTGTTTCATAAGGAACTGTTTTCTATGTGTATATGATAATACTCAGAACTTTCAAGATACTCAATAAAAATCTCTGCTCAATGAATGACATAAAATACTGGTGAGTAGGATAGGCTCTGTATAACTTGCTTGGTGGTTAAAAATTCAAGGTCCTGAACTTGGACTCCATAATCCAAGAATCCTCTAAACACAAGTAGTTTATAGTTCAGTAACTAAAAGATAAATGACATTCAGGTTTAAGTTTGGCACTGACTGCTTATTTATTACAACAGCAACAAATATCTATTTGCAGGGACAATTACCAGCAGGAGACTTAAGAAATGTCTGATCGGGGCACCGATCCTGTCCCGGTTGCCCCTCTTCCAGGCCAGCTCTCTGCTGTGGCCAGGGAGTGCAGTGGAGGATGGCCCAAGTGCTTGGGCCCTGCACCCCATGGGAGACCAGGAGAAGCACCTGGCTCCTGCCATCGGATCAGCGCGGTGCGCCGGCCGCAGCGCGCCTACCGCGGCGGCCATTGGAGGGTGAACCAACGGCAAAAGGAAGACCTTTCTCTCTGTCTCTCTCACTGTCCACTCTGCCTGTCAAAAAAAAAAAAAAAAAAAAAAAAAGTCTGATACAAAGGCAAGAAATTGAAATACAAAATCCAGCAAAATTCTGAGTTGCAAATACTGTTTTTTTTTTAAAAATGTGAGTACAGATTAAATCTGGCATTTTAAATCCAACATCCCCAAATTAAATCACCAATATCCCAACTGTATGTCAAAGAACAGTAATGTTAAATAATGCACACTTCAATTCAAAGGCCTTCATCTGGATAAATTAATCCATGAAGTGCCCCTCTATGTTTCAACACCAGTACCCTAAAGCATACACATGATTTCTAAATAAACTTATTTAGCTACTGGGAAATGACTCAGCACATCTGGCTAATCAAGAACAATCCCAATACATTGTATTATGTATAGTAACAATCTCATTGAACTCCTCCAAAAGAATCTAAGGTTTTACTTACATTTTTTTAACAAATCTGCCCTAAGTTCTTCAGCTCTTAGGAACATGTGCAATGGTGAGGCACAGCACAGAAAGGAACATTTTCACCAGGGAAGAAGTAGATGTTCCACTTATGGAACTTTCCAGTGTTAGAAAGCATACTACATACTTAATGGTTAAGTTTACTTGGTGCAGTAAAGATTAAACTTGTCAATTTTAACATTGCTGTTACATCTGAAATAAACTTACGTGATGTTCTGGTAAAAAAAAAAAAAAAAGCATACTACAGCTACATCGTAAAGAAATTTTCCCTAGCTCCAACACCTAGTCATTGTGAGACATGGGACCCATCTCATAGCTTTACTTTCCTTATCTATATATAACATGAAGGAGCTGGACTTGAAAAGCATGGAGGAACTGTCACTGAAAAAAAAAATGAATATCAGGCAGGTGTCAGCCTACAGTTAAGCTGCCAGTTGGGATGCCTGCATCCCATGTTGTGTGTCTGCTTTCCAGTCCTGCTCCGCTTCCAATGCTGGCTTCCTGCTAAGGCTCCTGGGAAGCAACAGGCAATGGCTCAGAGATTAGTTTTCTAACTATTATCTGCTATTTGTGACAGTTATTTGACTACATAACCTTTGTCCTCCTCTTACATTTATTAGAATCCCTAAGTACTAACAACATGTGAGAAACCGTGAGAAAAAAAATATTGTAGGGGGACATTAATTTTTTCAGTTCTGTTATCCATGCTAAATGAGTAAATCTGAAGCTAAAATATCAAATAGAGATACTATTTATAAGAAATTAATCTGGCCGGCGCCGCGGCTCAATAGGCTAATCCTCCACCTTGCGGCGCCGGCACACCGGGTTCTAGTCCCGGTCAGGGTGCCGGATTCTGTCCCGGTTGCCCCTCTTCCAGGCCAGCTCTCTGCTGTGGCCCGGGAGTGCAGTGGAGGATGGCCCAAGTGCTTGGGCCCTGCACCCCATGGGAGACCAGGAGAAGCACCTGGCTCCTGCCATCGGATCAGCGCGGTGCGCCGGCAGCAGCGCGCCTACCACAGCGGCCATTGGAGGGTGAACCAACGGCAAAAAGGAAGACCTTTCTCTCTCTCTCTCTCTCTCTCTCACTGTCCACTCTGCCTGTCAAAAAAAATAATAATAAAAATAAATAAAAAATAAAAAAAAGAAATTAATCATTTGATGTTGTATACATGTGTTGAAATACTACAGTGTATTCCATAAATAAGTATAATCATTATATCAATTTTAAATTATATAGTAGAAAAATGATAAGGAGCTGGAATTTGACCTTGCTGATAAGACACTGATTAACATACCCACATGCCACATCGAAGTGCCTGGTTTGATTCCCAACTCCAGCTCCCACCAAGTGAAATCCAGAGAGGCAACAGGTGATGTCTTAAAGTGTCCCGCTGTCACCCACCTGGATGTCTTTCCCAGCTTTTGGCTCTGGCCCTAGCCTAACCCTGCTGGTTGCACGCATTTAGAGTAAACCATCAGATGGGATCTCTCTGTCTCTCTGTGTCTGTATGAGTTTCTCTGCCTTTCAAGTAAATTTTAAAAAACAAATTTAATAGAGAAAAAAAGAAAATTAGTTATATGACAACATAATAGACTAGAAACTTTGGTGCCTCCACTAAAACTCGGCTAGATGTGAAATGTACTGCAACACTTTGGATGGCTTACAGGGCTCACTAGACCACAGGAGTACTCTCTCCAGGCAGGCTGTGGTGAGGCTGAAACCAGGGCAGGCAGCAGCAAAAGAGCACTGCCTCCATCACCATGGACTTGGAAGACACAGCTGGGTGTGAAAAGCTGAACAAGCTGGCTGTGCAGCTCCTACTTTGAATCCTGAATTCTCAACTGTAGCTACAATGGTCTTAGGTTGTAGTGGACCTAGCTGGACTGAATGCAAATAATTTAAAAGGAAATTCTCTCTAGATTCCCACAGATCAGGTTCAACAAAATATGAACTCTTGGTTTACACTGTTACCAAACACATAAGGAAAAAAGCCATTCTCACTGTCTTAAAGGGATTAAGCAAAAATAAACTCAAAAGGACTCACACATTTAAATTATCAAAGGATACAAAATGAGGTTATATGAAATAATTACAGAAAGAATAAAAGAATATAAAAATAAAAAGCGTTCTGAATAAGAGGCCATTTTTTAAAACTGCCAAGCACTTACTTGGGGAAGAAAAACCTAAAACACCTAGAAATGAAAAATATTACAAACTGGATAGATGTTTACTGATTAGATTCAGAAGAGAGAATTACCACTCAGCCAGTAAATGTGGAATGCAGTAGAGACAGAACATGGAAACACGTGTTTATCCTAGCAGTTAAGACACCTGGATCCCATATCAGATTATTTATATTTCATTCCCTGACTCCAGCTCCTAAATCCAGCTTCCCACCAATGCACACCCTGAGACACAGTAGATGAATGATACCTCAAGTAGTTGAGTTCCTGCCTCCCAGACTGCAGACTTGGATTGAATTCTTGGGTCCTGGCTCCAGTTCCAGCTCAGCCTTGTTACAGGCATTTGAGGAATAAACCAGCAAATGGAAGTTCGTTCTGTTCTCTCTCTCTCTGTCTCTCTCTCTGTCTCTCTCTCTCATTTTCCCTCCCTCTCCATCCCTATTTCTCTGTCTCTCAAATAAAAATAGAGATGGAACATGAAGGTAAGAGACATGAAGGGCAAAATGAGACATTCTAAAACATATCTGCTAACAGTCACAAAATAAAGAGAATGAAAGAAAAGCAATATTTCATAATAATAATAACTCTAAAAATTCCAAAATCTGATGAAAGATGAGCCAGGTTCTCCAGAGAAACAAACATGTGTATCATAAGTCACTGGGTGATGTTATTATAGGGGCTTAAAAGTCCCACAACCCACCATCTGAAAGCTGCAAGAGCCAGTAGTATAATTCCAAGCCTAAAGACCTAAGAAACAGCAGAGTCAATGGTGGAAATTTCAGTCTGAGGGCAGAAAACTGGTGTCCTGGCTCAAGCAACCAGGTAGGCAAATTCTCTCTGTGCCATTTTGTTCTGTGGAGACCTTCAATAGATTGGCTGATGTCCACCCTTCAGTTGGCTAATTCAAATGCTAATCTGCTCCAGAAACCCCTTCACAGACACACCCAGAAATCGTGCTTAAAGGAAAACTTTGGCAGGGCCAGCACTGTGGCATAATGGCAAAGCCACCACCTATAGTGCTGACATCCCATACGGGGGCCGGTCAAGTCCCAGCTGCTCCACTTCCCATACAGCTCTTTGTCGTGGCCTGGGAAAGCAGTAGAAGATGGTCCAAGTCCTTTTTCAAAGGTCTCCACATGGGAGACCTGGAAGAAGCTCCTGGCTCCTGGCTTCCAATTGGCGCAGCTCCAGCCATTGCAGCCAACTGGGAAGTGAACAGCAGATGGAAGATCTCTCTCTCTCTCTCTCTCTCTCTACCTCTACTTCTTTCTTTGTAACTCTGACTTTCAAATAATATTTTTTTAAAAATTAAAGAAATATATTGCCATGCCATGACTCAGTCAAGTTAACACACGTTCATCACATAAACCCATCAAAACATAGAACATAAACATATAATAATAAATGTAAGCAAATTATAATTATTATTATAATCAGATTAAATAAAGTGATACCTTCATCTTTAATTTCATAGTGACATTAAAGACGAAAAACAAAAAAATCTTTAAAGGCAGCCAGATAGACGAGAGAATAATCACAAGGGTACAGATATTATAGCTATAATTAACTTTGCCACCCTGCCAAGCAACTCTAGGGATGAGCACACCCTTGTAAGACATTGGGTCTGCCCTTCTGTGACCTTGGCCATGCCCCACCAACACAGGGACCCATACAAGAATGGGAAATAGGCTGGTGCTTTCATGACCCTAGCCACCACAAACTGAAGACCAGTGGTGTCACAATCATGGACCACACCATGAACTGCCACTAAGACCTGTGTAGCCATGTGAGACTGGAGAAGCCCCCATACCCTATCTGATGCTGACATCAATTACAATGAAGGTTATATAGGTGGGCCACATTACGGTAACCCAGTGGAACTAAAGCTAAAGTAATCTACTAAACTGACACTTGAAGATACATTTTCAGGAAAAAAAAATCTTTTACCATAAAAGCTACCCTTAAAAGCAATTCAGACAACTAATTCATTGTATGCACAAATATCTCTGTAGGATCACAGAAGTATGAAAAAAGCAAGGTAATATATGCCTCCAAAGAACACAGTAATGCTTTACCAAAAGAACCTAAATAAAAGGCTACTGATAAAATGCCTGACAAGTCAAAAGAATGGTAAGGATAATTAAAGAGACTCAAAAGAATATAGATATTTAGCTTAGCAAAATAGCATATGCTAAGAATGAGAAATTCAGTAAACAGACAAGAACTGCAAAGAATCAAATAAAGAACTCAATAAGAAAATACAACTGAAAGCTTTAACAGACTAGATAAGCAGAATAAAGAATATCTGAACTTGAAGACAGATCTTATGAAATATATAACTCAGAGAAAAGCAAAAGGATGAGGAAGGTTTCCAAGATCCTGGGGGCAATATTAAATGGACTAATATTAGAACTAGGGGAATTCATGAGGGAAAGGAAAAGAGTAAAGGCATAGAAAATTTATTCAGTGAAATAATAACTGAAAACTTCCCCAATCTGAGGAAATGTACTGACATCTAAACTACAGAAGACCACAGGACCTCAAATAGACATGGGCAGAATAAATCCTCACTACAACATATTACAGTCAAACTGTCAAAAGTAAAACACAGAGAACTCTAAACTCTGTAAGAGAAAGCCCCATGTCACATTTAAGGCAACCCCCATTAGACTAACAGCAGATTTCTCAGTAGAAACCTACAAGTCAGGAGGGAATGGAATACAACAGTCCAAGTTCTGAAAGAAAGAAAACAAAATATTAAACCAAGAATATTAAATCCAGCAAAGCTATCCTTCATAGATAGAAAAAAATAAAGACACCTCAAGACAAGCAAATCTAATGTAATCCGTCACCACCAGGCTAGACGGGCATCGCAAAAGATGTTTAAGGATACCCTACACAAAGCAGCAAAACAAAGACAATTATCATGGAAATACATGAAAGTCTAAAACCTACTAGAAGAGCAAATACACAAAAGACAAACAGAAATAAACATGGGGTGGGCATTTGCCACAATGGTGCTCCAGATACCTGCATCCATATCAGTGTACCTGGGCTCAAGGGGCTTCTCTGCTTCTGATCTAGTTTCCTACACACACATACCCTGGGAGACAGTGGTTCAAGTGGTTCAAATGCTTGGGTCCCTGCCACCCATGTGGATTCTGTTTTGGTCTAACCCAGACATGACTGCTGTGGGCATTTGGAGAGTGATCAGTTAGATTGGAGATCTGTCTGCCCTTCAGATAAAATAAAAATAATTTTTAAAAGAAATAAACAAGCTTTATCAATAAAACAAACTTCCAAACTACAAAGACAAATAAGAGAAAAAAAGGAACAAAATCTTTGAAATAAATAGAAGAAATGTGTTTGAAATGACAGGACAGGATAATTAGTTATCAATAATAGCCTTAACGGGGACTAAAATCTTCAATTAAAGAAGACGGGATGAATGGATTAAAGTTCAAGACTCAACAGTATGCTCCCCAGAGAAAACTCATTTCACCAAAAAGAAACACAGAAACTGAAAGTGAAAGGATGGAAAAAGACTTTCTATGCCAAGGGAGACCAAAAGTGGGCAGAAGTAGCTATACTTACCTCAGATAAAGGAGATATTAATTCAAAAACTCTAAACAGGAACAACAAAGGTCACTATATGATGATCAAGAGATAATCAATTCAACAAGAATATAAAATGATTGTAAATGTACATGCACCTAGTGTTAGAGCACTTAAATGTATAAAACAAATGTTGTTACACATGAAGGGAAGACCATGGGAGACAGCAGTGATGGTCAAAGTAATTGGGTTCCTACCACTCAAAAGGGAGATTTGAAGTTACTTCTCTGCTCTTGGCTTTGTTCCAGCCCAGTTCAGGCCATTGGAGGCATTTGAAAAGGAAACTAGGGGATGGTATCTCTATGTGTGTGTGTGTGTGTGTGTGTTGGGGGTGTGTCTGTCTTGTAAAATAAATAAAAATTTTAAAATAATGGGACAGATGGGTTCTAACACAGTAATAGTGGAGGACTTTATTGTCCTCTCATCATTAAATGGATAATTCAGCATCATCTCCTCCCAAAAAACAATGAACAAAGACACACCAGGATATAAAATTAACACATAAAAATCAATAGACTTTGTATACACACCAAATGGACCTAACAGACATTTACAGAACATTCATTCAACATCTGTAGGATATTCTTTTCATCAGCACATAAAATATTCTCTAGTATAGACCTTATAATAGGCTTGAATCTCGATTTTAAAACATGAAACCATATCATGTAATTTTTCAGACTATAACAGAATAAAATGAGAAATCAACAAGAGAAGAAACTTTGGGAATTACAGAATTACACAAAGACATAAACTGATCAAATGCTAGTGAATGAACAATGGCTTGTTGAATAAATCAAAAAGGAAATTTGAGGCCGGCGCCGTGGCTTAACAGGCTAATCCTCCGCCTTGCGGCGCCGACACACCAGGTTCTAGTTCCAGTCGGGGCGCTGGATTCTATCCCGGTTGCCCCTCTTCCAGGCCAGCTCTCTGCTATGGCCCGGGAAGGCAGTGGAGGATGGCCCAAGTGCTTGGGCCCTGCACCCGCATGGGAGACCAGGAGAAGCACCTGGCTCCTGGCTTTGGATCAGCGCGATGAGCCGGCCGCAGTGGCCATTGGAGGGCGAACCAATGGCAAGAAGGAAGACCTGTCTCTCTGTCTCTCTCTCTCACTGTCTAACTCTGCCTGTAAAAAAAAAAAAAAAAAAGAAAATTTGAAATTTCTAGGCCAGGATTGGATGGTTACACTGCTGAATTCTACCACAGATTTAAAGAACAAATTCCAATTATTCTCAAGCTATTCAAAACAATTGGAAGGAAGGAATCCTCCCAAATTCCCTCTAAGAAACCAACATCACCCTAACTCCTAAACAAGAAAAAGAAACAACTTAGAGAAAGTGAACTATAGACCAATATCTCTGATGAACATAGATGCAAAAATCTTCAACAAAATATTAGCTAATCAAATCCAACAATACATCAGAAAGATCATCCAACCAAACCAAGTGGGATTTATCCCAGGTATGCAGGGATGATTCAACATTCACAAATCAATAAATGTCATACATCACATTAACAAACTGAAAAATAAAATCCTTATGATTACCAATAGACGCAGAGAGAACATCTGATAAAATACGACATCCTTACATGATGAAAACCTTAAAGCAAACTGGGTATAGAAGGAACATTCCTCAATACAATCAAGGCAATTTATGACAAACTCACAGCCAGCATCTTACTGAATGGGGAAAAGCTGGACGCATACCTACTAAGGTCCAGAACCAGACAAGGATGCCCACTCTCAACACTGCTATTCAATACAGCCCTGGAAGTTTTAGCCAGAGCCATTAGGCAAGAAAAAGAAATCAAAAGGACACAAATGGAAAAGGAGGAAGTCAAACTATCCCTATTCACAGACAACAACAATATATATATAGGGAATTCAAAAGATTTCACTAAGAGACTATTGGAACTCATAAAATAATTTGGTAAAGTAGCAGGATATAAAATTAACACATAAAAATCAATAGACTTTTTATACACAGACAATTCCAAGGCTGAGAAAAAACTTCTAATGTCAATCCCATTCACAATAGCTACCAAAATATTAAATACCTTGGAATAAATTTAACCAAGGAAGTCAAAGATCTCCATGATGAAAATTATAAAACATGAAAGAAATAGAAAAAGATACCAAAAAATGGAAAAATCTTCCATGCTTGTGGATTAGAAGAATTAATATCAACATGCCCATACTACCAAAAGCAATTCACAGATTCAATGTGATCCTAATACCAAGGACATTCTTCTCAGATCTAGAAAAAACAATGCTAAAATTTATATGGGAACACAAGAAATCCTGAATAGCTAAAGTAATCTTATGCAACAAAAACAAAGCCAGAAGCATCACAATACCAGATTTCAAGACATACTAAGAGCATTTATATAATCAAAACAGCCTGGTAATGGCAAAAAATAGACATTTAGACCAATGGAACAGAATAGAAACCCTAGAAATCAATTCATTCATCTACAACCAACTTATCTTTGACAAAGGAGCTAAAATCAATCCCTAGAAACAGAAAGTCTCTTCTACAAATTATGCTGGGAAAACTGGATCTCCACATGCAGCAGTATGAAACAAGACCCCTAACTTAACCTTACACAAAAATCCACTCAGAAAAGATCAAGGACCTAAATCTATAACCTGATACCATTGGCATACTAGAGAATATTTGGTGAACTCTTCAAGACATTAGCATAGGCAAAGACTTCTTAGAAAAGACCCCAGAAGCACAGGCAATCAAAGTCAAAATTGACAAATGGGATTACAACAAGCTGAGAAGTTTCTGCACTGCAAAAGCAACACTCAGCAAAGTGAAGAGGCAACCTTCAGAATGGGAGAAAATATTTTCTAATTATGAAACCGATAAATGATTAATATTCAGAATCTTTAAAGAGCTCAAATGGCCAAAAGACTTGAACAGACATTTTTCAAAAGAAGAAATTCAAATGGTCAACAGACATCTGAAAAAAATGTTCAGGATCACTAGTCATCAGGGAAATACTAATCAAAACAACAATGAGGTTTCACCTCACCCCAGTTAGGATGGCTCTCATACAGAAATCAACAACAATAAATGCTAGCGAGGATGTGGAAGAAAAGGTATCTTGATCCCCTGTTGGTGGGAATGTAAATTGGTGCAGCCATTGTGGAAAACAGAATGGAGATATCCCAGAAATGTAAAAACAGATCTACCATATAACCCAGAAATCCCACTCCTGGCTCCTGGTAATTTACCCAAACAAAATGAAATCAGCATATGAAAGAATGACCTATACCCCCTTGTTCAGTTGCAGCACAATTCACAAAAGCTAAGGACATGGAATCAACCCGGATGTCCATCAGCTAATGACTAGATGAGGAAATTATGGTGTGTATATATATATATATACACACACACACACACACACACACACTGTAGAATACTACTCAACAGTTAAAAAAACTGTCTTTTGCAACAAAATGATGCACCTGGAAACCACTGAAGCCATTATACATAGTAAAATAACCCAGTTCCCAAAAGGCAGATACTATATGTTTTCCCTGATCTGTGGTAACTAATAGAGTAACCAAAATGTAATGTATTGGAGTGAAATTGACAATCTGAGATTCGATGATTGTTTATAGCTGTTGTCTCTATGTTGAAGAACAGGCTTTTTTCTTCATATTATTTATTTGTTGAATTCTTTACTTAATGTAGGGTTAATCTTATGAGTATAAAGTAAACTGAAAATAGATCTCTGTAAAAATTAAGAGTGGGAATAGGAGAGGGAAGAGGAAGAAGGGTGGGAGTATGGGCAGAAGGGAGTGTAAGGTGGGAGCTATCACTATGTTCCTGAATCTGTATATAGGAAATACATGAAATTTGTATGCCTTAAATTTAAAAATAAAATAAATATGAATTTCTTTGAAACAAATGAAAATGAAAATATATCAATAGTCTATTTCACCTCACAATTTTTGTTCCATAAATTTAAATCTATTCTGAAATAAAATGTTAAAAAAGTAAAAACAAAACAAAGCATAAATTCATGGGATACAGCAATAGCAGTTCCAAGAGGGAAGTGCATAGCAATAAGAGTCTACATTTTAAAAATAGAAATATTTCAAATAAACAACCTAACTGTACATCTTTGGGAACCATAAAAACAAAAACAAACCAGACATAAAATTAGCAAAAGGAAAGAAATACCAAAGATTAGAGAAGAAATAGTGACTAAGAAAATAATATGAAAGACCAAAGAAACCAATGGTTTTTTGGAAGGATAAACACAATTGACAAACTATGGTAAAAAGAAAGAAGATTCAAATACATAAAATCAGTGATAAAAAAGGTAATATTATAACTGAGATACAATGGATCATTAGGGGGTGTTATGAACAGCTATATGTGAAAAATTGTGAACCTAGAAGAAATGAATTTCTGGATACATATAACCTACCCAAACTGAACTATGGAGACAAAAAACCTGAACCTGAGTAAATGAGGTTGAATCAGTAATTAAAAATCACCTGACAAAGACAAAAAGCTCAGAACTGGATGGCTTCACTGCTGACTTCTATCAAACCTTTAAGAAAGAACTAATACCAATTCTTCTCAAACTTCTCCAGAAAACTCAAAGGCAGGGATCCTTCTCAACTCATTCTATATAACCAGTATCACTCTGATACCAAAACCAGAATAAGACATAACAAAAACAGAAAACTATAGACCAATCTCTCTGATGAACATAGATGCAAAAACTCTCAACAAAACACTAGCAAACAGACTCCAACAACAAGTTTTTTAATCATTCAAAATTGATGTATCCAAGGATGCAAGGATTTCAATATACACAAATCAATAAATAGATAACATCAACAGAATGAAGGATAAAAAATCATGATTATGTCAACAGATGCAGAAGAAGCATTTGACAAAATTTAACATCCCTTCATGACTAAAACCCTGAACAAATGAGGCATAGAATGATCAAAGCTCATTATAATAAAGCTTATTTATGACAGACTCACAGCCAACATCATACTGACTGGAAGGATAAACACAATTTTATTTCCTCTAAAATCTTAAGCCAGACAAGATGTCCACTCTCAACACTCTTGTTTAATATTGTACTTGAAGTTATATCCAGAGCACTATGGAAAAGGGGTGCAGCATCAGAACTATAAACAAGTTCAGTAAAGTTTCAGGATACAAAGTCAACATATAAAAATCATTATCATTTTTATATAACAATAACAAATTCACTGAGAAATCATAAAAGCAGTCCTATACACAATAGCTACAAATAATAAAAAAAATTGCTCTGGAGTAAATTTAATCAAGCATGTGAAAGACATCTGCAATAATAAATGGATAATGTTGGGGTTGGCATTGTGGCGCAGGTTAAGCCACCACCTATAATGCTGGAATCCCATATGGGTGCTACTTCCGAGTCATAGTTGTTCCACCTCCAATCCAGTTTCCTGCTAATGCACCTGGGAAAGTAGTAGATGTCCCAAGTACTTGGGACCCTGCACCCATGTGGGAAACTCAGAGTTCCAGGCTCCTGGTTTCTGTCTGGCCTAGACATGGCTACTGTAGCCATTTGAGAAATGAACCAGCAGATGATGAAGATCTCTCCATCTCGCCCTCTCTCTGTAACTCTGCCTTTCAGATAAATATTCTTTTTTAAAAAAAGATTTATTTATCTGAAAGGCAGAGTTACACAGAGAGAAAAGGAGGGCAGAGAAAGAGAGAGAGGTCTTCCATATGATGGTTCCACACCCCAAATGGCCACAACGGCTGGAGATGTGCTGATCTGAAGCCGGAGCCAGGAGCTTCTTCTAGGTCTCCCATGTGGGTGCAGGAGCCCAAGGACTTGGGCCATCTACTACTGCTTTCCCAGACCATAGTAAAGAGCTGGATCAGAAGTGGAGCAGCCAGGACTCAAACTGGCACTCATATGGGATCCCGGGACTGCAGGCAGCAGCTTTACCTACTACACCACAGCACCAGCCCCAAATAAAGAATCCCTCAAACTGAATTATAAAACACTGATGAGAGAAACTGAAGACATACAAAAATAGATATCCCATGTTCACTGATTGGAAGAATTAATATTACTAAAACATCCACACAACCAAAAATGATTTTGAGATTCAATGCAATCTCCATCAAAATATAAATGACAGTCTTCACAGAACTAAACAAAAAATTCAATTCATATGGTAGCAAAAAAGAGCCTGAATAGCAAAGCAACCTTACTCAAAAATGACAAAGTTAGATGCATCACAATACTTGATTTCAAAAAAAATTACATATCTATAGTACCCAAAACAACAATAACAGACTTAAAGACCAGTGGAACAAAGAATTCAAGAAATAAATCCATGCATCTACAGCCCTTATGAACAAACATACCAAAAACAAAGTGGAGAAAGGACAATCTTCCATAAATGGTGGAGATATCCACATGTGAAACACAGATTTGATCACCCTATCACTCTATTCAAAAATCAACTCGAAATGGATCAAAGACCTAAGTGCAGGACCTGAATTATAAGATATTTGTAAAATTTAGAGATAAAAATGAGACAAAAAGGATCTCTTCCTTTTTGTTTTCTCCTCCACCCTCTTATATCCATCTGCTTATATCTTCAGTTGTACTTTGCTCTCTAGAACTGAGTTAGCCTTGTCACAGCCTTACATTGCTAGAACCTGCCTACACGGTGCTATTTAGAATTAGTAGGACAACATTTTTAGAAACACAGATGTGAAGATCTCGCCAAAGACATCCTCTTTGTTTTTTGTAAATATAACATTTTCTGAAAGAACTTTAAATGGTAATGTTGCTAAGGATTAACCAACCATATAAAGTACCTGAAAAAGAGTATAGGCAGAGGGGGCAGAGCCAAGATGGCGGAATAGTGAGGACGCACACTGGTAGTCCAGGAAAAGATAGGTTAATAAAAGTGAAGTTATGGTAGTCTCAGGGAAAGGCTCAGGGAAAAAACTGCAGGAGAAACTCTTTCAGATCTAGTGGATGTGACATGAATGACCTGCGGGGAGAGCAAGGACGCCCACGGCTCCGAAGCCCAACAGTGGAGTCTACACATCTGTGCTGGAAGGGGAGGTGAGCTCAGTAACCCGAGACATCAGCGGGGAAATGGCTTGAAGCCCCACTGGGGAAAGTTCACCAGACTAACTACAGGAGAGAGGGAAAAAAAAAAAAGGGGGGGGACCAGTATGGTCTCTCTCCACCCACCTCGCAAAGGCAAGCAAGAGACAAAGAGCAGGCGCCATTTTGGACATACATAAAAGGTGTGCGACCTCAGGGCTGTGCACGACCTCAGAGCTGTGCCCGCCCTCAGTCAAACAGAAAAACCTGACTCTGGGGGGGGTGAAATAACAGGAGGTTAGGACTTAGTGAATGGGTGGAGCTAATGAACTGAGGTGGTGAAAAAAAGAGACAGTGGGCGAGAGAACTCATGGAGTTCACGTGAGTACTCTCCAGAGACGCTACAATTCGGTAACCTTGGCAACCTGGTGGGAGCCTGCAGGAGGATTTGAGCAAATGAATGATATATCCACAAAAGCCTGAGATCAGAAGCTGACTACCTTCAATTCCGCTCAGCTGTGTGGCATTACTTCCCTCCTGAATCAATCAATAAATAAATAAATAGAGAGAGAGAGAGAGAGAGAGAGAGAGAGAGAGAGTGAGTGAGAGAGAGAGAGAGAGAGAGACAGAGAGATTTTACCACGCCTAACCTGAGTGTGTCACCTTTGGCACACCCTTAACCCTGAAGAACCAAGCAGAGTTCTCTGGCCACACCCATCTCAAGCCTCAAGCCTCTAAGTCTCCTCCAACAGCAGACAGTCCACTTAACACAGTCACCGTGTAACAAGAAAAAAACACCACAGCGAGGGAAGAAGAATCCCAAGAATATCTCTACAATGCCAAGCAACAAACGCAGAAACCGAGGAAACAAGAACAAGGAAGACATTATGACACCCCCAAATGAACAAGACACCCCAAGCCAAGATTATGAAGATGATGAGATAGAAGAAATGCAAGATATGGATTTCAAAAAATTTATGATAAGAACATTTAAAAGTTTTCAAAAACAAATTCTTGAACTACGGAAATCCTTACTGGACAGGATAGAAAATCTCTCTCGTGAAAATGAAATCTTGAGGAGGAATCAAAATGAAACACAGAAACTAGTAGAACAGGAAAGTGTTATAGTGAAGAGAAATCAAAATGAAATGAAGAACTCAATAGATCAAATGACAAACACATTAGAGGGCCTTAAAAACAGAGTCAGTGAGACAGAAGAGAGAATATTGGACTTAGAAGACAGAGCACAGGAAAGTATACAGTCAAGCCAAAGAAAATAAGAGGAAATTAGAAATCTAAAAAATATTGTTGGGAATCTACAGGATACTATTAAAAAAAAACCCAACATTCGAGTTCTAGGAGTTCCTGAAGGCATGGAGAGAGAGAAAGGATTAGAAGGCCTTTTTAGTGAGATACTAGCAGAGACCTTTCTGGGTTTGGAGAAGGTCAGAGACATCCTAGTACAGGAAGCTCATAGAACCCCTAGTAACCATGACCTAAAGAGATCCTCACCACGACACGTTGTAATTAAACTCACCACAGTGAAACATAAAGAAATAAATAAAAAATATTTAAATACATCTTAAAAAAAGGAGTATAGACAGAATTGAAACAATTCAGAAGACTCTTCCAACTCACTTCCCCTAAAATGGAATTTCCAGAGTTTTATGTCTCATCACAAACCCATCAGAGATTTTAATCTGTTTGCATAAATGTGTATTGGCAGGGAGTGGGCTGGTCTAGTCTTTATTCCAGCAAACTCATGGAAGTATTGGCAGATGTGAATAGGAAAAGAATACTAAGAATCTATAAGGAATACTTCGAAAATTTCATGAAAAATTTTTATTGTGAAAAAACTATGCATTGATTTCAAATTAGTTTTATACCAAAACTTATCTTTTAATCTCATTCCCCATGAACTTTCTGAAGTACCCTAATAAACTGAGATTGATCTATGTAAATATTTCAAAAATTTGCTTGCAGAAAGGAAGAGATAGTCCCTCAATTATAGAATGTTACATAAAAACTGGGGGCCAGTGCTGTTCAAGTCCTAGGTGTTCCACTTCCAATCCAGCTCCCTGCTAATGTGCCCAGGAAAGCAGCAGAAAAATGGTCCAAGTGCCTGGGTCCCTACACCCACGTGGGAGACACAGAGAAGACTCATGGCTACTGGCTTTGGATTGGCTCAGTTCTGGCCATTTGGGGAGTGAACCAGCAGATGGAAGACCTCTCTCTCTCTCTCTCTCTCTCTCTCTCTCTCTCTCTCTCTGACTCTGTAACTCCACCTTTCAAATAAATAAATTTTTGAAAAAAATTAGGCATAGATTTGCCAAAGAAATTTTGCACCAAAATAAATTTGTTTTAATTCTATTTTTCCATTAACCATTTGAAATACCATCATATGCACAAATTATACAAGGGTTTTTAAACTAAATGTGTCTATTATTTCCTGTTTTAAATTTAAGATTAATTTAATTGCCAAATATCTGCAACCATTATTTTTTTAAACATCCTAGATTCTAGATACAAAAATTGAAAGGTCAAATATTAGGAAATACCTGAATATATAACTTGAGAACACTATAATCTCCTAAATTTCACATACTGTGCTTTCATTTTTCCAAATAAATGTGATCATTGAAAATATTCATTTTCTTCCATTATAGGTAGAAATCAGAAAAATTAACTGAGAGAAGGTGAAATGACCAGAAAACACAGCACCCTGAGAAATAACAGGTGATAGCTCAAGTACTTGGGTCCTTGACACCCACAGGAGAGACCCCAGTTTTGGTCTACTCCAGCTCTAGCTGTTGCAGACATCTGGGGATGAACCAGGGGATGGAGGCTCTCTCTCCCTCTTCCCTCTGTCTCTGAAATAACCCTCTGGCTCTTCCCTTTAAAATAAATTTTTAAAGGTATAAGGGAAATTTCCAAGGTAATGGAAATGTTTCTATATCTTGTTTTAAGTGATGACTACAGAAATGAATAAAATCATCAAAACTGATAGAACTAAACTCATGAGACCTTTGCCTTCCTTTCTGCCCTTGCATATTTATTTGTGGTGGGAACACTTAACATGTATTCTCTTAGCAAATTTTAAATGTACAATATATTGTTATTAACTTGGCCTCCATGCTATAATCTCTCTCAAACACATTCTTCCTAAATTTTACAAACTTTATCTAATACCTGCTCAATTTCTCTGCCCCCTCTGCAGCTCTGGGTAAACCAGCACTCTACTCTCTGCTTCTATGAATTCAACATTATTAGATTTCACATGTAAGTGGTATCATGCAGAATTTATCTCTCTGTGCCTGGTTTATTTCACTTAACATAATGTCCTCCAGGTTTTTCCACATTGTCACAAATGACAGGAACACCATTCTTCTTTTTAAAGACTGAATATTACCCCACTGTGTGTATATACCCCATTTTTTTACCCATCCATCGATTTCACATCTTGACTATTGTGAATAGCGCTGCAATGAACATGTAAATGCAGATGCCCCTGTGACATGCTAATTTTATTTCCTTTGAATATACACTTAGTAGCAAAATTATCTTCTATTTTATGGCAATTACTCCTCCATAATTTTGTAAAGCATCTTCTATTTCAACCACCAGTCTTGTCAGTGCTTACATTTTTCCAAAATAATCTTAATATTTTTATCATCATTCTCAGTTGGTTTTTAAAATCACTCCGAGTTATCCTCTTGTAGCTTGCATTGCCAGTTGATTTACTAGTCAAACTATCATTTTCCTTTCCCATTATCAAGGCCAAAGTTTAACAAAACCAAAGAGCCGATCTGTGACCCTTTGGTGAACCCTGAGTTTCCATAGAAGTCTGATTCAGGGAGGGTGATTCATCACGGGGCTGCCTGCAGTCTACTGATTAGTGTTTCTGTCACCCTAATCAAATCAGCTGCCTTAATTCTTACAATAGCATCTGGAGACAGTACACTGACCAGTTTATGAAAATTCAAATGTATTCCCTAGCTTAGAAACTGAATGTGGAAAAAGAAATGCTGTCTTCCTATAGTCATCTTTGGTTTATTCAACTGTTCTCCAATCATTCATTTTCTGAGACTTTTTTTTATTGGCCCAGAAAAAAATGAAATATGTGACACAATGACAAATCATCTCCCCATGACCAACTGATCCACAACCAATCAAACCAGAAAACCTGGAAGTCTGGATACTTTTTGAAAATACAACAGCAAATTAATAGGGTGGTGGGTAATAAAACAGAGCAGTCAAATGGAGTTTTAGAAGAGAATAAAGCATAAGAAAGGCATAATAAATATAAACAACATTCTATGCTGAGTTTGGGAATAGCTAGAGAAGTTTAAGAGGTAGATAATGGGATTTTTGGATTAACCATAATCATTGTCTGTAATTTCCATTTAGCCAAAGTCTTGAGCTGGAGAATGTGAGACAGTTAACAACCTCAGGGAAGTGAAAGGAAATACTCTCCTTTTCATGTGGGGGAAAAAATAAACCAGTGAGTATATGCAGTGAAGATAAAAGAGAGACTTGGGTCATTAAAACCCGCATATGACAGCATTTTTCTAAGTAGTTCCAGTTCCAGTGAATCCAGATTATTGGCCCTGTCTATCTGAACAAATTTCGAGTCACAGCATAAACCATTATTTTACTTAACTCTTCAGTGGGTCCCTTTTTTTTTTTTTTTTTTTTTTTTTGACAGGCAAAGTGGACAGTGAGAGAGAGAGAGAAAGGTCTTCCTTTGCCATTGGTTCACCCTCCAATGACCACCGCGGCCGGTGCACCGCGCTGATCCGAAGCCAGGAGCCAGGTGCTTCTCCTGGTCTCCCATGGGGTGCAGGGCCCAAGCACTTGGGCCATCCTCCACTGCACTCCCAGGCCACAGCAGAGAGCTGGCCTGGAAGAGGGGCAACCGGGACAGAATCCGGTGCCCCGACCGGGACTAGAACCTGGTGTGCCGGCGCCGCAAGGCGGAGGATTAGCCTATTGAGCTGCGGCGCCGGCCTCAGTGAATCCCTTCTAAGACAACTAATAATACCCTAATTTGTTGATGGAATAATAGAAAGTTGATTCAAATAAGTGCTATAATATTAGATTAATGAAAATGCTGTGGAAATCAGAGGTAACTGTGGCTCATTCTAATCTGGGTGGAGGACAGGAAATTATAGAATATTACCCCAGAATTGTTTTTATGTGGGCCTTCAAGGATAGACAAACCTTGAAACTATTACTCTTTATTTGCGTAACATATACTCATAAAAATCATAAAATATACATTTTAAAAGTTCCATAAAGGGCCAGCGCCATGGCTCACTTGGCTAATCCTCCACCTGCGGCACCAGCATCCCATATGGGCACCGGGTTCTAGTCCTGGTTGCTCCTCTTCCAGTCCAGCTCTCTACTGTGGCCCAGGAGGGCAGTGGAGGATGGCCCAAGTGCTTGGGCCCTGCACCTGCATGGGAGACCAGGAGGAAGCACCTGGCTCCTGGCTTTGGATTAGCGCAGCACACCAGCCGTGGCGGCCATTTGGGGGGTGAACCAATGGAAAAGGAAGACCTTTCTCTCTAACTCTGCCTGTCAAAAAAAATTTTTTTTAAGTTCCATAAAGACAACCTATCACCTCACTGCTTACAAATGATGCTAGCAATAACATTTTTCCTATTTGTAGACACATGCAAATTCATAATCAACTATAGTGCCATTTCTGACAAGTTACTCATAACATGCAAAATGTTTATATCTTTCTGGTTTTTATTTTCAGGTGGTATCTCAGGTTTATATCTCATCTAACCAATTATTTCTAGACATTTAAAAAATTTCCAGCTCATTAATATGGACAGCTGTGTTCAAGCATCTTTCAACAATATATATCTTAGAGTACTTAGCAGATCATATCTTTGAATAGCCATCAGATTATTTCTTGAAGAATTCCTAGAAGTGGAATTGCTAAGAGCTGATATGTACTGATGTTCTCTTATCTCTATGATCTATCACCTTGATCTTGACTCTTTCTCCATGCAGCTACTGTGCAATTTCTCTCTTCCCCTTTCCAGAAGGGTAAATCAAGAGTTGCTCATATGTACTACCTCCAATTATTCTCCTCCCTTTCTCTCTCAAAACCATTACAGTCAGGCTCTTCCCCAAATACCGCTTCAAAACTGCTCTTGTCCAAGTAACTACTAACCATCCTCCCACTACTCTCACTTAAATCCAATAGTAAACTTCATTCATCATGTTTCTGATCATACAGTGGTATTGAGATAGACAATTACTCTCTCCTAGAAACATGTGAATTAACAGTATAACTAGTACTCAAACAGTACTTTATACTTTATGTTTCTGTGTGGGTGCAAACTATTGAATTCTTTACTTACTATATACTAAATTGATCTTCTGTATATAAAGATAATTGAGGCCAGTGCCGCGGCTCAATAGGCTAATCCTCTGCCTTGCAGCACCGGCACACTGGGTTCTAGTCCCAGTCGGGGTGCCAGATTCTGTCCTGGTTGCCCCTCTTCCAGGCCAGCTCTCTGCTGTGGCCCGGGAGTGCAGTGGAGGATGGCCCAAGTGCTTGGGCCCTGCACCCCATGGGAGACCAGGAGAAGCACCTGGCTCCTGGCTTCAGATCAGCACGATGTGCCGGCCGCAGTGCACTGGCCACGGCGGCCACTGGAGGGTGAACCAACAGCAAAAGGAAGACCTTTCTGTCTCTCTCTCTCTCTCTCACTGTCCACTCTGCCTGTCAAGAAAAAATTGAAAATGAATTTTGATGAAGAATGGGATGGGAGAGGGAGTGGGAGATGGAATGGTTGTGGGTAGGAGGGTGGTTATTGGTGGGGGAAGCCACTGTAATCCAAAAGTTGTACTTTAGAAACATATTTATTGAATAAAAGTTTAATAAAAATTAAAAAGCATGAAAAAAAACTTTTCACTTGGATTCCAGCACCCCACACACCTTTAGTTCCCTTTCTACTTCATTGCCCAATCACTCTGCCTGCTTATCCTACCAACATTCATTCCCTTGTAGTGCTCAGTAAGTCCCCCATCCTTAAATGCTGTTCCTTGCCAATGAGTTCTAACTAATATTTCTAGTCTAGTCCTTTTCTTTGAACTCAAATATCCAAACTCAGACCCTGGAAACTTGCCACGTCCAGAACTCAGCTGCTGATATCTATTCTTCTTGTTTTAAAAACAAAGCAAAACAGGCCGGCGCCGTGGCTCAACAGGCTAATCCTCCGCCTTGCGGCGCCGGCACACCGGGTTCTAGTCCCGGTCGGGGCACCGATCCTGTCCCGGTTGCCCCTCTTCCAGGCCAGCTCTCTGCTGTGGCCTGGGAGTGCAGTGGAGGATGGCCCAAGTGCTTGGGCCCTGCACCCCATGGGAGACCAGGAGAAGCACCTGGCTCCTGCCATCGGAACAGCGCGGTGCGCCGGCCGCAGCGCGCCTACCGCGGCGGCCATTGGAGGGTGAACCAGTGGCAAGGGGAAGACCTTTCTCTCTGTCTCTCTCTCACTGTCCACTCTGCCTGTCAAAAATAAAAAAAATTAAAAAAAAAATTTAAAAAAAAAAAAAAGAAAAACAAAGCAAAACAATTCCCCACCAGAGCATCTTCATTCTCTCTGTAAATGACAACAGTCATTCCAATTGCTCAAAACCTAAAATCTTGGGATCTTTCTAGATCTTTCTTTATGCCACCTTCAGTTCTTCAACAAATCTTGTTGCCTAGACCCGTAAAATATATCCAAAATCTAGACTCTTACCATCTCCATGGCTATTACTCTGATCCATTATTTCTGATCTATTTTTTAAAACTTTCATTAATTGCTTGTTTTCATTATATTTGAAATACAGAGAGACAAGGATAGAGATCTTTAATCCAATGCCCAAATGCCCACAACAGCCAGGCCTGGGTCAAGTCAAAGCCAAGAGCTCAGATCTCCAAGTGGGTCTCCTATGTGGGTGGCAGGGACTTCAGTACTTCAGCCATCACTCTGCTTCCCAGGGTGGGCATTAGCAGAAGCTGGAATTGGGAATGAAGCTAGAGACTTGAACCTAGACACTCCAGTATAGAAATCAGCCATCCTAAGTGGCATCGTAACTACTATAATCCAATGCCCATCCCTTTCCTAATTATTCAAAAAGCCCCTAACTTGTCACCCTGCTTTAAATCTATAACAAAGAGGCCTGAGTGATATTTGTAAATGGAAGTCAGATCTTGTCACATCTGTGCTTAAAATTCTACATGGCTCCTCAGTTTCGCTAAGAAGAAATACCAAAATTCTGACAATGCTCTTCTACATTGAATTCTATGCTGCCTTTCCAACCCCCACATCTCCTGGCTGACCTCATCTACATCTCTCCTAGCCATCTGGCGAAACAACCAGGTATTTATGTGCCTGCCACAGGACCTTTGCTCTGGTTGTACCTTTGTTATGCAATGCTCTTTCATCCACGTCTCCATGATCAGTCCCTTGCATCCTTCAGGTCTTTGCTCAAATACTAGTTGCTTACACTATGAAGTTCTAATTGACTACCAACTTTAAAAGTGTTCAAACATGGGGCCAGCATTGTGGCACAAGGGGGTTAAACCATTGTTTGCAACACTAGCATCCTGTATGGATGCCAGTTCATGTCCCAGATGCTCCACTTCTGATCTCACTCCCTGCTAATACACCTGGGAAAGCAACATAAGACAGCCCAAGTAGCTGGGTCCCTGCACTCATAGGAGACCTTGATGAAGCTCCTGTCTCCTGGCTTTGGCTTCATCCAGCCCTGGCAGTTGCACCCATTTGGAAAGTCAACCAGCAGGTAGAAGATTCTCTGTCTCTACCTCTCTCTGTAACTCAAATAAGTCTTTAAAAAGTCACTTCTCCAACTTTTACTCTTCCACTTATCTTTTTAGCCATTGTGTTTATCACCTTCTAATATTTTATGTGTATAATTTGTTTCTCTTGGTCCCCAAAAATGTATCCATAAAAGCAGGGGTTTTTTAAAAATGTAATTTAGTTACTGCTAGAAGATAGTTGATGTTAGATACATATTTAACACTTTTGACACAGACTGCCACTTTGCTTCTCAGGAAGTAGAGCTATTTATATAATTAAATAAGGCATGGACAGATGGTTCAGGCAGAGGCTATAGTTTTGACAAAGCCACTAGCATGCAAAAAACCAAGTAGTACACCTGTTGCCAGATGTTCCTAAGGCATCAGGGATGAAGATACAGGATCTACTTTAAAATAAGAGTCCATCAGGAAAGGCAACAGTTTACCTGAATGCACAGAATCAGCTTTCTCCACTACAAGAAATAAAAGGATAAAACGAAAACAGTGTTCCACGCTAGGATACTGATTGAGACACCAGGAAACTCAGGGAAAACTTAAACCACAAATGAGAAGTTTGGTAAAGTGCCACATTCTATTCAGGAGGGCAGCTGTGTTTGAAAGGGTAATGAAAACCATGTATCGACAAGGTACAGAGCTGGGGAACCTTGCCTCTGCCAAGAGCCATTTGGGTATTAATGATATCATTCATGGGCTATATAAAATTATTAACTTAAAAATTAGCCTGCTGTAGATTTACTGAATTTCAAGTCCTGCCTGCAGGTGCCTTGGTAGGCTAAGAGAAAATTATTTTATGGGCTGGTGTTCCCTACTCCTGTAATCAACCAACCCTCAAAACCTAAGCAGAGACCACCAGGGGCCAGTATTTGAGAATCCTAATTAACAAAAGGTGGCATGCTGGGGTGGGAGGGAGGTGCAGGGTCTCAGTTAAGAAATATGACTTCCACATTGGGGCTGGCGCTGTGGCACAGTAGGTTAATCCTCCGTCTGCAGCTCCAGCATCCCATGTGGGTGCTGGTTCTAGTCCCGGCTGCTCCTGTTCTCATACAGCTCTCTGCTATGGCCTGGGAAAGCAGAAGATGGCCCAAGTCCTTGGGCCCCTGCACCCATGTGGGAGACCCGGAAGAAGCTCCTGGCTTCGGATCAATGCAGCTCCAGCTGTTGTGGCCATTTGGGGAGTGAACTAGCAGATGGAAGACCTTTCTCTCTGTCTCTCCCTCTCACTGTCTGTAACTCTACCTCTCAAATAAATAAAATAAAAAATCTTAAAAAAAATATATAACTTCCACATCATGACCATCACTTGGACACTTTAGTTAAGGATATGGCTTTGATGTTCTGAGTAAATCTATGACACTATACTAACAGTAAGAATTTAACTACCATATTTGTTACAGTTTGAACACTTTGTCTCTAAAGTCAGGAGCTGCCAATGTGATAGTAAGAGGTGAAGCAGCCCTTGTCTCGACTGTTGAGGACCATTTTTTTTCCCACTCTTTGTTGAACTCTTTACTTAGTGTAGGGTTAATCTTATGTGTATAAAGTAAATTGGAAATAGATCTTTCTTAAAAATAATAGGAATAGGAGAGGGAAGAAGAGGAAGGGTGGGAATGCAGGCAGGAGGGAAGGTAGAGTGGGAAGAATCACTACGTTCCTAAATTTGTATATATGAAATGCATGACGTTTGTATACCTTAAATAAAAGGTTTCTAGGTTATAAAAAAGCAAGTTGCAGTATATTCAACATAAATATATACTTATAACTCTGAAAAAAATAAAGATGATGAAGCCATGAGGGCTCCTTCCTCATTAATAGGATTAATGCCTTATAAGAGGTGTCACTCAGTATTTGGCTAGCTTGCCCTATGCCTTCTGCCAGAGAGGAGGCAGCAGGGTGGCCCTCCCTGGACACCAAATACCACCACCCCTATTTTGTACTTCCCAGCCTCCAGAGCTATGAGGAATAAATGTCTTTTATATAAATTACCCAGTCTCAGGTATCTTGTTATTGGAGCACAAAATGGACAAGATAAGGTCTTAAAAGCAAAATAATACCCATGCTCCATTAAATACCCCAAAGTTAACTCATGAATGTTCAAATTCAATAAGCTTCATATGAATAATTTCATAAAGTCCACAGGATAATAAGAAGCCTTTTTAGATACTCGCAATTCAATTTTTAAAAAAAAAATGAAATCAGCAAATATTCATTGTGAGCTATTGTCTGTTTGGCTTCCGTACAACTTTAGATGAAAGATGCCTAATGATAAATAATTCAATAAAATATCATTAACAAATCCTTGCTTTTCTACCAACTACCCCTTATCTCTGTACCGCAGAATCCAGAAACAGGTAAAGAGAATTCAGCTCAGGTAGTTTTTCTTGACCAGATATGTTTCTGGAAAGGGGTACCAGAAAGGAAGGGAGGGAGTCTTAATCACACATAAATATAAGCGGCTCTTTATTTGTTGCTCAGTACTTATGCTGCTGTACAAAGCTCTCCCATAGCTGTTATCTGATGCCAACCCTTGTAGGGATAGAGGCCACAAAAACAAACTGAAAGGCTCTGAATTTAAACGCAGTCAGCCCTGAGAGGGCTCTCTGGTTGGTTTCTTTTCCCTGTTGCATTCATCAGAGGACGAATTTACCAACAGCCTTCGGCTGAACACAACCACCTGGATCCGGGCCAAGGGCAAGCAGCCGCGTGGAAACCTGGGCAGCAAGGTGGAAGGGTGGCTGGGCACCCGTGGGTTGCGAACATGCGGGCACTGCTGGGCAGCAGCTGGAGGAAGTTCGGTCATGCTGGCAGGGGGACAGACGAGTGGCTAACGAGCGAACCAAGCCTGCCTCTTCAGGAGACCCAGCTGCAGGTCTGTACCCCTGGCTTCAGCCTTTTCTTCCCCAAAGTGTCCTCGTCAGTTTTCAAACCAACAATGCCTATCTTTTTAGGATGTCCAGACTTAGTGACAACATCTTGCTTTTTGAATACAACAAAAATATGAATGCATTGATTGGCATAATCTAAACAGAGTAATTTAAAGTTGTATTTTTACAATGATACATTTAAGTAAGAAAAAAAAAAAACCTACTTGCCATAAACATAGCCTAAAAGACTTGATCTATCAAACATTAGGGAACACATGAAGCTAAGAATCAATATTTGGTGCCTTGATGTCACAGCTTTGTCCTTGCTCAATAAGCAATGTCTTTTTATACAAAATTAAGAGTCTCTTCAATTCTTGGCTGCGTAAGGAACACTGTGTCCAAGGAGTTGGCAGAAAAAAGGACAGGAGGGGATTAAGGAGGTTTTGTCTCTAAGGAGGGCAACAAGGGCTTTGCTTTGTCTGACAAGTCACCTAAGGAGTCTTGATCAGTGTTTGCAGAAACCTAAAACCAAAGAATTTTATGAGTGACACTGCTGACTGCACAAGAAAAGGGGCAACAAATCTCTTTTCTCCTTTTCTGGAAAATCAGCTGCTGAGACTGGCATTTAAGTTATCCGAACTCAACTTTTATATATATGTGTATACTGTGTGTGTGTATACATATATATATATATATATGCATACTGTTCATATATAAATTTATTCTTCAGCAGTTATTTTTAACTGGATGTTTCTTTAAAATATTCCCTGAAAAGTCCTTGAGTGAATGTACACATCAAAAAATATCAAGTTGAGACTTTGAGACTAGTGAAGAAACTAGAACATTTGACTAAAAAAGATATCCTTTCTCTACTAAAAAATTAATAATTTTCACATAATTAAATAAGCAAATGAAGAGTAACAAAATAAATCTGCTTTATACTTCTGTGCATCTCTTAACTGAGAAAAAAGGCAACTGTCCTAATCTGCTGTGTTAGAGAAACCTCCTAGAGCAACTTGCTATTTGGATAAATTTAACTCAAAGAATGAAGTCCTGATTTCAGCAGGGATTGTGGGATTTATTCTTTCCCTGGTTTTTGCAACCAATATTGACACCACCACAAGCGGCACGACTGTAAACAATACTACCTATTATATCTTTCAAGTCAAAATTAAGCAGCTTTACATTTCATGTACATGGAATTTACAGGGCACAGAAACTTAAAGGGCATAACAAAGAATTTCAAATCTCATGGCCACAACTGATCAGAAACTATGATCGCCCATATTATAAATAGAGAAAGAAGAAAAATGGGTTGTGAATAATGGTTCTTGTTTACAGGGATGAAGGAGTGATTGGTTTAAGTACTAGAAGAGATAACAGTTTTAATATTTTTTAATGATTCATGTTGAGGGACAAAACAAACTATAATTAATTCCCTTTTGACTCCAACTTGATTTCTTAATATTTATAGTAATTTAATGGCTCATCTACTCATATGCTTTTATAATCAGAGCCGCATATTGTGTCACAAGAGATTTTAAGTTAAATTGTGATACTGAAATAGAAAAAGAAAAAACAAAGAATCCGTAATTTAGAAATATAACTCAATAATCACACACATAAAAATGTTACTAAAATATCTTTTCAGAAAGCATATCAAAATATGAATTTAGGAATGACTGATTTTACCTTCACTATATTTTCTAACCTTATCTAATTTCTAGATTTCTTCTACCTTAGTGCTTTATTGTTAAATCTGACCATTTGCATCCCTGAGATATAAATATATACATACTTAATTCACCATATGCTTTGCACACATTATTTTAGTTATTTCTCATGATAACTCCTGAGGAGAAAATCCAGGCCCAGGGTCACATAGGTGTCTGAAGGTTGTATCAGAATTCAAACCCAGAACCCAAAGATAATGGGTAATCTAAAATACCTTAACTCATATCTAACCAAGGACAAAATACTGGGCAATATCAATATTAAAGACACCATTTAATTTTGCATCAAAACACACTCATCATTGTAAAGTCTTTGGAGATTAAAGAAAAAGATCACAAAAAGCAACACAAGACAAGTCAGTCTCCTAAGGACTTAGGACCAGCAACGTATTTTTCCCTCCAAAATCAGAGGAAGAACCCCAGCCCCAGAGTTTAATTTTTATGTTTCATTTTAAATAAGCATGTAGAGATTAATATTTTGCTTGCTTATTCCAAACATTAAGGGTTTAGGATGTTTGCTTTCCTTCCATTACAATGGATACAGCACTGAGACTGTCTCCTGTATGTTTTACATTAGAGAAATGTTTTCATACTTCATTATTTCTTCGTAGCTGTAGTAAAAGCAATGTCGATGCAATTAGAGTACTTTCTTCCTGTTGCTTTCCGATTTTACCCCTGAGCATGCTGTCAAGCCTATCATATTACTCATGCTTAGTACATCAGGAACCATCATAATTTTTGTGAGCTAGAACTACAAAATCAATACCTTTTATGTCACTTTTTATTGATCTGTAATTTTTTCTTTAAAATCCCCCCCAAAATGCCCATATTTATCCTACAAATATTGCAAAAGCAAATTTAAGGCATTTGAAAAATCTCACTCTTTAGAAGTGCCAGCTATCAAACCAGGAGTCAATGATTATTGATACGTGATATGAACTCACTATGAGATTTTGTTCCAGAAGTAAAGAACATGTAGAAGTTAGATTTGGGTCTATTTTTAAATAAGTACATAACTAGTAAAAATTCCCCGGAGCATTGTGGGACGGCATGTTAAGCCACCTGCAACACTGGCATCCCATATGGGTACCAGTCCAGGTCCATTTCTATACTTCTGATTCAGCCCCCTGCTAATATGCCTGGGAAAGCAGGCAATGATGGCCCAGGGACTTGGACCCCTGCACCCATGTGGGAGACCAGGATGGAGTTCCAGGCTCCTGGCTCCCGCCTAGCTCACAGACGCCCGGAGGGGCCCCGACGGCCTTAGCAACACCTAACTCCCGCCCACCCCACCTGCAGGGCGCCCAGAGGGCGAGCTCCACGCGGGAAGACGCAGAGCCCTTCCTGTGCACCCTCCTCCCGGCCACCGTCCTGCTCTTCCTGGCCTTCCTGCTGCTCTTCCTGTACCGGCGCTGCAGGCGCGCGCCGCCCGCGGGCCCGGGCTCCAGCCCCGACGCGCCGCCGGAGCACCCCGACGCTGCGACCCAGGCGGCCGACTTCCTGCCTGGCCTGCCCTGGGGCGGCGAGCAGGACTTCGCCTACTCCCCGCTGCCCTGGGACGCCTCCCTGCCCTCGCTCGGCTTCCCGCCCTCCTACGAGGAGGCCACCAGGAGCGCCCCTGGGGAGGAGGCCCCGGGGCCAGCCCCTCGCCGGGAGGACCGTCCACTCGGACCGGAGCTGCCGAAGTAAGCCGCGGGAGAAAAGCGGTGTTCCTCCCGCGGGACGCCCCACGCACCGTGAGTGCAGAAGGCCCCCAGGTCCAGCTGGAGAGGACCCGGACTCCGCCGAGAGGTGCGACGCCCCTGAGAAAGTTCTGTGTGCATTTAGGGGGAACGTAACACCTTGGCGTCCCCAGGGAGCCTGGGTGCCGCTCTGAAAGATGAGGAAACAGAACCGTGCCGGACCAGCGCTGGTGCTAGCTGTGACCTCCCCGGAAGCAGTTGTGGGGGGAGCAGGGTTGTCTCACGGTTCCACTTCCGGGTCAATGTTTCCAGGATGCACAGAGAGTTCTAGAAAGAGCAACGGCCATCTCCGGAGCGGCAGTGGGCGAGCGTGCGTTGTCAGTGATGGTGGTGAGGTGACCCCGTGAGCTGTGGAAGCACAGAGCTTTGCCGATGTGCGAGTTAAAAGAGTAAATAAAGCCCTCCGAAGTTACGTTGTGTGGCGTTGCTGTTGCAGGGCGTCCAGTGTGCTACCCACAGTGGGAGAGGGACTTGGCCCAGTTCCTCGGGAATGCGTCTCGCTGGAACATCACGGTTGTCCGACAGCGCTGGGGCAGGAGAGAGAGCCAGGACCCACTGTCCTGTGTCATTGTCTCGCAGTATTTCACTATATAGCACTTCGATTGTCATGCTGCAACCCTAGGCCCGCGTTTGCAGGCTTCACCAAGCGGGAGTGACAGCGGAGAAACCAGGTCTACACTGGAAGGTAGAGGCCGAAGTACTGGCTCCAGTGCTAAGGAGAAGCCGATTAGCTCTCAGCGGGTCCCTGGGGAGCTTGCTTTGTCAACAGCAGGGCTGGAGCCGAGAGAGGCGCAGTGGCTTGTCCCATGTTCCACGCTGTGTACCAAGCAGAGTGGAGGCCGGCAGTCTGGCCTCTGTGTCCTGGGCAGAAGCACACTCCGCTCTGCCTGGCGTGTGCTCCCTTGAAAATTGCCACAGTGCAGTTTCGGCCCGTGCTCCCCAGGCGGGCCAGGGTGCTCAGTAGGGCAAGTCAGTATAAGGGGAGGAGGGGGGAGTCTTTGAAATTAGGAAAAAAACTATGCGTGGATTTCCAGTTTTTTGTACTAACATAACCTGCCTTTAAACTCCATTTTGCCACAGACTTTTTGAATCCCTCTCGCACTGTTGAGTTGGGAATTGATACAAATCTCTGGTTTTCAGATAGAGAGGGAATGGATATTATCACTAGAAGGTGTATCAAAATACTCATGGAGGGTGACATGTACATGTCAGCGCCATAATTTTTAATAGGAAAACATTTTTGTTTGTATTTTACAATAGAAAATGCAAAACTAGACAATCCTTTGGCAGTTCCAAATGAACAAAACATAGTGGCTTTTAACTTTCGACAGGAACATTTTTATGCTAGATATGTAATGCTGTAAACTCTTAGGAAAACAACTAAGCAAGCAAAAATAGGGTGCATTTCTTTTAAGTGAAATCTGATAGAAATAATGGTTGTTTTTTTCGGACTAAAGCAAAATATAGCCTATTTAGGTGAAAATCAATATGCTTTCTTTTAGTGAAATTGGACTGAACAATTCTCTAATGTTCTTTAAGGGAAATGAACAGATGGAAATGAGAAGCTGAGCACACTGCCTTCTTTAGTTTTTGTTTTTGTTCTAAGAATCTAGTTCTGCGGGAGACTCGACTCTTCCAATTGCTATGGCTTCTTCCTTGCCAACAGAACCAGAGAACATCCATGTAAGGCAGCCTCGGCTCTGCTAAGCACCAGAGGTGTGTCAGACTGACTAATCCTGGTGGTCCTATCAGAGTCTCTCAGCAGAGACTGATCTGGCTTTTGGGATCTAAGGGGAGACCTACGAGAAAAATGGCATCTATTCTAGATAGTTTTCCTAACTATTAAAAATAAGCACATGCAAGGAAACACCCTCTTTGCTGGATATTATGTGTCTGCATGTGATACCTGGGTCTGCTGCAGCCATCTTGCAGCCATGAGGCAAGACCTCTGTCATGACTGGTAAGGAAATTAGTAAAGTAGAAATAAAACACCTGGGTTGATGACACTGTAGAGCAGCTGAGTTCACCCTGCCTGAGTTAACCTAACTAATCTTGTTAACCTAACCTATCTATATTTTAATAACAGAATACCTCTCCTTCTGTTTTAAGCTGTTCAATCTGGGCTTGCTACTTGTGCACAGAAGCATACCAACTGATATCCCCCCCCTTTTTAAAGATTCATTTATGTATTTGAAATAGTTACAGATAAGGAAAGACAGAGATCTTCCATCTGCTAGTTCACTCCCCAGATGGCTACAATAACTAGAGCTGGGCCAGGCAGAAGTCAGAAGCTTCTTCTTGTTCTCCTACATGGGTGGCAGGGGCCCAGGCACTTGGGCCATCTTCAGTTGCTTTTCCCAGGCCATTAGCAGAGAACTGGTTCCGAAGTGGAGCTGCCAGGACTCAAACTGGCATGTATACAGAATGCCAGTGTTCAGGACAGCACAATCATCCTCCATGCCACAACACGGCCCCTGTTATTATTTCTAAGGCTACAAAGCAGAAACATTGCCGTGTTTTAACATGTTCTGATACAGCTTATCTAAGTAGTCAGGGGTCGGGTGTTTGCTGCAGTATTTGGGACACCCACTTCCCATAATAGTGTGGGAGTCCTGGCTCCATGTCCAATTCTAGCTTCCTGCCAATGTGTAATCTGGGAAGCAGCAGGCAATGGCTGAAGTACTTGGGCTTCTGCTACCCATTTGGGAGACCTGGATGGAGTTGTTGGCTCCCAGGTTCAGCCTGTCCCAGCCCCAGCTGTGAGAAACACTTGGGACACTAAACCAATAGATAGGAGATCTCTGCTCCTCTCTCTCTCTCTCTCTCTGACTCTGCCTTTAAATAAAATTGAAAATAAGTAAAAACAAGTAACCAGTGCTAGGATACATTTAAAAAGTTATCTGTCATCTGGAGAGGGAAACATTTTATCCTATGGAGCCAAACTGCAGGAGTGAAGCAGATAAACTATAAACCCCTGAGTGCCAAACTATAACCCACAGGTCAACTCCCACCTGAAACTGTTTTTTGTACATCCTGCAAGACAAGAATAGTTTCCACTGAATAGTTTTTAAAAACCCCAAAAATACCTCATGACACATGAAAATTACAGCAATTCAAATGTCAGTATCTAGACATAAAGTTCTTCTACAACACAGCCATGCACCCTTTGCCATGGCTGATTTCATGATACAAGGTCAAGGTTGAGTAGTGGCAACAGAGACTGACCTTCAAGACCTAAAACTCTGTTCCTTCACAGAGAAACGCCACTGGCCTTTGCTGTAGACCTGTGGATTTAAACCCTGATTGCATAGGAGAATCACCTGTGGGAGCTTTTGGGACTACAGACACAGGTTCTCACTCAGACCAATACGATAGAAAAGAGCAGGTGCTTCTGATACAAAGTTAGCTGAGTGCGTTACTCTAGGTAGTGTGAGTGGATCACAAAGCACAGGTGAGCGTCAGTGGGGACACATGAGGGGCTTAGAGAAAGCTGGGTCTGCGCACACAGCTCCATGCCATCACTTGGAATCTAAACACACTGGATACTTTCGCCCTGAGGCCATCAGCCTGCTGTGCAGCTGCGGCCAGTTCCATTTCCAAAGTGGCATTTACAGGGACAACAGTGTAACCGGGGCACTCTTGTTTAAATGCTGACACAACCGGCAAACACAGGTAGGACTGGTTGTTAGCACTCCCAGAGAGACCAAATGGACTTGAAAAAAACCCACAGATACTCGTAGAAGAACTAAATTGTTCACAGCGAAGAAGTATTTTGGGAAGAAATCATTCTAGCCAGAACAGATTAAGGATGGGAAGGGATATAGAATGAGTGAGTAGAAAGTGGACAGTTTCACCACACTCTACACTGATCAGACGCTCAGACTGCTTTGGTAAAAAGGAAAGAGTGTGCTTTCAGCTCCAGCGTCCAAAAAGCTTGGGCGTCATTGTTAGAGCAGTGGAAAGCGGAAAAGTCAACAATTCCCCTAGGTCCGGTAGAGAAGTAGTGTCACAAAATAAACCAGCGCGCCTGGACTGGAGAGACAGACAGTGGGACCCAGAGGGTCCCGGCTTACCTGGGTGGGGACCTCCCGGAAGCGGTGTTGGGCAGGAAAGCCTGAGTGTGATCCAAGCAGTCCTGGAGGCTCGGCGTGGGCAGCTCTGAAAACCAGGACGTCCAGGGGAACTGTTCCCGGCAGCCCCCACACCTCCCTGAGTTTCCCCTCTGGGAGGTTCTCACGGTGACGTGCAGAGTAGTCCCCCTGTACTGCCGGCACCAGCCGGGGACGATGACCGTGTGAGCAGAGCATTCTACACCCCTTAACAAGGGCCTTCCTCAGCAGGAACTATCAGCACAGCCTACCCCGGGGGCTTTCCCAGCAGCTCGCTGGCCTGGGCGGGACATTTCCAACCTCAGCTCCCTCTGGCCTGCCACCTGGGGAAGGGGAAGCCTTCGCCCCAGCCCCTTTGACCATCCTGTCCCACCTGAGCGGGGAGAGTAAAACTGAGAACACATGTGAAGTTCGCAGCCTGGTAGCCAGACTCACAAGACTGAGACCTAAGCACAGAACTCCAGAATACCCCTGCCCACCCACGCCCCGCCACCACACCACTAAAGGCCTGTTCATTCCAGTGCCCTTTACCCAGGACGCCAAGTCTACCTTTAACAAAAGTTACTGAACGGCAGCATCACAGTTTCAACAGACAGAGCATCACAAACAGACTGGGAGATGGCAGTGATACTGGAATTATCAGGCCAAGGCGTCAAACGACAATGATTACTATGCTAAGCGCTATAATGGATAAAGGAGATAGCACACAAGCACAGATGACTAACAGGAGCAGAAAGATGAAAATTCTAGGACAAAATAAGAAACACAGAGATGGAAACCACTAAGATAAAAAATGCTACAATAAATGAGATTACCTCATTAGCAGACTAGATACAGCTGAAGGAGGAGTCTGCGTCTGCAGATCAGTAGAAACTTGAACAGAGAAAGCACAGAGAGAAAACTGAAAAGATAAACAGAATATTCAAGAACAGTGGAAGGACTAGAAATGGTATAACACACACACAATGGGAATAATAGAAAAGAATGGGAAGGAAGATTTGGAGCAACAGTGACTGTACATTTACCCAAATTAATGTCAGACTCCAAACCTCATACCCAGGAAGCTCAGAGAATCTCAGACCAACACGTAACATACTCAATCTACAGAAAATCAAAGAAAACATCTACAAACATGTCAGAGAAAAATAATGCCTTATTAATAGAGAAACAAAGAATTAAATCTAACTTCTCAGTAAACCTAACTCAGGCAAGCAAGTGGAGTGAAATATGTAAAGTAGTAAGAGAAAAAATACCAACCTGGAATTCTGTATCCTGAAAGCTATTATTTAAAACTGAGAGAGAGGGGGGCAGGCATTTGGCACAGTGATTAAAATGCTGCTGGGATACCCACATCCCAGAGCTGAGTGCCTGGGTTTCCGGCCGCTTCTGATTCCACCTTCTCCCCCAACGTGATTATTCTTGTGTGTTGAGGTCTGCTTATTCTCAACAGGTGCTTTTTTCTTAGCATGCCTAGAACAGGCATAAATACCTATCATGAGTAGATGTGTTGCCTTACAGAGATCGTTGTCTAGAAATACAGATAAATAGGCAATTCTTTAACTTGTCCTGATTAAGAATTAATGTAATACTACTGTGACAACAGTGAAAGCCCCATAGCTGAGAGTTAAGTTTTGAGGAAATTGTCCTGGGCAGGCTTTGGCTCAGCAGTTAAGATGCCAGTTGATTCACCCACATGCCATACGAGAATCTCCTAGATTTCAGTCCTGGATGCACTTCAGATCCCAGATTCCTGCTAAGGTATACCCTGGGTGGCAGCAGGTGATAGATCAAGTACTTGGGTCCCTGCCACTCACAAGGGAGACCCGCACTGACTTCTAGGCTCCCAGCTTCAGCTTGGCCCAAGCCTCTTTTTAAAAATCTTTATTAATATAAGGAGAACACACGTCATGTATTTCATAGGTACAATTCTAAGAAGGTATCCTCCCTCCCACCCTTCCTCCATCCCCCTCATTGCTTCATTTTTTTCTTTAATTTTCGCAAAAACAATTTCAATGCACTCTGTAATTACAGGCTTAATGTACCACTAACCATAATATTCAACAAGTAAAAAGCAGAAAGACCACAGTTCCACAGGAGCATAACCAAGGGCTAAAAATAACAATCAAGTAGCAACATGTTTATTTCATTACTATACATTTTTTGTAATCTATATTAACCACCACATTTCAGAGAAAACATGGAATTTGTATTTTTGGAACTGGCTTATTTCAGTAGGTATAATGATTTCCAGTTTTATCCATTTGTTGCAAAAGAATTTGATTCTTTCTTATGTCTGAGTAGTATTCCATAGTGTGTGTATGTATCACAGTTTCTTTATCCAGTTGTCAGTAGATGGACATCGGGGTTGATCCCATAGCTTAGCTATTGTGAACTGAGCTGCAGTAAACATGGGGGTACAAGTAATTTCTTCATACACTGATTTCATTTCATTTGGGTAAACTCCCAGGAGTGGAATGACTGGGTCATATGGTAGAACTATTTTCAGATTTCTGAAGACTCTCTATACCGTCCTCACAAGGATTGCACTAGTTTACATTCCCACCAACAGTGGAATAGGGTACCTTTTTACCCACATCCTCACCAGAATTTATTACTTGTTGATTTTTGGATGATAGCTACTCTAATGGGGATAAGATGAAAACTCATTGTGGTTTTTTATTTGTATTTCCACGATGGCTAATGATCCTGAGCATTTTTTCAAGTGTCTGTTGGCCATCTGTATTTCACCCTTTGAAAAACACTTGCTCCTTTGCCCATTTCTTAACTGGATTTTTTGTTGTTGTTGCTGTTGAGTTTCTTGAGCTCTTTATACATTCTGGATACTAATCCTTTATCAGATGCATAGTTTGAAAACATTTTCTCTCATTTTGTCAGTTGCCATTTCACTTGAGTGTTTCATTGGCTGTGCAGGAGCTTCTTAGCTTGCTGCAATCCCATTTGTCTATTTTTGCCTGTATTGACTGTGCTTCTGGGGTCTTTTCCAAAATATCTTTGCCTATTCCAATGTCTTGTATGTTTTCCTCTAGTAATTTGATGGTATCAGGTTACAGATTTAGGTTCCTGATCTAGTGTGAGTTGATTTTTCTATAGAGTGTAAGATAGGGTCTTGTTTCATACTTCTGCATGTATAGTTCCAATTTTCCCAGCACCATTTGTTGAAGAGACTGTGGTTTCTCCAGGGATTGATTTAGCTCATTTGTCAAAGATTAGTTGTTAACTTCTAGGGCTTCTTTTCTGTTCCATTGGTCTACATGTCTATTTTTGTGCCAGTACCAGGTTATTTTGATTATAACTGCTGTAGTATGACTTGAAATTTGATATTGTGATGCCTCTGGCTTGTTGTGTGTACAAAGGCTTTTGATTTTTGTGTGTTAATTTTGTATCGTGAAAACTTTACCAAACTCTCTAATAAATTCCAATAGTCTCTAAGTGAGTCTTTTAGCTTCTCCATATATATAGGATCATGTCATCTGCAAACAGGGATAATTTGACTTCCTCCTTTGCCATTCATAGCCCTTTGTTTTCTTTTTCTTGCCTAATCGCTGTGGCTAAAACTTTCAGAACTGTATTGAATAGCAGTGGTGAAATTGGGAATCCTTGTCTGGTTCTGGACCTTAGTGGTAATGCTTCCAACTTTTCCCCATTCAATAAGATGCTGGCTATCGGTTTGTCATGCAGTGCCTTGATTGTGTTGAGACGTTCATTCTATACTCAATTTGCTTAAGATTTTTATTATGAAAGGATATTGTATTTTATCAAATGTTTTCTCTATATCTATTGAAATAATCATATAGTTTTTATTCTTCAATGCATTAATATGACATATCACATTTGTGTGATTTGTGTGTGTTGAACGTTCCCTGCATACCAAGGATAAATCCCACTTGATTGGAGTGAATGATCTTTCTGATGTGTCATTGGATTCCATTAGCTAGTATTTTGTTGAGGATTTTTTCACTATGTTCACCAAGGATATTGGTCTGTAGTTCTCTTTTATCTTTTTCTGATTTTGGAATTAAGGTGATGCTGGCCTCATAGAAGGAGTTTGGGAGGATTCCCTCTTTTTCAGTTGTTTTGGATAGTTTGAGAAGAATTGGAATTAGTTCTTCTTTGGAAGACTGATAGACTTCAGCAGTAAAGCATGAAGCCTGAATCTGGCCCTGGGATGTTTGTTTATTGGGAGGGTCTTTATTACTGATTATTGGTCTATCTAGGTTTTTTATGTTTTTATGACTCAGTTTTGGTAGATTGTATGTGGCCATATATCTATCCATTTCTCCTAGATTTTCCATATTGTTGGCATATAGCTGTTTGTAGTAATTTCTGATGATTCTTTATATTTCCTTGGTATCTGTTATAACATCTCCTTTTTCATCTCTGATTTAATTAATTTGGGCCTTCTCCCTCCTCACCTTTTTTCCCCCTCTTTGGTTAGTTGGGACAATTGTATAAATTTTGCATATTTTTCAAAATATCATTGAACTTTTGTATCAGTTTTTGTTTCCATTTTATTTCTTCTTTAATTTTAGTTATTTCTTTCCTCCTACTAATTTGGGGTTTGGTTTGTTCTTATTTTTCTAGGTCCTTGAAACACATTGTTAAATTATTTATTTGATGGCTTCCCAATTTCTTGATGTAAACACTAATTGCTGTAAACTTTGTCAATACTGATTTTGCTGTATCCCAGAAGTTTTGATATGCTGTATTGTCATCTTCATTCATTTTTAGGAATTTTTTATTTCCCTTTTTATTGTTCACTCAGGAGCATGTTGTTCAGGCTCCATGTATTTGCAAATGATCTAGAGATTCTTGAGTTGTTGATTTCCAGCTTCATTCCATTATGGTCAGAGTAGATACAAAGTATTATTTTGATTTTTTTTAATTTGTTGAGACTTGCTTTATGGCCTAACATATGGTCTATCCTAGAGAAAGTTCCACACACTGATGAAAAAAATGTGTATTCTGCTTTTGTGGGATGAAATGTTCTGTAGATATCAATTAGACCCATTTGGGGCATAGTGCAAACTAACTCTGTTGTTTCTTTGTTGATTTATTTGTCCAGTTGATCTGTCCGTTGTTGAAAGTGGGTTGTTGAAGCCCCCATTATTATTTGATTGGAGTTTATGTCTCCCTTTAGATCCATTAACATTTCTTCTAAATAGCCAGGCACCCTGGCGTTAGGAACATCTATATTTACTATGCCACATCTTCCTGTTGAATTGATTCCTTAATCATTACATAATATCCTTCTTTGTCTTTTTTAACAATTTTTGTGCTACAGTCTATTTTGTATGATATTAAAGTGACTAGTCTTGCTTGTTTTTGCTTTCTGTTAATGTGGAATATCTTTTTCCATCTTTTCACTTCCAGTCTGTATCTTTGTTGGTGAGATGTGTTTCTTGTAGGTAGAAATAGATGGGTCTGTTGTTTAATCCATTCAACCAGTCCGTATCTTTTTTTTTAAAGATTTATTAATTTACTTGAAAGAGTTACACAGAGAGGAGAGGCAGAGAGAGAGAGAGAGAAAGAGAGAGAGAGAGAGAGGTCTTCCATCTGCTGGTTCACTTCCCATATGGGGACATATTGAACTCATCATTTCTAGTATTTCAGTTTGATGACTTTTCAATTTCTCTACCTCTAGGCAGAATTATTCATCCATGTCATACATAGATTTCTTTAACTCATGTATTTGCTTTTCTGTGTTTTCTTATAATTATTCTTTTGAATTCCTTTTCAGGCACTTCATCAATCTATTTGTCTTCACAGTCTAATATTGAACTGTTGTTGTGTTCCTTTTAGGGAGTCATATTGTCTTCCTTGTTAATGTTTCTTATATTTCTACATTTATTTTTTAGGAATTTGTAGAAACATTTATTTGTTTTCTCTTCTGACAGCTGTATGTTATGAAATATGCCTCTCTGGCTTAGTGGAGTGTTGGCTTCTTCTGTGGATATCCAGAGGTGTATACTGCATGGGACCAGGGAGCTCTGACCTTGTTCATAGGTGGAGCAATTCAGGGTAACACCCAAGTTGCACATAGTGGATCTCTATCATCAGCAAGAGGGAGTATTTGATCGCATAGGCTGGCATGATCATAGCATCAGCCCCTTTCTTCAAAGATGATCCACCCACCCAGAGTGAGTCCACAGTGCCCAGGAATTTTACCCACACAGGTTCATGGGCTGCACAAAGGATCTGTGCACTCCTCAGTCTCAGTGTGGAACCCTTAGCCTTTGAAGCCATGCACGGTGATTGCCCAAAGACCCAGCCACACCCTAATGCATGCCCTATCACAATCTCAGAATTTCCATTGTCAGAGAGCAAGGGATCCATTCTCAGCCCAATAAGCCACCCCCATCCATGGAAAGACATGGCATTCCTATAGTCATTTGCCTAACCAATAGGGGTTGCCTTGGAAAGTCGGGCCCAGGCACCTTGATAGAATGAAGGGAGGAAATTGCTTCACAGGCCTAAGTGGGTGCCCTGCCCCACCTCCACCAACTCTGCAGGCCAGAATCAAAGTCAGTGGGGACTGCGGAGTCATCCCTCTGATAAAATTCCCCAGTGGCACATAAGCCACGCAGCTTCCACTTGCCTTATTGAGATGGCATTTCCTCCATGGTTGTTGCCAGGTGCCTCATGCCAAGAAAATGGTGTCCCCTCCAGCCACTGGCTTTGGGACTCACTGGCAATGCCCTGCTCACAGCTGCGTGTTTGCACTTTCCCTGCTTCTCCACAGCATCTCTCTTCTCTTTGTAGAATTTCCACTGCAAACTTCTCTCCAACTGTGCCCTGGGAATGCTTTTCTTCCGTTATCTTTCTGTGGTCAGAATCAGTAGTCTTTTCCCTATTCAGCCATTTTGGATCACCCCAAGCCTAACTCTTGTGGACAGGTGGGGTGTGAAACAAGCAGGTGGAAGATTATACACATATTCTTTTAGGTACATCAAGAATTTAGTTTGGTTTAAGTGCTTTTGCGAATGTGTGCTATCTATTTTTTCTTTTTTAAAGGTTTACTTATTTATTTGAAAAGCAGAGTTATGTAGAGAGAAGGAGAAAGAAAGATCTTCCATCTGCTGGTTCAGCAATAGCCAGGGCTGGGCCTGACCCAAGTCAGAAGCCTGGAATTTCATCCAGATCACCCACATGTGTTGCCAGGGCCCATGCACTTGGGCCATCTTCTGCTGCTTCTCCAGGCCCATTAGCAGGGAGATGGATCGGAAGTGGAGTGGTTGAGACATGAACTGGTACTCATATGAGATGGCAGCATTGCAGGTAGTGGCTTAACTCACTGTACCAGAATGCTGACCAAGTGCACTATCTAGTTGTGATGTAGTTGTCTATTTTTACTCCAAAGGATGGACCCTTTAAAATCAATATGGTTTTCTCATAAATACCTACCACAGTCTCAGAAGTTATACCAAGCCTCACTCTGATTAAAATTGATATTTTAATTTTTAAAGGCATTTCCAACTTTAGAATGTAACTTTCATATCCTCAGTCCCTCAAATCAATAAATGTCTTTTAATTTTCTGAGGTCCCTAAGAAAAGTGGTTTGTTCACAGGTGCGCCTAAAAACACTCAATCACCATCCTTGTGTCTGATAAATTCTATGAGCAGCATTCATTTAACATTTATCAGTCAATTATGTATCAGACACAGAGCAAAGTGCTCAGCATACAAGGGGCTTGATGGTGGTTTTGTGTCTAAATAATGGATGGGTATTGTAAATCTCATCTAAAGTAAAGGAGAAGCCAAACAGAAGGAAAGATTACATTCCTTCTTAAAATGTCAAGTCACTACCCATTTTATACTCATCACATTTGACACTTGGTAACCATAAAAAAGAGCAAACACTTACTCATGTTGTGGGCACAATCAGGGTGCCAGAATAAAAGATGACTCAACAAAAAGACACATGATGACCAGGACCAAATTTTATGTCATAGCTAAAGTCTCCCAGTAACAACTGCAGCACTATGCAGAGCAAATACTCTTCAAGTTCTTATTCCTGAAAAACAAGTCACTGTAAATTTAGTGCCATAAAAACAATCTTCACAGGCCGGCGCCGCGGCTCACTAGGCTAATCCTCCGCCTTGCGGCGCCGGCACACCAGGTTCTAGTCCCGGTTGGGGCACCGGATTCTGTCCCGGTTGCCCCTCTTCCAGGCCAGCTCTCTGCTGTGGCCAGGGAGTGCAGTGGAGGATGGCCCAAGTGCTTGGGCCCTGAACCCCATGGGAGACTAGGAGAAGCACCTGGCTCCTGCCATCAGATCAGCGCAGTGCACCAGCCGCAGCGCGCCTACCGCGGCGGCCATTGGAAGGTAAACCAACGGCAAAAGGAAGACCTTTCTCTCTCTCTCTCTCTCACTGTCCACTCTGCCTGTCAAAAAAAAAAAAAAAAAAAACAATCTTCACAGATTCTGTAGGTACTGTAGGGACAGTTTGTGTCTGCTACATGACCTCTGGGGTCTCAGCAGGGAAGACTTGAGGTGACTCGGTGGCAGGGAGCAGGAACCATCAGAACACTTGCTCACCTGGGTGTGGTGGTTGATGCCCGCTGCCAGCCATTGCTTTGCTTGCACCCAACACCTGGCTCTCCAGGGAGAAGCTTGGGCTTCCCTTCAGTGTGGCTGTTAGAATCCAACAGGAAGGCCCCAAAGATAACTAGGTAGCAGCATTAAGGATTTAGCTTGGAAGCCAAACAGGATTATTTCTGGTGCAGTGCCTGTCCTGCCTAGGTTTTTAAGGAAGGGGAACACAGATCTTCACTTTTCAATGGGAGAAGAAGAAGAAGAATTAATGCATAAGAATAGCATGTTGAATAGAAAATAGCATTGCACCCAACTGTGGAAAACAAAATCTGCCACACAAGTATGGAATAAATCATCATACAAGTGCCAGGTGGAATCCTGGCTGCTCCACTTACAATCCAGCTACCTGCTAATGCACCTGGGAAAGCAGTGGAAGATGGCCCAAGTCCTTGAGCCCCTGCCACCCACACGGGAAATTTGGATACAGCTACTGGCTTCTGGCTTCAGCCTGGCCCACCCACAGCCATTGTGGCCTTTTGGAGGAGTGAAGCAGTGGATGGATAATCTCTCTCTCTCTCTCTCTCTCTCACACACACACACACACACACTCTAACTCTGCCTTTTGAATAAATCTTTTTTAAAAAAGAAAATCACCTAATGAATGAACAGTATTATAGACACTGCTTTTCTCAAATATTTACAAACCTCTTGAGAACACGGGGTGACTACACTTTCGCACACCTTCAGGTTGATCAAGAGCCAATGATTTGCTTTGTCCAATGAAACATGGATGGAAATGACTTAATTTAGGAAGCATTTGCAGTTAGTGCTCCTCATTATTCATAGATGTGGGATTTGCGAATTTGCAGACTGGAGAAAACATATTGTTGGCAGCTCCACAGGAAGCACTTCCAAGCACTTTCTAATCACTCACAACTCACAGCCACAGGCATGCACAACGTGGCGGGAAATTGAAGTCCCTAGTGCACACATTCCCAGCGTGGGTAGGAATTTTTTTAGCTCTCGTACTGTAAACAAGAGCTTTTTTTCATAGCCTATTAAAATGTGCCACGTTTTACACATTTTGTGATCTTGCTGTTCACAATGGCCAGAGTGCTGGCCATGCTCCCAAGGGAAAGAAGGCTGTGACGTGCCTTATGGAGAAGATGTGTTTGTTCAACCTCATTCACATGTGAAAGATGCTAACATGGGCTGTGGTCCAATGTTAATGAATCAGCCAGGCCTATTAAAGAAGGTATCTTTTTTTTTTTTTTTGACAGGCAGAGTGGATAGTGAGAGAGAGAGACAGAGAGAAAGGTCTTCCTTTGCCGTTGGTTCACCCTCCAATGGCCGCTGCGGCCAGCGCATCTCGCTGATCCGAAGCCAGGAGCCAGGTGCTTCTCCTGGTCTCCCATGCGGGTACAGGGCCCAAGCACTTGGGCCATCCTCCACTGCCTTCCCGGGCCATAGCAGAGAGCTGGCCTGGAAGAGGGGCAACCGGGATAGAATCCGGCGCCCCAACTGGGACTAGAACCCAGTGTGCCGGCGCCGCAAGGCAGAGGATTAGCCTGTTGAGCCACGGCGCCGGCCCTAAAGAAGGTATCTTCACAGAAACACATCCAAAACAAGGTTGCATATGGATCTGTTGAAAAAAGGAATGTGGCCAGAGCTCCCCTATCTCCCCCAGGAGCAGTGGTTCAGGATTCACTACTTCAGTATTCGCGGTGACCTTGTGACATTGCTAACCCAGAAGGATGAGAACTGCCTGCGATTACGACTGCAGGACAAACTAGCGAGCTCCTCCTGGCGGGGTGAGGGTGCAGGCACCTGCTGATGGAAGGGCACAGCTCTGCACAGACAGGGGGCATCTGAAAGAATCAGCCCCAGTGGGGACTTTGAGGACAGAGGGCAGGGAAGATTTTCTGCAGTAGCAAGACATCGACTTTGCTTGCAGCCAGTGAGATCTGAGGCTGTGCAACTCAGTCTTTCGCATCAAATACCTCCTCCTAAAATGGCACTTGTTGATTGAAGGTACAAATTATTTGAAAACAAATAAACAAGAAATATTTGTATATTAGAGTGGCTCTCCAATCACTCAGTCTCCACTTGGTGGACTTGGAAATGTGGCCAAGGGAACTTAGCTTAAAATTCTCTGTAAAGCTGTGCAGTCTGTTTCGTGGTATCGCATAAACATTGGTTAAGTACGAGCTAATAGAACCATACAAACATAACCTAGCAACAAGGAAACTAACTTGATTGTCTCAAAATATTGGTATAGAACTTGAACCTTCTGAATTTTATTAAGCTTATTCTAAGTGAAAGCCCATTATTTGGAAATAAGTCATTTTCTTTCTTTCCTTTTGTTCTTTTATGTTACTAATTACCATCTTTAAATACAGATAATTCAGCCTAATAATCTACTATTATCTCCTCTAATTGCATATTCTACAGCTATAGAATGATTTGCTCCAAATTCAGCTTCAGTTTTGCCATAGATAAAATTTTCCCCCCTTCCCAGGGGCATGGGCAACGGTTAAAGTTACTCTGCTGATTAAAACAACAACAGACTTCTTAACAAATAACAAATTATTTGCCTCTTAACAAAAACTTGCAATAAAATGAAATTGCATTCTCAACTTAGCAAAGTCACCTAAGCAGTGCACCACATCCATCACACAGTTAAAATATGCTTTAAAAAAAAAAGCCAACATGAATTATTGAGTCTTCACTAAATAATTCAAGCTTCGTTCTGCATAACAATAAATTGGATGTAAGCACTTAGAAAGTGTCATGTGTCCTCAGGCCATTGCACAGCTGTTGGCACAGGGAGGAGCAAGGAAAACATGGGTGCTATTGCTTTAAAAGCACTAGGTCATAAAGTTGTAATTATAAAATGCATGAAGCTTGTAACTGTAAAAATGTATAGTTCTGCATACATTCTTACAGACTGACTTCTAAGGGTACAGTTCAAAAACTTGCCATGGGACACCAAATCCCCATAAGTGAAGGGGGGGGGGCAGAGGAGAAGCATTTTAAGTGTTAAAATGATCATAGGGATAGGATTAAGTATTAAAGCAATCCTACAATTGGATTAAGTGTTTGGTAATAATAATAGATAGAATTAAAAAGAAGTGAATGCTTCAACATGTGAAGCAGTCCACACAGTGTCTCATAGAATGACAATCGCCTGAAGTAGCACTCTGACCTCAGAAATCAGCCCTTAAGGCATTCTGGTCTGGCTGAAAAGCCCACAAGAGCATTCTGCGCATGGAAAACCAAGACATTGTGGCAAAAAGTGTTCTACACAAAGGACCTCTGTGGTTGAGACCCCAGTGGCAAGAAGTAGTCATCAAAGAAGCAGGTACTTTTCTCTGAAGGGAGGAGAAAACTTCCACTCTGCTTATGGCCTTGTCTAAATACTGAGGGAGTTTGTGGATTCAAAAGGCAGATCATGTCGAGAGCCTCAGGTAATCACTGATGTCAAACGCAAGAGTATTGTTAACAACAGGAGTCACTGTGCATTAACTTCCCATGCAGGAACTCTATCTTCAATGAGTTGTATTATGAGAGTTATTAGTAAAACTTGTTCTCAAAGATTTACTTCGCTTTAGTGTATTAAGTGGAGGATATTCTTATGTCACATACGTTTTAGACAAGCCTAAGTGCCCAACACCATTGCTTGTTTCCTTAGGTGTTTCTTTAATTAATGAAGAAACTTGTTCTCAAACAAAAAAAATTATTATCACAAAAATTAAAAGAAAAATAAGAAAGAAAATAGGAGGAAGGGTGGGAGTGAGGTTGTGGTGGAAAGTGTCATTATGTTCTTAAAACTGTATGTATGAGATACATGAAATTTGTCCCATTTATATACATTAAAATTAATTTTAAAAATTAATTTAAAAAATTTTTAAAATTCCATTTATATGCATTAAAATTAATTAAAAATTAATTTTAAAAGTTTAATTAAAATTTTTAAAAATTAATTTAAAAGGTCATGTGGTAGGCATGTGGCACATGGTTAAGGTCCTGCTCCCAAGCGCCCACATGGGCATGTCACGTCCTGTGGGAGGGCCTGGGTTCTAGTCCTGGCTCAGCTTTGGATTCCCATTTTCTGCTGCTATGTGCCCCAGGAGGTGGCAGGTGTCGGTCCTAGCCCTTGGATCCCTGCCACCCATGTGGGACACTCTCCTAGGTTCAGCCTGGCAAGGCCCTGGCTGCTGTGGGCATTCGAGGAGTGGACCAGTGGCTGGGAGCTAACTCTGCATCTGTCTTGCTCTCTACGCATCTCTCTGACTTCCAACTAAATGAAAAGGAAAACTAAAGAGGAACGGAGGAGTGAGTGTGAGCTGCAACACAGCACAAGCTTGAAAACATTTTTGCTCAGGGATGGAAGCAAGTCACAAAGAATCACTTGCTGTCATGATGCCACTGACAAGAAATGTCCTGTAAACCTGTAGACAGCAAAATAGTGCCTGCCTAGGGCTGGGGGTTGGTAAATTAGGAAGCAGTGGCCAATGGTATGGAGTTTCTTCAAGGGGCGGGGTGACAAAAATGTTTTTTACATTTCAATACATCTCTTGATAACAATAAAGGCTGCGTCCCATCAAAAATGTTTAAAAAGCACTAGGGTCTGGCCTCCGCAACCCCTGGACTGCTAGGTCTGATGAGACGACTCGAGGGTCTGGGGACACCTCGGGGGAAAGGTGACGCACAGGACGGTTCGAGATTCTCTGTGGCCTGCTCCCCTCCGCTTGGTCCCTAAGCCACCTTCCAGGTGCGGCAAGCAGGGGCTGGCGCCCAGGACATCGCACAGGGGCAGCCCCGGCCCAGCGGCGGGAGCGCCTCAGCCGGTCAGCGCAGGCCACTCCTCGAGGAGCCAGCGGGGGTGAGGCCGTGACCTGCAGGGCCTCCAGCGCCGGCCGCTGCTCAGCCCTCCTCCGCCCCGGGCTGCCCAAGCTGCAAACTTCTGCGACTCGGTTCATTTACAAATAAGGGTGGCAGCGGAGGCTGGGACCCCCTCCCCAAAAGACGGGTCACAACGGACCCTGCCGTCGGTGCCGGGCTGGGCTCTTGCTCACCTGCACAGGGGACCAGGCAGTGAGTGCGGCCCGCGGCGGAGCTGGGACCGGGACCTGGCCCCTCGCGCTCGCGGCGCCTCCTGGCGGCCCGAACCAGGCGTGTGCCGCGGGCGCGGGTGTCCACGCAATGCGGGCGGAGGGTGCGCGTCGGCGGGGCGGGGACTGCGGGCCTCTGCTGGCCCGGCGCGCACACGCAGGCGAGCGGCCCGAGTGGCCCTGCGGCGGCGGCGCAGCTGACCAGGCTCTGTCCCCCACCCCCCACCCCCCACCCCCCCATGGCCGAGGTGCTGGAGCCAGATCCCGGGCCGCCCGAGGATGCGGCAGCCCAAGACCTGGAGACGCCGGTGTGGACGGCCCCGGAGGACGCGGGCCCCCAGGTAGGCGCCGCCCGCGGGCCGGGTGGGCGGGGGGCGCGGGCCCGCCTTCGGGGTGGCTTGCAGTGGGACGGGGATGAAGTCAAAAGTCGCTTTTGAAACGCTCGGAGCCCTACCCGGCGGTCCTGCGCAGTTCGCTCGTGGGTGGGCGCCGCCCCTCCCCAGCTGGGGGCCACCGCTGCTGCATTTGTTGCCTTTGCGGGAGAGGCGCCGCGGTGGGACCCTCGGGCTGAGCTGGGGTTGTTAATGCGACATGGAGTGGGCTCGAGTGCTCAGGCACACCCGGCTGGGCCAGCTAGGCCGGTCCTCTCCGGGTAGACCCGAGAGCGAGGCTGCAAGACCGGTACTGCCGACTTCTCAGACCTGCTTCTGGAAGTTGTCTCCGTTCCTTTTAGCCCGGAAGTTACGAGATCCGACACTATGGACCGGCCAAGTGGGTCAGCACGAGCGTCGAGTCCATGGACTGGGACGCGGCCGTCCAAACTGGCTTTACCAAACTCAGCAGTTACCTTCAGGGCAACAACGAGAGAGGTAAGGGCGGTTCCCCTTCTGATTTTTACCTATTGCACCTACCACTGTGTTTTCGCTAACAGAAAAAAATAACCCGACCATCAAAGTTGAGTTTTTCCAACCAGGACTTCCTCGAGACCCTTAGCGCAGGCTGCCACGTCATAACTTTGGGTTCTGCCTCTGCCACTGTTTGTCTTTAAAACTTCTCCTGAACCTAATTGTCTGAATTGTACAGAAAAACTAATTGACTAGATTGCTAATCGCCAGTTTCCCCCTTTCTCTCTAAAAAAAAATGTAGAATGTAGTCACCAAAAACAATCATTAGAAAGTGTTTAATGCAGGAATAGTTGAATGATTTTGGCATTATTTTTCTTACAATGAATATTATCTTCAAGGGAAAATACTTTTGTGGGTTGTGCAAAGTAAATCAAGAAACTCAGATTACTTCTTTTTTCAAAAAAAAGGCTCATTTTTTTAAGTGTCCTTAGTCCTCCAGATTTGCTTTATTTTTGTGGTGCAGAGATGAAAATAAAGATGACAGCGCCCGTGACGAGCTACGTGGAGCCTGGCTCGGGTCCGTTCAGCGAGGCGACCGTGACCACTTCCCTGTACCTCCCTTCGGAACAGCAATCGGACCCACCCAGGCCTTCGGAGTCAGGTGTCTTCATTGAGGACAGAGCCGGAATGACCGTGTTTGTACGGTGAGTGCTGGATAATTTATAGCTCTGCCGACTGCTAGCTTTAGGTGCACGCGCTCACAGATACAGCGTCTGTGCAGTCGTAGCAGGCTTTCCACCCTTCCGTCAAAACAGGTCTAATGAGTTGCATGGTGTTCTTCTTCTGGCTTGGTTTTGTGTGTCACTCAGGTCTGCCGCAAGATATAATCAGTTCATTTCATAAAAACGCATGCCATCTTTTCCACGTAGAAGACACAGTGCAAATTACATACTCCCCAGAATGGAAGATCCGAACAGAAATACTGTAAAGCGCAGTATATGGTACCTGGCTTAGTTGTGTTTTGGGGGGTGGTGGGCTGCTATAGCAACATACCATAGACTGGGTAGCTTGTGGAATACAATGTATTTGTACATTGTATTTCTCACAGTTCTGGATGCTGGGAGACTCAAGTTCAGGGTGCTGGCAGTTTCAATGTCTAAGGGCGCCTTTCTGTTTCCCAGACAGCATCTCCCCAATGTGTCCCTACATAGCTGTTCTCCAGGGTTTGGGGACACCTGCCATTTGTGGGACACCACTCTCGTGACCTCGTGACCTCCCAAAGGTCTCAGTACCTCAACAACATGGGGGCTTAGGTTTTCAACATATGCCTTTTGGGGAGACCTAACCATTTAGTCTACAGCTTTCTGCCCCGGTCTCAAAAATTTTGTCTTTCTCATGTCAAAAATCCATTCATTCCAACCCAGTAGCCCTGATTCCAGCATCAACTCAAACACTTACAGCCCAAAGACTGGCCGGTGCTGCAGCTCACTAGGCTAATCCTCCACCTGCGGCGCCGGCACCCCGGGTTCTAGTTCCAGTTGGGGCGCCGGTTCTGTCCCGGTTGCTCCTCTTCCAGTCCAGCTCCCTGCTGTGGCCCAGGAAGGCAGTGGAGGATGGCCCAGGTGTTTGGGCCACTGCACCCGCATGGGAGACCAGGAGGAAGCACCTGGTTCCTGGCTTCGGATCAGCGCAGCACACCGGCCGTACCAGCCATTTGGGGGGTGAACCAAGACCTTTCTCTCTGTCTCTCTCACTGTCTAACTCTGCCTGTCAAAAAAAAAAAAAAAGAGGCCGCCCGTCTCCCGCATCACATCCCAGATCAGTATGTGAAGTGTTGCAGACACCCCTATGGCTACACAGAGACTTCAGCGTCATTCCCCTTCTCGGTCAGGCCCATAAAAACAAAACAAAACAAAACAAAACAAACAAAAAAAGCCCAAAGACGCATCTGAATGTCATCCAAACCATATATGGATGAGGCTGAAGGTATGACTCATTGTAAGGCAAATTCTCTCCAGTTATACACAGCAAACATGGGATAGACTTCCAAAAGACAGTGGTGGAAACAGGCATGGGGTAGATAGTCCCATTTCCCAAGGGGGACCTAGAAAAGAAGAAATGGGTAACAGGTTGCAAGTCAGTGCTGCACCTGAAGGTTTGACGTTGATCTTTCTTGGCGTGAGGCACCACACTACAGATTCAAACTTGGCTGGAGGGGTTGGCTTCCCGGGTCTCCAGGCAGCCTGCTCACACTACAGCTCTCACAGGCTGGAGTTCCCTGCTTGCAGCTCTGCCAGGCGGGAATTGCCCACGGTGCTGTCCCGGGCGGGGGTGCCCTGATTCTATAGCTCCACAAGGCATTGCCCCAGCAGGGACACTGCACTGGCCCCACCCTCTCTGTGCCCCTCTGCACTGGTCGAGTATCAAAGGCTCTGGGCAGCCCCACCCTTCAGACTCTATGGAAGTAGCCAGTGTGCTTGCGTGGCTCGCACTCTCCATGATCTGGTGGAGATGGCACGGCACAGGTGCTGCCAGGGTTTACCACCTGGGTCCTCCACTACTTGTTCAAATGCCACTCTCCGCCTATTTTTTTGTTTTTGTTGTGTTTTTTGTATCCGTTGGAGCCTCCCTGGCTCACCATGCTGGAAATCACTGTGGATGCCTATTATTGGCCTTTATTTCATAGGAGATTTGCCCTGGCTGATGCATTTCCACAGCTTCAGCTCCATGAGTCTGATGACTCTCTAGGAATTGTCTCCAGATCTGATTCCCCTACTCAGTGGTCTTCTCCATCTGAGGGTAGGCGTTGGGGACCAAACTCAACAGTTCTGAAAATAAGCTTCCCCACAACTCCCCAACCACATCTCCTCTTAGAGTGCCTGTCTCAGTACAGGGCCTCATCAGCCTGGCAGCCTTCCCAGCAAGGAATTTTTTTTTAAAGAAAGATTCATTGATTTATAATTAAGGCAGAGTTATAGAGAGAGAAGGAGGGACCCAGAGAGGTTTTCATCCGCTGATTCATTCCCCAAATGGCTGCAGTGGCCAGGGACTGGTCCAAACCAATGCCAGGACCTTAGAATTCCATCCAGGTCTCACACAGAGTTGGCAGGGGCCCAAGTACTCTGGTCGTCTCCCACTGTCTTCCCAGGCACATTGGCAGGCAGCTAGATCAGAAGTGGAGCATCCAGGGCTTGAACCAGAGCTCATGTGGGATGCAGGTGTCTCAAGCAGCAGCTTAACCCACTGTGCCATAACACAAGACCCACCAGCAGGGACCTCATGGTCAGCACACTGTTCCCTGACAACTCCTCCCTAGAATAACCCCCTTCACCTAAAAAAATGGTTTGTGAATCTGTTCCCTTCTCTCCTTCCTCATCGTTCTCAGATCCTCATGGGGACAGCACATAAGTCACCTTTGGATACCCCAGTTGTCACCATGATGCCTGAAGACATCAGGCTGTAGTTGATCTCAGTTGGATTCTTTCTGACCATTTCACTTCCGTGGCCTCCCAGCTGTTCTCAGAGCCACCTGTCTTTTGTTCTCTTCTACCCTGGCACTCGCTGTGATCTTCCTGACAACAAAACCCCACATAGGGAGGGCATTTGGTACAGCAGTTAAGACACCTGTGTGATATGCCTGGGTGCCTCTGTTCCCGACTCCAGTTCCTGCCCACGTGCAACTCCAGGAGGTGGTGGTGATGACTCAAGTGTTCGGGTCCCTACCACTCAAGTGGGAAACCTGGATTGAATTCTTGAATCCTGGCTTCAGCCGGGGCCGGCCCTGGCTGTGGCAGGCATTTGGGGGAGTGTCTCAGAGGAGGGGAGATCTTTGTTTGTGTCTCTCTCTGCCTTTTAAATAATAAAATACGTTTAAAATTTTTTAAAAAAGAAAACCTAGCCTATTATCACATTTGAACATCTGCTGGTTTCCTCCTGCTGCTGGTGAGCAGCTCAGCCCGGTCGCAGGGTCCACGGTCCCCTTTACAGGGTGGCCGAGCCCTGGCTCCCAGCCCCTGCTCCCCTCCCTGGAGTTCCCTGCCCCCTCACCCTTCCCTGAACACGCGGTGATCTTCCCCATCTCTTTGCCTTGACCTCCAGCCAGGTACTCAACTTCTCCTTTCGGAAACCCCATCTGTCAAATGCATATAACTGCAGTAGGTACCTGTCTTCTAGGGCTGCCATGAAGATCGAATAAGCTAATTTGTGCAAAACACTCAGAATGTGCTCACCATTTCTACCAGCTTCAGTCCTTCTCTCTCCCTGGAGACCCCACTTCCATCCCACAGGACAAGAGACATCATTTATGTGATGCCACCTTCAGTTTCTTCTGTCAGCCAGCTCCTCTGTCCTGGCGCCCTCCCCTCTGTTATTCTGAATCACAGTGGCCTATTTGTGGACTTAACTTCCTCAAGATATGACGATATGTTACTATGTCCACACATTCCAGCTCCAACAAGGCAGCTGCATAGGGTGGGGATGGGACTACAGCATATGTTTCATACTGAATAAAGTAGGAGATACGTCATTGTAGAATGGCATGTATCCAGAAAACAAAAGATCTCTCATTAGGGGTTGAAGATAGGATTTTGAGGAAAATGTGGAATTGGAAAGCTAATTCCCTTAAAACACAGCATACTAAGCCTTGGCTATTCACTGAGGAAACAAATATTAAATTTAGGAGCCAAAATATTTCACATGGTTCAGAATTAGATGCAATTGATAATGATGAAAATTACTGAACAGAAGTTGTACCAATTCATCTGCCATGTTTTCTTTTTTTAAACCATCACGTTATGCACTATATGTATAGATCTGCATATATACATATAATATGCAAATAAAGTGGTTTATATACATAAAAATTTTTCTTGAGAGGCAGAGGAGAGAGAGAGAGACTATTTGTTAATTCATTCCCCAAATGCGTACAACTGCTGGGGCAGGGACAAAGCTGGGAGCCAGGAGCTTAATCCAGGTCTTCCACGAGGGGGCAGGAACTCGCTTATTCGAGCCATCACTGCTGCCTCCCAGGGTCAGCATTAGCAGGAAGCTGGAGTCAGGAGCAGGAGCCAGCACTCTGGTGTGGAAAATGGGTGTCGTAACCACTAGGCTGAACCCCCACTGCCCATATTTTAGTTTGTGCACATGTACATACGAGACACCAACACAGTCAGTAGGGATTTCCAGGGAACACCATGCTCGTGGTGACGCCAGTGATTTGGCTGTAGAACCGACACGGTTTGGGCCTAAATCCCACCTGAAGCATGGTGGTGCTGATTTGTTTATAGGAACACATTGATTAATAAAATACATTCCAAATAAGGTGTATTAGGAGTGTGTTTGCTTCTCGGTATGTCTTATTCTTTGCTTTTAAAGCCACATTCATTGCACTTGTATGCTAGCAGCTCAGCTTGTCAGTGTGCTGTCTTGATTTCATCTCAGGATGTTTCTGTTTACATGGTTAAAAATCTACACCTAAAACTTCTTTTTTGTTTTAAGATCTTTTGACTGTCTGCTCTTTCTCATCCCCGTAGTAGCTTCCTTTGCAGCTCCTCCCTGCCGGTTGATTCGATGTACCAGCTCTCTCTGCCTGTATTCTTACTCAGATCTGGAAGAATCTCAGAAGACGTTAGGCTAGCATCCAGGGTTCTTCCTTCGGGCTCTGACTCACCTTTCTGACCTCATCCTATGCCTCACTGTGAAAATTGGTGATATTTTTAGACCCTTCCCCTTTTCCATCCCTCTCCTTTCTTTGTTCAGCAAAACCATCCCCCCTTCCAGGCCTTACTCGCAGGACAGCCCTACCCAAGGTTTAATCACATCCTCCATGCAGCCGTCGCACTTTGATCCTGCCTCTGTTAAAGAACTTACAGGCAGCCAAGATGGTGGTCTCTTCCATTAGGCCGTAAAGGCCTAGAGGTCAAAGCTGTATCGTGTTCATCTGTCAGCCAGCGCCTGAGGAGAGGAAGAAAGGAGTGTTCAGTAGCGAAGTGACAGTCTTCTAGGGGGCTCGGTTTCTCTGACCAGCAGCGTCTGCGTATATCTGGGAGCTTGCTAGACATGCAGCCTCTCGGGCCTCCTGGTAATCTGTGTGTCAGCACGACCCCAGGGCAACTCGTATGCACATTAGCATTTGAGAAGCACAGGGCTACAGCCCGTGAGATCGTTTGAGCTCCAGGTCTACCTTATAGGACTTACGCCCTCAGCCTATGGACTTGGTGTCCTCCTGGGTCTCAGTGGGTTGGAGGTCCCAGGAGACGGAGTGGAGGGAGGGGGTAGCTTGCAGCTGCACTTCCTCCAGCTTCTGCTGTTCTTTGCAGTCTGACAGTTGCATCAGCAGTAAAAGCATCCATGCATATTTCCTTTCTCCTTTGTAGGTCCTTCGATGGATTCTCCAGTGCCCAGAAGAATCAAGAGCAGCTTTTGACGTTAGCAAGCATTTTGAGGGAAGAAGGAAAAGTTTTTGATGAAAAGGTGTATTACACCGCAGGCTACAACAGTCCTTTCAAATTGCTTAATAGAAATAATGAAGTGTGGTTGATCCAGAAAAATGAAGCCTCCAAAGAAAGTCAATGAGAAGATGAGAAAGTTCCCGGCCAGGGGCAAAAGTCCTGTTTAATAAGCAAGCGGTCTTCAGAAAGCGCATGGAAAATCTATACTAGGAGAACGTTGATTCCATGAAGTCTCCTTTACGGAAAGTGTGTATCTAGTGTCTTCTGCTTGAGAGCAATAGAAAGAACTGAGCTGTTTCCACTGTGCCTTTTTAATGCTGAACACTTTAGCAAATATACAGGTAACAGGTGCGGTAGTCTGCAGACAGGTACACTGGACATCATTCTACAGTCGCCTTTATCTCTGTGAAGATCCAGGGATGTGTTATGTCATTTCCTTCTTCGTCACTGTATCACAGTCGCGTTGCCTTTTCCTGCTTGCATTTGGGCCAGTTGGATGTTATCCCCTCCAGATATTATCAATAAAAATGTTAAAGATTGGTCCAGGATGGAATTCTTAGGCTGTCAAGACAGGTGCCAATTCAGCTGATTGCAGAAATCAAGTCGTCTTCTGTGGCTGCCACTGATACACTCTGTTGAGCCCTCTGCTCCATCCACCCCCTGCTCCCACTATGCAAGGAAACGCTCACCCTAAACTGTTGATCATATTTGGTGGCAGAGTGAGTCTGTGAAGTGAGACTTCCTATCCCACGACACTCAGTAAAGGCATGTCTTTTGAAAACATGTACACCCACATGCCATTTCAAATTCTCTTGAGTGTTTCAAGTATTCCATATGGTACTTCTGCAGGTGGTATACAAGTAATTAGGTGTGCCCAGAGTAAGTTGCTAGGAAGTCAATGAGTTGGAAAGTCCCTGCCTGTCTGTGTTGGAAGATGTTTGTCCTGGAAAAGACGCCTGTCACCAAAGGAGCATTAGCTGTGGGATGGCCATAAGGGGACGATGGCTTTACAAGAGGGGGAGAAAAGGCTGGTGGAGCTCAGTAACTTCTGACCATTACAGGTGCCCACGGATGGCCCTACTTCCAGCTCCTATCATTTTGTGTGGAAGCAGAGATCATGCAATTGTATTGTAATACAGAATCCAATGGGTGACAGCAAGGGGCCAGATGATGCTTAAGGTCCCATCACCCCAGCATTATACAATATCACTGAAAACCCAATCAATCTATCCCTGGATACAATAGGCTAGTGTACAAGAGTAGCCCAGTGTCAGGGGCTGCCTTCCAGGTGCTCTTCCTAATTACCACAGTCAACCCTCAGAATGACCCTGGGTGCCACAGTTCATCCTCCCCATTTTCTAGATGGGGAAACTGTGGATGTTAGGTAACGAACCCTAAACAAAATTGAGAGAGGCCAGCTGGAGCCCAGGCAGTCTGGCTTCTGTGCCATTAGCTACTTTGCACCACTGGTAGCCAGCCCTTCGAGAGCACAGCTTTCTCAGGCCACTGACTGGTGGGCTGGCGGTGTATATAAAAGTTTTCTTCCCGTGTGGAAATAACCCACATGACTATGACCTCTGAGATACCTTTGAGACTGTAATTTTTAAATATGAAACCAGCTAGATTTCTGGCTCTGAACTGATTATGGGTATAAATCTGAACATAGCAGGCAATAATTTTCCAAAGGTATTTCCTCGACTTGCTTCTTGAATTTATTGATTCCTTGCATGTTTATGCTTGCCAAAAAGAAATTAACTTTCTTTTATAGCACATTTAGCATTACTGATGAATCCACAGCACTGACTTGTGCTGTTCTGCGGTACATAATTCTATTGACTACACAGTTCTCTATGAAACATGCCTCTCCCATGCAATAAATTCCATTGCAAATGAGAGAAGCATATTTCTCAGGGCCAGGATTCAGTTGTAATCTGAAACATGTTCAGGAAACAAATGGATTTAGCACTATTCAAGTCCATGGCATCCAGTTCTCCCCTTCTTCCTTAAATCATAAACTAACCGTGTTTCTGCCCTCAGTCCGTCAGTACAGAGAGTACTTTTCCCAGCAGGGAATCCGTTATTTCAGTGCCGTGGCTGACCCTAGCTAGGAAGCACCCTTAGGTGAAGAGTTCTCATACAGTATTGCATCTCCTATCTGGAGGAAACGTGCATCTAGCCTCATTTCCAAGGCCAAGATTTGCACTTGGGCAGTAGTTCTGATTCCTGATTCCTGCTCTTTGACCTCTCCCCTCCTCTGCAGCCCCTACTATGTGTGTGTGGGTATGTGGGGGGGTGTTGTCATGACTCTGCTAGCAACGGGCTGGGGGTTCTGGCTGCCCATCCCTCACACCCCGAATCCCACTGCCCACCGGCCCCTGTCTCCCTTGCCTTGGTTATCCACTTTCTCCAGCGAGACTTATCCAGAGGTTTCCTTAGTGCTCGAGGTTGGGTCACGGCATCACAAGGACCATGACAGGGAATGGAGATGGGCAGCCCCTTCCCACCATGGCTTCCCACAGAGCCAGCACACGTGTCTAGTGTGTGTGAGTCTTCCCTAAGATGACGTGGTCTTTTAAGAAGTCTGCAAACAACGCATTTAAACAGCACATTCGTTTCTTTCAAATCATTACTTGGCCTCCTCAAAATCTTCCTCTAAGCATTTCACTTGGTGTCATTTAGTGTCTTTATGTCATCATGGAGTCTCAGCCTTGCAGGCACTATGGTAGGGGCTAGACTAGGACAATGACGAACACAGATTCTCCCCAGGGATTTCCTACTCATCAGCCTTAGCCGGACCCTCCACTCCGGTGTGTAATCCACCTCTCTGCTGAGAATACAACAGCTTGCTTCTAGAGTGGGAGGGAGTGCAAAACAAGATGACTGGAAATCGTGGCAAGTGCTGCTGAAACGTGAAACAGGGCAGTGGGATGGAGTGGGGCGGACATCACATACGGTGGTCAGGAAGGGCCTGCCTGAAGACGAGACTCCCAGCACCTGCGTGAGGAGAGGGAGGCAGGCGGATGAAAGGAAGCATCTCAGGGCAGGTGACGGCGTCAGGGCCCAGAACAAGGTGCTGCACACGCCACTGTGCGGGGCAGGAAAGAGCTGGGCTTGACCAGCATCTCCCTGGGTAAAGGAAACCGCTGGCCTCGTACAGACAGGGCTTTAGGGAGCAGAGTGCAAGGATGAACAGACTTGCAAAAACATTCAGCGTTCCATGGAGCTTGCTTTATGGCGCTGTGGGGATTAGAGTGGGGCCGCTGCTGATCAGTGCAATTTAGAAGCGTGGTTTAGAAGCGAGGTCACCGACCATCACTGTTTCTGATCTTTTGTTGTTGTTGTTGTTACTGTGGCTGAAGAATGGTCAGTTCGTTTCTGGGATTTGGAGCTGTGGCTGACAGTCACATGGAAGTGTGCCGCTCAGACTTGCCTCCCAGAATGTACCAGGAGCTCAGCTGTGAGGGGTGCGGTTAACAGGCATCTCCAGCTGTTCCTTTCTTCAGAGTCCAACTCAGATGGAAGATATGGGCACACTGAGAATTCATGAGGTTGTGGGGGCACATAGCCTACCACCAAGCAGGGTGGTGGTACAAGACCTAGCCCAACTCAGCACCCCGCTAACAGCTCTGGCGCCTCCTGGTGGCCTAGGGGAGATTTTGTCAGATCTGCACTCAATCCAACAGCTCCTTTGCTCTATCCTTTCCCTTTCAGAAGAGTCCCTGCACCATAGATCTATCCTAACTCTGCCTCAGCCTCCAAGTGGCACAGTTGGTAACAAGGGTCAAGACCATAAGTAGAGGGGCTGGCGCTGTGCCACAGCAGGTAAATCTGCTGTCTGCAACACTGGCATCCCATATGGCCACCGGCTCAAGTCCTGGCTGCCCCACTGCTGATCCTGCTCCCTGCTAATGTGCCTTGGAAAGCAGTAGAAGAAGGCCCAAGTTCTAGGGCCCCTGCACCCACGTGGGAGACCCAGATGAAGCTCCTGGCTCCTGGCCTGGCTGTTGCAGCCACCTGGGAGTGAACCAGCAGATGGAAGACTTCTTTCTGTGTCTTTCCCTCTCTCTCTGTTAAATAACTTAAAAAAAAAAAAAGTATAGGCAGAACAGCATTTTAAGACTGAGTTACTCACCATCTGGTATGCTAGGGGCCCCCATTCCTGGTGAATGTGCTGCATAGCTAGCCCCTGGCACAAGGAGGTAGCCCAGTTATTAAAAACTTCAGATGCAATGGCAGACTGGCACAGAGGAAAGCAATGATAGTGGATAGTGCAAACTCATTGCTCTAGGACAGCTGATGGAAGCCTAGACAAAGTGATAGAAATGTTGAAATGCTGGGAGTTCTGGAACAAACAGTAAAGGAATGAAAAGGCTCAGGGAAAGGGGCATGCCGGGGTGGATAGAGGAGGCAAGCTGCCCCAGCAAAGGACAGTGCTCCTGGGGGAAGTCCCAGTGGACTCAGCATTTGCCAAGTCCATTGGGAATGCCCTGGAGAGAGTGGCATGAGCATCACCAAGGAGCTCAGTGACATCACTCCTCACAGTCTGGGGCTGGCAGGAAAGGCCAGGATGGAACTTGGCTTGTGAGAAAAATGTGGGCGATGGTGAGACCTCCAGGAGCCCAGGCGGCCGTGCTAAGCTCAACAGCCAGGGTGTCCTCATGGTCGTATCAACCACTGAGCTCCAAATGGCAGCCACGAGGGCCCGACCTGTACAGTCTCATGGGGATGGTCAACCGCACATGATGTCCCCAGATGGGAAGTCAACAAAGGTAATGCTTTATACAGAATCAGGAGGGAGCAAGAATGGATGAGCAGGGGGCTGAGATCACCCCAATAAAGTAAACCCTGACTCCTTGCTCGGTTTCCTGACCTGAAGCTTACTGAACAGGTGACGGATCCCAGGGGGAAGGTCTCCACAACCTAGAATCCTTAGATCTTTTATTTAAGGGGCCTGTGATGGCTGCACAACGAAGAAAGAATCTGGCTGTGCTGGGATCTAAATTAACATTTTTTTTTTTTTTTGACAGGCAGAGTGGATAGTGAGAGAGAGAGACAGAGAGGAAGGTCTTCCTTTTTGCCGTTGGTTCACCCTCCAATGGCTGCTGCGGCCAGCGCATCTCGCTGATCCGAAGCCAGGAGCCAGGTGCTTCTCCTGGTCTCCCATGTGGGTGCAGGGCCCAAGCACTTGGGCCATCCTCCACTGCCTTCCCGGGCCATAGCAGAGAGCTGGCCTGGAAGAGGGGCAACCAGGATAGAATCCGGCACCCCAACCGGGACTAGAACCCGGTGTGCCGGTGCCGCAAGCTGGAGGATTAGCCTGTTGAGCCACGGCACCGGCCCTAAATTAACATTTCTATTCTAGTCTCCCGAGACCCTTCCTGCCTCAAGTCCCACTTCCTGTTTGAGGAATATGGCTTCCTGTAAACACTTTGTCTCAGTGCCTTGGCTCATGCTCTCCCTCCTCTTGAAACATCTTCTGGGAATTCTCCCTGCTGGGGCAATCCTCCTCATCCTCAGCTTCATCACAGCCAGTATCTCCCCGTGCACCTGCTCAGAAGCAGTGGCAACTTCCTGAGACAGCCCTGGCCCTCAGCTGTGAAGTGAGTGAAAAATAACTTATCCAGCGGAACTGAGGGAGATAGCCCTTGGCCAGTGCCATGACGCCACATGCCATCAACAGGCCAGGTTCCTTTCTCCGTGGCCACCCATAGACTGTGGCTTCCATTGCCACGGGTGCTTCAGAGGTTGTGAGATTATTGTTTTCCTCCAGCAACAAGTGCACCCTAGAGAGAAACAGGAAGAAGCAGCGAGAGGCGACAGGCACCTTCCATAAGGAAAACTAGTTTCTGGACTGCGCCCATGTTGCATGAGCCAAAGCTGTGCCATTGGCCCTGGGGACCGCAGGGGAGGCCGTGAGCACAGGGTTTTGATTGCAAGCTTTGTCAGCCTGAACAGTTTCTGGTCTTCTGTTTCGGATGGGTAGGGGTGGGACCCAGCAGGGTTTGTCAGAGCCCAGAGTGGTCCTCATCTAGTCTGCTGGTGGTATTTTATAAGACAGGTAGTTGTTTATCTTTTCCACCAGGTTTTTAAGCCTTTTAATGATGGCCTTTTTCTCACTGCTGAACAAATGGCCACGGACTGCTCTGGTCCTGTGCTGTGCTATAGAGCAGACTGTTGTAAGGAACACTATTAGAGCAACTGAGTTCCTTATTACAGGAAAACAACCTCAAGGGGCAAGGCCACATTTAATCAAGCAACGCTCGTTTCCCAACTACAATACCCTAGTATCTGCCAAAGTGAATTATCCATTTGTGGTCATTTCATGATGGAATCTCAGCAACAGGAAAAAGGACATGGATGAAGCCAGAAGCAGCAAAGTCCGTGCAGTGCTTTGCCTGTCCTCCTAGGATGCCCTGGGTAGGGAATTAGACTGACCCAGAACTACCTCCTTTTCTTTCCTTGTCACTGGATTTCCCAAGTGAATACACTGTCATCACTACATGAGAGGTGACAGATATCAGCAAATATTTTTCAGACAGGGGGGCTGGCATTGTGGAATAGCCAGTAAAGGTGACTCCTACAACACCAGTATCCCATATGGGCACTGGTTCGAATGCTGGCTGCTCCACTTCCAGTCCAGCTCCCTGCTAATGTACCTGGGAAAGTAGTGGAGGATGGTCCAAATGCTTGGGTTTCTGCACCCATGTTGGCCCGAGTTCTTGAGCCCCTGCACCTACATGGGAGACCCGGAGGAGGCTCCTGATTCCTGGCTTTGGATCAGCACAACTCCAGCCATTACAGCCATCTGGGGAGTGAACCATTGGATGGAAGACCTCTCTCTCTCTCTCTCTCTCTCTCTCTCTCTCTCTCTCTCTCTCTCTCTCTACCTCAGCCTCTCTGTAACTCTGCCTTTCAAATAAATAAATAAATCTTTAAAAAAAAATTGTCAGATATAAGAGGAGGGTAGAAATCAAGACCCAGGTTCAGGCTGTTTCCGACTGGCAGACCGTGTGTTCATCTGTTTCTTTTCCAACTCTTGGCAAAAATAAAATGGACAGAATTTAGCCCTGGGGCTTCTGTCTATGACTACTGGGGAATGAGGGCCTTCAAGTACACCCTCATCAAGATGCTGAACGTGATGCTGCCCCTAAGCCCTCAGAGAAGGGAGGTGAAGGGAGTGAATGTTCCAAGGTCAAGTCTAGATTCCTGCTTCCCTCTATTTCCTGTGCCTAATGAAAAGTTGTCGCCTCCCTCTGAGCTTCCCAGCATGGGAACAGTCTATATGAGTGGTATTCTATTCAAATGCCCCTAGCACATCATTTGGAGCTGTTTTCTCTATTTCCTTTTGGATGCCACCACCTAGAGCCTGTGATGTTCGCTGTCTTCTCTGCTGGGTCCCCACCTCCCACAGACTCCTGCTGGTCTCCACTGCTGTTGTTTGTATACTGCAAGGCAATGAACAATTCTGCACAAGAACACCTACCTCATTGTTCAAAAAATGCAGGTATAAATGACAAGACAGAAGTTTCAAATATTCACTTTGCAATTATTTATTCAAAGCAAATTTAGAACTAATGTAAATTTCTCTTTTAAAATGGGGAGCTTTCATAGTCTTATAATTAGTCTGAATGTTGCTTGTCTTACCTTCGAATAAACAACTTAGACATTCAGGCAAAGGTTTCTGATATCCACGTACATTCTAATCTGCTTTTAGATAGTGAGAAGACGATCTGCTACTCCAAAGCCAATGTCACTCCTAAAATGTGGAAGAAATGATTCTGGCACCAAGGTGGAAGCAGACAGTGGCTCCAAGTGACAGGGAGCCCTTCTGCCTTTGGCCAATTGTCAGCTCTTGGTTTCTGACTGTGTGAGTGTATTGTGTTCTTCAGAAAGTCTTGATTCTTTAGTTTTGTTTTGCCTCAAAGACACATCATAAATGGACACCTGAAGTTGTATTTCATAAGCAGTTTGTGCAGCCCAACTTTCAGATGATAGTTTTATAGGAGAGAGAGAGAGAGAAAGAGAAAGAGAGAGAGAGAGGAAGAGAGACAAAGAGATCAACTGGTAGCTGCACTGGATTTAGACCAAGAATCTCAGCATTGTCATCCAAAGTCCTAATGAACAGGACAAGACTCTGCTTTATTTAAGTCACAAATAAAGGAGTCCAGGTACACAGAAGCTGGGCGGGAGTGAGGGTGAGGGTCACAAGAACATTACATTAAAATAAATACAGTACACACTTCTCTCCTGTGCCTGAAAGTGTTGAAACTTGGCTTGGAGAAGATTAGAAGGTGATTAGCAACTCAATTATGCACAAATACAAAAACACACAAACCAAAGGATGCAAAAAGAAAAAAAACACTTTTTAATCTAACAACTCATTTCCTAGGGCCAATTGATAGCCAAGCCCTACCAGTTTTTATCAGTTTATTTGACTAACAAGAGCTATTCAGTATTTTCTTCAAAGTGTGATAATATATAATAGATTTTTGATAAACCTTTCCAAGTTAGGTCATGAAAACTGCAGGCAGCTTAAGGAAAAAATAGCCATCTTTTTTCTTTGGTGTAACCAAAAGGATATCCACAAGTTAGCAAATGTTGATATTTCAAGTGATAAGAAATTGCCAAATGGAGTTAAAACTCGAGTAAAAAACTGTTGTAAAAGAAAAGCTCCACCCACAGTTCAGTTCTATAGTGCAAGTTTTCAAATTTAATTCTGAAAAATAATTTTATTCAATAAGCAGGAAACAAATCCCAGCAGTGTATCACGTCGCCCCACCCCTTCCTGCACTTCTCCCCCCTCCCCCTGTCTTGTCTACACTGTCAGTGTCTACACCATCAGTTCAATTCTCAAAGAAGGTCTTGGCTGCTACTCCAGGGGGGAAATGCATCTAAAAATTACCCACGCTTCTAAAAGTCTGGCTCCAATTGGAGCATCTGTGGCTGCACAGCAGCGGGCACCAAGTTCTATGGTGTTGCCACTTCCAAGTTGATCATTTTTACAAAAAAAGAAACAAAAACCTTCCCCCCCTCCCAGAAAAAAGTACCTGAACCAAAGCATCATAGAAGCCCTGTTGCAGCTTCTTTGCGTCCCCCATGCCCAGCCTCGTGGCCGCAGTGCACTCCACCAATGTCCATGTGGTCTGCGCCTTCAGAACTGGCCAACCCAGCACCCCCTTCTTTGCAGCCCTGGACTTTTCCCAGCTCTGGGAGCTCCCTCATTTCCATCCACCTGTAGACTCCCTTCCTCTACCTGGTTTACCTCTGCCGTTCTGGCTCCTACTTCCCTAATGCTATGTGTGTGTTTCTTAAAAATAGAAAAGTGTTCAAAATGCACACACATGCCCCACATATACCCCCAGCATTTAGCAAATAAGAATACAAAAAAAAAAAAAAAAAATCTTCCCCAGGAAGCACTTTCCGAAGTTGAAGCTTCTACTTGCTTTGAAGCCACAGGGCAAGTGGCAGGTGAGTCTGAAATGACCCCCTCTTTAGGTGCAGGCCTGTGCACTGGGGCCCACAACACAGACACACTGAGTGTGATCCGATCCTGGGCAAGGCAGGAAAGGGCCCGTGGGCCTCCCAGAGCTATGCATTGACTGCCCAGCTCCCCGTTCCCCGGGGGGTTCTCCCTAACCCTCCTCCTCCCGGGCACCTCCATGCTGTTCTGATGGACCGCCGTCCTCTGCACCTGCCGTCCCATCTGCAGGCTCCACGCCTCGCAACAGAACCCCCTCCTGGTCCATCGCATCCCCTGCCAGTCCGTCCAGAGAACGTCCCTTCGCAGCGGCCAGGCCGTGGCGAGCTCTGTGGTCCGTGGGCTCCACGCCTTCCCCCTCTCCCTCTGAGATGACCGTCATGGGGCTGCTCTGGATGCGATTGCGCACGCTGTACCTGCTGCTGGCTGCCGAGGGCGGCGCTCGGCTGCGGCCATACCTGGGGCCCGAGAAGGACAGGCTCCGCGGCATGAGGCCTTCGCTCCTGGCCCACTCCTCCTGGGCCTTTCTGTTCTTGCTCGGGGAGCAGCTGGACGGGCTCTCGGGGGTGTCAGGCGAAGGCTCCGACCTGGACCTCTGGAACCTGGGGTCAGTGTTCTTGAGCATCTCCGCCGCGGACATGCGCGCGCCCGTGTCGGAGCGGCTGCCCTTCTTCAGGAGGAGAGCTTTGAAGTTGTCGCTGCTGGTGCTGCTCTTCCGCACGCTTCTCTGAATGGACCCCACCTGCTTGGGGGAGGCCAGGCTTGGGGCGGAGCCGGTGGGCGTGACGGGCGGGGAGGGAGAGTGGTTTCGGGAGTGATCCTCGTCGGAATCTTTGCGGCCAAGGACTTTCCTTTTGGATCTGAGATTTGAGAACAAGCGAGGTAAATGTTAACTCGGCCACAGCCACCCCTCTGCTGGCATCACGAGTCACCGCCACTAAAGGCTTGCTTAAAACAATGATCTTAGTGCCCCACTCCCCAACACACACACAGTAGCCGGCTGCTAGTACCACGAGGGTCCACGGCCACCCGCAATGATCATTAACCAGGCCCTGGAACAAGCTGACACAGGTACGTTCTCGGTCCTTCTAGAACCTGCCACAAAAACAGTCCTCCTCGGCTCTTAGCGGCCTGCAGCTCCGGCTTTCCTGAAAACCAGAGTACCCTGTGCCAGTTCCTGTCCCATGCCCGACTCCAGGGAACTTCACACTGGTCAAGAAGATGAGGGCAGGGGGTGCAGGGCGGGAGCCGGGGGCCAGTCAGGGGAGGTAGAGGGTTTCCTGTGGGGATGTCTTGCTCTCAATGTCACTCTTCAAGGGGCTTTCCACAGCTAGTGACACCGAGGTAAGAAGGCAAGGGCAGGCATTTATCCTAAGGGTTAGGCTGCCTGTCATTCGGGCATGCACAGCCCCATGTGGGAATACCGGGGGTGGACACCCCGCTCCGGCTCCCGGCTCCAGCTTCCTGCTAATGCACCTCCTGGGAAGCGGTGGCGCTGGCTAAGGTAGCTGGGGTTTCCAGCAGGAAGAAGTGGGCCGAGTCCCTGCTCCCTGCTTTGGACCCTGCCCCAAGGCTACAGCAAGAGTATGGAGAGTGAACCAGTGCAAGGGAGCACGCTCTCTCTCTCTCTCTCATTCTGCCTTGCAAATAAACAAATCTTTTAAAGAAAGGTGAATCTGGTGATTAAAAAAAAAAAAGCTTCATTTTAAAAAATAGCTAAAAGGAAAATACATATTATGAAAAAACTAAGCATGGACTTTTTTCTTAATCTACAGTATACAGCAGGAACAGGTTGAGATATGACATCTGTACATACAGATTAAGACCTGAATCCTGGGGCTGGTGTTATGGCGTGGCAGGTAAAGCCATCACCTGCAATGCTGGCACCACATATGGGCACTGGTTCATGTCCCAGCTGCTCCACTCTGATCCAGCTCCATGAATGGTCTGGGAAAGCAGTGGAAGATGGTCCAAATGTTTGGGGCCCTGCCACCCATGTGGGAGACCTGATGAAGCTCCTGGCTCTAGACTTTGGCCTGGCCCAGCCCTGACCATTATAGCAATATGGGGAATGAATCAGTGGCTGGAAGATCTCTCTGTAATGCTTTTAAACAAATAAATATTAAAAAAAAAAAACACATAAAAAAACCCCCTAAACCCTATGAATTTTAGCACTGCTGACTTCTAGTTGTGTGACAGGGGATAACTTCCCCAGCCATGGTGTACCTCACTTCCCACACTTGTAAAACAGGGGTGACAATGCCAACCTCATTAGGTGGTGAGGATTAAATGAGACAGGGAACCTCTGGGGTTATGTATGCCTCGGTTAAATCCCACTGTTAAAACTCCATATTGTGACAGTGACCAAGTCGAAATCTGGTCCTGGGGTGGGCGTTTGGCCGAGTGGTTAATGCACCTGCCTCCCATGCTGGAGTGCCTGGGTTTGAAGCCCAGCTCCACTCCTGACCCCCGCTTCCGGCTCAGCAGACCCTTGGAAGCAGCAGTGATAGCTTAAGGAGTTGGGTTCCTGCCAACTGGGAGACCTGGACTGATTTCCCAGAGTTCCCATCTCCTGGCTTCAACCCTCATCCTAGCACCGTCGGGGGCACTTAGAGAGTAAACCAGCAGATGGGAGCATCTGTCTTCTCTCTCCCTCTCTCAAATTGAAACACAACCCAAAATCTCCAATATTATTTCCTATCAGAAAAGGAGAAAGACAGTGGAAAGTCCAGTTTGTTAATACATTTGAAGGCAGTAACAGCAAAAAAGGGTTAGGCATAGAGAAAGTACTTAAGGAAACTGTGCATGTGATTTAGGGACAGGATCCTCCCTTCCTGCCAGCAGGTCAGGCTTGAGTTTTCATGTGGCTTGAACAGCAAGACAGAGGGAGGTCCATGTTGGCTACCCTAGGCTTTGCTGCTGCCAGGATGTCTCTAGCCTCTGGCCGCAAAGAATCCACCAAAGCAGAGGATGGAAAAAAAAGGGGCAGGGGGTAGCCCAAGCTGACAGTGCCCCAGCCCTTCCGGGACGGCACACTGTGGCCTGTAATACTGTGGCTCCGTGGTCAGCAAGAGCAGTGCTCTGCTGTAAGTTAAACACTGGCTAGAAAGCAATGGAAATAATAACATCTCCAAATTCTAGAGCTGCAAAGGACCTCTGAAATGGTCTAGCCTAGGGCCAGCCGGCGCTGTAGTGCAGTGGGCTAAGCAGCTGCCTGCGGTGCTGGCATCCCATATGAATGCTGGTTTGAGTCCTGACTGCTTCACTTCCAATCCAGTTCCCTGCTGATGCCCCTACGAAAGCAGCAAAGATGGCCCAAGTACCTGGGTCCCTGCTCCCCACGTGGGACACCTGGATGGAGTTCCAGGCTCCTGGCTTCGGCCTAGCAATTGTAGCCATTTGTGGAGTGAACCCACAGATGGAAGTTACTCTCTGTAACTCTGCCTTTCAAGTAAATAAATACATATTTAAGAAAAAATAAATTATGGCTTTTAATTATAAATTAGAAGTAAGACAGGAGATGAGAATTTATAAAAGCACTGTTGGGTGCTGGTTTGAGTCTCGGCTGCTCCATTTCCAATCCAGCCCTCTGCTATTGCCTGGGAAAGCAGTAGATGGCCCATAGTCCTAGGGCCCCTGCACCAACATGGGAGATCTGGAAGAAGCTCCCAGCTCCTGGCTTCAGATTGGTACAGCTCTAGCCTTTGCACCATCTGGGGAGTGAATCAGTGCATGGAAGATCTCTCTCCCTCTCTCTCTGCCTCCCCTTCTCTCTCTGTGTAACTTTGACTTTAAAATAAATAAATAAATAAATAAATCTAAAAAAAAAAGGAGAACTAAATCTAAATGTTACAGTTCTCCATATACATAGACACAAGGGGCTCTTCTAAAACTTCATGGAAAATGTATACTATGAAAACACTGCATAGTCTTCAAATGTTTCCGCAACAAAATAAACTTATATCTTTTATTTCCTTTTTCTACACACACACACACACACAAAGATGTGTGTGTACATTTATAGATGTATGCATTTCTAAAGAAGATGGCTATAAAAAGTACTTAAACAGTTAACATTGGCTTAAAACTAATTATTTCAATAAATATAAAAACTTCACACCTCAACTGGTGTTCTACATTCTCCATCTGGCTTTAAATCTGAAGTGAATTAATTTGCATGATAACATTTGGAAGCTCTGTTTCAATTCAGAGAGGCTTTATTGTGAATTATGAGTTTAGGCGCTGGAGGACATGAGAAGCCAAGACCTAGAAATCACAGCCTTTCGGAGGATTTTGAGCAGATCTGCTAACATGAGAAGACTTCCAAAACCTCATGGAGAAATGGAGTTCAAACTAAGTTTCTTTTAGTGCATACAATCTTGAAGGCCGTGCATAATTTCCCAGGAACTTTTTGATGAGCCCTGATACAGTATCACTGCTGCAGTAGAAACCAGCGTGCTTCCTGGCTCTCTCTTGGGCCAGGTTCCTAAGGCCTGCCTGCCCTCCCTCTCTCATTCACATCCAGAGTAATACAGCCTGCTTAAACTCTACATCTGCAGGGGATGCAGCCTTCTGGAAGGAACAGTCCTATTTTTTCAGTGCCTTAAGAAGGTTGCCAAAATAATAATATAGAAGAGGCCGCTGGCATATTTTTAGGAAAAGAATGCAGCCATTTGGCCTCACAACAGTTGGGTTTCCTTGAGAACAAGTATTTAGTACACAGAGCGACCAGGCAACACCAGTCTTCTCTGTGGAGTGCTATTACAGATATATGTTCCTGTATATTTAGCCAGTGATGCATACCATGCTAAATGAAAGACTCTGAGTCTCGGAAGGAGGTCCTAACAGTTAAATTCCAATTGGCCTCATTTAATTCAGAAAATATTTATTGAATGCTTACTATGCGTATAGCACAGTTCAAGTTAGAAACATCTGGGTAAACTTCTGGAAGTGCCACTCAAGTTGGATTGAGGGGATGTTTGCCTGTTGTGAGGAAGGAGCGGACAACCAGGCAGCTTTCCATCTCTAAGGAGACTTTAGAAAGACGGGACCAGTCCGACAATGTTAAAGGGAGGAGCGTTTACGGCCACGTGGAGCTGGGAGGTAAAGAATGCGATTCCCAGCAGACAAACACCTGAACTCAGCAGCCTGGGACGCCCCCCAAAAGTTAGGTATGTCTCTGTCGCGATAGAGTCCCAGACAGCTCCAAGCTTCTGATCTCATTCAGTTACATTCCAAGGAGTGGGAAAACAGTGCCGGAATGCGGCTATTTAGGCAAAGAATAAAGTGATTTTATAGGCTGCTTTGCTTCAGAAGGGAGGAAAAGCAGACCTGCATTCAGGGCAAAACAAAAGCCCCTGGTGGCACAAGGGCATTCACAGGAGTTACCTGAAAACATGGTGGAGAAGACGTGCAGGAGGCGGCAAAAGGTTTACGTGGCATTAACAACGTAAAGCGCATGCGCATGCACACACACACACACACACATTAAAGCTAATCAGTCTGTGCAATGATCCGGGTATAGGAGCTTTCAGCTACTTACAAACAGAAAAATGCTGCAATAAACTAAAAAACATCAGTGCCAAGCCGTATTTACTCTTCAAGGCAACCACATATCCAAAGTGGAACAGTTCTGGCAGTTACTCTAAAACATTTTTACCCTGTCTAGTTTGTAGAGCCCACAATTTCATTGGCCAGCAGGTGGCACTACCAGTACATTGTAGCAGGCACATTTCCTTCTGCTCCTATACAAAAAAAAGATGCACTCTTTTTATTGAAATATTGAGGCAGCCAAAGAAATCACACTGTGAAATCCTTGTTTTTCCGTGAAATGCAAAAAAATTATAATGAACGAAAACACTCCTGGAAAGGAGTCCTGCCGAGCCAGGCTGCACCTCCAGCACACAGAACACGGTGGTTCATCCTGGACCGGCCGCGGGCGGCTTTAAGCCAAGTCTCGTAAACACTGCCACATGACTGACACATTGCGGCTCCTGCCAGTAAGATCAGTGCCTGCCAGAAGGTGCTGTGTGGAGCCTCTGTCCCCAATGTCATTATAAAAATCAGTGGAACAAACTAAGACAGAAATTCGAGAAATACAAGTGCAGAGAGACTTAAACAAATCAGGGACAAGGTTAATGAGTCGTGAATGGGAAGAAACAAAACAGAGGAGCCGTTTGGCAGAAAGGAACTACAAAGTGGGTTAAAGCGAGGGGAGGGGCTTTGTATACCTGTGAATAGCTGCAAAAAGGTCCTCGGTGGTCCTGGGCCGGCTGGGGGCCATCACCTCATCACTGCCGTCTTCCTTAGCGGGCTCACCGGACTCGGAGGCAGCCCCGCCTGAGTCGGGCTCCAGCAACTCAGCTAGAGGAGCGAGGAGACAACACAAGATCACAGAAACTACCGAGTCCCAGCCCTTCCCCAAGCTCCTGGACACACGGTTCCCTGCCTGCCGCCGCTGACAGCAGGAGACACCCAGGTCTGGGACACAGCAGGTCTGGGGTCTGAGAATTTACAAGGATGGAGCAAAAAGACAGCAGCGTGAGAGCCAGAGCTCATCCTTTGCTGCCAACACACAGAAGCCGCACTGGATCGCTTTTCCATTTTGTAGTAGCGTTTCTTCGCAGCTCTTCAGAAGGGAGATTACGCATGGCTGCTTAATAGCCAGCCCGCTGCAGATCACCCCTTCTGCAAGCTCTTCCCTTGATCCGGGAGCCTCACTACAGTTCCTAAGATGCAAAGTTGGTAACCTCCCGTGTGAGAAGCCCACGGATGCAAAGGGGTCCCTCTGCGTTCTCACCAGCGAGTGCTGCACAGCCCGATGGGGCTGGGCTGCAGAGGGCACGGGATAGGGAGCCAGGCTTACCTTCTGTGCTCTGGTGAGACAGGCTGCTCTCCACGTTGCCCCCATCATCCGCACTACTCTCGGCTGGCTCGTCCTGCTTGGGGGTTGGCAAGGACTCGGGCTGTACCATGGGGACATCGGCTTCCACTGTGACGGGGGGCTCGGGTCCTGCAGCGCCTGCCTCCAGAATCGAGCTGCTGGGGTCTGGCTCATGAGAGCTGGCAGGGGCCCCTTGGCTGTGCACGGAGCCCTCCTCAGTCCTGCTGGGGCTGGGGGCGGCTCGGAAGGCAGCGCTCACGTTCTCCACAGGCTCCGCGGCGCAATCTCTCTGCGGAGGTGGCACCACCAGGAACAGTTTGGGCTTCTTGGAAATGGGGGGTGGCTTCCTGCTGGGAGAAGAGTCTGCGAGGGGGGCGGTCCTGGGGCCAGGCTGAGACTCTGCCTCGCCGGCTGCCGGGCACGGAGCTCCATGGCTGCGACTCGGAGGGCCGCCCCACTCTGCTGCTCGGTCATGGTCACCCTGACTGGAGCTCTTGGCAGGCGTCGGAAGCGAGCTCCTCAGGGAGGCAGGCTGGCTTTCGCTCTCCATTTCATTTATGCTATTTCGGGCTTTCAGAACGGCAGATGGCTTTAAGTGGTACTGCGGAGCGGCTGGGGTTCCTTGTTCCTGAGCCGCGCGCTCGGGCACCGATGCCGCCTTGGCGTCCGGGCTCTTCCTCACCGGCCTCAACTGTACCATCTGCAGCACCTCGGTGGTGATGAGCGGCAGGGAGGGCCTGCTGCTCTCCTCCTTGTTGGGAGGCGACCTCAAGGTGTCCCGGAGGGGCTCGGGCTGGCTGGAGCTCCTCAGTGAGGGCCTGGGGTCCTTCAGGAATATGGGGTCCAGCGGTGGGGCAGGCGGGGGCTCCGAGGGTGGCAGGAGAGGAGGCGGCGCCGGCAGAGAAGCCGCTGCCTCTGGGAGCAGAGGGCTGAGCGGTGGGGGAGGCGGAAAGCCCGCGTCGGAGGTCGGGGAGCAGAAGGGCGCCAGGGCTTCTGGTGGCGGAGGGGGGAACACCGGAGAGCGAGGCAGAGGGGAGCCCGGAGGGCAGGCGGCAGGGGGAGCAGGCGGCGAGGCCGGGGCCGGCTCCAGCCGCTTCACGGTGCCGCTGCCTTCAGTGGAGGCGTTGGAGGAGAGCGAGGTGGACGAGGAGGAGACGGACACGGACGAGATCAGAGAGGACTTCCTCTCCGGCACCTTGGGCTTGGCCTTGCCCTTGCCGTTGGCGGGCGATGCTGACTTGAGGAACACGGGCACCGGGGTGAGCGCGGTGGGTGTGTTGGACTGGCTGGAGTACCCACTGGACGGGGAGGTGACTCGGTGGGACTTCTCCGGCGACGGGATCTTTGGCTTGGTGGAGGCACTGGACATGGGGGGCACCGCGGCCCTGGCCCCCTCAGGGACCAGGCGCACTGGCCCGTTGGCCGTGGGCACCCCTGGGTTCCCCGGGTGTTCGCTCATGCTGGTGTAGTCGATGTAGTAGCCCCAGGGGTCGGTGTACTCGGACTTGACGCTGCTCGTGTCGCTCTGTGACGGCGTGGCCCCACACGGGGAGTGCACGTTGGCGGTGGTGGCAGAGGCCAGGCTGCTGCCAGCGCTGACCGTGCTCTGGCTCCGCGAGCGCGGCAGCCAGGGCTCCTCCAGGTCGCTGCAGGGGCTCTGCGAGGGCGAGCTGCCGCCCCTGCCCGGCAGGCTCAGCTGCAGCGAGTGCTGGAGCGTGGCGATCAGGCTCTCACTGAGCACCTGCCCATTGGCCTGGCCGCTCTTCTTGGGGCCCCTGCGGAGGGAGTCTGTCCGGGATGGTGGCAGGGGAGGCTTCTTGGCTTTCTTCAGAGAGATGTTTCTCGAAAGGCATTTATCGTGATCATGGGGCCGGTCCCCCTGGCTTTTCTGAGCTCTGCCATCGAAGACATTGACCACGCTGTGCCTGGGGTTCCCAAAACCTTCAGCGCTACTGCCCAGGTGGCCAGACCCACGCGCAGAGTCCGTGCGCAGCAGCGACGGGGAGGAGCCCTCGTGGTCCTCCGAATACACGGAGCCGCCGTCTTCCTTGTTGTCCAAACTGCCGCTGCTCATGTTACTTGTGGGAGTGGAGTAACCCGGAGTGGCTGGATATGGCTTCAGCGGGGATGCACGGCCAGGACCCGAGGCTTGGGATTCCCAGGGCTCGGATGAGCCGTGCCCTCTGCCCCCTGAAGAACTGGATTCGCTCTTGGCATCCACCTCCTGGGCGTGGCCTGGGAAGCTCAGATTGTTCCTACAGTGATAGGGCACCACGTGGGCCCCGTTCTCCCTATTTGCTGAATCACAGAGGGACAGCCCTGGGCCCCGAGGGTCTAAGGCCTGTGAAAGGATGATGGTGGGGCCGCCACTCCAGTGACCACTGGGAGGCTGATGGCCATCCTTCGCAGCACGCCTGGCGGCGAGGTTGTCTCTGGGTGTGACCTTCGGGTATGACAACGAGCTGGTAATTCTACTGTCCAGCTGCCCTGCACTCTGAGCACTGTGGATGGCGATGACCTCCGAGGAGGAGGACAGCGTGGCGTTGGGGATGATGCTGGTGGAGTAGCTGGCATGGGGAGAGACCACACATGCCGGGCTGGTGAGGTTTTCACTCTCCAAGGGCCTCAGCTCCTGGGATCGGGGTCTCAGAAGCATTCCAGTCCTCGAGACACCTCCTGGAGGAGCCACGTTTTCATCGACTTGTAAGTTACCCCTGTGGTAGGGGAGAGTGCCGGCCACCTCTTCTGCAGGGCCCAGGGCACCCAGCCGTGACTCAAGGGACTGAACGCGTGTCCTGGCCCCAGAGCGTGGGAGACTACGGAAGCCGGCATCGCCATCCAGGCGAGAGGGGAGTACGACCCCCGCTGAGTCGCTCAGCACTGACATGTTCCCGGAAGAGCCTGGGAGGTGGCTCATCTGGGCAGCGATGCCTTGCCCCTTATATGCCCTGATTCTTCTCACGGAAGGTGGCACCACCTTCATGTCCTCGGTCTGGCTGCTGGAGTCCCGGGTTTCCGAGCGCTGCCCAGTAAGGTGGTAGCCATCAAGCCTTCCTAGTGTAGAGTAGTGCTCAGGGGTGGACACAGAGTGGCCACCGATGTCCTCCTGGCTGGTGCCGGACGCTGCAGACAAAGCAGAAAGAGACTCTGTTACCTGCAAACACAAACCTACAGGTCACCCCTGTGCACTCACCCTATTCTGGCTGCGCTGTGATTTTAAACATCACAGCAAACTCCAAAACCTTTTCTATTTTACTTTCTTTTACTTCAGTGAGTTTAATAGCTCCTGATACCTTCTAAAGTAAAAACCCATGTACTTGTCTTAATTGTACTTCAAATTGGGTGCTGCATGTGGAATTCTCAGGGACAGCCTTCAAGTTCAAAGCTGCTGAGTCCCCTGCGTAGAAGCTACTGCTCAAATAGCCACTTGGCAGCAAAGACTCCATGCAGCCTCTTGGCACCAGCCGACTGAGCAAGTGACCATGTTACCTGAAGGCAGGCAAGAGGGCCACCCAGGTACCATTTAGAAGGGATATTGGTACAAAACAGTGCTAATGAAATAAATTCTTCATGTCGGAAGAAACTCCTAAGAAAGAGAAAATTGCCTTGGAGGCCCATCTGTGCTTCATACATGTCATTATCCATCTTAAGCCATTATCGGCTGTCTGTTGGTGACATTCAAGATTCAAGAGCAATCTGTTATGTGCTGGCAAGGGGTAAAGCAGTGGGAACTGATGGAGTGAATGTCTCTTCATAGGAGGGCCATTCATTTCTTGGAGCTTTCCAGCCAGAGAGTGGTATGGTAAAGAAAGGGAATGAAAGAAAGATGAGGAAAGACAAACAGAGGGAAGAGGACAAGAAAGACCTTAATTTGGGGCAGGAGTTGAGGTGCTTCTTGGAACACCCACATCCCATATCAGAGTGCCTGGGTTCCAGTCCTGCATCTGCTTGCAACTATAGCTTCCTGCTGTGCACACTCTGGGAGGCAGGAGATGATTGCTCAAGTGTTTGGGTCCCTGCTGCCCACATGGGAGACCTGGATTGAGTTCTAGGCTCCTGGCTTCAACCTGGTCCAGTCCTGGCTTTTGCAGACGTTTGGGAAATGAACCAGCAGATGTGAGATTTCTCTGAGTCTGTCTTTCAAGGAGAATAAAAGTAAAAAGCTTTTTAAAAAAGCAGCATGCTGAGGCTGGCACTGTGGCACAGGGGTTTAAGCTGCTGCCTACAGTGCTGACAACCCATCTGGGCACTGGTTCAATTCCTGACTACTCTACTTCTGATCCAACTCCCTGATAATGTGCCTGGGAAAGCAGTGCAGGATGGCCTAAGTGTTTGGGCCTTTATTACCCACGAGGGAGACCTGGAAGAAGCTCCTGGCTCCTGGCTTTGACCTGCCAGCTCCAGCAATTGTGACCGACTGGGCAATGAACCATTGGATGGAAGCACACACACACTCTCTCTCTCTGTTCCTCCTTCTCTCTCTCTGTAACTTTGCCTTTCAAATAAATAAATAAATAAATAAATAAATCTTTTTTTAAAATAAAGAGCATGCTGTTATCATATCCAACAACAAAAACTCTTAAGTGTAAATAAACAGATAAAAAATCAGAAATTCAAGAACTTAACCAAAGTATACTGAGAAAAATGCAAAACCATCCCCAGCAACAAATTAAATATTTAAAATTATAGTTCTTTTTACGTTGATGTTGTTTTAAAGATTTATTTGAAAGTCAGAGTTACAGAGAAAGAGAGGCCTAGGCAGAGAGAGAGATTGAGAGAGAGGGAGATCCATCTTCCATACACTGGATCACTCCCCCAAAATGGCTGCAATGGCTGAGACTGACTGAGCAGAACCAAAGCCAGGAGCTTTATCCAGGTCTCTCTGGTGAGAGCAGGGGCCCAAGTACTTGGGCCATCTTCCATTGCTTTCCAAGGCACATTAGCAGGGAGCTTGATCTGAAGTGGAGAAGCCAGGGCTTGAACTGGCATCCATACAGGATGCCAGCACTGCAGTCAGCGGCTTTTACTTGCTACGCACAGCACCAGCTCCTCTCTTTATGTGGTTTTCATCAACGAGGACCTGAAACTATCTCACGCCCAGGCCTTGCTGAGCAGGGCTGATTGAGTGTCCACCTTCACTGTGGGGCACCTGACAAGGACCCTGGTGAGATGTGGTTGCTAAATATTCCCTCTTCCCCACAGAGGGTAACCATTGCTCGGCACATGTCCCTAACTGGGCTGATCTGCATGGCACAGGACATCACTCAAATGACAGTGCTGTGCTGGTGTCAACCTCAAAGGAGATGCCACTGCGTGAGGGGGGCACCCCATCCAGAGCCCGGTCTCTCACCAGGATGCAGAATCATTTTTATCCTCTTATATTTAGCACAGATGACCTATTTCCTTGCTCTTTTCTCTGCAGGACCCAGTCCTCAAAGACACACACATGTAGGAGGCTGTGCCTCAGCGAGAGGGGGCGTGTTTGGTGCAGGGGTTAAATGCCACCTGGGACATCGGGTTTGACTTCTGACTCTGCTTCCAGTTCTAGTTTCCTGCTTGTGCCCATCCTGGGCGGCAAGGGGTGATGTTGTCAGTGTTTGGGTCCCTGCCACCCACACTGAAGACATGGATGGAGTTCTGGCTTCCTGGCTGAAGCCTGGTCCAGCCCCAGTGGTTGTAGGCATTTGGGGGGAATGGACCAACAGATGGAAAATTTCTCTCTGCCTGCCTCTGCCTCTTTCTACTCCTGCAATTCAAATAAGATGCAAAAAAATAAGGGGAAAAATAGAAAGGAGAAGTGGGCAAAGGGCAGGAGCAGAAAAAAAATCTACTTGGAGGAAAAAAAAAATAAAAAGTGCACAGTTATGCTATTTGGAGATAGAGAAATCTGGGAGGCTGCCATGCATTGGTGTGTCAGTTTGTACTGGTTCCATTCCAAACATTCAGGATGCCTCACTCTATCAGTGGTAGCTTTTAATGTCATATTCTTTAAACACTGTAGTTGTGGTGCCAGCCTTGTGGCACAGCAGGTTAAGCTGCCACCTGCAATGCTGGCATCCCATATGGGAGTGCCGATGAGTCCTAGCCACTCCACTTCTGATTCAGTTCTCTGCCAATGCACCTAATAGGAAAGTAGTAGATGATGGGATGGCCCAAGTACTTGGGCCTCTGCCACCCACACAGGATATGTGGATGGAGTTCCAGGCTCTGAGCTTCAACCTGGACCAGCCCTGGTTGTTCTGACCATTTGGGGAGTGAACCAGTGGAAAGAAGATTCATTCTCTGTCCCTCCCTCTGTCTCTTTCTACCTTTCAAATACATAAATCTTTATTTTTTATTAAAGATTTTTATTTATTTATTTGAGAGGTAGAGTTACAGATAGTGAGAGGGAGAGACAGAGAGAAAGGTCTTCCATCTGCTGGTTCACTCCACAATCCAAAGCCAGGAGCCAGGAGCCTCCTCCAGGTCTCCCATGCAGGTGCAGGGGCCCAAGGACTTAGGCCGCCTTCTACTACTTTCCCAGGCCATAGCAGAGAGCTAGATTGGAAGTGGAGCAGCCAGGACAAGAACCGGCGCCCATATGGGATGCTGGCGCTGCAAGCAGAGGATTAACCTACTGTGCCACAGCGCTGGCCCCAAATAATCAATCTTAAAAATAAAAACTGTAGTTTTTTATTGCATGGAGTTACTGGCAATTAAACTATTCAAATGCCAAAGACAAAATCTTGTTTCTTTTGGGTAACAACTTTGAGTGCGTAATCATTGTAGACTCCTGAAAATAGAAATATGGTCGTTTCGGGACCAGCACTGTGGCTTAGAAGGTTAAGCCTCTGCCTGCAGCACCAGCATCCCATATGGGCACTGGTTTAAGTCCTGGCTGCTCCATTTCTGATCTAACTCCCTGCTAACATGCCTGGGAAAGCAGTGGAAGATGGCCCAAGTACTTGGGCCCCAGCACCCATGTGGGAGACCAAGAAGCTCGTGGTTCTTGGCTTCAGCTCGGCCCAGGCCTGGCTGTTGCAGCTATTTGGGGAATGAATCAGAGAATGAATGATCTCTCTCTTGCTCTCTATCTTTCAAATACATAAATAAATCTTTTTTTTTTTTTTAAGATTTATTTATGTATTTGAAAGAGTTACAGAGTGTGGGGGAGAGACACAGAAAGAGATCTTTCATCCACTGGTTCACTCTCCAAATGGCTGCAATCACTGGGGTTGGGCCAGGTTGAAGCCAGGAGCCAGGAGCTTCTTCTGGGTCTCCCACATGGGTGCAGGGTCCCAAGGACCTGGGCCATTTTCCTCTGCTTTTCCAGGTGCATTAGCAGGGAACTGGATCAGAGTGGAACAGCTGGGACACATACTGATGTCCATATAGGATGCTGGTGATGCAAGTGGCAGCTTTACCCACTACAGCACAGCCCTGGCCTCTGCTCTAATATTTTTATGACATAAAAATTCTCACGGGAGGTGAGTAACTGGCATAGCAGTTAAGATGTCCCATATCAGAGGGCCTGGCCCAAATTCCAGCTCCACTTCTGATGCAGCTTCCCGCTAATGCACAAGCTGGGAGGCATCAGGTGATGGCTGAACTACTTGGGTCCCTGCCACTCACTCATGTGCAGTTCTGGGATTCTGGCTTAGCCCTGGTCCAGCCCTAGACACTGCAGGCATCTGGGGAGTAAACCAGCAGAAAGAAGATTCCACTGTTATCTCTTTACCTTTCTAATAAAACAAAAATAAATAAAAATAAATTTAAGTAAAGTTTCATATTATTATAGGACACAGATGAATGTTACATAAAGATCAAAACAAACTACAAAAAGAACTACAAGCAAATGTAGACCACTGAAGTGCTGCTAAAAATCTTGATGGGGGGCCAGCGCTGTGGCATAGCAGGTAAAGCCACCGCCGGCAGTGCCAGCATCCCATATGGGTACCAGTTCGAGTCCTGGCTGCTCCATTTATGATCCAGCTGTCTGCTACAGCCTGGGAAATCAGTAGAAGATGGCCCAAGTCCTTGGGCCCCTGCATCCATCTGGGAGACCTGGAGGAAGATCCTGGCTCCTAGCTTTGGACTGGTGCAACTTCGGCCATTGTGACCATCTGAGGAGTGAATCAGTGGATGGAAGATCTCTCTCTCTCTCTCTCCTCTCTCTCTTTCTCTTTCTCTCTTTCTGCCTCTCTGTAACTCTGCCTTTCAAATAAATAAATAAATCTTTAAAAAATTGTCTCAAAAAAACTTGATGGGATTTATCTGAATTTAAAATGTAATTCAGGGGAAGGGCTAGCACTGTGGCATAGTAGGCTAAGCCTAGCCTCCATCTGCAGCACCAGCATCCCATATGGGTGCTGGTTGCTTTCCCGGCTGCTCCTCTTCTCATCCAGCTCTCTGCTAATGGTCTGGGAAGGCAATGGAAGATGGCCCAAGTGCTTGGTCCACCACACCTGTTTGGCAGACCTGGAAGAAGCTCCTGGCTCCTGGCTTCTGGTTGGCCCAGCTCTGGCTATTGCAGCCATTTGGGGAGTGCACCAGCAGATGGAAGACCTTTCTCTCTGTCTCTTCCCCTGTCTATAACTCTACCTCTAAAATAAATAAATAAAAATTTTAGATGTATGTATATATACATATATATATACACACACAATTATATATACATATATATATATATATATATATATATATATATATATATAATTTATGGGTAAGCCTGGTATCAAATCCTGTCTCTGCTTCCAATCCATCCTCCTGCTAATCCCCCTGGGAGGTAGCAAATGCTGGCCCAAGAATCTGGGCTTGTGTCACTAAAGGGCAACCCAGATGGAGTTCTTGGCTCCTGGCTTTAGCTTGCCCTGGCCTTGACTGGTCATTTGGGGACTAAGTCATTGGTGGAACATATCTCTCTGTCATTCTGTCATCAATCAATAAATATAACTTTAAAAATATATAATGAACAAAATCAATTCTATTCTATTCTAATACCACAAGGAATTTCTAATTTCTTTTTTTTAAAGATTTATTTTATTTATTTGAAAGACAGAGTAACAGAGAGAGGTAGAGACAAAGAGAGAGGTCTTCTATTTGCTGGTTCACTCCCCAGATGGCTGCAACGGCCAGAGCTGCACTGATCCAAAGCCAGGAGCCAGGAGCTTCTTCCAGGTCTCCCACATGGGTGCAAGGGGCCCAAGGACTTGGGCCATCTTCTACCGCTTTCCCAGGCCACAGCAGAGAGCTGGATTGGAAGAAGAGCACCCAGGACTAGAACCGGTGCCCATATGGGATGCCGGCACTTCAGGCCAAGGCTTTAACTCACTGTGCCACAGTGCCAGCCCCAGAATTTCTAATTTATAAAAACTACCTCTAACTACTTAATAGAAATTTACAAGTTAGTTTATTTAAGGTTTAGCATATGAATTTTTAAAAAGCCTTGAGAAGTCTTCAGTAATGTTCTTAGTACAAAGTCTCAAAAATTATCCACAAAGGGATTTCTATAAATGAGATTTTTGCCTCTTACGAAATATATATGGGGGTAAGTTCAGTAGCAGAATACAGTTGTATACCAACAAATAATCTGACCTGATTGTAAAAAACAAAACCCCACATGATGTTCAGACACAGTCTGTGCAGTTTTAAGATTTAAGAAAAGATGTGAAATTTTGTCCCACTCATTGAAAAAAAGAGGCAACAAATCCTAAATCTTCAGCTATGCTTTGGAAGTAAACATTCGATATCATACCTTGATTTGGAAGCTCTATATGCTGCTAGTCTCCAGAGCCCACTATTTACGCATTTTGAAGTACAAACTGCACATCATTGAACGTAACACAAGTTTTTAACTCACAGACGCCCCTCTGTCGTGAGATCTTTAGGATCCAGAGCTCCTGGCAACTTGGGCAGTGTCCAGCGGCAGAGTGACTAGCCAATGCCTCTGCTTATGAAAGTCACACCTTTTTTGTGTGATTTGTTTGACTCAGCCATTCTCATACTTCCCTATGTTTAGAGGAACACTAATTTTAAAGAAAATATGAAGTATCTACTTTTGACAATGATTAGTTAGTATAAGACTTATAAACTTAGAAATATAAAATATTAAGAGTAAAGTCAAGGTCAACTACAAATCTTGAAAAGAGAGCAAATACATGATCCATTGTTTGGCCATATGAAGGTTCTTCCATTCTATCACCCATCCTTTAACGATTCCATCTGAAAACTGCAGTTGTCATTTTTTTTCTTTAGCAAGATTATTTATTTGAAAGAGAGAGAGAGCGAGAGAGAGAGCAAGCGAGCTTGTCTATCCACTGGTTCTCTCCCCGAAGGCCCACAGCAGTCGAAGCTAGATCAGGCCAAAGCCAGGAGCCCACAATTCCATTGGGTCTCTCACATGGAAGGCAGCGACCCACATACTCATACTCTGCCTTCCCAGGTCCATTAGCAGGAAGTTGGATCTGAGGCAGTGGAGCTGAGATTTGAATTCAGGCACTTGAATATGGGATAGCAACATCTCAAGTGGCAGCTTCACCTGCGATGGCGCAATGCCCTCCCTGCCCCCGACCCCTTTTTTTTAAATTTTAAACTAGCTCTAACTTAGATGCAGTTGTCTCAGTTGAATTCCAGCTGTGACCCAGGTCATGTCATCAATGGTGTAATGACATCCAGTGACTTATGTCTGGCAGCAGTCACAACACAGATGATATGGGACAGCTATTTTCTTTCCTCCAGCATTAGCAGTGGTCCCATGGGACAGGCAAAAGAAACATGAACATGGATTCAGGGACTCCATTATTGATTTTAAAAATATTAAAATTCCAGGAGATGTGGTTTCCCTAGCTAGTCAGATAATTTTAGTAAGATCAAAGAAGCAGCTGAGTTACTGGCTTCATACTGGTTGGTTCAGCTATATAGGTGATAAGAGTTTGTGACTCTCAGCTGCCGATCTCATATTACACATGTACACAGACAATGCATATTGAATACTTATGTGTATGCGTATCTTGCTCTGAGACAATTCTTACATTCCTTAAATGTAGCCATCCAAAACCTACCTATCTTGGTTGAAAAACCTCTTATATATTTACCTCCAAGCATCAATTTTATTATTATACAAAGGGCCTAACTGCTTGTTTTTAAAGCCATTCCTTTAGGTTAAGGAACTTCTCCTAAAAAGACCAGTTAAAGTATAACTGTTGTCTGAGCGCTGTAAGAAATCAGCCCATTAAACATCTACAGAGTATTATGTCCAGCTTATATTTTTTCAAATTAGTTAGCTGTCAGCTCAAGTAGGGAAAAACAAAAACGGAACCTCAAAGAAGGAGACACCACTAAGTTCTATGGAGAGGAAGAAAGGAAGCACCCATGTGTCACGGATGCAGGGGTTCATGGGAGGAGCAGCATTGGGGCACGCACCAAAGGCAGAGTTCACAACCCTGTGGGTGCAGCTGCTGTCTTGCCTTTGTTCCCACACTCCTCTCACCCCAGTAGGAAGAAGACCGGCACCTGTAGCTGAGGTCCTGGGAGCTACTTAGAGCAGAGGCAAAGCCTTGCCATGTCTTGTGGGAATGTTGTCACAGCCTAGAAGCCAGAGCGCGTATACCTTAGAACTGGAGGGATGAAAAGCCACCAAGTGCCAGGAACAGAAGGGTGAGTCTGCCCTTCCCCCCAGTACAAGGCATTTCAGCAGGGATGCTGGGGGCAGATGGGATACACAGGCACAAGGTCTGTAGTGCCCAGGAGATGAAATGCTACCCCAGGAGCTGTGACAGACACATCACTATTGCTAGGATAAGCTCATTTTCACTAAAAGACTAATGGTTTCAGAAAGAATGACTCTGAGTTTCGAGAATATAAATTTCAATAGTAAATAAGAATATCAACTGAAAGTAGGAAGTGAGTCCACAGGTTGGGTGAGGAAAAAGAGGCAAATTTCCAGACAGGTAGCCTTATGTACCCCACAGTAATTTTCAGAGAGGCGAATGTGTTTATAGCAGTACCAGGTAGGAAGTGTTTCATGTGTATGAATTTGTTAAGGTCTCCATCAACCTTGCAAGGTAGGTTTAGTAACATCCCCAACCCCATATGTGGAATAAGGAAGCAGGTGAGAGAACCTGCCTGGGGTCACCCAGGGAGTGAAGATTCCCCCCAAGTAGCCGGGTGTTGGGGTCTGGCTCATGACCCAGGAGCTGTGCTGTCTGTTGCCTACAGACATTCCTGCTGGGCCCCAGGAAAAACAGGGAGAGGAAGTTAATTTAGGAAGAGGAGGATTATCCCAAGCAGAGAAGCAGAAACAAAATGAGTGAGTGAATACTGAATCAAAACAACCCTTTCCACCAGCCAAAATGTTTCTTTTGTGGCTTGCTGCTTTAATCACAGGCTGAAAAGTACTGCATAAAAAAAAGCTGTGCAATTGTTTCATTGGAAGTAATGAAGGTGTTATCCAATTAAATGACTGTTTTTTACTGTGATGACATAAACCCATAATCCCAGACAGCTCTCTCCTGGCAAAATGCCACCAGCATTGTCAGTGTAAGCGAGGTACGTAGTCATAATTTGAAAATGAGATTTCGGCTTGGAGGACTGAATAAGATTTAAATGAAAAAGTAAATGTAATTACAGAAACAATCAAAGTCCAAGAGACACAGAAATGATGATCTGTTCATTTTCTATCACCCCAGTGAATGGTTTTCAGAAGCTCTTGGCCCTGCAGTGCAATAAATCGTCTGCATGGGGGCATGTTAAGGTTTGCACCGAATGCCTCTTTCAGGCAAGCAGCTGGCCTTGGGAGCTATCAGAATGTATTGATTGGATAAGCACCACAAATGAGGTTAGGCGGTCGTGGCGAGCAGCAACGAGGAGCAAGAGAATACAGTTCTAATGAGCCATACCTAGCTCCTTCTGTATGTTGTCAGGGATTCCTGTAATAGTCTTTCTCCTTTTGACTTTCTTCGGTCGTCTTACCAGAGTCTCTGTGTAAATTAGAGACCGCCGAAGGCTGGCCTGGCGATCGAAATTCTCCCCTAATGGAGAGTAGTAGAACAAGCAAAGCAATGTTATTTCCAAGCAAGCTGACACCATGCACGTTCTTCCAGCAGCTTGTTGTCAAATGATAAGAAGGTATTAATAATGATGTTAGCCAGTCACATGATAATGGATGCTGAAGGGCAAAGAGGGAAGGAAAGCACACTATCACCATAAGGCTCTTTTCCCGTTCCTCTGTGTGTTCTGCCAACGGAAGCACCCTGAGCTCATTTCCAAGTGAGCTGGGGTTGCAAATGCAAATCTGTCAATAACACCCCGAAAGAGTGATCCTGTGACTTTTTTTTTTTTAAAGGAATCATTTTGGAAGTGATTCACAAAGTTCCTCTGGTCCACAAAATCACTCCTTACATCCACATGTGTGTGGTAGGGGTGATGAATCTGTAGTATTCATCTGGTCACCCCAAGGAGACCCATGCAACATCTTGTCTTGTACAATAAGACAAAGAACTGAATCAAGCGTTTGTAGAGGAAGAGCTTGTTGTTCAGTCAAGGAGGCTAACAATTTCGATAGACTGTGTTATGGTGTGAAGTACTATGTAGTGCAAAATCAAAAGCCTTATAGTGATACAGTACTTTATCCACAACGAGACCCAGTAGCACTGCTGTTGTTAAAGCCGAACTGCTTCTCTCTGTTTCATAATCGCTTCTTAAAGCTGATCTTAATTTAGACATTTCGGGTGATGCTGCAACCAAACAGGCATCACCACATCCACTGGACTCCTTTCTTTTCAGGAGGACAAGCTTGAGTGATTAACACACCAAGAGAAACCATAAAACAATAAAATTTGTTAACAATGTCAGTTATTGATTGATCTGCTATTGATTACTTGCCAGCTTAGGGTTTTAAGTTTTACAGCATTGATCTTTGTAAATAGTTAATTTTCCTCAAAGAAATTTTTAACATATATATATATTTATACATATACACACCGATTGCATATTTCTGTCATTTTTATGCATAAGAAAAGTATTAAAATACTCTTTAGCAATACTGACACATATGCAAAGTGGAAATGTTGTGGACAGTGTCACTTCTACTTTGATAGGAATAAACTGTGAGCCTTATTTAATCAAAATGGAGTATTAAAGACCTGAGTTTTCAAAACCCGTTTCATCTACTGAGGAACAAACTGAAATAAATGCTTGCAACCTTGCAAATACTTGCAAGTTTTTGTTTCAAATGGAGAAAAACAGAAAAGATTGAGAGAAGACCCTGAAACACCAGAAAGCACCACGGCTTCGAGAAATGGGTCATCATATGCAACAGCATGAACTGCCCTTAAAGGGGGCAAGTCATAGCCACAATGGTCCATTAGCCATCTGCAGCAAAGGAAAAAAATTTCCTTGAATCAAGACATCAAAGAGGGGCAAAACATTAACTGAAGCTGCAGTTGGTCTCCAGTTTTAAAAACAAAAGATAAAATCACCTAAGCGCCAAGGAAATTAAGAAGCAAACCATAGGAAGATGTATCTCCCTCAGACACACCATTAAAGGCACCTAACTCCCCATCTTGCAATGTCATTTACAAAGACTGTTTCACCTGCTTGTCTACACGTCTCTAAAGGATAGACACTATAGTTCACATACCTTGGCGTCTCCTACAGAAGTCGGCTAATGTCTGGCACAGAGTAGTTATCCAACAAATATCTGAGAATGAAATCATTCCCTTTCATTGAAAAGCAGCATTGGGCCTGGTTACTATTCATAAATAAACCTAGGGTGCTCAAACATCAATATAAAGCCAGTTGATAAAAACTGCTTTAGCATGTTGGGGAAGACATTTGGCATAGAGGCTAAAACACTGCTTGGGACATCCCATATTGGTTCACATCCTAACTCCATTTCTGATTCCAGCTTCCTGCTTTTGTGGAGGCTGGGAGGCGCAGGTGATGGCTCAGGTACATATATTCCTGCCACCCACTGGAAAGATCTGGATGGAGTCCCTGGTCCCAGCCAGCCCCAGCTGTTGCAGGCATTTAGGGAGTGCACTCACAGATGGAAGATCTCTCTGTCTCTCCTATCTGGCTTTCAAAATAAAATAAAAACTTTTTAAAGTTTAAGTATAAGTACATTTTCCCACTATACTCACCTTCTAGGTAGAAGAGTTGTTATTCCTGATGCCAGATTATGAAAATATTTATGTGGACTTTTTAAGAACTTTTTTTCCCCATCCTCAACTTGTACTGCACGCCAGGTCTAAATGGGACTATTACTGAAAGGACTACACCAGCCTTTAAGCTGGCAGCTCATCGTCCCTATCTCTAACCTCTAGGACAGGTGGACTGCATTCTGGATTTCAAATGATGAATTTATTGGCATTTTCCCCCTACTGAGTCTTAATGAAAACCAAACTTGAGGATTGATGCTCACTCCAAATAATGAGCACATAACAGTTCCCTATAGAAAGCTACACTTTTATCTCAAAAATCTAGGGCTTTAGAAATATGAGGGTACTTCAAAAAGCTCATGGAAAAAATACAATGAAAACTTAAGTTGATTGTGATACATACAAAGAAACTTTGAGATTCATGCATAGCTTTCTTCACAATGTACCTTTTCATTAACTTTTTGAAGACCCTTCATATGCATGAGTATTCTTTTTTTTTTTTTTTTTTTTTTTTTTTAATTTGAGAGGCAGCAAGACAGAGAGAGAGGGAGCGCCCACTCAAAGAGTTGTTCCCCAAATGTCTGCTACAGGGGATGGGGGTGGGTGAGTGGGAGCACTTAACCCAAGTCTTCCACAGGTGTGTTAGAAACCCAACTACTTGAGCCATCAGCACTGTCTCCCAGGATCTGGAACTGCAGGAAGTTGAAATCTCCTGATTTCAGAGCCAGGAACAGAACTCAGGTCTCCAGTGTGGAACATGAGTATCTTGACCTCTAGGCTAAACATTCATCCCAAATTTATCTTTTTAATTCCATTCTCCATGACCTTCCTGAAAGAGTAGGAAGCTAAATAATCTATATCAATTCAACCACCAAAAGTAAAAATTTTTACTGCTTTGTACTAGATTTAGAAAACTAATACTTGAAGAAAAGTATTCGTGTATGTGAACACACAGATCCAGAAAATGGATCAATAAATATGTAATAGGCATTATATTTAATTTTGACATTTCTGCAAAATGTTAATCACTCAATTAAAAGTGAATTGCATTTTGACATAACTCATTTTGCTCATTTCTTTTTTGTCATTCACCTTTCTTGCATGGCATTTTCAAGTCCTCCTTTTAAATTCTAGGTAATTCATATTCATTTAGTCATCACACAGGAGAGAATTAAAACTCAAAGTTATGGCAGTATCTTCTGTTGTGACAATGCATTTCATTGCAAATAATTCTTTATTCTTGAAACTCTACTCTTTCAAAATCTCCTGATTTCAAGATAATGCATTTCATCATAACTCCATTAAGATTGTCATACTTAATATCATAGTCTCTTTATCTTGTAATATTAATTCTGAGACATTTAATTATATAGAATGTAATTACATTTCTGCTGCATTTCATCAAATAATTCATCTTATAGAAAGTATTGCTTATATATTTCACAAAGCAATAAATGTGATACTTGGTTCTGAAACATGACTACTTACAAAAATAATTTTTATAAAATGTAAGCTGGATGAATGAGAAACACATTGAGAAAGATTAACAAAGAAAATGGATAAAATACTGTATTTTTTAAGTAAAATAACTGTGAAAAAATGTACATTGTACATGGAATTGAAAATAATTCACCTATTTGTTTATTACATTTCTATGGAATTCAAAATAAGAGTTCTAGGGGCTGGTGTGTGGCTCACTTGGTTAATCCTCCACCTGCGGCGCCGGCATCCCATATGGGCCCCAGGTTCTAGTCCCGGTTGCTCCTCTTCCAGTCCAGCTCTCTGCTGTGGCCCAGGAAGGCAGTGGAGGATGGCCCAGGCACTTGGGTCCCTGCACCCACATGGGAGACCGGGAGGAAGCACCCAGCTCCTGGCTTCAGATCAGTGCAGCACCAGCCGTAGTGGCCATTTGGGGGGTGAACCAACAGAAGGAAGACCTTTCTCTCTGTCTCTCTCTCTCACTGTCTAATTCTATCTGTCAAATAAAAAAAAAAAAAAGAGTTCTAAACATCATTTTTTGATATCCTGTAAGACACTTTTTAAAAATCTTCAATGGGGTTGGCACTGTGGTATAGTTGGATAAGCCTCCAAGTGTGCACTTGTTCATCTCCCAGCTGCTCCTCTTGTGATCCAGCTCTTTGCTATGGCCTGAGAAAGCAGTGGAAGATGGCCCAAGTGCTTGAGCCCTTGCACCTGCGTGGGAGACCCAGCGGAAGCTCCTGGCTGCTGGCTTCGGATCAGCTCAGCTCCGGTCATTGCAACCATTTGGGGAGTGAACCAGCAGATGGAAGACCTTTCTCTCTGTCTCTTCCTCTCTCTGTTACTCTACCTCTCAAATGAATAAATAAATTTTTTTTAAGAAAATCTTCAATAACTCTCAAAATGTGACTGACCCCTTAACAAGCTCACCAATGCCATAGTTTTTGCTCTCCAGTGGAAACAGCTTCAGAGGCTAAGGACGCTGTGATTTCCATTCTAATTGTTTATGAAAACTTACATTTTTTGGTCACTTGATTCTTTAAGGCTCTGATTCCGTGAACCATGAGTTATGGGCTGATTATCAATGGTGACTCCTAGTCGTTTATTTCTATTGAGCACACAGACCCATGGCTGCAGCTGTTAAGCCTCAGCTTGCCTATTCTGCACTTTGACCTTCCTCACGCCTCGGACCCCTCCCCTTGGATACTTTTTAACAGCCCTTTTAAGTTTGTGGAAGAGATCTTTGAGCTTTATGTACCTTGTTATTTATAACCTTATCACGAATGACTAAAGGCTGACTATAATATTACATAAGAACTTGAATGTCCAGTCTGGCCAGTTATATTCATATTGTAGACTAGTGTAAAATATTCTCATAATTTTATATTCAGAGGAATGAATTCTTATTTGAAGGTTGTGGAACTCAAATTACAGAAATCAAAATATAGTTTGATCACCTTATTAAGTCTTAAAAAATATTTTATAGTTCTTTATAATTCACTTGAATTTTTTATTTCAAGAATTTTCCCCTTTTGTACAAGAAAATCTATCACTGAGAAACAAAATGATTGTTTCTTTACTTCTATAAGTATCTAAAATAATCCTTACGCACGAAATACACAACTTTTCTTTCTTACACAGGATCACAGTTAGAAGGTGACCCTATAAAAACACAGTCGTAGCGTGTTCTTCAACGCCAGCATTTGGTGATGCAGTCTTCTGATCTAAGAAGCAATGAGTATTTTACAAGTACACACACACATGCACACACACAGTTCCAGTGTCCCCTCCATTAAACACAGAGCAGGAAGCCAGGCAGCCTGCAGCTGCTCGCTCTGATGTCTACATGAAATGCTAAAAGCCTGGAACAAAGAGAAAGCCATGGTCATTCTCCCCACCACACTCTGAATCTGTGGCCTAGCAGGGCGTACCGGTTATGTTAATAGGAACCACATCAGCCTGGACGGTCTGTGCCTGCTGCCGCATCTTCTCTTCTGGGGTGGGCAGTGGAAGTGACCTGGTCCAGTTGGTCTGAGTGTGCAGGTCACAGAAGTCCCCTGAGGTTGGTGTTTTAGGTCTCCGGATGGAAATGAGTCTGTCTTCTTCTGATGAAGACAGAGAACACTGCAGAGGGAAAAAGAAGTCACAACATGTAAATTGCCAGCAGGAACATTTAAAAAGACACCTCCCCCTAGCTCAGAAAGCATTAGACTGATGGAAAGGAAGCCCCCCATCCCTCCCTGCAAAAAAAAAAAAAAAAAAAAAAAAAAAAAAATGGTCCTATTTAAGGACAGAAGCAATGGTTTGCAAGAAAATGGGTTATGCTCTTGGGCTTACCCATAATATTCATGATTCATGCTGGCTTTAGCCTGTATGTTGTGAGGACTGCAAAAGGTTTTGCTAAGTTCTTCCTGTGTTGCCTCTGTTTACAAGGTTCAGAAAGCTATGGCTTTAGCTCAACGTTAGGAGCCCGGAGAAACACCATGGCCATGGACATCTGTTTCTATTTTGATCAATGCTTAGTTTTGCTCAGGGTAATTTCTAGCCTTAGCCTTATTTTCTTTAGGCTGTGACCTCAGGGAACATATCAAAAATGATAGAGCTATTGTTACTTCTGCTCTTCTGAAGCTATTTATATGGGGAAAAGTCAGTATGCGATTGTGAAGTTACAGTCAGAAGCGCGGAGCCTTATCAGAATTCCCGGAAAATGTTGCTGGCGGTGTCTGCGGATAGAGACTGACATCCGCACACCAAAGCCCTTCTGCAGTGCCTTTGTGTCTCCTTTCACCCTAACACCAGGAGGCGAGGAAGGGGTCTGGGCAAGCACTTCACCCTGGCTCCACGGCAGCCGGCTCCATGGCAAGGAAACACACTAACAGGCTTAGGAACAGCACCACCAAGGGTAAGTGACTTTTGTGGGAAACGGCAGTACAGAGTGCACAACGAATGTGTAAGAACTGTCCTTCCAGTTTAAAGTATTTAAACAGAACTACCACGTATGAACATAGACTTTAAAAAAGAATTTTACGGAAGGATAAAAAAGGTCAGTGAATCGTCAAAAAGGGAACACCTGTGTAGCCAGCGCCCAGATCAATTTTACCCCTTCCCCGCCCTCCAATCATACCACCCCCGACAAGGCTAGCTAACCCCACAGCTCCTAACACTGCAGCTTCCTTTGGCCTGCATGTGAACTTTTCTATAAAAGGTCATGTGATCAGTTCTCTTTTGTGGACTTACTCCTTTCACTCAACACTATGTTTGCAAGATTTTACCTGTCTTTAAAAGACAGGTTTTATACCTTTTGAATTTAATGCAAGTTTCTAAGAAAGGTACAGAAAGGTATTGGTTAGAAATCTCAAAACACAAGAACACTGGCATCACTGTTTTATTGCTACTGAATTTCTTGTTGCAAAATATATATTCTACAACTGCTAGAGCTCCACAAATCTGCCCTGGGCTGGGGAGGAAGCTACATAAGAGCTAACGGAAATAGTCTGGTGTAAAGGGATAGAGCCCTCCACTGTGAATCCAGCTGAGTTTGCTTCTACACCAGCTACACTGCCTTCCTTTTCTGTCCACAGAGGGAGGTCCTCTTAGGATGAACGATGTAGACATGTCAGTGACTGCTGAACACCATGAGCATGAAGGTAGGAATCACATAAAGATGACTTTAGAAAAGCAGAATCATGGCCAGTGCCACGACTCAACAGGCTAATCCTCCGCCTGTGGCACTGGCACACTGGGTTCTAGTCCCAGTCAGGTGCCGGATTCTGTCCCAGTTGCCCCTCTTCCAGGCCAGCTCTCTGCTGTGGCCCGGGAGTGCAATGGAGGATGGCCCAAGTCCTTGGGCCCAGGTGCTTGGGCCCTGCTCCCCATGGGAGACCAGGAGAAGCACCTGGCTCCTGGCTTTGGATCAGCAGTGGTGCGCCAGCAGCAGCGCGCTGGCCACGGCAGCCATTGGAGGGTGAACCAACGGCAAAGGAAGACCTTTCTCTCTGTCTCTCTCTCTCTCACTGTCCACTCTGCCTGTCAAAAAAAAAAGCAGAATCATGAATTTAAAAGTATCCATTTTTTCTTTTATTACTAGGAAACTAATGACAGTAAAAGCATTGTACAAATAAAATTATAAATCAGAAAATCAGATATCTCAATACATTTTTTTATTTTATATTCCTTTTTTTAAATTTTTATTTGACAGGTAGAGTTATAGACAGTGAGAGAGAGACAGAGAGAAAGGTCTTCCTTTTTGCCATTGGTTCACCCTCCAATGGCCGCTGAGGCTGGCTCATTGCGCTGATCTGAAGCTGGGAGCCAGGTGTTTCTCCTGGTCTCCCATGCGGGTGCAGGGCCCAGGGACTTGGGCCATCCTCCACTACCTTCCCGGGCCACAGCAGAGAGCTGGCCAGGAAGAGGGGCAACCGGGACTAGTACCCGGTGCCCCAACCGGGACTAGAACCTGGGGTGCTGGTGCCGCAGGCGGAGGATTAGCCAAGTGAGCAAGGTGCCGGCCTTTATATTCCTTTTTAAAAAGATTATTTTTTATTATTTGAAAGGCAGAGAGAGAGAGAAAGAGAGAGAGAGAGAGAGAGAGATCCTCCATTCACTCAGTCATTCCCCAAATGACAATAGCCAGGGCTGGGCCAGGCCAAAGCCAGGAGTCAGGAGCCAGGAATTCCACTCAGGTCTCCCATGTGGGTTGCAGGGGCCCAAGCACCTGGGCCATGATCCACTGCTCTCCCAGGCACATTAACAGAGAGCTGGATTGGAAACAGAGCAGCCAGGACTTCAACTGTTGTGCCAGCACTCTGATATGAAATGCTAGTATCACAAGCAGCAGCTTAACTTGCTGTGCTGCAATGCCAGATCTTACTTTATATTCCTAATACATAAAATATATAAAATGATCATCTAGCTTCTTTTCCACCTAAGGAAAATGTGAAATGAAACATACCCAATTTATGAACTATGCCTATGTTACTGAGGTCTCACAATGACACTAATGTGCACTATATCCATTTGATCTGGTTCTGGAGAACATGGTTTTATCTGTTATTATTATTCAAGAATGACCAGGTCTTCTGGGAGAAAGCCTAAAAATACAAATTCCTTTATATCTCTAAATAAGAACAAAAACTTCTGATAATCTTCTCATCCCTCTCCTCCTCTTCTTCTTCCTCCTCCTCCTCTTTCTCTTTGTCTGACTGAGCTATTTCCAAGGATTTGTCTTCTAGCTCAGATATTTTTTATTCTTCCTCACTGAGTGTGTTGTTAAGGCTTTCCACTGTATTTTTTATTTGACATACTGAATTCTTCATTACCAGTAATTCAGTTTAGATTACTCTTGAATATCTCTATCTCCTGGGAGAATTTTTCATCAAGGTCATGTATAGATCTCTTTAACTCCTGTATTTGCTTTTCTGTGTTTTTGAGTAACCATATAATCATATATATAATCATATAATATTATATCATATAATATTATATATCATATCATATTATAATCACATAATCACTCTTTCAAATTCCTTTTCAGGCATTTCATCAATCTCGTTGTCTACACATTCTGATACTGTAGTGTTGTGTTCCTTGAATTTCTATGTTTATTTTTAGGCATTTGTTGAAACACTTGTTGGTTTTCATCTTTGAAATATGCCTCTATGGCTTAGTGGAATGTCTGCTCCTTCAGTGGATATCCTGAGGTGTGTCCTGGATAGGGCCAGGGAGTCCCAGCCAGAACTTGAGTGGGGCAAGAGTCCAAAGTGGTACCCTCCCTAGTTGGGTGTGGCTGATCTCTATCATCAGCAGGGGAAAGGGTTTAAACATGGCAGCTGGCATTATCACAGCCTCATCCCCCAACTCCCCACCACCCGCTGAGGTGACTAATGCCCAGGGTGAACCTATAGTGGCTACACAGCCCACCCACACAGGCACATGAACCACACAAGGATCTATGTGCTCCTCGGTGTGAGCACAGAACCCTGTGCAATGACCTACTCTAGGCACTCAGTCAACTCTGAGCCTCGGAAGCCCAGGGACTCAGCTCTACTTCATGCCCTACTGTGCAATTATAGAATTCCCAGTCACAGGGAACAGGGGATTGATCTCTTCTCAGCTAACTGCCCATGGGGAGAGCTGAGGCCTTCCCAGAGCCAGCTGCCTCCTTGCCAGAAGTTGGTTGGTGCTCAGCCCTGGCAGGTTGAGTCCAGGTGCTGGGTAGAGTAAGGGGAGGGGGCACGTCACAGGTCCAGGAGGGTGACTTGCCCCCCACCAACCCTCTAGGCCAGATTCAAAGTCAGTGGAGACTGTGGATTTATTCCTCTGATAAAGTCCCCCAGGTGTGTGCATAGGCCACAGCAGCCTCTACTCACCGTATTAAGATGACACTTCTTCCCTGGTAGTCTCCATGTGCCCTTGTTGGGGGATGGGAAGAAAGCAATATGCTTGCCTTTCAGGGGGTTAGGTGGGCACCCTGCTCCCTGCTAGTGCTTGAGACTGGACTCAAAGTCAGTGTGGCCCACAAGGTTCTCCCTCAGTCAATATCACCAGTGACACCGGCTGCTGCAGGCTCCTCGCACCTTGCTCCAGGAAGATGGCTTCCCCTCCCACCTCTAGCTATGGGAGTCACCAGTGGTGTCCCACTGCTGCATGACTGTACTGTCTACACTGCTTTAAGGCACAGAACAGAGGTTCTTTCTATATAATTTCCACTACAAACCTCTCTCCAACTGGGAATGCAATTCTTCCCCCTTAGTTCTGTTATCTTCTGGAGGTCAAAATCAGCATACCTTTGCCCTACTCAGCCAGCCTGCCAGCCTCCCTCCCTCCCTCCCTCCTTTCCTTCCTTTCTTTCTCTCTTCATTTTTTCTTTTTTAAAGATTTATTTCTTTAAAAAGCAGATAGAGAAGGAGTGACAGAGAAAAAGAGAAAACTCTTTCTTCTGCTGGTTCACTCCCCAAACGGCTGCAATAGCTGGGGCTGGACCAGACTGAACCCAGGAGTCAGGAGCTTCATATGGGTCACAAACATGGGTTCAGGGTCCCAAGTACTTGAACCACTTTCTGCTGCTTTCCCAGGAGCATTAGCAGGGAGCTGGATCGGAAATGGAACAGCTGGGATTCAAATCAGCTATGCCACAGCAGTTCCAAGTATTTGTTTGTTTTCCATCACCTTTTTCGCATGACACATTTTACATACAAAGTATGTAATGTACTTAATGAACATTTAAGAACTCATTGTTGGCCGGCGCAGCGACTCACTAGGCTAATCCTCCGCCTTGCGGCGCCGGCACACCGGGTTCTAGTCCCGGTCGGGGCACCGATCCTGTCCCGGTTGCCCCTCTTCCAGGCCAGCTCTCTGCTGTGGCCAGGGAGTGCAGTGGAGGATGGCCCAAGTGCTTGGGCCCTGCACCCCATGGGAGACCAGGATAAGCACCTGGCTCCTGCCATCGGATCAGCGCGGTTCGCTGGCTGCAGCGCGCCTACCGCGGCAGCCATTGGAGGGTGAACCAGCGGCAAAAAGGAAGACCTTTCTCTCTGTCTCTCTCTCTCACTATCCACTCTGCCTGTCAAAAATAAAAAAAAAAAAATAAAAAAAAAAAGAACTCATTGTCTAGCCCCCGACCTGAAATGAGTAAAACTAATAACCTACAGCTACCTCTACGCCTCTCTCTAAACCTATCTTCTCCTTCCCTGGAGTTCACCACTTTTTTCACTGAATTTTGTGTTCAGCATTTTTCTGTTTCTCATATGCTTGCTTGTGTGTATATATATGTATAAATACATTTAAGTTATACATCAAAATTTGCATTGGGGCTGGCACTGTGGTGCAGAGGGTTAAGCCACCCTTGCAATGGTGGCATCCTATATGGATTGCTCATCTGAGTCCTAGCTGCCGTGCTTACATCCACCTGGAATGGTAGCACACGATGGCACAAGTACTTGGGCCCCAACCACCCATGTGGGAGATCCAGATGAAGTTCCTGGCTCCTGGGTTTGGCCCAGCATAGACCTGGCTGTTGAGGCCATTAGGTGAGTGAACCAACAGATGGAAGTTTTTTCTGTCTCCCTTCTCCCGCTTGCTTTGTCACTCTGCCTTTCAAATAAATAAAAACATCTTTTAAAAAAAGATTTATTTTGACTTTCACAAAGATAGTATCACTCTCTTTGTAGCAGTTCTGGCTTACTATTGTGGTTCTAAGACATATCATGTGGTTGCGGGAGCCTACCATTTGTTCATTTCACTGAGATTTCCACTCTAGCCCTGTATTATATTCACCTATCCCTTTACTGATGGACAATTGCATTGGCTAAGATGCTCTTTATATTACCTCAATAACTCATGACTCCTCATCAGACAGAGTTAGGAGGAAAGGGCTATAGCAACAGATATATTCCTGACATACTCATTATTGGAAGGAAAACATAGGCTCTGGAGTCGGAGACCAGGATGTACATTGTCTTTGCACTTTTGGGGGCAATGGCTTGTTACTATCTTGATTGTGGTGACGGCATCAAGAGCGTACACATGTCAAAAGCTAAATTGTATGCTTTGGAGGCTGGCGTTGTGGTGTAGCAGGTCTGGCTGCTGCCTGCAATGCTGGCATCCCATATGGGCACCAGTTTGTATTCTGGCTGCTCCATTTCCAATCCAGCTCCCTGCTAACACACAGGAGACAGCAGAGGAAGATGGCCCAAGTGCTTGGGCCTGCCACTTACGTAGGAAACCCTGATGAAGCTCTTGGTTCATTGCTCTTGCTTTCAGCCTGGCTCAGCCCTGGCTGTGTGGCATTTGGGGAGAGGGCCAGCAAATGGAAGATCTCTTTCTTTTTCCCTGTCTCCCCTCTCTCTGTACCTCTGCCTTTTAAATAAATCTTTTTTAAAAAAAAATTATAAGCTTTAAATATGTACAACTTCCTTTATGTAAGTAATACCTCAACAAGCTGTTTTAAAGGTAGAGAGATCTTATTTCAGTATTTAAAAGCCACATGAACTTGAGCAAGTGCCTTAATCTCTCTAAGATATGGTATCGTCATCCATGATATGGGCATAATCAAAGGTACCTTATATGGTTGCAATAAATATTGAATATGGCCACATACAAGCACAGTCTCTGGGGCCTGAGTCTTTCCTTGTGCCAGCTGCTTGGCTCTATGTTGAGAACACAGAGAGCAACAAGCTAGGGATGCCATCCTCCCACCTAGAGAGGAAGGCGGATATGAATGGAGCCTGATTGCTATGTACTGGGATGTGTGCAACAAAAGAAACTGGAACAGCTCACTGAAGACACGTTCACTGGTTTGCATGTTCAAAGGCCTGACATTGACAGCCCCCAATTTTCTTATCCTTGCCCACAGTGGTACAGGGAAACCCACAGTGAGCCCACAGAGCTACTGCGGACTTTCCACTGTGCCCTGAGACCCAGTAACAAACGACTGCATCTCGAGTCACTTCCAGACAGCAAGCAACTCTAGGCCACTGGGTCTGTATTCTGGGGCCAAGCAGCACCTGCACATCTCTCGGAAGAAAAAAATAATGAAGAAAAGAATGAGTGAATCAAAGAGCAGGTATAAGGAGAAGGAATTAGGGGGATTTAGTAAATGCCCCCTTTTCGTTTCCCAACATGGTACAGTGGAAACAAGCTCGAAAAAGTCCTGCCTTCCTGCCCTCCACAATGCTTTCTAGTTTTATGAACTTGAGAAAGCAGTGCCCTATTTCCAAGCTTCAGTTCTAGATCATTAAAATGACAGCCACCTCCATAGGCTCCATAGGCTTCTGGTGAGAAACGAGATCTACTTTGTAAAACAAAGTTCTGAAAATGTTCTGAAGTGTTCTATTATGACAAGGTTAACAATACTATGCCAACTGGTAGTTTCACATCTTTCTAGCATAACAAATTACATACACAAAGGATGTAATGTATACGTGTGAACATAAGACAACCTAAGAAGCCAGGACAACAGAAAACTTTGAACAATTGCTACAACCTCTCAGATTCATTGCTCTGGGCAGGAAATTCTACGTGGGTGGAATAAAAGGCAGGATGATTGGAAGAGTGGCCAAATTTTCATAAAAACAGGCACTGTCTATTGAGTAATTTTCTTTGAAGTCTGGTTTGAAAAAAACCAAACAGTTTAATAATAGTAATCACCACCACTTGGCCATACCCTGTGTGCCAGGGTTTGACAAACAGTAAATTTGCTGAAACTCACAACAATCTTCCAAGCTAGGGAGGGGAACCAGGTAATCTGTTATCAAAACCAGAACACTTCTGCAAGTGAAAGGCAGCGCTATGAATAATGACACAGGCTGGCAGCTGCAGGCCAGGGCTGCTCTGGGCCAGCAGAACACCTGGTTTCCACATCTTCAGAATGGAAGAAACTGAAGCCCACCCAAAGCCTGTGCCAGGCGGAGAAACCTCCTGAACCCACGTCCTTAAGCACCACATTCAGTGAGCCTCCTAGGTTTACAGCCACAGCCTCAAGGCTGCCTGCTTTGCTTTCCTTCAATGGCCTTCCTCGATTCAACAAAGCCTGGTCTGGAATCTAAGGTGTCCAATCGGAGAATAACAGGAAATAGATAAAAAAAAAAATTCAGTTTCTATCAGTGCCATGAAAGCCAACCGTTCGGTGTGAAAATTCCAGTGACTGCATCTCTTTGGGGGAGGCTTTTACATAGGAGATTGAGTAACTCACCTTGCTGAGGAGACAATAGGGCCTCTGTGATGCTTCCCAGATGCGGGGAACACACCACCAAATTTAGCCTCCAACGAGGGCAGCTGCAAACCTCCCTGTCAACCCACAGGAAGTATTTTGACACCCATAACTGAACTCCCTTTAAATACCTGAATAACCTCTTTTGTAGTAGCTGGGAAACACTAAAAACTGGAGGAGGGGGAAAAAGCCAACATGAGAACAGAAAGCAATTGCTTTCTGATTTCACAGGTGAATCTAAACTATTTCCCAGGATTTATGAATCCCCTTGTTGATGGCATCTTTTCATACAGTAGGTTTACTATTTAGGAGATATGCATAGCATATGTAATTGGAAATACCTTCAACATTTTTTTTTTTTTTGCTTGCTGCACTGCACCTTTAGTCTATCAAAGATGCATATGGCTATCGTTAGCAAGATCTCTACCTTCCTACCATAAATACATTGTAAAAATTATACTTGGTAAATGTTTTGTGCCAGGATAATTAGGGGTAATCTTCTAGAACAATTAACCTGAATAAGCAAGCAGATGCCCCCCAGGTTCTGTTTTCTAATTTATATGTCTTTAGCCTTTGCTTTATTAGCAACTCCCCTTTCAGGAGAGTGCTCCTATCCAAAGCACATAGTCTATGCTTACTATCTGTTCAACGCAAATATTTAGCTCTCCTCACCACTCCCTTACCTACCCGCAATGCCTACCTAGGAAATGTAAAAGGCTTTCCCAGTAGAATATTCCCTCCTTTCACATGTGCTTCTACACACTCTGGATTTAAAACCACCCCAGCTAAACCTCATGACCACCAGCAGTATTTCCAGACTTCATGTTCTGCCTCCCTCCTCACTGTTCAGTTAGCAGCCTTCCAATATGTAAACTTTCAGACTTGGTTTCTCTTGTCCTCTCTCTTCTCCTCCCATCCCCTAAAAATAACAACAAACCAAATGAAATAAGATCAAATCTATGCACATTTGTATTAGTATTTTGTTAGTTTTCTCAGTTGGGCAGGACTGACAGCTTTCTCATATTAAGCCCTTAAGAACATAGGACATCTTTTCATGTTTTCCCGTCCTATTTGTGCTCTTCTATGGTATTTTTAAGTTTCTAAAAATATAGATCTTATACATTTCTTATAAATTTACTGCTAGTAACTTTGCTATACCTACTTTAAATAGATTTATTTCGGTTATATCTAATGACTTCATAGATATGAAAGTTTTTGATTTCTATATATTAAATGTATACCTTAATATATTACTGCATGCTATTATTTACAGAAATTTACTTTTAAAATTTTGTTTTTCTGGATTTACCAGATATGCAAATCTACCAAGTATGCCACATGAAGACAGTGATAATAGATCAAACCTAATCTTTACCATTTTTGCACTGCCTAGTCTACCATTTTTCTGATTATGCTAGCGAGTTCTTCCTATACCGTGCTAAACCGTAATAATGATAGTGAATACCTTGTCTTACACTTCATTCTAATGAATGGTACATTAAAAATTATGTTGGATTTAGGGACAAGACAGATTAACTTGTAGGAATATCTACTTGTTCCTATAATATTGTGATTTTTTTAAAGCGTGTTATATGGTACCAAATATCAAGTTTATGTCTATGGTTTTAGGTACATGATTTTTCTACCCAGATCTATTAATATGGTTAATATCTGATTACATTACCTAACATTGATTATTCCTGCATTACCACTAGAACAAACTGATATAGAAGTACTGGTCTTTTAATGAGCTGCTAGCTTGGGCTTCCTAATGTTTTATGATTTCTAAATCCAATATTCATGGGTGAGATTGGCCACTTAATTTTCTGCTTTGTTCAATCTTTTATCAGGTTTTGGCATCAGTGGTAAACTAATCCATTAAGAAGAACTGCACCTTTTTCTTCTTGTGTCTTCGCTCTGGAATAGTTTCAAGCATTGAATTTGCAACTTGCTTCTCCTTAAAATCTTTGTTAGAACAAATCCCCCTACCCTCCACCCCCAGAAACCATCTGGCCTTGCTGTTTTACTCAATTTGGTGCAAATATTTGAAAAATTTTCCTTTTTATTTCCATGGTAATCAGTCTGGTTAAACGATTCTTTCTCTTCAAGGGCCAAGATTTTTTTTTTGCCTGTTCTAATTCTTAAAATTTATTTGAGATGCAGAAAAAGACAGAAAGAGAGAGCACTCATCTGCTGGTTCATTCCCCAAATACCTACAATGGGCAGGGACCATAGCAAGGAGGAACTCAACCCACGTCTCCAATGTGGGTGCCAGGAACCCAATTCACCTGAGGCATCACCACTGGCTCCCAGAGTATGCACTAGCAGGAAACTAGAATCTGGAGCTGAAGCCAGGGATCAAACCCAAATACCTTGATATGGATTGTGGGTGCCTTAACTGCTAGGCTAAATGTGAAGTTAAGTTTCATACATTATACAAATTAGGAAATTAGTTTCAAAATTATCTATATCTAACAAAGATTATATACACTATTTGTATTCCTAATCAAAAATTCTCAGCTTTTAAAAAATGTGTCCCTAATTTCCTATTAGCTATGCAATAAATCAACCATTGGGATTAGCACTGTACATCTTGTGACCACTCTCAGCCTCCCTCTACACTGCTGGTGAGCTCACTATCCACTAGAGCTCTTCCACCTGACACCTGTGCTAGTCTGTCCAACCTGCCCCAGCCACCTGCTCTTACGGACACACATCTTCACTGCAGGATTCCCAAACTGAAGTTTTTGGAGGTAGTCCAAAAACTGGGCATCCTACAGAATTTGTTGAAGGTGTGAGAAAAAGAAAAAGATCAAGAATGTAACACATGTTTTTAATTTAAGCAACAGAGAGAATGGAGTTGTGGCTTACAGAGTGGGGAAAGGAGTGGGGATTTTGGAAGAGGGATGTGAGAATCATATATTTGGTCTGGACAAGTTTGAGATACCTGTAAGACACTTGTAGAGATGGACCACAAGCAGATAAAAGCATGAATCTGAACAGAAGATGTAAACTTAGAAAACTTTAATGCATAGAATTTAAAACACTATGAAATCACCAAATGACTGAATCTGTTAGAGGAGCAAACTGAACTCCAGGGTTACACCAACATTTAGGTATTTGGAAGAAAATGAACACACAACAAATGGCTGAGGGTCAATGGCCAGTGACAAGGAGGAAAATCACGAGTGTGTGGTGTCAAGAAAGTAACAATGACATCAAACGCTGCTGAGAGGTTGAACGAGGCTGAGAATGACCCATTAGATCTGGCAATGGGAGGTCACTGGTAGACTTGGCGAGAGTTTCATCAGTAGTGTACCAGGGATGAAAGTGTGTGAAGGGGCTTCAAAAGAGATTGAGGGGAAAGGTGGTGGAGACAGCAAGTCTAGACAGTTCTTTGGAGAAGTTTTATGGTAATAAGGAACTCAAAAAATGTGGTAGGAGCTGGAGTGTGATGAAAGGTCCAAGGAAGGTTTCTTCAAGATGAAAGAAATACAGCATGTTTGTGTAATGATGGCCATGATGCAATCAAGAGATAATTGATTAGGCTGCCAGGGGCAGGAGAGGAATAAATCACCAGCAGGAAGTCTTTGAGATGTTGGCCTAATTCACTCCACCAGGATAATACTGAATGCCTACTGTGTACAGGCCCATGGGATGCAATGAGGCAGAAAAGGAGTCAGGATTGTTCACCCATTGCAGAGGCAGGGGAGGGTGAGGACATACAGGAAAAGATGCAGTCAGACAGGTTTGGTTGTGTAAAGGTAGACCTTCTAATTACTTGTTTTCCTAGCACAGGTAAATATCAAGGACTGCGTTTGAGGGTGAAGCAGAAAAAGCAATGTTCCCAAATTTGCGATGAAGGTGTCAAACATGACTTGGGAGAGTGGGAGAATGCATGGATGCATCGACATAGGACAGCACTTCAGGCCTGAGGTCATGCACTTACAGCGAGTCTGGTGAATGCAAGCTGGGACTCCCCTCTGGCCTTGTTTAGCTAATCAGGCTCTAGTGTAGAGTAGGTGCACAGTTGGATCAAAATAGGGTTGGGATATTGCCAGAAAGCGACAGCAGGAAAGCAAGCCCAGCAGAGTTCAATGTGTGCAGAAAGAAGTGAATATAATGGTGGGGCTTCCCAGAGAAGCTGGAGAACAAGTGAGGACACAAGGAAGGGAGGCCAATTATTGACTAGAATTTCTCAGAGGGAGGTCAAATGATTTTTTGTAATAGGATTCTAGAGGGATTGACCTGGAAAAATAGTAGATGGAGTCATGCTCGGGTCTTTTCTCCTGAGAGCTTCAGCAAATTCTGCAGGATCTACTTTCAAAACAACCCTCACCGCTGCTACCCTGGTCCCAGCCACCACTGGCGACCTCTTGTCTAGGTGAGTGCAATTACCTATTGTTTTGTCTCTCTGCTTTTATCTTTAACATCCTATGGCCTAATCCTCAGACAGTTGACAGATGCAAGGCATTAAAGAGTACATCAGATTATGTTACTTCCCTAACTCCACTCAAGAGCAGCAAATCCAAAAACCTTACCATGGCCAGTTTTATATATATATACATACATATACATATATACATATATATATATACACACACGTGTGTGTGTGTGTGTATGGCCTACGTGACCTGGTCCTAGCCTGTGTTTATCTCTCCAAGTCAGTATTCCCTCCCTTTCCATGCTCAGTGCCTGCCTGCTCTGGTATCTGGCTGTTCCTCTTCCAGGATAACTTCATTCTAGTCTCCCGGCCTTTGCACTGACTACCCCTTCCTGCTAGAAAAATTTTCCCCAAGAAGACCCTGAAGTCTGCCCTCACATAGTCCTTCTTGGACACTTTAAAAAAAAAAAAGATTTATCTTATTTCTTTGAAAGGCAGACTTACAAAGAGAGAGAGAGAGAGAGACAGACAGACAGGGAGATCTTCCATCTATAGGTTCACTTCCCAAACATCCCCAATGATCAGGGCTGGGCCAGGCCTGGAGCTTGATCCAGGGGCACCCACCCATGGGTGGCAGATTTCTGCTGCTTTCCCAGGCACATTAGCAGGAGGTTGGATAAGAAGTGGAACATCCAGGAGTTAAACCAGTAACCACATGGATGTCAGCATTGTAGGTGGTTGCTTAACTCGCTGGCCCTCCTCCTTGCACACTTGATCTTAAACACTAGGCTGGCATTCTAGAACTCTCTAGATTGCTGTTTTATTGAGCCACACAAATTGTACCACCACTTGGTGTTATATTGTACTTGCTTGTTCACCATCCTCTCCCTCTGATGATAGGGACTTTGTCCTGCTGGATGCAGGGTGCTCAGGATCTAGAACAATGCTTGGCATATTGGAGGTGCTGGGTAAATATTTACTGGGTAAATGAATGCCTGGAAGCCCTACTCAAAAACATCCCAGAGAGCACTCATATTCCACTCTCCATTTTCTAGAGAGGAAATAATTACTGCCTTGCAAGGCCTTTGAGCCATCCAAGGAAACACAGCAAGCAGCAGATCTAAAACTCCGAAGTGGCTCCTAAACCCTAGCAAGTCACCATCTCTGAGCATCCCACTTCCTCTCCAATCACTTGGCTACTCTTCTGATCTAGGTCCTCAGTGGTCTCTTGCCTGGGCCATGGCCCAATAACTATCTCTCTTACATGCTTCAGCCCCGCCCACTGCTTCCCCTCCCCTTCCTGACTGCTCCAGGCGCAAGAACTTCGCTTTCAAACTGTAGGCCAGACGCTATAGCCACATGGGAAATGCACGTTACAGGAAAATGATGCATGAATTTCAAAAGCTTTTCACACCACAATAAACTGACCTATTACTTCCATTTTTCCACAAGCATGTGGAAATGCCCTCATACATAGACCTTTTTACTGAACTCAGTTTTCCCTGCCCCCAAGTGTTGTAACTTCCTTGAGGCATGCACAGGTATCTTAACAATCTTTGCATTTGACAATACTAGCTACATAGTATATATCTGTTTTTAAAAAATGATTTATTTGAAAGGTAGACTAACAAAGAGGAAGATAGAAAGAGAGATCTTCCATCCATTAGTTCACTCCTTAAATGACTTCAACAGCCAGGGCTGGGCCAGGCTAAAGCCAGGAGTCTTGGAACTCCTGGTGGCAGGGGCCCAAGCACTTGGGCCATCTTCTGTTGCTTTCCCAGGTGCATTAGCAAGGAGCTGATCAGAAGCAGAGCAGCTAGGACTTGAACCAGCTTAACCCACTGTGCCACCATGTCCACCCCTGTAACATAATATCCTTAAGAAACATTTATTGCATTGGTCGCTTATGCTTCTTGAAATGTTCTTCACATGATTTCCACATGGCTCACTCTTAATCCTAATCACCTCTTTGCTTAATAAAGCTTATCCTGCTGTTTTAAAACTGTGACTGCTCCTCCCTCTCACCTCTTTTACTCCAGAGCATAGGTCACTTTCAAACACAGCAAAATTGCTTGTACACTTGGGGCTGGTGCTGTGGGCCTTGGTTTGTGCCCAGGTGTCTCCACTTCCCATCCAGCTCCCTGCTAAAGGTCTGAGAAAAGCAGCAGAAGATGGCCCAAGTGTTTGGGCCCCTGCACCCATGTGGGAGATTTGGATGAAGTTCCTGGCTCCTGGCTTTGGCCTGGCCAAGAGCTGGCATTGCAACCATCTGGGGAGTGAACCAAACAATAGATCTCTCTCTCTCTCTCTCTCTCTCTCTCCCTTTCTCGGTAACTTGGATTTTCTAAATTAATAAATCATCATTTCCAAATGAAAGGCAATTCTGTGTCTAAGGGAGTTCTTTTGGGAACCCCTTGAGGAGGAATGAAGAACACATCTGGGTCCCAGACGACTATCACGGATGTCAGCAAAGCAAGAAGGCCTCCCTCAGAGCATCATTGAGACCTGGAGACAGGTGGCAAAGGTCCCATAGCTTAATAAAGGTTTATGATTCAGGGAAAAGATGTATGTAGTAATTACTGAATAAATTACTGTTGGCTGCATGAACCAACCAAGCAGCCAATGCTGTACCAAAAACGAGGTGGGACCTACAGGAACGAAAGCCCTGTTCTGACCTGAAGGCATCTGCACGTGGTTGAGGAGAGGGACTTGTAGGAAGTGGTGGGAAACACAGGCTTGAGCTTTTATTTCCAGGCCAGTTTCAGAAGCCTTGTCACTGGACACAGCATGAGGCCTTGTCCACTTTACATAGTTAACGAGTTAAGTGTAAGTATATTCTCTAGTAAAGAACACTGTAATTAATCTAATACTTATAGATAAGCGAAAAGATGGAGAACGTGCACTAAGATTCTCAAACTGAAGGTATAATAGTGGGATGAGAGCAGGCTTTTTTCCCTTGTTCTATGGGCTCCAGAAATTGTAGAAGTTAATGCAACACTAATGTAGCCCAACAAACAAGGGTGGGAGCAAGGAAGCGAAGGGCTGGAGGGAGAGAGGGAAGATGCTGGTATACTTTGCTACTGAAATTTAATTAGCACAAATGTCTCATTAGCTTATTTTTTATATTTGATAACACACTAATCTGATATTTACTTTATTCTGAAACAAATAACTTCATAGAAACTGCCTTGAGAAGACAGATCTAATGATTTTAAATTTTTTATTAACTTCAACTTGGCTCTACATATTTAAGTAAAGGAAAAATAAAACTTCCCCTTCAGTTTCACTATCAAGAAAGTCCAAGGATTTCAAAACACTTCTAACCAAGAGCAAGTAGGAATCTGAATTTCTAAATTCACAAAAGTAACAAAAATATGCAGCAGCCAAGGAGATGAAGACTTGAAAGCAGTGTGTGCTTCCCGGAGAGCCCAAATTCAGGAAGGCAAGGAGCTCAGATGCTGTTGGAGCCTGGGAGTTGGAAAAGTGGCTGGGGAGAGAGTCTAGGACACAGGTGTCCTCCGGCATTCGGCAGGAAGGCTCCTCTGTGCACCCACCCCTCCATGACCACGACGTGGCCCCCAGGAGCTCTGCAAGGTTCCACAGTCCTCACCGGGCCCCAGTGCCACTATCAAGTCACACTATCTACGGACATTCCTCCACTGATGCCCAGGAGCCGCTGCCTCGTTCAACATGGCGCGAGCCTTGCGGGTTCGCACTCAAGCTAGACACACGTTTAGGGGAGGGCTGCCTGGAGGTAGGGACCCATGGCACTGGCACACAGGAATGGGAACTGGCCCCTAGGGGCCGCACTTCCCCAAGGGTTGGGTGTCATGGAGAGGAACTGGCTTTGTGAGAATTTAGAAGCTTGGCCCCACTTCTCTGAAGGCCTCAGGATGTTGTCACAACAATGCCAAATTGCCACCAGGGGACTCCTCTCACAGACACTCTCGCATTGGGCCATTGTGCTACCCCCAGAAACTGTGTCTGTTTCACAGGGTCCTGCCATAAACTCCACCTCCTTCTCTGAGCTTCTGTGTTGAGGCTGAGGGCTCTCTGGATAAACCAAAATCACCACAGTTCACCTTCTGGTTTCACTTTACGTCAACCAGAGAGAAATCAACCTTTTACATCAATTTTGAAAAGGCTGCCTCCACTTTATAGTAAGAGATGCTCTTTGTATAATTCTAGAGTCCCAAAGGACTAATGTAATATGTGAATGAACCATTAAAGAAATGAGAAAGATGCCCTGCAATAAAACTCGAGGTGAGATGGGAGGACCGAGGAGCTGTTGATCATAAGGAGCAACCTTCCACCAAGAGAGGAAGCAGCAAGCTTTGAGATCTGTTGCACAGCAGGGAGAATGTGGTCAAGAATAATGACAGCACCAGTTTCGAGATAACCAGGGAGTTAAATTTCATGTCTTACCTTAAAAAATGATAGGTAAGTGAGGCGAGGGATGGCTTAATTAGCTTGATTGAATCATTTCACATTATATACATACACATATCAAAACAGCACATTGCACCCCGTAAATGTATACAATTATGATTTGTATTAGTTAAAAAGAGTATTCAAGTGAGAATCTAAAAATTAATAATAATCTAGATCCAATATTCACTTGAAAATGAAAAATATAAGGCAACAATTTCTTATTTTTTGAAAATTGTTATCCAACTTGGTTCTAGCTGACAAACTGATAATAAATTTTGAACAATGTTCCCCAATCAATAAGTCATTTATACATTGAGCTAAATTCCACTACAAGTTTTTTTAAGATTAATTAAAAAGGGTTTTGAAACCCAACCCTCTTCTTCAAAACATCTTTTGTTTCAGTAAGTCCAGTGTTGATCCATATTACTTAATAAAAGGAAAATAAAGCTATATAAAAAATTTCTCCATGCATTTTTATTCTTTCATATGCATTTGGTATGAAGAAGTTACGCCTCCCCTCAGTAGCTGGAGCCCATCACGGGAGGCAGGATGACAAACAGGAAGCCAGCAGCATCACAGGGCAGTGGCAGAGAACAAGCCCTGCATATGTCTGATGCACATTCCAAACACTGACCACTTGAGCTTTTGCTCTTAAACTCAGGGCTCTTCCTGGGGCTCTTGGTCTCACAAAAAACAAAGCAGAGCTGGCTTTGTGGTGCAGAGGGTTAAGCTGCCTGAAATGCCAGCATCCCTGTATGAGCAATGGTTCAAGACTCAGCTGCTCCACTTGCAATCCAGTTCCCTGCTAAGGCACCTGGGAAGGCAGCAGAAGACTGTCCCTGTGCTTAGGCCCTTGCTGCCCACACAGGCGACCCAGATGAAGTTTCAGGCTCCTGGCTTTGACCTGGCCTGGACCAACCCTGACCACCACAACCATTTGGGGAGTAAACCAGCGGATGAAAGCTCTCTCTGTATCTCTCCACCTTTTAAATACATGCATGCATACATACATACATACATACATAAAATATACATAAAATCTTTTTAAAAAAGCAACAGAAATGAGATCTTTATTTTTCCTAATTCAAAGACAATATTCAAAATGCATAAATACTCATAGATGGAATTTAGGTCCCTTTAATGAATTCCTCGTATTCTAACCCTTTTTGTTAGGACAATTTTATATTTACAGAAAAGTTGCAAACACAGTACTGAGAGTTCCTTGTGTACCCTTTCCTCAGCTCCCCGTTATCCTGACATCTTATATCATAATGGTACATGTGTCAAAGTCAGGAGAGGGTACACGGGCCAGTGCTGTTGGCTGAAATACAGCCCGCACTCCGATTTCAGCGGGACCGCGGGGGGGACTCGAAGGCTGTACCTTGTGATCTGTTTCAGCATCGTCATCCTGGTCATCCTCGCCGCCCGGGCTGGAGTTGGCTGCAAAGGTGGGTCCCTGAGAGTAGTACTGAGAACTTCGGTAACCATCGCGCCTCAGTTTATCACATTCTGCAGGGGCACAGGCGAGGAAGGGCATTAAAAACCACAGTGTGCTGGCTCCTCTCTAGTTACCTTTCCCTAGGCATAGTAACATTTCAAAATAGCCATGTTGAAAATAATGATAAAACCCACTAAGCATGATTAAAGAAACGAATTCACACTGTAGCCAGGTGAACACACTTTAAATGGGTTCTCCTCCCAGCTCACTGCAACCCTAGGGGGTAGATTTTATCATTGACCCTACTCACAGGAAATTGAAGTTCAGAGTAATTAAATTATTTGCTTTGTAGTGCAGTGCAAGTATGCAGTGGATTCACAACTTAACTCAGGGCCTGAATTTCTACACTATAATTTTTGACACAAAACAATTATGTTATTCCACATTAAAATAATATTAATAATAATAATACAAGCAGCTCTTGCCCTGGGCTTGTTTCCTGGCGTCACCATATGGAAGTGCCCCAGGAAGCCATGGAGGATAATAGGCTCATCCTATTGTAAGTTCTCCCTTTAACTTTGTTGCCAAACAGCTTGTGCCTGCTGTGTGGAATTGAACACAGAGCTGGGTACCAGCCTGAGTGGAAGGTGACGAGGGCACCGTACAGACAATTCATCAGCAAGGACCAGCGCAGGAAGAAACAGGCTAATGATTCTCTAAAGCACCGGGAGCTCTGCCGGGTTCTCAGACTGGCAGACTGAGGGAGCATTTGTCTCATAAAAAGGCATCATCACGGGGGTTCTTTAAATACCCAGCTTTCTAAAGGAGCACAGAGCGTCTTTGGTTTGGAGAAAGTTTCCTGGAGGCACAGCTCAGAGAAGCACACGTGTGAAGGCTCTCAGAACTCCACGAAGGCAGCCTTGGAGCTGCTGCCTACCGGGAGGGCAGGGCTGGGAGATGAAAATAGGAGACTAACTTTAAATAAGCCAGGGAATTAAAAAAAAAAAAATCCTCATTCTCCTTTGCTCTCTCACAGTGGGAGTGGAGAAAGTTTCCAGTTTAGAAACGTAAGTCAGATTTCACAAAGTCCCACGAAAGCAGTCATGGGGCTTTATTAGAATGCCAGGTTTGGGACTGACCATTGCGATACAGTGGGTTAAGCAGCCGCCTGCAGTGTCAGCATCCCATAGGACCATCAGTTCGTGTCCCAACTGCTGCAATTCTGATCCAGCTCCCTGCTAATGTGCCTGAGAAGGCAGCAGAAGATGGCCCACATGCTTGGGCCCCTGCCACCCAACATAGAGTTCCAGGCTTCTGACTTGGGCCTACGCCAGCCCTGGTCACTAAAGACATTTGGGAAGTGAACCAGTGGATGGAAGATCTCTTTCTCCATCTCTCTCTCTCTGTCTGCCTTTCAAATAAATAATTAAAAAAAAAAATTCACCTGTAACAATAAGATAACTAAGCAGCACTACTTATAAGTACTTCAGGTACTTATGGGTTACATAATTAGTTGCTGGGGCTGGCAGTTAAAACTAATATTGATTAAATTGGAATTTGTAGAAACATTTCCTGGGTCTAGTGTTGTGGCATAGTGGTTGAAGCTGCCATCTGTAGTCCTGCATCCCATAGGGGTGCCGGTTTGAGTCCTGGTTGCTCCACTTCTCAACCAGCTCCCACTGATGTACCTGGGGTAAGCAGCGGATGATGGCCCATAGTGCTTGGGCCCCTGCACCTATATGGGAGATCTGGAAGAGGCTCCTGCCTCCTGACTTTGTTTGGCCCAGCACAGCCTGGGCTGTTGTGGCCATTTGGGGAGTGAACTAGCAGGTGGAAGATCTCTCTTTCTCTCTCAAATAAATAAAAATAATTTCAAATGAGTAAAAATAACTTAAAAATTTAAAAAATAAATGAAAAATTTCGGAAACTTTCAGAATATACATGTTTAATGAGGTTTTATTCACACTAATGTAATCCTTTATAATGAGGAATGCTTTCACATTTGACAATTTCTCCTAAATAAATAAACAGTTCAATCAAAACCTACACTCCCACTGCTAGAGAGAATGTCACATAAAGCATGATGAGTAGTTTTCAAATAGGATTCTCTGCAGTCTTCTGGGATTCTATAAACACAGGACTTGATTTTCTTTAAACAATACCTAGAGCTAGGATAAAAAGCAACACTCAGGGGCAACAATTTACATACCAAATTTTAATGCAATAAAGGGAATTACTTTGCCGATTTGTGCTGCGAAATTAACTTCCCTGTGGTTCTGAAATAAAGCTATCTATAAAACTGAAGTCTCCCAAGAATCAAGGGTGAGTCTTGTAAAATAAACCAATATAAACTGTTACTTCTTGTGGCTACTTATATAATCCAGGGTTTTCAAATGCTTGACAAATTAAAAAAAATGCAAAGTGGAGGCCAGGTCCCTTTGAAATAAAGTCCTCCTTATTCAAAAGCATCTGTCTTGCTTTGCTAATGAACCTCATCATTTGAAATTATAGAATTTCACACTATACCAGCAAGCCTTTAAAAAGTTTGTTTTATGTTATTAGACACCAGGTAAGAGTTTGGCACTCCACTCCCCTGAAATGCACAGCCAGCCAAGAGAAAGGTGTCATAGGTAAGACTGTTTTTGCAAGAGAGATTTCCTGTACCAGGAAATAAGAAGAAAGTTCTGGGCCATTCCATTTCTAAAGCCTATTAATTCTAAATTCTTAGCAATAATATTTAAAAAAAAAAACCCAAACAACATGACACATGTTAAATAATAAAACACCAAAATATTGCAAAATTGCTATCCATACATTAGAAGCCTGAAAGGCTGGCAATTATTAGTGCTGTATGTTCTATGTAAGCCAGTGTTTTGAGTCCAGTTTAAAAGACAATGCCTTTTGTTCTACCATGAAGCTTAAGTCACAGAAATCTTCAAGTGGTAGTATAGCAAGTAAAATATGATGCTGAGACTAAGACAAACTAAGCAGTATAGGTTCATGGCAACAATCAACTTATTTTACTCATTAAATTTCCCAAATCTAGTAAACTCATCAAGTCCTATAGTCACTTACTCCAACTCTGGAGAAATCTAAGCGGCAAGAGAGCTGTTTCTAAAACTGTGGCCTTGTTCATTAACAACAGACCTGATCCTCCACAGAGCGAGAGATGTAAGTCAGAGCAAGTCATGGAGAATAAACATATTTTTCCAACATCACATCCATTGCAGGAGCAACTTCTTCTTCTTCTTCTTCTTTTTTTTTTTTTTTAAATTTATTTGAGAGGCAGAACTACAAAGAGGGAGAGACAGAGAAAAAGGTCTTCCATCCATTGTTCACTCCCTAAATGGCCACAATGGCCAGAGCTGGGCCAATCTGAAGCCGGGAGCCAGAAGGCTCCTCCAGGTTTCCCACACAGGTGCAGGGGCCCAAGCACTTGGGGCATCTTGCACTGCAAGAGCAGTACAGAGCATAATTTAGAGCCGGGTAATGTCAGCATGTACAGGCTAGAAACCAGACACGAAATGTAACAGAAGATCTATCTTGAATACACATTCTTCTTGCAGCAGAAATTTAAAGGAAAACTGTGTTATTGTTTTCACACGCCGCTTGGATAAAGGTGTCACTGTCCATTGTGTCCTCTGGTTTCTCAACCAGAAATTTCTTTCTCCTTTTTCATGCCAAACCGTTTTCTTGAGCACAAGGACAATGAACAAACATTTCTTGGTAGACTACAGTTTTAAATACAAAAGAAAAAACTTTACAATATAGAGTGAGGGCACCTGACCGTCTCAGGAATTTAATGTTGCTTGGATCTCCACATCTGTATGAATCAAGCTATTCTTTCGATATTCCATTTTTAATATTTTAGACATGCAAGACAGTGAACTAAAGAAGCTTTCAAGAGCTATTTTCAATTTTCTCCACTGGAGATCCTTGCCGAATTGTCAATGTCCTGTTATTATTCCTCCATTCACTCGGTTAATTGCAATGAACTAGATAGGTGGCAGCGACACCAGTTCCCAAATCTCAGGGTCTTAACACAACCAGAAGATTCTCTCATGCACGGCCTTCTTGTCCAGCCAGAGTTCGCAGCGCTCAGGGCAGAGTCACTGAGTCACTGGGTCCAGGCAGATGACCTGGACCTTGACTTAACGTTGGTGAGATGACAGCGTAACGAGAAGACGCTGCATCTCACAGTGGCTCCTGGAACCTCTGCCCAGAAGTTACAGGGCTTACATCCGACCCAATGTCAGATTGCACTGGACAAAACAAGCCACAGCTACAGATCGGACAAGGAAATGCAACCCTAACTCATGCGCAGGGAAGAAAACTAGAATAGTCAAGAATAATTCTATGACTGTCAAACAGGATGACACTGAATCTAACATTTTCCAGGTGCTTGTTACCTTTCCTGTCAACACTTCTTTATTTATTGCTTATTTCCAATCCTTCTTGAATGAGGCTGGGAGCCTTTTGACAAGAAATTTGCATCTCCAGCAAAAAAGCTACCCTTCCTTGTTTGAGGAACAGGAGGTTGAGCACTGGGTGGGGCTCTCCATAATGAGTAGTGGAGAGCTGTCTGGAATGCGGCAGACCTGGAACTACTTATACCTGTGAGAACTAAGGAAGAGCTACCCCCTAGAAACTCAGGTCTCCACTCCTGGAAAATCGGAAAATCACTCTCCCTGGGAAGTTGTAGTGACAGTCATTCAACAAATATTTTCAAGTACGCAGTTCTGTGCTAGGCACCATGTTAGAGCCTGGGACATCAGAACTTTGTGTAACAGGTGCTTAAAAATCACTCATTGCAGTGAGAATTTGTCACACAACTCCTAACTTAATTACAACTACCTTGAAGCCTTTTGCTTTCAAAACCTAGCAGCTAAGTCTATAACAAGACTTGCTCTTCTGCCCACAATTCTTTTTTTATTTTTTAAAAGATTTTTATTTATTTATTTTATAGGTAGAGTTACACAGTGAGAGAGACAGACAGAAAGAAAAGTCTTCCTTCCACTGATTCACCCCCAAAATGGCCGCAACAGCCGGAGCTGCGCCGATCTGAAGCCAGGAGCCAGGTGCTTCTTCCTGGTCTCCCATGCGGGTGCAGGGGCCCAAGCACTTGTGCCATCTTCCACTGCTATCCTAGGCCATAGCAGAGCACTGGACTGGAAGAGGAGCAACCGGGACTAGAACCGGCGCCCATATGGGATGCCGGCAACGCAGGCAGAGGATTAACCCAGTGCGCCATGGCGCCAGCTCCCTGTGCACAATTCTTTCATGATTTTACCAAGTCTTTGGCTACACTGGTACGAAAACATCGTGAGGCTAAGAGTATGTGTTTTGCTAAATATCTGGAACACTCCTACTTGGATTCTTTTCACTCTCAAAGACCTGGGCATTTCTAATTCCTCTCAGTTTAAAAGAGAGCCCAACATTTGCAGCCATCTGGGGAGTGAACCCAGTGGATGGAAGCGCTCTCTCTGTCTCTTCCTCTGTAATTCTGCCTTTCAAATAAAAGAAATCTTAAAAAACAATTTATGGAAAAGTGGAATTACAAGATAGATTTATTTTGACATATACATTTTGTGATTTATGTAGTTTATTCATTATTACACACTTGCCATGAACTTTATAAAGACCTCTCATATTAGCAGACATTGTATTGTTCTAAAATGGAAAAGAAAACCTTTTTGATCCCTTCCTCTGGAAACTATTCTATAAATCCTCAGATGTATCTTAGTTGAACATATCAGTATTTAATGTATATTGCCATCACTGCTTTCCCAGGACTCTGATGGGTGTCAATAGTCCGGCCTCCACTGCCCTGCAGTGGCAACTATCATGCTTGAAGTCAACTCAACTCAATGTGCTCCTTCAAGACTGCTTCCTCAAAATGCCACAGCTGGGTCAGCCTTGTGGCATAGAAGGTTAAGGCGCCTCCTGCAACGCCAGCATCCCACATGGTGCCAGTTCAAGTCTCAGCTGCTCCTCTTCCAATCCAACTTCCAGCTAATGTGGCTGGGAAAAGCAGCAGAAGATGGCCCAAGTGCTTGGGACCCTGCAACCATGTGGGAGACCCAGAAGACATTCCTGACTTCTGGCTTCAGCCTGGCTCAGCCCCGGCTTTTGGGGATTGAACCAGTGGAAGGAAGATCTCTTTCTCTCTCTCTCTCTCTCTCTCACCCCTTTTTTCTGTATCTCTGCCTTTCAAATAAATTAATAAATCTTTAAAAACAAAATATGTTACTGCTTTGAGATTGACCTCAAATTCTCTCTTCCACAAAGTCATCCCCAGTGACACCAACCATGCTATCCGGAATCCCTCAGTATCACAAGGATGCCACCATAGTTTTAAAGACTGACTTCAGGGCTGGCACCACGGTACAGTGGGCTAAGCTGCTGCCAGCAATGCCAGCACCCTACATGGGCACCAGTTCAAGTCCTGGCTGCTCCATTTCTGATCCAGCTCCCTGCTAATGCCCTGAGAAAAGCAGTGGAGGAAGACCCAAGCGCTTGGGCCCCTGTACTCATGAGGGAAACCCAGATGACGCTCCTGGCTCCTGGCTTGGATGTGGCCAATCTCTGGCCATTGTGGTCATTTAGGGAGTGAACTAGCAGATGGACACTCTCTCTCACTGTCTCTCCCACTCTCTCTGTAACTCTGCCTTTCAAATAAATAAATAAATCTTAAAAAAAAAAAAAAAAGACTGCTTTCCCATGACATTGTGCTTACACCACCAAGTCACCACAGTGCCTTCTGTTTTCTTTTAGATACATCTACTCTCTCCTTCCAGGCTGACAGCTCTTTGAAGAAGCCATAGGTCTTCACATTTTCTTTGTGCTTTACACAGTATCCAAAGGTTCAGTTGTCGCTTTTAACAGGAAGGAAAAGGACTAAGGAGGCTTAATAACACCCTTGCCAAAGAGACAGAATAATAGCTACCGGAAGTCTTATAAGAGTTCATCAGCCCCTAAGACAACGCCTTCTTCTCTGTAACTCATGTATTATGACTTCTTTTTCCACTACCATGCCTGCCTCCCCCACCCCCCTACCCAAATCCACACACATTTATCCAGTCAGTCAACAAATAGTTACCGTGCACATACTACCTGCCAGCTATCATCATGAGCATGAGTGTCCACAGTGAACAGATCAAAGATTCCTGTGTGCTTACAGCAACATACATTAAATACTGATATGTTCTAATTAAATACTGACATGTTCTAATGGGGAATACGTAACAAATAAACAGAAAGTAAGCATACAGCATCTTTAAAGGTCCTGATAAGACTGTGGGCATTTGGCACATCACGGGAGACCACAGATGACAGCTCAAACACTGAAGGCCCTGCCAATCGTGTGAGAGCCCCAGACTGACTTCCAGGCTCCTGGCTTCAGCCTAGCCTAATCCCAGCTGTTGTGAGCATCTGGGGAGTGAACCAGCAGGTGTAAGATTTCCGTCTCTCTGCCTTTCAAGTAAAATGAAAATAAGTAAATAAAAATTCTAAAAAGCTATTTGTTTAAAGAAAGAAAGATCCTAAGTGGTAAGAGAAAAAACAAGCAGGGGAGGGACTGGGGAGTGGTGCTGTGGCGGCAGCTCAGGCCTGCCAGGGTGATGGCATTTGAGTGAAGAAGGAAGGTTCCATCACCTTGACAAAAAGCTGGACACAAGTTCAGTTTGCCGAGTCAAGAAGCCACTTGGAGATGATGAGGTTAGGTAGGACAACAGCAGGGCCTTGCAGGTGACTGCAGGGACTCTGCCTTTTCCAAGGAGTAGTTCTGGAAGTCGCTTCTTTGAACAGAGCAGTGGGAGGATCTCATTGCCTTCATCACCTCATTCCTGCTCACCCTCCTGCCCAGGATGCCAGACTCAGCTCAAAATTATGCAAATATATAAATTCCAAACAAGCTGCTGTGTTTGTTAATCTATAGGAGGAAACAGCAAGTCACTTAGTGACGAAAATAAAAGGATATGGCTATTTTTACCGTTACCATTCATTTGTGTAATTCACCATAAGCTATCTTTTTTTTTTAGATTTATTTATTTATTTGAAAGTCAGAGTTACACAGAGAGAGTAGAGGCAGAGAGAGAGAAAGAGAGGTCTTCCATGCGATCGTTCACTCCCCAATTGGCCGCAATGGCCGGAGCTGCGCCCATCTGAAGCCAGGAGCCAGGAGCTTCTTCTGGGTCTCCCACATAGGTGCAAGGGCCCAAGGACTTGGGTCATCTTCTACTGCTTTCCCAGGCCATAGCAGAGAGCTGGATCGGAAATGGAGCAACCAGGAATCATACCAGCACCCACATGGATCGCCAGCATCCCAGGAGACAGCTTTACCAGTTACACCACAGCACCTGCCACATGATTTTTTCATATGCATAATTCCATGAGAGAAAGCATACTATGTAGTGAAAATAATCCAAATGTTTATTAAAACATTTATGAAATATAATAGGGGAAGTTCTTAACTTAAATAGGTGTTCATCAAATATGTGACTTGTTTAAGAGGCAGGCTGGGAAGGAGAAGGAAGTGAGAGATAAACTGAATGCATAATAGTAATACAATCGGATTTGTTTTTCTATTCTCCAAGGATACTTTATAGGAAAATGGGTGGATACTGGGGAAAAAACAAAAACAAAAACAATTATTGATTAGATTTGCCAATTGATTGGATTATGTGAGAAAGAAAAGAGTAATGAAAAATGTATTTGAAGAAAACATTGCTACATTAAAGCCAGCAGGACCCATTAAGTAGGCTATTTTGTCATTTTTTAGGTCTTATGGGTAGTATTGGCCCATGAAGGTGAATTCCTAGGAAAGTTTTGAAATTTTAGGGCAAAAGCACGATTTGGCTATTTCACAAGAGCTGAGTAATCTAGACATGCCATATTTTAAAATCTGAATGTGGTTTATTTCTAACAGTATTAAATCCTTCATAATCCTCCTATTATAACGCAAGGTCACTGAACATTGGGAGGACTCCAGTTCCAAAGTCCACTATGAAAATAATGGTGGCAATGCACTCTTTCTGAGAGGAATCCAAGTCTAAAAACAGGTTTTTTTCAGATCACTGGTTTTTAAGGCCAATAACACTGCCACTTTCTGAAACGGAAAGCCCTTTGCCATCACTATGTGATTTGTGTTTAAAATAATTCTGCAGGAATTGAGGGAAAGCAGCTCTTATATCTGTCTTATGGATTATGAAACCCAGGTGCGACGTGTCTGGCAGCTTTGGGTTTCCAAACTTCTATCCCAGCTATTTATCCATCAGATTATTAACAACAGGGTAAAAGGACAGTTCTAGTATATATCTTCGCCTCAGTCCCAGAGGACTAAGAATACTTAAGACTACCAACATCTATGTGCAGAAGAAAATCAGTTTCAGTCTAACAGCTGTATTGGGTTTTATGCAGCCAAAGAATGTAGTTACGCCTTCAAGTAAGCTGACAGGAAAAACTGACTACACTTAAATATTATGCTTTGTAAACCTTAGAGAACTTACTTCCTTAATGAAAATCAAATGTAAATGCACTTAAAAATAAAAGGGCTCCACCTCCCTTTCATTAATCATTTGGGTTTGGCAATACCAGGGAAAAAATCTAAGCTGATTCTGTAGTCCTGAATCTGTCTGCCACTCATGCACAATGAACTTTCCAAAAATTCACTTGGACTCTCCATAAATTCTTCAAATCTGTTCATCTTCAATTCATCTAAACTGGCCTCAAGAATCAACAAACTAGGACATAATTAAGAGACTAGAGATGTTCAAAACCTTTTCTAAATAACTCACTTATTTGTAGCATATCCAAGGGGTTTGAAAGATTGAGATCACCTTAAAGACTGTGGATTTAATATAGATACTTTTGATGGATATTTTCCCAGATAATTTGATAATAATTTTAAATGGTAGATTTCAAATAAATATGCCCATTTGGTTTATGATTGAGCTAGTGATTCATTCTTTTCCCTCTCCCTCCTTTTATTAAGAGTTATTATATAATTATTCAGGAATACTTACAATGGCATAAAAGCATATTATTACTTACCTAGTAAGAAGCTTAAAGCTTAAATTTATCTCTCAATAAATGCAAATGTGAGACCATAAGACCACTTCTTCACCAATCATCACTTAGCAACAGAAAAGGATAAAGAGAAAATGTATGTATGTCTTTAATGATTAAGCCCAAGCCTTTCTAGAAGTTCTGAAAGTATATGTATCTCCCCTCTTAATGGCGCACATAAAGACAAAACGTTCCAGGTGCTAGAGGAAGATTTGTTTCATTGCAAGCGAAGGAAGGAAGAGAGGGCCAATCAGAAAGCAGGCGGGGTCAAGGAAGCAGGAAAGCTCACCGAGGGAAGGAGCCTCACTTTGCCTTAAGAAAGCTAGGCATCAGAAGCAATGGGTGGCAGGCCTATTAATGGCCGATCTGTACAGTGATCTGCCCTCAAGGAGACCCAACAGGCCAGTCCACTGCAGTGGCTTTCAATGTGGTAAGCCTGGGCTTCAGCAGAAGTCAGCTTGTGAAGAGCCCTGGCAGCTCTGCCAAGAGTTGCATCACTGGAAATGGACCTGCCCTGGAGTCGAAGGATGCCCGGGTCAGAGCCACAGATCTTATTGGCTCTAAGCTGAAAAGCCCTTCACTCAGCCCAACTTCCAAAGTGACCACTGCAGCTGAGGGGATGGTCAAGTAGGGTCAGCAACATTGCAGGCAGAACTGTAAATTGCTTGTTAGAGATGCCACCTGCCTTTACCTGGCCAGCTCTCCTCCCAGGCCAGCCAAGTAATGAAAGTCAACAGAGTGCCTTCCCCTAGGAGGTTCACACCTCCCTTAGGATATACCCCATGTGAAGAGATAGATAGGTCTGGGCCTCTGAATTTACAAGGCCTAAAGCCCACCAGATTATTATCAAGCCCCTTCTATCAGGTTCTATTTGCCTCTCAAGCAGAAAACTTAATTGTAGCTTAGACAGCACCTTTCTTAGCTCCTCTAATAATGACTCTGTCCTTTTTTCTAGACCCTGTCTAGCGCACTTGGGCCTCATTCCTTTGTAATCATAACCTCTACTCTACCACCAATGGCTCTACTCCCAACCTGTGTGTACTGATGGTCCTCTTCCCCACTTAATGCTGTATAATTGTTCAGACCTGGTAAATGCCACTCTTTGGATCATTGGTTACTATCCTCACTCTGTCTTTTATGACCATGTCTAAATATGATCAGAGTCGGCAAACTTGGAAGGCTTCCATAGCCTTGGCAACTCATGACGACAGCCTAGGGTGGTTACTGGCGCCATAAACTAGAGTGTCAATTTGTTGGGTGAACAGGAGCCACTGTGCACTTGCCCCTCATGTGGGATCTCTGTCCTTAATGTGCTGTTCATTGTGATTTAATGCTATAACTAGTACTCAAGCAGTATGTTTCACTTTGTGTTTCTATGTGGGTGCAAGCTATTGAAATCTTTACTTAATATATGCTAAATTGATCTTCTGTATATAAAGAGAATTGAAATGAATCTTGATGTGAATGGAAGGGGAGAGGGTTGGGAGAGGGGAGGGTTGCGGGTGGGAGGGAAGTTATGGGAGGGGGAAGCCATTGTAATCCGTAAGCTGTACACTGGAAATTTATATTCATTAAATAAAAGTTTAAAAAAAAAAAAAAGAAGAAGAAGGGGGACGAGAGCTATACAGACTGACTCCAGCACGAAGTTGGAAAAACGAAAGCCAGGCTGGTGCCAGTCATGTTTTCTCTCTAACCAATAGGCTTGATGATTCTCCCAACAGGTGCATCGACCAGCCATTTCCTTCTACAGGTCTGCGTATCCTTCCAGACAGTCAAATCAGTGCTAACATGGGGAACACACAGACAGAACACTCAGAGGCATCCAAGCTCAGAATCTCAAGTCACCTTCTGCAACAACCACTATGGAAACTGAGCTAGGTCTGAGACTGAGCAGTTGTTTGAGGGAATCTCAAACAGTTGTTTGAGGGAATCTCTGCGACAATGCAGCAGAGCTAAAGGGTTGTGTTCCAGCCTTCAGGGTGCTTAAGCTGCCAGATGCCTGATAAAGCAGTTTATTTTTAGTTTTTTGAAAGCTTTTATTTAATAAATATAAATTTCATACGTACAGTTTTCGGATTATAGCAGTTCTTCCCCCCCATACCCGCCTTCCCACTCCCAAACTGTCTCCACCTCCTACTCCCTCTCCCATCCCATTCTTCATTAAGATTCATTTTTAATTATCTTTATACACAGAAGATCAACTCTATACTAAGTAAAGATTTCAACAGTTTGCACCCACACAGAGACACAAAGTATAAAACACTGTTTGAAGACAAGTTTTACCGTTAATTCTCTTAGTACAACCCATTAAGGACAGAGGTCCTACATGGGGAGCTAGTGCACAGTGACTCCTGTTATTGATTTTAACAATTGACACTCTTATTTATGATGTTAGTGATCACCTGAGGCTCTTGTCATGAGCTGTCAAGGTTTAAATGACTTTATAGAGAGCAGTGGCTCTCCAAATAAAGGTGCATGAATGCCCCCAGGACTTGTTAAAGCACTGCGGGGCCGCTCTCTTGAATTTCTAGCATGTTCCCAGACCATTCTGCTGCTGTTGACCTGAGAGCCACCTCTGAGGAAACTGTCTCAGAGTAAGGTCAACACCTACAAGAGGAGGAGAAACAATATCCAAAGAGGCAGCATGCTGTCCACTTGGGGTGCAGGTGAAAGAAGTCTTCTCTACACAGAAGTGCCAGGTGGAGACCCTGAAGAGGGTAACAGAATTTTTAAAGCTTGTGTAGGGGGCTGGCTTTGTGGCACAATGGGTTAAGCCACCACCTGCAGTGCTGGCATCCCATTTGAGTGTCAGTCCAAGTCCCGGTTGCTCCACTTCCAGTCCAGTTCCTTGCTAATGTGCCTTTGAATGCAGCGGAGGATAGCCCGCTTGGGTCCCTTCCACCCAAGTGGGAGACCCAGGTGGAGTTCCAGGCTCTTGACATTGGCCTGGCCTAGACCTGGTTGTGGCAGACATTTGGGGAGTAAACCAGTGGATGAAAGTTCGATCTCTCCTCTCCTCTTCTCTCTCTCTCTCTGTTGTTCTGCCTTTCAAATAAATAAATCTTTAAGAAAAAATTCCACATGAAAAATTACAGAAGGCCCGAAGGGAAGTGAGGTTTATTCTGCTTCTCTTACGATGACGCCAATGATTCCTATTCACCAAGAGAGTAACTTAGTAGAAAATACAGAACGAAGAATTTCACTGATACAGGGCAGCTCACCAGGGAAGGGAGGGAGACTGCCACGTCTGGTACTTACTTTTAGTCCCTACAGAGTATTATTTTGTTTGAGGAAATACTTCAGCTTTCATGTTGCAAGCTTACATATCAAGATTTCCTTAAAATGCTTGCAGGTTTTCTCTTTGATCTAAACACTGCACCTCACCTTCAACTGCAAAGGAAGCTTCCTGGTTCAGGTCCCCACCACCTCTCACCTGATTGTTGTGACAACCTTGAACTGTTCTGCAGCTTCCACACCCCTGTTCACCTCAGGGTGAACTCTTAACACAGAGCCAGATTGATCCATTTAAAAAGATGAGTCAGATTAAGTCACACCTGAGTTCACATCTTTCCGATGATTTTTCTTGCCCTGCAAATAAAAGCCAAAGTCCTCCTAATGGTTTCTAAGTCCTTCGTGATCTGACTCCTAGGTATCCAGCAGGTGCTCAATGAGTTCATCAGATGAATGAAGGATCACCTGTGTGGGCTCCACAGTGCACCTGGAAGGGCACCATGATTATATGATGGATAGTGTTGCTGGCCTGGTGTTCTGCTTGGTGAATGATGGCAGCTGGAAAAATTCAGGGAGAGGCTAGTGCTGTGGCATCGCAGGTACAGCTGCTCCCTACAATGCCAACATCCCATATGGAAGCTGGTTCACAGTCTGACTGCTCCACTTTTGATATAGCTCCCACTAATGGCCTGGAAAAAGCAATGGAAGATGATCCAAGTGTTTAGGCCCCTGCCACCCATGTGGGAGACCAAGAAAAAGCTCCAGTGCTCCAGCGCTCCAGTGCTGGCAGCTGGCAGCCATCTAGGGAGAGACCCAGCAGATGGAAGATCTCTTTCCCTCTAACTCTTTCAAATAAACAAATCTTATTTATTTATTTATTTATTTGACAGGTAGAGTTATAGACAGTGAGAGAGAGAGAAAGGTCTTCCTTCCGTTGGTTCACTACCCAAATGGCCACCATGGTCGGCACTGTGCCAATCCGAAGCCAGGAGCCAGGTGCTTCTTCCTGGTCTCCCATGTGGGTGCGAGGGCCCAAGCACTTGGGCCATCTTCCACTGCCCTCCTGGGCCACAGCAGAGAGCTGGACTGGAAGAGGAGCAACTGAGACTAGAACCTGGTGCCCACATGGGATGCTGGCACCGCAGGCACAGGATTAACCAAGTGAGCCATGGCGCCAATCCCAAATAAACAAATCTTTAATAAATAAATAATTGTACATTATCAGCCTATTTTTAAAAAGTTCATGGAAAATGTAATTAAAACATAATGCACATTTTCTGGAGACTTTTTGAAACATCTCTTCTGCATACATTCCTACAGACTTACTTCTCAGGGTACAGTTTAAAAACTTGTCATGGGATTCCAAATCCCACTAAACTTGGTGGTAAAAAAGCCATCTTAATTGTTAAAGTGATCATATTAAGTGTTAAAGTGAATATATAGATAGGAAAGCATTAAAGGGATCATATAAATAGGATCAAGTACCTGGTAATAATAATAGATAGAATTAAAAAGGAGATAATGTCCAACATGGGAAGCACTCCTATGCCTAAAAAAATGTGTTTAGTACATTTTCAAATGACTTCTCATTTCAGTCTATAGAAATAGAGGGCCCTAGATGGGGAAGACAGAGAACCAAAGAGGGAACGGAATCAGTATTAACGGTGATCATCAGCTCAGCCATCCAACCGAAGATGGATTTGCACACCTGCTGGAAAGAGTCGTTTTTGTCTCCCCTATGTCCTGGGACCAGTGTCCCCTCACTGACATTAAACACCACAGGCAATCTCATTTTATGTAGGGCTTTTTAAAGGGCATTTTGATTCCTATTCTTCCTCTATGGCTAATACCTATCAAAGTGAAAACAAAACCTTCTAAGGATTAAATATTAAAACTTAAGCCATTGAATAAACTGTTAGCTTTGTTTTTCATTGCACACTGTGGAAATAGTTACTATTAAATGTGTCACTTGCCATAGCAGAAAACCAGCATTTCACATTCCTTCTCTTCCCAGGCTCAAATTAATTTTATAAGACTTGGAGAACGGCCGACGCCGCGGCCCATTAGGTTAATCCTCTGCCTGTGGCACCGGCACACCTGGTTCTAGTCCCCGTTGGGGCGCCGGATTCTGTCCCGGTTTCCCCTCTTCCAGGCCAGCTCTCTGCTGTGGCCCGGGAGTGCAGTGGACCTGGGCCCTGTACCCCATGGGAGACCAGGAGAAGCACCTGGCTCCTGCCTTCAGATCAGTGCGGTGCGCCAGCTGCAGCGCACCAGCCGCGGCAGCCATTGGAGGGTCAACCAACGGTAAAGGAAGACCTTTTTCCCTGTCTCTCTCTCTCACTGTCCACTCTGCCTGTCAAAAAAAAAAAAAAAAAAGACTTGGAGAACTACATCGGACTGAAATGAAGGCGGAAGCGTGGAGACGCCCATGGCCGAGGTAGGTGCAGGAGGAAAGTGAGCAGAGCGGCCAGATGGGAGGCATCGCCTTTCACTGTAGCACTACAAAGCCCTATGGCTGGCAGTGCAGGAGCATCACCAAGGTGACTCCCTATCAAATAGCCCTCACAGATTCTAAGCCAACCCCAGAGACTCACTGCGCAGTGAATGTTAATAAACCTCAGGCACGGCACCTTCAATGTAGCATTTTTATGCCGCTGCTGAGTGAGAGAGAGGCCACTCAAGTTACTCACTTTATCAGGAGTTAAAATAGAATTGCTGAAATAGCAGACTGGCTACAGACAGAAAAACAAAACAAAAAGCCCTTTGTTTAAACAATGCACAGTGCTTTGTTAAGACCTGGATCATTTAAAGGACTGTCTTTGCTATTCTATCTTTTGTGTGCTGGTTACCATCAAAAAACTTTTTTTTTTTCTTTTTACCTTTCCGAAAAAGCAAAGACTGTTCATTTTTCCTTTGCTCTGAGGAAAGTCCAGAGCAGTTAGCATTACAGAAAATTTCACGAACCATCAAACCCAACAGGAGACATTAAATAGCTCGTTTGGTAGGTAATTTCCACTCTACTAACCCCATACTTTTGGCTTTTCTCCTTTCTTTGCTCAACAGGGAATAGAATCCCTTATTCCACTAGGTTGGGCAACTTTCCCTAAAGGACAAAAATTCCAAAAGAGTCTAATGAGATACTAAACATATACAAAAAAAAAGTCTTTAATTACATTATCATTTGTCTTTGAAAAGTCAACTAATTGAATGTACCAGCAGTGAGTAGAGAGCATGCCAAATGAAGCCACCCCTTTCAAACACCAATGAATTAGCAGCCTCATGGAGGTTGCGTTTCTATCACACCTCTCTGCTGAACTACCTCAGTGTGCTTGTGCTCCCTCTCAAAACAGGCCTTCCCCATTTCCCTAGGAAATCAAGGTCACAACCTCTGACCCTCCATCTTGCCCCTGAGGTCAACTGCTCTTTTGAAGGTCACCAACGGCCACCCCATGATCGGTTCACTGGGAGACCCAGACTGAGTTCCTGGCTCTGGGTGCCAGTCTCAGTCTCACTCTGGTTATACTAGGGATCTGCAGTGAACCAGTGAATGGGGGCACAGTCTGTCTACCTGTGTCTTTCAAATAAATACATTGAAATTTTAAAAAAGTGGTAAAGTCCTCTCCCCGGACTCTGTCTGCATGTGGAGCACCGTGATGACTGCCTCATCCGGGCTGACTTGTTCTTCCCTCAGTGCTGTTTTACTGACTCCTCTGTCCAGAGCCCTAAAACGAAGCCTTCCAGCTCAACCTCTTCTACTCATGGCCCCTTGCTCTTCTATTCCCAATCTTGTCACTTCCTCAAGTCCTTTTGTAGCTTTGACTCCAATCTTCCCCTACACACCAAACAACTTTTCCAGACACCTCCAGGACCTCTACAAATGCAACAACACTTTCTGTCCGCCACAGCAGGCTGTGCTGGGGATACCCAAGACAAAAGACCAGGTCCTGCTCCCCAGGGTCCCACTGCCAGGTGGAGAGAGCCCTGTGTAAACACACCCGCACAGGACCTCCAGGACAGTTTAGGGAAGGTTCTGTAGCACTGCGTGGAGAAAAGAAGGGGGCTGCCCTGGGGAGGCCAGCAGAGCTGTGTGGGGGCACGTGTACCTACAGGATGACTCCCTAGGTGAACAGGAGTTGGCCAAATTAGCAAAGTTTTGATCCAGAGGGGAAGAGGCACAGCCTGGGACATGCAGTGTGGAGGCAAAGACAAGTTGACAGGCTGGCTTCCCAACGGAAGAGCTTGACCCTTACATGTGAAGGCACAAGGCCGAGAACGTGGGCGGAGGGCAGAGAGGCAAGGGAGAAGTGGGGAGATTTGGCAGATGAGACAGGAGACAAATGGGTCTGCTCAGGAGGAAGGTTCTCAGATGCACAGGAGCTTAGGAGCTGGAAAGGAACACTTATCTTGGGCGAGGCAAGATCCAAGTCGTACTTTAAAGAATACCCAGGGGCGGGTGAGGGTTAGTAATGCCACCACCGTCATCGAGCTTATCCATGAGTTATTCATGCACACACTTTATCTCTTCGGCTGCCTTTAAGTACCTGGAGGACCGCACTTGCGTTGGTGATCTCTGCACTGCAGACCCAGCCCCGTGTCTCACTGGCACGATGCACTGAGAACACTTGCATGTTGTACAAACTCAGTTTCAACCCATTTTGTCAGGGCTTCCCCTTGGCAGTCAGTTATAACTTTGTGCCCACGAACTTCACACATATCACCCTCAAACTGAAAGGCCAATCAGAATTTTTGAGTTTAGAAAAAAAAAATCATAAATTACTTTCCAGAGGAGAAAGCTAAGGTCAAAGAGGTCCTAGCAGCCCTGGAATGGGAATTCTGGTCTAATGCTCTCATTTTCTGGAATGGTTAAAGACAACAGAACAAGATGTCAATGTCGCTTTGGTTTAGAAAATTAAACAATTATACCTCCTACCTTTGTTTGGTGACTTTTCAGAACAACACCCCACATCCTTTCCCTTCTATGCCTACTTTAGAAAATGTTTTTTAACTTTTTATTTATTTCAAAGGCAGAAAATAAGAGAAAGGAAAGAAAAGAAAAATCTTCCACCTGCTGGTTCACTTCGTAAATGCCTGGTTCCTAGCTTTGGATCGGTGCAGCGCGCTGGCCGTAGCAGCCATTTGGGGAGTGAACCAATGGAAGGAAGACCTTTCTCTCTGTCTCTCTAACTCTGCCTGTCCAAAAAAAAAAAAAACAAAAACAAACAAACAAAAAAAACTAATGATATAGTGCTTGCAGTTGAGTTTATACTTTGCCTAGCTTATTTTATCTGTATTCCAGTATCCTTAAAATTAAAAGTCTTCACAAAGGTGGACTACTTGCACAATGAGGGTACTATGTAAATAGGTTCATTTTATTTCTATGAAAACAGGCACAGCGATCTTGGTAGCTGAGAAAATAATCTCAGGGTGGGCAGCTGGCACAGACATCACACTGTCCCTCAGGATGCCTGCTTTCCAAATCAGGATGCCCGGGTCCAAGTCTCAGCTCCACTCCTGACTCCAGATACCCGCTCACGTGCACCTCAGCAGTCAACAGGAGATGGCTCGAGTAGCTGGGTCCTGGCCATGCACATGAGAAACCCGGATTGAGTTCCCAGCTCCTGGCTTTAGCTTAGCCTAGCCTTGGCTAATGCGGGCATGTGGGAAGTGAACCAGAGGATGGGAGAGCTCTCTCTATCTGTTTTTCTCTCTCTGCCTTTCAAGTAAATAAAGTATTTAATAAAGTATTTAAAATATGCTTTAACATGAAAAAAGCCTCAAATCATTAGAAAACAACTCAAATAATGCACAGGATCCTAGGATATAACAGAGTCAGGACTGGACACTGAATGTGACCCAAGCACTTCTCATTAAACCAGGAATTTCCTATGAGAAAGGTAACACAGGAAGCTCCAGGGGCATAGGTCATGTTCTGTTTCTTGATGCAGGTAATAATTATATAGACAGTCTCTTTACATTTACTAGTTAAGCTGGCCATGTTTTATGTACCTAACCCTATTATCATTCATGTTTTTTAATAAGAAATGACAGAGAAGAAGAGGAGGAACTCAGTGTGGCCACACAGGGTGAGCAAAGCAACGTGACTGAGTTAACTGAGGGGCTGGGTAGGTGCATTGTTCCAGGATCAATGTCCACCAGCCACATTGTGTTAGGCACCTCCCAACCAAGCCTGTGGAGTGTTGGGGTCCTCCAAACGGAGGATCTACAACCAAAGAGGCGGGCCATCTGTGATACCCCAGGGATCCACACACTCTTCATCAATCCAGAGAGAAGTCCACAACCTCTCCCAAGATGGACAGACTTGTCTCCACCCACAGGGGCCCAGGAGGCTCTGTGACCACGAAAGGCAGAAGCAGCACCCTCAGATGAAGCTGCCCGTTCATCAGAGAAACCTGACTGGGACCACTCGGAGACTCAGCACTTAATTTTAAGAGAGGTACTCCATTCTCTAACGTGAAACAGGTCTGGCTGTACACACACATAACATCTTTTTTTTTTTTTTTTTTAACCCCCACGATTAATTTATTCATTTGAAAGGCAGAGTAACAAAAGAGGAAGAAAGGGAGAGGGAGAACAAAAGGGAAAAGGAGAGACAGAGAAGTGGAGGGGAGAGAAAGAGAAAGGGAGAGAGCGACTGTAACAGCCAAGGCTGGGCAAGGCCTACAGGCTAGGAGCCAGGAACTCCATCCAGGAGAGAGGGGAAGTGGGGAGGTGGCAGGGACACAACTACTTGGGCCATCTTCTGCTGTCTTCCCAGGCATTAACAGGGAGCTGGGTTGGCAGCAAAGAAGCTGGGACTCAAACCAGCACTCCAGTATGGGATGGCGGTGTTGCAAGCAGTGGCTTAACCCACTGTGCCATAATGCCAGTTCCCCACACAACTGTTGTTATTCACCTGCTACAAGTAGTTGGTTTTCTCCCCTGTACATTCTCAATTCCTATTCTTCCAGATGTAATAAACAGAACCCTCCGTCTTTAAAGGAACGAAGGCCAGAGCTAACACTCCACTCCTGGTGCTCACACTTCTAATTCTAGAGCAGTGGAGCAAGCTGACCTGCTAACATGCATCTATTTCTCTGGGAAAGAGCTGTGACTACAGAACATTTCTGATACCAACAACAGATGCTCTGTGAACCAATTCAGGCAGGAATGCACACAGCCTTGGTAACTAAATTGCCTGTTCAACATCCCGTGAGAAATGATGCTCATCTCTCTCTGAAGTTAGGCTTTTTGGGATGGACTTTTTAAAATGACTCATTTTTATTTCAGCTTCTAATATAATTGTCAAATGAGACCCACAGGTAATAAAGAAAAAAATGTTAGCCACTCCTTGAGCTCATCCCTATCCCTAATGGTGGTCTTTTAAGTGAAGTTAAAAACTATGCAAATAAACATCTAGTGAGGGGCACACATCATGGCATAGCAGGTAAAGCCGCCGCCTGCAGTGCCAGCATCCCATATGGGCTGCTCCACTTCCTATCCAGCTCTCTGCTATGGCCTGGGAAAGCAGTAGAAGATGGCCCAAGTCTTTGGGCCCCTGCACCCATGTGGGAGACCAGAAGAAGCTCCTGGCTCCTGGCTTTGGATCAGCCCAGCTCTGGCCGTTGCAGCCATCTGGGGAGTGAACCAGCGGATGGAAGGCTGACCGACTGACCTCCTTCCCTCTCTCTCTCTCTGCCTCTCCTTCTCTCTGTGTTAACTCTGACTTTCAAGTAAATAAATAAATTTTTAAAAAAACCAAACATCTAATGAGTTGAGACAAATTTATCATCAGCCATCTCCAATGAGGTTTACGAAGGAATCAAACAATAATGGTGATACCAAGTAGAATTCTTCTGGGAATTCAGTAAGAAGTTGAATCATTTCTTCCTACATAATGGGCCCATCTTCAAAAATTCACTACTCACTGCTAGCCAGGAATCTTACTGTATCCTAAAGCAAGTATCCTAATAGGATTTTAAAATCTAGGTACAGGGGCCAGGGCTGTGGGTTAGTAGGCTAAGCTTTCACCTGCAGCATTGGCATCCCATATGGGTGTCAGTTCATGTACTGGCTGCTCCTCTTCCAATCCAGCTTCCTGCTAATGTGCCTGGGAAAGCAGTGGAGGATAGCCCAAGTGCTTGGGCCCCTGAACCCATGTGGGAGACCCGGAAGAAGCTCCTGGCTCCTGGATTAGCCCAGCTCCAGCCATTTTGGCCATTTGGGGAGTAAACCGGTGGATGGAAGACCTTTCTGTCTTTCCCTCTGTCTGTAACTCTACCTCTCAAATAAGTAAATAAATCTTTAAAAAATCTAGATGCATATTTTTATCTTCATTAGCAGTGAATCCTTACCTAAATTTCTATTAAGGAAACACATCAACAAAACCAAGGCAACTGATCTCAGAGTGCGACAGCCAAATTTTATCAGATTCGCCAGTGACTAGTCAACAGCAAAAATAGAAGATCTCTGCTGTTTGGAAAAGCTCCCATGTGAAACTACACATGGGAGAAAATCCTCTCTGGATGATCCACATGGCATGTTATACATCTGGAAAGACTCTCTCCCCTGTAATGTGGGAGTGGGCAAGGGGGCAGTGCCCATTGTACCTCATACACACTCCATTGGCCTATGGCCTGTTTACTTCAGTCTGGACACAAGACAGCAAGTTCAGCTTGTTAAAGCCAGAAGCGTGGCTGGTGCTGTGGTGCAGCAGGTAAAAGCTGCCGCCTGCCAAGCCAGCATCTCATATGGGTGCCAGTTCAAGTCCTGGCTGCTGCACTTCTGATCCAGCTCTCTGCTATGGCCTGGGAAAGCAGAAGAAAATGGCCCAAGTCCTTAGGCCCCTGCAACTGTGTGGGAGACCCAGAGGAAGCTCCTGGCTCCTGGCTTCAGATCAGCGCAGCTCCAGCCGTTGTGTCCATCTGGGGAGTGAACCAGCAGATAGAAGATCTTTCTCTCTCTCCCTTAGCCTCTGCCTCCTCTGTCTTTCAAATAAATAAATAAATCTTAAAGAAAAAAAAAAAAAAAGAAGCCAGGAGGCCAGGAACTTTTGTTAGTTCATTCTAAAACTCCTGGTATAGGGACAGGCATTTGGTGCAGCAGCTAAGTCACTACTTGGGAACACCCATATCCCATATCAGAGCGGCTGGCTCTGCCTCTGATCCCAGCTCCCCGATAAGGTGCACCTTGGGAAGTAGCAGGTGATAGCTCCAGTAGTTGAGTTCCTGCCATCCACGCAGGAAACATGGATTGAGTTCCAGGCCCCTGGCTTTGGCCTGACCAAGCCATAGCTGTTACAAGCATTTAGAGAGTGAACTAGCAGATGGAAGATTTCTCTCTCTTTCCCTTTCAAAAACAATGAAAATAAATCAATTAAAATACTGACAAAGCTATACTTACGATCTGCTTTATGTACCAAACAAACTCATCTTTTTCATAAGTATTTTCCAGAAAACCTGTGCCTTTCTCAAACACCTGACTGACCACTAGGCATTTCCGTACCATTTTAATGAGTAAATGCTCACAATAATTAGTTACTAAATTTTTAGAATTCACTGTGTCATTTCCCTTGCACATTTTATGGTTCTCAAGAGCAGAGAATAGGGGCTGGCATTGTGGCCTAGCAGGTAAAGCCGCCACCTCAACAGCAGCATCCCATGTGCATTCCAGTTCAAGTCCTGGCTGCTTCACTTCCAACCCAGCTCCCTGCTAATGGCCTTGGAAAGGTAGTAGAAGATGGCCCAAATGTTTGGGCTCCTGCCACTCACATAGAGACCTGGAAGAAGCTTCTGGCTTCTGGTTTCAGCCTGGCCATTGCAGTTATCTGGCGAGTAAACTAGCAAATGAAAGATTTCTCTCTCTCTCTCTCTGTCTCTCTCTTTCCCTCTGTAACTCTGATTTTCAAATAAATAAATAATCCTACAAAAAAAAAAAAAAAAAGCAGAGCCTAGCACAAGTGGTTAAGACAGCCACGCCCATGTCGGAGTGTCAGGGTTGCAGTCCCAGCTCCACTTTTAATTCCAAGTTCCTGCTGATACTCCCTGGGTGGGAGCAGGAATGGCTCAAATACTAGGACTACTGCCACCTGTTTGGGAGGCTCGGATTGAATTCTAGGTCCTGGTTTTGGCCTGACCCAGCCCCAGCTGTGTGGGCATTGGAGTGGGGGGTGGGGTGAACCAGTGACCAGTGGATGGAAGATCTCTCTGTCTGTCTCTCATTGTCTCTGCTTTTCAAACAAACAAAAATGTTTAAAATTTCTAAAACAGAACTTAACTCTCCATAAAAATTGACTGAGTAATTTGTACTATGGTATTTAAGGCACCCACCTACCTCACATTAATAAATGGTCTTCCTTTTGTAAAACTGTGGGCAAGGTCACAGTAAGAACAGAAAAAAAGAAAAAACTAGGTTATTCATTGTAAATAATTAGGGAATGTGAATTAGTACAGCCAGTACAATGGCTCATCAAAAAACCATAAATAGATTACATATGACTCAGCTATCCCATTTCTGAGTATCTATATCTAAAGGAAATGAAATTAACATACACCAAAGAGATACCTGCACTTCTCTGGAAACTGCATCACTATTCACAGTAGCCAAGATATGGAATCAACAAAACTGGCCATCAGTGTATAAATGGAAAAATATGAGATATATATTCACAATAGACTATTATTTAGCCATAGAAAAGAATGACTGATATGTGCTACAAAATGTACAGAATTGGAGGTGGTTAGGTTATGTGAAATAAGTCATACACAAAGACAAATACTGGATGTTCCCTCTTGATTTGTGGGTTAGAAAAACTCGATTTGTCCATCTTTTGCAACAAAATGGATGCAATTGGAAACCATTATGCTTAGTGAAATACACCAGTTCCAAAAAGACAAATACCATATGCGTTCCCTGATATGTGGTAACTAATAGAGTACAAAAAATATAATGTGTATGAGCAAAACTGACATTCTGAGGTTAGATTATTGTTTACAGCCCTTCTGTCTATTGTTGAGGAACAGTGGTTTTTTTTTTCTTGTATTTGTTAAATTCTTTATTTAGTAAAGGGTTAATTTGATTATAAAATAAATTGAAACTAAGTCATTGCAAAAATTAAAAGAATAAGAAGGGAAGGAGGAGGGAGGGTGGGGCCCAGGGTGGGAGTGAGTAGGGCGAGAAGTATCACTATGCTTCTGAATCCGTATATACGAACTCATGAAATTTGTTCACCTTACGTAAATAAAAAATTTTTAAAAGAAAAAGTCCATTTGAACTTAGAATAATGATTACTAGAGACTAGAAGGGAAGAGAGATGGAAGGAAGCTGGACAAGAGGTGTGGAATACAGAAGTGGTGAGTTCTAGCATTTCACACTGGGGAATGGGTGAACATAGTTTTCAATACTGTATGAAACACTAGAAGAGAGGCGCTCATAGACTTCAAACGCAAAGGAAAGATAAGGAAATGGAAATGCTAATTACCTGATTAGATCAATGTATACCATATACATGTGTAGGAACAGTCCACTGCACCCCACAAAAATGTACAACTATTGCAAGGTAACTTAAAAAAAAAATGGAGGTTATGGGGCTGGCACTGTGGCGTAGTAGGTAAAGCTGCCACCTGCAGTGCCAGCATCCCATAGGGGACCCAGTTCGAGTCCTGGCTGCTCCACTTCCAATCCAGCTCTCTGCTATGGCCTGGGAAAGCAGAAGACGGCCCAAATCCTTGAGCCCCTGCACCCATGTGGGAGACCCAGAAGAAGCTCCTGGCTCCTGGCTTTGGATCAGCACAGCTCCAGCCATTGCGGCCAACTGGGGAGTGAAACAGCGGATGGAAGACCTCTCTCTCTCTCTCTCTCTGCCTCTCCTCTCTCTGTGTAACTCTGGCTTTCAAATAAATAAATCAATCTTAAAAAAAAAAAAAAAAAGGGGGGGCTGAACTAACTTAGATGGATACCCTATATAACATCAAGCCACCTATTCAAGGATTCAGTTTTTTCTGTTTTTACATCTTCTCTGACAATGAGGCAATAAATGCTCTCACTCACACTTGCCTAAGGTTGCTAGGGTGTTGCAGAAGAAGTGGTATACAAAGTTCTACACACGTGATTAAAAGTAAATGAATGAAGAATGAAAGAACTCAGTGCTCTTTCTCGTTTCATCTTTCCCACCCACTGCTTGTGACGTTATTATTTATGTAAATCTTGCTTCAGGTGGGGCTCCAAGAATTTTCCACAGTTGGTAATTTTATTAATAGTAATCCCTCTGACGAACCCTTTAGAGCATTAAAGCAATTAGGAAAGCATTTATCTTTGCAAAAGAAAATTCAAGTTTAGGCAACACCACTGTTGATGAAATTTCATAAGGATGTACTAAACAGTTAAAAAAGAAATAAAACAGGAAAGTCTGTACACCCATGTTCAATTTTCAAAGGGAAGAAAAGTACTGATCTCAAACTTGAAAACACATGGAACAGGTGGAAAGGCACAATTTCCTGGAGACTGAGCGGAAAACGTCTGAGCCTGATGAGTCAAACTCACATATACCTTCATGGAAGCCCCCTCTGCAAGCCCGACCATGCCTCTCCCCGCTGCTGGGGAGCCCAGCAAAGAAACAATGAGGAGGCCCTGCCTGGGGAATGTGTTGGTTAGCTTTTATGTTAATTATTTGGTGGAGGAGGGTAGGGTGTAAGTAGAGTTCACCAGTAATATTTACTGAATATAAATCTCAAAGAATTTAGGGGATCTAGAAGAAATTTTGGTTGGCTTTAGGTACATGCATTGACCATCATTACCAAGGCAACACAGCTCAAAGTACGACTCCAAGGCCAAACAAATGAGCCAAGTTAATGTCATTCTTCTCATTTAAGCTTGCAGTCAGTAAATATATGCCACTCAAGTTAAATGAAAAAGGGAGCCCAATAGTGCCCGTTGAATGCCAAGACTATAAGATCCGAGATACTGTAGGATACATGAGTTATCTAAGCATTCTAAAAAGTTAAAGGAAGAAAAAATAGGGTAATGACCTAAAATATTTGTATAGCTCTGTTCAAAATACCAAATGCATGGTGAAGACACTGGCAGTTACTCATTCTCCCTCCGAGCAGACATGATCTGCTTTCTTGAACTCCTAAACAGTGATTTTTGGCACATCTCTTGAGCACATTTCACACTGTGATCTGCACTACAGATGCCAAGTATAAATTACTTAAGCGCCATGACCCTATCTTTTGTGTTGTGCATTTTTCACAGGGTAAGAGACTTCTAACAAATAGCTGTTAAAGGCAGCACAGTATAGCAGTGCACAATGTGAGGGTACTTGAAAAAGTTCATGGAAAATGGAATTAAATGTTTATTTTAGTGCAAAACATTTGAGATCCATGCAGAATTTTTCAGAATACACATTTTTCCACAAACTTTTTTTTTTTTTTTTTTTTTTTTTGAGCAGCCCTCATAGAAGCTCTACAGCCTCAGACTGTCCAGGTTTAAATCCTGGTCCTGTTGCTGACTGCCTTTGAGATTTGGGCAAGTTTCTAATATTAGTGCCTCCACTGCTCCCTCTGTACACAGTAATAGCAAACAGGATTATTGAGAGGGCTGCATAAGGTAAAACATTTCATGGGCTTTGAACAGTGCCTGACATTATAGTTGAAGTATTCAATAAATGTTAGCTAGCAATCATAGTGGTGGTAGATTAAGGAATGAGTCAGCTATAAATGATTGATAAACACATAAACATGATCCTAACAACCAGGGATCTCATGCTGGGTCTTCTTTGCGCAATGACAGAATCTTCCCCAGACCCAAGGCTCCCACAGTCAGATAAGATATGGGTTACCCAGTTAAGCTGCATCTCAGATAAACAACAGATACTTCGTTTTCATAATTACTATTCTGATATTATGATTGATTTGGGTTTTCTTCTGTGGTTCCTGGCTCACAACTCCTTCTCCCAGGACAAGCAACAGAAACTAGAATTTCTACTCTCCAAGAGGAGTCACAGAAACTCTAATCTGTCCCACCTGCCCTGGAGCTGCCCATAAAACAATTCTCTGCTCTCCTCTCACCCAACAGTAAGGTCTAAGGCCCTTCTCACTGCAGAGGAGGCCTGCTCAGAGAGGCCAAGGAGAAGCTGAAGCGAAGGGCCTTGCAGGGCTTCCCCACCCAGCCTGTTAGCAATCACACCTATGCAGTGTTCCCATAAAAACTCAGAAGGGCAGGGTTCAAGGAGCTTGCAGATAACTGAACACGTGGAGGTTTGCAGGAAGGCAGATGAGAACCCTTCCACGTGCCAGGAGACTGGTGCATCCCAACTCCATGGGAAGGCACCTCCACAGTGTCAGAAGTGAGCAGAAGGAGAGGACGCCCAGCTGGTGACCACTGCTGCACAACGGCCTGCTTGCTGGGCGCATCTCTCACCTTTGGAGGACACAAGTCTCCCGTGTTGACTGTGATTTGGGAATAGAGGAAAAAACATTTTTTTCCTAATAGAAGGTCGAAATGTTTTGTATAATTATTTGCCAAAAATATGGTAAGAAATATAGGAGGAGTGGCTTTGGCAATAAAACTTTGGTTTGTTGCACTCACAAAACATCTACATTTAAAATTGACTTTTCAGGGCCAGCGCTGTGGTGTAGTGGGTAAAGTTGCTGCCTGCAGTGCCGGCATCCCATATGGGAGCCAGTTCAAGATCTGGTTGCTCCACTTCCGATCCAGCTCTCTGCTGTGGCCTGGGAAAGCAACAGAAGATGGCCCAAGTCTTTGGGCTCCTGCACCCACCTTGGAGACCCAGAAGAAGCTCCTGGCTCCTGGCTTCGGATCAGCGCAGCTCCAGCCATTGTGGCCAACTGGGGAATGAACCAGCAGATGGAACACCTCTCTCTCTCTCACTCTCTCTCTCTCTCTTTCACTCTCACTCTCACTCTGCCTCTCCTTCTATCTCTGTGTAACTCTGACTTTCAAATATATAAATCTTTATAAAAAATAAAATAAAAGTGAAATTTCCTCTATAAAGAACTTCCCCTGTAGTCGGCATTGGGGCACAGCGGGTTAAGCGACCTGCAATGTATGAGTCCCGGCTGTTCCACTTCTGATCAGCAACCTGCTAATGACAACAGAAGCTGGCCCAAGTGCTTGAGCCCCTGCCACCCACGTGGGAAACCTGGATGGAATTCCAGGCTCCAGGCTTCGGCCTCCACAACCCCAACCAATGTTGTCATTTGGGGAGTGAACTAGTAGATGGAATATCTCTTTCTATCTCTCCCTCTCTCTCTCTGTAACTCTGCCTTTCAAATAAATAAGTAAACCTTCAAAAAATTTAAAAAAAAAAAAAACCACTTCCCTTTCTTTATCATCTTTAGGTGGCCCCCTATGCCACACAGTTCCTCTTTTTAACATCAACAATAAAGTAAAAATGAGAATTTTTCTATGGATATAGGACTGCATATTTCTTGTATTTTCCACCGGCCACCAGCAGACAGAACCTATGCTCAGAGCAGCCCAGTCGGATGCTGCCCAAATTCTGCTAAATCTAACTACATAGCACTCCTTCCAAGCCTGCCATCTAGACTTTCTACCTGGCTTGAACCAAAGAGAAGGAACCATTGAAAAGTACCAGCTCTCCCAAGTTGACTTTGAATACTTGCAATGGTTTTGAAAAGGCAGAGGCAAATTTCCCATGCTGGCAGGCGTGCATTTGGATTCTATGAGTCCTGTGGTTTAAATATGCTAAAGGTTTCTAGGCAAAAGCGGGTTCTTTGAAGATAGATTAGCATATCTGTAAACAGTTTTTCCCAGAGACTGGGCACGTTAGGCATGTACTAAGTTGTATTTATGAAGATGTGGAATATTATGCATTTGATAGAAAGGGATGTATTACAGACAGGGATCAGATCTATGTTCTAACAGTCAGTAAACCAAGAATAACAGGCCTGCAGAGGGCAACAGCTTACCCCTCAATACTGATTTGAGGTTGAGCTTGGCTTGGCGGTGCAGGTCCTCGACACATGGGGGTCTAGTGGTGGGAAGGAAGACATTTTCCTGCTGGTGCCATGGGGCAGTGTAGTGCACTGTCCAGCGACTCTCCTCATCTAGGTTGGAAACGGCTGTGGAAGGAAAGGTAGGGCAAAGTCAGTTTTCAAATCTCTTTTTCAGTGTCTCCAAGTTTTCAATGTCTCCAAGCCGATTACATCAATATTGGGATCTCGGGAGTGGGCAATCAGCCTCGTGTTTGAGGCACCCACGTCCCACACAGTGCCTGGGTTTGATTCCCAGCTCTGGTTCTTAGACGCCAGCATCCCGCTAATGTAGACCCTGGCAGGCAGCAGTGACGGCTCAGTTAACTGGGCTCTTGCCATCCACATAGGAGACCTGGTTTGGGTTTTCAGCCCCTAGCTTTGGCCCAGCCCATTGCAGGCTTATTTGGAGAGTAGACCACTGGATGGTGTTCTCTCTCTCTCTCTCTCTCTCTCTCTCTCTCTCTCCCTGTTCACTCTCCCCACCCGTCATTTCTTACCTCTCTCTCCCCACTCTCCCTCTAAAAAAAAATACAAATAAATAAATAACAGATGGGGTCTTGGTGCTTAGCACATTCATAAATAAGGACCAGGAGGAAATGGAGCAAATTCTGAATGGGATTTAATCTTGAACTCCAGGGATCTTGACCATATTGACCATATTGTCAGTAAAGGAAAAACTAAAACTGCCTATACTGTCTTCATAGAGTTGTTTGCTCCCATTGTTTGTTGCTTCCTAGCATCTTGGGTCTTTTCTCTGTTAGGAAGCAACTGACGAAATTGGTAGACTTCCAATAGCTACGTGATTCCTACTTAACCACAACAAACATTCAATTATATAACGCCACTGTGTCAGCAACTATTAGATTATCCTGATAGAAACAAATTTTTCACCAGGAAGTTGACATTTTCCTTTAAAGCATTTCTTTAAAATATCACTGTTGCAAACCCAATAAAAAATTTTGAAAATTAAGCATAAGTGTTCAATTTAATATATTTAAATGGTATATTTAGAAGCAGAGATCCATTTTTGCTACAAAACTTTATCTATTGTTTTTATGGAATACTTCTATATTTAAAAATTTTTTAAATTATAGGGCAATTGACTTTTCCCAACACAATCCAATTCAAGTGAATTTCCCCAACAGAAAAGAGATCAAAATATCAAATGAGGAAAACAACAAGTAATCCTGAGATTAACATAAATCTGTATAATAATTTCCTTTAATTCCTCAAGAGCTTGAGACCTCTTTATTTCATTTTCCTTGACAATACCACTGATGTTGAGGTAAGAGTGGGACAACACTGTAGCTGACAGCACCAAAACAAATTCATTGATAATTTTTTAAAAAACACTTTCTATGTGTCTCAGGCAGAAGACACACAGGAGCAGTCTGAGAGAAAGTCCCCTACCCCCACCCCCACCCACCAATGCTGACGCATCTCCTTGAGGTGGCAGGTGTAGCCTCCGTGAGCCAGCAAATACTGGAAATGTGAGTAAGAGAGGCCAGTTCACTTTGGGCAGCTCCATTTCCACAACAGAACATGAACCTGGAAACCAGACCATAAAGGAGAATCTCAAAAAAGTGTGAGAGCGTGCTTGAACTACTAAATGTATCGGAACACATTCCAAGCTAACTAAACACATTCCATAGTACAGTTACGAGGGCTATTATAAAAATGAAATGAACGGGGCTTGCATCGTGGGGCTGCCTGCAGTGCATCCCACATGGGCACTGGTTCGAGTTCTGCTGCTCCACTTTTGATTCAGCTCCCTGCTAATGGGCCTGGGAAGGCAAGAGAGGATAGCTCAAGTGCTTGGGTCCCTGACACCCATGTGGGAGACCCAGAATAAGCTCCTGGCTCCTGGTTTCGGTCTGTCCCAATCCCGGATGTTACAGCTATTTGGGGAGTGAATCATCAGATGGAAGACCCTTCTCTCGATCTCTTGCTCCTTATCTCTATAATCTTTTTTTAAAAATCAAATAAACTAATGTGCTTAAGTCTCTTAGCTTAACAAAATAACACACATAAAGCGTGATTGTGGCAAGGACAAGGAAAATGGTTCAAAAGCAGCCCCTAACTTCAAAGCCATCACTGAAGGAGGACTGTGCCATTCCCAGCTCCCCTGTAAACCCGAGCCACAGCCTAGCTTGCACTCCTATATCGTCTTCTCTTTAGCTACTAAATTTTACAATTCTATGAGTGTATTTCTGAAAGGATCCCATCCCCTCCATAAGTTGCTAAGCGAGAAAATAAACATTAAGGACCAGACATCAAGACAAAAACAGAAATGTCCCGTGTACTCTCTCCTTCCAATGGGTGACAAAGGCAGCGTGTAAATGTGGCACCTAATACTTCACATAATCAACGGCGGAACATGTGGGTTGCACGGGGCATATACCTATTAATCTTAATACATACAGTCCACAAAGGCCTGACTTAATTCTCATGTTTCTGAGAATCCAACAGTGAGAAATTCACCATATGTCCCCCAAAGTATATCCAGAACTCATTAACAACATTTTTTTTCCTGCTGACATCCATTTATTTTAATTGAATTGTCATATCCCACAGTTGGAAAATATTGAAAATGGAAACTTTTCCTATTTGCCAGTTACAAGTCAAATCCACGTAATGGCACGAGTGTCTGTAATTGCACCATCAGCCCCAATGCGCAGCTACCAACTGGCTCCCGTGAAAGAGCAGTTGTCTCTTCCCTGGTATATCCTACTCCTGCCAGGGCAGATTTTAATCAGTCCATCCGCAGTCAGCCTTTCCAGCAAGGGAGCTGCAGAAAACGAGCCCAGAGTGCTAGTCTTTGTTGCTTTCTCCAAAGCTTTTCTAACCAATGCCCTTACTGATTCGCGTTCTTCTACTTCAGGTTGTAGGTCCCAAACGACACGAAAACAAGCCAGCAGTGATACAAAAACAAAGCCACATAGTTGTAAAAATTATGTTTTCAAAGGAAGGAGGAAGCATCAGGATGAAAGAAGTTTAAAACAGCAGTCAGCACACAATGCAGTCACATCATAAAAGCTCTGTACAACAATCACCCAACAGTCTAGACAGCGTGTCGGCTTTGTCGCCCAGCTCAGAACTGCATGTCAGGCAGTGCCAGGGGCCGTGGGAGGATCATTCCCACCAAAACTCTGTGATACACCCCCTGAAGCTCCCTCACCACAGCTGCTTATTTAGCCAAAGAATCAAAACACTGCTCATTCACTGTCTATCAAGGGAACTGAAAAGGAAATACAAGAATTCTCTCCCCTTCTTCAAAGAAGTCAAGTCACTTAAAATCCCAACTATAAATACATAGGACATGCTAAGATCACATAATCCTGCTGTAAAATCTGAGGTATTCGAGCAAACTGGCACACAGTGGAGTTTAGCTCACACCAATTCTGCCATTTCACACGCTAATTCTGTCACTTGAAAAGATGAAGTAGTACATAAAACAGAAAGACATAACACATTCACACACACACACACATACATACATACACACACACTACTTACTTTTCTTCTTAAAAAGTTTAATGAAAGACTTGATCTTTGCATTAATGAAGACCACCATTTCTAAGACACCTGCACGGGGCTTAGAAACGAAGTGACATTCAAGAGTTCAGTCCAGTAGGTAGGTGGCAAGTTGCTGTTTTCTGTTCCAGAGTCTAACTTTCTTCCTCCTCCTCTAATCCTTAGATATCTGCCTGAGCTGTGGTAACCTGGAGGTTAGGTTTATTGTCAGGCAGTTACAAATCATTAGCAGTCCTTGAACCTGAAAAATTCCCACTGAAACCTGATCTTTAAGGCTGAGAGCAGCCAGTGACAACAGGCGCAGAAAGAAAGGGAAAGCCAATCACAGGTCTTGTTTGCATGATAGCCACAGCAGGCTTTCTGCCTCAGGGCTCATTCATTCCCTTTGCTCTCCAACGGACCAGACCTTTCTCTTTGCTGAGCCCAAAGACGGCGCAGAATTTCCTCCTCGGAACCCAAGGTCAAACAGTGGTGTGCCCCACTTTCACTAGGTCACTAGGAACATCCAGGGCTTTTGACAGAAGCTGAGCAGGCAGCCAGGGATTCCCTCACTGTTGATTCCTTGATTCTCCAGTGAATTCAGGCTGTATGGGATTTGAATTGATTTAGGGGAAAAAAAAGAACCAAACTATTGTTTCCCAACCACGCCTCCAGACTCTGCCTCCCATACCAAAGGAACATTTATAAGCAGTAAAACTTTGGAAGAGAATCTCTAAGGAACTGCAAATGATGACTTGGTTGCATTTTTGTGCAAATTAGGATGCCATGTCTTCTAACCCACTTTTGCCAGTGATAGAGAGCCGGCATTAGGTATTCCAAAGCTTGCTCTGATTTGCATGTAACTGCCACAACTCCTAAGAGAGAAAGGGAAACACACACACACACACACACAAACAACTCCACCCAACACAAAAGTGTAACTTCCCCACCACAAATGAGACAACCTATAAAGTACCTCAGTCATGTCAATCTTTATTTAAGTATAATTATCACCTAAGTGCCTGGTTTTATGACTTCCAAAGTCCCTCCTCTCTTCAAGTTGACCAGAGTCTGGTCATTTTGCCGGTCTGTAATTAACCACAGAGAATTGGGGAGACACCAAGAGAGATGGAACATCAGCAGTGGGGTACACCAAGGCCCTGGGAACATGATCCCAACAGTAAAGGGATGGGAATAGAGAGGAGGAGAACCAGGAGAATAGGACATAGGACAAAAAGGTACCAAGGAGAATGAGGCTCCTCACATTTCGCCTTGGCCCACTTCGCGTCAAAACAGTTTTTGAAACAATTTAGAGGCTCTCTTATTTCATAGCTTTGGGCCAGACTTATAACTGAATGGAAAAATGTAATAATTCACTAATTCAAAACATTCAGTTTATAACAAAGGCTCTTAGTCAAAGAATAAAATTTATATAAGGGGCTCCCTCTAGGGAAAGCTCTGGAATGACTGCTCTTCAAATGTTTGTATCCTCTCCATCTTATTTTTTAAACAATAAAAGCAAGCAAACAACCAAATAAATTATGCACATGTATGCATATTATCACAGGTGTCCAACTTGTGCCCCTTGCTATACAGAGCTCTATTTAAAAGTAATTAAATTACCAGACGGCAAATGGGCAGTGACTGGGACTGAGTCAGACTAAATACCTGCCCTCAATAAATGAGCAAAGTTGCCCTTCAGAAAACAAACGGATCAGCAAGAGTGACCTGGCTCTGCTCACTGAGTGGCAGGTAGCGTTCTGGGTGCAAACACCCCAGGTCTCACTGCACAAACTTTTGAGGTGAGGTGTCTTACCAAACACACTTCTGGTTGAAAACACAACGAGTTCTTTCAAGACCACAGACCCTACACATGCTCCAGCTTCCAGGGCATCTCACTTGGGAGCACTGTCCTCAGGGAGCTTCTCTTAGGAAATTGCAATGGACCAATGAAAAAGTTGGGCAGATAAAAGGGGCTTTGGGGGTGGGGAGGTTGCCAGGCTGCAGTGTTAAATGGGAGATGGGATGGTCCTCACTGAGAAGGTGAGATTCAAGTAAAAACTTCAAGGAGGGAATGGCAATAAAAGAAAAACCTGACAATCATTTCAAAGACAGAGACAGAGACAGAGACAGAGGCAGAGACAGAGAGAGAGAGAGAGAGAGAGAGAGAGAGAGATCCATCAGGCTGTGAGAAACAGTCTAATCCACCAGTCCAACAGATTAACTTCAGGCAATCTGCTTTCCCTGGAAACTGCTTCTAAGGGACTTTCTTAGTTCTATTAAGGCTACACAGGTGGGTATTTGGCACAGCAGTTAAGGCAATGCTTGGGATGCCTACATGCAGTATTGAAGTGCCTGGGTTTGAATCCTGGCTGCTCAGCTTCTGAATCTAGCTTCCTGTTAGTGCACACTCAGGGAGGTAGCAGGTGATGGCTCTTTTAATTGGGTCTATGCCATCCCCATGGGAGACCTGGACTGAGTTCCAGCTCCTAGCCCAGCCTCCACTGTCACAGGCATTTGAGGAGTGAACTCCCAGATGGAAGATCTCTCTGTCTCAGCCCTTCTCTTTTTCTGCCTTTCAAATACAAGAAATAAATAATTTTTCAAATGTTATAGCTATTTTTTCAATAAATCACATAGGCAAATTATTCCCCACTAAAAATTAGAAAACTCAGATTAAGAAGTTAATGCATATCAGAGCTAAAGTGAGAATCTAGGTGTTCTGATTCCTACATCTTTTATTTATTTATTTATTTATTTATTTTAATTTTTAACAGGCAGAGTGGACAGTGAGAGAGAGAGACAGAGAGAAAGGTCTTCCTTTGCCGTTGGTTCACCCTCCAATGGCCGCCGCGGTAGCGCGCTGCGGCCGGCGCACCGCGCTGATCCGATGGCAGGAGCCAGGGGCTTCTCCTGGTCTCCCATGGGGTGCAGGGCCCAATGATTCCTACATCTTTAGTATATATCAAGTTTAGATGATATCTTTGGTTAATACATTCAGGTTAATAATACCTCACACAAGAGTTCTTATTAGGACATACAAATAGTAGAAATATTTAAGGGTATTTATTGGTTTTCTTATTTTTTCTTAAAGAGTTATTTATTTACTTGAGAGAGACAGTTACAGAGAGAAGGAGAGACAGAGAGAGAGAGAGGCCTTCTATCTGCTGGTTCACTCCCCAAATGGCCTATCTGAAACTAGGAGCCAGGAGCTTCTTCTGGGTCTCCCACACAGGTGCAGGGGCCCAAGCACTTGGGCCATCTTTTACCTGCTTCCCCAGGCCATTGGCAGGGAGCTGGATGCGAAGTGGAGCAGCTGGGACTTGAACCGGCACCCTATGGAATGCTGGCACTGCAGGCAGGTACTTAACCTACTATGCCCCAGTGCCAGCCCCTAAATCATGGTTTTCTAAAAATACTGTTAAATATTTCAAAGAAAACTATACCCTGACATTGCCTGAACAATCCTGGTCCAAGGTGTGGGAATCTTATTACCACTACCACAGTGTAATATTTGTATCTTAATTCAAAAACTTCCAACTTAGCTGCTTAATCTTTCTATGAAATGAAAAACTTATTTCTAACCAACTTTTTCAAATTTTCTCCGAGGCATCATGTGATTACTTGTATCATTATCTTACTACTTCCCAGGCACATTTTAGCAGCAACAGTGCATTTATGTTCAATCACTGAACCATTTTATTGAGTACTTACTCACTGCTCTGCATTAGTTCAGGTTAAACATGAGTCAAACAATGCCCTTAGGAAGTTCACAGTCCAATGGGGAAGTCACACCCAAACAAATCAAAATGGCAGCACAATGAGTAAGCCTAGGGAGAGGAATAAGGTGAAGCCCCTGGGAAAAAGGACACAGCACACCTGCCCCATTTAGAAGAAGAAGAGAGCCGAAAGAGACTCTGGGGTGAAGGAATGGAGGGAGGTAGGGCAGACTCATGGGACACCCAGGGGGTCTGAATTCTCTTGGTGGGAGCTCCTGGGGAATGTGGTGGAGGCAAGGTTAGGGGGTACACAGAGGCAGGGGCCTGCTTATCATAGAGAGGTGATCCGTGGGCAATGAGCAAGAGAGCCCCAAAGGCATTGGAGAAGGAAAGCAGGAAGGCCAGTGTGGCATCTTACCAGACCCCTGGTGCTAGAGAGGAATGGCTTTAAAGGGCCTCAGAGGTAGGGAAAGACCCTGGGACACTGGGACAAAAATCCACACAAAAACAGGTCAGAATTCATTCTCAGCTAGGTTTTTTCTGCTCTTTCTTCAACTTCTCAGTTTTTATCACCCTGACTTTACCAGTCTATACAGTTGGCGCATTCCCTATCTATAAATCCAGAATCCAAACTATGAAACTTTTGAGCACCAATGTGACATTACAAATGGAAAATCCCACCTGTACTTGGTGCTTGGGCCACTGATGCAGATGTGGGAGACCCGGAGGGAGTTCTGGGCCCCTGGCTTCAGCCTAGACCAGCCCTGGCCATTGTGGCTACTTGGGGAGTGAAATAGCCAATGGAAGATCTCTGTCTCTCTCTTTCTGTGTCACTCTGCTTTTCAAATAAATAAATAAATAATTTTTTTAAAAAAATCACAACAAAATATAATGTAAAATTACTTCCATGTGTGTAAGGTATATATAAAACATAAATGAATTTCATATTTAGACTTGGATCCCATCCCAAGATACCTAATTATGTATATGAGTATTCAAACATTCAAAAAATCTGAAATCTAGCACATTCCTAGTCTGAAGTATTTAGGATTAAGAATATCCAATTGCCAATATTTCAGGAACCACAGTTGTAAGGTTTTTAAAATTAAACCCTGGGGTCAGCTTCATGGCATAACAGATAAAGTCGCTGCCTGCAATGCTGGCATCCCATGTGGGCACTGGTTCATATCCCAGCTGCTCCACTTCCAATCCAGCTCCCCACTAATGGCATGAGAAAACCAGTGGAGAATGGCCCAAGTGTTTGGGGCCCTGCCACCCACATGGGAGACCTGGATGAAGCTTCTGACTCCTGGTTTCACCCTGGCCCAGCCCTGTCTATTGCAGCTCTTTCCGGAGTGAACCAGCAGATGGATAGTCTCTCTCAGCGCAGTTCTGGCCGTTGTGACCAATTGGGGAGTGAACCAGTGGATGAAAGACGTCTCTCTCTCTCTGCCTCTCCTCTCTCTGTGCAACTCTTTCAAATAAATAAATCTTTTAAAAAAATTTACTATGCCCCAAATATTGAATAGGAATATACTTATACTAAAATATAATTAATCATTTGCCTGGCATTTCAATTTAGTTATCTTGTATTTGTATTTGTTGAATCTGACAACTCTAGTTTTTTAAAATTTATTTATTGGAGAATCAGAGAGATGAAGAAAGCTCTTGAACACTGGTTCACTCCCCTAATGCCCACAATGGCCAGGGCTAGGCCATGGCTAGAGCCAGAATCTGGGAACATAATCCAGGTCTTTGACAATGGTGACAGCAAACCAATTACTTCAGTCATCACTGTTCTCTCTCAGGGTCCGCACTGGTGGGAGACTGGAGCCTGAAGCCAGAGGCAAACCCGGGTACTCTGATGTGGGACACAGACACCCCAATCACTAGGCTAAATGCCCACTCCCTGACAGCCCTATTTTTAAGTACAAATTTTAAAAGTTTTTTAAGCTCTTAGGATAATAAGAATTTGAAGGAAGTAGCTTGAAGAAAAATCACTAGTCAGTATAGACAAAAAATTATTCTTTATCTTATTTTCTTACTTTTAAAGATTTCTTTCTTTGAAAGGCAGAGTGATAGGAAAGAGGGAGAGACAGAGAGATCTTCCATCTGCTAGTTCACTCTCTGAATGGCCACAATGGCAGGGGCTACCCAGACCAAAGCCAGAAGCCTGAAACTCCATCTGGGTCTCCCATGTGGATGGCAGGGGCCCAAGCACTGGACCATCATCTGCTGCCTTCCCAGGCTTGTTAGCAGAGAGATTGATCAGAAGCAGAGCAGACAGAACTGAAGATTTATTATTGAAAAGTTAAAATTATTATTTTTAAAAGACTTATTTTATTTGTTTGAAAGGCAGAGTTATATATAGAGAGCTTACATTCACTGGTTCCCTCCCCCAAAAGGGCCACAACAGCTAGGGCTGGGCTAGGTGGAAGCCAGGAGCCAGGAGCTTCATCCGTGTCTCCACATGGGTGCAGGGGCCTAAGGACTTGAGTTATCTTCTTCTGCCTTCCCAGGCGCATTAGCAGGAAACTAGATCAGAAGTGGAACAGCTGGGACTCAAACTGACACCTATGTGGGATGTCAGCATTATAGGTGGCAGCTTAACTTGTTAATGCCACAATTGCTGGCCCCAAAAGTTAAAGGGATTTTTTTTTTTTTATAAATTTTTTTTTTGACAGGCAGAGTGGACAGTAGAGGGAGACAGAAAGAAAGGTCTTCCTTTTTGCCGTTGGTTCACCCTCCAATGGTCGCCACGGTAGGCGCGCTGCGGCTGGCGCACCGCACTATTCCGATGGCAGGAGCCAGGTGCTTATCCTGGTCTCCCATGGGGTGCAGGGCCCAAGGACTTGGGCCATCCTCCACTGCCTTCCCAGGCCACAGCAGAGAGCTGGCCTGGAAGAGGGGCAACCGGGATAGGATCGGTGCCCTGACCGGGACTAGAACCCGGTGTGCCGGCGCCGCAAGGCGGAGGATTAGCCTGTTAAGCCACGGCGCCGGCTGGGATTTTTTAATATACAGTAAAATTAATCTGCTAATATAATTAAAATGTTTGGCACTTAGAAAAATAGCCCTGGGGCCAGTGTTGTGGCATAGTGGGTTAACCCGACACCTATGTGATGCTGGCACCTCATATGGACTCCAGTTTGTATCCTGACTGCTCCACTTACAATCCAGCTCCCTGCTAATGGCCTGGGAAAAGTAGCAGAGGATGGCCCAAGTGTTTGGGCCCCTAGCACCCAGATAAAACTCCTGGCTCCTAGCTTTGGCCTGGCCCAGCCCTGGCCATTGCAGCCATCTGGGGAGCGAACCAACAGATAGACAATCTCCCTCTGTGTTCCTCTCTATCACTCAGATTTTCAAATAAATAAATCTTTTTTTAAGCCCTGGGTATTTGACACTACAGATGAAAAAATATACTTCGTATGAAGACAAACTGACCTGACTGTGGATTCCTGCTGTTGGGCACTTAACCGATTAGAAGCAGATAAGCTCATCATTTCTCACTTAGGAATTATCTCTTATTTTTCACATCAGGCATTTTTTTAAAAAAAGAAATCACGACCATTCATCTCTTAGTCTTCAAGGATCTCAGGTATTCTAAATCTATCTCTGGCTGATTCACTTGTCAGTTCAAAGCCACCACTGAAGAGCTGCCAGCCACAGGTGCACTTAGAGCAATCACACAGTGGAAGGACCAGCTTGCTCCTCCCTAATCCAGCAGACACCAATGATGTGGCAGCTGATGTTGCGTGTCCAGGATGGGACGCAGCACCAAGTGCACTTCACCAAGGGCAAGTCCAAGTTAAATTTATCGAGTTTACAGGAAATAGGAGAGATGAAGGAACAAGCGAAAAAGAATCAGACTTTAAGTTGGACATTATATTCTCCCAGCCTCTCCAGTAAGCCATGACATGGTAATGTTAGTAGTGGAAATGTGCTAGACTGGTAGAGACGTAAGGAACATCACAGCCAGGTACATGATCTACACGATCTAGACAGGATCCTAGTGTTGGGGAAGCCAGCTATGACACTTCCTTTGGGAAATTTTGAACACGTCCTGGGGGTGATCTTATTCTCTCAGTTTTTACAGCTGCATAGTGAAGTATACACATGAACAAACACACACATACACACACACATTTAAAAGGTAATTTTGCAGAGATACTGTGCACAAAATAAAAATGTGTATCTGGTGACGATGCTCATGAAGAATTATTTGATTGTCCCATGAATCCCCTTATTTCCCGAAAGCACATTAAAATCACTAGCATTCTAGAAGTTTCTTGGGACAAAGATCTTTCTTTCCCTCTGCTTCCAAATTAATCTTTAATGATGACTCATATGGCATATTGAAAAGAAGGGGTAGGGAGAATGGTTGGGGGCAGAAAAGGGAAACCTTAAGATGATAATCAATTCTCTAGAAGGAAACTGATCCAGTATCCGCTTCCCAGTTAATGCTGATGCTAGGAAGCACCCTTCACTCCACAGGCATTGAAGCTGAAGGCCTCTGCTGTGGATCCTAGTTAATAATTTAATCCAATTCCACTGCTACCATCTGCTTGGTCAATTGCAAAACGTCTGCTATCATTTTGTCTGCTTTAGTCAAGCCACAGTATTCACAGGGCAGATGCTGAACAAATGAAAGATGAGGCAGATGGAAAACATGCTATGAAAAAGAAGAAACCTGAATCAAAAGTCCAAAACACAAAAGGAGCCCCACCGACCAAGTGTTCAAAGTTCAGCTATAGCTGCAGAAAGACGATGCAAAGCCTCGCACGTGCAGGTGGGACTTTCCAGAGCCTGTCCAGACAACAGAAAGCTCAGTGAAGGAGATGTGTCCTGGGATTGGAATTAAAGCTGAGTAGGCCCAGAGCAATGGAAAGTTTTATTTAAAAAAGGGTGGGGTGGGGAGATCTCCTATCTAGAGAGTTAAGAGTTGAAGATTCACAGACAACATCCATGCCTGTCCCTTCATGTTTAAAATATTTGTTTGAAAGGCAGAGTGACAGGGAGAAAGAAAAAAGGGACAGAGATCTTCCACCTGCTGGTTTATTTCCCAAATGTCTGAAATGGCCAGGGCTGGTCCATGCTAAAGCCAGGAGCCTGGAACTCCATCTGGGTCTCCCACGTGGGTGCAGGGAACCAAGTACTTGAGCCATCTTTTGCTGTTTTTTTTTTTTCCCAGACACATCAGCAGGGAGCTGGATGTGAAGTGAAGCAGCCAGGAACTTGAACACACAATCTAATACAGGACACAAGTGTCCCAAATGGAGACTTAACCTAGTGTGCTACAATGCTGGCCCCTCAAGCCTTTCCCTTCATTTGACAAATAAGTCACCTGCAATGGATCACAGAGTTCCTGGCCTCTGAGCTAACTGTCCAGCCTGGGCTGCAGTTTTCAATGCACTATGCTACCTGCTGTCTTCATTTGGAAAGAGGCAGTAGGTGGGACATCCAACCACCCCCACTCATTTCTGCCTCTCTGCCTTTGTACATACTATCAATCTACCCGGGATGCTGGGGCCCTGACTCCCCAACTTGGCATGCCTCTATGCATTTTTCAAATTATAACTCAAATGTTAACCTCCCTAAAGAAGTGTACCTTGACAGAGCTTTGCTATTTATTTTGAAAATACCATTTTTGTGCCAGCATTGTGGTGCAGCAGGTTAAGCCACCATCATTTGTGACACTGGCATCCCATATCAGAGCACTGGGTCCAGTCCCAGCTGCTCCACTTTTGATCCAGCTTCCTGCTAATGTACCTTGGGAAGCAGCAGAAGATGGCCCAAGTGCTTGGGGCCCTACCACCCAAGTGGGAGACCTGGATGGAATTCCTGGTTCTTGGTTTCAGCCTGGCCCAGCCCTGGCTGTTATAGCCACTTGGAGAGTGAACCAGCAGATGGAAGATTTCCCCTTTCCCCTAACTCTCTCTCTCTCTGATGTTCTGCCTTTCAAATAAATTAATAAATAAATCTTTTAAAATTTCATTTTGTTTTGAAGATAACTTCCCCCAAAAGTGAACTATGTCTTATAAATGTGAGTGAATAATTTCATTAAATGTAAGCCTCTTATACTTGAACCAACTACTCCCCATGACATGATACAGCTTAAGCCATCCACCCAGTAGTACTGATTCATATCACTCACTCTGCAAAGCTGGTATTAGGTATATAAAGACTCATTTCAGGAGAGGAAAAATGTGTATGAGTAGACCTATCAGGGAGCTTAGTGTAAAATTAATTCACTTTACTTTTTCAATGCTGATAATTTTCCATCATTTGAAAATTAAAATATGTTGCCTGCCCTACTTTAACATAATTACATAATCTTACAATAAAAGTAATGAGGGAAATGAAAGGTAAAACTTGAAAAAAAGTGATGCAACATTTCTTCTAGAATCTTCAGGGAAGAAAAAGAAAGTTTCCATGTGGAATGGGAAAGCCAAAGTATAATGTGAAGACGGCACATATCTAATTTAAAAGAGATAGGTGACGGCTAATGTACTCTAACTCTCTTGTATCATTTAAATACAAGCTCTGTGGCATAGCAGGCTAAGCCTCCATCTGCAGCACCAGCATCCCAGTCCCGGCTATTCCTCTTCTGATCCAATTCTATGCTTATGGGAAAGCAACAGAAGATGGTCCAAGTGCTTGGGCCCCTGTACCCACACGGGAGACCCAGAAGAAGCTCCTGGTTCCTAGCTTTGAACTGGCCCAGCTCCGGCTGTTGTGGCCATTTGGGGAATGAACCAGTGGATGGAATACCATTCTTTCTGTCTCTCCCTCTCTCAGTAACTCTGCCTCTCAAATAAATAAATAAAATCATTTAAAAAAATCTACAAGGGGGGCCGGCTCCGTGGCTCACTTGGTTAATCCTCCGCCTGCAGCGCCAGCATCCCATATGGGTGCCGGGTTCTAGTCTCAGTTGCTCCTCTTCCAGTCCAGCTCTCTGCTGTGGCCCAGGAAGGCAGTGGAGGATGGCACAGGTGTTTGGGCCACTGCACCCGCATGGGAGACCAGGAAGAAGCACCTGGCTCCTGGCTTTGGATCGGCACAGTATCAGCCATAGCGGCCATTTGGGGAGTGAATCAATGGAAGGAAGACCTTTCTCTCTCTCACACTGTCTATAACTCTGTCAAATAAGTAAAAAAAAAAAAAAAAAAATCTACAAGGAACTTAAATATACATAAAAACGATTTTCTATGTAGGAAAAAATGGGTGCAGAGGAAGCCTTCCTGCTAAAGTCTAGCAGGGGAAACCAACAAAATGTAGAAGGTCACCACCTGGACGGGGCATACGGGCTCATAAACATGTTTCCTGCTGCAGTCACAGGAGACCATGGAAGAAAGTCCTCCGGGTGAACTCACTCTCACTCACGTCTCAAAAGAATATCATCATCTTCCACCAGAGAAAGACCATACTCTGGGAGCTCTGTGCCCCTCTGCACCTCGAGTTTTACAAGGTGGATACCATACCTCCAGAAAGCTTTGAGAATATTCATAAACTACCCAGTATCTACAACCAGCCCAGAATCTGAGTTATCTAAAACATCTGTGAATTAAGAAAACAGCAGACACATTTAAATGAGCAACTAGGACAAAGGAAAAAAAGAGAGATCCACATTATTCTACAACATGAAGTAAAATCTCTCAACAAAGAAAGCCATACTGTCCAAGAAGACAAAAACTGTTAACTGAAAATGACCTATGGAAAAGCAGGTGTATCATTGCTAATTTCCTCCTAATTAATGATCATCAGTAAGCATAAGAATTTAGGGGAAAAGTATTAACTGAAGCTAGTTATTTGCAAGCAGTGGAAAATCTTAGTGGACCTGTGTTCTGAAGATGTAAATGGCTGTTCAGTTTTGCTTTTTTTCTATTTCCTGTGATTTCTTATATTGCTTCACATAAAGATGAATACAACAATTAATAAGCTGGCGTGATCAACTGGACAGCAGGTTCACATGCAAATGATAAACAAGACAAATCAAGATAAGCCATTTTGATATGTTGATTATCAGCAATATTTAAACTTAAAAATTCCCAGCTATATTGGTTTTCTAGTCAGGGCAAAAGTTAAACTAACCAAGGATAATATTTAGCTGATCACTGTTGGGTTTTCTTAACAACAAAAAGTTAGCATTGTCTTAAACTACTGAACAGACAGTAGCAGAACTCTTCAAACAAGAAAATCACAGTTCCTCATTAAGCATGAGTGCCATCGGGGTTGGGTAATTATGCGGGAGGTGAGGCCCCAGGAGCCTGGCATAAGATGATGTTTGGAATTCAACTAGAGAGCCTCGTGTTACACTCAGTCAGAACCTTGTAAGTAAAGAAAACCTTTCTCTTCGGGGCCAGTGTTGTGATGTAGCAGGTAAAGCCACTGCCTGGGACACCAGCAACCCATATGGGTGACTATTCGAGTCCAGGCTGCTCCACTTCTGACTCAGCTCTGTGCTAATGTGCCTGGGAAGGGCAGCAAAGGATGGCCCAAATTCTTGGGCCCCTGCACCCATGTGGGAGACTTCGAAGAAGCTCCTGGCTCCTGGCTTGGGCCTGGCCCAGCCATTGTGGCCATCTGAAGAGTGAACCAGTGGATGGAAGATATTCATTCTCTCTCTCTCTCTCTTTCTTTCTCTCTCTCTCTCTCTCTCTCCCTCTCCCTCCCTCCCCACACACCCTCTCCCTTTCAAATAAATGTTTTAATAAAGAAAAGTAAACCTTCCTCTAAACTGGATTTTTCACATCCTTTCACTGATTTTTATTTTCAGTTCAGAAAGACAACTACATTTTAAAAAGTAAGCCACAAATGAGAGAAAGCAACAAGAATAAAAGCTACCATTATTGGATGGAGATATACTGTTCAGTATCTCCAACTTGTAGTAACCTCTTACTTCTTTTTTATGTTTCTTTCATTTTTATTCTTTATTTATTTGAAAAGCTCGATTTTTGCAATTCAGGTCTCAGAACTGACAGCCCAGAAGTATCTCTAGGTTTGCTAGTGTTCCCAGCTACTGGAGGACAATAGTCAGTCAGGGCACAGCTGGAAGGGCAGAACTCACACATTTAGGCCCAATAAACTGAGAAGAATCAGGTGGTAATTGACACGATAATGCTAAAATACTAAGAGGTAGTCCCTGACTGTGCAGCACCCCACCCCTCCCAAGCCATCATGAAGCTCAAAGCAGAATACAGCCAAAGTCACAACTCTTCACATCTTAGCAGATACAAGCATTAGGTGGGATCAAGATCACCATTCTTCCTCAAATGCCTAACAGTACTGTTAGCCTGTAGCCAAAAAATGCAAAGCTCCCCATTGCAAAGACAGGTGTGGATACCTCATAAAGTAGTCCACCTTTTGTTTTTTACTAATGGAAAAAATGAGAGAGGTAAAAATCACTCAAAGAATTTGGCCAAAATAGATAAGATTAACTGGTAAAGTGATCATACAGATAGGATTAAGTGATCAAGGATCAAGTGATAGGACTAAGTGTATAGAAACAATAATAGAATTAAAAAGGAGTGAAAGCTCCCACATGGGAAGCAGTCCACACAGCTGACTCATAGAATGACAATTCCTTTAAGTAGCACCATGATCTCAGAATCAGCCCTTAAGGCACTCTGGTGGCTAGAAAGCCCAAGGGGAGCATATCAGGCATCGAAAGCCAAGGCACTCCAGCAAAAAAATGTCCTATATAAAGGACCCCTGCAGGTGAGACCCCAGTGGAAAGAAAGGGCCACCAAAGAAAGATGTACTTCTCTCTGAAGGGAGGAGGGAACTTACATTTTGCTTATGGCCTTGTCGAGCTAGTGGATCCAAAAGGCTTCCATAGCTGAGGCAGATCATGTCAAGAGCCTTGGGGGATATTAGAGTGTTAGTTGTTAAATAAACAACAAGAATCACTGTGCACTAATTTCCTATTCAGGACCTTCGTCCCTAAAGAATGATACCGTGAGACTTAACAGTAAAGCTTGTTCTCAAAAATCACTTCCCTTTAGTATGTTAAAAGGAGGATATTAATAAGTCTCATAAGTTATAGTTATGTCTAAGAGCTCACAAAAGATACATCATCCTTAGGTTCTTCTTTAAAGACGATTTCCTTAATTCTAAAAGGAAAGAAGGGGAAGGATGGAAAAAAAAGTGACATCATCTTCGATAAGCAATGACATAGATCAGCCCTTACACAGACTGTTGAGGAAAACTTCTAGTTTTTTTTTTTTTTTTTTTTACTCAATTTGTTCTTTTTTTTTTTTCTTTTTCTTTTCCTTTTTCTTTCTCTGATAAAATAGGAGAGGGGGCAGGAAGTGGGGGAGAATAGGTGGGAAGGTGGGTATGGTGGGAAGAATTACTCTGTACATAATATTGCATTTATCAGATACATACAAATTAAAAATAAAATAATTAATAAAAAAAAGAATTTGGCCAGCAAGAAGACACAGAAATTGACATCCTCCTGAATCAGAAGAAAAATCAGAGTCAGATAACTGGGGAGGAAGCAAGACAGCATCTTATAAAGCCAAGTTGTCTCTGGACCCTCTCCAAAATTGTCCATCAGCTGTCAGAGATGTCAGAAGCTGTCAGATTGATCCACTTTTATCACCTTATCTGAAAATACTCTTGTGCACAGCAACCTGTATAAATCTTTGTAGGACAAAGTAAGTTGAAATGAAGCTGGCACAATCCATTTTCATTAGCAAATCATATCTAATAAAGGATGCATTTCAGCTATCAAATGCGGTTTTCAAATACCCGCACATTCCCATCCTTATCTTTGTGTCTGGTGCACAATCATCCTTGACCTGCCTAGAATCTAAGGATCTTATCACAGCTGCTTTCGGAAGAGAAATACTCACCCACTGCACCCCACTGGATGGAGGAATCTGTCACGGCCTCCAGACAATAAATTACATCCATTATCAGAACAAACCCCGGAGCTCAGTCCTGCAGGGCGTTTCCTCGTGGAAAGCGGATAAAATTCACTTCATTCAGGATCTTCCCTCTTCCTCTTCCCTAAGGCCATCACCACTGCTTGCTCACAAGATAACTCTGTATTCCGAACTTTCTCGCGGCTCTTAAACTGTGGTGAGCGCCAGTGGCCCACCCCCGCCGCCCCTCTCTCTGCAGCTGCTGAATGCCACAAATAGCTTCTTGTACACTTTGACTGAGAATGCCCCCAACCCGCCACGCTGAATGGATACGTGAATGCTTCATTCAGAGAGAAGGAAAATGTGTGGAACGCCCTAAAAACATCACAGGGGCCAAGGGAATGGTGCGGGAGGCTTGGGGCCCAGCCCTGCTTTCAGCAGTGACCTGCAAATTCTTCTCAGGTCTATGCAAATGGCGAGAGAAAGGTTTCTGAGGATTCCCACGATGATCAGAGGAAGGCTCGCTCATTCCACTCGGCCTGCCCTGTCTGCTCACTGATGGAGTTTCCCTAATATGGATTCCAGGGCATGCAACAAGTGTGGGTTTTTTTCTCCCACTTCCCTAATACAATGATTTATCCAATATCTATTCACGCTCAAGCATCATCCTTCTCCAGTCTAAACCTTGTGTTCCCAAATTTTATTTAGTGTGCCATGCATCATACATCTGGCAGACCCTGATATTTCAGTGGGCTCCTGGAGGGCCAGACCCAGACCCACACCCTTCACTTTGCATAGTGCCAACGGGGGTGCGGGGGGGGGGGGGGAGCGCCGGGCAAAATCAGCTGCTCTGGAAATTGACACAGCATGACAGCATGGAGCGGTCCTAGAAGGAGGTTTTTAAAAAGCATTGTTCCTACTGTGCCAGGATTTCCTAATGTCTATGAAATTTTCCTTAAGAAATGACTTGCAAATACTAAACAAAACTTTCCACTCAGACACTGAGACACCTGACTGTGTCCACCTGATCATACTCATGAAGGTAACTTGTGGAAAAGCCTGCCTTGTATACTGAAATTGAATCTGAAGCCAGGAGCCAGGTGCTTCTCCTGGTCTCCCACACAGGTCCAGGGCCCAAGCACTTGGGCCATCCTCCACTGCCTTTCCGGGCTATAGTAGAGAGCTGGACTGGAAGAGGAGCAACCGGGACAGAATCAGCGCCCCAGCTGGGACTAGAACCTGGGGTGCTGGCGCCGCAGGCAGAAAATTGGCAACCTAGTGAGCCGTGGCGCTGGCTGGAATTTATTTTCTTGAGCACCAAATATACTGGCAATCAAATGATTCCGGGGGCTGATGGGTTAAGGAAAAAATAAGAATGAGGGAAAAATCCTTCTGTGGTTGGAATGCAGAAATGGAGACAGAGGAATCAGGGGCCTGACTTTCTTACCTGCTCTCTCTCCATCACTCTTTGGCTCTCAGATTAGTTTGCCAGTTCTTCAGGACAGCAAATCTCTCCTAACCTCCGAGTCCGTTTAAACCTTCTCGTGTTTGCTCTCATGGAAACCTGCACGGTTCTCTCATAGCACCACTCCTTGTTTTTGTGTAGTGCCTTGTTTAATGACTAAATCTGCCCCCAGACACATGATCTGGGCCAGACCAGAGGCCACAGCTTGCAGAATCCACAGGGTCCAGAGGTCCAGCCAGAGCTCTGATCCATAGAGACAAGCGATTAACATTATTTTAGGAAATGACTGAATTATAGCAAGAAAAGAAATGGCTTTCACAAAACAATCAATGGAGAGAATTTCTTAGGGAATTAAAAAAAAAAAAGGTTAAAGGACCTGTGGCCCCTCAAGTGGGTAGCAAGCTCTTGACTCGGAGTCAAAAGCCCTTTTCAAAGAAATTGTTGCATTCATTTCTAGCCTTGTGCCATTCACTAAAGACTCAACACAAGCACAACCACAGGCATTGCAGACACCAAGGTGAAGATGATCTTCTCTTACTTAGAAACATTCCCGGGGCCGTAGCTGTGGCCTTCACCTGCAGTGCCAGCATCCCATATGGATGCCGGTTCAAATCCTGGTTGCTCCACTTCCTATCCCACTCCCTGCTAAATGTGCCTGGGAAAGCAGAAGATGGTCCAAGTGCTTGTGCCTCTGCACCCATGTGAAAGACTCAGAAGAAGCTCCAGGCTCCTAGCTTCAGCCTGGCCCAGCCCTGGCCATTGCAGCCATTTGGGGAGTGAACCAGTGGATGGAAGATCTCTCTCTCTCTCTCTCTCTCTCTCTCTCACCTTCTCTCTCTGTATCTCTGCTTTTCAAATAAATAAATAAATCCTTATAAAAAGAAAAAGAAAACCTTCCCTGGCCCTTCCCAAGAGGGTGGATTATCCACAGCTGTGTGGCTTCTTCATGCCATAAACATGCTCATCTCTCTCCCCTACTAGGACCTGCTCCTGGAAGTCAGGGACTGGGCCTAGTAGCTTGGAGATGCCAGTAAGTTTGTTGATCAAATGGGACAAGGACTGATCTGTTCCTTGTCTGTGAGGCATTCCACTGGAACAAGACAGAATAAAATGGTAACAGAGCATATTTTGAGCTAGAATATGCTTACTTCATTTGGGGGCTGGAAGGAAATAGTACCAGGGACAACTTGACATAGCAGGTGACATGTGAGCTGGACCCTGATGGGAGAACAAGGCTTGCTAGAGGGAGATGCATGTGAAACACATTCCCAGTAGACAGAAGAGCCAGAGCAGAACATAAAGAACAGAATGAGGGAGGCACCTGTGTGCGGAGAGCTCTGAGCTGTGCGTGTAAGGATGGTGCACAACGCCTCTCACAGCCCCAGTCAGGCTGCTTTGCAAAGTGCACTGCATTTCTCAGACTCCCTTCCACCTGGGCCTCAGCACCTGGCCTCAAATTTGCAAAGCAGGTGCACACAGAGAGCTTGGCTGAGTATGGTGAGCCCTCAATTCTACAAGCCTGCCTCAGCTGCTTCTGTGAGCAGGTGACCAACAGTTGAGGTCCCGAAAGCCTACATGTCCAATCTCTAATCTCATGGAGATGGGAGGCCAGGCACATGGAACACACTTTGCTGGTAAGGTACACAGCTGAGGCACTGTGGTCTGAGTCAAAAACTGGGTGCAGAGAGAATGGCTCCCATGGCCAGCAGGTCTGAGTCATTGCTGGGAGTTGAGCTTGGGCTTGTTCCCCAGAATTTTTCCATGAACTGATGAGCACCACACCCCCTCTTTAAAATCCCCCAAAGCTTTACATTGCTGTCTGCAACTGAACTTGCCGGAGACAATCTGCTGGCCTGATGAAACTGAACGTGGAGACGTGGCTGGAAAAGGTAACTCATGACCAATGCAGAGGAGCCTCGCCTGTCAAGACGGAGGCACTGGCCTTCATTCAGCTGGCAACGGCAAACATCAAAGTTTCCGTGCAAGATACCGATCTGTTTCAGAAAAACCTCCGCGACATGGAAGCATGAACTGAAAAAATACACCGATTGTATGAATCCAAAGTAAACTAAGGCTGATGAAAAAAGGCAAGGTGGAAAACAGTGCAGTGTGCGTGTGTTGCTGACTTCTTGCATGCCTAATCTATGTTTGCACCAACACAGCACCTCCCCTGGAGTGCTTTACTCCAGGTGGGACACTAGCAGTCCCTGTGTTAAGTGCAGTGGCACCAGCTCACTTTGGTTAGCCTCAGGTGCCACGTTCAGTCACATGTGAGGGAATTCCAAACTTCTCTCTTCGGCTGCTGACCGACTGACTGCCATCACCGGCTTTGTCAGCCTGATGTTTTTCTAAGAGGTATGCAGAAACTGAATGGTGACGATCAAAGCCCACCAATGACAACAACAGCAACACTCTTGCTATTCATTAATTAAACGCTGACTTCTCCCCAGTCTTCATCACATGACTCTGAAACATGGCATGCGTGCTGATGAAGAACACCTAAGACCACCTGACCACTGCCAAGCAGAAGGGAAAGAGCCTCGGACAGTGGAAACAAGACAGCCAGGGCCTTTTCAAATTGGATGCGAAGGCGATGCCAGAGCACTCACAGGAGAACAACAGTGCCCTCTCTGGTTCTATGCAGCAGGAAAAGCTTTAGTAGGGGAGATGTAGGAGCTGCGAGAATCCCCAGGAGAGCCAGCGGGTAAGTGTACCAGCCGCCCAGCCCGACAGTCACAGCGAAATGCTGCCGCTGCTGCCACCTATTGGCCAGCACTGATCCTGCCGAAGTCTGAACGCTGGCAGAAGAGGCGGTGGCCAGGGCTGCCGGGCCTGCTGTGGATCCAATAACCAGCTCAATGGTGAGCAGCCCGGCATGGCAGGAGCCCAGGCCGCACCCCTGCACTCTGGTTGCAAGGCAGTCTAAGCTGTGAACACAATGGCGCACTGTGGCTGCTAAGGAGAGCAGTCCGCTCAGACAGGGTGGGGTGGGAGATGAGTAAGACAGTGACAACATGGGCTGCAGGATTTCTGGCCAAGTTCTTCCGTCAGAACAATGACTAACATGCTCCAAAATCAACTGGCCCCAGTGGGGTCTTATCTCAGTTTTGATTCAAATCCAGAAGTATAGTTATTTACATCTGAATCAGAAACCGAAAAATTAAGAGACTTCTATTACTCAAATTGTAGCAGCGGCCCACAGAATTCACCCAGCATCAGCTCAACACAGTCCAGTTTTAGTTTCTTTCTAAAAAAACTGTCTTTTGAGAGAACTAAAAAGAACTAAGGCAGATGCTATAAAGACATGCTCCAATCCATATCACATAAGAAAAACAATGACAACAGAGGTTAAGGGAGAAAGTTCACAGGAATGATTTCAGAAATCCAGGGTACTCCACGATGGTTACAATCTCTCTTCACAAAGTAAAGACTAAGCTCGATAAACTCATTCAAATTAGAAAAAAAGAAAAATAAAAAAGAAAGAAAGAAAGAAAGAAAGAAAGAAAGAAAGAAAGAAAGAAAGAAAGAAAGAAAGAGAAAGAAGAAAAGTTGGGGCCAATGCTTTGGTGTAGTGGGTTAAGTCTTCACATGCAGCACCAACATCCCATACGGGTGCTGGTTCGAGTCCTGGCTGCTCCACTCTCAACCCAGCTCCCTGCTATGGCCTGGGAAAGCAGTGGAAGATGGCCCAAGTCCTTGGGTCCCTGCACCAATGTAGAAGAATCAGAAAAAAGCTCCTGGCTCCTGGCTTTGGATTAGTCCAGCTCTGGCCATTGTGACCATTTGGGGAGTGGAACAGCAAATGGAAGACCTTTCTCTCTGTCTCTCTCTCTCTCTCTGTAACTCTGCCTCTCAAATACATAAATAAATCTTTAAAAAAAAAAAAAAGAAAGTAAAGTTTATGTTTGGCCTTCATTCTCTGCTATGTGATACGTTTTCACAGAGAAGACGGTGAGCAATCCACACGACGACACAGTAACTGCAGTACGCACACGTCCTACAATGCCGGGGGAGAACAAACACTCCATGGCTGAGCATCCATTGAGAAATAGAACTTTTCTGCACCCACTGCATAATTAGCCTTTTCTGAATGAGACAAGAAAAAAAAAATATGTCACCATGTATACTCATACAGTAACATCTTTAAGGGTATATTTTTAAAAAGATTATTTGTTTATTTGAAAGGCAGAGTTACAGAGAAAAAGGGAAACCTTCCATCCACTGTTTCATTCCCCAAATGACTGCAACGCCAAGCCATGCTGAAGCCAGGAGCCGGAAACTCCATCTCGGTCTTACACATGGGTGCAGGGGCCCAAGCACTTCAGCCTCTTCCACTGCTTTCCCAGGTGCATTAGCAGGGAGCTGGATCAGAAGCAGAGCAGCAGGGACTTGAATTGGCACCCATATGGGATGTAGGCAGAGGCCTAATCCACTGTGTCACAATGCCAGCCCCTTACATGGTATTTCTTTAAAGCATGACTTAGTAGTGAATTATTGGGAAGTGAATCTTCAAAACAATTCTACTCTGGCATCCGATTTTCCTTTTAATAAATAGAACCTTAGAAAACTAATCAATCTGAGTATCCATCAATAGATGAATGAGTAAAGAAAGTGTTGTCTATACACACAATGGACTACTATTCAGCCATTAAAAATAATGAAATCCTCTCATTTGCAGCAACATAGATGAACTTAGAAAACACTACATGAAGTGAAATAAGCGAGGCACAGAAGGGTAAACACTGCATGACCTCATACTGCACATAGAAGTTGAAGATGCTGAGCTTACAGAATAGAACAGAATCTTCTATTCTCCCATCAGAGGGGCTAGGACAGGTAGGGGGTGAGGGAGGATAAAAACAGGCCAATGGGTACAAAGCTGCAGTTAGGAAAGAGGAATAAATTCCAGGAATAAGTTCCACTATTGCATGGTAGGGTAACTATGGTCAGCAACATTGTACTGAGTACTTCAAAACAGATTGAGAGGTGCCTGAATTTCTCACCACAATGGAGGATAAATGCATGAGGTGATGGATATGCTAAAGGCCCTGACTTGCTTATCATACACTGTAGATACAGCTACCAAAACTTTGTTCTACAACCAGTAAATATGTACAATTACATCAATTAAAAAGAGCAGTAACGGTAAAAAAAAACAAATGGAATTTCTATGTCTCATAATTCAAAAATATTTATTTCTTCATAAAGATTCAAATATTACAATAATAAAAGCATGAAATATTAATGGTTCTATCCAGTGTTTTTAATCAGAGAGCTATCATTTTGGATGAAGAAAGTAATTTATCGCCCATCATGACACATGAATAATTTATATTTGCAAGGCTAGAATGACAATTGCACAAGATGCTTCTGCAGTTGTCCATGACACACAGATCTCTCAGAGGATCAGCAGGGGATGAGTGCAGGGTCTTGTGAACAAGCTTTGCAAACAAGCATGGCATCTGCAGGTTGTTGCTTAGGGCACGGCACACACATGCAGCGGGTTAGCTGGAGAAAGATCCAGAACACCTACATGTTTCCTATTCCCTCCATCCATCATTCACATAGAATTGCTTAGAAACTCTTTGCTTTGGATTTACATTACTGAAATGCGCTATCCTGGGGCTGGCACTGTGGTGTAGCAAGTTAAGCTGCAGCCTGCAGCGCCAGCATCCTGTATGGGTGTCGGTTTGAGTCCTGGCTGCTCCACTTCCAATCCAACTCCCTAATAATGTGCCTGGAAAAGCAGTGGAGGATGGCCCAAGTCCTCTCACTCATGTGGGAGACCCAGAAGAAGTTTTGGGCTCCTGGCTTTGGCCTTACCCAGCCCTGGTCATTGTGGCCATTTGGGGAGTGAACTGGTAGATGGACAATCTCTCTCTGTAACTCTGCTTTCAAATAAATAAATCTAGGAAGGAAGGAAGGAAGGAAGGAGGGAGGGAGGGAGGGAGGGAGGGAGGGAGGCAGGCATTATCTTTAAAAGAATATTTCAAGGGCGGGTGCTGTGGCATGGTGGGCTAGGCCGCTGCCTGTGGTGCTGGCATCCCATGTGGGTACCAGGTTCATGTCCCAGCTGCTCCTCTTCCACTCTGGTTCTCAGTTGTGGCCTGGGAAGGCAGAGGAAATTGGCCTGGGTGCTTGGGCCCCTACGCCCATGTGGGAGACCTGGAGGAAGCGCCTGGCTCTTTGCTTTGGATCGGCCCAGCGGATGGAAGACATTTCTCTTTGTCTCTCCCTCTCTCTGTAACTCCATCTCTCAAAATAAATAAATCTTTAAAAAAAAAATAATATTTCAGAGTTATCTCTTAAAAAGTTGATAAGGATGAAGGCCAGAAGTTTTCTTACTACCTCTTAGCTTTTTTACATTTCATACTATTGCAGCTGCTTTAAATCCTCTCTGAAACAAGGGGAACCCCCGAAGATTATTTTCCCATAAACTTTGACATTCAGTATATAACTGTCACCCCAAATCCAATTATGTTGTGTGTTCTTTAAGGTTAGTGGCAGAGCACAACCACAATAATGATAGAACAAGTCTACATAGCTGGTTTTAAAAGAATAAAATAAATAAGATATAAGTCTATAGAATCTTGGCATATAAACCCATACCAAAATAAACAAAAATCTTGAGAACTAACCGATACAGTCCTCAAATTGGCTGTAGCTCTCCCAACACTGAGCACTGGTTTCCTTCCAGCTTAAACCTTAACCAAGTTACTTAACCTCCCTGCACTGATAAAACGGAGACAATAGTTCTCAAAATCCTTTCTCCAAATTCCTGCATTACCAAAGACACTAGGACAGAATGAAGAGTCAGCCATTTTTCACCTGGAGTTCTACTTTTTTAAATTTAGTTTTTATTTCATAATCATAACTCTGAAACCCAGAGACACTTGGAGGGAAATAAGGGAAGCAGAGAACCCAAAGACCTGCAGTGGGAGCGCACAAATTACAGGGAGCTGTGAGCAGATGGGCTGGACGGGTGCCCTCCCCAGCAACGGTCTGGTGGGTAAGATCAGACACAAGTCAGATGCATTAGAGATGCTGGCCTTGCCATTCCAAGACTCAGAGCACTCCATGGCTTCCACAATATTCACACCCTCTTTCTCCCTGCCAAAGGCCACATGCTTGCCACCAGCCACCCACTGGCCCTGGCAGTGCAGATAAAGACCTGAGAGCCAGCTGTACTGGGTCCAGAGTTTGCCATGGACAGGATGCCAGGACCTCTATGTCTGAGGATGTTGTTCTAATCACCAAATGTCTCCTGATAGACTTGCTATCAGTGCCATGATGGTGCATGAAGTCACCTCCCTGGCACATAAATCCTGCAATAATTCCATGAAAGCAGGAATCCTGACAAGCAAAATTTTTTTTTCTACAGTGCTGAGTAGGAAAGTTTTCTGCTCTTCTTGGAACTTCGTATGCGAATAGCTCAAAGGTGAAGAGCCCAAGGCTCACTGGCCACAATGATCTCAAGAACATGGTGGGGTTGACCATGGCTGCTGGCAGGTGGCCCAGGTGACAGAGGTGTCTGAAAAGCTGAGTTCTGCTTTTTGCACCAAAAGCCTTTATAAAACGTTTCTGGAAATGTCTATTAAAAAAAAATGCATGGATTTCAAAGTCTAATCTTCTAACTCCACTTCTTTTTAAGTTCCATCATATGTAACCTTTGAATAAATCTTTTTTGATCTCTGTAAAAAATATACATGGTTGGTGAGGGGCTATTGTTGTGGTGGGGTGGGTTAAGCAGCCACCTGCATTGCTGCCATGATATATGGGCACCAGTTCAAGTCCTGGAAGCTCCACTTCTGATCTAGCTCCCTGCTAATGTGTTTGGGAAAGCAGAAGATGGCCAAAGTGCTTGGGCCCCTGCACACATGTGGGAGATCCAGATAAAGCTCTTGGTTCCTGGCTTCGGCCTGGCCTAGCCCCAGCCATTGTGGTCATTTGGGGAGTGAAGCAGAGGATGGAAGACCTCTCTCTCTGTGTGTGTCTCTACCCTCTCTCTTTATATATATAAAATAAATACATGGCACATGAATGGGCAGAGTAGGAAGCCATTGTTGTAAAGCACCCAAGAAATGATGGTGTCTCAAACTGCTGTTGACAGACAAGAATGGGTGGGTTCAGGTTGTATTTTGGGAAAAAGATTAAATGTGGAAGATATAGGTAGCAAGAAAGGTGCCTGAGGGAGGAGGCTGGGAATGCCATTTTCCGAGAGGAAGGATCCAGAAGAAACAGTGGCTGGAGGGGGAAGAAATCCAGACAGGGATTTAGGCCTGGGGCCTAAACAACCTCATATGGGCACACAAACGACAGGCCAAAGCAGGAGGTTTAGAAACTCTGAAACCAGGAACAGGCCTTGTGGCACAGCAGAGGCCTGGCATCAAGGCCTGCCTTGCTTCCAGTCTAGCTGACGGACGTGCTTCTCTGACACCCACATGGGAGACCTGGACGGAGCTCCTGGCTTCTGGCTATGGCCTGGCCCAACCCAGGCTTTGCAGCCTTCTGCAGAGTGAACCAGCAGATGGACGATCACTTTCTTTTTCTGTCTCTCCCCTCATCAGTCTACCTTTCAAATAAATAAGTAAATTTTTTTTTAAAAAAAGTATATGCTAATAATAGACACTTAAACCCCTAACAGGGGGCATCTACAGGAAGAGCAGGAGACAGAGGACAGAGTCCTAAGGCTCCAGGTCAGAAAGAGGAGGTCCCACTGAGGAAGCAGAGAAGCCGATAGATTCAGGAAACCCAAAGGGAAAGACTTCAACTCCCCAGAATATGCCAATACCTAAGGCAGAGACACAAGAGTGAGCTCTGCATCTGGCCACATGGAAGCTGTTAGCATCCCCCAGGAGAAACCACACGCAGGGTCTTCAAAAAGCTTGCGGAGAAGGCATATTATGAAAAAACTAAGCATGGATTTCAATTTGTTTTGCACCAAAAAATTTGGTTTTTAATTCCATTTTCCAAAAACTTTTTGAAATGCCCTTGTACAGTACAATGGAAAACCAAAAACCCAGATTCTGGAGCACTGAGAGGCGAAGAGGTGAGGAAGCAGGGTGATCAGAGGTGGACTACACGGACATCAACACCAATGAACTAAGGGTGTACAAGGTCAAGAAAGTAACTAAAAACTGAAATGCATCAAGTGTACAGCTTCTTTGTTCAAAAAATTTTAGATTCCTCTTCAAGCTTTCTTGATTTGTTTCTGAGTCCATGGACCACCAAAAACCCTTTATAGATTCATATTGCAAAATGAAATTTAACAATCTGTGCTGACAAGTGGCAATAACCTTCAGGTCAGGAGGCTGGGAATTTCTAAATTAATGTTTCATTAATACAAAAAAAAAAAAAAAAAAAGAAGGAGGATTTCTACTCTGACTTCATCCTTTCATGATCTCTCCATACAATATCCTGCAGATCCTGCCCTTCCACTGATTCACTGTCTGGGTTTGAATTTGTTCCAGAATATTCCTCAGAGGAATCACTCATTTGAGCAGAAGGTACATACCATAGCAGTTAGGGAAAGTCAAGTGCACTAAGTTCTACAGCTCACTGAGCATTTTCTGTATTCATGAAAAAAAAATTAATAGAGTGAAGGGGGAGAGGCAGTAGATTAAAGAGAAGCCAGGGACACAGCCAGGGGAATTCAATGATATGAAATCATGAATTTGAAGTAGTGGAGCAGATGAGTAATTTTGGGCGTGAAGTCTCCTGAGGATTTAAGAATGGGAAAGCCCAAACCCTAAAGCCCAGGTCTAGCCTTGGGCCAAGGAGCAAGATTGTCTCAGGTTTGGAAAGCATAGAATAGACTTTAGGGAAACAAAATAAAATAATACCTAGAAGTTAACAGTGTTTGTCCTGAGCTATGCATTTTATGTGCGTTATCTCATTTAACTCACATCACAACCTTGAGATGTGTGAGCCTTTATTATTTATTTCCATATTTTTGAGTTGAGGAAATGAAGACCAAGGAAGAAGCTAGAAAATTTTCCAAGGCCCTCAGCTAGCCAAGTGATTGGACAAGAGCTCAAAGCAGGCCAGAGGTCCGGCAGCTTTTCCTAACTACTGGCCGTGCTTCTGAACCACTCACCTCTGAGGAATACTAAGGTGGCAAGGGGCAGTTACTTAAGTAAACGAAGACCACCAAACAGGCACAAAGCAGGGACACTGAAAGCTAAAATGAAGCCTGGATTTTAAGTAAACTTTTTACTGGGCACGGAAAAGTGCACAAATGATGTCCACACTCAATGAGCCGCCACAAAGTGAAGATGCATGAAACCAAAGCCCAGAGCAGAATGCAGGTCACTGCCAGAGCCCAGAGCCTGTCCCCAGCTTCAACCTCCACCCCCACAAAGCAGAGATCGGTTTTGCCTGCTTCGGAACTTCTGTGACTGGAATCACATCCTTCTGTGTTTGTGAGATTCATCGATGACGCCACACGCAACAGTAGGATGCTAATTCTTCTTGCTATATGATAACAGAATCACACATTGTAGTGTTAGTGGACATTCAGGGGATCTGTTTGGGGCATGTGGGCACGGTATAGCTTGACATTCCCATGCATACCTGTCATTTGGCAATCAGGACTGTGCCCTTATGGGGCCGTTTTCCTAGGGGAGGACTCCTGGGGTCTGAGGATACACCCACGGACAGTGTAAGGAAATGGACCAGTTTTCCAAAGAGAAACACTAGTAGGGTGGTTTAACTCTTCTTCCCTAACAAACGGCCAAGCAAATAAAGTCAGAATTTTAAAATGATGAAGGATATCACAAAAAATGATCACAGAGTCTTTCTTAAATATCAAAAGTAAACTAAAAGGCAGACTGAAAAAAATCATCTGAATAATGGAAGCCCTATTTGCCAAAGCTTCGTGTCATAAAAGCTAGAGAGACATGTGACAAAATAGAAGTCTAAGTTCTATTTGGGGCACAGTATCATGTGATATAAATAAGAAGCAACATTTCTAGTCTGTCAGAAACACCAGGACTCAGTCCTATATGCTTATTCTATAATGCATCCAAAACTAGAATATACACAATTCAAGGAAGTACTTGTTGGCAAAAGCAAAATAAAAATGAACATTAGCTGGACTGGTACATGAAGGCAATGGGGCATTTCACCAAAGATGCCAGTGTCACCCGTCTGAGTGGTTGGAAGGCAGCCATGACTCAAGTAGTTGGGTTCTTTCCACTCATTCGGAAGACCTGGATTGAGTTTCCAGCTCCCAACTTCAGCTCTGGCTTATTTCAGACATTTGGAGAGTGAACCAATATATGGAAGCTCTCTGTCTCCGTGTCTCAAATAAATCAATAGAAGATAAAATCTTTAAAGAAGATCTCATGAGCGTATATAGGAAAGTTTTAACAAAGTAGGTGGGGAGCCCGCGCTGTGGCATAGTGGGTAAAGCTGCTGCCTGCAGTGCCGGCATCCCATATGGGCACCGGTTTGAGGCCCGGCTGCTCCACTTCCCATCCAGCTCTCTGCTATGGCCTTGGAAAGCAGTAGAAGATGGCCCAAGTGCTTGGGCCCCTGCACCCATGTTGGAGACCCAGAAGAAGCTCCAGGCTCCTGGCTTCAGATCAGCCCAGCTTTGGCCATTGCAGCCAATTTGGGAGTGAATAGAAGACTTCTCTCTCTCTCTCTCTCTCTCTCTCTCTCTCTCTCTCCTTCTTCCTCTGCCTTTCTGTTACTCTGCCTTTCAAATAAATAAAATCTTAAAAAAAAAAAAAAGAAGTAGGTAACTGATAAATACTTTGGGGATATGGTAAGGAAGATTTTTGGAAAAATATACTTAAAACCATTTGACCAAAATGTTCACAAGAATAAAACTTTAAATGTGTTCTTGAGTTCTCAAGTCATAATATTAAAACATATTTCTCATATATTCCTCATTTTTCTTCCTTCTTATATCGGTCACTTTCCTGCCCTTCTAATTTTACCCAAAATATCTGTAAATATATGAAACAAATTCCACTGGGTTTGCCATTTTTACAAGCTTTTTCAATAACCATGTTCCTCTATGCTTAATTTTTATTGTTTTGGTTTAAAAAACAAAAACTAAGGGCTGGTGTTGTGGTGTAGTTGTTTAAGCTGCTGCCGGCGATGCCGCATCTTATATGAGCACCGGTTTGAGTCCTGGCTGCTCTACTTTCGACCCAGCTCCTTGTTAATGCTCCTGGGAAAGCAGCAGCAGATGGCCCAAATGCTTGGGTCCCTGCACCCATGTGGGAGACCTGGAAGATGCTCCTGGCTCCTGGCTTCCACCCCGCCCAGCCTTGGCCATTTTGGCCATTTGGGGAGTGAACCAATGTATGGAAGATCTTTATCTGTCTTTCCCTCTCTCTCTGTAACTCTTTCAAATAAATTAATTAATCTTTAAAAGTAATTTAAAAAAATGAATTTCAAAAAGCATACTAATGTTTCTCTACATATAGTTTTGAAATTTAATTTTACCATCTTTTACCATCATTTAATCTCTACCATCGGTTTCTAGATTGTGTGCTTGTATATTTAAAAATTCCCTTCTCCTTCTATTTTTAACTACTACACTAATGAATTTTAAAATAAACTGACACATGGTCCTAAGCTGAACAAAAGCCATCTTGATGGCTTCCATTAAAAGTTTGTCATTCTGGTAGTTCTTGAAATTCTGCCTGCATCCAGTCTGCCTCCAGATACTTAAAGATAGGCTTTTAGAAGGTCCCACGCCCTGTCACGAGTCTCACTTTGCTTCTTTGTCTTTGCCTTGCACTGTTTAAACAAGAAAGCAAACTGAGCCAGCTGTGTGAGCTACACACAAATCCCTGCCACTGCCCCCTTTGTCTTACTGACCGGGAGGTGCAGACCAGAGCTGGGAGGCTGCCCCGCACTGGGAACAGATAAGGGTTTCTTTCATAGTTCTATATTTTGGAAACTGAGACTAAGGACAGAAGAAGAAAAAAAAAAAGACACTAGGACACCCCAAAAGTCATAGAGTCATTTAGAGTCACCATTTGCTCACAAATGCCAGTCTGGGAATGTGAAACAGGGAAGGGTAAATATGAAAGAGAGAGAATAAGTTTCCTTATTTTTATAATGTGATATGATAAAAGAGTAATGAGGCTTATGTGGCCTGCAGGGCCACGAAAACAAATCTCCTCGATGGCATGCCTGAGTAGTGGCTGAATTGATAGCTCAAGGTAAATGGCAAGTCAGAGTGCAGCGGGATTACCAGTGTCCAGGCATTTGCTCAAAGCATTTACATATGAACAGCAGAAAGAAGTGGCTTCCTACCAGGACCCTTACCAATCCACTTAGGAAACAGAAAACCCCAAATGAAAAGATCCGCTTTGACAACGCAGTGTGACTGATGCCAGGTTAGATTTTTCAGAGGCTATGTAGCATTTAACACACTCAAGTGACAACAAGCAAAACAGTGGTTAACAGTTTTTGGTCTAGCCAGGTTCAAAGCGAGCTTCGCATGTATTACCCTATTTAAAGTTCATGAAGCTCATATGAGTTAGGGAACAACCATCTGCATCTTAGATATGAATATAAGGCTCTGGGCAGTTAAGTGACTTGCCCTATTGTCACACACTTCCAAAGTGATCAGGCTTTAGAAAGCCCCAGCCAGAGCCTGTGACAAGGGTAACACACCTGGCTCCTTATTTGTTCCTCCTCTTAGGTCGTGGACCATATTCCAGTTCCTATTTTGTAATCCACTGGAAACTACTAAATTATCCATATTCATATAAGGCTCAGATGAGATGATTATGGAGAGAAAACAAGTTATTTGGCATAAGGGTAAGCTACATACATAAATGTATTTCTAGGCAATTACATGATAATATCAAAATTTTATTTCCTGTTATTACTTTTAAAAATACAACACTAGGGCCGGCGCCGTGGCTCAACAGGCTAATCCTCCGCCTTGCGGCGCCGGCACACCGGGTTCTAGTCCCGGTCGGGGCACCGATCCTGTCCCGGTTGCCCCTCTTCCAGTCCAGCTCTCTACTGTGGCCAGGGAGTGCAGTGGAGGATGGCCCAAGTCCTTGGGCCCTGCACCCCATGGGAGACCAGGAGAAGCACCTGGCTCCTGCCATCGGATCAGCGCGGTGCGCCGGCCGCAGCGCGCCTACCGCGGCGGCCATTGGAGGGTGAACCAACGGCAAAAGGAAGACCTTTCTCTCTGTCTCTCTCTCACTGTCCACTCTGCCTGTCAAAAATTAAAAAAAAAAAAAAAAAACAACACTAAAAGAAGAACTAGGGTAAAAGAAAAGTAGGTAAAGAGGTGAGCAGAGGAGAAAGAGTCAAGGGGATGAGATGATCTTTTAAAAAAAAGCCGATCTGAGGCAGGAGCTGCACCAAGCCTTTGGGTCAAGAAAGAAAAGAAATGGAAGGACTGGCATTGTGGCACAGTGAGTCAAGGTGCCACCTGGGATGCCTGCATCTCATATCAGAGTGCTGGTTCGAGTACTGGTACTCTGCTTCCAATTCAACTCCCTGCTAATGTCCCTGGGAAGGCAGCAGAAGGTGATGCAAGTGCTTGAGCCCCTTCCACCCACGTGGGAGACCCAGACTGGCTTCAGCCTAGCCCAGACCTGGCTGTTGTGGCTACGTGGAAAGTGAACCAGTAGATGAAAGGTTGATTTCTACTCTCCCACCCCCACCCCCCATCACTCTGCCTTTCAAATAAGTAAAAAACTAAATCTTTAGCAAAACGTTAAAAGAAAGGCAACGCGAGAGTGACAATTCACCTGTCAATCTAGACTTCAAATGCCCTTATGCATTAGGTGTGCCTGCAATACTAAATACTTGTTTCTTTTCATGAAATAAATATGCTCAGACAAAGGGAAGAGACTGGATTAGAAAAGCAAGAGAATGTAGACAATATCTAAATGAAGAAACTAATGTGCAATAGAACAACTTACAACTCTCACTTGTGGTAAGGATGAGGTCTCAAATTCCCTTCATGTATAAAATAACCAAAGTGCGCAAAAACATCTGTCACATGTTTATAATCCTCCTGCAGTGGTGGCCCCTCCAATCAGTAGCCTGTCTTAGGTTCTCATTCTTTGACTAGTTATCAAGGAGTTACCTATAATCTTTGCTGTTTGTGGTGTTTTAAGGGGGATAAATACCTAACTTGTGGTTTGTTCTCTAAGCAAATATAGGCAGTACCTACTTAATTTCTGTAAAGGAGAGTGGTTAGGTAGGATTACCAAGTCTGTTAATTTCTAAATCTGCTACTAAACAGCAGGCACAGCTGTTCTCTATTTTGATACCAAGTCAACTGTCGTAGTATCTAATATGGACAAATCGACCACACCAGCAAAGCACCATCCAGGCTCACATCTCAGCCTGTCCTACACATGACAACTAAAATGAATGGCTTTCAAAACCATAGTAAGAGTACATGTTTCAGACAGGAACTAAAAATCAAATCCTCTCCTTTGATTAACAAAAGATTAGTCTGTTTCAAGTGTTTGAGGTTTGAGCAGACCTTTGGCAAAGAGCCTGGCTCTCATAAAGGCAACATTAGAAAAACAGTGCTAAGAAGAAGTAAACATCTCAAATGTCTTGCTTTTACAAAACACTTGGAAAAAGTGAGACTGAGCCTTTGATATTCTACTACCAAAAACAATCTTCATTCCTTTGATTTATTATTGTTAGCTTTTGCTGCTCAAAGTCAGCATATAACAGTGGAAGAGCCTCTCTGTAGATTTTTCCACTGGACCCCTTAGGAGTCTAAGATACACTCAGGAATATGCACCGTGGGTCAACTATATGCCCTGGAGGTCAGGGAAAGATCCTGGGTCAGTCAGAAATAAAGACCCTTACAGGTGTCACAAAGGGCACTGTCAGTGTTTGTTATACCTCATCAGTTCAATACTAAGATCTACTAGGGCTCAAGTCTGCCTAATAGAAAGGTTTCCAAATCAAGATATTCCCATCCTCCAACCTCATTTTTCTGTTTTGTTGTTGTTGTTGCTAGTATAGTATTTCTCTATGCTTTTCTAAAGGTTCAGTCACAAGTTGCCTGTTTAAGAACCTTGTCATATGTTATGGCAACAAGTTACCAGACCAGTTAGCAGTCCAGGGGGCTTGGTAAGGACCCCTGTCTGGGATCTCACAAGACCTAAGTGAAAGGGCTGGCCAGCCTAGGCTTTGATTGGGAGGCTGTGAATGAGTATTTGCTTCCAAACCCATTGAGGTTGTTGGCAAAATTCAGTTCCTTCTCACTGTTTCCTGGTAGCCCTCCATCCTCGTGCAAGCATGGACCAATTGTTTCCCATGCCTAGAACTTTCCAACTTCCTCCTCTGCCATCAGCCAGGAGTGAGCACTGCTTTTCACGCCCAGTGATTATATCAGGCCTAGAAAGGTAATCCAGGCTAACATCCCTTCCCTAAAATCACTGACTAGTGACCTTAAGTCATCGGCAACACCCATTTGCCCTGAAGTTTAACATATTAAAGGCACAGTGCCAACGGATGAAGGCCTCAACGTTTTTGGCTGCCACAGTGGGTAATGCAGAGATGTAATATCCTATTATTTGGATTCCCCAATTCTAGAAGACTCTGATCATTTTACTTTCAGAATCAGTAATACATTGCAATAGACCGGGTGTTGGTGTCCAGTGTGATGGGGTTGTGGGGGAGGCTTTTGGAAGATGCTTGGTCAGGAAGGTGGTGCTCTCATGAATGGCATTAATGCCCTGAGTGGGACCCCAGAGCATTCTCTCCCTCTCTTCTGTGCAAGCAGATGGAACAAGAAAACAGCAACCACCAGCTGGAGGTGGAAGCTCACCAGAACCCATGCTGGCACCCTGACCTCCAACTTCGGGCTTCTAGACCCATGAAAAATATTCTGATTGTTGATAATTCACCCGGTCCACGGTGCTTTGTTCAAGCAGCCCAAACTAACACATAAATCACTCATTAAATTGTTTCTCTGCATTTTTCCTGAATGAGTTCTTATTTTTAGCTTTTATCAAGTTTTTCCAAGTGATAAATACTCCACCCCACCCCTATCCTGCAAATCTGGCTGACAATATACATTCATGTTAATTTACTCTTGTAGGCTGGCACCACGGCTCACTGGGCTAATCCTCTGCCTGTGGTGCCAGCACCATGGGTTCTAGTCCCGATCGGGGCACCAGATTCTGTCCCGGTTGCTCCTCTTCCAGTCCAGCTTTCTTCTGTGGCCCGGGAGTACAGTGGAGGATGGCCCAAGTCCTTGGGCCCTGCACCCGCATGGGAGACCAGGGGGAGGCACCTGACTCCTGGCTTTGGATCAGTGCAGTGCACCGGCCGTGGCGGCCATTTGGGGGGTGAACCAATGGAAAAAGGAAGACCTTTCTCTCTGTCTCTCTCTCTCACTGTCTAACTCTGCCTGTCAAAAAAAAAAAAAAAAATTACTCTTGTAGAATACTGCAGCTCTGCATCCCATATTCAAGTTCCTTGGCAAAATTCTTATTTGATGATTTCTTGTCCCAGGTACTTCTTCCCAGATAAGCAGTCCTACTTGGGAAATTTTTGGTGCATTTCAACTCCATGGAAATAATTTAGGGAGAATGGCTGCAGCAAGTCAGCATATTCCCAGAATGAACAGTTGGCAACGTTTTCACCAGGGACCAGGACAAGGCTTTCTATTTTGTTTCTAATACCAAGCCAGGTAAGACATAAGCATTTTCCTTCATATTCTCAAAGATCTTCAAATACTCATGAATTGTTTCAGCCAATATGCATGTAATTCTTGGCAGCAAGGGCGATGAACACTACACATTTCCTGCCTTCTAGATTGTCCTTGCCTTGCACAGGAAAACAGACACCTGTGCGACACTGGAATAGGCAGCACTGAGAGGGGAGTAACAGCCGGTCTGTAGAGTGTTGTGCGGAGCTTCCTGGAAGAGGGAACATCAAAACTGACTTCTGTAAGTCAAATGAACTGCCAGGTTCAAGAAAGAGCAGAAAAACAGATTCTCCTTCTGGGCAGAGGATATGAAGGCGAATCTTCTTCTAGCAGATGCAGAGAAAAGTGAATAAAAGTGCGGACGGGTGGGTGTATGTTGCAGCAGTTAAGCTACCACTGGAGATGCCCACATCCGATATCAGAGTGCCCAGCTTCAAGTCGGGGCTCTGCTCTCCACTCTAGCTTCCTGCTAATGCACACTCTTAGGGGCAACAGGTGATGGCTAAGGACTCAGGCCTCTTACACAAGAGACCCAGATAGAGTTCCTAGGTCCTGGCTCTTGCCTGGCCCAGCCCTCAGTATTGTGGGCATTGAGCTTGAAGGGGAAAATTAGGGAGTCATACTTCTAGCAGGACTGCTCTTTGTCATAGTAAGGGGTTTACACTTTATCCAAAGGACAATGGGGGAGTGGATGGTGATAGGAAACTGAAGAAACATGCTGTGGTCTGTTATTCCCATTCTGGACAGTGTTTGGGAAAGGGATTCATTATGGGCAATTAGCCTAGAATCTATGAGTTAGGAGTTTGATAAGGCAGCAGAGACCTGGGTGCCAACAGTCACCTCAGTAAGGCAGTGGCAGCTGAGGGGTGGATGAGGACAGGCGAGTTCCAGAACACATGAATGAGGGGGAAGTCACAGGGGGTGTAAGAGAATGTGAGAGGAGGAAGCAGCAAGGATCCCCAGTTTCTGGTGTACTAGGGTTACCTTATTCATTCAAACCCCTCAAATCCCCATCAAGGTAGTATGGCACAGCAGGTTAAACTACGGCTGTGGACATCTGCATTCCCATATCCAAGCTCTGGTTCAAGTACCAGCTGTACCACTTCTGATCCAGCTCCCTGCTAACATGCCTGGGAAGGTAGTGGAAAATGGTCCAAGTACTCGGGCCCCTGCTACCCACGTGGGAGACCCAGAAGGAGCTCCGGTTTCAGCCTGGCCTAACCCCAGTTGATAGCCATTTTGGGGGAATGAACCACGCGAAGGAAGATCTCTCTGTCTCTCTCCCTCCCTCTCTCTCCTTCTCTCCCTCTCTCTGTCTCTCTTCTCCCTCTCCCTCTGTCACTCTGTATTTCAAAAAATAAAGTAAGATCTTAAAAAAAAAAAATTCCTGTCAAATAGGCATAGCAGTCATGTTTACTTACAAGAGGAATTCAGAAAGTATATGGAAAATGTAATAAGATGAGTTTACTTCACTGCAAGAATAATTTGAAACCCACGCACAGTTTTTTCATATTATGCATTTGAAGACCCCACACACTAGATGAGGGAAATGGCTTACTCAGAGTCTTGCTGGACTCAGGATCAGAAACTATGATTCCCAAGTTAAAGGTCTTCCTGCTTCCCACATAGAAATTGCATTCATGGTTAACAACATCATGGTACATTTCAGGCTCATGTGGAATGTGTAATTTAGTGAGATCTCTACTGAGCATGCAAATGATGGGTCCACTTTGCAGGACAGAAGCTGAAAAGACAACCAATCAGAGGCTGAATGTACTGGAGCTTTTAATAACCACAAGAATTTAGAGAGATAAAGGGAAGAAATAAAGTCCCTAAGGCAGCAAAGCACCCGACCCCTCAACAGGTCTGAACAGAGCATCATCTGACCCAGGGAGAAATACTTGATGACCAGCCTGTAAAGATATTTACAGGAGAAATGGAGAACCAGGATTATAATGAAAACAGAACAAAAGGTACACACAAGTTCTCATAAAACAATTCCCCCTAAACATTCAGAACCAGTGGTAGGAAAATGAAATGAAATAAAATTTCAATGAATACTAAAATAGACAGGTAAAAATCATATTTAAGTGATACTTTCTAAAGAGAAAATAATCCTATTATTTTGAAAAATAATTTTTTCCCTTTACTTCTTTTTTTTTGGGGGGGGTGGTCTATGATCAATTGCCCATTCATGGGAATATGTATTGGACCGGTTGCTTTAAAAAAAAAAAAAAAAAAATTGAAAACCCAAGAAGGAGGAAAGTGCTTGGAGGAAGGGCATGTTTCTCCTTGGAGAGTAAATCCAGGATCCTTAGGCAAGAAGTGCAACCACTTCAGCATAGTGCTTAAGAGGAGCCGGCAGGAAACTGGCCATTTCCCAGAGGGCAACCTGCTACATCAAAGACCAAGACAGCCCCTGTGACATGCACCTGCCTCCCCACTAGCACAAAGCCCGACTCATGAGTTCTGAACTTCGCATTTTTAGAAACACATTAACTTTTCTCTTCCTCTGTGACCAGCTTCCCTCTCTTATAAGCCATTAATGATTAAAGTTGCTTTGGTCATTTTTTCTGTGGGTTTGCTATGAAAAATAATTCAGAAAGGTAAAAATCTTTTTTGCTGTGTTTATTACCTGGATATTTTCGGTCTCAATGAAGTGGCAAAATATTTTCTGTTTTAAGCTAGCCTCATAAAAGTCCCTTTATTTTCACACAGGGTGATAATCTTTTTCACCTAAACTAGATGATATATGTCATTTCTTTGACTGACAAGTGTATGTTGGAATCTTTCTTGGTCAAGTTAATAAGGTGTGCACTCAAGGAGTTGACCATATGTATCATTACCACACACCGAAAAAATGAATCTTGTCCCAAAGAACATGCAAATCTCACTCAAGGAGCTGGGCTGGAGTCTGCCCTTTCCTTTAATAATGCTATCAAAGAAAAAGCAGGGTACCATCAAAGGATAAAATATCCTACACTTGCCATCAGAGGGCTTTGTGGTATGCGCTAACCCCATATCACCCACCAACCACAGCACGAAAGACGCATGAATAAAAATAAAGCTGGAGCTGCTTGTGAAACATTTAAAAGCTAGCTTTCTAACTTGGATTGGCTCCCCACTGCTTGCTTCCAACTAAATCCCTATCAATAAATTCATGGGAAATCCTTTTTCAAAACTCCAATAGAAACTCTGTCAAACTTACTTAATAAAGCCCAAAGGTAAATCTCTGTAGCAGCATTTGGTAAGTGGATTGCCACTTTAAATGATAAAATGACAGGGGGTGGAACGATATTCACTCCTTCGGGGGAAAAAGATGAAAGAGTCTCATGGAAGACCCCACCACCTGTGGGTGCTAAACACAACTCATCCAGGACTCCAGTGGCTGCAGGGAAGCCATTTCCTTTCCTGCCAGCCCAAAGGGTTTGACACAGCTGCGAGTTGTGTAGCTTAGACAACCCCGGCTCTCCTCCTGTGCTCTCCTCTGGGCCTGTGATTGATATTCCCCAAATGAACACAAATCACCAAGATGAGCTTTCACTCAAAGGGAAAGGAGGTTTGAAGCAAAGGAGCGGCACAGTCTTGCTTCTGTCATGAAAGATTCACTCTGACTCCTGGGTTGAAAACAGGCCATAAAGGGAAGCTACAGGAACTGTGGTAATCCAGGTAAGACCTGGGCCAGGTAGATGGTAGTTTAGGTGATAAGAGGTTGTCTGATTATGGGAAAAAAAAATTTTTAATAGAGTCAATATGATTTTCTGACAAATTGAATGTGGAGCATGAGAGAAAAAGGAGGCATTGATGACCAAGGTTTGTGGCCAACTGAAAGGATAGATTTGCCACTAAACTGAGAGTGTGTGTGGGGTGAGGGTCAGGGGGAGTTGGGGAGATTTTGTTTGTTCATGAGGTCAGTTATACACCCAAGTGAAAATGTGGACTATGCAGCTGGATGCATATTTGAAGTTTAAGGGCGGGGTCTACACTAAAGATAGAAATGTTACCAACATATACCATCAAAGTTACCAACATATACCAAATACTAGACTGTCTTAGTGGGAAACAGCAAAGGACTCTTAAAATTCACCGCAGAATTATCCTAAAACTGAAATGAGAAGTTGCAGAAGCCAGCATGGTGGCAGAGCGGGTTAAGCTGCAACCTGCAATGCCAGCATCCCAATGAATACTGGTTCTTGTCCTGGCTGCTCTATTTCTGATCCAGCTCCCCGTTAATACACCTAGGAAAGCAGCTGAGGATGGCCGAAGTGCTTGGGTCCCTGCATCCACGTGGAGACCCTCATGGAGCTCCAGGTTCCTGGCTTCAGCCTGGCTTAGTCCCAGCTGTGGTGGCCATTTAGAAAGTGAACCAGCAGAGGGAAGATCTCTTGATCTCTCTCTCTCTTTCTCTCTCTCTCCCTCGTTCTCTATCTATAACACTGTCTTTGAAACAAATAAATAAATATTTTAAAAAATTAAAAGATAAAAATAAAGCGAGAAGTTGTGCAGTGAGGAGTGTTCTATTCTCACAGAGAGCTTGTTCTCTCATTTGTCTATACCTTGAGTTGCTGTGGACCCATGCCAAGCAGAAGACAAAGAAAGGCAGCTGATGCTTGGGCATAGAGATCGGTTGAGGCTTACCTTCCAAGTTTTAAAGAAGCAACGGGAAAATTTGAGGCAAGAAAACCTAATCAAACACTGTCCAAAATAGCAGTCTGGGAGAACCGCTTGGTATGTCATGTGCCAAAGGAATCTCATCTATTTTAGGGCCTCCAGTTTTGCCCCAGCTCACAGACGCTTTATCGCTTGCAGATAATGCACCAACAATGGATCTATTCTACAATTTCATGAAGGTAAGGGAGGCTTGAAGAACTACACAAATGCCAAATTTGTTACCATGAGTCAAAAAGCAGATGGAGAAAGATTTATAATATTTGCCAGGCCAATTTTGTGAAGCAGAGAAGTTGGATGTTTGGCATTCAGTGTTCCCAATAAGTGACTGAAAAGAGGTCCTCTTTAAGCTGACTCAATAGGAGTAATCTTCTAAATCCAAACCCAGAAGTGAAGGTGAACATCTATTTAAATCATGCTTAAGGCCATCAAAAGTTTACTCATCTGTATCGAATCCTTCTTGCCTGTGTGGACCACAGCTTTGGAGGGACGGACATATAAAGTCATCTTTCAAGTAAGCTGAGTTTGCCTATTGCTTATCCAAAATGCTTGAGATAGAAGTACCTTTGATTCTTAATTATTATTTCAGGTTTTGGAATATTTGCATATTCAACAGGATAGCATAGGGGAGTGGACCCAAATGTAAACATGAAATTCATTTATGTTGCCTGCACAACATAGGTTGAAGGTGATTTTAATACTTTTAGTGCATCTGTATTTTGACAGTGACCCATCTCATGACAGCAGGTGTGGAATTTTCCACCTCTGGCATCATGTGAGCACTCAGAAAGTCTCAGATTTTGGAGTATTCTGGATGTAGGATTTTCGGATTAGAGATGCTCAGCTTCTACTTGTTTTAAATTACCAATGTAACTTATGAACAATTTGGTTGGACAACTTTTTATTCATTTGTTAGAGGTTTATTTTAGTTATTTGAAAGGCAAAGTTACAGAGAAAGAGAAAGAAGACAGAGAGAGAGAAATCTCCCTTCTGCTAGTTTATTCCCCAAACGGGGAATTCCCCAAACGGGACCACAACAGCTGGGGCTGGGCCAGGCAGAAAACAGGAGCCAGGAGCTTCTTCTGAGTCCTCCATGTGTGTACAGGGGCCGGAAGGCTTGAGCTATCTTCTGCTGCTTTCCCAGGCACATTAGCAGGTAGCTGGATGGAAAGTGGAGCAGCTGAGACTTGAACCTGTGCCCATATGAGATGTCGGCATTGCAGGTGGTAGCTTAACCCATTATGCCACAACAGCTCTTACACTCACTAACCCATCTTCTCTGAAGTGGAAAATGGGCTGAAACTACTGGTGTTCATGGCAAAAAGAATATAGTGAGAAAAGGGAGAACCCAGTGCCTAAGGGGAGCTCAATCCCGATTCCTCAGCACAGCAATAAGCCACCCTAAAGACATTTCCAGCCATGTAAAGACAAAAATATACATCTGTACACTCATATTTCTCTCATCTGTATGTGGAGAGATTTTCTTTTAATTATAAAAAGCACCATCTGAGCAGTCCAAATCATGCTTTAAATTTTTTATCAAGTATTTGTTCTGCCAGAAAACATTTCCAAAAAGGAAAGGTTTTGTGTCAGCGGCTGCAGCAGCCAATACTTCTGCTGGAGCTGTGAGGACAGGACCAGGATACTCTCGCTGGCTTCCAGAGCTTTCCAAATATTTGTGTTGCCACAGCACTCATTTGCCGGTATATGGAATCGGTAATGCTTTTATTCATCTGGATGTATTTATACCACTGGAAGGCCAGAAAACTTAGTGTAAATATCCTGCAATGAAAAACGAGAACTACATCTGCCTGTCTCAGGAGGTAGTCACACCATATTTGCAAATCTTGGTGCAAATGATTCTTCACTTTCACAAGTCCAAGTTAAATCTAATTGGTAACCTTATTAAGCATTTAGATCAGATTTAAATAATATGACTAGATACTTGTGACAAAATGCCCAGCATCTTATTGTTACATTCTTATTTAATCCTCAATATTTTATTAGGTAGATCCCATTCTTACAGCTACGGAGAGGTTGACTGGAAGAGTAAGTTTATATGATTAGTAAGTAGAGCTAGGAATTTTTCTTCATTAACCTGCATTAATCACCTTTGTTATTTGGGTAATACGATTAGCAGGCCAACCACTTGCAACAGTCTCTGACTTTACTTTCTTCTCAAAGTCTGTCTTCGGGAAAGAGGAATCCCAAAAGCTGGCAAAGTAGTAGGGGCTTTCCAAAGGGACGAGAAAGGAGCCAGAGGCCTCGGCAGTTGATGAGGCCCAAGAAGGGGAAAGAAGTCCAGAGCCAGACGGAGCTTCCTTGGTGTGGGGATGATTAAGGGTGGAAGGGTGCCTGGCACCTAATGGGTGCTCACAACACAGGGTGAATGGACGCTTACGCCCACAGTTCTAGCAAAACATTTTGGTCCAGGGTGCGTGCTGGCTGTAGCAGTTACAATGCAGCTTGGAATGCCTGTATCTCATATCAGACTGCCTGGGTTTCAGTTCTGGCCCTGGGAGGCAATGGTGATGCTTCAAGTACTTGAGTCCTTGCTACCCAAGTGGGAAATCCAGCTGGGGTCCTGGGCTCCCAGTGTAGGCCTGTTGCTAGCATGTGGGGAGTGATACAGTGGATCTAAGGTATCTGTTTCTATTTCTCCCCCACTGTGAATTTCAGAGGTAGTTCAAAATCTAAACTCACCACCTGGGGAAAATACTGGCCTTCTTTTTTTTGCACAAAATATTGCCTATCCCTTACCATAACACATTTCCAGAAACAATAGAACGGACAGAATTCCTCTCTTATATCAGAATCAGAAAGTGATCTGGACAAAGCAAAACATATGGCCTGGGAAAGAGACGTGGAGGACCACGGGAGCCAGTGCTCCCACAAACTGAACTGTCTTCTGCAACAGCATCCCATGTGGTGAACACTAGGCCCCTGTGCAAATGCTGAGAATGACGCAGTGACCGGAAAGTCACGCCTCCCAGCTTCTGATGTAACTCACTTCCCCCAGCCAATCTGCCAACTCCAGGATCTCCAGGAGAGTTATTCGCTGGTTGGTCAGGCTCCCCTGAACCCCTGCCTTCCTTTCCTCCTCAAGTCCCAGTCCTCACTCCCAACATCAGCTGCCTCTGAGGGAAGAGGCATTTGTCATTCCTTGTATTCTGAAAGTTCCAATGACAATGAAACTTGCACAGTTCACTCAGAGAAACGAAACGATAAGCAACATAGATGGCCTCTTCTCAACATAATATACAAGCCAATTGTTGACAGATATACTTGTGTAAATACGAATTCACTTCAATGATATTCCCAGTCGTGGTTCCTAAAACTCACTTTACACTATTTAACTTTGTTGGTTATAAGAAGACATCCCAGGGCCAGTGTGGTGCCGTAGCGGATAAAGTCGCCACTTGCAGTGCCAGCATCCCATATGGACGCTGGTTCGAGTCCTGGCTGCTCCACTTCCAATCCAGCTCTCTGCTATGGCCTGGGAAAGCAGTAGAAGACAGCCTATGTCCTTGGGCCCAGCCCTTGTGGCTATTTGGGGGATGAGCCAGCGGATGAAAGGGCTCTCTCTCTCTCTCTCTGCCTTTCTGTCTCTGCCTCCACCTCTCTGTAACTCTGCCTTTCTAATAAATAAATAAATCTTAAAATAAATAAATAAATAAAAGACACCTCAAAGAAAAAGTACTGATGGGTGTGTCCCTGTCTCTTATCAGGCATCCTCAGCCCCATTAAACCCATGGTCAAGTCAGTATGGCCTTTTGTCTAGTGGCTCTCAGGATTGCCCACATTTTGATAATAACAAGAAAAATTCTGTTAAACACCCTGCTAAACGTCATGTACTCACCAGATGGGAAGATGAACGCTGCTGACATTAGGCTCACAATTTGCTGTTCTACTGCCTTTCAAAGGAAGACCTCTTAATTTTAAATTCAATTGCCCTGCATGGTTTTATAAAATCATTGACTTTTTTCAATTTAACGATATCCATTTTACACCCCGCACTCACTCCCCTAATCCCACATGCCAGGCTGTTTAATCATGCAAAAGCTATTCATTGCTTCAAGACCCTTAGGTTGGTCTCAGCAGAATTTATTGTCTTGTGATGTTTAAAACAGAAAACTACATAGACGCCCGCATACCTTTGCTCCTGGTTGCTATTGGAGACATGAGGTCCTGAGTGGTGCACTGGCTCCATCTGCCTGAGTCTATTAACTACCACCTTTACTAAGGCCTGTGCGGACTGCTGATTTCAGCTCAGTAAACAGAGATAAGTGCAGGGTGGCTTAGGTGTAATACAGCTACCCCCAGGGAGCACGCCTCTGAGTGTGGTGAAGAGGGAGAAAGCAAAAACTTTCCAGAGACAGGAACATCAGCAGAGAGAGGAAACAAGAACAGTTTGAAAAAATGGGACAGGAATCAAGAGTTTCACTGAAATCTCTGCCAGTGCTTTCAGAAACTCAAGTCACTTGCTTCCGTGCCACTGAAGGAGCCAGAGCAGGCGCCTTGCACAGAGCAGGTGCCTTGCACAGAGCAGGCTCCAGGAACAAGCAGACCCCACGCTCCACAGCGACAGTCAGCAACATGCTGCACTTCTCTCTTGGTCCTAGAGTCTCCTAGTGGACAACCGGACACCATCAATGAGCATGGCGCTCCACCTTCTACGGCAACATAGTGAAAACCCGATTTTCACTATTAGTAGGAGGAAGAAAGAGAATGGAAAACATGATAGCGTTTTCAAGGGAAAGACAAAAGAAATAAAGGACTTTTTTTTGGCTTGTTAAACTTCAAGGGCTTTCCCTGCCAGTTTGAAAAATGCATGTTATCACCAGTCTGTTTATTAAAAGTGCTAATTTAAGCTGCAGATTGAGCAAATGTGAATTTCCCTTGGTAGCTGTAGATTACTACCAATTATGTGCAATGTTGAAGTGAGTGGAGGGTGGAAAAAATAGGGAAACTTTGCTGAAGGATGGGTCTTAAAAATGGTAATTTATATGGATCTCAGAACATGAAGGTATGAGAGTCCTAAAAACCGCTACTAGTTGATAGGAAATTCAAAAATCAATGCTGTATTCCCAGGGTTGCTTCGCATTTTGTCTTTTCAAAGTCTTTCAAAACGATGCTCAGAATCAAACAGTAAAAGAGCACAAACTGTGCATGCCGATGAACTGACATTTCTTACTGGATAGAAGGGGCGAGGGACCTCCCAGCGCCAATGTCTGCTTGCTAGCTGGCTGGGAAAATGCACTTGTTTCAGCACAGAAATAACAAATCTGTTTCTGATTCCTGACATTATTTTCCAAATGCTGCCAAGGAAGGAATCTAAGGAATTCTTTTACATACACAACATACAGGAGACAACTGGAAAGGGGCGCCTGACGAGGAAGGAGGGAGCCGAGTTTCTAATAAGAACTGCCCTTGGGGGCGCAGAAGCACATGCTTGGGATTGCTCAGAGCTGTAATCTCCAGCATAACTCTCTGCTATTATTAGACAGCCTAAAGACTTTCCTAAATCTGTAACTTGGGAAGCAGAAAGGAGTGTAGACGGGACCCTCTGCTGCGGAGCATACAGGCAGCTGGGATACAGCCACCTCCTCGAATTCACCACTCTCTGCTCCACCAGACCACATGTCTAGTTCTTGGAATACATATACAGGGGCCTTCGACAAGTTCATGAGAAGTACATATTGTAAAAAAAAAAAAATTACACACGGATTTCAAGAAGTTTTTGCACCAAAATAAACATTTTTTTAATTCCATTTTTCCACAAACTTTCCAAAGGCTCCTTGTAGGAGCCACAAACAAGAAAGGACCGAGTCCAACACCAAAATGATTTTTAAAATCCTTAGAGGGATGGGCATTTGGCACAGCAATTAAAACATCAGTTGGGATGCCCATGTACCACAGAGCACCTGACTTGGATTCCCAGCTCTGGTTCCTAACCCCAGCTTCCTGCTAATGCAAACACTGGAGGGCAGGCAGCAGTGAACCTGCCACCTACATGGGAGAACTGGATTGCATTGCCAGCTCCTGGCTTTAGCCACTGTTCAGTCCTGGCCATTGTGGGCATTTGGGGAGTGAACCCAGCAGATGAGAACATTTTTTCTCTCTCTCTGCCTCTCAAAATTAAAATTCCTAGAGGAAATGCAAAATCAGGGAAATCCAATATTAAATTCAGGAACTTAAGGTCCCTGATGCTCATGAAAGGTACTGAAATCATTCTTGGAGCAGGAAAGGATGTATATATTTATCTTTTCCACATTAGGAATATTTTAAAAATATTATCTTACTTGAAAAACTTAAAGAAGGCCTGCTTTAAAATTTTCCAAATTATGTAAGGATCAAATCCATTATTTCAAATGTACGTAATTTAGCACACATCATTTGTGTTGGACTATTAAGGGGACTCAGCAACAAACTGCTTTGGAGAACAGGAAAATAAGCAGGAGCATTCTACAAGACTGAGTCATCCAACAGACCCGCTATAGAATGCAACCGTTTCAAGTCTTGGCTCACACTGAGTCTACTGCCATGAACTAAGGTTCAATTTTGTTTTTTGTTTTTCCCTTTCTCAGCAGGATAATAGTTCATGAAGGAAACTGGATCATTTAAAAGGAGATAAAGAGGCAACATTTTCCTCTGTGGAACTGATCAAAACAGATCTGCAATCTTTCTACCTACACATAGCAACTTGTCTGAAACTTGCACTGCATTTGAGTCTCAAGTGCATCATCTATGCAGCTCTGTTGGACTGTTATTCTTAGAGCTCTCCACAAAACACAGGCCCTATAGAGCTACTTTCAGTTTATGTGATTGTACACATGTTTCACTGTACTGAATAGTGATCCCCAAAATCTTTGTTCACCTGGAACCTCAGAATATGACCTTATTTGGAAACTGAGTCTTCATAATTAGTTAAAATGAGGTTACACAAAGGAGTATGGTGGGGCCTAAATTCAATAACTGCTACCCTAGAGGCCAGCGCTGTGCCACAGCGGGTAAAGCCACCACCTGCAACATCAGCATCCTATATGGGTACAGGTTTGAGAACTGGCTACTCCACTTCTGATTCAGCTACCTTTTAATGGGAAAGCAATGGAAGATGGTCCAAGTTCTTGGGTCCTTGAACCCACACGGGAGACCAGGAAGAAGCTCATGGCTCCTGGCTTTAGCCTTGCCCATCCCTGGCTCTTGTGGCCATTTGGGAAGCAAACCACAGATGGAAGATCTCTCTCTCTCTGTCTCTATTTGTTTATTTATTTGAAAGGCAGAGTTTCACAGAGAGCAGACTTCTTCCAGCCACTGGTTCGCTCCCCAGAAGATGGCTTCAATTGCCAGAGCTAGGCCAGGCAGAAGCCAGGAGCTTCATTAGCGTCTCCTATGTGGGTGGCAGGGGCCCAAGCACCTGAGTTATCTCCTGCTGCTTTTCCCAGGCTATCAGCAGGGAGTTGAATTGGAAGTGGAATGAATGGGACATGAATCAGTGCCCAAATGGGATGCTGGCATTGTAGGCAGCAGTTTTACCCACTACGCCACGACGCCAGTCCCAGTTTAAGGACTTTTATAGCTATTGGACTTCATGGTGATATCATACAAGTACTTGATGTCATGTCCTACAAAATAACAGTCTGTGATGGATTGAACAATTTTTTTAAAAGAAAGTCTTTGCCATAGTTGGAAAAATACTGTACAGATAACTGATATTTTAAAGATGAAGGTGATGTACTATACTTATAAAATGTGCACTCAGAACCATCTCAGAGATACTTAATTATCTTCCATGTAGTTTTGGTGGCAACAACACTCTGTTCTAACTTTTTAAATAAGGTAACATGTGAATGGTACACTGTATACAATTGGTAGTTTGCTATTAATCCTGTTATTTGGTTAACGAGAAACTCACTTCCCAGACCAACAGGGATCATTGATTATACAGTGAACAGCACACCATGGCTTTGTTAACCACAGGGACCTTGGCAAGACTTCAGAGAACATCTTCCCAGAGACTAGCAGCTCAGATGTTGCTCATAACAAAACGCTTCTGGGTGGACCTCACGTAGCTAAGATCCTACGACAACAGCAGCAAAGAGTGGCTGCAACTCTAAGACTTATTCCTGGGATGGTCATGACAAAGATGACATTGTCTTTTATTAAGACACCCTTTCTAGCACCAATTGCACACTAAGGAGAAAAAAAAAAGTCCAAGTGCATCTAAAGAAACCTGCATCACGGTGGGAGGCTGGCTGATTTGAATGTTTTCTTCCAGCAATTACAAGAAACACACAGAAACATGATTTAAACCAAAAGGAGGGCACTCGTGTTTCCTTTAATGTCAATGCTAATCATAACCACACACTCCAAAACTCCTAGGACCTGGACTAGCCACGCACACAGGCCAATGAACGAAAGCCTCTTTTCCCAAGCAAAACCCAAAGCATCAACAAGAAGCTCTTAGTAATTCTGTGCTTAAGTCTCTCACCATCACTGGATCATGGGGTCACCTCAACATGTAGCACAGCAAACAACCTAAAAATCATTATTGTAAGTCAACAGGCTATAAATCACAGGAAGAAGGCAACATATCAACGGTTTGTCCTGGTTGCTGGCAGATCGGAAAGTGGGACTTCATACACTTGACTTTTCAAAGTTTCCCAAGTTACCACAGAAACCAAGAGTCCATGAAATCAATAGGTTCTTGAATGAAGTGAAATTGCTGTAATGGGAATGGGTGGGGAAAGACGCATTGAAGCTGCAGAAGTCATACCCAGTAACAATTCCACACCTGCCTCCAATTAAAAACCCTAGCCCTTACCCTACCACTGCATCATCATTCCTTCAACTGCGTGGTGGGCATTACACTGGGTTAGTGTGCATCTGCATCCAGTAATACTGTTCATTCTTCTTAGTTAACTTGTTTTTTAATGAGTAAAAAATGTTTAAAAAACAGTGCCATGAAGGCTCTGAACTCCTTTTACCCAAAATTTGCAGAAACATTCAAATTCACTTCAGCCTATAGCGCCTTAGAAATCCACTACTGGATCTTCTCCATAGAAAGAAAGAATTGATTGAATGCTTGGGGAGAGAAAAAGTGTTCTAACCCCGCAATTTTATCAAATATGTATCTATCATATAAAGAGCTACCCCAAATTTAAAGTTTCATACTAAAGACTTTGGAGGGTTTTCACGTATCAAATCAGGGTTACACCTGCAAAGGATGAAATACAGAATCCCTGTCTGTGACTCCTTAACGGACCTGCTGGACAGAGGAGCAGCCCACAAAGAAAGCAGCCAGCACACTTGAGTTCCAAAAATTGAACAGCTGTCAAGAATTTCCCATCAACAGAATGACATCCACCAAAAGATATGAGCAAAAGAGTTTGCTTCAGCTCTGAGGAAATTCACCTTAACTCCCCCGTTCCCACAACCTCACAGACAAACACACTCTCACACGCGTAGATGAATTACATTATGACAAGAGTTGGAAGAGAAACAGAGTTGGAGGCAAAAAAACAATTGCCTGAAAAGAGAACATACTCTTGAGCTGCTCTAGGAATCAATCCACACTTATCCGCCCGTGATCTGATAGCATTATGGAGTATTATAACCCAGATGCAGCTGGGATAAGATGTTCTGTAGTAAGACTAACTCCATTTCTCGATTCACATTAAAACTTAAAGTAACGGAAACTTTTCCCCCCTTTCTAGTCATTCTAATCCTGTCCATAAATGTCTCATTACAGACAGGACCCACACTTCAACCGCAAGCTAGTCCTATGCTCATTAAGCTTATTCAAAAACCCTCAGTCATCTTCAACTTTTGTCCCTGACTGAACACCCAGAAAACACATTCAAATGGAGAACTCTGCCCTTCTGTCTAAAAGAGAATTCCATCTCCCAGCAGGAGGTCTTCTTCCTGTTTGCAACAGAAACAGAACAATGCCATTTTTACTTTCCTACTTAGCAAACTCCCTCAAACTTTGCCGGGAACCAGCCCTGTGCCCCGGACTCTGATGCAGGACAATTCTCCCAGGCTGTAACTTTGCCCCCAGCGTGGACACAACGGCCCCTCACCTTTCAGGCAGAACATTCTGTAGCAGCTGCATAGAGGTGCTGGGCTCCGCGGTGCACTGCAGCCTGCAGCGTGAGGCGCAGCTGAGCCCCGGCCCACCGCCCGCCGGCAGGGCAGCCAGCCAGTGCCTGTCACTACAGGAAGCCACTGCCCAATCCCAGGCTCGCGGGCTGGGCTGCGGACACCTCCCTATCTCTCCCCGGTCATTTCACGCCTGGGATTCAGAGCCCGCTTGAAAAAAGGGGAGGAGAGCCGCGAGTTGGCTGCAGGCATCGCTCAATTCGCATGGTCCAGTGCCGCTGCCGAACACACGGCCCAGCCCATTTGTTTGTGCTTATCTCTCAGCGTTTTCCATTGCAGAGAGGGGCTCCCTCACGTGACCCTCAGCACAAGAAAGAAATCACTGGATTCTCTTTAATGATGACCTTCTATTCTTCGACTTCACCGCTCCTTGTCTGTCTGATACTGCTCTCTGCTTTCTGATACGGAGTCAGCTGTGCGGACACAGGTGTGTGATTAACACTGGACATTATCATATAAAACCTTGCATAGCCGGCTGAGGCTGCATCACTGAGAGCATGCACAGGGAATGCTCATGGTAGTGCAAGAGAAATAGCAACACTAGGTAGGTGCGAAGCATGTGATACTTATATAGCATTGCCATTTGTTTAGATGAGGAAACAAAGTCGACATTACAATATGTGAATTTCCAACTCCAGTGTAGCCATAATCCAATATTAAATTTTGTCACGTGGGGGAAGTGCTGTAGCACAGCAGGTAAAGCCACTGCCTGCAGAGCCAACATCCCATATGCCCACCAGTTTGAATCCCGACTGCTCCATTTCCGATTCAGCTCTCTGCTATGGCCTGGGAAAGCAGTGGAAGATGGCCCAAGTCCTTGGGCCCCTGCACCCATACTGGAGACCCAGATGAAGCTCCGGGTTCTTGGCTTCAGATCGGCGCAGCTCTGGCCTTTGGGGCCATCTGGGGAGTGAACCAGAAGATGGAAGACTGCTCTCTCTCTCTCACTTTCTGCCTTTTTCTCTCTGTAACTCTGCCTTTCAAATAAATAAATATTTCAAATAAATAAATAAACTTTGTCACGTCCCCTGAAAAGCTAACTCTACGCTGGCAAGTTCATGGCTGCTGGACTGTAAACTCTAGGTGAGACCTGCTGAGAAAGTCTAGTAAATTGCCTCGGGGACAGCCTGCTTACACAGCCATCTGAGCCCGGGTCCTTCCCCACAGAGACTGGCCAGTCTCCTGGCCACAGGAAGCGGCCATTGTTCACAAGGCCAGCTGCTGTTTGCAGGTCTTCCTCTTAACTCCACAGGATGCAGGAAAATGACTCACAGAACCAGTCTCTCTATCTGTCTGTGACCTGGACGCTCACCCCGCCCTTGGGGCACCCGCAGTGTGGATGCTCTGTGGATGCTCCATGCTCTTTGGCTTTCTGTATAAGGACTGAGCATATCCTGGGAGGCTCCTGCTCCTTGTCCTCCTGTATCGCCTGGTTAAGAGGTTGTTGCTGTGCTCACAAGGAAACAGAAGAGGCCCTCGCCAGAAGTCAGTGGGGATGGACAAAACCTAAGGGTGGAATGATAAACAGTGACACAAACTCTCAGAATAGAGTTCATGGATCATCTCGTTGGGTGGACCAAAGGATGATTTGCCCATTGGACCAGCTGCTGCCTCAAGATCAAACTTAGACCACCTGAGTCAGTCTTTTCCACTGCACCTCGTGAGCTTCTCTCCATCTCTGACCTCTCCAATCCTGAGCAGTCTTCCGTCTAACTTATGAACTGCACAGGTATTCCTAAAAATGTTCCTGTGGGCTTGATTCAACCTTTCAAATTGCACAGAGAGACAGGGCTGGCATGCTGGCACAGTGGGCTTAACCTACCACCTGAAATGCAGGCATCCCATATGAGTACTGGTTCAAGTCCCAGCTGCTCCACTTCCCATCCAGCTGCTTGCTGATGTGCCTGGGAAAGCAGCACAAGATGGCCCCTGACACCCATGTGGAAACCATGATGGAGTTCCTTGCTCCTGGCTTCATCCTGGCCCAGCCCTGGCCTTTGTGGCCATTTGGGGAGTGAACTTGTAGATGGAAAATATCTCTTCTCATCCCCTCACCCATAATTTTAAAAATCTTTTTTTTAAAGATTTATTTATTTATTTATTTGAAAGGCAGAGTTACACAGAGAAAGAGAGGCAGAGAGAGAGAGAGGTTTTCCATCTACTGGTTCACTCCCCAGTTGGCCACAATGGCTGGAGCTATGCTGATCCAAAGCCAGGAGCTAGGAGCTTCTTCTGGGTCTTACTATGAGGGTTCAGAGGCCCAAAGACATGGACCATCTTCTACTGCTTTCCCAGGACATAGCAGAGAGCTGGATAGGAAGTAGAGCAGCCAGGTATCAAACTGGTGCCCATATGGGATGACAGCGCTGCAGGTGGCAGCTTTACCCACAATGTCATAGCACCGGTCCCAATAAATAAATCTTAAAATAAATTGTATATAGAGAGAAATTCCTATCTTGGAAATTTAAGATTTGAGGCTTGAATACAGAGACTGTACTTAATAGTATTCTATGCACACTCACAGTTTAAGCCATTTTTAAAATTTATTTATTTATTTGAAAGGTAGACAGATCTTCCATCTGCTGTTTCAGCCCCCCTTAATGTCCCCAACAGCTGGGACTGGACCAGGCTGAAGCCAGGAGACTGGAACTCAATCCAGGTCTCCCATGTGGGTGGGAAGGACCCGACAACTTAAGCCATCACTTGGATATCAGCAAGAAGCTGAAAAAGGAAACACAGTCAAGACTCAAACCCAAGCCACTCTATTTTAAGATAAGGGCATCCCAAGCAGTATCTGAACTGCTACTCCACATCCCACCCCTCCACCTTTTTTTTTTTTTTTTTTTCAATAGAGATGACTTTATATGCTGGAAAGAATTTTGGACAGAAAAGTAAAGAGAACCTGATAACCTGATTCTATTACTATTTTGCTGACCTCTAAGTTCATTACCTGCAAATATGGAGAGTGATGGGATGTGGGAACTAAATTAACTCTCCTATTCCATCCTGCTCCATCAAAAAAAAATATTTTGGGGGCTGGTGTTGTGGCATAGCAGGTAAAGCTGCCACTTATGACTCCAGCATCCCATATGGGTGCTAGGTGGTGTCTCCACTGCTCCACTTCCAATTCACCTCTCTGCTAATGCCTGGGAAAAGCAGCAGCAGATGGCCAAAGTACTTGGGACCCTGCCATCTACGTGAGAGACCTGGAAGAAGTTCCAGGCTCCTGGCTTCAACCTGGCCCAGCCCCGGCTATTATAACCATCTGGGGAGTGAACCTGCTGATGGAAGATCTCTCTCTCTGTCTCTTCCTTTCTCTCTGTAGCTCTTACTCTCAAATAAATTTATCTGAGTTAAAGAGAGGGAGATAAGGAGAAACAGAGAGAAAGATCTTCCATCCATCTGCTGGCTCACTCCCCAAATGGCCACAATGGCCAGAGTTGGGCCAATGCAAAGCCAGGAGCCAGGAGCTTCTTCCTGGTCTCCCACACAGGTGCAGGTGCCCAAGCACTTGGGCCATTTTCTACTGCTTTCCCAGGCCATAAGCAGAGAGCTGGATAGAAGAGGAACAACCAAGACACAACTGGCACCCATATGGGATGCCAACGTTGCAGTGCTGGCCACAGTGCCAACCCCATAAATCTTTAAACAATATATATTTTGGTGTGAATACATAGAAATACGTACAAGCACACAAATTTTATTAGATGTATTATGTCAGGTCTCAGGAAAAGAGAATCTTTACCTTCTCAGGGTTTAATGCAAGAGATGGGCAGAATAAATAACTCAGTATGATCAGTTATATACATAATAGAACATACAAAATTAATAATGAGCAATCATAGCTCCTTGTCCATTACCACCAAATTAAGCTAGTCTTGCTACTCAGGTTAAAGCATTGAAAATTTAATGTTGCTGATTAAACAGTGTCCCCCACCAGACTCCTATCTTCCCTGAGAACATGAATCCATGGAGGAACAGGCTCTCTGCAGATGTAATTACAGTAAGGACCAAGGTGAGATGACACTGGATCAGGGTGGGCCCTCACTCCAAAGGGATGGTCCTAATAAGACAGAAAGGAGAGACACAGAACCACAGAGAAGGTCAGGAGCAGATGAGGGCAGACACTGGACTTGTGCCATCACTGGCTGCCAACAGGAGCTAGGAGAGGCAAGGCAACATGAGAGCCATTGCATGGGCATGGGGCAGTTGACACTTTGACTTCACCTCTGGCTTCATGAACTGTGACAGAGTAAACTCCTGGTGCTGAAGTTATCACATTTGTACTCATTTACGACAGCAGCCCTAGGACATGAACACCTACAGCAAGAATTGCGGAGGGGAAGGCATGTCTTATTTTTTTCTTTTGAAAGTAACCTTAATTTCTATTTACATGTGCTAAAGTCTATTTTGTACATACTTCTGTAATTCCTGGGCTCAATTTTAATTGAAAATAAAGTCTCTTATAAATAAAGCATTCATAAACAGCACAAATATTACCTTCTATTAAATTACAGGAACTAGAGTTCTTATCACTTGAAAAGTTCATGGCATTAATGCCAAGCAATAGAAATGCAATGTGCTTTTATTGATTTCAAATATAAGACTATCATGTTTTAAAATCCTGTTTTTGAGGAAACAACCATGAGTATGTTTGAAAACAAAAGCATGAAAAATCACACAATTCAGACTTAGAAGGAAAAAATAAGAAATATCTATTAAAACTGGGTCAGGTATTTGGCCTAGTGGTTATACCAATTAAGACACCTGCGGCTGGCGCCGTGGCTCAACAGGCTAATCCCCCGCCTTGCGGTGCCGGCACACTGGGTTCTAGTCCCAGTCGGGATGCCGGATTCTGTCCCAGTTGCCCCTCTTCCAGGCCAGCTCTCTGCTATGGCCAGGGAGTGCAGTGGAGGATGGCCCAAGTGCTTGGGCCCTGCACCCCATGGGAGACCAGGAGAAGCACCTGGCTCCTGCCTTCGGATCAGCGCGATGCGCCGGCCGTGGGGGAGGGTGAACCAATGGCAAAGGAAGACCTTTCTCTCTGTCTCTCTCTCTCACTGTCCACTCTGCCTGTCAAAAAAAAAAAAAAAAAAAAAAAAAAAAAAAGACACCTGCATCCCATATCAGAATATCTGGGTTGGATATCTGGCTTTGGACCTCAGCTTCCTGCTAATGCAAACCCTGGCTCAAACAGCTGGAAATCTGCCACCCATCTGGGACAACTGGATTGAGTTCCTGTCTCAGTCCAGGCCTGTCCCTAGCCATTGTGGGCAGCTGGGAAGTAAACCAGTGAGCCAGTGGATGGGAACATGTTTCACTCTTTCTCTTTGTGTGTGTACTTCTCAAATAATTTTTTAAAAATAATATTGTGTGCCACTACAAACTCTGTTGCAAGATTTTAAGAGTAATTCCTAGGACACCTGCATGGAGGGAGCAGGCTCAGGATGATGCATGCTCACAGGATTTATAGCCCGAGGGACAGGACAAAGGTCTTGCCTTAGCCAACCATGACCTAGGGCGGCAACTGCTTTTCTTCCTCATAGGATTACGACATCCAGCATCGCATTAAAGTTTAACATGATTATCTCTACAAGAGGGAGTGGCAGCCACAGACACAGCCAAAAATTTGCAGAGAATTACGTTTTTCAAACCACCCTGTGCTATTTACTTGTGTGCTAAAAGTTTTATTTTATTTTGATGTAAAAAAAAAAATGGGGATGAGGATAAAAGAGGAATTAATTTACATAACAAATAGAATCAGTGAATCTAGAGCAGCTCAAAATGCTACTTTTCCCTGGCAGACACAAAATTATACAAGAAAAACAGACAACCATACATTCTCCCCATGCATCTTGACTCTTACTCTTGCCTCAAAAGCCAGACGAAGATGAAAATGCCTGTTTAGAAGTTCGCTACACACAAATCGGAAAACCCATCTTCCTATCTTTTTCATACCTGTATTTCTACATGCTTTTGAAGCACAACATTTACTATTATATTTTGTTTTATTTGAACAATAGAGGGATGGGGGACAAAAGATCTCCCACCTGTTGTTCCATTCCCCATATGTCAGCAATGGCCAGGGTGTCAAAGCCAGGAGCCTTGAATCCCAACTGGGTCTCCCACATGGGTATCAGGGACCCAAGTATTTAAGCCATCACCTGCTACCTTCCAGGGACATTAGCAGGACCCTGCAATCAGGAGCCAGAGGTGAACATGGAACGTTGGCATTCTGACTTGGGACACGGGCATCTTAACCAGTGCTTTACCATTAGGCTACATGCCCTCCCCCCACGAGGAGCTGCGGATGTCGTATTTCCAAACAGCGGTGCTTTTCTCTATCTCAAGAAACTGGAAATGCTGAAACCCTCTAATATTTTCCAGATGAAAATGACCAGGTTAAGCCCATACCCTGGAGATAAATCCACTCTGGGGGCACCTGTGACCCTTGTGACTGACGCGATCTTAGTCAAGTGTGTTGTAGTCGGCCCCCTCCCCTAATATTCTAGGCAGGGTACTTTTGGTTTTACCAAGATTCTGAATCTCTCAGACAAGAGAAGAACATGGTGTGAGGTTTTATATACTCATTCCTCCTGCAGCACAAGAGAAAGAAGGAAAAGAATTAACAGCACTAGGGGCTGACGCCGTGGCTCACTTGGTTAATTCTCTGCCTGAGGCACTGCCATCCCATATGGGCGCCGGGTTCTAGTTCCAGTTGCTCCTCTTCCAGTCCAGGACTCTGCTGTGGCCCGGGGAAGGCACTGGAGGATGGCCCAAGTGCTTGGGCCCTGTACCCGCATGGGAGACCAGAAGGAAGCTCCTGGCTCCTGGCTTCGGATTGGCACAGCACCGGCCATAGCGGTCATTTGGGGCGTGAACTAATGGAAGGAAGCTCGCTCTCTCTCTCTCTCTCTCTCTCTCTCTCTATAACTCTACTGTCAAATAAATTTTTTAAAAAATTACAACACTATAATGCCCAGTAGGCTAATTTCACCTTTTCTCTGGTTAATTTAAAACAAGTCTCCTGTTCTAGCGCCACCGGTCTGGCCACCTGTAGGCAGGGAAATCTGGATCACAGGTCTTTGTTCTGGACACTTCCTGCTCCCAACACCACCTTAGGCTGTATCCTGTTTTATTTTGCGACTTGATCCCAAGGGCAACCTGCATCCTCTTTGTAGTCCCTTTTCTCTTAGGAAATGCCTGAATCCTGGGTTATTTCGTGCTGGACATAAACCAGCTATGGGGCTCTAAGGCAAATGGGCAGAAGCTTCCACTGAGGTGCTTCACTGGCATCTGGCCCAGGTAGATGGATTCCATGTCACTGTATTTCCTCCCTGAATTGCAGGAATTCTGCCTTTACTGGCCATTTTAAAATATGCTCTCCTGAGCCAGTTCTTAGAGTTATTTCAGCTTGTTTTTCTTCACAGTCAAGTTCAGACTTCTTGACATCACAGCCAAGAAAAGAGCTCTCATTTGGCTCGTTAGCATCAAATTTGTATCTAATCTCATTCTGAGCTCCCTGGCTCTCCTAATACCCAAAGATACATTGGTTTTAACAACTTTTGAGCCCCTCGTGATATCATCTTCCCAGGACATGCTATACTGAGTTTCTAAGTTGACCTGAGCTCTTACGTAGATAATCTTCCATCGTCTCCTGGCCACTCACACATGTGGTGAGCTGCCCTGACTCCCTACTATATCTTTCCCAGTCTCTCCCTTGGGGGTGGGGAGGAATCATCTTACCACTTAACAAAAAAGAAAGGAAAAAAAGAAAGATAAGGACAAATCCAAAATTCCTCATCCAGTATTAATGATCCTTCTGGACTTGGACTCAAGTCTTTTTCCAAACCATTCTGGACAACATCTCAAGTGGCCCCCGGATCATCTCGGTGCTGTGGTGCACATGGTCACACACCTCCCTGTCTTTGAGTAGGCTGTGATTTCTTTGTCTGGAATGCAGCCCCACCTGCACACTCTGCTGTTGTACTTCTCCAGAGCCACCTTTGACCGGGCGCGTCTCCAGCAGCACTAGGTTGCTATGGTACATTATTCACGCAGCTGTCACAGTGTCACAACACTGCCCAGCTACAATGAAAGCTCTTTAGAGTAGGCACTTGCTCATTCACACTTAACTTCTGGTGCCTTAGGGGGCACCTGGGACATGACAGGCAATCCTTATTTGCAGCATAAACACATCAAACCAGATTTACTATAACTTCACTGTTTCATCCAAGTGTATACACCCTGGATGAGAACTATATCCCACAGGACGTTGATTTCTACAAAAAGACATAAAATATGTAACATACTTCTTAAAATTAAATAAATGGACAATTTTCCCCTCATAAAACTGTAAGGAAATTCATTATTAAATTACTGTAAATGTAGGATTTTTAGACATCATGGTTTTTTAAAAAAGATTAATAGTCTATATAGGTCTTATTTCCAAATACACAAACACAGATACCACTCTTTCTCAAGGCAAGCTTGCCAGAGCAATCTCAGCAGGCAGCTTTGCTACTCCCATTCCGCCTGAATTGAATTAAATATTTGAAGGATGAGCAAAGTGGGAAAGAAAAAAAAAAACATCATTTTTCTGAAAGTATCTATTACAAACATATTGATGTCAGTGTGTCCAGCTGGAGGGAGGATATGGAAAGATGTCATAATAATGACCCCAAATCCCCTTTCTTAATGAACTTATCATGAAATGCATTGTACGAGAGAAAAACCAAACCAGTGAAGTCCAAGTTTTTTTCTCTTAAAGTTTTGCCATTGTCACTCAGCCTACAATATACATATTTGAAGGTCTAGGTTCAGTAACATAAAATAACCTCCTAGAAAAGATACAGCCTTGAATCTTTTCATGCTGTGTGTTTTGGCAATGTGCTCCTTGAAGGATTGACTCCCAAAATACATAGGTCAAGGGCAACTGTCCTGCCTCTTCCCAAGAATCCTAACCTAACTGCAGGTCATTCTGTCAAGTGCAGTAACTCAAGCACAGGAAGACAAGTACTGCACGAAGAATCTTAAAATGTAGATCTCACTGAAGTCAAGATTGAAATGGTGGTTTTCAGAGGCCAGGAACAGTGGGGTGGGGTGGAGGTGGAGCGGTTTGAGGTTGGGGAAGGCTGATTAACAGGTACTAAGTTAGAGTCAGGAGTAAGAAGTTCTGGTGTCCTATTCACAGTAGGGTGACTACAGATAATTATAGTTAATGGTGTATTTTTTTTTAATGAATCATCAGAATTGAGACATCACATTTTTTAAAAAAGATATTTATTTATTTATTCGAAAGGCAGAGTGATAGAGAGAAGGAGAGACAGAGAGATCTTCCATTTGCTGGTTCACTCCCCAGTGACTGTTACAGCCAGGGCTGGACCAAGCTGAAGTCAGGAGCCAGAAACGCCATCCAGGTTTCCCACATGGGTGGCAGGGGCCCAAGTACATGGGCTTCACTTTGTTGCTTTCCCAAGCACCTTTGCAGGGAGCTGGATAAGAAGCAAGACAGCTAGGATTGGAACTGGCACTCAGATACAGTATGCCAGAGTTACAAGTAGTGGCTTAACCCACGGCACCACAATGCTAGCCCCTGTACTGTATATTTCTCTTTAAACACACACAAATGGCAACAACAGAAACACTACAAGAAATAATTTTTAATGTTTTCAGCTAAAAAATGTTAACTGTTTAAGGAAATAGATACCTTTACCCTGATTGGACATTCTGTAGCATATACATGCATGAAAACATCGCGTGGCATCCCATAAATATGCACACTTTCTTTCTTTGTTCTTTTTTTGACAGGCAGAGTGGACAGTGAGAGAGAGAGAGACAGAGAAAAAGGTCTTCCTTTTCCATTGGTTCACCCCCCAGTGGCCGCTGCAGCCGGCGAAGCCAGTAGCCAGGTGCTTCTCCTGGTCTCCCATGCGGGTGCAGGACCCAAGGACTTGGGCCATCCTCCACTGCACTCCCAGGCCACAGCAGAGAGTTGGACTGGAACAGGAGAAACCAGGACAGAATCCAGCGCCCTAACCGGGACTAGAACCCGGGATACCAGCGCCGCAGGCGTAGGATTAGCCTATTGAGCCGCGGCACCAGCCAACACACTTTCTATCAGTTAAAATTTTTTAAAATAAAGGGGCTGGCATGTGGTGCAGTGCAGTGAGTTAGGCTGTCACGTGAAAGACCAGCATCCTGTATCACAGTGCTAGTCTAAGTCCCAGTTACTCTGCTTCCAATCCAGCCGTCTGCTAATGTGCCTGGAAAAGCAGTAGAACATGGCCCAAGTACTTGGGCTCCTACCATGTAGGAGACGAGAATGGAGTTCTTGGCTCCTGGCTTCTGCCTGGCCCAGACCTAGTTGTTGCAGCCATTTAGGGAGTGAAACAGACAGATAGAGTGGAAGATCTCTCTCCTGTCTCTCTCTCTCTCTGTCTTTTGAATAAGCAGATATATCTTACAAAAAAACAACTTCACGCAAAAAACGCTTTAAAATTTAACCTAAAGAGTTTTTTTTTTAAAAAAGACTTATTTATTTATTTGAAAGGCAGAGTTACAGAGAGAGAGGGAGAGACACACAGAAAGAGAGAGAGGTCTTCCATTTGCTAGTTTACTCCCCAAATGGCTGCAATGGCCAGAACTGGGCCAGGCCAAAGCCAGGAGCCAGGAGTTCTATCCAGGTCTTCCATGTAGATGCAAGAGACTAAGCACTTGGGCCATTTTCCACTGTTTTCTTGGGCACATTAGCAGGGAGCTGGATTGGAAGTGGAGCCATGGAGACTTGAACCGGCACCCATATGGGATGCTGGTACTGCAGGCTATAGCTTTACCCACTGTTCCACTGTGCTAGCCCCAAAAAGTTTTTTTGTATTGTTTTCTTCTAAGGCTCTGAGTAAGGTGAGAAAGTTAAAACAATAACCAACCTTCAACTACAGAAGCAAGTACAATCTTCCATCCACAAAATCACATTCCTAAATCATTCTTAAGAGAAGCCAGTTGGAATTATTCAAAGCAGTATTTTTCAAGTATATGTACCAGCCAACCAGGAGGACAAAAAATTGTGGCACAATTTCTATATTAATAAAGCTCATAATATTACTGCCAGTCATCAAGCAAAACGATAAAATGGAAGATATGCAAGGATATTAAAAGGCAGATACAGTTTACCAAGTTAAGATGTCCAGCATTCTGACAATTTCTGAACAGACATTTGAATATCATATCATTCCAATATTTCAGGTCCCTAAGACATCCATTTAAAATATCTATGGGAGCCACTCACAGCTTTGTAGAGAACTAAGAATTGGAGTATAAGATGGCTTGTTTCGGAAATCACCACATTCGCCAACTTCTGAGCCACTTTAGCCTGCGTGATAATCTTCCAGGAAGGTGCTAACCAAATCCCCTTCAACGACCAAGTGCTCAGAGCAGGCAGGCAGTTGGGAACCTCAGCAACGGTGAGTTATTTCAGGACCCATAGGATTGACGATGATAATGTTTAAGGGAACCACAGCATTTAGGCTCCTTCAGGCTTTTCCCCTGTCCTTAGCAGTTTAAAAATAAGCAAGCAAGGGACTCTTCAGACCAGCCAACCCATGGCAGGGGTGGAGTCCTGCCACAAAGCATGATAACCACAGGGTCAGCAGATCCACAGAGCAGGAGCATCCCACAAAAGCGGCTCTTTTTCTAATGCTCCTCTTTGATCATGCCAACACCATCTGAGCCCTGCCCTTTTATATTTCTGTTCTCTCTCTTTCTCTTTCTCTCTCTCTCTCTCTCTTTCTCTCTCTCAATGCCAGTTAAATTAAGTTTTAAGAAAAGCAACTTATTCTGTTCATGGTAATGGCTGGCATTTCCTTTGTGTTCTATTCTTGTTTGCTGTATCTGCAAGTTCAAGCTATTAATCGTAATGAATCCACAGCCACTGAAGAGGGGAAAGTTGTGTGTCAAAAGCAGAGCGCTAAGTGTAAGGTTTAAACCTGCACCGATGTCCTTTGAGGCAAGTGTGCTGCTGACAGCTCAGTTCTGTTTCTGTCCTAGAGACCTCATACAAAACAAAGGCAGCAGCCTCTGACCCATGGGCTGTTTGGGGGTTTGGTTTGGTTTCTCTTTCATTCTTTGAAAACAGCAAATTTTGCTTTTGACCGGAATGAAAGTGACAACAGAGGGCCTGTTTTCAGGGGTGATGATCCTGCCCGCTGCCTCTGGTCTCGTTAGCAGTTTGCTGGTCGTCTGCCCCTCGGCTCAGAAAAGCAAATGAAAAGCTTCCAAAGCCTGCTCGGGATGGTGGGCAAACAACGATCACTGACCCTTGCAGCACAGTCCAGGACTTCAAGGTTAAAGAAACTTAAGAGGAAGGAATACACCCTCAATACCATCTAAGAGGGGAGAAAGGAACACAAGGAGAGAGCCTAACTGAGAGGCAGTGGTGGTGAGGCCTGGAGCAAGCTAGCCAGGGAGGGATCACAAGGAGAGAACTTGCTAGCCTTGCCGGAGGGCTCACTGTATTTGGATCCCTTCTTACATCCAATTTAGAGACTAGACAAAGGTTTACTAAAATGCTCTCAAATGACACTGCAAGAGGAAAATAGGTGATCATTGTTTCAATAAGGTATCTCTTTAATTATTAAGGTTGGTTTCCCTAATGAAACACAAAAGAGAACTCTGAATTTTCATTTCATCACAAAACAAAGACATCTTTAAAACTGCCACAATCTCTCACACTTGACAACCAAAACATACAGTACCTACGCTGGGTATCAAAAGCTATTCCTGCTGGAAATGAGCATCATTGGAGAATGGCAGAAAGGATAACAGTAATTTTTGAAATTGTTACTTTTCTCTGAGCTTCAGTTCTTGACTCACAGAAATCTTTTCAAAATCTCTCCTTATTATTTTGAAATACATTCAAACTTTTTTGTAGCTACTCTCTGTCTACAGCAGAGTCCTCGCGGATCTATTAAACACAGACTTTGGTCATGTGACTTCTGTGTATTGGACTATCCATGGCTGAAGAACTTTACAGAAAAGCAGAGAGATCAGCTTTTCTGGTCATGCTTTATGTAATTCCCACTTGGATTAACGAGAAGCAAAGTTATATAAAGTGCCCAAGATGTTTAATGGAACGGAATTGGCATTAAATAGTAAAAATGTGTCTCACCTTCACAATTTGTTGACTTTTTAAAAGCAGATGATATGAAGGAGGACATGAAATAAAAAATCTAAGAGGGCAATTTCAACTATATGAAAATCAAGTAGATATATCTGGTGTTTAAACATCAGATAGAGAGGAGAGAGCACCTGAGAATTCAACATGTTATTGGAGAAAGTGGCTAATGGTGAGACCAAGCCGTACTGGCTTCCTAAGTGGGCAATGCAGCTCATGGTAATCCCACTGAGAACGCAAAGTGATTTTACAGCAGAGTTTGAAATCCAATGCTTAAAAAGAGTTAGGACACTAAAATATGGTCACAAGTCCTTGAAGTCAATCATGTATTTCACTCAACTGTACTAAAAAGAAAAGCCAGTGGAAGATAAACATGTACAAGACACATTTCCACATGACAGGAACCTCACTTATCAAGAGACCAGTTTTCTGACAAACTCAACCACTGGAACAACTGCCAAGAAGCAAGAAGTTAAAGAGGCCTGGGACAAGGATTGTGGTTCAAGGTCTTACTGGTCTTCTACTCAATGATGCTGCAATGAATGGAATCACTCACACTCTCTGCACAAGGTAACAAATTAAAAACAACAAACCAGAGAGCAGTGGCACCGCAAGAGGCAGGCACAAATGCACAGGTCAAAAAGAGCAAGGCTTACAGTAGAAGCAGGATACACAGCAGTCACGGAAGCTCAAGAACATGGCAGTGGAGATCCACTCCAGGCTGAAGCAAAGAGCCTTACAAACCTCACCGGCATCATCAGATTATGAGTGGGTTCAATGACTATTCAGAGGGACAGCAAGGCACCTCTCCAAGGTTAAATCGGTTAAATCGCCCTCTGTGGGATGAGCAGAAGTGTGACACATTATTATAAGAATGTGTGACTAAAGCCAAAAAGTGGATTCAAATCCAATCTCCACTACTCATAATATATGGCTTCCAGCAAGTCACTTAGTCTTTCAGGGCCTGCTCTCCATCACAAAAGTTGGGGAGGGTGGTGGTTAATGTCACTTGCCTTGCCTATCTCACAGCAGGACTCTCATCATGAGAAATGAGAACATACAGATGTATGATGTTAACCATAACCTGCAAACAGATTCTATGTCTAAGTACACTTTAGAATGATGTTCAGAGAAAAACTGAATGTGTTAGAAGTCTCAAAGATAAACATGGCAAGCTTCTGTTACGTAGAAATACAAACAAGTAAAAGGTTTATTCTTCCAACATTCTATCCAGGTAGTCCATATAATGATAATTTACAAAAGTGTCTCTAACCAATCAACAGGATTTACAACAATATTGATGTTTCCCCAAAAAATGCTGCTTTTCTTCCTGTTCAGATACAGGATCTTTAATTCATGCAGGCTACAGTCCAAAAATTCAATAGTAAAGTCAAATGGACTAAACTGTTCAATGGATTTTCTACTACAGAGGGATAAACAGCAAATAGGATGACAAGGAAATGTACAGAGTAAAGCAGAAACAGGCAGGCACTGCTAGCTATGGGGTTGGTCAACAGGTGCAAGGAATCAGCCCAAGTGCAAGTTCAATGCTGTGCCCCATGCTCAATGCTGTGCCCCAGCAGGCAATGAAACTCGTGTTGGAAATCACTCAGTTCTGCTGCCAGTTTTCAAGTACTGCACCTTACACATCTCCCTGGTCCCCCAGCTGGAGATGCCAAGAAAACCCACCAAAGGACTTCTGTCGGGGACAAGTGCTCAGGTACTCATAGTCACAAGTCAGTTTTCCAACCAGATGGTTTTCTGCAAGGCACCACTAATCGGCATGGCATGTCATGGTACTCCTGGTGTGCCAGGGCTTCCTACAATGCCCAGAATGCAGGGGACTCCCCACACAACTCCATCATAGCTCCTAACTTCTACATGTCAAGAAGGAGCTATCGGGTAGGCAAACATGGGAAAACCCTATTGAAAGAGCAAAGTCTATTGAAGGCACCACTTTGCTGATAAAAGGCTGTGACCTAGGAGGGAGTCTATACAATCGATTTAGTAGGTCAAGACTGACATTTTCTATGAAAACAACAGAGCCCATCCACATGTAACATCATGCACATGTAGCATCAGTAACACACCAATGAGACAGGGTATCTCAAAAGTTGCTTCCGAATCAAACCAACCTAGGATCCTTATAACTGAACAACATTCAGGACCAGCGCCGTGGCACAGTGGGTTAATCTGCCTGTGGCACTGGCATCCCATATGGGTGCCAGGTTCTAGTCCCAGCTGCTCCTCTTCCAATCCAGCTCTCTGCTATGGCCTGGGAAAGCAGTAGAAGATAACCCAAGTGCTTGGGCCCCTGCACCCATGTGGGAAACCAGGAAAAAGTTCCTGGCTCCTGGCTTCAGATCGGCGCAGCTCCAGCCATTGCGGCCATCTGGGGAGTGAACCAATGGAAGGAAGACCTTTCTCTCTGTCTCTCTCTCTTTCTCTCTCGCTGTCTGCAGCTCTAACTCTTAAGTAAAATAAATAAAATCTTAAAAAAAAAAAAAAAAGAACATTCAGGTATTTATATGAAGGGACAAAGAACTGGATGTGGGAAGCTGGTAAAGAAAAAATAATTTAAAAGATCTTTTTATAGTAGGAGTAGGGTATGATGACTAACTCAGCAATAAAATTATTTTAAGGTAGGAATCAAAGTTCTTTTTCCAGGAAGTCAAAGCCCTCTATGTACTTTCTATTGTTGAAACAAAACTTTGTAAATAAATACTAGGCAGAATGATCACAGCAACCAAACCTAGCACCAGCCACAACCACCCACCAAGGTAAATTCATAAATTGGAGGCTTTGTAACAGGAACCCCATGCAATCAGGGCTAAAGCAATACACACCTGTATTCAGGTCAGAATTCTGGTCTATCTCACAGCGTAGTTCAGAAACAGTTTCTCCTCTAGCAGAGACAGTTTCCAGTTACCAAATGAAAGAGAACCCCAGGGATAGAGACAAAGGAGCTATATCAACAGCAAACACCCTTATTCTCATATTCTCTTTTCAAGTTGATTGCAAAGTAAAAAAATCAAATGACTCAGTTTATTGAAACCCCAACTGCTAATGGCTCTTTAAGTTTTATTTAAGAAAAAATAAACAGATTTTTAAAAAAAAGATTGGTTTGCTTGAAAGGCAGAGTTACAGAAAGAGAAAGAGAGAGAGAGGATCTTCCATCTGCTGGTTCACTCCCCAGATGGCTGCAACCACTGGAGCTGGGCCAGCCTGGAGGCAGGAACCAAGAGCCAGGAGCAGCTTCTAGGTGTCCCACATGGTGACAGAGGCACAGACACTTAGGCCATCCTCCAAAGCCTTCCCAGGTGCATTAGCAAGGAGCTGAATTGGAAATGGAGCAGCTGGGACTTGAGCCGGCACTGCAGGCAGAGGCTTAACCTTCTACGTCATAGCACCAGCTCCAAATACACAGATATTGAACCCAAACCTGACAATTTTATCACTAAAATTAAACAATGAATAGATTAACCTTTATCTTTGTTTCATGCCTTTTCTAACCATGTACATAAACATATTAAACTATGTTTAAAGGGCAGGAGCAGAAATACTGGAAGTACACACTCAGTCCTGCTAACAGCATATTCAGAAACTTGACCAAGACTTCACCAACAACCATCACTTTACTGATTTAATTTTTTAAATTTCTTCACTTTTTTATTTATTTGAGAGACAGAGACAGACAAGGAGAGATCTCGCATCTGCTGATTCACTCCCCAAAATGCCTGCAATAACCAGGATTGGGCCAGATGGAAGCCAGGAGCTCACAACTCAACATGAGGTTCCCATGTGGATGGCAGAAACTCAACCACCTAAGCTATCACCTGCCGCCTCCCAGGGTGCACATTAGCAGGGAGCTGGATAGGAAGCAGAGGAGCTAGGACTCAACAGGCACTCTAATTTGGGAGGTGAGCAACCCAAATGGCATGTTAACCACTGCTCAAAATGGCCACCCATACTTTATTGACTTGTGGAGGACATCAAATAGCCCTTGGTAAAGGGGAGGCAGGCAGAGCAGTGTGGAGACTCATCACTCTTCTCTCCTTACAGTTTAGCCCTTCTACTTCCCTCGAGCTTATTTCCACCTTCTTCCACTATCTTCCATTCATTCCTGCACCAGTACAATCTTTTGCAAAAATCAGACACCGTGAAAATGCTAGGGTAGAGTCCCTCTTCATTCTCCCCGCCCTCTGGACCAGATGACTTCAGGCAATCTCATGATCCAAACCAATTTCACACTAAATCTGGGAGAGGCTCGCTCCTTGGTATGACTTTTACAGAAAGGTTGCTTTATAACAAGTCTAATAAGCAACAGGAACTCTTAAGACACAAGAACCAATGATAAACCCTCTCTCTATAGCACACACCCAAATGTACACACGACCACGAGGCATGAGTCCAGGAAACTGTGGTGCTGGTTAGCAAAGCAGCAGCAGGGAAGGCCTGTTAACAAATCCTCCCCCTATGGCTGGAGGAGATGGTCTCAGACAACTGCTTGGCTAGGCAAGTGCTCACTACTCATCCATCATAACCATTTAAATATCCAAAGTGTGAGACAGCCAGCACAATAATGGGTTTCAGCAAGAAAAAACTTAATGATTGCTGGTTTAATAACTATGATAACTAGTCGGTTGTTAAATGCCAGCTGTGAAATGATAGGGAACACTGAGACGCTGGATTTAATGGTTCAGACAGGAGGTGTGGTTCAGGCTGGAGAGAGGCAGGCCACAGAGAATCCTCAATGCTGCCAGCTCCAGGCTCCTGCAGCGTCACACCAGGCACATGCATGTATATACACTGTATGGATGTTTGACTGTTCATACATTTTCCAATCACACTTATGAAGACAGTGGTAGCCATAAGTATCATCTTAAATCAGGAAGATTACAGAGTCAACCCATCTGTATCTGTGCATTCACCCCATCAGGGCTCAAAAATATTTGGGTAGGACAAATTGCATCTCTGTGGAACATGTAATGACTTTTAGAGCATAATAACTACAGAGTCTGTATTATACTAGGTATTACAACTGATCTAGAGACAATTTAAACTTTGCAGGAGAATGTGTGTAGGTTAAATGCAAATACTATGACTTTTTTTAAAAAAAGATTTGTCTATTTATTTGAAAGACAGAGTTATAGAGAGAGACAGACAGACAGAGAGAGAAAGAGACAGACAGACAGAGAGGTCTTCCATCCATTGGTCCACTCCCTAAATAGCCACACCAGCTGGACCTGGGCAGATCTGAAGCCAGAAGCCAGGAGCTTCCTCTGGGTCTCCCATATTGGTGCAGGGGCCCAAACACTTGGGCCATCTTCTGCTGCTTTCCCGGGTGCATTAGCAGGGAGCTTGATTGGAAGTGGAGCAGCTGGGACTTAACCAGAGTCCATATAGGATGCCAATGCTACAGGCTGTGGCTCAACCTGCTATACCACAGAGCCAACCCCTGTACTATACCATCTTATATAAGGAACTTGAGCATCTACAGAAAGGTATCCTTAGGGGGAACCACAGGAACCAGTTCCCTGTGGATACCAAGGAACAACTAACTGCACACAGTAAGGATTATTCACCTTTCATAAAGCTAGGAAATGTACAACCAGACCTTTGAAAATCACAGATGCTACTGCTACAGGGACAAGGAAGTATTAAAACTTGTGCCTAGGCCAGCGCTGTCACACCGGGTTCTAGTCCCGGTCGGGGTGCCATTCTGTCCCGGTTGCCCCTCTTCCTGTCCAGCTCTCTGCTGTGGCCCGGGAGTGCAGTGGAGGATGGCCCAAGTGCTTGGACCCTACACCCCATGGGAGACCAGGAGAAGCATCTGGCTCCTGGCTTTGGATCAGCGCGGTGCGCCGGCCGCGGCGGCCATTGGAGGGTGAACCAACGGCAAAGGAAGACCTTTCTCTCTCTCTCTCTCTCTCTCTCTCACTGTCCACTCTGCCTGTCAAAAAAAAAAAAAAAATCTGTAGTCTCATAATGGCTTTGCCTCATGGGCTTATTTAATTGCTTCAAGCAGCACTTGGTTTCTTCTCAACTGCTACAGGCCCCAGAAGAGCTGGTGTAGTCCCTAACATCCCAGTGCAGTCAGCAGGCCACTAACCAGAGCAGCTTCCCTTCAACGTTGCTCCGCCCTCCATTCAGACAAAAAAACCTTGACTCACAATCCACAAGTGTAGGACACTAGGTAGGACACAGGCTAGACTTCAAAGCACTTCAAATCCAGGACAAGTGCGAAGTGCATACCCAAATATTCTCAAAGTAGAGAATGTGCCCTTAAGATAAAAGTTATTGAGTCCATGACCCCCAAATGCCCTAGGTACTTTTAATGCCATTTTTCCCTTTGAAGGATTACACTTGGTTTCCTTCTTGAAACATCTAAGTTCCCTGCCTCATTTTCAGGTCTCACTAATGATCTGGCCCTTTCTTGATTATCAAAGCCATCTACTATTTTTATTGAACTTATGATATCTGGGCTATCTATCAAATGAGTTCATTCATGTAAACTGTTATTGATAATGTCTAGCCAATGTAAGCATTCATTAAATATCTACTATTGTTAACACGTATGGTGGGCTATTGATGAAGACATGACTTTCAATTCTGATTATGACATGGCTGTCAATTCATATTTTATGCACTTCAGGATTTTACTGAGATAGAAATTCCCAGAAAGATCATGTAAAGGGAGCCACAGCTTCTGCTTAAATTGCCTAGGTTAAACAAATACTCCAGACACATTCATTTCTACACTGAAAACTCTACAAAGCAGTACTTGATACTAGGATAAAGACAAGTCTGGACTTAATGGACTACTGACAGTGAGGAGTAAAGACCATTAAATACAACTAATTTATAATCTGATACAGTATCTCTAAAACATATACTCATTTATTCAAAAAATTGTACCTGCCACCAATATGTCTGATAATAGGTATTATCCCAATTTACAGAAATGAATTAGAGCTTAAAGAGACTGTATGACTTCATCCACATTTATTAGCAAGTGGCAAAACTGAAACATACAGATGCCCCGACCAGCTCTTGGCACCATTCATTCACTCCCTCAACTAAAATGTATCAAACAGCTACTATGTACCAGGCTGTGGGGAAACCCATAACAATCTCTGCTGTTCTAGCTGCAAGAGATGGATGATATCAAAAACAACCACATAAAGCATACAGGTGATTATGTGGTGGTAGTACTTTGGAGCAAAGGAGAGCTGGGAATAGAAGGGTCAGGATAGGGTAAGATGGAACAGTTTTATACAGGATCACTGAGCTGACTTTGCAGGCCAGAAAGAGGTGAGGCAGGGAGGGAAGCATGTGAGCAGCTGGGGTTCCAGGAAGGCGAAAGGTCAAACTGCATGGCATGCTGGGAGACCAGCAAGGAGTCAGCATGTCTCTAGAGGGGACAAAACGAAGCCCAGGCACTGATCCGGGAACAGCGGGGCAGGGAGGCAGATGGCACAGGGCCTTACAGAACACCGTCAGGACCTCACTGTCAGGGCTTAGTGGGGCAGGTGTTTGGCACAGCAGTTGAGACCTCACTTGAGATGCCTGCATTCCAGTGCAGGTTCCAATCCCAGCTCCTGCTAATAGACACCCTGGTCCTGACCATGCACACTGGAAACCTGGATGGAGTTCCTGGCTCCTGGCTTTCACCTGGCCCAGCCCTGGCTGTGGGAGGTATCGGGGGAGTGAACCAGTAGATGGGACACTCTCACTCTCTAACTTTCAAATGAAAAAAATAATAATTTTAAAGCCTGCTTGCTTTAAGTAAACACACACACACACACACACAGAGTTATTCAACTGCATGAGAAGCAAGGCTGTGGAAGGGCTTCCGGAAGTAAGTTACAGGACTTACGTTTGATGTTTAACATGACTTCTGAAGTTGCTAGGTTCAGAGTTGCCTGACTGCTACGGGGAGGGGCCAAGGGTGAAAGCAGGAAAACCGGTTAAGGACAGGGCTCAGAGCGCCACAGGGCCTCTCTCTATCAGGCTTGGCACCCTCAGGTCCATGCCTTCTGCCTGTCCGCTGAGGTCAGCTTTAGGAATCAATCAAATACTTCTACCAAGTGTTTGATACGTGTGTAGTTTGAATGTAGCTACAACCAACAGCAGGCTGCCACGGAAACTCTGTCCGGACACACTGCACACTCTTCTCATTCCACTCAGAACAGCTCAGAGCAAGCACACAATGCAACCTGCCACTCCGTAAGCCAAATCCAGCAGCATTTGCCAGGCCCCTCCACCTGTGCAAACAGCACCATCAACAGAGCCCCAGATGAGTTATGTGCATCCATTCAGGAACTATTTATTGAGCACTCAGCCTGGGGGAGAGGGGGGGAAGGCAACTGAAAGAGATAAATAAGGCTGGGTCTCTGCCCTAAATGAGTTCACAGTCTAGTTCAAGCCTCAGACAGGTAAACAAATACGAATAGTTCAGTGTGTGATAACACAATTACAGCAGGATAAAGACAGGAGAGAAACAGCTCAGAAAGGGAGCAATCAGCTATGCCTGGGGGGATTGGGGACCTCTTCACAGAGTTAAAGTAAGCCGAAGATTTAGCGGGAGGGCTGCAGGCAGAGGGGAGGGGCCTGGAGCATCCTGGCACAGAGGATGGGAGTGGGAGAGTTGTGAAACAGCCATGAGTCTCCAGCAAAATTCTGCAGGAAACGGGGTGAGGAGACTGCACGAGGCGGAACACACGGGCTACACGCCATGTTGGGTGCAGCCATGGTCACTGTTCACAGGCCCTGGGGAACCACAGAAGAGCGACCCATGAATGATGAAGGGCACTCACGTAACAGCAGAGACTCAAGGGTGGATCAGTGTGGGACGAGAAGGGGAGAGCAAAGCACCTCGAGCAGTCCAAGCAGAAGCTGAGGAGGGGCTGGCTATAGGAGGGCACAGGTGGCTGCCAGCACAGCAGACCTAACAGAAGCTTTGGGCAGGAAATGCTGGGGCACTTTTAGAAAACTCTCATCTGATGGAACACATTGCAGTTCAAAACGAAACAAAACAAAAAACCTGAAATGACATGGAAATGTAACACAGCCTTTAGTAACTTCAAGGGACCTAATAATTAATCCTAATGAATATGTGGTTTTACAAATTGTTTAAAAATTCATTAAAATATTTCAAAAATGTCTCATATCTCAGTAAAGACATCTCAATGGAAAAGAATACAAGATATTCTCTTCCAAATCCAAGCGCTGACAATAAGTCACTCGTTTTAGCACTCTAGAGATTTGTAGCAATCTAAGTAAGAGCTCAATTCTCAAGATGGGTCCATAAACTCTTTTAAAATTAATAGAGGGTAATTAGATAAAGCATTTCACTAGAACTTCAGCAACTCAATTACTAAAGAGAGACCTTTTTGCAATAAAATATGGGAGTGAGAGTACTGAGATTGCCAACTTCAAAAGAAAAAATAATCAAAGGTCAATAAAGGGCAATCTCAACGGACCAGATAAAATATTAAGTGGCACTCACTGTTTGTCTCTTTCACAGAATGTCAGCTTCAGTAGGAAGGGGGAAAACATGACAGTCACTGCACTGAAAATATGATTCTTATCTCTTTTGTTAAGACTCCGGGATAAAGTCCATTTGGGTATTTTTGCAATGTACAGAGTGATTCTCAGAATAAATAAAATTTACTTATTTTGGCTTTAACTCACAATTCAGGAAGCTACTTTGATGATATTTGCCACTGTTTTTTAGGTTTCCTTAATGCCACAAATAAACTATTCTTAAGTGCCATACTTTAAAAGAAAAACAAAACACCGCTATTACATGGGAACAGGATCCTGACCTTGCTGCTTTTGGTCTTCCATGCCATTTGTCTCCATGATGCTTTCTCAAGTCATTACTAATCTAATTATGCACAAGGATCCTATTTTCTGCAACTGTTTTATTAGAGGGGAAATTGAGATGAAATTACTTTACATATAGCCAACACCCACATTCAAGAGCAGATTATCTAGCAGCATATGGATTATTCATTACCCTTGATACCTAAGTAAGGCCATTCCCTGGCCATTTCTGTAGTTCCTGGGCAGGAAGAGCACTGAAACCCAAATGCTTCCAATTTTGGTAATGTTAATAAATCCACATAATAAGGTCCAGAAAGAGAGAATGAAAACATTGTTTAAAACAAGGGATTTGCATGTCAATTCCCCTCTCTATCTCCCAACCTGCTAATACAAGGATCATCAATCACGCCTCTGCCCAGCTAACTGGCAAGCTTGGGAACACAACACAGTGTGCTTGCTCAATAAGAGGATGCCTCACTATTATTCCACCTCTTCTGGTGTGGGTAAGCAAGAAAAGAGAAGCACAGGATAAACACTATCAGTCATTAGGTATTTCTGAGACCCTTCCACAGAGCTGGGAGAGGAGCAGGTTCTCATTAAATGTTGCTCAATTCAATGCCAACAGCCAGAAGACCTTGCAAAATATGAAACTGTTCCAGACAAAGGACCTTTATCTGGACCTTTTCCTCTAAGAGGAATATTCTCTCGAATTCCCCCTTAGGTATCTTATCTGCGTCTCCATTTAAGAATGAGCTCCATGACTTCAGGGCCTGTGTGCTCTATTTCTTTGTACCCTGATCACAGGGGTCAGTAAGAATTCCTCCAATAAGTGCTCCCACAGCTCCATTTGAAAGGATACATCTTGTCCTATCTACAACTACATGCCGCTGTCTTGCTAAACAGGCATCCAACAGAATAGCTCATGATGCACTGGATGCAATACCAAGAAGATACTGATTCACATCCTTGGTTTTTATAGCAAATTAAGCTGAAACATATCTGCCATTGAAGTGGGTCACATCACACTAGGAATATAATAACTATTCTTGCTGCTACCCAATTCGTTCTTGCCTCCCTGAGTGAAAAATGTCAAGACCAGCAAGTTTTGAAAGTTTACATGTGCTGTAACAAAAGAAAACATGCAGATACTTCCTGGTAATTGTTCTGAACATATCAATATATACTGCTGGTAACTTTTTAAGTTTAGGAAAGTAAGCTAACTAAAAAGATACATATTAGCAGCTTCTCATATAAAATATAAAAGATTTTCCAAAGTAATCTCAAGGATTTTAATTTATCCCTAATTTTTTTTAACAAAATACTTATTTAAAAAATTATCTATTTGCATCTACTTGAAAGGTAAAACAACAGAGAAATGAGAGAATGAGAGATTTCTCATCTTCTGGTTCACTCCCCAAATGACCACACAGCCAAGGCTGAGCCCAGCCAAAGCCTGGAGCCTAGAACTCCATTTTGGCTTCCATGTGGATGGCAGGGGCCCATGCACTTCAGCCATGATCCACTGTCTCCTAGGATGCATTAGCAGGAAGATGGACAGGAAGCGGAGTAGCCAGACTTGAACCAGGTTCTCCAATAGGAAATGTGTGTTAACCTGCAGCACCAAAATGCCCACTCCAATCCTTAACTTCCTGAGTGTAAGTCACAACATTATATCACAAAGCAATGGGTTTATTTTACTGACATACCCATAAATGTAACACTTAAACGCTTTATGTCAAAAATACAGATAAGCAATTTGTCCTAGAAACTCACTACAAAAAGATCTTTTGTTTTATGAAATACATACTACATCTTTCTTTTAAAGATTTGTTTATTTTAAAGTCAGAGTTACAGAGAAAGAAGAAGGAAGAGAGAGAGAGAGAGAGAGAGAGAGAGAGAGATCTTCCATCTGCTGGTTCACTCCCGAGATGGCTGAAATGGCCAAAGACAAGAGCCAGGGGCTTCAACTGGGTGTCCCACATGGGTGGTAGGGGCCCAAGTACTTGGATCATCTTCTGTTGCTTCCAAGCCACTAGCAGGAGCTGGATCAGAAGTAGAACAGCTGGGACACAAGCCAGTGCCCATACAGGATGCCAGCACTGCGGGCAATGGCTTTGCCGGCTATGCCATAACACAGGCCCCATGCTATATACTATCTTATACAACATGCTATCCACATGGATGGTAGGAACTCACTGAGCTAATAGTGCAAAGTAACATTATGTGGAGGCAGTGGGTAGAGAACATGCAAGTAGTGGTGGAGAGGGCGGGAGAAACCAGCACACTGCAACACTGGACTCCCTGCCAACAAGGGACTCCAGAGGGAAGCTGAGAGGAGATTCATTTATTAGGATACAGTTGCCCCACTTGTAGCTGCTGCCACTTGATGGTAGTATATATATACAAGGGAAGTTTAAGAAGCTCATGGAAAAGTAGACTTATGAGTTTACTTTGGTGCAAAACATTTTCAAAATCCATGCATATCAAGGGTATCTTAAAAGTTCATCTAAAGGCATATTTGGGGTAAAAAAAACTCTGCATAGATCTCAAAATTCAAAATAGACTTCTCTAAGTTCTATTTTTCCAGGAGCTGTCTGTAAGTCCCCACATGCAAGGCATGGGAATGACAGAGAGCAGGTTTTTAGAAAACTATCTAATCAAAAATGTTCCTGGGAGACAGGGACTGAAAGGTGGATCAAGTTGTACAGGGCATAGCAGAAGGCTGCAAGCGATGCTACACATTCCCATTTGGACCAGTGCACCCTCCAGCCACACATTTCTCTGCAACAAAACCCTAACACGGCAGCAGGCATCCTTGGCAGTGACTGATAATCCTTGCCAGAGTTTCAGCTTATTTGATGCTCTGAAGAGCCAATTTCAATCCTACCAACTTTTTCTTCAAGACTTTTCCTCTTCTGATCTGCTGGTATAAACATTTCTGTGTGTCTCCAAGGAAAGACTTACATGGAATAAAGGTCAAGTGTTGTAACATACTCCTGAGCTAATTCAGCAAAGTTGGGAGCCAATTTTCTTTTGTGAGTTAATGTGAAAACAATCAAATACCATGATCTACAGGAAGCTTTTTAAGGATTTCCCCCCTAACTCCACATGTCAAAAATGACAGTATTACGCATGTCCAATTATTTCTAAGGACCATATAAATTTACACTACACACTCTGTTCTGCCTCCATTCATCTCCCTCAGGCGGGGGAATCCCCTACTGCATCAAGGGATAAAGGGCACAGTCTTTTGTATTGTTCCATAAACAAGTCCTCCCTTCCCTGTGCAAGTCTCTCCTCTTCCTTACAATGACTTCTTTATCTTCCACAAGTCAAGTGTACAGTATGTGCTCCATTCCCCAACTAAAACTAATACACACAAATTCACCATCTCTTTCCCTTTAATGTTCATTCAGATGACCCGTTGACAAAGGAAATCCCACAGGCACAGGCTTACATGTTGCACAGTCTTTCACAGAAACTTGACAAGTGGCTGGTTTAAAGCAAAACCAGTCCTAAAGGCAACCATTGGCAAAGGCCAAAAGGAATCCAAATGACACTCTCTTGCAACCACAGTGGTACAACATTTTTGCTTCAAGCATCACAACCCGACCATTTCCCAAAACCGCAGCTTATTCCTGATTTAGAAAAGTAAAGTTCACGACTCACTAAAGTACACAACTCCAGCCAGAGAGCCCTAGTGCCTTTTCTAAGTCTAGCAATGACACAGTGTGCAGACCAGAACCCCACGTTGCTCAGCTCCACGTCGTCGACGGGCCACCGGTGACCACCTTCTCCACATCACAGACAACTGACATCCTCAAAGATAATGAATGCGTCCCTCTTGAGCCGTGGTTTACTAGATAAGAACAAATGGCTTAACACACAGTATCCCCGAGGAAGGGCTGCACTCAACTCTCCGCTCGTGCGATAGAATTGCTGTATCCCCAAAGTGCATCTTTAGGTGAGCTGATTCTCTCACGTTGCAGCAGTCTGCTTTCCCAAAAGAGGCAAGAACAGGAACCTGAAAGGCCCTAGTGAGGGTTCTCTTGGCACAGGAAGAATGCTATCAACAGGGAAAACACAATCGCGCGGAATGTCTGGACTAGGTTCCTTTGTAACCCTTAAACAGCACTTCCCAAACCAGTGCACAGCTCAGCAATTCAGTCTCCTCTGCAGGCATTCTGAGAGAACTCAAACACTCTAGATATATAAAGTGTGTTAAGAAATATTGGAATAGCTCCCTTTCTCCCAGCGGGACTGGTATTTTTTCTTCACCTTAGAAGGAGGCAAATCATGCTAATCCTGAGAAGAGAGATGGGCACTGGTCTGGAAAGGAACTTGACAGAAATCCAAAAACCCCTTTTGGCCAAGACATGGAGGGTAAGCCTCTTGTGTGTGCATTTCCCTGGATGTCACATCCCAACACCTGTTTAGTTCGAGCATTTCAGTAATTCACCAATCTCGGAAGAATTATGCGAGAAAACTCTCCATGACTCCCAAAGTTTTCTCATTGCAGTTTGAGAAAACAGCACCATGTCCTACCCCAGACTGTCCTACGAGGGGACATTCTCCCTTCCGTGATGATGGTTTTCCATAGAACTCCACACAAGTCACACGAGTGGGTGGATGTGAAGAAGGGGAAGAGAACACCGAGGATGGATCACAGCCACTCGATCTCTCTCGGAAAGACGTGTTCTAAGCTGCACCTACTTGGGACCGCATTTTTATTTTAGAAATGCAAACCAGTGAAGGGTGAATTCCAATCCCAGGACCAAAAGAAAAAAATAACCAGATGGAGGCAAAAATCATGAAGGGAAACCAGTGACAGAGACAGAGAATTCTATAGGACAAGCTCTTAAAAATGTTTAAAAAAATTTTTTTAAAGTCACCTTTTCGGGGCTGGGTTCTGTATATCCAGTTCTCATCGTCAGTTCCCACCTGCTGCCCGCACACCGACAGCTCACCGTCACTGCGGAACAGCCTCTTTGTCTGCTTGGACAAGGAGGAGAAATTTATCCAACTCACAGCACGTGAGAGAGACGCAGAATTTGGCTTCAGTCTGAAGGAACCCGAGGAGCCTTCCTTTTTCATCTTCTTTCACATCAAAATCCACAAGAGAGACAAAGGACAGCCCCTGGAACAAACCGCTCCGGGTTTTCTAATTGCCCAGGTCGACCCTGCTCCTTCCCTCTTCTGCAGACAAGGCTGAGAGCTGGGCAGGACCTTGGGCAAGAACCCTGCTTCTGTGTCACCCGGTTAAAAAAGCATGGGAAAGGGAGCCGGGAAACCAGAAAAATAAAAAGTTCCACCCTAGCCACATTGTGCTACTCAGTTTGCAGACCAGGGCTATCCACGGCCAAAAACAAAAATAAAAATAAATACGAGTTCAGTTCTAACAACAAAGCAGGGTGTTCATTTCAGGCGCACTTGTCAGCACTTTGCAAAGAGCAGAACCACGGTACTCCAATGCTCCAGGGCGTCCCTAGCACCCCAAACTGCAGCTCTGCTCTTCTCCCAGGCATCATTCCCCACCAGGGCAGCAAGCCAAGCGATGGGGCAGAAGCAGAGCAAGCCTCAGTGCCCAGCCAGGTCCGCCGTTTCAAGTTCACCCACACAGGTTACTTGGGGGAAATTAAAGAGTTCAGCTCACTTGTCCCAGCACAGCGCAGAATCATAAACCGCCCACTTGCCCTCTTTCCTGGCTGCCCTGTGAAACGCCCGACCGCCCAGGAGCCCGCAGGACTCCACAAACAATAAAACAGGCTGCGTGGCTGTGGCTGGGATTACAGAGTGAGGGCTCCCGTGAAAGGCGATAGGCCTGCCCAGCACCGAAGGCGCCCCATTGGCCACAGAAAACCCCGCCTCTCCAACAGTCAGCCCCACCCCGCCGAAGCGGCTCAAACTTCGGAACTACAGCAAAGCCAAGGAAATACAAGTCTGTGCGGTGGACAGACTTCTGGGGATGACAAATCGCTGCACGATGAGATTTCTGGGAAGGTCAGGATTTGGGGAAAGGGTTGAGGGCCGTGGAGTTATACGTACTGCCGCAAGCCTGGGTGGGGTTAGGCAATGTTACCGTCAAGGGACATACACTTCCACAGAGAATGAAAGGCAATGATTTCTCTGCCAGCTTTCACCAAAGGTGCAAAGCAGCCATTTGTGCACCTGCTCTGGGAACCGTGGCCTCCCGGTTGGCAGCCCAGGGGACAATCCCTCCCTTGCTCTGATTATGCTATCAGGGACAGCCATCTTCTACAGCAGGAGGCCAGGGCCATTAGCTGCAGGCTGCAGCCCCAAGCCTCCCTTTGGAAATAATCTAAACCATATCCTGCAGTGCATCTGGGTGCAGCATTTCCCCCAAGGCCAACATAATTCCAGGTCCCAGGGGTGTTTTCCACCTAAGAGGTGGTCAGCATTCCCTCCCCCAAACTGCTATTCAAAGAAGGTGCACAGGCAGAGAACCAGGCCCTCCTCACTCTGCTTTACTCAGCATCAACCAAACAGACTAAAACCAACAAGTTTGATAGAAAACGATCACCAATTACGAGTTACAAATGCAGGATTTTGCATCCTACATCTAATCCACTGAGATTTGAAGAAAATGGTGCAGGTGAACCAGGGTTGGAACAACTGTAGGAGCAATGCACGGAGCAGAGTACTCCCAGGATGGGCCACTCACACCACGCCGGGGAAACAGACACCCAGGGCACAGAGATGAACTCAGCTCAAGAGGGAAGAGAGCCTGTGGTTTAAGTCTCTCCTGTTACAGAGGGACTCAGGCCAGAGAAGGGATGTGCACACCTAGTGTGGCACAGAAGAGGCAGTAACAGGGATCAGGTCGTGTCAGGTGACATCATGGTCAGAGCTCACTACTTGCCTGGAATGCCTCCAGCATGGCCAAGCGCTCTGGGCCCTGCTTAGCTCTCCAATCGTGATGTTACCTCCATCTGACTGCTGTTATCAAGAGCAGAAATGAGGGACCAATGCTATGGTGTAGCAGGTAAAGGCGTCGCCTGCAATGCCGGCATCCCATATCAGTGCCGGTTGGAGTCACAGCTGTTCTACTTCTGATCCAGCTCTTTGCTATGGCCTGGGAAAGCAGTAGAAGATGGCCCAAGTCCTTGGGCTCCTGCATCCACATGGGAGATTTGGAAAAAGCTCCAGACTCCTGGCTTTGGATCAGGCCAGCTCCGCTGCAGCCATTTGGGGAATAAATCAGCAGATGGAAGACACATGCTTTCTCTCTCTCTGCCTCTGTAACTCTGCCTTTCAAATAAATAAATAAACCTTAAAGAAAAAAAAAAAGAACAGAAATAAATGATGGGCAGACCTTTGTCTTAGTAGTTAACATGTGGCTTGGATGCCTGCATCCCATGTCGGAGTGCCTGATTTGAGTTCCTGTTCCTCACTACTCCATTTCTGATCCAGTTTCCTGCAAAGGCACATCCTGAGAGGCAGCAAGTGATGGTTCACATACTTGGTTTCCTGCTACCTTTGTGAGAGACCCAGATGAAGTTCTAAGCTTCTGGCTCTGGACTGTCCCAGCCCCCAGTGCTACAGCACTGGGGGAGTAAAAAAACAGATTGAAGATCTCTCTCTCTCTCTCTCCCGCCCCCTTCCCTCCCTCTCTTTCTCCTTCTCTCCCTTTCAAATAAAAAGAAAACTTTTTAAAGTGTTTTTTAAGGCTGGCGCCGTGGCTTAACAGGCTAATCCTCCACCTTGCGGCGCCGGCACACCAGGTTCTAGTCTCGGTTGGGGCGCCGGATTCTATCCCGGTTGCCCCTCTTCCAGGCCAGCTCTCTGCTATGGCCCAGGAAGGCAGTGGAGGATGGCCCAAGTCCTTGGGCCCTGCACCCGCATGGGAGACCAGGAGAAGCACCTGGCTCCTGCCTTCAGATCAGCACGATGCGCCGGCCGCAGCGGCCATTGGAGGGTGAACCAACGGCAAAAAAGAAGACCTTTCTCTGTCTCTCTCTCTCACTATCCACTCTGCCTGTCAAAAAAAAAAAAAGTGTTTTTTAAAAGGCATGGAAAATGGGATTAAGAGATGTTTATTTAAAGAAAAAGTAGTAGAAATTATATAATTACACTTAATACCTGTGATGAATATCAAAGTTCAAGTATGCAGTACATTCTTTCTGACTGAAAGATACTTTTGAGAATCTCAAAATATAAAATAGAAAGTAAAAAACAAAACAAAGCAAAAAGACCATATCACCAGAAAATACAGAAATACTCTCAGGGCTGTGGACCATTCTAGTTTCAGGAGGTTTTCTCCTCAACTGCATCGATGCACACTCTCAGGGTCCATTAACTGCAAGCAAGGAACACGATTCTCTCCTCCTGTTGTTTGCATCCTAAACTTGCATTTAAACTTCTTTTTTGGCTTGTCTATTTATTTGAGAGACAGAGAAAGAAAGCTTCCACCCACTGCTGCATGCCCCAGATGCCCACAAGAGCCAGGGGACCAAAGTCAGGAGCCAGGAACCTAATTACCTGAGCTACTCCACTGACTCCCAGGACCTGGGCTAGCAGGAAGCTAGAGTCAGGAGCCAGAGCTGGGAGTCAGCTGCAGGTACTCAGGAGACTCAGGCATCTCAACTAGCATCTTAACCCCTAGGCCAAACTCCTGCCCCTGTAGCTGCATTTTTCATTTAGAAACACCAAAGTGTTGCAATAAACCTGTGCTGTTCTGGAGGTGCCAGAAGTGCTGTTGATTGCTTTGCTCACCTCCTCGCCTGCAGTGTGCACACACACAGCAGCAAAGTTGAATGGCGCCATGAGGAACCAGTCTGTTTTCCTGCAATGCCCTCACCACTGCATACTTCCGGGAAAGAGCTGATGGGACGGGCTAGAGGCAAATTCACTGCCAAGCCACACAGAACAATAACTGGTCCACTCAGGGAATAGACTCTCGACTCTTCTCCACATATGCTGGGTTTACAGAGTCAGTGTTCCCATGAATCTCAAGAATTGTGGATACATTTGCACAGCAACTGATTCTCCATCTCCAAGCTGGCCCATGTTTCTATAGACTGGCCCTTTAAATCTTTATTCACTCAAGAGGAAGTCAAATAAATTAACAAATTTAAAATTGGCTCAGAGTCCCCCTTAACCAAGATAGAAGAGAATGAGCTAAATCTGCTGGAAATATTTATATTTTAACCATCCATGTTAGATATGAACTCCAGCTCACTTAGAAAATCCAAAGTGGTCTGCTTGAGAAGCTATTGCTTTCTCTTGAAGTATGTTTATGTAGTAGCACAATAATATTGTACTACATAAACATATGTAGTACAATAAACCACCCATTTGGATTACCCTCGACTGTCAGGCCAGGGGCGAGCAAGCTGGGCATGGCCACTTTGTGTCCTGCACGTCTAGTGTTTCTTTCTCTGCTCATCTTCACAGTAACCCTAGAGTGGGATAACTCTACTTTCACAGTGCAAGTGCTTTTTTTCCAAATAACCACAGCTATAATCTTCAAAGTAATAAAGCATCTTAATTTAACCATTTTTCCCCCATGAAAATCTACACCAAATACACTCCACCCAGACCTTTTAGAAAGACAGGCGAACAGATTTTCTCCATGTTCCTGACTGTGCTGGGCCCTCCCACCTCCCCTCTCACAGTCAGGCTGTCAAACTGAAACTTCTGCTGTCATCACATGTGCCAATAGCTGCTCCCTCCTACCACTTGGCCACTGCAGAGCTGCAGGCACCAGGAGATCAGAGAATTCTATGCAATGTGGGAACCTGAAGAGGGCTCGGGAAGAAAACGCATAGCTTTAGCAGAAGGGCTTTGTCACAGCTGCCTCCTGGCCAGCACGCCTGTCCCTTACTTGTGGAACGGGAGCACAGGGGTTGACGTGGCTGGAGGAGCTGCGCTGGGGAATGACTCCCAGGTGGGTCTACACCATGTTGATAATCAATTGCCTCTTTTAAGTATTTAGCGCTTGAGGATCATTTACTCATGACTACTAACTGAACGACAGGAAATTACTCCATACTATTACAGGAATGATTTAAGCAAGAATGTTTAAAGAAAAGTTCATTGCAAAAACTGAAAGGCACCAGAATCTGTTACTAAGGAAAGTTCTAGAATCATCTTTGAAAATTCCTGGGTCAAATACCCATTAATTTGGAAAATTGAGGTTTCTACCACTGTCAAAGGGATAGATTGAATATATTTGGGAAGCCCTTGCCAAAAGGCACAATATTTCATGTTTGAATACACACCAGCATCCTTAAAAAGGAATTTCACTTACATGAAAGTTTGTGATGGAATAAAAATTACTAAACATGACAGGATATAGGATTAGCAAAACCTTTCTACCCTAATCAGGCATGTAATTGCTCAACTTGCCATCTGTGTAACATGCCAGCCAAGAGTACAGTAGGAACTCACTGCAAGTGCCATCAGTTTTTTTTTTTTTTTTTTTTTTTTGCCTCCAAGGCCACAAATGAGCATTGTGACTTTTACATTCCATGTGTACCTCATCTGCTCTGTGAAACTTAGAAAGGAGAGCGCCGGACACAGAACCTTGCTGTTGGAGACCAAGGCTGGACTGGCAGAGTTGGTGGGGCCAACAGGCTGGCTTGGCTGAGAGTGGGGTGCACAAACAGCAGGCTTGGGAAGCAAGACACAGAGCACCATGGAGAGCCAGCAGCCTGGGTAACTGTGTCAGCTCCAGGGCGCCGGGGGCCCCAGAGGCAGGGGTGGAGTATGGCCCCTATCATGTTACTACCCAAACCTCCCCGCAACCCACAGGGACCTACAGCTTCCAGCATGGGGTACAGAAAGGCTTCCAACCGTCATCCCCTGTGAATAATTTAAGAGCAGATTTACATGGAAACCTTCTATGGTGATTTGCCACACTAACAATGAGTGCTTATCTCATCATCTAAAAGTAAATACTTTGAGCCAGACATTTATCACCAAAAATAAAACAAAACAAAAAACCACACCAGAAAACCAACCACCCCAGGGCCACAGCCAACAAACTCCCCACAGGACACTAAATCCTCCTTCCCTCATTTACCGCCCTACCTGCCCCCCATGTTCAAGGAATTAAACCACTCAGGAAAGAAGTCATGGGAGACAAAGCACAGCCAAGCCCCTGCTCAGGCTGTCGATATTTAAAAGCAAGAAAGGCACTGTCATTTCATTAAGCCCGGGTTCTAAAAGCCATAGCTAGAGACCGTCGCATGGAATTGATGGTGTTGTTCCCTTCTGCCAGCCAGATTAAATGTGGACATTGGTATTTATGTATCAGCACAAGCTAAATTCCACTCTTCAAAGCCTCCACATCCAAAACAGGCTCTGAACAGAGCTGACATCCTGAGCCTGTGCCACACTGTTCCCAGGGGTGCATTTGATACGGGGACAATATGGCAGAGCATCCATGCCCTACTCTCTGGGGGGCTGCGCGCTCTGCAAAGAGAAGGGCTGTCAGGGGCTTAGCGAGCCACGGACAGCCCAGCTTGCCCAAGGAAATGTCCCCAGTCCTTGCAAGAGAATGCCCCTGAAGCTGAATATCAATACTGAAATTCTTCTAAGTCCAAGGCAAACTTATCTGAGGATAGAAATGAAATTCCAAATAAATGAACATTTTTTAAGTCATGGATTCTCCTGCATCTTTCCCATAGCCTGCTCTCCCCCCATTGCCATTGTTACTTTTTCCTACTGACTTTACTAGTTTTTGGCAAACTCTGCTAAGCAGATAAACCACAGGAGATCTTATTGAAGTGCAGAGTTTGGGGGCCAGAGCTTGGCTTAGCGGGTAAAGCTGCCACCTCCAGTGCCAGCATCCTATAAGGACATCAGTTCAAGTTCCAGCTGCTCCACTTCCAATCCAGCTCTCTGCTATGGCCTGAGAAAGCAGCAGCAGATGGCCCAAGTCCTTGGGCCCCTGCACCCACATGGGAGACCCAGAAGAAGCTCCTGGCTCCTGGCTTTGGATCGGCACAGCTCCAGCCATTGCAGCCAACTGGGGAGTGAAACAGCAGATGGAAGATCTCTCTCTCTGCCTCTGCCTCTCTGTAACTCTGACTTTCAAATAAATAAGTCTTTTTTAAAAAAAAAAAGTGCAGAGTTTGATTTAGGCCTAGGGACCAATCTGAAATTCTTAACTCCTAAGGACAATACCCAGGTGATGCCATTCTCTGCACCATGCCCCAGTCAGCACAATGCCAGACTATACCACCCCTCAGGCCAGGGGCACTGTGCACCTGCCTATAGCACCTTACACACAGCTGGCACACCACAGAGGCCGCTGGGCAGAAGAACAACCCACGCACTGCCTGTTACCTCTTTGTTTGGGTCTTAGGTGTTTCAGAACCAGGAGGTAGTCAGACCTTCCTGCCACCACTCCTCAATCCTAAATGCCAGAGAGCAAAACAGGTGAACAGTATGTGACCGGAATGACAGCGTTGTTACACAGAAACTCTTAAGACTGAAGAATATTTGAAAGTAGAGGATTTACTGTGTTACCATAGATGCAAGCCCAAAAAAAGGACCAGAAGTTGGGACAAGGTCCCACCTTGACCCACCATGGGGCAAAACAGCGGTCGGATATACATTCCACACACCTCAGAGCCCGGAGCACTTGTAATGATAATCTTGGGAGGAAAACACTGAACCTACATGGGCTGCAGATGGGAGGGGTGGGATAACTGTAAATGGGGAGAGTTTTGTGACAGGGCGGTCACTACAGAGAACTACTTACTGCCTCTGCACTAATCTGAAGATATGGCAGTATGGGCTTTGGTTTTTATTTCTATGCTTGTTTTTAAATTTTCCTTTATTTATTTATTCTGTTTGAAAGGCAAGGAGACAGAGACAAAGGAGAAGACAAGGAAAGAGAGACACAGGGAGAGATCTCCCATTTGCTAGGCTGCTCTCTGAATGCCCACAATAGCCAGGGCTGGGCCAAGCCAAAACCAGGAGACTGGAACTCAGTCTGGGTCTCTAACATGAGTTAGAGCCATCACCGGCTACCTCCGAGGGTGTGTGCCAGCAGGAAGCTGGAACTCAAACTCGGGCATCCTGACATGATACCAGAGCGCCAAGCGGCATCTTAACCACTACGCCAATGCCACCCCAGCCTGGGATTTTTGAGTCAAGGTTTTAATTTAATACACATCCAGGAATACAGAATCTTTTTTGTTGCTGTTTTTAGCTTGTAGCTATTAACTGATTAACTCCCTTCTCTCTCCCTTTCTTCATCCTCCTTACAATTAAATTTAGGATCTCTTGGAAGCTTTCTTTTATTAGAACTAATAACAAGCTTCCATTACTCATATGCTTTGAGAAGAGAGAAGGCTGTTAATAGATACTAGATACTTTCCTTAGTTTGTTAGGATATCTACTTCCATCCACCAAAACTCCAGAATCTGGTGATCCAGCCCCAAACCCCAAGCAATCAACAGGGAGCCAAACTCTGAAAAGCAGCCTGCATTTCACCTGGTACTGCGCACACACAGCAGGACCTCCCGGGTTCCACCAGGTACACTGACCTGCTCTGTGGTAGTGGAGAAATTCTCACATCAGTTTTACTGGGTAAATGTCTAAGGCAAATAATGTGTCAGTCAATCTTAAGTGACCTTGCAAAGAGTTTATTTAACTCTATCTTTAAAATTACATTCTGTATGCCTCTACAGAGCCCAGTGGCTATGAAAGGTAACAATCCAGCCAATCTTTATTGCACAACATTCTACTACACATTTGATGTTGCCGATACCACACTGATTCCACTGAACCAGATAAATCTTATCTCTGCCAATATAAGTTAACAGAATTGGGCATCAGTATGTAAAATTCTTTATCCCTGTCACCCAGTACCCAAATTCAGGTCTCCAAACAAGGAAGGAGATAGAAATGCAAACTTAGATATTTAGGATTATTGCAACTTCCCAGGCATCTGCTTGCATCAGTTTTCGAGTCATCTGCAGAGAAGGGAAAGAGCCCAGATGAAGGGATTAGTTCAAATATTTATTGATCCCCTGCTAGGAAGTCAACTAGACAGGCTGCTGCAACAGCACAAAAGAGCCTTGCCCCAGAGAAGTTCAACTTGCACAGTTACTTTCAAGGAAAGGCCAAAAAGGACATCCACAAATCAAGTGGGGGCTTTGAGTCATGCCTCTGGGATCTGCAAGGCTTCTCCCCGAGGAGAAACACTCCTTGAGCTGAGCTTTCTAGTGGTCAGGGAGGTCTGGCCAACCACTGGTGTCTCAGTAAACCAGTTCTCGCGGTTGGAGGCAGACGACGTGGGAAGCCCTGATTTGAAGCGTTTCCCAGTTTCCATGATGTAGATTCCCCACCCCACACCTCAACCCCACACCAGTTTAAAGCTATGAACAATTTGCAGCCAGCCCGCTAAAACCTGGAACATTTAAGAATGGGCTCTCGCATCTCAAGTCTTGTACCTCCTGGCTCCAGTATAACACTGAGTTTGGCCAGCACGGGAATTTGGTAAGCACAATCATTGGGTAGAAAGCCTACAGCCCCATAAGCACTAAGTTTTTCATGTTAGTAAGGGTAGGGAGAGATCAATCTACACGTTACCTTCTATGGAAAAAGGAGTGAAGATGTGAGTGAGCATATTGGGATGGGCAGATTACCCTGGGTGCTCTGTGTAGCCCAAAATGCAAACTACACCAGGTCCTTGGTAAGAGGGAAGCAGAGGAAGACTTCAGGCAGGACAGGAAGAGACACAGTGATCTCAGCCCCAGAGGGTCAAGTGATTTTGCCTCCAGAGCTGGAAGAAGGGAGGGATAGAGTGTCCCAGAGGCCTGTGGAGGGAGTGCAGCCCTGCCTCCCCAGATTTCAGACTTCCAGCTTCTGGAGAGTCCAGACGGGATAAATGTCCATTGTTTTAAGTGACCAGGTTTACGATAGTTTTTGGCACCAGTCGATGGAAACCAAAGCACAGAGTTTTGCAACCTGCTCTCTTTAAGCGTTTTTACACATTTTGTAAGAATGCTGAGTCTTTTGGCACTCTTGTAACTTTTCAAAATTTCTAATTCCATTTCAGCCATTTGTTTCCGTGTATCTATAAATGCAAAAGTTGGAAAAACATGACCCAATAGGAGAGTAGTTGAAACAGCCTAAATTATCAACCATGAGCAAATAAATTTCTGCTTCCCCCTATTTTTATTTATTTAAAAATAAATCTGGTAAGGATCTGGAAGCATGCGTACCAAGTGTTCTGAATCACTGACACTGGGTTTTGACTTACAGTGTGAACTTAGGCTCTTACCACTTGAGTCTTTTTAAAAGATGTACTTATTTATTTGAAAGGCACAGTGACAGCCTGTGGGGGCTGGGGGTTGGAGAGGGGAATACTTCCATCAGCTGGCTCATTCCCCAAATGCTTGCAGCATCCAGGGCTGGGCCAGGAATCCCTCCAGGTCTCTCACATGAGTGGCAGAGGTTGGCCCATCATCTGCTGCTTTCCAGGATACACATTAGCAGGGAGCTGGATCAGAAGCGGGATGGCTGGACTCAAGCCAGACACATGGGATGCGGGTGTCCCAGGCAGAGGCTAAACAGGCTCTGCCACAACACCTGGCTCTTCTGAATCTTTCCGTCTCTGTCATATGAGCATGCTTTGAACGGGGTGGGGGAGGGAGAGAGTTCTAAAGGATCAGAGGTTTTGGGGTTTGAATTCTGAGCTCTAAAACTTCAACTTCAAGCCAATGACACCTACTTTGGTGATTTGGGAATGTTTTTGGTTTGGTGTGAAGCAGGTCTTGACACAATGAAAAATGCTACTGTGTCAGCCACAGGGGCCTTCACTTGAAGAATAATTCTGAAACAATTGTAAACACGTTGATGGAACATAATATATCACCTTTGGTTACTTCAGAGGACATGACACTTCCTCAAGCCCCAAAAACTCGTTGTCCCCTAGGAAATAACTGGGTAAAAATCCGAGAGAATATTTTAAATGTTTAAAAGGTGGGATAAAGAAACTTTGAGAGGCCAGCACTGCGGCGTAGTGGGCTAAGCCACCATCTGTGATGCAGGCATTCCATATGTCACTGGTTCGAGTCCCAGCTGCCCCACTTCCAATCCAGCTCCCTGCTAATGTGCCTGGGAAAGCAGCGGAAGATGGCCCAACTGCTTGGACCCCTGCACCCATGTGGGAGATGCAGAGGAAGCTCCTGGCTCTTGGTTTCAATCTGGCCCAGCTCTGGCCATTGCAGCCATTTGGAGGTGAACCAGTGGATGAAAAACTTCTCCTTCCCTCTCTCCCTCTCTATCTTTCTCTGCAACTCTGCCTTGCAAATAAAATAAATAAATAATAAAAAGAAACTCTGAGAAGTTGTTAAAGCACTGAGCACACAGTGGTAAGGGCCCATTTGTTTCCAGTCACTCTGCTCCAGAGCTCTTTCTGCCACCTTGGCAAGCGTAAGGTCAGAGGGGAGGGACCACAGACAGCTCCATTCTCCCACTCCCACTTCAAGCACACTTCTGAAGTTATGCTGGGAAAGTCAAATGAAAAATAGAAACACAGTACTAACTCAACACGAGGGCATTTCCAAGGGTTCATGGAAAGTGAGTACTATGAAAAACTATACAGAGATTTCATATTTTGCAACAAAATAAATTTATCTTTTAGCTCCATTTATCTACAACTTTTTAAAGCTCCCTCATAGACATGAGCTTTCTACCATTTTACCATTTATTTATACACTTTTGAAAGGCAGACAGAGGCAGAGAGAGGGAGGAGAGAGAGATCTTCCATCTGCTGATTTACTCTTCAACTGCCTGCTACAGTCAGGGATGGGGCAAGCTGAACACAATCCTGGACTCCCACATGGATGGCAAGGACCCCAGTACTTGAGCCATTATCTGTCTGTCTGTCTGTCATCTGAAAGGCAGAGAGAAAGAGATCTCCCATTTACTGCTTCACTCCCCCAAATGCCTGTAACAGACAAGTTTGGGCCAGGCTGAAGGCAGGACTATGAAACTCAAGCCTGATCTTCCACACGGGTGGCAGGGACCCAATTTCTTAGCCACTACCAGCTGCTTGCTTGGGTGCACATTAGCAGGATGTTGGAATCAGAACCAGAGCTGGATTTGAACCAGCCACTTCACTGTAGGCTGCAGGCATCCCAAGCAGTGTCTTAACCACTGGGCCAAATGCTCACTCCATTTTAAATCACCCATATGACTCTTATGTCTGTATTAATATAACTTACAACATTGAGCCTGGCAGTTAAGACGCCTGTGTCCCATGTCCTCCAGTGCCTGGGTTCAGTTCCCAGCTCTAGCTCCTACACCAGCTTCCTGCTACTGCAGACGCTGGGAGGCAGTAGCGATGGCTCCAGTAGCTGAGTTCTTACCACTCACATGGGAGACCTGGACTGAGGTCCTGGGTCCTGGCTCCAGCCCCAGCCCCAGTATTTGCCATTGTAGGAATTTGGGGAGTAAACAAGTAAAGTAGCAGATGACAGCTCTGTCTCTCTGCTACTCCAACAGTAATTAATTAATTTAAAAGTTAACAGTTTGTCATATCTGCTTCAGATATTTAAAAATTAAAATAGGAAAGGCAGAAGTTCCTCCTTTTCCCTGTGTCCCTGCAGAAATTATTATTCTAAATGTGCATCATACCCCAAAATATTTTTTCACACTTTTCTACATACTTGCATGTTCATCAACAAGACACAGGACTGTTTTGTGTGTTTATATTTCATAAAAAATATTATACTGCCCAAGCCGCCCAAGCCATCTTTAAAGTTATAGATACAGAACAACCCCCAAAACTGGGTCCTCTACACCAATCACTGACATCAGGGTGGGGGGGGGAGAAAGGAGACGTTTGTTGCAACTTGAGGAGTAAGGGGCCAGGCAGCCATTGCTTCTTTCCCAGGTTCCTGGGAAGCTTCTTATGGGCCGAGGTCAGGATGAGTGGTACGTGTTCAGCCACGTCCAGGTTGCTGGTTGCCCACTGATGCTCCTTGCTTTCCTTTGATCAGTTGGAGAAACCAAGTTCTTTTGGGAACTTTGATGATGGCCAAGTGGGCTTCGGTCAATCTGGGGTTACATGCAGGTGGAAGTTACTTTCTGCCCTGGACCTGGAATTTGCTGGAAAGAAAGCCCTGCCGACAGTAGTGACCATCGAAGTATCATCTGCTGGAGAAGCCTAGGATCCCCTGAGTCCCATGATTAGGACCTTGTGGGGACAGCTGCACCACTCCCTCAATTCAGAGTTAATCTTAGTAAGTGGTTGATTTGCCACCCAAAATGGCAGGGCAAGGACACAAAGCTAAGGGAAGGTGGTTAGGATATTAGGGCCTGATGGTATCTAGCAGCTGCATTTGAGGTGCTATCCAGGGGCTTGGTTTCATCACTTTTTTAAAAAGATTTATTTATTTACTTGAAAGGTAGAATTACAGAGAGGCAGAGGCAGAGGGAGAGAGGTCTTCTATCTGCTGGTTTACTCCCCAGATGGCTGCAATAGCCGGAACTGGGCCGATCCAAAGCCAGGAGCCAGGAGCTTCTTCCAGGTCTCCCACAGAGGTGAGTGCAGGGGCCCTGGGACTTGGGCCATCTTCCACTGCTGTCCCAGGCCATAGCAGAGGGCTGGATTGAAGTGGAGAAGCCAGGACTCAGACCAGCACCCATATGGGATGCTGGCACTGCAGGTGACAGCTTTACCCACTATGCCTCAGCACCATCCCTAGTTTCATTACTTGTATAAAATAAAAACTGTCCACCCACTCTGGAGATGAAGGAGGTACTTGGTTAAGTCTCATACACCAATCCCCTCGACCCTTTTGCTACAGCTTGGGAGAAGGAAAGGAGCCCCTCCCAGCAGGATACACCTGAAACTGCTCTCTGCCTTTACCCCATGTGCAAAGCAGCCTTGTATGTCTCTCCCACATACTGTGTCCATGACACTCTCATTGCAATGAGTGTTTTCCTAAAAACCTTAACAAATTTAAGCTCCCTGGGACACATGAAAATGTTGGGGCTCAGAACACCACCCCAAAACAGCACTGCAGGAGACCAGAAGCAGCTACCCCAGACCGTACTTCTTTGGTACAGCTTACACTGGTTCATCTAGGAAACTGCAGAGACAGAAGCTAAGAAGAGCTGTCCTTAATAAAAGATATTGGCCTGTGTAAAAGAAACCCCCACGATTAGAGTACGTGCACCAGGAAGAGAGCTGCTCCAGACAACTGTTTTGTTTTTTAGGATCTATTGATTCATTTGAAAGGCAGAGTTAGAGAGAGAAGGAGAGATATCTTTCATCTGCTGGTTCACTCCCTAAGTGGCCATAACAACCAGGTCTGGGCCAGACTGAAGCCAGGAAACCAGGAAATCCATCCAGGTCTCCCCTGAGGGAGGCTTAAACAGCAGACAGACTTAAACAGCAAAGACAAAAGCACCTGGGCTGTCTTCTGCTGCCTTCCCAGGCACAGTAGCAGAGAGCTGGATCTGAAGTAGAGCAACTGGGGTTCAAACATGGACTCGAGCCAGCACTCACATGGGATGCTGGCGTTGCCAGTGGTGGCTTAAACTGCTGTGCCACAAGGCCGGCCCCTCCAGGCAACGTTTATTGCCCAAGAGACTTAATCTGTGTAACACGACAACCTTTACCAATGTGTCGCCTTCCTGTAACTTGTGTCACCAGCAGCAGCCTTCAGAAGTCACAAAGCCCTGGCTCCTTTCAGCAGCCCAGGATGCCCAGGCCTCACTCCCCTGCTTCTTTGACTCTCACATTCTACGGGACTCCTATGTGTCCCTGGGGGATTGCACGTGGGTGCTCTCCTGTTGCTCTGTGTATGTCAACCTGATTCTGTGGCCCAAAGCACCCAGGAAGGCGAGAGGAAAGCATGCCCTCCTCCCTCCAAAAGCGTCACAAGTGGAATTACAACAGGTGCATCTTCATGTTTCTCTTCCGAGTCCCCTGTTCAAACACATCAGCATGGCCAGGTCTCCGGACAGACTTCACAATCTTCCAAGAAAAGATGGCCCTTTCCAGGACAAGTTACTCTGATAACTGACTCCTTTGAGTCTCACCATGCAATCACATTTGTCAGATTCCTGAACTCATCTGATAAAGATAAACCTAGAAAACAAGAGGCCTGAGTGCCCCTAAGACACTCAGAAAATTGAGCTTGAAACACTTATGCTGTAGGGTCAAAATGAGCCAGTTCAATCCAGAGAACTTCCAGTAATAGGCTACTCCAAGATATGCTATCGAAAAGAACTTCAAAGAAGGATGGAGAACTTCTACAGAACCAACACCAGGTCCTTTCTTCAGGGAGAGCTGGAGTGAGGGGACAGAGACTGGCAAGCACAAATGAAAGCTCTTGAGACTGAGAGAGCTCTGAAACAGTCAGGGGTACTGGGCCATGGTACATGCCAGCCAGGAAGAAAGACCCAGGGGCTGGCGCTGTGGTTCAGTGGGCTATAGCCCCACCTTGCAGCGCCAGCATCCCATACGGGTGCCAGTTCGAGACCCAGCTGCTCCACTTCCGATCCAGCTCCCTGCTTATGGCCTGGGAAAGCAGTAGACGATGGCCCAAGTCTTTGGGCCCCTGCATCCAAGTGTGAGACCTGGAAGAGAAGCTCCTGACTCCTGGCTTCAGACTGGCCCAGCTCCAGTCACTGTAGCCATTTGGGAATGAGGTGCCATGGCCAGCAGCAGCAAGGCTGGACAGCAGGTAGGAAAATGTCCACCAGACTTAAACAGCCAAAGCAAAAAATAGTGTTTGCATTGAGTCTGCACTGGCTCCAGGCGGGAGGGCCAACTGTAAGGAGATGAACTGCTGCTTCTGGCCTCCCAGGGACTGTGGGCAGGATGTGGGGGCACCTAGGGAGGTGCAGGATTAGAGAGTTAAGGTTATAACAGAAAGCCAGAACTAGAAAACAGTCTTTTTTGTTCTTTTCAGCCTCTGGCTGGTTCACTGGTTAACCTCTCATCCTCCAACCCTTATCTAACTTTAGGACATCTCAGAATTTCTCTCTTGTCAAAGGCTTTAGTTCTAGAGGAGCCCCATTCTAGTGTCCCTCTGCCACAGCCCAGCCACTGAAACACAGGAAGAGCCATGAAGTAACCAAGTGAGCAGGGAAGCACGCAGACATGTGGCTGTCAACATCCTTGACCTTCATGTCCGTGTTCAAACCCACCCAGGCCGAAGATGCCAGGGACTGGGTTGTTAGGAAAACTGAATGTGCAAACAGGCATCATTAGCACTCAGCCACTGAGGGGGAGGGGGAGGATTTTTAGTAGCAGCAGCAGCAAAGAGATAGCAGGTGACCCTGGAGTGTTGAAGTACATGTGGCTGGTAGACAAGGAGATGACTGGCTAAGGAGAGCAGTGGCCAGAATCAGGAGGAACAGAACTGAGCACCAAAGTCTCACCTATGAAACAAAATTCTAGGGGCAGGTATTCTGGGGCAATGAGTTAAGCAGTCACTTGTAACACCCACATCCCACATGGGAGCATCTGGGATTGAGTCTTGGCTACTCTGCTTCTAATTTCGCTTCCTGCTAATGTGCCTAGGAGGCAGCAGGTGGCCCACCCACATGGGAGACCCAGATGGAGTTCAGCCTGGTCCAGCGGTATATGGAGAGTGAACCAACAGATGGAAGACCTCTCTCTCTCTCCCCCTACCTTTCAAATAAATAAATGGATCTTAAAAAACAAAACAAAATTCAAAAGTAACTGTACCTGTGTCATTTTACTTAGTTGCTGAACATATTTTGCTTCCCAAAATGATAAAAGGCAATGAGTGGCTCAAATAAAAGCATGAAATCCTGACAAATTCAAAGAAATTACTATAAAAACAGCATAGGTGTAGCTATCTTACTGCATAAGTGCTATCAGTTATTTCAAACAGCTAAAAAAAATAATAAAGATACAGGAAACTCCAAATTTAGACAAACTACATTCCTGCTCCCCCATAAGGCATTCTAAGCCCTTGTAAATGTTTGCTTTACTGATAATTGGTTTTTTTCAAATAAACTCAGAAGAAAAGTACCAGGTCTTGTATAGCTCGATGAATACGTAACAGTATTGGCTATTGGTGATAAGAAAATGCTTAGTGAAAAGTAGATTACATTTCAAAATAAGAAAGCTAATGATATCAAATAACCCTTAAGTTATCACAGAGCACTGCTTATTCAGCACGTAGGGAATGATAGATAGCTAATACGGCCTCTATTTGAGATCGGAGCAAACAACACCACATAGGAATTAAATAAGTCACCCAAGAATTAAAATGTATGTATGGGCTCAGTCATTTCCAGAAAACACACTGTCTGCAAAATGAAATTATAATAAAGTATGAGGAAAGGGCAAAATCAAATATATCTAGCTAAGCCAAACCAAAGCATAACCAAAGAAACCAAGAATTGAATCAGATATTTGGCCCCTGATCTAATAAAGGCAGTGATGGGGTAAGGGGATCAGGAAGTTTTTGTGGGCCAAGCACAGAGCCTGGGACACCATGATCCCCCCGACAAGCAAGAGATGCAGGGCGAGCCACACCAGCTGAAACCATATGCATAGTACCGCCTGAATTCTCCACCGTTACAGGATGTCAGAGTCCCCTTTTATAAAAGATTCCTACTCAATGGTTCACACATAGATTGTCGTTTGGCACTTGTATTTTTAGACAGCATATGGTCTAAGTAAGGTAAGCCCCTGAACCCCCAACTTGTAAATCACTAACCTTTGAGAGAGCTTACAATTTGTTCACAGACAGGGCTGCCAGGTTAACTGCCGGCTCTATGTTTCAAGTGATAAGATTTAGAAGACTGGGAAAATGAAAACACCTGCCAGACTTCCAAGTCTAATACGTAACAATGTTTGGAAGTACATCAGAGGGAAGCATGAGATTCACTTCCTTGGGAGCTTCCTGTAGAGCCCACTGAGATCAAAGAATGAGTCTGTGAGGTTGGGAGCCTGGCACTAGCATGAAGGGCAGACAGAGGCCAGCGCTGTAGCATAGCAGGTTAAGCCACCACCTGTGACACCAGCATCCCGTATGGGCACCAGTTCGAGTCCCAGCTGCTCCACTTCCAATCCAGCTCCCTGCTAATGTGCCTGAGAAAGTAGCAGAGTGGCTCAAGTCCTTGGGCCCCTGCCACCCAAATGGGAGACCCAGATGGAGTTCTAGGCTCCCAGCTTTGGCCTGGCCCAATCCCAGCCATTGCAGCTACTGGGGGAGTGAATCAATGGATCAATTTCGACTCCCACTCCACTCCTCGTGTGTGTGTGTGTGTGTGTAAAACTCTGCATTTCAAATAAAACTTAAAAATCTCAAACACATACACACACACACACAAAACCCTGCTATGTGCCAAAACTTGCTTAGGGGGAAAAAAAGGCCACATAGCAGACGCTGCCTCCCACAGACTAGGACAGGTGGGGCACAGCTTCATACTACTTGTTTGTCTAAATTACAGAACTTTGGGACCAAAAGAAATCTTAGAGGGAGCTGCAGCATGCGCGTTCAGGTTACAGATGAGGAGATGGGGAACCTGGGAGGCCGTGTGCCGGCAGGTGGCACTGGGAGTTGGCTCCATGCGGCACGCAGCAGGGGTGCTAGCCAGCCTTTCACGGCTACCGTGAAGTATCCGAGGCAGCCTAACTTTGTAAGGGCCAAAGTTCGTTTTGGACCAGGGATATGGAGGATCACAGTCTTAGATCCAGCGGAGTTCACCGACTGGGCCTCCGGCCACGGCCTTCTTGCTGCCAGAGTCCCAGGTCAGCACCGGTATCACGTGGGTGTCTCTGCCTAGGTCTGGAGCGATCTCTTATGAAAATGCGAAGATCGAATCAGAGGCTCTACCCTAGCAATGCAATCACCTCCCAAGGGCCCCACCGCCAAACACCAGAACCGGATTAAGTTTCCTTCTCTTGGTGCCAGGGATGTAAGACTTTGGGAACCGAACACCCAAGTTTGAGGGGACACATGTTCAATTCACAGCACGGGTACCCCAAAAACATTTTTTAGAAACTGTTAGGAATCGGTCATTAGCAAAGTTGGAACCCAGAGCCAGGCATAGGTTAAAGCGGTAACAACTTGCAGCAACTACACCGGGAACAAATTGTGTCCACCGGAGTGAAGCCATTTCCCAAGATCACTTCTCTCGGACAGAGGAGAACTTGAGCCACATCTGTCCTCACCACTGCCTAGAATCATCACAGCATCTGTCCATTAGGCATGCAAAAAACATTCTTTCAGAGATTAACACAGCAGGCTGCTCTCTTAAAATGTGCTGGCATTACTGAAGCTTACTACTTGGCTGGGCTGGAAATAAGCTGGAGGAGAGGCAATGAACTTGATCAGATCTGCAACATTGCATAACAGCTTTAACTTGGAGCAGATGGCTCTATTAGAAGTAAGACCTCCTGCCTCACCTATGCTCCCCTGGAAAACCTTGTTGAGACGTTCTCTTACAAATGGAGCCATCCTCAGAACATGCTAAGGTGCGCCTGGAGTTAGCCAGCAGGTGGCAGAATGCAACAACCCATCCTGGGTAACAGAGCCACGGGCAGGTGGACAGAACTGAGTCATTCATAGCAGAGGAGCGCTTGTATTCAAACACCTGCCAGGAAAGAACCGGCAGAGGATCCTGCATCAGCCAGAAACTGCAGAGGGCAGCTCATAAGATAAAAGCTGCCAGGGGCCATTCATTTGACCTAGAGGCTACACATGGAGCAAGGTCTTTTTACTGTCGCTGGACAGCATGGGTGAGGAGCTCAGAAGGCAGCACCTGGGCACCTGGGCAGGGCTGCAGGCTTTGCTGCACACATGCAGCCTCCCCTCTCACGGTTTCCTAACCTGCCCTGCCCGTTGGCATGACCTGGGGTGCTGACTACAGTACAGCCCCTGGGCCCACTGTGGCAGAACAGAACACCTGTGGAGGGAGGGCTTCCCAGACAAGCGAGGGGCCCCCAGCTTGTGGAGGGCCTGCCTGGAGGGCACTGGCTCCCCAGCCTCATGTTTGGAGACCAGCCCTGCCCCACCTGCTCCCAGGTGAGGAAGCCTGTGCCAGGACATGCTCAGGGTACACGGTGCATGGCCGGGCGGGGACTCACCTGCCCCTCACTGCTCAGTGCACACAAGCTCGCATCTGCACTCTCTCCAGACAACGCAGGCCGTTCCCTCTGCCAGCAGCGCTCCTCCACTCTGTTCAAACAACCAAGGCCTCTGCTCAGCTGGCCTGCTCCCGAGTGAATCCCATCTGGGGTCTGCATGGGCCTCTGGGCCCTGGTGGCGTGGTGGTCACTGTAACCCCTCAGTTACTCTCCAGCCCCCTTGGAAATGGAGCGCAGAGTTACTCCCATGCTGCCCTGCCTGCCTCCGTGTTCAATGACCCACATTGTTCTGCAATACTTCTCATCTTCCCTTTCATGTTGCCCTGCTTGTTCCAAGCCTTTTAGGTTTGCTGTTAGGCCTCATTCACACCCTCATCTTTGAGCTCCAAGATTAACATCTCTGTGAACAAAAGCTAAATACAATCAAGACTTCACCTACCTTACTCCCTTCTCCCCTAAGGAAGGTACCAGCCACACCTTGAAGCACCTGTTTGTTTTTGTTTAAAGATCTATTTATTTATCTGAAAGACAGGATTACAAAAAGAGGGAGAGACAGAGAAAGATTTTCCATTTGCTGGTTCACTACTCAAATGACAGCAACTGCCAGAGCTGGGCCAAACTGAAGCCAGAAGGCAGGAGCTTCTTGCAGATCTCCCATGTGGGTGCAGGGACCCAAGTACATGGGCTATCTTCTACTGCTTTCCCATGTGCTTTAGCAGGGAGCTGGATCAGAATTGGAGCAGCCGGGACTTGAACCGATGCCCATATGGGGTGCTGATGGCACAAGCAGCAGCTTAACCCATTATGCCACAACGCTGGCCCACATCTGTGCTTTTCAGCCTGCCTGTACGGGTCCCACCACCACCATGGCAACCTCAACTCACAGCCCTCATGCAGCCAACCCTGCTCCGAGGCTCCACTGCAACTCAGACCCAAGCTCCTTCCTCCTCGTTCACGGAAGGCTGCACGGCCGTCCCACCTGCTCTTCTGCACACTTCTTGGGTCTCATTCCTCTGCAGCCTCATTTCTGACCCTCGGAAGCACTATTTATGCACTCTCCTTATCCTGAGAACTCACCGGACTCCACCAAGCCTGGTCCTACAGTCCTGCTGGGTGTGTCTTAGCCTATCGATGTCTGTACTGTCCACCAGTGACGACCAATCCATTCCCTGAGCAGAAAAGACATGTATTTATGTGAGAGTCAGAGAAAGAGACAGAGACAAAGGCAGATGGACACAGCTCCCATCCACTGGTCAACTCCTCAAAAGCCCATAACGATCAGGGCTGAGCCAGGCCAAACTCATGAGCAAGGAACTCCATCCAGGTCTCTCACATGGGTGGCGGAGACCCAACCACTTTGAGCCATCACCTGCTAACCTGCAAGAAAAAGCCTACCTTTGTGGGTGTTTGGTGGAACTTTTCCACCCAGATAATGTAAGAAGCAAGGTCCTACTATTTTCCATTCTCAAAAACACGAAGGTACAACGTAGAGAGGCAGACAGTACAAATATCGGAATGCAGCAGAGCTGTAGTCTAGTCTTGATCTGCACACATTTTCTTGACAATTTGTTCCTTGGCAAACCCCCAGATCAGTGTCCCTGCAGGAATGAGAACAGCAACACCGCCACCTAGTGGGGCTGTAAGGAACTGCAGGAGGCACTCACTAGATACAGGAATCACTGACTGTCAGCCACATGTTTTTGAACTTGAGAATCTGCAGAGTACAACCCACAAAAGGAATGGATGAGGACCTAATGGTACCAGATAGTCTGAGGGGGAAGAACACTGGTAGTAAATATTACGCTGTGCCTTAAGCTGCCGGTACAAAGTAATAAAACCGAAAACTTTCAAATACTTAACTTTGAAAGTTAACATTTGAAAATTTTTTGTTTACACAATTATTTGACAGCAGTTAATTTATTCTCATGCCACAACAAAACCAGAGATAATTTAATCATAACCACAAGAAAATTGCCCTATCCTCTGCTTCCCAAAATATAACTAAATTAGCCAGATTATCACTTTTGAAGAATGCATACTATTATTTATTTATATATTTGAGAGACAGAGAAAGGGAGAGAGCACAGCCATCTGCTGATCCATTCCCCAAATGCACACAAAGGATGGAACTGGGCTAAGCCCGAGGCTGAGCTGCACTGAGCCAGAGCCTGGAGCCAGGAACTCCACCCAGATCTCCCATGTGGGTGGAGGAAACTCAATTCCTGAGCCATCATCACCTGCTGCCTCCCAGGGCCTGATATGGGATGCAGATGTCTTAACCACTAGGCTGGTCACACAGGTTATTTCTCCCTCCGTCTTTTTTAAAGATTTATTTACTTATTTGAAAGAGATGGGGCTGGCATGGTGGCATAGAAGGTGAAGCCACTGCCTGCAGTGCTGGCATCCCATATGGGTGCAGGTTCCAGTCTTGGCTGCTCCACTTCCGATCCAGCTCTCTGCTGTGGCCTGGGAAAGCATTAGAAGATAGCCCAAGTCCTTGGGCCCCTGCACCCACGTAAGAGACCTGGAAGAAGCTCCTGGCTCCGAATCAGCAAAGCTGCAGCCGTTGCAGCCAACTGGGGAGTGAACCAGCAGATGGAAGACCTCTCTCTCCCTGTCTCTCCTCTCTCTGTGTAACTCTGACTTTCAAATAAATAAATACATCTTTTTAAAAAGAGAAAGAGAGATACAGAGAGGTAGAGACAGAGAGATCTTCCATCCAATGGTTCACTCCCCAAGTGGCAGCAATGGCCAGGGCTGGGCTAGGCCCAGGCCAGGGGCCAGAAAGGAGCTTCCTCTGGATCTCCCACTTGGGTAGCAGGAGCCCAAGGATTCTGCTGCTTTTCTCAGGTGCATTATCAGGGAGTTGGATAGGAACTGGAGTAACAACACCACAACACCTGCCCCTACACAGATAATCTCTACTAGGCACAGTCCAGACATTTTAAGGTACACGTTAGCCTCACCTTCATGAAATTAAATCTAATGAAATTATTAGAGCACAAAGTTGTTCTTACACAATAGTGACTGCGTAAAAATGATATGGCAAGAGCTAAAAATTAGGAGGTGACAATAAGTATTCTTAAGGGACAACATGTATGGATGTATTTCAGTAGAGTGGACTAAATATAGAAAGCATACCAAATAGGAAAGGTAGGAGCTATTTTAGCTTCTTTTTTTTTTTTTTTAAGATTTATTTATTTATTTGAAAGACAGAGATAAAGAGAGAGAGAAAAGAGAGATCTTCTTCCCAAAATGGCTGCAACAGTCAAGGCTGGGCCAGGCTGAAGCCAGGAGCCAGGAGCTTCCTCTGGTTCTCCCACATGGGTGCAGGGGCCCAAACACTTGGGTCATCTTCTACTGCTTTCCCAGGTGCATTAGCAGGGAGCCAGATCAGAAGTGGAGCAGCTGGGACTTCAACCAGTGCCCATATGGGAGGCCTGCACTGCAGATGGTGGCTTAACCATTTACACCATAGCACTGGCCCCTATTCCAGCTTTTTAGAAACAATTTTGATTGACAAAACTTTTGCCAGCATACAATAACTTACCTTTCTCCAAAAGCATGACATACACAAAGGTACTTCAAAATGTTTGTAGGGAAACAGAATGAAAAGATAAGCTTCATTTGGCGTAAAAATGTTTGAAATCCATGAATCATCTTTCCATAATTAGCACTTTGTACGAACATGCTGACGATCCCTCATTCGTCATTGAGTACCTACGCCAAAGCCGGCAGCCCAGGAAGCCAGGAGTCCGTGGCCTGAAAATCAAGCTCCCACGTTTCTGTCCTGACCAAACTGTCACCCTGGTTTGCTTCACATATTCAAAAGAACGTTTCATTTAATGGAGCCCTGCGAATCCCATCCGAAGGCCATCAAACCAGACACACCCACTTCCCCACAAACCGGAAAATCAGTGGAATTTAAAGCCTCGGTGACGCTTGAAGCTGGAAGTGACTACCCCTGGAATTTGTGCAGAGAGTGGAGAGGTCCCACGTTCGGCCACCGCCAAGCCTGCAGTCAGCAGCGCCGGCACGATTAGAACTCGGGTCTCCTGGCCAGTCCAGGCTCTGCCTACTCAATGAACGTAGCGATCCCCCGTAAGCTCTTCAAGAACATCAATGAGTCATGCTTCCCCTTCCTCTCCCAGCTCCACGTAGTCCTTGGTAGCACAGAGTTCATTCATTCACAGTGAGAGTCAGGATGACAAGTCACCACGCAACCCTCAAATCAGAGAAGCCAATGGCGAGCGGCATCGAAAACCACAGAGGAATCTAACCCTTGGCGCTGAAAATGCTTCCTTTCAGCCGACTGTAAAACAGGACGAGATGAAAAGTGAGTCGCGCCCTTCATCCCAGAGACAGCCTGCTCCACCGCCTTTAAAATATTTACTTGTTAGCAATATTCTTCCTTTCAGGGCAAAGATTATAATACTGAGCAACACAAAGAGAGCTGAGAGATATAGTTATGAATTAATAAACCGGCCTCGCCAAGCCTGCCATTTGTTAATTCAGTCCAACTTCAAAGGGGGTTTGAAAGGGAAATTCAGCTGTCAGAAATTAACCCTAAGAAAGTGGCTGAATCACAAAGGGACTTGGACGAGTTTCCCCCACACTGCAGCTAAGGAGAGACTGCTCAGTTGTAGGTGCTGGAGCAAAAAGTCTCTTCCTATGCAAATAAGTTTAACTCAAACAGAGGGTCTCAAAATGTTTTTTCTTTTTTTTTTTTTTTTTGTCTTGTTAACCACAGGACTTTCCCAGTCTTTGATATGCTAATGAGGCTGTGAGTTTCCAAGGTTTGGTGGGGGGAGGGGCTGCCAGTCCATCTGATCACATTCATAATCTGGAAGGAGGGGTCTGGGAAAAAATAACAGAAACTGCACTGATTCAGCAGCTTCCAAGCAAGCCAGCGGGGAAGGGGCTTCTCAGAAAGCCCAGTCTGGTTTCTCGCAAGCAGAGAATACCTAGACTCCCATTCACAATTATTTCAGGCCAAGGTGGAAACCTCCATTAAGTCAACTGAGAGAGCGAACCCAAGAAGAACCAAACACCCTGGAGATCTCTCCATCTCACTGCCCATTTCCCTGGGCCTCTGCGCTGGCTCCCCGGTAGAATGAAGCAGAGGCCCTCCATGTTCTCCCCCAGTCTAATTCAATGGTTTGTCACCAGGGCCACATATCAGCATAACCTAGAGAGCTCTTAACTCTACAGATGTATGGGCCCACAGCCAAATGCACAGGACCCATGGTGACTCCCAGCGAGCAGCAGGCAGAGCCCAGAACCCAGGCTTCAGTGCCCTAGGAAGATCAAGACAACAAGCGAGTGATTGACGGTACACCTGCCATCGCCTGACAGCAGCAAGGTAAGGGTTACACAGCAGGGCACCCAGGAGTTCTCCAGGGCATAGACAAACCTATCACTCACAGATGGCCTTTCTCTTTCCTGGGCCACTTTCATAGAGAAAGAAAAATATACGACTTTGAGAAGAGTACTTGCTGGAAACAAGGAGTGTGCCTCAAGGAAGCATGGGTGATACAGTGGTTAGCATAGCTGCCTTCCTAGCAGTTGGCGTGGGTTCAGTTCCTGACCAACACAAACGTGAAATTATGTTTCACTTTTGGGAGCTGGCATAGTGGCACAGCGGGTTAAGTTTGAGTACCAGCTACTCCACCAGCGATCCAACTTCCTGCAAATGTGCCTGGGGAGGCAGCAGATGCTGGCCAAAGTGCTTGGGTCCCTGCCACACATGTGGGAGACTAGGTTGGAATTTCTGACTCCTGGCATTGACCTGGCCCAGTCCTAGCTAGGCATCATCCTGGAGAGTGAACCAGCAGCAGGTGGAAGATCAAAGGACTCTCTCTCTCTGAAGCTCTGCCTTTCAACTGTATGAAAATAAACATTTTTTTTTTTTTTTGACAGGCAGAGTGGATAGTGAGAGAGAGAGAGACAGAGAGAAAGGTCTTCCTTTTTGCCGTTGGTTCACCCTCCAATGGCCGCTGCGGCCGGCGCATCGCGCTGATCCGAAGCCAGGAGCCAGGTGCTTATCCTGGTCTCCCATGTGGGTGCAGGGCCCAAGCACTTGGGCCATCCTCCACTGCCTTCCCGGGCCATAGCAGAGAGCTGGCCTGGAAGAGGGGCAACCGGGATAGAATCCGGCGCCCCGACCGGGACTAGAACCCGGTGTGCCGGCGCCGCAAGGCGGAGGATTAGCCTGTTGAGCCATGGCGCCGGCCAAAAATAAACTTTTTTTTTTTTTAATTTGCTGAAATTCTCTCTCCCTCTCTCTCTCAAAATATCTCATGGTACTTTCATCTTTTCACTTGAAGAACTGAACCGCTCTCTGGCATATATGAGTTCCCAGCATAATTACTCTTGCACTTTGGGACAATAACTAAGTAAAACAAGGCCCATACCAAGACAGCTGATCTGATGCCCAAGGCAGCCAGCAAGAGATTCTGAGATAGGTAATATGTGTGTGTGTGTGTGTGTACACTCTCTGAGGTAGGTAGCATATTTAGCTTGGACATGCTGCACAGGGGGATGGCACATACCCTGGGCAGGATGGAGCAGTATGGTACAAGATCTCACCACGATGCTCAGAATGGCACAACTGAAAAACATGGAAACTGTTTATTTCCGTAATTTTCCATTAACATTTTTGGACCACAGTTGACCTTGAGTAACCAAAACTGCAAAAAGCCCAACGGTGGATGAAGGAACTCCTGTCAATGACAGTCAGAGGTGGCTGGGATCTAACCCCACTCTCCTCCTCAGTAACAGCATGGTGGTGCTGCTGGGTCTCTTCCTCTTTGAGACTGTCTCCTCTCCTAACCTGAAGGGGTGAAAAGAAGGGTCATAAAGCTCTCCTGAAAGCGAAAACCAAAAAAGCCGGAGACAAAGTCCACTTTCCTTTGTAGGTAGCATGCAAAGCAACTGGAGAGGCATTTCTGTGGCAATGATCCGAATGCCATCGGGTATTCACGGGTCAATCAAAAGAGTCCCTATCTACCGGTGCCTGAGCTGGAGAGGCCCCTGGAACTCTCTGGACTCCATGACTGGACACTGAGAGGTTAAATTACCACCCCCAGGCTCTCCCAGCCACAGACCTACCAGCACTAACTGACTTGGCAGTTTGGAATAAACAATGCAACATCTCAACTATTGTTCAACTACAATGGGAGGCCCCTAGGGTCATGTGGAAATAATTTTTAAAATGAAAGCTTTGTCATCAGCTACATGAAAAGCACTTAATAAAGCTAAAAATAAGCTAAAAGGCGTATGTGGGCAAGTCAAAATGAGATTTTGATGGATTAAGTGGCTTGCTTAATATCACGACATAGTCAAAGCCCCATGAAGAAACCGAGCAGTATTCCACTTGCTCACGTACTGAAGGTTCTAAAGTTGCAGTGATGTCTTTGGCGAGATGGCCCAAGTGCTTGAAAGAAGTCTAGCAACACCACAATAGGAGATTCAAGGAGTTTGCTGCAATAGAACTGAGCTCTTCTAAGAGCTTAACAAAGCTGTGTGGATGCTTAAGCTCACATCCATTTCTCACCCACATTCAATCAGTGGAGGGTGGGGGGGGTGACTCCTCTAGCTTCAATGAGATAATCCTTTCAAATAGTCTCTAGAGGCAACAGCAAATTATTTCTCACTAGCATGAATTAAGCTCCACAGAAGAACTCTCTCAAGGAAAGTTTCAAGTGCACATGATTCCCATCTTGCAAAGTTCAGATTTTCAAATATTGAGAAGAACATGAAAGCCTAACAAAGTGCTGTCATATAAGGCAGCAGTCCACAGATATGGATGGACTCCACAATGTAACCATTGATCCGATCACTGATTATTGGGAGACTTTCATCCAGGAAGCAAGCCAAATATCATTGTATGCCTTGCTTCTAGCAGGTCCTATGTAAATCACATTCCTTTGTGTGTGTGTTGTTATTTTCGTGTGCACACAGTCCTCTTGCTTCCTTTAATAGTTGTGCATTAGGAAGACCCAGAAGTGAACATTAAGATCTGTTAGAGTAAGTGCAAAAGCTGGACAAACCACTTGACTCTGCCAGCATTCTTAGGCAGAAGACAGCTGTGAGACAGACAGCAACTAAGTATGTGCATTTCTCTGTATGCAAGTCATCTTTCAATTAAAAGTTTAAAAAAATTTTTTAAATAAGACATTGTTCTCTTATGTAACAATACAGCCTTGTAGCAATTTGACAAAGGTACACACTTGAATACAAGGGTTTATACCAGGTTTACCAATAGCTTGCCTCTAAAATAAGATAATGAAAAGAAATGCAGATTTGTAATCAAAGGCCAAGAAAGGGTGGACATCATTTCTAATCAAGGCAACATCTGATGTAAACTTGGGATTCCCTATTCCCTAGCCAACTCCAGATAAAAAAACAAAATAGTATATATTTTATTTAGCGAATTGTTGATCAAATATGAAAATACTCTAATGAAACCTTAATCTCTTAATATGCATGATGTGCAAACAAAGGAACATAGAGAATGCATATTTATAGAGAATCCATATTTATAAAGAGCCACTGTGTGCCAGTTAGAGTGGCACCTGCTAAGGACTTGAAGATGAAGTAAGACAAAGTATGGTCTGATCTAGTGGGATGGACAGTGAGGAAATCAATAGAACACAAGTTAGCAGGCACTGCTGCCATAAACGGTAACCCAACTTTGAAATGTGTAAAGTGCCTGGTTTTATTTTACATATACCCTTTTGTGTATACAGTAAAAGACATAACATATATTAACAATACTCAATGGAATTCCTTAATGAATAAATGAGGTCATTCCCTTTCATCTCTATTGATACGCATGGAGGGAGGGGTCTCTCTCACTCCACTCTTTCAATTTAATTGTCCTGCACTAATCTTTCACTTTCTGACCTCCTAGTTGAGTTTCGAACTCCTGTCTTTCTTGCCTGCTGACACTCTTATCTAGACTGGCTCATTGTTCTCCTCCTGATCTTTATTGAAAAGGCCTACCTAGCTTCCATCACTTGATCTTTCTCCCTCATTACTACTGGAATGTTTACTGCTGTTAATGCACCCCCAATGTCTGCATATCACACAGGACTTCTCTATTACTGCCACTTCCAAATTTATTTTTTAACCTGTGACCACTCAGTTAATCCAATGATGCAAAAATGCTAGGAAAATCCAGGAGCTGGCCTGAATTCCATGTCCATATTTTCCTGTATTTATGGCTGATGTTCTGAATTCATTGCATTACACAAAGTTTTCTCAAGAGGGTGGCTAGGAGGGATGGGGTAGCTTCTTGGCTTGACCTTGTACCAGCTGCATGAATCTGTGGTACACAGACAGACTCGGTGACTGCCTAACATTTTCTCTCTAAAGCCTCACAGGTTTTAGTGTCCACACAACATTTAGGCAGCATTTGACACTGTGCAATCTCAGTGGATAATGGCTTCAGGGGAAGTAGATTTTCCCCTTCCTGGGAATATATTCCTTCTATGTTGTCTTCTTCTCTAGTGATCCTCTTTCTTTCTGGCAGTCTGGGAACAATCTGTGCCTGAGTTTCTGATGTAGGGTTCTTGCCTTAGGCCCCAACAACATGACTTCACAACTATGGCCCCACTGCAGCGATACAGGTTTGATAAATGTGTGTTGTGTTGCCTGAAATCTAATATCTACATCAGATAGCGGCCTCTCTGCCCTCCTGGCTGACCCCTCTCTTCCAATTGCCCCTCAAAAGGGATATTCATAAACTGTCTTTCTGCTCTCTCTTCTTCTCCTTGGCAAAGCCTTTCAGTCAGTGCAGCTGCTACCTCCAAAACATGTGACAAGGTCTCTGCAAAGAGGCGTCCAGCACCTACACTCCAGTCACCACACCCAGTGTTCCTGGAACTCCTCACCCTGAGGGCCCTGGTTCCCGGCACTTCCAAGTCAGAACTCAACCATCTTCCCACAGACAGACAGCCCTCTGTCTGGTGAACGCCAAATCCATACAGTGGGCATCCTGGAAATGAGTGAGACATTCTGGGTTGTCACAATGATTGGGCAACACCATTGGCACTGGGTGGGCAGGCATCAGGGATGCAAGATGTTTTGCAATGCATGTGATGATATACTGTCCTACATGGTGACAGATGTTAGGAGTTCTGAATGTTTATGTTGATTTTAAAAACTCTTCATATTATCATGTTTTTATCGTGTAAAACTACAATGTTTGTGCTTTAATGAATATCAAAATTGGTAGGAAGGCAGTTAACACGGAAGTCCAATCAACCTTTCTGTGCTCCACTGTCCACACAGCAGGAGAACAGTGGCTGAGAGCATCTCTTATAGGTTGACTTGTGTCCCCTCACAGATGTGTTGAGTGGGTTCAATTCCCAACTCCAGCTCCTGACTCCAGCTTTCCATCAATGCAGACCCTGGGAGGCAGAGGTGATGACTCAAGTGCTTGGGTCCCTGCCAGGCACATGGAAGATAGGGATTGAGTTCTTAGACTCTGGCTTCAGCCTGGCCCAGCCCCAGGTAATGTGGGTGTTTGGGGAGTTACCCAGCCAACAGGAATTCTCTGTCTCTCCCTCTCAAATAAAATAACTAGAAAATTTCAAAACTAATTGTACATTTCTGAAAATTGCCTCTCTGATCTCTCTACCACTTACAAGGTTGCAATCATCAGCTTTCTCATCACGGCAACTCCACATTCATATATGGATCTAAGAGTCTCATTACATCTTGCAGTAAATACAGTTTTACCTGAGCAATGAGTATGAAACATTATAAATGACTTTCATTTCCCCTTACATTATAGTTAGGGCATTATACTGATTTTTAAAACTGTGTATATAGATGTGGGTTATATTGCCTATGAAATTCCCATTTCAGGAAACATAAAAGCGTATTATAAAAATACCCATTATGAGTGAGAAGGATTGTTCTAAAGGTTGTGTTAATACTTCAGTGTTGCTACCTGCACATCCAACAGAATGCTCAAACTTTGTTGGTGATAATGTATGCCACCTTCCTAAAAATCTCTATTTGCCTGTTTTCTAAATATTATTACAAAAACACATTTGAACATGCACCTTTACTCTTTTTTTAAGATTTACTTTATTTATATGAAAGGCTGGGGGAGAGAGGAGAACAGAGAGAAACTGATCCATCCACTGGTTCATTCCCAGATGGCCACAAGGAGCCTGGAGCTCCACCATAGTCTCCCACATGGATGGCAGGGCCCCAAGAACTTGGGCCATCATCTGCTGCTTTCCCAGGCACATTAGCAGCTGGATCAGAAACAGAGCAACTGGGACTTGAATCGGCACTGCAGTATGGGAGGCAGGCATCACAGGCAGTGCCTTAACCCACTGCACCACAACATTGACCCTGAATATGGACCCTTTTCTTCACAATGCTCTCAGATTTGAGTTTGCCAATCTCTAAAATGACATCTAGTTTTCCCCTGTCCCTTTGTAGGGTGGCTGAATCCTGCCTCATTTCCTTATAACACAACAGCATCTCATACTCCAGAGAGCACTTATAGTTGAAATTAAAGTCAGTGACCTTCTACACATTGTTTTTAATTCAGGTTACCCCTGTGATTTTAATCATTAGATTACAAAAAATGCAAGAGCTGGGGCTGGTGCTCAGCACAATGTTTAAGCCCTGCAGTGTTAATACACTGCTTAGGATATCTGCATATCATATCAGAGAGCCTGGATTGGATTTCTGGGTTATGCTCCAAATTCCAGATTCTTCACAATGTGCACACTGGGAGGCAGCAAGTGATGGCTCAAGTATTTGAGTCCCTGCCACCCACATGGGAGACCTGCATTGGGTTCCTCACTAACTTCACCTGGCCCAGTTTCAGCTGTTGTGAGCATCTGGGGAGTGCACCAGCAAATGGGAGCTTGCTCATTTCTCTCTGTCTGTCTGTCTCTCTCTCTTTCCCAAATTAAAAAAAAAAAAAAAAAATTTAAAAAGAAGTTCAGGAGTAAAAGACCAGAGGTCAGAGCCTGGTTTTCCATAAGATTCTCCATTTGGTCATCAGCAAGTCACCTTCTGTGTGTCCAAGTTTAGCCAGCTGTGAAATTAGGATCTGATTTGTCTGATATTTTTCAACACAGAGACACAGAACGATCTAAGCAAACATTATGAACTACCTAAGTGTTCTGAATTCTGTCATACTTTTTTCAAAACAAATTCTATGTTAACCTGTACTATCTAAAAAAGACTCAGAGCTCTTTAAACTCTTTTTTCTTACATGAGTGAATGGAGAAATAATGGTGCTAAGGAAATTATAATGGGTTTATCTAACCAAGCGTGTAACCTGGATACCCGAGAAACCTCCAGGTTCTCACAGGGTGCTTCAGATACCTGGAGCTTATCGAATGACAGATGCTCAGCCAGGTCCAATCTGATCTGAAGGCAAGGTCTCGAGCTGGGTCAGGTTAGTGTCTGTAAGGTGAAGGGACCAGAGAGGAACTTTCCAGTGTCACCTATGTGTCTTTCCTATTGATTGTGCTGAAGGGAATTCACAATGCCTAGAAGAATGGCTTTACAATGAAGCAACACTAATGTGTTCTGAGGTTCTCTCCCTGCCTGCCCCCTTTCAGTAGACAGCAGCAATGTCTACTGCAGAAATCCAAGTGACAAAAAATGAAGAGCTTTCTAACTCCTCGGTATTACCTTTTTACTTTTTAATCAAAGGAAAACATTGCTAAGCAAAATCAATAGCAATCCTTGCTAAATTGAATTTAAAACATCTGTTTCTTATTAAATTACTCTAAATAGAAAACAATTTTTAAAGGTTTATTTACTTATTTGAAAGTCAAAGAGTGATAGAGAGAGAGGGCTTCAGCTTGCTGGTTTATTCCCTAAATGAACACCATGGTGCTGGTCTAGGCTAAAGCCAGGAGTCTGGAACTCCATCGGGGTCTCCCACATGGATGGCAGGGCTCCAAGCACTTTCGTCATCCTCAGTGTCTTCTCAGGCACATTAGCAGGTAGCCAGATGGGAAGCAGAGCAGCTTGGACTTGAAGCAGCACCCACATGGGATGCAGGCAACACAGGTGGTGGCTTAACCTGCTGCACAACAATGCCTTTGGTGCTTTTGAAAATCCAGAATTTGGGGCCCACTCTATCCCTTGCCCTGAAAAACACTTATCTGGGCTCCATCTCTATAATTAGGTTCTATCATTAACGTTATAGAAGTGGAATCTCACAGTACATTCCCTTTTGAAGTTGACTGTTTCCTTCATTCAACCTACTTTCCTTGTGGTTCATCTATGTTGTTCTGTGTAACAACAGTTTGCTCTTTTTTATTACTATTGTCCCATGATATGGATGTACCACAGTTTGCTCAACCACTGACAGACATTTGGGTATTTTCCAGTTTTCATCTTAAAAATAACACTACTATCAACATCATGTAAAGTTTCTCCTCTCTGAAATACATGTCTATCAGGTGCAATTTCTAGGACGTATAACAAATTAGTTTCAGTTTTAAATGAAAGTGCAAAACTGTCTTCCAGAGTAGTTGTACCAGCAATACTGGAATGATCCAGTTTTTTAGTATTATCCCTGCATTTGTTATCTTTTTTTTCTATTTGTGTCATTCTGAGAAGTATGTAAAAGTATCTCATCATGATTTTAATTTGCATTCCTCTAATGATGCTAAACATCTTCATTGCTTATTTGTCATCTGTTTATCCTCCCCATGGAAAATCTGTGTATATATTTGGCCTTTTTTTAAAAAAAAAAAAAGATTTATTTATTTGAAAGGCAGAGTTACAGAGAGGCAGAAGCAGAGAGAGGGGTCTTCCATTCACTGGCTCACTCCCCAAATGGCCACAATGGCCAGAGTTAGGTTGGTCCAAAGCCAGAAGCCAGGAGTTTCCTGCACATCTCCCATGCAGGTGCAGGGGCACAAGGACTTGGACCATCTTCTACTGCTTTCCCAGGCCATAGCGGAGAGCTGGATTGGAAGAGGAGCAGCCGGGGCTCAAACCAGTGCCCATATGGGATTCTGGCACCATAGGCAGTGGCTTTACCTGCTATGCCACAGCAGCAGCCCCTGCCTTCCCCCCCCCCCTTTTTTTTTGAAGATTTTTGCATTTATTTCTTTGAAAGGTAGAGTTACAGAGAGAGAAGTCTTCCATCTGATGGTTCATTCCCCAAATGGCTGCAACAGCCAGGGCTAGGCCAGGCCAAAGCCAGGAATTAGGAGCTTCATCCTGTTCTCCCACGTGGGCTCAGGGGCCCAAGCACTTTGGCCATCTTCCACTGCTTTCCCAGATGCATTAGCAGGGAAATGGATCAGAAGTGGGGCATCTGGGACTCGAACTGGTGCCAATATGAGATACCAGCATTCACAGGTGGCTACTTAACCTGCTATGCCACAAACTCACCCACCCACACCTTTTTTTTTTTTTTTTTTGACAGGCAGAGTGGACAATGAGAGAGAGAGACAGAGAGAGACAGAGAGAAGGGTCTTCCTTTGCCGTTGCTTCACCCTCCAATGGCCGCTGCGGCTGGCACGCTGCAGCCGGCGCACCGCGCTGATCCGAAGGCAGGAGCCAGGTGCTTATCCTGGTCTCCCATGGGGTGCAGGGCCCAAGCACTTGGGCCATCCTCCACTGCACTCCCTGGCCACAGCAGAGAGCTGACCTGGAAGAGGGGCAACCGGAACAGAATCCGGCACCACGACCGGGACTAGAACCTGGTGTGCCGGTGCCGCAAGGCAGAGGATTAGCCTGTTGAGCCACGGCGCTGGCCTACCTTTGTTTTTTTTTTTTTAAGTTTAGTTATTTATTAGAAAGGTAGAGTTACAAAGAGAAGGTGGGGAGGAGATGCAGAAAGAGACAGAGAGAGAGAGAGAGAGAGAGAGAGAGAGAGAGAGAGAAGGAACTTCCATCCACTGGTTCACTCCTCAAATGGTTGCAATGACCTGGGTCAGTCCAGGCTGAAACCAGGAGCCCAGAGTTCGTACATGGGTGACAGGGACCAAATCTCTTGGGCTAGTTCAAATCCTGGTCACTCTGCTTCTGATTCAACTCTCTGCTAGTACACCTGGGAAAGCAGCATAAGATATCCCAAGTATTGGGCCCCTGCACCCACGTGGGAGACCCAGATAGAATTCTGGGCTCTTGGCTTAGGCCTGGCCCTGGCCTGGACGTTGCAGCCTTTTGGGAAGTGAACTAGCAGATAGAAGATTCATTCTCTCTCTCTCTCTCTCTCTGCTTTTAAAGAAATAATGCACAAAAATTTTTTGCTAAAAAGAAATGCAATGACTTTTGCCCATAGATGAAATTATTTTTGAACATTTACTTCAGCTATTTTTAAATTTTCTCCCCCAACAATTTGGGACATTAACCATTTCCTGTGGATAAAGCAGCAAACAGAATCCATTTGGAACTGGATATGGCATACTTTTTTTGTTCTTTTTGTCATTGGTATGCATAACCATTGTGGAGAGTGAACCAGCAAATGGGAGCATTCTCTCTTTCTGCCTCTTAAAAGATTTGAAAAAGAAAAAAAAAGGGGTTTTGTTTTGTTTATTTGTTTTTTAAGAATCCATGCATTCAAGAGACTGTGCAGAATTCCCGGACAACTCATCAGTCTGCATTGGGTATGTTCATGGCTGGACATGTTCACAGCTAAACATGTAAAGCACTCACAGAGAAAGCCCTCCAAACTCACAGAAATTACACTGTGAACACAAATTAATTCAGTTCACATTGCTGTTTGCTGGTCTTGGTTCCCATTTGTAGAAAGAAAAAAGATGTTCCCCATCCCAAAAATTAGCTGCCTAAGCAAAACGCAACTCTCAGACTTTTAAAACGCAAGCCGTTTGCTGAGAGAGGAGTAACTCACACAGGAGGCAGAGCCAGTTGAGGACTGTGAGGATTTTTAAGACAAAGCAACATGAAGTGAGCTGGCAGCAGGCTTCTTTGCTCAGCGTGGGGAGTTCCCATGCATTCCTGGGTGAATACCACCTGTGCAGTACAAACAGTGCTTCAACACAAAGATCTCCAAACAAGAAAATCCCTCAACCGTCCAGGATGCCATACCCTACCGGTGCTGAGGGAACACGAGTGAGTTCAGCCCTCAGCCAAAGAGGCAAGAATCAGAGACAGGAGGCCCGCTGCGAAGCTACCTGGTTAAATTCTCACAGGTGTAACCAGATGTGCTATAGCCCAAAATGCCCTTCTCTCACGTTAAATCCCTCATTCTACGAGAGCAGCTCGACCCTTTAAAATGCAAGCCTGTCAGATGTGCCACCTGTCAGCAAGAAGCGCATCTGTAAGTCGCAGGGCAAGGTAGACCCGATTTAAGTTCCACACTGTGTGTGTCAGCTGCACAAAGAGGCAAGAGCGTGTGAAGCACTGCGAACTTCCTGCTTGTCCTGCATTCATTCCAAAGCCTGCACCATCGGGGAGGAAGAGGTAAGAGATGCATCCAGCAAGCTGCCCACTTGGGCTGGAGAAGGCAGTGCCCACACGGGTCCAGCATACACCATACAAATGCCTCTTCAGAAACACTGAGATGTTTTTTTATTCACGTAAGCTTTACAGGGTGCATTGCCCACCCCCGAAATCACAGCTAACGTGATCAGTTCCACGGCTGGAAATATTCTTGTTTAGGAAATAGACTTTTCTAAGTATCCAACACCTTTGCTATCAGTCAACCAAGGAGAAATACAGACAAGTTTCCCGAAGACAATGACTCAGGAGGCAACAGGTTCAGCCTGCCAGAGGCTGCCCTGTGTGATGAAATTCCTTCTCCAAACCCAGGCAGGAGAAGCAATCATCCAAAGCAGTTGTCCCCCAACCTTTGGAAATCTGATGAAAGGACCCCTTCTGCAGAAAGCAAATACATACACATGAAACCCATGCAGCCCAGCACTGTAAACCAGAAACAAAGGCAGGAGGCAGTTTCTGGTTAACTCCTCTCAGTGAGGCACAGCTCCTCCACTCTGCACCCACAATGGTGCCTGGCACCAAGGAAACCACTCCAAAAATACCTGGTGAGCGAGTGAACCGTGAGTATGTGACTTGTGCTTTGATTTAGTCACAACAAATTGTTTCCAGTCTAAGGCTAATATCTGATTCCCTTAATACTAAATGTACTGACATATTCTAATTACTTTCCTTTTACTTTTTGTTTTGAAACAACTACAAACTCGTAAGCAGCTGCCAAAATCATGCAGAGATCCACATTCCCCACTCCCAGCTTCCTCCAGTGGCGACAGTTTACATAATCTACTGTGCAAGAAACCGACTGGCACAGTACAATTAACTAGACAATTCACCTAACTTGGGCTTCATCAGTTTTCGTATGTGCACCTCTAAGTAACCTTATATATGAAAAAGTAACATCATAAACTCTCAAAAACTTACCAGAATTCTAAAACTCTAGTGATCAAAAGCAGAACAGATTCTGGTCAATTCTAAAAACCACAGCACAGAAAAAGACACAGGTGTTATTTCTCTTACAACAGCACCAGTTTTAGCTCCACTCACACAACATCTGCCTACCACGGCTTCATCCCTGGATTTGAAGGGTATTTCTAAGACAATGGGCAAAAGCAAAAAGGTGGAAAACCATTCAGGGCATCACATGACCAAAGTGATTTTGTTTCTTGAGAATGGATCTAATCCCATAAGAAATATTTTTTTTTTCCTAAAGATGTATTTGAAAGTCAGAGTTACAGAGAGAGGAAGGGAGAGATCTTCCATCTGATGATTCACTCCCAAGATGGTCACAACAGCCTCCCACGTGGGTGCAGGGGCCCAAATACTCAGGCCATCTGCTGCTGCTTTTCCTAGGCCAACAGCAGGAAGCTGGATGGGGAGTGGAGCAGCTGGGACATAAACCAGTGCCCATACGGGATGCAGGTGTCACATGCATCAGCTTTAGCTGCTACACCACAGCAACAGCCCTATCAGAAATCTTTAACATTGTGGCCCAGTGGGCTAAGCCAGCAGCCCAAATTGCAGCACCAGTTCAAGTCCCAACTGCTCTGCTTCTGATCCATCTCCCTGCTAATGCACCTGGGAAGGCAGCAGAGGATGGTCCAAATAATTGGGTCCCTGCAACCCATGTGAAAGACCTGGATGGAATTCCACAGCTTCTACCTGGCCCAACCCTACTGTTTCATCCATTCGGCTCAGCAAGTGGAAGATTTCTATCTCTTCCCCTCTCTGTATTGCTCTGTGTTTCTAATTAATAAGTAAATCCTTGAGAGAGAGAGAGAGAGAGAGAGAGAGAGAGAGAGAGAGAGAATGTATATCTTGCATCTTGCATAGATTTTTTTTTTTTTTTTGCACCACAAGGTTGCTTTTTTCTATGATGTGTTTGAAGCCCCCTTGTCCATCTGCCTGTTTAAGTTTCTTCACTGTTAGGATCTGACCAGAACACAGTCTCTCTGCTGAAGGAAGCGACTTCCACTGTAGAGAGGAAAGCAGTCAGGTCTCATGAACTGCCCTCAATTCAGGGCAGAAGCATGGTACTATGGAAAGTACATGAGCTCTACAATAACAAATTTAGGATTTATGGCCTATCTTTCAATCCTAATTGCATATTCTTAACATCTTACTTGACTCTCTGAACTTCGATTGTAGCAGGAACTGGAAAGAGTGGCTGTTTGGCTTTCTAAATAGCAACTTTGTGAGCTCAAAACTAGTGACATGGCCTGAGCGTTGGGCACAGTGGTTAAGATGCCACTCGTGATGCCCACACCCCATACTGGAGTGCCTGGTTCAAGTCCCAGCTCCACTTCCAATCCAACTAGCTGCTAATGAACACTAGCAGAAGCAGAAGGTGATGGCTCAAGTACTTGGGTCCCTGCTATCCATCGGGGAGACCTAGATGGACCTCCTGGCTCCTGGCTTCTGCCTGGCCCAGAACCCAGACACGGCAGGCATTCGTGGAGTGAACCAGCAGATGGAAGATGTCTGTCTGTCTCTCTACCTCTCTTTCTCTCCACCTTTCAAATAAAATAAAAATAAGTAAGTAAACAATAAAATTGTTTTAAAAATTAGTCACAGATGAAGGGGCCTTGCAAAATAGCCAAGAGCTTCAGGCATACGAGTCATTATCCTGTTCTTACCACTCTAGGCTGTGCTCACCACCCACAGGCACAAGCCCCCGACAAATCATAACCACTCACAGTCCTCTGGCCCAGAGAGCCTGCAGAGGAAGAGCCAGCCTCCTCGTCTTGCAACCAAAATGCTTCATCCCCACAGAGAAGAGACTGCTAGCTTACCATGGTCTCACTTCCATCAGCCACAGCCAGACCGGGATTAACTAACTCCATCAACCAACACCATAACATTTCAAAACAAAGCAATACTAAGCTTCACAGTATCCATTGTGGTGGATTTTTTTTTTAACATGTCCACTCATGGGGCAGGCATTTGGCACAGGAGTTAAAGACACCACATCCCATATCAGAGTGCCTGGGTTCGAGTCTTGGCTCCACTTCCGACTCCAGCTGCCTGCTAATGTGCACCCTGGAAGGCAGCAGGTGATGGTTCAAGTACTTGCGTCCCCGCCACTCACAGCAAGAGTCAGATGGAGTTCAGGCTCCTGCTTTCAGCCTCACCCAGCTCTGGCTGTTGTGGGCATTTGGGGAGTAAACCAGCAGATGCAAGACCTCTCTCTGTTTTTGTCTGTGTGTGTGTTTCTGTGTTTGTGTCTGTCTTTCAAAGAATGAAGATAAATAGTTTAAACATTAAGTGCCTATTGATTCAGCAAGCCTGAAGAATCAATGTTATTCAGTGGAATGACGATGTCATTCCTGGACAACTTTGTAGGTCAGAATGAAATCCCTTTTCTATGCCATACGAAGCCTTCCAGGATAAAGGCCTTGAACAGACCCAAAGCCTCTTGATGCCAGCCACCTGAAATCATGCCCTCAGTGCCCGCATTGCCCAGCACCCATGAGGCCACTTAAGGCCTCTGTGCTTGTGACAGCATTGTCCCCACTCAACCTGCACGCAGCTCATCTGTACTGCTTCTCTAATCAGCAAAAACAGGAGCTCTTCAAGGAGGAGAGACCCCACTGCTACTCTTACAACCTGTGCTCACATGTGAGGCCCCACACTGCCTGGGGGTCGCTTCCTCTTCTTCATCGCTCTCTTCCATCTCATTCGTCTCTGGATCTCCAGAAACTAGCCGCATGACAGATGCTCAGAAGCTCTCAAGTGATAAACTCATTCACTGATGCAAGCCACTTAGAAGTTAACTGATAGCAGTGTTAGAAACATGATTTCTTTTTTTTTTTTTTTTGAAGATTTATTTATTTATTGGAAAGGCAAAGTTACAGAGACAGAGAGACAGAGATCTTCCATCTGCAGGTTCACTCCCCAAATAGCCACAATGGCTGGAACTGGGCTGATCCAAAGCCAGGAGCCAGGAGCTTCTTCTAGGGGCCCAAGGACTTGGACCATCTTCTGCTGCTTTCCCAGGAGCATTAGCAGGTAGCTAGATCAGAAGTAGAGCAGCTGGGACTTGAACCAGTGCCCACATAGGATGCCAGCATTGCAAGCAGGGGCTTTACCTGATACACCACACTGGCCCCAGAAATATGGTTTCTTTTTTTTTTTTTTTTAAGTTTTATTTATTTTACGTGAAAGTCACAGAGGAGAGGAGAGGAGAGGAGAGGAGAGGAAAGGAGAGGAAGGAAGGGAGGGAGGGAGGGAGGGAGGGAGAGAGAAGTCTTCCATTTGCTGGTTCACTCCCCCCAGATAGCCGCAACAGCCAGAGCTTCGCCGATCCAAAGCCAGGAGCAAGGAGCCTCCTCCAGGTCTTCCCATGTGGGTGCAGGGGCCAAGGACTTGGGCCATCTTCTACTGCTTTCCCAGGCCATAGCAGAGAGCTGGATTGGAAGTAGAGTAGCTGGGTCTCGAGCCGGCACCCATATGGAATGCCAGCACCACAGGTGGTGGCTTTACCCGCTACCCAACAGTGCCAGCCCCTGGAAATATGGTTTCTAAACATATCATCATATGCTCATTCACTGTGTCTCTCCCCCTCTTTCTGTAGTTGTAACTTTCAAATCAATAAATAAATCCTTTTTAAAAAAAAATGTGGCCAACATTGTCACATAGCAGGTAAAGCCACTGCCTGGGGTGGTGGCATCCCATATGGCTCAAGTTCATGTTCTGGCTGCTCTACTTCTGATCCAGCCCCCTAATAATGGCTCAGGGAAGCAGCAGAAGATGGCCCAAGTATTTGGACCCATGCCACCCATATGGGAGACCTGGATGAAGCTCCTGGCTCCAGCCTGGCCTGGCCCTGGCCACTATGGCCATCTCAGGAGTGAACTAGTGGATGGAAGTTTGGTCAGTGTGTGTGTGTTTGTGTGTATGTGTGTGTGTGTGTTTCTCCTTTTCTATAACTCCGATTTTCAAATAAATAAATACATCCTTAAAAAAAAATGCCATCATCTGATATAGCCAAGCAAAAAGGGGAAGAAAATGTTCACACAGATCAGCTCCGAAACAAGCCAGAGGGAAGCCACTACCTCTGGGCCTCAGCAAGGAAGACTCTTAATAGCAATATGATTTTCAATTTAGCATACTACACCTTACAACTGAGCAAGTGTCTTTGAAGTAGAGCTGGATTTGAGATGGAATGTAATCAGGATTAAAATTTTGATGCTCAGATTCTTTCTTCAGTATACAAAAGCTTGAGAGAATTCTAGAAAAACAAGTTGTATAACATGGGACAAAAACAAGAACAAGAGCAGTGGCAAATGCCTTATGCCCGCCCATGTGGTTTTAAAGTGAACCGCTGAGGTCTGTTTCGGAAGGACAGCTGCTCACAGGGGGCATCTCCCGGTGGGCAAGATGGCCATGTGCCTCACTGCAGTGGGTGGAGCTGCTGACTAGGACACCCGCGTCCCACATGAATGCCAGTTCCAGCTGCTCCACTTTCGATCCAGTTTCCTGCTGATGTGCCTAGGAAAGCAGCAAACATAGGCCCAAGTGCTTGAGCCCCTGTCACCCAAGTGGGAGACCTGGATAAAGCTCCTGGCTTCTGCCTTCGGCCGTTTGGTTAGTGAATCAGCAGCTAAAAGGCCCCTTCCCTCCACCCGGCCCTGTCTCTCCCTCTCTGTATCTCAACATCTCTGCCTTTCAAATAAATAAATAATTTTTAAAAATTAAAAAAATATATCAGCTCTAGCTCCTGATTCCAGCTTCGTGTTTGCTAATGAAAGACCCTGGGGGGAAAAGGGGGAGCAATGACGGCTCCTGCCCTGCCCTGCTCATCCCAGCCCCAGCCCTGGCTTTTGCAGGTATCTTGGGGAGTAAACCAGAGGGTGGGAGCATTCTCTCTCTCTCTCTCTCTCTCTCAAATAAATAAAGAAAAATAGAAAGAGAAGACCAAATGAATGCTTTGAATGTGTTTAACTTCATACCCACTGTGAAACAGAATCCAAAGTCCCAAGATTCAGGATCCAACAGAAAGCTACAGCAAGAGGAAGCAGGATGCTTTTCGGGCCTTGGGGCACAGTCCCTGTTGGGGTCCTGGGTGGGGGGGACACTGTGGTCTTCCTGGTGCATTCTACTGGGGGCTGCTGCTCCCCAGGTCTGGAGGCCTGGAGATGCTGACCCTCAACCCCGCCAGTCTCACTCACTGCCCAGCAGGGAACACCGTTCTGCAAGAGGGAGCCCAGACAAAAGAATTCTAGACCAAGAAACTGCTTTGTCAAAGCACATATTTCTGCTCCTGTGAGGAGGAATCGTGTTAAACAGAGGCTTTAGTTTGTTGGAAAAGCACTAACATGTCTGTCTGTCTATCTGTCTGTCAGAAAAACATGAACACTACTTTTGAATGGCACGTTTTTCCTACTGAGTGATTTCAGAGATAAAAGAAGTCAGTTTTCTTCAACACCAAAACAGTCCTGATTTTAAATCTTAGCACCAATAACCCAGACACAAAAGATGCAATTCATGCATGAAGCAGAATGTTAACAGTTGGCCAGCCTTAAGAAAAATGGAAACCAGTAAAAAGTAGGGTTGAAAACTGTATACAGGCTTTAATGCAACCCAAATCTAAGAATTCCTGCTTTCCCTGTAAAACAGGCATCCTTACAACATGGTAAGTCCATAGCAGTCATTTCTTGAGCCTGTTAAAGTTTGACAAGGCTAAATATCCATACGGACCATTTTACTTCCTCTTTGTCCAGTTAACTTCCCAGAATGACAATTCCTAATCCCAGGACTGTGGACTACGATCACAGTCACTACTTGGAACACTGATGAAATGGCAGAAAACAAAGCAGAAAAAATAGGCCTCCTTCAAACTGCTACCCTAAACAAAAAACTCTACAGACTCATTTGACAAATAACTTGCTAATTACCTTTTTTTTTTTTTTAGCTTTTTAAAAAAGATACTTATTTTCATCTACTTGAAAGGCAGAATGACAGAGATCTTCCATCCACTTGCTCATTCCCCAAATACCTGCCACCTCCCTCATAACAGATCAGGAAAAAATCAGTAAACACGGGGAAGATATTCACAGAGCAGAGACATCAGCCCCACCGTCCTGCATGTCTACCCCATCAGTTATGAGAAACTGCTAAACGTGTAAAGAAAAAAAGAGTGGCTTTCAAAATATTTACATGCCCATGGAATGGCACGCAAGGGCATGCATACCTGCATGTACACATTTTTCTAGAGGGATATTAAAGGGTCCACAATATCAGAAAAGATTAGAAACAGCTGTTCCAAGGAATATGCTCCTTCCAACTAAAGTGATCAAGAAAGGCAGACAAGGTTCACAGGACAAGGCTAAGAGACAGGTGCGTGGAACACAGAGAGGCTGCTCCTGGACCAAATCTGTGGGAGAGCACGGATGCGAGAAGGTCATGGAACTCAGAGCAGAGGCCGCTCAGGCAAACTGGAAATTGTCACTGAGGGCTAGGACCAGCCGCAGAACCGGCTGCTCAAGCCCCACCTTGTGAACTCAGGCTGTTGTCCTGAGGATTAAATGAGACAATGGGTGTAAAGGGCTTGGGTAGCACCAGGCAGGGCTCAGCAATTATCACTGCTACTGTCCCGGTCAGGACTGCTGTGCTGCCTCACCTGCCACCCACTGTGGGCGTGTCCAGTGGAAGTTGTGCTGAGCTGTAACATCTCAACTTGGGCCTCTGGTGCCACACCATGCATCTCCCTCATATCGGATCGGAGGGTTGATAAGGGAACTCAGCTTTTCTTCTCCACGTCACTCTCACTTCAGCCTGGACGAGGGGCACAGAACTGTTTGCTCCCACCAACGCCGCCTCCCAAACTGACCAAAACATATTTCAGAGTCAACTAAGACTCAAAAAGATAGACGTCTAGAGGCCACATGGTAGGCATTCAGGAGCAAACACCAAAACATGACCTGAAAGATATATACAGGGGCTGGCGTGTGGCGCAGCAAGTTGGACTGCTACCAGAGGCATAAGCATCCCACATTAGGGCATAGGTTCAAATCCCTTCTGCTCAGCTTTTGACCCAGCTCCCTGCTAAGGCACTTGGGAAAAGCAGTGGAAGATGGTCCACGTGCTTAGGCCCCTGCCACCCACATAGAAGACCAGGACAGAGCTCCTGGCTTTGGCCTGGACCAGCGCCAGCCATTACAGTCATTTGGGGAGTGAATCACTAGATAGATCAATCTCTCTGCCTCTCACACCCTTTATCTCTCTTTGTCACTCTGCTTTTCAAATAAATAAATCTTTTTTAAAAGAGTGATTTATTTCATTTGAAAGGCAGAGATACAGAGAGATGAACAGAGAGAGAAAGAGAGAGAGAGATTCCATCCACTGACTCACTCTCCAAATGGCTGCAACAGCCAAAGCTGGGCCAATCTGAGGCCAGGAACCAGGCACTTCTTCCAGGCCTCCCACGTGGGTGCACGGGCCTAAGCACTTGGGTCATCTTCCACTGCTTTCCCAGGAGCATTAGCAGGGTGCTGGATTGGAAGCAGAGCAGCTGTGACTTGAACCAGTACCATATGGGATGCCAACACTGAAGGCAAAGGCTCAACCCTCCATGCCACAGCACCAGCCCCTCAAATAAATAAATCTTAAAAAAAAAAAAAAAGTATGCAGTAAAAGTGAAGAATCCAGGGAGAGATGGTCCCAGTGATGTGAACACAAAACTCTCCTTCCTGCAGCTCCCATTTCCTGTGGTAGCTTTACCCTGCCTCAGACGCTGCAGCCAGAGGCTTACAGCGGACTCTCACCGTCTCAGGGAATCTACGATGAGAACTCCAGCTGAGCCTGGGGCGTGTGCCCACACGAACTCAGCTGCCCCAAAGCCACATAAGCCAAGAATGAGACAGGTGGTCTCCCAAAAGAAAATAACAGTGTTATTAGCAGACTATGTAGGGAATGTGGGCTGGAACAGCACAAATAACTTAAATCCATCAAAGGAACACATGACTCCCACCAGGTCTTAAGGACAAAGTACAGTAATCATTAGCATTATATTCCCATTTGTTTAATTGTATGTTAGATCTGTTTCGGCTGCGAGTAGCAAAAAAAAAAAAAAAAAAAAAAAAAAAAAAAATCCATCTCACAATGACTCAAGCAGCAAGACAGTTTTTAACTGCCAAAGTCTGGGTAAATTGCAGCAGGGAGTAAATATCATACATAATTTGTCTAATAAGGAAATCATGACCATTGTTCTCTGCCATGCCTGCTGTCTGACTTCTCAGCTACCCCTGAGGTAGAAATGGCCACGTGAGCAGCACTGGCAATGAGACACAAGAGCAAGACCTCCAAGAGTCCTCGGCTTTCTGCTTAACCAGAGCTCCTCCTCCTTGGAGCTGTGACAGCCATCTTGTAGCCAGGAGGTAACAAGAAGAAAGGGGAGGCGAAGTCAGTCATGGGAGGTGGAACCCTCTGAGCCTTGCTGACACCACCGGGAAGCTGAGCCACGCTAAGTGGGGAAAAGAACTCCCTACTCAAGCGCGTGTGGTTGAGTGGCTGCTTCCTGTAGCCGAGAGCAGCCCTAATGCCCTCGCCGACCCAGTTTCCTTCCATCTCCCCGCTCCACTAGCCTCAGCATGCAGTTCCCAGGCACAGGTAGTGATGACCGCTACAGGAGTCAGCACCAGAGAGGATGCATGCAAAAGACAAGTCCTCGCTTCCCGAGTCTCTCCTCACAAGAGGAATCGCTTCGCAGAAGGTCCACACGGTCCTTGTTGGCAGAACTGCCTCCTGTGCTCACATCTAAACTCAAGAGGCAGAGAAAATGCCATTCCCATGACTTACCCCCAAACTGGGGTCATTTTTCCAGGGCAAAAAAGGGAGGAGAGGCCAGGCCAATAAGAAAGGAGCAGGACAGACAGATACTTAGGAGGAAACCAACAGCATCAACTGTGAATAGTGATGCTCAGTGTCATCTGAAGAGTGGCTCTTGTCCATGCACACTGCGCTCCAGGAGAAAGCCTTAAAGGGGACGCAGTTTCTCAGTGCACCACTGCGGCTTCACTGGTGTACAAGTGATTTGGTGTTTGTCACTATTTCAGAACAGAAGCATCACTGCATACATACACACTAAATGGAGTCCAAGAGACCATGTAACAAAAATGTGTGCAAAAGCTCAACAGGAAAGGTTATCTGAAAACATGTCAAAAAGTATGTTGAAACTCACACACACTCCTGGGACCGTAGCACATTAGTGACATTAGAAGGCAATTTTGGAGGTAGTTATTAAAAACTTAAGTGCATACCTCCTATGCCTCAAGTTTTTTTTTTTTTTTTTTTTTTTTGACAGGCAGAGTGGACAGTGAGAGAGAGACAGAGAGAAAGGTCTTCCTTTTGCCATTGGTTCACCCTCCAATGGCCGCCGCAGTAGGCGCGCTGCGGCCGGCGCACCGCGCTGATCCGATGGCAGGAGCCAGGTGCTTCTCCTGGTCTCCCATGGGGTGCAGGGCCCAAGGACTTGGGCCATCCTCCACTGCACTCCCTGGCCACAGCAGAGAGCTGGCCTGGAAGAGGGGCAACCAGGACAGGATCGGTGCCCCGACCGGGACTAGAACCCGGTGTGCCAGCGCCGCAAGGCGGAGGATTAGCCTAGTGAGCCGCGGTGCCGGCCGCCTCAAGTATTTTACTTCTCAGTGTCTATCCTGGAAAAATGCTCACACATATGCCCAGGAAGATACATTCAAGAATTCATCACTGGAGCCAGCACTGTGGCACAGTGGGTTAAGCCACTGCCTACATCCCATACAGGCACTGGTTCAATTCCTGGATGCTTCTTTTCTGAAAGCTCCCTGCTAATGCACCTTGGAAAGCAGTGGAGGATGGCCCAAGTGCTTGCGCCCCTGTACCCATGTGAGAGACCTGGAAGAAGCTCCTGGCTCCTGGCTTCGGCCTGGCTCAGCCCCAGCCATTGCAGCCATTTGGGGAGAGAACCAGTGGATGGAAGATCTGTCTCTATGTGTGTCTCTCTCTTGCTGTAACTGACTTTCAAATAAATAAAATACATCTTTAAGATAATTCATCACACAGAAAAAAGCCCAACAAAGCTCAAAACAAAAAACATAACAACAACCTGAATGCCCAACAGTACATCTGTAATACAGAATACTACGTAATGATGAAAAAGAGTGAAATAAGTATAAATGTACTGGCATATCAGGATCTTCAAGCAAATTGCTCTTTCAAACAGAAAGTTGCATAATGCAAACCATAATCCTATATGCAATTTTAAGTATAATATCCTCAGGTAATCAAACATGCATAGAAAAAAATATGGACCACTACATGACAGAATAAAAGTATTGGTTACCTCTGAAGAAAGGGCTATCAAACTGGAATGCCTGGGTTTGAGTCTCAGCTCTGCTTCCAACTCCAGCTTCCTGCTAATGCACACCCTAGGAGGTAACAGGTGACGTCTCAAGTACTTGGGTCCCTGCCACCCATGTGGAATATCCAGACAGAGCTCTAGGCTCCTGGCCTCCACAGCCCTGGCTGCTGCATGACATTTGGGGCCTGAACAAGCTGATGGAAGAGACATCTCTGAACTAGCTGATGGGAGAAACATCTTTCTCTCTCTTTTTCCCTGAGTTTTAAGTAGCGCTACATAATATAAATATAAATTTTCAATCAATTTTCCCTTGCTCATCCACCGTATTTATAGTGCACTTGACTAAGAGACATGTTTGTATGGGAGCAGGTCAGAGACACCATTTCTAGTCTTAACTTGATGCCTTCCTAACAAGCTGCCCTGGATTATGTTTGCCTTAGTCCCGCACTGTGAGCTAATGGAGTCAGAAATTCTGAGATGTGAAGCAAATCCTGAGAAGCCATGCAGCAGGCCCTTTCTGAAAGGGGAACTTGGCTGATTCTGGTGGGGAAGCGAGGCAGCTGCCAACAGGTATGGAAAGCTGATTCCTGGGAGCCGCCACTGTGCTCCTAACCAAACACAGGCCACCTCGCTGCCTGTGAATGAGCTGGCCCTAGCACAGCCCAGGCCTGCGTGCTTCCCAGGCTGAGAACGGTCTCACTGTTGCTGATGAAGGTGGTGTTTTAGATGATGACATGTGGCTCCCACCCATCCCCAAATCCCAAACCATGGGCAGCTATGTGCTGTGAATCTGTCACCCCAGGGATGACCCCCACTGGTGGGAAACAGCATCCCTGGGCCCAAGAGAGAGAGCCAAGTGCACTCACCCACCCCACTGACAAGGTTCAGCAAAGGCTCTTTCCCACTTCATCAGCATGCAGCATGGGAACAGAATGCCAATAAAACAGAGGAAACACACAGGCCTAAGGAATTGGTACAGCAGGGAAGCACACAGCAGGTAGAGAGCTGGACACAGACAAGTCCTCCAAAGGCACGCTACTTCACCCCTCCCTTCTCCAGCAGACACCTGGGCTGCTGTGCATCCTGTCTTCAGCACCTGCAGGACCACCAGACAAGCTGCCCCCAGGAGCTCCCCCCAGGACACCCTAGAATTTGCAGGCAATAGAAGACAGGGAAAAGGTCTGATAAGGACACTCACTTCCCTGGGTGGTACTGAGAGAGGGGAGGCTGGGAGGGTAGGAGAAAGACACAGAAGGGGTCAGTGGTAGTGGTCAGAATGCAGATGAAAGCTGTTTCCCTCCAGGACCGGTCCCTAGCGGGGCTGCATACTTCCGTGAGTCCAAATCCTGAAACCATCTTCCTCCAAAGTGCCCATCTCCAGCAACAGCCACATTCAAGGACAATGTCTGTGCAACAACACTGAGGTACCAGCTGTGGCAGACACTGCTAGTTTGCATACCCAACTTCCCTTTATGAATTCTTCCAAGAGTAACCTGGATGTTTAGAGGAATGATAATATACACAATTTAAAGACTGCATTTCCTTTCTTTTCTTATAGATAAGTCAGGTGATAGAATATCGGCCCACAGGATCTAAGTGGACCTTGACAATGGTGTCTTCTGGGAAATCATTTTATTAGGAGAGGTCTTTCAGCTGGTGCTAATCCTTGGCTCTCTGACTTTCCTCTTCTTCATGCTTTAAACTTAAGAAGGATGCTGGAGCTGAGGCAGCCATATTGTGACTATGAAGTGAAAAGTAAGGACAGTGGAGTAGAAATACTGAAGTCTTAGGGAATTGTGACATAATGGGTTAAGCCACTGACTGCAGTGCCAGCATCCAACATGGGTGCCAGTTCAAGATCCAGTGACCACTTCTGATCCAGCTCCCTGCTAATGTGCCTGGGAAAGCAATGAAGATAGCCCAAATCCTTGGGCCCCTGCATCTACATGGGGGACCCCGATGAAGCTCTTGGCTCCTTGCTTCTGTCTGACCTAGCCTTGCCTGTTCCAGCTATTTGGGCAGTGAACCAGCAACTCTGCCTTTCAAATAAATCAATCAATCTTGTGGGGATAAATATTGAAGTCAGTGATGGCCACATGAAACTACCACAATACCAGTCTTGCACCGCCTACTGCTGAAGTTCTAACTACTTGAGAAAAATAAACACCTGCACCCTGATTGTCCAGTCTCTGTATTCTATACTCATAGCTCAAGGATGACTACTTGCAACAATTGCTTATGGTGGAGCACATTTTGTCCCAAGTAAGCTCCCCAACAAATCCTCTTACGAACCCCACAAGGGAGCTGCTGTGTCCCCATGTTCAACTGAGGAACAGACACGGAGACTTTAAATCCTGTGCCCTCAATCTCTAAGCAAGTAGGGGAAACATTGGGCTTTGACTCCACACAGCCCAATGCCCAGGCTCAGGGAAAGAGGAAGCCCAGCCCAGCCCGTTTCAGCCCCAAACGTGCAGGAAACCTCCAGCCCCATGGGCCACAGCAGGCAGTGGGCAGGGCTGAGCCAGCCAGCCACACTTTCTCTCCAGCCAAGAGAGCTGTCCAGCCCTGGGTCTCCATGCAGCAGCCTGGCAAACGTTTCTCATTGCATGATTCAGGACTTGCTTATGGTAGGTGTTCAATGTGACTGTGTAGCCCCTTCTTGTCAGTGTAGCTATTTTGTGGGTGAAAACTACAATGCTCATCATAAACATATTCCTAATCTTCTTTAGCTGACAAAATGACATTCAAGTTATAGGAGGCGACTCCAAAAAGTTCACAGAAAACTGCATTAGAAGATAAGCTTATTGGGACCTGTATGGCCATGTAGCAGGTTAAAGCTGATACCTTGGGGCCAGAGTTGTGGCATAACAGGTAAGGCTGCCACCTGCAGTGCCGACATCCCATACGGGTGCCGGTTTGAGTTCTGGCTGCTCCACTTCCAATCCAGCTCTCTGCTATGGCCTAGGAAAGCAGCAGCAGATGGCCCAAGTCCTTGGCCCCTGCACCCACATGGGAGACTGGGAAGAAGTTCCTGGCTCCTGGCTTCGGATCGGCACAACTCCAGCTGTTGCAACCATCTGGGGAGTGAACCACCAGATGGAAGACCTTTCTCTCTCTCTCTCTCTCTCTCTCTCTCTCTCTCTAACTCTGCCTTTCAAATAAATAAATAAAACTTAAAAAAAAAAAACTGACCCCTGTGACACTGGCATCCCATACAGGTGCCAGTTCCAGTCCCAGCTACTCTACTTCTAATCCAGCTGCCTTCTAATGGCCTGGGAAAGCAGCGAAGGATGGCCCAAATGCTTGCGCCCCTGAACCCACAGAAGCACCTAGATGAAGCTCCTGGTTCCTGGCTCCAGCCTGGCCCAGTTCCAGTTGTTGCAGCCACAGGGAGTGAACCAGTAGATGGAAGATCTCACTCTCTGTCTCTCTTTGTCTCTGTAACTATGCCTTTCAAAAAAATAAATCTTTTTAAAAATATAAGTTTATTGTGGTATGTTTTTTGAAACCCACACATAGTTCTTTCATAAGGAGCATTTGCCATGAAGGCTTTGAAGACAGGGCACATTCATGGATTTCAAACATTTTTGCAGTAAAATAAACTTCTCTGTCCATTCCATTTCCCACAGACTTTCGAAAGTTTTTGAACGCAGACAACCAGTTGAAGGAACTATTGTTTGTCCATTGCTTTGTGTTTTAATAAACAATTTGCAGTGACAAAAAAAAAAAAAAAGAAAAGAAACTAATGTTTGATACAGGAATAACTCAAGTAAGCAAGCAAGGCAAGTGTTTAGTGTAAGAGCAGGAGGAGATGGGGAGGAGGAGGAGGAGAAACTATATGCAAATCCAATCTGCTTTGAGCTGCAGTTGTCAGTGTGACTCCTGGGGATGGTTCTCTTGACCTAAAAGGAGATTTTGGACTCTCTTTCAAAATACCCTCTCCAATCAAATTTACCAAAGGGCCCCAAAGAAAGCCTCTACACTCTGGGATTTTCTATTCTTTTGACATAGAGCAAAGAAATACCAAATTCTATTCCTTACCAATATTGTTTCTTAAACATATGCCAAAGACAGGCTGGCAAACTGTATACATTTGTATACATTGTATACAGCTACCTGAGGTTAAAAAGTTGCTAGTGTGACTTCCTAAATACCAGACCCTTAGCCTGCAACATTGTATTTCTTGAAAATCAAGTTGTTCCTCAATGAAACAACAGTTAATTCGAGGAGAACCCTGCTCTGCTGAATAGAGAACTCAATAGAGGCAGAGCAGACTAGTGGGTATATTACAAACTCCTAGTGAGAGAAGCTGGGCAGGGGTAAGGAGAGTGGGAGGGCCAGGGAGGGAAGAAAGCACCTCGGTGTACCTTGGTGAACCTTCCCAGCCCAAGTATGTGGGTCAATGTTTAGCCCTTTCTAAGGGTGCTCCCGCACATCTGGATAAACCAGCCCCTTGATACTTCCTGATTCTGAAGGGAGAGGTGCCAAACAGGTCTTGCTGGATCTTTGGAATGTTTGAAGCCAGTCTATGCTCCCCCTCTCCTCCCACCAGAACTATTAGTAAACTCTCTAGGAAAACAGCTGAATCAGCTATAACCAGCTCAAAGAACACAATGAACTCTCTTCCCTGGTGTTCAGGCTAAGCAGTCAGGGGCAGAGGTTAATCCGCTCGTCATCTGGGAAGCTACTGGCTGAGGGCAGAGCCTCTGTTCAGAGCTTGTGGAGGGCCTGTAGACACCAGGTCAGTCTTCCTGGATGCAGAAGTGGCCCAAAAGGCAGAGTGGTCCTCTAAAAGGCTACTGTGCTTCTTCATAAAAAGCGTGAAACAAATCTTGAGACAATAAAGCAACACAAAAGTGGAGATGGCAGCTCAAGCCCCTTAGTCACTGAGGGGAGAAGACCAAAACCAGAGACCAAGGGATGAGGTGAACACGTGGCAACGGAGAGGCTCACTGGAAATGACAATCGAGATACACATGTCATGGGAAACACTGGCTAGTTACAGAGGGAAAGATCTTTCAGGCAGAAGAAAGCAGGCACAGGTAACATGTATTAAATCAAACCAGTGCTCTGTTTTGTTACAAGAGGAACCTCACAGGGAACAAGACAAACTCTATTCTTCCACGTTTCATCTCCCAGACTCAGGGAAAACGTGCAGTCGGTTCCTTTTCCTTTCTTTCACACCCCTCCACCCCCTGTTATGGGTTAATTAGGACTCATCTTCCCTCAAAACTCATGCAGATGTTTAAATTCCAAAGTCTTAATAGCTGATGAATTCGGGGTGGAGACTTGGTCTAATAAAGGTGGCAGCTAGGAAGCGGGGCTGGTGGGAGGTGTTTAGGTCATTGGGGGTGTGTCCTCGGAGCATGGTTCTTGCAAGAGGGCTGACTGTTGAGCTGTTCAGTCTTGCATCTCTCTTGGCTCACCGTCTCACCATGTGATCATTCCTGTGCACCCACCAGGAGCAGCCTCCACAGAAGCTGGTCTATGGGACAACCTGATCCTGAACTAAACCTCCAAACTGTAAGGTGAAAATAACCTCTTCTTTCCCAACAAGTTCCTCCCGGGTATTTTAGTTAAAGTAACAAAAAGCAGAGAAATACACTCCACCAACAACAACCCATCCCACCCTCTCCATTCAAAGGCAACAGCACATCTTTCATTCATCATTTGTTAATGTACTTCCCATCTCTCCTCCCACTCCAGTATTTGGGTTTTGTTTTTAAAGATTTATTTATGTATCTGAAAGGCAGAGTTACAGGCAGAGAAGAGAGAGAGAGAGAGAGAGAGAGAGAGAGAGAGAGAGAGAGAGAGAGAGATCTTCCAATTGCTAGTTCACTAACCAAATGCCCGCAATAGCCAAGGATGGGCCAGGCTGAAGCCAGGAGCCAGGAACTTCATCCAGGTCTCCCACATGGGTGCAGGGGCCCAAGCACTTAGACCATCTTCTGCTGCTCTCTCAGGCCATTATCAAGGAGCTGGATCAGAAGCAGAGCAGCCAGATCTAGACCCGGTGCCTATACGGAATACTGGCATTGCAGGCAGTGGCTTTACCTGCTGCACCACAATGCAGGGTGCCCCCACCAACGCACACCCCAGTATTTGTTTACAGAGCAGACCATGTAGGGAAGAGTTGACAGGAGGAAGTTCTGCTTGTAAAACAAGGAGACAAGGAAACATAACAAAGTAAAGATAGCAGCCAGCTATCAGTAAGCTTGACAAAGCTTCTGAGCACATCAAGAACTCTGCAGAGCTGCAGGTGCCACCCCCTGGCCTCCTGGGGGACAGGCTGAGGAACATGTAGCGGTATGTGTCACACTCACTCTGTACCAGACCTCAGCGCCATCCACTAGTGCGCCAGCAGGAGCAGCGAGCTGCAAGGGTCTGATGGCTTCACTCTCATGTCCTCAGCTGTCACTGCTACACTAGTTTTGACAAGGACCACCAGAGACTTCTAATGAAGCACTGTGCCCACTCTTTGGTTTTGACTAAAACTATGGAGATAGAAAACACCCAGGAGCAAGTTCATTAATTAGGAGTACACTGATTCCTTCATATAGATATGATTTAAACTTGTCTTTTATTTCCATTCTTCCATGAACTTTTTGAAGTATCCTGATATGTGCTATTTAATAAGCACTGACTTAGCAAGAACAACAATCATTTACAGACACATCCATTATTGGGGATCCGGATCCCACAGGCAAGAGGGATGTCCAGATGTGTGGATTTTGAGAAAGCTCCTCTAAATTCCTTCAGACATGGCTAAATCCGGTTGGAAACCACTGTCCTGAATGATTGAGAACACTCTGAACCATTTCTAAGACATACTGCAGAAGTTGTGCCAAGTCCTGTCTGCTTCAAAAGTACATTTTTGTTTTCTGGGATTTTTTTAAAGATTTATTTATTTATTTATTTATTTGAGAGGCAGAGTTACAGACAGAAAGGGAGAGACAGAGACAGAGAGAGAGATCTTCCATTGGGTGGTTCACTCTCCAAATGGCCACAACATCTGAAGCTAGGAGCCAGGAGCTTCTTCTGGGTATCCCACCCAGGAACAGGGGTCCAAGCACTTGGGCCACCTTCCATCACTTTCTCAGGCCATTAGCACGAAGCTGGATTGGAAATAGAGCAGCTGGGCCTTGAACTGGCACTCATCTGGGATGTTGGCACTGCATGCTATTATGCCACAGCACCAGCCCCCAAGAAAGTACTTTATAAAAAAAATTTGTTTGCAAGGCCGAGACAGAAAACACAAGTGTGTGTTTCCACCTTCTGTTCCCTCCCCCAAATGCCCACAACAGCCGCGACTAGGCTGTACCAAAGCCAAGGACCAGGAATTCAATATAGGCCTCCAACATGGGTGGCACACTGAAGGGCCTGAGATCAAATCTCACCTCTACTTCCAATCCCACTTCCTGCTAATGCACACACCCCAGACGTTGCTCTCAGTTTGGTACATTCATATTTAAAAGGTGCTTCCTTGGGAAGGGTGTTTGGCCTAAGAGTGCCTGGGTTCAATACTCAGCTCTGGCTCCCGACTCCAACTTCCTGCTAATGCACACTCCAGGCAGCAGCACTGATGACTCAGGTGGCTGGGTTCCTGCTACACATACAGGAGATGCAGAGGCAGCTTCTGGCTCCTGGCTTTGGCCTGACCCAGCCCTAGATTTATTGGTATTTGGAGAATGAACCAGCAAATGAGAGATCAGTGTATCTCTCTCTAGCTTTCTCCCTCATTCTTTCTCTCTCTGCCTTTTGAATAAATAAATAAAACTTTGTTAAGAAATCACCTTCTGATTAGTTGCTTTAGGTCATTGCAGAAAAGCCACTCACCTGCTTAAGATGACCAGAGAGTGTAAGATATCCAGGCAACATCCATGAAATCAATTTTTAAAAAATAACATTTAACTTTAATATTAATTTTCAGACACAGATGATATAAAGGAAAAAGAAGAAACTCTATTGTGGTAGAGAACACTTTACTTCTTTTTTCATCTCCCTATATGAGGATATGTCAAAGAGTTCATGGAACAATAAATTTTTTTTAAAAAAGATTTATTTACTTATTTATTTATTTGAGAGACAGAGTTACAGAGAGAGACAAGGAGAAAGATCTTCCATCTGCTGGTTCAATCCCCAATAGCCCCAATGGCCAGAGCTGAGTTAACTCCTAAGCCAGGAGTTTCTTTCAGGTCTCCCACATGGGTGCAGGGGACCAAGCACTTGGGCCATCTTCCACTGCTTTCCCAGGCCATTAGCAGGGCAGTGGATCAGAAGTAGAACAGCCAGGACTCAAATGAGCATCCAAATGGGATACCAACACCACAGGCAGAGACTTAACCTACTATGCCACAACAATGGCCTTGAAACAATAATTAAAAGGTTATTTTGGTGAAAAAGTATTCAGAAATTCATGTATATGAGAGTGTCTTCAAAATTCATGAAAAAAATAAAACAAAATTCATGAAAAACTCATATTATGAAAAAATTACACAGGTTTCAACAACATTCTGTAACAAAATAATCTGTTAAGTCTATTTTTCTATGAACTTTCTGGAGGACCCTTGGTACACAGGATTTGATGCTCTTTTAAAACACTTTAGGGCTGCTGTTATGGTACAGTGGGTTAAGCCACCACCTGCTTTCCATTTGAGCTCTGGCTACGCCACTGTTGACCCAGCTCCCTGGTAATGCTCCTGGGAAAGCAGCAGGTGATGATCCAAGTATGTGGGCCCCCGCCATGCACATGGGAGACCTGCATGGAGTTCTAGGCTCCTGGCTTTGGCCTGGGCCAACCCTAGCAATGGTGGCCATCTGGGGAGAGAACCACCTGATGGAAGATTTCCTTCTCTTTCTGTCTGCCCCCCTCTCTCTCTCTAACTCTGCCTTTCAGATAAACAAATAAATCTTAACACACACACACACACACATTCTTGTGTGGGACGGATGATGATCTGCACGGAGTAGACTGCCTGGGAGGAGGTACTGCAACCACATGCAGATGAAACAGGAGCCTGATTCATCCCTGGTCCAGAGTTGAGCAAGAAAGAACTGTTTGCTAAATCATGCCTGAAACTGAAAATACTTATAAATCATTGCCTACGGATGTCCACGTGTTCTGACCCTATCATTCCTGTCACCACCTCAGCCCCTGGGGCCTGGGTGTCACTGCACCTGCCCTGGGAGTTCCTACTTCTCCCTCTGCTCTGTCTACATCTACAAGAATGAGAAAGAAGAAGTCACAGGTGACCTAAAATAATAGAATGAAAAACATATAATATATAAGTACCTATTGAGCCATCAAATTGCTCCAAGATTATTGTCCATTTACAGAGGCTATATAAAAACATTTAATGATATTAAACACTAGTTAAATCAGAAATATTACAAAAATAACTCCAGCAGTTATGACAGGCATTGGTTGATGTTAGTTTTTTTGATTCTATTTATTTATTTGAAAGGCAGAATTACAGAGAAACAGAGGCAGAGAGAGAGAGAGAGAGGCCTTCCATCTGCTGGTTCACTCCCCAAATGGCTGCTATGGCTGGAGCTGTGCCAATCTGCAGTAAGGAGCCAGGAGCTTCTTCCAGGTCTCCTGCATGGATGCAGGGGCCCAAGGACTTGGGCCATTCTCTACTGTTTTCCCAGACCATAGTGGAGAGCTGGATTGGAAATGGAGCAGCTAGGACTAGAACCGTTGCCCATAAAGGATGCCAGCACTGAAGACAGCAGTTTTGCCCACTATGTCACAGCGCCAGCCCTGGTTGATATTACTTTCATACTCACATTCTCACCTAATTAAAGGATCTGCTAAAGACATAATAATCTATGGTTAAGTGAAAAAGCAAGTCGGAGCAGCATAGAAACAGTACATTCTCCACGGGAGTTTTCAAGAGCATGAAGGAAGTTAGGATCCATGAAGCTCGGGGAATGTTCCATAGATTTTCTGTAGTACATGTATCCATTGTGGTATTTAAGCCCAAAAACCAGTCCACAATACACACATGGTTTAAGAACCACTCCTCTTAATGAGCATTTAACTTAGAGGTTAAGACGTCCCTGGCCTACATCCAAGCACCTAGATTTCACTCCCAGCTCTGGCTCTTGACTGTTGATGCAGACCCTGGGAAGCAGTGGGCTGACTCAACTGATTGCCACCTTGACACCCATGTGGGAGACCTGGATTGCATTCCCAGCTCCAGGTTTTGGCTTCCCAGCGGGGGCCATTTCAGACCTTTGGGGAGTGAACCAGTGGGTGGGAATGCTCATTGTCATTGTCATTCTCTCACTCTCTCCTTGGCTTCCTTCTGCCCTCCCTTCTTCTCAAATAAATAAATAATTTTGAGAGAAAAGAAAGAACTACTCCTCTAGAAAGAAACTAAAATATATATGAGAGGATAAAATCAAAACCATATTTTTTCAACTCCAGAAAATTAAATGACTCAAAGAGATACTAATCCAAGTAAATGATACTGATCCAAGATAAATTTATGGGCCGGCGCTGCGGCTCACTAGGCTAATCCTCTGCCTTGCGGCGCCGGCACACCGGGTTCTAGTCCCGGTCGGGGCACCGATCCTGTCCCGGTTGCCCCTCTTCCAGGCCAGCTCTCTGCTGTGGCCAGGGAGTGCAGTGGAGGATGGCCCAAGTCCTTGGGCCCTGCACCCCATGGGAGACCAGGAGAAGCACCTGGCTCCTGCCATCGGATCAGCGCAGTGCGCCGGCCGCAGCGCGCTACCGCGGCGGCCATTGGAGGGTGAACCAACGACCAAAGGAAGACCTTTCTCTCTGTCTCTCTCTCTCTCACTGTCCACTCTGCCTGGCAAAAAAATTAAAAAAAAAAAAAAAGATAAATTTATGGGCCACAAAACTACAGAAATTGAAAAGGTTTGAGAAACAGAACAATATGATCCAAAATCGCATGAATAATACCTACTTAATAATGGAATATATGTATATACAACTGAATATATGTATTAAATTAAGAACAATTAAAATCATTTTAAAAAGTAACAACAAAAAATCCATAACCTCCTCAGTCTGTTCTCAAACTGTATTTAAAACCAAAACAAAATAAGATCAAGATACTCCTATGTACCCACCAAGATAGAAGATAACATTTAAGACGCAAAGAAAAGAATCCTTCAGCTTCGGGTGAACAGAAAGAACTTGAAAGAAAATCTACACAGAGGGAATTATCATCACAGGCCCAGGACTGAGGAAAAGTCCTGTTTGTTGAACATGGAAGAAAAGTACTTCATGACCTAAATGATTTGAAATGATCTGTTAGGAAGATCAGTATCCGAGAAGGCCACAACAAAAGCAAGAGTAAAACGTGTTTATGAATGAGACTCATCCTCTCAACCCCCATCAAAGATTTCAATGTCACTAACCTGTTCTCATCATGTATAGTACTAGTTGATGGTTTTGAGAAGAGTACAGAACTTCACAAAGACTTGCTTTACTGTAATATTGGTCTATGATTAACTCAAACAGCCACACTCTATATCAGTTCTAGAAAAGGGTTCAAGATAGTGATGCTAATTTAAATGGAAACAATTATACCAAAATGTTAAAAGAAAAAATGGCAAAAGTGTTTCCATTTTTTGTAGTAATACTATTCCTGAAACCATATTAAAAAAAAAAAAAAAAACACCTGGAATGGGCTTTTGTGGCACCTTGGGTTAAAGCGCCTGTGATGCTGGGATTACACATTGGGCACTGTTTCAAGTCCCAGCTGCTCTACTTCTGATCCAGCTTCCTGCTAATGCACCTGGAAAAGTAGAAGATGGCCCAAATACTTGGGCCCCTGCACCCACATGGGAGACCCAGAAGGAGTTCCAGGCTCCTTGTTTGGCTGTTGCATTCATTTGGAAAGTAAACCACTAGATGAAATTTTCTCTCTCTCCCTCTCCCTCTCACTCTGGTGTATGTCTGGCTGTCTGTCTCTGCCTCTCTGTAACTCTGCCTTTTTAATACATAAATACATCTTTAAAACTAAAAGCCACCTAAAATTAGAATAAACATGGTTTTGCATTCTGCAGGGAGAGGACTCTAGAATTTAAATGTATGTACATAATATTCCATCATATATAGCTTCCTATGCCAGCAATGCTGAGCAATGTTTACCAGTGTCTCAGGGTGGGAAAGAGCTACAGAGGCCAGAGACTAAAACAGGTGCATCCCCTCACTGCCCTGACTTCCACTGTCCTAGGAGCCAGTCTCCAAGCTTTAAACACCATCCACATGCTATGCACCCAGAGCAGAAGTGAGGATAGGTGAGTACAATTTCACCTTGCACCACACACAAGACAAAGCTAGGGAGGAGAGGTGGTTGAAAGCAGACACCCACTGCAGGAGCCCAAGGAGCTAGTTTAGGGGAGCAGAGAGGGAAGAAAGTCAGACAGTTCAGGCCCTGGTGACATCACCACACTGGCTCCTGCCCTTCTGTCAGCTTCTTCTTACCCCACCTCCCATTGCTACAATATTAGCAGCATAGTTAAGAAACCTGAAGGCTAAATCCCAAATAAGGAGGCTGTTGACACAGGTTAATTATACTACAGTGGCATGCAAGCCAAACACTGCATATGAAAGTTCCAAACTGCCAATGATAAGGATGCATCCCTATCTTCCAATTTAGTCCCATGAGAAAAATCAAAGTCTCAAATCTACCCCAAAAGGGCAAAAATTGAAAGAGCACTGGAGAGGGGCTGGTGCTGTAGTGTAGTAGGTTAAGCCTCTGTCTATGGCACCAGCATCCCATACAAGTGCCATTCAAGTCCCGGGTGCTCCACTTCCAAACCAGCTTCCTGCTAATGACTAGGAAAACAGTGGAAGGGGGTCCAAGTGGGTCCCTGCACCCACATGAGAGGCCCAGAAGAAGCTACTGAATCATGGATTCGGATCTGCCCAGCTCCAGCCATTGTAGCTATCTGGGGAATGAACCAACAGGTGGAAGACCTCTCTGTCTCTTCCTCTCTCTCTCTGTAACTTTGCCTTTCAAATAAATAAATCTTTTTTTAAAAAAAAATGGAGAGCAGTGCAAAGGTCTCAATTACATCTGATAGTTTATATTTTGCAATATCTTAGATGTAAAAAGAAAAAATATGCAAATAGGGACCAGCATTGTGGTGTAGCAGATAAAGCTGCAGCCTGTGATGCCAGCATCCCATATGGGCAACAGTTTGAGTACTGGCTGTTCATTTCCAATCAAGCTCCCTATTGATGGCCCTGGGGAATCAGTAAATAAATAAATAAATCTTTAAAAAATTTCCTATGGGGAGGAAAAAAAGAAAAATGCAAATAGAATAAACTGTTTGTGAAAAGTACTACTGAATTTCTTGATTACCTAAAAAAAAAAAAATGCAAATTAAATATAGTCCCATATGTACTCAGTCTGTATGGAGACCAGAGTAGAGCAATGGGTGAAGCCACCTGTGACACTGGCATACCACAGGGACACCAGCTGACTCCCGCTACTCTACTTCTAATCCAGTTCCCTGACAATGTGCTTGAGAAAGCCCAGAAGATGACCCAAGATGTGGGCCCTTGCATCCATGTGAGAGACCTTGATGAAGCTCCTGGCTCCTGACTTTGGCCTTGCCCAGCCCTGGCTGTTGCAGCCACTTGGGGAGTAAACTAGTGGATGGGAGATATCTTTCTATCTTTCTCTCTCTCTCTCTCTCTCTCTCTGCAACTCTTTCAAATAAATAAAATAAATCTTTTTTAAAAAATTAATAAAAAATAAGGGAAACCTAAATTCTGATCTAGAGCAAATAAACATATGTATAAATGAAAACCTGGCAGCAATGTTAACAAAAGGGAGAGGGTAGGGCTGACACAGAAGAGAGAAACCTCGGAGAGTAACTTAAGATTTGAAAGTCCCTTGCTGGAATAATAGCTCAAGTACATAATAAAATTAGCCTTGAATAACCTGTCACATAGAGATAAAGGAATGATTTTTCAACCCTAATGAAATAATCTACAAAAATGGATCACGTACTAAGTGAAAAATATGACCTATGTCAGCTGTTAGTATGACAAATTAGAGGAAAAAAAAAACAATTCTGAATAACATTCAAATATATAAAAAATAAAGAACAAAATATCTTAGAGTCCAAACCCAGCAAGAAACTTGTAATACAGTATTTTTAATAGATAACACAGCAAAACACATAAAAAGCTGCCAATGGTACTTAGAGCTTCTTGCTCTAAGACTGAGCGATTAGACTGATAACAAAACTAAAGCTAAAAAACAAAAGCATAATGAACCAAGCCTCTTGCTAAATAACTTAAAATGGGACAAAGTAGCAACCAAAAAAAAAAAAAAAAACCCTAGAAAAAGAAAATGAAAATTAGAAATAAACATAGTAGGGAAAATGCAATGAAGTTGACAAAAACAGATTATTCTACTTTATTTACTTTATTTTGAAAGGCAAAGAGAGAAAAAGAGACAGAGATCACCCTTCTACTGAGTAACTCCACAAATGCCCACAAAAACTGGGGTCCCAGTTGGAGTCAGGACCCCAGAACTCAATCCAGGTCTCCCATATGGGTAGCAGGGAGCCAACTATGTCAGCCACCACATACTGCCTCCAGGGTACACACTAGCAGGAAGTTAAAACCAGAAGTGTAGCTAGGAGTCAACCCTGCACTAAGATGATTCCTAAAAATGAACAACTGGGGAGGGCATCTGGCCTAGAGATGAGGACATCATTAGGACACATGTGTCCCATATTGGAGCACCTGGGTTTGGTACCTGGCTCCAGCTCCTGACTCCAGCTTCCTGCTAATGCAGACCCTGGGCAGCAGCAATGATGGCTCATGGAATGGAGTACCTGTCACCCATGTGGGAAAGCTGGATTGAATTGGCTCACAGCTTCGGACCAGTCCAGTCCCAGCCACTGTGGGCATTTGGGGAGTGAGCCCCAAAGGAGAGCACTCATCTTTGCCTCTATCTCTGTGCTTCTCCAATTAATAAATTAATAAAATAAATATTAACAATTGATGTGCAGGGTTAAAAGATACTTTTAAACTAAGAGGACAAGTTAAGAAACTAAAACTAAAGATATGTGAATTGAAAACTGAACAATAAATTTGATAATGGAAAGGAAATCTATATTTAAAAAGAAAGAAGGTCAAAATTAAACAAAACTCCATTCCTCAAAAAAGCTTCAAGGGAATGAACCAGAAAAATCTGACAATCTTCTAAATAAAAAAATCATTTCTTTATTTAAAGTGACCACACATTATGATTTTTATACTTCTTATTTCAAATAGTTTAAGCATTATATAATTATACTTTTTATCAAAACCCATTCTAAATTTAATTTGTCACATATGCTTACTCTATCATAAGCAAATTTTAAAATACAGATAAAGCTGAAATGTTACTTAAGAAAAAATATTGGCAAAGAAAATTCTGAGACATAGTCCATTCTGAACAGACTTTGAAACACAATGAGGGGGCAGTACTGTGGCTTAGCAAATAAAACTGCCACCTGTAGTGCCGGCATCCCATATGGGCACCAGTTCAAGTCCCGGCTCTCTGCTATGGCCTGAGAAAACAGCAGAAGATGGCCCAAGTCCTTGGGCCCTGTACCTGTGTGGGAGACCCAGAAGAAGCTCCTGGCTCCTGGCTTTAGATGGGCACAGCTCTGGCAGTTGTGATCATTTGGGAGTGAACCAGCAGATGGAAGATTCCCCCAACCTCCTGCCTCTGTAACTTCTCCTTTCAAAGAAATAAATAAGAAAGACCGACAGACAGGCAACGGGTGTGTGTGTGTGTGTGTGTGTGTGTGTGGTGTTAGCCGGTGCTGTGCCCTAGGGGTAAAGTCGCTGCCTACAGTGGCACTGGTTCAAGTCCCGACTGTTCCACTTCTGATCCAGCTCCCTGCTAATGCATTGGGACAGCAGAGGAAGATGGCCTAAGTGACTAGACCCCTGCACTCACATGGAAGACCCAGATGAAGCCCCAGGCTCCTGGCTTGGAATTGGCCCAGCTTTGGCCATTGCTGCTATTTGGGGATTGAACCAGTGAACAGATCTCTTTCCCTGTCTCTCCCTAAGTCTCTCTTTGCAGCTCTGCCTTTCAAATAAATAAATCTTAAGCGCGCACACACACACGTACACACACACATATACAATCAAACATTTACAAAAAGAATTATTTTTTTTTGTATTAACATCAGATTTCTTGTATTAACATCAGATTCCGTAGCACAGAGCTGTGCAATAGTCCTTTGTTATCCAGGGTTTCACTCCAGTGGTTTCAGTTACAGTCAACTAAGGTCTGAGACTCTTAAATGGAAGATTCCAGAATTAAAAATAATAACTTAAATTGTGGGTTATTCTGAATAGGGTGATGAAATCTTGTCCTGTACCCCTGCCTTGGACTTGAACCATTCCCCTGTCTATAGCATCCATGCTGTCGGCACCATACACCTGTCAGTCACTGCTGAGCCCTATGGGACCAAGCTGACTCCCTGCGCTCAAGGAGCTCTGGACTGAATAATGGTCTGAGAGCACCGGAGCAATGATGCTGCCAATTCAGATGTGCCAAAGAGGAGTCACAAAGTGCTTCCTTAAAGTGACAGGTGAAAGTTCTCCCACTTATAAGCAAACAAAAATCAAACGGCGAGGTGGCCAACAGTTACAGGACTCATGAGACGTTCTGAGAGACAGAAAAAAAAAAAACAGGTTCACATAACTTACAGTATATTAGCATGATTGCTGTTTTATTATTATTATTATTATCTCTTAGGTGCCTGCTTTATAAACTAAACTTTATCATAGGGATGCATGTACAGAAAAAAACACCATGCACATATAGAGAGTCAGTACTACCACAGTTTCAGGCACCCACTGGGGGTCTTGGAACACATCCTGTGTGAATAAGGAGAAGCTACCATAGCCGGCAGGAAGGCTGTAAAGGTACATCATTCTAAACACGAGTGGTATTGGAAGTAAGCAGTAACATGGTGAAGCAGGTATCTCCCTACAAGTGCTAATCACAGGGCCAGTATTATGGCATAGCAGGTACAGCTGCCACCTGCCACACAGGCATCCCATTCAGCTCTCTGCTTTGGCCTGGCAAAACAGCACAGGATGGCCCAAGTCCTTGGGCTCTTGTACCCACATTGGAGACCTGGAAGAAACTCTAGGCTCCTGGATTTGGATCAGCCCAATGCCAGCCGTTTGTGGCCAGCAGATGGAAGACACCCCAATCCCCACCTCTGTGACTTTGCCTTTCAAATAAATAATCTTAAAAAAAAAAAAAAAAAAAAGGAAGAAGAAAAAGAATTAGCCAAGGATGGGCAGGGAGGCAGGAAGCAGGTAGGAGTGAAGTATGAACATGTAGTTAAGGACCAATAAGATGTTCAAGGTTCTCACACAGAGTGGGAGTCTCACGAGTATGCATTTATTATTAAATATACAAAAGGGAGACAGCTATGACCAATGACAGGAATTCACCACAAACCGAGAAATGTGACATGTACCTGAGCTCCAGAGGAAAAAAGCCAAAGACTTAGCTATCTTTTCATAACCCCACAAAAGCAAATGAAATTTCCTAGTCAGTGTAACCCATTCAAGTTGATAAACAACTACAATTATGCCTCATCATGTCAAGATCCTACACTTGGCAGCAGCCCAACTATCGGAGATAAACCAAAATCGTGTCTGCTCCCAAGGGGTCATAGGGTTCACGACACAGCGCACCAGGAGTTCACCTGTGGGTGGCTATGGTGGGTGTGGTGGACAGGACAGGCAGGAGAGCAAGAACAGACAGAGTAGGCAGCAGGACAGAGGAGTTGAAGGAAAAAGGAAAAGGAGAGGTCAGGGAGGTGAGGAGCACAAGCACCCCACAGGGCCCTGAGGCAGCCAGCTGCGTCCAGGGTGCTTCCTGGGGAAAAAAGCAGTGAGTGATGAGAGGCTACTGCCAAGAACTTCTAACAGGTGTGCACTGGGCATTTACAAAACAGCATGCCATTTAGCAGGTGCACCTGAGAAGGCAGACCAAAGGCCAGCGAAGGGGCCCTGGTGTCACGGGGAGCAGAGAAAAAGAAAACGAAAGGCTGAACCGGTGTGGTGAAGAGGGGTCAGCTGGGCAAGACGCTCAGAAACCGAGAGGCCTGCCACGGGAGGCAGGGGAGTGGCTGGAGATGAGCGGCAGCCAGGCTGTGGTGTGGCTCATGGCTGCTCAGAGTTTGCAGCCTTGACAGTACCGGCCTGGCTTTCTGTTTAGTCACTTATTTAAATGACAAATAAAAATTGTGTGGGAATATGGATGGTGCAAGCATGTTGTGCTGACACATGTATGCAATGTGGTTTGAATATGGCACCCTCATTAACATATCCACTACATATCCAATTAACATATCCATTACCTCACTTCTTTTTTTGTAGTGAAAACATTTAAAATGTACTTTCTTGGTGATTTTCAAATATGCAATACATTGTTATTAGCTCGAGTCTCCAGGAGGGATGATCTCTCTGTCAGTGTAACTTTCAAGTAAATAAACTTTTCTTAAAAGATTTACTGGGGCTGGCAACGTGGCATAGTGGGCTAAGCCTCTGCCTGCAGTGCCGGCATCCCATATGGACACTGGTTCATATCCCAGCTGTTTCTCTTCTAATCCAGCTCTCTGCTATGGCTTGGGAAAGCAGTGGAAGATGGCCCAAATGCTTGAGCCCCTGCACCCATGTGACAGACCCAAAAGAAGCTCCTGGCTCCTGGATTTAGATCAACCCAGCTCAAGCCATTGTGACCATTTGGGGAGTGAACCAGCAAATGGAAGACATTTCTCTCCCTCTCTCCCTCTCCCTTTAACTCTACCTCTCGAATAAATAACTAAATAAAACCATTTAAAAAAAAGATGTATTTATTTGAAAGGTAGAGTGATGTGGGAGGAGGGTAGGGAGGGAGCAGGAGAGAGAGAGAGATCTTCCATCCACTGGTTCACTCCCCAAATGGCCTCAATTAGCCAGGGCTGGGTCAGGCCAAAGGCAGAAATCAGGAGCTTCATCCAGGTTTCCCACATGGGTGGCAGGAACCTGAGCACCTGGGCCATCCTCCACCGCCTTCCCATATATGTTGGCAGGGAGATGGATTGGAAACAGTAGTCAGGACTCTGGCTAGGATGCCAGTGTCACCGGCGGCAGCTTAATCCACTGCACCACAAAGCTGCCCTGATAAATAAGCTTTTTTAAAAGGATCAAGTTTACTTGGCTGCAAAAAAATTATTTTTGAAATCCATGCATAGTTTTTTCACAAAATACATTTTCCATGAACTCTTTGAAGAGCCCTGCTGAGTCTGGGGCTCTGCCTGGCACTCGAGAGCTGAGGGTTGTACCTGTCCAGAGCAGATGGAATTACACTACACAGGGAAGGCATGTGGTGTCACGGCAGGACAATGGGTGTCCCATTTTTCCCAATTAATGTCTCTCAGAAACCCTGGGCTGAGTGACACTCGAGTCACTCTGCCTCTGCCTGCTCAGGAATGCCCTCCTTCTCACATTTCTCCCACCTGGAGTAAGTAAAGCTGAATCCTGTCTAACATTTCTTCCCCATGCAAATAAAGGAATGGAGGAAGTTCCTATTTCCTGCGAATGGCAGCAGAAGGGATGTTTGCAAACACCACAGCAGGTCCTTGGCAGAAGGATCATCAGAACCGGATTTCTAAAACCCCTGTACCCTCTCTCTTGAACTTAGAGGTTTTTCCTGAACTTCTTCCAGGGAGGCATGCAGTAAAGAGCCAACTGAGTGAACGGATAAATTTCTGCACCTGAGGCTGGCTGGACACTTCTTCTCCAGAGCTCAGGCCCTCCCCACACTTCCCTCTAGAACTTTCCACCATGCCCCATGATGTCTGTGATGGACAGTAAACTCCCCGGGAACAGGAGTCCCTTTCTGTCCCTGTTATGTTCTGGGAGAGTTAACAAGGCAGTGCTGTGAAGAATACAGGGTCAACTCAGAAATATCTGCTGAACCAAGGCTTTTCTCAGTGGAAAAGTACTGCTGAGGAGGGCTCCTCTCCTGCCTTCAGCATTGGCCCAGGGGTAGAGCAATCCGTTGTCAGAATCCACACCAGGCAGGGGGCTATCTCTGGACAGTCTGGTTTTAATTGCTCAAATGATCCTTGGCACTCAGGTGGCCAAATAATCCCATCTGACTTCCTAGCCAACAAATCAATGCTGATCTGGGGGAGGAACATCTGGAAATAACCATCCGGTCCTTCCTCATCCATCCACTTAATTCTTAAAACTTTCACTTCCCTTCTGGAACCCACTCTTTGAGGTTGGGTGTGAATGTAGGACTCTCTGCTTTTCAAAGGCACAATCTTAAAATAGCCAGTCATTTTCTCCCAGTTGACACTGGGAGATGGGCTGATTGCATAGTCCATAAATCTTGAGAACTCATCACACACACCTGACTTTTCTCTCTGAAGGCCAGGCTTTAAGTACTAAAAATTAAAAACACCCTTTGGATCCGTCTGGAATTGAGGGCTCAACGCCATGTGGTAAGATCCTGTCCCTTCCAAACTTTCAGCATTAGCAAAAATTTATTTACATAACCAGAGAAACATTTTTTGATCGTAACAATCACTGCCAATAATCAATTGAAGCTGAACAAAAACATAATTGTATATCATATACACAATCTTATTGAAAGAATAAAATTCTGCTGCACATAAAATACGCACAACCATGTCAGCTTACTTCCTACTTTCCACACAGAGAAACTTGGAACCGTGTCATTTTTCCCCCAAGGGCAATGCAAGAATGAGGATTAATGAGATGTTGATGAGAAACCATCTTTCTATGTAACATCACTCTCTGCAAAAAGGCCAAGCTCATGTCAAACCTGTTCCAAAGAGGAATAGGACTAAAATTCTACACCTACAACATGCAGTTCTCAAGCTATCCCAAGTGCAGTTTGTCCATTTCTGGAGATTACCATAATTAAGAAAATTATCTCTTTGGGCCTGTATTTTAGTGAAGAAGTTAATATATAAAAAGTATTTCACATAGCCCAACAATATTACTACATAGAATATTCATGACTCTATTCTCCCTTGTAGATGAACACTAGGTAGGGCTGGAATACAAAACCTCCTCTGCCTGTTTGCTTCCTCTAGATGTTTCCATACAAGGCATATAGAAATTACAGATATACAGATTGTTTATTGGAAAGGCAGAGTTATGGGGAGGGGGAGAACAGAGATAAGGAGAGAGATCTTCCACCTGCTAATTTACTCCCCAAATGACTTCAATGGCCAAGGTAGGGCCAGGCCAAAGCCAGGAGCCTGGAGCTTGTTCTGGGTCTCCCAAGTGGGTGGTAGGGGCCCGAGGACTTGGGCCCTCTTCTGTTGCTCTCCCAGGCACATTAGCAGGGAGCTGGATTGGTGCTCATATGGATGCTAGCTCACAGGCTGTGGCTTAACTTGTTGCACCATAACACCAGCACCAAGATATACAATTTTCAAAAGCAGTGATAACAGTAAGCTAGATCAATATAGCCCACTTTATAACACCTTAGACTATTAATATGGTACTAGTTTAACTACTAGTAGGGTTGAATTTACATTAGGACAAAGCATCACTCATACATAGACACAATATAAACCAATCATCATGGAAGAAAACATTCTGAATTCTCAGTGTTCAGAATATATCATAGCATGCCAGACAAGAAATTCACTTAGCAGGGAGTGTGGGAAGGAGAAAGGCTGGTGAAGAGGTACTAAGTCACAGGGACCAGTAGGAGGCTCTGGGCTGCTATTGCACAGTAGGGTGACTACAGATATTAATGTACTGAGCTTTTCTCTATTAACAAAAACTGTTAGGATTTTCAATGTTTTCATCATAAAAAATGTTAAATAAGAAGATAGGTACATTTACCATGACTAACATTATATGGCATATAGATTAAAATATTAAAATATACAAGATGTATAAATAGACTAAAAATTAATTTATCAAATCAATCCATTTGCAGTAGGTGTCTGGTACAGCAGTGAAGTCGGTACTTGGGACACCTAGATCCTATATCAGACTGCCGGCACTGGAGTCCTGGCTGCACCCCCAACTCTGGCTTCCTCCTGCTGCACATTCTGGGAGGCCACCGATGGGGGCTCACGCAGCTGGATCCCAGCCACTCAGACTGAGCTCCCAGCTCCAACCTTCAAGCCGCCCCCATGCTGGTCATTGTGGGTATCTAGGGAGTGACTCAGCAGATGGGGGAAACTCCCTCTCTCCTCCTTCTCTTTCAAATACAGAAAAAAGTTTAAAAAAAAAAAAATTCCTCCATTTCTCTTCCCATGGTAGCCACTGATGAAGATAGTAAGTCATTTGAAGCCACACTGGTTAGCACAAACTATTATGAAAAACTCCACAAAATTGTTATACACAGCACATAACTCAGCTCTTAATAAAATTGTGGAATGAATGAATGCTAAATAAACTCAGTATTTTTATCAAAACCCTGACAAGAGTAAGAAGAAAATCCTGGCCATGTCACCACACAGTGCCACTACTTCCAACCATTGCCATCAACCTTGGAGAGACACGGGCAGAACCTCAATGAGGAAGCACAGCTGAGCTCCCTGGTAGCTACCTCAAAGAAAGTGCCCAACTCAAAGAACCTCAAGAAGCCCCACCACCGCACATGTAAGACTATTCCCTTGCTGATGTGACAGAATAGTCAGCCTCCATGCAGGAGCTATCTGTTTCCTTCAACCCAGCCAAGAAGCTATGCTGGGCAGCTAAACCTTGAAGGAGCAAGAAATTGTCAGCACTAATTGTTTCTTTGAAGGTCAGATCCCATGATGACTTGAAAGTACCAAATGTATTTACTTTCAGTAATTTTATAGCAATATTACAAGGGGATTTGAAAAAGTTCATGGAAAATGGAATTTTAAAATATCTGTGGGGGCTGGCACCTTGGCATAGAATGCTAAGCCTCCATCTGCGGCACCAGCATGCCATTTGGGTGCCAGTTCAAGTCCCGGCTGCTCTACATTAAGGTGCAGACCGTTTTTTTTGTTTCCCAATTTAATTTCCTTTGGGTAAATTCCAAGGAGTGGGATGGCTGGGTTGAGTGGTAGGGTTATATTCAGGTTTCTGAGGAATCTCCAGACAGAGTTCCATAGTGGCTTTTACAGTTTGCATTCCCACCAACAGTGGGTTAGTGTCCCTTTTTCCCCACATCCTCGCCAGCATCTGTTGTTGGTAGATTTCTGAATGTAAGCCATTCTCACCAGGGTGAGGTGGAACCTCATTGTGGTTTTGATTTGCATTTCCCTGATGGCTAGTGATCTTGAACATTTTTTCATGTACCTGTTGGCCATTTGGATTTCCTCTTTTGAAAAATGTCTATTGAGGTCCTTGGCCCATCTCTTAAGTGGGTTGTTTGTTTTGTTGTTGTGGAGTTTCTTGATTTCTTTGTAGATTCTGGTTATTAATCCTTTATCTGTTGCATAGATTGTGAATATTTTTTCCCATTCTGTCGGTTGCCTCTTCACTCTCCTGTTTCTTTTGCAGTACAGAAACTTCTCAATTTGATACAATCCCAATAGTTAATTTTGGCTTTGACTGCCTGCGCCTCCAGGGTCTTTTCTAGGAAGTCTTTGCCGGTGCCAATATCTTGCAGGGTTTCTCCAATGTTCTCTAATAATTTGATGGTGTCGGGTCATAGATTTAGGTCTTTAATCCACGTTGAGTGGATTTTTGTGTAAGGTGTAAGGTAGGGGTCTTGCTTCATGCTTCTGCACGTGGAAATCCAGTTTTCCCAGCACCATTTATTGAATAGACTGTCCTTGCTCCAGGAATTGGTTTTAAATCCTTGATCAAATATAAGTTGGCTGTAGATGTTTGGATTGATTTCTGGTGTTTCTATTCTGTTCCATTGGTCTATCCATCTGTTTCTGTACCAGTACCATGCTGCTTTGATTACAACTGCTTTGTAGTATGTCCTAAAATCTGGTATTGTGATGCCTCCGGCTTTGTTTTTGTTGTACAAAATTGCTTTAGCTATTCGAGGTCTCCTGCGTCTCCATATGAATTTCAGCATCATTATTTTTAGATCTGAGAAGAATGTCTTTGGTATCTTGATTGGTATCGCATTGAATCTGTAAATTGCTTTTGGGAGAATGGACATTTTGATGATGTTGATTCTTCCAATCCATGAGCATGGAAGATTTTTCCATTTTTTGGTATCCTCTTCTATTTCTTTCTTTAAGATTTTGTAATTCTCATCGTAGAGATCTTTAACATCCTTGGTTAAGTTTATTCCAAGGTATTTGATTGTTTTTGTAGCTATTGTGAATGGGATTGATCTTAGCAGTTCTTTCTCAGCCATGGCATTGCCTGTGTATACAAAGGATGCTGATTTTTGTGCATTGATTTTATATCCTGCTACTTTGCCAAACTCTTCTATGAGTTCCAGTAGTCTCTTAGTAGAATTCTTTGGATCCCCTAAATAAAGAATCATATCGTCTGCAAAGAGGGATAGTTTGACTTCTTCCTTCCCAATTTGTATCCCTTTAATTTCTTTTTCTTGCCTGATGGCTCTGGCTAACACTTCCAGAACTATGTTGAATAGCAGTGGTGAGAGTGGGCATCCCTGTCTGGTACCAGATCTCAGTAGAAATGCTTCCAACTTTTCCCTATTCAATAGGATGCTGGCCGTGGGTTTTTCATAAATTGCTTTGATTGTATTGAGGAATGTTCCTTCTATACCCAATTTGCTTAGAGTTTTCATCATGAAAGGGTGTTGAATTTTATCGAATGCTTTCTCTGCATCTATTGAGACAATCATATGGTTTTTCTTCTGCAGTTTGTTAATGTGGTGTATCACACTGATTGATTTGCGAACATTGAACCATCCCTGTATTCCAGGGATAAATCCCACTTGGTCTGGGTGGATGATTTATTGGTTGAATTCTGTAATTAATACACAGTTATTCTTAAGTGTCGAAACTTAACTGAAAAGTGATGCCTGTTAAATATAAGAGTGGGAATAAGAGAGGGAAGAGATGTACAATTTGGGATATGCTCAAGCTGGCTTGCCCCAAATGGTAGAGTTAGAAACATACCAGGGGATTCCAATTCAATCCCATCAAGGTGGCATGTACCAATGCCATCTCTAGTCCAAGTGATCAATTTCTGTTCACAACTGATCATAATGATAGGACTAAGTCAAAGGGATCACATAAACAAGACTAGTGTCTGCAAATACTAACCGATAGAATAAAAAAGGGAGAGAACGATCCAACATGGGAAGCGAGATACACAGCAGACTCATAGAATGGCAGATGTCCTAAACAGCACTCTGGCCTCAGAATCAGCCCTTAAGGCATGTGTATCCAGCTGAAAAGCCCATGAGAGTATTTCAGGCATGGAAAGCCAAGACACTCTGGCAAAAAAAAAAAAAAAAAAAAAAAAAACAACCCTAAATGAAAGATCTCCGCGAGTAAGATCCCAGTGGAAAGAACAAGTCATCAAAGAAGGAGGTACCTTTCTCTGAAGGGAGGAGAGAACTTCTACTTTGACTACAACCTTGTCTAAATATGATCAGAGTCGGTGAACTCAAAAGGCTTCCATAGCCTTGGCAACTCATTGCAAGAGCCTAGGGTGATTACTGATGCCATAAACAAGAGTGTCAATTTGTTAAGTCAACAACAGGAGTCACTATGCACTTATTCCTCAGGTAGGATCTCTGTCCTTAATGTGCTGTACATTGTGATTTAATGCTATAACTAGTATTCAAACAGTATTTTTCACTTTGTGTTTCTATGTGGGTGCAAACTGTTGAAATCTTTACTTAATATATGCTAAACTGATCTTCTGTATATAAAGAGAATTGAAAATGAATCTTGATGTGACTGGAAGGGGAGAGGGAGCGGGAAAGGGGAGGGTTGCGGGTGGGAGGGAAGTTATGGGGGGGAAGACATTGTAATAATAATAATAACCTGTACTTTGGAAATAATAATAATAAGCTGTACTTTGGAAAATTATATTCATTAAATAAAAGTTAAAAAAAAAAGTCCCCACTGCTCTACTTCCAATCGAGCTCTCTGCTATGGCCTGGGAAAACAGTGGAAGATGGCCCAAGTACTTAGGTCTCTGCACCCTCATGGAAGACCCAGCAGAAGCTCCTGGCTCTTGGCTTTAGATGGGCCCAGCTCTGGCCATTGTGGAATTTGGGGAGTGAACCAGCAGATGGAAGACTTTTTTCTCTCTTTCTCTCTCCTTTTCTGTCTACAACTCTGCCCCTCAAATAAATTAATTAAATTAAAGAATGTTTTCCATGAACTTTTTGAAGCTCCCACATGGTTTAAAGAGAAGCAACTGCCAAAATATTTTTAATGCACAAAGTTAATGTGGTGACAAGTGTGACAAAAGCATTTATAGAATAGGATTTCCTTCCAACAGGATCTGCAGCCTCAAACCTTAATACGTAAACAGATGGTAACCAGAAATGGATTTTGATAAAAACAAACTTCATAAAGTAGTAAAGGCAGAGAAGCACTGAACACTCATTAGCTACTCTCCAGATTTTCTTCAGTAGACTACAATCACGTTCTCCCAAAAGCAAACAAATCAAAGTTTCTATTAAAAGACTGCACACCGTAAAGCCCCGCAAACTGCATATGTTGATTATTGTTTTCAAAATCATCCTGGAAAGAAATAATTATATCCTCAGATGAATACATAAACATGTTGTTCAATATGCTAAAAAGGAAACAATTCATTCTGAAGTCATGACACTTTTCATTTGTATAATCAATTTCATTTCAGCCACACTGCTGACAGCAGATGTTAAAACAACTTCACATTTGTCAATCTCTGTAAATAAAAGAGATGCAGGGCTTATCTTAGCTTGACTCATCACTTCACTTTCAGCAACCAAAAAAGCATACTTACTGTCAAGGAGTCAGGGCAGCTAAATCCTAATTGAATCTACATCAAAAGAAAAAGAGAGAGAAAAAAAAAAAAAAACTTTCTATTTAAAGCAGTAGAAAGCTTTAAGTATTCAAGTGAGTTGAGAAAATGAAACCTGGTCACACTATTCCTGGGGACATTTGCATCTTTCTTTTTAGCCTGGAAGGATCTTTCCTGGCCCCAACTTCCAGCCCCTTTGCTGTCTTCTCGGCCACTTTGGATCAAGTTGAATATTAATGAGTGCAAGCAGCCAGAATACGGGAACCCCAGCCAAGTGCCCTGGGACACACAAGAAAAGAGTTCACTATTTTCAAGAAAACATCTTTTAAGAGTTCTGGGCTCCCAGAAGTCAGGCCAAAACAGAGAGAAACTGCCTTTGGATGGGAATAAATAAGTTTTGGGTTCTGCCCATAGGAGAAGGCTAAAAGACTTCTCTTCTTCTTTTGCACCATCTGTTTTCAGAAAGTTAAATCTGGGCTCCAGCACATTCGTCCTTGTGGCAGAATGACTGGATTGCTCTGGAGATACAACAAAAAGCATGGGGTTAATAATCAAGAACTCAAAGGAAATTTATTTTTCAATGGCCATCTGGAAGTTTTGTCAAATTACTTCTTGTCTCCACCTACTCTTGGGAGAAATTATGGATATCCCCTTAAAATATCTTCAGGATAAGATATATTTTAAAACTTGAGAATTTGGCATAAAAATCTACCTCATTCATCACAAAATAGAAGATACCCACATAACCACTTTTTACTCATGAGCTGAATTAAAACACTGATGTAGACAACACTCTTGTCCTTATATTTAAGCTATTCTCCTTAAAAACTCGGTGACATATTGGAAGGAGTTCAGTTTTGGATCTGGAATGCTCTCTTTCATCATAAATACCTGATAGAATTCTAGGGGGACTTAGAAATTCTCATCAGTAAGACTCAGACTACACAGAGTATCCTCTCAGGGGTAACTGCAAATAACCCTTTCTTACAGCTTCCTGTGTTACCATGTAAAGTGCTGAAGCACTATGCATATTTGCAACCTTCCTCCACTGCTGTTATTGTGTATACCATGCATCTATTCATTTTTTTCCAGATCCTCCTGCATCATGATGTTCTCAAGGAAACCTTAAGGCCAGAAGTTCCCTTACATTACAGAGTGGCAGAGCTGTAAGCGACAGGAACCTAGCATCCCGACTTTCAAAGTAAAGCATCAAACTTTTTCTTCAACTTCTTAATATTTGCACAGCAACTATCAAAATGCATAGCATGTAGTAAGCATGTTAAAACACTTATTAGGGACAGGCATTTGGCCCAAAGGTTAAGCTGCTGGTTCACATGAGAGTGTCTTGGTTTAATACTGGGCTCTTGCTCCTGATTTCAGCTTCCTGCAGGTGCACACTGTGGGAGGTAGTAGTCGTGGCTCAAGTAGTTGGGTTTCTGCCATCCATGTGGGAGAGCTGGATTGAGGTCCCAGCTCCCAGATCACTGTGGACATTGAGGACCTGACCAGCAGTTGAATTGGGATTGTGCTCTCTCTCTCTCTACACACACATACACACACACACTCGTGCTCGCTTGCTCTCTCCTTCTCCACCCCAAAAATGTTTCAGCTGATCAAACCTCAGTCACCTTTGATCTTGAACCCATCGGAGCACACAGGCTGACACATTATCAGACTGAATGCACTAAACATAAACCAACTGTCAGCTTTACTGACATCAACAGGTGCTGTTTTCCTAACTGGTAAGTAATGTTTCCAAAATATTGTATCCTGATAAAAGTAGAGTTAAAAAGAGCCAAGGAAGACAGAACAGTTCTCCCATCTCAAAGCCAATGGATCTCAGCCCCTATCAGCCAAAAGAAAATAGTGGCAGACAGGAGACTCTCTTCTGCTTCCAGAGAGCCCTGCCCTCCACTCACCACTGCCTTTCCTCACGAATACTGCACCCATCCTTTCCTCCACCCTTCAGGATGAAGTGTCCTTTATTCTTTGCTAAATTCCTCTGGTCTGTTAAGACGGGAGCCCCTTCCTACTCCGTATTAAAAAAGATAACTCCTCTCTCTCTCTTCTATCTTCAGTTTCTATAGCTATTTCAATGGTTTTCCAATATAGGAAAAAAAATTAATGAAGTAATTGATGAACTTCTTAGTAAACTACAATAGTCCCTCCTTATTTGGGTCAGATGTATTCTAAGACTTCAGGGGGAGACTGAAATCACAAATAGGGCTCCAAATGCTAGATATGCCATGCTTTTTTTCCTATAAGCACAAACTTACGATAAGTATGTTTAATTCATAAATTAGGCACAGTAAGAGAATAACAACAGTACACTGGGACAATTATAACAATATAAAGAAGTTATGTGAGTGTGGTCTCCATCTCAAAATATTTTACTGGACTCTATTCACCTATTTCTCGTGATAATGTGAAATGATTCAATGCCTACATGATGAGACGGAGGTGAATGACACAGGCATTGGGACTCAGTGACAGAGCCCTACCTAAAGCTTACTAAAACATAAGCACTGCCAAACCACACCAGTAGATCTGATAACTCAGCTGGCTACTAAGTGACTAGCAGGTGGCTGACATATATGGTGCAGATATGCCGGACAATGGGATGATTCACGTGCAGGGTTTAGATAGAGTAAGATCTCATCACACTACTCAGAGCATGCAATTTAATTCTTAGGAATTGCTTCTTTCTGAAGTTTTCCATCTGATGTTTTCAGACTGTGTTTGACCGTGGGTAACTGAAAGCAAGGAAAGTTAAACATGGATTAGGGGAACCCCTGTACTCTCATCCATTATCACTACATTCACCACCTCAGATTTCCCCTCAAGGGACAGTAATTTGGCTTCTACTCCCTCTACTCCAAATAGCTATCTGAGAAGATTCATAATATTGTCCTAACTGCCAAATTCAAGTGGATATGACTGACATCTTAGCAATGGCTTCTCTAGGACTCTGCACCCCAGTCACCAGTCTCTGCTTTCTGAAATTCCTGAAATCAACACCATCTCCACTCTTCTGGTGGTTGTCCCCATCCTACATAGACACAGTAGTTCCCTATTTGGGAAATCGATTTCCTCTGCATATCATGGAAAGTAGGTTTTCCCCAGGACCAGAATTCTGCCTTTTTCATATTTTATAAACTATCACTGAGCAATCTCAATCACCATAGTTCCAGGTACCATCTACTCATGGGTACATCCAAATCAAATTCCCAACTCAGATGTTCTGCCTATTGGCTACCAACACATTCAAATAGATACCTGCAAAGGTCCTTCAGGCAAAGATTCATTTTGCCCCTTAAAATGACACCAGTTCCCTGAACAGACTATGCTGAGCCTGGTATGTTTTTTATCCCAAGACACTCTGCCCTTGTCTGGCTATCAGTAGGCTCAAACATTCTTAACTCCACTTTCATCCATCTAGCTACAACCATAAAGACTTTACTTTTCTTAGAGAGAGAGAGGGAGAGAGAGAGGGGGAGAGAGAGACAGACAGAACTTTTTTAGCCTCCCTTGCAACTATGGATATAGACAAGTAACCTAGTTCTTGTAAACAAGACACAGACCAAAGTCTTCTGGGTCTCCTGGGGACCAATGAGTGAGAGCCTTTTGGAAAGGAAAAAATATTTCTTAGAAGACAGCAGGGGGCCAGCGCCCTGGCTCAATAGGCTAATCCTCCACCTGCGGTGCCGGCACACCGGGTTCTAGTCCCCGTTGGGGCACCGGATTCTGTCCTGGTTGCCCCTCTTCCAGGCCAGCTCTCTGCTATGGCCCGGGAAGGCAGTGGAGGATGGCCCGAGTCCTTGGGCCCTGCACCCGCATGGGAGACCAGGAGAAGCACCTGGCTCCTGCCTTTGGATCAGCGCGATGCGCCGGCCGCAGTGCGCCGGCCACTGCGGCCATTGGAGGGTGAACCAGTGGCAAAGGAAGACCTTTCTCTCTATCTCTCTCTCTCTCACTGTCCACTCTGCCTGTCAAAAAAAAAAAAAAGAAGAAGAAGGAGAAGAAGAAGAAGAAAAACAACAACAACAACACAGCAGGGAAGAACACACAGTCGAAGTTCTCTCTTGCTGCTTGCCCTTCATCTTCTGCCCTTCCCAACTTGCCACACCTATATAGTCCTATAAAGGAATGTGTGAAACAGCAACTCCCTTGAGTTTACTGCTTCTGAGCTCCCGAGAATGAAAAGCCACTATGAACTAATACACCTAATCACACAGCAGACAAAAGACTTATGTATAAGGAACTCTTATCACTCAATAAAAAAGACACCTCCATAAAAATGGGCAGAAGGCTTGAACAGATGCTTCCCTGAAGGATACATATAAACGGGTAGTAAGCAGATGAAAAGCAACTCAACATCAGGCAAGTGAAAGTTCAAACCATAACGAGATATAACTACACATAACAAAAGATTAAATAAAAAAGCAAACATTCTGATCCTTTGACCCAATAATTCCACTCATAGGTATTTACAAAAAAAGAAAACATCATGTTTACCCCAAGGTTTGTACACAATGGTTAATGATAATTTTATTCATAATAACCTAAAATTGGAAGTAACCCAAATGGCCATCAACAGGAGAAAGCAAAGGCAAATCCAGGGGTGTTCAGACAGTCAAGCTCTATTTAGCACTGGTGCATCAACAACACAGATGAATCTCCCAGATTCTACCCTGAGTGGAAGAAGCCAAACACAAGTGAGCTTGTACACAATGATTCCAAGCACAGGAAGTTCAAAATCAACAGGTGATGACAGAAGTCAGAACAGCCAGTGCCTCCCAGGGTGGAGGGAGCTGTTTGCCGGGAAAGGGCTTGGGGGAACTTAAGGGCTCAGGGGAACTTGGGGATACGTGGAGGATCATGCTACTCCATGCCTTAATTTAGATCTGGGTCATTTGTGAATACTCATTTCTAAAAACTGGTCAAATTGTATAATAAGATCTACATACTTCGTTTTTTTTTTTTTTTTTGTAAAGTATAACTCAGTAAAAGTAATTTTAAAAAGCAAAAAACAAGTTTATTGGACAAATACCAAGCACCAGGTACTGGACAAAGTCATGAACATGAACAAGGAGAAACCACATTACCTGACGACGTGCAGTTTTCTATTTCTTCCTCCCTCCCCTCACCCCGCCTTTTCTTTTCTTTCTTCACTTTTGTATTGGAGAAATCTGAAGTACTTGCAGAACACTTAAGAAATATTTCCTTTGGGAGCTAGCGTTATGCCGGCATCCCATCTGAGTGACAGTTGGAGTCCCAGCTGCTCCACTTCTGACCCAGCTCCCGGTTAAGGCACCTGGGAAAACAGTGGAAGATGGCCCAAGTGTTTGGGCCCTTGGCACCCACATAAGAGACTAAGATTGAGTTCTAGGCTCGTGGCTTTGGCCTGGCCTAGTCTCAGATGTTGTGACCACTTAGAGAGTGAACCAGCAAATGGAATCTCTCTGTCTCTCTCTGTAACTCTGCCTTTCGAATAAATAAAATAAATATTGGAAGAAGGGAGGAAAGAATGAAGGAGGGAAGGAGGGAGTGAGGGAAGAAAAGAGGGAGGGAGGGAGGGAGGGCAAACTGCTTATACTAGTTCAAAAACTATTATCTTTTAAAAATTTGTCCTTTTCCCCATCAACCTATAAAAATCTGAAGCAGTAACAAATTCCACATTCTCTAAGAAACTTCAGACTATAAGAAGAATGCAAACATATAAGATATCAAGTTTTACATTAATTCTAAATGCAGTTTAAATAGTCTGTCCAATTGACACCTGGTCCAATATTCCCATATAAACTACACTATTTTATACTCCCAAATCTAACCAATTTTTTTTAACTAGGAGTTTAGAGGACCATTCAAATGTTTGTTGAGCTGTCAGCCTGTGGCTAGACTCTGCTATAAACTACCTAATTCTTTTTTTTTTTTTTTAAAGGATTTATTTTTGGGGTTGGCATTGTGGTGCCACCTTGATTCTGGCATCCCATATAGGTATATTTTGTGTCCCGGCTACTCCACTTCTTTTTTTTCTTGACAGGCAGAGTGGATAGTGAGAGAGAGAGACAGAGAGAAAGGTCTTCCTTTTTTTTGCTGTTGGTTCACCCTCCAATGGCCACCGCGGCCTGTGCATCGTGCTGATCCGAAACTGGGAGCCAGGTGCTTCTCCTGGTCTCCCATGCGGGTGCAGGGCCCAAGCCTTCCCAGGCCACAGCAGAGAGCTGGCCTGGAAGAGGGGCAACCGGGACAGAATCCGGTGCCCCAACCGGGACTAGAACCTGGTGTGCTGGCGCCGCAAGGTGGAGGATTAGCCTGTTAAGCCACGGCGCCGGCCCCCATAAACTACCTAATTCTAAGAACTTATATTTTTCTTCCATGTTGGACTAAAATGAGCACTTAATACTTTATAAGTACATTCTATAATTTACTATTTTATACATGGAGAGTAGAAAAAAAAAAATACCCACATAACTGAGTCAAAACAAACAAACAAAAAGGACCTGGGAAGGATGTAGAAGGTGAACACATTCTCACACAAAGGGCTTGAGCTGAGAGAGAGAAGAGGAGGAAGAGTAACCTACATGGAAGCAACAGCACACCCAAGGAATCACCAGGTAAGGAACCCAGCTGAAAGGTGAGAGCCCCTTACACAGTCCGTGGAAATCGGAACCAAACGAACATTTATATAGGTGCAAAAGAGTGATGAAATCCATGCATACCCTCGTCACCACACACATTTTCCATGAACGCTAGAAGACTCCTTGAATACGGGGCTAAAGGCTGTCTCCACTGGCTGCTTCAGGAAGCACAGAAAACCACACTGACTGTAGGACCCCCAGCATTCAGGCAAAAGAGTTCAGGCTTGGGGACGGAGAGGCAATGGCAGTTTCAGGAAGATAAAAGGGGTAGAGTGTAGGGCTTTTGAAAATTTAGTCTGGCAACACAGAGATTGGAATAGAAGAGGGGAGGGGAGTGGGAAAGGGAGATGGTGATTAACAGGGAGACCCAACAGGAGGCTATGACAGTCACCCCAGGCACCAGGAGACAGGGGCTGTGGGTCGCTGAGGGGGAAAGATAATAAAAAGGAAACTCGGGAGTTCAAAGAGAGACACTATAATTAAAGGGTAATCATTCCCCCAAGTACTTTACTCTTAAGATTTCTTTAAATATTGGATCTGCTTCATAAATGTACTCATCAAACACTTAAGTGCTTATTTTCAAAAGGTTGAGGAATAGGGCAGGGGTAGGTGAGCCTAAAAGATCAGGTAGAAGACATCTCAAAGATGAAAAGGAATCAAGACAAAGAAGTGAAGAAAGGAGATGATTTTTTTAACTACCATTTACTGAGGACCCACCATGTGTCCAGCAATGGGCCGGGCCCTCCATCCCCAATTTTCTGCAGATGTAGGTATCATTAGATCTATTTGCATTTAAAGACTTTTTTTGAGTAGGTTCTGAGGGGGACAGAAACTCCCTTATATCCGAACACACACACAAGTTTTTCAACAAGTTCATGAAAAATGGTATGTTATTAAAAAAAAAAAGATGAAGGGATTTCAAAACACTTTTTGGCACCAAAATAAACATCATTTAATTCCATTTTTCCACAAACTGTTTGAACTCCCTTCACATATCCCTTGGCATGCAGTCTCCCCCATCAACCTTTCCACCACAGGTGTACTTCTGACAACCAAGGCACCCACATTCACACAGCATTACCACCCCAGAGTCCAGAGTTCACAGCAGGCTTCACCTTTGGCAGTGTGCAGTCTATGGGCTGTGTTTGTTTTATTTTCAAGTTTTATTTACTTATTTGAAAAGTGTTGTGACAGACAGAAAGATCTTCCATCCACAGGTTCAGTCCACAAATGCCTGCTGGGCCAGGCTAAAACCATGAAGCCCATCCAGGGTCCTTCATGGGTGGCAGGAGCCCTGGTACTTAGGGTATCATCTACTGCCTCCCAGGCACATTAGCAAGAAGCTGGATTCGAAGCAGAGGCAAGGGGCCGGCGCTGTGGGGTATTGGGTGGGACTGCTGCCTGCAATGCCAGCATCCCATATGGGTGCCAGTTCGAGTCCCAGCTGTTCCACTTCTGATCCAGCTCTCTGGTATGGCCTTGGGAAAGCCCAAGTCCTTGGGTCCCTGCACTCCTGTGGGAGACCCGGAGGAAGCTCCTGGCTCCTGGCTTCAGGTTGGCACAGCTCTGGCTGTTGCAGCCAATTGGGGGGTGAACCAGTGGATGGAGGACCTCTCTCTCTCTCTCTCTCTCTCTCTCTCTCTATTTCTCCTCTCTCTGTGTAGCTCTGACTTTCAAATAAATAAATAAATCTTTAAAAAAAAAAAAAAGCAGAGGCAAAACTCAGTCCTTGGTACTCTGAAACAGAATGTGGGAGTCCTAGGCAGTTGTTTAATCTGCCCCAACCCATGAGTTTTGGAAACTATAACAACACATAACCACTATTTTTTAAATTGGGGAAACTGAGTCATAGAATTATTTAACTATCTTAAATATTTAAAACTGGTCAGGCAAATATTCAAACTCATACTCATTTGCATATGTTTAAAAACTACTATATTAGCACTTAGATAACCTTTCTCACATGGTTATGCCCTAAATAAGCACATCCCGATCATTAAAATTCTGGTATAATTAGAAATCACTTTAACAAAATCAAAGGATTTATAATTTCAGTAAAAGGTAAGTAGTTCCAGTGCCTTCAAAATACACTATATCATGGGAAGAATGTTGGCTGTATGATAATTGTATCTTTTTCCTCTAAACAGAACTTGTTCCTCAAATTCATTTTATGAGCCACTAGACAAGGATATTGTAGAATAAGAAAACTTCAAAAGAATCCCCCCAAAACATTTATTTTTAAATTACAATATTCAAAAGGAAGCAAATTCTTCCCAAATATCAAGCAGTTTATTGAAAAATTCGTATGTTTTTGAAAGCTTAAAGACACGGACCACACAAAACAGCCTTTTCAAACAGACACAAGTACTGCTGTTATTAATGCTGAAATTATTTCAAAACCTGATTTTAATTTTAAAAGAATAGGAACCAGAAGATAAAGAAACAAAATAGAAGAGATAAAAAAAACTTATTTTAATAAAAAATTAACTTAAAAATTAACATGTAGGGGCTGGCATTATGGTATAGTGGGTTAAGCCACTGCCTGCAATGTTGGCATCCCATATGGGTGCCTGTCAAATAAATAAAATACATGTTGTTTAAAACATTGATGTGTTTACTTTTTGTTTTCTTTCTTTAAGATTTGTTTGAAAGGCAGAGTGACAGAGAGAGAGAGAGAGGTCTTCCATCCACTGGTTCACTCCTCAAATGGCTGCAACATCCAGGTCTGATCCAGGTCTGGTCCAGGCTGAAGCCAAGAACCTCAGAATTCCATCCAGGTCTCCCACAGGGGTGATTGGGGCCCAAGTACTCCGTTCATCTTCCACTGTCTTCCCATGCACACTAGTAGGGAGCTGGAACTGAAGTGGAGCAGCCAAGACTTGAACCAGCACTCTGATATAGGATGTGGATGTCACAAACTGCGGCTTAACCCACTGCACCACAACGCTGATCCCTGACATGTGTTTTCTATGTGGGCACACAGATATGAAAATGTATATTCTGATTTAAAATTCTGGTTCCAGAATCAATGAATATTTGTGGAGCACTTGCCATGTACAGGCACAAAGTTAGGAATTTTAGCGCTGTTCCAGCTCCTTTATTCTAATCAGCTGATTTATAATGGTCTTTTTTTTTTTTCCTTTTTCCTTTTTTGACAGGCAGAGTGGACAGTGAGAGAGAGAGACAGAGAAAGGTCTTCCTTTTCCATTGGTTCACCCCCCAAATGGCCACTGCGGCCGGCGCACCACGTTGATCCGAAGCCAAGATCCAGGTGCTTCTCCTGGTCTTCTGTGCAGGTGCAGGGCCCATGCACTTGGGCCACAGCAGAGACCTGGACAGGAAGAAGAGCGACCAGGACAGAATCTGGCGCCCCAACCGGGACTAGAACCTGGGGTGCCAGTGCCGCAGGCAGAGGATTAGCCTATTGAGCCGCGGTGCCTGCCTATAATGGTCTTTAACCTTGAAAGTAAAGTCAATAGTCTTGAATGCTAAATATCTAGAAGGTCTCTAACACCTGAACAGAAATTTAAGAACCACGGTTCACCTGTCATTGAGGCAGTGCATGACTTGTGTAAATTCTTACAGCCCTAGAGAACAAAAGAAATATATTTCAGGGTCCCATCTCATTACGCGGTTCTAAGAATTTCTCTTGTTGGTGTTATTTTAGGATTTGATAATAGGATGACAGAGTGAAACACAATCAGCTTTTTTTTTTTTTTTTTTTTTTTTGGACAGGCAGAGTGGACAGTGAGAGTGAGAGACAGAGAGAAAGGTCTTCCTTTTCTGTTGGTTCACCCCCCCACCCCCCTGCAATGGTCGCTCCAGCCGGCGCACCACGCTGATCCAAAGCCAGGAGCCAGGTGCTTCTCCTGGTCTCCCATGCGGGTGCAGGGCACAAGGACTTGAGCCATCCTCCACTGCACTCCCGGGCCACAGCAGAAAGCTGGACTGGAAGAGGAGCAACCGGGACAGAATCCGGCGCTCCGACCAGGACTAGAACCCAGGATGCCAGCGCTGCAGGCGAAGGATTAGCCTATTGAGCCGTGGCTCCAGCCTCGATCAGCATTTCCAAGAAGGCTCCCATGTGCTAGGCTTGTGGGAAGCAGTCTGGACCACGTGACACTGTCCAAGCCTCCAGTGGATGCAGCTGGCAAGCTCAGCCCTGGCTACTCTGCATGCAGGGCCCCCTTTCTGCCAGGAGGCTTCCCCTGCCAATCCCCAGTATCTTTCTCCTCGCCCATCCTTGCTCAAAAGTCACCTCTATTAGGAGGTTCATTCGGCCTATTTCAAATTATAACCCATTCTCTCTGTCTCCTTGAATTGCATTACTCTGCTTGATTTTTTCCATAGATCTTCCCACCTCGTAACCTCCTATAATACCAGTTGTTACACACTAGAATGCAAAACTTCCTTAGAGAGGGAGATTGGGATCAGTTTATCCACTGAGGTACCCCAGGAATTTAAGAGATACCTGGAATAAAATAAGTGCTCAATATAAGAGTACTTCCAAAAGGCTCAAGACAAAATGGAATTAAGAGATGCAGACATGGAGTAAAAAACAAAACAAAAAAAAAAAACAAAAATTAAAACCCATGCACAGTGTTTTCATGAACTTTTTGAAGACCCCTCATATGCATGGGTTTCAATTTTCTTAAATTAACTTAATTTTAAATTCTATTTTCCATAAAGTTTTGGAACAACCCTCAGAAATATTTGCTAATTTTTTTAATGAATAATATGGAGGATGATATGAGAAAAAAAGATAAATGTCAAATCAAAATTTCTTTATATTCTTTTTTTTTTTTTCTGACAGGCAGAGTGGACAGTGAGAGAGAGACAGAGAGAAAGGTCTTCCTTTTTGCCGTTGGTTCACCCTCCAATGGCCACTGCTGCCGGCTCATCTCGCTAATCCGAAGCCAGGAACCAGGTGCTTCTCCTGGTCTCCCATGCGGGTGCAGGGCCCAAGCACTTGGGCCATCCTCCACTGCCTTCCCGGGCCATAACAGAGAGCTGGCCTGGAAGAGGAGCAACCAGGATAGAATCCGGCACCCCAACTGGGACTAGAACCCGGTGTGCCAGTGCCGCAAGGCGGAGGATTAGCCTGTTAAGCCACGGTGCTGGCCTATATTCTTTCTATTAGGAGAAAAATTGCAATATAAACAGTTATCATAGGGTCTTAGCACAATTTCCCAAGAACATAGAAATTTTCTCTTGTCACAGAATTATAGGAATACAAAAGCACCTCTTTTATCCAAACATCTTCCAATTCAGTAACTCCAGAAACATCTTAACATTCTTACCATACCACATAAATCCTTTGACATAAATTCCTTGTTATAGGTTTTTAATAAGAAATTGGCTGAAAATTAGCTACATAAACATGTTTAACATCTAATTCCAAATGCTCTGTTTTGAAAATGAGAAATAATGTATTGAAAAGACTAGCATATACAGATACCTGAACTTAAACCTCTTAACAATATTTGATGGAGTTGGAATAGAATAAACCAATGAGTATCAGGGACGAAGCAGAAAAACATGGTTCTAACACCATCTGCCAATGGATGGGAGATTGTTCTTTGTCTCTCTGTCCTCACTCTGCTTTTCAAAAAAATATTTAAAAAAAGAAAAGAAAAGAAAGGCAGGAACATAATCTGCCCAACTGGAATGGCTGAAATTTTACCTAAAACCAACAATTCTCGGGGTGGGGGTGGGGGTGGTAAGAGGGAGGAACAAAGTTAATTAACTCAAAATTAATTTAATTGATTTAATTTAATAATAAAAATTAACTCAAAAAATGTGTGACTGCAGACTTAAAAAACGCTAGGCTCTGTCCTAGATATCTGGGTTTATAGCCAGGAGCAATTAAAGCCTAATTCTGCCCTCCTTGAGTTTACAATCTAAGAAAACTTTTCTACATAAAATTCCTTGCACACAGTCACAGAGATTAATCCCCAAGGGAGGAAACACTGTGTATTCAAATGCAAAATGTCTGAGGCCATTAAGAATTTTAATTAAAACCCAGCATACTGAGGCCTGAAGGAAATAAATGATGAGATTGGGGGGGTGGGGTGCTTTCATGTGAATGCTATTCTTCTGGTGTCAAAATAGTGATTCCCAGTTTGACAAACTCTCTGTGATGGAAGAACGAAATCTCAGCTCATCATTTGCATCCACCAGGACGCAGCATCCAAGGGCCAGGATCTCCTTTCTGCACTAATCACTCAGAACTGGTGAGTCCCAAAAGGACCAGCACGGCTTCCCCAAATGAATATATTTTGTTCTGCAGTTTCCTGTCCCAGGGGCAAAAATACAAAAACAAAACAAAACAAAAATGGAGCAACGTACAGCACAAAATATTCAACACAAGGCCTTCTGCCAAGAAAGCAACAGCAAGTTTTAGACTGGAGCCAAAAGGCTCCTGGGTTTCTTTTACAATTTTAAATCGTGACAATTATTTTGATGTTTCTTGATGAATCAGATCTGTCTATAGAACAAAAGCTGGCTTGGGAGTTTTGTGTACTTTGAGGAATAATTATTTCCTACACTTATTCACTTTTTGGAGAAAGCACCTTTTCCAGACAGATTTAGAAGCTGGTATGCTTGGGTGAAAACATTTGTAATCAGTCAACCTGCAAAGACACTCTGCTCAAAATATCAAATGAAAGTGTGAGGAAAAAGACCTTAAGAACATTTCCCATCAAAAAATAATATTGATAATTTTCTTACACACATGTCTCTTCCATCTTTGTGGTTTGAAATTATTGCCAACATTTTCAAAGTCATTGCTGTTTTATAGATCTTGATGGGATGCTACATGCTTCATTGTAAGTCTCTTCCATGGCTGTTTCATCGGTTTTCTTCCCTTTGGATGTAACTATATCAGTACATGATACATGGATACATCTACTGTAATAACTGATTAGTGAAAATTTATGTATTACTTTTCTAGCATGTAAAAACAACAAAAAATAGGCATATAATCAATGAACTTCAATGTAGGGGTGTTGTCTGACCTATAGCTGCATAGCAAACCACCCAAAACTTACTAGCTTAAAAATAATACGATTTGCTTCTGATTCTGCAATCTAGGCTAGACCCAGTCGGGCAATTCTGCTTCTCTCCACTAAGATACTGGGATGGCCAGGCCTCGGGCTCTGCCCCCATGTGGTCCTAGGGTCTCTCCATCCGTGGGTCCTCTCCACTTAGGGTAACTGGACTTCTACAATGTAACTGCTAGGACTTCTCAAGCCTGACACTTGCACAGGATCAGTTCTGTTGATTCTATCAGTTAAAACTCAGACCCAACTCACACTCAGAAAGAGGGGCCTGCCCAATGGTATTAATACTGGGAGGAGGTGTTTATTGGTGTTCCCATTAAAACAGATCATCCTCAGGACTTACACTGTACTTCCTTCAGAAACATGGAAGAGACAAGAATGAAAAATAATTTGATCAAAATATTTGAAAGCAAAATAATAGGTGGGGGAAACAGATGGGGAATCCAAAAGGTAAGGTGAGTGTAGTCAACAACAAACTAGCACATCCGCACAGAGGTGGTATACAAATCCAGACCTTAATAGTTTTCTAACTATAGCTTATTTATTGCTGAAAGTGCTGTAGAGGCTTATATTTCTTATGCACCCCATAATCCTCCAGCAGCTGAGCAAGCAGAGCCATACCCTAGGTCAATGCAAGCAAGTATCTACAGGACACCTCACTGACCCCCCAGGCCCCTGGGCAGAATCAGGAGAAAGACCAGTGCAGCAGTGGCTGAACCTTTATAGCCAGAGCGGCTCTCAGACCTCCAGCCCGGGGTGCTCCCAGCCGCTTCCAGTCTCTCACTGGGAAAGGCAGGGAACTTCTTCAGTCTATACAGGGTTCATACTCAGTCCATGTATGAGCTCAAGTCAATGAAGCCATTCTGAAACCTGAGACTCCACAGATCTCCCATAAGTTGGAGCTAGATATAGCACAGATTCTTATTTCCTTCTGTAAAGCCACTGGAAAGTACCATGGAATTTTATTTCTGGGAGGCTTTGTGTGGGTCTTCCTTGATTAGAGTGAATTTAGTGTATTTGTAACCAATTGTTTTAAATTGCCTCATATTTTGATACCATGCCATAAAACTCACTTGTTATGTTAAGCCTTAACATGCCAACCAACACCATGAAATGAGTTACCAAAGGAAAAAGCTCAATAAATAGTACTGCCATTAGCATTTCTTCAGTTTTATCTAAATGCTGACTAGCCCCTTTCCTTTTAATTTCCTTATTACAATTTAGGGAGGGTAAATCTTAGAGGAAAAAGCCAAAAGGGTGAGCCTATAAAGAAAATAACAAAATAGATCTTTGGAACAGAAACTGTGTTACGACATTAGCTTTTTATTTGTAAACATCTATCAGTAAGACTGTCTTGCAATATGCAAACTTCTTTCATCAAGCCAAGTGTTTTAATTAATATTTATGTCATTTTAAGTTATGACGCAAGTGAAAAAAATAGAACAGCTGAAGTAGACAATGGAACTTCAACACTCACTCAGAAATCACCTAACCCAACCTTGTCTTCCCTTTCTGGATACAGCAACTTCTTTAGATAAAATGTGAATGGAAGAAAATGTTTTCGAAGAGAAAGCGCAGAGTGGGTGATACCATGGATCCAGAGAATACACATGGTCACTTAAAGAGCTCATGGAAAAACAGAATTAAAAGGTAAGTTGGGGTGGGCATTTGGCCTAGCACTTAAGTTGCTGGTTAGGATATCTGCACCCCACATGGGAGTGTCTGCATTCAATATACAGCTCTGGCTTTTTGTTCTTTTTAAAATTATATTATTTATTTGAAAGAGTTACAGAGAAAGAGGCAGGGGGGAAAGAGAGAGAAATCTTCCACCCACTGGTTCACTCCCCAGATGGCTGCAACAGCCAGGGCTGGGCCAGGCCGAAGCCAGGAGCTTCTCCCACATGCATGACAGGGACCCAAGCACTTAGGCCATCTTCCACTGCTTTCCCAGGCCATTAGCAGAGAGCTGGATTGGAAGTGGAGCAGCCGGGACACAAATCGGCACCCATAAGGGATGTCAGTGATGCAGATGGTGGCTTTACCTGTTACACCACAGTGCCGGCCTAGCTCTGACTCTTGACTCCAGCTTCTTGCTATTGAAGACTCTGAGAGGCAGTGCTGATGGCTCAAGTGCTTTGGTTGCTTGTCACCCATATGGGAGTCTTACATGTTTCCTGGTGTGCTGCAGGCATTTGGAGAGTGCATCAACAAGTGGATGGGAACACTCTCGCCCTCTCTCTCTTCTCCCTTTCTTCCTCTAACTCTGTCTTTTTTTTTTTTTTAAGATTTATTTATTTGACAGAATTACACAGAGAAAAAAGGAAAGGCAGAGGCAGAGGCAGAGAGAGAGAGAGAGAGGTCGTCCATCCACTGGTTCACTCCACAATTGGCCGCAACAGCCTGAGATGCGCCGATCCGAAGCCAGGAGCCAGGAGCTTCTTCCGATTCACCCATGTGGGTGCAGGGGCCCACGGACTTGGGCCATCTTCTGCCGCTATCCCAGGCCATAGCAGAGAGCTGGATTGGAAATGGAACAGCCAGGACTCGAATTGGCATCCATATGGGATGCCAGCCCTGCAGACAGCAGCTTTACCCACTAGGCCACAGCGCCGGCCCCGCCCCCCTCTAACTCTGTCTTTCAAGTAAATAAATCTTTCTTTTTTAAAAAAAGTTTACTTTGGAGCAAAAATTTTTGACATCCTTATGTAGTTTTTCATAATCCGTATTTTACAGGAACTTGAAGACCTCTCAAATCTATGTACTCATCTGATGGATCACCTGTATAATAAAGGCATAGAAGTATCTCCCTCATCAAAGAGCTCAAAGCTCTTACATTAGCAAACTTTTAAGTTGAAAGGAAATGCAGATCAGGAATCACAACAGGTATCAGATACTTTGATGCCACCAAGGAAACACTGAGATGGACAGAAGATGCCCTCCTACAAATAGATATTTGTATTAGTATGATCTGAACTATTTTGGAGTTTAAAAACTTCACCTAAATTTAATGTAGCACATTAAGTATACTTAATATTGTCCTTCTTGGTTTCATATTAAAAAATACAGAACTTGTTTTAAAGATTTATTTATTTGAAAGGCAGAGTTAGAGAGAGGGAGAGACAGAAAGAGTAGGGGATCATACATCCACTGTTTACTCCCCAAATGGCTACAACAGCTGGGGCTGGACCAGGTGGAATTCAGGAGCCAGGAACTTCATCCAACTCTCCTGCAAGGATGATAGGGACCCAAGCACTCGAACCATCTTCCGCTGCTTTCCCAGGTGCACTAGCAGGGAGCTATATTGAAAGTGAAGCAGCCAGGACCTGAACTGACACCTATATGGGATACCAGCATCGCAGGTGGTGGTTTAACCCTAATATTCAATAATTTTATGCGGTGATAAACAGTCTTCAAAGAACTTCCAGAAACGCACATTTGGTGCAATGGTTAAGACACCACTTGGGAAGCCAAAATCAGAGTGCTGGCTCTGCTTTCCGATTCCAGCTTCTTGCAGACACGCACCAGTGGAGGCAGCGGGTGGCAGCTAATGTAACTGAGCCCCTGCCACTCACACAGGAGACTTGAACTGAGTTCCTGGCTCCCGGCTTCAACCTGGCCCAGTCCAGTCTGTTGCAGGCACTTGGGAGTGAACCAGTGGATAGAAGCTCTCTGCCTTTGTCTGCCTCTCTTTTTCTGTCTTTCAAACAGATAAAATAAACACATTTTTTAAAATAAAAAATAAAGAACCTCCACTTCTATCTTGTTTGGTCAACAAAATAATACTTATTATTATTTTGTGTTTACGTTTGCCAAAAAATACCATCAACTGCTTGTAAAATTTGAAAGAAATTCATGTATAGTTGTATCACAGAACTTTAAAGCACATTTTTCTAACATAATTTGTAACTATAGAAAATAAAATTGTGTCCATTTATATCATTTTTTTAAAAGACTTATTATTTATTTATTTGAAAGGCAGAGGCAGCGGCAGAGGCAGAGAGAAAGGTGTTTCATCCACTGGTTCACTCCCCAGATGGCCTCAAGGACAGGATCTGCACCAGTCTGAAGCCAGGAGCCAAGAGCTTCTTCCAGGTCTCCCACATGGGTTCAGGGAGTGGGAGCAGCCGGGACTCGAACCAGCGCCACATGGGATGCAGCACTGCAGGCGGCAGCTTTACTTGCTATGTCACAGTGCTGGCCACCATTTATATCATTTTTTATGAAGATGCATTTATTGAATATTTCAAGCAAGGAAATTAGTACTGGTTGAAGGAAAACAAACACAAAATTATAACTGGGGTGGCACTGTGGGTTAGCCGGTAAAGCCACCACCTGTGATGCCGGCTGCAGAGAAAGCAGTGGAAGATGGCCCAAGTCCTTGGGCCCCTGCACCCATATGGGAGACCCAAATGAAGCTCCTGGCTCTTGGCTTCGGCCTGGCCCAGCCTTGGCCATTGTGGCCACTGGGGGAGTGAACCAGCAGATGGAAGCTCTCTCTTTCTCTCTCTCCCTCTCTGTAATTCTACCTTTCAAATAAATAAACCTTAAAAAAAAAAAAAAAAAACACACACACATAACCACTTGGGAAAGCCTCAATACCATACAAATTAGTTAGATCATACTATTACTCTCTGGTAATGGAAAATACCCAACTATAAAAGAGAAGAAACACAAAAGTGTGGGCAGAATTTCTAACAGAAAGGCCATTGTTTACCCATAAGTTTCATGCTCTAGAAATATGAACACCTGCCAGATAATTAAATACACCCACATGCAGAATGTTCCATCCCTTTTTTTTTAATTTTAATTACCACCATTTATTATAATCAGCAACAGGTAATTTTCTAAGCAACAAAAGATCAGCACTGAACTAAGGTGAGCTAAATATTTTCCATGAGTGCAAGCCTCACTCTGGGATGGTCAGTTGTACCCGGGGCTGATCCCAGGGAGAAATGGTGGAAATTCAAGGATTTCCCCTGCTGCCTCTTGCCTGAGCGCCCACATGGCTGTGACAGTCAAGTGCTGTGAATGCACCAGAGCACAGAATAATGAAATTGCTCAGTGAAACGAAATGCATCAGGGTGCAGTTCTTCATTTCTTCATTCTGCACCCGCGCCCATTTGGTTTGCCACACCTAGCATATCTCCAGGTCCTATGCAGTGGCACCTACCTTTAAGCACTTAAGCTCTTCCAGAAAAGCCTTCATCTTTAACTTTCTTGCCACTGATATGACTGGCAATTTCTTTGTATGAATGCTGAAATCAAGTATGAGACTGCTGCCTGGGGGCAGAAATAAACTGTGCTTGTAATCAATTTTTAAAGCTAACACTCTCCATTCCTCAACCCACAGAGATGTATTTTACATCACGATGCAGCCTCAAACACATTATAAATGCTTATATACACATAAACACGCACATTCAAAACACACACAAAAATCCTATGAAAGGAGTTTCATGAAATACATCTTACCTTTATTATACTCCTATACGATACTCTCCAACATTTTCTACGCTGCTCCTTTTTTCCATTCTTTCATTATGCTATGCATGATCCCTAATTTGATTTCACCAACCCCTTCACTGGATAGCAATGAGCTGGAAAACATGGCTCCTCCATTCCATACCAGTGCAAACTCACAGGTCTCCAAAACGCTGACCTCTGCCAATCAGGATACAAGGACATTTCCTGAAGACAGGATGAAAAAGACACCCCCAGAAAGGTACTGTTTTATAAACAAGTCTGTTTTTGAAACATGAATGAAACAGGCAGCAGGAGAGCCAGAGCAGATGAACCCTAACTGCTTATCTCCCAAAGTCAATGAGTCATTTATCTTGATATTGAAAGCGCTCTGTAACAGAATTTTTTGGACAGGAAAATGGAAATTTAAACAAGTCTATTTTTTCTCATTAGGCTGGCAGAAAAAAAATTTTAACTGATAATATCAAGTGTTGAGAGGGGTGTGGGGAAGTGTGTGCACTGTTACTAGGACTGTAATTTTGTGCAGCCCTGTTGGAGAGCGATTTGGGAGCACATTTTAAACACTCATATTCTTGACCCAGCGATTCTAGTAGGTGATACTACGCTCTTGCATATGCACAGATAGGTTCAGAGACACTGACTAGCCATCAGTGCAGAAGCAGTCGTGGCACAATCACATCTTTTAATTATCTAAGGAAATGTTGAAAAGACCCAGTATTTTCATTTTTTTTCAATGGGATGCTGTTGGTAATCTGGACATGTCTTCATTGAAAAACACCACTATTTTATGTGTACTGGAGAGAAAAGAATCAAAAAAAGATGTTACAAGAGAGGGGAAAAAAAAAAAACCCAGCTGCTTGCAGAACAAAACAGAGAGTGTGATTCCAATTATGTGAAAAGAAACCAACCACACTCTGGGGGGAGGGGGAATGCATACATGTAATGAGTCCAGGACGTGCAAAGGGACATTTATAATTTCTGCTCTGTGAGCTCTGACATCATTTATCTTTTTAAAAAGGATGTCTTTCTCTATTAGTGATTAAATTTTTATTAGGTTAACAATATTTTATTTAGAGACAATAAATTCCACTACAGGGAATGGGTTAGTTATGCCCATGACCCAGACTGGAGAGCCTGGGTGCTCCACCCAGCTCCGGCTCCTGTTTCCAGCTTCTGGCCAGTACAGACCCTGTGACACAGCAGTGATGTGAGTTCCTGTCACCCATGTGGGAGACTTGTATTGCATTCCTGGCTCCTGGTTCCTGGCTCCTGGCTCCAGCTCCAGCCCCCGCCCAGCCCCGGCAGCTGGAGGTATCCAGGGAGTGAACCAGCATGACAGAAGAGCACTCTCGTCAATTTAAATACATACACACACACACACACACGTATTTCAAAAATCCGGGGCTGGCACTGTGGTGTAACAGATAAAGCCATTGGCTGTATTCTGTATGGGTGGCAGTTTATGTCCTGGCTTCTCAACTTCTGATACAGCTCCCTGCTAATGCACCTAGGAAGGCAGTGGAGGATGGTCCAGGAGCTTGGGCCCCTGCCAACCACATGGGAGACCTGGAAGAAGTTCCTGGCTCCTGACTTCAGTCTGACCCAGGCTGTTGCAGCCATCTAGGGAGTGAACCAGCGGACAAAGATCTCTCTTTTTCTTTCTCCTTCTCTCTTTGTAACTCTGCCTTTCAAATAAATAAATAAAATCTTTAAATAAATAAATAAATAAATACATCTATAAAAGTAAATAAAAATCCACAATATACCCACAAATCTCCAGTATCCCTTTTGAAAACTGGGATTTGGCAGCCTGGCATTGTGGTGTATCAGGTAAAGCTGCTGCTTGCAATGCCAGCATCCTGTACGAGTACCAGTTCAAGACCTGGTTGCTCTACTTCCAATCCAGCTCCCTGCTAATGCACCTGGGAAAGCAGTGGAGGATGGCCCAAGTGCTTGGACCCCTGCACCCATGTGGGAGACCTGGAAGAAGCTCCTGGCTCCTGGCTTTAGCCTAGTCCAGACCTGGCCATTGCAGCCATCTGGGGAGTGAACCAACAGATGGAAGATCTCTCTCTCTCTTTGTCTCTTCCTCTCTCTCCGTAACTCTGACTTTCAAATAAAAAGAAATAAATCGCTTGGGCCAACCCTGTGGCACAGCAGGTTAAAGTCCTGGCCTACAGCACCGGCATCCCATATGGGCATCAGTTCAAGTCCGGCTGCTTAATTTCCAGCCCAGCTCTCTGCTATGGCCTGGGAAAGCAGTAGAAGATGGCCCAACTGCCTGGGATCCTGCACCCACATGGGAGACCCAGAAGAAGTTCCTGGCCCTTGGCTTCAAGTCAGCTCAGCTCTGGCTGTTGCAGTCATCTGGGGAGTGAACCAGCAGGTGGAAGACCTCTCTCTCTCGGGCTCTACCTCTCCCTGTAATGCTGTCTTTCAAAAAATAAAATAAAATAAAATAAAGGGAAGGGAAGGGGAGGGAAGGGAAGGGAAGGGAAGGGAAGGGAAGGGAGGAAGGAAGGAAGGAAGGAGGGAAAAATATTTAAGAAAAAAAAAAAAAAAAGCCCGAGATTTGGCGGCACCTAGGAGAGAGCTATAAACAAGGAGTGGTCCCAGTGTTCTGGCACATCAGGTTAGGCCACTGCCTGCAATGCTGGGCATTGGTTCCAGTCCCTGCTGCTCCACTTTCAATCCAGTCCTTCTGCTAATGCACCTGGGAAAGCAGCCAAAGATGGCCCGAGGGCCCGGGCCCTTGCACCCATGTGGGAGATGGATGAAACTCCCAGCTCCTGGGTTCAGCCTAGCCCAGCCGCAGCCCTGGCTATTGTGGTCATTTGGGGAGTGAACCAGTGGATGGAAGATCTTTCCTCTTTCTCTCATTCTCTCCTTCTCTCTGCTTCTCTGTGTATATTTGTATCTCTCTGTAACTGTACCTTTCAAGTAAATAAATCTTTTAAAAAAAAATTAAGTACAGGCACATGCAGTCCTATCATTTTAAATGAGCACTGTCAACAGGATAAGTAAGTTTGGCAGAATAATAATATTATCATTCTGCAGCACGCTCTGAGCTGCCAATCCAGAACTCATTCTGTTCTTTCTAATACAACACCAGCTACTTTCCAGGGCAGCCAGGGGTCCAGATAAAAACACAAGACTCTAATAGCTAGTGATGGACACATAACAGTTCTCACAATACGGTGCAGGCAGAAGTCACCAGAAAGAGTTCACCTCCCTGTCAAGAGAAACCCTATTAGGAGAAAGCCCTCCCCTAGTTTCTCTTGTTTCTGCCTCCAATAAATCCAGGAGATGCAGAAGCCAACTTGACTCTGAGGTGAAACCCACAGGATGAAGATGTCCACTGCCCATTGCCCAGAAAGAATACAGGAGAAGCCAGCCCAGAAAGAATACAGGAGAAGCCAAGAGACCTGGCCCCTAAGGCCATTATGGAGCAGCTGGACCTGCTGTGACAATGGAAGAAGAAAAGTCTCCCTCCCCGATGCAAGGATTTTCTGTGGCACTGAAAGCATTCCTATGATACATCATCTCTTAATACCACACAGCACTGATCCTGTGGCTGAGATGGTAAGAGGATCTAGAATATTGTGGGGAGATGGAAAATGGGATCCAGGTAACAAAACCATGCCCAGGGTCTGGCGCTGTGGCGTAGCAGGTAAAGCCACTGCCTACAGTACCGGCATCCCATATGGACGCTGGTTCGAGACCTGGCTGCTCCACTTCCGACCCAGCTCTCTGCTGTAGCCTAGGAAAGCAGTAGAAAATGGCCCAAATCCTTGGACCCCTGCACCCATGTGGGAGACCTGGAAGAAGCTCCTGGCTCCTGGCTTCAGATCGGCGCAGCTCTGGCCGTTGCGGCCAATTGGAGAGTGAACCAGAGGATGGACGACCTCCCTCCCTCCCTCCCTCTCTCTCTCTGCCTCTCCTTCTCTCTCTGTGTAACTCCAACTTTCAAATAAATAAATAAATCTTTAAAAAAAAAATGCCCAAACAACACAAAAGCTGAGAGCTGTGTGCGTGCAATGTGTTGAAATACACAGGTCCACGGGAGACGAGTGTTGGCCGTTCACGCAGGCATTCCACCTCCAGGCCCAACTATGCCCATTCTTCCAGTCTTTCGGCAACTTTGCTTACAGTGGAATGCTTCCTGATCACATCGGTAGCTCATCCTAATTAGCCAGCCAAGGAAACTCTATTAAGAAATGTGAGGCAGGTTCTCAACGCCACAAATTAGCCTAACAGGACTAGCAGGAAAAAACTCACATTTCCGTACATACCATGATTTAATTACCCACTTCTACATTTATCAGCTGCAATAATCAACTCTCATTTGAACCTGACATACCATGCCTTTAGTATGTCTTCATTGTCCTCCACCCCACAAAACACACACACAGATATTTCAACTCCCAGGAGATGCTTTTCTGCTCTTGGAGCTGAATTTCCACGCTGACCATACTCATCACGCATAACTGGGCAATCACTTTCACAAATGCCTTGCTCTAAGAAGGCCTGATGTTCAGGCCTAAACATCTTTGACAGGAATGTGCCTCTCCTCTGGGACCTGAAAAATCAAGACACATTACATTCTGTTGGAAAATCAGGTTTTCTAAGATTGGAATTAATGAGTTTTATTCACATCTTAAGTATCTTTTATATAGTTTGTGTTTTTTCATTTTTAAGAAACCCATTTCTAATTTTCAGGAAAGTGTTACAACCAAATTATCAGCAGCCTTGGATGACATTACAAACGCTGGAGCCAACAGTCCTCTTGGTAAAGACACCAGAAATCACTCCACCCAGTGAGGCCCGACGCGCCAGCATTTGAAGAGGTGCACACTCCCCTGAGTGAGTCCCAGCAATAACAACTGCATTCTTTAAAGAATAAAGATGATCAAACGTGAGAAAATTCAAAGCCCATCCCTCAGAGGATGCATTCACCTTTACTGTTAACAACAGGAGAGAAAGATAAACACTAGGGCTGATCCACTGTCTCTGGGAAAGCTCGGTGCTTCTAGAATGTCCCTGAGCTATCTGAAAAATGCACTAAATGCAGAAGAGTCTATAAACCATTTCAGTGGGAAACAATTGTTTTAAAGCATGGGTTTTAAGATAGTTGAAAAAAAAATTCCTGAACATACGAGAGTACTTCAAAAAGTTCATGGAAAATGGAATTGAAAGAAGTTGACTTAGGTGCCAACATTTTTTATTTATTTATTTATTTTTAATTTTTTTTTTTAAATTTTTGACAGGCAGAGTGGATAGTGAGAGAGAAAGAGACAGAGAGAAAGGTCTTCCTTTTGCCATTGGTTCACCCTCCAATGGCCACCGCGGCCGGCGCGCCACGCTGATCTGATGGCAGGAGCCAGGTGCTTATCCTGGTCTCCCATGGGGTGCAGGGCCCAAGGACTTGGGCCATCCTCCACTGCACTCCTTGGCCACAGCAGAGAGCTGGCCTGGAAGAGGAGCAACCGGGACAGAATCCGGTGCCCTGACCGGGACTAGAACCCGGTGTGCCGGCGCTGCTAGGCACAGGATTAGCCTATTGAGCCACGGCGCCGGCCAGGTGCCAACATTTTTGACACATGAGTACTTGACACAGTAGTTTAGATTCTACTTGGGATACCTGCATTGCACATCAGAGTGTGTAGGTTAGGTCCAAGCTCTGCTTCTGATTCCGGCTTCACACTAACATGCACTCCCAGAGGCAGCAGGTGGAGACTCAAGTCTCTGCATCCCTGCCTCCCATGTAGGAGACCCTGACTGAGTTCCCAGCTCCTGGCTTCAGCCTGACCATTTGAGGAGTGAAGCAGCAGATGGGAGCGCTCTGTCTGTATGCCTCTCTCTTTCCCCCTCCTCACCCTTCAAATAAGTAAATCAATAGTCTTTTAAATCTTGAAACTCATGCCATTTTTTCATAATCATATTTTCCATGGATTTGTGGAAGACTCCCACCCTGTTCCTGGTTTGAGAAAGAATGGCTGAGGAGGAAATCATAAAACTATCTTGGCAAAACGCCTTCCCTCTCTGCTGTCACTCCCTAGAAGTGAAGGCACCAGTTATCACAGTTTTACCAGGGTCCATGAATGAAATTGTACAGGTCCTTCTAACTCCTGCCCCCATAGTGGACAAATACAATTTGTAAATATGGAGGGTATCATACACTGGGAAACCAGGCTAGTTGACATATCCATCACCATACAGCTACCCTAGGTAGTGAAAACCCCTAAGGTCTGCTCTCAACAAGTTGCATACATTCTCCTTTATAGGTACCTTGCTGTTCATCAGATCCCAGGACTTACCCTGCATAAGGGAAGCTGGGCATCCTTCGACCAACAATACTTCCCCCCAGTCCCTGGTAACCACCATTCTACCTTCTACAGGGTCAGCTTCCTAAATTCCACACATAGGAGATCCCACTCCTATGTGCTAGCTGTCCCCCCAGCCTGGCAGACTTCACTGGGTGCAATGTCTCCCAGGTTCATCCATATTGTTGCAAATACCAAAGTCTCCTTTCTAAGGCTGAATCACACCCTTCAGTAGGACTGCTGGGTGCATACATAAGACAATTCAAATCCTTCTCCTTTTACTTAATTTCACAAAAGGATTTTCTTGGAGCTAGAAGGAAGGAAAACATCTTTGAAAATGTTTCTTTTAGATTTACATTTGCACCCCTGTGTTTCCATACCTCTCATGTCTGCAGCCTGCTAAATGGACCTGGGAGGGACCACCCACTCACTCCACATGTGCACACCCTGGGCAAGACAAGGAAGTGGCAAACACATACATAATATGCTTGAGATAGTTAAGGTAATCTCACTGGTCTAACATCGTCATCATACCTCTCTTTGCTGCTAGTGAGAGTATGAAGGCATTGAGGACGTCTGTGCCCCGCAGCTGTGAAGGAGGACAGACAGAGCTCCAAGTCCGAAGGGCAGTGGAGGTGGTGCTCGGTGGCTCCTGCCAAGTGATGGATCCGGGAGTCAAGAGAAACTCCCAAACTGAGCAATGGACTCTCTGGGGATGGAAGAGCACAGGGACTATGAAAAAGACCCAGTGGGAAAAACACTTCATGACATCTCACCTATTACATTAATTGAACATAATCTTCAGCCAGGCAACTGGCATAATAAGCTAATTAGGAGAGGGGTGTTGCTCTCCTCACCACACCCTTTCTAAAACACACAACTCCTGTGGAGCCCTTTCTTCCCACAAGGTCTCGCACTCCGCTTCCTGTTGGGGAGGGCAGGGGAACCACTGCATCAATAAAAAGATCTGCACAACCCAAGAACCATAAGTCCCAGTGGATTGAGCGGTTCCAACTTCAAGTAGCAGCAGGAGCTACACTGGGGGGAATCTCTCTTCTGCAGCAGCGTCCCTAGGATCCTTACTGTGTCTTTCAAACACTCCGTCATTTTTTCCCCCCACACTACCTCTATCTCTGAATTAAACTGTGCTGGAACGTCTAAGCTTCTAGTGATCTGCAACTGAATCTGAACACAGTGAGTTTCAGGTTAATGTGTGTCACGGCTTCCAAAAGGGCACTGAAGGAATCAGACTCTCAGACTTGATTACACAGAAACAGGCTTGTAATGAAGGAGCTCTCCCCTGGAAACCTTTAAAACACAGAGAATTCTGACCAAAGGCACTAGGAAGCAAGAGGTACTCATGACCCCTTGATTTATAGGTACCATGGGAACGACTGTAAATTATGGGTAGATTTTCCAAATTCCAACAATTATTTAAAGATGTTTCATCAAAATAAAAGTAGTTGAACATGCAAAAACTTAAATTCCATTTCTCATATTATAATGTCCCTGAGTTAAATGGAGAATGGATTAACGCAGTTGGAAAAAACAATCTCCAATAATTTCAATGAGAAATAAATTTATACCCAGAATAGATTTATTTTTAAAAAACCTGGGTCCTGAAATACAAGATATTCCTTTATGTTAAATAAATTTACCTTTATCAGCAACAAAAACACAAGATGAAACAACAGGAATGAGCACCACAGCTTACATAGATTAGTTTCCATTCTAAAACGGTTCTGGATCACCATTATATAACATGACAAGTATAGTTGAATTAAAACATATATGAGAAAAATTCAACTTGAGGCTATGACTTTTTTTTAACATTTCTTCTTAGGGGTCAGTGTTGTGGCAGAGGAGCTAAGCTGCTGCCTATAATGCCAGCATCCCATCTGAGCATAGGTTTGAGTCCTGGCTGTCCACTTCTGATTCAGCTCCCTGCTAATGTGCCTGGGAAGGTAGCAGAAGATGGCCCAGGTGCTTGCCCCTGCCACCCACCTGGGAGACCCTGATGGACTTCCAGGGTCCTGGCTTCACCCCAGTCCATCCCTGAACATTGTGGTCATTTGGAAAGTGAATCACCAGATGGAAGGTCAGTCTGTCTCTCTCTCTCTCTCTCTCTCTTACTCTCATCCTCTTGCTCCCTCCCCGCCCTGGAACTCTGCCTTTCAGAAAAAATATCTTTAAAAACATTTTTCTTCTCAAACATATATTAAGGTATAAACTCAAGAGTATGATCCTGGTCCTTGGAAAGCTACAGTTTTTTAGCAGATGGTTGCATGATTTGTTATAGTTTGCAATTTTATGACAATAAACACGACAAGATCAAGGGTCCTTTGGTCTCACAGGATACCCTCATATGAAGGTCTCTTTAGAGAAGATTCAGAGTCAGTTGACCTGCCTCCTCCCATGTGCTCCTATTTCAAATAAACAAGTGAGTCACTCACGAATGCTGCAAGACTGGCTACTCAGATTCTGGATGCTTGAGTATTTTGTTCAAACAAGCATGGATGTATGGTGACTACTAATTTATCCTGGTAGAAACTCTACTAGGCTTAACAGGTTGAACAAGATCTTATGCAGAATATTCAAGATTTAAGAAAAAACAACCTGCCTTGGAAGAAAAAGTAATTAGTCAAGCCTCTGCCTATACCCGTTTTCAGAAAACATTATAAACCTCAGACACTACTGGCATCAACAGATATCGGTAAGACACTTCAGGAGGCACTTAGTTAACACTTAGCAAAAGTCTATTTAAAAAAAAATTGGTACTCTGTGACCCAAAAATTCTACTTCTAACAATTCATTTTCAGGAAACAATCGCCAAGTACCAAGGTACTTCAAGAAGTTCATGGAGGAGTCTATGTTGTGGTATAGGGGGGTTAAGCCACTGCTTGCAATGCTGGCGACCCTAAGGATGCCAGTTCCAGTCCCAGCTGCTCCACTTCCAATCTAGGCTCCTGGTTTCAGCCTGGCCCAGCCCTGGCCATTGCAGCTACCTGGGGAATGAACCAATGGATGGAAGACCTTTATTTCCCTGTCTCTTCCTCTCTCCCTATAATTCTACCTTTCACACAAATAAATAAATCTTTAAAAAAATTCTAGAAAGATCTGTACAAACCTGTCTTAGCTAACTGTGAGTAATAAAGTTATAAGCATTTCTTTTTCCTTCTTGATGCTTCCATATTTTCTTCAAAATGTCTTTAAGACGTGGCTCAACAGGCTAATCCTCCGCCTTGCGGCGCCGGCACACCGGGTTCTAGTCCCGGTTGGGGCACCGATCCTGTCCCGGTTGCCCCTCTTCCAGGCCAGCTCTCTGCTGTGGCTAGGGAGTGCAGTGGAGGATGGCCCAAGTCCTTGGGTCCTGCACCCCATGGGAGACCAGGAGAAGCACCTGGCTCCTGCCATCGGAACAGCGCGGTGCGCCGGCTGCAGCGTGCTACCGCGGCGGCCATTGGAGGGTGAACCAACGGCAAAAGGAAGACCTTTCTCTCTGTCTCTCTCTCTCTCACTGTCCACTCTGCCTGTCAAAAAAAAAAAAATGTCTTTAAGAAATATTTTAAAATCGGACTATCTGGCCATAATGTCTGGTGAAGTCACTCTGTATAAATATTTGAAAAACTGAAAAGCAAACAAATGCTGATTAGATGATGGTTCGCCGAGGTGTTCTAAATTGCACAATATACTTTGCACCTGCCATTGGCACAAGGCCATGGTACAAACGATGCTGATGATATGTTTGCCTCCATCTCCTGGAACTTTCTGGTCACACTTACATCCCTTTTAGTGCTTTTCCTTTTAATTTCTTGCCTGGTCTTATGTGGGGAAATTAGTTACATGTTGGTGCCCAAAGGAAGTAAGGTGGGCGGAATCCAAAGTTGTTTACCACTAAAACTAATTGGCTGTGCAACATCAGGGGAGGTAACAAAACTAGTAACAAGTGTATAGACATAGGGCTAGACCTATAGAAATCCCCCTGTAAAATGACCGTTTAAGTGATTGGTTGGTCCTTAGCCCTGCCCCAATGACTCTGCAGTTTTGTGCTATAAAAGGTTCTGTTTCGCACGAAGTAAATGAGTCCTTGCTACTAGACTTGGCTCCCTGCTGCATCTGACTGTCTCCGGGATCCGGAGGCTGGGGAACGGGCGAGCGGCACACTTACCTTTCCTCGGACCCAGTCCATCCTGTACGGGTGGACTAAGACCCAGCAGTCTTACAATAAAGATTTATTTATTAAGTTAGTTTTATTTGAAAGGCAGAGTTATAGAGAGGGAGAGAGAAAAGAGAGAGAGGATCTTTCATCCACTGGTTCACTCCCCAAACAGCCACAATGGCCACAGCTGGGCCAGACCAAAGCCAGGAGATAGACAGGAGCTAAGAGCTTCTTCCAGGTCTCCCAAGTGGGTATAGGGGCCCATGTATTTGGTCCATCTTCCACTGCTTTACCAGGTGCATTAGCCAGGAGCTGGATTGGAAGCCAAGCAGCCAGGAATCAAACCCACACCACATGGGATGCCAGTGCTGCAGGTGGTGGCTTAACCCCCTAGGCCACAGTGCCAGCCCTGGTATCACACCTAAGATGTCAGGTCAGAGCTGAACTCTTTTACCCAGTAGACAAACACTGACAAATTCTTAGCTGTCAGGCAGCTGACCTGAGCTACACAAATTAGGAGGATCAAGTCCTAGTTTGCAGGACGCTCGAAGATCAGTTTGGGGAAACAGACACACATGCCAACAATTACAGTAACACAATGGAATGACAGAGACATGCACAAGGTACTTACTGAGCAAGAGTAGAATCAGATAACTGCCTAGAAAAACCGTCAAAGGGCTTAAAGATTCAGGCCTGGAAGTAAACACTAAAGAATAAGTTCAGTAAATAGAAAACAGAAATTTGGCTTTAGTTACATGGAAATCTGTATTAGTCAAGGTCCTCCAGAGAAACAAAACCAAGAAGATATATTTATCAATACCCAGGTAGAGACACAGGTCCAGATAGATCCAGAGAAAGATAGCATGCAATTGTGAGAGCTGGTCAGTCTGAAATGTGTAGGGCAGGTCAGCAGGCTGGAGCTCCAGGGAGGAGCCAACTGTGCAGCTCAAGTTCAAAGGCAGGCTGGAGGCAGAATGTCCTAGCCTTGGGAGGACTTCAGTCTCTTTTATCTTCAGACATTCATTTGATTGGATGAGGCCCACGCAACTTAACTCAAAGTCTAAGGATTTAAACAATAATCATATCTAAAAGAAACAAACAAAAACAAAACAAGCCTCCAGCACAACATCTACACGGGGATTTGACAAACATCTGGACACCAACAGCCTAGGAAGTAGACACATAAAATTAACCATCACAGAGGCCAAGTCAGAGGAGTGGAGTGAAAGGCAGATGCAAGAAATTAAGAATTATTTGGCCCTTCATCTTCATTCATTTTGTCATTCATTTGTCCACCCTCCCTCTCCTCTCACCCAAATTCAGTGTTCATTTCTCCGTGTCTTCTGACCTTACTGTTAGAGGAGGAGAGCTTACAGAAACTCTCAGCTTCTGTACCAGGCCATAAAACAGATCAACTTAGCTTTCCAGTGCCTCAGAATCTAATTACTTCAGATTTTTTTTCCCTCACTGCTATGGCTTCGCTATCACCTCCGCACAGAGTGGAACCAAAATCCATTTCAAAAGAGCTCCTGCTGGGGGCCGGCACTGTTGCATAGCAGGCAAAGCTGCCTCCTGCAGTGCCAGATTCCCATATGGGCACTGGATGGAGTCCCAGCGGCTCCACTTCTGATCCAGCTCCCTGCTAATGGCCTGGGAAAGCATTGGAAGATGGCCCAAGTCCTTGGGCTCTTGTGCCCACATGGGAGACCCGGAAGAAGTTCCTGTCTCCTGGCTTCGGATCGGCACAGCTCTGGTCATTGTGGCCAATTGGGGAGTGAACCATCGGATGAAAGACCCCTCTCCCTCTCCCTCTCCCTCTCCCTCTCTCTCTTTCTCTCTCTCTTTCTCTTTCTCTCTCTGCCTTTCCTCTCTCTGGGTAACTCTGACTTTCAAATAAATAAATAAATCTTTACAAAAAAATTTAAAAATGATCGGAGCTGAGCCAGGCCAAAGCCAGGAGCCAGGAGCTTCTTCCATGTCTCCTACATGGATGCAGGGGCCCAGGCACTTGGGCCATCCTCTGCTGTTTTCCTAGGTGCATTAGCAGGGAGCTGGATCAGAAGTGGAGTAGCCAGGTCTTGAACCAGTGCCCACAGGGGATATCAGCACAGTAGGCAGCAGCTTTACCTACTATGCCACAGTGGCAGTGCCTATATTTAGTCATGTATTTAACACGTATTGTGCCTGACCCAGGATGAAATGATCCAGAAGACAATGCCAGCTCTCAAGGCACAAACTGCAAGCACACACAGTAGAAAGAGACTGAGATAAAGAGAAGAAGAACTATAACCCACAGAACACCCTGAGACAAGGAGGGACAGGTGCTGTGAGAGTGCACAGAAGCACCACGAGGGACAGAGGCATCAGACATGAGCTCCTAGTAGCTCAAATGCCACCTCCTTGAAAGAGCACACAGAGCTAGCCACATTAACAAACTAGAACAGAGGCCCAGGCAAAAGTAACAGCAGTTATAATTGGGGGATGAGTGTGGGGGGAGGGCAATCAATGAGAAATCAAAATACATTTATTTAACTGAAGGCTCAAAAACATAATGTAATAATACAACTGTCTGATTATAAACTTGGAGATAAATTAAACACACAACCAGGGACTGATCATTCAGATAAGTTACCAACTTTCAAGTTAGGATCTTGAGGATGCTCACTCTACACACCACAGTCAGAATTCCTGGAGAGCCTGACCACCAGATATGTTGTCCAATAACCTACAGTTGTTCCCAGTGATCAACTCCATCTCCTCAAAAGGGCACTTTGACAGCAATGCTGGTTTTTTGCTTTTTTTTTTTTTCTAAGATATATTGATTTATTTGAAAGTCAGAGTGAGTGACAGAGAGAGACAGAGACAGAGATCTTTCATCTGCTGGCTCATTCCTCAAATGGCTGCAACATCCAGGACTGGGCCAGGCCAAGACCGGGAGCCAGGAGGCCCACCCAGATCTCCTTCATGAGTACAGGGGCCTAAGCACTCTGGCCATTTTCTGCTGCCTTCCCAAGCCATTAGCAGGGAGCTGGATTGGAAGTGGAGCAGCCAGGATATGAGCGGGCACCCATATGGGATGCAAGCATTGCTGGCAGCAGCTCCATCCACCATGCCACAACACCAGCCCAATATTTTTTTTCCTAAGGATTTATTTATTATTTGAGAGGCAGAGTTCAGAGAGAGAGAGAGAGGGAGAGAGAGAGAGAGAGAAAGGGAGGGAGAGGGAGAGGGAGAGGGAGAAAGGAAAGAGAGAGGGAGAGACAGAGAGATCTTCCATCCACTGATTCACTCTCCTGATGGCTGCAATGGGAAGCCAGGAGCCTGCAACTCCATCTAGACCTCCCTTGTGGGTGCAGGGGCCCAAGCACTTGAGCCATCTTGTGCTGCCGTCCCAGGCCATTAGCAGAGAGCTGGATTGGAAGTGGAGCAGCCGGGCCTGGAAGTAGTGCTCATTTGGGAGGTCAGCATCACAGGCAGCAGCTTAACACATTGTGCCCCAACGCCAACCTCTCAATGCTCAATGTTATGAAGACTGTTCTAGACAAGGAGTAGGTACAAAGGCAGCACAGGTTGATGTGGTCAAAACTGAAAAGCAACCCAATTGTTGCCCAATTCAATGACTAAAAAGATTGTGACATTCATACCGTGGGATGCTGGATAATCATGAAAGAAAATGTGACAAATTTATACGAACAGACAAAACTGCAAACTCAAGTCAGTTTGCATACACCAGGATCCCAATACTTCTTTAAATAGGGATGTGTGCATGTGTGTCAACATACATACAGGAGGGGCGTGAATGCGAGGATGGACCCCAAGACAGTGATGGTGATAAATCCCAAAGAAAGGAGTGGGACCGGGCAGCACATGGAATAACGCTCTGAACTCTGGACCCGTCTCAATGGGAATCTAAGCATACAATTAAGATGATCACAAACTAAAAATATAGCTCATAAACGTACTAACAGATTCCAGATTCTGTTTCTTATAAAACACACTTCTAGCAACACCAGTAACACTGGATGAAACACACTCTCTGTGTGATGACTAGGAAGATAATGCTTTCATTGAAACATGCAGAGTAGTATTTTTGCCCTTTTTAAAATGTCAGTTGCATCTTTCTACTTGTACCCATTAGTGTGCCAGAGTTGAGCGCTGTGGGCTGCCCTGGGGTCCTCACCCCTGCTGCTGCCAACACCCAGCACCCCTGCAGCTCTCAAGTCACAGTCCCATTTCTGCACGTAACTCATTGGACAAGCACCAGAAGAAAAACAAGTAAAACTTAAAAATGCCAACTCCTGGGCTGTTTCAGAGTTCAAGGTCCAGTAAGAATCACATCAATTCCTTAGCTAAAGGCTTTCCTAGGACAGGAAAAGGCATATTCTGCCATATAATAACATCTTTCTTAACAAAATGAAAATCTTTCTACATAACTGGTCAATAAAAGGGAAAGAGAAAGAAAAGAATTTTTTCGAATGGAGAAACTTTCAGCATGGTTAAAAGTTAGTCTGAAATAGCAGAAAACTCCAACACAAAGAATTGCTTTCTGGCCTACACCAATGTTTGGACTTTCATATGTTACATCATAACCTGAAGCGAGACAAAGGTCACGTAAGTGGAAATTCTATTCTGCTATTGAGGCGTCGCTCAATACAACACAATTTCCCCTAGAAAGGACTGAATGGAAGTGCATACACTTAGGCTATTATTCTATTAAAAAAAAAAAAAAAGAGGATAAAATGTCAATGTTTGTTCAACCACAATGTTTTCAGTTCTCTTCTAGAATTTCATTCAATCACCAAATTCCAAGTAACTCAAAATGCAGAACAGCTAACAAAGAATTTCAGACCTTTTAACTGCCTGCTCAAGGAATCTATTTTACCTATTCTCTTTATATATATATATATTTTTAAGATTTATTTATTTGAAAGGCAGAGTTACAGAGAGGCAGAAGCAGAGGAAAAGGCATGGTGGGGGGGAGGTCTTCCTTCTGCTGGTTCACTCCCCAAATGGCCGCAATGGCCAAAGCTAGGTCAATCAGAAGCCAAGAGCCAGGAGCTTCTTCCAGGTCTCCTATATGGGTGCAGGGGCCCAAAGACTTGGGCCATCTTCTACTGCTTTCCCAGGCCATAGCAGAGAGCTGGATCAGAAGTGGAGCAGCGGGGACTTGAACCAGTGCCCATGTGGGATGCCAGCACTGCAGGCTGTGGTTTACTCTCTATACCACAGTGCCGGCCCCAAGAGGGGAATCTTCCATCCACTGATTCACTCCCCAAATGGCTACAATTGCCAGGGCTGGGCCAGGCTGAAGCTAGGAACCTGGAACGCCATCTGGGTCTCCAAGTGGTAGCAACCCAAGCACTTGGGCATTCTGCTGCTGCTTTCCCAGGCTATGATCAAGGAGCTGGATCAGAAACAGAGCAGCTGGGATTTCAACGGGCACTCACATGGATGCCAGCATTGCAGGCAGTGACTTAACCTGGCATGTCACAATGCTGGCCCCTAATTCTATAATTTTAACTGTTCCTTTGAAACCAGAAAATAATATTCTAGGAGCCAGTGTTGTGATACAGTGGCTAAAGCCACCACCTGCAGTGCCAGCATCCCATACAGGCACTGGTTCATGTCCTGGCTGCTCTACTTCCAATCCAACTCCCTGCTGATGGCCTGGGAAAAGCAGCAGAAGATGGCCCAAGTGCTTGGGTTCCTGCCACCCACGTGGGAGACGCAGAAGAAGCTCCTAGCTCCTGGCACCTGGCTCCTGGCTTTGTCCTGGCCTTGTGGCTGTTGTTGCCATCTGGAGAGTGAACCAGAGGATGGAGGATTCAATCTGTGTGTGTGTGTGTGTGTGTGTCTCGCTCTCTCTCTTTCCAGAAAAAATAATGAATCTTTGAGAAAAATTAAAAAATAAAGCTATATTCTAATGTCTCTATTACAGACTGTGTAACTATTACAGACTGTGGTAAATTTAGGACCACTCAAATGTGGTGTGTCACCAAGGGCTCGTGGGTGGGAAGCCTGGTCCCCAGCTGTGGTGATGTTAACAGGTGGTGAGACCTTTAAGAGGCGGAGCTTGGTGGGAGGTTGTTACTGGCCCCTCCCCACATGGGCTTCCGGTTGTGTCCCGTTGTCATCTGCTTTCTATGAGCTCCCGCTTTGATGCCATCCACCCGGAGGTGAGGCAGCTGTGCTGAGGGGCCCCTAGCGGGAGTTCAGCCTCCAGAGCTGTGAGCTACCTAGACCTCGTTTCTGTATAAAGTACACAGCCTCAGGGATTTCATCATAAACACAGAAAGTAGACCAGTACAGACATATAAAACAAATATCACACCAGCCCAGAGAGTCTCAACTTCAAGTAGGACTCCAAGGAAAATGTAACTCCCCTTTAGAACCCCAAATAGAGAAATGTCAGCTGTGGTCAGTGACCAGAGCCTTACCTTTATGATGAAATCACCGGACATCCAATTCTTACCCCTGTCATCCATGCTATCTGTTGCTCATAACTATCACTTTGTGCACGTGCTTAGAAATTCATAGGGGGTAAAAAAAAAAAACCAGCTCTTTGGCTTGGGATTGTAGAGATCATGTCACCTCACTCACCTGTGTTTCAGAGGGGGAAACTGAGGCCCAGCAAGGTGACTGCACTTTATCCAGTGTCAAACACCAGATCCAGGGGAGGGGGGATCTCTCTGTCTCTCCCTCCTCCCCCCACCTCTCTCTCTCTCTCTTTCTCTCTCTCTTTCATTTTGCCTTTCAAATTAATAAATCTTATGAACATAGTACAGGGTGCAGCTGAGGACCTGCCATAGAGGGATGGAGAAAGGTCTTCCCCAGGGAGTCTAAGCAGCCGGCAGGAGGTCCTCAAGTGACGGCAGTGCTTCCCCACGGAGTCTGCCCACCAGGCTTCACTGCCCAGTGGCAAGCGCCATCCAGATGCTCAAATCATCCAGCAACCTTTCTTGTGTGAGTAGACAACCAGAGACGCTTAGAGCCCCTGGGAAAACCACTCACTTAAAACCCAGAGACCCAAACAGGAGGGAAGGGGACCTAAGAAGAAACATTACTGAAGGTGAAGAAAACCTTTAAAGGCAGTATTCCCAAAGAGACAGCAAACTAAAAGTAGGATGTTATACAAAGTACTTCAAAAAGCTTGTGGAAACACTGAATTTAGAAAGTTTATTTTGATGTAAAAAAAAAAAAAAAAACAAAAACTGAAGTCCATAAGAAAGTCTGAGGATTAGTCTAGAAGATCTAAAATTTAAAAATATAAAGACAGAAAAACTAAGAAGCAATCAAAGAATGGACAGAAAGGACTTGACCTGGCAGTTACCACATCAGGATACCCAGGTTCAAGTCCCAGCTCCAGCTCGGACTCCAGTTTCCTGCTAATGCAGACCTTAGGAGGCAGCAGTGACGCTCAAGTTATTGGGGTCCTGCCACCCATGTGTGTGAGACCAGATGCTGTTCCCAGTTCCCAGATTTGACCCAACCCAGTCCCACCATTGCAAGGGAGTGAACCAGAAGATGGGAGCTCTCTTTCTCCCTCCCCCTCTTTCTCAAATAAATAACATATAATTATTTAAAAAGAACTAATTCAAAAATTTTTTTCAGAATTAAATCAACAGAGTTTCTACACTGCAAGAACCCATCAAGTACCCAGCAAATAGTAATTAAAATGCACACATACCCCAAGGGATATTGTTGTAAATTCCAAAACATTGGGATTAAAGCTTTGGCCACAAAAGCTTTCAAGGAGGAACAAAAAAAAAAGTTACCTACAAAGGACGGGGAATCAGAATGTTTTGGGGAGCTTGTCAACGGAAGCAATGGAACAGCAATGTCTTCAAACTAAAAAGGGTAAAAGACATTTTATCTGGAAGTCCTTGCCTAGCTAACCTATCAAATGAGAGGATACACAGGTAAAAAATCTACATATATTGAGGCTGGGCTCCACCAAAATGAGGGTGTGAAACAAGAAGTATTAAAGGAGACTGGCCTCAGAAGAAAGAGCAAATCTCTAGAATGACAATGAACGCTATCATGGTGACAGGCGCACAGCAGCCATGGAGAGAGCAATCTAGATTAGACTTGATCAGTCACAGAGCCCTAGGCGAGGAGATCAACCGAATTCTTGAAAAAGGAGAGACTGACAGGGTGGAGTTTGAAGCTAAATCATCACACTCACAGGAAAACAGACACACACACACACACACACACACAGCACTGAAAAAGGCGGTTTATTAACTGTAGGGAAGCAAATGTACAACAAAGGTAAAGAATCCCTGTTTCACACAGGATGGTGCTCTGAACAGTGAGCACTGTCACAATGCGGTAAACATGGACTGTTGAGCTAACAACAGGTGTGTAGAGGGAGAATGCGGGCATGGGAGGTGTATGTGTGAGGGGTGGATGGAGGGAAGGAAAAAAAAGCACAAAATCCTCATCTTGAGAAGTCAGCAAATAACCCTAAACACTAAAAGACCAGGAGCTGCCTGTGTGCCACATCAGAGCACCTGACTCAGCGCTCGGCTCCGGCTTCTGACTCCACTTCCTGCTGAGGCAGACTCTGGGGCTCAGAGGTGAGGGCTCCAGTAACCGCATTCCTACCACACAGGCCTGAGACCTGCACTGTGTTCCAAGACCTGGGCTCAGCCCCAGGCCGAACCCCTGCACTCATCATGTTGGGAATTTGGGGAGTGAATCAGCAAATATGCTGCCTCTCTCTCGAATAAAAAATAATACAATAACAAGTGAAATTAGAAGCCATGACATATCAAAACAGGCATGCTATGTAGAGATATAGAAGTCAATCTCTTAAAAAAGCTTCCGGGACTGTTACATCACTACCCATGGCCATAGGTTTCTCACACAGGCCAATCCTGGCTGCTCATTTCCATGGCCAGGAAGTCAGCTCCCACCTGGAGAGAAATTGTAAAGAACGCAAACTCGGTCACCTTAAATCGTCTACAGTCATCAAGGAAAGGGTGGTTTAACAATCCCACAGCTATTTCAGCTTTGGATGTTAGGGAGAATGCAACACATTTCAAGGTGTTGCAATAACTATTATTAGAAACTAATTTTATCACTACCTTCAGAGTTATTCCTCTGACCAGCCATCATTCAAGAATAACACTTAAAAATGGAGCTATCAATTCATTATTGTCTGTAATCCCAGAACATGAAGGACCCTGGTATATAAAAAGAACGCATCAGCTTGGTTGAGATCTGCAAAGCCCTTGAGGGGTGGTAGTGTCTAGTTCTCTTGTGAAATGGGCTACAAGAAAAATGCCTGCAAGAAGGACACAATGGGCAATTCAGAACACTCTGCAATTCCTTCTCTCACAGGTACTCACTCCGGCTCAGTTTAAAGTACTCCATGATGACACTCAAACAGAAATGTTTCTGGAGCATTCCTATTATCTCCTCTGGAGCATTCTTATTATCTCCTCCATTTGCTCAAATATCAAGAAAGAATGAATAACCAATTGATTTCCAGGAACTTGGAATCCAGTAATCTCATTGAAATTTCATGGTAAAAATGATATATTTCCTAATTATGCTAGAATGTGTAGCCATTCATATGTTTTTAATGAGAAAGAGGAATCTGCAAAGTGATATCCAGGGGGAAAAAAAAAAAGCTCTTCTTATCTTGTCCGTCCCATTCCTATGAACAGACAAAACACCATTAAGATTTAAGGGACTAGAACATTTTTGATGACTCAGCATTTTAACCCCTTCTCCCTTTGTTTTTACAGCTACGAAAAAACCTCAAGCTACATTTCTACTAAAATGGGGGAAGTTCTATAGAACACAATCCTTGTACAGTCTGAACGGCTCTCCACTGAATCTTTTTCAAGTTCAAGTTATAAAACAGAAGTTCATTTTCACTTTTAAAGATCAAACTTGAAAGAAAAACGCGACCTCCCAGAACGTAATTCCTCCCAAGGAGCTCCTGAAGAACATAAATTGCTGAGACACGGCCACTTGGGGAAAACATTCTCAAGGCATGTTTGACGTGTGGAGCTACAAGGGACTTGACAGGAGTATTTTCTAACAAGCTCAGCATGACTTAAGAACATGCACTTTACCAAAAGCTTGCTGGATTCTATGAACAGCACGGATCCTTTTACAAAGAATGTAGAGTGGAAGTGGGAAGAATCTTTCATTCTTTGCAGACTGGTTGTTAAAACACACACTCCCCGTAATCTTTGAATAAAAATCAAACATAAATGCATGAGATCGGATGATTTTTTTTCTTGTATGCTTTCACTGTATTTTAAAGCCTACAGCTTTTTAAATATGAAGCCACCAACTATAAGGTATGGTCTTCAAGAAAAGGATAAAACATGAAAATAATCACTTCCATGATAAAAAATAAGTAAAGCAAACAGAATGTAAGTAGGCTTCTAGAACTGGTAAAGCCTTTCTCCCTTACCCATTAAAAGTCTCCCAGGAGAAGTTCCAAGCCCTCTGCTCACAAGCATTCAGACAGAAATGTTTGCATCTAATTGCCTAATGGCCCCAGTGAAGCTGCAGGCTGCTGTGGCACACCTTCCCTTTCCCTCCCCTGACCTGCAACTCTCACCTGTAACCAGTGCCCACAGCCTAGGTTCTGTGGAGCACAGGGCTTAAAATTCTCAGCCCCACATGCCCAAGTGCCCTAGCGACTACTCTAGCCCTTGCTTCTGAAGTTTCATTCCCTCACATTATACTCTCGTGACATCACAAAGCTCCTCCACCCCAAAAAGGCACCCAGAGGCCTTCTCCAAATTATTCATGGGTACGGGAGAGCAGAAAAACGTCACTGTGGTATCATGGTGACCACTTATAGTCCACTCCCCACAAAATAGTCCAACAGGGCCATTAGGCTGGATTTCGGGTTGAACAGGCTTCCAGGGGCTGCCCTGTGCCTCCTGTGCCTGGTCATACTTTTAGAAATCTGGTTTATAAGAGGAAGTGTAGCACAGTTCATACAACTTGCAAATTAACGTTTGAAACTTGACAGGTTTCTAAATCGGGGATTACCTGCATGTAATAAAATCTACTTGTTGCAATCCAACAAACTGAAGCCTCGAACTTAATTTTCCCCATTCTCAGTCTGAACAGAGGAAAATGACATCAAAATGAAGTCGTATCAGAGATGAAACCAAAACACCATTTTGAAGGAACATATTGAATAAATTAAATCAAATATTTTATACTTTCAGAATTGAATTATCACGATATCCAAATGATGAGTCAAAAGTCCTGAAATGGCCTCATTATCATACTTAATCATCAGCTATCTAGAAAATTCCATGAGCCAGAATATTAACACACTTATTAAGAAATGCCACACTATTAAAAGCCAATCTTTTAATCCAACTTCTTCGGTTCACTTAGACTTTAAAATATACTCAGAAAAATAAGTAAAAATATTCTAAAAAATAGTAAGGTCAGTTGATTGTAGGGGCTGATCTGTATTCTTATGGACCAGGCACTATTGTACATATCTTATTTATCTACACAATGATGACTGGGAGTATTAGCAGGATGTGTATTTTACTGAGAAGAAAACTTAAGCACATGGAGATGAAGTAGTTTATCCAGGGTCAGACAGTAAATCTTGTCTATTAATCACTGGGCTCTATTGCCTCTGATCAAACTATTTCAATCATCATCAACCTCTGCAAATGACAGTGGATAAGACTATACTAACAGTGAAGCTATGTGTAGATTGTGTAAGTATGAAAGTAACACATTGAAACGTTGAACTATACAGAGTAAAGCAAAACCAGATTCCACTATAACCCATTGAACTCCAACTACCAGGCAAACTCTTGCCTGTGTTTCTCCTGTTTATTCAAACGTTTATGTCCTACCCCATATCTGCCTCAAGTTCTCCTAGTTACATTTTTCAGAAGCACTCTAACATATCACAATAGGTTTTTTTGTTTTGTTTTTATAATTGGTACTCAGAGGACTAACCCTCAGTCATCAGATTTTGTTTAGAGAGTGTGGCCCTACCCTGTGATTGGGTTGAGTCACCTCCCTGCCTTCTGCATGCTGGCGAAAGGGAAAGCAGAGACACTGCTCTTAGCCCAGGGGCCGGTGAAAGCTACCAAGCGTGCCTCCAAAGCAGGAACTGGCTCTCAGAGCAGATCTCCCACTGGCATGGTAATGAAGCATCAGCGCCGAAGCCCATCCTGACCTTGTCCATTGGCAGAAGCTTTAGAGAAAACCCTGTGGGAATTTTGCTCTGGCCACTCCAGGCCCTCCCCTAGTCGCAGCCCAGCTGCTAGGTCTCTAAGAAGACTCACTCCTCTGATGCCTGTCCAGCCGAGGACAGCGCACTGGTTCTCAGACTTCAGCAAGACTTAGAATTACTTGGCTGGCTGTTAACAGAAGGCCTGTGGGACCAGCCCCAATGATCCTGACTCAGGAGGGGGAGGGGTGGCCAAGATTTCACATTTCTAACGGGGAAGTGAGGCGATGATGATGGTTCTGGGGCTACCCTTTGATGATCACTGATTTAAGTTGACAGTTATGAGTCACAAGTCTCTTGGCCACCGGCAAGCACCACATCAGTTAAAAACATTTTCCATCAATTAGAGAATGGGTGACAACTAGCTGGTCTCATCTCATCCTCCGAGATTCTCCAAGTGAAAACGAGCAATAAACTTACAGGATAGCCGGAGATAGCATTTTCCAGTGTCACAGCATTTATACAGAGCAACTGTGGGCAGAGAATGAAAGCAAGAAGTCCTCCATATTGTTAAATAAAAATAAGCCAGCAATTGAATCTGTTCCTGTATCCCTTGTCTTCTGACACTGAACACGCACGTCTGGCAACAGAGGAGAAGCCAGAATGACCGGAGTACAACAGAAAGGCTTTGTGTGCGGAGTCCAGAGGACCTTTCGTCAGTGCCACCCGAAAAACCAGACCAACTTCACTAATCCTCACAACAGCCTCGTCACAGGGGCCACCAACACATCTCCAGGGATCACACGCTACTGGGCTAGTGGCGCAGTGATTCTAAATTACCAGAACAAAACAGAAAACACCTATGAACCCCTAGCCAACTCAGACACTTTTCAATATTAATGTGAACTTTAAAAATTCACAAAAATTCAAACAGTATTCAGGGGTGAGCTTTGTGGCACAGCAAGTTAAGCTGCCACTTAGGACACTCACAATCCCATATCAGAGTCCCTGGGATCGAGTCCCGCCTCTGCCTCTACTTCTAATCCAGCTCCCTAATAATGTGCCTGGGAAAGCAGCAGATGATGGCCCAGGTGCTTGGCCCCTGCCACCCACATGATGGCTCTTAGCTTTGGACTATCCCAGCCCTGGCTGTTGGGGGCATCTGGGGCATTTGAACCAGTAGATGGAAATATTCTCTCTCTCTCTCTCACTTTCTTTTTTTCTTTCTGCCTTTCAAGCAGATGTAAAAAATACACATCTAAATAAACTCGAGTGTTTAAATGCATTACCAAAAACACTAAGAACTGGCCTATACCATATTTTGTCTCTTGCCAGTTATGCAACCTTGGACAAAGTGCTTCACCTCTGTGTTACTGTTTCGTCATTAGAATGCGGGGGTTGGGGGGTGATAATAAGCCTCTCATGTGCAGTTTTTATGAGGATTAAATGAAAGATTACATAGTAAGTCTCCTGTAAATGTCAGCATAAATTATTAGTATTATTATTATTGATCAGACTTTGCAGTTTGCCAACTATATATTTAGATTATGTAAAATGAACTAATGTCACTCAAAGAGCTTTCTGCTCTCATCACCCACCACCTCCAGCACTAGTGAATTAGCCTAGATATGTTTTCAACGATTCAACATTTAGAATAAAAGTAGACCTAAGCTTAATCGTCATCTTTCCCCAAAACAAGAACCAAAGACACAGCCAGATAGAGCTGACAGACTTGTGCTTTAAAGTCTTGTTGCACTAAATCTAAACAGATCCCATATGTTGCTAAAGCAGGCACCCACCAAGGTGAGAAAACCAGAGACAGATGTCTGATTGCCATTTTGGTGAAAGGGAAAGGAAAATGTTTGTTTGCTTTTTAAGGGTAAAAGAGAAACTTCAGCGGCTAAAAAGCAATCTACTTTATTAATACAAGTGTAGTAGTGCTTACTCAAGAACCCACAAGGAAGGAAGGAGACAGCTTTATGATCTGTTAGCTGTAGAGAGAGACAGCTCTCCTTGTGGGTCCTCGGTCTTAGAAACAAAATGTGGCTAATTCTTCCAGAAGATGGTGATAACTTCCAACACCTAACATACTGAACTAATTGATAGAACTCCAGCGCATCTACTCCTAGGCACTACATTGTGAGTGCAATTTAAAGGTTCACAAATAGCTAAACACTTGGGGAAGAAACTCAAGAGGCACCAGAGGAAAAACAAACTTGTGATCTCTTTACAACCCAGTGTGAACACACAAGCCCTTCAGAACATCAAAAGGACTTCACTTGGGAGCCAAAGAAACACAGATTGCCAGAGAGATGCACCCCAATGCCTGTCCCAGTGAAAATAGGCCCTGGACGCTCATGACATGGATGGAATTCTCACCAAATCAGAACTCAAAACCATATAAACATTCATGTTCCGACTACACCTCCCATCCAGCTCCCTGCTAATGCATCCTGAGAGGCCACGCAGTGCTTGGGCCCCTGCCACCCACATGGGAGACCCAGAAGGCCTTCCAGGCTCCTGGATTCAGCCTGGCCCAGCCCTGGCTGTTGGTGACATTTGGGGAGTAAACCAGCAGATGGAAGATCAATATCTCTCTGTCTCTCCCTCCCCCCCTTCTCTCTTTCTTTCAAGTAGTTGAAAAAATTTCTTAACTATATAAAGAGAATGTTTTTTTTTTTCATCATTCTATTGTTGAACTCTTTACTTAGTGTAGGATTAATCTTATCAGTGTAAAGTAAACTGAAAATAAATCTTTGTAAAATTAACAGCAGGAATAGGAGAGGGAGAAGAAGGGTGAAAGCATGAACAGAAGGGAGGGCAGGGTGGGAAGCATCACTATGTTCCCAAATCTGTATATATGAAATACATGAAAGTGTATACCTTAAATAAAACTTAAAAAGTAAAAAAAAAAAACAAAACAAAAACAAAAACAAACAAACAAAAAAAAAAACAGAGAATGATGCCTCCAGTTCTGTTACAAATGCTATCAGTTATTATACTTAATTGCAGACGGATCCAAATCTATAGTTATCAGCAAAAAGAGAAAGAAATGGAGTGATCTTTGCTATGTTGTGATTTCTTTTCTCACCTCTACATTTTCTGTACAAGTTTGGGATTTAGGAGGATTATACATTAGCTTTGTAATCAGAAACACTTTAGGGCATACTTTGTAAGACTGGAGAGTTGTCAACATACTTTTATTTATAGAGAACTTACAGGATAGGCTACGTGATCCACTACTCCTGGTTCTGAGTCTACATTCATGAATAATGTTCTAAATCAGCACAAATCCAGCATGCACCTCTCACCCTGAGCAGGTTAACCAAGTAGGGGAAGGGAAGTCCAATGACCACAGTTGCACCTTTCAAGTGTCTGTCACTCCGCACTGCCACAGCATGACCAGCACACTACATCCAGGAGTTGTTAAAACCAACCCAGGGAAACTGAAAATGCCAAGAGGCCCCCAGGATCAAGCACACTCTACGTCACCACCTCAGAGGAAAACATTCCCCACCAGAATTCAAGCAGGGTCCTAGACTCTCATACCCTCCTCCCAAGTCAGAAGGTAATCACACTCAGCAAGCAGAAATCCAGATAAACAGCAGGAAACAGGCTGCTTTTACATAAACTCAACTCACTGTGTCATTACAGGTGTTTAACAACACTATACCCCTCCCTTCTTCTTTCTGGGTACAGGGAAAGCTTAATCATCTCTTTGGAAGTTCAGATTTCAGATACACCTAAAATCAAAGGATTAGCAATTAAAAAGAACTTGAGATACAGTTTAACAATCCATTCCAAAGATAATTTTTCATATTTTTCCCTAATCAATTGTTTTCTCCACAAGCAACAACAAAAATAGTAACAGATTACACAAATAAAAAAAAAATCAGCTAAAAGATACACAGCTAAAATAAGTAGAAAATAAATAAAAGCTAAAAGATAATCATAAGAAGATTACTTTGCATGAGATACAAGACAACTCCAAAAAATGTCATGGGAAATGGAATTAAAAGATAAGTTTATTTGGGTGCAGAGATATGTTGAAATCCATGCATAGAGGGCTCTTCAAAAAGTACATGGAAATGTGTATTATGAATATACCATGCATGGATTCTAAGAACTTTTGCACCACAATAAAGATGCCGTTTAATTCCATTTTCCTATGAACTTTGTGCACTGTCCTGGGATATGAATGAAGACTAGCAGACTAATCTAAAAATTGCACATATGGAAAGCGGGGTGTGTGTGTATGTGTGTGTGTGTGTGTGCCAGTGCTGTGGCACAGTGGGTAAAGCTGCTGCCTGCAGTGCTGGCATCCCACATGGGCACTGGTTCAAGTCCCCGCTGCTCCACTTCTGATCCAGCTCTCTGCTATGGCCTGGGAAAGCAGCAGAAGATGGCCCAAGTCCTTGGACCCCTGCATCCACGTGGGAGACCTGGAAGAAGCTCCTGGCTTCAGATCAGCACAGCTCCAGCCGTTGCAGCCAACTGGGGAGTGAACCAGCCGGTAGAAGATCTTCCACTCTCTCTCTCTCTGCCTCTCCTTCTCTCTGTAACTCTGACTTTCAAATAAATAAATATATTTTTTTTTAAAGTGGAGGGGGAATTTTTTTGTTTGCATAAAGAAACCTTGGAAGAAGAAAACTAATGTAAGTGGTTATCAGGCAGGAGGCAGGAAGGCAGAGCAGAGGGAGCACAGAGTCAGGCAACCCTTTGACAGTTTTCTAGTTCAACAGCGTAAATGTATCTCCCATTCATAATGCAAATGAAAATGTATGTTTGGATTTTCGGCACTACATCATGATTTTCCCACCAACCAGAGCCCTTGGTAAATGCACTGCCTGGAGGGCTGTGAGGTGGCTACTGAATACAACTGGAATATCTGCAGAAGGGTGGCCGGGGCCCTGCCCAGCCGGTGGTCCCAGCAGCCGACCCTCAGCTGAGCAGGCTCCCCAGAAGTTCTGACATGCCAACATAATCAGGAGTCATCCGATTATGCTCAGCAGAGCCCAGCTTAATTCAATTTGCTTTGCTACACACCCTGGTCTCGGAGTCCTCAGCAGGGTCTATCAGATGCCTAATATTGTTACATAGAAAGCCCTCATACCTCACCGTGTGCTACTGCAATGTAATCCGTTCATTACCATACAATCCTCTGCAAATTACTAATGCTGTTACCAATACTTAATCAGCAGGATGGGGGGGGGGGGGTAGAGGAAAGCATAAGAAACGATTTCCCTGGAGGAATAATCTAGAATAATTATTTTCCAAAGTGAAATACTGCTTTTCTGCATGAGTGGGAATCTCTTGTGAAACAAATCAGAATTGTAAGTGAAATGAAAGCAGTTCTAACAGAAGAAAATTTCCATTATTCCACAGTGCGGGGAAAGGGGGTGAAATCCTTATTCCAAAAGGGTCTATATTGGTATTTTAGAACAAAATTTCTAGACAAAATGCTATGAACATTAAATATCATTGTTGTATACATATGGGAGTGGCACCATTCCACAAACTTGCAGGCAGGATTTGCTAAGCTAGATATCTGCTAAAAATCCAATATAAACTGCCAAGCTGGGATTCAGAACGGACTCTCTCCTAGAAATCACACTACAAAGATTGGTTCATTCTAGTCCGGATTATTTAGTTACATATCCATTCCTTATTATTTAATTACATTTCTCACCAGCCACATGCAACTGTTGAGTACCTGGAGGAAGGACTCTTACTCATTTGACGAGCCTTCCAATTTCACCCCAGCAGAATAACCGAAACACACTTCAGAAATAGATGAGCACCCTGCCACCCTTAGTGGACAAGACTGTAGGATGGACACACAGACAGACATACATACACACACACACACACATACACACCTTCGTTCAGCAAAGCCACCTGGGGCCCTGTTCCCTGCCTCACCCCAGACAGCTGATTCAGACACTCCAGGGGCGGGGCCTGGGAATCCGAGTTGAACCAAGCCCCACTGCCTCGGATGATTCAGAGCCTGCCGGAAACTCGGAGATGAATGAAAAGCTGCGAACGCCCCAGGAAAGCTGCGGCCTGAGCAGCGCCCATCCAGCGGGGACAGGCGCTGGGGTCTGGGTGGGGACTCCTCCACCTCTGGAGCAAGTGACGCCACAGGGACAGCCCTTCCAGGGTGAGGAAGCTAAGCAGGAGCAGAGCAGGCTCTGCAGGGCCCACAATAGGAGGAAATGGAGGCCAAAGGTTTGAAGGAAGAAAGGCCTGCCACATAAAGGCCCCCAGCCCGGGAGAGAAGTCACAGACTTCCACACATTGCGGCTGGGAGCTGCTGACCCCTTCAGATCCCTGTGCACAGTGTCACAGTCAGAAGCATTCTGTCTCCTCTCCCACTCCAGCTCGCCTCTGGATGTGGCCCAGCCTCCCCTGGGGTGGCCATCTGCAGAGAGACAGGGACATGGATGCACCCTCAGCCTTCAGGGTCATGGAGACAGGGGCAGCCAATGGGGAATCAAGGTCAGCACGAGCCTGTCCCTGCGCTGGGTCATCCGTCAGCTGCTGCCTCACGCTTCTTGGCCATGTGCTAGTAGTCAGTGAGATTTCAAGACAGAGAGAGAGAGAGGAAATGGAAAAAGCCCAGAAAACTTCATGGCTTTTTGAACTGAGTTATTTGACCAGTCTGTGCCCTATCTCCTGGGAATGGGTTTGCCCCATCTGAGGGAAGCTCAGGATTTGCAGTTAGACCCAGTAATACAGAGTCAGCAACCACAAGGTCAGCGTAAGGCCAAAGCTACAGACAGCCATGCTGGGCTCAAAGCCCAGCTCCACTGCTTTCCAGTGGTGAATGCAGGCGACCTGTGCCCTAGAAGAACCCTCTCCCGGACAGAAATAACAGCAGTACCCACCTCATGGATCTACTGTCCGGCCCAGAGCAGATGCTCCAGCATCACCAGGCAACACAAAGTCTCTGCAAAGACGGCTGCATACCAGAAATGGGGACTGCCTGCGGCCTAGGTATGGGTATCAGGGATGACACTTGTTGTTTGAGTGATGCCCAAGAGGGCTCATTTATCCACAAAGAAAAGAACTGAAGCTGGGACCTCCCGGCTCCTGCCTAAAAGAGTTCCCCATTCACAGGCTGAAGCGTCAGCGCTCCCGCCATGTTTGTCAGTGCTGTCCATTTGGAGAAGTGCAGACCGCAGAGGTAACCGGCATGTGAAAGCAGCATGGCTAGCAGAGCCACCCTATTGATTTGGAACTTCAATTCCTGTAGAATTCAGTCACTCCAGGGCATAAACCAATCTGAAGAGAAGCATAATTAAATGAGTTACCAGGTACTTAGCTAGGGGCAAGCCATTTTCTTTTACACTTAAAATTTGATTTTTTTTTTTTTTTTTTTTTTTTTTGGTTAAAGATACTACAATGACAGCCAGCCTGGTCTTAAAGAGTATAAAACATTTTTTAAAAATAAAATGGGAAACTGGGGGTCAGTACTGTGGCACAGTGGGTTAACGCCCTGGTCTGCGGTTCCAGCATCCCATATGGGTGCTGGTTTAAGACCCGGCTACTCCACTTCTGATCCAACTCTATGCTATGGCCTGGGAAAGCAGTAGAAGATGGTCCAAGTCCTTGGGCCCCTGCACCCACGTGGGAGACCCAGAAGAAGCTCCTGGCTCCTGGCTCGGATCAGCGCAGCTCCAGCCGTTGCGGCCAATTGGGGAGTGAACCATTGGATGGAAGACCTCTCTCTCTCTCTCTCTGCCTCTCTGCCTCTCCTCTCTGTGTAACTCTGACTTTCAAATAAATTAGAAAAAGTCTTAAAAATAAATAAATAAAATGGGAAATTTTAAAATATACAAAAAGGAAAACTAGGAGTGAGCATTTAAGCTAGCACTGAAGATGGCTGCATCTAACATCAGAGTGCCTGGGCGCAATTCCCAGCTCCAGCTCCTGACTCCAGCTTCTTGCTAATACAGGTGGTGGGGAAGTGATAAAGATGGGCTCCTCCCAACTGGGCTCCTCCCACCCATGCAGGAGCCCTGGATTGAGCCCCAGGCTCCCAGCTTTAGTAGGGCACAGCCCTGGCCACTGCAGGTATTTGGGGAGTGAACCAGTAAATGGGAGCTCACTCTATCTATCCTTCTCTGTCTCTCAAATAAGTAGACAACTTATGTTTTAAAATCACTGGATAGGGGCCGGCGCTGTGGCATAGTGGGTTAAGCCACCGCCTGTGGTGCTGGCATCCCACATGGGTGCCAGTTCAAGTCCCAGCTGCTCCACTTCCAATCCAGCTCTCTGCTATGGCCTGGGAAAGCAGTAGAAGATGGCCCAAGTCCTCGGACCCCTGCACCTACGTAGGAGACCCGGAAGAGGATCCTGGCTCCTGGCTTCGGATCGGCAGCTCCAGCTGTTGTGGCCAATTGGGGAGTGAACTGGCGGATGAAAGACCTCTCTCTCTGCCTCTCCTTCTCTCTGTGTGTAACTCTGACTTTCAAATAAATAAATAAATCTTTTTAAAAAATCGCTGGATGATAGCAGAAGTGAAGTCAGACTTGAGTCTTCCAATTCCTACTCCAGTGAGCTGTCTGTCTATTGCAGTACTCCTCGACTCTGCACTTATTAAACATTCTGGAGACAATGGTTCAATAGGACTTTGGGGAAGTCTGGGAATCTTTACTGAAAGTTCCAGGCATTGCTAAGGTCAGGCAAGTCTGGGAAATACTGCTTTATCACACACAGCTTCTTAAGCTTGATGATACAATCTAATCATTCAGCCACTGTCAGTGTCTGTTCATAAATGTAGAGACTGTCCTGGGAGTAGAGGTGGGTGGAAACCACACCCCCACCAATATCCTCTCTAGCATATGGTATGTTTCAATGAAAGCAAGTCTTATGCCAATTTCACCAGATAGTCAAACACTTAGGAGCAGGCAGACACAAAAACAATCCTAGGACCTGTTCTTAGAAGAGCAGTTAAGTCTCCACTCTGGGTTAGAACTCTGATAAGTATTTTGCATAGAGGGTTCATTCTGAGAAAGAAGCAAAAACATTCTGACATCAGGACCAGCCAACCTTCTGGTTAGCTCAAGAGACAGTCTACTGTGAGGTAGGATGACGTCTCTCAGTACCTAGTAAAGGTAGCAGCCTACTGCTTCTGTCAAATTTCCAAACAAATCTACGCAAAGACAGTGCCCATACAAGCTTTCTGGCAACAGCCGCTTCGAACACCATTCACCTCACCTCTAAAATGTACGGTACCAAGACCATCACATACAGGGACTCAGGCTGAGCTCCACAGCACCTCCAAGGGGCATCACTCACTGCACTGCAAATGGGGTCCCCTATAGTTATGCGACCCAGCAAACATCCCTCGGCTTGGAACACTTTTGAAATCTAAGGGGGAAAACCAATTGGCTTCTCTAGGGTCATTTTTTTTTTTTTTTAAGGCCAGGAAATTCATCTTCTCTTACTCTCTTTCAACAACGAAATTTCCTATTAACCCTGGAAGTACTTCTAAGGTGAACTGAAGAGTTTGGGGTCAGAAATTAGAATACTTTGTCTCTTCCTAGCCACAGAACTTCCATTTCTTCATCTGTAAAATGATCAGAAAAGGGGGCCAGCACTGTGGCATCCTAAGTTAAACCTCCACCTGAGGCACCAGCATCCCAAACAGGCACCAGTTCGTGTCCTGGCTGCTCCTCTTCTGATCCAGCTCTCTGCTATGGCCTGGGAAAGCAGTAGAAGATGCCCAAGTCCTTGGGCCCCTACATCTGCATGGGAGATCCAGAGGAGGCTCCTGGCTTCAGATGGGTCCAGCGCCAGCCATTTGAGGAGTGAACCAATGGATGGAAGACCTTCCTCTCTGTCTCTCCCTCTCTCAGTAATTCTGCCTCTCAAATAAATAAATAAACCTTAAAAAAAAAAAAAAATGTGTAGAATGCAACTTAGCTACCTACTTCACAAGGTTAGTAACTCAAATAATAAATAGAAAAGAGACTTTTTTGATCATAAAGTTACCACATAAGTAGAGCATTATTCCTCATTATAAAAAGAAGCCAAACAAGAACTTTGAAATCACTGTGCTAGCTGTAAGGAGCCAGTCACAAAGACCCCCACATGGGGGAATCCATTGGTGTGGGATGTCCAGAAGAGTCACATCTACAGAGGCAGAAAGCAGATTAACAGGTGCCTGCCGGTGGGACGGTTGAAAGGAAATAGATAATAACTGCTATTGAAGTTTGTATAGCAGATGAGGAAAACTTTCTAACATTGCCTGCAATGATGGGTGCACGACTCTGATTACACTGAAAGCCACTGAATTGCATACTTTACATGAGTCGATCATAGGGTAAAGAAACACTACCTCAATAAAGAAGTTTTTTTTTTTTTAAGATTTATTTTTATTTATTTGAAAGAGTTACAAAGAGAGGTAGAGACAAAGAGAGAAGTCTTCCATCCGCTGGTTCACTCCCCAAATGGCTATAATGGCCAGAACTGAGCTGATATTAAGTCAGGAGCCAGGAGCTTCTTCTGGGTCTCCCATGTAGGTGCAGGGGCCCAAGGACTTGGACATCTGCTACTGCTTTCCCAGGCCATAGCAGAGAGCTGGATTGGAAGTGGAGCAGCTGGGACTCGAACTGGCGCCATATAGGATGCCAGCACTTCAGGCCAGGGCTTTAACCCACTATGCCACAGCGCCTGCCCCTAAAGAAGTTTTAAAAAGGAGAAAAACTAATCTCACAGGCCTTAAAAACAAAACACAACGACCAAATTGAGTGTCCATTGATTTCTGTGTGGCAAAGTCTGTGTTGACTGTTGACACAGTGGGACAGTAACTATTTACATTTCTGGCTGCAGCCACTGTTTTCAGTGGGAACTCATTTTGTCAGCAAAATTAATGAAGTTTGACTCTTACAGAAACTAGCAGACATGGGTGATGAAACCAAAAACGCTAAGAAGGTAGAAAATTCTATCTACTGTATTTGTTTTGAAAGTATCTGTCTTGCTCACTTGGATTTGTAGCAGGCAGTGCAGCGCTTCCTCCCTAAGGCTTCTGTAGTTATCCTTCCTGACAACAAGCAGTTAGATTATATTAGCTCATTTCAAGAGTCTATGGCGCTATCACGTCCAGGAGCTGTTTTGACACAGAAAAAACAGAGGCGGCCATCTGCGAGCTCAGGGAATTTGTGACTCGGCACAGGGGAGCAGAAGTGGGTGCACCATTTCAGCACCCGGCTGTATACACCAGGACTTCAAAAACTTGGCGGAAAAATGGCACTAGAAGATAACGTTTACTTTTGGTGCAAAAACAATTCAAAATCTGTGCAGTTTTTCATCCTACGCATTTTTGGAAGACCCTGACATAATGAAGGAGGTGCATATTCATATCTTGAGAGTGGAGGTGTCGGGAAAGCATTGGAGGAGCCTTCCAATGAATAGAAGCAGCATCCTGTGTATTCTCCCCAATCTGCCACAAAAAATCACTTTGCATGATTTTTTTTTTTTTTAATCAATGAGACTTGAACAGCAAACCTGATGAAAAACTTGAAATGTTTAAGGTCAGCAGGATTAGCCCCAGGATGCTGTCTGTGTCTTGACATTTTTAAAGTTGTTCCATGAACTCTTTTTATTGGGTAGAGACCCAGCACTGAATGAAATGAGTGATCTACTGCCTTCTGGCAAGAAACTCATTAAAAAGTTTATCTGACAAGAAGGATGAAACTGACAGCCATCCCTATCCTTAGCATTATTTATCACAAGTATCTAAACATTCTTCCTCACTTTCACAGGCTCCTACAGGGAAATGATGTATGCCATGGGAGCACAGCTACCCAGCTAGAAGGTCTGGGCTCTAGGGTGGCTATGCCGATGGCCAGCCCACTGCCCAACCTGGGGTGAACATCGCCAATGCTCTTGGACTTGATTTCCTCTCCTGCTGAGCTTTCCTGAAATAGATGGCAACCACAGTCAACTCCAAGTCTAGATATCTACATACCCATAACTAATGGAGTATGGTATTTTGAAGACCTGCCTAGAACTGTCCCCCAGATAACTTCAAATTGAAGCTTTTCCACAGGAGCAAGGTCTGAGGCATTGTTATTAAAGAATCCCAATAGAGGCTAAATAGAACAAAGGGACAAGGAGCCAGCATTGTGGACTAGTGGGTTAAGCCACTGCCTGAAACGCTCACCTCCCATATGAGCACAGGTTCAAGTCCCGGCAGCTCCAGCTCCCTGCTAATGTATCTGAGAAAGCAGAAGATGGCCCTGGTACTTGCGACAGATGGCCCAAGGACTAGGGGCACTGCCACCCATGTGGGAGACCCGCATGGAGTTCCAGGCTCTTGGCTTTGGCTGCCTGGCCCAGCCCTGGCTGCTAATACCTCTCCCCCCCCCCCCCCTCCTTCTCCCTCTCCCTCTCCCTCTTTTTCTTTCCTCTTGTCCCTCCCTCTGAAACTCTTCCTTTCAAATACCTAAAATAAACCTTAAAAGTAAAAAAAAAAAAAAAAAAGGAATGAATGTACAGGCTTTTTACTGCTTGTTAGCATATAAAAAATTAAATGTGTGAAGGTGAAAGAAGACACAAAACTAATGCGTCTATATAGTTAGGCTTTCTTCTCTATATGAGTACTTATACTCTCGGGCATAATTATATGCAATAAAATTCCTCTTTCAAGACCATTAAAAAAAATGATGAGCCAGGGTTTCTGGTATGACATCAAAGCCTTTTAAAATTCAAACAATCTTATGAAAAGTTTTGAAAAGAGTTAGATCAACTTTAGTTAACAGAGAATTCAGAAGATACCTGGTTATGGTCAGTGGCCTATTGGGAAATACGCATGCTAAAAAAGAGACACACGGGAGATACACTGAAATGCAGAATAAAACTAGCAAAGGAGTTTTTGACCTTCAGGGAGCTTTGTGTTGTCATTCCCAAATAGATGAGTTTACCCAGCGGTCAGATCTGCCTCTGGTTCACCCATGCACACACACCCTACACAGACAAGGCACAGAGGCAACAAGCAATCACCTCGTTGACTGTGACGTTCACTAGCACAGCATAACCCCACATGAGGTCATTATTCACAGCAAGGAGGCATATTCTGATGATGTCCCAACAACTTTATCAGATTCCCTCCCTCCTTTCTGACTATTTTTTTCCCCTTGGAGCAGCACACTCTCCCAGGCTGGGAACTGTCCACAAAGTGCTGACAGTACAATCAAAGGGATGCACTGTAAAAATGTACAACCACCACGAGATAAGTGCAAAACTCGGAGAAAGATGTATCACAGCAAGTAATCTCCCTGGAATTAAATCACTGAAAATGTGAACTCTAGGTGGAAGGTCGTTAAAATATGGCTGAGTGTTCCTAGCAAGTTGGAAAACAAGCTCTTCAAGACTGCATATAAATTGATTCTAAGAGAAACAGGATTGCATCCAGAGCTGCTGAAATCCAGAAGTTACAGCAACCTCTCCCCTCCCACCCTGCAATCCATCAGCCGCTTACTCTTTGGGTTTAGGATTATGACCAAGTCCCCGCACTTAAAAGGCAGAAACACACAAGCATCACACTGAAAGTTTCTCTGCTTTGGGCCACCTGGAAATTCCAGTTGCTTCATTCACCATTACAGCTTGGGGAGTTCCCTGTGTCAGGACCTAGGCTTGCTTCTAGGGGTGGGAAGAGATCAGAGTGAGATGAATGGGAATCAGAGTCCCTGCTCAAGGTCAAGGTTCTGTGAATCGCAAAGAGCTGGGGGCGGCCGGTGGGAGAAATTAAAGGCGGCGCCGAAAGGGAAAACCCTGAACTGAAAGTCTGCACACCTGTGTCTGCAGGTAAACGCGCAGGCACAGCACGCGGCCGGCGGACAGGTGACAAGCAGTCCCGAGAGATTTCCCAGGGATTTTTTTTTTTTTTACAAACGGATTCTCACGGAGTCCCAAGAAGTGTACCTATAGCTAAATGATGCCCTGGCTCTCCAACAGGTTACCTGCCTCTGACCCTCTACCCACGCCCGCGGCTCCTCCCCTGTAACACAGACGCCCGTGGGTTTCCTCTCGGCCTCCCCGACACAAGGATCAGACAATGGGCGGTGGCCAGCCCAATTCCCACACCGGCGCCCGCTCCATCAGGGCAGCCGAGAACCGCCCGGGACCCGGGAGCCGGACGGAGGGCGCCACGCGCGCCTGCCACCTGCACGGCCCTGCCGCTGGGGTGGGCGGCAGCCGCCGCCCGAGACCCCGACCCCTCACGGGGCGCCAGGGGCTCGGGCGGGGCGCGGCGGCCGAGCGGGGCCGCCAGGGGGCGGGAGCGAGCTCAGGCCGGGCGCCTCCCCCGCCCCGTTCCCTTCCCCCGACCCGCCGGCCACTCACGGATTTTCACTCGGCGGTGGTCCAGGCGCGCGGCGGCGGCGTGCAGGGCGTCGAGGCGGCGGTGCAGCGCGGCGGTGCGCCGGCCCAGCGAGGCCGCCTGGTCCTCGAGCTCGCCGAAGATGTCCCCGGCGCAGCGCGACAGGTCGGCCAGCTGCGCCAGCAGGCAGACCAGGGCGTGCGAGCTGACCTGCTCCAGCGAGCGGAAGAGCGGCGCGCCCGCCGCCTCGGGCCGGCGCGGCCGCGCGGGCTCCACGGTCCTCTGGTGGAAGGGCATGGCCGCGCGGGGCGCAGCAGCGCTAGTCCGCCCCCCGTCGGCTCGGGGCGCGAGTCCGCATCCAACACAAAGAGCAGTCCCGGGCGCTCCTGCCAGGCAGGACGGACGGACGGACGCGCGGGGCGGCGGGCAGCCGCGGAGCCTCGGGACGGTGTGGGAGCCCGGGGCGGCTGCCTGGCGCCCGGGGCGTCCCCGCCCCCGCCGGGGCTCCCGGGCCGCGCGGCCGGAGGAAGTCCCGGGCGCAGCCGGCTGGCGGGCGGGCGGGCGGCGAGTGGAGCCGCGAGTCCCGCTCAAGTTTGCAGGCGGGCAGGAAAGAGCCGGCGGCTCCTTCCCTCCCTCCGGATTGGAGAGGGAGGAGGAAGCGGGGGAAGTGCCGCCGACACCGGGCGCGCGGGAGGGGAGGCGAAAGAAAGGAAAGGGGGAGGAGAAAAGGGCCGGCCCGGGGAACCACCTGCGGCTCCCGCGGCCGCCGCGCCCTGCGCCCGCCTGCGGCGGCGGCGGCGGCGGCCCCGGCGCCTCAGCGCACCCTGCCGGGGCGGCCGCGGCCCCGCAGCCCCGGGAATCCCAGGTCGCCGCCCCGCTCCCCTCCGGAGCAGAGCCCCGGGCCGTCCCCCAGGCCGGGGTGGGGCGCCGCGGAGACGGAGGCACCGCCCGGCCTCGGCGGGCCGCCCTCGGGCTGCTCACCTGAGCTCGGGTCGCGGCCGCCTGCCCCTCGAGGAACGTCCGGGGCCCCCGCCTGGGTCCCCCTCGTCTCTCCCAGTTCCCTTCTGGAAGGCGGCCAAGACTTCTGGGCGGCTTCAGTGGACCTCAGGGAAGGCGTCATTAAATCGTCCGGGGGTGCGGGGGGCGGGGGGGTCGGCGTCCCAGTCAGAAGAAGACCCGAGGACCCCAGGTCGGGGGTCTCGTCCTGTTGGCCGCCTACCCCTTGCAGAGCCGGATCTGCGCCGCTCCCCTCCAAGCGTGAGAGCTGAGGAGCGAGGGGGCCCCCCGAACTCAGAGACCTCGGCCAGGGGTCACCCCGCTGACACGCGCTTTCTAGTCAGAAGTATTTGAGGAGACGGAGCCCAGCACCCGGAGCTGCAAGCCCACTGGCCTCAGACAAGGAATCTCGGTGCTTCGGTTTCTGCCCCCTCGGCGACCCGGGGTACCGTGCGCTTACCGGCAAGGGCGGGACTCAGTCTCCCGACTCGCAGACCCCAGGGTGGGACTCGCCACGGCTCCTCGGGCTTTCCCGAGGCTCCCCGCGTGCCCTTGGACGTCCTGGGGGGAGAATGACACCCCTGCCGCACGGGAGCACCGTGACTGTGATGTTGCCCGAGGAGGATGTGCTGAGCGTCTGTCAGGCACTGAACTCCCAGAGGCTTCGTCCCGGTCTAGCAGAACAGGCAGAACTTTTATTTCATTGGTTTATTTGAAAGGCAGAGTGACAGAGAGAAAGGGAGACACAGAGATCTTCCATCCGCTAGTTCTTGCCCCCCAAATGGCCATAACAGTCAAGACTCTGCCAGGCAGAAAGCAGGGGCCAGCAACTCCATCTGGGTTTCCCATGCGGGTGCAGGGACCCAAGTACTCGGGCCATCATTTGCTGCCTTTCCCAGGCCATTAGCAGGGAGCTGGCTGGGAAATGGAGCAGCCAGGACTCAAACCCGAGGCCAGTGGACCTCCCTGGCTGTGAGTTAACCGGCCCCATCACAATCTGTTTGAAAACATTCTTATCCCCGCCCACACACACACACACAAAACATTTCTCTACTCACTCCCTTCACCCCACAACCGCTTAGTATACTACCATCCATATCCAGCCATCTATTTTTATGAACTTACCTGGTCTACACTTTTCATGTGAATGAAATTGTGCCTTTGTGACCTTTTTTTTTTTTTTTTTTAAATTTATTTGACAGGTAGAGTTAGTGAGAGAGAAAGACCGGGAGAAAGTTCTTTCTTCCGTTGGTTCACTCCCCAAATGGCCACCACGGGGAGAGCTACGCTGATTCGAAGCCAGGTTGCTTCCTCCTGGTCTCCCATGCGGGTACAGGGCCCAAGCACTTGGGCCATCCTCCACTGCCCTCCCGGGCCACAGCAGAGAGCTGCACTAGAAGAGGAGCAACCAGGACTAGCACCCGGCGCCCATATGGGATGCCGGTGCTGCAGGCAGAGGATTAACCAAGTGAGCCACGGCGCCGGCCCCCTTTGTGACCTTTTATGACTGGCTGCTTTCCCTGGGTGTCCTATGTCCTGGGTTCATCCCTCTTCTAGCTTTTGAGTTCTCTTGTATGGCTGAATAATGTCCCCTTGTATGGATGTGTCATATTCTGTTCCTCCAATCATCTGCCGATGGTGGCTTGACTTTCCACTTTTGAGCCGTTATGAACAACACTGCTGTAAATATTCGGGTACAAGTGTTTGTGGGGACATGCTTCCATTTCCCTAGGGTACACACCTAGGAAGGGAAGTGCTGTGTGACCTTCTGAGGAGCTACAGACTGGTTGCCAAAGCACCTGCCCCACTTTGCTTTCCCACCAGCAAAGCAGGAAGGCCCCAGTGTCTCCGTATCTTCACCAACACTTGTTACTACCTGCCTTTTTAGTACAGTCACTCTAGTGGGTGTGGTAGCTCACCGCGGTTTGGGTTTGCATTTCCCTGATGGTGAAGGATGCTGAGCAGGCTTTCATGTCTTCACTGGCCACTGTTTATCTTCTGTAAACAACAGTGGAGAGGCCAGGGTTGTGGCGTGGTGTAGTGGGCTAAGCTGCTGCCTGTGACGCTGGCATCCCATATGAGCACCAGTTTGTGTCCCAGCTGCTCCACTTCTGATCCCACTCCCTGCTAATGGTGTGGGGAAAACAGCAGAAGATGGCCCAAGTGCTTGGCCTCTGCTACCCATGTGGGGGACCTGGATGCATTTCCTTGCTCCTGGCCTCAGCCAGTCCCAGTCCTGGCCACTGTGGCCACTTGGGGAGTGACCCAGGGAATGGGCTCCTGGCTTCGGCCTGGCCCAGCCTTGGCCATTGCAGTCACTGGGGAGTGAACCAGTGTGTGGATGATCACTCTGTCTCTGTCTCTCCCTCTAACTCTTTCAAAATAAATAAAAATCTTTAAAAGGAGAAAAAAAACTTCTTAAAAACACTGAAGAAAAATCTATTCAGATTATTTGCCCATTTTTAAAGTCAATTTATTATTCTAATGATGCAGTAGTTCTTTATACAAGTAATTCTTTATGTAGTAGTACTAGATACAAGTCCCTTATCACGTATAACACAAATCATCTAAAAGTCTGTAGTAGTTAAGCATTTTCCTTTATTTATTCATTTTTCTCATTCCTTGACATTATCTTCTTGGTTTGAAAAGAAATATGGTGGAGCCGGCGCCATGACTCACTTGGCTAATCCTCCGCCTGCGGCGCCAGCACCCCAGGTTCTAGTCCTGGTTGCTCCTCTTCCAGTCCAGCTCTCTGCTGTGGCCCGGGAGGGCAGTGGAGGATGGCCCATGTGCTTGGGTTCCTACACCTGCATGGGAGACTAGGAGGAAGTACCCGTACAGCTCCTGGCTTCAGATTGGCGCAGTGCTGGCCGTAGCGGCCATTAGGGTACTGAACCAACAGAAGGAAGACCTTTCTCTCTGTCTCTCTCTCAACTGTCTATAACTCTGTGTCTCTCTCCCTCTCTCTCTCTCTCACTATCTAACTCTGCCTGTTAAAAAAGAAAAAAGAAAAGAAAAGAAATATGATGGGACCTGTATAGCAGGTTAAGACCCTACCTGAGTCTTATCAGAGTGCCTGTTCAAGTCTCTGCTGCTCTGGAAAGCAGTAGGAGATGGCCCAAGTGCTTGGCCCCTGAAACTCATGAGGGAGACCCAGGTGAATTTCCTGGGTCCTGGCTTCAGGCAGGCCCAGTCCTGGCCACTGTGGCCATTTGGTGACACACTCTATTTGGAAGACCTCACTCTATCACTCTGCCTTTCAAATAAATAAAATAAATCTTTTCAAAAGTATGGTTTAGTCACATAAACTAATGTTAGGGGAACAAGGATATTTTTGTAGAGTTAAATCCTGGCAGAGTATGAGTAGAATTTTTGATGAAATTATTTCATTGGTCCAGAAGCTGAATTTAGAATCAGGACTTATGAGGCATATCCATAAAAGCAACTTAATTCTTACTTCCTATCATCCCTTTACCAATCCTCTAGGGGCCGACATTGTGGCACAATGGGTTAAGTTGCCATCTGCTGTTCCAGTATCCCACAGGAGTGCCAATTCAAGTCCTAGCTGCTCCACTTCCAATCCAGCGCCCTGCAAATGTGTCTAGGAAAGCAGCAGAGGACGGCCCAAGTCTTCGAACCCCTGCCATCCACATGGGAGACCCAGATGAAATTCCAGGTGCCTGGCTTCAGCCTAGCTCAACCCTGGGTGCTGTGGCCCTTTGGGGAGTGAACCAATGGATGGAAGATTCATCTCTCTCTCTCTCTCTCTCTTTCTCTCTCTCTCTCTCTCTGCCTTTCAAATAAATAAATCTTTTAGGGGAGGATAGTTGTTGTTCTGCACCAAATGACAATTCAGCAGTCACATAACATTTTTGTTCTCTCGCAGGTAAAAGAAAATCCTATCATAAACCTGCTCTTCGTTCCAGCAATTATAATCATGTCCCCTTTCCAGCAAGTCCTCTGAGCAGACAGGTGAGCCAGAAGTTTCACTGCCACCCTGTGTCACTCTTCTGGGGTCAGCTTATTACCCAGGTGTTGGAAGCAGGGATGCAGGAAGTCTGGGCAGGAATGCACTGGACTGGAGGGCTGGACAGGTACTCTGGTAAAGGTGCAGCATGGCCTCAGGGCATGGGGTACACAGGCTTTGAAACTGACTCTCGTGAACACTTCTGTGCTCCCTAGCTGGGAATGCATGGCCCTAATTCCTGACACCCAGACTGCTGCGCCTGCCTCCAGCAGGAGTTGTAGCCAACAACACCCACCAGCCTCTGCGAGAGGCCAGGAGAAGCCCTTCTCATGCAGTGTGGCGTCAGAGGCAGGGGCTGTACCTATTGCAGAGTGTAGAGAGCCTTTGTAATGCAGCTCTGTCCAAGCAAATGCCCTCCTGAAGCCCCCTCCGTCTCCAGTCACTGGACTCTCTTATGCTGTCTAGGAATGAGGATCTAAACAAGGCACAGCCATTTCCTTCGACATCTCCACATGGTAGTCTGCATGATTATTTGGTATCTGTCATCTGTCACTTCTTGGTGTACCAGTTACAACTACTCACTGAACCAAACTAGAGTTAAATCATCTATAAAACAAAACAAAAACATTGTGTCAACTTATTCCAAGAAGAATGTAATGTCACTAAGTTAAGAGTTTGTGGTGTAGCAGGCTAAGCCTTCACCTGCAGAGCCAGCATCCCATATGGGCTCTGGTCTGAGTCTTGGCTGCTCCACTTCTGATCCAGCTCTCTCCTATACCCTGGGAAAGCAGCAGAAGATGGCCCAAGCACTTGGGCCTCTGCACCCATGTGGGAGATCCAGAGGAAGCTTCTGTCTCCCGGCTTTGGATTGACCTAGCTCCAGCTGTTTTGGCCATATGGGGATGAAGCAATGGATGGAAGACCTCTCTATATATAACTCTGCCTCTCAAATAAAATAAACCTTTAAAAAAGGGGGAGGGGGAGGGGCTTGGGCTCTGCTCTATAACACTTATCTCTGTTCCCTAGTCATTAAGAATGGAGAAAGTTGGGGTGGACATCTAGCCTAGCAGTTAAAATGCTGGTTAAGACACCTGCATACCCCAGTGGAGTACCAGGGTTCATGTACCTGCTCTGGCTCCTGACCCCAGCATCTGCTAATGCAGCCCCTACAGACAGGGCTGATGACCCAAATGATTGGGTCCTGGCCTCCCATGTGGGAAGACCTGGACTGAGTTCCTAGCTTTGTCCTGGGACCAGCCCTGGCCATGGTAGACCTCTGGGGAGTGAACCAGAGGAAGGGAGTGGGCTCTCTCTTTCTCTCTCTGCCTCTCAAATTAATCAATTCATTTTTAAAGAATATATGGCTAGTTTGATTAAGGATCTGAATTCAACAAAGCAAAAAAGATCTGGGAAAGCCAGAAATGAGTCCTGAGGCCCAAAGCCTCAGTGCAAGCGAGATGCTGATAAGCACTGACCCTGTTCTTCATGAACAAACTGGAAGAGAGGACATGGAATAATTCTGTTAAATCACTGCTAAGACCAAGGCTATAGAAGCTTACATGGTTTAATAAAGTCTCCAAAAATGGGCAGCAAAATACAGACCAGTATGTGTTTTCCAACTTCTTGATCTTTGGTACAAATCATTACTGCAGTAAAAACCTAAGGGTGACTGCATTTTTAGTATTATCTTACCCATAGCAGCAAATTGCCCTGATGTGCAAATCTACAAGAGGCACTGCAGCGGGGTAGCACATGGAAGTCTCCTGTCCAGGAAGCACTGTGGCTTGAATGCAGGCTCAGCCAAGGGACGGAAACCTCTGTTCAGCCAGCCTGGAGACGTCAATAACCCAGAGCCTTCTGCTTTTAACGGACACCGGCAGACAAGTAGTAATTTTCCCCAGATTAAAAATAGCACTGGTCTTTGATGAGCCAAAAAGTTCTTAAAATGTGGATCTGATGATGTCCCTCCCCAGCTCCAAAACTTCTAGCTTTTCAACTTTCATCTTTTTTTTAAATTACCTTTAGGATTATCCTTAATGAGGGCCCCAAAGTCTAGATGGTGTGGTCCCTGTTTCTTGTCACCTATCTCCCCCTCTTCACCCTGTGTGATCCAGGTCAAACTGACTCTCTTTCCTTCACCTAGAACATTGTCCCTCTCCCTTTTCCTCTCCCCCTCCCCCTTCCCTCTCCTCCCCTCCCCTCCCCCCCCCCCCCCCCAGTTCCTTTCCCTCTCCCTGGCTTTTCAGATTTTGGTTCAGATATCACTTTCTTGACAAAATTTTCCCTCCCCTCCAAGGCAAGATGAAGTCTGTGTATCCTAGTACATTGGCCTTCATCTTCAGCGTGAGACTTGTGTTTATCTATGTATTTGATTTTTGATTAATGTCTAAATCAGTCAAGGTCCTGGGAAGAATTCCCTTCAGATGGTTCGATTAAGAGAATTTCATGAAGAGACAATGAACAGAGATGTTGAGATAGCCAAGGGCCAGCAACAGCAGGAAACCTTCCTGCCCCTTGGTTTGAAGGGGCTGAGAGAGCACTCCCAAGACTTGCCTCAGGGCTGGTACCCTCAGCCGTCTCCAGTTGGCAGTGCTAAGAACACAACCCCACAAAATGCATGGTCTCAAATGACCAGTCTACATGGAGGTATAAAGATCTGGCTCCCTGGTTCCAAATTGGGAAACTAACTACAGGACCATCCCAGCCAGCTCTGCCAGTTCTGGTTCCCTCACTGCCCCTCCCCCCCCCCGCCATGGCCACCTGAGGAACACACCTAGCAAACCTGCTACAGGGATCAGAGGCAGCTCCCCACAGAGCCTGGGCTGGGGAGAGGGCCACCCAAACCAGTCAGAGTTGCAAGTTGAGCAGGGACAGAAGCAATAGCCCAGCCTCTCTCTCCCACCTTCCCATCTTGCTCGTACCTCCCATTGGTGGAGACCACTGTGTGATATAACCCATAGGAATGAGCCTTCTGGGGTAGAACAGAGAGAACAGAGGTGGTGGACAGAGTGGAGAGATGATGGAAGGGTAACCAGAGCAGTCGACGCGTTGGTCCTCAGCATCTATTTTTAATCTTCCCTCAAAACAAAGAAACATGTGGGAATTCAGTCCTATCCTGAGCAGGACCTAAATTATAATGTCAGTGACCTTCCATACCTCGTACAGGGTAGCAGCAAAGTAGAAGGATAAAAAACCAATTAGCAGAAGTGACACACCCACTTCTACAACTAGTCGTGCGGTCAAAACCGATGGTCACAACTCCCTTCACCCTCCCGCTCACCTGTTGGGGTGAACCAAATCTGCATTCCTGCAAGATCTGAGACTTAGGTCAATTGCCCATCAATTGCTTTATGTGGCAACAACCAATGTCCCCTTAGTAGTCTGTCAATACATACAGTAGAGAAAGGAGCCCCCAGTTGCCTTAGCTTCCAGTTTAATGGAACCATGGCTACTTTCTCTAGCAAAAATGCTCTTTTCTTCTTTGTTAACAAGGACTTCCAATCAAAAGCAAAGGGAACTGAGTGATGCTACAGAACAAACAAAATCCTCTTCCTGACGCATGAAGTGTGGGTGGGATAGTGATGGGGAGACAGCAAGTAGAGAACCAGTGCAATGAGGGGACAGAGAAGTGGCTGCCTCCAGGGAAAGTGGGGCTCAGAAGGAGGACCCTGCCAAGCACCTAGGATGTGGAAGAGATCATGGATGGGTGGTGAACACAGCAAGTTAAAAATTAAACCAATGATGCCACCTGTGCAGTGATCCAGTGGGGCATCCAACAGGCAGTTGGAAATCAGAGTCTAACGCTCAAGAGAGGGGAACTCTGAAGAACACAGCTGGGAGAGAAGCTCAGGAAGCAGGTAAAATTTGGATTCAGCACAGATGTACTGGCTACGCTCCTGGAACTCTCCGGGCAGTTATCTCCTCTTCACAACAGTGTTGTGTAGCAGGCAGGATTGTGGCCATTTTTGAGGTGAGGAAATAAACTCAGACAGATGAAGCAACTTTCTCAGACACATACTAGCAAGGAGCCTGGTCCCCAGGGTTCACCAAGGGAGAGAGAATCAACAAGGAGCTGTTTCTGAGCAGCCCTTCTGTGCCAGGAGTCCTGCTAGGCCTTGTGTGTGCATTCCCACACTCAATCCTCTTGTCATAAAGTAAGTTTTAGCATGATGCTTTCTAGATTTAACTGCTTGAGAAACTCAGTAAAGATAAGGACTTTGCCCAAGATCACAATGCTAGGAAGAAGAACAGGCAGGATTTGAACCCAGGGCAAGCATCAAGATCTCTAGCAACAATTTCATATCATAAAGGGGTCCAGAATGCATTTAAATTAGGAAAGAAGGGAGATCCAGGAAAAAAATCACAGAAGGTTGCTCAGAGAAGTCCAAATAAGGCTCAGAATAACCTAGTGTCTTGGAAGTTGGGGGAAGGAGAGTTTTTCATTGTGACAGGATACCATGGGGCTGACGCTGTGGCATAGCAGATAAAGACACCACCTGCAAAACCAGCATCCTATATCAGCATGGGTTCATATCCTAGCTACCCCACTTCCAATCCAGCTCCCTGCTAATGGCCTGGGAAAAGAAGAAGATGGCACAACTGCCCAGGCCCCTGCCACCCAAGCGGAAGACCCAGGAAACTTCTAGCTCCTGCTTCAGCGTGATTTTGCCCTGGCTGCTGCTGCCCTTTGGGGAGTGAAGCAGCTGATGGAACATCTCTCTCTCTCTCTCTCTCTCTCTCTCTCTCTGTCTCCCCCCACCCATAATTCTGATTATTTCAAATAAATAAATAAACCTTTTGGAAAAAGAAAGAAACACCATGTCTTGAAGACATAGTGGGTTCTAGTTCCAGAACTGCTACAAACTGGCTGTGAGACCCTACACAGTAAGATACAGTCACTGATCTCTCGGCCTCTATTTCCTTGTAACAAAAAGTGTAGAGGATCTCCCCTACCTACAGACTTCAGCTGTATTCAAATTCTACACAATTTAACTGTAATTTACAGAGTTAACAAAAAAAAACACAGACATATAGAAAAGAAAACCTTCATCAGAAACATTGCTCTCAGCCAATTTCACCAACAATCTTTTTTGAAGATTTATTCATTTATTTGAGAGGCAGAGTTACAGACAGAGAATCAGAGAGAAAAGTCTTCCATCTGCTGGTTTACTCCCCAAATGGCCACAATGGCCAGAGCTGGGCCGATCTGAAGCCTGGGGCTGGGGGTTTCTTCCAGGTCTCCCACATGGGTGCAGGGGCCCAAGGACTTGAACCATCTTCTACTGCTTTCCCAGGCTATCAGCAGAGAGCTGGATCAGAAGAGGAGCAGCGGGGACATGAACTGGCGCCGATATGGGATGCAGAAGGCTTAGCTCACTACACCACAGTGCCAGCCCCTCTCCAACACTGTTTTGAAGAGGCATTGGAAGCGCCAGAATTATATAGTGCGTGTTCTTTTCAGTGTGTTTTCTTATTTATGTGTTGGTTAACTGTTTATTAAACTGTATCCAGTTCATTCCGGAGGGTGGATTGCTCCCTGCAGAGCTATTTTTGCTCAGTAGCCTTTGGAAAACTCAGCTGGCCTTTGTCAACTGACAGTGCAAGAAACCACTTATAAAGAGCTAGTGGGTGGAAGATTCTCTCTCTCTCTCTCTCTCTCTCTCTCTCTCTCTCTCTCTCTCTTTCTCTCCCTCTATCCATGTAACTCTGCCTTTCAAATAAACAAATACATTTTTAAAACCATTATTTTGTTGGCTATAAATATTGTTTACTGGAGCTTCATTTGAGAAGTTTCTTTCAAGACTAATAGTAAGGACAGCATTGCTTCCCAGAAGAAACAAGTATTTTTTCTTATCATGGTTATTTAAACAACTAAAATTCATGTAGTTCTCTTTACACTTTGGTTTCTGTAGCAGATTTGAAGGAACTCCACGACAAACCCATTACATCCTATTGCCTGGCCTGGCCCCTGAGATGGGACTCACGTGTTGTGTTTGCACCCGATACCACCTCCACTACCATAAACACCGACTTTGCATCCTATTTTCCATGGCTACCTTCTTTCAAATTTTGCATTTGTTTTTTCACCTGTGTGTCTGGCAAGCTGCCCCAAGTCTTGGTGAAAAAGTGAGGAATGCATTAAATTCAGTTTATTGGTGAATTAATTGTTTAATATGAGAACCTTCCTTCCCAACTAGCCCTTCTTATTGCATTTACTGCTCTGAGGATGCAGACATTGTCACGGCGTTACCAAGGGCCAGCATCTGGCCTGATTGAGTGCCCCTGACGTAGGCAGTGAGCATCCTACTGCCCAGACTGGACAGATCACGCAAGGCCTGGCTCATGCGTGCCCCATCGGGGTGTGGCAAGCCAGCTTGCCCAAACAGTAAGCCTCTTTTTCTTCCAGGGTCCATGCTCCAAATGAACCTTGACAAGGTGGGCCAGACAAATCCATTGTCCCACAAATTCATGCTAACTTCCTTCTCTAGTGTCCAATTGAGAATGTTCATTCTGTGGCTCTCCTTTCTCCCTTTTTGGGTCACTTAATTATTTCACCCTTCATCCACTGAAACAAAGAGATGGAGAAAACCTGGCCAAATAACAGGCTATAAAAATCGTGAATCTGGGGGCCGGTGTTGTGGCATAGCAGGTTAAGCTTCTGCCTGTGATGCCAGCAGCCCATATGGGCACCATTTCAAGACCCGGCTGCTCTACTCCCCTTTCAGCTCCCTAATAGTGTGCGTGGGAGGACAGAAAAAGACGGTCCGAATGCTTGGGCCCCTGCACCCATGTGGGGGACCCCGAAGAAGCTCCTAGCTCCAGGCTTCAGCCTGGCCCAGCCCTGGCAGTTGCAGTCATTTGGGGAGTGAACCAATGGATAAAAGATATTTCTCTCTCTCTTTTCTTCCTTTCTCTGTAACTCTACCTTTCAAATAAATAAATTTAAAAAAAAAGAACTGTGAATCTGAGACAATAAAAAACTCAAAGAAAGGAAGAAAGAAAAGCAAAAAAGGGCAGTTCTCTATAGTCAAAAATGGAAAATTAAAAAATTTCTTCTCTGGAGCTGGCATTGTGGTGCTGCAGATTAAGCTGCCACCTGAAATGCCAGAGTCCCATATCAGAGTCCCGCTGTTCCACTTCTGATCCAGCTTCCTACAACGTGCCCTGGAAAACAGAGGATGATGGCCCAAGTGCTCAGGCCCCTGCCACCTACATGGGAGACCTAGATGGAATTCCAGGCTCCCGGCTTCATTGTGGCTATTTGGAGAAATGAACCAGCAGATGGAAGATATCTTTCTTTCTCTCTCTGTCACTGTGCCTTTCAAATAAATAAATAGATAATTAAAGAAAACAAATTATTTTCTTATTTCACAAAGCTCTGAAAAATGTTTCTTCCATTCAGACTGCTTATTGTGCTACCTGCAGTACTTATCTAAATTGTCCACTTCTTTTTGACTATGGAGATCTGAACAAGGCATGAAAAAATGTTCTTTTTGTTTTATTTTATAAATTTTTAAAGCTTTGTTTAATTTTAAAAAGATGTGTTTATTTTTTAAAAGGTAGAGTTACAGAGAGAGAGGAAGAGACAGAGATCCTCCACCTACTAGTTCATTCCCCAGGTGGTCACATGGCAGGGGCTGGGCCAGGCCAAAGCCAAGAGCCAGGAGCTTCTTCTGGGTCTCCAATGTGGGTGCCAGGGGCCCAAGCACTTGAGCCATCTTCTGCTGCTTTCCCAGGCCCATTAGCAGGGAGCCAGATTGGCAGTGGAACAGCGAAATCTCTGATATGAAATGACACATTGCAGGCAGCAGCTTAACCCATTGCCCCACAATGTCAAATCCTGAAAAAAAAAAAAAAGTGTTCTTTTTCAGTTATGGAAAAGTTATTTTAAGTTTAGGCATCTTTCGTTTTTCTTTTTTTAAAGTTTCAACCACCAGTTAAATCCAATATTTATTTGTAACATTCTTTGAGAGAGTACGTAAATATAAGTGAGATTAGGAGAAAAATCTATACTGAGATAAAAATACTTTCAGATACGTTTAAACCTGTATTTCCATTTCTCACATCTCATGAGTGTGGCTAATTGTAATTTTGGCTATTTCATTTGAAAATCCAAAATGATAGAATTTGCAGTTATTATCCTTGAGCACATAAACCTCAGTGGGGGAACAGTGTTGGTAACAGGACAATCCCTCATCCTAAGCAGGTAATCAATTACTTGTACTGCCACCCACCACCAAGTATCCACCACAAAAGGCTTTTTCATTAATTTGGGAAACTGTAGTAGTCTCAGAATCTTCCACAATAATCTGTGTTAGCCAGAGAGGGAAGATGACCTTGGGGAAGCTTTAGGGCCCCTCACTTGGGCTTTCTTAAGCTCTGAAGGAGACCAGGCCAATGTGTTTTCAGGGCCATGCACTTTTGCAAAATTTGCAAGTCAATTGTTAGGGTATTCCTTTTCTTGAGGAGGGACTCCAAAATTGCATAAGCTCCAAGTTGCACAAAACCTGGATCTATGCCTCATCTCAAAGAAAAGCAAGTCAGCAGTTTATTTTTCTCCAAAATAGGGCTGTAACTACAGCAAACCCGCTCTTTTCTATAAAATCCTCGTTTAATTGTATGAAGGAAAATGTGTGTCTCTTTGGGTCATTTATACAAGGCTATTATTGAAATAATATGTAAATATAATCTGGAGAAAGAGCTTTTTAAATATTCAAATAAGTTCTACTGTAATTTCAATAATTAGCTTCTAACTTCTGTTAATAATTTGGCCACAATTCACACTGCCCAATAAACTAGGGGAAGTTGGCAGTAATTCAATAGACAATTAAGACCTCATAGACATGACCAGATTTTTTAAAATTTTGTGCTTCAGCAGGGGTGGGGAACATCTGGTCCCTGGGCTGAATAAGGCCTGCAAAATCTGTTGGTCTGGTCCTGACAAAGCAACTGAAGGTTGGACTCAAAATTTAATAGATCTCTAGCAAGCTAACTTTGTTTTTAAAATTTATTTATTTATTTGAAAGGCAAAGTTACAGAGAGAGAGGGAGAGACACAGACAGAGAGCAAGAACTTCCATCCACTGGTTCACTCCCCAAATGGCCACAATGGCCACAGCTGGACCAATGCAAAGCTAGGAGCCAGGAGATTGCTCCAGGTCTCCCAGGTGGGTACAGGGGCTCAAGCGCTTGGGCAGTCCTCTGCTGCTTTCCCAAGTGCATTAGCAGGGAGCTGGATAGAAAGTGGAACAGCCAGGATACAAATCAGAGTCCATATGTGATGTTGGTGCTGCAGACAGTGGCTTAACCTGCTACACCCCAGCGCCAGTCCCTAGCAGGCTAATTTTTAAGTTGATAATTTTGTATGGCCTGTGAATGATGTTATAAATATCCAAATGGCCCTTGGCAGAATAAAGGTTCCCCTTCAATGCAAGTGCTGAAGTCATATACCCAGCATCTCCCCTTCCAGAACAATGTGTGTATACATAAACATATATGTATGTGTGTGTGTGTGTATTTTAAATAACCAACACATTAAGACCATAGAACATTACACATTCATTATGATCTTTTGGTAAGAAGACTAAAAGTTTATTAAATCAGAACATTGGTGAAATATGAGACTCTTTCATTCAAGAGCATTATTCCTATAGTTTAAAGGCAATGCTTATAATCCCAACCACGCTTGCTAGTTTTATCTACAAGGAAGCCAGAGAGAAAGGTAGTTCATGAGATGACTTGGTACCCATCGAGGTTTTTGTGATCCATAGTCAATACCACAAATGATACTGAGAAATGTAACAGCACAAGGGAAGTAGCAGCCAAAGGGGAATGTTGAGGACAATTCAGAGCCAGCTCTCACTTTGTTCTTTGTAGTGTGTTCCTCTCACTGGAAAGTGGCTGTGGTTTGCATGACTCACATGCAGCTTCCAGTTGGTGCTCAGAGTGTGGTTGTATCCAGCCCAAAGCTCACCATGACAATTCAGCATAGTGCACCCAGAAGCCTCCATGGAATTCCACTCGTAGTAGATGCTCACGCCTCAATATCTTTGGGTAACGACACCATGACAGTTATGGCAAGCCGGTCCAAGACTACAGACTCCCTGGATGACCTTGCCCACAATCCCCTCCAGATCAATGTGTACTCAAATTGTGATCCTGATTCAAATAAAGAGATAAGGTTGAAGCCAAGCCTCTCACGCTTGAGGCTGGGGAGGCAGAGTACAAAGTATCCTCAGATTATGTTTATAAAGTGATTTTCTGCTGTAAACATGACCGACATTCCCAAGGCAGTGGGTTGTTGGAATTTAACAAGTACAAGTATTTTTATGGTATTTATTTTCATATACTTTATGTTTACAGGAAGTAACATGGGCTTTTAACTATGTAGTGGGATAAATGTTTCTTTTTCAGTAAATATATTTAAATAGTAATCATATTTAAAGAAAAATATTAAGTAAATATGATCACTTTAAGGCTAGGCTATAGTCCCTAGTTATCCAAACAAACACCAATCTAGGCGTTGATGTGAAAGTATGTTGTAGACGTGACGGAAGTCCCTAACCACTTAAGTAAGGAACATTTTCCCAATGTTATTACAAGGATTCTTGTAAAGGAAAACAGTGAGACAAGGGAGAAAATCATAGAAAATGTGATGAGAGAAGCAGAGTTCAGAGCGGGACAATCATCACCAGCCCAGGAATGTGGGCAACCAGTAGAAGCCAGAAAGCCAAGGGAGTGGGTTCTGGACCTCCTATGGGGAGGTTGTCCTGTGCATACCTTGACGTTGGCCCAGTGAAGTGATTTTGGGCTTCTGGTCTCCAGAACTGCAAGAATAAATCCACACTGCTGTAGGTTATGCAGTTTGTGGCCAATTGTTATAGTACCTACAGGACACTAATGCATTAGTCTGTAATATTTATCAAGCCACAGACGACAGTGTGCCAAGTGCTATCTGTTTACAATACCTGCCTAGAGACCCATGGGTGAGAAGTGCTTCCCGGATGATTTAAGAATATCAGCACTCTTCCCACTACATTGTGATACAGGGTGGACGATGCCTGTGAAAATGTCACTGGTCCATAGTGGTGCCCAGCAGGGCACATCCAGGAGTGCATGGACGATGTGTGGTGGTGAGCAATGGCACCTGCTTGGGAGCTGCTCTCCCCTGCAAGGTTTGCATTTGCCACGTGAGGACAGCCTCTTGCCTCCATAATAAAAATAAAGAAATAAAAGTATAGTCTGGGTCACCATTAGGAGGCAGCCTTAGGACAAAAGGTTTACTGCTGCTGCTTTTTCTGTTGTTAATTTGAGAGAGAAAGATGGAGAGACAAAGGGAGAGACAGACATAAAGAGAGCAGTCCCATCCACTGGTTCGCTCCCCAGATGCCTACCAAGAACTCAATCTGGGTCTCCCATGTGGGTGTCCAGAACCCAGCTACCTGAGCTATCGCTGCTGCTTGTATGGCCTGCATTAGCAGGAAGCTGGGAGTCAGGAGCCAGAGCTGGAAACTGAACTCAAGACTCCAACACAGGACATGGGGGTCTTAACCAATACCTTAACTGCTAGGCAAACCACCTGCCCCAGTTTGTTGCTTCTCAGTGAGCCTCTGGGAAGACAAGGACTTCCAGGCCTTTTGATGCTCTGCCGATTCATTGGAGTTACTTTTTCCCCTGATTTTTAAAAAGTTTTATTTTGTTCCTAACTGGCACATAGTAAGTGTACATATTTATAGGGTAGCATATAGTATGATATTTAGATACATGTATACATTGTGTAACAATCAAATCAGGGTAATTGTAGCCTAGCAATTATCTCAAATAGTTATCATTGCTTTGTGGTGAGAACATTCAAAATTCTCTCTCTACCTGTGCTGAAATACACCCTATTTTAATTATCGTCACCTGACTGCAAAGTAACACACCAGAACTTATTCCTGGGATGTAACAGTAACATTGTACCTGCTGACTGAAGTCTCCCTGTTTCCCTTCCTCACTTCCTCCCCAGCCTCTGGTAACTACTACTCTATTCTGCTTCTACGAGGTCAACTTTTCTAGGTTCCATCCATGCATAAGAGATGCAATAGCTGTCTTTCTGTGCTGGATCCCTTCACTTAGCGGAACATCCTCCATGCTCATTCATTTTGCCACAAATGGCAGGATTTCATTCCTTTTCATGGCTGAAAAATATAGTCCATTGTGTATACACTACACTTTCTTTATCCACTCAAGGACTCTGGCTGATTCCGTATCTTTGACATTGTGAATAGTGCTACAATAAATATGGGAGTGCAGGTACCTCTTTAATGTACTGAATTCATTTTCTTTGGAATATATACCCAGTTGTGAAATGGCTGGATCAGTTGTAAATTCCAATTCCATCCTTGGGTCCATCAGTGGCAATTATGTCTCTTTGGTATAGCACTTTCCTAAAAATTTTCTGCTCCCTGACTTACAACTTCCCATTTAACCCAAACTCCCTATCTTATCCTAACCTCTGTTTTTGTTGCCTAGTTTCTGGTTTAGTTTTTGTATCTTCTTTCTACCTTGTTTGAGTCTTAGAGAATTCCTCAAGCAAACTTCTTACGATCTCAGTTATGGTACCCTTTTTCTATACCTTAAATTTACAACCAAAATTTTTTTCATTTTTAAAAATAGCATAGAGGTGCTGGCACTGTGGCGTAGTGGGCTGGCATCCCATATGGGAGTCCCATGTGGGTGCCGGTTCAAGTCCTGGCTGCTCCACTTCTGATCCAGCTCTCTGCTATGGCCTGGGAAAGCAGTGGAAGATGGCCCAAGTCCTTGAGCTCCTGCACTCATATGGGAGAACTAGAGGAAGCTCCTGGTTCCTGGCTTCAGATTGGTGCAGTTTCTGCTGCTGTGGCCAATTGGGGCACGAACCAGCAGATAGAAGAGTTCTCCCCCCCACCCGCCTTCTCTCTTTGTGTAACTCTGATTTTCAAATAAATAAGTAAATCTTTAAACAAAAAAAGTGCACTGTGCATTGTGGCACAGCGGGTTATAGCCTTGGCCTGCGTGCTGGCATCCCATATGGGTGCTAGTTCAAGTCCCAGCTGCTCCACTTCTGATCTAGCTCCTTGCTAATGCAACTGGGAAAGCAACAGAAGATGGCCCAAGTGCTTAGGCCCCTGCACCCACGTGGGAGACCTGGCAAAAGCTCCTAGCTCCTGGCTTTGGATTGGCCCAGCTTTGGCTGTTCTAGCCATTTTGGGAGTCAACCAGCAAATGGTTCACTCTTTCTGTCTCTCCTTCTTTGTAATTCTGTCTTTCAAATAAATAAAAATAAATCTTTTTTAAAAAAGCATAGAACTATAGATCTTTTTTAAAAACTACATTTTTCCTTTCCTTTTCTTTTTAAAAGATTATTTATTTGAAAGGCAGAGTCAGAGAGAGAGAGAAAGAAAGAGACCTTCTATCCACTGGTTCACTCCCTAGATGAGCGTAATTGCCAGAGCTGAGCCAGTTGGAAGCCACGCCCCAGGAGCTCCTTCCAGGTCTCCCATGTGAGTGGCAGGGGCCCAAACACTTGGACCATCTTCTACTGCTTTCCCAGGCACATTAGCAGGGAGCTGGATCAGAAGTGGAGCAGCTGAGGCTTGAACCAATGCCCATATGGGATGTTGGTGCTGACAGACAGTGTCTTTACCCGCTACGCAACAGCGCCAGCCCCAGAATTATAGTTTTTTTTTTTTTTTTTTTAAGATTTATTTATTTATTTGAAAGGCAGAGTTACACAGGGTGATGGGGGAGAGACAGAGAGAGAGAAGCAGAGATGGGGACAGGGAAAAACCGATTAGGCTTCTAGAGGTTTCCTACACACATCAAGAGTATATATCTTAGCCTTTAACAATAGCAGCTTATTGGCCAGCGCCGTGGCTTAACAGGCTAATTCTCCGCCTTGCGGCACCAGCACACCGGGTTCTAGTCCCAGTCAGGGCGCCGGCTTCTACCCCGGTTGCCCCTCTTCCAGGCCAGCTCTCTGCTATGGCCCGGGAAGGCAGTGGAGGATGGCCCAAGTGCTTGGGCCCTGCACCCGCATGGGAGACCAGGAGAGGCACCTGGCTCCTGGCTTCGGATCAGCGCGATGTGCCGGTCGCAGCGGCCATTGGAGGGTGAACCAACAGCAAAAAGGAAGACCTTTCTCTGTCTCTCTCTCACTATCCACTCTGCCTGTCAAAAAAAAAAAGAAAAAACAAACAATAGCAGCTTATGTACACTGCTCTGCAGTTGGTTTTGCTTAAGAAATGATAACAACCATACTTCTTGGGGTTATTCTGAGGATTGACCCAGTTAATCCTTAGGTTACCCTGGATGCTACATGAGGATTTAAAATATAAAATGCAATTTTAAATGCAAATTTAAAATGTAATTTCTGAAACTCTGAAAGACATAAGTTAAAGTCACAGAATTCACTTCATCATTAGTTTTCATTATTTCATATTCTTCAAATAATGCTTAATAAACATTTTATATTCCTATAATCAATATAAACTTATATGATTGGTTGATTTTAAATATTTATTTGAGGGCTGGTGTTGTGGTGCAATGAGTTAAATGATCCCCTATTACACTGGCATCCCATGTCATAGCACCAGTTCAAGCCTGGGCTGTTCTACTTCCAATCTAGCTCCCTGCTAGTGCTCCTGCAAGGCCAACAGAGGATGACCCGAGTGCTTGTGCCCTTGCCACCCACGTGGGAGCCCTGGATGGAGCTGCTGGCTGTTGGCTTTGGGCTTGCCCCAACCCTGACTGTTGTAGCCATTTGGGAAGTGAATCAGCAGATGGAAGATATTTCTCTCTCTGTAACTGCCTCTCAAATAAATAAATAATAAATAAAATTTAAAAACCAAATTTTTAGTTTGTTTGTATGCATAGACTTCAAACTTTTTGTGTGCCAAATTAAGCTTATTTTTAATTCCATTTCCCAAAAATTTTTAAAAATCTATTTTTGGGGTCCAGAATTGGGGCAGAGAGGATTAAGCCACTGTGTTGCCAGCATCCTGCACCTGAATACCGGTTTGAGTCTGATCTGTTCTTCTTCTGATTCAGCTTCCTGCGGTTGTGCCTGGGAAGGCAGTAGAAGACGACCCAAGTGCTTGGTCCCCTGTCACTCTGTGGGAGACCTGGATGGAGTTCCTGGCTTCAGCCTGGCCCAGACTTAGTTTTTGAGGCCATTTAGGTAGTGAACCAGCAGATGAAAGATCTCCTTTCCCGCCCCACCCCCACTGTCTTTTCCTCCCTGTCTGTGGCTCTGCCTTTCAAATAAGTAAATAAATCAATCTTTTAGAAGTCTATTCTAAATAATTTATTTCATTTTATTTTTAAAGAGTTTATTTATTTGAGAGGCAGTTTCAGAGAGAGAGGGAAAGACTCAGAGAGAGGTCTTCCATCAGCTGGTTCACTCCCCAACTGGCAAAAGTGGCCAGAGCTGGGCCAATCTGAAGCCAGGAACCAGGAGCTTCTTCCCAGTCTCCCACGAGGGTACAGGAGTCCAAGGACTTGGGCCATCTTCATCTGCTTTCTCAGGCCATTAGCAGGGAGCTGGGTCAGAAGTGGAGCAGCCAGGACTCAGTACCATATGGGATGCCGGTGCCTCAGGCAAAGTCTTAACCTATTTCAACACAGTGCCAGCCCCAGGAAAATAATATTACAGCAGAAGACATTTTATTTTATTTTCACGCTTATTTATTTGTTAGAAAGGCGGAGTGACACAGAAAGTTCTTCTATGTTGTTCACTTCCCAAATCGCTGCAACAGGCAGATCTGGGCCTGGCTGAATGCAGGAGCCAGGAACTCCATCCAGGTCTCCCACATGGGTGGCAGGGGCCCAAGCACTTGTTCCACCATCTGCTGTCTTGCCAGGTACATTAGCAGGGAGCTGGATGGGAAGTGGGGCAGCCTGGACTTGAACCCTCATGTGTTGCCAGTAGTGACTCAAACCACTGCACCAGCAACACTGGCCCTGGGGAGGCATCTAGAAATCACATTTCCTTAAAACAGCATATCCTATGACTTCCAGTTTGCCTAGCCTCTGCTAAACCCATCTAGTGAACTCACTGCTTCACAGAATAGCCCACTGTTTTCCGTGTTGAACCACCAGTTACAAAGCTCTGTTTCTTTAACTCCACCTGCCACTTATCCAGGTCCACTTCTGTCTCATCTGGCAAACCTCGCCTCCATACCCGAGGTCAGAGCTCTCACGCTGTACCCCAACCCACAGCCACCCACAATCCAGCGATGACATGGGCTTCGGCAACAAAATTCATGGACAAACTTGGGACAAGAGTCGCACAGTATAGATTTTCAAATTAACTTTTTGAGTTAAATTCATATTGACTCAATTGGCACGGTGACTGCCACCAGCTGATACATTCACTCTTTTGGCTGAATTTCTGACAGGGGAGCAGGCCGTCAGCTGATCTGCTAAACAGAACCTCATGGAGACTTAACAGTGATCAGATGAGGGCTCAGCTGACAAACTAGCCCAGTGACCACTGCCCCACACCGGGAAGCTGGGATGCCAGACAGAATTCAGCTGCTCTAATGTCCTTTGCAACTTTTAGTCCCAGGAACTGTGAAGATTAAATGAATACTGAAAAAGCCCTTTAATCATCCTAAATTTCAAGAAGGGAAGGGAGGAAAGTGAAAAATAATATCACAAGTGGAGGTTTCTTCGGAACTAAAAAAGATGATGTTATCTGTGGGCAAATGGAGGCACAAGGCGGGTGAAGTGGTCACTGGAAGCTGCATGCGCAGGATGCCTCGGCTGAAAGGCCGGGTCCCGGGGGCGTAGGGCTTGTGTTCCTGGTACTCGGGGACGGCCATCTGACCCAGAACAAGGCCTGGCCGGCTGTAGACACTAAAACAACCAACCAACCAAAAACATGCAAGAAAGAAATAGACACCATCCTGCTGAAATATAAACATGGGAGTAAATCTACATTCCACACGCAAACCTGTAATAAATTGTTAACCAATCCTCAGAACAAAGACTAAATCATTTTACCACAAGCTTCATATTCTGCTGAGATGTACCAAAGCTGAGAAAATTCATCACCGGTAGACTCATGCTTTAAGAAATATCCAGGGGCCCGCACTGTGGTGCAGCAGGTTAAGCCGCTGTCTGCCAGTCGGCATCCCATACAGAGGTGCTGGTTGGAGCCTTAGCCACTCCTCATCCAATCCAGCTTCCTGCTACTACACCTGGGAAGGTAGCAAAAGATGGGTCCCTGGCACCCATGCAGGAGACAAGAGTGGAGTTCCTGGCTCCTGGCTTTCGCCTGGTCCAGGCCTGGCTCTGCAGGCACCTGGGAAGTGACCCAGCAGAAAGAAAAATACCTCTCTCTCTCTCTCTCATTCTTCCTTTCAAATAAATAAATAGATCTTTTAATAAAAATAAATGTTAAAGAAGTCCCTGGGGCTGGCTCTGTGGTGTAGCAAGTTATGGGCGCTGGTTCGAGTCCTGGCTGGCCCACTTCTGATCCAGCTCCCTAATAATGGCCTGGAAAAGCAGTGGAAGACGGCCCAAGTGCTTGGGCCCCTGCACCCATATGGTAGACCTGGAATAAGCTCCTGGCTCCTGGCTTCATGCTGGCCCAGCCCCAGCCATTACGGCCTCTTGGGGGAGTGAACCAGAAGGTACAAAATCTCTTCTCTCTTTCTCTCTCTCTCTATCTCTACCTTTAAAATAAATAAATAAATCTTTACCAAAAAAAAGATGCCTGCATCCATATCCAAGTGCCTGGGATGGACACCCAGCTGCAGCTTCTGACCCTGGTTTCCTATTGAAGACCCTGGAAGGCAGCAGTGGTAGCTCAAGTAATTGCAATGTGGTCACCCACATAGAAGACCTGGAATGAGTTCTCTGCTCCCAGCTTTGGCCCAGCCCAGTCCTGGCCATTGGGAGTTTGTCAGCAAGTGGAGCTCTCTTTCTCTCACTCTTTCTTTCTGCCCCTCAAATAAATAGATTTTAAATATTTATTTTATTGATTTGAGAGACAGAGTGATAGGGGGAGGGGAGGTCTTCTATCTGCTGGTCCACTCCCCAAATAGCCACAATGATCTGGGCTGGGCCAGGTGGAAGCCAGGATCCAGGAACTCCATTTGGGTATCCTACGTGGGTGTCAGGGGCCCAAGCATTTGGGCCATTTTCCACTGCATTCCCAGGTGCATTAGAAGGCAGCTGGATTGGAAGCAGAGCAACTGGGACTTGGCCTAGCACTCTGTTATAGGATACTGGTGTTGCAAGTGGCAGCAGCTTAATGCTGATCCCTCCAATACATTTTTCAAAGTAAAAATAATAAAAACAAAGAGTGTAGAAATAAAACTACACATAAATAACTGACTTCCAATAAAGGTGCAAAGGCAATCCAGTAGAGAAAGGATCATGTTTTCAACAATGGTACTGGAATAATTGAACATCCATATACAAATAATAATAAAATTCCATTCATATTTTGCACTATATAAAAAATTTGATCATTGGCCTAAATATAAAATGCAAACTACAAACCTTCTAGAAGGTAAATTGGGAAGAAATCTTTGTGGCTGTGTGTTAGGCAAAGATTTTTTCAGATACAAACACCAAAATAACAAACCATTTTTTAAAAAGCTAATAAATTGCACTTAATCGAAATTTAAAATTTCTGCTTGTTGCTGGACACTATTAAAAGAATTAAAAGATAAGAGTCTGATAGGGAGAAAATATCTGCAAATCATGTGTCTGACAAAGGACTTAAAGTTGTCCTGCATTTAAAGAGTGAATTTGAGAACCAAACTGTGTCCTGCCAATCTTGAGATGCAGCAAGACCTGAGCCAATAAGTTACCTTTTGTGTCCAAGCTGGCTTAAGTACGGTTTCTATTCTGTGCAATGAAAAATAATGTCTATAAAATGAGTCATGTAGAAGAATGGGAATATAAGAAAGAGGAACCAAAAGGGAATGCAAGAATGTAAGGATGATTTTCTGTAACTGTTGAGAAACAAAAGATTTGGTGTGATCACCAGGAACCAGTGACATAATCTCATTATGTTCTTGGCTCTGAGTTCATTTTTTTTTACTGAGTATCTATTAAAATTTTTAAAGCACACATATTTCAACCCAGAAATTGACAGCTAGATACACTTCTTAGAGAAACACCGGTGTGTGTGCTCAAAGGGAAATGTGTAAGGATATTTGCCACAGCTGCACTGTAATAATAATTTCAAACAACAGAATTGTTCATCAAAAGAGGACTGGTTTAAATAATTCATTGTAGACTCGTATCATGGAATACCTGGCAGCAGTTGAAAAGAATAAGATTGGGCTGGCGTTGTGGTGTAGAGGGTAAAACCACTGTCTGCAACACCAGCATCCCATATGGGTGCCAGTTCGGGTCCTGGCTGTTCCATTTCCCACCCAGTTCTCTGCTAATGGCCTGGGAAGGGCAGCAGAAGATGGCCCAAGTGTTTGGGTCCCTGTACCCACATGGGAAACCTGGCTGAACCTCCTGGCTCCTGCTTTGGCCTGGCTCCGCCCTGCCCCTTGCATTCACCTGGGGTGTGAACCAGCAGATGGAAGAGCACGATCATTTTCAGATAAATAAATAAATCTTAAAAAATAAAGAATAAGATAAAATCTCTCTATTGATGTGGAAAGAACTCCAAGACATATGATCATGTGAAATAAACAACATTTATATTCATCGTGCAGCTACATTTTTAAAATGATATATCCAAAAATCCTCTATATTTCTTTCTTTCTTTTTTTTTTTTTTGACAGGCAGAGTGGATAGTGAGAGAGAGAGACAGAGAAAGGTCTTCCTTTTTGCCGTTGGTTCACCCTCCAATGGCCGCTGCGACCGGCGCATCGTGCTGATCCGAAGCCAGGAGCCAGGTGCTTCTCTTGGTCTCCCATGCGGGTGCAGGGCCCAAGCACTTGGGCCATCCTCCACTGCCTTCCTGGGCCATAGAAGAGAGCTGGCCTGGAAGAGGGGCAACCAGGATAGAATCCGGCGCCCCAACCGGGACTAGAACCCGGTGTGCCGGCGCCGCAAGGCGGAGGATTAGCCTGTTAAGCCATGGCGCCGGCCTAAATCCTCTATATTTCTATAGATGGACATGCACATGTGCTAAAGGTAGAGAAAGGACTCAGAACTTTCCACCTCCAACTAATAACTGAATTTACCTCTTTGGGGATAGGGATTCAGAGCAATTAAAAGTAAATTTTAATTTCATCTGTTTGGTTGAGTTTTTTGCACATGGGTAAACTCACTAGAACTTGTTTAGCCAAAATAAATGAAAGAGTATGTATAATTTTCACTGAGCATTAACAGTGTACTTTTTTTTTTAAATTTACTTCTTATTTGAAAAGCAGAGTTAAAGAGAGAGAGGGAGAGACAGAGAGAGATCTTCCATCTACTGGTTTACTCCCTAAATGGCCACAACAGCCAGGGCTGGACGAGGTTGAAGCCAAGAGCTAGGAGTTTCTTCTGGGTCTCCCACGCAGGTGCAGAGGTCCAAGCACTTGGGCCATCTTCTACTGCTTTACAGGCCACAGCTGAGAACTGGATCAGAAGTGGAGCAGCCGGGATTAGAACTGGTGCCCATACGGGATGCTGGCACTACAGGTGGCAGCTTTACCTGCTATGGCACAGCGCTGACCTCGTGGGATGCCAGCATTTTTTTTTTTTAATTTTTTTTTTTTTTGACAGGCAGAGTGGATAGTGAGAGAGAGAGAGACAGAGAGAAAGGTCTTCCTTTTTGCTGTTGGTTCACCCTCCAATGGCCGCTGCGGCCGGCGCATCGTGCTGATCCGAAGGCAGGAGCCAGGTGCTTCTCCTGGTCTCCCATGTGGGTGCAGGGCCCAAGCACTTGGGCCATCCTCCACTGCCTTCCTGGGCCATAGCAGAGAGCTGGCCTGGAAGAGGAGCAACCAGGATAGAATCCAGCGCCCCAACTGGGACTAGAACCCGGTGTACCGGTGCCGCAAGGCGGAGGATTAGCTTGTTAAGCCATGGCGCCAGGGATGCCAGCATTTCAAGAGGCTACTTAAACCACTGAGCCACAATGCCAGCCTCTAATGGACCATATTTAAAAAGCTAATCTGTAGTTTCCTTGTCAGAAAGACAGTGAATTTTCCCACAGCAAGAATGTTTAGATTTCCAAGCCACGGTATCTGTTATGTCAATGTTCTTTCGTAGCATGCAATAGAAACATCCTGGAAATTAGGACCAAAACATTATATGAAGCCTGCAGAGGAGCTCACACAATCTCAGATGAAATTTCAGCCCTTGGGAAGAACAAGAACCAACATAGCTCTCAGACCTAGGATTCTTAACAGCAGCTGGGTCATCAGTCTTTCCTGGAAGGCAGAATCTTGAGCCAAGTGATACGGAGGCAGGAAAGCATCATCAAACCCTTGAGTCCATCTGCTTTGAGCACCCAGATTCTGGCCACTGGTGAAGTATCGAAGATTTCCTGAGTTCACATCCAGCTGTGCTACTTCACATGCGTCTCTGACTAAGGTATTTGACCGTAACTATCTTCATTTGTAAATATGTGGATAAAACTACATCCAGCTCCTAGAGGTTTTTTTTTTTTAAAGATTTATTATTTATTTTATTTGAAAGTCAGAGTTACACACACAGAGAGAAGGAGAGGCAGAGAGAGAGGGAGAGAGGTCCTCCATCCGCTGGTTCACTCCCCAGTTGGCTGCAACAGCCGGAGCTGCGCCAATCCGAAGCCAGGAGCCAAGAGCTTCTTCCAGGTCTCCCACGTGGATGCAGGGGCCCAAGCACCTGGGCCATCCTCTACTGCCTTCCCAGGCCATAGCAGAGAGCTGGATAGGAAGTGAAGCAGCTGGGATTCGAACCGGAGCCCATATGGGATGTCAGTACTGCAGGCGGTGGCTTTACCCGCTACGCCACAGTGCCAGCCTCTAGCTCCTAGAGGTTTTGAAAGGATTGTTATGTATGTAAAGTCATTAACATTCAGTATATATTCCACTAATATTGGCTATGTTTATTTTATGATTTTTAAAAAATCATTTATTTATTTGAAAGAGTAACACATAGAAGGAAAGGCAGAGAGAGAGAGAGAGAGAGAGAGAGAGAGAGAGAGGTCTTCCATCTGTTGGTTCACTCTCCAAATGGCCGCAAAGGCTGGAGCTGTGCTGATCCGAAGCCAGGCTCCCACGTGGGTGCAGGGGCTTGAGTACTTGGGCCATCTTCCACTGCTTTCCCAGGCCATAGCAGAGAGCTGGATTGGAAGTAGAACAGCCGGGTCTGGAACCAGCACCCATATGGGATGCCAGCACCGCAGGCAGTGGCTTTACCTGCTATACCACAGAACAAGCCTCTAAAACGTATTTTTATTTATTTGAAAGGCAGAGAGAGAGGGAGAGGGGGAGGAAGAAAGAGAGAGAGAGAGATCCATTTTCCATCTATTGGTTCACTCCCTAAATGTGTATGACAGCCAGGATTGGGTCAGGTTCAAGCCAGGAGTCAAGAACTCAATCTGGCCTCTCTCAAGCCTGTCAGGGAAACAAGTACATGGACCACCATCTGCTGCCTCTTAGGGTGCACTTAGCAGACAACTGGATCAGAAGTGGAGGCTGGGCTCAAGCCCACACACTCTATTTCAGTATGTGGGAGTCTCAAGCAGTGGCTTAATCTACTACCCCACTACATTCGCCCTGCTATAATTATTTTCTCTTCATAAACAGAAATACATCAAAATGTCAAGTATTCACAATTGTGAACAAATGAGAGGTCTTATCCACCATTTATAAAGTTCCTCTAATGAGAGCATTTTGTTCTAACTGTAAAATGAAACATTTTTAAAGCTCTGATTTGCAATAATCTGGTAGCTAGAACTATATTAAGATCTGTTACTCAGATATTTTTATGATTAAAAAACAATGTTTAGGCGCTGCGGCTCAATAGGCTGATCCTCCGCCTGCAGCACTGGCACACCGGGTTCTAGTCCCGGTCGGGGCGCCGGATTCTACCCCGGTTGCCCCTCTTCCAGGCCAGCCAGCTCTCTGCTGTGGCCAGGGAGTGCAGTGGAGGATGGCCCAAGTGCTTGGGCCCTGCACCCCATGGGAGACCAGGAGAAGCACCTGGCTCCTGCCTTCGGATCAGCGTGGTGCGCGGGCTGCAGCGCGCCAGCCACAGCAGCCATTGGAGGATGACCCAACAGCAAAGGAAGACCTTTCTCTCTGTTTCTCTCTCTCTCACTGTCCACTCTGCCTGTCAAAAAAAAAAAAAAAAAAAAAAAAAAAAGAAAGAAAAAAAATGTTTAAATGCCTTTAATACAGTTGTGGGACTCCAGTGTGAAATTTTACCCATGTACATTAACAAAGTTTTTCTCTCCAAAGAAAAAGAGAATACAGTTCTTTAATTGGAACTCCCACCCATAGGCTCAAATGAGTTTCAAAAATGTATATCTTGTTTGCCTCCTTTTTTTTCATGTATTTATTATTCATGATGGTTCTGTCTTGGTCTTAAACAAATAAACACCAGAGTATTTCAAAATACTGAACTGTGTGTCCTGGCAAGAAATACATCCCAAATGACTGAAACCAAAAAGGTCACAAGATGTTTCCCTTCATTCTGTCATTTGATCTTAGATATGCTTCTTTCAAAACACAAGCTACAATAAGTAGCTATTTAGAGACAAGACAGCTCAAATCTATCATTTGAAAGAGGAAGCAAGTGGTGAGGACATTGCATTCTTAAACTAGGACTTCTGAATGGAATGCTTTTTGTTTGTTTAAAGTGATTCCGTGTGACAAGGACCCATTAACAGTAAAGTCTGCTTCAGCAGCGGCAGATGGGAGAAGCTGGCTCCCTCACCACCCATGTCACTACCTTGCTAACTAGGCTTCTCAACACGTGTGCAGGTTAGAAACTGCAATGCTTGCTCTCCCAGACTCTGTGGAACGGGGGTCGGACAGCCGCGTGACCCAGATCTGGCCAATAAAATAGAAACCCAAGTCTCTTGCTTGAGGCTTCTGGAAAAGCCTTTTTAGAGACTGGGCTGGCAACAACCCTCAAGCTTTGAGCCTCCTCCTTCCTCCTGTTTCCCACTTGGAACACTCACATGATCCCTGCAGTGGTGCTTTCGACAACAAAAACTGGAGCCACACCAAGACACAGTCGGTGGAGCCACAGCCTGGGCCCTGGAAGCTTGCCCCTAGATATCTTGTGGCTTGAGGCAAATAAGCCCTTTACTTCTTTAAACCGCTCCTTTTTGGGTCTTAGCTGTTTGCAGGCAAGCACACTTAACAACTCATAAAACTAATGGCCAGGGAAATACACTGTTCGCTGAAAAGAGCCATTGATTTTTCCAGAGACTACAAACCACCTAAGGAAAGGTGTCTCATCAAATTGCAGCAGGGAAACCTGAGGAACTTGAGTCACAGGATTGGCCACACAAATTTCTCTTTCCTATGCTGGGCTCCAGAATAAACTCTAATGAAAAAGCAAAATTAACGTTTAAAATATTTTCCTTGTCCTTTTTTAAAATGATTTATTTATTTATTTATTTTGAAAGGCAGTTACAGATACGCAGACAGAGAGAGAGAGAGAGAGAGAGAGAGAGAGAAAGTCTTCCATCCGCTGGTTCACTCCCCAAATGCCCGCAATGGCCAGAACTGAGCTGATCCAAAGCCAGGAGCCAGGAGCTTCCTCTGAGTCTCCCACATAGGTGCAGGGGCCCAGGGACTTGGTCCATCCTCCACTGCTTTCCCAGGCCATGGCAGAGAGCCAGATCAGAAGAGGAGCAGCCGGGACTGGAATCAGCACCCATATGGGATGCCAACACTGCAGGTGGTAACGGTTTCACTCACTAGGCCACCATACTGACCCCTTCCTTTTCTTTTTTTCCCTAAATTTTCATTTATTTATTTTCACTTTATTCAAAAGGCAGAGAGAGAATCTTCCACCTGCTGGTCAACTCCTCAGTGGCAACAACAACCAGGGCTGGGCCAGGCTGGAGCAGGAGCCTGGAACACAGCCCAAGTCTCCAGGCAGGTGGGAGGGACCCAAGCTTTGAGCCATTGCCTGCTGCTTCTCAGGGTGTGCATTAGTGGGAAGCTGGAGAGGAAGTGGCGCTGGGACCCAAGCAAGGCATCTCTGATATGGAATGTGGGCATCCCAAATGGTGTCTGAACCCCTGTGCCAAATGCTCACCCCCAAATTTTCATGTTCATGGAGAGTGACCACATAACTCCAAGAGAGTATCAATGAAATTGTAACATGAGGATACATCATCGAGTGAGCCTGTTCAGTTCTCTTTTCTTACTAACTGAAAAACATTGTTCATAACTGAACTGAAATATCACAGCTTGACAATTACACGTTTTTCATTCTGGGGTAGGGGTGGGGCAGATACAGTAAGAAAACACGTGCATCTCTTAGAATCAAAGGTAAGAATTTTCCCATTTCTACCACTCCCTTCTCCATCCCCTTAGCCCCTGGAGAGAGCTCTTGGTTATTTCTAATTGAAATTATTTCATGGGATCTTAAGCTGGAGAAAAATGCCTACTTTTAGATTAGGTCAGTTTCCTCAACAGGAAAGAGAGTGTTGCGTTATAGGTGAGGTCTCCTAGCCATGAGAGGGTTCATCATCCTGGGGCTCCCCTCCATGGCCCTGCGCACCTGCCATGAGAAAGTTCTCGGCCTCCTGGGAATGAGTCTGTAGTTGGTTACCACATGCAGAGTTAGGGCACAGGGTTCCACAGTTAGGTTCCACTAGGGTCGCTCAGGGGCTACCCTGGAAGAAAAGAACAAATGGAGAAAGAAAAGACCCCATATGACCACCACCATCCTCCCTTCCAAAACCACCACACTTGAGCCAGAACTGCTGTGGTTATAAAAGGGGACTTGAGAAAGTTTGTAGAAATGGAACAAAGGAAAGTTTATTTTGGGGCCAAAACATGTTGAAATCCATGTGTTGTTCTTTCATAATATACATTTTCCATGAACTTTCTGAACACCCTCTCATGCTTAAGTGGCTTTGGAGTAAGACATCACCTGGAAAAAGTTTATACTGCATGAAAACAAAAAAAGAAAAGCAATAATTGAATTTAAATATATTCTAGTACAGTTATAAAAGTAAATATGTAACTCAGGAGGGGTAACACTCTTTAAAATATTTATTGATTGATTTAAAAGTTAGAGTTACAGAGAGAGAACGAGGGAGGGAGGGAGGGAGATAGTGAGAGAGGAGAGAGAGGGAGAGGGAGAGGGAGAGAGAGAGAGAAAGAGAGAGAGAGATTGTCTATCTGCTGGTTCTCTCCCCAGATGGCTGCAATGGCTGGGGCTAGGCCAGACTGAAGTCGGAAGTCAGGAGCCAGCAGCTTCTTCTGGGTCTCCCACATAGGTAGCAGGGGCCCAAGGACTTGGGCCATCTTCCACTGCTTTTCTCAGGCCATTCTCAGGGAGCTAGATCAGACGTGGAATAGCCAGGACTCGACCCAGCACCCATATGGGATGCCAGAGTTGCAGATGGCAACTTTACCTGCTACACCACGACGCCAGCCCCAGAGTAACATATTAATTCATCAATATCTCCATACACATTAGTGCACACTTTACTTGAGTTAGCAAACTGGAGCAAGGAAGCAGTTTATTCTTGACTGTCAGGTTGTTAATTCTTCAGTTGCATAAATAAAAATTAGCTTAGCCCATGAACTTATATTCACTTCCCAAGAAACATCTAATCAGTTATTTGATAGTGTCATAAGTGTGGGCCAGTTAACTTGTGTAATTTGTTAAATTGAAGCCACCACTCTTCAGGTGGTTGTTCTCATAACAATATGTTATGAGATCTCAGAAAGTCTATGATCACAGGCAGCCTGAGCACGGGTGTTATCAACTTGTCTTAGCGCAATGGAATAATTATCTGGCATTTTCCCAGATTCTGCTATTAGCTCTGTGGAAGCCTCCTGGGATGCTCTCAGCTCTTACTGGTATACTTAAATCATCTGCCTTAGAGACACTGGACAGGTCTCTTTACTTCAAAACTGAGCCCAGTGGTTAAGAAACCAGTAGGGACACCCGCATCCTATACTGGAGCACTTGAGTTCAAGTCCATGTTCTTCAGATTCCAATTTCCTGCTGAATGCAGACCCTGGAAAGCAGCAGATGATGGCTCAAGTACCTGGGTCCTTGCCACTCATGTGAAAGACCCGGATTGAGTTCCGCAGCTCCTGACTTTGGCCTGGTCCAGCCCCTGCTGTTGTGGACATTTGGGAAGTGAACCAGCAGATGGAAGATCCTATCTGTCTAGCTCCCTGTCTCTCTGTTTTTCAAGTAAATTAAAATGAAAAAAACAAAACAACCTGAGCCCTTAGCCATTTAGCACTGTGCTATGCTGCCTTGGCATGGGCTAGAGGATAGGACCCAGGACCCTCCCCAGGGAAAAGCACATTTGCATCCCCAGAGTTTCGGCCTGACACTCATCTCCTACTCAAGCTGGGCCAAACAAGGCAGAAACCACAAGAATGTCTCCCTTGTAGGCCAAGAGCGAAGCCAGGGCATCCTTTCTCATAGGCTTGGGGCTCTGAGAGCGAAGTTCCAGTCCCAGAAGAAAACAAACCCTCTTACTGTCCTGCGGGGAAGAGTGGAGATGACTCAGCACAGGAGAGTGTGTGGACGCCTTTGTGCCTCCACAGTGAGGGTCTCATTGTGCTCCTCACATGTTTGATGTGTCCTTTCCTCTGGCCAGAGCATGATGAAAGGCTTCCCGAGGGTGGGAGGAACCTGTGGTCAGCACATGCTTTGAAGCGTGGCTCTACCCTCAGCTCCTTCAGAACTATGGGAGAATAGCAGGGCAGGTGTCAGGTGTAGCAGTTAAATCACGGCTTGCATCCCATATTTGAGTCTCTAGGTCTCAGTCCCAGCTCCACATACAATCCAGCTTCTTGCTAATACACCGCCTGGGAGGCAGCAGGTGATGGTTCGAGGACTTGGGTCCCTGCCAGCCGTGTAGAAGATTTGGATTGAGTTCCATGAACTTGGCTTTAGCCTGGCCTATCTGTGGCTGTTGTGGGCATTTAGGGATTGAATCAGCAAATGGAAGATCTGTCATTGTCTCTCTGCTTTTCTTTTTTTTTTTTCTTTTTTTTTTAACTATTTATTTATTTGAAAGGCAGAGTGAGAGAGAGAGAGAGAGAGAGAGAGAGAGAGAGAAGATCTCTGGTTCACTCCCCAAATGGCCACAACAGCCAGAGCTGAGCCAGGTCAAAGCTAGGCACCTGGAATTCCATCCAGGTCTCCCACATGAGTGGCAGGGACCTAAGCATTTGGGTCATCTTCAGCTGCTTTCCCAGGAGCATTAACAGGGAGCTGGATCAGAAGTGAAGCAGCCAGGTCTCAACCCAGTGGTCATATAGGATGTAGACATAACAGGTGGCATCTTAACCCACGACACCACAATGCTGGCCCCTCTCTGCCTTTCTAGTAAATTTTAAATGTTTTTATATTTTTATGAAAAAATGCCTACTATGAAAAAACTATGGATGGAGTTCAAGATTTTTGCATCAAAATAAACATGCTTTTTTAAAAATATTTTTATTTATGTATTTGGAAAGCAAGGAGACAGAGAGAGAGAAAGAGAAATGCAGAGACCTCCTGTCCATGGGTTCACTACCCAACTGGGGCTGGGCCAGATTAAAGCCAGGAACCAGCTGGGAACCTAACCCAGGTCTCCCATGTGGATGGCAGTGACCCACACACTTGAGCCAACACCACTGCCTCCCAGAGTGTGCATCAGAATGAAGCTGGAACTAGAGAGCCGAGACTCCATCCCACATAGTACGCAGGCATCCAAAACGGTGTCTTAGCCGCTGCACTCTACATCTACTCCTAAACTTGTCTTTAAACTCCGTATTTCCATGAACTTTTTGAAGGCCCCATATAGGTTTGTCCTTTCCTCCTATGACATCTCATCGCATGTAGCTATTTTTATTTAAGGTTCTGGTGATTTTTATGACCATAGCTTTTCTCCGTAGGTTGATTATAAAAGCTGAGGACAAGATGGACAAATCTGCAGTAAGTAGACAGTACAGACGGCAGCATTTGCTAAATGTTCCCAGTGGATAATCAAGAGGCTGAACCTCTTCACTGGGAAAAGTACTTGTGGTTGATAATGCCTGCTTGGTTTAGTGGAAATTTGGAAGCCTTCTTATCAATCAAAAAGCGTAAAAGAATGCCTAGTGGCTTAACTGACAAGGAAAAGGGGTCTAAGAACACAAGAAAGACAAGACACTACAGGAAGAGGAAGTGGAGTTAGCGGCCGGGAGCAAGGTCAGAGCTGCGAACACTGCAGGAGCAACCACAAGAAGTTGCAGCCAGGAGGGGCCCACGTGTCCACTCAAGGCCCAGCTCAGGCAGCTCTTAGCAGATAGATCCAAATTTCCACTCTTATGTGGCACTGGGGAATACTCACTGGAGGCTTTTGGACCACTGTGATGTGTCCGCTGCAAAACATATGTACATAGTTGTCTGTTTATTTCTAAATAAAACTTGGTTTTACTACACTACAATTATTGGACAAGCAAGCAGAGTTCATAACAGCTTCCTGCACTATCCAAAGGATGGTTTTCTTGGGTTCTGGCTCAGGCCAAAGATCACAATTTTGGCATCAGAAAACTTTGTCACTTAAACTTTCTGAGGCTAGTTTCCTCTTTTCTGAAATGGGAACATTTCTCTTCTTAACCAGGCCTACCAGGCATATAGTAGACACTTCATGAATATTAGTTTCCTTCCTTTTTTATAAGTCATAAGTATATCTGGCAAGATGATTATAACTTGAGACATTAGTGCATGTTTAAGCTGTAATAAATGTTTCCTGTAGGAAAGCAAAGGAAATAGCCTGAACTTTCAGAATCATTGCAAAAAAGCCCAGGAAGGCATTTGCTTACTGCCGTCTTACTCTTCTCCTGGTAGATGACTATGAGAACAAGTTAGCTGTCAATTGAACTTCCTTGGTGTTATGTTGTGTTCAGTTATCATAAAGTCAGCTCTGGGAATTAATTTCTCTTCAGAAGGAAATAATCTTTCAAGAAGCACCTACTCTTTTTACCATTTTTTCATGCATTTTTATAATTCTTTTATATCTGCATAATTTTAATTTAAAATACCACTTAAAAGTATTTTTTTTGACAGATAGAGGTAGACAGAAAGAGAGAGAGAAAGAAAGGTCTTTCTTCCATTGGTTCACCCCCCCCAAATGGCTACTATGGTCGGAGCTATGCTGATCCGAAGTCAGGAGCCAGGTGCTTCCTCCTGGTCTCCCATACAGGTGCAGGGACCCAAGCACTTGGGCCATCCTCCACTGCTTTCCTAGGCCATAGCAGAGAGCTGAACTGGAAGAGGAGCAACTGGGATTAGAACCCGGTGCCCACATGGGATGCCAGCGCCGCAGGCGGAGGATTAACCAAGTGAGGCATGGCGCCAGCCCCTAAAAGTAATTTTAAATATTTTCACTGACTGAAATTTATAATCTTCTTTTTAAATATTTATTTTATTTTTTGAAAGAGAGTTATAGGAAGAGGTAGAGACAGAAACAGAGAAAGAGAGAAAGAGGTCTTCCATCTACTGGTTCACTCCCCAAATGGCTGCCAAGGCCACAGCTGGGCTGATCAGAAGCCAGGAGCCAGAAGCTTCTTCTGGGTCTCCTGCACAAGTGCAGGGGCCCAAGCGCCTGGGCCACCCTCCGCTGCTTTCCCAGGCACATTAGCAGGGAGCTGGATTGGAAGTGGAGCATCCAGGACTTGAATTGGCATCCATATGGGATGCTGGCACTATAGGCCAGGGTTTTAACCTGCTGTGCCCCAATGCTGGCTCCAATATTTATAATCTTAAAAACTAGTTGACTTTGTTTACCTTGGTAAATATATATAGCTGTGTATTTAGATGTTCTCCTAGAGATTCTTATAACATCCAAAAAAAAAAAAATAGGTAAATAACTTTAAAACAAAAGTGAGAAAAAGAGCAACCAACGAGTTTTGTTAGTCCTGACAGCAAACACAAGCTTATTGCATTTTGTGTGCATGACATATGAACACCTTTTCTTAAAAAAATTTATTTATTTATTTATTTGAAAACCAGAGTTACAGAGAGAGGGAGAGACAGATCTTCCATCTGCTGGTTCACTCCCCAGTTGACCTCAACAGCCTGGGCTGGGAAAGGTCAAAGCCAGAAGCCTCTTCTGGATCTGTCACATGGATGTAGGAGCCCAAGCATTTGGGTCATCCTCTGCTGCTTTCCCAGGCACATTAACAGTGAACTGGATAGGGAGTGGAGCAGCCAGGACTCGAACTGGCGCCCTTAGGGAATATAGGCATTGTAGGCTGCGGCTTTACCCACTAAGCCACAATGCCAACCCCTGAATATCTTTCTGATGAGGATAACAGATGCTAGTGAAGACATCATTATATTAAAAAAGACACTGGGGCAGGCACCGTGGTGCAGCCGGTAATGCCATCACTTGGGAGGTTTGTATCTCATATCAGCGTATTAGGGTTTGAGTCCTGGGTTTCCAGTCCAGCTTTTTGTTGATGTGCACCCTGGGAGGCAGCAGGTGATGACTCAAGTACCTGCCACCCATGTGGGAGATCTGAGTGGAGTTCCAGGCTCCTGACTTCATCTGGGGCTGGCATTCGGGGAGTGAATCAGTGGATGAAAAAATCTCTCTCTCTCTCTCTCTCCTCTCTCCTCTCCCTTTCTCCCTTTCTCCCTTTCTCCCTTTATCTCTCCTCATTTTGCCTTTCAAATAAGTGAAAATAAAAGAAAACACAAAAGAAATGATCTGGGTTGGGAGTCTGGCCTAGCAGCAAAGATGTCGGTTAGGAAGCCAGGATCCAACATCAGTCTGGGTTTGACTCCTGGCTCTGGCTCCTAACTCCACCTTCCTGCTAATGCAGACCCTGAGAGAGAGTGGTGATGACTCAATTGGGTTCCTGCTACCCAGAGGGGAGACCTGGAGTGAGCTCCTGGCTCCAGCTTCTGTCCCCTGGTTGTTGTGGGTATATAGAGAATGAACCAGCAAACGAGAACTCTGACTGTTTCTCAAATTAAAAAAAGAAGAAGAAGAAGAAATTTAAAAAGAAAAGATCTGATCAAGTCCAAGTTACTATGCATTGATTAGTAATAATCACTACTAAATAAGAAAATAATATACTTCCATCAACAAATATTTATGGAACATCTATTACATGCCCAGGATTCTGTTAGTTCTTATATATCTGATTGTAAAGGAAATCACATATCTCTAACTAGTTACAGTGCGTATTTAAATGTACATCAAGTGATAGAATGTTTTTTTAACTGCATCAAAATACAAAATTAAGTACTATAAAAATTACTTTTATTTTAAAAAATAAATTGACAAAGAAGCAAGAGGTTATGCCAAAATGTAAACTCAGCTACAACAGCTTGTAGATTTATGGCTGTTAAGCTATCTGGAAACTATTCGCTTCCTTTAAAATTCAACTAGTTCAAGAAAGCCCTCTCACTCCCACAGGGCATATTAGCAGTAGAAATTGAGATCAGAGGGTTGGAGGAACAGAGACAGAGTTTATACAAAGTGAAGCCATATGTCCTAGCCTGGATTATTGTCCACAACCCTGCTATCCATCCCTCAGTCACCTAAGCCCACAGCACGCTGCAGTGGGTGGAGTGTATTTCCCCACTCTCTTGATGCTACCCATGTAATTGGCCCTGATTAATGGCATAACAATGAGTATGATGTGCACAAAGGATTGAAAAGTCCTCTGTCTTTTGGCTCAGCCTCTCACCCCTCTGTGATTGCTTTGAAGACAGTGTGCACTGGTAGCTGCTGCTCCTTCCATCTTGGCCCTGAGTGAGACACACAGGCAAGTCCTACATTTGATGGAAGTTGAGAGCCAGGCCAAATGACTAACAGTCAAAGCAGAGCTACTGCAGCTGAACTACAGACCCGTGAGCAAAAATTAAATGCCTCACATTAGAAGCTGTCGAGTTTTGGGGGACTTATATGTAGGATTTGGGGGATCAGGAGGTGAGTAATACCATTCCTGGCTACACTACGCAGCACATTTTGTCCACCCTATGGCACAGCAATGAATAAATAGTGTGAGGATTTTATACAGTTGTAGACAGAATTTATTGAGAAATCTCTAATAGATGTAATAAACCTCTCTGATCTAGAGAATTCTGGGACACAGGTGGGAAGCAGTGGAAAGCTTAGAAATAAGGCCAAACATGAATGAAAGTTCTACAACATCACACACTTGTCTATTAAAGTTACTGGGAGTTTCATGTCCCGAGGGCAAGTTGACACAATCATTACACTTGAATTCTTTTCCTGTTAAAAACACAGAGCTTCTCTTTTTCCACTCATCCTGGGAACACATTGTTGTAAATCAAAGCCTTTGGCTTAAGTAATTTAATAAGATGAGACTTTAATTCGATAGCAATATAATTGGAAAGGCAAGCACGCAGATGTCCTTCTTTGTTTTAGCTACTAAGAACAGAGAGAAGCATACTTATTATGCAAATGATGTATCTGATCCAAGAGAAGGATGAACTGTCACGGCGAGCTCTGTGAATGAAGGTTTGTGATAGTTCAAATGGAGCAAAATGAGGAGGAAACGATTCATTACCCAGCACACATGGCCCGTGCAGGACGTGAAACCAACCCACAGAACAACATCAAAATCTCGCGGGCAGAAGGAACTTACTTTCAGAAAAACGTCATCCATACATTGTTGATCTGAACTTTTTTGGCTTGGTAGTTGTGCTGGGGATGAGTTTTAATTTAAAAAAAATTGTTATGGGTACAATAAATGTAAGAAGTGAAGTTTTGCTCTAGTATCTTGTTCTGAGTGACAGAGAACTCAACTCAAGTCCACTTTAATAGGGCAGAAAAATCACTTACTTGTGTAACAGGAAAGCCTTGGGGTTATTTAGAATCACGAACAGCTTGATCCAGGAGCTCCAAAAATGTAATCAGAATTCAGTTTCTCATAGTTTCTTGGCTCTGCCTTCTGCTGCGTCAGCTTCATTCTTAAGATTCATGTGGTAGCCTCTGGCATCTCCAGGCTCATGTCTTCCTTATTGCTACAAGCTCCTATGGAAAGAGAAAAAATAGATCCCATGCAACAGCAGCCTCCACTCTGGTGGAGTCAATCCCCATAGCCAGGGCTACATGTTCCTGGGGTCCCCTGGAGGCCAGACAGACGGTTTTCTGTGAGAGGTAGGGGAGGAGGAGAAGAGTTCCCAGAGGAAAGCTTCCAGTCTTATTTTCTCCTTGCCTAAGACTGCTTTTGCTCTTCAACAACAGGGCTGCTTGGTCACAAGAGACATGGTGTGGCCTACAGAGACGATGCTATTTATTGTCACATCTGGAAGAAAGAGCTTTCTGAGCCCTGCTCTCTAGGTTCAGATCCATGTTTTAGTTTAGTCCAACACACGGTAGCATTGTGTTAAACTGTTCGGAGACAGAGTCTTTGGCAGTATTTGTCCTTTTAGAGAGGACAAGCTCAGTGTCTTCCATAGGCTACTGAATAGCAAGAGTAACGCCAAGTATGAGTTCAATAAATAAGAGGAAGTGTGCATCATCCAGAGAACAGGGATTCTGACAATGACGAGTGCATTTAGGTTTTCTTTTTCCTTCTTTTTAAAAGATTTGTTTATCTTTATGAAAGGCAGAGGGAGAGGAAAGACAGAAAGAATCTTCCATCTGCTGGTTCATTCCTCAAATGGCCACGACATCCAGAGCTGGGCCCAGATGAAGACAAGAGCCAGGAACTCCATCTGGATCTCTGATGTGGGGGGCAGGGATCCAAGTACTTGAGCCATCTTCCACGGCCTTCTCAGGTGCAATAGCAGGAAGCTGGATTGGAAGAGGAGCAGTGGGATTTGAATTGTTGCTCTGATATGGGGTGCCAGCAGCACAAAGAGTAAGTTAACCAGCTATGCCACGCCACCACTGACACAAATACATTTTGATATGCCCTGTTTCATAACCTCTGGATGGCTAACCCACTGAACACAATCATATCAGATGAGACATTTTTGTCCATAAGGAAAGAATATTGACATCTGGAGGCCAACCATTTGATTATTTTAGACATGTCAGTTCCGTGATTCTCAGATCCATCTTCTCTTCCAAGGAAATCACCCTGCCTACAGGCCTGCCAATGATCCAGTTCTAAGCACCTCCCAGTGGTGACCAAGCTATTGCCTGAGCAATGGCCTATGAATATTAAAAGCCCTGATATGAGCTGGTCTATTATTTTCTACAATGATTAATTTTGTGTGTCGATGGGACTGGTACACAGGGTACCCAGATAGTTGGTCAAATGCTGTTCTTCATAATGTAGTTGGGCTTCATCCAATCAGTTGGGGCATGAATGGAACAGAAAGGTTGACTGCCCCAAGTAAATGCAAATCCCCCACAGGCTGCCCTGGACTTTATTTATCTGCACCACCAGCTGTCTTGGGTCTCCAGCTAGATGGCCTATACTACAGATGTGGACTTGCCAATCGCTGTAATTGGGTGAGCCAATTCCTTATAAACTATACACGTTTCCTATTGATTTTCTGTCTTCAGTGAACTGTGATGAATACAGATTCCTAGAGCTGCCATAACAAATCACTGCACACTGGGTGATTTAAAACAACAGGAACGTAACGCCTCACAGTTCTGCAGGCCAGAAGGCTGACATCAAGGTCATGGCAAGGCTGTTTCCTTCTGGAGGCTCTAGGACCATTCTGACCCTTGCCTCTCTTCTCGTGTCTGGAGGCTGCTACAAATCTTTAGCAGTCCTTGGCTTGTGGTTTCCCTCCAACCTCTGCCTCCACCTTTGCTTAGCCTTGGCCTCTCCGTGTCTTCCTGTCTGTCTCCTCTAAGAACAACTATCACTGGGGTTAGGATCCACTCTACTCCATCCTAAGATCCTTACTTAACCTACATCTACCAAACTCCTATCAGAAGTCAGATGGTTGACATTGTGGCACAGCAGGTTAAGCTGCCACCTACAGTACCAACATCCCAAATGGACACTGGTTTGAGTTCAGGCTGCCCCACTTCTGATCCCACTCTCTGCTAATGTGCCTGGGAAAGCAGTGGAAGATAGCCCAAGTGCTTGGGGCCCTGCCACCCACATGGGAGACCCAGATGAAGCTCCTGGCTTCAGCCTGGCCCAGCGCTAGGTGTTGTGGCCATCTGGGAATTGTACCAGCAAATGAAAGATCTCTCTCTTTTTCTCTGTCTCTCCTTCTCTCTCCCTGTAACTCTACCTTTCAAACAAATAATACATCTAAAAAGAAAGAAATGATAAATACAGTAGAAGCTATGAGGAAGAAAAGAGGTACAGGATTTACTGTAAGGAAATCAGTTGGTAGCAGAAAGAGAAACGAGATCAAAAGCATTAGAGTAATGCTGATAGCACCTGCGCACTCAAGTGATGGCGATAAAGTACTGTCCCTGCAGCTGCTTTGGACTGCTCGGATTCTGCACATGTCTGTTGGTCTTCAGTTTTATTTATTGAGATTCTGTGTCTCTGTTTGCCCAGTATGTATTTTAACAGTTACTATTACTAGACCTTGCTGAAGGATATCTCTTTTACTTGTAACCTGAAGAGCTTAGTGGCTAGACTATATTTAAGATAACTGTGGAGTAAAATTTGTGTGTGGGGGGCTGGCACTGTGGTACAGCAGGTTAAGCCACTGTCTGCAGTGTCGGCATCCCATATGGGTACCAGTTCGAGTTCTGGATGCTCTGCTTATTATCCAGCTCCTTGCTAATGCATCTGGGAAAGCAGCAGAAGATGGCCCAAATGCTTGGGTTCCCTGTACCCGGGTGGAGACCTGGAAGAAGCTCTTGGCTCCTGGTTTCTCCCTGGCCCAGCCCCAGGCCATTGTGGCCATTAAGGCAGTGAACCAGCCAATAGAAGAGCTCTCTCCCTGTAACTCTGGCTTTCAAATAAATAAATAAAATTTTTATTTAAATAAATTTTAAAAAATTTGTGTGGTTTATGTCCTTTAAGACCCCAGTTATTCTAATTAAATTCTAACTAATCCTTTTTTTTTTTTTTTTTGCTATAAACAATTTAAATAACTTTTTGGGCTATTATGATAGACATCTGGGTAACTTTCCAGAATGATAAGTGACAGGAAGAGGAGCAGCTGCTTTTTGAGCTGCGTGTGCTACATGCTCCTTCCCGCTCCTCCACACTGGCTTCAGCCCACTCACTGGCTACAGAATATGGTGAAATGGGGCTGGCCTTGAGGTGTAGCCCGTGAAGCAGGTGCCAGCATCCTATCTGGATGGGCCAATTTGAGTCCTGGCTGCTCCACTTCTGATCCAGTTACTTGTTAATGGCCTGAGAAAAGCAGCAGAGGCTGGCCCAAGTATTTGAGCCCCTGCTACCTATGTGGGAGACCTGGATGAAGCTCTTAGATCCTGGTTCCTGGCTTCGGCTTAGCTCAGCTCAGACCTGGCCATTGTAGCCATCTGGGGAGTGAACCAGCAATTGGAAGTGCGTGCTCTCTCTCTCTCTCTGGCTCCAATCAATAAAAATATCCTTTTTTTTTTGGAAAAAAAAAGAATATGGTAAAGGAAAATGCCTACTATGATGTCTTAGAGGGCAAATTCCGTGTCACCCTGGAAGCATGGGAAAAATCTTAGAGGAAATCAGTCTTTTTAAATATCATTCTGGTAAGAATCCAAGTAGGGGCTGTGGCTTGGTAGGCAAAGCCTCCACCTGCAGTGCCAGCATCCCATATGGGTGCCAGTTCATATTCTGGTGGCCCCTCTTCCTATCCAGCTCTCTGCTAATGGCCTGGAAAAGCAATAGAAAGTGGCCCAAGTACTTGGGCTGCTGTACCCATGTGGGAGACCCAGAAGAAGCTCCTGACTCCTGGCTCCAGCTGTTGTGACCATTTGGAGAGTGAACCAGTGGAGAAGAACTCTATCTCTCCTTCTGTCTGTAACTCCGCCTCTCAAATAAATAAGCAAACATTTTTTTAAAAAACATCCAAATTAAGGAGATAAGTTTAAACAGAGTTCTCAAGCTTATGAAGTCTCTCTGATGACAAGAAAAGACAATTATATGACGAACTATAGGCAGTACAGGAGGGTGGAGCAGGTTGAGGATCAGTCTCACCAGCGGTCATTTTCAATATTTTTTTAAGGAGGAGAAAGGCTACAGAGACAAATGGAGAGAAAAAATGTTGTACATCAGCTCTTAGTCACCACAGAATATTTATATAATGGTGCACCCATAAACCAGCTCTGCAAGAGAATGTGATGTGTGGCAAATGTGAAGGTTGAGGAGGTAAGAAATGGGTGGCAGCGTGCTGTCTCCATTGCTGGGGAACAGGAATACAAGGAGGAATTCATCACAGAGCACCTGAATGGTTCAACAAATTCAGTGTGTGTGTGTTCATGGAGAGCTAAGGCCACGGGGAAAGATCAGCCCAGAAGATAGATGTAGAAATGGGAGCCAGATAGTTCAAGACAAGGAGGTTCTAGAAGTTCATATTGACCAAGGCATGAAAGAGGGCCAGAAAATTCCACAGTGAGGGAGACCAAGAACCAGGACTGGAAGCAGGAGTCACTGCAACTGTGTTGGACTCAAAGAACCACCCTGTTTTTACTGAACAAGGAGATCTTTTCGTGTGTATAGACACACACAGCTGGTTGAAGCATTGCACAGCTTCTACAAATGAATGTCCACTCTTGACAACCAAACCATAGTCATCAGCATTCATCCAAGTCAGATTGTCAAGCACAGAGTACATGCTCAATGGGCAAACCAATTCATCACAGACCATCTGAAGAGTGTTGTTGAATTTAAGGTGAACTTTCCTCATAATGAACTTCTCTTTTTCCAAATCAACTCTCATTGCTGGGAAAAGCTCGTGCCAGAGAGGAAGGGAGTAGAAGATAATGTAGAGTTGGTGGGTTTTGATCCAAGCCAGCAAAGAAGGCACCATTTGTGTTAATCAGCTGTTTGTCACCAGGACTAAAAACCTAAGCCAAGGTAGTTATGAAGGAAGGAAGGAGGCTTATTTGGTTCATAGTTTTGGAAGTTAACAGGCTAAGATCAGGCAGGCCCTATCAGTTCAACTTTGGTGAGGGTGGTTGATGGGAATGGCGGGGTATGGGCCAAGGAAGGGTGACATGTGAGCCAGGAAGCAGAGAGAGAGAGAGACTCTACCCAACTTGGATCTTACAACCGACACTCTGCCTTAGGCCCTTCCAAGGCCCATTTACTAAACATTGTAACTGGGCCAAGTTTCTACCTTCCCAGTACCACCAATCCATGATCTTAGTGTTTAAAGTCCTACATGAGTTTGGGAACCAACTCATGTTCAGTACCATTATAGAAAGTCTTTGATGATAATTAACATCATCCCAGATGCAGTATTCAATATCAAATTTCTTTTTTTTTTTAAGATTTTATTTATTTATTTGAGAGTGAGAGCTACAGAGACAGGGAGAGACAGAGAGAAATGTCTTCCATCTACTGGCTCATTCCCCAAATGGCCACAATGGCCAGAGCTGGGCCAATACAAACCAGGTGCCACCCCTGGGTCTCTCACGTGGGTGCAGGGGCCCAAGGACTTGGGCCATCTTCCACTGCTTTCCCAGGCCATAGCAGAGAGCTAGATCAGAAGAGGAGCAGCCGGGACTAGAACCAGAACTCATATGGGATGCCAGCGCCACAGGCAGAAGCATAGTCATACCATGCCACAGCGCTGGCTCTAATGTCAAACTTCTTAATGAGAAGAATGCATTTTGCATACAGTATGACAATGATCACAATATGCTCCCTGCTTGCTACTGTTTTTGTTAATATTCAGTTATAGTAGTGTTTTGGTTTTCAGCAGAAAGGATTTTAAAAAAAAGCTTTGTTTTATTTGTTTGAAAGGCTGAGTGAGAGTGAGAAAGAGAGTGACAGAGAGAGAAAAAGAGATCTTCCATATGCTGGTTCACTCCCAAATGTAAGACTGGGACTGGGCCGGGCAGACGCCAGGAACCTGGAACTCCATCCTGGTCTCCCATGTGGGCAGCAGGGACCCAAGTACTTAGATCATCTCCCACTGCTTTCTGGGACATACCAGCAAGGAGTTGGATTTGAAGGAGAGAAGGTGACAATTGAACTGGTGCTCTGACATGGAATGGCAGCAGCTGGCCCCCATAGTAGTGTTTTAAGCTAAATAAAGAATAAATACAAGGGGGCAGTGCTGTGTGGCACAATGAGTTTTAAAGCCCCAGCCTGCAGAAAGGGCATCCCATATGGGCTGCTCCACTTCCAATCCAGCTCCCTGCTAATGTGCCTGGGAAAGCAGCAGAGGATGGCCCAAGTCCTTGGGCCTCTGCACCCACGTGGGAGACCTAAAAGAAGCTCCTGGCTCCTGACTTCAGATTGGCCCAGTTCTGGCCATTGCAGCCTTTTGGGGAGCGAACCAGCAGAGAGAAGAACTTTCTTTCTGTCTCTTCCTCTCTTGGTCTGTATATCTACCTCCCACATAAATAAATAAACCTTCAAAAAAATAAAATAAAAAGTCCTTCATGGAAGTGTTTAAAGAGACTCCCAAATGAAAGATGGTCCTTTTGATAATTGATGCTAGATAATAGATCCATTGCATATCCATATAGGAAAAACAAGCTTCAGTCTCTTCTGAACACCATACCCCCAGATTAATTCTAGATGGATCACAGACCTAAATGTAAATGGCAGACAACAAAACTTCTGTGAGAAAATACGGAAGAACCTCTGTGATCTTGGCATGGCACAGAATGCTGAGAGCACTAACTGCAAGAGAAGCTTATATATATACATATGTATATGAACTATAAATTGGACTTTATTAAAATTAAGAACTTCTGTTCATTAAAAGAGACCATAGGGTTAAAAGGCAAACCAAAGATTTGAAGTGTAGTTCAACACAGTACTTAGATCTAGAACATAAAAGGGAGAAAGAACCCATATAGACCGAATTTTAAAAACTGCAGTCAAAACTCTTTTTACAAAAAGGATAAGCAAAAGGCAAAATGCAGGGGGAAAGAAAATCAATATCATTATTAATCAAGGAAGCACACATTATAACTGCAATTTGGCACGATGGCACTCCCATGAGGATGACCTAAATTAAAAGGGCTGTCAATGCAAAGTGAATACACTGGGGTGGGGGTGGGGGGTGCAGAGCCATTGCAAGCTTGGTGTTGCTCGTAGCAGGAGCTCACATCAGTGTACCCACTCTGGAAAACTGCTAGGTCGGATTTCCCAGAAGTAACATGCACAGTCACTGCCAAAAAATTCTCTCCTAGAAAATTCTAGTCGCAAAAGAAATCAGTGTTTATGTCCGCCAATAGCCATATGTAAGAATGTTCATAGCGGTTTCATCATAATAGTATAAACTGGAAATAACTCTATATCGATAGAGAAATGATTCATGGCATGGAGTGGTACTTCAAAAAGTTCATGGAAATGGAATTCAGAGAAGCTTATTTTTAAATATTTTCATTCATTTATTCTGTTTATTTGAGAAATAGAAAGGTGGATAGGAAGAGGGAGAGTGTGTGCATGCAAGGGAGATCTTATCTGCTGGTTTGCTCCCCAGTGCTCTGGAGCCAGAAATTCAATCTAGCTCTTCCACGTAGAACAGGGACTCAACTCCACGAGCCCTCACCCCTGCCTTCCAGGATGCACATAGCAGGAAGCTGGGTTCTGGAACGGAGCAACAGCGGCTTAGTCACTAAGCCAAATGCCATTCCTGAGATACATTTATTTTGGTACAAAAAAAATTTGAAACCCATACATAGTTTTTTCTTGGCCCACATTTCCCACAAACTTTTTGAAGACCCCTCATATTATGGGGGGCTAAACAGCAATTAACAAAAACAAACTATTACTTCACATAATATTGTTGTGCCTCCTAGACATAATGATGAACCAAACAGAACAGACTAGGAATCCATTTATATGAAGTTAAGGGACAAGAAAATTGAGTTCACGGTGAAAGAGGGGGGGTATAAAGAAAACTTTATGGGTAAGCAGGTTATTGGTGCAGCAATTAAGACACATTCCATACCTTTGCATCTGGGCTTGAGGCCTGGCTCCACTTCTAATCCAGCTTCCTTCTAATATGCACGCTGGGAGGCAGCAGGTGATGACCCAAGTATTTTGTTCTCTGCTACCCATGTGGGAGATCAAGATTAAGTTCTGGGGCCGGCTCCGTGGCTCACTTGGTTAATCTTGCACCTGCTGCGCTGGCGTCCCATGTGGGTGCCGGGTTCTAGTCTCGGTTGCTCCTCTTCCACTCCAGCTCTCTGCTGTGGCCTGGGAAGGCAGTGGAGGATGGCCCAAGTGCTTGGGTCCCTGCACCCGCATGGGAGACCAGGAGGAAGCACCTGGCTCCTGGCTTCGGATCTGCACAGTGCGCCGGCCATAGCAGCCATCTGGGGGATGAAGCAATGGAAGGAAGACCTGTCTGTCTCTCTCTCACTGTCTATGACTCTACCTGTCAAATAAAAAAAAAAAAAGATTAAGTGCTGAAAAAAAAAATAAAAAAGATTAAGTGCTGGACCAGCTTTGGCCTAGGCTAACCCTGGATGTTGAGGGCACTTGGGAAGTGAACCAATAGATGGAAGATATCTCTGTCTCTCCACTTTCCAAATCAAATAAAAATAAACAAAACATCTGGGATCCTGGAAATAGCCTGTATGTTGACTGAGTGGTAGTTACAAGGGTATATACCAGGTTGTAAACATATATCAGGCACTACTCATAGACGTGTATATTTTGCTGTGTGTGTTATGATTTTTTTTAATATTGATTTGAAAAGCAGTTAGAGAGAGGGAGAGACAGGGAGATCTTCTGTCTGCTGGTTCTCTCCCCACATGGCTGCAATGGCTGGGAAGCCAGGAGCCTAGAATGCTATATGGGCCTCCCATGTGGATGGCAGGGGCCCAAGCACTTGGGCCATCTTCAAGTGCTTTTCCCAGGCCATTAGCAAGGAGCTGGATTGGAAGTAGAGCAGCTAGGACTTGAACTGGCACCCACATGTGATGCCAGTGTTGCAGGTGGCAGCTCTACCCACTGTGCAAAATAGCAGCCCCTTAAATTATACTTTGACAAGAAAGTAAATCAGCAGAGAAGAGTCAGGAAATTAAAATAACATGATCATCATTTCCTGTAGCTATGGACCAACATGTTTTAAAAACCAGGCCTGAGATTTAACTCTAAGACAATGCACAGCCTCAATCATTCCATAGCAAGGCCTGGTCTTTTCCAAGAAGTCTTTGCCTGTGCCTATATCTTGCAGGGTTTCTCTGATGTTCTCTAATAATTTGATGGTGTCAGGTCATAGATTTAGCTCTTTAATCCACGTTGAGTGGATTTTTGTGTAAGGTGTAAGGTAGAGGTCTCGCTTCATATTTCTGCATGTGGAAATCCAGTTTTCCCAGCACCATTTGTTGAATAGACTGTCCTTCCTCCAGGAATTGGTTTTAGCTCCTTGATTAAATTGGCTGTAGATGTTTGGATTGATTTCTGGTGTTTCTGTTCTGTTCCATTGGTCTATCCATCTGTTTCTGTACCAGTACCAGGCCGTTTTGATTATAACTGCCCTGTAGTATGTCTTGAAAACTGGTATTGTGATAAGGCCTGGGTTACGACTGGAAAGCTACCCTCCTGACAGCTGGGTTGGTGAGAGTGGGAGTGGATAAATCCCAGTATCTCCAGCCCTCAGATGCCCATGAATCTTCTGCTAGCAAGAATCAGTCCTTTCCCCTTGCCTGAGAGGACAATCTCATGATGTCTGAGAACTCTGCAAAAATCCTCCCCTGAGAGGCTGGCGCTGTGGGATAGTAGGCTAAGCTTCTGTCTGCAGCACCAGCATCCTATATGGGCACTGGTTTCAGTCCCAGCTGCTCCTCTTCTGATCCAGCTCCCAGATAATGACCTGGGAAAGCAGTAAAAGGTGGCTCAAGTGCTTGGGCCTCCACACCTGCATGGTAGACCCGGAGGAAGCTCCTGGCTTCAGAATGGCCCAGCTCCTACTGTTGTAGCCACTTGGGGAGTGAACCATCGGATGGAAGATCTCTCTCTTTGTCTCTCCCCCTCTCTCTAATTCTACATCTCAAATAAATATATAAATCTTAAAAAAAAAATCCTCACCTGAGTCAGGTGTTTTGCAAGACAATGCTTTTAGTGTTTCTGTCCAAGATCTGCCATGACAGCCTTCATCGCCTCAGGAATAAAGAGTCTAGTAGACAGGGCCTGTGCCGTGGCACACTAGCTTAATTCTCTGCCTGCGGCACCAGCATCTCATATGGGCGCCGGTTCTAGTCCCAGCTGCTCCTCTTCCAGTCCAGCTCTCTGCTGTGGCCTGGGAGGGCAGTGGAAGATAGCCCAAGTGCTTGGGCCCTGCACCCGCATGGGAGACCAGGAAGAGGAACCTGGCTCCTGGCTTTGGATTGGCGCAGCTCCAGCCGTTGCGGCCTTTTGCAGAGTGAACCAACGGAAGGGAGACTTTTCTCTATGTCTCTCTCTCACTGTCTATAACTCTACCTCTCAAATAAATAAATAAATAAAATCTTTAAAAAAAAAAAAAGTCTAGTGGAAAAACACACTTCATACTCTGAGGCACCAGGTGGGGAGAGGAATCAATCAAGACCATTACAGGAGCTGGCGGGAGCGGGAAAGCATGAGGGAGAGTGAGTATCCAGGGGGCCGAGCTGGCTGAGTGGTGAAAGGCCAGAACTGACACTGCACAATGGACACGGGAGCACAGTTCTGTAACACGGGGCTCTCGGAAGGAAATCTGGAGTCATCCTCTCGTGCTGCTGCATGGGCCTTGTGGATCCCCTGCTGTGCGGCGCAGATGCCAGCTGACTTCGGTAGACTGTCGAGGAAGGGATCCTAGGCAGAAAGGTGAAACTGCTCAACCAGATTCATCACCCTTGTTACGTGCAACCAGAGAACCCCTGTCTTCCCCTCCAGACGCCCCAGGAAGCCCCAGAAGACGTCCACTTCACCCAAGGGACAATGAATGTGCTAAGGAAGTTTGGGATCTCCAAAAAACTCAGTGCACGTTTCCTCTGTATATTGAGGAGATACTGCCTTGAATCTGGCCTTCTAGGATCAATGATAGGATTCTGAAAGGACAGAGACCAAGGAGTGACCCCCGGCTGGCAGGAGGGTGATATGGGCACAGCTCCTACAGGAGGGGGCAAAACCAGAATGGGCAATCAGGGTGTGCTGATCTCCAGAGATCGGGGGTGATGGTTAATAGATTATGCTGTTCGTAGGACCAAGACACAAGGATACCCAATCAAGGTGGTATTTTTATTTGCCTTGTAAAACAAAATACAAAACAATTGCAGAAAAGACACATCAGCTGTGAAATAGAAACACATTGTGATGTCTCACCCAGGTTTAAGTCAGTTCATAGTCCAGAGCCCAGGAGTCGAAGGGAGGATGGGTCTCCTTGAGGAAGCACCACAAATGACCTCCCCATGGGGCCAGCACTGTGATATAGTTGGCTAAGCCTCTGCCTGTGGTGCTGGCATACCATATGGGCTCCTGTTCATGTCCTGGCAGCTCCCTTTCCAATCCAGCTCTCTGCTAATGGCCTGAGAAAGCAGTAGAAGATGGCCCAACTGCTTGGGCCCCTGCACCCTTGTGGGAGACCCAGAAGAAGCTCCTGGCTCCTGGCTTTGGATAGGCTCAGCTCTGACCGTTGGGGCCATTTATGGGTTGAACCATCGGATGGAAGACCTTTCTCTCTGTCTCTCCCTCTGTCTGTCTGTAACCCTGCCTCTCAAATAAATTAAATCTTAAAAAAAATTACTTCCCCAACTATGCATATAAACATCACCCCCCCAATCATTTCCCAAAATTTCTTGAAGGCATTCAATAGGGGAAGCTATACTGAGGATAGGAGTCTTCCCAGATATTTATTATTTAAACAAACAAACAAACAAAAAAGATTTATTTATTTGAAAGACACAGAGGGAAAGGTTGAAATCTTCCATCCACCAAGTCACTCCTCAAATGGCCACAACAGCTGGGGTTTTTGCCAGGCTAAAGCCAGGAGCCAGGAACTCCATCAGGGTCACCTACGAAGGAGGCAGGGACTCAGGACTTGGGCCATCATCTGCTGCTTCCCAGGCACAGTAGCAGAGAGCTGGATCGGGAGCAGTCAGATCTTGAACCAGCACTCCGCTATGGAATGTGGGCACCCGGGAGATGACTTCACTGCTGTACCACACCCCCACCCTCTTCCCAGAACTACCAAGAAAGGTTACATAACAGGGCAGCAGCTGACTCTGAGACAGGCAAACCCAAAACACCACCACAGACCACTGGGTGACAAATGCAATTCCAGCCCTAGTCTGTGTTCCTCTGAGTCAAAAAGTTCTGCGGGATGGAATCTCGGAGAATAGGAAATAAACCCTTCTGTGGGTATTTCCCCAGATCTCAAACATGAAATGTGAGCAGATTGATACTTATCATTCAGCAGAACTTTCACAGCCTCTGACCTACTGTGTTTCACTATTATGCTAAGAAGAGCTAAAAAAAAAAAAAGGTCCCTGAAGGGGCTGGCACTGTGGCTGGTGCTGTGGCTATGGCGAAGCAGGTTTAAGCCCCAGCCTGCAGCACTGGCATCCCATATGTGTGTCAGTTTGAGTCCTGGCTGCTCCACTTCTGATCCAGTTCCCTGCTAATGCTGCCTGGGGAAGCAGCAGAGGATAAGCCAAGTGCTTGGGACCCTGTACACATGTGGGAGACTCGGAAGAAACTCTTGGCTCCTGGCTTCGGATTGGGCTCAGCTCCGGCCATTTGGGGAGTGAACCAGCGGATGGAAGACCTTTCTCTCTGTTTCTCTGTGTCTCTATCTACACCTCTTTCTGTAACTCTTTCAAATAAATAAAATAAATCTTTATAAAGAAAAAGTCCCTAAAAATGCCTGCTCACCTCACCTCCATAGTACCAAGATGGCAAAGTCAGAACCACACCCCAGGAGTCATTTCAGGAACACACACAACTCTCAAATATTTACAGGATGCAAAGGTGTTAGTTTTGATCACATCTCTATTTTCTCTGTATGAACCTTGCAAAAACCACAGGATCCTGGTGGTCAGTAACCACTAAGTAGTTCCAACCACAGCTGAGAGCACAAGCTCTGGTATATAGCTGTTAATCTTACAGTCATGTTCTTTTTAATACCTAACAATAAAGAAGATAAAAAATTTTACCTTTACATGTGAAGGTCATCAGTGCATTTTGCAGTCGTGACCTGGGCATATATAGAATTCTTCTGCTTTCTTAGCGATATAGCATGCAAAGTCCTTGATCATCTGGACATTCTCCAGGAAAAATCAAGCTAACCCACCGTGAACTCATGCTAAGCAGACTTGGTGAAAGTCACAAGGTCTGTTGATGCCCTTCTAAGAGCCATGCATGCCAGGGTGTGGGGACCAAGGCTACAAAGACTGCAAGGCCTACTACTTCCATGAATCTTTCAGACGTCCAGTATTCTAGGATGCCAAGGGTAGTGCAGAGCAGGACAACTTTGATGCACCTGTACCACTACCACTGAAAAAGAGGCACAGGAGGGCAGGTGTGTGGCACAGTGGCTACGTCATCACATGGGACACCCGCATCTCATATCAGAGTGCCTGGGTTTGAGTCTTACCTCTGTTTCCAAGGTTTAGCCAGTTTCTGCATTGTTTTAATTTTTTTTTTATTTTTATGATTTATTTTATTTGTTTATTTGAAAGGCAGAGTGAGAGAGAGAGGGAGACACAGAGACAGAGAGAGTTCTTCCACCTGCTGGTTCACTCCCCAAATGCCTGCAACAGTTGGGGCTGGGCCAGGCTGAAATCAGAAGCCTAGAACTACATTGGGTCTCCCATCTGGATGGCAGGGCCTGAGTACTTAGGCCATGATTTCTGCCTTCCAGGCACATTACCAGGAAGCTGGATTGGAAATGGAGCAACTGGGACTCAAAATGGCACTCTGATATGGGATGTGGGTATCACAAACAGCAGCTTAACCTACTACGCCACATCCTGCCTTGGCAGGCCTCTTCAGCTTTTGGAGGCAGCATTGACTGAACCTGGGAATATTGCTCCAACCCATTATTAAGTGATTCCAAAGGCTACCAGCTTTGAGGGGGCCCAGATGAAGAGAAAGTGTGTTGGAAAAGTTAGGCCACTCAGGTCACATACTGAGAATCAGTGGTATCAGAGGTATCCTTGATGTTTAAGGATTTAATGATATAATGGGTTGCTGGCAAACCTTTTTTTTAGAAAGCTTTTTAAAATAAATATGAATCTCATAGGTATAACTTTTGGAATATAGCAGTTCTTCCCCCCATACCCACCCTCCTACCCCCAAACTGTCCCACCTCCTATGCCCTCTCTCATCCCATTCTTCATTAAGATTCATTTTTAAAGTTTGAGAATAGGTTGAGATCGTTTCGGCCCCAAGACCTCTAATCATTCACTTTACCGGATAAAATTGCGGGGTTGCGAGAGTGCCAGCTATCCTGAGGGAAACTTCGGAGGGAACCAGCTACTAGATGGTTCGATTAGTCTTTCGCCCCTATACCCAGGTCGGACGACTGATTTGCACATCAGGACCGCTACAGACCTCCACCAGGGTTTCCTCTGGCTTCGCCCTGCCCAGGCATAGTTCACCATCTTGAATTTTGTGAGCTCCTTGTGTATTTTAGATATTAATCCTTTATCAGATGAATAGTCTGCAAATATTTCCTCCCATTCTATCAGTTGCCTCTTCATTTTGTTGAGTGTTTCCCTTGCTGTGCAGAAGATTAAAAGCTTGATGTATCCCCCCCCCAAAAAAAGATTCATTTTTAATTATCTTTATATACAGAAGATCGACTCTATTACTAAGTAATGATTTCAACAGTTTGCACCTACGCACACACAGAAAGTATAAAGTACTATTTGAAGACAAGTTTTACCATTATTTCTCATAGTACAACTCATTAAGGACAGAGGTCCTACATGGGGAGCAAGTGCACAGTGACTCCTATTATTGATTTAACAATTGACACTCATTTATGATGTCAGTGATCATCTGAGGCTCTTTTCATGAGCTGCCAAGGCTATGGAAGCCTTTTGAGTCCACAAACTCTGTCAGCATTTAGACAGGGCAATAAGCAAAGTGGAAGTTCTCTCCTCCATTTGGAGAAAGGTACCTCCTTCTTTGATGGCCCCTTCTTTCCACTGGAATCTCACTAACAGAGATCCTTCATGAAGATCATTTTTTGCCACAGTGTCTTGGCTTTCCATGCCTGAAATGCTCTCATGGGCTTTTCAGCCAGATCCTAATGCCTTAAGGGTTGATTCTGAGGCCAGAGTGCTATTTAGGTCATTTGCCTTTCTATCAGTTTGCTGTGTGGCCTGCTTCCCATGTTGGATCATTCTCTCCTTTTTATTTATTTATTTATTTATTTACAGGCAGAGTTGATAGTGAGAGAGAGACACACAGAAAGGTCTTCCTTTTTGCTGTTGGTTCACCCTCCAATGGCCGCTGCGGTCGGCGCATCTCGCTGATCCGAAGCCAGGAGCCAGGTGCTTCTCCTGGTCTCCCATGCGGGTGCAGGGCCCAAGCACTTGGGCCATCCTCCACTGCCTTCCCGGGCCATAGCAGAGAGCTGGCCTGGAAGAGGGGCAACCGGGATAGAATCCGGTGCCCCAACTGGGACTAGAACCTGGTGTGCTGGCGCCGCAAGGCGGAGGATTAGCCTGTTAAGCCACGGCGCTGGCCTATATGATCCCTTTGACACTTAATCCTATCTATATGATCAGTTACACACTTAATATAATCACTTTAACATGTAAGGTGGGATTAGTACCTGACTGGCAAAGCTTAGTAAAAGAGTTGCACCCAGACCCTAGGACTCTGGTGGAATGTAATACCTTTCTATTAGAAAACTAGCTGTCCTTGGAAAAAACAAACCCCTGGTGTTTTATACGTCCCTATTAGACATCGAGCACATGACTGTGTGCTCAGGACTGCTAATCACAGAGACAAGACCAATCACACCATAAATCCAGATGGGCAATCAGCAACCCACCATAAACACTAGTGACACACTTGCTGGGTAAGGCTCAGCACACCCAGGGGGCACAAATAAATTACATAAACAGTGGCCCAGGCTCACATGTCACCTCCTTCCATTGCACTCATGCTCCACTTTGTACCTATGGCCCACTGATGGACGAAGATAAAACTTAGCCTTGGTTGCCAGATGGGTTTGCTTGGTATGTAGATTTAAGCCAAAAATGGACTTCAGTAAAGGAAAATCCTTCCAGAGGGAGAGCTATGTGTGCTGATAGAATTTGGCATTTCCTTTAATTCTGTAGGTGGTCAACAAATCATAATGATATTGACAGTATCTTCGGCATTGTGATGAATAGAACTCATAAATATTTTTAATTTAAATTGTTATTTATGCCTATCCCTACTTTGAAATTATCAATGATTACATTTTATTATTTAAGTTATTAATAAAGAAGTACATATTTATTGTCATAAAGTTATGGGTGGTTTCTTTTTAAATTTTTTATTTATATAAGGTAAACAAATTTCATGTATTTCATATATACAGATTTAAGAGCATAGTGATTCTTCCCCCCATTTTCCCTCCTGCCCATGATCCCACCCTACCCCTCCTTCCTTCCTTGTTTTTTCTTTTGATTTTTACAATAACATGCAAGCTTAACCCTCCACCAAATAAAGAATTCAACAAGTAGTAAGTAGAAAACCCACTGTCCCTCAAGAGTATACACAAGGGCTGTAAACAATAATCAAATCTTAAAATGTCAGCTTCCCTCATACACATTATAAGTGGTTTATAATCATAATTTTTTTTTTTTTTTTGAGAGGCAGAGATACTCAGACATATAAAGTTAGCTCCCATCTACTGGTTCACTCCCCAGATGTCTAGAGCTAAGCCAGGCTGAAGCTGGGAACAGGAAACTCAATCCAGGTCTCCCTTGTGGGTGGCAGGGACCCAACTACTTGACCTGCTGCCTCCCAGAGTTTGTATCAGCAGGAAGTTAGAACTGGGAGTTGGACCTAAGACTTAGATCCAGGGACTCAGACACGGGCTAAGGTTGTACCAACTGGTGACTCAGCTACTAGGTCAAACACTTGTCTCAATCCCATACTTTTAATTTATTATTGAAAAGCATTACTTTGAGAGGAAATTGACTGGCTTCTCACACTGCTGAAGGAGTCACAGCACAGAAATGTTCGTGAACACTGTGCCACAGAAACTCATACAGAGCTGCCTACAGTCCTGGAGTCATGCCAACACCACCCCAGAGGAGAGAGGGTGGCAGACAATAAACTCAGGGTCAGGATGGAGAAGTGAATGCCGGAGCTCTACGCTATGGAACACTAAAGATACACATGCTAAATACAACTTCTTCTCCAAATGACAGCCGTGCGTGACAATGAATAGGAACACAGCAAGAGCTTTAGTACAGTATAATTCAGGAAAATTTCGGACAGTCACACACACAAAACAGTGCTATGTAGCTTTGTATGTTGGTATTTAGAAAATATAAACATATTGGAGAACATATATTAATAACACTCCACTTTAGGAGGCTGGGGTTAGGGTTAGGTATAGGACAAGAGAACAGGAGAACAAAGAAAACAGAAAAATGCACAGAATTAGAGGGACCTTAAATAAAATAGTGGCAGTAGTGTGTCGTGAACCAAGAAGTGTGTATGAGGGTACTTCGAAAAACTCACAGAAAATGAAGTTAAAAGCTAAGCTTATTTTGTTGCAAAAAAGTGTTCTTTCCTCTGATTCAAAATAGAGTTTACCTGAGTCAAAATCAAGGAAAAAAACCATAAGTTCAACAATAAGCAAAATGCAAGGCAAATGAAAAAGCAGGGAAACTTATGAAGAAAAAAAGGCAAAGGGGCCATCTTCTACTGCTTTCCTAGGCCAGTGCAGAGAGTTGGATCGGAAGTGGAACAGTCGGGACTTGAACTGGCACCCATATTGGATGTGGGTGCCACAGGCAGAGGATTAACCTACTGTGTCCCAGCGCTGGCCCCAGAGAGTTAACATGTTAATAGCATTTTTAATCATGAAAATGTCAGTTCTTTAACAGACTTTGGAAAATGAGTCAAAGAACATAAAAGTCACCCAAAACTTCACCATTCAGATATATTCCCTGTTTATACATTAATATATTTTAAACAGGTAAGAATTTAATGTTAGTAAATAGAACAAAAACATGCTCTTTGGGAATCTAAACATCAAGTTTAATTTCTAATACAAATGTTGGTGAAGGAATACATTTTTGAAAAGATGCAAAGGTTGAGTAAGTTTTCCAAAATCTGAGCAAGAAAGAAGTCTTGGTAGAAAGAGGCGGAGGGGCTGGTGTTGTGGTCCAGCAGGTTCAGCTGCTGCCTGTCAAGTTCACAACCTGTATTTGAGCCCCAGCTGCTCCACTTCCAATCTAGCTCCCTGCTAATGTGTTTGGGAAAGCAGCAGAAGATGGTTCAAGTGTTTGGGCCCCTGCCAGACACATGGGAGACCCTGATGGAGTTCCAGGCTCCTGGCTTCAGCCTGGCCCAGCCCAGACTGGCAGTTTTTTGGGAAGTGAACCAGCAGATGGAAGATTTTTCTCTCTCTCTCTCCCCCTCCCTCCCTCCCTCTCTCGTTTTCTCTTTCAACACCCCTTCCTCCACCACTCTGCTTTTCAAGTTAATAAAGAAATCTTTAAAAAGAATCAAACAAAGAAACGTGAGTGGAGCAAGAGCCACCCATATTTAACATTTATCTGTTGAACTTTTACCTTCACACCAGAAGCCTGAGGCATGAAGAAATTTCTGATAAACCACCAAGACTGTACAAGTTAAAATTCAAACCCCAGGGCTCTATCCCCAAGGTCTGGCTCCTTGGGGGAACTTTACTTCTCTGTCCCTGAGGTTCTTTGGAATGGGGACAATACAACTTTTTGGGTAGTGAGATGAGATGGGTATACTGAAAGCACTTGTAGCCATACCTAGCTCTTGATAATCACACTGTGAGTGATAGCTGTTGGCTTTGCAAACATTAGTGCCATAGTGGAACCACACTTTCCAAAAGCAGCCAGAAGCCCCTCACACCAGCGTGTACTGAATCAATATTTCAGATGCAGCTGCACACGTGACGTTCCTGCCCTCCAACTTTGGCTCAGTCGATTTGTTTCACACCAACATAGACGTAAGGGTACTTTAAAAAGTTCATGGAAAATGGAATTGAAAGAAAAATTTAGGTGTAGAAAAAATTGTTTTAAAAAGATTTATTTATTTATTTGGAAGAGAGAGTTAGAAAGAGAGAGGAGAGGCAGAGAGAGAGACATCTTCCATCTGCTGGTTCACTCCCCAGTTGGCCACAATGGCTGGAGCTCCACCTATCCGAAGCCAGGAGCCAGGAGCCCATATGCGATGCAGGCACTGCAGGCAGTAGCTTTACCTGCTACATCACAGCATTGGCCACCGAAAAATTTTGAAATCCATGCACAGGAAGGGTCTCCAAAAGTTCATGGGAAAATGTGTATGGCGAAAAAACTATGCATGGGCCGGTGCCATGGCTCACTTGGTTAATCTGCCTGCAGCGCTGGCATCCCATATGGGCGCTGGGTTCTAGTCCCAGTTGCTCCTCTTCCACTCCAGCTCTCTGCTGTGGCCTGGGAGGGTAGTGGAGGATGGTCCAACTGCTTGGGCCCCTGCACCCGTATGGGAGATGAGGAGAAAGCACCTGGCTCCTGGCTTTGGATCGGCGGAGCACCGGCCGTAGCGGCCATTTGGGGAGTGAACCAACAGAAGGAAGACCTTTCTCTCTGTCTCTCTCTCTCTCACTGTCTAACTCTGCCTGTCAAATAAAAAAAAATACAAAAACTATGCATGGATCTCCACATTTTTTTGCACCAAGCTGAATATATTTTAATTCTATTTTCCTACAAGCTTTCAAAAGTACCTTGGTACTGTGGTCACCATCAGAACTATTAAAAATAATGATCTCCCTGCTGGATAAACGTTTTATGTATAGATATCTAACAATGCTTCCTCCTCCTTCCTGAATTTTTACAGAGTAAAACATTTTCCATACTCAGTACACTGTTATAATGTTGACCTATGAAGATTTGTCAGGTTGGGTACTCATCTTTTTGGAACTGCAAATCACTTAATATGCTGTCAAAATAACTCAGAAAGATTAAGTATGGCCAAGAGCCCACGTCCGAATTTCAGAGTACCTGGATTCCAGCTCCTGATTCCCGCTTCCTGCTAATTCACACCCTGGGAGGCAGCAGTGGTGGCTACAATAGTTAGGTTCCTGTCTCCCACCTGGAAGACTTAGGTTGGATTCTCAGTTCCTGGCTTTGGTCCTTGGCTGTTGCAGGCAATTGGAGAATGAACCAGCAGACAGGACTGGTCTGTCTCTGTCTCTCAAATGAATTAATTAAAAATAAAAATAAGTAATCCTAGTGTATTAGTTTTTAAAAAATAAATCTATCTTTAAAAAAGAATAATAAATAAAATTAAGAGGCAGAGTTACATACGGAGGGAGGGAGAGACAGAGAGAAAGAGATCTTCCATCTGCTGGTTCACTCTCCAAATGGCCAGAGCTGAGCCCTTTGGAAGCCAGGAGCCAGGAGCTTCTTCCAGGTCTCTCACGTGGGTCCAGGGGTCCAAGGACTTGGTCCATCTTCTACTACTTTCCCAGACCATGAGCAGGGAGTTGGATAAGAGGAGCAGCCAGGACATGAACCGGTACCCATATGGGATGCCACAGGTGGAGGTTCAACCTACTATGCCACAGTGCTGGCTCCACAGTATATTAGGTTTGGTTTGTTTTTAATATTTGAGAGGCAGAGAGAGAGAGATCCCATCTACTGGTTCATTCCTCGAAGCCAGAAGTCAGGAACTTAATGCAGGTCTCCCTCAGGGTGGCAGGGACCCCACAACTTGACCTATCACCTCTCAAGGTGTGCATCAGCAGGAAGCTGGAATCAGGAGCAGAGTCAGGACTGGAACCCAGGTGTTCTGTAAGGGTCATGGGCATCCCTACCAGCGTCTTCACTATTAAGCCAAACGCCCAGGCACACTAGTTTTTTGTTGATACAGTAACAAATTACCTAGAACTTAGTGACTTCAAAAATAGAAATGAGTAAGTTAATATCCTAAGGTTTCTGAGGCCAGAAGCACGAAATGAAATGAAATAGAACAGAACTCACTGGGCTGAAGTCAAGGTGCCAGCAGGGCGACATCCCTTCTGGTGGCTCCCAGCAGATAAAAATGTCTCCTGGTCTCTTCCAGAGGCCTCTTGCATTCATCAGCTTGTGGCTCCTTTCCAAACCAGCCATGCTGGGCTGAGTCCTTCCACGCCTTCGTCTTCCTGGCTCTCTCTTCCAGTTTTTTTCCATTTGTAAGGACGCTTGTGATGACATTGGGCCCACCTGGATAGTTCCGTCTCCTCTCCCTACCTTAACATCAGCTGAATAGCAACTCTGAGTTGATCAGCAACCTGTATTCCTCCTTACCATATCACCTCAGGGGTTTACAGATTCGGGGGAACATGGCATGGCTGTATTCCAGAGCTGCTACAGACTGAATGTTTGCATCACGCGTTGAAACAGAACTCCAGCGTGATGGTAGGAGGTGGGACCTTGGGGAGATGAGCAGGTAATGAGGGCACAACCCTCACAGATGGGATGAGGCTTCTTATGCAAGGAAGCCCAAACTCCTTCATCCCTTCTGCCATATGGAGACCCAGCAAGAACACGGCTGTTCGTGGAACAGGAAGTGGGCCCCCCAACACTCTGAATACACCAGTGCTTGGGTCCTGGCCTTCTCAGCTTCCAGAACAATGAGAACTAAACTTCTACTGTTTAGAAGCCATCCCGGCTACAGCATTTTCCTAAGAGCAGCCCGCACAGACCAGGCCAGGGGTCATTACTCTGCACACTGCGCCTAGTAAATGACGAAGACCAAATGAGATAAAGGCTGCAGACAGCTTAGTGGAGTTCAATGTCTCCGTAGCTGGGAATGGCCACCTTGGGCCGCCTTCCGCTGCTTTCCAGGCGCATTAGCAGGGAGCTGACTGGAAGTGGGCCAGCCAGGACTCAAACCAGTGCCCACATAGAATGCTGGTGCTGCAGGCGGGGTTTTAACCCACTACAGCATAGCGCTGGCCTCATAAATTTCTTTTAATTCCATACTCCACGAACTTTTTGAGGTATCCTCATAGACTATTAAAAAATGGTAAAGAACCCAAATGTCTAACCATAGGAAAGGGTGAGTGAAAAGCAAGTTTTCCTTCCTCCTGCCCGGAGCCTTACACTCTCGCTTGCCTTCCCAGAGACACCTGCAGTTCTTAGCGTCTCAGGTGCCCTTGCAGTTTTCTACCCATGAACACTGAACATGAACGCACGAACAATGGTGGTACATTCCACTCTTGCCCTTGCTTTTGTCACTCACCTCCCAGCTTTTCAGAAGCTGCTGGGACCACGTTCAAGTTCACTTGGAAGTATTCTGAGATCTACTTTTGTATTCAAAGCAGAGGAAACCCAAGATGGCTTTAAAAGCTGCTTGCTTTCAGCCACAAATTCACAGGGGATGAGTGTGATTAGCAACGTTTAATTTATAAATAGATGGAATAACAAACACCATAAATGTGTGTGGTTGGAAGGAAGAGGAAACCACCACCACCATCACCATCAAATAAGAACTAATAGATCTTTCAAAAATGTAACCAAGCTTGCAGTTCATGCTCAGAAAATAGCACTTCTGGGATTCCACAGGAGGTTCTTAGCAAAAGCAAGAGTGCAGAAGAGCCACCTCTCTATTCTATTAACAGGGGACATGCGCGGGGGGACCTCCTTGCAAAGGCCCACGTTATAATTTTCCCTCTGAGACTTAATGTCCAACTTGCAAAACACCCTTGTGAAATTACTCCAACCCCTTACCGAGGAAGTACACGTGGGCCTGTGCAGCCTGCTGGGTTAGTGCTGGTGACATGGAAGGGATACGGTGGCCTGGAAAGTGAGGGTCTGTCCCACCTCACCTCTTCCCAGGTTTCAGAAAAGGGATCCCAGATCCTAGATGAAGACAGCGGGCCAGGCCACGTGGGGACACACTCCTGACAGAACAGATATAAGAAGCTGTTCACCTAGTGGCTAAGAATCTATTGCAGAATCAGTTTCAATCAGGACACCACAGTGTACTGATCTGGAATGGGTACTCTCTCTCTCTGACTCAGTTTTCTTATCTATAAAATGTGGGTAAGTAGGAATGCCTCCCTGAGAAGACAGGGACCATTCTGTGACAAAATGTGTATAACAAGGCCGGCGCCGTGGCTCAACAGGCTAATCCTCCGCCTTGCGGCGCCGGCACACCGGGTTCTAGTCCCGGTTGGGGCACCGATCCTGTCCCGGTTGCCCCTCTTCCAGGCCAGCTCTCTGCTGTGGCCAGGGAGTGCAGTGGAGGATGGCCCAAGTGTTTGGGCCCTGCACCCCATGGGAGACCAGGAGAAGCACCTGGCTCCTGCCATCGGAACAGCGCGGTGCACTGGCCGCAGCGCGCTACCGCGGCGGCCATTGGAGGGTGAACCAACGGCAAAAGGAAGACCTTTCTCTCTGTCTCTCTCTCACTGTCCACTCTGCCTGTCAAAAATTAAAAAAAAAAATGTGTATAACAAACTCGGAATGGCACCTGGCATATTGTGAGAGTGCAATGAATGTTTACCCCACCCTTTAGATCGAGTGGTCTTCAAAGTGGGCTCGGGCACCTGCCCCTGGCTGATCCTCACCTACGCCAGGAATCCTCGGGCCTCCAGGCCTTTACACCTGCAGCTTCCTATGCTTCCCATGCTCTTACCATCATCTGCCAGGCTCAGTCCCACACCAGGTCTTGCTCAGATGTCACCTTCACAATGGCATCTTCCCTCATCACCCAAGGTCGCCCCCTACTCTCCTTCTCTGCTCAGTTTTTCCCCAAATCTTCTGTCACCATCTCCTATGCATCATATTTTTCTTATTTTTAAAAGTCTACCTGCCTACTTTCACCACACACACACACACACACCTATATTACTCTGTGAGAGCAGATATTTTTGCTTTGTTTACTGATGTATCTCCAATACCCAGCACAGGGCTGGCCTACTGCAGGTGCTCAATAATAATCAAAACAGTCTGTAAATGACTATCTCACAATGCACCCAGTCTCCTATTAAGGCACATTTAGACATGAATGCTGCTGCTGTTTTTTGCTGTAGAAAACAATGGTGTGAGGAACATTTACAAATATAGATGTATAAAAGATATAAATAAAAAATATAGACACATATATATTCCCTGTGCACATGAATTTATCTAGAACTCTGGGTTATAAATTTTTAAAATTTATTTGACAGGTAGAGTTATAGACAGTGAGAGAGGGAGACAGAGAGAAAGGTATTCCTTTTGCCGTTGGTTCACTCCCCAAATGGCTGCTACAGCCGGCGCTGCACCGATCCGAAGCCAGGAGCCAGGTGCTTCCTCCTGGTCTCCCACGTGGGTGCAGGGTCCCAAGCACTTGGGCCATCCTCCACTGCCTTCCTGGGCCACAGCAGAGAGCTGGACTGGAAGAGGAGCAACCGAGACTAGAACCATATGGGATGCTGGCGCTGCAGGTGGAGAATTAACCTAGTGCGTCACGGCGCCAGCCCTGAACTCTGGATTATAAATTAAGCACGCCTTTAATTTGTAGCTATTGCCAATCAACCCTCCGAACTGATGTGTTTTTATTTCCACTTGCAAGATGTGAAATTCCCATTTCATATTCTTTTTTTTTTATTAAACTTTTATTTAATGAATATAAATTTCCAAAGTACAGCTTATGGATTACAATGGTTCCCCCCCAAAAAAACTTCCCTCCCACCCACAACCCTCCCCTTTCCCGCTCCCTCTCCCCTTCCAATCACATCATGATTCATTTTCAATTCTCTTTATATACAGAAGATCAGTTTAGTATATATTAGGTAACGATTTCAACAGTTTGCCCCCATATAGTAACACAAAGTGAAAAAAAATACTGTTGGAGTACTAGTTATAGCATTAAATAAGAGTGTACAGTACATTAAAGACAGAGATCTTACATAATATATATTTTTTAAAAAAATTAATTTTCTATGCCATTTCATATTCTTGACAATACTCAGAATCATCAGAGTTTTTACTTTCTGCCTGAGTAGACAGAATATTTAATTTTAATTTTAATTTATGTTCACCTGATTATCTGTGAGTTTGAACATCTTTTTGGGTGCTTACTGATCATTCTGATTTTTTGTGTTAATTTACCCGTTCCTATCCTTTGCCCACACTTTTTTTTTTTTTAAAGATTTATTTCTCTGAAAGGTGGAGTTACAGAAATAAAGGGAAAGTCAGAGAAATCTTCCATCCACTGGTTTACTTCCCAAATGGCTGCAATGGCCTGGGGCTGGGCCAGGAGCCTTGAACTCCATCCAGATCTTCCATGTGTGTGCTACCTGGGCCATCTTCCACTGCCTTCCCAGGTGCATTAGCAAGGAGTTACATTGAAGTGGAGAAGGTGGGACTCGAACCAGTGGTCTGATAACCCACGAATGACCCGCTGTGCCCCAAGGCCAGCCCTGTCCACACCTGTCACCTATTCTGGACAACAGCCTTTCTTTGTCAGTGACATGGGTAGCAAACGTCTTCTTCAGTCTTTCTTTTTAACAGTGATTTTTGATCTACACGAGCTGGCACTCCATTTCTTAAAGGCAAATTATCCCGTTACTTATTAAAGGTGTTTAGAACTTTTCTTACATACCAAGATTTAAAGTACATTGTGGGAAAAAATACACAGGTTTTTGTTTTTGAGCAAAATATATTCTTTAAAAAAAGATTTTATTTATTTATTTATTTGAGAGGCAGAGTTACAGACAGTGAGAAAGAGAGACAGAAAGGTCTTCCACCCGCTGTTTCACTCCCCAAATGGCCACAACAGCCGATCCAAAGCCAGGAGCCAGGAGCTTCTTCCAGGTCTACCACACAGTTGCAGGGGCCCAAGCAACTGAGCCATCTTCTACTGCTTTCCCGGTCATAGCAGAGAGCTGGATCGGAAGCGGGAGCAGCCGGGACCCAAACCAAAGCCCATGTGAGATGCTGGTGTGGAGGCAGAGGATTAATCTACTGCACCACAGTGCCGGCCCCAAGATCTATTCCTATCTTACAGAACACCAGTCTACTGTGCTCAGATCTGGGGAAACCATTTTGCAATAAATAGGAAAAAACAAGAGACTTTGGAGCAAGGCAGAGACATGACAGAAGCAGCACAGGATTGGAGAATACCTCTGGCCTCTTTTTATGTGGGAAATGTTGCCTCCACCATCTTGAGTTTACATAGTTGTTCAAATACTCTTAATTTGTTTACACAGCAGTTGAATTTATCATTCCGTGTGACGTTCTTGTTTTAGCAAAACACTTGACTAGGCTGACATCATTCGTATGCCACTCCAGCAAGGAGCTCAGTGGGGCTTGGGAAACCCCTTTCCAGAAACCCCCTGGTTGGGAATTCTTCATGCCTAACGTCACATGCGGGAGACTTGATGTAGCCATCACAGTCACGGTCACGTTACTCTAAAGGATCTGCCATTGGGAAAGAAGTCATGGAATTGGTCACCTTTGATGATTACCCACTGATCATTCACCGCTTAAACTCCAGTGTGTCAGAGGCTGCGATGCGCCCCAAATTCCTTTCCTCAGGTTGTCAAGGAAACACTCTACATTCTTCGCCAAGTCTGATGCTTTCAAGATAGGAAAAGTGAGCAGTGATTCTTAGCATCAGTTCTGATTCCCTCCTTCGGACTCCCCTGCATCTCAGATTGGACAATGCTGGGAATTTACACGACCTTCAGTTTCCTCAATGATTTCCACCTACTATCTAGCTTCTATTCATTTTTTATTTAAAAATTTTTTTAAATTCATTTTTTATTTAAAGATTTACCCATTTATTTGACAGGCTGAGCCACAGACAGAGAGGGAGAGACAGGGAGAGAGAGAGAGAGATCTTCCATCTGCTGGTTTACTCCCCAAATGGCCACAATGGTCAGAGCTGGGCCGATATGAAGCCAGAAGCCAGGAGCCTGCTCAGGGTTTCCCATGTAGGTGCAGGGGCCCAAGGATTTGGACTATCTTCTGCTGCTTCCCCAGGCCATCAGCAGGGAGTGGGATTGGAAGTGGAGCAGCTGGAACTCGAACTGACACTGGTAAGAGATGGCGGTGCCACAGGCGGATGCTTAATCTACTATAGGCTCCATCTTCTATTCATTTTAATACAACTCTGGATCCTGGATTACTGGAGTTAAAAGCAAGGTTCTCCAAGCAGTGTTAGTTGGATAAAAAGTACACCTTATTCAGAGCGACAGCAAAGGTGCAATAAGAATAAAAAGTAATTTAGTTGTAATACAGACTATTACCTTCTCAAGTTTCATAATTATTGATAACTTCTGATGAAATGTAAGTAATCCAGATAAAGACAATGAGAAATTACTAAGACAATATGAGAAAAAACTCAGGACATAATTTTAAAGCATTCAAATTAAATACCTATAGCTTCACACGTGTTTAAAAAAATAACTACGATAAATTAGCTGATGCACAATTAGGAACAATGGTGTGTTTCACTACCAAATACTTGCTTTAATATTTTATCATCATCCTGTAAACCTTCTCTTTTAGGTAATAAAACAGCAACAATTACATCCCTCTGCTGATAGATTTAGCTACTGAGAGATTTATTATAGACAGTAAAAAAGAGCCAAATTAGAAAATTAATTTTAATATCATAGCACTTCTAACTCCAGGAACATGTCTGGTGTTTAAGCTTCTCTCCCATCACGTTGTACTAGTTGAATATGTCATCACTCTCTTTCTCTTTTCATCTTGTTGCTAAACTTGTGAAAAAGGTTGTTTCACTCAGCAGGAAACAAATCCTGTTTTACAACGTGGGGTCTCGTCTCTGGCCAGGCGACGCTGGAAGAACCGCAAAGGCACTCCCACACCCCAGGGAGAGGCCAAATGGCGGCTGCCAGGGCTGCGGGATCTCTGAGAAGCACATATGGAAATTCTTAGATGCGCCGTATACTCTAAATAGCATCACCTCGAGGAAACCTCCCACTGAAAATTGAAAAATCTGACAAATTTAGCAGACTACTAAGTTATCATCAGGCCTCCAGGAAGCAGTTTCCTGTACTCAGACTCCACTAGATGAGTCACCTCTGCAAAACTGGAAAACTAAACTATAGAATGTAATATAAAAGCACATACTCCTTTCCTTTTTTTTTTTTTTTTTTAAAGATTTACTTCTTTGAGAGGCAGAGTTACAGAGAGGGGGATCTTCCATCTGCTGGTTCACACCCCAAATGGTTGCAACATTTGGAGCTGAGACACCCCAAGTGGCTGCAACAGCCAGAGCTGGGCCAGACCAAAGCCAGGAGCCAGGGGCTTCCTTCGGGTCTCCCACGTGGGTGCAGGGACCCAAGCTCTTGGACCATCTTCTACTGCTTTCCCAGGCCATTTTTAGGGAGCTAGAGCGGAAGTGGAGCAGCGAGGACTTGAACCGACACACATATGGGATGCTGGCGCTGCAGGCATGGCTTAGCCTACTACGCCATAGCACCAGCCTCTCCTTTCCTTTTCTGTAGTGTCTTCTTCCAGTGTAAACTGAAATAATAAAGCTTCATATTTATAAATGACATCAGTGTTTAGGAAAAGCAAAGTATGGGCAAGGGAAGAAAGTCAACATTTTTTGTTTATAAACTCTGTATTCATTTATTTGAGGGGCAGGTGGGAGTTAGAGAGAGAAGAATCTCTCATCCACTGATTCACTCCTGAAACACCAGAAGTAGGCAAGGCTGTACTGGGGCCAAAACCTGGAGCTGAGAACGCAGTCCAGGTCTTCCACATAGGTAGCAGGAACCCAATTACTCTGAACCATCAGCACTGCCTCCCAGGATTTGCACTAGCTGGAAGCTGGAATCCATTAAAAGCAGGAGCCAGAAATCTAACCGAGGTACTCCAGTGTGGGACATTGTGGGCTTCCTACACCACCCCTGCCCCCAGGGTTTTTTAAGAAAGGATATAAAGAAAATAGTTTAGTAAAGTACAGAAAAAAAGACTAGTTAAAGTTTTTGGCAGCTACGTCTGATAATAAAGGAGGGTCACATATATAAGATGACACTGCAAAGGGCTGGTGTTGTGCCCTTTGGGGACATGGGCATCCCATATCAGAGTGCTGAGTCCCAGGTGCTCTGCTTCAATCCAGCTCCCTGCTAATGCAGCTGGGAAAGAGTGGAGGATGGAACAAGTACTAGGGTCCTTGTCACCCACGTGGGACACCTGGATGCAATTCCAGGCTCCTGGTTTCAGCCTGGCCAGTGTGACCATATGGGGAGTGAAACAGTGGATGGAAAATGTCTCTCTATCTCACACTCTTTCTCTCTCTCTCTCTTCTCTTTTTCTATCTGCCTTTCAAATGCATAAATAAATAAATAAGACTACAAGAAAATGATCTGCAAACCACAGATCACCTAAGTGTTTATAAAAAGCCGTGGTCCGGGCATATATGAACTGCATTCAAGGTTAAAGGAAACTAAAAGTGATCTCCTTTTCAGAGTTGGTAAAATAACCCCCCAGGGATGGTTCTTGTTATTGGAGGAAAATAGATCCTGTCTACCCTCTTTGGTCTAGTGTGGATTTCTCTGCTCCTGTGCCTGAGGCTCCTCTGGTCAGGGCTACCCCTTCAGAGTGCATATTACATACAGGGCACTGGCCGCTGGGATACGATTGTACCTGTGCAGGAGAAAGCCGTTCCTCTCCCTGGTATGGCTGTGTCATGGGTTCACACAACCGCTCTTGCATTCAGGCCCTTCCTCATTTTCTCTCTCCCTCCTGCTTGGGGCTCACAACTTTTTTCCCCCCAGCAGTAATTTAGATTCTGAGTGTCTGAAAAATAGGATATAGTCTTTTTCCTTGAGGAGCTCGCTGTATGGCAGAAAATAACTATAGGGAAACAACTGAATATAAAGCAACAGAACACATTTCTCTCCTACAATAACAACGGTTGGAAATAATAATATCCAGCATTATCTCAAGCGTGACAATCAGAGCACTGAGATACTACTGCTACAGCTCACACTGGGAACAGATTTGCTGGAGGACAACTGGGGACCAAGGAACAAAAGTCTGCAAAAAACACAGCAGTCTGTTTCAGCAAGTCCATGGCTCATGGCCACCCCACGAAAATGAACACACAAGCATGAAGGATGCTTGCACAGATACATATATATATATGTATGTATATAATAACTATGTATACATATATATAGTAATATTTGTTGTCACAGTGAAAACACTGCAGTGGGACAGATGATGGGTTATAATAATTTTGTTACACTCACACAATAGACTGCCATTATCACCACTATTGAGGCTATAGATTTTTATGTAGGGTTGAAAACACACTTTTGATACAATGAGCAAAAAAAGCAGGTTATAAATGTAATGCAGATGTGATGAGACTGGCACTTTACCAGTGAGTGTTTTCCTACAAAACTCAAACCTTAGTCTAAGCATGGGAAAAACATTAAATTCCAGGGGTGTGGGGGGGTATCCTGTACCTGACCAAATACTCCAAGAAGATATGAGAACCAAAAGTAATAGAACATCCTGCATGGGCTTCAGGAAAAAAACTAGTTAAAAACGAGGGAAATCTAAATAGCCCATGGTCTTTAGTCAGTAATGTACCAACATTGCCTCACTGTAACAATGTATCATACTAATGTAAGATATTAATAACCTAAAGGATAAATATGGGAACCCTGTAAGGTTTGTAATTTTTAGATTTAGTCTAAAATTTATTTTAATTTTTTAGATTTTGGATCAAAAATTATTTTAGATTTATAGAAAAATTACTCTGTTCGGCTTTGTAATTCCATAAATGCTAAAATACGGTATATTTAATAAACCAATATACTACAAAGTTTTTTTAAGTTTTCTGTTTTTTTCCTTTAAAATTTTTATCTAATTAAAACCATTTTCATAGGTACAACTTTAGAAATATAGTGGTTTTTTTCTCCCCACACCCACCTTCCCACCCCTACTCCCATCCCACCACATCTTTCATCCCATTCTTCATTAAGATTCATTTTTAATTAACTTTATACACAGAATACCAACTCTATATTAAGCAAAGATTTCAACAGTTTGCACATACACACACACAACGTAAAAAGTACTGTTTGAGAACAAGTTTTGCAGTTAATTCTTATAGTACAACTCATTAAGGACAGGGGTCCTACATGGGGAATAAGTGCACAGTGACTTCTGTTGTTAATCTAATCTCTTATTTATGATGTCAGGCTCTTGCCATGACTTGCTAGGGCTATGGAAGCCTTTTGTGACCACAACTATGAAGTATCTTTGAAAGGTACATATTTACAATCTATAAGCACAACAGAAAGCATCGAAGGAAATACAGCACGGTGTTAATTGTTTTCAGTTAGGTTTACTGAGGCATAATTTACAAATGGCAAAATGTCTTCTTGTTAGGGGTGTTGTTTGTTTTGACTAAACACGTACAGTTGGATAACTACCACCACAGTCAAGCTACTCTAGCCATCCACCCTCATGCCTACTGCAGCACAACCCCTGGCTGACAACCACTGTCTATTTCCCTACAGGTTTTGCCTTTGCCAGAATGTCATATAAATATCTAAGATGAACCCCACTAATTACAATGGTTTCTCCCCTAGATTATGGGGCTATGGGTAACAATCTCCTTATTTTTGTTGTCACAATTATCTTCATTTTCTAATGTCTTATGTAAACATTATTTTGGCAATTTAGAAAGATAAAAGTCAAAAGGCATTGTGATAGGTATTACAATAAGTGAGAAGATAAAACTGGTAGAGTACATATGAGAGAATGTTAAGCTGTTTAAGTTGCAGGAATACTTTGCCAAGTTAATTTTGAGAGACAACAGAAGTGAAAAAATGAGCTCTAGGATTAGATAAAGCTCCGTAAAAATCCTGTGCCACTGACCAGTTGTGTGACCTTGGGAAGGCTATTTTGTATCCTTTCCCTTAATATGCTCATCTTATTTTTAAAAATTTTTTGTTTGTTTTCTTATTTTTAAATTTTTAATTAGTTTTAACATATTCAATGTGATCTGCAGATACAATTCTAAGAACATAATGAGTTCCTTCTTCCCTCCACCTCTCTTTTCTTCTCCCTTTTTTTGTTAGTTTTTGAGATAATATATTTTAAATTTATGCTACAGTAAAAAGGCTTAATATTTCACCAAATAGGAAGTTTAACAAGTAACAAGTAAAAAGACCTAGTGGGAATATAGACAATGGCTATAAACACCAATTGAATGGAAAAATGACCATTTCACCCACATACAGTAAATTTTAAAGTAATCACAGATCATTAAAACTAATATGCTCATTTTAAAAATAAGGTTAAAAATAGTATCTGTCTGATGAGTTTGTTGAAAGGCTTGGATAAGACTGGTGGTGGGTGTTTAGCTCACATGCGGGTTGACACGCCTGTTTCCCACACTGGGATGCCTGGGTTTGACTCTTGGCTCTGGCTCCTGACTCCAGCTTCCTGCTAACACAGACCTGGGGAGGCTGCCATGAGGGCTTGGGTAAGTGGGCTCCTGTCACCCCCTGGGAGACCTGGATTGGGTCCCTGACCTCCCAGCTTTGGCCCCAGCTATTGTGGGCATTTGGGGAGTGAACCCATGATTGGGAGGTCTCTCTCTACCATTCACTTAAAAAAAACCCTGTAAATCATTGGTATTTATTTAACTTAAGCTGCTGAAATTACTCGTATTGTTTATTTGGCTATTCGCAATCCCATGAAGCTATTAGCACGGAGACTGTTACCTCTCTCTCCAGGCACTCAGACATGCAAGCAGAAGGTACTTAGACAGAATCACAAAGGACATTCTCCAAGGACAGAGAATGGCAAGTCAGGGTGGAAGACAGGGGTGCGGATCCCACAGAGTTCTTTCAGCGTCACCTTTGATGCCAGGTTCGTCTCCCCTTCCCTGCTCTCTCCTCACCATACTAGCAAAGCCTTTTATTCCTATCTCCCTTTCCACACTTATCACGAAGCATTGTCATCACCGGTTTACCAACTTTTCTCTCTCAGTCAGACTAGGAACTCCAATAGACTATGGTCCCTGCCTCCCTGCCAACCTTGGGGGAAGGTCCCATAATGACTCACACATCACAGGAAAGCAATGAGGCACTGAGAGGTTAAGTTATTTTTCCAACAGTGCGAAGCTGGGGCTGGGAGCTGAATCCAGGCTGGGAGCTGAACCCAGGCAAGCCCGTCTCCTGCCTAACACTAACGTATTAGAGTATAGAATAGACCAGCAGACCGTGAATACATACCCAGGGCCTTGGTCAAGAACCACTGCTGGTGAATTAGAGACCCAAGCCATCGCCCTAGGTGAGTACTGATCACAGGATGAACCACTCCACCTTCCCCAGGCATGTTTTGCATTCAATGCTTTTGCCTTCAGCACCTCTCCTAATCTTCACAGTGCCCTGAGGTAGGTAAAATCATCCCAGGCTTCACACTTTGGGAACCAGGGGCCCAGGCGGTGTAACTCGCCACAGGTGAGAGAGCTAGTTACATAGCAGGGTCAGAACTCTGCTTCTCCAACAAAAAGCCTTCAGGCCCTCCGTGCACGCATGCGCCTTATGATTGATCACCCAGTGACCTGGGGAATCCTTCTCCCTCTCTCTGAAGTCCTTCGTTCCATCAACTCCCAGGCAGCTCTGTGCTGGTGGATGAGCGCGGAAGGATCCTCACAAGGCAGAGGGTCGGCCATGCACTCTGAATGCGTGTAGGCCCAGAGGCTGTGCCCGTGTACTGACTGACCCACGCTAGGCCCCGGACAGCTAGCCCCTTCAGAATCTTCTCAGATGCTTCGCTTAGTCCTTCTTGAAAAGGAATCTGGCTGTGGCGTACAGTGCGGAGCGTGGGCTGCGCCACATCCCAGTTCCACTACTCTGTCACTCTAGCCAGAGCCTTGGCTCCAGCTTCATCCGCAAAGGCGATCATAGTGGCAGCCACCTCCTAGGGTTGTTATAAGGATTCAGAAGGTTAACTCATAGAAAGCACTTGGAATGATTTCTGGCACCGGACAAGAGCAGACTAAATATGGTACTGATACTTCTTCAAACAAGAACATCTAATATTTAAACTTTTTTTTCACTTTATTTCTTACTCTTTAAAATACCATTACAACTTTTTTTTTTTTTTTTTTTTTTTAAACTGCTTCAGGGAACCAGCATTGTGGCACTGCAGGTAAAGCTGCCACATGCAGTGCCCATACGGGCGCCAGTTCAAGTCCCTGCTGCTCCACTTTCGATCCGGCTCCCTGCAAAAGGCCTGGAAAAAGCAGCAGAGGATGACCCAAGTGTTTGGAGCCCTGCCACCCACACTGGGAGAAACAGAAGAAGCTTCCAGCTCCTGGCTTCAGCCTGGCCCAGCGTTGGCCACTGTGGAGTGAACCAGCAGATGGAAGATCTATCTTTCCCTTCTCTGCCACTTTCTAACTCTTGCAATTAATAATAATAGTAATAAAGACCTACATTAAATTGAAAATACAGTATTTCAGTCACACAATATACTCTTACTAAGTAGTTTGAAGATCTACTGCTGATAACATTATTTGTATGGAAAATAGACTTTCCATTCAGAAAACTATTTGCAATCGAAATTTTGAGGCATAATTTACCTGGAAGATAAGGAAGACTCATATTTAACATGCTATGTATAAAAACCATGATATCGAGCCGGCACCGCGGCTCACTAGGCTAATCCTCCGCCTTGCGGCGCCCGCACACCAGGTTCTAGTCCTGGTCGGGGCACCGATCCTGTCCCGGTTGCCCCTCTTCCAGGCCAGCTCTCTGCTGTGGCCAGGGAGTGCAGTGGAGGATGGCCCAAGTGCTTGGGCCCTGCACCCCATGGGAGACCAGGAGAAGCACCTGGCTCCTGGCTTCGGATCAGCGCAGTGCGCCCGCTGCAGCGCGCTACCGCGGCGGCCATTGGAGGGTGAACCAACAGCAAAAGGAAGACCTTTCTCTCTGTCTCCTTCTACTGTCCACTCTGCCTGTCCAAAAAAAAAAAAAAAAAAACCCATGATATCCCGATTGACCAGAATACATTTTTTTAAGTAAAACTTATTTTATGAGCAATTCATCTATTTCTATTGTCATAGCTGCCATGATCAGGTATCCCTGAAAAGCACAGGTCAGAGGTGAGGGGTCAACGACCTCTGTGCTGATTCTCAGGGTTTGGCCTTTGCAGTGAGATTCACAAGTGCTGCAAAATGAAGTAACTGGGCATTGTGCTGAGGGTTAAACCGCCACCTGGAACGCCTGCAACCCATACTGGAGTGCCTGGTCCAAGCATTCACTACTCTGATTCTCATCCAGCTCCCTGCAACTGCATCTGGGAAGTAGCAGATGATGGCCCAAGTGCATGGGCCCTGGCCACCCATGTGGGAGATCCGGAAAGAGTTTCTAACTCCTGGCTTTAGCCTAGTGCAGCCCTGGCTGTTGTAGCCATTTGTGGAATATCTCAGCAGAGGAAGGATCTCTCTGCTTTGCAAATAAATAAACCAATCTTTCAAATAAATAACCAGATTAGGCTTTACCATCCTCACTGGCTCCAGGGCTGAGCTCCCTGAAGGTGAGTTAATCAGCTGTGCGGCTCCAGTCTGCATGGCTAGAACACAAAGAGCAATAAAGTTAGATGTACAGGGAAGCCTATGCTACCAGCTACTGCTGCTCTGTCTCTCCAAATAAAGACGCAGTATGTTGCCTTGCAGAGCTGGTGAAGGCATTCATTTTTTAATTACTTTAAAAAATTATTTATATTTATTTGAAAGGCAGAGAGACTGAGAGAGATACAGACATACAGACAGAGATCTCCCAGCCAGGCCAGGCTGAAGCCAGGAGCTGGGAACTCAATCAGGGTCTCCTTGTAGGTGGCAGGGGCCCAAGCGCTTGAGGGTGACCATCAGCAGGAAGCTGCAGCGGGCAGCATAGCTGGGACTCAGACCCAGGCTGATGGGTGATGTGAGTGTCCCAAGCAGCATTTTAACCAGTAGTGTAGACTCAATTCTTTCCTCACAACCAAATATTTGCTAAAATTGCCAGTTTAGGATTTTAGGAAAATACAGGTTTCTCAGTTAAATTTGAATTTCAGATAATCAAGGAGTGCTTCTTTGGTATAACTATGTCCCAAATATTGCACCAGACATATTTACATGGATAAAGTGTTCCTTGTTTATCCGAAATTCAAATTGAACTCTTCACTCTGTACATAAACTGGCTTCCCTCTCTGTTGGGAGATGGATTATTTCTAGACATAACGCTGCTCTCTCTGCCTCAGGTTTTCATATTTTGAAGGAATACAAGTGTTCTGTAAAGAAAACATACCAATTTGTATTTACCTTCAAGATCCTGGAACCTGTCTGAATTTAAGAGCTACTAGTAATTCTCATTTGTGTTGAAATTGGGGAAGAAATCCAGCATATCAAGTAATTCTATTCCTTCTTGGCTCTAACAGAAATAAGCTACAAATTGCATTTTTAATGCATTTATACGCTTCTCAAAATAATTTCATACAAGAAGACACTGCCACCTAGAGATCAGAGACAGGTATGACTAAAATCAATTCTGATTTCCAATTCTGGAATAAGAAATCTGGGTTATGCCCATGCTTGATTTATTTATTTTTTTCCCAGAAGTCTTTTATTTAAGGAATACAAACTTCATACATTTCATAAATACAACCTTATGACACTTGATTTAATAAAACCATTTTGCCATTTGCCATTATATGAATCTAGGTTTGCTCATTTATTCATTTAGTTAAGAACATTTGCTAAACTTCTATTATATGCCAGATACTATGCTAGACTTTGAGAGTACAAAGATGTTTAAATCTTAGTTCCTTAATTGCATAGCTAAGAGACCAATAGAAAAGACAGAAAGATTACCAGATGCCATCCCAGATACCTTGCTTTTAGAATTAAAATGTAATTAAATATAACCCCATGGAGTATGTGTTTAGCCTAATGGTTAAGCCTGCATCCCATCACAGAATGCCTGAGTTCAATAACCACCTCTGCCTCTTTTTGACAAGATTTATTTATTTGAAAGGTAGAGTTACAGAGAGACAGAGACAGAGGGAGGGAGATCTTCCATCAGCTGTAACTGCTGCAGAGTTACAGATGGGGGGGGGGGGGATTGATTGATTGATTTACCATCAGCCGGTTTACTTCCCAACAGCAGGGCTGGGCCAGGCTGAAGCCAGGAGCCAGGAAACTCAACCCTAGTCTCCCACAGGGGTGCAGGGGCCCAAGCATTCAGGCTGCCATCTGCTGCTTTCCCAGGTGCATTAGCAGGGAGCTGCACTGGAAATAGAGCAGCTGGCACTGGAACAGGCACTCATATGGGATACCAGTGTTGCAGTCTGCAGCTTAACCCACTGTGCCACAGTGCCAGCCCCGCACCTCTGGCTCTTGACTCCAGCTTCCTGCTAATATGGACTCTGGGAGGTAGCAATGAAGGTTCAAGTTACGGGTTCCTGTCACCCATATGAGAGACCTGGATTAATTTTGTGGCTGAGTCCTGGCTTAGCCCTGACTGTTGTGTGCTTTTGGGAAGTGAACAAGTAGATGGGAACTTTTTCTCTTTCTCTCTACCCCGCCCCGTGTCATAAATAAATCAATAAAAAATTTACAAGTATGTCAAATAACCCAGTTTTATAAGGTATAAAACTCCCATCTATCCCAGTAAGATTGAAGGGTAGAAGGTGATTTGTAATTTCTCCATTTCCTCTGGACTCTGAGCTCCTGCCTCACGCGATGCAGTCCAGTGAAGGGACTACCTTCCTGCTCCAGACTGCTCACTCCTGTCCCCACCAAACTGCCCAAAGATGTGGAACAAGCCTTTTTATCCTGATTTCCACGATGATTCCTGTATAGGATGCGCTGGGCTTCTCGAGGATTTATCTTTGTGTTTGGAAGCCTGGAGTCGTGTATGCACGTTAGCACATGCCCGTGTTTGTGCCACTGCTAACAATTACAAATTAACAGTTTTCACTGCTCTCTTCAAACACGCCGGTTTTCCCACCATTAGGACTTGGATGTCTCTTAGCAGTAAGTCCCAAGCCCTACACATACCCTAGTGAAAGATTCTTCCACCTTTATCAGAGCAATTCAACTCTCTCAATCTCATACCCTCCAACTCGGCCTATGGACTGCCTGTGCATATGCAACTCTAGTGGTTACAACACTCTGTGTACAATGGATCACTTATCTAGACCTGTCCCAATTTCTGCTCCAAGAGTTATTTACCCATTCACAGGAATTATGCCAACTCTTAATTTAAAAGACAGATGGTAGTAGTTTGGGTTTTAAATAGTATTTTAACATTTCCTTGTGTGGGAGCCCTTCCTTTGCGTCTCTTCCTCCTCCTCACCTCTCCCTCTCTTTCCTCTCTTCTTTCCCCTTCCTCCCTCCCTCCCCTCTTCCCTCCCTCCTTCCTTTACTCCTCTTTTTCTACTGTATGCTGTCCCTGCAGGCACTTTGTAGCAGTCTTATGGTGCTCTACCATAATACTGCTGAACTTGGGCTAAAATTCACACAAAGGAGAGAAAACTAAAGGAACAGCTGTATTGTAATAAGGCTAATTTGCCGACCCATGGTATGAGGGAACTTCAAAGAGTATGTGGAAAATGGAATTAAAATGTTTATTTTGGTGCAAAAAAATTTTGAAATTTATGCACACATGGATGTTCAAAAAGTTTATAGAAAATGACTATTATGAAAAAATCCGTGCGAGGATTTCAATTTTTTTCATAGATTTATTTAAAATTTAGAGAGAGAGAGAGAGAGAGGAGAGAGAGATATCTTCCACCTACTGGTTCATTCCCCAAATGGCCCCAATGGCCAGTGCTGGACCACGCTGAAGCCAGGAGCCAGGAGCTTCATCCAAGTCTCCCACATTAGTGGAAAGGGCCCAAACTCTCAGGCCATCTTCTGCTGCTTTTCCCAGGCCATTAGCAGGGAGGTGGATAGGAAGTAGAGTATCTGGGATATGAACCGGCACCCACATGGGAAGGTGGCATCTCAGGCAGTAGCTTTACCTGCTATACCACAATGCTAGTCCCTCAAATATTTTTTCACCAAAATAAACTTAACTGAAATTCAACTTTTCCACAAACTTTTTGAAGTATCCTTATATTTTATTTTCTGATTTAAGCCTATAACAAAAGTCTTCCTGTGAGGTGGAGGGCTCCTGTGACAAGAACTTAATGACCAGCTATTAGAAGAATGAATCATCCTCGTATCTTGCCAATTATCATTCCATATCCTGTTAAATATTCTTGGCTTTAAAAGGGAAGTGTGAACTTGAAATGAAATTAAAACATGAATTTTATTGAATTGTGAACCATTATAAATTATAAACCACTCCAAATACTGAGTTACTTTAAAGAATCAATCAATTTCCTTAAGTTTGGAATGAGTTCCTTTATCAGCCCTGTTGGCAGGAAGAATAAGCAGGAGTTACTCTAAGAAAAAAAAGCCTAGGGCCGGCGCTGTGGCATAGCGGGTAAAGCCACTGCCTACAGTGCCAGCATCCCATATGGGTGCCAGTTCGAGTCCCGGCTGCTCCACTCCCATCCAGCTCTCTGCTATGGCCTGGGAAAGCAGCAGAAGATGGCCCAAGTCCTTGGGCCCCTGAATCCTTGTGGGAGACTTGGAGGTGGCTCCTGGCTTCAGATTGGCCCAGCTCCAGCCATTGCAGCCATCTGGGGAGTGAATCAATGGATGGAAGACCTCTCTCTCTCTCTCTCTCTCTCTGCCTCTGCCTCTCTGTAATTCTGTCTTTCAAATACATAAATTAAAAGAAAGAAAGAAAAGATAGCCCTTGCCTGGGCACCAGAGATGCCGCCTGACACTGTGACGGAGCCTACACTGTCAGACTTTGGCATTTAAAGGGAGACTGTCTGAAGTGACTTACTTTCAGAAATAGAATCAGGGCACAGGCATTTAGTCTAGCAGCTACCACGCCTGTGCCCCATGTTAGGGTGGTGGGGTCCGATTACTGGCCCTGTTCCTGATTCCAGCATCCTGCCAATGCAGACCCTGGGAGGCAACAGAGATGCTTCCAGGAGTTCCTGCTACTTCTCTGGGAGACCTGGATTGAGTTCCTGGCTTTAGCCCAGCCCTGCTTGTGGCAGACATTTGGGGAGTGAGCCACTAAATGGCAAGTCTCTTTCTGTCTCTGTGTCCAGCAATAATTTTTAAAGAAAAAACATAATTAGGGATTCATTCACAACATACATTTGCTGAGTATCTACTGTATGCCACATTCTCTGTGCTTAAGGTACAACATCAAACAAAACAGGTGTTCCCTCAAAGAACTTGCAGCCTAATAAGAAAGGCAGTTTATCCATGACCAAACACATAGGAATGTTGTAAATGTCTAAGTCTTTTTAACATTTTCAGGTCTCTTATTTATCCCTTGCTTGTTTTTCCAAAGCAAATAGCAGTAAAATACTTAAAATGATAAAAGCCTATGTGTTTACTATTGGAACTCTTATTAATGCCTACCATTTACATATTATTTTTAAATTTATTTATTAATTTGAAAGGCAGCGTTACAGAGAGGGAGATTCACTCCTCAAACGCATGCAACGGCGGGGGCCAGGAGCCAGGAGCTTCTTGCAGGTCTCCCCTGCGGGCCATCCTCTGCTGCTTTTCTCGGTGCATCAGCAGGGAGCTGGATCAGCAGTGGAGCAGTGGGAACTCAGACCGTGCTCACGTGGGATGTGGTATCACAGGCGGCGGCTTAACCCGCTGCGCCACAGCGCTGGCCCTACCCTGTACATCCTAGAGTAGACACGACATCGGGGCTCTCCTGACTTCTGGTCTGTACTCTTTCCATGATGCCAAGGCAGGCTTCTGTAGCAAGGGTGGCTCATGGCTCTCCATTCAGTGCTCCTGCTTTGAAGATCTGCAGTTCCCACCAGTTCTCAGAAGGCTCGTCATCCGGTCACCACTGGGGGAGCACTCAGGAGGCCTCGGTGCTGCGTCACACAGACTCCCTCTCAGCACCACCTGTAGAACAGGCGTAGCAGAGCTGTAGGGGCAGCCACAGTACAGCCTGGCTGCTGAAATAGCCTTAACCCTGCACGTCTCAGCCGTGCAGCCAGCCCGTATGAGAAGACACCACACTGCAGCCTCTTCCTCCTGACTGGGCTCCCTGTTTCTGCTCTTCTATAGAATAATCTTTTAGAAGTATAATTCAGACCATGCCATGCCTTAGTCCCCTCCAATGCTTACTCCTGTACTGAGAAAAACAGAAAACAAAAAACAACAACAAAAACCACTCAAAGTTCTTACCTTGGTTTTTAAAAAAACCCTTCCTGATCGGATTGCCTGCCAACCTTGGGGACTTCGTGTCACCCCATCTCCCCTTGCCCCTGCACTCCCGCCTGCTGCTACGCTGACCTCCTTGAAGCTCTCTGAGCATGCCCAGCTCCTTTCTGTTTCGGGCAAGCTCCCACTAGCTGTTTCTGGAGCCAGACTGCTTCTTGAGAAGCATGGAGCAGTGACCACCTTGGCCTAGGCACTCTGGTATCAGAGGAGAAGGAGGGGAGGAACAGTTAGCAAATGACAATGAATGGGTTTCCAAGTAAAAACAAAATCACAAACTGCAACAAAAGCAGACCAAGCCCCTGGTCTGCTCTCTGAGGACAAGTGATGACAAGCAGATGATTCCAAAGTGCTGCTTTGGACTGCGATCGCTGCCTTCCTCTTACAGCAAAACCTTCTTAAGGGGGAAGGACGATGCTGTCTGTAGCTCAGTCAATGAGGACACACAACAGGAGCTTTCCAGTTTCATTCATCACCTGTGCACCTTGCAGAGAAAGTCTTGATTGAAATGAGATGTGAAGAATATCATGATATGATGCTACTGAAAATTTTATTTCTTAAAACGATTTTATTTATTTATTTATTTATTTTGACAGGCAGAGTTAGACAGTGAGAGAGAGAGAGACAGAGAGAAAGGTCTTCCTTCCGTTGGTTTGCCCCCCAAATGGTGGCTACGGCTGGCACACTGCGCCGATCCGAAGCCAGGAGCCAGGTGCCTCCTCCTGGTCTCCCATGCGGGTGCAGGGCCCAAACACTTGGGCCATCCTCCACTGCCTTCCCGGGCCACAGCAGAGAGCTGGCCTGGAAGAGGAGCAATCGGGACAGAATCTGGCGCCCCAACGGGGACTAGAACCTGGGGTGCCAGCGCCGCAGGCGGAGAATTAGCCTAGTGAGCCGCGGCACTGGCCAAAGATTTATTTTATTTGAAAGGCAGAGTTAGAGAAAGAGAGTCAGAAAGAGAGAGAGAGAAAGCACTATCTTTCATTCGCTGGTTCACTCCCCAAATGGCCGCAACAACTGGGACAGGGCACCACGGTTAAGATGCCACTATATGGGCAAACTGTTGAAATCTTTACCTAATATGTACTAAACTGATCTTCTGTATATAAAGAGAATTGAAAATGAATCTTTATGTGAATGGAAGGGGAAAGGGAGCGGGAGGGGGGAGGGTTGCGGGTAGGAGGGAAGTTATGGGAGGGGGGAAGCCATTGTAACACATAAGCTGTACTTTGGAAATTTATATTCATTAAATAAAAGTTAAAAAAAAATGCCACTTGGACAGCCTGCATCCCAAATCAAAGCTCCTGTTTGGGTCCCAGCTCTATGCTGAACTGCAGCTTCCTGATAATGCACACTCTGGGAGACAGCAGCTAAGCTAAGCGCTCAAGTACTTTCGGTCTTTGCTACCCCCGTGGGAGGCAGAGATGGAGTTCCTGGCTCCTTGCTGCAGCCTGGACCTGCCTTGGCTGTTGCCGGGCATTTGTGGAGTTAGCAAGCAGAAGGAGGATCTCTTTTTCTATGTCTCTCTCTTTATTTTATTTATTTATTTTATGTCAAATAAATAAAAAAGTTCTGAAAAGTTGCTAAAAAAGTAAAATGTCAAAACCTAACCTCATCTATTCTGGTGAGTGGGCACATGCGTATCTGCTGTGTACCTTCCTTTCAAAAGCATTTCAGCATTTTAAAAACTGCAGTGTGGTGGGGAAGTCACTCCCAGTACGCAGGGGGCTCGGGCTTGTCTCGGCCCGGCGTCTCCAGTGCTGACGGCTCCCCATCAGCAAACCAAGAGGCATGCGGCGGCCCTGGGGTCCTTTCCTATCTCCTAGACCTCCCCCTCGCAGTCCCCACACGGATAAAAGCCACCCCGACCAAGGAATGAAATACGCATTTCTTCCCTCATTCGGGACAGATCCACCTCTCTCAACTCGCAGTTCCTCTTCCAGAGAAAGGTGGAAGAGCTGCCTTCAGCCAGACACCCAAGATGAGCCTCGCTCAGATTCGAAACGCAACCACAAGACCCGCCGCGAGGTTCAAAGGCAGTGACTACCCAGGGCCGAAGACAGCAGCTCTTCCCAGCAGCACACACAGAACGCTTTCCAGGTTGCCTAAATGGCCAAAGCTGGTTGAGCCTCCAAAATCCAAGCACCGCTGGAACAGCGAGGAAGGGTTGCTAAGGAGACGGTGCGGTTCTGCCTCCAGGTTTTCTCGAAGAGCATGCTGGGAATTGTAGTGCGTGGGGGCGGACGCGGAGGGGCGGGGCAGCTTCCGGCAGGGAAGCTACGTTTCCCGTTCCTACCTTTACCGCCACCCTTTAGTTCCCTGCTTCTGAGTTACAGAGCCTCAGATGAAACGCCCGGCCACGAGTCCTGTTTTCCACGGCTGCCCGAGTTACAGCTGACGGCACGACAGGAGACAAGCAATGCGGTGCCGACAGCAGGGACACGAGGGACGCCGGAGGGGCAGGAAGAGGCGGGGCTCCCGCGGCGCGCACGCAGACTCCGCCCCTTACGTCACTTCCGTAAACAAAGGGCACTGCGGAGGCGAGGGTACGGGATGTGACTCCGGCTGTAGATGTGGTTTCAGCGGTGGCTTCAAAGGCTACCGCATCTTTGCAGATTGAGGGAAGGGACCCGGATCCCCTTCTTCTTCGGGTATGTAGTCGTAGCAAAAGGACCCCTGCAGTATCCCCCTTTAGTCTTGTCCCACCACCACTCTGGTCACTGCTGGACCTGGGTGGTGAAGGGTCACGGCTTCGCAAGATTGGGGAGAGAGAAAGAGGTGGAGACGATTGGGACCCCCAGTGAGCCTGTCAGCAGGACCTGGCCCTCAAAACCAGTGTATCAGAAGACAGCTGTGAGCAGTTTATATCTTCTCTAGAACGTTCCTGGCCGCCGCGTATACAAGGATTTCGGTGCGCCAGTGGCAGGTGTTACCTTACCGGGACAGGCAAATGTCTAGTCCCGGCCCCTTTGAACATCTTAGCTTGGACCACTATCGCTTTATTCGCGGTGCTTTACTTCTTCGATTTTTTATTTTTATTTTCTGGTGTCTCATAATGCGCACTGGCGTTTTAAAAGTTGGAGGCCATTGTGCTTGTGTATATCCTAAATTTCTGCAGATCCTTGCCTCTTTAAAGAACTGACACCCCATGGTCTCTATTGAGTCATCTCTTAAAGGTCCATTTAATTCTGTTGCATGCTGACGCAACTCCAAAATGACTGCGTTGTTGCTGGTAACACTTCCTGAAGGAACAGTTCCAAATCCAGGTCTCAGTGGATTTACAGTTGCCCCCTGGGGTTAGAGGTGGCATTGGATCCCTTCCCAGAAAGCCGTTCATTTCTTCTTTGGCGGTATGGTAGCTCCAGTTGTGATAGTCTAGAGTCAGCCAGAGTCATCTCAGCTCCATGGTTGAAATACTGTTAACAGTGGCACTGAATTCAGACAATAACAAAACATTTCTTTTCCTTTATTTTTATTTTTTTATTTTTTATTTTTTTATTTTTGACAGGCAGAGTGGACAGTGAGAGAGAGACAGAGAGAAAGATCTTCCTTTTGCAGTTGGTTCACCCGCCAATGGCCACCGCGGTAGGGGCGCTGCGGCCGGCGCACCGCGCTGATCCGATGGCAGGAGCCAGGTGATTACCCTGGTCTCCCATGGAGTGCAGGGCCCAAGCACTTGGGCCATCCTCCACTGCACTCCCTGGCCACAGCAGAGAGCTGGCCTGGAAGAGGGGCAACCGGGCAAAACATTTATTTTCATTAAAATACTCATTTTAGAAGTGTCAGTAATAGATTTGAATCTTTTTGATTGATCATAGCATGATTAAATTTGACACATCATGCGGGGAAAAAAAGCCCACTGTTTCTCAGAAAGTTTACATTCTGATGAGGCAAATAACTATATACCTTCATCATCTTATGATTCATGAAAGAATGGAATTTAAAAAAATATTTATTTGAGAGGCAGAGTTGTAGATAGAGATGTCTTCCATATACTGGTTCACTCACCCAAGTGACTGCATCAGCCAGGGCTGGGCCAGGCTGGAGCCAGGATCCAGGAACTTTATCCTGGCTTCCTATGTGGATGACAAGGGCCCAAGCACTTGGACTGTCTGCTCTGCTTTCCTGGGGGCACCAGCAGGAAACTGGATCAGAAATGAAGCAGCCAGTATTCAAACCAGCACTCTTGACAAGTGGAGGCCTAACACTGGCCCAAAAGAATGGAATTAAGAAAAATGTCCACACTGTGTACAAATAAAAAAGAAGGGAAAATTATCATTTCAGATATATAGATATTAGAAAAATAAAGGTAGTTAACACATAAAGTAAAGGGAAGGTATAGGGATAAATAGGACTTTCATGTACACCCCATGGAAAAGCCATCAAAGGAAATGGTGCTGGGGCAGGTCCTGTGGCATAATGGGTAAAGCCGCCACCTCCAGCGCTGGCATCCCATATGGGCACCAGTTCAAGTCCCTGCTGCTCCAGTTCTGATCCAGCCCTCTGCTATGACCTGGGAAAGCACTAGAGGATGGGCCAACTCCTTGGGCCCCTGCACCTGCGTGGGAGATGTGGAGGAAGCTCCTGATTCCTGGCTCCTGGCTCCTGGCTTCGGATGAGCGCAGCTCCTGCTGTTGCGGCCCTCTAGGGGGTAAACCAGCAGATGGAAGACTTCTTTCTCTGCCTCTCCTCTCTCGATAACTCTGCCTTTATCAAATAAAAAATCTTTTAAAAAAAGATAATAGTGTTAACTTTTTGATATGGGCAAAACCTAACAGATAATGTAGAAATAGGTAGAGGAAAGTAAATTCAAAGTAGACAAGCAACATAGACCTTGACTTCATCGTGACACTAGAATTGTATCACCCCTAGGCAGAAACTGAGTTTGTGCTTGATATTTGAATAAGGCTTCTGTCTGAAATGCTGATGCCCCACATAGCTATGTATCTCTTTGAATCTAGTTGAATTCTAGTTCTTCGTGAGAAATCATGTTGGGAGGGAAAGGTAATGGCCCCTGAAACCTGAGTCAGGCCGGGGATGTTATTGGATGATTTGTTTATTGTTTGTGTAATAATGGGACCTTCTTGAAGGTAGGTACTATGCCTTGTTCAGTGCTGTCTCCCTAATACCCACAGTAGTGCTTGGCTTGTGGGAGAGTGTCAGCAAGTGTTTGTGAGGCTGAGCAAGTAAAAAAAATGATAAGACCAAGAAAAGAAAAATTGCCTACTGGACAATTTTGCTAAGGGCTTCTGTGTACGTAGTAGATTGGACTCAGTCTGATTTTCTCTACTGACCTCTGCAATTCTTGACTGTCTTCCAGCCTGTGATACGGGTCTTTTGAATCTTTCATTTTTGTACGGCATAGATACATGTGTCACTTCTGTGTTTCCTTGTTTAGGTCTTGAGAAGCTGGCCTTGGTGCAGTAAGGAACTTAAAACCATGGAAGAGCGGAAAGTGAAGAGGAGGAGCCCTAAGTCTTTTAGTGCCCACTCTACTCAGGTTGTTAATGCCAAAAAAAATGCCATTCCGGTTAGTAAAAGCACGGGGTTTTCCAATCCTGCAACACAGTCAACGTCACAGCGACCAAAGTTAAAAAGGTGAATTCATTTCTTCATGTTTTTGTAGTAAAATCTTCACAGCTGTCCCAGGCTCGTTAGCAGGGAGGTGGAGCTGCTGGGACACGAACTGATGCCCATGTGGGTTGCTGGTATCACAGGTGGCGGCTTTACCAGCTGTCCTGCAGCTGTAACCCCATTCCACAGCATTTCTGAGGTGCCTTCTTACTGCAGTGTGCACATCGCCATCACTGATGTATTGAGAGCCACATGTGTGCCAGACATGGGTAATAAGAGCTGATTTAGTCCAGAGGTGCCGAAAAGGCTTTCCTGAGGAAATAGTGTTTGCACCGGGATTTGAAGGATGTGTGGGAGAAAGCCTGGCAGAGATGATCCTAAATGGAAGGATGCTAATGTAGGCAGGGAATTAGCCTTGAACAGATGAGAGACTGGATTTCTAGGCAGCTAAAGAGATTCAGAGTGGTGAGAGCATAGACAAGGGAAAACAGGGTTTGTTAAGGATACGTGGTTTTATCCAGCGAGCAGTGCAAAGCTACCAAAGGGCTTGGATTAAGTAAATTATGTGACCTGATTTTACCTTTTGGAAATGGGAGTGGCTTCCCTGTGGGGAGGAGAAGAGGACCAGAGACCACACACAGAGGCAGAGAGATGGATTGAGAATTTGTTGAGTCCAGTCCAGAGCTAGAATGGGGCAATGCAGAGGGGAGAACTGGAGAGATTAGATATTTTATGGGTGTGATCAGTGGGAGTTTTTGATTGCGCTAGCTAAAGAGTTGAAGATAAAGGTTTCCAGCACTCCAACATATGGCAGTTATGAATTTAAATGTCTTACTTTCTCGTTAGTCTGGGCACTTCTGGCATAACGTCAGCTTCAAAGTAGGGCATCTCTAACAACCTGTTGAACCACCAACAGTTCAAGGAACAAATAGGATCAAGTTTAAAGTAGAAAGGTGAAATATGTTTTAGTGAGAAATGAAATAATGAGACAGGATAGTAAAAAACTTACCAATTCTCTTTTCAGTTTTTTTTTGTAGTCCAAAGAATTAACATGGTATGTGTATATACATATGGAGTTTTGTTTTTGAAGATGTATTTATTGGAAAGAGAGAGAGAGAGAGAGAGAGAGAGAGAGATCGATTAATCTTCCTTTCATCCACTGGTTCCCTCCAGATGACTGCAGTGGCCAGGGCTGGGCCAGGCTAAAGCCAGGAGCAGGAGCTTCATCCGGGTCTCCCATGTGGGTGGCAGGGGCTGAAACACTTGGACCATCTTCTGTTGTTTTTTCTATTAGCAGGGAGCTGGATTGGAGGTGGAGCCACCAGTTCACACACCAGCAACTTATATATATATATTATTATTCATGCTTTTTGTGTACCTTAGTAGTTACATTTTATATATTTGTTTGAGCTTTTTTTTTTTTTTAACAATCGGTTCTTTTGGCTTCTGGCTTGAAGTTACTGGTTTTTATTTATATTGAATTTACTCTAGTTTCTTGTTTTTAGGGGAAATTCCATCTAATTCACTAAAAACTGGAAGCACAAGCTTAGTCTAGGATAGCTTGAAAAAGTGTAATCAAAGCTCATTGCATCGTCTTTGCAGAGTGACGAAAGAGAAGGCCAAACCCCAGGGTGGAGAAGGGAAAGGTGCTCAGCCAGCCCCGATTCAGCACTCCTTCCTCACAGACGTCTCAGACGTGCAGGAGATGGAGAGAGGCCTTCTGAGCCTTTTGAATGACTTCCACTCAGGGAAGCTCCAAGCATTCGGTAAGCGCTAGATGGATCTTGTTGTTTTTCTATGTAATCTCTCTCTCTCTCTCACTCAGACAGATACACAGAGATTTTTATTTTTGTTGTTTTTTTGCAAATGGTACTTTACATACTTTTCTGTGTTCCGCTTTCCTCTACTAAACAATATCTGATGGAAGTCTCTCCAGATTGTCTGGCATGGCTCTGATTCATCCTTTTTTTAATGGCTACACGGTATTCTAAATTGTGAATAGTCTAGTGTATTTAACCCTCTCCCTGTTGAAATGGTGCAGCGAGCAATTCTCACATACATTCTGTACTGATGCTTTTATGTCTTTGGAATGGATTCCCATGAGATTGCTGAGTCAGAGCACATGTGTAATTTTAATTTAAAAAATAACTGTAGCACTTCTTACTTTAAAAGGTTTTGTTTATTTATTTATTTGAAAGGCAAAGTGACAGAGAGAGAGAGAGAGAGAGAGAGAGAGAGAGGGAGAGAGAATCTTCCATCTGCCATTCCAAATGCCTGCAATAGCTTGGGCTGGGGCTAAAGCCAGGAGCCAGGATCTCCCTTATGGGTAACAGGAACCTAAGTGCTTGAGCCACGATCTGCTACCTCCTAAGTGCATTAGCAGGAAGCTGGATCACAAGCAGAGATGAGACTCAATCGCAGGCACTCTGATGTGGGCTGCAGGAGTCCCAAGCAGCAGCTTAACCGCTGTGCCACAGCCTCCACCCCTTTAATTTACTTTTTGTAGAAGTATCCAGATTGTCTTCCCCCAAATGACTACACTTCTACTTTGATTTAGCAATTTATGAAAGAATTCTTTACTCTGAATTTGCACAAATCTTAATTTTTGCCAGTTTCTTGGTATAAAGTGAGGTTCTTTTATTACTGTTGAGTTGAGCGTCCATGTGTTTGGTAAGCAGTTGGATTGCTCTTAAGGATCTTGTTCCAGTTTCCTCCTTAGTTACGTATGCTTTCGTTATTGTTGTCAAATGCTAAGAGACCTTTGTATATTTTAGATACTAACCCTTTGACCTCTATTGTTTATTTATACCAAATTAATTGTGTCTGTGGGCTTTGTTTATGATATAGTTAACCTTATAAATGCTTTTAATTTTTGTATACTCAAACATGTCTTTTATAATTTCTAGATTTCCAGTCTTGATTATATTATTATTGAGCAAGAAGACATCTAAAACACATTATTTTGAAATCTAGCCTGTGGTCAGTGCCTCTGTTGTGGGTACTAGATACTCTCAGGCTATAGTCTCCAATAGTCTGTCACTCTCCCTCCCTTAGCTTAAAGTTTCTTTGCCCTGCTAGGGTGATCGCAGTTAACCTCTTACTATGATTGATGCACTAAATTGAAGGAGGAGTCCATTATGGCCAGCTGGCCCTACAGGGTCCCAGATCACAGGACTCGAGGTCATTTATCTGTTCTGCGGGTAATGTCTATTGTCCAGCCTTCTCTTGAACATTGTGTTTTCATGAACCTCCAGCTCTGAGCAAAAAGTAACAGCCACCTACAAGTGGCCCCCACACTGACTGGAGCCCACTCGGCATCATCAGAGTTCTCAAAAGAACACGGTGGGCAGCCTGTTGCTGACTAATCAAAGGAGGGGCCCAAGCACTACAGACCAACTGTAGACTTGCACATAAGCTGAATTTGCACCTTTGAACCCCAGTGTCAGTCTATAAGATTCCTTTACCCTTGACCCTTGAGGAATCTAGGAATTAGGCATTAACTGCTGGTACTCTTGCTCTTCCCTTTGTAAAACAAAGGCTTTCTTATACCACCCTGGTGGCAGCGATTGGCCCCAGGTTTGGGGCTTCTACAGTTTCACAAAAATGTTTTACTATATCCCCTGCTTTTATGTACCCTGTCTTGGTAATGCAGTATCTTCACTTCTGCTTCCTTTTCTCCCTCCTCTCCCACGTGGGAGATAAAATCTGTGGACTACTTTTAGTTCTTTGCTTTTTTAATTAATTAATTAATTAATTAATTTATTTATTTTTTTGACAGGCAGAGTTAGACAGTAAGAGAGAGACAGACAGAAAGGTCTTCCTTCCGTTGGTTCACCCCCTAAATGGCCACCATGGCCGGCGCTCTGCGCCGATCCGAAGCCAGGAGCCAGGTGCTGCGGGTGCAGGGCCCAAGCACTCGGGCCATCCTCCACTGCCTTCCTGGGCCACAGCAGAGAGCTGGACTGGAAGAGGAGCAACTGGGGCAGTTCTTTGCTTTCTCTCAACCACCTTCTTGCCGCTACTCTTTTGTTGTTGTTTGAAAGGTTTATTTATTTATTTGAAAGGCAGAACAACTAAGAGAGAAAGAAATCCTGTATCCATTGGTTCACTCCCTGATGGCTGTAACAGCCAGGCTGAAGCTGGGAACCAGGAACTCCATCCTGGTCGTCCACATGGGTGGCAGGAGCCCAGGTACTTGTGTCATCTTCCACTGTGTTCTCCAGCGCATTAACAGCGAGCATGATTGGAAACAAAGAAGCTGGGCTGGAACTGGCACTCCCATATGGAATATAGCTGTGCTATATACTGGTGTCCCAAGCTGTAGCTTAATACATTGTGCCTCGATGATGATCCCCCTGCCCCTTCTCTTAGGTGACTTTGTATACTTAGACTAAAGTCCTTTTTTGTCCATGTTTGTTACTCAACTGATTACTGTTGGTAAGTATTGCCGATGAGAATTCCATTGCCAAGACGATTCTTTGTTACTAGGCCCTTTGTTTTTCTTCTTTGATGCCTAAAATATTTTGTTTTCTCTAGTCTTTTAAACTTTAGGCATTTGCCAGGATATGCTTAGGACTGTATTTTTTCTACCTGGGAACCAGGAAGCCCTTCATATCTGCTGACTCATCTTTTATCTCAGGGAACATTTTTTTCCTATTTATTATTTCATCTACAGTGATTCCTTTTTATTTTCATTTTTTTAGATGTATTTATTTATTTGAAGTACTGAGTTACAGGAAGAGAGAGGGGGGAAGAGACAGAGATCTTCCATCTGCTGGTTCATTCCCCAGATGCCTGCAGTGGCTGGAGCTGGGCCGATCTGATGTCAGGAGCCAGGAGCCTCTTCCGGGTCTCCCACGTGGGTGCAGGGGCCCAAGGACTTAGATCTTCTTCTGCTTTCCCAGGCCAGAGCAGAGAGCTGGGCATTGATTCCTTTTTAATCTCTGGAGCTTTTTTGGTTTTCCTTTTGGTCAATTAGATCTATCATGTGACTCTCTTATTTTTTCCCTTGTGATTTCTACTTTATACTTTCACTGTATATATTTCTCTCTCTCTCTCTCTCTCTCTCTCTCTCTCTCTCACTCTCTCTCTCTCCACATACTCTCTCTGTCTCACATATACACAGTCTCAAAATGTTTCTCTCACTTGTCCTCCTAGGTTATTAATTTTTGAAAAACCTCATTAAAATAGAGAAAATGTGATCTACTTTATTATGAAGAGAGGATGATTTTGAGAGAGTTGTAATTACTTTTAATATTAGTAGTCTTTGGCATAGTATATTAAAGTTAACTTATGAACATGTTAATTTATAATCTAATTTACATTAATTCATAGTGATTCAGGATATATGCTTCAACTTTAGCCAAGCTATAGTTATTCCCCTCTGGAACTTTTAGGCTAAAAGGAAGTTTTCTGCAAAATTGTAGTATCGAGAGTTTGCAAAGGCTGCACATAAACTGGATGAGAATGTATGATGTCACATAGGTATTAGTTAGTTGCTCTGGGCAGATACCAGAGGGTACTGGTCAGTAAGTCATGTAAGATCCATCCTTTGGTGATTAAATTATCTTGCAGTGCTGAGTTTATGATGCAAAACATTACATTGTATTGCTCATGTTTCCCAACATTCTTCATACTTCATAAATATTTTCATTTCTGTTTCTTCAAAGAGTATATAATTGTTTGGCAAAATGATTCATGGTTGACATTCTTACAAGACTCTCATTTTTGAATTTATGCTTTTTAATGTGGAAGGGCAGATTAGAGACAGCAAGAAAGACGGAAGGACATCTTCATTCCGCTGGTTCATTCCTCAGAAGCCCCCAACACTGCAGGGGAGACTCATAGGGGCATGAGGGGGGTCTCCCATGTGGGTGCAGGGACTCAGTACTTGAGTCATCTTTTGCTGCTTCCCAGCATGCGCACCAGCAGGAAACTAGAATTGGGAGCAGAGCTGGGACTTGAACCCAAGCACTTCGATGTGGAGTGTGGGCCTCCCAAGTGGCATCTGTAACTGCTGTGTCAAATGCCTACCCCAGGAATCTTCATTTCAGATTATTATAAAATGTTGGAACACTCAATTCAAATAACAGTTGTGAGGTTGTAAATGATTAGATGGTACTGTTGCTTCTATATGTGATCCTATTTTTGAAGAAAATATATTTTTATATAAGGATTCTTTTTACTTTTTTTTTTTTTAATCTGTCCTATAAGATTTTCTTTAGTGCCCAAAGTCAATTCTTAGTTTGGCAGTTGGCCATTGTTTTCTTGGTCAAAAATACGATTTGTAATTAAATACAAAAAATATGTAGTCATAAAGAAAACAGATTTCTTTGAAAGCACCTCGAGTTTAAGTTTTCCCTGCAGGCTGTTAGTTTGATGTGGCCTAATCTTTATTAATGTTCTGGGATGTTCTCCAGGAAATGAATGTTCTATTGAACAGATGGAACATGTTCGCGGAATGCAGGAGAAATTAGCTCGCTTGAATTTGGAGCTCTATGGGGAGCTAGAGGAACTTCCTGAGGATAAGAGAAAAACAGCCAGTGATGCCAATCTGGACAGGCTTCTGTCTGATGTGAGTATCGTTTTTTCCTTTAAACAATTTTGGATTTTATTACATAAAAATTCAAGTAACAGAATTCACCTTTTTAATCATTTTAAAGTCTATAATACAGTGTTTTTAGTTTACTCAGTATTGTACAGGGACCACTATCTAATTCCAGAGCATTTTCATCACTCCAGAAAGAAACCTCTCAGTTCCCCCACTCCTAATCCCCTACTAACCTCTAAACTACTTCCAACTTTACAGATTTGCCTACCCTGGACATTTCAGATAAATGGAATTGCACAGGGTGTGCCCTATGTGGATTCTCTGACTTAAAGCAGTGTTGTCAAGTTTCACCTACTTTACTTTTTTTTTTTTTTTAAGATTTATTTATTTGAAAGGCAGAGTTACAGGGAGACAGTGGCAAGGAGAGAGAAAGAGAGGTCTCCCATCCACTGGTTTACTCCCAAAATGACAGCAGTGGCCGGAGCTGGCTGATCCGAAGCCAGGAGCCAGGAGCTTATTTTGGGTCTCTCATGTGGGATTTGGACTGTCTTCTACTGCTTTCCCAGGCCATAGCAGGGAGCTGGATCGAAAGTGGAGCAGCTGGGACTTGAACTGATGCCCTTATGGGATGTCCGCACTGTAGGCAGCAGCTTTACGCACTACGGCATAGTGCTGGCCCCTTGTACTTTTTCTAAAAAGAAATATATTCCAAGGAAATTCATGTATTTACATCTAAACACATATTCCAGGGATATTGGCAAATCTGAAAGGGACCTATCTGCTTCTATACATAATGTATATATAGATACATGTACAAATATTATGGATACTACATGTATAGTGTGAAGTCCTTAGGTGGTGGATACTCGCTTTTCCTATAGACGGTATTTAGTGTTGATGGTTCTTGGTGCTTTGCGTTAGGTATTTGTCAGCTGGGGGTGCCATAACAACGATTTATTTTCTCAGCTTTTGGAGGCTAACAGGTGCAGATCGGGGTGCCAGCAGGATCGTCCCTCCTTCCTCATGGGTGGCCATCTTCCACATTCGCATTGTGTCCGCCTCCGTGGAATTCTCCCCAGATGCCCAGTGGTCAAGATGCTGGTCACATTGTGTTAGGACACACCCTCTTGACCTCCTTAGAGGCCCTGTCTCCAGATACGCTCACGTTCTGAGAAGCTAGGGATGAGGACTGAAACGTTCAGCTCCTAAAGCCATGTGTGCACATTTTTACTGAGAATGGTTAAATTTTCCTCTTTAAATCCTTTATGAAACAAAAATAAGTAAAAATTGAATTCAGCACACTTTAGTTTACGTTCCATTTCACTCATGACAAAAAAGGGTTAATCTCTATTGCTTTTATCTATCTTGTGAATAAGTAAATGTGACAGAAATTGTCCTTATTTTATTTTTTTTGAAAATTTATCTATCTATTTATTTATTTGAGAGGCAGAGTTACAGACAAAGAGAGGGAGAGACAGAAAGGTCTTCCATCTGCTGGTTCACTCCCCAAATGGTTGCAATGGCCAGAGCTGGGCCCATCCAAAGCCAGGAGCCAGGAGTTTCCTCCAGGTCTCCCACACGGGTGCAGAGGTCCAAGCACTCAGGCCATCCTCCACTGCCTTCCCAGGCCATAGCAGACAGCTGGATGGGAAGAGGAGCAGCTGGGACCTGAACCGGCACCCATATGGGATGCTGGCGCTGAAGGTGACAGTTTCACCTACTATACCACAGTGCCACTCCTTTTTATTTTATTTTTTTAAAAAGATTTATTTATTTATTTACTTATTTGAGAGGCAGAGTTAGAGAGACAGATGGTCATCCATTTGGGGTTCACTAATCAAATGGCTGCAATGGCCAGCACTGGGCCAGGCTGAAGCCAGGAGCTTCCTCTGGGTCTCCCACAAGGGTGCAGGGGCCCAAGCACTTGGGCCATCTTCTGCTGCCTTCTCAGTGGCATTAGCAGGGAGCTGGATTGTAAGTAGAGTAGCTGGGACTCAAACCACTACCTATATGGATTCTGGTGCTCAGATTCTGTGGCTCAGCCTGCTGGTCCCTTATTCGTGCTTTTAAATGTCAAAGCTATGCTCTTTTTTTTTTTTTTCAAGTCTGTCTTGTTTAGTCTTGCAGGTGTTTCCTTTTAGCAGTTCGTGTTTTATATTTTATATAAAATGGTGAAAGAACACTGATTTTGACATCAGAAAGCCTTTGTTGAGTCCAGGGGTTGTATTTGGTTAATTTAGTTAACATTTCCCTGACTTGGATTTTTCCTTCTGTAAAATAGGGGTGCAGCAGTCTGAACGTGCCTTCCTAGAAGCCCTGTGTTAAAACCCTCACCCCAGTGGTGATGTAAGAGAGTGAGATTAGTGCCCCTGTAAAAGAGGCCCAAGGATGTAGCATTTGGCCTAGTGTGTACTCCCTTATCAGAGTCCCTGGGTTCAAGTCCTAGCTCCTCTCCTAGCTTACTATCAATGTGTACCCTAGGAAGCAAGTATTTGGGTCTCTGGCACCCATAGGGGAGACCCAGACTGAGTTTTGGGCTCCTGCTTTGGGCCTGGATCAGCCATTGTGGCCATTTGGGTAGTGAACTGGTGGATGTAAGATCTATCTCTCTCTCTCTGGCTCTCTTTCTTTGTAATTGTCTCTCAAATAAATAATAAATAAATAAATAAGTAAATATTAAAAAGAAAGGATTGAAAGACCTCTTATTCTATCATGCAAACACACAGGGAGACTGGGGAGTGGGGTGTTGTGACTGTGACACAGTGGGTTAAACCACCACACCTGCATTCCAGTATCCCTTATGGGAGTGCTGGTTCAAGTCCTGCCTGCTGCACTTCTGATCCTGGGCCTGGGAAGCAAAGGAGTGTGGCTCAAGTACTTGAGTTCCTCCCACCCATGTGGGAGACTCTGATGGAGCCTGGCCCAACCCTGGCTGCTGCAGCCATTTGGGGAATGAACCAGCAAATGGAAGGTCTGTCTCTTTCTCTCTCTCTCTGTCTCTCTCTTTCTGTCACTCTGTAATAAATAAGTCTGGGGGAGGAGGGAAAGGCAGCATCCTATGAACAGAATGCCAGGACACCAAATCTGCTGGCACCTTGGATTTCCCAGCCTCCATAACTGTAACAGATTCCTATTGCTTGTAAGTCAACAGTTTTTGGTGTTTTGTGACAGTAGCCCAAACATACTAAGGTAAGGGGAGATAAATCCTATTTCATACTGAAAAACAAATGATGTGAAATATTTTTATAAACCATAAAGGTTATAAATATTTCAATAATTGGAATGGCAGTTATTTTTCTTTTTAAAACTGTAGTTAGGGATTATTATGATTATGGTTTGAGGAATATCTTTAAAATTTCCATTCTTATCATTTGGTTATCATTCCCGTGTTGTTGTTACATAACTGCTAAAACAGCATCATAATTATTTCTGATAAAGAATTTCTCAGCTTGGAAATTATTTGAAAGTTTTTTCTTTAATATTATTAAATACTAAAGAATATTATTTTCTAAACATTTTTAAAAACATAATTACAATTATGTATTTGTGTTTATCTTATAAAGTTTAAATTTGTTTCTTTATGTTAACAGTTAGAAGAATTGAATTCTTCCATGTATCCTTTGCCTACTGTGAACTGTAAGTTATAATTTCTGATAAATAATCTCATTTTAGGAAGGTGTATTCATTTTTTTTTTTTTTAGTTTATTTATTTACTGGAGAGGCAGAGTTTCAGACAGAGGGAGAGGCAGAGAGGTCCTCCATCCACTGGCTCACTCTCCAAACGGCTGTAATGGCTAGAGCTGGCCTGATCTGAAGCCAGGAGCCAGGAGCTTCTTCTGGGTCTCCCACAGGGGTGCAGGAGCCCAAGCATTTGGGCCATCTTTTACTGCTTTCCCAGGCCATCAGCAGGGAACTGGATTGGAAGTGGAACAGCTGGGATTCGAACTAGTGCCCATATGGGATGCTTAACCTACTGTGCCACAGCACCAGCTCCTGGAAAATGTATTCTTTAGACAGTGTGAACAAAGACATACAGTATTCTTTACTGGGGCCAACTCTCTTACCCTTTGGTTTCCAAATGGAATTTTCTCATTGTTTTGTATGCTGAAGCTTTACTTACGGTTTGTTCTCCTTTGCTTTGTATTGGTTTTGAGTTTTTAAAGCACATTTAATTTTTTTTTTTCAATTCTTAGATTCTGAGGCTAACTGAGAGTTGGGGATCCAGGAAAAATATACTATAATTTAATGTCATGTCATGGGATATTTTAGGGACAGAAAGTTGAAAATTAGATATCACTAAAATGCAGCCTTCAGGGGATGTTTACCTGGCTTGTGAAATGACACTTTTGTAATTTAGTGTACAAAGTGTATTATAGGATTAGCCTAAAGAAAATAACCAAGGCACATGTAGAGTATTCAGATTTTGACATTCCAGTTTAGAGTGGTTATTTATGATCTCTTCAACATGTATTTGTGTACATGACAACAGGCATAGTGATGAGGTGGATGCGCACATTGCTGTATTTGAGCCTACCCTTGGAGGTGGTTGGTGTTATACTCCCCATTTTGCAGTGAAGAAAATAAGGTTTTGAGAAGCCTCATAAACTGTGGGGAGAGATTAATATCAGAAGTTGTCATCAAGAAAGACTTAAGTAAGGGGTAAGATTTGAATTAATCAAGGAGCTTTTCTTAGAGTAGTTCTTGGTTCTTTATTCTTTTCATTCTGTTCCTTCTTTGCTTTATATTCTTCCTACACGAATGACACCTAAGTATCTTCTGTCCTCTTCCCTGAGTTTTTGTTAAACATTTACATGTTTCACTACCTTGTCCAGTTCCACTTGTGATGGACTTTCTCCTCCATAAACAAGGCAGTGGGGTGCGATACAAAAGCCAAGACTCTGGGATGCTTGGTAAGCAGCTGTCTAATCTTGAGCAAGGTCTGACAATCCTTGTTTCCTCATCTGTAATAAATGTTCTCTTTGTACATAAGCTTTTCCCTCCTGATTGTCCTCCGTGTCATCACTGCCAGTGTCACTTTATTGGCAAGAATATTTAAAAATCCCTTCACTGACCATGACATTGGCCATGACAAGCAATTAGACATTGCTAATCAATCATGGTACTTTCTGCCACTGAGCCTGGACATCAGCATGCAATCTCTTTCTTTTTTAAAGATTTATTTATTTGAAGGTCAGATTTACACAGAGCAAGGAGAGGCAGAGACAGAGAGATGAGAGATCTTTCATCTGCTGATTCACACCTCAGTTGACTGCAAAGGCTGGAGCTGCACCAATCTGAAGCCAGGAGCTGCTTCTGGGTTCCCATGTTGGTACAGGGGCCCAAGGACTTGGGGCATCTTCTACTGCTTTCCCAGGCCATAGCAGAGAGCTGGATCGGAAATGGAGCTTCCAGGACTCAAACTGGCACCCATATGGGATGCCAGCACTGCAAGCGGTGGCTTTACCCACTACACCACAGCGCTGCCCTCCCCCCCCCCCCCCCCAGTCTGAAGCCAGGAGCCAGGAACTCCTTCCAGGTCTCCTTCATGGATGGCAGGTGCCCATGTACTTGGGCCATCTTCTGCCTTTCCAGGCACATTGGTAGGGAGCTGGATTGGAAGTGGAGCATCCGAGGCCGGCGCTGTGGCTTAACAGGCTAATCCTCTGCCTTGCGGCGCCGGCACACCAGGTTCTAGTCCCGGTTGGGGCGCCGGATTCTATCCTGGTTGCCCCTCTTCCAGGCCAGCTCTCTGCTATGGCCCGGGAAGGCAGTGGAGGAGGATGGCCCAAGTGCTTGGGCCCTGCACCCGCATGGGAGACCAGGAGAAGCACCTGGCTCCTGGCTTTGGATCAGCGCGATGTGCTGGCCGCAGCGGCCATTGGAGGGTGAACCAACGGCAAAAGGAAGACCTTTCTCTCTGTCTCTCTCTCTCACTATCCACTCTGCCTGTCAAAAAAATAAATAAATAAATAAATAAAGGAAGTGGAGCATCCGGGACTCCCAACTGGTGCTCCTATGGGACGTTGGCATTGCAGTCAACTGCTTAACCTGCTGCATGCCACAATGCTGGTCCCTATTGCTAGCATTTGATTTAATTGCTCTCAATGTGTCCATAGCATTGTTTAGACTGGGCCTTTAAAAATAGTGAGCAGGTGTATAAATACAGGCGAAAGGGGAAAACAAAAGTCAGTGACGCAAAAGGAAGCTAAGAATATGAATTCCATACTATTTTCAATAGTCTTGAGCAATAATTAGGTTTATAGAAAAAATGTTAGGCCTGTGATGGTTTCCTTTTTGGCCTTTTGCAAAGAAATTGCTTTGTTTTGCCTTCCCAAGTGAATTTTCAAAAAGTCTTCTCCTATTTGCCTCTAATTAACTCTTTACCATGAAACTTAACTGTTGCTGCTTTAAAAATGATTCTGTGCTCTGTTTGGAACCTGGAATATAGTAGTCTTAATGCAGTGTTAAAAAGAGTCTGGAGTGAGTGTTAAGCCTACCAGTTAAGTTGCCTGCATCCCACATCACAGTGCTTGGGTTTCATTCACAGCTCTGGCTCTTGACACCAGCTTTTTGCCATTGCAGACCCTGGGAGGTTTGGGTCCTTGCCTCCCGCTGTGGGATACCTGATTTGAGTTCCTGGCTGCTGGCTTTGACCTAGCCTAGCTTTAGCCATTGCTGGCATTTGGGGAGTGAACCAGCAGATGGAAGCTAGTGCTCTCTGGCTCTTTCCCTTTTACTCTTGTTCTTTTTTTTTTTTTTTTTTTTTTTTTTTAATTTTTGACAGGCAGAGTAGATAGTGAGAGAGAGAGAGAGAGACAGAGAGAAAGGTCTTCCTTTTTGCCGTTGGTTCACCCTCCAATGGCCGCTGTGGCCAGCGCATCGCGCTGATCCAAAGCCAGGAGCCAGGTGCTTCTCCTGGTCTACTCTTGTTCTAAACATACTATAATTAAATATCTTAAAAAATTGTTTTTACCACATCTAGTGTGCCAGTAATAACACAGGAGATTTTCCTTTAAGTATATTCTTTTTTCAGAATACTTTTTTTTTTTTTCAAAAAATTCTTTTTTCAAATACCTCTTTCTCCTGAGTGTAATTTGCAGAAATTTAAAAGTACTCATTATGGAATGAAGATCTTCTTAACTGATGAATTCAGTCAGAAACTCCACTTGGCAGATGCACAAGATGTTCCGAATGCTTCTACCAGCTAAAATGAAGTGCAGTTTGCTTTCTTGTGATTCGAAGAGAAGCAGCGGTCTTTACTTTTGCAGCTGAACCCAGTAGCAGAATCATCTTCCGCAACAACGAATTAAAGTAACTAATGTGCACGTGCACTGATTGTTCTCACATCCTGCTTTTAGTAAACTCGACTCGCTGTCATTCACCTTAACTGGAGGCCCAGGCCTTGTTCGAGGCCTGATCAGGAAGTGTGATGCCAAGGTTGTGCTGCTGTGCTTTCCATTGTTGCCTTATGGGTTATACTTGAAGCGCCTCGTGCTAAGTGTTCTTGCTAGGGCTGAAGGATCGAACCTTCCTGAGCTCGCCCCGCCTGCCCGTTGTTGAGCCTCAGTGGATGGTGCCCAGGCTTCTTGCTGCAGCCCATTTCAGTTTACGTCTGACAATCGGTACACACGCTGGGGTGTTCTCCAAAGGCCAGTGACTACAAAATGTTGAATAAGTATTTGTGAGATTTGCTATTTTTAATAAAGTGATCGTTTTAAATTAGTCTCTGCCATCTGTTTTTGATGAGTGACATATGACTTCTCTCTGGGACCACAAGGGCTCAGTTCTCAAAAGCAAAGTGTGTGTTTATAAAAGCTGAGGTTCTGTAACTTCCTTGCAAATGCTGTACCTTGTGCACATTTAAATATTGGTGTAATGAAAGAGCTGGGGCTTCAGAGTTACTTTCTGCTTGATTTCAGCCTCTGTTCTGCCCATTAACTTTGTGCTAATACATTTATTCAAGTTGAATTTTTTATTTTTAATCTAGAAAATTAGGCTCATAACCAATCGGTAGTGGTTTTCTGGGGTATAATGGAAAAGTGCATATTGATGTTTAGCAAAATGGCTGACATCAGTGGTGTGCCGCAGATGTTAGCTTCATAAGCTTTTACAATTAAAAAACTTTTTTGAAATTTACAGATTTATAATATATATGTATATATATATATATATATACACACACACACACACACACAATGATCCAGTTAGGCTGATTTCTCTGTGTTGGGAACCTTCAAAAACCTCTCTGTCAAGTTCTTTGTAAAACATGTAAACTGTAGCCCCTCCCCCATGCTGTAGAACACTAATACTTAGTCTTCCCACGTGTGTTTTGGGTCCTGTTATCCAGCGCCTGTCCTTCCATCCTCTCCTCCACCCTTTCCACCCCCTGATGACCCCTTCTGTGAAACCAGCTTTTCTAGCCTTTACATATTATGGGTGAGAGTAAGTGATGCTTGCCTTTCTATGCCTGGGTCATCGCCTTTTAAAAACAGCTTTATTACTCATATGTCATAAAATCTACCCCTTTACAGTGTATAATTCAGTGGGTTTTAGTAGATTCATCAAGTTGGGGGCCCACTACCACCATCTAATTCTAGAACATTGTCATCATCACCCAGAATCACATGGCAACTATCAATTTCCTTCCTGTCTTTATGAATTTTCTATTCTAGACATTTTATTTATTTGTTTATAAAGATTTATTTATTTATTTGAAAGGCAGAGTTAGAGAGAGGGAGAGACAGAGAAAGGTCTTCCATTCCCAGATGGCTGCAATGGCTGGGGCCAGGCCAAGCAGAAGCCAGGAGCCCAGAACTCCATCTGGGTCTCCTGTGTGGGTAGCAGGGGCCCAAGCACTTGGGCCATGTTCAGCTGCTTTCCCAAGTGTATTAGCAGGGAGCTGGATTGGAAGTGGAGCAGCTGAGACATGAACTGGCGCTCATATGGGATGCCAGCATCAAAGGCAGCGGCTTAACCTGCGGAGCCACAATGCTGGCCCCATATTCTAGACATTTTATACAAATGGACTCTTTCAATATGGTGGTCTCTTGTGACTGGCTTCTTTTAACTATCATTATGTTTGCAAGGTTCAGCCACATTGTTGCAAGTGTCAGTATTTCATTTCTTTCTATGGCCCAATCGTATTCCATTGTAAGGAGATACCACGTTTTGCTAATCTGTTCACAGCTCAGTCACCTGTATTTGTAGAAGATGCCCATGCCTCTGTTTTCTTGTCTTTAGGCCACAGGAAAACAAGCTCCTAACAAGGGCTGAAGAGGCTGTTGACCATGAGATTTTTAAATCCTGGTTTTAGTCATTTTTGGCATTCTGACTTTATCTAATTGGTCCTCCCCCCCACCCCACCCCACCCATTTAAAGATTGATTTATTTCTTTGAAAGGCAGGGACAGAGACACATCTTACATTTTCTGCTTCGCTCCCCAAATGACTGCCACAGCCAGGGCTGAGCCAGGCTGAAACAAGGAGCCTGGAATTCCATCTGAGTCTCCCAGGTGGGTGGGCCACCTTCTGCTGCTTCCCAGGCACGTTAGTAGGGAGCTGGATAGGAAACAGACTTACTGGGGTGCTATGATAAGGGGATACTGGCATTGCAAAATGGCAGTTTAACCACTGCACAACAACTGCCCCAACTGGTCTTCTTACTACCCCTTTTAAAAATTATAAAGTAAGTGCCAGTATTTTGGCACAGCAAGTTAAACTGTTACCTGCACCCCAGCATCCCATATGGGTGCAGGTTTGAGTCCCAGCTGCTCCTCTTTGATCCAGCTCCCTGCTAATGCACCTGGGCAAGGAGCAGAAGGTGGCCCAAGTCCTTGGGCCCCTGCACCAACGTGGGATACCCGGACGAAGCTCCTGGTTCCTGGTTTCTGCCTATCCCAGCCCCACCATTATGGCCATTTGGGCAGTGACCCAGTGGGTAGAAGATTCATTCTCTCTCTTTCTCCTCCCTTCACCCCATACCTCTCCTTCTCTAACTCTTCCTTTCAAATAAATAAATCTTTTTTTAAAAAGTTAGTCACCAGAGCATCAGATCTAACATTTGAAACTTCTCATTGGGGTTGAGAGACGAGAGATCTGTTACATGACAGCTTTTCTTGGATGGGCTTGAGATGGAGTAAAGTAAAAGCTGTTTCCTGCGGGCTGGTCAGAGAGCATCAGGTGACCTTGCTCTCACTTGCTTGTTTCCTTTGTCCTTTGTGTCTAAGGGCCCCATGTGGGTCACAGGTAACGTAATTTTAGCTTACCTAATTGTCTGTAACACTCCTGAAACATTATGTTAAAGGCAGCAGGAAAAAAATAAGTTGCCTGGGTTAAAATAAAACTTCAGTAGAATAAAATGTGTTAGTACATAAATGTTACATAGCCACTGTAGAAAAGTTTGAATTTTAGATTACTGGAAAAAAAAAAACCCTGCCACCAGAGCAAATAATGTAACGTATTTTTGTAAATACAAGGGTGCTTCAGAAAGTTTGTGGAAAATGAAATTTAAAAATTTTGGTGCAAGAAAAGTTTTAAAATTCTTGCAGTTTTGTTCATAGTGCACATTTTCCATGAATTTTTTTTTTTTTTTGACAGGCAGAGTGGACAGTGAGAGAGAGACAGAGAGAAAGGTCTTCCTTTTTGCCGTTGGTTCACCCTCCAATGGCCACTGCAGCTGGCGCGCTGCGGCCAGCGCACCGTGCTGATCCGATGGCAGGAGCCAGGTGCTTCTCCTGATCTCCCATGGGGTGCAGGACCCAAGCACTTGGGCCATCCTCCACTGCACTCCCTGGCCACAGCAGAGAGCTGGCCTGGAAGAGGGGCAACCGGGATAGAATCTGGCACCCCGACCGGGACTAGAACCCCGTGTGCTGGCGCCGCAAGGCGGAGGATTAGCCTATTGAGCCATTGTGCCGGCCAAGTTTTTTGAAGATCCTTCATAGTTCTAGAGTCTTAAAACATGTTTATTTACAAAAAATCGATGATTCTGTTCACATTGTTGTTTGGATTTTTTATAACAACAGCCACAATTATTGCCTACACTTGAAAAAAGCCTTAAAGGCGTCACAGTGAATAGTAAAGGCATTTTGACTAGAACCATTAGAACAAATTCGGAAGGGATTTTTTAAAAAAGATTTATTTGAAAGGCAGAATTAGATAGAACCATCCGCTGGTTCAATCCCTAAATGGCTACAGTGGTGGATGTGGGGCTAGGAGAGTGCTGGGCCAGACCAAACCAGGAGCCCAAAACAACATTTGGATCTCCCATGGCGGTGGCAGGGGCCCAAGCACTTGGGCCATCTTAAGCTTTTTTGTGCCTCCTATATAATGCTAAAATTGGCAATAAGTATTAAACTTTGCTGAATACTTGCCAAAGATGAAAATGATAATAAGAAATTATCACTTTTCCCATCGAAATTTTATGTCTTTAAAATTCATAAAGACAGGAAATAGATGAGTGGTTTTCTGGTTTGCTCGCTTGGGGCAGGCGACTGGCACAGCGGTTATGTTGGTGCTGTCTGCATCCTGTATCCTAGGGACTGGTTCAAGTCCCAGCTCCAAGCTTCCACTCCAGTCTCCTGCTAATGCACACTCTGGAAGCCAGCAGATGATGGCTCTGGTACTTAGGTGCCTGCCACCCACGTGGGAAGTTCGGATTATCTGCAGGCTCTTGGCTTCTGCGGCCCCAGCGGGGCCTGTTGCAGGCATCTGGGGAATGGGCTAGTGGATGCAAGCTCTCTCTCCATCTCTCTGCCTTTGCAAATAAATGAGACCTTATCCAAATCGCTGGCTATTCTCACACGACTGGGTTGGCTGTGGGAGAGCGGCAGTGGGGGCAGCTGCCTTTGCAGCAGAGGACTTGGCGGCCCCGTGAGGCATCCACTCAGCGCTCTCGGGATGGCCCCGAGTTCCCTTCCCTCAACACCCCTCTGGGTAAGAAGGCTTCGTATTAACTCCCGAGCACTTCCGAGCACAGTAAATAGCTTCCAAAGGAAACCCCAGATGCTGGCTTAATAGCGAGTGTCCTTGCTCCCGGGGGTCCCGCAGCCTCGCGTCCGGCCCTCTGCCCAGCGCTTCCTGGCGCCGGGGGACATGCGGTGACCCCCGACGCGCTCCCCCGCCGCGGGCAGCTGGGGGCTGGACAAGCAGGGGCCCCAGGCCGGCCGGAGGCCCGTGCCTGGCCGAGGGGCGCGGCTTCCGCCCCCCCCCCTCGCCCCCGGACGGCCAAGGTGAGCCCCCAGGGCGCAGCGCTGGGCGGGGCTGCTGCGGTCGGTGTTGTGGGTCCCCATGGAGATGGGGCTGTCCCCACGCCGCCCTGCAGAGCTCCTCCCGCTCGCGTTTCCCCGCGCGGTCCCCAGAGGAGACAGCTGTCCCCGTGCCGGCTGCTTCCCGGAGGTAAAGCCCTTGGCTTCTTAGCCGCGCCCTTTATCCGCAGGCAGCCTCGCCGAGACCCCAGCGGTGCCAGGCGGGACCATGGGCCCTCCCTTCACAGCCTTGGAGGCTCTTAGAAGCATAGTTAACCCAGGAACTGGGGAGAAACGCAAGCTAAGGCACGCTTGGGGTCAGGTTCGGCTTGGGCTGGGGCCAGTAAACTCCAGCTTCCTCCAGGGCACTCCTGTGGGGTAGAAATGAAGTTCATGGGCACTTTGGGAAACTGATCTTCATGGGACTCCAAACTGACTCACACTAGTTCCCTCTGTCCTCCTGCCGGTCGCCGCCCTCTGTCCTGTGAGAGAAGGGTGGGGAGGAGTGGAGAAGCCACATAAAGAATCTACAGGTCATGCTTATGGGTCACAGCTGTTAAGATTTGGTGAATACAATAAGCAAAACAGTGGTGCTTTTAAATACTTGGTCTTTTTAAAAATATGGATGCTGTGCCTATGACTACGATTTGCCTTTGGTATCAGAGCAGAATCCCCGGCCATCTGGTGTGTGAAAGTTGAGTACCTCCCGTGCAATCGGGTCAAGCCCATCTCATTCTGTTCTGCGGGAACTTGACATTGTGCTCCTCGGAATCCTCAAAGAATATGTGCTGAAAACGGTTCCAGAGGGGTTGGGGACTTGAAAACTGCAGAGCAGCCATGATGGGCTCCTTTGCCTGAATGAATTTCCAAAAGGGCAGTTGCATTTTGCTTCTTCTAGCTCTAACTTTAAAGCTTTAAACTAATAAGCCAGAGAACACAGCTAGCGTTGGGAAGTACCAGTACGGCATGGTATTTTTCTGTCGGCACCTATGTAGTCAGATTCCCTCCAAACCATGCTATCCCTTGTTTCCTGGTGTAATAAACAGAAATGATCTATGGGCTTATGTTCAAAATGAGTCATATTTACACATGCTCTGAATGTAGGACATTCAGCTTGGCTGGAGTCGCCCTTTCATTTCTGCGTTTTCATTCATCACACTCACTTTTCTTGTGCTCCAGTTGCTTTCTGCAAGGTTTAGAAACCAGACAACCTCTTGGGAGGCACAATTAAGGCATTAAATTTTAGAGCATAAAATAAGCGAATCATTGCGCAACTGACACGTGCGCATTGCGTAAGTACTCACGTGTACCTCTGTGCCAAGGAACCATGTTTGGTTTTGAGTTTCTCTCGTCGCTTTGTCTGCTCCAGTGCAGCAGGACCAGACAAGTTTGCATTTCTCCAGTGCGTCCCAAGTCACCTTGACTGACAACAGGGCTCTTTTGGTTTTCCCAGTGATGAGTTAGCTCTCTGTGTGGACCTGCAGCTGCCCAGCCGGCTTGTCCTATCACCTGGCTTTGGTTGTTCTGAGGAGAAGGCCAAACATTTTCCTGTCTACTCTTACACATTCACTCAACGCATGCGTGGGGATTTCTCCCCACCAACAGCCAGTTCTCCAGGGGCCACCAACTGGGTGTCCTATAACTTCTCCATCATGATACTGTCTACCTGGAGTTAGTGTCAGACCCCAAAGGTGAGGGGTTCGGTGTCACAAGACTGCTCTCCCCTGTAGATGCAAACTCAGAGTCCCTGGCTCTGACTTGTGTTAATGACCTACTACTGGCTATAAACCTGGCTTACCATACCCCCTCCTCCTCGGATTTGATTCGTCTACTAGAGCGACTCACAGAACTCAGGGAAACACTTTATTGTAAAGGACATGATCAAGGTCACAGATGACTAGCTAGGTGCAGAGATGCTTAGGGACAGGTATGTGAGAAGAGGAGCTGAGCTCCCTCGCCCTCTCCAGGTGCACCACGCTCCTAGATCCTGCACCTGTGTAGCTACGCTGAAGCCCCAGGGACCTGTTCTTTGGGTTTTTATTACATAGGCATGACTGATTATATCATTGGCCACTGGCGACCAACTCAACCTTCACTCCCTCTCCCCTCCCTGGAGGTGCGGTGGGGTGGGGGTGAAAGTTCCAATCCTCTAATCACATGGTTGGATTTCCTGGCACCAGCTCCCATCCTGAGGCTGTAATTAGAGCAAAAGGTATTGCTGTCACTTAGGAAATTCCGAGGGACTTAGGGGCTGTTGGTCTGGAAGAAGGGTCAAAGACCAAGCGTTAGAGGAAAAGATTCTCCTAGCACCGCTTTCTACAAAGATGTTAGGAATTCTGTGTCAAGAACAAGAGCAGAGAACAATATTTATATACTTTTTCTTGTCATGGTTTCATGGGCTGTCACAACAGACTTTTCCCATTTTTTTCTTTTTGTTGCTAAGCGTAGAAGTGCCAGTGGCAATTGCCAAGTTCCTCATCTATATGCCACCCAGTATAAATTATACTTCCAAATAAATCCATTCCAGTCTTATATGCAATGCAATTCAAGTTACACTCACACTGTAGGAAAAATACAGTATAATTTTTAAACTTGACAGCCAATTACTGCCCTTGTGAGCTTGGATGATTTTTTAAAAAATGTTTATTTATTTTTATCTACTCAAAGCCTGAGAGAGAGAAAAATAGGAAGAGAGGAGAGAAATACCTTCATTCCACAAATGTCCACAACAGTCAGGGCTGGGCCAAGCCAAAGCCAGGAGGCCAGGAGCCTGGAATTCCACCTGGGTCTCCTTCCTAGGTGGTAGGGGCCCAAGGACTTGAGCTATCACCTACTGCCTCCCAGGATACAGTAGCAGGAAGCTGGATCAGAAGTAGGGAAGCTGGAACTTGAACCAGCACTCCAATATGAGATATGGGTGCCCCAACTGCTGGCTTACCCTCTGTGCCAAGACGCCTGCCCCTTAGATGATTTTCTTTACCCTGCCTTTCTCCTCTGCAATCTACTGTCCAGGGTGAATGGGGAAAAGATTTCCCAGCACAGTGCCAGCCAGAGCAGCCACTCCAACAACAATGAAGATGTCAAATACAGCGTTTTTTACACATTGCCCTGCCCCTGTTGATTTTGTTACTTAGTATGTTTGTTGGCTCCAGTTAGAAGTGAGAAGAGCCACCTAATGGGGTATCCTGTGTTAATCCCCTCTTGCAAGCAACTAGAAACATTTAGAGCCCTTATTTTACAGAGGTGGGTAACCTAAAGACCTCCAGTCTGCTTCATCTACCCTGCAGTTTCAGTTCAGGGTTAAAAATGGGGCTGTGAGACTGAGGGATCTCCGATTCTCAAGGAGTACCATCCCACTTTGTAGAAGGATGAGAAAATTTCCCAAGGTTCAACGAGGTGGGTGGGTGTGTGGCACAGCAAGTTAAAGGACAGCTTGGGACACCCCTTATCAGAGTGCCGGTTTGAGTCCCAGCTACCTCCACTTCTGAGCCAGCTTCCTACCAGCGCACCTGGGAAGGCAGGAGATGCTGACTCAAGTACTTGGGCCCCTGCCACTCGTGTGGGACACTAGGATGTAGCCCCTGGCTCCTGGCTTTGGCCTGGCCCAGCTCTGATGTTGTAGCCACTGGAAGCAGATGAAAGATCTCTCTTTCCCTCTCTCTTGTTCTGCCTTTCAAATAAATAAATAAATCTTTTTAAAAAAAAGATCAAGGAAGAACTTTGTGGGACAGAATTATGGCTTTGAGAAAAGGCACATAGAAAAGCTGAAAACCGGATGAGAATTTGGTTTTATACACATCATCTCTTTCACTATTAGAAGATATTGGCAACTGCCTTATGGTAACATAATTCATAATACATCTTCTTGTCCCAGAGGGAATTCTCATCTCCAGTGAGTACCTTAAACTACTTCCTTTTTTTCCGTTTTTTTTTTTTTTTTCCAAATTCAAGCTATGTTTAATAGAGATAAAGCTGCTTGATCCATGAAAGTTGTCACACAGTGATCAAGGGCTGTGCCTTCCAGTTACCTAAACAGAACAGTTACTTATGTAGTTTGGAAGACAGTCTGTTTTAGAGGGAGATTCAGGAGAATAACGTTTTCCATGCCGAACAGGCCTATCAGTGAAATACTGGATCCACTTCCTTGGCAGCCGACTTCTGCTCTTGTATTTCTGTTAGCAACACCAGGAACTCATTGGCTCATTTTGGTTTAGTCTTTTTCCAATTCTGTCTAAAGAAGAGGCAATTAGGAAATGCATCCTTTTTCTTTTTCCAGGTGACTGAAGGAAATGGGGACGTTAGTGTTTACAATAAAATTCCATCATCTTGCCTGCACATGTTCACAGGGTGTTGCTCCCTTCCCAAAATAGCTAGTCAGCTGTGTGCGGGAAGGGCTCTGTTTATCCAGCTTTGGCGAAGGGAAAGTACTCGTGGTGGGGGCGGGGTGCAAAATACTCTTCCCCACCGTGATGGGAGTTTTGTAGGAGTTCTTCCTCGCAATTGCCTTCCCCTGCATTGTCGAATGTCAAGTGTAGAAGTCTGTCCTCCAGGAGCGACTCCATGGGCTCCACCCTGTCCGTGTCCACCGCGCGGAGCTGCTCGGTGAAGGCGATGGCTGGCAACTGCTATGGGGATGGTGATGGCGATGCCGATGGCTTTCTCCAGCCCCACAATGGCCTCGCGACTACACAGTTGGTGCTCCATCACCTCGGCCTTGGAGGCGAATCCCCCCGCAGCCCCCGAGTGGAGCCTGAAGACCCCGCCCCATTGCCCGCAGCCACATGTCCTCCCTCCCCCTTTGTGTGTAATTTGCTGATGCTGTGAAAAGCGTAATCTGTCAGATCGACACATTGATCCAGTTCTGAGCTGCTTTCCCCACGGAACTCGTCTAACATAATGATGGAAATTATCAGTAAGAGGGTCCCCCATTGTGACACCACTGTTTAATCCTGGTAGCAAAAACATTTTTTTTAATGAGTCACTTGCTTTCCAGCTGTCGGCTTTGGAAGGGTGATAGGTCTATGTCGTGGTTCCTCTGTGCTGCTATAACAAAATACCAGAGACGAGGTGATGTGGAAAGAGGAGAAACTGAGTCCTCACAGTTCTGGAGGCTGGAACCTCCAAGGTCACCATGACCAGTTTTCTGCTGAGGGCGGCTCTCCACCTCCAAGATGGCGCCTTGAGTGGAAGACAGGCTATGTCCTCACATGGCGGAAGGCCAGGGAGCAGGCAGCGGAAGGCTTTGTGAGCTCCTTTTATAAGGGCCATAGTTGCATCACAAGAGGCCAAACCTCACAACCTCATCACCTCCTCAAGGCCCCACCTCAATACCGTGACATTGGCCATTAAGTTCCAACACCTGAAGTGTGGAACAGTCTCACTGGAAGTGCAGCAATATGAACATCTACTCATTTCCCCGTTTAGCAAATGCTTGCCAAGAGCCTGCTCTCTGGTGGGCGTTATCTGGTAGGCAACTTCTAAAATGGCTCCCCGTGGCCCCAGCTGCTCTGGGCTAGACGTGCTTCTGATGCAGGGCTGGGAAGCTTTTTCTGACAAGGTCAAGCCAAGAGAGATTTCTGGCTTTGTGAGCCAGGTGGGCTTTCTCTCAGTTACTCAGTTCTGTTGTAGTATAAAAGCCTATCTATCTATCTATCTATCAATCATCTATCTACCTATCTATCTGATGGCAGATAAACACATGAGATTATTTGTGCTCCTGTAAACCTTAAAAAAGACAATTGGTTTGGGGCCTGTCTGTGGTGTAGCGGATAAAGGTGCTGCCTGCGGTGCCAGCATCCCATATGGGCACTGGTTCGAGACTCAGCTACTCCACTTCTGATCCAGCTCTCTCTCCTTTGGCCTGGGAAAGCAGTAGAAGATGGCCCAAGTGCTTGGGCCCCTGCACCCACATGGGAGACCCAGAAGAAGCTCCTGGCTCCTGGCTTCAGATCGGTGCAGCTCCAGCCGTTGCAGCCAATTGGGGAGTGAACCATCGGATGGGAGACCCCCCCCCCCGCCTCTCCTTCTCTGTTTAACTCTGGTTTTCAAATATAATAATAAAATAAATCTTTAAAAAAAGACAACTGGTGGGCCAGATATGCGCTGCTGACCATGTTGGCTTCCTTTGTTCTGGCTGATCAAAGTGAGGGAGGGTGGACGTTTGGTGTAACGTTCATATACCACCTGGGGTAGGTACAGTGGGTTAAGGCCACAGCTTGCAGTGTCTGCATCCCATATCGAAGTACCAGTTTGAGTTCTGGCTACTCTGCCTCCCATCCAGCTCCTGGTTAATGCACCTCGGAAGCAGTGGATAATGGCTCAGATACTTGAGTTTCTGCCACGCAAGTGGGAGACCTGGATGCAGTTCCTGGCTCCTGGCTTCAGACTGGCCTGGTCCCAACTGTTGTGACCATTTGGGAAGTGAACCAATGGATAAAAGATCTCTCTGTCTCCCTATCACTCTCTATCACTTTGCCTTTCAAAGAAAGAAAGAAAGAAACCACCTGGGATATTGCATCCCATATGGGAGTGCCTGGGTTCAAGTGTGAACTGTGCTCTCCTGATTCTACCTTCTTGCTAATGTGTGCCCTAGGAGGCAGCAGGGGAAGGCTCAAGTAGTTGGGTCCCTACCACCCATACAGGAGTCTTGGATTGAGTTCCTGGCTCCCAGCCGTGGCCTGGCTTGGCCTAGGCCATTGTAGGCATTTGGGGAGTGAGCCCATGGATGGGAACTGTCTCTGTTTGTCTGTTTAGTTGCCTCTAAAGTTGAATAAATAAATGACTTTAAAAAAATTGAGTACAGGCGTTTGGTACAGTGGTTAGGATAGGATGCTGCTTGGGACACCCACATCCCATATTGGAGAACCTGAGTTCAAGTCCTGACTCCAGTTCAATTCTAACTTCCTGCTAAGGTGTATCCTGGGAGGCAGCAATGGTAGATCAAGCACTTGGGTCCCTGCTACCCACGTAGGAGACCTGCATGGAGAGCTGGGCCCCTGACTCCAGCCTGGCCCAGCCTGGACTGTTGCTGACATTTGGGAAGTAAACTAGCACCTGGAAGATCTCTGTCTGTCTGTATCTCTATCTGACTTTTTGCCTTTGAAATATATTTAAATTTTTTTAAAAGTGATGGCATGTGATTTCCGAGATTATGCCACACAAGAACTCCGCCTTCCATCTTGGCTGCTTTCTTTTGCTCACATGGGGGAGGAGTAAGTTGGCATTTTGTGATCTAAGTAAGCTACAGAGAAGCTGACATGGGAGGGAAGCCTCCAACCAACAACCAGCAGGGGAAAGAGGCCCTTCTTCCAACAGTCTGGGAGGAACTGAATCCTGCCAGCAACCCCTTATGTGAGCTTGGAAGTAAATGCCTCTCAGTCCAGCTTTGGGATCCCCACAGCCTCGGCTGACATCAGGACCATGAAGCTTCCTGGACTCCTGGCTCAAACAAATCATGGAATAAACAGTGTTTGTTATTTTAAGCCCCAGAGCTTGGGGGCTCTTTGTTACACAGTGTGAGATAAACACATTGATAACCACACCAGATATGCATGCTGTGATGGGCTGTACTTAACCATGAGCAAGGGAAAATGCTGTTTTTTTCTCTTGGAGGAAATTCACCACGAACATCAGCATATTAAAGTTTCCAAAACATCCTACAAAAAAGAAACATGTTTAATCTTGTGCAGTCACTTTCCAATAATATTTAATCACAGATCCTGTTCTCTGGAGACATGTCTGTTACTATCTTGTGGAATTATTCTTTGGAGAATTAAAGTGCTGGAGTGAGAAGTCATTCCATTAAAGAAGTAGTGATTGCTAGGCTGCCATGTCTCTCTGGTTTGAATGCATAGTCTTAGATGGTGGTCATTATCCTGTGGAAATATATATGTATATGTGAATGTATGTACACATATATGCACACCTACAATGTGCTATGTTCATGTGTGTAAGTCCACCAGCAGGAGACAGATTTTTTTTTCTTTTGTAGTGTTCAGCTCTTAGCATAACACAGTAATCCTTTGACACAGAGGATAACAATTTTGAGAACTTGCTAAATAAAAATCCCTTGTTGGCTCCTGGAGGGATTTCACAGTACAGCAGCTGGGCATCTTACGAAACTAAGGATTTGTTTTGATTTAGTGTTGATTCAGAAGGGGGCATTTAATTTCCCACATTGCCAAGAGGTTTTTATCTGAACAACACATTATTATAATGTCATTTGCCAAGACATGTCACTGTCTTGCTTTTCACTTGAGCAAACTGAGTCTCAGATACTAAATTACTCGTAAAACTGAGGTTTGGGTCCAAACCTGGGGCTCATTTGGCCATTCTACCTTCCTATAACCTTTCTTACTTTCTTCTTTCTTCCTTTTTTTTTTTAAATTAAGATTTATCTATTTGAAAGGCAGATATATATATATATATATATATATATATATATATATATATATATATCTTTCATTCATTGGTTCTCTCCCCAGATGGCCACAATAGCCAGATCTGGCCCAGGTTGAATCCAGGAGCCTGGAATTCCATGAAGTCTTCCACATGAGTGGCAGGGACCCAAGTCCTTAGGCCATCTTCCACTGCATTCCCAGGCACTTTAGCAGGGAGCTGGATCGGAAGTAGAGCAGCTGGGACTTGTGATGCTGACATCACAGTCAGGGGCTTTACCCACTGCACCACAATGCCAGCCTCTCCTATAACATTTCTTTTTTTTTAAGATTTATTTATTTATTTGAAAGCCACAGTCACAGAGAGGCAGAGAGAGAGAGAGAGAGAGAGAGAGAGCGAGCGAGAGAGGTCTTCCATCTGCTGGTACACTCCTCAAATGGCTGCAATGGCCGGAGCTGGGCTGATCCAAAGCCAGGAGCCTGGAGCTTCTTCAAGATCTCCCACACAGGTGCAGGGGCCCAAGCACTTGGGCCATCTTCTACTGCTTTCCCAGGCCATAGCAGAGAGCTGGAGCGGAAGTAGAGCTGCTAAGACTCAAACCAGCACGCATATAGGATGCCAGCACTGCAGGTGGTAGCTTTACCCACAATGCCACAGGACTGGCCCCCTTAGCACATTTCTAAAATTGTCCCTGATATGATACATGCCTTTCCAACATATTAGCTTTTAAAATATACTTCTGTCTCATTGATATGTAATAAGAGTAGAGACACTACAAATGTTTGTCTTAGTCCAGAATTCTTTTCTTTTTTTCTTTGAGAAAAACAGAGAGAGAGGGAAAGAGAGTACATGCAAGAGAAAGTGCCTGTATCTACTGGTTCACTCTCAAAATGCCCACTAACGCTGGGAACCAGGAATTCAACCCAGGTCTCCCTTGTGGGTAGCAGGGAGCCAACCACTTGAGCCATCACCCCTTCTCCCACAGTCTGCTCTAGCAGGAAGTTGACTGGAAGGAGTGCTGGTACCCAAACTCAGGCACTATGATTTGGGAGGTGAGAATCCCAAGTGGCATCTTAACCTCTGCACCAAATGCCCACCGCTAAAAAATGCTTTTAAAGACCTAAGTAAATGGATCTATAGGTCGTATTCGTGGATTAGAGGACCCAGGAGAATGATGAGATTAATTCTCTCAAGTTGATCTACAGATTCGGTGCAATATTTTTTGGCTCAAGAGATATTGTGGTTTGTGTGTCTAATTTCTCATCTGTAGAAGCACCCAGAATCATTTTTCAAGTCCCATCCAAATCATTACTCTCTCTTTTCTCCCCACAGCTAATCTCTATGTTAACTTTTAACACTATAGTGGTAGAAGGTTGAGTAAATTAAATCATACAAAATTTTATTTTGTTTTCAGCTTTTGTTTAATGTGCTGTGTGTATTTATCCCTATTGTGTGTAGCAGCAGATTATTCATTTACTTGATGAATAGTATTCTATTTAATGGATATGTGATACTTATTCATTTGGTGGTTGGTGCGTACTTGTTTCCAGCTGAAGCAATCCAGTGCAGCTATGAATATTCATGTCAATGTATGTTAGCCCACTTCTGTGTATGCACAGGTTCAATTTCAAGAAACCCTGTCAAAGAGTTTTTCAAAGTACTTAACACCAGTTTGTACTTTCTCCAGCATAAAGAATTCTGAATGTTCACCAACACATGACTTTGTCAGTCTGTGCTGCATAACAAACTATCCCAAGATTTAGTAGCTGGAACCATTGCTTATTTTTTCACGATTGGATGGGTTAGGCAGAGCTAGCTGGGCAGTTCCTCCACTTCATGGATTGTAGACCAGAGTGATTCAGATGGTTGCATTCACATGAGAGCTTGGGTGGAACCGAAATATCTGTGCTGACTTCACTCATGCGTTCATTGTTTCGGTTGGGGTAGCAGAAATAGTTGTAGGATGACTTAACCTGTAACGCTCCCAGTGGCCTCCGATCATTAGCCCAAGCTTATTTATGTGGCAGATGGATCCCAATAGTGCACAAGTGGAAGCCACAGTCTTCTGAAGGCCCATGTCCAAAAGGCACACATCGTCACTTCCATGACTTCTTACTGGCTGAAACAAGTCAGTCTAGTGCAGATGCAAGGGGAAGGAGAAGCACAGACCCTACTTCTTATCTTTATTTTTTTTTTTAAGATTTATTTTACTTATTTGGAAGGTAGAGTTACAGAGAAGGAGAGACAGAGAGAGATCTTCCATCCATTGGTTCACTTCCAATGGCTGCAATGGCCAGGACTGGGCCAGGTTGGAGCCAGGAGCTAGGAGCTTCATCCAGTTCTCCCGTGTGGGTGCAAGGGCCCAAGAACTTGGGTCATCTGCTGCTGCTCTCCCAGGTGCATTAGCAGGGAGTTGGATCAGAAGTGGAGCAGCTGAGACTCCGGTGCCCATAAGGGATGCTGGCATTGCAGGTGGTGGCTTAACCCACTGTGCCACAACACGGGCCTCCGGGTGCCACTTAATGGGACGGGTGTATAGGAATGGGAGCAACTGTTCTTGGCCATAGATACAGACGATATGCCACATCCAGCCTCTGGCTACAATGATTCAGATGCCTTTATCATGCAGAATGCATTTACCCCAGTCCCAAGACCTCCAAAGTGCAATTACAGTATCAGGCTTGAAGTCCAGGGTCTTGGGATCTGCCTCAGTGTGATTGCAACTGAAGCTCCTGGTGTGTAACTCTTACCTTAGAGATCTGTGAACAACTTTTCTCTCCCCAGACCCTCAGCTTACAGTAGTGGCTCAGAGGGTTTTTCTATTCCAAACTTTCTCAGTCCCTCTTATTTGTAGCTGATCATGCTTTCCCCAGAACAACTGTCTTGACAATTTTGCAGATTTTATGTGTATTTAATTGTAGTCCATTCCATTACACAAAAACTCTATCTACATAGCTTTGAGCTAGGCCCTTCTCTGCCTTGAGCTGTGAATCAGGGTGCTCTGGAGCAAAGATTTGACCAGTCTTAGAAACTCTCATTTTCTTTTATTGTTGTTTTTTTTTTTTTTTTGACAGGCAGAGTGGACAGTAAGAGAGAGACAGGTCTTCCTTTTGCCGTTGGTTCACCCTCCAATGGCCGCCGCGGTAGCGCGCTGCGGCTGGCGCACCGCGCTGATCCGAAGCCAGGAGCCAAGTGTTTATCCTGGTCTCCCATGGGGTGCAGGGCCCAAGGACTTGGGCCATCTTCCACTGCACTCCCTGGCCACAGCAGAGAGCTGGCCTGGAAGAGGGGCAACCGGGACAGGATCGGTGCCCCGACCAGGACTAGAACCCGGTGTGCCGGCGCCGCAAGGCGGAGAACTAGCCTAGTGAGCCGCGGCGCCGGTTGAAACTCTCATTTTCTAAAAGAGAGTCTATCATGTAGTATCTAAATGGTTCAAAGACCTTACCAAGGAGTCTTGCAGCCACATTTTTTTTTTCTTTTTTAAAAAATATTTTTATTTTATTTATTAAAAGGCTAAGATACAGAGAGATTGGAAGAAAGAGAGAGAGACAGAGATCTTCCATTTGCTGGTTCACTCCCCAAATGGCTGCAATGGCTGGAGCTGGGCCAATACGAAGCCAGGAGCCAGGAGCTTCTTCCAGGTCTCCCACGAGGGTGAAGGGGCCCAAGCAGTTGGGCCATCCTCCACTGCTTTCCCAGGACATTATCAGGGAGCTGGATAGGAAGTGGAGCAGCCAGGACTTGAACCAGCACCCACATGGGATGCTGGCAAAGCAGGCAGGGGCCACACCCACAACATCACAGCAAGGGCCCCACGTCAGTGCTTCTATATCCTGCTTGGACTCTCTAGAAGGTCTCTAAGTTCAATGGTGCATGTCCTGTCTCCCACAGTAAGGGAGGCAATGGTGTCACGGAACTTTCCACTGCTGCGTAACTCAGGCCTCGCTTCTGGCCTGCATAGTGACGTCACTGCTCTCCTGGACTCCCCAGATCAGCCTCTCACCGCCCTGGCCTTTCCACTTCCACTCAGTCGCAGCTTCAACACCATGCTTGAAGCTGTGGTGTGCAATATCTATTTCTAGGTACCAATTTTAATTTTTTGGTGATCACTGACTTTGATTCAAAACCATAACTGTTTGCTATTTCCCATGATTCTGAGGGTCAGTGGGGTCCCCTGGACAGATCTTCTTCTCCATGCATTGCTGACTGGAGTCATCGCTTTCCCACTGCTCTGTAGTGCCATCTTTGTCATAACAGGCCCCGTGTGTGTGTGTGTGTGTGCATTTGGTCCCAGACTCATCCATGTGTTCCCTTAGTTTATTTATCTTTTCTTGTGCCAACGTCTCCTGCTCCTTTAAACAAAGTTTATTCACTAATTTATTGCCAGCTCGACCCGCGAGGCTCCACCTGCCGGGATGGTCGGGCGACGGCATTCTTCCGCAAGAAGCGCCGGAGACAAGTTTCGGTGAACAGGTCCGCTTTATTAATGACCAGGCACACTTTTTAAAGGGCAGGCAGAAGCGGCATAACTAATTCAGGGCAACACTGATTCTATAGGGTAGAACTGATATTGGTGCTGCTATACTTCCCCAATCAGCTTGAAGGTCACGTAGCTAAGATAGCTTTCCAGGTGGTCCTAATGGGCCTGGGCCACACCCGGGAGCTATCTGCCTGATTGGCAATTACAGGGCCCTTAACAGGGAGCAGGGGTGGGGAAAGTGCCCGGGGCTCCCTCCACGTGCCAGCAGTCAGAATGTGGGGTCCTTCCCAGGAGGCGTGGGGTGCCATGCCCTCTCAGCCTCCTGCCTGGGCAGGGCAGGCAGACTCCCCACTAGGTACAGTATCACCCACAATTCATTGTTATTTATTTGAAAGGCAGGGTAACAGAGAGGAAGAGATCACTCTTACACCGGGCCATTTCCCAAGTGGCCGTACCAACCAGGACTGGGTCAGGTGAAAGCCAGGAGTAAGGAGCTCCATCCGGGTCTCCCCTGTGGGTGGCAGGGACCCCAGGGCTGAGCTGCCATTGGCTGCCTCTCAGGGTGTGCATTAGCAGGAACTGGGTCAGACACAGAGGTGGGACTCGATCCTAACAAGCTCTGATATGGGATGCAGGAATCGTACGTAGCAGCTTAACCCTCTGTGCCACAACGCCCACCTTCATACTCTTATATTTCTGCAGCTATTTTTTTGTGGTTAGAAACCTGTGGTATTCCTTGCTTGTGAGGTCCCTGCTGGGTTTGGGCATCAAGGCAATTCTGACTTCACTAAAGAACTTGGGAATCAGTCCCACACTCTATTCTCTGGGAGATTTCGCGTACACCTAGTGTTATTTCCTGCTTAGACACTGGGTAGATACAGAAATTGGTTCCAGGAGACAATGCTGCCACAACACAGCAATCGCTCTATATGGAGTGACCCTGGCGTCCTGCCTGGCAGCGGGAACTGTGACTGAAGATCTGCAGAGATGGCTCCACATCACGGGTGGGAAAACTTAGTCAGCAATAGACAGACAGGCATAGTGTACCCCTAGTGAGCTTGTACTTTCTGTGAGGAAGTAGACATGAATGTTACTAGGAGTTCCTTACCACTGGCTGCAGGTGCCAGGATGCTACAAGCAAGAGAGGAGCTCAGAAAATATTCCCCTGGCTTGCAGGCAGGAATGAGAAGGAATTCAGAGACAATCCCTAAACTCAGCAACTTGCGAGGCTGGCAGGTGCAACTGGTTCACATTTCTCACTGGTAAAGAGGAGACTGAGAAGGCCTCAGGGCAGCAGCTGCTTCTAGACCTCTGTCTAGGGACAAGGACCAAGTCGAGGCTATGACTGTCCCTGTCGCTGTTAGGATCTGAGTGGAACAGGGTAGCACCCAGCAAATACTTTCAGGTGGGAAAATACCTCATGGAAGGGTGACTTATGGTTTGGCTCTTCCTAAGGAGTCATGATAGGCTCAAATCTCTGGAGGAAACTTTGAGAGCATGGTGATGCCTCTAAACAGGTGTAACTGGTTAGAATCAAATAAATGGCTTGGGATATGTTATGAGATCATGGCATTGAGAAAGGAGTCACCATCCTGGTCTGGAAGAGAATGTGATTCTTTGAGGCTAAAAGTGATAATGGGGGCTCAGCCTCCCATAGTGAGATTTCAGAATTGCTATGGACTCTTTCCTTTCTTTTTTTTTTTTTAAAAAAAGATTTATTTATTTATTTGAAAGTCAGAGTTACACAGAGAGAGGAGAGGCAGAGAGAGAGAGAGAGAGAGAGAGAGATCTTCCATCCGATGGCTCACTCCCCAATTGGCAGCAACAGCCGAAGCTGTGCCGGTCCGAAGCCAGGAGCCAGGAGCTTCTTCTGGGTCTCCCATGCAGGTGTAGGGGCCCAAGGACTTGGGCCATCTTCCACTGCTTTCCCAGGCCATAGCAGAGACCTGGATCAGAAGTAGAGCAACAGGTCTACGAATTGGTGCCCATATGGGATGCTGGCGCTTCAGGCCAGGGCGTTAACCCGCTGCGCCACAGTGCTGGCCCCTATGGGCTCTTTTCTATGCCACCTTTCTCTTGTGAAAATGTAAATATTTATTGCAATTACCCTTTCACTCTCCTACTGCATATCCTGTGTGTCAGGACAAGGACCAGGTTACAGCTTCCCCCTTCCCCCTTTTTTTTGGAAAGAGAGATGGAAAGAGAGAGAAAGATGGAAAGAAAGAAATCTCCTGCCCCCTGGTTCGCTCACTAGATCCCTGCAACAGCCAGGGCTGGCTCATATCAAAGCCAGTAGCCCAGGGGCCGGCACTGTACAGTAGTGGGTTAAGCTGCCACCTGCAATGCTGGTGTCCCATTTGGGCACTGACTCAAATCCTAGTTGCTCCACTTCCCATCCAGCTCCCTGTTAATGATCTGCGAAAAGCAGGAGAGGATGACCCAAATACTCAGGCCCCTGCCACCTGTCTGGAAGACCTGGAAGAAGCTCCTGGATCCTGACTTTGCCCTGGCTCAGCCCTGGCCATTGCAGCCATCTGGGAGTGAAACAGCAGATGGAAGCTCTTTCTTTATCTCTCCCTCTCTCTCTGTAACTCTTTTAAATAAATAAATATATTTTTAAAAAACCGGAAGCCCAGAACTCAATCCAGATCTCCTACGTGGGTGCCGGAGACCCAAGCAATTGGATCATTACCTGCTGCTTCCCAGAGTTCACATTAGCAGGAAGCTGGAATTGGAAGTGGGGCTGGGACTTGAAGCAGGCACTCTAAAATGGAATGCAGGCTTCCTAAGCAGCATCTTAATGGCCACGCCGAATGCCTGCCCCAGAAGTTCCTCTGAACTAAGAAGCGTCTCTGGATCAAGAGGAGCTGTGTCTGGATTAGCAGGGCCTGTGTGAGTCACAACTCCTGAGCTCTGAGCTAAAATTATTCATGAGCTGGAACTTCTGTCTTCCCTAAAAAGTGGGTGAGCTGGGGCCAGTGCTGTGGCGTAGCGGGTAAAGCTGCCACCTGCAGTGCTGGCGTCCCATATGGGCGCCGGTTCGAGACCTGGCTGCTCCACTTCCGATCCGGCTCTCCGCAATGGCATGGGAAAGCAGTACAAAATGGCTCAAGATCTTGGCCCTGGCACCCACGTGGGAGACCTAGAGGAAGCTCCTGGCTCCTGGTTTCAGATTGGTGCAGCTCCAGCCATTGTGGCCATTTGAGGAATGAACCAGGAGATGGAAGACCTCTCTCTCACTCTCTCTGTCTCTTTCTCTCTGTAACACTTCCCTTCAAATAAATAAATGAATCTTTAAAAAAATGTGGCTGTGTTCTGCATATGGAGAAGGAAGAACTGACCCAGAAGGTGGCTATGATCATCGTATATGCCCTTGTATCATCTCTGTATCATCGTTCATGCCCTTGTATCATTCTCTGCCCTCAAGAAAGAGCTGTATCTACTAGTTTTTAACCAATAAAATATGGCAAAAGTGACAATGTCACGTCCAAGGTCAGCTCCACACTTCACTCTGTGTGCCCTCTTCTGCTTCCTCACTCGCTCACTCTGATGGAAGCCAGCTGTCACAGGAGCTCCCCACAGAGAGACCCCAGTGGCAAGGAAGCCAGTGAGAGTTGAGGCCTTCAGTGCAGCAGCTCATGGGAGCTGAATCCTCCCAACAACCACTTGAATGAGTTCAAAACCTTCAAGTCAGACTGCAGTCCTGGCTCACCCCTTGACTGTAGCCTTACGAGAGACTTGGACACAAAAGGATCTGTTAGGACATTAGTAACCGCCCCAAATTCACTTGTTGAAGTTCTAACCCCCCAGAGTGACTGTATTTGAAGATATGGCCCAGAAAGAGGTCATAAAGAGGAGGAGCCTTAATCTGCGAAGACTGGTGTTCTCGTATGAACATACAAGATGTTCTTGTATGAACATCTCTGTGATGCAGAGAGAGCAGACACCAGAGCCTGCTCTCTCTGCATCACACAGAAGAAAGCTGCATGAGGATGTAGCAAGAAAGTGGCCATCTACAAGCCAGAGAGAGAGAGAGAGGTGTCAGCAGAAACCAACACTGACAGGGACTCTGATGGAGAGACAGGTGCCCAGCTGGGTAGCCAGGGACCAGGGCACCCCTCCCCACTCTCTGGAGATAAGAAAACCCAAGCCAGCAGCTTCTGGGAGGGAGGTGGATGTCACGTGCTAGTCCTTGGAATCAAGGTTTCTCTGGGCTGCTGTCACAGGTCTAGGTAATGAGAATTCTGTCTTTGTGGGGGAAAGTTTCATGTGTTTCCTGTTGAGTCTCAGTTGGAACCATCATCCAGTTAATCACTGAAAACCAGCCCTTTCCGGACCCATCCTCAGAACGGCCCCCTACAGCCTATAAAGCCCCAGTCAGCCTTCAGAGTGGCTCCCTCTTACAGGCCCCTCTCAGTGTTGCTGGCAGTTTTTTTCCTTTCTCTTTTGCTTTCTTTAGGGGTCCTCTCGGTGCTGTTAAGTTTTTTTTTTCCTCCTTCACTATGGTTTTCTTAAATAAGCCACTTCTGATTCATGCAGCCTTGCTTGTCCGGGCATCCTCATACTTCGTGAACACGAGGCACGAACCCCGCAGAGAGAAAAGGAATGGTAAGAACTGAAGACCCCCTGCAACACCTTGATCTCAGGTTTCCAGCCTCCAGAACGGGGAGAAAATTTCTGGCTACATATCCAGTCTCTCGGTGATGTTTGGTTATGGCAGCCTAACAGATTAATACAGTACCCCACTAAGCCATGCTTGACCCACAAAAAGGTTGAGGTAAGTGTTTGTTGTGTTGAGCTGTTCCATTTCGTGGTAATTTGTTATGCAGTGATAGACAGCTAATATGTTACCTTAATTTCATTCTCTGTCCTCTTTGACTTCCATCCTCAAAAGGTACACAGGTAAAGTTCCCTGTAGAAGCACTTCAAATTCTTTATAGAGTAAGAAAAAATGTTCCTGACAAAGAATTATGACTTTTTTTTTTCATTTTTTTCAACAGTTATTTATTTGAAAGGCAAAGTGCCAGAAAGGGAGAGAGAAAAACTGAGCTCTCCCATCCTTTGGCCACCTGTTGACTGACTCTCCAATTGACCATAACAGCCAGGGCTGGGCTGGGCTGAATTCAGGAGCCAGGAACTCCACCTGTGTCTCCCAAGAACACACTCGTCCAGTGCTTTCTTTCTCCTGAGACTGAAGTGTACCCTTGGGGAGCTTTAACACCTGGGTCTCCCAGGCATGTTAGCATTAAGCTGGATTGGAAGTAGATTAGCTGGGACTAGAACTGGTACTGCAATATGGGGTGCCAGTATCACAGGTGGCTGCTTAACCCAATGTGTCACAATGCCATCACCATATGCCAATTTCTGGGTCATTAATAGTACTTCCTGAAACGTTTTTATCAACTGCTTATTTTCCCAGCAACATAAAACAGAACTCTTAGATTCAAACTTGAGTGTGGGTAGATAAGGACAGAATAATTGCAATGATTTGGAGTTCAGGGGATCCTTGCATATGTTTGTATGGCTTATCATATGCCCCACATGCATGAATTGTAATTCTATACATGTGCATCTATATGTTTGTCTTACAATTCCATAGTTTCTAAAAGTACATTAATATATTGGCTATTTCCAGGTGATCTTAATCATACTTCTATTGAAGCAAGCCTGTAGCTCCTGGAAGTGGATAAACATAATTTGCTAAATCATCAGCTGTGAGTTCTTCCCAGAAATCCCCGGAAATGGAGAGCTCCCACACAAGATTCAGTGCCTGGACACCTTTTAAAAACAAGTCCTTAAATAGACAGGTGAGTTACATGCTCCAGAGTAAAAGTTTAATCTGCCGAGTTAATTTCACTGTGATGTGTCAGGTCTCATGTCGCCGTATTTTTGAAGAAAACCCCTCTAATAAGAGTTTAGTTTTTGAGTCTGTTTAAACAGTAAACCCAATTTGTCGCAGAGTTGATCTGTTATCATCCCAGTCCCAAATCCTACCTTATGGGAAGCTGAAGATCTGCCTCCCCTTTCACTCCGGCAGGGACAGACCGGACCCCTACAGGACACGCGTGCATGTCTAATGTGGGAGAAAGGTGCTTTGGACGATGGTGGTGTGGGAATGTTCGCATGTATTTCTCCAACCCACCTTCTCTCCTAAGCCACCTGTACGGTCCCCTGTGGCGGGGGGGGGGGGGGGGGTGTGTGCCCACTCCTTCAAAAGAGAACGCAGGAAAGAGTCACTAAATGGCATGGGGCAGCTCTGCCAGGTCTTAGTGGAGAAAGCAAACTGGGTCTTCAGGGCTCGTGTGGAGTCGGCCCCAAGTGGGAGAGACCCTGCCTATAACAAAGACGGTGAGTTTGAGCCAATCTGCGTAAAGCTGGATGGAGACCACGGTACGTGGTTTCCTTGGACACACTGCTAACAATGGCTAATTAGCAATAGCTAGGGACTTTCAGTTTGGGCGCTAGGAAAACCCAGGGCTGCGGGTTAAAACCATGGCTACTTCACGTGGTCCTGGGCAGCCTGGAGGAGCTTTCAAGATGAGGTGTATGGAATCTGTTCCCTTGGCTGTGTTAGTCTAGGTAGAACCGAGGCTCGGGAATTGTTCTTTGCTTTCCAGTGGACTTCCCTAGGCTTGTGTGTCTAGACCAGCTCACCCAACAAGCCCAGGCTTGTCCATAGCCCAGGACAAAAACAGCTTGAAAATGTAAGGGGAGCCCCCTATGCCACAGGTGAAAGTGCTTTGTGAGCTGTAAATGTGCTGTGCAAATATTAGCTGTGAGGATAGTAGTAGATTGTCTAAAGACCGCTTGGCAACCAAGAACATACCGGCCTGCACGGCAAAACATCTCTTCTTCCTCTCTAGCTCTTTCAGGAAAGAGTTGCTCTCATAAGTCATTGGTTTGACCTCTGGACCAGCAAGCAACGTCAAGAATTCCTATGCACAATTTTTTCACGGTGCACAAAATCGCAATTAAGGTAAATGGAGCCTGATGATGCCAGAGTAAAATGTCACCTAATCACCTTGGGCTTGCTTTTCTTTTTCCTCCCTTATAGGTGAAAAATAAAGCAGTTTATTTTACTGGTTACATAACAGACTCTTCTGCAGCTTGCTCTCTCCTTGGGGTTGAAGCGGTGCAGCCCTGGGGGCCTTGACACCTTCCCACCATTGTGGGACTGTTTTTTGTTTTGCAAAAACTTGTAGGTGGCTGAAGCTGCTGAGTTCTGAACATTGTTCTAGTGTTTTAAACCCACCTTGGAATGATCGGACAATCTGATTCCAAATGGATATGTGGTACATAGCTAGGCGCCTGGTAAATGATTGTTCAATGAACACATGGGTCTGGAGAAAAAATACACGTGACATGACAATGGTCGCAGTATTTAGGGACATGGACAAGACGCATGCAGCAGTGGCTGGTGACTGCCCGGGAGATTTGTTCCTGTTCTGCCTCTTCCCTCGGGTTAAGACTGTAATTTTCTTTCAAATACTTCCGCGTAGACTGTGTGATATTTGTTAGTTGAAATTACACTTGCCACTTATAGCTGGTGTTCTGATCAGGAATGAATATCCTGAGGGTCACTGGTTAGCTCTAGACTGGAGAGGTCACAGTACCTGTGTTATTATTGGATCCTTAGCTAATTAGCATGTAAATATCAGACATTAGTTATTATCAGGGCACCCAGTGCCTTGTTAAGTAGCTGGATGAATGTTAGCACTAGACTCTGTTTGGTGAAAGTAAAGGCATTTCAGAGGTGTGTACTGACTGAAGTATTTTAGAAAGCCTTCCAGTATGCCTGGAACTAGTTGAATACAGCCGGGCTGGGAGCAGGTTTTTCAGCTCTATCCCCATAAAAGCAGCCTTGTGTCAGCCTTGAGGATTTCTGGTAACCTGAGACCAACAAGGCTGTTTTCCCTGCCTCCCCCCACTGCCAAGATTAATTTATTTGAAAGTCAGTTACAGAGGGAGAGAGAAAGATCTTCCATCTACTGGTTCACTCTGCAAATGGTCACAATGGCTGGGACTGGGCCAGGCCAAAGCCAGGAGCTTCATCTGTGTCTCCCATGTGGGTGCAGGGGCCCAAGCACTTGTGCCTGGGGATGCAGTGGAAGATGGCCCACTAGCAGGGAGCTGGATCAGAAGTGGAGCAGCTGGGACTTGAACTGGGGCCCATATGGGATACCATCACTGCAGACGGTGGCTTAACCCACTAAGCCATGGCCCCCAGAAGGCTGTTCTTGGAACATAGTCCTTTATCAGTGGAATGAGACTCTCGTTTAAAGTTTGGAAAGCTGGGACTTCCTCAAGCTTGCATAGAAGGCTCTAGAAGTGGCTTGGGCTTATTTACTAATATTTGCTTAGTGAAACTCTAGATGTGGTGTTCTGCAATTTTATTATAACCTGATAATTAGGTTGTTGGAGCGCCTGGCCTTCCCTTGTCTTAGGTCACTACCAAATAAGTATCTGAGTTATGCATGACCAAATAGGCTTATTTTAGTTTGCAAGCCCTGCCTCTCAATTTCTTATTTTTTTTTTCTGCCCATCTCTTTCAAAAAAGATGTATTTATCTATTTGACAGAGTTGGAGATCTTCCATCTGCTGGTTCACTTCCCAGATGGCTGCAATGGCCAACGCTGGGCCAGGCTGAAGACAGGAACTTCATCCAGGTGTCCCACCTGGATGCAGGGGCCCAAGCAGTTAAGCCATCCTCTGCTGTCTTCCCAGGCCATTAACTGGGAGTTGAATCAGAAGTGGAGCAGCTGGACACTAACCAGTGCCCATATGGGATGCTGGCATTGCAGGCAGTGGCATTACCAGTTATGCCATGATGTTGGTCCATGCCCCGCCCCCCCGACAGGTGAAAATGCTTTCTTGCAGTTCAACTTTATAATTCTATGATATGAGGCTGTATATCAGGTGCAAATGTCTAGTAAAATACGTTATAGGGAAGCAGCTAGGATTATGGCAGTTTTTCCAAGGCAATCCTTCTTGACTCTTAAGCACCCAATATAGCAAAGATTTTTCTAAAAACAAATACAAATATCAGGTGCACTCATGATATTCTCTTCAGAGTTTCCTATAAAGCAGTTCTGGGCCACAAGGAAATAAAAGGACTCAGTGCAGCCTTACAGGAAGTAGGGAGCAGAGGAGGGCCCAGATGACTTCAGGGCCTCGATGGGCACATTCCTGGGGGAGGGGGCCCTGGTAGGGAAACAATCTGAGACTTTACGAACAACAACATAAAGGGTCTGGGATTATGTGGCCCTGGGGGCTGGGGCCCACACGTCTGTACATCTTCTCCTGTAAGTCTGCTGTGCCCGTCTCTTTGGATCTCTCCTTCTCCATCATCAGCTTACCCTTGTGTCTTTGGGTGTAAAACAGTAAGGGACTGTGCTTTATGGAGTCCTGGGAGGAGATACACATCTTCCAGGCTCTGTTGCAAGAGGCTACAGAGACAGAAAAATAGGTTCATGAGTCTAAAAGTCATAGGGAATGTCTAAAAGTCATAGGGAATGGATGTTGCGTGATAGTCATTGGCTATAATTCCTTTTACTCCTACTTTGCAGCATTCAAGATAAGAACAGCAAATCCCCTATCTGTACTCTTTGTGCATGGGTGTTCTAGGCTCACGTATCCTAAGCAAAGCAATCTTAGTTGCCACCACCAGAGGTCATCAGAGATCTTGTGGTATATTTGAGGCCCCTTGACGTTAAGCTGACATTTGGGCAACTGGAAATTGTAGCCTATGTCTGGTACCTGCATTCTTCTTTCTGTAGGACAAGAATATGGAACGAGCTTGCTAGGTGAAATGCCTTCTCTTTGTCTGATAGCTGTGTTTCTGCGGAGAGCACTGTGTATTGCCAAAAACCTGAGTGTACTCTCTGGGCTGCTGATTTCAGGGGGATCTGTGGGTGCATTCCTGGTCTTTAGATTTGGCATCTGGAACCCATCTTTGGTGTGTTTGTGATTCTGTGGGTGAGCATCAGTCAGCCGATTCCCCGAAGTCTGGGTTAAGTCATCTTGTACCTGTTCTTCCTGCCTCTGTTAGCCTTTTCTTCTGTACTGTGGACATCTGCAGTACTATGTGCCAATCCAGTTTGTGCTCAGTTTTAGTTAAATCTAAAAGCCCAACTCATTCTTTAAAAACAAAAAAATGAGTTACGCAATCACTTTTTCTTTAAACATCTTTATTGAGATTTAATTCATGTAATGAAATTTTCCTACTTAAGGCTGTAGTTCAATGACTTTAGTAATTCAGAGTTCAGTACCCATCACCACAACCTAAGTCTAGAACTTGTCACCCTAGAAACAACTCCTGTCCCCTTAGTGGTCACGCCCCATCTCCATCTCCCAGATTGGAGCAGGCACTGCTGTGCTTTCTGTCTATAGATTTCCTGTCTTGGACTTTTCCTGTAAATGGAAACGGGCAATATGTGATCTTCAGGAACTGGCTTCTTGTGTTCTAATGTTTTCAAGGTTTGTTTTTATTTGTATGTATCAGTACTTCTTTCCTTTTTATTGCCAAGTAATGTTCCATTGTATGGATATGCCGTGTTTTATTTACCCACTCGTCACTTGATGGCGTGTGGGCTGTTTCCCCATTTTGGCTATTGTAAATAATGCTATGAACATCTGTGTCCAAGTTTATGTGTATAGATGTTTCTTTCTCATAGATATTTATCTAGGAGTGGAATTGCTGGGTCAAATGGTGCCAGAGTAATTAACTTGATGATTAAGTGTGTCTCTTGTGTCTTTTGAGTCATTTATTCCTATACTCGTTTCCCATGACTGTGAATAGCTTGTTAATAAATGACAGAAGTGAGCATTACATTATTTGGCCGCTTGAAGTCTTCATATGTTAGGTAGGTTGTATTATGCAGTGCCTTTTTTTTTTTTTTTGCAAGGTAGAGAGATCATTGTCTTATACCTTTTGTTTTCTAGTTGCCAGGTAGTTTTATTTACATTCAGGCAATTAGTTATAAACAGGGTGTTGCAATATTGGTAGGGAATATGTTATCACAATTTCACTTAAAAGTTTGCTCTTAATCTCTGAGATATATCTAAATACCTAAGATTTTTCCAATATTAAATATTTTTAATATATAAGATTTCTTACATTTTATGACATTTAAAATGTTGAAGGTTTAGCTTCTTAAACTATCCTTCTGGCAAGTTCTCATCCCAACTTGGATGCTACCCCCTGGGGAGGTCTTGCCCACCCCGCCGTTCTTACACGACTACATGCTGGCATTTCCTCTCAACACCTGATGCCCAGATGCCAACAGATCTAATGGTTTCCAGTGGTGTCTTGTCCCTGCCACTTGACTAGGTTGACCTTTCCTGTGCTTCTTAAAGGAAACTGGGCTGTTTGTGTCGGTCACACTTGGAGAAACCTATTAGGAGTTTGAATCTGTCTCCTTGTCACACTGGTGGGACCGGTTTTAAGTTGCATCTGCTCAGCAGCCCGTAGTGCCTTCTATAAAGGCTTTTCATTCCAGGCCAGAGCTGTTCAAGCTTGCAGCTTTCCTGGTGGGTGGGGCAGCGTTCGTGCACCTGCATATACAGGACAGGTATATGTGTGGAGAGAGCGAGAGATCAAAAACGGCCTGGGAAAGAGTAGCTGTGGTTGCTTGTCTCCATCAAAGCCCTCTGGATGTGGCATTGGAAGGCAGAAAATTGTGCTAATGTAGATCTCAGAACACCCCACTGCTACTTCGGGACGCCCTCCTGCTACAGTGCCTGGGAGGGCTCTGGCGAGGCTGCCTTTCAGCTGTGGTTTGTTGAGGAAGTCGGCGTGTAGTTTGGCAGAGACAAGACACCGGGTTGATTTAGGAGATGAAACAGCTCCATCACTCTGAGTTACAGAATGTCGTTTTGCAAGAGATTTCTGCGTGGAGATGGTGATATTAGAGGAAAAAGTCATTTGATGTCACTTACTTGACATGGCCAGGACAGGAGTAGGGAGCCCTGTGATGGGATTTACAGTGGAGAAGAGAGATTGGGCTCCACTCCAAACACAGCAGGGGCAATGGGAATCGATAGCCAAGGAGCTAGGTTAGGGGCAGGTGGATGGAAAGTTACTAAGAGGAAACAGAGGGCGTCTGTCCGAACCGACCGGGCAGGATTCTTGCTGGAGATGGGCCAGGAGGGTCGGGCAGCACCTGAGCAGTGCTGGCGATGGGTAAGGAAGCTGATCACATCTCAAGGGAGGTCAGCTGTGGACAACGAGGAGCTTCTGGTGGAACAGACTTAGCAGAGCTCTGTGTTAAACCAAACGTGCCAATGACTTCTACAGATGGGTGAGAAGACTCCTCACCCTGATGAAAGTTTAGTCAATCAGATAATCCTTGTGGGAGAGGAGACAGGAGTATTCTGAGATAAACTCTGCACTTGTATTGAAATTACTCCTGTCTAGACATGCAAAGCAAGTCTGGAAACTGGGTCATCTCATTTCTTCCTTCTCCTCAGTCCAGTATTCTTCTGGACAGCACTCCTGTCCTCTATCATATCGGCTGGTCGCATCTGGGCAACTGTATTCAACACTAGTGTTGCCATTCGTTGTTGGGATGGTTTTTAGGGTGGATGAAGCAAAAAAAAATATTCTCAAGTTTAAAATGAAAGGAGAAACCAATAACCTAAAGTTGTTGTGTTGGGTGGGGCTGGAGACAGGGACAATGGACAAGGGGGAAAAGTCATTGCCCTATGCTGGGCAAGGTCCATGCACTTGAACTTCTCACTTCCCTTTTGCCGGTGAGCAGTGCTGCTCTCCACTGATCACACTTCTTTCTACAGCTCTGGGCACTGTGCCGCCTATGGTTCTTGCTTATTCACGTTCTTCCGCCTCCACCAGAACGGAAGCTGCCTAGAGCAAGCACTTTATCTGGTGCCTCTTTCTGTCTCTGGCACTTAGGGTGCTACCATGCATGTGGAAGCCACTCAGTAAATGCCTGTTGAAAGAATGCAGATCTCTTACCACTCCCAATTACTAAAGTGATGAAAAGATAACTGGAAAAAAATTTCCATTTGGTAGTTCTCTAGGAGGAAGGAGTTTTTCGGGATATTCTACGTTGTAGAATATAAGATCATAAATATTTTGGTTCATCCATTCATTCAAAAATTTTAATTCAAATCCTCTAAAAGCAATTCTGAATCGCAATAGTACCAGTGATGTCATGCTGCACCACTCCAGAGGCTGCTCTTTGACACAGCCATCCATGCGAAGGGCTCCTCTTACAGCTGTCCATTGAACACTCTCCCAAATACCACACCCCTGATAATGCTTCTGATTTTCTTTCTATTTTTAAAGATTTACTTATTTGAAAGTCAGAGTTACACAGAGAGGGAGAGGCATCTTCTATCCACTGGTTCATTCCCCAGACGGCCACAATGGCCAGAGCTGCGCTGATCCGAAGCCAGGAGCCAGGAGCTTCTTCTGGGTCTCCCATGCAGGTGCAGGGGCCCAAGGACTTGGGCCATCTTCTACTGCTATCCCAGGCCATAGCAGAGAGCTGGATTGGAAGTAGAGCAGCCGGGACTCAAACCTGTGCCCATTTGGGATATCGGCACTGCAGGCGGTGGCTTTATCTGGTATGCTACAGCACCAGCCTTGATTTTTTTTTTTTAAATTTTAGAATTATAGACAGTGAGAAAGACAGAGAGAAAGGTCTTTCTTCCATTGGTTCACTCCCCAAATGGCTTCTACAGCTGGTGCTGCGCCAATCCAAAGCCAGGAGCCAGGTGCTTCTTCCTGGTCTCCCATGTGGGTACAAGGGACCAAGCACTTGGGCCATCCTCCACTGCCTTCCCGGGCCACAACAGAGAGCTGGACTGGAAGAGGAGCAACTGGGACTAGAACCCAGCACCCATATGGGATGCCGGCGCCACAGGCGGAGGATTAGCCAACTGAGCCATGGCGCCGGACCCCATGATTTTTTTTTAAGATTTATTTACTTGAGAGGTAGAGTTACAGAGAGGAGGAGAGACAGAAAGATCTTCCATCCACTGGTTCACTTTCCAAATGGACGCAATGGCAAGATCTGGGCTGATCCAAAGCCAGGAGCTTCTTTTGGGTCTCCCACACAAGTGCAGGGGCCCAAGCACTTGGACCATCTTCTATTGCTTTCCCAGGCCATCGGCAGGGAGGTGGATCAGAAGAGGAGCAGCTGAGACTTGAACCAGTGTCCTTATGGAGGGGTGCTGGCATTGCACTTGGTGGCTTTTATCTGCTATGTCACAGCGCCAGGCCCAGCTCTGCTATTCTATATGTAGTCCATAAAGCTAAAAAGATAAGTGCATGACCCATATGAAGGAAACTCCAAATTTGTATTAATAGATAGCTAAACAACAACATACAAACCTGGAGAAATAGATCGATCTGCCATGTTTAAAGGTATTGGGTTCTCTACAGATTAACCTTCAGTTTAGTCCCAGTACAAATCCTCAAAAAAGGGTTTCACTGATTCTAATGCTAATCTGGAAAAGAAAATGGACAATGGCTAAGCTAAGAAAATTTAAGTTAAAAAAATGAATAAAGGTTTCACTACCAGAAATAAAAACTTTTCTTTTACTACTTAAATACCTGCAATTAATATCTCCAGCATAAAGGAGAGAAAGGACTGACATCAATGTAGCAGAAATGGACAGGCAGAGATGGCAGGCTCGGGCAGTTGGATAGATCTCTCTTGTCTTGAATTGCTGCTTGAGAAGCCAGATGTTGAAGGTTTTTTTTTTTTTAAGATGTCTTTATTTGAAAGGCAGAAGGACAGAGAAATTTCTACCAGTGGTTCTCTCCCCAAATGGCCTCAATGACTAGGGCTGTTCCAGGCCAAATCCGGGAGCCTGGTACTCCATTTGAGTTTCCTACATGGATGGCAGGGACTCAATCACTTGGGCCATCTTCTGGCTTCCCAGAAGCATTAGGGAGCTGAATCAGAAGTAGAACAGCCAGGACTTGAACTGGTATGGAATACTTGGACTGCAGGTGGTGGCTTAACCCACTGTACAACACCAGCCCCCAGGCATGGTTGATTACTTGTCTGCCCAAGCCATTCCACATCCCTTCTTTCTTCCCTACAAAAGTCAATGGATTATGTGCTTCAGGGGTAGCTGGTCACCCCATCCCACCAAGAAGTGTCACTATTGGTCTGCCTTAATATAATTGTACCCCTTGATAGTATCTGACCTAGGCAAGGGTGTATAGATGTTAACTCTGCCCAAGGAGCTGAGGATGGCTAGCCAGAGCGCTCCTGGGGAGTTTTCTTCCGTCATAAAGGTACTTCAGAGGGAGCCTAAAGAAGGAATCCTCCCTTTTCCCCACAGTTAACCTGTGGTCTCTGTTGTATTGAATGAGGGTGGATGCTCGCAGCAGGTGATCACTCAGGACCCATCTTGGGGGACAAGCCTGAAGAACAGACACACTGCTGAGCAAGACAAAGTGGAAACAGGAATATCTTGGACCCTTTATGATGCCACTAGCCCTGAAGCTGTCCTGATTTTAAAAGTGGTCCCTAGTAGTTCATTTATCTAGTAGCCTCTTCTCTAGTAATCGCAACACTCCAGAGTCTAGTTGAGGTCCAGGAAGGGAAAAACCAAAAGCGTTTAGCAGTCAAATGGGTGCCTTAGGGCATAAGTAAGGGCCCTTAGACTTCATGCCTGAGTCTAAGTGTACAATGAATTGGGGCTTCTATAAAATGATCTTAAAAATGAGTGATCAATACACCTAAGACCACCATGCTTATATTTTATGTCTTGTGCTTGACTCCCACATCAGCATCAGGATGGGCTTTGCTGCCCTTTACTTCTACCAAGGGGAAATCAAGTCCGTGGATATGGAGGAATGGCTCCTCAGAATCATCTGGAGTCTGTAAAACCACAGATGGTGCACTTCAGTGATAGTTTGGCTCATGTAGGTTGAAGTTAAAGACAAAGTTCAAAGTTAAATTTATTTTACTGTAGAAAAAATTTAAAATAGTTTTTTCATTACAGTTTTTAAATGTATACAAGGTGAACAAACCTCATATATCTCATACACAGATATAGGAACATAATGATACTTCCCACTCTACTTTCCCTCCTCCTCCTTTTTCCATTCTTTTAATTTTAACAATGCCATACTCTTTACTTAGTGGAGGGTTAATCTTATGGTTGTAAAATAAAGAATTCAACAGATAGTAAGAAGAAAAAACTGTTCTTCAACAATAGAGACAAGGGCTCTAAACAATAATCAAATCTGAAAATGTTAATTTTCCTCATAAACATTACTTTTTTGGGTACTCTATTAGTTACTGTAGATCAGGGAAAACATGGTATTTGTCTTTTTGGGATGGGCTTATTTCACTAAGTATAATAGTTTCCAGTTGCATCCATTTTGTTGCTGAAGACAGGATTTCATTTTTTTTTTTTAATGGTGGAGTAGTATTTGAGTGTGTGTGTGTGTGTGTATGTGAGAGAGAGAAAGAGACAGACAGACATTTTCTTTATCCAGTCATTGGTTGATGGCCATTTGGGTCAGTTTGATATATTGGCTATTGTGCATTGAGCTGCAATAAACTTGGGGTTCAGATAACTTTTTCATATGCTGATTTAATTTGGGAAAATTCCCAGGAGTGAGATGGCTGGGTCATATGGTAGATCTATTTCCAGATTTCTGAGGAATCTCTACTGTCTTCCACAATGACTGTACTAGTTTGCCTTTTCATCAATGGTGTATTAGGGTACCTTTTCCCCCACATCCTCACCAGCATTTATTGTTTTTTGACTTCTATGTGAGCCATTCTAACTTGGGTGAGGTTAAACCTCATGGTATATTTCTTTTTCCCCTAAGAAACCTTTTATTTAAGGAATACGAACTTCATGCATCTCATAAATACAACTTTAGGAACATAGTGATTTTCTTCCTACCATACCCACTAGCCCACCCACTCTCCCACCCCTCTTCCTCCTCCCTCTCCTATTCCCACTCTTATTTTTAACTAAGATCTATTAACTTTATACACAGAAAATTAAATCTATACTAAGTAAAGAGTTCAACAAATTATATGGGGGGAAAAAACTGATCCTCAACACTTGAGACAAGGGCTGTTCAAAGTCATTGCATCTCAAAGTTAATTTCCCAAGGCCGGTGCCATGGCTCAATAGGCTAATCCTCTGCCTGTGGCGCCGGCACACTGGGTTCTAGTCCCGGTCGGGGTGCCGGATTCTGTCCCAGTTGCCCCTCTTCCAGGCCAGCTCTCTGCTATGGCCCGGGAGTGCTGTGGAGGATGGCCCAAGTGCTTGGGTCCTGCACCCACATGGGAGACCAGGAGAAGCACCTGGCTCCTGGCTTCGGATCAGCGCAATGCACTGGCTGCAGCGCGGCGGCCATTGGAGGGTGAACCAACGGCAAAAAGGAAGACCTTTCTCTCTGTCTCTCTCTCACTATCCACTCTGCCTGTCAAAAAAAAAAAAAAAGTAATTTCCCTTTTAAACATTTTTTTGAGAAACTTAATTAACTTTAAAGAACCCAAGAATGATATCTTTTGCAAGCACTTAGACATAACTACTGCATGTTTTTATTTACATTTCCCTAATGGCTAGTGATCCTGAGCATTTGTTCATACGTTTGTTGGCCATTTGAGTGCTTTTGAAAAATTCCTGTTCAAGTATTTTGCCCATTTCTTAATTGGATTGTTTGTTGTGTTGTTGAATTTGTTGAGCTCTTTATAGGTCCTGCATATTAATCCTTTTAAAATGACATTTGAGAGGCAGTGTTAGAGAAGGAGGGACAGAGAGATCTTCTGTCTGCTGGTTCATTCTCCAAATAGCTGCAATGACCAGAGCTGGGCCAGACCAAAGCCAGGAGCTTCTTCTGTGCCTCCAGTGTGGTGCAGCACTTGAGCCATCCTCCCCTACTTTCCCAGGTGCATTAGCAGGAAACTGGATCAGAAATGGAACAGCCGGGACTTGAACCGGTACCCATCTGGGATACTGGTGCTGCAGGCTGTGGTTTTAACCTGCTGAGCCACAGCACTGGCCCCTGGATATTAATCCTTGTTCAGTTGCACAGTTTGCAAATATTTTCTCCCATTCTATCACTTGCCTCTACGCTTTGTTGAGAGTTTCCTTTGCAGTACCAGAGTTTAGCTTGATGTAATCGCATTTGTCAGACTAGAGAGACCTCTCCCTGTCTCTCCCTCTCTATCCAATTCTGTCTTTCAAATAAATAAGTCTTTAAAAAATCCCATTTGACTATTTTGGCTTTGATTGCCTGTGCTTCAGGGGTCTTTTCCAAGAAGTCCTTGCCTAAGTCAATGACTTAGAGAGTTTCCCGGACATTTTCCTCCAATAATTTAATGGTATTAGGTCATAAATTTAGATCTTTGGTCCGTTGTGAGTTAATGTTTGTGTAAGATGTAAGGTAGGGATGGCCGGCGCCGTGGCTCACTAGGCTAATCCTCCGCCTTGCAGCGCCGGCACACCGGGTTCTAGTCCCAGTCGGGGCACCGATCCTGTCCCGGTTGCCCCTCTTCCAGGCCAGCTCTCTGCTATGGCCAGGGAGTGCAGTGGAGGATGGCCCAAGTCCTTGGGCCCTGCACCGCATGGGAGACCAGGAGAAGCACCTGGCTCCTGCCATCGGATCAGCGCAGTGCGCTGGCCGCAGCGCGCCTACTGTGGCGGCCATTGGAGGGTGAACCAACGGCAAAAGGAAGACCTTTCTCTCTGTCTCTCTCTCTCACTGTCCACTCTGTCTGTCAAAAAGAAAAATAAAAAGATGTAAGGTAGGGGTATTGTTTCATACTTCTGCATGTAGAGATCCAATTTTCCCAACACCATTTGTTGAAGAGACTGCCCTTTCTCTGGTGATTGATTTTAGCTCCTTTGTCAAAGATTGGTTGTAGCTGTGTAGATTAATTTGAGTTTGTATTTATTCATTGGTCTATGTCTATTGCTGTACTAGTACCAGGTTGTTATGATTGTAACTGCCCTGTAGTATGTCTTAGTATGTCTTTTATTTTTTAAAAAAGATTTTCTTATATTTTATTGAAAGGTAGAGTTAGGGAGAGCTAGCTAGATCTTCAGTCCACCGGTTCACTCCCCAAACGGCCACAAAGGCCGGAGCTTGGACAGGACGAAGCTAGGAGCCTGAAACTCCATCTGGATCTCTCATGTGGGTGGCAGGGGCACAAACTTGGCATCTTCTGCTGCTTTCCCAGGCATATAAGCAGGGAGCTGTATTGAAAATGGATCAGGTTCGGCGCCTCAGCTCACTTGGCTAATCCTCCACCTGCGGCACCGGCATCCCGGGTTCTAGTCCCAGTTGGGGCCCTGGATTCTGCCCGGTTGCTCCTCTTCCAGACCAGCTCTCTGCTGTGGCCCGGGAAGGCAGTGGATGATGGCCCAAGTGCTTGGGCCCTGCACCTGCATGGGAGACCAGGAGGAAGCACCTGGCTCCTGGCTTCGGATTTCCCAGAAAAAAAAAAAAGAAAATTGATCAGGGGCTAGCACTGTGGCATAGTGGGCTAGGCCTCTGCCTGTGGTACCAGCATCCATATGGTTGCCAGTTTGAGTCCCAGCTTCTCCTTTTGCAATCCAACTCTTTGCTTTTGGCCTGGGAAAGCAGTGGAAAATGGCCCAAGTTCTTGGGCCCCTGAACCCACATGAGAGACCTAGAGGTAGCTCCTGGCTTTGGAGTGGCCCAGCTCCTGCCAATGCAGCCCTTTAGGGAGTGAACCAGTGGATGGAAGACCTTTCTCTCTGTCTCTCCCTCTCCCTGTCTGTAACTCGACCTCTCAAATAAATCTTTAAAAAAAAGATAAGTGAATCAGCACGTGCTTGAAACGGCGCCTGTGTAGGCAGTGGATTAACTTGTTATAGCACAATGCCAGCCCCCCTGTTGTATGTCTTGAAATCTTGGATTGTGATGCTTCTGGCTTTGTTTTTTGTTTTTTATAATTGCATTTGCTATTTTGGGTCTCTTGTGTTTCCATATGAATTTTTTAAAATTATTTTTGAGAGGCAGAGTGGACAGTGAGAGAGACAGAGAGAAAGGTCTTCCTTTGCCGTTGGTTCACCCTCCAATGGCTGCCGCGGTAGCGCGCTGCAGCCGGCACACTGCGCTGATCCGATGGCAGGAGCCAGGTGCTTCTCCTGGTCTCCCATGGGGTGCAGGGCCCAAGGACTTGGGCCATCTTCCACTGCACTCCCTGGCCACAGCAGAGAGCTGGCCTGGAAGAGGGGCAACCGGGACAGAATCTGGCGCCCCGACTGGGACTAGAACCTGGTGTACCGGCACCGCTAGGTGGAGGATTAGCCTGTTGAGCCACGGCACCGGCCTCCATATGAATTTTATCATTGTTTTTTCTAGATCTGAGACTGATTGGGATTTCATTGAATCTGTGAATTGCTTTGGGTAGTATGGATGTTTTGATATTTTTCTAGTCCATGAAGTGGAAGATTCTCTCATTTTTTGTCTTCTATTTTTTATGTTTTATAATTTTCATTGTAGAAGTCTTTCACATCCTTGGTTAAATTTTTTCCAAGGTATTTAAATTATTTGTAGCTATTGTGAATGGTACTGATCTTCAAGTTCTGTCTCAGCCATGAAATTTTCTGTGTATACAAAGGATATTGATTTTTGTGCATTGATTTTTGTATCATGCACCTTTACCAAACTCTTTTAAATTCTAATCCTCTCTTACTGGAGTTTTTTTGGTTCCCCTGTATAAACGATCATGTCATCTACAAACAGGGAAAGCAGACTTCCTCCTTTCTAATTCATGTCCCTTTGATTTCTTTTTTTTTTCCCTAATGGCTCTGCTAAGACATAGAATTACATTGAATGGCAATGGTGAAAGTGAGCATCTTGTTGGTTCTAGATCTTACTGGGAATGTTTCTACCTTTTCCCATTCAAAATGATGCTGGCCTTGATTGTGTTGAGGAATGTTCATTCTATACCCAATTTTGTTAAGTTTTTTTTTAATCATGAAAGGATGTTGTATTTTGTCAAATGTTTTCTCTGTGTCAAGATAATTATATGGTTTTTAATCAATTTGTTAGTGTGATGTATCACATATATTGATTTTCATGTGTTGAACCATCCCTGCCTACCAGAGATAAGTCCCAATTGTTCTGGGTGAATGATCTTTCTGATGTATTGTTGGATTCAATTAGCTAGTATTTTGTTGAGGATTTTTGCATCTATATTCATTAGTGATATTTGTCTTCAGTTCTCTTTGTTGTATCTTTTTCCAGTTTGGGGATTAAGATGATGATAGCCTTATAAAAGGAGTTTGTAAGGATTCCCTCCCTTTTAATTGTTTGGAATAGTGTGAGAAGAATTAGTTTCTTTAAAAGCCTGGTAGAATTCAGCAGTGAAGCTATCCAATACCAGGCTTTTTTTCTGTTGGCAGGGTCTTCATTACTGATTAAATCACTGTCTTTGTTATTGAGCTGTTTAGGTTTTCTATTTTTTTCATGACTCAGTTTTGATAGAAATCCATCCATTTCTTCTAGATTTTCCAGTTTGTTGGCATATAGCTGTTTGTAGTAATTCCTGATGATTCTGCTTATTTCTATGGTATCCATTATAACATTCTTTTTGATCTCTGATTTTATTAATTTGGGTTTTCTCACCTTCCCTCTTCTTTTTGGATAGTTGGGCCAATGGTGTGTCAATTTGTTTATTTCTTTCCTCTTACTGATTTTGGATATGCTTTTTTTTCCCTTAAGGTGTATTGTTAGATCATTTGTTTGGCTTTTCAACTTCTAGACATAGGCACTAATTACTATAATCTGCACTCTTAACACTACTTTTTCCATATCCCATAAGTTTTGATATGCTGTCATCTTTATTTGTGTCTAGGAATTTCATTGATTTCCCTTCTGATTGTTTCTATGGCCCATTCAGGAGCATGCTTTTTGATCTCTGTGTGTTTGCATATTTTCTTTTCTTTTTTAAAAAGATTTATTTATGTATTTAAAAGGCAGAGTTACAGAGAGGCAGAGGTAGAGAGAGGACTTCCATCCACTGGTTCACTCCCCAAATGGCCATAACAGCCAGAGCTGAGCCAATCTGAAGCCAGGAGCTTCTTCCAGGTTTCTCATGTGAGTACAAGGACACAAGTACTTGGGCCACATTACACTGCTTTCCCAGGCCAGAACATAGATCTGCATCAGAAGTGGAGCAGCTGGGACTCAAACTGGCACCCATATGGGATGCTGGCACTGCAGCATCCAGCTCCTGCATATTGAGTAGTTTATTTTGTTAATTTCCAGCTTCATTCCACTGTTTTCAGAAAAGATACATGTTATGAATTCATTGTTTGAATTTGCTAAAACTTGCTTTACGGCTTAGCGTATGGTCTATCATAGAAAAAGTTCCATGTACTGATTAAAAGAATGTATATTCTTCAGCTGCAGGATGAAATGTTCTATAGATATTAACTCCATCTTGTCCATAGTATAGGTGAGCTCTGTTGTTTCTTGAGTTTTTTATTTTTTTTCTAGTTGACCTGTCCATTGATAAAACTAGGGTGTTGAAGGCCCCCATTATTATTGTATTGGAGCCATCTCCCTTTAGATCCATTAACATTGTTTTTATTTATTTACCTAGAAACCTTTTATTTAAGGTATACAAACTTCATGCATTTCATATACAAATTTAGGAATATAGAGATTCTTCCCATTCTGCCCTCTCTCCCACCTACGCTCCCGTCTTTCTTCCTCTTCCCTCTCCGATTCCTATTATTTTTTGTGAAGATATGTTTGCAATTAACATTATACACATAAGATTAACCCTAAGTAAAGGATTCAACAAATAGTATGGGAAAAAAAAAATCTTGTTACTCAACAGTCAAGATAAGGGTTGTTCAAAGTCATTACATGTCAAAGTGTCACTATTAGTTAGCACAAATCTGTGAGAACATATGATATTTGTCTTTTTGAGATGTGCTTATTTCACTAAGTATAAAGGTTTCCAGTTGCATTCATTTTGTTGCAAAACATAGGATTTCAATTTTTACCATTGTGTAGTATCCCATAATATCTTTACCTAATCTTCAGTCGATGGGCGTCTGGGTTGATTCCACATCTTAGCTATTGTGAATTGAGCTGCAATAAATGTGGATACAGATAACTCTTTCATATGCTGATTTCATTTCCCTTGGCTAAATTCCCAGGAGTGTGGTGGCCGGGTCATATGGTAGGTCTATATTAAGATATCTGAGGTATCTCCATACTGTTTTCCACAGTGGATGGACCAGTTTACATTCCTACCAACAGTGGACTAAGATACCTTTTTCCCCCATATCTTCACCAGCATTTGTTTGTTGAATTCTGTATGAAAGCCATTCTAACAAAGGGTGAGGTGAAAACTCATTGTAGTTTTGATTTTACATTTCCCTGATGGCTAGTGATCCTGGGTATTTTTTCATGTGTCTGTTGGCCATTTGGATTTCCTGTTTTGAAAATGCCTGTTTAAGTTCTTTGCCTATTTCTTAACTGGATTGTTTGTTTTGTTGTTGTTGAATTTACTGATCTTTTTATATATTCTGGTTATTAATCCTTTATCAGTTGCATAGTTTATAAATTTCTCCCATTGTGTCAGTTGCCTCTTCACTTTGCTGAGTGTTTCTTTTGTAGTACAGAAGCTTCTCAGTTTGATGTAATCCCATGTGTCTATTTTGGCTATGCTTGTACCTCTGGGGTCTTTTCCAAAAACTCTTTGCCTCTGCCAATGTCTTGCATGGTCTCCCCAGTGTTCTCTAATAATTTGATATTCAGTGTAGATTTACATCTTTGGTCCATTTTGAGTGGACTTTTATGTAAGGTATAAAGTAGGGGTCTTGCTTCATACTTCTGCATGTGGAGATCAAATTTTCCCAGCACCATTTAACATTGGTTTTAAATGACCAGGTGCCCTAGCATTGGGTGCCTATACAATCTGTAGTCACATCTTCCTGCTGAATTGATGTCTTAACAATTACATAATGCCCTTCATTGTCTTTTTTTTTTTTTGACAGGCAGAGTTAAAGAGATAAAGGTCTTTCTTTTCCATTAGTTCACCCCCCAAATAGCCGCTACAGTCGGCGCGCTGCGCTGATCCGAAGCCAGGAGCCAGGTGCTTCTTCCTGGTCTCCCATGTGGGTGCAGGGCCCAAGCACTTGGGCCATCCTCCACTGCCTTCCCACGGCAGAGAGCTAGACTGGAAGAGGAGCAACTGGGACAGAATCTGGCGCCCCAACCAGGACTAGAACCCAGGGTGCCAGTGCCCCAGGCAGAGGATTAGCCAAATGAGCTGCTGCGCTGGCCCCTTCATTGTCTCTTTCAACACTTTTTGTGTTAAAGTCTATTTTGTCTGACAGTAGGATGACTATTACTTCTCCTTTTTGCTTTCCATTAGCATGGAATATCTTTTTCCATCCTTTCACTTTCATTCTGGGTGTATCTTTGTTGGTGAGATGTCGTTTTGTAGGCAGCAAATATGAGTCTTAATTTTTTTGAGTCATCCAGTCTGTATCTTTTAATTGGAGAATTTAGGCCATTTACATTCAAGGTTATTATTGATAATTAACTACTTGGTCCTGCCATTTTCCCATAAGTATTCCTATTGTTTGCTTTACATTCCCTTTGCACTTGTACTAGGAAATTTTCTACCTTCACATTCTTTCATGATGATTTATTTTCTCTTTATGTAACACATCCTTAAGGGTCACTAGTAAGGCTGGACAACTGATGACAAATTCTTTAAATTTCTGTTTTGGAACATCTTCATTTCACCTTCATTTATGAATGAGAGCTTTACTTGATACAATATTCTGGGTTGACAGTGTTTGTCTTTTAGGACTTCGACTATGTTTCTCTATCCTCTCCTAGCATGTAGAGTTTCTGATACAAAACTGTCCATCTAACTGTAGATCCTCTGAGGGTAATCTGATGTTTCTCTTATATACATTTTAGAATCTTTTCTTTATGTTTTACAGTTGAATATTTGTAATATATTGTGATGAAGATCTTTTCTGATCATGTCTGGTAGGAGTTCTATGTGCTTCCTGTACTTGAATATTCCCATCTTTCTCCAAATTAGGGAAGTTTTCTGCTATTATTTCACTGAATAGGCCATCCCTCTAATCTATTCTCTTCCCACACCTTCAGGAACTCCTAGTGTTTGAGATTTATGAGATACTCTCAAATGACCAAACACTATTTTCCGTTTTTTTGGATTGACTTTTCTTTTGATTTAACTGAGATACTTCCAAGGATTTTTTTTTCTAGCTTGGATATTCTTTCTGCTGCTTCATCAAGTCTGTTGTTAAGGCTTTCAACTCTATTTCCTATTTGATGTATTGAATTCTTCATTTCTAATATTTCATTTTGATTTATCTTCTATCTTTCAGCAAAATTTTTCATCCATTGTGTATGGATTTTTTAACTCATGTATTTGCTTCTCTGAGTAAATTTATGATCATTCTTTTGAATTCCTTCTCAGGCCTTTTTTAAAAATTAATTCCCCCCAGAAGAAACCTTTTATTTAAGGAATATAGACTTCATGCATTTCATAAGTACAACTTTAGGAATATAGTAATTCTTCCCATCATATGCGCTCTTCCATCCCACCGCCTCCTCCCTCTCCCATTCCCAGTTCTATTCCCTACGAAGATCCATTTTTGATTAACTTTATATACAGAAGACCAACTCTATACTAAGTAAAGAGCTCAACAATTTGCATGGGAAAAAGAACAACCAAAACACAACAAAACAAACTGTTCCCCACAGTCGAGACAATGGCTGTTCAAGTCAATGCATCTTAAAGTTAATTTCACTTTTTTTTTTTAGATTCTTAATTAACTTTAAAGAAGCACCCAAGAACGACACATCTTTTGCGAGCACTTAGACATATTTATAATAGAACTCTTTGAGGACAGGGGTCCTGCATAGGAAGTTAGTGCATAGTGACTCCTGTTGTTAATTTAACAATTAACACTCCTATGTATGATGTTAGGGATCTCCTGAAGCTTTTGACATAAGCTGCCTAGGCTATGGAAGCCTTTTGAACCTACAAACTTATTCAATATTTAGACAGGGCCACAAGCAAAGTGGGAGTTCTCGCCTCCCTTTGGAGAAAAGTACATCCTTCTTTGACCACTTCTTTCCACTGGGGTCTCACACACCGAGGTGTAGGACATTTTTTGCCACAGTGTCTTGGCTTTCCATGCTTTTCAGGCATTTTACCAATCTGTTTCTCCCCATATTCTAATATTGAATTGTTGTTGTGTTCCTTTTGAGGAGCTATTTTGTCTTCCTTGTTCATGTTTCTTGTAGTTTTATGTTTATAGGTATTTGTGGAAACGATTGTTGATTTTTTTTTTCTCCTCTCAGCTTTTATCTTTGAAATGTGCCTATGTGGCTTAGTGGAGTATCTGCTCCTTCAGTGGACATCAGAGGCATATGCTGGGTGGGGTTTGGGAGCCCTGGCCAGTGCTTGAGGGAGGGGTAAGAATCCATTGTGACCTCCAAGTTTGGCATGGTAGATCTCCTGTATCATCAGCAGAGGGGAGGAGGGTACGCTTCCTTCAGCTGGTGTGATCACAGCATCAACCCCTCTCTACCAAGGTGAACCAGTTACTTGGATGAGCCTGTAATGCTCAGGCACCTCACCCATGCAGGTACCTGATCCATACAAATGTTCTGAACACTCCTCAGTGTGAGCACAGAACCCAGATCCTATAAAGCCAGACACAGCAACTGCCCAAATACCCAGCCACACCTATTGCTCACCTTATCTCACAGTTGCAGAATTCCCAGTCACAGGGCACAGGTCTCCCAGAGTCACAGGGATCAGGGTTTCTGCTCTCATCCCCACAAGCCTCCCCCTTCTACCGAAGGGCCTGTGGCATTCCCCAGGGCCACCTGCTTAATCAGTAGGAGTTAGCCTGTGCTCTGCCTTGGCAAGTCGAGTCTGAGTGCTGTGATAGAATGAGGGGAGGGGAGAACTGCTTGGGCCTAAGTGCATGCCCTGCCCCCTGCCACCCCTGCAGGCCAGACTCAAAGTCAGTGGGAACTGCAGATTTACCCTTCCAATAAATCCCGCAGTTGCACACAGGCTGTAGCAGCCTTTACTTGCCTTATAAAGATGGCGTTTCCTCCTTGTTGGTTGCTGAGTGCCTTCCTCCAAGAAGATGGCATCCCCTCCAGCTGCTGGCTGCTAGAGTCGCTGGTGGTTTCCTGCTCACTGCTGTGTGACTGTACTGTGCCCCTTGCTCCATGCCATCTCTCTTGTTTTTGTAGAATTTCCACTGCAAACTTCTCTCCAATTCTCCTCTGGAAGCGCACTTCCTCCCTGTTTCTTCTGTTATCTTCCTGTGGTCCGAATTGGCTCGTCTTTTCCATCCATAAATTTTTAAAAAAGATTTATTGAGAGACCAAGAGAGGGAGATGGGAAACCAGGCAGATAGAGCTCCTATCTGCTAGCTTACTCCCCAGACTCCCTAATATCTCTTAAATCCATTTAATTCTCTATATCGCTATCCACTGTCCAAGGCCACACCCTCATTGCCTCTGGCCTGGGCTGCGGTCACATCCCTGAACTGGTCTGTCATTCTGGCCTTCCTCCTCTCTCGGCAGGCAGTGTTGTCTGCTCAGACTGTACTGTGAGCAACTCATCATGTCCCAGGTAAACAGTTTTAATAAAGACCTGCTCCACTTCTCGTGGTACCCAAGGCCCCACTTAGCTTTACCTCTCCCTACTTTTCCACCATTCTGTGTACTTCAGCCACACTTAGCTTCCTCTGGCCCCTCACAAGTGCCAGGCTGCCTTTGCTCTTGAAGGTTCCCTCTACCTACATTTGCATCTCCCTTTCCTGGGACCCTGTGGGCTCTTTGGCCTCCACTGTCCCCTTCTTTTAGCCACCTCCAATCCACCCACCTTCTGTAGGGCAGCTTTCCCATATCACTCCAGCCTCTGGTTCTCTGAGTCCCATGGGGTCACAACACCATACGCCTTTTCTTCATAAGATTCACTATGCTTGTAATTTCACAACTGTTTGGTAGATTTTTTTTGTTACTGTCCTTGTAATCAGCCTGTATGTTTCCAAAAGGTAGGATTTGTGTCATTTTCTTTTTCTTTTTTTCTGTTCTTGTCATTATAACCCCTGGAAAACAGAAAGGGATCCAATAAATAGTGATTTAACCACAGAAAATATGCAGGTAACAATTTAGTTCTTAAACCTTTTTGGATCACATTCCTTTGAGGAGGGACATTCAAACTGTACGTTAAAACTCTGTAGAAAAGACACACATGCACATATATGCGAAATCTGAGATTTCAGTAAGGTCCTGTGCCCCTGAGGCTCCCGTGTAGATACTAGTGAATGACACCAAGTTAAATGCCTTTAAGTTTTATAATTTTTAATGACAATTTCACAGTCCAGATCTTGCTTAACATTCTCAGATTTCCTCTATTTCAAATCTCTTGTCCAAAGCATCCACTTTGTTCTCTCTTAATTATTTAAGATGAGGAGATGGGAGGGGGGAGAGAGGGAAGGAGGTGGGGAAGGGGGAGGAGACATCTCCCATCCATTGATTGATTTTTCCCATATGCCTGTAAATGCCAGGGCCAGGCCAGGCCAAACCTGGGAGCTAGAAACTCAATCCTAGTCCCCCAGGAGAGTGGCAGGGTCTCAACAGCTCGAGCCATCACTGATGCCTCCCAGAGTATACAATAGCAGGAAGCTGGAGCCTGGAGCCAAACCTGGGACTGAAACCTAGGCACCAGCGTTGGAAGTGAGCATCTTAACTGCTAGCCAAAATGCCTGCTTAGTTCTCTTGTATGTTAAAAACTAAATTGATTTCTAGAATGTCTGTTTTTTTTTTCTTTTCCAAATGAACATTTAAAAAATTTACCCCTGGGGGCTGGTGCCATGGCTCACTTGGTTAATCCTCCACCTGCGGCGCCGGCATCCCATATGGGCGCCGGGTTCTAGTCCCGATTGCTCCTCTTCCAGTCCAGCTCTCTGCTGTGGCCCAGGAAGGCAGTGGAGGATGGCCCAAGTGCTTGGGCCCTGCACCCGCATGGGAGACCAGGAAGAAGCACCTGGCTGCTGGCTTCGGATCGGCGCAGTGCCGGCCGTAGCGGCCATTTGGGGGGTGAACCAACGGAAGGAAGACCTTTCTGTCTCTCTCACTGTCTATAACTCTACCTGTCAAATAAAAGAAGTTACCCCTATTATTACCTTCACTTGTCTTTGGATATTTTAAATATACCACAGAGTCTCTTCGGGTTTGTTTGTGTTCCGTTTGCTTCTTGAGGTAAAAATATCTTGTCTCCCGCTGCCCTGCTCTCACAGTGTTTTAGTTGCAGATTTTGTTTCCTGGGGAGGATCCCCACTCTGGGTTGGGGGAGCACAGTGCGGTTTCCTGTTGGCATCTCTCTCCTGGAACCCCCTGGGTTTCTCAGGAGCTCTTGTTTTCTGTAGTGGTTCCAGGTCTATAGCGCAAGGAACTCCAATCTGAACCTGGTGCCCAAGGGGAGTGCAGGCTTGTGATTCACCTCAGGTCTCCCTTCCTTCTTACAACCCAGGAGAAGGTGTGGGCTTTCTTGTTCCCCCTGAGGTCTCGATCCTTCTCAGTAGGAGAGCCCCAGGGCTGCATGCTCCTGCGGCTACCTGGATTCCAGCTTCCATTCAGTGCTCCAACTTGTGTTTCTCTCTTCCCCTCTCTCTCCCCCACCTCCTCAAACTTGCTGTTTTCCTTTTGTATTGCTTTCTTTCCTTTCTTTTCAATACACTATGCTTTAAAAGATTGTCATATGCCCTAGCACTTCTAGATATTAGAAATTAGTGCACAGAAGGCCTTTTCAGTTCAGTCTGCTGATTTCTGTGAAGACTTGTCAAGCTTTGTAGACATATGGTAACTTGGACACCAAGTGTCTTTCTCCTGGCTTTTGCTGTTATAAACAACCCAAAGATGAACATCCTTCAGCTAAGACCCAAGAAGCATCCTTAATCATTGCCCACTTGAGTTCCTTTTCCATGCAACTCAGAACGCTTTGGGTCCAGCAGTACATGCTGTACTTACTCTTGCGTCATTGCCTCAAAGCCCCATTAAAATATGCACCAGGGATAGAAACTGAGGCACAGATGGCACTGCAGACCCTCATCGTGCCATGTGGGGTCTGTAAGAAACCAGCAGGTAAGACTAAGAGGTGCACTCAGGAAACAGGAACCTCTGCTAGATCCACTCACCCCTCCACAGGCCACCTCGCCTATCTCTTCTCCCAGCCACGTCCATCACATTTCCTATCAGAAATGTAAGGACAGAAAATTAGATTCAAATCCCTTATTACTAAGCATTGCTATTTTTGCCAAAAGCACACATTGTACATGCAGTGGTACACTGCAAAGCATTATCATGAATTATTTAAATGAAACTATCCTTGCCCCAATAAATGAGCAAAGCACATTTTGTTCATTCTCTCCTTACACGTTATTTCTCTTCACGGATCTCTCACTTTACAACATTGCTAAGATGTGATGAGCCACTCTGTCATTACTGCGGACTGTCCCAGTTCTGCTGTTCACACACTGATTTTGTTTTTGTTTTACGTTACCGAAGCATTTTTCTTCCTCCTTGCTTAAGGTTCATTATGCTTGAATGTGTTCTTGTAGCACTGCAGAGTAGGAGCAAATACAAAGCATGGATTACTGAGGTTCACTTTAAAGAGTCACTCATATTCAGTTCTGATTTGCCTCGCTGGGCTGGAGCAGGAGATGTGGTAGGGTGGGAAGGGAGTGAAAGGGAAAATTCTAAGGGTACTGAGGATCCTCTTTAAAAAGGAGGCTGGAAAGTTTTCTGGTTTGCATCTTACTGTATTCATCACTTCAGAGAAAGAATAAATTTGATCTCAAAGGCTAGCAAAATGGCTCAGAAGCCTGCCAGACACTGAGGAGTTAGGACAGTAGTCCACTGGAGATGAACTGTTCCTGGTGTTGTGACAGTCTCGTTCAGCCTGAATGTCCATTTCTAGCCAAGCGAATGGCCCAGTTTTTGCATGTGGTTTATCATCAGTTCTGAGAAGATCCCCAAGTGCACTTTGCCCTGTGAATGCCACATACCACATACCGCCAGCACACACACTGTCCCGTTCTTTGATCCTGTCTCATCTCTGTCTCTCCAGACTGGCATGCCAATGGGTTCATTTTAAGCCACTCTGTTGTATCGATGTGTCAAGGCTACATGGACAGAGATCAAGAAAGGGCAGTGGCTTTGGGCAAGGCTAAGGGAGTAGGAACATACCAAGTATATCAGTGGTCATAAAACCTTTCAGCTGAAGCAAGTGTCTGCTTTTTGTCATTTGGTTGTTTTATCTTTTGGGGCAGATGTTTGGTTTAGTGGTTAAGATACCAGTTTATATTCCCTCATCCCATATCCAGAGTACCTGAGTGGCTCCTCTCCCAGTTCCAGTTTCCTGCTAATGAGCACCCTCGAAGGCAGCAGATGATGGCTCAGGGAGTTGGGTTCCTAACACTTGACTGGGAAGGCACTCCAGCTTTGGTCTGGCCCAGGCAACCATGGTAGGCATATGGGGAATGAACCTGTGGATGGGAGCGCTCACTCACTCTCTCAAGTAAAAATTATTTTAAAACCTTTTTATTTTGCAATATCTTCTAATATAAAGTTGCAAGAATCAAGACTCCTTGATACTTTTCACCTGGATTCCTCCATTTAGTGAACATTTTAATAGTTAACATCTTAGCACCTTTACCTTATTATTCTAAATTATTATTCTCATTTGAGAATAAGTTGCAAACATGATGTTCTTTTATCCTGCTCCTTTATCATGTGTGTTTCCCAAAAACAAGGAGTCTCAGCTAAAAAATCAAAGTGTACCCAATAATATTGGGAAATTGGCACTCTACAGCGCTACCACCCAAATCCAGAGACACCATTGAAATAATGCTGATTGCTCCAAAAATCTCCTTTCCCTTTTGGTCCAGAGCTGACACAGGGTCACCTATTGGCTGTAGTTTTCATGTCTTTAGGTCCACTTTCCAGGTGACACTTTTGAGGAAGAGAGGCCAGCCACTTTGAATAACTGTCTATTCTGCAGGGCTGGTGCTTGCTCAGGTCTGCCTTTAGGTTATGCATTCTTAGCAGAAGTAACACGGAAGTGATGCTGTGCTCTTCTCGGGAGGTCACACCAGGGGGTATACCTTGTCCAACTATCCCATTGTCCGTATGACCCTGTGCAAACATCCTGTTCCTCCTCAAACTTCCACCTGCTAGCTTAGCATCCACTGATGATCCTTATCTGTAGCAATACTACCAGGATGGCCTTCAAGTGGCGGTTTTCTCATTTCTTAATTCTATCCACATGTATTAATTGGTATCCTCCTACAAGGTAGAAGTTTCCTCCTCATCCACATACTCATGTATACATTTGTATTAGTACAGACTTGGGGACTCCTATTTTGTTGAATAGGTTATAATACATTGCATTGATTATTATTTTGATGGTCAAATTGTTCCATATTCTACCAGTGGGAGTCCCTTTAGATTGGCTTCTGTGCTCCTTTGACCTGCCCATCATTTTGTAAGCTCCTTCTTACCTTTTGGGGTAAAAAATGATCCAGGCCCATCTTGTACTTTCCATGTTTCTGCCTTGTTATCAGTCATTTCTCTAAGAATAATCCTTGGTTTATTTCAGGATCTGGGTTAATTCTGTGTTTATTGTTTCTATGGTGCCTTTTCTTCTGGATGTTGTTCTATGTGGACAGGAAATATATGTATACATATATAGGTATGTGCTCACTTATCCCTATTTCTACGTCTATGTATACTGAAAAACATGAGATTTTATAATGGTGTCTACAACTCTAGTTCACTCCAAATGGATCATTCTAGCTTTCTTCACATATTTGTACATCCTTTCTCCAAAAGTGAGAAATCTGGCTCCCATGATCTTTTGGGATTTCACAATATCCTGGGTCATATGGTAGGTCTATATTAAGATTTATGATGAATCTCCATACTGTCTTCCATAGTGGCTTTACCAGTTTACATTCCCACAAACAGTGGATTAAGGTCCTTTTTCCCCACATGCACGCCAGCATTTTTTGTTGATTTCTGTATGAAAGCCATTCAAAATGGGATGAAGTGAAACTTCTTTGTGTTTTTGATTTGCATTTCCTTGATGGCTAGTGATCACGGGTATTTTTTCATGTGTCTGATGGCCATTTGGATTTCCTCTTTTGAAAAATGTCTGCTTAAGTCCTTTACCCATTTTTTCACTGGGTTTGTTTTGTTGTTTTTGAGTTTCTTGATCTCTTTATATATTCTTGTTATTAATCCCTTATCAGTTGCATAGTTTGCAATTAATTGCTCCTATTGTGTTTGTTGCCTCTTCATTTTGCTGAGTGTTTCTTTTGCAGTACAGAAGCTTCTCAATTTGATGTAAACCATTTGTTAATTTTGGCTTTCATTGCCTGTGTCTCTGGGGTCTTTTCCAAGAACTCTTTGCTATGCCAATGTCTTGCAGGGCTGCCCCAATGTTCTCTAATAAATTGGATGGTACTGAGTCATAGATTTAGGTCTTTAATTCATTTTGAGTGGATTTTTATGTAAGGTGTAAATAAGGTAGAAGTCTTGCTTCATACTTCTGCATGTGGAGATCCAGTTTTTCCAGCACCATTAGTTGAAGAGACTCTGCTTGCTCTAGGGGTTTATTTTAGTTCCTTTATCAAAGATAAGTTGGTTGCAAATGCATGGGTTGATTTCCGACATTTCTGCTCTGTTCCATCAGTCTGTCCATCTGTTTTTGTACCAGTACCAGGCTGTTTTGATTACACTTGCCCTGTAGTGTGTCTTGAAAGCAGGTATTGTGATGCCTCTGGCTTTATTTTTGTTGCATAAGATTCCTTTAGCTGGCCGGCGCCGTGGCTCAACAGGCTAATCCTCCGCCTTGTGGCGCCGGCACACCGGGTTCCAGTCCCGGTTGGGGCGCCGGATTCTATCCCGGTTGCCCCTCTTCCAGGCCAGCTCTTTGCTATGGCCCGGGAAGGCAGTGGAGGATGGCCCAAGTGCTTGGGCCCTGCACCTGCATGGGAGACCAGGAGAAGCACCTGGCTCCTGGCTTCGGATCAGCGTGATGCGCTGGCCGCAGCGGCCATTGGAGGGTGAACCAATGGCAAAAAGGAAGACCTTTCTCTCTGTCTCTCTCTCTCTCTCACTATCCACTATGCCTGTCAAAAAAAAAAAAAAAAGATTCCTTTAGCTATTCGGGGTATCCTATGTTTCCGTGTGAATTTCAGCATTTTTTTCCTACATCTAAGGAGAATGTCCTTGGTATTTTGATTGGTATCACACTGAATCTGTAAATTCCTTTTGGTAGTGTGGACATTGATATTGATTCTTCCAATCCATGAGCTTAGATTTTTCCATTTTTTTTGGTATCTTCTATTTCTTTCTTTAATGTTTTTAATTCTCATCATAGAGATATTTGACATCCCTGGTTAAATTTATTCCAAGGTAATTGATTTTGTTTTTGTAGCTATTGTGAATGGGATTGGTCTTAGTTCGTTCTCAGCCATGGCATGTCTGTGTATACAGAGACTGTTGATTCTTGGTGTTGATTTTTATATCCTGCCACTTTAACAAACTCTTCTATGAGTTCCAATAGTCTCTTAGTGGAGTCTTTTGGATCCCCTATACAAAGAATCATGTCATTTGAAATAGGGATAGTTTGACTTCCTTCTTTCCAGTTTGTATCACTTTGATTTCTTTTTCTTGTCTAATGGCTCTGGCTAAAATTTTCAGGACTGTATTGAATAGCAATGGTGAGAGAGGGCATCCTTGTCTGGTTCTGGATCTCAGTGTGAATGCTTTCAACTTTTCCCATTCAGTAGGATGCTGGCCAAGAGTTCATCATAAATTGTCTTTTTGTGTTGAGAAATGTTCCTTCAATTCCCAATTTGCTTAGGTTTTTCATCATGAAAGGGTGTTGTATTTTATCAAATGCTTTTTTTGCATCTATTGAGATAATCATATGATTTTTATTCTTCAGTTTGTTAATGTGATGTATTACATTGACCTGTGAATGTTGAACCATCCCTGCATACCAGGGATAAATCCCACTCGGTCTTGGTGAATGATCTTTCTGATGTGTTGTTGGATTTGATTGGCTAGTATTTTGTTGAGGATTTTTGCATCTATGTTCATCAGGGAAATTGGTCTGTAGTTTTCTCTGTTGCATCTTTTCCAAGTTTAGGAATTAAGGTGATGCTGGCTTCATAGAAAGAACTTGGAGTGATTCCCTCCCTTCCAATTGTTTTAAATAATTGAGAAGTATTTGAGTTAGTTCTTTAAATGTCTGACAGAATTCAGCAGTGAAGCCATCTGGTCCTGGACTTTCCTTTGGGAGATTCTTTATCACTAACTCAATTATCTTGGTTATGGGTCTGTTTAGGTTTTCTGTGTCTTCATGGCTCAACTTAGGTTGTATGTGTCCAGGAATCTATCCATTTCTGCTAGATTTCTAGTTTGTTGGCATGCAGCTCTTTGTAGTAATTTTGTTATTCTTTTTATGTCTGTAGTGTCCGTAGTTACATTTCCTTTTTCATCTCTAATTTTATTGATCTGGGTCTTCTCTCCCCTTTCTTGGTTAGTTGAGCCAATAGTATGTCAATTTTATTTTTTCAACTAACCTGCTCTTCATTTTGCTCATCTTTTGTATTTTTTTTGTTTCAATTGCTTATTCTCTATTTCTTTTCTCCTACTTGTTTTGAGTTTGGTTTGCTGTTTTTCTAGGTCCTTGAGATTCATTGATAGTTCATTTATTTGGTGTCTTTCCAATTTCTTGATGTAGGTACTTATTGCTATAAACTTTCCTCTTAACACTGATTTTGCAGTATCCCATAAGTTTGATATGTTGTATCGTTAGCTTCATTTGTTTCCAGAATTTTTTTTATTTCTCTTTTGGCTTCTTGAATGACCCACTCATTCAAGAACATGTTGTTCAGTCTTCATGTGTTTGTATCTGTTCTAGAGATTCCTGAGTTGTTGATTTCCAACTTCATTGCATTGTGCTCAGAGAAGATGCATGGTATGATTTTTATACTTTTTGATTTGCTAAGACTTGCTTTATGGCCTAGCATGGAACCATGTAATTATAATGCATTACCTTAATTCCAGTGGGGAATGGAATTTGGTCTTATATCTGAAACAATCACTTAAAAGGAGAAAAGAAATAGATTTCTCCCAACAACACTGATCTAAAAGAAAAAGAAATTACAAGAAAATCTAAGTGAATTTACTTTTGCTTTGGCTTTCAACTCAATTAAAAATTGGTAGACTGAGAACATTCTTATAGCCTTTTTATCTTGAACCCCTCAAAAACAATACAGAATAAGATACACAAATGCATATTACTTTGGATAGAAATAAGAGATGCCTATATCCAGAAATCTCATGTGTTCAAGTGGAAACTGAATGGTGAAATGGCCAATCACAGGGTAGCAAGAAAGATGTCAGTCCTCAAAGAAGGGAAAGGATGAGAAGTTCATTCATTGCATGACATTGTAAAAGTGTGGATATTGGGGGCCTGAAACCGGGGATGTTGTTTGAAAGTGTGCAGAAGAACCAGGTAGAGTCCTAGGTCCCCAGGCCATCCGTGCAATCAGATGACTATCCTTCCATTTTCTCAATTTGATGATTTTTGCTTAATGAAAAATATGGAGGCTAACTTTCAGACACCAGCTTCTCCCTAGGAGATAAGAGGGATTTAAAACTTTTTTCTATCACATTTAACAAATATTTACTGTGTGTTTGTTGTGTGCCATGAACCCTTCTTTGCCATGTAAAGGGATTCTCATTCTCTCTCTCTCTCTCTCTCTCTCTCTCTCTCTCTCTCTCTCTCTCTCTCTCGCACATGCACACGCACATGCACACGCACAGAGTTTTGTGTAATAGATACAGGGTAGAGTTTATTGGGAAACTCCTATGAATGGAGAGGTAGCAGAGCACACTGTCTCTTCAGCTTTGATCATCTCACAGCTGAGAACAAGTGTGTATGGATTGGCCAATGCATGAGTATGCACGGATTGTGACTGTACTCTCAATGCTGCGCATATTCATAATGTGTGGCAGGTGAGCAGCCAACATTTACAAGACTAAGAAGTAATGGGGTACCTTAGTCAAGGAAACTGCCCTGTTAAAAATTTTGAGGTGGACATTTAGCCTGGCGGTTGATGCCCACACCTCATATTGTGGTGTTTGTATTCAAATACTAGGCTTGAGCTTCTGATTTTTGGCTTCCTGCTAATACAGGCCCTGGAAGGCAGCAAGTAATAATTCAAGTAACTGGGTTCCTTTTTTTTTTTTAAAGATTTATTTATTTATTTGAAAGAGTTACACAAACAGGAGAGGCAGAGAGAAAGAGAGGTCTTCCATCTGATGGTTCACTCCCCAGTTGGCCTCAATGGTCGGAGCTGTGCTGATCTGATGCCAGGAGCCAGGAGCTTTTTCTGGGTCTCCCATGAGGGTACAGGGACCCAAGGACTTGGGCCATCTTCTACTGCTTTCCCAGGCCATAGCAGGGAGCTGGATCAGAAGTGGAGCAGCCGGGACTAGAACCGGTGCCCATTTGGGATGCCTGTGCTTCAGGCCAGGGCATTAACCCGCTGTGCCACAGCACTGGCCCCGTAACTGGGTTCCTGACAACAGTGTGGGAGACCTGGATTTAATTCCTGGCTTCTGGCTTTGACCCAGCCCAACCCCAACTGTAAAAGTCATTTGTGGAGTGAACCAGTAGATGAGAGCTCTTTCTTCATTTCTGTCTCTCAGCTTCTCAAATAATTTTTTAAACTTTTTTTAATGAATATAAATTTCCAACGTACAGCTTATGGATTACAGTGGCTTCCCCCTCCCATAACTTCCCTCCCACCCACAACCCTCCCCTCTCCCGATCCCTCTCCCCTTCCATTCACATCAAGATTCATTTTCAATTCTCTTTATATACAGAAGATCAACTTAGCATATATTAAGTAAAGATTTCAACAGTTTGCACCCACATAGAAACACAAAGTGAAACATACTGTTTGAGTACTAGTTATAGCATTAAGTCACAATGTACAGTACATTAAGGACAGAGATCCCACATGAGGAGCAAGTGCACAGTGACTCCTGTTGTTGACCCAACAAATTGACACTCTAGTTTATGGCACCAGTAACCACCCTAGGCTCTCGTCATGAGTTGCCAAGGCTGTGGAAGTCTTCCAAGTTCACCGACTCTGATCATATTTAGACAAGGTCATAAAAGACAGAGTTAGGATAGTAACCAATGATCCTAAGAGTGGCATTAACCAGGTCTGAACAATTATACAGCATTAAGTGGGGAAGAGGACCATCAGCACACACAGGTTGGGAGTAGAGCCATTGGTGGTAGAGGTTATGATTATGAAGGATGAGGCCCAAGTGCACTAGACAGGGTCTAGAACAAAGGACAGAGTCATTATTAGAGGAGCTAAGAAAGGTGCTGTCTAAGCTACAGATAAGTTTTCTGATTGAGAGGCAAATTTATTTTAACAAATAAGAGTCTTGGAACTCATCAGTTATCCTCCCATTGAACTAACCCAGATCTATAAAGAGAGCTCTCAGCTATGCCTATTCAAAGGGGCCTTGGAAGGCAGTGGAGGATGGCCCAAGTGCTTGGGACCCTGCACCCACATGGGAGACCAGGAGGAAGCACCTGGCTCCTGGCTTTCGATCGGCGCAGCACACTGGCCGTAATGGCCATTTTGGGGGGTGAACTAATGGAAGGAAGACCTTTCTGTTTCTCTCTCTCACTGTCTAACTCTACCTGTCAAAAAAAAAAAAAATTCAAAGGAGCCATGTGGATCTGTCTATTCTTAGTCTTGCCCTTGAAACTTGAGGCCTATTTAATGGAATTCTCTACACTGACTTCAAATCAGCGCTGGGTTTTGGCAGTCCTCATGTTTTTGTTCTCAAGTGGGATTTCAATGAAATCTCAAAGAGCTGGGCCAAGAGGAGAGTGACAAAACTAACACTGTGAGAGAATTACAGAAGGCTATCTGAGCAGTGGGTTCGATTAGTCCAAAATGGCAATAGGACAGGAAAGATGATTTGTACTTCTTTTCAACCCTCACCTACTTTGACCTACTTGTCCATCACTCAAGGCCTATCGTGTCCCCCACAGGGTGAGCCAGAATGTCCCATTCCTGGATTGATTAGCTCCATAGGAACACAAGAGTCACCATTTGGCAATCATGAGTGACCCCTGAGGAGAGCACAGGGTGGCTATAAAATCACCGAAGGCAAAGTCGGTGTCCAGATGAATTTCCACCTCCGTGTAGAGGTCAGCTTCTCATTACTTAAACTAAAATACCTGACAGGAGCTCCTCGGGAAGCAAAAAAGTTTACTTCAGCTCACATTTTTAGAGGTTCACAGTTCTATGCTAGGCAGCCTGGTAGTCTGGGTTTAGTGGAGGCTTGCAATAACAGAGCACGTTCAGAAGGTTGGCCACATGCTGCGCCTGGCGGCAGACAGTATCTTCAATTAGAACAATATCGGCCAGCACCGCAGCTCAATAGGCTAATCCTCCACCTTGCGGCGCCGGCACACCGGGTTCTAGTCCTGGTCAGGGCGCCGGATTCTGTCCTGGTTGCCCCTCTTCCAGGCCAGCTCTCTGCTATGGCCCGGGAGTGCAGTGGAGGATGGCTCAAGTGCTTGGGCCCTGCACCCCGTGGGAGACCAGGATAAGCACCTGGCTCCTGCCTTCGGATCAGCATGTGCGCCGGCTGCAGCGCGCCGGCCGCAGCGGCCATTGGAGGGTGAACCAATGGCAAAGGAAGACCTTTCTCTCTGTCTCTCTCTCTCTCACTGTCCACTCTGCCTGTCAAAAAAATTTTGAAAAAAAAAAAAAAAGAACAATATCAACTGTTTATCCATCTGTTAAGGTCAAGCCAGGCATGAAAAAGAAAAAAGAGGAATTTGGTGTTCCTTTTCATGTGAGTACTATTCAAGGAAAGATGGAGAAGCGTGCTGTCTCTCCGCAAATTCTCCTTCCCCTCTCTCTGATGCCTGGATGCCAAAGTAGTTCAGTCACGGAAGAGAGAGTGGCCATGTGCATCTTACCATAACTGAAGACACCTGGGAGACCCAGCTTAGCGAGGTCTTCATCCAGGGTCTGGCAGGATTGCCAAATTGGACAGGCTTGGGGCTGACAATGACTTCTGCGTTAATCAAAATAATTTCTTTCCAAATATTTGAATGCCTTATGGTAGTTCCATTATTATTCTTTGCAGCATAAATCCAGTAGAGATGTTGGCTGAACATCATTCATGAACTTCTTAAAGTCATTTCTTTAAGATGTGGTTGCTTCCTATGAGTATGTAGACCAAACATAAAGATTAAATTCCCAGTTAAGGATTTGTATCTAATGCATAAAGCACCCAATGCAGTCCTTACAGTTAGAAGTTGACCAGTTTGTCTGTTTAGGTAAATCTTGATCTCTGGACAAGGCAGTTTGGCTGGTGGAAGCACACTTGACATTCAGCCCACTACACCAGGCATCTAATGCTATGGATTAATGATTTTCCAAAGAGTATTAATAAATTGGATTTGCGCTTTTTGGAAATGGGCTGTTTCATCAGTGGACTCTGCAGTGTTTAGATTTTTGAGACTTGTAGTCGAGGCTCCAATTAAGGCAGAAGTTTGAACTCTGTTGGTCCAGTGGGTGCTTGGGAAGGTGCTAGAGGTCTTTTTATCCCTAACTAAAGGTTTTCATTTTATGTGAAACTGCCCCATCCTGTGGGAATTCAGTTAGAGTACTTGTTGTAGGATGAGATCTGTTTAGTTGTAATGTTTCTTTCAGGGAGGTAGTTTGTGACCGATAGGGCCTAGTCACACTGGACAGCAGTAGCCATTTACAGTTGCAGAAAGTTTCCAGTGTTTGATAGCCCCAAAAGCCTGAGGCATATGAGTTTTGGTGGGTTGTTTTGCTCAAGTTTCCACTCAGCTGTGAGATTAGTCACAGATACCTGTAAATCCACTGAATTTGAGGAGATAAGAGTCTCCAGGGAGAACTTGATTTATTGCTGCCTGGATTGCTTCCAAACCATCCTACTGTAACAATTCCTTTTAAAATATAACCACAAATATGGTAGCTTGGGGCTGTAGAAGACTTTTTGGCAATTTCTTTAGAGAATAGTCAGGTGTTACGAATTTTTTTTTTTTTTCAATTTCAGGGTAGGGCTGTGAATTGCTATATAGCTCCTAGGATGGTCAATGCTAGGGCCTTGGATTTTGTACTCATTCAAGACCATCTGTGATTAGGTGGCATGCAAAATAATGTAAGAAGTTTTCTTACATTGGAGCATGTCTTTATAAAAAAAAGTCACATTAAGGAATTAGTATTGCATTTTTAAAAATATATTGTATGTATACATATATATCTTTTATTTATTTGAAAAGTACTGTGACAGAGGTAACAGCCAGATCTTCATCTGCTAGTTAATTTCTCAAATGCCTGCATCATCCATGACTGAGCCAGGGCTGAAACCAGGAGCCTGGAACTTAATCTTGGTCTTAAGTAGCAGGAACCTAAGTACTCAAGCTATCACCTGCTGCCCACCAGGATATGCGTTACCAAGAAGCTGGAATGGAAAGTGGAACTGGCACTCTGTTGTTGGATGTGGGCATCCCAAGCAGTGTCTTAATCACTGTGCCAAATGCCTGTCCCAGCATGTATTTTTTTAAAAAAAGATTTATTTATTTGAAAGAGTTACACAGAGAAGGAGAGGCAGAGAGAGAGAGAGAGAGAGAGAGAGAGAGAGAGAGATAGGTCTTCATCCACTGGTTCACTCCCCAGATGGCCACAACTGCCGGAGCTACACTGATCTGAAGCCAGGAGCTTTTTCCTGGTCTCCCATGCGGGTGCAGGGGCCCAAGGACTTGGGCCATCTTCTACTGCTTTCCCAGGTCATATCAGAGAGCTGGATTGGAAGTGGGACAGCCGGGACATGAAATGGCACCCATATGGGATGCCAGCATTGCAGGCTGCGACTTTACCTGCTACGCCACAGAGCCAGCACCTCAGCATATGTTTTAAAATGCTGTTTTTGGGGCTGGTATTGTGGCATAGCCAGTAAAGTAACCACCTGCAATGCTGATGTCCCATATGAGTGCTGGTTTGAGTCCTGGCTGCTCTACTTTTTTTTTTTTTTTTTACTTTGAAACTTGTATACCTTAAATAAAATTTTTTAGTTTCATATATTTCATATATACAGTTGAGGAATATAGTGATATGAATCACCCAACACTCCCCCCTGCCCATGTTCCAACCTTCCCCTTCTCTCTCTCATTGCCACTCTTAGTTTTTACAAAGATCTATTTTAAGTTTACTTCATGCTCATAAGCTTAACCCTACACTAAGAAAAGAGTTCAGCAAGTAGTATGAAGGGAAAAACATTGTTCCTCAACAGCAGAGAGAAGGACTGTAAACAATCATCAAATCTCAAAATGTCCATTTCACTACAATATATTACATTTTAGATACTCTGTTACTGCATCTCAGGGAAAACATATCATCTATCTTTGGGCCTGGCTTATTTCATTAAGTATAATGGTTTCCAGTTGCATTCATTTTGTTGCAAAAGATAGGATTTCTTCCTTTTTTTTTTTTAACCTCTGAGTAGTACTCTATAGCGTGTGTATATATACAATAATTTCTTTATCCAGTCATTGTTTGGGCATCTGGGTTGATTCTGTATCTTAGCTATTGTGAATTGAGATGCAATGAACATGGGGTTACTGATCGCTCTTTCATATGTTGGTTTCTTTTTGTTTGGGTAAATTCCCAAGAGTGTGATGGCTGGATCACATAGTAGGTCTATATTCAGAATTCTGACATTTCTCTATCCCATTCTGTCAGTTGCTTCTTCACTTTGCTGTGTGTCTTTTGTAGCGCAGAAGCTTCTCAGCTTGATGTAATCCCATTTGTCAATTTTGGCTTTGATTGACTGCTTCTGGAATCTTTTCCAAGAAGCCTTTGCCTATGTCAATGTCTTGCAGAGTTTCCCTAATGTTCACTAATAATTTGATGGTATTAGGTTGTAGATTGAGGTCTTTGATCTATTTTGAGTGGGTTTTTGTGTAAGATGTGAGGTAATGGACTTATTTCATACTTCAGCATGTGGAGATCCATTTTTCCCAGCACCATTTGTTGAAGAGACTATCTTCCTTCAGAGATTGATATTAGACATTAGTTCCTTTGTCAAAGATAAGTTGGTTGTAAATGTTTGGATTGATTTCTGGAGTTTCTATTCTGTTCCATTGGTCTACATGTCTATCTTTTTTTAATGCCAGTACCAGGCTATTTTGATTATAACTGCCCTGTCATATGTCTTGAAATCAGGTATTGTGCTGCCTTTGGCTGTTTGTTTTTTTTGGGGGGGGGGATAAAATTGCTTTAGCTATTTAGGTCTCTTGTGTTTCCATATGAATTTTAGCATCATTTTTCCTGGATCTGAGAAGAATGTCCTTGATATTTTAATTGGGATCACATTGAATCTGTAAACTGCTTTTCATAGTATGGATATTTTGATGATATTGAATCTTTGAATCCATGAACATGGAAGATTTTTCCTTTTTTGTGTGTCTTCTATTTCTTTAATGTTTTGGTAATTCTCATTGTAGAGATCTTTGCCTTTGGTTAAATTTATTCCAAGGTATTTATTTTGCAACTACTGTGAATAGGATTGATCTTAGAAATTCTTTCTCAGCTGTGGAATTGTCTGTATACAAAGACTGCTGACTTTTATGTGTTAATTTTATATCCTACCACTTTACCAAATTCTTATGAGTTCCAATAGCCTCTTAGTGGAGTCTTTTGGATCCCCTATATGTAGAATCGTGTCATCAGTAAATAGGGATAATTTGACTTCCTCCTTTCAAGTTTGTATTCCCTTGGTTTCTTTTCTTAGCCTAATGGCTCCAGCTGAAACTTCCATGACTATATTAAATAGTGGTGAAAGTGCGCATCCTTGTCTGGTACTGGATCTAAGTGGGAATACTCCCAACTTTTCTCCATTCAATGCGATGTTGGCTATGTGTTTGTCATAATTTGCCTTGATTATGTTGAGGAATGTTTCTTCTATACTCAATTTGCTTAGTGCTTTCATCATGAAAGGTGTAGTATTTATCAAATGCTTTCTCTGCATCTATTGAGATAAGCATATGGTTTTTGTTCTTCAGTTTGCTAATGTGATATATTACATTGATTTGTGAATGTTGAACCATTCCTGCATACCAAGGATAAATCCCACTTGGTCCCACTTGGTCCTTTTTGATGTGGTGTTGGATGTGATTGGCTAGAATTTTGTTAAGGATTTTTGCATCTATGTTCATCAGGGACATTGGTCTGTATTTCTCTTTTTCTGTTGCATCTTTTTCAGGTTTAAGAATTAAGGTGATACTGGCTTCATATAATTTGGGAGATTCTCTCCTTTTCAATTGCTTTGAATAACTTGAGAAGAATTGGAATTAGTTCTTCTTTAAATGTATGGTAGAATTCATCAGTGAATCCATCTGGTCCTGGGATTTTCTTTGTTGCGAGGATCTTTATTACTGATTCAATTTCTGTCTTGGTTATTTGTCTGTTTAGGTTTTCTATGTCTTAATGACTCAAATTTGGTAGATTGTATGTATCTAGGGAATCTATCCATTTCTTCTAGGTTTCCCAGTTTGTTGGCATACAGCTCTTTGTAGTAATTTCTGATGATTCTTTCTACATATGTGGTGTCTGTTGTTACATTTCCTTTTTCATTTCTAATTTTATTGATTTGGGTCTTCTATCTCCTTTTTTTGGTTAGTTGGGCCAACAGTGTATCAATTTTGTTTCTTTTTTTTGGCAGGCAGAGTGGACAGTGAGAGAGAGACAGAGATAAAGGTCTTCCTTTGCCGTTGGTCCACCCTCCAATGGCTGCCATGGCCGGTGCACTGCAGCTGGCGCACCATGCTGATCCGAAGCCAGGAGCCAGGTGCTTCTCCTGGTCTCCCATGCGGGTGCAGGGCCCAAGGACTTGGGCCATCCTCGACTGCCTTCCTGGGCCACAGCAGAGAGCTGGCCTGGAAGAGGGGCAACTGGGACAGAATCCGGTGCCCCAACCGGGATTAAAACCTGGTGTGCCGGCACCGCAGGCTGTTTATTTTTCAAAAAAATCTCTTTGATCTCTTAAATTTTTTGGTTTCAATTTTGTTTATTCTCTAATTATTTCTTTCTTCCTAATAATTCAGGTTTTGGTCTGTTGTTCTAGGTTCTTGAGATGAATTTATAGCTCATTTATTGGGTAGCTTTTCAAATCTTGATGTAGGCACCAATTGCTATAATCTTCCCTCTTAGCACTGCTTTTGCTGTATCCCATAAGTTTTGATGTGTTGTATTGCCATCTTCATTAATTTCTGGAAACTTTTTGAATTCACTTTTGATTCCTTCTATAACCTGCTAGTCATTCAGGAGCATGTTGTTCAGTCTCCATGTGTTTGTATATGTTCTAAAGATTCTTGAGTTGTTGGTTTCCAGCTTCATTCCATTGTGGTCAGAGGAGATATGTGGTATGATTTTGATTTTTTTTTTAATTTGCTGAGAGTTGCTTTATAGCCTAGCATATGATATATCCTAGACAAAGTTCCATGCACTGGTGAGAAGAATGTGTATTCTGCAACTGTAGGATGGAAAGTTCTGTAGATATCTCTTAGGTGCATTTGGTCTACAGTGTCTATTAACTCAGCTATTTCCTTGCTGGTTTTCTGTCTGGTTGATTGGTCCATTGCTGAAAGTAGGGTATTGAAGTTCCTCATTACTACTGTATTATAGTCTGTCTACCTTTAAGTCCCTGAACATTTCTTTTAAATAACCAGGCACCCTGTAATTGGGTGCATATACATTTATTTTAGTCACATATTCCTGTTGAATTGATCCGTTAAGCGTTACATAGTGCTTTTCATTGACTCTTTTAACAGTTTTTGTGTTAATGTCTATTTGTCTGATATTAGGATGGCTATACCAGCTCTTTTTTGGTTTCCATTAGCATTGAATATCTTTTTCCATCCTTTGACTTTCAGTCTGTGTGTATCTTTGTTGAGTGTGTTTCTTATAGGCAGCAAACAGATGGGTCTTCTTTTTAAGCCATTCAGTCAGTCTGTTATCTGGAGAGTTGAGGCCATTTATATTCAAGGTGACTATTGATAAGGAATGACTTGGCCCTGCCATTTTCCCATTAATATTCTTATTTTAACTTGGGGTTTCTTTTTTACTTTTACTGGTGGATTTTCTGCCTTCACATTCTTTCATAGTGATGACCATGTTTCTGTGTGTAGCACATCCTTAAGCATCTTTTGCAAGATTGGTCAAATGGTGACATTCTTTTCAGTCTTGTTATGGAAAGTCTTTAAGTCACTTTCATTCATAAATGAGAGCTTTGCAGGTTACAGTATTCTTGGTTGACAGTTTTTTTCTCTTAAGACTTGGACTATGTCTCTCTGCTCTCTCCTAACCTGTAAGGTTTCTGATGAGAAGTCTGCTGTGAGTCTAATTGGCAATCCTCTCAAAGTAATCTGACATTTCTCTTGTGCACACTTAGAATCTTTTCTTTATGTCTTACTGTTGAAACTTTCACTACCATGTGTTGTGGTGGAGTTCTTTTCTGGTCATCTCTATTAAAAGTTCTATGTGCTCCCTGTATTTGGATGTCCCTTTCTTTCTCCATATTGGAAGTTTCCTGTAATTATTTCACCACATTTTCCTCCTAATCTGTTCTCTTTCCACACCTTCAGGAACTGTATGTTGGGTTGTTTGAAAATATCCTGTAAATCTTCAACACTATTTTAAGTTTTTCTAATTTGTTCTTTCGGTCTCAAGAAAATTTTGCAAAGATTTGTCTTTTTTTTTAATTAAACTTTTATTTAATGAATATAAATTTCCAAAGTATAGCTTATGGGTTACAGTGGCTTCCCCCTCCCAAAACTTTCCTCCCACCCACAACCCTCCCCCCTCCCGCTCCCTCTCCCCTTCCTATCACATCATGATTCATTTTCAATTCTCTTTGTATACAAAAGATCAGTTTAGTATATATTAGGTAACGATTTCAACAGTTTTCCCCCATATAGCAACACAAAGTGAAAAGAAAAGAAAAAAAATACTGTTGGAGTACTAGTCATAGCATCAAATAAGGGTGTACAGCACATTAAAGACAGAGATTCTACATAATATATATATTTTTAAATTAATTAATTTTCTATGCCATTTCCAATTTAACACCAGGTTTTTTTTTTTTCATTTCCAATTATCTTTTTTTTTATTTTTTTTATTTTTATTTTTATTTTTTTTTTTTTATTCTTGACAGGCAGAGTGGAGAGTAGAGGGAGACAGAGAGAAAGGTCTTCCTTTTTGCCGTTGGTTCACCCTCCAATGGCCGCCGCGGTAGGCGCGCTGTGGCCAGCGCACCGCGCCGTTCTGATGGCAGGAGCCAGGTGCTTATCCTGGTCTCCCATGGGGTGCAGGGCCCAAGGACTTGGGCCATCCTCCGCTGCACTCCCTGGCCACAGCAGAGAGCTGGCCTGGAAGAGGGGCAACCGGGACAGGATGGGTACCCCGACTGGGACTAGAACCCGGTGTGCCGGTGCCGCAAGGCGGAGGATTAGCCATTTCCAATTATCTTTATATACAGAAGATCGATTCAGTATGTAATTAGTAAAGATCTCATCAGTTTGTACCCACGCAGAAACACAAAGTGTAAAAATACTGTTTCAGTACTAGTTATAGCATCACTGCACATTAGACAATACATTAAGGACAGATCCCACATGGGATGTAAGTATACAGTGACTCCTGTTGCTGACTTAACAATTTGACACTCCTGTTCATGGCGTCAGTAATCTCCCTAGGCTCTAGTCATGAGTTGCCAGGGCTATGGAAGCCTTTAGAGTTCGCTGACTTTGATCTTGTTCTGATAGGGTCACAGTCAAAGTGGAAGTTCTCTCCTCCCTTCAGAGAAAGGTACCTCCTTCTTTGATGGCCCCGTTCTTTCCACTGGGATCTCACTAACAGAGATCTTTCATTTAGGTCTTCTTCTTTTTTTCTTTTCCATCGTATCTTGGCTTTCCATGCCTAAAATACTCTCATGGGCTCTTCAGCCAGATCCAAATGCCTTAAGGGCTGATTCTGAGGCCGGAGTGTTGTTTAGGACATCTGCCATTCTATGAGTCTTCTGTGTATCCCACTTCCCATGTTGGATCTTTCTCTCCTTTTTTGATTCTATCAGTTAGTATTAGCAGACACTTGTCTTGTTTGTGTGATCCCTTTGATTTTTAGACCTGTCTAAGCCATCGAATGTGAACTGAAATTGATCACTTGGACTAGCGAGGTGGCATTGGTACATGCCACCTTGATGGGATTGTATTGGAATCCCGTGGCACATTTCTAACTCCTTCATTTGGGGCAAGACTGATTGTGCATGTCCCAAACTGTGCATCTCCTCCCTCTCTTTTTCCACTCTTAGATTTAACAGGGATCACTTTTCAGTTAAAATTTAAACACCTAAGAATAATTGTGTGTTATTTACAGAGTTTAACCACTAGTACTAGAACAGCTACTACAACAACAAATACCAAAAAGGATAAAGTATTACATTGTACATCTAGAGTCAGGACAAAAGCTGATCAGGTCATTGTTTCTTATAGTGTCCATTTCACTTCAGCAGGTTTCCCCTTTGGTGCTCAGTTAGTTGTCGCCGATCAGGGAAAACAAATGATATTTGTCTCTTTGGGACTGGCTTAATTCACTCAGCATGATGTTTTCCAGATCCCTCCATCTTGTTTCAAATGACTGGGTTTCATTGTTCCTTACTGCTGTATAGTATTCTATGGAGTACATGTCCCATAATTTCTTTATCCAGTCTACTGTTGATGGGCATTTGGGTTGGTTCCAGGTCTTAGCTATTGTGAATTGAGCTGCAATAAACATTAATGTGCAGATGGCTTTTTTATTAGCCAAATTAATTTCCTTTGGGTAAATTCCAAGGAGTGGGATGGCTGGGTTGTATGGTAGGGTTATGTTCAAGTTTCTGAGGAATCTCCAGACTGACTTCCACAGTGGCTTAACCAGTTTGCATTCCCACCAACAGTGGGTTAGTGTCCCTTTTTCCCCACATCCTCTCCAGCATCTATTGTTGGTAGATTTCTGGATGTGAGCCATTCTTACCGGGGTGAGGTGAAACCTCATTGTGGTTTTGATTTGCATTTCTCTGATTGCTAGTGATCTTGAACATTTTTTCATGTGTCTGTTGGCCATTTGGATTTCCTCTTTTGAAAAATGTCTATTGAGGTCCTTGGCCCATCTCTTCAGTGGGTTGTTTGTTCTGTTGTTGTGGATTTTCTTGATTTCTTTGTAGATTCTGGTTATCAACCCTTTATCTGTAGTATAGTTTGCAAATATTTTCTCCCAGTCTGTCGGTTGCCTCTTCACTTTCCTGACTGTTTCTTTCGAAGTACAGAAAGTTCTCAATTTGATGCAATCCCAAATGTTATTTTGGTTTTCACTGCCTGTGCTCCTGGGGTCTTTTCCAAGAAGTCTTTGCCTGTACCTATATCTTGCAGGGTTTCTCCAATGCTCTCTAATAATTTGATGGTTTCGGGCCGTAGATTTAAGTCTTTAATCCACGTTGAGTGAATTTTTGTGTAAGGTGAAAGGTATGGGTCTTGCTTCAAGCTTCTGCACATGGAAATCCAATTTTCCCAGCACCATTTATTGAATAGACTGTCCTTATTCCAGGGATTAGTTTTGGATCTTTGGTCAAATATAAGTTGGCTGTAGATGTTTGGATTGTTTTCTGGTGTTTCTATTCTGTTCCATTGGTCTATCCATCTGTTTCTGTACCAGTACCATGCTGTTTTGATAACAACTGCCCTGTAGTATGCCCTGAAATCTGGTATTGTGATGCCTGCAGCTTTGTTTTTGTTGTACAAGATTGCTTTGGCTATTCGAGGTCTTCTGTGTCTCCATATGAATTTCAGCATCATTTTTTCCAGATCTGAGAAGAAGGTCTTTGGTATCTTGATTGGTATTGCATTGAATGTATAAATTGCTTTTGGGAGAATAGACATTTTGATGATATTGATTCTTCCTATCCATGAGCATGGAAGATTTCTCCATTTTTTGGTATCCTCTATTTCTTTCTTTAAGGTTTTGTAGTTTTCATCGTAGAGATCTTTAACGTCCTTGGTTAAGTTTATTCCAAGGTATTTGATTGTTTTTGTAGCTATTGTGAATGGGATTGATCTTAGAAGTTCTTCCTCAGCTGTGGCATTGCCTGTGTATACAAAGGCTGTTGATTTTTGTGGATTGATTTTATATCCTGCTACTTTGCCAAACTCTTCGATGAGTTCCAGCAGTCTCTTAGTAGAGTTCTTTGGGTCCCCTAAATAAAGAATCATATCATCTGCAAAGAGGGATAGTTTGAGTTCTTCCTTCCCGATTTCTATCCCTTTAATTTCTTTTTCTTGCCTAATAGCTCTGGCCAAAACTTCCAGAACTATATTGAATAGCAGTGGTGAGAGTGGGCATCCCTGTCTGGTACCAGATCTCAGCGGAAATGCTTCCAACTTTTCCCCATTCAATAGAATGTTGGCCGTGGGCTTTTCATATATTGCTTTGATTGTATTGAGGAATGTTCCTTCCATACCCAGTTTGCTTAGAGTTTTCATCATGAAAGGGTGTTGTATTTTATCAAATGCTTTCTCTGCGTCTATTGAGAGAATCATATGGTTTTTCTTCTGCAGCCTGTTAATGTAGTGTATTACGTTGATTGTTTTGCGGACGTTGAACCATCCTTGCATACCAGGGATAAATCCCACTTGGTCTGGGTGGATGATCTTTCTGATGTGTTGTTGCATTCTGTTGGCCAGTATTTTATTGAGGATTTTTGCATCTATGTTCATCAGGGATATTGGTCTGTAATTCTCTTTCAATGCTGCATCTTTTCCCAGCTTAGGAATTAAGGTGATGCTGGCTTCATAGAAAGAATTTGGGAGGATTCCCTCTTTTTCGATTGCTCTGAATAGTTTGAGAAGAATTGGAGTTAGTTCTTCTCTAAATGTCTGGTAGAACTCAGCAGTGAATCCATCTGGTCCTGGGCTTTTCTTTGTTGGGAGGGCCTTTATTACTGTTTCAATTTCTGTGTCAGTTATTGGTCTGTTTAGGTTTCCTATGTCTTCCTGGCTCAATTTAGGTAGTTTGTATGTGTCCAAGAATCTGTCCATTTCTGATAGATTTCCCTGTTTGCTGGCATACAGGTCCTTGTAGTAATTTCTGATGATTCTTTTTATTTCTGTGGTGTCTGTTGTTATGTTTCCTTTTTCATCTCTGATCCTATTGATTTGGGTCTTTTCTCTTCTTTTTTTAGTTGGGCCAATGGGGTGTCAATTTTGTTTATTTTTTCAAAAAACCATCTCCTCGTTTGGCTGATTTTTTGTAATGTTTTTTTGGATTCAATCCTGTTGATTTCTTCTTTGATTTTAATTATTTCCCTTCTTCTATTGGGTTTGGGTTTGGTTTGCTGCAGATTTTCTAGCTCCTTGAGATGACTTGAAAGCTCATCTATTTGGTGCCTCTCCAATTTCTTGATGTAGGCACCTATTGATATAAATTTTCCTCTTAACACTGCTTTTGTTGTATCCCATAGGTTTTGGTATGTTGTGCTGTTATCCTCATTTACTTCCAGAAAATTTTTGATTTCTCTTTTAATTTCTTCTATGACCCATTGTTCATTCAGGAGCATGTTGTTCAATCTCCATGTGTTTGCACGTGCTCTGGGGATTCCTGAGTTGCTAATTTCCAATTTCATTCCTTTGTGGTCTGAGAAGTTGCATGGTATGATTCTAATTCTTTTGAATTTGCTGAGACTTGCTTTATGGCCTAGTATGTGGTCAATCCTAGAGAAGGTTCCATATACTGCTGAGAAGAATGTAAAGTCCTTAGATGTAGGATGAAATGTTCTGTAGATATCTGTTAGATCCATTTGTGCTATAGTGTCATTTAAATCTGCTGTCTCCTTGTCCATCTTCTGTCCTGTTGATCTGTCTATCTCTGAGAGTGGAGTATTGAAGTCCCCCAGTACTATTGTATTGGGGTCTAAGTCTCCCTTTAAGTCCCTTAACAAGTCTTTTAAATAAGCTGGTGCCCTGTGATTCGGTGCATATACATTGATAATTGTTATATCTTCCTGTTGAATGGATCCCTTAATCATTAAATAGTGTCCCTCTTTGTCTCTCCTGACAGTTTTTGTGGTAAAGTTTATGTTGTCCGATATTAAGATGGCTACGCCTGCTCTTTTTTCATTTCTGTTGGCATGGTATATCTTTTTCCAGCCTTTCACTTTCAGTCTGTATGGATCATTGTTGGAAAGATGAGTTTCTTGTAAGCAGCAAAAAGATGGGTTTTGTCCCTTAACCCAATCAGCCTTCGGTGTCTTTTAACTGGACAGTTCAAGCCATTAACATTCAATGTGACTATTGAGAAGGAGTAACTTTGCCCTGCCATTTGCCAAAGATATTTTCTAATATCTGGTTTGAGATTCCTGTGATCTTTTGCTGTGAGGTTTCCTTCCTTTACCTTCCTTCATATTGGCTACCGTGTTTCTGTGTTTCTGTATGTAGTACTTCTTTAAGCATCTTTTGCAGGGCTGGACGAGTGGCGACAAATTCTTTCAATTTCTGTTTGCTGTGAAAGGTCTTTATTTCACCTTCATTCACAAATGAGAGCTTTGCAGGATATAATATTCTGGGCTGGCAGTTTTTCTCTCTTAGTACCTGGACTATATCTCGCCATTCTCTCCTGGCTTGTAGGGTTTCTGATGAGAAGTCAGCTGTAAGTCTAATTGGAGATCCTCTGAGAGTAATCTGGCGTTTCTCTCTTGCACATTTTAGGATCTTTTCTTTGTGTTTCACTGTGGTGAATTTGATTATGACGTGTCGTGGTGAGGATCTCTTTTGGTCATGTTTATTAGGGGTTCTATGAGCTTCCTGTACTAGGATGCCTCTGTCCTTCTCCAAACCTGGGAAATTTTCTGCTAGTATCTCACTAAAAAGGCCTTCTAATCCTTTCTCCCTTTCCATGCCTTCAGGTACTCCTAGAACCCGAATGTTGGGTTTTTTAATAGTATCCTGTAGATTCCTGACAGTATTTTTTAGATTTCTGATTTCTTCTTCTTTTCTTTGATTTGACTGTTTCCTTTCCTGTTCTCTGTCTTCTAATTCCGATATTCTCTCTTCTGCTTCACCCATTCTGTTTTTAAGGCTCTCTAATGTGTTTGCCATTTGATCTATTGAGTTCTTCATTTCATTGTGGTTTTTTGTCACTACCTCAGTTTCATGTTCTACTAGTTGTTTCATTTCATTTTGATTTCTCCTTAATATTTCATTTTCACGGGAGAGATTTTCTATCTTGTCCATTAAGGATTTCTGTAGTTCAAGAATTTGTTTTTGAGAACTTCTTAATGTTCTTATCAATTTTTTGAGATCTGCTTCTTGCATTTCCTCTAACTCTTCATCTTCATAATCTTGCTTTGGCGTGTCTTTCTCGTTTGGGGGCATCATAGTGTCTTCCTTGCTCTTGTTACCTTGGCTTCTATGTTTGTTGTTTGGCATGTTGGAAATAATTTATGGTTTTTTGTTTTTTTTTTTTTTTGACTCAGTTGGGAGTGGAGTTAGGGTAGTTGAAATCTGGCCTCTGTGAGTATTCGTTTGATCTACCTCTGGGACCACACAAAGAGTTTATTCAGCCCTCAATGTGTTCTCCAGTTTTGCTAAAGTTACTGAGTTTGGCTGCGCTTTAGATATGTAAAATCGCGGTGCTCTTTGTTTTGCTTGGTGAGTGAAGGGAGAGGCCTCTGTTTCCCCCCCCACCCCAATGTCTTGGGTTTCTGAGGTCTTACCCTCCTCCGTTGGTTCCCGCGCTGGTGAGATTCTGTTGCCCGGCTCCCGCCACCGGGGCCGCTGGCGAGATTCTGTTGCCCGGCTCCCGCCGCCCGGCTCCCGCCACCCGGCTCCGCTTCCGCCGCCAGATTTGTCTTCTAAGTCATATATTCCTTCTTCTGTTTCACCAAGTCTGTTAAGGCTTTTCACCACATTTTTATTTGATCTATTTTATTTCTAATATTTCATTTTGATTTTTCTTTAAAAGTCTCAATTTTTTCAATTTTCATTCATGTCATGGATTTCTTTAATTTTTCGATTTACTAGTGATTGCTTCTGAATAATCCTATAATAAATCTTTTAAATTCCATTTAAGGCATTTCATCAACCTCTTAATCTTTACATTCTAGTATTGAAGTGTTTTGTTTCTTTGTGTGTCTATATGGGGGGTCATGTTTTCATCCTTAATTTGTTGAATTTCTGCATTTTTAAAATGCATTTGTGGAGATACTATTTGTTTTTTTTCCTCTGATGGCTTTTATCTTTGAAATGTGTGTCTGTGGCTTAGTGCAGTGTCTCTTTCAGTGAATACCCAGAGGTGTGTGCTGAGTGTGAAAAAGCCTTTGGAGAAAAGTATCACTTTAAATGATTTTATTAGAAAAGAAAAAATCATCTAAATTTCTACCTTAAGGAACTAAAAAAAATAGCAAACTACACTTTAAGTAGAAGAAATGATAAAGAATGAAACTCAGTAAGATAGAAAATGTCCAAGCAACAACAAATAATCTCTGAGAACAAGTGCTAATTTTTCTTAAATAGTAATGGAATTGATAAACTTCTAGCAACTGTAATAAAGGAAAAAGCAAAAATAAATAATCAGGAATGAAAAATGGAATAGATGTTTGAAAGATAATTAGCAACAGTTTAAATAGTTGTTTTTCAGATTCTGTTTCTATTAACTGCTTTGTAAATCTTAAATGCAAGCTACCTGAATTGAGACACTTTTGTTTCTTCTTTTCTAATATAAATTTCTTCCCTCCTAGCCTTGCCCTGTTGAACTGGCTAGGACTTGTAATACATGCTAATTGAAGCAAAGAGACTGAACATTCTTGCTTTGTTCCTGATGTTAGGGGAAAGGTATTGAATAGTTCACCCTTAAGTGTGATGTAGTAGGTTTTTAACACTAATTGCATTAGCAATCATTGTGGGGTTTTACTTGCCTGAGTGAAATATAATTTATAAGAAGTCACTTGAGCAGCTGTGTCGAACACCAGGAAGCCTGGAATGGCAGCAGAGAGCTGACTCAGAGGCTGTGGCAATAATGCAGAAGAGACTTGCAGGTGCTTGGACCAAGTGATTGCAGTTGCAATGCATAGATGTGGTTGGATTTGAGGACGTATCTTGGAGGTAGAATGGACAGGGCTTGCTGGCTTATTGAATGTGGGATAAAGATAAGGGTGGGAGAAGGGCCAGCACTGTGGCTCAGCGGGTTAAAGCCCTGGTCTACAGTGCGGCATCCCATATGGGTGCTGATTTGAGTCCTGGCTGCTCCACTTCTGATCCAGCTCTCTGCTATGGTCTGGAAAAGCAGTGGAGGATGGACCAAGTCCTTGGGCCCCTGCACCCACATGGGAGACCCATATGAAGCTCCTGGCCTTGGATCAGCACAGCTCCAGCTGTTGCAGCCATCTGGGGAGTGAACCAGCAGATGGAAGACCTCTCTCTCTGTCTCTACCTCTCTCTGTAACTCAAATAGATAAAATCTTAACATAGGTGGTAGGCCTATTAAAGGCGACTCTGTACAGTGATCTGCCCTCAAAGAGACCCAACAAGCCAATCCACTGCAGTGGCTTTCAATGTGGAAAGCCAGCTTTTGCAGAAGTCAGCTTATGAAGAGCCCTGGCAGCTCTGCCAGTCAAGAGTTGGGTCACTAGAAATAGAACTGCCCTGGAGTCGAAGGACGCCCAGGTCAGAGCCACAGATCTTGCTTGCTCTAAGCCGAAAATCCCTTCACTCAGCCCAGCTTCCAAAGTAACCACTGCTTCTGAGGGGATGGCCAAGTAGGATCAGTAACATTGAGGCAGAACTGTACATTTCCTGTTAGAGATACCACCTGTCTTTACCTGGCCAGCTCTCCTCCCAGACCTGCTAGGTAAAAAGTCAACAAAGAGAAAAAAAGAAGTCACCTCCCTTAGGATGTACCACATGTGAAGAGATAAGTCTGGGCCTCATAACTGACAAGGCCTTAAAGCCCACCCAATTATTATCAGACCCCTTCTGCCAGTTATTTACCTCTCAATCAGAAAACCTAGTTGTGGTTTAGCTAGCACCTTTCTTAGGTCCTCTACTAATGACTCTGTCCTTTGTTCTAGACCCTATCTAGCCCATCTAGGGCCTCATTCCTTTGTAATCATAGCCTCTACTCTTACATCAACGGCTCTACTCCCAACCTGTGTGTATTGATGGTCCTCTACCTTACTTAATATTAAATAATTGTTCAGAATTTCTCTACAGACAGACCCCTCTACCCGCAAAAGATGAGTGGCCTTTCTCCCAGTCTTGACTGAGATCAGCATTAAACCATGTCTATTAAACAGTCTTCACAAGGGTCCAGAGAGCCCCCTCATTTCCTCTCCTCTATGAAATTTTCTCATTACTTGGGTAATGCCACTACTAGGACCATTGATTGCTATTCTCACCCTGTCTTTTATACTACTGTGTCTAAGTATTTACAGGAGGTGATAATGGAATGAACTAAGGCCTTCACAAACTAGGCAGTCAACCAAATGCTGCTACAGGGATATACTCGGCTCCCTACCCAGGAGACAGAGATTTGAGACATCACCCCATGCTAGCAAAGTACCTCATCACCCCACGTCAGCAGGAAGTAGCTCTAAAGACAGATCATCATCCCTCTGCCCCTCCTGGACTTCTGGAGCTAATGTAATCCCATACAGCTGTTGCTTTATAAAAAACAAAATGAGGCTGGCGCCGCGGCTCTCTAGGCTAATCCTCTGACTGCGGCACCTGGCACCCCAGGTTCTAGTCCCGGTTGGGGCTCCAGTTCTGTCCCAGTTGCTCCTCTTCCAGTCCAGCTCTCTGCTGTGGCTCAGGAAGGCAGTGGAGGATGGCCCAAGTGCTTGGGCCCTGCACCCACATGGGAGACCAGGAGGAAGCACCTGGTTCCTGGCTTTGGATTGGTGCAGTGTGCTGTAGCGGCCATTTTGGGGGTGAACCTATGGAAAAGGAAGACCTTTCTGTCTCTCTCACTCTCTAACTCTGCCTGTCAAAAAAAAAAATGGGGGGATGTTAGTAAAATGGCACAGTCTTATCTGTGGTACAATCTACGCCCTGGACACGATCCTAGGCTCCAGCCCCTGCTGTCATAGCTGGAAGCCAGGTGACCCCATGGCCCAACAACTGGTGTCAGCTCCACCCCCATCCTAGTGGGATCCACTGCTTACTGCTCCTACTTTCCTGCCCACCCCCAGCAAAGTTTAAGAGCACCTGTTCCTGAACACATGGCTCTCTCTGTCTCTGTCTCTCTCAATCTTTCCCTCTCTGTGTCTCTCTGTCTCTTGCCCTCTCTCTTGATCTCTCTTATGGTCTCCTTCTCCCTCTTTTTCTTCTTTGCCCTTTCCCTCTGGTCTGTCAGGTTTCCCCCACCCCCAAAAAACCCTTTCCCTTTAAAAAAAATAAAATTTATTAAAAAAAAAATCTTAAGGGGAGAAAGGTTTATGGTGTAAACAGATTCATTTTATGTTTATTCTCTGTGAATTTTAGTTATTCATCTTCCTCTTTAGATATATTATTTTTATTTGAAAGGCAGAGTTAGCAGAGAGAGAGGATCTTCCATCAGCTGATTCACTCCCCAAATGGCTGCAACAGCTGGGGCTGGGCCACTCCGAAGATAGGAGCCCAGAGCCTCTTCCAGGTCTCCCATGTTGGTGTAGGGGCCAAGGACTTGGGCCATCTTCTGCTCTTTTCCCGGGCACATTAGCAGGGAGCTGTGTTGGAAGTGGAGCAGCCAGGTCTTGAACTGGCTCCTATATGGGATTCCGGCATCATAGGCTGAGGCTTAACCTGCTATGCCATAATGCTGGCCCCTCATCTTCCTTTTTAGAATGAATAGTGGAAAGTGGTGCTATATGGTGCTTAGGTTTTAATTATTTTTATTGGGAAAAAGCCAGTATCAATAATCACGCTGATTTTAGTCAATTTTACATATTAATGTTCTGAACTAAATTCCTGTATTTTTTTTTTTTTTAGGTTTGTCCAAGACTGGTTTTCAGAAAGGACACAAGTAGCCAAAGTGGATTTCTCTACAGTGTTACCACGCTTCATTTCTCTGTATATTTTTTCCTTTCTGAATCCAAAAGACCTGTGTGTAGCTGCCCAAGTCAGCTGGCCCTGGAAGTTTTTAACTGAACAGGTTACTACTTGTGCCTTCTTAGTAATAGGGCAAAACCCAATTGTAACCAGTAATGGGTAATTAGGGTAGCTGTTTTCTCTGAAGGTTATAGCTGAGGGCACCTGAACCATAATTATCTTTAAGAGAAAAAAATGGGACTAAGTGAAAAACAGCAATTTATTTTGTAATAAGGGGGCTATAAACTATTCTAGTAATCCATTTAATTTTAAAGATTTATTTATTTATAAGGTACATTTACAGAATTGGAGAGAGAGAGAGAAAGAGAGGGAGGGAAATCTCTTATCTGCTGCTCCCAAATGGCCCCAACAACCAGGGCTGGGCCAAGACAAAGCCAGGAGCTTCATCAGGGTCTCCAACAGGAGTGGCAGGAGTCCAAGCACTTGGGCCATTTTTCACTGCTTTCCCAGGCCATTAGGGAGCCGGATGAGAAGTGGAGCAGCCGGAACTTGAACCATCACTCCTTTGGCTTGCCAGCATCTCAGGAGGTGGCTTCACTGGCTATGCCATAACACTGGCCCAATTCATTTCATTTTTAAAATGGAAAAATTCAGTATAATTATTTAGAAATGCTTTATCTTTAAGTTAATTTTTCTTTGTCAAAATGATTTCAGCTTGGTAGTTTATGTGTTATTCAATCCATGATAACCCTAGAAAGTTGCTCCACAACCATAACTTCAGCTGATCCCTCTTTGGCTAACATCTGTGCAGGGCTACAAATCTTGACCCTTTAGCAACAGTTGAAAGTAGTTAATAACAGTAGCCATTTAAAATCAACACCTGCTATTAATTCTGTCTCTGGCTTATTTGTTTCTTAGCTTCCTTTTAAAAGCTTTAATAAGATGTAATGGCAGTCATACTTTAGATGCCATCCAATGATTTGTTTGGGTTGTACTAGATTTCCAGGTTGTCTTGTATTGAGACCCTAATCTCATATCTTGGTTGGCTTTTGGTGGAAGTGTCATGGCACATACCTGCTGCACGACCTGGATTAATAGCGCTTGAAAATGTTCAGCCCATATGGGATGGCAGCATCGTAGGCAGTGGCTTAATGCACTATGCCACAGCCAGGCCCTCTCAGTGAACTTGTGAAGTTCATTCATAAGTTTATTTATTCTGCTTGTGTTTTTGCACTGGTTTTCGAATCTGAGATTTAGTGTCTTGCATTAGTTTGGAAAAGTTCTCAGATGTTGTCTTTTTATATATTGCTTCTTCCCCATTCTTTCTTACCCCCCAGGATTTCGATACATAAATGTGAGACTGATTTGTCATGTTCAAGAAGTTCTATGTTCTTTTATGTGTAGTTTCCATCCTTTTGGCTTCCAGTGTTTCCATTTGTACTTTCTTCTGATCTGTCTTTGTGTTTACTAATTATTTCTTTAGCTGGGTTCCAGGCTTCTCTCAAACCCATCCCTTGTGTTCTAAATTTCAGTTATGCTTTTCAGCTCTAGGATGACTTGATTGTTTTGCTAAAATTTTCCACTTAGCCATTTAATTTCTTAGACATATTAATTGAGCTTTTTTCCAAGTTCACATTTGATAATGACACTTTTTGGATATTCTGAGTGTTTCTATAGTGACTAAAAATCACAAGAAGAAACAAATAGTTCTTGTCTTTCAAAAATAAACAGAATACACAGAGAGTCTCAGATCTTGGGTATAAAATGGTTTATGGGATCATTTGAGTCTCTGGATGATGCTGCTTTCCTCCAGACACAACTGACTTTGCACCTGGCATGTGGTGAGCTGGGAACAGAGCATGTAAATCCAATCGGGGATGAACTGTTCCAACTCTGGCTACACTTCTTGGGATGCTTTGTCTGACTCATTCCCATCCTTCCTGCAAGGAGTTCAGCTGAACCCTGATGTGACCACCAGGTCTCTTCCCCTTGATGGGCCCTGGATTTCAGTCTGTGTCCCTTATAGGCTCCAAGTTTTTTAGCCATGGGTTTCTGCTGTGCTTCTCAGTCTACTAAGCTTCACTTTGGAATTGGCTAGTGCTTCAAGGGAAAATTTGAAACCAGCTATCATGCTTCCCTCTCTGGGTTTCCCTTCTCCCTGGGGCCTTGGTTGCATGTGCCCTTATGTTGGTGGCTGTATAATGCTCTCAAACAATTGTCTTAATACTTTGTCGAAATATTGATTACTTTGAACCACATGACATTTTCTGTTTTCATGGGTCAACTATATGTACAAGCAATATCATATGGTTCAATCAAAACTCTTCTCAGGGAGGGTTAGTCTGAAACTACAACATTACTTACATTAAATTCTTATATTCTTATACTCTAGGGTTGGGGCTGGCATTGTGGCACAGCAAGTAAAGCTACCACCTTGATGCTGGCATTCCATGTCAGAGTGTTGGCTTGAGTCCTAGGTGCTTCACTTTCAATCCAGCTCCCTGCTACTGCACCTGATAAAGCAGCCGAAGATGGCCCAAGCACTTGAGTCTCTGCTACCCAAGTTGGAGACATCTAGATGGAGTTCTGGGCTCTTGGCTTCTGCCCAGCTCAGTCCTGGCTATTGCAGCCATTTGGGGAGTGAACCAGCAAATCAAAGATCCCTGTCTCTCCCTCTCTGTCACTCTGCCCTTCAAATAAATAAAAATTTTTTTTACAAAAAAATTTAGGGTCAAAGTAATTGAATGCTATGGGAAGTAATAATGAATTAGTATCACAAACATGGGTACATATGCTCATTTATAATACATGTACTCACCAAAGAACATCTTCATTACAGAGTAAGTTTAGATGCAAGTCAATCACACCAGAAATTTCAATATAATAAAAAATTTTTATTGGTATTCCTGAAAACATTACTACTAGAAAACTGTCCTTTAAAAAAAACCTGTACTTCATCTTTCTCTCTTTCTGAAGGATTGCATATGGATGCCCAAATGCATCAAGTTTGGATGGTTTCTGCCCTACACGCCAACAGAGAATGAGTATGGAGCTTGGAAGCACCACTATATTGCTTGTGTGTCCAACTTAGATTGGCTAACGCCTAGGGAAGCCACTGCTGTTTATGGGACTTTGAATGAACCTAAAACTGATGATGAGGAGCTACAGGAGAGACAAAGAGAGAGGTGCCTAAGGAAAATAATTTGGGATAAAATTGCACTGCGTAAGAGTGAGTAGCATTTTCAAACTTTATTTCATATACAAGTATTGAAGAATCAAATGGATTCGTGTACAAATTGCAACAGAAGATAGCGCTGTCATTCTGGAATAGTGTGCAGGCATCCTCCAGTTCTTTATTACATATTTAAAGTTAATTGATAATTAAAGCAGTAATATTTCAGGTAACATATCTTGTCAAGTGTCAATGTATCCATTGCTATCCTGGTTCTTTTCAGGTTTATAAGACCAAAACAAGGAGAAAGATGTATGGACACAGGCAAAAGCCAATAAATAGATTCAGACAGAAGAACTGAGATTAGTTTAAAAGGAAGTGAAATGAAAATGGGAATATAAGTAGGAGGAATTACACTTTTTAAAAAGTGTAGAAAAGAGAGTAGGGGGCTTGGGTTCTAATCCTGGCTGTGCTCCTGATCCTGGCTTCCTGTTAATGCATACCCTGGGAGAGAACAAGTGATGACTCAAGTACTTGGATCCCAGTCATCCATGTGGAAGAACCAGATGGGTTCCAGGCTCTTGACTTCAGCCTGGTCCACCCCTGGCTGTTACAGGCATTTTGGTAGTGAACCAGCAGATGAGAGATCTGCTATTGTCTATCTCCCTCTGTTTTTCTGCCTTTCAAGTCAGTGAAGACAAATCAGATTTTGAAGAATAGACTAGACACATTTTCAGCTAAGTCTTATAATTTGTAGTATATAAAAATTAAGCAACAAAGTTGATTTGGGTTCTCCCATCTTTTTTTCCCCCCACTTACTGTGAGTAATGAATGGGAAAATTACTTGATGCCAAGAGGGGCAGAAATGGGTGTGGAGTCTACCCTGGGAAGAGTTGCTTGTTCTCTGAGCTTTGTCTCTTGACCTGAAATGACTGGTAACTTGGAGCCGCAGTGCCGAGAGGACAAGAAATCCAGAGTGTGAAGGTGGCCAGAATTGTTGTTGCTTGGTGCATTGCCAAGGGTACAGCGTTAGTGTTGATGCCTTTATCTATGTAGACTTGGCTGGGAGAAGCCGGAAGTAAACAGCTGAGCCTGGTGCTGTCTGTTTTTCAGAGGAGTTATTCAAAGTTCGGCCCCCTTGGGTGAGTGGAACATGCTGCTCTAGATTGTTAAAATCCAAATGCCAGCCACGTCTCTCCCAGACTGTGAGGGCCCAAATGGGATTGCACGAAGCTCAGGAGAAGCTGCTTCTGGCATCACTAGAAGCTTTGCCCAAGCGGTAAGCAAATCTCACTTACCCATGGCTCCAGAGCCTCCTGTGATGCTAAGTTATTGTAGAAAAACTTAGCTAAGATGCAGGGGTCTTGCATAATTATGTGGCTTATAGCCTGTGAAATAGCAGTAAGAATAATTGTTTAATTTTCAAGAATATTTCTTTTTTTATTAAACTTTTATTTAATGAATATAAATTTCCAAAGTACAGCTTATGGGTTACAATGGCTTCCCCCTCCCAAAACTTCCCTCCCACCCACAACCCTCCCCTTTCCCGCTCCCTCTCCCCTTCCAATCACATCATGATTCATTTTCAATTCTCTTTATATACAGAAGATCAGTTTAGTATATATTAGGTAACGATTTCAACAGTTTGCCCCCATATAGCAACACAAAGTGAAAAAAAATACTGTTGGAGTACTAGTTATAGCATTAAATAAGAGTGTGCAGCACATTAAAGACAGAGATCCTACATAATATTTTTTTTAAAAATTAATTAATTTTCTATGCCATTTCCAATTTAACACCAGGTTTTTTTTTTTCATTTCCAATTATCTTTGTATACAGAAGATCGATTCAGTATATAATTAGTAAAGATCTCATCAGTTTGTACCCACGCAGAAACACAAAGTGTAAAAATACTGTTTCAGTACTAGTTATAGCATCACTGCACATTAGACAACACATTAAGGACAGATCTCACATGGGATGTAAGTACACAGTGACTTCTGTTGCTGAGTGTCAAATTTTCAAGAATATTTCTTTAACATGCCTTCTGAAGAGGGAAATATGAGTATACAACATTTGAAACTTAGCATTTCAAACATTCTTAATCCTGCAATGGGGCTGTATGTTGGACATAGTACATTTTCTGGATAAAGTTATTGAGCAAAAATAATATTTTTGCACATATTTATGGATTGATATCCAAATGCAACTCCTGTTTATATTTGTATATTCAAATATAATTCTATTCTGTTAACCAAGGTAGAGAAATGTCAGTGACCAAATGCATTAAGTGACCAAAGTCATACTATGTAATGAGATTACCAACATCTCAATTCCTGCCCTATTCATCCATTCTGTATGTTGAGAACTATCACAATATGTGTAACTTCTTAGATACATAATTTTTTTAACTTGAGATTCTACAAATCATAGTCATACACTTACCTATATTTCAAATGAGGAAACAGGCTTAAGAGGTAGCATTACTTGCTAAAGAATCATGGCATCAAACTTCAGAACCTGAGGTCAGTGTTGTGGCACGGTAGGTTAATCCTCCACCTGTGGTGCCGCCATCCCATTTGGGTACTGGTTCTAGTCTTGGCTGCGCTTTTTCCTATCCAGCTCTCTGCTATGGCCTGGAAAAGCAATAGGGGATGGCCCAGGCACTTGGGCCCCTGAACCTGCATGGGGGACCCAGAGGAAGCTCCTGGTTTCGGATTGACCCAGCTCCAGCTGTTACTGCCATATGGGGAGTGAACCAGCGGATTGAAGACCTCTCTGTTTCTCCCTCTTGCTGTCAATAATTCTACCTCTCAATAAAATCTTTAAAAAAAAAAAAAATCGGAACCTAAACTCCTCAAACTTCCAATGCCCTTTTCACCTTCACTCCTTGACACTCCTGTGTCTGAACGTTCTGGGAGAGGCTCTGAGGGTAGAGTTGGCCTCAGTCAGTTCAGGATCTCCATTTGCTGCCATTTTCCAAACCTCAGAGAGAGTGTAAGGTGCTGAGGCTGTGGACCTGTGCAGTACATACAACTGGTGCCCAGAGGACATACTGGTACTGATCAAAAATCAAGTTTAGGCCAAGGGTTTGGTATACTGGTTAAGGTGCCATTTGGTATTTTCCTGGCCTGTATCAGAGTACCTGGGTTTGCATTCCAGCTCTGTCCCCAATTTCAGCTTCTGGCTAATTCACTCATTGGGAGACAGCAGGTGATGGTCCAAATACTTGGGAGCCATACTGTAGTGAGTTCCAGGCTCCTAGTTTGAGCCTGGTCCAACTCCTAGCTGCTGGGGGCATTGAAGGGAGTCAAGGCTCAGATAGGAGCTTTCTCTGTGTGTTTCTCCAATACATAAAATAAATTTTTAAAAAATTTAAATTTGAAAAATTCAATGAAATCAAAATTTCATTTATTCACTTACTTTTTTCCCTATAGAAGCAATGTTTCTGGAAGACATTCCTATCCTTTATTATCAAAGAAAAATTGGCATGGAGCTTACAGAGATGACAACAGCAATTCATATGCTCTCCAGCCACACTTCATTCTAATATCATCTAGGATTCCTGCATATGAGGTACAGAGTGGGTTGTGAGGGCAACTCTTTGCTGAATCAGGTTTTTTCATCTAAGGACTATATGGCAATCTTTTCACCATATGTGTATGAAAGTGATTCATCTCCTAAAAGCAAAATCATCTGATCAAGTGGAAATTTACAGACCCAAGACAGTCTTATCATAGGCAATAAAGATAACCATAAATCAAAATTATTTTGAGGAAACATTAAAGGCCCAAGCTGTCATACAGTTGTCCAATAAATTCTTGTTGAATTGGATTTGTTGCCTACAATCCAAAAAATAGTATGGAAATAAAGAATTATTTTATAACTTCCCTGGAATTCCCAAAGAATTTAATATTACATAAACATTGCCTTTCAAAAGAAGAATGTCAGTAATCCTCTTTTATCAGCTATTGAATTGAAGGTGCCATTAAAATGTGCTCTGTGATAAAGTTATACATTTTAATTTGAATGTGAATAATAGGATAATAAGCATGGAAGGTACAGGAAGAAAAATGTGTTTTAAAAATGAGTGTATATGTATGCATTCAGATTTTGACAGATTTGGCTTATGATTTTTTTTTTTATTTTACAATGGTGTTAAACCTCTTCAGTAGAAACTATGCTTTGTTTTGTTTTCACTTTTTTTAACCCAGAAACCTTTTATTTAAGGTATGCAAACTTCATGTGTTTCATAAATACAGCACAAGAAACATAGTGATTCTTCCACCCTACCCCCCATTTCCCACCCTTCTTTCTCCTCCCTCTTATTCCCACTCTTACTTTTTACTAAGATCTATTTTGAATTAACTTTATACACATAAGACTAACTCTATACTAAGAGTTCAACAAATAGTATGGATAAATAAAAACGGTTCCTCAACAGTCAAGACAAGGGCTGTTCAAAGTCATTGCATTTCAAAGTGTCAATTTCACTTCTATAAATTACTTTTTAGATGCTCTACTAACACTGATCAGTGAGAATATGAAATTTATCCTTTTGGGACTGGCTTATTTCACTAAATATAGTGTTTTCCTGAGGTATCCATTTTGTTACAAATGACTGGATTTAATTTTTTTTTTTACAACTGTGTGGTATTCCATAGTGTACATATACCCTAATTTACTTATCCAGTCTTCAGTTAATGGACATTCAGGTTGATTCCATATCTTAGCTACTATGCATTGAGCTACAATAAACACGGGGTATGGATAACTCTTTTATATTCTGACTTCATTTTGCTTGGCTAAATTCCCAGGCTGGGTCATATTCACCTTTCTGAGATCTCTGTACTGTCTTCCATGATGGCTGTACCAGTTTACATTCCCACTAGCAGTAGATCAGGGTGACTTTTCCCCTGCATCCTTGCCAGCATTTGTTGTTTGATTTCTGTATGAAAGCCATTCTAACTGGGGTGAGGTGAAACCTCATTGTGGTTTTGATTTGCATTTCCCTGATGTCTAGTGATTCTGAATTTTTTTTGTGGGTCTGTTGGTCATTTGGATTTCCTCTTTTGAAAAATGTCTATTTAAGTCCTTGGACCTTCAAGATGACTATTGATAAGTAATGACTTGGCCCTGCCATTTTTCCATAAACATTCCTATTGTTTACTTTGGATTTCCTTTGTGCTTTTACTGGAGACTTTCTGTCTTTACTTTCTTTCACAATGATGACCATGTTTCGGTGTTCCTGTGTGTCCCACATCCTTAAGCATCTTTTGTAAGGCTGGACGGGTGGTGACAAATTCTTTCAATTTTTGCTTGGAAATTTTTGTTATGGAAGGTCTTTATTTCATCTTCATTCATAAATGAGAGCTTTGCAGAGTATAGTATTCTGGGTTGACAGTTTTTTTTCTCTTAGGACTTTGGCTATATCTCGCCATTCTCTCCTAGCCTGTAGGGTTTCTGATGAGAAGTCTTGCTGTGAGTTGAATTGGAGATCCTCTGAAAGCAATCTGGCCTTTCTCTTGTGCACATTTAGAATTGCTTCTTTGTTTTAGTGTAGAGTTTGACTACAGTGTGTTGTGGTGCAGATCTTTTCTGGTCATGTCTACCAGAAGTTTTATGTGCTTCCTGTACTTGGACGTCCCTTTCTTTCTCCAAATTGCCCAAGTTTTCTGTAATCATTTCACTAAAAAGATCTTCTAATCCATTTTCTATTTCCATGCCTTCAGGAACTCCTAAGACCCATATGTTGGGTTGTTTGATAGTATCCCTTAAATCTCCAACAGTGTTTTTTTTTTTTTTGTTTGTTTGTTTTTTGTTTTTTTGTTTGTTTTTTTGACAGGCAGAGTGGACAGTAAGAGAGAGACAGAGAGAAAGGTCTTCCTTTTGCCGTTGGTTCACCCTCCAATGGCCGCCGCGGTAGGTGCGCTGCGGCCGGCACACCACGCTGATCCGATGGCAGGAGCCAGGGGCTTCTCCTGGTCTCCCATGGGGTGCAGGGCCCAAGCACTTGGGCCATCCTCCACTGCACTCCCTGGCCACAGCAGAGAGCTGGCCTGGAAGAGGGGCAACCAGGACAGGATCGGTGCCCCGACCGGGACTAGAACCTGGTGTGCCGGTGCCGCAAGGCGGAAGATTAGCCTAGTGAGCCGTGGCGCCGGCCTCCAACAGTGTTTTTTAGTTTTCATTTTTTTTTTAAAATATTTGGTCTGACTGTAAAATTTCCAGATTTTTCTTCTAACTTGGATATTCTTTCTTCTGCCTGAGTCTGTTAAGATTTTCCACCGCCTTTTTAAATCTGATCTATTGACTTCTTCATTTCCAATATTAAATTTTGATTTTTCTTTAAAAATGTTAATTTCATGGGGAAAATTTTAATTCATGTTCTGTATGGTTTTCTTTAATTGATTTGCTTCTGATTACTTCTAAGTAATCCTACGATCAATCTTTTAAATTACATTTCTGGCATTTCCTCAATCTCTTGATCTTCACATTCTAGTATTGAAGTGATTCTGTGTTCTTTTGGGGGAATCATGTTTTCCTTATTTTTTTTTTACTTAATTTAAGATTCATTTTTGTTTGAGAGGCAGAGTTAGAGAGGAAGAGACTGAGAGAAAGATCTTCCATCTGCTGATTCACCCCCCAAATGGCTGCAACAGCTAGAGCAGAACCAATCCAAAGGCAGCAGCCAGGGGCTTCTTTCTGGGTCTCCCACATGGGTTCAGGGGCTCAAGCACTTGGTCCATCTTCCACTGCTTTCACAGGCAATAAGAGGGAGCTGGATCAGAAGAGGAACAGCCAGGACTCAAACTGGTACCCATATGGGATGCTGGTGCCGCAGGTAAAGGTATTTACCTGCTGTGCCACAGCACCGGCCCCATCTTCCTTATTCTTGTTTCTTGAGTTTCTATGTTTGTTTTTAGGCATTTTTAGAGATAATTGTTGGGGTTTTTCTTCCCTCTGTGATGGCTTTCATCACCTTTGTCTTTGGACTATTCCTCTGTGGCTTAGTGGAGTGTCTATTCTTTCATTGAATACCCAGAGGCATCTTCTGAGTGTGGCCAGGGAGCTCTGTTCAGGGCTCCTTGGTGAGGGGAGTATCCAGGATGACACTCAAGTTCAGGCATGGTTAATCTATCCACTTTTTTTAATCAGAGGGGGTGTTGATCAGCTCTGTTGGCATCATGCTCATTTCCTCACCTCCAAGGAGACTGATGCCTATCTTCTAGCTGCAGTGGGTACAATATTCATCTGCACTGCCACAAGAACTTCACAATGGTTCTGTACAGTCCTTCGTGTGAGCATGAAACCCTCAGCAGTGACTCTCACCAGGCAATTGGGGAGCCCTAAGCATGTGGAGCCACCCACAGTGATTGCTCAGAAACCCAGCCACACCCTGCACTCTCCCATGCAGCCACAGCCTTTTCACAGCCTCAGCATGAAGGCTCCCACAGTCACAAGCACTCATCCCCCTGTCAATTCCCAGCCAGACTGGGGCATCTCCTCTTGATTGGTTGCTATGTGCGCAGACACAAGCTGGCACAGCTGTTACGTATGTCCAAAATGGCATCCGCCCTCTCAGCTAGTTACTGGACACTGTGCTGGGTGGTTGGGGAGGGAGAAATGTGCACCTCCTCCTTTTTCCCCTCTAGGTTGTCGGGTACACTGTCCCTCACTGGGCTCCAAGCCAGACTCACACCAGGCTTTTCCTGCAGCTTTATTGCCAGTGGCTTGGGCAGCTGCTGTCTGATCTCGCCTCACTCTCCAAGGCTGGTGCTGAGGCTCTGCTGGAGTCCTGAGTTTTGCTTGTCCACATCCTCCACGTATATCCACAGTGTCCGCTAATTTGCGTGAAGTTTACTCTGCCATTTTCTCCCTAACTCTTCCCTGAGTTTGCACTCTATCCACTTTTTTTTTTTTCCTTTTAACTATCTTCCCCTAGACAAGAGCAGTAAGCTCCCTTCCTATTCTGCCATCTTGGAATCTAACTGAAAAGTCTAGAAACCATACTTTGAATTACGGATTTTGATGCCTTCTGGGGCTAGTCCTGTGTGAAATGATCCTTCCTGGATGTTGGGCAGTGGCAGCTCCCTGTTAGACCTGTGATTGTGAGGAAAGCAGTAAGACTGTGCAGTATACGGAGTTGCTGAGCTATGATGGTCGACAGGTCAAGTACATTCAATTCATTTTCCACTTATGATGAGTTGACTAGGATGCAATGTGTTACCGTGTATTATTTTAAGAAGCATCTCTATATGTGTACCATTTGTAGCAATTCATAAACCCAGGGACATATGAAAAGGATGACAATCAGTAGGCTATATCATTGGCTTACTTAGAAAGTTTTCTCAAAAGTTCGTATTTGTATGAGCGGAAGTCACTTCTAAGTATCTAGGATTTGCCTGTAGTCTTTGATGACTGGGGAACTGAGAGAATCGGCCTGAAATCGCAGTCAGAGCTTTGATCTCCATGTGGACCACAGACACTTGCCCAGAAGTTTAAAAATGCTTCATGCTGGGCACAGAGGATAATTGGTGACAGGATGTGGGTGAATAAACTGGTTAAATCTATTCCCCTATTGGATCACTTTATGATATAATTACTCATTTGATTACGGATGTGCTGGAACTGAGGTAGAAAGTAGAACACAAGCCGGCGCCGTGGCTCACTAGGCTAATCCTCCGCCTTGCGGCGCCGGCACACCGGGTTCTAGTCCCGGTCGGGGCACCGATCCTGTCCTGGTTGCCCCTCTTCCAGGCCAGCTCTCTGCTGTGGCCAGGGAGTGCAGTGGAGGATGGCCCAAGTGCTTGGGCCCTGCACCCCATGGGAGACCAGGAGAAGCCCCTGGCTCCTGCCATCAGATCAGCGCGGTGCGCCGGCTGCAGCGCGCCTACCGCGGCAGCCATTGGAGGGTGAACCAACGGCAAAAGGAAGACCTTTCTCTCTGTCTCTCTCTCACTGTCCACTCTGCCTGTCAAAAAAAAAAAAAAAAAGTAGAACACAAACATGGAGTAGTTCTTTATTTAGTTGGCTTGTGACTGCCAGAAAATGACGACAATGTTTTGGAAAAAAATAAACAATTTCAGTGACTTTACAACCTGTCCTCCTCTATGGATTATCATATTGAATTTTACCTGGTTTTAATTTTAAAGGACAGTGGTTTTAATGTATATTTAAATGGGAAATATTTATCAATATCGATAATTCAAAAACTCATAATTAAGAAAATTGCAAGTCTGTTTAAGAAGTTCATTGTGAAGTTGTATTATGTCAATTTTATTGTTTAAAAGTTGTATAAGTGTCTCTGCATGGTATGTAAAAAGAAAAAGGCTGGGAGGAAAGAATTTGTTAACAATATTTATGTCTGATAGAATTACAAGTGCACTTGATTTCCTCTTCCTATAATTAGAAAAGAAATAAAATAATTTCAAAGAAACAAATGAAAATAATCATATTATATTCTTCCTTATATAATTTCTAAAAAAATTCTTTAGAAATCAGTGTTGTATTTCTTTCATCAGTGTACTCTAGAATAGTGGGCTTCCGTTCCTCCAGGTTTGGTTTTGTTTTCTAGATGGTGGTGGAGAGTGTGAAGGCAGACGTCATCTCTGTTGTATATGAACACAGCGGCATCACCTTGGAGGGCCTACTTTATCTCATAGAAAAAGCTCTGGCTGGGCGGAAGGCACAGAGCATGGGCCTATTTAGTGATGGAAATAGCAGAGAAATCAATTTGCTCCAAGGTAGGACTGGGAATTGGCAAAGAACAACCAAACAACTTTGTGAAATGTTCGCCTTTCAGAGTGCTATATAAGCTGCAGTTTGCTAAGTGCTGATTGTGGCTTTATGAAGAAAGTGAAGCAATGTTTTGATGAATTTTTTTAAAATTGAGATTTAAAACCACGTAAGAATTGCCATCTTAACTATTTTTAAGTGGGCAATTCAGTAGTGTTGAGTATATTCACATTGTTGTGAAGCAGCTCTCAAGAAAATGTTCACCTTGCAAAGCTGAAACTCCAAAATTTAATCAAATCCCCTCCCCAAGCTCATGGCAGCCATCATTTCACTTCCCGTCTCTATGAATTTGAGTATCATAGATACCTCATGTGAGTGGAATCCCATGTATTTGTTTGCTAAGTGGAGTAAGCCAGTCACAGACATTGTGTTCCCAAGGTCCATTCACATGTTTTAAAGCATTGGCTGAATTTCTTTCCTTTTAAAAACTGAATAATATTCTAGTGAGTGTTGTATACCACATCTTGTCTATCCACTCATCTACTGATGAGTACTTGCATTACTTCCCCCTCTGAGCTATTATGAACAGCACTGACTACAACACTGGGTGGACAAATACCTCTTTGAGATCCTGCGTTCAGTGTTTTTGGATATATGCCCAGAAATGGGATTGCTGGATCATACAATAATTCTATTTTTAATTTCTTGAGAAACTCCATACTCTTTTCCACAGCTATCGCACCAATCATGCACAAGGCTTGCCTTCCCTACATCCTTGCCAACACTTGTTATTTTCTGTGTGTGGGTGTGTGTGTGTTTATAGTAACCATTCTAGTAGATGTGAGATAGCTCATTGTGGTTTGAATTTACATTTTTCTAAAGATGAATGACACTGAGCATCTTTTCAAATCCTTGTTGGCTACTTGTATATCATTAAGAAAAATTGGATTAGTTGTTTTTCCCATGGATTGAATCATAGGAGTTCTTCATATATTCTGGGTATTAACTCCTTATCAGATACGAGGTTTGCAAACAGCTTCTCCCATTTCATAGTTTCCTTTTCACTCTGTTGATTATGTCCCCTGAGGCTCACATATTTTAAGTTTGATGAAAGTGAAACAGTTTTGACAGCAAATACCAAGATCTATACACTGGTTACACTCACTGGTTTATATCACAAGGGGAAGGAATGACTGAGATAATTTACTTTTTATGGAGCAGTTTGTAAAAACCTCAGTAGATATACCCTTTTCTGAGGAGGAGATAATGAATGTTTTGGAAGTAAATTTCCATGTTACATTCCTCCTTATTCATGACTTGCAAGGCCCCTTTTTTCTGAAGCATAATTGCTTTGAATTTTACTAATGTGAAAGTTTCCATCCTGTGCGTTGAGAGAAGGTAATAAGATGACGTAGGATGGAGCCAGCAGAGATCCCACAAAATGGCAGAGCGAGTCCCTGAGTCACCCATCAGACTACCCTCTCTGCAGCTAAAGCTTGGGGCACTTGAGACACTTGCTGTGAACTTTATTATTGGCAGAAACAGATGGACTTTTTAAAAAATTTATTTATTTGCAAGTCAGAGTTACACAGAGAGGGAAGAAAAGGCAGAGAGAAAAAAAGAGGTCATCCATCCACTGGTTCACTCCCCAATTGGCCACAGCGGCCAGAGCTGGGCCAATCCGAAGCCAGGAGCCAGGAGCTTCCTCCAGGTTTTCCCTTGTGGGTGCAGGGGTCCAAGGACTTGGGCCATCTTCTACTGCTTTCCTAGGCCATAGCAGAGAGCTGGATCAGAAGTGGAGCAGCCGGGACTCAAACTGGTGCCCATATGGGATGCTGGCACTGCAGGTGGCGGCTTTACCTGCTACACCACAGGCTGGCCCCTCACATGCATTTTTAAAATAAAGTTTTATCTTATTTTTGGCTTTTCTTGTTTCGTTCAACTGAGCCTGGAGCAAATTGTGTTCTTTGTTCAATTTTACATATCCCTCCAAAAGAAAGCACAGATGCTGTTTATTTGGGGTTTAAAGTTAGAATGAATTGCTTATCTTTTCTTTGCATAGTAGGGAGGTGAAAATTGCAAGTTTATACCATGGTAGTAAGTTCAGCTCATATGGAGAGCCTGTTAGTTTTCCAATTACAGCCTGCTTGTTTACCAGATGAGGAAGGTTTCCAAACTCTTCCTTATGCAGTAGTAACAGTAATAACTCAAAAAAACTGATTTCTCTTTACAATATAATTACAGTGTTCTCCCAAACACTAACACCAGAATGAAATCTCTTAACCCATCACTCCCAGAGGTCCTTCCGCTGTGTATGTAGGGCTCTCAAAGGGAGGGAGCCAAGCATCAGGGTCTTTGTACCTGACCTTGTTTACATTTCATTGCCTAGGCCTCCTTTAGAGATAAGTCCAGACACACAGCTTGGTGGGATCGGCACACAGAATGGGCCATGAAGTGAGGGCCCAGGGGTGTTTCAGCTGAAGTTGCCATCGCTGGGAGCCTTACTTGCTCCAAACTCCTTATTGTTTTGATCCACAATTGTGGGAAAACTCTTTTCTACTTGGAAACTCCATTTGCAAAATTCCAGAAGGTGACCGGACATCCACCTTAAATCCTACAAGAGTCTGGTAACTCACAGCACTGCATGGTGTGGACAAAGACACAATATCCTAAGCCCAAGTGCACAGCATCCAATTAATCTAAGAACATGAGGGAGACAATGGCTGTGGGGGTGCCCAGTGGCCCCAGCGTGGTCCAGCACGAAGCAGAGGTGCCATGGAGAACTTGGTCTTGCAGGTCCATGTTGACTGTTGAATTTGTAGTGCATTTGGATGAACTGCTTAGAGCTTATGGTCAGGGTACTGTTAGAAACTAATAAGACATTTTGATGTTTCCCCCCCTCAGGCTGTAAAATTGGCATTAAGAATCTACTGAAGCCTGAAGTGAGAGACTTCTGGGAGAAATTAGGAAGCTATGTGGCCACTGAAGAAGAAGGGGGACACATAGACTTGTTTGTGCCACTTGGAGCATCAGGTCAGCTATGAAGTCACTAGAGAGCGTGGTCATGCCCACGTCATGATATTTACTTCTGTGAATATTGCTGTGTTCTGAACCTGGAGTGAACAGGAACCAAAGACGCGGACCTGGGTCCCCTCCTGCCACTTTTGTAGCTGTGTGTCCTTAGGCATGAGTGTGGACTTCCAGTTGCTCATATGAAAGTTAGGATAACAGTATCTTACCTGAATGTAATGACATGTGAATATCAAAATAACATAAATGTTAAATAGTAATGTAAATGCTTAGATAATATTAAAAACAATGCCTTGTACACAAACATGTGGTTGAGGATCCCTGTGGTTGCTGATGTAGCTTTAAGTGCCTGCCTGTTTCCAATCAGCCCCTACAATTCAAAGTTGATTTCAGTGCTTGAAGGAAAACTTCAGAAACATGAAGTCAAATTCACTTTTTATATCTGTTCAATAAAAACTCTGCATTCATGGCCCAGGGCATTTTGCCCAAGCAGAGCAGTAGAGAAGGGAGTGTGAAATCTGCCATTTCCCAAGCCATGCTTATTGTCCATTCTTTAGAGAACTGTGAGTTTTCAAGCCCGTCTTAATGCTCAGGTTTTACATGAACATTCAATACAGGCAAAGCATGTCCCTGACAGGCTTCAATCAAGGGAAAGAAAAGAACAGGACGGGAAGGGGCACGATCGTCTTAAGTGAAACTTGATGGTGCCCAGTGACAGCTGCTGGGCTTGCAACACTGATAAGCAAGTGTACCCCACTGCCTGGGCAGATTCATTCTCACCCTTGGAGCTGACAGTTTCATCCCTTCTCAGTCCGTCAATCTTCCAATAACTTCCTCTCTTAGTTTTTGACCTCATCTCTTATTTTCTTAGAATGCAATCACTGGGGAACTCCCTAGTTTCCTCTCGCCACCAGTTCCACCACCCATCCCACTGCTGTCCTTTTGTGTTCCTTCTGTTAGATGGAAGCTACTCCATGTCCCGTGACCGAGTTCTGCCTGTCGGCCGAAGACTCCCACACCTCTGCCTCCACCTCTGACATCTGAGCTGTGGCCTCTTTGTGTAACTCTTACTTGACAGCCTCACTTGGATGCTTACTTTGAGTGTCTAATAGACATCTTGAGACACCTGAAACAAACTCTGCCCAAAAGCAAACCTACTGTTTCCTCAGGATGCCTCTGCAACAATATCACAGGAATCAAAAATCTAAAACTTTTGGTTTTTTTTGGTCATCATTTAACACAATTTTAAACAGCTTATTGAGGTATAATGGGCAGACAGTAAACCATACATCTTAGAATGGGTGAGTTTTGGCATAGGTGTGTGTATCTTGAGAAACCACAAAACAAAGTGAACATATTTGTCACCCCCAAAGCCTTGTCATGGCACCTTACAATTTCTCTGTCCTGCTTCTCCCCTCTCTCATCCTGAGGTCACCACTGTCCAACTCTCTCTCTGTTTGCATCTTGTAGCATTTTCCTATACATGGAATTCCTTTTTTGCTTGACTTCTGCAGTCAGAATGATATCAGCTTCATCTGTTTGATTTGTGTGTCAGAAACATTCCTTTTTACTGCTGGGAATCCTTGCGTTGTGCCAATAGGTCAACACTTTATCCATCCATTCACCTGTTGATAGATATTTGGGTACATTATAGTTCCTGGCTTTTATGAATAAAGCTGCTGTAATATAGGTGTGAACATCTCCTTTCTTGTGAATAAGTGTCCAAGAGTGGAATGGCCAGGCCATATGATAGGCATAGGTCTAACTTTTAAAAAACCAGCTAACTGTTGTTTATTAAAGCAGCTGTAGCATTTTACATTTCCACTAGCAGTGTATAAAAACTCCTTTTGCCCAGCACTCCAACACTTGGTGTGGTGAGTCTTCTAATTTCAGCCCTTCATGTGGGTGATGGCGGTCTCTCATGTGCTTTCAGTTTGCATTTTCCTAACGACCAGCGGTGCCGGGCATCTTCTCATGCACCCATTTGTCATTTATGTATCTTCCTTTGTCTCTCTTTAGAGTTTGATATTTTCCTTCTCTGACCACTTTGTTCAGAAAAAGAGTTTTCAATTTTCATGAAGTCAAATTTATCAGGATTTTCTTCTTGATCATGCTGTTGGTATCATATCTAATAACTAAGTTCAAATATTTTTTAAAAGATTTATTTATTTGAAAGTCAGAGTTATACAAAGAGCAGGAGAGAGAGAGTTTTTCATCTGCTGGTTCACTCCCCAAGTGGCCGCAATGGCCAGAGCTGCTCCAATCCGGAGCCAGGAGCTTCTTCCGGGTCTCCCATGCAGGTACAGGGGCCCAAGGACTTGGGCCATTTTCTACCACTTTCCCAGGCTATAGCAGAGAGCTGGATTGGGAGTAGAGCAGCTGGGACTAGAACTGGAACCCATATGGGATGCCTGTGCTTCAGGCCAGGGCGTTAACCCACTGTGCCAGAGTGCTGGCCCCGTCTTACTTTTTTCTAAAGGAGTTACAGCCAAGTTTCATATTTTAATTTGCTATCCATTTGTTTTTTTTTCCAAAGAAAACTTTTATTTAAAGAATGCAAACTTCATGCATTTTATAAGTACAACTTTAGTAATATAGTGATTCTTCCCCCATACCCACCCTCCAACCCATATTTCCACCCCTCCTTGTTCTCCCTCTCACATTCCAGTACCATTCTCCACTAAGATCTGTTTTCAGTTAACTTTATACACAGAAGAGTTCAACAATTTGCACGTGTGCACACACAAACTGTTCCTCAACAGTTGAGACAAGGGCTGTTAAAGTCATTACATCTTGAAGTTAATTTCACTTTTTTTTTTTAGAAACTTAATTAACTTTAAAGAAGCACCCAAGAATGATACATCTTTTGCAAGCACTTAGACATAATTATAATACAACTCTTTGAGGACAGAGGTCCTGAATGGGAAGTTAGTGTATGGTGACTCTTGATGTTAATTTAACAATTAACACTCTTTTATATGCCATCAGTGTTCACCTGAGACTCTTTTTTTTTTTTTTTTTTTTAATTTTTTTTTTATTTTTGACAGGCAGAGTGGACAGTGAGAGAGAGACAGAGAGAAAGTCTTCCTTTTGCCGTTGGTTCACCCTCCAATGGCCGCCGCGGTAGCGCGCTGCGGCCGGCACACCGCGCTGTTCCGATGGCAGGAGCCAGGTGCTTCTCCTGGTCTCCCATGGGGTGCAGAGCCCAAACACTTGGGCCATCCTCCACTGCACTCCCTGGCCACAGCAGAGAGCTGGCCTGGAAGAGGGGCAACCGGGACAGGATCGGTGCCCCGACCGGGACTAGAACCCGGTGTGCCGGCGCCGCAAGGCGGAGGATTAGCCTGTTGAGCCACGGCGCCGGCCTTCACCTGAGACTCTTGACATGAGCTGTCTAGGATATGGAAGCGTGTTGTTATTTTTGTGTGTGATTTACAAAGATTTATTAGTGTCAAAGACCTCCAGCCAGAGCAGCATGGAGGGGGCCTTATGGAAGCCTTTTGAATCCACAAACTCCTTCAGTATTTAGATAAGGTCACAAGCAAAGTGGAAGTTCTCTCCCCTCTTCAGAGAAAAGTTACCTCCTCCTTTGACCATTTTTTTCCACTGGGGTCCTTCATGTAGACATTTTTTTTTTTTTTGCAACAGTGTCTTGGCTTTCCATGCCTGAAAGGCTCCTCTGGACTTTTCAGCCAAACCAGAATGCCTTAAGAGCTGTTTCTGAGGTCAAAGTGCTACTTAAAGCAACTGTCATTCTATGAGTCTGCTGTGTGGACTGCTTCCCATATGGAGCATTCAGTCCTTTTTAATTCTTTATATTATTATCAGACACTTAATCCAATTTATATGATCATTTTGACACTTAAGGTGGTATTTTTACCACCCAACTTAAGGGGATTTGGGTTCCCTGACAAGTTTTTGGAACTGTACTCTTAGAAGTATTTCCATAGGAAATTACATACTGCATATACTTCATAATTACAATTTTAGGAACATGGTGATTCTTCCCACTCCCACCCCTGTTCCTCTTCCCTGTCTTATTCTCTTATTTTTTACTAAGATCTATTGTCAATTAAATTTAGACACATACAATTAACTCTGTTAAGTAAAGAATTCAACAAATAGTATAAGAAAAAAAACTGTTCCTCAACAGTCTAGACAAGGGCTGTTCAAGTCATCCATTCTCAAAGTGTCAATTTCAATTCTACAGATTTCCTTTTAGGTGCTCTATTATCACAGGACAGGAAGAACATATGGTATTTGTCCCTTTGGGACTGGCATATTTCACTAAGTACAATGTTTGCCAGATTCATCCTTCTTATTGCAAATGACTGGATTTCATTTTTTTAATAGCTGCTCAGTATTCCATAGTGTACATATCCCATAATTTCTTTATCCAGTTTTCAGTTGGACGGGCATTTGGGTTGATTCCATGTCTTAGCTGTTGTGAATTGATCTGAAATAAACATGGGGGTTCAGATAATTCTTTCATATGCTGATTTCATTTCTCTTGGTAAATTTCCAGAAGTGGGATGGCTGGGTCACATGGTAGGTCTATATTCAGATTTCTGAGGTATCACCATACTGTCTTCCATAGTGGCTTTATCAGTTTACATTCCTACCAACAGTGGGTTAGGGTCCTTTTCCCCCACTTCCTCACCAGCATTTGGTATCTGTATGAAACCATTCTAACTGGGGTTACGTGAAACCTCATTGTGGTTTTGATTAGCATTTTCCTGATGGCTAGTGATGGCTCTAGTTTCACTCCTAGTAGTTCAATCTATGTATTCAATTTGGTTATTCAATCTATTTGCTATGTCATTGAAGAAGAGGTGAAATTAATGCCACATTATATGTTGACCATTAATTCCATCCTGTTTCACTGTTTTAAATCTGTCTTCTACAAGAAAGGCAACTTTGAGTTAAGCTATTTTGGAAAATCAATGTAGATTTTTCTCTGCCTTTGGGCTGAGTATTCCGTATTTGAAAATAGCCACCAAGTCCAACTCCATGCCCTCTTCCCCTACCCTGTTACATAGTCTTCATATTAGCACTTCTGTAGCAGAGATGAACTGTAACGTGTTTATGAGCTGTTGAGTGGGGCAATTTGAATTGAAGATGACAACTAGCAGTGACCTTTCTTGGCCAGCTGCTTAGTACTCTTGTGTGCCATTGACCTGTTCCATGGCCAACCTTGTGAGTGAACTAATGCAAGTATTTTTTGACTGTGCAGAGGCAGGCACTGAAGTTCTTGCTCAGCTGTCTCAGCTGACTGGTACCTTCTTTACTGCCCCCACTGGGATTGCAACTGGCTCTTACCAACACAGTAAGTACACCTGGAACTGACCCCGAGCTCAGTAGCACACGCCCACTCCACAACCACTAAAAGACAAATGCAGTTAATACACTGGTTCTTTCCCCCTCTTTGGGGACTTTTAAGTGTTTTTTCACTTTTTAGAATAAAAGGATAAAGCAAAGGTGCAAGTCTAAGACACCTGACACCTGCATCTCATGTCAGAATACTTGAGTTCCATCCCTGGTACTGATCTTTAACACTGGCTTCTATCTAGTGCTCACCCTGGGAGGCAGAGATGATGGCTCAAGTACTTGGGTTCTTGCCACCCATGAGGGAGACCTGGAGTGAGTTTTTGCTATGGACTTCAGACCCAGCCCAGCCTTGGCCATTGCAGGCATTTGGGGAGTGAGCCAGCAAATGGGAACTCCTGCTGTGTCACCGTCTCTCTGTCCTGTCTCTCGTTGCCTCTGAAATAATTTTTGAAAAGAAGATAAAGCAGTACATTCTTACCTAGATGACTACTCTGCTTTCCCAGTACAAACACAATAAGTATTTAATATTTGATTTTAAATACCATTTATCTACTTTGTCTAAGGGTAGATAGTCATTGGAAAGGTTCAATGTGAGAGGGAGAGAGAGAGAGAGTGTCTTCCACCCACTGGTTCACTCCTCAGTTGGCTGCAACAGCTGGAGCTGAGCCGATCCGGAGCCAGGAGCTTCTACCTGGTCTCCCACGCAGGTGCAGGGGCCCAAGGACTTGGGGCATCTTCTACTGCTTTCCCAGGCCATAGCAGAGCGCTGGATAGGAAGTGGAGCAGCTGGGGCTCAAACCGGTGCCCATACGGGATGCCAGCATTGCATGCAGCGGCTTAACTTGCTATGCCACAGCTACGCCACAGCACTGACCCCTCAATGTGTCCTTTCGAAGTTTCTAATTTTACCTTTGAATGCGTACCATGGGGATTTATTTTAGTCCTCCAGTGAGAAAGGATGATGAACCTGCAATAAATACTGGGCTTTCATTGTGCTTTAAGAAGTACAGTTCTTGCATTGGAGTGCAAGTGTGCAATGCTAAGAGGAGGCAATGATGTCAGTTCTTAGTGACTGGCTGGGAGCGCTGTGGGAAAGGCCACCGCCTGCCATCTACTTCAGCGAAGCCAAGCTGCGCATGTGGTCCCGCGTCACAGACTTCCTGGAAGACACCCTGACAGCGGTGAGGAAGCAGTTACGTCCTCTCTTCCAGGAGCTGCGGAAGAGCATCAGTGGCCGGATGATAGGTGAGAAACTCTCAACCCCTCCGTCTATGGCAGGTTAATTTTGAGGTGAGTATCGGCCTACACTTGAAAAGTAACACTCAGCTAATGCGTATCCTCAGCAAAACTTGATCCTCATTGTTTTTCACATGTCCTGTCAAATATAATGAATATCCACTCGAATAAGCATATTCGCGTTCAAAGGCCAAAGCTGTTTTTTATTCCTTAAATTGCTTGCTGTCTAGGTAGGCAGGTAGCCGAGCAGTTAAGACAGGGATTAAAGCACCCGAGCCCCACATCAGACTTCCTAGTTCTTTCCAGGGCTGCTCCTCACTCCAGATTCCTGCTAACGCAGACCATGGAAAGTACCCAGTGACGGTGTGAGTAATTGAGTCCCCCCCACCCACATGGGAGATCTGGATTGGGATTTTGACTTCTGGCTTTGGCCCAGCCCCTGGCTGTTGCAGCTCTCTGGGGAATGAACCAGTAGATGGGAGATTCCCCCACCTCTGTCTGCCTCTCAGAAAAATTAAAGCTTTTGCCATCTTATTAATCCCTATGTCAGTCAACGGTACGCTTAGACAGAATCCGCGGGCAGCTAAGCCAGAGGGCATTGTCCTTTTCTCAGTACAATTTGCTTCAAAAGTAAAGCATATACCACAGCACTCCTTCTCCAAAGTGCTCTGCCAGTGAAGTTCTGTTAATTTTCCATCTAAACTGCATCATTTGGTGTTAGGCTCCGCAGTTCTTTGCTGAGTCTGTTGGACACCACTGACTCCTGACCCTGGCCCCACCCCATTCACACACTGTTCCCGTGATTGCAATTCTCACTTGAGAACCTTTTGGAGGCAACGCAGTGCCTCAAGTTCAGAGATTCACTTAAAGCAGTCTGTTCTTTAAAACGAAGAATCCCTCACCACCTAGGTACACAGGGAATTTTCTCCCCATCTGTAATCCCCTCTTCATTGTTCCCCTAGTATCTGCCGTCTGACTAAGGTACCCTGTCTCCTCAGGCATTGTGCTCGTGTGTCTTTCTCTCCCCCTCAGTTCCACTGCCTGGCCGCTGCTTTTTTTTTTTTTTTTTTTTGACAGGCAGAGTGGATAGTGAGACAAAGAGACAGAGAGAAAGGTCTTCCTTTTTGCCGTTGGTTCACCCTCCAATGGCTGCTACGGATGGCGCATCTTGCTGATCCGAAGCCAGGAGCCAGGTGCTTCTCCTGGTCTCCCTTGCGGGTGCAGGGCCCAAGGACTTGGGCCATCCTCCACTGCCTTCCCGGGCCATAGCAGAGAGCTGGCCTGGAAGAGGGGCAACCGGGATAGGATCCGGTGCCCCAACTGGGACTAGAACCCGGTGTGCCGGTGCTGCAAGGCGGAGGATTAGCCTGTTAAGCCATGGTGCCGGCCACCGTTGCCTTTAATGTCTCTCTACAGACTCCACAATAGAGCAGTCACACAAGTGTGCACACAGGCATCTTGTCTGTCTTTACATAAATGCTTCCCAAACAGGGATTTATCATCTTGGTGGTTTTTTTTTTTTTTTCCTTTTAGGAGATGTTCAACCAATATTGGAAAATAGTTACAGTGCTATAAATGGGGAGAAATAATTTCTCCTGGATCTTTCATAGATATCAAGGACTAGAGAAAAGTAGAAGGGTAAACTTATAAAGACAGAGGGATTTTCCTATAATGTAAGCAGGCAATGGAAGACCAGTGTTTGTAGACAAATGCGTGCTGTACAGCACTATGTAAAAAGATGTTGGTGTACGTATGTTGTAATGTATGTCCTGTGGACTTAAAATGTTTACTTTTTAAAAGATTTGCTTATTTGAAAGAGTAAGAGAGAGGGGGAGAGAGGGGGGGAGAGAGGGGGGAGAGAGAATCTTCCATCGAAGGGTTCAGTCCTCAGATGTTTGCAATGCAATGTCCAGCACTGGGCCAGGCCAAAGCCAGGAGCTTCTTCCAGGTCTCCCACATGGGTGGCAGGTGCCCATGTACTTGGGCCGTCTTCTGCTTTTCCTAGGCTATTAGCAGAGAGCTGGATATAGATGTCAGCATCACAGGTGGTGGCTCTCCTTACTATGCTGCAACACCAGGCCCAACGTTTATGTTTTTGAGAACAGAGATAAAGGATAGTGTAAAGGGAATTTTGGTGGGATTGACAATCTAACCTTTACACTTAAAGGATATTGTGTTCTCTGTTTATTGTCCAATTTATAGATGTCATTCAATCTCACTTTTGTAGGGTGAGTACTTTATTCATGTTGCCTATTTATGTTGCATTATCCCATATTGGGTTTTCTCATGGTGGAAACCCTCATGGCTGAAGAAATGCATTCTTCGCATTTTTGTCCACTGAAAAGCAGCAGTAAGGACTGAGTTGTTTGCTTTCCAGTAGTACTCTTACCAAGCTAATTCCCAGGTATGTGGCCCTGTGTTCACAGGGCAGTTTATGTCTGACACTGTGGGTCTGACCAACATTGTGAACAACCAAGAAGTTGCAAGAGCTCTGGCAGAGGGATTGGTGGAATTGTCAAAAGCAGATTCTGTAAGTGTTTCTTTGAAGAGAGCAAACTATGAAAAACCTAACATTAAATAAATTCTTACTTGGCATTTATTGTTTTTTTTTAACCAGTTTATTCCTGGAAGGGGGGGTATACTTTCTCATAGAAACTGTACCATTTATAAAAACAGCCACTAAAAGACTCTGGACCCAAGATGTACTATGAGGGGGTCTTCAAAGCATTCATGAAAAATGTGTATTATTTAAAAACTATGGATTTAAAAAATGTTTTGCACCAAGATAAATTTGTCTTTTTATTTCACTTTTCCATGAATCTTTTGAAATAGCCTCATATCAAATTCATAAAACACATAAGTAGGAAAATCTAGATGATTTAAAGTTCACTACATTGTGCATTGTTTTCTGTTGTTGGTTGGACATGCCTTCTTTAAAACACATCTGGGGGTCCATTTTCCTATGTAAACATTATTCAACCATGAAAACAGTGACTGATTTGAGGAGGGGAGAAAAACAGTGTCATACCAGAAAAGAGGCTAGATGAAAGAGAAAGGGTAAAGACCACAAAATTACAGAAAGAAGATCGGCACTTTGGCTGGGGCCAGGTGGTGGAGAAACCCAGTGAGCCATTTTCATCGGAAATGAATCTTAGATGCTGTCCCAGAGGCTCAGTAAACAGCAAAGAGAGGTCAGTCAACAGATCTACTCTCCTGTCCCCAAAGATGACAGAAGGGTATAGGACAATGAAGTCTTCAGCTCTTCCTTTTGGGCAACTTGGGACTGTTAACCTACTCAGTGTTTTACTTCTTAGATTGTCCTTACTCCAAGTAAGATACCTGAGAGGAACCACGTAGGCAGGACGAAGGTTTACTGGGGCTTAGGATTTTAGAGGCTCACCGCCAGCTCTGGCTGCTCCCTTAGGCATCGGGGGAGGCTGGAAGATGGAGGACTGGCCACATGGTGAACCAGGAGGCAGATGCGGCAGCTAGTCCCGACTAGCTTACAACCAACCCTCTCCCAGGAACCACCTACTGAGGACACAGCCCAGAGACCTCAAGCCCTCCCACTGGGCCCACCTCTCACATGCCATGTTCAATGAAATCTCTGCCCTAAACCATTAACCACTGGCGTTAGACCATGGGGAGAAAGCTCCTAGTACATGGGCTCTGGGGGCATACCCAAACTATTATCCAAAGGGTAACACTTTGAGGCCTTTAGTTTACCAAGTAAAAATTCTCAAACCTCTCTCTTTCCCTGTAGTGATTCAATTTGTGGGTTAATTTAATGGGTTTGTGTGTGTGCATGTCTATACACACATACACACACTCTTTCTCTCCTTATTGCTGTATATTTGTTCCAGTTTTAGCCTGACTTCTTGGGCCAGCACCAGACATCTGCAGGCTTAGCTGTACTGTGTGGAGTCTGGGAAGTCACGGTGAGCCATAAATTGCTGTTTCTCAGCAGCCTTCGAGCCAAAGGGTTGGGCAGCCTTGGCAAGCTTTGCTGATAAAATGAGCAGGGCTAGTCACAGCGCTGACTCTGCACTTTCTCCCAAAAACGCTCAAGAGTTACCAACCATGTTTGGTATAGTCTCAGTGTAGTTATTCTCACCTAATTTAAAAAAAAGTAAGATATAATTTTGATGGTGCCCAACCCGTTGAAACCTGGGAGGGAGCCAAATTAGGAGCCTTCAGTGTGTTTTTCCCAGGAATTCTGCTGTGTAGCCCCTCTCCCAGACCCACTTCGTCCTCCTGAAAGATACCATCCCTCCGATCCCCTTTTGTTGTTTGGCCAAGAGGTTGATGTAAGACATTTTATTTCTGAGGATCTTTGGGAGACCCTCTCATGAGACTTGGGCCTCTGTATTGGCCTGTTTCTCATTGCTTTATAAATACCCAGTCTTCACTATCTTATTAAATAAAAGAGGTATATTTAGATCATGATTTTGGAGACTGAAAGTCCAAGAAGTATAGCCCTGGCTCTGACAAAGATGCTCCCCCCTCCCCCACCCCCCTTCCCCCGCCGCCAATGCATCCTCTCAAGGCAATGTCAATGGCACCACAGCAGCCAGTGAATATGAGAGAGGGAAAGACCACACTGTGAGACAGGAAGCCAGAGAATGGTTGGGGCCAGACCTACCCTTTCTGTGACAACCTGCTCATGAGAACTAACTTGGCAGACCCGTGAGAACTGCCTTCAACCCTTTCAAGGACAGCCCCAATGACCTCACTTTAGGTCCCACCTCTTAACATGACCACACTGGGGACCAAGCTTCTAGCACAGAACTCTTGGGGGGCACAAACCACAACTGAATCATGGCAGCATCCTAACTGGGTTGTGACAAAAAGTTGAGGACCAGGAATACATATGGTAAGTGGCATACATGCTTAATGTGACAGTCCCCTTTGTTGATTCTAACTGAATTAGAGATACTTTGCTGGATGTGTAAATTAATTAGGTGGGAAGTGGGAAATGGTACTAAAAATGTGTCCTGTTTTCTGCTGCGCTTTTGATGACCTGTATTTCAGAGGAATGTTTTCAGAAAAAATTTTTGGTGGTGGGGTGTATTTTCAGGACAACCCTTTGGAATTTTTGTCCTGTTTTCTGCTAAAGGAATGTAATAAGAAGAACAAAGATTCTGAAGCAAATGTCATATTGACAAAGTGTGACCCAAAGGCAACGTTCAATTTATTGATGAAGGTAAAGTTGCTGCTGCATTTTTGTACCGTAGCTTCACTGTAGTTAGGCACATGCTGTGAATATGCAAACAACAAGGTTAGTCTACCTGGAAAGCCAGGTTGTCAATCAGAACTTTATTTTATGTACTATTACTTTTTTAAAAAAGTGTTTTGTGTTTGCAATAGTATGAGCAACATGTAAGCCACCTAAAAGTATAAACCGGGGTAGGTAGGTGGATGAGCAGTTAGGACCCTGACTGAGACACATGTATCCTACGCTGGAGCACCTGGGTTTGTTGGCTCCTGACTCCAGCTTCCTGTGAATGCAGCCCCTGGGAGGCAGCAAGGGGAGTCATGAGTGGCTGGATGCTTGTCAGTCATGTAGGAGACGGGGATGGGGTTCCTAGATCTCAGCCATGGGCCAGCTCAGTCCAGGCCATTGTGGGTATTGCTGAATGAGCCAGCTGATGACAACTCTCTCTCTTCCCCCTCTCCCCTGACTCTCCCAACCCCCTGACTCCCAAACAAAGAAATAAAAATTAAAAAACGCATTGATTACACCAAGTTGATTTGGGTGACACCACTTGGTTGTGGGGAAAGGATTGGAGATCTGCATTTTGCTTGGCTACTTTTTCTGTTGAGTCCTGAGGTGATACAAATGCATCCCAGGACACTTTGGGCGGTAGGGGAGAGTGTGTGGAGCTAAGAATGGTTCTTTTTTCAAAGTTGAGATCCAAATTTAAGAAAGAAAACAATGTGGATTGGAAGCTAGTTCTTCAGGTGAAAATAATTTTTCCAGTGCTGTTTTCAGAATCTATACATTCTTAGGTCCATGACTTAATCAGGATTCAGAAAATGCTGAGAACGGCATTGTCATTGAAAGAGCTATATAGGGAGGAACGTCATTTTCAAACCATTTTATGCCTCTAGGAAAGTCACCTTCTTATTTTTAAAAGATTTATTTATTTGAAAGGCAGATTATTGAGAGAGGAAGAGACAGGTATCTTCTTTCTGATGATCATTCACCAGATGGCTGCCATGACCAGAGCTGAGCCAAGCTGAAGCCAGGAGCTTCATCTGGGTCTCCCACATGGATGTCAGGGCCTCAAACACTTGGGGCATCTTCTGCTGCTTTTCCCTGGCCATTAGCAGGGAGCTGGATTGGAAGTGGAGCAGCCAGGACAGGAACTGGGACCCATTTGGGATGTTGGGGCTGCAGGTAGTAGCTTTACCCACTGTGCTACAACATTGGTACCTCAAATCTTAAAAAAAAAAAAAAAAGTGTCAGATTTTCATTTGGTTCTTTCACCATTTAGTGCTTAAGAGCTTGTGCACAAACACCATAAAACAAATTTGGGAACCTGTGGATGAAAAAAAAATCACAGCTTAAATAAACCTTAGGGTTTTTTATTTTTAAGATTTATTTATTTATTTGAAAGGCAGAATTACAGAGAGAGAGAGAGAGAGAGAGAGAGGTTTTCCATCCACTGGTTCACTCCCCAGATGGCTGCAGTGGCCAAAGCTGTGCTGATCCAAAGCCAGGAGCTTCCTCCAGATCTCCCATGTGGGTGCAGGGGCCCAAGGACTTGGGCCATCTTCTACTGCTTTCCCAGGCCACAGCACAGAGCTGGATAGGAAGAGAGCAGCCAAGACTGCAGGGGCGGCAGCTTTACCTGCTACGCCTCAGCACCAGCCCCATGGTTCATTTTTAAAACTGTAGAGTGGAAAGTTAACAACTTCTCTGGAATAACTTAATTTTTAAAAATGCATTCTCATTTTTATTTGAGAGAGAGAGTGAGAGCTTCTATTTGCTGGTTCATTCCCCCAAATGCTTGTAGTAGCCAGGGCTGGGCCAGAACAAAGCCAGGAGTCAGCTGCTCCATCCAGGTTCTGAGTGGCGGGGACCCAAGTGCTTCATGCATTAAGGGAGCTGGATCGGAAGCAGAGCAGCCAGGACTCAAAGTGGTGCTCCCGATACGGGTTGCTAGTGTTCCAAGCTGTAGGTAACAGCGCTTTGTGTCAAATCCATACTCTATACTTATATGCCTGTCTGTCTGTCTGTCTGTCTGTAGATCTATCTACCTATCACTATCTTCTTGCTGCCCCATCAGTAGTTACTCCTGCTTTCTCTGTGTCTGCAGTGTTTACACTGATTGCAACCGTGGCCATGGGTCTCAGCCAGAGCCATGCCTTTCTTAAGCTCTGCCTATCGTTTTCACAACTATTTCTGGCCTCTGATTCAGGCAGCAGAGTGTTTGCTGGGAAAAGCATCAGCAGTAAGTAGGACGTCTCTGGACAATGCAGCACCTGTCTGTCCTCCTCCCTACAGGCAAGCTCCCACCCACTGTGTGCTGCTTCTTCTTTTTTTTTTTTTTATTTGACAGGTAGAGTTAGACAGTGAGAGAGACAGAGAGAAAGGTCTTCCTTCCATTGGTTCACCCCTCAAATGGCCGCTATGGCTGGCGCTGCACCAATCCAAAGCCAGTAGCCAGGTGCTTCCTCCTGGTCTCCCATGTGGGTGCAGGAGCCCAAGCACTTGGGATATCCCCCACTGCCTTCCCGGGCCATAGTCGAGAGCTGGACTGGAAGAGGAACTGGCGCCCATATGGGATGCCAGCGCCGCAGGTGCAGGATTAACCAAGTGAGCCATGATGCCGGCTTTTAAAAAAAAAAGATTTATCCATTTGTTTGAAAGTCAGTTACACAGAGAGAAGGAAAGGCAGAGAGAGAGAGAGAGAGGTTTCCCAATCGCTGGTTCACTCCACAACGGCCGGAGTTGCACCGATCTGAAGCTAGGAGCTTCTTCCAAGTCTCCCACGTGGGTGCAGGGGCCCAAGGGCTTGGGCCATCCTCCACTGCTTTCCCAGGCCATAGCAGAGAGCTGGATCAGAAGTAGAGCAGCTGGTACTCAAACAGGCACCTATATGAGATGCCAGCACTGTAGGCAGTGGCTTTACCCACGATGCCACTGTTCATTCCTTATGGCCACTCTTACAGGTGGTGCCTGGACAGAGCCAAAATGAGGGTCCAGCAGTCCCAAACAATGATAAAAATGTTCTTGTTTCCACCTCTGAATTATTTCCCCATAACAAAATCAGTAAAAGATAGCATATTATTCCAAATACAAGGCTCCCAAAATTCTAGCAACTTGATGTATAATGGAATATGAGAGAGCTTGCTATATTTAGGTTTAAACAAACTTACTATGCCAAATCAATTTCCTATTCTCAAAGAGCAGTTTGCATTTTATTTATTTATTGAAAGGTAATTTATTTGAAAGAGTGAGAGAGAGGGAGAGAATGATCTTCAATCAACTGATTCACTTTCCAAATGGCCACAATGGCCAGGGCTGGGTGAGGCTGATGCCAGGAGCTTCATCTGGGTCTCCCACCTGGGTGGCAAGAAGTCAGACACGTGGGCCACTTCTGTTGCTTTCCCAGGCCATTAGCAGGGAGCTGGGTCAGAAGTGGAGCAGCCGAGACACAAACTGATGCCCATATGGGATGCCGGTGCTGCAGGTGGTGGCTTTACCTGCTATGCCACAACACCAGCTCCTAGGAGGCCACAAACAAGGTCAGGTGAAGAAAGAATGAGCTGTATTTAAATGTGGAAACAACAAGTCTAGAAGGTGTGTGTGACCTCTCAGTAACACGTGTCCATTAGGTGAACAAAGGGGTGAATGCGACAAAGGGCTGTGAGCCTGGGAGCAGTGCCTGCCTCTCGGGAAAGGCAGCTTCCTTGGATTTGGTTTCTCAAGGATTCACCAAGTGTGAAAGACACTAGAAGCTAATTTGGGGCGGGGGGGGGGGGGGGCATAACATATCACTTGAGAGGTATTACATTTGTCAAGCATTTAATTCACTGTGTGTGGCACGTTGTGATTGGGGCTTCCCTCCAAGTAATCAAGGCGTCCCTTTCTTCCTCAGGGTGGAGATGTTACAGAAGACGGCGCTCAGGATGCAACACCCGCTCTTGGCACAAACGACCTGGATCTCGAGGTGCTGCTTGAGTTGGTGAGCCCAGATCATGTCATGGGAACGTCCCTCTGGTGTGTTCCAGACAGGGAAGTTTCAGTCCATGGTTTTCCTTGGAAATTTCCCCTAGGGGAAAAACCAAGTACAGATATAATTGAGGAGAACCCAGCTGGTAGATTTCTCTTTTTACTCATTGGTTTGTTGGAGAAGCAGAGACAGACAGCTTCCATCCACTGGGCCACTCCCCAGATGCCTGCAGTGGCTGGGGCTGGGCCAGGCTGAAGCCAGGAACTGCAGACTCAGGGCAGGTCTCCCATGTGGGTAGCAGGGATCTAACTACGTGAGCCATCACCGCTGCCTCCCAGGGTGTGTGCCTTAGCAAGAAGGTGGCATCAGGAGCCTGGGCTGACACTCAAACCCAGGTAATCCACAATGGAATGCAGTTGTGTCCGCTGGTAACTTAACCCCCACGCCAGATGCCAGATACCCACCCCTAGACTTTGCTTTTGAATAAGACTTGGCTTGAAAAGCAATTGAGTCAGAAGGGTGGAGGCTGCAGCATCTTGAGAACAAAACCAAATCTGTGCTACACCATGATTTTCCCATGTGATACCAGGACATCACGTAAAGAAATGGCCATGGACAGAGGCTCGTGATTGCTCATTGATCTACCTTCTTGTGGCCCAAGATCAAAAGTTGAGGCTGACCAATGATGTTCAGGCCCTGTGTTTCTGCGAACAGGTGACTGTGGCAGGAGCTATGGTCTGAGCAGAGGCTGGCCCTGATCTGCAGTCATACACAGCGTGTGTGCACTGTTTTGCGTTCTTCAGCTCTCGTACACATTGATTGTCCATTTTGTCCTCAGAACCCTGTAAGGTAGATATTGTATAGACGAAGAACTAGAGATAGAAAAGCTAAATGGCTCCTCCAAGGTCAGATAACAGAGAAACTGATATGAGTCTTGGAGCTCTGAGCTCAGACCCAAGACTCTTTCCCAGCTCACAATACCCAGGGTATGTCCACCCATGGCAGACAGCACAGGCCATGGGCCTCTGCGGCATGGATGGTCACTCACCCCTCAACCCACTGCCAGGAATCAGCAAGGAGGAACATATTTGCACAGAGCAGTGAGCATATTTCATCTAACCAGGGGAATAATGTCCGACAGTGGTTCTATGAGAGCAAAAGGTCTGACAGCTGGGACCTTAAGTCCCAGTGATAATAATTGTTGGATAACACCAATATTTAACAACAGATAGATGCACATATAAATATAATGTAGGTTTACAAGGCAACTGCCAAGTGGGATGCAGATGTACTTTTAAACTCATTAGGTATGTCTGGATGGGCATTATATACAGACCATGTGTGCGACAGACAGATAATGGGTGGGCATTTGGTGCAGTGATTAAGACACCATTTGGGATACCCACATTCCATATCAGAAGCCTGGGTTTGAGTCTGGGCTCTGCTACCGATTCTAACTCTCTGTTAATGTGCGTTCTGGGAGATAGCAGTTGATGGCTCTAGTCGTTAGGTGCCTGCCACCCAAGTGGGAGATCCATATTGAAATCGCTGCTCCTGCACGGATTCCCGTTCCCATCAACGGTGTATTAGTTCCCCCTTCTCCACATCCTCACCAGCATTTTCTTTTTGTCTTTTTGTTAATAGCCATTCTAACTGGGGTGTGATGGCATTTCATCATGGTTTTTATTTCCCTTTTCCTGGTGATTTCATATACTTGTTGATCATTTGTGTATCTTCTTTTGAGATATGTCTACTCCAATCATCTGTCCAATTTTTTAAATGGATTTTTTGGGGGAAGATGGACTGTTGAGTTCTTTAATCTCATCAGCTGAACAGCTTGCAAATATTTTCTCCATTCTCTTTCTGTTAAGAATTCCATTGGTATTGTGACAGGGATTGCATGGACTCTATAGATTATTTTGAGTAGTATGGGTATTTAAAAATATTAGTTCTTCAAAACCATGACCATGGATGACTTTCCACTTTTTAGTGGGCTCTTCAATTTCTTTTCTTTTTTTTTTTACCCCTATGTAGTAGTCATGGTGTACTTATCCCATAATTTCTTTATTCAGTTTTCAGTTGCTGGAGATTTGGGTTGATTCCATGTCTTAGCTATTGTGAATTGAGCTGCAGCAAACATGGGTGTACAGATAATTCTTTACTTTTCTTTTTTATTTATTTTTTAAGGAATGCAAATTTCATAAGTACAACTTTATATAGTTTTTTTCCAACCATAACAGCCCTCCCACCCACACTTCCACCCCCCCTCCTCCCTCTCCCCTTGCCAATCCCATTCTCCATTAAGATTCATTTCAAATTAACTTTGTACACAGAAGACCAACTCTATACTAAGTAAGGATTTCAACAATTTGCATGCGCATGTGCACACATACACAGAGTTTAAGAACTAGTTTTACAGTTAACTATCAATACAATTCATTGAGGACAGAGGTCCTGCATGGAGAATTAGTGTACAGTGACCCCTGTTGTTAATTTAACAATGACCACCCAAGGCTCTTAACATGAGCTGCCTAGGTTGTGGAAGCCTTTTGAGTCTACAAACTATCAGTATTTGAACAAGGCCATAAGCAAAGTGGAAGTTCTCTCCTCTCTTTAGAGAAAAGTACATCTTTCTATGATGGCCACTTCTTTACAACGGGATCTCACTCAGAGAGCTCCTTCATGTAGAATATTTTTTGCCACAGGTCTTGGCTTTCCATGCCTGTAATGTTCTCTCAGGCTTTTCAGCCAGACAGGAAGCCTTAAGGGTTGGTTCTGAAGTCAGAATGCTACTTAAAGCAATTGTCATTCTATGAGTCTGCTGTGTGTACTGCTTCCCATGTTGGAACATTCTCTCCTTTTTAATTCTATCTATTACTATTACCAGGCACTTAATCCTTTTTATTATGTTCACTTTAACACTTAATCCTATCTATGTTCACTTTAACACTTAATATGATCAACTTAACAATTAAGATGGCTTTTTTTTACCACCAAGCTTAATGAAATTTGTTTTGAAAAATTTTTAATATCCTTAGAAGTAAGTCCATAGGAATGTATGCAGAACTATACAGCTTTACAGTTACAAAATTCCTCCTCCCTCTCTTATTTCCACTCTTATTTTTTACTAAGATCTATTTTTAGTTCACTTTATACACATATGATTAATTCTGTTAAGTAGAAAGTTCAACAAATAATATGAAAAAAAGATGAATAAACAAAGAAAACAAAACTTTTCCTCAATAGTCAAGACCAGGGCAGCTCAAGTCAGCCCTTTTCAAAGTGTCAATTTCACTTCTACAGATTTCATTTTAGGTGCTCTATTAATTCTCACAGGTGAGGGAGAACATATGATATTTGTCCTTTTGGGGCTGGCTTATTTCACTAACTATGTTTTTCAGATTCCTCCATTTTGTTGCAAATGACCGGATTTCATTTTTTTAACTGCTGTGTAGTATCCCGTAGTGTGCATATCTCATAATTTCTTTATCCAGTCTTCTGTTGATGGGTGGTTAGGTTGATTCCATGTCTTAGCTATTGTGAATTGAACTGCAATAAACATGGAGGTGCAGATAGCTCTTTTATTTGCCAATTTAATTTCCTTTGGATAAATTCCGAGGAGTGGAATGGCTGGGTCATATGGTAGGTCTATATTCAGATTTTTGAGGTGTCTGCAGACTGTCTTCCTCCACAGTGGATGCACCAGTTGGCATTCCCACCAACACTGGATTAGGGTACTTTTTCCCCTACATCCTCACCAGTATTTGTTGTTTGTTGATTTCTGTATGAAAGGTATTCTAACTGGGGTGAGGTGAAACCTCATTGTAGTTTTGATTTGCATTTCCCTGGCAGCTAGTGATCCTGAACATTTTTTCTTGTGTCTGTTGGCCATTTGAATTTCCTCTTATGAAAAATGTCTCTTTGAGTCTGTTGTCCATCTTTAACTGGGTTGTTTTCTTTGTTGTGGAGTTTCTTGATCTCTTTGTAGATTCTGTTTGTTAATCCTTTATCAGTTGCATAGTTTGCAAATAATTTCTCCCACTGGTTGGTTGTCTCTTCACTTTGCTGAGTGTTTATTTTGTAGTGCAGAAGCTTCTCAATTTGAAGTAATCCCATTTGTTAATTTTGGCTTTGACTGCCTGTGTCTCTTGGGTCTTTTCCAAGAACTCTTTGCCTATGCCAATGTCTTGCAGGGTTTCCCAATGTTCTGTGATAATTTGATGGTATTGGGTGATAGAGTTAGGTCTTTAGTCCATTTTGAGTGAATTTTTGTATAAGGTGTATGGTAGGGGTCTTCATTCATACTTCTGCATGTGGAGGTCCAGTTTTTCCAGCACCATTTATTGAAGAGATTGTTCTTGTTCCAGGTATTGGTTTTAGCTCCTTGATTAAAGATAAGTTGGTTGTAGATGGTTGGATTGATTTCTGGCAATGTGATTCTTTTCCATTTATCTATATCTGTTTTTTTTTTTACCATTACCAGGCTGTTTTGATTATAACTACCCTGTAGTATGTCTCATAATCTGGTGTTATGCTCCCTCTGGCTATGTTTTTGTTGGATAAGATTGCTTTAGCTATTTGGAGTCTCCTGTGTTTCCATATGAATTTCAACATTTTTTTCTATATCTGAGAAGAATGTCCTTGGTATTTTAATTGGTATCACATTGTCTCTGTAAATTGCTTTTGGTAGTATGGACATTTTGATGATGCTGATTCTTCCAATCCATGGATGTGGAAGATTTTTTCATTTTTTTCTATCTTCTTCTGTTTCTTTCTTTAATTTTGTAATTGTCATTATAGAGATCTTTTACATCCTTGGTTAAATTTATTCTCTAAGATTTTTTATATTTTTTGTAGCTACTGTGAATGGGATTGATCTTTGAAGTTCTTTCTCAGCCATAGCATTGTCTGTGTATACAAATGCTGTTGATTTTTGTGTATTGACTTTATATCCAGCAACTTTACCAAACTCTTCTATGAGTTCCAATAGTCTCTTAGTGGAGTCCTTTGGATCCTCTATAACTAGAATCATGTCATCTGCAAATCATGCCATTTGCAAATACAAATCTTAATTTGTATTCCTTTGATTTCTTTTTCTTGCCTAATGGCCCTGGCTAAAATTTTCTAGGACTGTATTGAATACCAGTCGTGACAGTGGGTATCCTTCTCAGATCATGGATCTCAATGGGAATGCTTCCAACTTTTCCCCATTCAATAGAAAGCTGGCCGTGGGTTTGCCATAAATTGCCTTGATTGTGTTGCGGAATGTTCATTCTATACTCAATTTGCTTAGGGTTTTTATCATGAAAGGGTACTGTATTTTATCAAATGCTTTCTCTGCATCTATTGAGATAATCATATGTTTTTTGTTCTTCAGTTTGATAATGTGATGTATCACATTGATTGATTTGCAAATGTTGAACCATCCCTGCATACCAGGGACATATCCCACTTGGTCTGGGTGGATGATCTTTCTGATGTGTTGTTGGATTTGATTGGCTAGAATTTTGTTGAGGATTTTTGTGTCCATGTTCATCAGGGAAATTGGTCTGTAATTATTTTTCTCTGTTGTGTCTTTCTCAGGTTTAGGAATTAAGGTGATTCTGGCTTTATAGAAAGAATTTGGCAGAGTTCCCTCCCTTTCAATTGTTTTGTATAGCTTGGGAAGAATTGGAGTTAGTTCTTTAAATGTCTGGTAGAATTCAGCAATGAAGCCATCCAGTCCTGGGCTTTTCTGTGTTGGGAGGGTCTTTATTACTGATTGAATTTCTGTTTTGGTAATGGTCTGTTTAGGTTTTCAATGTCTAAATGGCTCAATTTAGGTAGGTTGTCTGTGTCCAGGAATGTACCCATTTCTGCTAGGTACCCAGTTTGTTGGCATACAGCTCTTATAATTTCTGATGATTCTTTTTATTTCTGTAATTCTGTTGTTACATTTCCTTTTTAATCTCTAATTTTATTGATTTGGGTCTTCTTTCTCTTTTTTTTTTTTGTTTGGGCCAAAGGTGTGTCAATTTTTCAATTTTTTTTCCAAAACCTAGCTCTTCGTTTTGCTGATCTTTTATATATTTTTTTAAATTTCAATTTCTACTTATTCTCTAATTTTAATTATTTCTTTTCTCCTACCAGTTTTGGTTTTGATTTGCTGTGTTTTTCTAGGTTCTTGAGATGCATTGATAGCTCATTTATTTGGTGCCTTTCCAATTTCTTGATTTAGTCAGCAATTGCTATAAACCTCCCTCTGAACACTGCTTTTGCAGTACCCCAGAAGTTTTGATATTTTGTTTTGTCATCTCATTTACAGAAATTTTTTATTTTTTATTTCTTCAATGACCTACTGTTCATTGAGGAGCATGTTGTTCAGCCTCCATGTGTTTGCATATTATCTGGAGTTTTTTGGGTTGTTGATTTCCAGCTTCATTCTATTGTGGTCAGAGAAGAGGCATGGTATGACTTTAATTTTTTTGAATTTGCTGAAAATTGCTTTATGGCCTAGCATGTGGTCTATCCTAGACAGAGTTCCATGCACTGGTGTGAATTCTGCAACTGTAAAATGAAAAGTTGTGTAGATACATGTTAAGTCCATTTGATCAATAGTCTCAACTAACTCTGTTTCCTTGTTGTTTTCTTTTTGGTTGATCTGTCCATCATGGAAAGTGAGCTACTGAAGTCCCGCATTATTATTGTATTGGAGTCTATGTCTCCCTTTATATCTATTAACATTTCTTTTACATATTCAGGTGCCCTGTAGTTAGGTGCATATACATTTATAATAGTCACATTTTCATGTTGAATTTATTCCTTAAACATTACAAAGTGTCCTTCTTTGTCCCTTTCAACAGCTTTTGTGTTAAAGTCTATTTTGTTTAATATTAACATGGCTACACTAGCTCTTTTTTGGTTCCTATTAGCATGGACTATCTTTTTCCGTCTTTTTATTTTCAGTCTGCATGCATCTTTGTTGGTGAAATGTGTTTCTTGTAGGCAGTAAATGGATGGGTCTTATATTTTAATCTATTCAGCCAGTCTTTGTCTTGAAGCCATTTGCATTCAAGATGTCTATTGATAAGTAACAATGTGGCCCTGTCATTTTTCATAAATATTCCCATTGTTTACTTTGGATTTCCTTTGTACTTTTACTGGGATATTTTCTCCCTTCACATTCTTTCATAATAATGACTATCTTTCTGTGTTTCTGTGTGTAGCACATTCTTAAGCATCTTTGTAAGGCTGGACAAAATTATTTTGATTTCTATTTGTTATGGAAGGTCTCTATTTCACCTTCATTCATAAATGAGTGCTTTGCACAGTACAGTATTCTGGGTTCACAGTTTTTTGTCTTAAGACTTGGAGTGTATCTTGCCATTTTCCCCAGCCTGTAGGGTTTCTTTTTTTTTAAGATTTATTTTATTTATTTGAAATACAGAGTTAGAAGGAGAGACAGAGAGATGTATTCCATCCAATGATTCACTCCCCAGATGGCTGCAATGGCCAGAGCTGTGCTGATCTGAAGCTAGGAACCAGAAGCTTCTTCCGAGTCTCCCAAGTGGGTGCAGGGGCCCAAGCACTTGGGCCATCTTCTGCTTTACCAGGCCATAGCAGAGAGGTGGATTGGAAGTGGAGCATCCAGGACTTGAACCGGTGTCAATATAGGATGCTGGTCTTCAGGCTAGGGCTTTAACCACTACACCATAGCACCGGCCCTCTGTAGGGTTTCTGATGAGAAGTCTGCTGCGAGTCTAATTGGAGATTCTCTAAAAGCAACCTGGACTTTTTCTCATGCACATTTTAGGATCTTTTCTTTATTTTCTACTGTGGAGAGCTTGACTACAAAGTGTCATGGTGAAGATCTTTTCTGGTCATGTCTATTAGGAGTTCTATGTCCTTCAGTACCTTTCTTTCTCCAAATTGGGGAAATTTTCTATTATTATTTCACTAAGAATGCATTCTAATCTTTTCTCTCTTTCCATGCCTTCAGGAACTCCTAGAACCCATATGTTGGGTCATTTGATAGTTTCCTATAGATTCCCAACAGTGTTTTACCTTCCTAAATTCCTCTTCTTGTCTTTGGTCTGACTGTATAATTTCCTGTGCTTTGTCTTCTAAGTCATATATTCTTTGCTTCACTGTGTCTGTTGTTAAGGCCTTCCACTGCATTTTTTTTATTTGTTCCATTGAATTCCTCATTCCCAAGATTTCATTTTGATATTTCTTTAAGATCTCAATTTCGTGGGTGAAATTTTCTTTCAGGTCATGTATGGATTCCATTAGTTCGTGGAATTTCTTCTGGTTACTTCCAAGTAATCCCACAATCAATTTTTTGAGTTCCATTTCTTGCATTTCTTCAGTCTTATCATCTTCACATTCTAGTATTAAAGTGTTGTGTTCATTTGGGGTCATCATGTTGTCTTCCTTATTCTTGTTTCTTGAATTGGTGTGTTTGTTGTTTGGCATTTGTGGAGATACTTGTTGGTGGTTTTTTTTGTTTTTTACCGTGATGATTTTTATCTTTGGACTATTCCTTTGTGGATTAGTGGAGTGTGTAGGGAACCAGACCGGAGGAACCGTGCCCCTAAGATGGCGCCGACTCCCTGCTTCCGGGTTCTTCCTCATCTCAGGGAGTTCCCGCTCTTGCTCGCTCCTTCCCGCCTTAGATTTCCCGCTCTTGCTCGCTCCTTCCCGCCTTAGATTTCCCGCTCTAGCTCGCTCCTTCCCGCCTTGCCACGAGATTGTCCTATCCCCGCGCTTCTAGCCTATCACCTGATTTGTGACGTGTATTGTGCATATAAACCCTTGCTACGCGGGTGTAAGGGAAGTTCCTGCCCAGAAGAGATCGAAGCTGGATCTCCTGCTTGCCGAGCAATAAAGGAACCCCGTGCGAAGTGTTCGGTCTCTGTCTCTTGCTGGACGAGGACGGCGCCGAGCAGCTGGTGGCCCGTACGGGGAGCTTCCTCTACGTTGCCCGGTAAGTAGAAGGTAAGCGAGGTCAGTCTTACCGTCTGGGCCCCGCGAGTGAGGTATATCTCGTGGTTGGAGGGTGGACGCACCCTAAGATAGCGGACGTGTTTCCCCGCTTTAAACTGAAAGAATAGCGGACGTGTTTCCCCGCTTTAAACTGAAAGAATAGCAGACTTGTTCCCCCGCTTTAAACTGAAAATAAGATAGCGGACGTGTCTTCCCGCTTTAAACTGAAAATGGGAAATTCATCTAGCCATTCAATGTTGCTTAATCCGTTAAAAGCATTATTGCGTAGCAAAGGGATTAAGGTTTCTAAGACCACACTTGTCAGGTTCCTTGGAAGTGTTGATTTCTTTGCGCCGTGGCTCACCCACGAGGGCCAAATAACTCTTGAGTCTTGGGAGAAATTAGGAAAGGATCTCCGGCGCACAGTTAACGATCCCCAGGAACCCGATATCGACCCCGTTGTTCTCCCCTTATGGGAACTACTGCGGGCGTGCCTCCAAGAGGAGAGGTCGGTGGGAGCGGACCGCCCGACTCTTACGGCGGTTCGCGAGGCTCTCGAGGAAGTTCGTTCTCAGAGCTCGGACGGCGCCCGGGACCTCATACAATTTAAGGACACGGGATGCCAGACTTCCTCACTGGCCTCAGGCTCCGAATGTGGCTCCGCCTCCTCTGAGTCTGAGGGGGAAGGGGACGGCGATCCTAAATCCCCGCCTCCTACGTATGCGCAGCTGCGGCAAAAGTTAAAAGATGCCTGTTTACGCCCTCTAGTGCCTACGGCTCCTCCTATCGATGTCGTGCCCGCCCATCAGATTAAAGACGCAGCGCCTCCTACTGGCGGTCATGTAGGCGTGCCTCAGCCCCATCTAACACCCGTGCCGCCATGGCCATTAAACGTCCCAAATGTGCCACCTTTTTCAGGCAGACAGTTTCATCAACAAGCCTGGAAACAGTTGCGAACTGGCGCTCCCGCTGCCCCCGCTCAGGCTTACCCTGTTTTGGCTTTGGGCACGCGAGAGGCCCGGCACGAACCATTGGACATGACAGTATTAAAACAACTTAAGGCTGCGGTCCATGACTATGGACCCACAGCCCCATTCACATTGTCACTCCTTGAATCAGTCGGCCAGTCCATTTTAACACCTAGCGACTGGACCCAATTGGCTCGGGCCTGTTTAAGTCCAGGCGGCTTTCTTTTGTGGCAATCTATGAATACAGAGTGCTGTCATGACCAGGCAGATGAAAATGCTGAGGACGGCCACCCTACGTGGAATGCTGATATGCTTTTAGGGCGTGGACCTTATCAGGCTGACCAGACCCAATTCCCTAGACAAGTATACAGGCAAATTTCCAACTGTGCCCAACGTGCGTGGAGGCAGGCGTCCAATCCAAGTGACTCAGCTAGCCACCTCACCAAGATCGTTCAGGGCACGGCCGAACCCTTCGCTGATTTTGTCGCTCGCATACTTGAGGCTGCGTCGCGTATTTTCCCTTCCGAGGTTGACGTTCAGCCACTGGTCAAACAAATTATTTTTGAGCAGGCTAATAAAGAGTGCAAAAACATTCTTCGACAATATAGACATAAATCTCTGGACTCCTGGTTAAAATATTGCAGAGATACCGGTGGGCCACTTACTAATGCGGGCCTAGCTGCGATGCTGGCAAAAGTCAAAGAAAACAGTCCAAAATCTAAATCGACCCGACCCCCCATATCTTCAGGACTTTGCTTCCAATGTCATCAACCGGGTCACAGAAAACGCGATTGCCCCAATCTCAGCCATGGGTATTCCACGGCACAGCCTTCAGGCATAGAGCCTTGTCGCCGTTGCCGCAAGGGCCCTCATAGGGCAGAGGTATGCCGTTCTGCTTTCGATATCGATGGCAACCCACTTACAGGTAGCGCCCAGGGGCCAAAAAACGGCCAGAGGGGGCTCCCCAACCCAGCGAGGAGCCCCCAAAATCAAATCTACTCTCAGGTTCCACCTCCCGTGTCTGCGCTACACCCAGTGCACCCTCAGCCCGTGCCACTCACGGGTCCGCAGGCCTGGACCTCCGCGCCACCTCCCCTCTCCTCTTAACTCCGGAGATGGGGGTACAATTAGTGGAGAGCGACTGCTCCGGTCCTCTGCCCCCGGATTCGGTTGGATTAGTGTTGGGTCGGTCCTCCGCCGCCCTCCGAGGGCTAGCTGTGATCCCCGGGGTAGTTGACTCTGATTTCACTGGTAAAGTAAAGATCATGGTTCAGGCCCCTCAGGGACCTTTAGTAATCAATCCTGGAGACCGTATCGCACAAATGTTATTACTGCCCAGTCTTCACTCTTTAATCCCAGCTAAAAACCACGTTCGCGGCGCTGGTAACTTTGGGTCCTCTGGCATTAATTTTACCGGCTTACATATGCTTTTAAATGAACGTCCCACTTTAGTGTTGCAGATCAATGGCAAGGACATTAAGGGACTTTTAGACACAGGAGCCGACAAATCCATTATAGCAACAAAGGACTGGCCTAGTACATGGCCTACAAATGTGGCGGAACAAACCTTGCAAGGACTTGGTTTTGCTCATTTCCCAAAAATCAGTGCAGCCTTGTTGTCATGGCAGGATAGCGAGGGTCATAGAGGACAGTTTTCTCCATTCATTTTACCTCTACCCATTTCCCTTTGGGGGAGAGACGTCCTGGCCGAAATGGATGTTGCTTTGGTCACCACTTCCCCTGCAGTACGATCTATGCTACAAAATATGGGTTACGTCCCAGGCAAGGGACTCGGTGTCCAGCTCCAGGGCCACCCTTCCCCCATTGAACCAAAACAAAGACCAAGTAAAGTTGGCCTGGGTTTTTCCTAGGGGTCACTGTTTCGCCTCCTAAACCAGTGGAGCCTTTACCCATCTCGTGGCTAACGGACGTACCCGTCTGGGTTCCACAGTGGCCCCTATCTCAGGAGAAACTGGAGGCAGTCAACACTCTGGTCTTGGAGCAGGTCAACGCTGGTCATTTGATCCCATCCACCTCTCCATGGAATACGCCTATTTTTGCCATCCGCAAAAAATTAGGTCAATGGAGACTCTTACATGATCTTAGGGCAGTCAACGCACAGATGCAGCCTATGGGCCCTGTGCAACGTGGTCTTCCTCTGCTTTCGGCACTTCCCAACCAATGGCCTGTTATTGTAATAGATCTTAAGGATTGTTTCTTTTCCATTCCATTGGACAAAAAGGATACCCCACGTTTTGCTTTTACTGTCCCCACCCAGAACCAGGAACAACCGGACAAGCGTTGGGAGTGGACAGTCTTGCCTCAGGGTATGACTAATAGCCCCACCATGTGTCAAGTCTATGTAGCCCAAGTACTAAAACCTCTTAGAGACCGATATTCCGACTGCAGGTGCCTACATTATATGGACGACCTACTGTGTGCAGCCCCCACAGCAGAGAGGCTCCTGGCCTTATACAGTACACTCCAACAAGTGCTGGAAGGGGCAGGGCTGCATATTGCACCTAATAAGGTGCAATTGTCGTCTGTAGTTTCTTATCTTGGGGCTATAGTCGCCCCTACTCAAATTAGACCTCAAAAAATTCAAATAAAAATCAATGCTATCTCCACTCTAAATGACTTACAAAAACTTTTAGGGGATATCAATTGGATTAGGCCCTACCTTAACATTCCTAATGCTGCATTGCAGCCCCTCTTTAATATACTTAAAGGAGACCCGGATCTTGCTTCCCCCCGAACCTTCACCTCTGAGGCCAAACAAGCACTGTCAATTGTCAACGATGCCCTTAGTAAAGCTGCCCTAAAACGTTGGGACCCTGCGGGAGACCTTACTCTTTGGGTCCTCGACACCCTTAAACAGCCCACCGCGGTCCTATGGCAGGATGGGCCTCTCCTCTGGATCCATCCCTCAATGTCATCTACTAGATCTATTAGTTACTATCCCGTGGCAGTGGCGGAGATAACTCTCCTAGCCATTCAGAGGGCTATCCAACATTTTGGACGCGAACCATCCACCATTGTTGTCCCCTATTCCATGGAACAGGTACGTGTGCTAATCGCTTGTACTGATGCTTGGGCGGTTTTAGTCTGCTCCACTTCCGCAACTATTACAAACAGAACACCCTCTGATCCTTTGCTAACCTTTGTTCAGTCTCACCCAGTTATTTTTCCAAAGTCCACATCCCAAAAGCCCTTACAGGGAGCCCCAGTAGTGTATACCGACGGTTCTAAAACAGGAGTCGGTGCATATGTTGTTTCAGGATCTGTGCCAAAAACATTCCAATTCGCTACTAACTCCCCCCAGGTAACTGAACTTCTTATAGTTAACCAAGTCTTCTCTGATTTCCCCGGACCTGTCAATATTGTGTCTGATTCACGCTATGTGGTTAATTCTGTGTCTATCCTTGAGGCCGCAGGACTAGTCAATTCTTCATCCTCCGTAGCGACAGTTTTCCTCACCCTGCAAAAATCTATTTGGAATCGGTCTGCTCCTTTCTTTATTACTCATATTAGAGCTCATTCTTCCTTACCTGGACCCATGACCACAGGCAATGCTATAGCTGATCAAGCCACACGCCCCATTTGGATACTCCAATTTTCTTCCCCAAAAGAGCAGGCTATCCAGTTTCATTCAGAGTTCCATGTAAACGCAAAAACCCTTGCCGCCAAATTCGGTCTTTCTCGTGCTGCCGCTCGCGATATTGTTCGCCATTGTGCCGCATGCCCTACTTTAACCCCTGTGCCTTCGGTGGGGGTTAATCCCCGAGGATTACTACCAGGACATATCTGGCAGATGGATGTCACCCACATATCCGAGTTTGGGACCTTAAAGTATGTTCATGTGTCAGTTGACACCTGTTCCCAAGTAATTTTTGCTTCTCTGGAGACGGGTGAGCGTACCACCCATGTCATTAATCACTGCCTTGCTGCATGGGCAGCCTGGGGCAAACCAAAAACTTTAAAAACAGATAATGGTCCTGCATACACAAGTAAATCATTCCAAGATTTCTGCACCCGTATGCAGGTACAACATAAAACTGGAATCCCTTATAACCCTCAGGGACAGGCCATAATTGAAAGGGCTCATCGAACCCTCAAGGCTTTTCTCTTAAAACAAAAGGAGGGAATTGCCACGGGCAAAACCCCTCGAATGCGCCTCTCCCTTGCACTGTTTACTATAAACTTTTTGAATTTGACAGATCATTCTATGTCCCCCGCTGAGAGACACATGTTAAAGGAGCCATCTTCACGAGGCTATGTCCGTTGGAAAGATGTCCTCACGGGAAAGTGGTACGGCCCGGATCCGGTATTATGCTGGAACCGAGGCGCGGTCTGTGTCTTCCCACAGGAATCTGGAAGAGAACCTCTCTGGATACCGGAAAGATTGGTCAGAAAAACAGCCCCGCCGCCACAAGATACACCTCTATCACCTACGGACGACATCTCCCCCGAGATAACCGAGATTACCACGCTCTCACAGGACGACAAATTGCAACAAAACAACGAGACGTCCCTGTGTACTTCGCTGGGTGAGCTCCTTCATCAACAACAAGTTGGAGAGCGTCAGACATCAGTTCCGCGCGGCAGCGTATGCTGCTCTCCATCACCGTGATCCGGATGCATATGCCATGCTGGCTCGCATGACTTATGACCGGGTCCATACCAGCGATTAAAACCCTCGTCCCCCCATCCCTACTCACGCCTCACATATGGACAATGCCTCCATCAGGCACACACCTTCCTCGAGTTGTCTTGTTCCCCCTCTCATTCATTGGGCTGTATCACCCATCCCTGACGGGGAGCGAAAACTGGGTATGCGAGACCAAAGGTACTGCAGCAGGAGTCCACCCGGGGGTTCCGGGGGTCCTGGGAGAGCATATGCATATGCATGCAGGTTCAATTCCCAGCCTGCCCCAGCAAAAGGGAATAAAAACTGATCCCTAACGGAGACATCAGGGGTTGTGGCCAGGCCCTTGAAGTTCCGTAACTAACGGATCACAAGCACGCTGGGTATGCACCTCTACTCTCTGCCTAGTAAATATTCTCCCGGCCCTCATGAGCCAGGGCCGTCGGGGATGTGATTTGTGCAAAAACAAAAGGAGGGAGATGTAGGGAACCAGACCGGAGGAACCGTGCCCCTAAGATGGCGCCGACTCCCTGCTTCCGGGTTCTTCCTCATCTCAGGGAGTTCCCGCTCTTGCTCGCTCCTTCCCGCCTTAGATTTCCCGCTCTTGCTCGCTCCTTCCCGCCTTAGATTTCCCGCTCTAGCTCGCTCCTTCCCGCCTTGCCACGAGATTGTCCTATCCCCGCGCTTCTAGCCTATCACCTGATTTGTGACGTGTATTGTGCATATAAACCCTTGCTACGCGGGTGTAAGGGAAGTTCCTGCCCAGAAGAGATCGAAGCTGGATCTCCTGCTTGCCGAGCAATAAAGGAACCCCGTGCGAAGTGTTCGGTCTCTGTCTCTTGCTGGACGAGGACGGCGCCGAGCAGGAGTGTCTGTTTTTTCAGTGAATACCTAGAGGCATATGTGGTGGGTGTGGCAATAAAGCCATGTTCAGTATTCCAGCGTGAAGGGAGTGTCCAAGGTGACACACAGGTTGGGCGTGGTAAATATTTTTTTTTTAAATTGGAGGAGAAGTTTGTTCTGCTTTGTTGTCATGGTCTCACGCTCGCCTCCCCTTTTCAAAGGAGACCAATGCCCAGGTGCCATCCCCAATGGGCATAATATTTGTCCTAACGACAACAAGAACCATAAAAAGGATCTGTGTAGTCCTTGGTGTAAGCACAGATTGTGCAGCAGTGACCCTCAGCAAAGGATCAGGAAGCCCTGAGCATGTCTCCCACAGAGACTGCCCAAAGTCCCAGCCACACCCTGAGCCCTCCCATGCAGCCACAGTGTTTTCATAGTCCCTCCACACAAGCCTTCCATAGACACAAGCATCCAGCCCCCTATAGCTTCTCCCCAGCAGACTTGGATGTCTCCACTCAGCTGGTTGCTGGGCACATGGACACAGGCTGGCGCAGCTGTAATGGATGTCCTTAATGGTGGCCACCCTCTATCCTCCTGTTACAGAATGCCAGTTGCATGGTGGTCAGGGAGAGAGAAACAAACCCCCTCCCCACCCAATTTTTCTCCTCTAATTTGGCAGGTACAGTTTCCTTCACAGGGCTCCAGGCCGGATTCCCACCAGGCTCTTTCCGTAGCTTTATTGCCTGACCTAGCTACCCAAGCCATTGATTTCACCTCACTCCAGAGCTGGTCTGAGACTCTGTGCTGCTAGAGTCCTGAGCTGTGGGCATCCACAGCCTCCATATAGTCCACAGTGTCCTCTAATTTGTGTGGAGTTTCCTCTGCCATTTCTTCCCTGACTCTTCCCTGAGACTGTACTTGCTCCACTTTTTTTAAACCATCCTCTCCTAGTCTAGAGCAGTAAGCTCCCTTCCTCTATTCCACCATCTTAATTCAATTCTCCCAGCTTATTTCTAAGGCTACAGTTTAAAAATTTGCCATGGGATCCCCAATCCCCTTAAGCTGGAGGGTAAAAAATAGCTTTTTAAGTGTTAAAATGATCATATGGATAGGATTAAGTGTTAACGTGATCATATAAATTAGATTAAGTGTTTGGTAATAATAGAACTAATGATGAGTGAATGCTCCAACATGGAAAGCAGTTCATACAGCAGACTCATAGAATGACAATCACTTTAAGTAGCACTATGACCTCAGAATCAGCCCTTAAGGCATTATGGTCTTGCTGACAACCAACTGAGGCATGGAAAGTCAGACCTTGTAGCAAAAAAATGTCCTACATGAAGGATCTCTGTGTGTGAGACCCCAGTGGAAAGAAGTGGTCATCAAAGAAGGATGTACTTTTCTCTGAAGAGAGGAGAGAACTCCCACTTTACTTGGGGACTTGTCTAAATATTGAGGGACTTTGTTAATTCAAAGTGCTTTCAAAGACTGGGCAGCTCATGTCAAGAGTCTAAGGTGAGAGCTGGTACTGTGGCATGGCGTGTAAAGCTGCTGCCTGCAGTGCCAGTATCCCATATGGGTGCTGGTTCAAGTCCTGGCTGCTCCACTTCTGATCCAGCTCTCTGATATGGCCTGGGAAAGCAGTGGAAGATGGCCCAAGTCCTTGGGCCCCTGCACCCGCATGGGAGACCCAAATGAAGCTCCTGGCTCCTGGCTTCAGATTGGCACAGCTCCGGCCATTGTGGCCATCTGGGGAGTGAGCCAGCAGATAGAAGATCTTTCTCTCTCTCTCTCTCTCTCTCTCTCTCTCTCTCTCCTTCTCCTTCTCCTTCTCCTTCTCCTTCTCCTTCTCCTTCTCCTTCTCCTTCTCCTTCTCCTTCTCCTTCTCCTTCTCCTTCTCCTTCTCCTTCTCCTTCTTCTCCTTCTCCTTCTCCTTCTCCTTCTCCTTCTCCTTCTCTCTGTGTGTAACTCTGACTTTCAAATAAATAAATAAACATTTAAAAAAAAAGTCTCCGGTGATTACTGATGTCATACATAAGAGTGTTAATTGTTAAATTAACAATAGGAGTCACTGTGCACTACCCATGCAGGACCTCTGTCCTCAAAGAATTGTATTATCAGAGTTAACAATAAAACTTGTTCTCAATGATTTTTTTCATTTTAGTGTATTAAGTAGAGGATATTCTTATGTTTCATAAGTTTTAGTTATGCGTAAGTGTCCAACTCCATTGCTTGTTTTCTTAGGTGCTTCTTTAATTAATGATAAAACTTGTTCTCAAAGACTTAATTAAGTGGAGGATATTCTTATGTTTCATAAGTTATAGTTATATCTAAGTGTTCACCAAAGATGTATCATTCTTGAGTGCAAAAACTCTTTAAAGTTAATTATGTTTTCAAAAATTTAAGATGCAATACTTTGAACAGCCTTGTCTGAACTGTTGAGGAACAGGTTTTTTTGTTTTTTTTTTTTTCATACAAATTGTTGAACTCTTTACTTAGTATAGAGTTACTCTTCTACATATAAAGTTAATTGAAAATAAATCTTAGTAAAAATAATACTGGGAATAAGAGGGAGGAGGAATAGGGGTAGGAGTATGGGTGGGAGGGCTGGTTCAGTGGAAAGAATCACTATGTTCCTAAAGTTATAAAATGCATGAAGTTTGTATTCCTTAAATAAAAGGTTTCTTTGAAAAATAAATAAATGTTCTACCTCTTTGCTATTGCAAAGATGATCATTTTTACAACTTTTTGAGAAATAGATTTAAAAATTACCTAGTACTAGCAACAAAAATAAATTTCTCTTTTTTTTTTTTCTAACTTTCTGAGGCATCTCCATACTGTTTTCTCTCTAATGGTTGTACTAATTTACATTCCTGCCAACAGTGTGTTAGGGTACACTTTTCTCCACAACTCCTCCAGCACTTATCTCCCTTGAATTTGGGGTAATAACTATTTTAACTACAGCGTGATCATACCTCATTGTGGTTTTTATTTGCATTTCATGATGGCTAGTGATCCTCTCTGTTTTCTCTTCCTATAACTTCTTTGAGCTGAAGGGAAGACTACTTTGACTAATTTTTGTGAACCTTTCCCTCTAATATTTCATTTCATTTTCTACTTCCTGACAGGTCTTTCAGAGTTATATTCCAAATATTTTCATCCAACACTGCCTAACTGCAAGCAAAAATAAAACCCAATTCCATGCTTTACTCTGAGAATCGTGATCTTTCCTGCCACAAAGGGAATCTAAGATGTACCAGACATCTACCATGACAAGGTGGATTTCATAGGCACCATCAAAGTATACTTTTAAGGGTTTTTTAGACCATATGTTATTTCCACCTTATTCTCTGATCCTCATTGCTATTAAATTACATTGCTAAAGCCAGTGGAAATATATAAGGTCCATGTTCCTCTTCTGTTACCACAGCCATCATGAACACATGCTCACTGTCGCCCAAAGTCCTTCTACTTTCACTGTCAGCTTCCACTGCGTGGATTTAGAGCAGAAGCAGCAGTTCCTTAAAGATGAAAATGTTAGGGATGCGGGAATAGTTTGGGGGAATTTCAGATGCTCTTCTTACAGTTGAGTGAAACAACTTATCAACTTAAAGAAAAAAAAACCTTTAAAATACCTTAACTGTATAACAGTATGGCACAGCTGACAGTCACCTAAAAAAAAAATCAGCCAAAGTGGACATCGGCCATGCACTGAATGGTTGCCAGCTCACAGCACACTTCCGTCCACAGTAGTGGAGCTGCTACTGCCTCACTTCACCACTGCTGTGTCTGTTTCCTCATCTGGTCTGTTTCAACAGTAGCATTATTTGTTTTTTTTTTTCATTTATTAAACTTTTATTTAATGAATATAAATTTCCAAAGTACAGCTTATGGGTTACAATGGCTTCCCCCCTCCCATAACTTTCCTCCCACCCACAACCCTCCCCTTTCCCGCTCCCTCTCCCCTTCCAATCACATCAAGATTCATTTTCAATTCTCTTTATATACAGAAGATCAGTTTAGTGTATATTAGGTAAAGATTTCCACAGTTTGCCCCCATATAGCAACACAAAGTGAAAAAAATACTGTTGGAGTACTAGTTATAGCATTAAATAAGAGTGTACAGCACATTAAAGACAGAGATCCTACATAATTTTTTTAAAAAAATTAATTTTCTATGCCATTTCCAATTTAACACCAGGGTTTTTTTTTTTTTTTCATTTCCAATTATCTTTATACACAGAAGATCGATTCAGTATATAATTAGTAAAGATCTCAACAGTAGCATTACTTCTGATAACCTGCCACTGCTTTTGTTGAGATACCCACGTTTCTGGTTGGTTTGTGCTTGTGAGTTCAGCAATTTTCCCACCCATTTATCTTGTAAGGAGGTACTACACACCACAGGTTCTAAATCTAACACAGCCTGCTGTGACTGTGAGCCAACCACGAGCGCTCTCCTGCTGACCCTTCACGGTGGCACCTGGTAAAGTCTGTGGTTGTGCACTGGGGCCAGCAGGCTCGGCTTTCTCCGAGTTTTCAACCTAGTCCTTTTCCTGTGCGAATTGCTGGTGCTTGCTCAGGCGCTAACCCTTCCAGGTCTCCCTCAGGTTTTTCAAGGGTGTCCGCTTTGTTCATTACACCTGCGTGACCTCCTATCCCAGCCCCTTCTGCCTCTTATGGAAGGAGCTAGTTTTGTGATCATTACGTTTCTGTTGGTTTTATTAAAGCTGTTGATTTCTTTTTTAAAAACATTTATTTAATTAATATAAATTTCCGAAGTACAGTTTATGTATTACAATGGCTTTTTCCCCCCATAACTTCCCTCCCACCCACGACCCTCCCCTCTCCCGCTCCCTCTCCCCTTCCATTCACATCAAGATTCATTTTCAATTATCTTTATATACAGAAGATCAATTTAGCATATTAAGTAAAGATTTCAACAGTTTGCACCCACACAGAAGCACAAAGTGTAAAATATTGTTTCAGTACTAGTTATAGCATTACTGCACATTGAACAACACATTAAGGACAGAGATCCTACATGAGTAAGTGCACAGTGACTCCTGTTGTTGATTTAACAAATTGACACTCTTGTTTATGGCATCAGTAATCACCCTAGGCTCTTGTCATGAGTTGCCAAGGCTATGGAGGCCTTTTGAGTTCGCCGACTCTGATCTTATTTAGATAAGGTCATAGTCAAAGTGGAAGTTCTCTCCTCCCTTCAGAGCTATGAGTTTCAGTCTTTCAAAATACACCAGTGGGTAGTAAATTGGCTAATAATGATAGGGCTGACTCTTTTCAGATCTTTTGTCTGTACCACAATCAATAAAACATAGGGAAAATAAATAGGAAAACAAACCTGTGGACTACTCAAAGGGCTCATCTCTGGACTATCCACAGCACAGGCCTCTTCCTCATCCCTATCGATCTGGCACTCAGCACGTGATGTCTAATATGTATACACACTGGGTGGATGGGTGCATAGACAGTTGGATGGCTAGATGAGCACATGGATAAAAGCAGAAGTCTCAATCTACCCAACTTGCAATCTAAGATCAAAAATGCTCTCTGTGGCATCAGGCCAGTCTGATGCGACAAGCCATTTGGTGATGGTAGGGACAAGTGTTGGCCAGCAGGGTCCTCCTTGGTCCCTATAAAAAGTCCCTTCAATCCTTCTCAATTTGATGCAATCCCAAATGTTAATTTTGTTTTTGACTGCCTGTGCTGCTGGAGTACTTTCCAAAAGTCTTTGCCTGTGCCTATATCTTGCAGGGTTTCTCCAATGCTCTCTAATAATTTGATGGTTTCAGGTCGTAGATTTAAGTCTTTAATCCATGTTGAGTGAATTTTTGTGTAAGGTGATAGGTATGGGTCTTGCTTCAAGCTTCTGCACGTGGAAATCCAATTTTCCCAGCACCATTTATTGAATAGACTGTCCTTATTCCAGGGATTGGATTTGGATCTTTGGTCAAATATAAGTTGGCTGTAGATGTTTGCATTGATTTCTGGTGTTTCTATTCTGTTCCATTGGTCTATCCATCTGTTTCTGTACCAGTACCATGCTGTTTTGATAACAACTGCCCTGTAGTATGTCCTGAAATCTGGTATTGTGATGCCTGCAGCTTTGTTTTTGTTGTACAAGATTGCTTTGGCTATTCGAGGTCTTCTGTGTCTCCATATGAATTTCAGCATCATTTTTTCCAGATCTGAGAAGAAGGTCTTTGGTATCTTGATTGGTATTGCATTGAATGTATAAATTGCTTTTGGGAGAATAGACATTTTGATGATATTGATTCTTCCAATCTATGAGCATGGAAGATTTCTCCATTTTTTGGTATCCTCTTCTATTTCTTTCTGTAAGGTTTTGTAGTTTTCATCGTAGAGATCTTTAACGTCTTTGGTTAAGTTTATTCCAAGGTATTTGATTGTTTTTGTAGCTATTGTGAATGGGATTGATCTTAGAAGTTCTTCCTCAGCCGTGGCATTGCCTGGGTATACAAAGGCTGTTGATTTTTGTGCATTGATTTTATATCCTGCTACTTTGCCAAACTCTTCGATGAGTTCCAGCAGTCTCTTAGTAGAGTTCTTTGGGTCCCCTAAATAAAGAATCATATCATCTGCAAAGAGGGATAGTTTGAGTTCTTCCTTCCCGATTTCTATCCCTTTAATTTCTTTTTCTTGCCTAATAGCTCTGGCCAAAACTTCCAGAACTATATTGAATAGCAGTGGTGAGAGTGGGCATCCCTGTCTGGTACCAGATCTCAGCGGAAATGCTTCCAACTTTTCCCCATTCAATAGAATGTTGGCCGTGGGCTTTTCATATATTGCTTTGATTGTATTGAGGAATGTTCCTTCCATACCCAGTTTGCTTAGAGTTTTCATCATGAAAGGGTGTTGTATTTTATCAAATGCTTTCTCTGCATCTATTGAGAGAATCATATGGTTTTTCTTCTGCAGTCTGTTAATGTAGTGTATTACGTTGATTGTTTTGCGAATGTTGAACCATCCCTGCATACCAGGGATAAATCCTACTTGGTCTGGGTGGATGATCTTTCTGATGTGTTGTTGCATTCTATTGGCCAGAATTTTATCGAGGATTTTTGCATCCATGTTCATTAGGGATATTGGTCTGTAATTCTCTTTCAATGCTGCATCTTTTTCTGGCTTAGGAATTAAGGTGATGGTGGCTTCATAGAAAGAATTTGGGAGGATTCCCTCTTTTTCGATTGCTCTGAATAGTTTGAGAAAAATTGGAGTTAGTTCTTCTCTAAATGTCTGGTAGAACTCAGCAGTGAATCCATCTGGCCCTGGACTTTTCTTTGTTGGGAGGGCCTTTATTACTGTTTCAATTTCTGTGTCAGTTATTGGTCTGTTTAGGTTTTCTATGTCTTCCTGGCTCAATTTAGGTAGGTTGTATGTGTCCAAGAATCTGTCCATTTCTGATAGATTTCCCTGTTTGCTGGCATACAAGTCCTTGTAGTAATTTCTGATGATTCTTTTTATTTCTGCGGCGTCTGTTGTTACGTTTCCCTTTTCATCTCTGATCCTATTGATTTGGGTCTTTTCTTTTTTTAGTTAGTTGGGCCAATGGGGTGTCAATTTTGTTTATTTTTTCAAAAAACCAGCTCCTCGTTTGGCTGATTTTTTGTAATCCTATATATCAGCAGCCCGTAAGTGGGGATCTCCATGTAACCCTGCCTCACTGCTCAACACTTCCCTTCTGCAGGGCTTCAGCCTTCAGCCTGGGGGCACCGTGATGCTTGCCTTATGAGTTCTTGATGTTTCTCTGCAGGAGAGAAAGCTCCAGCTGGACTCGGCAGAAAAGCGAAGCAGAGTTGTCGGGGAGCTCGTGCAGAGCGAGAGGAACTACGTGCAGACGCTGGGGATCGTGAGGGACATTTACGTCAAGCCGCTGAACGCAGCGTTGTCGTCCAACAGAGCGATCCTGAGTGCTGCAAACGTGCAGATCATTTTCGCTGATATCCTGCGGGTGTTACATCTCAACAGGTAATCCCAGAGTACGGATTTTAAGAACTCTGCATGCGCAGTGGGAGGAGCCCCTGCCTTACTGTCAGAAGTTGTATAGAGGGGAGGGTGTTTGGGGCAGCCGTTAAGTCACCGCCTGTGTCGCCCACATCCCACATAGGAGTGCCTGGCTTGAGTGCTGGCTCCTCTGCTTCCAGTCCGTCTTCCGGATGGAAGATGCACACCCTGGGAGGCAGAAGATGACTGCTCAGGTGCTCGGGTCCCTGCCACTCACTTGGCAGACCCGGACTGAAATCTGCACTCCAGGTTTTGGTCTGGCCCAGCCCTGGATGTTGCAGGCTTGTGGGGAGTGAACCAGCAAATGGACAATCCTATCTCCATCTCTGCTTCTCTTTCTGTGACTTTCAAATAAATAAGTCATTTAAAAAATTAAAAGTAAGGAAAAGGGGTATGGAGTTCAGTTACTCTCTGTGCCTACTAAGGACCTTGGTCACTTCACAGAGAATAGAGGCTCCCCACCCTTTTACTCACTGGGCTGCCACCACCATGGATGGTTCCTGGGGCCAGTGTCTACCCTGGTCATGACTATGGTGCAAGGAGGAGTTGGGAGCTGGGCACTCTGCGACAGTAGCCTGCTCACACAGGAGGCCACCAGCAGTAGAGTAATATGGAGCTGTTCTTCACAGCTGTGTGTAGTTGGGCAATGGGAAACAAATAGAAGGATCGAATGGGATTAATCCTCTAGGACACTTTGCTTAGAGAGCCCAGGGCTGGGAGTCGGTCTAACCACAGTGTGTGTTTTGAGTGTGCGGTGGGAGTGAGAAAAGAGGATATTTCTGTCTGCAAAAAAGTAAGATGCACTGAGCTCATGCTCCTCTGACCCAAACTCTCAAGGTACATAGAGTTAGTTCACCGGGCCCCAACCCAGCAACATGAGGGGGGAGAGGCAGGTCTCTGGCAGTCTAAGGTTCAGGGGGGCTGAAAAGGGGATCGCCTTAGACCCACGGGGAACTGGACCAGGAAGGGGTATTGAGCCACTGAAGCGAAGGGAGCACTTTCCTCCAAGCACTCTAAGAGCCGCCTTCAACTCTTTGCTGCCTGGGAATGTAACACTCCAAGGGCAGCCCTATTGATGGCAGTGTCAGGGTCTGACTCAAGGAATGAGGGTGAAGATGTGGCTTCCACCCCAGCCAGCCCACTCCCTCTCCCGGTACTTCCTCTCTTCCTGACAAACCTACTCTGCTCTGTGTTTAAAAATAAAAAGGAAAGCGGTGCTGGGATCTAGTAAGTTGAGCTCCTGCCTGCTGTACTGGCATCCCATATGGGTGTGGGTTCATGTCCTGGCTGCTCTGCTATGGCCTGGGAAAGCAGTAGAAGATGGCCCAAGTCCTTGGGCCCCTGTACCCAATGGGAGACCCAGAAGAAGTTCCTGGTTTCAGATTGGTCCAGCTCTGGCCATTGTGGCCATTTGGGGAGTGAACCAGCAGATGGAAGACTTCTCTCTCTGTCTCTCCTTCTCTGTTTCTAACTCTGCCTCTCAAATAAATCTATAAAAATACTTTAAAAAAAAAAGCCAACATGAAACTTGATTAAAAGCTTTGCTGGAGGAGTGGGCCTTTGGTCTAGTGGTTAAGATGACAAAGGGATACAAATTGGGAAGGAGGAAGTCAAGCTATCCCTAATTGCAGATGGCATGATAGGGGACCCAAAAGACTCCACTAAGAGACTATGGGAACTCATAGAAGAGTTTGTTAAAATAGGAGGATATAAAATCAACACACAAAAGTCAATAGCCTTGGTATACACAGACAATGCCATGGCTGAGAAAGAACTTCTAAGATCAATCTCATTCACAATAGCTACCAAAAAAAATGAAATAACTTGGAATAAATTTCACCAAGGACATCAGTGATCTCTATGATGAGAATTACAAAACATTTAAGAAAGAAAAAGAAATAGAAGAAGACACAAAAAATGGGAAAATTTTCCATGTTCATTGATTAGAGGAATCAATGTCATCAAAATGTCGATACTACCAAAAACAATTTACAGATTCAATGCAATCCCAATCAAAATACCAAGGACATTCTTCTCAGATACAGAACAAATGATGCTGAAATTCATATGGAAACGCAGGAGATCCTGAATAGCTAAAGCAATCTTATACAACAAAAACAAGGCTGGAGGCATCACAATGCCCAACTGCAAGACATACTACAAGGTAATTATAATCAAAACAGCCTGGTACTGGCACAAGAACAGATGGACAGACCAATGGAATAGAATAAAAATGCCAGAAATCAATCCATGCATCTACAGCCTACCAATATTTGACAAAGGAGCTAAACTCAATCTCTGGAGCAAGGATATTCTCTTCAAAAAATGGTGCTGGGCCAGCACTGTGGCATAGTGGGTAAAGCTGCCACCTGTACTGCTGGCATCCCACGTGGGTGCTTGTTTGAGTCCCAGCTACTTCATTTCTAATCCAGCTCTCTGCTATAGCTGGAAAAGCAGTAGAAGATGGCCCAAGTCCTTGAGCCCCTGCACCTGCATGGGAGATCCCGAAGAAGCTTCTGGCTTCAGATCAGCACAGCTCTATTTTGACCATCTGGGGAGAGAACCAGCGGATGGGAGACCTCTCTCTGCCTCTGCCTCTCTGTAACTTGGCCTTTGAAATAAATAAATGTTCTTTAAAAAGTCTATAAAAAAGAATGGTGCTGGGACTTGATTTCCACCTGCAGAAGTATGAAGCAAGACCCTGACCTTACACCTTACCCAAAAATCCACTCAAAATGGATTAAAGACCTAAATCTATGACCCAGTACCATCAAATTATTACCGAACATTGGGGAAACCCTGCAATACATTAGCATAGACAAAGAGTTCTTGGAAAAGACCCCAGGGGCATAGCCAAAATTGACAAATGGGATTACACCAAATTTAGAAGCTTCTGCACTGCAAATGAAACACTTAAAGTGAAGAAGGAACCAGCAGAATGAAAGAAATTATTTGCAAACTATATAACTGGTAAAGGATTAATGACCAGAATATTTAAAGAGATCAAGAAACTCCATGACAACAAAACAAAGAACTCAGTGAAGAAATGGGCAAAGGACTTAAACAGGCATTTTTCAAAAGAGGAAATCCAAATGGCCAACAGATACATGCGATAAATACAGTGAAATCCTGATGTTTGCAACAAAATGGATAAAACTGGAAAACATTATACTTAGTGAAATAAGCCAGTCCCAAAAGGACAAAAACTGTATTTTCTCTCTGATCTGTGATAACTAATGGAGCACCTGAAAGGTAATCTATAGAAGTGAAATTGACACTTTGAGATGCAATGACTTTGAACAACCCTTGTCTTGACTGTTGAACAGTTTTTTTTTCCATACTATTTGTTGTACTCTTTACTTAGTTTAGAGCTGATCATATGTGTATAAAGTTAATTTAAAATGGACCTTAGTAGAAAGTGAGAAGGGGAATAGGAGAGGGGGGGCGGAAAGGGGTGGAAGTGTGGGTTAGTATGGTGGGAAAAATCACTGTGTTCCTAGATGCAATGTTTGTATTCCTTAACTAAAAGGTTTCAGGAAAAAAATGCTATCTGAAAATGTAATAACCTTTGTCTCAAAACAAAAACACCCACGTTTCCACACCGAGGTGACTGGGCTCAATGCTAGTTTTTGGCTCCTGACTTGAGCTTCCTGCTGATGGGATCCTAGGAGGCAACAGCGATGGCCCAGGTCATTGAGCTCCTGCCAGTCACATGGGAGACCTGGATTGGGTTCCTGGCTCCTGGCTTGGTGGGCATTTGGGGAGGGAACCAATGGATTGTAGCTCTCTCTGTCTCTGTCTCTCTTTCAACTAAACTAAAAATAACAAAACTTTGCTGTAAAGGCCCAGGCTGAATTAATGACAATGGATTCATGGTTTAAATTTAATAGCTTATCACAGGCTAATGAAAACCCGGTGTTTTCTTTTACTGCAGGCAGTTTCTAGATAACCTGAGAGACAGACTGCAGGACTGGGGCCCTGCTCACTGTGTGGGGGAAATATTCCTGAAGTTTGGAAGTCAGTTGAACACATATACCAATTTCTTCAACAATTACCCTGTCATTCTGAAAACCATCGAGAAGGTAAGTGACCGAGTTAGTGTCCTGTCATTTTGTTAGATCTTCTGAGTTGCAGGGATGTCTTGGGTGCCGTCCAAAGGGCTGGGGTTCATAGAACAGGTTGTTCTTCTGCTCTTAGCTTCCAGGCTTCCTCGCATATCCTGTGCATTCTCCAGAACAGGGCGCCTGACTCGGGGCGCGGCACAGTGCACCGCAGTGCCAGGAGCTGGCTGTTGAGTAGAGCTACTCCTCACAGCACAGGGCAGACTGCCACCTGCTCCCGATACCCTGGGGCTCAGTTGCAGGAGTGTTCAGCCACTCAGCGTGGGCTCTGAGCTCTGGTTCCCGCTCTGCCCCTGCTGTCTAGCGTGACCTTGACAAGGTCAGCTCTCTGGACTGCTCCATTTCACAAAAGCTGCTGCATGAATAAGGTGATTTTTACAGAACGGACTCTGAGAGCAAGAACTAGGGCAAGGTACTACATGGAACACGAAACAAATCCTGCCAAAATGTTTATAGCTATGGTCAATAATGGTGCCTGTCGCACCAGCAACAGTGTGTGTGTGTAAGTATTCAATACACGGTAGCTGTTAGTACTACTGAAATCAGTGAAGATTTGACTTTTAGAAGTGAGCACTCCTGACAGGCCTTAGGCATGAGCCTACTGAGAATGAGGATATGATTCATTGCTGCACAGGTGGGGTGGGAAGAATACATTTAAACTGATTTTTTAAAATATTATTTATTTCTTTGAAAGGCAAAATGCTGGGGAGAGATGGAGAGAGGCGGGGAGGGATCTTCCATCCTCTGATTCACTCCCCAAATGGCTGCAATGCCCAGAGCTGGGCCAGGCTGAAGCCAGGAGCCACGAACTCCATATGGGTTTCCCACGTGGGTGGCTAGGACCCTGTCATCTCCTGTCTTCCCAGTAAATTACAAGGGAGCCAAATCAGAAGTGGAGTAGACAGGACTAGAACCAGCACTCCAATGCAGGATGCCGGCGTCACAAGTGGCGGCTTAACCACTGTGCCACGGTGCCAGCCCCTTAAACAGATACCAAGTATAGTGCAACAGCTTTATAATTTTACTACAGAAAACATGACCAATAGCAGTATTAAAGGGAAATGCCATTAATAGTTAAGTTCTTACTATAACGAAATAACATTTATTATGTGACAGGCATTTCTGATAGGATTTGTTTCCTTATTGCAAGAGTTAGGGTTAATATCCATTTCACAGATGAGAGAGTTGAGGTACAGAGAAGTTAAGTAATGTGAGAAGGTCATGTACTCATTGTGTTCTCCTGCAGGCCTACATGGCTGCAAAGCCCGTTCCAATTGTGCGGATTAAGTTCAATGACTAGGGAAGTCTACATGTTAGCATGATAACCCACGGTGGTTACTCTGTTAGGAAGACAGCAGTAGCATGCAGAGCTCTTCAGTTAGATGCAGAAGTGGTCCCTGGGCCTGCAGGGTTCTGTGGGTGCTGCTTGCTCAGCGCTTGCAGCTGGCTCTCACAACCGCGCTGTGCCCGTGTCGTTCCCACCCTTCAGTGCAGAGAAGTGACGCCAGCCTTCCGCGCGTTCCTGAGGAGGCACGATAAGACTGTGGCCACCCAGATGCTGAGGTGAGTGCAGCTGTCCCTCCTCCTGCCAGGGCTGGGCCATTCCTTGACCAGGGGAGGGAGGGAGAGAGAGAGAGAGAGAGCGCGAGCGAGAGAGCAAGCGAGCCAGCTTCCCTTCTGCACGCCTCCTGCAGCCTGCCGGAGCTGCTGCTGCACCCGGCCCAGAGATTTGAAGAATATCTCCATCTGCTCTACGCACTGCGACTTCACACTCCTGCGGAACACGTGGACCGTGTGGACCTGACCGCCGCCATCGACCAACTCAGAAAATACCAGGGTTACATAGATCAGGTGCGTTGTGCTACCAAGCTGTGCACAGCGCTGGGAGGGGAGGTGCTCTCGCTCTAGGTCCCGAGGTGCCGCCTGCTTGTGATGGTCTTGACTTCAAACAAAGCCGTGCCTTTAAGGCTAAATCCAAAGCTGCCTTCAGTGATACTGAATGCTGAGGGTGTCTGTGCTAAGCCCAGCTACATGAGACAGCACGTTTTCAGGTAACTGTGCAAATACATGATAGTTTGGAGAATTTGGTACTTAGATTGATTTTTTTCCCCCAAGTAACTGAAAGAGAAAACCAAAACATTAAAACCCTTTGTTTCTGAAAGTACATTTTTAAATATATTAATTCACCTTTCTCCCTTAGTGAGCACAGCAATCATAAATATAATCTGAAAGAATTTGGCCTCTTGGAGTAGCGTGCTGTCATTCTGAAACTAGCCTCACCATGGGACGCGTGGGCTCTGTGTGAGCTGCTCACAGCGTGCCCTGGAGCTGCTTGCTTGGATGCAGTCTTGTCATTTGCCTGTGTTGTAAAACATCAAGTGCAGACAATTGAGGTTTTTTATTGTAGTATAGGAAGATACCAAGCCCTGCATCAAGTGCCATAAAAGATTTTAACAGATTTCTTTTATGAATGGAAAATCTCATAATTTGTTTGCCTAAAATCACTTTGCTTTCTAGATGAAACACAGCGTTCACCTGGAAGGCCAGCTGTCCGATATACAGAGAGCCATTCGGGGGTGCCCCGTACGTATCCTGATGTACTTGCTCCGTCTCGGGCTTAGGAACACCAGCCCTCACATGGGGGCTGCTGGTATCCAAGCAGTGGCGGAACCCACTGCACTAGGCCCTTCCTTTCCTTGATACCTCCCTTCATAGCCTCCACCCTCAACTATGTCTTCGGCACTAGAAATGCATTTACAATAAAATGATAATTTCATAAGTTTAACAAATCTGATGGCTTCCAATGTTTCCACTGCTAATTCTGTGATCTTTCTAAAAAGGAAGTCTGTTTCATAAACAGAAACATATTGGCTTTTTAAAAAAGATTTATTTATGTATTGGAAAGAGTTACACAGAGAGAGCAGAGGCAGAGAGGTCTTCCATCCGATGGTTCACTCCCCAGATGGCCGCAATGGCTGGAGCTGCGCTGATCCAAAGCCAGGAGCCTCTTCCGGGTCTCCCATGTGGGTGCAGGGGCCCAAGGACCTGGGCCATCTTCTACTGCTTTCCCAGGCCATAGTAGAGGTAGGTGGATAGGAAGTGGAGCTGCCGGGACTAGAACCAGTGCCCATATGGGATGCTGGTGCTTCATGGCAGGGCGTTAACCCACTGCACCAAAGCGCCAGCCCCCACATTTGCTTTTTCATAATAGAACTGAGTTCTAGCCAACTCTTGTATTTTCTGGTCTATAAATGATTCTGCAGAATTCAGATTTTTTTATTGAAAAAATGTGTCTATGCTTCTAATTTTGTTTTTTATTTTTTTTCTAGACTATATCAGAAGCAAACAGGTATCTGATTAGGGTCCAAGATGTAGCCCAACTTCACCGCTGTGATGAGGAAATAAGTTTCTCCTTAAGGTAAACAATGGTTAAATTTCCTAAGGCTATAAAATACCAAAAAACAGGTCAGTTTACAATTTAAAAAAAGAGGAAGCAAGAAAAAGAAGAACAGAAGAAAGAAAGAGCCTGCCCCACTGTACGTGGAGAATCTGCGTTAAACTGAAGAGTTACACAGACACCTGTGAGACAAAGGAACTTGGCATCTTGTCGGCAGTCTAGGCAGGTGCTTGTTAGACATTGTCTGTGCCAGGATCACCAACTGCACAGAAGCAGGAACTCAGCAGGTGGGTCCCTTCCGGCTTAGACAAGAGCCAAGTGTTGTGGGATTTCACCCCAGTGATGTGCTGAGCTGTAAGACAAAGAGGACCAGTTTATTATAATGACTTCACCATGTCCAGTGTGCACTGTGCTCAAAGCAGAGTAAGAACTGGCCCAGTGATCTCTGTAGAACTTTGCTGTATAGCACAAAAGCAGCTCATAAATAATGTACAACAATACACTATTGATCAACACAATGCAGAAATGAACACGTGTGGCTATGTTCCAGTAAATTGTATTTACAAAGGCAGGTGCTAGGCAAACTACATTTTCTGTATTAATGGCAAAGATAATGACTCAACAAACAGTAGTTAAATGAAAAGGAATTAAGTCCTTTAATTTGTCCAGCTCCAATAAACATAATGAAAATAAATTTGTTACTCCAATGAAGGTTACAGCAAATGTTTCCCAAAGGCACAAGGCAGCAGACTCAGTGGGAGAAATTTCACCTCTGTCTCCACCTAGAGTTAACCTATCAGTTTTGCTTATATTTATTTGAAAGGCAGGGTGATACAAGGGGTGGGGAGGAAAGAATATCTTCCATCCACTAGTTCACTTCCCAAGTAGCCACAATGGATGGAGCTGGGCCAGCCCAAAGCCAGGAGCCAGAAACTCCATCTTGGTCTCTCCTATGTGAGTGGCAGGGGCCCAAGCATTTGGACCATCTTTTGCTGCTTTCCTAGGTACTTTAGAAGGGAGCTGGCTCAGAAGCTGAGCAGCTAGAACTTGGACCCGTGCTCTGGTATGGGATTCTGGTGTCTGCTGTTACAGGTGGGGGCTTACCCCACTGAACCACAGCTCTTGCCCCCTAGAGTGAATTTTAAATGAAAGCAAAATCACACAGCTGTGCCAGTTTTCTCATTATCATAGCTCTGTTTTCTTTCTTTAAAAGATTTACTGGGGCTGGCGCTGTGGTGCAGCAGGTAAAGCCCTTGTCTGTATTGCCGGCATCCCATATGGGTGCTGGTCCAAGTTCCAGCTGCTCCACTTCCGATCCAGCTTTCTGCTATGGCCTGGGAAAGCAGTAGAGGATGGCCCAAGTGCTTGGGCCCCAGCACCTGCGTGGGAGGCCCAGAAGAAGCTCCTGGTTCCTGGCTTCGGATTGGCGCAGCTCAGGCCATTGCAGCCATCTTGGGGGTGGGGGGGTGAACCACAGATGGAAGACCTTTCTTTCTCTCTCTGCCTCTCTGTGTATCTACCTCTGCCTCTCTATAACTTGGGGCCATCACTGTGGCCTGCAGCACCGGTATCTCATATGGATAGCAGTCTGAGTCCTGACTGCTCTGCTTCTGATCCAGCTCCCTGCTAATGTGCCTGGGAAAACAGCAAAAGATGGCCCTACTGCTTGGGCATCTGTACCCATGTGGGAGATCTGAATGAAGCTCCTAGCTTTCCCTGGACCTTGTGGCCATTTGGGGAGTGAACCAGCAGATGAAAAATTGATTTTTCTCTTTCAAATAAATATCTTTTTTTAAAAAAAGGAACATGTCAAAATAAAATAATATAATAACCAAAACCTGGAAGAATCCCTAGCGTGTGTTCTACCAGAGCAGTGTGTTCTAGTTTTCTTCCATTGTTGCCTTTTTCTATTGTTGAGAACCAAAAACACAAAATAATGCTGTAGGTGCCAACCTTGTGCAGCCCTTGGCATCCCATGTTGTTAGGCCTACTCAGGTCCCAGCTACTCTGCTTCTGCTCCAGCACCCTGGGAGGCAGAAGATGATGGCTCGAGTACTTGAGTTCCTGCCATCCACTTGGGAGACCCGGATGGGGTTCCTGGGTTCTGGCTGTGTTCGTACCCAGCCCTAGCTGTTGCAGACATTTGGGAAGTGAACAGCAGATGGAAGGTGTCTCTCTGTGTGTGCCTGCCTGCCTGCCTTTCAACTAAGTAAATTTCTTTTTTTCTTAAGATTTAATTACTCACTTGAAAGAGTTACAGAGGAGAGGCGGGGCGGCAAGGGGGGTTGGGGGGAGAAGGAAGAAAGAGAGACTTTTATCCACTAGGTGCAGGGGCCCAAGCACTTGGGCCATCCTCTGCTGCTTTCCCAGGTGCATCAGCAGGGAGCTGGATGGGAAGTGGGACTACTGGGACTTGAATTGTTGCCCATATGGGATGCTGGCATCGCAGGTGGTGGCTTAACTTGTTATGCCACAACACCAGCCCTGACATATTCCTTCTTAACCACTCTTTCTTCCTTTATGTAGGTCTAAGTTTCTGTATAATTTTATTTCTCTCTGCAAAATTTCTTCCAGTATTTCCTGCAATGCAGTCTACTAGCAATGAATCCCTTCAGTTTTTGTTTGAGAAATAATTTTTAAGGTTTTTAAAAATTTATTTGAAAGAGTGAGGGATGGGGAAGTAAAGGGGTAGGAAGAGAGAATATTGAAATCTTTCATCCGCTGGTTCTCTCTCCAAATGCCCACAAGAGCCAGGGCTGGACCAGGCCAAGGCTAAGAGCCCAGCACTTGATCTGGGTTTGTCACGTGGGTTGCAGGAACCCACCTGCCGCCTCTCAGGGTGTGTCAGAGCAGAAAGCTGAACTGGACAGCGGAGCCGGGACTCAAGCCTAGGCGCTCCTATGGGACGTGGGTGTCCCAAGACAAGGCTTAACCACGATGCCAAATGCCCACCCCTTCTGTGAACTTTTAAAGTAACCTCATGTTCTACACAGGTGCAGATGTTTGTGGTATTCTGTTTAGCGTTCTCTGAGCTTCCTGGAACTGTGGTTTGCTGTCAGTAATTTTGGGAATTTTCCCTTCACTGTTGCTCCAAACACATCTTCTTTTCCCTTCTCCCTCTTCTTCATATGGTTTTCTCTCTACGTATGTTATTTCCCCATTGCTTAGGTATTCAGTTTCTTTGTCCCTCTGATTTTTGGTTTGGGAAGTTTCTCTTGACATCTGACATATCTTCAGGCTCACCAATTCTTTGCTTGGTTGCATCCAGTCTCCTGATAGGCCCACCATCCCACTATCTCCTGTATCGCCTCTATAAAATCTTTCTACCATTTTCTTTTATTTCTCAATTTGTCTCTATGCCTACACTACTTGTATGTCTTGCGTGTTGTCCACTTTATTATTAATATCTTCCTGGACTTCTAGTTCCATACCTGTACTACATTTGAGTCTGATTTGATGTGTTTTGTTTCTTCAGTCTTTTTATTTTTTGCCTCTTAACATACTTTGAAAATTTTTGTTGAAAGCAAGAAATTTGGTCTTGCTTTCAGGTAAAAGGGGCTAATCGAAATAAGCTTTTAGTACAAGATTTTGTTTGTCTAGGAGTTAGGCTAGTATTTATTGTCTGCTGTAGAATTCTGTCAGATGCTACAATTTTCTCTGGTGTTCTTGTTTTTTCTCTCCTACTCTGGATTTCCTGAGAGACTCCTTCTTAAATAGGGTGTGAGCTTTGCAGTTCTTTTAGCTACAATCCTGTTATTTTAGGAGTCCAACTGATGTGGTAATAAGACGTGAGAAAAGCATTCTGCTGTTTTATGCTTAGTTTTCATTCTTTCTAAATTTGAGAGGCAGACAGACATAGAACCCTCTTCTGCTGGCTCACTCTCAGATGCCCCCAACAGCCTTGACTGGGTTAGGCTAAAGCCAAAATGAAGCCCAGGTGTCCCATGTGAGTGGTAGGAATCCTAGCACTTGAGCCAGCGCCACTGCTTGCCAAGGTCTACCTTAGCAGGAAGGCACAGTCTGGAGCCAGAGCTCTCGGGTCCTCTGATGTGGGACCTGGGTGTCGTAACCGGCATCTTAATTGCTGGGCTGACTACTCACCTGATCTACCTGGCCAGATGTGGACCGCGGGCATCTTAACCACTACACTCACATTTGCCCTGATTTTCATTCTTCTAATGAGCTGTTGCTCCTGGACTGGGACCTTTGTGATCATCAGATTATCAGTTCTTTTTTGTTTGTTTTTACCTCTAAGGAAGTGGGAGAGGATGGAATGTTAGGTGCCCCCCCCCCCCCCCCCCCCCCCCCCCCGTTGGTTAGGTTGTGGTCAAAATCCAGGTTGGTCTGCTTCTAGCAGAAGTGTCCCTTGCAGACCGGCCTTGGGTTAGGAGAACTGAGTACATTTCTCAATCGTTAGTTTCTCTTTCCTGTGGGAACAAACGAGGGTATTTTCCCAGCTCTTCAGTGAGCACCAGGTGGGCTCCTGGAGGTAAAACTCGGGGCAGCTTAGGGGCCGCTTAGTTTTTAACTGCTCAAGTTAGTCCACACTCAATCTCTCCAGCAAGCTCAATTTGTATTCTTTACTTCCTCCCACTCCTTGCTTGCTCCAGTGGGCGGTTTTCTTGTTTCCAATAAACTGTGATTCTATCTACCTGAGGTCACAGAAATAATATGATTTCATCTCTATCCCATAGTATTTTTTTTTATTTAAAGTGCAAACACTTGCTTGTTTTCTGTGTGTCATGGCTCTTGTTTGCTGTTTGTTTAGTAATTGCTGATATGGTGATAAGTTTATTGTGACGGTAGGCTCCATTCATCTTTCCACCTGCTGGTCCATCAGCTGCAAACAGCACTATCCTTGCAAATGAGACCTGGTTCTGAATTCCAGACCAGCACTTACTAGTTCTGTGACCTCAGGCACCTTCAGTCAGATTCCCTGGATTCCAGTAACTTGGTTCCCCCCCACACCCGCACCTGCCTCACCAAATGACTGTAGGGAAGTTATCAAATGGGAGAAGTTAAATCCCTAAAGCCTTCTATTAATGTGAGTCAGTTCTGTATATGTCAATATAAGCAGAATATGTTTTCTGTAAGAATTCCTTATGGAAATCATGAGAATGGCATTTCTTGGGTTTCAGGAGACTTTGGGCCTTTCTGTCTCTTGGGCTAGTTAACACAGTAGTTAAACAACAATAATTAAACATGTCTAGAATGTAGTTAAGAATTTATGCCAAGTAGCTGTGTTCTATTTTAGTGACTCATTGAACCTATTTGTAAACAAACAGAAATCCTACTCAAGTTCAGGGGAAAAAACAAAAACTAAGCAACCTCTCTTGGAGTGGGTTCTGGGTGCGAGCAGAGCCGACTTTCTGGAACACCCCCAGGGCCATGGTTTCCATTTCAGCTGCTCCAGCATGTCAATGTTTTAACTTGTGCATAGGAATTATTTTTTTAAAGCTTCTGGTTTTGGAGAGATTGGAGGGCTTAGTTTAGTAAATGGCTTCTGAAAAGCTTTTTCTAGATAAAAATTTATGGCTTGTGTACATACTTTAAATAACATTCTCATAATCAGATTGGAATAAGAATCCATTTGTGTGCTCACCTTGCCCTCACTGTGCCCTCCGCTTCACCCTTGAGTTAGTGTGGCTGTCCCTTCCTTCCAGCCCTCAAACCAATGGGTCACAAACCAGAATTCTCTTTCACTTACCTCTGCTCTCAATGTTGTCTTTTCTAAAGGCAAAAACTGAACATCCATGTTCCAAAGCCACGCACCCTTCAGACATATTTCCTGGTAATTGAGCGTGTTATTACAGCTTTAAACATTTTTCTACACTTGCACGATTGGAAAAATAACCATTCCTACCACTGATCTGGCTAAAATATTGTCTCCTCCCTCCCCAGCCAAAATAACCAGCATGGTGGAATTCCCTTGCCTAAGAGGCCATTCGTCACCTGTTGCCCATCACATTCATATTCAGAGTATACTCCTCGTTTCCGCTCTCTCCCTTGTCCGTTCTATTTGCTCCATTATTCTCAGAACAACCTATCAGCTTGAGCTACATTATTTTTTGCAAAGTATTGGTAAATGTGAAGGACCCTATTCCTTCCAGCATAAATCATACCCAAAGGCAGGAAGGAAATGTTAGAAAGGAATAGCTGGCTCTAGTGGTTGGGTAACCTCTTGTTTCCATTTAGCCACACTTAAGGTAATTCATACTTTCAAACACTCTTCAAATACCTGAGGAAGTTTTTCAACTGTGTGATCTAGTCCTGCCTAGCTCTTACACATGGTTGTAACCAATAATGACTTAAGCACGTACATCTCAAACTGTGGCCTATGGATCAGTAGAGTCAGCATCACTAGTGATCTTTCTAGAAACCTTGCAGAATTTCAGGCCACCCTAACTCTACTGCATCAGAATTTGCTGGTAATTTAGATGTCCATTAAATTAGGTACAGGTAATAGTCATCATCATTTAAGATGTGTTATAAAAGTCAATGATTGTTTTGCTAAAAACATATCTCCTTTGACCAGTTATTCCTGCTCTTGGGATGCCTATCTGAGAGAAGTAATAGTATGGATAAGGGATTTATATGTAAGGAATCAGTTTATTACAATATCATTCATAGTGATAATAAAAAGAGAGGGAGAGAAGAGAATATGACTCCAGCCTCTAAACATAGCAGATGCTCATGGAAAAGTTGCAAAGTGAATAAATGATATTCCCTCCACACAGGAAGGGCTATTTCGCCATTAAAAAGAATGAACTGAAGCCACACCAACTAGCTTGAAGCGATTCCCACTGCTGAGAAAAGCAGGAAAAATGTGGAGATCATCTGAGCATTCTGTCAAGAATGGCAACTTTCTTGTAAACAGATGTGTGTACAGCTGTGTGAGTCCCTGAGCAAGTACAGAAAAGGGAGGCGATGAGTTAGGTTGTAATTTAGGTGACCTGAGCCAGAGGGGTGGTGAGCCAAGCACAATGCACAAATGGAAAGAAACAGTTCCGTACAATGATTAAATGCCAACGGTATACACTAATGTCACACATGCATTTCTTTTCTTTTTTGACAGGCAGAGTGGATAGTGAGAGAGAGACAGAGAGAAAGGTCTTCCTTTTTGCTGTTGGTTCACCCTCCAATGGCCGCTGTGGCCGGTGCTTCGCGCTGATCTGAAGCCAGGAGCCAGGTGCTTCTCCTGGTCTCCCATGGGGTGCAGGGCCCAAGGACTTGGGCCATCCTCCACTGCCTTCCCGGGCCACAGCAGAGAGCTGGCCTGGAAGAGGGGCAACCGGGATAGAATCCGGCACCCCAACCGGGACTAGAACCCGGTGTGCCAGCGCCGCAAGGCGGAGGATTAACCTGTTAAGCCACGGTGCTGGCCTACACATGCATTTCTTTAAAACTGTTTCTATGCTGACAATTTAAAAATTAAAGATGGTGAAGATAGAGACTCCCCTGAACTCTGTTCTCTTCATTAGTCACTTCCTGAGGGTTGTATGATTGCCTTCTAAGAGGAAAGAAATTATCCTCCATTAAAACGTTCAGCTTTCTTCACTGGGCCTCTCCTAGGGAGGAGGGGACAGAGGAAATGGGAGTGGGTTGGGGCTCCCCCGCTCATCTCTGAGGTATCCCTCGATGTGCTCTAGTCACTTACACAGGGTAACCAACACTACAGTGCAGTGCAACCTAGCAACCAGTGGCTTGGTGCAACCAACAGATGGGAGGCTGAGGACATCCCCTTCAGCCCCTAGATAAACAGTGACTACCACAGCTGACCCCGAGAGCTTCGGCAGTGAAAATGAACTGTTTTTTATTTTGCAAACTGTTGAAATATATTAAACCACTTAGCAAGTACTCTCCAGTGAAAATTGGGAATTTTTTTCCCTCTAGCAACTGACTGCTTTTCTTTGTCCTGCTTTCTACTTGAGACACCTAGTACTGTATCAGTTCTTGTTTTTCTCTACCTCAACCTGTTATCCTTAAAGACGAAACAAACAAGAAACCCTTACTTTCCCCAGATCACCCAAATACATGAAGCATGAGAAATACCAAATTTGCTAAATGTTTGAGAGACAGGTATAAAGTGATTCATTTCATAGAGAAGGAGAAGGTTCACATTCCCCACACTGATCATGGACGTAAGACTTGTTCAAGGAGCAAGCTCAAACCACGCCACCAGGAACTTGATGGCCTACTGAATCAGACTGAGAGCAAGGAGGAAAATTACAGAGAACCCCAATGGACGAGTGTGAAGCCTGTTGTGGGGTAAACACCAGGGCAGCTGGCTTATCAACTCAGATGGTTAACTGTGTATGAAAGCACTGATTGATGATGTATTAAAACCGCCCCTTTCTCTGCCCACACACAGCCTCTATGAACACGTCCGCGACCTCAGCCTCTTCCTCTTCAATGACGTCCTGCTCGTGTCTGGTCGGGCCGAGGCGTACACGCCATTCCAGAGGACTTCGAAGACAACCTACCAGTTCATTGCATCAGTGGCGCTCCACAGCTTACTCGTGGAAGACATTCCAGATTCCAAGTGTACGTGTGCTTTCCCTCCCACGGAACGGCTCTCCACACAGCTGTGTCACACAGAGCTCCGGAAGGACCACCGTAGGGAAGTGGGACTGCGATTCGCCAGTTCACAAATAATTCCTAGTGTGTTAGGACTGCATGAAACAATGTCAACTGTTCTCTCTGAAATAAGTGAAAACACAGGCAAGCTGGTATCCTCAGACATGAACTCTTGGCATTAGGAAAACAGCTTTCAAGAAACACAAAGGAGCCAGGGCCACAGCGTTGTGAGGGGTTTTGAAGCAGTGCAACTTGAGAGCTGGGGCCTTCCCCGTTCCCTGTCTGAGAGCGTTGACAGTGCCAGTGATGCGCACGTTTCGGTTTTCACCTCATTTCCATTCCACTAAGACTAAGGTTTGATTATACCCATTAAATTTACATTTCGGGTGGGAATTTGTCCATAAAACAGTCAACTGATTTGCCAAGGTGAACTGGTAACTTGAATATTTCACTCATTTCTGAAAGAAACTCCTTGTCACAAAAAGAAATAGTTACTTGTGGTTATCCTACATTTGACTTCCAAGCATAAAACGATCCCGCTCCTCTATCTGTTAGGCAGATAATCCGAGTGTACCTCTGATTACAGCATTCCTCACTGCCATGTAAAGACAGCACCTGAAATTAAGGCTGGAACCGAGATTCTAGAGAAGGATCTGATCTAAGAGCTCTTTCCCAATAAGCTTCAGCCCTATTCCCAATCTGAGCCTGAGAAACCCCCAGTGTGGGAGTAAGTATTTTCACCTTACAAGACAAATTTATCTAAAAAAAAAAGGTTGGTTAAATATAAACTGTGGGTCTGGTAAAACATGTCTCCTTCCAGTTCTCCTCCCAAAATCAGCAGCATGCCCTACATAAAACACTGCTATAAAACCAAGAGTCTAAGTGCAGTGGTTGCCTCACTTCTAACTTTGGGCCTCCTGCCAGGGTTGTGTAGGTCTAGCTTTCAGTGTTTCTATGACAACCCTTAGTAAAGACCTTTATTGAGTCCAGTTCCTTCTGGAGTGACGGAAACAAGGACCTATCATTTAGTCATTAAAAAAAAGTTTTTAAAGATTATATTTACTTGAGAGGTAGAATTAGACAGGCATAGAGAGAAAGGTCTCCCATCCACTGGTTCATTCCTCAAATGGCCACAGCAAACGGAGCTGGGCCGATCTGAAGCTAGCTTTGTCTGGGTCTCCCATGTGGGTACAGGGGCTCAAGGACTTGGACCATCTTCGACTGCTTTCCCAGGCCTTGACAGAGAGCTGGATTGGAAGAGTGGGACACGAACCAGCACCCATGTGGGATGATACTGCTGCAGGCCGAGGCTTAGCCAATTATGCCACAGTGCCAGCACTATCATTTGGTCTTCAAATAGTTAATTATAATTAAATAATTATGAGGATAAGCATATTTTAGATTAGAATTATTCAAGAATTTTAGGAAATTCTATTCTGAACTGAATTTGTACTCATTTTGAATATTTCTAGGCAATTCTTGAAACTGTTTTCTCCATTACCTACATTAATTAGCATACCCTTCTGAATGCTTTTACAGATGTCCGGAATGCATTTATTCTTCAAGGTCCAAAACGTGAATGGATTTGTGCTACAGAGCTGGAGGATGACAAATTCCTGTGGCTGTCAGTACTCCAAAATGCAATCAGAAGTAGTATGGACAGGTGAGACTTGAACGGACAGAAAGCACCAGCGGTGCCAGTTCTCCCTGGCGAACAGATGTGGACTTGCTGTTCCAGAATATCCAGGAACCAGCAGAATGTCGTCATGGATGACGACAGGATGAACCATGATGACCCTGGAGGTGGCTTCCAGCTTTTGAACTATTCCATCTACAGTCAATTACGTGGAAAGCACGATGAGAACAATCTGAGTTCAAAATTTCAAACTCCTCCTTTTGGTAGTCATTTTTTACAGAAAATATTATTTAGAACTTGACTGATGTGAAGACACCAAAGGCAAAGTGAGGTACTGTGTACATATTTATGATATAATGAGAGACAAAATCAGAACTGTAATTTTTTTTTTGAAGATTTGAGAGGGAGAGACAGAGAAAGGTCTTCTATCCACTGGTTCACTCCCCAAATGGCCGCAACGGACAGAACTGGGCCAATCCAAAGCCAGGAGCTTCCTCTTGGTAACCCACGTGGGTGCAGGGGCCAAGCACTTAGGCCATCTTCTACTACCTTCCCTGGCCATAGCATAGAGGTGGATGGGAAGAAGAGCAGCTGGGACACAAACCGGACCTATACAGGATGCTGGCACTGCAGGCAGAGGTCTAGCCTATTATGCAACAGCATCGAATCCCATAAGGTGTTTCTTAAATGGCTCCCATAATGTGTTTCTTAATCAGTCTAGAAAAATATTTTATTTTGTTGGTAATGTACCAATCATCTTTGATACCTTCCTGAGACAATTACTGACTTGAAAATATAAAAAATGGCAATTTACTAAAAAATGTGTCATGCATGCCCTTAAATATGAATGGACTCCTTTAGAGTAGTAAAGATATACCACTAAGGGCTGGCGTTGTGACATGGCAGGTAAAGCTGACACCTGCAATGCTGGCATCCCTGTGGGTACCAGTTTGAGTCCTGGCTGTTCACTTACAATCCATCTCCCTGCTAAAGCACCTGGGAAAGCAGTGGAGGATGGCCCAAATGCTTGGGCCCCTGCACCCAGATGCGAGACCCGGAAGCAGCTCCTGGTTTTGGCCTGGCCTAGCCCTAGTCATTGCCTAGCACTGAAGATGTCCACAACCCACAGTGGAGTACCCGGCTTCGATACCCAGCTCTGGCCCCTGAATCCAGCTTCCTGCTAATGCAGACCATGGGAGGCAGCAATAATGGATCAAATAATTTGATTCCTGTCACTCCTATGGGAGTCCTGGATTGAATTCCCAGTTCCTGGCCTCAGCCTGGCCACGCCTCAGCTTAGATGAACCTGAGCAAACCAGTGGCTAGAAGTGCTCTGTTGTGTAAAGAAATATTTCAAAAAATGAAATTAAAACAATCTTGTTTAAAACAAACTACAAAATAGCTGCTGAGTAATTTCCTGGGCCTTTACAACCTTTGGCTGATTATTTAACAAAGTGAAACTACAACCTGTTGGTCACGTGAAAACTTCAGCTGATGTAGGTGGCAGTAGTAGCAGTTTTACATAGTTACTATTAGATGAAAGTTATATTAATCTTGGAAACTATAGGCTGTCAGTTTACTTTTTGCTTCCTATTAAAGTAATAAAACTACTAGTAAAGTCTAGGATTGTGAACCTAGGCTATTTAAACTTTTTTTTTTTTTTTGGTCTTTCAACAATGCAAGTAAATTCCTTCTAATATCTAAAAATATAAATTCTTGTTAAAAATATACAAAAGTTTAAATGTATGGTTTTATTAGTATAAAGCATACTTCTCATTCTGTGAAGGTATTGTACGGTCTAATATCCATGATCCCCCAGATAGAATAAATTTTAAAGTTGAACATATATGCTTTCGCAATGAATGTAAATTCACAAATGTCATCAAAATGAATATATCATAGAAAGTAAATCATATCCCCAAGACACTATATTGTCCTGAATAGGGGATATTCTAGAAACTTTGTTAGCAGGTAAAACTGGTCCTGTCCAGAAGAATCCATGAGAAGATAGCAGATAGTAAAACTAGAAACCTTAAGAAGCTTCCGTTAATCTGTGAAGTTTTAAAGCATATTGAAAATTATCTCTGGAAAACTAACAGCAAACTGGGTGTGTCTATCATGAAAAAAGCAGCAGTGTCTGAGTGGACAATACTTAGGCTTCACACTTCCACTTCTCCCCCAAGGGACAATTGAGAATGACTCGATCTCATACCTACTTCATGAATTTACATGACTACTGAAATAAAATCTCACAAAAAATTCCAAGTTTGGCAAGGAAAATATCTAACCCCGAAGGTGATATGCAAAAGATGTCTGCAGTCTAATGCAACTCCTGCCGAGTGCTGTTTACTACAAGGAGGAAGCCTTTGCTAGTGAATTGGTGAAAACTGTCTACAATCTAGTGCTTTAAAATAAACATGAAACTTACTTTAAAGCTTCTTACAGAAGGTGTTTTATATAAAATATTAAGCCGCAGAGGGCAAGTTGACAATTTTGTCTTCCATTTTCAAAAATTTGTCTCTACTTGAGATGTAAATGAGAATTCCATTTTGTAAATCAAATCAGGGTGCAGCTTTGGTCACATAAATGTAAGGGACCCATCTTACAGTATTCCTGACGCTAAGGAGTAGCAAGGGTTCGGGAGTGCCAACAAACACAACGTACCCTCCAGAAAAAGTCATCCTGACCCTTTTATTGTTGAAATTAAAAAATAAAAGATACTTAAATACAATGGTGAACATGTAGGACAAAACAATCATAAAATTTAACGTTGAATTAAGCAGTACACTGAATGGGTCTCCAAATTGGCTTTGATCCCAAAACTGCTTAAAAATGGGTATGTTCACAGTTAATGGCAATTGGCTTATAGGTGAGAGAATGGTCGAAGCTGTTCCAGTTGAACTTCCAGGGAAATTCTCTCCTCAAGGACATCCTGAAAAAGATGCAAAGGTCAGTTATGTTTCAAAGCGTATAAAAATGAAGACACATCCAACAGTTCTGCTTCAAGAAATCAATTTAAATTTTAAGGCTATTCACATACTTAGAAGCATACTTTTAAAAAGGCAGTTTGTATGTTCATTACATTAAACTACAATGCTAGTAATCTATACTTCATTATACAAATCAGGATAATAAAATTGTTGGCTAACTGCTAGAAAAACCAATAAAACCAATATTTGCAATGAATGGGTAGTATTTAATGCATGGTTTTGCGTAAAGCCTGCTCCCTGAACTAACTGGACTAATTAACAGTGATGGAATCTGATTACAGCAACTCCTAGATCTCATTTTTTTTTTTTTAACACTTAACAAAATTTCCAAAGTACAGTTTATGTATTACAGTGGCTTCCCCCCCCCATAACTTCCCTCCCACCCGCAACCCTTCCAACTCCCCCTCCCTTTCCCATCCCATTCACATCAAGATTCATTTTCAATTATCTTTATATACAGAAGATCAATTTAGTATATATTAAGATTTCAACAGTTTGCACCCACACAGAAACAAAGTGTAAAGTACTGTTTGAGTACTAGGTATAGCATTAATTCACATTGTACAACACATTAAGGACAGAGATCCTACATGAGGAGTAAGTGCACAGTGACTCCTGTTGTTGATTTAACAATTGACACTCTTGTTTATGGCATCAGTAATCACCCTAGGCTCTTGTCATGAGTTGCAAGGCTATGGAAGCCTTTTGAGTTCACCAACTCAGATCTTATTTAGACAAGGCCATAGTCAAAGTAGAAGTTCTCTCCTACCTTCAGAGAAAGGTACCTCCTTCTTTGAAGGCCCGGTTCTTTCTGCTGGGATCTCACTCAGAGATCTTTCATTAAGTCTTTCTTTTTTTTCTGTTTCTTTTTTCTTTTTTGCCAGAGTGTCTTGGCTTTCCATGCCTAAAATACTCTCATGGGCTCTTCAGCCAGATCCGAATGCCTTAAAGGCTGATTCTGAGGCCAGAGTGCTGTTTAGGATATCTGCCATTCTATGAGTGTGCTGTGTATCCCAGTTCCCATGTTGGACTAGATCTCATTTTTAATTTTGGTTTCACAAAGAATAAATCCATTTTGCATTCAGAATTTTTATCAATGGATTTTGAGTCATCTTTTCAGAGAACCACCAAATTCTTATTCTTTTTTTCCTTTCTCAAAACGATAGTTCTAGTTAAGACACAATACTGTCTGTGAAGCCAACAAATCTAGCTGCATCTCCATCACTGGAACATTATTAGAAATCTCAGGGTTCACCCCAGACCATGTGTATATAAATAAGGTTTCAGAAACACTGGTTCATAAGAATTTAAGTGCTTAATAATGTGGGTGAGCCGTAACTGCTGCTGGGTGTAATTTGTTGATAGGGATTCAAATAAACCATGGTTAACAGCGAGAAAAGCTATTCCCCTCGAGTATTAGATGACAGCAGAACACTACACACACACATACACACACCATTTCAATTTTTAGGCTTAAGCTTGTCTCTTTTCCACAGAAAAGATGATATAAATTCTCCTTTAGACCCATTTAGGTTTCTTTAATAGACTTTGAGGTGTCTTTGATAAAACAATAAACTAATAAGTCAATTCAGCTAAGAATTAAACACAGTGTAGAGACTCATGTATGTGATCCTGGAGATGCCTGAGATCCCAACATTTCTCATTAGGTTTCTTCATGAAAGTTAACATTCTAGGAACAGTAAAACCATACATATGTGTGTGTGTGTACGTCTATATAAATATATTAAGGTAATCGAGTATAAACTTTTAGGAAAATTCCATAAAACATTTTAGATACACATTTCTATTGCTTCATGGAACATTTCATACAAGCTTAAATTATTGGATAACCTCTACCTTCAAGTCTAAGATGCTTTGAGTTCTTAAAAGTCCTGAAATATAAATTTGGAAACTACATTACCTTTAATTGTTGCTGCAACTCACTATTCAATCTGGCCAAGACTGTGTTGGTCTCCTTATTGCGTCTAATTGATGCCTGAATAGCTTTCTTATCTTTCCCAACAGATCTGAGAAGATAAAGGGGAGAAAAACCATATAACCCTCATTATTTATCTTTAAATTCTGTCCATTCTTGCCTTATCTATTTCTAAACATGAAAGGCAGAGAAAGCATATTTTTCCTTACCAGCATATCTCACTTGCTCAATTTCAATGGTCAAACAAAAACATGTGAGTTTCAGCAAGCTTATTGTTACTAATTGCAGGTATATCTTATTTTACTGTGTTTTGCACTACCATGCTTCAGAGATACTGTGCTTCATGGTTTTAAAAGCAAATTGAAAGCTTGTGGCAACCCTGCATCAAACGTGTACTATCAGGGTGGGAGCTGTGGCACAGTGGGTTAAGTCACCGCTTGGGACATCCACATCTCGTATCATACTGTCTGCGAGGGAGTCCTATGCTTCTGCTCCAGTTTTCTACTAACGTGTTAGGAGGCAGTAGATGATGGCTCAAGTAACTGGATTCCTGCCACCCATGTGAGACTCAAATGGAATTCCTGGCTCCTGGCTTCCACAAGGCCCAGCCAGCCCTGGCTATGAAGGGAATCTGGACAGAGAATCAGTGCATGGAAGATCTTTCTTGGGGCCAGCACTGTGGCATAGTAGGCTAAGCCTTTGCCTCATCCCTTAAGGCACCAGTTCATGTCCCAGATGCTCTTCTTCCCATCCAGCTGTCTGTTAATGGCCTGGGAAAGCAGTGGAAGATGGCCCAAGTGCTTGAGCCCCAACACTTATGTGGAAGACCCAGAAGAACTTCCTCCAGCCATGTGGTCATTTGGGGAGTGAACCAGCAGATGGAATTCCTCTCTGTCTCTCCCTCTGTCACCAGTCTGTAACTCTGCCTCTCAAATAAGTAAATCTTTAAAAAAATTTTTTTTCCACTGTCTGTTCCTCCCTTCAAATACATAATCTACAAAAAAGTTATCAGTACCATTTTTTTTTCCAATAGTATGTGCTTACTTGGTGTCTGTCACATTTTGGAAATTCTAATATTTCAAACTTTTTTCATTATTATATCTGCTGTAGTGATCTGCAGTTGTTTCTGAAGAGTCATGAACCACAGCTACGTAAGAAAGTAAACTTAGGCCACAAATGCTGTGTGTATCTGACTGCTCCACTGACCTCCCATTCCCCGCATCTCTTCCTCCATGGGCCTCCAGATTCCCGAGACATGATGGCTACTGTTACAGACTCTAAGGCAGGGTGGGCATTTGCCACCTGGATTCCTGCAGAAAGCCTGTGCTGGAGTCCCAGATGCTGGTTCAATTAAGTACTTGGGTCCTGTCACCCATGTCCGAGACCTGAACTGAGTTCCACATTCCTGGTTTTGGCCCAGCCCAGCCCTGGCTATTGTGGACATCTGAGGAGTGAACCAGCAGTTGTAAGGTCTCTCTTAGTATCTCTCTCTGCCTTTCAAATAAAAGTAAAAAGTTTTTCAGAAATCCCTATAATGGCCTCTACGTGTTCAAGTGAAAGGAAGAGTTCCATATCTCACTTTAAATCAAAAGCTAGAAATGATTAAGCTTAGTGGGAAAGGCATTTGGAAAACTGAGCTGGGCCGAAAGCTATCTCTCTTACATCAAGTTGTGGAGGCAAAGGAAAAATTCCTGAAGGAAATCAGAAGTTCTCCTACAGTGAACACATGAATGATAAGAACATGAAACAGCCTTACTGCCGATGGGAAGAAACACTTAGTGGTCTGGACAGAACATCAAACCAGCCAAAGCCAGATCCAGGACAAGGCCCTAACTCTTTTCAATTCTGTGAAGGCTAAGAGAGGTGAGGAAGCTGGACAAAAAAGTTTCAAGCTAGTAGAGGTGGGTTCATGAGGTTTAAGGAAAGAAGCCACATCCATAATGAAAGTGCAAGGTCAGCCCCAAGTGCTGGTATAGCAGCTGCAGCAGGTCATCCAGAAGATCCAGCTACGACCACTGATGAAGGCGGCCACCTAACAGATCCAGACAGACTATCGCACAATCTAGGAAATCAAAAAATTCATGGTGGTCTGAAACTGAATCCACAAAATACTTGTGAGGCATGCCTGTATGATTCTTTTGTAAAACCATCTGAGTTTAAACAAAATGGTTAGGGCTGGCATTGGCAAACTTTTTATAAATGGCCAGATAATAAATTGTCAGCTTTGTGGGCCATACAGTTTCTGTTGCATATTCCAGTTTTTAAATGTTTTTTCTTTTCCTTTTATCCTTTTCTTTCTTCTCTTTAACAAAAACGTAAAAGCCATTCTTAACTTATAGGCCATATAAAAATAGGCCATGATTCAGATTCAACCATGAACATTAGTTTGCAACTCCTGGTCCAGAATAACCATAGTAGAAATATCAGTTTTAGTCTATCAACTTTATTAATTTATTTTTTCATTTTATTTGAAGCAGGGAGGGAGGGAAGAGAGAGAGAGAGAGAGAATCAATCATCCATCTACTGGCCCACTCTTCAAATGCCAACAACAGCCAGAGCTGGGTAAAGCAAAACCCAGGAGCTCAGAACTCAGTTAGGGCCTCCCACACAGATGGCAGGGGCCCAATTATTTGAGCAATCATCTGCTACCTCCCAAGTATACATCAGCAGGAAGCTGGATTGGAAGGAGATTAGCCAGAACTCAAACCAGGCACTGTGATATGGGATGCCAGTGCTTCAATCATACGATCTCACTACTGTGCCTGCCCCTACACTAGCCACTTTCAAAATGGGAATACAACAGGGTGTCGCAACAGGTCTGATTACCTAGGAATAGAGGGTTGTGATGCAAGAACAGCAGCTAAGACACCTGTCTTTTGTGTATGTTCATCAGCTTCTGGCCTTAATTCATCTTCTGACTTTAATCTTCTTCGCACAGGTTTAGGTGGTGGAGCAAGAGGTGTTGTGCCTTTGCTCTAGAAGACAAGGATTCCATCAATTACGAGCATTTCTTGAGGACATTTATGGTCAGCTAGCACTCGGGCAACGAAGTGGCTTTCCAAGCCAGCTGTTTTCAGAAAATTAAAAGTTGCTCATTCTACTTTTAAAAAATAAGTATTTGTGGCAACAGTGAAAAATTTTGATAAAAAAGGATGCTTCTAGTTGACACCACAATCATAAATTCTTCAATACAATTTTTTTTTTAAAAGACTAACATAAGCTTCTTTGGGATCTAATTCTAATATGGTAGTAGTCAGTTTTAATATCAATATGATACAGGCTTAATACACATCCATTCAATAAATAAAGTCTATCTGAAATACACATCCATTGTCACCGCAGTAATTCCCACTTAAAAATATGAGAATATATCTTAATAAAATTTACTATAAAAAAGGGTAGAAAGCTAGGCAATTTCTAAATCCCACCCAAATGTACAATAATTTTAACTCTTGAAAATGAGTAGACATTTGTTGGAGGTTGTGAATCTGCCTCCAACAGAATCAAATACAGTATAGTATTTCAGTATTTTCCATAATTTGACCTGTAAATAAGAACAAGTGTCAACCGCCATCTCTTCAGTTAAGTAATGTTTTTAATTTGTTGCCATAAATTGACAAAAATAAAATTATTCAAAAAAATCACAGAACTGCTAATGTAGTGAAAAATAGTGTTCAGAAAGCAGCATTCAGGTATTTTCAGAAATACCTGCTGTGTTAGTAATTACTGGGAATGTCTGGATAATGCAAAAAAAGTTACCAAAATTGTTTCTCAAAGGGAAAGTATATTGACATATGCAATTTGAAATGCAACAAACAGGTAAGGATTGAAGTGAGTACAGTAATACATTAGTGTTATAAACCAAAGTTGTGGGTTTAATGATATATAATGGAAAATTCTTTCAACTTTTCTGTACCTTTAAAATTTTTCATAATACAATAGAGAATATATTACCCCTAAAACAGTTAAAGTTAAGATCAGAGTACAATAGTAACCTTTCAGGATTGACAGCTTTTCTCTATCATCAGGAAAGAAATAAGGGAAACTGAATTGAACCTGTAAAGGTCTACTTTATATGATTTGAAAATTGTAGTACCACAGAAATTTTGACAGCCTATAGCATTCATTCATATATATTACAGAGTATCATCTTGATTAATCTGGGAGACCTCATTCTGACATAGACACATTACTGCTAAAGGCAGTGGAATAGGTTGGATGACTTCTAGTTGACTTTATTTCTAAAAATCGGTATCACCTTTTGTACGTCTATGATCATCGATATTATAAAAGACCACATACCACGTTGGCAGGAGCACTAGCAGCTGTCTTTTCTTCAATTTTACTATCCGTTTTGGCAACTCGAAGAGAACCTGCAGGATCAGAAGCCTTTTCAACCTAGAGAAGAATACATATTCACTGTTAATTATATGAGGGTACTTTAGGAACTTTAGAAAATGGAATTAAAAGATAATTTTGGTACAAAAAATGCTTCTGAATTCATGCAATTATGTAAAAATATAGAGTGTGTAACAAACCGGGATGAAATGTTAAGAAAATACTCATTTGGACAAGGAAAAAGAACATGCGGAAACCTTTGCAAATGACCTTTCTCTGGTACTGAAGGGCAGAGAGGTCGGCAGGGAGAGGATGCAGTGGTGGGGAGAGGGGATGTTCCCCCCAAGAGCAAAGTCCCAGCATCATGTGCACACCTGCACCCACCCTGAGGCCTAATCCAGCCTTAGGTGCAACCCACTCTCCCCAGGAGCCAGCAGAAAATTACTGATTTGAAGTCGCTATTAGGAAATATTCCTTGGGTCAAACTGTATGAGATCTTTATTCACATTATGCCAGGTGAATAAACATGGATTTCTTGATCTGTTAAAGAGGCCCAACATGGGCTGAAGCAATCAGAGCAGTATTCAGATCCCTCTGGTGCCCCTAACTCCTCATTTATGCCAGGGATTAAGGTAGGTGGGGGACTCCCAGAGGCATTCCTGCTGCTGGAATTCTAACAGTCTCCTGGAACGCTGTTCGCCCAGATTAAATTTTGGCACCATGTCGTCTGTAAGAGAGCCCAACTAAGGCAACTCACTCTCACATAAACAGAGGGTAGCCTTGGTAACCACAGCCTCTAACCTTGTGGAAATCTTTAGCAAAGCACACAATCAGATGTTCAGCATTGTGATGAACCCACCCACCCAGAGCAGTATTTTAGCCAGTAGCAAGTGGCTGTGTTGGTTTGTGTCTCGTCATACCACACCTACCTGCCCATCCCAATTCTGATTCTGAGTTATCAAGCATTATAGTGCAACAAGTAGGTGGTGGAGGGCAGTAACAAAGCTGGAAAGCACTAACCTAGGGACTGTAAATCCTCCACCGGAGGCAGCAGCAGGTGTTTTAATCACTGTCCCTCTAATATCTGCTCTTTTAAGGGTTCTCTGTTTACAGGCAGGCTTATGAGCATGGTATGGGAAAAGATCACCACAGATTAGCTAAGTCTTGGAAAACTGACCGGCAAGACTTCCGGGTGCTTCTCAGATTCACCATCTTGTTCTTCATTTACATTTGATGCAGCAAGTACTTCAAACTGGCTAAAATCTGCAAAATTTGGTTGTTCTGGTATCTGCTGTGGTGAGGTACTAGTGTGACTTATTAGGCCATCGGCATCTACTGGGCGATGCACAACGGGACCAGGAGCCTGTACATGGAACAAATATTTTACGGGTTGAATCAGTATAACAGCAGCCTTTTCTCTGAAAACACAAAGAAGCCCTGTTTATTATCTGGAAATTCATGGAGGGGTCTAACATTTAGTTATAAATAAATGTTTAAACCATAAATGAAAAGCTAATATATGAAATTATGATAAATATCCAATAAAATATATTTTCTAAAAAATTTTACTGATCATATCTTAATTCTCCACTTGCATCTTTTTTTTTGTTAATTAGGTACAGCATAACAGTTTGTTCCTTGAAAAATTATTTAAGATTTTTTTTTTTTTTTTTTGACAGAGTGGACAGAGAGAGAGACAGAGAGAAAGGTCTTCCTTTTGCCGTTGGTTCACCCTCCAATGGCCGCCGTGGTTGGCGTGCTGCGGCCGGCGCACCGCGCTGATCCGATGGCAGGAGCCAGGTGCTTCTCCTGGTCTCCCATGGGGTGCAGGGCCCAAGCACTTGGGCCATCCTCCACTGCACTCCCTGGCCACAGCAGAGAGCTGGCCTGGAAGAGGGGCAACCGGGACAGAATCCGGTGCCCCGACCGGAACTAGAACCCGGTGTGCCGGCGCCGCAAGGTGGAGGATTAGCCTAGTGAGCCGTGGCGCCAGCCTCATTTTGTTTCTTTAAAAGGTCATTTTCTTTTAAAGGTTTATATTTTAGTTATTTGAAAGGCAGAATTAGAGAGAGAGAGAGAATCTTCCATTTGTTAGTTCACTCCCCAAATGTTGCAATGGCTGGGGCTGGGTTAGCTGAAGAAGCCAAGAGCCTGGAGCCTCTTCAGGGTCTCCCACGCAGGTGGCAGGAGCCCAAGGACTTAGGCCATCCTCTGATTCTTTTCCAGGTGCTTTATTAGGGAGCTGGATCAGAAGTGGAACAGCCAGGTCTCGAATTAGCACCCAGATGGGATGCTGGCACTGCAGGCAGAGGCTTAACCTGTTAGGCCACAATGCCAGGCCCACAAAGGTTATTTTCAAAGTGTGAAAACTGCTGATCTCACTCCTCCCAGCAGGCCAGGGGAATTTCACTTCCATTCATCCTCCAGTCCTTTGCTTCAGTTTCAGGATACACTGAGTACCTAACCTTGTACCCGGCACTATGGATTCAATAGTGAACAAAACAAAGGTCAAGCCCTAATGAAGCTGACAGGTTAGTGCAGGAGAAAAGTAAACAAGGAACTAAAACAGAGGGTGAGAAGTTTATGACAAGAGGTAAAGGATGCTACAGGAGCAAGTGAGACGTCTCTTCCTGGTTCCCCCTTTAACCAGTCTCCACCTCCTACAAGATCGGCCCTGTCCTTGTCTATGTGACGGGGGAGATGCTGTGCTGCTTCCCCACCTCTCCAGCTTCACTACTTGTCACCCTGCATGTCACTTCAGGTGTGGTAAGCTCCCTTTTCCCTGAGGAATCAAGTCTGCCAAGCTTACTGCACACCTTCAGAGCTGTGTAAATGCCACTCCTGTTTGGAATGCTCTCTCCCCCAGTAAACATCACTTTATCTTTCCAGTCCCTCACGTCCAACTTCCTTCATTTTACTTAGGCCTTCTCAATGTGATCCTTGATTTTATTAGCTACCAAGACTGCCCCAAAGCACACTACAAATACATCAACTGCAGCACTTTAATCCTGACCTGCAAGGGATATGCCCCTTCCTCAACTAATGCAGTAACTGTCTGGAGAGATGAGTGAGGCCAGGCTGTCTTTGCTAGACACAGGACACAAGGACATCTCTGCTCTCCCGATCCACTGTTCTTTCTAAAATTCCTTTGTCAAGATCCTGTCATTTGTTTCATTCTTAAGGTTCTTTCGATATTCAAATCGCCATCTCCAAAACAAGACTTAACTTCAGTGAATTAAAGCTCATTAAGGATGACCTTTAGGTAATTCCTGTCTTCCCAAATAATTCTAGAATAGAAGTAAATACATAACAGGCAACTTGATCATGGGGGCTGTAATGAAATCCTTGGAGAATTACCTGTGAGGGCTGTGGTCTTGGAGGCACTGCAGGAGGATGGGCAACAACTCCAGCCTGTTGTTGTCCTATGTGAACAGACAAATATTTTTAATAAATATGTAATCACTTTGTTAGTCCAAGAAACAGGCTGATGGATGTGATCACAAGCTAAACATCTCTAAGAACTGGAGGGCAGACACCATCTTGTAACATGGTCTCTCTGTACTTTTCCTGGATGTCATTTCTCGTTACTCCTGTTACTTGAGGTCCTCCTGTCATGTTCTTGCCTGTTTCAACGACAGCACACATTCTTGGTTTTCTTCCCATGCTCTGACTACCAAATTTCCCTTTGCCCTTAACACTTTATCATTTTTATGTAAATGGTCTAAAATAACATATCAATCTTTCTCAGCTGAAAAGTTTAATGGCTTATTTACTATTTTCCTCACCATTCTAAACTCATAATGACTGAAACTAATATTGTTACCCTTTTTCCTAACTTTCCCCTAAAATTCCTAATAATAACACTACCATATCTGCAAAACCAGGAACTTGGGGGTAAGTTATGACCCTTCTCTCTCCATCAGCCAAAGTAAGGCCTAACTAATGTCTCCACCTTGATGTCACCATATCTTTCTTAGAAAATTTTCCATCTCAACTTTTGGGTTCTCATCTTTATGATCTGTATACAAACATACTTTTATTAAAAAAGATAAATTAAGAGAAACAGAAATAAAATGTGGTATATGTGTTTTTGCATTAATTTTAAAATAATAGTTACTATGTTGCTCTAGCCCCTACCTGTGGTGACTGCAAAGGTCCGATTCATATCGAGGGATGACGATCTAGAATGAGAGGGCTGCGGCCGGGGAGGGGGAGGGGGAGGTGCAGTGTTATCTGGCGATGTTCCTGAATGAGACCTGCAAAATTCACCCATCACAACTAGTCACACTAGTGAGAATGAAGGTTTTTTTTGGTTCTAACAGCATTCAAACTTGGCTAAGCAGCAAAGAGTCTTCCTAGCATGACATTTTCTCAAACGATCATACAAATTTTACAATAAATTAAGACAGCACTGTTTACAGCATACCCTAAACACATCGTATTTAATGTGGCAAATAATTGTTTTATAAAGTTACACACGAAACACAATGTTAATAATTTTGAAAAGAACATTAGTTGTCAACATGATTTTCAAACAGACTGTAAATCTAGTATAATGATTTCTCATCCAATTAAAGGTAATATTATTCCAAAAACTATTTTCAAAAAAAGAGAAACAACTTGCAGTATGGTTAACTTGCAACCTATTTTAAGTTTGGAGTTTGGTAAGCTGAAGTAAGACCTGGCTCATCTATCCAAGGAGCTACTCTTGTGTCACCACAGGCCATCCCACTGTAGAGGTGACTACATGAGTTCAACTCATCTAGAGATTGACTCCTTTGCTGCTGAGGCCTTTCGTGTTCTAAAGAGTCTTCAGTGAACCCTGGCAATCTGATCCTCACATGAAGAGATAAAAAGCAGAACTTTATGAAGATAAGGGGTTGGTGCTGTGAAGTAATGGGTAAAGTCGCTGCCTGCAATGCCGGCATCCCACATGGGCACCAGTTCAAGTTCTGGCTGCTCCACTTCTGGTCCAACTTTCTGCTATGGCCTGGGAAAGCAGAAGATAGTCCAAGTGCTTGGGCCCCTGCACCCACATGGGAGACCTGAAAGAAGCTCCTGGCTTCAGATCAGCCCAGCTCCAGCTGTTGCAGCCATTTGGAGAGTGAACCAGTGGATGGAAGGCCCCTCTCCCTCTCCCTGCCTCTCTGTAAGTCTGCCTTTAAAACAATAAATAAATTTTTTTTTTTTTGATAAAAGAAGATTAGTAGCCTTCTGATTGTTAGCTCTTTGGAGATTCTGCATTACTGATCTCTACATCCTCCAGGAGTGTGGCAAAAGGATACCTACCACATGCAAAAGACAAGAAACTTGCTTGTGTCTGGCACACAGTTTTTAGTAGACGGTATCACTCTTGTGGACAACGCACTATCCCATACTGTTCTGTGTGTGTGAACAGTTACAGGTACTGCAGAACTTCAGAGCGGGCACGTAGCTCACCACTGGACTGTGCTTTGGATGGCTGTTAATTAACACACAGAATTCCTGGGGACTTGTAAGTCTACTCATTTACCACTGAGACAGAGTTCCACTGTTCAGCTACAGAAAGGATTCTACTAAGTTTCTATTCTATAGAAGTTATTCAGTCTTTTTAGACCTTCCACAAAATATGAAGAAAATCAAAGTTCCTTTTGTTTTTCTACTCAAGTTGGAAAGAACCAAAATTATTTGTCTTTTACACACATCAACAGGTAATTGACAGTTTTCAGTGAACAAAATTAGTGCTTGGTGCTAAAGAATTTTAAATATTAAAATGCAACCAGATATTTTGTCAACAGAAATACTGACCTTTGACGAGTTACATTGCTCCCAATCTGTTCTGGGTCCGAAGTAAAAGAGTCTGAACTACTGTAACCATCTGCTGATAAAGAGGAGATGTCCTATTTAATAAGAATCATTCTTTCATCTTTTGCTCTATCTCACCCAAACACATATAACTGTTTCAAATCAAATAATAACAGACTGGTTAACAGGTTAACACTTTGCTAACTATAAAAAAATTAATTATTAATTAAATAAATGACAAATTTATACAGCAGATAGAACAAGTTATAGTTTAGAAAAATTGTCTAATGACACAGAAATATTTACAATAAGCCACAAAAGAGTACATATACATTGTATAACTATTATAAATTCACAGAATGAAGACTAAGGTTAACAATGAATTTGTTAATTATGGTTACCTATAGAATTGTGAGAACGATTACTATTTTGATTTATTACATTTTTATAGTAAATGAACTTCTATTGAATGAAAAATGGTCATGGTTAAAGAACAGATTAGAAATATTTTAAATAAGCTAACTTAAGAATTATTAAAGTGAAAAATTAAAATTTGACAGGGGAATAAAATAAACTTAGCTAATGAAATCAGCTAGGAATCCCTGATTTTTCTCCAAAGAAAACATCATTTTCAATTTTCTCAAAATTTACAAAACAGCAGAGAATCTCAGAAGTTATCTAACAATTCTGACAGAGTAAGAAAATTTTAAAATATAAACTCCAGGGAAAATTTGTAGGAATACTGCTTTACACACACACACACACACACACTCAAGTGTATTAAACAAAGTTTGTGGAAAAAGGAATTAAAAGATAAAATTAATTTTGGTTCAAACATTTTAAAATCCATGTACAGTTTTAATGATACAAATTTTTCCATGAAGTTCTGAAGCCCCATCATCTGTTGAAGAGTTATCAATGGGAAGGAACTAGTTTAGTTTCATTTCAAAATGTATCCCTTTCCTTGTTAAATCATGGAATTATTTAGCTGGCACAAGAATGATGCTAAAATGAACTTATTTCCACTTGGACGTTTAAAAGACATCTCAAATTTAAGATGCCTGAGACTGAAGTCCTAGTCTTGCCTTACACACCCACTGTTCTCACAGCAAAAACCAGGGATTCATGCTGAATTCCCTATCTTACATCCTACATTACACAACTAAGCAAATCCTGTGTCTCTTCCTACAAAATATACAAAATATAGCCAGACTCCAACTGCTTCTCATACTGCCACTGCTGCCACTCTTGGCCACGCGGGCATCTTCTCTTGGCAGGATTACTGCAATTATCTGCTAGACTGTCTCTCCTGTTTCAACTTGTGCCTTCTTCTGAACGGTTAGCACTAAAACAGCCAGGGAGCTCCTGTTCAAAAAGAACAGTGGGTCACCTCACTCCTCCTTTCAAAACCTAAGCACGTTCACCTCAGTCAGTGTAAGTCACTCTTCCCCGGCCCCCTGTTACCATTCTACCACCTGCTACCTCTGCCTGCCAGCTTTGCGAACTCATTCTACTCCAGGTGCCTTTCCGCCGTTCCAGTAAGAGCAAGTTTCTTGCCTCAAGGTTTTGTATCTGCCGATTCCTGTGCTTTACTGCCCTGCCCTCAGATTCACAAAGCTGAATTCCTCATCTCTTTCGAGTTTGGACTCAAATGTCATCTTTTGGTGAGATCTTCCTTGACTGCCTTTTTAAAAGTAGTACTTCTCCCTTTTCCAGGCTTATTTATAGCCACAGTATTAATTACCTTCTAATCTAAGAGTAATTTTTTGCCTTTTTTCTCTTACCTCACTTATAGGATGTAAACTGTATAGGGGCAAAGGTTTTGTTTGTTTGTTTGTTTACTGCTAAGTCCCCAGTGTTTAGAATAGAACCTGGCTCACAATATCCAACTGCGATGGCGAACGAACAGATTTATGACAATTTTCTGTGAGAGATAAAGAAAGGAGCTAGTGGGGAAGAACGAACGGGTCAAACCTGGCTGTACAGGGAGGCACAGCAAGCTGGAGGCCTGTCCTGAAGTAGGTGGCAATGGCAACCACTTGTCCATATCCAGGGTAGAGTGTATGAAAGGGCTACCTTCCAGTTTATTCAGTGAAGGCAGTATTAAATGGCTGTACGTGGAATTATTCAGGCCCTAAAGCCATACTTAATAAACCTCGAATCAAACATGCAATACTATCTTTCACTTACCTACAGTATTTCCAGAAGCAAATTTCACAGATGAATTTATCTTATTTTCTTCTGAAAGGTCAGATGGTTTCACAAGCAAGGGGCTAGTGGGATTAGTATGATCTAGTAGAGAATCAATAGTTAAAATACAAGATTATAGGTGTCTGACTTTACAGATTAAGAAATCTCAGAGTACATGACATCATTTACACAGCCCAAAGAAATGGCAGGACAAGCACAAATCTCCTTAGATAGAATTTTGTTTTCTGTCACCATAGGAGATACTTTACAATTAAAAAAGTTTATCTGCATGATAGCATTTTATTGATTTTATTCCTGTAGTGCAATTATACTTAGCAAAACACCACACACTTGGGCTATAATTTATGATGCTGACTTATACGAAAATAAATCTACTTTTGAGAAAGCTGAACCAAACAGTCTAACACAAGAGGAAATTCTAAGAGTTTATATAAAATATACAAACTCAAGATTTATTTTAAGATGAAGTCCAAATATACTTTAAATGTAAATTCACAATAGTGCCCATAAAACCCACAGGGTATTAGGAATGTCACATTTTCAAATGTCCTTATTTTCAAGCTGTATAATTTAAAATCAATAATTTCCTTTTTTTAAAAAAAATCCATCTGCACATACACACACACACAGCTGTACAAAGAACTAAGTTATTACAACCCAGGAATAGCCTTCTTACCACTGCTAGTTCTTTTAAGTTCCATTTCCTGCATGTGGATTTTGCTTGGAGTCATGCGAATAGGAACTGGATGAACAATAGCAGTATCCTAGACACAAGTGCGAGGAAATACAGAATTTGTCTTAAAGATGCCAAGCTAGTATCATGCAATAATCAAAACCAACAACAATGTAAAAACAAGTAGATAGACTTTCTCATGCATACTAAGGGAAGTATGAAAAATTTTTTAACTTAAAAGCTCTAGAATTATATTTTAAAAATCAGGTTGACCATATGTTTAATAATATATTTTATTAAAAAACACAATTTAAATTGAGCAGTTAGAGACTGGCATGGAAAATGCTCTTATAAAACCACAGTTTAAGATGATATTCAAAAGTGATGTGTGAAAAGATCTGATGAAATTATATAGACACAAAACTTTGAGGTTAAATTGAACTATTTCATGAGAATCTAAAAACAGACTGAAAATTCATTTCCATCATTAAACTGCTCAAAAGAATTTGATGCTTTATTTTTCACCTATAAAAAAATTAATAAGGTAGGGATGGAGGGAGACTGGACCATCGGTACCAAACATCATCAGATATAATTATTTCGAGTGTCCCAGAGCACTGCGGGGTGACTATAGTTTGTAAAAAGAACTGGAAAAGGTAGTAGGTTCTAAATACAAAGAAAGGATAGGGAATGAAAGGCTAATTGCCCAGCTTGATCAGTTTACATTAAGTGTATGTGCTGACATGTTGTACTGTACCCCGTAAAAATGTACAAGTATTACACGTTAATGAAAAACTTAAAAAAATAAAGTTAATGAGAGGTATGTTACATTGCAGTAGTAGGCACAATACACACTTCCTGACTCTCTATGCTACCACATCACTGCTCTTCTTAAGCCTTTTTCATGGAGTTGCTAGCATAGACTTCTGAAAACAATGAAAGGGCAAGAGGAAGCGAAGATGGTGACAGATGGTAGTCTCTCAAAAAGGAAAGGAAAAGATAGGTGCACTCAGGAAAGGTAGGCTTGGCCCTGGGGCTGAGACCCTCAGAGCAGGAAGCAGAACCAAATCAAGTAGCAGGTTCACAGAAGCAAACCAGCTGAAAACATCCCCATGGAGGGTCTGCTCCTGCGAGGAATCATTCTTCATGTCTACCAGCGGCCCCCGAAACTGACGCTGATTCTTGTATCTTGAGTATCTATTAATGACTTAAGTTCATAATTTAGAATGGAGGACAATGACCTTTCAGCTTGATGTCAGACACTACTTTGGTGACAGTGCTGAGTTCACATGAGCCACTGCCAGGCAAAGTGAAGTTCTAGCAGCCAGTCTTTTATTTACCAGGTCTCCCTTCGCTTACTTCTATAATTCAAACAACGTCTAACAAATTCCTTACAGCTATTATACTGAAAATCTCATTCAAGTAATCTTCTCTCCCTTTACTGATAAGAATCAGAACGGGGTTCGTGAATTTTACTAATCATTTTAAACTAACATTTCCACTATGACCTTAAAGTTACATAGATTAACATTATATATAGATGAAATGCTTAATTTCATACAAGAAGTCTCTTGGGAAAATATAAAAATACACTTAAGGTATGATTTAAGCTATATTTACGATTATAAAAATCATGGCTTTCTCAATGGCACCCTATTTTCTTAATTTACAATTTTAATAGCAGGAATGCATAACTGCCACAAGAATCAGAATTCACCATTTCAAGGTAAGATAAAAGGAAAAAGAAATGATAATTCATGAGGAAGTTCTTATTTCAAAACAAATACTGTAAAAACAAGGGCATAGATTTTCAAAGTCTGTACATTTTCAAAACAAGGAAAACTTTGTACATGCTTTAACTCCTAACATTCATCTACAATATATTCTGTGTTTATAAAATAAGATTTATAAAGCTTCTAACAACCGCAAATACTAAGTAGCATTTTAATACATCACCCTAAGAAAATCAGGAGTGTTGTAAGGCTTTGTTCTGCAAATGATCTGCTGAAGTCTTCTGACCCAACAGATGGGTTTTCTACAGTATACTCAGTCACACACCACTGGTTGCCATGGCTTGCGAGACTTTAGTTCAAGTGACCTGCTGCTACTGTGACAATGCAGTTCTGTGCTGTTTGACACAGATGACCAGGTCTAACCTCAGACTCATACCTCAGAAGCTGCCTTTGTGACTCTGCCACAGGATACCAAAGTAACACTTTCTCTGCTCCAAATGAGTGTTCTCAAATTAAAATCAACAAATGAACATCAAAATCCACAAAACAGGCAAGTTCTGTTTTCTTCTACCTGTTCAAACCACTCAAAGCCTTTAGGAAATCTATCCCCAGTCACCCATGGCACATCTGTATCATACATTTGGCATATGATTTTTATAAAACTCAGCACCTTATTGAATATTACCATTTATCATCTATAGCATTAAATCCTATTATTCCTATCTAGCTGCTCCTCTTTTATATGCAGTCCCTAGCTCTGTCCAGGTACTCATTATCTTCTTAATCTCTCTCAACCCAAACCCAGTCACTCCTTCCCACTAATGCCTGCAGAGTCTGCCTCAGCTAACCCTTCCGCATCTACGTTATCACAGTACACTGTCCTAGCTCCGGCTGCCTGTGAGATGATGCTCAGCTCTTTAGGTCAGCATACAAAGAATGATCTTACCAATCTTGTTTCAAGTGTGTGCTTCAGCTTCCAATACTCTTCCATATGAGGGGTTTCAAAAAGTTCATGGAAAATAAGTATTATGAAAAAACTACACATGAATTTCTATTTTTTTGCACCAAAAATAAATTGATCTTTTCATATTTTCATGAACTTTCTGAAGTCCCTTCCTATATGCACACATTATACTATGATCACAGTGAACTGGATCCCACTCATGATTTCCTCTCTGTTTAGGGTGCTCTGTACACTTCTGCCAATTCAAACCATCCTTTAAGACTTGGCATACCAATAATAATCTCTTTTGTGAAACTTTGCCCCAAAATTTGGTCCAAGTTGGTCAATTCTGTCTCTGTCCACGGCTTTGCACACAGCTATACCATGATAATGATTACAATTAGCTTCATGACAATTATCAACTTTGTAAATTACACTGTGTCCTACTTAAGACTAAACCTTGTTTCTGACATCTTCATATTACTAGAGAATGCACAGGACCTGGAAAAGGGCACTACCAAATCATCTAAGTTGGCTGGCCATAATCAGTGATCAAACTTTCTTCTGATACACTAAACTTCTCAGTTTCTCTACGGCACTCAAGGTCAGGCAATCATGGCAAGGACAAATGCATTATATTCCATATCAGTCTAGAATTTCTCTGGTGTTTCGATTCCTGTACATCCTTGCAGAAGCAGATAATACCAAACATTATTAACTGCTTAGTAAGCAGTTCAAGAAAAGAAATCAAGCTTCTAGAAATGACAGCCTGAGACTCAATTTCACCAGAACGCTGGGCGCTCAATAACTAACCACACAGTGTGCATGTGAGACCACAGCATTGTGCAATGGGTGTCTAAGTGCTAAGGACCAGTCTAGAGCTTATCAGACTTTTACTTTTTTGAGCAAATGACTAATTATCAAATTTTGGTTTCTTTTTAATATTTCATTAAATAGTCCCAACACTGTAAGGTATGTTAAATTCATACTGGAATTATGAGTGATTATTTTCACTATCCATTAAGGGTTGGAGAATAATTTCTTTATTACTGCATCAAAACTTCCTTTCCATAAAGTACTTTTATTGCTATGTTGAATAAAATTACCTTGACTGCAAAATAACTAGAAAACAGGAATCATATAGAGAAACAAAACTTAAAGCCAAACTTTAAGCTTAAAAAGACAAAACTTTAAGCTTAAAAAAGGAAATTCAAAGGCAAAACCTTCTTTCAGTCTACCAAGCCTCGCACTTCCTAAGCGATCTCAATACAGCTGCTAATCAGCAGCAACATTATCCAGTTGTTGCCTTTTTATTTCTCCCACAGTTTTCAGAGATTAAAATCAAACACAAATGTCCAGCAAAAGGCCCAGATAACACATCTTGGCCCTTGAATTCTTAAACTATAAAACATTTTAAAAGTGCCTATACATTATGTATCAATTCAATAACTTATGTAATAGCATTCTCTACATTTCAAAAAGTTAAATTCTTTAGAAATATAAAACCCACTAAAGATTCATTAATTTAAACTGCTGCAGGTATTTCATCTTTAAATGCTACTTCTCCAAAATCCACATGAAATGACAAGACCATTTTCACATTTAATTAATAAATGCTGGCTGACACTGATCAGAAAAATCTAAGAATGCTGTCACTTTTCCCATTTTTCTACACAATCATTTTAAAATTCCCATCTTTTCACTCCTCATCTTCTCTTTCTACTTACTTCCTCTTTCCTTTTTAAAAAGAGACTAATAGTAACTCCTTCTCTTTAAAAGAAAATAATGAAAGAAAGAGAAAAAGTAGAGGAGTGCTTCTAAACTCTTCAAATAACTTGAGGGGCAGATGGAGCTTATAAGAAATCAATTCTACGGGGCTAGAATTTATTTTTTTTAATTCCAAATGTGAACTTTGTAGCATTTTCAAAGCAACAGCACAGTAAACCACAAGAAGACAAGACAGAAGCTCCTTTGCATAAAGGCAATCTTTGAGTAAAAGCTAGGCATTGGTTTGTTGAACCTGATTCTCTCACAGAATGCAAGGTGCTAATTAAATAGAAACCATATTACTCAGTGTTAAAATAAAAGGTGACATTACAGAAATATTTACATATGAAGTATATATTACATGATGTGTAAGTATATAAATAAAATAGTACTTACATATAAGTCACTACACTGAAATAGGTAGTATATGTTTAATAGAACATATACTGCATTAGCAAATGACAACATGGTTAATCAAATCAATTGTCACAAAATGCTCCTTAAGACACATATACCAGATCTTAAAAACAGTTTTCTCTCACCAAAATAACTAGAAAACACAGGAGTGACAAAAATTTTCTTTCCACCATTAAGCACACAAAAATTGAAAAGCCTGCTACCATTTCCCCCTAAGCACTCCACTAAATCATGCATATCCAGTAAAAACCATAATGAATGGAAATTCGGGTTAATAAAATTAATTTCAAACAAGCAAGCTAAGTGATTGACTTACAGGATCAGCTGGTGCAATGTTAGAATCAAATTGGGTCAGAGTTTGTGAGCTTGAAGAGCGTTCACTAAATGTCTCCCACTGCTGAACAGACAGAGGAGAGACAAGTCAGCATGATGAGAAAGATGGAGTAAAAGATCACTGGAGAAGATTTAGCAAAGTCATTCAGAGGTTGCACTGCAAGTTGTGCTTCACAGGTCTAACAAAATTCCCTAATTTCTATTTTTCCAGAAACATTTTATACTTAACCATGCTGGGTCAGTTTCACATTCAAATGCATAGTAACAATTTATTGCAATCTCTGTAGAAGAGATCCAAAGTCTTATGGAATCAAACCTTTTAAAACACAAAACAGGAAGAGAGTGTAAATTATATAAATGGCTACCAAATAAAAATGTAAAGGGTTTGAACTGGTTGATTTAGTGATGCTAATGAACCAAAGTTTTGGTTAAAAACAAAGCAAGTCAGGATGACTTGCCAGTGCGACCTCTGAAAGATGATTCTATTATGTATGTGCATATATTTATACATGTATAGATATTTAATAAAATATAATTGAGATAAAGTGCACAGAATTCTGGAATTAATATATGTTTGAGCTATGTCAATCGGTAGCAAGTCAACCCTTGCCATCAGCACTACAAACAAGGCCATGCCAGACTACAAGACAGAACTGCCAGTCAGGCACCCCCACTCCCACCCCGCCTCCATGCCAGAAAAACCAGAATGCGGCCACAATGAGAGCAAATCAAGCAGCTGAGTATGCGTTATAAATAGAGGATGAATTCTGATATGAACACTACTCTTCAAAAAGAGGTACACAAAGAAATACCGTAAGTCAAACGTTAATTACAGTAAATTCCTTTTGCTTTGGAGATTTTAGTAAAATAATGTAGAATTTTTATATCAAAATTATATCAAAACTATCATTTAAATCTGGTTCTTAAGAATTACCAGTTTTCCTCTGAAGAAGAAAAAAACTCTATATATCAAACAATATATACACACAAATATTCACACATACAGGAGTGTCCCATTAACTACACTTAATTCACTTTTGAGAAAGTGTACAATTTATGCTTCAAAGTTCAATTTAATACTTAAAATAGAGAAATAGTTTGAAAAAACACATAGAAATTAAATATTAGCAAATAAACACATTGTTGAAAATTATCTGCAAAATGGCTAAGATAATCATTCAACATCTTTCCCTAAGAGTTGAGTTGTAACATGAAAATTAAGACATAGTAGGACAATATGATGTATTCTCTCTCTGCCTCTCTGTAACTCTCTGCCTTGAAATAAAAATTATGACATTTATGATGTTATTTATAAAATATTAAAAATAAAACATGATAGGAGTATTTAAGTAGGGAAAATATAATTACTGAAATCAAAATTTAGAAGGGACTTCTATTCCCAGTCTGAACATGAATTTTAAAATTGAGATACTTTATAGAAAAAGCTACTTTTATTTATAAACTGATACCACTGAAATAAAAATACTCTTTCAATCTGCTAATTCTTTTACAAAAAGTAGTTTTAAGAACACTGATTTATTCTCCATAATATACCACCTACTAGGAATTTCTTTCAAGACATAGTCTCTATCTCTCGGAGAACATTTTTATTAACAATTTTACATGGGATAGCAGGATGGATGGCATGATGTTACAATGCCCTACACATGGTTATCTTGATTATGATGTCAAAAAGCAGCAGCAAGAGCATAAAATAGCCAGCTATTTCCATTTTTCAACTGTCCAAAACTAGATATGCTATTTAATCTAGTACTTTTCTGGCTACAAGAAATGTAAAGCACAGTAGCTTAAAACTTCTTTCTGCAAGTTACCAGCACAACCTAAAAGTGATACAAAAGTAAAAACAATGACGACTAGTTCACTTAGAAAACTGCTCCAACAGGCTAGAACAGTAGCTTACAAATGGTGTTCTCCAAAGCGTGATGGTTTAGAGGGGCCTCAGGAAGCCAGATTAGTGACCTTTTCTAACACTTTCAATGCTAAGACTCCAAATATACTATCACACACCTTGCTCTTAGGACCTAAAAGGTAGTGTAATGCAGTGGATACTGCAATTGACTAGACATCAAAGGACCCATGTACAAATCTTAGCTCTTGCCTGTCATTAGATATGAAATCTTGGCCAAATCATTTACCCTTTTACTGTTAACTTCATGCATCTACCCCTTGTAACTCACAGGGCTACAGTGAGTGAGTGGTGGAAACTCTGTCAGTTTATGTACTCTGAAGATCTCAAAAAGTCACACGGCTACATTTATTTATAATACTTTCATTTGACATGTTCTCTGAACTAAACATGCATGCCCAAAGATTCAGAGGTTGAAGTTACCCAGTTTGGAACTTCTTACCTTAAAAGAGTTAATTTTTAAAAAGAAAAGGGAAGCTTTGCTAACCTCACTGCTCTGATTGAGCTCTGGCCAAGTCTGGTTTAGCGACGGCATTGATGGTGACTTGCTTGGAGGTGCTTCCGCAGGAGAACCCGAATAACCTACCTCACCTGGTTGATCCCCGACATCTGCAATTTAAAAAGAGAAATTCTCTATAAACAATGTATTTTGGTTTAAGAACATAAACTTCCAAAAAAGCTAACAGATGATTCTCACAAATAGTAACTGTATAATCTGAAGTTCCTTTCCTCATGTTTCCAAAGTGAAAATTTTTTAGTAACAATCAGAAGACTTATTCTTACTGCTTATTGTCTATGTAAAACCATAGCTCCTCATGAAAATGAAACCTAGTTAAAAATCAACAGAAAGAATAATGTCATAAATAATAAAAATCCAAGAGGGCATCTGCTTTGAATCATTTTCTGACAAAAGAACAGACTTGGGTCAGTTTTCCAAAGTATATTCCATGGAATACAAATCAGTAAACTGGTTTTAAAAAATTAAACTTGCTGTTCTGAGAAGGTTGGGGATATTCTAATTCCCTGTAGCAGCAACCATTATGCACTTCTGTGTAACAGAACTTGTGCCGTTCCAGAGGCAATAACCTGTAAGTCAGTCTTTCCCAAACACAAATCCTTTTTATCACATTAAAATCCCTCAATACTCCATTTGGAAACTGTTGATTTACACTAATTAGTTGCTGAGTTATTTTTATTACTCACGTTTTCACTATGTAGTTCACTTATTACCAAAAAGCAGCACATTATTTCCCAGCCAAGGGCCAAAAGCAGTCAATGAGCCCAGATGAAAGTTTAACTTTTATTAGGCTCACTGGCAGAGACTTCACTGAGAAAGCTACAAATCCAGCACACCACTTCAAAATGGTTTGAAAAGTATGTGGAGGGGCTGGCGCTGTGGCTTAGCAGGTAAAGCCGCTGCCTGCAGTGCTGGCATCCCATTTGGGTGCCAGTTCAAGTCCTGGCTGCTCCACTTCCAATCCAGCTCTCTATTATGGCTTGGGAAAGCAGTGGAAGATGGCCAAAGTCCTTGGGCCCCTGTACCCTCATAGGAGACCCGGTAGAAGCTCCTGGCTCCTGGCATCAGATTGGCATAGCTCTGACTGTTGCAGCTGTTTGGGGAGTGAACCAGCAGATGGAAGACCTCTCTTTTTCTCTCTCTGCCTCTCTATAATTCTGCCTTTCAAATAAATAAATAAATAAATAAATCTTATATAAAAAAAAAATACAGCACCTCAGTTTCTCCGTGAGAAACACATTTGCCATTAAATGTTAGCACTATACTTTCAGATGTCTAAATAGCTGTACAACATACCTTAGCAAGGTATATATGTCAGCCTTTCAATCTATTCACAAATACATCCAAGTTTTAGTGTTAACACTCAACCATTTATTTATTTTTTAAAAGATTTTATTTATTTAAGAGGTAGAGTTACAGACAGAGGGACAGACAGAGAGAAAAATTTTCCATCTGCTAGTTCACTTCCCAAATGGCTGCAATGGCTGGAACTGAGCCAATCTGAAGCCAGAAGCCATGAGCTTCTTCCAGGCCTCCTATGAGGGTGCAGGGGCCCAAAGATTTGGGCCATCCTCCTCTACTTTCCCAGGCCATAGCAGAGAGCAGGATGGGAAGAGGAGCAGCTGGGACTAGAACCAGCCAGCACTTATATGGGATGCCGGCGCCGCAGGCAGAGGATTAACCTACTGTACCACAGCATCAGCCCTCAACCATTTATTAATTTGGTTTTACTTCTCTAAATTAGTTCTTTACTATCATTTTCTTAAAATCACAATCAAATTTTGATAGTTTGAAAAGTTCTCAAAGACTTCCTTCAACCCACTGTTATATGATTCAAAACTGTTTTCTTTTTACCTACTCTGATATCATATCTGAATAATTAAATCACACTGCACATTTTGATTAACTGCCATTTTCTAAGATCAGGAACTGTTTCTATTTCTCTCCTAGTCATTTAACTTCTCAATAAAGCTATCAGGGTAGAGGTGGGCATTTGCACAATTAACACACCACCTGGGATGCCTGCATCCCGTAACAGTGCCTGGGTTCCAATCGCTGTCCTGCTTCCTGTTAACACACACCATGGCAGGCAGCATGTGATGGCTCTAGTACTTGGGTCCCAGCCACCTACATGGGAGACCCAATTTAGTTCTAGGCTCCTGTCTTTGGCCTGGACAAAGAAAATTTTTTTGAACTTGTGAGGTTAGTAAAGAACCAATAACAGGTAGGAAGGCTTCAGATACTGTTAAATGAAGACCTTTTAATTCTCTTAGAAAACCAACGAAAATATTATTTGTAATAAATAGTAGCAGCAAATTCCTCATTGGATAGTTCGGGCTTTCTGAGCAAACAAAAATTATGGATCTTGCCCTCTCTCACCAAATGATGACAGAGGGGAAGAAGTTTAAAAAAGGAGGACAGAGGCTATAAATCTGACAGTTTACTTAAAGTGAAAGTCTGCCAGGGAACAGTTAATGAAATGTTTCTAAGAAATCCTCCACAGCAGGTATTAAAGAAAAACAGAATTAAAACAGTGTTAATTATGGGAAGACTAACTTTCAAAAGAACCTATTTAAAGCCAGATTTTATTACCTGACTACCAAACGTCATCTTAGGGCAATCTGGGCTCTGGTTTGGCCTTGAAGATCTCAGTTCTCAGGACCTCATCTTCCACAGGCAAACTTAGGGCAGACTATACCCCACCCTGTCCTTGGGCGGTTATGATTTGGGATAGACTCTCTGATTCACTGGAACAAAGCCACAGTGGTCCTGCCTCTTGAGGCAAAGAAGTGAAATGTTATTCACCCAAATAATTTTATTTTATAATTATTATGGTAATTTTCCTAGGGTAGCAGTTCTCAAACTGTGGACCATGGACTCACTCCTGAGAACTCCTAGAACTCTTTTAGGGGCTCTGATACATCAAAATAATTCTTGTAATAATATTATTGATGCCTTTTTCCCCCTTTGTTAATGTCTGCATTGATGATGCAAAAGCAATGGTAGAGGCCGGCGCTGCGGCTCAATAGGCTAATCCTCCGCCTTGCGGCGCCGGCACACCGGGTTCTAGTCCCGGTTGGGGCACCGATCCTGTCCCGGTTGCCCCTCTTCCAGGCCAGCTCTCTGCTGTGGCCAGGGAGTGCAGTGGAGGATGGCCCAACTCCTTGGGCCCTGCACCCTATGGGAGACCAGGAGAAGCACCTGGCTCCTGCCATCGGATCAGCGCGGTGCGCCGGCCGCAGCGCGCCTACCACGGCGGCCATTGGAGGGTGAACCAACGGCAAAAAGGAAGACCTTTCTCTCTGTCTCTCTCTCTCACTGTCCACTCTGCCTGTCAAAAAAAAAAAAAACAAAAACAAAAAAACAAAAAAAACAAACAAAAAAAAGCAATGGTAGATAAAACTGCTAGGTTGTCAGTAAGCATCAAGGCAATAAAATATACTAACACTCATTTGTATTCTCCACCCCACAATATAAATATTTTACTGTAATATGAACAAAAATAAATATGCATGCTGACCTTACTGAAGAACTGTGCATGATGAAACAGTAAAACTTAATTTTATTAAATCTCAGTCCTAAAACCATATTTTTAAAAACACTTTTATGACAAAATGGGAAATATAATAAAGGATATCTGCTGTATATCAAAAGGCAATGGTTGTCAAGGAAAAGTATTTGTGAAATTTAGCTACAAGCTGAAAAGGCCACTTTACCTGGAATGGCACTTTTCGTAAAAGAATAGTTGATAAACTACAATTATTCAGACTTGGGAAATGGACAGGTATCTTCTCAAAAATGCATGAAGTGGCAGTCACTTCATGGAAAGCAAATGGTATCATTCTTTGTTATTAATGACATTTCAATTTTCAAGCGAAAATCAGAATTTTGGGAAAATATGTCCATAAACTCAAGAGCTTCCTAGCACTTCAAGACTTCTCTGATAGGTGGTGATATGAACAAATACTTAAATGCATTTTTGATATTTTATAATGAAATATCCCAATAACCGAAAGATGTTGTATAACTTAATGGACAGCAGTTATCTAACAAATAACCAGTGTACTGTGTTAGAAGAATCATATATTCAAAGTATGATATACCAGTGGATTATAATATAACAGTACAAAAAATTCATTGTTATGGCTTTAGTTTCTACATTGCAACTAATCTTTAAAGAATGACCATTTGTATTTTAATCCAGTACCGAAGATTACCCACAAAATTTGAAAAAGCTATAAAATAGGCCTTCCTTATCCTATGTGAGGCTACATTTTCTTCATGTACTTTAAGTATCAGCAACTTTTTTTCCTACAAAAGGGTCAGACAGTAACTATTCTGGGCTCTGTGGGCTGTATGATCTCTGTTGCAAATACTCAACTCTGCCACTATAGTGGAAAGGCAGTCAGTGATAATCTGGAAATAAATGAGCATGGTAAGATTTGCAAAAATGTGAACCAATACCACCCTTTTCATAAGATTTCTAATTTGGAAAATACAAACATTTTCATAAAAATATTAACGCTAGTATGTAAGGGGTTTGTTATTGCTATTTTAAAATTAGTAGTAAGTATTTTTAAAAAGCATTGATTTTGGGGTCTGGATTGTTGATTTTGTGCCTGCAATGCTGGTATCCTATATGAGCAAGTGGTTCAAGTCTCAGCTGTGCTACTTTTGATCCAGCTCCCTGCTAATTTGCCTGGGAAAGTAGCAGATGATGGCCCAAGTGCTTGGGTCTCTGCCACTCACTCACGTAGGCGACCCAGATGAAGTTTCAGGCTCCTGGCTTCAGCCTGGCCCAACCCTGGCCATTAAGGCCATTTTGGGAGTAAACCAATGGATGAAAGACCTCTCTGTCTCTCCCCTCTGTAACTCTGCTTTTCAGATTGATAAATATATTTTTTAAACATACATATTTCCATTTATGATAGTGTAACTATTGGAGATCTAATCCTCATATATAGTGGTTCCTGGAGTCCACAATTTTTAAGAATGTAAAGGCATCTCAAGACTAAAAAGTATGAAAACTTATTGTCCCAGAGAATTCAAAAGTTATTTCTGGGATAAATCAGCAAAATTGTACATTGCTTCTTTCCTGCTTCATACACAGAATAAATGACAGGAGAAAAAGCAAATTACCTATGTTCTAAAAACCAGCAACCGAGTCTGAGGAGAAGCATTTGGTCTGAAAGTAAACTGCACCTCCTTCAACCTTGCTCTCTATTTATACCCCCACAGAGAGCTTCTTGCCCTCCCACAAATGTCAGGTTTACGACTGTATCCTCCTGGAGGCAGGGGTGCAGTTTTACTCTTACCTGATGCAGTGTTCCAACCCAGCCTCCCGCTGGAACACTGTGTCAACCCTGCCTCCCTCCTGAGGGTTCTGCTCTGCCCCTGACATCATCAGAGCATCAGGGCTGAAAAAGAAGAGCATGAGCCTAAATTATTTGTTAAAGTTAACCCCCAAAGGGCTGTCATGTAAAAGTATTTCCATGTGTAAGGGTGTCTGGAAGAGGCAATTCTGTAAGACCACACTAACACATTAGCTGAATCCTAGCTTTCTCCCAGGTTTATGAACACTGGCAGTTTTCCTCCTTCTTTCCTTCAAAGAGTGTGGAAAGTTCATGAATTCAGTTCAGAACAATGCGGGCACTTCATAAAGTTCATGGAAAATAGAAGGTGTTTTTTGGTGCAAACATTATTTGAAACTCCATGCACAGTTTTTTTCATAACACATTTTCCATGAATTTCTAAAAGATTTCTTATACCTGATGAATAACCCTTTTCTTAAATAGTCTGTTTATTTTAGGTTTGTAATCTATTCATCCTGAGTTTTTCTTGTTAGGATCACACTCCACATACTAAAAAAAATACATGCTCCCAAATTTTATAGTTTAAAGCTTATTTTGCTTTCAAGCAGCAAACAAATCTAGAAGGTTTTTGATCACGAAGATTCAAGGTTCCAATCACATTTAATTGCTTTATAAAGGCAAAAGCAACTATATCTTCTACTTAATTTGAATTGTCAATATTATTCTTACAGTAAAAAGCATTAAAATATAAGTGAACTTGGATGAATTTTCAATCTTTAAGAAAAACTATAAAAGGTAACCTTTTCATTCATAATTAGAAATGGAAATAAGAAATACATAGGCAGAAAGAAAATAAAGACTTAATTTGAAAGACTGTTATGTTTTGAGTGTTACTGTGCAAATAAAAACCCGAGTTCTAGGGCAAGTGTCACGGTGCCGCAGCAGGCAAAGCCATCACTTGGGATGCCTGCATCCGATTTCAGAGAGGTGGTTTGATTCCTGGCTACTCCACTTCCAATCCAGTGTCCTGCTAGTGTACCTGGAAAGGTAGCAAATAATGGCCAAGTATTTGGGTCCCTGTCACCCATATGGGAGACCTGGATGGAGACTCCTGGCTTTGCCGTGGCCCAGTCCTGGCTCTTGCGGGCTTTTGGGGAAGTGAACTAGCAGATGGAACATCTCTCTCTCCTCTCATCATTCTCGTGTTTTTCTCCTTCAGGGACTATCTAGACTTGCTGGTCAAGGTCTCTGCCAGGACTTGAGGAGTTCTAATTACCATGACCAATTGTTTTAAATGGTGTATTTTTGCCAATATTTGTAATTCAACTGTATTGTTTTGTCATCTGTAACATCCAATTATCCTGAAAGAAATGACACTGGTGTGAGAGAGACATATAGAGGAAGAGAGAGAATGGGTATTCAGTATAGCACTGTTTTAAAGGTAAAGTCAGGAAATACCCCCAAAAAATCAGTAAGAAATGTGTTAAATTAAGACATATATATGTAATGGAATACCTTGTATGATAAAGAAATGTAATAGCATTAAATGTGATGAAGTACAAAGGTGTTCAACATTGTAAGGAAAAAAACCCAAAGATGTAGAATGATTGCATTTGTGTAAAAATTAGTGTCTATGAATGTGTAAGCTTTTATATGTCAAAAATTTATGGATGAATAGGAGAGAAACTTAACAGTGATTAACTCGCACCAAGGTAGTCTCAAGGCTGAATTTACACAGGTTTCTAGTTAACTATTCATAAAAAGTCCCATGTGCCTTCTCTTCCCTTTTACAAACATTTCTCTTGGAGGTACCTCCAAGAGTTACAGGATGTACACTATGCACCCTATAAACAACAGGACAGATGACAAAATCTGTTTTAAAGCAATGTTTATGGAAGTGGAAACAGAGATAAGGAATACACCCAACCTTTCCCTCATTCCACATCCCAGATAGTACTGAGCTGTTTTTATTAGCAGTACAAAGTGGAGACAGAAAATAGTAGCTCAGTTATTTAGTCATTAAAAAATGCATAAAGTTCCCATTTTTAATGAAAGGCTGTACTTGATGAATGCTATGAATGCTATGAATTTTTTCATGGGCAAAATCTTCCAAAATAAAAAAAATAAAGTGAATGCTCATGAATTAGGTATTTAAAAAAAAAATGCAGGGTGGTTATTTGGCATAGCAGTTAAGATGCCATTTGGGATGCCCACATCCCATACTAGAGAAGCCTAGTTTGAGTCTTGGCTTCACTTCCAATTCCAGCTTCCTGTTCTCTCGTTCTCTCTCTCTCTCTCTCTCTCTCTCTCTCTCTCTCTCTCTCTCTCTCCCCTCTGCCCTTGAAAATACATACAATTTTTTAAAAATGTGAACAGGGGAAGGCATTTGGCTTGGTAGTTAACACAGCATTAGGATACCCACATCTCAGGTAGGAGTACCTGAGTTTGATCCGGAGCTCTGGCTCCTGATTCCAGCCTCCTGTGGATGTAGATCCTGAGAGGCAGAGGTAATTAATAGCTTAACCAGTTAGATTCCCACCACCCATTCCTGGCTCCTGGTTTTAGCCACTGCAGGCATTTGGGAAATGAACCATTTCTCTTTCTGACTCTCAAATTAAAAAATTATGAAATAAAAAAGTGAACATATGCACTTGGGTGTATGCTGCTTAGTACTGAGAAAGAATGAACAAAATCAATCCAGTTACTACCTAACCAGGAGAAGTTTAGTTTAAGAGAAAGATACTTATCAGGGGCTGGCGCTGTAGCACAGTGGGTTATGCCCTGGCCTGAAGTGCTGGCATCCCATATGGATACCGGTTCGAGACCCAGCTGCTCCACTTCCGATCCAGCTCTCTGCTATGTCCTGGGATAGCAGTAGAAGATGGCCCCTGCACCCACATGGGAGATCCAGAAGAAGCTCCTGGCTCCTGGCTTCAGATCAGTGCAGCTCCAGCCATTGCAGCCAATTGGCGAGTGAACCATAGGATGGAAGACCTCTCTCTCTCTCTCTCTGCCTCTCCTCTCTCTGTGTAACTCTGACTTTCAAATACATAAATGAATCTTAAAAGAAAAAAACATACATATCAAATAATATGAAAATAAAATCCAACTCTGTTACAAAGGTGAGATTCTTTGGAGAATGGATTTATGATGCATAGAATCTCAACTTTTTTTTCCCTATAGGAGATAGCATTGAAGTAGACTAGTAGGTCAACTTAATTTTTAATATACATTCTTTTTTGAATTCATCCACAGAAACTTTCTGTAGATGAATTTTGTATGCTTTCTAAGGAAACAAAAACCAAATTTCTCGATTTACTTTTAGCTACCAAATTTTGTGCTGCTGGTGTAAATAAAATATGTTAACTCAGCTCTACATAAGTACTTTTACTTATAATCTTTAGTTGTTCTATGTTATGTGCTATTTAAATCTAGGATAAGTCTGTTTAAATGATTTTTGAAAACAAATATATATTAACACAATTCATGCTTGCATACTTAGAAAAGCCTAGCTTGTTATTCCCAGGAGCTATAATTCAAGTCACCACCGTTCACTACCTATTTGCCTCTAAGAGTTAATCTGCAAGTATAGAATACTTGCAAAGGTAATACTTTAGTAAGTTCTGACATTATAAATTTAAGATAACAAACTGCTATATTTTTAAAGATAGAAGAATGTCAAGAAAAATATACCTTTAAAATGGCATACATTTAGCATTGATTCATCCATTAACTGTACACTGAGCATTTAGTACAGTGTGGGTTACTGAGGCTACTGTCAGCACACTACATAAAAACAGCACATGGAAGCTGCTGAGAGGCGCTATGAAAGAAGACAGAAACCACTTCTGCCTACACTCAGAAAGCATCCACACAGAGGACACTGGTGACAAATTCTACTACCACCCAAAAGAAACTATTTAGGAATTTCTCCTTGAACTGCAAACATCTAGAAACAGAGTTATTTATAATGTTCTGTAAATACTGACTGGCCACAGTGTCACAAGATAATTCCTACGTTCAGAGACATGAATGATAGGTACAAGCAAAAACTTGATCATGTTGCACCCAATTAATAGTACTCCAACATTTTTCACTTACAAGCAAATCCAATTTGCATTTGATACTGTGCAAAGTGTTTACAATTAATTATATTAGAACACTACACATTATAGGAGGAAAAAATTGCCTAGGACTTGATACCTTTAAAATTATAGTGCAAACGTGCACAGATACACACCACCAAAAGAAAAAAAAAAAAAAAAGGAAAGAAAAGCAGAAACAAAAACCAGAGTCTAAGCTGGTGCTGTGGAGTAGTGGGTGTGGCTGCCATCTGCATCTGCCAACATCCCATGTGGGCACCAGTTCGAGTCCCAGCTGCTCCACTTCTAATCCAGCTTTCTGCTGTGGCCTGGGAAAGCAGTGAAAGATGGCCATTTGGGGAGTGAACCAGAGGATGGAGGACCTCTCTCTCTCTGCCTCTCTGTAACTCTGCCTTTCAAATAAATAAATAAGTCTTAAAAACAAACAAACAAACAAACCCAGAGTCTTGTTAAACAGATACAGATCTGATGGTGTAAAATTAGAACAGAACTTCAGTTTACAAAGAAGCTGATTTTACTTAAATTTAAAGGAAAAGAAATCCACTAATTACATGCCAAAGCCAGATTCACTGATCTAAATGTAACAGATGATAGAATCAGATAAGCCTCTATAAAATGACATACAAAAGATAAAGCTTCTGGTGGTCATTTGACACAGCAGTAAAGATACCATGTGCGATGACCACATGCCATGCCTGGGGTTTGAGTCATAACGCCACTTCCAATATCAGGCTTCCTGCTAATGGCACCAGGGGAGGTAGTAGTGAAGGCTCAAGTAGCCTAATCCCTGTCTCCCACATGAATTCCCAGGTCCTTGCTTCAGCCAAGCCCAGATCCAGATGGGCATCTGAGGAGTAAACCAGTGGATGGAAGATCTGTCTCTCTGCCTTTCAAATAAAAATTTATACTGAAAAACTCTACCTCTCAAATAAAATAAAATCTTAAAAAATGATACTGAAAGTCAGAAGCTTCCACAAATTCTTCTCTCTCGGCTACTAAAAGATGAGCTCCACAAAGCAGGTGCTTATCCATATTTCTTAGGTATTCAAATCAAAGTACTTGAAACAAAATTACCTAATAAGGATTTAAAATTTAGCTTCAGTTCAAGTTGGAGGTAAACTGATGTCTAATGACTACCTGAAATGATCAGAAAATCCTAGGATTCCCCTAGAAAAATGTTCCTAAAAAACTAAAGGTACATTTTTAAAATGGACTTATGGGTTGATAAAATTCAGTGTGTAATTCAGGTCCTGAAATGTGAATGACATATAACCCACATTTCAGGTGGAGAAACAGAAGAGAAAAATAGAGTTAGAACCCGTCTTAAGTCACAAGTGCTTCAGCCCCTACCACCTATATGGGAGACCTGGAAGAAACTCCTGGCTCCTGACTTCAGCCTGGCCTCAGTGCTGACTGTTGTGGCCATCTGGGGAGTGAACCAGCAGATGGAAGATCACTGTCTTTCTCTTTCTCTGTAACTCTTTCAAATAGCATCATCTAAAATCAAACAAGGGGCCAGTGTTGTGGCGTAATGGGTAAAGCCACTGCCTGTGATGCTGGCATCCCATATGGTACCAGTTAAAAAGTCCAGGCTGCCCCACTTCTAATCTAGCTCACTGATAATGTTCCTTAGAAAAGCAGCAGCAGATGGCTCAAATCCTTGGGCCCATGCCACCCATGTGGAAGACCCAGATGAAGCTCCTGGCTTCGACTTGGCCCAGCTCTGACCATTGCAGCCATTTAGGCCTGAATCAGCAGATGGAAGCTCTCTCACTCACTCTCCCTCTCTCTGCAACTCTTTCAAATAAAAAAATCTTAAAAAATGAATAAATAAAATAAGATAAAATAAAACAAAGCAAAACACAAAATTTCAGGTTCCTTTAAAGGCTACAGAAAAAGTCTGGGTTCTAAAGGAAAATATTTGCTATTGCTAAGACCTAAAGAAGAACCAGGTATTTGCCTTCAACAAATTAAGATGCATTAAATGGAAAAAATGTTTATAAGGAAGACAAGTTACTTATTCAAAGTATACTTCAATTAAAGGAGGGCAAAATAAGAAAAAAGGATGGCAAAATAATGTGAAAAGTTCTTCAAATCTCAGCAAGTTACAAATATAAAGGTGAAATAGTGACATCTATTCTTTATTTGTGAAGGTTGACTAAGAGTTCTACATTCTGCCTGTACATCTTCCTCTGATGGCAAATCTATGTGCTCAATGAAAAGTCTGTTTTTAAGCTAAGTCTTAACATCTACCTTGATTTTGCTTTCAGAAACAAGGTGTTAAGCTTATCAAGGATGCAACCAACTCTCTTCAGCTCCCATTCTTACCTGCTGAATCTTCCAAGTCAATCAGTTTGGGCATTAAGCTTTCAGGGAGTTTTTCTGGTAAATCATAGCCATTCTTCCTAGCAACCACCAGATGAAAAGCAGCACAGAATTCATCCAGTGTCAATGCACCATCTTTATCAAAGTCTGAGAGTTCCCTAGAAGATAAGCTTATTGTGAATATTGTCACATTCTGCACTGGATCCCGATATTTCTCAAAAAGAGAAAAGAGAATTACCTTCCCCAAAAAGTACAAAGTCAATGATTTTGAGAATTCCATAGACAGAAAGATGTAGAATAAAGCAAATACAGCAAAATGTTAACTGTAGCATCCAGGTGGTGGGCATATAGATAATCATTCCACAATTCTTTCAATTTTCCTCTGTGCTTGAAATTCTCATAAATACAAAAAAATAGCTCAAATAATTAAGTTCACAAAAAACATGACCTTATTTATTAGTAAGGTACATGTAATAAAGTCATTAAAATTTTAAATCTTTTTTTTGGGCAAAGGTCAATATATATGCATTTTAAAGCACTGAACAAAACCACAAGGCTTGATATAAAAAGAAAGCTGTCCCACTCAGCTGTCCCTGCCATTGCCTAGATGCAGAAGTAACTACTACTTATTTATCACCTTAAACTATAAATAGCATGAGCATAGTACTGATTCTTCAGTTTTCTGTTTTAGGCGTTATCTATCCATATCATACGGTAGTACTTTATGCTACTAAAAATCTAATAACAAAATAATTGAGAATACAGATAAATACAATGATATACATTAGAAAATCTATGTTTATCTGACTGCTTTTAGAAGGTAATTTCTGATTATAAATTGTACAATTCCAAATAAATAGCAGCTATCCCAAGTCTTAATAATCTGTGTTTAAAACAGAGGTGCTATAACCATTGTTCTCAAACTTATGGCTTGGTATATGACTTATTAAACTTGATAAAAAACAAATGAGATAAACATAACCACGTATATACAAACTACCTTTTACTCCATACATTATGCTAACAACAAAAAAAACTAACATTGCTTAAGGAATTTTAGCACTTTACAAAGAAGTACTGTACCTGTGTCACTGATTTCTAGAAAGGGAGAGAGAAGCTGGCTATTTTAAGATAACACTGAGGTCTTTGCAACATTGTTGAGGAAGTTAGTCTACAGGTTTAAGTTTCCAAAATGTATCTGGTGGAAAATCCTTTGAAATAACCCACATAACCAACTAATGACACAGCACTTACCAAATATGAGAAAGTTCAAGAATAGGAAGCTTTGATTTTGTAAAAAACTCTTTAGCTGCAGATCCTGAAATATTAAAACATTTCTGTTTAATGTTATCCTGAACTTACATATCCAAGAACAGAATGCATGGTAAGAGTCTCAAGACTTTTTTCACGGGAGAAAAAGGCAACCTTAATATGTGATGTGTCATGGTTTTGGTTCCCAGTGATTAATAAACCATTTTAACACAAATAATTTGAGAATTAAGTATTTTTCATAATTAAAATTTATGACCAATAAAACAGTCTGAGATTATGAAATTAAGACTTTGTCCTGTCCCATCAAGAAGAACTTCTGTTTTTAACAACTCACCTGGAATAAATCCGTTTAGATCAGGCTGAATGGTTTTAAACTGATTTACATAATACTGTCTTTGTTCATCTGTTATTTTCCAGGGATCATCATAACTACTGGATTGCCTACGAATTTCATTGGCAGTTGTAGCTGATGCTACAGTTCGCACTGTTGTCTGGTCCTGTAATGAGACATTTTTTCCTCAGTATGGCATCTATCTATTGGATTATATGGACCAAGATGGCTAGGTTACTTTCCTTTGAAAGTAAAACTTACTTTTTGTGGACATTTAAAATGTAATGCAAGAAGGCATCAGCAAACCACATATTTGTTACAATTAGGCTACTAGATATGATTTTACACAATGATTATATAAACGTGTAGAACAATACCAATTATGTAAGCAACAGAAAGTTATGAGAAATGTGCTAAGAAAGCCAAGCAAGTATATTCTCAGATGCAGAAACCTTTTAAAACTTCACTAGCGAATTAAAAATAGAAATAAAATCAGCCAAATCCTTTAATGAAACATTCCAATGACAACAGACTTGAAAAAAGGCATCAGTCAGAATTTCAGGATTTTTTTAATAAAAGAAAAAGAGCAAACTTGCATTTATTAAATTTGCAACAGCAAAATATAAAAACAATGATTGCAGCGATACTCTGAATGAAGCAAATAAAAATGCAATACCAATAAAATGTCACACCTGGACAGAAGCAGGATGCATGGGTAAAAGAGAACTGGTTGGTGGAGTATCTGCGAAACTGACCCAGTTTTCTTGAGGTGGGGGAGGAGACTGCCCAGACCACACTGCATCACCAGCAGAAGAACCTAAAAGGAAAAGGGGTAAAGACACTGACTCCCGGCTGAAGAAAAAAATTAAATTACCAGGTTTCCACTCAAGATTGTAATAAACTACTCCACTTCTATTATAAGTGCTTTCTGTCAAACTCTAACTTTTTAGAAATATATCATTTTAAAACTATATTTCATTGCAATCTTTTAAATGGTTTTGTGCTTTCCTTGTCAGTGCTAAAACTTATACAATACTTCTACATACTTAATATTTGGGAAACAATTATTCATTTTACTATTAGATAATCTGGTGTCCATAAACTTTTGCCTGAGCATCATAGATATAAGTACCATTTTTCAAAGCCTTGTATGTACTTAAAATATTTTCATGGTTGGCTTTTGCCTCTATCTAATTATTGACTTAGAATTAAGAATTGCATTGGAAACAACTTTAAAGGAATACTCTTCAGTTTGCAACCTTAAATAACTGCTACATCTAAAGAATCTCCAAATACCTGATTGTGATTCACCAAAGGGAGACCAGAAAGGCCCTGGTCCTGCAAGAGGCCTCTCACTGCTGCCCCCGCTGGGGTGCCGGCTGTGCTTCCGCCATGTGTGTGGAGAAGCTGGTGGGGATTGCTGAGGTGAAACTACTGGGGATGCAGGTTCCTAGAAAGAATAGTATTGGGAATTTTAAGGAGATGTTCTTAATTACTAAAGCATTCATAAATGTTTTAGTGTTAAACACCAACCCAGGACATCAAGTTATCACAACTGCACGTAATTACCTGCTGATCTGCAGGTGGACGAGGTTGGACTGTATCGTGACTAATGGATCCCTTTTTCACTTGCCCCCTGCCCGGTGGGGGGGGAATGACACCAGAATAGGACCCTTGGTTTTCAGAATCTGAATAGGAGGCTGCATGGCGAGATTCCTGTTCATTCTTTGAAGCAACAAATCTTGGCAGAGGAAGGTCCTTTACTGTTAACCACAAAAATAATGATAGATTGAGTATCCTTATCAGGGATGTTTGGGATCCGAACTGCTTCAGATTTCAGAGTTTTTTAGATTTTTTACAATTTGCATTGACTATCCTGACTGAGCTCCCTAATGTGAAAATTCAAATCCAAAATGTTCCAAACTCTGAAACTTTTTTAATGTCAAATCAGTGCATTTCGGATTTCAAATTTTCAGTTTAAGAACACTGAACCTTGTTTTACTTAAAATATTTGAAAGGCAGAGAGACAGAAAGGGATGGAGACAGGCAGAGCATATCTTCTATTTGCTGTTCACTCTCCAAACGGGCAAAGTATCTAGGACTGGTCCCCACAGAAGCCAGGAGCTGGCAACTCCTTTTGGGTATCCCAAATGGGTGGCAGGGCCCCAAGTACTTGAGCCTTCACCCGCTGCCTCCAAGGGTGCACATTAGCAGGGACCTAGAATCAGAAGTGGAGCTAGGACTGGAACCCAGGCACTCCCACATGGAAGGGACCAGGAGGTTCAAGTCACATTTTAATTGCTGTGCCAAATTTCTGCCCCATTTTAAAGCAAAAAAAGACACTGAGATAAAAAAACAAAATAAAAGATGAGTTAGATATTAGAATTTTTCCAAGAATGGACACAGAAATAGTAGGCACAAAATGTTTATTGCTACAAAATTGAGACCATTATCTCTGACTGTCTAGGGAGACAACAGTTACCTAGAAAGAAATCAAGGATGATGGTTAACAATGGCTAATGGCTATACTTAACTGTCCACTCAATGTATGGCCCTGTACTTGCTATTTATGTTTAGCTCATTTCAAAACCATAACAATCCTACAAAGTCCCTTTCTGCAGGTAAGGAAACTGAGGCTTTGAGATGCCCAAGTGACACTGGCAGTAAGCTACAAGATTGGAACTCAGGTCATTCAGCCCTCAAAGTCTAGGTTGCTTCTACTCACAACAGGTCTCTATACAGTAGATTCCAGAACTCTAAGTAAACCACAGAACATGCCAATAAAATTGACACTAGATTAATTTAGTCATTTCCATGGTAGAAATTCCTCAGAGTACCTTTCTTAACCTATCAAGGTCATGGTACAAAGCATTCTCTCTGTTCATACTTTAGTCCGGCTTATGACTCTCCTACAGACAGATATTCCACATTTTGTTTTAAATAACAAAGATGAGAAACAGAACTTATTGACAGGTTAATCTTAACTCATACTTTTAAAGACTCATTTCCAGAGGAAAGTGTACATCCTCCTGTTGTAGAAATGCCTTTGCTCCTCTTCAGAATCTCCAGATGAAGTGGGGAACGACTAAACTGATTCAGTATACGAGGTGACTTCAAAAAGCTCATGGACAAATGGAAATAAAAGATAAGTAATTTTGGTACAGAAAGTTTTGAAATTCACACATACTTTTTTCATAGCACACAATTTTCATCAACTTTTTGAAGACCCCTCATATGCATGAATCTACATGTGTAAGAATTCAAAATGACCTAGAAAAAATGTAAACTCTACACCGGGAAGGACGCAAGCCAGAGGTCCCAATAAAAATTGACCTAGTACTTATTTTTAAAAATTCTATTATGACAGAAAAACCACAAATTTTCTTTCTGCTTTTTCTATGAAAACTACAGTAACCTCTGCATTTATGTGTCTATCTTTATAGAACTTTCATCTTTCACACCAACAAGCCTGCAAATAACTCAAAACCAAATTCTTAAAGAATGACACTCATAAGGTGACACTTATAAAGTAGTCAGATGCCTGTAACTGGGTTTTAGCCTTCCAATATTTTAATACTGTCTCAATTTTTTAAAGATTAATTTTATTTATTTGAAAGGAAGATTTAGAGAGAGATAGAAGAAGAGAAGGAGGGAGGGAGGGAAGGAGGGAAGGACGGAGGGAGAGAGGGAAAGAGGGAGAGGGAGGGAGGGAGGAAGAGAAGGAGGAAGGGAAGGAGGGAGAGGGAAAGTGAGAGAGAGAGAGATCTTCCACCCACTGGTTCATTCCCCAAATGGCCACAACAGCCAGGGCTGGGCCAGGCCAAAGCCAGGAGCTTCTTTCAGGTCTTCCATGTGGGTGGCCCAGGAACTTGGGCCATCTTCCACTGCCTTTCCAGGCCCATCATCAGGGAGCTGGATCAGAGGTGGAACAGCCAAGACATAAACCAGCGCCCATATGGGATGCTGGCACTGTGGATGGCTTAACCTGCTATGCCACAATGCTGGCTCCAATACTGTCTCTATTAATACAGTTTTAGTTAATTGATTCTAATTTCAAATCGAGCCTCCATAGCCTTCCTAAATAAGAAGCCACTAGTGTTATGTTGTTTCATCAGAAACAAAATAAAAAGGCAATATATGAAGATGGTCACTACAATTCATCATTTATCTTGATAAAATTCATCTAAGTGCTTTTTAAGCAATTTTTAGCAAATTAATTCCAAAAGCTGCCGTTTGAACAAATATATATAAATATACAAAATATATATTTTACATATATAACGTAAATATATATTACATAATGTATATTACATATCATCATTAAACATGTATGGCACAGATATTCCATGTCACAACAGATACAAGATAGACATATTTTCTAATATTCTCAAATAAGAAATGCAAAGTAGTGGAAACAAAGTCATCAATTTCATTCAAGGACATAATGCTAGGAACACTCAACAATTCTAATGACTTTATTTCATTTGTAATTAGAAGATCATTTCATTTTATTTGTTAGGATATTCTATATTTACCTGTATTTATACTTTCCACTCTTAATGGGAAACCAGATTGAGCAACAGCTACAAGTTTCAAAGCAATGTAGAATTGACTTCTTCCAAAATAACCGAGTCTTGTGGCACCACAAAGTTCCATAATCTATTAAAAAACACACATAATGTTAACATTAAGATTTATGACAAAAATTCTTTATCCGAAAAAAAAAAAAAAAGCAGCTACGCAACTTGTTCAGAACTTCTCCAAAATATATAACCAGTATATGGTATAAAACTCTCAATTGATAACCAACTTCCTCAAGTTTCAGGATCATATGTTTGAGGGAAAAAAAGGCACTGGTTTTCCATTAAAAGATTTCTCAAAATCTATGTGATGAAAAATTTTATTAGAGTAATTGTTTATTCTGAAGAGTCACATTTAGAAACAACATATCATTCACTCATCAGCACTGCCTACAATAGGGCTATGGGATCCATGGAATATTACATGACCATTTAAAGTTAACAGTCATAAAATAGCAATACGAAAGAATGCTGAGGATACATTAAGGTATGAAAGCAAGGTATATAATCTTAGCCACAAAGAAACAAATTTCTAAACTATATCAAATTCTATCCATTTTATTAGGTGATATTATTATTTTCTTATTTGGCATTTAATTGTATTCAATGTGGCTATACCACCTTCAACAAAAAAAAGTTATGTTTACTTACTTGCCTTTTTTCTCTTTTAAGCATGAAAGCTTTCAAGGATCTATACTGATCATTCCAGTCATTTCAACAAGTACTTTAAGACTGGTCACTACAAGCCAATGTCAGACTCACAAAGGAGGATGCTAGGTCACAAAATTAAATTGCTGCCGTAAAAGCTAGAGAAGATTGCTAACACACAAGCATGATAAATTTATCTTAAAATACAGACTAAATATCTTTGTCATGTATTCTCAAATAATACAAATTCTTGGAGAAAGGGAGCATGCCTAGTCATTTTCTCTTCCTCAAAATACTCAAGAAGACAATGACCTCCCCTAAGATGTTGTGGTATTGGTATTAAGTCTAAAGAAAAGTATTTACATAACTGCAAAAAAAGCACCTTTCAGCAGTTCAGCAATGCAGCACAACAATAACCATTTGCTTACATGCACACAAGAAAAGCCATTTTTGCTGATTGATCAGCACTGGAAGAAGTTCCTATTTCTGCCACTAAGGGGCATGCACTTCTGAGGAAATTGAAAAGGGCAGAGGATAAAGTTAACCGCCATTAAGGGACCCATGAGGCAAAGAGTTTAACAAAGGCAGGCCACACAGACTTGCAGGCAATGCAAACATTTTTCCTGTGCTTACATCCTGATCTCTTATCCTTTCCTTCTCACCTGACATCTCCACGGTTCATCTTAACTATTTTTGCTTACAAACAAAGCACCTAAAACCTGCCAGTATACACCAGATAAAGGAAAGACCTGAAAGGAGATCACAGTTTGTTAGCAACCAGGGGAGACATCCAAGGAATGGTTAGAAATGAGGAGATAGGGGCTAGTGTTGTGAGGAAGCGGGTTGCACCACCTGCAATGCTGGTATGGACACCGGTTTGAGTCCCAGTTGCCCCAGTTCCAATCCAGTTTCCTGCTAATGTGCCTGGGAAAGGAGCAAAAGATGGCCCAAGTGCTTAGGCCCCTACCACTCATGTGACAAGTCAGGATGCAGCTCTGGGCTCCTGAGTTTGACCTGGCCCAGACCCATTTAGGAAGTGCCAATGGATGGAAGCGTTCGCTCTCGCACTTTCTCGCTCACTCTCTCCCTCTCCCTCTCCTAACTCTTGCCTTTCAACAAACATTTGTAAAGAAAGGAAGAAAGGAGGAGGTAGGGGCAGGCTTTTGGCACAACGGTTCAGATTGTAGGATGCTGAAATCCCGTATCAGAGAGCCTGAGTTCAAGCCCAGCTCCATCTCTCAACTCCAGCTTCCCGCTAATGCACAAAACTTGGAGGCAGCAGGTGATGGCTGAAAACTTGGGTTCCCGCCCACGACATAGGAAACCTGGATTGAGTTCTCAGCTCCTGGGTTCCACTACAGGCATTCTGGGGAGCCACAGATGGGAAAGTGTGCCCTTTTTCTCTCAATTAATCTAAAAAATTTTTAAAAAGAATGTTGATTCACAACCACAAAACTTAAAAGAGAGACAAATGAGGTGGTAGTGTTCAAGGGAGTCACATTTTATTTTGCATTTATTGTTTTATGTTTGCTAGTCATTCACATTTACTTTTCTGAGAAGTACTCAACTTGTTCTCTACTGACTTTAAAATGGGTTGTAGGTCTTTAAGGTTTTACTACATTATTAATATTGACCACAGATTGTCGGGGAATTCATTCACTCATTCATTCAGCCACTATTTACTGGCTATCAACTATGCGTCAGGAACCGAATCTACTCTAAGCCTCCAAGAGGAAGGAAAACACCAGTCACGGAGTGTGGCTGTGGGGGGTGGGGAACGGGGCAGCAGCACATGAAGCTGAAGACGCACGCACAAGTCAGATTATACTGCACGTGCTGTTTCCTAGTTCTGCTGATTGAGCGGCACTGTTTTTCCAACAACTGTTTTGGTGGTACAAACTTTTACATTATACAATAATTATATAATTCTTATTTCCCCCTCTTCATGGTTTTTTAGCCATAACCTCTCTTTGTAACTTTATAGTTAGAAAGGCCTTTATACATTTTTTAGATGATTCATTATGATTAATAATATTAATAAACTGGAATTTTTCTTAGAATGAAAAGGGGGGATTTCCTCAATCTTCCTCAATTCTTTTTCTTTTCTTTTTTTTTTTTTTTTGACAGGCAGAGTGGACAGTGAGAGAGAGAGACAGAGAGAAAAGTCTTCCTTTGCCATTGGTTCACCCTCCAATGGCCGCCGCGCTGCGGCCGCCGCACTGCGCTGATCCGAAGCCAGGAGCCAGGTGCTTCTCCTGGTCTCCCATGCGGGTGCAGGGCCCAAGCACTTGGGCCATCCTCCACTGCACTCCCGGGCTGCAGCAGAGAGCTGGCCTGGAAGAGGGGCAACCCGGACAGAATCTGGCGCCCCGACCAGGACTAGAACGCGGTGTGCCAGCGCCGCAGGCGGAGGAATAGCCTAGTGAGGCGCGGCGCCGGCCCAATCTTCCTCAATTATTGACTACTGAAAAAGTCAGGAGTAAGCATTCAGCTTGGTGATTAAAGAGGCCACATCCCACATTGGAGTGCCTGGGTTCCACTCCCAGGTTTGACTCCAGCTCCATGCCAAAGCGGGACCCTGGGAGGCAGTGGGAATACTTCAAGTAATTGGGTTCTTGCCACCCACATGGGACACTTGGGTTGCATTTCGGATCCTGGCTCCAGCCCTGGGCATTGAGGGAACTGGGCAAATGAACCAGAAGATGGAAGATGATGTCTGTCTCCGCCTTTCATATAAAAACTGGAAATAATTTAAAAATACAATCTTTGCTAGGCTTTTGAGTTGGTGTTACATTGGCATTGCAAGCTGATCTGGCGAGCCTTTTTTTCCTCTGCTCTGAAATACTACAAATAGGGTAGGCATTGAATGTGCCATGAAGATTGGAAAGAATTCACCTATGACACGGGCTGGGTTGACATATCTCAGTTTTTTCCATGTTATGTACACTAGGTTTCCTATTTCTAAAATAGCTGATAATTCCCTAGAGAATCATTTATCATCTATAAATTCTGAAGTTTATTAGTTTGGCACAATTCAAGGTAACTCATTCTTCTGATTTCCTCTCTATTGTAATTTCCTAATAATCTATGCATATTTGGTTATGTGTATATGCCTTCTCTAACATAATTACCTGACACAGAGGAACACCTGAGGTACTAGCTAGACTACAGACTCCCAGACGCTTCCATCAGATTTCTAACCCATGCTGGAATCCCAGGGCTAGTTAGTGGTGGTTGGAACAAGTATACTTAAAATAGCTACTGAAAACTACAAAGCTTTATTTTGTCAACACTATAAAATTTATATATCATGGTAAAATAAATAAAATGGTATTCAAGGATACAGAAAGAAGTCCCTACAGTCCTCACCAGAAGTAACAACTCCTTTCCTAGTTCTAATGTTTCTCTACATGTATTCAGACACACCAGCACATACAGTGTACATTTTAGACACATAGGTCACATTGCATAACATTTTACACATTCCACAACTCAGACCTTCTCACGGCAGCACACACAGGCCCCTCTTTTCCACATGGTATCCCTCTGTATGGATATTCCTATCACAAATTAACCAATTTCCTACAGTTGGATGTTTAGGTTTGTCCAGTTTTCTGATACAAATAATTCCATTAACATTTTTGTGCAAGCACAAGAAAAACTTTCTAGAAATGAAATATACTTTAAGATTTAACATAGAGGACAGCACTGTGGCACAGCGGGTAAAGCCAATACCTGCAGTGCCGGCATCCCCCACGGGCTCTGATTTGAGTCCCGGCTGCTCCACCTCCAATCCAGCTCTCTGCTATGGCTGAGAAAGCAGTAGAAAATGGCAAAAGTGCTTGGGCCCCTGCACCGGTGTGGGAGACCCAGAAGAAGCTCCTGGCTCCTGGCTTTGGATCAGTGCAGCTTCAGCCATTGCAGCCAACTGGAGAGTGAACCAGCGGATGGGAAGATCTCCCTCTTTCTCTCTGCCTCTCCTCTCTCTGTGTAACTCTAACTTTCAAATAAATAAATAAATCTTTTAAAAAAAATCCTATGATGAGCAAAGTATTAAGTGCTTTTTTTCCTTAAAAGAAAAAAAAATTTAACACAGCTGGGGCCGGCGTTGTGGTGTAGTGGGTACAGCCCACCATCTGAGATGCTGGCATGCCATATGGGTGCTGGTTCGAATCCCCCAACTGCTCCATTTCTGATCCAGTTTCCCGCTATTGAGCCTGGGAAAGCAGTGGAAGATGGCCTAAGTCCTTTGGTCCCTGCACCCATGTGCGAGGCCTGGAAGAAGCTCCTGGTTTTGGTCTGGCCTCGCCCTGACAGTTGTGGCCATTTGGGAGTAAACCAGTATATGGAAGACCTCTCTCCCTTTGTGTAACTCTGCCTTTTAAATAAATAAATTTAAATATATATATATAATATATATATTAATTTTATTGGCATCACAAACTATTATCAGCACTTGGTAAGACAGTGTTGACTTCTAAATGTGTTCCATAATATCTACCAAAAGGCCATTAATGTGTCTAGAAAAAAATGACTAGATGTTATTTACTTTAGTACCCATACTGATCCATGTGGTTAGAGAATCAATGTATTAGTCAGACAGTACTTGAACCAATCATGTAGAAGTATTTTAGGAGCCAGCATTGTGATGTAGCAGTAGTTAAACTGCCACTCGAGATGCTGCCATCTCATATCAGCAGTGCTAGTTCGCATCCTAGCTGTTCTGCTTTGGAGTCAGCTCCCTGTCAATGCATCTGAAAAAGCGGCAGATGATGGTCCAAGTTCTAGTGCCCCTGCCACTTATGTGGGAGACCAGGATAGAGTTCTTGGGTCCTGGTTTCAGCCTGGCACACCTGTTGCTGGCATTTAGGGAATGAACCAGTGGATGGAAGATCTGTCTCTGTCCCTGTCTGCCTTTCAAATATTCTTTCATTTTTTAAAAAATATTTATTTACTTACTTGAAAGGCAGAGTTACAGAGAGGCAGAGGCAAAAAGAGATAGAGAGAGAGAGGACTTTCTATCAGCTGGTTCACTCCCCAGATGGCCACAATGGCCAGAACCGCACCAATCTGAAGCCAGGAGCCTGGAGCTTCTTCCAGGTCTCCCACGTAAGTGCAGGGACCCAAGGACTTGGGCCATCTTTTACTGCCTTCCCAGGTCATAGCAGAGAGCTAGATCAGAAGTGGAGCAGCCAGGACTTGAACCAGTGCCCATATGGGATGCAGGCACTGCAGGCAGCAGCTTTATCCGCTACACCACAATATGAGCCCCTCTCTTTCATTTCTTAAAAAAAGATTTATTTGATTTATTGGAAAGGCAGAGTTACAGAGAGAGAGAGAGAGAGAGAGAGAGAGAGAGAGAGAGAGAGAGAGAGAAAGATCTTCCATCTGCTGGATCACTCCTCAAATGGCCAGGCTGAAGACAGGAGCTTCTTCTGGGTCTCCCATGTGGATGCAGGGGACCAAGGACTTGGGCCATCTTCAGCTGCTTCCCTGGGGCAATAGCAGGGAGCTGGATTGGAAGTGGAGCAGCCAGGACTGAAACCGGTGCCCATATGGGACAAATGACACTATAGCCCAAATGGATCTAACAGATATCTACAGAACTTTTCATCCTACACATAAAGAATTTACATTCTTCTCAGCAGTACATGGAACCTTCTCTAGGATTGACCACATACTAGGCCATAAAGCAAGTCTCAGCAAATTCAAAAGAATTAGAATCATATGATGCAGATTCTCAGACCATAAAGGAATGAAGTTGGAAATTAGCAACTCAGGAATCCCTAGAGCACATGCAAACACATGGAGATTGAACAACATGCTCCTGAATGAACAATGGGTCATAGAAGAAACCAAAAGAGAAATCAAAAATTTTCTGGAAGTAAATGAGGATAACAGCACAACATACCAAAACTTATAGGATACAGCAAAAGCAGTGTTAAGAGGAAAGTTTATATCAATAGGTGCCTACATCAAGAAATTGCAAAGGCACTAAATAAATGAGCTTTCAATTCATCTCAAGGATCTAGAAAATCTGCAGCAAACCAGACCCAAATCTAGTAGGAGAAGAGAAATAATTAAAATCAGAGAAGAAATCAACAGGATTGAATCCAAAAAAACATTACAAAAAATCAGCCAAACGAGGAGCTGGTTCTTTGAAAAAATAAACAAAATTGACACCCCATTGGCCCAACTAACTAAAAAAAGAAAAGACCCAAATCAATAAAATCAGAGATGAAAAAGGAAACGTAACAACAGACACCACAGAAATAAAAAGAATCATCAGAAATTACTACAAGGACTTGTATGCCAGCAAACAGGGAAATCTATCAGAAATGGAGATTCCTGGACACATGCAACGTACCTAAATTGAGCCAGGAAGACATAGAAAACCTAAACAGACCCATAACTGAGACAGAAATTGAAACAGTAATAAAGGCCCTCCCAACAAAGAAAAGCCCAGGACCAGATGGATTCACTGCTGAATTCTACCAGACATTTAAAGAAGAACTAACTCCAATTCTTCCTAAACTATTCAGAACAATCAAAAAAGAGGGAATCCTCCCAAATTTTTTTTATGAAGCCAGCATCACCTTAATTCCTAAGCCAGAAAAGATGCAGCATTGAAAGAGAATTACAGACCAATATCCCTGATGAACATAGATGCAAAAATACTCCATAAAATTCTGGCCAATAGAATGCAACAACACATCAGAAAGATCATCCACCCAGACCAAGTGGGTTTTATCCCTGGTATGCAGGGATGGTTCAATGTTTGCAAAACAATCAATGTGATACACCACATTAACAGACAGCAGAAGAAAAACCATATGATTCTCTCAATAGATGCAGAGAAAGCATTTGATAAAATACAATACCCTTTCATGATGAAAACTCTAAGCAAACTGGGTATGGAAGGAACATTCCTCAATACAATCAAAGCAATATATGAAAAACCCACGGCCAACATCCTATTGAATGGGGAATAGTTGGAAGCGTTTCCACTGAGATCTGGTACCAAACAGGGATGCCCACTCTCACCACTGCTATTCAATATAGTTCTGGAAGTCTTAGAGCTATTAGGCAAGAGAAAGAATTAAAGGGATACAAATTGGGAAGGAAGAACTCAAACTATCCCTCTTTGCAGATGATATGATTCTATATTTAGGGGGCCCAAAGAACTCTACTAAGAGACTCTTAGAACTCATAGAAGAGTTTGGCAAAGTAGCAGGATATAAAATCAATGCACAAAAATCAACAGCCTTTGTATACACAGGCAATGCCACGGCGGAGGAAGAACTTCTAAGATCAATCCCATTCACAATAGCTACAAAAACAATCAAATACTTTGGAATAAACTTAACCAAGGATGTTAAAGATCTCTACGATGAAAATTACAGAACGTTAAAGAAAGAAATAGGATACCAAAAAATGGAAAAATCTTCCATGCTCATGGATTGGAAGAATATTAAAATGTCCATTCTCCCAAAAGCAATTTATAGATTCAATGCAATACCAATCAAAATACCGAAGACATTCTTCTCAGATCTGGAAAAAATTATGCTGAAATTCATATGGAGACACAGAAGACCTCGAATAACTAAAGCAATCTTGTACAACAAAAACAAAGCTGCAGGCATCACAATACCAGATTTCAGGACATACTACAGGGCAGTTGTTATCAAAACAGCATGGTACTAGTACAGAAAAAGATGGATAGACCAATGGAACAGAATAGAAACACTAGAAATCAATCTGAACATCTACAGCCAACTTATTTTTGATCAAGGATCCAAAACCAATCCCTGAAGTAAGGACAGTCTATTCAATAAATGGTGCTGGGGAAAATTGGATTTCCACGTGCAGAAGCATGAGCAAGACCCCTACCTTTCACCTTCTACAAAAATTTACTCCACATGGATTAAAGACTGTAAATCTACGACCTGACACCATCAAATTATTAGAGAGACTGGAGAAACCCTGCAAGATATAGGTACAGACAAAGACTTCTTGGAAAAGACCCCAGAAGCACAGGCAGTCAAAGCCAAAATTAACATTTGGGATTGCATCAAATTGAGAAGTTCCTGTTACTTCAAAAGAAACAGGAAAGTGAAGAGGCAACCGACAGAATGGGAAAAAATATTTGCAAACTATGCAACAGATAAAGGGTTGATAACCAGAATCTGCAAAGAAATCAAGAAACTCCACAACATCAAAACAAACAACCCACTTAAGAGATGGGCCAAGGACCTCAATAGACATTTTTTCAAAAGAGGAAATCCAAATGGCCAACAGACACATGAAAAAATGTTCAAGATCACTAGCCATCAGGGAAATGCAAATCAAAACCACAATGAGGTTTCACCTCACCCCGGTGAGAATGGCTCACATTCAGAAATCTACCAACAACAGATGCTGGAGAGGATTGTGGGGAAAAAGGGACACTAACCCACTGTTGGTGGGGAATGCAAACTGGTTAAAGCCACTATGGAAGTCAGTCTGGAGATTCCTCAGAAACCTGAATATAACCCTACCATATAACTCAGCCATACCACTCCTTGGAATTTACCCAAAGAAAATTAAATTGGCAACAAAAAAGCTGTCCACACATTAATGTTTATTGCAGCTCAATTCACAATAGCTAAGACCTGGAACCAACCCAAATGCCCATCAACAGTAGACTGGATAAAGAAATTATGAGACATGTACTCTATAGAATACTATATAGCAGCCAAAAACAATGAAATCCGGGTCATTTGCAACAAGATGGAGGAATCTGGAAAACATTATGCTGAGTGAATTAAGCCAGTCCCAAAGAGACAAATTTCATATGTTCTCCCTGATCGGTGACAACTAACTGAGCACCAAAGGGGAAACCTGTTGAAGTGACAAATGGGCACTATGAGAGACAGTGACTTGATCAGCTCTTGTCCTGACTGTTGATGCACAATGTAATACTTTGTCTATTTTAGTATTTTTTTTTTGTTGTTCTAGTACTATTGGTTGAACTCTGTAATTAACACACAATTATTCTTAGGTGTTTAAACTTTGACTGAAGAGTGATCCCTGTTAAATATAAGAGTGGGAATAAGAGAGGGAGGAGATGTACAATTTGGGACATGCTCAATCGGACTTGCCCCAAATGGTGGAGTTAGAAACGTGCCAGGGGATTCCAACACAATCCCATCAAGGTGGTATGTACCAATGCCATCTCACTAGTCCAAGTGATCAATTTCAGTTCACAATTAATCACACTGATAGGTCTAAGAGTCAAAGGGATCACACAAACAAGACTAGGGTCTGCTAATACTAACTGATAGAATCAAAAAGGGAGAGAATGATCCATCATGGGAAGTGGGATACACAGCAGACTCATAGAATGGCAGATGTCCTAAATAGCACTCTGGCCTCAGAATCAGCCCTTAAGGCATTCAGATCTGGCTGAAGAGCCCATGAAAGTATTTCAGGCATGGAAAGCCAAGACACTCTGGCAAAAAAAAAAAAAAAAAAGAAGAAGAAGAAGAAGAAGAAGAAGACCTAAATGAAAGATCTCTGTGAGTGAGATCCCAGTGGAAAGAATGGGGCCATCAAAGAAGGAGGTACCTTTCTCTGAAGGGAGGAGAGAACTTCCACTTTGACTATGACCTTGTTGGAATAAGATCAAAGTCGGCGAACTCAAAAGGCTTCCATAGCCTTGGCAACTCATGACAAGAGCCTAGGGAAATTACTGACGCCATAAACAAGAGTGTCAAATTGTTAAGTCAACAACAGGAGTCACTGTGTACTTACGTCCCATGTGGGATCTGTCCTTAATGTGTTGTCCAATGTGACGTAATGCTATAACTAGTACTGAAACAGTATTTTACACTTTGTGTTTCTGTGTGGGTGCAAACTGATGCAATCTTTACTTAATATATACTGAATCGATCTTCTGTATATAAAGATAATTGAAAATGAATCTTGATGTGAATGGAAGGGAGAGGGAGCGGGAGATGGGGGGTGCAGGTGGGAGGGAAGTTATGGGGGGGAAAGCCACTGTAATCCATAAACTGTACTTTGGAAATTTATGTTTACTAAATAAAAATAAACAAATAAACTAAGTAAAAAAAAAAACCCATTCTTGGGAAAATATGAGAGAATGTCATTCAATAAAGTTTAGGGAACAGAATATCCAAGGAAAAGTAGAAACATCCCCAGAAAACACAAAGTTTGCAAAATGTCAGCTATGCAATCCACCAAGAAAGCAACCAGTCCACATTAGAGTGAAATAACAGAAGGCAACCAGAGGGGCTGGATATGAGCGCCGGTTGGAGTCCCAGCTGCTCCACTTCAGATCTCTGCTATGGCCTGGGAAAGCAGTGGAGGATGGTCCAGGTCCTTGGCCCCTGCACCCATGTGGAAGGCCAGGAAGAAGCTTCTGGCTTTGGATCAGCCAAGCCCAGGCCATTGTGGCCATTTGAAGAGTTAAATAGCAGATGTAAGACCTCTCTCTCTCTTTGCCTTTCAAATAAACAAATGTTTTTAAAAAAGAAGGCGGCGGCTCCTAAAAGAAACTTTCAGGAAAATAAAGAAGAATAGAACACAAAGAATAAAGCAGAATGAAAGGCAAAAAATGAGAGACAACTGCAAAAACTCCAGGGAGAAAAGCTGTAATCACAGCACAATACTGAATACGTGGATCTGCAGTAAAAATACTTTTTAATTCCTAATGCAAATGCTTTTTGTTTTCAACTTTTAGATTCCACCTAGACACAAAACATACTAAACAATGAATTCCAGTGAAAGAACAAATGTAACCAATTAAATACGTAAAAGTACACAACAAGCAAATTGAGAAGGAGATTAATATCTATAGTTGGTAAGTCACAATAATGTAGTTTTTTTGGAATTCATTGAAGGAACAATATAGTAAATTCAAAGTAGTTTCCGTAGGAAGGGGAGGAAATGCTGCTTGTTATTAAAAGCCTTTGTAACTTCTGGTTTTTCAAAATCAGAATAAATTATGCTAATGAGAACCAAAAGCATGTACCTTTAAAAGGTATACTGAACACAGATTCTCTTGTATTTCTGACATTGAAGATTTTAGAAACAAATTAATACATTGTACAACACTGACTACAATTATGTATTCAGGGCCTTTAAGAAAAGTTTGTTTTTCTTTCACATAATGATTTAACACTATTAACAGAGCTTCTGTTTTGTTCTTTGTAATAATTTGTGGCTTTCCCCTGGTTGCCAAACTACCATTTTTTTGTACTCTATCAGCAGTATCTGGCTATTGCCCTTACCTGGTAAGCACAGACATAGAACTAGTTTTAAAAACTGTATAAAGCAAGAAGAAATAGTTCTTTAATAACAATCCAGAGATCTTTCTAATGAGTAAAAATACCTATGCGTACATTGTTTATCCCCGATATACAAATATAGGAGTCAGCCGGGGGTAAGAAAAGGAGTCAACATTTTTTGAGCACACAAAATACCAAGCACAGTGGTAAATACCCAAAGTGTTCCAATCTAATCCTTCAAAATAAAAGAGCTGGTAGGCCCACTTCATAGAAGAAATAGAAGGCTAAGCAGCTTGCCAAAGGGCAAGCTGGGTGTGCCTTTCTGTTTGCACTGCCACATGTTGGTACATGGTCCTTTTCCCAGGATAATGCAGATATCTACAGACCAAGTGCTCTCAGGAAGTCCTAAAGCAAGTTTTGTCTTCCTCAATGTCCAGTACACAGTGAAAATGGAAGTGTATCAAATGCACGGGAAAGTTCTCCATTCCTATGAGGTGAGGGTACAGGGAAGGCGAAGACAACAAGGCTGATGGAAGTTGTCTTACACAGATGAGAAAAGACCAACTTAAGACAGTTGCTCAACTACAGGTATGACCTTCAATCTATGAGCTGAATCAAAGAGTCTAAGAACTCAAAAAAAAAAAAAAAAATGGCATGAATACATTGAAGCTATGCATAATGCTGAGATAGGATCATCCCAGAAAGTTGCCAACACTTTCTGCAATGTAATTTTATCAGCAAGATAAATAAAACATGACAGAAAGCAGGATCCTCCCATTCCAGACATTATCAGGTTAAAAATGAAACAATGATTCTATCATTTTCATTATCAGAACAATTCTTTGGTTTAAGTGGGATTGGGCCAGTGGTCATAATATCTTTTTGATGGCTTAAAAGCCTGGACAATTTGGTCCACTTACATGCACAACGCTGGCTAACCAGTCACTTCAACTCCTATTGTTCAATTAACTTGTTAGACCGGTCCGTACAACTCTTTGTGACTCACTAGCTTTAGTAACATGGGAATACTTGCAACGGAGATTCACATCTACTAGAGAGTAGGAAACAATTATAATGAGTACTTATTATTAGGATGGGTGTTTACTAGTTATTCTACTTAATATTCTGATTAATCCTCTAATGTTGGCTACAATTATTCCCAGTTCACAGGAAAGAAAACTGAGGCTAATAAGGGTCAGAGGCAGGATTGAAAGCCAGCGTAGTCTGAGTCCAAAACTACCCTGTCCGCAGCCACCTTTGGAACACAGCTAGACAGAAGTCTATGCTTAACAGAACAGTGGCTCCAAAATGTTAAAGGATGGGTAGTCAGCGGCTGGCGCCGTGGCTCAACAGGCTAATCTCCGCCTTGCAGCGCCGGCACACCGGGTTCTAGTCCCGGTTAGGGCGCCGGATTCTATCCTGGTTGCCCCTCTTCCAGGCCAGATCTCTGCTATGGCCCGGGAAGGCAGTGGAGGATGGCCCAAGTCCTTGGGCCCTGCACCCGCATGGGAGATCAGGAGAAGCACCTGACTCCTGGCTTCGGATCAGCGCAGTGCGCCGGCCACAGGGCGGCGGCCATTGGAGGGTGAACCAACGGCAAAAAGGAAGACCTTTCTCTCTGTCTCTCTCTCTCACTATCCACTCTGCCTGTCAAAAAAAAAAAAAAAAAAAAAAAAAGGATGGGTAGTCATGTAAGTTGAAGTATATCATTCATATCCCTTTGGGAGATTTCAGTTTAAAATGCTTTAGAATGAATATTCCATATATCACTCTGTTTAACACACGATAGGAATCAACACTGTATAATAGTGATTTGCGTATCTTTTGGTCTCAAGATTCTTACACATGCTTTAAAAAATAATTGAAATTGCTCCAAGATCCTTGTTTTTGTGTGTTGTATTTATTGATATTTACCTTATTAAAATTTAAAATAGGAAATTAAAAATAAGAGTCTATGAATACAAATAAAAATTCTATATCACATATAACAGATTTTAGGAAAATAATAATTGAAAAACATCAAGCAAGGAGAGTGTACTATTTTACATTTGTGCAACTTTTCTTAATTAACGTCTTGTTTAGGAGATTCCTCTGTTTCTGTGTACAATTTACTGTGCTAGGTAGTATGTATGTGACAAAACTTAAGACTTCATATAGATATGTGTAGAAAAAAATATTTAAGTATCCTTTCAGATAATTCTGACATTATTTTCAGAAAATACATCAAACCTCAACAAGTAGTAACTGCGTAAAAGTTACTTTCAACATGCGATCTGTGGTCATTCAGAGAGCAAACCGTGGTTGGAAGATCTCTCTCTGCCCCTCTCCCTTCTTCTCTGTCACTTTACGTTTCAAATAAATAAATCTTTAAGAAAATCAGTAGTGCTTTGTGGTGTATAACATCTACATTGATCAATATTATTTATTGGTTTGATATGTTATATAAATTTTCCAAATTTATCACATTTCATTTATAAAATAGCTTTTTTTCCCCCAAAAAAACCTTTTATTTAATGAGTACAAATTTCGTAAGTACAACTTTAGGAATATTGTGATTCTTTCCACAATACCCACCCTCCAACTCCCACACTACCTTCTCCTCCCTGTCCCATTCCCAGTCCCATTCTCCATTAAGATTCATTTTCAATTAACTTTATACACATAAGACTAATTCTATGTAAAGATTTCAACAAGTTGTGCACGTGCACACATACACACACACACAGTTTGAGAACAAGTTTTACAGTTAATTCTCATAATACAACTCATTGAGGACAGAGGTCCTGCATGGGAAGTAAGAACACAGTGAATCCTGTTGTTCATTTAACAATTAACACTCTTATGTATGACCTCAGTGATCACCCGAGGCTCTTGGCATGAGCTGCCAAGGCTCTGGAAGCCTTCTGAATCACAAATTCCCTCAGTATTTATATAAGGCCATAAGCAGAGTGGAAGCTCTCACCTCCATTCAGAGAAAAGTACCTCCTTCTTTGATGACCACTTCTTTCCAATGGGGTCTCACACACAGAATTCAACAAATAGTATAAGAAAAAAACCTGTTACTCAACAGTCAAGACAAGGGCTGTTCAAGTCACTGCTTCTCAAAGTGTCAATTTCACTTCTACAGATTGCCATTTAAGTGCTATACTAATTACCACAGATCAGGGAGAACATATGGTATCTGTTCCTTTGGGACTGGCTTATTTCACTAAGTATGATGTTTTCCAATTTCACCCATTTTGTTGCAAATGACCAATTTCATTTTTTTTTTTTTACCTCTGTGTAGTATTTCATAGAGTACATATCCCATAATTTCTGTATCGAGTCTTCAGTTGGATGGGCATCTGGGTTGATTCCACATCTTAGCTACTGTGAATTGAGCTGCAATAAACATGGGGGTACAGGTAATTCTTTCATATGCTGATTTCATTTCCCTTGTGTAAATTCCCAGGAGTGGGATGGCTGGATCATATGGTAGCTATATATTCAAATTTCTGAGGTATCTCCAAACTGTCTTCTATAGTGGTTTTACCAGTTTACATTCCAACCAGCAGTGGATTAGGGTAGCTTTGTCCCTACTTCCTTGCCAGCATTTGTTGTTTATTGATTTGTGTATGAAAGCCACTCTAACTGGGGTGGTTTGGATTTATATTTCCCTGACAGCTAGTGACCCTGAACATTTTTTCATGTGTCTGTTGGTCATTTGGATTTCCTCTTTTGAAAAATGCCTGTTTAAGTCCAAGGCCCATTTCATCACTGGGCTGTTTCTTTTGTTGTTGTGGAGTTTCTTGATTTCTTTATATGTTCTGGTTATAAATCCTTTATCAGTTCCATAGTTTGCAAGTAATTTCTCCCATTCTGTCAGTTGCCTCTTCACTTTCCTGAATGTTTCTTTTGCAATACAGAAGCTTCTCAATTTGATGTAATCCCATTTGTTAATTTTGGCTTTGATTGCCTATGCCTCTGGGGTCTTTTCCAAGAACTCTGCCTGCGCCAATGTCTTGCAGGGTTTCTCCAATGTTTCTGAATAATTTGATCATAACAGGATGTAGACTTTGGTCTTTAATTCATTTGGAATGGATTTTTGTGTAAGGTATAAGGTAGGAGTTCTGCTTCAGACTTCCACATGTGAAAATCCAGTTTTCCCAGCACCATTTGTTGAAGTGACTGTCCTTGCTCCAAGGATTAGTCTTATCTCCTAGGTCAAATATAAGTTGATTTCTAGCATTTCTATTCTGTTTCATTGGTCTATCCATCTGATTTTGTACCAGTACCAGAATGTTTTAACTGCCATGGAGTATGTCTCGAGATCTGGTATTGTGATGCCTCTGGCTTTGTTTTTGTTGTATAAGATTGCTTTAGCTATTCAAGTTCTCCTGTGTTTCCATATGAATTTCAGCATCATTTTTTTCTAGATCTGAGAAGAATGTCTTTGGTATTTTGAATGGTGCTGCATTGAATCTGTAAATTGCTTTTGGAAGTAAGGACATTTTGTTGATATTGATTCTTCCAATCCATTAATGTGGAAGATATTTCCTTTTTTTTTTTTTTTTCTGTATCTTCTTCCACTTCTTTCTTTAATGTATTGTAATTCTCATTATAGAGATCTTTGACATCCTTGGTTAAATTTATTCCAACATATTTGATTTTTTTGGTAGTTATGGTGAATGGGATTGATCTTAGAAGTTCTTTCTCAGCCATGGCATTGTCTGGGTATACAAAGGCTGCTGATTTTTGTGCACTGATTTTATATCCTGCTACTTTATCAAACTCTTCTATAAGTTCCAATAGTCTATTTGTGCAATCTTTTGGATCCCCATATATAGAATCACATCATCTGCAAATAATGGATAGTTTGACTTCCTTTTTCCCAATTTGAATCTCTTTGATTTTTTTTTTTTTTTTCCTTGCCTAACAGCTCTGGCTAAAGTTTCCAGAATTATATTGAATAGCAACAGTCTGGAACCTTGTCTGGTTCCAGATCTCAGTGGGAATGCTTCCAACTTTTTCTTTTTTAAAAAAAGATTTATTTATTTAGAATTACATAGAGAGAGGAGATAGATTTCTTCCATCTGCTGGTTCACTCCCCAGTTGGCCACAACCACTAGAGTTGCGCCAATCCAAAGCCAGGAGCCAGGAGCCAGGAGTATCTTCCACGTCTCCCATGCAGGTACAAGGGCCCAAGGACTTGGGCCATCTTCCACTGTTTTCCCAGGCTATAGCAGAGAGCTGGATCGGAAGTGAAGCAGCCGGGACTAGAACCAGAACCCATATGGGATGCCGGCACTTCAGGCCAGGAAGTTAACCCACTGCACCACAGCGCTGGCCCTCCAACTTTTTCCCATTCAATAGCCATAGGTTTGTCATAAAGTGCCTTGATGTGTTGAGGAATGTTCCTTCTATACCCAATTTGCTTAGTTTTCATCATGAAAGGGTGTTGCATTTTATCGAATGCTTTTTCTGCATCTTTTGAGATAATCCTATGGTTTTTGTTCTTCAGTTTGTTAATGTGATGTATCACATTGATTGATTTGTGAATGTTTACTTATCTCTGCATACCATGGATAAATTCCACTTGGTTGGGGTGAATTATCTTTCTGATGTGCTCAATCTGAAAGAATTTTGTTGAGGATTTTTGTGTCTATGTTCATCAGAAAAACTGATCTGCAGTTCACTTTCTCTGTTGCATCTTTTCTGGGTTTAGGAGTTAAGGTGATGCTGGCTTCATAGAGTTTGGGAGGATTGCCTCCCTTTCAGCTGTTTTGAATAACTTGAAGAGAATTGTAGTTAGTTCATCTTTAATGTCTGGTAGAATTCAGCAGTGAAGTCATCTGGCCTTGGACTTTTCCCTCTTGGTAATGAGTCTGTTTAGGTTTTCTATGTTTTCATGACTCAACATAGGTAGGTTGTATGTGTCCAGGAATCTATCAGTTTATTCTAGGTTTCCCTATTTGTTGGCATACAGTTCTTCATAGTAATTACTGATGATTCATTTTATTGCTATAGAAATAAATGGAAAGATGCCATTTCCTTTTTCATCTCTAATTTTATTGATTTAGGTCTTCTCTCTCTAGTTATCTGGGCCAATGATGTGTCAATTCTGTTTATTTTTCAAAAACCCAGCTCTTTGTTCTGCTGATTTTTTTGTATTTTTTGTTGTTTCAATATCATTGATTTCTTCTCTAATTTTAGTTATTTCTTTTCTCCTACTAGCTTTGGGTTTGATTTGCTGTTGTTTTTCTAGATCCTTGAGATTCACTGATAGCTCATTTATTTGGTGCCTTTCCAATTTCTTTTTGTAGGCACTAATTACTATAAACTTTCCTCTTAACACTGCTTTTGCTGTATCCCATAAGTTTTGATATCTTGTATTGTCATCTTCATTTGTTTCCAGAAATTTTTTTATTTCTCTTTTGATTTTTTCAATGACCCACTGTTCATTCAGGACCATGCTATCAGTCTCCATCTGTCTATATATGTTCTAGTGATTCCTGAGCTGCAGATTTCAAGCTTCATTGCATTGTGGTATGAGAAGATGCGTTATATGATTTCAATTTTTTTAATTTGCTGAGACTTGCTTTATGGCCTAGCGTGTAGTTAATCCTAGAGAAAGTTCTATGCACTGGTGTGAAGAATGTGTATTCTTCAATGTAGGATGAAAAGTTCTATTGATATCTGTTAGGTCCATTTGATCTATAGTGACAATTAACTCTGCTGCTTCCTTGCTGATCTTCTGTCTCTCTGATCTGTCCATTACTGAAAGTGGGATATTGAAATCCCTCATTATTATTGTATTTGAGTCTATGTCTCCCTTTCAATCTCTTACCATTTCTTTGAAACAGCCAGGTGCCTGTAATTAGGTGCATATATAGTAGTTAACATCTTCCTTTTGAATAAATCCCTTAACCATTACATAGTGCCCTTCTTTGTCTCTCTTAACAGCTTGTGTGTTAAATTTTCTTTTGTCTGATATTAGGATGGCTACACCAGCTCTTTTGGTTTCTGTTAGCACAGAATATCTTTTTCTATCTTTTCGCTTTCAGTCTGCATGCATTTTGTTGGGCAGATGTGTTTCTTGTAGGCAGCAAATAGATGGGTTTTGTTTGTTAAACCATTCAGCCAGTCTGTGTCTTTTAACTAGAGAGTTGAGGTCATTTACATTCAAGGCGACTACTGGTAAGTAACAACTTTGCCCTGACATTTTCCCATAAATATTCCTATTTTTTTTACTTTATATTTCCTTTGTAATTTTACTGGGAATTTTCCTTCCTTCACCTTCTTCCATAGTGTTGACCATGTTTCTGTGTTTAGCATATCCTTAAGCTTCTTTTGCAGGGCTGTATGGGTGGTGACAAATTCTTTCAATTTCTGTTTGTCATGGCAGGTCTTTATTTCACCTTTGTTCATAAATGAGAGCTTTGCAGGATATAGTATTCTGGATTGACAGTTCTTTTAAGACTTAGAATATATCTCACCATTCTCTCTTAGCCTGTAGGGTTTCTGATGAGAAGTCTGCTATGAGTCTAATTGGAGATCCTCTGAAAGTAATCTGGTATTTTGTGTACATTTTAGAACCTTCTCTTTATGTTTTGAGAGTTTGATTACAATGTGTCATGTTGAAGATCTTTTCTGGTCATGTCTATTAGGAGTTCTATGTGCTTCCAATAATTGGATGTCCCTTTCTCAAAATTGCAGAAATTTTCTGTTATTATTTCACTAAAAAGGCCTTCTAATCCCTTCTCTCTTTCCATGCTTTTAGGAACTCCTAGAACCCATATGTTGGGTCATTTGATAGTACCCTGTAATTTCCCAACAGTGTTCTTTAGTTTTCTAATTTCTTCTTATGCTTGGTCTGATTGTATAATTTCCTGTGCTTTGTCTTCTAAGTTGGATATTCTTTTTTCTGCTTCACTGGTTCTCTTGTTAAGGCTTTCCACTGCATGTTTTATTTGTTCCATTGAATTCTTCATTTCCAAGAATTCACTCTGATTTCTCCTTCGGATCTCAATTTTGTGGGAGAAATTTTCTTTCATGTCATGTATGGATTTCATTAGTTCATGCATGTACTTCTGATTACTTCTAAGTAATCCTATGATCAATGTTCTGAATTGCATTTCTGGCATTTCTTCAATCTCAACATCTGTACAATCTAGTACTGAAGTGTTGTTTTCTTCTGGGAGGGGTCATGTTATCTTCCTTATTCTTGTTTCTTGAATCGGTCATTTATAGAGATATTCCTTGGTTTCTTTGTTTTTAGACTGTAGGGTTTTATCTTTGGACTGAGTCTGTGTGGATTAGCTACTGTCTGCTTTCAGGGAATACCTAGAGGCATGTGGTGGGTGTGGCCAGGGAGCTCTGTTCAGTGCTCCAGAGTGAAGGGCGTGTCTGAGGTGATACACACCTAGGTTTGGCATGGCAAATTTTTTTTTTTCTTATCAGAGGGGAGGTTTATTCTCAGTTGGTGTAGACTCAGCTTCGCTCTTCTCAAAGGAGACCAGTGCCTGGGTACTAGCCCCAGTGGGTTTATTATTCGTCCACTCAGCCACAAGCACCACACAAAGGATCTGTGCAGTCCTCAATATAAGCTCAAACTCCCCATCAATATCCCTCACCAGGTAACCAGGGAGACCTGACTGTGTGCAGCCTCCCACAGTGACTGCCCAAAGTCTCAGCCACACTATGAGTCCTCCCATGCAGCCTCAATGTTTTCAGTCTCAGCACACAAGCCTCCCACAGTCATGAGCACCCAGTCCCCTGTCTATTCTCCCCACCAGACTCAGAAGTCTCTACTTGGCTGGTTGCTGGGCACAGACACAAGCTGGCATAGCTGTTACATATATCCAAAATGGCTCCTGCTCTATGTCAGCTTGTTATAGGACACCATTGCAGGGTGATCAGGGAAAGAGAAAACATACCCCCCCCCCCTTGTTTTTTCTCCTCTACTTTGGCAAGTACACTATCCTCCATGGGGCACCAACCTGGATTCCCTCTAGGCTCTTTTGAACAGTGCCTTGGGCTGCTGCAGTCTGGTCTCACATCCCTCCCCAATGCTGGTGCAGAAGCTCTTGGCTGCTGGGGTCCTGAGTTGTGCTCATCCACACCCTCCATGTAGGTCTACTGTGTCCCTCCAATTTGTGTAGTTTCCTCTGCTGTTCTCTCCCTAACTCTTCCCTGTAAATGCCCTCTTTCCACTTTTTAAAAAATATCATCTCCTAGACTAGAGCAGCATGTTCCCTCCCTACTCTACCATCTTAATCCAATCCTCCAAAATAGACTTTAAAAATAACATTTGTTAACATCACCAGTGATCCCTTCAGAAAAGTTATTATATACAGGAAGCAATCAAACACCATGGCAAATAAAAATTTTCTAAAGTTCTAACTCTCACCAGAAAGCCTGAATTTTATTTATTTATTTATTCACAACAAAAGGTATCAACTGTTTCCTTGGCATGACAGGCATACTTTTATTTGTTTATTTATTTATTTACTTTGACAAGCAGAGTGGACAGTGAGAGAGAGAGACAGAGAGAAAGGTCTTCCTTTTCCATTGGTACACCCTCCAAAGGCTGCTGCGGCCGGTGTACCACACTAATCCAAAGCCAGGAGCCAGGTGCTTCTCCTGGTCTCCCATGCGGGTGCAGGGCCCAAGGACTTGGGCCATCCTCCACTGCACTCCTGGGCCACAGCAGAGAGCTGGACTGGAGGAGCAACTGGGACAGAATCTGGCACCCAGACCAGGACTAGAGCCCGGGGTGCCGGCACCGCAGGTGGAGCATTAGCCTAGTGAGCCTCGGCGCCCGGCCTTTTTTTTTTTTTTTTTTTTTAAGATTTATTTATTTGAAAGGCAGAGTTACATTTGGTTCACTCCCCAAATGGCCACAACAGGAAGGACTGGGCCAGGCCAGAGCCAGTAGCTTCATCCAGGTTTCCCATGTGGCTCCAGAGGCCCAAGCACTTGGGCCATCTTCTGCTTCTTTCTCAGCTGTATTACAAAGGAGCTGGATGGGAAGTGAAGCAGCTGGGACTCGAAAAGGTGCCCATATGGGATGCTGGCATCACAGGTAGCATCTTAACCCATTATACCACAACTCCAGTGCCACTTCCTTCATTTTCAAGAATATTTTGTCCAGGGGTTGGCACTGTCACACAGCAGGTAAAGCCACCTACAACACCAGTATCCTAATGGGCGCTGGTTTGTGTTCTGGATGTTCCACTTCTGAAGCAGCTCCCTGCAGATGGCCTGGGAAGAGCAGTGGAACAGGCCCATGTATTTGGGCTCCTGACACCCACATGGGAAACTCAGATGAAGTTCCTGGCTTGCAGTCATCTGGGAAGTGAACCAGCGGATAAAAGATCCATCAATCTCTCTCTCTCTTTCAAATAAATAAAAATAAATAATAAATCTTTTAAAAAAAAAAAAAAGTATCTGTAAAGGGAACAAATCCACACGCTCTGCTTCCATACAAGTAACTTGCCAAATGAGGCCATATTCAGATTTTTCTGAAGCTGGTTATCTGGAATATTGTATGATACAGTTCTACTTTAAAGGGCTAACATGGGCTCAAAACAATTTTTTAAAAATACGTAAGCCAAACAAAACACTTGGACCACCTATCTGCACATTCTGTTCCATAATATATTCTATAATACTAGAAAAATGGAAACAAAATAAATGGCAAAACTGCAATAATGTCCTCTAGCAAGCAGATTTAAGGGCAAGGTGGAAAAGGCAAAACCACACTTCATGAAAGATAATCACATATATAGGCATCATATTAACTGTCCTATTTATATAATAGTCTTTCAGAGTTCCAGGTATGACTTTGAATGCACAGTAAAAACTCAAACCATCAATGGATTTTTATATAACAGCTTTATAAAAGATCTTGTTATCTGGCAAAGCAACTAAAGGTTCTGAGACAAATGAATAGTAAAACAGAGAAAATAATTACTAAAAAAGTGCTTGATCTCATTCTTCACTATTGTGTCAGATACAGTCCTTAAACACATATTATAGTTGTATAAATTCTAAAATGTTTCTCCCCTTCTTCAATAAATCAAGCCTTCTCCTGTTTCAGGGCCTTTGCACTTGCTGTATGCTCAGTAAGTTTTCCTCAGACCTTTTCTTGGCTGGTTTCTGTCATTCAGGTCTCAGCTGAAATGTCATGATCTCAGAGTCCTATCTCAAGGATCCTCCTGATAACTTACTTGTTATTAGTGTCTCCCAAAAGAATGAGACTCCAAAGAGGGAAGGCCTCTTACATTTCTAGCACCAGAACAACTCCTGATGAACATTTTCAATATAAATGTATTGGCTGGATGAATAACTGAGCAAAGTGTTACTCCTGGATCAGCTTTGCTGTCTCTCTTCACTCCTACAAAGATCAATAGTCCTCAAGTATAGCTCCCAATAATTTTACTATATTACACAGAACAAACTTCTGAATCTAACATTGAAGGCTTTTTGTAAAAGAACCCCAAATTTCCTATGGCCAATCTAGGCTGGGCTCTTCTACCACCCTGTTTGGCTTTTCCCTCTCGTGATATCATACTCTAGCCCATATTTGCTTATGAAAATCCACACCCCCCCCCCACTTCAAGACCCAGCTTAAGACTCTCTTTCTACCTGCAACAATTTCTATCCCTCTTACTCTGCAACCAAATGATCATTTCTTTCTTTATACCAGTATTCCAACTCCTACCACTTGAGTTAAGTCATCTGTGCAATCACGTTAGCCACACCACCTGCTCCTTGTCCCCAACCCCCTCCAATAAGCTCTCTGGGGGAAGGGACTATCACTTACACTAGAATCTACTGTAAGGTCTCACAATGTCCATTGTACATGGTAGGCACTTAATATCTGCTGACAACTTTTTCTCCATTGCATAATGGCAAAGAGGACAGGGGCATACACCCAAGCGCAGTCCCTCCAAAATGGCTTAATATCCTTTCTGTTCCCAACAAGGAGTATGGTTGGCTCTATAGACAAACTAACATCTAATACCTTGCTTTGTTATACAAAAAAAAGTTTCATTTAAATACTTAGCACAATCCAACAAACAAGCAGGTAACTCATATCCATTACTAATTCATGATCCATGTTTGCATTCTGAAATGATTTGCTTTTCCTTAGAAACCAATTCAACTGCTAATTCCCTTCTAAACTTAGGTCTACTTAAATGACAACCTCACCAACCCTTCTGAATTACTTGACAGTTGTATTTTTTTTAAGTGTTATCTATATAAGAGGCAGAGACAGAGCACACACAGGAGCGAGCATGTTCCCCCATCAACTGGTTCTCTGCTCAAAAGCCCACATCTGCCAGGGCTGGGCCAGGCCCAAATCAGAAGCCAGAAAGCAATCCAGGTCTCCCACCTGGGTGGCAAGAACCCAGCTATTTGAGCCATCACACTTCAGGGTCTGCATTGGGAGGAATCTAGAGTCAGGAGTAAGAGCTGGAACTTGAACCCAGCCACTCCAATGTGAGACATAGGCATCTCAACTACTAGGCTAAATGTCCACTCCCTTATCAGATGTTTCAGACCAAGTATCTTATCTCACATTTACTATATTTCTTAATTATCCCAAAACCTTTAATTGCTTATTGCTTTGTTTACCCAACGCAAATGATCTTTGATTTCAAGATCACGTTGCTGCAGGTCAATATCACATTGCTTGCTTCCTTTCTCCTCCAATGATTTTACTTAAACACTCCTATGTAAATAAACAGGTATTCTCTTGGTTATTTTCTTATTTTAACTCAAGCCCTTATCCTTAAGTTCCATTTCACATTTCAAACACCTTCCTACCTCACTGAAGGTAAGCTCTCCAAGACTTCCCACAACAATATATCCTTAAGTAAAATAAATCATCTATGTGTTGTAAGGATGATAAATGATGTATATTATTTCACAGAACACCTCAAAAATAAGAAATGCATAAAATTTATCACAGAAGAATTACTATAGCTAAATAAAAACATCAGACTTTTCTCGAGCCAATATTATAAATCAGGCACTAAAATACAGAAACATTAGAATCATAAAAAGTGTGTGAAGTAATGCATATACTATTGGCTCAGTTTAGCTGTTATAATTCAAAACATGCTATACTTGATAAATACACACAATTTTTACTTATAAATTTAAATATAGGAATAACAAAAATAAAAATGGACATAAAAATATTAGACAAGTACCAGATAAGTATTACTTTCCTTTCAATACGTGTATTTGTAAAGAAATATAAAAACCATATATTTCTCAATGCAAAGAAAAACTAATGTCTCAAAGTTCAAATATGTTATATGAAGATACTTCAAAAAGTCTGTGGAAAACGCAATTAAAAGTTTATAGTTACCGGCCGCCCGCGCTGAGCACACTAGGTTAAGGCTCTGCCTGTGGCACCAGTATCCCATATGGGCACCTGTTAAAGAGTCCCAGCTGTTCCATTTCTGATCCACCTCCCTGCTATGTCCTGGGAAAGCAGTGGAAGATGGCCCAAGTGCTTGGGGCCCTGCACCCACTTGGGAGATCCAGAAGAAGGTCCTGGCTCCTGATTTCACATCAGCTCAGCTCTGGCTATTGTAGCCATTTGGGGAGTGAACCAGTGGATGGAAGACCTCTCTGTCTCTCCCTCTGTCTATAAATCTGCCTTTCAAATAAATAAATCTTTAAAAAAGATAGTTTATAATTACAAAAATGTTTTGAAAACTGCATAATTTTCTCATAATATGCATCTTTCATAACTTTTCTCTTTTTTAATTCAAGAGGCAGAGAAACAGTGAGTGAGAGAAGAGCTCCCTTCCACTGGTTCACTTTCCAAATACCTGCAATGGTCAGGACTGACCCATCTGCCAGGAACTCAATCCAGGAACATAATTACCTGCGTCGTCATCAATGCTTCCTAGGCTTTGCATTATTAGGAAGCTGGAGTTAGGAAAGGAGCTGGGTTTCAAACCCAGATACCTCCATATAACATGGGGGTGTCACAAGTGGCATCTTAATCACTAGACCACAAATGACCAACCCTCCAAGAACCCTCTGAGAATCCCTCATACATAGATCCTTCCCCCTACTAATATCATAGAAATGCATCCAAAAAATCCACCATCACAATACAGTCTACTGCTATAGGACCGACAAGCTTTTTTTTTTTTAAACAGGCAGTTAGACAGTGAGAGAGATACAGAGAGAGACAAAGGTCTTCCTTTTCCGTTGGTTCACCCCCCCCAAATGGCCGCTACGGCCAGCGCACTGCACCAACCCGAAGCCAGGAGCCAGGTGCTTCCTCCTGGTCTCCCATGTGGGTGCAGGGCCCAAGCACTTGGGTCATCCTCCATGGCCTACCCAGGGCCACAGCAGAGAGCTGGACTGGAAAAGGAGCAACCGGGACAGAATCCGGCGCCCCGACCGGGACTAGAACACAGGGTGCCGGCGCCGCAGGCAGAGGATTAGCCAAGTGAGCCGTGACACCGGCCAGGACCTAGAAGCTTCTTAACATTTGGAACACAAATTTTATCCTATCTGCTAAGGAAAAGAGTAAGAAACAATGTGTTCAGTCAAATCAACAACATAAAAGAGGACTGAGGCAGCTTTTTAAAGCTTATGGAGTTCTTGACTGAACTTCTGGAAAGCACATGTAAACAGATTCCCCTCAGCAGTACCTGGTGTCTAACTCTTCAGCGATAAATTCTACCTGCTTTCAGCAAAATAAGCTCCTACTGGCAGTCTCCTATGGTAAGAGTAATACATAAACACCAATACATTTTACTACTTATCATCAGTTCACAGTCATTAGTTATCTCAATGATGAAACATTTCTGATAGCCTTAAACAAAAGGACTTTGATGTCAAAAATGATATAACTAGGTTGATCAATCCAAGTTCCAAATTATCAGCTTAAATAAGACTTTTTATTATCTACATTAGTAACAAAAGACCTTTTGAAAAAAAAAGAAAATGGAGGCCGGCACTGTAGCATAGTGAATAAAGCAGTGTTGGCATCCCATTTGGGCACCGGTTCAAGTCCCAGCTGCTCCACTTCCAATCCAGCCCTCTGTTAAGGCCTGGGAAAGCAGCAGAAGATGGCCCAAGTCCTTGGGCCCCTGCACCCACATGGGAGATCCAGGAGAAGCTCCTGGCTCCTGGTTTCAGATAGGCCCAGCTCTGGCCATTGCAGTCATTTGGAGTGAACCAGCAGATGGAAGCTTCCCCTGCCCCCACCTCTGCCTCTCTGTAACTCTGCCTTTCAAATAAATAAATCTTTTAAAAAATAAAGAAAATGAAATACAGACTAAAGAAGAAAAATCACAAAAATGAAGAAATGGTTTGAAAAATGATACAAACCATCTAAATCTTAAGCTTAAAATATTATTGTCTGCCTTTTAGAAATACTGTTGGAATACAGGCATGGTCCAGTAAATAAATCTGGTCTATAACCTACACTTAAGAGTGGCCATAAAATTTACATGTAAACTAAGACATTTGTAACCGTGGAAAGGGGCATTATTTATAATTATGCATGGCCAGAGGCATAAGCCAGGATTCTCCTAGGCAAATATAGACTTGTAATTGCCTAAGACTCCACTGAATGTAAGTGATCCAATTTAACCTCTAAGGTGCATAAGGTAACATGAAAAGCCAACTCTTACAGTCTCCTCCCTTACAATAGGGCAAATAAAATACTGTTTGGATTCAGGAGTGGTTTTCTGAGGAACCAGTTATGAGTAATCAAACCAGTTTTCTTACACAGAAGCCTGACTATTCCAAAGCCATAGCACCTCTGAGTCCAGAAAAGAAAAAAATAATTTTTTTAAAAATAAAAGTTTATATTAAGACGTTCAAACACAGTGAGCCAGACATCATTCTAAGCCCGATATAGTCATTTAACCCTTTCAAGAGCCCAGAAAGCCAGGGACCTTTACCCGCATTTTAAGCACACAGAGTTCCAGCAAGCCCACCATGGTCACAGTAAGCAGTGAAGTTGAAGACTCCACAATGTGTTCTACCCACTGCACTGTGTGGCCATCACTGCTCCTTCAGCAAGAGAAGCAAGAACCCCTGAGAAGAAACAAGACTTTACAAACGGACACAACAGAGTGGTGTGTGGAAGGGGTGCAGCCAGCAAGCACAATTAGGGTTAAACAGAATCACACACCTAGGAGGTAATCTCGGGTGTATTTGTTGCCAGTGGTCAGGCAGCAGCAAACAGGGACCTGGGAAATCACCTATGATGAAGGGAAGCCCATTTATTCCACTGTTAGGATAATGCACTAACCTGTGCTATTACACAGGTTATTATAGGGTGAGAATGCTGACAAAAGAGATGACTGTTAGGATAATAACTTTAATTATGTGCACAAAATGTGTCAGGTACTATCCAGGCTCAGCAGCACACCAACTCATCCAATCACCCTAACAACCCTGTGAGGTAGGTACTGAGTTACAGATGAGGAAAGTGGCCTTGGGGAGGGCATTTGCACAGTGGTTAAGAAGCCTCTTGGGATGCCTGCATCCGTATCAAGGTGCCTGAGTTCCGGTATCAGCTCTGGTCCTGACTCCAGCGTCCTACTATTGTGTACCCTGAGAGGCAGCAGGTGAGCACTCAAGTAGTTTGGTCCCTACTATGCCCCCACATGGAAGACTCAGACTGAGTTTCTGGCTCCTAACTTCAACCCGGCCGAGCCTCCACTTTTTGTAGGTATTCTGGGAGTGATCTAAAGGAGGTGAGCTCTTTTTTTCTCTCTTTGTCTCTCAAATACATAAGTAAAAAAAAAAATTAAAAAAGAAAATTGAGCCTCAAGAGCACACTACAGAACTTAGACTGAAACCAGGCTCTTCCTTATGTGACTTTATAAGGGTCACATTCGAGCAGTGGCTGCATTCATATAAACTGTATCATAACACAGTTCTACTATGTTATAGGATAAAACAAGAGTTGTTAAGTTCTTGGTGGGTAGGTCTCAGAACCCAAATTATGATACATGGTTGCACTATGAATATAACTGTCCTATATCTCAGGTTTCCTAAAAAAAGAAAAGTTTGGATCTAAGATTCCTTCTAATGTATAGATTTCTTTGAATGCTAATTTCATATCAATTCTATAATTAAAACACAAAACTATTCTCTGAAAATATCCTTTAAAAATCTGTTTCTGCAAAGGTACCAGATACAGCTTGCTAGATATGACTCCTTTAAATAAAATGATACAGAAGTATAATTAAACAGGAATTGTTATGGGGATCAAATATACAAGGAGTTAAATTCATGGACAGAAATTTATGTAAGAATAATTACGCTACTTGTTAAACTCCATCCTATAAATCTGCCTCCAAAGGAACAGTATTTGTTATGAAATTTAATATCAATGGTAAGTGTTTGGCCTAGCAGTTAATATGCCAGTCAGGGCACCCATGTCCTGTATGGAGTACCTCAGTTCCATCCTAGGATCCACTCCTGGCTCTATCGTCCTGTTTGCATGGGCCCTGAGAGGCAGTAGTAATGGCTCAAATGGTTGAGTCCCTGCCTCTCGTATGAGAGACCTGGGTTGACTTTCCAGCTCCTATCGCAAGCATTTAAGGAGTGACCAAGCAGAAGGGATCTCTCTTCCTCTTACTCTCTCAAAAATAAATAAATAAATAATCCTGTAGATGTGAAAACAAAAAAAAAGAAATTCAAATATCAGTATTTGTATTTTGTAACTGCTTTATCATATTTTGTGTTAAATACTTGATAACGAAAAACTTTCTGTACTCTAATTTTTTATTATGTTAGAATTAATTTTATTCCCTGTTAGAACAGTACCAAATTACTCCAAAAAATTTGAAAACCATTTAGTTTCCCACATTTGTTTTATAACCTTTTAGAAACTAACCCACAGAATAAAAAAACAGTCCTAAAACTAGATGTACCTTACCAAAAAACAGCCCAAAAAACAAAAACAGTAATATATATATAATCAAACAACTAATATAAGCCCATGATACTACCTTAAAGACACACTGACAAATTATACATAGATGTCAAATGTTCCTAGGCATTTTATTCAATTAAAAGTGCTATAGCACCTGCAGGAGTTAGGATGCTCCATGGCTAGTCCCCTCAATCTGCTGGGGTTTATTGGTGTCTTCCCTCTGAGTCTCTAACTGCAGGCTACAATAATTTTAACATAAAGGTGGCTCACAGTTTTGCTGAAGACTTTCTCATTTTTGCTTGCTTACTTATCATGATCCAGTAGGATGATGCTTTACATTCAGTAGATGCTTCATGAACACAAACATCACTGAACATTTTCCATTCCCAACTCACGATGTTAAAAACAAAGAAAAAAGGGACCAGCGCCGTGGCTCACTTGGTTAATCCTCTGCCTGTGGCGCCAGTATCCCATATGGTCGCCGGTTCTAGTCCCGGTTGCTCCTCTTTCTGGCCAGCTCTCTGCTGTGGCCCGGGAAGGCAGTGGAGGATGGCCGAAATGTTTGGGTGCCTGCACCCGCATGGGAGACCAGGAAGAGGCACCTGGCTCCTGGCTTCGGATCAGCGGCCATTTGGGAGGTGAACCAATGGAAGGAAGACCTTTCTCTCTCTCTCTCTCTCTCTCTCACTAACTCTGTTAAATAAATAAATAAATAAATAAAAACAAAGAAAAAAAGCTGCAAGATTTTCCAAAAGCTTTATTCTTTCAAGGGGAGTAAAGGCAGTACTAGCTAACAGCTATATAATCACTGTTCCAAGTACAGGCACCATTCCAGGTACTTTACAAATTCATTTAGTCCTAAAAGCATTCCTACAAGGCAAGTGCAATATTATTCTCAATACGCAGATGAAAAACTAATGCCCAGAGAAACTAAGATCCCAAACAGTTCTTGGTGGTAACAACTCCCAAGAATTAACCTGTAACTTTAAAATTCTATCAAAGATTTTTAGCTGAAGAGGGAATACACAATAAAAATGACAGTGGTACATACTTAAGACAATTCTCAAAATGACCTTAAACAATAGACATTGTTATTTTATTTTATAATCAAAATAATGGTGGGCAGAATAGAAAGTTCTTGCCCAAGGTCACAGACTAGCAATCAGTAGGGTCAAGATATGAACTTGGTTCTGTGTAACTACAAAGCCTGACTTTTTTCCCTCTGCCAGGGTTTCCCAAACCAGACACATGCATACCACCTTCACATATCCTTCAATGTCCTAGGACTACTTGAACTATTATATTCTTATTTTTTCTTCTTTAAATCAAGACATTTTTTTAAAAGTTAATAAAATTACCTTAAAAGAAACTTTGCATCACAATATAAATGAAAAAATAGTACCACTGAAAAAAAGATACGAGATAAAAAGTACTAAATTAAAACCAAACTGTCACTTATTTCAGCTACATACCACTGTTTGCTATATGTGCTACAGTAATCTGTAGTAGAAAGATGTTACAAACCTAACAGCACTAACCTGAAACTTTCCCCTTAAATAACAGGATTTCAAAAATTAAAAAGGGATTAGCTTTATCACTATGTGCTAACACCTCTTGTTGAGAACATGCTCCCTAATTTGGGAAACAAAACCTCGACTACTCTGCTGCCTTTCCTTGTTTCAAGAACACAGACCTGTTTGCAGTCTTTCTTGGATTCTCAACATTTTAGAGAACACGCCAACATAACAAGATAAACATAACTATATGAGGGATCTTCAAAAACGTCTCAGAAAATGCATATAATGAAGAAATGATCCATTCCAAAAAAATTTTTGCACCAAAATAAACTCATACTAACTTGCTATATAATAAGTCTGAACAAGATCTAGTCTAAGACACTAAAATGATAAGACATCAGTTTGAAAAGAGCCCCTTATCAGAGCAATGTGAATTAAAAGATAGATGCAAGAACAAATTCATGGTGAAGCTTGAGTGGAACAATGGTGAAATCAACAACACTGTATGAAAAGTCTATGGGTTGGCCGGCGCCGCGGCTCACTTGGCTAATTTTTCGCCTGTGGCGCTGGCACTCAGGGTTCTAGTCCCAGTCTGGGCGCCGGATTCTGTCCCGGTTGCTCCTCTTCCAGTCCAGCTCCCTGCTGTGGCCCGGGGAAGGCAGTGGAGGATGGCCCAAGTGCTTGGGCCCTGCACCCACATGGGAGACCAGGAGGAATTACCTGACTCCTGGCTTCGGATCAGCGCAGCGCACCGGCTGCCATTTGGGAGTGAACCAACAGAAGGAAGACCTTTCTCTCCCTCTCCCTCTCATGTCTGTAACTCTACCTCTCAAATAAATAAATTAAAATCTTAAAAAGAAAAGTCTATGGGGATAATGCCCTAAAGAAAGCAGCACGTTATAGATGCATAACTTACATGTAAGAGAACTGATGATTAATGGCAGAAACAGTAGCCAATACTACAGACATCTTGGTCAGTTCAGCTTACACAATTCAGATTGAAAACTAAAATGGACCAAGCTTTCTGGTCAATGAGTTTCAAACTACTGTACCCAGATCAGCTGCAGACAAAGAGCTGAGCTTTCAAAGGAAACCAAACAAGTGGTATTTGGTGCAGTGGTTAAGACTTCACTTGGGAAACCTGCATCCCCTATCTGAGTGCCTTGGTTGAGTTCTGGCTCCATGTCCAATTCTATCTTCCTGCTGGTACACACTTTGGGAGGCAGCAGTGTTGGTTGAAGTGATGGGATCCCAGTCACCCATGTCAGTGACTTGGATTCAATTTCTGGTTCCTGACATTGGCCTAACCCAGCCCTGGCTATTGTGGGTATTTGGCGCATGAACCAGTGGATGGACAATAACTTTCTCTGCCTTTCAAATGAATTTTAAAACAAATAAATTAAAAATTAACAGAGGCCGGCGCCGTGGCTTAACAGGCTAATCCTCCACCTTGCGGCACTGGCACACCGGGTTCTAGTCCTGGTCAGGGTGCCGGATTCTATCCCGGTTGCCCCTCTTCCAGGCCAGCTCTCTGCTATGGCCCGGGAAGGCAGTGGAGGATGGCTCAAGTGCCTGGGCCCTGCACCTGCATGGGAGACCAGGAGAAGCACCTGGCTCCTGGCTTCGGATCAGCAAGATGTGCCGGCCTAAGCGGCCATTGGAGGGTGAACCAACGGCAAAAAGGAAGACCTTTCTCTCTGTCTCTCTCTCTGTCCACTCTGCCTGTCAAAATAAATAAATAAATAAATAAATAATAAAATAACAGAAATAAGCTTGTGGGAAAATTAAACAAAAAAGTTACTGACATTAGTGACAAATCTGAAGCATTTTGAAACATGGGTTTACCAGTGGGATCCTGAAGACGAAGCACAATCAAAACAGCAACTACTAAGAGGTGGAAGTGGGTCAGAAAGCAAAATTGAACAGATCAAGAATGAAAGTCAACTCTCAATTCCAGCTTCCTGCACTCTGCAGCACATCTTCCCAGGATGCATATTAGCAAGAAGCTGGATTGGAAGCGGAGTAGCCAGGGCTCAAACCAGGCATTTCAATATGGGATGTGGGCACCCTCGATGGGGGCTTAACTATCTGCACTATGGGAGGTAGCAAGTGACAGCTCAAGTACTTGGGTCCCTGCCACCCACAAGGGAGGCCTGGATGGAGTCCCAGAATCCTGACTTTGGTGTGTTCCATCCCCAGCTATTGTAGGCATTGGATGAGAAACCAGCAGATGGAAGATCTTTGTCTCTCAAATAAATAATTATTTAAAAAAAAAAAAAAAGAGCAAAGGTCATAGTAAATTTTGTTGGGAATGCTCCATGCATTTTGCTTATTGACTTTCTAAAGGGCCAAAGAATAATAGTATCTGCTTAATAAGAGAATGTTTTAAGAAAGTTAACCAAACCATTAGCAGAAAAACACCCAGGAATTCCCCATAAAGAGTTCCCTTGTGGCATCATCGTGTGGCACAGTGGGTTAAGCCAGGACCTGTGATGTGGACACATCCCATGAGGGTCACTTTGATTCCTGGCTGCTTCTGATCCAGCTTCCTGCTAATGTTCCTGGGAGAGCAGCAGAAAGTGAAAAGGGGCCCAAATGCTTGGGTTCCTGCCAACCAGGTGAGACATGGTTGGAATTCCTGGCTCCTGGCTTCACCTTGGCCTGGCCCTACCCCAACTGTTGGGGAGTGGACTGGCAGATGGAAGACATCTCCCTCTCTCTCTGTCTCTCTGAGACTTTGCCTTTCAAATTAAAATAATAATAATAAAAAGACTTCTCACCATGACAATGCTGCTGCTCATTCCTCTCATCAAACAAGGGCTATTTTTCGAATGTTTTGATGAGAAATCATTAAGCATCATCTACCTCATCGTCCTGATTTGGTGCCTTTTTTCCTAATTTTAAAACAAAATTTAAGGGTACCTATTTTTCTTTAATTATGTAAAAAAAAACAAGAAATAAAATTTATGGTTTTTTTGTTTTTATTCTAATTCCATTTTCTACAACTAGTTGAAGTCCCCTCGTACTGAGGAACCTTCTAGGAATTCTCAACAAAATGTCCTTTTAATACTCACACATAATATTCCAAGTATATACTAGGTACTGGAAGGCACACAAAGTGTTAACAACACAACCCTTGTTCTCAAAGAACTTCTTACCTAGCTGTAAACACACAACCTAAAAAGCTAAGTCATGAGTGTCCTGAACACACATTTTGCCATCAGATGGAGATGGATTTCAATCTCAGTTCATGTTGAGCATACACCCAACTCTGCAGCTTCAGGTTTCTCAGCTGAAAAATAGAAGTAATGCCTATCTCTAAATTAAAGTTACATACAGGTCAAATAGCTCAGTGCCTAGTCCATACGAGGTGCCATAAAATTAATACTTACTATTGCAAATGATAGAGAGGTTACGATGAGCTAGAAAAAAATTTTTTTAAGGAAGCTTATCTCAGCCTTGAAGAATGGACAACTTTTTGGTGGGTCAAAACCAGACAGGCAGTATAGCAGAGAGGTCCCAGCAGATCAAAGCAGTGACTGGAGTGGGGGGCTAAGTGGTCAATAGAGCTAGCTGCCGAGGTCTCTAAATCCTGGGCTAAACTTCACTGAATGTTTATGAACAGCATCACACAGTTTTTAATCCACCTATTCTTTAGCAATTACAGAAAAGCTTGTAAAGACTTAGAAAGCTAGTGCAATAGTTTAGCGATTAGGTAGTCCCAACTGAGGTAAAAGTAATGCCAAGAACAGAAAAGAATGATTAGCTGTGACCTTAAAAAAAAAATCTAAAGGACTTCGCAGGACAGATATAAGAAAAGTAGGAGTCAAAACTGACTGTGAACAAGAGACAGCAGGGGAGACCATCAAGATGCCAAAGGCAGACAATACAGCATCAAGAGCAAGGGAGTTGGTGAGAACAAGAGCCAAGGACAGGTCTCTGGATTTGATGAGTAGGATCAAAGTCAACTTTAAGAATATCTTTACTTAAAAAAAAAAAAAAAAAAGTAACAGGAATACAAAACTTACAGTTACTAATGCTTATGCAGAGTGGACAGAGTATGGGTAGCAGAGAAGAAATCTGGGTCATGTGGGATTTGGCAGTAAAAAGAAGAAGAAAATAGGAAGGCAGATGTGTGTGCAGGGTCAAATGAATAATACCGGAAGCAAAAAAGAACACTGTAGAAAGTAACCGTGATACAATACAATTAGTAACTATGACAATTCTGTTTTTGCCATTTGTCAGGCGCAACTGAGAAACACTAAGTTTGGATTCATTCCAGAATCAAGTCTAAGAGGGAAATGTGATTAGGGAAGTAAAACAGCTCAATCTCTAGGAGTTCATTACTGTGGACAGTAAATGGAAAACCAAACTTAAACATTCTTCCTCCATCCATTAAATTAGTCACTTTCTGAAGGCCTAAGCTGCCTGATTTCAAAGGTGTTATAACTGCAGCTTCTACTATTCCTGTGAGATTCACACACCACGACAAGAGCATAATCTGTACTTTTGACACAGCACAAGTCTTGATGGCTGCTAACAGGGAGAGTGCTGGCCCTGTGTAATACCATGTGAAAGTGCACCCGAGTCTCTAAACTGATTTGTGTTCCTGCCTGTGCAGCCAGGTGCAACAGAACTCTACAGAAGTTGTGCTTTAGTACCCTTTATGAAAGAAAGTATATGCTAGACAGCACCAAGACATCCAGATTCCTACTAATATTTATTTCTAACTGCCATCAAATCTTGAGGCTGCTTTTTTTAAACTTCTTAACCTCACTCTGCCATTAAAAAAAAGTGGGGGGGGGGGGGGAGACAATGAAAGTGAAAGAGGTAGAGAACTGATAATGTCTGTCAGCAAAGCAGCAAAGTCAGAGAACTCTGTGTGGTTTGTTCCAGTTCTTGCTGCCTCCTCTTCCCACGCCTAGAATGCTGACCAGGGTGAGGAGAGAGTATGCACAGTGCCAGACAGAGACCCAAAGAGGCAAACTTCACCACCTCCACTTTTTTCCTTGGGTGAGCAGCCCAGAATTGCCATAACTCACCATCCTAAGAACATTCATGAATGCAGAGCAATAGATGGGCACAGCCAGCAGCTTGCCCCAAAGCTGTCTGTTTTCTGAACATCTACCATGTGCTCTTGATGTCCTAAGCATCATGAGGTCACGAATTTTATTCACAATCTGCTTACAAAATTGTTGGGATATAAACATACCAGGGCTGCAGCTAAGCAATGGCATAAATAAGCAACAGCAACACAGTGCAAAACAGACACAGAAGAATGGATATGAGGCAAAGAAAGTCTCAATTGTGAGTGAGGTTGCTCAAATCAGGATTTCTAAAGCCTACAAAATGTAAGTCATGTTTTGAAAAAGGGGAAGTAACCATGAAAGCAGGGAGAGAATGCCGCAGATAAGGCTAGAAACATGATGAAAAGGAACTGATGGAAGAACGAATAAAGCCGTATGAGAAACAGCAAACAGATCTCCTGGGCTGGAACACCGAGTCCACATTAGAAGAACAGTCAGAACAAGCCTGTGAGATGCAGGGCTGAGCTGGTAGCAGTTTTTGGGGCTGAGGAGGCAGTGACCATCCTGATCCGACTTGTTCCTCCTGCCACCACGCAGTTAGAAGCTACTATGCTTTCTTCTCCAACAGAGTTAACTAAATTAAATGAGCAACTCATTGACCTGCTTCCTTATTTAGATTACTTATCAGCTATTACTTACTCACTGTCAAGTTCAATAACTGGAAGTTATGCATCTGTGGGAAAGAGAAATTCATGTGAGTTTACTATAAAGTGAGCTACACAATCTTTTTTTTTTTTTTTTTCTTTTTGACAGGCAGAGTGGACAGTGAGAGAGAGACAGAGAGAAAGGTCTTCCTTTATTGTTGGTTCACCCTCCAATGGCCGCTGCGCTGATCCGAAGCCAGGAGCCAGGTGCTTCTCCTGGTCTCCCATGGGGTGCAGGGCCCAAGCACTTGGGCCATCCTCCACTGCACTCCCGGGCCATAGCAAAGAGCTGGCCTGGAAGAGGGGCAACCAGGATAGAATCCGGCGCCCCGACCAGGACTAGAACCCAGTGTGCCGGCGCTGCAGGTGGAGGATTAGCCTATTGAGCCACGGCGCCGGCCGAGCTACACAATCTTAAAAAAGAATTAAGACAACATTCTTGAGGTAACAATACCTTGCAGTTATTAGTATGCATATTCACTATATCTACCTAGAATCACCTGAACAACTTCAAAAGTATTAGCTAATATACTTCTGAAAGAACTACAGGTGCATAATCTGGTCTCAGAAGTTATATATTGTTCAAAAAGGCTCATTCATTGTGGTGTTGATTTTTGAAAGTAGTAAGATAAAATGAAGAGGCAAGATTAGGTCCCATCAATGCACCGATGAGGATCCAAGTCCCAAAGCACCCATTAACCAGTCCAGCAGGGTTGGGAACACATCATAAACAAAACGAAATGAGAGAATCACACAAGAGTACATTAAAACTTGTTCTCATCAGAAATCAACAAACAACCAATACTGTCAAGGTTGTGGGGAAAAAGGTACCCTAGTCCACTATTGATGGAAACGTAAACTGGTACAGCCCCACTGTGGAAAACAGTATAGAGATACCTTAGAAATCTGAATATAGGACTACCATATAACCCAGCAATCTCACTCCTGGGAATTTACCCAAATGAAGAGAAATCAGCATATGAAAGAGCTCTCTGTACCCCTATGTTTATAGCAGCACAATTCACAATAGCTAGGATATGGAATCAACCCAAATGTCCATCAACTGATGATTGGATTAAAAAAATTTATGGTATATATACACTATGAAGTACTACTCAGCTGTAAAAAAAAATAATAATAATAATAATAATAAACCTTAGTGATTTTCACTAAGCCAGTCCCAAAAAGAATCATGTTTTCCCTGATCTGTGGTAACTAATACAGTACTTAAAATGTAATGTATTGGAGTGAAATGGAAATTTTGAGATTCAATGATTGATTACATTTCTTATCTCTACTGTAGAGGAAAAACTTTTTTTTCTCACTATTTGTTGAACTTGTTGAACTCTTTACTTAGTGTAGGGTTAATATTATGAGTATAAAGTACACTTAAAATAGATCTTTGTAAAAAATTGAGAGTAGCAATAAGAGAAGGAGGAGGAAAAAGAGTTGGAGCATGGGAGGAAGGGATGGTAGGGAGGGGTGGAAAGTATCACTATGTCCCTAAATCTGTATATATGAAATACATGAAACTTGTATACCTTAAATAAAATTTTTTAAAAAAATCATACTTGCCCCAACTTGTTTGCCACCTATGGAGGAAAACAAACACATGGAGAGAAACCTCAAAGGATAAGCTGCATGCAAGGGCAAACATATACAACAGCACTGGAAGATTACAGAAGGAGGGTCAGGGAGAAATTCAAGAAGTAGGATGTCACCATAAAATATAATAAAGTCATGGCATTTCATATGAAAGTTTTAAAATTATTTTAAAATTCTTTCTAATTCCATGAAAGGCAAAACAACATTCTAGAGGTATTCATTGATGATTCAGGTCACTCATGCTTAAGATAAAAATTAGAAGAGAAACCAAAGGACTATTTTAAAAAATTAGTTCAAAAATATTTCAGTGCATAAAAGAACGCATCCTAAGAAGGAGCTGAAGGGCTGGCGTTGCCACTTAACAGGAAAAGCCAACGTCTGCGATGCCGGCATCCCATCTGGTCGGCCAAGTGCTTGGGCCCCTGCCACCCACATGGGAGACCTGGGATGAAGCTCCTGGCTCCTGGCTTTAGCCTGGCCCAGCCCTGGCCATTGCAGCCATTTAGGGAGTGAACCAGCAGATGGAAGACCTCTCTCTGTGTGTCTCTCCCTCTATCTCAATAACTCAGCCTTTCTAATAAATAAGTAAATCTTAAAAAAAAAAAAAAAAAAAAGAAGAAGAAGTCTTTTAAAAAGGAGTTGCTCTGGATCACAAGAATACAGTTGTTAAGTTCGCCAAAATCTGATTAACAACATAAGAGATTACAAAAGAAAAACCTAGTGAGAACTGGTCAAAGTTTAAATTAGATAACATTTTAAAACAAAGAATGCACAAGCTTCATCAATCTTTCACTCTCACCTCCCTGACACTCAGCACTAAGTTTGTTATTGTCCTTGCTTGTCTGCCTATTTCCCTCCAAGGCCTCACCCTGGCTGATTTTAGTCATCTCTATGGCACAAACTGACATGTATATGCTAAGAATATCCAAATCATGTTATCACAGAACTTTCTCCCAAATTTCTGTCCTCTCTGGAGATAAGCAGCCCCTCACAAAAGTCAAAGAAATGAATAAACATTACCTAATTTCTTAAAGGAGATATTAATTTCGATTAGTAGATAAAAATATTCTATTTAACAATCTATTAGAATGCTATTTGTCTTTATATTTTAATTAAAAACAGCTGTAAACACTGTTTCTTTATTTTACTAAAATTGTTAGTTTACTTAGCAAACTACCCAAAATAATTGGTGGCATCTAAATAAATGCGGCATAAGGGCCAATTTCTAAAAGTGTTCCAAGACATGCTGGGGCAAGACACAAGCAGAAAGGACTTGTTAAAAGTGTTAGACTCTAACAGAACTCACAGCAGCAAACAGACACACAGCAGATATTAACAATGCTACTCCACCCAAAATGGGGCCTCTCGACATGGTTTGTAAATGTCAAATAATTTTAAAAAAGAAACTTGGAAATACAGACAGTATTTTTTTAATTTTTGTTTATTATTTTTTTTGACAGGCAGAGTGGACAGTGAGAGACAGAGAGAAAGGTCTTCCTTTGCTGTTGGTTCACCTTCCAATGGCCGCTGCGGCCTGTGGGCTGCGGCCGGCGCACCGCGCTGATCCGAAGCCAGGAGCCAGGTGCTTCTCCTGGTTTCCCATGGGGTGCAGGGCCCAAGCACTTGGGCCATCCTGCACTGCACTCCCTGGCCACAGCAGAGAGCTGGCCTGGAAGAGGGGCAACCGGGACAGAATCTGGCGCCCCGACCGGGACTAGAACCCGGTGTGCCGGCGCCGCAGGCGGAGGATTAGCCTAGTGAGCCGCGGTGCCGGCCGAGACAGTATTTTGAAGACATATTAGAAGGCAGAGATATGATACAGAAATAGGATAGTGGCCGGCACCGCCACTATCAAAAAATAAAAAATAAAATAGGATAGTAAATATTAATCACAAAATATTTAAGAAATAAAGGAGGGTTAAGGGTAAACAACTTAAACCTTAGCTTGCCACTTACTAGCAGCTGTGTGCTCTTGGAGAAGTTACTTATCCCATTACACATCATTTTAAAAACACAAGTGGGGCCGGCGCCATGGTGTGCAGTAGGTTAATCCTCCGCCTGCGGTGCTGGCATCCCACATGGGTGCCGGTTCTAGTCCTGGTTGCTCCTCTTCCAGTTCAGCTCTCTGCTATGGCCTGAGAAAGCAGTAGAAGATGGTCCAAGTCTTTGGGCCCCTGCACCCGCTTGGAAGAAGAAGCTCCTGGCTCCTAGCTTCAGATTGGTGCAGCTCTGGCCATTGAGGCCATTTGGGGGGTGAACCAATGGAAGACCTTTCTCTCTGTCTCTCCCTCTCACTCTGTAACTCTACCTCTCAAATGAATAATAAAATCTTTAAAATATATAAATAAATAAAAACACAGGTAATAAACTGCACCACTTCACATACTTGAGAATGAATTGAAGTAATATACATAAAGGGCTATGAGCAACACTGGGCATGGAGTAGGCATGACATCAGCATTAATTATTACTGTTACTTGCATTTGTTGGCAATATGCATTAAGGACAGTGGTAAGCAAACTTTGGAACAAAATAAGATAAATCCATGTTCATTCATTCAACACTCAACAAATATTCACCATTATCAATGTACCAGGGATCTAATCATGAAAAAGACAGGCTCAGAGATCCCTGCTAGATTCTTGGAACTTAGAAGAAAAGATTAAGCTTTCCAGAAGGGCAGAAACCACATCTCCTTCACTCATTTCTGCATGCCCAGTGCCCTAGGGACACAGTATGTAATTAAAAGTGCTTACTGAATTGATGCAGGATGCAAGTACAGGGTATCAAATAGAAAAAAACTATTGATTATATGGAGAATAGGAAATTAAAGAGTCATCCCTAAAGAAATGGTAGCGCAATGTTACAGGCTAATGAACCCTCAAGGAATCTGTCCACAAACCTTCAATAATCTACCAGTTCTTATAAAACCTAAGAACATACATCTTCTTATTAACAAAATAAGGAACAATACCTGGCAGGCTTACTCTAACGTTAAATAAAATCCTGTTTTAAAAGAAAAATCACTCTACCTCTCAAATTAAAAAAAAAAAAAAAAAACCCTCAGGCATTGAACGTGCAAATGTATTTTGGGTCTAACATGTAAGGTGCCTGTTGGGTTTAACACCCAAGATTCAACTCTTTGGAGGCTGGACTAATTCCAGGTAGAGACATTCTACTTCCACATTTACCATGCTTTCCTAAAAATTTTTCAGAAACGTTCTGAAGTCTTGAGCAAGAATAGGAACCAAATATCTATACCAAAATACAATTTTCTATAACTCTGATATTTTAAATGTTAAGTTTGCACCTCTCATTTTTCGTGAATGGCTTCATTCAGGCATCACCACCAAGTCTGCAGAGCATCAACAGTCACCCCGAGGCTACTCTCAAGCTTTCCGACGCCCACCTAGCCCTGCTGTCCAGATGGAATGATGTGGCAGATCACTCATCACATCCAAAATTTCAGCTCCTTGCCATCCTCACAGAACCAGCCCCTCGCCTTCACTTCTTTATTTCTCTGCAAAGGCTCAAAACCGTAGAACTATCCTTTAATTTGAGTCCTTTTGATGGTAGCCTTCACTACAGGAGAACTAATTCTCAAATTAAGTAAAAGGGCAAAACTAAAGGCATTTCTGACAGCATTAAGTTCATACAAACACACGGTATAAAGCTAGGTTTGTAAAACGGACAATTTTTCTATTGTTAAAGCCAAAGTCCAACAAATTAGAGGTTTTTCTCATGAAGAGCAGAGCTTCAGTGAATGAAATTTAGCAGATCACCTTCCAAGAAGGCACCATGCTAGATGTTTACATGTTATTTCAGTTTGGTGTTATGAAAACTTCAGGACTGGTTACCCTCAGTCTACAGACGAAATGGAGTCTCAGGAGAGATTAAGTCACTCCCTTCGGGCGAGAAGCTAATAAGCACCAAACGGAGATTCCAATCTGGAACTGTCACATTCCAAAGTCTGTGCTATTTTGATTAAACTCAAGGTTTGCTGATGCAGAAAATTACAAGAAGGTTATAATTAAATACTTTTCTGTGGAAAATAATGAAATGTGGGGCCAGCACTATGGCATAGTGGGTAAAGTCACTGCCTGAAACACCAGCATCCCATATGGGTGCCAGTTAGAGGCCCAGCTGCTCCACTTCTGATCCAACTCCCTGCTAATGTCTCGGGAAAAGCAGTGGAGAATGGCCCAAGTGCTTAGGCCCATGATACCCACATGGGAGACCTGAAAGAAGCTTCTAGCTCCTGGCTTAAGCCTAGCCCAGCCCTGGCCATTGCAGCCATCTGGGGAGTGAATCAGCAGATGGAAGCACTCTCTCTCGCTCGCTCTCTCTCTTTCTCTCTGTCTTTCCAACTCATTCAGGTTTAAAAAAAAAAGGTAACCACGATAACCACTTTTTTTTGTAAAGATTTATTCATTTATTTGAAGGCAGAGTTACAAAGAGGCAGAGAGAGAGAGAGAGAGAGAGAGGTCTCCTATCCGCCGATTTACTCCTCTGATGGCCACAATAGCCAGAGTTGCGCTGATCCAAAGCCAGGAGCCTCCTCCAGGTCTCCCACGCAGGTGCAGAGGCCCAAGGACTTGGGCCATCTTCTGCTGCTGGTTCCCAGGCCACAGCAGAGAGCTGGATCAGAAGTGGAACAGCCAGGACTAGAACTGGCACCCATATGGCATGCCGGCACTGTAGGCAGCAGCTTTACCCTCTGAGCCACAGCACCGGCCCCACTAACCTCTTTTTAAAAAATGAGGCATAGCGGGTAAAGCCGCTGCCTGCAGTGCCAGCATCCCATATGGGCGCCAGTTGGGGTCCTGGCTGCTCCACATCTGATCCAGCTCTCTGCTATGGCCTGGGAAAGCAGTAGAAGATGACCCAAGTCCTTGGGCCCCTGCACCCGTGTGGGAGGCCCAGAAGAAGCTCCTGGCTCTGGATTGGTTCAGCTCCAGCCATTGCGACCAAACGGGGAGTGAACCAGCAGATGGAGAACCTCTCTCTCTCCGCCTCTCCTTCTCTATGTAACTCTTTCAAATAAATAAATTAATCTCTAAGAAATTAGTAATAATGAAGGGCTGGCGCTATGTCCCAGTAGGTTAATTCTCTGCCTGTAGTGCCAGCATACCTTATGGGTGCCAGTTTGAGTCCTGGCTTCTTCTCTTGCGATTCAGCTCTCTGCTATGACCTGGGAAAGCAGTGGAAGATGGCCCAAGCCCTTGGGACCCTGCAACCATGTGGGAGACCTGGAGGAAACTCCTGGCTCCTGGCTTCGGATCGGCACAGCTCCAGCCATTGCAGCCAACTGGGGAATGAACCAGCGGATGGAAGACCTCTCTCTCTCTGCCTCTCCTTCTCTCTCTGTGTAACTCTTTCAAGTAAAATAAATAAATCTGAAAATAAATAAATAAATATGGCCGGTGCCGCGGCTCACTAGGCTAATCCTCCACCTGTGGTGCCGGCACCCCAGGTTCTAGCATCGGTTGGGGTGCTGGATTCTGTCCCGGTTGCTCCTCTTCCAGTCCAGCTCTCTGCTGGGGCCCGGAAGGGCAGTGGAGGATGCCCTGCACACGCATGGGAGACCAGGAGGAAGCACCTGGCTCCTGGCTTCGGATCGCCGTAGCAGCCATTTGGGGGGTGAACCATCAGAAAGGAAGACCTTTCTCTCTGTCTCTCTCTCACTTGTCTAACTCTGCCTGTCAAAAAATAAAATAAAATAAAATCAGGACACTGAGTCTGGCACTGTAGCATGGTACACTAAGCCTCCACCTGTGGTACCAGCATCCCACATGAGCACCAGTTCATGTCCTGGCAGCTCCTCTTCCAATCCAGCTCTCTACTTATGGCCTGGGAAAGCAGTGGAAGATGGCCAAAATGCTTGGGCCACTGCACCCACATGAGAGACCTGGAAGAAGCTCCTGGCTCCTGGCTTCCAATAGGCCCAGCTCAGGAGACGTCGCAGCCATTTAGGGAGTGAACAAGGGGATGGTTCTTTCTCTCTGTCTCTCCCTCTCTGCCTCTCAAATAAATAAAATCTTGAAAATAAAATCAGGATACCAACGGAGGTCAGTATCTGGAAACTGGTCTCAGTTCTAAATCACATTCTTTTCAGTCAATTCTAAACCTATCATAAAGGATAAAGTAAATAAATACATATAAAGCATGCAACACAGTTCCTGGCACACAGAAAGCAGTCAGTGCCAGCCAGGGAGATTTCAATTCTTACATGTCATATAAACTCATCTAGTTACAAGGGAGCCTCACATGGCAATCTCCACACACACAGCCATTCAGGTGCAGCATCTTTCAAACCTCAGGCCAGCAGCCAGTGCTACTGCACAGTGGGTTAAAGCTATAGCCTGTAGCACAGGCATCCCATATGGGCGCAGGTTCCAGTCCTGGCTGCTCCACTTCTGATCCAGCTCCCTGCTAATGTGCCTGGGAAGGCAACAGAAGATGGCCCAAAACCTTGGGCCCCTGCACCCAAGTGGGAGACCCGGAAGAAGCCCCTGGCTTCAGCCTGGCCTGGCCCAGTCACTGCGGCCATTTGGGGAGTGAACCAGAGGATGAAAGGTCTCTCTCTGTCTAATCTCCTAACTCTTTCAAATTAAAAAAAAAAAAAACCTCACCAAATTCCAGATGACAGTAAATTATGCCTTAGAATCCATCATTCTCTAACCACACTCAATCTTCAAATTCTTCAAGATGCATTAGTTCATAGTTTTAAAAACTTACAGCTGGCCGGCACCACGGCTCAATAGGCTAATCCTCTGCCTTGCAGCGCCGGCACCCTGGGTTCTAGTCCCAGTCGGGGCACCGGATTCTGCCCCGGTTGCCCCTCTTCCAGGACAGCTCTCTGCTATGGCCAGGGAGTGCAGTGGAGGATGGCCCAAGTGCTTGGGCCCTGCACCCCATGGGAGACCAGGAGAAGCACCTGGCTCCTGGCTTCGGATCAGCGCGGTGCACCGGCCGCAGCGGCCATTAGAGAGTGAACCAACTGCAAAGGAAGACCTTTCTCTCTGTCTCTCTCACTGTCCACTCTGCCTGTCCAAAAAAACAAAACAAAAAAAAAAAACGAAAAAAAACTTACAGCTTTGAGGTATAATTTATATATCATAAAATTCAATGATGGGGAATGTGCAATTTACTGAGTTTTTTTTGTTTTTTTTTTTTTTGTTGTTGTTTTGACAGGCAGAGTGGACAGTGAGAGAGAGAGAGACAGAGAGAAAGGTCTCCCTTTGCCGTTGGTTCACCCTCTAATGGCCGCCGCGGTAGCGCGCTGCGGCCGGCGCACCACGCTGTTCCGATGGCAGGAGCCAGGTGCTTATCCTGGTCTCCCATGGGGTGCAGAGCCCAAACACTTGGGCCATCCTCCACTGCACTCCCTGGCCACAGCAGAGAGCTGGCCTGGAAGAGGGGCAACCGGGACAGGATCGGTGCCCCGACCGGGACTAGAACCCGGTGTGCCGGCGCCACAAGGTGGAGGATTAGCCTAGTGAGCCACGGCGCCGGCATTTACTGAGTTTTAAGAAAAATTTACACTTGTGCACCATAACAATGTTTTTTAGAACATTCCTATCATCCCAATATTTTCCTCCAAACTATTCCTCTTTTGTTGGCAATCACTGATCTGCTATATCTAATGATGACTTTTCTGAACACGTCATGTGAATTCTACCACACAATTTGTACTCTTGTTGGCTACTGTCACTTAGCATGTTTTATACATTCATTTCTGCTGCAGCATCTTTCTATAAATAGTATTCCATTCCAAGGGTATTTATTCAATCATCATTTGATAGAGATTTGGAGTGTCTTCCAGTTTTTGATTCTTGTGATAATATGGCTAATGAGCACTTACAAACAATTCTTTTTTTTTTTTTTTTGGACAGGCAGAGTGGCTAGTGAGAGAGACAGAGAGAAAGGTCTTCCTTTTTGCCGTTGGTTCACCCTCCAATGGCCGCTGCGGCCGGTGCATCGTGCTGATCCGAAGCCAGGAGCCAGGTGCTTCTCCTGGTCTCCCTTGCGGGTGCCCAGGCCATAGCAGAGAGCTGGCCTGGAAGAGGGGCAACCGGGATAGAATCTGGCACCCCAACCGGGACTAGAACCCGGTGTGCCGGCGCCGCAAGGCGAAGGATTAGCTTGTTAAGCCACGGCGCCGGCCTACAATTCTTTGCTTGCACATGTAGTTTCAGATCTCCTGGGTAGATTCTTAAGAGTAGAACTGCTGGTTTCTACTACTACAAGCTTATGCTTAAGTTTTTAAGAAAGGGCCAAAATGTTTTCCAAGGTGGTTGTGTCATGTACCTTCCCAGGAACACTGTATGAGGAGTCCAGTTTCTTCACAATACCAGCAACTACTGTCAGTCAGCCTTAAGTTCAGCCATTCTAGAAGGTATGTGGTAGTCTATTGTTGTGGTTCCATTTGCACTCCCTAATGACTGATTCCCTAATGACATTGCATGTCTCTTCATATGCTCATTGGCCATTCATATTCTTGGGTGAAATACATACTAAATCATTTGCCCATTTTAATTATTTTTTCCTTTAATATGGAGATGTAAGATTTCTTTATACTCATATTCTATACTAAAGGCTTTTTATCATGTTTATAATATGTAAATAATTATTTTCCAGTCTGTGGCCTGTTTTTTACTTTCTTAGGTATCCTCTGAAGTATAAAAGAAGGTTTTTTTTTTTTTATTCAACATTTATTTGAAAGGCAGCAAGAGCAGAGAGAGAGAGAGATCAATTTTCCAAATGCTGGTTCACTCCCCAAATGGCCACAATGGCTGAGAGTGCACCAGGTTAAAGTTAGGAATTCCATCTGTATCTCCCATGTGGAAGGAGGAGGCCCAAGCACTTTGGTCATCCTCTGCTGCTTTCCCAGGCTCATTAGCAAGCAGCTGGATCAGAAGTAGAACAGCCAAGTGTCTGACCTAGTGCTCATATATGATGCTGTTGCAGCAGATGGTGGTTTAACCCACTGTGCCAAATTTTTAAACACTTTTGATGTAGTCTAATTTATCAGTTTCTTCTTTGATGGCTCATGCTTTTGGTGTTATTATCTAAGAACTCAGCCTTACCTAAGGTCAAAGATGTTCTCCTACATTATCATCTAGAAATTTTTAATTGTTTTAAAAGATTTATTTGAAAGGTGGTGTTACGGCGGGGGGAGGGGGTGGGTGCAGAGCTGTGGCTCAGCAGTTTAAAGCCCCAGCCTGAAGCACCGGCATCCCTTGTGAGCACCGGTTGGAGTCCCAGCTGCTCCTCTTCCGATCTAGCTCTCTGCTATGGCCTCGGAAAGCAGTAGAAGATGGCCCAAGCCCTTGGGCCCTTATACCCATGTGGGAGACCCGAAGAAGCTCCTGGCTCCAGGCTTCAGATCAGCACAGCTCCAGCTGTTGCAGCCATCTGGGGAGTGAACCAGCAGATGGAAGACCTCTCTCTCTCTCTGCCTCTCCTTCTCTCTCTGTATAACTCTCACTTTCAAATAAATAAATAAATCTTTAAAAAATAAAGAGGAGGGGGCAGATAAATCTTCTATCCGCTGATTCACTCCCCAAACAGCCACAGTGCCAGCCCCTAGAAGTTATATAGTTTTAGTTTTCAAGTTAAGTCTATGCTATATTTTAAGGTGATTTTTGTGTAAGGTATGAAGTATGAGGGTACTTCAAAACGTCCATGAAAAATACAATTAAAAAATTTGAAATCCATCCATAATTTTTTCATACTATGTGCTCCCCATGAACTTTCTGCATATATACATAACTGAGATCAATTTTCAATATACATACAGTTGTTCCAGCACCATTTCTTAAAAAGACTATCCTTTCTCCATTGAACTGTTCTAGCACTTTTTCAAAAACTAACTGACCACAGGGGCTGGCAGATGGTGAAGTGGATGAGATGCTGCTTAGGATTCCCACATCCTATACTGAAGTGTCTGAGTCCTGTCTGCTTCTGAGTCCAGCTTCCTGCTAATGCACTTCCTGGGAGGCAGCAAGTGACAACTCAAGTACGTGGGTCCCTGCCAGCCACACTGGAGACTCAGAACCAGTTCTTGGGCCCTGGCTTTGCATTGGCCCAATCCCAGCTGTTACAGGCATTTGGGGGACTGAATAGTGGATAGAAGATCTGTTTTTGTCTCCCTGCTTTTCAAATAAATAAAATTTTTTAAAAAATGAATTGACCATAAACATAAGGAGTTATTGCTGGATTCTCAATCCTATTCCACTGACTACTTGATTACTGTTAACACTAAAGTTAAGTTTTAAAATTCAGTAGAGCAAGTCTCCTATTTTGCTCTTTTCAAAATTGTTTTGGCTATTCCAGGTCCTTTGCATTCCCTTATAAATTTGAAAATTTCTTTAGAAAAGCCTACTGAGATTGTGACAGAGATTTTGTTAAGTCTACAGCTGAATTAGCAGAGAACTGCCATCTTTTGTTTGTTTGTTTTTGACAGGCAGAGGTAGACAAAGAGAGAGACAGAGAGATAGTTATAGATAGAGGGAGAGACAGAGAGAAAGGTCTTCCTTCCATTGGTTCACTCCCCTAATGGCAGCCATGGCCAGCGCTGTGCCAGTCCGAAGCCAGGAGCCAGGTGCTTCCTCCCGGTCTCCCATGCAGGTGCAGGGACCCAAGCACTTGGGCCATCCTCCACTGCCTTCCCAGTACAGCAGAGAGCTGGACTGGAAGAGGAGCAACCGGGACTAGCACCTAGTGCCCCAACTGGGTCTTGAACCCGGGGTGCTGGCACCGCAGGCAGAGGATTAGCTAAGTGAGCCACAGCGCCAGCCAGAACTACCATCTTAATAACATTCAATCTTCTATCTATGAACGTAGATCATCTTGCCATTCATTTAAATCTTAACTTGATTTCTCTGAGTAATGTTTTATAGTATAGAAACTTTTGTGCTTCTTCTGCTAAATTTATTTTTAAGGATTTCAGATCTTTTCAATACTGTCATGAATGCATCTTTTTCTTACTATCATATTCAGATTTCCTGTCACTACTACACTGATTTTGCCTCAGTTTGTAGGAAAAAAATAGAAGTTATTATGCAGAACAACCTAACTCCTCCAAAACACACTAAATCTCCACACCTACTTGACTCTGTACCCATGCTCTTTTATCGCAGCTGTTAAACATTTAGGAAGCGATCCCTTTCCTATCAAAGGACTCTCACTGTGCAGTCTGGATCCTGACCGTTCTTTGCTTATGCTTTACTGATCCTAACAACTAAAATTATGCTGCAGTATTCCTTATATTCAAAAAACAACACCCTCTATTCTCATACATTATCAGTTTCTACCCCATATGTCTCCCCTTTCATAGGCAAACATCCTTAAAAATCTATCAATATCCCTACCTCTAGCTCCTTGACTAATTACCCTCAATTCACTGAAATCTAGTATCCATCTCTACCAACCCATAAAACAGCCTTATCTAAGCTACCAATGACCTTTAGACTACTAAATCCAATGGCCACATTTCTGCCCACATCTTCTCAACTTCACAAACTCAATACAGTCGATCATCCCCTCCCTGAAACACCCGCATTTACTGTTACTCATGACATGGTGTGCATTCCCAATTTCCCTCCGACCCCTGTGGCTATCCTTCCCGGCCTCCTCCCAAGAAGCTTTCCTGCTTACCCACTTGGAAATGTTCGGAGTTCCTCAGGATTTCATTTCTAGTCAGTCCTTCTTCCTTTAATTTTCTTCATTGACTTCATTCATTGTCTCTACTTTAAATATCAAAATGTACTGACAATCTTCCAAGCGACATTTCTAAGACAAAAATCTCTGGGTTTCTCAGATTTATAAATCCTCTCCGGTGGAAGCCTACTTGACATACTCATAGGCTTCTGATATCTTAAGATGGACAAAAGGGAACTCCTGAATTCACCAACACCATTCCATCAAACAACAACCCGTTCATCTCCAACCATCCAACAACGGCAATTTCCAGCAACTTCCTTGGGTTCTTTCTTCTGTATGTTCCACATCCAATTCATTACTATGCTTTCCAATTCCTATCACCTAAAAGATCTCAAACATGTCTACTCCTCTCCATTCTACTGCTACCTAGCTAACCTGTACCACTGCTGTCTGCTTAGACTTCCTTGCACCCTCAGCCAATCAGCTTCCATTGGTTTCAGTATTCCCTTTGCTTACACAGTTGTCAGAACAATCTTTAAAAATGTCATTCAGACACTGCTGCTCCCTCTACACAAACTTGTATTATTTTCCTGCTGAAATCCAGAATCCACCACTGTGTACAAGACCTCAAGGTATTCTATTTCTGCCACTCTATCCTCAGGTTCATTAAAGTTTTTCACTTCCACAAACACATTTATTTCTTTTTTTTTTTTATAATTTTTTTTTTTGACAGGTAGAGTTAGACAGAGAGAGAGAGAAAGGTCTTCTTTCCGCTGGTTCACTCCCCAAATGGCTGCTACGGCCGGCGCTGCACCAATCCGAAGCCAGGAGCCAGGTGCTTCCTCCTGGTCTCCCTTGTGGGTGCAGGGACCCAAGCACTTGGGCCATCCTCCACTGCCCTTCTGGGCCACAGCAGAGAGCTGGCCTGGAAGAGGAGCAACCGGGACTAGAACCGGCACCCATATGCGATGCCAGCGCCACAGGCGGAGGATTAACCAAGTGAGCCATGGCGCCGCCCCCCCCCTTTTTTATAACATTTAGCTCTTTATAGCTCCAGACCCTTCACTCAGATGTGCAACACCTCACTCTCCCTGTCCCACCTCCTGTCCATGCCATCTCTGAGAGGCTTTCCCTTCCACCACGTAGGTCCCCACTGCCTCCTCACCCAATGGCTCTCCATTGTCACACACCATCCTCTTCCTTTAAAATTAGCACCAGTTATAATCCATGAAGGCAGAGAAAACATCTGATCACTCACCACAATATATATGGGAATACTTCAAAAAGTCAAAAAAAAAAAAAAAAAAGATCAACAGATGTTTATTTTGGTGAAAAAAATTTGAAATTCATGCATAGCTTTTTGAAAACATGCATTTTCCATGAACTTTCTGAAGCTCCCTCTGTACCGTGAATATAAATAGTAGCCACAAAGAAGTACCAGTTGAAAGTATATTGAATTGATTTTAAAAGACACATGGGATGCGTGTTTTGGCCTAGCAGTTAAACCCATATCCTGCATCAGAGTGCCAGGGCTCCACACCTGTCTCTGGCTCCTGAATTCAACTTCTTGCTAAATGTGCACATTGGGAGGCAGCAGTGATGGCACAAGCAATTGGGTTCCAGCCACCCATATGAGAGATCTGAACTGAGTTCCTACTCTTGGCTTTGGGCAGCCCCAACCTCAGTCATGAGTATTTAGGGAGAAAACCAGTGGATGAGAGCTCTCTCGTGTGCACTCTCACTCTCTCAAAAAAAATTTTTTTTAAATCTTAAAAAGGGAGTGGGGAGGGGCACGCTGTGGCAGAGCTAGCAGGTAAAGCTGCCGCCTGCAGTACCAGCATCCCAGTTCAAGTCCTGGCTGCTCCACTTCTGATCTAGCTCCCTGCTAATGCACCAGGGAAAGCAGTGGGAGATGGCCCAAATGCTTGGCCCCTGCACCTGCCTGGGAGATCCGGAAGAAGCTCCTGGCTCCTGGCTTCAGATCAACTCAGCTCCAGCCATTGTAGCCATTTTGGGGGAATGAACCAGCAGATGGAACATCTCTCTCTCTCTCTCCTCTCTCTGCCTTTCAAATAAATAAATAAATCTTAAATACACACACACACACACAAGTATGTTCAGCATTTTAGAGGCTGGTATGCTCTTTTTTTTTTTTTTTTTTTTTTTTTGACAGGTAGAGTTATAGACAGTGAGATAGACAGAAAGGTTTTCTTTCCGTTGGTTCACCCCCCAAATGGCCACTATGGCTGGAGCTACACTGATTCAAAGCCAGGAGCCAGGAGCTCCCTCCCAGTCTCCATGCGGGTTCAGGGGCCCAAGCACTTGGGCCATCCTCCACTGCCTTCCCGGACCTCAGCAGAGAGCTGGACTGGAAGAGGAGGAACCAGGACTAGAACCGGCGCCCATATGGGATGCCGGTGCCATAGGCGGAGGATTAACCAAATGAGCCATGGCACCAACCTGGTATGCTCTTCTTAAGAATTTTCCATGGGATGAGCTTGATTAGACAGAAGAAGGCTGGCAACTTCAGACTGTATGCACAATTTTGTTTCTAAGAAAATTTCCAGTATGTGCACCAGAATCTCAAAAAATCAGCAACCCAAGAGATACATTGTGCTTTCATTATTTAACAAGATAAACTTAGAGTTCAACATAGGGCCAACTCCTAAAACACAAAGGGAAAAGACCTATTGTTTTTATTTTTGAAAAGCCTAAGTCCTTTCATTTATCAAACTTAAGTTGGTATACGGTTTAATGTCCATCAGACAAATCTCTTAAAGAGACACAAAAGGGAGAAAAAAGAAATAAAGATACTTCTATTATAGGAAAGGCTACAGAAAATGCAACATAAATGAAGGGAAACTAAAGAGAGTCAAGTCTGATTATACACTTCAAGTCCTTACTGACCAGATACCTTGAAGAACCAGGAACCATGGGCTAACCAGCCTTTCATCAGTTTCTGCTTATTTATATTGATACTTCAGCATCGCAGGCCAAGATTCTCTTTAAATCCCTCAAGGAATGTAAAAGAAGCCAATCCCAGGATCCAAACAGTGCAGCAACTAATCACAAGCCAGTATGCTACTTTCTTAGGGGTGCAGTTGAAAAGAGTAGCTAACTCTACATGATGATACTCTCATTTGAGTCCAAATTATGAAAATCCATCCTGATCACTTCAACTGTGGCAAAGACATCAAGTGATCTGCTCAAGGCGACAGAACCAGCTCAAGCCAGGGCTGCACCTTGCTGCCTGTGTCAGGTGCTCCTTACACCAGCTTCTCATGTTTTTAACAGCTCCTTCAAAATTTCACTGTGAGTTCCCAAAAACTCTCATTCTGAACTAATGCTAAAGGGAGAAAGAAAGGGAAGGAAGGAAGGACTAAAACTAGCACAATATGAAATTGGAGGGAAAAGAAAATTTAAAAATATATGACACCACACAATGACTTCTTTCACAAACAGTAATGCTGCTATGTTTTCAACCATGTGTAGAAAAGTGTCGATTAAGGCAAGATTATTTTTGTAGTTTCTTCTGTTTCATGGATTCAAAAACTACAAATGAAAAACACATTTTTATTTTTATTATGTTTATAATTTTGATGCATAAATAAAGCTCTGCTTCCCAATTTTAAACCTATTACCAAGGAACGGATTTTGTAATTGAACAAGTTTCAACAGAAAGACACAACGGACTGTTTCATTGTTGCTTTTCCCCCATTAAATTTATGTGTATTACTCAAACATTATACTAAGATATTGCTCAACACAAATGATCTAAAGATTTTTCAACTTCATTAACAGGGTGCATTGCTTACAAACTTCAATAAAGAACAGTTAGTACTAGGACCTTTATCAAGCTATTATGCATTCCAATTCTGTAGGAAGTTTTAAAATATTTCCCAAAATACAGACAAAGTGAAAGGTAAGGAAACATACTGATTAGTGTGGTAAATCATGTAACTTGCCCAACTTTTAAAAAACAAATTGCTAACCAAAAGGTTTATTTTTAAGCCATAACACTGAATATTTTCTTGCTCGGCAGATGGCAAAAGCCCTCACGATTAAATCCGAAGAGATCAGATTTTTCTTCCCCTATTGCTGATCTATTTGGCATTGAGCATAATTTTACAAAGTGTTAATGAACTCCTTTGCTTTGTCTACTAACACACTGCCTTCAAAACCAAACCCTTAAACCCAGAATACTTTTCACTCTGCTTCCAAAGCAAGTATAGTACACATACCCTAAGATGTTTAACAGTTGTAGTAAGCTGTGTCTGTCTATGCCCAGGATACCAACTTCATAACTCTCTCTCTACAAGTGGCTAGGTTTCAGACCTCGTCATATATTAAACTATTTGCAATGAAAAGGAGAAAGTCCACATACAGCTCACAATCAAATTATCCAAAATCTCCACTCTTCATTAAGAATGATGGGCAAACTAAAATCTGACTGAACTTTCTCCCTAACCTTGTCCCCCCACCACATGAACAGTAAAGAAGAGAAAGAAAGGGCTGAGATAAGGAATGTAAGCAAGACACTCACTAATTAAACGCAAGTTATTTAACTTCACTATGAAGTTCCCAGTTAATACACAAGAATAATACTCACTTTAAAGGGAGGTTGCAAGGATCAAATGAGCTCTTGCATGAAAATGATTTGCCTGGTAAATGGAACATAATAGGCACTCAATAAATGCCAGCTTCTTCCTCCTTCAGTTCCTGGCCCTCTGTTCTTTGTTCTCTACACTCATTCCCTTAGATGACTCAGCTCTCTCATGACTTTTATTAACAAATGCTGAAAACTACTCCATCAATCAAGGCCCTGATGTGTATGTGCATGCCCACTGACCATTCCCTGCCCCAAGACACTTAACTAGGGAAGACAGGAAAAGACCCCAAACGCCAGAACTTCACAGCATCATGTTTCCAGCTGCCTCCCGGAGATTTGCACTGCCATCTCAAAATGTCTGAAACTGAACTCATCATTATCTCCTTAAAACATCAGGCCCTCGGGCTGGCATTGTGGCCTAGCAGGTAAAGCTGCTGCTCCCGAACTGGTGCTGGTTCCAGTCCTGGCTGCTTCACTTCCAATCCAGATCCCTGCTAATGGCCTGGGAAAGCAGTGGAAGATGGCCCAAGTGCTTGGGCCCCTGCCACCCACATAGGAGACCCAAAAGAAGCTCCTGGCTTTGGCCTGGCCCAGCCCTGGCAGTCACAGCCTTCTGGGGGAGTGAACTAGCAGATGGAAGATCTCTCTGCGGCTCTATTTTCAAATAAATAAATAAATCTTAAAAAGAAAAAAATCTGGCTCCCTTCCTGCCCCATTTCTAACTGTGAGCGCAGTCCAACAGAGAATAGTCCTTGTCCCATTTGTCTCCCACCTAAATAATGCCAGGTGACCCAGGGCCTATCAAGGTTCCCTTCCTAATCTGTGCTTTGTCTCCAGCCTTGTTTTCTATCCCACTGCTTCCACCAGAGTGCAGGTGAGCCCGACCAACAGGTAAGGCCAGTCAGTTCTTGTTGGGGGGCTGTAATGTGCACTACATGATGTTTAGCAGCACCCATTAGATGCCAGTAGAACTGCTCCCTCCCTGCCTCCCTCCCTAAGACAAACCAAGATGTCTTTAGATACTGCCAAATGTCCCCTAGGGGGCAAAATCACCCTCCCCTCACCCACATGTTTAAATACCATTGGCCCAGGTCCTCACTTCATATCTGCAAGAGTCAGCCCCCAAACCAGGTCTCCAGCCTCTCTGCTCTAACTCCTATGGCACGTAGGCTCCTGAAGCTCTGCTTTTATGAGTCAAGGCTCTTAAATCTACTCCTCCCTTTGCCTTCACAATTAGTTCAAAGCCTTCCACCAAGCCTGGATAATCTGCCGTCAACTAAGCATTACTCCATAAGCACTTCCAACAGTGGCTATCCAGCGGTCTTTCAGTAACACACACAGCCCCCTTTCTATTCTACTTACTGCAAGAGCTCCCTTCCCTAGCCTCTGATTTCCAGCGCTCAAAGAAGTTCAGTGCATTTCCATTGCCTACTGAAATGTGAAATCTTCTGCCTATTCTTCAGTCTTTCATAAGCTGGTGGCTTTCTGTTTTGTTATCCCCCACACATACTACAACTTTAGCAAAACCTATCAAAACCAGTGCTTGAAAAGGTTCCTACCCCTTTCCACCTTTGGTCCTTTTTTTCTCCCCCTTCCACTCTCTCCCTCCACCCCAATTTAAAGTCTATCTGAATAAATCAAGGCTCTCCTGATCACATCTCCCCAGCCTTTCAGCGACACTGCTCCCCTCTCTGAATATTCACATTCTACTTTAGGTCACACAGGAGTCACTCTGTAACTTACAAGACCCTTCAGAGCTTCCTAGTCCTCTTCTGACACCCTGCAATGCCTACCCCGACTAAGTAGAGAACAGCACTGAATGAATGTGAGTTGCCCCAAATGCTTGCTACTTAGAAATCAATGGAGGACTGTGTTTTCAGACCATCCCAGACTCCCTTAAGGGAATTAAGCCCAAATCCCCCTTCTGTCTCACATTTCCATGCCCTAGGCCAATTTTTAAGTGAGTTGCCTTGGAGATATCCAGATCACTATTTAGTGCAGGTTGTGTATCCCTTTTCAGAAATGCTTGGGACCAGCAGTGTTTTGCATTTCAGAGGTATTTTCCAGATTTTGGAGTATTTGCATATGCAGAATATCTTGGGGATAGGACTCAAATCTAAACACAAAATTTATTTATGTTAAACATATCCATTATACATATAGCTCGAAGGTAATTTTACAAAATACTTTTAATAATTTTATGCTTCATGGTGTGGAATTTTCCACTGTGGCTTCACATTGACACTTAAAAGTTTCAGATTTCAGAACATTCTTTTATTTCAGATTTTTCGGGATAGAACTACTTAACCCAGGGGCCAGCATTGTGGCACAGCAGCCTCAGCCAGTGGCAACCTATAGTAGGTGCCAGTTTGTGTCCTGGCTGCTCCACTTCTGACCCAGCTCCCTGCTAATGGCCTACGAAAAGCAGCAGCAGGTGAAGTTCCTGGCTCCTGGCTTCCTTCTGGCCCAGCCGGGGGCGTTGCAGCCATCTGGGAGTGAACCAGCAGATGGAAGACCTTTCTCTCTTTCTGTCTCTCCCTCTCTCGCTCTGACTCTGCCTTTCAAATAAATAAAAACCTTAAAAAGAAAAAAAGAGACTCAACCTGCTTACATTATTGTAAGAATCCTGCTTCACAGAGTTCTGCCGGCTTCAAATCTGTAACTGAATCCCGAATATGCAAGCTCTGTTTTTAAGTAAAAAGGCAAGAGAACTTTATCTTTGAATATTACCAAAACTGAGTAAACATAAACATAAAATTGAGTAAAACATAAAAATAATTTGGGTTGGATGAAATACACTTCCAGTAATGACTAATTAATGCTAACCTGTTTGTCCTAAATAATACATTTAATGTCCTAATGTCTTCATGCACCAACAAAGATGAAAAGTCGGTTTATTTCAACTGTCCTTCACCTCCAAGACAAAAACCGAAACAAAAAACTCTGAAATGCAAAACACCGCTGGTCCCAAGCATTTCTGAAAAGGGATGGGCGGCTTCTCCCTAATTTTAGTTCCTGACTTGGATGTCTGTGTTGTTACTTCTACTGAGAGATCGGCATCATTACTGAGCGTGTTCCGTCCGACCAGATCTCTTTCTGTAAGTCCTACTCCAAAGGCCTGTGAAGAGGACAGCAGCCCACACACCATCGCCACTCTGTAGCAGGCGTCAGCAAACTGTTTTGTGTGTCTCTGAGCTAAGCATGGTTTCTGCGTGTTTAAAGGGTTGTGAAAACAAAGACTAGGCAACAGAGACTGTGGGTAGCCAGCAGAGCCTAACATATTTACTACTTGTCGCTCATTGACATCAGTTATTTGGGACTCCTAGTTGTCCTTCACTGGTATGGAAGACACCCAATTTTTCTGCCCAAGGTTTCCGGAAAAGAAAAAAAAAAAAAAACAACTCAAACAAGATTATGCAAAGAGACAGAACTCAAATCAACTTGACCATAGCTTTTATGCACGGGTGACTTCTAAAACAGCAGCCCATCTGTAGACATTTCCATACTGCACAGGATTTTTATTAGATGGCACTTGACTTTCATTCTACAGATGAAATACTGAAGGCTTCAAGAAGGAAGCCTGCAAGACCCGAAGTCCACTGCCAGTTAACAGCAGAGTGGGGTCCACTTCCCAGGCCTCACATCTCACCCATGCATCTGGCTTTAAGTTCTGGGGATCTGGATAACTGGCTGGCATCAACAGAAAGAGGAAAAGCTTAAAATATGTTCCTGAAATGTTGTTCACCAGCAGCTATGAACCATTAAACACAGAAACATCAATGCGCACCACTTACACTAGATGAGAACTCTAAGGAGGCCTCCTGTTTCACAGATAATGACAAAAAGACGGCCTGAAACTTACTCCGTTTGCTCCTCTGAGGCTACAGATTGGGGCAAATACGAAAGTTTGATTTCCAGCTGCTCGATCCTTATCTCCCAACCCAAATCCACAAGTCCCCTCAAATGTTACTGAACGCCCGTCGAAAAACACTGTCCAGTGTACATCAGTCCCAACTGCTATAAATACAAATTATCTCATACCTACTTGCGAACTATTAGCTAGAAGTTCAAATTTCTTAATCTGCCTAAGAATTTACTTTCCTCTCCATCACAAGAAAGAAAAGAAGAGAAAAGAAAACCCAGCTTCTTCGATTCCTAAATCTATAAAAGCCATTATCGCGTCTTCTCGGTGAATTCAAAAAATTAAAACATTCTGCCTATGCGGGTAACTTTAATAGTCTGCAGGACCCGAAGGGCCGTGCACACACCAGGATCCAGGCTTCAGCCCATTAACCACCCAAGAACATTCACCTGAAGTTGCTCTCCCAGCGTTGAAAACACAGATCCCCAGGGTGGCCGAGGGGACAAGGTTCTCGGGTTCTGCACGCCCCCGCCCCCACCCCACCGCAGGAGTTTCGTCCTCTAAAGGCGACCCCTGCCCCCCCTCCCCGCCCCACCGCGACGCGAGTGCCCGGCCGCCCCGGCACCTGCGGCCCCTGCCCGCAGTCGGGGAGCCCGGGGGAACCTGCCCACCGCCGGCCCTTCTGGAAACGGCGTCCGCTCACACCCCCGGAGCCGGCGGCGGGAGGCCCGAGCCGCGGGCAGGCGGCCCCTCGGCCCCGGGACGCAGCGTTACCTGGAGGACCACGTCGTTGGGCAGCTGCGCGGCCCGGAACAGCTCCAGCACCCGCCCGTTGACCACCACCTTCTTGGTGCTCTCAATGTCGCAGTAGGAGAAGAGATCCGAATAGTATTTCTGCTCCGCATCGCTCAACGTTAAGCCTTCCATCTTCGCCTCCGGCTCGCGGCCGCCCCGCCCCGCATGCAACACCCGGGGCCCAGCCCCACGACCCCGGGGCAGCGGGGGGCTGCGCGCCGCCCGGCCTCCTGCCGGCCCCCCGGAGCCGCCGGGAGCCCCAAGCCCGGCCTCAGCGCGCGCCCGGGTGCGCCCGTGCCGCAGGGCCCGGAGGTCGCGAGCAGGGGGCCCGGCTGGGCTCGGCGCGCCGCCGCCTGCGAGGCCCCGCGCAGTCCCGGGCTCGGCGCGGCGCGCCGCACGGCCGAGGGGAGGGCGCGCGGGGAAGGAGGCGGCGGCCGCGGCGGCGCGAGGCACGGGCGGACTCCGCCGCCGCCCCCGCCCCCGCCGCGGGTTCGAGTCTCCGCGGCTCCCCGCCGCTCCCCCCCACCCCTCCCCAGGCTTCCCGCCTCGGCTTCCCCTTCCGTCCACGCCCCCGGAGCGGCAGCACTTCCCGGAAAGTTGTGGGGCTGCGGGTCTAAAGTTTCGGGGGCTAGGGGCTGAGCGTGGCCGCCGCGCCGCCTCCCTCCGCCGCCATTTACTGCGCCCCGGCCCGGCCTCGACGCGCCCGCACCAACACTGACAGCGGCGGCCGCGCTCCAGACCCGGATGTGAGGCCGGGAGGAGAGAGCGCGAGAGGGAGAGAGAAACACCCACCGGGCGGCTCGGCCGCTCCCGGGAGAGGAGGCCGCAGCGCCCCCTGGTGGCGGGCGCCGGGCGCGGGGTGGCCGGGCCGCCGCCGGGTGCTGGCCGCAGGAGACCCCGCGCAGAGCGCCCGGGGAAGAGCCGGCGGCTCCTGAGGACCAGGGCAGCTGGGGTAGGGGTGACGGTGTTTTAGGTTTGGAAGCTTCCGGTCTTAAGCGTTTAATGCCTATTCGACTGAGGGGGAACGTTGTGGAGGTTATTATTCTGGTATCAGTTTGCACCTTCCTGTGTCTTGGGTTACTGAGGGTAAATGTGGTATTTCCCTCTGTCCTGAAGGGCGGTGAACGTCCACACTCCGGCTCCCAGGCGGTGCTCACCTGGGAAACCAAACTGGGCGGAACGCAGGGGAGACCTGGCACAGGTGTCCTGCTTGTGCAAGGTCAGCCCTGCGCTGGCTACTTCGCCCTGTAAGTACGCGCCGTCCACTCTGTTAAGCCCGTGTGGGCCCAGGCCCACCGCGGGGGCCCGGCCACCCCCAGGCTCCTCTTGGGAGCCGGCCTGCGCCCATCTGGGAGAGGATTCAGAAAGCTATCCGCAGAGACCGTCTCAACAAGGTGTGTGCGAGGGTAGTTCCAAAGGGTTGCAAGGACATGGATTAGAAGCGAAGTGTATCTCCTTGCAAAAAAAAAAAAAAATATATATATATATATACACATATATTTTGAAATCTATGCATGGTTGGAACACGTCCCCTCATAGTTAGCAAATATAGAAAAGTTCAAAGACAGTAGCTAAGGTAGAATTGTTTGGAAGAGTCGACTGTCCAAAGACTCTTGGTAATGCTTTGTCAAGCAAAGCCTGCCCTGCCTCCTTAGGAGACAAAATCTTCATGCCATGTATAGTCACTCTGGATGCTAGTTAGTGTAAATATTTATTCATTTTACTCCAGGCCTTAATAAAATGCAAATAGATATGCAGTTGTAGACATTATGTTATCTTTCTTTTTAAAGAAAAGGTAAAGGATTGTGGACTTGTAAGATGTTTTCTCATTTGATTAGTAATGTTTTACAGAGATAATGGCCCATTAAAGCTCACGTCTCCCTATCGCTAAGACTTTGCCATGGCCTAGCAAATCTCACATGTCCTTACAAGGCACCTGCCAGAAGTGATCATTGCCAGACCGGCTGCCCAGAGATGGAAATGGGAGGAGGACAGCAGGGGAGGCATGGACTCATCTCCGGCTTCTGCATCTTTTTCTGTGACCCTGCATGGGCCTTGCGGCTCTCTCCTGCCACCTGAAATACTCTTCCCACACACCTGTGCGTGGTGTAGGCTCACGCGCTGTTCAGGTTAGGACCCCGTATGTCACCACTAAAGAGGCCTTCCCTCAACAGTCCCGGCATGTTCTATCCACTTATTAGGATTGTTTTTCTAACACTTTTCAGTAATTGACATTATCCATTTACATTTTTAGTAGCTAATGATTCCTGAGTTCCTACTACATTTCAGGGACTGTTCCCAAACGTTACACTAATTACCACATTCATCACAACCTGATGAGTATTTTTTTGCTGGGGGGTGGGGGAGGGTAGATTAGGCAAAAATGGGGTAAATAATTTGTAATTCATGTTGTTAAATATCTGAATCTGAGATTCAAAACTCAGGCTGTCTCAACTCTGAAATTACAATCCTATGCTGCCTTTTTTCTTTTCCACGTTATTTGAAAGCGAGCGAGAGAGAAAGAAACAAAGAATGAAAGCTTCCGTCTGCTGGTTCACTCCCCCAAATGCCTGCGGCTGCCAGGGCTGGGTCAAGCCAAAGCCAGGAGCCTGGAGCTCCATCTGAGCCTCCCACGTGGGTGGCAGGGATCTAAGTGCTTGAACTATTGTCTACTGCCTCCCCTCCCCCTCACCGTACTGGGTTGGCCGTGTAGTGGCCAGGACTTGAACCAGGCACTCTGAAATGGGATGCAAGGGTCCCAAGAGATGATTGTTAGCCAAACGCCCTTCCCCTATACTGCCTTTCTTAGCTGGTTGAAGTCCCCTAGCCATTCCCCGTGTATTTATCAGAAAGTATTTCTTTATTGCCACAGTTCCAAGGCCCAATACATGGCAGACATTGCATCAATAATGATTTGCTGAATGGATGAAAGAATGATTGAATTAGCATCAATGTGAGGAGCTAGTCAATACTCTGATTTTGAATGCCCTCCTTTACACCCTTAGCCCTAGCAGCCACTTCTGTTTAATAACTCGTAATTTAGCATCACTTCACTTCCCAGTTCCGATGTGCTATTCTTTTACTTTCCATTCCTTGAATAAGCCTCCTCCTTAGGACCATCAGATTCTCCTCTCTCCACCCCAATACATGTTTTACATATTCAGCAATAACATTTTGAGTCCCTTGTGCCAATGGAAAACAAACTGCATGGTCTTGTCTTCAGGAAGCCTGCAGTCCAGAGACCTAGTTGTCACCTGTGTCAAGTGTGTTCTACTAGCGTGCCTTGTCCTTCCTGCCACCCCTTGCTGATTGCTGGCACTGAATTGGCCAAAGCGTGCGTGTCTCAGGATACTGAGAGGAACTCTGCCCGTGCCCTAATGCTCTGTGAGGCTTTCCTAACCTCATAGGCAGTGGAGTGGTAGGAATCTTCTCATTGGCGACCAAGACTGAGCCAAAGAGAAAAAGTCACGGGTTCCACACATCCTACTCTGGGCTCAGAACTGTGTCGCTGTGACATAGCTAAAGGTACCAGAAAGTCCAGAATCCTCAGTACAAATGAGACCCGCTGTGATGCCTCCCTCGGAACAAAGGTGATGAAAGGCAACATCAGCAGCACATCACGTACACTCGCTCCTGGGGCAAGACCAAGACCAGGAGATGAGCTGTGGGGGTCTGGCGCTGTGGTTCCTGCAGGACATCACTTCCGCCTCACAGGAAAGTCCTCCATGGGAAGACTGAAGGCACTGGAAGACCAATAGAAAAGCACCAAGCAGCCTATGTAAATGGATTGATTCTTGTAAAGAAAGGACAAAGAACAGCAACACAATCAGGCTCCCTCTTCTAAGAGCTTACTCAGACACAACCAGATGGGTCCTCCTGGCCACCAGCACCTCTCTCACAGACCCACTTTCTGGGATGGAGGAAGGCTGTCCCTGTGACCGTCCCTCCTTGTCACATACTCTTCCATGGTGGCAGAAGCTCAGAAAGACAGGGGAGCCTGCAGGAAGGAGAGCCTGCCTTCTCAGCCCCTGCTGGACGCTTACTGGGTGGGCTGGGTGGCAGGAGGTTTGAGGGTTTCACAAGGGAATGAGATTTTTCTCTGTATCTGTCACTTAAATTTATATTTCTAGGTAAGAGGGGAAAGAAATACAATAACACATGGACCCTTTGAGGTCAAGTCTAATTCCTTTCCTATAAATTTCCAGACATACCCATTTTTAAAAGTGACATCATGAGAAAGCTATTTTAAAACAGATGGTCCATATTATACAGCTACAGATTAAAGATGCTGGCTTTCAGGTAAGATCAAACAGTTACTTACTGCCGGCAAATACACAGACTGTTAAAAAAAAAAAAAAACTGGTAATTCTCATTTACTTTTTAAAATAAATTACATGTGTTGAAATTCCTTGTTTCTGGTAACCAGTTCTATGAGTTTGTTTTTTTTTTTAAAGATTTTATTTATTTATTTGAGAGGTAGAGTTACAGACAGTGAGAGAGAGAGAGACAGAGAGAAAGGTCTTCCCTCCGTTGGTTCACTCTCCAAATGGCCGCAACGGCCGGCGCTGTGCCAATCAGAAGCCAGGAGTCAGGCTGCCTCCTCCTGGTCTCCCATGCGAGTGCAGGGCCTGAGCACTTGGGCCATCCTCCACTACCTTCCTGGGCCACAGCAGAGAGCTGGACTGGAAGAGGAGCAACCGGGACTAGAACCTGGTGCCCATATGGGATGCCGGTGCCGCAGGCAGAGGATTAACCTAGTGCGCCACGGCACCGGGCCCAGTTCTATGAGTTATGACAAATGAATATACTCATGCAGCCATCTCCAAAATCAAGACTTGGGGTCATACCATAACCCAGAAAATCCTTTACACTGCCCTTTCAGACTCACCCTCACCCTCACCCTCACCCTCAGCCCCTGGCATCTGTGGGTTTTTTCTTTTTCTATACTTTTGCCTTTTCCTGAATCTCAGATAAATGGAATCATGCCGTATGTAGCATAATGCATTTGAGATTCTTCTGTGTTCCTGTTTGTGTCAATGGTTCATTCATGTTTTAATTGCTAAGTTGTATTCTATTGTATGAATGATTACAGTTTTTGCCCAATTATTGTGTGAATGATTACAGAATTTTGTCAATTCATTAGCAGGAAGACATTTGGGTTGCTTCCAATTCGGGATGATAATCTTAAAAATATCTGGGAGTAGGATTTTGTTGTCAATGATAAGCATATGTTTAACTTGATAAGGGCCTATCAAGCTATTTTCCAAAATGTACCATTTTACATTCCCACTAATGGCATATAAAAATTTTAATTTTTTTACAACCTCATAAATGATCCTGATGTCATTCTTATTGATCTGTAGTGGCATTTCATTGTAATTTATATTTGTGTTTCCTTAATGATCAGTTATATTAAACATCTTTTAAAAACTTTTACATTTCAGGGCCGGTGCTGTGGTGAAGCAGGTAAAGCCCCCTCCTGCAGTGCCAGTATCCTATATGGGCCCCAGTTTAAGTCCTGGCTGCTCCACTTCCTATCCAGCTCTCTGCTCTGGCCTAGGAAAGCAGCAGAAGATGGCCTGAGCCCTTAGGCCTCTGCATGCATGTGGGAGACCCAGAAGAAACTCCTGGCTCCTGGCTTCAGATCAGCGCATCTCAGGCTGTTGTGGCCAATTGGAGAGTGAACCAGCAGATGGAAGACTCTCTCTCTCTCTCTCTCTCTCTCTCTCTCTCTCCTTCTGCTTCTCTGTAACTCTGCCTTCAAATAAATAAATACATCTTGAAAAAAAAAAAGCTTTTACATTTCATTTAGTTGCTTATTTGAGTGAAAGAGAGCAAATCACGGTGCGGGGGGAGAGGGGAGGAGCAGGGAGAGAGAGAGAGAGAGCACGCCCATTCACAGGGAGCTCTTATCCACTACTTCACTCTTCGAAATACCTGCAGTAACTGAAGCTAGCAGCCGGAACGCAGTCCAGGTCTCCCATAAGAGTGGCAGGGACCCAAGAACTTGAGGCATCACCACTACCTTTCGGGGGCTGCATTAGAAGAAAGCTAGAATCAAGTGCCAGAGCCAGGGGCATTGTGGTGTAGCAGGTGCAGCCACCACTGTGCTGCTAGGATCCAACGTGGGCGCTGGTTTGAGCCCCGGCTGCTCCACTTCCAATTCAGCTTCCTGCTAATACCTGTGGGAAAGCAGCAGCCTGGCCCAGCTATTGTGGGCTTGTAGGGAGTGAACCAGCAAACAGGAAATCTCTCTCCCTCTCTGCCTTTAAAATAAATAAATAAATACAGAAATAATTACAGTGCATTCGTGGACACCTGACCTCAGGATCTACTGCTGACCCAAGAGAGTGAGAGAATGGCCTTTGGAAGGTGAATTTGTGTGTCAGCTTGGACATGATATCCTACCACGAGAGAGCCCCTGGAATTCAGTGTGTCTCCTAATGACCAGATATACTACTGTGTCCTCAACAGGTAGTATGACACAGGACAGAAAGGGGTGGAAATAATACTGTCCCCATTTGCCTTGGCCCTCAGCAAACCACTTGGGGACTCTGTACTTCCTGTCCCCTCGATTCTGGGCTTTGAGCATCTGGAGGATTTGGTTCTCAAAGAGGATGGCTTCCATTAGGAGGCTTAAAATAGACCCATGGAACTTAGAGCTACAAGTGATGTCCAGTCATGTAGTGCTCTTTTGGCTAAGAGTTTGGTAGGGAGTAAAAGAATCCATGGACTACAGGGTAGTTCCACTTATTCATCAGGAGGAAATAGCACTTATCTTACACAACTGAAGCAGGAAAGAAGAGATTTCACACTCAGGAGATACCCTGGGGTGTCTGTTGGTATTCTTCCTTTGGCCAAACCTAGTCAGGCTCCTGGCACTTGTCCCAGTCTCGTCTGTGCACTTCCTTGTAAAATCCAGTTTTCACAAAGAACTCAGCTAAATTAATTTAACAAAAGACTCTCCTCACCTTGATACCTGATCACTCTTGATACTTGATCAGGGTCCTCATCTCCCACCCTTCTCCAGGTGAGGGCTGAGCACACGGCTTTGTCCAGCAAGAGTCACATAGATCAGGTGAGAATCCTCCCTACTGCTGATTCCTTGTAGTGATTTTTCATCTGTTGACCTCCAAACCTGCTTCTTAGCTGTAGACTCCCATTTGCCAATGCTGTATTCAAAATGTGAGGCCACTCTGTCTTCCCCACTGTAAAATTCCAGTGCAGTACTTCCTATGCCTGTGGCGATGGTAAGTGTAGCGACCTGCATTGCCACGCTTTAACCAGTTATTGCATACTTTTTAAAAACATTCTCCTGCTCACTAAATGGTCAGATTTAACTGCCACAGTGTGAGAAGGGTAACTCAATTCACTCTGGGTTACCCCACAAGGTCAGCTACCTAAGCAGCTGGGGACTTGTCCAAGACAGTGGGGGTGGAAAACTACAATAAGTAGAATGGAGTTAACGAGTAGCAAATATGACCCTGAGATGAGCCCCCGTGGGGCAGATACAGTTCATCCCACAAATGTCTTTTTGTGTAATTTTCTAGGAAATGAGACCAATCAGATTCCCAGAAAAGAGTTGACCCATTTGAGTATTTTGAAAGTTTGTGGAAAATAGAATTAGAAGTTTATTTTGGTGCAAAACTCTGAAATCCATGCATAGTTTTTCATAATACGCATTTTTCCACAAACTTTCTGAGGATCCCTTGTATATGAGGCAAGTGGATCTGAGGATGTAAGCAGGGATTATCTTGGTTGCTATGGTTTGCTACCCAGAATACTGTCCACTCCCCTCCAACACACTCACACACGCCACTCTCAGGAATGAGATACCCATTTCTCCCATAGCTCCTGGGAGTGTTAAGAGGTCAAGGGTTCACAGAGAATCCCCCTCTAGGAATTGCCCTTGGAAGAAGGAAGCTTCCTTACTCAAGTTACGCCTCTTCCCCAGGGGCAGGGTGCATCCTATGTCCAGACAGTGAATTTAGGAGCTTACAGGTCCTTGCATTGTTTGGGGACAACTTGGGTGATTCAGCTCCAGAGCTGGAACTTCTGGGGGCACCCATTAATCCCACATTAAAGATTTCCCTCTGCCCAGTTCTGGATTTTCTTCATTTCTTTATGGGTGTCATTCTTTTTTTTTTTTTTTTTTTAAGATTTATTTATTTATTTGAAAGTCAGAGTTACACAGCGGGAGGAGAGGCAGAGAGAGAGAGGTCTTCCATCCACTGGTTCAATCCCCAATTGGCTACAACAGCCAGAGCTGTGCCGATCCGAAGCCAGGAGCCAGAAGCTTCTTTTGGGTCTCCTATGCAGGTACAGGGGCCCAAGCACTTGGGCCATCTTCTGCTGATTTCCAGGCCATAGCAGAGAGCTGGATTGGAAGTGGAGCAGCTGGGTCTCAAACTGGTGCCCTATGGGATGCCGGTGCTTCAGGCCAGGGTGTTAACCCGCTATGCCACAGCGCTGGACCCATGGGTGTCATTCTTGACAGTTACCAGTACACTTCCTGTCTCCTAATCTCTAGCTTAGAGTCTGTTTCCTGGGAGCCTGACCTAAGGCACCTACACACTTCTGCTCCCATTAGTTGGGTTAGTTAGCGCTTACCAACCTCTAGCACTTATTGTAATTATTATAATTGAACTAGTTATTACATCATCAGATTAATTCTGAAAACAGAAAGTGGTTTTGTTTATGGTTATTTATGGGCTTTGTTTCTATGATGGAAAATTGCTAAGAAATGCTGTCAATTTAGGTGTGGAAAATGAAGGAACCTTGGAGTTGGAAGACACATGGTATACATGTGTTGGGCACTTAGTGTATTCAGTGAATAGTTCTTGTTTGATTGACGCAGAGTTTGGAATGGAGTATAATTTCTTATTTGTAGTTATAATTTCTATTTTTACTTTTTAAAAAATCTTCATTACTTTTCTAAAAAATATGCACACTTATTGTAAAAACCCAAAATACCTCAGAAAAGAATAAAGAAAAAATAAAAATTTCCTGGAATCCTACCATCTACAGGCAGCCACTTCTGTTCTCCTCCTCTTCCTCCTTTGTCTTCTTCACTAAAAATAAATTTTAACAATTTAAACTTTCAAAACATGGCTTAGGCAACTTCTATTAACATTTCAGTGAATATCCTTCTTGACCTTGTCTGTTTAAAATACACAAAAAGGCACCAGTGTTGTGGTGCAGTTGGTTGAGCCACCACCTGCAATGCTGGCATCCAACATGGGTGCCAGTTCAAGTCCCAGCTGCACCACTTTTGATCCAGCTCCCTGCTAATGTCCCTGGGAAGATGGCCTGAGTGCCTGGGTTCCTGCTACCCATGTGGGAGACCTGGGTGGAGTTCCAGGCTCCTGACCTAAGCTTGGTTCAGTCATGGATGTTGTACTCATTTGGGGAACAAACCAGCAGATGAAAGTTATCTCTCTCTCTCTCTCCCCCTCTCTATAAATCAGTCTTTCAAATAAATATATATGTTACCATATATAATATAATCAAATATACCAAATAAATGAATACATTATTTCTCTATATTATAATTTATAAATATATTGACTTATTTGATGTTATATGCCTATTTCTTTGCAATATCTTTTGTAGCAGGTCTTGTTCACCCAATAATGTAGATTACACTAATAAAGGAGCTTCCTCTTTTTAGCTTAACATGAATCTCATTTCTTTTTCTTTTTTGAAGTTATCAATATAGATGCTATAATCAGACTAACTTGAAAGAAAGCTACCTTCCAGATGCCACCTGAGGTATTCTTATCCCATATGTATTGCCAATGGAATCTATTTTCATTACTTCACTAGAAATAGTCATAAAATTAGTATTTTCACATGTTGCAGTTGTAAATCAGTGGTTTAACAATGAGATAAATAAAGTCAGATACATTTAAGATCTCACCATTAGGTTCATCAGATGCAAGACACAGAAACCTACATAAAATCGTCAACACAGCAAAAATAAATCATTTTTATAAATTAATTTCTCAAGAGAAATTGAATAAAAATGTTTTCCTCCAAATCAAATCAATAAACATTTATTTTTTCTTTATACAAGGTGATTTTCCTCTAAGTTTCCTTTATAAATGTATTCTCAATTTAGTTTGATTTCAGGATTCTGAATTTTTATCATGAAAAATATCAGGATGGTTATCTCTATATGTGGAAGCTAAATGCATGCTGCTTACCATAAATAGTGTTTTCTCAAGAAAAACATTTGTACTTGGGCAGGGTCATCTCCAAACACCCCAGCTTTTCAAGCTATCAACTTAACAAAAATAAAACAAAGTAACCTGACCTTTGTTTTGTTTCTATAACCTTCATTCCTTCCTTTAACTCCCCATTGTCCTGCCATGAAAATATTTTACAGTGTCCCAGGTTCCATGGCATGGTGCTTTAGAGCTATTGGTTGCCTGCTTTGAAATCTATTTCCATTGTAATCCTATGGTATACTTTGCTGTTGTTAATATTTTCATGTGTGGGGATACTTAGAGATTGCCTTTGTACAATCTGGAAAACTAAATATGTGGAAAGCAAAGTGAATATAAAACTGGCTGGCTATTGCAATAATAAAGCAGCAAGTTACAGTAGAAACAAAATGGTGCTAGTTTGGAGTCAAATACACGTAGCTTTAAACCTGATTTTGACATTATTAGCTGAGTAATCCAAGGCCAGGTTTAACCACTGTCAGACTCAGTGTCTTACACTGTAAAATGGGATGCCTTATTTGGCCAGGGTAAGAATAAGGGATAATATATGGCAAAGGTTGTTATCTAGCTGCTATTTGACAACTGGCAGCATTATCAAAGACAAACATGATCCATTAAGGTCTAGGGTCTTTACATTTCTTGCTGTTTGTTCAAACAACCAGGAGGAAGTCTTTTATTAAGACATACAGGAGCCGGGAGTAGGGCAGTGCTAAAGAGAGAACCCGCATTGTGGTATAACATGTTATAACAGGCTATACTGCTGCCTGCAGCTCTGGCATCCTGTAAGGGCACCAGTTAGAGTCCCTGCTGTTCCACTTCCAATCCAGCTCCCTGCTAATGACTTGAGAAAACAGGGGAGATGGCCCAATGTGTTTGGGCCCCTGCACCCACTTGGGAGACTAGGAGGAAGCTTCTGGCTCCTGACTTCTGCCTGGCCCAGTGCTGGCCGTGCAGCCATTTGGAGAGTGAACCAGCAGATGGAATATCTCTCTCTCTCTCTTTCTCTCTCTCTCTCTTCTGTGTGTGTGTGTGTGTGTGTAACTCTGCCTTTCAAATAAATCGATCTTTTAAAAAAGACATAAATAATTATTTACAGCATGTTATTAATAAAGATATTCATTTCCTCCTACTCTTTAACTTGTTACTGTTAGGTTAACCCATTGGGCAAAAGAAAGCCTGACCACTTCTAAACAAATGTAATAACTAGCAAGCATTTAGTGGCTTAAAATCTACTTGAAATTTTTTTAAAAAATAATTATTTTGATATTGGTACACAGTGTAGTGGTATTAAGCATTTTAAATATCATATGTGGCTTTTTTATTTTCTGTAATGAGTATAATCTCCCCCAGTAGCAACATACAGTTTAATTCTGTCAGTTATGACATCTCGGGATCTTTCTGTGTAAGTGTAACCATATAAGTAATTCAGTCTCTTTCACTTGTAAGCGCAGCTTTTCATATCTCTTCCTCTTTTCCCTGCTTTTCTCCCAGATGTCACAGGAATCTAAGGGGGCCGGTGGTAGATATCAGCTCACATGATTTCTCGGGACCACAAATCTACAGTGACGAGTCCTTGTGTTGTCAGCTGGCTCCACTGCCAGGTTGCAGGCGTGGTCTCATCTCCAAGCCTGTGCCGAGGTGTCCTCAGTGTTGGCTGGTCCATTCTGGATTTTGAGGACATCCAGCAAGTACAACGACGTCACCTGCAGCGTTTAAACTCCAATCATGAAGTTTCTGCACTTGGTGGCCTCTTTGATCCACCAGTCCTCTCATTAGTATTGACATTGCCAGTACAGGAATTTAGAAAGTTATTTCTTAAATGAGAAAAGTTAGTGTAGGCAATTGGCTTAGTTACCTGTTACTGTGTAAACAATTACCCCCAAATTTAACAGCATTAAACATGAGTCTGTGTTTCAGGGGTTTGGGAAGGGTGTGACTAGGTCATTATCTTCATGCATATCATCTCATGGCTTCATTGGGCTGAACGCCCTCGATGACTTGCTCACATGAGTGGCAATGAATACTGGTTGGCTGGGAGCTCTTCTGAGGCTGTCTCCTGGAGCATCTTATTGCCCCCCCGGCCCCATGAGCTTGGACTTCTTACAGCACAGTTCACAAGGTTTTCCAAGGGAGCATCTGAAAATCAAGTATTGCAGAAGGGCAAAGTAGAAATTATGTAACAGCATCTCAATGCAGTCTAACGATTGCAAGTGAGTCTTGAAGACCAGTTCAGATCTTTCTCTTGTTGTTGTTGTTGTAAAAACATTTTTAAAAAATATTTATTTATTTATTTATTTGAAAGGCAGAGTTACAGAGAAGCAGAGGCAGAGAGAGAAAGAGAGGTCTTCCATCTGCTGGTTCATTCCTCAAATGGCTGCAAGGACTGGGGCTTGGCCAGGCCAAAGACAGGGGCCAGGAGCTTTTCTGGGATCTTCCACATGGGTGGCAGGGGCCCAAGCACTCCACTGCTTTTCCAGGCACATTAGCAAGGAGTTGGATCAGTAGAGGAACAGCTGGGACTCAAACCGGCACCCATATGGTATGCTAGCACTGCAGGCTGGGGCTTTAAACCACTGCACCACAGCACTGAGCCCTAAGCCACATCTTTCTAAAACACTTACTAGTATACTGTCACCAGGGGATTTGCTTGAATTGGCATCTATCTTACAGCCATTCCCACATCTTTTTGTTCAATACACTTGGCATTGTAATTGTGCCACCTCCCCATTATGTTTATTTCTCCAAATTTCCTGGATAGCCTTTTTTTTTTCTATTTACCATGGAATGGTTTACTTATAAAATCATTTGACTTTTGGGGAGTGGTATTGTTTTGGCAACTTTAACCATTTCTTCTGAGGTTATTTACCCATCCAGATTTTCCTTGTCTTGTCAAATAATTCTCTTTCTCAGAAATTTATACATTGTATTGAGATATTCAAATTGACATCTCTGCTTTTTCAGTTTTATTCCTCTTATCTTATTATTGTCATTATTATTTTGACAAGCAGAGTGAGAGTGAGAACAAGAGTGAGAAAGATCTGCCATTCATTTGGGTTCACTCTCCAAATGCCTGCAACAGCTCTGTGCCAAAGTCAGGAGCCAGGAACTCCATCTAGCTCTTCCCATGGGGGGCAAAACTCGAGGACTAGGTTCATCATCTGCTGCCCCTTGGGCACATTAGCAGGGAGCTGAACTGGAATGGAGCCGAGACTCAAGGCAAGCACTCTGGTGAAGGATTCAGGCATCCTAAACAGAGGTTTAACCAGTGCACCACAAGGTGCACCCCACAAATCGACACATTTATAAATGACACAAGTTTAACTACTTTCTTGGACTATTTAAAAATAGACATATGCTTTTTAATATTTAAAAAATATTCTCATTGTGAACATGAGCAGTGGCAGTGATTTTGGTCTAAGAGTTCCTGTGAATGATTGGTTTCCACATATTTAGCTATGCATTTTTATGTTTTTTTTCCCAACTAAATTTCCCCTTCTCCTTCCTCCCTTCCTTCTTGCTTTTGCTCACTAGCACTCTCTCTTCTCCCTCCCTTTTTCACTTATCAATTATTAGATGCTTAGTGTATGTCAGCACTGTGCTAAGCTTGAGAATTGAAGTGCCAGCACCTGCTTGCTTCCAGCGTCTGCACCAGCAGGAAGCTAGAACCAGGAGGCAGAGCTAGGACATGAACTCAAGCACTCAGACACAGGACTTGGATGTCCCAACCCGTGGCTGAACCACAAGGCCAAATACCTACCTCCACTCCTAAATACTCAGGAAAGTTACCCTGTGCAGCTTGGAGTGATAAGTAAGTCAATTTAATCTTTTGCTAACCATTCCTCCTTCAGGAAAGACTAACAAGATAACTATCAATACAGGGCATGGGAGAGTTAGTCGGATTAAAGTGATGACATTGAAAATGGGTCATTGGAGCCAGAAAAGTGAATGGAACTAGGGGTGGTGTTGGAAGCGAGGCAAGCAGTGAGAAAAAGAGAGGAGGAAGAAAGAACGAGAGAAGCAAAATAATGCTCTCATGACACAAGTTTTTATGTTGAGTAGGCTGAGTGACGCCTGCCTCTCTGTGCTAGCCAGGCCCCGGGACTGACTCAACAGTCTATCTTTTATGCCCCACTGCCTTCATCATTTTAATAGAAAATAGTTTTGGGCAAGCAGGCTGCTGTTCCACATTGCTAGCTCTTCTCTAGTTACATCAACTGGAGTTCAGTGAAAGGGTACCTGGCTTTGGAGAAGAAGAGCAGTCATTTCCTTTCTTTTTTCACCCTGCTGCATCTCTGCCTATTTCTTTTATCTCTGTTTTCTCTGAGTTCTCAGAACTCTCGCTGATATATTCACTAAATGTCTCGCTATATCTTTAGCTCCCTAAAGGTTCAAGAATTATCTGAGGTGTATAGGGCTTTTAAGAAACACTGGGGACTTTGCACATACACACAAATCCCTCCTATGAGAACAGCTTGGTAAGCATCATTCATTTCATAAACATAGATCAAGACCCTACTCTGTGCTAATAACTGTATGAGATGCTGAGAACAGATGTTCAAAGAGCAAAACCCTTGCCACTGCGGACTTGATAGTCCAGGGGAGGAGGCAAATGCATACTACTCTGTTTCTTCCTGTCTCCGGGGTTGTACTTTCTCTGTATGTACCTCTGTGCCTTCCTCCACGGCCTCTCAGCTTGGCCTCATGCCTGGTTCCAGGATGTCTGGCTCTCCTTTAATGGCCTCTGATCCCTTTTCATGTGAATATTTTGTGCTCACTCATGGACTTTCAGATGCTTACCATGAAAACCTCGTCTCCCCGTCTGTGTCTCTGCTCAAAAGATGAAGTACAACTATCTCCCCGCTCAGCCAAGGGAGGGTTTGGAGTTAAGCTCTTGCTGCTCTCATGCAAATTGAAGTTTCTTGTTTGTAATTAATGCATCAATTTCAAAATCTTCAAGATCTATTGTGAAAATGCCACAGAAAAAGAAGGCCAGAGGTAGGGAGATGATGGGCAAGCATGGGAGGGGAACAAGAAGTAGAGGAGATGGGGTGGGCATTTGGCACAGTGGTTAAGTCGCCACCTGGGACGCCAGCACCCCAGGCAGAGTGCCTGGATTCAAGTCCTTGCTCTGCTTCTAATTCCAGCTTTCTGCTACTGTACAGCCTGGGAGGCAGCAAATAATGGCTCAAGTACTTGGGTCCCTGCCACCCATGTGGAAGACCCAGATGGAGTTCCAGGCTCCTGGCTTTGGCTTGGCCCAGCCCTACTCTCACAGGCATTTGGAGCATGAACCAGCAGATAGGAGATCTCTCTCCATCTGTCTCCATGTCTGTCCACCCTTCACCCTTCGAATAGAAAATTTAAAAAAAAAAAATACTGAAAATGGCCTGTAAGGACAATGAGAGAGATCCCTTTAAATTTCCAGAGTCTGACTTCCCTGGAGGACCTCCTTGCCCAGGTGCAGGGACCAAACCATTCTTTTTGTCCAGTGCCTATTTTACTTCACCCATTGTCTGTCCAACAGGGCAAAAGTTCATTCAAACTCACTCCCCACACGCTCTCCAAGGTGGACTCCCCTCCTAATTGCAAAGTGACCCAGAACCTCCACACATCCAAGAGAAGAGGGCATGAAGTATGAAGGATATGAGGAGGACATGCATAGGACAAGGTATAGGAGAAGGGGCAAGGAGCTTCCACACCCACTCCTGGTGTGACACCCTCCAGGGGCCTCTACACGTTCAGCTGCCTGGAAGCTGAGCCCTGTTTTTTGGTTTCATATGGGGAGTTCGTTGCACAGGCATGACTACTAACAGGACTGGAAACCCAGCAAAGCCTGTCCAGATGCTTCAACTTTCCTTCCCAGAGAGCAAGGGGCGGGCCCCGCTAGAATGAGGAGACTTTGAGCCCCTCCCTTCCTTCCTTCCTTCCTTCCTTCCTTTGTTCCTTTCTCTCTCTCTCTTTAAGGATTTATTTGTTTATTTGAAAATCAGAGTTACATAGAGAGAGAAGGAGGAGTAGAGAGCGTCTTCTAGGTCTCCCACGCAGGTTCAGGGGCCCAAGGACTTGGGCCATTTTCTACTGCTTTCCCAGGCCATAGCAGAGAGCTGGATTGGAAGAGGAGCAGCTGGGACTACAACCAGTGCCCACATGGGATATTGGGACTGCAGGCAGCAGCTTTACCTGCTATACCACAGCACTGGCCCTGTGGAAGACCTCTCTCTCTATCTCTCCCTCTCTCTCTGTGTAACTCTGTCAAGTAAATAAGTAAATCTTTAAAACAAACAAACAAACAAACAAACAAAAAACCTTAGCCCACCCCCAGTCCCTTGACCCTCATTTGCTATTTGCTCCTTCCTTCTCTCACCACAGGGAAGGGGAGATTCAGACCCTGTCCTTGAGCTGCAGGCTAAAGTCCAGGTTATCAGTAATAGTCAAGGCTACCTGTAGCATCCACTTGCCAATGCCTTTTTAGTTGCTTCACAAATCAACTTCCTGAACCTCACTAAATTTCTGGAAATTTCAAAAAAGATTTAAAAAAAAAAGATTTATTTATTTGAAAATTTGAGCTACACAGAGAGAGGGGGAGAGAGAGAGAGAATCTTCCATCCATTGGTTCACACTCCAGATGGCCACAGTGGCCACAGTTGGAGCAGGCTGAAGCCAGGAGCCAGGAGCAGGTCTCTCACATGAGTGGCATGAGCACAAAACTTGGGTCATCTTGCACTACTTTTCCAAGGTTATTACCAGGGAGCTGGATTGGAAGTGGAGCAGCTGGGATTCAAACCAGTGCCCATGTGAGATGTCGGCATCACAGGGAGCAGCTTAACCCACGGTTGCCACATCAGCCCCAAGAAAGAACTTCTTGCATTCCATTCTAAAAGTTGAAAACTGGGCCCTGGGTGAGCTGCTGTGGGCACAAACAATGAGAGCTCAAAGCTGAGGGTGTGAATTACACGCTTCCCTGTCTTCTTGAGCATCTGATATACTTTGGAAGGGTCCCTTTGGCAAGTCCTAGAATCCTCACAAGTCGCCAGGGGTTCCTATATGCCACACAAGGTCGAATTACAGACAATGGGTCACCACATTCATGCAAGAGTAGAAGTTCCTGCGGAGATAGCACAGCAATGTCCTTCCACCTCCGGGATCCCCACAAAATACAGCTCAGCACAAGAGACGTGGCACCCACATTCTTATCTTGAACTTACACTGCAACACACACATCCTGCCCACCAACTCCAGAAGAGACTGCCTGGCTTCACCCTGGACAAGTCGCCTCCCAAGGCCTGGACAGACAAGCTCCAGCACATATCACAGAGTAATAATGGTCACTAGCCATTGAATGATTGCCTGGAAGGCTTAGGTACACTTAAGCCTAACAGTGACTCTATAAAGAAGCTGCTGTTATTTTCCATTTCTCTATGAGGGGTCCAAGTCTTAGGATAACTGAGCCCAAGGACACGCATTTTGTAGTAGAGCTTGGATTGTCCTAGTGGGAATCAAATATACACTTTAATGTTTTTGTCAGTATTTAATGAGCGTACCAGCTTTTCAATGAATAAAGAACTTTTTTTAAAAGATTTATTTGTTTATCTGAAAGTCAGAGTTACACAGAGAGAGGAGAGGCAGAGAGAGAGAGAGGTCTTCCATCTGATGGTTCACTCGCCAATTGGCCGCAGCAGCCAGAGCTGCGCTGATCCGAAGCCAGGAGCCAGGAGCTTCTTCTGGGTCTCCCACGCAGTTGCAGGGGCCCAAGGACTTGGGCCATCTTCTACTGCTTTCCCAGGCCATAGCAGAGAGCTGGATCGAAAGTGAGCAGCCGGGTCTCAAACCGGCGCCCATATGAAATTCCGGGGTTTCAGGCCAGGGCATTAACTCACTGCGCCATAGCACCAGCCCCGAATAAAGAACTTTCTAAAAAAGTATTATTTGTTTGAAAGAGTTACAGAGAGAGAGGGAGAGACAGACAGAAATTGATCTTCTGTCCCTTGGTTCACTCCCTAGATGGTGGCAATAGCCAGGACTTAGGCAAACCAAAGCTAGGAGCCAGAAGTTTCATCTGGGTCTTCTATGTGGGTGGTAGGGGCCCAAACACTTGGGACATCTTCCACTGCTTTTCCCAAGCCATTAACAGGGAGCTGGATTGGAGGTGGAACAGCCAAATTTCAAACCCGCATCTATACTGGGTGCCAGTGTTGCAGGCAGCAGCTTTAGCTGCTACCCCCTAACGTCAACCCTGAAAGAATTTTTTGATAATGAAACTTTGGAGAGAATAAAAAAGCTACAGCAAAGTTCTAACTTGAAACATTTAACTTACTTTAAAACAGGAATAAAGACATATACATAATTTATGTGTATTAAAACAATCTATAAGGTTGGGCATTTGGCACAGTGGTTAAGATGCCATCTGGGACATCCATATCCCATATGAAAGTGCTTGGATTCAAGTCCTGGCTCCAAACCCTGGACCAGGCAGCAAGTGACGGCTCAAGTGGTTGGGTCTCTGCCACCACGTGAGAAGCCTAAATTGAGTTCTAGGCTCCTGGCTTCACCCTGACCCAACCCCAGCTGTTGCCAGCATTTGGGGAGTAAATCAGCAGATGGGAAATTCTCTCTCTCTCCCCCTCTCTCCCTCTCCCTCTCCCTCTCCCTCTCCCTCTCCCTCTCCCTCTTTTAAATAAACAACAAAAAAGCTTTTAGATCTATGAATTGTAAAAAGCATAAATGTTACACCTACTTAATAATTATAACAAGATTCTATAAATACTACAGATCTACTGAGATCATGTACTAAATGTTACCATACAACAAATTTGGTGTTTGTAGTACATGTTTTCTGGCAGTGGATTATTGGAAAATTACCAGCCCCAAATAAGACTGATACAAATATACAATGCTACATACATACTCAATGAGTTGTAACTTAGTTAACCAAAAGTCAGTTACAATGAATCATAAACATCTTTAAACATACATTTATTATTATTAAAAAGCAGAATAACTGTAGCTGAAAGCAATAATTGTCACAAGATAACACTGATGCCTGCCTGGTAACAAAATGGCCTTCCTAATGTGGCCAGAATTTCAATCCTTTGCGTGTGGAAATAAATGCAGGTGGTGCTTAGAAACAGAGACTGGCTGGGGCTGGAGCTGGGGCTGTGGCATAGTGGGTAGAGCCACCTCCTGTGGTGCCAGCATTCCCGTATGGGCACCAGTTCGAGTCCCGGTTGCTCCACCAATCTAGCTCCCTGCTAATGTGCCTGGGAAAGCAGCAGAGGATGGCCCAAGTCCTTGGGCCCCTGCACCCATGTGGGAGACCCAGAAGAAGCTTCTGGCTCCTGGCTTTGGATCAGCCTAGGTTAAGCCGTTGTGGCCATTTGGGGAGTGAACTGGCTGATGGAAGATCTCTCTCTCTCTCTCTCTGTAACTCTGCCTTTCAAATGAATACATAGATCTTTAAAAAAAGAAGAAGACGAAGACGAAGGAGAAGAAGGAGAGGGGAAGGAGAAGGGGAAGGAGAAGGAGAGGAGAGGAGAAGAAATACAATCTGGCAGCCAGCATTCTTAGAAGGCCTTTCTTATCCCAAATCTTACTACACTAATTGTTGCCTGCCCCATATATATATATATATATATATATATATATATATGGCCTGTCTACCTTTTTTTTTTTTTTTTTTTTTTTTTTTTTACAGGCAGTTAGACAGTGAGAGAGAGAGAGGCAGAGAGAAAGCTCTTCCTTCCGTTGGTTCACCTCCCAAATGGCCGCTACGGCCAGCGCTGTGCCGATTCAAAGCCAGGAGCCAGGTGCTTCCTCCTGGTCTCCCATGCAGGTGCAGGGCCCAAGGACTTGGGCCATCCTCCACTGCCTTCCCGGGTCGCAACAGAGAGCTGGACTGGAAGGGGGCAACCGGGACAGAATCCGGTGCCCCGACCGGGACTAGAACCCAGGGTGCCAGCGCCGCAGGTGGAGGATTAGCCTAGTGAGCCATGGCATCTTCCTTGTCTACCCTTAATTGGTTGAAATTCAGCCTGGATTTAACTTGCTGTCAGGGGAGGAGAGTACTGAGCATCTAGAAGCAAAATCATCTGGAGGCCTTCCAAAAGGACTGAAAAGGGAGGGTTGATAAGAGACTGTTAGAATCTCAGGTCACGCATTTTTTTTTTTAAAAGATTTTGTTTATTTGACAGGTGAAGTTACAGACAGAGGCAGAGAGACAGAGAGAAAGGTCTTCCTTCCATTGGTTCACTCCCCAAATGCAATGGCCAGAGCTGCGCCGATCTGAAGCCAGGAGCCAGGAGCTTCTTCTGGGTCTCCCATACAGTTTCAGGGGCCCAAGGACTTGGGCCTTCCCAGGCCATAGCAGAGAGCTGAACTGAAAGAGGAGCAGCCAGGACTAGAACCAGCGTCCATATGGGATGCCGGCACAGCAGGCAGAGGATTAACCTACTGTGCCATGGCGTGGGCCCCTCAGGTCACACATGATTAAGCAAGCATGTCCCCAACAGAGTGAATTGTCCTAGATATCAGACCAAAAACCCCTATTAAAGGAAGAAGCAACCCATCAGGTTCATAGCAGTTACTCAATAAATATTTAACAAATGATTGTTTAATAGTTATAATTACCGCTGACAAACATAACTGCTTCAGCTGCCAAAATATTATTATTAAATCCTTGTATCACTGTAATATGCCTGTTCATCTTTCTTCTCTCTCATGAGACTTGGATCCTATTAATGTGCTGGGAATTAGATAGCCTCTAGGATAATCCAAATTAGTTTGTCTTTAATTCTGTGATTGTTAAAGCCACTTTCGTGAAAATCAATCTGATTTTGCATGGACAGCAGTACTGTTTGTAATTATGATGTTCTCAGGTGAATAACTAATTTTTCACAATTGTTCTTGTTTCAAAAGACAATTTTTTGTGTACTTAGTTGACAAAAACCAGTTTTCCTGATGTGTCATACCTGGAAAAGCATTTGAAAGCCACCTAACTACTCAGAAGAGATATCTATCTAGAGAATCTGGATATTTTAATTTAAAAATTTTTAATTGTCATGTAATGACTGTAGGATGATTGAATTTTAAAACTGAAATCTAAATGCTTGAGTGACATAACATGGCAAACTCCATTGGACTTCACAGGCCCAAGGCAGCTATTATAAAGAAGTTTATGGGCTGGCGCCGCGGCTCACTAGGCTAATCCTCCACCTGCGGCACCGGCACCTGGGTTCTAGTCCCAGCTGGGGCGCCGGATTCTGTCCCGGTTGTTCCTCTTCCAGTCCAGCTCTCTGTTGCGGCCCGGGAAGGCAGTGGAGGATGGCCCAAGTACTTGGGCCCTGCACCTGCATGGGAGACCAGGAGGAAGCACCTGGCTCCTGGCTTCTGATCGGCACAGCGCAAAGTTTATGGTAATAAAACCCATGTCCTGAGGTAGGTGTTGTGGCACAGAGGGTTAATCTGCCACATCGCAGCAACTCAGCTTTCTGCTAATGCATCCTAGGAGACAGCAGACGATGGCCCACCTGATTGGGTCCCTGCCTCCCACATGGAGTCCCAGATGTAGTTCCTGGCTCCTGGCCTTGGCTTGGCCCAGCCCCAGCTACTGAAAGCATCCGAGTGAACCAGAAGAAAATCTCTGTCTCTGTGTCTTTCAAGTCATTCAATCTTCAAAAGTAATATAACAATTAAAAACTCCAAACTCGTGTTCTGAGTTCTGGAGAAATCAGTGAAGAGATAGATGGCAATCAGTGCTAGCAGAAAAAATAATCTCTACTGAAGAATTGTTATGACCTATTTAGAACATCCTACATGGCTTTATCAACATGCTAAAACCAAGAAAGAAAAAAAAAAGGTATATATAGCTTCCCTATATATATATATATTTGTTGCTTCATCCCTTAATTAAATATATAGATAAGACTTCAAGAAGAACTTAAAAATTTATTCTAATAGATAAATTTAAAATTCATATATGCAAAACAGTAAACCGTATTTCTGCTTTCCAACTCCAAAATTTTTCTCAAGAAGGGTTAATAAATGTGTACTATGAATGCTCACTAATAACTGATCTCTAAAAGGAAGCTGCTTATGAATAATTTTACACATAATTAATATTTAAAATTCACAGCATGTTGTAAATTAGAATATCAATGAAGTTTTCATTGTGGATTACTTGCCACTTTAGCCCATTAAAAATGGATTCAGCGATTTTTACATATCTTAATGGCTTATTTCAATTGAATATGCTCCAGAGGCAGCAAGGGCAGCAAAAAAAAAAAAAAAAAGATTAATCTCATGAATAAAAGACAGTGGAAATAGAATATAAATGTTGATCATTATATGTGCTCAGTACATATTAATGTTTTAAACCAATCATTTTCAGACTTTCAGAATTTAATTATTGGAGCCAGTGCTGTGGCATAGAGGGGGAAAAGCTGCCACCTGCAACACCAGTAACTCCACTTCAGATCTAGATCCCTACAGATGCACCTGGGAAAACAGTGGAAGATGGCCAAGTGCTTGGGCCCCTGCACGTATGTGGGAGACCTGGAAGGAGCTCCTGGCTCCTGGCTTCAGCCTGGCCCAGCCCTGGCAGCTGAGGCTATCTGGAGAATGAACCAGCAAAAGGAAGATTCTCAATCTCTCTCTCTGTAGCTCTGACTTTCAAATAAATAAATAGTATCTTTAAAATTTTTTATTTATATTTGTATTTATACTTATATTTATATTTACATTTATTTATCGGAAAGGTAGAGAGAGATTTCCCATCCACTGATTCATTCCCCAAAAGGCTGAAACAACAGAGCTGGGCAAGGCCAATGCTAGGAGCCAGGAACTCAATCTGGGTCTTCCATACTGTGGCAGGGACCCCACTACTTTAGCCATCATCATCTGCTGCTGATGATCAGTGCACATTAACAGAAAGCTGGCATTGGGAGCAGAGACTCCAACCCAGACTCTGATATGGCACAAGGCCCCCCAAGTGGCTGTTAACCACTGCCCCAAACACCCTCCCATATACTAAATTTTTCTAACTTTACCTCTTCCCTAGGAGTTGCTTAAATTTGTGAAGTGGAAAAAGATGTTCAGTTTCCAATGTCTAAAATAAGTGGTTTATATATTTTCATTTTAAATACACCAACAGGGGTTGGGGGTGGGGGTGGGGAGCAGGGATTTGGTGCATTGGTTAATACACTACTGGAATGCCTGTGTTGTGGGACAGGTGGGGATCTAAATTCCCATTCCAGATCCTTTCCTGCTATCTAGAGAAGCATACTAAGTCTGGGCATAGATACAGTGCCCAATGGGATAAAGTTTATTTCAAAGTGAGGAAAACATACATACGTGGGCATAGTTGAGGAGTGGAGTGGGCCAGGAAGAGAAAAGGATGAGGGATGGAAGTAGAGGCAGTGCCTCAGCCCCTGTCTCATTCTGTCTGCAGAGAGAGACAGAGAGAGAGAGGCCTGAGTTTGAATCGTAGCTCCACTTTTGAGCCCAGCTGTCTGCTAATGTACCCCCTGATAGGCAGCAGGTGATGGCTCCAGTACTTAGCTTCTGGCTTTGGCCTGGCCCAGCCCCAGGTGTTGCAGGCATTTGAGGAATGAACCAGTGGTTAGGAGATCACTGTTTGTCTCTCAAATAAATACTAGTAAATAAATAAATGCAAGACACAAGTCAATACATATATTAAAAATGAGGGGCCAGTGCTGTGCCATAGTAGGCTGGGCCTCCGCCAGCAGCGCCAGCATCCCATATGGGTTCATTTCCTGGCTATTCCACTTCTGATCCATTTTTCTCCCATGGCCTGGGAAAAGCAGTGGTTCAAGTGCTTGGGCCCCTGCACCCATGTGGGAGACCCAGAAGCTTCCGGCTCCTGGCTTCCAATTGGCCCAGCTCCAGCCTTTGTGGCCATTTGGGGAGTGATCCAGCAGATGGAAGATGTTTCTCTCTCTCTCCTTCTGTCTGTGACTCTACCTCTCAAATTAATAAATAAAATCTTTTTAAAAATGAAATTAAATAAGCAGCAATGAGGGCTGTCAAGAGGTTAGATGATCGACTCTGAAGTCCATTGACTAAATGGTTATGGAGCCCTCACTTGCTGCCAGGCTTGCTGCCAAGCATTGCCAAAGATACAAAATGAGTAAGACAAGAACTCAAGAACTTCATTGTATACCAAGGGGAACTGACTACGGCAGAAGTTCCGATACAAATTTCAATGAACGTTTTATTTAAAACAACAGATTGCCAGCGCCACGCTCACTAGGCTAATCCTCTGCCTGCGGCGCCGGCACACCGGGTTCCAGTCCCGGTTGGGGCACTGGATTCTGTCCCGGTTGCTCCTCTTCCAGTCCAGCTCTGGCCTGGGTCTGCAGTGGAGGATGGCCCAAGTGCTTGGGCCCTGCACCCGCATTGGAGACCAGGAGGTAGCTCCTGGCTCCTGGCTTCGGATCAGCACAGTGCGGGCTGTAGCAGCCATTTGTTGGGGGGGAACCAACGGAAGGAAGACCTTTCTTTCTGTCTCTCCCACTGTCTATAACTCTCTCTCTCTCTCTATCTCTCTCTCTCTCTCACTGTCTAACTCTGCCTGTCAAAAAAAAAAAAGACCGTAGCAACTTTTGTCTTGTAAGAAGGTTGTCATAATTCACATCATTGAGAAAAAATAAATTTCTAGAAAGTGTAGTTTCAGTGAAAGAGATTAGTGGTAGACAGGGACAAGAAAAAAAGAAAGAATAAGGAAAGGGCAAATTTTAAGACCCCTGCCAGGCCTTTCAAGCAATTCAAGGGTCAGAGACCAAAGTCCTTTTTTCAGAAGAGCACATTAATGAGGCTTTGGACTTTGGACTGCTAAGCTCAGCCGCTCTGCATAAGAAAGGGGGCACTTGGAAGTGCTGGTGTCTGCGGACTGGGACAGCGGGAAACAGGGAGGTGTGAGCCCAGGGCCAGGCAGCAGGTGGAGGCTGGAGTTGTGGGGAGAGGTGCCGTGCGCAATTGCTGACACAGACGACCCGAAGGGCCCTTAGATCTGGGTGTCTCATATTCCTCCGTTAGTTGCTTGTTTTGCTCTAAGGCAAATAGCCTGCATCCTTCAACCTTTGATAAAGCCTCACCATACATGCCAAATGTTATGTTCCTAGAGGGGAAAGGGAGAGGTTAGTGTGGGGAATGAACTCAGAAAACACAACTCTTCCATGTCTAGGAGGGGACTTCAAAAAGTTCATTAAAAAAATTGAATTAAAAGATTAGTTTAGGTGCTGGCACTGTGGTGTAGCAAGTAAGGCCACCGCCTGCAGTGCCTGCATTCCATATGTTAGTAAAATGGTGCAGTCTTATCTATAGTGCGACCTACACCCTGACACCATCCTAGGCTCTAGCTCCCGCGGCCATTGCTGGAAGCCAGATGGCCACATGGCCCAACTACCGGTGTCAGCTCCGCCTCCACCCTAATGGGATTCACTGCTCCAACTTCCCTGCCCATTCCCCACCCCCACCCCCAGCCCTGCAAAGTTTTAAGAGGACCTGTTCCTGAACACATGAATACGTGGCTCTCTTTCTCTCCGTCTCCTGACCTCTCTCCCTCTCTCTTTCTCTCTTTCCTCTCCATCTCTGTCTCTCTCTTGATTTCTCTCTTATGCTCTCCTTCTCCTCTTTTCCTGCTTCGCCCCTTCCCTCCGGTCTGTAGGGTTTCCCCTAATAAACTCTTTCCCTTACTCCAGTGTTTGGTGTGTTTTGTGGTGGCCTTACACCATATGGGCGCTGATTCAAGTCACTTCAGATCCAGCTCTCTGCTGTGGCCTGGGAAAGCAGTAGAAGGCCCAAGTCCTTGGGCCTCTGCACCTGCGTGGGAGACCTGGAGGAAGCTCCTGGCTCCTGGCTTTGGATTGGTGCAGTTCCAGTGGTTGCAGCCAATTGGGGAGTGAACCAGCTGATGGAAGACCTCTCTCTCTGCTCCTCTTTCTCTCTGTGTGTAACTCTGACTTCCAAATAAATAAATAAATCTTTTTGAAAAAGATTAGTTTATTTCAGTGCAAAACTTCTTTGAAATCCATGCATTGCTTTTTTCATAAATGTGTCTTCCTTAAACTGTTTGAAGACCCTTTATATTTTGGAGGCAATTGAGACATGGTAAATGGGGACTGGTGTTGTGGCACAGTGGGTTAAGCAGCTGTCTGTAATGCCTGCATCCCATAGGGGCACCAGCTCAAGTCTCAGCTGCTCCACTTCTGACCCAGCTTCCTGCTAATGTGCTGGGGAAAGCAGCAGTAGACTGTCCAAGTGCCTGGGCCCCTGCCACCCATATGGGAGACCCAGATGGAGTTCCGGGTTCCTGGCTTCAGCCTAGCCCAACCTCTACTGTTGTGGCTTTTAGGGAATGAACCAGCAGATGCAAGATCTCTCTTCCTCTCTGTCTCTTGCTTGCTCTCTGTAACTTTGCCTTTCAAATAAATAAATATTTTTTTATAAAAAAGAAGAGGGTGATGTTGTACTACTTAAAGTGATGGAATATCTGTCCTAAACGAGGCCCAAAGTGCTGGAGGCTCCCAAGGGGGACATATGACCCTGAAAGGAAAGGGACAAAAGGAAAGAAGCAGGGATGGGCAGCTTCCTCTATTAGTTCATTTCCTGTCAAATCCTTTTGCAAAAAGAAAAGATGCCTAAATAAGAGAGACAGTTTTATTTCATCATTCAGAAACCCTGCAAGTAGGCATGTTATTGCTAATTTTTAGATTAGAGAAGTGAGGCTTCTTAGAGGTTGGTAACGTTTCCAGGTGCACACAGAGTCAGGACTAGAGACAGCCTGAATGACAGGGTTGCTTGTGCTGTATGTGTACACATGGAGCTTTACCTAAGAGCTGGCTTTCAAGTCAGGCCTTGGATGTCTGTAGGCAAAGACACAGTGGGACAGGAGGACTCAGCAGGCAGAGAGAACAGGGAAGGCAGAACAGGCTACATAAACATTTACAGGACAAGCCCATCTCTACTCCATCCCCTCATCCTCTGGACCAGGTGCAGGAACGGGATCTCCCAGTTCCATGTGTTGGATGCATGGTTTTCATGGATGTTTTTGGAGGTCTGGAATCTGACAGCTTAATAGGGGCCAAGTTGTGGAAATCTTTAAGAAAATCTTTAAGAATCACAGTAAAGAGTTTACAGTGGATTTAGTAAACCAGGAGGAGACATGAGTTTTTTTTGTTTTTTTTTTTTTTTTTTTTGACGGGCAGAATGGACAGTAAGAGAGAGAGAGAGACAGAGAGAAAGGTCTTTCTTTGCCGTTGGTTCATCCCCCAATGGCTGCTGCGGCCGGCACACTGCGCTGATCTGAAGCCAGGAGCCAGGTGCTTCTCCTGGTCTCCCATGGGGTGCAGGGCCCAAGCACTTGGGCCATCCTCCACGGCACTCCCGGGCCATAGCAGTGAGCTGGACTGGAAGAGGAGCAACCGGGACAGAATCCGGCGCCCCGACCAGAACCCGGTGTGCCGGCGCCCCTAGGCGGAGGATTAGCCTGCTGAGCCACGGCACCGGCCAAGACATGAGTTTTGAGCAGGGGTACAACATGATGAAAGCTCTCCTTGTAGAAAGCCTGGCAGGGGCCTGCATGGTGGCACAGAAGGTGAAGCCTCCACCTGCAGTGCCCGCACGGCCTATGGGTGCCGGTTCAAGCCCCTGGGTGCTCCACTTCAGATCCAGCTCTCTGCTATGGCCTGGGAGAGCAGCAAAAGATGGCCCAGGTCCTCGGGCCCCTGCACTCATGTGGGAGACCCAGAGCAGAGTCTCCCATGTATCACTGGGCAGACTGTTTTCTGGCCTGGAACTCTGCATTTCTCACAAGCTCTCTCAAGCTTCTGACCCAGGGAGGCCTGGGTGGGCGTGGAAGGGACTTCCAAGAAGAGCTGTGAGGACTTCCTTTGTTTCGGACCTCAGGGCAGGAGAAGGGGCCAGCGTAGGAGTTAGAGAGAAAACTGCAACGGGAACAGGGTGCAGGTGGAGGGCGGAGGTAGATCTTCTCTAACCCTCTGTGCAGGAAAGGGCCCAAGCTTGCATGCGATTCTGTCCTTTCCTGGGGTTTCTGAGCATGCCCAGTGCTTTCCGGCTGTCCCACTCCTCCCCCACAGGTGATTAAAGGCAGCTGGGGCTGTGTGCTCCCAGCTTCTCTCTGAGCTCCCATCAGCAGAGCAATCTTTATCCAATCCTGCAGAGAGCCATGCCTGTTCCGGGTCTGACCCCTGAGTTCCAGGCCTGAACCCTGGCTTCCTCCTATGATTCCTCTCCCCATGCTGCCCCATTCCCAATCCCAGGCATGTATCTGGACCAGGCTCTACTGAAGAGACGAGGCGGATGTTTACTTTTTCCTGTTTTGTGCGTGCTGGGCATACAACCTTGTACTTTACTCCCATGCCTTGAAATGTCAGGATCAGCTGTGAAGTGCTGTGGCTGGGCTTTGGACTCAATCTTCGCATACCACTCCCTGCCCAAGAGACCTGTGTCCTGTATCACACTCTCATCCATTGCCAGGTTTCACGGCCACACTCTCGCTGCTCTCCAGCAGCCTAGATTTCCCAGTGACTGGTGTCCTGGGCTGTTCACTCTCCTTCCTTGGGAGTGATCGCGACTGGAGAGCATGGTGACAGCGCCAACTGCTACAGAGAGCTGCAGGACAACGAGACTTAAAACAGACCACCGGGCTGGCCAATGGGCAGTCGTTAGTGACCGTGGACCAGAGACAGCAGCTTAGTAGAAAGGTGAAGGGAGAGGCTGGTCTACGTTCAGTGAAATAAATGGTGGAGGGTCAGGGAGAGACGCAGTCAATTTTAAGTACTCTTTGAAGAAATGTGTTGAGAGAAAAAGGGAAAACAAAAGTTCCAGCAAGCAGTACAATGGAGGAGAGAATTTGTGAATAACTTGGAGGAGTTCCATGGTTTGGGGAAAGAAAAAAAATGTCCCAACAGAGATATAAGAGGAAGGAAACCTTCTGTTGCTACCTCCAGGCTCGTTAACATTTTTGAAGGGACTTTTCCAGTCTGTAGAAAGATGTCATTCATTCTGAACAATGTTTTAGAACATTTTAATGAGCTGACTTAATTTATTTTTAAACAGAAAAATTTTATTTTTGAAAATAATCTGGATTTCTATCTTCTCTCTTTTTTTAAAGATTTATTTATTTATATGAAAGGCAGATTTACAGAAAGGCAGAGGGAGAGAGGGAGAGAGAGAGAGAGAGGTCTTTCATCTGCTGGTTCACTCCCCAGATGGCAGCAATGGCTAGAGCTGTGCCAATCCGAAGCCAGGGGCCAGGAGCTTTTCCCAGGTCTCCTATGCGGGTGCAGGAGCCCAAGGACTCGGGCCATCTTCCACTGCTTTCCCAGGCCATAGCAGAGATCTGGATCAGAAGTGGAGTAGCTAGGTCTCGAAGTGGCACCCATATGGGATGCCGGCACTGCAGGTGGCGGCTTTACCCGATATGCCTCATCACCAGTCCCTCTGTCTTCTCTTGGGCACTTCTAGGTACACATTCTCACATGCACCTGAATAGTGGCTAACCTCCCCAAAAGGAATGTTTAGCCACGATTATGTCACTCATATTACTTGCCTGTCTCTACAGGCACTTGATTTTACAACTCTGTATGGACAAACATGCATCTGTGCAGACATGTACGTGTATAGATACATACAGTCATCTACACAAATGGGAATTGCAGGTGTAAGTCATGATGGTACAGCAGACTTTTCTGGGGCAAAGGGAACTTCCTGAGCATCTCTCACATCTGGCAATGTAGCTCAGTCCCTACTTTACCCAGGCATAAGATTGTCTTCTGCTGTTCCTGGGAAAGTGATTCAGCCTCGGGGATGGATCCGAAGAAGCTCTGTACATTCCATGGGATAAACCAAAAAGGCATCAGTGAGCTGTTCTGTTGATAGGCAGCTGCAGTGCTTTCAGATTTCTTGGAACCCCTGCTGCCATGAGGTTTCTGTGTCTGGGGTTTCACATGTTCACCTAGGCCAGTGGTTCGCAACTTTGGCTGCACGTCAGGAATTACGTGGGGACTTTAGACTATGGGCATCCCAGAGATTCTGGATGAATTGATTCGGGTGAGTCCCACACATGACTTTTTAAAGTGTGAGGTAGGTGATTCTAAGTGTAGCCAGATTAACTACCATCATCATGCCTTGTGGCAGTCAACTCCTCCACTCTGGACTTTCTAGGCTTCCTAGGCAGCGTGTTGGACATTTGGGTCAGAAGCTGTATCTCTTATGCCCTCCTCGTCACCTGACTCCTTTGCGATCATCACGGCTAGCTGGCTGGCTGCCTTTTGCACGTAGCCTTTTAACCTCTCATGACTGAACTCAATGATTTTGACATTTTAACCCAACTGGCAACATTGCCCTGTTGGCCCAGGCTCAAGAAAGGATAATGTAGCTTCTCTCTTATAGGAGCTGCAGCAAAGAGGGAAATAAGTGGAAGAAGTACATATCAAATCAAACAATTCACAAAGGGAAAGCTGAAACATAGGTAGGGGGACTGGTTGTCCCAAATCGACTTGGGAAGTCCCAGATTTTACTTTGTTGCTTAATCATTTTATGGTAATAAATTCAATTTCTTCTTGAAAAATTAGGAGGCTTAGTAAAGAGGTGATTTGTAAATTGGTTGGTTAGAGTTGGGAGTGTGGGAAGAATTGGAAAAATTAATAGTGGTTGTCATCTTACTCGGATTCTTAGAAAATTTCCAGCTTTTGTTGATTTGTTTAACCCATCTACAGCAGCTCAGTGGAGCTTTCTAAAACAATGGGAATGTTTTGCACTCACCAATACACTATGAACCACTTGTGGCCACTGAGAAGTTGAAATGTGATGAGGATCTGAGTTTTCAATATTACTACGTTTCAGTTTATGTAAGCGTAAATGAAGTAGATCGTAGATCTGCTGTTACCTGTGGTAGACGTATTTTGGGATGATTCCTCTCCCACACCTCCTTCACAGAGAGACTACCTCATGGACCTCTTTTAGTAGGAGCAGCCCTGGCAGTGGACAAAGCAGGTCAATCAGGTTGTCTTTAAGGAACGGGATTGAGACCCTACAAGACTACATTTATTTGGTAACAGTGAGTTGAACAAGTAGGGTTGGCACTAAAGACTGTGCTATATAGAAAGCTGAAGTCATCTGCTGAGTGGGGGAGAGTGGGTAGAGATCTGAAACTATGTGATGAGAAGCGGGGAGAGAGAGAGAGAGAGAGAGAGAGAGAACCATGTTGTCTCATGAATGAAGGTGTCACTTGGTCTTGACTTTTCCATTCTGAGCTCAAGGTCACTTGCACGTATTTTGTTTCCTATCCTTGGATGTCCATGAGAATTTCTGCTGTAATCACTCCGTGACTCAATTACTGGAGCTAGTTTACCATGTGTCTATTTCTTACAGCTGAAGAGCTTTGTTGAAATCATGGTTTCTGATTTTGGAATTCGAGAGTAACAGAGAAATAATAAGGGGCTGCCACTGTGGCATAGTGGGCTAAGCCTCCGCCTGAGGTGCCAGCATCCTATATGGGCACCAGTTCACGTACCGGCTACTCCTCTTCCAATTCACCTCTCTGCTGTGGCCTCAGAAAGCAGTAGAAGATGCCCTAGGTGCTCGGGCCCCTGTAGCAGCATGGGAGACCCAGAAGAAGCTCCTGACTCCTGGTTTTGGATCGGAGCTCAGCTCTGGCCGTTGTGGCCATTTGGGGAGTGAACCAGCTGATGGAAGACCTTTCTGTCTCCCCCTCTCTCTGTCTATAACTCTGCCTCTCAAATAAATAAATAAAATATTTTTAAAAATCACTAATAAGGCAAGATATGGAGGATAAAAACATGAAAAAAAAAAAAAAAAAAAAGGGGGACGCAGTGGCTCAAGCAGCTTCCTGGGCTGCCAGCATCCCATATGAATGCCAGCTCAAGTCCTGGCTGCTCCACATCCCATCTAGCTCCCTGCTAATGTGTCTGGGAAAGCTGTGAAAGCTGGTTTGAGTGCTTGGGCCCCTGCACCTATGTGGTAGACCCAAATGGAGCTCTTGTTACATGGTTGTATCCTGGCCTGGCCCTGACCATTGTGGCCCTTTGGGAAGTGAACCGATGGATAGAAGATCTACCTCTCCCTCTCTCTTTCTCTCTGCAACTCTTTCAAATAAATGAATGAATCTTATAAAAAATGGAAAAAGAAAAAATAGGAAATGCCTTAATGATAATTCTAAAAGTAATGGTGCTGTACTGTGAAATGAGCCAGTTCAAAAGTCTTAATTTGATAAAGAATGTTTCTTCATATGAGACAGTTGTTTGGCAGAGCTTGGAGAGACCTGAGACTTGGCACATTATGGTTTTCAATAAATATCTAATGAATGAAAGAAAAATAAATAATTTTTTAAAAATTAGTGCCCCAGTCACACAATCATCATTTTCATTACTATCATCATAAGTTTAACAGGAGTACAAAGTCTCAACTAGAATGACTGTTCCAGTGAGAAACCTAATTTTATCTTTGTTTTTTTAAGATTTATTTTATGTCATTGGCAGCTGTGTACCTTCCAGTTTTAGCACATTGTTGCTAGCACATCCTTTGTATTTAATTAATACTTCTTAACTGTTAAACTCCATTATTTGCTTTTCAGGTTAGACTCTCACCACGTTATTTATATTGTAGATGATGACAATGTTGCTAAGAGGACAAGATGATGAAAGTCTAAGGAAACTGAAGGACTGAGAATTGGGTATGAAAAATGTGAATTGACAAATATTGGAATACTTCCATTTTTCAAAAAAACATTTTTATTTATTTATTTGATAGGCAGAGATAGAGAGAGAGAGAGAGAGAGAGAGAAATCTATCCACTGCCCAAATGGCTGCAATGGCTGTGGCTGGGCCAGGCTGAAGCCAGAAGCCAGGAGCTTCTTCCAGGTCTCCCACATGGGTACAGGGGTCCAAGCACTGGGGCCATCTTCTACTGCTTTCCCAGGCACATTAGTACAGAGCTGGGTCAGAAGTGGAGCAGCCAGTACTTGAACCAGCGTCTATATAGGATGCCGGCGCTATAGGCTGAGACTTAACTTTCTATACCACAGTGTGGTTCTTTTAATATTTCTCTCATCAAAAACAACTTCCTTGGATGTTTGGCACAGCAGTAGAGATGTTGTTTGGGTTCCTCGTATCCTATGTTGGAGCATCTGAGTTCCCGACCTGATTCTGCTTCTGATTCCAGCTTCCTGCACATGCACACCCTTGGGGAGGCAGTAGGTGGTGGCTGAAGTAGTTGGGTCCTTGCCACCAATGTGTAAGACAAAGATTGATTTCTGGGCTCCTGGCTTCACCTGGACCCAGGCCAAGCTATTGCAAGCCTTTAGGGGAGTGAGCCAGCAGGTGAGAGATCTGTCTGCCTTTTAAATAAATACATAATATAATATTTTTAAAAACCCAACTGTTGGGGCCGGGGCTGGTGCTGTGGCGCACTAGGTTAATCCTTCACCTGCAGCACCAGCATTCCATATGAGCACTGGTTCTAGACCCGGCTGCTCCTCTTCCAATCCAGCTTTCTGCTGTGGCCTGGGAAAGCAGTAGAAGATGGCCCAAGTCCTTGGGCTCCTGCACCTGCGTGGGAGACCCGGAAGAAGCACCTGGCTCCTGGCTTCGGATTGGCGCAGCTCCAACCGTTGCAGCCATTGGGGAGTGAACCAACGGAAGGAAGACCTTTCTCTCTGTTTCTCCCTGTCACTGTCTGTAACTCTACCTCTCAAATAAATAAATAAAATCTTTAAAAAAAACCTGTCTTGTAGTTCCCAATATTAATATCTAGATTATTGTGTAGAACAATATAAAGTTGCTTATGCTTACTGTAGCAAAATGTGTAAATAACATGTTCTTAAAGACAAAGAGGGGATTCATTTTTACATTAAGACCTTTACTTGTTTAGTAAAACTGTTTCTTTTTGACTGCTTGGCAGAGAACTGGGAAACACTAACTGCTTAGTCATAGCAGAAGTGACACACTGCAGTCATTATCCATTTCATTGGATGTTATCTGACGGCTGAATTGTGATCACTGTCACAGGCAGAAATAGCTGCGTCCCACTTGTGGAATTGCTAAATGTGATATTTTCCTTGAAGCATCATTTTTGCATTATGTAGGCTTTGAAAAACACAAAGTACAGTTTCTTAGCTTTCTTTCTTTTGGGAAGGGAAAAAGATTTCAAAAGCTCTTGGAGCTACCTTAAACTTCACCTGCCACAGGAAAATTCAGGAGAATCACTCTCCTGTTGAAGATTACAGAGCAGACACCCAAGTGAATGGTGTTCCCTCTAAAAGGCTGCGCAGCCGTGCGTTGGGAAGCGGATGGATCAGCGTAGCCCAGGGACCTGGCTACTCATTCAGCCCTGTGACACAGGCCCTTCTTCCATCACCATCTCAGCTTCCCTCACCCTCTGCGTCCACCCGTCTTGGACGTCATCTTCCTGGTTTCTGCTTGCTTAGACGTCTTGCTTACTGGAAGCCCCTCTGGCACCTCTGCCCTCCGTCCCTACCCTCTCCTCACCAAACTTTCTCTCAGGTGGCTCATTCTCTGTACTGTCACTTTCCATTTCCAAAGGAGAATCCTACTGATCAGAGTTTTATCCGAGAGTTACATGATAACGAGGGAATATCACCCTGCTTGGGGACAACTGTGGACCCCAGGTCACCGGTGTGGGGACTGTGTTCTTGGGTCATTGGATGATGCTTACTTCAATCAGCCAGGATGGGGAGAGGCCACGTGTTTTGTGTTTAATAGCGTGACCCCGTTCCTAGGAACACTTAAGGTCCCTTGTCTCTGGCCTTGGGCTTCCTTTGTAAAGAGACTGGGTACAGCAAGAATCTCCCCCACACGCCCACGCACGCACAGATGAACAAGGCAGGGGCTCCACTCAAGGGAGAATCCATAAATGGATTGGAATTCCAAGTGGAGTGTAGGAAGCCGTGAATAAAGAAAGGACGAAAGCTACACCGACGCGGGGTCAAGGACTAGCTTTGTCCACGTCAAATTTCCTTGCAGTAGGACGGACTGCTTTTCAGGGATGCATTTTCGTCACCCCGCAAATTTCTTTAGGGGTCGTTTTTTCCTTCCGGCCCCAGGCAAGCCAGCGGCCACGTCGCTCTGCCTTCCTGGGAGACCCGACTTCCGCACGCTGGGGGCGCTTTGTTCCCGACGCTCGGAGAGAAACCCAGGCAGGAAATGAGCGCCCAGGAGGAGACGCAGGGTTGGGGATCCCCGGCTCTGACTATCGCGGAGGGCGCCTCGCCACCTGTCCGGAGTCTGCCCCCTTCTCCGGCGTCTCCTCCCCTAAGTTTCCTCCTCATAGGCTTGTCCTCGGAGAGTGGGCGGCCCCTTCCCGAGCGCAGAAACTCTTCGCTGCGTCCCTCCGCCTCCTCCACTGCAGGCTTCCTCTGGGCCACGACCACTTCCTCCCTCGTGCACGGAGCGAACACCGGGTCCCGACCCACGCCGCGTCAGGTCCTCACTGCCGAAGAGAAGCCGGCGGAGAGGTGCGTGCGTCCCCGGGGAAGACGTGGCGCGGCCGCGGCCGGTGGAGGCCACGGCCGTGGCAGGCAGCGCGGGCTGCGGGGACCGCGAGGGGCACCGGCGCGCGGAGGAGACACCTGCGCGGCCGAGGAGGCGCCCCCACCTCTCCCGCGGACTTCCGCACTCGGCTCACGTGACTGTTGGCCGGCCCGGGGGCGGACGGGGAAGCGCGGTGGCGATTTCTACCGCGGTGCAACGTGTCGGTTTGCAGTCGGCTGTGGTTGGGGAGCCGGTTCCGGAGGCGCTGGGTGGGGCAGGGCTGGGGAGAGGGGAGAGGAGGATGCCCCCGGGAATGTGCTGGTCTCCGGGCAGCGAGCTCTGCAGTGCCCGAGGTGATGCGGCTCTGTGCCCTCCAGCTTGGGGCGTGAAGGGGGAGGCAGGGGACACGAGGGGACCGAGGAGTCGGGGGCAGGGCGCGTGTTCACCCGGGATTTGGGCGCTCGCTCTCGCGGCGTAGAGTTGCAGAGACAAAGGCGTCCGGGACCCAGTCCTCCCCGGAGACCACCCCGCTGCCCCGAGACGGGGGCCCCAGCGCTGCGCCCCCCCTAGCCGGCTTCGGCGCCGGTGGTGAGTGTGGGATGACCCTGCGGGGCGCAGCTCTTGGGGACCCCCTACCCGGCAGGATCGCCAACTTGGCGCAGCTTTGACCATATATGGAGCGCGCGCGGCAGCCGAGGAGGAGCCAGGAGCCGCGCCGGCCGCCCCTGAGTGACTGCGGGGCGGGCACCGAAGGGGAGGCTGGCCACCATGTGGCCCCTGGGTGTCCCTTCGGCTCCTGATGCGCAGGGTCCCCACTCCGGTGGGCTTAGGGAATCTCCACGTACTGCCTGAAAACTTTTTAAAGAATAACAAATCTGAGAGAACCCCAGAAAGTTCATGGACAATCGGCGGTATTGTTGAACCCCGCTTGTCCACCCAGGGTAGCCGAGAGTAAGGACAGCCTTGGGTGTATAGGTGGGTGGTGGGCGGTGGGCGGTGGGCGGTGGGCAGTGGGCAGGGAGCGGAGGCGGCGGCCGCCCCCTGCAGGCGGCGCTCTTTGTGTTCCCACGCACAAAGCCTAATGAGATTCTGTGACAATTCCGGGCCCCGCTAGCATCTGCCGTCGCCTCCCTTTGAGCCCCCCCTCCTTTCTTCTGGGGCAGCCTCTCCCTGCCTAGCTCTTTGTCACCCGGAGGCCGTCTGCTTTGGCCTCTCCCCATTGTTCTGTTCTTGCTCGATGCAGCCCTAGGCTGCTTGTGCTTCTTATAAAATGTCCTGGGCCTGCCAAGCCCCGAGTCTCAAAGGGTGTTTTCCTACTTTGTTCCTCTCCCGCCTCGGATCATAAAACAAGGGAGTGAAACATGGGGAGATGATGTGTGCTAGCTGTAGTTTCTAAGCCGGCGATTTTTCTGCTTCTAGAGGCCTGAGTAGGGGAATTGCTGTAGCTTGGGAAGCGGTTCTTAGTTAAGTCCTTAGCCTGTATCAAGTCCCACAGAAGCAACTCACTATTAAATTTAGTGCATTTGCATAACAAAAAGAGGAAGACAAACCCGAAGGACTCGGTGGAAGCAGCTTTTGTTTATGGGGAGTTAACTCCTCTGAGCCTGTTTCTTTATCCAAAAATGGGGATTAATTATGAGGGCTTTGCCAGGTTCTTGAATTAACAGAAATAAAGAACCAGATGAGTAATTAATTATAAAGAAGTGTTGGTTTCCTTCCTTTCTTAGAATTGAATGACTGTCCGGCTGCTTAATACAATGCAGGTGTGCACGCTGTACACAATGCGAGGGGGTGTTGTGGCACAGCAGGTTGGACCACTGCCTGCCATGCCCGCATCCCATATCCAAGCTCAGCCAGCTGCTCCACTTACCATCCAGCTCCCTGCTAATGCACCTGGGAAGGCAGTGGAAGATGGCCCGAGCACTTGGGCTCCTGCCACCAATGTGGGAGACCCAGATGGAGTTCTTGGCTCCTAGCTTGGGTCTGGCCCAGCCCTGGCTGTTGCAACCATTTGGGAGAAGGAACCAGTAGATGGGAGATCTCTCTTTCTCTCTCTCTCTCTCTTTCTGTTGCTATGCCTTTTAAATAAGCAAACAAGTCTTTAAAAAATAAGAGATTTGCTTTTTTGATTTTCATTATGAAAGCAGAGCTAAGTCTGAAGTGTGTGGTTGGGTGTGGGTGGAAGGAATGGAGAAAGATGTTAAAGATGCATATTCCCAGCAGTGCAGTGGTGGGTGGGTTCAGCCACCACTTGGTACACCCACATCCCATAATTGAGAGCCAGTTAGAATCCTGGCAGATGGAGTTCCTGGCTTCTGGTTTTGGCCTGGCCCAGCCCTGGCATTTGTGGGCATTTGGGGAGTGATCTGGTGAATGGAAGCTCGCTCTCTCTCTCTCTCTCTCTCCCCCTCCCTCTCCCCCCCTTCTCTCTCTCTCTGGGTATGTGTGTGTGTGTTTGATGCTCCCATTCATCACTCTGACCTTTAAATAAAGTATTTTTTTAAAGGAGAGATACATTTTGCGGGGAGGGCACCAGATAACCCGAGAGTAGAAGAGGCCCTTAATCGTGGCCGTTTCATTCTCGCTTGGTCCAGGACAGATGTATTTCCCCATCCCTCAGAGATCCTTACTATTTTACTATTTCTGCAGAAATGCTCCCAAGAACCCAGTGCAGTCGTTTTCTTTCTCTTTTTTCTCTTTCTCTCTTCTTCTTCCTTCCTCCCCCCTCCCTTCCTCCTTCCTTATATTTATTTATTTACTTGGAAGGCAGTTGCAGAGACAGAAAGAAAAAGAAGTCTTCCATCCACTGGTTCACTTCCAAAATGGCCACAATGGCAGGGCCTAGGCCAGGCTGAAGCCAGGAGATAGGAACTCCATCTGGATCTCCCACATGAGTGCAGGGGCCCAAGTACTAATGCATCTGCTGCTTTTCCAGGCACGTTAGTAGGAAGCTGGATTGGAAGTGGAGCAGCCAGGACTTGACCAGGCACTCATATGGGATGCCACATTGTAGATGGCAGCTTAACCTGCTGCACCACAATGCCAGCCCGTCTTCTTCTTCTTCTTTTTAAAATATTTATTTATTTGAAAGTCAGAGTTACACAGGAAGAGAGAAGAGAGGAAAAGAGAGAGAGAGAGATCTTCCATCTGATGGTTCACTCCCCAATTGGCCGCAATGGCCAGAGTTGCGCCGATCTGAAGCCAGGAGCCAGGAGCTTCTTCCAGGTCTCCTATGCAGGTGCAGGGGCCCAAAGGCTTGGGACATCTGCTTTCCCAGGCCATAGCAGAGAGTTGGATTGGAAGTGGAGCAGCTGGGTCTTGAACTGGCACCCATATCAGGCCCAGGTGTTAACCCGCCGCACCACAGCACCGGCCCCGTTTTTTTTTTTTTTTTTTTTTTTTTTTTAAGATTTACTTATTATTTGAAAGAGTGTCATAGAGAGAAGGAGAGACTGAGAGAGAAAGATTTTTCATCTCCTAGTTCACTCCCCAAATGGCCACAATGGCTAGGGCTGGGCTACGCTGAAACCAGGAGCCAGGAACTCCATCCATGTCTCCCATATTGCTGGCAAGCGGCAACATAGTTGGGCCATCATCTGCTGCCTTCCCAGGAGCATTAGCAAGAAGCTGAGTTGGAAGCAGAGCAGCTGGGACTCAAAGCAGCACTCCTGTAGGGGCTGCCACTGTCTCAAGCTGCAGCTTAACCTGCTATACCACCATGCTGGCCCTTGTTAGGCAGTATTTTTTTTTTAATATGGCTTCAAATTTCCTTTTCTATTAAATTTATCTCTCCTGCCCATAGAGCAACACAAAGCAAAACTCTTAGGAAAGTTTATGAAAACAGCTTTAGATCTTAAAAAAGAATAGCAGATCTTTTCTAAACTCACTATATGAGTCAAGATTCTTTGGAATGGAAGTGACAGAAAGTTACTTAAACCAGCAAAAGCAAAATCAGGGAAGAGTATGTGCTCCTGAAACCTGAAAATTCAGGATTCTATACTGGCTCAATCCTTGTGAATGGCTGGACTTCCCTTTGTGTTAGCTTTGTTCTTGGCAGGCTCTTGCCACCAGGTGGCCCCGTACATCATGGACTGTAAAAATTCATCATAGAACCAGGTGGAAGGAGATTGTCATTTTACTTCCAGTCCTAGCAAAATACCAGGGCAGACCCCCCCTCTGTTCCGGATGGGGCCACCCATCTCATGCCTTAAACCAGTCATTCTGGTTCTGAAACATTTCTGGAGCTTCCCCAAGTTCCTAAGTGTAGAACAAGGAGAGAAAAGCTCTATACAAACAAACATTAGCAGATGGTGTCAGAATGGAGAATGGCTGATGGGCGGGCAAAATGTCAGTCAAGTGCTCCAACTTGACATTCACAGGTCTCTTCCCATCATTTTTCTCAGGGCTTAGCATTGAGGCCTTCAGCGGAGTGGCTTCTGCCTATATGCTAGCATGTTTTGGTTCCTTGTTTCAACTAAATTTTGAATGGCATATAATGTTACAGATAGGATTTCACCAACACAGTCCCCAATATTTGAACACTATAATTTTTGATAAGATTTATGTAGACGCATTTAATTGAGGATTTTGTACTTTACTGTGATATAGGCTCCTTAAATTATAATATTCACACAAGTAGCATAGCAGATGGTAGTGACACTTTTAATTATTAGTTGATAGACAATCTGGTGTCCCAGTCAATATCATTTAAACAGGTGGTATATAATTAGAGATGTCACTCATGTTTTCAGAAGCTACCAGGAACTAGCTACAATCCATCTGGATAAAGTTGTTTCTTCCAAGTCATCACAGTGAAGAAAACCCTATATGCAAACCCCCTTTTTTAGCCCTTTATGGGAGTACTTCCAAAAGTTCATGGAAAATAGAATTGAAAGATAAGTTTATTTTGGTTCAACATTTTTTTTTTGAAATCTGTGCCTACAAGGGGTCTTCAAAAAGTTATAGAAAATATATATTATGAAAAAACTATGCACAGATTTAAAATTTCTCTTGTACCAAAATATTCATCTTTTAATTCCATTTTCCATGACCTTTTTGAAGTACCCTTGTATTCAGCTTGGAAAATTTATCATTTGAAAACAAACCGAACTCACGCATATTCTACCCAGTTGTTGCAAATATAGTTTCATTTCCTCTGTTGCCTTTGCTTGTTCTTTCCAGGGCATGAAGATTTGTTTAACCTCTACTCTGGGCGCCCAAAGTGATAGTGCAGTGGGCATTACAGTCAGGTCCTCCAGAGACGGGCTTCCCATCCATACTTGAGTGACATGAAGAGGCCACACAGGACTGCAGGAGACAGAGCTCTTCCTGGAGGAAGTTATGTCCGAGCTGGGACTGGTCGCGTGGGAATTAGCCCAAGAAAGGAATGGTGCTAGTGTGGGTCAAAGAAGCAGTATGTAGAGACCAGGGGATGTTAGAGAGATCCATAGAAGTCTCAATAGGTTCAGTCCAGAATTCTTGGGTGGTGTAGAGGAGATTGGAGTGGTGATGACCCAGACCGTGGAGGATTTAGTGAGCCAAGAGAAATCTCAGCTGCTCTGGGTTTTGGATTCCTGCCTATCCAGTGATGAATGGTCTTGGACACAGCTCTCTGGTGCACTGCCCAGAGAGGGACACGATGCCCCCTGCACATGACCCGGAAGTGATCACTGCCTGACTTAGCTTTGCCTTTGTCTCAGTCTGCCTCCTCCACTAGACTGTAGGCTCCTGAAGGGCAGGAAAGATGGCCGCTCATCCTGGTATCCCCAGCACCTCGCCCAGGGCCTGTCTCAAAGGTGCTACATTTTTTCTCCTTCACTTCCGTGATTTTGCCTGAGCTCTTTCACATGCACAGAACACCTTTGCTTGTTTGCCCCCCTCCCCAATGCACTTGGCCCCAGGGAGCCCCAAGAAGCCTTGCGTGGCTTCCTCCTCTGTCCTTCCCTTGTGCTGTGGACACAGCGCTCCGAGTGCTGGCCACATTGACATTGGTTCCAGGCCTCTCTGGGCTTTTGGAAGGCACACTCTCTGAGGACAGGAAGATCCGTGTTGCTCACGTTTGTATTTTGGTGCTGAACAGAGCCCTGCGTGGGGTTAATAGCAGGTGCCAGGAAAATGGCTGCCTTCTCACCAGCAGATGTGGAGAACTGGAGTGGAGGCAGCTGAGTGAGCGAGTTAGAGAGGTAGAACCATGGCGCCATCATACTGCCATGTCTACCTACCACTCAAATATTTTTAGGAAGAGGGACATGGAGAATTAATTGCCATAAATGCTACATGAAAAGAAAGGGCCTTTGGGCTTGGTGGGATGTGGAAATGCTCATAATATATGCTTATTTTTCTTTCTCAGGTAGCAATGAATGTGGAACATGAAGTCAACCTCTTAGTGGAGGAAATTCATCGTTTAGGTTCAAAAAGTAAGTATCTAACTCTGAGTATTTCTTCTGTGTTTACTCAAAGCAGGTAGGACAGGCATTCTGGTCAAAGGGGTCACCCTGGGCTATCCTTGTGGCCACTCTGCCCACGCCCCTGATGGTGACTGCCTAGAGCCGGGCAGTGACGTCTGGAGACACGGAGCTACTGGGGTATTGGGATTCCAGTGCAGGGAGAGGTTGAGATGTTCCTCTGTCTTTGATTTGGAAAAACGGTGCTGAGTTTCTTTCATCTGGTTGTGTCAAAATCCAGGAATTGAATCATGTTCAAATTTTTATCTGTCATGCTATCAAAATTCATGTGTTCTGCTTTGTCTAGCCATCATTTTATAAACTTCCACGTGACTATGGACTTAGATTGAAATTCTACAAAATTGTCTTTATTTCCCCCAAATTCTTGAGTTTTGTACAAAAAAGTATTTGTATACATATAACTAAAATAAAATAGACCCAGCTTTAGGTGTTTTTTTTTTTTTTTTTTTTTTTAGTCATCTTTTTCTTCAGCCATAACTAGGCAGCAACTGTGAAGAGAGTGACATGTGAAATTGGTGGTATTAGTGAAGCTGTAATGAAAGTTACTATTGTAGCTTTAGGTATTTGGCACATCTCAGACAAGTTTTGCAAAAATTTGGGGAGCATTTTTTTTTTAAGATTTTATTTATTTATTTGAGAGGTAGAGTTATGGACAGTGAGAGAGAGAGACAGAGAGAAAAGTCTTCCTTCCACTGGTTCACTCTCCAAATGGCCGCAATGGCCGGAGCTACGCTGATCTGAAGCCAGGAGCCAGGTGCTTCTTCCTGGTCTCCTATGTGGGTGCAGGAGCCTAAGCACTTGGGCCATCTTCTACTGGTTTTCCCAGGCCACAGCAGAGAGCTGGATTGGAAGAGGAGCAGCCAGGACTAGAACTGGCGCCCATATGGGATGCCGGAGCCTCAGGTGGAGGATTAACCTACTGTGCTACAGTGCCGGCCCCTGGGGAGCATTTTAAAAGTAAGAACAGTAGACATATTCAGCAACAACAAGGATAATGAGATTCAATGTTTTAAAATTGCATCATGTAAAAAGCAGTGTCTAACAAGATTGATTGTGTCATTGCAACTTGATTCTCCTTATTTGAAGCCCCCTTTGCTTGTGAATCACAAATCCTTTGAAGTAACAGGACATGGTTTGAAGCTTTTCTTGAGCCATCACATCAGATGTCCCCTGCATTCACTTTGTATCGATGCTATGACAGATGGCAACCAACCTAGAGACATAAAGCAGCACGTTTACTATCTTAACAGTTCAGGAGTCTGCGAAGGGTCTCCCTTGGCTAGGATCACGTAGTGACAAGGTTCCCTTCTGGAGGTTCTAGGAGAGAATGTGTTTCCTGGCCTTCTTCCAGCTTCTAGATGCTGTGCATAGTCCTCGGTTCATGACTGCCTGTCTCCATCTTTAGAGTCCTTGTGTCACATTCCTCTGGCCTCTTCTTCTTTCTCTCACTTCCATTTTTAAGGACCCTTGTGGTTACACTAGACTCAACTGAATAATCCAGGATAAACCCACCCCCCCCCCCCCCCCCCATTTCAGGGTCCTTAATTTCATTACATTTGGAAGATCCCTTTTACCATCTTTGGCAGCATAATCACAAATTCTGGAGGTTAGAATGTGAATATATTGGGGAGGGCATTATTTTTTCTACCATTTCCTCTTTTTGGTCTTCTCTAAGTCACTTTATTTCTATATCATACATGAGTCATCATTACTGAAATGTACAAAGAAAAGATAAAGGAGGCATGTAAAAGAAGGTCTGAACTCAACCAGAAGTGAATTTAATCATATGGCCAGTTAATATTTGTTACACATCTATATGGACCAAGCCCTGAGCAAATATAAGTAACACATGTTCCTTTCCCTCAAAGACCTTATTATTAGTTAGTTAATGACAATGGATAAAAACTCATGAGGCAATTATCAGAAAAGAAGCAATAGTAAACTGTGAAGTGCTGACATTCAGTACAATCCCGATGAAAATGATTGCTGAAAGCTGTTGTCGTTGGGGACACTCAGTGAAGCCTGGAATCTCTGTAGGGTTTTTGAAGTATGAGGCAGGTGAGTTAAGGAGGAAATCCACTGGTAGAATTCAGAATGAGAACGAACCTGCTGTTTAAAGAGAACGCTGAGAAGACATTGGGTTATGCAATATATTTAGTTTCCCAACTGAACAAATGGACAATCTTTCCTAACCCCATTTTTCTCCAGCCGACTTTAGCGTTGCTGTGTGATGGGAGTTGGCGAGGCTTGTTTTCAATGGTGATGCTCCTGCATGCTTCTCTTGCTACATTCTTGATTTTTCCTGCCATGTTGTTCTTGCAATAAACCGTTTGAGTTGTTAAAGGCTTGTTTTTCAAAGATGTGTAGGATTTTTCTCCTCCTTATTCATGTCAACCTAGTATTTACTGGTCAAATTCACTTGGTTTTTTTTTTAAATTTTGTTTTTGACAGGCAGAGTGGATAGTGAGAGAGAGAGAGAGACAGAGAGAAAGGTCTTCCTTTTTGCCGTTGGTTCACCCTCCAGTGGCCGCTGCGGCCGGCGCATCGCGCTGATCCGAAGCCAGGAGCCAGGTGCTTCTCCTGGTCTCCCATGTGGGTGCAGGGCCCAAGCACTTGGGCCATCCTCGACTGCCTTCCTGGGCCATAGCAGAGAGCTGGCCTGGAAGAGGGGCAACCGGGATAGAATCCGGTGCCCTGACCGGGACTAGAACCTGGTGTGTCGGCGCCGCAAGGCGGAGGATTGGCCTGTTAAGCCACGGAACCGGCCAAATTCACTTGGTTTTAAAAGTCTTGGGCAAATTGGAATTCAACGTCAAAATTAGCAGCTTTACAAACTGGAAATCTTAAGATAATTTTCCTTTTACAAGCATGAAAAATCTTCAAAATTTGCAGCTTCACTAGGACACCTGACTTTCTTTCCTTTTTTTCTTCTAAAATTTCTTTATTTACTTGAAAGACAGAGAGAGAGAGAGAGAGAGAGAGAGCAAGCAGTCTTCCATCCATGGCTTCACTCCCCAAATGGCCACAATGGCTGGAGCTGGGCCAATCCCAAGCCAGAAGCCAGGAGCTTCTTCGCAGTCTCCCATGTGGGCCCAGGGGTCCAAAGACTTGTACCATCTTCCACTGCTTTCCCAGGCACATTAGCAGGGAGTTGGATTGGAAGTGGAGCAGCCAGGACTTGAACCGGTGCCCTTATGGGATGCAAGCACTGCAGGTGGCAGGTTCACCGGCTATGCCACAGCGCCAGCCCCACCTTGAGTCTCTTGTTCCTGCTAAACCATGACTCATTGAGCTGCAAAGCATATATGGAGAGAAGTTATCTTCTGACATGTTGTGGTTAATTATTTAAGTTGTGTCTGGAGTAATTTTGACTAATTATGTATATGATATGTGAACTTACACTGGAAATGGATAAACCCAACTTTATCTTTTTTTTTTTTTTAAGTCAGATTGTTTAAACTCTTATTTTCCTTCGAGTGAAAAAAGATTGAGAAAGATTCTTTGGAGACTGTAACTCTTTCACTCAACAGATATCTCAGCATCTATACCTTCTTTGTGCTCAAGCGCTAGAGATGCAAAAACACAAAACGAAAAAAGTTCCAGCTGAGCCCTTGAGGGCCTCTGGAGGTAGCTGAGAGTGGGGCTGGAAGCGGGTATCAGGAGTGGTTACAGCGTGGGCTCTGGAGTCAGATTCTGCCGGAATCCCAGCTCCTCCAGATGCCTCCCGTGCCATCTTGGGCATATCACTAATCTTTTCTGTGCCATGGCTTCCTTATTTGTCTAATTTAATAATAGTACTTCATTTCAGTGAGTCAAAGACACCTTTTTACATTATAAAATCTCTAAAATAGGATGCACCTTGGTAGGCTATGGTTAAACTGGTGGTTTAATTGACTATAAAATAGAATTGCTTCTTGCAGTCAGTGGTGGTTTCTTGTCCATGAAATGAGGATTAAGTTAGTGACTCAAGTGTGTGGGACAGTTCTAGGAACATAGCAAGTACTCAGATGTTAGCTGTTATTACTGTAATTGATCCTGGGTGCTTTGATGGATAGATATACCCAGTTCTAAGAAGAGCTGTTAACTTAGGGAATCATGAGGGCCTTCTCAGGAAAAGTGACATCGAAGTCCATCCCCGGAGAAAAAAAATGTAGCTAGGAAAAGGGGTCTGGGCAGATGGTTCAACCTGGGCAAAATTACAGAGGCAGGATCTCTCATCACCTTGGCAACAGCAAGCAGTTTATTATGACTGGAGCAGCAGGGGCGTGGACTCGGATGGCAGCAGCTCAGCTGGGCATGGGTGCAAGGCCACAGCATCAAGAACCTTGTCTGTGAGGCCATGGGCTTCGCTTGCTTCCTGGTTTTGAAGGTGATAGGGTGCCATTGCCAGATTAAAGTAGAAGAGAACTAATGGGATCTGCATCTTATAAAGCTTCTCCCACGTGTTTTATTCTGTACCAGTGGAGAGAGGGAAAGCGGAAGAAAGGGGAACCGGAAGGAGTTGTCAGTTTGCAGGGATGCAGGTGAGAAACGATTCGGGAATTACTGTCTCTCGAGAAGGGAGGTGAAAGCTGCAGAAGGCACCAGGAAGGTGGAGTCACATGGACATCGGATAGGTTGAGCGGGGAGAGAGTGGAACTCAAGACCGCACCCGGGTTTCGTCTTTGGTGCCTTTAGAACCTTAACCTAAACTGATCATTTTCTGTGTGCTGGGCCCTGTTTATCCTCGCAAGGCTCTGTTGGGGGGCTGGGCATCATTCTCTCTGGGTGGGTGAGGTTGCCGGAGCCCAGGGAGCCGGATGCACTGGCCTGAGGTTGTTCAAGCAGCTCCGTGATAGATTCCCACTGAAAACCGAGGATTGCGCTGCTGGGGGTCTAAAACTCAAACAAGTGTTGTGTCTTTGCTTTCCGGGTGCAGCGAGGCCAGATTCTGTGTTTCCCTTTGCAAGCTCCTTCTGTTAAGTAATTTCCTTCAGGCGAGTCAAGTCCGTACCCTAGCCGCTGCCCTGGTTTGCATGGTGCTTGTAGCTTGCACACGCTCCCCACCTCTCTCACAGAGTCTGTGGTCCCCGACAGAGCGCTGAGCACGTGCCAGGCCCTGTGCTGGGTGCTGTAGAACTGTGTTCCCCGCCTGGCCGAGGGAGGTATTAAGATCCCCAAGGCCAAATCGGTAGGTGGCAGAGATTTCCACTGAGGACTTCCATGTTTTTAAAGAGCACCATGTTACACTTCACTGTAAAGTCCAGAAGAGGTACCACCTCCTCTGTGAAGTCCTCCTAACATTATAGCCACTGTCATCTTGCCCTCCACATTGGAGAATGTGGTGTCTCTGCCACTCCTTGGCGTCAGTGGCACGCTGCTTTGTACAGCAGCCTACTGCTTTGTGTATGACTTTACTGATTACGTGTGTGCTTCTTGTTGCCTCGTGGGAGTTGAAGCTACTTCTTTGAAAGCTAGAAAGTGATTCTCTACTTCCATCCATTGGACTCTACTGCCCACCACAGTGCTGTGCTCACAGGCGGAGGTTTCTAGCCATCAGGTTAGAAGTTGTGGTACAGGCCAAGGAGAGCCCTCCCCTACTGTGATGGCTTCTCCCCTTCTCCTCCTCCTTTTCTTTTTCTTCCTCCTCTTTCTTTATCTTCTTCTTCATAGTAGATACAGCTACGGGAGGGAAGAACTTGTGGCAGCAGGGTAGGAAGGGATCAAGGCCCAGCCAGGTGATCTAAGAAATGAACAATTGGGAGATATCTGGGATTACCCTTATCTCCAAGTTTTCAGTTGTTAGATTGACTTTTAATTGTGTAATACATTTTTGCAGAGGGAGGGGAGGAGAGAGCGAGCCAATGCCAGAACAGAGAGAGAGAGAGAGAGAGAGAGTAACAGAGAGCTCCCAGTCATTGGTTCAGTGCCTAAAATGCTGGAAAAAGGATGGGGCGGGGCTGGGCCCAGAACTAGGAGCCAGGAGCTCAATACAGAGCTCTCAGGTGATTGGCAGGTACCCAGGTACTTGTGCCATTACCCACAGCCTCCCAGGTTCTGATTTACAAGAAGCTAGAATTGGTAGCCAGAGCTGGGAATTGATGCCCAGACACTCCAGTATGGGATGTGGCTATGTTAGCTGCTAGGCTAAATGCTCGCCTTCAGTTGATTGGTTTTTAACAACAGATCCACTTTTTTGTGTATTTTAATTTTCAATGCCTATGTTAAAAATGGGCCTCCAAACAAGATAATCTAGAGCCCCTGTTAAATACAGACTTCTGCGCCTTCCACCAGGCATTGTGAGTTAGTAATCATGATGAATGTCTGAGGACAGTGTGGTTTAAGGCCCCTCTTCCTACCCCAAGTATGTTCAGAACATAGAGAAACTCTGTTCTTGATCCTGGATTTCTCCTTTGCTAATTTTATTAATTTAGCAACTAATATACTAATAAAAAAATAAATCGAGAGAGAACTAGAAATTCATCTGTAATACAAGGCATTGTAGAATATTCACCTTTTTTCAATGTTTCTTGGTTTTTATTCAGTCTTTGTTTAGATAATACTAAGGCTAAGAGGTGTACAACATGTATTTGTTTCATCACTTTTGGATCTGAGAAGAGACTACGTTGAATTTATAACTATTAAAGTGTTAAGTTGTAATCTTGGGTAGCCTTAGCCGGCACCGTGGCTCACTAGGCTAATCCTCTGCCTGCAGCGCCAGCCTACCCTACTTGGGGTAGGAAGAGGGGCCTTAAAACCACATTATATCCTCAGACATTCATCATGATTACTAACTCACAATTCCTGGTGGAAGGCCCAGAAGTCTGTATTTAACAGGGGCTCTAGATTATCTTGCTTGGAGGCCAATTTTTAATACAGGCATTGAAAATCAAGATACACAAACCCCGGGTTCTAGTCCCGGTTGGGGCGCCGGATTCTGTCCTGGTTGCCCCTCTTCCAGTCCAGCTCTCTGCTGTAGCCCGGGAGTGCAGTGGAGGATGGCCCAAGTGCTTGGGTCCTGCACCCGCATGGGAGACCAGGAGGAAGCACCTGGCTCCTGGTTTTGGATCGGCGCCGGCTGTAGCGGCCATTTGGGGGGTGAACCAATGGAAGGAAGACCTTTCTCTCTCTCTCTCTCTCTCCCCTTCACTGTCTAACTCTGCCTGTCCAAAAAAAAAAAAAAAAAATCTTGGGAAGCCCATAGTTCGATGCTTATAAAAGATTTTGTGATTCTCCCATACAGGGGGATAAGAGACGGGCTACATTTTCTAACATTGTGTTTCCTCTAATTAGATGCTGATGGAAAGATAAGCGTGAAATTTGGGGTCCTCTTCCAGGATGACAAATGTGCCAACCTCTTCGAAGCCTTAGTGGGAACTCTGAAAGCCGCAAAACGAAGGAAGGTTGTTACATACCCAGGAGAGCTGCTTTTACAAGGTGTTCATGACGATGTTGACATTACATTGCTTCAAGATTAACGTGCTTTGCGTATCTTGTGTATTGCTCCTTTTTGTTTCTGGTAAACTGGAATATTGGGTCAAAGGACAAACATATGAGCACCCCTGATGTATTTTTATAGAACTTTGTAAACAAAAGGAGACTCATATTTTACAGGTTTGTTCTTTTTTTATATCTTGAAAGAAAACTTATGTATTACATTGTAATATAAAACCTATTATTTTTCTCAGGAATCTGGTTGGGAAATCGTAGGCACTGAGACTTTTTTTTTTTTTTTTCTCTTTTGGAGGGGGTGTAAGAGTGTTCGTTTCGTAAATTATTCTTAGACTGTTTCTACAGATATTGGATGTTCTGTTAAGAGGCAAACTGAAGATCAGCTCCCACAAGGAATGTTGTGTTTAATGTAATAAAGACATGTAACCATCTTAAAATCACCTTATTGCCTGATTTTGTTATTTAAATATTTACGTAACACTCAGAATTGAGTTTGTGCATCAAGGTTTGCAAATTTGATAAAAGTTTTCTTAAAACTACAGAATTGAAAAAATAGGAATGGTTGGTGTTACAGTTGGACTCCATGAGAATATTTACTTGATGCCAGCTGTATACTTACACTGAGTTAGGGGATATGCCAGAAGATGTAATTGAAAAACATTGCTTTCTCGCTGGATTAGAATAATCTGAAGCAGTCTGGGATTGTTTTATGATTGCCTGTTGCAGCCTGAAATGCAGAATTGAAAATGATCCAGCATATCAAAGAAGGTAAAATCTGGGGAGACCACCACAGCCACAGAAGGCAACGTACAGAAAGCAGAATTTGCATCAGAGGGCGAATGGAATTACAAGGGGAAAAGGTGGGACGAAAGAGGATACTGGCGGAAAGAGAAGCAGAGTTCTCGTGAAAGGCAGGAAATCAGGCGGGGCAGTGTGTTCGGGGGAGGGGCAATTCAGATCGCGCCGTGAACGTGGAAACCTGGGAGCCAGAAAGAGGAGTCTGAAGTGGAAACAGGAGCAAGGATGCTCCGTGGTGAAAGTGTTGGTTAGTGCCGGCGGTCTGGCCCTGGCGATGAGGTGGGTTGTACAGACTCAAGAAGTAGGGAGACGAGTCAGCTAAAACACTGCTCAGGGGCCTGACCAGGGTGGAGGGGTAGTGACGGAAGGATGAACTCGGAACTCCAAGCACATTTCTAAGGAGATGGCAACCCTATCATCAGGACCCTTCTGTTGTGACACGCCAGACCACAGCAGAATGCCCTGGCACTGTCTGATGCTAGTTTTCCTACGACCCTGTGAGGTAGTAGCTGCCGTCATGATCTTCCATTATATAGATGAGGAGGGGGAGGCACAGAACACTTTTGTAGGTTATCTGTGTCACCTAGGTAGCAAGTGGTAGAGGCAGGATATTGAGATTTGACCCATCTCAATGACAAGTCCAGAGCTGGGGTAGACTTCAAGCATGATTGCTTTAGGGAGTCAGCATCATCAAAGATCTGCTTTTCCAGGGTAAGCGTTTGGCCTGGCCATTAAGATGCCGGTTAAGGCACCTACATCCCATGTCATGCCTGGGTTTAGTACCTGGCCCTGCCCCTGCTTCCAGCTCCCTGCTAATACAGCTGTGATAGCTCAAGTGATTGGCTTCCTGCCACCCTGATTTGGGAGACCTCAGTTGAGATCCTGGTTCCTGGCACTGGTCCTCTGGCTGCTACCGGCTTCCAGGGGATGCCCTAGCTGATGAAATGCATTCTCTCTCTCTGTCTCTCTTCCTTTCTGCCACTATTTAAAACAAAATAAATTCCGCCTTTCCAAATTGGCTCAGGTGCCTTCTTTGCTTCACGCTCATTCTCTCTACTCTAAACAGACGTCCTGCATGTAGCTGGGAAGATGCTTGCTTGCTGGTAGTGTATATTCATTTATCCCTAGATTAGCAATCCTAGTAGAGAGGGGATTTGTGATAGTATCTGAGTATGAATTCCAAAAAAAAAAAAAAGGGAATGATCGGCCCTACTTGTGGCATAAGTCTGCTACTTGAACCAGTAGCATTTGCCGGGGAGATGAGATGAGATGGCCGGCCTGGGTTACTTGCATGCTTCTCAGTGAGGATGGGGTTAAACGCTCTGCTTAACAGCCTCACCTCCAACAAGAGAGAAGTAGTCCCCCAAAGGAAAGGAATCATGGGAACACACAGGTTCATTACAGAAACAACAGAGGTCTTGAAGAATGTATCTGTAGAACTGTGCAGCAGAAAATAAAAGGTAGATGAGGATGAATGGTCAAAAGCCTCAGGGACTGAGAGAATCATGGGTTCATTAACAGGAAAATTGGGTAGGGTAGGAGGGCTAGAGTGAGGAACTGTCATTTAGGTCTGGTGAAAAGGGAGATGTGGAGTTAAGCAGTCAAGGACTTGGATCTGGAACCCAGGTGAAGGTAGAGGGGCATAGACAGAGAGAGACTTGGGATTTGTGGAACAAAGTTGACTGTCATCTCAAACACTTTTTACAAGATTTATCAGGCCGGCATTGTGGCACAATGGGTTAACGCTTTGGACACTGGCATCCCGACCTGGGGCGCCGGTTCCAGTCCCGGATGCTCTGCAATTTTGTTGTTGTTTGAGACGCAGAGAAACAGAGTGAGAGAGATGACAGATAGGCAGAGAGTGCTCACTTGCCTGGTTCGTTCCTCAAATGCCTGCATTGTCTTGGGACACAGCTATGGCCAAAGCTGAGAGAGAGGAATGCAATGCAGGTCTCCCACATGGGTGTCAGGAACCAGTTACTGGATCTGGCACAGCTGCCTCCCAGGGTGTGCATTAGCAGGAAGCTGGAGTCAGGAGCCTGAGAGCCAGAGCCCGGAATCAAACATGGGCACTTGGATATAAGACGTGGGTGTCTTAACCACTAGGCTAAATGCCTACTCCCCTGGAATCACAATTTGAAAACAAATCACAGAAATATTTACAGGAGGCATTGTCTTAACACTAACACTCCAGAGTTCCCTGTGTCTGAGATACTTCCTACCATTCCAGGCACTGAGGAGGAGAAAAGACCCACGAACTGACCACAGAAAACAATTTTTTTTTTTTTTTTTGGTGATGGCCAAGGGACAAGCAGGCTTCTCTGTGTGGCACAAGGTCTTGGACCTATTAATTTATAGCCTCATATATCTACAGAAAGTAAAAAAGAATGCATGTACTTTTAATTTATTTATAGACAAATAATCTTGGGATTTCCTCTTTAAAGGATTTATAAATAGCACTAAAGAAAATCAGCTTGGAGTCAGCATTGTGGTGCAGTGGGATAGGCCACTGCCTGCAACTCTCGCATCCCGTATCAGAGGGTCAGTTTGAGTCCCACTGCTCCACTTCCAATCCAGCTCCCTGCTAATGCACCTGAAAAAGCAGTGGAGGATGGCCCAAATATTTGGGCCACTGCCGCCCATGTGGGAGATGTGGAAGAAGCTCCTGGTTCCTGGCTTCAGCCTGGCCCAGCCATGACTGTTGCGGCCATTTGGGAAGTAAACCAGCAGATGGATGACCTCTCTGTCCTCTGTCTCTCTCTCTGTCTCTCTCTCTTTCTTGCATGCACGCTGTCTTTTCCTCTCTCTGTCCCTTTGCCTTTCAAATAAAACAAAATTTTTTTTTTTTGACAGGCAGAGTGGACAGTGAGAGAGAGAGACAGAGAGAAAGGTATTCCTTTTGCCGTTGGTTCACCCTCCAATGGCTGCCGCGGTAGCGCGCTGCGGCCGGCGCACCGCGCTGTTCCGATGGCAGGAGCCAGGTGCTTCTCCTGGTCTCCCATGGGGTGCAGGACCCAAACACTTGGGCCATCCTCCACTGCACTCCCTAGCCACAGCAGAGAGCTGGCCTGGAAGAGGGGCAACCGGGACAGGATCGGTGCCCCGACCGGGACTAGAACCCGGTGTGCCGGCGCCGCAAGGCGGAGGATTAGCCTGTTGAGCCACGGCGCCGGCCCAAATAAAACAAATTTTTTAAAATGCCCTCCTGTGATTTTTGTTCCTCTCTAGCAGCCCCCATGAGAGGTTCCTTAAATTTCACTTTTCTATAGCTCTTTTAGTGACTGCTTGGGGTTAGACACTTTAGGTAGAAGGAATGGAGACTATGTAGGGAGGTAAGGGGGTCACTACGTACAGGGCAACTAGGAAGGCAGGGGACCTCACTGACCCAGCAGAAGAAATGTGCCTTGGAGAAGGACTGCAGACCAGGGAGGGTAGGAATGGCGCGTGTAGCCTTTCAACCCTGAATACTCTGGACGGTCTGATTTGGTAGGCGTCATGGAGGCCAAGCCCTTCCACCTGGAAACATCTTCAGGCTGATTGTGATGGGCAGCTCTGGGGAGGAGCACCTGTGCTGTACTGGGGCTTCCCAGGCAATACTACTCCGCTGTTTTCACAGATCCACTCCCTTATATTTGCTTCTCATCCTCAATCTGTTCTGCAGTTCATTGCTTTGACCTAAGCTCGAGTTTCCTCCCCTATTCCTTTGATTTATTGGTGTCAGTTCTTGCTGTCTCAGAGGCTGTATGTCTGTGTCTGAATTCAAGAATTCAAATGCTTGATGGAGAAAGAGTCTGAATAGTTCACTTTGTCCCTGGTGGACAACTCTCTGTGCCAGGCCATTGGCCAGCCAAGGATTGATTGTCAGCTGCCTATATCTGGTCCAATCAGCTACAGATATGGATGGGAGTGGGCAGAGTTAGGCACATGGCATGAAATATGCTATCCAGAGCTACTGCCCCAGAGTCTGTGAGCTGGGCTGCCTTAGAAGTGCCTATGGACAGGGCCGGCACTGTGGCATAGTGGGTAAAGCCACCGTCCGCAGAGCCAGCATCCCATATTGGCGCTGATTTGAGACCTGGCTGCTCCACTTCCAATCCAGCTCTCTGCTATGGCCTGGGAAAGCAGTAGAAGATGGCCCAAGTCCTTGGGCCCCTGCACCAGCATGGGAGACCTGGAAGAAGCTCCTGGCTCCTGGCTTTGGATCAGCACAGCTCCGGCCGTTGCAGCCAACTGGGGAGTGAACCATCAGATGGAAAACTCCCTCTCTGCCTCTCCTCTCTCTGTGTAACCCTGACTTTCAAATAAATAAATAAATCTTAAAAAAAAAAAAGTGTCCATGGACGTAGAAATGTAAGCCTCTGCCTGCAGTGCCAGCATCCCATAAGGGCGCCTGTTCATGGCCAGCTGCTCCTTCAATCCAGCTTCTCCTGCACTCACATGGGAGACCTGGGAGAAGCCCCTGGCTCCTGGCTCCTGGTGTTGGCCTGGCCCAATCCTGGCCCAATCCTGGCCATTGCGGCCATTTGGGGAGCAAGCCAGTGGATGGAAGATTCTCTCTCTTTTTCTGTCTCTTTTTATATTTTTGCTTTTCAAATAAATAAATAATTCTTTAAAAAAAGAAGAAAAGAAAAAAAAAAAAAAGGGGAGCACCCCTGGAAGTTCTCCCAGTCCGTTGGACAGATGGTCAACCAGTTCCCCTAATTTCCATCACACATCTTATTCCTGCCTTGAGGAAATACCAGGTCTGGGTTTGTCTGGTCCTCTGGAGGGTGGGTTGGCCCAATTCCTGCTGTATCCTTATCCATAGGTGCTTGTGTGGCAGCTTTCTCAAGTCTGCCATCTGCTTTCCAGCCTCCAGCTGTCTACTGATGCTGCTCACCAGCTCTCGTCTCCTCCCATAGTTTCTTTGTCCTTGCGAATTTATGATTTCCCTCTACTTTTTTGCTGAAGTTAACAACAGGTTCGGGAGTAAGAGAATATGAAAAGTTGACCAAATCCTGCATTTAGCTGGAAACTCTCTCTTTTCCTTATTCCTAAATTGCTCTCTCTAATCTTTGGCGGTAAGACTTTCAGATCGCAAATGCAGCAAATCCAGTTTATTTTTAGCTCTCCTTTGTGCTCACCTGTGGCGGAGGTCACTGTCATGTTGACTGTCCAGTACCAGATGCATCTGTAGCCCTCTCTTGCCTGATTTTGGTTGTCTCTCAATGTTCAGCCTCCAGCAAACCTAGGTAGAGAGGAAGATCGGCAAGAAGATGTGGTTCCTTAGGAGAAGCCCAGAAATATCTCATCCCTGGGGAACATAGGATTGAGGTCACTGGAGAATACAAGCTATGCTTATCATATTTTATTTTATGTGAGTGTGTTCTGAAAAAAACTGAAGAAGAGGAAGTGGAGGAAGAAAAGGAGAATACATAACATCCTAGTAAATCTTGCAAACTTTTTAAGCAATATGGATTAAAAAATACCAGACAATTTGGTGGCTGCTTGCAGAATTTATTGGAATGGCTTCATCTAATTGCCATGCAATTCAATAACCATTGAGTATCACCTTACGTAGTTATCAAATTAACTTTGAGAAATGTGGTGTTCAATTAGACGGTTAACAGCCTACACATATATTCAAGATTTATTGTCTGTTGGTGTTGTAAGCAGAAGGGAAGGGGCTTTGCTGATAGCTGGCCACAGACAGACGGGCAGAGGATTAGCACAAAGGGCCGCGATGAAGGTGAGATGTTTCGGGGAAGGGAGTCAACCGCAGAGTCCAAGGCTCTACCATTATGGCCAGGAGGCATTGCAGCAAGTCAGGGAAGTAGATCCCTGCCTAGGAGTGGTGGGCAAATCTACTAACCTGTCGGTCTTGTTCTAGCCTCATCTGTAAAGTGGGGAAAATAGTAACACCCAACTCAGGATTATTGAGGATTACGTCTGAAAGATGGTAATTACTCAATAAATGTTGGGTGTTGCTATTATTTTTCGTCTTGGGAGGAATGTTGTTGTTGGGATAGTAACTGTTGTTATTATTTGTTTCATAAGTAGTGAAAGTAACCTGAGCATCAAAGAGGAAGTAGTCACTGGCCAAGGTCAACTGCCTCAGCCTTCAAGGGGAGCAAAGGTTCCTGAAAGTGTTACAAATAAATACAGAGGCAAAATTGCCTCTGATAGTGTCTCTGTTGTGGATTTGGGATAAAGGTCAAAGCTCTGCCTCCCATGACACACCATATTTTTGACTATTGAGAGATTTTGTCTTTTTGTTCACTGATGGATCTCCAGTGACTACACTGTTGGTACATAAGAGGTGCTTAATAAATGGTTGTTGAATGAATGGGTGAATGAACAGATGGACGAATTAATTTAGCAGAATTTGGTGCTGTTCTGAGCATCAGAAATTCATGTATATCCTGGTTACTTATACCTTAAAATATAAGAGAAAATATAGGTTGACAAATATTGATTTGGATTGGAGGTGTGCAAAAACTTTTTAAAATCAGTCTTTTGGGAGATTTGTTATATACTTTTTGGATGCTACTGCACACTCCTTACAGAAAAGTAACACACGGCTCCTATATTTTATGAAAATAACAAATCCTTCATTTCCTTGCTGGATTTTTAGAGTATATTTCATAATTAAAGAAATAAAAGTGAGCCTCTTCAAGGCTGTGCTAAAAGTGAAAACCTCTTTTTGTTTTAAGAATTATTATTTATTTGAAATGCAGAATTATAAAGAGAGAAAGAGAGATCTTCTATCTACTGGTTCACTCCCCAAAAGGCTGCAACGGCCAAGACTGGCCCAGACCAAAGCCAGGAGCCTGGAACTCCATCAGGATCTCCCACGTGGCTGGCAGGGGCCCAAGTAGCTGGCCATCTGCTGCTGCTCTCCAAGGTGCGTTAGTAGAAAGTTGGAAGGGAAGCGGACCAGTCAGGACTAGAACTGGTGTTCTGATATGGCATGCCAGTGTTGCAAGTGGTGGCGTACCCTGCTGTGCCACAATGTCACAGCCTATTTTTATTACTTAGGTCTTTTCTGGCTGGAAAAGGAGACTTGGCAGTGATGGGGTCACTTTCCTTACTTAAATGGCCTATGGTCCAGAGAGTTTGAGATTTAATGTTAAAGCAAATATCTTGACAAAATTAAAAAATATTTATTGTATTTATTTGAGAGAGAAAGAGTAAGAGTGAGAGAGGTATGTCAATTTCTGCTTTTCTCTCCAAATGTCTGCAACAGCCCGGGCTTGGCCAGGCTAAAGCCAGGGGCCAAGAATTCAATCAGGGTCTCCCATGTGGGTGACAGTGACGCTACCTCAGCCATCAACTGCTATCTCTCAGGGTGTGCACTAGCAGGAAGCTGGAATCAGGAGTGGAGCCCGGACTTGAACCCAGTACTCTGAAATGGGATGCAGATATCCCAAGTGGTGTCTTAACCACTAGACCAAACACCTATCTCTTGCTAAAATTTTTATCAAAAGGTAGCTACTGCTTGTATGTTAAAGGCATTAAGGAAAATGTCCTAAGAATCACAATTTCCTTGAAAATTATTAGATTCTTATAAAAGTGTTCATTTCACTTCTTTTATCAGATACTTGGAAGTGTAGGCATTCATGATTCAGTAAGACTGCATTGTCAAGCCTGCTCATTGTTCATGTCAGGAGGCTGGAAAAAGGAGCAAGCATGAGCTGGGAAGCCTGGGGCTAAGGGAGCAAGCACTCCTACAGGACTGGGTTTCTAGCAAGCGGTCATGGCATCTGAGAAGGTAGAAAATTCCAAACGGACCTAATTAGGTTCAAAGTATCCATCCCTGTAATTCAGAGAGGCTAACACTGAGGACTCTTAAACATAGAATTCTGGTCCAGAATCCTAGGTCTTTAATTAGGCAAAAACATAGAAGGCCCTGAATTATGGTCATGTGTCACTTAACGATGGGAATATGTTTTGGGAAAAATGTTGTTAGGCCATTTTATTGTGTAAACATCATAGGGTACACTCACACAATCCTAGATGTTCTAGCCAACTACACATCTAGGCTATATGGTGTGTAGGTATACAAATATCCATTTTATATATAGCCTATTTTTTCCTCAGCTGTTGATGAACAAAACTTTAGATTAAATCAAACACAAGAGGAAGACAGCAGGATCAAGAGAGAAGGAAAATACTAGATGAGGCTGCCACTAGTATAACACGGCAGACTTTTACAGTAAACTTTTTTATTTTTTGAGAGGCAGAGAGACACAGAGATTGAGTTTCCATCGACTAGCTCATGCCCTAAATACCCACAACAGCTTGGGCTGGGCCAAGGCCAGAGCCAGGAGCTTAGAACTCAATTCAGGTTTCCTATGTGGGTGGCAGGAACCCAATTACTTTCAGTCATCCTTGCTGCCTCCCAGGGGCCGTGTTAACAAGAAGTTGGAGTTAGGAGTCAGAGCTGGAGTCTGAACGCAGGAATTATAATGTAGGACGTTGGCATCTTACTGCTAGGCTAAACACTTGCTCCTAAAGATTTTTTTTGGACAGGCAGAATTAGACAGTGAGCGAGAGAGACAGAGAGAAAGGTCCTTCCATTGGTTCCCCCACCAAATGGCAGCTATGGCCAGCACGCTGCACCGATCTGAAGTCAGGAGCCAGGTGCTTCCACCTGGTCTTCCATGCGGTGCAGGGCCCAAGCATTTGGGCCATCCTCCACTGCCTTCCTAGGCCACAGCAGAGAGCTGGACTGGAAGAGGGGCTACCGGGACAGAATCTGGCACCCCAACTGGGACTAGAACCCGGGGTACCAGCGCTGCAGGCTGGTGAGCTGTGGTGCCGGCTGCTCCTAAAGATTTTTAAGTAAATAGGAAGTGTACATTCTAAAATAGCAAAAGGTATAACATCGTAAATACATTAACCAGCAATGTAGTTGTTTATCATCAAGTAGAAAAACCAAACCCCCAAACAGTACCTTGAATGCTGATGCTAGGTACCATCAAGCCCCTCTCTCCTGTAGGGGGAGTGGTATAGCCAGCTACCAGGTTCTTTTGTTTTTAAGCTTTGTTTCTTTATTTGAAAGGCAGATTTACAGAGAGGCAGAGGCAGAGAGGGAGAGAGAGAGAGAGAGAAAGAGAGAGAGGCCTTCCATCTGCTGGTTCACTCCCCAAACGGCCAAAACAGCCGGAGTTGGGCCAGACCAAAGCCAGGAGCCAAGAGTTTTCTCCAGGTCTCCCACACAGTCCAGGGGCCCAAGCACTTGATCCATCTTCTACTGCTTTCCCAGGCCATAGCAGAAATCTGGATGTAAGAAGAACACCCAGGACTTGAACTGGCACCCATACGGGATGCCAGCCTTGCAGATGGCAGCTTTACCCGCTACTCCACAGTAGCGGCCCCTGTGCTGTACATTCTTAATGAGTGGCAGCCCAGTGGGCTTGTTTATACCGACATCACCACAAACATGAATAATGCATTGGCCACAATGTCACCAGGCAGTGGAAAATTGTGAACTCCATTATCATCTTATGGAACCACCAACTGAAGCATTAGTATTCAGGACATGAGTGTGTTTATACTCCAGGCCTGACCACCACCTGCTCTGTTAACAGGGCTAACCACAGAGTTCAGATCAACCCACATCCAGATGAGACCATATGAAAAGGAGGATCAAGAAGACTGGGGATACAGATCTGAAGCTGCAATGATTTTCTGAATGGGTTAAGGTGTTTTAGTGGCTTTGTAGACAGTGATGCATGTCATAGAAGAAAGGGAGGAAGGGAGAGAGTAGAAAATGCTCCCACCAAACAGATTACTGGCTTGCCTTCTAGGATCTGCTAAAATCCAAGATGACTCCCCACCTGGACTTCAGGCTTGTCTCAAGCACGGTAAAACCAAAATGAAAGAACACTAAGAAAGAACAGTGAAAGCATTTCTTCTTTTACTTTCCATCAAGCCAAATGCCAAGTATTCCAGTAGTACCTGCATTGCTTCTGGCATTCTGGTAGAAGTGGGTGACTGTGACGGGCTTGCACCCAGGGCACCTGTGACTCCCTGTGACAGCGGAGTGGACTCTGAGCAGCTTTGCCCACCTACACATGTGTTCTGGCAAGGAAGAGAGGATTGTGACCCCCTTAGGCCCATAGGGCATCCTATTTTTCTTTATTTGAGATACAAATGGGGCTACTTCTTCCCAGTGTGTTTACAGAGGCCAAATCAAATCAAAAGAACAAGGATTTCCTTACAAAGAATTTTTAAGTAAGAGATTTGCAGGTGCTGCATGTCTCTTTCATTGGCGCAGCCTGTCTCCAGGGAAAGTGTGAAAAGCTCTTGGCAAACTTTTGCTGACAGCGGTCACAGCCCATCTGGGAAAGGAAAAATCAGTATGCGGTGATGGCAAATACCTCAGGGCTCAATTAGGAGAGTTTCCTGAGGGCATCACCCACCACAGACCAACTCGCCGCCCCACTGGAACAGGAGTCCCAGCAAGGCAGGGATTTATTTTGTTCTCCATTCTGTTCATTATTGTGTCCTTGGAGTCTTTAAACAATGCCAGGCACATAGTAGGTGTTTGATAAAATGTGTTGAGAAAATGTCTTGCCCCTTGTTCACCGTGGATGATGGTGCTAGTGTAACAGTGTCCCTGACGTCACCCTGCGTGGGGTACCCTCTACCCCTCCCCTGCTAACAACAGGAAAACAAATCCCTCAGCCCTGTGAACCATCTGCAAGTTGTTTTCCTTTTTCCCTTGAGGACTCTGGCCTTTTCCTTCCCTTGTCAAATCCTTCAGTCCTATTACAATCAATCGGCAAGTAGTTGTTTTCCCAGAGGGGAAAAAAATCTTATTATTTAGAAAAGCAATTCATCACTCAGAACAAAACAAAGGCTACCAAGCATGCAGGTGTAAGGAGATGTTGTTGTTGATATGCTTATCCAGGAGTAATCACAAGGCAGGGCCACATCAGAAACTGCACACGTGGGGCTAAGACAAACACCGAGAGGCTGTTCCCTGATCAGGTCCCCTCCTGAATTTCCCCAGCCTCTGTTCTGTGTCTGCCCAAGCCTCCTGCTTGAGCCAGAGAAGGTAATTTGAAAGAGAGCCATTACCTCCTTTATTTGGCCATGGAAATAACAATCTCTCTCTTCTCTCTCTCTCTCTTTCTCTCTCTCTGTCTCTCTCTTCTCTCTCTCTCTCTTCAAAAGGCTGGTGTCTCTTAGTTTGGCTGCAGAACACATCAGGTGACAAGTCACTGTGCTTGTCCAATGCAACAGTGACAGCTAACATGTATCCATCTTTTCCTATGTATTGGGCAAGGTACTAAACACTTTAATAACACTTTATTTTAGTTCATCTTCTCAACATCGAGTGAAATAGAAATATTATTATTATTATTATTATTATTATCAGCTTTATATTCTGCAGCTAAGAGAATCCAGTAGAACTTCCCCCAGTTGCCTTGCCAGGGAGTAGCACAACTGGGGATCTGAGGTCTCCATCACTGTCTTACACAATCCTCAAGAAGATTGCAATGTAGGGAGGAAGACAAAATAGAAGCACGCGGAGTTATGAATCTGCCTATAGTCTCTGTCAGGGCTTCAGCTTTCTATCCAGGGCCTGTGAATCCCTTGAGGATCTTGTTAAAATGGAGTCTGCTCCAGAAGATCTGGGGTGAGGCACAAGATACTACTAATCTAATAAGCTCCCAGGTGATACCAGTCCTGCTGGCCCCCAGATCACGCTTTGAGAAATGGACATCTGTCCTTCCCCCCCTTCCCCCTTCCTGGCCTTGCCGTTGTTAGAGGCCGCTGTGGTATAGGGCAATGTCCACCCCACCCCCCCACCAGCATCTCTTATGAAGTGATTCCCACCTTCCTGCTTATTATGATATCCAAGGAACACTGGAATTCTTCTTAATTTAGAATGTCTGATTAAATAAATTCACTTTTTAAAAGGTGGAAACACATGTATTTATTTCAAATGCTATTGATTTTTCTAGAATAGCTAAAAAAGCATACATGTTTTTTGGTTGTTGTTGTTCGTGTGATTGGTTTATTTTACCTAACCAAATGTTTTCCAGGTCCATCTGTGTTGTCATAAATGACAGAATTTCATCCTTCTTTTTTTATGGCTGAAAGAAAATGATCTTTTAACCATTTTTTAGGTCACACCACTATGCCAAATCTATTCTGCTCCCCCGGCCAGGAAATCTGCACGCCAGAGAGGTGGACCACCTGCGTGGTTGAAGGCAGGTTCATCTTTTGTTGGCTCTCCAGGTGAATCCAAAACACAACAGAGCTTGGTTGACTCTGTTTTTCCAATTTAAACTTTGATTTCTGCTGATTTACAGTGTTTTTTTTCCCCCTAAATTTACACCTAAGCCACAACCCATTATTGGCAACAATGACTTGACACTTGTTTTTAAATGGATTTTTATTGAGATATAACTTAAATAACACAATTTTAAAGGTGTGCAATACAGTGAGTTTTAGTGTATTCAAAATGTTGTGCACCTGTCACCACTGTTTTAACACAGAAACAGTTTCTTCACCTCCAAAAGAAGCTTTATGACCCATTAAGCAGGGTCTTTCTCTGCCCCCACTTCCAATATGCCCATCCACAGTCTGTTTTCTCTATGGTTTTGTATATTCTGGGTGCTCCATACAAATAGAATCATGTAGTACATGGTGTTTTGTATCTGACTTTTTTCGTGGAGTGTATCTTTTTCAATGTCCATCCATATTCTAACACATGTTACTACATTACTTTGATAGTTGAAAAATAGTCCACAGTGTAAACATGTCACAGTTTAACTGGTCACCTATTGATGGACATTTGTGCTGTTTCCAATGTTGGAGTGTTGCAAATAATGTTTCTATGAACATTATTTGTTGTGTTCAAGACATATGTTTTCATTTCTGTCAGATATGTTCTTAGTAGTGGAATTCCTTAGCTGTATGGAAATTCTGTGTTAACCCTTTTTGAAAAACTGCCAAAATATTGTCTAAAGTGGCTGCATAATTTTACGACCCCACTAGCACACTATGAAGTTTCTAATTGCCTTCAAATCCTCGCTTGTCTGTCTCCTTGAATATACCCATTTAGTTGGTACTAAGAGTAATCTCCCGTTGTGGCGTTATGTTTTGCATTTTTAAGTCAACAGTAATTGTACATAGATATGGGGTATGGTGCAACATTTCAATACATGTATATGATGCATGCTGATCAAATCAGGTAATCCACATTTCCCTTTCTTTGACATTAATTTATGATTGTAACCTTGGAGCTCCTTTCTTCTGTTTGCTCATTATAATATATTCAAGGTTATGGTGAACTGTAGTCGCCCCACTATGCCATGTAACACTAGGAACTTATTCATCTGATCTAGCTCTGATACAATATCACATACACACACTGATAACTATCACCCATATCAAGATACAAAACATTTCCAGTTTCAGAATGCTCCTTCATGTCCCTTCCCAGTCAATATTATGCCCTCAAATAACCACTGTTCTGGTATCTATCATCACATATTGTTTTGCTTCTTTCTGAACATCATAAAAATATGACCGTAAGGAATGTACTCTTCTGTGTCTGCCATACTTGCTCATCACCATGCCTGAGAGATCTCTCCATGTTGCTGTAGGTAACAGTAGTTTGCTCTTTTTTTATTAGGATGCACTGTTCCATTATATGATTTTCACAATTTATTTATATGTTCTATTATTTATGAAAATTTAGGTTATTCACAGTTTGGGTATTACGAATAAAATTTGTTTTTATGCTTGTTTTTTGTGGGTATATAGAGGAGATGGCTGGGCCATAGTGACACATAAGTTTTGCTTTTGAATTGAAAGTATTTTCAAAAGGAACTAGTGGGGGCTAGATATGTTAGTTATTTTTAAGAAAATACATATTAAAATAGAAGCCTGACTATTAATCTTGACCCATGTACCATCTAAGCTGATTAAATATGTACTGCCTTAGGAGACATTGATATAGAAAAACAAAGGCGTAGGCTTTGGAATGAGACACTCCTGGGTTGGCATGTTGGCTTTGTTGCCTACTAGAGTATGTGATCTTGATCAAATAATTCTTATGCCTTAAGTGGCGGATTACCACTTCTGAATCTCCGGAAAATGAGCTGAAATTCTATGTTAACAAAATCAAGGGATCTTACAAATATAAAAGTTGAGGGAAAGAACCTGGATCCCAAAGAGTACACATTCATTGATTCCGTTATAGGCAGCAGAAAAACAAGCAAAAGTAAGAGTGTTCTTCGCTAGAGTCAAGATTACAGTTACCTTTGTGAGGAGGTAGTGACCAGAAGAAACTCAGGGGAGCCTCTAGGGTATGAGAAATATTTTATATCCTGCTGTGAATATTGGCTATATAGCCATCCACATATGTGCATATTTGCCATACATGTATATACACACAAGTGTGTTTATAATACCTGGTGACAGTTTGGGGATGTGGGTCATATTCTGTTTCTCGATCTAGGTACTGGCTACACAACTGGGTTTGGATGTTGAAAACTTGTCGAGCTGTACATAGATGACATGTGTAAGAGAGATAGTTTTCTTTCTATAAAAATGAGATAACAATAACAATAACAAGGTTTGTTGAATGAAATGTCAAAAGTGCTGAATAAATACTTCTGCTCTTGTTTCCCTGTTGACTAAGAGGTATGGACAATGGTGGAATTAGAACTTGTAATGCAACAGTAGAAGATCCACATTATAGGTTGGCACTGCGGCTCACTTGGCTAATCCTCCACCTTTGGCGCTGGCACCCTGGGTTCTAGTCCCAGCTGGGGCGCTGGATTCTGTCCTGGTTGCTCCTCTTCCAGTCCAGCTCTCTGCTGTGGCCCAGGAGGGCAGTGGAGGATGGCCCAAGTGCTTGGGCCCTGCACCCTCATGGGAGACCAGGAGGAAGCACCTGGCTCCTGGCTTCGGATGGGCCGCAGCACACCAGCCATAGCGGCCATTTGTGGGGGTGAACCAATGGAAGACCTTTGTCTCTGTCTCTCTCTCTCTCACTGTCTAACTCTGCTTGTCAAAAAAATTAAAAAAAAAAAAAGAAGATCCACATTATAAAGTCTTCATCATTTTCACATTTTGTCAGAGATAAAGTCTTGCAGTAAATAATGTGTTAAGGTAAAATTCATGAGCAGATAGGAGAAACTGACTGAAAGAAGGGTTCTTTTCAGATTCAGATGGATATCTTATTAGTCAGAGCACTCCAGAGAAACTTAGCCAATAGAATCTCTCTTTGTGTAACAGGGAAACTGGAATTAAGAGTTCAGTTTGGGAGCAACTGTTTGGAGAAGTGGTTAAGTCACCTCTTGGGCTGCTTCCACGCCGTATCCAAGCACCTGGTTTGAGTTTAGTCCCTCTGTTTCTGAGCCAGCTTCCTGCTCGTGCATCCTGGGGGGCCAGCAGATGATGACTTAAGTTAACATTAATCACATAGAAAAAAAAATACCTTCACAGCAACAAATAAACTAGTGTTTGGGTGCAAAAGCCTATCCAAGTTGACCCATAAAATTAAACGTCACAGCATCTATAAATCCTGCTTAAACTTAGAGGAGTTAGCTTTGTACTTAACTTCAATGTCCCTGACTATAGATTTAGTCAGAACAGATCAATCTTCTGGAAGATATTTTATATCCTGTTCCAAGTGATATATGACGTTAGGGTTTAGGCATGGACCACGGGCAATGACACTAATCTTGGCTGAAGTATCTTTAGTTACAAAGGAGACTAGATATTTATGTTCTATCAAGAACATCAAATAGCTAGCTAAGCCTTAAGGAATTTTCCTAAATCTCATTAGATCATATCTCATAGAAAACCCTCTCTTATCAAAACACTGGCTATCATAACGTTCTTCAATCCTTGAAAGCATTCATTGAGTTCCAACAGCCTTGTTTCTTTCTATTATTGTTACAGGCACTTTAAGTATGTTTTATCCCCTAAAATAAGGTAAGAAGTGGTGGTTGTTATCTTCCTAGGTGCACTGAAAATCCTAGATAGCATCTCTTTATGTAATTTTGAAAATTTCTTTGGGTAATTAATTTAATAATTAATTTTTTTATTTCCTATTCCCCTTGTTCAGATCTTCTAAAAATGTCAGAAATGAGTGAGTATGTACTCATGCCTTAAAGTTATACAGAGATGTCCCATTAACAGAAAAATATTTAACAGACAAAGGGACCTACAGATTACATACAGTCTACAGAAGTATTTCACTTGGATTGTTACGTTTAAAAGCAATAAGTAGGATGTAGGTTTGATGCAACGGTTAAGATGCCACATGGGATGCTCACACCCCACATGGGAGTACTTGGGTTCTAGTCCTGGCTCCACTTCGATTCCAGCTTCTTGCTAATGTGCACTCTTGGAGGCAGCAAATGATGGCTCAAGTACTTCCATCCTGCTACCCACAGGGGAGAATCGATTGAATTCCTGGCCCTTGCCTTCAGCCTGGTCCTGCTCCAGCTGTTGCAGCCATCTGGGGACCGAATCTACAGACGGAGGATCTTTGTCTGTCTCTGTTTATCTCTTAAACAAATAAAAGTTTTTAAAATAGAAATAGTTGTTGGCATGTAAACCTTGAGAGATTTCTTTAGAAATCACAGATTCTTGAGTTCTTTTAAAAAAGAGAGATTTTACATAACATAGAGTTAATGATATGTATATAAAGTCAATTGAAAAAAGATCCCAGTAAAAAATAAGAGGGGGAATAAGAGAGGGAGGAGGTAGTCTATAGCTGTAAAGCTGTATAGTTCTGCATATAGTCCTATAGACTTACTTCTAAGGGTACAGATTAAAAACTTGTCACGGGACTCCAATACCATTAAAATTGGTGGTAAAGATGCCATCTTAATTGTAAAAGTGATCATATTAAGTGTTAAAGTCAACATATAGATAGGTTCAAGTGTAAAAGTGATCACATAAATAACATCAAGTGCTGGCAATAATAATAGACAGAATTAAAAGGGAAGGAATGTCCAATATGGGAAGCAGTTCACACAGCGACTCCTAGAATGACATTCACTATAAATAACACTCTGACCTCAGAATCAACCCTTAAAGCATTCTGTTCTGGCTGAAAGGCCTGTGAGAGCATTTCAGGCATGGAAAGCCAAGACTCTGTGGCAAAAAATATCCTACATGAAGGATCTCTGTGCGATCTCAGTAGAAAGAAGGGGCCAGCAAAGAAGGAGGTACTTTTCTCTGAAGGGAGGAGGGAACTTCCAGTTTGCTTATGGCCATGTCCAAATATTGATGGAGTCTGTGGTCACACAAGGCTTCCATGGCCTTGGCAGCTTATGGCAAGAGCCTCGAGCCTCGAGTGATCATAAATAAGAGTGCTAATTGTTAAGGAACAACAGAAATCACTGTGCATTTACTCCCCATGTAGGACCTCCGTCCTTAATGAGTTGTACTGTGAGAATTAATTGCAAAACTGGTTCTCAAACTGTCATTTATATGTTGTGTGTGTGTGTGTGGGGTGCAAACTGTTGAATTCTTTAACATGGAGTTGGTCCTCTGTATATAAAATTAAACTAAAAATGAACCATAATGAAGAAGGGGATGGGAGAGGGAGTAGGAGGTGGGACGGGAGTCAGGGTGGGAGGGTGAGTGTGTGGGAAAGAACCACTATATTCCTAAAGTTGTACCTATGAAAAATGCATTCATTAAATAAAAGCTTGAGAGAGAGAAAGAGAGAGAGAGAGCGAGAGTGAGAGAGAGAGAGAGAGACCTGGCAATACTAGAAAAAAGTTATGGCATGATGAATATTGGCAGAAGAAAATAATAACTCTTGTGTTGAGCTCCTGAGGTCACTAGGAGACCTGGCTGGCTTCACTGTTAACATTTCTGTCATCTAGGTGTCACCTTGCTGGGGGCCATTGTCACAGATCCAGTGTCAGTTGGACTTTAAGGCCTTTATTTTTTTCTTCCTGCTACCCAAGAAGTCACAACCTACATAGTGTCATAGTCCCTGCCCCTGGGGACACAGACTTCACAATGAGTGAGTTGCCAAAGTATTTCCAATAGGACTGGGGGAAAAAGGCTTCACCCCTCAATCCTGCGGATCACTGTCCTTCCTGCCCTCTGTGCCCGTCTGCCTGCCCGTCTTCCTTTGTCTCTTCCTCCCTCTCTCCATTTCTCCTTTCCTCCTTTCTGCCTTCTTTTGCTTTGTCTTCCCCTTCTCCCTCCTCTCTTTCTCCTTCTGTTTCTCTATCTCTCATTCCTCTGTCATCCTGGCTGCAAGTTTGCTCGCCAACATTGCAACAAGGACGGGTCTTTCCTGTCTTCAAATGCTGCTTTGTGGGGGCAAGTCTGGGATCACGACACCCGACAGTGCTCAGAGGAGTGACTGTGGGAGTCAGGGCCGAAAGTCGGCATTCCAGGCCTGGGGTCAGCCGGGGCAGTCTCGCCTCCTTTTCTAGTTCCTCCTCACCATATCAGGGTCCCTTCTCTTCGTGAGGAAGATGGATGGGGAGGAAGATGTGGCGAGAGATCTCTTTTTTTTCCATATCTTGGCCATGCCTCCATCCCAGTTCATTTCATTCTTCTTCATCCTCCATGTTTTCAGTCTTGCAGTTCTTGCTCCCAGATAGGCAATTATCTGATGGGGATTAAAGGCAGGGGTCTGTGTTTGGCAGGGAGATTGAGAAGTAGCAAAGGGGACTCTGAGCTGTAGCCATCTTTGGAAGGAAGAAGGGAGAAAGTTCTGCCTAGCACTGGGAGGCAGTGCCCTTTCTGATGCCACTGAAGTGGACTTGGGATCATCTATCGGTGCTGTTGTTCTCTTTATCCATTTCACACCACATTCTTACAGTTTTGTGCCCTGTTACTTTTTGTGGCCGAGTTTCAATTAAGCAAATTATATAAGTATAAATAAATGCACACCAAAGTTAAGGCAGTAGATGTGTTTTTTATTGGGACACTACACCAGCGGTTTTAGGTGTTATAGAAATGGCCTTTCCAAACAGCCACTCATCACTGTGGGCTATGGGAAAACAAGGACTGATCAGATATTTCAGACTCTGTGCATTTCAGTATAGTCAAGCGAAAATCTAGGCACTATCATCTCTCAGTGCTGAGGACGTACCACACAAAGCATGGAGGCGTCTTTATTGTGATGATTAAATGGAAAATTGACCTTGTTAGTATACAATTATCACCCCAAATGTTTACTAACTGCTGACATATTGGGAGAGCTGTGAACAGATCCTACATAAAGCAAATTAATCAGACAGGTAACCACCCAGGCACCATTCACTACACAAATTAACAGCAATGTTGATGAGACATACAAAATAATGATACGGTCTGGCAATTTTAAGAAATTACTGGGTTGATTTCATTTTAGCATTAACTTCTATAAAAATGTTCATTTCAACTGACAGAGAAAAACCTCAGTTATCCTGAGGTTCCCTCAATACTAGTTTGTTTGTTTGTTTTAAACTCATCTGTATTTGTCACAACCTTTTAAAGAAAAATGACCTGGGCACTTCATTCCTGCCCACAACCTCAGTGACTTACTTTTTGATTTGATTTGATTTATTTGAAAGAGTTACAGGGAGAGGCAGAGACACTGAGAGGTCTTTGATCCGCTGGTTTACTCCCCAAATGGCTGCAATGACCGGAGCTGGGCCCATCCAAAGCCAGGAGCCAGGAGCTTCTTCCGGGTCTCCCACGTAGGCACAGGGGCCCAAGGACTTGGGCCATCTTCTATTGCTTTCCTAGGTGCATCATCAGGGAGCTGGACTGGAAGTGGAGCAGCTGGGACTATAACTGGCACCCATATGGGATGCCGGCACTGCAGGCAGTGGCTTTGCCTACTACACCACAGCACCATCCCCACAAGTACTTTTATTTTAAACACAAAAGTATAGCTCAGAACACTTCAGTGACAAAAGATCTGGTCTCCTAAGGAATCCAGCTTGATAACTAAACAGTGCAGGCCACAAAGTTAACGACCAGTTGCATACACCTTTTTTTTTTTTTTTTTTTTTGACAGGCAGAGTGGACAGTGAGAGAGAGAGACAGAGACAAAGGTCTTCCTTTTTGCCGTTGGTTCACCCTCCAATGGCCGCTGCGGTGTGGGGCATGAGCAGGGGGAATCTGTGGGGCATGAGCGCGGCCATGGCATGGCCAGGCCAGGCCTGGGGGCTCCGCATGCGCAGCAGCCTCCGGGTGCCCCCGCCCGAGCTGGAGCCAAGTAAGATGGCGCCCAGAGGAAGTAAGATGGGCGGAATGCAAAGTTGTTTACCACTAAAACTAATTGGCTGCGCAACAACAAGGGAGGTAACAAAACTAGTAACAAGTGTATAGACATAGGGCTAGTCCTATAGAAATCCCCCCATAAGGTGATTTTTTAAGTGATTGGTTGGCCCTTAGCCCTGCCCCAATGACTCTGCAGTTTTGTGTTATAAAAGGTACTATTATGCAAAAGGTGACTGAGTCCTTGCTACTAGACTTGGCTCCCCGCTGCCTCTGATTGTCTCCAGGACCAAGAGGCTGGGGAACGGGCGAGCGGCACAATTACCTTTCCTCGGACCCAGTCCATCCTTGTACGGGTGGACTAAGACCCAGCACTGCGGCCAGCACATCTCGCTGATCCAAAGGCAGGAGCCAGGTGCTTATCCTGGTCTCCCATGCGGGTGCAGGGCCCAAGGACTTTGGGCCATCCTCCACTGCCTTCCGGGCCATAGCAGAGAGCTGGCCTGGAAGAGGGGCAACCAGGATAGAATCCGGCGCCCCAACCGGGACTAGAACCCAGTGTGCCAGCGCCACAAGGAGGAGGATTAGCCTGTTAAGCCATGGCGCCGGCCCAGTTGCATACATCTTACAACAAACGTTGACTCATCTGTTATGAGCCAATGTGAAACCGGAGAAGCGTTACAAGTTCTGCTAGTGTCTAACATCATAGTATGACTTACAAGTAGAAAGAAATCTTATCTTCCCCTTAAGTAGTTGTCATGCCACACAGATCTTTTAAAATGCTAACAAAAATAAAGAAATCCTTGAAAATATATTATCAGAGGGAGTGAAGATAAGGTATTGAACACATACACAAGTCACCTGTCAGGCGCAACTTGGTCTGCTTCCTCCGCATGTGACATGTGATTGTCGCCTTCCAGGGACGGATTTCTTCAGTTACAGCAGCAGTAATGTCATCAGCTGTTGGGTCATGTTCCTCAGTTCCCAGACCAAGTTTTATCGTGCTGTAGATCCTGTTAGCGTGTGTCTGAGGATCTTCCAGACTGAAGCCAGAAGACAGGAGGGGAGTTTTATAAAAGCAAGATAACTGGATCCTCCAGAGACTTGTCATTCCTGTCAACCTCTGCCCTTTGTCTTAAGGTCTCAATAACGGAATGGCCAGGGTTTATCGGCAGGTGTTTCTTGGCTGCCATGTAACCCACTGAGTTGTCTCTTAGGGCCTGAGCTGTTGTGATCCTTTCCATGTTAGCTGTGCAGCTGTATGTGCCTGTGACAATACAGCATGCAGATGTTACCAGATGTTATTTAATTGATGGCTCAATTAATTGGGTCTCTGCCAACCGTGTGGGAGAACTTGATTGAGTTCCTGGCTTCTGGCTTCAGCCTGACCCCACCTTGGCCATTGTGGGCATTTGGGGAGTGAACCAGCAGATAGGAACTCTCTGTTGATCTCTGTCTCTAAAAATTGATAAATAAAAAAGTAAGAAAATGACAAAATAATAATGTTATTAAAATGATGAATTGGCTAATGTATATTAAAATAATTTTAAGTTTCCAACCCATTTGAATTATCTTACTTTAATAAGCACCTCTAAGTCAAAAGTAGCATACATAATTAATAGTAATTTGATAGATCTTGGCAAAGCTTTCTTGGCAAAAAATTTAACTAGGAAAAAATCCTTTTGCAAGACAGGTGGTTTCCAGTTCTTTTCTTCCAACAAAATTGAAGACAAGCCTAATCAAGTTGTCATTTGAAAGTACATGAAAAAATGTTATGACAAATCACTAGGTGATTTTTGACATAAAATGTAGAAGGAGTTAAAAAAAAAGAGTAACTTTATTTCTGCAAAATCTTTTTATTCCCATATACTTATTTATGTAAATAAGATTTCTTAATCTTTAAACTATAAGATGAAAAATGTGAACAAAAATGATGTCAAATCTTTCTTATATGAATGACAAATAATATTAAGGGGTGGGTAAATGAACTAATTTGAAAACAAAACATCATTTACCATATTAAGAGATGTACTTCCAATACAAATTGCTTTTATACTTAATAATGTTAAAAAATGTTAGCATGCTGATGTTTTGATCAACTGTATACTAGTAATGATAGAAAATGCTAACAATTAGAGCATTTTGAGCCCATAAAGTAAAAAAATGTTGATGATACACACAACTGTGTTGCAGATAATATAATATGGTGATATACAAGAGATTTTCAAAATTAAAATGATATTACATTAGGATAAATTCATGTGGGAGAAGCAGAATGGAGTCAGCAAGCAATAAAGTAAGACTTCTGACTGCAAGAAGTTCTTGTTCAGATCTTGCAAAAACAGGTATTTGTGGGCATAAAGCTAGAAACTATCATATCTAGATTCCACTATGGCTATTTTTCAAAGAAGTATATAATGTACAACAGATGTATCAATATTTAGTAGATGCTGAAAATTACATCCATTGCAAGTATTTGAGCTTATAATAGCAAGTTCTTCTGGAATCAGGTTTAAACTTTGTGAAGGGGTATGTAGTTTTACAAAATTGTTTTAGGTTGTTTAGTGGAAAGCGGTTGGAAAACCAGTATCATAGCCCATTGACATGGATGCTGTGCCTTCAGACGCTGCTGGGCACCAGGCTCAGATCAGCTGCTGGTCAGAGCAAACGTGGCTCTCCTGTGCATGGTTCTTCCTCCAGAGCTGGGGTCAGTACCCAGGCTCCATACTTCCTTAAGGGGGGATCTTATTGTAGATACATCCTTTTGGGTGGCTGCTGAATAGTTAGTCCTGAAGACATCCTGAGAGCATGAGGGATAACCACAGTGGCTGGAGTGGAGACCCCAAGACTTCCCTGAGTGCACCCCCACAGTGGGGACTAGAGGCCTAGTCTTGCCTCTCTCTTTCTTTTAAGATTGATTTATTTATTTGAAAGAATTACAGAGAGAGAAAGAGAGAGACAGAGACAAACACAGAGAGATATCTTGCATCCGCTGGTTCATTCCCCAAATGGCTGCAACAGCCGGGACTGGACCAGGCCGAAGCCAGGAGTTTCTTCTGGGTCTCCCATGTGGGTGCAGGGGCTCAAGGACTTGGACCATCCTTTGCTGATTTCCCAGGCACATTACCAGAGAGCTGGATTGGAAGCGGAGCAGCTAAGACAAGAATGAGTGCCCATTTGGGATGTCGAAACTGCAGGTGGCAGCTTAACCTGCTATGCTACAGCACCGGCCCCCTAGACTTCCCTTGAAACGAGAGACTGTGCTTTGCATCCAAGGGCAAGGAAACAAGCCAGTAGAGCTTGTACAGGTGTGGAAGGAAGTTTGGAACTGTGAAAATGACCCCCAGTGCCGGTTCAAGTCCTGGCTGCTCCTCTTCTGATCCAGCTCCCTGCTAAGTGCACCTGGGAAAGCAGCAGCTGATGGCCCAAGTGCTTAAGCCCTTGCACCCACATGGGAGACCTGCCAGAAGCTCCCACCTCCTGGCTTTGGCTTGACCCAGCCCTGGACATTGTTGCCATCTGAGGAGTGAACCAGCAGATGGAAGATCTCTGTAACTCTGCTTTTCAAATAAATAAATAAGTAAATAAATTTTTAAAAATCTCAAAAAGAAAAAAGATGGTCCCCAGCAGCCACTCTTCAATCTTTGAGGCCTGAATGAACAAAACAATATCATTTGGCACAATTGATTTCTTTTTTTAACTTTTATTTAATAAATATAAATTTCCAAAGTACAGTTTTTGGATTACAGTGGCTTCCCCGCCCCCCCCCCATAACTTCCCTCCCACCCACAACCCTCCTATCTCCCGCTCCCTCTCCCAGCCCATTCACATCAAGATTCATTTTCAATTCCCTTTATATACATAAGATCAATTTAGTATATACTAAGTAAAGATTTCAACAGTTTGCACCCACACAGAAACACAAAGTATAAAGTACTGTTTGAGTACTAGTTATGCCATTAATTCACATAGTACAACACATTAAGGACAGAGGTCCTACATGGGGAGTAAGTGCACAGTGACTCCTGTTGTTGATTTAACAATTGACACTCTTGTTTATGGCATCAGTAATCACCCTAGGCTCTTGTTGTGAGTTGCCAAGGCTATGGAAGCCTTTTGAGTTCACCAACTCAGATCTTATTTAGACAAGGCCAAAGTCAAAGTGGAAGTTCTCTCCTCCCTTCAGAGAAAGGTACCTCCTTCTTTGGTGGCCCGTTATTTCTGCTGGGATCTCACTCACAGAGATCTTTCATTTAGGTGTTTTGTTATTGTTGTTGTGTTTTTTTGTTTTTGTTTTTTTTTTTGCCAGAGTGTCTTGGCTTTCCATGCCTGAAATACTCTCATAAGCTTTTTGGCCAGATCCGATGCCTTAAGGGCTGATTCTGAGGCCAGAGTGCTATTTAGGACATCTGCCATACTATGAGTCTGCAGCAAAATTGATTTCTTACAAAGAGAGATAAATGTTTTAATACACAAGAAAATATGAAAATTATTATGAGAAGTGCTCATGTTCCACTCAAGAAAACCTAGAGTTATCACTTTGCTGTATTTTCTTCATGTTTTTCCAATGAACTTTTAACTCTATCAGCAAATATTCCAGGTTTTTCAGCTTATGAAAACCCAAGGAAGATTTTTAAAACAAAGGATTGTTCATTGTATTCTTGAAGCTTATCCTTGGTTATATGGGTTTCATGGTAATAAGCAATTGAATCCTTCTATGTTTCACATTACAATGAACTTGAATCTTAAAATCCTTGAAGTATTGCCAGTATGCTTGAAAAACTCCTTTCTAGGTCATTGTTCAAATTCAGCTTGAGAGTACTAGTGTGGCTCCAAAACAGGTAGTCCTCGACTTATAATGGTACCCTTACAATATTTTGGCTTCATGATGGTGCAAAAGTAATATGCATTCAGTGGAAACTGTACCTCAAATTTTGAAGTTTTACTTTTTGGGGACTGGGGATTTATGGAATGCTCCTCTCTTGTGGAAATGGAGAGTGGCAGCAACTGCTGCTCCCAGTCATCCCTGCAATCAGCAGGGAAAATAAACAATAATCTACAGGGTGCTGAGGTGCGAAGCTACCGTGTTAGGTAGTGAGGCATACTAGATGCATTTTTGATCAACGATGTTTGAAATTTATAATGGTTTATTGTACATAATCCCATCCTAAATCAAGGGGCATTTGGAATGACTCTTCATGATGTTCACTGGCAGTTAGTAAAGACCATTGTTAAAGTGGTTTAAAACATTGTGTTTCCAAGATTTTATGAGTTCCAAGCACTGATCCACACAACCACTCATCTATTGTTAAGTAAGTGTGAAAACCGGTGTTACATTGGACCCATATATGACTGTTCATTTCTCTTCTTGGCATCTTCTTAGAATTCAGGAATTCAGGGGCCGGTGCAGTGGTTCAGTGAGTTAAAGCCCTGGCCTGAAATGCTGGCATCTCATATGGGTGCTGGTTCTAGTCCTGGCTGCTCCTCTTCCAATTCAGCTCTCTGCTATAGCCTGGGAAAGCACTGGAAGATGGCCCAACTCCTTGGGCCCCTGCACCCATGTGGGAGACCCGGAAGAAGCTCCTGGCTCCAGATAGGCACAGCTCCAGTCATTGCGGCCATCTGGGGAGTGAACCAACAGATGGAAGACCTCTCTCTCTGTCTCTACCTCTCTCTGTAACTCCAACTTTCAAATAATAAATAAATCTTAAAAAAAAGAATTCAGGAATTCAGTATAAATTGTAGTTTATTGGCATTGTGATAAGGTGACAAAATGTCCCCTTCAACTAGAGTTTGTGATCATGACCCACAGGAAGAAATATATTTTATTGACTCAGTGTAGACACATACATATTGCTGAGGATATTCAAGAAGTTCATGGGGAAATGGGTGTTTAGCCCAGCAGTTGAGACATCTATGTCCCACATTAGAGTGCCTGGATTTGATTCCCAGCTCCAATTTCTGACTCTAGCTTCCCGCTAATGAAGACCCTGGGATGCAGTGGTGATGGCTCAAGAAATCTGTCTCCCATCACCCATGTGAGAGACAGGGATTGTGTTCCTGGCTCTGGCTCCAGCCAGTCTTGGCTGTTGTTGGCATTTAGGGAGTGAACTAGCAGATAGGAGCTCTCCGTCTGTGTCTCTGTCTTTATTGATGACTCTCAAAAATTTTTAAAAGCTAATGGAGAGGGCCAACGCTGTGGCATAGTGGGTAAAACCGCTGCCTGGGGTGCTGGTACCCCTTTTGGGCACCAGTTCCAGTCCTGGGTGCTCCACTTCTGATCCAGCTCTCTGCTATGGCCTGAGAAAGCAGTGGAAGATGGCCCAAGTCCTTGGGCCCCTGCACCCATGTGGGAGACCCAGAAGAAGCTCCTGGCTCCTGGCTTCAGATCGGTGCAGCTCCGGCCGTTACAGCCATCTAGGGAGTGAAGCAGATGAAGACTTCTCTCTCTGCCTCTGCCTCTCTATAACTCGGCCTTTCAAATAAGTAAATAAATCTTTTTTTTTTTTTTTTGACAGACAGAGTGGACAGTGAGAGAGAGAGACAGAGAGAAAAGTCTTCCTTTTTCTGTTGTTTCACCCCCCAGTGGCCGCTGCGGCCTGCGCTGCGGCTGGTGCACCATGCCAATCTGAAGGCAGGAGCCAGGTGCTTCTCCTGGTCTCCCTTGGGGTGCAGGGCCCAAGCACTTGGGCCATCCTCCACTGCCTTCCCGGGCCACAGCAGAGAGCTGGCCTGGAAGAGGGGCAACCGGGACAGAATTCGGTGCCCCAACTGGGACTAGAACCTGGGGTACCTGTGTCACAGGCAGAGGATTAGCCTATTGAGCCGTGGCACCAGCCAAGTAAATAAATCTTTAAAACAAAGAAGTTCATGGAGAATAGAACTAAAAGCAAATTCATGTTGATAAAAAAAATTAGAAATCTGTGCACTTTTTTTTCATAGTGTACATTTTCCATGAACTTTTTGAAGACCCCTAAATATACAAATATATTATACATTTTTAAAAATTATATTTAATATTATCCCCACAAAATGCATGTTCAGGGGTTGGCACTGTGGCATAACAAGTAAAAGCCGCTGCCTGTAGTGCCAGCATCCCTTACGGGCACCAATTTGAGCCCTGGCTGCTCCACTTCCGATCCAGCTCTCTGCTATGGCCTGGGAAAGCAACAGAAGATGGCTGAAGTCCTTGGGCCCCTGCACCCATGAGGGAGACATGGAAGAGGCTCCTGGCTCCTGGCTTCGGATCAGGACATCTCCAGCCATTGGGACCATTTGGGGAGTGAACCAGTGGGTGGAAGACCTCTCTCTCTCTCTCTCTCTGTAATTCTGCCTTTGAAATAAAATAAATTTTTTAAAAAAGATCAAAATGCATGTTCATTGGAATCTCAAAATGTGAGTTGACTTAGAAAAGGTCGCTACAGGTGTAGTTGCTTACGATGAAGTCATTCTGGAGTAGGGTGGGCTATTAACCCGATATGAGTGTTGTCTTCTAAGAAGCGACACAGAAGCAGACACACAGGGAAGAGCATGTGAAGACAGGAGTAGACTGGAGAGGCTGCAAGTCAAGAAAGACCAAGGATTACTGGCAACCACTAGAAACAAAGAAACGGCAAAGACAACTTCTTCCCCGGGGCCTTCAGACAGACAGCGTGGCTCTGCCAACACTGCCCAGCTTGTCTTCCTTGTTATGGCAGCCCTAGGAAACCATATATATATATATATATATGTATATATATATACATATATATACATATATATATATATTTATGCTGTTATGTACACCATTACTGTGTTTTTCCAAAATAATGCTGACCTGCATAGTTTACAATGCACCTTTGAGAGGTTATTTCTCGGTATAATCTATTCTATTTTGCTCATGATTGTTAAGATTAGGCTATAAGAAAATTAATTTCTCTAGGATGCTGTGCTCTCTTTGGTAATTGTGCAGGATGGAAAACACTGAGATAGATACCCTTAGAGGAAAAATAGTACCTAAAATACTGGAAAATACCTACAGTGTTTAATAATTAATGCAAGAAAAATCCCCACCAATGTCACTTGCGTTATATTGGCATCCTTTATCACTGCATGAAGTTGGAGTGCGAATGTGTTTCCTGAAGCGTGAGTATCTATGGGGCATGATTTGAAGGCTACATACAGAACACAAACAGGACATCCACTGTCCTGCTCAGTGCACCTGAAATTACATGTATAGGGCTGCTTATAAAGGTACACTTTTAAATTTTAAAGTCAGATGGACTGATTTTCAGCCACTTCTTGGTTATTAGTCAGTAAATAAACAAGGGGCTTTAGATGAAATTAATAAGTATCTTCCAGTGCTTGTTCTTATAGGAGAAACAGGAATGGTAATCCTGGCTCCCTTACATCACTTCTCAAGGGTCAGCATTCAGCCTAGGGTTTAAGATGCTGGTTGCATCCTATATGAGATCTCTGGTTCTGGCTCCTGATTTCAGCTTCCTGCTCATGCAGATCCTGGGAGGCAGCAATGGTGGCTTATGTAATGGTGGGTTCCTGCTGCCCACGTGAGAGACCTGGATTGAGTCCACCACTCCTGGCTTTTGTCTGGCTCAGTCCGAGCTGGTGTGGGCGTTTGGAGAGTAAACCAGTCTATGGGAATTGTCTCAATCTCTTCCTCTCTCAAAAAGTAAATGATTATCTTTTTCAAACGTAAAGTGCTCAGTGAAGTGTCAGGCATGGAGAACATGCTTGATACACACGAGTCGTCTTCTCTTCTCGATTGACAATGCAGGATCCAGAGAAAGGGACAACAGAAGGGCCTTGAGGACTCCAGATTTAAAAAGACAGAGGAAGAGATGGAAATAAAATGCCTTAGTGCTCACTACAGATGCCACAGAAATGCAAAGCTCCAGAACTTGCAAAGGTAACAACTGTAATTATGATCTGTGCCTCTCATGTATGTCTCTTTTGAGTTGGACCAGATTTTGCCCTAAGCTCAGCTGGTGAATAGTTTTCTATTTGTTGCTGCATTGGTGTAGCAAAATATGAATATAGAGTACAAGGTAAGCCTTCATAGAAAAGCACCCCCAATTCCCCGTGGTTTGGATGAGACAACTGTGTAGCTTATAATTTATCAGGTCAGGCTCAGAGGAGGCTCTGCCATCCTCAAGTGTCTCCTCTTCCCCAAAGCACCTCATCTCCCACACAGCACACGGGGAAAGGGCAGGGAGTGCATAGACCTTCCTTTTGGAAGCACGACACTAAAGAGTAATCACTTCAGCCGGAGTTTAGTAACACAACCACACATAGCCGTAAGGGATGCTGAGAGATGTGTTCAATCCCTCGACAGTCATGTGGCCCCTGGAGCGTGGGTGCGTTATCATTAAAGGGACAATCTAAATGCCCTTCTGGTTCCTACTACCAGCTCCAAGTCCGAAGTCTTTGCATGATGCCAGTCCTCTAGTGAGGAAATGTGGATCACTGGGCTTGCAGGTCTGACAGTGAGGAGAAAAATGTTCTGTGCTCTACCCCATATGCCCAAAATAGAGCAGAGAAGTAAAAATCAGGTAACTTCCGTGAGTATTCGCAGACAAGAGAAGACCTGGAAACACATGGCAGTGATTAGTGGATGGGAACCCTGAATTCCTGCTGCTTTGGAGCAGCGGAAACCAGACCCTGGCAATGAAGTGCGGTCCTGGTTTAGACTCTGAATTTGCCTCCTTGGAGAAGCTTCGCTGTTCACTGCTCTGCACGGCTCCTGCCTGCCTTTGTTCTTCTGGCCCGCTAGTCTCAGGGAATCCATCTGAGGGTGCCGCCGGGAGTGTGCCCCCCTGTGACAGACAAGTTTCACAGCCGCTCCTGTGGAGGAAGCATTAAAGGCCTGCAGGGCTTTAAGGGTCCAGGATAATATGATTCCGACGCCCTGGGGAAGCCCTCCTCCTGAGACTGCTTCTAGAGCTGCGAGTTCAAGGACCCGAAGCGGAGTTCAAGAACACAGCTGTGCAGCTGTGTTCCAACAGGCAGAAAGCTGGAATCGAGTCATCACCATTCTGCTTCAAGCCCAGGCAGCTGAGAACCGGCCTTGGAACACTGCTGTAGAAAAAACTGACCGAAAGCTTGGCAGGCATGTGGCCTCCACCGCATTTGGCCTTCTGCTTCTCACAGGATTGCGCGTACTTGGCAGAATACCATCCACATGCAGAGTCCTAGCTGTAGGGGAGTTTCAGAAAAATCGTTTTTAACTTTCTAATCTTTCCAACCAAACGAGGACTGGTTGTGGGTTGAGGTGGCCATCACAGGATAATAAAAGAGTGTATTTGATTAAGAAGTTCACTATGGGTCTCAAATGTGTTAATTTAGGATATCTTGGTACACAATTAGAAGTTCTTAAGTCCTATGTCTTGGGATGTGTGTGTCTGGAAACATTCCACAGTCCCTTAATGTACTCAAAGGGAATGGTTGGGGCTGGCGCTGTGGCATAGTAGGTTACAGTCTGCCTGCGGTGCCGGCATTCCATATGGGCACTGGTTCATGTCTTGGAGGCTCCTCTTCAGATCCAGCTCTCTGCTTACGGCCTGGGAATGCAGGGGAAGATGGCCCAAGTACTTTGGCCCCTGCACCCACGTGGGAGACCCAGATGAAGCTCCTGGCTCCTGGCTTCAGATTGTCCCAGCTCTGGCCGTGGTGGCCATTTGAGGAGTGAACCAGTAGATGGAAGACTTCTCTCTCTCTCTCTGTGTCTCTCCCTCTCTCTGTAACTCTGCCTCTCAAATACATAAATAAAAAGAAAAAAAAATAGTTGTGAAGGCCTATGTGTAATAGTCAAGGCAACAAAGACCATGCACACCCAATTCTCAAGGGCCAGTATTGACTCAACGGACAAATGGGGAAGAGACTAAAGAGACCCTGTCCCTGTCCCACCACTCTAGGAACACATCAGGGCTTCCTGGAGCCTAACAATCTGTAGCGGAACAGAGCCATTTGCTACTTTCCAGATAAATGGCAAGGTGGCAAGATGGGTGTGCCATGTTCTAATTCTGTAGCCTTATAAATGCCATCGCCATGTAACAGACATACTATCCTGATTGCCCTGTGGCTGCTTCTGCCATCGTAACTCCTAATGCTACGATTAACCTACAACCCTCTTGACAGTGAAATCAGGGTAAAGTGATTTGCCTATCTGTCACTTTGACGTGGTCGCACACCACATGATTCCATAGACTGAAAAAAGCGAAAACTTAATCTACTACTAACATGCGATTTGGAGGTAAGGAATTTTCTGGCTCATTTACTGTTTGTTTCTCAGGGACTACATTTAAATAACCAAAACAAGTCTTACTGTTAATACTGTCTTAAGATTTTTTTTCTGACCTCATAAAATTACATAAATAATAGGTTACATATCAACAAAAACACCAGCATATTCTTAAACTGATGATCTGTAAGTGTTTTGAATCTAGATTGGGAGTTTTTCCCCAGTAAACTCTTTGGGTGAGACCCTGCAGTTATGTTTTGGTTATCTCTCTCTCTCGCTCTCGCTCTCTCTCTCTCTCTCTCTCTCACACACACACACACACACGTGCGCTCACACACTTTGATCCTTATGCAGTTTTCGGAGACAATATCTCTTGCTAGTTCAGGTTTGGAATTCGGTCAAGCACTGCTGTGACCTTACTCTGGGTCTCTAACGTTACCTAACTGCTCTGGGCTTCAGTTAGCTCCATGGCGATCGTATTATAGTACCTGCCTCAGGATTGTTGAGGGACTAAGTGAGATAACATCTGTAAGTGCTCAGTTCAGAGCATGCACATTCTGGGGAGAAAAGGCAATACTAATAGGCAGGCACCAATATATCATTATCAGAGCCCTTGTAAATATGTCATGATAAAACAACAGGAAAGTGGTATTTACTATTGGCCCCAAAGTTCAAGTCTGTATTTTATAGCTGAATTTAGATGCTTAAAGGGCAATGTCAGCTCTGTGAGTACATTATAAGTATATAAATTTATTAAAAGGTACATTAAACCACCTATAAGAATGTGTTGGTAACAATGTGTAACCTATGTGAAAGGAGGCAGGTGGAGAAAAAAAATAAAAAAAATGTTTAGGTATGGAAAGGGTTTTCTGCAGGAAAAGCAGTTGGAAGGCTGGTTGCAGGATCTGCATATTAAGTACATATCTTTTTGTCCCTTGCTCCGAAGCTGCGGTAGAAGAGAGATCTTTTTAAAGGGGATCCAGGGAGCAACTACAGAGAAAGGAATCATCTATTCCCAAAGAACTTTCTCCTCCAGAAACCAAAACCCCAGGGATGTGAAGATGACTCTCCCCAGGATGGGTGAGCAGAGACTCATGACTCCGAATGATAACAGGAACCTCACGGGTTGAGAAAAAGGCTCTCAGAGGCGTCCTGGGAGAGACCTGGTGTCCGCTGAGGCGGATGGTGGGGATGGACGAGACAGTGAGAAGGGCTCTGTGGCCCTGGGGCCAAGGTGCGTTTCCCTGGAAGGTTGTCTTCAGGGCCTGGTGGGCAGGGAGAGGTCCTAGCGTTGAGAAGGCAGAGCAAACCAGGAGCCCTCTCTTTAGGACTGACCGAGAGGGGGCCTGCTCTCCGTGATGGCTTTAATTCTGTGTGTGAATGAACCCAAGTGCAACAGTGCTGGAATCGACAAGCTAAAAGCATTGAGGTTTCCATGGTTACCTGAGAAAAGGCAAAGATTCCAAGGAAATTTGGGGGAGAATCTTGGAAAATCACAAGTTACTTCAGTGGTGTAACCCAGGGAAGTACTCTGGAACTGGGGAGAAGGCAAGGCCGGGGCTATGACAAGGGTGAGGCTCTGCGCTCGCTCACCTGTGGTTGGAAACCTTTCCCGGTCCTTTTGTAAGAAAATACTTGGGCTTGACATAGAAAGCACATCTTTGTATTACTCCTATTGACAGGACAGGACTATTTGCCCAAATTCAAAGCTTGGCAAATCAATAGCCCGAACTCCTCTGAACTAATGTCTTTTAAATTCTCAACAAAGGTTGAGAATGTCATTAAATAGGTAACTGGGGGTGTGTGCTGTCATGCGGTGGGGTAAGCTGCTGTTTGAGATGTCAGCATCCCACATCACTGTGCCTGGGTTTGGTTCCTACCTCCACCTCCAATCCAGATTCCTGCTAATGTACCCTGGGAGGCGGCAGGTGATGGCTCAAGTATTTAGGTCCCTGCCACCCATGTGAGGGACCCAGATATTGTTCCTGGGTTCTGGCTTCAGCCTGGCCAGCTCTGTCTGCATGTTGGGGGCATTTGAGGAGTGAATCAGTGGAAAAAAGATCTCTCTCTCTCTCTTTCTCTTCTTCTCTGTCTGTCTCTCTTCACCCCCATCTGTTGCTCTTTCAAATAAATAAAAATAAATCAATAAACCTTAATATGAGAAATAAGAAAATGAATGAAAATCAGCAACTGAACCACATGGACTTCAATGAATATTTTCTTGGAAAAATAAAATTTCAATTTAAATGAGTACATATTTTGGAGTCAGCCAGATCCAGATCTAAGATTCATCTCTAGCGCTAGAGTGCTGTGGGCTTGTTTCTTTCTTTCTTTTTAACTTTTTAAATTTGAAATGTAGAGTTAGACAGTGAGAGAGAAGAGACAGAAAGAAAGGTCTTCCCTACGCTGGCTCACCCCCCAAATGGCCACCACAGCCAGAGCTGCGCCAATCCGAAGCCAGGAGCCAAGTGCCTCCTCCTGGTCCCCCATGCATGTGCAGGGGCCCAAGCACTTGAGCCATCCTCCACTGCCCTCCCGGGCCACAGCGGAGAGCTGGACTGGAAGAGGAGCAATCGGAACTAGAACCCGGCGCCCATATGGGATGCTGGCGCCGCAAGGCGGAGGATCAACCAAGTGAGCCACGGCACCGGCCCCCTTTCTTTCTTTCTTTTTTTTTTTCTTAAAAGATTTTTTTTATTTATTTGACAGACAGAGTTACAAAGAGAAGTAGAGATAGAGAAAGAGGTCTTCCATCTGCTGGTTCACTCCCCAGACGGCTGCAACAGCTGGAGCTGCGCCGATCTGAAGCCAGGAGCCAGGAGCTTCCTCGGGGTCTCCCATGCAGGTGCAGGGGCCCAAGGACCTGGACCATCTTCCACTGCTTTCCCAGATCACAGCAGAGATCTGAATGGGAAGAGGAGCAGCCTGGACTAGAACCGGCACCCATATGGGATGCCGGCGCTTCAGGCCAGGGCGTCAACCTGCTGAGCCACAGCGCCGATGGGCTTGTTTCTTAAGCTTTACTTACACTAAGTCTTCATGCATAAAATGGGAACATGTTGCAAGGTTTTACAAAAAATTTCAAAAACATTTTAAAAGGATTATTTGAAAGATCAACAGGGGATAAGGGAGACAGAGAAAGAGAGAGACAAAGAGAGAGAAAGAGACCCTCCATCTGGTGATCCACCCCAAATGGCTGCAACAGTGAAGTCTGGAGCATGCTGAAGAGCCAGGAATTCCATCCTCATCTCCCACATGGACAGCAGGGACTCACGCACTTGGACCATCTTCTTCTTCCTTCTCAGACACATTAGCGGGGAACTGTATTGCAAATGCAGCAGTGGAGCTCAAACTGGCGCTCCAAAATGGTATTCTAGCATCACAAGCAGTGACGTAACCCACTGGGCTACAACCCCAGCCCAGGGATGCTTTTAAGATTTAGTATTTTTAGTACAGAGGTACCTCAGAAATCTGAATATAGACCTACCATATGATCCAGCCATCCCACTCTTGGGAATTTATCCAAACCAAAAGAAATCAGTATATGATAGAGTTATCTATACCCCCATGTTCATTGCAGCACAAGTCACAATAGCAGAGATATGGAACCAACCCAGATGTCCATTAACTGCTGACTGGATCAAAAATTATGGTATATATATATGCATACACACCCTATGGAGTACTACTCAGCTGTAAAAAAAAAAAAAAAAAAAAAAAAAAAAAAAAGCCTTGTCTTTCACAACAAGGTGATCGCAACTGGAATCCATTGTACTTAGTGAAATAAGCCAATCCCCAAAAGACAGATATGTTTTCCCTGATCGAATGTAACTAAAAGAATACTGAAATGTAATGTATTGGTCTGAAACAGACATCTTGAGGTCTGATGATTGCTTATAGCCTGTGTTTCTTCCATAGAGGAACAGTGTTTAGTTTTGTTCTGTTATCTTTTTCTTCATACTATTTGTTGCGCTCCATTACTTAAAGCAGGGTTAACTATATGACCATTAATTATACTGAAAATAGATCATGGTAAAGGTTAAGAGTGGGAATCCAAGAGGGAGAGGAGGGGTTGGGGGGAGCATGGAAATTCCACTATGTTTCTAAATCTGTATACTTGAAATATATCAAACTTGTGTAACTTAAATAATATTTTTAAAAATTTTAGTATTTTTATACATAAGTATTTGGCCAGTAAATGTTTATTCCCTTTCCACAAGACTTTGACATTATTAGAAACACAGACCCAAGTACAAATCAGACAGGTGTGACCAAAGGGCCAAGTATTTCCAAGTTGTTCAAAATCCTAAAGGGACTCTTACAATCTCTGGAGTCAGACTGCTGGGGCTCAGAACCATTCAGTAGTTGAATGACTGATCCATGTGACTAAAGGAACCATATCCTATTCACACCATAGCCATGTTGGCCACAGGTAGTACCCAAGGGTAGCATTTTAATTGCAAGGCCCCTTCTAATCCCTGAGGATGGTTTTTAGCGAGCCACAGCAGCCTTCCAGGAAGGCTTTTGTGTATGTAGAGAACCTGGGAATGGCCTGCTACATAAACACTGCCCCACCAGGCAGAACAAGCCTCTATAGTACTCCACTCCCCCAGGGCCAACTTTGGCTCATTTTGTCTTTCCCCTCTAAAATGTAAGCCTCTGAGAATAGGGACATTGAACTTCACACTTCTATGCCTGCAGTGCCTAGAACTGAACTTGACACTGAGTAGATGTGGATGCTGAATAGTAGTCGCTGAGTGAATGCATAGGCGTTTCTCTGTCACCCACACTAGATTATTTCTGGTACTCATATCCAAGGAGTTGTAATTGTTAAAGTCTCTTTCTGCAAAAGTTAAAGGAGCCCAAAACTAAATGTGAGTAGTTTAGGTAAAAAGGGAAATGTATTGGTTCATAAAACCAAGAGGTCCAAGGGTCACATTCAAAGCCCCAAGCAGGGTAATCAGAATCCAGTAGTACTGACCGGCACCGTGGCTTAACAGGCTAATCCTCCACCTTGCGGCGCCGGCACACTGGGTTCTAGTCCCGGTTGGGGCACCGGATTCTATCCCGGTTGCCCCTCTTCCAGGCCAGCTCTCTGCTATGGCCCGGGAAGGCAGTGGAGGATGGCCCAAGTGCTTGGGCCCTGCACCCGCATGGGAGACCAGGAGAAGCACCTGGCTCCTGGCTTTGGATCAGCACGATGCGCCGGCCGCAGCAGCCATTGGAGGGTGAACCAACGGCAAAGGAAGACCTTTCTCTCTGTCTCTCTCTCTCACTATCCACTCTGCCTGTCAAAAAAAAAAAAAAAGAATCCAGTAGTACTGCTTTTTCTCCATCTTGGTGTTGTATGTTTGAGATGAAGATTTGAATGCAAGAACTTAATTGGGAAACACACCCAGTATCAACATGGTGAGTGCAGGGAAGGAAGTAGGACTGGGTAGGAGGAAGCAGCTGATTCCATGAGAAGGTCCAGAGCTGGCTAACCCTTTCAGGGCGTTTAGTCTGGAAGCATGGAGGAAGGCTTTTGTAAGCTCATCCCCACATCAATCATCTATTGGGTCAAGCCTCTCTCTTTGGCTGAGAGCAATTCTTGAACAGAGACTCAGTTGAGAGCCCTCACCTGCCAATACTCAAAGCAGCTGAGAAAATGAGTTCCCCTGCCCTGAAGGAGTGATCTGGGGAGTGCACATGGAGCTGGCATGGCAGACTCTATTCCCAGGCAGTATGTTTTGATGTCCCATCAGAGATGGCCACCAGCATTACATGATCCTTAGCGCCTGCAGTCTTCCCCAGTAGCGAAGTGGAAGTCCCAGTGAAGTCATTGAGGAGAAGCAGTGGGAGCAGCCACTGCTTCTGTCTTCTTATGGCACCATGACCATGAAAATACTATTTTGATGTCATCTTGAGTTCATGAGGAAGAATGGGAAATTCCTAAATGTCAGAGACTACAAGAGGTAAATGTATAAACTACAACCACGACAGCCCCGGATCAGGGTATTATTATATGAAGTATTGACTTAACAATGTGAATTTTAATGTCTTCATAAGACCTGAGGCCTTCTGGGCTATACTGGCTATCTTTGGCTATCTGTTTTGTACATTGATGTCACGATCTGTTCATTCTCAGGCAAATCTATCTATAATTGGATATATTTTAACAGCTAGAAAATCTAGTTTCTACAAATTGCCAGTGATTTTCATTTTTAAGTTAATCTCACTCATTTCTTTCTTTAGCTAAAAATTAGAATCACATTAAGATTTGTTTCATTTATTGAAACTTAGTTTCAGAGAGTTGAATTAAATGTGCTTCTAATCATCTTTGTTCAGTGCAAGGCTGCTCCCTTATTTCACTTGCTTAATCACCTTTCATTTCTGAGAAAGCCTACATGTCGCTGTAGGGAGTAAAGCTGACCTATAAAGAGAAGCAAAAGGAAAACTGGGTAACAAGGGCAACTGTGCCCTTCCTGGGTCCCAGTCACTGGTTTTATTTTATTGCAAAGGCCCACCACATGCCTAGTCCTGGACTCTATCAGCTACCTCCAAAGAGCACTTCAAGTCCCTTCAGCCCTGCTTGTCTTCTTTGTTGCAACCAATAAGTGGGTAGCACTGGGTAGGCTCTAACCTCATCTGGGCACAACCAATGCTTGTCTCTCACCTTCCTCCACTCACTTCCTTTCTGGGGGCTTCACTTTTGATCTTTGAAACATAGGCAATTTGGGAGATCTGCGTGGTGCTCATTTATGATGGCACAGTCCAGAGGTACAGAGGAGTAAGCTTCCTATGGGACAAACCATTATCCAGTGGAGTTGGCAACTCTTGGACAGGCTGTCCTGATATTTAGTCATTCATACAGCTCCCTGGAAAAACAGATGCTCCCTTCAAATCTAATAGTTTTGCATCTTTCTATACCCAGTGACAACCAGCTTGAGGTTTAACCTGCTCACGTAGTGGCTTCTCCCTCCTCCTTCTTGAATCTCCTGGTCTCCCTGCTTGTCCCTAGTCTTGCATGCTCTCAATAAGTAACAGTACGTGTTTCAGGCTTTGGTCTCTAGGGAACCCATTTTTTTTTAAACTTTTATTTAATAAATATAAATTTTCAAAGTACAGCTTTTGGGTTACAGTGGCTTTTTCCCCCCATAACCTCCCTCCCACCCACAACCATCCCATCTCCCACTCCCTCTCCCAGCCCATTCACATCAAGATTCATTTTCAATTATCTTTATATACAGAAGATCAATTTAGTATATACTAAGTAAAGATTTCAACAGTTTGCACCACAAAAAAACACAAAGTATAAAGTACTGTTTGAGTACTAGTTGTACCATTAATTCACATTGTACAACACATTAAGGACAGATATCCTACATGGGGAGTAAGTGCACAGTGACTCCTGTTGTTGATTTAACAATTGACACTCTTATTTATGATGTCAGTAATTACCCTAGGCTCTTGTTGTGAGTTGCCAAGGCTATGGAAGCCTTTTGAGTTCACCAACTCAGATCTTATTTAGACAAGGTCATAGTCAAAGTGGAAGTTCTCTCCTCCCTTCAGAGAAAGGTACCTCCTTCTGTAGTGGTCCATTCTTTCTGCTGGGATCTCACTCAGAGAGATCTTTCATTTAGGTGTGTGTTTTTTTTTTTTTTTTTTTTTTTTGTTGTTGTTGTTGTTGGAGTGTCTTGGCTTTCCATGCCTGAAATACTCTCATGGGCTCTTGAGCCAGATCCGAATGCCTTAAGGGCTGATTCTGAGGCCAGAATTAGGGAACCCAATTTAAGACATATTTTGTAAAGTAGTTTTGGATCCTTACAAAAATGCATCCATTTACCTAAGCCAGTTCACACAGATTCCTATTACTTACAAACAAAATAGATTCAATTAATATGCCTTACATTAGTAATTTTAAAAATATTTAATAATTCTTTAAAAAAACTTTCTGTCAGGTGTGTTTGTTGATTTCACGTATATTTAATCACTTTCCCACTTCAATAATATAGTTTGTGTATAGAACTGTGATATAGCCACAAAATCTATTATGCTCAAGTTTGTGAACGTGGTTTCATTATTTTCAACACCCTATCTAGCAGTTGAGAACCTCTTTACAGTATCATTCTCATCCTTCTGTTTTGTAATATGTATGCATTTTTAGAATTAAAAAATAATTTTAGATCAGAAATTTCATGATCATAGGCATATCCATGTCAGTTGTGGGGAATCAGTATCTGGGAAGCACAGCAGATACTGAAATGGTGTTTTAAATGTAAGAGATTTTATTTGAGTATAAGGTTTGGGAAAAATAAAATGAAGTGGAAAAAGGATATGCCGTGGAAAGTTTCCAGACCAAGGCACAAATCTGACACCCTAGAAACTAAAGGGGTGAGGAAGCCAATTCAGATGGTGAATCCTAGATCTTGCTTGGGCAGATCTGACAGTCTTGGCCACTGCACCAGGAGCTCCGAGACCAAGCTAGCTGTTGGAGGGGTTCTGCCTTGGATAACAATGAACAGTCCTAGTACCCTGGCACACTTAGTCCTTGGCTGAGGATACCTAGGAAGAGCAAGGCCTCTGCTCGAAGACTGAGGTAGAGCCCAAGGACACCAACAGCTGGAGGCTGTCAGTTAACTGCACCCAGGCATGAACGCGAAGTTCTTTCTTGAAGAGATATTGAGGGTGGGGGGAGACGGTATTGTGGTGTATCTGGTAATGCTGCCACCTGGGCTAGCATCCTGTGTGAGTGCCAGTTTAAGTCCAGGCTGCTCTACTTCTGATCCAGCTCCCTGCTAATGCACCTGGGAAAAGTAACGGAAGATGGCCCAAGTCCTTGGGCCCCTGCATCCACGTAGGAGATCCAGAAGAAGCTCCTGGCTCTTGGCTTCAGTCTGGGTTGTGGCCATTTGGGGAGTGACCAGTGAATGGAAGCTCTGTTTGTGTGTGTGTCTCTTCCTCTCTCTGTCTCTAACTGTGCCTTTTAAATAAATGAAATAAATCTTTCCTTAAAAAAATACTGTACAGTTCCTTCTTCCAAATGTCTTTTTTTCTTTTTTTTAAAAAAATATTTATTTTGTTTATTTGAAAGACAGAGGTACAGAGAGAGAGAGAGAGAAGTCTTCCATCCTCTGATTCACTCCCCAAATGGCCACAATGGCTGGAGCTGCACGGATCCGAGACCAGGAGCCAGGAGCTTCTTCCAGGTCTCCCACATGGGTGCAGAGGCCTAGGGACTTGGCCATCCACCGCTGCCTTCCCAGGTGTATTAGCAAGAGAACTGGATTGAAAGTGGAGTAGTCAGGACTTGAACCAGTACCCATATGGGATGCCGGCACTGCAGTCCAAGGCTTTAACCCACTGTACCACAGTGCCAGCCTCCCAGCTGAGAGTCTTTTTTCATTTTTCTTACTTGATACTTGTAGGCCTTTTTGAAATGATGACAACTTCAGAGAAATTATTTTATAATATTGATTTTATTACATATTTATTTCTATTCTTGTTATTACTTTTGAAACATCTCTCAGAGTTATCCCACTAAATAAACAGTATTATCCACGTTACTTAACGTTTCTATCACTTTCATTAATCTTTTAAATCTATATTTTACAAGATACCCTTCTGGGGGCACTGAGTGGTCCTGGGTCTTGTCTGTGATGCACAAAAGAGTTTGAGGAGGAGATACAGGTAAAGGTTAGCAGAAGAATAAGATTTATTAGCAAAGTGAGAGTACAGCTCAAGAGCAGTGGAGGCAAACTAGAGGAAGCTGCAGCCCACTAGGTTTGGGTCATCTGTAGGTGGAGCTTTGAGCAGATTTTTCCAGCAAAAGTGGGGATTCCCAGGAAATTGGTGACTGCCCATGTTCTGGCCATTTTAAGATGTCTTGGAAGTGCCATGGTAAGTGCATGATGGGAATGTCAGCCATGGCAATTTGATTATAATGATATAATAGGCTATAGGACATGCAGGGGAGCGTGGATGTTGGATATTTTTGGCAGATGGCAATTCTGTGCGCCACCTTTGTTACAATAGTGATTTCAGATTTGCCAGCCATGGGAGGAGTTTTAGGGGTAACCCTCGGGGTGGGGGAGGGTGTGATGACTATGTCCTCTGTTCTTTCTCTGTTCTGTGTCTCCTTCCCTATATGACTTTCCCTCCTCAGAGAGTTTCACTACTTAATCTTTACTGGAGGCCAAGGAAGGAAAGTCCATCTTCTGTAACCGCATGCTGTGTCTGGATGTCTTTCCTGCCTGGCCAGGGAATGAAACTTCCTTGATCACTGATCTAGAGATGGTATTGGAAGAGCTGGTGATTTTCACCAATCATGGATAAATGGCTGGGATCCCTGGATGACCATTATCACCTTTACAGGAAACTGGAATTCTGGAAGAGATAAATTTGGCAATCAGGATGAGCATATACGGATCAAAAAGAAGACCATGTCAGAGAGAGAAGAATAACGTCTACTGTTTCCCAGATGGAAGAAGCTGTGGGATTTCCCTTACCAAAATCATGGATCTACTTGGCTTGATAATAAATCCTTTTGATATCCTCTTCCATGAACCCACTGTTGTTAGTGTAAGTGCAGAAAGTTTTAGTGTTCAGTGTACACACTCCATCCTGTTTGGCTAAAGCTAGTTGGTTATCTGATTACATTAGCTAGGGAATAATGTTCTGGACTAAATCACCCTAGACAGCAGGCAGACTTCTTATTTTTACAGTTCAACACATGTTTACAGAGTGTATATCATGGGTGAGGATGAGTTGCGTGCTGCATTAGGACTGTGTGGTCAGTGACCGCCTGCATAGACCACGATGGTCCCATAAGGTCAGCCTAGTGCAGAAAGTCCTGCCGCCCAGTGGTGCTGTGTCCACCACGATGTTGTAATATTGAAGTGAAATGCATTCCTTCCCTGTTTGTGGTGACGCGGGTGTAAACAAACCTATTTACAGGCATATGAAAGCATATCATGTACGGGTATATACAGTACATAATACTTGGTACTAAGTGTGTTATTGGTTTATGTCTTTACAATGCTATATTTTTAGAGTGTACTTCTACTTATTAACTATCTTGACTATAAACCAGAATGTGAATAACAGTCTGCAGGCCTCGTTTCTTATCTATTGATTGAATCAAGAGGCTGCCTCAAGTGACTGACCTGTGCCATCGAGGTTTGTGTGAGTCCACTCCAGGATGTTCCAACAACGACAGAATCACCTGATGGTCCATTTCTCAGAAAACATCCTTGTTGTTTAGTGGTGCGTTACGAAAGTCAATCTACACTTCAGAGTGAGATGTGGCAGCTCAGAATTACAAACTCCATCAAGTTCTGACCAATGACACAACTCCATGGAAACTACCCAGGTCCCGTTGTGGAGGTCTTCTGACCATTCCAGGGTCAAACCACACCACTGCAAGGTGGAAACGATGGAGCAAGGCAGGCTTAGAGCTGATGCGCCTTCCAGGACAGCTGGGAGTTCCAGATGCCAGCAACACACTGAACAAAGGCCAGGCTGTAATGTAGGGGGACCAGGCAGAAGTGGGCTAGCCACACAGCAGGCCAGAGGTAGCAGTGACAAGGGCGTCAGGATCATGCTGTTGTAGGTTGTCCCGCTTGTCCTGGGCTGACAGTCCACTGAGTGTCCCTGCCAGTGGCAGGAAGCAGCCTAGAAAACGTGGGACAAGGCACCACTGATCCAGTAGCGTTCACCTTGGTGGTATCTGGGATGAGCCTATCTACAGCCTTATACCAGCCTCCAACTACAGGATCCATGACACCACAGCCCAGAGATACCACAGTCAGGGTCTGGCTGGTCTGGTGTTCCCGCCGATGCCACCTCTTCCCCAGCTGCTGTGAGATAATGTCACCCAGGCCCATCAAGGACCCTAAGGCCTATTCCAGTGAGCACCACAGTTCAACCTTCACACCTGGGGCTTCACTGTCAATGTATTCAGTGACTACGCAGCCCGGTAGTGGAGGGGAGGTCACAGCCCATGTGGTGATTCTTTGACCAATGTAGGATGGGAGTTGGAAGAAGATCTCTTCTCCAGAAATAACTGTTCATCTGGACAGTTCAGCCATCAGGACCTGGACTTTCCAGGGGTGAGCAGCCGGGGCCCACTGATATGCCCACCAGAGTTCCACGCTTCTTGAGTGTGTGCTCTATGCTCAACAACCCTCCCATATCAAGACAGGGCTCTTTTTTTAAATATTTATTTTATTTATTTAAAATACAGAGTTACAGAGAGAAGTAGAGCCAGAGAGAGAGGTCTTCCATTCCATTGGTTTACTCTCCAAATGACTGCAACAGCCAGAACTGAGCTGATCTGAAGCCAGAAGCCAGGAGCTTCTTCTGGGTCTCCCACGCAGGTGCAGGGGCCCAAGAACTTGGGCCACTTTCTACTGCTATTCCAGGCCATAGCAGAGAGCTGGATCAGAAGTGGAGCAGCCAGGACATGAAGTAGCTCCCATATGGGATGGCAGCACTGAGGACTAGGGCTTTAACCCACTACGCCACAGCGCCGGGCCCAAGACAGGTTTCTTAAAGCAATTTCATGGTATATTGAAACTGTGGGGAATGTCTGGCCTGTGGGCTGTGTAAGGCCCACAGAATCATTTGGTGTGGCCCTGCCACAGATGGGACCACACAGGTAGAACTCAAAAATCAATAAATGTATAGCAGCCTAATTTTTAAGTGGATCATTTTGTATGGCTCGTCAATGATGTTATAAACATTGGAATGAACATTGGCAGATAGAAGTTCTCCCACCCCTGGTCTACAGGCAGGTTTTCTCCTTTTGCTAGGAAGCATGTGGAGGAAAAGTTTACCCCAGAGTTCTGCCAGTGACTCCTAAGGAAGATAGAAGGAGGAGAAGCATGTTGAAACTATGGACAACAAAGAATCCCCCCTCTTCTCGCTTAACAGCAAGCTTCCTGTGGCTGCCTAATGCACTACCAGCCAATAATAGTTCTTTGTCCACCCATCGCATAGTTATTTGTGATCTCATAATAGTTTTTTTTTTAAGATTTACTTTATTTGTTTGAAAGACAGAGTTACAGAGAGAGTTAGAGACAGAGAGAGAGGCCTTCCATCTGCTGGTTCACTCCCCAGATGGCTGCAATGGCCAGAGCTGTACCAATCCAAAGCCAGGAGCCAGGAGCTTCTTCCAGGTCTCCCACGTGGGTACAGGGGCCCAAGGACTTGGGGCATCTTCCCAAGCCACAGCAGAGAGCTGGATTGGAAGAAGAGCAGCCGGGACTAGAACCGGGCCAGGGCTTTAATCGGCTGCACCACAGCACTGGCCCCAGTAGTTGCTTTTGATAAAACATATGCTGGACTGTCTTTTCAGGGTCCCTGAAAAAAATTGGACAGAACTGGCTGCAGCCAACCTTGTAATTGAAACCTGCACAGGTTGTCTCACACTGAGCAGATAGCTACCTTACAGTTCATTATAATGTCAAGTGACACACCTCTGATGATGTTTCAGCAGTCATCCTTGAACACATGACATATGTAAAGACATGATTTGCCAATGCACATGCTCAAAGCGCTTTCCCCACCATGTCTCTCTGTACTTCTGGCACTCTGTCTCTTTGTTTTACCCACTTCCACCCCAATTACCCTAACTCCATAAATTCTGAAACCACTCTCTATACAGGGAGATTTATTTAGACTTTAATATGACCTGTCTCTTTCTTCCACAGTTCTGTGTTTTATAATAAATGTTCTTTTACTTAGAAGGTAAATCCAGGGGCTTGCACTGTGATGCAGTGGGTTAAAGCCCCAGCCTGTAGCGCCAGCATCCCATATAGGTGTCAGTTTGAGTCCCAGATGCTCCACTTCTGACCCAGTTCCCTCCTAATGCACCTGGGAAAGCAGCAGAGGATGGCCCAAGTCTTTTGGCCCCTGCACCCACATAGGAGACCGAGAAGTTCCTGGCTCCTGGCTACAGATTGGCTCAGCTCCAGCCATTGTGGCCATTTAGGGAGTGAAACAACTGATGGAAGACCTCCCGCTACCCCATCTCTACCTCTCTCTGTAACTCTTTCAAATAAATAAAATATTTTTTTTAAAAAAGAAGGTGAATCCAGTGTTTTGGTAACAGTAATATACATGTACAAGTAGGTGGACCTGCCTCTCATAAGAGTGTCAGCTGGGAGAGAAGTTTTCAGTGAAAACAAAAATTGTACCTATCTTTTAGTCTGTTGAAGACAAACTCGAGGTCCTCAACTGGCTCACCAGAGAAGGCAGTTATCCTATGGGTGTGCAGAGGCTTAATTCTTGACCCAGTTAGAAATGCCCTGTAATTTAACTGCAATAGAAGTGCTAAGTAGCATAGCACCTGATGGGAAGACTGACCTGCTGGACGTGGAAATTGCCGTCTACTTCTTGGATGACACAACTCTTTGAGGATAGGGGTCTCATGTGGGAATTCAGAACAGGGTAAGTGGCTTCCGTATGAGTCACAAAACTGATACTCTTATGTGTATCATCTTGGATCACCCTGGGCTCCAGGAGTGCGCTGGTCACATGGGCCATTCAGTCCCTGGATAAAAGCATGAAGGATCTGAAAACCTTTCCCTCCCTTCAGAACTGAGGACAATCTCATTTCCAGAATGAATCTAAGCCCTCTTGTTTACACTGGAAGCAAAGGCTGGGAAAGATTTTCAGGCCAAGAAGCATTCCTTGTGCCAATGCTCTGGCTTCCCACACCTGAAATGTTCTCTTGGGCTTTTCACCCGTGGTTGGACACCTCCTGGGCTAATGACATGCTGTGAGCTTGCAGGGTGCTGGACACAGCAATTGCTATCCTCTGAGCCTACTGTTTGGACTCTGCTCCCCACATAGAAGTCCCCTTCTCTCCTGGGTTTTGTCTTTATTATTAAATACCCCAAATTCTATCTGTAGCATGTGGGTCATGGGAGTTTGGGGTCCCATTGCCAGTATCTAGAGTTTCCTTTGAAAATCTGGGGCTGACTGACTGAGGAAAAGGGAACTGAGTAGGACCTGTCCTTTGGTGATGCTAGGTCAATGCTAGCATATCTTCTGGAGGTTTCACTTCTAAAAACTGTCCTTGAAATAGGGATAGATCTCTTTATATTCTGTTACCTCCCTAATTTTGTCATAAGTTACAAGCATGGTAACACATTTTTTCATTCCAGCTACTAGACAGGTAACCAAATGATTGTTATGCTCTTTGCTAGTTCCAATGAGCACATGTCTGTGGGACTCCCGTGGCCTCCAGATCTTTTGGTTGGGCTGTTGAGCTGCCAGGGAATCAGCATGAGATTAGTTTTTGGCTCAGATTTGTGATTATTTTTCCTACAAAGTGCAACCGGTAGACAGGAAATCGTGTAGGTCATCCAGGTCAAGTTAAAGGTCTGAAATTCCTCTATGAATTTAGTGAGGTCTTCTGAAAGCCTCCTTAGCTTTTGTTTCCATCTGTTTAAGTCAGCCATGGAGAAAGAGACATGTATTTTAATTGTCCCAGCTCCTGCGTTAGCTACAGAGGACAAACATAAGCACTTGCCTCACTGCAAATGATTCTGGCCAGGATCTCCTCCAGTGGAAGGGTGCAGCCTGAGTTGTAGGATGGAGGTGGTAAGTCAGTAGGAAGTGAGGTTTGAAAACGGAGGAGAAGGGAGAGCACTCGTTGCCCTCTGGGGATGGTCCCTGCAATGGGACAAGCTGAGCTTGATGTGGTTGAGCTCTGAGTAGTGCAGGGCCACTCAATAATGAGTCATCTGCTGTATGGATCACTTGTTGCTTTGAATTTGGTTTCAGAGAAGGTACGAGCATAAACAAAGCCTGGGAGCCAGTGCTGTAGCTTTCTGGGCTAAGCCTCTGCCTGCTGCGCTGGCATCCCATATGGACATCAGTTCATGTCCCAGCTGTACCTCTCCAAATCCAGCTCTCTGCTATGGCCTGGGAAAGCAGTAGAAGATGGCCCAAGTGCTTGGGCCCCTGCACCCACATGGGAGTCCTGGAAGAAGCTCCTGGCTCCTAGGTTTGGATCAGTCCAACTCTGGCTGTTGCAGACAGTTGGGGAGTAAACCAGCAGATAGAAAACCCTTCTCTCTGTCTCTCCCTCTCTCTGTCTGTGCCTCTCAAATAAATAAATAAATCTTTTTTTTTAAAGCCTATAATTCTCCCTAAGGATGGAGTTCCGAAAGAACACCATGAAGGTCAGGATGTAAGGACTTTCCTACCATTTTTGATGTCTCTTAACAGAAGAAGTCAAGTTAGAAGATTATATTAAATTCGAAGGTCCCATCAGGTAGCCAGCTTTGTCTATTTTCTAACTTATATTGTGGCCAAATGGGGTTATAAAAGAAAATAAACTATTTTTTCTTTCTAAACCATCCAATTTGAAACTTTCCCAGTTTTTTACCTTCTGTGTCCCAAGCAGAAGAAAAGGAAAGAAAGGGGGTAAGTCAGGGCTCTATGAGAGACCTGTTAGATAATCAGTTCACACCTGATGTCCCATGGCCTCAAACATGTCCCTTGGAACCTGGGCATCCCCAGGGCCCCCTTGTGGACTGATTTGGACCTGAAGTATCACATCACAAATACCATCTGCGGTGCCCAAGCACCATCATTTTGCCCAGAAGCCCAAGACGTCTGGAGCTTTCTGTGAGGGGAGCTACAGAATTGATCATGAGAGATCTGAAAAGTCTCAATTTTAGCAATTTAGTAAGGTGATATTCTACTTGGCACTTCAGGTCCAGCCTTCCAAATAGTATTAAAATCTACCAATTGGAGAGAAAGAGGAGGATCCTATTTTTGGAGAAGACAGAGATACTTGTGGATGAAATATCAGTCTGATGACAGAAAGCATCATTAGAGAGGTTAATAAAATAATCTGTAGAGTACTTACCCTTGGGAAGTAAGAAAGGTGGAGACTTAGAAGGTACAAGCATTAGGGAAATCTGTTTGTGGGACTGCCATGGCTTCCATAACATTTTGGTTGGGCTGTTGAGCTTCCAAGGGAGTCTGCATGGGCTTAAGTTTGGGCTCAGATTTGCTGGCTTTTTTTCCTCCAGGATACAACAGGTAGACAGGATATTGTGTAGGTCATCCAGGTCAAGTTAAAGATCTGAAAAGCAATGAAGAATGCTGGGAGAAATAGCAAGAATGAAACCCTCTGGTCACTGCCTAGTTGGGGAAATCATCCCATCTTCTCCTACTAATATTTCTCAGGAAAGACCCAATGATGTCTGGTCTTTACAGTGTCAACTCTTGGACTTCCCACTTCTAAGGGCCATTGGTTCAAGTAGTTCCTCTGGAAGGAGCAGACATGATTTCTTTTTTATTTTTTTAATTTGACAATTTTCTTTTTTTAAAGATTTATTTTATTTATTTGAAAGTCAGAATTACATAGAGAAAGAGAGAGAGAGAGAGAGAGAGAGATCGTCCATCCGATAGTTCGTTTCCCAGTTGGCCGCAACGGCTGGAGCTGCGCCAACCCGCAGCCAGGAGCCAGGAGCTTCTTCAGGGTCTTCCATGCGGGTGCAGGGGCCCAAGGACTTGGGCCATTTTCTACTGCTTTCCCAGGCCATAGCAGAGAGCTGGATTGGAAGTGGAACAATTGGGTCTTGAACCGGCACTCATATGGGATGCCAGCACTTCAGGCCAGGGCGTTAACCCACTGCGCCACAACACCGGCCCCAGACATGATTTCTTTTAAGACCTTGAATATATCATCCCACTGTCTTCTGGCCTGTAGGATTTCTGCTGAGAAGTCATTTGTTAATCTAGTTGGTTTTCCTTTACATGTAATTTGACACTTTTCTCTGTCTTTAAGGGTCTCTCCTTGTCTTAACTTTTTGACAATTTGACTGTAATATGCCTTAGAGAAGGTATTTTTTTTTTTTTGGTTGAATCTTCTTGGGGTCCTTTGGACTTTCTATACCTGGATATCCATGTCTATTTCAAGTCTTGGGAAACTTTCAGCTATTTCATTTAGTTTGTTCTCAGAATCATTTTCCTTTCCTTCTTCAGGAATCCCTATAATATGAATATTTGGTTGCTTAATAATTTTCTATATTTTGCATAGAGTTTTAAAAACTCTTTTAAATTCTTTTCTCTTTAGCTTTGTCTTATTGAGCCATTCCAAAAGTATTGTCCTCCAGATCAGAAATTCTTTCCTCTTCTTGGTCTGTTCTGCTGTTGAAGCTCTCAGTTGTATTTTTATTTCATTGAGTGGTTTCATATCCAAAACTTCACTTTGATTTTTCTTAATAATTTCTATCTTCTTAGTGAGTTTTTCATTCATGTCACTTATTGTTTTAATTGTTTCTTTAAAACGTCTATCTGTATTCTCTTGCATTGCGTTGCGTTTCCTGACAATTATTATTTTGAATTCTATTCCTGGCATTTCATAGATTTCCTTCAGATCATGATCTATTCCTGGAGAACAATTGTATGTTTTCAGAGGTGTCATGTTACTTTGCTTCTTCATGTTTCCTGTATCCCTATGTTAAAGTCTGTTAACATAGTCCCGGGACTGGGGGATGTGAACTAAACCCAGCTCCCATCCTGTAGTGTGATCACAAGGTGCACACTACAGGAGATTTTGCACTGGCAGGTATGGGTCCAGAGAGTAGAATGCAGGCAAGCCCTTCCTTAGGTCTAATCAGGTAGATTCCAATGGGTTTGGGGAAATTAGTACTGATTGTTACAATCCTGGTGTTTCAGGATACAATGGGGTCATTACTCAGGTCTCCCAGGTATTGAGGATGGTGGTAGCCACCTGCCTAAAACAGAGCCTCATGGATAGATCACATACTGTGATGAGTGAGATTGACTCCAAAGATTGCAAAACCAGCGTCAGCAGTCCAGGCTCCGCAAGGCACAGATGGAATTCTCCCAGTTCTGACACAGCATGCAAGGGTGATGCTGGGGTCCATGATGTAGGAGGTAGAGGGAAGTTCCTCAGGTTGGGTCTGGGTTTTTAAAATGCTGTTGTTGGTTCCAACCCCAAGAAACTGAGGGAAAACCTGAATGAGTGGGGTTCTCGCGCTTATGCTTGGAAATCCCACAGCTGAAGATGCAAGGGATCCACTCTCTGCCCTGTCTCTGACCAAGCCATTTCTAGCAGTAGCACGGCTGCTCACTGTCCACTGAGTCAGAACTGGTTTCAGTCAGGAGTCCACCACAGCTGGCTGAGTCTGGTGCTTTTGGTGGAGTGGGGGAGGGGAAGGAGGCAACATGGCCTCCTCTCCTGGAGCAAAGTAGTCACTCAGTGACTTTGAACTCAAAGTCAGTGGGAGACTGTGGAATTCTCCCACAATCAAAGTTGCTAGTGGCAGGGCACTGTGGTAACTTCTTCCTCCCTTGTCCTGGGAAGATGGCAACTACCAGCTGGGAGCCTGCTGTGTAGATGCAGGGTGTGGCTGGCAGCGTGTCTGTCCTCTCTCCTTGCTGCTCTGTGTAGTCTCTGCTCTGTTCTGTTACTTCACTGAAGGGGCTCTCAATCAGTCCCCTGGGAATATGGTCCTTTCTTTGTTTTTCTGGTATCTTCCAAGGTTGAGGTCAGTGTGGCATCTCACAATTCAGCCATCTTGGATCTCTCAATTGAGTTTTGCTAAACAAGCAGACTTGTCTAATTTCGTAGATATGGCATCTCTGTTTAGAACATGCAGACATCTTTAGTAAGGTGAAACTTTTAACTTTTTAATATGTGAAAATTTCAAATATGTAAAACTAGAGAAAATTGTGTAAAAATTGCATATTCTCATCACACAGATCCACTAATCATCAACTTTTTCAAAAGATCAAGGTTTGTTAAATATAAATTAACAATATATTTTTTGTGAATTGTTTGTTCATGATTTGGACTATTAACTTCAGAGATTTTGATGCTTTTCTCATGAAAAAATACAATCTTAGAAGTTAAGAGTATTTCTCTTTAGTCTTATCTTTGCAAATATTTCTATCACAAATTTCCTTTTGATTCTCTATTTTGTACTACTGAATTTAAATTTTTTGTTTGGTAAATGGAATGAAATGTGGACTTGTTATGATTTTTTAAAATTCTCTTAAAATTTTTAGCGCTATGTATTTTTGAAAAAAATTCATATTATTTTAAAATAGTATCATAGGTTGGTAAAATTGTAATATTTCCTTAGATTTTGAGATTTTTTCCCATTAGCTTTTCTTTGTAAAAAGAAGTTTACTGCAACATCATCTCTTTAAAAAATAGAGAATATGTTTTAGAATAAATTTATATTTACAGAAAAATTGCTGAGATAGAGTTTCCACATACCATATGCCCTTCTAACATTAGTAGGGCGCATTCATCATAAGTAATGAACCAATATCGACATTATTATTAACCTACGTCTACAGTGTATTGAGATTTTATTAGTGTTCGCTTAGTGTCCATTTCCTTTTCCAGGACCTCATCCAGGGTATCACACTGCATTTATTCATTGTGTCTCCTTAGGCTCTACTTGGCTGTGACAGTTTCTTAGAATGTCTTTATTTTTGAGATCTTGGCAGACTTGAGGATTGATCAGGTATGGTGTAGATTGGGGCCTTTTGGGGACTTATCTGATGCCTTTTTCATTATGGGTTTTTGAGAGGAAGACCACAGAGGTGAAAGGGCATTTGTTTATGACATCACATCAAGGATCCTTGCTATCCACATGACTTGTCTCTATTAACTTGGCTGAGGCAGTGTTTGTTTTGTCAGGCTTCTCTACCATAAAGTTACTTCTGTTCTACTTTGCACACAATATTCTGGAAGGGAGTGGCTGTGCACACTTCACACATAAAGAGCAAAGAGTAGCTACATAAACTATTTGGAATTCTTATAAGTGGGATGTTTGTCTCTTCCCTTCCTATTTACTTAAATAATAATGGAAACTGAAATATGTATTTCAAAGATAAATAAAATGCTACTTATTAAACCAGAGTATAAGGTACTTGGAAAAGAAAACAGCCTTGAATGCTTATAAGGGTACTCCAAAACAGTTCATGGAAAATGTACAGTAAGATTTCAAATTTCTCCCCAAAATAAACTTATCTTTTAATTTAATTTTCATGAATTTTTGAAGTACTCTAATAAATTTTTTTAAAAAGACAAAAGTTTGAAAATAAATGTCTCAAGTGTCAACTTAAAAAATCTTAGAAAGGAGGGGCCAGCATTGTGGTGCACCGGGTTAAGCTGCTGCTGCAATGCTGGCATACCATATGGGCAATGGTTTGAGTCATAACTGCACCACTTCCAATACAGCTCCTTCTACTGTGCCTGGGAAAGCAGCAGAGGACCTGCACCCATGTGGGAAAACTGGAAGAAGGCCCTGGCTCCTGACTAGGCTCGGCCCAATCCTGGCAGTTATGGCCATTTAGGATTGAGGGGAGTGAACCAGCAGATGGAAGATTCTCTCTCTCTCTCTCTCTCTCTCTCTCTCTCTCTCTCTCTCTCCTTTTTTCTCTCTCTCTCTCCCTCCCTCCCTCTCTCCTTCCCTTTCTCCATTTCTCTCTGTAACTCTGACTTCCCTTTCTCTCTGTAACTCTGACTTCCCTTTCTCTCTGTAACTCTGACTTTTAAATACATAACTAAATCTTTTTAAAAAAAATTTCAAAAAGAAAAATATAGCAAACCAATTAAGGTAGAAGGAGGCAAATAAAACTCCAGACAGAAGTCAAGAAATAAGACAATATGTAATAGAAACAAAAATTAAATACTGATTCTTTGAAAAGATTAACAAGATAGATAAACTACTGGCAAGTAAGAAGAACAGAGTTACAAAAAATTAAACTTAAAAAGTGTGCATAACATACATATGGTAGGTAATTTAAAATCATAATTGGGGAAGATGTTTAGACTTGTGGTCAAATGCCTATGCTCATGTCAGAGTGTCTGGGTTTGGTGCCTAACTTTGGCTCCTGACTCCAGTTTCCAGCTAAGGCAGATCCTTGGAGGCAGCAGGTGATGGCTCAAGGTCCCTGCCACTCACTTGGGAGAACTGGACTGAATTTCTGGCTCCTGACTTTGGGCCAGCCCAGTCCTGGCTGTGGCAATATTGGGAGCATTTGCAGAGTGAGCAGTAGATGGGAGTGTGCTCGTGCTCTCTCTCTCTCTCTCTCTCTCTCGCTCTCTTTCTCTCTCTCTGTATGTGTGTGTCTTGGCCTCTCAAATAAATAGTTTAAAAATTGTAACAGAACACTATGAAAATTTTTTTTCCTAATTCTGAAAATCTAGGGGCCAGCGCTGAGGTGCAGTGGGTTAAAGCCCTGGCCTGAAGTGCTAGCATTCCCTATGGGTGCTGGTTCTAGTCCTGGCTGCTCCTCTTCTGATCCAGCTCTCTGCTATGGCCTGAGATAGCAGCAGAAGATGGCCCAAGTCCTTGGGCCCCTGTGTGGAAGACTGGAAGAAGCTCCTGGCTCCTGGCTTTGGATCGGTGCAGCTCCAGCCATTGCAGACATCTGGGGAGTGAACCAGCGGATGGAAGTCCTCTCACTCTGTCTCTACCTCTCTCTGTAACTCTGTCTTTCAAATACATAAAAATAAATCTTAAAAAAAAAAAAAGAAAATCTAGGAGAGGTACCAATTTTTTTTGGTATATTATTATACCAAAACTAGCTCAAAAAAGAAATGCAACATGTTTTCTAAGACCTAATACCACTGAAGAAGTTCAATCAATAGTTATAAAAATCTTCCTATAAAAAGAAGGGGCCATCAAAGAAGGAAGTACCTTTCTCTGAAGGGAGAAGAGAACTTCCACTTTGACTATGGCCTTGTCTAAATAAGATCAGAGTTTGTGAACTCAAGAGGCTTCCATAACCTTGGCAGCTCAAGACAAGAGCCTCGGGTGACTACTGACGTCATAAATAAGAGTGTCAATTGTTAAATCAACAACAAGAGTCACTGTGCACTTGCTCCCCATGTAGGACCTCTGTCCTTAATGTGCTGTACTATGAGAATTAACGGTAAAACTAGTCTTCAAACAGTACTTTATATTTTTTATGTCTAAGTGAGTGAAAACTGTTGAAATCTTTACTCAGTATAGAGTTGATCTTCTGAATATAAAGATAATTAAAAATGAATCTTAATGAAGAATGGGATGGGAGAGGGAATAAGAGATGGGATGGTTTGTGGGTGGGAAGGTGGTTATGGGGGAAGAACCGCTATAATCCAAAAGTTGTATTTTTGAAATTTATATTTATTAAATAAAAGTTTTCTATTAAAAATCTTCCTATAGATAAAACTAGTCATCATGAGGCCAAGGTGATTTTATAAGCAACTTCTACTAAATCATCAAGCAACAGAAAAGTTAAATTTCTATCTTATATATATCATTTCAGAGACTAGTTAAGTAGGAACAATCTCTTAGTTCATGATATGAGAATAATGAATTGATCCCAAGACCTGACTAGAAAAGAAAATTATTGTTTAATTTTGCTTGGGAACACAGTTGCAAATGCAGCCATATCAGTGTCTTAAATACATCATTGGCTTTTCCAGCAGGGGGAGCACAAGAGCAGCGCTCATCTTTCTTGTTTTGAATGGTTACATATTTGGGTCTGTTGGATCAAGTCCTTTTTTTTTTTTAATTAATTTTTTTGACAGGCAGAGTTAAACAGTGAGAGAGACAAAGAGAAAGGTCTTTCTTCCATTGGTTCACCCCCCAAGTGGCCGCTACCACCGGCGCTGTGCTGATCCAAAGCCAGGAGCCAGGTGCTTCCTCCTGGTCTCCATTGTGGATGCAGGGCCCAAGCACTTGTGCCATCCTCCATGCCTTCCCGGGCCACAGCAGAGAGCTGGAGTGGAAGAGGAGCAACCGGGACTAGAACCCGGTGCCCATTTGGGATGCCAACGCCGCAGGCACAGGATTAACCAAGTGAGCCACGGCACTGGCCCTGATCAAGTTCTGATTCACGAACCTCATCAATGCTTTTTTGGTCACTCACAGTATAGGCCGGTTGTACCTATATGAGTTGAACTATGTATGTCCCTTCCCCTCTCCCTACCCCTTCTCCCCACTTCGTTGAAGTTGTAATCTGCATTCTTTGAAGGTGACCTCATTTGGAAACAGGGTCTTTACAGATGATGATATCAATATGAGGTCATTAGGATGGGTCCTGATCCAATGTGACGGGTGTCATTATTCAGGGGCAGTTTGGACAAGGTGAGGGAGGGCAGGAGGGTGTAAAGGTGAGGCCTCCCTGATTTCCTCTCTTCTGTGAAGCTGGTGGTTTCCCAGACATTCATGTCTAAGGGGGTAGTGCTGGATGCAATTTTCTAGCCTGCTGCCATAGTATGTTAAGGGCAGCAGCAGGTGGAGGTTTCAGGGAAGGCGTTGCATAGGATTGTACCGTCAATGGTAACCTTGGTAGCGGTCTGCTCTGGTGTGGGGAAGGGGTCTGGCTGGTCCCTAAGTCTCCCCTGCCCCAGCCCTATATAAGTCAGAGAAGCTGGAGCAGTCACTATCAGTGTGCAGCAAGAAAGAGAGATAGCCTTATCTCATGAACATCAGAATCTCCACCAACAGGTGGCCTGCAATACATACTTTCTCGAAGTATGTTGCATAGTTTAATGGCCCTAGTCATGTTTTTCCACTTTTTTTTCTAGTTTTCTATTTTAAAATAAATGTCATTGCACAGGCAGCTTCTTTTCCATTTGTTTTGAAATTTCAAGTAGAATACTTGGAATGTGTATGAGTTTGTTGTGCTGCCATAACAAAGTACCACAAACGAAGCAGCTAAAGCAGAAATGTATTGTTTCTACAGTTCTGGAGGCTAGAGGACCCAGATCAAGGTAGCAGCAGGGGTGGTTCCCTCTGGGATAGAATTTGTTCCTGCCTCTTGCCTAACTTCCTGTGGTTTACTGGAACTCCTTGGCATTCCTTGTAGATATTATCATCCCAACTTCTGCTTTCATCTTTACACAACATTCTCTTTGTCTCTGTGTCCAAATTTCTCTTCTTTCTTTTTTTTTTTTTTAAGATTTATTTATTTGAAAGGCAGAGTTACAGAGAGGCAGAGGCAGAGAGAGAGATAGGTCTTCCCTCTGCTGGCTCATTCCCCCAGATGACCCCAATGGCCAGAGCTGTGCAGATGCAAAGCCAGGAACCAGGAGCTTCCTCTGGGTCTCCCACATGGTTGCAGGGGCCCAAGCACCTGGGCCATTTTCTACTGCTTTCCCAGGCCACAGCAGAGGGCTGTGTAAGCAGCAGAAATGGAGCAGTCAAGACTTGGACCAGTTTCCACATGGGATGGTGGCACTGCAGGCAGTGGCCTAATCTCTAAGCCACAGTAGTAGCCCCTAAATTTCTCCCTCTTATAAGGACAGAGTCATATTGGATTAAGCCCACTCTTGTTAACCGGGCTGCCTGCAAAGATTCTATTTCCAAACAAGGTAGCATTCACATGTACTGGGGGTTAAGAGTTTGGCATAGGTGTGGTGGAACACAATTCAATCCACAACAGGATATGCTTCTTATGTTTATTAAAAGGAGACATTGATTTATTTTTAAGATTTTACTTATTTACTTGAGAGGCAGAATTACAGACAGAGAGAAAATTCTTCCATTCAGTGGTTGAATCCCTACATGGCCACAACCAGAGCTGGGTCAATCTGAAGCCAGGAGCCAGGAGGTTCTTCTGGGTCTCCGACATGGGTGCAGGTGCCCAAGCACTTGGGCCATCTTCTGCTTTCCCAGGCCATAGCAGAGCTAGATCAGAAGAGGAGCAGCTGGGACTTCAAAGCTGAATGATACAACTACAGTTGGTAACTTGTCACATAGGCTGCCCGGGATACTCCCAACTTGCTGGAGTGTATCACTGACTTTTAAGCTTTTTGCTATATTCTGTTCCTCGGCCATCCTTAGAAGCAAGTGACCAGAGAGTTCATAGGCCTCACTAGGGCAGCTTCCATAGTGTTGGTATGTCTGGGTTGCCCAGAGAAGCAATAGTCAAACATAATCAGCCATGTAGCCTTCTTTTAAACATTAAGTTCATGGCTGTATGAGAACAAAATAAATTTAAAAAAAATCTCAATTATGCTAGCGATATGATCTCCCCAGCAACACACACACACACATACACACAAACACACACACACAGAGAGAGAGAGAGAGAGAGAGAGAGAGCATGCACACCCCTACAGCCCTTACAGGATCATGCACTCACATATACAATGCAAGGCCAAATCTGCTGCAGAAGAATTTTCATAAAGGAGACCGGAAGGTGCAGGCTCAGTCTATACTCTGTAGAAGGTGTTTCTGCTTGGCCTCGACTCCTGGCTCTGAGCTGCCGGTAAGATACCGGCTGAATAGGAAAGAGGTCCTGTACCACTGGTTGTGACCTCTTTCTTTTCCAAGTTTATCTCAAGCCGCCTTCTCTCTCCGCGAAGTGTCTGCTTCTGACACTGCAGGGCTGATTCCTTCACAGTCACCTCCCACACAACCCTCTGTTTGTTACCCTCAAACCACTTATTTTTTTATTTTTAATCATAATTTTTAATTTGTTTACCTGTTTATTGCCAGTGTTCTTCATGAAACTCTACTGTCTCACACATAGTGCAATTCAGTGCCTGTTGAATGGGTGGATGGATGGATGGATGGGTAAGGGATGGTGACATCAGAGACAAAAAGTAACTGTGTCAGCATTTTTCTGGATTAGGTACCACACGGTTCTCAGAGACTGTCTTCCTGGGTCCTGCATATCTTATGACATTCCCACCTGCGGGGGATACGAATGGATGACTACTAAATACTCAGTGCTGTGATTTGATACTGGGACCATGGTGGCTGATCAACAAGGCCTGGTTAAGCAGTCCCAAAGGGAAGATCTTACTGGAAGATCATGTCTGGTGTTCAAGCGAGTCTTATTAAAATTTCACTGGAAGTTTGTCAACTACTGAATGGTTTCTTTATATATGTATAAAGAATATATATAGTCTGTATTTGACTTAGCTCTTCATTGGAAAAAAAAAGTAGTACTTGAAATAGGATGAGAACATTTTATAATTGTTGGAAAGGAACAAGGCATAACTCTTAAGGTACCATTAGGTTTTGAAGTTCAGTGAAAATATAATTCTTTTTTCCCATTTTCATGGTATCATCATCATGGAACCCTTAAGAGTGACCCACTATGTTTGTCGGTATTGGAAAAATTTGTAGGATCTCACAGCTATCTTTCATGAATGAAGGCAGAGTGCTGAAAATATGGAGTGGAAGTTGTTAATAGTATGTTTTTCTGTTCTCTGTGCTGCTGGAAAGATGACAAGTGGTGGGAAGGGATAATGAACAAAATGATTCCTGGGCCTTAATATTTGTAAATCTTTGACAGTGGACCCAGGATGAAGTAGATACAGTGATAGATTCAAAACTGAATCTGAGCTACTTAATGGTTTTTCATTTAAGATTCTTTAAATTCCATAATAGTACAATTTAATTAGCACTTACTGAGTGCCATGAGAAAACAAAGTTTGGATCTCAGGTTTCTTGGTGTTAATTGTTCTTATTCTGTTCCAGCTCTAAACAGAATCTACTCTCACACTTTAATATTCCTGAACTGATCTTGTCTCTTCTGTTTTTTTTTTTAAACTTTTGCATCAAAATAAACTTATTTTTTCTCTCTTTTAAATTAAAAACATATTTAACAGATAATAAAATTGTACATATTATGAGGTACCAGGTAATGTCTCAATACAATTAGGAGAAATACATCTATCTCCTCAAACATTTCACATTTCTTTATGCAGAAAGCATTCAAAATCCTATCTTGTCTTACAATAAAATTATCCGTTGTTCTTTTTCAAATCTGCTTAAATTTTACCTCCTTTAATAAGCCTTCTCAGAGTAATGTCGACGGATTCCTCCCTCTTATGCTACTTATTCCCCGATCTCTTAAACACAGGCAGAAATATAAGCTCTCAAGAGGAGCAGCCCTCTGCCCATCCTGGTTTTCCAAACTCCCCACAGACACCCCACTAAAGCACCCCGAGTCAGCAGCTCCCAACCCTAACTGTACTGCAGAATTCATTGGGGGAAATTTTAAGGCATTCTTTTTAAAAAGTTGAAGAATAACTTCTAATTTGGGAGCTATTTGCCATGTAAATTAAGTCATAATCTCTGAAGGTGAGGCTCCCTCAGCTTTTTTTTTTTTTTTTTTTATTGCCAAGGTCACTTAAATAGTTATCCAAGAGGGAGACGGTTTGTCCTCACAAATCAGGAGTCTCGCATGCCTTAATGTGTCTGTATTTAAGCATTCAGTATTGCCCCTTACCTGTGGTTTTGCTTTCTGCTTTTTCAGTTACCAGTGGTCACATAAAGTCTAAAAATACAGTGAAGACATTCTGACAGAGAGACAGAGAGAGAGAAGGGGGGCAGAGAGTGAGAGAGAAATGAGGGGGAGGGAGAGAGCATATTCACATTACTTTTAGTATAATATATTGTTTTATTTCATTATTAGTTATTATTGTTAATCTCTTACTGTACCTAGTCTATAAATTAAGCTTTATCACAGGTATAAGAATAGCATAGTATGTATAAGCTCAGTTCTATCAGTGGTTTCACCCAAGTCTTGGATTGGGTCCCCTGTGGATAAGGAGGAGGGGCCTACTGAAATGAAGGCTCATTTCTTTGTCTTTTTGTCCTACGGCACCCCACAGAATCCCCAGGTTTGCGTTTGTGTTAGGGCTCAATAGAGAAGCAGAACCAAAAGAATCTGGATAAAAAGATTCCCTATGGGAACTGGCTTTCAGACTGATTATTGGAATTGGTTTTCGAAGCCAAGAAACCTCCCAACTTGTCATCTGCAAACTAAAGAGCCAGAAAAGCAGCAGTGTGGTTCAGTGCGAGTCTGAACACCCAGGGATCACAGGGCTGATGGTGTCCGTCCTGGTTTGAGTCCAAAAGCCCAAGAGCTGGGGTGCTGATGGCCAAAGAGCAGGCAAAGGAGAAGGCTGAGCCCAGGCAGAGAGAGCAACTCGCCCTTTCCAGCCTCTTCTGCTCTGGCTGACCCCTCCCTGGGTCAGAGGACGACACCCACATTGACGAGGGTGATCTTCACCCAGTTATGACTCCAGTGCTAACCTCTTGCCACACAGCCTCCCAGACACCCCAGTGACCGTGTTTCACCATCTGAGCATTCCTTAGCCCAGTCAAGTTAATGTAAAACTCCACCACCAAGGCCGACGCCGTGGCTCAACAGGCTAATCCTCCGCCTTGCGGCGCCGGCACACCGGGTTCTAGTCCCGGTCGGGGCACCGATCCTGTCCCGGTTGCCCCTCTTCCAGGCCAGCTCTCTGCTGTGGCCAGGGAGTGCAGTGGAGGATGGCCCAAGTGCTTGGGCTCTGCACCCCATGGGAGACCAGGATAAGCACCTGGCTCCTGCCATCGGAACAGCGCGGTGCGCCGGCCGCAGCGCGCTACCGCGGCGGCCATTGGAGGGTGAACCAACGGCAAAAGGAAGACCTTTCTCTCTGTCTCTCTCACTGTCCACTCTGCCTGTCAAAAAAAAAAAAAAAAAAAAAAAAAAAAAAAAAAAAAAAAAAAAAAAAAACTCCACCACCATGAGAGCTGAAGCACGTGCTAAAGGTCATTTCTTCCAATTTATCTGTGGAAATCTGCAAGGATGGAGAACCATTTGGAAAAATCAAGATAATTATTTAGAAGGCAAATGCAAGGGTCCTTTTATTGCAGACCACAGGAAGAACCGTGATGTACTGACATGCCTGGGCTCTGAAGTCCTGGACTCACTCAAGTCCAGCTCCTGGGACACTGCACATGTCTCAACTCCTCCTCTGACGGCGCCTTTCCTTATCTGCGACAATGAAGAGAATAACACTTCCAGGCTTGTTTTGTGGATTAAGCTGGATAAATATTTATGAACCTTTGTAATGTGTAATTTGTTTGAGCAATTGTAAAATTGTGAGAAGCTTCTTCCCCTGAATTTAAAAGGCAAAGAGAAAAAAACGATTTTGTGTTTGAATAAGTGCTTCTCTATTCTGTCAGTTCTGATGGCTTTTAAATTTCTCAAGGCTTTCCAGCGTAACCTGGCTAAACCTGGCCTTTTGGATTCAAAAAGGGTTTCTGGAGCAGACATTTGGCTTAGCAATGAAGGCACCTCTTGGCACACCCATGTCCTATATCAGAGTGCCTGGACTGAAGTCCTGGCTCTGTTCCTGATCCCAGTTTCTGCTAATGTGCACCCGGGAGGCAGGTGATGATGGCTCTAGTGGTTGAGTCCCTTCCACCCACGTGGGAGAGCTGGGTTGAGCATCTGATTCTGAGCTTTGGCCTGTCCCAGTCCCAGCAGTGGTAGGCAATTGGAGAGACAGCCCGCAAATGAGACATTTCTCTCTCTCTCTCTCTCTCTCTCTCTCTCTCTCTCTGCTTATCTCCTCCCGGCACCCTGCCCCTCAAAAGAGAAACATCTCTGGTATGCTTCCCACAGCTCATTCTGCTATTTTCCTTGAAGCATCTGAAAGAGACATCAGTCCCATTGTTGTCCAGACAATGTTGAGCACATTAATACCTATGGAAAAAAATGATCTATAATGTTTACAATCTATCCTTTTCAAACATTTCTTCAGAGGAAGAACTAGTTACCTAAAGTGAACAAATCTCTTTTATGAATATATAGTTAGAGAAACCCAAAGCATATAGAGGACATGGTGGCTTATCCATCACGGAAGAAGGAAAGTTAAAAATGCAGCAATGTGGGCCTCAATGTCCGGGGAGACTAATGCTCACTCTCTCTCTCTCTCTCTCTCTCTCTCTGTGTGTGTATGTGTGCACGCGGACATGTGTGTGAACCCCTTTTCTACTCTGCCCATATAGAGAAGTACCAGAACAGCCTATCAGAGGTAGGAAAACAGCAGATAAGATCTTAACCATCTTAATGAAGGCAGGCGCTAGCTTTTAACCTCAGAAGCAGGGGAAGTGGTGGAGTTTCAGTGTTGTTTGTGAACTCTGAAGTTCTACCACAGGCTGGAGCAAAGCAGATGTCTTCCAGGGCTTCTGATGATAAACAACAATTCAAAGACTAAGTTTATTTGCCTTAAAAATAATTTCACCTGTAACTATTTCCAGGGAAAAAATTCTTGGAAAACTTATTTCTCTTATGTGTCTTACACCCAAAGCTTTTACCTTGCTTGACCTTAGACTGGTGAGATTATAAGAATTAGATAAACATAAAGAAATGAGATGGTGACAGTTGAATTAGAGAAAGTATCATACTGTACTTATGTGTTACATGTTTAATTCTTAACTATATGCTTTAATTATGAAAGTACTTTGAATAAGTTAGAATAATGAGCCATGTTATTTACTTAGATCTAAAAATTTTTGTATTGTTGGATATAAAGTAATATTATGTTATGTAATTTATTTTTTATTTGAAAGGCAGACAAGATCTTCCCTTGGCTGGTTTACTCCACGGGACTGCGCCAGGCCTAAGCCAGGGGCCAGGAACTTAATCTGGGTCTCCCACGTGGGTAGTAGGGACTCAAGTAGTGAATTATAATCTGCTGCCTTTCAGGACATGCGTTTTCAGGAAGCTGGAATTGGAAGTGGAGCTGGGACTTGAACCCAGGCACTTGGATGCCCTCAAGTATGTATCCCATTTTACCATGCTTAATTCTTCGCTCTCTGGATGTGCTCTCTCTCAAATCATCACTCTGTCTATCTAAAGGCTTCTCCATAAATTATAACATAGCATCCTCCAGATAGCAAAACCATGATCAACGAGTAAAAATTATAAGGATGCAAGAGTCACCTCAATGAAAAAGGGCGTTTCCTGGGAACAAAAAATGTGCAATAATGTCATGGACTGCTTCCCAAAGGCTTAGCTCACTGTCGTGGGGGGAGTTCAAGCTATGTCTAAATCATCAGGCTTAGCCTAAAATTCAGCTAAGAGTAAATGATCACCTGTTCGGGATGTTGAAGAAGGTATTCTAGTGCCTGACAGGAAGCTGGACTACAAGCTTCCTTCCTAACATAAGATTACATGACTTTGAACAAAATAAATCAGACACTGAATGCTTTCACTGCTGCCACCTTTCTGATTTTTTTAGATGACAATTCAATGCATCAAGTATTTATGAAGAATATGAATGAGAGAGTAGGGGCTGGCATTGTGGCATAGTAGGTTAAACTTCTGTCTGTGGCACCAGCATTCCATATGGATACTGGTTCAACTCCTGGCTCCTCCACTTCCAATCCAGCTCCCTGTTGATGGCCTGGGAAAGCAGTGGAAGATGGTCCAAGTGCTTGGGCCCCTGCACTCATGTTGGAGGCCTGGAAGAAGCTCCTGGCTCCAGGCTCTGGGTAGGCCCAGCTCTGGCCATTGTGGCCATTTGAGGAGTGAACCAGTGGATGGAAGACTTCTCTCTCTGTCTTTCCCTCTCTCTATTTGTAACTCTGCCTCTCAAATAAATAAATAAATATTTTTTTAAAAAGTAAGAGTTAAGAGATGACCTATTTATAAGCTAGAGCCCTATCACACTATATAAGAGGGTTCCTTAGGTGATTCTGTTAGTACTTTTAGAAACTGAAAAATCACCCAGTTCATTGTCTTGAATTCCTTTTGCATGTGTTTCTCAGGTCTCCCTTACTGCATAGCTGCTGATGTGTCCTGTGTTGAGTCTGACCTGTTCATTATGTCAATTATACCTGAATACAGAGTGCTTTCATTAATTTCCAGTGCAGACCTGAGTGAAATCACACGTGTTGTTCCACCAATCACCTTTGCAGCCAGAAATCCTGCAACTTCAGGAAGGCCCAAAGCATCTGGCATTGGTGTCCTGGATGGAAAATGTTACATAAAACACCACTTACTTCTGTTAATCCATTAGGAGCATTTAAAAGCGAATAATGAAGTTTATTCCTTGTCAAAAAAGGACAGGCTACAGATCAATAGAGCCCCCTCCTCAGAGCCTAGGGGCTGCACATGTTGGGCTAACAGCTGGCACGGGAACATTAAGAGACAGCCACTGTTCTTGCACCTGGCTGGGGACCACAGACTGAGACTATCACCAGTGCATCAGAGGAGGGTCTTGTCACATTTTTGTGAGCCAGAGAAAGAAGAAAATAATCATGTCAGATATAAGGCAACCCAGTCATCATGGAAAGGATAAATGAAGGGTACAATAAAGCAAAAGTGTTTGGAACAGTCTCCAGGCTCTTTAGGCCTCTTTCTATCATCTTTAGGGGGAAAATACCCATAGATTGTAAAGAAAAAATAAAAGTTATTTGAGTAGGAGAAAAATAGGGGGCTGAACATTAGTATTTGATTATCTATAAATGCCGTGTGATTTAGGTTCTGAGAAAGTACAACTCCGTCACCTAGTCCAAATAAAAGGAGTGATGGAGAAGCTGATTTTGAAAGGAAATAGAATTAGACTTGTACTGTGGGCCACACAGATACCTCACATAAAAAGACACTCCCCTGCCCCTCCCTCCCTCCCTCTCCCTTCCCCCACTTCCTCCCTTCCCTTTCCTTTCCTCTCTTCCCCTTCCTTCTCTTTTTCCATTCTTCTCCTTTGCTTTCACAAAGAGTTCCTAGACACACTCCCTTTTTCTCAACCAACGGAGTCTGCAGTACTGAAGATGACCTCATCCCTGCCCAGCAAACAAAAGATCCTTTAGCTCAAAGATACACCTACTTTAGGGAGCGGTGAATGGATGTTAAATACTCGAGTTTTTTTTTCTCTGTGACATACCAAAATATTGTCAGTCTTGGCATCTAAAGCCTGCTGGATGAAGATGTTAAATGTGGTTTGTAATCTCAACAACAATCACAAGCACTCACAGATAGACATCACATTAATGTTTCCCAAGGCTCTTTGCCTACTGGTCAGCAAATGAGGTCTTCTCTCATTTCTCACCCATGTCAATCATTCTCTTGTGGGGCATTTTTATCTGCGGCGAATTAACATCACCTTTAGTTACGGGATGTTTGTCTCAATCACATGGCCTGGAGGTCCCTTCTGTCGCAGGTCTGCACTATTGGCTGATTCTCTTGACCGGGAACTTAGCTGAGGTATCGGAAAGCTGGAGGTGCCACTTTCCCTTCATACCTGGCTGAATCCCAAACAAAACAGCGACCTTCCTGAAACTAACCACAGATGTGTGTCCTATTCCTTCTACTTTTCTTGTCCTTCAGGCAAATCTTGTTACCCATTTTCTTAAATGGTGGATTGTTTCATGTTTAGAAATGCAGTTCAATGTTGATTACTAGAGGCTGGGAGGGATGGAAGGTGTAAAAGGAGTTTGGATTGAAAAATAGGGAAATCTGGGTGTGGTTCATTCATTTGTGGCAAAGCTACTAATAGGGGAAATGGGGTGAGAGATATAGGGGATCTCTTTGTATTACTACCTCACTTTATTATTTGTTTTATAAATTAAAACTACTCTGAAATCAAGTGTTAAAAAAATGCAGCTTGGCCGGCGCCGCGGCTCAATGGGCTAATCCTCTGCCTTGCGGCGCTGATTCTAGTCCCGGTCAGGGTGCCGGATTCTGTCCCGGTTGCCCCTCTTCCAGGCCAGCTCTCTGCTGTGGCCCGGGAGTGCAGTGGAGGATGGCCAAAGTGCTTGGGCCCTGCACCCCATGGGAGACCAGGAGGGTCATTGGAGGGTGAACCAACGGCAAAAAGGAAGACCTTTCTCTCTGTCTCTCTCTCTCACTGTCCACTCTGCCTGTCAAAAAAAAAAAAAAAAATGCAGCTCAATGGAGAACCAGAACTAATCTCCGAAGGACACCTGTTGCTTCATGGTCTTGACCATCTGGAAGAAACTACTTTAAACTTGCTGTAACTCTAAATCCTCATCAATTCTTTGGGCACCCACCCATCAGGTAAGTAGACAGTATTCTTAACTTCTGAATGTATTATTAATTACACATAATATTAAAGAGTAGATATGTAAAGTATGGAAAATGGTCATCTGTTTTGATTTCTAATATGAAATTTTCTGTGATGAGATGGCTTTTTGAAACAATATTCCATCCATGATAAATATCTGCATTCTGAAAAACATGGATGTTTGTTAAAAAAATCTCGTATATTAAATAGAAGTTTCTAGAATCTCTTCTTGGTGATGATTCCAGCTCCATCCTTGAATAATAAAACTGCAATTGTGTCCCTTCTGCTGTCCCAAAGCACTTCAAACACACTTCTGTCACTGTCCCAACCATGCTATAAAGAAATTTTCTGCTTACAGGAACTCTTGCAAACTTGCTTTTAGTGAGCTGGGCTTTGATGATAAGCCACCAGCCCCTACTGAGATATGCTGTGAAAAATAGCTCCACTACATTTGCTGTTGGGATGAGCATGTCACATCCTGGTGCCCTCGGGCAGTCTTTCCGGGTTCTTGTTTGCTTGGTTGGCCTTGTATCATGAGCAGGTATGTTTCCCGAGCAATGGTCTGCTTTTATCTGGTGGAGCTTGGGCTTGTGTGACTAACCTTACTTCTCCCTTTACAGAGATTGCTCAAAGGTTAGAGCAAAATTCCTGGTGGAATTCCTTGGCAAGCCCATGTAGGTCTTCACTGGGTTTATTTCGTGTGTTACTGTACGCTGCCATCACTGATTTCCCTTGGCTGTGCCTTCCTTATTTCATCTATATTTTGAAGAACTACACAAGAATAAACACATACATCTACAACTTATTTCACCAGGCCTCTTACTAGGAGCTCTTTGAAAGTAGACTGGGATTCTATCTCTATCCCTTTGCACTTGTACCTGGCACACACTTCATTATACCCTCCGTGTGTACTTTTGGGAGTAAATGAAAAACAGTCACAATCATAAAGCAGAATGGGATGATCTGGTAACTCAAGCAATGCCAGCTCTCTCTTTCACAGTAAAACAAAAGGAAAAGTCTCAATTCAATTGTCATCTCTAAATAGGAAGGTAGAAGATCCTTCTGTTGTTCACCCTGCAAATGGCTGCTATGACCAGCGTGCTGCACCAACCCGAAGCCAGCAGCCAGGTGCTTCTCCTGGTCCCCAATGTGGGTGCAGGGCCCAAGCACTTGGGCCATCCTCCACTGCACTCCCGGGCCACAGCAGAGAGCTGGCCTGGAAGAGGAGCAACCGGGACAGAATCCGGCGCCCGGACTGGGACTAGAACCCAGGGTGCCGGTGCCGCAGGCGGAGGATTAGCCTAGTGAGCCGTGGCGCTGGCCTAGAAGATCCTTCTTACATGTGTCAAGAATGAATATATGGGAGTGGGCATTTGGCATAGCAGTTGAGACACATCACGGGACACTTGCATCCCATAAAGGAGTGCCTGGGTATGCATCTTGGCTCTGAACCCCATTCCAGCTTCCTGCTAATGACACACTGGGAGGCGGCAGATGATGGCCCAAATAGTCGGGTCCCTGCAGCCTGCAGGGGACACCAAGATTGAGTTCAGGTTCCTAGCTTTGGCCTGGCCTGTTCTTGGCCGTTATGAGCATTTGGAAAGTAAACCAGTGGATGTAAGATCTGTACATCTGCCTTTAAAATAAATAAAATCAACACAAATACAAATTTTAAAAAGAATGAATAGATGAATTAAAGTTGCTTCTTCTTTGAACTTGTTGATGTTGTAATCATGGCTTTCATGTCTTATAAAGGGAGGAAAATGAATACTTGTTATCTATCTACCATCTATCTATCTATCATAGAACCTAGTATACAATTGGTACTGGACAAATGCTTAGATAGGTTGTATTAAGTCTACCCCCTCTGGATACTAGGTTTGGAGAGAGAGTCATCTTGAATACATGGCAAGAAATATGTGGCACTTTTTTTTTTCTCAGTCTCAAAATGTCTCAGGAAGCCACAGAACACAGGATTGTTAACGTAATCCGGAGTTGTACAAAAAACTTCTAGGTTGTTGCACAATATCTTAGTTACCAAACGCCCTACTTCACCTGGAAATTTAAAGTCTTCATTCATAGTAGATTAATTTTGTTCATTATTTATTTTTTGTTTATTTGAAAGGCAGAGAGACAGAGACAGAGGATCTTCTCTCCTCTGGTTCACCCCACCCCCTCAAATGCCCACAACAGTCAGGGTTGGGCCAGGTTGATGCTAGGAGCCAAGACCTACAGCTGGCTCACCCACATGGGTGGCAGGTACCCAAGTACTTGAACCTGCTGTGTCCCAGGATGCACATTTGCAAGAAGTTGGAACTGGGAGTGGGGGCAGGACTTGAACCCAGACACTAATATGGGATGTGGCTGTCTCAAACAACATCTTAACTGCTGTGCCAAATGCCCTCTCTGAGTCGTGTTTTGTATAACTTACAAGCTGAACACACCAACTCCAAACTCAGGCAAAGCACTGTGGCTCATAATCTCCTCTATCCTGCTCCCAGCTTTGTACACCAGAGTGCGCTCTGTTGCAACCTTAGCATCCTGCCTGGGTCCCTTGTTTTGACTGTCTCTTTAAGGCACCCATATTTACATGTAACAGGAAGTAGGGTGTGGTTTGTTCTTGGATGAGACCAAAAGTTGTATGCTGAAAACAGTTTATCCTTGACCTAGAATTAGCACTGTTTTCAGGAAAAAAAAAAATTGTTTACAACTAAAAAGGAGAAAGTTAAATAACATTTACAGTTAGAAAGAAGAAAGGTAGAAAGCCATTGGCAGTGAATATAAACTTTAAATGCTTTCGCCAATAGTAAGAGCCAGTATTTTTTGAGAGCTTACTGTGTGCCAGGCAGTACACCACCACCATCTGAACTCTGAATTGGATACATCCTTATCCCCATGTCACAGATATCTTGCCCAAGATCACACAGCTAGTAAGCCAGGAAGTCTGGCTCCATTCAGAAGCTCCTAATCATGAAGCTGTAATAACTCTTCATAGCACCTAAAGCCAACATCTACCCTGAAATCTGAGAAGTGGCTTTTCCAGGAAATAACAATGTTCTGAGCTTCTGTGCTCGAAGGGATTCCCTCCATCTTGCAGGAAGCTGTTTTCTGAACAGAAGCACGCTGCAGCCTGGGCTCAGATGCGCCAAGGGCAGCACTCTCGCCACCCTTGCTTAGACTTCTGACCAGCGCTTTCTCTTACTGCTCTCTTGTTTCATTTCTCAAAGAAAATTTACAGGTTAGTGAGAGTAATGTTTTGTCCCAAAGCAGACCATTTTGCTTCAGTGCTACGAATTTGAGAGGGTTGTAGGGTTAGTTCAGAGTGTAGTCCTAGCTGTGAGCTCTCTAGGAGCCTCTTGACTAAACCCAGTTTGACAATTTTTGTGGTTCAAAAAATGGTCCAAGCCAGGAAGACTGCAGAAACGATGTCACAGCTAGTGGTTAGAAGACAGTTAAGATGCCTGGGTCCCACATTCGAATACTTGGCTCTGGTTCCTGACTCTAGCTTCCTGCTAACGCAGACCTTAGAGGCAGGCAGTGGTGATGGCTCAAGTAATTGAGTTCCTGCCACCCAGGCAGGGGACCTACTCCTGGCTCCTTGTTCTAGCTCCAGCCCAGCATCAGCTATTGCAGACATTTGGGGTGTGCATGGGAATTTAGAAGCACATGTGTGGTCTCTCTCTCTCTCAAAAAAAAAAAAAAAAAAAAAAAAATTAAAGGAAGGCTTTAATAGAAACATGACCACAATGGACAAGTAGAGAATTCTGACTAGGTGGTCAATAGAACATAGGAATTAAGCAGACACTGTACATGAGGTGCTGTCTCCTTGCCTGGTACAGTGTAATCAACCTCTGCCGGCTCTCAAGAGCCACTTGTGCATACCTCTTTCCAATCTAGAGTCCAGTAGCTCATGTCGATAGATTCCAATTTGTCACAGTTGAGTGTTTATACTATGGGGATCTGGGAAACCTACAAATCAAGACTCCTTTCCTCCTTTCTCCTCAGCTGATTTAGCAAAAACACACTGCTAGAATTATCCCAGTAGTTGTTTAAAACAGCAACTATTTATTATTTCTCACAATTTTGTGGGTTGACTGCATTCATTCGGGCCATCTGCTCTATGTAGTGAGGCTATGATGAATCATAGGGCTGAATTTTCAGCTAGGATAGAATGTCTGTCTTAGCACTAGATCTGGGGCTGGATCATTCTTTGTTAGGGAGGCTGTCCTATGCACTGTAGCTTTTTTTTTTTTTTTTTTTTTAATTTTTTTTAAGCGTCATTCCTGGTCTCCACCTATTGGATGCTGGTAGCAACAACCACAAATATTTGCAGGCTGAGCTAAATCTCCCCTATGGGCAACACTGCCTGGATTTAAAATCACTGAGCTATGAGCTTGGCTGAGGCCAGAACACTGAAAACAGCTTTTCATCTTTCAAGTGTTCAAGATCTTTTATTAAAGAACAATTTTATTTGTAACACTTGTCAAAGACAGTACGGCAGCCCTTTTTTAGGGGGGCTTCTATGATGGGATTTTGTAATAAAGATGAGAAATTGGACTCAACTCCAAATACAACAGGGAAATATGGGAATTTGTAATCAGGGAGCAGGGGATGACTGTGGCCAAGGCGAGGGGAGGCTGATGTGATCAAGGCTAGGGGAGATTGTGACCAAAATGATTTGACAGAATCCTTGCTGAAGGCATCCCAGGATAATCAGATACCAAGGGTGGTGGATTTTGGAATCAAATCTGCAGAATTGTTGTTAAAACTGTACCAAACATACCAAGGACAGATTCCAGGGACAGGGTCCAGGTCAAAAAGAGGATTCAGAGGACATGGACTCAAGTTTAGTTAAGAAGATTCTGGGAGCTGGCGCTGTGGCATACTGTGTAAAGCCTCCATTTGCAGTGCTGTCATCCCATATGGGCGCTGGTTCGAGTCCTGGCTGCTGCACTTCCAATTCAGCTCTCTGCTATGGCCTGGGAAAGCAATGGAAGATGGCCCAGGTTCTTCGGCTCCTGCATCAACATGGGAGATCTGGAAGAAGCTCCTGACTCCAGTCTTCAGGTTGGTGCAGCTCTGGCCGTTGTGGCCATTTGGGGAGTGAACCAGCGGATGGAAGACTTCTTCTCTCTCTGTGTAATAAATAAATCTTAAAAAAAAAAAAAAGAGTCCATTACCTCCATCTATCCTTTCATTGTCATCCCCTAGTGTGGCTCAAATTTCTTTACAGGGTGATGGGTCACTTTTAAGACAAAAGCTGGGTCTGAACAGGAGCGACAGCTCTTGTGCTGCATTTTTAATTACCCAAAGCAAGACAGAAGGTCAGGTCACAGTCAAGGAGAGGGGAAATAGATTCCACCTATCAGAGAGAGGAGTAGCAAATCTGTTCATCTTTAATCCACACAGCATCATATTTGCATTAAGGACTCAGAACAGCATCTGCAGGAGAACAGGAAATCTTGAGAGAGAATTTTATTCAAGATCAAACAAAATGAGTTCAGAAACAGCACAATAGTCCTTGTCACTGGACTATAGGAAGAATGGATCACTCACGTGATGGGACATTTTTGTTCAACAACAAGGATAACACAACTGAAGTTTCTGAAATTAAAGCAGTACCATGAATGTTCCAATGTTTCCATCATTTAGAATTGATACTTAATGCATTTATATCATGTAACAGTTGGATTTTATATAGTTTTGAAGTTTTTGCCAAGATATTTCTAAAGAGCTGGTTGGTTACAAGAGGAATCCCATGTGTGTCTTTTCACCTGAGTTTTCACCACTGTATCAACACATTTGAGTACTAGCTGACACTTGAAGTAGAAACTTTTGTTCTGAGACACTATTGCCCAACAAGAATGTGTTTAGCAGGATGCTACTTGTACAGGATATTAATGGAGATTATACGTGAAGGGATTTAAAGGTTGTATAAATTTCAGAAATTCTAAGTTGAGAGTAAGCAGATGTCTTTACTGCTGGACATTTTAGGGTCTTTACTATGAAAATGTCCATTGTGTCTCATAAAATATATACAATTTCCTGTATGGATTTATTTAACCACAGAACTAGAGGTACATTTTATATAACACGTGTTCTTTAGGATATTCTTGGTAGGATTGTTCTGAGTGGAAATAAAGGAGGAAGGGGAATCTGAATCTTGGGAGAGAATTCCATTCAAGATCAATCAAAACTCCTGAAATATCATAAAATTTGCCTTAGCACTTAACCAAAGAATAGGTGTCCTTGAAGCAGATTGCCAGTTCGAACAATGTACTACACTGATTGTGCTCATTCTGAAACTCGGTAGTGCTTTGAACACAGAGGCTTGAAACTTTTAAAAAAGTGACTAATTTATGTATTTGAAAGGCAGAGTTACAGAGACAGAGGGGGAGACTCACACACACACAGATATTCTCACACACACAGATATTCTATCTGCTGGTTCACTCCCCAAAAGGTCCCAATGGCTGGGCTTGGGCCAGGCCAAAGCCAGGAGCCAGGAACTCCATCCAGGTCTTCTACGTGGTGACAGGGGCCCCAGTACTTGGACCATATTCTTCTGTTTTCTCAGGCACATTAGCAGGGAGCTGTATATGAAGTAGAATATCTCGGACTCAAATCAGTGCTTATCTGGGGTGCCAGTGTCACAGGCAGTGGCTTACCCAGCTGTGCCACAATGCTGGCCTGGTTCTGAAACACTTGAGCAAAGATCTTTTTGCAAAAGTTACTGTAAATTCATAAACTTTAATTATCCAAAATCATCAAAGATTGATAGGCTGAAACAGTAATTTGAAAAAGAGTAACCAGAATAAGTTCTTCATTTTTCCACCCTTCTTGTCTTATAAACTTGAAGCACTTGGGAATTAGGATTTAGATGTAGAAAGGAATATGTTAACATGTTTGTGATAGGCAGTTTCTAAAATAGGTTTTAATGATCTCCATTCCCTGGTATGCCTTCATGCCCTTGTATCATCTGCTTCCCTTGGTCTTGGGCTAACCCTAGTGACCTGCATCCAAGGAATAGGGGATGGTCAACATTATAGATGTTACTTCCAAGAGTAGGTTACCATAAAGACTTACTCTGTTATGTTTACCACCTCCTGCTCTCTCTCTTGCCCACTCAAATGAAGCTACCTGTGCTGTTTGGAACTACCCTTTGCAGAAGCTCGTGTGGAGGGGATATGAGAGAGACCTGGAGCCAGCGGCCCAGGAGGAATTGAATCCTACCAACTACTCCTGGAGTGACTTTGGAAGTGGATCTTTCCTCAGATGGCTTGACTGCAGTCATTTGAGCACTTGAGCCACGCCAGGATCACTGTCTCCCAGAAGCTGTGAAATAGCACATGTGTGCTACTTTAAGTCACTAAATTGTGGGGTCATTAGTTAGGCTGCAACAGATAATGGGTAAAGTATTTTTCAAGGGATTTGTTTATTTATTTGAAAGTTAGAGTGACAGAGGAAAGTGAAGAGAGAGAAAGAGAGAGAGAGAGAGAGAGAGATGGATCTTCCATCTGTTGGGTCACTTCCCAAATGCCTGCAATATCTGAGCTGGCAAGGCTAAAGCTAGTGGCCAGGAATTCCATCTGGATCTCCCACATGGGTCCAAAGGACCCAAGCACTTGGGCCATTATACGTTGCCTTCCCAGGTGCATCAGCAGGAAGCTGGATCAGAAGTGGAGCAGCTGGGACTGAACAAGTACTCTAATATGGGATTTTGGCATGCCAAGCCACAGCCTAACCTGCTGCACCACAATGCCTGCCCCACTGGTAAGGTTTTAAGGGAGGCAGTTAGAGCTGATGCTGTATTATCTAAGTAAAATGTGGCAGACAGCCTAAGGAGGGACTAAAGCCTAAGGAGGGACTAGAATGGTAGCATAGAAAAATACTGATATAATTGGAAAGGAACATGGGAGATATTGAAGATAAACTCGAGGTGATAAAGATCTTTGAGATTTCAGTGCCACTTCCAGACAAGATATCAGAAATACAAGGTGGAGAAGTTAATTCCATGGCTACCGCCAGTGCTGGAAAAGACACTGCTGTCATGTAGCTCCTTGTTGTACAGAGCTACCCTTTAAGAAAGCTATCCCTTTTGGTTCAGACAATATATTAGTTATGGGGAAAAGGTGTAATTCTACTGGAACACGAGAATGGGGTTTTATAAGGTTCCTTTGTTTCCTTTTGAGGTCTGGTTTTGGTGATTCCTTTTAGTTGCTCCTCTATCTGTTCTTTTATTTCCCAAACTTAAGACATACAAGGCAGTGTTTTAGGCACTGAAGATTTAACAGAGAAGTTCTTTTAAAATGTACATCCTAATGGGGAAGTATAGATGGTAAATAAGTAAACATAAAAATAAAATACATCATATAGTGATAAGCATGTTAATAATGGAGTATAGGAAAAAAGCAATATTGGGAAAGAGAAACAAGGAGATAGGGAGGATGCAGTGAGTCCTAGTTCCTTGACAGTTAGCAAGGTGTGGACTTTGGCCACCTGTATGTGTGCACAGCAGCCTTGGACCCTTCACAATCCATTTCCAAACACTCTAGAGACTCTATGGCTTCTGTATGGTTTGAATGTGTCCTTCAAAAGGTCATGTTTTAGAAACAAATCCCCAGATTCATGTTAATCATATTTGGAGATAGGGGCCAATGGGAAATATTTGAGATTAGATAAGGTCATGGGGTGGGGCCCCCAGTAGTGGGGATGGTGTGGGAAGAGTCCTGAGCATGCGTGCTTGCTCTGTGTTGCCATGTGATGCACTCCACCATGTAATGAAGCAGCCAGGAGGCCCTCACCAGAAGCTGTGCAGATTCTATCACCATGCTCTTGAACTTCCCACTCTAAAAACTCTGAGCTAAATCTACTACTATTTTTATAAATTACCCAGTCTCCAGCATTTCTTAAACTCCTTTTTAAAAAAGTTTACTTTTTATTTATTTGAAAGGCAGAGAACAAGAGAGCGTGGAGGGGGAGAGAGATTTTCATCCACTGGTTCATACCTCAAATGCCCTTAATATCCAGGGCTGGGCCAGGCCAAAGCCAGGAGCTGCTAACCTCATGTGGGACTCCTGCATGGGTGACAGGAACTCAACCACTGGAGCCATCATCTGCTGTCTCCCTGGACTGCATAAGCAGGAAGCTGGATTGGAGGCAGAGTAGCTAGAACTTAAATCAGGATGTTAAGCAATGGCTTAACCTGCTGTACCACAATGCTTATCCCTTGGGTATTTTTCTCTTTTTCTTTCTTCCTTTCTTCCTTCCTTCCTTTTCTTTTCTTTCTTTCTCTCTCTCTCCCTCCCTTTCTCTCTCCCTCCCTTTCTCTCTCCCTTCCTTCCTTTTCTTTTTTCTTTCTTTCTCTTTCTTTCTTTCTTTCTTTCTTTCTTTCTTTCTTTCTTTCTTTCTTTCTTTCTCTTTTGTTCTTTCAACAGGAAACAGACTAAGACCATTTCTTCTCTCTCCTCTGTGTGCTCCACATTGATTCTTGTTTTCATGCCATCTTAAGAGGTTTTCAATGAAGTTATCTTCACCAATTCTAGCTTCCACTGACACCTCTGTCTTCTGGGGAGTTAAGGGACTATCTCTTCTCCAAAACAAGGGAAACAAAATAATACAATCAACTCATATAAATATGCTGGGTTTTTAAAAAACATTTATTTACTTATTTGAAAGCCAGAGTTACAGAGAGAGAGAGAGAGAGAGAAATTTTCCATCTGCTGGTTCATTCCCCAGATGGCCTCAACAGCTGGAGCTGAGCCATGCCAAAGCTAGGAGCCATGATCTTCTTTCAGGTCTCCCAAGAGGGTAGCAGGGGCCCAAGCACTTGGCCCATCTTCTGCTGCTTTTCCCAGGACATTAGCAGGGAGCTGGATTAGAAGTGGAGCAGCCAGGACACGAATTGGTGCCCATACGGATGCCAGCATGGCAAGCAGCAGCTTTACCTGGTATGCCACAATGTCGGCTCTCTTTTATTTTTGTTTCACGTCTATTTGTTGTGCACTCTCCATTAGAATTTTTTTATTATATATTTTTTTATTTTTAGACAGGCAGAGTGGACAGTGAGAGAGAGAGACAGAGAGAAAGGTCTTCCTTTGCCGTTGGTTCATCCTCCAATGGCCGCCACGGCCGGCGCACTGCACTGATCCGAAGCCAGGAGCCAGGTGCTTCTTCTGGTCTCCCATGGGGTGCAGGGCCCAAACACTTGGGCCATCCTCCACTGCACTCCTGGGCCATAGCGGAGAGCTGGCCTGGAAGAGGGGCAACTGGGACAGAATCCGGTGCCCCGACCGGGACTAGAACCTGGTGTGCCGGCGCCGCAAGGTGGATGATTAGCCTGTTGAGTCACTGCGCGGCCCTCCATTAGAATTTAAATACTTTTAATTGGGGTCTGTTTTGGCATAGGTATGAAAATTTAAAATATACTTCAAGAGATAAAATGCTTTCCCTGAGGGGAGAAGACAGTAGAAATACAGCCTATAAAATCAGACACTTGATGGCATAGCATAGCAAATGTCTTTCAGATTTTTTTTTTTTTGGCTCAAATCCACAATGCATATGAGGGGTATTCAAAATGTTCATGCAAGATGTGTGAAAAAAAATCTATGCATGTATTTCAAAAATTTTTTTGGCACCAAAGCAAAATAAAAAAAAAAAGATTATAAAATTTATTTGAGAAGCAGAGTGACAGAGAGGGAGAGACAGAGAGAGAGAGTTCTTCCATCTGAAGGGGCTGGGTCAGGCCAAAGCCAGGAGCCAAGAATTCCATTCAGGTCTGTCATATGGGTGGCAGGGACTCAAGTCTGCTGCCTCCCAGGATCACATTGACAGGAAGCTGAATTGGAAGCAGAGGAGCTGAGATTCAAACCAGGCACTCTGGTGGGGGGGGGGGCAGGCATCGAGTGGTGACTTAAACCAGGTGCCACAATGCCTGCCCCAACCTTATCTTCTAATTTCATTTTTCCATAAAGTTTTTGGGGGCTGGCATTGTGGCATAGCAGGTAAAGCTGCCGTCAGTGACACTGGCATTCCATATGAGTACCAGTTCATGTCCTTGTTGCTCCACTTCTGATCCACTCCCTGCTAATGGTCTGGGAAGTCAGCTGAAGATGGCCCAAGTATTTGGACCCCTGCATCCACATGGGAGACCCAGAAGAAGCTCCTGGCTCCCGGCTTCAGCATGGCCCTTGCTGGTTGTTGCAGCCATTTGGGGAATGAGCCAGTGGATGGAAGATCTGTCTCTCGCTCTCTCTTTATAACTCTTTCAAATAAAATATATAAATCATTTTTAAAAAAACGTTTTAAAGTGCTCTCATTTCCAGGAGCTCAGAAGAATCACAGGAAAATAAAAAAGAAAAAGAAAAAAAAAAACAAAAAACCCAGAGCACTGAAACATGATCTGTTTTTACAGTCCAGCCTTAAAGATTAGTTCATTCCATTTCTCAGAGGTATAAATTGCTTACCTTTGATAGCCTGATTTGTTATGTTTTCTTTTATCTTTGCAGAGATCTGGGTGATAGGGTGGGTCAGGTTTGGAGACAGCACACCTGTGATAGAGGGGTCATTTTTTAAAAAATATTTATCCTGAAAAAGTATAGAAAGAGAGGGAGAAATAGAGAGATCTTTTGTCTGCTGGTTCACTCCTCAGATGGCCACAACTGCCAGACAGGCCAAAGCCAGGAGCCAGGAGCTTCATTTGGGTCTCCCATGTGGGTGGCAGGGGCCCAAAACACTTGAGCCATCTTCCACTATTTTTCCCAGGTCATCAGCCCAGACCTGGATGGGAAGTGCAGCAGCCAGGAAATGAACCAGTGCCCACATGAGATGCTGGCGTTGCAAGTGGTGGCTTTACCTGCTATGCTACAACGCTGGTCCAAGGTTATCACTTTTTGAAGCTTATTTCGAGAGCACATGAGTTCATCAGGGAACATTAAAGAATGAGAAGCCAAGGGTGGCTGCAGGAGCACACAGCAGAGCTCTTTGTATCTCCTTCTGGAAGCATCTGAGAGTTCCTTCTCACCATCTGCCATCCTTTGCTCTTTCAGGAGGTTCTCTCTCCCTGGTATCCTCCCCTCATCTTCAGAAATGATGTGAAAAAGGGGAAAGAAAAGAACGCCTGTGAAATCCCACACATCGAGTGGAATGTAGGAAATGGAGTCCTTTAATTTCACCTACATTTTGTTTCAGACATCTTGATTTTATATCAGCTATACTGCCTTTATTGCAATCATGTCGGAACCATGGCCTCTGCATCACATTTGACTAAGGCTAAAAATAGATTAGCTAGGGTGAGCCTGGAAGAAGCTGCCTAAGCTCTCCTTCCTCCTTTTGATTTTGTTGCAGCTTGAATGAGAAGGAGGTGGCTCACACAATTAAGCAGAACAGCAACTGGCTGGATGTCTGTGTGTTCTCAGCCAATTACGATATTTTGATGGGCAGGCATCCAAGTCTTAAGCCTCAGTTATGTAGAGGTGGGAGGCAGCTGGTGTGAATGTCTGTTTGCAGGGTACATGCACATGTACTCTGTTCAATATGGCATGGCAGCTACGTGCTTATTCAAGAAAATAATTACCTCCATCATCTTGTACTTCAGCCCGAAACATCATCTTCACCACTTTAAAAAACGAAAGAAGAAAAAAAGAAAAGCCATAGCTAATGTCACCGAAATATTTTGAGGTTTCTCAACCATCTCAACCAGTGAGGTGTATCAGTAATGAAATTTAACATGAATTCATTATCTTCCTCCATAACTCCAGTCCTCACTCAAGCTGCAGTCTCCATTGAATCAAATCACTGCCTCCAGTTCTCAGAACTTTCTTATATTCTCCATCTCTCCTGTATACACGGTCACCATATGCTGATACAGCTACCTCCGAAGCAACTATCTATTGATTCATTTATTCATGTACATATCATGCATTTATTAAGCACGTACTGTGTACCAGGAACTGAGCTAGGCATTGTATCACGCATACAATGATATAGACAGTTTCTGTTATCCCCGATCTTACAGTCTGGTGGGAGCCCAGACAAGAGACAAGTAATAGGCTTTTTCGACACTATGGGCAAACTGTGGAGGTGAGGAAAGAATGGGGAGTCCATCGGAACAAGTCTAACTTTGGGTTCAGAGAGACTTCCTCTTGCTAGAGAATTGATGATTTAGTTGAGACATTTAGCTTCTGGAAAATGCAGCCAGAAGAGTGCTTAAGGTATCCTCTGTTCAGCAACATTGTATTGAAGAGGCACTGTGGCTTAGGGGATACTGAGGTGGGGAAGAAACAGATGTGAACAAACGTGTATAGAATATTTATGACTAGGGCTCTCTTTAATATGAAGATATTTCAAAAAGTTTGTGGAAAATAGAGTTAAAGAGAGGTACTTTTGATGTAAAAATCTTTTTTTAAAAATTTATTTACTTACTTGAAAGGCCAAATTACAGAGAGGGAGAGACAGAGAGATCTTCCACCTGCTAATTCACTCTCTAAATGCCTGCAAGGAAGCCAGGAGCGCTGCTTTCCCAGGCACATTAGCAGGGACCTGGATCAGAAGTGGAGCAGCTGGCACCTTAACCTCGCCCATATGGGATGCCAGCACCGCAGACAGTGACTCTACCCGCTAAGCCACAGCACCGCCCCTGGTGTAAAAATCTCGAAATCCACACATAGTTTTTTTCCTCATACACATTTCCATGAACTTTTTCAAGACTCCTGCTGTATACTAGCTGTATACTAGACTGGGGGATTAAACGTTTCCTCATTTTCCTCCTAAAACGGCTCCTGAGTGCTCCTCTGTGCTGTTCTGGGCTCTGCTATGGCTGGCCACAGCTCACCATCAGAATCCTCCCCAGCAGGTGCGCGCGCGGGCCGGGGACTCCACCTTGTACTGCCTTGTCTCTCTCAACTTAGGGCACAGCCACAGAGCCTCGACTGGAGAACTGGGCTAATTAAAGCAGATTACACCATGGGGGGGGGGGGTATGGTAACACTGTCAGCTAAAAATAGTCTTTCCATCCTAGTTCATGGGAAAATGATCTATTCCAGAAGTATATGTAACTCCCCTGAGGAGCCCACGCCAGGTAACAGCTCTCATCTGTGGAAGTTTCTCTCGAGTGGGAGACAGACCAGACAGACACACACACAGCGGATGTAGAGATGGGGAGGAAATCACCGGCCCTCACTGCTCTTTCCGGAGGGTGTGTCTGGGCTAACCCCAAGGAAGTGCTCTAGGTATCTGACAGCAGGTGAAAGGGCAGTTTCCGCTGGAAACTCTCTGGAGTGGTTCCCGCTCTCAGCTCGCCGCTTCCTTCACCACCTCCCATCTTCTCCCACTCAGCACGGGGTGCCTCAGTGTTACCCACACGGACTGGGGTTCTCCTAGGGAGGGCCTGCTGCGCCCGCGCAGGCAGCATGGAGTCACAGCCCCGAACGGTGGGCCCTGTGGGGCGTGGACCCATCCTCCTCAGACCCAGCCGGCTTCCATGTCGGGACCCTGCTGTTGACGCCCACTGTGTGGGAGCCGAATGGCGGAGCCCTAGAACGCATTACAGTCCGAAATCCTTCGGTTTGCCGAGCCTGATCCAGCCACCTGCCTCTGTGGCCAGGCCATATTGTTCCCAGTCTCCATGAACGTTAAGGTCAGGAAGCCACCGCCTAAGTTCAGAGCCACGGTATCGGCAGCCTCAGGAAGCGCCCTGAGAGAAGACTCCCGGACCCCGCGAGCCCCGGCGCTGAGGGCGCCAGGATGACGTCACTCGAGGTGGGCCGGCTCCGCGTGGGGCGTGACGTCAGGCGGGCGCCCGGGCCGCCGTGAGGTCACCTGGTGGGCGCGGCCAGGCCGAAGCCCCGGTGTCGTCACGGGCGGCGGGCGGGCCCAGAGCGTGTCAGCGCAGCCGAATCAAAACAAGCCGGAGACCCGCCTTTTCCCTCCGCCTCGGGAGCGTCTCGCTCGCGCCCCGAGCCCGCGGCGCCTGCGAGGCTCGGGTGGCCGCCCGGCGGCCGGGATGGCGCGGCTAGACGGGGCAGCCTGAGGAGCCGCCGGCCCCCGCGCGCTGACGCGGGGCACCTGGACGCCAGCTCGCTCGCGAGATGCCCAACCCCAAAAACAGCAAAGGCGGCCGCAAAAACAAACGCGCCAACAGCAGCGGGGACGAGCAGGAAAATGGAGCCGGGGCCCTCGCGGTCGCGGGTGCGGCGGGCGCGGCGGCCGGGGGGCCCCTGGCGGCGGCGGCGGCGGCGGCGGGCTGCGGGGCGGCGGCGGGAGCGCCGGGCACCGGAGGCGCGGCGGGCACCGGAGGCGCGGGCACGGGCGCCGCGAACGCCGCGGCCGCCGCGGGCGCTGCAGCCGCGGGCGACGCCAAGCACGGTAAGCCGGGGCGGGCGCCAAGTTCCTCGCCGACTTGGCCCCGCGCGGTGGCGGGCCCCGGGGTGGCGCGGGCGATGCGTGGACAATGCGAGAGTCAGGAAGTACGCACCCCGCCCCTCCGCCCCGCCGCGGTCCCCACGCCCGACTGCGAGCCCTGGTCGGCGGCCGCGGCCCGGGGTCCGTAGGCTCCGAGGGGCGTCCGGGCGCCCGGCTGTGGGCAGCGCGGGCAAAGCCCTGGCCGGGGAAGGAAGGAAGGAAGGAAGGAAAGAGCTGCCCAAGTTGAGAAGAATGATCCTATTGAAAACTTGGGCTCCCGTGCATTCTGCCTGGTGCCCACCCCCACCCCTCCGCCTAATTCCCGGCAAATCCAGGCTCGCCGTCCGGAGGGCCACAGGTGGACAGGCCGGGAGCCATTTCTGCTGTAGGGCGTTCGTCTGTGTGACTTGTGTGGGGGGTGAGGGGGTTGCTCTTGCTCGAGGAAGCCAGGGAATCTGAACTTGACTTCCGTCCCCAGCTTGGAGGCGAACACGATCGTTGTGTGTAGAACACGGCTTGGCGTTTTTCGAAGGAAACCGAGTGCCGGAATCCGCCTTTCAGGGGAACACGTTGGGAATAGCCGACGTGGGGAGGGTTTGTGGTCGCAGTGCGGAGACTTGGTTTTCGTTGTGGGGTGCTGGGCAGACACTTCCACTGAGGCGGGCAGGTCTTTGAATTCCTCTGGTCGGGCACTTTTTCAGGAAAGAGAATGTAGGTATATTTTAATGAAGGGAGATGAGGACCTTTTTATCTGGGTGTTAACGCACAGCTTTCAGCTTCTGGAGCCATTTTTTAATGTAGATCAGTCACTTTTTGAACGGGCACCTGCACTGGACAAGAACCCCACCGTGCTCAGAACACAGAGATTACATGGGGCTTATTAGTAGCAGAGCCCCAGGCCCCTTTTGTTCTATCTCTACGGTACTGAAATAGAAAGATTTATTTGTGTTTAGGAGCAAACTTAGCCGCTTTGTGAATGCACTGAAACAGCTTTGGGACAGCCCGTGGTCTCTGTGATCTGTTTTTTTTTTTCCCCCGTAGCTGTAACCCTCACTTTGGTACAGATGTGACGGGGAGAAAGGTGCCCACACTCTGGTTAAGGCAGACTCCTGGCTCAGCCTTTAAAGCCTTGGGAAGGTCAATCTTTGTGAGCCTTAATTTCCACATCTGTAAAACTGACAGGGAAAATGACACTGGCCGCTCCTAGGGCCGTGGAGGCGTGCCCAGTGCTCCTTGCCTGTCAAGTGCTCAGTGTGGGCTCTGGTAAGGTGACGACAGTGCAGTGAAGTTCCTCAAGAGCAGGTGATCAGTGAATGACAGCCGTTATTTGGTCACTCAAAAAATAGTAACCACTGATAACACCATCGTAACAGGTACTGTGTTACTAAGAGAAAGGAGTCAAGACCAGCCTTTCTGGTCCTCATGGTGCTTGCACTCCTGTTGGGGTGGTGGTTCTGGTTTGCTTTGCTATTTTTTGCTTCAGATGGAAGCTTCCAGTTGGCTGTTTTCTTTTTTCTTCTTCTTTGTTTTCTGACCCACAAGAGGAGACCACTTTAAAGCATCGTGAGGAAGTTTTTTCTTAGGCAGGTGGTACTTCCTAGTTCATAAACATTGTATGGTTCCCCTGTTGTTACTCTCCTCTGAGGGGGCAGACTCGGGAAAATGTCCCAGTATTGTATAATTTGTGTAAAGCTATGTGTTTCTGTATTGGAACGTGTTTTATTCAGTGAGTGGCAGGGGGAGAGAAATGGGCCGAACATTGCTGTCATCAGGGTCACAGAAAGTGCAGACATGAGAATTTTGGTGGGCTGAATTTTATGATGCTGACGGCTTGCTTCTGAAGTCTCGGTGAATGATTCACCTTAATTTGAAAGCTCTCATGGCAGCTCTGCAGTTGATCACTCAGCATAGGAAGCCTCTGGCATGCACATCAGTGAATATGGAAATCATAAATGCTCTGTTACTGTTTTTGGCTATTTAAAGCCATGCTTTATAACATAGGAGTTTGAGAAGAATGGCACTGGTGAATTTTTAAAGAAAGAGGCAGCAGGGGCCGGCGCTGTGGCGTGCCGGGTTAGAGCCCTGGCCTGGAGCACCAGCATCCCATGTGGGCGCCAGTACTAGTCACGGCTGCTCCTCTTCCGACCCAGCTCTCTGCTATGGCCTGGGAAAGCAGTAGAAGATGGCCCAAGCTGTTGGGCCCCTGCAACCTGGAGGAAGCTCCTGGCTCCTGGCTTCAGATTGGCTCAGCTCCGGCCATTGCAGCCAGCTGGGGAGTGAACCAGCAGATGGAAGACCTCTCTCTATGTCTCTCTCTGTAACTCTTTCAAATAAATAAAATAAATCTTTTTTTTTTTTTTTAAAGAGGCAGCAGACACATATAAGCTCTCAGAACCAAGGAAGACCCAACTATTTTTGAATTTTAAAATGACATCAATTCGACTATTTTTAGTATTTCTCAATTTTTTACTTAACAGTGACAGTAGGTTTAGCGATTATGAATAGTGCAAATATAATAGTTCCTCTTAGGAAGGAGTCAATATGCATTCTGGTAAACTTTTAAAATGGTTTGTTCTCATTGTTCAAGTCAGTTTCTGTCAGCATCTGCAGACATGCAAACTTAATGATTTCACTAAGTTAATAGCTTTTACTTGTTGTTTAGAGTTTGGAGAATGGTTTTACACCTTGTTGGTCTTGGGCCATGTGGTCATTAGGGCAAGGTAATATTAGCTCTTAGTTGTTCATTGTTTGTCGGTAGGTATAAAGAGCCATACATAACTTTATAAAAGAAGATTGCTAGCTTTGGAGACCTGCGGTATGATTACAGTTGAAGAAGTTGAACTCCTTGCATTTTAAGTCTTGGATTGGTTGAATAGTAATTGGAAGGGTTTTGCACCTTTAATGGGTTTATTAGATACTCATTCTTAGGTTTTATTTTATGAAGCTTTTTGCAAGAATGGGAGGCATGAGGAAGTGCCATCCTCCTACATAGTAAACATCTGTCTGCGCATATTGTCACATTTTGGTTGTGGGTGGATGAGATTTGCCAATTATTATTTTTAGGATCTAGTAATCATGCAATAGATTATGTAGTTTCATTTGGGGATTCTGGTTTCATTAGGCCTTTGCTTTTCTCCTTTAGGTCTAAAAATATGTGAAATCTTGGTTCTGGTGTCTCTAGTTTTCAATGGGCTGGAATCTCAAATACTTTTGTAAATCTCTGTCTTGTGGAGGGCCATGGTTCGCGATGGCACTCATTCCTGACTGCTTCCAGGAGCCCTGGGCTGCAGAGCCTGCCCTAATAACTCTGTCTAGAGATGGAATTAGTTTAGCTAGTGATTAACTTTATATTTGGTAGGCCTCTTCATCCAAATCCTGGCTCCTCTGATTACTTGCTTGTAAGGCTGCCACAAAACACACCGAACACTGGAGTTAAGTGGAAGGTTTATTGTCAGGTGGGACAAGCTGGATGGGCTGGGGGGAGAGGGCAAGAGAATGAGAGAGAGGAGGAATCAGGAGGGAGAGAGGCCATGTGTGCTGGAAGCAGGTCCTGTTACATCTTTGCTGGGAGGAGGGGAAGTAGGAACAGCGAATCCCATTAGGGTGGATGTGAGCTGACACCTGTGGTTTGGCCAAGGGGCTTAGGATCGAAGCCCACTATACAAGGTGGTTACCAGGGCTCAGCCCGAGCCTAAGATGGCATCTGAGGCATAGATGGCGCTACAGATAAGACTGCACCATTTTACTAACATGGCTGAATGACCAAGGGCAAGTCATTTAACTTTTCCGAGCCATAGGCTTCATGTGTATGTGAAATAAGATTATAGTTTTTACCCATATATATGTACTGAGACATCTATCAGTATTATACATACTGTCTAACAAAGTCAATATCTGTTTTAGAGAAGTGCCTGACTTAATAATAAGAGGCTAGGAAATGTTGTTTTAGGTCCTGAATGTAGTCTCTCAGACAGAGGTTTGTGTGCAGTGGGGTTACTGGGAGGTTATCTTGGCATTAGTGCAAGTGGGGGAGGGAAGAAAGCAGGATTGAGCAGAGAGAGGACTTGAACTGTTATAACAGGCGTCTGAACTCCCCTTTGAGCACTCTGGAGCTGTGAGGGCCTCTTCAAAGTTATCTCTCTGAGACATCGGGTCAGGGCCTTTATTCCCTCCTCTCCCACACTTGGACTGCCCCCAGGAGGAGGGCATGACATTGTGAGTAGGGTGGTGTTATCTTCTGTGGGGAAGTCTTGGAGGAGTGGAACTCAGTAGTTTAATTCCGCTGTCCGTCCCAGACAGACAGAGAGTTCCCATTGCCTGCTTTACTCCCCAAATGCCTGCAGAGATCTGAGCTGCCACTGTGAGCAGCTCAGTCCAGGTCTCTCACTTAAGTGGCAGGAACCCAGCTACTTGAGCCGTCACCACTGCCTCTCAGGGTGTGCATTAGCAGGAAGTGAGAGCCAGGAGTCAGAGCAGGCGCTGAAGCCAGGTGTTCTGATGTGGGGCACAGACTTCTTATTGAATAGGCTAAATGCTCTCCGGCTGTGAGCCTTTCTTGTTCCCCTAGCATTACCATTTTCTTCATATTTCTCACTCAGCAATTAAATAGGCTTTATGAACCATTTGTAACATTGTTTGATGGGAAAAGGTGTTCTGAATTCTATATATTAGTTTAAGGTAGTTTTTTTTTTTTTTTTTTTTTGCAATACCACCTATTCCCTGTGAACAAGATTTGTATTTTGCTACATAGGCCACAAAACATACCTTTTGAAAAAATTCTATTTTTATTTGAAAGGCAGATAGACAAGGAGAGGGATATTCCACCCCTTGGTTTATTCCCCAGTTGCCCACAATAGCTGGTGCTGGCTTGATTGAAGCCCATATGGGTAGCAGGAACCCCGACTATTTGAACCATCATTTGCTGCCTCTTGTGTTTATTAGCAGGAAGCTGGATCAGTAGTGGAGCCACGGCTTCAACTAGGTAGCCTTATAAGGAATGTAGGCATCCCAGTCAGCGTCCTAATGGTTGTGCCTTAGCACATTTTTTAATAGCCCCAGGTTTGTAGTAAATTTTAAGTAACTTTTCTTTTTTTTTTTTTTTTTGACAGGCAGAGTGGACAGTGAGAGAGAGACAGAGAGAAAGGTCTTCCTTTGCCGTTGGTTCACCCTCCAATGGCCGCCGCGGTAGGCGTGCTGCTGCCGGCGCACCGCGCTGATCCGATGGCAGGAGCCAGGTGCTTCTCCTGGTCTCCCATGGGGTGCAGGGCCCAAGCACTTGGGCCATCCTCCACTGCACTCCCTGGCCACAGCAGAGAGCTGGCCTGGAAGAGGGGCAACCGGGACAGGATCGGTGCCCCGATCGGGACTAGAACCCGGTGTGCCAGCGCCGCAAGGCGGAGGATTAGCCTATTGAGCCGCGGCGCCGGCCGTAACTTTTCTTTTTAAATATTCATTTCCTGCTACATTTAAGTTACCTCTGTCTAGCAGGAGAAAAATGAAGAGTGTCTGCTGTTTATTTTCAAGTTGAGGAATATCTGTTGGGAGTCTAAGGTGTTATCTATAAGTTAGTTTTTCCAGGTCTTATTAAAACATTTCTGTGGTATGTTACAGTGCAGGACCATTCTGCACCCAGCCAGTGATGCTTTTTGCACAGTCCTTATCCTTGTTCTGGACCTCTGAGTAGATTCTAGAAACCAAATCTTCAATGTCAGCTTTCCTGTAAGTTCAAGAATATGGATCATTTCACAGAGAATGGAAAATGGCAGCTGAAACTGGGAAATCTCTTGTAGATTAATTTTCCTTTGAGTTTACTTAAGGTTTTTAGCCTGAACAATTTGGATAAAGAATTTCTAGCTATCAGAAGGGAGACTAGCAGAAAAACAATCTGTCCTGACTGATTTTAGTACCCAAGTCTGATGTTAAAAAAAGTATTATTTATTTGAAAAGCAGAATGATGGGGGAGGGGAGAGAGAGAGAGAGAATAAGAGAGAGCTTCCATTTGCTGGTTCACTCCTCTGATGGCTGGAATGGCTAAGACTGTGCCAGGCCTAAGCAAGGAACTCTATCTAAGTCTCCAATGTAGGTGGCAGGGGCCAAGTATTTGGGCCATCATCCATTGCTTTCCCAGGTGCATTAGCAAGGAGTTGGATTGAAAAAGGAGTAGCCAGGATTTGAACTGGTACTGTGTGGGATGCTGGCATTTTATGTGGTGGCTTAACCTGCTGCACCATGATACTGGCCTCCAAGTCTGACATTTTTAAGAGAATTTAGTTAAAAAATATTGTGTGATTTCATTATTTAATAACTGTTAATATTTATTAAATTATATTTAAAAACATTAACAAAATGTTTATAAAATAATATAAGTAATATAAATTATATAAGCATTATAAAATAATACATAAAATAGTATTTTATAACATATGCATGGAAAAATCTTTAAAAAAGACAAATATATCTTTGGCTTCATAAATATATCCACCACTTAGATATCATCATCATTAACATTTTGATACATAGTTATGTGCTGCATAATGATGTTTCAGTGACAGAACACAAGAATGACGTGGCTATGCTGTGCAGCTTAGGTGAATAGCAGGCTATGGTATATGGGTTTGTGTAGGTACATCCCATGGTGTGTACAACAATGCAGCTGCCTAATGACCATATTTGAGGACATGGCCTAGTGTCCAGCAATGCATGACTGTGTAGTCTGCATCCTTTTAAATGTTTTTCTTACAGTCTTTTAAAAAAGTGCATGTACAGATTTCATGAAAAGATCATCTATTCTATAATCTGATTTTTACACTTCACATGTTTTGTTGGCATTTTAGTAGAGTAATAAATATACAGGTGGATCATTTTTAATGATTATATAATATGCCATCAAATCTACAGCAAATGACCAAACAATTTGGTCATTCTGCTGTTGTTTAACTTTAGGTTCTTATTCATACTTCTCTGGGCATTTATCTAGTTATTGCTTGTTTTAGTCTGTTTCTGCTGCTGTACCAGAATACCATAGACTAGGTAATTTATAAATGATGCAAGTTTATTTCTCACAGTTTTTGAGGCTGAGAAGTCCAGGATCACAGCGCTAGCAGATTCGGTGTCTCATGAGCATCTGGTGCTTTATAATGTTTTCTTGTGGTCTCCTCGTAGGATAAAACAGGCAGAAGGGATGTCACTCCCTTACGCCCTTTAATAAGGGCACTGATCCATCCATGAAAGCAGAGCCCCTACTGCCTGGTCACCTCCTGGGAGATTAAGTTTGTAGTTGAGTTTTGGAGGATCACAAACATTCAAACCATAACCATTTTGTAGGATGGAAGAGGACCTGTGGACTTGCTATGTCAAAGGCTATGTGTGTTTTTACAGCCTTTAATACATGCTGACAGATGTATTGCCCTGTAGAAAGGTTGTATCTGTTTGACACTGCTGCGGTCAGAGTTCCTTTTCCTCCAGGGTCTTGCCAGCCTGTGGTTCCTGTTGTTGTAAAGGCATGCTGGAGAATTGCTGATACCCCAGTAGCTCTCAGCAACAGGCTGGCTGCGTTTGGATCTGGAGCTTGGAGCACATGCTGTCACACTTAGGTGGACTTTCCAAGAATGGATTTCTTTCTAATGGGAACTTCTGTGATCCTTAGTGATTTGGTGGCTCACAAGGATTCAGCAAAGTATCCAGTAATGGTGAATGATATTTTAGAAGCTGATGGTGGAGGGTTCAGTAAATGAGCATGACAAAACATGTTTTTATTTTTTTTTAAAGATTTATTATTTATTTATTTGAAAGGCAGAGTTACAGAAGCAGAGAGAGAGAGAGAGAGGTCTTCCATCCACTGGTCCACTCCCCAGATGGCCACAACGACCAGAGCTGTGCCAGTCCGAAGCCAGGAGCCAGGCACCTCTTCCAGGTCTTCCACGTGGGATACAAGGGCCCAAGGACTTTGGCCATCTTCCATTGCTTTCCTAGGCTGTAGGAGAGAGCTGGATCGGGAGTGGAGTGGCTGGGTCTTGAACTGGTGCCCATATGGGATGCTACTGCAGACTGTGGCTTTACCTGCTATGCCACAGCACCAGCCCCCAAAATACGGGATTTTAACAAATCTGAATGTAAAGCTGGGCAGAGCAGCTCTGTGGCAAGTTCTTTACCCTTTCTCACCCTCCATTTTCCAAATGCCACCTTTTGGGAGTGTTTTGGAGGAAAGCAATCCACTTATGTTTGAAAGATCTTGGCCAGGGCGTGGCAGAGATGAGCACTGTTACCAATAGCTCTGTAAGTTTTATAGTTTGATAGACCCTACTCAATTACAAAATGTGGAAAGGCACCATGCTGCATAGGACAGACGCTGAGAGACGTGTTGGTGGGGAGGAGTCTGTAAATATGAATGTAAATAAAGACTGTGCTCTCATGGGTTTCTCTTCAAGCACTGAATTGACTAAATGATATATTCTGTCCCATCTCTCTCACTTGAGTTTACCCCAAAAAAGCAGATGATTTATGCCCCCCCCCCCCAAAAAAAAGTTAAAAGCGAAGTGTGGAAGTGGTTACATCTTCCTTATATAGAAAGAGATGTGAGTAGATTACTACACACAAGGGCAGCTGCATGTGCATGTGAGATGATCAAATACAGGGTAACATATATAAGGACTGGGTTTTAGGATGGAGAAGTGAAGTGACTGTGTGGAGTTGAGTAGCTGAAAAGAGTTGAGGAGCCTGCCGTGTTTTGGAATTAGCCAGTGTGCATTTTTGCTGAGAGTTAAACAGAAGACCATATCCTCTCCCAAGGGACGACTGGAGAATATTCATTCATTCCTTATTCATTTGGTTACTCATTCATGCATCCTCAGTCATTTGCTAAACATTTATTATTTGCCTATCTTCTATGACTAGACTAGACGTAAAATGTTGGATTTTACTTAGGGGCATTAGAATCCATGCCTCTCTGAGGGCACACCATAAACCTGGCAAAGAGACCCATAAACACCAGGAGCCACAATCCGGTACTGTGGGTGTCCAGTGGGACAAATGAATTGTGGAGGAGTGAACATTTGAACTGAGACTTGCAGGGAGAGAGGCAGTTAGATCTGAAAGCAGAAGAAGGCTGTTCTAAGCCAAGAAAGGGGAGAAAGAGCTTTCAGTTCTGTTTGCTGCTAGGAATTAGACATGGCTGGTGCAAGGTGCGGTGGTAGGACACAGGGCTGGAAAGGGGGCGAGGCCAGTCAATTCTGGCTGTTTTGTCGTCAGTAGAGAACCATTCGCTGACATGTGGAAGCAGAGACATAGATGATTCTGCAAAGAGGGTACTGATAGGTGATTGGCAAGCTTGTAAAGCTAGTGTATGTCTTAAGAGAAAGGGTGTCCTTTGATACAGTTAGGTCGGGACTGGAGGTCAGAGCTGCCATGGACCCCTGATTATGATTTTTTCAGTGTGGTGGACACATGGCACATGCAGCTTTTCTGCTGTGTAGGATGACTGTTGCAGCTGGGTGGGAAGAATCTCTAACTGTGGGTACCAGCAGCCCTGTGTCTCTTGAGCCATGGGCGGTTAGCTAATTGAGGTAACTAAATGCTGAGAGGAGGGGTTGGGACTATCCAGCAGCAAGGGTTTTTTCCAGAGGGAGGAGGGTGTCCTCATGGTTTATTTTTCATACCATGGTAGTAAGTGTACGTTTCTGTGCCAGGTTGGTCTCATTATCCTGGTTTGTCATTTTTTTTGTAAGTCATCCTAGTTTTGAAACAGAGTGAGAGGAGATATTGTTTTTGTACAAAATGTGTGTGCGTGTGTGTGTATGTGTGTGCAGTGTTCAATTTATATATTTCAGAAAGCTTCCTATTTTTAATGGTAGGAGAAATAGCAACTTAAGGATTTTTAAGCTTGTATATACTTGAAGCTTTTTATAAACTGGCAAAAAAGTTGAGTAGCATTTCTAATACTTAAAGACTGTATGTTTTAATTTGTAAAAACTGGAAAGGAAAATTATTTCTACTGAATTATACCGTGAAGATAATACTTGAATAAAGTCAAGTTAGAAACACAGACATTAAGAGAAAATTTAAAGAAAAATAGGGATAGAGGAAGATTTAAAGAGGAAGTGTTAAATGTTAACCATATAATTCCTTAAACTGCATTTAAGAAGAAAGTTAGTGTGGTACTCACATACTCATAATGGAGTGTATTTGGTAGACTTAAATTGGCAAGGGAAGAAAAAACTTTATCTCAAGGGTTCAATTTTTGAGGGTCTGCAAATGAAATTGACAAAAGGCAGATTAGCAGGAGAGAAGACAGATTTAATCACAGAAGAAATGTTGACTCAAAGGGCCGCTTAGAATTTGGGGCTTATACAATTTTAATAGGAGAAGAAGGCGGGAAGAGCACTAATGGGAAAACAGATGACTTTTTGGAATGATAAATGGGCCTTTAGGACACTAGATGGGAGATATGACAGTTTTGTGATAATGTCTGTATATGTGGTGTGGAGGCTTCTCATCTCTGCCAATGACAGGCGGTCTTCCCTGGCTACTCTCTGGGAAGGGATTTATGGTAATTGAGTCCTTTTGGGAGGCTCTGCATTTAGGCTGATAAGAGATTTCAGGAACTCAGATGCCTTCAGCTCAAAATAATTTTTATGCCACAATGGGATATGCTGGACCCCTTCAAAATACATTGCCACTCAAATCATATCATCCCCAAAAGAGCAATTACAGGCAGTTAAAGGCAAAAGATGGCCCAGGTGTCATTATTCAGGATTTCTGCTTATTTCATTTCCTTGGAAATTCATTAGAAACAATGCCTTAAGGTATATGCTTTTATAAAACTGATTTTAAACAGATGAATTTAGGCAAAAGTTAGCACAATATCAAATTACTTATGTAAGTTAGAAAGCTGCTTGCCATATTTGAAAAGTTTATTTTCCCCTATGGATAAGCATAAGTTTGATTATACTTCAGATCATATCCCTTTAAGTCATAAAAACATCTCAGGAGAGTCCCTCTGCACTAGTACTGAAACTGAATCACACCCCTGTTTTGGTTTTTCAAATGAGCATGCCTGTGCTTGAGTATTTCAGTATAATAGTGAGTAGAAATGTATTAAAACATACCTTCTTATTAAAGTAACATATCTTCTGCATAACACAGTTTAGTGTCTGGACAAAAATGGAAAGTGGGAAATGTCCAGAGTCATGTAGCTATTTTTAATTGGCAGCAGGTGCAGTCTGTAATCTGAGAGGTCTAGAAGCCTAGGGTGGTTGGTGATGGGTGTTAGTGAACAGATACAGAGAGTGCAGAGCAGTGTTGCCCGAAGCCAGGGAGAGAATCTGGCATTGAGAAAAAGGAAGTACCCTTCGGTGCTGGAGTCAGAAACGTGCATGTTTAGCACACAGGGTAGCTCGAAGAGTTCTTCCAAATAGTTTCCATTTCCTCTTTCTGATCTTAGTTGGCAGTGCTTTCATGTTGCTTTGCAGTTACTAGCCCTGTAATAATGAGTTTCCCTATATCAGGCAGTTAGTTTAGAAGTGAAGATGACGTGTGCAGTACAAAAGCAAATCGGTGTTGTGGTGTAGCAGGTGAGGCCACCGCCTGCAGTGCTGGCTTCCCATATGGATGCCAGTTCAAGTCCTGGCTGCTGTACTTCAGATCCAGCTCTCTGCTATGGCCTGGGAAAACAGTGCAAGATGGCCCAAGTATTTGGGCCCCTGCACCCAGGTGGGAGACCTGGAAAAGCTCCTGATTTTGGATCGGCCCAGCCATGGCTGTTGCGACCATTTGAGGAATGAACCAGCAGATGAAAGACTTCTCTCTCTGCCTCTGCCTCTCTGTAACTCTGCCTTTTAAATAAATAAATAAATTTCTTTAAAAAAAATCAGGTCAGATTCCTGGGTGGTCTGTGTATTGGGGCTGCAGAACCCATAGAACCCACATAAAAAAGAAGCAATCATTCCTAGTAGCAGGAACAGTGAAGATGCTACAGCTCCCCTTCCAGAGTACGCTGGAGGAGTCAGGGGTGACACCCCACGATCTGCAGTCTACATTTGAAGATGAAGATGCTAAATTTCAGAGATGGCTGCCTTCCCTTTTTGCAGAAAATGTGTGTTTTGTTGTGCCACCATTGGATCCTTGTTGATGTTGGGTCTGTTTTGACACCCCTGGTGCTACCCTGCCACTGACATGTGCATAATGAAAAACTATGTGCAGGTGTTTCAAGTAAAGGATGTGGATTCAGTATAAAAATATTAGGGAAGCAATACGGACATTTACTTTTAAAAAGTCTCATGCTTATCATGGTGGAATTTGAACTGAAATTATTTGTAAACAAGAAACCATTCCACAAGGCAAGTACTTTACTCAAGCGTTGTACATACATGTTCTGATTGCTTCTCCTTAAAACAGAAGGACTTCCTGGTCTTGGTGTTTTGGAGACTGTGAACAGTTGAACTAGCACTTCCTGTTGCTAGTGACCAGAGAGTTCTTAACTAGGATGTGGTGTTGTCTTTAGGGTACAGTCCTAGAAGTGAGATCACTGATGCTTGAGCCATCACCTGCTTCCTCCTAGTATCCTTATTAACAGGCAGCTGGGATCAGGAGGAGAGCAGGGACTGGATTCGAAGCATTCCAGCTTGGGATGCTGGTGTCCCAAGCAGCATCTTAACCTCTGCTTTAAGTGCCTGCCCCAAGTGCTGATTTCTTTATGCTCCTTAATGTGAATTTTCTTCACATCTTAGAATTTGCATTTGTTGGATTGTCAGTCAGTGCATTTCTTCTTATGTGTATACCAGTCATTTCTATTTTTTGTTGCTGGTGGTGATTTCTCTCCATTTTATTATTAGGGTATTTGTGTTCTTGTGGATTTACAGTAAGTCAGGATACTTTTAGTATACTTTTAGGATGTTAGTTTATTATTTGTCTTTCAGCCTTGTTTAAAGTGCTCCCTCCTTGCTGGTTAGAAATGCTGCAGGTTTGTATGACCTTGTAATATCCACATAGAGATAGTGCCTCAATAAAGGTAGGGGAGAATGAGGAAAGTTGTAAAATTACCTGTAGGCAGAGCAGTTTGGTCATGGCATCAGGCTTGTGACTTAGTTCATTGGAGACCAGTGCGCACAAACAAGTGAGCCTCTGTTTCCTTTTCCTTTTGCTTTTCCAGTTGGGAGGTCCTGTTCCACAGAATCCACGCAGTTCCTGCCACCCTTCTGTCCCTCTTCACTGCCTGCTTTCCCTGAAGCTTCTGTCTAGCTGACAGCTGAGCTCCAGTGCTGAGCACCTTCTCTCGTACTTTTCTAGGTTTTTTTCCATTTTTTTAAAAAGAAAATTTATTTATTTGAGAGACAGTGACAGAGACGGAGAGACAGATCTTCTGTCTCCTGGTTCATTTCCCAGATGACCACTACAGCTGGGAATGGGCCAGGCTGAAGCCAGGCGTCTGGAACTCCATCTGGGTCCCCTGCATGGGTATCAGGTTCCAAGTACTTGGCGCCATCCTCAGTTGCTTTCCCAGGGGCATTAGCGGGAGCAGGATCAGAAGTGGAGCAACTGTTACTTGAACTGGTGCTCATCTGGGATGCTGGTGTTGCCAGGCTGAGGCTTAACCCACTGCACCACAGTTCCATCCCCTCTCTACATTTCTAGCCCCTCCTGAAGTTTTTGTTCCAGCTGTGTAGGACTTTGAAACTTGTAGGTAAAGGCCAATTATATACTTGTTATCTCTTCTCAAGAGTCAAGCTGCACACTGAGGCCTCTTAAGGCTAAATTGCCCATCTTGCTTGAAATAATAGAAGGTTCTCACTTTTTTCTCATTCTGGCACTTGAATTGAAATTACATGTGCCTATTAATCAAAGGAGACCATAGCACTCAATTGAAGCAAGAGGTTATTTACAGATCATACATCATGCTAATTCAGGCAGCCTTTTTGTCTTTAATGTCTGAAATTTTGAAAAAGTTTCCTAACTCATTGCTTGTTCTAAAGAATGTGGGATCTGGGAGACACTAGTATAGCTGGAGAGTTGATTCTGTTGCTTTGCAAAGCTATTCAATGTTATAAGCCCAAATTTTATATGTAGCAAGTAAGGAAAATACAGTTTTGTTGTGATGAACTCTGTACAAACGGTAGAGCTTATGCCATGGTTGGGGGTCTTCATGTATTCTAGGTACTCCCAGTTTGTGATGCAGTTGGGTTGGCTGCTTCCAAACTTGTGCTGAAAGCACTCTGCTCTGTTGAAAAAACCCATGGCAGATGTTGGCTTTTCCCCACAGAACTAGCAGTGAATGCTGATCTTCCAAAATCTGGATTCTGCTTCTTTGGGTCTTTTTTGTGTGTGCAGGGTTTTCTGTGGATCTGGGGTTCTTGCTGTGCAGTAGTCCCAGCAATTCCCAGGTGTGTTCTTCTGCCTGTTAGTCTCAGGGCAAGTCCAGTTGAGTGAACCCTTTTGAAGTTCCTTTCTGACCATACAATGGGGAAGAACTGTGGCAGGTGAAGCTGTGGGGAAGGTTCTTTCACCACTATGAATATAGCTTACTCTGGGATTGCTGTGTTGTGATCTGTGACTCATCCTGTTCCCAGGCTTTCCTAGTTTCTTTTTTAGTAGCAGAATTCACTTTGATTTTAACCATTTGATTAACAGAGCCTGCTCTTGGCTTGTTGTACTGCATAATTTACTGTATGTCCTTGGATTTGTAATTATGCCTCACATTGTATCTTGATTCATTTCAGTCCTTTCTTTTTTCTCCTATTTGCATGCCTGAAAGGTTTAATTGTTGTAAAGTAATTTTTTTTTTAAGATTTATTTATTTATTTGAAAGGTGGAGTTAGATCTTCCTTCTGCTGGTTTACTCCCCAAATGACTTCAGTTAACCTGGAACTCCTTTTGGGTCTCCCTCGTGGGTGGCAGGGGCCCAAGTGCTTGGGACATCTTCTGCCCAGGTGCTTTAGAAGGGAGCTGGATCAGAAGTGGAACAGCTGGGACTCGAACTGGTACCCATATGGGATGCCAGCATCACAGGCGGAGGCTTAACTCACTACATCCAAAACATTGGCCCCTATAAAGCCTTTTGAAGCATTCCCAAATACAGTTCTTTTAAATTTTGCCTTTTAAATTAGATTACAGCCATGTGACTTTACCAAACTATAGTGTGGATTATATCAAAATAGTTTTTATCATGACATATTTGACATTTATGTATGTCAATGTGTGCATTTATATCAATAAGCATATATGGACTAGTATTTCTTGGAATTATGTGTATAAACAATTTGTAAGGTTTATCTTTGAAGGATAGTCAAATTTGAAATTTTTGACTTTGGAAATAAACCAGTATTCCTCATCATTTTTTTTCAGTGTTCCCTGAGATATGTCTTGGAAGAATTTTTAAAGAATTTGAAATGTGCTTTCTCTTGATGAAATTTGAAATATTGTTTATGATGCATTTAGAATATATATACATGTTATGAGTATATATTTTGATATAATTATATCTACTGTAAATATTCTTTTGTGGTGAGAAGAAATTTCTGGATTTTTCTCTTTTATTTGTTAATTCTTTTATAAAGTGTTTTTTTTTCCTGCTAATTTTGAAATGAATTGTCTTGAGCCTTTGAGAATGGCCATGGTGTAAAATTATATCTGTTTTCCAAAAAAGTTGGTAATTGGAAAGGGAATTAATGTCTAATTATAACATCACTAGCATAATTTATCAGTGGGAGTGTGTAACTTGGAGTTTCCTTAGAAAATTTCATAAAATAGTCTCTTGGAAATAAATTGTTTTATAGTAAGCTGCTCTACGTATCTCTGTGTGGAGTGAACAACTAGGCCAACACATAGTCATGACTAATTCTTGGGTCTGGTTTTCATTTTTACTGAGGTATGTGTAAGAACTGGATATGCCTCTGCTTTGACAGGCCTTTCCTTGTTGCAACAGATTCTGTAACTTGCTTGTTGGCTGATGCAGCATTTTAGAACTAGGCTGTTGTGCAGTGAGGCCCCAGGCAAAAGCTTTGCTTTTCTCTCCAAATCCAAGCAGAATGACTGCCAGGGTGATTACTCCATAGCATTTTCCAGGTTATTTTGAGAGGGCACGCAGGAGAGCAGAAAGAATATACGAAGGGCAGAACAGGCTTCTGGAAATCAATGGCGTAGAAGGATTTAGTTTATTTTAGAATATGGATAGAGTGGCCGGCGCCGCGGCTCAATAGGCTAATCCTCTGCCTGCGGCGCCGGCACACCGGGTTCTAGTCCCGGTCGGGGCGCTGGATTCTGTCCCGGTTGCCCCTCTTCCAGGCCAGCTCTCTGCTGTGGCCCGGGAGTTCAGTGGAGGATGGCCCAAGTCCTTGGGCCCTGCACCCGCATGGGAGACCAGGAGACGCACCTGGCTCCTGCCTTCGGATCAGCGCAGTGCGCCGACCACAGTGCACCGGCTGCGGCGGTCATTGGAGGGTGAACCAACAGCAAAAAGGAAGACCTTTCTCTCTGTCTCTCTCTCTCATTGTCCACTCTGCCTGTCAAAAAATAAAAATAAAATAAAAGAATATGGATAGGGTAAGGAAATGAATTTAGCTACATCATGCTGAGATTTTATTTATTAAACACACTATTTAAATACACTACTTATTCAAAATTATCTTGGGGCAGGGGTGTTTGGAGCCTGGTAGTTAAGATGCTGAATAAAAAGCCTATGTTCCACATTACAGTTTCCTGGGTTTGATTCCTGACTCCAGCTCATGACTCCAGCTCCCTGCTAATGCAGACCCTGGGAGGTGGCAGCAATGGCTCAAGTATAATTATGTTTCTGCCACCCATGTGGCCACAATCACTGCTCTGTGCTCTGTAGCTCTGTGTGCAGTTTGCCTGGGAATGGAAGCCACTGAATAGCTCAGGGGCCTTGGCCATATTATGAGGGGAGCTTCCATGTGCTCAGGAAGTGTTTATAGATTCTGAACCAGAGAATTGCCCTGTTTCTATTCTGTGGAACTTTGGTATTTTTAAGAAACACTTAGGAAACACTGTGAAATCTTTGTCTTCATCCTGATATTAAATTTAAACCAGGCATGTTTTGGATCCATGTCCTTTTGGGTCTTGAGATGGCTTCTGTTAAGAAAACATGAATTTTTTACTTTATGGGCATTATTAATGTAGCTTAAACTTACATAGGAACCAAAGTAGAAATAAAAAGTATGTAAAGTAGAAACCTGTAGTTTTCTATTTGGTTTGTATTTGAGGCTGCCTGGGTAGGCTTGTGAGTTTTTTGTTTTTTCTAGGGAAAGACAGAGAGAAAGGTCTTCCATCCACTGGTACAGTCCCCAAAAGGCTGCAACAGCCAAACTTGGCCAATCTGAAGCCAGGAGCCAGGAGTTTCTTCCTGGTCTCCCATGTAGGTGCAGGTGCCCAAGTATTTGGGTCATCTTCTACTGCTTTGCCAGGCCATAGCAGAGAGCTGAATTGGAAGAGGAGCAGCTAGGATATGAACCGGCACCCACATGGGATACTGGCGCCACAGGAGAAGGCTTAGCCCACTACGCCATAGTGCCGGGCCCGGCTTGTAGGTTTTAATTGAAAATAAAATAAGAGTGGGTCAAGGAGAGTAGATTGAATTTAATAAGCCAATGTTAAAGCCCAAATTGTTGAAGGCTGGCTGGTTTTGTATGTGTGATTTTTTTTTTTGATATGTGATGCTTCCTTATTATTTAAATAGACTGGTTTGCTGGAATAAAAGCCTTGTTTTTAAAACCCTATTCTAAGCATAAAAACATGTTTAACTAAATGCAATCACCATGTACTCAATTTGCTACCCACTTTGGAGCTGTCTTTCACTAACTTAAGGGAGATTAAACTAGTCCAAAGGTTAAGACAGATATGCTTAAGTGATCTTGCTGTAGCTCCTATACTAATTAAAACAAGTTGAGAAAATAGTTTTGTAAGTACTAGCTTTCCTTTGTGTGTAGAACTGTCTTATGTTTATCTTTAGTAGAGAAAGAAAAACCCTCAAAAATAATAAATATTTGAGAAACCTTATTAAAACCTTTTTAGTTTCCACTTTAAGAATACTTGTGGTTGGGGCTGGCACTGTGGTAGAAGACCTCTCTCTCTCCCTGTAACTCTTTCAAATAAATAAAATAAATCTTTAAAAAAATACTTGTAGTTTAGTGAAGAAATGATACCTAGTGAATTTGAGGTGTGAGTAGGGCCCCAGAGGCTGCGATTAGCTTCTGTGTCCACCCCTTTCCTATTTCCTCATGGCAACCAAAGGGAGGGATCAAGGCTGAAGCAGAGGCTTTGCATGTGACTTGGAGGGCAGTCAGCAGGCAAACCAGGCTGGCATCTAAGTCTGGAGTCCTTGAACATGATTTGAGGAACTGGGGCTTGAGTGTGAGTTTCTGAAAGTGTATTTGATAGGATTGAAGTCCAGTTTTCAGAAAGCTGATCTGAAGATGGTACTTAAACTTTTCTGCCTATGTAGTCCCTGAATGGACTAGGAAAAATAATTGTTCTTGCATATTTTGTCACACCAAGTTTTTTTATTTTAAGATTTGTTATTTATTTGAAAGTCAGAGATACAGACAGAGGGAGAGACAGAGAGATATCTTCCATCTGTTGGTTCACTACCCAGATGACCGCAACAGCCAGCTTTGGGCCAGGAGCCAAGAGCTTCTTCCAGGTCTCCCACGTGTGTGACAGGAACCTAAGTACTTGGGCCATCATCTACTACTTTTCCCAGGTCATTAGCAGGGAGTGAAGCAGCTGGGACATGAACCAGCCTCTGTATGGGACACTGGTATCGCAGCAGTTAATAGCTTACTCACTATGCCACAATGCCAGCCCCGTCACACCCAATTTTAAAAAATAAATATTTATTTTAAAGGCAGAGTTAGAGAGAGAGGGCGAGACAGACAGAGAGAGAAAGAGAGAGAGAGATCTTCGATCCGCTGGTTCACTCCCCAAATGGCCACAATGGTCAGAGCTGGGCCAGTCTGAAGCCAGGAGCCTCTTCTGGATCTCCCATGTGGGTGCAGGAGCTCAAGCACTTGGGCCATCCTCTGCTGCTTTCCCAGACACGTTAGAAGGCAGCTGGATTAGAAGTGGGACAGGTGAGACTCAAACCAGCACCCATGTGCGATGCCGGCATTGCAGGCAGTGGCTTTACCCGCTACACCATGGTGCCTACCCCCCCACTCTTTTTTTTTTTTAAAGATTTTTTTTTTGAAAGCTATAGAGTTATAGAGAGAGGGAAAGATCTTTCATTTGCTAGTTCATTCCTCAGATGGCCATAATAGCCAGCACTGGGCCAGACTGAAGCCAAAAGCCAGAGCTTCATCCGGGTCTCCAAGGTAGGTAGCAGGGCCCAGGTACTTGGGCCATCCTCCACTGCTTTCCCAGGCCATTAGCAGGGAGCTGGATCACTGGATCAGAAGTGGAACAGCCAAGACTTGAACCTGGTACCTATATGGGATGCCTGCATTGAAGGCAGCAGTTACCCTGTACTCCACAACGTTGGCCTACAGCCAGTTTTTAAAGCTTGAAGAGATGCAGAGGATACAATTTCCAGTTTATTTGAAATATTTTAATTTATATGTATTCAAACAGTATAGATTATCATAGTAACTTCATAACCAGTATCATCTGTTTGAAAATAATACAAAATTTACATTTTTAATTTCACTTTTTACTCAGAATTTGATCCCTAAAAAAACAGGGTATTGTCCTGCTTTAAACTCTTTTATGTGTAATCCTGTTCTTCTATAACAAAAAAAAATCTGTAAACTTAAATTTATTTTAAGAATGGCAGAATATGAGCCTCCAGGAAAAATAAAAAGCAGTTTGAACCCTGGTAGAAATTATCAAAATGAACTTGTTCTAAAGTCTGGAAATAAAGCAAAGGCTTGCAGTAATTCTAGGATTGTTTATTCAGGATAAATGACTGAATTGTGGTACAAATGGTGAGCCATGTCCTGTTCCTAGTGTCTCTCCATACCTCCATGGTGACGTAAAAACCAGCAGCCTAGTAGTCACAGGGTAGAGAAGGAATCAGTTTGGAGTTCCCCAAAAGCTGTAGCCCCAGAGAACTGTCACTGTTTGACCTACCTAGAAGTTTGACCTACCTAGAAGCTCCCTGGGAAAGCCTCATTCCCAGGGCATGTCTTTATTTGACCTGGCTCAGAGCTCACAGGTTAGTAAAATCCCTGTTTCTGAGGTGTGTGTTGAAAATAACCAGCAGCAATTGTTAAACTTCGCAGCTGCCTGAGGCAGTGATGCCAGGTGGGCAAACAAGAGGTGATCCAGGAAGCTTACACACACAGTCTTGAGAGAGAGAGCTGTGTGCAAGGAACATTGGAAGCTCTGATAGATGCTTGTGCTCTGGAAGGCTGTGCTCATGGGCCAGGCTGTGTGTGTGGGCAGGACAGTATACTGTGCCCAGGAAAGACCTAAGGAGACTCTGACTCTCATCTCAGGCTGGACCATGGCTAAAACAGCTGCCAACTGCTTGGGTCTTGAGGAAATGGACCCCAGCACACATGGAGACCCTCTGCAGAGGTGAGACGATTACTCCATCAGGGCACTTCAGACAGTCTCTGTCCAGGTGTTAGCTGACCACTCAGCTAACTGAACAGAGACTTCAGTGAATGAATGTGACAAAAAATACAGACTTCACAGACTTAGTCCAAGAAAGTCACTAAGCAAACAACAGAAACAACAGGAAGAGGGACAAATCTTGGAGAGGGAATCTGGTATTCAGAATTGGCACCATGTTAAAGGTTTTCAAAAAAAACTATGAAATAGGAAATATGCTTTATTTTTCCCGTTGACATCCCCTACACTAAGCTCTACTCTGGTCACATAGCAGGTGTTCAGAACATTCCTACAGTTGCCTTGCATTGATTGGCAGCTGGTCAGAATTAAATTATTTTCACAGACCCCATGTGGTTGGGAGGGATCCAGGTATTTGAGCCATCACCTACTACTCCCAGGGTGTGCATCAGCAGGAAGTTGGAATAGGAACTGAGACTGGAATAGAGCTGGAACTGGAACCCAGACAGCCTGATATGGGATACAGGCATCCAGAGCAATGTCCCAACTGCAGTGACAAACATCCATTTCTGACTTCTCTGCTGTGATGATTTAGAGGACTTTGATGTGTCAGATGTAATAAATTGGCATTAAGTTTACTTAACAACAGATGCTGATAAAAAATATACAAATCTGAGCTTGAATCCATAATGTTTGCAGGTGACTAACTTTTACTGAATTGTGATCAATTGTGATATAAAAAAATTCAGGATTGATTGTCAGATATTGTATTGATGTTTAGGGGGAACTGATAATGTTGGTGTCATCCCATCTGTGCAGATTATTGGCAGTGTTTCTTCTTTCTAAATACAGGTAGAGTATCCTTTAGCTGAAATGCTTAGGGCAGAAGTGACTCTAATCTAAATACGCAATTCATTTGTTTCGTATGTACCTTACACATGTAGACTGCAGGTAATTTTATACAATATTGACTGCAGCTCATCATCACATGTTGTCATATGTGGAGTATTCCATTTGTGGCGTCATGTCAGTGCTCAGAAAGTCTCAGATCTTGAAGTATTTGGGATTTCAGATGAATGCTCAGCCTGTACTCACTTGTCTATGTTTTTCTCTATGTTCTCATCATACACTTTGGCTTCATTGTCTGAAACAGAGGTGGAGTAAACCTGCCAGACTGGCAAGCTTCAAAATTATGTGTCACTGCAGATGGGTAAACTCACTGCATTGGGTTTGAGGCCAAAGAGGCACCCTTCTTTGGTTGGCTTTGGAAAGTGAGTGCTCGTAGTTTAGGTACCCATCAAGTACAAGCTAACAGATTTAAAAAAACAAAACAAAACAAAACAAACCTCATTTGAAAGTCAGAAGAGGTGGCAATTTTTTAATTTTTATTTTTTATTTTTTTATTTTATTATTTTTTTGACAGGCAGAGTGGACAGTGAGAGAGAGACAGAGAGAAAGGTCTTCCTTTTTGCCGTTGGTTCACCCTCCAATGGCTGCCATGGCCAGTGCGCTGCGCTGATCTGAAGGCAGGAGCCAGGTGCTTCTCCTGGTCTCCCATGCGGGTGCAGGGCCCAAGCACTTGGGCCATCCTCCACTGCACTCCCGGGCCATAGCAGAGAGCTGGCCTGGAAGAGGGGCAACCAGGACAGAATCCAGCGCCCCAACCGGGTCTAGAACCCGGTGTGCCGGCGCCGCAGGCGGAGGATTAGCCTGTTGAGCCACGGTGCCGGCCGGCTATTTTTTTTAAAAGATTTATTTATTTGAAAGGCAGAGCTATAGACAGGCAGAGAGAGAGAGAGAGAGAGGTCTTCCATCTGCTGGTTCACTCCTCAGATGGCCGCAATGGCTGGAGCTGAGCTGATCTGAAGCCACGAGCTTCCTCCAGGTCACCTATGCAGGTGCAGGGGCCCAAGGATTTGAGCCATCTTCCACTGCTTTCCCAGGCCATAGCAGAGAGCTGGATTGAAAGTGTAGCAGCCGAGACTTAAACCAGTGCCCATTTGAGATGCCGGCATTGTAGGCAATAGAAATTTTTTTTGATTGTTTATACCTTCCTTGTCCCAAAAGTACATGTAATAATACAGCAAGATAAATAATAAATGAGAATAGTAATAATAGGTACAATTTTATTAGGAAAAATTATGAGTGCTCTGAGTCATTACAAGAAGTAGGTCACAAATTTAGCTTTCGGATTTATAGCATGTAGGGAAAAGCGACCAATGGAAGCAGTGGTGTGCTCTGCAGTGTCCATCTGATTAAGTAAAAAACTGACAGTGGGTATTTAACTGAAAGGTTAAGGTTCCTGTGTCCTATGCTGGAATATCTAGGTTCAATTCCTGGATTCAGTTCCTGACTCCAGCTACCCACCCGTGAAGATCCTGTGAAGCAGCAAGTGATGGCTCAAGTAAATGAGTTTCTGCTATCCACGTAGGAGACATTGGCTGCCCTCTCGGCTCCAGCCCTGGCCCAGCCCCAGCTGTTGCAAGCATTTGGGGGTGGGAACTTGCTGTCTGTCTCTCAAAAAAATAAAAAAATAAATAAAAGAGTAAAACAACAAACCAGATGTTGTAAAATACTGAGCAGTGTCCATGACAATATTCTTTAGTAAACAAAGCAAACGTATTAGGCCTGCTGTGATTAAAAACCATCTGTCCAAAAGGATGAATCAGCATGGTCCAGGTAACCAGCTTTCCCTTGGCTTAACCAAGGGATCAATTTTGTCTAGCACAGCAGTGCTACACCCAGATGCCACCAAGGACCTGGCACATGAGTAAATACTGGGTATGGGTTTGAGGTCTGGCTGCCTAGCGAGCGCGTGTTCACCCAAAAAGCTTCTGACTCACATTCCATAACAAAACCCTGGACTGGTTTAAGATGACACACTGCAGGCCAGCTGCCCCATTGGAACTCTGATCTGAAGGAATGTGTAAACACCATCATGTATGAAATGTTTCTTAAAAATTATTTCTCATTTGAGCTCTTGGGATTACTGAACAACCACAATGAGTGAGGGGTTGTGTTGTCCAACAGGTACCTGTGTTGATGACCCATACTGTCAGTTAATCATGTGGTCATATGCTTTGCCTCTGGACAGACAGGGAAGAGATAAAGTTCTTAGTGTTTTCTGCTGAGACCTTTGGGATTCCAGAGATATGAGGAAGGGCTAGTGCTGTTATGGCCTTTGGTCTCCAGATACCATTTTTGGACCTATCAAGAGAGAAGATGCAGATCCAACATTGGGGTCACTGTACTGTAACTTACATGCTAAATGAAAATCACAGATATAAAATATGATTAAGGGATGTTGATTATGACCAAATTTTGAAAATTTGTGCTGACAGGAGAGCATTGACAAGGATAATCAGAATCAGGCTTATTTTTCTAGCAAGGAGAATGCTTTAAAATTGGAATAAAGTACTAAAGAATGACATGAGGCCTCTTCTGGAGTCTTTATAAGTGATTTTTGCTTCTAGGGATTTAATACCATGGCTTTTAATAATAGTTGCTATTAGGCCACATAGAATCATGGATGCCCTAAACAGCACTCTGGCCTCAGAATCAGCCCTTAAGGCATTCAGATCTGGCTAAAAAGCCCATGAGAGCATTTTAGGTATGGAAAGCCAAGACACTGTGGCAAAAAATGACTTACATGAAAGATCTCTGTGAGTAGATCCTGATTTAAAGAAGGGGCCATTCAAAGAAGGAGGTACCTTTTTCTGAAGGGAGGAGAGAACTTCCACTTTGATTATGGCCCTGTATAAATAATGTCGGAATTTGTGGACTCAAAAGGCTTCCATAGCCTTGGCAGCTCATGACAAGAGCCTTGGTTGATCACTGACATCATAAATAAGAGTGTCAGTTGTTAAATCAACAACTGGAGTCACTGTAAACTTGCTCCCCATGTAGGACCTCTGTCCTTAATGAGTTGTACTATGAGAATTAATGGTAAAACTCAAGCAGTACTTTATACTTTGTGTGTCTGTGGGTGCAAACTGTTGAAATCTTTACTTAGTACAGAGTTGATCTTCTGTACATAAAGATAATTAAAAATGAATCTTAATGAAGAATGGGATGGGAGAGGGAGTAGTGAGTAGGAGGTGGGATGGGAGTGGGGGGTGGGAGGGCGGGTATGGGGGAAAGAACCACTATATTCCAAAAGCTGTACCTATGATATTTGTATTTATTAAATAAAAGCTTTATAAAAAATTGCCATTATAGTTTATAATATATATATTAAAATATATATTTTATATAGTTTATTTAAATGATTCCTAGGTGCCCAGGTGCTGATCAGATTGCCTTAATGACTCCTTTATTCCTTATAGCAGCCCTTTGAGATCAGTACTGTTATTTGCACCATTTCACAGGGAGGAAACCAGGTATGGGGTGACTCTGTGATTTGCCACACTTATGACAAATAATGGGGCACAGAGCTGAGAGTCACATTCAGACAGACTGGCTCCAGGTTTGGTGTCCTCATCCCCATGGTCTGATGCTGCTTGCCTTGAGAGGGATGTGCTGTCTGCCAATCAGGGAACGTGTTCCCACATGAGGGGAATGACTGCATGGAAAAAAAGTTAGCAGTGTAGTAAAGTAGTTGTGCAGAAGCCCTAAGTTTGCATTTGGTGCCTGGGTGCAGAAGGGGGGTAGCACTGACGATGAGGAAGTGAGGGTGAGGGCCAGGCTGTGCCCTGACAAGGAAGGCTGGACTGAGTGTAGAAGGCTTTCCCAGCTGCCGCCCCTCAGCTGGGCTGCTTCTCCCTCCCCTGTTCATCTTCCATCAGTGCCTCCACAGTCCTCCACATGGGTGGTATCTCATTTTTCCCTTCGCAAAGCATTTGTTAAATACCTAATAGGATTTTCGCACATGGGGTTTACAAGAGTGACTGTGGCCCAGTCCCTGCTTTCCTGGAGAGCCGGGGATGACTTCAGAAGGCTTTCCTGACCCTTGCCTGCTTGTGATGCTTGCAGCTGTGGTAAGAGGAGTGAAACTTGATCTCAGGTTCACAGAGAGCTGAAAATAGCAGTGCCTGGTCTGTGGGGCTCCTTGGCTGGTGAGAGTGAGTTTGTTGAGGTGTTTGGGTTGCCTGTGTAAATGGCGCCCGCCAGACCCTCCTGTAGTCTTAGGTGAAGGGGCAGGAATGCAGGGTTAGAAGACCAGGGAGACAGACCGTCAGGTGACATAGGCCTGGTTGGTTACCTTGTCCAGTCTTGGACTCCTGGGGATTTTTGTGAAGAATGACATGAACTCTGTTTATTTAACTTGAGCACAAATAGAAGCTGGCTCCTGAATGCTGGATAATGAGCCTGTGAAAACAAGCATTGGAGGATTTACGCATATACTTTTTTTAAGCCATGCTGACTTGTGTGTAAGAGAGCCTGTTTCCGATGGCTTGTTAGGTTGTCATGGTTTATAGTATGGGGCGTTGGTGCAGCAAGCCCTCTCTGATTGTGAGATTCCCCTTTCCCTTCTGTCTCATTAAAGGTGTAGTTGTATCAGAACAACCTGTGTCCTGTTTATACCTTAGTGGGACCATTGTTCTTAAGAATCACACATTTTGTAAACTTAGAACCTCAGGCAGCCTTTGGCTGTTTCTTTAATACAACTTATTTGTTAATAGCCTGATTTTGAATGCTGTTGGTATTTTTTTCTTAGTTACAAAATCTTTTCCTATGCATTTTGATTAATTATGATACTTTGGAAATTGAAAGAGACATGGCATGCATTTTGATTAATTATAATACTTAGGAAATTGAAAGAGACATGGCATGCATTTTGATTAATTATAATACTTAGGAAATTGAAAGAGACATGGCATTATTCATTTATTTACTTAAATTCTGAACACTTATCATACGTTGTGTCCAAAAGATGAGAAGAAGCAGGAAATATATTGGAGCAGGTTGCATTTAGTTGGGGAGCCAAATACACAGGTATGAAGGTATGATAGGGTCACCTAGAAGAATATGCATTTTTATGGAACTTCACAGTGCATAAAGTATTTCAATGCACATGTGAGATGAGTGGGGCAAGAAGTACTAGCCCACTTTACCGGTGAGGTAACTGCTCAGTGTGAAACATTGAGTCGGTAGCAGAACTGGCCCCAGTGTGGACCCTGGAAAGGGAGGTTAATTAGGGAGGGAGGTACGTTGTGAGTATACATAGAGAACAGTGAAATGACTTCCCTGGGGGTTGTGGGAGACACGAGAGCACTGTAGAAGTCCCTTGCTATCTCAAATCTCACTCTTGTCCTCCTCATCTGCCTGCCTCTGAGCCTCACTCTTGGGCTAGAGATGTGTTACGGTGAGAGGTGTCTGTGGCACGTTACTCCATGTTAAACAAGCTCTTGGCTCTGTGTTTGTTTTTGAATCCTAGGCGCAAGGCCATATCAAAGTGACTGACACGTAAATAAGCAGAGAGTTGGGAGGGTAGGTGGCAGGTGAGAACAGCTGTGATCCTACATAGGGCGTGGGCAGAGCTGTGGTACTGCATGTGTGTTCTGTGCATATACTTTCTTTTTTTTTTTTTTTTAAGATTTATTTATTTGAAAGAGTTAGAGAGGTAGAGACACAGAGAGAGGCCTTCCATCTGCTGTGTCACTCCCCAGATGAATGGCCGGAGCTGTGCCGGTCCAAAGCTAGGAGCCAGGAGTGCAGGGACCCAAGGACTTGGGCCATCTTCTACTGTTTTCCCAGGCCATAGCAGAAAGCTGAATTGGAAGAGGAGCAGCCGAGACTAGAACCGGCACCCATATGTGATGCTGGCTCTTCAGTCCAGGGCTTTAACTTGCTGCACCACAGCGCCTGCTCCTGTGCATATACTTTCATTAGCACTCCTAGCAGAATTTACCAATCCTCTTGGCTCCAAAGATAAGGTATATAGGAAGTGCTCTGTCGATTAAATGATATATTTTTTGCTTTTAAGAAAATATATAAATAAGATTTTTCCCTCTTAGTCTGCCTTTCTTTAATGTGAAGAATGTTTTCTAAAGAAATGTCAAGTCAATCTCAGAGTTTATACTTTGAATATTATGAATATGAAGATATTGGTAGGCCATTCTTTGATTTTTATTAGACCTGGGGTTATATTTCAGAGACATTTTTTTCAGTCCTGTGAAGGATTGAAGATAAAAGCAATTGGACCTTATTTAATTGGCTAATTAACATTTTAAAGGACTCTGAAGATCACAGTCCAGGTGACAGAAGCTCTTTTCTGCTTCTTTTCAGTGGGCTTCTATAGGATCATGTCTTTCTCTTTGTCTAGGATTATAACTTTCTCTTCCTTCCATTGTTTTTATCAGTGTCTTGAATGCAAGTTTGTCAGCCCAGGTTTGTCCAAGGCCTGGACCTGGTGGTGCCAGAACCCAAAGATGAATAAGAGGCATCTTCACCTGAGTTATTGCCTGGTGGGGATGACAATGAGGAAGCCAACTGCTGGGGATGCAAGGGGGACAGAGTCCTGTGAGATTGGTGTCTGGAGTGGGTCTTATGTAGGAGGAAGGGGGGTAGGTACCCACTAACCAGGTTCTGTTGTGAGCATGTGTGTGTGTGTGTGTATTCCCATCCTTAGAACAACTATGTAGGGTACATTCTGTTATGATACGAGAAATTCCTTGTCCAAGGGCACATAGCCTATAAATGGTACTGGTAAAGGTACACAGTCTGATGGCAGAGTCAGTTCTGTGAATTGCTATCCAAGGCTGAATGGGGCTCGGACAAAGAGAGTGGCTTGTGGACTCCCAGGGGATAAATAGGGACCCCATAGTGAGGCCCATGGAGTTGGTTTAGGGCCATTTTGCTGAGGCCCTGGAACCTCACACTTCTAGAAAGGGGACTGGTAACATGTGATAGTGATAGCTGATGTTTGCTCAGACTGTGTGATTCCCTCTACCTGTGCTGATGCAGTTGGTGGGACATCATATTAGTCATTCAGTAGGCAGAGGCCAGATTGTTTTTTGAGTAGAGGAATCCCATCGTTCGTTCCTTGTCCTGTGCTTCAAGCTCTCCTGAGATTCTGGCCTTCATGCTCCCAGTTCAGGGACATGGTTAGACTCAGCCTTTGCTGTTTTCTGCCCCTGCCGCCTTCTCTTTCCTTTCCTCTGCCGTTCCACTTTTGCAAAGTTTCCTGGCTAGTTGTCTGTATGCACCAGGCTTATCTGTCCTTCTTGTCATTCAGACTTCTCTCCATCATTGCTCATTCTGGTGAGGACTTTGCAAGCTGAAGCTCCCTACCCACTGGTTTTAACCAGGGATGGTTTTTCTTTTCTTTCTTTCTTTTTTTTTTTTTTTTGACTGGCAGAGTGGATAGTGAGAGAGAGAGACAGAGAGAAAGGTCTTCCTTTTTGCCGTTGGTTCACCCTCCAATGGCCGCTGTGGCCGGCGCATCGCACTGATCCGAAGCCAGGAGCCAAGTGCTTCTCCTGGTCTCCCATGCGGGTGCAGGGCCCAAGCAGTTGGGCCATCCTCCACTGCCTTCCCGGGCCATAGCAGAGAGCTGGCCTGGAAGAGGAGCAACCGGGATAGAATCCGGCGCCCCAACCGGGACTAGAACCCGGTGTGCCGGCGCCGCAAGGCAGAGGATTAGCCTATTAAACCACGGCGCCGGCTTAAGGGATGGTTTTTCAACACGGAGTTTTTGGCAACACTGGAGACATTTTGGTTATCAGTTGAAGGAGGTGGTGCTATGGGCAGCTACAGGGTTGAGGGCAGCAGTGCTGCCACACATCTTAGAGCACTCGGGATGGCTCCTCCCACTGGGAATTACCCAACCCCAAATGTCAGGAGTGCAGAGGTTGAGAAGAGCACTGGTCTTGCCAGGCACTCTGCCACATTTCAGTCCTCTGAGCTTTTCTCTCCTTGGCTGCCTTGACATGATTATCTCCTGACTTTTTCTTACGCTAAATTCGCAGTTCCTTCCTTACCAATCTGTGGAAGATTCCTCCAGCCTTGATTCCAGTCATTGCTTCTTAGGATTCCTCCTCTGGCCTCTCATCTCCACCTGCTCCCTCAGTTCCCAGTGATTTAACCTCCCACTCTGGGCAAGTGACTCCATATCTATAATCTCAGCGCCAGCTCCCTCGAGCTCCATACACAAGCCCTTCCAATTCATAAGCCCAAAACCGTGCAGCCCAGACTCTTCTTCTGGCCACAGCTGCCCTCCCGTTGGCTGTGAGCACCACACATCAAGCAGTCCGACATTGCTCCTGGAGCAGGTGTCATTCTCAACTCATTACTACAGCCCTCTCTCTCTGGCCTCCCAGCCCCCAGTCTCCTCGCACTGCCCCGGTGGACTCTGTGTGTGTGTGTGTATTTCTAAAATAATTTGAGGCTAACAGTCTTTCTTCTGCTTCTAATGCAAAAACAGGCTAAATTGCCGAGCATGGCTTGTGGAACCTTGTCGATTAAGCCCAGTGGTTCCTCACTGGGAGGAGTACTGCTCTCCAAAGCAACCTTTTGCATATATATATATATATATATTATCATGATGGGGAGTGAGGGTCACAAACAGTGCTCACAGCCCGGTGATGCTGACTTCCTGCAATGCCCCAGATCATCCCATGCCATAAGGAACTGTCCAGATGCCAATAGTGCCCTCCTTAAAGGAAGGCATATTGGATTTTTGGCTTTGGCCTGGAGAAGTGAAGGAACAAATTGTGAGTTCCAGGGAGTACTTATTTTGGGGAGTAGGAAGCAAGAGAGGAACTGAATGGTAATAAAACAGCACAGAAACGTAGGGAAGAATTTAAAGGGAGTAGTGAATTGCCCATGCATTAAAAAATCATAGATATGCAGACACTGAGTGGGGAAGGCTGCCTGTTGTGTTACTCTGTGTGGTACCATCTCATCCCAGGCATAAATCACACTCAGCCCCTGCTGTGCACCACCAGCAGTCTCCTGTTCTGTCTCCTTCATTGGTGGACCCAGAGCCTGCCCTGTTCGTTCCTGCACTGCCAGGTTCTTGGGTTCTCAGGGTGACACACACTGGTTAGTTTTGCCATCTCTGCTTAGGCCTCCAGGTACCTCACTACCCAGCTTTCTCTACAAATAAAAATGTCTCAAGTTGTATCATAGATTTAGCTAATGACAGGAACAACAGCAACAAGAGGTGTAAACATTCACATGACAGGTACTGTGCTAAACTGCTTACCAGCATGACTTCTTTAACCTCACAGAAACCTCGATAGTAACTGCCTTGATTGCACTCATTTGTAGCTGAGGAAATTGAGGACTAAACAGATGAAGTGACCAGTAGTATTCCATGGAACTCAGAATTAGGCGTTTTTAATTTTTTTCTCTTTCATTAAAAAATAGTTTTTAGTTTAGGTTCATAGCAAAATTGAGAGTTCCCATATGCCCCCTGCCTCCACACATGCATAGTCTGCTATTATCAATATTCTCCACTGTGAGATACATTTGTTGCAATCAGTGACCTGACACTGACACATCCTATCACCCAGTTCTGAGATTACCTAAGGGCTCACTCTTGGTGTTGCACATTCTGTGGATTTTGACTAAGGAATAATCAGTGACATGCATCCACGCCACAGAGTCACATAGAATAGTTTCACTGCCCTAGAAATCTTCTGTGCACCCCCTGTTCATCCCACTGTACCCCAGGCAACTGCTGATCTTCTTAAGTCTCTATCACATGTCTTTTTGACATTTAAAACAATTAAGTTCTAGCTCAGATGCTCAGATTTTGTTGCGCAATCGCAGGAATCACAGAGTTCTGATCTCTCTCTAAGTCATGTTTACTTCTTAAGAAATGGATTCTGCTTTGTGCCACTGAATTTTCCTTCCTTTCTGAGAACTTGTCTGGCTTTTGGGATTCTGTGTTGGGGACATGTGCTTAAGACAGGGTGGAAATATTTGCTCCTTGTTCCCGCTTTCTGTCCTGATAGCCTTGGGAGAATTCTGGGCTTTTTGCCTTCACAGCCTGGCAGTGGGATTTTGTGTAGACCAGTGATAAGTTTGACCAGATGTCCCTGCCATGAGGTATCCGACCATTTCAGAAGAGAATTGAGGAGGAGCCTTGTCTGTTTGCTGGCTTCTGTCTGGGATTCAGCCCAGCCTGAAGCCCATGACTAAGGGCCTCAAGGACCTTCTGGGAGATCCACCAGAACCTATTGAAGTAGCTTCTTCACGTGGTTTCTTACTTCACTGGAGTGATTTGTGTTTAAGGGAACTTGGGAATGGCCTGTTGCTATCCCCTTGTGTTAGGAAACCTTATACCACACTGTGTTGAAAAATCTAATTGTACTGTGAGGGATGTGTAGTTTTTAGAAGCTCATTGGTGTGTTTTTCAGCAGGTAAAAAATACCAGGAAATAAATTCCCTTGGCACAGCATTGTATCAGAAGAAAATGGTACATGTTTTCTGATCGGCTCTGGTATCTATTCCAGTGGTGGAAATGTTGCCCCAGGCATGAGCGAACCCGTGGATCCACAGCTTTGCCCTTGAATGTGTACATTAAATCTCCGTTTCTGTTCCTCCTCCAGAGGCTCCTTGTGCCACGCCCCTGATCTGCAGCTTCGGGAGGCCGGTGGACCTGGAGAAGGATGACTATCAGAAGGTGGTGTGCAACAGCGAGCACTGCCCATGCAGCACCTGGATGCACCTGCAGTGCTTCTACGAGTGGGAGAGCAGCATCCTGGTGCAGTTCAACTGCATCGGCCGGGCCCGCAGCTGGAACGAGAAGCAGTGCCGCCAGAACATGTGGACCAAGAAAGGCTATGACCTGGCCTTCCGCTTCTGCTCCTGCCGCTGCGGCCAAGGCCACTTAAAGAAGGACACAGACTGGTACCAGGTGAAGAGGATGCAAGAAGAGAAGAAGAAGAAGTCTGGCTCAGAGAAGAACACAGGGAGGCCACCAGGGGAGGCTGGGGATGAGGCTAAAAAGTGCAGGCCCCCAAACAAGCCTCAGAAAGGCCTGAACCACGACCTCCCCCGGCGGCATTCCATGGACCGGCAGAACTCCCAGGAGAAAGCCATCGGTGCCACGGCCTACGGTGCCCGCTCCCCTTGTGGCTCCCCTGGGCAGTCACCACCCACAGGCTATTCCATCCTCTCTCCCGCCCACTTCAGCGGCCCCCGCTCCTCGAGGTACCTTGGGGAGTTCTTAAAGAATGCCATCCATCTTGAGCCTCACAAAAAGGCCATGGCAGGGGGACACGTGTTCAGAAACTCACACTTTGACTACAGTCCGGCTGGGTTGGCGGTTCACAGAGGGGGCCACTTCGACACGCCTGTGCAGTTCCTGCGGCGGCTGGACCTCTCTGAGCTCCTCGCTCACATCCCCCGGCACAAGCTGAACACTTTCCATGTGCGGATGGAAGACGATGCCCAAGTGGGCCAGGGCGAGGATCTGCGGAAGTTCATCCTCGCGGCCCTCAGTGCCAGCCACAGAAACGTCGTCAACTGTGCCCTGTGCCACCGGGCGCTCCCAGTGTTCGAACAGTTCCCACTGGTGGACGGGACTCTGTTCCTAAGCCCCTCGAGACACGATGAGATTGAATACGATGTTCCTTGTCACCTTCAAGGTATAGGTGTTCATTCACCTTGCCTGCTTTCTGTTGGTTAAAATTCAAAAAGAGGAAATGCTGTTCGGTCTTCGTTTGAACTGGTGATGTTTTTTGTTCTAGTCAGGTGGTAGGTGACGTTTGAATATTTCCGCTTCACCCGGGAGGCAGTGGTGGTAGTTTTACTCTGATGTCACTGTACCAAGCAGACTTTTCTTGTTGGGTAATTTTCTGTGTTCTTTCTGTCTGACTTGAAGAAAGAATTAGTTTTTCATAAGTGGGAGGAAGCTTAGAGAGGGAATTGTGTAATTGTCATTTGCTGTGAAATAGCTGTCTTTGAAGCCTGTTCTAATATGCAAAGCAAGCTGTGTATTTCCCTTAATCCTGGTAAATATAACTTTGAGGGATGGTAGAGGTCAGAAAAGGCCAAGGCAGTTTTAGATTAAGTTAATTTTGAAGTGACAGAAGATAAGGCTGTCTTGACAGCAGCAAAAGGAACCTAGAGGAGAATTGAACACCTAAGACGTGGCTGTGGCGGGGAGGGGTGATGGGGAAAGCTCACTGCTACGGATGACACACCAGGATGTGGGTCCCTCTCAACCATGGATGAACCATAGGGCTGGTGAGTGCAAGGAGAAAATCTGTCCGTTGGTGTGAAACTGCTGAATGTGCCCATAAAGGGGAGATGCATGACATGCAACATGGGTGGAGCTTTAAAAGCCTGCAGTGAAAACGATACAGCCCCACCTGCCTTCTGCCCACTGGCTCCTGCTGTCTCAGTCCCCAGAGATAGACACTTTCAGATCTTAACTGATTCTTCAAGTTTTTAATGTCCTAGTTTTAAAGATTGCTTCTTCATTCTGCAGTCTGAGCTGTTATCTGTTGACTTCCAAGGGGATGGCTAGGTATCCTCTTTTCCTTTTTCTCAGGATACTATATCCCAATTCCTGATTAAATCCTCAATGTTTCTACTGTTGTTAGTAAATATTTAGTGTTGAGGCAAGTGATTCCAGTTACAGAATGCAGTATATTCTAGGACACCTTTTGTTTTTGTTAAAGAGTATTGCTTTGTTTCCTTTGTGGTTTTTTTTTAAAGCATTTTGACTAGTTTTTCTCACTCTCCAGCAACTTTGTTTGTTTATTTTCCCCAGAAACCTTTTATTTAAGGTATACAGACTTCATGCATTTCATAAATACAACTTTAGAAACACAGTGATTCTTTCCACTCGCACTCCCACTCTTCTTCCTCCTCCCTTTCCTATTCCCATTCTTATTTTTTACTAAGATCTATTTTCAGTTAACTTTATACACATAAGATTAATTCTATACTAAATAAAGAGTTCAACAAATAGTATGAGAAAAAAAGTGTTCCTCCACAATCAAGACAAGTTCCAGCCACTTTGCAAACCAACTTTCTAAAACATTTCCATAGGAGTGAGTGTCTGGCCTAATGGTTATGATGCAGATTAGGGTGCCAGTGTCCCGTATGGGACTACCTGGGTTCAATACCAAGATCTGGCTCTTGCACCCAGCTTCCTGTAAGTGCAGATGTAGAGGAAGCAATGATGACTCAAGTCTCTCTCTTTCTCTCTGTCTTAAGTAAATAAATTTTAAATAATAAAGATAACTATTTCCACATTTCTGCCAGATTTTTTAAAAATCATTTTTCTTTTCTTTCTTTCTTTCTTTCTTTTTTCTTTTTTTTTTTTTTTGACAGGCAGAGTGGACAGTGAGAGAGAGAGACAGAGAGAAAGGTCTTCCTTTTTGCCGTTGGTTCACCCTCCAATGGCCGCCACGGCTGGCGGCGCACCACGCTGATCCGAAGGCAGGAGCCAGGTGCTTCTCCTGGTCTCCCATGGGGTGCAGGGCCCAAGCACTTGGGCCATCCTCCACTGCCTTCCTGGGCCATAGCAGAGAGCTGGCCTGGAAGAGGGGCAACCGGGACAGAATCTGGTGCCCCGACCGGGACTAGAACCCGGTGTGCCGGCGCCGCAAGGCAGAGGATTAGCCTGTTGAGCCACGGCGCCGGCCTAAAATTATTTTTCTAAAAATATTCTTCATGGTGCCTTTCATTCAGCTGCTTCTTTTGGTTCTGTTACACTAAGGACCTTCCATATTGGATATGAGGCCATTTCAAAAATATTTGTTGGAAATGTAATTAAAAATATGAGTTTATTTTGGTACAAAAAGTTTTTTGAAATTCATGCATAATGTCTTTGTACTATGCCTTTTCTACATAGTGAAAAAATGTTTTGTACTCATATTTCTAATTTCATTTTCCATGAATTTTTAAAAAAAGATTTATTTATTTGTAAGAGTTTCAGAAAGAGGGAGAGACAGAGAGAGATCTTCCATCTGCTCGTTCACTCCTTAAACGGCTGCAGTGGCTGGAGCTGGGCTGATCCAAAGTCAGGAGCCAGGAGCTTCTTCCGGGTCTCCCAGATGGTTGCAGGAGCCCAAACACTTGGGCCATCTGTTGCTTCTTTCCCAGGCCATAGCAGAGAGCTGGATCAGAAGAGGAGCAGCCAATACTAGAAACAGCATCCATATGGGATGCTGGCGCCACAGAGGCTTAACCTACTGTGCCATAGCACCAGCTCCCCCCCGCCCCCAAGAACTTTTTAAATTACTCTTGTAACTGTCCTTCTAGGAAACATTTTTTTTTTCTGTTTTAAAATATCATTTCTTAGATGTGATATGTTCTTTTTTCTTGGTTTATTCCCTCAGTGTGTTAGGAGACATCCCCTAGGAGCTTTCTGAGATAAGGAGCATGGGGATAGATGATTTGAGACTCTGAAAATCTTAAAATAGATTGATTCTATCTTTACACTTGCTGAGCTGGGTTTAGGCTTCTAAATTAGAAGTGTTTCCTCTATGTCTTTACTGCCTGCTGTCTTAACATGTTCCTATTGAGAAGTATAATATTATATCCCTGGTACTCTGAAATCCCACCAAGATTGAGTCCTTCTCCCTTGCTCCATCTGCATTCATTGTGCAGTGTACTCTCTTGGCCTTTTGACTTTATAAACTTTGAGTCTTACGTTTAGAGAAATTTTCTTTTGTGTTCCTTGATAATTTTTAAACAAAATTTCAGTGGGACTTCTGTTAATCAGGTATTAGACTGCTTAGGTTACTGCTTTTTTGTGTATGTTGGTTGTAGGGGGGAATAGAAGAACTCTTTATTATATAAAAATATGCTTGGTTCTGCTGTTCATCTGTTTATCTTCTGCTTTCTGGGAGATTTCGTTGAGTTGATTTTATATATATATATGTTATATATATATATATCTGCATTTTTACTGAGTTTAAAATATTCTTTTCTCATATTTTTAATGTCCGCGTTCTTGTTTCATGGATGTAATTCTTGGATGTAATTTCATGGATATATAATTTCTTATTCTATCTTTCTGAGCAAACAAATGAAGTCTCATTTGTTTTGACAGTTTTGCTTTTGATGTAAAGCAGAGCCCTCCACGGTGTTGTGGTTTAGAACAGTGATGATTTGAGAACTTGCCGCAGTTCGTGGGTTGGTTGGCTAGGACAAGCTGTCTCACATGTCTGGTGGTCGGCAGACCATTTGGCTGTGGGGGACTCAGCTGGAATGGTTGGTGCATGTCCCATGTGGTCTTTCACCTTCCAGAGGCTGGCTTGTGCTTTCCTACATGGCAGTTTCAGGACAGCGTTCGCAAGGGTGAGAGTGGAGGTTCCGGGGTCTCGCTCTGGAGGCTTGCATCTGAGACTTGAGTCGCATCATTTCTTTTTTTTTTTTTTTTTTTTTTGACAGGCAGAGTGGACAGTGAGAGAGAGAGACAGAGAGAAAGGTCTTCCTTTTGCCGTTGGTTCACCCTCCAATGGCTGCCGCGGCCGGCGCACCGCGCTGATCCGAAGCCAGGAACCAGGTGTTTCTCCTGGTCTCCCATGTGGGTGCAGGGCCCAAGCACTTGGGCCATCCTCCACTGCACTCCCGGGCCATAGCAGAGAGCTGGCCTGGAAGAGGGGCAACCAGGACAGAATCTGGCGCCCCGACCGGGACTAGAACCCGGTGTGCTAGCGCCGCAGGCGAAGGATTAGCCTATTGAGCCGCAGCGCTGGCCTCGCATCATTTCTGTCACATTTTGTTTATTGACTACGTTGTTCAGCCAGCCTGGATTCAGAGGATGTTTTGCTTCTTGATGGCAGGAGTTGTATGGACTTTGTGCTGGTCTGTAATTTACTGTTGTCCAGTTCCATAGCTACACCATTTGCCATTCCTCCATTCACTTTCTGATCTCATGTATTTTTGGTTCAGGTTGTAGGTGCCTTATTGTTTCATAGAAGATGGAGTTTGTGTTTTTGTGTTTTGCTCTTTATCCTGTTGTGGTTTTTTTAGAGGAAGTGGGTGGAGACACTTGAGCCTTTCTTTTTGAAGATGCATGTGGGTACATGAGTACAGGGCACAAGAGAGTACTATTTTTTTTTTTTAAGAATTATTTTGTTTATTGGAAAGGCAGAATTACAGAGAGAGATGAGAGACAGAGAGAGAGAGAAGTCTTTCATCCACTGGTTTACTTCCCAGGTGGCCTCAATGGCTGGGCCTAAGCCAGGTCAAAGCCAGGAGCCAGGAACTTCTTCCAGATCTTCCACGTGAGTGCAGGGACCCAAGCACTTGAGCCATCCTCTGAGGCTTTCCCAGGCCATTATGAGGGAGCTGGATTGGAAATGGAACAGCCAAGACTTGAACTGGTGCCCCATATGGGATACTGGCCTTGCAGTCAGCAGCTTAACCTGCTGCACCACAATTCTAGCACCTAGTAGCATTCTTTTTCTATTCACAATGGACAGATTGTTCTGATGTAATCCATTTCTCAATTGACCAAACTTAAGGATTTCACACATGTGCTGGGTACTTGTAGTCCTTATCATAGATATATGATATTATAGAAGATGCTTTTATAAAATGGAACTTTCTTCCCTAGACTCTAAGGCTGTAGTTCCATATGTGAAACTAGTAGTACTGGATATTGTGTTCATGAAGTGTCCTACAATTTTCATGGAAGAAAGGACCACCTTGGCCTGGTTGGTCAAAATAGGCAGCATGAAAGCAGAAGTCCAAAAGGGGGCTGGATTTTGATAAGCTGAGGGGCTGGCTGTGTCAGCTGTTTGTGGATAAGGAGAGCAAGTAATGTGGTTAAAAAAGGAAAAAGAAGAGGTTGTGATCAAGAGATAAAAAGAGTACCAGTTGGTTGGAGCTGGGGTGTTCCAGAGAAGAAGTGAGTAGGACAGGTGGGGAACAGAGTGTGGTGCCCTTCAAGAGCTTAGCCGTGTTTTTTATGAATCTGAACTGCTGGGCTTTCAACGTTGTAAAAAGCCTACAGTAATAAAGGGGGCCGGTTATTTGAAAGGGGTAGGTTCTAGAGACAGAGCTGAAACTTTGTCTCACAAGATGAAAGGTGAGAGGCTGCTGGGCGTGTGAATGAGTGGGCGTTGAAAGGAGTGGATCTCTGCGAGACATGATCCTGAGGAAAATTAGAGCTCTGGGGACACCTTGACCATAGAGGACACAGAGTACTGACTGGCTCTAGGCCAGAGGGGTTGAGAAGGTTGGGGAAAGGACCTGATGTTAGGGGGAAGAAGATGAGGGCGTTTGTCGATGTCTAACAAGCACTGCGTTTTAGAAAGAAGCAGTTGGGATGGCCTCTGGGAAGCTTCTTTTGTAACGGTGGTGGATAAAAGCTAAAGGTTCAGAGCCTTGGATGTGGAAATAAAAGAAAAGGGTTCTGACAGAGCGCAGGACTGAATCTTGAGGACATTCCAGAAGTGGATAAAGAGGTGACAATTATGCCTGAGTACAGTGTGTGTGTGTGTGTGTGTGTGTAAATATGTGAACAAAAGTAGCTGATGGGTGTGTTGGGTGTGCCCTACAAAGGCACGGAGAAGCTGAACTGTCAGTTATAAAATCTGTAGATCAAGGTGTGTGATCAGGATTAGTGTCAGCCACAAGGGAGGCCTTGATCATGTGCCAGTGTTTTATTGCTGCACATTGGAGAAGACGGGGCGATCTTCCCTATGGCAAGCTCAAGAAAATCGTTTTTTTTTGCGTCGCAGAGTGCCAGCAGAGTTTCTGGGCCATAGGTTGCCACAGTTTTCAGTTGATGACGTGGCTGCTCAAAGACTGACCCTCAGTGGTGGGCCCCGTGGATTATTCCCTGGCCTTCTCCCTCCCCTCCCTGCTCTCCCCTGATTCCGCCGCAGCCCCGGCAATCAGATGCTTTCTCTGAGAAAGTGCTTTGTTTGGTTTTAATAATTTATTAAAACTGGTTTAATTAGGAGGTTCTTACTGGGCTCCTTTACCACTTTGAACCACAGGCAGTTGATTTCTCAGGAACCTGCTTCTTGTTTGTATTCACTAAGGAAAGCCTATGCTAGGGTTTAGACATTTGAAATTCTCAGGAGTTAGGACATGTTTAATGGCAACAGAAAACAAATCCCAGGACTCAGTTTAGGCAAAGCTTGCCTGTAGGGTAAGTGTCAGACAGACCTAAATTTGAGTCTGGATTTGGCTACTTGCTGTTTTTGCCAGCTACTTGCTGTCTTTGCCATACTTCATAGCATTGCTGTGAGGGTTAAATAAATGGTAGCACACAGAGCTTGCAGCACAGCGCAGATCCTTGGTCAGTGCTCGGTAGCCGAGGTCGCATGTGATGCGTATCATCATGGTAATTTTCTTCTTTTCTTCGACATCTGACTTCTTTGTCTTCCTTCCCTCCCCCTGCCAAGCAGCCTGTGTACCTTTGAGTGTTTGAGAACAGCAGTGAGCGGGCCTAGGAGGGAGCCCGGAAGCAAAGTGTTTTCCAGTGGTGGGCTTGGTATGTGAGACCTTTTCATTGTCAGTGTCTTAGAGCACAGGTAGCCAGTCCTGCAAGAAACTCTCATTACCCTCCCATTTTTGGCAGAGAGGCCCCCAAGGTTATAACATCTTTGGCCATCAGTGTGCCTTATTAGCATTAAGGTGCTAATAAATAATATAGGGATGAGGCGATGACTTTGTAAAGCCCAAGAAATAATAAAATGTTAATTCCCTTTTAAAAAACCAAGTTGTGTGATGTAATTCTGTTTCCTAAATTAGATGTGGTGATAGCAGAACAATTTTGGGGACAAGGATAGTTAACATAGTAATTTTGGCTGTGGTGTAATTCTGGGCTATCAATGCTAAGACAGACTTTTTACTCTTTCTGGATGGGACTTGTCAATGGGAGGGTACCCGTGATAATATCAGTGTCATTGGCCACTCTGTATGTTACACAGAGGCTTCTGAGCAGGAAGTCCTGGTTTTGAGCTTTTGGGGCTTTATTTAAATTTGGATGGACACGCTATGTAAACCCAGCAGCAATTTTTGGAAACGTGAATTGAAGCAAGCTTGAACCTACACGTCTTGTTGCCAGTAGTGTGAGTCATCTTTAATCTAAAAGGACTGCTTTGGAATGTACAAGAAGCATCATCGGCTTTCTATATTTATATGAATGATAAAATATTTGCTTATAATTGGTAGATAAGGCTTAAAAAAAAAATCTCCTCTGGAGATAGACTGATTCTGTGATGGCCACTCTCAGCCATTTGTGTTCTGTGCACAGGGAGACTCATGCACCTGTACGCAGTGTGCGTGGACTGCCTGGAAGGAGTTCACAAGATCATCTGCATCAAGTGTAAGTCGCGGTGGGACGGCAGCTGGCACCAGCTGGGCACCATGTACACCTACGACATCCTGGCGGCCTCTCCCTGCTGTCAGGTTGGTATTGATTCCTCTGCAGGAGTAGCGGGGTGATAGTAGGCTTCTGTCTTCAAGTGAACTTAGTGGAGTTAGAGGCTTCCCTTGGGCTCGGAGAAGATGCTTCCAAAAGAAGAAATGCGGTTGTGATGCTCCCCTAGAGTCCAGCAGTGACCGCTGATTTATACTACATTGTAATGTGGCCATTTGGTGGAATCCCAGTCAGTCATTAAAAGGGATATCATAGAACAAATACATAATTATATGGGAAGTAGTTCTCATATATGAGGGTACCTCAAGGAGTTTATGGAAAATGGAATGGAAAGCAATTCATTTTAGTTCAGAAAATTTTGAAATCCATGCATAGATTTTTCATAATGCACATTTTTTGTGAACTTTTTGAAGTCCCCTGTGAAGTCAGAAAAGCAGGTTATAAAATGGTATAATACTCTGGTTCTGTTTTTAGATAAGTAAGCATGAAAAGGGATCTGCTTACCTCTTACCAGGTGGTTACATTATGGTCTGGGTGGTGGCGTGCTGAGTGGTTTCTTTACTTTTCTTTTTCTCACTTAGTCTTTCCTATAATTAGCTTGTACTGAATTTCTGATAAAAAGCTTTCACTTCCTTTAAGAGGTAGGAATTCCCTATGGCTTCCTTTCTGTGGGATAGTGCAGTTACCCAGGACGTGCCTGCCTTGTAAGATGCTTGAAGTTGGCATGAAAGATGTGTAGTTTTTAAAGCACTGCTTAGAAGCTAAGAGAACATCTGAGATTTAGCTGTCAGGGAAAAGGGGAGCATTCACATAGGAAGACATGTTACGTAATCCGTGGAACATGGGAGGGACAAAGTCGTGGAAATATGTTGGTTCATTTTCAAGTGCTTAGGGAAAAAAAGAATTTATTTCTTTGATCCTTGTGGGTAGAGAAGAAATTTTCATTTGCTGTATAGTGTCTGAGCCTGATTTTTAATACAAATAACTGATATATACTTTATTTTTATTTTATTTTTATTTTTTTTTTAACATTTTTTTTTTTATTATTATTTTTGACAGGCAGAGTGGACAGTGAGAGAGAGACAGAGAGAAAGGTCTTCCTTTGCCGTTGGTTCACCCTCCAATGGCCGCCGCGGTAGCGCGCTGCGGCCGGCGCACCGCGCTGATCCGATGGCAGGAGCCAGGTGCTTCTCCTGGTCTCCCATGGGGTGCAGGGCCCAAGCACTTGGGCCATCCTCCACTGCACTCCCTGGCCACAGCAGAGAGCTGGCCTGGAAGAGGGGCAACCGGGACAGGATCGGTGCCCCGACCGGGACTAGAACCCGGTGTGCCGGCGCCGCAAGGCGGAGGATTAGCCTAGTGAGCCACGGCGCCGGCCTATTTTTATTTTTTTAAAGATTTATTTATTTACTTGGAAATCAGAGTTACACAGAGAGAGAAGGAGAGGCAGAGGGAGAGAGAGAGGTCTTCCATCTACTGGTTCATTCCCCAGTTGGCTGCAACAGCCAGAACTGGGCCAATCCAAAGCCAGGAGCCAGCAGCTTCTTCTGGGTCTCCCATGTGGGTTCAGGGGCCCAAGGACTTGGGCCATCTTCTACTGTTTTCTCAGGCTGTAGCAGAGAACTGGATCAGAAGAGGAGCAACTGGGACTGAAACTGACTCCTATATGGGATGCCGGCACTGCAGGAGACGGCTTTACCTACTATGCCATAGCACCGGCCCCTGATACATACTTTATTAGTTATTATATGCCTTTCATCTTTAGCATTTATGGTTTGATTTTTTTCAAAGAGATTATTCCCTGTATTATTAGCTTATTCAGAAGATGGCCATGTCTGTTGAATGGAAATGTTGCCATAGTCAGTAATTTGAGCTTTTTTTGGTCAATACCAGTATTGCTCAGAAGAGCAGTTTTGTTGAGAGATTTAAATGACTATCCATAGCCTGTCCTTTGCTTTTGGAGAGGCTTGATCAACTTTATGCTATTCTAATGCATCAACTGCACTTCCCATTGTTTAAGCCTATCTTGGAAATGAGATACTACACTCCTTTAGTTACTCCCTGTGGCATTTTATGACAGTTATTGTGCCTTAATATCAGCTCTTGAGACCTCGAGAAATCAAAGGAAGTAGCTCCTTTTTTGCACACCACAGAGTTATCTGTTTAACTTGAAGAAATAGGAAAGAAAATAATATTTGGGCCTATTCACTCACAGAATTTGCACACTGCAAAGGAGGCCTCGGAAATTTGAATGGTTTATCCAGTTGTGTACAAATTGTGTCATAGCTGTGAACACAACCTGTAATTCCCATTCTGGTGTTCCTTTTAGTATGCCACTGAATGATAGTGGGATTATTTCTGTATCTTCAGGGAGAAAAGCGGAAGGGCGTCCGGCCACATCCAGCCAGCTGGTACTAACTATGCTCATTTTGTCCTTAAAAAGGATAAGGCCAGACTTTTATTTTCTGAAATGGAAAACATGTTTGACTACTGGGGTTTTTGCTTTTTGTTTTTTGCTTTTTTTTTTTTTTTTTTTTTTTTTTGTCAGTTGACAGTGTTCACTGTGAGGATACAAGGGTTGGACTTTGCTAAGGAACTAGCAGAAGTCTTCCAATACAGCTGACCCAGAAATAAGCAGTAACTAGTTACTGGTTACAGTGACGGGTTACAGAGGTTTGCTTGGACTTTCATGTTTCATGTTCTGAGCGATGAAGTAAGGAAAGGGAAGGTAATCTAAGGTTACTGGAGGGGGATTTGTGTAGAGGCTGAGAGTGGGCTGCGGGCAGCTGCTTTGGTTCCAGGCCCAGCTTTTCTGCTGTCTACCCCTGCGACCCCGGACATAGTACTTTATCCCAGCGCACCTCAATTTCATCATCTGAAATTCACAGGATACTGCTTGCCTCATAGGAGGGTTTGAGATTATACTTTTAAATTACATTTTAGAATGAGTCCAGAATGTGATGCTGTTTTCTTATGATTTCTGGTTGTTCGCTGAAGTCCTGGACCACTGCTGAAAGGCTCCAGGATTGTGTTGTCAGAAAGGCCCCGGCATAGATGCATTGGGTGTGCTGGTAGGTTCCAGAAGCCTCAGGATAAACATACCACTATTCCTGGGATGCCAATTTTACTTGAGTATTTCAGAAAAAATTTTACCTTTACATCAAAGAAACCACAAATGTATTGAGTAGACTGAAGGGTGTATATCAATTTTTGAAATAAACCCAGAATCTTTAGAGAAGTTCCATGCCAGTTGCAGTGTGATAAGTCAGCTTTAGCCACTCTCTGAAAATCCAGGGGGCAAGGGCGAGGGCGAGCATGGTGGCGCAGCAGGTTAAGCCACCACATCCCATACTGTAGTGCCGCATACGGATGGGAGATACCTATCCGTCTGTCTCTCACTCACTCTCTTGCTCTGCTTTTTGAGGAAATGAAAAAAATCCAGGAAATAGGAGGTTCTTGTTGTTAAGGGATCTGTAGTGGAGAGGTTTAGGACTACTAGTTTAGGATTTTCTTTTTGCTGGTAGGTGAGAGGATTAGCAGCACTGCATGTCAAGAGAGAAACAGAGTCATTAATCTTGCAGATTGAGGATGAATGTTAGAACACATGTCTTATGCTTTGTACATCTAGTTTTTGGTAAGAGAAGAAATCCTTTACCAAACCCTTGATCACTTTCCCAGCATTTTCACTTGGCTGACTTTGTGCCTCTGTTTCCCGCAGGCCCGCCTGAACTGCAAGCACTGTGGGAAGCCCGTGATCGACGTGCGGATCGGGATGCAGTACTTCTCCGAGTACAGCAACGTCCAGCAGTGTCCACACTGTGGGAACCTGGACTACCATTTCGTGAAGCCATTTTCCTCCTTCAAAGTCCTTGAAGCTTATTGATGAAAGCTTTGCTTTAGTAGTAGCTATTTTATTGGTTTATTACTTTACTACATATCTTTTCTAGGGTGCCATTCTGTGACATCAGTTTTTTTTTCTAATTTGAGGGAGAGTTAACGTTGTGTATGTGTGTCCCTGGAATTGGGGCTGCCACTTGCCCTGTCTTGATTCCGAGTGCTGTTGTGTGTTTGTGAACGGCGCACAGGTGGGCGAGCCTGTGAGTTCGGGTGGGGATTCACTCACTGAGTCTCTGATGCAGCTTTATGGTGACGGGGAAGATGGGAAAGAGTTAGGAAAGGGATTATGTGACTAAACTAAAAGCGTGGTGGGGGTTGGGAGGGAACTATTATTAAAATGCTAACTTTCCTAAGATCCACTGCTAGGTCTTCCCAGGGTCTTGGGAGCAGTCAGTATGTGACAGGTGAGTGTCAGTCCATGCCGGAGAGCTTGGGGTGTGATAGCATGTCTTGGGGCGTCCTGCAGCTGTCCTTGGGTGCAGTTTACTGCTACCCACAGAGGGTTCCAAAGTGGACACGAGCACTCTCTTCCACTGCTGTAAATTAGATTTTTCATACTGAAAGTAATATCCAAATTATAAGACATATGAAAGCTATTGGTATTGCAAGTGTTGTTGAGTAAGCTGACCTACAACAGAACACACATGAAGTGAATTTGCAAATGAGGCACACTGATTCAAGGGGGCACAAAAGTAGAAATTGGTCGGTTGAATTATGTGTTTGAAGTTGGTCACAGAGCTTCTAAGGAGAACCCATGAATAGTATGATGTGGGTGGTGGTGATTTACAGTTTGTTCTGTTGGAGTGCCATTGTGGGGGGGGGGGGGGGGGAGCAGAGCCTTCTCACAGGTGAATCTCTCAACCGCACAGACACAGTCACTGCTGCCCTGCTCTTCCTCCAAATTGCCTATGGCCACATTTAACCCTGACTTACACTGAGTTTCCAAGGGCCAACGTTTAACCTTAGAAGGGAAAGGAAGAAAATTGTTTGAGAAAATGTCAAAGGGGATAATAATTTCAATACTTCTTTTAAAAGTGTATTTCATTTTGGAAAATCACTGATTGTAATGTGTAACACTATATTTAAAAACCAGAGCATTCTAATGGTCCCTATGACACTTTACAGATGTTGCTGAAAAGATGATCATATGTAGAATCTGATTAGTCAGAGCATGAATTAAAATTCAGCTTCTGTTCATGAGATCTTGGTGATTTAAATAGACTGATACCCCACGCCCTTATAGAATTGGAATATGGTTCCTCAAAAATGAATTTGCTAATTTCAAGTATGATATGTACAAGGGTCTTCCAAAAGTTCGTGGAAGTACATGTTAGAAAAATTTATGTTTGGAATTCAAAATTTCTTTGTACCAAAATAAACATTTAATTGCATTTCCTGTGAACTTTTTGAAGTACCTTTGTATCTGTTAAAAGAATTCTGAGAATAATCATTTTATGGGTGAAATTTAGAATAGATGTGAACCTTTTATATTTCTCATTTGGTTCCTGCCATTTTTTTCTCATTGTGGTTTTTCTTTTGAGAAATGATTAGGCATTACTGCAAGTGAGTTTCAGTTCTCCTACACAAAATATTTAATGTTTTGTTTGAAACAACATGGTACTGAACTACCAGTTCGTCAGATAATATTCTTCATCTTTCAGTTTGGATGGTTGTTACTTGGTTTGCTGCATCTGGTTTGATGTTTGCCAATCTGAAAAATAGTTCGCAGTGGGGGAGATGCTCAAAATGCCCATGTGAAGCTGAAAATCACCATTGATCTGACAGTTCTGATGCAGCTACCAGAAGTCACTGGAGTATATAACCCTTGCAAATTTGTCTTTCATCTACAGATTTGCAATTGTAAATTAATTGTTGGATTAATTAATTCTCTTACCTACCCAAGTATAAAATTTGGTAAGTTATTCTTCAGAATACCATTTGGCTTTTATTTCTGAGTTTAAAATAACAAAAACATTTGTAGTGCTGTTCTTTAACCTACTTAAATTTTTGCAGTGAAACCTGCTTATATTGTTCTGAAGCTTCAAGTTGACCTATACATTGCATTTCAGCAAAACCACTGTGGGCCTGGTGTGTGCTGCATTCCATATTGTCTCCTTAGATTGTTTTCTGCCCCTGAAAAATAAGTATGATGAGGTCTCATTATAATTGGGTAAAATTTATACTTGTATATTAAGTTGATGTTAAAGCTAGGATTCTATGGATGTACGAGGCACTTGTAAAAGAGATCTGAGTATCATACCTGAGAATATTGTTTGCCTGTAAGGCATTATCAAAGAGAAAATCTGGATGATTTGAGAATAAATATGATTAAGTATGCAGCACTGTAAAGGTAAATCTTATTTTAGAAATCGGCTGACTGTAATTCCTGTGGAGCTTGATCAGAATTGGAACGTGTCCAGAGGATTCTTCCTGTGGCTGTGGTTAGGATACTAAAGGATAGCAGCCACCCAAGAGACCAGTTTCTGGATTTCTGATGACCAGCACTCAACAACATGAAGCAGCAACTAAGTGATTTTTCATCTACTCTAACTTTGTTTTTTATCATTTATTTTTAAGAGTTCTGTGCCTTGAACAAATAAAATTGCTTTAGTTTAGTGAGAAGACAATTTTTGATTGGTTGTTTTCAAGCCACCTCAGTTCTCCATTTTCTTCTGGCTGTATTTGAAACAGCTGAAACACTGGGTTTGTCCCTTAAAAGATGGACATTGTGCCATGATTTCCCCATTCTAATTACAAAGGAGCTTTCCTCAAACACTCTTTAATTTCTAGTTTTTGTAAAAAAAAAAAAAGTTCATTTTTCTGAGTAAAAAGTATTTGTATATCAGTTTAGGAAAAATTAACTCATTGAGAATACTATTAGATGTTTACACTCTAAAATTTATAGACTGATATGTAACTTAATCAGATCATCAAAACTGTCTTGCTGATATCTTTTATTTAGTTTTGCAAGACCAGTGCTTACCAACTAGTCTGGTCTTTCATACCCAGGTTGGTAATTCCACTTTGTTTTTCTGTTCAGTCTCCTGGTAGCAGGACTTGAGTTATTGTAGTTGGAGATTGGGGAGGAAATGAGGAGAAAATGCTCTTGTTTAGTGTTTTGGTTCCTGTAGTAGGATGCTGCCCAATTCAGTCATCTCCATGTCCTGTTGACTTTATTTCAGTCCCAGGTAACAAAGAAAATAGAACAAATGAGTATCATGAAAGCCAATTTGAAAGTATATTGTTGTCAGATTTCTTGTCAAGATGTCTTGGATTGCACTTTCAGTGAGGGGAGGCAGTGTAAATAGTTGAAGAATGTTGATAAAATTGAAACCTTTGGTTCTGGGGAATTGTGTGTGGCAATGGAGGGTTTCTGTTTGTGTAAATGTATGTATTAAAAATAATAAAATTTCAGAAACTGACTTTGCATGTGGATATAATTGACTATTTTTTTTGTTGGCATTTTTGAGCAGTGGGATTGTCTGGTCAGAAGATAGTACAGTAGTAGAAATTCTATATTTTGATCTCTATTCAGGTAACCATTTCAAAGTCATTGCTGAAGCTAATAAAAACTACAAATTTCTTGTACTGAGTTCAACCTGTATATCACATATAAACTCCCTCTGCAGCAGGATAAGCATTTAAAAAACAAAGTTGATTTCATATGAAAAATCCAGAATTACTGTTCTGGTTGTGGGAACTCTGTTGAATAAATTCTACTGAAGAAAAATAAATACGGAGGGCACAGTTTAGATTCACCCACGCAGGGCCACCATCCGGAGCTGTGTGTCCTGATTTCCCCCAAATACTCTGATCATCAGCAAGATGTCAGCTTTATGTCCTTGTCTGCGTGATTCAGTGATATTAAACCAAATAGCCATAGACAGGTCAACTTAAAAAGAATATTAATATTAGTTTATGTAAAGGCCAATAACAAGAGAGGGCAAAACACACCTTTCTCCTTTGTGCTTTGTAAAGGAGACTGATTGCTCTGAGCAGGGTTTCTCAGGCACTTTCGGTTTGAGGTCTCCCAGTTTGCTGTTCATTTGTCAGCAGGTAACCTTCTACAGTTTTAAAATTTGGTCTGATTTTGTTTTTGATAACATGATCCTACAAATATTTTCTTTTGTTCATAGGCATCTAACAATTCTGATAGTCAAAATATCTGATTGTCAATCATCATGAAGTAAAAATTGACTCATAGTTAAAGTTCTTGCTGACTTTATATACTGTGATTATGTATAGTTTTTTAGTATTCAAATCTTTTTGTCCCTTAGTTTCAAATGTTCTGAGACAACGGGTTGAAATCCACAAAAACCTTAGAACACAGGTAAGATGGGACGACAGGGTTGGAGTTTCTAAATACACTGGGCTGCCAGTGTATTCAGATCCCATGTTGCCATTCATTTACTACAGATGTTTGAGGCTTAAATTTCGTTTAAAGGCTTAAGGACTTTTTTTTTTTTTTAAATTATAAACGTGACCTAGCACTGAGTGACCAGTGTCTGTGCTTCAACAGAGATGGGTGCTGTCTGCCCAGTTTTGTTTGTTTGTTTTTTAAAAGATTTATTTATTTATTTTTAAGTCAGAGTTTAACAGGGAGAGGAGAGGCAGAGAGAGAGAGAGAGGTCTTCCACCCACTGGTTCACTCCTCAATTGGCCACAACTGCCAGAGCTGCGGCAGTCCAAAGCCAGGAGCCAGGAGCTTCCTTCCAGTCTCCCACGTGGGTGCAGGGGCCCAAGGACTTAGGCCATCTTCTGTTGCTTTCCCAGGCCACAGCCGAGAGCTGGAGAGGAAGTGGAGCAGCCGGGACTTGAACTGGTGCCCTTATGGGATGCAGGCACTGCAGGCGGCTTTACCTGGTATGCTACAGCACCGACCCCAGGACTTTTGATATCATTTCTGTAGTGTAATTTATGCCAAAAAAATCCCTTTGTAATTTTAAGGAAAATTCATTTCTTACTACATTAAGGGTTAAAAAAAAGTTAAACAGTGATTGGTAACAATTCCACATCTTTAAATCTTTTGTTTTAACTTTAAATTTGACAAATTCAGCACTAATTAAGACAGCTAATATGTAAACTGTTTAGTCAAGAGTTAAATTTTGGAAGGAAAGAAAATAAAATTTGTCCTGGCTTTTGTTTTTTTCCTGTTCTTTCTGCTCCACATTGAGATAAACCTTAGCCAACGAATGTGCAATCCTGAGAGACAGTCAAGTGCTGTACAGATGTAGTGTTTGAAATAATAGTGTATATTTAAAGTATATTTGTGGTAATTACATAAACTTGATACGGCATTACTAAGCCTTAGGGACAGCACAAATAAAAACATTGTCTTGTGAAGTTGAGGAGAAGGGCACTGGTTACATTTATTAGTGCTCAAATGAAATTGGCCGCCAGAGCACATTTCTTGGTGATGGGCGCCACGTCAAGTGGTCTGACAGACTTGAGTCAAAGTTTAGATGATATCTTGCAGTCAAGTTTAGAACTGTCTGATTGCATTCCTCATAAACTCAATTACTCCTCAAGTGGAAAAGTCATCACCATAACAGTCATAGCATTCGGAGATGCCGGCCTTAGAGCGAAGCCTATGCTTTCCATTACACTCCCATGGCAGATGTTACATTGCATTGAGTGTTTAGTGATCTAGCAGATAAACTGAAGCCCAGAGAACTTAAATCCAAATAAGTTCAAGTTGTTAATGGCTAACTGGAAATTAAATCTGGATTCCCTCTCCTAGTCCTCAAAATGAAATCTCAGAAAGTCCTCAGGCAGCTGAGCGTGGTGCAGACGTGGAGTATCCACACGCATTGTGCACGGTTGCTCTCTGTCTTTGCTGCCACTTGCATGCAGCCTGCCTGTAGCACATCTGTAGACATAGACCTGAGTGCACAGCCCATGTATACTGCTCTTGACGTGACCTGACTTTACATATTGTAGTCAATCTTGTCTTTCATTATCTTCATTCTGTTTCTGATTCCCTTTTTCATTTTCTAATGTTAATGAGTAACCTGGGTGCCTAGGTGAGTGGCTGTTGCTGTAAAATGGAAGAACATGTCAAGTGCAGGCACACACACTTACCAGATGTGTAAATAGGAAGTGGTCTATTTAATTTGTTTAGAATATGGCGTGGAGGAGATGGGTAGAACATAAAAACAGAATAGTGAGTCCCCAGAAGTGAGAGGAGCCTGTGGGTGAGGAAGTCACATTTCTAAGAAATGGATTTCTTGTAAGTACCAGTGGGCACTTGGTTTTCAGTTGAGGGGTGATTTGGGTTTGTTTTGACAAGGAGGAGTTTTAAAAGGGATAGTAGCCCTGTTTCAGCAGCGAAGGTGCTAGGAAATGGAAGTAGTTCTGAGAGCCCTCACCAGCCCCTCTGCAGAAGGGAGGCAAAGCATTAGTCCACTCCCACCACTGCAGTGCAGGACCTGAGACTGGGGACTTGGATGATAGAAATGTATTTCTGAGAGTTCTGGGGGTTGGGCTGTGCAAAGTCAAGGTGCAAGTGTCTGTTGAGGGCCTTGTTGCCTTGCATGCGCACACGGCACAAGTCGAAGAGTGAGCCCACTTCGAAGGCCCTTTTGGTAGTGGCATCAGTACACTTGTGAGAGCCCCCACCAGGTCCCTCCTCCCCACATGTTGTGTAGGGGGTAAAGGTTTCCAGCACCTGAGTTTTGGCGGGTACATTCAGACTATAACCAGCATCTCCTGTTTTTAGTAAAGACCATTTTCTATAGGAAAATATAATATTTGAAATCAATAATTGTGTCACCTCATTTTTCATGCATTACTTTGGGGCCATCTCTTGTTAAGGTAGATAGATAATTTCTTGAGGAGAACCGTGTCAGGGCAGAAGGGAGGTTTTCACTGTCTTCACTGGAAAACTGTCATTTTGCTCCCTTTGGGATCTGACTGTTGAGGTATTTTTGGACTCAAACATGCCAAGCTGTCAAATTTGATAGCATCGAACTGTTCAGTTTGGGCAGGGTTTTCCTTTATGACTAACTTTTCAAACAATTTCTCTGGATATGTTTCAGTTTCTGTTTCTCACAACTTTGTGTGAAGTTTGGGTATCTCAGGCTTTTGGGCTTGCTAAAGCTGGTCACTGTTTATTTGATTTCACACAGCCTAAGGCGGTAAAAGTGCTGGTTACGTGGGTCTCTGAGAATTACAAATTCTTGGCCGGTGCCGCGGCTCAATAGGCTAATCCTCCGCCTTGCGGCGCCGGCACACCGGGTTCTAGTCCTGGTCGGGGCGCCGGATTCTGTCCCGGTTGCCCCTCTTCCAGGCCAGCTCTCTGCTGTGGCCAGGGAGTGCAGTGGAGGATGGCCCAAGTGCTTGGACCCTGCACCCCATGGGAGACCAGGAGAAGCACCTGGCTCCTGCCATCGGATCAGCGCGGTGCGCTGGCCGCAGCACGCTGGCCGCGGCGGCCATTGGAGGGTGAACCAACGGCAAAAGGAAGACCTTTCTCTCTGTCTCTCTCTCTCACTGTCCACTCTGCCGGTCAAAAAACAAAAAACAAACAAACAAAAAAAAGAATTACAGATTCTTCTGGTTTAATGGGGTGTCCCATTGGCTGTTTTGCAGGAGTCCAGCTTACTGCAGAGCCACAGTTAGAAATCAGCCTTTTACCCTGTCTTGATGTTTTCATCACATTTTTCTGAGCTCTGGCGATACAGCAGATGACCGATGAGGAAAGTAAAGCCAGGCAAGGCCCATAAACATGTTTCTCCAAGGCAGCTGAACCCCATGGTCTGAAGATTGGCTTGGGCAGAAAGTGGGATGTGCGAGTCTGGAGGCTACTATGAATATTTTGAAAAGCTTCATGGAGATCATAAAGATAGCATAAGGCTACACAGGATATCCAAAAGGTCAGTTTACTTTTGGCAAGAATTATAGCAGCCTTCGTTCTTTTAAGTTGCTCGGAAACACCAGCAGTAGCATATGCCTTTGATAAATAATAGATGCAGACAAATAAATTATTACTTAATAAATGCCATTTTTTCATTAACCTTTCAAAACATGAGGGTGGAGGGTGGCAAAATTGAGATATTGCCATTTTTAAAGATTTATTTATTTATCTGAAAGAGCAGCAGAGAAAGGGAGAATCTTCAATTTGCTGGTTCACTCCCCAGACAACTGCAGCAGCCAGGGCTGGGCCATAGCAAAGCCAGGAGCCAGGAACTCCATTCGGGTCTCCCACATAGGTGGCAGGAGCCCAAGCACTTGGGCCATCATCTGCTGTCTACCCAGTTGTAATAGCAGGAAGCTGGATCAGAAGCAGAATAGCCAGAACTCCAACCGGCACACGGTTTGGGGTGCCAGTGTCACAGCAGTGGGTTAATTGCATCACAGCTTCGATCCTGGGAAAATGACATTTTACAAAATGTCCTCCCATTTTTCTACTTTTACCTTTTGTGATACTTTTGCCTTATCTTTCTGGTACCACCAGTCTCTTTCCTAACCCTGTCCCTCTGCCCTTTCTGTTGCTTCAAGGCTGCCGACCATCAGGATACAGTAAAAGCCCTCTGATAACACAGATATGAGTTGGGCAACAAATTTTAATAATTGGTTTAGAAACTAGGTACCTTAAATTTGTAGATAGTCAAATTGATGAATAACAGGCCAGAAACAGACCTTCCCATATATGTATATATGGTCAGCTGATTTTCAACCAAAGTATAAAGAATATTCAGTGAATTAAGCATTAGGTAACAAATGGGCCTAGAAATTTGATATAGGCAAAACATTTTTAAAAACAACTGAACCTGTATCCATTTATGGTATGTAATTTTTTAAAGATTTATTTATTTATTTGAAAGAGTTACACAGAGAGAGAAGAGGCAGAGAGAGAGAGAGGTCTTCCATCTGATGGGTCACTCCCCAGATGGCCGCACAGCTAGAGCTGCGCCGATCCAAAGCCAGGAGCCAGGAGCTTCTTTCCTGTCTCCCATGTGGGTACAGGGGCCCAAGGACTTGGGCCATCTTCTACTGCTTTCCGAGGCCATAGCAGAGAGCTGGATTGGAAGAGGAGCAGCTGGGACTAGAACCAGCACCCATATGGGATGCTGGCGCTTCAGGCCAGGGCGTTAACCCACTGCGCCACAGCAACGGCCCCTATGGTATGTATTTTTAAAAAGTGGTTTACAGAAATGTAAAATCAAAAATACATTTGAATTTTTAATTAAGAATTTCTCAAAAGACATTGTTCAAAGGATAAAAAGGCAAACCACAAACTAGAAGAAAAAAAATTTGTATCCAAAATATACAAAAAAACCCTCTTGTTTGAATAACAAAATGACCCATGTGAGGGGGACAAATATTTAAGCACTTTGTCAAAATAAAGGAATGACAAACACTTAAGATTTTCTGTATAAGAAGGTGTTAGGGAAATGCAAATTAAAATCACACTGAGATAATACCTCATACCCATAGGAATGACCAAAATTAAACAGAATACTAATTGCTGGCCAAGATGTGAAGTGACTGGAACTCAGTACCCTACCAGTGGAGCGTTTCACCGTTTCCAGCACCTGCGTCCTGGCTAGTCCACTTCTGTGTATTTACTCAAGAGAAATGAAATCCTACGTCTCTCTGAAGAGTTGTTTGTGAATGTCTATAGCAACTTTATTTGTAGTAACTCTGGACAACCCAAAAGTCCATCAACAGCAGAATGGATGAAGCAAAGTGGTATAGAACACTCAGCAATAAAAAGCATGCAACAACTTAGCTGATCTTGGGATAATTACACAGGAGAGAAAGACACCAGAGGAAAAATATGTACATCCTGTGTGAGCATTGATGTAAGTAATCTAGACGGGTAGGGAAACTTCTGCCACAGATCTTTTGGATATTTCTAACATCATTCGTGGGCCCTTCAAAATTATCAAAAGTCTGCTGTAGTCTTTTGAATTCCGAGTCCTGCCTGTGGTTGCCTTGGCAAGGCCAAACCAAATGATTTCACAGGCTTATATGGCTGATGGGCCAGTTCTCCACTCCTGTTCTAGGAGATGCCAATCAATCTATGGTGAGAAATCTGGTTACCTGGGCATTAATGGAAGCATATTAAGGGACAGAACAGAAATGATTAAGAAAAGCAGAGCCGGCGCCATGGCTTAACAGGCTAATCCTCCGCCTTGCGGCGCCGGCACACCGGGTTCTAGTCCCGGTTGGGGTGCCGGATTCTGTCCCGGTTGCCCCTCTTCCAGGCCAACTCTCTGCTATGGCCCGGGAAGGCAGTGGAGGATGGCCCAAGTGCTTGGGCCCTGCACCCGCATGGGAGACCAGGAGAAGCACCTGGCTCCTGGCTTCGCATCAGCGAGATGCGCCGGCCGCAGCGGCCATTGGAGGGTGAGCCAACGGCAAAAAGGAAGACCTTTCTCTCTCTCTCTCTCTCTCTCTCTCACTATCCACTCTACCTGTCAAAAAAAAAAAAAAAAAAAAAAGCAGGAGGAAGCTTCTGATTATAGGAATGGTTTCACAAATACATAAAACTGCCAAAACCTGTTAAATTGTATACATTAAAAATATTGATTGTATGTCAGTTATGCCCCCATAAAGCAGAGAAAACACTCCACATCCCTGTGGGAGATAACTTTCATACTATAAGCATTTTATTAACTTATACATTCATTTGACAGGTTGGGTTTATTTGCTTTTTTGCTTTAAGGTGTAACCCTTCTACTTGTGACATCACACTGGTTTCTATAAAATCTCATTTGTGAGGCATTCTTTAATAATACTTCCCATTTGCTTCTCTTTAAAATGAAACAAGAACTTGAAAACAATGGAAATCAGTATAAAGACATGCTTTAGACTTCTAGGATTCCTATTCCCTATTGCTGTTTTCTGTCCCATGTTTAATTCAATAATCTATTTTCTCTATGATTTTCCCTTTCTGTCCAAAGCATCCTATTGAGTTATTGATAATGTTTTTTACAGTTATATTTCATTGGCATATGCACCTTTTGTGAGGTTCGTTGCAACATTTATAACTGGCATGAACAAGCTTGGTAACAACTACAGAAGGAAGCTGTGCCCAATATGAGGATTCTTCAGAAAGTTCATGGAAAATGTTTATTGCCAAAATCCTATGCGTGAATTTCAGTTTTGCCCACAAATAATCTTTTGATTCTATTTTTCATGAACTTTTTGGAGTATTCTTCAAGAGAGGAGGCTACTATCTTCCAGCACTCAACACATGAGATCGATCATTCATAATGGTAAAATTTTACAAAATGATTAAGACTCAATTTGCTAATTGTTGAAATCTTTACTTAGTATAGAATTGGTTTCTATATATAAAGTTAATTAAAAACTAATCTTAATGAAAAATGGGATGGGAGAGGGAGTAGGAGGTGGGACGGGGACTTGGGGTGGGAGGGCAGGTATGGAGGGAAGAACCACTATATTCCTAAAGCTGTATCTGAAAATTATATTCATTAAGTAAAAGCTTTCTTTTTTTAAAAAAAAGAATCAATTTGATGAATTGGTTAAGAAAATGTTGGTTGAGAGGCTGGCATTGTAGCTTAGCAGGTAAAGCCACCAGGTATGAACTGGCATCCTATATGGGTGCTGATTTGTGTCCTGGCTGCTCCACTTCTGATCCAGCTCCCTGCTAATGCACCTGGGAAAGCAGTGGAAAATGGCTCAAGTGCTTGGGCCCTGCTTCCACATGGGAGACCTGGCTTCCATGCTGCCTTTTGTGGCCATCTGGATAGTAAACCAGCAGATGGAAGATTCTCTCTCTCTCTCTCTCTCTCTCTCTCTCTCTCTCTCTCTCTCTCCTTCTCTCTAACTCTGGCTTTCAAACAAATTTTACAAAACAAAAAAAAAGTTGGTTGAGAGATCCTACTGCTCACGCTCTTTAATCTTTACATTCCTCATCTGTAAATATTAAGATTCCCTGTATATGGGTAGAGTATTATTAACAATGAAATGTTATGGTTAATGGTGCATTCAGGCTGTAATTAGAGTGCATTAAAGTTATGTTTTTGCAGAAATTTACAAAGGGAAGGAAGGAGGGGGATTGAGGGAGGGAGGGAAATACAATTATCTTAGAATTGTACCTATGAAATACATGACATCTGTTCTCTTTATGTTGATAAAATTTTTTGAAGTGAAATGAAGTAGTTTAGTAAATATAGTGTTTAGTGCAGTCCTTGGCATGTGATAAGTGCTAAAAATGTTTCATATGACGTTTTATATTCTTTCTGGAATAATCTATATAATCCTATACCATGAAGGACATTAAAGTCCATGTCACTCAAACCTTTGTTTTACATGTGAGGAAAATGGACTTACTGTTTATTTTATTTTTGACAGAGTGGATAGTGAGAGAGAGAGACAGAGAGACAGGTCTTCCTTTGCCGTTGGTTCACCCTCCAATGGCCGCTGCGGCCGGCGCATCTCGCTGATCTGAAGCCAGGAGCCAGGTGCTTCTCCTGGTCTCCCATGCGGGTGCAGGGCCCAAGCACTTGGGCCATCCTCCACTGCCTTCCCGGGCCATAGCAGAGAGTTGGCCTGGAAGAAGGGCAACTGGGATAGAATCCGGCACCCCAACGGGGACTAGAACCCGGTGTGCCGGCGCCGCAAGGCAGAGGATTAGCCTGTTAAGCTACGGCGCCAGCTGGACTTACTGTTAATCCATGGTCGTAAGGTGGGTTAGATGTTTTGTTTCAAGCTAAGACATTTGCTCAAAAATCTGTTTCTTGGGTTGGAAAAGGGTCCACTTCTTCCCCTGGTTGTGAGTACAGACAGCTGCCCACCAGTTGAGTGTCATAATGCGTTTTTTCTTCTCCAGTATTCCCAGTAGGAGTAGCATCCATCCTCCTGAATTACGGCAGCGAAGGTCACTTGCAGGAAACACTTGGAATGTGATGGAAGTGGATTCACTTGTGCTGGCTGGGGTAAGGCTCTTTGGGGGTGGTGTTTCTGTTAGAAGTCTTATCTGGCCTGGGGAGTGCTTTGGTCTGGATGTTTATCCTCCCAAGATTTGGGGAAATCCTAACCCTCAAGGTGGTATGAAGAGGTGAGGCCTTTGGGGAGAATATTATATTGCAAGGATAGAGCCCTCAGTGAGATTAATGCCTCTGATACTGTGAAATACAAGTCTTTGTTCGTCTCCTGGTACACAACTCCTAAAATCCTTGGACTCTTCAAAGTAATAAGTGTCTTGGTACGCTATAGAGCTTACTTACGGCTGGCATGAGGATGGTGGCTGGTTCTGGTGGAGGCAGGGTTAGAGGGTTGGGAGTTTGAGTTCCATCTATCCCGAGCTCTAGGGAGGGTAGAGAAATTGAAGGTTGAGTTAATCACCCGCGGCTAAGGATTTAATGAGTCAGACATATGTAAAGAAGCCTCCATAAGAAACCCAAAGACCAAGGTTCTGAGAGCTTCTGGATAGGTTTCTGGAGAACCTCCTGGAGGGTGGGTACACCCAGCTAGGGCATGGAATTTTTGCACCCCTTCTGCCACACCTGGTTCTGTGCGTGTCTTCATTTGTAATGCCCTGTTATAGTAAGCAGGTAAATGTGTTTCTGTGAGCTGCTCAGAATGAAACCCTAGAAGGGCTGTATGGAAACTCTAGTTGATAGTCATTTGGTGAGATGCACAAGAAAAAAACAGCTGGTTTGCAACGCTGCATGGAAGGTTGGAGCAGCGGTGTCCCAGACAGCCTGCGCTGGAGGATCCCACGCTGTCCTAGGTAGGGTGTCAGGACTGAAGGGGGTGGGAGGACACTCAGCTGCTGTCTGCCGCTGCAGAATTCATTGCTTGCTGGTCAGAAATCCACACACCTTCGGAAATCATGGCTGTCTTCTGTTTGATTGTGGTGTGAGAGCAGAGGGGAAACCATAGACAGTGGAATTTATAAACCAAAGACAAAAACAAGAACACCTGGTTCACTGCTACCTGGGGAGGACACAGCTAGATGGCGCCATCTAGGAGGAAGAGGTCCTAACAAGACATCAGATCTTGTCAGCAACTTGAGTTGAGCTTAGACTTCCCAGCCTCGAGAACCGTTAGAAGTAAGTGTCTGTTGTTGTAAGCCACTCACTTGGTGGCATTTTGATAATTCGGTTTAGCAGCCTAAGTGGACTAAGGTAGTGCTGGTACATCTGCTGAAATGCTGCGGGACTGCCACTCCGATCAGGTTCTAAACTCAGCCGCCAAGGCCAGTGTGCCACTTGGCAGTAATGCTGGCCTCCGGCTCAAGAAGTCTAGGTTGTGGCTTTCACACACTCAAGCAAATCGCTTTTAACTTCTCAGATCATGAAAGCACACAGATCAATTTGTGTATATTCTAGTGAGATTTAATGAATTAATAGGCTGAAAGAGGGGCCAGTGCTGTGGCATAGCGGGTAAAGCCACCACCTGCAGTGCCAGCATCCCATGTCCACTTCTGATCCAGCTCCCTGCTAATGCACCTGGGAAAGCACTTGAAGGTGGTTCAAGTCCTTGGGCCCCTGCACCCACATGGGAGACCTGCAGGAAGCTCCTGGCTCCTAGCTTTGGACAGACCCAGCTCAGGCCGTTGTGGCCATCTGGGGAGTGAACCAGTAGATAGAAGACCTCTCATTCTCTCTGTAACTCTTTCAAATAAATAAATAAATCCTTAAAAAATATGCTGAAAAAATTTATAACCTCTTCAGTGAGGAAAAAGGAATGAGGAATTACTAAAGTAAGCAATTAGTGGCAATTCCATTTATTTCTACTTTGAAAAATCAGCAGCTATGTCAAATACCTTTGATAGTTAGTGTTAAGTAGCTGTGGCTGTCTCACCAGAATTTGTCTTTTACGAGTCATGCTTGACATCCTGAATGCTGTTCAACTCAGCATCTCCATTGCATACTGCATGCATTGGTAGGATCTAAAAGGAGCCATGATTTTTTTTTTTTTTCTGAAAACTGGGTATTTTCAGTAGCTGTGAACATCTTTTTTTTTTTTTGACAGGCAGAGTTAGACAGTGAGAGAGAGAGAGAAATAAAAAGGTCTTCCTTCCATTGGTTCATCCCCCAAATATCTGCTACAGCCAGTGTGCTGCGCTGATCCGAAGCCAGGAGCCAGGTGCTTCCTCCTGGTCTCCCATGCGGGTGCAGGGCCCAAGGACCTGGGCCATCCTCCACTGCCTTCCTGGGCCACATCAGAGAGCTGAACTGGAAGAGGAGCAACCGGGACAGAATCTGGTGCCCCAACCGGGACTAGAACCCAGGGTGCTAGTGCTGTAAGCAGAGGATTAGCCTAGTGAGCCGCAGCGCCAGCTTCTGTGAACATCTTTTAAAAACATTTGTATTAAATTCTGGTTTTGAAGGGCTACATCCTATGAGAGCTGACACGACTCCTGAAGGTGTACGTACATAAAACAGTTCTTGAGAATTGCTGTGTTCATCTGTGTTCTACCCTAACAGACATGAATTTAAGCACAGATCCTACTTTTTTTTTTAAAGCTAATTGAAATTCAAATATAACATTTGCCTTACAAAGTTTGCATTTTTAGATTAGCAAGAATTTTGTTGGACTGGAAAAATTCTGAAAGAAATTTCAGTCCTGGCATGTCTTGTTTACATTTTTGTCATGTTTATTCGTGCATATGTAGAACTCTGTGTGCATGGAAGCCAGAGCTTTTTGAAGAATTGTGTTAGAATCTCAGTCATTTTCCAGATGTCTTTCATCTGATGTTCTGTGTAAGTGGAATATGGATTGTAAAGAATATAGGAATATTCTTCTGAAATTGGGGTTCTAATATTAAGTATTCTTAGGACTCTTAGTGTAAGCAGTACTAATGCTTTATTATAGCTTTCAGGGTAAAAACATTGCAGAGGAGGTGACAGGCACATTCTGTTGCTAAAAACTTCATGATTTCTCTTAAAACTGCTTTTTATATAGCATATTTAGATTTGCATTAGTTGAAAGTTTTAAGGAAATAACTGCCAGTCATTTAAGCTATGCGAGAAAGCTTATTCAAAATTGCTAAGCATTAAAATTCAAGGTGATGATTTTTTCTAAGAATAATATTAAAATAGTCAAATTGATTTTTTTCTTATTATTAAAACTGCTTCTATTTTGAAGTCTGACCCAAGTACTTTGACACTTCCTTTTCTTGGTTTACATATAATTTTGATTAATAAGATACTAATTATTTGAAGGTTTCAGAATTTATTTGTTAAAATCAAAGGAAAGGATATCAGATCTTGAAATACATGAATTCTCAGCTTGAAGAACTGTGCTTTTTTTGAAAATATAGATTTCCAGGTCAGAATTCTGGTTTGAGCTGAGGGAAGTAAGCTTTCTTTTTTTTTTTTAACTTTTATTTAATGAATATAAATTTCCAATGTACAGCTTATGGATTACAATGGCTTCCCCCTCCCATAACTTCCCTCCCACCCGCAACCCTCCCCTCTCCCACTCCCTCTCCCCTTCTATTTGCATCAAGATTCATTTTCAATTCTCTTTATATACAGAAGATCAATTTAGTATAAAGATTTCAACAGTTTGCACCCACATAGAAACACAAAGTGAAACATACTGTTTGAGTACTAGTTACAGCATTAAATCACAATGGACAGCACATTAAGGACAGAGATCCCACATGAGGAGCAAGTGCACAGTGGCTCCTGTTGTTGACCCAACAAATTGACACTCTAGTTTATGGCGCCAGTAACCACCCTAGGCTGTCGTCATGAGTTGCCAAGGCTATGGAAGCCTACCAAGTTCGCCGACTCTGATCATATTTAGACAAGGTCATAAAAGACAGAGTGAGGATAGTAACCAATGATCCTAAGAGTGGCATTTACCAGGTTTGAACAATTATACAGCATTAAGTGGGGAAGAGGACCATCAGTACACACATGTTGGGAGTAGAGCCATTGGTGGTAGAGTAGAGGTTATGATTACAAAGGAATGAGGCTCAAGTGCACTAGATAGGGCCTAGAACAAAGGACAGAGTCATTATTAGAGGAGCTAAGAAAGGTGCTGTCTAAGCTACAATTAAGTTTTCTGATTGAGAGGCAAATAGAACCTGACAGAAGGGCTTGATAATAATCTGTTGGGCTTTAGGCATTGTAAGTTAACAGGCCCAGACCTATCTATCTCTTCACATGGGGTATATCCTAAGGGAGGTGTGAACCTCCTAGGGGAAGGCACTCTGTTGACTTTCATAACTTGGCTGGCCTGGGAGGAGAGCTGGCCAGGTAAAGGCAGGGGGCATCTCTAACAAGAAATTTACAGTTCTGCCTGCAATGTTGCTGACCCTACTTGACCATCCCCTCAGCTGCAGTGGTCACTTTGGAAGTTGGGCTGAGTGAAGGGCTTTTCAGCTTAGAGCCAAGAAGATCTGTGGCTCTGACCTGGGCATCCTTCGACTCCAGGGCAGGTCCATTTCCAGTGATCCAACTCTTGGCAGAGCTGCCAGGGCTCTTCACAAGCTGACTTCTGCTGAAGCCCAGGCTTACCACATTGAAAGCCACTGCAGTGGACTGGCCTGTTGGGTCTGCTTGAGGGCAGATCACTGTACAGATCAGCCATTAATAGGCCTGCCACCCATTGCTTCTGATGCCTAGCTTTCTTTTCCTCCTGGTTAAGGAAGCTTTCTGCTCTTCAAGGACAACACTCTTCTGTGCGGTTCTACAGGTTGTGGGGGTGTGGGGAGAGTAGAGCAGGATTAAAGCCAGATCTTTGTAGGATTGCAGTCAGCTCTCAAGGAAGACCTTGTTGGGTGTGAAGTCACTCAGGTGTGGGTGCAGAGTTCTAAGCTGTTGTGCTCTGGGAACGATGTGATGCTGGCTCTCCTGGAGGGCAGGGACCATGACTTTGACTTCTCATATTCATAATACTTCCCACACTATTGTGTTGTCTGTTAGATGAATAAGTGAATGTGCTGGCAGCTCTGTGTGCCGGGACACACTTGAGTTACTTGTGGCAGAATTCTGGCAATTTCCCTTTTTTTTTTTTTTTTTTTTAACTTTTATTTAATGAATATAAATTTCCAGTGTACAGCTTATGGATTACAATGGCTTCCCCCTCCATAACTTCCCTCCCACCCGCAACCCTCCCCCCTCCCGCTCCCTCTCCCCTTCCATTTGCATCAAGATTCATTTTCAATTCTCTTTATATACAGAAGATCAATTTAGTATAAAGATTTCAACAGTTTGCACCCACATAGAAACACAAAGTGAAACATACTGTTTGAGTACTAGTTATAGCATTAAATCACAATGGACAGCACATTAAGGACAGAGATCCCACATGTGGAGCAAGTGCACAGTGGCTCCTGTTGTTGACCCAACAAATTGACACTCTAGTTTATGGCGCCAGTAACCATCCTAGGCTGTCGTCATGAGTTGCCAAGGCTATGGAAGCCTTCCAAGATTGCCGACTCTGATCATATTTAGACAAGGTCATAAAAGACAGAGTGAGGATAGTAACCAATGATCCTAAGAGTGGCATTTACCAGGTTTGAACAATTATACAGCATTAAGTGGGGAAGAGGACCATCAGTACACACATGTTGGGAGTAGAGCCATTGGTGGTAGAGTAGAGGTTATGATTACAAAGGAATGAGGCTCAAGTGCACTAGACAGGGTCTAGAAATTTCCCTTTCTTTATTTTGTATTTTTAAAAAATATGTATCTGAAAGAGATATCACATGCCTTCTGGTTCATTCTCTAAATGCTTGCAGCAAGCAGGACTGGGCTAGGCCAAAGCCAGGAGCTAGCAATTCAATTCCAGTCTCCCACATGGGTGGCAGGGGCCTAACCACTTGAGTGGTCACCTGCTGCCTCCCAGGGTGCCCACCATCAGGAAGCTGGAATTGGGAGTGGACTCAGGACATGAGTCCCAGTATTCCTCTATGGCAATTCCTACTCCTGATTTTGCATGTTTGATGACAATTCTTGGATTCTTTTTAGAAAACCAAATGTCAAAAATTAGCTAACAGTAAAGAAGACAGCTGAATCATAAGAACTAATTTCTAGGCCATTGGTAAATGTTACTTTATCTTCACAGTCACTAAAAAATAATTCCTAGGAATACATTCATTTAACCAAAGAGTAAATGACCTCTGCAATGAAAATTGGGAAACACCAATGGAAGCAATTGAAGAGGACACACCAGAATAGAAAGATGTGTATTCCTGGGTTGTGAGGATTAATATGATTAAAATGTCCACACTAATTAAAACAACTTACAGATTCAACACAGTTCATATCAAAATGCCAATGACGTTGTTCACAAAAATGAAAAACTCCTAACATTTGTATAAAACTACAGAAGATCCCAAATAGCCAAAGCCAACACGAGCAAAAAGAACAAAGTGGGAGTCATTTCAAAACATCCCTTAAAGTGATAACAACCAAAACAGCATAGTCCTGGCAGAAAAGTGGACACAGACCAATGAACAAAATTGAGAACCCAGAAATGAATCCATGTAGCTACAGCCAACTAATTTTTGACAAAGGCAGCAAGAATACATATTGGAGAAAGGACAAGTGCTCTAGTAATGGTAACAGGGGAGCATCCATATGCAGAATAAAGAAGCAAGACACCTGTCTCTCTGTACACAGAGATCATCTCATAATACATCAAGGACTTAAGCATAAGACCTGGAACTGTGAAACTACTAGAAGTAAACACAGGGAAGTGCTTTTGGACTTAGGTATAGAGAGTTTTTTGTTTTTTGATAGGACTCCCAAAGCACAAGCAGCTGCAGAAGCAAAATTGACAAATGGGATTTCATCCACTGGAAAACATTTGCACTGCAAAGGAAACAATTAATGGAGCAAAGAGGGAAACTACAGAATAGGAGGAAATATTTGCGAACTACTCAACTGACAAGGGATTGTTGTCCAGAATAAATAAGGGACTCAAACAACTCAACAACAACAAATCAAATAACCTGATTTTTAAATGGGCAAAGAACCTAACTAGACATTTCTCACTGGAGGATGCACAAATGGCCAACAAGTATAAAAAATGTAGTCATCATGGAAATATAAATTAGATATCATCCCAGTTACAATAGCTCCTATTCTCCCTTCAAAGAACACATACTGTTGAGGAGGAGGTAAAAAGAGATCTCTCATACACTGTTGGTGGGATTATAGATTAGTATAGCACTTATGGAAAACAGCATGGAGATCCCTCAAAAACCTAGAAATAGAACTACCGCATGACCTAGCAATCTCACTACTGGCTATAACAAAGGAATTGAAATCTGTATGGTGAAGTGACATTTGCACTGATGTATTTATTGCAGCATGATTCACAGCAGTGAAGATATGGAATCAACATAGGTGTCCATCAGCAGAAGAATGGAAGAGAAGATATGGTATATGTACACAACAGAATACTAATCATAAGACAGAATAGTATTGTATCATTTATATCAATATGGATGGAATTGGAGATCTTTGGGTTAAGTGAAATAAGCCAGGCGCATGAAGACAAAAACGACATGTTCTCTTCAACTAAAACGTTGATCTCATAGAAGCAGAAAACAGAATAGTTGTTACCAGAGCCTGGGAGGGCAGTGGGGGAGGGAACAGAGATTGTATAGCAGATACAGTGGTGTCACTTCAGATGTTCTGTAGCATGATAGGGTAACTGGTTGGCAAGAATTAATTGAATATTTCCAAATAGCTGGTACTCTTTTTTAGATTTTTATTTTATTTAGAGGTAGAGCCAGAGAGAGAGAGAGAGAGAGAGAGAGAGAGAGAGAGGTCTTCGATTCTGCTGGTTCACTCCCCAAATGACTGCAACAGCCAGAACTGAGCTGATCCAAAGTTAGGAGCCAGCAGCTTTTTCCGGGTCTCCCATGTGGGTACAGGGGCCCAAGGACTTGGGCCATCTTCCACTGCTTTGCCAAGCCATCGCAGAGAGCTGAATTGGAAGAGGAACAGCCAGGACTCGAACCAGTGCTCATATGGGATGCTGGCGCTGCAGGCTTGGACTTTAACCCACTGCACCACAGCGCTGGCCCCAGTAGAGACTTTTTAAAGATTAGTTTGAGAGGTAAAGTTGTAGAGAGAGAAGAACAAAAGCTCTCATCTGTTGATTCACTTCCCAAATGGCTGTAATGACCAGGGTTGGGTCAGGCCAAAGCAAAGGGCTCAGAATGACATTTGGTCTCCCACATGGGTGCCAGGGGCCCAAGTACTTGAACCATGTCTGCTGCTTTCCCATTTGCATTAGCAGGGAGCTGGATCAGAATCAGAACAGCTGGATTCAAACTGGCACTCCAATATGAGATGCCAGCATGGCAAGTGGCGGCTTCACCTGCTGTGCCACAGTGCTGGCCCCAGTAGAAACTTTTCTGAATGTTCCTCACACAAAGAAATGACAGATGTCTGAGGTTACAGATATGCCAGTTGCCTAGATCTTGTCATTACTCATGGCGTACATGTATTGGAATGGCACAGTCTATTCCATAAATAAATACAATCACTGTGTGTCAATGAAAAGATATGTAAAAAGAGATAAAAACATCATTTCTCCCATGTTTAGAATAAAAATGATTATTTTAGTCTGCTCAGGCAGCTGTAACAAAGTACCTTAGGGTAGGTAATTTATACACAACAAGTTTACTGCTTCAGTTCTAGAGCTGGGAAGTCTAAGAAGAAAATGCCAGCCACTGGGTGCCTAGTGAGGGCTCCTTCCGTATAGATGGCACCCCTGGATATGTCTGCAGGTGGAAGGAGGGCAACAGACTCCCTTGGGCCACTTCCAGAAAAGTATTAATCCATTTGCGAGATCTAATTACCTATCCCAAAGGCCCTCCTTCTGAGTACCATTGTCAGGAGGGTTAAGTTTTGGCATATAATCTATGGAGGGGAGGAGAAGGGGCAGAAATGTTGGGGCCCTAATGGTAATCTGTTATGTTTAAAAAGGGAAGCAGATCCAGGGTTTGATGAGAAGCAAGGCCCTTAGAGCTGTGCCACCCATTAGAGTAGCCACACGTGGCCATTCATATTACATTAAAATATTTCAATTAAAAGTCTTGTTCATCAGTTGCATTAGCCATAGTTCAAGTTCTTAATAGTCACTACTGGCTGGTAGCTGCCGTACTGGATGGTATCAATTATAAAACATTTCCATCACTGGAGCTCTATTGGAGATTGATGAACTAGACCTATTTTTTTTCTAAAGCTTTTTCCACAATGAAAATCCTAATGAGTGGGTTCCTGATGGCTAGCCATCAGACCATCATATCACATATTTCAACAAATGGTTTAAAATTGGAGGCAGGAAGGCATTATGGTACACCAGGTTAAGCCAGTGCTTGCGATACTTGCATCCTGTATCCAAGTGGCAGTTTGAGACCTGGCTCCTCCACTTGCCATCCAACTTCCTGCTAATGCATCCTGGGATGAGCAGATGATGGCTCAAGTGCTTGGGCCCCTGCCACCCAACTGGGAGACCAGGATGGAGTTCCTGACTCCTGGCTCCGGCCTGGCCCAGCGCTGGTTGTTGTGAGCATTTCAGGGGATGAACCAATGATTGGAAGATCTCTGTCTTCCCCTCTGTCTTCTTGTGCCTTTCAAGTAGATGAAAATAAATATTTTAAAAATAAATAAAATTGAAAACAATATATAAAATGTTTTTCTTGCTCATTTTTGTTACCCTGGGAGAGAAGTATACCCAAAAGACTCATGATATGTGTGTGTGTGTGTGTGTGTTTCATTCAGACATCATCAACCTAAAGTGAGCAATGATGGGTCATATTCCTGAAACAGTGGAAAAGGGTTTATTTGGCCTTTGCCTCACATGAAAGGTAAGATTAATTTCATGTCAGTGTCAAGTGAAAGTAACCTGCTAACACTGCACTTCTTAAAATCCCTGCTCAATTTATCCACTTCTCTGAGCAGTTAAGCATACAGTTAATTCAGTTTTTAATAACCCATTATTAATGGCTTTTTTTGAGTTGATAAGCCCTTATGAACCTTCATCACACTTAATCCAAGATGAGTTTTCTTTGTTGACTGGTTCTGATAGATCACAGTACTAATTGGATTACTTGAAATTTAACAGTGAAGTGGAGGCTGAATCTTGGCTTTTTGGCTCCTGATTTGTTTATTTAACTGATTAACAGTTTGAGAAATCTCGAGAGTCACAGGTCTTCAATGTATACTTGATAGCTTGCTGCCAGCAGAGGGCTGTAAACTGGGCATGAGGAAAGTGAAATCCTGGAAGTAGAGTCTTGGCTCAAGGTGTCAACTGTGTACAACTATGAAGCAGGTGTAATCTTCTGAGGCAGGCATTTGGCCTGGCAGTTAAGACACTGCGTCTCACATTGCAGTACCTGAGTTTGATACTCAGCTGTGGCTCCTGACTCCAGCTTCCTGCTAGTGCGTATCCTGGGAGGCAGCAGTGGTGGCTAAAGCAGTTGAGACCCTGCCACCCATGTGAAAGACCTCGGTTGGGTTCCCAGACTAGCTTCAGCCTGGCGCAGCCCTAGTCAGTGTGGACATTTGGGGCATAAACTAAAGAATAAGAACTCTGTCTCTTTTCTATTACTCTCTGCTTATCCCACCTCCCACATAAAATAGTTATTTTTTTTATGAAGCCTACTCTGACCATGCTATTTGTTTTATTATCTACTTAAGAGAGAGAGAGAGAGAGAGAGAGAGAGAGCGCATTCTCCCATCTACTGGTTAACTCCCCAAATGCTCACAATGGCCAAGACTAAGTTGTGCTGAAGCCAAGATCTGGGAACCCAATCTAGGTCTTCCACAGGGGTAGCAGGAACTCGGTTACTGAAGCCATCACTGCTTTCTCCCAGAGTCTGCATTAGTGAGAGCTGGTGTCAGGAGCCAGCGGCAGGCACTGAAAACAGGCATCCTAATATCGGCTGTGGGCGTCACCAAACACCTGCCCCTGACTGTGCCAGTTAAATTGAATTTAATTTATTATGCTTACTCTTTATTCTTTATCCCCACTAAAGTCTAAACCTGTCAAGGACATGGGTTTTTGTTTTGTTTGGGTGAGGGCGTCTATACCACTGGTATGTAACAGGTGTCTAAAATAGTGCTTGTCACATAGTAGATGCTCAAACATTATTGAATATATGAATTATTAAGTGAATATGATCATGAAGGATCATTATTTTAATTTGATCAGTACATCAAAACCACTGTTAGGAAGGTCACTGGTGATATCAATATGGTAAAACCAGTGGTCATTTTGCAATCCTTATTGTACTGAAATTATTCATAGGTTTGATTTTTTTTTTTGACAAGCAGAGTTAGACAGTGAGAGAAAGACAGAGAGCAATGTTTTCGTTTTCCGTTGGTTCACACCCCAAATGGCCGCTACGGCCAGCGTGCTGTGCCAATCCAAAGCCAGGACCCAGGGGCTTCCTCCTGGTCTCCCATGTGGGCACAGGACCCAAGCACTTGAGCCATCCTCCACTGCCTTCCCAGGCCACAGCAGAGAGCTGGACTGGAAGAGGAGCAACCAGGACAGAATCTGGCGCCCCAGCTGGGACTAGAACCTAGGGTGCCAGTGCCACAGGTGGAGGATTAGCCAAGTGAGCCACAGTGCCAGCCAGGTTTGATTTTAAAAAAAAATTAATATTTATTTATTTATTTGAAAGGCACAGTTACAGAGAGCGAGAGAGAGACAGAAATCTTCCTTCTGCTGGTTCACTCCTCAGATGACCTCAATGCTTGGGGCTAGATCAGGCCAAAGTCAAGAGCTCCATCCAGGTCTCACCTGTGGGTTCAGGGGCGCAAGTACTTCAGCCATGCTCCACTGCTTTCCCAGACACATTAGTGGGGAGCTGGAATGGAAACAGAGCAGCCAGGACTCAAATCGGCGCCCATATGGGATGCTAGCATTGCAAGTGGTGGCTTTACCCATTATTAGCCATTAATACAATGATTACTCACTTTTCTAAGACATCGAATGTTCTGGTTTTTCATCTTTTCTTACTGGCCAGCTCCTCAATTCCTCAGCTGGTCCTTCTTTCTCTCCCCAGTCTGTTACCAATGGAATGCCCCATTGCTTTCTTTAAACCTCTTCTCTTTCAACTATTCTCATGTCTTGGTGACCTCGGCTTGTCTTATAGCTTAAATGTCAGCTATATAGTGAGAACCCCTAAGTTTATGTCTCTAGCCAGCTCTTCTCTCCTAAACTACAGTAGTTGGAAAACAATATCCAAATTTCAGTGGCTTAAACTGACAAACTAATTTCTTGCCCATAGGTCTGCATCTTGGCTGTATCTCAATTCCAGATGCTGAGTTGGGTTCAGATTTTCTTCTTATTCCAAGAGTATCTTTGCCTATATTCTCCTTCTGGGACCCCATGCTTATAGACACTGTGTCTTATCTGTGCTCTGCTCTTATGGCAGAAAGCAGGAACAAGAGGGCAGGCAAATGTTTTGATGCCTCTAAGCGTGGCCTATGTCACATCTGCTCACATTATGGTGGCCAAAGCGTGTCACATGACCAAGACCAAAGTCTGGGGGCCCTAATGAGGCAGGTGTTTGACCTAGCAGTTACAGCATGGTTTTAATGTGCTTATGGCCCTCATATAAGTGTCTGAGCTTTAGACTGATTTTTGGCAACTGACTCCCGTTTCCTGCATACAGTGTGAGTAGTGCTGGTGGCTCAAGTAATTGGATTCCTGTTACCCACGTGGGAAACCTGAATTGAATTTCCAGTTCCTGTCTTTGGCCTTGGCCATACCCCAACCATTGGCAGGCATTTGGGAGTAAAGTAGCAAATAGGAACTCTGTCTCTCTCTCTCTGGGTCACTCTTCCCCTGTTTCCATCTCTCCCTCTCAAATAAATAAATAAATAATTCTTACAAAAATATATGCCATCAACTGCACAGGGAGTGATTGATTTAAAAATTATTGAAGAAACAGAAAAATATATACATAGAGAGAGTGCTCTTATCTTCTGGTTCACTCCACAGATTCTTGCAATGGCCAGGAACTGAGGTCACCCATGTGAGTGGCTGAGACTCGATTCCTCGTGCCATCACCTCCCTGGGTCTGCATTAGCTGGAATGTGGAGTCAAGAGAGAGCAGATGCTTGAACCAGGCACTCTGATATGGGATATGGGCTTCTGCCCCATGGAATGAATGAGTTAGAATAACAGGGCAGTCTAACAGAATATCTACTAGACATTTCAGACCTAGCATGTTCAACAGCAAATTCCTGATTTTTTCCTCCAAACTTGCCTCTCCTGTGTTCCTCTCCATTTCAGTCACTGACAACTCTACACCAAATTACTTGTAATTGCTTGGTCCAAATTCCTTGTAATTGTTCTGGACTGTTCATTTTCATACTCTATATCCAACATTTTAGAAAATCCAGTCAACTCGGTCTTCAAAATATATTTAGAATGGAACCACTTCACATAAACCAATGACAAGTTATCTGTTGTGTTGTACACTGCCATAAGCTTCCAGTTGATCTGCTTCTGCTTGCCCTCTCCATGTATTTCCTTTTTCACAAGACTATTTTTTTTATTTAGTAAATATAAATTTCCAAAGTACAGTTTATGGATTACAATGGCTTTCCCCCCCATAGTTTCCCTCCCACTCACACCCCCCCATCTCCCGCTCCCTCTCCCATTCCATTCACATCAAGATTCATTTTCAATTATCTTTATATACAGAAGATTGATTTAGTATATATTAAGTAAAGATTGCATCAGTTTGCACCCACACAGAAACACAAAGTGTAAAATAGTGTTTCAGTACTAGTTACAGCATTACTTCACATTGGACAACACATTAAGGACAGATCCCACATGAGGAGTAAGTACACAGTGACTCCTGTTGTTGACTTAACAATTTGACACTCTTGTTCATGGCGTCAGTAATCTCCCTAGGCTCTAGTCATGAGTTGCCAAGGCTATGGAAGCCTTTTGAGTTCATTGACTTCGATCTTATTCTGATAGGGTCGTAGTCAAAGTGGAAGTTCTCTCCTCCCTTCAGAGAAAGGTACCTCCTTCTTTGATGGCCCCGTTCTTTCCACTGGGATCTCACTCGCAGAGATCTTTCATTTAGGTCCTTTTTTTTTTTTTTTTCAGAGTGTCTTGGCTTTCCATGCCTACAATACTCTCATGGGCTCTTGAGCCATATCCGAATGCCTTAAGGGCTGATTCTGAGGCCAGAGTGCTATTTAGGACATCTGCCATTCTATGAGTCTGCTGTGTATCCTACTTCACATGATGGATCGTTCTCTTCCTTTTTGATTCTGTGAGTTAGTATTAGGAGACACTAGTCTTGTTTGTGTGATCCCTTTGACTCTTAGACCTATCAGTGTGATCACTTGGACTAGTGAGATGGCATTGGTACATGCCACCTTGATGGGATTGTATTGGAATCCCCTGGTACGTTTCTAACTCCACCATTTGGGGCAAGTCTGATTGAGCGTGTCCCAAATTGTACATCTCCTCCCTCTCTTTTTCCACTCTTAAATTTAATAGGGATCACTTTTCAGTTAAAATTTAAACACCTAAGAATAATTGTGTGTTAATTACAGAGTTCAACCACTAGTACTAGAACAACAACAACAACAACAACAACAACAAATACTAAAAAGGATAAAGTATTACATTGTACATCTAGAGTCAGGACAAGAGCTGATCAGGTCATTGTTTCTTATAGTGTCCATTTCACTTAACAGGTTTCCAAAACTCTCCATTCTTATAATAGACAATCATGTAGGAAGCGATTGGACAGAAAGACTGTAACCTAGTGTGGCACACTGAAGCAGGGGAATTTGGCAAGGCCTCTTTGGATACTTCCTGGCCTCTCCATGTGGCATTCCCTCCTCCCAGGTATACGTCAGATCCCTCTGGAACAAGGGTCTTGTGAGCTGCTATTAGACAAGGTGAGACAGAGATGTCTTTATGGCCAGCTCCTACACTGAAATACAGGGACGGTTAGGCAGGCATTGAGGAAATGGAGTTCAACCACTAGTACTAGAACAAAAAAAATACTAAAATGGATAAAGTGTTACATTGTACATCAACAGTCAGGACAAGAGTTGATCAAGTCACTGTTTCTCATAGTGTCCATTTCACTTCAACAGGTTTCCCCTTTGGAGCTCAGTTAGTTGTCACTGATCAGGGAGAACATATGATATTTGTCCCTTTGGGACTGGCTTAATTCACTCAGCATGATGTTTTCCAGATTCCTCCATCTTGTTGCAAATGACCGGATTTCATTGTTTTTGACTGCTGTGTAGTATTCTATAGAGCACATGTTCCATAATTTCTTTATCCAGTCTACTGTTGATGGGCATTTGGGTTGGTTCCAGGTCTTAGCTATTGTGAATTAGCTGCAATAAACATTAATGTGCAGACAGTTTTTTTGTTTGCAAATTTAATTTCCTTTGGGTAAACTCCAAGGAGTGGTATGGCTGGGTTGTATGGTAGGGTTATATTCAGGTTTCTGAGGAATCTCCAGACTGACTTCCATAGTGGCTTAACCAGTTTGCATTCCCACCAACAGTGGGTTAGTGTCCCTTTTTCCCCACATCCTTTCCAGCATCTGTTGTTGGTGGATTTCTGAATGTGAGCCATTCTCACCGCAGTGAGGTGAAATCTCATTGTGGTTTTGATTTACATTTCCCTGATTGCTAGTGATCTTGAACATTTTTTCATGTGTCTGTTGGCCATTTGGATTTCCTCTTTTGAAAAATGTCTATGAGGTCCTTGGCCCATCTCTTAAGTGGGTTGTTTGTTTTGATGTTGTGGAGTTTCTTGATTTCTTTGTAGATTCTGGTTATCAACCCTTTATCTGTTGCATAGTTTGCAAATATTTTTTCCCATTCTATCGGTTGCCTCTTCACTTTCCTGACTTTTTCTTTTGCAGTACAGAAACTTCTCAATTTGATGCAATCCCAAATGTTAATTTTGGCTTTGACTGCCTGTGCTTCTGGGGGTCTTTTCCAAGAAGTCTTTGCCGGTACCTATATCTTACAGGGTTTCTCCAATCTCTCTAATAATTTGATGGTGTTGGGTCATAGATTTAAGTCTTTAATCCATGTTGAGTGAATTTTTGTATAAGGTGAAAGGTAGGGGTCTTGCTTCATGCTTCTGCATGTGGAAATCCAATTTTCCCAGCACCATTTATTGAATAGACTGTTCTTACTCCAGGGATTGGTTTTGGATCTTTGATCAAATATAAGTTGGCTGTAGATGTTTGGATTGATTTCTGGTGTTTCTATTCTGTTCCATTGGTCTATCCATCTGTTTCTGTACCAGTACCATGCTGTTTTGATAACAACTGCCCTGTAGTATGTCCTGAAATCTGGTATTGTGATGCCCCGGCTTTGTTTTTGTTGTACAAGATTGCTTTAGCTATTCGAGGTCTCCTGTGTCTCCATATGAATTTCAGCATAATTTTTTCCAGATCTGAGAAGAATGTCTTCTGTATTTTGATTGGTATTGCATTGAATCTATAAATCGCTTTTGGGCTCTCCATGTATTTTAACACTGTAGTCCTGGTTGAAATCATGTGATATTTTACTATCTCAGAGTGAAGGTCAAATTCCTTACAATGGCCAGCAAGAAACTACATGATCTTGCCTCCAATTACTTTTCTAAGCTTATGTGTTAGTATACTTTCCCTTGCTCATTCTGCTGAGTGACGTTTGCTTGCTTTTCATCTAACATGTGAGACGTGCTCTCACTTGCATTAGTTTCTAACATTGTTGGAACAGATTACCATGAACTTGGTGGTTTAAAATAACATAGTTTATTACTCACAGTGTGTAGTCAGAAGTCTGACAGGTCCGGTCTTTCTGGGCCAGTGTTACAGTGCTTTCTGGGCTTTCTTCCTTTCCAAGGGAGTTAGGGAGAATCTGGTTTTTGCTTTTCCAGCTTCTATGGCCCACCTATGTTTCTTGGCTAATGGTTTCCCTTCATCTTGAAAACCAGCATCAGTGAGTTGAGTCCTTACAGTGTATCATTCTAACTTCATTTTCTTCCTCTCTTGTCCACATTATTTTTCTCAAAAATTTTTAAGATTTATTTATTTGAAAGAGTTATATATAGAGAGGAATAGACAGAGAGAGAAAGAGATTTTCCATCTGCTGGTTCATCCCCCAAATGGCCACAATGGCCAGGGCTGGGCCAGACTAAAACCAGAAGCCAGGAAGAAGGCCTTCTAATTGGGTGGCAGAGGCCCAAGTACTTGGGCCATCTTCTGCTGCTTTTCACAAGCCATTAGCAGGGAGCTGGATCAGAAGCGGAGCAACCAGGCATGAACCAGCACCCAAATGCGATGCTGGCATCACAGGTGGCAGCTTTACACTCTACACCACAGCTCCATCCCCCCCCCCATTCACTTTTAAGGACCTTTGTGGGTACATTGGGTCAACCTGATAATCCAGAACAATTCCTGTATTTTAAGGTCAGTGGATGAACAATCTTCCTCACGTTTGCTCTATACCCTAACATTCATAGGTTCTTGGACTTAGGGAATGGATGTCTCAGGATAGGAGGGACCATTAGTCTGCCTATTAGGCCCCTCAGGGAAACTGCCATTGCTGTTCTGTTTGCTGGCTGCTCTTCCCCATTCCCTCCTTACCTCCAGATGGTGCTGTCTTCTCAGTTAGTTCTCCGACTGTAGAAAATCACAATTACTTCCTAACCTGCCTTGTCCCTTTCTGGGTTATTTTTGCCCAAGGCACTTATGAACAATAATCATACTACATATTGTACTTACAGGTCGTATTTATAATCCTTTTACACAAGAATTCAAGCTTTCTGTGGACAGAGGTTTTCTCCTGTTCACTGCTGTGTCCCCAGTGTCCAGAACAATTCTGGAATAAAATGAGCACTCAGTAGAAATATTTGTTGAGTGAATGAATGAAAGAAGACTTTTTTCATCTTTCATCAATTGGAGGAATGACATAATCAACTAGGGAAACCAAGTAATCATTGATAAATATTTCTTAAGAAGTACAAAAGACAAAGAGAAGAAAATGGTATCTATGGTTTGGGAAAGTTATACAGAGGAATCACAAGAACCCGTGGAACCTAAACAGATGTTAGGTTATAATGTTGGTGTCTTAGTCTGTTTGTGCTACTATAACAGGTGTCTGAGATGTGAACTTTGTGATGAACAGACCTGTATCGTTTCACAGTTCTGGAGGCTGGCAAGACTGACAAGGTGATGACAAGATCGCTGTCTTCTTCTGAGATGGCACCTCACAAGCTGTGTCCTCTGGAGGGGAGGAAGGCTAGAGCCTCACGTGCTAGAGGGTGGAAGGACCACGAGGCACAAAGGGGCAGAACTTGCCCTTCTGTACTGGCATTGATGCCACCCTTTAGGGAAAAGCTCCCATGGCCCAATCACCCCCTAAAGTCCCACCTCTTATCCTGTTACAATGGCAACATGCATCTGGGAGGGAACAAACCTTGAAACCTCTGCAGTCAGTACATGAGGAAAAGATTTCCTTGAGAAAACTCATCATCTCTCAGTAAATCTGCTTCTGGCAGTGTCTCCTCAAGCATTGTTTTAGGAGGGCCTACTCATTATCCATTCTACCCTTTCTGTACAAAAACCAACCACCCAGGGCCGATGCTGTGGCACAGTAGGTTAATCCTCCACTTGTGGTGCTAGCATCCTATATGGGCACCGGTTCTAGTCCCAGCTGTTCCTCTTCTGATCCAGCTCTCTGCTGTGTCCTGGGAAAGCAGTAGAAGATGGCCCAGGTGCCTGGCCCCTGCACCCTTGTGGGAGTCCTGGAAGAAGTTCCTAGCTCCTGGCTTCAGATCAGCACAGCTCCAGCCGTTTTGGCCATTTGGGGAGTGAACCAGCAGATGGAAGACCTTTCTCTGTCTCTCCCTCTATCTGTATCTCTACCTCTCAAATAAATAAAAAATCTTAAAAAAAATAACCACCCAACCCTGCGTGGTTTTACCCAGAGAAGCAATATGCCCAGCAAAAATACTCCATGTGTTTTCTAGTCTCCCTTGCAGCTACAGGTAGCTGTGTGTGGCTAATCAAAGACATGTGAATTGCAAGGTGCCCTTTTGACTTTCTACCTTTTTTGCTTCTACTTCCTTGGAATAAAAATATAAAGTCAGCTTGGAATGGGAAGTGATTGTAAGGAAGGGAGCTAAGTGTTAAAGATGATAGAGCAGAAAGACCAAAGGAGCCTGGGTCCCTGGGGGCCGTGGAGCCAGCATCTCGTTCCTGGGCTACCACCCTTCAGACTTGCTAGAATGTGAGGTAAATAAGCACCTGTGGTGTTTATTTTCCCTTGGCAGCTCTCTCCCCAAGACCCATGCCCCACTCCCTCTTCCAGCATCTGTGCCCTAGGAGTTTCCCTTGCCCTCTGGCTTGCACTTGGGTTTGGTCATTTGGGGCACTTGGCAGGAGAGCAGTGCAGGAGAAGAAAAGAATTACTTTCCCTCCCTGCATTCGTTGCCTTATGTTCAGCAAAGACTCTGTTGCTTTATGGCCACTGCACCTGCCCAGTGACTTCTCCTGGAAAGTTTAGACTCTGAGACCTCCAGTATCACCGTCCTCCCCACCCCCACCACGTCCCTACGGCCTGGGGGTGGTTTGGGCCTGGCACTGCTGCTAACCCCAGGAAGGTTCACCACCCCATGTTCATTTCCTTGTCCACACCGCTATAAATAGTGACTTCTTTGAACCTTGTTGCAGTTAGACCCTTTTGGATGTCTCATCTGTTTCATGCTGGGATCCCCAGCCATTACAGCTTCCTCGGTAGGCTCCCTGCTGTATACAGCTAAATTTAATCTGGAGTGATACAGCCTACAGGGGCCATGCTGTTTGATGATATCTATATTTGGATCCTAGATTCTCGCTCAGTTCAGCAAAATAATCACATTGTATGATCTTTGCCTTAATGTTCATTGCAAATAACCAAATGTTAAAATTTTCCTTTCTAACCCTCTTGTTCCAATTTTCTAAGATTTTCCTCCTAAACTTCCACATTACCCAGCACTGTAGGCCCACGACTGCCGTTGATTCTTGACAGCTGCCTTCTTCTGCTTGATGCCATCTTCCTACCCTGCTGGTCAGAATGGGCACATGCCCTGGGTGTCACCCTCTATAGAGCCCTGGGGTGCACTGGTGAGCCAGACAAGTGGGCTCTGCTGTCACACAGCTACTGCATCCTGCAGGAATGTCAGACACAAGTTAGATCCTTCCCTGGTGGCGTCTTCTGCAAGGGAGATGACTTGGCTCCCATAGCAACACCCAACAGGGTGAGGAAGCGCATTCGGGTGAAGACATGAGCGAAGGCCGAGCAGACGTTAGCTCAGCAAAGATGGAGCTTGAATCAGGGTGAGCTTTCCTGGCAGCGGAGGCAACGTGAGAGGCCTTGAAGGCAGAGACAGTCTGGTGTGTTTCTGCAACAGAGGGCTCTGGAGCAGGAAGAAGCAAGATGGGGTGAGGGGTCAGGCTGGGGTGGTGGGTGGAGACAAAAGCTTATAGGGTGGCCGGCACCGCGGCTCACTTGGCTAATCCTCCGCCTGCGGCGCCGGCACACCGGTTCTAGTCCCAGTCGGGGCACCGGATTCTATCCCAGTTGCTCCTCTTCCAGTCCAGCTCTCTGCTGTGGCCCGGGAAGGCAGTGGAGGATGGCCCAAGTGCTTGGGCCCTGCACCCACATGGGAGACCAGGAGGAAGCACCTGGCTCCTGGCTTCGGATCGGCGCAGCATGCCGGCCGTGGCGGCCATTTTGGGGGTGAGCCAACAGAGGGAGGACCTTTCTCTCTCTCACTCTCTAACTCTGCCTGTCAAAAAATTTTTTATTAAGTTAAATAAAATAAATCTTTGAAAAAAAATCGAAGACTTTAGCCAAAAGGTGTTGGGAAACCACTTATGGTGGCCTCTCAGGTCTCCAATGACAAGTAGCGAAATCCACCTATGCAAGAGCTCCAAGGCTTACACAGAAACTCCAGCCAGTGCTTGGCCATGGCATGGTCATAAAGGCAGGCCCATTCCTGGGGGACGCAGGTTTCCTTTGAATGCCATCATTAGCTCAGGGACTCCCTGCAGCCTTGCCATATTTCCTATAGACTCCATGGAAACCCAGGGAATTTGCACCCCCCCCCCCTTCCTTTGGGATCAGACTTGTGTCATGGTCTGACAGTCCACACAGCCTCCTCTATCTCCCTCCAGTTTTCTCTCATAGGCATTTTCCCTCATAAAGTGCTGGCACATTTAATCCTGTCTTGGCATCTGGGATCTAGGCAATACAATGTAAGTCATTTGGTAACTGGAGTGTGTAACAGAGGAGGGCCTGGAGTAAGAGAAGAGCCCACATCATCAGATCCTGACTAGTGCCATGGAGGGATTATGAGCTGGCAAAATAGGAAGGATTTAGATACTGAAGAAGGAATTTCAGGTTTCTTTGAGTTCAGGTAGGAAGCAAGGGATGATGGTGACCATGTGCTGAGAGCAGGTGCGGAGAGCATGGAGAGAGATTCAGGATGTCAAGTCAATGGGGATTAGTGATTAGATTTAGTGGGACGTTTCTATTGGTTTCTAGTTCCTAATTTGCTTTTAATTTCTCTGTTAACAAAGATTTATTGAGTGACAGAACCCATATTCAGACTAGACCTTATGGCTTATTTCTTTAACTCCTATCTTTCCAATAATCTCCTTGTTACTCCTTGTAACAAAAGTGGCAAAATGCCAATGCTAGATCACTTTCTCTGTGCCAACACAGGTCCAGGCAGCTGCTAGAGAAAACCTCACACCATCTGGGGCCATGTTCCCTTCCTGGTCTCCATCCAACTTCAACTGGTCTACCATTGCCTGCTTTTTTTTAAAATAATTTGAAATATATTTTTTAATGTTTTATTTATTTATTTGAGAAGTAGAGCTACAGAGATAGGGAGAGATAGAGAGAGGTCTTCCATCCATTGGTTCACTCCCCGAATGGTTACACCGACCAGAGCTGGGCTGATCTGAAGCCAGGAGCCAGGAGCTTCTTCTGGGTCTCCCACATGGGTGCAGGGGCCCAAGCACTTGGGCCATCTTCTACTGCTATCCCAGGCCATAACAGAGAGCTGGATCAGAAGAGAAGCAGCTGGACTTGAATTGACACCCATATGGGATGCCAGCACCACAGGTGGACGCTTAACCTACTACAAACCATAGCTCTGGCTCATCTTCTGCTCTTATAATTGGTTCTCTTTCCCATTCTTTGCTGCAGATCATCTTCTCCCCCAACCACTTTGGTTTTTTTTTTTTAATTTACTCTGTGTGCTCTTTAAACTTTATCCACCAAACCTCTCCTCCTTCACAGGAAATAACTTTGCCTTTGACTTCACATTGAAGTTAAAGTCAGTACATGACACATCCTTCAACTTTTTACCACCAAACTACCAAACTTCACAGTATCTGGATCTTTAGCTGTCTTTTTTTTTTTGTGTGTGCGTGTTTAATGAGTTAGTTGTCCATTTTTCTCTGTTAATTGAATTTTTTGGAGGCCTTTGTTTTGAACTGCGCTGCTGTACTTGGCCCTCACAGAAGGAGACCAGACCAAAATGGAGTCTCACACAAAGGCTCCTGTCACCAAACTAAGATGTTTATTGGGCCTTCTGAGAGATGGCCAGATCCCCAAATAGGCCAATTTCAGTGATAAGGGAGTTCCCTGTTTTAACCCTTACAAGGAATGTAACCTGAATTAACCTGCCACTGGCCAATCCACTTCTTGTATTGTGCTATGTCCTTGTTCCTGCTCAAGCTACCTTATAAAGACCGACCGTCTGCCATGGCCAGCACTTCTCTGCTTTTGGTTGTTGTTGTTTTTTTAGATTTGTTTGTTTATTTGAAAATCAGAGTTAGAGAGGGAGGGAGAGATAGAGACACAGAGAGAGATCTTCAATCTGCTGGTTCACTCCCTAGATTGCCACAACAGCTAAGGCTGGGCCAAGCCAAAACCAGGAGCTTCATCCAGGTCTTCTACATGAGTGCAGGGGCCCAAGCACTTGGGCCATCTTCTGCTGCTTTTCCCAGGCCTTTAGCAGGGAGCTGGGTCGGAAGTGGAACCACCGGGACTTAAAGTGGCACCCATATGGGATGCCAGTGTCTCAGGTGGCTGCTTTATTTGCTATACCACAATGCCAGCCCCCAGCAAGTCTGTCTGAGATGCTCTCTGAGTTGTGAGTCAAAGAAAAAAAAAAAAAAAAACTCGATTATTGATTATTTAACTAAAGTTCTTGAAATTTTTCTTTAGATGGCTCTCTAATATTCATACCTATTACCATTTCCTTCTGCTGTATCAGATTCTCTCAGTCCTGATTTCTTCCATAGTTCCCTGTCTCCTGACTCAGTGCTTAGTTGGTTGTGTACTTATTTGCCTGTGTGAAAGAAGACACAGAAGATAGAGAGCTCATGACCACTGCTTCCCCTGGCTGATTCAAACGCCTGAGGACGAACAGCAGACAGTCATGCTGGAGAGAGGCCTGAGGTTGGCCTCAAAGCTGAAAACATCAGAGATCATCAAGTACTACTCAGTGCATGCCACGGCTCTGCACCTACCGCAGGACCTAGACCGTCACCCCTGCTTTCTCTTGAACAGACATATTCTTGGTTTCATCATCTTCTTTTGAGTGAAATGACACTCCAGTATATTAGATTTCCATCTGAAAGCTTCTCAATTGTATGTAGTTACCCAGCAGCTTAGAAACCTGCTCGAGACTGACTGTATCAGGAATCTACCTAGCCAAGGTCATGTCCACGTGTACCTGGTTCTACATTCTTACCATGTGGGATGACCCAGGGCCATTTCAGTGATGCAAATCAAGTGCTATCTGGTTTAGCTGAGTCAGCTCTGCCCTTCTCAGAAACATTCAAGTCCATGAGGGTACAAGTTGGCCATTTCAGAAATTTCAAACTTAATGATCATTTGGTTTCTTTTCTATTTTGTTTTTATTTTCATTTATACAATGGAACTTAAACAAATGAGCTTTGACCTTTATCTTGAAGATTATTAAAAATGTTGTGTATGCAGATGTAGCCCTTCAAGGCCTGTAGCTTTTACACCACAAGGTAGTGATTTCCACGTTGTACATATCTACTGCAGGTTGATTTTCCTTGAGTGCTTTATGCTCTTAATTTTAAATCTTAAAAATTCTCCCCTGGAATTTACATATTCATTCAGTTGTAAGCCTTTCTCTCCCCCTTTATAACCTAATTCAAAGAATTGTCTGGATTTTCTGTCATTAGCACTTCACCTACCGCAGTCTCACTTCTGCCTTTACCATGCTGGGGAAATTGCGCTAATCAAGGAAGCCAGTGTCCCATTATTGCTAAATACAATAAATGCTTCTCATTCCTTAGCTCAGCCTCTCAGCAGCACTTCTAGGAAGCTGCCCACTCTCTTTTTCTTAAAACACTTTCTTCCCTTGGTTTCCATGACAATCTCCTCTCCTGAATTTTTTTTTTCTACCTTTAAGGATGCTTTTCAGTCTTTTCTCTATCTTTTCTCTATCCTTCTCATACTCTACACTCTGTCATGGAGAGAAGAGAGGAATCACACAGCAATCTAACAGCTCTCTCAAAGACATCACACCCACCAAGGTTTCCTCTTTACATCATTCACATTGTTTTAAATATAGGCTAACTAATTGTGGCTGACAGCCTCCCAGTAGGGTTAGGGGTAACCTTCTCAGAAAGTTCTTTAAAGACAGTCTGGTTCCCATCTTTAACCATGTTGGGCTCTTTCATGCTTCTTATACTTGGGGCTTTGAAATTGAGACAAAAGGAAAAATTTCATTTGTTGTCCTGTTATACACATAAATCTAACATTTTTATTCTTTTTTTAAAAAGACAGATTTATTCTATTTATTTGAAAGTTACAGAGAGAGGTAGAGCCAGAGAGAGAGAGAGAGAGAGAGAGAGAGATCTTCCATTTTCCATCTGCTGGTTCACTCCCCAAATGACCACAATGGCCAGAGCTAAGCTGATCCAAAGCCAGGAGCCAGGAGCTTCTTCTGGGTCTCCCACATGGGTGCAGGGGCCCAAGGACTTGGGCCATCTCCCACTGCTTTCCTAGGTTATGCAGAGAGCTGGATCATAAGTGGAGCAGCCGGGACTTGAATTGGCACCCATATGGGATGCCAGCACTGCAGGCCAGGGCTTTGACCTGCTGTGCCACAGCACCAGCCCATAACATTTTGATTCTAAGTCTTGCTTTTTATTCCAAACAATCCTTTGCTCTAAACTTTAAATGCATCTGACTACCCTGCTTGGCAAAATGGTGGTCATCTGCTGAAGCAAAGTTTCCGTGAAGGTCCTAGTTTTTCCATTCTCCTAGATGAAGATGGGAAGGTATGCTCCCCTGAGTGAATAACTGAGAAGCCAGTGGGCATTAAATATTCCCAAAAGTCAGGATGAGTTCAGGAAGAAATTATGGTAGATTGATCTCATTCGATTTCTTCAAAGGTTGTTAGGTAGTTCAAGGCAGTGTTAACAGATATTGTGATATGTGCTCCACAAGAAATTTGGCAGTGATGCTCATGAAATTCTTGTGAACACAATATCAATATGACCTTGGGTACAAGGACAATTGTGACAGAATTATGGCATGCAAAATGTAAATGAATACCATAAGTGGAAGAAAATTTCAAGTGTTGTTCCATGTATATACCCATGTGTCCATATTTCCCTGAGGTAGAATATAGTCTGGCAATAGGTCAGTATGGGTTGTGAAGACAGCCCTGGGTGTAGATGAGAAGTATATAGTGTACATGGTGCAATTCCTAGAACTTTAGTAAGCCTTTAATAGATGTAGGTTTATTTATTACTATTATATCATTAGTTGTGTTATTCTGTGAAAATGTGGCAAGTACAATTTGGAGGTGACATAGCATCAGAGATCCTAAATACTCTTGAGTTGAAGAGTTATATTGAGAATGACCTTGACAGCTTGGAATGATCATGAGATCAATGGAAAACATTCTCAGGGGTCTCAGAAGTCAACCATGTGCTACAGGAGGCGGGGTACCATAACCATTGAGACCATGGATCAAGATGTGATACAAAAACAAAATGTAGAGCTACACTCTCCAACGTGCAGCCACTTACCATGTGTGCCTATGTAAAGTAAAATTTATTACAGGAAACAAGATCGAAAACTTAGTTCCTCAGTTGCGGTAATCACATTTCAAACACTCCAATAGCCAAGTGTGGTTAGTGGCTACTCATAGGCAGGCACAGACAGAGACAATTTCCTTCAACACAGAAGGGTGCATTGGACAGTGCTGGTCAGGAATGCAGCTGATGATCATGCCTCCCTACACTGCCCTGCTCAGACCATGTCCAGGGAATGGTCATGCTAGAATCTGAGGAACACATTTTGAAGGGACATAAGCATGTCAGATAGAGGCCTCGACACAGGGGACATAAAAGCCAAGTCATGTTTTGAAGGAACTGTGTGACTAGGATAACAGACAAAACCTGTACACTAAATAGCAAGGGTATCATGAAGAAGAGGAATCCTATGCCCTGTAGCAGAAGGGGTAGGTCCAGGACAAATTAGTGGAAGTTATAGGAAATCATGCTACAGTTTCGAGGGGTTCTGGAGTCAGATGGCATGTGTTCAACTCTCACTGTCTCTCTTTGTTTGTTTTTTAACGACTTGCTTATTTGAAAGGCATAGTGACAGAAAAAGAGGGAGATGCAGAGGGAGAGATCTTCCACCTTCTGGTTCACTCCCCAAATGGGTACAGCAGCTAGGTCTGGGTCAGCCTGAAGCCAGGAGCCAGAACTCCATCCTGGTCTTTCACATGGTGGCAGGGACCTAAGTACTTGAGCTGTCATCTGCTGCTTTCCCTGGAGAATTAGCAGGAAGCTGGATCAGAAGCAAAGCAGCCAGGAATCAGACGAGCTCTCTGTTATGGGATGCCAAAATTGCAAATGGCAGCTTAACCTGTAGTGCCATATGCTAGCCCCTCACTGTCTCTTTTTTTGTTGGGTGAGCTTGGGCAGGCTAATTAACCTCTGTAATAGTATCTGGCAGCATTGTCATAGAAAATAAACTAGTAATAATTTTAAAATATGATATATTTAGCAAATGTTTGTTCATTAGTGTATAAGTATGCTGATAAAAGGAAAAAGCATCTAAACTAAATGAGCTGCTTTGGAGTTGGTAAGTTCCCATTGCCAGAGGGGTCTAAGACATTTGGCAGGGAGTATAGAGACCCCTGCAATTCTGAGTGATAGATTGACTTGGAGTTTTGAGCCTCCTTCTGATGTAAAGGTCTACAGTGATTTTGTTTCATTTCGTATTTTTCTGACATAGTCTATCTCTAAGCTGTGAGAATTTTTGATGTGGTCCTGTGGCCGAGATCGAGACTCGGTCTCCACCTAGTGTCCATTATTACTTCTGTGTTCCTCAGAAAAGAGTGAGTCGACTATGAAGCCTAGCCTAAGGAGAGCACGACTGTTGTGTCAGGAGAGCTGGCATGGCCTCGGTTTTGTGGACAGTTCTGAGAGATGTCCAAGGTGGTGAGTGTCTGTTCTCCTAGCAGGGTACCTCATGGCTACATGTGGACTTGTAGCAGCTGACAGCAGCCCAGTGCCTAGACACTAATTGCTTGAAATTCATCCTTTTAACTGAATTATGGGACCTTAGGAATGAGGCACATAAGAAAACAGAAACAACAACACTCAATTATATGTTGCCTCCAAGAAACTTACCTCACAGGTAAAGTTACACAAAGACTGAAAGTGAAGAAACCAAAATGAGTAGGAGTAGCTATACTCATATAAGATAAAACAGACTTTAAATAAAAAACTGTAAAAGGAGCCAAAGAAGGATATTATACATTGATAAAAGGATCAGTTCAGCAAGATGATATAACAATCATAAATATATGTGTGGGGCCAGCGCCGTGGCTCACTTGGTTAATCCTCCGCTTGCTGCGGTGGGTGCCAGGTTCTAATCCCGGTTGCTCCTTTTCCACTCCAGCTCTCTACTGTGGCCCAGGAGGGCAGTGAAGGATGGCCCAAGTGCTTGGGCCCCTGCACCCACGTGGGAAACTGGGAGGAAGCACCTGGCTCTGGCTTTGGCTCAGCACAGCTCTGCCCATTGCGGCCATTTGGGGAGTGAACCACTGGAAGGAAGACCTTTCTCTCTCTCTCTCTCTCACTGTCTATAACTCTACCTGTTAAATAAATAAATAAATAAATGACATCCAAGACTATCCAGATACATACAGGAAATATTGGACCTAAAAGAGAGACAACACTCCAATACAATAATAGTGGGGGACTTCAATACCCCACTGTCACAATGGACATAGCATTCAGAAGGAAAGTCAACAAGGATATATCAGAATTGAACCATTCTATTGAGCAAATGCACCTAACGGACACTTACAGGACAATTTCACCCAACAGCTACAGAATACATATCCTTCTCATTAGCACATGAAACATTTTCTAGGGTAGACCATGTATTGGGCCACAAATTAATATTAGTAAATTTTATTTTATTTTTAAAGACATTTATTTTTAAAGAGAGAGAGAGAGAGACTGAGAGATATATACATCCACTGGTTTCCTCCTCAAAAGCTAATAGCAGCTGGGGTTAGGCCAAGATGAAGCCAGGAGCCTGGAACTCCATCCGGGTGTCCCCTCTCCCTCTCTCTCCCCCTCCCTCTCTCAGTACATCTTTTGATGCTTTCTGCAGCGCATTAGCAGGGAGCTGGGTCAGAAGTAGAGCAGCTGGAACTCTAACCCACATTCAATGGGATGCTGGTATCACAGGCCTTGGCTAAACATGCTGTGCCACAATGCCGGCCCCAAGTCTCAGTAAATTTCTGTTTTATTGCAAAGCTGAAAAGAAAAATATCCATAATTTTCCATTATCTTTTTTTTTTTTTTTGACAGGCAGAGTGGACAGTGAGAGAGAGAGAGACAGAGAAAAAGGTCTTCCTTTACCATTGGTTCACCTTCCAATGGCCACTGTGGCCGGCGCACCTCACTGATCCGAAGCCAGGAGCCAGGTGCCTCTCCTGGTCTCCCATGTGGGTGCAGGGCCCAAGGACTTGGGCCATCCTCCATTGCACTCCCGGGCCACAGCAGAGAGCTGGCCTGGAAGAGGGGCAACCGGGAAAGAATCCGGTGCCCAGACAGGGACTAGAACCTGGTGTGCCAGCACCGCAGGCAGAGGATTAGCCTATTGAGCCACGGCACCAGCCGTCTCAGTAAATTTTAAGACTGAAATTATACCATGTATCTTCTCAGACCACAAAAAAATAAAACTAGAAATCAACAAGAACAATAGAAAATTTACAAATAGGTGGAAATTAAGTAACATGCTCCTAAATTATCAATGACTCATCCAAGAAATTGAAGCAGAAATTTAAAAATTTCTCAAAATGAATGCGAATGGAAACATATCAAAACCAATGGGATACAGAAAAAAAAAAAAACAGTATTAAGAGGGATGTTTATAGCTGTAAGTGATTACATAAAAAAAAGACAACTCAAGTAAGCAAGCCAATGATGCATCTCAAGGACTTAGAAAAACAGGAACAGGTGTTGTGTGCAGAGGGTTAAGCCACCACTTGAGACTCTGGCATCCCAGTTCTGGCTGCTCCACACTAGCTGCCTGCTAATGTGCCTGGGAAAGTAGCAAATGGTGGCTCAAGTGCTTGGGACCCTGCCACCCATGTGGAAGACTTGGATTAAGTTCCAGTCCCCTGGCTTCAGGCTGGCCCAGCCATGGCTATTGTGGCCATCAATTTCCTCCCTCCATTTCTCCCTCTCTCCCTCTCTCCCTTCCTTCCTTCTCTGTCACTCTTTCAAATAAATAGATTTTAAAACTACAAGGATAAATCAAATCCCAAATTAGCAGGCAGTGGGAAAAATGAGAATCAGAGCAGAAATAAATGAAATTGAAGCTGAAAAAGCAAAAGTCAACAAAACAAAAAGCTGGTTTTTTTTTTTTGAGAAGATAAACAAAAGAGACAAACCTTTAGCCAAAGAAAAAAAGGAGAAAAAAGTAAGTAGCATTAGTGATGAACAAGGAGACATTGCAACTAACACCACAGAGTTACAAAGGATGGTAAGATACTGTTGCAGTTTTTTCTTTATAGAAATGTTATAGGTCTTTTGCATTGCAAGGCTTTTTGTCTGCTGGGTTCTTTGTCTCCCAGAGAGGAAGAATGAGCCTATGGACAATGGAGGGTGAGCAGAAAGGAATGTTTGTTGAGCAAAAAGCAAAAGGAAAAGCTGCCGGCAGTGCTGAGAGGGATCCCGGAAGAGGTGGCCTCTGAGAAGGAGTTGTCTAGGGGTTTATACCTTCCAGGCCATGAGGACGTTTGGAACAGGCTTTTGCAGACCTGTCAATCAGTCACCAATGAACTTCTCTTCACTGGGGAGTTAGTACTGGAGCTGGATGGGTTCAGCTGTAACCGCATCCTGTTTTGTTTTCAGTTTCTCTATCTTGTTTTTGAGTAGTCGGTGCGTTTTGCTCCAGGTGTGTGCTTCTGCATGTCAGGCTTGCATATCAGGCTTGAGTCTCTGCTTCAGGCCTCAGCTCTCTCCTGTCTCTGTCAAAACTACTATGAACGTCTATGTGCTAGCAAATTGGAGAAATTCAAAGAAGTGCATAAATACCTGGATACATATAACCTATCGAGATTAAATCAAGAAGATGTAGAAGAACTAAGCAGGCCCATAACAAGCAATGAGATTGCAGCAGCAAGTAAAAGTCTCCCACGAAAGAAATGCTCAGGACCTGATGGCTTCACTACTGAAGCCATTCTTTATCCTCTTCTTCTTCTTCATTTTTTTTTAAAAGATTTATTTATTTTCTTGAGAGGCAGAGTTACAGACAGACAGAGGGGGAGAGTGAGGTCTTCCATCTGCTGGTTCATTCCCCAAATGGCTGCAACGGCTGCAGGCTAGAACTGGGATGTTCTGGAGCCAGGAGCTTCCCCCAGTCTCCCACATGATGCAGGGACCCAAGCACTTGGGCCATCTTCTTCTGCTTTCCCAGGCCACAGCAGAGAGCTGGATCAGAAGTGGAACAGCTGGAACTCGAATCAGTGCCCATTTGGGATGCCGGTGCCGCAGGCGGATGCTTTAATCTACTATGCTGCAGCGCCAGTCCCTTTACTACTGAATTCTACAAAACATTTAAATAGGAACTAACTATATTCAAACTATTCCAAAACATTGAAAAGGTTGGAACTCTGCCAAGCTCTTTATGAGGACAGCATCACTCTGATACCAAAACCAAGGACACAGCACAAAAAAGAAAGGTACAGCCCATTACCCTTGATGAACATAGATGCAAGAATTCTCAAGAAAATATTAGCAAAATAGAATCCAACACTACATCAAAAAGGTAACGTATCAGGATCAAGTAGGATTTATCTCAGATAAACAAGGGTGGTTCAATATTTAAAAATCAATAAGCATCAACAGAATGAAAAATAAAAACCTTAAGGTCATCTCGATACATGCACAGAAAGAATTTGATAAGATTCAGTATCCCTTCATGATTAAAAAAAAAAACCCTCCAAAATTAGGTATAGAAAGAACATAGCTTAAAATTATAGAGCCTATATGTGAAAACAAATAGCCAATGTCACACTGAATAGGAAAAAGCTGAAAACATTTCCCTCAGATGTGGAACAAGACAAGTGTATCCACTTTTACCACTCTTATTCAATGTGCTATTGAAGTATTAGCAAGAGCAATTAGGGAGGAAAAAGAAATCAAGGGCACAGAAATTGGAAAGGAGGAAATAAAAATATCCATGTTTGCAGATGACATGGTGTTGTACATGGAAAAACCTAAACACTCTACCAAAAGGCTTTTAGAATTGATAAACCAATTTGGTGAAGTCACAGGCTACAAAATCAATATGCAAAACAATAACATTTTTATATACCAATAATGACCTTTTTGCAAGGAAATCAAGAAAGAATTTGTATTCACAATAGCAACCAAAAATATTTAGGAAAATATTTGACCAAATAGGTGAAAGTTCTCCACAATGATGACTATAAAACATTGACGAAAGAACATATCAAGGACACACAAAAATGAAAATATATTCCTTGCTTATAGATAGGAATAATTAATATAGTTAAAATGTCTATGTCTATACTACCTAAAGCAATCAATAGATTTAATGCAATCCCTATCAAAATACTAATGATGTTCTTAACAGAGTTAGAAAAAAAATTCTAAGATTCATATGGAATCAAAAAAGACCCAAAATAGCCAAAGTGATCCTGAGGGGCCAGGAATCAAGCTAGAGGTATCACAATTCCTGATTTCAGAGCCTACTATGAAGCTATAGTAATGCAAATGGCATGATACTGGAATCAATACCAGCATATGGATCAATAGAACAGAAGGAAGAACCTGGACATTAATCCATTTACATACAGCCAGTTGATTTTTTTGACAAAGGTGCCAAGAACCTACACTGGAGACAGGATAGTCCTTTTGGTAAATGGTGCTGGCAAAGATGAAATTGGATCCCTACCTCTCCCCATACACCAAAATCAACTCAAGACAGATCAAAGACCTAAATGTAAGACCTGAAACTATGAAACTGCTAAATGAAAACAGAGGAAACACTTCAAGACATTTATCGGTGATAAATTCTTGAATAAGAGTTCAAAGGCACAGGCAACAAAAGCAAACCTAGACAAAAAGGATTTTATCAAACTCAGAAGCTTCTTGACCAGAAAAGGAAACAATCAATGGAGTGAAGAGACAGAATGGGAGAAAATGTTTGCAAGCTACTTATCAGACAATGAATTAATATCCAGAATATTTCATCAACTCAAAAGTCTGAACAACAACAAAACAATCCAGTTAAGAAATAGGCAAAGGACCTTAGTAGACAATTCTCAACAAAAGAAATACAAATGGACAACAAATATGTGAAAAAATGCTCAATATCACTAGCTATCAGGGAAATGCAAATTAAAAACAAAATGAGGTATCACCGCACCTCTGCCGGAATGGTTATTATCAAAAAGAGAGTAACAAATGCTGGCAAGGATGTGGAAGAAGAACTCTTAGACACTGTTGGGGAGAATGTAAGTTAGTGCAGCCACTGTAAATAACAGTATGGAGATTTCTTTAAAAACTAGAAACAACTTGCCATATGATCCAGCAATCCCACTGCATAGTGTATGCCTAAAAGATCAATGTGTGTTGGGTTCTTGGCTTCATAGGTACTTACTTAGTAACATGTGTAAGTTGTATATGACAATGTGTATAGAATAGATTTAGCACTTTGATTTTTTTGACAGGCAGAGTGGACAGTGAGAGAGAGAGAAGAAAGGTCTTCCTTTTTGCCGTTGGTTCACCCTCCAATGGCCGCTGCGGCCGGCACATCGCGCCGATCCTAAGCCAGGAGCCAGGTGCTTATCCTGGTCTCCCATGCGGGTGCAGGGCCCAAGCACTTGGGCCATCCTCCACTGCACTCCCGGGCCACAGCAGAGAGCTAGCCTGGAAGAGGGGCAACCGGGACAGAATCCGGCGCCCCGACCGGGACTAGAACCCGGTATGCCAGCGCCGCAGGCGGAGGATTAGCCTATTGAACCACGGCGCCAGCCAGATTTAGCACTTTGAAACATCTCCTGGCAAGGTTTTTCAAGAGGCAGGTCAGGTAGATGCTTAGGACATGTGCAAAGCAGCTATTTTTGAGAACAAAATTCCAAATATATTACTTGTTGATTGGTGATTCAAAACAAAGCCAATGAAGAAGTCATCGTGCCTTCTTAATCTAAAGCTGCTGACAGGAGCAGCAGAACCTAGGGAAAAACAGAAAGTCCAGATCCCCCAGTGCCATCCTTTGGGATACGTTCCATGTGAAGTAAATTGCAGCTGAGTTCCTTGAGTGCACGTGATGGCTTGTGGGAGACAGGTGTTATGTCTGTTGTCCATCTACTGCTTCTCTAGTGCGGTTTCTTTGTGCCTTTGTCCTTGGTGCCTCGCCCAGGGTCTAGCACAGGATAAGTACTTAACTGTGTTCAGTGCTTAACTCTGCATTTGCAGGCTTGCTGGTTTATCACTTACGTGGAATACAGCCTGGGTCCCAGGTGTACTTGAGTTGCATTTGCTCAGAGCAGAGTAGGCTTCCTTGAGGCATTTTCAGTCTTGCAGTGCTAAGCCATCACTAAAGTGAGCGGAAGAGGAGGCCTATGGAATCGCTGTCCAAGTGCGGTTTTCAGTCCTGTTTGCTGGCTAAGGCAGTCCTGTCATTTATGACAAGCAGGCCTGGGCTGGCTGCAGTGCTGGCTACGGCTCTGGCAGCTCAGTAGGTGGCACTGCTGTTCTCTCTCCGAGCAGACACGGGCAGCTCTTGGAGGCAGGCAGGAATGCAAATCAGCAACTCCAAGCAGCCTCTTGGGGCCAGCAGCAGCACAAACCCATGATCAGTGTGGTGGCAGCTGCTGCTGTCTGTCCCTGCTTGCAGGCAGGTTCAAAGGAAAGGCCTTTGGAATCTGTGAGACTGGAGACGTCAGTGGTCTAAAATAAGCAGGTTAGGAACCAGTTTTCTGGTTCCTTGCAGATTTGTCTTGGAGCAGCTTGGAGGCTGACACAGCAAGCAGGCCTTCCCTCTTGTAACTGGTCTGCAAAATCTCATCAAAATGACCAGCCCTCACAGCCCTATCTTGGAAACAAGTTAGCAAGAATCTAGAATATCTAGAATTGTATTTGTTATACCTATGTGCTGACTTTTCTTGGTCCTTGACTTCTAATGTTCTGTTTTCCTGCTGATATAAGAATGTTAGGCCTTGTCAGACAGCTGATAGGAAAAGGTAGGTAATTGTGGTGATCATATTTTCTAATCCCAAAGTAGAGGTGCTGAGTATTAACCAACGTGATAGACTGAGTTTATGTGTTCTCCCAAACATATTTTGAAATTCTACCACCAAAGTGATAGTGTTAGGAGATCGGGCATTTGGCAGATGATTGCGTCATAAAGTAAGAACTCTCATGAATGGGTGTTGTGCTTTTATGAAAAAGACTCTTACAAGTAAAATGAAAAATAAATACATTTAAAAATCTTTTAAATCATACAAAGTATGGTCTATGACTATAGCAGAATTAAACTATCAATTGATAGTTGCTAAAAGATAAGCAAAATTTTCAAATTTTTAGAAATTAATATACATATGTGACAAAGAAGAAGTCACAATGAAAATAAAAAACATTTGAATTGAATGATAGAAAAGTAATAGATCAAAATTCAAGGTTAAAGTCATTCTTAGGGAGTCTTAAATGTATATGCTAGAAAAGAATAAAGGCAGAAAATCCATGATTTTTTAAAAGATTTATCTTTATTATTTATTTGAAGGGTGGAGTTACAGAGAGGGAGAAGTAGAGACAGAGAGAGAGAGCTTCTATCTGCTGCATCTGCTAGTTCAGTTGAAGATGGGCCAGTCCAAAGCCAGGAGCCAGGATCTTCTTCCAGGTCTCCCACATGGGTTTAGGGGCCCAAGGGCCTCCCACTGCTTTCCCAGGTGCATTAGCGGGGAGCTGGATTGGAAGTGGAGCATCAGATGGCGGCCTTACCCGCTATACCACACTATCAGCCCCAGAAAACCAATGATTTAAGAATCCATATTGGGGCCCTCTGCGATGCTGATATCCCATCTGGGCACCAGTTGGAGTATCGGCTGCTTCACTGCTGATCCAGTTTCCCACTAATGTCCTCAGGAAAACAGTGGAAGATGGCCCAAGTCCTTAGGTCCCTGCACCCGTGTGGGAGACCCAAAGAAGCTCCTGGCTTCAGACTAGCCCATCTCTGGCCATTTGGGGACTGAACCAGCAAATGGAAGATCTCTCTCTCTCTCTTTCTATCTCTGCCTCTCCCTCTCCCTCTCTTTAACTCTGCCTTTCAAATAAATAAATAAATCTTAAAAAAAAAAATCTACCTTAAAGAGTTAGAAAAAGAACAGCAAATTAAAATTGAGAAATCAATTCAAATTGATGAAATAGAAAACAAATATACAATAGGGAAAACCAAAAGTCAATAGTTGGTTCTGTGAACAATGTAAGACAATTAACAACTCTCTGATAAGACTAGTAAAAGACATAAAGATCAGGCATAAATTATCACAAAGAGTAAAAAGTCACAAAATACTATAGACAGCACAGAATTTTATTTTTTAATTTATTTATTTTTTATTTTTTTAACTTTTATTTAATGAATATAAATTTCCAAAGTACAGCTTATGGATTACAATGGCTTCCACCTCCCCATAACTTCCTTCCCACCAGCAACCCTCCCCTTTCCCGCTCCCTCTCCCCTTCCATTCACATTAAGATTCCTTTTCAATTCTCTTTATATACAGAAGATCAATTTAGTATATATTAAGTAAAGATTTCAACAGCTTGCCCTCACATTGCAACACCAAGTGAAAAATACTGTTGGAGTACTAGTTATAGCATTAAATCACAATGTATAGCACATTAAGGACAGAGATCCTACATGATATTTTTTTAAGAATTGATTAATTTTCTATGCAATTTCCAATTTAACACCAAGTTTTTTAAAATTTTCAATTATCTTTATATACAGAAGATCGATTCAGTATATACTAAGTAAAGATTTCATCAGTTTGCACCCACACAGAAACACAAGGTATAAAAATACTGTTTCAGTACTAGTTATAGCATTACTTCACATTGGACAACACATTAAGGACAGATCCCACATGAGACGTAAGTACACAGTGACTCCTGTTGTTGATTTAACAATTTGACACTCTTGTTTATGGCGTGAGTAATCTCCCTAGGCTCTAGTCATGAGTTGCCAAGGCTATGGAAGCCTTTAGGGTTCGCCGACTTTGATCTTATTCCGATAGGGTCATAGTCAAAGTGGAAGTTCTCTCCTCCCTCAGAGAAAGGTACCTCCTTCTTTGATGGCCCTGTTCTTTCCACTGGGATCTCACTCGCAGAGATCTTTCATTTAGGTCTTTTTTTTTTTTTTTTTTTTTTCCCAGAGTGTCTTGGCTTTCCATGCCTACAATACTCTCATGGGCTCTTGAGCCAGATCTGAATGCCTTAAGGGCTGATTCAGCACAGAATTTTAAAAAATGAAGAGATTATCATGACCAATTTGTGACAGTAAATATAAAACTTGACATGCGGGGCCAGAGCTGTGGCGCTGCGGGTTGAAGCTCTGGCCTGCAGTGCTGGCATCCCACATGGGTGCCGGTTTGAGTCCCGGTTGTCCCTCTTCCAGTCCAGCTCCCTGCTGCCTGAGAAAGCAGTGCAGGATGGTCCAGGTGCTTGGGCCCCTGCTCCCACGTGGGAGACCCAGAGAGGCTCCTGGCTTCGGATCGGCTCAGCTCCGGCCATTGTGTCCATTTGGGGAGTGAACCAGCCAACGGGAGACTCTCTCTCTGTCTCTACTTCTGTCCTGGTGAGGACGTTCTTGCTGTGTCACTCCATGGTGGAAGGCAGAGGGAGAGAGAGAAGACAGAATATCTATGACCTAATCACTTCTTCAGTATTCCACTTTTCAACAACGTTGTATTAAGGTTTAAGTTTCCAGCATATAAACTTTGGGTGGTAAGACATTCACACCATGGCATCATGTTGATGAGGAATCTTCAAAAAGTTCATGGAAATGTGTATTATGAAAAAAGCATACATGGCTTTCAATTTCTTTAAAATGATTTATGTATTTATTTGAAAGGCTGAGAGAGAGAGAGAGGGATTCCATCCTCTAGTTAACTTCTCAAATGGCTGCAACAACCAGATCTGAGCCAGGCACCAGAAACTCCATCTAGGTTGCCCACGTGAGGGGCAGGGGCCCAAATACATGAGCCATCATCTGTTCCCTTCCCAGGTGCTCTACAGGAAGCTAGATAGGAGGCAGAGCTGCCAGGATGTGAGTGGCACTTTGATATGGGATGCTGGTGTCATAAGCAGCAGCTCAACCCACTGTACCACAATGCTGGTCCTGGCTTTCAACATTTTTTTGCACCAAAGTAAATGTATCTCTTAATTCCATTTTCCACAAGCTTTTGAGGCATCCTTGTGTTTAAATTCTTCCATAAGTCCTTACCAGTACAATGATGCAAGAAAAATTAATAAAAGAGAGAATGAATGGAAAGGGAGAAATAAGTGCCGTTATTTGTAGTTGTCAGGATTATTATTTAGAAAATCTAAAAGCATATAGAAAAAGCTAGTAACAAGGTCAATATATAAAATTTGAATTTTATTTCTCTATACTGGCAAAAATTAGAATTTAATTATCATTTTTCAGTATAATCACAAAATACCAGATACTTAAAATTAAACCTAATGAAATATAAATAGATACCCAGCAAACTATAAATGTTATTGAAGAATAAAGAATACCTAAATAGATATATTTTCCACATTCATAGATTAGAAAACTCAATACTGTAAACATATCAATTCTTCCCAAGTTGATTTATAAGTTAAATCCAATCCCCATGAAAACTGTATGAGTGTGTGTATATAAACTGATAATATGATTCTTGCATATGGAAATAAAAGGGTTTAGGATAGTTAATACTATATTAAAGAAAAACAAAGAAGGAAGACTTACATTATCAGCTCTGAGGGTTTTTTTGTAAAAAAATATAAAATTCAGTAACTAAACCTATGTGGTATTGGAACATGGACAAACAAATCAATTGAACAGAAGAGTTTAGAAAAAGTCCCATCAACGTATGGACCTACCATTTTTTAAAAAAGATTTTATTTATTTATTTAAGAGGTAGAGTTACAGACAGTGAGAGAGAAAGACAGAGAGAAAGGTCTTCCATCCGTTGGTTCACTCCCCAAATGGCTGCAATGGCTGGAACTATGCCAATCTGAAGCCAGGAACCAGGTGCATCTTCCCAGTCTCCTACGTGGGTGCAGGGGCCTAAGCACTTGGGCCATCTTTTACTGCTTTCCCAGGCCATAACAGAGAGCTGGATCAGAAGTGGAGCAGCTGGGACTAGAACCAGCCCCCATATGGGATGCCAGTGCCACAGGCAGAGGATTAACCTACTGCGCCACAGCGTTGGCCTGGACCTTCCATTTATGACTAAGATAGATTAAAAAGCAACAGAAGAAAATGGTCTTGTTTAAATCAATAGTGCTTGACCACTTGCCTATCTATATAGAAAAATTTTAATCTAATCACCTGTGTCATAGTCCTCAAAAATCGATTCTGAGTAGATTGCAGATCTAAATGTAAAACAATACAGCTTCCAGAAGATAATCTGAGAGAATATCTTTATAATTTTGGAATTGATAAAGATTTCAGGAACAAATGGGGACTGCTGTTGTGGTGCAATGGGTGAAGGTGTGGCTTGTGTTGGGGCCATCATTGTGGTGTAGCAAGTTAAGCTGCTGTCTGCAACGCCAGCATCCCATATGGGTGCCTGTTTGAATGCCTGCCGCTCTACCTCTGATCCAGCTCCCTGATAATGTACCTGAGAAAGCAGCAGAAGATGGCCTAAGTGCTTGGGCCCCTGCACCCATGTGGGAGACCCGAAGAAGCTCCTGGCTGCTGGCTTTGGTCTGGCCCAGCCCTGACCATTTGGGGAGTGAACCAGCGGATGAAAGACCTCTCTCTCTTTCTCTGTGCTTCTCTCTGTCAAATAAATCTATTTCTTTAAAAGATGCAGCTTATGGCTGGTGCCACGGCTCACTTGGCTAATCCTCCGCCTGCGGCGCCGGCACCCCAGGTTGTAGTCCCGGTTGGGGCACCGGATTCTGTCCCAGTTGCTCCTCTTCCAGTCCAGCTCTGTGCTGTGGCCCGGGAAGGCAGTTCCTGATTCCTGGTTTTGGCTTGGCCCCCACCTGGCAGTTGTGGCAATTTGAGGAGTGAATCAGCAGATGGAAGATCTCTCTCCCTCTCACTCTTTCAAATAAATAATGTTTTTTTTTTAAAAAAAAAAAAAAAAAAACCACGTATTTGTCAAAAGGGGTAAAAAATTAATGAATGGGCACAATTAAAAATGAGAAGTTCTCTTTGTATCAAAATATATTATTAAAAGAATCAGAAGCAAGCCACAGAACCATCTTGATTTGTAGTTTTATTAATTAATAAAGTACTCATTTCCAGAAATACAAAGTACTCCTACAAATGAGGAAGAAGACAGATAACTAGGAAAAGAAGGGGGAAATCATGAATGTGTATCATATGAAAGAGAGATACATTTGGCCAATAACTATAAAAACATGTCCAACGTCATTGATGACCAGGGAAAGGCAAATTAAAACTGCAGGGAGATATTACCCTTCAAGTGGTCTAAATCAATATAAGTGATGACATCATGTGTTGAGGAAGCCAGGAAGCTACCCAACCTACCAGACACTGATAGCTGAAATAACTGGTACAAACTATTTGGAAAACTCTTTGGTAGGATCTTCCATAGCTTAGTAGATGTGTGTCACCTAACACACTGATTCCTTTCTGAGTATATGCTTAGTAAATGTCATAGCAACATTATAGCCAATAGTTAAACAGTTTAAACATCAACTAGCATTGGACTGGATAAATAGTGATGAATTCATACTATAGATTACTATATGGCAATGAAAATGGATGAACCATTCCTACAAGACGTAACGTGGATGCATCTCACATATATAGTTTTCAGCAAAAGGAATTAGACACAGAGGAATACTTTTATAAAATAAAAACGACCTGTCCACACATACGTAAATGCATGCATGCGCATACACACACCCACAAAACAAATTCACAGTCAGGAAAGTGGTTTCCTCTGAAGAGGAAGGACTGGGGAACGTTAGGCTGTGTTTCACTTCTTGACCCAAGTGGTGGGTTATATAGAAGAATTCTCTCAGTAAGAATTCATCATTTTCATAGTAAAGAGTTTTTAAAGACACGTTGAAAAATTAACATGAGAAATGAGATTTTAAAACATTTTGATATAAATCAATTATTAGAATTTTGAACTCTTCTCCGTGTGTCACCACACTTCAGCTATTCAAACTTCTCACCTCAGTTACTCAGGGCTCTTTGGATGCAAATGATAGCCACCTCACTCCTTCCCCCTGAAAAAGAGCAACTGTGCGATGTGAAAAGGCCAGCTGGATCCAGGGTTTCAAGCATGGTTATTAGGAGGTTGTTTACCCCTGCTCTTGCAACTCCATTCACCTGCTCCTGACTCTGTTCTACATGTGGGCTTTCTCCTTGTGGTAGGCAGGATTCCAGGAAAAGATTAGACTAGACCCTTCTTGGTAAACATGGGCACAGCGATCAAAGGGGCTTCAGTACCTGCAAATCCTAAGGTAACAGAAGACTATAAATAGGGGCCGGTGCTGTAGCACAGTGGGTAAAGCTGCCGCCTGCAGTGCCGGTGTCTCATATGGGCGCCAGTTCGAGTCCCGGCTGCTCTGCTTCCAGTCCAGCTCTCTGCTATGGCCTGAAAAAGCAGTAGAAGATGGCCCAAGTGCTTGGGTCCCTGCACCCATGTTCAGGAGACCTGGAGGAAGCTCCTGGCTTCAGGTCGGCACAGCTCCCACTGTTGAGGCCAGCTCTCTCTCTGCCTCTGCCTCTCTGTAACTTTCCCTTTCAAATAAATAAATAAATAAATATTTTTTAAAAAAGAATACAAATAGTGTAGGGTCCAGTGTTTGGCCTAGTGACTATGATTCCCACATCCCATATAGGAATACCTGGCTCAGAACCCCGGCTTGAGCTCCTGATCCAGCTTCTTGCTAACGCGCACCCTTGAAAGGCAGCTGTCTGATGACTCAAGCAGCCAGTTTCCTGCCACCCAGGTGGAAGCCCTGGATACCTGACCGAGTTCTAGCTCCTGGCTCCTACTCCCCCTTCCATCACAGGCTTTGAAGAATGAACCTGTGGATAAGTTCCCTCTCCACCCTCCCTCTCAAACAATAGAAAAATAGTGTAGCTGGCATGAAGCCAATGCAACCTTATGACAAGTCAAGTGGCCTCCTGGCCTTCCTCCATGTAGATGGCAGGTCAGGAGCCCTCTGCGGTAGAAATTCCGGAACTGTCCTGGTCTCTGAACTAAATACTTACCCGAGTGTTTTGCTAATGTAGGTCCATACTTGTGGCTGAAACCAGGTGAGAGGCCTAGAGCTGTGTGATTGACAGCCCAAATCTAGACTCCATCCAGGGCAAAGTGCTTCCTCCAAGGAGGAGTTATGGGTAGGCAAAAGCCATATGTCTTCTTTTGGATAAAGTATTTTTTATTTTTGAAATTGGAAAAATATAATATGAAATCGACACTATGAGAAACAGTGACTTGATCAGCACTTGTCCTGACTGTTGATGTACAATTCAATACTTTATCCCTTTTAGTATTTTTTTTTTTGTTCTAGTTAATACTAGTGGTTGAACTCTGTAATTAACACACAATTATTCTTAGGTGTTTAAATTTAACTGAAAAGTGATCCCTATTTTTTATTTTTTTATTTAGTAAATATAAATTTCCAAAGTACAGTTTATGGATTACAATGGCTCCACCCCCCCCCATAATTTCCCTCCCACTTGCACCCCTCCCATCTCCTGCTCCCTCTCCCATTCCATTCACATCAAGATTCATTTGCAATTATCTTTATATTCAGAAGATTGATTTAGTATATATTAAGTAAAGATTGCATCAGTTTGCACCCACACAGAAACACAAAGTGTAAAATACTGTTTCAGTACTAGTTATAGCATTACTTCACATTGGACAACACATTAAGGACAGATCCCACATGAGAAGTAAGTACACAGTGACTCCTGTTGTTGACTTAACAATTTGACACTCTTGTTCATGGCGTCAGTAATCTCCCTAGGCTCTAGTCATGAGTTGCCAAGGCTATGGAAGCCTTTTGAGTTCATTGACTTCGATCTTATTCCGATAGGGTCATAATCAAAGTGGAAGTTCTCTCCTCCCTTCAGAGAAAGGTACCTCCTTCTTTGATGGCCCCGTTCTTTCCACTGGGATCTCACTCGCAGAGATCTTTCATTTAGGTCTTCTTCTTTTTTTTTTTTTTTTCCAGGGTGTCTTGGCTTCCCATGCCTAAAATACTCTCATGGGCTCTTGAGCCAGATCTGAATGCCTTAAGGGCTGATTCTGAGGCCAGAGTGTTATTTAGGACATCTGCCATTCTATGAGTCTGCTGTGTATCCCACTTCCCATGATGGATCGTTCTCTCCCTTTTTGATTCTATCAGTTAGTATTCGCAGACACTAGTCTTGTTTGTGTGATCCCTTTGACTCTTAGACCCATCAGCGTGATCAATTGTGAACTGAAATTGATCACTTGGACTAGTGAGATGGCATTGGTACATGCCACCTTGATGGGATTGTATTGGAATCCCCTGGCACGTTTCTAACTCCACCATTTGGGGAGGGAAATTATGGGAGAGGGGAAGCCATTGTGATCCATAAACTGTACTTTGGAAATTTATATTTACTAAATAAAAAAAGTTAAAAAAAAAACCCCGAAAAATGTAATAAATATTGCCGGGCTGGCGCCATGGCTCACTTGGTTAATCCTCCGCCTGTGGCACTGGCATCCCATATGGGCTCTGGGTTCTAGTCCCGGTTGCTGCTCTTCCAGTCCAGCTCTCTGCTGTGGCCCAGGAAGGCAGTGGAGGGTAGCTCAAGTGCTTGGGCCCCTGCACCTGCATGGAAGACCAGGAAGAAGCACCTAGCTCCTGGCTTTGGATTGGCACAGTGCGCTGTCCATAGCAGCCATTAGGGGGGTGAACCAACAGAAGGAAGACCTTTCTCTCTCAATGTCTAACTCTGCCTGTCAAAAAAAAAATACTGGATATTATCAATATTAAAGGTTTGTCAGCCTAATGAACAAAAAGGACAGTATCCCATTGTTTTAGTTTTTCATTTGCCTGATGTGTTTTAGCCATTTGTGTTTCTTCTACGAACTGTCCATCATACCCTGTGTCAGTAGCCTACAAAATGGGGGTGTGGGCACACAGCAGGAGTGATCATTTCTGGCACAGGGGCCGGGGCAGGGCACAGTTTATCACCAACCTTCTTTAGGATTGGTGATAATAAAAGAAGACTGGCTGGTAGTTGGTTTTATTACTGGAATCAGGTGTTTATAGACAATGCAGCCACTGCTCCTCGGTCCCATTGCAGCGCCTGGGTGTGTGCTTCTCACTGCTGTGGCCACTTTCCCCTGAGTTGTCTGCCTCTCTTTATGGCTTTGTGCCATTTCTGTTTGTGCTCTGGACATTGACTCTTTACTGTATGTGTTACGATTATTTTCTCCCATTCTGTTTTTGCCTTTTACTGTTATTTCTATTTATTTGTTTTGCTCCCTTTAATTTCCTAAGACTGTAAGATAACTTGTGTGGCAGGCAATTAATTTGTTATCAAAAAGCTCTCACTTTCCTTCTTTTGGGTATTGCTTTAAATGACTGCCAGAGTGAGTCAGAGGATTCCTGGCTCAGTGTTCTAATAATGGGCAGGGGAGCAGCAGATGGTCCAGCTATGACAGTGCAGCTGGTTGATACTAGATATTCTGGGGAGATGAATGTGGCACAGCAAAAAATGTCTCGGCTCAAAGAATGAGTCATGGAGATAAGTGATTGGCTGGTAGAATCCGCAGTCAACTCTGGTGTGCTGCCTTCTGTCTGACTCACTGATTAGAACATCAATGGAGTTAGCTTTTTTTTTTTTTTTTTTTTTTTTAAGATTTATATATTTATTTGAAAGGCAGAGTTACAGAGAAAAGGAGAGCCACAAAGAAAGGGATGCCATCTGCTGGTTCACTCACCAAATGGTCGCAACAGCCAGGGCTGGGTCAGGCTGAGGCCAGGAGCCAGGAGCTTCTTCTGAGTCTCCCATATGCATGCAAGGTCCAAGTAGTTGGGCTATCTTGCACTGCTTTCCCAGGCACATTAGCAGGAAGCTGGATCAGAAGTGGAGCAGCCAGGGGGCTCTTCTGTTTAGCTTTTACTTCAGGGAAATGGCCTTAATATTCAAGGGCTGGGTTTCAGCTGGATGACAGTGCAACAGAGATAAGGAAGACTCACTCTGCCTCCAGAAGTGTCACCCTGGTTAGAGATGGTGACCTGCAGAGCTCCTCTCTCACCTGGGAAAACTAGCCTCAAGTCAGTCTGTTGGCTGTGGCTTCTTAAGCTCCCTGTTCTCTGTGACGAATGGCTTGGAGCATTGCCCCTCCTGAGGTTGAGAGCTATGAGGCCATGGTGGCTGTCCTCCTGAGCTGGTGTGTGACTGCATGAATGTAGCTGCCACTACACTTGCAGTCTCACCCGCCTGCCTGTTTGTTCAGCAGATTGTCAACGCAGGAAAGGAAGCCCTGAGACACCGTAAACAACAGATTAGCTGAGAAAATAGAAGTCTACAGCTACATCACATCTGCAGTTTCAGCTTTTCAATTCCCAGCCCCAACACACACACACACACACACACACACTCACCTCACAACTATACACACTCACATGGGCTTATAATAGATATGCACAAATACAGCCACATGCAATGATAAGCACTCACATAGAACTGCATCCGTGTAACACACTTTCATATAACTACGCACATACACTGGCACACGTTACATACAAATACTCAAGACATACCTTTAGCCACACACAAATAACCTAACGCACACACAGTTTATAAAGCTGTCATTCTCGCTCAGGAACCAAAACTTTTCCACTTGGAGACCTGGGTTCCGTTTGTAACAAAAATGGTCCTAGAGGAATACTTCCTATTTTTCAGTTCAGTTTAGTTTTTTTTTTTTTTAAAGATTCATTTATTTATTTATTTGAAAAAGTTACATAGAGAGAGGAGAGGCAGAGAGAGAGAGGTCTTACATCTGCTGGTTCATGCCCGAAATGGCTGCAACGGCCGGAGTTGAGCTGATCCATAGCCAAGGAGCCAGGAGCTTCTTCCGGGTTTCCTACATGGTCCTTGGGCCATCTTCTACTGCTTTCCCAGGCCACAGCAGAGAGCTGGATTGGAAGTGGAGCAGCCGGGTCTTGAACTGGCCCCCATACGGGATGCCAGCTCTTCAGGCCAGGGTGTTAACCCGCTGTGCTACAGCACTGGCCACTCAGTTTAGTTCTAATCGAACGTGTTGGGGTGAATGGAACAGCTGAGTCACTTCCAGCCCTTCCCTTGGCGCTCGTTCCCAGTGCTGGCTGCAGGAGGAGCCCTCAGCCTGAGTTGAATGACAGGGTGCTCAGATCTTGAGGAGAGTCAATGGCTGTGTGGTTCAGAAACGCTTCATTTAGCCATGTAAACCACATCACTGTCACCCCAGGGGCTGGCACAGACTCTCACACTTAGAAGTCCTTCAATATGTATTGAATAAATTCTTAATACTTTCTCCATTTGATTTTTAAAAATTGTTTTTGAGTAATTTCATGTCTCCTTTCCCTTACTTGATATTTAATAGGCATGCAGATCTCTTAGAATAAAACCCAGATAGTGAAAACTCGGACTCTGTGGAACTTCATGCTGTGGAGGGTTTAGTCAGAGACACCAACATCCTTGGACAGAATCTAATTTAATGTTCTTATTTGATCAATGAGTCAACTGACACCCAGAGATGTTAAGTAATTTCTCCAAGTCACCCAGGTAGTTGGCAGTGCAATAGGGTATATAGTACCTTATGACTTAAGGAATAATGAAAAGTATTCTTGCATTATTTCTATAAGTTGAATTCTGACTTTCAAATTTTCTTGGTATATGGGATTTCTTAATACTCTGTGCTTCTGACACCTGCCTCCTAGATCTGTTAGAGGAATCTTAGTTTCAGAATTATTCTTAGCCGCGCCTTACTTAATAGGTAGCATTTAACTACTGCTGGTGATCACCACTTTGCTAGAATCACAAAACCACTAACAAAACCACTGTCGCATCAATTTTGAAAACTTTAGATTTGTTTTAGAACCTTGACTTTTACGTAGCCCATGCTGTGATTTCTGGCACAACAGTACCATGTCTTTCATGTTGATTCATAATTATGAGTTTGGCCTTTTCTCTTGTTTTGTTAGTTGCGTTTGTATTTCTCTGGAGTTGCCTTTTTGTTTTTGCTTTTGCTTTTTTTTAAAAAAAATTTGAGCTGTACAGTGTTTAAACATCTCACTCTATCCCATGTCCAGTAAATTCATATGGAAAACTGTACAAGGGTAATTTATATGTTTGTGGAAAAATGGAATTAAAACAAATTTATTTTGGTGCAAAATGTTTTGAAATTCTGGGTCCAGTGTTGTGGCATAGTGGGTAGAGCTACCACCTGTGACAATGGCATCCCATATGAGTGAGGGTTTGTGTTCTGGATGTTCCACTTCCGATCCAGTTCCATGCTAATAATGGCTTAGGAAAAAGCAGCAGAAGATGGCCCAAGTGTTTGGGCCCCTGCCACCCACGTGGCAGACCTAGATGAATCTCCTGGCTCCTGGCTTTGGCCTGGCCCAGAATTGGCCCTTGTGGCCATCCAGAGAAATAAAACAGCAGATGGAAGCTCTCTCTCTCTTTCTCTGTAACTCTTTCAAAATAAATACACAAATCTTTTTAAAAAATGATTTGAAATTCAAGCATATTTTCATAATGCATGTTTTCTTTTTAAACATTCTGAAGACTCCTTGTATGCATGTTTTTTCTAAATGTTTTTGCATTAAAACAAACTTTTCTTTTAATTCCATTTTTCCATGAACTTTTTTGAAGTACTTTTGTATATATGTGGTGAAGCAGTGAAGTGCCTGCTATAACCTTTTTTAAAGAACATATATTTGCTTTATAATTGTGTTTAGTCCATAAGAATGGCACATACTTCCATGTTTATATGGTAAAGCGAATCAAATTTGAACATACAAGATAAATACCTGAATCTTATAGTTAATAACAGCTCTTATTCTCACTTGAACTACTGGGCTCTTCCCAAAAATCCAACTCACATAATAAGACATTCAGACAATTCAAAATACATGATGATATAATGAAAACTGACAGTGGTCACATTAGGATGATGGAATTATGGGTAGCTTTTCTCTATTTTCTAAGTGTTTTATGATGTAATTTTATTGTTTAATACAGAAAACAATGATAATTATTTTTTTATTGTTTTTTAAAAATATTCAAGAACTACCAGTTCTTGATCCAGTCATTCTTTTTTTTTTTAATATTTATTTATTTATTTATTTATTTGAAAGTCAGAGTTACACAGAGAGAGGAGAGGCAGAGAGAGAGAGAGAGAGTGCGGGGGGGGGGGGTCTTCTATCCAATGGTTCACTCCCCAATTGGCCGCAGTGGCCAGAGCTGTGCCGAGCTGAAGCCAGGAGCCAGGAGCCTCTTCTGGGTCTCCTACTTGGGCCATCTTTCCCAGGCCATAGCAGAGAGCTGGATGGGAAGTGGAGTAGCCAGGTCTTGAACCGGTGCCCATATGGGATGCTGGCGCTTCAAGCCAGGGCATTAACCTGCTGCACCACAGCACTGGCCCCGGGTTAATTATTTTAAAGCAAAGCAAAAAAGAAAGACAGTAAGGATGCCACATTGAAAACCGTGCTTACAAACACTCCTAGGTTGGAGTGAAACTGCTGAAGTGTACTGATGTCTTTGTGGCTTTTGCCCTGAATGGCCCTGTGTTTCCACAGAAGGGTCCACTAATTTATGTGCCTTCTTTTTTAATGTTCTTAATGGTTTTAAGGTTTCATCTTTAAATTTTTCCTTTTATATGACAGTATCAGATTAGAATTCTGTTTTCCCATCTTCCTTTCCTTCTCTTTATATCATGTCTTCTTGTTTGGCTCATATGTGTTTTATTTGACCTAAAACATGGTGGTTTGGAGCTGGTGTTGAGGTACAATGGGTTAAGCTGCTGCTTACTGGAGCACCAGTGCAAGTTTCAGTGGCTCCATTTCTGATCCAGCTTCCTACTGGTGTGCCTGAGAAAGCAGCAGAAGATAGTCCAAGTACTTGGGTCCCTGCACCCATATGGGAAACCAGGATGAAGTTCCTGTCTTTTGGCTTCTACCTGACTCAGACCTGGCTGTTGCCATTTGGGAGGTGATCCAGCAGATAGAAGATCTGTTTCTCTCTCTCTCTCATGTGTGTTGCTCTCTTTCTGTCACTCTGTTTTCACATAAAATATAAAATAAAATACATCTTGTAAAAAATATGGTGGTTTTTGTGTCTTGACATTGCATGTCATTAATTGACTGTCAGTTCAGAAATAATGAGTTATACGTGTAGGTATGTTTTAGTTATGACATGGGGTAATTCAACATTATAACATATCACTTAAAAATATTCAGCATTAAAGTGCGATAGAAATTGGCATTAACTGAAATCTTGGATCATAAAATCCAGCAGGAAGAAAGAGTTGCACTCGGATTCAGCCAAGCTTGACTGTGCTGTTGAAATGATAGGTCCCTTTTGTTATCTCCTGGTAAAATGGAACAGCTTCTATGGATAAGTTTTGTGCTATGAATTAATGTATTTCTTGGTATAATTTGTTGAATGTTTATATAAAATATCTTTATTCACACAGAAAGCAATTCTTTTTTACTTGGTACATGTCAGAAAATATAATACCAAGCAACTGAAAATATTGGTACAAAGTTGCACTTTATAGGAACAGAATTAAGTCTAGGTCAAACTTTATTCCTATGTATTTATGTGCTCGTGTGTTTGTGTATACACTCACACACATACAATAGCAGCTAGCATTGGTAGAACATCTACCAGGTGATACCACTAGGGAGACTTAACCTCACGAATTGAGGGATTTGTAGGATCAAGAAATATCTTCATTACAATAATAGGAAAGCGTCCATTCTAATGGACTACCTTCAAGGGTGATCCAATAACTAAATTCCAGGTCCCAAAGGAACAGAAATGAAAATTATTTAAATCTTGTGAAAATTCAGCCTTGAGTTGTACCATATTAGCTTCTGAACCTGTCTTGATAGTCTATGATGGGAACAAACTTCAGAAGTCAGACATCATTTTTTTCTTTTACAAATTTAGTTTAAATGACTGAATTGGCTCCCCCCCCCCAGGGGTCTTTTTTTTAAAACTTTTATTTAATGAATATAAATTTCCAAAGTACAGCTTATGGATTACAATGGCTTCCCCTTCTCCATAACTTCCCTCCCACCCGCAACCCTCCCCTTTCCTGCTCCCTCTCCCCTTCCATTCACATTAAGATTCCTTTTCAATTCTCTTTATATACAGAAGATCAATTTAGTATATATTAAGTAAAGATTTCAACAGCTTGCCCTCACATAGCAACACCAAGTGAAAAATACTGTTGGAGTACTAGTTATAGCATTAAATCACAATGTATAGCACATTAAGGACAGAGGTCCTACGTGATATTTTTTTAAGAATTGATTAATACTGTGCACTTGCTCCCCATGTGGGATCTCTGTCCTTAATGTGCTGTCCATTGTGATTTAATGCTATAACTAGTACTCAAACAGTATGTTTCACTTTGTGTTTCTATGTGGGTGCAAACTGTTGAAATCTTTATACTAAATTGATCTTCTGTATATAAAGAGAATTGAAAATGAATCTTGATGCAAATGGAAGGGGAGAGGGAGCGGGAGAGGGGAGGGTTGCGGGTGGGAGGGAAGTTATGGGGGGGGGAAGCCATTGTAATCCATAAGCTGTACACTGGAAATTTATATTCATTAAATAAAAGTTAAAAAAAAAAAAACAAATTTAGTTTAAATGACTGAATTGGCTCCCCCCCCCCAGGGGTCTTTTTTTTAAAACTTTTATTTAATGAATATAAATTTCCAAAGTACAGCTTATGGATTACAATGGCTTCCCCTTCTCCATAACTTCCCTCCCACCCGCAACCCTCCCCTTTCCTGCTCCCTCTCCCCTTCCATTCACATTAAGATTCCTTTTCAATTCTCTTTATATACAGAAGATCAATTTAGTATATATTAAGTAAAGATTTCAACAGCTTGCCCTCACATAGCAACACCAAGTGAAAAATACTGTTGGAGTACTAGTTATAGCATTAAATCACAATGTACAGCACATTAAGGACAGAGGTCCTACGTGATATTTTTTTAAGAATTGATTAATTTTCTATGCAATTTCCAATTTAACACCAAGTTTTTTTTTTCATTTCCAATTATCTTTATATACAGAAGATCGATTCAGTATATACTAAGTAAAGATTTCATCAGTTTGCACCCACGCAGAAACACAAGGTGTAAAAATACTGTTTCAGTACTAGTTATAGCATTACTTCACATTGGACAACACATTAAGGACAGATCCCACATGAGAAGTAAGTACACAGTGACTCCTGTTGTTGATTTAACAATTTGACACTCTTGTTTATGGCGTGAGTAATCTCCCTAGGCTCTAGTCATGAGTTGCCAAGGCTATGGAAGCCTTTAGGGTTCGCCGACTTTGATCTTATTTAGACAAGGTCATAGTCAAAGTGCAAGTTCTCTGGCCGGCGCCATGGCTTAACAGGCTAATCCTCCGCCTTGCGGCACCAGCACACCGGGTTCTAGTCCCAGTTGGGGCGCCGGACTCTATCCCGGTTGCCCCTCTTCCAGGCCAGCTCTCTGCTATGGCCCGGGAAGGCAGTGGAGGATGGCCCAAGTGCTTGGGCCCTGCACCCCATGGGAGACCAGGAGAAGCACCTGGCTCCTGGCTTCGGATCATCCAGATGCGCCATCCGCAGCGGCCATTGGAGGGTGAACCAATGGCAAAAAGGAAGACCTTTCTCTCTTTCTCTCTCTCTCACTATCCACTCTGCCTGTCAAAAAAAAAAAAAAAAAAAAAAAAGTGGAAGTTCTCTCCTCCCTTCAGAGAAAGGTACCTCCTTCTTTGATGGCCCCGTTCTTTCCACTGGGATCTCACTTGCAGAGATCTTTCATTTAGGTCTTCTTCTTTTTTTTTTCCAGGGTGTCTTGGCTTTCCATGCCTAAATACTCTCATGGGCTCTTCAGCCATATCCGAATGCCTTAAGGGCTGATTCTGAGGCCAGAGTGTTATTTAGGACATCTGCCATTCTATGAGTCTGCTGTGTATCCTGCTTTCCATGTTGGATCGTTCTCTCCCTTTTTGGTTCTATCAGTTAGTATTAGCAGACACTTGTTTGTGTGATCCCTTTGACTCTTAGACCTATCAGTGTGATCAATTGTGAACTGAAATTGATCCCTTGGACTAGTGAGATGGCATTGGTACATGCCACCTTGATGGGATTGTATTGGAATCCCCTGGCACGTTTCTAACTCCACCATTTGGGGCAAGTCCGATTGAGCATGTCCCAAATTGTACATATCCTCCCTTTCTTTTTCCCACTCTTATATTTAACAGAGATCACTTTTCAGTTAAAATTTAAGCACCTAAGAATAATTGTGTGTTAATTACAGAGTTCAACCAATAATATTAACTAGAACAAAAAAAAATACTAAAATGGATAAAGATTTACATTGTACATCAACAGTCAGGACAAGAGCTGATCAAGACACTGTTTCTCATAGTGCCCATTTCACTTCAACAGGTTTACCCTTTGGTGTTCAGTTAGTTGTTGCTGATCAGGGAAAACAAATGATATTTGTCTCTTTGGGACTGGCTTAATTCACTCAGCATGATGTTTTCCAGATTCCTCCATCTTGTTGCAAATGACCGGATTTCATTGTTTTTGACTGCTGTATAGTATTCTATAGAGTACATGTCCCATAACTTCTTTATCCAGTCTACTGTTGATGGGAATTTGGGTTGTTTCCAGGTTTTAGCGATTGTGAATTGAGCTGCAATAAACATTAATGTGGGGACAGCTTTTTTGTTTGCCAATTTAATTTCCTTTGGGTAAATTCCAAGCAGTGGAATATTTTTTTAAAGAGGCATAGAGATTGTGAGAGTGCTCCCTTCTGCTGGTTCACTCCCCAAATGCTCACAATGCCAGGGCTAGGCTAGGCCAAAGCCAGGAACTAGAAACTCAATCTTCGTTATCCACATGTGTTATCCACTTGAGTTAGCACTGCTCTCTCAAGATGCACATTAGCAGGAAGCTGGAGCCAGAGGTTGAATATGGGATGTGGGTATCTCAAGCAGCATCTTTCTTTTTTTTTAATTTGACAGGTAGAGTTATAGACAGTGAGAGACAGAGAGAAAGGTTTTCCTTCCGTTGGTTCACCCCCCTAATGGCCGCCACAGCCGATGCTGCGCTGATCCGAAATCAGGAGCCAGGAGCTTCCTCCTGGTCTCCCATGCGGTTGCAGGGGCCCAAGCACTTGGGCCATCCTCCACTGCCCTCCCAGGCCACAGCAGAGAGCTGGACTGGAAGAGGGGCAACCGGGACTAGAACCCAGAGCCCATATGGGATGCCAGCGCCACAGGTGGAGGATTAGCCAAGTGAGCCACGGCGCCGGCCCCATCAAGCAGCCTGTATGTATGACACTTGCCCCCAGAGTATTTCTGAGAGAACACTTGGCAGAAGAACCTGTGAAACTGGTCTCATTGGAGAGTGGTTCTGAAGAGAAATGTATTGGCCAAAAGATAGCTGTCCCCCGGGTCCTGAAGAGAGGAGTCTAGAGTTTGTTTTTAACCCTGGTTCTTGATCCATTTCCTGTTAATACAGTAAGATACCTGAGACTGGCCATTTATAAAGAATAGAGGATTCTTTGGTTGTGAAGCCCAGGAGTGTGGTGCTGGCAACCAGTGACAGCCTTTCTGTTGCATCATAACATGGTGAGACATCCCATGGTGAGCCAGCAAGCAGGCTAGATTGGGTCTCCTTTACACTTCTTACAAAGCCACATGAGGGTCCCACTCTCAAGGCCCCATCTGTTCCAAATTACCTCCTGAAAGCCCTGTCTCTAAATGCTATTGACACAGATTTGGGGATTAAGTTTCTTTTCTTTTTATTTCTTTTTTTAAATATAGATTTATTTATTTATTTTGTAAGTCACAGAGACAGAGAATCTTCCATCAGCTGGTTCACACCCCAGATAGCCAGAATGGCCAGCTGTGGGCCAGGCTGAAGCCAAGAGCTTCCATCTGGGTCTCCCAGGTGGGTGGAAGGGGCTCAAACACTCAGGCCATCCTCTGCTGCTTTCCTGGGCACATTAGCGGGAGCTGGATCAGAAGTGGAGTAGCCGAGACTAGAACTGGTGTCCATATGGAATGTGGGTGCTGCAGGCAGAAGCTTTACCTGCTGCCCCACACAGTGCCAGCCCCGAGGGATTAAGTTGCTGACACATGAACTTTTGGGCGAGACACTCAAACCCCAGCACATGAGCATTCTGTTTCAAGTTCCTCTCTTGTAGGCGTCAGTCACTTTTGACTGTAACCTCATTGTTCTCTTTCCTTCCTTCCTCTCCACACACACACACACACACACGTTGCAAAATATTTTTTTAAAGGTGAAAACTCCACATCCACATTACTCAGACACCAAAAACTCAACCAACAATAGAAGGAAACCATATGTTTGTAAGTCATTTTTGAAAGATATAAGTAACCAAAATTAAAGTTAAAACTAAAAATAAATAAAACTGCTACTACAAAACTTGGGAAGAAAAGTACCAGTTTAATAGATATTTAAATTATAGTTATTTAGAATAGTTATATAGATGTTTAGAAAACATGGGTAACTCCAGTGTTTCTAGAAAGTAGATGTGGCATCTCTGAAAACAGTTACATTAGCTTAATAAAGAACAGAAAATCCTTCTGCATTCAGATTATATGAATTACTTTTGTAATTAGTAAGGCCAAGTTCTAATACAAAGGACTATAATAAAACAGTCTTTGAATATTAAAATAATTCTAACAAAGCCTATGTTAAGCTTTACAAATTTCAAGCAAGTTATTGTATCTGAAATTCTACCTGAGATGGTAGTGAGTAATGTGTTGGGATAAAAGCCGTTTGAATGAACTCTGGGTGCTAAATATTTAATTTACTGAATTTGGCTCCTTGCCTGCCTATTTCTCTTGCTAAACATTCAGACTGAGACTTTACCACGGTTGTCTAATCTGACTCCATTTGGGGTAGGTCAGTGTCTGTAAGTAGTAGGAAAGAAGACCTTCCTCGATTGTTATAGTAAAGATTTGGCTCTGAATTAAATGAACATTTAAATCTCAAAGATTTCCAGTAATGTTGAATTTGGCTGGATACTCTGTAGTTTTAATATTTTAAGCCTTCAAAAATATATGGGTTCTGATACAGTGACAAGCTTTTCTCCTGATCTTTTTTCCTTGACTAGTGTTTGTGTTATCACCCTCCCTGTTCACTTTAAACAGATTTTATGCAGTTTAAAATTCTTACAGCATATAGCTGCTACCTAAAAGTGCTTTGTATGCTTTGGCAAACAGCCACATTCAACATTGACAGATGATTTCCTGGAGAAGTAGTACGGAATCTTGTTTTATCCATTTTCCCATTGGAGTTCAACTTTCCCATTGGGTTGGGTTAGATAGTTTTTTCTTCCTTTCTTTCCCTTTCCCTCTTTTGTCTGCCCTTTCCCTATCTTTCTTCATATATTATTGTTGCAGTCTTCCTTCACCCTAGGTAACTGATGCTGCCAGTATTATTAGAGATTCTTAATACTCATGTAAACAACCCTAGTTGTTTCTAGCTCTTCCCTTCTCCTGAATCCTAACCTATTTTTCAAATCATTTTGAGTAGGGGCCCATTTGTTTTTGTTTTGTATTTTAGCCTTTAGAGAAATTTTCAAAGAAAAATGGTTTGTAAGCCTCATCATTCACATTGAGACCCTGTGTGGATTTCTGTTTTGGAAAAGTAATAGTTTTATTTAACATTAACTGAGATGAGGGCTGGGTATGACTTCCTGCTGCAAAGATGGGAATTTGGAAGGAAGGAAGGAGCAGGTGCTTTGAGGATTTAGACAGAAAAAGTCACAACAAGAGGTGAGTGTTCTGTCTGGAGACATTTGCAGCAAAGAGGCAGGGGGCCTCTCTGTTTGAGGTCCTTCTCTTCCTTCGTCCTTCACTTCCTTTCCCACTCCCAGTCTTTGCCTTGTAGGCAGCCAGAAATAGGCTGTTTGACCCCATGAGAAGGCTGCAAGCAGCGGGATGAGGAGCATAGGAGAAGAAACTGGAAGAGGTGAGCAGTCCATAGCTTCTCTTTTTCTGTTTGGGAACTCTTGTGGTCATATTTGTGTCCGCACTTGCTGCACAGACTTGCAGTCTAATCCAAGTGGTTCTGTCATTTGGTCAGTTGGCTGAATTTATTGCTCTAACACTGGACTACTTAATTTTGCACATTGCAATGGTCTAAATACTTGTGTTTGGAACCTACTTCTGATTCATAGAGCATTAGTCTACCATAGTCCTGGGTGCAAGTATGAGACAATTTTTTGATTAGCATCCCATATTTTGCATAGAAAAATATTAATAAAGGTATTAGAAGAATGTATGTGTAATATATATTTACATAAAGTACACATGTATATATGTATACACATATATGTATATATACCCACATAAATAGGTACACATATACATAATTTGTGAATACTTCAACAAGTTCATGGAAATGGAATTAAAAGGTAGATTTAGGGATAGGCGTTTATCTTAGCAGCTGAAGAACTGGCCAAGACCCCAGGTCCCACACTAAGTGTCTGGGTTTGATAGCTTGCACTTGTTCCTGACTCCAGCTTCCTACTAAGGCAGGCAGCAATGATGACTCAAGTACCTGGTTCTTGCCACCCACATAGGAGGCCCGGATTGAATTCCTAATTCCTGCCTCTTTTCAGGTATTTGGGAGGTGAATCAATGGATGGGAACTCTTTCTCAAATAAACATATTTTCAAAAGATAAGTTTACTCATATTTTTTGTAGAAAAATTTTGAAATCCACGCATAGTTTTTTCATAATACACATTTTCCATGAACGTTTGAAGACCCCCCCAGGCACTGATTTCAATTTTTTTTCTGCACCAAAATAAACATCGTTTAATTCCATTCTGCATGCACTTTTTGAAGCACCCTTGTATACATTAACACATATGCATATATTGTGTGAATATACCATTAAAAGGAACCTGAGCATCCATTGAATACAATGGAACTTATTAAACTGTATGTGGCAATAAGTAGAACACATTTTCAGAATTTGTATATAGTAGAAGTCTAAACATCAAATCTGTTATTAAGAAACTGAATTAAGTACTATGTTAATGGCAGCAATGCATATTTGCTTTTAGTATGCTTTGTGGCCGTTTGAGCAAATGATTCTATCACGCAGTGTTAAACAGAAAAGCTCCAAATCAGTTATAAATCAAGAACAATGAGAAAAGGCTGAATGCGCCCTGCATAACCCTGAAACACCATCTTGATCATAACTCTCCTCCGTTTGACATCCTAGCCCTCGATGTCTGGCTCACACGCCCGGCTGTTAGGACGGAGATGCGACGTCAGAAAGCCCAGCCCTGACGGCTCATGGGACTTAGTCTACTCCTTCCAGGCTGGGGTCGGCCACTTCGGACAGCTGGGACCCAGCTCCAGCCCCTGGGGACAGCTCCTCTGTGGCTGCTGGTGCGAGCTGTCTCGCGGGCTCACCTCCCGTCACCCGTGCTGGCACCTGCTCCGGCGCTGGGGGCAGCGAACCGGAGCCATCGGTCTCCACCGGGGCTAAGGGAGCTTCCGCTGGGGCCTGCGGGGCCTGACCGGAAGCTTCTGCCCCCAGCTTCCGGGGCTGCTGCCCAGCCGTGAGCCCTGAGGCTCTGGGTTCTGATGCCGGCCCCGCAGGGGTGGTCTTGGCCTCTGCCTCACCGCTTCCTTCAGCTGCGGCTTGAGGGCTTGGGGGAGGCGAAGGCCTTTCTGAAGCCCCTGAAGGGGTCAGGGGAGGTTGTTCCGGCTCCTTGGGGCCGGAGGCTGCGCCCTCCTGAGGCCTGCCGAGTTCTGGCGGGATTTCTGTGGACTGGGCAAGGGTGGACTCTGGACCATGAATTACCCTGAAGGCCGTGGCCAGACTTTCCACGGCGTTTTGAACTCTCTTGGCCTCCTCTGCATCCATCTCCTTTTCCGCGGAGACACTTGGCTCTTCATCCGAGGTATGCTGACTTTGGTCATCTTTTTCAGGTGTTTTTGCCTCTCTGATTTTTTTGTAGAGTTCGTTTCTCTCTTCTTGCAAAGCTCGGCAGAGGTTCTCTAGCCTCCCAATTTTCATCACGAAGCATTCATATTCTTTAGCTCTCAGTGCTTTCTGGGGTTTGAAAACAGAGACACGTGAAACGACACGAAAAGCAAAACTCCCAGAATGCTCTCTGGAGAGAACCAATATCATTTGCCTTGAAGGCTTTGGGACTTGGGCACAGAATGGTGGATGGACGCTTAATCAGGCTAGTCACTTCTGTGTTTTTTGCATTCTATGCTAGATTCTGATAGAATTTAGTCACCATATCCTGTTGTTTAGGAAAGAAAGATGGCAAGGCTTACTCTCAAATCTTACAAATAGAGAAACTTTTTGCTGCTAAGACTAACTATAAGCAAAAGCTTGTGGCAAACCGAATGAAATGGACTAGGATTCGGGCCTCAGCAATGCCTTATCTATTCTAGATAAACTGCTATGTGATAATCCCAACAAACTGTTTGATTTATGCTGACGAGTAATAAGCGTCTCTTTGGAATTGGTTGCAATTTGGGATGCAGTTTTAGAAAAGTAATTATAAGCATGTAAACTCACCACACTAATTCATGATGCTGGCTGCTCAAACTATTTAGTTCTTTTCTGTAGAAATGTTGATGTGTTTGTGCATGAAAATATTCCTAATAATCTCACTATTTACCTCCACCGATGAGCTACTTCGTACCTTTAAGACTTTTTTCCCTTATATACATGGAGAGAACTATATGTGAAAGCCCTGTTTCTCAGGTCAGGGATCATGTGTGTTTGCCTTTAGAGTCTCAGGACCTATACAGAACCTTACATAAAATTAGTATTTAAATGCCTATTGTAGGGATGTAATGAAAAATGTAAGGTAGCATATACCTGGGGTGGGTGTTGTGATACAGCAGATTTGAGCTGCAACTTGAAGTGTTTGCATTTCATGTGGGCGTGCCTGGGATTGATTGCCACTTCTGCTTCTAATCCAGCTTCCTATTAACATACCTGGGAGGCAGCAAATTATGGCCCAAGTACTTGGGTCCTGCCATCTTGTGGGAGACCATGATGGAGTTCCTGGCAGCTGTTGTCAATATTTGGGGAGTGAACCAGCAGATGGAAGATCAGTCTCTCTTTCTCTCCCTCTTATCTTCACCCTCCTCCTCAGCTGCCATCCAAATAAATAAAAATAAAGTAGCACCTATTCTGGGTGCTTTGGCTGGTGTCTTTCAGTATATTCAAATCAAGTAATTAATTTATTCTGCACCTGTGATATGCGAGGCACTGGGGAATTCAGTGCCAAATGAGACTCATTCTACCTTTAAGAAATTCAGTGTAGGGGCCGATACTGTGGTATAGTAGTGGGTAAAGCCGCCGCCTCAGTGTTGGCATCCCATGTGGGCACTGGTTCAAGTCCCAGCTGCTCCCCTTCTGATGCAGCTTTCTGCTAATGGCCTGGGAGAGAAGAAGATGGTCCCAGTCCTTGGGCCCCTGCGCCAGCATGGAAGACCTGGATGAAGCTCCTGACTCCTGGCTTCAGATTGGGTCAGCTCCAGCCGTTGCGGCCATTTGGGGAGTGAACCAGCAGATGGAAGACCTGTCTCTCTCTCTCTCTCTCTTTCTCTCTCTCTTTCTGCTTCTGCCTCTGCCTCTCTGAACTCTGCCTTTCAAATAAATAAATAAATCTTTAAAAAAATAGCAATTCAGTCTAGCAGGTGGAGTGCTGCTGTTCAACTGTTGAATCAACAAGTAAGCATATGAGTTAGGGTCACAAAGCTCTTTATGAATCTAATTTAGAATCAGATTCTAAATGGCTTTTGCTCTGATTATTTTTATTTCAATTTAATATCATTCCTTCCTTGCATCCAATTTAGCTCTTTTTCAAATATAATTATTTGTACTATCAAATTATAATTACATTCTAAGTGTGAATGTTTTGACTAGACTGGGGATGGGGAGGTAAAAGCTAAGAGAAAAATTTTCTCACCTCTTCAATCATATCCAGCAGAGCTTTGTTACAATTTTCAAACCGAGATTTCCATGTGGCTGTGTCCTTTTCCAGCTTCTTCATTTTCTTAGTCATCTACAGAAAATAGAATGTTTTAGTGTTAATCCTGAAGAATTAATGCATCAAGGAAGGTGTGAGTTCTCTCTCTGACATCAAGAGTAGTCCTTTTGTTACCGGCTACTGAAGCAAACAGCTGTTCGATGTCAAGAATGAAGATTGCAGAAGAGTTGTGATTTATTTCTGCATCCTCTAGGTCACTGGCGCATACACATTTGCACCAGAGTCAATTCAGGAAAAAGGAAACTGCTTAGGAACACACTTTTTTTTTCATTGTTTTTTTTTTTTTCTTTCATTTAAAACGAAAATATCTTTACTGAGTCCCATGAATAAGCTTGCAATTTAGGTTATTTGCTTTATTGAATAGAAGACTCTACAGTGAGAAGGCTGACATGGTTTCTTAGTCATTAAAATGCTGATACTGTTTGGGCACGTTTGAGAAGTATGCACATAAAAGCAGCTTTTTGTTTTCACATTTGTAGTTTGAGGGAGAGTTCACAACATGTAATTAGACACATCATTCCTCTCCATTCCTGTGAGGCAGTCTCACAGGTATGGCTCTGTTTTACCCCTGCTTTAGAGATAGGGAAGCCGAGACTCGGAGCAGTGGAGTAACATTCAGGTCAGTTAACAGAAGAGGGGCTGGAGTTACTCCATTCCGTTTTGTGCAACATGTGCACTGTCTGCTGGTCACCAGGCCCTGGGTGGGCATGGGGGATACAGAAGTGAATAAGATGTCATCTCTTTTTGAAATTGAGGCAGCTCACATTCGCAGTTGTAGGATTTCCTCTCTGCTTGAGTCAAGTGAAGAACAAAGTATACAGTTAGGCATGGTTTCCCTGGATGACCCATAGCTGGGCACTTGCTGCTTCAAGCCAAGCTGCCTGAGGCTAGGCTGACAGTCAGCCCCTGGCACCATAGAGAAGTGAGGTGAGCCCTGAATGATTTTTTTTTTTAAATTCTGACCACATAGTAACAAAATCAGTATTTTATAAACTTTTTAAGGTCATCACCCTTTAAGAATTTTATGAAATCTATGGGATCACACCTTAGGAAAATGCAAAGATGTGTATCAATTTTGTTTTTGCTAATTTCCAGAGAATTCTCAGGTCAACTACTACAGGTTATAAGCAGAGCTCAGATTAAGAATTCCATTCTTGATCTAATATTTACTAAAATGTCAAAGCGATGTAATTTTGAACTTTAAAGTGTTTTTCTGCTTTTGTATTTATTCAGACTTAAAATTCTAGAAATTTGAGAGATGTTTTAAAAATGGATACATCCATCCTGGAGTGGAAAAAGAATTATTCATTCTCAGAGTGAAAGTATACCCTAGCATTTTTTGGCTCTTGCCAAGAATAATTCACCAGATACTTACTGATAAAAAATACAGTCCAAAAATCATTTGTACCTATTAATGTTTCGTTACTTCATGAAATGCATTGAAATATCTTAGAAAAATGAACCCAAAGGAGAATTTCCTGTCAAAATAGAAAATTCCAGTATTTCATGGGTGATAAGCAATACTCACTTTATCCATTTCCTGTTTGAAAGAGGCAAACACCTCATTGCTTTTTGTCAGTGTGCTCTGGAACTCTTCAAACCTTCCTGAGTAGAGAGTAAGCTGTAAACAGGAGAGAGAGTGTATCTACTTGAGGGCTGCTTTCAAAGGGCTTCCAGAACAAGATAACACATCATTATTAACTATTTGAGAAGAAAAACAATTTAAATTCAATACAATGTTCAGTTGTTTAATTTACTATATCAACGTAGGTCAGTAAACATGACTGAAGTGCTTCTTTAAAGGAAAATGAAGTAATAAAAAGTGTCATTACAATTTCATTATATATCTTAACTTTTACCAGCTGACAGTTACAGAGCACTAAACATGTGTGTGATCTGTCTGTCCAAAAGTATTTCACAGGTGGCTCTTGCCTTTGAATGGCCTGAACTCTAAACAGGAAGACAATCTCAAGGATGACTTGACCTCAGGACACTGAATACAAGGTTCCAAGTCTGTCAGGGACAGTGGGTGATCAAAGAAGGTGAACTTGGCCGGAGAGCATGTGAGCCATATGTTGGTTCAGCAGAATTAATTTATTATACCAGTTTTCCACAGATGGAAGTAGTGAGTCTTGTAATTTGCATAAAGACATTGTAAGGATTAAGATGGCCACGTATGCGGCTCACCATAGAAATAGAGACATTTGTGTTGTCACATCCTTAATTCCAAGGCTTGAATTTGGGGGTGGGAATGGCACAAAAACTAGAAGGGAAGTGTGTAAATGCGTGATTGTTAATGATAGTAATAAATTCTTGCTTTTGAAAATCAAATCAGTATAGATTGTTTTGTGTGAGTAGAGATCTAATATGGATGATTTAAGTTAGTAAAACTGCCCTTTTCAAATGAAGGTTTAGTATTTTTGAGTTTCCAGAAAAGTTCCAAGTCCTCAGATGGGCATAAAAAATCTCATTTGTGTGAAGAAGCAAATTTGTAGCATCCAGCAACAAACAAGAATCCATGACTGCTTTGATTTCATGTATTTCATAGATACAAATCTAAGAAGATAACCATACTTCCCCACTCCCTCCCTCAATTCCTCCTCCTTCCTTCCTTTCCTCCTGTTTTCCTTTAATTTTTGTAAGAGCATACTTTCAATTTATTTTATAATCTTAGGCTTAACGCACCACTAGCTATAATGCTCAACAAATAAAAAAGTCAAAAGACCACTGTGTCACTGGACTACAGACAAGGGCTATAAATGATAATCAAATCATAAGGTGTCAGTCTCATTCTTATACAGTGGGTTTTTTTTTTTTTTTGCATTCTATATTAACTACTACATATCAGAGAAAACATGTCTTTTCGGGACTAGGCCATTTCACTAAATGTAATGGTCTCCAGTTGTATCCATTTTGTTGCAAAAGATGGGATTTCATTCTTTTTATGGCTGAATAGTATTCCATCATGTATATATACCACATTTTCCTTGTCCAGTCATCAGTTGATATACATCTGGGTTGATTTCATTTCTTAACTATTGTGAATTGAACTATAAACATGGGGTTACAAATAGCTTTTATAAGTAGAGAAGAGCACACTGACAAAGCCAGCAGATTGGAGAGTTTCCAAGCTTGTGGAAGGGGGCCAGAGGGACTGTGTGTGAGTCAAACAGTCCCTGGAGCCATTCTAGGTAATTACTTCTCTAGAATGTTGTTTTCCCCCCAAAAATTCAGAACAATAAAAGTTTTACTGCAGCAAACAATAAAAATGATAACAAATCCTTTTCATAGAATACAAATTATCCAAAGAAAACTCAAAACAAGAGCTGACCTTCATCAGTCATTAGCACTGTGCATGATAGAGTTAGTATTTATTTCTTGTGATTCCTTGGCAAATAGATTAACGAGGACTGAGTGAAGGGACATCAGGGATTCATGGCTAGGAAGGCCCCCCAGGGTTTTACATACACACATGGTGCATAAGACAACACTTATGTGCAGTGCACTCTAATATATTGTATTTAATTGTTCCTTTTTTTAAAAGTACTGACTTGGATCCAGTAAGTTGATTTCAGGGCCTTTTGTTCTGAGACTCTTGAGCCTATGGTAAGGTCTTGGAGCACTGGCTACCTACACTCAAGCTTGTCAATTGGCTTAGGGTGGGAACAATTATGGCCAGCAGATCCTGGTCACTTTCTATTGCAAAAATCTGTTCATTTGCATTCTTGGCCAAACCCCTTTTGTTAACTTCTTTAGTTTAGTTCCTCCCCCACAATTTCTCAGTAATTTCAGCAGAGTTGCATGGGGGTCTCCAGATCTGGTCCTCCTAACCCCTCTCTTGCAGGCCTGTAGTTGCAGGCTGTGGAGATAATGGAGCAGGAGTGAGCACACATATGGCCCATCTGTCTTGACAGAACCAAGACTAGCTGATGGGCATTGAAGCTTTCTAGATTGTTTTCCATCAACTATGATCAGTCTTACTTTTCCATGTGTACTTGTCTCCAAATCAGGACTTGAAGAAAAAAACAGAATGTTCTTTTTGGTATATTAATTGGGCAAAGTTTGTTTGTCTTTCCTGTGTTTCGTTGCTGGCTTGTGGCACATAGAAGACATACATACAATGCCAAGATGCGGTATCTTGCTGCATCACCACCTCTTCTGGACTTTTTCTAGTAACACTTCTTGTTTCCTCTCAAAATTGTTTTTTAAATTGTGGTAAAATACACATGACATTAAAACTTGTCATCCTAATCATTTTTAATTCTGCAGTTAGGTATTTTTAAGTACGTTTACATTGTCATATAATATCCAGAACTTTGCCACCTTTCAAAATGAATACTCCATACCCATTAAACACCACTCACCATTTTCTCCTTCTACTGGCCGGTCTTTAGCATTCTGCCTTTCTTCCCATCTGACCCACTTGTCATTGGTGGCAAAACCTGTGTGGGTTATACATTTTTCATCGAATTCTGACATTATGCTAACTGAATATTTGTGCTTCCTGTTTGCTTAATGGATATTTACTCAGTATTTTCACTTTGTTATGCTGATATGATGTATGTTTGTTTTGATGATTCGGATCCCATTCTCACTTTATGTTTCAGAGAGGCATGGAAGGGACATCAGAGGTCGTGGGCAGTATTTTGTTTGCTAGAGGCAGACATAGAAAACTATTCTGTGGTTAGAAATAATAATTGTGTCAATATTTCACTTTTACATGGACCATGTGACAAACACAATCTTTTAACTAAGCACCAAATTTTAATTACAAACATTCATGCAGTATTGGAAACAGAACATATCCAGGAATTGTTTAGCAGACCTGTGAGCTTTGGTTTGGGAGCAAATTTCCGACTGTAAGAGTAGCTGAGGAAGGCTCTTGCTGCCCAATATAAGTAAGCCAGCGCTTCTGATTTTAAAGATAAAGATGACACATTTTTAACAATTTACTTACTCATCTTTCCCCTCGGGTAGTGTTTTGTGTCCATGTTGTCAGATACTGCTGACTTTCCATGCCTGGCTCTGTTTTCAACCTTACTGATGTGATGACCACTCTATTTGCAGTGATAATTGTATCCCATTGATCATCCCTGACATTTACTTTATTCCTTTGGTTTGTGTAATTGAAAGCCAACATCTCTTTCCTAAGTGAGAAACATGCTCCCAACCGGCAAGCTGTTGCCTTTTGACTGAAAAGTGACTTCAGTCTAGAAAAACAACATAATCCATCCTTGTTATTTTTCTTGCTCAGGGCTTAGAAATGCCTCCTGCCACTCCCACTGCTCTAAGGATTGTGTAAAAACAAAAAGAAGTGTTTGAATGCTATGCAAAATCATTTGCAGTAGAGTATTTTTCAGGGTTTATAAGTTTTGAAAAGATAATGTTGACACTTTTCAGGAGAAACTCGTTGAAATGTTATTATATGTGAGGATTTGGGATTTCGGTTTTCTTCTTGATGATTAATTACTGAATTTTAGAAAGTACCTTGGAGACAAAAGAGAAAGACAAAGGATCCCTGCAGCTAGCAAGGCTGCCTGTTTGGTGAGCCAAGGTGATGGAGAAGGCAGGGTTAATTTAGCTTAGGGCCATAGTTTTCAGTCTCAAAGCTCTCTCTGTTCGTGAGCTGAACAGGGTCTTGAGATCATCTTTCCAGTGATTAGGTTTATTGCAGCTGAAGCCTGCCAATATATTGTATTTTCCTATATAGATCCTTACCTATGAAATAATACTGACATTAGCTCATGCACTAATTGATCGTTAGCATTTTTTATATTTATATTTTATGGTTGTTATAACTGTATTCAGCTAGGCAGGGATTTCCATAGTCTCATTGATTACTATGTCTCCCACACCTGGAACCATACCTGGTATGTAGCAGGTACTCAATAAAGATTGGTAGAATTATTTGTGCTTCTGATGGATCAGGCACTGAGCTAAGTGTTTTGCATCCATAATTTGATAACAGCCTGTGTACAGCACATATTCATTAACTAATTTTCCTTTTTAAAAACTAACACATATGAATAATTTCCATCCCTCACTGGTGCGCAAGCAGTAATATAAGACACAACTACATTTTAGAGAGTAGCTGCTGCTTTATGTACTGTAGTTTTGGAAACTCTGAGAAGGAATGGGCCACTCAGAGGTCAGAGGACTCCAACGTGGGGTTCCTGATTCATGACTGTATCTTCATTTTACAGACAGGAAAATTAGGTCCAGAGAGGTTTAGGTGAGTTGCACAGTGTCACACAACTTCTTAATAGAAGAATCAGGACTCTGAAGCTGGCGTTGGATTCAGTCCAGAACTGAGGGATAAATGAGGAATGGTAGAAACTCTAGACTACCTAGAAGATGCTTTTTCAAGTTTGAATGAGGAAATAGGTGGGAAAGCTTTCTATTTTTGCTGAGGTACTTCAAGAAGTTTGTGGAAAATAGAATTAAAAGATACATTTACTTTAGTACAAAATTGGAATTCATGCCTAGTTTTTCATAATATGCATTTTTCCACAAACTTTTTGAAGACTCCATATTTCACAAATGAATTCAAATTGAGATTCTGATGACAACTGAATGAACTGTTCTGTAGCCTAGAGTACAATAGTACTAATCTACTCTTCTCAAGTTCGTGACCTTCATTTAGCATAGAAGAGTAGAGATTGTGTATTATAAATGATGTGAACAATGCGTAGCTGCAAATATTGTCCCTGGTTTCCTTCATGGCTCTGTGCTGTCAAAGAGGAAGTGACAGAATCAAGAGCCCTGGCTCGATTCTCTGAGCTCCCACTGCAACCCGCCTACAGTGAGGTCACCCCTCTTCTCCTCCAGGTTGGAGAGCTGCCGCTGCCTGCCACCCACCCCACACCATGACATGACAGGTCCCCTGATTGTCTCAAGGATATCTTGAGTTTGTAACTCTGAGCTCTTTGAATCTGTTGGAGTCAGAGACATTGTTTCCAGCCTCCATGTAAGTAGTATTTTAAAACTATTCGTATCAGAGAGTAGATCATAGATCATACTGGGGGAAACAGTTCATCATTGGATTTTATAGTTCATTACAAAAGTATGCTTTAAGAAAATAGGTATGAAAATGCTGTCTGTTTTTGACTAGGTAGTGGTATAATTTGTGATTTTAAGTTTCTTATTTTTTCTTTTATAATGAACAAGTTCATTCATACAACGAATAAGCATTTTTTACAATGCACAAATATTCAGTAGCATGCATATAAATGTTTTCAGACCTTAAATGAATTCTGCCCAACTTGCAAGGCTTCTGATTTCCTCACCTGTGATTTTTCTTTGTGACCTCTTAGACCCGTTAGCATTTGGGCCTTTCTCTTTTTCCCCTGTTGCAGGTGGCAGGGTGATTCTTCTGGGGCCTCACGAAGAATGTTTGCCAGGTGGAACAGAGCCTCAGGGCATGGGAAAGATGCTGAGGTCTGGCTTTTACCCCAGAGGCTGCTGTAGCATGAGGATTTACTTTTGAGTACGCAATAGGAATTCTTGTAGTCTATTCAAAACACACTGGAGTGGGCGTTTGGCCTAGCACTTATACGACACATGTCCCATAATGGAGCACCTAAGTTTGCTACCCAGCTCTGCTTCTGACTGTAGATTATTGCTAATACAGACCCTGGGAGGCAGCAGGTGAAGGCTCAAGTAGTTAGGTCCCTGCCACTCGTGTGGGAGATCTGGCTTGAGTTCCTGATTCTCATCTTTAGCCTAGCCAAACATTACCGTTGCAGGCATTTGGGGAGTGAACCAGCAGGAAGGAGTTTTTTCTCTCCACGTGGCTCTGCCTCTTAATTATGTAATTAAAACAAAACAAACACACCTGAATGGCATCAAAAAGTCAACTAAAAATGGTTCTTAATTTGCCCACCTTTCCAGCCATGGAAACAAAGCACACTGTTTTCTGACAGCACAGAACCCTGGGTAATGACTGTTTCTCATTTTCTTTGTATTAGAAATATCAAAATATTAGGCCATTTTAAGAATTGAGAGCTAGGGCAGGTACATGTGAACAATCTACATTTTTTTCTTTCCTGAGTATTAGGGGAGGAGAGAGAGAGAGGAATTATGGACAGTTGGGAACTCGGACATTGGCTTCCTCTGACTGGCCATTTTGGTGCCATCGTTTGTCCATCAACAAACCTTTGACTGGATATTGCTGGCTGGGAACATTTTTTTATAGACATAATTTGTGCTTTTGTTTTTACTTAGAAATAAGTGTGATGTTGTTCTTCATTTCCAGCCCATCTTTCCTCACTCCCTGTGATGTGTGAGGCCTTCTGTAGACAACATTTTGTCTCTAGTCCCCTGAGACCAGTGAGGACAGCACCCCGTGCCTCCCCCATTCCCCAGTTCACCTGAGCCTGCAGCACTGTCTCTTGTTCCTTCAGCACTTTGGCCTGAAGTTTCCACTCTGCTGCCTGGTTCAGCAACTGAGATAAGACAGAATGCATGAAAGATGGTCAGATTATTTGAAAAATTACTCTAATTTGTGTGTAGAACCTAATAACTTGCTCATTGTTCATTAGCCCTCTTACATAATATTTTAGAAGTTTGTAATCTATGTAAACTAAGAAAACAGTTGGTCTAAAAATTTGGATTCTCAACCATAGCTAGTGGTTGTAATGGAAAAAAGAAAAAAATCCCCAACTCTTGCATGAGCTACACAACATTCAACCTCCCACCAAATTCTGGAGCTTTCTCTAGCAATCCTGACCAATTATTATACACTATCTGCTTGAATATCTCCAGGATCTCCCCAACTGGTGCTTTGTTGCCAGCAGCTGTTACTTTATGTTAACCCTGGGTTATTCTAGACCATTGCTCTCCACCATAGCAGATGTGATACAATAAGAAACATATATTTGGTTTTTATCCCTGGCTCCTGACATAGAACTTCTAACATACATCAGTATCTCCTAGACAACATGTAAAATGCAGGTGCCTCCCAAAAAATATGATTTAGGAAGGATAAGCTGTGATTGAAATCTGTGCGTATAGCAAGTACCCAAGATGGTTGGATATTGGTGGTCTATGGAATACATATTGAGAGATTTGACGTATTTTTCTAAATCCTGTCCTGTGGAGGTTTATAAAATAGGTCTCATCTTTGTTCCACAAGAAAGCCCTGCAGATATGAGGCAACGTCAAAAGTTTGTGGAGAAATGCTTACTATGACAAAACTATGCATAAATTTCTTTTTTTTTCAGACTTTTCTTTTATTCTCACTTTTTAAAAAGTACCCTTGTACATTCAAAACTCTCATAACCAACATGATCAGAACTTGAAGTTCATGGGTTAAGTTGAAAAAGTTGATTTAAGCATAAAAATGAAGGTCATCATTGTGGTGCAGCTGATTAAGCCACTGCCTGTGAGATGCCTGGCATCCCATATGAGTGCAGATTTGAGCCTCGACTGCTTCATTTCCAATGCAGTACCCTGCTAATTCAGCTGAGAAAGCAGCGGAGGATAAGTATTTGGACCCCTTCCACCCATGTGGGAGACTCAGGTGGACTTCTAGGCTCCTGGCTTCAGGCTGGCCCAGGCCTGGCTGTTGTAGTCATTTAGGGAATTTACCAGTGGATGAAAGTTCTCTCCCCCTCTCTGTAACTCTGCCTTTCAAATAAATAAGTAAATCTTTTCTAGAAAGCATAAAAATGACACATGTTATATAAAACATATTATTTTAACTTAGGATGTATGTTCATTTATCAGTTTTGATATAGAACTATGGTCATTGTTTTGGGCATAGGTTTCCTGGTTGGAGTTCAGCATTTTGTTTAGTTACACAATTATCTCTAATGTGCTATGTAAGACTTACAGTATTCTTTGTTTTCAATAATACCATACCTGAAGAATGTTTTTGAAGCTGCTTGACTGGATAATTCTCCAATTTTTACAACTTTCCTACAGTTTTTGTAGCCATTCATATCTAGTTTGATAGTTGTTTTTTGCCATTAGCTTGTATCTAGTCTTTCAAGGCATTAATTACAGTTTTTGTAGAAATACTTTTTTCTTTTTGTCACTATATTTCAGTAGTTGATATACTGTGCTATTGATTTACATAATACAAAAGCAAGAAATGGAAAGAAAAGATGTGGGCGCTGGGAACTGATCCTTAGTAATCTCCTTCTTACTGAATGGGGCAGGTATGTGTTAGTGTTCCAGAGAGTAGCTCACTAGTCACAGGTATCAACAGAGTGATATGTGAGCACCTGTCTGTGCATTTTACAAAGAGAATCGTGAATGTCACAGATTAATCTGCTGGTGCTCAGTTGTTTCTCTTGAATTCAAGGATAGGCCGGTTTACATTTCCTTCTGTGTATCCCTACGGTTTAAAAAAAAGTCCATGAACTCTATTTATGTCCTTTGTAGACAGGACAAACAACAATAACAACAACAAAGAAATCATGGATTTTTAAAAGCTCAGAGGCATTTTTGTCCCATATCCTAGTTTGTCTTTTTCCTGTGGCTCAAACTTTCCATTTATAAGGTAGGTCATATTTGTTCTCTTCTGCCTTCCAGGTACAGTGAGGATTGATTATCACAGAAGAGCATCTGACCAGTCCCAGGTGAGAGCTGGGGGCAGCTATGGCGTAAAAGACCTACGTTACCCGCTCTGGCTGTCCAGCGGGTGTGTGGGCATCAAGCAGGCCCATGCTTTGCAGCCGCTGACAGGTGATCTCAGGGGAGGCAGTGGCTGCGTGTTCTACGTGGGTGAAGAACGTCTTCATTCCCAAAAGGAACTGCCAGAGCTGCTGCACGGTAGGTGGCCGCTTTGAAGAAGTGAGAGGGACTACTTTTCTGTGACTCCAATCTGCTGTTTTGCTAAACAAGGGTAGGGGAATTGGACAGTGTGCTAGTTTCTTGTTAAGTATGAGTCACTATGAATCTGCTCTCTAGTATCTCTCATGTGCATCTTGCCTAATTCTTTCTCTGACATATCTCATATTATATCCTAGAGCACTGATATTTTGTAGGAAGAATAGTTTACCTAATTGGGTAAGATCCACAGGAGAGAATTTATTTCCTTGGATTTTGCCTAACAATAAAATGTGGGTTTTTTTTTTTCTTACTTGAGAGCTAGGTTGTTAATGGATTTAACAAATTCTTCTTTTTCTTAAAAGAACATGGACTACTGATTTGAAATTATCCAGTGTCACCAGGTTATAGTCTCCAAAATTCATCTTTTTGTTGCCAAATTGGAAAACTGAAGTTATTTAAAAATTACTATTCTAACAAATTGAAATAATTTCAGGTAAATGAAAAGCTTGTGGTCCAGTGTTAAATGGCCAAATTTGAATAACTGGCCCATTGACTATGTCTTAAACCTCTCCTGTCTCTCAGCAACTGATACATGCTTCAATTCATACCTCTGAAATATACCTCCAAGTGTGATGAACTGTCACAGAGAGCCTGGACTTTGGGGACAGACACATGTGGGTTTTAAACACATCGTAGTCTCTTAGCAGTATGTGACCTTTAGTTGTGTATCCTCTTTACGCCTCAGTTCTCTCATCTGTGGAATGCCCTATAGCTTTGTAGGGTGCTTGGGGTTAGTGAGATATCAGTAAACACCACCATTCAGTTTCTTCAGTCTACAACCCAGGAGGCACCCTTTCCTCACTATCCCACTCTGCAGGTCAGAGCACGGCCTGTTAGTTTTACACGGAAAACACTTTTTATCCAGCTCTGCCTCCCTTGGCTAAGTCATCCTCTTATCTCATCTGGATGGCTATAGCAGCCTCCTGACTGTCTTGCTCTCTTGTCCCTCTGGAGTCCACTTCCCACCCAGGAGCCGAGTAATCTTACAGATGCAGAGCGGATCACGTCACTTTCTTTGCTAAAATGACCAAGTATGTTCTCACTGTATTTAGAATGAAATCCAAACTACCTTCCAAGCCCTGCAAAGCTACACAATCTGGCCCCTGCTTACCTCTCCAACTTCATTTTGAACCCTTCTCCCACTTGGTCCACATGCTCTTGCCTCCCTGACCTTGTCTTTCCTGGGGCACACCAACCTGATTCCAGCATCAGGACCTTTGTCACTGCTGCAGACACGGGTGCTAGAGATGACTCCTCACTGAGCAGGGCTTGGCCCAAGCATCCACCCCTCTGGGAGGCCTTCCTGGTCACCCAAGCTAGGTAGGCCCCCTCCTTGGCTCCTTCTCAGTCTAGTAGCACATTTTAAATCTACAGTCACCCTTCCTTCTTTGCTTGCTTGTTGCCTATCTCTTCCTAGTTTGACTAATCTCCGTAGCGGGAGATGACCCATCTCTGTTTTGTTCACGACTATTTCCTAGCACCCACTGTGGTGCTTATCAGATTAAAGACACATAAACATATTTGTTGAATGGATGAATGCCCATTTTGTATAAAAAGTCACATGGGTACCAACCCTAGTGCTAGGCTGGCCAATTTAGTTCTCATAGAAGCTCAAGCCTTTTCTTTATCAGTCTAGTGCCCTTTGACCATTATCAAAACAACTTTCCCAGAGAGTGTCTGACACTGAGGCAGGCCAGATATGCATACTACTACAATGATAAGTACATATTCCTTTTCACGCTTGTGTCGCTCCTCTGCTTCCTTCATCATTTCTTGTGCCTGTTCAAGTTTTGCATCCACCAGCTTCTGCTGCAGTTCTCTGTGTTTAAATATCTTGTCCAGATGCTAAGGAAAAATAAAGTATATGCGTAAAACTTGGTTTACTGTTGATGCTTAGAAATTTTAAATTAAAAAAAGTAACATGAACCTCCATTCTCCAGATTTTAAGATTTTTTTAAAAGGGGAAATTGCATGGCCATCACTTTACATTAAAGACATCAATTGATGAAGTCCCTAACCCTTCACAGTAAACAAAGGTAGCTGCAAAATTGAGTTCAACAGTATTTTTAAAAATTTGGTAATGAGTAGATATGGTCTTTATTTATTTAGCTACAGCACAGACAATGATTTATACTTCAAAGACTATAGCATTTGGCTCTTTCTATGAATATAAATCCACTTTTGATCATAACATTTATGCAGTTTATCATGTTGAATTCACATTCTTGCTTCAAGGGTTGTGAGAAAACCTTGGGGTGCCAGCCAATGGTTCTAGGAGTGTGGCCCCCCACCTCCTAAATTCTGTGTTGCTCTGGTGGGAATGGCAAAGCCAGTGGGATGAACTGATATACAAGTGTGCAGAGTCTTCCACACCTTTTGACCTCTGGACTTAAACAGGCAAAGAGAAGCTCCCCACCCTACCTTAATATAAAAAGTTTCTATCATTAAGCCCAATTTCACCATCAGAAAGAGGGCAGGTGGAATTCTGTCCTTGGGACTTAGCCAGAACAATCCTAGAGGAATTTACAACCTGTATACCAGGCCATTCCCATCCAAGATCTCTCCGAAGAGCATGGGCATTTTCCTTTCGCTTCCTATTTAGCCTGAGCCTCCTTTCTGGAGTGGGGTGATCCCCATGCCCAGATGAAATGGTAGCATTGCTTACTGTGAGGAGTTGAGTTGAGGAGTGAGTTGGCATACTGTGAGTTGAGTTACCTGACTACTGTGAACATACACCATTGGCTCAGTTTTTCTCTTGATAAAATCTTAGCATCTTCCAACAGAGCTGCTTTGACTATGTTATGTTACATTTTAAGGCAGGTAAGTAAAATCTGGGTGGGATAGGGAAAGGAATGTAATGTATTCAAAATCCTGAGGGGCTATCTGGAATCTTAAAAACATTCAATATTAAAATATAACTTTGGGATCACAGGAGACCCTATCGTGCTCCTAATGTTAGCGTATCGAAAGAACAAGTCTCTGGCTTTTGTGACTGTGGGATAGTGATTTAATGTCACAGCTTCTGCTTCCAATCTACAAAATGTGGATAGCATATTATTGTCTAGTGCATGAGATTGTTGAGACAGTTCAATGATATATTATATGTAAAAGGCGGTATTTAGCACATTGTCTGACATGAATGAAGCACAGAGTAAGTGACACTATAATTATTACATTATTGATCCTATTTTAGTGGCTTGTGGGGTATATAGAATGAATAAGGGATTCTTTCTTTAGATGTCATGGTGATTCCTAAGAGAGTATATGTGAATCACTTTTTGGCTCTATGGAGGGGATTTTTCAGAGGCTGAGAAATGCTGTTTGCAAGGGTGGCTGTGCCTCCAGCTATTGCATTTGCTTAGCAGTGATTCCAGTTTTGAAGAAATCCCATAGGACTTTCAGCCAGGTATTCCATAGTACCATCTCTCTCTATCTTGGCTAGTAAAAGAAATCCAGCCCTAAATATTAATCAGTTGAGAGTTGAGGATTGGCCATATCTTTCTTATTGACCAGCTTCGCAACCTTCACGCCCCAGATTCAGATCCAGATCCATACAGTTCTAAGTGGATGCGTGTGCGTCTCACCTCCTCCCGGAGCTCATACTGATCGATGATGCTTTTCAGTTTCTCTGCCAGCTCTGTGTTCTCCTGACAGAGCTTCATGTTTCGCTCACTCTGCTGCTCGATCTGAGCCTGGATGTCTGTCAGGGTACTCTGGAAATGACTTGTGATCTCTTTCCTTTTCTCTTCTTCCTCACGTGCTCGCTGAAGGGTTTCCTCCTGTGAATCAAAAGCAAACTATTTTATGATGATGGTTCAGATGTGCTCTGAGTTTACAGAACCCAGGATTAGCGGGTAGGGTAAGTGGATATTTTTTCTCAGTTCTTTAGAACTAACCATGCTCAATCCCAAATGAATGTGTGAGCAAGGGTTTCAGCTGTGAGGAGGCAGTCACTCAGGGCAGGTGCTGTGAGGGCCTTGAGTCTGATAGTTGGTGCTGAATAGGGTTGTTTTAAGAATGATAGATCTCCTGCTGAGTGAATGAACTGCCATGATTTCTAACAAACAGGCAGTCACAGGGGTTTGATCTCTTGGCTGTGGCCTGGAAAAAAGGCCACTCAGTTTTCCTGATTGATGGGCCAGATCCTGTGCTCTTTTGGTTTGGTACAGGAAAAAGAACAATAGATCTCATATTTCTCTCTAAAAACTGTGGCATATTAACCACATAAATATATTACCCAAGTTTCATAAATATGAATGACCACAGTATAAACTTTCTTAGTAAGAAAAAACTTAGATCAAAGGCTTAAAAAAGGAAACTAATTTATAAAGAGCAATTGAAGCTATTCAAAAATATAGCAGGAAGTCTTCCCAAACATGTGTGATATTTTATTTCTGAAAGAATAATTATCCCACATGTCACATGTAGTAATTGAAATGTTCAGTGTAAATCTTGGTTGTGAAAGCAATATTAAGTTTCAAATCTTCTTCAATGAAAAAATGAAACATCTAATTTCCTCTGCTCCTTTGTTAAAATTGAAGAATTGGAAGTTAACTTTTATATCATTTCTGTTCTTTTTCTTTTAAATCAAAACTCTCCATTCATTGCAGCCACTAAAAATATGCTCAAATTCCCTCCACATCTATTTTGAGAATTGTTTGCTTTGTGATTGTTCCTCTCATTTTAGAATAAAAGGGTTTAATTTTGTTACGTCATACCATGACAGAGACACACTGCTGACAAGTGTAACATTTTAGGCTTCCTTTCAGACCTGATTAATTATTTTTTTAACTTTTATTTAGTAAATATAAATTTCCAAAGTACAGCTTATGGTTTACAATGGCTTCCCCCCCCCCCCATAACTTCACTCCCACTCGCACCCCTCCCATCTCCTGCTCCCTCTCCCATTCCATTCACATCAAGATTCATTTGCAATTATCTTTATATACAGAAGATTGATTTAGTATATATTAAGTAAAGATTGCATCAGTTTGCACCCACACAGAACATAAAGTGTAAAATACTGTTTCCTTACTAGTTATAGCATTAATTCACATTGAACAACACATTAAGGACAGAGATCCCACATGAGGAGTAAGTACACAGTGACTCCTGTTGTTGACTTAATAAATTGACACTCTTATTTATGACGTCAGTAATCTCCTTAGGCTCTAGTCATGAGTTGCCAAGGCTATGGAAGCCTTTTGAGTTCACTGACTTCGATCTTATTCTGACAGGGTCATAGTCAAAGTGGAAGTTCTCTCCTCCCTTCAGAGAAAGGTACCTCCTTCTTTGATGGCCTGTTCTATCCACTGGGATTTCACTCACAGAGATCTTTCATTTAGGGCCTCTTTTTTTTTTTTTTTTTTTTTTTTTGCCTGAGTGTCTTGGCTTCCCATGCCTGAAATACTCTCATGGGCTCTTGAGCCAGATCCAAATGCCTTAAGGGCTGATTCTGAGGCCAGAGTGTTATTTAGGACATCTGCCATTCTATGAGTCTGCTGTGTATCCCGCTTCCCATGTTGGGTCGTTCTCTCCCTTTTTGATTCTATCAGTTAGTATTAGCAGACACTAGTCTTGTTTGTGTGATCCCTTTGACTCTTAGACCTATCAGTGTGATCAATTGTGAACTGAAGTTGATCCCTTGGACTAGTGAGATGGCATTGGTAGATGCCACCTTGATGAGATTGTACTGGAATCCCCTGGCATGTTTCTAACTCCACCATTTGGGGCAAGTCCGATTGAGCATGTCCCAAATTGTACATCTCCTCCCTCTCTTATTCCCACTCTTATATTTAACAGGGATCACTTTTCAGTTAAACACCTAAGAATAATTGTGTGTTAATTACAGAGTTCAACCAATAGTATTAACTAGAACAAAAAAATACTAAAATGGATAAAGTATTACAGTGTACATCAACAGTCAGGACAAGTGCTGACCAAGTCACTGTTTCTCATAGTGTCCCTTTCACTTCAACAGGTTTCCTTTTTGGTGCTTGGTTAGTTGTCACCGATCAGGGAGAACATATGATATTTGTCCTGTTGGGACTGATTAATTGTTAATATGAAAGCTTCCTTCATTGTTAGCAAGTAAAATCGTACTTCACTGAGTTTTCCACCAAATTCAAATTATGTAACATGATTTTTTTAAGGAAATAATAATTTTAATAGGGGCAGTTCTTATTATAATAGAACAACATAGTCAAAAAGAAATCTGATCCTAGAAATATATTCTGTGGAAATATTTTAATTTATCATTATCTTCTTTGCACTACAAAATTAACAGTCCCACACTCTAAGTGACTCCTGATGTCAGAACCATAATTTATTCTTGTTATGGTGAATCTTTATTGAACAACAACTTCTCAGGAACATTTTAGATATCTGAACTTCTTAATCTGAAGGAATTAACACTCCAAAATTTTATTTCTTTGAACTTTGTATGTGAGTACCTGAAAACATTTGTGAAAATGAAGTTCAAAGATAAGCTTATTTTGGTACAAAAAATTGAAACCTGTGCAAAGGTGTTTCATCATACACATTTTCCATGAACTCTTTCAAGACCTCTTATTTGCATGAATTCCAAAAACTTTTTTGCATCAAAATAAACTTACCTTTTGACTCCATTTTCAATGAATACTTTGAAGTAGCCTTGAATAATAATCCTATATGTGTTTCACTAAGGTGATTATGATGGTTGTTGCCTCCTCATTGCCCCTGATTTGCTTAGAAGTCATTGAGTTCTCAATGGAACTAGAGACTATGATCGATCGGACTTCTGTTGGCATTTATAAATATTCCGTCCATGAAATCATGAGCAACTTACGAAATTATTCCATGCTGCCCAGCAAGTGTGACTTTTTCATTGGAAACTGGCTAGATTACGGTGACATTAAACACACGTCAAACCATCCTACACCCAATCCTGGCTCACAGAATGACATCTTATATTTCACATTATGTTGTTTTCCAGTGAGTCAAAAATAAGCCCAACAAAATCTTATAAAATTTGAGTCCACTGATAAAGAATTTGTAATTTCTTTTCTTTATATCAAATATGTTATTCAAAATGAAAATCAATAGTGAAAAGAAGATTGATAGACAATGTCTGAAATAACTAAGAAAACAAACTTTGCGTGCATCATTGTCCGTCTTAGAACTGGTGTTGTGCTTGGCACATAAGCCATAGTATTCAGTAAATATTTAATGAAACAATGAATTATTAATTTATGTACAGATATATGAGTAGCTTGGACCAAGTGATTCCTATAGTCCTTTCCACATTAAAATCCTGTGATATTCAGATAACAAATGCTACTTATTTCTTTATTAAAATTGTGTTGCCTGAAATACAAACCTATCTCTTATTAGACACTTTTTTTTTCAATATAATTTGAGGCTCAGATTTACTGCTTCAGATATGGGATTACTTCATGAAGTATGTAGAAAATGGAATGAAAAGATGAGTTTATTTTGGTGTAAAAAATGTTGAAATCCACACACAGTTTTTTATAGTAAGCATTTGCCATGAACTTTTTGAAGATACCTTGTATGTATGGATTTTGTTTGATTCACCTTATTTTATTTACTTTCCAGACAGATTCTGGAGGGACGCTGATGTGTTTGCATAAAAGTCTGATGTCCCAGTTGTTTTTACAGCTTTTGCTTTGAGAGCAGACTGCAGCTGGAGGCAGAAAGGGGTGGGGGAAGCTTTCAGAGGCAACCTATCTTCCTAGTCTGAAGAATGAGAGTACAGAGCTCTGGGTCACCATAACCATGGGAGGGGGCAAGTACAGAAAATAGAGGGTCAGAAAAGGATAGAATCAAATTCTGTGAATTAAGTTCTGCCAAAATCTTTGACTGACCAAGAACCACACACTTGTAGCTTAGACTTGAGGCAGACCAGCTCAGGAAAAAAGAACTGAATTAAGATTTGAGCTGCTGTTTAAGAGACAAAATTTGTGGTTTAAATCTAACCAAAATTAATTGCTTGCTTAAGAAAAAATTCTTCAGGGGAATATAGTAGGATCCAGATTCTCCACAGCATAATATTTGCAACTTCTAGGATATAATTAACCATGATTTTCCATATTAAAAAATTAGAAAAATGGAACCATTTTCCAAAGAAAAAATAATCAAGGGAGGTCTGTGGCACAGTGATTCAGATGAGGAATTAGCAGGCAAGAATTTGAAATTGGGTATTTCATCTGTGCTGAATTTTATAAAGGAAAATACCATCTCAGTGACCGAAAATATAGGAAATCCCAGGAGAGAAAAAAAGAACCAAATGGATATTCCAGGATTAATGAAATCTGGGTGGTGCATCTGTCACGGCAGTTAAGATGCTGCCTGGGACACCCCCATCCCATATTGGAATGCCGGGTTTCAGCAGTGCTCCGGTTCCAGCTTCCTGCTCTGCCTGTCCTGGGAGGCATCATGTGCTGACTCTGCAGTTGAGTCCCTGCCGGTCTTGTAGGAAATGTGCACTAAGTTTCTGGCTTTTGTCTTTGACCCGGCCCAGCCCTGGCTGTTGTGGGCATTTGTGGAGTGAACCAGCAGATGAGACATCTCTATCTTTCTGTCTCTCTTTCTCTCTCTCTCTAAATTTAAAATGTTTTAAAAAAAAATCATGAAACTTAAAATTTAAAAGTCATAGAAATGCTCTAAACTGAATAGATCTTTGTAAAATTTGAGAGTGGGAATGTGAGAGGGAGGAGGAGGAGGGGTCGAAGCAGAGAGGAGAGGGAAGGTGGAGGGAAAGTGTCACTCTCTTGCTAAATTTGTATATTTGAAATGCATGAGACTTGAATAATTTAAATAGAAATTTTTAAAAAGGAAGAACAGGATTGCCAAGGAATATTAAGACTCAAAGGTATGTGAGTCACTATTAAAAATTCTAACATACATGGATTTGGAATCTTGGACGGAAAGAAGGGAAAGTGGGTGAGGACAAAGAGGGCAAATAATGACTGAAAATTCCCCATATAGAAGACAAACATAGTTACTGATGAAAAAAAAAAAAAAAACTCAGCAAATACTAAGTAAGATACATATGAAGAAAATCACTGCTGGGTATAAGGTAGGCAAAGTTCTGAAAACCAAAGATCAATGGGAAGACCTTGAAAGTAGCTGAAGAAAAGTGATACAGTATATACAGGGAGCAATAGTTGAAGCTATTGTTGATTTTCATCAGAAATATAGAGGTCAGAATATAGTGAAATATATGAGGCTCAAAGAAAATAACCACAAACAACATTGTCCACGTAGAATTTTATATCCAGTGAATATATCTTCCAATAATAAAAGCAAAAAAAGATATTTTAAAGATAGATGACAACTAAAAGAATTGATAGCCCACAGAACTGTACTGTAAAAAATAATAAAGGAAAGAGATGGGCGTTGTGATATAGTGGGTAAAGCTGCTGCCTGTGATGCCAGCATTCCATATGGGCTCTGGGTTTGAGCCACGGCTGCTCCACTTCTGATCCAACTCCCTGCTAATATGCCTGGGAGAGCAGTGGAAAATGGCCCAAGCATTTGGGCTCCTGCTACCACTGTGGGAGACCCAGAAGAAGCTCCTGGCTCCTGATTTTGGCCTGGCCCAGCCCTGGCCATTGTGGCCATTTGGGGAATGAACCAGTGAATGGACTCACTCTCTCTCTCTCTCTCTCTCTAACAGTGCCTTGCAAATAAAATAAAATCTTAAAAAAAAAAAAAAAGAAATGCTAAAGGAAGTTCTTCAGGCTGAAGGGAAATGACACGATAGAGAATTTTGAAGCTTTAGGATAAATAAAAGTCATCAGGGATGGTAAATATCTAGATAAACAAAAAAGACAGCTTTTTTCTTTAATTTTTTTATTTTTATTTCTTAAATACATTTATTTGAAAGCCACAGTAACAGAGAGGGAGAAATAGAGAAAAAGAGATCTTGCATCCATTAATTCACTCCCCAAATAGCCATGATGGTTAGAACTGGGCCAGGAACTCCATCCGGGTCTCCCACATGGGTAAGGGGCCCAAGCACGTGGGCCATCCTCCACTGCCTCTTAGCTGCATTAGCAGGAAGCTGCATCAAATTGTGTAGTAGCAGGGTGTGAACTGGCACTCTGATATGGGATGTGAGGTCACTAGCAGCTGAAAAACTTGCTGTACCACAAAGCCTTTAATTTTTAAAGGAACATACAAAGTATATGGTTTCTTCAAATGAAAATTGTCACATGGTATCATGGACTTTATACATGTATAGAAGTGTAATATATGCAATGATCATAGCTTAGAGGTCAGGAAACAGGCATTTATTTGCAGTATGTGAAATGATACAGTATTAACTTCAGGTAGACTATGGAAAGTTTAGTGTGTGTATTATAGGCACACTAAAGATAACGCAAAGTGGTATAATTTAAATGTCCAGTAGATAAGTTAACATGTACTTTTAAACATATTCAAATCATCTAAAGGAAGGAAGGAGAAGAGCGGTGGAACAGAAAACAGGTGACAAATAATAACAAAATGTTGGACCTATGTCCCACCACATCAATAATTACATTATATGTTAATGGGCTAGTACTCCAGTTAAAAGGCAGATATTATAAGAATGAAATGAAGCAAGGTCCAACTAGATGCTATCTATAAGAATAGTAATTTAGGGCCAGCATTTTGTGTAGTGGGTGAAGCTATAACCTGCAATGCCAGCATCCCATATGGGCTCCAGTTCATGTTCTGGCTGTTCCACTTCTGATCCAGTTTTCTGCTACTGGCTTGGGAAAAGAAGTGGAAGATGGCCCAAGTGCTTGAGCCCCTGCTACCCATGTGGGAGACCTGGAAGAAGCTTCTGGCTCCTGGCTTTGGCCTGGCCTGCCCCAGCCATTGTGGCCATCTGGGGCGTGAACTAGTGGATGAACGATCTCTGTCTGTCTCTCCCTCTTTCTGTAATTCTGACTGTCAGATAAAATAATTTAAAAAATGGTAATTTAAAGACTCAGATTGAATATTATACTGTACAAACTACCAATGAGAAAACTGGAGTGGACATGTATTAGATCATGTTGACATCAGAAAAAAGTGAAAACCATTTTATAATGATGAAATTGTTGATTCACCAAGGAAACAACGATACGAGTTGTATACATATAATATCAATGCAACAAAATACATGAAGCAAAAATTGATAGAATTAAAAGTAGACGATTCTGCAGTCACACTAGGAGGTTTTAGACACACATTCCTCACCAACTGACAGACAGAAATTCAGGAAAGACATAAATGATCAAAAGGTAATTGTTACCTATAGAACACTACATGCAACATCTGAACAAACTTTTCACAAGTAAACATGGTCTGTTTATCAAAATAGACCATATAAGATGGGCTATAAAAAGTGAAATATCACTTTAATCCAAGGGTCAAAGAAAATTTCCAAAGGGAAATTAGTAAATATTTTGAATTTGAATCCTGAGTTTGGTATTTAAAATATGCCTGACCATGGAAATTGATTTGGATTGCCTGGTTTCTGTTTCTTCACTGATTAAGTGGGGATATCAGCCCTCATAAGGTTATTTTTTGGATGAAATGAAATAACATGTAAAGCACTTAGCATTTATCTCCTGGCATAATAACCAAAGCACTGAACTCCTGGCCTAATAATGATAATTAATTTCATTGTCCCCAGCTGTAGGCCACAATGAGCATGCATGAGTGTACCTACAGGGTTTCTTGCCACTTCTATCATTCTGTCTTTGACTGTTGCTCAGAGACCAACTCATGTCATTCCATTTAAATCTCATTGCTGCATTTTCTTACCCTGTTTAATTCTACTTCTCTTCTCTCTGAAACATTACTGAAAACTGTGAGATTTATGTTTACACCAAAATTATCACTAGAATATGGATCTTGAAATAAAAATAATGTCTCCATCTCCAGGCACAACTCTCCTGGGTTTTTGATGGTCTTCTGTGCAATTATTATTTTTTCTTTTTCTTTTTCTAAAAAAGATTTATTTTATTTATTTGAAAGTCAGAGTTACAGAGATAGAGAGAGAGGGTCTTCCATCCACTGGCTTATGCTCCAAATGGTTGCAAAGGCTGGGGCTGGCCACGCTGGAGCCAGGAGCCAGGAGCTTCATCCGGATCTCCCTCATGGGTGCAGGGGCCCAAACACTTGGGCCATCCTCCACTGCTTTCTCAGGCACATTAGCAGGGAGCTGGATCAGAAGTGGAGCAGCCAGGACTTGAACTGGTGTCCATATGGGAGGCCTGCACTGCAGGCAGTGGCTTAACCTGCTATGCCATAGTGCCGGCCCCCGGTGCAATAGTTGGGAAGATGTAGATCCCCTTCTTCTGAAACTTGTAATGTGAGAGTTAGTGTTCATAACATTAGCCAGCCATTTCCCAGATGTCAAAAAGCAATTTGGAATATTCTCTTCTGTTTTTTGGTTCATAACTCATTGTGCAAACTTAGCAATGCTTTTAATTCCTCTGTTTCCTGCAGTATCTCCTTTTAAACATGTGTAATAAATAACTACTTCACAGGAATACTGGTGTCAAAACCTTTAGAATCTTTACTTGGAAAGGAAACTGAGGATGTGTACAGTATTATCTTGGAAATCCTTGCTTCTTGTGTTATTGAATGGAGCCAGTGTCTGTGTGTAATCGAATCAGCCACACTGCTAGGGGCCGGGGCTGTAATTAATGAAACTCATGCAGACTAAATGAAGTGATCAGTCTGTTATTTTTAGATTAAATAATTAAGTCTGAAGAGCTTCAGTGTTTTTTCAAGTGGCTTCTTTTTTCAAATGACTATTGACATTTTGGCCCTCAATCTCACTTTATCATGTCAATTAGCTTTGTGTCTATCTCATCTCATGCAGCACAATTCATAACAGGAAAACATAGACGTTTTGCAAGTATTTTACAAAGAGTAGAACCAAGACTTACCTTTAAGAAAACCCAACATAATTAAAAGGTCAGGGGAGCACCTTACATGTAGGACCTCATTTAAGTTTTCCTCCACCACACAGTGAAGTGGATATAATTCCCATTTTATGGGTGAGGAAGCAAGCTCCAGGGGGCAAAACAACTTAGTGAAGGTCACAAGCAAACAGGTGGCAGGGCTAGTATGTGAACTTGACTCTGATTCTGCAACTCACATTCTTTCCACAAGTAGCAGAGGCTTGTGGCTACGCTTCCTGCAAAAAAAGTGTTATTCGGAGCCATGGTGATACATACCTTCAGTGTCTTGTTGTGTCTCTGCAGCTCCCGGCACAGACTCTCCAGTTTGCTTCGAGCAAGGATAGCTTTGCTGTGTTCACTTTGTAGCTGGTCCTTTTCTTTCTGGATCTGTGCCTGTTTCTTTTGTAGGAGCTTCAACTTCTTTTGCTCAGTGCGATGTTCATCCAGCTAGACACAAGGGTGCAGACGTGAAAGAAAATGTCAGGAATCTCTTTGGGTTTGATAGAAAAGGAGCAAAACCTAAAGATCACTCTGTGGTCATTTGGTAACGGTTTTTGCTATTATCTGCCCCTCTGGAAGCAAATGAACTTTACAGATGTCACCTTAGCACTATGTGTAGAACAGTTGTCTTTTTATTTTTAAGATTTATTTTATTTATTTGAAAGAGTTACAGAGCAAGGACGAGACAGAGAGAAGTCCTCTATCTGCAGGTTTTCACCTCAAATGGCTGCAATGGTTGGAGCTAAGCTGATCCGAAGCCAGGAGCCAGGAGCTTCCTCGGGGTCTCCCACATGTGTTCAGGGGCCCAAGGACCTAGGCCATCTTCCGATGCTTTCTCAGGTGCATTAGCAGGGAGTGGGAGCAGAAGTGGAGCAGCCGGGACTTGAACTGGTACCCACATGGGTTGCTGGTGCTGCAGGCTAGGACTTTAACCTGCTGGGCCACAGTGCTGGCCCCTGAGCAGTTTTTAAAGTGTAACATTTATAAGCTTTTCATCATCATTATTATTAATCTCTTCTTATTTTGATCTTTTTTTGGGGGGTGGTCTAGAAATATTTTTTCTTGAGGCTATCTGGAAATATATGCAGCCAATGTAAAAAGGCATGTCCTGGAATTCGCAAACTGCTGGAATTCATAATGCCCTACACGGATTGAGGCAGTGGTCAATTGCTTGGGTTACATACAGTTTTCATAATGCTTCCTCACAGCAAACATGTAGCGCTAATTTGAAAAATTGGAGAGGAAAATCAGTGTCCTGGTAATCAGAAGATGAAGTCCTCTTTAAAATTTTGGACTTTCGGTTATTAGTTGTGTGTGGGAAAGGAGGAGAAGAGGGAGGGCCCCTCAATTACCTAAGCATTTTTCACCAAGGCATCAGAAATAGATACTGCCCAACTCAGCAGCATGAATGGCAAATATCTGTAACATTCCCCACTCACGACCCACCCCACGCCCTCGGAGTTCATGGCGAATTACACAGGGTGAGTTCTGTGGTGCTGCTTCCCCAGCGCTCCAGCAGCCAGAACTGAAGTGTCAGGGAGGATGTGTACAAGGGGACCATTCACCCCTGCCCTTCCTTCTCGGGATGCTAATGTTCTGAGACAGGCTTGCCTGACCAAGCACATGACACCTAGGTACATTTTGATTTCAGAAAAATAAGGAATAATTTTTTTAGTATAAGTGTAGTCTAAGTACTGTATAGGACATAATTTTACAAAAAGTTGTTTTATGTGAAATATAACTATAACTAAACATACGGCATATTTTTAGTTGCTATATCTGGCCACATTATTATGGCGTTCTTGCTGATGGGGGCAGTGTGAAGATCAACCTGCAGAGCCACAAGAGGGACTGGCGAAGTCCGGGAGTGCTGATCTCAGGCCAACCATGAGTGTGGCCACATTCAAGTGACAGGGCTTTATCTGGAGCCATTTTCTGGGCTGGCCTCTGCTCCCTTAGTGCCTGAGTGATGCCCAAGCCGGGGGGGGGGGGGGGGGGGGGGGCTAGTGCTAATAATTACCTTGTTGCCTAATGGAAAGAAAAGCCCTGGGGAGCTCCAGGTGTTCCTGATGCCTCAGGAGCCTGATGCAAGTGCATACATAGGCTACCTGAGTCATGACCCCTGTCTTAGTTTTCCTGTTTTCAAAAAGCATTTGTTCTCTCTGAGCTAGGTGAGCAGCATCGAAGACTTTCTTCAGTTCTTGTTTTACTCCTTTCCTCCCTTGTGCCACACGGAAATAACCAAAAGTGCTTCTCAGATTAAGCTAAGGTCATGTGTATGTGATATTCTGTCATCCTATTCATGTGAAGTTTCTACTCATTAGTGGGAATTAGCATAAGAAAAAAATAAGACCCACATTAGTAAAAGTACTCGCTGAAATTGATATGTTTCTTGGAAAAGCAATGGCATTTATAATATATTTCTCAAACAAAACTTCTGTTCTTAGGATAGATGTGATCCTTCCATTTTGAACCATACTTATTAGGTAGGGGTGAAATTTTTTATGCTTATATTTGGGTTTTAAATGACTTATTGTCCTTTCTTTAAATAAATAAATAAACTTTTTGCCATTATGGTTTAGATTTTATCCTTTGAAGATTAAGCCATCTATGACGTTTTCTCAACTGTGTTGCTGTTGACACATTGGGCTGGATTTGTTGTGGGGCTGTCCTATGTATTGTAGGCTGTTCAGCACCATTTCTAACCCCTGCTCACTATAGGCCAGTAATTCTGCTCAATCATAACACCCACAGAATCTCCATGCAGACATGTCTGTTGTCTCGTGGTGGGCAAAACTACTCCTGCATGTGGCCTTATCTGAGTGCCAGGAAGGAGATTCCCCACGTGTGTTTTAAACGTTGGAAGAGAACTGATTTCTGCTTGCTCACTGAACACTTAGTGTTGTTGATTTAGTACAAGATCACGCAGATTTAAAATTTGGCTAGGTTTATCTTGCTTTGCTCTAAAATAAAAAAGTAAAAGCTTTCTGCCTAATTTTGCTCAAATACATCATGCTTATATGAATACACATGCATGGGGCTTCTTAATGAACGACAGCAAATATATTGCAACTGAATCAAATTCAGTGAAACTCCGGCTTTTGTTGGGCAGGCGTTTGGCTTAGCAGTTAAGACACTCATATTCCATCACCGAGTGCCTGGGTTCAAGTCCCAGCTCTGTTTCCAATTCTAGCTTCCTGCTAATGTGCACCATGGAGGGCAGTGGTGATGGCCCAAGTTGTTGAATTGTGACAACCTGTAGCAGGAGACCTGATTGAGGTCTAGGCTTTCTGGCCAGCTCCAGCCACTGCAGGCATTTGGCGAGTGAACCAGTGGATGGAAGCATGCTGTCTCCCTCTGTGTGTGTGTGTGTGTCTGTCTGTCTGTCTGTCTCTCAAATACGTACATAAAAAAGAGAAAATCTTGAAAAAATTGACTGTGACTTAACAATGTACTTAGGCTAAGTTCTTCCATACAGCCATGACAGGATTTTTTGTCTGCTATTTCTTTTGTTCCTTCTACCCCTTCCAAGTTAAAAATAAAAGTAATACCAAGTATTAAATTAGAATCCTTTTAGTGATGTTGTTTTAACTACATAAAAATTGAGCAAATTTTCAAAAAGTATCTCTCCTAGGCCATCTTTAATCATGAACTAGCCTTATTTATTGATGAACTTATCTTCATTTATTAATGAATACAATGGCAGATAATATTACAGGATGAATCTGCTAGAGTGGCAGTTTCGTTCACAGCTTTGAATTTGATGACTTATTCCAGTTAGCACTTATATTTCAGACATTTCCTATTTTAATATCCATACATGTAAGCAGAGAAATAGGCTTTGGTTTGTAAATAAAACATTGAAATTCCTTGTAATTTTTCCTTCCTGAAAAAGAAATGTATCAGTTTTTGGGGGGGTGGTAGCTAGTCCTTTTACTATTCATTTTTCCTTAGAATGATCTGTGTTTTCAAGTTTATTAAAGGAGATGATACAAATGCTAAAATTATAATAAGGAAGGCTTGAATTGATAGGATTTTTGGAAAAATAACCTGTGTGAGATCACTGGTTGGCTAGGGGGTGAGCAGGTCCAGGGAGTTCCCTGAGACCAGGTAAACAGTCCTGGTTCAAGGAGAGAATCTTGGCCAAACTGGAGAAGAGCTCCTTCTCCAAAGTGCTGCTGTGCCATTGCTGTATCCTACATGACTTCCTGTGTTACCCTAGAATGTTGCCTAGTACAGCAAAGTATGGAACATGAATGGCCTTGATCTGAGGAGGCAAATTGAAGGGTCAAAGGAAAAATGATGTGGAAAACACCAAAAAAGGGCAAAGATGGATAGGTGAGAATAGAGTGGGAGGGAGATACTATTTTTGGCACCCAACTTATTGTATTGAATTGTTAATAGTCAATGCTAAACAAATTGCAATAAAATTTATACATGGTTATTTGCTTTGTGCATTTCTACCATTCTTTTGTAAAACAATATGGCCATAGAGTTTAAAAGCCAAAAAGCACTCATCCTGTTTGATTTAGTAATCTTACATCTGAACCCTTTTCTTAAAATCGTGAAAAACAAGAAGAAACAATTCTGACATGTGATAATGTTCACTGCAGTGTATTTAGTAAAGCAAAACAGTGGGCAGAATCTAAATGTTCTCAAATTAGTGAGTCAATGGAGTCATTTAATGGAAAATGACACAAGTTTTACAGAATATAGCCATGAAGACTATAAAACACATGGGAAAGTGCCTGTCACATGAGCCAAGAAAACCAGATATCAACTTATAAGTACCCTCTGATGGTGATTATAGTAAAACAGATCTCTGTATGCATAGCAGAACTGGAAAGGAGCACCTATAAAACAAAATATGTGTTTTAGATGCTGGTGTTAGAGATATTTTTGTTTGTTTTGTGCATTCAGCATTCTTATATCATCACGATGTATTTTGTGTGATTAAGAAGTACTGTTCTGAAGGCGGGAGCCAGGTGCTTCTCCTGGTCTCCCATTGGAGGGTGAACCAACAGCAAAAGGAAGACCTTTCTCTCTCTGTCTCTCTCACTGTCCACTCTGCCTGTCCAAAAAAAAAAAGTATTGTTGGAAGGGTTAAGCAATCAGCCAGTCAGGATTTCAGAATTTGTGTCTGTTGCAAGACCATTCAGTATGACAGGATGTCAGGGTAGAATGCAGGAAAGAACAAAAAGGAATTACAGAACCAAAGTCAGAGTGAAAAACAAAGAGAGCAAGTCACTCACTAAACTCTACTCCATCAGTAGGGATGAGGGGTTTGTGGTTGTAGAGGCCCTTTTCAAAAGTCAAGAGAATTGGGTCCAAAGACTCAGCGAGTTTAAACTTCTTTAGCTGAGAGGTAAGTCTGTGGTGGTGGCGGCGGCACTGGCACTTTTTAACCTACTACCTGGAGGTGTTCTTCGGTTGTGTATGATATTCAGTTTAATTCCTCAATCACTGCTTCTCCAAAGGAAATATGTGAACATTTAAAAGATATGTTTATTGATTTACTTACTTCTTTTGTTGGGGAGGCAGGAAGGAAGAGAGGGGGAGACAAAGAGTGAGTGAGAGCCAGTAAGCTCCCATCTGCTGATTCATTACCCAAATGCCTGCAACAACCAGGGCTGGGCCAGTCCAGGGTTGGGAGGTTGGAACTCAGTCTGTGTCTGTCATGTGAATGGCAGGAACCCAAGTACTATAGACATCACTTCCGCTTCCAGTGTTTGCATTAGCAGGAAGCTAAACTCAGGAGGCAGAGCTGGGCATGGATTCAGTCACTCCAGTATGGGATGCTGGTGTCCTGCTAGGCATCTTAAGCACTAGGCTAAATGCCTATACCTGGAGAAAAAATGTTTTTAAAGAAAGAAGTAGGGGCTGGCGCTGTGGTGTAGTGGGTAAAGCAACTGCCTGCTGTGCCGGCATCCCATATGGGCGCCGGTTCGAGTCCCAGCTGTTCCACTTCTGATCCAGCTCTCTGCTGTGGCCTGGGAAAGCAGTAGAAGATGGCCCAAGTCCTTGGGTGCCTGCACCCATGTGGGAGACCTGGAAGAAGCTCCTGGCTCCTGGCTTCAAATCGGCCCAGCTCTGGTCACTGCGGCCAATTGGGGAGTAAACCAGTGGATGGAAGACCTCTCTCTTTCTCTCTCTCTCTGCCACTCTGTAACTCTGCCTTCAAACAAATAAATCTTTAAAAAAAAAAAGAAAAGAAAGAAGGAGAAGGATCAGTGCTGTGGCACAGTGGGCTAAGCCTCTGCTTGTGGCACCAGCATCCCAAATGGGTGCCAGTTCATGTCCCGGCTGCTCTGCTTCCAATCCAGCTCCTCTAATGCCGCCTGAGAAAGCAGCACAGGGTGGCCCAAGTGCTTGGGTCCCTGCACCTACGTGGGGGACTTGGAAGAAGCTCCTGGCTTCAGATTGGCCCAGCTACGATCATTGACGGCAATTTGGGGAGTGAACCAGTGGATGGAAAACCTTTCTGTCTCTCCCTCTCTCTGTTTGTTACTCTACTCTGCCTCTCAAATAAATAAATAAATAAAATCTTAATTAAAAAAAAAGAAGCAGAAATAAAAGGAGATGCACACTGTCTAGCTTTACTAGAGAGGATGCCACATCTCCACTGTGGGTCCCATATCTGTAGAGGTAGTGCACAGACCTTAGAGGTTGCTGTTTTCACTTCATCTTACCATTTGCACCTGTTTTTGAAGGTAAATTGAAACTTAGTGAGACACGGGCCTCACTAAAGCCTCTCCTTTTCTGCAACTGGCCAATTCTAGAGTGCTGGTGGAGGGAAAATCCCCTTCAAATACTTTGATGGCTGGGAGTAGCTTTCTTGATCCCCATGGACCTAACTTAGGAAAGGGCTACAGAGAACCTAGAACCTGGCACAACAAGGTCCATTTTGAATACTTTGCCACTGTAGGGGAGAGAGAAGACTGTAGATCAAAGACAATAAAAACAGAAATAGGTCAGACCAGAGGAGAATGGGCCATCAGCTGAGGAGTGGCATTAATTCACTCCCCTGCTGCCTGCAATATGTACCCTTCACAACACAAGAACTGAAAGAAAGTTTCAAGCTTTGTTTTTGCCAAGATATTTCTGTTTTATTGCAAAGCTGAAAAGAAAAATATCCATAATTTTCCATTATCTTTTTTTTTGACAGGAAAGAGTGGACAGTGAGAGAGACAGACAGAGAGAAAGGTCTTTCTTTTTCCATTGGTTCATCCCCCAGTGGTCACTGCGGCCGGCACACCTCGCTGATCCAAAGCCAGGAGTCAGGTGCTTCTCCTGGTCTCCCATCTGGGTGCAGGGCCCAAGGACTTGGGCCATCCTCCACTGCACTCCCGGGCCACAGCAGAGAGCTGGACTGGAAGAGGAGCAACTGGGACAGAATCTGGCGCCCCTACTGGGACTAGAACCTGGGGTGCTGGCGCCACGGGCAGAGGTTTAGCCTATTGAGCCGCAGCGCTGGCTATAATTTTCCATTATCTATAGCTTTTTCTACCTTTCCCAAAATATACAGATAGTTGAAAGTGGTATAGACTCCAATTGTATCCTGTTTGTTTCTTTTGCTGTTTTTTTCTTTTTAAGATTTATTTATTTGAGAGGCAGAGTTACAAACAGAAACAGGGAGAGACAGAAAGAGAGGTCTTTGATCTGCTGGTTTGTTTCTCAGTGGCTACAACGGCTGGAGCTGGGTCGATTCAAACCTGAGAGCCAGGAGCTTCTTTGGGATCTCCCACATGGGTGCAGGGGCTCAAGTACTCAAGCTTTCACCACCTTTCCAGGCCATTACCAGGGAGCTGGATTAGAAGAGTAGTAGCTGTCACTTTTTTAGGTGTTTTTTTGTTTTGTTTTTGCCAAGTGTCTTGGCTTTCCATGCCTAAAATACTCTCATGGGCTTTTCAGCTGGATCCGAATGCCTTAAGGGCTGATTCTGAGGCCAGAGTGCTATTTAGGACATCTGCCATTCTATGAGTCTGCTGTGTATCCCACTTCCCATGTTGGATCATTCTCTCCCTTTTTTATTCTATCAGTTAGTATTCGCAGACCTTAGTCTTATTTATGTGATCCCTTTGACTCTTAGTCCTATCATTGTGATCAATTGTGAACAGAAATTGATCACTTGGACTAGTGAGATGGCATTGGTACATGCCACCTTGATGGGATTGAATTGGAATCCCCTGTTATGTTTCTAAATCTACCTAAACAGAACTCTGGCCTCAGAATCAGCCCTTAAGGCATTCGGATCCAGCTGAAAAGCCCATGAGAGTATTTCAGGCATGGAAAGCCAAGACACTCTGGCAAAAAAAAAAAAAATGACCTAAATGAAAGATCTCCATGAGTGAGATCCCAGTGGAAAGAACAGGTCATCAAAGAAGGAGGTACCTTTCTCTGAAGGGAGGAGAGAAGTTCCACTTTGACTATGACCTTGTCCAAATGTGATCAGAGTCAGTGAACTCAAAAGGCTTCCATAGGCTTGGCAACTCATGACAAGAGCCTAGGGTGATTACTGATGCCATAAACAAGAGTGTTAATTTGTTAAGTCAACAACAGGAGTCACTGTGCACTTACTCCTCATGTGGGATCTCTGTCCTTAATGTGCTGTACATTGTGATTTAATGTTATAACTAGTACTCAAACAGTATTTTTCACTTTGTGTTTCTGTGTGGGTACAAACTATTGAAATCTTTACTTAATATATACTAAACTGATCTTCTGCATATAAAGGGAATTGAAAATGAATCTTGATGTGAATGGAAGGGGAGAGAGAGCAGGGGGTGGGAGGGAAGTTATGGCGGGGGGAAGCCATTGTAATCTATAAGTTATACTTTGGAAATTATATTCATTAAATAAAAGTTAAAAAAAAGAAGAGTAGCAGCTGGGGCATGAGCTGGAACCCATATGGGATGCCACTGCTGCAGGCAGAGGCCTACCCTACTACATCACAGGCACCAGCCTAGCTTTCTTTCTTTCTTTCTTTCTTTCTTTCTTTCTTTCTTTCTTTCTTTCTTTCTTTCTTTCTTTCTTTCTTTCTTTCTCTCTCTCTCTCTCTCTCTCTCTCTCTCTCTCTCTCTCTCTCTCTTTCTTTCTTTCTTTTACAGGCAGAGTGGACAGTGAGAGAGAGAAACAGAGAGAAAGGTCTTCCTTTGCCGTTGGTTCACCCTCCAATGGCTGCCGCGGCCGGCGCACTGCAGCCGGCGCACCACGCTGATCCAAAGGCAGGAGTCAGGTGCTTCTCCTGGTCTCCCATGGGGTGCAGGGCCCAAACACTTGGGCCATCCTCCACTGCACTCCCGGGAAACAGCAGAGAGCTGGCCTGGAAGAGGGGCAACCGGGACAAAATCCGGCACTCCAACCGGGACTAGAACCCGGTGTGCCAGCGCCACAGGCGGAAGATTAGCCTATTGAGCCACGACGCCGGCCTAACTTTTATTTTTCTTAAAAAATGTCTCCTTTTATGAATTCTAGCTTTGGCTTGTTTGAACTAACTGACTATGGTCCATAATGATGCACATGAAAAACTACCAGCCTCCGTTCTTCAGCTCTGACCAGAATCTGGTTCTTTCTGACAGAAAGAGCTAATCAAAGAGCTTACCAATTCAGCATACTTCTTAAATAAAAACTCAAGCTTTTCTTCAGGTGTTTGCAACTTGTTCAGATGTTGCATTAGCAGGTTGGCTTCTTTGCCTTAAAAAAAGAAAAAGACATTACAAAAAGAATAAGTGTGAACTTGCAATCGGGTGATATGCGCTAGAATCTGAGATTTGACCACTTCTTAGCTACTACCAGCCTTAGCCAAGAGACTAACCTATTTGAGCCTCAGATATGATTTTTTGGAATCATATATTTATTTGGCAGACAGAAGGAATGTGCAAAAGAGAGCTGAGATCCACTATTTCACCCTCTAAATGCCCACAGTGGCTAGGGCTGAGCCAGGCTAAAGCCAGGAGCCTGGACTTCAATCCAGGTCTTCCATGTGGGTGACAGGATCTCAACTACTTGAGTCAGTACTGCTGATTCCCAGAGTGTGCATTAAAAGGAACTTGGAGTCAGGTACCAGAGCCAGGAATCAAACCAAGGCACTCCGATGTGACATGCAGTTATCCTAACCTACGTTGTTTTGTTTTTGTTTTTTATTTATTTATTTATTTTGACAGAGTGGACAGTGAGACAGACAGAGAGAAAGGTCTTCCTTTGCCGTTGGTTCACCCTCTAATGGGCACTGTGGCTGGTGCGCAGTGGCCGGCGCACCGCGCTGATCCAAAGCCAGGAACCAGGTGCTTCTCCTGGTCTCCCATGCAGGTGCAGGGCCCAAGCACTTGGGCCATCCTCCACTGCACTCCCGGGCCACAGCAGAGAGCTGGCCTGGAAGAGGGGCAACCGGGACAGAATCCGGCGCCACAACTGGGACTAGGACCCGGTGTGCCAGTGCCGCAGGCGGAGGATTAGCCTATTGAGCCGCGGCACCGGCCCTAACCTACGTTTTAATGACTGAGTGAAATGCCCACTCTTCTGCTACATTCAAAATCCCATCTATTCATAACTGTTCAATGAGATGCCTCAAGTTCTTTTTTTGCCCCCATTTTTCTTCCATTTGTTTTCTTCAGCTCGAAAGGACCAATTGGCCTTTCTGAGTTGGCGGAAGTCTAGTCCTCCAGCAACCCTTGTGTTGAGCCCTAGGAGAACATCTGAGGCTTACATTTATCACTAAATACCTTTCCAAACAGTTCAATTAAGGTAGATGATTTTCCCTACCCTCAACTATCTGTGACAACCCCTCTGTCTAACTACAGTTGGAAAGTCAAGAGCCATGCAACAGCATCCATGTTTCCTGATACAAACCTGCTGCAGAGTACTACCAACTTTGACAACATCCCCCTCCCCGAGAACAGACATTTCCCCTTGGCTAGAATATTTGCTTTTATACTGGAGAGGCAGATATGTCATGGAATCAGGGCTGCTGGATGAAAGAGGGCATGGAGAGATACTTATACTGAAATATTACTCATTTTTAACCTGAAATTTGAGTTTTACTAGACATCCTCTATCTTTATTTGCCAAATTTGGCAACTACATGGAATCAAAGAATTGTCGGTGTCTAGAAGGAACTTCAAAGAGTATCAAGACTAACAGATTGATTTTATAGATTAATTAGCCAAGGTCCAAGAAAAACCTCAAATTACATAATTAGTGTTGGCAGAGCCAAGACTTGACTCCAAGGTTTGTCTACTTGTTTTAAATCACTAATTGATGCCAGGGAAATCTAGAGAAATAGAAGGAAACTTTTTTGAAAAAAAAAATGACCTCATTCTCCAGTTAGTTTTGTCTGTTTTTGTGCAGTGAGTCAGTTCAGAGTAGAGACATGGCCTAAGATGGGTGTGGGTGGGGACCCTCCAGGTTCTCTCATTATCTCCTGTGGCTTGAAGTGCTGCCCTGTGCAGTTGACAATCACGGCTGCCCCAGCCCTGCCAGGCTTGTGCTTCAGGTTATTCCGTTAGCAGCAGGGTTGGATTTATGTTGGTCAGCCCATCCTTTAACTCTTGTCTTCTGTCCAAGGAAGGTGACCACGTAAAGACAATTGTCCTGAGTAAGAGTGCCACCTATTAAAGGCAAGAGACCAGTCATACTGTTGTTTGGTTTTGGCCCAGGACTCAGCAAGTGTGCTTAGCCCGTGGCAGGTGCTCAGTGAATATCCATACTAATAGAATGACACACTGGTATTATGTGAATCAAGTGAATTCTTACCTAGAAACAAGTTTATGATCACCTAGAGGAAAGTCAGACTTACTCTCACCCGTGACATTTAATGCTGGGACACTTTCAGCATTCAAAGAAAATCATGGCTTGTTTTATTTAGGGGCGATAGAAGCAGTTGAATTGAGTCTAGTGGTTCTTGCTTTCTTCCCACTTAAGAATATTCACACTTTTGTTTTCTGCAACTGTGAGTAAAGGGTTTTGTTTTTTCATCATCACATTTTCTGAGATCTCTTTCTACTCTACTATTCTGTGATTTAGTATTGAAGATTAACACTCAAATGCATCAATATATTTTCAAAAATTGTTTCTTCCTTCAACAAAAAAATCTAAGAAATTAGAGTCAAGCATGTGCAGAATTTCTAAATATTTGACATCAGAATCTTGAGTTTTTAAATTTCACTGGTTTTCTTCGCCTAGGGGACTGTGTGGGATAATCACAGAGGAGTATAGACAAGAGACTGGCTCATCTTCTAAAAAAGGCTATGATTACATCTCCATGGAAATAGGGTTATTTGGTGACAATGTCAGACACAAGAGGAACAAGCAAACTTAATCCAGGGACATTTTGTTGGAAGAAATCACTTTCATTCTCCCTAATGTGTCACTGCAAAGCAAGCTTCAATTCTTCCCCATTCAAATCTGGGGAAGACATCTTGTGGGCATATGGTTACCACACTGCAGAATGCTGTTTGGTAGGAAGTCTACTAGAAAATCAAACCACCTAGGCAGCAAGAACATATGACTGTGCTCACTGGCACAGTTATATTGGAATATGAATGAATTATCTTTATAGCAGTGAAATTAAAAATCTTAATTAAGACAACTAGCTATAGAAATGTGGACTAGGATTTTTATTAAACTTTCAGCGTAGTAATGACTGTTTATTCTAAGTTTAGGGTAGCAATTTATGTAGATTTTACAGGTTTAAAACTATGCTTTTTACACTCTCCCAAGATTATTTTTTAGGACTTAAGGGCTAAAATTGGGTCTTAAATGCACACTTTAATGCCTCTCAACCGCATTATAGATTTCCATGAGCTGTGATAGGTGCTTAAAGCAGTAAAGACTGTGAATGTCCCTTTTCTGACGTTAGGCCTAGATTAATATTTCAGTGTTAATTTTATTTCTTTTTTTGAAATGTAACTTAAAGATAGAGATTGTGAGGAAAGTGATCCTTGAGCGTATATAGATATTGTCTAAGGAAAGTAAGATTCATATATGTGGAGAATAAAAGAATTGTGTAGTTACATTCACATTAGACTAAGGATAGGAGGCCTAGGTTCTAGAACTGATGTACCTTGACTAGTTGAGTAATGTTGTTTTGCAGACTTTTTAATTCTTTGACCTCAGTTTCCTTGTCTATGAAATAAGTGAATTGACTAAATGGATTCTGAGTTCAGACTTTAAGATCTGGTGATGTTACAAATGAAATAGTTTTAATCATTTTTAGCTTGATTTAGATAGCAACAGAGACACAAAAGCAACATCATTTGGATGGTAAATTTGTCGTCTGGAGTGTTTTTTTGGTCCACATTTTAGTTTATGAAGCATATCTTCCCCCTCAGTATCACCTCTCAAGTCACACCTTTTGTTCTTTTCACTTGGTTCTAATGTCACTACAGTTTTGAAAATGCTACCCTGCCTGTGTTTTCTAGTCATATTGTTTTCCATTTGGCTGGCATTTTACCTCTTGTGTTTTAGTGACCTTGTTATATTTGTAATTAGAACTTTGGCCTCTTATTCAGTTTTGGAGTGGACCTGGACTTCTTGATCAACCAGTGATGGTTTTAAACTATTAGCGATTGGAAAAAAATAGGAGAAAGGGCAGTAGAGTATTCATGTACACATTACCTAGCCTGGGCAGAAGAGAGTACTCATCATTTTTGCCCAAGACATTTTTATTTCCTCTTCCATTTGCCTCTCTAAACCCTCCATTCTATTCTGAATTCTAGCTTCTGGACGAATCTACCCATGAATCTTCAAGCCTCTTGTAATTCCTATTTCTGTTGAAGTTCTCTGATGTCCTACCAACTCCTCCAGAAAATTTAACACCTTTTATCAAAGTAACAGATTATTATCCTATTAGGATAACTAGAAATCAAACAGAAGTAGGTGACAGTTCAGAGGAAGACCAAGTATAGGTGGGTGTGTGAAGACATTTTAGAATGCCAAAGTCCTACTCAAGGGCCTCTCTGAAGGTGGAGCTAAATGTCACCTGTAACTAGAAAGACAAAATCCATTAACTGAGCTGTTGTAAATGCACCTCAACTAATATGCTAGTAGGGTCTGTAAACCTTTGGTCTTTCATATGAGTGACTTCAGGTCTGCTCCAAGCTTTCCTTATGACTAATCTTGCAAACACTTCATGCCTTTTTTAGCAGACTCTTAAACTCCCTATGCTTTAGTTTCCCTGTCTATAAAATTAGAGGGTTGTTTAGATAGATGGTGAGCTCAGAATGGGCCTGTGGATCAGCTTTGCTTTTCTTGTATGTTTACGCTTCAAACCTATAATTTCCTGTTCCATCAGTTACAACCTAAATATCAGAAGGTATATTATATTTTATCATTTAACTTATTTTGTTGTGTTTACTATTATGTGGTGTTTGTACAGCCCACATAATTTTGTTAAAGAAATGGTTAATAAGGCACTTGTGAGGCTGTAGGATTGGGGTGGAGAAACACTGGGGTTACTTCAGATGTTACCAAGACATGTCAAAGCACTGCATAAGTAGAATCTGGTTTTTTGTTCTTGTTGTTGTTTGTTTGTTTTGTTTCTTTTGGTTGAGATGCTATTGGGAAAGTGATTTTTTCAGCCAACTGCACTTGAAAATTCTTCCCTGGCTGGTCTGGTAGATATGAGTGTTGACTGTGGGAGAACGTACATCCTTTAAAGGAAAAACAAGTCCTGTGTGCTTGGGTTGCAGAGACATTTCCCAGATATTCAAGATGTTCTGGCCCAATAAGTTTAGGAAATGATAGAAAGTCTGCTCATGACTATTTGAGATTTTTGTTGTATTTATATTAAAATTGAATACTAGCAGTAAAGAAACTGTTTAATTTTGTCTGAAATTTCAATGTCCCAAAGATATAAACTCAGGAAACTTTTTCATTAGAGATTCAGAACAATTCATCATCTCAAAAATAGCAATACAACAAATAGTATCTGATAAATATAATAATCAAATATTCATCTTTGATCCAGTAAAGTCTGTGGATATATCTTCAGGTATAGGCTGAATGACTTACTAACATTCTATTAAGGGTCCATATAGGTTCTAAAAGCAGACCACAGACAGAATTTATCTTTTCTCCGTGAGGGTGGAGGAAACCCTTTCTGAAGCTTCGGCTCCATTCCTTCCACAATCTGCCTGCGTCACCATTACCTGGGGTACCTTGGCCCCACTCCAGACCTGCCAATTCTGAATCTCTGCAGGGGCTCGAGAATAGAACTTTTTTGACAAATTCTGAATTGTATTCTAATACACAGTTAACTCTGAAAACCTCTGATCTTCACAATAGTGCAGTGCCATTTAACTGATACGTAGCCAAGAAATCTGCTAACGCCCCTTGTGGACAACTGAAATAAAGTTGGTTATATGTTTATGTTAGCCTAAAAATATTGTTTTAACTCATAATGTATCTGAGATAGTGCCCTGCTCAGAAGAATGTGCTAATGATGTTGAGTGGGATGGCACAGAAAGGTCATCAGCCCACACACACATAATTAGAGTGGGCCCACCAGGCACTCTGATTCATAACCATTAATTCTGTTCAAATACAGTCAGTTGGAGTTTGGTAACTTTTAGATAGTTGCAGAATTAGAGAAGTAGAATTTTTTTCTTACTCTAAAATAATCATTTGGATTATTTAGTAATGGGAATATTAATGCGAGTTATGGAATAACTTATGGAAGACCAAGTGAAACAAATTGGTTAACTTCTGCTTGCTTTATTTTTCCCCCTCAATACAAATGGCTATGTAGAAATTTTAGGGTAATAAAGCAAAGTAACTTCTGGTTAAGGACACTTGAAACTGTTCACCTCTGGGGTGAGATTTTGTGTAGCGTCTTAATGAAAACCTTAACAATGTCTAATGCAAAGGGGGCACATCTGAGGTGTTTCCATTAGAGAAGGAAAAGAACAGCTCTGTAACACAGAGCAACTTCATCATGTTTCCCAGTGTTTCAGAAATACTGGAGTGATTTCACCCTTGTACTGTGGAACTTAAAAATATTTTAAAGTATTACCTTGGTTATTTTAATCCTTTCTTGTATTGATCAAATGTTACTAGAGTATGTCATTGAAGGGGCCAGTGCTGTGGCACAGCAGGTAAAAGCCTCCGCCTACAGCGCTGGCATCCCATATGGGCACCGGTTCAAGTCCTGGTTCCTCCATTTCTGATCCAGCTCCCTGCAATGGCCTGGGAAAACAGAAGATGGCCCAAGTACATGGGACTCTGCACCGATCTGGGAGACCTGGAAGAAGCTCCTGGCTTTGGGTCGGCCCTGCTCTGGTCATTGTGGCCATTTGGGGAGGGAACTAGCTCACTTGTGTGCTTGCTCGCTTGCTCTCTCTCTCTTTTTTTTTTTTTTTAACTCCACCTTTCAAATAAGTAAATCTTAAAAAAAAAATGTATGTCGTTTGAGTCCCTGAAAGTGTTGCAGCAATGACTTTTAGGCATCACAGTGAGAGCCTACTATGGTACAAACATGCTTTGGGGTTTATGGGTAATCTGTTGCTGGAGTCTAAATCCAGTTAATCTCCATCATCTTTTACTTTACCTCACTGCATCCCAGAAATGAGTAAGATATGGTCACTGCCTCTTATAGAGTCTCTACCTAGCATGGAGGCAATTTAAACAAATGATTGCTGTGGAAAATTTAATAGAGAACCAAGGAAGGTGCTGCTACTCTCCTTGGGCATGCCAGGAAAAGTATTAAATTGGAGGTGGTCTTTGTAGTGAGTGTCTCAGTGAAATTCAACAGGAAAGAGAAGCAGAAGGACTTTTCTATGTGTAATATGCTTTTACTCACAGCAATAGAAACATTATTTTCCTTCTTTTATAGTTATTGCTGGTGTTACCAATCCCCCACATGCCTTGAGAAATTTTCTTGTTTCTGTTTTTGTGCTCATCCTGTCTAACAGTTTAGGAATCTACTTTTCTCTCCGTACCTAAAGCTCCATGGCCAAATGACCTTTTCTTATTTATCTTGTTCATCTACCTTTAATACATATTCATTTTACTAATAAATTAATGATGGAACAAATATGTATTTTATGTGATTATTGACATTCTTTTTTTTAGAGAGTTATGTATTTATTTGAAAGTCACAGCTACAGAGAGGGAGATGGAGAGACAGAAATCATCCATCCACTGCTTCACTCCCCAGGTGGCCGCAGCAGTTGATTATTAACATTCAATAATTGATACATTTCTGATGAGATATGCTTAATCAAAAATATTTAATATAGTTATAGAACAAACAACTGATCTAATTGACAATCTTGTATATGCAAATTATTCCCTTTTATATTTTGTCTAAATCTAAACTTCCTTACATTGCTTCAAATAACTTTTCCATTGATTTATTCATTTATCCTTAAAATAAATATTCACTAAACATCTTGAATATGCCATTAACTATCCTAGGCAATAGGCATCTAGTACATTGAATACATAAACAATTTGTTTTCATGAAATAAAAATCTAGTGGGGAAGACATATATTAACCAAATAATTATATGCTATGTATACATAATATGTATAATTTCAAACATTGCTAAATTCTATAAAGAAAATATGTAAGATACAGTAAAACATTGGGGCTGTGATGTCAGTTGAATTGTAAGCTAAATGATGAATAGAAGTCAAGTACTCAAAGAGCTGAGTTGGGAGTGGCACTGTGGAATGGGTAGGGGTTTCTAGGTTAAAAACACTAGGATGTGCACAGGCTTTGTGAGGGGTGGAGCATGGCATATTCAGAGAAGTGAAAGAGAAGATGATGACTAGCTATTAGGTGGTAGTAGTAGTGGTTGTGGTAATAGGGACAGTGTTTAGGAAGGAGAGGTTAAGGGGTAGAGTGATTTGAGATAAAGCTGGAACTGATTAGGATTAGACCATTAGTTCCTTAAAGAACACATTAAGAATCTTAGTCTTCCCTTGGGTGGTCACTGATGTCATACATAAGAGTGTTAATTCTTAAATTAACAACAGGAGTCACTGCACACTAACTCCCCACGTAGGACCTCTGTCCTCAATGAATTGTATTATGAGAGTTAACTGTTTTCAAACAGTTTGTGTGTGTGTGTGTGTGCGCGCGCACATTGTTGAAATCTTCACTTAGTATAGAGTTGGTCTTCGTGTTCAAAGTTAATTGAAAATGGATCTTACTGGAGAATGGGACTGGCAAGGGGAGAAGGAGGAGGAGGAGGGGTGGGAGTGTGGGTGGGAGCGCAGGTATGGTGGGAAGAATAACTATGTTCCTAAAGTTGAACTTATGAAATTCCTTAAAAAATAAGTTAAAAAAAAAAATTGAGGACTCCCCCCCTAAAAAAAGAATGTTAGTCTTTACCCTAAGGCAATGGGAAACCATTGGGACAGAGGGAAGATGGGTAATATGTTAAAAAGTTCACTTAAACTGTATTGTGGGAAAGGGTCTGGGAACAAGAGAGAATGTGGGAAGATCTGAAGGAGATCCAAATATTAGATATGGATTTTAGTGGAGTTTGGAGAAAGTGCCCCTCTTAGGAATAATTCAAAGAAAAGTCATATGTTAGAACATAATTACTTGCCTAATCCTTTTAGGATTTTCTTTTCCAATCTTTGCTCTTTATTGCTGATTGGCTCTTTAACTGTGGCTGGGTCTCCAGAAGCAGCAGGTTCTCTTTCAGCCTCTCCAGTGTTCTCCTCACAGTCTCCATCCTCATGGTCGGGTGCTTCTGCATTTGTAGGCTGCTCCTTGGCCTTGGGAGCTCCCTCTTTGCCCACTGTGCTGGCAGCAGACCCATATGTGTTTATGATGTCTTCCAGTTGACGGTTTAACTCTTCAGAGATATCATGAGTCCCCTTTTCAGGGTGCACACTTGCCTCTTGCTGTGGTGCTTGGAGTGGGGTTGGGGAATTCTGACCATCTTGCTTCTCAAGGCCATTCTGCCTAGGTGATGAAGGACTGTCCTCTGGAGGTGTGGACTGTTCTGCTGAGAGCTGTTCAGCGTGATTAATCTCCATACTGTGTGCAGTATCAAGTAGTAAGCATAGTTAGGTTTTGTGTAGTTAACTAAGTTATATATGCAAATTGATAGTAAGGATATACCCCAAATGAGTATCGGCTAATTATGGTTTCTAACACAGAGTGAATGTACTTTTACAAATCATTGCTGTTACAATTAGTAAGATAGAAACAGTGGGAAGCCATTTTTCCAGATGGAGTCATACTACTAGCATATTTATGGTTTTAGTTTTCAGTATACTTTATTATTAACATTACCAAAGTATTGTTTTTCGTGACATATTTGTCATTTGCTTAGAAGAGCCAATATGTTACCATTTTCTTTTATGAATATGTGTAGATTCACAATCATTGGAAGTACACAGGAATATACATTTCAAATGTTTAATTTTTAAGTGGTGTTAGTTTTTGTTCAAAGTTAAATTAATTAATACAATAGCCAATGAACTTTAAATGATTCATAACAATAATGCCCCTAACTTTATATTGACCTGTAAGTCAAGAGTTGGTTAGTACAGATGGGTGGATGTAAATGAATTATTATAGGGATTCAGGAGATATTCTTGTCTTTCTAGTATTTTCTTTTTCCCAGATGAGCGACATGTTATTAATTGTCAATCAGCAAAAATATTTTTCCTGAAATTCATTCTAGCATCATCTTTGGAATAAGACATGGAATAATGGAAGGTGTAAATAAACCAACTAATATGGAAACATGGTAATGCTTATAATAGCAGTTTCTTAAATTTCTACAATACCTTTTTATTCCTCTATAAAAATTGGCTTTCTTTTAGAGGAAAGCAGATTATCACTTTGTATTCCAAGTCAAGTAACTCTAGGGAAACTTAATAATTTTTAATATATATCAAGTAAAATAAGCAGGGAAGGAATGAACTAGGAAAATAATGTAAGTATAACACAAGCTCCTAAGAAATGAGGAGTGAGGAACAAAGTTGTGTGGAAGATTGTAGGGTTTCTGGCTATTGCCATTTCTAGATTTGCAATCACTTTGTGTTAGTTCATTAAGTGATGGTACATTTTATCTGTAAATAATATTTAATGCTGATGATGCTACTTATGACCATAAAATATGGCAAGATCCTCATCATTCATAGGTTTTGCTGTTATGGTCATGTGAAAGTGAGAACAAAAACATACTGTTGTACTAACGGCACAGCCTCCTTCCCTCATTCTCAGGGCAGTAGATGGCAAATGTTTGGACACCAGCGAGAAAGGAAAATCCAGCGTTTAGACATTGCCACCTACTTGTTGCTCTCACCAAGTACTCATTAAGTTAGAAGGAAGTTCTTTTTTTTTTCTTTCACCAATTTTAATTCACCAATTGGATGATCAGATAATGTATGTAGTAGACAGCTTCTTTGTTTTCCTCATTGGAATCTCTTGATCCTGATCTCCACTTGTTAGGCACACTCATCTATATATAACTTATGCTTCCTCTAAACTCAAAGACACATGGCACCTGCTGTCCAGTCAGAAGTTATTTTAAGCTATTCTAAAATGAGTCATGGCATTTAGCACGTCATCCTTGGGCATTCAAGAGAATAATTTTTAAATCAAATTGAAAACAGTACATATTTACTGATTTAAGACCATATGTGAGTTTTAAAATGTTGGGAAGCCCATCTTAGAATAAAATCAAATCAAATAAAAATGAAAGCGAATTTCAATCAAGAATTTAAAACAGACCGTCTATGGAAGTTTTACTGTGGTTAGTCTACATGCACATGTTTTGTTTGTATTTGATTTATTCTTCGTTCTTCAGATGTCATTATCATTGATGTCTTTAATATTTAATTCCACAAATATTCTTTAAACTCCTTTTCCACATTTACTTTAAAGCAGAATAACTGAGTCATTAACCACAGGACAACTCAATTTCTAAAAGTAGACTCAAGACAAATCAACAAGAGGAAAAAAAATTGTTAGTTTTAAAGGAACCCTTTTATATAAATTATTTTTATGTCAAAGAAGTTACTTCTCACTTTCATCTTATGTGAGCCCTTTCCTCCCCTCCTCTGAGAGAGCATATTTCACTTGTACTGGCAGTCCCAGCACTCACACATCCCTCCCTGAGCGACACATTTTAATTATAAATTCAACAATGGAAAGTTCTTCAACAGTTCACTGGCAGTCTCAAAGTTGCAAGTTTCGAGCACCACAAACCGCACCCTACATCTCACAGGGCCTGGGGGAGTGTTTGTCATACTTACCAGAAGGCAGGGAGCTTAAGCAGGAAGAGAAAGAGGGGAAAGAAGCAGCAAAGAGCAAGTCAGAGCGGCAGCAGCAGCAGGAGAAGGCGGGCAGACTGTGTTCTTACGGGGGAGAGAGAAACCAAATACACGCGGGCGCGCACACACACACACACAGGCACTGGTGGAGGCAGCAGGAGGGAGGAGGTGGGGGTGGGGAGATGAACATCTTATGACACAGCAAGAGAGAAATCCACCCAAGCTTCAGTGGCTGTGGCCATGGCAAACATCTGAGAGAAGAGCAGCAGCTGGCAGATCTTATCAGACTCTCCACATTTTGTTCTTCTAAAAATTTAAACGCTTAGTAGATAGCCCCTTTGCAAATATGATTTTTCACTGTTGTTCTTTTGGGCAGAGATCAGTTTTTCTTGGTTTATCTCCAGAGTGTTTTGTGGTTCATCATCTTTATTTTCCTACTTGGGGCTAGCCTAATTAGTGTCAGATTTCATGCTGGAGGAATCCTGCAAAATGGAAAACGAAAAGGTGGTAGAGCCACGTTAATTCTGATGCTACAATTCTGTTTGCAAATGTGCAATAGCAATGAAGTGAGCGTTTTGGAGCTGGGAGTGATCTTCATGTGCATGGTGACTGGCATGTCCTCAAAGAGTCTTTCCCAGGAGACTGCCACATCTCAGGCCCTTAGGAAAGCAGTCTGCTTTATCTTCTTAGTGTGGTTTCTCACCTCGCAGAGCAGCGTTTCCACCCCTTTGAAAGCCTCTGTGTGCTCCTTAATCTTCCTCAGAAAAAGAACCTCTTTCCCACACACTGTAAAATGCTGTCTCACATTTACTTCCCTTTTCTTTCAGTTCCCAGGGAATGTGTTCCTACTTTTCCAAAGCAGATTCTTCTATGAGACTTTCTGCTTTGGGGACAGGATGGACAAAGTGGCACTCCTTGTGGTAGGCCAAATAATGTCACCCAAAGATGCCCATATCCTAATCCCTGTTCTGTGCACGTAACTTGACAAGGCAAAAACAATTTTGCCTTAGATTAAGGTCTTGACATGGGGAGCTGGTTCTGGATTATGAACCACAGGGTTCTCATGATTGTAAGGGGAAGGTGAGAGGATCAGACTTAGCAAAGAAGATTGATGACCTGTAAAGATCAGCGTGATGTGTGGCAGTGAACCAAGGAGTGCGGGAGGTTCTAAACACTGGAAAAGGCAGGGGAATGGATTCTCCTCTGTAGCCTCCAGAAAAATGCAGTGCTGCTGGCATGTGGATTTCAGCCCCGTGTAGCTCCTTTTGGGTTTCTTACAGAAGCATAAGATAGTAAGTTTGTTTTTTTTTTTAAGCTGCTAAATTTATAGTAAATTGTTATGGCAGCAGTAGGAACCCAAAAACATTCCACCCCCTCAAGCGTTTTCCTACTCCTTTCTCTGAGGTCAGGGGAGGCATAAATTATATATAGGTGAGCGTAACTAATAAATAGAGGTCAGGGAAAAGAAATCTTGGTGATTTCAACAATGAAGCTGTTTACTACATCATGGTAATAAAGTTGGTGAACTAAAATTGATGAAAGAAAAAGGTATTTCCTTCTAAAGTTAATAAGCACTTAGTGAATGCTACAACCTGATTGTGGAAAATTGACCCAATGAGATTTGTCAGTAAATGAGTCAGTGCTTCTCAAATTTATGCACAATTTTTTAACAGAATTGTTTAAATAATGTTGAATTTAATTTAAAGGGAAAAATTCATTCTATGATTGAACTAATTATTTGGGCTAATATATACTAATATGAAAATAGATGTTTCTTATCCTTACAGTAATTATATAGTATAAAACCAATAAATGCAATTAAATTACCAATATTACTTTTTTTCTGGCAATAATGTTTTGCTGAGTCCAAGTTGCAACTTGCAACATGAATATTGGTGCTGACTGCTGGTTCTTTTGAGTTCATGGCGTTTTTCTATAAGAAGTGACTCATGGTGCTGGGCTTGAGGCACAGTTGGTTAAAATACTGCCTGTGGTGCCATATTGAGCCCAGATACCTGATAATGTGCCTGGGAAAGCACCAGAAGATGGCCTAAGTACTTGGGCCCCTGCCACATGGGAGACATGAATGAAGTCCCAGGCTCCTGGCTCTAGCCTGGCCAAGCCACAACTGTTACAGCCATTTGAGGAGTGAACCAGCATATAGAAGATTTTTTTTTTCTCTGTCTTTCCCTCTCCTTTTGATACTCTTTCAAATAAAATAAAATAAAGCTTTAAAAAGTGATCCAATTTCTTCAAGACTTGGCTCATTCAGATTATTACAGATGTTTCACTCGTGTGACCTGCTATGATTTCATTTGATAATGACGCATCCTTTATTGCTTGCTATGAGCTGGTTGTTTGTATGCCCCAAGGTCATACACTGAAATCCAAACTCCCCAGTGATGACAGAAGCAAGTGCGGTCTTTGAGAGATGATGATTAGGTTATGAATGGGATTATGGCCCTTATAAGAGCTGTTGGGGAAACCCCCTGGCCTTGTGCTGTAGGCGATTATAGTGAGAAGATGGCTGTGAGGAAATGGGCCCTCGCTAGAAACAGAATCTGGCTGCACCTTTTCTTGAACTCCCAGGACTGTGAGAACTAAGTTTCTGTTGGTTATAAGCCATCTAGTTTGTTATTGCAGCCTAAGCAGACTGAGACACTGTTCTTTCTCATTTTCTGGCACTTATTATAGTAGTACTTTTTGGCCCTAAGTTGAACAGATGTACTTGTTAGATTTTTTTTTTTTTTTTGACAGGCAGAGTGGATAGTGAGAGAGAGAGAGAGAGAGAAAGGTCTTCCTTTTTGCCATTGGTTCACTCTCCAATGGCCGCTGCGGCCGGCGCATCATGCTGATCCGAAGGCAGGAGCCAGGTGCTTCTCCTGGTCTCCATGCGGGTGCAGGGCCCAAGGATGTGGGCCATCCTCCACTGCCTTCCCAGGGCATAGCAGAGAGCTGGCCTGGAAGAGGGGCAACCAGGATAGAATCCGGCGCCCCAACCGGGACTAGAACCCGGTGTGCCGGCGCTGCAAGGCGGAGGATTAGCCTGTTAAGCCATGGCGCCGGCCGAACAGATGTACTTGTGATAGCAAGCACACCACAATGGCAGTTACATCTTGGCTGTCTGCATGATTTGGAAGGGGATTCTACATTTGCAATTACAGTTGAAATGAACACACAAAATTGTGGCTCCTAAGAATCCATGTGTGATCTGATACAGACCCTCCAAAACTAGGGTAGGTTAATAAAGAAAGCAAATTAGTAGATTTAATATTTTATTGTGAAGTTACACATTATACTTTTAAGCCTTTGGGCTATTAAGGAATAAACTCATTTTTTCAAAGTAGTGTTTAGATTTTTATGCAACATTATAGGAAAATAATTTTTAAAAATCAAACAGTACAAAAATGCGTACACAAGAAACAATAATCCGTTGTCCTCCAGCCTTCCTCCAACTTTGTCATGCTCTCTAGAGGTTCTAACCTTAAACTACTGTAGATTTTTCTTCTAAAATTTGTTTTCCTTTGTAAATAAAATGCCCATGTTGTCTGTTAACTCATCAGTTTTAGATATTAGCTGTTGTATTTTTTTTTGACAGGCAAAGTTAGACAGTGAGAGAGAGAGATAGAGAGAAAGGTCTTCCTTCCGTTGGTTCACTCTCCAATGGCCGCTACTGCTGGCGCTGTGTTGATCCGAAGCCAGGAGCCAGGTGCTTCATCCCGGTCTCCCATGCGGGTGCAGGGACCCAAGCACTTGGGCCGTCCTCCACTGCCCTCCCAGGCCACAGCAGAGAGCTGGACTGGAAGAGGAGCAACCGGGACTAGTACCTGGCGCCCCAACCGGGACAAAAACCCGGGGTACCGGCACCAAAGATGGAGAATTAGCCAAGTGAGCCATGGTGCTGGCCAGCTATTGTATTTCTATATGATAAATAAAGATTTTCATTATTTATGCCCCCTTTGTTCATTTTCCTAATAAAATTACATTTCAATTTTTAATACACATTCTACGTCTTCATTATTGAAACAGTGTTCTCTACTGAACCAGGTACAGCACTGTGATTAGTTACAGTCTTACAAACTTTACTTTTCCTACTCATTTTCTTTCCTTCTCATTTGCCTAATATTGAGAATACTGCATTCCCAAGGTGTACAGGAAATCTGCAAAATATTCCTACAAAATAGAATTTTCCCCAAGATTATAAATATCACATAATTTGTATGTTCTGGAATTTTCTTAGAGATGTGATTCCCCACAGGCAGACACTCTCAGAACCTTGACTCCTTCCTGAGGGTGGACTGGTGACTTCGTAGGTCTGCTGCATAGCTGTGGTTCTGGTGCTGCCTGTTGTCATCCTGGGAATTCCCTGTTTCCAGTTCCTATCCTTCCTCATTCTTGGTTTACTTCCTCTTTAAGTACGGCATATCCTCTACTAGCTTCCTGAAATGTATGGGAAACTGTGTCTGAAATGTCTTTGCTACCATATACTTATTTGATTGATAGTTTAAGTGTAAACTTTTAGGTTTAAAATCTTTTCTACAAAAAAATTTTAAGGCATTCCCCTGTCTTTTAGTTTTCAATTTTTCTATTGAAAGTGCAAGGTCTTTTTTTTTTTAAATAACTTTTTTATTTATATAAGGTGAACAGACTCCGTGTATTTCATATATACAGACCCAGGAATACAGTAATACTTTCCACCACACCCTCCCTACAAGGTCATTCTGATGCCTGACCTTTTTTATGTTCTGTTTTTTTTTTCCTCTCTAGGACCTTTTAAGTTTGTCTCTTTTAATATATAGTTTATAGGGGCCGATGCCGTGGCTTACTTGGTTAATCCTTTGCCTGCGGCGCCGGCATCCCATATGGACCCTCGGTTCTAGTCCCGGTTGCTCCTCTTCCAGTCCAGCTCTCTGCTGTGGCCCAGGAGTGCAGTGGAGGATGGCCCAAGTGCTTGGGCCCTGCACCTGCATGGGAGACCAGGAGAAGCACCTGGCTCCTGGCTTCGGATCAGTGTAGCTCCAGCCATAGCAGCCATTTGAGGGATGAACCAATGGAAGGAAGACCTTTCTCTCTCTTTGTCTCTCTCTCTCTTACTAATTCTTTTTGTCAAATAAAATATAGTTTATAATTTTTAATTTAATTAATCCCTTTTCTTTCAACCTTCTGCCAACTTTGTCATGTAGAGATAATGATCTTAAGCTACTGTAGATATTTCTTCTAGAATTTTTGTTCTTATTTGTAAATAAAATGCCTATGTAATCTGTTAACTCAGCTTTAATTTCCTGCTGTATAAAATGGGAAATACCTATTTTATATAGATGATATAAGTCTAACACAATAAATATGGTCTAATATAAACACATGATCTATTGTAATTAATTCCAAAAAAGCTTTTAAAGATTGGTGTTGCCTAGAACCAGGTTGAAGTGTGGTGACCTGTTGTGTCATTTCTTTGTCATGCCGTGTATGTGTGTGTGTGTGTGCGCATGTATATTTGATCTAGGTTAGATCTGACTTGGAGTCAGTGGGCAAATTTTTTTTTTTTTTTTTTTTTGACAGGCAGAGTTAGACAGTGAGAGAGAGAGAGACAGAGAGAAAGGTCTTCCTTTTCCCCCAAATGGCTGCTATGGCTGCGCCAATCCGAAGCCAGGAGCCAGGTGCTTCCTCCTGGTCTCCCATGCGGGTGCAGGGCCCAAGCACTTGGGCCATCCTCCACTGCCTTCCCAGGCCACAGCAGAGAGATGGACTGGAAGAGGAGCAACTAGGACAGAATCTGGCATCCCAACCGGGACTAGTACCTGGGGTGCTGGTGCCGCAGGTGGAGGATTAGCCAAGTGGACAAGGGCGCCAGCCAGTGGGCAAATTTTTGTACACTCTATTCTTACTCCACAGACATCATTTCCATCTTTCTAAAATGTGGTAAAAGTTGGCTTATGGTGAAACAGATTATTTTTATCAGTCTAAATACAACATCCATGCAATAAGTTTCAATATTTGATTCCTATGGAGGCAACTGTCTAATTTGTACTAGTTGTAGATAGTTGATCTCCTGAAGTGAAAAGTATGATTCATACTCAGTAAAAATAATTTATTTTACCACTTTAAAGCGAGAATTGGGCAAAGTTGTTCCTAATAAAGGGTATAGTGGGCTAGCTTTCATAGTTTGGGATTTACATAAATATTAGGTGCTATACTTGTGCGTACTTGAAAAGAACTCTACTTAAGTAACCTTATTAAATTACACTTAATTTTTTCCATTAGCAATTTAATCATGAACTTCTTATAAATAATGCAGATTCATTTTAAGCTAAGATCCTTTATACTGTATATCTGTTTACTCTGCATGAAGAAGATTCTGCTGCATGCATTCTAGAGGGGCGATTTGGCTCATGCCAGTATTTTCTCCAAGCAAGATCAGAATAAAGCCTGTCACACTGATTAATAATGCACCTCCCTGTTTTTGGAGAGACCCTTCTTACTCCATGTAATAGAGGGTGTAATTGAGATTCAGGAGCACGGGACTCTGTGTTGACTCATCCAGAGTGTGTCCACTGAAGGCTGAGCTGCGATTTATTTATTTAATTATGTGTTGTTTAATTATTTATATGTTATTCGGGAGGAAGGGAGACTGGAACGTGGGGAGATGCAGATAGTTTTTTTTTTTTTTTAGATTTATTTATTTATTTGAAAGAGTTACAGAGAGAGAGAGAGAGAGAGAGAGGCCTTCCATCTGCTGATTCACTCCCCAACTGGCTGCAGCGGCTGGAGCTGCACTGATCTAAAGCCAGGAGTAGGAGCTTCTTCTGGGTCTCCCATGCTGGTGCAGGGGCCCAAGCACTTGGGCTATCTTTTACTGTTTTCCCAGGCCATAGCAGAGAGCTGGGTCAGAAGTGGAGCAGCAGCCGGGACTCGAACCGGTGCTCATATGGGGTGTTGGTACTACAGGCATTGGCTTTACCTACTACACCACAGCGCAGGCCCCAGAGAGTTCTTAACTACTGGTTCACTCCCCAAATGCTGCAACAGCCAGGGCTGGGCCAGGCCAAAGCAGGGAGCCAGGAACTCAATCCAGGTATCCTACGTGGGTATCAGGAACTCAGCTATGTCAGCCATCACCTGCTGTCTCCGAGGGTCCATATTATCAGGAAGCTGTGCCTATGCATCAGATACATGTACTCTGATATGGGATGTGGGCCTCATAATCACCTGACCAAACACTGGCTTCTAGACCTGGATTTTCTTGGCTGTTGTGGGTTGCGATGACGTTCCATAGAACAGGATGCTCCAATCCAGCAACAGCATGGCAGCGAGAGGGCTGGAAGGCCACATGGAGGGAACGTGGAAATGTTTCTCTTTGAATCCTATTCAGAGCATATCATCAGTAGGTGGCCCAGCCATGTTCTAGGCTTCCTCTTTGCACAGGGATCTGCTTGTGGCTACAGATGGGCAGAGAAATCCTGCTGATCTTTGAGAACTTTTAACACAGCCCTGAGGGGATCGGTTGCTGAGGACGGGGAGCACAATCAGCTTCTTTGTGCGACCCTGCCTCTCCAGCTCTTATTCCCTACAAGATTGGAAGTATGTCCACTGGAAGGAACGCTGGCCTCAAAATACGAAAATGCACCCAGTTCATTCATAGGACAGGAAGGAAGTCATGATGCAGACTGAAATGCCAACTGCTGGTGGGCCCAATTTTGAGACTGCGACGTCAATCACGGTTTTGAACCAGGACCTTGTGTCAAGGATACTACTTCTCCTCCTCCCCTGTTTTTCACTCCTCCTGGTCCTGGGGTTTGATGGATACTGTGGGTCTGTGGAATCTTGTCACGGGAAGGCACTTCAGAGTCCATCTTTTCCATGGCTATCAGGTTCAGAGGTCCTGTTCAGAGCCACCCTGACCTTTAATGAAAGAACTCCACTCTTCCTACTAAGACATCATTACTTGATAATAAAGAAAAAATATAGCCTCCACAACGACGGATCCATGGGAAAAGTGGGAAAAGCACTACGATGCTTTTCAAAGGAATGGTAAAGGTGTCCCTTTCAAAAAGCCTTTTTCAGATTTTCTAACTAAGGATTTCAATGTTCATCATTCTGTTTTCTGTTTACTGTTGTCTGTCCTTTTAATTTTCCTCCTTAAGTATCATGAATCCTTTTCTCCCTCACCTGAGTGTCATGAGGTCACTCTTCCCCTGCAGATCACAAATTGATTCTCAGAGGAGGCTAAGGTTCTGAGTGAAAGGGAAATCTGATATTTTGATGTGTAGAAAACTGGAGTGTGTTGGGACTGGTGCTGTAGTGTAGCGGGTAAAGCTACAACCTGCAGTTCCGGCATCCCACATGGGTGCCGGTTTGAGTCCCAGCTGGGGAAAATGTGGTTGTGGTTGTGTTCAAACTGTCCCAGCAGCCAAAGCCCAAGTTCTGGAGAAATGGGCTGAACAACAAAATTTAATCTAGTGAGTTTTCAATAATATTCAATAATATTCATTCCAAAATTGGCTGATTTTATATTGAAAATGTGTTAAATTTCAAAGGGCAACCACATCCATATTACATAAAACTGAAAAATTTAATGTGATTTTGCATTTTTCCTCAATAAGTGACATAAATTTAGATTGCGGTATAAAAACTGATGTGGAAATATGCAATTACCTTGTATAAATGTACATAATATTTCTATTAAGTTGTCTTAGTATGATATATTCTGCTTATTTTCTGATATTCTAAAGTGGGTTTTGGGAATCTGAACTCATAAAATATTAAAGTAGTAGATATTTTTATTTATCCAAAGGCTTCTTAGAAATTCGAGTTCAATACTCATGGCATCTGTAATTAAATTAGTAATATATGTGTTTGTATAAGTGAGTATTCATCAGATGAAATATTCAATATATATGAATTTTGGATCATGGATAAAAGAGGAGACTTCCAGTTTAAATCTCTTGATTACATGAGTTTATATGTAATGTTATTTGCATATAAAGTCTTTCATTGATATTCCTACAGAAAATAAATACTCTGAACTGACCAAGCCCTAGATGGAAGTAGAATTAATCAGAAAAATCACTTGGGTTCCTACAATGAAAACAAAATATTCCATGACATATTACATTGCTAAGGGAGTGAAGAAGTGTTGCATGGTATACACAAAGAAAGTGTTTATGGCTCAGGAAAGGGTGCTAGATATATTTAAAAAAAAATTTTAAGTTAGGGCACAATTTAGGAAAAGTGACATTTAATTGAATGTGTGGATTAGAAATTACTAGAAATTAAGGAGAAATGGGAAGAATCAGTTTGCCCACCATCAACTTGTATAAATGAGTTTGTACTTTTATTGTGCAGTAAGTCATTGTGGACCACAAGCAAGCTCTTTCCATTTTCTTGCAGTCACCTCCCATATCTGACTTCTTGCTTAAGCAAGGGGGTGATAGTAGCTCAATGCCTGTACTTTGTGAGATTGCAAAACTGGGAGCTGTGAGGCTGCCAAAGATCTCAGACTCAAAACCTATTGAAACAAGGGAAACAAACCATTTCCAGATGGTGTGCATATGTCTGTGCATAGCCACGCAGAAGGCTGAAGAATGAACTCAAGAATCAAGTGGTTAGAATTCATGTGTTCTGGGATTCCCTCTAAAGCCAAAAGTGACTCCCCAGAAAATGCTGGGCTTCATTCGTACTTTATTATTCGTACTGATATTGGTGTGGGTATTTGGAACTCTTAGTCAAAGAAAATAAGTACTTATTCTTACTTGTAAAGGGAAGATGTTCTACAATTATGTAATTCTTTAAGAAGCAAATTGTAATTTTAGAACAAAGTGAGAAGTATCAATATAAAATCTAAAAGATTTAAAAATTTGTAAGTTTGACACTGGAATAGCCTATGCATAGCATTACCCTGTGTTGCACCCAATTCTTGATTTCTCTTTCTTTTTTTTTCCATTCAAAAAGACTAAGGAACTTAGGAGAAGCTTCTCAGAATGTACAAAAAATATATAAGATAACTTGGATCATTTTGTGGCAGAAAGCAAGAAACTTTTCTAAGATTTATAAGCTTGTATCAAAAAGACACAGGGACATGTTTAAAATAACCATCACTAGCTAAAGCTGTAACATTAAAAATTATAATAAATCCTTCAGTCAACTGAGATGTTTTTGCTCTATTAAAAACGATGATTATGTAACGATGAAGGAAAAGAAGGAAATACATGAAGTGTTTGAAAAGAAGGTGAAGGGTCTAAAACTTGTTACTGCTGAGCCTTGTTATTTGTTTGGCATTATTGGCTCATTTATTCTACCTATGAAGAATATGGAAATTAGGTAATGCTAAATAAATTCCTTGGAAGGGTCTCTGACACCAGGTGGGAATATTAGTAGAAAGACTGCAAAACTCCTGACTGTAAGTCACGCAAGAGCCAAGGGAAGTACTCAGAACCCAATTGTGTCATTTTTCAGAGATGCAAAGAATGGGAAAGAACGTATCCCACACAAGCCTCTGTAAAGGTAAATGGAAAAGGCAGACACCACCGCCTTGCACAAGAAAGGCCCCTTGAAATGAAAGGGCAGTAAAGGAAGGGTTCAAGAGGTGAGGATAGCCTGGCTGTGGATCTGAAACGGTCACAAAAGCCAGCAGGACAGGACAAATCCTAGACAAAGGGCAGACAAAAGAAGAGGGGAACTAAAGAAAAACAGGCAGCTGTGGCTACCTAAGAAAGTAATAAGGCTTCTCTGCAGTGGCAGTACAAAGAAAGCCGAGTGCGGTCAGTATCATCTTCCACCTTCACCAGAGGCCCTTGCTTGTCTCTCCTTGTTAATCCAGAGGTATTTGTATCTGCTCCACGCTTTTAAAAGTGTAAACTTTTGGCAGCACTAGAGAGTTCAAAGAAGAAAAAATTCACCCCAATTCTTTTTTCTTAATCACATTTAAATGGGTGCTTCTCTTTTTTTTATATTACAAATACTTCAATTTGTTTTTAAAAGAGATTAATGATTTCCCTTTGTCAACTTGACATTCCATAGGCTGCAGAAGGATAGTTTTAGTAGCCTACAATGTTAAGTGTAACTGAATGGCAATCTGAAATCATCATGTATTTAATATGATTCATCTATTTTAAATTGCTTATTACCTTTTCCTCTTACTATTAAATAGAATGATTCTCCCTATAAAGTTTGATCTAATAGTTAACCAGAATTTAAAATTATTGCTATTTGCAGCTCTCTGTTCAAGCACAGTTTGCCTACAAAGTTTAAGGATTATAACTGCAGATTATAACTACATGCATTTATAAATTTTTAATGTAAAATTTTTTGCATCAAAAATTGTTTGCAAATAATTGTATATTACCTATAGACTAATCATAAAAAAATCTCAATTATAAACAATAATTAAATGGGAGGGTAGCTATATAATATACTCAATGATATTGCCAGTTTATAAATCTTTAGAGTCAAAAAAGATAATTTACATATCTCAAGAATTCCAAACACATGGAATGAATCATCCTGGACAGAGGTTGTAGATTTCTGTGGGGAAAGGAAGATTTAGTTATTGTTCATAAAGTAAATTCCAGAAAGTAGACTGAATGGTAGCATCTCATGGAATTATTAACAGAATTACCCTGAGTAGAGGTTTGCACGTATCATCAGGTCTTGGGAAAAGATCCAGATGGTATGTAATCTCAATTAACCAGAAACAGTTTCATCTTCCTTAATAAGTATGCATCTTTTTAAAAAGTGTGTATTTATTTTGAAAGTCAGAGAGCAAACAAGAGGCAGAGAGATAGGTCTTCAATATGTTAGTTTACTTCCCAGATGGCCATAATGGCCAGTGCTCAGCCAGGCTGAAGCCAGGATCTAGGAGCTTCATCCAGGTCTCCAGTGTGGGTATGGGGGCCCAACCACTTGGACCATCTTCTGCTTTTCCCAGGTGCATTAGCAGGAAGCTGGATCAGAAGTGGAGCAGCTGGGGCTTGAACCACACCCATATGGGATGCCAGCATCATCGGCAGTGACATTACCCACTGCACAACAGTGCCAGCTCCAAATATGCATATTTTGATCCCTCAAATATTTGGAATTAAGCATAGAAACATTTAAAAAGAATAAAAAACAATGTATTGGTATTTGTGACAAGTAGGGAACAGGGAACTGTTAAGATCTGCCTAGGAAGTTAGCCCTGATGGTAGGATTTCCTCAAGTTTTGTTTCAATGTTCTATTTGCCTATGTCCCCACAAGACTGATTCCTTAACAAGGATCTAACTTGTATCTCTATAGACTGATGGTTTTGGTTTATTATTCCAACTTAATATGACATCTTGGAACCATGATTCTACCAGTAAATCTCTTCAATCCCAAGCTGTTGTCATCCATATGTCTGATCAGCCTACTTCCACATTTTCATCTAAGTCACTGATAAAAGTATTGATGAAAGGGCAGGCATTGCCTAGTGGTTAATATCTAGTTATTATTCCTGAGTCCCACATGGGAATACCTCGATTTGATCCCCAGTTCTGGCTCTTTATTCCACTTTCCTGCTATTGCAGACCCTGGGAAGCAGCAAAGCAGTGCTTCAAATACATGGAGTCTTGTCACCCATGTGGCCGGCCTGGATGGAGTACCCAGCCGCAGGTTCAGCAGTAGCTGTTGCAGGCATTTGGGAAGTGAACCAATAGATGGGAACTTTCTTTGTGTGTATCTTTCTCTCTCAAATAAATTAATTAAAAAAAAAACAAATGAACTACTGACCAAGGAAGTTTTATAAAATATTTATTTATTTGAGAGGTAGAGTTACAGACAGAGGAAGAGACAGAGAGAACGGTCTTCCATCCACTGGTTCACTCCCCAGATGGCCACAATGGCTAGAGTTGGGCTCATCCAAAGCCAGGAGCCAGGAGCTTATTGCAGGTCTCTCATGCAGGTGCAGGGACACAAACACTTGGGGCCATCTTCTACTGCTTTCACAGGCCATAGCAGAGAGCTGGATCAGAAGAGGAGCAGCTGGCACTTGAACTGGCACCCATAAGGGATGCTGGTGCCGTAGGCAACATCTTCCATAGGGCCGGGCCAACAAAGAAAGTTTAAGGAGAGTCTGAAGCACACCATTAGTACTCAACAATTATTTATTAATTAAATCTTTTATTTCACAGAAAAGGAGTAGGTGATAATATTTGTCTGTAATACTATACGCAGGTGAACTTGTGCTCTTTCAATTATCCTCATTAAGACAGTGTAACATTTTTTCTTCAAGGGATAGTTTTTTTGCCTTTCTAGAGGCTTCCAGGACAACATTATTATTCCTATTCATTTTTTTCTTCCATTCATTCTTGTGCAACAAAATTCAAATTAGCAACACAAGATTTTATAATATACTCTAATATCTATATATTAGATATACCAGATATCTAATGCAGTGTAGGTAACCACCCTAAAATCTAGGAGTCTTAACACAATGACCGTTTATCATGATTTAGATGGTAGGCTAGTCAGTTCTGCTGGTCTCACTCATGCTTATGCAGCTGACGGATTATTTGGGTGCTGGGCCCAGCTAGGACAACTTGGATAGCTGGGTATCCTTTTCCGTGTAGTTTCATCTTCAAGTAGGCTAGTTTGGGAATTTTTACATAGCAATGGACATGTTTCAATAGGAGAAAATCTATGTGCAAGCACACATCAAGTCTTTTATTGATGTCCCATTTCTCAAAGCCAGTCACAGGACCACGTCCTTGAAATCCTGATTAATAGACACTGGAGAAACTTTCAAAGTGGCAAGCAATTCTGCTTGCTAAAACAGGGACTTCAGCTGATCTCTGGGCCATACCATTCTTTTTATTTTGTGCAAAACCTCTTGAATTGTTATTGTATTCATACAAATGTAAATCAAGAATCTGTGGGTGGATCTGCCTGCAAGACACTGATGCAGAATGCTCTGGTGATGCAAACTGTGATGTATCCTCAAGCCCAAGCCCTGTCTCTGAAACTTTCCTTTGTCAATTTTTCTCCTGGGTATGCGTGTGTGTTTGTGTTTGTGTGTGTGTATGTTGTGTGTGTGTGTGTAGAATTAGGAATTTGGAGTCTGTTATTAAAAAAAAAATGGATAGAGGGTGGATAATTGGTACTAAAATACTATTAGAGGGAGGGGAAATATTTCTATTGTTCTGAACCACAGTGGGGTAACTATAGTCTACAGCAATTAATTTTATGTTTTAAAATAACCAGAGGAGAAGAATTTGAAGGCTCCCAACACAGAAATGATAATATTTGAAGAGGGTTGAAATGCTAATTACCCTGATTTTATCATTATATATTTATATATGTATTGAATTATAATATATAATTGAATTATATATGTATTGAATTATATATATTTATCATTATATTATATATATATGTATTGAATTACATGTTAGTTTTTGAAGGTCTGCCTGGACTGGACTGTTTATATCCTGTCTGTTTGTGTGGTGGTGACAACATACTGTAGAGTAGAGGGTTTAACCAATAAATATTTAAAAAATTAATCTGCTTTGCTACTCTTAGAGTGTTTAATTATTTTTACTATTTGAAAAGCAGGAAGACAGAGAAAGATCTCCCATTCACTGGTTCAATGGTTTACAACCCAAACAGCTGGGGCTGAGCTTGGCCAAAGCCAGGAGCCAGGATCTCAGAATGCATTTCCCACATAGGTGGCAGGGACCCAAGTACATGGGCCATCATCAGCTGCCTCCCAGGGTGCACACCAACAGGAAGATGGAATTAGTAATAGAGCCAGGACTCCAACCCAGGCACTTCGACATGGGATGTGTAGTGTCCCAAGCAGTGTCCCCACTGCTATACCAATTGCCTACACTAACATTTGGTGTGTTGATTTTGTTCCTACAACTGTACTGAATAAGTTTATCAGTTCTAATAGTCTCTTGGTGGAAGCTTTAGATGTCATCCACAGATCAGATAATTTGACTGCCTCCTTTCCTGTTTGTTTGCCTTTTATTTCTTTCTCCTGCCTAATGGCTCTGGCTAAAACTGCCAGTAGTGTGTTAAGTAAGATTAGTGAGAGTGGATGTCATTGTCTGGTTCCAAATCTTTAGAAATGCTTTTAATTTTGTACCATTCAGTATGAGGTTGGCTGTTCTTCTATACCTATTTCGTTCAAGATTTTTATCATGAATAGATGTTGGATTTTACTGAATGCTTTTATTGGATCTATTGATATGATGTGTGATTTTTACCTTTCATTCTGTTGAAGTGATTTATTATGTTTATTGATTCTCAAATGTCTCACCATCCTTAAATCCATGGGAGAAAATCCCACTTGATGATGATGTGTAATCTTTCTGATGTGTTGTTAGATTTGACATACTAGTATCTTTTTGAGTATTTTACATCAATATTCAGCAGAAAGGTTTGTGAATAGTTTTTATTTTTCATTGTGCCTTTTGATTTGGAATAAAAATAATGCTGGCCTTGTAAAATGAGTTTAGAAGGGTTCTTTTCCATTCAATTTCTTGAAATGCATTAAGAACTGGTATTACTTGTTCCTTAAAGTTTGATAGAATTTACGAGGGAAGCCATCTGGTCCTGAACTTTTCTTTGCTAGGAGACTTTTTATTACTGATTAAATCTTATTACTCATTATTGGTCTGTTCTGGTTTTTTCTGTCTTCGTGTTTCAAACTTGAGAAATTTTATGTATTCAGAAATGTATACATTTCTTCTAGGTTTCCCAATTTGTTGATGTATAGTTGTTTGTAGTAGTTACTAATGATCCTTTGTATTTCTGTGATATTAGTTGTAATATCCACTTTTTCATCTCTGACTTTGTTGAGTCTTCTCTTTGTCTTAGTCTAACTAAAGGCTTATCAACCTTATTTTTCAGAGTCAGCTTTTCATCTCATTCATTTTTTTTCATTTTATTTTATTTTTGGTTTCTATTTCATCATTTCTGCTTTGATCCTAAGTATTTTTTTCTGCTGATTTGGGGTTTAGTTTGTTCTTGTTTTTGTAGGTCCTTAAGATGCATGATTAAGTCTTTGTTTGCTATCTTTCTATTTTTCTGATGTTGACACTTACTATAAACTTTCCTCTTAATGTTGCTTTTTGGGGGCCAGTGCTGTGGCACAGCGGGTTAATGGCCTGGCCTGAAGCACTGGCATCCCATATGGGCACTGGTTCGAGACCCAGCTGCTCTACTTCCAATCCGCTATGGCCTGGAAAAGCAGTAGAAGATGGCCCAAGTCCTTGGGCCCCTGCACCTGTGTGGGAGACCCGGAGGAACCTCCTGGCTCTCCCAGCTTTGGATCGGCCCAGCTCTGGCATTGTGGTCAACTGGGGAGTGAACCATTGGATGGAAGACTCTCTCACTCTCTCTCTTTCTCTCTCTCTCTCTCTGCCTCTCTCCTCCTCTCTGTAACTCTGACTTTCAAATAAATAAATAAATCTTGAAAAAAATACTTCTTTTTGTATATCCCTTAAGCTTTGGTATGTTGTGTTTCCATGTTCATTTGTTTCAAAGAATTCTTTTCTTATATAGAATTAAATTTTATTGAAATAATTTAAAATATAATTACTTTGTCTTTAAACCACCATCACCAAAAGGTAGACATAAAAGACTTAAACAACAAAACCTCAATGAGGCAGCAATTGGAAACTTTTAACTTGATTTATCAAGGCCAAAGGGTGCACTTGCTAGTCAGACATACAAAATAACCATGAAAAGTAATTCTGGGGATGTAATGAAGTAGAGCCTTGAGGTGAAACTTAACTTTTCTTCCAATTTCCACAGCAGGGCAAAGACAATCTTATTTTTAAAGGTAGATGCTATGGGCTTGCTTTCACAAAGAGAACATTAAAATATGAGAGTACTTCATGAAAAACTGGAATAGAATACTAAATTGATCTTCTGTGTATAAAGAAAATTGAAAATGAATCTTGATGTGAATGGAATGGGAGAGGGAGCGGGAGATGGGAGGATTGTGGGTGGGAAGGAAGTTATGGGGGAGAAAAGCCATTGTAATCCATAAGCTGTACTTTGGAAATTTATATTTATTAAATAAAAGTTAAAAAAAAGAAAGTATGAGGGTTTTTTAGGTACAGAAAAAAATTTTAAATTAATTTATTGAAAAGGCAGAATTAGATCTTCCATCTGCTAGTTCACTTCCCAAATGGCCACAATGGATGGAGCTGGGCCTATCCAAAGCCAGGAGTGAGGAACTTCTTTTGAGTCTTCCATATGGGTGCAGGGGCCCATGTGCTTTCCCACTGGTTTCCCAAGCATATTGGCAGGGAGTTAGATCAGAAGTGGAGCAGCCGGGACTCAACTGGCACCCATATGTAATGCCAGGGCCACAGGCAGAGGCTTTACCTGGTTTGCTATAGTACTAGCCCAAGTACAGAAAAATTGTTAAAATACGTGCAGTTTCTTCATAGAAATAAACCCATTTTTTAAATTGGAGAAACAGAGAAAAAGAGAAAGAAAAAGAGGAAGAGAAAGAGAAAGAGCTGTCATAGTAGGTTTAACCAGCTATGCCACAGTGCCAGCATCTCTCTTTAATTCTTTTACAGGATCTCTATCTCAATGCTAAATTTCTCATGCATATCATACATTGATTTCCATCTGTATTCTCTTCTATTTCTTTGTGTATCCTTATGGTAATTCTTCTGAAATAATTCTCAAGCATGTTATCAATCTCCCTTTCTGTGAGTCTGATATTAAAGTTTCTGTTCTGTGGTGGAGGGATAAATACTGGACAATTCATTTTGGTCATCTCGAAGCTCCTGTTTATTTTTGCTAAAATTGACATGTGACTCCATCTTGATTTTGACAACTTTTTCACCAGGAGCCTCTTGGAATTTTTTTTTTTTTACAGGCAGAGTGGACAATGAGAGAGAGAGACAGAGAGAAAGGTCTTCCTTTTTGCCGTTGGTTCACCCTCCAATGGCCGCCGCGGCCAGCGCGCTGCGGCTGGCGCACCGCGCTGATCCGATGGCAGGAGCCAGGTGCTTCTCCTGGTCTCCCATGGGGTGCAGGGCCCAAGGACTTGGGCCATCCTCCACTGCACTCCCTGGCCACAGCAGAGAGCTGGCCTGGAAGAGGAGAAACCAGGACAGAATCCGTTGCCCCGAGTGGGACTAGAACCCGGTGTGCCGGCACCGCAAGGTGGAGGATTAGCCTAGTGAGCCACGGCGCCGGCTGCCTCTTGGATTTTAATGGTTGCAACACCTGATTGGATAAAGATGATTTTAGCTTCTCTTTCAGAAAACAAAATGAAACAAAATAAAAACCTCTCTAAAAGAATTATCATCCAGGGCTCTTATAAGTTAGTATGCATGGTGACTGGCATGGAATAAAAACTTACCCAGGAGACAGGGAAATGATCAAAAACAAAAGAAAAAACAATAGATGATCTATATATTATAGTTAACATACAAAGGCTTTTAAATAACAGTGTTTAAGAAAATAGATATTAAAATACAGAATTATACCAGAAAACTAAACCCTATAAAAACAATCCAACAGAAATTACAGTTGATAGATACAAATAAGCAAAATTAAGATCTCATCAGATATGTTTAAGAACACATTAGACAGAAAAGAAGATTGTTGAACTGCTGAGTAGGAAGTATGAAATAAGAAAGATGAAAACTATAAGAGAACAAGAGATATATGACAGATGGTAAAAGTTGTTGCATATGTTTATTTGGAGCTCCAAAAGGAGAAGAAGGAGAGAATAGAAGAAGCAATAATTGGAGAAATACTGGCTTGGAAGTTTCCGAAATTGATGCATAACAGCAAGGAAAGTTTCAAGAACCTCTCTGAAACGCAAGCATGCCTGGTCACATCACATCATAGTAAAATTTCTTATATTCAAAGACAAAGAGAAAATCTTAAGTATCCAGGCAACAAAACACATTATTTCCACAGAGAAACAAACAAAGCGCTGAAAGCTAGCTGACAATGGAATGATATTTTTAGCAGTGTAAGAAAAAACTCACCAATTTAAAAGTCTGTTACCAGCGAAAGTATTTTTTTTTTTTTTTAGGATTTATTTATTTATTTGAAAGAGTTACAGAGAAAGAGAAGGAGAGAGAAAGAGAGAAAGATTGAGAATGAGAATGAGAATCTTCCATCTGCTGGCTCAAAGTTATCTAAGTAACACATTTTAACTGATGATTAAGTCTATATGTTTTTCTGGAGTATTGCATAATTGCATCACTTTGGGAGTGTAGCATTAGATCATATACTTGTTAATATCATGAACTTTTAGCACTAATCTATTCTTTTTTTTAGATTTTGGTTCCCAAATCATTTCTGCACAAAGACTGTGCCATGAATGAGATAATCACTTCATTGCTGGCTGGTTGTAACCTGCCAGTTTTCATCCTAGAAAAGTTGAGTAAACTCAGTTTCCTTTCCTAAAATGCTACTGTCACCTAAAATCCAAATTCTTGGAATTGGGTTGAAAATGAATCAAATGGGTTCCGATTCATTCAGGTTATTGTTTATATAACTCTTACAATTCCACTTTTTATTCACTTGAACTTCCAGTTAATATAGTCAAACTGCCTGTTGACATCTCTATTGGGCATAGACAAAATCTAAGTTTATTATACCATTTGTTTTTCATATCAATCTGGAAGTATGTAGTAGTGTTCTTATTTCCAGAAGACAGGTCTGTGGCACAGGCAAGTTCCTTGAGGTCACATAGCTATGAGTTGGTAGAGGCATGATTCTCACCCAGCAATTCAGCTTCAGAGTCTCTATCTCTCTTCTCCATGCTGTGTTAGCAGAAGTGATTTGGTGGCACTTCCAGGAAAGCTCTTCAATTCTTTCCTACTTTCTTTTTCTTCCTACCTGAAGTCTATGTATTGATTGGAGCTGTAGTGGCCATTTCTACCTGTTGGGTAACTTTGAAAGCAGAAGCTATGGGCTCAGGGTGACAGAACCATAAAGGAACCCAATTCCCTGTTGGTGTCATGTGCCTGCCTGCTATCCCTGAATATTTACTTCCAGACTTTTTATGTTATAGAAGACACTGTTATTTGGGTATTCTGTCTTATCCAGTGAGTTGAATCCTATCTGACACACAAGCTGTTGGTGTCTCAGGGTTGGTGTTGGGTATTAGTATGATCTGAATGTTTGTCTCTCTCACCCTCAAATTCATATATTCAAGTACTCACCACCAAGGTGATGGCATTAGGAGATGGGGCATTTGGGGAAGTGACTGGGTAATGAAGGCAGAGTCCTTATGAATGGGGTTAGTGCACATGTAAGAGGCCAAGAAAGTGGCCTTGTATCTTCTACCATGAGAGGTCACCTTGAGAAGTGTAATTTATAAATCAGAAAATAGGCCCTCACCGGAGTCTGCCAGTGTCTTGATCATGGCCTCCCTGATGTGCAGAACTGAGAGGAATAATTTCTGTTGTTTTAAGCCACTCAGTCTATGGTGTCTTATTATAGAAGCCCAAGTGTACTAAAACAGACCTCTTTCCTTTTTCAGCTGCATGGACTCCATGTATGTCTTTAGACTATTCACTTGAACTTCCAATTCATATAGTCACACTGCCTATTGACATCTCTATTTGGGCATACAAAATTTAAAATGTCCAAAGTGTGTGCCTACAATATATTCCCTTCCAAGGAAGTTCCTCTTCTGGTCTTATTTATTCTGAAAAAGGGCACCTCATCTTTTAGAAACCCAAATCTCACTCCTGACTCCTCTGTTTCTTTCCTATCATCTGATCCAATTCAGATTCCCCTTTGTTCTGTCCTTGATACATGTGCAGAATTCACCATTTTTTATTATCTTCATACCATCCTTGTCTACTGCCATTATGTCCACCAGAGTTATTAAAATTACCCATCCACTGGCATCCATCCTTGCTCCTTTCCTGTACTTTTAACGGAGCAGTATGTCTTTTTAAAAGGTAGTACCCCTGTTCACATCACTGCTATGCTGAAAACCAACCTGTGTCTTCCTATCTACTTACAGTAAAAGCCAAAGCTCCTACAGTGACCTGTAAGTCTTCCCATAACTGGGCCTTCTGACCTTGCTCTATTCTTGCCCTGGTTCACTCTGTTGCAGCCATACTCCACTCTGCTTTTCCACCAAGGCTGCAGGCAGAGTTCTGCCTCAGGGCTTTTGCATGTGCTGTGCGCTCTGTCTTGAAAGTTCTTTTCTCAGATGAGTATGAGGAGAGTTCTCTCACTTTCCTCGGTTCTCCACATAAAAGTTACCTTAGAAGCAATTGCTTCCCTGGCCACCCTCTGAACCATTAATACCCTCCAGCCTAGTTGGATGTCCCCATTGCTTGTTTGGCTTTTCTCCTTAGAAAAAACATACTGTAAACTTACTGCACGTTATAGTTACTTGCTTTGTCTACTCTCTCTTTTCCTCTAGTTATTATTTTCCTTTAGAGCAGGAGTGTTTATCAATTTTTCTCCTACTGGATTCTCCATAAACATTTACTGACTATCAGTGACCATCAGAAGACAGGGCCCTTGGGGTAAATACTTTTTTATTGTCCATTTCTATAAATTCTTGACTTTCTTTATCTGTCTCCTCAGGAAACTCCCTCATTTTCAAATGCTAAACCAAGATTTCTGTGAGAGACTAGGAGTAATTGCTCATCTGTTTAGTAAGAAGCTTCATTTTGGACCAGTGACTAAGACACAGAAAATCCTTTACTCACTGGTGAGGTATCAGGTCCAGATCTGGACAAGATGGAATAGGAATGTGGGTCGGTGAGTGGTTAAGTCCCCTTTGTTTGTTAAAAATAAATCCCTGGAGATTTATTATAGTGAGCCCAAGAAAAAGTGTTGTTTACTTTTTTATTTACTTATGTGACAATACTTCAAAATGTGGAAAATCAAATTAAGAGACAAGTTTATTTTGGCAAAAAAAAAAAAATTGAAATCTGTGCATACTGATCTAATCACAAGGGCCCTTGTGGACTTAGCTGGATGAGCAGGAGCCACCGACAATCATGAGGCACCTAGTTTGCTCTCAGCATCTTCTCTCTGCACATCTGTTCCATTTTCCTCTCAGGCTTACTTGTCAACTTCCGCTGCTTACTCATAATTTCTGCTTCCTCTTCAGTTTGCCAGGGCTGTAGTCTCTCTCAGAGCTTCTGTTTGAGTCAACTCCCATCCCCCACTTCTGACTGGTTCCCAAATTTGGACCAGCTCTGATTTCCAATAGAGTACAGTCCATCGATTGAGATCTGGTTTGGTTAGGGTATGGAAGGGGTCTCATAAACCAAAAGATGTCCCCAGAAGTTTTGAACAGGGAAGGGATATGGGAGTCACCACCACCCCACCTACACACCCATTGTCCTCTCCCTACGAATGGCTTCCTGTTTATTCAGATTACTATTGTTTAACTCTTGTGACTACACTTTGGACTTGCAAGCCTGCTTTAAGACTTGAACATTAATGATTCCTATCATTGATTACTTTATCCTACAGCAGATGCAGCCTGACACTTTAGTGTTGGGTGTCCCTGCCCGAAGTTTCAAGCAAGTTGTCTTCCAGCTTCCTGCCAAGCTGGAGGGACACAGCCAGTAGCTTGAGAAGCATATTCACTGTGTATTTATTTTTTAATAGTGCAGGGCCATATTTTAGAAAATATCTTAAGTGTTATTTAAAAAGTTTTAATTTGAATGTAGATTTTTTTTTTAAAGATTAGAGTTTATTTTGAAGAACTCCTTAGTTCAAATGTATGCCAATATTTCCAGAATCAGGTAATATTAAGAGACTGGTATTTTTTTATTAGATGGCCTAGTGAAAATTCCATGGCACAGCTGAGCCATTGCTGGGTTGGGGCTCAGAAATTGATACCTCAGAGTGTGGCCCTTTGGCACATGAGTGCTTTGAGTGAAAGGACATTAGAAGGCCTCAGAAGCTTCCCCAGATCCAAAATCTCTGCCCTTCTGCTTTTCCGTGTCTCATTCCTTACTCTTCTCTGAGTTGCAAAGTAGATACGAGAATTCCTGTTTCCCAGTGCTGGTCGTAGAAACTAGAACTCCATTTCCTCAATGCCCGCCTAACCGTCCCTGTATTTCAGTGTAGGAGCTGGCCATAAAGACATCTCTGTCCCACCTTGTCTACTAGCAGCTCACAAGACCCTTGTTCCGGAGGGATCTGACGTATACCTGGGAGGAGGGAATGCCACATGGAGAGGCCAGGAAGTATCCAAAGAGGCCTTGCCAAATTCCCCTGCTTCAGTGTGCCACACTAGGTTACAGTCTTTCTGTCCAATCGCTTCCTACATGATTGTCTATTATAAGAATGGAGAGTTTTCCCTGCGTCTTTGGGGTCTTCACTCTTGTGTCACATAAAATTTTGATTAAATAAATGTTACCCCTTGCTCTGTCTTTTGTAATGGGGTGCTGGCCATGACCCTTATCATGACTGAAGAAATATGTCACCCCTTTCATTCCCTACACTGGAGTCTTGTCTTCCACTGCCATAAAGAAACAGATATGGAGAAATATGTGGAAAAAGAAGAGTCCTTTGAATTTGATCTATGAATATTATATGCCATTTTGATTCTGAAAATCATATGTGACTGGGAGATAAAATTAGTTCCTTTTTTCTATGCTATTGTGATACTGTGTTTGATACCTAATGTTCTGAAAAATGCTAATCTCTTGTTTTTCACAGTGAAAACAAAAATATATTTCCTTTAAGAAAGCAGCAGGCTGAGCCCAACTGTAGAAATTATATTTACTTTGTAAAGCAAATTTGTTGCTAGCCTCTGCTTTTGTGGTCAGAGAGAAAAACAATTCACTAACTGCAAGGGTTACTTCCTCATTTTTCAAGAGGTGCTTATTTTGTGCTTGCTTATAACCACAATTTCCCTCAAATGAAACACATAGAGGCAAATAATTTCACATTTAATTGTCAGATATTTTACATTATACTTATAAGACACACATTGTTTTCTTAAATAAACAAAAAGAAAACCAAACATCCAACTCTAAATTGCGTGATTCTCCAAATCAGCCATGCCTTCATCCTGTGAGGGAAATAAAAACCTCCCCGGATGGTGAAGGACTAGGACAGATTGCTCTGGGCCATGCAGAAATGATGGCACCTGGCCGGCATCTCCCCTGCTCCTGGCCCATACGGAGAAGTTTTTGGCTGGAGAATATTTCCTTTGCCAGCAGACTTGTGGGCCATGCGTTACCTTCATAGCTGCTTTCCCCACACTTGTGGCCATGGTCCACCATCGCTTTCTGTTCCCCTTCCTGCACAGAATGACCACCTCCAGCACTGCTGAGCTGTGAATCAGGCCCAGGTGTTTGCTGGCTTGTTTGTCTTTATCTTCTCGTGGCATGCAGGTTGTGTGAAGGCAGCAGGAACCTCTATCTTCTTTTGTATATACCCAGCCCTAGCACAATGCAGGCACAACAAATATTTGTTGACTGATTGAGAGTATAACTCCACATCAGTCAGCTACCAGAAGCTATATATGTCCCTGTTTGGGGGAAAACTTCACTTGATTAAAAATCAGTGCCATAAACACATATATTAATTTAAATCAGTAGCCCAACAATGAGAGTCTAAGAGAAATCCAGCCAACATCTCCATTGCTCTCTGCACACTGCTAACTTTATTTGCCTGAACTGGTGGTTTAAATAGGTGTTCACTCATGAATCACCTTTCTTTCCTGTCCTGTTACTTTCCCCTCACTCCTCACATTGCAGCCATCCTAGTTTTTCAGTTCAGACTGCAGCTTGCCTCTGATCTTTCTGGCTCTGTTTTCCACATCTTAGAATGGTCTCCTCTCTTGCTCTCCTGGACATGGCTAACTTAGGCCATCTTTTCTGAGTCAGTACAAATATCATTTCCTCAAGGTTCCCTTCTGTGATTCCCCTGGTATAAATGGTCTCTCATATGCTATTTTTTTATTTTTTAGATATATTTATTTATTTGAAAGAGTTACATAGAGAGAAGGTGAGGCAGAGAGAGAGAGAGGTCTTCCATCTGCTGGTTCATTCCCCAACTACGCCAATCTGAAGCCAGGATCCAGGAACTACTTCTGGATCTCCCTGGTTCACTCCCCAGTTGGCCACAATGGCCCAATCTGCACCAACCCAAATCCAGGATTCGGGAGCCTCCTCTGGGTCTCCCACACAGGTGCAGCGGCCCAATCACCCAGGCCATCTTCTACTGCTTTCCCAGGCCATAGCAGGAGAGCTGGATTGAAAGTGGAGCAGCCGGAACTTGAACTGGTGCCCATATGGGATGCTGGCACTGCAGGCGGTGGCTTTACCCACCACACCACAGTCGGCCCCTCCCATATGTTATTTTTTTTCCAGTTTTATTTTATTTAATGAATGCATTTTTTCATAGATACAACTTTAGGAATACACTGGTTCTTTCCCTATACCTACTCTCCCGCCCCTCCAATTCCCATCCCACCTCCCTCTCCCTCTTTTTCTCCCATCTCCTTCTTCCTTATGGTTCATTTTTAGTTTGACTTTATATACAGAGGACCAACTCCATGCTAAGCAGACTTCAACAATTTGCATGCATGCACACACACAACATACAGAGCACAGTTTGGGAACAAAATTTGCAGTCGATTCTCATAGTACAACTCACTAGGGATGGAGGTCCTAGATGGGGAGCAAGTGCACAGTGCCCATACGTTCTTATCACTGTGTTTTACTTTTTCATAGAGCCTAACATTTCATAATGATATATTTGTCTGCCTTTTTGGTTTTGTCTCCTGCATTTAATGCCTGTCTCCTGCATTCAGCTGTTAGTTCTGTATGGATTAGGCTGAGAACTTAGTGGTGAGTACCTAGTTAGTGGGTGCTCAATAAATATTTGCTGAAAGAATGGATAAGTGGCTTGAATGAGCAGAGTATCCCCTTCTTCCCTCATAACGCCATGTGTATTAAAAGGGTGGGACTTCAGGCCAGCGCCGCAGCTCACTAGGCTAATCCTCCGCCTTGCGGCGCCGGCACACTGGGTTCTAGTCCCGGTCGGGGCACCGATCCTGTCCCGGTTGCCCCTCTTCCAGGCCAGCTCTCTGCTGTGGCCAGGGAGTGCAGTGGAGGATGGCCCAAGTCCTTGGGCCCTGCACCCCATGGGAGACCAGGAGAAGCACCTGGCTCCTGCCATCGGATCAGTGCAGTGCGCCAGCTGCAGCGCGCCCGCCGCGGCGGCCATTGGAGGGTGAACCAACGGCAAAAGGAAGACCTTTCTCTCTGTCTCTCTCTCTCTCTCACTGTCCACTCTGCCTGTCAAAAAAAAAAAAAAAATTAAAAAAAAAAAAGGGTGGGACTTCTCTGAGAGAAAGAAACCATTTTTTCCCCCCAGATGGCAGTATACATACAATAGAAATCAAGTAATGAATAGATTACAGCAAAAGTTAAAACACCAATATTAAGAGAGAATGCAGCATTTCATTGCAGGTTATTAATCACCACTTAACTGGAAGTGGTGTTCCTTATCTGTTTTTAGGAAAAAGCTTAAACCAGTTCTTTATTGTTTGTGAACCTCGCAAGTTCTCTCCACTTGCCTAATGCTTTCAGCTTTGCTATTAATGAATTCTTTCCATTTTAATTTAACTATATATAAATTAGGAATTTGATATACATTTAAAATTAGGGGGCAGTACTGTGGCTTAGTGGATAAAGCCACCACCTACAGTGCTAGTATCCCATATGGGTAGGGGTTTGAATTCCAGCTGCTCCACTTCAATCCAGCTCCCTGATAATGTGCCTGGGAAAGCAGCAGAGGATAGCTCTAGTGCTTGGGCTCCTGCACCCATGTAGGAGACCCAGAAGCTCCTGACTCCTGGCTTTGGCCTGGCCCAGCCCTGGCCCTTGCAGCCATTTCTCTGCCTCTACCTCTCTGTGGCTCTGCCTTTCAAATAAATAAAAATTCAAGAAAAAATTCAAAAATTGATGATTATATCTTTACTTCCAAATAAAATTTAAGACTATTTTCATACTACTAAAATAGTTAATATAAATATGAAATAAATTTTTCCTGGAAGAAAATTGGTTGCTATATAAATCTAATGTACGGTTAATGTGACTTAATGTATCATCTATCTAACATAAATTTAGCTATATATAATTTTTATATATTATATGTGATATATGCCATAGATAATAATTGAGCATATGTAATATATGTTTTTAAACTTTTTGGTAGATAATACCAAAAGTAAAAAAAATGGGCCAGCGCCGTGGCTCACTAGGCTAATCCTCCGCCTTGCGGCGCCGGCACACTGGGTTCTAGTCCCGGTCGGGGCACCGATCCTGTCCTGGTTGCCCCTCTTCCAGGCCAGCTCTCTGCTGTGGCCAGGGAGTGCAGTGGAGGATGGCCCAAGTGCTTGGGCCCTGCACCCCATGGGAGACCAGGAGAAGCACCTGGCTCCTGCCATCGGATCGGCGCGGTGCGCCGGCTGCAGCGCGCCTACCGCGGCGGCCATTGGAGGGTGAACCAACGGCAAAAGGAAGACCTTTCTCTCTGTCTCTCTCTCACTGTCCACTCTGCCTGTCAAAAAAAAAAAAAAAGTAAAAAAAGAGACCCAGATAGTCTCTTAAGATATTATAAAAGAAGCATATGTATCAGTCAGAAAAAAAAAATCATTATATTCTGAGCAGAAAGAAGATTCCTGTAGGATTTCCTTGCATAGATTCATATAGAGGAGCAGTTGATACTGCAGTGAGTAGTCTGAAGAAATGAAAAGGTCTAGAGATGACCATTCCTTAAGTTATCCTTGGATAGACTCTGAGAGGGTAGTATTTAACTTTTGTTAAGGTGTTTCCTTGAGCAGCTAAGATATTTTATGTGTGTTACTTTAAGATGAACCAATATAAGAAAAAGGCAAAATTTGTTAAGGAAAGAGACAAATAGAGGTCAACATGTTCTTCTCAAATATCATGTATAATGAAAGAACTCCAAAATAAATCAGAAAAGATTATTTCCTTCCATATTTCCTATATAAGTTTCCACCCTGAGCTCCTTGGTTAGGTAGGGCATTATTCTTATTTATTTATTTATTTATTTATTTTTAATTTTTTGACAGGCAGAGTGGACAGTGAGAGAGAGAGACAGAGAGAAAGGTCTTCCTTTTGCCGTTGGTTCACCCTCCAATGGCTGCCGCAGTAGGCACGCTGCGGCCGGCGCACTGCACTGATCCAATGGCAGGAGCCAGGTGCTTCTCCTGGCCTCCCATGGGGTGCAGGGCCCAAGCACTTGGGCCATCCTCCACTGCACTCCCTGGCCACAGCAGAGAGCTGGCCTGGAAGAGGGGCAACCGGGACAGGATCGGTGCCCCGACCAGGACTAGAACCCGGTGTGCCAGCGCCGCAAGGCGGAGGATTAGGGTAGGGCATTATTCTAAATCTAATTTTGATTATAATACATACAGGAAAATTATTTGCAATTACCTATGAGATAAACTAAACTGTTAAGTATAATCTTTTAAAGTTGTCCTTGTAGATTTGAAATATGTTCTATTCTTGGGACTGGTGCCATGGCGAAGTAGGCTAGCCTTCTGTCTGCAGCACTAGCATCCCATATGAGTGCCAGTTCATGTCGCAGCTGCTCCTCTTCTGATCCAGCTCTCTGCTATGGCCTGGGAAGGCAATAGAAGATGGCCCAAGTGTTTGGACTCCTATACCCAGATGGGAGACCCAGAAGAGACTCCTGGCTTCCCATCAGCCCAATTTTGGCCCTTGCAGCCATTTGGGGAGTGAACCAGTGGATGGAAGGTCTTTGTCTCTCCCTCTCTCTGTTTGTAACTCTGACTCTCAAATAGATAAATATAATCTTAATAAAAGCAATATGTTCCATTCTAATATACTTTATACTAAGCTGACTCTTCTGATCAAAATCTGATAGTGAGTTCAGCTGCTTTCCTATGGTCCTCATAGATTTTTATGCAAATATTTTAAAAATGAAAGATCATTCTGATCTTCAGTAGTGGATTTTTTCATCAAAGGTAGTTGCTGTTCGGCTACCTTTTGTCTGTTCACCATTTTGATAACATGACTTTGTGCACATTGTGTTCCCTGATCGTTTCAGAGATGTTCAGTCTCCCAGGCTGAGCCTAGGCTGTATATTGACATTTGCTGGTTTCTGGGAAAGAGGATCTTCCTCCCAGCTGGACAAGAAGCCCCATGGGATGGAAGTCACAGAGTTATTGCACTTATCTTGCTGCTATGAAGAGCCAAAGATGATCACTATACAGTGTAAAGTTGAGTAGAAGATAGCTTGCTGTCAGCTTTTGAGCCTTGAATCTAACCAGGTTTGGAGAAATATCCTATTTGTTTAGGTTGATTTGGATTATTTTTTCTATTGTACTTAACAGAAAATATATAACTATAAGCATCTTTCTATTTGGTGATACTTATATTTAACTAAGAACTAAATAATATCTTTTATATATACACACTCAAATAAGGACTAATATGTACTCAACTTCTGAAATATTAAAATTAAAACTGTGTCAGCATGTCACTTTATTGATTTTCACCCTCCAAAATGGTAGTTACTGGCCAGAAAAGAATTCAGAGTTTTCTATACCAAGATACTATACATGGAAAGAAAAATAGTAAAATTATTTAATGAATGACAATGTAATTCTAATATATATTTTTCTTTTCCTTTTTAAAAATATTTATTTACTTATTCTGAAAGCCAGAGTTACAGAGAGAGAAGAAGAGATAGACAACAACAGGCAGCACTGGACCAGGCTGAAGCCAGGAGCCAGGAGCTCCATCCAGGTCTCCCATGTGGGTAGAAGGGGCCCAAATGCTTGGGCCATCTTCCACTGGTTTTCCCAGGTCATTTACAGGGAGCTGGATGAGAAATGTAGCCGTTGAGACTTGAACTGGCACCCTTATGGAATGCTGATGTTGCAGGTGGTAGCTTCACCTGCTATGGCACAATGCCAGCCCTATAATTTGCACAGTATTGAAAGGAAAATAAAACAGTGGTCGATGGTCAGATGATTGTATTTTGTGGGTTTTCTCCTTGCAAAAGACTGAAAAATGCAGACTTAAAGTCTGAAATCTATTCTACAGTTTCAAAAGAAGAAAGAACAGACTAATGTCTTTGTAACTTGGAATGAGAATGGAGTTACCTTTTGCATAGAAGATTGATGCCCCACAGAGTCCAGTTAGAAGAAACTACCTAAAGTTTGAAAGTAGACTGTTGACAGATTGAGACCTACCACTCAGGATAATTCCTAAAGGATTGTTTAAGCAAAAGATTTTGTCATGAGGTCTCTACTCTATAGATGACTGAATAGATACTATCATTCAGATTGAAACATTTGATTAAATCCATTATTGAATGGGAGGAGCTGTGGAGCTATAAAGTGAAGAGAGATTGTATAAGCCCATGAAGACTTGGAATTTGTACTTTTATGGTATTCTTGTCAAAGCCATAGCTTGAGCAACTATGTTCACAAATCTGTACTTATTTTTTATCTTATTGACTATATAAGAGCCAAGACATTCATTCTAAGGATTAAATATTTAAATTTAATGCATTTCAATTTAACTGTAAAATTGATAGCATGTATATAAATCAGAAACATAGCCATCTATGTTTTTACTTTTTTTCCACTTAGATTAATATCAGTTTCTTTTGAACATTTGTTACTAATAATGATATAATAAGATGTAAAATGAACTTGTTGTTTCTTGAATAGTGGAGAAGCTCAAGTGCAAATTAGGGAATTATTTATTGCAATCACTTTGGAAGCTGAACTCTCACTTGGTGTTTCTTTTGATGAAGTGAAGTCATCCAGGAATAGAGCTAATTTTAGGCACTGCTTGATTCTGTGCTCAGTGTCACCAGGGCCTGTTTCTTTTTCTTTTTTTCTTTTTTTTTTTGATAGGCAGAGTGGACAGTGAGAGAGAGAGAGACAGAGAGAAAGGTCTTCCTTTGTTTTTGGTTCACCTTCCAATGGCCGCTGCGGCCAGTGCACCGCGCTGATCCGAAGGCAGGAGCCAGGTGCTTATCCTGGTCTCCCATGGGGTGCAGGGCCCAAGCACTTGGGCCATCCTCCACTGCACTCCCGGGCCATAGCAGAGAGCTGGCCCAGAAGAGGGGCAACCGGGACAAAATCCGGCGCCCCGACTGGGGCTAGAACCCAGTGTGCCGGCGCCGCAGGCGGAGGATTAGGCTATTGAGCCGCAGTGCTGGCACCAGGGCCTGTTTCTAAACTCTGCACTCTGACCCACACAGGCTCAGATTTATATTATTTTACTTTCAAGTTCTACAGAGGGAAAAAAATCACTTCCCGCAAGTGCCTGTATAATTCTGGGAACACACACACATTCTCTCCTCTGGCCTATATGTGTGCCAGTCCCATCTTTAAACCAATCACTGTGGATGGGAGATTAGGGCATAAGGATGGAAATGAGCTCCTTGGATTAGGTTCCACCCCAAAACAAAGTGGGTCACTTTTCCCTAAACACATGGAGTAGGGGTGAGTTTGTTCGCCCAAAGCAAAATTGGGGTACTTTTACTATCATAAGGGGAAGTGGATTCTCTTGACAAAAAGAAAAACTGTGTACTCTAAGAACAGAGGTATTGTAGTGGCAGATTTGGCTAAGAGCTTGAGATCAATGACTTTGTAGGCCTCTTCATGAAATCCTTCCTTTTGTTTTAACTTTCCAAATGAATGACATATTAGTTAAGATGGTAAATATTATGTCATTGTTGTAGACTAACTTGCACCTCTGACCCCAAATTAATATGTATACAACTTCAGTATTCTAGTATGATAGAATCTGGGCATGGAGATTTGGGGAGGTCGTTAGAGTTGGATGGGTTCTTGAGAGCAGCCTATAAGAAGAAGAGTACTCTCCAGGTCACTCAGAACACCAGGAACAGGGAGCTGACGACAAGCCAGGAAGTGGGCCCGCAACAGACACCAAATCCACCTTCACCTTGGTCTTGGATTTCCCAGCTTCCAGAACTGTGAGAAATGAACATCTGCCATTTAAACCACCCAGCCTGTAGTTTTTTATTATAATAATTTGAACAGGCCAATATAATCATATTCGGGAAATTAATCCAAAGGAGTAGTCTCAATTTCCTAAATATTCTTGAGGAATTATTCTTAAAAACGTCACTGTGGAAAGAACTCTCAAATGTAAAGTTTCCTATAACTGTTTAATATGCTTTCTCACGTATCTATCTAGCAATAGTATTTACTATACAATCCCATCTATATCTTATGGGCAAGCACAAAGCATCTTGATTTGGAAATATATACATCTCATTTCCACATTAAAAATGTTAACCAACCATTGAGAAATGTATTTTCTAAGGAAGTTAGAGGTCCTATATTCTATCTATTGTGTCAACAAAATCTCAAGCTATTTACTAATGAGGAGAGAGATTGATTTTTCAGTATCAAGTTCATGACACAAGCATTTGTTTCACAGCCAATATTTCTCTGTTTTGTTTTTCCCATCTTGGACCCCAGGTAACAAGGACAGAGTGAGTTACGCAGTCAAATGAGCTGACGCTGCATAAGCTCGAAGGGAAGAGTTCTGTTTCAGAAGAATAATTTAATTCTAAATCTATGTCTAAAGAAATGTCATATATGAGTTTTAGCTGGGAAACTGTTCTAAGAATGTGGAGGAATTCCCCATGGTTTTGATTGTGTTAGTCCTGAAAGTTTCAATTTAGTTAGAGAAAGGCTTGGGTCTTTTGAAAACAGCAAGAAAATCAATTATCAGGGTTTCAATTTTCTCAAGGCAATTTTCACCATTTCAGCAGGCCCAAGAGAGAGACGGCCTATAATTTTGTTATGCTGAAGAATTTGGCAAGCTGGCTAATGTTCTTACTAAAAGTAAAGATATCCCTTTGGCGCATGTGGAGGAAGTATGTCTGAATCATTTGGGGCCATTGTAGAGAAGCCTTTGTTCCTGAAGAGATCCATAGGGATTTTCTTAGGAAGAAAAGGTATCTGAATATTCTTACACCTCAGACAGATTTATCAAACTCAGTGTTTCATTTAAACCTTTGCCAAATGTGACTCATCTTCCATCAAACAGACCTCTCTCTAGGCATCTTCAGCTTCAAAAAACTCAGCACCAAAAATCATCTTATTTCTTTCACTGCTGCAATGATGAAATCTGTCTCAAAAGAAAAATATTTGTATTGATTTTATAATCTTGGAGGCTGTAGCATGCAGGTAAGGCTCTTACTTAGAAACATGATCCTCGAAAAATCTATTGGGGGTAGGAGGGTGAGAGGAAGGGCATGGGAAAGCTGGTTGGTGAATAGAATGGTGAAAACAATTGCTTCAAGATAAAAAGTAAAGTTGAATCCAAATGAAAATCATGGAACATTGGTGACCATAAAAAGAAGTGACATCAGACTAGAGAAGGAAATGAGTAAATTTTGTATCCAGAAGAGCTCTTAATGGGAAGTTCTGTTAGCTTGTCTCCCAATGGAGGTAGATGAAGTAATAGTCTCCAAAAGGCGCGTGTTACCTCTGCAGGCAGTCAGAACTGGTCTGAACAAAGCCCCTCCCAGCTTTCTGTGGGGAGAAGCTGAGAAAGCAGTTCTGTCCATCTGGCGCTCTCTCACCTGCACCTCATCATGTCCAGGCAGTTCAGGAATCCTGTTACCTCTTTCTTGCCAGTTTGAATACAAATTCTCCTTGGCCAGAAAAAGGAGCATTCAGTATAGAAGCCTCTTTTTGTTGTTGTTGATTTCACACGTTCTTCACATATCACTTGGCATTCTGCTATAAAATAGTTATAACTTTAAATAAAATGTGTTAAACAGTAATGTTGGGCTTTTACAGATGCTTTTTCATGCTTCAAGATCATAATCCCTCTTTTACATAAATGGCAGTGATGCCCAGACACCCAAGTTGATGAACTGGAATTCAAAGTCTGAGATAGCTCATCAGAATAAGAGAACATGAGTTTAGGTCCAAATAACGTTGAGTCTGAATTCAGGTTTAGATTCTCTGTTTCTGCCCAGGACCCTTAGCCAAGTCTATCCCATGACCTTCTTTATCCTTGTGTAGAAATAATTTAAATTCTGATTTTGTACCCTTCTCTGGGAGCGTGTATGATTAATTTCATCATTGTCCATCAGAAAATCCGAGAGCCCAATTCCTCCTTCTAGTAGAAATTCATGCTTTTTGAGTGGTTATGAATATATCAATCCGTGACATAATTGTACATGAAATGCAGTTTTAAGATTTTTTTTCTATAACCATATTTAATTTCAATTGTAATTGTTAATTTCTATCTGGGAAGGGAAAATTTAATTTTTCCAAATCAGAATAAACCTAGTCAAATTAGTATTTAAAAAAAGTAACATTATTTCAGAGTGAATTAACTCAATTTTAGTTTCTTCTCTTGAATTTCAGGTTTTGCCCAAGTGGCATCTAACTTTAGGAAGGTGTCATGGATTAGGTTACCCCAAATTATAGGTATTTGTTGAGGTATATAGCATTATAACAATAGTGAGTAATTTGTAAAAGTACAAGAAAGACTACTTGGCAGGATGTAAGCCAGTTTTCTGGGAATGTGTATTTTAAATTAAATGACAAAATTCTAAAGAAGTAACTCCACGGAAGACCCTAAAAACTGTGCTGCCAGAAACTGCCGTGTTGTCAGTGGCTGCTATAGTCTTGATGCATGGTAGGTCTTTACCATTAGATCAAAAGAGAGACTGTAATAAGCTATGAGTTATTGGTATTTTTTCCATAACTAAAGCAATTATAGAACACGAGTTTTGTTTAGAAGCTTTTTATGGCAGTTTACAAAGTTAGTAGATTAAGAGTTTACTGCTTATCTAGATGCTCTATGACTCGGACACTTTGAGAAGTATCTAGAGTTTTACCAAAGTTTCCACTGTAACTAAATTTTCTTTGATGAAATTTGCCATTTTGTGAGATTTGTGCAGCAATTTGAGTAATATTGAAGCAGGTGTGTAGACTGGCATGAGTGCAAACTTGAACTGAGCCTACCTCTGGAGAGAGAATTATTGTCAGTATACTGTGTTATTTCTACATCTTATGTTTTGTGACTTTATTGTCAACTATCTTTGACAGTAGATTTGATCACTTTTGGTCCTTAGCAGATAGAATTTTTGGGTGTTCTGTCTACCATATTTAATTCTCAGGCTGATAAACAAAGGACAGAACAAAAAAATAGACCTGGAAAGGCTTTTGGTTGGTGAATCAAAGTAAATTTCAGAATGGGCAATATCAGCTTGTTAGAAATATGGTATGCTTTTTTATTTATTTGAAAGGCAGAGAAAAGATACAAAGAGACAGAGAGATAGACCTCCCATCTGCTGGCTCACTCCTCAAATGCCTACAATAACTTGGGCTGGGTGAGGCTGAAGCCAGGAGCTGGTAATGCAATCCCAGTCTCTTATCTGGGTGGCAGGGACCCAAATACCTGACCTATCACCTGATATTTCCTAGGGTGTATACTAGTAGGAAGCTGGAATCAGGGACAGAGCTGGGACTTGAACGTAGGCACTCCAGTATGGGATGTGGGCATTCCACGGAGTGGCTTAACTGGTAGGACAAATGCTCACCCCTGGACAAAATGACGAGTAATCATTTTTATTATTGAGGTTAACTGCCATAATAGAATGCATAAAATTAAAGTATAAAATTTGATAAGTTTAGATATGTATATATACACTGGTGGACCCATGTGCAAAATCATTGGAAAATTATATGCCATTATCTCTTCAAATCTTACCTTACACTCTCTTCCCTCTCAGTGACTTATATGTAGAGGAAGTGGCTTGAAGTTGTCACAGCTCTCTGATACACTATGCTTTTATTTTTATTCTTTTCTCTTTCTGTGCTTTATTTTGGATGGTTTCCATTGCTGTCTTCAAATATACTCATCTTCTGCAATTTCTAATATACCATAAAATCTTTTTATTGTGGTATAAAAACATACACAGTTTGTATCAACTTAATCATTTTATTTTATTTTATTTTTATTTTTTTTTTTTTGACAGGCAGAGTGGACAGTGAGAGAGAGACAGAGAGAAAGGTCTTCCTTTTGCCGTTGGTTCACCCTCCAATGGCCGCCGCGGTAACGCGCTGCGGCCGGCGCACCGCGCTGTTCCGATGGCAGGAGCCAGGTGCTTATCCTGGTCTCCCATGGGGTGCAGGACCCAAGCACTTGGGCCATCCTCCACTGCACTCCCTGGCCACAGCAGAGAGCTGGCCTGGAAGAGGGGCAACCGGGACAGGATCGGTGCCCCGACCGGGACTAGAACCCGGTGTGCCGGCGCCGCAAGGCGGAGGATTAGCCTAGTGAGCTGCGGCGCCGGCCAACTTAATCATTTTAAATGTACAGTTCAGTGGTGTTAAGTATATTCATATTGTTGTGAAACTACTTTTAATTAATCCAGTGTATTTTTCATCTCATCATTAAAATTTTCATCACTAGAAGCCTGATTTACATTTTTATCCATATCATCTGTGACTTCATGGTATAGAGAACAGTTATAATAAGTGTTTTTAATATTTATGGCTGCTAATTCTAACTTCCAGGTTCTTTCCAGTTGATTGACTTTCTGCTTCATTAAACACATTTGCCTTTTTACGTGTTTGGTAATCTTTGATTGGATGCTGGGTTATTATAAATGTTCTTGTTTGATGCTGAATATATTTGTATTTCTAAAAATATTCTTGGATATCCTTCTGAAATGCAGTTAAGTTACTTGGAAATAGTTTTATTCTTTCATATTTTATTTTTCAAAAGTGTTCAGCTGTCCTAGAGCATTTTTTAGGCTAGGATTAAGTATTTCTCACTGCTGAGACAAGACACTTTACCAAATGCTTTATGATTTAGGTTTTCCAGTCTGACCGGGAACACGCAGTATTCTTAGTCCTGTGTAAGCATCAACTGGGTGGGTCTTTCCCAGAAGCAATCTTAAGTATGCTGTCCTGTGAACTCAAGGCTGTTGCTTTCCCCAGAGTCCTAATTTCTCTTTCTCTCCTCAGGAGGCGTCCCATACTATCCTTGTTTCCTTTTTGCTATCCTGTGGCCTGGAAACTCTGTGTAAAAGGGTGTGAGCTGAGGTAATCGTAGGGCTTACCTCGTTTGATTCCTATCTTTTCTTGTTCAGTGTTCTTTCTTGCCTGATATTCAGAAATTTGAAATCTGTTATTTCATTATTTTGTCCAATTGTTTTGATTATTTCAGGCAAGAGTAAATTTGTGCCTGTTACTCCATCTTGACCATAACCAGAAGGTTTTGACCATAAACAGGAGTTTGTGTTATGAGCTTAGAGTTGTTTGGACTCTGTATTGTGTATTGTATTCTTATAAATGGTGTTTGTGAGAAGAAAACAGTTGTAATGGTGTAAAATTGAGGTCAGATGTAGAGAATATCACCAAGAATTTCTGGTGACAAAAGTTAAATATAAGATATAAATGAAAGAATAAATATAAGAATAAATGAAAGAAATATAAGATACAAATGAGCAAAATACAGTTTTCTCAGGACGCAAAGCAAATTCAGGACTTGGGCTTCAATGATATCCTATGTCAGCCCAATGGTATGACCACAGGCCAGGAACCTGTAGCAGAAGAGACACACAGGGGCCAGCACTGTGGCATAACAGGTAAAGCCGCCACCTGCAATGCCGATATCCCATATGGGTGCTGGTTCAAGTCCCAGCTGCTCCACTTCTGATCTAGCTCTCTGCTGTGGCCTGGGAAAGCAGTAGAAGATGGCTCAAGTTCTTGGGCCCCTGTACCCATGTGGGAGTCCCGGAAGAAGCTCCTGGCTCTTGGCTTCAGATTGGCTCAGCTCGACTGTTGCGGCCAACTGGGGAGTAAACCAGAGGATGGAAGACCTCTCTCTCTCTCTCTCTCTCTCTCTCTCTCTGTAAGTCTGACTTTCAAATAAATAAATGTCTTAAAAAAAAAAACAAAAAAACAAACAAAAAAAAAAAAACAAAAAAAAAAACCAAGGAAGAGACACACAGAGGGCCTTGAGGAGTCTATACAGAAGGTGTCTGGTTCCAGGGTCCTGCTCCTTTGCAGGAGGATCACAGCAGAGTCCTGATGATCTGGATTCTCCAACCCATGGAAGCCTTTCTCCTTATATAAAGGAACTTCTAAGATAAAAGCAAGCTAACTTTATAAACATACAGAGGCAAGAGAAAACATTTCAATTCTTAAATAGCATCTCCTTAGGCAAAATGATTGCACGATTTTTATTATCCATCGGTTGTTCTTAAGATATCAGAAGTGGGAATAGCCTTTGGATTGGTTGGTTTCTTAAAGTGGGGGGCGGGGATACAAGTGCTGTGAGTTTCTGAATGAAGAAGGAAGTATGCTATGAGTCTTGTGACGTTCTCAGTTGAAGCTGGAAGTTGTTCTTCTAGCTTTCAGTTTTGTGTGATTGATGGAGGTGGTTGCTCTGGTCCTAACTGGTTAATATGTGGTAAGGCTTACATAATGTCAGCTATCATTATATACGCAGACAGCAAAAACTAGTTCACTAGACTGTAATCTGTGCACTCATGGCAATGCACATTTTTTATAGCTTGCCCCAAATGTTCCTTACTGTACTATTCTGAGTTTAGTTGACTACGTGTTGCAACATGGTACTTTTCTTTTCAATAGCTTTTCTTTATGTTGTTTATTTTCTGCTTGGCAAATAGATTTGATGACAGGGTTCAGGAGAAGTAAAGAAATCTCATGCTGGGCATTAAAATGCGATTTTTATATTAACTAGGGGAGTCTTCAAAGAAAGAGTTGTAAAAAGAGGCAGTTGGGGACTGGTGGCCATCTATTTTGAAGTACACTCTACTCACAACTGCAACCTGGGGAGAATGACTGGAAATTTAACAAATGGGGCTAGGAAAAACATGTTCCTTAGTCATGTCATGTGAATATTTGAGAAAAAGAGAGAGAGTACCAACTTGGAATACTGAGGATCATCTCGACAGAGACTGTTTTAGTGATGCTGGCCATAGCTAATGCAGTTAACACTGCCATTTCTGAATGCATAGACTGTCTATGAAACCGAGCATACCCACATGACCCAATCAGTGATTTTGATCCCTAAACTCTGGCTTAAGACAAAATAGGCTGGATTACAGTAGAGATAAATTACCCCCAATTCTCTGCAGTTGAGCATGATGAAGATTTATTTCTTGAGTGCTTATGGAAGGTACACACTGATTGTCCTGGGAACTTCTAACCACATGGTGACGAAGTGACCAAGGCACAGTCCTGTGCGCTCCGGAATACATGAACCCCTTCAGAGACTGCCTTAGCCTGGAGGTGCTGCATGTTAGCCCCTGCTCACATTTTAGTGGACAGGAATACTTACGTCACTGCCCAACTGCAAGGGAGCTACGTAGCGTCCTCTGAGAGCAGACAAGGGAAGGAGGCCTTGCTGTTGGAGAGCGCTGGGAGCTGACTGCTCCTTCAGAGTTGTTACATAAACAGTCCCATGCCTGCCTCGCCCTCAGATTGGCCTGGCTAACACCCAGTGCCCTTTCTGGCTTCAGATTAAATAATTATTTACTTCATGTTTACCTCTTTCATTAAACTGTAAAATCTATGTTACTTTTTCTTTCTTGTGTCCCTAACACATAGAGAGCCTGGTAGCTAATTGGGCAGATATGAGTAATAAACAGCTCTTTTTCCATCTTGCCAATAATTTCTGTCTTGCTGGCTATAGAAGCATTCAAAAGTTATGCACAGCCTGCTTTCACAGGTGGCAAATAAGAAGCTGGAAGATACGTCCATGTCTATAGAGCTCAGTGCTATTGCATGCCAGCAGCTATTCCAGTGTCTGGGATTTGGTTATTGTCTCATTTGTTCATGGCATATCATTCCACCCAATAATATTGTTAATTATTAGAGTATTCCGCCATAAAAAAAAAGATATCCTGCCATTTGCAGCAAAGTGGACAGAACTGGAAGACATCATGTTAAGTGAGATAAGCCAGACAGAAAAACAAACACTGCACATTCTCCCTCATGTGTGGGAGCAAAAACCAACCAACCAACCAACCTGAATCTGAACACTGAATGGTGATTACTGGAAACTGAAGCAGGGTGGGGGTGAGGGTGGAGTGAAGGGAGTTTGGATATAAAGAAAAATAGGAGAAACTGGCTATGATGATTAATTGTGACATTTCACACTAGTATGAAATGTTAATAATAGAGGAAGCTGAATGTGAAATATATGGGAACTCTTTGTACTACTTCACAACTTTTGTAAATTTGAAACTTCTGTAATTAAAAAGTTTATTTAAAACATTAAAAATATAAATGTGAAAAAATTATTTAAAATTTTCTTCATCTTCTTCCTGACTCTGAATGTAATATGTATATATCATAAAAATTAAGAAAACACATTCAATATGCAGAAGTATTAATGCCAATGATCAAAAACTATTATATAACATTTTGGCATATCTTCTTCAGGATTTGTGGTCAAACTTGTATCAAGAGACATATCGTTAAATAGTTGAACTCAAAGAGCAAAACAGATTGTTAGCTTGCATTTCTCAATATTTTCCAATTTCACTTTTCATGAAAGTTTTTTAAAATAGCATTTTAAATGGTACATAATTTTCCTTTCTGTATTTATTTATTTATTAAAGATTTATTCAGTTATTTGAAAGGCAGAGTTACACAGAGAGAGGAAGATACAGAGAGAGTGAGAGAGATCTTACATCTGCTGGTTCACTTCCCAGGTAGCTATAATGGCCAGTGCTGAGCCAGGCCAAAGCCAGGAGTCAGAAGCTTTATCCAGGTCTCCCATGTGGATGCAGGGGCCCAAGCACTTGGGCCATCTTCCACTGCTTTCCTAGGTGTATTAGCAAGGAGCTGGATTGGAAATGGAGCATCTGGGACTCAAACCAGTGCCCGTATGGGATACCAGCCTTGTAGGCAGCAGCTTAACCCACTACACCACAATACAGGTTCCTCCTTTCTATATTTAAACCATAACTCTTTTTTAATTTATTATTATTTTTTTAAATTTGTTATTTTTATTATTCATTTATTTTTTTGACAGAGTGGATAGTGAGAGAGAGAGAGACAGAGAGAAAGGTCTTCCTTTTTGCCGTTGGTTCACCCTCCAATGGCCGCCGCGGTTGGCGTGCTGCGGCCAGCGCACCGCGCTGATCCGATGGCAGGAGCCAGGTACTTATCCTGGTCTCCCATGGGGTGCAGGGCCCAAGCACTTGGGCCATCCTCCACTGCACTCCCTGGCCACAGCAGAGAGCTGGCCTGGAAGAGGGGCAACCGGGACAGAATCCGGTGCCCTGACCAGGACTAGAACCCTGGTGTGCCGGCACCGCAAGGCGGAAGATTAGCCTAGTGAGCCGCGGCGCTGGCCTAAACCATAACTCTTTAATAGTGGACTTTTAGACTATTTCCAAAAGCTTTGGACTATCTAAAAAGTTGCTAAAATACTGTTATGCATAAATATTTTTCTGTATTTTGGACTATTTTCTTAGGATAGACTCATAGAAGGAAAACATAATCAGTATGTTTGAGCATTTCCGTAAGGGATCTTCAAAAATTTCGTGGAAATGTGCATTATGAATAGGTTTCAAAAATTTTTGTAAGATAGTTTGTTTATTTTCACTGGATGTTAAAGGCAGAAACACACACATGCACATGGTTCCTCCATCTGCTGGTTCACTCCCCAAACATCTGTAACAGCCACAGCAAGGCCAGGCTGAAGTCAAGAGTCTTCTACATAGGAGGCAGGTACCCAAGTACTAGAGTCATTATCACCTGCCTTCCAGGGTGTGTGTTAGCAGGAAGCTGGGATTTTAAGTAGAGCTGGGACGTGAACCCCGGGCACCCAGTCTGGGATATGGGTATTTCAAGTGGTGTCTTAATGTTACACTGCCAAACTCCAGATTTCTAACTTTTTTTCACCAAAATAAACTTACCTTTTAATTCTGTCTTCACTAACTTTTTGAAGTACCTTCATGTGGTCAAAGGGACACTTAAATTAGTCAAAAGTTTGAAACAAAAGCTTAGGAATCATCCAATCTGCTTGCTGTCTTCCCAGTCAGAATTATGGTGTGTGAGTTTGAGGGGCATTCAATTCTTGATCTTTTTCTCTAACATCAAAAAATATTAAAAAGTAATGCCTGTATGATCAGTAGTATCTTATCAGCTGGGACAGTAATAATATGCTCAGCATTTCCACTGTCTTGTACAACAGATTCTTACCATTCAAGAGAGAAAGATCCGAACCCATCTGGAATCCTTCAAGTTGCAAAGCAACTTTAACATACAGTCTCCCCCATAAATTCCCATATTTGCATTGAATTGAATTGAATTGAAGCCTTTTTTTTGATCACTCTTTCTTGCTGAATCACTCAGATAATATATCTGTATCTATATGTATCTAGTCACTGTTCAATTAAACATTCCACTCTTTCATTTATTCACAACTTTTTTTCTAATAATGATCACCTTCTTACTTTATTGATAGCTTTAATGATCACTTTTTTTTTTTCACTTTTTCCAACAATACTTGTAGCTGGCTTGCTTTGGGGATCCATGTTCAATAAATAAGCAAAATTTTTTGTTTTTTGTTTTATTTTTTTACTCAATGTGATTTTCACTAATGAGAAAGGAACCAGAAATCCTGTACAAGATGTAGCTATTGGACAAGGGATCAGACACCAGCTGAATGACTGTCTCAGGGACCATCCTCAAATAGTTACTAATCCAAAATGACAATCTACTGCACATGTCAAGGACTTCCAGTGATTATGTGTGAATGCGTAACCATGTACATTAAGTCTGTACATTCCAAGGACCTGCTGTGATTTTTTTCAAAGCACATTGATAAGCGGGACAGCTGTAATTATCTCTTTTGTTTAGAGAAGGAAGAGAAAGGCCGGTAAGTAGGTGAGTGCCTTGGCCAAGGTCATATTTTCCATATGTCGTGCTGCGGCAATGAGTTTCAGATTCAAGAATAGAACATATTACAAACAGAATCTTCATCACATACATGAGCAGATGGAATGGAGCTGAGTAAGACATTATTTCTGAGACAATGAGATGTAAATATAGGTGGAAACAAGAGTAGACAAGAGAATAGAAAATAAAATTATCATACAGAACAATCCTTACAGAATAATGACTGCACAAGAGATGACCTCAATTCGCTCATGAAGAGAAGGGAAATTAAACTGGTATTTTTGCCATATGCTGGCCTGAAGACACGTGGAGGAAATAGCCAATTCAAGTTGCAAACGTGTTGCAGGAACTGACAGCACAATTTATTTTCCCATCAATTCCCACTCCTGCCCTCACCTTCTCTGCACGAGGGACATGGTAATGTAGATAGCTTAAATATGTCTGTCATAGTTAACAACAGAATATTACACTCAACAGTGGCGTACAAAGGGAAAGAGATTTCTTTATTTTTTTAAGATTTATTTATTTATTTGAAATGCAGAGTTACAGAGAGGCAGAGGCAGAGAGAGAAGGAGAAAGATCTTCCATTTGCTGGGTCACTCCCCATATGGGCCCAACAGCTGGACTGATCTGAAGCCAGGAGCTTCTCCCTGGTCTCCCACATGGGTGCAGGTGCCCAAGCACTTGGGCCATCTTCTACTGCTTTCCGAGGCCACTGCAGAGAGCTGGATCGGAAATGGAGCAGTCATTTATTGAACTGGCACCCATATGGGATGCCGGCATGGCAGGTGGCAACTGTACCCACTATACCACAGCACTGGTCCCAAGGAAAGAGGTTTCTGCTAGAATCTAGATTCTATTACCTGTAGAACTGTAAAATTATAAATAGTATGCCAGATAGGAGTTAAAGATACTTACTATTTAGAATGTAATACACACATTTGTCTGATCAAATATGAATGTTATAATTGGACAAACTTCTCTATTTTCTAATTCAAGGTTTATATTCAAATACGTCTTTTCTGTTTTTAGAAGTTTTTATTTAGAAGGCAGAGTTGGGGAGAGAGAGGGAGAGAGATATTGAGATCTTCCATCTGCTGTCTCCTGCTTCAATTGCCACAACAACCAGGGATGGACCTGGCCAAAGCCAGGAGCCATGAACCCCATCTTGGTTTCCCACATACGTGACAGGGCCCCAAGGACGTGGGCCACCTTCTGCTGCCTTCCTAGATGCTTTAGCAGGGAGCTGGATCTGAAGCAGAGCATCTAGAACCTGAACCAGTACCCTGATGGTATGCTGCCACTGCAAGTATGTGCTCAGTGCCAGCCCCTGAAATGCATGACTTCTGAGTGATATATACAGTAATGCAAATTTTGTTCTATTCATTTTGATTCTTGAGCCCAAAACTAATTGTGTTCCTAGACCTAAAATATGAATTCCTTTATTACTGACATTACATTAACCATAACTTTCAATTTTTAGGTATATGAAATAGCATCCCATGAGGAGTCTTTCTAAAAACTAAGAGTTTGTAGGGTTAAATTTGGAGTAAGAAGACTTTAATTTTAATCCTTTCTCTCCAACAATAGAGCCTCTGAACCTCTGTTTCTCCATCTGTGAAAGGGGTGTACAATGATATCTATTGGTCCTGTCTCCAGAATGATATGAAGATCGAGTAAGGTAATGTTCAGGGAATACAGATGTGAGATACTGTACCAATATTGTTTCAGTTATTAATGGTTATAGGATAGCCCTCTGTCTCTTCAGGCTGCTTGAGGCATGAGAATGTATGAATGGTTAGATTCTGGCACAGGGAAAAAGGGTAGGCTCTTTTCCTGAGAACTGCCCCAAGCAAGCCAGAATTCCTAATGACTCTTTATTTTTCAAGATTTATTCATTATTTATTTACTTTAAAGATTTACTTATTTATTTATTTATTTTAAAGAGTTACAGAGAGAAGGAGAAACAAAGAGAGATCTTCCATTTTCTGATAAACTCCTCAGATGGCTGATATGACCAGGGCAGGGCCAGGCTGAAGTCAGTAGCCAGAAGCTTCATCTGGGTTTCCCATATGGGTGGCAGTCTCCCAAACATTTGGGTCATCCTTTGAAGCTTTCCCAGGCCATGAACAGGGAGCTTGACTGGAAGTGGAGCAGCAAAGACATGAACAGGCACCCATATGGGATGCTGGTATTGCTACATCGCAACGCTAATCCCCTATTATTTTTTTAAACTATTTTATTTTACTTAGAAACTTTTATTTAAGATATACAAACTTCATGCATTTCATATGTACAAGTTTAGGAACATAGTGATTCTTCCCACCTTACTTTCCCTCACATCCACACTCCTACCCTTCCTCCTCGCTCTCCTATTCCTATTTTTATTTTTTACAAAGATCTATTTTCAGTTAACTTTATACTGATAAGATTAACCCTACACTAAGTAAAGAGTTCAACAAATAGTATGAAGAAAAGAAAAAGGGACTGCTGTTCAAAATCATTACATCTCAAAGTGTCAATTTTGCTTCAATCGATTATCTTTCAGGTACACTGTTAATCACCACATATCAGGGAGAACATATAGACTTTGTCTTTTGGGGACTGGCTTATTTCACTAAGTATAATTGTTGCCAGTTGCATCAATTTTGTTGCAAATGTAGGAATTTCATTTATTTTACCACTGTGTAGTATTCCATAGTGTACATATACCATAAAATTTCTTTATCCAGTCTTCAGTTGATGGACATCTGGGTTGTTTTCATATGTTAGCTATTGTGAATAGAGCTGCAATAAACATGGGGGTACAGGTCACTATTTCAGTTGCTGATTTCTTTTTGTTTGGTAAAGTCCCAGGAATGGGATGGCTGGGTTACATGGTAGGTCTATACTCAGGTATCTGAGGTATTTCCGTACTATCTTCTACAGTGGCTGCCCCAGTTTACATTCCCACCAACAGTGGATTAGGGTACCTTTTTCCCCACATCCTCACCAGCATTTGTTGTTTGTTGATTGCTGTATGAAAGCCATTCTAATGGGTAAGGTGAAACTTCATTGTGGTTTTGATTTGCATTTCCCTGATAGCTAGTGATCTTAAGCATTTTGTCATGTGTCTGTTGCCCATTTATTATCCTCTCTTGGAAAATGTCTATTCAAATCCTTTGCCCATTTCTTTTTTTTTAAAACTTTTATTTAATGAATATAAATTTCCAAAGTACAGCTTATGGATTACAATGGCTTCCCCCCACCATAACTGCCCTCCCACCCGCAACCCTCCCCTTTCCCGCTCCCTTTCCCCTTCCATTCACATCAAGATTCATTTTCAATTCTCTTTATATACAGAAGATCAATTTAGTATATATTAAGTAAAGATTTCAACAGTTTGCCCCCACATTGCAACATAAAGTGAAAAATACTGTTTGAGTACTAGTTATAGCATTAAATCACAATGTACAGCACATTAAGGACAGAGATCCTACATGATATTTTTAAAAATTGATTAATTTTCTATGCAATTTCCAATTTAAAACCAAGTTTTTTTTTTCATTTTCAATGATCTTTATATACAGAAGATCGATTAGTATATACTAAGTAAAGATTTCATCAGTTTGTACCCACACAGAAACACAAACTGTAAAATACTGTTTCAGTACTAGTTATAGCATTACTTCACATTGGACAACACATGAAGGACAGATCCCACATGAGACGTAAGTACACAATGACTCCTGTTGTTGATTTAACAATTTGACACTCTTGTTTATGGCATCAGTAATCTCCCTAAGCTCTAGTCATGAGTTACCAAGGCTATGGAAGCCTTTTGAGTTCACTGACTTTGATCTTATTCTGATAGGGTCATAGTCAAAGTGGAAGTTTTCTCCTCCCTTCAGAGAAAGGTATCTCCTTCTTTGATGGCCCCGTTCTTTCCACTGGCATCTCAGTCGCAGAGATCTTTCATTTAGGTCCTTTTTTTTTTTTTGGCCAGAGTGTCTTGGCTTTCCATGCCTACAATACTCTCATGGGCTCTTCAGCCGCATATGAATGCCTTAAGGGCTGATTCTGAGGCCAGAGTGCTATTTAGGACATCTGCCATTCTATGAGTCTGCTGTGTATCCCGCTTCCCATGTTGGATCATTCTTTCCCTTTTTTATTCTATCAGTTAGTATTCGCAGACACTAGCCTTGTTGGTGTGATCCCTTTGACTCTTAGACCCATCAGTGTGATCAATTGTGAACTGAAATTGATCACTTGGACTAGTGAGATGGCATTGGTACATGCCACCTTGATGGGATTGTATTGGAATCCCCTGGCACATTTCTAACTCCACCATTTGGAGCAAGTACGATTGAGCATGTCCCAAATTGTACATCTCCTCCCTCTCTTATTCCCACTCTTATATTTAACAGGGATCACTTTTCAGTTAAATTTAAACACCTAAGAATAATTGTGTGTTAATTACAGAATTCAACCAATAGTACTAGAACAAAATAATACTAAAATGGATGAAGTATTACAGTGTACATCAACAATCAGGACAAGAGCTGATCAAGTCACTGTTTCTCATAGGGCCCATTTCACTTCAACAGGTTTCCCCTTTGGTGTTCAGTTAGTTGTCACCTATCAGGGAAAACAAATGATATTTGTCTCTTTGGGATTGGCTTAATTCACTCAGCATGATGTTTTCCAGATTCCTCCATCTTGTTGCAAATGACCGGATTTCATTGTTTTTGACTGCTGTATAGTATTCTATAGAGTACATGTCCCATAATTTCTTTATCCAGTCTACTGTTGATGCTTTGCCCATTTCTTAACCAGATTGTTTTGTTGTTGTTGAGTTTCCTGAAGTCTTTATAGATTTTGGATATTAATCCTTTATCAGTTGTATAGTTTGCAAATATTTTCTCCCATTCTGTCAGTTGCCTCTTCACTTTGCTGAGTGTTTCTTTTACCATACAGAAGCTTCTCAGCTTGATGTGATTCCATTTGTCAATTTTGGCTTTGATTGTCTATGCGTCTGGATTTTCTAAGAAATCTTTGCCTATGCAAATGTCTTGTAGGGTTTCCCCAATGTTCTCTAGTAATTTGATGGTATTGGGTCGTAGATTTTAGTCTTTGATCCATTTTGAGTGGATTTTTGTGTAAGGTGTAATGTAAGGGTCTTGTTTCATACTTTGCTATGAAGATCGAGTTTTCCCAATACTATTTGTTAAAGAGACTGTCCTTAATTCAGGAATTAATTTTAGCTCCCTTGTCAAAGAGCATTGGTTGTAGATATGTGGATTAATTTCTGGATTTTCTATTCTGTTCCATTGTCTATACATCTATTTTTTTTTTTTTACTAGTACCAGGCTGTTGTGATTATAATTACCTTGTAGTATGTCTTGAAATCTGGTATTGTGATGCCTCCAGCTTTGTTTTTGTTGTATAAGATTGCTTTAGCTATTCAAGATCTCTTGTGTTTCCATATGAATTGTAGCATTTCTAGATCTGAGAGGAATGTCCTTTGTATTTTTATTGGGATCACATTGAATCTGTAAATTGCTTTCTGTAGTATGGACATTTTTATAATATTGATTCTTCCAATCCATGAACGTGAAAGATTTTTCCATATCTTGTGTCTTGTTCTATTTCTTTCTTTACTGTTTTGTAATTTTCTTTGTAGAGAAACTCCCTATTATTTTATTTTTGAAATGCAGATTGACTGAGTGGGGGCAGGGGTGGGGGGAAGACAAAAAAAAAGAAATGTTCCACATGTGGTTTCACTTCTTAAATGCCCACAATGGCCAAGGCTAGGCCAGGCTGAAGCCAGGATCCAGGAACTCCATTCAGGTCTCCCATGTGGGTGGCAGGGACCCAAACACTGAGGCCATCATCTGCTGCCTTCCAGGATGCACATTAGCAGGAAGCTGGATCAAAAGCAGAGTCGCTGGGATGCAAACCAGCACTTTGATATATGGGATGCAGGTGTCTCAAAAGGCGACTTAACACACTGCATCACAATACTCCCTCCTCACTGTGTCTTGAAGAATGCTTTACCACTGGTCTGTGGTGAAACAGAATAGCCATACATACAAATTACATGAAATAAGTACATTCCTTACAGAGGCCGGAGCAGACAACAGCCTAGAATTCAGGGCATGCCAGCCCCTCAAGGCTCAGGAAGGCTGTCCAGGGTAGATGGGACTTCTCTGCATGTATCCCACTTGCACTACAGCTGAGGAACCTGGGAAAGCAGCCTGCCTTGAGAATTATATCTCAGGCTGCCCGATTTGCTGGGCCAACACATTGAAGAGCAGCCCGGTTCAAGGAGGGGAGAGGGAAGAGAGCCTGGCTTGTTAGTTCAGCCAGTTCCTCCTTACTTCATGTTGCACACCAAGTGTACTCTAGTTGTTCTTGAGAATCGAATGTGAGAGAGCAGGGACAATGGAGTTGATGCAGGGCCCCTGAGAGGACTGACCTGCCATAAATTAATGAATAAAAGAAAGGTGGAAGTAGGAAATATGACTTGGCCTCATATAAATGTTATCATCTAGCTCAACTCACATGCACCTCTTCCTGTTAGTTAATGGATGCATTCATTCATTCATTCAATATTTATTAACACCTACTGTGTACCAGTTTTACTTTCCTTTTAGTCTTCCTCATCTGACAGCACTGCTTTCTTTTTGTTGTTGTTGTCTCCAGTGAGGTTATGCATTCCTTAGAGCTAGAGATATAGCTGAAAATTAATTATTTATTCAGTTTATTTGAAAGGCAGACAGAGAGATCTCCTATTTGCTGGTTCAGTCCTCAAATGCCCACAACAGCCAGCTTGGGCCAGGGTGAAGCTAGGATCCAGAACTCAATCTGGGTCTTCTACATGGTGGCAGAGCCCCAACTACTGAAGTCATCACCTGCTGCCTCCAGGGTGTGCATTAGTGGGAAGCTGGATTCAGGAGCAGAGCCAGGACTTGAACCCAGGCCTTCTGATATGGGATGCAGGTGTCCCAAGTGACATTTTAACCACTGCACCAAATTCCCACACCTGGAATTAGATCTATTTTATTCTATTCTGTCCTCTGTAATGTTTAACAGAGAGCTAGAAAAATTTGAGAGGTCATTAAATATTTACTGAGTTTTTCTTTAAGAGCCATACAATATTTTTACAGCTTGATGATTTGTATTAGTCAGTTTTTCATTACTACAAAGAAATAGGAACTAAATTTTGGTAGAACAGTAAAAAACAATGGAGATGTGTTAGTTTTTATGTGTTTGAATTAACTTTATAAAAAGTTAATTTAGCTTAGAGTTTTGGAAGTTCAAGTCTGAGAACAGCAGCCCCATTGGTTTGGCCTCTGATAAGGGCAGTGATGGTGATGGCAGAATGGATGCTAGGGATAGATCCCACCACAAGCTTGGTAGCAGAGAATGTGGCTTGGCCCAGCTTGGCTTTTGTAACTCCCAAGAATGACTTTCCTAGGGCAGCCCCCTGGTGATGCAAGCACCTCCCATTAGGCCCACCCCCTAAACACCATAATTGAATTGAGTTTCTACGCTCTTCACACTACTAACTTGTGACTTTGGTTTTAAAGTCCTGCACAAATTGAGGAGCCAAATCACATCCAAACCATAGCATGATTTGAAAAAACAATTCTATTGCAGGTTGGATTCCTGTGGGAGCGGCGCCAGAGATGGAGTTGACTGGGAGTTGACTGGAACAGGGTCTTGGCAGCAATGCCTATGGAATCAAGAGGGTGGGAAAAGACCGGGCAGAAGAAGATGGACTGCAATGCAGTCTCAATGAAGTCCTCAGACCACCTCTTGGGAAGCTCTGAGGCTGGGTTGCCTTTCCAAGGGAGCCGCAGCTTAATGCAGACCCTGATCAGCCCCTGGAGGCAGGCTGACTTGGGAAAGGGTGTGTTCTGGAGCTCAGTGATGAGGAAAGCGTCAGCTGAGGGCCTTCAGGGGGTAGAATTCCCAGCAGTGAGGGAGCAGGTTCTTCGGTCCTGAAGGCATGCGTAGGCATTTGTTATGCGCTAATACCTGAGTGGGAGGATGCCGGGAGCCTTCTCTTAGGAGGAAAACTGTGAATTGTAATACTGACACATTATATTGGTTACTGAAAAGGTCATTTTTAAAGTCATTTACAAGTGTAGGGAAAATTTATACCTAAACTAATATTTTGGTAGAACAGTGAAAAATTATCAAGCAAAAAACTGTGGAGATGAAATTTGTGTTAGTTTTAGTATGTGCTTGCATTAGCCAAGATGGTTTTGTTTCATCTGATTGAGCCCAGCTCAAATTAGTCTGGGAACAGATTTTATTGTTTTCATGTGACCAAACTTGGGGAAAGGTCAGATTGCTACTGGACCGCAGGGACTCAGATGGTAACGGATAACTTGGTTGTCTCTGCTTCTGTTTTGTATTGTTTTTTCCTCCCATACTAGCTTCTTCCACACAGCTGGAAACATCACAGAGGGACTGGAAGTTGGTCTCTCTGTTGTTAAGTTAGAAATTCCTAGAGAAAGGTTTTTATTGGGTCAGGTGTTATCCAAGAACCACTCAGCTTCAGCCAGTAAGAGAAACTGTGACAGTTGCCTCAATGAGGTCTGTCTGGGCACCCCTCAGTGATCACTGTAGCTTGGGAAACAGGGTCATGTAAAATTGTGGGGGTGGACCAACATCATAGAAGTAGCAAAAGGGGGAGATATTGTAGAAAAATGTGGCAAGCAGTTTGTGGACAGAACAAAAGATGCCCAATGCAATGTATTAGGTTTCTCTTATCTCCTTTGTTTGAATCTTGCCAGACTGATTTTTTATTCCTTTTGGCCTTGGCACATGGACTAGTACATTTTATCATGGAAGTAGACCATGCAGCTATCAGGAATTTGTTCATAAATATTAGGTTCTGTTCATTTTGCACTGAGATTAATCACCTGCCAACATGTGTTTGATTTCCTTGGTTCAGAGAAATTATTTATTAATCATATTAACAAGGGGATTTTCGAAGGGATAGAAATGAAGACATAATGACTGTATACTTCTCTTTAAGAAGACATTCATTTATATTAACAAATGTCATGTTGTAGAAGACTTTTCAACTTTTATCAGATAAACCCATTTTGAGTGATTGATAATATAATATTGTAGGCTATACATCTTTATTATGTGAAGAAGACATGAAAATATAAGAACTTTAAAAATAATCCCTTTTAGCTCTAGCTAAAAATTTATTCTTTGAGGCAAAAATTTCAGAAAGGGTTTACCTAGGCTGAAAATTTTTTTGTGATGAGGTTGCCATTCTCATATGCACTCCACTCCCAGGTGATCAGTTTAAGTCAGTTGTAGTAATTCCTTCCCTTGGTAAATATCAATCCCAGTGCATGGTTGGTTCAGAAATTGGTGTATGCCATGATTATAAAGAAAGGGATGCTTCTATAGTTTTCCCTACACGTCACGTGAGCTCTGCCAATGGCATCTGTCATCAGTCCATGGTGTGGCCATCACTGAGGATGAGGTGAAAAGAGCTTGAGTCCCTGTTGTCACATTGAGTCAGTGAATTAACCTTGGCACCTGCCTTCCATTGCCTTACAACTGACAATATATCTCCATATGGTTTAAGCCAGAATCAGGATCTGGTACTCACATCTGAAAATTTCTTTGTAGACATAATTGCAAAGTAGTAGAGAGAAGTTTATTACCAAGTAGCTGCATTACTATGTAATCAATATAAATAAAGGTATTTGTAGTGTCACCAGGGTGCCATCATGTAAGGAGACAAAATGAGAAGATTTCTGAAAGATGATACTTGAAGTAGATATTTTTAAAAAGATTTTATTCTAAAGACAGAATAAAAGAAGGAGAGGGAGGGAGAGAGGGAGAGAAGAAGAGGGAGAGAGAGAGAGAGAAAGAGAGAGAGAGAGAGAGAGAGAATATGAACGAGCTCAATCTTCCATCCATTCCCTAAATGTCCAGAATACATAGGACTGGACCAGGTCAAAGCCAGGAGCCTGGGACACCATCTGGGTTTCCTACATGTGTGGCAAGACACAAGTACTTGGACTGTCTTCTGCTGCTTTGTCAGGCATATGAACAGGGAGCTGGATTGTAAGCAGAATAGCTGGGACTCGAACAGGCACTCAGATATGGGATGCCTATGTTACAAGCAGTGGTTTAATTGGGTGCACTACAATGCCAGCCCTTTGGGGTAGGTATTGAAGGGCACTTCAACAAGGGTATGAATATGAGGAGAGACTTTCAGGTGGACAGAACAACAAATATAAATGCAGAGAGGAATTATATAGTTGTTCTCAAAATCACTCAAGTCAGCAAATTAAGAAAGGTCTCAGAAGAATGATGGGTCTGTGGGTACTGAATCAGGAAAAGTAGAAAGTTACTGAAGACACACATGTTTTCTGTCTCCCTCTGTCTTTATTTGGGGTTAGGTGGTCCCTTAGTCTTGCTTTGTTCAGATCAAGTGGTCCAGTCTCCTACTGACTTCTACAAGTTAGTCTGTCTGCTCTATAATGTGAGTATATAGAAGTGGGTTTTGTGATGCAGCGGGTTAAGCCACTGCTCGGGACTGCCACATCACATATCAGAGTGCCTGATTGAGTCTTGGCTACTCTACTACTTTTTGTTTCTTTTTTTATTCCCACTCTTATTTTTTTTTTTTTGACAGGCAGAGTGGATAGTGAGAGAGAGAGACAGAGAGAAAGGTCTTCCTTTTTGCCGTTGGTTCACCCTCCAATGGCCGCCGCGGTAGGCGTGCTGCGGCTGGTGCACCGCGCTGATCCGATGGCAAGAGCCAGGTGCTTATCTGGTCTCCCATGGGGTGCAGGGCCCAAGGACTTGAGCCATCCTCCACTGCCTTCCCGGGCCATAGCAGAGAGCTGGCCTGGAAGAGGGGCAACCAGGATAGAATCCGGCGCCCTGACCGGGACTAGAACCCGATGTGCCGGCACCACAAGGCAGAGGATTAGCCTGTTAAGCCACAGCGCCGGCCTTCCCACTCTTATTTTTTACTGAGATTATTTTCAGTTGACTTTATACACATATGATTAACAGTATGTTAAGTAAACAGTTCAACAAGTAGTATGAAGAAGAAAGAAAAAAAATCTGTTCAACAGTCAGACAAGGGCTGTTCAAGTCTGCTTCTCGAAGTGTCAATTTCATATCTATAGATTTCCTTTTAGGTGCTCTATTAGTTCTCAAAGATCAAGGAGAACATATGGTATTTGTCCCTTTGGGACTGGCTTATTTCATTAAGTATGATGTTTTCCAGATTCATACATTTTGTTGCAAATGACTGGATTTCATTTTTTTTAACCACTGTGTAGTACTCTATAGAGTACATATCCCATAATTTCTTTATCCAGTCTTCAGCTGATGGGCATTTAAGTTGATTCCATGTCTTAGCTATTGTGAATTGAGCTGCAATACATGGGGGTGCAGAAAACTCTTATTTGCTGATTTCATTTCCCTTGGGTAAATTCCCAGGAGTGGGATGGCAGGATCATATGGTAGGTCTTTATTGAGATTTCTGAGGTACCTCCAAACTGTTTTCAATAGTGGTTTTACCAGTTTACATTCCCACCAACAATGGATTAGAGAACCTTTTTCCCCACATCCTCACCAGCATTTGTTGTTTGTTGATTTTGTATGAAAGCCATTCTAACTGGGGTGAGGTAAAACCTCATTGTGGTTTTGATTTGCATTTCCCTGATGGCTAGTGATCCTGAGCATTTTTTCATGTGTCTGTTGCCCATTTTGATTTCCTGTTTTGAAAAATGTCTGTTTAAGTCCTTTGCCCATTTCTTAACTGGGTTGTTTGTTTTGTTGTTGTGGATTTTCTTGATTTCTTTATATTTATGGTTATTAATCTTTTATCAGTTCCATAGTTTGCAAATACTTTCTCCCATTCTGTCATTTGTGTCTTCACTTTCCTGAGTGTTTCTTTTGCCAAACAGAAGCTTCTCGATTTGATGTAATCCTGTTCATTAATTTTGCTTTGATTACCTGTGCCTTTGGGGTCTTTTCCAAGAACTCTTTGCCTGTTGCCAATGTCTTGCATGGTTTCCCCAGTGTTCTCTAATAATCTGATGATATCAGGTTACAGATTTAGGTCTTTAATCCATTTTGAATGGATTTTTAGGTAAAGTGGAAAGTAAGGGCCCTGCTTCATACTTCTGCATGTGGAAATCCAATTTTTCGAGCACCATTTGTTGAAGAGACTGCCCTTGCTCCAGGAATTGATTTTAGCTCCTTGGTCAAATATAAGTTGGCTGTAGATGCTTGGATTGATTTCTGACAATTCTGTTCTGATCCATTGATATATCGATCTGGTTTTGTACAAGTACAAGGCTGTTGTGATTATAACTACCTTGTAGTATGCCTTAAAATCTGATATTGTGATGTCTCTGGCTTTGTTTTTGTTGCATAAGATTGCTTTAGCTATTCAACTATTCAAGGTCTTCTGCATTTCCGTGTGAGTTTCAGCATCATTTTTTCTATATCTGAGAAGAATATCTTTGGTATTTTTGTTGGTATCACATTGAATCTGCAAATTGCTTTTGGAAGAGTGGATATGTTGATCCTTTAATCCAAGAACAGGGAAGATTTTTCCATTTCTTTGTATCTTGTTCTATTTCTTTCTTTAATGTTTTGTAATTCTCACTGTAGAGGTCTTTGACATCCTTGGTTAAATTTATTCCAAGGTATTTGATGTTTTGTATTGTGAATGGGATTGATCTTTGAAGTTCTTTCTCAGTCATGGCATTATCTGTGTAAAAAAAAGCTGTTGATTTTTGTGTATTGATTTTATATCCTGCTACTTTACCAAACTCTTCAATGAGTTCCAATAGTCTCTTAGTGGAGTCTTTTGGATCCCCTATATGTAGAATCATGTTATCTGCAAAGAGGGATAGTTTGACTCTCTCTTTCCCAATTTGTATCCCTTTGATTTCTTTTTCTTGTCTAATGACTCTAGCTAAAACTTCCAGGACTTTATTGAATAGCAGTGGTGAGAGTGGGCATCCTTGTCTGGTTCCAGATCTCAGTGGGAATGCTTCCAGTTTCTCCCCATTCATGGGTTTGTCATAAATTGCCTTGATTGTGTTAATTAATGTTCCTTCTGTACCCAGTTTTTAGAGTTTTCATTATGAAAGGGTATTGTGTTTTATCAGATACTTTCTCTGCATCTATTGAGATAATCCTTTGGTTTTTGTTCTTCAGTTTGTTAATGTGATGTATCGCATTGATTGATTTGTGAATGTTGAATCATCCCTGCATATCAGGGATAAATCCCACTTGGTCTGGGTGAATGATCTTTCTGATGTGCTGTGGATTTGATTGGCCAGAATTTTGTTGAGGATTTTTGCATCTGTGTTCATCAGGTCAATTGGTCTGTAGTTCTCCTCTTTTGCGTCTTTTCCAGGTTTAGGAATTAAGGTGATGCTGGCTTCATACAAAGAATTTGGGAGGATTCCCTCTCTCTCAATTATTTTGAATAACTTGAGAAGAAATGGAGTTAGTTCTGCTGAATAGTAAAGCCATCTGGTCCTGGGCTTTTCTTTGTTGGGAAGGTCTTTATTACTGATTCAATTTCTATCTTGATAATGGGTCTGTTTAGGTTTTCTGTGTCTTCATGGCTCAATTTGGGTAGGTTGTATGTGTCCAGGAATCTATCCATTTCTTCTAGGTTTCCCAGTTTGTTGTCATACAGCTCTTTGTAGTAATTTCTGATGATTCTTTTTATTTCTGTGGTGTCTGTTGTTAAATTTCCTTTTTCATCTCTAATTTTATTGATTTGGGTCTTCTCCCTCTTTTTATTTACTTATTTTTTTTGTTGCTTGGGCCTTGGTGTGTCAATTTTGTTTATTTTTTAAAAAAATTAGCTTTTCATTTTGCTGAGCTTTTGCATTTTTTTGGTTTCAATTTTTTAATTTCCTCTCTAATTTTAATTATTTCTTTTCTCCTATTAGTTTTGGGTTTGGTTTGCTGTTTTTCTAGATCCTTGAGATGCATTGATAACTCATTTAATTGGTGCCTCTCCAATTTTTTGATATAGGAACCAATTGCTATAAACTTTCCTCTTCTTTTTTTAAAAATTTATTTATTTATTTGAAATTCAGAGTTACACACAGAGAGAGAAGTCTTCCATCCTCTGTTTCACACCCCAGCTAGCTGCAATGGTAGGAGCTGTGCAGATCCGAAGCCAGGAGCCAGGAGCTTCCTCCAGGTCTTCCCACATGGGTGCAGTGGCCCAAGGACTTGGGCTGTCTTCTACTGCTTTCCCAGGCTACAGCAAAAAGCTGGATTGGAAGTGGAGCAACCAAGGACTTGAACCAGTGGCTATATGGGATGCCGACACCGCAGCTGGCAGCTTTACTTGCCTTGCCACAGCACTGGCCCCATAAATTTTCCTCTTAACACTGCTTTTGCTGTATTCCGTAAGTTTTGACATGTTCTATCAAACTAGAGGTTGATACTGGCTCTCATCTTAAAACCTCAGCCTGTGTGGTCAACACTCAGGTGACCTGAATTCCTCTCAGCATGGCGGCTTCAGGGTGGACCTCTTATTTTGTGGCTCGGTGCTCCAAAATCATGTGTCCCAAGTAAACCAGGAGGAAGCCATGTGATCCTTTTTGACTCAGAAGTTCAATAACAAGTGAGTCAGAAAGTGAACCCCAGGTTTGGAGGGGACCTCTTTGATGAGAACAATGTCAAAGAATTTACATGCTTTAAAAAAGAACGTGAGTACTCTGGAGAAAATTGAGCAAGATTAAAGGGAGAGGGAACACCACACAGACAAGCTAGAGATGGCTTCCTATGTTAATTGGCATGGCTGTTTATGAAGCAAATTCTGATAGCAACCTAAGGGAGGTTTACCAAGGAGGACACAGTTTAGGTTGAGAGATGGCAAATGCAAAGAATGAGTGCAATGGCCAGTTAGCTTGGTGGGGGCTGGTAGTGAAGAAATTGAGGAAATTTCCAGATTTCTGGCTTGAGTGTCCGGATGGATAGTAGCTCTGATAACTACGAATGGGAACATAGGAGGCAGATGAGAAGGACTGAGTACGATCTTGGATAAACTTGTGTGTGTGTGTGTGTGTGTGTTCATTCAGTAGCGGGCCTAACTGTGGAAGAAGACTGGGACTGGAGATCAGGATCTTGAAATCCTCAGTGACTTGATGGTATCTGATTCCTTCAGGAAGGAATGGAATTGGCCAACGAGGGAAGGTTAAGGAGTCAAGTGAACACTAATCTTTAAGGTAGGACAAAGCGCCTAGTGTAAGACATCAAATAGGCCTGGTTTGAGAGGTGGGAAGAGAAATGAGATTGGGAATGATGTCAGGGTCAGACAAAGGTAAAGAGAAAATACAGATCTTCATATAGTTTCCTGGCTGTTCTTGGCATTTGGCACAGAGGCTGGAGTCACCACTTGGGACTCCCACGTCCCATGTAGAAGGGCCTGGTTTCAGTCCTGGCCATTCTGCTTCCAACCCAGCTTCCTACTGATGTGAATCTTGGGAGGCAGCAGGTGATGGCTCAAGTGGACCACCCACATGGGAGACCTGGATGGAGTTCCAGGCTCCTGGCTTCGACCTGGCCCAGCCATACCTATAGTAGGTATTTGGGGAATGAACCAGCAGATGGAAGAGCTCTGCTGTCTCTCTGCCTGTCAAATAAAATGAAAATAAACAATTAAAAAGAAGTCTTCCTGATTGATAAAATCCTATATTGAAAACTTTTCCCCTTGGTTTAAATGTTCTTTTTTGAAACTTTCTCAAGGGCAGAAAATTGAGCTATTGGCACCTAAGTGTGTGGAAGGCAGTGGGAGGAGTGCTCTTCAAAAAAGGAAGGGGAGAGAAGGGGAGAAAAGTGGATGGCTGCTTGAAGACACCCTTTGTCAATTTCTAGTTTTCATTAGACTGGAGTGAGAATTGGTGCCTGGGCAGCGAGGTTTTGGGCACCTTGACATACCTTTGATTTTTAGTGTTATAATAGGTCATATAGAGCATTTCATGTTTCAATAGTACAAACAGAAGGTGGGGGGAGGACAGTTCTTTAGGCAAGTGACAGTAGTGTTGGAGAAAAGTGCCAATATGAACTTACAGACCTTCAGCTCCACCTAGTGGCCAAGAAGTGAAATGCACTAATAATATTTCATCAAGTTTCTTAGCTACTTTGCTTTTACAGGTCGGTCAAGAATCATTTCTTGAGTAGTTATGAATTATGACACACGACCACCTGTGTATGCCTATTTTAAACTAACCTGTAAGTTTTTCATCTAGCTAAGTAGCTGATTTCCCACACTGGAGGAATGCGGTATTGGGAAGTTGGGGAAAGGAAATAGGTAAGGGGACACAGAAGTGTCCTCTTGACTGCTTGAAAACGTGTAAGCGGCAGTGTGCAGTGTCTGGTGGCTACGTTAGCATGGCATACTCTGCTGTCCCTGGGGAAGCAACTCGCGGTGGCCATCATGACGATCGTGATGGCAGCCCAGGAAGAGGTGTTTGAAGGCAAGAGAGCTCAAGTATTTATTGAGTGTGTACTTACATGATTGGAAAGATGAAAATAATCTGTAATGAAATATGACAGAACCTGAAACAAGGAATTGACCAAATTATTGTCAGTAAGAAAAATGGCAATAATTTAAACTACTGTTATCAGCAAGGACTGTCCTCATCAGTTCTGCCTGTCTTTGCAGGTGTCATGTACTAGAAATATTTCATGGGTGGTAGCTTTCTTGTTGCTGCACCTGAGGAGCCAACACTTGTGGTCAATATGGCAGTAACGTGGAATCCTAACAGAGAGGATTCCAGCCCTTGGAGGTTGGCCCTGCTGGGTCAGATCTGTGGCACATTGACAGGCTCACAATTAGCTTGGATAAGGAATGGCAAAAATGATGGAACAGGTTTTGAAGGATCTTAGAATGTTGTACTCCATCTTTGCAGAGGAAGAGAAATGATAGGAATGAGTTTATGTTTCCTTCATGGCAATTTGAATACACAATGTATTAATTAAACATCTTCATTTTACTGATGGAGAAACTTGAGCTAACAGTGGTTAAATTACACAGCTATTTGGTTGCAGAGCTAAGACAACAACCCATGTTTTTTATTCCTGATCTACTATTCTGTTCAGCACCATGATTAATGGAGGAGCCCTGTGTTTCCACAGAAGATCAAAGCACGAGGAAGCAGCCTCCCACCTGCATCAGGAACGTTTAGTTAGACTGAGGAAGATTATTGAAGTGTAAAGTAACTAAACACTATATTTCCTTTATGGCAAGATGTGGGTTTTGTTTCACCTATTAACACTCTGAAATCAGCCTGGATTTTATAATCAATGTTAAAACGTAATTGCTGGCTGGCAGTGGGCAAGCTGTGAAGTGATCATCTTTCCATGTGAGATCTTAGTCATCGATATTCTCATTTAGTCGATTATAGAATTGGCAAAGCAAAGGCATTGGCTTAATTTCTGAAAGAAACTATTTACTCTCTAGCAATATGGAATTCTATTAAGGAAAAACAACAAAATTACAATTTCAGTCACTGATAGTCATTCTTTTGACTTAAAGTGCTAAAGAGATCAAGATGTTAAACAAGGATAACTCCCATAGTGCCGCTCAGGTGCTACCAGGGGCCAAACTTAATTGGAACAGAGTATGTAGACAGGGTTTAAAAAAGCTTGGGCCCACATCTTGGGAACATCAAAAGGAAGAGGTGTGTGTCACCACTGGGCTGGTATATTTTATGGTTTATGTACACGTAATGTTGTGAGTTTTTTCTAAAGCACTCTTATTAAGTTTATCGCTTTACAGTCAGTGGTGTCAAGACCAGGAATCCTTTGGCTTAGAGGCGCAGAATTGTGCATCAGAACACTGCCTCCTTGGGTGGTGGGCTAGGAAGCCACACTCCTCTTTTCCTTCCAACTAGTGGGGCAACCCTTGAGCAATTTCCTCTCTAGGTATCAGTTACCTTCTCTACAATTGGATATGTATGTTGCAGGAATACTGTGAGGATTAAATAAGATTATGTATGTATATCATAATACCTGCCATGTAGGAGTTGCTCAACCAAGTCAGCAACAAGAAACTTAGACTCCATAAAAGTGATTTGTTAAGAAATGTTAACTGGGGCTGGCGCTGTGGCTTAGTAAGCTAAACTTTCTGCCTGTGGCGCCATCATTCCATATAGACAACCGATTAGAGTCCCTGGCTGCTCCTCTTCTGATTCAGCTCTCTGCTATGGCCTGGGAAAGCCGTGGAAGATGCCACTTGGGCCCCTGTGCACATGTGGAAGACCTGGATGAAGCTCCTGGCTTCTGGTTTGTGTTAGCCCACCTCCAGCTATTGTGGCCACTTGGGGAGTGAACCAGCAGTTGAAAGACCTTTTTCTCTGTCTCTCTCACTTTCTGTCTGTAACTCTACTTCTCAAATAAATAAATAAAATCTTTAAAAATAAAAAAAATTGACCAATGGATTAATTGCTCTGATTTTTTTATTATTATAAATAGCATTTCTCACCATCTTAAAATCCATGCCCCCTCAGTCCTGAAAATTTTGAAAAAAAACTTTTCTACCTTTTGTTGTAGTAAGATAATATGTATTTAAACACTCTTTCCAAATGTAACATGGAATATATTTTTCAAGTTACTACTTTTCTTTGCTTTTCTCCCTATTCTGTTGTGCCTCTTAGAAGGGTGGCTCCATCCATGGCCATCATCTTGCTTATCTTCCTCCAAACAGTGAGCCCACGTAAATGTAATTGGGGCGATATTTACAAAGTGATCTAAGGATTTGTCTGCACAGTCTAAGTACTATATGTTTGTCAGCATGGAAATATCCACTATCTTGAAGGCAAAAACAGTGGGTTGCAAGAAATAATATTTTTTAAAAAAAGCTCTGTGGCCGAGTCACTAGAGGAAATCCAAATTTTCTACCAGTCCCTAGGGAGGCATAAAGAGAAAGGACTTTAAGAGCCTCTCATCACATTTCCTTCACTCTAGCATGCTGTCCCCTTCAACTGTTTGTAAAGCAATATTGACAACCTGGAGTTGGCAGACTTTTTCTCATTTTATGCTAGTTTGACTTTTACTCAAGCCTCAATTTTGCTCCCCACCCAGCTTTCAAGAATGGACTGGCAGGATTCTTTGAGCACTATGAACTTTTCAAAAGCGACTGACCTATTTGCATATCTCCTGCAATGCTCCCCACTCTAACCTTGCTTTGCTACAGGCTCCTTAGGAGACAGAATCCCTTGTCTGCTTTGTTCAGCAACCCCAAGTGTAATCAAGTAACCACTCTACTGTAGAGGGAAGAAAGGGAAGGATTTCAGGACAGAGCACAATGGTGATGCCATGGGAAAATTCCTGGAACCCTGTGAGCCTTGGCAGCCCTCACCCCGACTTGTGCCCCCATTGCACTAATCTTTCAGATTGGTTCAACCTAATGAAAGCCAACAACATATAAAGCAAAACTGATACTCATCGTCCATCTCTCATCAGCTTTCGTTCACTCTGCAAGTCCTGGTGTAACCAAGTAGAATTTTCAGAAAGCACCACCAGCTGCCTCCTGTGGCCACTTCCAACTTTGAATGCTCCTCTTGGGGAAGGAAGTAATTGATAAAGATCTAGTCACGAAAAAGCCGTTATTTGCTCATAGAAAGTATGGAAAGAGTTGGTCTGATATTTTCCCTTCCGAGTACCAAGGATTTAGTTCCTCAACACAGCAGACTCCTATTTCTCTTAGCTTTTCTTTTGTTGTGTTTATAAAAAGCAAAACGTGATAGAAATTTGCACCAGCAGTTCTTGGACTATTTTAAATTCATTACTTAGCATGACTTACAAATTCAGTTCACTCCTATGACCAGAAAAAGTTCTTCATTTCTGATGTCTTAATATTTTTCAAAAATATAGGTGGGTCTTATTAACTACAAAGGCAAACGAAAACTATTTATCAAGTGTAATTTGATAGAAAATATCCTTATATTCCCCCCCCTTTTCTTTTTTTGCAGTTTAAATTATAAATATTGCTGCTGGGGGGGAAAAAGAATCATTTCTCTCTTTGCTGCATAGAAATAGGTCAAGTAATTTAAGCCAGTCCATTGCAATTATAATTCTGACATCGCCATTGTTCCCTCTGTTCTGGGGGGAAATGACTACAGAGCCCATGATACCACGGGTTCATTGGCTGAGGCATTTGATGTGCTTCCTATTGTCCTGTGGCGAAGGCTTAGCCTCCACCTGCCTGGGCACGCTGATTCTGGTGATAGTGATGCAGCCCAAGATGACAAACACCATCCCTCAAGCCACACACCTCCTTTGTGCCAGCAAAACAATACCATTGGAAAGGGGAAGACTAGCCAATGGCTTGGGTCCTAAATTCCTTGAAATCTAAATGTATTTATTGTGGGGTTGGGGGCGATCTTATCTGCTAGGTTTATTTTAAAGTCGATTTTACTGACTTCATTAGACAGCAGAGCACTCCTGCTCATTAAACATCCTGTGGTCCTTTTCACAAGATTAGAGCTGGCGGCTTGGTCACATTCCAATGTGGATAATTACATTCTGCATTCCTGGATATTTTCCTCACCTTCCCAACCTCATATCACCACGTGCATTGTTATTCAGACTTACTACAAATCAGCAGTCCTGTTGTGGGGTGCAAGTGTTGGCGGGCCCCATGTGGTTGACAGGCTAAAGCATTGGCCCAAACCACTGCTGGTTATACTTTCAAAAAGAAAACCCCTTAGCCAATGCATATTTTCAAATATGAGGCAAATCTCAATTATGCATGCTTAATCATAGGCTAAGATCTTTGGTAAGTAAAATACTCTTATTTTCACAAAGGGTGTTTATTCTGGAATCTTCTTCGATAAAATATTTTTTGCTGAAGTATATGTTGTTTACTTCAAGGGGGAAAAATGGAAATCTTCAGAAATGTGTAAAAACAAACAATACAACAACAAAAACCTCTTGAGGAAACTGCTTTCCTTTGACCTTCTAAATATATTCCACAAGGGGGCGAAAACACCTAATGGTCCAGAAGTGCAAAGTTTATATTTCAAAGCCAGCCACCCATAATAGATTAGTGGATTAATATTTTGCTCTAAAGGATCTGGCCTTTAATGTTGACATCAATTTATAGCCATCCCGGGCGTTTACAGTAGTAAAAGTCACGGAGACCATAAACTTCACAATAGATGTCAGCCTTCTGGTACGAGTGCTCTAGCCTAGCACCCCATAAACAGCGGTGATTAGGTAACTGTTCTTCAAAGCCCCATCCATAGCGCTAACGTCTTTATCAGCTCCAGCAAAGATACCACTCTGCCACCAAGATTTTAGGCACAAGGCAGAGGGACACGTTTTTATGAATGTGGACTTATTTTTTTCTGACATGTATCTAGAGATTGTGCTGTCTGTCGCTTATCATTGATCTCTTCTGGAAAATCAAGCATGGAGTGTCTATTTGTGGGCAAAGCTTAAAGAACAGAAGCTCTCTTGTGCCATATTAGAACTTTTTGACAAACAGCCAAGGTACAGAGGTCAAATTTCCCCATATGCTATAAGCAACTTAGTAGGAAGCAAGATCACAAAAGGTTTTGCAAATGTCTGCCAGTAGCCGGGTGATCTAGGTCACTGTACAGGTTTCATTAATCAGGTTGTTCAAACAAGGAGTTATTTTTCTCTGCTTGATAGACCTGCAGATATCACATAGAATCTGCTTGGTTGTTGATCAAGAGAAGAGTTTTACTGAAATAGAGATCATTCAAGTGAACGGGAAAGGGGGGTGGTATTTGTATTTGTGCTGAAGGCGAATTGTGCTTTTCGTCCAGCTCCTCTGAGCCCTCTGTTCTGGCAGGGATGGGCCCCAGATCTAATAATAGTTCCCTGGGCTCTGCATCTCCACATCCGTGTTCCTGCGTTTGCGCAGCAGGAGGAATTCGGTGACAGAGCAGGTGTCATGGCTTATTTCCTGGCCGAATAAATGGTAAAGGATTGGTGGCAAGACGATTCTTAGGTTTCTTTCTTTATACAGAAAAACAATGCCTCCAATAGCTTTCCTTTTTTTTCCTGGCACAAGTGAAAAAGAACTGGAGTTGCTGTATTAATATGTATGCAAACATACTTTTCCACTTGAGCCTCTGCAAGAGAGGAGGTGGGGGGGGGGGGAAGAAAGGGCAAGAAAAAAGGAAAGAAAAACTTACTGTGAAAATGCTTAGCAGGGAAGATTTACTGCTGATTGCAGATTTAGTATTGACCTGTCTTAGCTGAGGAAAACTTCCGCTTTAACTATTAATGTGGAAATCTGGATCAGCTTTTAAATCGGGGCGAAAGAGTTTTGGATGGTGGAGTGCATTCTCAGAGAAGTTATTTATTTAGGCCATAATTTTTAATAAGAAAGGGTCAATTATAGAAATATAAAAAACCCAGTTGAGTGCACATCTTAATGTCACATGGCCTGCCTTGGAAATAGAATCAGGGAATGTAGGTGATCTGAATTATACTTAATCAGCTTTTAACCAGACTCCCTGCAATTAACACTTGTGTATACCCACTCCTCCTGATTGATTATGAAAAGGGGACTGAAGATGGGAATCTGAGTCTAAATGAAATGTTCTCTTAAAGCATTATTTGTAGCTGTGTCCTCACCCTACATTTCTTTACCCGTTGAGTAGGTTAAGTACAAAAGTCTGTATTTTTCTTGAATGTTAGGTGTGTTGCTCTTACAAACCTGTCATGAAACATGAAAGGGAAAGCAAACTAAAATTCCTTCTCTTTCCACCTGGGATAACTTGAGATTTTTAACAATATTACTTTTTCCTTAATTATATAAGGCAAAACCTGACACCCACTTAATGGTGGCTCTGCTCGCCTTGATGAACTCTTCTATGAAAAATTAAAATGATCTTATCCTTATGTGCTTTGCACCCAGCGCATGCAACCCAAGAATCTCCGAATTCTGGAAAACAGGGCATGCCTTGCAGGGAACATCTTGTGAAGATTGTAATTTGACCTTTAAATCAACCTCAGCTTGGCTAAGCAAATTTTAAATATTATAGGAAAACAAAATAGAACGCCTCCAGGTGCAACTCCACCCCCTCTTTGCCTTAGAACTGAAAACCAGTCAGAAGCTATTTCAGAGATTAGGCTAGAAAATGTGTGCCTATCCTTAGCACTTTTGCTGAGAAATAAAATTCGTCACTGGAGATAAAGGTGGATTTATATTTAATGCCACCCCCATCCATCACTCAGTGTATTATTCCAGTTGAATCAGGTGTAACTAGAAACACTTGATTGCCCCCCCTCCCCCCCCCCCCCAGTGAAAGAGAGACTGTTTAGTATTGCAAACCTTTCCAACTCTGGAGTACACTTGGATGTGATGGCAATTAAGGGGGAAAAAAGCACTTTGACAACTTTGCAGCTTTTGATTAAACCACACCAATAGGCATGTTTCAATGATAACAATGAAGCATTATGCCAATTATGTTAAATCCTGCTCTCCGCTTAAGCTCATCATGACCTGTTTCAGTGTCCTGTAATTTATCCTTTGGAATGCTTACTCTCATCAATACAGTGTTCAACTTAAAGACAGGAAAGAAGAAAAAAAAAAAAGCCACCAAAGAGAACTACTCCCCCTCCCCCGAAATGACTTCTAGCAAACAAGTATTTCTTAACTTTTTATTGACATTGGCAAATTAAAATAGAATAAATTAACAAGTATTTTTTCAAAAAAATGTTTTGTACAAAAATACTGTCAAAATTTCCTAAAAAGCTTTCAACACAGTAGTATCTTTTCATGTACTGAATATAACTATTAGCACAGTGTCAAAAATGTTGAAGACAGAAACAAAATAAAAATCTGTGAAATGTTTGCCACTGACGACATTCCACACCCTATTATTTTCTGTACATACAGGGGAGAGGGGACAGCCAACTTGAAAGTGAACAGTATGACTTTTCCTGATCCAGAACGGTTTGGCCCACATCTGTTTAATCTTCCAGTTTAGCATATTTTAAAAATTAGTCTGTACTCAAATGCATAGTTAAAAAAATGAAGCGAGATGGCAGAGTTTGTGCAGTAACATCTGCCCTTCAAAGTTCATGCAACCAACTAATGCAATTTTTCCTTTCACTCGAAAATCTGAATGCAGTTCAGTCATTTGAAACCATCTACAAAATCCACAAGATTAAGCAGTTTGCCAAGATTAATATCTAAACAGTTGAGCACTGGAGAAAGTGAAGAAATAAGGAGTAAAAACAAACAACGAAAAAGACCAAGTTAGCTAGGGATTTCAACTACATAAGGGAGGCTGAATGTCAAGGCTACAAAAACGAAACAAAAACAGAAAAAAAAAAAAGTGGCAGCAATTTTTTTTTTTTAAAAACCAATTTGTACAAGTTTATAGTTTACTTTGTTTCCAGGTTCTCAAACCTTTCAAGATCTGAAAAGTGAGATACTGTGTCTAAGGGAATGGGTTTTTTTTTTTTTTTTTGATTTTTTGTTTTGTGTTTTTTTTGTTTGTTTTCTTTTAATTCACACTGATAGTTGGGGGGTTGATTTCTTTCGCAGGGGTGTGTGGGGGGGGTGGTGTCCCCCCCGCCCCCACCCCCGCTCGAGTCAACAGCTTACTCTGCTGGGCTGCTGTTTGCACACGAAGTCCGTCATGAAATCAAACTCGTTCTGCCCCAGCCAGAGTTCGGGCAGCTCCTTGATGCGGTCCAAACCCATTTCTATCACTAAGGACATGAGCACTTCCTCGTCGATGAAATCAGTGTCTATGACATTGGGCGGCAGCATTGCCGCGGGGACGTGGGCCACGGAGGCGGGCATGTTGCTGCCGCCGCCGCCGCCGCCGCTGCTGCCGCCGCTGCCGCTGCCGCTGCCGCCCGCGCCGCCGCCCGAGGTGCCGCCCGAGCCGCCGGCGCTGCCGCTGCCGCCCGCGCCGCCCGCGCCCGCGCCCGCGCTGCCGCCGCTGTGCTTGGGGTTGCAATCTCGGAAGTGCTGGTTCGTCCCGTTCATCTGGTGGCCTGCAGCAGGGTGCAAGTCCGGCATGTAGTGGCTGTGCGGGTAGGGGTGATGGTTGAAATACTGGTTGTTGAGCTTCTGCAGCTGCATGCTGGCCGGCAGGGAGCCTCCCTGGCTGGCCACCGGGGGGCCCAGGAACTGGGAGTTGTTAAACCTGGCCGCGGGGGCCAGCGCGCTCGGGGGGTGCCCTCCGTTCACAGTCCCTGGCCCCATGGCGTGCCTGATGCCGCTCGTGGCGTTCATGGTGCCCGCGCCGTAGTGTATGTGCTCGCCCATGAGGGCGTTGAAGGCGTGCTGGGGCTGCTGCTGCTGCTGGTGGTGGTGGGGGCTCGGGAACTGCCCCATGCCCATGCGATGGGCAGGGTGGTGGTGCAGCCCGTTGGTGCCGTCGGGGAAGCGCCCGTGGTTCATGGCCATCATATGGTCTGCCATGTCCAGTCCTGAAAGGGAAAAGGGCCGGCGGGTGAGACCTGCGCCACACGTGTCGCCCACCACGGCGCGCCCCGCTTCGCCTGCGAGCCGCCGCCCCCGGGGCCCCCCACGAGTAGCCGATCGGTGCACCCGGGCTCCGGCGCCCTCTGCGGACCTGCCACCCTCGGCAGAGCCCCGGCGCTGCGCACACGGCTCCTCCCGCTGCGGCCGGGCCGGGGGGGTGTGGGGGGGCCCGAGCCCCCACCGCCCTCTGCCCCCCGAAGTGGCCGAATAAAGGAAGTGCCCCCGCAGCCCTGCCGCCAACTTCGGGCTCCAAAGCAGTGCTCGCCGTCCTGTTGTTGCACATCCTGTTGTTATTCCCCAGCTCCGCCTCGCGCTCTTCCTCCGGGCAAACCCTGCCCTCGGAGGCCGGCGCTGGCAGGAGCCCCAGCCCGCTCCGCCCGCCGCGCTCACCTTCCGTCTCTGCGATTTCTGCTCCGAACACCGAGGGCGGGATCGCGCGGTCCAGGACCGGCTCAGCTGCACATAGAGGGGAGCTCCCGGGCGTGCGGGGCGCTCGCTGCTCGCGGAGTGGGGCGCCGAGGTGCCGCCGCGGCCGCTGGGGCAGACTCGGAGCCGATCCCTTGTCTTTCCCCCTGCGCTGCCCTCACAGCTCGGCAGGACCGCCCGGCAGCTGCCAACAATGAGCTGTGTTTCTTCGGGCTTTGGCCACAGTTAATATAAGGGATTTCAGGAAGGGCGGAGCGAGAGCTTCCCGGGCGGGCAGCGGGAAGACGCGGGCGCTGGATTCCCGGCCACCCAGGACCGGGTCCGGCCGCACGTGCGCAGAGGCTACCGGCCCAGGCGCCGCCCGGTCGGCCGGGGAGGAGGGGAAAAAAAAAAAAAAAAAAGCCTCCCCAGCTCCTCGGCCCTAGTGGAGGCAGCGCCTCCTCCGAGAACACATCGCCCTGCTCCGGGCGGATCTGCCCATCCCCGGGCCTCCCACCCCGCTCACCGAAGCGACCCGGCCTGTCCTGCACGGGAAGGGGGGCTCGCTCCGCGCCCCTGCTCTGGCCCCCGCCCTCCCCCAGGCGGCCCTTCTCCACGGGTTGCCAAGAATGGCCGTGCTTCCCCGACTTGGCTTTTAAAGCCCCCGGCAGATCATGCCCTGGCTCCGAGCGCGCTTTCCCGGGCCGCACCTTTCTGTTCTCAGAGAGGGTAGTTGGTTTTAATCTGCGTGTAGGTAAATCCGCCCCCCCACGACGACCCCCGTCTCCCCCCGCCCCCCAGCTCCTTTCAAGGGCGAGCGGCCCGCGGGCGGGGAGCCGCAGAGGCTGCAGGTGGAGCGAGCGCGCTCGCGGGCTTGGCAGTCCCAGCTCCCGCGCCGGGGAGTCCGGGCCGCGCTTTGGAGCCCGCTCTCCGCTCCCGGGGTACGTGTGCTTCTGCTAAGTTTGCGTTTGCAGCTCTTGGTAGCTTTGGCATCCGAGCTGAGGCGTCTCTGCTAGGTAAACAAACTCAGCGATCCTCGTCCCCAGATCCACCTTTTTGCACATACACAGTTCCTCGCTTCTGCTGTTGCCCTTGATCCGGGAGGTGGTGTGTGTGTGTGTGTGCAAACTCGCACAAGCTTCCCTCCGGGCTCTGCCTGACGGTTTAGGGTTGATTTAGGAGTAGACTGGTTTGTAATTAAGAAATTCGAGGGCCGAGTAAGAAAGACTGCTGTTGCTGGAAGAAGCAAACGAAGAGATACTACTACGGCCATGGCTTTGCACATCAAGTGGTTGTGGGGTGGACGCGCAGCGGCACGTCCCGTGCGGCCCCCTGCGCGCGCGCACCGCCGGGGCGCCTGCTTTCCCTCGGAATTGTGCAGTGGGGCAATAGGCGAGAATAACAGCCCCGCTTGCAGAAGGCGGCACCGCGCGCCCCATCGCCCATTGGGCTCGCTGACTTGCAAATAAAACCCCCGCGGCCGGTCGGGGCGCCTGCCCAGCCGCGGGCGCTCTCGCTTTCCCGACGGGGAGGACGAGCCGTCTCCCCGGCACCGAGGTGAGGCCGCTCACAGCGCCGGTGCTGCTCTTTACGTGGTGAAATCGAGTTTAGCGCTCCGAATAAGGACTGGAGTACGAGTTGTTTCTGCACAACTCAATAACCATCGAAGACTTCCTGCTGCGAAAGCCAGCCCCCTCCCCCTCTCCTCGCCTCCCCTCCCTTCTCACTAGACTTTTTTAAGGCCCTATTTCTTGAGGTCTTGAAATTCGGAAACATTTCCCCGTTCAGGCATTTGTGAGAGACCGAGTCCTGATTATTTGCATCTGTTAACTTCCTCTGTCTTTCTCTAGTCATTGAAAAAAAAAAAAGTTGTTACTTTCTGTCTTCCTCTTTTTCCTCTTCCAGGGTCCCCAGCGTTTATAATCGTGCATGCAAATATTTTTTAAAACTAAAAAATATTTATTGTTTGGGGACAAGGACACAAGACTTGTATCGTTACTTGCAACACTCCTCATTTTGTTCCACCCTGCTCCCAACACCTTTACCTGTGGGTCGTGAACATGCAGTAACAGAACCAGAGGCTTGGAACAGACCTAATGGTGCCACTTCCTATCACAAAATAGATTCCAAAATATTGGTCAAGCTCAGAAAAAAAAAAATTACTGGGCTGATTGTTTACTTGTCTTCCTTATACTGCAGTATCTTGCAACACAAGGAACAGCTTTTGAGTGTCTAATCTAAATTCCTCTTGCAAGCTTTAAGGAAAGGTACAGTTCATCCAGCTGCTGTGGTTTTACATGCTATTGAGAAATCCCTGGAATGGTCATGCACCCATCCCCCACCCCTTAAAGGCAGAAAGAAAAAAAAGTAGTTCTGGGATCAGCTGGTTGGAACATGGCATGCTTTGTTCATTGATTCTCCTCCACCCAATGAATCCTCCCCAAGCACTTTCTTGGTGCCTGGAGATACAAGATAGGAACTCATGGTCAAAAGGAGGAGACAAACAGGCCTTGGACACTGTGTGATAAACACCACAACAGCATTAAACACATGGACTTTGGAGAGCGCACAGGAGGGACACCTAACAACTTCTCAGGGGTATTGGGAATGCATTGGGAAAGCCTGAGGGAGAATAGAAGTTTGACCAAACTGGGAGGTGCGTGGGGAACCCACGGCCCAGGAATTAACGCAAAGATGAGAGAAACAGATTAAAGAGGCTGGGTCCTAAAAGCCTTTGTGCCCTGAGATATTTGGATTCTATCTGGACACTGTGGGAGGCAGGTGAAAGCTTGTGAAACTATGAGATGTGATCACATTTTGGTTTCAGAGAGATCAGGCCAGTATTATTATCTGAAATGGTTTGAGAATGTCAGGTGGTAAACAGTCCCGGTAGGGGGCAGTTACCCCTGTCTGCAGAGGTTTGTGCTGTGAACCCCCCACCCCATGGGGAGGGGAGGGAATGGTGGGCTCTGCCCCTGAGTGCTAGTTGGTGCTGTTTGTTTCCCAGCACCGTTGTAACACAGTAGCACAGACTTTGTTTAAGCTGATCAAGCTTACTCAGCAAAAAGTTATTGTCTTGCCATTCTGGAGGCCAGAAGTCCAAGTTCAAGGTTTTGGCAGGTTGGTTCTGAGGCCCTGTTCTAGCCTTTGGTTTCCTGGCAAGCTGTGGCATCCCTTGCTTGTCAGCGCAGCATCGCTGTGATCTCTGCCTTCCTCTTTACTTGGTATTTCCCCTGTGTGTGTCTCTCTGTCCAAATTCCCCCTTTCTAAAAGTAGACTAGTTCCTTTGGATTGGAAACTGTCTTAATGACCTCATTTAAACTCGATTATCCTATAACCAAATAATATCCCTGGGGGGTAGGCGGAAGAACCTGAGGAACAGAAGTTCCTTGCAACTGGGGAAGGTTCTTCCTGAAACTCTTCCCAAATGTCTTGCTGGCTCAGGCTGTCCATTTTCCATGGCTGTGCTCAAAGGTCCCCTCACCAGGGGCTTTCTGACTACTCTATGCAAGTAGTAACAGCAATTGTGATTCCCATCCGTAGCTTGAATTTTCTTCATCCCCATTTGACATACTGCACAGAAAATTTTACTTCTTCTCCCCTGGAATGGCAACTCCACCAGAGTAGAAGCCTAGCCTCTTTGTTCAGTCCAGAGGGGATAAGGGGATAAAATCCTTGGCATGTATATGATGATTAGATTAACGAGTGAGTGAATGGATGCATGAACAGGAAAAAAAAAAAAAAATAGCACAGGTGCCAAAGATTTTTTGGAGAAGACTATACTCAAGGCTTGAGGTAGAAACACCCAGTGGGAGAAGAGAAAGGCACCTTATCACTGACTGCACTGTGGCCTGTCATTCACTGGGAGGAAACTGTTGATCTGTTTGGGAAGATGGCTCACATGGCCATCAATCACTGGCTGCTAGGGAGAGCTTTGGACTGAAACAGCTGACACAAAGCCTCACTGAAGGGCCCAGCTTCAAGAGATACATATGAAAACCAGAGTGGTGGAATTGGGAGTTGGGGGTGGGGAGGAAGGGTGGCATCTACCATTGTGTTTGATACTTTTAGTAAATTATCTCAAGCAGGGGTTACTTTCATCACTTTAATAAGGAGGACTTCAAGTCTCACAAAGTTTTAAAAACAGGAAACCCCTTCAAAATAAAAAGAAAAATATGTGGCCACGTTCTCAGAACAAGGAGAAAGAAGCCAGAGTCTGTTAACTTATGGTCATTGTGGGTAGAAGCCCTCTGTTCTCTACCATGTTTCCTGCAGGTTGGATAACTTGGATAAGGTTGTTCTGTGTGTATGTCAAAGTGATACTACAGATATCATTTCTAAACCATGTGTTTTTTTCTACCTAATAAAATGCAGCTCATTCGTATGTTGGTAATAAAAAGAGATCTTTAAACTGATGAGGTTGATACTGTTTCACTGGAGAAGTTGGTCAAAATAAAGATTCCAGGACCCCATCCCAGGAGGTCCTGACTCAGCAGGTTGAGCATGAGGCCTAAGGACATCTACAATCTGTCTATCTATAAAACTTTCTAACATTGGTTAGATGTTTAGTTAGGCTTGCAAAGCTCCAACCTTGTCTTCAGGTGGATGACCGCTGGGGGTCATCCTCACAGGGATTGTGGGTACCTAGTTTATGCTTTTAATGTCCTGTTGCCCATCCTCCACCACCTCCTGCTATCAGTAATGGGAATATTACCCGTTTTTGAAGGTCTGGCTCAAATGACATCTCCTTTGTCATGTCTTCCCCCATCCTCCAGGTGGAAAGCGTCCTGGCTCTCTCGCTTCTCCCAAGGCGTTTTGCTCAGATGTTCCTTTATGACCTCCTCTGGCTGGAGTTAACGGGTATTTGTGGTTTCTTGTGGCCTTCTCTGCCATGGCAGAGGTTCCCTAGTGAGTCTCCAGGGGCTGTGCAATGTCATGCACAGAATAGAGTCAACCTTGTAATTGTTTGCTGGTGCTGAACAATAAAAATTAAGTTGTTCACAGTTCTGGGAACTGAAAATCCAAAGTCAAGGTGTTGGCAGGTCTGGCGGCTTCTGGAGCCTCTCTGCTCGGCTGGCTCACGGCTGTCTCCTTGCTGTGTCCTCACGTGGGCTTTTCTCTGTGCCCGTGAAACTCTAGTGTCTCTCCTGTGTGTCCCAATTTCCTCCTCTTTTTTTTCCTCCAAAGATTTTATATATTTATTTGAGAGGTAGAGCTACAGACAGAGAGAAAGATCTTCCATCCTCTGGTTCACTCTCTAAATGGTTGCAACAGCCGGAGCTGGGCCCATCTGAAGCCAGGAGCCAGGAGTTTTTTCTGGGTCTCCCACACAGATGCAGGGGTCTAAGCACCTGGTCCATCTTCCACTGCTTTCCCAGGGCATAGCAGAGAGCTGGAGCAGAAGTGGAGCAGCCAGGACAGGGACTGGCGCCCATGTAAGATGCCAGTACTGAGGGTGGTGGCTTAGCCCACTACACCAAAATGCCGGCCCCAATTTCCTCCTCTTACAAGAACATCAATCAGATTGGATGTGCATGCACCAAACTGGCTTAATTTTAGTTTAATCATCTTTTGAATGACCTTGTTTCTATTTTTAAATTTTATTTATTTATTTGTTTTAAATATTTATTTATTTATTTGAAAGGCAGAGTTACAGAGAGGCAGAGGCAAAGGCAGAGAGAGAGAGAGAGATAGAAGTCTTCCATTCACTGGTTCACTCCTCAGATGGACGCAACAGCCTGAGTTGGGCTGATCAGAAGCCAGGAGCTTCTTCCGGGTCTCTCACGTGGATGCAGGGGCCCAAGGACTTGGGCCATCTTCCATTGCTTTCCCAGGCCATAGCAGAGAGCTGGATCAGAAGTGGAGCAGTTGGGACTTGAACCAGCACCCATATGGGATGTCAGTGCTGCAGGCAGCAGCTTTACCCACTATGCCACAGCACTGGTCTCCGAGTGACCTTGTTTCTAAGTATTATATTTGGAAGTATTGGGTGCTAGCACTTCAATACAGAAACTTGAAGGGGGACATAATATGGTCAATAACACACTATGTGTAGCTCTTTTTTAGATAATTGAACTGTTGTGAGTCTACAGCTTAATAATGACCTAGGGAAGTTCACATTGGTTTTGAAATTGGATGAGAAATGTTGGAAGGTAAAAAAAAATTCAGTGACCTTAAATAATGAGAGAAATGCTTCATCAAAAATCAGATTATATTCAATAAGAGTAAAATACAGACACCTCACCAGGACAGTAAAAAATTACATGGGTATTGGATGAGAAGTAGATTCAGTAGATGTAACAAACTCAGCCTCTTCACCCCACTACAACCTCCCCCACCAAAAAAAAAATTACAGATAATCCTGAGTTATTGGTTGAATCAGGAGCAGTAATGGAATGTTGTTATTAAAAAGGAAACAACTTGGAGTGTATTAAGAGTGAGAATATCACGTGATAGGACTGGAAGTAATCCTTTTGCTACACTTGGCTCTTCTTAGAGATCATGGTTGTTTTGTAACTTTACATTTTAATAAAGAGTTACAGAAACCAAAGAAGGTTTATTAAAAAAAAGAAGGGAAATATATTTTAAAGGGATGGGAAATGGGACTTATAATGGCTATTTAATCTGGAAAAGAAAAGGCTGACAGGTGACTTAATACATATGTTCTGGTGTACACATAGGGAAACTAATATGGTGGATCCTTTCCAGATGTTTTCCTTTTCCGCTGAGACAAAGAAAAAAGGAAAGCATTTTTAAAACGAGAGCTTTACATCAGTGGTTTCCACGCTGTGTTTCTGCAGATCTTGAGTATTCTCAGCTTCACTTTTACGTGCTTCATATATTAAGGGTTTCTGTTTAATTTTGTTTTAAAACACTGTTCTGATGTTAAACAGTTGTGAAAACGAATGCTTTGGGTAATACATAAAGATAATAGAATTCTAGCTCTGGGTGGGACTTTGTGAAAATCATCTTATCCAAATGGCTTCATTCTGTAGATGAGGAATCTGGGGTCCTGAGAGGTTAAGTGACTTGCTCATAAAGGACTTCCTAAACATCAGGGTTTTAAAACACCAGTGCAGATCATCAGAGGAGAGCAAGTCTTTATGAAGACTTCAGTGAAATGTGATGGAGATGTGTTGAATGGTTTGGACCAACAGTTCCTAACCGGTGTTCTGTATCACAGGTAGGCAGATGGTAGAGAGAGTAACAGAATCTATATCAATTTCTACTTTTAAAACAGTGGAAAGTAAGATCTTTTTTTTTTTTTCTTTTCAGTTCAAAATGGAAGTTTGAGTGTGCTGGGTGGCCCTGCCAGCTGGTTGCAGACCCTGGGTGAGCAGGCACCTGACTTAGTTTTCTTTGCTAAATGCTCTTGTCAAAGCGATAGGTTTTCCTTGTTTTCTATCTTTAAATTGTTTTTAATTCTTTTTCTCACGTGGATTTCTTAAGATAGAAGATTAATGGTCCTGAATAAAATAAATCAGTGAGAAATGTAATCACGATAATTATTTTGCAAATGACTTATGATGTTGCTTACCCCATCCAGAGGTTGCCTTTCTAGAATGAAAGTCCTTGTACAGCACAAATACCTAACTCTGCAACTCACAAATCAGTGCTGTTAGAGAAAACTTAGAGTTGATTATGCCCAATTTGGCTTTCTTCAATTAGAAATAAATCTCTGACTGCTATGTGTAATAATTGTGGAGGTATCTAATTTTATTTACAAACCAAGCAAAATTTTAATTTAAAAAACAAGTTGATTTTTAAGCATAAAATTCAAGAACTAAAAACATCAGGAAATGAAATTTTTTTGTATGAATCTCTGATATCATAATAGGTAGTTGTATTTCAATATATTTAAACATATACTTTGTCCAAAATCCAATGAGAGTATTTTTTTCAGTGTTGAATTTGCCAACAAGTTATACTATACTTTGGTTAACTACAAGTAAATCGTGCAAGTCTTCTATATGACAAAAAATAATTTCTAAAATGTTTTTTTATAATAAAATGACTAAAATTGGATTAGAGAACTTCAGAAAACAAGCTTTAATAATTTATTCATCTCATATATAATATTTTATATGAACACCGTTCTTTTTATGTGCCATACAAAAAATTCAAAGAATGATTTAAGTGATTCCTAAGATAATAGAAGGGAGGACTTGGAGGACAAAATTTTTTTAAAGACTTATTATTTGAAAGGCAGAGTTACAGAGAAGCAGAGGCAGAAAGACAGGTCTTCCGTCCTCTGCTTCACTCCCCAAATGGCCACAATGGGTGGAGCTGGATCTAACAGAAACCAGAAGCCAGGAGCTTCTTCCAGGTCTCTCACATGGGTGCAGGGGCCCAAGGACTTGGGCCATCTTCTACTGCTTTCCCAGGCCATAGCAGAGAGCTGGATCAGAAGTGGAACAGCTGAGACTAGAACCATCACCCATAAGGGATACTGGTACTGCAGGCTGTGGCTTTACCTGCTAAGATACAGTGCTGGCCCTGAAGGACAAAATTTTTTAAAATGATGATTTAAGTTACTGTTTCTCAGGAATAACATATAAATCCCTTTCAAAGGAAAAAAAAACTCTAATATATCAAATTTTTACTTAAATTATTTTTATTATTTGAAAATACTTTAAAAAGTTATGGAAAAATGAAATAAAGTAAGTTATTTTGATAAGAAAAATTTAAATCCATGCATAGTTTTTGTAATGTTTGTTTTCCATCAACTTTTTTGAAGAGCCCTACTTTTCTTGAAAACAGGAAACATTGACATCCTTAAAACCCCCTATATAATGCTAGAATGCATTTATATGTTGAATAAAAATAAGACTGCAGAACAAATAAAAATTGAAATCAATATTTACTCTTGCAATATGTATCTAGTAACAAGAACTACAGCATATATGTTTTTCTGTTAAGTTGGCCTGCTGAAGACATAACCTGCCATGCAGTGAGATTTTTATGTGAACCACTGTGAAAATTTGTATACAGTGGACCAGAACTTCATTTGGTTTCCACATGGTGTGACCCACCGCATGTGTTAAAGCTACCTCTGTCCTTTGATTCTTGATTGGTATTTAAAGTAAGGTCACTTGGCACCATCAAAATTACAATCACAAATCCAAACATTGCAAGGTGGTCATTTTGGATTATACATAATATGCTACCAATAATGAAAACACGGATTTTGTATTTATAAAGAATTCTTGAAGGAAAAAGAGAGCTGAAAAGAATACTTTAAGGACTGTAAAGGGTCCATGAGCTCCAATTAAATAAACAGTGGTTTGGATGATGATAACCATTTTTTATTATTAAGAGTATTTTGGATCTTATAGCTACATATTACAATAAATAATTTTGATCAAAGGCTGATACAAGGCAGGAAATAGAAACTATTGGAAAGCCTGAATGTTAGCCAATTCCTTTTTAAATTGAAGGTTTTTTTTCCTATATCAAAAAGATATGACCCCAAAGTTGTTTGTGAATTCAGTCTGTTTTTAGACATTTGTTCCTTGGTTCTTTCTAATGACTCAAATACCAGTTATATAGAAATGCTTAGGAGACCTAGGTAATAACTGGATAAGCGTGGTTTGTATTTGTTTGCCAACTATTTGCCTTTTAAATGGTATTTTTCTAGAGTGCTTGTTGGTACTTCAGTTCTTTTAAGTATTTTTTAAAATATTTATATGTTTATTTGAAAGGCAGAGAGAGAGAGACAGAGAAGGGCGGGGGGGAGGTGGGGAGAGAGAAAGAGAGAGAGTCTTCCATCAGCTGATTCACTCACTAAATGACAGCAACAGCCAGGGCTCAGCCAGCTCAAAGCTGGGAGCCAGGATCTCCATCCTGGCCTCCCTTGGCGGGGTGGCAAGGGCCCAAGCACTTGGGACATCTTCTGCTCCCTTCGCAGGTGCATTAGCATGGAGGTGGATCAGAAGCAGAGCAGCTAGGACTCAAACTGGCTCTCCCAGACAGGATGCTGGTATCCCCTGTACTACAACATTGGCCCCCACTTTAAAATATTTCAAGCAGTTTTGTTTACATTTACATTAATTTGAGGTGAGGAAAGTATTGTAGGCTAATTTCAATGCTGGAACCAGTATGTGGGAGTACTAGGGAAACACCCGTGGAACCTGGAGATAAGATTATTCTCTGTGAATGAATTAAAAGGGCATGAACATGTATGTGATAAGGTCAGCATCCACAGCAGGAAAGTCCCAGCTTCCTGGTCTCCTGGATCCCCTGGGGCTTAGTAGCCACAGGAATTCTAGAAGAAGAGCATGACTCCTATTTTGAATGGATTAACTGCTCTTTGTCAGTCTTTCATGAATCTGATAGGAGGGAGAGCTCCTGGTGGGTGGGCCTTCTGAGCTGAACGCTGGGCCTTGGTCTGCAGTGGCATCACTAAGGGAAGGCACGAGGACAGTGACTGGTCCTTGGGCCTCCCTTCCCGTTATCGCTGTGCCCCACCCGTAGATCTGTTGGGATACTTTGAACTTCCGAATTAGTAGAATCCTATGTGCTGATCTTTCATCGTGCTTTGTCATGCTGTGAGAAGTTACTGTGATTTTGCTCCAGACAGGTCAGGTCCTCCATTACGGTCCCCTATTATAGGAGGGATTTTCAAAAAGTTTGAGGGAAATGTACTTTATGAAAAAACTCTGCATGGATTTAAAAAAAAATGCACCAAGATAAAAGTTATCTTTTAACTCTGTGCTCCATGAACTTTTTGAAATATTCTCCAAATAGTGCCTTGTGACTTTTCTGCATGGTCTCTCTCACACGTTGGGTTATGTATTTATTGGGACTGCTTGATTACTGTCCCCGTGCTGGCGAGCACCAGGCTTCTGTCTTCTCACTAGCGTGTCACAGCATACCTGACTCAGAGTAGGTGATCGTGCAGCTAAAAATTTTGATTTTTTTAAGCCCTGTGGTTAAGCAGTTGACAGATAATTTTAAGCCTCTCTTAAAAAAAAAATGTATTCTAGCCTTCTCAGTTGCTGCTTTGCAAAGTCTCCAGGTTTTCTTCATAAGTACTAACCTGTGCTAAATAATTTAGGAGGAGCTTTTATAACATTAACTTTTACTTGTATTTCTCTCTGTCTTTTTTTAGTTTTCCTTCCTTCACCACTTTCTCGAGACTCCAAGTTCTCCCCAGTAGTTTGGGCTCCCATCTAGGCCTCTGCTCCTTGTAGTTTTCCCTAGCTTTGTGGAGCGTTCCTAATGCATCATCAGGAGGAAGAGAATTCTGAAAAAGAATCAGTTCTTGGCTTGGAGGTAAGGGGGACTCCCAGCATCTCTTTGCACATTGAAGAGAATATCACTGAAACGGGCCCGGCAGGAGAGCACTCTTGATCCCAGTGTGTTCATGTGTTCCCAAATCATTTGGTGCCACAGTGGAGCATAAAACACTTCTTATGAAATATAAATCTAGATGCAAGTGCTAGAGCATCATTACACAACAGGCATATCTTTTCATAGTCTTTGTTGCTTACCAGGGAGAACTCCTTGAAAAGGAGGTAGAATAAACTCATGCATAAAGAGGAAAGTCCGGAGTTCATGAGGTTGGATGAGCTCTGCTATCTGAGATCTTAGGCGATTAGATAAAAGGCACAGGATCAAAACCCATGGAGCCTAGCGCATTCAGCTCACTCAAGCAGAGTAATTTTCCTACAGGTCCACATCACCGCTTGCCCAAAACCGCCACTACCACAAGCCCCTCCAGGCTGCGGACTGTAACTTACTGTTCCTTGAGTCCTAATGCCTAGCACAGCGTGAATTAGTAACAGTCTGTGTGAACCTCTAGCCCACTCCCTTTTCACTGCTCTTGGTTGATAATGGGACATTAATTCAGGAAGAACAGATTTTAGATAAATAAAATTATCCCCCAGAAATAAATAACAGTTTAATAATAGAAATCATTTTAAGTCTCTAAATATAGGCTTATAATTAAATACAAGACAGAAATTATGTTCTGATGTATATCCATTTGGCAAGCAACGAACTGATTTTCATAAACGCTTAATAGGTGTGTGTGTGTGTGTGTGTAGACTCTTGCAGTTCCTAAGTGTGCTCAGATATTCATCTGTGCCCTGATCTCTTATTCTGTGATTCTGAACATTGGACCCCTTCCTTACCTCTAAGAGTGCAGGACTGAATCACAATGGTAGTGATTCAGGCTGTTTAATGTTGTTGTGCTGCTCAAAGCAAAAGGCCTAGGGCGCTAGAGCTAGAATGTTTTCCATTTTCTTTAAACTCATCAAGTCACAAACACCATCAGAACTCTTTGAGTTCATCTCGCAATTCACAGAGTGACTTTAAAATGTGGAAAAGATTTCACAAACACATGCAAGAATGTACTGGCTATACCTTGAATGCTGATGATAGAATTTTTGAAGTACATTCTTGAGAATCAGTGATAGGTCAAGCATCAGATGGGAAAGCCCACAAAAATCATCGAGCCCAACCCCCTCATTTGGAGTTTATAGGAATGCAGGCTAAGGGAGGTGAAGTGACTTGGCCAAAAGGACACAGAGGGAATCAAGAGCCAAGCCTGAAAGAGCTGCAGAAGATTATATGACCGTGTGCAGAGTTCATGCCCTGTTGTTTATGTCTTGCTGACAAGCCTGGGGGATCAACCGTCCACCAGCTGCCACTGGAGAAAATCTACATGGAGCCAAAGACTTCGCTCACAGTGCAGACCAAAGTTGCCGTCACGAGGAGGGCTTGTGGTTAGGACAATGGCCAGTGTTGTTCTTAGCTCTCTGGACTCTGTAGACAGCCGACTCTACATCAGAACTTGAACTGGGCTCTGTGTGTAGGTCAAGCTGGTGCATGTCAGTGCGCTCTGAGGCCAGATGTAAGGTCAGGGACCCTTGCTCAGCCAAGACCCCATTCATTAGCAAGGTGTTGATGTGTTGCTTTCAAATGTTTTCATGGAGACCATTTATAATAAACAGAAGCATCAGCTTGATGAATTCAGGGGCGTGGTCTATAGCAAAAGCACTCTAGCAGGTAGAGATCACAGTCCTCAGGCAGGAGTCTGGAATGCCTGGAGGCACTGTTAGACTTCTCACTGAAAACTGCTCAGTGGACCAACACCATCCAAAAAAGGAAAGTGGCTAATATGGATTATAATGACCAATCAACCAGGCATTTCTCTGAACCTAATTGTGTTCCTTTATCAGTGCTAGAGATCACTTGATCCCTTTCATTTCAAACTCCCCTATTTACAAGATTCTTGTAATTTTCTGAACACAGAGGTGAGGCAAGGCATCACTGGAATTTTGAAATGTAAATAGACATAGGGTTCACCCTCTGAAAGTGAGTGAAACTTGGGAAGAACACACACAAGAGATTAGTAATGAGACTATCTCCACACATGTGGCTGGGAGAATAGGAGCACACACATCTAATCAAGGTGACCAGGCTGGGAACTTCAAAGAGGTAGCCTCATGGCAACAGGGCAGTGCAACTACTTTTGAAAAGCCACAAAGCAACAGTAAATGATTAGAATCTGAACTATGCGAGTTGAAATCCAATGAGTTGTCTGAAGAAAAATGTGTTAACCTAAGGCAGGTGGTCAGCCCAGAATCTAGATAAAATGGAATCTAAAGAGCAAGAATGTGTTTATTTGCTCTGGCCACAAAAGACCCAAGTATGGGTCCCTTGAGAAGTGTCTTCTCTGTGTGGGAGCATTATTCAATGCTTCTCCTTGGCCTCTGTCGATTCCATTCCATGACCATTCTTCTCTGATTCCTTGTCCACCTAGGAAGTTTCTGTTAAATAATTCTACTTGTAGGAATCAGAATATGGTGAGAAATGCAAAGAGACATCCCATTAACGTTCCTGTTCTTACTAAGTAAAGTAGGATGTAATTGCCAGTTTCAGTTCCTGATCAACTTGAGTGACCAGTATTTCAGTCACTGAAACATCATGTCCCCTTGCTGACAAAAATTAATAAAGCTAGAAATGAATATATGTCTTATCTTTTTTTTTTTAAATTTATCCTTTTACCAGAAAGAGTTATACAGACAGAGAGGGAGAGGCAGAGAGAGGTCTTCCATCTGCTGGTTCACTCCCCAATCGGCCGCAATGACCAGAGCTGAGCCGATCTGAAGTCAGGAGCCAGGAGCCTCCCCTGGGTCTCCCACACAGGTACAGGGTCCCAAGGACTTGGGCCATCTTCCACTGCCCTCTCAGGCCACAGCAGAGAGCTGCATCGGAAGTGGAGCAGCCGGGTGTCGAATTGGCACCCACATGGGATGCTGGCACTGCAGGTGGCGTCTTTACCCGCTACGCCATAGTGCCGACCCCTACGTGTCTTGTCTTAATTTTGGTTAGTGTGCATCAGGCTATAAAGTCTGCCAAGCCCTTTCACAATTCAGTCTCTGGTCCTGAGTGCTGAGAATCATCTTCTGCAATGTGTTGGCCATCTGATGACCAGTGGTGTTCTCTCTAGGGCTCATTCTTGGTGAAAACTATACACTTTGCCTCTGATGCCATCAGTATTAGTTTTCCTCAAGCTAGGTAGATTAATTCATTAGAAATGGCCTCCAGCTCAGCTAAAATACTAGCAGTGCCCCAGTGTGAACTCCCAGATTTCTCTGAGTTCAAGACAGCAGCAAAACTTTCTAGATCCTTTGGATACTTGTAAGCCCATAGGCCCAAAGGCTGTGTGGGCTTTTCCAACGTTAAGTTGTTTTTCTTTTAACTCAAATTAGTTCAACTGATTTTTGGTAAGAATGGCAACCTCAAGTTGATTAGGAACTCAGATTGACAATTCTATATTAGTTTATGCAATAAGAAAAGCAAAGTTAATTATGAATTAGCTCAATTGGCTAGGGATTCCCCCTTTCCTCCCCAACATAGGAATTCCTCAACATAGGAAAAAAAAAAATAAGGGGACTTCATTGGTGGCTTTTGGTAGTCATCAGCTAGCACGTTGAATTCTTCTACTTGGACAATGCTGTGTCTGATGATTTAGAAGTAGAAACCAGTGTGTTCTTAGGGGTGTGAAAGAGAGAAACATGAGAGTCTCTATTTCCTGAATGTCTGTCTGTCACATGCTGTGTAGTAAGCCACTGGCTTTCGGACACTCTGCTTTAGTGAATCTCAACACTAGCTCTTAAATTGGACAAGTTTTACTATCAGAGGCCCAGAGAGGCTGAGTGAGTTGACTGAACTCACTCAGCTGCCAAGTGGCAGAACTGGGGTTTTGGATGATATTTGACCTCAAAGTTGAAAGGCTTTCTATTACTATGCCTTTAAAAGATAGGGGCGGATGGGTAGACTGTGAAAGCTAAGTTTTGTTAAATTTTGTTACGTTTTGCAAAGCAACGGTTGTGTTTTATTGTTTTTTCAAATCCAGAAAATCTGCTCCTTAATTGTTTAGCCTGTCCTCCCTTTTTTCCCCTCCGTTTTAAGGAAAGGGGCATAATAACCAGCATTCTCCTAGCCAGAAAGGAGGAAAACACCCCTTTCCCTCCTTCCCCCTGCTCTCTCTCTGCCTTCCAGCTTTGAATGGAGCAACCAGCTTTTCAAAAGACACAATAAAACAGCAAAGGATAAACCACAAAAGAGGAGGAACAAGGGATAATGTTTTCAGAAAAACCCTAGGGGATGCAGATTTTTTCAGAGCTTCCTGGTAGCCAAGGCAAAGGGAGAAATATGTTGTGTAACCTGACTTTCATTGTCAAATAAGGAAAGCATTAGGAAAGATATACCCTTAGCTCTGAGAGAACATGAATTATCCTAAAAGGGTATTGAGTGACCTAAGTGAAAAAAATACTAGAAAAAAATTGAATGTTAAAGAAAAAGATTGTTTTGGGGGCTCAATTCTAGATGCCTCATTGACAGACAACTCTGTTAGAGAGGTGAATTTTTACATTTTAGTTGCTTATCTAATGTGACACAATAACTTTTGATATGCTGATCAAAGGAAGTATTTGCTTGAAAGACTTCAGTTGCCTCCTTCCGTACTGTAACTCAGGCTATATTTTTTAGTGTTGCCTTTTTATTCTGGTCCTGCCACATTTTAGATGGGAAATTCCTGTGAAGAGGTTACATGTCGGCTCCTCACGCTTCGTGTAAAATACACACTCGCACGGCACACATGTGCACCACACGGAGCACATCAGGTTCTTTCAGTTGGGTTCTTCATACTGTTTTCCACTGAAACTGTCTGTTGGGAAACAGCAATCATGCAGGTGATCTTAGTGTCATCCACTGAAACATCTCTCACATCTGACCTGCGATCCAGGGAAGTGTTTGTTTCTCTCCCTGCTAAAGCTCCTATTTATGCTCCCAGATTGAATCACTCGTGAGGGTTTCGCTTGCCCTTTGAAATCAAAGCCTGATACAGAGGACTTTCTTTGCAACTTGAATGTTCCATTTCTGCCTTCCCACACTTGTTCGAGTCATAAAGCTAGTTTTGGTGGTTTTCCCAAATTTCTCCCAATTGTAGAAGTTCTTCAGTTGCTTTTCTGTGCATGGTTTCTTTAAGGGAGATGCTGCATCTATCGATTTTGTATAGCTCTAGCATTATACAGATGTGTAACTTTTTTTTTTTTTGCATGTACAGTGAATTTCACTAAAGTTTCCAAGACAAATACACTTGCAGCTGATTTCTAATAAACTTTGTGTGGTTGTGATGGAAGTGACTGATGCAGACACTTGATAGAGAACTGAGACTTGGTCCTTCATAGAAAATTAACTTTAATGGAAAATGCAAAAAGGTATTTTAAAAAGAAAACAAAAACTTACCGGTTTTCTTAGATTTGGCACTTTTTTCCTTCCAGTATTTTTCAGGAGGACTTTCCAAGGACCCCAGAGGGACTTGAAGGATGGTGTAGGGGGTGGCAGTGGGGTGGGGGTGTGAAATATGTAATTCCCTACAGCAGCATTGCTTGCAAAGTCATGTACCTTGAACTTGAATTTGATTAGAATTGCTCTGAGGTTGCTTCTACCTCCCCAGGCTGCAGGCAGCTGGCTGCAAAAATGCCAGTAAGATGAGTCCAGCACCAAGGGATCACGTCTGGGTGGTCTTCAGCATGGGAAAGACCTCAGCTGCTAACAGGCCATGGAGAAACCATTTGGGCTAAATGTACTACCTTAAAATAAGGGACCTCTCCTCTCTAAATACACTCTCACTTCTCCAGCCCCTGGCTCAGAACTTTTGTGTAGAGCTGGTGGGCTTTCTTTAAGGGTCTATCCAGGACAATTAGTTCTTAATAGTCCTTCCTTTTAGAGGTGGTGGAGGTCTTAGGTAAAATCATCTTCCTAGTAAAATTATATATTATATTATTTATATTATATTATATATTATATTATATATATATATATATAGAGAGAGAGAGAGAGAGAGTTTTTTTTGTCACTTCTTCCACATTCCCTGACTTTTGGGGTCTCTCTCTCTCTCTTTCTTAAAAAAAATTTTTTTAGCAAGGGTAGGAGGACTTAACAGCCTTTGGGCTCCCCACTGCCCTTGGCAGCCTGGTGTTAGCCCCTGCATGGCAGAATTGACAAAAGGTGACTCTTTTGAAAGCCCCAGCCGCTAGGGGTGGCGAGGAGCTGTGAAGACACCACTCGGTTGGTGGGGGAGGGAATTGTCTTCCACTGCTCCCCAGGGGGCCGCTGGGAAAAGGAAACTACTTTTCAGGATGCGTGTGCATATCAAGCAGGACTTCGGGAGGCTTCTTTTAAGCCGTTTCTGCACTTCAGAGCGGGTTTATTTATCCCATCAGTGAAGTCAGCATGTTTAGGGCAAAGAGGCTTTGTACAGGTGAGGAACTCTTCACAAAAGCCTTTTCCATACGTTCTTCTGTGTGGAGCTGACCACAGAGTCCCCACACTGGCTGCTGTGCTAATTCAAAAGGTGCTTTGTTGCTCTGAGCAGAACAACAAACCCTTCAAGCAGGCACATTTTCCCAGGGTACTCTAAGCCTAGAGTGTGTGGTTGAAAGTTGTATTTTTCTTCCCTTAGTGGATTGGCCATCATCACTTTAACTCGTATCATTTAATGACACTAAGCGTGTCTGGTGCTGTGCTGATAGTTTGCTCACTAGTCCTGTGCCTCCACTCCACCTACGCATTACAGCAAGAGCGATCTTTCCAGCCAAAACATCATGTCCCTCCCCACTCCCCAGATGCGAGTTCTTCAAGGATCCTCAGAAGGCAGTGGCACTGTGAGCACAGAGGAGAAATCCCTCGTGCTCTGGCCACTGCCAACCTGTCCAGCTTTTCTCTCCCACAATGAGTACATCTCCTAAGACAGCAGAGGACCACCATTTATACGCACTGGTTACCAAGTACCAAGTGCTGCGTCCACAGTGTGCTTTGCTCCACTGGCTGACTTGTGAGATGAGACCCTCCCACCTGGTCTGTGCGTTTAGCCCTTCTCCCAAGCGCTCCTGCTGAGGGGTCCCTTGTTTCTGAACAGCCCGTTGTCTCTCATGACTTAGGCCTCGCTAACATACTGTTCTCATTTCCTGGAAAGGCCTATCCCATTTGTTCAACTGGACTGGCTCCTTGCCGACCCTAATATCCTTTTACTTCAGTCGTTAATTTTTCCAGAAACTTCCTTAGGTTCCCATGGCAGTTAGGAAGCAGCACCTCTACTGCCTTGCAGCTAAATTTGTGTATACAATCAAGTCCTGATTTGACTGTGCTGGGTGTGTATCTCTGTTTCCCTGACTAGACTGGGCTTTTTGAGGTTAAGACATTTCATGTTTGTGTTCCCCATGTCAGTTTCAGTGCCAAACACATAACTAGTTGGTGCTCGGTGAGCTCATCAATGGGGATGAATGTAAACACGACTGAACAGGAGTTGGGGGAGTGTGACGTGCACAGGGTTTGCTGTTCTTAATAGTATCTTGTTTAGTGCAAAAGTTCCCTGTGTAAGCTTTCTACATCCCTTGGGGTCCTTGAAGATTGTAATGGACTCCTTGAGCTATTTTCAATATTTCAAAACAGCTAACAGAAACCATTAAATTTATCTGAGATAAGTCCCCACAGGCTAAATAAAATGTCAAGTTTCTTTGCTTTTGGCTAAAATCATATCAGTTTGGTGTGGTAAAAGATTCTCTTCTAAGGATCAAGAAATGCTGACTGGCAGGATGGGCTTTCTGTGATTAATAAAGCAGTAAGAAAATAAATGATCTGTTACTTATATGCTATTGTTTAGTGGAAGAAATTTCTCAATGATTGAAATAATAGGGGAAAAAAAACTCCTCACAGAAGTGATCCGTCATGTACAGATAAGGGAAAGTCTGTTCCCTAATGAACTCCTGGAGCCCTCAGCCTTCCCATCTGCACGGGTTCCTCTTCTAGAAAGCTGAGGAAATTATCTAATCATTGGACAAATAGGGTTTTTTACATTATTATTTTTAAACAAAATCTCTCGATTGACAATTAGGGGTGAGTGTGATCTGTTTTCTTTATTTGTTATCCATTGACTGACAGATTGATGTTGAATTGAATCAATGGTTTTCTTAAGAATTTCAGTTACTTTCTTTTCTTCCCCCACAATGGAGAGAAAGAGAAAGAGAAAGAGAAAGAGAAAGAGAAAGAGAAAGAGAGGGGGAGGGGGAGGAGGAGGGAGAGGGAGAACGGCATTGTAGTGCAGTGGATTAAGCTGCTGCCTGCGACCCTGGCATCTTGTATGAGAGCTGGTTCAGTTCCTGGCTGCTCCACTTCTGGCACAGCATCCCTGCTGATGTGCCTGAGATGGCAGCAGAGGGTGGCTCAAGAGGTAGGGCTGGGATGAAGCGCAGCCACTATGGCAATTGGGAAGTGGACCCGTGGATGGAAGATTTCTCTGTCTCTCCCTCTTTCTCTGTAATTCTGTCTTTTAGATAAATACATCAATCTTTAAAAAAAAGAAAGGAAGGAAGGGAAAGAGAGAGAGAGAGAGAAAAGGAAAGAAATAAGGAAAGAAAAAAGAGAGCAAAGGAGACAAGTGATTTTTTTCTCTGTTCTTCCCCTGGCTTCTGGCCAGCATGTTGCATATTTTGATTATGAAAACTGCCAGCAGGCTACTTTATTGAAATAAATTCCAAAGACTCAATTTGTCAGATCTCTCACAGACTTGGTTTGGTATCTACCACCAGCATAAATGATTTCATCCCCATCAGTGAAAGCAAAAGGTCCTTTGTTAGCAGTTCTTGTTCTACCACAAACCTTTCCTTGGGTTCATTTGCTCTCATGATTTATTATAAAATTTATAGTGTGTAAACATTGTCATAACCTTTGGGGTAGTAAACTCATCAAACCTTTTATAATACCTCCTGAGTCCCAGGGCTGTTTGGCTGACACGTCTTCCTAGCATCGTAAACATTTGTCCATTTCTTGCTTGTCGCCATTCATAGATAAGACAGCTCTTTTCTCTACTTTCAGAGTCTGCAATGTCCTAGTCACCAGCTTCAGCGAAGATAGCAATCAGGCCCTGATAGCTGCAGTGTGGAATTCCATTCCTTCTGAAGTATTAGCTATTATCTGCTTGCTCTAGTTCATCCTCCACAGAGAAGCCGAAAACCAAATTGGGTCCCCTGATTAGAAATCTTTGAGGGCATCCACAATGCTGGCATTATCAACTGCGAATTCCTTGATGCAACATTCAAGGTCCTTGGCAGTTTGTCTTCAGAAGTAACTGTTTACCCTCAACTGCACCGGAACCATTGACATTTTCTCCCGTCCCACCACTGTGGACACTCACCTTTCTCCAAGATGGTGTGGCCTTCACGCCTGGAATGATTCTGCATCCTTGTTTAATTCTCACCCATTCTGCAGGGTCCTTCAGCATCGTCACCTCTGGGAACGTTTACTCATAGCATATATCATCTTTTGATTTGTGTTATCATGGGCTATTTCAGTGTTGCCGCTTCCATTCTAATGAGCTTTTTGAGGTCAGGGTTGAGGTTTAAATTGTATTTATATCTCTTAGGCCAATGATGTCCGAAGACAGGAAGACCATGAATGTCTCAGTCCATGCGAGACACTTGTGAGAGTGCAAAGGGGCACTGTATTGGAGCCACAGGTGTAGTCTGGGATTTACCTGAACAATTCCGGATGGACAGACACTTCACTAATCACTTCAGGGTAAAGCCCAAGTGATGCGCCATGCACAGAGACACTGCACACCTTTCCAGGTCCCTGCCTTCTGCTTTTCATGCTCTTTTTCCCTTTCTCTTTCCACCGCCCCCTCGAACTGGACGCCTCACCTGGTCTTCCCTAAGACTGCCCTACCTCCCCTCTCCGGATTCTCCTGTGCCTCATTCCTGATTCTTCCAAGGTTGGATTAGCCTCTTTCTGGAGTACCTGCAGTACTTTGCATCACACCCATCTGCTGCCTTCCCTGGCTAGCTCAGCAGCGGCAGGCTGGAGCTCTGTGGGGCAGTGGCTGCCTATTCGTCTCTGATTTCCCATTACCTTGTACTACTTTAATAAATACCAACTGAATTAAGTATAGCTTTGGAATTGTCATAGCTTTAATTTTTTTTTAAATTTATTGTCATTATATTTGAGAGAGACAGACACAGAAAAATCTTATACCTGTGGGTTTACTCCCCAATTCCTGTAACAGGCAGGACTGGGCCAGGCTGAAGCCAGGAGCTAGGAATCCCATTTGAGTCTGCCACATGAGCAACAGGACCCATGTACTTGAACCTTTACAGCTGCTTCCCAGGGTATGCATTAGCAGGAAGCTGGATCAGAAGCAGTGCTTAGGTCTCTGCCACCCACGTGGGATATCTGGATTGAGTTCCCTGCACCCAGCCTCAGCACGGCCTAGCCCCAACCTTTGCACGTATTTGGGGAGTGAACCAGTGGATGGGAGTGCACATACTCTCCCTCTATTTCTCTCTTTCCCTCTCCTCCCGCCCCAGTAAAGAACCAGGACTCAAACCAGGCACTCTGCTATGGGATGCAGGCAACCCACTGCTGTGCCTGTTGCCCACTCTGCCATAGCTTATACGTGGCAATTCATTATTTCTGGTGGTGGCAACACTCTCCTTTACTATTTACTTAACATAAATTTCTGAGAGTAGCACTGGTTTTACATTTTAATAACTAGTAAATTGCTGTTTATTAAAGTAAATATAGCTCATGATAAATATCCAAGTCTGATTTTACTTGAAATATAACTGGTGTTTAGGACTCTGACATAATTTTTTAGTCCCTGGACTTATAATTCTCCCACTAATGTTCTGGCTTTGAAGCAATTTCAATGAGATGTCTAGGAACAAATATTTTTTGGGGGATGTCAATTCTCTGTGTGTGTGATCCAATTAAAAACGAAATGAAATTTCTCCCTACATCATAATTGTCCTGAATTTCCTCTTGGCTTACTTTCAACCAGCCTTCCTAATCCTGAGCACTTGAGAAAGAGAACTTGGAAGGACTGAAACGAGGAGTGACTAGGTTTCCCATCAAAAGGGCACGGAATACTCTATAATCTTTTTTTACCCCCATGGAAGTCAAATGAGAAATCATGAATCACATTCATACGCTGATTTTTTTTTTTTTTTTCAGGAAAATACACCCTCATCATCCACTTCCTCCTCTTCTCTCACTTCAACCTACATCCAGGAAATGACACTCTTGGCACAGAGAAAGAGAAACAAGTCTGATGTGTGCCAGGCCTAGAGGAAGGGAATCTAGAGAGCAGTGCTGGCGTAGCCCTGTGCTTCCCCAGGCCTGTGCGTTTACTCTTCCATTCCCATAGGATGAGGTAGGAGAACTCCTAAGACCCAGCTGAATCCTTGAGCACCTAGCACTATGGGTTCCAACTCCAGCCTGCTCACAAATGCTGGATGAAGAAAGACTGAAAGATTATTTAGCAATTTTTGTAATGAGTGACATCTGGTTTCAGTCTCTAGCATTCACAGACCTTGGCCAACAGATGAAGAGAGTAGAAGAAGGAGGAAAAACAAAAACAAAACATGTCAGGATTATGTGCTCAAAGGAAATGAATATTGGCTTTCAAAGAAAATTCCAGAACTTTATAATTGATTTAATGACAATGCCTTAGATTCTTTAAGAGTTTGTCTCTGCTCCTGCCCCATGAACTGCCTTAGTCCTTTTCTTTTAAAATATTCTTTACTGGGGGCGCGGGGAGAGGGAAAGAGAGAAACGGAGAGAGAGTATGTGCACTCCCATCCACTGGTTCACTCCCCAATTATGTGCAATTATGTGCTGAAGCTGGGTGCAGGGAACTCAATCCAGGTATCTCACGTGGGTGGCAGAGACCTAAGCACTTAAGGCATTGCTGCTGCCTGCAGGGAGGTACACATTAGCAGAAAGCTAGAGTCAGGAGCCGGAGGCGGGCATCAAACCCGGACACTCTGATATGGGATGTGGGCCTCTCAACCAGTGTCTGTATCCCTAGGCCAATGCACTCCTCTGCCTTATTCTGTTGTTCAGTGATTCAGTAAGTATGTGGGAAGCACTCACTGTGGCCCTTGCAGAGGCACCAAGAAGACAGACAGACAGGCCCATGTTCTGCCTATCCAGCCCCCTGCTTAGTGACATTCTCTATGGCACACCTTGCTTCTGTGCAGATGGTTCCAGCGCAGTTAGTCCTGGCTGCCCTGGATGCTTCCTGGGCTCCTTTATCCCAAACAGGAATGATCAGCTCACAGGCCCACTCACCTGAGAAGTTAGCGTGTCCTGGGAGCTCTGTCAGACACTGTACAAGTGCTCTTTCATTTCATCTTCATGCCAGCCTAAGGGAAAGGTTAATTTTAGATGAAGAAATGAAAACTGTGAGAGAGACTCACATTCTTTTTTTTTAATTTAAAGATTTATTTGTATAATTGAAAGGCAGAGTTAGAGATCAAGTGGTGGGGTAGATTTTCCATCTGCTCTTTCACTTGCCCAAATGGCTGCAATGGCACGGGCTGGGCCAGGCAGGAGCCAGGAGCCAGGAGCCAGGGGCTTCTTCCAGACCTCCCACATGGGTCCAGGGCCACTTGGGCCATCTTCTACTGCTTTCCCAGATTGGACATGGAGCAGCTGGGACTCAAATCGGTGCCCATATAGGATGCCTGCACTGCAAGCAGCAGCTTAACTCGCTGCACCACAGTGCTGGCCCCCAGACAATTACAATCTAAGGGGGCTGATGTTAGAGCTGGGATTTGAAGCCGGGTTCATGGTCATTACTCTATCCCAGTCTCTTCACTTGCCTCTGCATGATAGCAAGTATTTTAAAAACTTCTGCATTCTACCCCACCCCTAAACTTAAAACCTGTCCCTTATTTAAAATCTCAAATAAAGACTCATGAAAATAAAGACTTGTTTTCTGGGCATTCCAAGTAGGTGATGTGCCAGTAAGCAAAAGGCTTTGAGAATGGCTGTAGCTGTAGGCCTCTTTTCTGGGACCCCTATGTACTCCTTCCTGCTGTCCAGCTTATGTCTGTCTTGACGCAGATGTTTCTTTACAGCACTTAACTGCCTTGCTCCTTATCCTAAATAGAGATAAAAATGTGCCTCCCCGCCACTCATGGTAGTGAACAAAGGTATGTCAGTGAACTGTGGGTGGTGGTAGCCACCCTTCAAAAGAAATCCTGTAAAATTTTGTACATAGATTTCTATTATATAGTCAGAGATTTTAAAGACCAAAACGAGGTATATCGATTTTGGCAGGAAAATTTTTTTTGACAGATACCAAAACCCATAGTTAATGCCAAAATTCATTTCCCAACCCCTAACCTGCTCCAGTTGCTTTAACAAAAACTTGGGACATTCTGAATTGTTTTGGAAATTTGGAGGATATTTTGTGTTACTAGTGGGAAACAAGTTCCTGGGAAATTACTCCAATTATAGTTTAAGGAAGGAACAAATTTTCTTAGGATGGCAGAAGCCCTCCTTAAGAATTTCACATCACAGTGTCTCCTTAGTGTTTGTCAAAGATCTGAACATCTACCTACAGCATTTAGATAAGAAATGACTCAATGGTGTTTACAACAGCAGCGCCATACTTGGATATTTTTGAAAAGTTGCTTTTAGATCCAGGTCATAGGCTCAAATGCTGCCCAGACTATGTTTATGATGGGATATTTTTCTCTGTATACTGAACCAATGTTCTTTTTTTTAAAGGTTTATTTTATTTGTTTGAAAGACAGAGTTACAGAGAGAGGTAGAGACAGAGAGAGGTCTTCCATCCTCTGGTTCACTCCTCAGATGGCCGCAACGGCCGGAGCTGCGCTGATCCAAAGCCAGGAGCCAGGAGCTTCTTCCGGGTCTCCCACATGGGTGCACGGGTTCAGGGACTTGGACCATCCTTCGCTGCTATCCCAGGCCATAGCAGAGGGCTTCATGAGAAAAGGAGCAGCCGGGACTAGAGCCAGAGCCCATATGGGATGCCGACACCTCAGGCCAGGGCTTTAACCTTCTGTGCCATAGCACCAGCCCCTGAACCAATGTTCTTACTCAAAATCTAAGATAAAATCTAGATAGAGTTTATTTTTTAAAGTTTCATTCATTTATTTATTTGAAAGGCAAAGTAACAGGGAGAGCAGACACACACACACACACACACACTCACATGGGGTAGGTATGAGAGAGAGAGAGAGAGAGGGAGCGATCTACTGTCTACTGGTTCATTCCCCAAATTACTGCAACAGCCATGTTGGGCCAGGCCAAAGCCAGAAGCCAGGAACTCCATCTTGGTCTTCTGCATGGGTGGCAGGGGCCCAAGGTCTTGAGCTACCATCTGCTGCCTTTAAGAGTGTGCATTAGCAGGAAGCTGGATCAGAAGCAGAGGTGAGATTGGGTCCAGGCACTCCAGATTTGAAAAGGGAGAGGAGGAGGCTTCAACAACGCCAGTCCCTGGATAACATTTGTATATGGCCATTCCCACTGACACTTTGTGCATAGTCTTAGCAGTAAGGCCAGTCATAGTGAGCTGAGGCAGAATGAACATGAAATAGTAACCTTAAATACTAAAAGAGAAGTGTTCAAAGTTCATTAGGCCAAATCATCCTAAATTAAATACTCACATGGTGATTTCTTTTATAATTGCATGCGCTGATATGAAATATTCCTTTTAAAAATTTGTATTTACTTGAGAGGCAGAGAAAAAGGATTTTAAAAATCAACAATTGCATAATTTTTTTTTTAATCTATCACTTTTGGGACTCTACAATTTCATATTTCTTGTATGTAAAGAGGTATTGTGGTTGTTTCACTGGGCTATATAATATTTACATCTACTTTTCCCTCTAAGAGTTTATAAAATACTGCATTTCCTACCCAATTAATTTCTACTTTCTTATTAGAAATAATTTTCCAGGATCAGCATTGTGGAATAATGGCTTAAGCTGTTGCTTAAAATGCTGACTTCCAACATGGGTGCTGGTTCAGGTCCTGGCAGATCCAGCTCCCTACTAATGTGCCTGGGAAAGCAGCAGAAGATGGTCCAAGTGCTTGGGTTCCTCTACCCATGTGGGAAACCTGGATGAAGCTCCTTCCTCCTGGCTTTGGCCTGTCCCTGCCCTGGCCATTGTGGTCATTCGGGGGAGTGAGCCCGTGGATGGAAGATTCTCTCTCTGTAACTTAGCCTTTCAAATAAATCTTCAAAAAGAAACAATTTTCCAAAGGAAAAAGCAACTTTTCTAGGAGGAGGTTGAATTTACTTTAAATATTCTCATTCATTCATTCATTCATTCAGCAAATATTAACTTTGTCCCTACAATGCTGAACCAGGCACTGTAGGATACAAAATAGTTAACACATAATCCTCACCTACAAAGAGCTTCTGGCCTAGGTGGGAGTCTAAGTGCAGATGCACAGTGCATGTTAATTGGTGACTCAACAGTACCTGAGCTGTCACAAGGCGGTTGTGACTATGCATCAAGGGAATGCCATTGATAGTAAACAAATGCTCTGAGTTCCTAAGAAGGAGAAATTGCTGTGAGCAGGAGAGGTTAGACAGGCTCCAGAGAGGTGGCCCTCCATCAGGCCTTGAAAGGTGGGAGGTTCTTAGGAGGCTGATGAAAGGACATATTGTGCGATCCAAACCTGGTCATAGGGTTTGAGCAAAAGCCCAGGGATGGGAATAAGCAAAGTGAAATTTTAGGGGACCGGACTGCATCCCACCTTAGAGGTGGCAAAGTGTGGGCTTTGTCGTTTCTTCAGAACTCTGTTCCTGCACAGGCCATCCCTGGAACAACAGAGTAAAGAATCCAAGCTATCATCGCAGCGTCGGCAAAGTAGGGAGCTTGCGTAGGCACTGGGGCTTCAGTGGTGTCTGGGTCACCTTAGGGTAGCGATGGTCCTGAAACATTGAGGACACTTCTCCCTCTTCCATCCTTGCCACGGCTTTCCTTTTTGGATAAAAACAGGAAAAACCAGATAAACAGGAAGCACTGAGATTTTGCTTTTGATTTTACTCTCCCATGTACAGTCTGCTCTTCTGCCTATATATAAAAACTTCTCCCAAATCCAACCCATGTTTTGATGTTTTCTGTGAAGTGTATCTGACTCAAGTTGTTATGCACTGTGGTTTTCTACAGCTTTGTTTGCTAGGAAGCTTTTAAAATATCATTCAATCCAGTGCCTTCCGTCTTTCATTTCTAGGCTTTATAATAGTTAAGTCCTTCCCTGTACTCTTTCTAGGACAAATAGTTTTATGATTTTAGTTGTTTCTCAAAGGGCTGTTTCTCAAACATGTAATTCATTAAAAAATATTTTTTTTTCTTAAATATCCCACGTTCTCTAAATTCTACTTTAAAATGTGAGCTTAAAAATGGCATATTCTAGAACAGCCTTTAGCCATACTGAGCATCAAGAAAAGACCACTTATTTTCCTTTTACTAAATCGAGCATGCATGTGAAGCTAAAACATGGACACCAATAGTTTGTGTTGACTGTGACCTCCAGATCGTTTTCTTTATGACATCACTGAATGAATCCTGCAATTGTGTGGTTTGTTTTTCTTCCCATGTGAATTGCACTACAGAACCTCAATCTGTTTATGTCCACCTACTTCTAAAACTTATCAGGATCATTTGCACTTCTGTCCAGTTTTCCAAAGTGGAATGCACCACACCCGGTTTGATGTCATCGCTGTACTTAATAACCACATTCTCTCCCATCATCTAAGTCACTACTAAAAATAGCATTAGGTTAAGACCAACCTCTTTGGAATCCCATGAGGTATGCATCTCTGGGTTGACACTGGGCCATTAAAAATTACTTCCTAGTAGAGGCCTTCTAATCACTGAAGTATCTTCCTGATGAGAGGAAGACTTCAGGATGCAAATCTTTAATTGCCCAACGGCAAGCAGGACAAAGCTTAAAACTGAACAACAGTGGAAACCGTTTCATATCTTTGCCTTCTCCTTGTTTTTTATCCAACTTGTCATGCTTCTGACGAATAGCATTTGACTAATGTGATAGGATTTATTTCTTAAACAAAACTTTCTTGATTTTTTTCCCAGCATGTTGCTGTGTGTGTGTATATGTATGTGAGAGAGTGAGTGTTTATAAGATTACAATATATATCTGGATCTGAATGCTAAGGAGTTGAATTTAATTTCCTGAGTTTTCCTTTTTCTCTTTTAAAACACAACTGTGCCTTTCCCTTGGAGTCCACAGACACCTCACCTTAAGTGTGCAGAGATAATTGCTAGTGATTCTGTGATGACTTCATTGAAATGCCATACCCTGGTGTTTGCCAGTAATTGTTTATTCATTCTGCCATCTGAGCTTACAGGTCATGCATTAGCATATGCATTTGTATATAATAATGATTTTCAATTTATTGAGTGGAGTCATCTCTGAAACCCCGTGAAAACACGAGGATAAAAGCAATGCCTCCCTCATGTTTGTCACTTAACTCGGGTAGACATGACGATTAAGAAATAAAAAAACACAGAGGAAGGAAAGGTCACTTGTGCTGGGGGGCTGCTGCTCAGCCTCAGCTGGCAGCCGGCGGGATTTTTCTTTGGCACAACCTTTGGACCACAGCCATTTTGATTTAGAGGAGACCCATTGTCGAAGAAGCCTTCCTGGGAATGTGGAATGTGGGAGTTTTGAGAAGGGGACTGACAAAGAAAAGGGAGCTAGCTGGAGTAGTTGGAGGGAGAGCCTAGATCCACACAAAAACAAACGGATTGTTCTTGTGTCTCTGTTCTGCGAAAGGGATTTTCAGTGACTTCCAAAGGAATTCTGTGTATGAAGGGTATGTAGGGGAAGGGAGATCGAAGGAGTCCGCCCTCTTTCACCTGGCTGCCAGACAAAAGGACCTTCTGGACATGACAAGTTGGTTGCACAACTCACAACATGTTGGATATGAGAAGAGCTGTTGCAAGAGACCTGCTGTCTCTGGGGCTGGGACTCTGCAAGGTTGTTGTCTACAAGCAGTCCATGTTTGCTGGGTGTTGGGACTTGAATGCTGATTGTGGTTAAACTTTACAGAGGTAGTAGGAGAAATGATCACCTCCAGGAGGGCTGGCTAGATTTCTGGTAGCCACCTGAAAACTGGTAAGGAACACACATATGGGTGAGGCTAGGCTACCCTACCTTTGTCATCTCCCCTCACCCATTCCTCTTTCAGCCATCTCCATCCCAGGGGCCCAGGATGAAGCCTGGAATCACTGTTGGGGTGAGTCCATAAAAGAGTGGCCATCACCTCTAGGAGGCCCCTGGCCGTACCTTGGCTGTACCTTCAGAAGGCAGTGGAATGAGTGGTGGCCTCTACTTTACTCTTTCTCATTAGCTCGTAGTCCTACTTTATTGTATTTTCTTCCAGGCATGGCCCTGAGAACACGTGGTTCCAGATGTCCAACATGTAGAGTGGAGCCTAAGAGGAGTAGGGGCAGGACGAAGGCTTGGGTTTTAATGCATGAGAATGAGAATGGTTGAGTTTTAATGCTGGGATGCCCAGGAGAGCAGCCGTAGCATTCATGGCCATTCATAGCAGGCAGACATGGATGGCAAGGGTGTGAGCTGTGGAAAGGGGGGCCAGAGGCACCCAAGGTTTGCTCATCCATGCCTGCTTCTTATCTCTTCTCTTATTCTCCTGCTGTCTACTCTAAGCCTATAATAAGGGCAATATTGAATGTCAAAGCATTCTGCTTTGTATCAGAGATCTCTGAATGAAGCTACTGTTTATTGTATTCTCTGTTGGGTGAAAGGTTAAAAAAAAGTGTTTTTTTAAAATCTAGTTCATTCAGGTTTTAATATAGAGCAGAGCAAAACACAATGAAGAGTATTGTATATTAGAGGGCCCAGCTTCTTGAAGATATTAAGATAATATAATTCTGTGTACTTGACCTAAGTTAAAAGTAGGACTTCCAAAGCCATGACCCCCCTCTTCAAGCTTAGGCTTTGTGGAGTGTTGAAACACTGTGGACTTTAGTATGTGTTGAGGTTTGAGCTTCGGCTGGGATAGGGATAATTACCAAAGCTTGGTTGCTGAATTACAAATCCTACTTACCTAACAACCACACAATAGCAGTTTCCCTATTGGAGTAATATATTCCACAGTGGGTGCCAGGGAGGGCAAGGGGAACATGTTATCCTGTGGCAGATCAGCCCACCTCTTTGATACTGGCTGGTAACAGAAGTTGAAACTTGCCACTGATTGCGTAAGCGATTCCTTCCATACAATTTGTCTAATTACAATTTTTTAAGTATAGGGATCATTAGCTTCTGGGTGAAGAATTTGTGCTTTATTTGAATAGAATCTTGGTAATGTTGTTTCTAAAGACATACTTACTCTGTTTCCAAAAGTGGGGTTAGATGCTTTCTCTCTCTTTTTTTTAATGCATGATGTAAATAGAGAGGAAATTGTCACATACTATAGGATGAAATGAAATCTCTTGAATTTTGCCATAAGTTTGTTTGTTAAGGGTCGTAAATGTGTTCACTTTGCAAGTGTGAATGTATGATTTGTTGCACTGGGATTGATGTGGTAAGAGTCCCATTCCTAGCCCTGGCAGGGGCTGGTCTTGGTTAGGGATCACAGCCAATGCAAAGCTGGAAGGAGTGATCTCTAGATTACTTGGAGTCACTTTCTACACTGTGTGTGTATTCTGGGAAACTCTGTTTGCAAATGCCCACCTGACTTTAGGCCTCATTACAGAGCAGAGATGGCTTCTGACCATTTTGGTCCAGTAAAGTGTCAGCTGTTTTTATTGACACCTCACCTGCCTGTCGATGTCCAGGCATGTGATGTTCTAAATGTGTCTGATCTCAGAATAATGAGTGACATGCCTTCAAGAGTAAGTTTAACCCAATATAAGAATTTTTTTTTTTGACAGGCAGAGTTAGTGAGAGAGACAAAGAGAAAGGTCTTCCTTCCGTTGGTTCACCCCCCAAATGGCTGCTACAGCCGGTGCTGCGCCGATCCAAAGCCAGGAGCCAGGTGCTTCCTCCTGGTCTCCCATACGGGTGCACTGCCTTCCCGGGCCACAGCAGAGAGCTGGACTGGAAGAGGAGCAACCAGGACAGAATCCGGCGCCCCGACTGGGACTAGGACCCGGTATGCTGGCGCCGCAGGCGGAGGATTAGCCAAGTGAGCTGCAGTGCCGGCCAAGAATTTTTTCATGTGCTTTTGAAAATGAGAAATTGATGTAGTACTAGAACATAGTCTTAGAGAGACCAGCATAGCATTTCCAAGCCTTGTGTCCCTGAGTGAGTTTATACAAAGCTTTCTGTGCCTCAGTTTACTTCTGCATTAAAAAAGGATGAATACACTTATTTATTGTTTGAGGTTGTTGTGTTTAGTCCATTCCTGCAGCAATAACAGCATCCCTAAGACTGAGTAATTTATAATGAACAGAAACTTAATCCATTAATTTAAAAATTGCTTCTTAAAGATTCATTCATTTATTTGAAAGCCAGAGTTGGGGGGTGGGGAGGGAGGGAGGAGGGGAGGGAGGGAGAGAGAGAGAGAGAGAGAGAGAGAGAGAGAAATCCTCCACCCACTGGTTCAACTCCACAAGTGTTGAACACAGGACTGAGCCAAGCCAGCACCAGGAGCCTGGAGCTTTATCTGGGTCTCCCACACGGGTTGCAGGGGCCCAAGCACTTGGACTATCTTCTGCTGCTTTTCCCATGCCATTAGCAGGGAGCTGGATCAGAAGTGGAGCAGCCAGGACACAAACCGGTACCCATAAGAGATGCTGGAATTGGAGGCAATGGCTTTATGTGTTACTCTACAAGGCCAGCCCCAGAAATTTAATTTATTTTCTCACAGTCCTGGAGGCTGAGAAGTCCAAGACCAAAACACTGGCAGATTTGGTGTCTTCTGAGGGCTGCTCTTTGCTTGCAGGGTGGCACCTTGACTGCTGTGGAAGGAATAAAGGAGCTAAAAAGGCCTAGCCATTGAATCCATTTACCAGGGCTGTGTTACTTTGTTGTCATTACTATCATGAAATACCTAAGGCTAAGTCCTTTTTTTTTTTTTTTTAAAGAAAACTAAGCCTTTTGATTAATTTTAAAAACGTTATATTAAAATACAGCATACATACCAAGAAATACACATATCGTTACATATGTCCAGATCTGTGAGTTTTTTTGGTCATTGGAACATACTCATAACCAACATGCAAATTAGTAGCAAAGCCTTACTAGTACCTAGAAGTTCTCACTGTCCCCCTTTCCATTTCTTCCATTCTTGTGAATGGAAGTATATTGTCATTTATACATTATGATTCAGTGAAGCAATATTAAAAATTGTACCAAATGACTTGGACATTTACACAATTTTTATCTTCTTTCTGTATATTAACTATTGCAAATGAGAGAGAACATGTGACATTGTTCTTTTTTGGGTCTGGCTTATTTCACTGAGCATAATTATGACTAGTTGCATCCATTTTGTTGCAAATGTCAAGATTTTGTTGTTTTCATATGGCTGAGTAATATTCCATTGTGTATATATACACCATATTTCTGTATCTAGTCAGCATTTGATGGACATCTAAATTAATTCCATATATTAGCTATTGTGAATAGAGCTGCTATAAACATAGGGGTGAAGGTAGCTCTTTCAAATACTACTTTCAGGCACTGGCACCGTGGCGTAGTGGGTTAATCCTCCGCCTGTGGCGGTGGCATCCCATATGGGCACTGGTTCTAGTCCCGGTTGCTCCACTTCCAATCTGGCTCTCTGCTGTGGCCTAGGAGAGCGGTAGAGGGTGGCCCAGGTCCTTGGGCCCCCGCACCCACATTGGAGAGTGGGAGGAAGTGCCTGGCTCCTGGCTTCAGATTCCAGCCATTGTGGCCATTTGGAGAGTGAACTAACAAAAGGAAGACCTTTCTCTGTGTCTCTCCCTCTCACTGTTTGTAATTCTACCTCTCAAATAAAATAAATAAAATCTTTAAAAAATGTTGCTTTCATTTCTTTTGGATATATTACCAGGAGTGAAATGCTGGGTCATATGGTAGTCCCATTTTTAGTTTTCTGAGGAATCATGCTATCTTTCATAGTGGTTGTAAGGCTGGGTACTTTGTAAAGAAAGGAAGCTTAATAAGTTTACAGTTTTTTGAGGTTGAAAGTCCAAGCAGCATGGTGCTGACTCTAATGAGGGCCCTCTAGTTGCATCGTATCACAGCAGATGGCATCATACTGGGATCACATAAGAGAGAGAGGAAGAGAAAGAGGGAGCTCATGGTTAGGCAGGAAAAGAAAATTGAGGGAGGCATGGCTCATTCTTATATAAAAAGTTCTTCTCCGGAAACTAACAATAGTCCCATAGGAGCTACTTAATCCCTTCCGTGGTCCATTTCTCTAATGATCTGGTCGTCTTACACTATATCACACCTATTAAAGGTTCCATCACTTCCAAATGCTGACATATTTGGAACCAAGTTGCCGATACATGAACCATTGGAGACAAAGACATCCAGACGATAGCAAGAGGAGAGCTTTCATGGCCAGATCACCTCCCAAGGGCTGCATCTCTTAATTCTGTTGCATTGAGGATTAAGTTTCAATGTGAATTTAGGAGGGAACACAAACATTCAAACCATAGCTGTGTGTGTAGAGACTAATGTAGTACCTAGCTTGTAGCACTCTCGCATCTGAGCTATGGTAAATTCAAACAAGCTTTTACTAGCTTGAGAGTTGATTATTAAATTTGCAGGAAGTTTTTGTGCGGGGTAACATGAGTTTGGTACCTTAAAATTAGTTATGGGCGCTGGTATTTGGCAAAGTAGTCAACACTGCTTGAGATAACTATCTACATCTCATATTGGAGTGCCCAAGTTCTAGTCCTAGCTCTGCTCTCGATTCCAGCTTACTGCTAATGCATACCCTTTGGAGACAACAGGTGATGCCTCAAATAGTTGGGTCTCTGCCACCCATGTGGGACCTTGATTGAGTTCCTAGCTCTTGGCTTTGGCCTGGCCCAGTCCTGGCTATCAAGGGCATTTGTGGAATGAACCATTGGATAGGAGATGTCTCTCTATCTTTCTGTCTCTGTCACTCTGCTTCTCCAATAAGTAAATGAAATTTAAAAAGAAAGAAGTCAGTTATGATGGGAGTACAATCAAACCTTAGCTTCCCCTTGGAGAGTTGGTTGTTAAACATTTAGGAGCATACCATTGACAACAAATACTATTCCTCCTTACCAAACTTCAAATTATATTATAAACCTCCTAGCCTTGTAAAATAATCACTTTCCATATTGTAACACAGAAAAACTGTCAGGGCCCATTGAAACTCTTGTCACCATCCTATAGGACTGGAGAAAGCAACACTTTTGGAAGTTTTATGTCTACTTTTTATGATTTTTTTCCTTCTCTTATTATATCATATTAACTTGTGTGCCTGTCTCTAATAGAGCCTCTCCAATTATTATTTGTCATTTCCCATCATGTGTTAGCTGAAAAATCAGTTTGCTAAGGTTATGTGTAAAGTGTAAGTAATTGTCTCTCAATTTTAAAATGGATAAAGGATCTGAGTAGACATTTCTCCAAGGAAGATAAACAGATTGCTAGTCAGCACATGGAAAGATAATTGACACCAAGGAAATACAAATTAAAACTACAGTCAGCTACTACTTCATAATCACCAGCATGGCTACAATCAAAAAAATACAAGAATAGCAATGTTGACCAAGAGGTGGAGGAATTGAAACCTGCCTCACTGTTGGTGGAACTGTAAAATGGTATAGCCCCTTTGCAAAATAGTCTTGTCAGTTAGTCAAACAAATAAACAACAGAGTCAGTATCTGACTCAGGAATTCTACACTCAAGTAACTATCCAAGAAAACTGAAAGTCTGTGTCCACACAGAACACCTACGTCCACACACTGTTTATTCACAGCATTATTCACCATAGCCAGAAAGTGGAAACAACCTGAGCATCCATAAGCTGACAAATGGGAAGTTAAAAATGAGATACAGTCATGCACCTCACTATGATGTTTACATCAACCATGGACCACATATACCATGGCCATAAAAAAGAATGAAGTATAGTATATGCTACAACATGGGAAACCTTAAGCACATTATTCTAAGTTCAAGAAGTCAGGGGGCTGATGCTGTGGCATAGTGGGTAAAGTTGCCGCCTGTAGTGCTGGCATCCCATATGGGTGCCAGTTTGAGTCCCAGCCGCACCACTTCCCATCCAACTCTCTGCTAAGGCCTGGGAAAGCAGTAGAAGATGGCCCAAATCCTTGGGCCCCTGCACCTGTGTGGGAGACCTGGAAGAAGCTGCAGGCTCCTGGCTTTGGATTGGCCCAGCTCCAGCTGTTGTGGCCATTTGGGGAGTGAACCAGCAGGTGGAAGACCTTTCTCTCTCTTTGCCTCTGCCTCTGCTAACTCTGGCTTTCAAATAAATTAATTAATTAAAAAATTAAAAAGAAGTCAGAATAGACCATGTATTCTTTGATTGCATTCACATGAAAGTTCAGAACCAGGAAATCATTAGAGACAGAAAGTAAATTAGTGACTGCCTAGGTCTGGGGTGGATATGAGAGTAGTGAGATGCAGGAGTAATAGCCTAAGATTATGAGGTTTCTTTATTTTTTCGAAAAAGATTTATTTATTTCAAAGAGTGATGAGAGAAAGAGGAAGTGAGAAAGAGAGATCTTCCATCCACTGCTTCACTAACCAAATGCATGCAACAGCCAGGGCTTGGCCAGGCTGAAGCCAGGAGCCAGGAACTTCATCCAGGTCTCACATGTGGGTGGCAGGAACCCAAGTACTTGGATCATCTCTGCTGCCTCCCAGGTGCATTAGCAGGAAGCTGGATCAGAAGAGCAGCTGTAACTGTAACCAGGCATTCCCAAGTGCTGGCATCCCGAGCAGCAGCTTAACCTGCTGCACCACAGTGCCTGCCCTGGGATTTTTTTTTTTTTTAAAGATGATGAAATATTATGTGATGAGCACTTCAGTGAATAGATTATATGCTATGTGAATTATATCTCAATAAGCTGTTAGACATTAAAATACTACATTATCATTAAATAAGGTTTAGTTTAATTCATAGACTGCAAACATGGTCTAAACCTAAGACAGTCTGGTGCTGTGGCATATAGAAGGTTAAGCCTCTGCCTGCAGTGCCAGCATCCCATATGGGCGCCAATTCAAGTCCTGGTTGTTCCACTTCTGATCCTGCTCCCTGCTAATGCTTCTGGAAAAGCAGTGGAAGATGGCCCAAGCCCTTGGGCCCCTGCACCCATGTGGGAGACCCAGAAGGAGTTCCAGGCTTTGGATCAGCCCAGCCCTGGCTGTTGCAGCTATTTGGGGAGTGAACCAGTAGATGGAAGATCTCTCTCCCTCTCTCTCTTCCTCGCCCCCTCTCCTCCCCTTCCCCCTCCCTTTGCCCTCTCCTCCCCCCTTTTCCTTTTTCTTTTCTCTCTGTATCTCTGCCTTTCAAATTAATAAATGAATTTAAAAAAAATAATCTAAGACATATTCTTATGTAATTAAAACATTAGTGAGCTTAAAGTACAAGCTTTGAGGGGCCAACCTGAACAGCTCATCCAAAAGGGAAGTACATGGATTTTTGACATTCATTTTGGCTGCTCAGAAACTCTTTTTCTTTTTGGCTATATTTGGAAAATTTACCACTTCAGATATGTGATGTCCATCTGAATGAGTTGTTTACAAGAATTTTAATTTTGGATCAGCCCAGCCCTGGCCATTGCAGCTATTTGGGGAGTGAACCCAGTAGATGGAAGATCTCTATCCCTCTCTCTCTCCCTCTCTCCCCCCTCTCTCTCCCTCTCTCCCTCTCCCTCTCTCTCTCTGTCCCTTTGGTGACCAATAGTGAGGAGACTGAGTACATGCAAATTTTAAGTTTGGAGCCGGTGCCGCGGCTTACTAGGCTAATCCTCCGCCTTGCGGCGCCAGCACACCAGGTTCTAGTCCCAGTCGGGGCACCGGATTCTGTCCCGGTTGCCCCTCTTCCAGGCCAGCTCTCTGCTGTGGCCCGGGAGTGCAGTGGAGGATGGCCCAAGTGTTTGGGCCCTGCACCCCATGGGAGACCAGGAGAAGCACCTGGCTCCTGCCATCAGATCAGCGCGGTGCGCCGGCCGCAGCGTGCCAACCGTGGCGGCCATTGGAGGGTGAACCAATGGCAAAGGAAGACCTTTCTCTCTGTCTCTCTCTCTCACTGTCCACTCTGCCTGTCACACACACACACACACACAAATTAAGTTTGGGATTACACTGGTGGTGATATTGCTGTTGGCAAGACATACTTAAATCTCAACCTCTGTTGAGTCTTGGGGAGGATGAAGAACTGAGATGTCAATTTCGGTATCTACAATTCATCATTGGTAGAACTGAAGATAAATGATGAGTAGAGGTAGTCTAAAAATAGCAAATTATTTAACAGCTCTGTGTGTGTGTGTGTGTGTGTATTATTTTGAAAAGAAGCTTGTACGATATTTTGGTGCAAAGAGTGGAGAGTTGAAGATACTTGCATAAACACTGACCCATGCCAGTAACTTTCCACTTGATACAAAGCTTTTGCATGATGTCTGTACCTAGCAAAATATTCTGCCTTTCATTCTCCTGTGAATTGAAATAAAAATGTTACCTAATGCCCTCTTTTAGAAAGAATCTCTATAATTGGAGAGGAAAATATCTATATCACTTGAAATGCTTTATTAAGCATTCAAACGCCTGTCTTAAAAATATATCATTTCTTAAGGGTAAGTAGATCCTTTACAGAATACTTACATATCACTTGCAAGTTTTTTTTTTAATGCTATGCTGTGACTCTGAGGCAATGAAATTCAATTTTTAGCTTTTATTAATGCTATTTTTTTTTTTTGACAGGCAGAGTGGACAGTGAGAGAGAGAGACAGAGAGAAAGGTCTTCCTTTTGCCGTTGGTTCACCCTCCAATGGCCGCCGAGGTAGCGCGCTGCGGCCGGCGCACCGCGCTGATCCGATGGCAGGAGCCAGGTACTTCTCCTGGTCTCCCATGGGGTGCAGGGCCCAAGGACTTGGGCCATCCTCCACTGCACTCCCTGGCCACAGCAGAGAGCTGGCCTGGAAGAGGGGAACCGGGACAGGATCGGTGCCCCGACCGGGACTAGAACCCGGTGTGCCGGCGCTGCAAGGCAGAGGATTAGCCTAGTGAGCCGCAGGGCCGGCCATTAATGCTATTTTTTACATTAATATTTGGTTTGCTCTTGCCTAGGTTTTATTGTTATTCATCCTTAGTTTATTTTTGTTTGCCACAGTGCTCAAGGATTAGATTCCAGGAAGAAAAACAAACAAGGAAAAGTACCTCTGAAGTTCCATACCACACAATAGTCTGAACTTTGTAAATAAGTAAACACAGGCTCAGGAACACCCAAGACTCTAAAAGCTCAGCTCCAAGCTTCTGGTGAGGTCTAAATGCTGCAGGGAGGAAATTATCCAATAGCATCCTCTCCATGTTTCCCCCCTAGCACCTTCCCCCGCCATCCGTGTACTTGCCCAGTGGTCCAGTCCTCAGCTTGAGTGTTAGGATGTCATTTTCTTAACAAGCACTGGGTCAATTATAAAGTACTTTGGCATTGTGGGAGAACATTCCTTTTTGACCTCCATCAGTAGATGCTTGATCTCTGGAAGCCTGGAGATTGATTACCTCCTGACTTCAGTAACCACAGTTGCCAATCTCAGCTAAACATTTGGGCGGAAAGAAAGGGCAGAAAGGTGGGGAGAGCTTACTGCTCCTGGTGGTCAGGTCCATTGATGAATTGCCTCCTGTGGAAGAGTGAAAAAGAAGAGTGTGCGATGATTTGTGGAACTCACAGGGTCAGGTGCATGCATTGACTTACCTGTTTGGGTCTCCCTGATGTTTGTCTTTGTTTCATTGGAGTTGGCACATAATGTGAAGATGAAATCTTGGTGTATCTTCTTGGGCTTGGAAGAAGAAATAATGAAATTGTAAATGCTGTTAGAAGTAATACATTTGAAACTTAATAATGTGCGTATTTTCTTACTTATTATTTTAGAACAAATGAGAAATGGCCACCATGGAGGAATAGCTAGACTAGGTGTCACGAGGCAGAACCAAGGCACCTGTCCCCTCATAGCCTCTCATATCAGAAGAAAATCAGTTCATCTTTAATATCATTTATAGTCAAATGTCTAGCCTACCTATAATCTGAATTGCAAAAATATTAATGTAGCTTTTTGCCTTGGCAGAAAATCTAGATGTTCCTTTACATTTCTCATTTCTTTGTTCAAATTATTAGCTAATTGCTGACTTAAGAGGCTTCCCTTCACAGTGATCTATTACATATTTTCTGAGCAAGAGAAGAGAACTCCAATCATAAACTCCAATCATAAAGTAACTCCAATCATAAAGTAAGGATGAAGTGGGGGAAATGTGAATCACTCTGATTTGATCAATACACATAGTAAACATATACTGAAACACTACACTGTACTCCATAAATGTATACAATATTGTCAACAAAACTTTTTGCAATGTTTTAAAAAATAAATTTAAAAGTCACAAGGAAAAAAAAAACCACTTCCCAAGTGAAATTTTGCCTGTCCCTTCCCACTACTTCTAAGTATTTTTCTGGATGTTATTGAATTTTTTTTTTCTACTTTTATCATCCTTCTTTAGAAGTAAAGGTGATTTTAATGGAATATAGGAGAAGGCTGATCCAAGTGACTTCTGTAATGGCACTGCAATATGCTGTCTTTCTTATTGCAATTTAATTGCAATTTAAATGTGTATTTGCTTTGGTTTTTTTTAAGACTCTGCTCAAGTGGATGAGTAATTGAAGTTGCTGCTTCCAGTGGGCAGTACGTTGCTCTTCTCTGCTCTGAGCTTCATTTGCCACTGTTTTGCCCAATTACTGAGCTTAGAGTCTGTGCTTCTCACGTCCATCTGTGTAGACGTAGGGAACCAAAATAGCTTCATGTAGTCAGCAAATTTCAGCACTTCATTATTTAGTTGATTTTCAAGGGTGTTAATAAATATCACAGAAGACAGTCCTCTTTTATTGATCGCTGACACCCCACCATTAGCTCCTTTTCGTGCTGAGAGCTGGTCATTTTTTCCTTTCATTCCTTCTCTATCTCTCAATCCTCTGTTAACCCATGACTGACAGCCCTTTACCTCTTACCCAGTGGTTACCAAGCTTTTAAATAGTCTCTTATGTAGAGCTTAATCAAAAACCCTTGGAGAGTCTAAATAAATATATCCCTTTGTTTTCCTTAATTCACTATTTTGTTGCCTCTATACAATTCTGCATTGATAGTACCAAAGGCACATAAAGAAAATAGCAACTTCTAAATATTCTTCCCCTCTTTTTGGTGCCCCACTCCCTCATGTTAATTTTGTCTTTGAGTCAACCCCAGCCTGTCACTGAACCACCGCAAGCCAAAGACATTTCCTGCCTCATAGAAATGTAGCAACAGGCCTAATATGATTTTTGAGCTTTTTAAATAGGTGAATAAATTCTGCTGGGTTGACCCCTTCCGCGTTTTAAGAATGGGTGGCTGTCTATATTCTTATTCTTTTAAAGATTTATCTGTTTATTTGAAAGTCAGAGTTACAGAGAAAGAGGGAGAGACAAGAGGGAGGGAAGGAGGTGGGGGGAGAGAGAGAAAAAGATTGATTGATTGATTGATTGATCTTCCACATGCTGATTGTCTCCCCAGATGGCTGCAGTGGTCAAGCCAGGAGACATATCTCCCACACACAGGTGGCAGAGGCCCAAACACTTGGGCTATCATCTGCTGCTTTTCCCAGGCCATTAGCAGGGAGCTGGATCGGAAGTGGAGCAGCTGCAAAGCAAACCAGCACTTACATGGGATGCCAACATTGCAGTTGGAAGCTTTACCTGCCATGCCACAATGCTGGTGCCCCATAGAACAAGTACTCTTAATTCTTTTAGTCATTAACTAGCCTGTCAGAAATTTCAAGGAAGCAGATTTTCTCCTTGGTAATCAACATTCCAATATTTTGGTTTCGGGGACTTGATACCTTCACATGACTATTTGCTGTAAAGGTAATTATTTGGCTCATATTCACCCTATTACAGTGGTTCTTTACCTTAAGTAAAAAGTAAAGTTAGAATTAAGTAAAGCAAACTTAAATTGTATAGTAATGTAGCAAAAAGTCTCCTGCGTCATAGCTCCAGGTTTGATATGGACATTGTTTATCAGCAGTGGCTGATCACCATCTTGATGAGAGCGTCCAGCATGTTGGCTCTGGGTGGCAGATATACAGAAAGGTAGTGGATAGTTACTGTGGTTGGCTGTGATTTATCCCCAAGGGTGCAGGTGTTAGAAGTTTGTCCTTTGTGTAATGGTGCCGAACTGGTAGAATGTTCAGGAGGTGAGGTTTAGTGGGAGGTGGTTAGGTCTTGAAAAAAGCTAAGATAGTTCTGGTGAGACCCTGCTTAGTCCAGAGTGAGTCATTATGAGGAGCAGGAGTGGCCCCTGAATCTTTATTTGGCTTCCTGTCTCACTGCATGCCCTCTTCCCTCTTAATGTGATCTCACCGCTGTGATGCCAAGGGGCCATGATGTGATGGAGTCAGGAGGGCCCTCACCAGAACTGGCACCATACTGTTTGGACATTCAGCTTTCAAAAGCTGAGCTAAATACAACTCTTTTCTTTATAAGGTACTCGGCCTCAGGTATTTTCTTACGGTAACAGAGAACTGACTAATACAGGAGACTATGTATTGGTTTATGTTGACATTCCTTTTGAGACTTACAACAACTCTATGAAGTCCGCAAGTCTTATGAACATTATTTAATTACAGAGCTAATAAACACCTAAGAGGTGCATCATTTGCCCAAGGTCATGGAGCGCCTTAATGACCCTGGACTAGACCCAAGTTTTCAATTCCTTCATCCACAATCTTTCTCTTCATCCATGCTGGCATTGTGAGCTCTTCTATTCTTTTGAGTTGAATGTGTAAAATATTTAAGCCATTTAAAAAATTACTCGTAGCTTCTTATATACTCTTTATTTCAAAGTCTTTTCAGGAAATGTGCAGTTCTGAGTGTGAAGGGTACATATCCTTGCCCTCTCATATCTTACACCTGCCAAGTCTTACTCTTTTGAAGTGAAGGACATTTTCATTTTGGATTAATATTAAGACTACGTGAAAAAGCATTTTACTCTCTGAGGCAAGCTTTTCTTCAGTGTTTCAACAAACCATTTATACTTTTATCATTTTTTTCCCTACAAAAAATTCTCCCTCATTTAAATTGTCACAGCTTGGGAGCCCTGCCTGGAATACATAATAACTGCTTGTAACACTTAAAATGAAAACAAATTTACCAAGAATGGTGGAATGACAACAAAGAGCAAGAAAAATATAAGTACATGGAAAATAGTCTCTCCTACGCATATATTTCCAGGACTAAGTATTTTTTTTTATTGAAATTGCTGCTTTCTGTCCTCCTGCTTAGCTCCTCTTCATCTAGATTTGGGGGGTGGGGGTGGGTAGGGGAAGAATGTCAGAATCTAAAGACCTCAAAAGAAATGAAGGCTTAGCATTGTTGCTAAGTTCATGAGTTCAGGGGGAACATGAGGTGAAGAAAGATTGACTCCGAGCAGAGTGTTGCTTGGTGGGTAGGTAAGTAGAGCAAGGCTTCTTTCTCAGTCTTGGTAATGACAGTTGGGGTGGGAAACTTTTTGGTGGAGCGGAGGGCTGTGACGGTCTTGCACTATCCCTGGTTTCTATGTACTGGAAATGAGTAACATCCCCTCCCCAGGTGTGAGGAATAAAAGTATCTTCAGACATTGCTCTAAGTTTCCAGGTTTGGAATCACTGACTTAGAGGAGAGGTCGTTGGGAACATACTACTGGATGCTGGGAGGGGCTCTGACAAATCCCCCCTCCCCCAATCTATCCCATGGACAATCTTTCCCTGTTCACTACAGTACTGGTCTTGATCCTTAGAAATAAATTTGACCCCAAAGAGGCCTGCTTGCTGACCAGCCTTTGCTTATGTGTTACGCCAGGTGATTCTGAAAGATCGACTTACTCTCTTTCGCTAGACCAAGCTAGAGCTGACAAGAATACTTTGAGAGCTTCCCTGTTGTGCGGGAGGAGCCCATGACATTTCCTGAAAATTCCATGCTCCTCTCTGGTCTCTCCCAATCACTCCTCCCCTCCGTCCAGTGCAAGAGCTGTGATAAAAAGAGAATCCAACTGGGAAGCAGCGCACTTCACTGACCTTGACTGAGTCAGGCTCTGCTTTGGGCTTTTGTTTTCTTATCCACACTGTGCCATAGTTGGACCAGATAATACATCTTCATGACTCCTTTCAGCTCTAGAATATTATGGTCTGAATGTTCTTATTTTTCTTGGCTTCTTTAATCTGTCAATTCAGACTTTAGAAGTAAACTTCCACTCCCCACAATGGCACCGACCTATAACCTGTTTTTGTAAAAATGTCTACAGTAGATTTATTTTCCTTATTTCATCTGTCTCCCCTCCTGCCACTTCCCCTACACCATAACTTTATTAAGTCATAAATGAAAATTTGGAAAACTTAGCCACATGCCTTGAAAAAGACAAGTCATTTGTCATATGATTACATCAAGAAATTTTGAAGTCCTCCACACCTTAGAAGACTACATTATCCATTGAAATAAAGCATCTAATTGTGTGACTGAAACTGCATTTCAAACACATTAGAGGGAATAGGTCACTGAAAGTAACCTGCTGGGAAAATCTTTTGGGCAAAAGAAGAGTACCTAAAAATACATCAAGTAACTATTGTAGATTTATATGGATGTAGCATTTCAAAAGTTATGTAGTTTGATTCATCCCTCATAAATGCATGCCATCTTCTGCTGTTCTCATATGCTTCTGGTGTTTCCACCTGTGGAACCTGAGTCTGGCTTTCCTCAGACATTGCCGGTGTTGCAGGACAGGTGTGACCAAGGTAGCGAAGGCCTCTCTGCCTCCAACCCTCCAACCTGCTGGCTGTATGACCTGTGGCCTTGGGGAAGTCAGTTTCCCCTCTCTGGACTTTAGCTTCCTTATTTCTAAAAAGGAAATCGACTCTCTGAGGTCTCTGATAGCTCGAAAGTGCTGTGAGTTAAATCAGAAATGCTGGTCAGGAATAAAGCTTTGGAACCCAAACTTCTTTGTGGGGGCTGAGGCATTGGTATACCAGCAGAACTGACTCCCCCTGAGTGGGACAAATGCAGGTCTCTTGGCTCTCATCCTCACCCCAGAGAGAAAGGAGGACTGGATGGGTCGGAGTTCCTTCCCTTCCACCAAGGAGTCTGGGGGCTGCACACCCCAACCTGCTCCCTGCCCCGGTAGCTTCCATGTCTGTTGATGCCAATTCTAGGAAAATGAGTGGGTCCCTTCTAAGGAAAATGTATCAACAGGCCTGGGGGATGGAGCAGGCTGAAAAGGAAGACCTCAGGGAGAGTTGTAAATTCTTCCCACTCCTGGAGCCCAGAGCGGATGCTGCAGTCAATATGATGCACTCACTTTGTCATCAGATCTACCATCTCCAGAGCAATCCCCAGCTCCTCTGTGATTATAAATCCCAGCTGAAGGGAAGTAGCTTCCAGGTTGCCTAGGAATGTTTGGCTCAGGAAATGGCCCAAAGATTGGTTGCACTGGTCTTGAAGCTGGAGCGAGTGCTTTGCATCAGCAGCACACCATAAACTTACTGGAAGTGGTTCCTGGCTGATTACTGTGTGCCAGGCACCGTGCTGACCGCTTGGGAGATATCGGGGAACAGACCGAGCAAGATCTCTGCCCTGAGGGGTGTGCAGGCTCGCAGGGGAGACAGGCACACAGGAGAGATAATCAGGAAATGAAAGGCGAGTGACGAGGCGAGGGAACCAAGGAAAGACGGGAAAGAAGAGCTGCCACTTGTTGCATCGTCATCCTTTACCTTTCCTCTAGCTCTAGCGTTCAGAATACCCCCGAGGATTTTTTTCATTATAATTTCTTATTCTTCAAGTTTTTTCTTTTCATTATTGGCAAGGCTAGCGTATTGCTTCAGACTAATTTCATTCTCTATGGTAACAATGTAAAAAAATTATCTCATGTTGAAATGCCTTGTGTCCATTCCATGGCACATTTTCTAAGTTTTTTTTTTTTTAAGATTTATTTATTTATCTGAAAGTCAGAGTTATACAGAGAGGGGGGTGGGTCTTCCATCTGCTGGTTCACTCCCCGACTGGCTGCAACAGCCGGAGCTGCGCTGATCTGAAGCCAGGAGCCAGGAGATTTTTCAGGGTCTCCCACGTGGGTACAGGGACCCAAGGACGTGGGCCATCTTCTACTGCTTTCCCAGGCCACAGCAGAGAGCTGGATGGGAAGAGGAACAGCCAGGACTAGAACCAGCGCCCATATGGGATGCCGCTACGCCACAGCACTGGCTCCACATTTTCTAAATTTTTCTTCATACTTCTCGGAGGTGGGCAGAGAGGGTGTCGTTAACCCGTTTCACAGATGAAGAGCCTGAGCTTTAAAGTCTTGGAAAAGCTGGATGTCTTGACCACTTCTCAACATTCTTTTTCAGACTTACTTAGGAAATAGGTTTGGCATTTTCTTTGTGGGGAACAGTGTTAGGCATTCCAATCAATCAACTTCAGTTGTTTGGAAAAACCCAGGCTATTCTTTGGCAGCTTCTAATACGGTGACTACTCTAAGTAGGTAAACACCACTGGATATATTTCCTATTCTGGGAAGATGATAGTTAAAAAGAAATTTACTAACCCATACGCTCTGTCTCCACTGTGGCTCCTGATACCAGGCTGTCCACAGAGGCCACAGGATTTCCTTAAAGAGCTGGCCACCTGCCTCATTCTGAGTGGTGGGGGATTATTTTTTTTTTCCCCAAAGTATAAAATTGATGAAGTAGAAAATCTTTTTTTCATTCTTCTCCAGAGTCTAATGATCCCGGCGACTATTAGCTCTGCTTCATTCTCTCGTTGCTTACCTTCTGGGAGCTGACAGCAGCAGCATCCTCTGGAAACGAACCACATCCTTGAATGCATCGAGGTAAGGCTTCCATAGAGGACAAGTCACACACACACACACACACACTTCCTATAGCCCCTGGGCAATTCACCTACGTACATTCAGAGTACAGCCATCTCCCGTCTCGGAGGTTTCAGTTACCCCTGGTCACTTGTGGCCCCAAACAGGGTGAGTATGAAACAATGAGATATTTTAGGAAAGAGAGACCACATTCACGTCATTTTTATTATAATATATTGTTAGGCTTATTCTATCTTATTATTAGTGATTATTGCTAACCATGTGCTGTGCCTAATTGATACATTAAACTACCATAGTTATATAAATATCAGAAAAAATATGGTATATAAGTCCAAGGTCTGATATTATTCATGGATTCAGGTATCCACTGGGGTTTTGTCTCACAAGGACAAGGAGGGACAACTGGACGTTACTTGGCCGGAAATAAAGGTGGAAGTTTGATCTCTCAGTTCCTTTGTCCCACACCTCTGCCTGCTGGAGCCTTTTATTCTATGGTAGGCATCAGTGTGTTCCGAGACCGGTTCTCTCTATGTAAGCTATTTATTTATTTATTTATTTATTTATTTATTTATTTTTTGGACAGGCAGAGTTAGACAGTGAGAGAGAGACAAAGAGAAAGGTCTTCCCTCTGTTGGTTCACCCCCAAATGGCTGCTACGGCCAGTGCGCTGCGCTGATCCGAAGCCAGGGGCCAGGCGCTTCCTCCTGGTCTCCCATGCTGGTGCAGGGCCCAAGCACTTGGGCCATCCTCCACTGCCCTCCCAGGCCATAGCAGAGAGCTGGACTGGAAGAGGAGCAACCGGGACAGAATCCGGCGCCCCAACCGGGACTAGAACGCTGGGTGCCGGCGCTGCAGGCGGAGGATTAGCCTAGTGAGCCGCGGCGCTGGCCTATTTAAGCTGTTGGTACCTTTGTTATCGGTTGCTCTCTGCTGGGCACCCATGGCCTAATTTCAGTACCAGTACAACCAGGACCTATAGAGGAAGGTAAATTTACTTTTGCTGTTATTGCAAAATAGGATTATGTCACATGTTCTAACATCCAATGGGTTTTTATTTTATACTCTCTGCCAGATCATCTAGAATGCTATGCCTACTAATAACGTGGAAAACTGGGGGATTTCTCTGTATTTTCCCACCCTCTTAACTTTTTTATGACACACATCTAATGCTGGATGGCAGCAGTTAAAATTAGCCAGTGTGGTTCCTTGAGGGGAAGAAGGAGTCTTGGATTCAGAACCTGCTATGACATTGACATACTTTATCCCGTTGAGTTACTCCTCTGGAACTTAGTTTCTTTTCATGTAAAACAAAAGAAAAAGTGCCTTTCTTACAATATTTTTAAGGACTTAAAGGGGATAACAGAGTAAGTGGCTGGAATTTAGATAGAATATACTGACCCAGAAAACACATTTCCATCCCTCTGTCTCACTCTCTTTCTGTCTCCCCTTAGTTTGACAATAAAATTTGCTGGGAATGAAGTTTTCATGGGGCAGGTTTACTTCTCCATTAGAACCTCGTATAGCCTGTGCTATTTGCCATATGCCCTGGAGGTGTCGGCTCCCCTCGTGTGCAGTGGTTGAAATGTATCCTCTTTACCACTGTGTGGACTCGGGACACACACACTGAGACCCACAGCTGAGAACCACCGAGGCTGGCCTGCGGCCCACTCTCTGTTGAAGCTGCCGTGTGACTGTTTGCCCTCTCAGACCTACTGGTTTGGAAATCAGGGGCAGGGATGCCCATCTAATCTGCAAATGTGCTGGAGAAATAAATGATACTCTTCTGGCTTAGCCCCTCATAAACCCCTCCTCCAACCTGGAACACCAGTGCCAGACTTTTCTCATCGTTGCCACCACAGGCATGTGTCCCCCATCAACAACTAATTCTTTTTTTTTTTTTTAAGATTTATTTATTGAAAGGCAGAATTACAGAGAGAAAGAGGGAGAGAATGAGAGAGAGACAGAGACAGATACAGAGAGAGAGAGACAGAGATCTTCCATTTGCTGGTTCACTCCCCAAATGGCTACAACAACCACGGCTGGGCCAGGCTGAAGCCAGGAGCCAGAAGCTTCATCCAGGTCTCCCACATGGGTGGCAGGAAGCCAAGCACTTGGGCCATCTTCCACTGCTTTTCCCATGCCGTTAGCAGGAAGCAGGGATAGAAATGGAGCAAACAGGACTCAAACCAGTGCCTTTATGGGGTGCCGGTGCTGCAGGTGGCAGCTTAACCCACCACACCAGCCCCACATGACCTATAGTCAACTGCTTCTCTCCTAACTTGACACCTGAGAAAGGAACAACGATTTCAGCACTGAGACAAAGCCACAGGGTGAGAGACTAGGGGCCACTTGGAGGAGCAATAGTGGTCTCACCAAGAATGTACCTGTTTGCTCTTAGTCGGGGCACACAGATAACACTGATGTGTCTGGAGGAGAGCTTCTCCAGGTGGCGAGTTCAGATTACTCACCTGGTTCTGGTTCTGTGAATGCTCAGCACCTGGTCCAGAAAAGGGCTCAAGTGTCAGAACATTCCCAAACCACCTCTGACACTTCGAATGTTGCCTTCCTTCTGAAATCAAGAATGGGTCTGCAGGGGCCTGCACTGTGGCATAGCAGGTTCAGCTGCCTCCTGTGATGCCGGCAGCCCATGTGGGCTTCAGTTCAAGTTCTGGCTCTTCTACTTCCCATGTAGCTCCCTGCTCTGGCCTGGGAAAAGCAGCAGAAGATGCCTTAAGTGCTTGGGCCCCTGCCATCCATGTGGGAGACCCAGACAAAGTTCCAGGCTTCTGGCTTTGGCCTGGCCCAGCTCTGGCTGTTAACAACCATTTGGGAAGTAAACCAACAGATGAATGATTCTCTCTCTCTCTCTCTCTCTGTCTGTCTCTCTCTCTCTCTCTAAATCTCTCTCTCTCTCTCTAATTCTGCATTTCAAATAAATAAATCAATCTTTAAAAAACAAACAAACAAACAAAAAAAAACTAAGCAAAGCAACTCTGCGAAAGAAATAAAGCCCAGGTGAGGAAAGCCTGCAAATAATTAGAGAAAGGAAGATGGGAGTCGGGTTCGTCTGTTGGACTATCAGAGTCATAGGAGGTCCCATTACCTTTGTGTGAATAGGTACTCTGAGGACTTCACTCACAAGCCAGAGGGACTGTGCGAAGAATTAAGACATTTCTGGATAGAGGCTTTCATAAATAATTATGGACTGTCTTTGCTGGGGATTTTATGTCTAAATTGTCATCAACATAGTTTTGATTTTACCAGAAAGATGTCAGTTTGTGTGTTATTAATAACATCCCTTTAGAATTATTTCATAAATTTTATTCGCATCAAGAATATACTGTGGAAACCAAGTAAATGAAAGAAAATCAAGCAGAGACAAAGTCAGAGATAATTTGAAAGGCATGTGTGCCTGCAATAATGATAAAGACCCAATTGCACTGCAGGTAGCCTTCAAGGTACCACGAGTATGGGCAGGAAGATCTCTTAAGGCCCAAGCTGACCTGGTCTGCTAGGGTCCCACAAAGCAGGGGAGGAGGGACTCGTTACAGTTGAGCATCCCTGCTGTGGAAAGTGAATGTGTGCTCAGCAAGAAGTACTTGCTGCGGTAGTGAAGAACCAATGTTGATCTGCATACGTGATCAATATTTTTTAAGTACCAGAAAAGAAAAAAAATTATGCAAAGATACAACTTTCAACTCTCTCCCTGATTCTCTTTCTTGACATGCATGGCAGAGTCACCTCTCATTTTATTTACTTATTACTTTCATTTTTTATTTACTTATTTGCCTTTTATTGGAAAGGCAGACATACACAGACACAAACACATACTAACAGAGAAAGATCTTTCATCTGGTGGTTCACTCTCCAAATGCCTACAACAGCTGGGACGGAGCCAGGCTGAAGTCAGGGGCTTGGATTTCAATCTATGTCTCCCACAGGGGTCACAGTTGCTCAAGTACTTGAGCCACCACATGCTGCATTGACAGGAAAGTAGATTGGAAATGGAGCTGGGACTTGCACTCAGTCACTCTGATATGGAATGTGGGCATTCCAAGTGATGTCTTAACTGCTTGCCAAACGCTTACCTCACCTGTCATTTGAAAAGTGGATCTGAAACATTAGAAAGTCCCAGAGAGACAAGGCCGACCTTCTTGGACTTTCAAGGCCTCCCCAAGCCCTGTCTCTGTGGGCTGAACTGCTGTCACAGGCAAGCTGAGCCCAATTCCTTGCCACCCTCTGCCTTTGCCTCTCTGAGCTGCTCCCTCTGATCGAGAGCCTCCTCTCAAAATCCCAAGTCTTTCCAAGACTCAGACAGGATGGCCTCCCTCTGGGAACCTCCTCTACCAGCTCCCACTGCCGTGGCTTTGGTTCAGCGTTTAGTCTTTCCCGAACTGAGGCTTGTCTTTCGCTACAGGCCAACCTCCCCCACCTAGGTACAAACTCCTCCAGGGCCAGGACTTGTCTTATTCATCTTTGTAAGAGCACACTGCGGGTGCTGGGAGAGTTTTCAGCACAGGGAGGCCAGGTAAACGCTGGCTGATGCATCTTTTCCTCTATTTAAGATTCTGGTGATTCGCAGTTTGAAAACTGGAGTTAATGTTAAAACCCCTTGCTTCTGCTGAGCGTTTGCTACGATATCACATTGTGCTCTGGACTTGGCTTCCTAAAAGAGTTTATGCTTTGCCCAGCGAGAGTTCAGGTTCTAGTAGCTTGGGCCATATTGTGTCTTTCATTTCAAATTCTATTCATCAGATTATATTTTCCACATTGGCTTTTTCCTCACAGCCAAAACTAATTCTAAATGTGTTCAGACCCAATGCTGAGTTTGTAAGAAGGGCCGCCTTTGTGCAGGAGGCCATGGATGGCGTCTGCCAGAGGATTCCAGATTTGTCACCGCTCAGGACCAGGCTTCTGGTTGGTGCCTAGTGAGGGTGGTTGCTCCTCCCAGCCAAAGACCCTGCTGGAGGACTTGCCAGGGGAAGTGTTTGCTCTTCTCAGGACTTTTTACGAATGGGTTTTTATGCAGTTCAGTGTGGATCGGTAATTTTCCACAGTCGGAGTACCTCTGCCAGGTGGGCAATTTCCCTTAGGTTGGTAGAATGCCTTCTGATAAGACTCAAGAGCAAATAAGTTGCTTATCTATTATGGACATTTGGGTACCAGCAACAGATGAGGAGAGGGGACCCAGGGTACTGTGGAGAGCCAAGGACAACCAATAAGACACACACTTCAACAACATACAAGGGCTTGTGGTTGCTACAAATAGTAATGACCTAACTCTGAACATGAAATAGTAGCTTCCCTGAAAACTAACCCACCTGTGTATTTGCTGATGTTAGGGTGACCTTGCTAGTGTACTTGCTAGTAAAGCAGTAAGTCTTTAAAGAAGATGATGTTTACATATATAAATAATTATGGCTGTGTTTGCTGCACTTTCTCTAGGTGAGATGTCCTATGTTTTAATGTGTTATGCCATCTTCCAGCAACCCGAACAGATTGATGGAATTATCTCCACTTTATAGATAACCACGGTGAGGTTTAAAGAAGTTGTTAAAAAAAATGCAAATTCCCAAGATAAAAACAAAGCAAAGCAAAAATAAACACTCAGAAAAAGAAAACCACTTGTGATGCTCACATCCCCTGTCAGAGTGCCCATTCAAGTCCCAGCTACTATTCTTCCTATCCAGTTCGCTGCAAATGCACCTGCGAGAGTAGTGGATGATGGTTCTAGTGTTCCCATGTGGGAGGCCCCAATGGAATTCCAGTCTCCTGGCTTCACACTGGTCCTGTGCCACTTGGTGCAGCCATTTGGAGAGCCCAAAACTCAATCAAAACTCAATCCTACATGGTGACAGGTGGGCAAGCACTTGAGCCAACATGTGCTGCTTCCCAGGGTGTGCATAAGCTGGAATCTGTATCAACAGTGGAGTGGAGACTTGAACCCAAGCATTGTGGCATGAGATGTGAACATCCCAAGCAGCATTTTAACCACTGCACCAAATGCCTGCCCCTCCAAATGATGCTTTTTTAAAAATAAAATTTATTTCCCTTAATTTATGAAAAATAAAACAAGTTGCATAGCTTATCTTAGTTATGTACCAAAGTATAACATTGTTTTCCAAAAATGTTCTTTTTCCTTTCATTTTCTAAAGATTGGAAAAAATGAAGCTGATCAATGGCTTTTATTTTTATTTTTGACCAAGAAAGGAGCATTTAAGAGTTTTTTTTTCTAGAGAGAAATCTACTAGTTGGGAGGACCCAGACCTTTTGGCAGAGATGTAGGAGTGTGAGCAACAATTATTTTCTCTGAAAAAGATCTGATATTTTAGAAAGCAGTAGGTCCACATCACAGTGGCTCCATCGGTCACAGTAGTAACTTTGCCCAGTGTCCAAATCTGTATGAATCCTTTGCTGCAGACTGTTAGCTGACCGATTCAGACATTCCTCACTCAAGCCTGTAAAGGAGTTTCTTTTTCCTGTGAATGTAGCACTGAGAGACACAAAATAGGAAGTCCTGGGTGCCAGGTAGACTCACAGCACAGAAGAGGACTGGCCCCAGACTGGCTGTTCCTGGGACTTCTGAGACGTGTCTGTCTCTCTGGGTGGATGTCTGGTGCTTCTGCTATTTCCCAAATCCTCAGCTGGGCCAGGAGTTCACTAACAGGCATCCTTGCAGGAGTCCTTCCAGCTGCTGCATTGCTCTCCCCTCTGCCTTGAACACCCTTGTCTCCAGGAAGAGGCAGGAATCCGTTCTGTCTCCGAGGGCTGTGGGCTGAGCCCAGGGGTTCAGAAAGGTCTTCTGCTTCTGTCCATGCTGCTGTGACACTTGTTCAGCAGCTGCCGGAGCCTTTCCTATCTGCGGTGGCTGCCAGGCCTGGGGCTGAAAGGGGTGGGTAGCTGCAGTGAGGCACAAAGCAGGAGGACCAAAGGTTGCAGGGTGGGGCTGGCTGTTCTCCTGGCTCCCTGCTGGGTATGAAAGGAGGAAGAGGAAGGCCAGGAGTGAGTGTGTATACAAAGAGTGCGTACTGGGCGCTGAAAAGCTCATCTCAGCCTTGGCAAAAACTGCGTAAGCGCCTGAGAATAAAGAGCGGCTCATTAGTGGGAGCACCTTGTAAACATGTCTGCTCATACAAGCAGGTCCTTGAAATGTGAATGCCCTGCAGTACCTGCTAGTCTGTAAGGTAAACTTCCTGAATTTATTTATCATCTTTAAACATGCACTCCAGAGCTAGGGGGAGATTCAGGAATATGCTTGTAAAAGCTGGGAAGAGAGTGAGTAGAAATGACCTCCTCATAAATTAGATAGGATGATTTCACAAGAGACTGAGAAAAATCGAGGGAAGCGTCGATAGTATGGAACACCTGTGATAATATAATCAAAGGCAATACATAATATAGATTTTGAAATGATAAATCATGACAAGCCAAATTGGTGGATGGAAGTAGATTCACAAGACTAGGAACTGAGTCCAGCCAAGCAGATGTTAAATGTTTAGATTTGGGGAAAGCTGTTCGGGTGAGCTCTCAAAACATTTTACTTGCAAAATTAGGTCAGATTGATTTGGATATGAACGTGCTGGAAATCAGACAACAAACATGGACTCTGGTGTGCTACAAGGTGCCCAGCATTGAAAGGGAGAGAGGAGGAGAAGGACAAGGCTGTCCATGGGAAGTACCTTTTTTTTAAAAAATGAATCTTGATTTGATAACTATAGGAGCCGATTAATTTTTCCTAAACTGTGATGGCATAAAATAAAACAGGATCAAGGCTATACCAAGAAAAGGAGCTAAGCACACCAGATTCAGCTAACAGCAGCCGTCTGAATCTGGGTATTTTCTGTGTTGAAGAGAACCATGGAGTGCGGTGACGCAATCCCCCTCATCCACTCACTGCCCGAGCACTTGTCACTGCCTCCCGGAGGCCAGGCACTGTCTTGGTGCAGTGCCCAGGCCACGTAAACAAGCCTCTGCCCTTGGGTGCCACTTGACCCAGAGGGGACAAGGAGCATCTTGCAAAGTAGGTGGGCCCTCGATTGAGTCTTCAGTGATGGTAACTGCTCGCGTTGTATCCTGTGTTGTATTTTTAGGAGCACCTTCAGGAAAGGTGTCTCCCGTGGTCCATGTCGGAGCTGTGTGGGGTGGTGTGGACAGCGCTAATTCTACTTGCTGTACTTGGCATCATTGCTCTGTCCTCGTTGGCGTGCTGGGTTCCCCTCCTTTCTGACACCCTCTTCTGTGAGACTTTGGGTTAATAGTTCACTTACTGCTGTGATCTGAATGTTTGTGTGTCCCCAGATTCATGTGTTGAAATCCTCAGAGCCTAAGGCAACGGTAGGAAAAGGTGAGGTTTGTAGGGGTGGGGGGATCACTAGGCCAGTGGGCTGTGCCCTGGTGTATGGAATTGGTGCTGTTATAAGAGAGGCCGTGGAGAGACCGCATGCTCCTTCCTCTGTGTGAGGTCAGGGTGAGATGACTGTCTTTGAGGAAGTGGGTGCTCACCACCAGACACTGAGTCTGCTTTGATGGTGGACTTCCCAGCTCCCAGAACTGTGAGAACCAGCTCTGTGTTGTTTACAAGGTGCCCGTGGGGACTGCAGCACTTCACCACCTTCCTAGATGTTCTTCAGGACCTGCTGACACTCCTCTCTGCTCTCTCCTTGAACATCAGTGTCCCTCGGGAACAGCCTACCCTTCGCCTCTCCTTCACTCTGTCACCAAGTGCAGATGAGGCACCTCCTGAGGGCTGGCAAGGTCGGGGATGTGCAGTTAGGGGTGGAGAGGAAAGCCACCGGAGGGTTTCTAAGTAGTGGCATTGTAGTCCGAAGAAGCTCTCCAGGAGGTTCTTGCGGCCCCCTCTCCTCTCCCTTTTGAGATCCACTTACCATCAGTGATGGTGGTTCTACTGCCAGCCAGTCTCTTTGTTGAGCTCTGGCCCTACTGCTCCAGCGTTCTACAGGGACTCATGGCTTGTCTGTCCCACTACAGTGTACTCAACTGTCCTAAACCAAGCTTATTAGTCCTCTGCCTGCCACCCCCCAGCTCGCTCGCGCTCTCTCTCTCTCTCTCTCTTGCTCTCCAGGAACATGGATGTATACTTGACTCCTCCCTCTCCTCCCACATTCCTCACTCCCCAGGGCTCCCAACCAGTCTCCAAGCCCTTTCAATGATAACTGTGTAACATCTTCGGATGTGCCCACTTCTCTCTGGTCCCACTACCACTGCAACAGACACCTCACTTTGTCTTTGTTCTCCTAGTGGTACGGTCTGCAACATGTTCTCCATGTTGCTATTGGACTAACAGTCCTAAGATTAAAATCTGCCTCGGTTGCTTACTGTGTGCAGGTCTTTGCTACCAGACCCCCTGCTTGCCAGCTTCTGCTGTCTCTAATCCCACTCTGTGTTCCCCTTGACTTCTGGGCCTCAGTCAGGCTGCGCTGCTTCTCCAGATGCCCCTTCCCCCTCATCTGCCTGCCCAGCTTTGTCCATGCCTGGATAACTCTTGCTGCATCGACACTTTACATCACATTGCCACATATCCATCTGGAAGACTTTTCCTGACCCTTTCCAGTCAGACCCAATTCACTTCTGTCTATTTTATTGCCACCATAACATCCACAAAGCAGCAGGGACAGTATCTTACCCCCTGCCAGGGAATAAAAGCTCTCTGAGGGACAAGACAGTTGGCATACATCAATTTACACCCAGAGTTGAGAACACAGCAGGTGTTCAGTTAATGTTTGTTAGAAAAATGATAAGTGCATAATTATTTCATTTTGTAGAGGAAGAAATAGAGCTTAACTCCTGTGTCCAAGAGGGACACTGTAAGTCTTCTAATCTAGGGTTGTTTCTTTCTTTTTTTTTTTTTTTGACAGGCAGAGTTAGACAGTGAGAGAGAGAGAGAGAGAGAGAGGGGAAGGTCTTCCTTTTCTGTTGGTTCACCCCTCAAATGGCCACCACGGCTGGTGCGCTGCGGCAGGCGCGCTGTGCTGAACTGAAGCCAGGAGCCAGGTGTGTCCTCTTGGTCTCCCATGCAGGTGCAGGGCCCAAGCACTTGGGCCATCCTCCACTGCCTTCCCGGGCCACAGCAGAGAGCTGGACTGCAAGAGGAACAACTGGGACAGAACCCGCGTCCCAACCAGGACTAGAACCCATAAATCATTTATCTACAGAGAGACCCTGTAGATGTATGCACACTGGAATTGAGCCTTTATAGGATGAGATGCTTTTACAGGCTTTCCACTTTTCTTTCTTAAATTTTATTCATTTGAAAGGTAGAGTGACAGAGAAGAGGCAGGGATTTTCCATCTTTTGGTTCACTCCCCAGGTGCATGCAACAGCTGGGGCTGGACCAGGTTGAAGTCAGGAAGCAGGGAATCCATTTTGGTTTCTTGCATGCATGACAGGAACCCAAACTCTTGGGCCATCATCTCCTTCTCCAAGGCACATGAGCAGGAAGCTGGATCAGAAGCAGAAGAGGGACTCTATCCAAGGCACTCTGATAGGTGATGCAGGTATCTCGAACAGCAGCTTAAACTACTTTGCCACATGCCTACTCCTTGCCCCCTTTTTCTAGTTCACTACAGAATGGTAGTACTCAGTGCAGCACGGGAATAAAGAGAAAATGTGGCTGATAAAGGAAGAATTGGGTGGGGCCCAAAGCTAACTCTCCACAAGCTTCTCTTTTAACTCTTAGTTCCTCTCAGGGCCTGTCTCCCTCTCTGTAATATATATGGGCAGATTAGATGCTGGTTAAAGTTCCATATAATTCTGAAATTATATTATACTGTATGTGTCACAGAGCTCTTTAAGCTATTTCTTCCTTAAAAGGCTCAGTGAGCAGCCAGTGAGATGTACTGAGAAGTATGGTGTCTCCCTTTGCACAGATGGCCCGGACACCATGCAACTGAGAGACACACCTGGCCGGGCTCAGATCCAGATATTTCCCCCAAGCCTTGGCCTTTCATCAGTGGTGAGAATTCCTGTTGTCATTTGATGCCTATCTAGTATACATCTGGTGTGGAAGACTCACCAGGAGATGAGACTATTTTGAAGTATAGAAGGTGTCTCTGGTAGCTTCTACAGGCAGCGGATCCTGAGCAACTGAACTAGGTCTTTTATCACCATACCTGTCCACAGCAAATCCCCTGACCCATACCTTCTAATGAGGAAAGCAACCCAGGCTGGCCTAGCACGGGAGCATATTCAGTTCCGCAGAGGAGTCCCCTACTCCCTCTGTCAACCAGCTGGTACTGATTGGGTTAGGGGTAGCATCTGTTTCAAGCACAGCCAAACTAAAGGCTGGTTAAAAATTTGCAGCCTGATCTTGCACACAAAACATCTGTAGTAATCAGACTCTAGGAAATATGAAGGGTCTTCAAAAGGCTGGCGGACAAGTGGAATTAACAGATAATGTGTATTTTCCTCGAGCCTTTTGAACCCCCACCACCACCACCAAGCTGAGCCAGTGGAGCAGTTCATGCCATAATTTCTGTGGTGGAAACAGTTGCTGAAAAGACACCAGAGAGAAGCTGTGAGGTAAGTGTAGACCGTGAGGTGTTGCGGCAACCTGAAGTTACAAAGAAGGAACTGGAGTTTGTAAAAATTCAGAGGTTGTGCTTACATGTGGGAGTGTCCCAAGTCTGAGATATACAACCTGCAGTACAGAATTAGTGGATCAGAAAGAGCATCGAGGAGGAACAGAGACACAGTGGGGGTGAGGGGTGGCAAGCATCACACCCATTAAGTCCCACTGCCACATCTGGAGAGTGGTCCTGGCACCTGCAGAGTTTTCTGGCCCAATTTCCTACCCCAGGGAGGTCTGGCCCTACCTCAGTGCCTGTTCTCATTTATTTCTGTGGGTTCCTTCTCCAGTGAGTATTCTCGCAACAGCTACTTCTTTCTTGTTTCTTGTAGTAATTGGAAGAGCCTAACACAGATACCCAAGGGTAGGATCCCTATCTCCTCATTGGTTCTGGCCATTAGTAGGATATTCAAGTGTCCCAGTACCTAGATCACTCTTTGTCCACATTCATGTAATGTTTTCCTGTGCATAGCGAAGCTCCTTCAGCAGTCAACAATCAGATCCCAAACATTGATACTTCAGGAAATATTTAAATTTGAGTTCCATAATTTAGCGCTGATTAACCCCAAGAAAACCATAGGTGGCCTTCAGAAATCTAGAAACCCTGTGAAACTGCATAGCAGAATTGTTTGTGTGGTGGTGGTGGGGCATTCTCCTGCAGAGAGACTCCTCAATTTTAACCAAATTCTCAGGTGATCTATAAACTGCTTCTTCCACCCTCAAGTTAAAGATCAAGCTCATGTTTGTGAGGCAAGAGCCCAGACTCTAGAGTTCATAGAGAACTGTGACTGTGACAGTTAGTAGTTGGGTAGTCTTGCATATTTACTTTATCCCTCTACACCTTATGGTATTTACAAATGAAATTAGTCTTATTCTAATAGTACTTACATGGGAGGGTTATGAAGATTAAAATAGATATCTCACATAATGTGCTTAGCACAGCGCCTGGCATATAATAAATTTTTATTATAGTAAATAAATGTAGATGGGATCAATACTTCATTGGAGTATGTTTTTCAAATTTTGAATATTTATGCTTCATTTTGAGGGTTTTTTTGGTCATAGAATTATGAGAGTAGAGAATAACCAAATATAATTTTTTAAATAGAATTTTTATTCTGTAGTAAGCCCTAGGCAGAAAATCCTGTGAAGTGGATACTCATATTTTATAAAATTTATAAATGTATGAAATACTAATGAGCTAAATGAATCTATTCTGTACAGATGGTATAGTGTTTTATATTGTAATCATTAATGAAAATTAGATGAATTTGAAAATCAACTGCTTGTAGGGTAGTGAAATATTGAAATAACTATAGTTTTCTCTTAATTGAAGAATTGTCACAATTTGTCACACACACATTTAATACCTGTTGGTTCACTCTGAAGGGATCACTGAAAAATCAATGCTTTGACTAGAGTTTATATGAATGTTTCAATATAACTGCTCTTATTTGGCTATATTTCTTTAGTTCCTCATAAAAATCCATCCTAAGGTACATTGTTATCTTTACCAATTAATGTGCACAGGAAAGTCTGCAATCCACAGCAGGGCAAACCTCTTTTTAGCTACGTTAGAATATAAGCAGATACAGTCAAATAAATCTTATTGCAACTAATAGGATGGATGTTATTGAGATACTCTGCATCCAGTTGGGAGACAGAGATAACAATTTTCTCGACTTACTTTAACTGACTATTCCACAATGGATTCAGATTTCCCAGGGAGCCCCGTGGACTCTTAGAAGTGGTAGAAAGGTCTGTGGGGGCAGTCGTGAGCATGTGATCAGCTGTGGCTATCCGGCTGGTTCTAACAGGTCACCCCTGATGAGGCTGCCATGGTAGAGAAAATAAATCCTCAACATTCCTGATGATTCCTGATGGGTGGCCTTTGACTTTTAATTTGACAGGTGGTTAGTCAGGTGTGGGTGAATAATCATTACACAGGGAACAGCACCAGCAAAACAAAACCCAACCCAACTCATGAATGTAAAAAATGCCAAGTTTCCAAAATAATGCTGTTCAGCCTGCCTTTTGGAAGGGGAAGAAACACAGGAGGGATCTTTACCAATGCAGCACGGTGTTTGTATTCCACTGAGTGGAAGAAATAAACGAGGATTTTCTGGCTGTCATGCACTCACCAACCTCTGTTGACTAGTTCCACTGTCTGCATATACTGTAGCCCACAAGGGTGTCTGGCTGGACTCCATGTCCAAATAAACACAAAAGCCCTGCTATCTGTAGACTGTACAAGTAGCAAGGTACATGGCAAGGATGGTGACCCTCATAGTGCTGCTGCTACTGATGACAATACTTTCAGTTGGATGCTCTCTGATTTTTGATGGGTTATTTGGTACATGGTTTTTAATCTAAGTCTCTCAGTTACACTTGTGTAGTGGAGCTTCCAGGGGCTGTCTTATCTCTGAGAAAACAGTCCTTTTCCAGTTGCCTCCACCTGTCCTTGACCATAGCTAGGCTCAGGGCCAGTGGCCAGCATGTTGCTTAGGTGTGAGGGTGTTGCCTAGCAACTCTGTTCAAACATGCTGAGAACTGATTCTGACCCTTGCCCCAATCCTCTCTCAAGACAGTCCCATGTAGGACACTGTATTAGCACAGTGCCTGGCCCGCAAGAGAAGCTGGTTAGGTACTCTGTAAATATTTGGCTGCTGCTTCTTGTTAATGAATACACAAATGGCATCTTCATGCAAAGAGCAATCCACTCCTTTCCCCTTTCTGTTTATCATTTTATTTTATTTTTTATTTTTAGAGAGAGGCACAGTAGATTGAAGAATTTTGAAAATTTCTTAGTACATTACTGGTATTGCTTTTTATTCCATAGAAAGCATGATTATTAGTATAATTTCAACTATTTCCCAATTTCAATTTTTTATTTGTCTCTCTTTTTTTTTTAACAAGGATCTGCTATTAAACTGACTTCTTCTTTCCTGAACTTAAGCATGATAATGAAGCTTTTAAGCAAGTGTCCTAGAAGTTCAGAACCTTGAGCACTGGTGGCAAACCTAGTATTAAATTGGTTTTAGAATGACTACAGCTACTGTTCCTACAAGCCCATTCTATGGAGAGACATGCAAAGGTCTGCTCTGTAGCTTTGCACTATGTTACTTTAGCTCTACTGGAACTGCCTTCCTTGTCAGCCCTTTCACTGTATGTCTCTGGGTTGTAGTTGGGCACAAGAGAGATTTGGACAGGATCTGGAGGGTGAAAGTAAAGCATCTGCTATGTTTTGCCCACTGAGGGTCAGCATGGGGCAGTGGGCACAGTGGTGGACCGTGCACATTAGTGCTCGCCTGCTAACTCACCTTGCGGATCACCCAGGCCATAGTTCCTAATGAAACCATTGGGTCCCACTTTGGAACTCTGTGGTAACTGTACCATGCAGCTCACCTCATCACTGAGGGTGCAGGTGATGACCAGTAGGCATGGTTTCCAATTTGTCCCTGTTCTTCCCCATTTCATGTCCAACTTTCCTTTCTTACTGCTGGTCCAGGCCTAAAGCAACTTCATGCCCTTCACCGGGCAGAGAAGCTACAGTCTTTCCAGAGTTTTCCACTGGCTCCCACATGGTGGAAGGTCTATTCCCATATTCAGTTCCTGCTTTACATCACTTATGAAGCTTCAGCTTCTCTATCTGAGCCTTGATCAATACACATATTCTTATCCTAAATGGATACAAGTACCCCTTTTCGAACAGTAGCCCTACAGTTCAGATGTACTTGATATTTGTTTGGGGGTACCAAGCCTAGAAGAGGAAGGTGAGAAGGATCTCTTCAGTAACTTGTCTGGTAGGTTAGCTGAACTTGTAAACTTGACCTTGTGTTTTCTAATTCAAGTATGTTTTCCACAGGAAAGGAGTGATTAAGGTTTATAGGGGAAAACCAGGCAATCCTTTGCCATTGAGGAACTCTACGGGGGTAGCAGGCATTGTGGTACAGCAGGTTAAGCTGCTGCTTGGGATGCCTGCACCCCCTATCAGACTGAGTTTGAGTCCTGACCACTGTGCTTCTGATTCAGCTTCTTGCTAACGCGTCTGGGAAGGCAGTGGATGATGGCCCAAGCACTCAGGTCCCTGCCACCCATGTGGGAGACATGGCTGGGGTTCCAGACTCTTGGATTGGCCTGGCTCAACTCTGGCTGTTGTTGCCATTAATCAGAAGATGGAAGATCTGTTTCTTTCTTTTTCTCTCTTTCTTTGTTCCTCTGCATTTCAAAATAAATAAATAAATCTTCACAAAAAAGCTCTACTGGAGAAGGCACCCATATCAGATATGAAAGGACTGGTCAAATACATACGGGCATAAGAGGGGTGAAGAAAACAAGGACATGATAGAGGAAATAAAGGTACATTCAAGTCATGTGTGCAATCAATGTTTTTGGATGAATATATGAGAAGTATTTTGATGTTTTTAATAAAAACAAGTATAGGGCCGGCGCCGCGGCTCACTAGGCTAATCCTCCGCCTTGCGGCGCCAGCACACCGGGTTCTAGTCCCGGTCGGGGCACGAATCCTGTCCCGGTTGCCCCTCTTCCAGGCCAGCTCTCTGCTGTGGCCAGGGAGTGCAGTGGAGGATGGCCCAAGTGCTTGGGCCCTGCACCCTATGGGAGACCAGGATAAGTACCTGGCTCCTGCCATCGGATCAGCGCGGTGCGCCGGCCGCAGCGCGCCAACCGCGGCGGCCATTGGAGGGTGAACCAACGGCAAAAGGAAGACCTTTCTCTCTGTCTCTCTCTCACTGTCCACTCTGCCTGTCAAAAATTAAAAAAAAAAAAAACAAAAACACAAGTATAATGATATCAAACAAGAATATAAAACTTTTTTAATCTCCCACTTTCCTAATACTCCAATACAGTGATTTGATTTTCAGATGTTATCTTGCATATCCATATTCATTTGTTATCTAGATGGAAGCAAAGTGCTACAGCCTTTTGTATTTTCTGTCTTGCCCCACTTATTTTTCATGTTTTTTTCCCCCCCCCATTGGCCTGAATCTCAAGAGAGGCTATGACTACTTTTAAGGATATTTTAAACTTCTGTCTAAAAATGTATTGTTTTTGACCTCAGCTCCTGCTAGCATGTTGGGTTCCGAGTGAGATCTGACCTGTTTGGGAAGTCAGTCTGACAAACGATTGCTAAACCTGGGTGCAGCCCAAGTGAATCGTGAAAAGTCAGAGCTGTGGTTAAGGGAGCCACTAGAGAAATGTTTAGGGTGAAAACTTTGCGATCATATTTAAATTTCTTGCCGTGGTCCTTGCTTCTTGGACTTGAAAATTTAAACAGGCTCAGTCAAGACAGAAATGTCTTGGGCTGATGGACATATTCTGGCAGAGGGCATTGTCTGAAAAGGCAGTGTAGGCGGCTGGAGGGAAGGGCAGGGCTCCTCATGCCTGCTGACCAGTTGGAGCACATCTGGGGATCTGTGAACTTGACTGAGAATGGGTTTACTTTTGTGAAAGAACACTCCTGTGTGGCTGCCTTGGTACCCGGTCCTAAATGTTTTGGAACAACAGACTGGGTGCAACCTACTATACATATGTTTTAAGCACAAGAACACAATTAAAATGAGACCTTCTGTTGAACTCCAGTGCATACAGTTGATAAAAGTGGAACTGCTTTGGTTGAATTTTGGATAAGGTGACAGAATGTCATGGGCTTGGCCTTTACCTCTCAGTTCCTCCTCGCTCATTTACTACTGCGGTTCCCAAAGCCCGTGCTATTATCAGAAAAATAGCTTGCACAATGTGAGTCTAGAACTACTTGTGATCACATGTAGGTCTTATGAGGAAATCTGAAGCTTTAGTTGGTGAGTCAGATATTTTGCACTTCTTTCTTGTTTTCATTAATCTTTGGGTAATAATGATACTATAATAGCAGAATTTTCTATCACTCTCCCAATATGCCAGGCTCTCTTCTAAAGTGCTTTATATACAGCAACTGATTAGATCTTTCCAACAACCCTATGCAGAGATTGCTAACATAATTTATTAATTCTAAGACATATTTTTCTCTCATATTTTAGTTTTTGTGGAATTGGAATGTCTCTAACTTTTGATGATGTGTCATAGTTTCATTGGCAGCTTTTTAAGATTTCTTAGTGGATCATAAAATAATGGTATATTTTACAATAGAGGATAGCTGGGATTCCTGGAAATGCAATATTAATATTTCTATTTTAGAAACGAAGAACAAGTACTGAGAGTTAAGTAACTTGCCCAGTATTGCAAAGCTTGGCATCCTGGCTCAGGATCCTGTGCTCTTAGCAACTTTGTGTCCTCCTGGCATTTGACCTTTGACCTTTGACCTGTGCCTTCCCTGTCCCTGTTTATGCTGTGGCTGAGAGGTGAACCCTTAGCTTCAGTGCTCCCCTCTCGTTACGATACTGGATTTCATCCATGGGTGGAAGGCAGATGCCTTTGGTAGGGTTAACACATCAAGCATTTTTCATTCAGTCAATAACACTGCTGGAATTTGCTTATGTACCACTTTTCCAAATGAAAGCCAATTCTAAAGCAGTCCTTTGGGGAGGAGGTACAGAATGAGCTTTGAAAGGGGCAAAAGATGGAAGGGAAAGGGGTATTCTAGAACTACCTCTGAAGGACTTGCAAGAACTCTTGCCAGCCAGTTGCAAAATAATCCTGAATGAAACTGACCATGGTGGAACCATTTACATTCTGGAAATCAGCAAAAGCTGTGAAGCAGGGCTTTGTTTGTTTGTTTGTCCTTTTCAGGAAGCTGGCTTAGGAGCACATCACTAGATAGATGTTAAATTATTGGGTGCCCCAGAGCGCCCTAGTTGGTTAAAGCACAATAGTGGGAGAAGCTCAGGCAGAGTGAGTGTGAGGAACCAGCAGATACTGAAGTTTTTAAACTAATCTCAAGCTCACCTAATTCCATTACTATTATAAGAGTTTGTGTGTGTGTATGTGTGTGTGTATTTTAGTTTAAGTTACTATCAACATTTATAGGTAGGAGAACTTTGACATATATGAGGTATTGTCAAAAAAGTTCATGGAAAAATATGTATTATAAAAAAACTGTACATGGCTCTCAAAATTTTTCCACCTGGGGTGTGGCGCTATGGTGAAGTAGGCTAAGCCTCTGCCTGTAGCACTGGCATCCCATATGGACACCAGTTCATGTCCTGGCTGCTCCTCTTCCCATATGGCTCTCTGCTATGGCCTGGGAAAGCAGTAGAATATGGCCCAAGTGCTTGGGCCCCTGCACCTGCATGGAAAAGCCGGAAGGAGCTCTTTGCTCCTGGCTTTGGCTCAGCCCAGCTTCAACTGTTGAGGGGAGTGAGCCAGCAGATGGAAGACCTTTCTCTCTGTCTCTCTCTTTACCTCTCAAATAAATAAATAAATCTTAAAATTTTTTTTTTGCACAAAAGTATATTTATCTCTTAATTCCATTTTCTGTTAGACTTTGTTGAGACATCGATGTATGCTATCCTCATGTGTGGAGCCTATAGAGAAATACAAATAACTTTGCCCTCATTGTTGAGAGGAGGAGTGGTGAGTGACTTTCTTCCAGAGTTTGGAACAGAGAGAATACCACAAAGGCAGTGGTGGCCAGCGTGGCTTCTAAGATCATCCAAGAAGTGTAGCCCAGGAGAAATAACTTTTGCCTCCCAAAGGGTAGTGATGGGCATACAGAAATGATCAGTAACTGCTCGTTGCTGAATGAGGCAATTTCAAGTGTGTACAGTCACAGCTCTTCTATGTGAATTATGTTGGTGTTTTTCTTTTCCTCTTGTGATTCTCTGGAAAGCCCACAGAACAGAAAGGGCATGTGAGCTCATCGTGAGAAGGAGGAAGGAGCTGAGCTGCTCTGTAGCCTGGGCCTCATCCTGCCAGCCTGATGAGAGAAAGCTCCCTGGCATGGAGCGTGCAAGGTCAAAAAGAAATCCAAGCTGGCTGAGGTGTTGAGCATTTGGCAAAGAGGAAAAGAAGACCATGGAAGTATCTATGTTTGAGGGGAAGCTCTTGGGGCCAAGAGTGATAGAAGGGAGCTTGGGTCCCCAAATAAGAGCTCTTTGGTCCACGTGGGGCCACAAAGGGTGGATCACTGGTGAGAAGAGGAGGTGGAGGACAAAGAGAAGGGAGAATGACAGGCAGGGATTGTGGCTGCATTGCAGGTTACAAAGAGCTGCCCATTTCTCATTTCCAAATTGGGCTACTTTAGAAAAAAAAAAAAGTATTGTTCTGATTCTTCCTATCTAGAGCTACACGGATTCAGCTCAAGCCACAGTATCCTCATGGATTTTAGGAAGGAGAGTTTAGGAGTCAGGCTCTTGGCTTTTTCAGATGGAGAGTATGGGCTTCTTTAGGGTGTGATATGAAGGCTGGACAGCAACTTCTGGAATGATATCCCTGATACCCACCCTCACTCCCAAAAGAAGGCTGCTCATAAGTTCTTAACAAATTTGGCTTTCCTTAATAATTCCTTGAGCTAGCAGAGCAATCATAGCTGATTGAAAATAATTATCAACCTCTCCAGATGATTAAACAGCATGTTTGGATTTTCATTCATATCATCATTTTGATTGAATGATGTGTGTGTGTGCATGGGAGTGTGTATTAACAAGGTATCTCTCAAAAGTAATAATAAATACTCAAGAAAAAAAAAAGAGTTGCACATTGCTCAATATGAAGGGCAGAACAAGAACGCTATGGCAGGTGAGCAAAAGAACCAAACTGGGACCTAAAATACAATAGGAAAGACAGACTGTGATAGCAATTAAATTTCTTGGGACATAAGTGATAAACACATAGAAAAATACTTACAATGTTCCAAGCGTAGCATCAGAGGATTGAAAATTCTGGTCAGCATCAACAAACAAGTAGTGTAATTAATCTGGAACAGAAAGAATACCACAGATGTTTAAAATTATTTTTTCTACTGACTCAGTCTCCTGCATATTTACAAATTGAAGGTTGTAGATTAATAGCCCCTGAGACTCACACCCAGCGGGCCCTCCTCCAGGATCCTGTCTGCACTCAGTGACATCCTTTTGGATTCAAACTATTCCACCCCCCCCCCCACCCCCCCACATCAGAGTATAAGAACAATTAAAACTGAAACCTGCTTTGTCTCACACTGGCCTCTCAAGTGTATTGTGTTAAGGATTCACTCAGTAAGAATAACAAACAAAAACTCCCACCAGAAACTGTAGCATCTCACAAAGGTGGTACAGGCTGCTGTACTTTGCTAATACAGCTTAGTTCCAGGCAGGCCTATTCATGAAACGGTGATGGTTAACTTGTTTCCACCTGGTTCATTTGAATTCTGATTTTGTTCCCTGTCCCCATCTGGATTAGCTCAACAAATTTTAAATGCTAGGGAAAATATGCAAATGTGGACGTTCATAACACACTGAGGACATTTTATTCCTCAACCTGAGGAGGAGGCCAATGGTTTTTCATGAAGAGGTAAACTAAGTCACCAAGCTGTTCTGCTGGTGGCTTCAGGTCCTCTAGCAAGTCAGAGGCAACATAAACACTAGAATCTTGGCCAGAATTAAAAATTCTGTGGCTTTGTTAGAACACTGTCCTCTTTTAGGTTGATTTCTTTGTGTGTGTGTGTGTGTGTTTTAATAATCACAAATTTTTCTGAAGGGGCAGCGAATGGCTGAGTGGCCCACATGTTTGGAAAGGGCTAGCCTTGCAAAGAAAGGCCCCATCTTACAGCTTGCCACCTTTCCTTTCAAAGAGAGCTGCCTGGTAGAACTCCAATTGAACTTTGCCCATGGATTGCTTGATTGCTGAGTGTCTCGGAGAATTTAAAGAGCAACAGAAACCTGGCAGCCCTGCAAGACCCTTTTAAACCTGGGGAGTTCATCGTACTCCTGTGGTTTGGAACTTCAGGTCCCAGTGTGGGGTTTATGCATGCTTGAGCCGTCGCACAGACACTGAAATCAGATGCCACTTGACCAATTGCGAGTTCCTAGAAAAGGCCTTACACTTCTGTGCTGTGAGTTTGATCAGGAGTAGAATCCTTAGGCTGTTGGCCGGCGCCGTGGCTCACTAGGCTAATCCTCCGCCTTGCGGCGCCGGCACACCGGGTTCTAGTCCCGGTCGGGGCACCGATCCTGTCCCGGTTGCCCCTCTTCCAGGCCAGCTCTCTGCTGTGGCCAGGGAGTGCAGTGGAGGATGGCCCAAGTGCTTGGGCCCTGCACCCCATGGGAGACCAGGATAGGTACCTGGCTCCTGCCATCGGATCAGCGCGCCTACCGCGGCGGCCATTATTGGAGGGTGAACCAACGGCAAAAGGAAGACCTTTCTCTCTGTCTCTCTCTCTCACTGTCCACTCTGCCTGTCAAAAAAAAAAAAAAAAAAAAAAAAAAAAAGAATCCTTAGGCTGTTGTCTATGAAATAGATTGGCAAAATAGAATGTGGTGAGAGCAGATGAAAACACACTAAAGGAAAATGCTCTCCTCTCTAAAAATTATAGATGCACAATCTCAATGCTGTTACAGTTTGGAAACGCATCTGTGTACATGTTCATTTTCAAGATGCCAAAGGCTTTCTGACCCACATGGTCACACACAGGACGAAGAAAGTCCTCAAAGAGGTCCTGAGAAAATCACCTGTCCACTTGCTGACCAGAACAAGAAACCAGGTATGAAAGTAATTTCTAGGAGTCTCTGGCCTACAAGGGATACATTTGATTGTTACAGTAAAGTAGCCCCTTCATCATTGCCTTGCATATCCCCTCTTAATAATTATCATCTCCTTTTATTCTCTCCCAAGTCGCTAGGTTAAGAGAATATTGGTAATTATCTCTAATAAGCCCACTTAGGTTATGTTTACCTAACAATAAAAGTCTTTCAGGAAGGAACTAAGTATTGCACGGGGTGTAGGCATTAATTTCTTCGTGTAGGAACAGTTCTTCTCAGAATATTTCATCAAAACGCTTATTTCAAATCAATAGGCTCAGCCTAGTGAAGCGGTGTTTTCAACATCAAATCCTTCTGGTTGGCTAAGAACTGGCCTCACCCAGGGTGTTCTAAAATTGTCTTATCTTCCAACACATTTTCTAACTCCTTTTTTACAAAAGAAGGAAACCTAGACAAAATTGAGTCTACAATATGGTTAGGAAGATAGGACATCCGTGCTGAACAAGGGACATGTATTCCTGTGGAAATGAAGCAGATGCAAAGGCAATCAGTCATTTTCATGAGGCTCCAGGTTGGAAGGAGTAACCTAACCTTTCATACCCTACAGATGTGGGAACCGACAGCCCTGCAGAGCAAAGTGACTTAGCACATACCCCAGAAACACTTGGCCTGTGGTCCAAGAGTTGATGGAAACATTCCATTTTCTAGATACTCCAGAAAGCAACAACACAGTATTCTCCCACCTTCAATCATGTTTATTGCTCTACAGTCTTTTCCTATATCTCTATAATTTCTCACGCTGGCTTGTTCAGCACATGTCTGTTCTTTGGCAAATGACCTTAGGTGGGGAACTATTTCAAGAGAGGATCTTGAACCAGTTTGCTCCTGGATAAAGGGGCCATACTTCAAGCAAGAGAGAAACCATGTGGCTGCCAAGATAGCCTTCAAGGTTAGCAGTTTGCCCACAATGTATAGCCAAGGACCTTTTTGGCACACAGAAGTCACAGTGCTAACCAAGACAGCATGCCTGGCTCAGTCTGACAGAGGAGAGCTGTTTTGGTTTTATCACTTTCTTCTCTGGAAGTCCAAGCTTGCTGCTGGCTCTTTCAACAAAACCATTGACTTGTCCTCACCCTCTCCACTTTCCTCCCTTTTGGAATCTTGATTTCCGATTGTATTAAGGTATTAAAACAAGTCACTTAAAGTTGATATTTTTCAACTTTCTGCCTGCTTCCCCTGACCCATCCTAATCCCCTAATTCCATTTATACAAACTACTTCATTATTCCTCTTCTTTATTTTCTCCTTCCAGTTTTTTTATTATCTTGAGAAGCTTACCCTTTTATCAAATGTGAATTTTGCTTATTTAGGCATTTCAAAGTTAACATCTTCTAGTTTCTTTGAGACTGGTTTCTTTCACTTTTAAAAAAGTCACTAAACTTCTTAAAAGAGTCTATACTTAGTGTCTTCACATCTCATTAATTCCTCAACCCATTACAGCCTGGCTTCCACCAACACCACTCAATTAAAAATACTCTCTCGCCAGCATCCTCCCAACTGGCTAGCTCAATGGCTCCACTTTCCCTTGTCATCCTACTTGACATTTATGCAACATTTGACACGGTTGACCAGCCCCTCCTGATTGAAACTCTTTTCCTTTCTCAGCCTCTTTTATTTCACCGGCTCCTGCTTCTCCAAGCTTTCTTCTCGGGCTTCCTTTGCTGGTTCCTCCTGCCCTTTGATGTTGTTTTTCTAGGAGATCTATTTATGGTCTGCTCACACTGTGCACTTTAGCTCTACTCCGATTTCTTTGGGAATCCTGTATGCATTGATGAGGTTCTCTGCCTCATAAATTCTTAACACAACTCCAGTCGGTATTTCTCAGAGCCAATAGCACAAGTTCACTCATTTTCCCTGAACAGGCGGCGGCATTATCATCGTTAGCATGAGCATGATCGTTTTTAAATTTGCTGTGTTTGCCCGTGTGTTTTCTTGGGTTACTGCGTCCTCCTTCACCATCCTGACTGGAAGCATGCCTGCTCGTTACTCAGGAGCAGTTTCCCTGCTCCCATTCTATGTTGTTATTTCCTTTACCCTTTTGAAGCATTTTGATAAAGACAATGACTTACATAAATGAAATTCTTACTTAGATCAGTGACTGATCTAAGTCCTCAGCAGGAATGATCTCATTTAATCTGCACCGTAGCCGCTGACACAAGTATTCTTATCATCTACCACTTCTGGGTACAGAACCTAAGACTCCACGTAATAATTTACCCAGGGTCCCACAATAAAGTCTCGAACTCTGGCAGCCTGGGCTCCAGAGTCCATGTGATGAGTCATAGCCCTACAGTTGTCTCCTTAAGTAAGAGTAGCTCATTTTCATGATTTGCTTACTTTGTATATGGATTTTCTGTGTGATAGCTCATGTAGTGCTAAAGAATGCTGTGAAGAAGTAGTGAAAGCATTGTATTTATTTTATGAATAGAGAAACTGAGGCATGAATATGTTAAATAACTCAGAACGGCATAGCCGACAAAGTAGCCAAGTCAGAACACACTTTGTATTATTTACCTCTACTTGGAACTTTCCAAATTGCTCTATAATTAAGCACTTAGGCGCTTTCATCTTTTGCTCTTCAGTTGGCTCCTTGAGGGCCCTGATGATGTCATTTTCATCTTTTATCTCGTCACAAAACGCGAGTTCAGTACATGTGGAGAGAAAGAGAGACTGAGAAGTATTTTGGCTACTGTCTTTTAGGTTGTTTTTCTAGGGCAACTGATATACACCCACTTTATTATATGTTTTCCATAGCAAATCATTTTTGGTGTGTAACATTATGAAACCAAATGTGAAAATGCCATCTCTGCAAATTTTCTTTTCAAGTAAAAATAGTTTCAGTTCCCAAAGGTAAAATAATTGCTGCCCTGACAGCCTCTGTCTGCTTCTCTGCCCCTGTAGCAGTTTTTAACTGTTGTGTCCAGATGGAAGGTTCACTTGAAGAGACCCTTAATCTATTCGCATAAATACCACATTTCATAGAATATAAGCCTAGCAACAAATTGAAGTCACATCCCAGTTTGAATGAAGACGTTCAGAGAGACTGTATCTGCCCATCTCAGGCAATTGATAGCTCTTTTAATTTTCTTCCCCTTCTCCCTTCTCCAGTAGCTAGGTTTTACTGTGTGCTGATGTTGTCACATAAAATCTAAAAATGTATTCCATCTTTAAACAATATAATCTCCATTTCTTCACTCTGTCCCAAACAGTTTGGTTTTATAGTTTTTCAACCATAAAATACAATGATTTGTATCTGTATAGTACTATATATATATATATATATATATATATATATATATATATACCTATATATAGTCATTTTTCTTCTTTCTTTTTTGTTTATAAAGTTAAAATTATAATGCATTATGTTGTAGAAAATATCCAAAGCACAAAATTATATCTAGAAAATCAAAAGATTCCTCCTTGCTCTGTACTTCCAATTCTATTCCTCTACTCATGTCACTTGAAATCCCTTTACAATGCATCACAAACACAAATGTGCATATGTATGCCCATATTGAGTTATCAAATTCCATTAACCGAAGGCACATTATCCATAGTTTCTTCAGCACATTTTTGTCATCATAGTGTATGTTTCCATGTTGGTATTAACAAATCTTGTTAAATATTTTTAATAGTTTTAATAAATTAAAAAATATTTTAAAATATTTAAATATTTAAAATATTTTTAATATTTTAATAATTTAATATGAAGGAGTACCTACCTACAAATCAATCCATTTAAAAGAACATCTGGACTAATTTCTACAATGCTACATATACACATACCTCTGTGTACATATTCAAAAATTCTGTGTCTGAGTTCCTAGAAGTAGAGCTGTTGGTTCAGGGAGTCTCCCTGATAGACTCTCTTCTTGGTAGTTGGTTGTTAATGATGGCCCAAAATCTTCCCACAATGACTAGGCTACCCAACTCATAACTTTAACAAAATATAATTACTTCTATATATTTTCATCGACACTGAGAAGTAATCCAGACCAGTAGTGTGTGTGTTTTTTACTTTTCCTTCTCCTCTCTTTCTTTATTTACTTAATTCATTTGAGATATTTTGGATTGTTAGTAATACTTTAAACCTCTTCTATTTCTTATAATTTTTTCCTAATAATTCCATTGAGCCTCATAGCAACATTATCATAATTTACATTCAGCTTTGTTAGTTTTATCTCCCTCTTTTGTGTCATATAATTCCTTTTTAAATTCCTTTTTTTGTGCTTTTATTATTACTTTTCACCTGGAAGAGATACCTGGGCCATAAAATTTAAATCATTGCATCTATAACAAAATATTTATTTCTTCCTCATTCCAAATCAATATTTTTATCTGATTGTGGAATTCTAGTTTTCAGGTAGATTTTTCTTAGCTTTTAGGATGCATTTCTTTACAATCCTCTGGTACTCAGTCTTCTTGGTATAAAATGTGATATAAAAGTAATTTTTGTTGTTTTAGGTAGCTTGCTTTTATTGTCCTTGGGAGATTTTTGGATATTTTAGATTGTTCTTGGAATTCAGTAATCCCATGAAGATGCATTTGTGGTTTTTGTTTCTTTGCCTTTTGAGATTTTCTAACTTAGCAATTTGTCAGCCATTTACAGAAAGGACATTCAAATTTTTGAATCCTAAAGGTCTCATAGTAAGGAAATTCCAGATTTTCTTTTATTATTTCTTGCTTAATAACATCTTTTTAAAAAAATGTATTTAAGTTATACAAGTTTCGTGTATGTCATATATACAGATTTAGGAGCATAGGGATACTTCCCACCCTGTCCTCATTCCCGCCCATGCTCCAACTCTTCTTTCTAACTCCTTTTAACAAAAGAACAGACTTTGACAAATCCAAAAGCAATAGACAGAGAAGGAGGAATAAAATTTGCATGTCCATAATTTTAAAAAGTCTTCAACAATTACACTATTTGAACACAGTATATTGTGACCGGTTGTTCCAGTTTTTTCCTACTGAATAGACTTGAGTATCTAGAAATAAGATATACACTATCACTCTTTCTGGTCATTAAGGCTGAATAGTTATTTATAGCCACCCACAGGGAGTTTATAGAATTGATGTATGCCTGAAGGAAATAAAATCTGCTTTCGCTGCCACAAAGCCTATATTTTTACTCCTTTTCTTGAGAAAACTGGAGATGGGCTTGTCTGAAATAGTAATTTGGCCCCCTTTATTATAAAATCATCTTCAGTAGTTTGACCAGTGAATTTAGATTACACATTTAGATTGCTTGAGTTTCTGGGAAAATGTATTAATAATATACAAAAGTACATGCAAAATATCAAAAATTCTATAGCCTAAATAAATAGCTTAAATGTATTAAAGGAAGAATGGTGGGTCTGACTGAATATCCATGGACGGATCTCTACTGAATGTAGCCGTGTGCCTGGCTCCTCTGCTATTTTGTATAAGCATCACTTCCTTTAAGCCTCACATCAGTCCAATGGGGCAGGTACTGTTCATACCTCTGTTTTACATGAGGAACCTGAAGCTGAAAGAACTGCCACAGGTCACACAGTTAGCCAAGGTGCGAATCGAAGCTGCTTGATTCCTAAGGAATGTTTGATTATGGCATGTGATGGGTGCGGACAGTGTCCAGGAACTTGGTCGCTGCGTTTCGCAGAGAAGGCATCCTGCAGGTGGTGGTGGTGAAGTGATCAGTGGGTACAGAAGAGAGGAGATTCTAGGAGAGGACAACTTTACAAAGACATGGAGGTCTGAGGAATGTGGCCCGCTGGAGAACTTGTAGGTGGTCCTGCATGGGGCTGTCAGTTTTTCTGAGGCAAGGTGGATTTGGCAGATATTTTTGTCAACACAGTTATCTGCTCAGTGATACACATCAGAGGTGAAGGTGGTTGAAATAACAGAGTGGGTGGGGATCTGGTTATTTCAACTCTATGGATGTAGCTTTAAGATTTGGTTTCATTTCTTTGGAAATGGGATCTAAATTACCATCAATTTCAGATGAAATTTATTGTAAAAGCACAATGTGGTCCATATTTACTCATCAAAATAATTGAGTGCACAGTTCAGGACAGCGTTATGAGATCCGCAGGATGCTGGCCCATGAAGATTCCAGATGGGTTGTCCACTTCAGAGTGGCTCTGTAACCAGGAAGGGTGAAAATGAATGCCGGAGAGAAATCTTGGTGAGCACTGTAGAGCATTTCCAATTTGAAGTTTTCAGAGCATTTCTATGCACATAAATGAATCAAGAGCCAGTTGAATAGTTAAGAAAATGCTTTTCACAGAGCTGTTTAAAATTTAACAGGTGTCAAAGAAATTCTACCAAAGAAACTGAAGTGCATTTCAAGTGTGCTTTATGTTCAATGTTATTGCCTGACACAAGGACAGAATGTGAGACCAAGCATCTTGATCCAGGGAATGCTTCAATCCTAACTATGGGTTAGATTTTTGTCATGTTTCAGAAATATCATGGATTATCAAATCAATTCACTGTTAAATATTGTCCCAATTTTTACAGATTTTGTTTCCGTGTGCCATAATGAAAAACGTGCTGCAATGAATTGCATTGTGAATTTATTAAGTCAGCCTACTACCGATTGCTGTAAGTCATGTTTATCTGTGGGAGCCAGTGCAGTTGTGCGTGTTAGGCTAAATTCCTTCTGTAACTTGAACCCCTCCCTATTGCAGTGATCTCTGACCACTTTAAGGCCTTGGTATCCCTTCAAAAACAAAGACCTTATCTCTTCAGATCTCACCCTGAATTCCACTTGCCTCTGAATTCCAATCAAAGGCATGGAAATAATCCAATTCCCTCTGAAAATTTTGATGCAATCCGAGGTTGACGTGGATCTCAAGAGTGGTCTATGTGAAAAGCATGCTCCCCAGTTGGATCATCGCCCACATGGTTTTGTGTGTGTATTTGTGTGTGTGTGCCCGCATGTGATTCAAAGCTGTTTTGGAAAGGTTTCTCTCAAGTGTCTTATAGTATCCCAGCTCAGATAAACTCTTTACTGGGAAAGCAGCTTGGTATATTAGCTTCATGAATTTGGGAAACATAAAGGTTTTGTCAGCGAAAAACAGTATGACTAATTCTCAATATCATTAAAAAAACAAAAAACAAAAAAAAAAAAACTTGTTCAGGGACTGACTTCAAGTCTGGAGATTGACTTGCCTGTAGGATCTGTGATTTTTGTGCAGCATCAAAGACAGAAAAGAGGATGTAGGGATATGCTTACAAGTCACAACAAGTTTCCTGGGGCATGAACATTCTTCTTTTTACTCCAGTCCCTAAATTTTATCCTTCAATGGCCTTCTATTCTACCAATTCTCTGAACTTCTCCTATGGGCACTTAATCTATTTATTCTTTTGTCTTGTTTTCAGCTTGTTCATGTGTTATCTTGCCTCCACAACCAGGCTGAAAAGGTCCTGAGATCAAGGGCCACATTTTACACTGCTTTTGTGGTCAACACAGCCATCTAATAGTGCGCTGAGTTCACAGGAGGCTTCTCTCAGTTCATGTAAAATGGAAAAAAGTTGAGCAGCCAACCTTCAGAATCTTGACCCTCGCACGATGAAGAATCCACAAAATCCATTCATCCAATTGGCAACCACCTCACATCCTCTGTCCAAGGGCACTCCTGCCTCAGCTGCCCACATTTGGTCTCAAAAGCAAACTTTGCAAAACTCCAATGCTTTTCACATCTCTAGTCCTCTTTTTCTTGAATGCTAAATTTTGGTATATGGCATTAAATGGTTTTTAAATCAATTATTAACAGGTTAACAGTTAAGAAGTATATATTAACAAGTTAGTCATTAACAAGTATAATGGATTATACCTGTGTTGTTTTTTAGTATCAACACAGAATTGAATAACAAGTGTATGCTTACAATATAGTTTTGATTGAGCATGAAAAATTTTTCGTTTTTGTTAGAAGTCATCCTTGCTTTCAAGGGACCCTAGCTATGTCTTTATTTTTTTTCTTTATCTCTTTTCCCTTAAAATATTTATGACCTATAATTCTTTATACAACTATTTTTTTTTTCTATTTGACAGGTAGAGTTATAGACAGTGAGCGAGACAGGGACAGAGAGAAAGGTCTTCCTTCCGTTGGTTCATTCCCCAAATGGCTGCTTCGGCTGGTGCTGTGCCAGTCTGAAGCCAGGAGCCAGGTGCCTCTTTCTGGTCTCCCATGTGGGTGCAGGCACCCAAGCACTCGGGCCTTCTTCCACTGCCCTCCCAGGCCACAGCAGAGAGCTGGACTGGAAGAGGAGCAACTGGGACTAGAACCGGCACCCATATGGGATACCAGTGCCGCAGGTGGAAGATTAACCAAGTGAGACACGGTGCTGGCCCATGACCTATAATTCTAAAACCAAAAAGTAGTTGTAGAGATTTTGGCAGAAACAGGGGACTAGAAAATCAAACCCATCTATAATCTTATCACCAAGACATAGACATCTCTAAAGTAATTTTTTTTTTTTAAGTTTGTCTAGTGGTGGTGGAGAGTTAGCTCAGGGGAGAAGTTGTGTGTTTTTTTGTTTTGTTTTGTTTTTTGTTTTTTTGTTTTTTGACTGGCAGAGTGGATAGTGAGAGAGAGAGAGAGAGAGAGAGAGAGAAAGGTCTTCCTTTTTGCCGTTGGTTCACCCTCCAATGGCTGCTGCGGCCGGTGCATTGCGCTGATCCGAAGCCAGGAGCCAGGTGCTTCTCCTGGTCTCCCATGCGGGTGCAGGGCCCAAGGACTTGGGCCATCATCCACTGCACTCCCTGGCCACAGCAGAGAGCTGGCCTAGAAGAGGGGCAACCGGGACAGAATCCGGCACCCCAACCGGGACTAGAACCCGGTGTGCTGGCGCCACAAGGTGGAGGATTAGCCTGTTGAGCCACGGCGCCGGCCCTAAAGTAATTTCCTTCCAGACTTTTCCTATGTATATGTCTGTGTAGGACCGTCACTCCATAAGCTTGGATGTGGTTGACATGTTTTCATATTTTCTCACATCCAATTGAGTTCTGACTTTATGCTACAGATAAGGCTATTGCAAACAGATATCCAACTGAGAGAAAACGTCATTGATACTTGTGTTATAATTAATTGGAAATTATAAATTAATTCATAAAAAGTAGATGTTATTGTGATAACACAATCACCCATCTGCCCATATAGCATGTAAACCTCATTCAGGTTTTCTTCTGTCTCTTAATAAATTGTTGTAAGTTTTTTTGGAGGACTGTGCTAGGGAGAGGTGCTGAAGTCCTATCCTTTTCTAAGATATTTCTTACTGTTTAACATTTTTTCATTGCAGTTGTGAAAAGAATCTTTTTATCCTTGCATTTATCATTATTGCAAGAATTGTTTAAGAAAATCACAGACTTTTTGGTATTTATTTTGTTTTCAACCTTATTATTAACTTCTTTAAATGAAAATTTAATCCTGCTTTATGCTGATGCTACATGTTGCCACCAATAGATTGGTTAAGGCTCAAAATGCATTTCTCTGGAATTTCATGTGTTTTTTTGTTTGTACTTCTCAAGATTGAACTTTTGATTTTCCTATATGAAATGACCATAATAACCTTCATAGTCTTACCTACGTGGCATGACTTTGATTATCTTTGTTTTGCAAAATTATTTTTTATTGAAAGAAAAATATCTCTTGTAGCAGGATAAATATTCACCACTGGTAATGTTATGATGAGGCACATGTCCTGTGAACAGTCCATAGTTTCCTGGGGGTGGCTGGCTATGTTGAGTGCAGGTGGTGGATTCCTAGGATCTAGATAGAGTGGGAAGATGGGGCTCAGGTCTAGCTTGTCTCCAGTCTGGGGTATAGCCCCTGGAAAGCTACCCAACACTCCTTCCCTCACTTCTACCCTCCCTCCTCTTTTTTTTAATTTTTCTTTTAATATTTACAATAACTTACTTGAGATTTTCTTTATAATCACAAACAACTCTCCACTAAATACAGAATTCAGTAAATCGTAAGTAGAAAAACTGCTATTTTGCAAGAGTACAGACAAGGGCTATAAATACCTTTTAAATTATATTTGTGATTTTTATTTCTTTGAGAGGCAGAGAGACAGAGACAGACAGGTAGAGTTCCTATGGCTGGTTCCCTTCTTAAATGCTTGCAATGACTGGGGCCAGGGTTGGGCTGGGACAGAGCCAGGAGCTGGGAATGCAATCTAGCTCTCCTGTGTGGATGGTGGGAACCCAGTTACTTGAGCCATTGCCCCTGTATCCCAGGGTGTACATTGGTGGAGATTTGGAGTAAGGAGCCGGGAATTGAAATGGGCACTCCTATGTGGGATGTAGGCATGTTAGCCTCTGGGCCAAATATCTGCCTCCCAGAATTATCACTATAATGATTTTTTTGGAAAGTAAATTTAATGGACTCTTTTCAATATACTTTAACTATAATTACTTAGGTTTCTTCTCTTTGTCCTGATGTGCAGAAATAATTAAATGACAACAAAATAACAGTGTTTTCCTAGTTCCACTTTAAAATTAGTGCCTTAGAAAGACCATATTTTATGTTATCAAACATTCTACTCATTTCCCACTTCAGGTCAAATAATGCTATATTTCCATAATTTTATTTTCTGATGGTTTAGGTTATAGATAGCTCTTGGAGTTGGTGTTTTTTGAAATCATCATGCTTCTTCATCAAGAACTAACTTTTTTTCTCACATTCATTTTTTTTTATCTCCCAGTTGTTTCTACCTTTAATGGTTTAATTGCAGGTTAGTTTGGGCTATCTGCATAAAGATGAATTAATTTGGAAGCCAAATTTCATTATTCCTCCTACAAAAATAGGTCCAGTAACAGATGCAACAAATTTTAACTATCATTTCCATCGGGATCACAGATGGTACTGATGTGAAAGACATCTGTGGCACAGGCCAGAGGAGAAATGGTTGGCTTCCTCTTAGAGTTAGGGCAAAGGATGTGGCAAAAAAAGATCTAAGGATGCCATGAGAAATTCCACGTGTGCACTCAGGTCATGGTAAGTGAACTATAACAGATTCAGAGTCCATCTGTGAGGACTGGGTATTGGAGGATCCAAGGTTTTCCTGCTCTGTTTCTGGCAGAATCAACAATGAAGAAGAGATGTAATAAATTTGTGCATTTTAAATGGCAAAGTTTTCTAAGTGAGAGAAGTGTTCTATTAAGTAAGAATAGGGTCATAGCAAACTTGAATCTCCTTGCACTGTTGTTGAGGAGAGTTAGACAGTAAGAGACATGTGAGAGCGAATAGGAGATGGGATGGTTTGCAGGTGGGAGGGTGGTTATGGGGGAAAGAACCACTATAATCCAAAAATTGTATTTTTGAAATTTACATTTATTAAATAAAAGTTTTCTATAAAAAAAGAGACATGTGAAGCACCCAAGTAAGTAGATAAACCTGTCAGGAAAATATGGATGGTGCAATATTCAGAAAGGATTATGCCATCCATTGAGTGTATTGACAGTAAGATATACATGTGAGCTTAGATTATTCATTTATTAATCTGACAAATATCATTGAGCACCTACTATGTCCAAGAAACTGTTGATGAGAAGCAATGACATACAAATTAAACTTGGTCCCTAACTTTCCAGAACTTAGAATTTTGTTAGAAAGCTTTTATATCTGGTAAAACACTAGCATTGAGTGTAAAAGATAAATGTATACTTGAAATAATTTTATAAAAAATATTCACTTTATTTATTTGAAAGGCACAGTTGGGGGCAGGGGAGAGGCAGAGGAATAGACAGATCCTCCATCCACTGGTTCGCTCCCTAAATGTCTGCAATGGCCAGGGCTAGGCCAGGGCAAAGCCAGGAGCCAGGAACTTCATCCCAGTTTCGCAAGTGGGTGGCAAAGGCCTAAATACTTGGGCCGCCTTCTGCTGCCTTCCCAGGCTATTAGTGGGGAGCTGGATTGGAATTGGAGCAGTCAGGACAAACCAGCACTGAAATGGGATGCCAGCATTGCAGATGGCAGTTTTAGCTGCTATGCCACAATGCTAGCCTGCATTTTCTTTCATTTTATCATCTGCAACATTTGTACTTCTATGGTCCACCCTTTCCCCTATTATAAGCTGTTAATATTAGTGTAACAATAAGCATTTTACATGTATTTACTTATTTAATCATTACACGGTCAAAATGGAAGTAATTTACCCAGAGTTAAACAGCTTCTAAGCAGGAGGGCTGTTTATTGAACCTTGGCAGTAGACATCCAGAGTTGGTGCTCTGAATCATGGCCATATTGCAATGATGCAATACTTTGTGCTTAACTTTCTGTAAGACTTTATCCATAGCATTAGTACTTACTAGTTTCCTTTTTATCAGGTAAGAGGAACTCATATCATATATTTCTGGAGTATTCTACATACAATTTGCCCGTAACATAGGAATATGTTATTGAGAATTGGTCTCATCAGGCAGGGGGAGGGTCATCTTGTTGCATAAGTCACTTTGGCAACCTTCCTTAAATGCAGCTTTAATCCTGCCTCACAGCTGTCAAGTAACCTCACTTAACAGGTTTTGAAGAAAGGGATAAACCCTGGGGAAGTAAGAAGCACCCAAGACTGCCTTAACTCACACACAGGCCAGAATGTTCTTGTCATTGGAATACAGTGATTCTTCAAGGAGGCTGACAAGACTCCCGCTGACCTAAGAGCATCTCACAGAGAGGGCTATTGTTGGGGCAGAGTGCCTCTGCTTACCTTTCCTCGGTAGTGCAATTCTCTCTCCACTTTATTTTCCATAGCTCGTGCCTTCTCATCACGCTGCACTTTATTGCATCATAACTTTGCACACATGTTTCCACAGTGCTCTGTTTGCTGACATAGTTGTGACCCTCAGATTTACATTCCTCTGGGCATGGCCCTGATTTAGGGCGCCTGGCTTAGCACAGAGGTTTGGTGTTGGTGTCCCCATGAGCTCATGGCCGTCTGAAGCCAGTTCCCCTTGACTCAGGAGCTGACTCCTGTGCACTAACTTATGGCCAGGTTGTGATATGTGCATGGCTTTTTTCAGGAAGTTCTCTGTGTATCAGGCACTCTGAGCATTTGGGAAGGATATAGTGGCACTGTCAGTCCATTTGCATAGCCTTTCTAGTATACCCATATTGTTGGTTTATTTCCAGAATGAATGCCTATAAGATCCATGTCAATAATTTGTGTGGCTAGTGGGCCACAGAATAGAGAAAGAATCTGACTAGTAGAAGGACACAGAATGAGGGATGATGGACAATGACACTATTAGAATTTCATAAATACTAAATTTTGAATGAATTCCTAAAGTTAGAGTTGTTAGAATTTTGGTTAATGATAGTTTTTGATCAGATGATAGGACAGAAAAGAACCTTAGAATATTATCTAAATCATTTCTACTTTGAGAAAGTAGAGCAGGTGTTTGTCAAGCCTGTAAAATGACTTGTTTGAGATGTCATTAAAATAGAAAGCCTCAATTCCTTTTTTTTCTTAGCCTCAGCACTACCTGCATACTACATATTTACGGGTTTATTTGTCTCCTCTGCTAGAATACCTGCTGCTGTGGCTCCAGTGCCTAGAAAGTTTCTGGCCTATGGGACACATTTATAAATACTTGTTGACTAAATGAATAAATTAGTGTACTATTTAAAGGTGTCTAGAAGAATACACACCAAATTTTAAACAATATCACCTCTGGGGGAAGCAATTAGCAGAGCGATAGTAGAATCAAAGGGGAGGAAGGTAGAATGGTGAATGTAGAGTTTTAAGCCTCTACATTGTTTGCATTTTGTGTTAATTATTGAAATTTTTAAAAACTGACTTATTTACACTGAGCTTTTTAGGAAATTTGCATAAGCAGGTAAAGGTATGTGTAGATATTTTGTTGTAATGCAAATATCTGTTTATTAATTCCTTGTAGTATTTTTTCATGAGTATGTCCAATGTTCTATAGCAAGATGATGAATTCTTCTTCAGGAAGGATCATATTTTAAAAATCTATTTTTAATATTCCATACCTGGTAAGAAATGAATAAGAGACTCTGAGGATATATTTGTAGCATTTCTTGTGAAAAATCTCCCCTCCCATAAGCATTCACTGATTGGACTAAAGACAGCATTGTTATTGTTTTTCTTTTTTAAGATTTACTTAGGTTTTTTTTTTTTTTGACAGACAGAGAGAAAGGTCTTCCTTCTGTTGGTTCACCCCCAAAATGGCCGCTATAGCCGGCACACTGCCCCGATCCAAAGCCAGGAGCCAGGAGCTTCTTCCTGGTCTCCCATGCAGGTGTATGGCCCAAGCACTTGGGCCATCCTCCACTGCACTCCCGGGCCACAACAGAGAGCTGGACTGGAAGAGGAGCAACCAGGACAGAATCTGGCGCCCTAACTGGGACTAGAACCTGGAGTGCCGGTGCCACAGGTGGAGGATTAGCCAAGTGAGCCATGGCACCGGCCTAGTTTGTTTTTTTTTTTAAATGATTTATTTATTTACTTGAAAGAGTTACACAGAGAGAGGAGAGGTAGAGAGAGAGAAAGAGAGAGAGAGAGAGAGAGAGAGAGAGAGGGAGAGGTCTTCCATCTACTGGTTCACTCTCCAATTGGCTGCCATGGCTAGGGCTACACTGATCCAAAGCCAGGAGCCAGGAGCTTCTTCTGGGTCTCCCAAGTGGGTGCAGGGGCCCAAGGACTTGGGCCATCTTCTACTGCTTTCCCAGGCCATAGCAGAGAGCTGGATCAGAAGTAGAGCAGCTGGGTCTCGAACTGGCTCCCATATGGGATGCCGGTGCTTCAGGCCAGGGCGTTATCCCACTGCTCCACAGTGCCCGCCCCCTACTTAGTTGTTTTACAGGCAGAGTAACAAAGACTGAGGGCTATCTTCCATCTGCTGGTTCTCTTCCCAAATGCTCATAATAGCCAGGTCTAGATCAGGTCGAAGCCAGGAACCAGGAACTGTCTGGTCTCCCACATGGGTAGCAGGAACCAAGGTAGTCTTGCCATCATCTGTTGTATCCCAGGCACATTAGCAGAAAACTGGCTCAGAAGAAAAGGTGGAATTTGATCCCAGTTACTCTATATTAAGATGCAGGTATCCTAAGCAGCAGCCACCTATAGTGGCTCAACCTGCTGTGCCACAATGCCTGTCCCCAGTTTTAAACAATCTCTTATCAGTATTTGGTGAAGTAAAGTAATAGAATAGCTAGTTAGCATACTTGTAAATATTTAAGAAATTATTAATCATAAATAATAGAGTCCTTTTCTAAGTGTAAAAATGATGCGAACATACCTAATGGCATTATTTAAAGACAATAAAATTGCAAAATTAAGTATGAAGAGTATGCTAACCAAGGTCCAGTTGGAAACCAGAGATTGTGTTGGATGTAGTTCAGTAAACAAATTTATTACAAAGGTGTTGTAAATATAGAATAATAATTACAAAGGTGTTGGAAAACCGAAAAACCAGACAAGGACAGGAAGGCAACCCACATATCAGCAACACAGTCTTCATCAACTTTGGGGCTGGAGGAACCATGAGAGGAGGTAGTGAGTGTTACGGAACCCTGAGGCCAGGAATATACTAGGTAAGAACTGAGATCAGCCCAGACACGCAAGGGAGAGGTTGTCTATCGGGGGCTAACATGGCAAAGGAAGAGGCTCTAGGATAGAAACTTGATCTAGGAAGGAGATGCAGTCACACTACCCAAAGTAGAAAGGGACGGTGGCTTCTCCCCTCTTCCTTTCCTCTCATCTCCCCCTGGTGTCTCCCATTGGCCAAAACTTATGGGAAGCAAATTTGAAAGGCTTCCTGGGAAATGGAGTTTGCGAAGATTGCTCTCTGATATACAGTGTAGATCATGGAAAGAATGAGGGGTAGTTTTGAGAGTAAATAGGCGAATGACCTGAACAAATGGTAAAACAGAGAGAATAACACATTTCAGTCTCATGTGATAGTCAAATTGCATATAAACATTTTAGATATGAATATATTGTAATGGTTTTATACAAGAATTATTCAGGTAATTTGGATTGGAACATAGCACTAATTGCTTTTCAACCTTTTTGATACAGGAATCCATTTCATATCAATCCATAATATCACCAGTCAAGTTATTAATTCTTTATCCCTGTGTATTTTTAGACACATATTATGGCACCAAATACATCTATCTTGGCTCACTGAATGTTAGGAATTTTTGTTTAGATGATCAATAATTCAATGCTTAAAAAAGATAACTTTTCTGATTTGCTTTTAAATGGTGAACTAAGAGAGAGACTCTGAGGATATATTTGTAGCATTTCTTGTGAAAAATCTCCTCCCCTCCCATAAATTAGAAGCCAAGTTACACATAACTGTCATTATATTTTCTCTTTTTAACTTTGGCTCTTGAAATATTGGAGACATTTCAATGTGCTGTGTAGGAATTTAAATGAAATGAATGAACCTTATGGATCTGTTGAGGATCATCTTGAGGTGAATTTGTGGAATTATTATCATTTATTGCTTTTCATCAACTTATAATTGAGAAGATTTTCCCAGTGATTTATGCTACCATAAAATACTTGGTCTTATTTCTATTAATTATGATTTGGAAGATGCAGTGAGTATAATGTTAATGAATGTGTTGAATGATGTTGGATTAATTGGAATGACAAAAACGCCTTAAGCAAAGAGTGATAGTTTGAGACTATTGGCAAATGCAAAGATAAAACTGTTATTTACTTTTGTCCTGCCCTGTCCTTAGAAATCTGATTATTCCAAAGCAAGATGTTAGATCCAAATCTTTGATCATTTCTGGTGTTTCAAAGACAGTTTTTCATTATGGGAATTTCAAACATATTCAAAAGTAACTCCAAGTACTATTTACCCAGTTTCAACAATGATCAGCTCATGACCAGTCTTGTTTTCATATATAATTATATTTGCCGTAAACTTCTTTCTCCACAAACTCTACTGGATTGTTTTAAAGACAATCTCAGACACCATATAACTTTGTTGCTTGTTTTAAAGAGCCATTCTTTAAAAATGAGAAAAGGGAACTGGTAACTTTTCACTTCATAGTGTGGCAGGAAGATCAACACAGAGTTTTTGTGTTATCCAAGACTGCCTGATGTAGATGGGCCATCACATTGGAAATTACCATGTCCTTTGATGTATTTCTCTAAGCATAGGCCACAAGATAAATGACCTTATGACCTTGTAAGACTCATGTACTTCTTAGAATGGGAAACAATGGGAAATCATTAGTATGCATTTAAAAATCAGAATCATGGGGCCTGCACCGTGGCTCAGTTGGTTAATCCTCCATCTGCGGCACCGGCATCCCATATGGGCACCGGGTTCTATTCCCGGTTGCTCCTCTTCCAGTCCAGCTCTCTGCTGTGGCCCGGGAGGGCAGTGAAGGATAGCCCAGGAGCTTGGGTGCCTGCACTCGCATGGGAGACCAGGAGGAAGCACCTGGCTCTTGGCTTCGGATAGGTGCAGCGCTGGCCAATAGCAGCCATTTTTGGGGTGAGCCAACAGAAGGAAGACCTTTCTCTCTGTCTCTCTCTCTCACTGTCTAACTCTACCTGTCAAATAAATAATAAAAAAAAGAATCAGAATCATGCGCAACCATCTGGTTCAAGGCAGACCCATAAATAGGTGGAATTTTGGGCAGATGTACTTTTGAGATAATTTGGAGTCTCACAAAAAAATTTTACAGCCTGGGACTTGCACTTCACCAGTGCCCTGAGCTCTTGTGGAAGGGTGGGGAGCAAGGAGAAGAGGACCTTGTGGAACAATAAACAAAGGAAGAGTCCCCTTCTCACTTTGTTGGGAGGAAAGTGACTTTGGACATCATTCCTCACATTATGAGGTCAGGCCTCAACTTTCCACATCCTTCTTGGGAAATCATATCTTTGGCTATGGCATCAATTATTCCCCATGTCAATGACTTTCAGACCTGCATTTCTTTTTTTAATTTATTTTTATTTTTATTTTTTTACAGGCAGAGTGGATAGTGAGAGAGAGAGAGACAGAGAGAAAGGTCTTCCTTTGCCGTTGGTTCACCCTCCAATGGCCGCCGCTGCTGGCACGCTGCAGCCAGCGCACCGCGCTGATCTGATGGCAGGAGCCAGGTGCTTCTCCTGGTCTCCCATGGGGTGCAGGGCCCAAGCTCTTGGGCCATCCTCCACTGCCTTCCCGGGCCATAGCAGAGAGCTGGCCTGGAAGAGGGGCAACCGGGATAGAATCCGGCGCCCCGACCGGGACTAGAACCCGGTGTGCCGGCGCCGCAAGGTGGAGGGTTAGCCTAGTGAGCCGCGGTGCCGGCCCAGACCTGTATTTCTTTATGTCTCCTTAGCTTAATTTCAAATATATGACTCCTAGTAGATGTTTCTACACACTTGTGCCCAAAGCTCCTCATACCCAGTGTGTCTGGAAGTGATTGTTGTAACTCCCCCAACTACTTTTCCTTTCCATTTCCTTCCTCTGTAAGTATGACACCCTAATTCAGTTAGGCACTGCATCAGAAACTCGAGTTTCCCAGTCTTCTCTGCTGCTCCTTAGACTCATCAACTGCAAGTTCTTGTCCTGCCTGCCTGTCAAAAGCCCCTCAGTGCCCCTGTCTTCCTGCCACTGTCCCTGTCTTAGTAGCCTTATTGTTTTGCAAAACGTCTTACATGTAAACCAATCTCTGCTCTGCTGTTACTGACACATGGCATATGTTATAGCTCTCTACTCTCAAACTCTTAAATTTACCTTTTTGTGTGACAAATATAACCCTTTGCAAGCTACTTGTTAGGCTCATGTCTTACTGTTCTTTAGTGAGTTTACCATCTAACCACAAGGAAATCCATGCCCTTCTCTCCTCATATCAGAATGCAGATTTACGATTCATTTAAGGCCTGTGATTCTGTATTTCTAATAGATCACAATGGATGCTGCTGGCCAACCAGACCATCCTTCAGTGGCAAGGGCCACAGGTTTTGCTCTTTCCTCATTTCTTAACAGAGGAATTTTCCTTGTCATTCCAGGGTTCTCACGGCTCTAGAGATTCAGCCATTTTATTTTATTTTTTTTAAGATTCTATTTATTTACTTGAGAGGTAGAGTTACAGACGAAGAGGGGGAAGAGACAGAGAGAGAGGTCTTCCATTCGTTGGTTCATGCCCCAAATGACCGCAACGGCCAGAGCTGGGCTGTTCTGAAGCCAGGAGCCAGGAGCTTCTTCTGGGTCTCCCATGTGGGTGCGAGGGCTTGAGCACTTGAGCCATCTTTCACTTCTTTCTCTGACCATTAGCAGAGAGCTGGATTGGAAGAGGATCAGTTGGGATACAAACCAGCACCCATCCATATGAGATGCCAGCGCTGCAGGTGGAGGCTTAGCTTACTCTACAGCACCAACCCCCGGCCATTTTGTTTTGCAGATTGGCCACATTTTCTTCTCAGATCACCTGCTTGATCAAATTGTTCTTCACATTTCAGTTCAAATACAATGTTCACCTGGCAAACTTTTATGACTCTCCTAGGAAGTCTAGGGAACCTCATCTCTTCTCCACATTGTATTTCCTACAATCTTCTATTCCAGCACTAGTACTTGCCTATGTTTCCCAAAGTGTTCCAAGCATTAATCATGATGCCAGGCACAGGGAGAAACACGGAAAATATTTGTTGAAAAATAGATAGACGAATTCTCTATTGATGACTTAAATTTATGAATGGGCAGAAGCTATTGGGAGCAAAGTTCTTTCTTCCAAAGCCCGCCATTTTAGACTGTAGTTTCCTAAGTTATCATGAAGTTTTTGGAAAAAAGAGCATCTGTATGAAGGCCAAAGAAAATGCCGATAAATTATGAGAGGGATGAGGGGTGAAGGTTGAGGAGCACTATAACTACAGCTTGATTGCCTAGGCTAATAGTTCTTGGAATAGGTGCCAAGGAAAATAATGAGTTATCTCCCTGCTGGATATACATATTTAAATTATCGACAACTGTCTTTAGTTTTCTGGTGGTTGGAGACTGACACAGCAAAGTGTTTCTCCATGTATAATGTGCATATGAATCATGGAGAGAACTTCAGCGTGGATTCTGATTTCCAAGGTTTGATGCACAGTGGGCTCTGAGACACTGCATTTCTGCTAAGATTGCAGCTGTTGCTGTGGGTCTCTGGATCTCATGCAGAAGAGCAAGGGCCACCGAGATTCCTGGAGGTCTATCACCAGCCAAGTCGAAGTTCTTGCTTTTCCTTGTGTTTGTTCTGTTGTAGCTGCTATTTGGCGACAGCTGTTTTATTTTGCAGAATCAACCATGTCACATGATAGGAAACCTTTCTCAGGCTTGTGGATTTGCATGGCTCGGAAACATGAAGTAATTGAGACGTGTTAAACAACAAGGGAAAATGAGTGGAGGGAGAGGGTGCTGTGTGGGTGGAGAAGGTGAGAGAGTGGTGTGTGTGTGGGGGTATGGATATGTGTGTAGCGGGGGTAGGGGTGGGGAGGAAGAGGATATAATAGGTCTCACTGGAATGTGGAAATGTGTGTATGTAAGAGACCTGTTAACTCATGTCTAAAATAGCTTAACACTCCAACATGGTTGGGCAAGTACGGTAGCAAAATGGAAAAAAAAAAGAATCCAGGGAATGTCAAAGAATATTTTGGAATAACACAACACTCCACGCTATGACTTCTTCCTTTTCTTTGTTGCTGCTGGTTGGATGGCTCTCGTTGCTGCTGCTCAAAGTTTGCTCTGCTCCCTGTCCTGCTCTGCAGAGATGAGGTGGAGCCATTATGAGAGAGAACTTTTTTATGGTTTGTGTATTCAGGATATCATTATTTCAGCTGCACCTGAGTCTCCTTTCTAAAGTGTTATTATATAATTTCTCTGCAGAAAATCCATTTAACACTCTGACCTTCCTGACTTTGCCCTTTCTCTTTTTTTAAAAAAGCAAGATTTCGTGCAGATTCCACATCAGTGGTAAACTTTTTTTTTCCTACTAAAAATAAAACTGCCCCAAATTTGAGTCGTTAACTTTTTAGTCAGGAATTCCATATGTATGAGGAGATGTTAAACAAAAAGGAAAAAAAAAAGTTGTTAGAAAATGGAATGAAGAGGTAATTGTGCTTTGGCATGGAAAAATATTGAAATTCATGCACATAAAGGTTCTTCAAAAAGCTCATGAAAAAAATTTTTGTACACAAACATCTTTTTTTAAAGCTTATCCTTTAATCCAATTTTTCTACAAAGTTTTGGTAGTACCTTTGTATTTTACATTGTTATCATTAGTTTTATTTATTAAATTGTTATCATGTTATCAGGCTCTAGAGCAGGGGGAAATTTCTGAATTATGCAAATAACCAAAATCTCAACCTATAAATGTTAGTAAAAACATGTCAAAGAGGTTGCCTTGAGAAATTTTTTTGAAACTCAATCTTGCACCAGAAAGTGTTTGGCAGACCTATCTTTAGAATAATTTTCTGCGATTTTTTTCCCTCATAACAGTAAGAAAAACAATATGTAATAATTAAAAGATGAAGACTGTTACATGTGTTGCAATTGTGATAAAACTCTAATTTTCAAATTCGGATTTAGGTTTTTTCTTCTATTTTTTTTCTATTGGTTTTATATTTTTTTCTATTAGTTTTACATTTCATATCTATCTGTGCAATACTGTAGGTCAGGCCACTCTGTGGAAAGTTTGTAATTATTCAGAAGAAAATGGCTTTCATAGAGATGTCACTGGGAAATGTTATTTTTATTGCTTGGACTACTTAGAATTTTATATGTGTAAAGTACCATACAATTTCATCCATGGTCAATCTTCATAAATAATTTCATGGCTTGGTTTATTGTTGCCATATCCATTTTATAGATGGTAATACAGAGGAGTGCATTACTTGGGAGTTGAAATTAGAGCCTATAATTTCAAAAGTGTGCCATACTGTTGTTTAATTCAAACTGTAGGCAGAAAATGGTCTCTGTGTGCCAAATACTTGATAAAACAAAATATGTGGGGATTTGGCATTTCTGGGGCTGAGTCTGAGTTTGTAAAGGAAAAACGAGGAGATCTGAATCAATAACATAATCTTAGGGAGAGAAGAATCTCTTTAGTGAGGAAGCGTGGGTCCTGTTGGCTTAGTGGTTTCTACTGGATCATCTCTCAGTTCGTTTATTTGGATAAACATCACTATCGTGTCTGTTGCAGTGCCAGGAATAGCTATCTTCCACATTCTTCTTGTAATGTTAGTTCCAGTCCTGAAAAGGTGTCCATCAAATACTGCTCTGACCTCCGGAACCAGATTTGGAACAAAAGAATCTATCTGGGGCCGGCGCTGTGGCGTAGTGAGTTAAGCCTCCGCCTGCAGTGCTGGCATCCTATTTGGACGCTGGTTTGAGACCCAGCTGCTCCACTTCTGATCCAGCTCTCTGCTATGGCCTGGGAAAGCAGCAGATGGTCCAAGTCCTTTGGTCTCCGCACCCACATGGGAGACCCAGAAGCTCCTGGCTCCTGGCTTTGGATTGGCTCAGCTCCGGCTATTGCAGCCAGTTGGGGAGTGAACCAGTGGATAGAAGACTCTCTCTCTCTCTCTCTCTCTCTCTCTCTGTCTCTCCTTTCTCTCTGTGTAACTCTGACTTTCAAATAAATACATAAATCTTTTTTTTTTTTTTTTTTTTTGTTAAAAACTCTCTCTGTAGAAAACATCCAGTGAATCAAGTGGAGGTATCCTGGCAGGCCTGTTCCATTTGCCTATAGACATTAGTACTGCCTTTAGAAAGTTTATTGGAAAGTGAGTGAGCTGGTGGGATCCATGAACATTCAGGTGCAGGGGTAGTTTTCCATGGTCCTGCATCACAGGGTGTAGTGCCATAGGTCCCAGTAAGAGGAGCCTGTAACTCTAACAGGGTAACAACCAGCACAAGGAAGCAACCATGGACAGTGGTGTAAAGGTATATCTGCTGCGATGCTCTGGTTACCTCCAATAGACTGGAGGACCCACAGTTCTTCCTCCCTGTGTGAGAACAAGCGACCCTGCGAATTCTTGGATTTGGGCCCTGCAAGTCCCCTTTTGGACTTCTGATCACCAGAACTATAAGGTAATGAAGTCATCAAGTTTGTAGTAGTTGGTACGGCAGTAGGAACTAATACAGGTGGTTTGAAAGTGCCTTCATGGGCTCTTTCCTCCATTAAGGAAATGGTGAAAATTAAATTGTATGGTTATGTTGACATCAGGATAAATATACTAATGTACTAACATGCTTTCTTTGACATTACGATTCCTTTTTTTCCCTTCTGATTTTAGAAGAAATAGAACATTTTCATGGATATGTCAGTGTCACGGGTTCTGAGCATGGCGCCTTTAGTGTGCCTTCGTGGAGGAATCAGGGCTGCTTATGGGTGTCTGTCTAAATCTTCCTCAGTTGCTCATCACTTTGGAGTCAGGCTAGCTAAGTCCATGCCGGCTGAGGGACTGCAGAGGTACTGGCTTGTTTTGCTGTCTCGTCTCTTGATATTTGAGTTGGATGGGGGTTTACATTGGCAAGGATATATATTTTGAGCAGGAAGAAGTTATTTAGAGCATGTCTTAAGTCACATATTATCAGGATAGATTCCTCTATATATGGACAATGGACCCACAATAAATTCTAGTTGACTGGAGAATTGTGGCAAGATTCTTGTCTGTTCTGTTTCTGGGAAGATTTTTGCATGATCAATAGAACTTTATGTTGCAAATAAAAGAATGGATTACTGGCTAAAATTAGAAGACAGTTGTAATAATAATGCTTGTATTCTCTATGATTAAACAGCATTCAAAGTTTGCTGTTTGTTTCTTCTGATAACTTATAAAAAGTCTATAAGGAGGGAAAATATTTCTTATTATATTTATATAAAAGTATTAATCCTGAGGATGGTTTGGATTTTAGAGAGATCATTTGTCATTTATAATGTGATTAGAAAAATACTGAGAAAGAGTTGTATATCTTTTTTTCACTTTGTAATTTGGCCTATGCCCTCATATGTAGGCAAAAATGTAAACAAAAAAATTTGTACTCCGTAGTCATATATATTACCTTCTACACTTGCCTCTGTGAAAAGTGATACATTTCAGGCTTATGACTACACGTGTTAATGCTGTGAATTGGAAATCACAACATACCTCATTGCATACCTCATTAACTGTTTCCACTTCCCCGGCAATTAGAAGCCAGAAAGGCATAATTTCCAGCTAAAACGCCGAGCAAGGTTGAGGGAAGTTTAGAGATGTGGTGAAGGAACCTGAGACCAGAGGCCCTTGCTGTTTATGGAGCTCACAAGGGTAAAAATAACCACTTTCCTGAATGATGATCCTAATTCATCCTAATTCAACATTTTCAGAGCTAACTCTAATTTGGTGCTGTTCTGGAAAACACTGTGTGGAAAAGGATTTGTTTCTAGAGATTTTCAGGAAAGCAGCCAATTCAAACTGCTGAACCCTGTGAGATCATCCATGGCTGGTGGTGAGTCCTTTGGTCAAAGCGGGGCTTGCTTGAGAGTGAAGAAGAATGAGGGTTCTTCAAAAAAATTCATGGAAATAGAATTCAAGATAAGTTTATTTTGCTGCAAAAAAAAAAATGGGAAATCCATGCCTAGTTTTATCATAATACATAATTTCTGTGAACTTCCTGAAGACTCCTCATACGAACTGTTTCTGAATTCATCTATGTAGTGGCCATGCCTTTATATTCCCTTGTACACACCAAGACCTGGGATTTTTTCTACCAGCCTTTCACACTCATCGTGAGAACTTACAAACCTGCCAGTGTCCTGGTCAGACCAGTTTAGACCAGCTCTGAAAAAACAGGTAAGTAAGATAGACTGATACATTCCATCAGGCTAATTCCTAATTGCACAACTGAAGCTTCGACAGGATGTTGGGCCTCCAACTGCAAGAAGGTCTTTCACTCCGGGGGAGGCCAAACACGGTGCGCAGCCAACCGTAGTCCACTGAAGCGAGTTGCTGTCCCTTGGGTTGCTCTTGCCCTTGCCTGACAACCCATGGTGAGGAGTCTTTTAAAAAGTTGCCCTCCTTCAAGTTATACCCTGCCACACCTCCAGGCCTTAGGATGCTCTCCTCTGAGCTTGCAGCCACCTTTGAGCTTTGCCAGTCACAGAGCAAGGCATCAGGCTGAGCCCTGTGCGGAGAAGGCTTGCTTTGTTCCACAGTGGCCCTTTGGTACCTGGGGGAGGGTAAACCCCGTGGGCTCCAGGGACTCGTCATCTGCTTTCCCTGGGATTGTCCCCGAGCGAGCTCTTGCACACACAGCCACCCTGCCACAGAGGAGGGTCATCCATAGACACTCATGGAAACAGGGCCATGCCCGGTGGCAACATGAGTCAGTTTTGCAACGTGATTTACCAGCTGTCTGGGGAAAAAAATACTGCTAAGGCCTGGGCTGCAGCCGTGAAGTGTGAAGGTGTCAAGTCAAAAAAACAAGGGTGGGTCTCAGTCCCCACCTCCCTTCCCCCCTCTTTACCACCCTGAGAAAATGATTCCAGTGTCAACACATCCTTGTAAATTTGGGATATCTGCGTGCAAGAAAAACTACTTTATTACTCAACGTTAATAACACTCACTTTGAACCTTAATTCTGAAAACCACAGAATTTAAAAAATGCTGTAAATAGCTGACATGGGTGTTCTTCTCCTGCTTTCAAAGGAATTGTTTTTCTAATTACCGAGCAGGGAGAAGTTGAATTGTCCCCCGCAGTAAACAGGAGAGTGTGTAATGAGATATGGCAACTAAAAACATTAATCATATTCAGATTAATTAATAATGGGAAAGTTTCAGAGCATCCTTACGTGCTTTCTTTTTTTAAGAAAAGAAATCTTTTATTTATTATTTTTTTTTAAGTTGTTAGGTCTTTTTTCTAGTTCTGAGTACAAATAAATGCCTGACATATGGTCTAAGCCAAATTCCAAAATGTAGCAAAAACAGGGCCTGCATATTTGGCAGGAATTTAAACCAGTTCAGGTCAGTGTCTGTTTCTGTCCAAGGAAGAGTTTCTGCATTTACACTGGGCTAGGAAAATAACAGAAAAACATCGGGAACAACAAGCAACACTGTAAACCCTGGTGCCCAGCAGGCCAAAGAATAATGTTTGGAGCAACTCAAGAATTACCTCCCAGCCGCAGCTTGGGCTTGCAAAAACGTTTTGGGGGACAGTGGACAAGAGAGAGAGAGGTCTGATTGCATTGTTGTTCGGAAATTGCCTTCTCTCTTCTTAGGCTCTCACCTTGCAAATCAGCCCCTCTTAGCAAAAGCACATCTTACTTGTTAACTCTTCCCCTGTTCCCTAACCTTTTCAATCATCCCCTTCATCACTGCAGAATGGCCTTTGGAACAAAGCAGTGTTTTAAAGCCTTTCCCACTAAAAGTTCGCCCCTCCCCCCTGTTAAAGAGGCAGTGTAGGGGTAATTTTCTTTCCTTCTGGTGTGCTGTTTTTTTTTTTGGGGGGGGGGGGTGGGTGGCGTGTGTGTGTGTGTGTGTGTGTGTTCTAAATTTGTTTTTCTGCAATCCACTCTTGTGAGGCTGTCATTGTTTGGGAGTTGATGGATATTTTTTCAGAGATACCATCATATCGCTTGTTATTGTAACACTTATTGGTGATAAAGTTCAGACTAAAAATTAAGCAGCTGCAATGTAGCAGCACAAATTAGTTTAATGTAAGCAGTCAGGAGCAGCTGGCTGGCTCAAGACTTGAATTTAGCTGTGGGGGAAGGGTGCTGTGACGCTGACAGTGTTTTTTTCCTCTACATAAACATTTTTGGCTGTTGCAGCTTTTGTGCTGATCATGTGACAGTGTCCCTAGGCAGATAATTTATTTCTGTGGCTTTCATGAGCAATCATTAACCTTCAGACACTGAGTTTGCTTTTTGCTTTGTGGCATTTGTTATTATTATTATTATTATTTTGTATACTAACTAGTTTAATTCAGAAAGTGTCAGGAGAAGATTACAACCAATTTCTAATAGACTGCAATGCATAATGCTTATGTTTCTATTAAGGCGGACCTTGTGAAGGAGACATTTTCAGGGCTTTGCTGGTGTTCGTGGATCAGGATAATTATTTCCAGTGTGGCTGTCATTGGGATGCTACTTCAGTGTCCTCTTCCGATTGAGAAGCTCGATTTGAAGATCAACCTCTGGCCATCTTCCTCTCCTCCCTGGGAGGCTGGAACCCCAAAGGGGTTGGGAGTTGGGCGCCTGCAGCTGAGCATTGCCCAGGTGCCTTCTTCCTCCAACAACTGACACGCCAGCCTTCCGTAAACAGTGTGGCCATTGGTAGTGAATAACTGGAGCTGGGATTTATTGGGATCAAAAAACAAAAGGAATCAGAAACGGTGTCCTGCATAAATCAGAAGGCAGCGAGGGACAGAGAGTATCATTTCTGACATCTACTAATCATGCTGACCCTGTTTTCTGAATTTCTCTGTTGTCTCCTTCTCAGATCTGTTTGTGTTGCTCAGGCATCTCTCCCAACCAGTGATTCAGGAGTAAAACGCACAGGGTCACTCTTTGGTGTCTATCATACATGGTATCTTCAGACACTTTCAGAATGCCGATGATCTCGTGGGTATTGTGTGGGGCCCTGCTAGATATTCATTTATTCATTCTCTCATGGTGCAGCATTGGTGGGGGGGAACACTCAGGACTCTCTTGCGCAGAGGGATTTGATAAAGTGTATTTATAAACCCCAAGGAACTGTGCTCAGTACAAAAGAAGAGGAATAGCTCCTTTTCTGCCGTACTCATTTTAAACAGTCCAGTAATGAGAGCTATATTAACTGATCTTAATTATTTTATAGGAATAGATGTATGGGCTATAGAACACAGAAAAACATTTCATTCTTTGAAATTTATGATCCAGGAGCTCAAAGCATAGGGGACATCGATGCTGTCATTCTTTAAACATTTCACAGCACTGGACTTTAAACATTTCGCAGCAATGGACTAGGTACTCTACCAGCTGAAAGTGAAGAAGAGCTTGACCGAATATAGAAATGTGGGTGCCAAAGTACCTGGATGCCTGATGTTGCATGAAAATGAGTGAGTGGGTCCCATAGGTGTAATTAACGTGATGGTGCACAGAGTGTTTGGTGAGTTCCATTGTTGCTGGAGTGGGGGTGGGGCTGTGGGCAGGATATGGGAACTTCTTTGTCCTCACCCCAAAGAGAGAGATTTCTTACCCAAATATAGGGTCCTAGGGTTCTGGACTTTATTTCTTCTTCTCAACTTTATCTTCTTGCTCACCGGATTGGCAGCCACATTAGGTCTTTATCTATTAAGTTTTTCACTCAGGTTTTGCCTTCATGGGACCCTTGCTCTATAAAAATATTGACAATTATATTTTACACACACACACACACACACACATAAAATACAGGTTGGGTCCTTTTTTAATATATGGCTATTATGTCTTTTTCCTCCCTCTGATTTTAAAAGAAATTAAAATGAAAACAATAATAGGGACCCCTAAAAGTATCATGGCCCTGAGCACTGGAATTTTGTACCTAATGGATACATCAGCCCCAAAGATGCCCACAGAACCCACTGAAAATACTTGGTGTGAACCAGCCAAGTGCAGTTGAGAAAGGCCACACCCATAGCTTCTTTCCCTTGGTTAAAGCATTCACAGGTCATCCCAGACACTGCTTTGCCACAGGCTCTCCCAACAAGGGCAGCTTTCTGTGCAAGACCAACTGTGGAAGCCTGCTCTTCTGCCCTACTCCACGTTTGTGACGTGTGAAGTCCTTTCCTGCCCTGCCTGTCCTTTGGCTCTATCTCCGTGTACCTGCTCTAAGCCAGCATCCTGTGGCCCCTGTTCTGAAACGCACCTCTCTCTTAGCACTGCTCCTCCCTGAATCCCAAGCCCCACACACTAAGATACACTGCATTCTTGAGGTCCCTGTCTACACACATTTCTCCCCATTGACCAAATGAGACCCAACTCTTTTTGAGTCGGCACATACCTGTGACTCAACAATTCCTTCTGGTCATTCTGGTCATTTTAGCACTTGAAATCCCCTTAACTTTTCCCTGCATCCACCTCAACTCTAAACTTATCTCAGATTGATCTTGGACCAGTTATTCTCCAGCATCAAAGTAGATGAGCATGAGTCACCTCTGTGTATACATTGTGGGCCAGGAATTGTTGTTAAGGAGTTTGTTAAGGGACTAAGATGGTTTTTTTTTTTAATCATGGCAGAGAGCTATAAGCTATGCATTATCAGTCCCATTTTACAGATACAGAAGTTGAGGCACAAAGAGATTCAATGACTTGCATTTTCTGAATTGACTGGGGCAGAATTACAACCCAGGTAGTTGGATCCCAAGGCTTTAGTTTTTAATGATTATCCTGTATGACTTCTGCTACTTTCTTCTGTATTTTACTTTTTTAAGATTTTTAAATTTATTTGAATGAATTAGAGAGAAAGAGGTAGACACACACACACACAGAGAGAGAGAGAGAGAGAGAGAGAGAGAGAGAGAATCTTCCATCTACTGGTTCACTTCCCAACTGGCTGCAACGGCCAGAGCTGAGCTGATCCAAAGCTAGGAGCCAGGAGCTTCTTCCAGGTCTCCCATGTGGGTACAGAGGCCTGAGGACTTGAGCCATCTTCTACTGCTTTCCCTGGTGCATTAGTAGGGAACTGGGTCAAAAGTGGAGCATCCGGGACTTGAACTGATGTGGGATGCTGGAGCTGCAGGCCAGGATTTTAGCCAGCTGAGCCACAGCACCAGCTCTGGCTCCTGTTATTTTTGTGTCTTCCTCATAGTTACTGTGAGTCCCTTGCTTAGCAGCTCTCTGTTTCATGTCTCTTGTAGGCCAGACACACTGATACTTGCATTCAAGAAACTTCCATCAATGCTCTGGAGGTCGGTTGGGCAGGAGGGCCAGGGGACATACAATGATAACTCAGAGTACCAGATAGTGCATGCTAAGAAACTTGTAAGGGGTGCTGGAGATCAGTGGTCATGTTGCAGGTGAATGGAGGGTGAACAGCAAGGCTGTTTAGAGAAGGGACATTTTAGACATTAAAAGCAGGATCCATTGTCAATAACGGGAAAAGGGGCAGGGAGCTTTCATGTTCAAGGAAATGTTGGGCAGGAGGTCAGGTATTTTTTAGGTTCAACCAGAAGCTTTATAACAGTCAACACCTGGCAGTTTGAATCTAGCCCAGAGATCTCCCTTTCTACCTCCTCCTTCTACCCTGCCACTTCTCCAGATGGGTAGTTAGTAGATTATAATGATTTTAATCAGAGCCAGGGCCAAAAATGAGATATGGTAGAATAAGTTAAAGTGATGCCAGTGGCATCAATGCTATTCATTCGTTCATTCATTCTTACTAGATAATTCATTTTTACGGAATATCATATTCTGAGCAGCATAGCAAACATCTTGTGAGATCCAATATGAAAAGATATTGTCTTCAAGGAACTCAGTCTACTGAGGGCAAGGGAATAGGAAAATAGAAACAATTACTACTGAATATGACCAATGCAATGAGTAAATATTGTACCAGAGGCAGAGGTAGCACTGAGCAAGGAGCTCTGGCCTCTTCTTGTGCTTGGATCAGAGAATGCTTCATTTTGGGGAGCTGGATGGGTTGTGTTTCCAAAGATGAGTGGGTATTTACCAACTCAAAAGCGTGAGAAAAAGACATTCTAGGCCAGGGAATCCAGCTATGCAAAGGAGGAGAGGTGAGAATCTTCAGAAATGCAGAGCCCTTCAACACTTTACCACCAGCTCCAGCCTTTGCAGCCATTTGGGGAGTGAACCAGTGAATGGAAGATCTTGCTGTCTCTCTCTCTCTCTGTAACTCCAACATTAAATAAAAATAGATCTTTTTTTTTTTTTTAAAGATACCTTATATGGTCAATTCATTCACATTGACTCTCAGCCAACAGCACCATAACTCATACCTGAATTAAACTTACCTACCATTTGTATTTTTTATTATATCACATCAATCTTCATGTGCTTAGGAACACTGGGTAATACTTCACTACATTACACTTGGGGGGCATTTTAAAAAGTGAAACCCCTCCAAGATTGTATAAAAATGTGGAAAACAGGACACTAAGCAAACTGCTAGAGGAGCACTTGTACTGTATGAGAACTGGGATAAGTAGACAGAGCTTTCCCTTGTTCTGCTTCACTGGGAAAGTACGTGGTCAACTGGCAACTCAAATTTTTCATTTTTCTGTGCGTGTCTGCAAATGACCGTGAAAACATAGTGTGTTTTGACTCTGGAGTTACAGATAAATTTTAAGGTGTAGGACAATTTGCAAATGTAGGATTGCAAGTAATAAGGATCAATTGTATTCACTTAGGATCTGGAAATTTTGCTTTTGATGTGTCTTTAAGATGTATAGTTGGCAGGTCTTAGAATGAAAGTCAGGAGAGATATTGAACCAGAAAATAGATACTTGAGATACATTAGGATTTAAATGGCTGAACCATCATGACTGTGAAGAGCTCTTCAGGCTTCGGAGATTATTTGTAAGGATGAACAAGGAGGGAACCCAGTGGCTATTGTGATACCTGGGCAGGGCAGGCTGGCAGAGCACTTGTTCATTGGTGGCACTTTAGGTCCTCATAAGGTGATTTTTTTTAAAAGATTTATTTATTTTCTTAAAGTCAGAGTTACAGAGAGAGGAGAGGTAGAGAGGTCTTCCATCTGCTAGTTCACTCCCCAGATGGTTGCAATGGCCGAAGCTGGGCCTATCCAAAGCCAGGAGCTAGGAGCTTCTTCTGGGTCTCCCACATGGGAGCAGGGACCCAAGGAATTGGGCCATCTTCTACTGCTTTCCCAGGTCATAGCAGAGAGCTGGATTGGAAGTGGAACAGCTGGGTCTTGAACCGGCGCCCATATGGGATGCCTGCACTGCAGGTTGAAGCCTTACCTACTATGCCACAGTGACAGCCTCCATAAGGTGAGCTTTTAACTGAACTGCTTCCCTTCACATCCTCCAGCAGAATTTACTATAAGCCAGGTTGTGGTAGCCCTGAGGCAGGTCAAGGAGACTGGATTCAAAGTCAACACCACGTAAATGACTCTCAGAGCTAATGCTTCCAAGAGAGCAAAGTCTCTTGGACTATGTTAGTCCAAACTTGGTGGGGAACTCCGGTCAAGAGCCATTCCTGCATACCCTAGGCTGCCATCTTGGTAGGGAAAAGGGGATCAGCTGCTCTGGATTGGGTCCCATAGATGCGATTCAAACTCATATCAACACAACTTCTTTGCAATACCTGCTCTCAGAGAGCTACGCTTGGCACCAGGCATTCTGCATTTATGTTCTTTCTTCATTTATAAGATATTTATATTTCCACCCAACCACTTGCTTTCTCTGTGAACACCATAACTTATTCCCCATGTGGCTGTGGCTGCTGGCCCTTTTGTCCAAGTCCGTTTTTTCTCTCCTCTCACAGACCTAGCTAAATAAGATAAAATATGTGGGGCTGGTGCTATGGCACAGTAGGTTAATCCTCCGCCTGCAGTGCCAGTTTCCCATATAGGCGCCAGTTCTAGTCTCAGCTGCTCCTCTTCCGATCCAGTTCTCTGCTATGACCTGGGAAAGCAGTAGAAGATGGCTCAAGTGCTTGGGCCCCTGCACCCGTGTGGGAGACCCAGAAGAAGCTCCTGGCTCCTGGCTTCGGATGAGCACAGCTCCAGCCCTTGGGGAGTGAACCAACCAGTGGATGGAGGACCTTTCTCTCTGTTTCTCCCTCTCATGGTCTGTAACTCTACCTCTCAAATAAATAAATAAAATCTTTTTAAAAAAAAGAATATATATATAAAACCAAAAAGAAAACTTGGGATTCGATCATTACATGCTCCTTCTTCCCTTCCTCCCCTCTGTGCTATATATTACATGCTAATAGCTGATAGATACATATGTAGTCACAAAGGAACTAGTCACAGTCCCTGCCCCCCTACACTCCCTACACATTGTAGGGAATACAATGCAGTGAGAGGCAGGCTGGAGCCAGGACACCAGGAGTCAAGTCTGGGTTTTGTTGCTATTTGTTGATATGACATTGCCCAAATCACTTTTGCTCTTCGTACTTCTCTCCTCTGTAAAACCTTGTTGGGTTTTGATTTGGGTTTTGATTCCTAGGTTCTTTTCTGGTCTTTTACTTTCAATGATTCTGTAAAGTTGAATACTCTGTTACAGGCTGGTGGCGAGTATTATCAGTGAACTTGATTGCTGTAAGGAAGCAAGCCTTCGTTGACAAGGTCTAAATTGCAGAAATCTTCGAATCAGTAATACTGTGGATGTGCATATCCTTTGCAGAAAGTATGGAGAGATTGTCAACGCTTAGCATGCAAGTGTTACATCCTGAGGAATTTAGATTCTGCAGAGGGACTTACTGAAGGGAAGGAAAGATGCCAGCCTTGGGAAGAGGATTTGATAGTACCTTGCACAATTGAACACCAGCTGGAGAGTGGATCCATCACTTCCCATTGTTATGCTGGGGTTTAACTGAATGATTCCATTTGAAAGCTACTGCTGCGCTGTTGTGAACAGGAGCAAGAGCTCATATATTGTTCAGGGTCCCCAAGAACATCTTAGGGAGATGAGGGAACCACATTTGAAAAACTGAAGTTGAGTTACTTTACTAGAGGCAAACACAGCACTGAAAATCTATTTCAAGTACCATAATTTCTGCATCGCAACTCCTTGCTTTCTTGGATAAAGATCTATTGAAAGCATGAAATGAAGCATGAATCCAAATAAAAATTGTTTTTCAAGTAAATACTAGATAATACCACAGAAGAGGCTGATGGCTCGTCTCCTGTACAATGGACCTGTGTGGTTCAGTGCCACACTATCAACAGAAGGAGGCTCAGAGAGATGTTATAAATGAAAGCACATCCCACATGCAATTAATGGCCTGAAAACTAACAGGAAGCCTTTTACTACATTATGTTATGTTTAGAGTAAATATATTCCTTCTCTGAAGGGTGTTTGTATTTAAGGAAAAAAATTATACTCGTTACCAGAGAATCAAAGGATGTCTCTGCTCAAATTAATAATCCATCTTGATGCATTGAGAGAGGCAGGTTGAATCCACAGGGTGGGGCCGCACCTGGGCTGGGCATTGCGCTTGATTGGCTTTATGACCTTAGGCACTAGAATAAATTTCCCTGGCACTTTTCCTGAATGCAAAGTGCACACAGCAGCAATTTCCACTCCCTTTTCTTGCCTTGTGTGTTGATTAATCAATGGTAAAGTGGATGTTGTTCTTCAAGAGAAAGGCTTGCTTTTAATACAGGTCTAGTGGGTAATATTTATGGAGTGCACCAGTACATTTGGAACTGTGATCAGAACTGAATTGAGTTACTAAAAAATACAAGGCAGTTGGACTCCCTGGAATACCTGATCATTATAAAATGTGGCCCAGATTGTAATAAAATAACTGCTAAGACTTTTCTGACTTTAGCAACTCTGGTGCCTTGCTTCGAAGAAGAAGAAGAAGAAGAATATAATATTCTTAGAATTCTATGAGCTACGTGGACTCTGTTCTTTTTGTATTAACATCACATTAACATGAGAATTAATGAGAATTGTGTTGTAGTAATTATCGTGCATTTGCTGTGACCCTGAGAATCTCATGTGTTAATAAATTCCATTAAAAAATAAATGACATTTTAAAAAAAAAGAAGACATCCACATTCCTTGGCATTGCTGTTTTCCATAGGAAATTGTTCTACCTTCTGTTGCTTCCTGCCTCTGGTTCTCAGCCTCTTTGAGGTTCTTGGTCTTCTCTGTGCCATGTTCCTCTCTTCCCCCCAGAAACATGAGGGCGTCAGTATTGAAACCCAAACACTTGGGGCCCAAGGAGGTTGTGTGTCAGGTGACAGTCCTTTGTTGGGAGCCTCAGAAGGAGTTTATTACAATGTTCTAGTCTACCAAGGAAAAGCGGCTTTTGCCATTCACCAGTTTGAACTAATTAAGGAAGAGTGGGGATGGAGGGACGTTTCAAAAGAGATAACAAACAAAGCTGCCAACATGAATGCCTTCTCCTGGAATGCCAGAACATTGTCAAGAGCCTCCTATCAATCCCACACCACTCAGGAAATGATGAGATACTGTGGTTTCCATTATTAGTATCAGTATTATATTTGAGATGTATGGGGTCACTATGATAAGGTCCATATGTCAAACTGGCCTCCTCCTAATCTGGCAGATGAGCTCTGCTAAAGTTAAGAAGTTTGTTTGAAATGTAAACACAGAGTAAATTAGACAATACACTTACACTGAGTTTTGAAAAATAGTGAGCTGTGAAATATTAAATAATACCAAATCACTTGGATATGAAATTGGTTTTTGATGTATTAATTTAATCTTAAATATAATTCATTTCACCCCTTTAAAAATATGTTAAGGTTTGAGTGGTCACAGGCCCTCTGTCCCCTTCAGATGTGTCCCTCATACTCTGTCCTCCCGCAAGGCCCTTCTTCTGAGCCATGGCCTTTTTCCAGGCTCCCCAACTCTTGTAGACAAAGCTCTTCTGTCCCCTCAGTTGTCCTGTAGCCATTTGGCCAGGCTTCTACTGTAGCACTGACCATAGAGCTCCTCTCCAATTATTATAAGCTACTTCCAGCAGGAGGCCTTCTTTGAAGTGAATGGCCCCTCCTGGGGTTGTCTTACCTCTGTGTCAGCCCCTTTCCCAGCACACACCCCTTCTTGGAGTCATTGTGTTTCATCCTCCCCTTTGGGGTGAACTATAAACTCCTGGAGAGCTGACACCATCTTGACACCTTGTACTCCTAATTTCTCCCATCATGACTGAATCTTAGTAGAATTCATCTTTGACTCTCAGACCCAAAATGTATTTTCCTATCATTGTGGTTTTTTTTAATGTTAATTTTTCTTTTTAAAATAATATTTTAAAAATTTTTTGTGATTTCATACAATCCTAAGATTTCATACAGTCCTAAGAAGACAAGGCTTCCCTCCCTTCCCTTCTTTCTCCCTCAATCCCTCTCCTTCCTTCTTTCCTTCATTTTTTTTCTTTAAGTTTTGCAAAAACATAATTTCAGTCCCCTCTGCAGTCACAGGCTTAATGCACCACTAACCATAATATTCAAAAAGTAAAAATTATAATGACTATAGTTCTCAGGAGCGTAAATGAGGGCTAAAAACAACAATGAAATCACAAGATGTCTGTTTTGTTCCTATACATTTTGTTTATGTTCTGTATCAACTACTACGTGTAAGAGAAAACATATGATATTTGTGTTTTTGATATCTGCTTATTTCAGTGAGCATAACGGTTTCCAGTTGTTTTTGAAGTAATAAGAAAATCAGCAACAACAACCATGCATTAAGCTTTTGCTCAAATTCATCAGTGGATTGCATTCTTGTAAATTGCAAATGGACCTGCCCATCTGTCCGATGTATGCTTCCACATCATATGCCCTCTGCCTGGAATTCTTACCCATCAGTCATGTTGGACAACTCCTACTGCTTTTTTTCTTAGCCTCTCCCTCCATCCTCCTCCTTCCCAGATCTGAAACAACTTCCCCTAACTAATCACTTGTTACACTTTTATATTTCCTTTGTGTCACTTATCAAAAGCATATATTTGTTTTTTATGGTTTGTCTTTTCTACTAGCTTTAAGCTAAAATGGAATTAAAATAATGTGTATTACCTCTGAACTTTTTGAAGTACCTTTATACCTGAATATTCATGTTATATGCTTTTGGAAGTTCCCTGATACATCAGACCTGTTGCACTGACAGCTACAGGGTCTTCAAGCTTGGCCGTTGAGTATTGAGGGCTCAGGATGAAGAAATGAGTACAGCCTGAACATTGTCAAGAGGAGAGAAAAGCCCCAGTGAGTACTGAGAGGATATTTGTTCAGGGACTTGCCAATGTCTAGTCCTGCTGGCATTACGTATGCCCCTACGTTTGGGCAACTGCTCTGGCATGTGCTCAGTGATGACTGTGCTGGGCTCAGAGCCTTCTGTTCCCCTCTGCTTGTTTTAAGCTGCGATGGACATGGTGGAAATAAACACTTGAAAGTACAACAAGCTAAAGCTTTGTGTAATAGGTAGAAGCAAGCACATAAATAATCTAATGAATGCATAATATTTACAGAGTTTAGTTGCATCAAACATTGAAATAAAAAGAGAAACTGTCACCTTTCTTTTCAAATTTTAGTTAGGAACCCTTCAGGTAAAGCAGAGAGACCTTTGAGGCAAGGAAACAGGTGTGATAACAAACACTTATCTTGGGCTCAGAGATGCCAGATACAACCGAAGTGACTGATAGGTATTGATTCACGTTGTCTTCTACCGTCTGTAAGGGATATTGTGGTGCACCCCTAGATATCTTCCTACAGAACTAAGACAAACCACTCCCTCGTTTCCTGGAGTGTTGCCTGTTGACAGCTCATCATCAGCAAGGAACTGCTTGTCCAGGGCTGCATAGCTTTCCTGGGAGAGCCTGCACTCGATGACAGTCAGGAATTCAGCCAGAAGCATTCCAGCTCCAGAGCTCTGTGCCATCAGCTGTGGGCCCTAGTGTTCAGCCTCCTCTTCTCCCCACCTTGCTCCTCTCCCTCCCTTGCTTGTGGTGTTCCTGACAGCATGCCCTGCACAGATTTCTATCTTAGAGCCACCAGATACTCACACCAGCCTTACTACTCTGTCCCTTTTACGGGTAAGGGAACTGCGGTATTGAGGACAGGAATCAGCCCACGGTTACAGTCAGGGTTCAGACCCCTGAGCCTTGCTCCAGAATGCCTGTTCTCAGCCACTGTGCTCTGTCTCCTAACAAACAGAGGGAACCAGATGGACTCTGCCTTCCTCTTGGGTCTAGTCTTGCTTTCCGCACTCTCTCCTTCTGCTTCAGGCCTGCTGGTTTCCCTTCAGTCTCTTGCACTGGGCATGAAGGAGAGAGTGAATTGCTAGGGGTGCCGGGCAGTGGGGCTGGGATATTAGGACCTACGCTGGAGATAATTAGAATTTAGAAGAAGAATTTGACCACAGCCAAGAGAAGAGGGAGTGAAAGGTGTAACTGATTTTATGGTTAAGTGAATAATGATTTATGAAACGCAAATCTGGGTTTCTCAGCTTGGGGGCCAAACATTTTGTGTTCAGGACTGTATTAAGTTCTTATTGTGAGGCACACAGGAAATAACTTCTGATTCCTTTGGAAATTTATAATCCTTCTGGGAAGAAAAAAACACGTACAAGGAAGAATAAAAAGACTAACAGAAGGTAATATGTAACAGAGAACAAGATAGTGTGCCATGTTCTAAGTATGATTGTGAGAACATGTACATGAAATGAGGGAAATTTACTACAGAAAACCAGGGTGAGATGGTATGAATCACTAAAGAGCATTGAATGTTGTGTCGCGACTCTATGCGTTGAAAGGAAAAAGATCAATCTTGAGGGGAAACAGTCCCACTGGGAAGTGATGCATTGTCCTATTTAATCTTAGATTTCTCTGAGATGAGTGCTGTTATTGGGATTTATGAGAAAGGTGGGGCGCACAGGGGTCAAGTAACTTGTGCAGCTCACTACAGTGGTGAGCCCTGGAGCTAGGACCTTAACCACCAGCTTTTGGAGGACAAGGTTTGAGGCGATGCTGTAGATCAGACAGGCCAGTGGAGAAGGCTGTTAACGTTGGAGGCTGGAAGTGTTTAGACAGATCCAGTAGGCAATTGGGAGCCATCATAGTTAGGGAAAAGTATGGGTTTGGAAGACTAGCTGGTGAGAATTCTAATTCCAGCTCAGCCATTACTGGAAAAGTCATGTATTGGTTTTAAGGTTCAATTTTCTCTACTACAAAATGGCGATAACCAAACTTAACTTTTAGGGTTGTGGTGAGGATTAAACCTAACATACGTAATACAATCTGTGTAGTAGCTGGAAGGATTGTGGGAGGTACTCAGTATGGTCACTGCTATGGTTTGGTGTAGTTTCTTAAGCTTTCGTGGAGACTTCTGGAGAAGACAGGAACAGGAAGCAACATATGGAAGCTAAGATGCCTGCATGTTGGACTAAAACAGGTCGGGTTGGAAGGCCTAGATACAGGGACATTTGGTACCTATAAATTGGATTTTCCTAGTCGTATCAAGATATGAGGTAAAGAGTGTGTGGTGTTGAGTGGTTCCTGTGGAAACAGGAAACAGTAAACCGGAGCAATACCACAGGGAAAGACTGGACAAGATTCTGTTCATAGAGGTAAAGGAAGAGGCAGTGAAAAATACCCAGGTGATCTGAAGATCAAAAAGAGGAAGGTAATACCACTGAGGGAAAAAGTGGAATAGAAGGAAGTACAGTACTTGAGGGCTTGGTGATAGAATCTCTCTCTCTCTCTCTCTCTCTCTCTCTCTCTCTCTCTCTTAAAAATAATCAACTTGTTTGAAAGGCAGAGTTTCAGAGAGAAAGAGCATGCTTCCATCTGCTGGTTCCCTCTAAATGGCTGCAAAGGCTGGAGCTGGGCAGGTCTGGAGCTGGGAGCCAGGAGCTTCTTTTGGGTCTTCCATGTGGGCGGTAGGGGCCTGAGTGCTTGGGCCATCTTCTGCTGCTTTCCCAGGCACATTAGCAGGGAGCTGGATTGTTAGTGGAGCAGCCAGGATTGAACCAATGCTCCAGAATGGGTGCTGTGACACAGGCAGCAGTTTAACCTGCTGAGCTGCAACACTGACCCCTGTGATAAAATCTGGTGCTGAGGTGAAGATGAGTAATTGATGTGAAAAATATTTAGGAGACTGTGAGCAATGGAAGAGGAATGAATGGTTTCATTAATTTTGAGCTTATGCTGGGATTTTGTGCTGTAGCTTATCCAGTTAAAATACTGAGGGGAAGAGAGCCAAGAGAGGTGGCAGCCTAGAACAGGTGGTATCCTTGCTAAAAGGAGACTGAGGGCCTAGGAGTGGGGGAAGGCACTGGAGAAAGGGCTTTCAGAGAAAAGGGCCAGGATAAGTTCATTCATGGAGATCAGCCGAGGGGGGGGGGGGTTCTGTCTGCTTCCAAACCCCAGCCTCTCCTTCGTGGACTCAGGGGCATTCTTCCTCTGAAACCTCCCAGTTCCAAAAGGGACTCCATGGTGTTTCAGGCTTCCGCTTTTGGAGGTTGTTTTAGAATAAAGTATCAAGGCCATTGTCTCTCTTCTGTTCTTTTGCTTTAAGAGCAACACGGTAGAATGACTTGCCAACACCAAGGGGTTCAGAAGAGCTATTTCTGTTTTTCCAAAGGGCTTAATAAGGAAGCAGCTTATTCTCTCTGAGGGAAATGACACTTCACCGAGGCCAAATATATTTCTGTAAATTGTGAAGGGTAATAATATTGTTCCAATTAAGCTCCTCATGCTCACATATAGAGGCCAACCTGACCTTATACAAATAGGACAGTAGCAGAAGAAAGATGCTCTCGCCAAAGTGCTCTCACCTGGAAGATAAATGTCGCAAATAAGCAGTTGCCAATAAACACTAGAGAAACTAGAAACATCATTCTATTTTTCCCAAGCAGATGAAGAGATGAACTTGTAAACTGAGAAACTATAGGGAGCTGCAATCAGGGAATTTGAAAGTATCAACCATGCTGAGCCAAGTGGCCTTTTGCAGAGTCTAGAATTTCTTATGTTCCAATAACAAAACCCTAATCCCTCAGGCAAACACTCCTAGAAAAAAAATTTCATTATCAGCTCATTAGATGAAGTTAACTCTGAGCTCCTAAAATGTAGTTTTACCGAGTAGTGCTGATGTCTTCTAGAAGGTTTCCCTAGAACTTACCTGCCCTAAAAATGATTGAGGCTAGATTTTAATTAAAGTCCACCTTTTTTCTTTCTTGCCAACTTGTAAAATAAGACGAGGAATAAAAAACCCAAGAGAAGCCTTTCTTTAGTCCATTTGTGAGTCATACTGTTGTCTATTAACACGTTTTAAAATATACAAGGAAAGAATTATTTTTACATTCAGGAAAATATATTAGCAGTGGGAAGAAGGAAGGACTCACAACTGTACTTAAAACTCAATTAGATTAGCTTCAGGCTTGGCGTAAGATGAGCTTGCATAGTGATTTTTTTTCTCCCCTTAAATACTCAAATTTTATTCCCAACCATTAATATAAATGTTCATACTGAAGGATCAATAAATGCTCTGGAAGCTTTTTTTTAAATGAAATTTTGCCTTATTTAAAGAAACAAAAATATATTTGGAAAAGAAATAACATACACTTTCATGCCTACTGACCAGAATTATGCTCAGGTCACCTGTAGCTCTTTTGGGAAATAAAAGCTCCCATTAGAAGATTCCCCATTTCTATTCTGTAATATATTGTGCTGTGTTTCACTCTAAAGGATAAAATGTAGCTGTATGGAGTTTTTCACTGGTGACTGCAGTGTCAAGTCTATGGTGGCAAAAAAAAAAAAAAAAATCCAACATTTTATAGGGTCACCTGCCTGAGTGACACCAAAACACTAAAGCAGTTTCTCATGGAGAATTTACTTCTCTAATTTCTCTTCTCCTTCCAGGGGATAATTCTAAAGTGGCTCATCAGTTGTCTAGGTTTTCTTATACTTGGGTTCAGGTCAATCCATAGAATTCTTTCAAAAATTGGTATCTGGTGGCTGGTATTTGGCCTGGAGGTTAAAATGCCTACATCCCATGTTGGAGAGGTTGGCTCTAGATCCAGATTTCAACTTGCTGCTAATGCTGAGCCTGGGAGTCAGTGGTGATGGCCCAATTAGTTGGGTTCCTGGCATCCACATGGAAGACCTAGATTAAGTTCTTGGCTTCAGATACACCAGTCATGCCCCAGCCTTCTGGCCCCCATCACAGACTTTTGAGAACTGAACTGGAAGATGGCAGTGCTCACTGTCTTTCAAGAGGATCAATACATAATGATATCTTGCAGGGATTCCCAAGGGGTTGGTGGTAAGAGAATGGACAAGTGAGGAGGTGAGAACAGTGTTCAGTGTTTGCTGATCGCAAGGCCCAGCAGATGCCATCCTATCCTGCTGCTCTCTGGGAAAGAAGAGCATCATCCCAGCTCTTATCTCATGGGTTTCTGTTCAAGGAAAGGGAAGAATGATTTCAACTCTTGAGAACAGCTGTCCTCTCTCAGGCATTATGCTAATAGTGGCTGCTGAATATTGTTTCTGTGACTGTGCATGCCTGAGTCTCTTATGCCTGAAGTAAATCAGTAGCAATCCTTGCTTTACTCGGTACCCAACACTGTCTGAAAAATAGCCTGCTGTTGTAGAGAACAGATAAGCTAACATGGACACTCAGTTCCTTCTTTGGAAAAAATAAAAGAACATTTCTTATTAAAGGGCCAATATTTTTTCTTAAAAAATTGAATAGGATACTACTTCTAAAAATATCTAATTGCTGAAATGTAAGATACTGAAAAGAGTCAAACCTAAATAAATGTCTCCAAGCAATGAGTCTTTCTTTTCACTGTCTCATGAATGAGACAGTTTTGTTGCTTCAAGCCTTTGTGTTTTGTTGTTCTGACTTGGTCTCTGATGACAATAGTCATGTCAAACCTGAAGACCTCTCTTTTCTCACATGCTGTCTTACATTTGCATTGCTTGCTAGCTTAATGGTGGTCTCATTCCCACAGACACTTGTTTATTTGTGTAATTATTTATTTAGCAATTTAGTTAAGAAATGTGTTCTTTTCACTTATTATTTTGCCTCTTCAGTCACTTACCTTATTTCTTTATAGATCAACACTTTCTCATTGATGTTTTAAAATGGAAGTGCTCAAAGATTAAGCTTTTTTCATCTTGTCTAAATTTAAGAGTGTTTTTATTTTTAAGAATAATTTATTATTTTAGCTTGTTAAAAATGTTAATGTGAAAGATGAGCAAAATAATAATTTGTTGAAAAATTGTCAAAAATATAAAAGTATAAAAAAGACCCAGAGTGACACTCTTCCTCTATCCTTAATCCTATTCCTCAGAGGTAGACAGTGCTAATGGTGTGGCATATATCTACTCAATTGTTCTGTCTATGCCCATGTCTATGTTTATGTCTATGTCCATGGCTTTCTATCAGTCATAGATATTTTAAACAAATGGAACATACTATTTACAGTTCATTCTCATTAGTCATGGAATCTATGTTCTATAAAGTTGCCATGAACACTAAATTAGTGAATATTGAACCTTTGCTCCAATGGGAAACACAGAGTTGGGTTATTGTGGACCTCTAGTCACAACATTTTCACCAATCAATGAAAACATATGATGTCTATTGTTAATTCATTAACATTGAACTCATAGACAACAGCGCTCTAATTCAGGATGGAATAAATCTTACTCAACGCACACATTTTCTCTAAAAGGTACATCACAGACTTGTTGCACTTAACACTAGACAACATCTGAGCAGTATGTTTAGAGCCATTTTAAACAGCAACATCAAACACCAAATCACGGCACTAAATAGACCACGAAAATGACACTTGTTGATAGTATAAGAGCTGCGACAGAAAGGCAGTGTAGTGCTGGGCTCTTCAGCCTCAGCTAGGAGTGTGCCTGTCTATGAATAACTGAGAAAGCATCATGAATATTGATTTTCGAGTTAGAAATACATTTTCTTGAGTAGGCAAATTCACAAATATAGAATTCATGAGTAGTGAGAAATCAACGGTGTATCTTTCTACCATGTGTCCCCCCTCCCCCCATTCAGCTGTAATTTATGGATGTCATTTCATATATTCCTTAATTCATTCACCCCATGTTTGCTGAGTACTTACCAGCACTGTGTTTAGTGCTGGGACACTTCACTGAATGAGACAGGATAGAATCTGAGTTCATGCAGCTGAAGTTCATTATTAATAGATAATATGAGGTGGTCTTCAAAAACTTCACGGAAAGGTGCATATAAGGAGAAACTATGTGTGGATTTCAGTCATTTTTCATGAAACTACGTTTATAATTCTACTTTTCCATGAACATTCCTAAAGTACCCTTTTATAGTGATAAGTAGTGGTAAGCGCTCTGATGGGAAAGGGGTGGAAGGATTTCTGATGAGTTTGCATTTACACTAGATCAGAATAAACTGAAAGGATCAGCCATGTGTCTCAAGAAGTTAAAGATTTTGCTTCAAGGCCCCTTGCTCTGATGCTCTGTAGCCCTGGGAGGGATTCCAGTAGTGGCCTTATGTCTTTGTAAAATTGCAAAGTAAGATCTTTTAACAGCAATTGGTTAAGAACACTGCCTATTTCCTTTCCAATTCTTCTTGGGCATGCTGCCACTGGGCAGGCATTTTGGGGAATTGGCTGAGGCATTGATGTGCTGGTAAATGTTTAACAACAGACTTTCAGGAAATAAAAACCCTAGTTCATAGCACTTATCATTTTCTGTGGTGTGGATACTTCTACCATGACCAATTTCAAGCTACCAGAACGAGGTCACTGAAGGCAAAGTTGGGCAGAGATGTTCAGTGGCACATTGTTGCATGGTATTTCCAGCAGTACAGATGCAATGGATGTCACTTAACAGGTGCCTTTGATCCTTCAACTCTCTATGAATTGGTAGCCAGATCTGCAAGCTTGATGAAATTGAGATTTACTATTGTTTTTGACCAGACTATGTCTTGGGTAGTATTGCACACATCCATTACAGACCCATGGTCTTAACTTAAATAAATTAATTATTTACCATAGGCAAAGGAAAGGAAAGATATAAATAATTTATTGAAAATCTTTCTGGAACAATGACTAAAAACAAGTAAACCTAGTTTTTTTTTTTTTTTTTTTTTTTTTTTTTTTTTTTTTTGTATCTGGGCTGAGCCTTGAAAAATAAATGTTTACACTATGATCATCATCTTTTAAGAAGTAGCATTATTGGCCACAGGATTTCTGACTCTGGAATCTTGGCCATTCAGCTAAATTAGATGATGTCATTTCTAGTCCTTGGCGAATTAAGGTCCTACTGGAATAATCTGGGGTCTTCTATGATGATCAATGTTGAGCTTACAGGATTAAAGCTGAATTTTTCAGATGTCTTGATTTTTAAGGTAAAAGAAATTATTGAATTCTCTGACATTCTATGGTAAGAAACATGGGTAAGACTATTTGGGGTGGTTTTGGGTAAATGCTTTCATCCTTCTTAGTGTCTATGGGATTTCTTCTCTGGATCAGCCTTGGTGTTTTCTTGAGTATAATTTTGTCCTCAACAGTTTTCTTCAAGTCTCCATTTCCCATTCATTCTGTGCATGCCTGAGGTGTCACTGCCCTGTCCTTCTATAGTTCTGATCTCATAGATAAATCAGATAGTATTTCTCCTTCATCTTCCAGGATTAAGACTTCTCCCTCCATTTGTGCTTCCACCCCTCACCAAGTACACACAAACCATTATATTCGCCATTTTTGCAATCATGGATTTCCCTAACTTCTGATGTAGGAGTCCATGGGGCTAATGGGAGGGGCTTCTGATTTAATATGAACCCATTATGGTCATGGACAGCATCCAGCTTCAAATGGTGGATTTGAAGGAAAGAAGAGAAATCTGAGTGTCTGGGGAACAGGTCTGGAGTCATTCAGTGCTCATCTGGGCTCAGACAGGGAGTGGCCATCCAAAAGACACAGGAAGAAGAATGAGTAAGCCAAGTGGTTCTTTTCTTACTGACTGAGGTCAGGTTTAGGAAAGCTGTATGTCAATTCCATTAAACTGTTCAGGAGTCTCCAAACTTCCTGGCATTTCATGTTTTCAAATATCACTTGCTCATGGGGAACATTATAGAGAGGTGGAGAGAGCTATGATGCTGATGGCTTTTGACTTGAGCAGCCAGTGCCTCTGAAGCCAGTGAGACACTCTATACCACTCCCAGCAACAGGCATGGGCAACAGGCATGGGCAACAGCTTATACTCTTCACATTTTGGCTCTGTGATATCCATCTTGGAGTCAATGCTCAGAGTCTCCAAGTCTACCAACAGTTTAGCTCTATTCTATTTTGAATTTAAAAGCAATTTCTAACATGTGCACTAATGATCTTTAGCATATTCATAATGGCCAGGCCCATGGGCCTCCCCCCAGGTTACTCTTTACTGACAATTGAATCCAGAATCTGGAGTGATACCCTGCCTGCAGTTCTTCTGAACCATTTCAGTTAACTGTGCACTCCTCAGTGGCCTCTGTGTTACTCTGCTTTGACAAACCTGTATCCAAGACTGTCTTTAGCAGCAAGCCTAGGGATTACTTGATCCATGTGGTCACAAGTGCAAAGAGCTGGGGGTACCTGGAAGCTTGGATTCCTCAAAGCAGCCCTGTGCCAGCGATAATCTTATAGAGAGAAAGAAAAATCAGCTTTCTTGCCTCCAGATGGGAAAACTCTGAGACAAAATGTAAATTACAGAAGTTCTGTCAGATCCAGCTGGAGCTACCCTCTTGCACTTTGCCTGAAACTGCCCCCTAATTTGTCTGCATTTTCTTCCTTTCCTCTACTTCCTCCTTCCATGTTCCTGTTTCCCTTTATTCCTTCCCTGGCTTTTCCTGGAAGAATTTCTTAGGTCACTTATACATGAATTCTTATCTTAAAAGTCCAGTTCTGAGAAATCACAGTAAGATAAAGGGCCACAGTGAGCCCTCAAAGAGCAGCTGTGGTGCAGGATTACCCTGTACATCATGATCCAGGCCTCAGAAGATGGCTCTGACCTTGATAATGCCACTGCCTCCCTACATCTCTTGGTTGGGGTCAGACACTCCTCCGAACTAGGGCTCTACTAATAAGGTTGAGCCCGAATGTCCTTTCTTATTCTGGTCAATCTCGCTTCCTAAGATTAGAGTCTTCCCTTCTGTTTCTCACTTCTTAGGAAAAATCTGCCATAGAAGGGCAGAGCAGGAAACCCTTCTACTCTCTAACTGGTTATTACACATTTGACCATTGCTTGAAATCTTCATGGCCAGGACCTGCCTGGTTTCAAGAATCATGCTTGGGTGGCTTAGATCTGGATGCACTTGCTGGTCCTTACTGGTGGGTAGAATGCAGAGCCCCAGAGGATAGATCAGTCTGCTCAGTTCCCAACTCAAGAATGTATACGTGGCAAATGAAATGTATTCTGGGTCAAGCAAACCTTAGATCATATTCCAGCCGTCTCACTTAAGAGCAAACATTTACTGTTTGTCACAGTGTGCCAAGGAGTACACTAAGCAATTAACTTAAAAATAGCTAGTTGTTTTACCCTCACAACAATCTTATGGAGAATAGACTTTTAGAGATGGTCCTTGACTTATGATGATTTGACTTATAACTTTATGATGGTGTGAAAGCAGTATGCACTAAATGGAAGCCATACTTTTGAATTTGGATCTTTTCCCAGGCTAGCAATATGGGGTCCTATCCTCTCTTAAGATGGTGGGCAGTGGCAGCAGCTGTAGCTCCCAGTCATCCTCACAAATACTATGGGAAACCATCAATAGTACAGAGCACTGAGTTGTTAAACTCTGGTGTTTGTTAGGTTAGGTGTATGAAATTCATTTTTTACCTAATAGTGCTTTCAGTTTATGATGGATGGGTACACTGGAATATAACCATTTTAAAGATAAAGAAATTAAGGATAACTGGCTCAACACATAGAAGTAAAATTTGAACTTGGGAGATCTGACACTGGGTGATTTGTGCTTCATCTTTGCATTATCTATTGTGTGAAAATTTGACTTTGCTTTAGCAGGAGGTTGTCTATCATGAGGACTCCATAAATGCACAAAAAAGAGGCAGAACTCCTGCCTCCTACTTTTTTCTCTAAGGCTGATTTTATTTTGTTCTGTCAATTAATCTTTCAGTTCAGAAAAAACTTAAACATATAATTATTTCCAAAAGCAAATAGATGAATATAACCAATCCCATGAAGCCTTCACTGGTTTCAGTAATTTTCAGCTCATAAACTCTTGTTCTACTTACATCTCGCCCTCTATTTTGAAGTAATCCCAGCATTATATAATTTCACTTATAAACTTTCAGGGTATATCTCTAAAATAAAAACCAACTTGTTTTAAAGGTACATAATCCGATACTGTTATCAGGGTGGGTGTTTGGCATAGGAGTTAAGATACCACTTGGGATCCCCACGACCCATATCAGAGTGACTGGGTTTGAGTTCTGGCTCCACTCCCAATGCCAGATTCCTGCTCTTATGCACCTGTGGAGGCAGCAGGTAATAGCTCAAGTAGTTAGTTGATTACTGCCACTCATGTGGGAGATCCAGATTGAGCTGCTTGTTCCTGGCTTTGGCCTGGCCCAGCTCCAGTTGTTGTAGGCATCTGGGGGAGTAAATCAGCAGATGAGAGATCTCTCTCTCTATCTTTCAAATAAAAACAAAAAATTTTAAAAATACCATTATTGGGAGGTTTTAGGATGATGGAATAGCGACAGGGTGGTCTGATTTAGGCTAGGCAAAATTAATATTAAAAAAGTGGAGAGGCCGGCGCCGTGGCTCAATAGGCTAAGCCTCCACCTGCGGCGCTGGCACACCAGGTTCTAGTCCCGGTTGGGGTGCCGGATTCTGTCCCGGTTGCTCCTCTTCCAGGCCAGCTCTCTGCTGTGGCTCGGAAGTGCAATGGAGCATGGCCCAAGTGCTTGGGCCCTGCACCCCATGGAAGACCAGGATAAGCAGTTGGCTCCTGGCTTCGGATCAGTGCGGCACACTGGCTGCAGCGCACCAGCCATGGTGGCCATTGGAGGGTGAACCAACGGCAAAGGAAGACCTTTCTCTCTGTCTCTCTCTCTGACTGTCCACTCTGCCTGTCAAAAAAAAAAAAAAAAAAAAAAAAAAAAAAAAAAAAAAAAAAAAGGAGAAAGTACACTCTCAGGGTAAAGCTGCGGGGGAAACTGAAGTGGGAAATCCTGCGAAAGCAATAGAAATGGGCCAAACCTTTGCCGAAAGTACAGACACACACAGCAAGGTACAGTGAGACAACAAACATGCAGCAGTTTGGATCTGGGGAAGAAGGCACCCACTCTGGCAAAACAGGTGAGATGACTGCACAGACCCACACTGCTATTGATAGACTGAGATAGAGTGACATGGGGAACTTAGTGAACTGAACTAAGGCCCAGATCCTTCAGGACAGGGGGTTGACTGCTCACCCAGGGGGTGGGGAGAGAAACAGTTGTTTCTCTCTCTCCCCTTCTCCCTGATACAACTGTGACCCAGCAGTGGCAGGGTTGGTGCAATTTTTGGACACAGACAGGTAGTGGGTGCCATAGCCCATGGGTGCAACCAGCAATTGTTATCCATCCAGTTGGTGGGGGCAACTCAGCAGTTCAATAGCAACCGACGTGGGGCCAGTGCCATGGCATAATGGATAAAGCCACTGCCTGTAATGCTGGCATCCCATATGGGTGCTGATTTGAGTCCCAGCTGCTCCACTTCCAATCTGGCTCTCTGCTATGGCCTGGGAAAGCAGTAGAAGATGGCCCACGTCCTTGGGCCCCTGCACCAAAGTGGGAGACCCTGAAGAGGCTCCAGGCTCCTGGCTCCTGGCTTTGGATTGGTGCAGCTCTGGCTGTTGCACCTATTTGAGGAGTGAACCAGCAGATGGAAGACCTCTCTCTCTCTCTCTGCCTTTCAAATAAATAAACCTTTAAAAGAGCGACTGAAGGAGACATTCTCCACCATGCCAGCTGCACCCACCTCACAAGGGGAGGAGAGAGTGAACCATCCCTATGGAAGGGAAGTGCCACCTTGTAGGACTCTCTTAAGCACCCAGCACAGTTGTGAAGTGAGTGGGGCTGTGGTTGGTGGGTATTTTTTGCACCTGTGATCCAGAGATCTTACCAGAGAGAAAAACCTGTGTTCTCTACTGATATTGAATCTGATTGGGAGGACCAGACTCCATCCAGTGGACTGGAACACACATACACCAACAGCAGCTCTGGGAGTGAGAGTCTGTGCTACACATAGAAACACAGAAAGAAAGCCATCATCATGAAAGAATATGAGGCAGAAAATCACCCAGTAAAAGTTCAAAAGAAATCCAAAGTAAATGATAGGAATAGTCATGGAAAAATGGCAGGGCCAAGTAGTTACTTATCAGTAGTTACTTTGAATGTAAATAGCCTCAACTCTCCAGTTAAAAGATACAGACTGGCCAAATGGATTAAAAAACAAGATCCATGTGTTTGCTGCCTACAACACACTTCACCAACAAAGATACATGTAGAGGGAAAATGAGAGGATGGAAAAAGATATTCCATGCTAATGGAAAAAAAAAGAAGCAGGTATAGCCATCCTAATATCAGACAAAATGGATATTAATACAAAACTGTTAAAAGAGACAAGGACATTATGTACTGATTAAAGGATCAATGCAACAGGAAGATATGACAATAATAAATATATATGCACCCAATTACAGGGCACCTGGCTATTTAAAAGAACTGTTAATGGATCTCAAGGAGACATAGACTCCAATACAATGGTAATGGGGGACTTCAACACTCTTCTTTCATCAGTGGATAGATCAACCAGACAGAAAATCAACAAAGAAACAACAGAGCTAATTGAAAAAATGGACCTAACTGATGTCTACGGCACTTTTTACCCCACAGTGGCAGAATACACATTCTTCTCAACAGTATGGAATTTCTCTAGGATAGACCATATACTAGGCCATAAAGCAAGTCTCAGCAAATTCAAAAATATCAAATTCATACCATGCACCTCCTTTGATCACAATAGATTGAAGCTTGAAACCAACAACTCAGGAATCTCAAGAACATATGCAAATGCATGGAGATTGAACAACATGCTCCTAAATGAACAGTGGGTCATAAAAGAAATCAAAAGAGAAATAAAAAAATTTTTGGAAACAAATGAAGATGACAATACCTCATATCAAAATTCATGAGATATAGCAAAAGCAGTGTTAAGAGGGAAATTTATAGCAGTTAGTGCCTAAATAAAGGTACTAGAAAGTCACCAAATGAATGAGATGTCAATACTTCTCAAGGACCTAGAAAAAGAACAACAAACTAAACCTAAAATTAGTAGGAGGAAAGAAATAATTAAAATAAATAAAGAAATAAACAAAATTGAAACAAAAATTACAAAAGATCAATGAAGAGCCAATTTTTTGAAAAAATAAACAAAATTGACACACCATTGACCCAACTAACCAAAAAAAAGAGAGAAGATCCAAATCAACAAAATTAAAGATGAAAAAGGAAATGTAACAACAGATACCACAGAAATAATAAGAATCACCAGGAATTATTAAAAAAGAACTGTATGCCAACAAATTAGAAACCTAGAAAAAGTGGATAAATTCCTGAACACATAGAACCTACCTAAATTTAGTCATGGAGACACAGAACGCCTAAATAGACAAATAAACAAGCTGGAGATTGAATCAGTAATAAAGACCCTTCCAACAAAGAAAAGGCCAGGTCCCAATGGCTTCACTGCTAAATTCTACCAGACATTTAAAAAGAACTAATCCCAATTCTTTTCAGTCTAGTCAAAACAATTGAAAGGGAGGGAGTCCATCCAAACTCCTGTGAAGCCTACATCATATTAATTCCTAAGCAAGAAAAAGATACAACAGAAAAAGAGAACTATAGACCAATATTCCTGATGAACATAGACACAGCAATCTTCATCAAAATACTAGCCAATCAAATCCAATAACATATCAGAAAGATCATTCACGTGGACCAAGTGAGATTTATCCCTGATATGCAGGGATGGTTCAACATCTGAAAATCAATATATGTGATAAACCACATTAACAAGCTGAAGACCAAAAACCATATGATTATCTCAATGGATCCAGAGAGAATATTTGACAAATTTCAACACCCTTTTCTGATGAAAACCTTAAGCAAATTGGGTATAGAATTAACATTCCTCAAAATAATCTAAGCAATTTATGACCAACCCACAGTCAGCATCCTAAAGAATGGGGAAAAATTGGAGGCATTACCATTAAGATCCATAACCAGACAGGGATGCCCACTCTCACCATTGCTGAGCCATCAAGCAAGAAAAAGAAATCCAAGATATATAAATAGGGAAGGACGAAGTCAAACTAATCCTATTTGCTGATGACATGATTCTATATATAGGGGATCCAAAAGACTTCATGAAGAGACTATAGGAATTCATAAAAAGAGTTTGGTAATGTAGCAGGATGTAACATCAACACACAAAAGTCGATAGCCTTTGTATACACAGATAATGCCATAGTTGAGAAAGAACTTCTAAGATCAATCCAATTCATAATAGCTACAAAAAAGTTTTTTAAATACCTTGGAATAAAAACATTAAAGAAAGAAATAGGAGAAGACATAAAGAAGTGGAAACATCTAGCATGTTCATGGATTGGAAGAATCAACGTTTACAAAAATGTCCATACTACTGAAAGCAATTTATAGATTCAATGTTATCCCACTCATCCCACTCAAAATACCAACAACGTTCTTCTCAGATCTAGAAAAAATGATACTAAAATGCATATGGAAAAACAAGATACCCTAATAGCTAAAGCAGTCTTAAACAATTAAAACAAAGCAGGAAGCATCACAACACCAGACATCAAGACATAGTGCAGGATAGTTTTAATTAAAGCAACCTGGTACTGGCACATAAGCAGACTTGTAGACCAGTGGAGCAGAATAGAAACTCTAGAAATTATTCTATATATCTACAACCAATTTGTCTTTGACAAAAGGGCAGAAATCAACCCCTGGAGCCAAGGCATTCTCTTCAAAAAATGGTGCTGATAAAACTGGATCTCTGAGAGATAGATAGGTCTGGGCCTCTTAACTTACAAGGCCTAAAGCCCACCAGATTATTATCAAGCCCCTTCTATCAGGTTCTATTTGCCTCTCAATCAGAAAACTTAATTGTAGCTTAGACAGCACCTTTCTTAGCTCCTCTAATAATGACTCTGTCCTTTGTTCTAGGCCCTGTCTAGCGCACTTGGGCCTCATTCCTTTGAAATCATAGCCTCTACTCTACCACCAATGGCTCTACTCCCAACCTGTGTGTACTGATGGTCCTCTTCCCCACTTAATGTTGTATAATTGTTCAAACCTGGTAAATACCACTCTTAGGATCATTGGTTACTATCCTCACTCTGTCTTTTATGACCTTGTCTAAATATGATCAGAGTCGGCAAACTTGGAAGGCTTCCATAGCCTTGGCAACTCATGACGACAGCCTAGGGTGGTTACTGGCGCCATAAACTAGAGTGTCAATTTGTTGGGTCAACAACAGGAGCCACTGTGCACTTGCTCCTCATGTGGGATCTCTGTCCTTAATATGCTGTACATTGTGATTTAATGCTATAACTAGTACTCAAACAGTATGTTTCACTTTGTGTTTCTATGTGGGTGCAAACTGTTGAAATCTTTATACTAAATTGATCTTCTGTATATAAAGAGAACTGAAAATGAATCTTGATGCAAATGGAAGGGTAGAGGGAGCGGGAGAGGGGAGGGTTGCGGGTGGGAGGGAAGTTATGGGAAGGGGAAGCCATTGTAATCCATAAGCTGTACACTGGAAATTTATATTCATTAAATAAAAGTTAAAAAAAAACAACTGGATCTCTGTATGCAGAAGTATGAAACAAGACCCCTACCTTACACGTTACAAAAAAATCCACTCAAAATGGATCAGAGACCTAAATCTATGATGTGATGCCATTAAATTACTAGAGAACATTGGGGAAACCCTACAAGACATTGGTGTAGGCAAAGACTTCTTGGAAAAGACCCTAGAAGCACAGGCAATCAAAGTAAAAATTAACAAGTGGATTACATCAAACTGAGAAACTTCTGCACTGAAAAAGAAACAGTAAAGTGAAGAAGCTACTGGCAGGATGGGAGAAAATATTTGCAAACTATGCACCTGACAAAGAATTAAATTCCAGAGGCTATAAAGAGCTCAAAAAACTCAAACTCAAAACAAACAAAAAAAAAAACCTAGTTAAGATGGGCAAAGAACCTAAACAGATATTTTTCAAGAGAGGAAATTCAAATGGCCAATAGACACATGAGAAAATGCTCAGGATTGCTAGCCATCAGGGAAATGTAAATCAAAACCACATTGATGTTTCACCTCACTCCCGTTAGAATGGCTTTCATACAAGAAACCAGCAAACAACAAATGCTGGTGAGAATGTGAGGAGAAGGATACCTTCATCCACTGTTGGTGGGAATTTAAACTGGTACTGCCATTGTGGAAGACAATACGGAGATATCTCAGAAAGCTGAATATCTACCTACCATATGACCCATCCATCCTACTCCTGGGAATTTATCCAAAGGAAATTAAATCAGCATATGAAAGAGTGATCTGTACTCCCATGTTCATTTCAGCTCAATTTACAACAGCTAAGATATGGAATCAACCCAGATGTCCATCAACTGAAGAATGGATAAAGAAATTATGGTATATATGTATACTATGGAATACTACACAGTGGTTTAAAAAAAAGTGAAATCCTGTCATTTGCAACAAAATGGATGCAACTGGAAACCATTATACTTAGTGAAATAAGCCAGTCACAAAAAGTTAAATACCATATGGTCTCTCTGATCTGTGGTAGCTAATAGAGTACTTAAAATATAATCTATAGGAGTGAAACTGACACTTTGAGATGTGATGATTTTGAGCAGTCCTTGCCTTGACTATTGAGGAACAATGTTTATCTTGTTTGTGTGATTGGTTTTGTTCTTTTTTTTTTATTTCTACTAATCAGTGAAGTCTCTACTTAGTGTACGGCTAAGCTTATGAGTATAAAAATTAACTAAAAATTGATCTTGTAAAAAATAAAATGGGAAAGGAAGAGAGAGGTGGAAGAAAGGTGTGAGTATGGGTGGGAGGGGAGGTGGAAGGGAAGAATCATTATGTTCCCAAATCTGTATATATTACGCATGAAGTTGTATTCCTCAAATAAAATAATAAAAAAAATATAAGAAATGCCATTATTACATAAAAATGATTAACAGTGAATTCTCAACATCAGCAAATATCCCAGCCATATTTACATTTCCTAGTGGTTTTTGTCACACTTTTCCCCCTGAAGATTGTTTGCATGAATTCAGATTATACATAAGGTCCATAAATTTTAAGAGATTTATGTCTAGTTTCTTTTAAGCTAGTCTTCTTCTTCTCCATTATTTTTCTCCTAGTGACTTAATTGTCGAGAACTAGGTTTTTTGATCTGTAGGTATCCTGGGAAATTCTTCTCCAATGTGGATGATGCATCTGTATGGTAATGTTTGCTATGTTTCTCTGTCTGTCTTGTTTCCTAAGTATTAATGGTTATATCTACAAGTTTGGCCACATCAAGTATTTTTTGATTTTGTTTTTGCAGTACTACTTCATAGATGCTATTGTCTACCTGCACCAGGAGGTACAATCTTTCTGGTGTTTTGTATTTTCAGCATGTTGATAGTCATTGATGATGTCTAGATTCATTAATTAGGAGTTATAAATTGTGCTACTCTATTTATTATACAGAAGACTTCTATATACAGAACGTTCACTATTTAACCATTTGGTTATTCTGAATTATGGTTCTTTCAGGGAAGGTAGAATAATACTTGAAGCTCCTCTTTACCTATTTTTAATAATCTGTTGATTTCCTGTCAAGTCTTAGAACCGATCTGGTCTTTTCCCACCACTTTTTGTTTTAAAGGGGGCAGTTCAAATACGTAGGAATGTTGACAGAGTATTCTGCTTTGTAAATGCACGTTAATAAAATTGGCCACAGCTCACTCAACGCTTTCTCTTGAGAACTATGTGAAAGTTATAGACATCCTAAGAGTTCATTCCTTCGGCATGTATAATCTAAGAGCAAGGACACTTTTCTCCATGACCACAATACTATTGTCACAAGAAAGGAATTTTATATAAGGCAAGAGTATTTAATAATTAACCATATTCAAATTGCTTCTTGTCCCAGGAATATCTTTTAAAACTATTTTTAAAAAATTCAATGAAGGCTCATGCATAATACTTCATCACCATGTCCTGTATTTAGTCTCTTGGTTATTTCTTTTCACTGGGATAAAAACTCTTTTCCCTGTCTTATCTTGCATCATGCTGCCTGGAGGATTGTGGGTGTATATTATGTACCTGATGAAGTTTACCTCCCATTTCATGTTACCTGAAGGCATGGCTCATCATTTTATCCCGATATTGGTGACGTAAAACTTGATAATTTGGTTAAGTCAAAACGTCTGATGGGCTTCACAACAGTGATGGAAACTCTGCCCCTTTGTAATTAGTATGTGAAATGTGGGTAGTAGTCTGAGACTCTTTAGACTTTTGAGCCCTATCAAAGGTGTTATAATGAGCCAACTTCTGATCTTGCCCAAATCAATTATTACATTGGTGGTTGCAAAATGGTGATTTTCTCTTTTTTTCATTTATTAAACTTTTATTTAATGGATATAAATTTCCAAAGTACAGCTTATGGATTACAATGGCTTCCCCCCTCCCATAACTTCCCTCCCACCCGCAACCCTCCCCTTTCCTGCTCCCTCTCCCCTTCCATTCACATCAAGATTCATTTTCAATTCCCTTATATAGACAGAAGATCAGTTTAGTATATATTAAGTAAAGATTTCAACAGTTTGCCCCCATATAGCAACACAAAGTGAAAAAAAATACTGTTGGAGTACTAGTTATAGTATTAAATAACAGTGTACAGCACATTAAAGACAGAGATCCTACATAATATTTTTTAAAAATTAATTAATTTTCTATGCCATTTCAAATTTAACACCAGGTTTTTTTTTTTTCATTTCCAATTCTCTTTATATACAGAAGATCGATTCAGTATATAATTAGTAAAGATTTCATCAGTTTGCACCCACACAGAAACACAAAGTGTAAAAATACTGTTTCAGTACTAGTTATAGCATCACTGCACATTAGACAACACATTAAGGACAGATCTCACATGAGATGTAAGTACACAGTGACTCCTGTTGCTGACTTAACAATTTGACACTCTTATTTATGGCGTCAGTAATCTCCCTAGGCTCTAGTCATGAGTTGCCAGGGCTATGGAAGCCTTTAGAGATCGCTGACTTTGATCTTATTCCGACAGGGTCATAGTCAAAGTGGAAGTTCTCTCCTCCCTCAGAGAAAGGTACCTCCTTCTTTGATGGCCCCGTTCTTTCCACTGGGATCTCACTCACAGAGATCTTTCATTTAGGTCTTCTTTTTTTTTCTTTTCCATGGTATCTTGGCTTTGCATGCCTACAATACTCTCATGGGCTCTTCAGCCAGATCCGAATGCCTTAAGGGCTGATTCTGTTTTCCCTGATCGGTGACAACTGAGCACCAAAGGGGAAACCTGTTGAAGTGAAATGGACACTATAAGAAACAATGACCTGATCAGCTCTTGTTCTGACTCTAGATGTACAATGTAATACTTTATCCTTTTTAGTATTTGTTGTTGTTGTTGTTGTTCTAGTACTAGTGGTTGAACTCTGTAATTAACACACAATTATTCTTAGGTGTTTAAATTTTAACTGAAAAGTGATCCCTGTTAAATATAAGAGTGGGAATAAGAGAGGGAGGAGATGTACAATTTGGGACATGCACAATCAGACTTGCCCCAAATGGTGGAGTTAGAAATGTGCCAGGGGATTCCAATACAATCCCATCAAGGTGGCATGTACCAATGCCATCTCACTAGTCCAAGTGATCAATTTCAGTTCACAATTGATGGCTCTGATAGGTCTAAGAGTCAAAGGGATCACACAAACAAGACAAGTGTCTGCTAATACTAACTGATAGAATCAAAAAGGGAGAGAAAGATCCAACATGGGAAGTGGGATACACAGCAGACTCATAGAGTGGCAGATGTCCTAAACAACACTCTGGCCGCAAAATGGTGATTTTCTAATATTAATATAGGATATGGCGTATGGTTGTGATGGTTAACTTTAGGGCATAAACTTGACTGGATTAAGGACTACCTGAAAACCTGGAAAAGCATTATTTTGGGTTTGTCTGAGAGGGTGTTTCCTAAGGAGATTAGCACATGAATCTGGGTGTGCTGGTGAGAAGACAGCCTCTATGTGGGTGGACATCATCAGTGGGCTGGGGGGTCTGGAGAGACTAAAATGGGAAGTTGATTGTGGGCTCCTGCTGAGGGAGAGCTGGGAAACTCCTGGATCCTATCTCAGATGTCAGTTGTGGGCCTTTGGACTCCAAAACTACACCTGTAGGCATATTGCTGGCACTCAGAGTTATTGGCTTCTAACAGAGATTTATATCCTTGGCTTCTTTATTCTTGAGGCTCCTGGACTTGGACTGAGCCATGCTACCGGCATCCCAGGCTCTCCAGATAGCAGGCAAACAAACTGCTGTGGGAATTCTCAGTTGCCACAGTTGCATGAGCCAAACCACCTAATCAATTCTCCTTCACACACTTATATGCATATCCTATCAATTCTGTAATAAACTGATACTTAATACACTGCTACTTTTCTATGAGTAAGGTTTTCTTTACCCCTCTAATTTTTTGAGTAGCAACATGGATTTATGGATTTTTTTTATTCAGTGTGTTGTAATCCACCATAATCATTATTATTTTCTTTTTTTCATGTTCAGATTATTCCAAATTTGGCCAAAGTCAACTCCTTCAAGATGGTTCCAGCGTTCTTTTAATGTGCTCCCATCCACCTTAGAGACTTCCTTGCCTTTGGGCACACAGCCACATACACTGACCCACTTTGCCTATGAGTCAGCAGCTTCCCAAGGAGACTGTTCTTTTTTTCAAAGAATGATATTTAGAAATCCTGATCTGGGTACTAGATATGCTTATTGCTTAAGAGGTATCGTTACTTTAGTCCCTTTTGGTGGGAAAAGCTAGGTGATACCATCTTTCCTTTTTGTTAAATCAGGAGTTTCTACTTGGCCATCAGAGACTTCTTCAGCTCCTACTCTATATTTGTATCTTCCTCCTCTCACAGTGAAAATCATGGTACTCAACATCATTAGTAAGTCCAATCGTCTTTATCTCACAATATACCCAAAAAAGGTTTCCCGAATTATGACATTGGTACCTCTCTCAGTGAATTTATAGTAAAGTTCAAAGTTTTCTTCACAATCTTTGTCTTCTTAGACTACCTCCCCTCCTGTTAAGGTGGGGTTTTTCAACCTTGGCACTATTGACGTTTTGGGCTGTATCATTTTTTATTATGGGGACCTGCCCTGTGCACCACGGAATATTTAGCATCCACCCTGGTCTCTATACCAGATGCTGGGAACCCCTTCCCTAGCTGTGGACATTAAAATATCTGAACATAGTCTGCTTTCCCCCAGGGGACAAAGCTCCCTCAGTTGAGAACCAATCCATTAAGAGAATATATACATCCTGACTACTATTTTTAAAAGCTGCTTGAATTATTTGATTTTTTATGCTGTTGTATCTCCTATTGAAAAAAAAAAAAACTGTGTGATATTTTAAAAAAAGATACACTCAATAAAGTCTCATTCTCATCCCTATTGCTTCCAACTCTATTTGAGTTCACCATGTCTTTGTAACAATTTCATGCGTTTTTAGCTTATCTTTCTTACACAAAACCGAGATAGTATATGTTCTCTTTGGACTTTATTGTCTCTACTTAAAAATCTATCCTGTCAATCACTTCAAAACAGTTCGTAGAAATTTTCCTCATGTTTTTACAACTGCCTGTGTGACTGTTCCATAGTTTCTTGTACTGTCTCTTAGGAATAGGTATTAGTTCTTTTTGATATTTTGCTAATACAGATGATTCTACAGAGAATAATTGTGTAGGTTGTTTTCAATTTGTGAAGGTGTGTACCTATGAGGTAAATTCCTTGAAATGGGATTGTTGAATGCATCTGGAGCTTTGGAAGATATTGCTAAATTCTCTTCTATTTGGTTTGCACCATTTTGCATTCCTACCAGCAAGATCTGAGAGAGTGTGTTATCAAGCTGTTTGCACCAATTTGATAAATGAAAGGTACTTCAACATACAGTTAGTACAGTTTTGACTTGCATTTATTTTTTGAATGAATGAAATTGAACATCACATATGTTTATGTCCTTTTATATCTTATTTTTAGTGTGTTGGCTGTCTGTACATCTTTTGCTTATTTTTTCATTAGATTTTGGTTATTTCTTCCCAGACAATATTAGGGATAGTCATATATTGGGTAGGTTAGATTTTTATCTATGATATATGTTTCATATATTTTTGCAGATGATTTTTTTCTTTTAATTTTACATAATGCTTTTTCTATGCCAACTTATTTTTAAATTTTTAAAAAATTATGTATGTTATCAATATATTTTTTCATATCTGGGTTTCTTCCTTACACTGGATTTTAAAGACACTCATCTTTGTTTCCTTCTGCTACTTGAGTGATTTCATGCTTTACAATGAAATCTCTAATATATTTGAGGTTTATTCTGACATATGTATCTAGCTTTATCTTTTTCCAAATAGGGTTACATTTTCTGTAATACCTTTATAAAGAATCTTTCTTTTCCCTATTGTTTTGCAGTTCTACCTTTATCACATATTTGGGTCTATTTTTCTGTTTAATTTTTCTTAGCTTATCTCTCTATTAGAGTACTATACTTTTATTTTATTTTATTTTATTTATTTATTTATTTGACAGGCAGATTAGACAGTGAGAGAGAGAGAGAGAGACAGAGAGAAAGGTCTTCCTTTGCCGCTGGTTCACCCTCCAATGGCTGCCGTGGCCGGTGTATCGTGCTGATCCAAAGCCAGGAGCCAGGTGCTTCTCCTGGTCTCCCATGCGGGTGCAGGGCCCAAGCATTTGGGCCATCCTCCACTGCTCTCCCGGGCCACAGCAGAGAGCTGGCCTGGAAGAGGGGCAACCGGGACAGAATCCGGTGCCCTGACCGGGACTAGAACCTGGTGTGCCAGTGCTGAAGGTGGAGGATTAGCCTATTGAGCCACGGCACCGGCCAGAGTACTATACTTTTTAATTCTAGAGGCTTGATAATATACTTTTATATATGGTAGAGTTAATTTCCCCCTAATTTTATTTTTGAAGGAGCTTCCTAGCTATTCTTCCATATTTGTTTTTATATGAATTTGTGATTCAACTTGACTAATTCCAGTAAAGATGTATTGGCATTTTTTTGGTGTTGCATTACATTGTATATTAACTTGGGGAGCAGTGATTCATCTCTACAATGTTGAGTAGTCATATATAAGAGAAGGAGGAATCAATGTGTTTGTAGTTTACTTCAGTGCCTTTCAGGAGTTTTTTGAAACTTTACATTTTTTCTCATCTAAATTTCATATGTTTTGTCTTGAGTTTGTTCTTAATTATTTTGTGTTTTTTTAGCCTCTGGCAAGGAAATTGCGTTTCCTAATTGGTTATGGTGTGTGTATTTGAATGTTATTTGTTTTTATATTTTAATTTTGTATCCTTATATCTTACTGAATTATTTTATTTTTTTGCATTTTATTACTGAATAGCTAAAGTTTCTCAGGGATTCCACTATATCATCTACAAATAAAGATGATTAAATTATTACTTTATTATTTTTATGTCTGTCTAGAATCCCCTTCTGACCTTTTGCACTTCCCAACACTGCCCTGCCTGATAATGTGATGCGCAAGATATCTTTCTCTTATTTTTCCTTAATGTGGCGGAATGCATACAAATACATACAAATGCATACACTACAGGTTTTTCAGCCCCCTAGGCATAATTATAGAGACACCTAGAACGGAGAAGATGTCACCTGTTCTGATGGAAGGTGTCACCTTCACCTCTGTCCCTCGTCCTCTACTTCATTCTCATATACACACCTGGACTCTAGCCCTGACTCTACTTTATCTTTCCACCTTGCTATCATATCAACTTGCCAATTCGTGCAGTTTTCACTTCAGCTGCTATCTTTCCTTTTTTTCCTTTATCCAATCCCTGGTCTGCTTGGATACAGAGGCCACTAAGCGTTTTTTGATTTGGAGACCTCTGCAGGGCCTTCGCCACTTCAGAGCCTCACGTGGGGTTGGCTCAGGCCTCTGCTGTGACTGCATTTCTGTTTAGCTTCTCCGTGTGCACAGGGCTGATAAAAAAAGTTGTTTCTGAGGGTGTTCCTCAGGAAGCTTCCTGCATCTGAGTCTCAAGTGTGCTCCCTGGAGAATCCTACCTTTGGCGTCCCCTTCCGTGCCTACTGCTGCCAATCTGCTGAGGGCCCCATTATTGCTTAGCAAAAGCTTTGTACGTGGTCTCTCTGCTCACTGGCTCACCTTCTGTCATCAGTTTACATAAGTGTCGGCGAATTATTTGCCCCAGAGTATAGCTGTAATCATGCTACTCTGAAAGCTTGGTGACTCCCCAGTCTGTTTAATTAGTTTTCTAACTCCTTATTGTGACCTTAAAGGCCCTCCCTCATTTGTCCCCCACTATTTGCATCTCTCACCCTCCACTCCAGTATTAAGTATTCTATGTTGCATTGAAACTTGGCTACTTGCTACCCTTCAAATCATCTGCAGAGCAAGGTTTTACCTAATAATCTTTGTGTCACTTGAAGCAACAGGCATTGTTTTTAATAGTGGATTTTAAGAAATCATTAATAAATTCAACAGGAATCTGTTCTCTTTGTATAAACAACAACAAAATAAACTCAATTGAATGTGAGTTACCAATTTCGTTGCCATTTGTGTGAATACCTTTAATTTTCCCAGCTTCTCAAGTTTGGAGCAGATGTTTTATGTGTAGGGCAATAGTAAGGTTTTTGATGAAATCATATTTATAATCTTCCCCAGTGCAATGTTTGTTGGAAGACGGTCTATGAGGATTCCATAAAAACATATCTGAAACTAAGGATGAAATGTGCTTCCACAGGGTAATGGCCACGTCCTGTGAGGCGTGGGACTGCCAGGAATTCCTGAGGGTGAAGAGAGTCATGGGACCATGTAATCAGAGGAGGGGCCATCAAATCCATGGAGCAACTCAAAACACAGCTGTGGGGCAAGAATCTGGAACCAACCACAGTCTTTTTCTTTCTTTTTCTCTCCTAGAATAGAGGTGATATTAGTTTTACCTTCCTTATTCTATACAGTAAACTTCATCCTTATCAATAGATGGCTTTTCTTTTTGCATTGACCTTAGCCTCATTTTGTTAAGTAACATCCTTTCATTGGTGAAATGTGAATAGTGATAGTGCTGTTTTGAAAAGCACTCTTGATTGATATTTGATATTGCCCAGAACATTCCAATTAGAGACAGTGAAAATAGGGCACTAAATAAAAATAAGCCTTTGGTGTTAAAAATAATATTTATATAGGCAGTTGTGGAGAAAGAGATAAGTTGAAAAAGATATCATATACCTCAAGAGATTTTAAAAACTGTATCCATCTGTTTATGTCATCCTATTACTCGGAGTAATAGCTACGAATAGTATAATACTAGAAATGTGACCCATTTTGGGGTATAAAGGTGGTGTTTTTAACAAGCAGAGTGTGGTTATGGTTGGATGGAACAGTGAAAGGTTGTGTTTATGTAGAATCTTTCATTGAAATAACTTAGAGTGTTTCATAAACATTACCTCATGAATTCTTCCAATATCGTTAGGAGGTGAATGGAATTAGTGTCCTCATTTAACTAATGGAAAAATTGGAAAAGAGAGGACTTGAGTTTTATATGTACTGGTGGATGGTCTATGTGACCATACAATGTGACCTACCAACACTTTTGATCTTGATGTTATAACTATATTTGCATAAGCCATCAACCCTGGTCTGATTTCATTGTCATTTTTTTTCAGACTATAAAAATGTTACTCCATAGAAACTGTTATAGTCTATATTATGAAACATTCATAATATACTGTATCATTCTTTAGAATTCTATCAAACTTCTATGCTAGTAATCCTATAAGGGCTCTGTTTTACTCCATTTAATTGTTTATTTGGAAGTTGCGTGTCAGTTCCTCTAACTACCAGGATTATAACTACAATTGCAAATTTGAACCAACACTAGCCCTAGACCAGTAATAGCTGTTAGAAATCCCACAAACCTTGTTTTGTAGAATTTTAGCACTAGTTCAATTACCCAAACAATATGTAGAGCAAAGCAAGTAATAACAGGACCCCCTATATAAGTGAAAAAAGATAACTGACCAAGGAGAGAGAGTTCTGAAAAAGCAGGCTGCCAATGCTGATGAGACTACATGAGGGCGTTTGAGTATTTTCAGAAAAACAGAAGGTCATTTGAACAACAGCAGTTATTTAATCTTTTTTCTAGTTCTTTGTCACAGTATTTTGGGGAATGTTCTCTTGCCTAATTCTGAGACTAATAATAAAATGGTGGTGGTAAATATGCAATGTTAATTTGTTATGCTGATAATTTTTAGTGAGATTCAATTAGAATTATGTTATAATCTGTGTATGTATGACTTGAGACACTTGTGACTCTATTTTAACGGCAAATAACAGAAATGGTTAAAAAAAAAAGCAGCCCCTGAAGAAATAGACATCGTAGAATAAAGACATCCTTATTCCTCCAAAGGGGAATGAATTGTCTTTCATCCAATATATGTATAGGCTTAGCCAATCAGGGAGTGAGATATATGCAGGCCCTCTGACAATTGTCAGGAGGTCTTGACATTGCTGTTGCTGATATGTTGACAGGAACACCTGGTGATAGGAGCAGAGGTGAGTGTTACTAGAGAGAAAGGCACGGAGGCCTCCCGGGAGTGGCACAGGACTGGCAGAGATTAGAGGAAAGAATGCCATCCAGTGTCCCATTAATTGGTTCTTGGTAAGTTCCAGGATCTGAATTTTTTGGACTCTACTTGGCATGGAATAAAGACAAAAATGGGTTCAGTTTGGCCACCTCCTTTATGTCCGTACATAAACATACTCCACAGAGAAAAACTGATCGCACCCCTTTGGCAGTCCTGCACTTGAGTCTTTAAAAGCACAGAATATTTTGGATCCAGTGTTCATTGGATCATTTGTCATTGTGCCAAATAGTTTTTGGCTCTCTGAGCACTTGAAAAACATGTTTTGGAGAGTCTGTGTAACATTCTGGGTGGGGTGGTTTCTAAAAGGCTCAATCTTGGACACAAAGCAGAACTGTAAGACCAGTGATCAGTGTCGATGCAACAACTTCACAGCTATGCTGAATATGCATAGTGTTAGGAATGTTCCAAACCCATGCTGGGTTGACACATCTTTTACCATATGTTGATAGGAGAGGGCTAAATAGTGTGTGTTGCACATTTTAAAAGCCAAATGAACTCAGTTTCTGCGAGTTATTTGATAATGAGAATTTACATGTATTCTTTTTTTAGCTTGTGAAAAATTATGAAATATTTCCTATGTGTAAAATGAAATCAGTATAAATGATACTAATAAAATAAGTACCCCTGTGTTTACTACTACCTAGTTTAAGAAAGAGAACTTTTCTAATCCCTGTGTTAGTCCTATGAATTGCTTTCTCACTCTCCTTCACTCCAGAGGTAACCATTCTCTTGTTTCTTCTCCTTATGCTTTTCCTAACAGTTTACACATACACACGTGCACACACATATGCACACACACTCCTAACAAAATGATGTTCATTTTATGCATATTTAAACTTTATGCTCTTACAACATCATATGACTTGTTTTGTGATGTGTTTATTTGTTCAGGATGTTATTTGTGAGTCATTCATATCCATGGAACTGATTATTTAATTGTTGGAAAGTATTCCCTTGTCCAAGTATACCACAAATTAACTATATACTCCCTTTCTGTCTGATGACCAGGTCATTCTTGTTTATGACCCTTTGGTGTTCCCAAATAAAATGGTCTCTGTGGTACCGAAAGTAGAATTGTTGTTTAGTGTGATATATACTTCTGCAACCTTGCTAGATAATCCAGATTGTTTTCTGAAATCAGTGAACCAGTTCACACCCCCACCAGCAGTGGATCATAGTTCTCATTACTATGTAGCCTCTCCAACCACTGGGTTATTACCAATGCAGTGCACATGCAATGGCATTTTATTGTTGATGTAATATTATTTTCTCTCATTACTAATAAGGTTGAGTTTCTGATTATATGTTCATGGGCCATTCATGTTTCTGCTTTGTTAAATATCTGTTTGTTTTATATGCACACAATGTTATTTAGTTGTTCACCTTTTCTCGGTATTTAGAAATTCTGTATGTATTCTGAATACAAATTCTTTTTAAAAAATTTTTGGCATAACCTAGTTTATCTATTATGCTTTGCTAAAAATCATTTATTTATTTATTTAAAAAAGAGAGAGAAAGCTCCCATCTGTCAGTTCACTCCCCAAATGCCTGAAATGGCCAGAGCTGGACGGGGGCTGAAGCTGGAAGCCAGGAACTCAATCCAGTGCTCCTACATGAGTGGCAGGAACCCGGTAGTTTGAACCATCGCCACTGCCTCCCATGGTCTGGCATGAGGAGAGGTAGTTATCAAACCCAGGCACTCCGACGGGGGGACACAGACATCTTAATCAGCATCTTCCTTGCTAGACTAAATGCCCTCCAAGAAAAATACTTTTTGGTTATGTATGTTTCAAAATCCACTTCCAGATATTTATGTTTTCAGTTTCTTTTGACATAATTTGTTACCTCTCTAGAAATTTTACCAAGGTAAACTGATTTTGTCTGCTTTGTACTGAAGGAAGTCAAATGAGATCAATTATACTTAACTCATATAAAAATCAGAATTGGCATAATATATTTGTGTTAATTATGTTATAAGGCAAAATGATGAAGAAATGTTTCATGACATTCTCCAGAGCATTCTATTGAGATGATGGTATCCAGGCTTCAATAAGTGAATTTTTTTTTATTAATCTAAATCTTGTTATCATTATAGGCATTTCCACAAAGTCTACAAAAAAATCATATAGCAATATATCTCCCTAATTCCTTCCAGCATCAAATTGCTTGGGAAAGTAGTCTAAACTTGCTCCCCTTCCTTATAATCACTTATTCCTTATCCTCAGGTGATTTGGCTTCCCCTGGTACTCACTGAGAAACTGGTCTTTCAAAGGTTGCAGTCACCTTGTAATGTACCAATTGAGTGGCCTCTTATTTGGTGTTGCTATATTTGGCAAACAAAAACAAAGAATTTGCAGTTCAACCTGGATTTTAGAAAAACAAAGGATGACTTTGGTGTGGAAGTATGTCCCAGATGTGCCAGTGGATAAGCCAGATGTTTTTCTTCATTCCTCCCTCCAAGCACATTCAGTGGAGCACCAAGCGCTATCAGTGTCTCAAGCATTTATAGTTATAATTCCCCTGTAGTGACTGTAATGCTGGAGTGAAACAGAGATCTGAAAATTGTGGTATTTAGTTTGTGTGATACTTTTATAGAACATTAGCTTACGATTACATTTTTTTCTAATCAAATTCATTTCTGCCAGTCCCTGTTGGCCTGAGAGTTCCTCCTCTGTCTGCTACATTTGTCCAAGGCAGTGTGACTGGGGAAAAGATACCAGCTGATTTAAATTACTCTCGTGGGCATGGCTCTAAGAGAAGCTAACTCTGAGAAAAGAGGCGGCCAGATTCTGGGGACAAACCTTGGAACTGGGCCTAGAATTAGTCTTCCTGTGTCATATGACCTCCCCATTTTCTTCTTTCTCCTTCCCTAATCCTCCTTCATACCCTCTTAGTCTTCCCCAGCTGCTCTTATCCTCTGGAAGGAAATGTAAGAACCTAATAAATACAGCATTCATTTTGTTCAGCTCAGCAGACATGGTTCACGTAGAACAATAAATTATAAATGCATTATAGAGTGGGAAGTATCACTATGTTCCTAAATCTGTATATATGAAATACATGAAACTTGTATACCTTAAATAAAATAATATATGTATGCATTAGTAAAATAAATTGGTAATATATTCCTTCTCCAAATTTTACCTTGATAATCTCTCTTTGAGCACATATGTATACTTGAGATTTTAAGAGTCACTTGTCCGGGCCAGTACTGTGGCATAGCCGATTAAGCTGCTACCTGCAGAGCTGGCATCCCATATGGCTACTGGTTCAAGTCCCAGCTGCTCAACTTCTGATCCAGCTCTCTGCTAAGGTGCCTGGGAAAGCAGTGGAAGATGGTCTGAGAGCTTGGATCCCTGCACCCAAGTGGAAGACCTGGATGAAGCTCTTGGCTCCTGGCTTCAGCCTGGCTCAGCCCTGGCTGTTGTGGCCATTTGGGGAGTGACAGTTGATGGAAGATCTCTCTCTCTCTGTCGCTGCCTCTCTCTCTGGAAGCTACCTGTCAAATAAATAAATCTTTTTTTTTTTTTTGAAGAGAGATTTGTGTAAATAAATCTCAATAAAGAGATATTTAAAAAGTGGGAGTCTTGGGGCTGGCACTGTGGCATCGCAGGTAAAGCCTCTGCATGTAGTGCAGGCATCCCATGTGGGCGTCAGTTCAGGTCCCAGCTGCTCCACTTCAGATCCAGCTCTCTGCTATGGCCTACGAAAGCAGTAGAAGATGGCCCAAGTTCTTAGGCCCCTGCTCCCGTGTGGGAGATCCAGAAGAAGCTCCTGGCTCCTGGCTTCAAATTGGCCCAGCTCTGGTGGCCATTTGGGGAGTGAACCAACAGATGAAAGACTTCTCTCTCTCTGCCTTTGCCTCTCTCTAGCTCAGCCTTTCAAATAAATAAATAAATCTTAAAAAGAAAAAAAAAAGCAAGGATCTAACAGTGGTTAACCAACTAAGCAAAGGAAGATCATCTTTCAATGATGGGTCTTTCTTTTGTGTGAAAAATTAGAAGACTGGTCCCCTGCAAGAGTTGAGTTTAAGAATCAAATGAATGAAGCTTTTGCTCCCAAGACCGCAGATCCATATTCTTGTGGATCCCAGCTTGGACGGGTGGAAACTGATGAAGTTAAGCAACTTGCCTAAAGGGAGTCATTGACCAGAAATGGGAAAAATCTCCGGCTTGTGCTGTAACTAGACTGTGTTGACAGAAGTCAGGCTCCTCCGACTGTTCTGTGAGTGTAATGTTAGCATAATGTTAGCAAACAGTAAAGCAACATCTGCTGCAGACGCTGCCAGGGAAATCAGGCTTTAAAAACCACAACATGACCTGGGAAAGAGGAGGTAAATCGGAGAAAGATGAGCCCTCTGGTCGCTAACGTTTTTATTAGAAACCTAGCAGCAATGAATGTTCACCCTCTGGGAGTTACTCAGTGAACATCTGAGGCAGCACAGGTTTTTCCTGCACAAAACCTGTCGGTTCCCTGCCTCTCCATACGCTGGTTTTCCTGTCATTTGACATGGACACAGCTTTACTGAGAATGTGGGAGGAAAGAGAAGGTACTGTGTTATATATGGAGGAAAGGGTTGTTGAAGTAGAGTCTGAAATAAAAAGTAAGCATAGACTCAAGAGTGTGGTTTAAAGTGTGTTCCCTTGCAATTTTTCTGTGAAAAAGTAAGCATGTCATCTAGATCATTGCTGGAATATTGAATTGCTTCTATTGGCTTTTCACAGTTTGGATAAACTATATAGCCTAACCCAAATGCTCATTGTGAAAACACGTATGAGCGATCCTTTTTCATCCAGAGCACGGGACCCAGAAGCTCCGTTCTGGCCACAAGAAGGTGTCCCTGGGAACATGACATCAGATCACTGGACGGCAGTGCTGTTTCAATGTGCCACCCAGGAGCTGGGGTTTTATTTTGCTTCACATTCCTCACAAGGCCTCACTGTGAAGCTTTTAGACAAGAGGTGATCTGGGGACAGCATTGTGTTCATAAACGTTTTAAAGATGTGGAGTTTCCCATACTTTGGCCTCGTTAGTCACTCCTGTGTTTTATACTACAAAAAGTCTCATGTATACAACAAACTCGTTAACACTTAGCATGTTCTTATGGATATGCACTTGTGTGTGAGTGTGTTTGTTTTGTTTCAAAAGTATATCTAGACAAGTAATTTATTTTTTTTTTAAGATTTATTTTATTTATTTGAAAGACAGAGTTACTGAGAGAGGTAGAGACAGAGAGAAACGTCTTCCATCTGCTGGTTCACTCCCCAGATGGCCCCAACGGTTGGAACTGCGCCGATCTGAAGTCAGGAGCCAGGAGCTTCTTCCGGGTCTTCCAAGCAGGCACAAGGGCCCAAGGACTTGGGTTATCTTCTTCTGCTTTCCCAGGTCAACAGCAGAGAGCTGGATCGGAAGAGGAACAGCCAGGACTTGAACCTGCGTCCATATGGAATGCCAGCACTGCAGGCCAGGGCTTTAACCTGCTGCACCACAGTGCCAGCCCCGACAAATAATTTCAATTTCATCAGTTATTTATAAATTTGGATGTAAGACTATGGCCAGATTCCTTTGAGAACCTACTTTTCAGATCCAGAGGGAAAAAGAACTAGATTTAAACTCTAAGAAGACAACAAGAGTTAATTGTGTAAATGCAGTTTGCTAAATTTCTTTATTGTCAACAACTTGCTACTCAAAAGGAAAGTTCTGTGGAAACTGTCAGTTCTTTCAGGCCGTCCATACAATAGTGCACTAATAGAATTGATGTGACTGTTAAAAGTGTCTATTTACAACTCAGAAAAAGTTATCTAGTGCCTTAACCTAACTCTATAAAATGTTTGCGCTTGAATCTAAAAGAATCAGACACTTGTTTTCTCTAGGAATTAAAGATAGTATTAGAGGAGTGGGTCCCAACTACTCATCCCCCAGTCACTCTTTGATTCTTTTATTTGGCATAATTTTATTTAATGCCTGCTCCAAGCTGTGTGCTGGTTTACATAGTGACATGGAATATCGTGTAAGTTGGACATGTCCTTCTTTTAGGAGCCTATATTTTAGTGAGGAGACAGAACAGTAAACAATTAGTGGACAAACAGAAGGTGATTCCTAGTAGTGATGAGTGGCATGAAGATGGGTGTGTGTGTCAGGGAAATCCTCTGAGGAAGTAATGTTGGAGTTGCTCTCTGAAAGGGAAAAATAAACAGGTCCTTGAGGGCCTTATGTGTATGTGTTGGGGAGAGGGGTCATGCATGCTTCCGGTGCTGGAAATGAAGCTAGACCTAAGCAATGGGGAACCGGCAGAGGGCATTCAATCCAGAGGGGCAAAGACTCAGCTTTATAACCATGGTAGGAGTTTGAAGTTCTGTAATCAAAAGCCATCAGAAAGTTTGAAGTAGTTTGCGGGCCTGATTTATGTTTTGAAAAATCACTCTGATCACCGTGTGGAGAAAGCGTTGTGAAGGACAGGACTGGAATCAAGGGCTCTAGACAAGAGTCTGTTGAGGCTTGCACCAGGGTAGAGGAGACGGATGGCAGGGGAATGGGTTCTGAAGGGAAATGGGTTTTGAAGGATGTTGGCTTAAGGGAAAAAGCAGAAGCTCAGAGATGGCTCAGAGATGACACAAGCGCCGTAGGAAGTTGTGAAAAGCTGGTGGTGATGGGCTGGGCAAGGACCCAGTGTTCTGTTGGTTATGTTGTATTTGAGATGTTGACGAGACACCCTGGTTGAGCTTAGTGATCAGGCAGAGAAAGCAGGGCTATTTGTTGGTCAATTAATCAGTATCAGGGCATTAAGAAAGCCAGTAGAGCTCCAAAAGAAGTAAAACGTGTGTTTCCCAAAGCTTGGAAAGCCTCTGAGTCAGGATTCCTAAGTCAGCTTCCTCCTGGGCCTTATCTTTCACAATCCACTCCTGTCCCCCACCCCTCCCCCACCGCAAGAGGGACGAGTGTCTGGGGCCAAAGAATTAAGGACAGCTTGGAAATATTTGTGGACTCCCCTACACAAACACAATTTTAGCACAACATCCCCAGCCACCCCTTCCAGTGCTGTCCTCCACCAGCCTGGTTTTCTCCGATGCACTATGAACTACATTCCAGTGCCCAGGGAAGCAGGAAGAGAGCTGGTTGTACTAGTGTTGCGCATGCATTCCACCCATCCTTCCAGGAGAACAGGCTACATGTTTATAACAAACCAGTAGAACTTTGGGTGGGAAATGTTTTTTTCCTCTGTTATCAGAACATAGCCAGACTTAAAGAAGACTGGTTATCTGTTAGTCATTTGGTATTCTAAACACGTGGGTGTGGAGTCCCCACCTGCCTGTGGCTTGCCTGAATTATAACAACGTTTGTCCTAAATAGGTTCCCTGAATGCCAGAGAGATTATGTTTTTTGGTATTCAACACAAGTCCAGTACTTAGGCCAGAACATTACTACTATGGGAAAGTCATAAAGGACAGAACTACTGACTTGGCTTCTAAGATCTTAACAAGAATGAAGCTAAGTGAGTGCTTTACAAATGAATGATACAAAACAAACACAGAGTGAGTTTGATCCTTTAAATGGTCCTTTAGAGAAACAATCCACAACATTTTAAAAATCCTTTTAAAAACATTATAGGAATAGTTTTGGTTTCAATGGCTTTTTGATTGATATTTATCATTTTCCATCAAAATTCATTTCTCACTATGGGGAAAAAATATCACCAGATTTAGAGAGCCATAGATTTATGTCAAATCCAACCTCTGTTACATTCTGGGTTTATGACCTTGGAAAGTCTTTCTTTAACTTCTCATTTACTCCTCTAAAAAATGAGAAAATTATAATAGCCTCTAGAAATATACACTTCCTGAATCCGGTCACTCTGCTTCTAGGAATTATCTGAATGACTATAGAAGGCCAGAAGGACTTCTCTATGACAAATACTCTTTTGCAGCACTGAAGTATTTGAGTGGTTTGAATAGTTTAGGATAGGAGAGTACTTCGAAAAGTTCATGTAAAATTGAATTGAACGAAAACTTCATTTGGGCTCAAAAGTTTTTGAAACCCATGCATAGTTTTTCATCATACCCATTTCCCATGTACATTTTGAAGAATTCTTATATACCCACATATAGAAATACCAATTAATGAATAATGATTTTGTGGAAGAAATTTAGTGACATGAAAAACTGCTCAGAATATAATATTAAATGAAAACTAATAAAGTTAAATACATAGTGATTAATATCAAGGGTGGGGAATCACAATTAGATGCTCACAGAAGAAAGACCAAAAGACAATTTTTAATAATTTTTTAATTTTTTAAAAATTTTTAATTCTTTAAATTTTTAAAATAATTTTAATAATTTTAATAGCAATGAGGTTTGAATTTTAATTTTAGTAGCAATGAGACCCCAAAGGCTTGATTTCTTTACTCTTCTACTTTCCAAAATTCCTTTAGTGACATGTATTAACTTATTAATTATTAAAAAAATTGAATGTAGGACATTAATAGCTACCACATAGATTTGTGTGAGAATTAAATTGAGATGATTGTTTTTTAAATAAAACTAAATTTAGTGCTTAGCATTTAGTTGATGTTTTCAATTATTTTTACCCAATTTAATCACTTATCGTAGACTTGGCTTAAAATGATTTTTGAGTTAAATGAGAAGCAAAAAATGTTACTGTTTAATGGGTAAGGATTTGTCACCATTCGGATATTTAAAAGAATGCCCTTGAAGCTAGGAAGGTGATTTCAGAAGAGATGTACATGAAGTGCTTTGAGCAATGGGAGTGATAATGAAATAAGCATTTAAGCTTAAGGTGACCACGAAGGAGCATTTATTTGGACCTACAAGCTTTGGTTTGTTTGTTTAAAAACCTGTCATTACTTGATAGCCACATTGGGTGCACAGAGAGATGGAACATATCTAACTCTGAAGCGAGCAATTAGTCTGTCATGATGAATGCCCACTCTTCTTCAGGCTGACGAAAAGTGTCTTGTCGGAGCCTCTGTGTCAGCCTCAGAACCCTGCGCCTGGGTCCGGCTGCCTTCTCTCTGCAGCTTTCTTCATCCTGCAGAAAGGAAGGGGAGCCTTTGTGGCTGCGGTTGACGGACAGCTCCTAGGACCCCTACCCCTATCTCTTCCTGCACTATTTATTCTTGGTGTGCTAGGCCCCTTCCCTCTGCCTAGGACAAAACACACACACACACACACACGCACGTGCGCCTCTACTTTCCCCTATCTTCTGCTATCTCCCTTCCCCCAGCTTTGTCAGGAGCTCCTCCTTTTTTCGGTAATTTTTTTTTAGCATTTCCCATAGAATCTTGCAAAGTCTAGTTTGCTTATCTCCCTCCCGCACTAGTTCCTTGTGAGATCTGCCACATTGATTCACCTCTCACAGCTTTTATTTCTCCATCTCATCTTCTCATTGGCAAATGGGAGAATAATGCCTCATTTAGAAGTTTGTTGTGGGCATTCCATTGTGTAATGGAGGTAGAGTTCCTGGCATGAACTAGGCACCCAATAATAGAAGCTATTATTATAATTAATTATGTTATTTTTTCAATTTTATATCCTCAGGGCCTGGCATAGTACCTCAAATGTGATGGGTACAAAATAAATTTATGGTGAATTAATGAATTAACTTATAAGCTTATGGAATATGACTCTAAAATAAAATAAGAATGTTGTTTAGTAGTGTTTATAGGAGACTCTGGCAACAAACCTTTCCCAGACGACCTGTCGGGGGCCCATCCTTGGGAATCATCTTTCCTTGGGAAAAGCCATTGTTACCATAGAGGTATAGAAAGGCTGTTGGTGGTTATTTCTGAGTTGATATGGCTTTATCAGAATAAGAGCAATTTTCTCCATTGATCAACGCCTCTTTAATCTACCTAGATTCTTGCCCAGAGGCCAGCCTTCCTTGGCCTTGTTAACTTGTACACTCCCTGGGTCTGACATGCAGTCCCTGGCTGCAGTAACTTGATCCAGATGAAATCAACTCCATTGCTGCCTCCGCACTCCAGTAGATGTGTCTGCTAGTTCCAATCTACTCACCTCGCTGTGTTCATAAAACCTGTTAGCTGATTTGCATTCTATCTCTTATCTTTTCCCTTCTTCCTTTTAGGAAGATGTTTGTGAATTATTTTAAGCCAGTTGAATCATTCTGAGAGTTCAGTGCTATTTTTAAGCCGTGGAGGAACAGTTGGGCAGGAATGATTTAGGGATGTGAAGCCTTTCACAGTATCCCTCAGACACTTCAGCTTACCAAGTTTCTGGTAAACCTCAGTGTGTTAAGACAGTAGAGGTTTATGGGTCACTGTTCTCAGATACCAAATTCGAAGCTGCCAGGTAGCAAAATGCCTGATAAAAGCAATGGCATGTGGTGTAGGTGAAGCCGCTTGTCTGCTGCCAGAGAGAATGCCTCCCTCTCCAGCACTTTCCCATGCACTGCTTTCCCTTGCTGCTTTCTCTGCCTGTTTTATCAGGACCTGTTTGTCTTGTTTTATCAGGACCATGGTCTCCTGTCCTTGTAGACATCTTGACTCCTACTGGCATCCTTTCCCAAAAGACTGGAGGCAGAAGGCTGACAGTTGTCCTGCAGGGTGAGCAGACCTCCCGAAGCCGTTCATAAGACAAATGCCCCCATGACTTACCATCCCACATTTTTTTTTTTGATGATTCTTTTCTGAGCCCCCAGCCCATAAACAACCTTCATTTTCCTACCAAAAAAATAAATAAATAAATAAAATTAAATTAAAAAAAAAAAACCTACCAATTCCACGAAGTCTTCCCAGATTGACGAGAACACAGATGCTTTATCTTATCTCAACTTTTCTAGACCTTTCCATTGATCGTTCCCATCTCAGTTATGCGAGGGATGCTCTGTCTCTTCTTGTTACTCATCCTTATGTGGCAATCTGTACCTTCTCGATCAACTGCGCTGTCTGATTCACCATCTGTATGTCCTTATCGGGACACTGTTTTCAATAATAAACGGAAGGATCATGTTTCTTTTCTCTTCTCTTCTTTTTTTTTAAAGGTAGTCAGTGAAGCACCAAGTAATATAATTACAAATTAATAAATACTTTTTTGTTGGTGATGAAAGGTTCTTTTGCAGTCACAGATTGTACGTTTCTGTAATCCAGGTACTGTAATTCATCAAGGAACACAGTGGAATATTGAAGCTGATGAAATTTGGAGTTACGTCTTTGTTATTAACAAACTAAAAATTTGGATATGACTTTAAACAGTTTCTTCAAATACATCCAACTTGCTACGTATCATGGGGTTAGGAGTGAAAATAAATCCACAGTTTTCATCATTGGATTATAGAGTTTGGATAAAGGCAAAAAATGTTCTAAAGTTACAAGTCAGCTTCAGACTTCAGGGAAATTATCACACTGCACATAAGGAATTGTAAACTAATCCTGTTCGCAGTTAGAGTACCCAGTGTCCATCAATCTCTCTTGCTCACTTTCTCTCTCCATCTTATCTAGATTTATGTTTATAGATAAAAGTTTTTTGCATGTGGGATACCAAGAAAATCTAATACTAAATTTTGTACATATCATTATAATCACTAATTTCACAGGGACAAAAGATGATTACAATAATATTTTTATTATTTCATTGATGCCATTCTTGGCAATAATTGATGGCCAATTGAGTTTATATTTTATTCAGACTTATCAACAAAAATAAGAAGAAGTTTAAATTAAGAACTAGATAGAAGCCAAAACCTTTTTGTTTTCTAAGTAAGGAAACAGATCCTTAAGTGATTTACTTAAGAATCAATGGCTGGGACCAGTGGCATAGAGGATGAAGCCACTGCTTGCGACAATACTTGGATCCCATATTGGTGTGCTGATTGAGTCCCAGGTACTCTGCTTCCAGTCCAGCTTCCTGCTAACGAACCAAGGAAGGCAGTGGAAAAGAGCTCAAATACTTGGGTCTCTGCCACCCATGTAAGATACCAAGATGAAGTTCCTGGCTCTTGGTTTCAGCCTGTCCCAGATCTGGTTGTTGCAGCCATTTGGGGAGTGAGTCAGCAGATGGAAAATCAATCTCTCTCTCCCTCTCTCTCTCTCCCTCCCTCCCTCCCACCCTCCCTCCCTCCCTCTCTCTCTCCCTCTCCTTCTCCCTCTCCTTCTGCTTTCTTTCTGTCATTCTGCCATTCAAATAAGTAAATCTTAAAAAAAAAAAATTCAATGGCTAATGTATTGCAAACCCAAGCTCTTGTATTCCGTCTCTCCTGCCCTTTGTGGTAAACCGCGCTGCCTCTATGAGTTCTTGGCACTGAAATAATGCAGTACTGGGAGATGTTGAGAAATTGTTCCCAAGTTTTACTTATTTTTACAGAAGTTTTCGTGTGCTTCCTTGAAGCCTACACATCTACAAAGGTACTTTTGTGGACAGAATCAGTGTGTCCCTGTGTATGCAGAACACACATTCCTGGTATGTACAGTGATGACCTATTGTAATAGAAACTTTTGTTCCAGACAGTGTTGAACCATCACACACCTGGCTGCTAGGCTTTGGTGAATAAAGATGATTAAATGTGATATCAGCAGGTTATTTGTGATGAGGAAGAACGGGGGAGGAGGAATAGATCTTCAACTTTTTGCACCTTTCACAGGCCACGATGTTCCATCAGCCACACTCTGGGCTTATTGTCTGTAAGTGGTTGCCCTGCTGTTTTCTTTCATCCTCTTATTTACACCCCCAACCCAAAGAGCTCCAGAAGTTCCTGTCTCTTGTCCAGCAGAGGAGATAATACATCTCTCTTCCTGAAAGGAATGTTTAAAAGAGAGAAAAACAGATTATAAACAGTATTTTCTTGATTTTACATCTTACTTCCTAGTTCTATTAAGAACTAGGCTGTGGAGATGGTGGGCCAGTGTTAAAACAATATCACCACCCAGTAAAGCAGAAGTCAGTCCCCTGAATCACTGTAATGGCCCTCTCCTTCTGCCATCGCTCCTGGAGGAGACCCTGGTTGTGTTCCTCAGGCACTCTGAGGCTCAGGGAACTCCCCTTTAACGGCTCCAGCGGAAATTGAAGGGAGGGTGATACTGTTCCTGTTTACCAACATCATTGTCAGGTCCTTTTCCACTTTAGGAGGGCATTCATTACTCTGAAGCACAGGTCTTCCCTTCCCAAGAGACTTTGACGTGTGCATCTCTCTTCCAAACTTATAGGAATCTTAACTTGTCATAAAATCATATGAATGAGTTGTGGTAAGTTTTTGGCAGGCTCTAGAAAAGAAAAATGGTTTCATTTAAACATGAGTCACTAACTGCTTCCTTGACACAATTAACTGAAGGCAGCCCTTCTTGTTAGAATTAAGAGATTTCCTCCAAAAGCTCTCCTCCTTAACACCGACTTTCATGGTGGAGGCCTGGGCACCCTAAGCACGGAATTGTCATCACACATCGTCTTCTCTAAAACATGGGGAAAAATCCCCAAGATCCTTCTCATTATTTTCCTAAAGAGATCTTCTCATGTTTCTAGAGTGTTAATAGATTGACTAGGACATGCAGACGTCAATCTATCAAATGTGAAAGAAAGAAAACTGAAGTGGAGGGGGACCACCATGGCAGGAAGCACTGCTAGGGTAGGAGCTCAAAACGTCTACTCAGATACTACTCGGATCTTAAACAGGACTGCTGGGGGGCGCACGTGGTGACAGCGTGAGACTTAATGAAATATCAGTGAGAGCTTTGCTTTGCTGTGGAATCAGTTGCTATACAATATTGCTTCTGAGTCACATAAAGCAAAAATGCCATTATCGTCAAACAACAATTTTAAACAGGTGGATTTGATGATGTTTAAGATGCTGAAGAAAATGAAAATGCTTTCATCTCTGAGAACTTGAAGTCTAAAAGACAACATGATTGGCAAATAGAAGAAATTAATTAGAAGATTTTGCTTTTTTTTTTTTTTTTAAACCTTTGCCCTCTGTTCCAAGTTTTTGTTTGGTGATGAGGAAGGTAAAGAGGAATATGACAGTAATTTCACTACAGCTGGTTAGAAAAACAGAAAGCTGATTAGAGAAAACAAAGCTGATTGGAGAAGGGGCATGGCAAAGTTCATAAATTAAGTATATTTCCTTCAAGGCCGTGATAGTCAATTATAAGAGTGGAGTGCTTCATAAAAACTATCCATGATTTTGCTTTGCATAGTTTCAGTTACCTGTGGTTAACTGTGCCCCAAAAATATTAAATGGAAAACTCCCCAAAATAAGCAATTCAGAAGTTTTCTATTACACATTGTTCTGAGTAGTGTGATGAAAACATTTGCCGTCCCTCTTGGTCCTGCTTGGGACCTGAATCACTCCTTTGTCCAGCACATCCACTCTGTACTCTACCTGCCAGCTGGTCTCTCACTAGCCATCTCAGTTATCAGATTGACTGCAGCGATATCACAGCCTTCACAGTCAGATAGTCCTTCCTTCCTTAATAGCCTAACTCTGTGTCACAATGCCTACGTCATTCACCTCGCTTCATCTCATCACACAGACATTGCATTATCACATAACCTCATGAGAACAATTAACACAGTACAGTAAGAGAGATCACATTCACATATCGTTTTTATAGTATGTTGCTATAATCATTCTAGTGTTACTAATCTCCTGTTGTGCCTAATTTGTAAGTTTTGCTTTATCATAGGTATATATTAATAGGAACAATCATAGTATTTATAGAGATCTGTAATATCTGATGTTGCAAGCACACATTGAGGATCTTGGAACATGTCCCTCATGGATAAGTGGGGCTACTGTATCAGGATTTCAGATGTTAACACATTCTGAATTTCCTATTAGGAAAAATCATAGGGATCGTTGAGCTGGATTGCTTCTTTCAAATGGGAGCTTATGATCTTTTAATCTTCATATGGGATGCCTTTTACACTGAATGAAGTCCAAAGAGCAGAATAAAGCCGCAAGTCATTATAATCCATAAAATAAAGATGAACACACAATGAGGGGTGGCTTTTAAAGACTACTTGAGAGAATTACACTTTATTTATTATTTTACTAGGTTAAACATGCACGTGATGCATCGTTTTCCGAAAGCACACAGTGAGAAGTGAACTTCTGATGCCCTGTCCACAGCCACCTGGCCTTTCTCCGGAAGCACAGTGCTTTACAACAGCCTAGACAAGTTTAGTGATAGCCAGTTCCATTTTCCAGATGAGGAAAATTGTGATTCCAGGAGATCTGTAAGGTTTGTTCGGTCAGGTGGGTTGTTCTTTGTAGAACCAGTGTTCCCGGCGGGCACTGACAGCCTCCAGCTGCTCTCTCTCCACCACGCAGTGGGGCTCAACCAACTTACAGGGCTTCTCTGGCACCAGCTAGAGTGAGCTAGTGTGGGTGCAAATTGGTTTTCCTGTTTTGATATCATGCTCCAAAATAGCTTGTAATGAGCCAAAAATACTTCAGTATTGTGCTAGCCGTCACCAGAGTTCCAACAAAACCTTCAGCGTACAAATGCGGATGAATGCAGGCTCCTGGTTCTTCGTGACCTCCTCAAAACCCCTGCACACCTGACAGCAGGTTCACTGGGCACCACAGTTCTTAAATACTCTCAGTAGGAAAGCTAGGCTTGTTCCTGCAGTAAAATGTCAAGAAAGGAGGGGATTCAGGGCAGACTTGCTAGAAGAGTCTGGCAATGGTTCTTCACTGTTCTATCTGCAAACTTTTTGTTATCCTTTCCCCATACTCCCAAATGTACCCCATTTCATCCTCTGTCAGTGACAACCACAGGACATCTGAGGTTGTCAGTGATCCAGCAGTTTCCCATTGGATTTCACTTGCTAGTACATTCTTAACTGTGCACATCTTGATTTGGTTTTATATGGCTCGGTCTCTTTCAAGCCCTCTGAAAATTTGACTATGATAGACGTGCAGCATTCATTTTAGAATCCCTTTTAAAATAAGGATCGTCCATAGTTTCCGAAGCATTACACAGGAAGACACGTTGCCCTTCGTTTGTATTACCACGTCATTTTTTGGATGTCATTAATAATTGGTCTGCATCATCCATATGCTACCACCCCCAACTCTCCAAGGCCGATAATTTCAGCATTATTTTTAGTCCGTCTACATAGTTCTAAAAATGCCCAAAGAGAGGAGGAGTGTTCTTTTAAAGCACATTCTTTCTGAGCATGAGCTTATCGTCCATCAGTGTTCACAAAGAATGAAGTATTCTGCCATTTATCCTTGATCCTGAAACACTGAAACATTTCTCATAGCTCTGTAGGCACCTAAGAATCAAAGTCCATAAATATCAATGTAGGTGGGGTGTACTTTTTTCCCTTGTATTAAAAGCACAGCAACATGTCTGACCTAGATTAGTATTATTCAGCATTAGAACGCATAGGTTTTTAAATTGCTTTCCAACTGTATTAAAGTTTACCGAGATATACTATTAAATATTTTCTTTTATGAATCATGTAATAAAGAATATTCTTGGGAGTGATATTCCTTATTTGCAATATTAAAAGATAAATTATGGAGTAGACATTTGGCCTAGCAATTAAAACACTCATGACCCACATCAAAGTACCTAGAGTTGATTTCCAGCTCTGGCTCCTGACTCCAGCTTCCTGCCAGTGCAGATCTGGGGGGCAGTGGGTGATAGCTTAAGTAACTGGGTCCCTATCACCCACATGGGAAAGTCAGACTGAGTTCTCAGCTCCTGGCTTTGGTTTGGCCCAACCCCAGCTGTTGAGGGCATTTGGGGAATGAACGAGCTCATGGGAGCTCTCTTTGTCTGTCTGTCTCTCTCTCTCTGTTTCTCTCTAAGGTGAAATTTTACTTTATTTGTTTTAAGACTTATTTATTTATTTTTAAAATCAGAGTTACAGAGGCGGAGGGAGAGAGACAGAAAGAGAGGGAGAGAGAGATCTTATATCCACTGGTTCACTTCTCAGATGGCTGTTAACAGCTAATGCTGGGCTGGACTGAAGCCTGGAACCAAGAGCTTCATCTGGGTCTCCCACGTGAGTACATGGCAGGGGCCCAAGCAGTTGGGCCATCTTCCACTGCTTTTCCTAGCCATTAGCAAGGAGGTAGATGGGAAGTGGAGCAGCTGGGACATAAACTAGTGTCCATATGGGATGCCGGCATCACAGGTGGAGGTTTTTACCTGCTGCTCCACAATGCTGGCCCCAAGGTTTATTTTTTTAAAGAGAAATTCTGTGTGGCACCTCAGTCCCTCCTATCCTGGCTCAGGAAACATGCACAAAGGTAACAAGGGATTTGGCACAGAAACTTGGGACTGTGGTACATTGGCAGTTGAGGCTGAGTAACACTGGAGACACTGCTGTGTGCTCGCATGGGAGTGGAGTTCTCTAGGTGGGAAGAGACTGCCGTTCCCTTTGGAGCCAGGCGAATGACTGCAGCATGAAAGCTCAGGTGTCTGCTCACAAAACAGAGCATTTCCAAGGATGTTCTGGAAGGAAGTTCACACCTGCTGTTATGGACAGAATGTTTGCATCACTCTCAAATTCAAAGGTAGAAGCCCTGGCCGACAATGTGATCGTATTCAGAGGCAGGGCCTTTGGGAAGTGGTTAGATGAAGTATAAGGGTGAGACCCTCATGGTAGGTTTATCTTGTATAGGAAAAGGAAGAGAAATTAGTCTTCTCTTTCTCCACTATGTGCTTATTCAAGGAGGTGACCCTCTGCAAGCCAAAAAAGGACCCCTAGTGGGGAACTGGATTGGCAGCTACCTTGATCTTGAACTTCCAGCCTCTAGAACGGTGAGAAAAACATTCCTATCCTTTAAGCAACCTGGATTATGTATGGAATTTTGTTATGGCAGCCCAAGCTGACTAAAACACCTGCATATTCTAATGCTGTTTAGCCACTGACATTTTGACTTGTCATTTTAGCCTTTGACCCAGTGTTGCTGTTTGTTTTAAAGTGGAACATTTCTTGCTTATGACAAAGCTCTTTTGTTGTTGACAAAAAAATCCTCTGTGTTCCACTCACTCACCTCTGCATGCCCCAAGCCCTGGCTACCATTGGTCTTTTCACTATCTTAACAGTTTCACCTTTTCAGAACATCGTATAGTTGGAATCATACAGTATATAGCAACGATATTTTTGTCTTTTACCTAGTAATATGCATTTGAGTTTCCTCCATATCTTTTCATAACTTGATAGTTCATTTCTCCCAGTGCTGAATAGTATTTCATTATTTGGATTTACCAGAGATTACTTATCCATTCAGCCACTGAAAGACATCTTGGTTGTCTCCAAGTCTTGGCAACTATCAGTACAGTTTCTGTCAACATCTGTGTGCGGCTTTTTATGTGGGAATTACTTAGTTCTTAGAGAATGAATCAGAGGTGCTTTTACCAAGTCACCCTCATCACACTCCAGAAATGTTGTCATTTTAGTCATTCACTCAGCTCTTGTAGGGGCTGGGTTCTGAGTAAGGCACTGAAGATGGCGAGAGGAAAAGTCCCCACCTTCACAGAGCTAAGATTCCAGTGGAGAAGCACGGACACATGAGACGAAATGATGTGGTTCTAAGACAATGTTAGTACTTAAATGCTGTGAATAATTATCAGAAAATGTAATCAAGGAAACTAAATACCCCTGGTTAGGGAAAGCCATTGCCTGTCTTTGAATGTGAAAATGTTTTGGTCAGTGAAACTATTCCACCTAAAAGGGTGGATACATGTCGTTATACAGTTGTCCAGACCCATTGAATGTACAACACCAAGTGTGAACTATGGATTTTGGGTGATCACGATGTGTCAATGTAGGTTTATCAATCATAACAAATGTGCCATTCTGGAGAGGGATGTTGGTAATAGAGGAGGTTTGCATGCCTGAGGGCAGGGGATATATACTAAATCTCTTTATTTTCCTCTCAGTTTTTGCTGTGAACATAGCATTGCTGTAAAAATAGTCTTTAAAAAGTAAGGAATTCTTTGGATGATGTTTTTCCCAAAGTAACTTTTCCACCTTCCCCTGTATTCCTTCTCTAGATGGCATTATATTCACTTCTTTGATCTGCCTTAAATGGATCTCTCTAAATTGACTAGTAACAAGAAGACTTAAGTCAGCAAAAGGGACATCCCAGAACTCTGAAGAAGTTTACGGACAAAATTGGGAGTTGCCTGGCCAGATTTGTAATCACAAACAAATTATAATTTATACCAAATATTCTCTTCAGAACCAAGAAGAAATCTAGCACAGACCCAGGAAACTGTAGTCTCTGACTTTTCTCTGTTTAGCACACTATAAAGCTGGGATTGCTGAACATTTTACATGTAGGAAAATGGAGAGAAAGATTTCCTGAATAATCAACTACAAGTCCTAACTAATTACCTGGCATTAGGTGGCAGATTTACATATCGATATGGGGAAACTGTGGGTGGAGTACATATAGCTTTTTGTAAAATATTTGCTAAAATTCGACTTTTGGTGAGATATTCCAGTAATTGTCTCACTGGGAAGGGAGTATGATCAGTCACAGTTGCAGAGCCAAATTAAAAACAGGACATGAAGGGGATTGTAAATAGACAATTTTACTATGGAGAAATGTAAGGGAAACAATGTTCAAGCCCTTCAGTTAACCAAATTCTTTAAATAATTTTTGGTTTAGGATAAAATGTACAGCACACTCTCCAAGTTTGTGAATGGCACAAAACTATTATGGGTTGGGAAGCAAGCCAACAATAGAGGTTAATGTAAGAAGTTTACAGAACTGTATGGGGATAAAAATGACAACTAGGACATTTAAAAAGTTTTAGATATCAGCAAAAAGTAATACTTAGTGAGTTTACCATGTTCTAAGCACCTGGTATTTAATATTTTTCTTATATTCATAGCACTGTATGAAGTTGATATTATTATTATCCTTATTTTATTAAGGCTAGAGCTGACATAGTGAGATGTTAAACCCATCCAAGTTCACACACAAATAGTAAATGGTAGAGCTAGATTTAGACCTGGGGAGGCTGATTCAGAACTTGGTGTTGTTCCACTCCCCTGTCATCGAATACCTAGAAGATGAAGGGAATAGAAACCAAGACAGTAAGTAAGGATCTGAATGTGACGTGGAGTTGGAGACTTCTGTTAGAAATGAGAGTGGTCATTTTGAGGAAGTGATGGAGACTGAGAATATGGTTTCCTAGAACTTTAGAGGAAGAATATATAGTGAGAGTGATTGCTCCACTGACATTTTTAGAAAAGCAACTATTCCTTCAACCTAATGTGACCAAAGCAGCCTTTACTGAGGCACTTTGGCATACGGGTGTAGGCTCAACTTTGTTGTTCATTAGCTGTGTTGCTTTGACAGGTCATTTAGTTCAGCTCAAAGAATGTGTGTCGAGAATCTGTTATGGACTTAGTATGTTTGAGAGCCTTCCGGAGAGTCAAAGTCATGTCACTTCTCTAGACTTCGATTTCTTCATCTGGGCCAAATATTTTGATTCAGATGATTTTTTAATGTCCCTCTCAATTCCCTTGGCCTCAGTGTTTCACGTAGGGTTCTTAACACAGACTCCATGGAACTCTTGTCAGGTGATCTGTTAGCTGTAGGTAGGGAAAACCTACACCTTCAGGTTTTCTGACTTCTAACTTAAGTTTGGCCCTTTGTTTATGAATGTAGGCCAAAAATCCTACTTTCAATAGTATTGTGACGGTTTTCTTTTTTTGTCAATGATGGAAATCACAGGTATTCTCATATAAATGTGTAATCCATGAAGGATATTATATAATAAACTAGTAAATATGATTCTATCACAAAAAAGTGACTAAGGATCTGGAGCATTGTTCAATAAGGAAAGTCTTCCAGGAAAATAGAATGAAACAAAACTGATGTATCACTCTGTTTTCTGTTACTATAACAAAATACTGGAGGAAGGCTGAATTTATAAATAAAAAAGGTTTATTTAGCTCTTAGTTTTGAAGGCTCAAAGTCCAAGATGAGATAGCATCATTGGTTTGCCCCTTGGTGAAACCCTAAGAGCAGATGACATCACAACGGTAGGAGGAAATCATATATCCTGGGATGAATGTTTGGTACATTAGTTAGGATACTTTGGTATGCCCACACCCCATGTCAGAGTTTCTAATGTGTCTTGGCTCTTAATTTGGATCTAGCTTTCTGCTAATGCATACCCTCAGAGGCAACAAGTGATTGCTCTAGTAGTTGGGTTCCTGCCACCCATGTAGAAGACTTGAATTGAGTCTTGGGTTTTTGGTTTCAGTCTGGCCCAGCCTTGGCCATTACAGGCATTTGGAAAGTGAAGCAGAGGATGGAAGATCTTTCACCATCTGTCTCTGTCTTTGTCTCTCTGCTTTCAAATAAAATGAAAAAGGAAAAAAAAAAGATTGGACACATCTCAAATAGGAGACTAGAGGGAGCTGGGTAGGGACTGTTCTTGCTCCTTTTAGAACACTCTTGTGAGATCTAACTCATTGTCTCATGGGAACTACCTTAATCTCTTCTAAGGGCAGGGTACCCAGTGACCCAAGAACCTTTTAGTAGGTCCCACCTCTCAAGGGTCCAACCACTTCTCAGTCACATTGAGGACCAAACATCTAATATAATAACACTTAAGGGACAAAGTACATCCAACCATTGCAACTGAGCACCAGGAAGTTATTGAAAAATCAAACTGAAACTTGTCCTTTTGGTTTATAAATAGGATGCATGTTTAATTACATTATTTTTGGGGAATTCTGGTCAAATTCATTTGCGAACCAACCAATAGAAAGAGGTTGTTAATAAAAGGATTGAACTGCTAAATTCATGTGTTGAGATATTGAACTACACCTTAGAAAAATGTACAAATTTTACATGTTAATCAAAAGACTTTTTTTAAAGGGCAGCCTGGGTGAAAATCAAATTGGAGACTTTATTTTAGAAATAAAGATTGAGAATTAATATCTATGAGCTCATAACTGGCATTACTAAAGTGGATATGAAAATTATTCATGAAATATCTGGAAAAGTAAATTTAGAATACTAAAAGAGATAGCGCTGAAATCATTTAGTAATATACACATGCCATTATTACCGTGGGAACTAGTATGGGCAGTGTTTAACAAATTATTGGAAATAATTATAAACAACTCCTGAAGATAGGGATGGAGCCAACCCACAAAAGCAATGCCAAGGACAGTAGTCTTGAGCTTTATCCAGTAAACCATTTCTAAAAAAGGAGAGAAAGCATTTGTAGAGGAGTGTGACTTTGAAGTTGGACCTAGGTTCAAATTCCGGCTCTACAGTTCACTGAATAGTTACTTAATCCCTCTGAGCTGCAGTCTTGTCGCCTGCCGAATGCAAATAGCCATACTTCACTGGACCACTGGGCCTGGCACCTGATTGGCACTCAAAGCATGTTGACTGTTGTTATAGTTAAGATGACCCCAGGTATGTCTGCCTGATGCGCTCAGAAAAAGCCTTTCTTTTCCATTGGGTTGGAGGATGTTGAGAATTTCAATTGTGTTTTACCCTGAGCTGCACTTCTCAGGCTTTAACTCTGAACTGTGTTCATCTCTATCTACATGCACGACGAGAAATTGCTGTGACCTCTTTTAATCTTCAGAAAACACAGACTTTGTTGGCAGCTTACCTCTGAGTCCTTGATGATCTTTTTAAATAGCTTACAATTATCTACTGCTCTGGGGATATCTCTTTTGAATTTTGTGTTTTGGTTGTGTGGTTTGTTTCTGATGACCCTTTTATGTCTACTGTGAGGTGAGAAGGGCAGCGGGTGTTTGCCATTCTGCTGAGAGGGGGCTCCTTTCTGCTATTTCTTATTTTCTGTATTGAGAACCCTTGAATCCGGGGACCAAACGTCGTGCAAGTTAACAGCAGGTGCACAACAAAACTTAGCTAAGCCTCCTGCAATGGAAATGCGATTCTGAATAAAACACACAGTACAATGTGTTGGTTGTGACTCACATGCTGTCCAGAACTTCAGAGTCCCTGCCCATTTTGTGTAAATCAAACATGTCAGGTGATCTGGCCACAAAAACTGACTGTGACACTGATGTGTATTTCGCTGAAATCAGGTCAGCAGTCAGAGCTGGAGAGTGACACCCTGGTGATTTTAGCTGTGTCAGTTGCCCAGAAAATTATAATTTAGGAAATTATTTCCTAAATTTCAACAATTCTCATTACTGGGCAATGTCATTTAAAAAAAAAACCTCATTTTTCTTTCCATTTGCTTACATGTAGATGACAGCAGTGAGAAAAAGTAGAAAATTGACCTGAAAGAAACAGGAAGAAAGAAATTGTCTAGAACTTTGAAATTATATATTTCTACTTCCATTATATTTATAGTTTCAAAGATATAAATAGAGAAATGATTTTAAAAAGGGAGCACCAGCCAAAAAAGAATTTACAGTAGAAAGCAGCTAGTTGACTAGAAGCTAAGATGATGAGTGTTGCTTTCTTATTTTTATAAACTGACACCTACCTGAAAGACACATTTGCAATACAACACACTCACTTATCTCCCTGGCCCCTGAACTGTTGCTTGGCCACAAGCTCTTGACAATGGCTCCTGAGATGCAATCCACTCAGAAATGCAGTCAGCATCTAGGTTTGCTTTAGATTACAAAAAAAAATCATCAACAAAGTAAATAAATTGCTGAGCATCTTAGCTAAAATTCAATTATGTTGAGAGAGACAGGATGGGACTTGAAATGTCTGTTTTAAAGTTATGAGCCTTCAGAGAGCTACCTTTACATGACTGCCCCTCTGCATCACCAGGACCAGACATGTATTCTTTTTCCTTATTCCTCACAGTTAAGAATGAAATTACAAAGGTTACCTTTTGTACTTTTTTTCCATATTTACTCTTGTCATTAAAAAAAAATAAGCGTATTTATTCATTTGTTTATTTTTACTGGGGGGATGGGCTGGAGAGGGAGAGAATGTCTCTCTTCTGCTGATTCTTTCTCCAAATGTCCATAACAGCAGGGGCTGGATCAGGCAGAAACCAGGTCTCCCACATGGGTGGCAGGGATGCAAATGCCCCTGCCATCACATGCTGCCTCCCAGGGCGAGCATTAGCAGGAACTTAGAATTGGAAGTGGAGCCAAGACTCAAAACCAAGCACTCTGATATGGGATGTGGGCGTCCCAACTGGCATTTTAACTGTGCCAAAGGTCTTGCCTCCACACCCACCCCTTATTTTCAGGCTGGTTTTGAGTTATATTTGGCATGAAGAAGAGAGGAAACAGGCTAAAAGAAATTTAGAGGTGCCAAATCCAGATTTTTGTAAATAATACAGATACTACAAGTGGTCTTCAAAAAGTTGATAGAAAATGCATATTAGGGGAAAAAGTATACATGGATTTAAGTTTTTGGCTCCATAATACACTTACCTATTAAATCCTATCTTTATATGATCTGTGTGGAAGCACCCCGTACATTACAGACAAAACTTTTGTATATTGCAGCGAATTTATAAATATCTAAGCATTTGTCTTGTTTTTATATTTATTTTAAAAAATTGATCTCAGTGTAGGAGAAGCTAAAACGGTTATGTGTCCTCCAGCAGTGAAGGAAGGCTGGAGAATGCCCCCCGCCTGCTAACCTGGGGGAGGGCTCCTGCCTGGGGACAGTGTGCTGGCCCCTGCAAACTGTGTTCAGATCCCAGTGTCCTTGCTCAGCTAAACAATCGACAAGAGATGGCTATAAGGCTAGGCTATTTTTTTCCTTTATTGTTTTTTTAATTCTGTCATTAAGGAATTCTGGATATAGATGAATTTTTCTCCAGCTCCATTCATTTCTCTCCTAGGATTTAACTAACAAGGACAAAGCACTATATGCTTTAATGGATTTCCTATTTCAACAGTGAAATATTCTTTTTTCTTACAATGAAAGGTTTTCTATGCGCCTAACAAAGTTATTCTTTGAATTCCTGATTCCTTCCCTTCCATGTTTCAAGAAGGGCCAGTTAAGCAATCCTGTTGTTTCTTCTGAAAGTAGGAAAGAAAGTGGCTTCAAGAGCTCTTATGCTGAATCATGACATAGATACTTTTTCTACACTGCCGGAAACATTTTGAATTGAGACTTGAGTCTAAGTCTTGGGAAGAAAAAAACTGGAAGAAGAATAGAGTTGAAGGAACACAACCTCTTTGGAGCAAAAAGTTCAGTCTTAAAAGTGTAGACTCATTGGAATGAATCTGAGGGTTAGGTTACAATTTGTTTATGGTAGATTTTATGATTAAACTCATTGAATAATCCTTTTGAAGTCACCAAGTAATATATACATGGGATTGAACAGGATGAAATTCTTCAGTTCTTGACTACCGCCCTCAGCCCCATATCAATCAGGATCATTGCTATCCGATTTCCTGTTCTGCAAAGGACCCTGGGAACCAATTTGCCTTTCACAAATGGGCAGGTGCAGGAGCTGGGCATTTTGGTGTCCTTAGGTACACTGGGCTAGGCAGCTTGATGTGTCCAGGGAAAGCTGCATTCCATTGAGTGAAGGGCCCAACCCAGACCATACCTGCAGAGTCTTGTGGAGCTGGAGGAGATAGAGATAAGGTACATGGAAGGGAAGGGAAGCAAGAGACGCTCCCCTACCCTCCATTCATTTCTCTCGGGACCAGTCCAGCGTCTTGTTATATTTTTCTTCCCAGCAAAGAGATATGGCACTTGACCTGATTGTCTCTTCTATGGCTCAGTAAAGGGTTCAGAGCCATTTTTTCCCTAGGGGGGATTCCTGACACCCACTGCTATTCAGTTCGGAGGATTGTCCCCTTAATGGGTTATTTGTGTCTTCTTCCTCTGGAGTGGGCCATGGCTGTTTCACGCTCTTTCCCATGGCTCCCTCCATTGACTGGGGAGTTCTCCTTTCAGACCCGACACCCTGGCAGTCTTGGAGTGTCTTTGCAGCCTCCTGTCCTGCACTTAGTATATGCACGCTTGTTAATTGAATGAGCAAACAAACTGTGGGAACCCACAGAGCTGTTCTGACTTCCTGACTGCCCTTGTGAGCTACGTTTATGTTGCACCGGATAGGAGCCCAGCGCTTCTTAAAATAGGAGATACTTTGAAGGGGTGCTGGTGCGGGGAGAGGAAAACAATGATAGAAGCCTCTCTGGTAAACAAAACTAAGGGCCTTTGGAGGGATCAACAAATAAACACAAGCTGGGAGTCTGTTTTGCTGGCAGTTGAGTTTTCTAAACTTTGAGTCTTGCCTTGCTTTGTCAGTGTGGGGCAACCACAATTCCAGTTGTGTCTGGACATATTTTTTTTCCTTCTAGTTCTGTGGTGGAGTTGAAGCCATCAAAATGCTAGTATGATCTATATCAGTAGTCTTGAAACTTTTTAACTGTGCAACCTACAAGAAATTTATCAGCCTGCATATTCTCTTTACACACAGCTATCAATTATGAGCATGCACTACCATGCTAATGTGTCATGTATGCTATGAAATATTATACACATAAATTAAAAGAGCATGCTATAGGAATATAAAAAGAAAGTCTAGAATTTTCTTCCCAAGTCTACAGGGATCCTTGTTGCTCCCGCTGTGGGTAGCACATCGCATTTTGGAAGTTGCTGCCAGGGGTGTGACTTCTCCCATCCATGACTTTATGATCTGGACAAAATCAGAGCTCCTCTCCTGTCCTGAACTCTTGGGGTGGGGATGTTAATGATGTGACCGTGGGTTGCTCATTATATTTCTCTCAGCTTTAGTTTATCTTAGCTTATGATATTGCCATGTGTATCTGACAGAAATGTACAGATTAATGGGTGATAAACCTGGCTCTAAGACTGATGTCCTTTGTTATGATATGTTACGTCTTCTGTTTTCTGGGAAAACCCTATTGCTGCATTAAATCGTGTTGGTTCTCCCATTAATATTTGGGAGTAGTACTGTCATCTTCATCTTTGAACTGCGTAATGTTGGAGGCATCATCGAGGGGACCTTTCATCTAGATGTTACGCAGTGACATAAGAGAATTGAGCCATAAAGAAAATAGGAAATGTGCCATATAATTCTGATTGCCTGCAAACACGACCTCTCTTCCTCTCCTGTAATTTTGTGTATCCTCTTCCGAGTGTCTGATGCTTGAAGGCAGGCTGTGCTCTTCTCTGGCCACTGCCCTCGGCCCCAGGCATTGCGTCCTGGTTGGGTAAGTCAGTCAGGCAGACACCATCCATCTGCCTGGTCCAGTGGTTGGGTATTTACCTGGACATGGGCTGACAAGCTGCTTGGAAAGTTTCTTTTGCATTGAAAAAGAGGCACAGCTGGTGGATATTCCCTTCCTAGCTCTGCATGTGACATGGACACTGTAGTAGCCTCCTGAGGGCCATGAAGGAAACTGGTCTACAAGGATGACCAAGGTAGAGTAGAAAGTCCCAGGTCCTGAGCTGTCAACTGAATCATTCCGGAAATCCATAACTCTGGACTCCGTGCTTTGAAAAATAAGAAATACTGTAATTCTTTAAGCCCTTTTCAGTTGCATGTTTTGTTATTTGTAGCCAAATGCATCTTAAGTGATACATTTACCAAAGCAGGGTGGAGGTGACAAAAATGAATCCAGATCTTAAAAATAGTAAGGACTTGGTTTTTATTCTCAAATAATGGCTTAAAAGAATTCACCCATCATGTTCAAGAAGGGCAGTTTGTTTTTCACTTTAGGAACTTTTGTCCCCATATACTTAGAAAGCTCTGAAAGAATACAATCATTTGGTTATAGGAGTGTTCTGCGTCCTTGCTTCCACTGAGCGTTCAACTCTGGTGACATCTTGATGGGCTTTTTCTGGGAATACATATTTACTTTTCAGTATTAAGCTTCTCATTCAGAGATATCCAGTTGCACTATAAATTTCATCTGTTGGCAAACAGTTTGCCTACAGAGGCCTGGGCCAACAGTCCCTCAAATGAGCTGGTGGTGAACTGCCTGAGTGTAGAGTCAGGTGGCTGTGTGGACTCAGAACTCCCGTGCTGTTAGTCCTAGTTCCCTTTGCTGCTGATGAGTTGGGACACTCAGAAATAACCTCGGGGGCTTATAAGTGTAATCAGTGGTTTCAAGTCACCCATAGACACCCGTAGTAAATGGAAAAGCTTTTGTCAACATCTTTAATGGTTTCAGTTGGTAAATTATTAACAGAATATATGTGGAGTCCTCAGCATTTCAAATACGTTTGCTTTCTGAACAAGAACAGTCTCTCCTGCCAACTTCCAAGGTGCAGGTGTTCTCTTTCCGGCACTCCCCACCCCCCAACCCCCCACCTTTCCCTCCCTTCCCCGATGATGTTAGGAGCCTCCTGCACTTACAGAAGGGGCTCTCCCTGCAGGGCCTGGGCCTCTTAGCTTCTGGTGTGCACTTACCCTAATCCAGGCCCTGTCATGTGAACAGTTTTGCTGTATTCCATTCCCTTTCTCCTAGAATGTGGGGGAAAGATCACAGTTTGAAAACAAATAAACAAAACTTGGATTCTTGTAAAGGCTCTGCTACTTACTAACTTATTAACCTTGGGGAAACCACATAACTTCTCTCGTCTATCAGTCAGGGGTAGACCCACTCTTTGTGTTATCTAAACCTCAGAGACCTGTCGAAATCAAGTGACATCATCCTTGGGGAGAGGCTGGGGAGCTTACGGTTCTCACCATCAGGTATTGTCCGCTGTTGGCTGTTTTGCCAACACAGGTTCATTCAAACGTTCCGATTCTAACTCAGTGGGAAGAACAAGTCCACGTGCCAGTGAGTGGAATGACCTGCATGCATGACGCATTGCTGAGAAAGAGGGTGTTGTTTTCATACTGACAAACCCAGAGAGGGGGATCCTGTTATTGTTCTTAGCCACGTTTCCTGGTTTAGGCCTGCAATCCTGGTTAATGTGTTAGAGACATTCAACATTTCAAGGGAGAAAAAGGTATGGTTCAGAGGCATAGAGGAGGGATGAGGGGGAGTGAGAGGTTATATTTTATTAAGATTTATTTTTAAGAGCATTAACTATTACATTGTTAGGATTACATCTGTGGGATGGGAGGCGCTGTTGTGAATGATAAAACAGTAAAGTATATGAACTATTATTGTCACTAACTCAATGAGTCTGGGCAAAATACAGAACTTTCCTAAAATTTCCCTAGTTCAGTAAATGGAAGTGGGAATGGTTATCTGCCCCATAGGACTTCTGGGAGTGTTAAATGAGATAACATACACTGTAACTAGCATGTGATGAGCATGCTCTGTGTGTGTGTGGGTTTCAGTGCTTTAACCCCACCCAGTGTCTGATTCAACAGGAACCACTTTTCACCAATGACTGCACTTGTTAATCACCTATAGAACATAGTACCATGCTTCAAAGCAGTGTGCTTAGCTTCTAGACAAAAACTAGAGAAAACAAGGACACAGAAAACAAGGAAGAATCCAGGTGGAAACGAAATAAACTAAGATGCCAAGTACAGATCATTATTGATGCCGAGAAGGGTTTGAGTTCCTTGAGACGTGAGACATTCACAGAAGGTACGCTTACAGGCAGTGTCTCGGAAAGTGACCGTGTTTTGAAATAGGGAAGAAATTCCAGGTGCAGAAGAACCAAGAGCAGAGGCACACTGAGGAAGGAGGAAGGAACCTATAGGGCTTCAGTGGCCAGCCCATGGGAACGGATGGGTAGCAAGGCAGGGCCAGGCCTCCTTTCCAGGAACGCTGCCATTGGCTGTGGCGCTGATAGGATCTGCTCAGGAATCATTGCTCAGGAATTCTTGCTTCTGAAGGGAGCAGCTTCAATGTGCAATGCCTGGGGGCACCCCATTATCCTGTGATACCCAGTGTGGCTGCTTCTACTTTCTGTGAAGAATTACATTTTGGTGTGTTCTGCATCAAGAAAGGTTATGAAGAAAGTAGACAGGGCAAGACTCCTGGGCAGAGGAGATCATGCCAGTTATGGACATAAGAAGAACCACACTGGTAAAGAGAAGAGATCTTTATAGAATAGGAAAGCTGCATGCTTTAAGGATGTTGAAAACTTGATGATTTCAATAGAAAAAGATGGGGTTGCTGGGAGGTTTGTGTGCGTGCAGAGTAACGTTTGGAAAACCTGAAATCATGATTTGACTGTACCTTGCTGGTTGTATGAGAGGCCCACTCAGCCTGGGGGGAGCCATGGGCATGCCACAATATTTCCTGTTTGCTTGTCAGCTTGCCTGTCATATTTTGATCTTGCTCCATCAAAGCAGTGTTGATGTGTTCAGTGATTTTTTTCCTTAGTCCTCTTCCTCATTTTCTCTTTTTTTAATTCATGGATCATGTGTCTCCAGTAATTCCTCCTCAGCCTCCCTCTAGGTGTTAATTGTGTAATTTTCTTCCTCACTTGCTGACAATTCTTTCTTATCCTATGATACTTTTAGTGTGTTCTGGAGGAGGACCCTGAATGCCCCCTGCTTCTTGTGAAGAGTTGGGGAAGCAAAACCCTGACAGATGAATTGGCTGCATCTGCAATTTAGAATTTAAATGTGGATGCTAAAAACATGGTGTTAATCTTAGAAATTGTGGTTAAATCGTAGCTATGTAAGTTTTTTTAAAGATTTATTTCTATGGGGCCTGCACTGTGGTATAGTAGGCTAAGCCTCTGCCTGTGGCACTGGCATCCCCTATGGGCACCGGTTTGTGTCCTAGCTGCTCCACTTCCCATCCAGCTCCCTGCTAATGTGCCTGGGAAATCAGCAGAAGATGGCCCAAGTGCTTGGGCTCCTTTCCCCGCATGGGAGACCTGGAAGAAGCTCCTGGCTCCCAGCTTCAGATTGGCCCAGCTCCTGCCATCACAGCCATTTGGGGAGTGAAGCAGCGGATGGAAGCACACTCTGTCTCTCCCTCTCTCTTTCTAATTCTGCGGCAGCTTAACATGCCACACAACAGCACAGTCCCCGGGATGTAAGGTTTTATGTGGTCATAAAGACAACTGATGCAAAGAGAGCCAATTGCTTTCTTTATGAAGGTGAGGAGGAAGTATGATGAGGGTGGGAGTTCTCACCAGGTAGCTCCTTGGGAGCAGGGATTGTGTCCATTACTACTTTGAGCTAGAATAGTGCTGCACACGCTTTAAGGACTCACTGAGGGCTGTGTGCATGAAGAGATGAACAAACTCCAAAAAAAAAAAAAAAAAAAAAAAAACTTCATAGACAAAATAGAAGCCTCCAGCAGAGGAGTAGACCTTCCAGAGAGTCACCATGTGGGCCTCTATTTTGACTTTGAACTGATCACAGATGTCCATAATTTGGTGTTTCCTCTGGAATAAAAACCACTATTTGCGACCTGAGATCAGCAAGTACGTGTGCCAGCATTTCTTGAAATACTATTGAGGTGGTAGCATCTTTTTGTTTCTAAAAGTTTTCCTTTATCAGATTCCTTGCCATTAATATTAGACTTATTTTTAAAAATACCTTTAGATTTTCAACTTTTAAATTTTATGTATATTGTATTTAACAAGTGAGTATTCAAATCCAAACCTAGTGACTTTCTAAGGAAATTACACATAATTTCCGAAGAACTAAGCAGACAAAATTATTGCACGGAAGAAAATCCACACTGTAACTTTGTCATAATAGTGTCCTTGAGTCTATCATTATTTTTAAGAAGAAAAGAAAGGTCTGTTTGTATTATGGTCTAAGTAAGAATGGATGGTAGAAACAGACACTTTTCTTGGCAACAATGAAGTCATATTTTGTGTCATTCAACCATTTTTCTCTTTTGTCTACAAACCAAGGATCAGAACAGAGTGAAACAAAAACTTTCAATGACTATAACAATAGCAACTACAACAAAAAACAATAACCCAGGAGTTAGGTGCCATGGTACAAAAATTAGATCAGCGAGTAAATTTTAGGAATTTCATGTGTCTTATATAATTCTAGAAAATAGATGTTTTATGTGCTGCTACCAAAGGTAAGTGGGAGAAGGAAGAAAAAAAAAGGAAAGAGAAAGCCTGTGTCATGATCAGTGTTTTTCAGGGAGCATTGTGAGCATTTGGGGTAAGGGGTAACCATGTTGTTTAAACACAATGAAGAAATTCTGATACAGACTTAAACAGGGTAGGACTCCTCTTGATTAGTTGTGTACTTTATCTCCACTTCCAAAAATTTCTAATGTTTAAAACTTTTTTGAAAGAGGATTTCTTCCTTCTACAGTTTATAAATGTCTCCAAGTGTGGGTGTATGGCAAGCCATTCCAAATTTACCCTCAGAGAAGTGTACTTCCCTTCTGACTGTTCTGGTTCTCCATTTGACTTCAGCATGAGAATCCTTAGCTTCTCTGCCTTTCAATTACCTCTGGGGTTAACCAGTTAATCTTCATGGCTTCAATGGCTGTTGATGGCCTAGTTTTTAACATCCATGTCTGACATTTCACTGCTTTTCAGCCTGATGCCTTCAGCAGGGGTAGGGAATCTGCATTTAGATCTATTTCCCTTATCTATGAAAAACATGATGAAAAATCATCTATTTCTCTTTAGTAGTAGCCGTGACACCATCATTTATTTTTCTTAATTTCAGAAATATTTGAGTGTGTATTATGCTAAGTTCTAGTGAGATGATGGTGACCAAATAAGCAGAGTCTCTGATCCCGTGGTACTTCATTGTCCAGGGGTAGAAGAAAGTTATTAGTTAATAATCACACAAATATATGCTAGTAGAGGTAATGACATGGAAAGAACTATACAGATTCCTACATGTATGCAGTATAATAGACTTCACTTAATCCCATCTCAAAAATGTCTTTATAGACTACATTTCTATTAACTCCCATATCCATCCAATCAGTAAGAACTCTTTTTTTTTTTTTTTTGGACAGGCAAAGTGGATAGTGACAGAGAGAGAGGTCTTCCATTTTGCCGTTGGTTCACCCTCCAGTGGCCGCTGCGGCCGGCTCATCGTGCTGATCCGAAGCCAGAAGCCAGGTGCTTCTCCTGGTCTCCCATGCAGGTGCAGGGCCCAAGGACTTGGGCCATCCTCCACTGCCTTCCTGGGGCATAGCAGAGAGCTGGCCTGGAAGAGGGGCAACCAGGATAGAATCCGGCACCCCGACCGGGACTAGAACCCGGTGTGCCTGCGCCACAAGGCAGAGGATTAGCCTGATAAGCCACGGCGCCGGCCCACTAAGAACTCTTGACTATTCTACTGTTACAGTTGCAGCTGTACTGGGGGCCCTCCGTATCTGACATCTGGGTTACTCCAAGTTTATAGTCACTGGATTCTGTCTATTACAGATTCTCAGAATATAGCTGCCATGTTAATAATTTTTTTAAAGATTTATGTAATCACTTGTAAGGCAAAGTGACAAATTGGCTGGTTCATTCCCCAAATGACTGCAACAACCAGGTGTGTACCAGGCTAAAGCCAGGAGCCAGCAAATCCAGCCTAGTCTGCCACATGGGTGCAGGGGTCCAAGCACTTGGACCATCTTCTACTGCTTTCTCAGGCACATTAGGAGTGAGTTGGATCAGAAACAGAGCAGTCAAGACTTAAACCAGTGTTCTAATATGGGATGCTGGTGTCACAGGTGGCAGCTTAACCCACTGTGCCATAATGTTGGTCGCTGCCACGTTAATAATCTTAAATGTTCATTTTTAACTCATCATTCCTCAATTTAAGAATCTTCAGTGATCCCCAATAGTGCATTCAATAAATTTTACCCAGATTACTTTGCCTAGATGTGTTTATTGTACTGATAGAAAATTTTATTTATTTCCTCATTTCTAACAATTTTCATGTACTTGAGAGAGAGAGATACAGAGATGCAGAGAGAGAGATCCTCCATTCACTGCTGCACTCCCCACATGCCTGCAGCAGCCAGAGCTGAGCCAGGCTGAAGCCAGGAGCCTGCAACTCCATGTCCAAGTACTTGAGCCATTACTTGCTGCTTTGCAGGGCACATATTAGCATGAAACTGGGTCACAAGAGGTGACAGGACTTGAACTCAAACACTGATATGGAATGTGGGCATCCTAAGCAGCTTTTTAACCATTGTGTCAAACACCTGCCCCAATTGTGAGGGTAGAAAATCTTTCACCAGCACCTCCTTCCATTTTACATATCCTCTTCACACTCAGAATGTTGCCTGCCTTCTCTTTGATACCCTGTACCTTCTCTATTTTGGTGATCTCCAAACTGAACACTTAGAGTGGGGGGGATGACGGTAAGAACAGAGGACGTGGAAAGAAGAGGTGAACACACTGTTAATGCTCCTTGCATTCATTTTTCTTACAAGATTTTGTTTGAACAAAGAGGTCCAAGGCAAAAATAAATAAAAATGATAAGCAACAACAAACGGAACCTTAAACCACTTGAAGATCTCAAGATTTCCATTAACATCTGTCTTGCCTTATCATGCTTCCCTCTCCACATTGGCTTTTCTCCTCTGCTTTCAAGTTCCAGAGTGGTGTAACTGTTCTAGTTGATACGCAGTTGCTTAAGCTCTTGCGTTATGGTGTACTTTTTTTTTTCTTTTTAGATCTATTCATTTATTTGAAAGGCAGAGTTACAGGGAGGCAGAGGTGGAGAGAGAGAGACAGAGAAAGAGAGAGAGAGAGAGGTCTTCCATCCTCTGGTTCACTCTCCAGGTGGCTGCAGTGGCCGGAGCTGGGCATATCCGAAGCCAGGAACCAGGATCTTCTTCCAGGTCTCCCATGTGGATGCAGGGTCCCAATGAGTTGAGCCATCTTTTACTGCTTTCCCAGGCCATAGCAGAGAGATGGATTGGAAGTGGAGCAGTGGGGACTTGAAGCGGCGCCCATATGGGATGCTGGTACTGTAGACAGCAGCTTCACCTGTTACACCACAGTGCCAGCCCCATGGTGTACTTCTAATAATAAATAGCCTCCTGATCCTTCTTTATTTACTTCTTTTGCACTCCCTTAATTTTCTTTATCTTTGCATATGTGAAAGAATAAATTTATAAGCACATCAGTGCTCCATGATTCTTTCAACTAGTGAGAATTTTCTGTTCATCAAATGTTTTGAATCTTTCCTCCAGTTGCATCAATGAAATACATAGAAATGATCCATATATTTGAAGCGTCAGTCTGTTTGGGTTTCCCTACCAGATCAGGTGAGTCCACGTAGATGTCCAGAAACTAAGGGAGGGGACTGGTGGGAAGTGAAGCAGATGTTCTCCCAGGAGCCCCTCGTTCCCCAGGATTGACTGCCTCCTGTCACACCCCTTGGAGGTGTACCCCTGCTAATCTGCAGCACAGAACTTCCCTTTTTGCATCTTCCATCTCTTAGTGCAAAATGGTCTACTTTGTTGAGCTGGAGTAATGTGAGTTTAATGAGATCACAAATATTGTTAGCACTTATTATTCAAACCTGTTCTTGAATTATAACAGGACACTGATTTAGCCCAAATTCCCAACTGGAAACAAAGAACAAAGAAAACAAGTCCCTGCAGTGGTTTCTCCACTGAGCCTAAAAAACCACATCTGATAAGCTATGTAATTTGCTATAGCAATTTGTGCCAAAAATAAAGGCACACTTCTGCAGAGTCGCACATTTCTAAGAAAAACCGAACTCCGCCCCATGCTAATCCAGTTCGTTTTCTTTCTTTTTTGAACTTGATGTTTATGGATAGAAAATACCAGCTTGCCTGTTAGGTCCCGTCCGGACCATTGATGCCCCTTAGCCAAGCGGCTTATCTATTTTTCTTCGGTCACCCCAAGCCTCTCTCATTGTCAGGGTGAGACCTGAAGGTTGAGCAAAAGCAACAGCAGTGGTCTGTTTTACAACACCCCCAAAACACGATGGCTTTAACAGCATCGCAGATGCTTGCCCTGGTTAAAGGAAGAGAGGCACAGAATCTTCGAAGTCATCAATTTTAATGAGTACTGCAACTATTCCAGTAAACTAGATTCCTTTATTTTTGTTTGCCCGACAAAGAAACTTGATACATCTAAGACGTTTATTTCTTTTTAGTTCAGCACCAGGACAGGAACTTGCTTTTTCACCACCCAATGTCAAGCCCCCACTGGTGATAAAAATTCCTGTGCAGTCTTTTGGAGGGGAAGAATAAAGGAGGCTAGCAGGGGCGGGGCAGGGGCGGGAGGGGGGTGGGGGGACCAAAACAACAACCACGCAAATGCAAAGTTCTGAAAAATTGGGGCTTTCTTTGGCTCAGAGGTCAAACATGAATTGTTAGAGTTGTTTTTATTTTTTTTTTTTCAAAGTTGGAGTTTGCAAGTGTATCTCATAAGCTTAGGTGGTTTTGTGGAAGTTACAAAAGAAGTAAGAAATTTCATTTGTATTTTTAAAGACCAGGAATACTCATCAGTGTGTGTGTGTGTGTGTGTAAGTGTAAGAGAGAGAGAGCGAGAACCAGAAACAGATGAAAATTTAACCACTTTACAACTTAAAATGAATTGAAATTTTTGGAAGTCATGTTTCTGAGCACTCTGGGGCCGTCCCAGTAGAAGCAGTCACTTCTAAGCCTTGTAGTGAGATGAACAAAGAGATAAGTAGCTTGAGATGTTTGTGTGTCAGAGAAAACAACCTCCTAACCTTTGCTTCTTGTCTTTTCCATCTTTGTTCAAATTCATTGAATTCTTATTCCAGATCTGAAGGCAACAGGCTGGAATTTGTTTTTTAACTCTCCAGACACAAATTTTAGAATCATTAAAGTTGTAAGTTTTTGAACCATTCACTAAATTACCCTCCTTGTTAGGAAGGGATTCATAGCTTAGGACAAAGTTGTGCCATCTTTTAGGAATTTTTCGATCAAAAAAATTTATTTAAGTGAAAGGGAAGCGATAACAACAACAAAACCAACCCAGAAAAAAATTCTGCAAATGACAAGGTGCTGACAAGGCATCTATCGTAGTGGCTCTAGAAACTCCAAATTTTAAAGTGCCATAACAATATGGTTATTAATGATGATTGACTGGGTTTTCAGAGCTGAGATATTTCAGGTTGCTAAGTTGGAGTTGAGTGCAAAAACAGGGGTGCTGAAATGGCTTCAGGGGCTCCTCGCTTTGTTCCTTCATTGATTTCTAAGTAAAATGTGAGCACAAATTGATGATTTTCATTTTGAATTAGTTTGGCCTCTGTCATGGAGGACTTTCCATCTTTTCCTGACTGTCAGTGTCTAATTCATCTTCATCAAGTCCCCAGCAGGAAGATTCAGATCTTATTACTCTTCATTTTACTGTTTTATTGTTTACAGGAAATTGGGACACAAAGAAAAATAGAGTAATTTACTCAAGTTTTTAGTAGACATACCCAGTGGGAGAAGGTACATCTCCATTCCTAGACCTGCACAAGCAGAAACTTCTGAATTGTGGCATTGCAACACATGAGACATTTGGGACTATAATCCGATTCTCCCTTGAAATGCTTTGTTTGTTTACTCTTTTGCTTCTGTTTCTTTCATATTTCTGAAAAATATTAGCTCTTGGTCTGGTAAATGTCACACCTTGTACCTGAGGTCTTTATGAACCAAGAAAAACTCTCTTATAGCTGGGAAAAGTAAGGCTAAAGATAAACACGCACACAATTGGCAATAACCATATTAGATTTCAGTAAGATCAACTGTTACTGAGAAAGTCTTACATTTTCAGTCACTGTAAAGACTGGGAAAAATGACAAGTATAGTTTTTAGAAGTTATAAGTAGGGGCTGGCGCTGTGGCATAGCAGGTAAAGCTGATGCCTGCAGTGCAGGCAGCCCATATGGGCACCAGTTCGAGTCCTGGCTACTCCACTTCCGATCCAGCTCTCTGCTATAGCCTGGGAAAGCAGCATAAAATAGCCCAAGTTCTTGGAGCCCTGCATAGGAGACCTAGAAGACACTCCTGGCTCCTGGCTTCAGACTTCACAGCTCCAGCCTTCTTGGGAGTGAACCAGCAGATGGAAGACCTCTCTCTCTCTCTCTCTCTCTCTCTGCTTCTGCCTCTCTGTAACTCTGCCTTTCAAATAAATAAAATAAATCTTTAAAAAAAAAAGTATACGTAAAATGTGCTTTAGAAACATCACAAGAATATTGTACTATTTAGGTAAGTCCCAAAGCTCAAGTTAGAGGACTCTTTAAGGTCACAGGAAAAAAAAAATCAACATCCACAAAACCTATCATTTTCTGAGCAAAAAATCTTCTTTCCACCCCCTGAAACTGCTTAGCTCTCAACCGCTGCTTTTAACAGCTAGAATTGCTGCATCCTCTCTGAGGACTCACTCATTCCTGCAGTCCTATGGGAAGACCTCAGTTTGTCCTTAAAACAGCACAAAAATGGAAAAAGGAAGAGTTTAAGCAACTGTCAACCAGGAAACTTTTTGTTTGTTTATTTTAAAAAAAGGAAGACTCAGTAACCTAGCCAAGAAATTTTTGTCTGAGTTACAGACTGTCATTCTTTTATCATCGCTCCTCTTCTTTCTTCTTTCTGAATCCCGCGTTTTCACAGAGGGTAGATCATCTTTGGCATGATCCTTATTGGCTTGCCTTAGCTTTTAGTCTCTTGGGATCCTGCTAGCCCCATAAACTTTCAATCCTAAATCCAAGGCTGGCGTACCCAGGAAAGGAAAAAGCAAATTGAACAATAAAATGCAGGCTGGAGCTTCTGTTGTGACTCAAGTACAGAAAATGTTTTTAATTGCCAACAGCACATCAAGTGCCATTGATCACCAAGAACTTACTATTTCCCATTGAGGTCCCCAACCATTTTCCCCAACTCCATTACTATCCAGGAATTGACAAGCCTTTCAAAGGTCATACTCTGATTGGATCTTCACCTAGGGATGAGCATTTTGAACATTCCCTCATAAAACTTTAATGTGAAGAAAAGTAGCACATTTTCTTTAACACAGAGAAAGCAATATTTTTTCTTCCTTTCTTTTCTTTTCATTCGCCCTCTTGCCTCTCTTCCTTTCCTTGGCAACTCTTCTGCTGTGTCAGCTCTTCTATGCACGATCAGTTTGCTGTGATCTATGGAAGACTTCCCCCCCTCAGGAATTTTAAGCCTTGTGTTAAGTCTTTTCATTTTGTTTTATTTTGTTGGGTCCAGGCTATAGATTTTTGTTTTGACAAAAGCCTAAGAGGCTTATGTTATAGCCGAAAATTTTTTATTCTTGGAACTTCGTGGGTCAGTTAGACCATTTTAGGAAGAACTTTTATAGTGAACTGCCAGGAACACTTTACTAGTGTATCTCTGAAACATTCAGTATTAAGGGTTCACAAAATCAGTTGACAGGAAGTTTTCTTTCTTCATCTGACATTCCTAATGTAGTACATAAATGATTGAAAGACTATAAATTCAGTTGTTGGTAATTCTAGGAGTAAACAGAATAATGGATTTGGGTGATCCAAGCAAATATTCATCACAAGAAATTCATTGTTAATTTCCTATGCAGGAGAGAAATCCCTTGAAAAGGTTAGGTTGAGCAACAGGAGCTCCAAGCCCACTCGCTGGTCCTGGGGGAATATCACAGCTTGTGCTTGCTGCAACTAGAATATTTAGGATGAAAGAAGTACTGTTAAATTTTATTCTTTTCTGTGTTGGGATCAACAACTTTAATCTTGCAGAACATTGCAATTCTGTGTGCCGCAGTCAAGTCAGGTGCTAACGGGGAACATAATTGTGCTTACTGAGAGCTGTCTGTGGACCAGGCTCCTGAGATATTCTCCCCACAGTACTTCAGGACAAGCATCCTTATCCCCATTTCCCAGATGAAACAGAGGCTCAGAGGCATTAGGCAGCTTAACCAATGTATAAAATCTAACACGTAGCCAATCTACGAAGCTCTATGTGACTCGAAATCCATGCTGTTTTCTATTATAGCCCATTACCTCCAATGAGTATATAGCCTAATTTGACACTACTTCCTACCTATACAGCTACGTTTCACAGAGAATGCCTTCTTTTCCAATGATTTGCCTACAAGAGGTGTGGACAGTCATTGTCTTTGGCTAGCCTGTCTCCAGGAGTTTTGAGGAAGTATACAGTGTCTTCTCCCCACTGTGTTACCCAAGGGAAATGGCAAGCTAAGGGAGCTCACTCCCTAATCCCAGCAAATGACAAAGTATATTTGAAGTGGGGGGAATATCAAGTGTCTATTGGCATTGTTAAAGCAGGTATAGTAAAAGAAACACAAATCAGTCGGAATTTCTCCATGATCTTTAGTTTGTGTTCCCCTCCTCCCACTATCCCCTACCCCCATCACTGCAGAACCTTGAGAGTTAACTTCAGCTGGGAAGAGTTTCAGGGAGGGATGGAGTAGCTGTGACACTGTGTGCAATTGTAAAATAGGAAGACTGCTTTTCTGGGATGGCTGCTTCCAGTTCAGGACTGTTTGTGCTACGGAAATTTTTCTTCCTTCAGGCACCCCAGGTCTCACACACTCTCCATTTTCCACTCAACACGACCTGCTCTGGTGAGCTATCGCTTGGAAAAGGATCTGCTTGATTACATTATCACTTGCAGTCATGACCCTAATGGTGGAATGTCAAGAATTAAAGTAGGTCAGTAAGGATGAAATGTCAGAACATCAGAACGGCAGAGGTTTCTTCACACCGTTCCATGTACAGAACACAGACCATCCCCCATTTATGGATCAGTGTGTAAGGCTGGTGCTGCATACGGATGGTAGAAGCCTAATGCAGACAGCCAGAGGTGCCTGCTCAGAGTTTGCCTCTGGAAAGGAACCAAGTTTCTTTTGCTGGTACTTGATCTCTGGCCTTTTCCATGTCACTCTACTACAACTCTTGACATAGAGGCTGGCAGGGGGACTGCATGTGGGCGCATTTTCTTTTCTGTGACTAGGTTCTCGCCTTTTATAAGAAGGCCAAAATTATTCTAATCATTGTCTCTTGGTCAAAGTTATTTTCTATGGACAAAAGAGTGGTTATAAATCGAATAGCCTAGGAAATGCAGCACATAAAAAGTAGTCTACTGTTTGGCAGTACCACCAGTGGAATCAAATGAAGTTTTGCTAAAACTATTGCCAAATCTATTGTGGGGAACTATTTGGATGGCCAGAGTTTTCCTAACTGAGTTGGGAAGTGTCCTATGCTGTCTATTTGTTTACTTATAGCGCATAGTCACCCAGGGCAGTATTTCCAATTGAAAGCATAGTCATGGTCTAGGAGAGCATTTTCTGGGAAGAGGTTTCTTCCCAGTTCTGAAGCATTACTAGTTTATCTAGAGAAGGAAGAAATACTCAAAGTTGCAATCTCTGACAGGGCAAGTAGATGCCATTTATTTTCTACCTGAGAGGATGGCCAGCGAGGTTTGTGGTCTTTGCGACTGTTCTTTCTCCCAAAGCAGAAGGTTTTAGTGCTTAAGGAGCACTTTCTTTATGAGGCTGCTTCTAAAAGTTCTTGGGAAGTGGAATTCAAAAGTACGTTGATTTTGGTGCAAAAAATGTTAATGTCCACACACAGGATTTTCATAATATGCATTTGCCATGAACTTCTTGGAGACATCTCATATCCACACTGTTAGGAAGTTGCTCTGTAGAACAAAAGCAGACAGTAAGCCAGATGAAAACGCAGAGAGGAAGAGAAGGAGAAGGAAAACTCACGTCCAAAGTAGGTGTGATGAACCAAGGACCTTCCTCCACTGATAGAAATGAGATATAGCAATGATTTTTTTTCTTTTTAAAATTTGTGCTCTTGTATTAGAGTAGTGTTCTCTGGTAGTTTTATGATTCTTTCTCTAAGTCTGCCTGTCTTTACTAGACTATGATCTATGTGAAGATGAGCATCTTCTTTATTTTTGCACCCCTGTCATCAAGTATGGTGCTTGTTGTAGAACACATTGCCAACACCTGGTTGTTGAGTGACTGATGTTATTTTCACATCTTAGAGTTTAAGTTTAAAAAGATCACTTTCTGGAAATAAGATGCTACTTTTAGTTGTCGCAGAGAATTTAGGAAGTAGTGGGATGAATAACTTTACTTGAGAAATGCTAGATATTAACTAGTCAAAGAGATGTTATCCTTTCACATTGCAAATTCACTGACTCTGAAACATGAATAAGGTGAAGTTAACCAAAGAGGGTATACCCTGAGGCAAGGAAGATCATACAAGTTAGAAGACTAACAGAAACCTGGGTTCCAGAAAGATGTGTTGTTTGGAGGGCCTGCTTCATGGAAGTGCAAACCTGTGCACTCACATAGACTCCTGCATTCAGAGGGCTGTGAACTTGATTTAATGCTGGGATGCTGCTGTCTTGCAATTCTTGAAATTCTTAATATTTTTTTTTTATCAAGAGACCCCATGTTTTCATTTTGCATTGGACCTGAAAATTAAGTAGCTATCCCTGACTACTAGTAAGGAGAGCTGTAAGGGTCAAGATCAGAAACCACACCCAGAAAGTATCTGAGAAGAAGGAAGCATTGGTTATAAATAGAACTAATCTTACCTGGATGGTGAGTGGCCTGCAGGCTCTGCTGATAATGGTGAGAGATGGGACTACTGGTCAGAGAAGGACAGGCATCCAGGGAAAGAGTCTTCAGGGAAGAATCAAGCAAGGCCCTTTTCCCTCTGGGATAAGAAAGGTTGGAACATGGACAGGAGGGAGGGTAGGGTGGATAGTGATACTTCCCACCCTACTCCCTCCTGCCCATACTTCAACTTTTCTTCCTTCTCCCTCTCCATTCCCACTTTTAATTTTTATAAAGATCTACTTTCAGTTTACTTAATGATCATAAAGTTAACTCTACACTAAGTAGAAGAGTTCAACAAATACTTGAAGGAAAAAAAAATCATTCCTCAACAGAAGAGACAAGGGCTGTAAACAATCATCTAATCTCAAAATGTCCATTTCATGCAAATACAATATATTTTAGGTTCTCTATTAGTTACCACAGATCTGGGAAAAACACATGATATCTGTCTTTTTGGAACTGGTTTATTTCACTAAGTATAATGGTTTCCAGTTGCATCCATTTTGTTGCAAAAGACAAGATTTTGTTTTTTCCCCATTTTTTTTTACAACTAAGTAGTATTCCATGGTGTATATATGCAATAATTTCTTTATCCATACAATAATTTCTTTATCCAGTCAACAGCTGATGGACATCTGGGTTGAGTCCGTATCTTAGCTGCTATTAATTGGGTTGTAGTGAACATAGGGGTACAGATAACTAAGTTAAAAAATACCCAGGCGTATAGAGTGGAAATAAAGGTGCACCAAGGCTGTGAAGTGACTCTGTGGTTGTTGCTGAGAGTAACTTGGAGGCCTGTGACATAGCTGGGGATGAGCAAGGGAACATGGGGCTTCATGGAGGGTTTAGAAGATCCTTCTATTGGAGGGAGATTCCAGACACTCTCAGGAAGAGGTATTTACCCAGTCTCCAAGAGACTCTAAGAGTCTCTAAGCATGCAAATGACTAACTGTGTGTCTCAAATAGAAACACGACCTATTCTGTGATGTGTACCTCTTTGCTGGCTGGGTGAAGGGAGCCATGTGTAGACCTGGAATGATCAGCGGTCTGCATGCTGCTTTCATGGACAAAGGATATGATACGCCTGTGGAGGTGATAGAGAGTCTGCTGAGACTTGCCAAAGTCACTGACCCCCAACACCACTCCAGTTGTTCATGTGGAAGTGATTTTTCTCATAGAGAATCTTCAGTACCTCTCTAGGGCCAGGGAAGAGAAAGGACAGGAGACAGGCATAGGTGTTTGTCTCTGCTTCTACTTTATGGTCCCAACTGTGAGAGAGAAAGGAGAATGGAGGATGAAAACTGCTTCCATAGAAGGAGTTCAAAGGACAGAATTCATCTACTTGTCATGACAAAAATGTCAGGGCTATGTATCTCTAAAAATGGAAAGGACACCAAATCAAAGTAGGAACATACGGATGAAGGAGGGAGACAAATAGGCACGGTGAGCATGACAGAGGATTCATAGAATGGAGGCGGTTCCCCATCATTGTCATTCTTTCATTCACCAAATAACAGAGATGTACACTGAGAATAATATTTATGACCTTAGGAAACCATATATGTCAACCCAGAGTAGAGGGTGTGTGACAAAATGAACTCAAAAGTTTTTAAGCAAAAAGCCATTAGACAGGTTGTTTCCACAAATTGTTATTGGTCTGCAACATGAAAATACATGTTGAAAACTTTTACAGCAATTTTTTTTATCACTGTGACATATTTGTTTTATTGTACAAAATTAAAACTGATCTCTCACCACAGATACTTTGAAAAATACTGTCCTTGTTCTTGATGAAATAGAATTTAAAGTTACTACCCTTTGTTGTGCAAATGTCTACAGTTTCTTAGGAAGAGGAACTCTAAAAAGAAGATGAAGGAGATAATTTGAGTTTATATTTGTGCATTATTCAAATAGGATACATGATGTAAATCATCAAAAAGTAGTGTGGTTAGGCTAGAAGCCCTCGTGATGAGAAAAGAGGGTGCACACTTTTTACTGAACACCTCTTGCATGTGAGGCAACATAATTTAGATTGTCTTATTCAATGTTTACCATGCAGGTAAGGGACACTCTGATTTTTGTGGAAGATGGGCCTTCGTCATGACCTATGAGATATGTCCGCATCCGAATCTTCAGATTCGGATAAGTGATTAACTTATAGATCTTGAGAAGGGGCGCTTATCCTATATGATCCCTAAATGCAATCACCTGTATCCTCACATGATAGGCACAGTGAGGAGAAGATACAGAGAGAAGAGACAATGTGTCCATAGGAGCAGAGGTTGGAGTGATGCAGCCATAAGCCAAGGGATGTCTGGAGCCATCAGAAGCCAGCAAACGCAAGGCACAAGTCTCCTCTGGAGCTGCTGGACAAAGAGTGGCCCTGCCAACTCTCCTGTCAGACTTCTGGCCTCCAGAACAGTGAGAGAAGAAATTTCTGCTGTTGTAGCAACTCAATGTGTGGTCATTTGGTACAGGAGTCCTGGAGAACTAAACAGTGACTGAAGGTAACTTCTGGGACAGGAAAGAAATCTGAAATTTAATCTTAGATGTAACTGCACAAGCTTTCTGCCATGATGCATCCCAGAGCAAGATAGCTACACTTCATTCTGCTTGCATCAAATGATTAGAAACATTGCAGGGTGAGGGAGAGCACAGAAAAGTAAAGCAGTGTTTGGTGTGGTCTACTAGACCAGCTTTGTCCCCTGGTTCCTCTTCTCACTTTGCTTGTCTTCTCTAAGTCTTAGTTTCCTCAATTATAACTAAGTGTCATACACCAAATTAACAAGGTCATTGTAAGGACTGAGTAGGAGGCCATATGTCTAAATGGTTGTGCCCATTGTAGAGCACTATTCAAATGCTAATCTCTGAGATTTTTTTCCCTCTGGAAGAGACTGATGAGATGCTATTAGTGTTCACCTTTATACGCAGGGTCTACCTCATATTCAGCAGCAAGGATGGCCTGGGGTGGCCCACCTTTTTGCCACAGCAAATAGCAAGGCCAGCATACTCCTCACTAGCTGTGCAGCCGGAACAACAGGTGCCTACGGCAACAACAAGAAGCTCCTGAACCTGTTGAGCAATTTCTCTTTGAAAGAGAACCTCAGCAGCTACCATGCCAAAACAAAATAGTTGGTTTTGGCAGATTTTTTTTTTTTCAGTATTCAGATGGACAATGCTAAATAACTCTATTCAGCAGGCCAGTTCATTTTAACTTGTTTACTTATACCCTGCCTTGTTCCAGAAAGGATTTAAGGTGGATTACCCATTAATACCACACAAGATAAAATAAAGTGAAAAATAAGTGGGTGAGGAAAGTAGGACAACTGGAAAATGAGACTCAGAAAAATAAATGAAGGCAGGAGAGGGGTAGACTCATTGTGTTCCGTGAAGGCTTGTATACTTACCAGGACTGGCTTAGAGAGCATCTCTGGGCTTTCTTGCTGTTAATGCAAAGAGGACTTTAAGTCAAGGTCCCCAACAACATCCTCTGTAGGAAGTAATTTCTGTCTGCCCAGAGCACCAGCTATGGGAGATGGAGACCTCAAAGATCTTGACACTGAGCATGGCACTCATTTTAGTCTGGATTTAAAAAAAAAATTAGTGGAGGATGAATGAAATTTCTGTCTTTGAGAAACATAACTTCCTGACGTATGGTCTCATATACTAGCCATAAAATTTATATTTACAGAACTGATGGCTAACTAGCTGCACAAGATGATTCACCATAAATCAGTTAAGCCAAGGGAAATGTCTACCAAAAGGGATGGCCTTGGTTTCAGAACCACTCATCTGTTGTCCTTTTTGGCACTAATTAGGACAAGCTTGATCTGTAGCCACCCTGTTCATGGCAATTAACTCAGTGGCTCCTTATAAGAGACTGCGTGTTTTTGTGTTCACTAGAACAAAAGGAAATGCATGCAGTTCATATGGCAGTGCCATTAAATTATTAAGATTCAAATTAAAGGGAAAAAGAATGGGGAGGGCACATGTCCCTTGGTGTGTTCCACTGAAATCCTGCCCTGAACACTAACTCACTTAGCCTTCTGGGTATGGATTTTTTGCATCCAGTTCATTGTGGAGGAGTCCTTAACATGGTTGCAGTGATAAAAATAAAAATGTTGACGAGGGAGGGCTATATTAAATTATTTTATTGTGATGAGGAGGAAGAAGTAAAGGAAGCCCTCAAACCCTTTCAACTTGAGTGACCATCCTGTGCTTTGTATAGGGGCTAAGAAACTTTTCTGCAAAGGGCCAGGTAATGAATACTTAGGTTCACTTGCCTATGTGCTCCCTACTGTAACTGTTTAACTCCACCAGGTAAACGAAAATGTCCATGCATAGGCCATTATAAGCTAATGGGTGTAGTTGCATTCTTTTTTTTTTTCTTTTTTGAACAGGCTTAACTCACTTTATTTTTCTTGTGTACAAACCTATGTAGTAGCCACAGCGCAAGCCTTGTCTACTGCACAGACACTCTGATGTGAGTCTGTACAAGATGGTCCATGAATTCCTGATAGGCAGACTTTGTGAATGCAGTCTTTTCGAAGGTGGCCTTGGTGAAGTTGCCCAGGGTGGCAGTGCACCCCCTGGCTAAGGTATAGCAGTCATCAGTGCCAGCTTTCATCAGCAGCTTCTTGGGGGCAGGAGTGGAGGCAATGCCAGTGACTCTGGGAGCAGGAATGAGGCACACCAGCACAGAACCATGGCATTGAATCACCTTGCTATGCACCTTGTGTAGTTTGCTGATCTTGTGCACCTAGTAGCCTCTCCTCATGGGCACAGTGGAGATGTTGGCAAGGATGATGGCCCCTAGGATGGTGGTGGCTACCTCTTTGGAGCACTTTACACCCAGGCTGACATGGCCATTGTAGTCCTTGATGGCAACAAATGTCTTGAACCTGGCCTGCTGGCCACCTGGTGTCTGCTTCTGCACTGTCATCATCTTCAAAACCTTGTCCTTGAGGGCTGCCCCCAGCAAAAAGTCAATGATCTCTGAATCCTTGATGGGCAGGGAGAAGAGACAGATCTTCTTCAGGGACTTGATCTTCGTGTCCCTAACCAGGCAGCCTAGCATGGTGACAGGAAGCCACTTCTTGTCCATGGCCTCTGATTCCAGGGTCCACAGGGTCTCTGGGTCCTCTGCCATACCAGCCTCATCTAGTGTTCTCTTCGAGAAGAAGAAGGTAGCTGCATTCTAACAAAAATCTTCTTTACAAAAACACGTGGCAAGAGAATTTGGCTCATTTGGTGTAGTTCCCTGACTCCTACTCTACGCTGTAGCACTGTGCTCTTTTTAGGTTCTTGCTTAAAATCTTCAGTATATCCAAAACTGTTTTCTAAGATAAATTTTGGCTTGGAAGCTTCACCTCCCTGAGGATGATGGGAAAGCCCCCTCTTTAGACAAAATGATCTTAATTTTGAAATAGATCATTGCCACCCATACACCAGTTATCTAAAGTGTGAAGTTTCCATTTTATCAACGATATTGAAAAACTATATCCTTGGTCCCTCATTGCCCCCTGTATAACCTTAGCCCCTCTATGGGAGCAGCCTAGCCATTTATCTGTAATGGAGATAACAGAGATGACTCAGTAGGCATGATAAGAATTCATTACTCTAGATTAAAAAAAAAATTAGCCTTGTATCAAGCTGTGCAATTAGAATATTTATTTTGATACAAGAATATTTTTCCTTCCTTAGAAATGCCCTCCAGATGCCCTAAACAGCACTCTGGCCTCAGAATCAGCCCTTAAGGCATTCGGATCTGGCTAAAAAGCCCATGAGAGTTTCTCAGGCATGGAAAGCCAAGACACTGTGACAAAAAATGTCTTGAATGAAAGATCTCTGTGAGTGAGATCCCAGTAGAAAGAACGGGCCATCAAAAAAGGAGGCACCTTTCTCTGAAAGGAGGAGAGAACTTCCACTTTGACTATGGCCTTGTCTAAATAAGATCAGAGTTGGTGAATTCAAGAGGCTTCCATAGCCTTGGCAGCTCATGACTAGAGCCTAGGGTGATTACTGACATCATAAATAAGAGTGTCAATTGTTAAATCAACAACAGAAGTCACTGTGCACTTGCTCCCCATGTATGATCTCTGTCCTTAATGTGTTGTACTATGCGAATTAACGGTAAAACTAGTGCTCAAACAGTACTTTATATTTTGTGTATCTGTATGGGTGCAAACTGTTGAAATCTTTACTTAGTATATACTAAGCTTATCTTCTGTATATAAAGATAATTGAAAATGAATCTTGATGTGAATGGGATGGGAGAGGGAGTGGCAGATGGGATGGTTGCAGGTGGGAGGTAGGTTATGGGGGGAAAAAACCACTATAATCCAAAAGCTGTACTTTTGAAATTTATGTTTATTAAATAAAAGTTTTTAAAAAATGTCCTCACAAAATCAGTTTGACATCACTCACTCACCTTTTATTATGGATTATATATAAAAGTGACCATTTGTACAACATAATTCCTTCTTTGTAAAACTTACTGTTGAAGACATGTTCGTTCCATTAGATTGCTTTATGTCCTCTGTGTGCTGGTGCCTCCTGGAGTTCAGTGGGATGCAAAGTGCAACCTTTGTTAATCGTCCTGTTATTAACCAGAAAGTACAATGTAACTCCTCCCATGCTACCCCCAGTCCATTTTTCAGCTGTTTCCAAAAAGTGAAGTTAAGTACACTTTCAGTTGTACAGATTATTTCCAGCCTAGGTTTTCTTACCCAACCACCTCTTTCTTTTCATGTTTGTTATCTTTACCTTTTTCTGGTTTTGCTGGATCTGATTATATTTCTATCTTAATATAGAATACCATATGAGTAAAAATAACTAATAAATAATGAAGTTTGTGCTAGTGGAAAATATTAAAGACCACAAAAAGACAATTTCGTATGTGTTTGAAACTAGAAGAACAAGGACGTGATCTCCACGCTGCCTCGGGCAGATGGTGTAATGATAACAGATAACAGAACTATTAAATTCATATTTTGCTTTCAAGCTCTACAGCAAGGAAAGTGGTCTGCAGGCTGCTGGGATGAGAATAAATAAAAACTTGAATTAACATTTTTGGGAGCTTTGTTTTTAGGGGATGTGGTTTTTTTCTTTCTTTCTACACTTCATCTCATTTGTTTTCACCCTGTGAGGTAGTCAAAGCAGTTATTATTATCCTGCTTTACTGGGGAGGAAATTATGACTCAGCATTAAATGACTTGTCCAATTTACAAACACTGCAAAGCAGGCTTTGGCTACAACTCTGTAGAGATGAGAGGACAGTAAGACACAGCCTGGCCACTTTATAGTTGCCAGCATCAGGTGCAAGTTCTGCCAGGCTACTGAGAAAAATGAAGTGTTGGGCAAATAGTAGTTGCGTAGAATATTCTTTCTGCATGAGTGAGTGTGAACTAAAGACTGGTCTCAGTAACTACTGAGATTTTTCCAGAGGCCAAAAGATGAATGAATAAGGGAAATGTTAACCCATTTTTTTTTTTTCAAAAATGGGATAGACTCCACAATCCACATGCACAGGTCACCTCTTCTCGTATGGTGAGCCCAGAAAAAGGCAATAATGGATTTTTAAGCTAATGGTTTGTGAGTATTAACAAAGGAATGTGGTGGCTACTAGGAGTGAACATAGGTTCACCAGGAATGTTATGCCAGATTAATTTATTTTCTTGCTTTTGAAATAGAGCTACCTTATAAGATCAGAGACAGAGGAAGATAATGTAATTTTCACTGTGATATAAAAACAGTGACTACTTGTGGAATGCTTAATAAAAGCCAAGCACTATTTGTGTTTCTTTCAACCCATAACAGTCCCATTAGATATTTGTTTACCACCCCTTTTGAAGATAAGAAACAGGATCAGTGAGATCAAGCAGTTTCTGTCAAGTCACATTGCTAGTGAGTGACTGAGCTAGACTTGAAGCCAAATGTGTTGGACTCAAAGATGTTGATAATAGCTGCTATACCATACAGTGTTGACACATTGCCAGGCTCATGAGATCTTGGAGGCTGGGTTAAACTAAGGATATACATGTTAGGTCACAATAGAGAGATTCACAACAGGTTGTAAACAAATGTAAAGTATGTTGATTAATATTTTGCTCAATCTGGTTGGCATTTGAATCAATGAGTTGGCTACACACACAGAAAATATAGTTATCACTGCTGCAGTTGGCAAAATCAAGAAGAAAAGCCAGTCCTATCACTGCTATTAACTAACATTTGCATAATTCTTCCCACTTTACAGAATACTTTCGATTCACTTGTCACATTTGATCCTTTGATTCTCATAACTCTGCAAAGGTTTGCTGCTCCATCACAGCTCTCTCTGCCTCTTTTTTTTTTTTTTTTTTGGTAATAGTGAGCAGAACTGCAGTTTAGTGAAATCAAGTGATTCGATCAGAGTCATACAGTGGAAATAATCTGAGGACTTGTGTTTTCTGTTATACTGCAGTAGCCATGAAATCATGATCAGAAACAATATCAATACATGCAAATGGAAAGGCAAAAACAGATAAGATGAAATATAAAGTTGAATGTATAGTCTAAAGCTGATGTCAAAAATATGTTTGCTCAGTCCTTAGTCTGAATTAACCTTGCTTTATGGTCATTAATAATGCTAACTTAATCTTGGGTTGGATTAATGCAAATGTAATGTCTGTATCTTGAGAAGTAATATTCCCACTGAACCCAGAACTGTTCAAAACATACATAGAATCCTTGGTCTCAAAATTTAGTAAAAATATGTGAGCATATTTAGTAAAGATATGTTAGCCAATACCTACTACGGAGATGGTGGGCGGCATGTGGAGGTGGAAGGCAATGAGGAAATGAAGAAAATTTCTACTTCTCTTCAAGATTTTGAATTATCACATGGAAGAGGAAAAAAGATGTTTCTATGTGTTTCTGTGTTTCTTTATGTTGATGAAGGCCCAACAAGTGTGTCAGAAGGTCAGAGTTCAGCCTGAAATAAAGAATAACAATAATTATGTAATGTCCAGTATATTGAGCTTTGATGTGAGGTTTTATTAAAAAGATCTATCTATCTATCTATCTATCTATCTATCTATCTATCTATCTATGAGAGAGAGAAATCTTCCATGTACTGGTTCGCTCAAATGTCTACAACAGCTAGATCTAGGCCAAGCTGAAGCCAGGAGCCAGGAACTTCATCCAGGTCTCCTATGTGCAGATTAGCAGGACGTTGGATCAGAAGCTCAGAGTAACCTGGACTTAACCAGGCACTCCCATATGTGATAGGATTTCCCCAGTAGTGTCTTAACCTGCTGCCCTACAATGCCTGCCCATGTTGTGATAATTTAATGACCCATGATGGAAAGAATTCCCTCAGAGACTGGATGGTCTTCCTCTCAGGAGTCAGGTGAAAAGTGAGATTATCACAAGTCATCATGAATTGTACAACAAAATAGTATGGGCTAATTAAAATGTTACGCTAGGAAGATAAGGATGATTCCTATTTTGGTTTTCACTTAGCTTCATGTAATGCCTAGGTAATGCTCAAAGAATCCTCAAGAGGGTGAGGGAGAGACTAGGAGCTGATAGTGGGCTACATCCCACCTGACACAGTTAACACTCCTTGGACCATTTTGCAGTGAGAAGCATCAACGAGAGGTTCTGGTGAGAGCATTTGCACTTGTTGTGCCCTTTGCTTTGATTGTACTTCCCCTAGGGTTTTTCACCAGACTCAGCCCCTGACTTTATTCAGGTCTGCTCAAAGGGCACTTCATCAGAGAGCCGCATGTCCCAAGTGGCAACCCTGGAAGCCTCCTCACTACACTATAGCCTTGCCCAGCAATACTGCTTCTGGGCATTTTTCCTTGCCGTAGATGTGTGCATACATATCCACTCACCCAATCTCCTGACATCTGCATCTAAGTTCCTTGACAGTGGTCCTTCCTATGGTGAATTGAATTGTGAATACCTTAGAATGTGGCTATATGTGGAAAAAGGGTAGTGAACCATGTAATGAGTTAAGGTGTGGTCATACTGGAGTGGGGAGAGCCCCTGCTTCCATATAACTGAGTCTGGATAAAAGGGGAAATTCAGACCCAGGGACACGCACATGTACACAGGGAGAACGCTATGCAGAGGTCAGGGTGCAGACTGGGGCCATGCTTCCAACCAAGGGAAGCCAAAGATTTCCAGCAAACCCTGAGAAGCCAGGGGAAATACAATGAGTAGATTCTCTTTCACGGCCACAGAAGGAAGCAACAAAGCCAACACCTTGGTCCCAGTCTCTTGGTCTCCAGTTGTGAGATAGGTCCTGATGTTTAAGCCTGTTCACCTGCTCTGACCTTTTGTTTTTTGTTAATAGCAGCCCTAGCATAATGATGTTCTGCTGTGTCTCTAGATCTACAACTGTGACTGTTAGAGTAGGCATTCAATACGTTTGTTGTCAGTGAACGTTGGATGAATGAATAAATGGAAGAATGAATGAATATATGTTCCTCAGGAAAGTGATCTGTTTTTTTCTATTCCTCACTCTTGTCATTTGTAAAATGACATCCACTACAGTCTAGAAGATTTATTCAGTTCTCATCTATTCTACTCTGTTCATAAAAAGAAACACATGTGACAGAACAAAATTGATCATCTATTAGGACTTATCAAGGAAGCGTAATCTGAATCTCTATTAAAAATACAGAAAGATGTGTGTTTTAGGGATAAGTGAAATTTTAACTTGACTTCAAGCAAATGTCTGAAGCGAAAAATTTCCTGCAATAGCTTTTAGATTTTGATCCTGTGTTTTTCCTTGTATCTATTTATAGAAACCAGGTCGGGGAAACTGTGTGTAATAGCCAATGCGATTGGACTGCATTCAGGTTCAAGTGTGTATCAGCGTTGAGTCTTTCTCACTGAGGAAATGGAGCATCAGCAGAGAAATCCTATGAGACTCCAATCAGAGTAGAATGCAGAAAATTGCATGATCGGGAAGGTTGGGCTGGCATTAGATTTATCCACGTGCCCCCAGGTCATGGGCTTGGAAGGATGGCCTGGATGAAGAGACAGTGAAGGGGTCTACCCACTTCTCTGGACATGACTTGGTTGTATCTAGAGAGCCCCAGCTGTCCAAAGGCAGTAGAAGTTTTCTGTCCTTCCAAGTCTGGACTAAGTGGGCTCTCCCAGGCTGATCCACACAGTAGTTTTCAAGAATGGTAGTCTACCCTGTAGAACTCTGCTTCCTTTTATAGAAACACTGGATCCAGCAGACCAGCAGATTCATGTTCTCTCTCTCTTGCTAGTCAAAGCTTTAACACTTAGTTTTTGTCCTCTTCCCAAACTTACATTTCCTGAGATAAGATAAATTGATACCATGGTGTGCAGAACTCAAAGATTCCTAGAGGATGGATGAGGTGGACACAGCATTTATATTTCTGAAGAGGAGCTGGTTGTTCCCCCTATTGGTTGTCAGGTTCCTTAGGGAAGGTATTTTGAAGGGAAATGTTGGTATTTTGGGATTCATCAGATCTTGGGCTCTTCTAACTGTCCTCATTTAGCTCAAGTCCAAGAGGCCTGCCACAATGCTACATGCACAGAGTCCAGCTCAGCACAGTGTAGAGACTACCTCTTATTTTCCCCCTTGCATGGTCTGGGTATTGGTGTCTTCCCCAAATTCATACAGTAAGTCTAATAGACATTGTGATAGCACTAAGAGGTGGGATCTCTGGAAACTATTTGTGTCATGGAGGCTCTGCTCATGAATGGGACCATGCCCTTATGAATGAGGCCCAAGTGAGTTCTCTTCCCTCCTTTCTTATCCCCTACCTTCTGATAGGGTGAAGCTACAGCCAGGTAGCAGAGAACTTTCACCAGGCACTGAATCTGCTGCCATGTTGATCTTGGACTTCCCAGGCTCCCAAACTGTAAGATACAAATGTCCATTGTTCATGAATTACCCGGCTTAAAACATTTTGTTATAGGCAGCCCTAATGGACGAAGACAATTAGGCCCATAATTAATGGACGAAGACACCATCACTACCAGTTTTTCAATTGGGTCAGTAGAAACAGTGTTCTTGGTGTGGGCAAGAATACAAATCAGTACAGTGATGACTCAAATAGAAAATAAATCCCCAGAGCAGAATATATCTGTATTTTAATCTTAGGATTCTGGTGAGCAGTTAGAGGAAATCTTAAATGTCATTTAATTTAACTCACTCATTTTACAGATTATGTAACAATGCTCTGAGTAAGTGGTCTTTTGACTTCAGACATAATGTTTTTCATGGAGTGCTATATTTTTATAACTTTAGATTAAAAAAAAAAGATTCTTTCTTGTGTGATCTCTTCCTGATCCAGAGCAAAAATGTTTATCAAATAAGAGGGTAAGAGAAGTAATCAAGAGATTACTAGAGATAGCAGAGGGAAAGGACTGAGACAAGAGAGCATGTCCACTCATTCCTAATTAGTGCTGCTGGATCTAGTTGAGCCTTAAAATAAATCGAGGTGGATGAGAATTAGAATTTGTGACCCCTAGACTCTTAGGTAAAATAGGTTTCTGTATTATTCTCTACAGAATAAGAGCTTTGCTAGTCTCATGGTATTCATCTTAACAGATTTTCATTTCTTCTGTGGGGTAGAGTAATGGTTCCTGGTTAGAATTTGAAGACTAGCAAGGATTGTCTTTTCTCCAGAATACACACACACACACATATAGTGTGCATTCAAGTTCAGGTGACTGGCATAAGTGCTCAATGAAGACAGGACCCTAGGCTATGAACTAATGTTCTAGTGCTAATGGCAGCTCTGGAATATTGTTTACCGGCTGTTTGGGATGTTTGAGGTATTGTTCTGAGGCCTTTACCTGTGTTACATCATTTCATTTCTGCTGTAACCCTGAGGTAGTCACTATTATTGTCTCCATTTCACAGAGAAAATACATTATTTAACAGCTCTTTCTTAAACATTGACACCAGGCACCATACTATGTGCTAAAGATATAATGGAATCCCCAAAATGGGCATACCCCTGCCCTCATAAAGCTTAGAATTAAGAGAACCAGAGAAAGCAGACCTGTGTGTGTGTGTGTGTGGGGGGGTATTGGACAGTGATGATGACGTGTGTGTGTGGAGTGCTGGGAGAATTGAGAAGACGTGTTGCCTGCTCCCCAAGGTAGACACGCGCAACGAGGGGCTGTGGATGAGTTAAGTGCTGCCAGACTGCATGTGAAGCTTAAATCATGAAATCATTCACCAAGGGTTAACTCCGAAGGACAAAGTCTGACCTCAAACCAGGTCCATCTGCCCCCAGCATCAGACCCCGCCCCATCAGCATCACAGTTCAGTTCCTCTGACTACAATGACTCTTAAGTAATAGTCTCTGCTGGCCCTTTGCCACCAATTGAGTACTTCCGTGCCTGTGGAAGCACACCTCTCTCAAGTGCCCAACTGTGGCGAAGGACCAAGTTTATAAATTTTTGGTCTTTCATGCTGTGTTTTGAAGCTCTGGCCCTTATTTTCAGCCAAAACTGAACTTGACCTCTCTCTCCAAAGCCTTGTTCCTGAAGGGGAGGGGACTTTAGGTAGAAATAGGGAATTCTTGGTAATTATCAATGTGTATCTATTCATTTCTGGCCTCACCCTAAATACAGAGGGATTATTTGTCAGGGCTAAGGCCTAAAAATAATCTGTAGTCTTTATTTCTAAAAAAATTACCTAAAAGTACATGAGTCTCACCATTGCCCCCGCATCTGGAGAGTCCTGCCTCAGACAATTAGGCCTTTATTTCATCTTTCTAGAGCAGCAGATTGGTGACATATGAGGTTGCCAGGCCTGGGGCTGGAGCTCTGCCCAGAGTGGCAAGGGTAGGTACCCAGGCCACATGTGATTCCTACTCTGTCCTCCAGCTGATGTCCTTGGCACACTACCACCAGTAAGTATGCCACACATGACAAACAGAATATCAGTGCTAATTTCAAGGCCTATTAGAGACACAAGACAGTAGAAATAATAGTCGATAGACAGCAATGGTCAGAATTGGCAGGTTAAGGAGTTCTATTCTAAAAGCTTCTAGGAGATGTCGACAAACAATGGGAAATAAATAGATACACTTTACGATAATCAAAATGTACTTGACAGTGTGCTTTTGAATGAGCACAGTGAGGGACTGAAGTGGACAATATGTGACCATGGTTTTTGGCCCACAGGATCCAAAACTGCTGATCAGGTCAGGCAAAGAGCAAGCATCTGTGCGTTCATGTGAAAGCTTTCGGAATGCAGAGTGTTCCCAATGAATACGTTAATCACTTTCAACAACCTTCACTTCTGGGCATGATGCAATTAAGTTCTGAATCGGGGAAGCAAGATGGTCTGTGGTCTGATGTTTTCATTTGAAAGCAAGTGGGAAGACAAAAGCAAACAGGCTCTTTGGCTGTGAGAGCATGAGTGACCTTCCAAGTCAGGAATTTAAACTGGAGCTTTCAACTTCAGAGGGGAATGAGGCTGGAGGACCTTATTGTAGCAGAAATTTAAGGTGGAGAAATAGTTGGGGGTTACCATGTCCCCTGCTGTGCTCTGAGCACACACGCCCTTCCCTATTCCACGCACCACTTTCCAGGGCTCTGATGTCCCTGAACCACTTACCAGCTTTTTCTTTTTTAACACAAGGCTGGCACGCTGGCACATGCTTGAATGCTCTCACAGTTACATATAAACTTTAAAAAGAGGCCCCCTTTCCCGCCTGTCCTGACTCATACTCCATGAATCATGTAACCAGAGTTTGGAGCAGCTGCGAAGAATGTGCATGGTGGTTGCATCCATGTTGTCAGGTCCCAGGCGTGATAAAGGCAGGTGATATAGCAAGCAAGGGTAGGGATGTGGGGGCATTCAAGGGTAGAGTGGAGAGGGATCAGGCAGGGCATTAGGAAAGTTTGCTGTATTTTTAATAGTATTTGGGACATTTAGTTTAGAGTCACTATATTTTAAGGAGGGAAGAGACCTTGGAAACCTGCACTGAAAATTCAGATGTATGAACTGCCAGTGCACAGTCCTACAGCTGGGGAGAAGCTGAGGGAGCCAGCATTGGAACAGCACAGACCTTATCTTGGGCCACGAAACCCATTTGTGAATCTGAGAAGGGCTACAGACACATTCTCTTGAAAAACAAAACTACACATCATATTTCCTGTACAGTTTCAAAGGATTTATGCACTCCTTAAATTTGTCCATGAAACAGAGCCTTTGATGAACTGTCTGTAACACTAGTATGGGTTATTGATTGGGCATATAAATAATGTTCAGATGGACTAGGGTTTAAATTCCTCTCCCTTTCCACTTCCTAGCTCTTTGAGCACAAGCAAGCATGAAATGTTTCTAATCCTTAGTTTCCTGATAGATGAAACAGGTGCAATAATAGTACCTATTCAGAGGTTATCATGAAGATTAAAGGTGATAATGAGTTTAATGAATTAGATTAGCATAAAGCTGAGCCCATGGGAAGGACAACATCATGTTGTTGTTTGTGTTCCTGCCGTTCCTCATTGACCTCATGGCCTCTGGGGTTGCCTGTTGGCTACCACAGATGCATGTCTCTGAATTTCTTCCTAGTCCTTTGTTTTTTGCTAGTTTCCAGGCTAGTTCCATCTGCTTCCTGGCAATTCTTTCTTTCTGCCTTTTTTCTTAAGGGTCTCTCCATCTTATCACAGGAAAGGCAGCCTGTACTAAATGTCTTGATAAATTTGTTGTGAAGAAATCCATTAGAAGGAAGTGCTAGGAAAATAGGGCTGCTTGAGAAAAGTGTATGCCTGTGAAGTTCTCCCTCGCTGTGGTGATCAAACAGTAGGACAAGTGGAAATACTAGGTCTGCAAGAATGGTTTGGAGCCCGTGTTATTATTTTCTATTCCCTGTAATAACAGGGAAACAGGGGATGGTGGTGGCTTGTTTTCTCCACATAGTAAATTTTTAAAAATCTAAACTTCAATTAGGAATGCTTCTGCTTTTAATATCAGGTTTCTCTGGGGGATGTGCTGAAACTACTTGCAATTCTCTCCATCCACCCTGTTTCCTTTTGAGTCTGTGTTGAGAAGCAGAATAGTAGAATCGAGAAGAGAAAGAGGGGTGTTTAGGAATGTGGGGCAGAAAGGAACCTGCTCCTATTACCCTTCTTCTGGCTCTTGGGCCATTGGAAATTCTCTTGGGGCCTGGTGCAGTGTGAATTATTTGAAATTTTGGAAATAGTCTCCAAAGACATTTGGTGTGAGCCTCTAAGCTTTTATTTGCCCTGGCAAAGAGGGGTCAGAAGAACCTGATAATCCTGTGTGCCAATTCAACCCTTACCCTCTTACATTTGAAAGCAGAACTCTAAGGTATTGGCTGGCGCCGTGGCTCAACAGGCTAATCCTCCGCCTAGTGGCGCTGGCACACCGGGTTCTAGTCCTGGTCGGGGCGCTGGATTTTGTCCTGGTTGCCCCTCTTCCAGGCCAGCTCTCTGCTATGGCCCGGAAAGGCAGTGGAGGATGGCCCAAGTGGTTGGGTCCTGCACCCCATGGGAGAACAGGATACGCAACTGGCTCCTGCCTTCGAATCAGCGCGGTGCGCCAGCCGCGGCAGCCATTGGAGGGTGAACCAATGGCAAAAGGAAGACCTTTCTCTCTGTCTCTCTCTCTCACTGTCCACGCTGCCTGTCAAAAAGTAAAAAACAACAACAACAACAAAAAAAAACTCTAAGGTACTTTTCTTTCAGAAACAAGAAATGGAGCTTTAGTGCTAGAACTGCAAAATCTGCGTTCTCATTAGGTTAACTATGACGTTCAACTTCCCCCATGTAAGAAGTATGTGGTTATAGCCCAGAGAACAAATTTCTGACTTCTTGATGCTTTTTTTTTTAAAAAAAATTAGTTATTTATTTTTATCTATTTAAAAGGCAGAGAGGGAGAGAGGGGGAGAGAGGTGGAGAGAGAGGGAGAAAGGAGGAGAGAGGGGGAGAGAGGGGGAGAAAGGGGGAGAGAGAGAAGGAGAGAGGAGGAGAGAGAGAATCAGCCATCAACTGGTTTCCCCAATGCCAGGCTAGCCAGACTGAAGCAAGGAGCAAGGAACCCTATCCAGGTCTCTTGCATTAGTGGTAGTGGTGCAGGCATTTGTGCCATAATCTGCTGCTTCCTGGTGATGCATTAGCAGGAAGCTGGATAAGAAGCTGACTAGCCTGGACTTGTAATAGCACCCCAGTGGCTTAACCACTGTACCCCAATGGCCACTCCAGGATTGTTTCTTAACCTGATGGCTAGGAATATGTCTATGTGTTCTCAGAATCCTCAGGAAGCCTCCTTACATTCAGGATCCATATTTTATAAAAGCTGAACAACACTGGCATAAAGGTTCTGGAGTTCTCCCCCCCTTCCCCTTAACTGAGAATGTGGTCCCAGCCAAGACGTGTAATTAAATCCATTAGGCCTCAAAATCTTGCTGTAAAATAAGGTACCTGGAACAACTGAGCTCTGAGACTCTCCCTACGTTAATGGTTTGTGCTTTTCTGACTTTCCCGTACTGAGAATTAGAACCTTAATTTTTTGGTAATATTTGGTCTAGAGGAGAGAGCACTGGCTGGACTTCAGATATGTTCTAATTCCGCCTTTAGAAATGATTACTAGGTAAACATTGATGGAATCATTTTAATTGTGTCTTGGGTTTTTCATCTGAGCCATAGGATGACATCTTTAACAGCATCAACAAAAACCAAGTGTGAAAACCAGTAATAACTGATGTTTGCAACACTTTAGAATGCAGCGGCAATGTTACAATGAAGATGAGGTCTGTGGTGACAGTAAGTGATAGGACAGATTATTATCTAGGTTAATTAATCAGGAGGATACAGGTTATGTTATGGCTTCAAAGGACCCAACACATTCACTTGTGTGACATGTTGATGCAGGTTGACAGCGGCTATGTCCATAGCAACCACTAAGGGAAGCAGGCTTTTGGGGTCTCTACCTGGATTCAGGCCCCTAGTATTCCTGGAGGAGAGAGACACGGAGACTGCAAACTGTACCTTGTCTCTGAATCACATGTCACTGGCTAATGTAGGTTGCATGGTTATGCCTAAGGTCACAGAGGGTCGGGTAGAGAATAGCAAGTGTACTTGCAACCAAAAAAGAGAAAAGTATGAACATTTGTGACAGTGTGTCTTCACAAATATAACATCATTATCATGCTTAGTTTTAAATTTAGACTAAAATCCACATTATAATTCCAGGTAGTGACCATTCTCAAATGCAAAACAATGAGCAAGTTCCAGCTGATTTTGGATTTGACCGTACACGTTTCTCAGAAGGAGGGCAATTTCCTGGAGAAAGTGAAGAAAGAGAAGGAAGGTATTTGGCAGCTGTCAGTGTTGGTGGGTGCCCATGACAGAAGAACTGGCAGGTAAGAATCTTACCACTGAGGATGCATAAAAGGAATAAAGCAAAATTAACTGGGGTTAAAGTTCATGAAGCATGAAAGAACACAGATAGAGCTATGATCAAAGGAGCAAGTGGTTTATGAAGGACTCTTAAGTCAAAGTCGCATTTGTGTTTAATGTAGAGAATCCCATATGTGGAACTAGTTTGGAATGAAATAAATGTGTTCAGATTGGAAGAGATGGGACAAACAATAGGAAAGGCTACAGAGAAAGTACAATGAATATTAAAATTTCCATGTTGGCCCATATGAATTAGCTTTGCTGGCAGCACATCTTAACATTTATTTCCTACTGTGACTGTCACTATACAGTTCACTTTAAGCCAGCAGAATAAATGAAATTTCTACAAGACAGAGTGATGTTTCCATCAAAACATGTAATTAGTTGATTACCTGCTTCACAGAGGTAACAACTTTGCTTTAGTGTAGTCTGTCATTCCTAGCATGGCTTTATTGTGCCTTTGCATACAATGTTAGAATAACCATGATTCAGGGTAAAATAATAATTCCCAAATCGCCACACTATAAACATCTAGTCAGATCTAAGTATAAAGGCATATTCAAAATGCTGGCTATAACTTTAATAAATGAACACACACACACAAAGTGTTGGTTGACGACTGAATGTTGCATTTATTTGTCTCCATTTTAGGTTATTTTTCACTGTTGTCCTTTTTATTGGTACATCTAGGGAATTGCTGGCATACAAATGAAGGTGAAAGGAGGAAAGCAAAGTCCTTGATATGAATCTTCTGGAATGACTGTTCATGATTTCGGCCCAGCAAAAATTAGAAGGAAAAAACTTGATATTAAAAACATTTGTGGATATTGTGATGTTTAAATTTCTAATAGACAGTAGAAGTGCAGGTAGAAATAAAGCTGGTGTGGAGAAAGATCACCTCAAAAGACCCGACTTCCAGGTTCTCGCATGCCATTTGGCATCGTGTGCCTTTTCATAAAGCATTTTCCTACCTGACAAATGCAGTCCCTCCTTGACTTTCAATTACATTAAATCCTATTATAATCATTTTCTTATAACAAATCCTCTTTAACGCCTGAAAATATATAAATGATATTGATGCTACTAGCAATGATGATAAGTTTCTTGTCTTGCATGTACAAATGTGTCTCTGTTGAAAAGCCATTAGGGGACTCCATGGCAGTAAAGAACTAGGGTCCATGATTGGAAAGACTGTTCTCTAGCTGTGTATCTAAGATATGGCCTCAGGCTTTAGGTCCTGCTTCTGTCCATCCACAGATTGAAAAACCAACCCAAAGAAGCTCTCGATGGTAGTGATGACAAGGACAAGCTAAGGACCCCCTGGGGTGGTAGAGCATCAAAAGTAAAAGAGGGAAAATAATCCCCTAGAATGACAGAGAGGAGTACATTTAGTTAGCCACTCCCATCTGTCTTACTGCTGATCTTGGAGGATTATGATTATTTTATGATGCCTCAAGTAGTCATGAGGCCTGTGTTCTTCATGGGTCTATCCCCATGGAAAAGCATTCTAATGTTTGATACATGTACTGTTCTCAGAGTGGGAATGGCATTTTCAAGATAAGGAGTGAAACATTTGGGGAGGGAGGCAGTTCTTGTATTTTGTGTGTGTGTGTGTGTGTGTGTGAACTCATGGCCATTGTATTGATAGACTTAACACAGATATGTAAAGCACCCATAAAGACTTCATGTCATGGGACTGGAAGGGTTAGGGAGTTAGCTGAGGGATAGGCCTTCGTCCTCTGGAGCCTGAGAGGACCTATGGTTATTGCCTCACAAGTCCTGGACAAGACTTTGAGTTCTTATATAACTTGTCTTCACAACTTTCCTATGGGGTAGGGAGGATCCTGCTGTTCATACCCTCTTGCCAAGGAGGCACTTTGGCACCTGGATGTTTGACATCCATTGTGCTGGGGCAAGCTTATCAGGTTGCCCAGCCTTGTAGATCCTGTTGTGCATACAATATTTTCTCCTCTCCCCACTTTTGTTGTTTACTTAGTAAAAGGCACTCCACCCTCACTGCAAGTTTTGACACTCTCTCTGATACACTATGTGGCTACTGTTCCTTGACTTTTGATTACATAAAATCCTATTATAATCATTTTCTTATAACAAATCCTCTTTAACACCCGAAAAGCTCAGCTTCCATGGGTGCAGTGTTATGCTGTCAAAATAAAAAACAGAAGAATCCTACTGGAATTGTGGTAGCTAGTGCATATGATTGGAAGGAACATCAGCATAAGGTCCAAAGCTACTTTGCATTCAATTCTGCTAGCAAAACAGAATAAAATTATTCTAAGTCATTCAAATATGGCTTGACCTATAAACCAGTGATTTCAATTCAGTGATTTTAAATCAATGTGATATCATGTTAAAGTACTTTCTCTGGGAAAGCATTTCTTGCAGAAGTGAGGTCCAGAATTCCTAATTATCACCATTATAATGATTCATGTGGAGTAGAATATTGTTTGCTCATACATAGCAAGAATACACTGCATGAGGAGGGCTTTGTCTGTTTTGTTTCTTTTAATGCTTCTGGGGTATTGACTCAACCATAAGCAGGTTTCAAATCTGGGGGAGCAAATAGGCATGATGGTTCTCCCTCTTTGGCCAACATCCGTTATGTAACTCAGAAACCTGTCTTATTGTCCCATTTACTAGGCCGTATTTCATCAGGTTAACTCATCATTTTGAGGAATATCCCACTGGTCAAAGGACAAGAATGGACATCTGAGGAAAAGTAAAACAAATTTGGTTAGCAGGATCTATAAAGTCTTAGTTGCACCTGTTAACTCTTCACACTGACACTCAGAATTCCATCCTGGGCAATGAGAGTCCTTTGATCTGGCTTGTGGGAGGATATCTGTCCAGTTAATCAAATCCCATCACAGCAATTATTTCATTCCACTTATAATCAAAGAGTTAGCTTAGCTCAGGTTATGTTTGCACTGTGGTAGGAAAACGAGGAGCTTACTTCCCAATCAGAATTAACAAATGTCTTCTTCCCTTTTTGAATCATTACCTCCACTTGACAAGTTAGTAAAATCTTAGCCATTCTGGTAATGAGCATGCGCCACATTTTATTCACTTTCTGAGGGACCAACAATTGTCACTCTATAGAGCAGTCAGGTCTTTTGCTATAACTTAGGAGAGGTATGTTCTGTTTTCGCAATGGAGCTTTGGTTCAGGCTCATCTTTCCAGCCAACAGTAATGTGAGTTGGAATTGGTCACAGAGGCCCTGGCATCTGGCTTAACCTGTTTATATAAAGACAGAACACAGCCACTGACTAAGAGAGCCACCTCCTACTGGTTGGTTTTGGAGTGGAGCCCAGAATTTTCCATGGAGATAGCTTTTAAAAGTTGGGTCAGCATCTCAATGAAAGATAAGGACACATAAGAAAGCCCTTGTGGATTTATCTGTCTTCAGAACCCATGCTATTCAGCAAGGATCAGAATAGACGTATTTAACCACGGAAACGCGTCCAGTAGGCTTATCTACATGAAAGGATCACTCTTTGGAGAGATCCCCTGGACTGAGAATGAAGGGTGTCAGTTTGAGCCACACTTAGCATTTAGCGACTGATATATGGCCTTGTCTCTTCAGCTCTAAAATCCTTCAGAACACACTTCAGTGATAAAATCAATTTGGTGTCAAGACATTTTAGACAGGATATTTTTAAATGGTAAGGATAATGCTGTAAATCATGAAAGACTAATGCTTCTGGGTTTAAATCAGGGGATCAAGGTTAAAGGAATTAAAAGATGGGTGAGCAAGAAGCTGAATGGGGGCGAGGGGAAGGACTTGATGGGAGAATTCCATGGACAGTCAGTGGAGAAGCTGTAGGGTCCCGTGGATTTCACCACCTCCATCACTGAGCAAATGTACTTGAAGGAATAATATTGTTGCAAAACTGAGAAAAATGATCTAGGTCATGGAGGCAATTTATAGATGTAAAGGAACCTTAGGGTTGGAATCGGACTCTCTTTTTATTTCTTTGGTAAATAGGTACATTCCCTTATTACGTTTTCTATCTGTGTACTTAGAAATAAAGACGCGTAGAAAAAGCAAAACACTACTGGAGCTGGAGTGTGTGCAACTAAAAACCATGATTGGAGAATAGTCCTTCCCTCTAGTCTACAAATCCCGCAGGTTAACAAAAAGGGGAGGGGGACATCCCACTTTTATAAAAGGAGAGAAATCTTTTGCATAGATTATTATATAAATAAATCTTCTTAACAAGCACTGCAGTTCTTCTTCTTTCTTTCTTTTTTTTTTTTTTACAAAGCACAAAGAGTTATTGTGTGATTTATGTGAAAAGGTTATATAACTGTACTCTGTTACTTTAAATAGTGTTTTTTATTTAAACTGCCAACTTCTTCATCACCAGCACAAGGAAAAAAAAAACGCATATTTGCTAAGCACAAAGGTAATTTTCAAGGACTGTAATTAGCTCATGATAACTCTATCTTTTGTGATGTCTTTGCTGCTGAACTAGGAAAGAAATGGACTTTTTTCCATTGTTAAATCTAAACTATGGCACCTGCAGTGTGTCAGTTCAGTGAGAACCAGGGAAGGAAAAAGTTTGAAGGATTACACTTGGTTAGGGGAAAATTACAATGTACTAAAGTAACAGATCTTGCAATTTTCGTTTGGCTTCATTTTTATAAATATTACAAGGCTCCATTTCCCCTGTTCTATTGTCCAACTGACCTTTTATTACCAATATATTAAATAATCTATTTAAAAACCAAAACTGAATATGAGGGGGAAGATGAAAACAATAATGAAATTACAGTAGAAGAACATAGGAAAAAGTAAGAGGTGTGAATCATTGAGTCTTCTGAATGAATAACAGGGTAGAACACAGCATGAGGAAGAAAAATAAATAAAGGAAATATTTCAGGAAGAAAATGCTATCTATTTTAATTCATTCCAAGAAGACCCATTACTAAGAAAAATTTTATTTCCATGAAAATTTTATCTTTAGTTGAGGTCAGAGTAGATACACATAGTGTGTGTGTGTGTGTGTGTGTAATCTCACTAAATGCATTTGTGTCACTGGTTAAGAAAACATTATGGAGGAATTCAAGGGTCAGAGTCAGAAAATTTTCCTCATGATGAGAAATCTCTCCAGAGAAAATCTGGGAAGTTTCCCTCCTAGGAAAGTAGATTGTTGTTGCAGTGGAATTCCAGACAGGTCCTAACTGTGCTACATTCTGGGACCCACAGGTCTGTTTCCTTCTGGGAAGAAAACCCTACTGTTGCAGGCTGAAGTCTGGAATTCTAGAGCTTGTTTTACCCACTAGCTTTGGATTGGGACCACATGAACAATAGAAAAATCTATACAGCACTTGAAATCAAGGAACTGGCATGTGGCAATGTTCGTGTAGGGTGTGTTTCCTGTGAGACTATAAGAACATTGTCGCCTGTTTGGTCACCAGCCCTGGTTGCCCAGGTGGCAGTTTGGCAGACAACCAGCATGAACAACAACAATGTCTTGCAATGGGCTGTGAAACAAGCAGGCACAGTTGTTCTTAGACGTTATTGATCCTTTTCAGTTCAAACATTAGGTTTCAATTTTAACGGGAATAAAAACAACTATATGAGGCTGAAAATGAATAAATGCTTTCAGGCATCTGATACTCACTTCTAGCAACACTGCACAGGGAGAAGACAATTGATTTTTAAAGAGTGCCTTGCAACTGGCAGAGAGAACTGAGACAATAGCTGGCTCTTTCAATCTATTATGGACAGTGATGTCAATCAGCACGCTTTGCAGCTAGAATTCAATTTCAGCCCGATTGTTACATCTTTAAAAATCATGTGGCAGTGTTGAGCCCCCATCAGGTGGAGTCTTCAGCATTTAGAGTCTCATTACATTTAGGATTTCATTAAACCTTGTTGTCTGGAAGGTGTCACATACCCTGTTTAACAGATCAAATAAGAGAGGAATGAAAGTTAATTTCCTTGCCAGGAAAGAGGAAGTCAATTAAAAACATACGTCTGAAGGATGACCAATTTCCTTCACACTAGAACTCAAAGGAAGTGTTTTGAAATGTGTATTTAAACTAAGAAAAGTAGAGTACATATCAAAGGGGAAAGAAAAGTTAAACTGTGAGAGGAAAATCCAAAGTTAGCAGCAATGGTATATACAGTAACAGGTGCGCTGTTTTCAAAGCTCATCTTCTCTGTCTTTGGCACATGATGGGAGACTCTCTTCAAATGATAGATACTTTCTCCAAGACTGAAAGGCTATCTTTGGCTTCTAGTGAAGGTTGATGAGTAATAGAAATTCCTGCTTGTGCTCCACATGAGGTTCAGGCTAAAATTAACCCCATTTGTAGACAGGAGGTTGCCAAAATGACACTATTATCCATTATGCCAAAAAAGAAACGCTTCCCTTTAAAACTAGAGGAAAAAATGTAGAGACAAAAAGTCCTTCAAATGAATTGTATGCCTGGTTTTATCCAAGCTGGGTCACTTGGAGAGACACATCTTTATTTCTGTCCTTTCCATGGGCTACATTTAGACTTTAAACAATTAGCCCTCTTTAAGCTTTTTTTTTTTTTTTTTTTTTTAAGTCACCTGCTCTAGAAATTCTATCATTTTGTATTATTAGATGCTGAGGTCAAGGCAAGTGCAAAAAATGGTGACATTTTCTACCCTCACCAGCAATTCTTTTTGACTTTGACAGGCCACAACAAAGTGAGTACTGAGAAAGTTGCTGCATTCCATTTTAACCCCTTAAGGTCAGAGGCACAAAGTGTAAGTACAAGTATGTTCTTAGGAGGTTAACCCCATTAGAGTAAACCCATTTAGGAAGACAAGTGCTCCTTGTCTTGAAACCCCTCAAGGTCCTACAAACTTTACAATTAGGCACATTTATTTTCTTGATGTGCTGTTATTTAATTAGAACCAGGAAAGCAAGGCAAAGAGGCTGCTTTCTGATTTGATTCTCATTTTCTCCAACAATTCTAAACCAGGTTCTGTGAATAGTTCAGCTTTCTAAAGTAGTTTTCTCTTTTAAGGGGAGGAAGTGTCTTTTCTGTTAGAGGACAGAACCTCCTGTCTTCTCAATTATGCTCAAAAAATTCAGTCCAAGGCTCTTAGAATAAATCACATACGAAAGGAAAGGAGGGTAGCTGGAGAGAAAGAATGGAAAATCACACGGAAGTGAATAAACATTTTAACTTCCAAACGAGTACTGGCAATTTGTCACTTGTGGTCACCCTTTATTGGAGAATAAAGGGTGTTTACATAAATATTGTCCCTTTTGGCTCTTCCATCCATACTCAGGGAGGCCTAACCCCTAAGAACCCTCATTTAAAGCCCAAGAACCCCTTCACCTTATCACATCTCATTCATTCACTCATTCATCCATTCAACAAGTATTACATGCATTAAGAACCGGGGTAAGCAGGAATAGATCTGGAACAGGCCTCCAGGAGCTTCTAGCCTGGACTCTAGAGAGGGGAAAAGAGCCTTTATTCCAACAGTTAAACACATGGATTGTAAGGCCACCCTCTGGTAAGTGCTCTGACGGACCGGCACAGGATCCTATGAGTGTAGGTGATGGGAGAGTCTGAAGCTAATCCAGGTGGTAGGATGGAACTTCCTGAGGAAGTGACAAGTGCTGAGATGTGAGGGTTGAGTAGGAGTAAGTTCCCTCAAGAAAGGGGTGAAGAAACTTCCAGGTGGGGTCATGGCACAGATTGTGGGATTGAGGTGTGATGGCACAAAGGAGGGCTGGAGACAAGAGGCCCAGGGCAGCTTGGTGACAGCTGAGGCAGGAGGGGAACCAGACAAGTGAGGTCAGAACTCTTGCTTTACTTTAAGGGAACTGGGAGGACGGCAGAGTCTTTTATCTGGATACTGGGTGACTGGGAGGAAGAGCAGTTTTTTGGTCTGCATTAGCCGAAAAGTACACTTCCTGAATTCCCCCATTTCTGCCTTCCCCACCACCTTCCCTTCACCTTAGAGTCTCCCAGAGGCCCTATTTCTGCTGCTTGCCCTCTGTCCATCCTACTCACTCCAGAGCCCTGCCACCTTTTCACCATGGGTCCCCGATTCTCCCCATCTCAGTGACCAGTCTACTGGTCTTTTTACCCTCCTGGCCCAAGGCCACAGAAACTGCATCACCAATGCAGAGTTCAAGCCAACAGGACGGTGTAGGGGATACATTCTTGTGAAAGGATTCAGGTACCCCGAATTAGAATTTTGAATGTATTTCCTAATAGCATTAGTGGTACAGACAATATTAAGATTCTGTCTCAACTGTGGGCTGGATGTCATTGGATTTGAAAGGTTGCCCTTGGCGCCTTACATCATAGGACATTGTTTCTGTCAGAAAAGGTATTTTAACAAAGAACATATAAACCAAATGCATCTTCTGATTGAGACTACTGGATATAAATAAGGTTTTGTGTATGGAGTGCCTTAGTGATATGTCCCCCACTTTCTTGACTCATTCTTTGCATATTAAACACAAGCAAGTATTGAATTATAAACTGGAGAACCTTTAGTTCTAGTAATATGATTTTTGTTTGAATTCTGGCTTGGAGTTAGTTAGAACAGTGGTTGAAATTACTAGCTTTAGTAAAGTAGCTAGATATAAAAACATTTTTTAGACTTCAGAGCTGAATGGAAATTTAACTCACTGTGAACCATTAATCTCCTTGTAGCTATTGAATAGGCACGCATTTGTGTTTGTCTTACATCCACTATTCCTGCCCATGTTACACTTTAGCCAGAAGCTCACCTCCCCCCACCCCCATGTGGAATTACTTTTAAAGTCCCATTCTCTGTCTTCCACATTGTGATTAGGGAGTGATCTTCCTGGATAAATTATTTATTCAACAAACATTGTTGTGTATTTACATATCTTGTTACATTAAACACTCAAGGCCCCGTGATACCACAGGGAAGAGAGAGAGAGTCCCTGCTCTAGTGGGTCATACAGTCCATAGCAATGCTTACCAATAGAATCTTCTGTCAGGATGGAAATGTTGTTCATCTACACTGCCCAGTGGAGTAACTCTAGCAACATGTGGCTATCAACTACTTGAAATGTGGCCAATGAGTTGAAAATCCAAATGTTTAGATTTATTTAAATTAATTTAAATTTAAATAGCCACATGTGGCCACTGAATTGTGTGGGTTGAGAGGCCAGAGAAATGGGCTTGGTAAGATGTAGGGAAAGTTAATGATTTGGGCCTGGGGAAAAAAATAACTACTTAGACCATATGGAACAAAAGGAAGATGGGACTGAGTTCCAGATAAATACCATGTTAACAAATGGGAAATGCAAGGTAAATGATTCACATAAATTTCTAGGGAAGTAAGTTGTGAAAAGTCTTGTTAAAGCTAAATTTCACTAAAGAAGAAGCTTGACTCCGCATTGGCGCTTCTCTAGATAGGTAGAGATGCAGTCACCCACAAAGATCCTGTGGGGGTCCCAGTACCAAATACACAAGTACATTGAGCTTTTTGGAAGTAACAGGGAACTCTTACACCAGCATTGTGCTAGACATCATTATTTAATTGAACTGCACAACAAGAAAGAAGTTGAGCTTTTATGGATAAATGGATCATAAGATGATTTAAATCATCATTAAAAAAATCTAGCATAAAATGTTTTGTTCTGGAAGAATATCACTTATTTTAGAAACCAGTCAGAGGAGCTGTTTGGCTGGAACAGCTTGTATCAGACAGAGTTGTTTAAAGGTTGTATGTTGTGTTACTGGTAGCAACAGGCTTCCTAGATGTTTTATAGTTGAAAATCATCATACCTAGCTTGCAGCTGCTAATCAAATAAGGAATTAAGAAAAGGAAAAAGAGGAAAAGTTTCCCTCATAGTTTGAAAAGAACAAGGCTTGGGGGGCAGCGTCCTTGGGTTGGGAAGACTTGTTAAAGGGGAAGGAGGTTTCAGGATAAAGGCTGCCCTAAGTTTCTGACCAATGTGTACTTCATCCATGTAGAGAGGAATTTGTTCAAGATAAAACACATGCCTCATAGATCATGCACAAGGCCTAGAAAGGAAATTAAAGCTATATATGTAATTATTTCTAGAACACTAGTAAGGGAAAAGAGACCATAGACAGATAAAGAGAGGTGCACATGGGTTTAAGCCTAGGAGGAATCTGGCTGCAAGGTAGCAGATACAGTGTGGATTTCAAAAGCAACCTAAATCATGTCTGGGAGGAAGACCAAATTTAGATTCAATGATGAGAAATAGATGCAGATTGCTGAAAGAGGATGATAAATTCAACTTTATGCTATTGAAAGTGTTCAAAATGTGCTAATGAAAATAGTAAGAGGTATGTTTCATCTTTTATTATTTTTAAGATTTATTTATTTATTTTAAAGTCAGAGTTCCAGAGAGAGAGAGAGAGAGAGAGGAAGAGACACACACACAGAGAGAGATCTTCTAAGTGCTAGTTCAGTCTCCAGTGGCCACAACAGCCCTGAATCAGGCCAAAGCCAGGAACTTCATCCTGGTCTTTCACATGGTTGGCAGGGTTCCAAACACTTGGGTCATCTTCTGCTGCTTATCCCAGGCCATTTGAAGGGAGCTGGATTGGAAGTGGAGCAGCCAGGACACAAACCAGCATCCATATGGGATGCCAGCATTGCAGGCAGCGGCTTTATTCTCTATGCCACAACACTAGCCTCTGACTGTTATATTTTAAATGTCATTAATCTTGGTTCATTTATATCCATCATAGGAGTCTCAGCTAAAAAAGAACATAGGAAGGGACTTCAAAAGGTCCATGGAAAATGCACATAATCTTTTAACTCCATTTTCCATGAGCTTTTTGAAGTACCTTTGTATCATCTACCTGCTATCCACTATCTTGTAACAGTTCCTCAAATATATTTCTCTGAAACATTTTTGTACTTCTAGGTCAGTCCCCTTATCACTAAAATAAGGTCAATAATATCTATCCCTATTCCTACTTGCTTCAAAGAAGTGGCAATCAAACAAAATGTAAAACTCCTGGAAAATTCTAGAACATATGCAAATATAAATCTTTTAAAAATATATGAATGGCAAGTGATCTCCTTAAAGCTTAAATGTATAAACTTCAACACAGAGTGTGATTACAGAAAGTGTTGAGACCTGATTTTCTCTTTGTACTGGTTAGCTGAAGGTAAATAGCAATGACAAGACAGAGAACATGTGTGTCCAGGGGGCAAGTCTGCCCAGTGTCTGGACTAAGAAGAATTTCACAGCCTATGAGAGGAAAGGCTGGAATGAGAACATCAAGTCATGTCCAAATTCTTTTCTGACAAATATAATGGAGGTTAAAAATGCATGTATGTTTTCATTATGGCACAACCTCCAAGGTGTGTATCCTGTTAGTTCCAGATGCAAGTATAATTTCTTGTCCAATCACGGAGCACCTCTAACCACTGTAGAAAGTAAGCTAACAGAAATGATCGTATTCTTTAAGTCATAAGATTAGAGCAAGACTGTCGTTTGGTTATGTGACTTTGAATAATTTATTTGTTCCTTCTGGGGCATAGTATTTTTAGCTTTAGAATGAAATTCATCCTAGATCTTAGATTCCACGGTCTTGGGATGAAGAGCTTACTTCATTAGGGCTTACTCACAGTAAGTAGCTGCAGCTCCTGGCTTGCTCTGTCAACTCCTGAGACTCTCTTACTTAGTCTTTGCAGCTGTCAGGAAAGAGGGTAAAGCAATGGAAGGTGTCTGAAGGAAGGAAGAGGCCCACAGAACTTCAGGACATTTAAGGATGGCTAAAGGGACTGTGGATCAAGAAATCTCAGAGAAAGTCTTCCTGAGTAGAAAGAGAACAACTGACTTGTACTGAGTGCCAATGTGCAGGAACTCGACTGGGCACTTGATATGTTATCCCTTTGTTTAATTAGCAGGGATTAAGAAGAATTGAGTAATGAACTTGTTTATGCAACTTGCCTATAAAACAAAAATTCTTCCAGGGTGACTTTGAATTTTCTATTGACTTTCATATTGCATTAGAACCATCCCTGTGGCTATGGCTGCTCCAATGATCTCTCTTTCCTGGAAGTCTCAGCTTTCACATGCTCAATTATCATAACAAATTTGTGTCATCTGAGTTATAATTAGGCCTACTTAAAGGGATGTTGTCAGCAGCGGTTTTGTTCCAAATACAAATTTTCCCCCTAAGTATGTTGGAATTAACATATTACCATTATTTCCAGGGCCGCATATCAGGAGGCCACATTTGTGTTGTAAGTCTTGAGATCCTGCTTTCTCAATTCCACATGCTCAGTCCATGCTGTGTCAGTTTCCACGCATAGGGAGGCTCCTCAGTGCCTTGAGAAGAAAGGGGAGCCTGGCCAGCAGACTTAAGCTGGGCCCCAGACCTTTAGGGGGGGGTCAAAGTCCAAAGCAACAGGCAGCCAATCCTTGCAGACATTTTCTTCGCAGTTATTAGAATTCCTTGTGGGTTTTCCTGAGTGTCAGCGGCTCCCTCTGTGAGCACAGGCTCTCCTCATCCACAGAGGCCCTGTTCAAGTATTACTGAGAAGACTGGTAAGAAGAAAAGGCATCCACTGATGAGTTCTCAGAAAGCAAGCATCAGATCTGACTACAGGGCAGGGCTGCTCTGATTACTGCAGGCCCAGCTGACAGCAAGGTTGCCAGGCAGCCCTGGCTCTGCCAAGAATGGTGATGGAATGAAGCAACCATGTGGTTTGCATTACCATTTTTCAGCTTTTTAAGGTTTTGAAAAGAGAACGTCACCAACAATGATAATTCCGTTTGGAATGAGTACATTTTCAATGCAGTGTCCAATAACTGCTGATTTGTTTTAAATCCTAGAGTTCATATTCGCATTTTACAATGTGGACAAGATAAAATACAGGATATGTCAGGAGCCTACTATATGCAAATAGCTAAGTTTCTGGCCAAATCCTTCTCTTAAAAAAGAGAACAAAAAAAATTAAAACCTCTCCAGCATTTTCGAAGCTGCTACTTACAGCATTTATAAAGATAGCACAGGAAAAAGAAGCCAAAGCCAAAAAAGCTAAATTCTGCCTTCCATTTATTTGCACTGTCTTTAAAGTCGGAGTTGATTTTTTTTTTAAAAAAAAGTCTCAAATTATAATTTGCCACAAACGAATCAATCTGTGTAGACCAATCTGTGTTAAACCTTAAAATTCAAATGTTTTAATTTGTCTTTTATTATCTGAAATTTTTGTTTAAAAGAAGAGAGACAAATCTGGGATTATTCACACTTTGAATTCTCTTGAGTGTTCTTGGAAATACTATTCTCAGAAAGTCTGAAATGCTAAATTGGAATAAATGATTCAATTCTTACACAAATTTGCAAAGTCATATGGATTGAGGATCTGCATTGAGCTTAGTAAATAACTTTATGAATTAAGCCCCCTCCTCAATAGTATGCATCTACCTCCCTCTCAGTGGAACCCATCAATGTCCTTTGGCATTGCTCCCATTCTTAGCCCTAAAAGAAACACATTTTTAAAAAGTCATAGTTTTCAAAGCCATTTTCACAGAATTCAGCTGCTCCTTAGAATGCTGTTTAGATTTCTTAGAGCATCTTAAGGATTCTGGGAAGCTGCTAAGACATTGTACTCCTAGAAGCAAGGTTTTTCCATAGAAACAGAAAGAACCCGTAGCTGGGGCAGTCATACAATTTTTGCAAAGACCTTCAAACAAAGCAGCAGCATAACTGGTCTGCCATGATGCCCTGGTCTAAACAAAATGCAGGCCTGCTTAACGAGATGCTGTCAAACATAGTCATTTGGGATCCAAAATTATGCTTTGTAAAACACTAAATTAGTTTTGTCAAAATATAACCTTTGTTCTCCAAACATTGTCATAACTTTTAAAGTTTATTATGAGAAGGCAGTATTTGTGGGTTATGTGACATTATCCTGTGTATTTAATGCACATTGAATCCATCTGTCTGTCCATCCACCCGTCCATACATGCATCTGTTTTATTCAGCCATTCCACAATCATGATTGAGTTCCTAGTATGTGCCAGTTACTGCACTGGATGCTGAACACAGAAATGAAAAGATCCAAGCATTTGTCCTTGTGAGGAGGTCTAACAGTCCCAGAGAGGAAACAGATAGGAGTGCATTGTTAGAAATCAAATCAAATGACCCCTATAAGTGGCAGGTAGTGAGCTCACGAGGCGAACCATGGCTGTCATGTTGCACTACTGTAGAATACTCTAGGATCTCTGCTGAATCCAGACCCTCTTTAAAATTTAGAGAAGATCCAGTGTCTGAGATCACTTTATTTTTTCCATTGGGAGACACATGACTGATGACACAATCACAAGGATTACACCACGATGGTGTTTGAACACGTGTGCCTCAGAGGAGGGAGCTCTCCTGGAGAGGATGAAGGAATAGAGGGGAAAATTTTGGCATCTCCTGATTGATGTGTTACCCCTAGTAGCTGGAACGACTTTTCTCCTCCTTCAAGGAAACATATGAGGATGCAAATGAGTGAGAGTGACATTATTATATGGATAACCTAAATATGACATAATCTATTTTTAAAAACAGGCATTTTGGAAACTCTTCTGCTAAGTTACACCTTATATGCTTCAGATTTCAAATAAGTTGTGACAGTTGTGTTGATTCATGGCAGGTAATCATGACTTGTTGAAAAATCCAGCCAAAGGCACCATTAAGGAGTTCCCATTCTCACGCAGTAAGATAGTTGATGATTTAATGTGTCATTTCAGGAACAAATTATATAAAATAAATTTAATTTTATAATTTTACTTTTCATGACACTAGGTGTCATCAGCCATATAACTTGTGACAACCAGATCTCCCTTGTACTTTCCTGACATTGAGAATAAGAAATTTTCATGGGACTCAACCTTTACAGACAGTTGGGAAAGTACCCTTTTTTAAACTTTTATTTAATAAATATAAATTACCAAAGTACAACTTCTGGATTATAGTGGCTTTTTCCCCCCATAACCTCCCTCCCACCCGCAACCATCCCATCTGCCACTCCCTCTCCCATCCCATTCACATCAAGATTCATTTTCAATTATCTTTATATACAGAAGATCAATTCAGTATATACTAAGTAAAGATTTCAACAGTTTGCACCTACACAGAAACACAAAGTGTAAAGTGCTGTTTGAGTACTAGTTATACCATTAATTCACACAGTACAACACATTAAGGACAGAGACCCTACATGGGGAGTAAGTGCACAGTGACTTCTGTTGTTGATTTAACAATTGACACTCTTATTTATGATGTCAGTAATCACCCTAGGCTCTAGTCATGAGCTGCCAAGGCTGTGGAAGCCTCTTGAGTTTACCGGCTCTGATCTTATTTAGACAAGGTCATAGTCAAACTGGAAGTTCTCTCTTCCCTTCAGAGAAAGGTACCTCCTTCTTTGCTGGCCAATACTTTGCTGGGATCTCACTCACACAGATCTTTCATTTAGGTAATTTTTTTTCCCCACAGTGTCTGCCTCACAACCCTTTCATAGATCCCCACAGGGAAATTCAGGAGGCAAGTCTACTGGTCTCCCAGCCATCCTTCTTTAGGCCTTTGAGTTCCAACAGAGCATGTCAAGATGATGTAGCTGAGAAATTTAAACTTCAGGCCCGGGTGGTTGGGAGTGGAGCACTGATTATTCTGGAATCTGCCAGCCTAGGTGATGATGAGATTAGAAAATATGCAGGCCTAGGCAATATTTCCTTTACTCTATAGGCCGAAAAGGGCTGTGTCTGCAACATACAACAGAGTAAGCTGTTGCAAAACCAACTGACCACTTATTTCTACTTTTTGATCTCCATGCAGTCCATTCCACGACAATCAATTGAGAGGACAGCTTCCTGAACTTTTTCAGTCATTAGGACTGCAAGTTAAAAGTCCCAGATCCAGCTGAAGTTGAGAGCTGAATGGTGGGGGCAGCAGCTGGGAGGAGAGATTGGAAAAGGTGGGTTAATGGCTCAGTTCTAGTTAGGTAGGAGAAAGAAGTTCCGGTGCTTTAGGGCACACTGGGGTGACTACAGATATCATAAATAAATACTTTAAAAGAAAAACTAAAAGAGAATTTTCAATGTTTTCCCCAAAAAGAGGTAATAAATGTATGAGATAGGTAGGTTTACCCTGATTTGAACATCACACAATCTATACCTATTATATAGAGACATCACATGGTATCCCATATCCCATAAGTACATACAATTTTTGGTATCAGTTAAAAAAAAAGTGCCTAGACCCACTTGGTCCACTCCTTTTCATTGCTGAGATGCCACTGATATTTCTGCTACACAAATAAACCATACTGAAGCTACTAAGAAGCTTTAGAGTTTCTTAAAATAAAAGGGAATGAATTCTTTTTGTGTATCTCAAATGTTTTTGCTTTAAATCTATTTGCCATCTACGTTCGGATGTCCCCTGAATGTTGTTCGATGTTGGCCATAGGTGCTTGACTTCAGACTGTCAGGGAGTAGCCTGGGGCTTGGCAGAGGACCACAATCAGGGCTGTCAAGGAAGGCAACTTCTTCCCTGAGAGCCTCAGCAAGCATTTATGAGCCCGTGAGGGTTCCAAATGCCAGCTACTGTGCTCCTCTTGGCTATAATTGTTTAGAAGTCCACAATTGAGATTTATTCGTTTAACTTACATATATATTTTTTTACTTATTTTATTTTAAAATTTTGTTTGTTTAAAAATAAGAGATAAAAATTGCATGATTTATGGGGTACAATGTGATGTTTCATCACATGTATTCATTGTGTAATGTCCAGTCAGGATAAATATGTCTATCTTTTCAATCATTTATCATTTCTTTATAGTGAGAACATCCAAAATTGTGTCTTCTAGTATTTTAAAGTAGAGAAACAGAGAAAATTAACATTATCTGTCTTAACTTTACTGTGCAATAGAATATCTTACTCCTGTCTTGTCTAGCTGTAACCTAATTTAAAAACAAGTAAACTGAAAATTTTAAATCACTTAAGTGCGCAGATGGACTTCAACTTGTGCTGGTTCAACTTAGCAATTTTTAACTTTATGACGGTGTGAAATTTATAGGTATTCAGTAGGGACAATACTCTGAATTTTGAATTTTGACCTTTTCCTGGGCTAGCGATAGGCAGTGTGGTACTCTTCACTGATCTGGCAATGGCAGTGAGTGAGTTCCTGGCCAGCCCCATGATCACACGGGTAAAGAACCCACATTCCACAGCGTACCATGTGGTTAAGCCATGCTTCTCAGTAGATTAGGTGTATCAAATACATTTTCAGCCTACAATACATTCAACTTGTGATGAGTCTACTGGGATGTAACTTCATCGTAAGTTGAGGAGCATCCATATACACCTCGGAACCAGTTATAAGCCGTAGTCCACCAAAAGCTAGTGAACACCTGGCCGTAAATACCTGCCCAGTGGTGCCACAGTAAAGTCTTCCATATTCTCTGGCAGAGCGAGGAAGCTGGAGGAGCTGGGGAGCCTATAGATGCTAGGGCATTGGTTAGGATCATCCAGGATTTCTTCATTTCCCCTAGTTTTTAAGTAACCAGAGGAGTGCCTGGTCTCAATTAATATTTGCTATTTGGAGGCCTCTTTTCTCAATGCTAGATCTTGCCTTCTTTCCTTATCCCATTCCCCTCAGATAGCCATTCCTACACAGGATCTAGCTCTGCTATGAACATGTCTGATCTCAACCTATTGCTTGGAAGCTGTGTCCATTTTTTGCTTCCTGGTCAACTTCTTCTGTATTAGAAGTGTTGCTAACCCCTCTTGGTCTGAACTCGCTGCCTTAACCCTCCTTAACCCTCACGCCCATCCCTGCCCAGCATTGCCAAGGCTTTACCCAGGCCTCCTTTCTGCCTTGCCAGCTCATTTCCTCTACCTCTATTTCCCTCTAGCACCTTCCAGCACAATGGGACTTATTGCCTACAATAAACACCTTGGTGTAAATTATTTGATTTGACCTTTTGTTGCAAAGGGATATGGAAATAAAGGTTTTGAAAACTTCAAGGAGAAGCAGGGAGAAAGGGGAAGACTATAGACCTAGAGGAGATGCAGAAGAACAGAAGCAGCAGGAATTGTGGAGAGAAACAACCAATTTGACAGTCTGTCTTCAGACTTATTGGTACGGCCTTCCCACCTGGTCGCTCTGAAAGCCGATTTTTGCGCTCCTTACATTATCGTTGCTCCTGTGTGTATTTTATTTTCTTTCGCCTATTAATTCATTCAACAGATCTTTCTAAGTTACCAACTCTGTACCTATCACTTTTATGGGTACCAGGGACTCAATGGCAGGCAAACTGGATTATATGTATAGTGGGAAAAAGATATAAATTTAATGCTCACATGATAAATGTCAATGGGGTGGGAGAGATGCACAACATATAGTTGTTGCAGATGATTTTAGCCAGGTTAGTGATGTCTGGAAAAATTCACCTCGGCTACAACTTGGGGAAGATGCAATGAATGTCTTTGCAGAAAAAAAGGGCAAGAGTGATCAAGAGCTCTGTGGTGGGTAGGAGCAAGTAGTGTGGAGAGAACTGAAAGGAGGCCTGAATGGCTTGGAGTCAGAGTAGTGAGTAGTGGGAATTTGTATTACTCAGTTTTGCATCACTATAATGAGATACCTGACACAGGCTAATTGTGAAAATGAGTAGGTTGATTTAGCTTACAGTTTTGGAGGTTCAAGGTCATGTCACTGCGTTGGCTTGGTTCTAGTGAAGGCTGTGTCCCCCAGCTGTGTCACATCATGGCAGATTAGAATAGCGTGGGTGCATGTCAGGGTAAGTGATCACATCTCAAACCAGGAACAGAAAGTGAGACTGGGTAGGGCCAAAGTTGCTGCTTTTATGACATCTCACAGGAGAACTCAAGGGGGTTATATAATAACTGCCAAGGGGTTGCATGAGAACCACCTTCCGAAAATGCCTCCCTCCATCCTGTGGACCCAGCCTCCAATGACAACAACCCTTGAGGGACATTCAAACTATACTCAAACCACAGCAGAAATATTATGGGATATGGCTGTAGAGATGAGCAGAGGATCTAATAGGCATGTTAAACATTTTATTACTTTTCCTAAGAGCAATGGGAAGGTATCTATTTCTGTGGAACAATTTAAGCCAAAATTACCAACTTGAAACCATTATCATCACTTAATATTTTACACTTTTTTGAGGGTCAGGAATCTGAGACCAGTGTAGCTGGGCAGTATGGCCTGGGGATGTGGGGCCTCTCAGGAGGTTGCAGCCAAGATGTTGGCCAGGGCTGTCGTTGTCTTGGGTCTTGACAGGGGCTAAGAATGTAGTCCCAAGGTGGCTCATATTGCTGGAAAATTGGTTGTTGGCTGGGAGTCTCAGTATATGGACCTCTCCATATACAGTGTCTTCATGCCATGGAAGCTGTCTTCCCTCAGAGCAAATTATGAAAGCGGGAGGGAGGGAGGGAGAGAGAGAATGTGCCAAAGCTATCCTATGGAAGACCTAGCCTCAGAAGCCACATAGTGCTTCTATCATTCTGTTTATTAGAAGAGACTGCCCATATTCAAAGGCTAGGGAATTAGGCTCTACTTTTCAAGAGAAAGAGACTATGTCAGAGAATTGGGAGCATATTTTTAAACCACTAAGCATTAAGGAGTGTTAAGCAGGAATGATGACAAGGTCATATTTGCTTTTTCAAAGTGTTGCTGTAAATGGAAATCAAATTAAATAGTGCCAGGAGGATTGTGGATGTGCTGGCTAACAAATACTAAACTAGTCTAGGAATTAAATGCTGGTAGGGAAGAGGAGGATGCCAGTGAAGATGAGGAAAACTTAAAGGTTCAAGATTCATTTAAAATGCAAAATAGGGCTTGGAGATCAATTGGCTTTTGAAAGAATACTATAGTTTCCTAGGTTTTTGATTGGCATAGATGAATAACATGTCATATAAAATACTAAGAGAATTCTACTTTGGCTCTATGGGAGTCAATGAGGGTGGTCATGATTTTATTTAAGACATTAAATTCGAAATGTCTTTGAAACATTTAAGTATGCTTAGTAAGTTGTTTCTAGTTTATAAAACTCTGGAATGAAGAAAAAAGTTCTGTGTTGGGAATATAAATTAGTGAATCATCCATGCATGGATAGGAAGGAAATCTCTGGATTTGATAAGATGTCTGGCGAAAGCTGGATATGAAAAAAGAAGACAATTTTGGGAGATTGGATTTTGTGCACCACGCATTTACTTTCTTCTTTTCTATTGTTATTATTTCCTATGGGAGGAGTATACTTCCCTGCTAGTTTTGGTCATATGACATGGTTGGTCAGTGAGGTCTTAGCAGGTGTTTGAAAATGTGCAGTGAAGCTTTCCTTTTTGTACTCTTTTTCTTTGACATAAACATGATTTACATAGCTGTTGGTTCATAGGCGAGTTAGTAGGTGTGGATCTAATTCAAACGTTGGGGCCTAGCCCACTTGAATCTAGTTTGCCTCAGGCTGAGCCAGATCCATAGAAATGTGAGGAACAGGTAAGTGCTGACTTTTGTAAGCTGCTACAATGTCAATACTGTTGTTAGGCAGCATCCTTGTGGCACTGACTGACTGATACAAGGGTCTAAGATCTAGTAGCAAGCAACACTATCCTTTAAACTCCTTATTGGACTACATGCAAATTAAGAGTAGTATTTGTGTCTGATTCATTCTTATATTAGTAAAACCTAGCATAAAGGCTTGGTCAAACACTTGGTGAATGTATGAACACATACATCAACACAGTCTAATTTTGGCATGGCTGTTTATCTGTCATGAGTGTCTGTAGGTCACATACATATATTCTTGTAATAGCTCTCCCAAGCTGTATCCTCCAATGAGAAAAGGTCCAACAGTCCTGGATGCAGCAGTCACCAAGACCAACAACTGCATCTTTTCCATTTCCCTGCAAACATTTTTATTATACGCTGTAAAGAAATGCTCAAGAAAATTGATGTTCTATCTAAATACCATGTGAATATTTTAGACCATGTTTTATTGCTGTTGTTAAAGCAGACTTCAAGTGAACAAACTTTAAAATTAAAAAAGAAAGTTACTAGTGGCAATAAACATGCCTGTAACTAGTGTGTCAATGGAATGAAGGCAATCAAAGTGACTTTTCTGGCTACTCACGTTTTCATAAAAGGCTTGATTAGTTATGAGGTAATTGTGAGCGATGATGAGTTAAGATCCAAGAAAAAAAAATAGTTTCTGTAGTTTAACAGCTGTGGAATCTTCTGGTAATTGCTGGAATATTCCTTTTCAGTAAACTTAAAGCTTGCTTTTTTGTCACAGTAGAATGCTTGATCTGAAATATATATTTTAACTTTATCTTATTTACAGCTTTCTTCTTCAGTGTAATTCTAAATTATAGTTGAGAAGGCAAGAAAGACAGCACCTGGATTTATGTTATCATCATTAAATAGGAAAATTCCATAGGGAAGGCAAAAACATGACTACATTAAGAAAGTTTAACTCTCATGTTTTGATTATTAATTAAAATGTGATTTTTCCCGCTGAAGTGCCCATCTTAAATGTCTGTAAAAAGGGTGTGCCTGTGTGCACACAAGCAAGTGCCCTTGTCCAGTGTTTGTGGGGGACATGCTAAATTATACCTTGCTCAGTTTGACCACAGTGTGAAATTTTAAAGTCTAAACATGATCAGAAAGAAGAGTGGCTTCAAAAATGGAGAAACAACAACATTGCATTCTCCCGGAACCTTTTCAGTCAGCTGCCCCCCACGCCCTTCTCCCAGCAGTCACTAGAAACAACATCCCATTCCCCACACCAGCCCACCTAGAAGGAGAGGGCACCATCAATTCTGAGAAAGAAATTGCCAAAATAACAAAACTTATTGGAGTGGATGATTTCTCACAGAAGCTGCCTACCAGCTACAGGCACACATCTGCCTTCCTCACCCCTCAGCCCAGCCCTTAGCTGAGGAAAGCTAGCCCAACCCCGAGCAGCTCAGGGCTTCAGCCTTGCAGCCAAAGGAGGCTACAGATGACACCGCCATCTTGGAATATTTGTCTCGCACTTCCCCTCTGCCTTTTTTTATTGCATAGCTGGAAGTGTATGCATCTATCTTTTTGCCTTTTACACGTTTTCAGGGTTCCAAAAAGTTACAATAATTTCACCTGAAAATATCAAGTGAAGGTGGTAAAAGAAGAAAACAGTCCAGAAGGTATGCATGTCATGCTCACTGACTTCTTGCGCTTTCCCTGATTCTCTCAGATGTTCCAACAACAGAAGTGTGGTGAAGGGAAGAGGACACGTGCATGTCTGTGAGACACAGAGACAGGGAGAAACAGGGAATGTCTTGATATCTTGCTTTCAATTTAATTAAAAACATGTATCACACATAGAACCTCTTCCCTTCATCTTGACACCTTCCAAAAAAATCCCTAACCACACCCCCCACCCCACACCCCAACCAACTTTCTGCTATTTAAACGTCTAAGAGAACTGCTTGTTAAAAATCTTTCGGATTAAGCTCATTCCAAAGACATTTCCAGTGTAATCAAACAATGAGAAACACTGGTATGCAGCCAGCCGCAGCCCTTGCCATGGCTGATTTAATGTAATTTGATGATGATTAACTCAAAGACAGGAGGGAGATGGGTTCGTGGAATAGGAAAACAAACAAACAGAAAAGTCCTCTCCATTTATTTTTATACTTAAAATATCTTCTTCATTGATTATTTTAGATAATACATTCTGTAGACATTTAGGATGACTTTGTTGGTAGAGAAAAATCTCTTGGGTCGTATATTATCTTCTTCATTATAAAAGTTTGTGGAATGTTTTTCTGAGAACCGAAACCCTTCCTAGAGAAGTTATTTTTCCTAGAATATTAGGAGGGTCTCTGCCAGGTAAACAATGATGTCAGCACACATGTCTGAGTGCTCTCCTCTACTATCCAAATTGGCTCAGGATTTTTTTAGTTCTATTACTTGACTCCTTTTAAAACAGACTCAAAAGTTTGCTCACCAAGAATACAATGGTTAGCAAAATCTGTAAATTGCCATTATCACTTGCTAATCAGCAGATCAAAAGAAATCAAAATCCATGACCAATGGTCCAGGAATGAACTACTTGCTTAGAACAAAGAGCCTCTTTAGACCAAAAATCTATTTCAGAAATCTTACGGATTTTTTTTCCTTTTTTTCTCCATGTCACTCTATTTTTTAAAATCTTTCCCACTCTATTAATAATAGGGAAATATATTCCCAGGCCTCATTCTCATTTCGAGTATTCTCTTGAGTCCCTGTTGTCAGTTTTTCCTTTGACTATTCCTGAATTTGCTATGGCATGGTGAAGGGCACTGGTTTAAGAGTGTGCCCTGTGCAGATAGCCTATCCTGACTGAAGGCCCTACTAGCATTATGGCTTAGATATTTTCCTAACCTCTCCACGCCTCAGTTTTCTCATCTATGAAATGGGGTTAAAATATAGTCATGGTGTGACCTTGACAAGATTGTTATAAAGGTTGAATGACAAAATGTAAGCAAAGTGCTTTAACAGAGTTCTAATCCATAATAAGCCTCAATGAAAGGTTGTTTAAAAACTAGGACATGCAAAACCCCGAATTTAATTTTTAGTTCTCAAACTAAAAAGTAAATCACTAAGCTATGTAGTCTTGGGTAAGTAAAGCTTAAGTTATTTCTCCATGTTTTCTCATGCTTTATATCCTATCATATTGTGGAAAAAAGAATGAGAGTGCTCTAAAGGATTCCTGGAAAATTAATATTGAACCCAAAAAAAAACAACACACCTATGCATGGCTTCCAGAAAGAGTTTGCACCAGAAATAAACTTATCTTTTAATTCCATTTTCCATGAACCTTGTGAAATAGTACCCTCATTTGTGTTACAGTCTATCTATGAGAGCCAGGAAGTAACTAACAATTTGAGGATGTCCTATATGCGCTATATGTGCCTCTATATAGACTGTGAATGAAGAGTCAAGAGAAGTTATGGAGATCCTGAGAGATTAGACCAAATGGCCTAAGGAAAATAACGTATTCACTGTTGTATTATTGGTTGGAAGCTCCAAGAGTATGACAAACATTTCCACATTGGAGCTCGCTTATTGTTGCATACATGCAAAGAACTCAGAGCCAAAGAGATTATTGACTGCTGACCTCATTGGTCTGCAAAATTTTAAGTTCCAACACCAAAATATACATATCATGGCTATAACATATATCCACACCAGTTCCTTTTCCTGTGTATTTTATCTAGAATTGGGGCATTCATTCCATACAGAGTCAATATACAGGGTATCTCTTTACTGTGGGCCAGGCCCTACGGCTCTGCTCTCAAGGATATTAAGTGAGCCCTTGACAGACATCTATTCCTGTTGTGGGGCACTGGGGTGCTGGGTGTAGGTCATTCAGGAAATGTTACCAGGGAGAGGAGAGAGTTAGTGGAGAGGACAAGATGAGCAGAGATGCAGTGGTGAAGAATGGCAGCTGGAGCTGGATGCAAGGTTGCAGTTTTTAGTGAGTGTGAAGGATGTGGGAATATTTGCAGATTGATGTGGGGAGGTCAGAAAGGAGAGAAAGAGGAATGGTTCAGGAAGGAGGAAGCAGAGGAGGTGGTAGTTAGTGGTCCTTAATTGAAGGAACCCCCCCCCCCCCCATATTCTTGGGCTAAAGGAGGGAAGGTTAGGGTATAAGAACAAACTCTGATTATTGTCACTGATTTCACTTTGATTAGAAAATGAATTTTCCTTTGAACACCAGAATAAAAACCTATTTACTTTTCCTGAATGCAAAAGAGACAGAGAACAATACCAAGGAATGGATTTTATCGTTTAATACCCATTGGTTCTCCATTTGTATGATATTAACTCCAACTTAGTTTTTCTGTTTCATCCATCTTGCAGAAAGATTTGTTTTGTGTGGACGTCAGTCAGTTAGCCAAAAGCATTTTTTTTTTAACAAAATTCCCAGTGCTTTAAAAACTTGTGTATACACAAGGCAGGGACATTCTTTATATCATCAAATATTTGATTTCCTGTGAGGTTAACGTTTTTCATGTTTTATTTCCCTCTGTTATGAATTGTCAGTTTTGTCATCTGACAGAAGGTTTTTTATGAAACACCTTCAAGCTAAAGAAAAAAATGTCCAGGATCAAGAGAATTCAAGATGCTGTGATCTAGGATGGATGAATGGGGAAAGCAGGAAAAAAATAACTAAGACAGAAAGAGATCCAGGGCAGTATGGGTGCTCATAGATAGAAGGGGCTTTAGTGACTGCTTAACCAGCTAATACCTAATAAACTAGTGGGAAGTGTAGTTACCCTGTGGAGTTTGATTACTTCTAGAGATAAATAGGAAACTCACTGATTCTTGAGGCTGTCCATTCCATTTTGGGACCCCTCCCAAAGTATCCATGTGAAGACTTTGGAAGTACTAATATACAAATGAATAGCTAGTACTTACACAGAGCTTCCTGTGTGCTAAGTGTAGCTCTAAGTACATCGCGCATATTAAGGAAATTAGTGCTCAGAGAGCCATTGTAGGATGTGCTTATTTTCTCCATGAAATGGATGTGGTAAATGATGCTCAGGAAGGTTACATAATGTAATCAATGTCACATAGTCAGGACGATAGCAGGACCTAGGACCCCACAATTCTAGCTCAGGAGCCCATGCTTTTTTTTTTTTTTTGACAGACAGAGTGGATAGTGAGAGAGAGAGAGACAGAGAGAAAGGTCTTCCTTGCCATTGGTTCACCCTCCAATGGCCGCCGCGGCCGGAGTGCTGCGGCAGGCACACCGTGCTGATCCGATGGCAGGAGCCAGGTACTTATCCTGGTCTCCCATGGGGTGCAGGGCCCAAGCACTTGGGCCATCCTCCACTGCACTCCTGGGCCACAGCCGAGAGCTGGCCTGGAAGAGAAGCAACCGGGACAGAGTCCGGCGCCCCAACCGGGACTAGAACCCAGTGTGCCGGCGCTGCTAGGTGGAGGATTAGCCTATTGAGCTGCGGCGCCGGCCAGGAGCCCATGCTTTTAATCTCACCACTGTTCCTCCTTTCACTGCATGGATGTCCTAAGGTTTTCCTTACTCCTGGATTGGTCAGGAAGATGCCAGTGCCTCCAGCTTAATGTTTCCCCTTCCTTTGCCTTCAGGAACAGATATGCTGTTGGCAGGTTATCTGTTTAGATGTTGGTAAGACAGAATCAGAAATAGTAAAGGAAGGAAGAAAAAACAGATGTATTAAAGGAAGCCACTCTGTGAAATGGAGCACAGAACCCACATAACAGGAGAAAACTGTTGGAGGGAAAAGGAGAAATTTAAGAGGCCCTACATGGCTTTCCAGAAATCCAAAAGAGGAAATTGTATCATTATTATGTTTCTTTGTTAAAGATTCATTTTTTTAGAAGATTTTATTTTATTTTTCTGTGAGATAGAGTTGCAGACAGAGAGAGGGAGAGAGAGAGAGAGAGAAAGGTCTTCTATCTGCTGGTTCACCCTCCAAATGGCCTCAAATGCCAGAACTGGGCTGATCTGAAGCCAGGAGTTTCTTCTGGGTCTCCCACACAGGTGCAGGGGCCAAAGAACTTGGACCATCTTCTGCTGCTTTCCCAGGTCATAGCAGAGAGCTTGATCAGAAGAGGAGCAGCCAGGACATGAACCAGCGCCCATATGAGATGTTGGGTGCCACATGCAGAAGCTTAGCCTATTAAGCTACAGCACCGACCCCAAGATTATTTTAAAGCCAGAGTGAAAGGGAGAGGGAGACGGGGAGTGGAGAGAAATGGGGAGGGAAAAGGGAGAGGGAAAAGGAGAGAGAGATAACTTCTACCCACTTCCCAAATGACTGCAACAGCCAGCGCTGGGTAAGGTTAAAGGCAGGAGCCAGGAACTCCATGTGTATCTCCCACATAGGGAGGGGTCAGGAATCCAAATACTGGAGTTATCATCTGCTGCCTTCCCAGGTACATTAGCAGGGAGCTGGGACTAGAACAAGCACTCCTATGTGAGATGCAGTGCTCCCAAGCTGCAACCCAACCTACTGTGCCACAATGCCTGCCCTTTGTGTTAGCTGTAGTCTGTGTCCTTGATTCATACACCAATCTCACAGCACACTATATAGATCATGAATTTAGTAGGGTTGGTTATATCTCTTATTTCTACATAACATAAAGTACTCTTCCAGTAAAGTTCTTCTAGAACTATAGATAGGCTTTCAGCTATTTGAAGATGCCTATCCTATTCCTCTTAACTTTTGTCTTGGTTAACCATTTCTAACTACATTCGCTATTTGTTTTTTTCCTTTTCAAAAACAGCTCATTGAGTCATTAGAAGACACTTGATTTTTCAGAGCACATCATTCTCAACAGAACACCTTAGCTTGAAATGTGAAAATTGAACATTTAGAAATAGCAAGTGCACTTATATAAGACACAAGCTAAACATACCAAAAGCATCTCATTGATTAAGTTTTGACAGCTGAATATAACTGCAAAACCATGACCACAGTCAAGATAATGGACGTATCTGTCACCCCCAAGAGCTTCCTTGTGACCCTTATACACTTGATAGTAATTTGTGACCTTCCCTTTCCTCCTTTTTCTAGTCCCTAGGGACCACTTTGTTTTTTATCACTGCAGATTAGTTTTCACATTCTGGAGTTGTACATAAATAGAATCATATACTATATATGCTACTGTTTTGAGGGGTGGGCAAAGTCTGACTTCTTTCACTCAGATTAATTGTTGAGTGTTCCAGTTTTTTATTCTTTCCTGTTGTTGAGTAATGTGCATGGCTATACCTCATCATGTTTATTTACTCATCCTCTGATAGACGTTTGGGCTTTTACCAGTTTCGGGCATGTCACAAATAAAGCTGTTAAGTTATATGTACAAGTATATACAGACATAAGAATGGAACAATTGAATCACATAGTAGATGATTGTTTAACATAACCAAAATTTCCAAGTTATTTTCCAAAGTGGTTACATCCTTTTAAAGTCCTACCAGTAGTATGTAAGAGATCTACTTTTTCTGTATTCTCATGAATAGTTGGTAGGTTCAATCTCATTCTATTTTGAAATATTTATTTATTCATTCATTCATTCATTTTTATTTGAAAAGCAGAGAGAGAGAGAGAGAGAGAGAGAGAGAGAGAGAACTTCTATTCTTTGGTTCACTCCCCAAAGCCAAGACCTGCAGCTAAAGCCAAGACCCTGGAACTCCATCTCAGTCTCCCATGTAGGTGGCAGAGACCCAAGTACTTGGGCCATCTCATGGGCTGCCTCCCAAGGTGTATATTAGCAGGAAGCTGAATCAGAAGTGGATGCAAGTGTCCCAAGCAATAGGTTAACCTGATGTGCCACAATGGCTGCCCCATTTTAGTCATAATAGATGTTTAGTAGTATTTTGTTATGGTTTTAATTTGCATTTCTCTAATGACTATAATGTTGAGCAACTTTTAATGTGCTTCTTTGGTGCAAATATGTTTCAGTATTTTGATCATAATTTTAAATTTGGTTATTTGCTTTGAGAATTTCTTTTATTCTCTGGATTTGGTGCCTTTATCAGATATTAAGATTTTTTAAATTTTTTTCACTCAGTTTATGGCTTACTTTTGCATGATCTTAATGGTCTTTCAAAACCAATTTTTAATTCTGGTAAAATCCAGTTAATCTATTTATTTTATGGGTAATAGTTTTGGTGTTATATTTAAATCTTTGTTTAACTCAAATTCATAAAGAAATTCTGTGATGAATCATAAACTTTTTATAATTTTAGTTTTTACATTTAGATCTGTAACAGATTTTTAAAAAAGATCTATGTATTCATTTGAAAGGCAGAGTTTACAGAGAGAGAAAGAAACAGAAAGAAATATCTTCCATCCACTGGTTGACTCCCCAAATGGCTGCAATGGCCAGAGTTGGACTGGTCTCTGGTCCAAAGCCAGAAACCAGGAGCTTCTTCCAGGTCTCCCTTCTTCCCTACTACTTGGGCCATCTTCTGCTGCTTTCCAAGGCACACTAGCAGGGAGCTGGATTGGAAGTGGAGCATCTGGGACTTGAACAGGTGCCCATGTAGGATGCTGGCATCACAGGCGACAGCTTTATCTGCTACACAAAGCTGTCCCCATCTATAACAATTTTTACTTAATTTTTACATATACCTGTAGATAATATAGAATTTCATATATTTTGCATAAAAGCTATCCAATTGTTTTTGTGCCATTTGTTGAGGGAGCATTCAGTTCATATATATGTTTCTTAACTCTTTTCTATTTCATTGATTTATTTTCCTTTCCTTACATATCACCTTGGTTACTACAGTTGTATAAAAAGTCTTGAAGTCAGACAGAATAAGTCTTTTAATTTTTTTTAACCTTGTCCGGGTTGTCTTAACTATCCTGGGTCCTTTAAAGCTTTTTCATATGAATTGGCTTGTCATTGTCTACAAAAACAGTCAGCTAGGATTCCGGTTGGAATTGCATTGAATTTATAGATCAGTCTGGGGAGATGTCTTAATTTAAGACATCTGGGGAGATGTCTTAATAGAGGATTACTCTCTCTCTCCATTTACTTAGGTGTTCTTTAATTTCTCTTAGCAGTGTTTTGTAGGTATTCACTTATCAGTCTTGTCCATCTATTGTAAAATATATGTAATTTGTGTTTTTATATTAGGTTAAATGGAAGTTAAAAAGTTCAAGTTTCCATTTTTCTTTGCAATCGATTTTATATTCTTCAACTTTGACACTATGGTCTGAGTGTTTGTGCCACACCCTCATCCCCCACTGCCTCCTGGCCCCTGGCTCCCCAATCCCAATTCCTACGTTGAAATCCTAACTTCCAAGATAATAATATTAGCAGGTGGAGACTTCGAGAAGTGATTAGGTCATGAGGGTGGAGCCCTAATAAGGAGGGTTGGTGTCCTTTTAAAGAACTTGGAAGAGTTGTAATTGCCCCCTTCACCGTGTGAGGACACTGTGAGAAGGTGCCCTTAGTAGGCCCTGGATCTGCTGGCTCCTTGATCTTGGACTTCACTGGCTCCAAGTTTGTGAGAAATAAATTTCTGTTGTTTATAAGCTATCAAGTTAAGATATCTTGTTATAGTAGCCCAAGCAGACTAAGACACTTGACTAACTCACTATTAGATCTTACAACTTTTTTGATAATTCCGTGGGATTTTTTGCAGGGTCATGTTATTAAACAATAGTGTTTTACGTTTTCCTTTCCAATCCACATGCTTTATGTTTCTTTTTCTCCTTACATCACTACCTAGCACCTTCGGCAGTGTTAAATAGGTAAGATCAGGGAGACATCTTTGTATTATTTTCTGATCTTAAGGGGACAAAATTCAACATTTCAGCATTAAATAAGATGTTAGCTGTGGGTTTTAACAGTTCATCAAGTTGAAAATTCCTTTCTATTTCCATTTTGCTAAGAGTTCCTGTCAGAAATGTATGTTGGATTTTGTCAAATATTTTTTCTGCTTCTATTGAGAAGATCATATGGTTTTTCTTTTCCAGTGTGTTAATAAGATAAATTAAGTTGATTTTCAAGTATTAAACCAAATTTGCTTGCAAAGTGCTTTCCTGGGATAAACCTGCTCTTTCATGGTGTATTATATTTTCCAAGACATTGGATTTTATTTGTTAACAATATTTTTAGAATGTTTTCATCCATACAAGAGATATTGGGATGGACTTTTTTCTACTCAGTGTCCTTTTCTGGTTTCAGTATTAGGAGAACATTAACTTTATAGATTGAGATGGGAATAATTGACCCTCTTCAATTTTCTAGAAGAGTTTGTGTAGCATTGTTATTTCTTTCCTAAATTTTGAAGAATTCTCCAATGAAGTCATGTCAGCTTGAGATTTTCTTTGTGAGAAGGTTTATAGTTACATTTATTTTCTTTAATTTTCAGGAATATTTAGATTACCTGCTTCTGCAGCAAACTTTAGTCATTTGTTTATTTCAAGAAATTTGTCCATTTCATCTAAGTTGTCAAATTTATTAGCATGAAGTTCTTTCTTATTTTCATTTTATCATCTATCTATACTCATATCTATCATTTATTTATTTTTTCAGATTTATGTCTTTATTTGACAGCTGGAGTTACAGAGAGGGAGAGACAGAGATCATCTGCTGGTTTACTCCCCAAATGGCTACAATGGCTGTGGCAGGCCCAGGCTGAACCCAGGAACCAGGAGCTTTTTCTGAGTCTCCCACATGGATGGCAGGGGCCTCTGAATCTGGGCCATCCTCCACTGTTTTTCCTATGCCATTAGCATGGAGCTGGATTACAAATGGAGCAGCTGGGTCACCAACCAGTATCCCTATGGGATGCCAGCATTGCAGGTATCTTTACCGACTGTGCCACAATGCCAGCCCCTCTATCATTTCTTACATTGATAATTTGTATTTCTCTGATGATTCTGGTTAAATGTTAATCATATCTTTAGATTTTCTTAAAGAATTCTATTAGTTTTTGTATGTCTGAAAAAGTCTTTGGTTATTTGGTAAAGTTTTGTTGTTGTTAAGTGTAGAATTCTGGATTAGCAGTTTATTTTTCCCCCCAGTACATTAAAGATGTTGCTCGGATGTCTTTTTGCTTAAATTGTTTCTGATAAGAAACCTTTCAACTTTATATTTGTTTCTCTAGACATAATATGCTATTTTTTCGTTGCTTTTTAGATTTTTTGCTTTGTTGTGGGTCTTAAGTAATATAATTATTATGTACCTCGATGTAACTGTCTTCCTTTCTTTTGCTTGGGGTTTGTTGCACTTCTTGGTTCTGTGTATATATTTGTTTTTTATTGAGTCTGAAATATTTGCAATTTTCATTTCTTCAAATTTTTTTTGCCTCATCCATTGGGCACTTCAATTACATGTCAACTGGGCCAGCTGAAATTAAAATACAGTTCCCTGATGCTCTTTCTGTTTTAAAGTTAGTTTTTCCCTTTGAGTTTCATTTTGGAAGGTTGCTGTTTCTACAAGTTTGCCAGGCTTTTCTTCTGTGATATCTAATCTGTCATTCATCTTATCTACATTAGTTTTTATCTCAGACATTAGAGTTTTCATCTCTCAAAGTTTGATTATGCCTTTACATAATTAAAAATACATTGAACACAGTTTTCAGTGCAGTTATGATGGTTTTAATGTCCTTATTTGCTCATTCTAACAATCTCTGTCAGCTGTGGATCTGTTTCAGTTGATTTCCCCCCTCATTTTCTGTCTCATTTTTCTTCTTTGCATGTCTATTAACCTTTGATAATCTTTGTTACTTTTTTTTTTAAGTTTCTCATTTTCTTTTTTTTTTTTAAAGATTTGTTTATTTTATTTGAAAGGCAGAGTTACAGAGAGGCAGAGGCAGAGAGAGAGAAAGAGAGAGAGAGAGAGAGAGAGAGTTCTTTTATCCTCAGGTTCACTCCCCAGATGGCCCACAATGGCCGGAGCTGCACTATTCTGAAGCCAGGAGCCAGGGGCTTATTCTGGGTTTCCCATGTAGGTGCAGGGGTCCAAGGACTTGGAAGATCTTCTACTGCTTTTGCAGGCCACAGCAAAGAGCTGGATTGGAAGTGGAGTAACTCAAACTCAAATCAGCGCCCATGTGAGATGCCAGCACTGCAGGTGGCAGCTTTACCCGCTGTGCCAGAGCACCTGCCCCTCTTTGTTACTCTTTGACATTTTGAGTTTTACTTGCTGTTTGCTGGATAATTTTTTTTTTATTCCTAAATGTGTTTCTGAGTTTTCTTCTGGGATGCTGCTTAGTACCTTGATAAAAGTTTGCACCTTTCTGATCTTTTACGATGTTATTTATAACCAGAGCTGCATTTATTCTGGTGCCAATTATTCCCTATGCCTGCAGTCAAGACTCTCTGAATTTCCCCACGCCCCATGACTTGTGAAATTTCCTAGGCCGGTTGTGGGAACAGGCACTGTGCCCAGCCCCATGTGAACACCACGTTCTATGTGCTCCAGTCCTTTCACATGGTTCTTCCACCAACATCTAATCGTTTCTGCAGGTACACACTCCGGTCGGTATCAGATGAGTACTTGAGGGAAAGCCCTCTGCACTCATGAGTCTCCTCTCTAGTACCCTGTTTTGTGAACTCCAGCTGCCTTGGTCTCCTTGGACTCTCCACTCTGTGCTGTCAACTCAGCCAGGTGCCCTCTTGCTTTCTTCTTCCAGCATCCCCAGCTCATCTCTGTGTCAACACAGCAGCTTGAGGTCAAACTTGTAGAACTCATCTTGTTTGTTTCCCATGTCTCAAGAGTCACTCCTCAGGGGCCAATAACGTGATGTGGAGTAAGTTAAGCACTGGCCTGCGGTGCCTGCATCCCATGTGAGTGCCGTTTGGAGTCCTGGATGCTCCTCTTCTGATCCAGCTCCCTGCTGATGGCGTGGGAAAGCAGCAGAAGATGGCCCAAGTGCTTGGGCCCCTGCACCCACATGGGAGACCCGGAAGAAGCTCCTGACTCCAGGCTTCAGATCGGCCAAACTCCAGCCTTTGCAGCCATTTGAGGAGTGAACCAGAAGATGGAAGACCTCTCTCTCTCTACCCCTCTCTTTCTCTGTCTGTAACTTTGCCTCTCAAGTAAATAAATAAATCTTTAAAAATTGTGTATTTTTTACATATTTCATCCAGGCTTTTGTCTGTCTGTTTTTAGGCAGGGATGGTAAATGTTTCTTGTTATTCTGTCTTGATCAGAAGAGAACTGTATCAGTTTTTTTTATTACACATTGCTTTTCTAGTCTGGAAATTCTCCAATTTGTCTTTCAAGTGTTGTTCCTGTACAGAAGACAGTGCTCTGGTTAAATTCTGAAAAATGCAGACAAAAGCAGAACATTTCTTGTTATAATGTAGTTTTGATATTCCTATGTGTACAGCATAAGAACATATTCATTTGATCAGTTTTGTTGTCCTGCGGCCTGTTGATGTACACGCAAATGTCAAATACCCAAATATTTCTTTCTTACCTAATGATAAACTCTTTTCCCTACCATGTGTTTTTGCAACTGTTCATATTTTTTCTACTTGCAGGACTTTTAATTTTGTTAAGACTGAATTTCACTTGCTCAAGCAGGACTTGCTAATTCACAATGGAGAACAGATTTTAGGAAATACCTAGAATCAAGGACTAGAGGAGGGAGTAGAGAAAACATAAGATTCTTGGGAACAGGACTCAGGAAAGATTAATCAAGCTGGTGATATAGAGGGAACATATGGTGGCTGCAATTAGAAAAGGAAAAGTGAAATAAAATCCTCCACATGGAATGTACTAGTCTGCGGGATCTGGAACAAGGGTTTAGAGTCCCTGAGCTGAAAGTGAAATGCTGAGAAAGAATCGCTAGAATGAATCATTGATGTTTTGAACGTGTGCCAGGATGATTGAGTAAAGGCGAAGACTGGTTGTGATGTTCTGCATTTTGTCTGTGATGATTATCTCAGTGATATTCAACTAAACTCAGATTTAATTATATAATTTGGGGTTACCATTTGTGATGGTAGGCAGGAGACAAAGTTAGAGGAATGTGTTACATTGGTGTTGAGGGAGTGGAGAAAGGATAAGACCGAGCGAGGTATATGGGCCTAATGTAAGCAATGCCATTATTTTTATTAATTGGGACAATTTTCATGCAAAGATGACCATGACAAAGCAGTGGGACCAGATCTAAGTGTTAGATGAAGGTCTTTATTGAGATTACTCAGTCATTTGGAAGCCAGTAGTTTACTCCTTGGGAGACGGGTACCAGTTTTTATTATAGCTACGTTGGAGAAGGTTGGTTTTGGGGAGTAAAGGCACACAGGATGTTTAGTCACAGCAGAGACTGGAAGAACTATTCTAAGGGGGAAAATTTGGACTTCTTCCTATTTCTCTTGGTTTTTTGCTCTTTTACCATTTGTTGTAATTTTTGTTCCTTCATTTCCTGCCTACTGTTTTTAACGTCTTATGCTTCCTTTACCTTTCTCTTATAACTTTCTGAAATCTATTTTTTAAAGATTTATGTATGTATTGGAAAGGCAGAGTTACAGAAAGGCAGAGGCAGAGAGAGAGAGAGAGAGAGAGAGAGAGAGAGAGAGGTCTTCCATCCGCTGGTTCACTCCTTAAATGGCCTCAATGGCCGGACCTGTACCGATCTGAAGCCAGGAGCCAAGAGCTTTCTCCAGGTCTCCTACGTGGGTGCAGGGGCCCAAGCACTTGGGCCATTTTGTACTGTCTGAAATCTACTTTATCACCTGTGTTATCCATCTCTTAATCATGTTCCACTTGCCTCCCTTGCAGACAATGCCTTTTCAGGGGCAAAGAGGAAGAATAGGCCATGACCTAATCTGCTCTTTTCTGCACTGCCTGGTATGGGAGACCTCTCTGTAGTAGTGTGTAGGCCTAGTCATGATGAGGGCATTGCAAAGGATAGGGAACAGTTGGTAGAAGAGTAAAGGCTGTGTCTGCTGCCCAGTAGGCTTTTTAGGCAGCAGAAATACGAGACCTCAAGTGATAACCTGGTGACCTTATATTCTGAGTCATGATCTCTTCCCACCATTGGGAATATGCCTTCCCCCATGCCTACAGCAAACTCCTTTTGCCTCTCTTGTTTGAAAAAAAAACAAAAACCTGTTACAAGTACATAATCTTACTTAAACACATAATAGAACAGAATTTTAATTCTGTTCAACAAACATTACTGAGCACATACTATATACAATGTGCCATAAGGAATGACTGCATTTAAAGTTGTGCATGCCATGTTCTTTAGGAGCTATAATGCAGAGTGGTGCATATAAACCATATTAGAAGTGGCAAAACAAATTTTACAAAGGCCATAATAAGACAGAGTACAGTAGGCACTTACAGGAGTGAGAAATTATTTCTTGCTATGAGGCAGAGAGCCTGGAATTTTATCTGAATTCTAAATGGTGACAAGCACTGTAAAGGATAGAGATAAAGAGATGCATTTGTAAAGGCAGTGGCAGGAGGACAATGGCATTGTAAGGTTGTTTCAGATGTGAGTATGGAACACCACGCTGGCATCCGCACTCAGCAGGTTGAATTTTGTTCTGTAGGCAAAAGGCAATCATTGATGGATTTCAAATAATGAATAATTATGTGTATAGATAATGGCATTAGTAGCTGTATAATGATGGACCGCTCTCAGAGGCTGGAGACCAGTCAGGGAAAAGAAGGAATAAGAGCCAAATCTTAATGAGTTAGAGTTGAGCACAGGAGTTAGGATTGAAACCACAAAGTTAGATGACTTCACTTGGAATACTGGATTTGCCTTGGGTGAACCACGATCTTGAAAGAAGTTACTTAATTTTCTATTAACCTGTCTCAGTAAATCAAGGATCAGAAAAAGAGTTATTTCATAAAGTTCTAAGGGTCTACTGAATTAACAGATGTAAAACACAGATTTGCTTGTAGAAAGAGTAAGCACTCCCTAGTGCTGTATATTATTGGTAAGACAGTGGTGAGAAGAGACAATAGGGGTAGATTTGAAAATTGTTCTACTATATAATTATGTCATTATTGGAGTTTATTTTCAGCTAGTTGTCTATTAAACATAGTTCTGTCATTTAGTAAGCAAAGCAAGGAATCAAGTTACCATAGCACTTATCATATTTCGTTTATTTCTTTTGACTGATTTCTTCCAGAATATGTTCCAGATTTTGAGATAATATATTTGGTTGCCCTAGATATGTATTCATTTTAAAAAGGAGCTTGGCAGGCTGCCCCTTGTGACCCCAGCGTCCCACATCGGAGTGCTGGTTCAAGTCCAGGCTGCTCCACTTCCTATCTAGCACCATGCTAATGCACTTGGGAAGGCAGCAGATGATGATCCAAGTACTTTGGCCCCTGCCACCCATATGGGATACGTGGATGGAGGCCCAGGCTCCTGGCTTCAGCCTGGCCCAGCCCTAGCTATTGTAGCCAACTAGGGAGTAAACCAAAGGATGGAAGATCTCTGTCTCTTCCTCTCTCTCTCTCTGTCACTCTGCCTTTCAAATAAATAAATACATAAAAAGGAGTTTGAAAATTTATTAGGATCATTTTAATGATATGGCCAAAGCTGGTTATAATTGAGCTTTGTCTATGCATCTGTCTCTCTGTCATCTACCTATCCTCTATCTACCTACCGTCTTTCTACCTGTCTCTATCTAATGTATATGTGTGGTTTTATTTATTTATTTTGGTTTCTATAGCACCTAAAGTGTGAGAAGTTAAAGAACCTTTGCAGGTGTAACCATAGAACCTTCATAATCCTTGGCAGGCAGGAAAAAGTCTTGGTGGAAATTAAGAACAGTATTGCTGTTCTTCCTCCTTCTGTTCTCCCTCATTGCTTGAATCCTTGATGCAGAATAGAGGGCACTCCCTTCCCAGAGACATCACCTCGGGTATTAAGGGGGCTGCTGGGCATCCTCCATTGCCCTGGGTACTCTTGGTTCCCTCCCTTGAGGCCTTGGGAGAAACGTACAGGGCAAATTGAAGTGCAACGAGAGGAAACAAAGCAGCAGCTCTCTTTGTTAGGGACCAGGCAAGAAGGAAAACAGAGGGAGATAAGCAATTTTCCTCTACTGTTTCCTGTGCAGTGTGGGTTTGAAGTGAACTTCTCTATGGTCTAGACCACACTGCAAATGTGAAGGGCACGATAACAGACACATCTGCAGTCAGTGTCTACCTGTAGCCTGTTTATCTTGATCTACTCGGGGCTGCAACAACAATCCAGGACTTAAGAAGTGAGCAGGAGGTGTGAGTGGCGTAGGAAAGGCCATCTGTGAGCAGCTGAAGTCCCTCGGTAAGAAGACAGGGGTGAGCAGTCTCCTTGTGGCTCAGGCGCGTCAGTTCTTTGTGTGGGAGCCTCTCCTCCACAGTAGATACTGGCTGGCTTCCTTTCTCACCTCTGGCAGAGGGTGAGGTTCAAAGAGCAAAGACCTGCTTTAGGTCACACCCTAAACACACTCTAGACTCAGGTGAGTCAGCGGCAGAGGCACAAGCAATGATGGCATTTAAAACATATCTTTGATACCTTCTCTCAGCTCTGCCGAGGGGGCTTAGCCAGCATCAGAGATTAATTCATATGCAGCCTTTCAAAGTAAACATAGCCCAATACTTACTGGCAGGGACGTGTGCTCAGGAAAGGCTGTTAACTGTCAAACACATGTAGTAAACACTCTGTATAGTTGATCTGTAACTTTTGAGAGAAACCAAATTAGCTGTACGCATCACACGTGTGCTTGTAGGGAGTGCTAAAGCAAATCTAACCAGGGCTGCCTCAGATGGGGAGAAAGTGGGAAGTGCTATGGTTTGAAGATGATTCCCAAAGGTTCATGTGTTGGGCACCTCAGTTCCTCAATGTGGCAGCATTGAGAGGTAGAGCTTGGTGGAAGGATTGGATCTGCTGTCACCCATGGTGAATGCCAGCTTCTTAGACGAGGAGGCCTTGGTCTTGTGGGGTTGGATTAATTACCCTGAGAACTGGTAGTCACAAAGCAAGGCTGACCCTCTTGTGTTTTTCTCTCTGCACATGCCCCCCTGGCCTTCTGCTTTCTACCAGGAGGTGAAGCAGCAGGAGGCCCTCGCAGAGGCCAGTCACATGCTGGCACCGTCAGCTTCCACTTCCCAGTCTCCAGAGCCAGGATCTGGATAAACTTTTCCTTACACATTACTCGGCCTCAGGAATTGTGCTAGCAGCAGAAAACAGCCCGAGACCTGGGGTTGGCTGCGTGTATTTATCCTTGAAAGTAGTATGTAATTTTCACGGGAATAGCATTGATTGATGAAGCAGTTAGCAATGCGGCCTCCACAGAGGTCTCCCTTTTGCTTCCTATGATGGTCTGTTCTTTTTTGGCACAGAAAGTGTGAATTGTAACTTTTTTTCTAACGGAGAACCTGGAGTGTAGATGACTGAAGCAAGGTGGACAACGAGAAGTTGAGGAGACCTCTTCCCCATACTTCTGTGTGCCCATCAGCTTCCCCTGCACAAGTCACCTCTCCCCCAGCTTCTTCCCAGCATCCCTTTAAGGATGGAGGAGAAAAATAGACTGAACTCCTGACATCTAAAGAAACAGCCTTTTCCTCACCTCCCCACCGAGCTGCCCATTGTTTCAATGGAAGTGTTGAGTGAAGGTGGGGGCTCCAGAGTGACCTGTCTGATCTGTCCTATGTGGGCATCACTTCTGTCCTAAGAAGCCCTTGTGGTCAGTGGTGTCACCGCCTCTCCCCTTCCTTGGCTTTCTGTGACATGCAGCCGGTATACTTGTCCTAATGACTTTGTCTTCACAAAGCTGACTTTGAAACCGACATTGAAAGTAGCAGTTACACTTACACAACAGAAGATGAGGAAACCTCAGGCGGTTACTGTGTTTGCTCATCAACTGACATTATCCGGGCATCTTCTGGAGCAGAGAAGCAGCAGCCCCCAGCAGGCAGAATTTGAATGGTGGTGACAAGGCGCCAGTTAAAGCAAGAAAATCCTAACTGGGGTGGAATGAAGTGTGGGAAACTCTTTCTAGAATTTCACTGATTAACCATTGATAAAATAACAGAAGTCTATTTTTCCTCCTCTGAGGGCCCCCTTTATTCACAATCTCAATGTGAAAAGTAAGGAATCCAACTTCCCTCAAGTTTACACTGTGCTAATTGTACGTGAGCTGCTGTCACTTGAGAGTGTAGCCTCAAATCTCTTTTCTGAAGGACCTGGTGCCCAGTGAGTGGCCCGTCACCTTCCCTACCCTTTGAAGAAGAGGTGATGAGCACAACAGGTGATTCTTTCATTCTCACTGTTTTTGGGAGGTTTGTGGTATTGTTTTTTGTTCTCCTCTTCCTCAACTCCTGCCCCAGCAGGGTTCCTCCCCTCACTCTCCATTATCCTCAGGAGGTACATTTCCATGTCAAAGAGTTCTCCAGAGAGAAGGCCTCTTTTTCTTCCATACTCTGCCTTGTTTATGCCTCACCTTAACTCCATCCTTCCCAGCCCAGTTCCACAATAGCAATACCAATACCAAGGAGCAGAACCTGCTTCAGAAAATGAAACCACAGAGAAAGCCAGCTTCTCTCTGTGTAGAAGAGTAATTTAACTGCCCTTGAAAATATTAACTTGTTGTAAGGAATGATTACTATCTCTTGCTGTAAAGATAGAAATAAGATCCATTCTTCAGTGAAGTTGTAGATCTTCCTTAGGGAAAAATGGAAATGCTGAGACCGGTGTCCACAACTAGCCAACTCCATGACAGGCTAATGGAAGAGTTTATATGGGGGTGGGGGGAGTGTGTGAGCATAGTTTAACTTGCTTTATATCTATTGGTTATCTGCGGATACACCCATCCCATAGGACAATGGGTAATTTACTTGGGCATGTGGAAAGCTGTTCTATCCCATGTTTCTATCCCTACAGGGCCGAGGAACCTTGAAACCCATTGCTACTCTTGCATTTTTGATGCATCTATTTATTTCCTATAGATTACCAAGATTAAAAGGCACTTGTAATAGGACTGCCTTCAGGAGTAGTTCTCTGGAGTTTTGATCAGTTCTGTTTGGACCCTAGTATGGTATTTTCCTGCAGCTGTCAGGAGCCCAAGAAAGCTTCCCAGAACTGACCACCCTCCAGTGGGGAACTCAAGCTCATTAGCTCTTATCTGGTACTGGAGTAGACCCCTCTTGGGCTTTCAATTACAGTAGTCCCTGTGAACCCCACACACTAAAGGGTGGTCTTACAGCCAGAAGTTGATTCCTGCTCATTTCTCATGTCCCAGGACCTGCCCCTCCTCTTCTGTACTGGGCCAGAGTCGCATCAGCACACTGGAAGTTCTTGGATAGCCTGCTCGCCTTTCCCCTGGATATTTCGCAGTACCCCTTCAATCTGGAGAGCTCTTCCCCTTCCGTGCTCCTGGCTAACTTCCATTTGGCTGCCTCTTATATCCAATTAACTCTTGAATCCTTGAAAACTCTCTCAGAGCTTCCTCCTATTTAATGTCACCACTGGAAGCGTGGACACATAAAACAATCATAGGGAAGAAATAAGACTTTCCAGAACCTTCCAGTCGCTTGTCCCTTACCTCCCTTTTTGGGTGTGGTACTTGGGAGTCTCTCTGAATCCTGAACAAGAACCCAGGCCTAAAACTGATAAGTCTATACTGGTAAGACTTCTTAAGCTGTTCCCCTCACTTAAGGAAACACAGGAAGTATTCTCACTGGAAAGCTCAACCTAGGACATTTATTTCCAAAAATACTTAGAGGATGTACAGAAGCGTATAAAATTCTGATCGTCATGGAGTTAGTTACTCCAGGGGAGTCTCTAGAAAGTTCACAGAAAATGTGTATTACAAAAAAATATGCATTGGAATTGAAGCATTTTTGGCATCAAAACAAACTTATCTTTTTGATTCCATTTTCCACAGACATTTTGAAGTCTGCTCATATGTTAATTTACTATTTTACTGTACCAAGCTACCCTAAATTCTGTAGTTTAAAACAAGACCCATTTATCAACTCAATTTTGTAATTCAGAAGTCAGCATCTAATTCAGCATTATTTTCTGCTCTGGGCCTCACACTCAAGGTGTTGGCTGAGCTGAGCTCTTTTATTTATTTTTTTTATTTTTTATTTTTTGACAGGCAGAGTGGACAGTGAGAGAGAGACAGAGAGAAAGGTCTTCCTTTTGCTGTTGGTTCACCCTCCAATGGCCGCCGCGGTAGGCGCGCTGTGGCCGGTGCACCGCGCTGATCCGATGGCAGGAGCCAGGTGCTTCTCCTGGTCTCCCATGGGGTGCAGGGCCCAAGGACTTGGGCCATTCTCCACTGTACTCCCTGGCCACAGCAGAGAGCTGGCCTGGAAGAGGGGCAACCGGGACAGGATCGGTGCCCCGAGCGGGACTAGAACCTGGTGTGCCGGCGCCGCAAGGCGGAGGATTAGCCTAGTGAGCCGCAGCGCCGGCCTGTGCTGAGCTCTTCTCTGAAGGTTTGGGGCCCTCCTTCAAGCTCACTCAGTTCTGTGCAATTGCAGAACTGGAGTCCCTGTGCTCTTGCTGGCAGCCAAGGGCTCTCCTCAGCCACTGGAAGCCTGACTGAGGTCCTTGCCACGTGCCCCTCCACCCTCACTAGCATCAGAGCCACTGCCTTGATGCTGAGAGAGATGCCCTCATTCTATCTGGAGTGCCTGGGTTCGGATCCTAGCTCTGTTGTGGCTCCAGCTTCCTGCTAATAGTGATTGCACCCTGGGAAGCAGCAAGTGATGACTCAAGTACTTCAGTCCTTGCCACCCATGTGGGAGACCTGGATTGAGTTCCCAACCTCTGGCTTGGGTTTTGTCTAGCCCTGGCTATTGTAGGCATTTGGGGAGTAAACTAGCTGGTGGAAGCTTTTTCTGCCTGCCTCTCTCTGTTTGCCTTTCAAATAAATAAGAAATTAAAAAAAAATTTTTAAGAATGAAATGGGGCACTTGGTCCTTTTTGAATTCTGCCCACTGCAACATGCAATGGATAAGGCGGAAAAAGATAAATTCCACTTGAAAGAAACGATTACATGGCTGCTTATTAGGGAGAGAAGCTGACTGTGTAAGGGTATGTTCTCAGCATGTGGTAGGTTGTCAGTATTTGTTAATATGTGGGAAATCCATACACACTGAGAAAACAGTAATGTATTAGACAATATCAATCAGAATAAGCTTTGTTTGTCAAATAAGAGAAATCATTTTATCCACAAATGGGAAAGCTTGATTATCAAGTTTCTGGATAGGAGAAAGTAGACTGTGGAAGGCAGCATGGGCATGGAATTGGGTACGTAAAAGGGCTTAAACATCCAGGCATTTCAAGCTACTCTGGAAAAAGAAGCCAAAAGAAGCCAAAAGAGTTTTAGAGTAAGCCTTGGGAGGAACCGTAGCAGGTAGCTTGGTATCAAAGGTACCAGCATAGGATCAGGCGTGTGTTTCCTGCAGTGGCGCCCAGTGTGTCTGGTATTTGCTGAGGATCCTGGAAGAGTGTGTTTGCTCACGTGGTTTACTGGGTCCCCAGTCAAAATATCACTCTCTGAAAAAGCTGATACATTCCCCCAAGTAATGCTCTGCTTACTCAGTTGTACGTGAGATAGACCCACCAGGCCTGGAGTTCAGTACCTGGCTGTATTGAGATCATCCTCCAGAGTCTACAGTTGTGCTCCCTGAGAGTACCTCTCTGGGGGCCGGTGCTGTGGCACAGAGGCTTAAGCCACCGCCTGTGATGCCAACATCCCATATGGGCTCCAGTTTGTGTCCTGACTGCTCCACTTCTGATGCAGACCCCTGCTAATGGCCTGGAGAAAACAATGGGTGATGGCCCAAGTGCTTAGGGCCCTACCACCCATGCGGGAGACCCAGAAGAAATTTCTGGTTGCTGGCTTCAGCCTGGCCCAGCCACAGCCATTGCTGCATTTACAAAGTAAACCAATGGATGGAAGATCTCTCTTTCTCTCTCTTTGTTTCTCCCTCTCTCTCTCTGTAACTATGTCTCTCAAATATATGAATAAATATTATTTTTTTAAGTTCCTCTTTGCAATCACTTAAGAAAAACAACAGCAGAGGTGCTTCCTGATTCTGGAACTCCTGCATTTGAAGCAATTTCAGAGCTTAATGGACAGATCTGTGTAGAGCTGTTCCCATTCCTATTTCACAAATGGAAATAGGCTGAGATATTCTGAAGGAAACCAACTTGCCCAAGGTCTTAGTAAATCAGTTGAAGCACAGGAAAGTTAATGAAATATCCCCACATAGTTGTAAAATTTCTAAAATGGAGATACTGAAACCATGGAGATACTGTAAAGTGATGCTTATATTTCTAATTTGGATAGTCACTTTATATGTTTCATTAACAATTCTCTTATTTTCAAAATTCTTAAGTAGTGACATTTTTGTATTTTCATTCTAGATAAAAAATCTGGATATACTTTATGGAGCAACTTAATTATAAAGATTCAGATAGAGTTGAACTGAATAATGCTATATGTTTGGAAATTTTAGGTTGAAATGTTTTTATGGGATTGATAAATATAAAATTGAATTATTTGACACTGGTGACAGTTATTTCAGCGTTGTGGTAGAAGCATTATGAACTTCCTCTGAAATTCTCAGGAAGGCATATTCAGGACTGTTACTTCTTACATAAAGCCCAGTTCTAAGTACTCCAGAGTTGCTTTAGAAACCCTTGGCCACCACATAGTCTCAGCTGTGAAAGGAGAAGTCAGAGACATCTAAGTCTGGAAGGGTGCCTTATATAACTGAAGGAAGCACACGTGGGGCCTACAAATATTTCCGTTCACTCTGGTTGAAGCTCTTGGAGACTAAACAACATTACATCTTGTTATGTAAGGGTAGAGAGTGAGTGTACACAAGAACTTGGAAACCCATGGCCGATGTCTGAGGACATAGGGTCTTTTTTGTTCTAATGGTGGTAGATAACTTCTGTTGGAATATCACTTATGTAGAAACTTGGAGTGGTTTGAGATGGTTGAATTCCATCACGTATTCATACAAGAGGAATGACAAGGATGTTTGTGAGGTAAGCTTCTACGCTATGACTTGGCATGTTTTTATAACAGGTTGAAATTAAGCTAGGATGTTTTGAGTATTTTGCTATATTCAGTAGGAAAACAAAGAGCATTTTAAAATGGCGAGTTTTAAATTAGGAAACAACAGCAAAGTATCTAGAGGGACAGAATTCGCCAAAGGAAACCCACAAACCCACAAGCTAAGACATTGTTACCGTGTGGAGTGACCATGACAAAATACTCACTACCTTTTCCCTTACAAGAGCTGCTTTTAGTTCAATACTAAATATTATTGACATAAAAATTGAGTCACTAAAAATATATCTACTCTGTTTTCCTAGTTTTTGTTTTACTTTCTTGTGTGTTTCAATTCTGTGTGAGGATAGACAAATAAGTATGACTCCAATTATTGAAAACTAGGAATTAGAATTTGGATAAAACTTACCTGGTGAAGGTTGATGCACAAATCTTAGAGGCTTTGCTTCTTTTTGATGCTGTCATGAGGAACAAATGTTAATGAGAACAAGAATCTAATCGAGAAGTCTCTTCCTAGTTCAGAAAACTAAATGCGTATATGAGAGAATGGTCAATATCACCACTTTGGTAAAGATTTTGTAATTGGGCAGGAATCACTTCTTTTATGACTATTGTAATGGGACGGATGAGTAACAGCAGATAACAATGAAAGCATCAGAGTCCTCTCTAGAAGAAACTTTTAATTCCATTTTTCAGGAACTTAAAAAAGTATTTATTTGAGACACAAACACAAATACCAACATACACACAGAGAATAAAAGAGAGACAGAGGGAGGATGAGAGAGAGAGAGAGAGAGAGAGAGAGAGAGAGAGAGAGAGAGAGGGAGGGAGATAGATCTCCCATCTGCTGGAGCCAGCAACAGCCAGGGCTGGGCTAAACCAAAGCCAGGAGCTTGAACTCCATCCACATGGGTAGAAAGGACCCAAGTACTTGAGCCATCGTCTGCTGCCTCCCAGGCTGTGCAATAGCAGGAATCTAGAATCGGGAGGGGAGTTGGGACTCAAACCCAGGCACTTTGATATGGGATACTGGTGTCCCAAGATCTTGCTTAACTGCTGCACCAAACATGTGACCCTACATTCTCTTTTATTATCTTTATCATCTACTACATATACAGTGGTTGGGTGAGTAGGATGAGGAAATTGCTCTGTCTCCACAGTTACAAGTTCCAGGGACAGTGACTTGGAATCAACAAGCACTAAAATCTATACTGTACCTCCTCAGTGTTCTGGAGCTATAGAAATCTTTATGAAGTCCTTGTCAGTGAGAGTTGGTTAGCACAACTGATAGATTTGTGACTTGTTCCAGCTGCAACCTCCCTTTGAATGCTTTACAGTGATTTACATATGGCTAGTTCTTTCTTGTTACAAAGATCTCCTTTTATACATCATCCCTTCCAAGGGGACTTTTCTGACCACCCCATGCAATCACTTCATAAGAGAACTTTTGTTTTTATCAGCGCACTTGCGGCTATCTGCTATTTTCCTTTGCTTTGTTTACACTTTGTCTCCCCACCTCTTACTTGAATTTACACTTGATCTTAGCCAAAAGGCCGAGAAGCGATTCTTATTTGAATTTAAGATGCATGGAAGCAGAGACTTTGGTTCATTACTTTGTCCCTGGGTCTAAAATGTGTCCAGCCAATATCAAGTTCTCAGTAGATGCCTGTAGAATGAAAGAATCAATGAAAATATATAATTTCTACCAATGTTGAATTCTTAGTTTTCCAAGGAAAGTTTTTTGGTCTCATTCTGCCTCTTAAACCTTTTCTGTTCACCCATGATGTTAACATGCACACTGTTGACAGTATATGGGGGTTTACATGATGGAGCTTGGAAAGGCTTTCTCTAAGACAGAAATAAGATTACCAGAGAATTTGCTTTTAAGATAAATCAATGATAGATAAAAGCTGAAAAGGAAGTTACCTTATAAAGACAGAGTGGCTCCTAGTTCTACAAGATTTGATTGAAGTCAGATAAAATGAATTACCATATCTAAGGAGAAAAGAAAAAGACAAGTGGAAGCAAAAGTCCACCTTGAAAGCATAAAAGAAGAGTTTGGGATGCAACTTTGCCAGTGCCTGTCCGAATCCAAATACCTTGCATCCTCATTGTGGGTGAGGGGAGCTCAGCCCAATGTCATTCTTCAGTGGCGTGGTTACACCTGCTCATCTCACCTGATGCAATGAAGTATTTGCTTCTTTAACTCTTTGTTCTGAATTCCAGGCCAGCAAAACAAGTTTACAATGTGGTCTGCACACATGAAGGGATGCCTACTGACAAGAACTATACTAGTAACATGAACTTGAAGCCTTTCAGATCCTGTGATAATTGTTGTTCATTACACATAATAAATTTGCATCAAGTTTATACACCTACCCCGCCGCTTCAGAAGTGTGATTTGTTCTGGAAAGAGATGTGTGAGCAATGCATATTTCTGAGCTAACTTGGTCCTCAGCAATGTGCTGGATTCTGATAAATTTCCCACTATGATGTATGAAGATCTTGGGAGGCAGGCACAAGCATTGAGCCAAACATTTTATTTGAATTTTTGTCTGCTATCCATTAAACAGGTTGATTACTTAACTGAAGGCAATGTTTTGAATCTTTCCAAGCTAAATGGATGGATTTACGTGAGGTCCAAGACACCATCCCCATCTCTCAGCACAAGAAAGGGGTAAGGAATTTCAGCATCAGCATTTAAAATTCAAGTATCAGACTCATGCTTCTCTTTAGAGCCACTCTGTAGAACAGGTCTCAGCATGTCAAAAAGGAAAAGGAATCAATCTTTGAAAAATCTCCCCTTGCCCTAAAATTGAGCCAGAGTCCTCAATTTACAGGGTTGAAAATCAAGTTCTTCAGCAGGGTTTCTGCACCAGGGTCTGAGGCTCAGGGGCCCAGGTGTAGTGTGAAGAACCTGTGGGTCCAGCCTCTGTTGGCCTGTGTTTGGCTGCATGTAAATAAGAGCAGACCTGGCCACAGTGACCTGTGGCTTTCTGCTTTCTGACTTCTTTTCAGTAGCCTCTCCTGATTTCAAGGACCTCTCTTCTGATCACTTGTATTTGGATGAATTCATTCATATTGGTGTCTTCTTTTACCTAGCTCCTTTTATTTAATCGTATATTTTTCTTTAATTGCGTTATAGGAATCAGAATGCACAAGAAAAGGAAGGGGAAAAGGATATCACTTCCTCGTGTCTAAGATCATGCTGTAGTTTGAAGTCAGTTGAGGCAGGACAGTAGATCTGGCTGGCTGTCATGAAGACAGAGGGATGCAGCGGTTTAAGGATATTGGGCTTGGATTTGGAAGGCCCAGTTTCAGAGTTCTGTTTTGCCACTCAGGATGTTTGACTGTGGGCTTGTGTTTTCACTTCATTGTCTCATCTGTTCAATAGCAGTGACAACTATTACAGAGTGTGGTTATGCTCATGAAACAAATGAAAGACGTGAATTCAGGGATTAACATGGTCACCGGCTCAAGTACATTCCTAATATAAAATATTATTATTGTTATTTTTTTGCCATCTCAGTCCTTACTGTTGGAAGGAAAAGTTCTGTTCAGAAGGAAAAGCCCCCCAAACACCTGCCACATGAAGACAGCTCCCAGCTCAAAGGGACCTTTCACGGCCCATGTCCATCCAACACCCTGACCCACTGTGTCCCTATCCTTATCCTTTGCCGTTTGTGGGATGCAGTCCTAGATGCTGAGGGCTGGGATTGAGAGTTAGTGATACCAGGTTTCTTGACAATGGAGCCCATGTTGTCACTTTCCCTGTGGCTACAGCACCTTGTGCAATGTTGGCAGGGAGCAGGCCTTCCAATAAAGTTGGGTAATAATTACCATGAGGGAAACCCAGGAACTTTGTTTCAATTGCATGTGATGGTGTAGCTATTGATTTGCTTCAATACATGGATTAGCTTCTCTAAAAGGTGCTTAAACTCTACATATTTACATGCCCATATAGAAATTAAATATTAAGCGACATTTATGTGACATTTATGAATTTATGACATTTATGAACATATAGCAAGATAATACTCATTATACTTGTCATTATGTTCGCATCAGATTACTGTTGTTGTAGGTTGATTGGATTGCAATTGTAAACTCTACATATGCTGCAGATATGTTTACAGCCGGTGGAGCTTCATCCACAGGTAACAACAGACTGACACCCTTCTCTGTGGTTTATAGTCATCCCACATGAGCTCAGATGCCACACGGCGTAGCACTTGCCCTGCCCCGTACTTGTTCATCCACAACTTTAAAAAGGAAATGAAAGAAGAGAAAGAACATTGTTCAGAACAGGAAGGGAGGGGTGGCCAGAAGTATAGTTGGTGCAGAAGTCATTCCCAGAGAGTGCAAGAAATGATACGTTTAGAGGGGACCCGTGGCGGGTGGAGGAGGAGCAGGTAGAAGTGATGAGGGAGAGCAGCAGGGAGCTCTGGCTGGGAGGTGTAGCCATTCTCAGCCATAGGACGCTGATGTCATCGTGTTGAAGTCCTACTGAAGAAAGGTGGATTTCCATGGCACCCTCTCCATGTCCAAATGTGGTCTAATGAAACGGAGGCATTTAATAATGAAAAGATGTTTTCCTCCTCAGAGAGTCAAAGAAAGAAGAAAAATTAGACTTGCAAAATTAACTTTGTACTTGAATAGTATTTGTCTTTTTGCTTCCCAAATACTTGTTTGTAAACATAGTTTGATCTCCATTGGATATTTTCTCTTGTTACGAACATAACTGACCATATGCAAACACTTAGGAAGAACTGTGGCTGTAGTATTTTTTTCCATAGCTCCGTAATCTTCTTGGGACAACATTGGGACATCTCAGGGGGAGGGACTCAAGTGTCAGTGATCTATTAAGAAAATGCTTCAGGGAGAAGCGGGTAGGGGAAGAAGAGACGTGAGGCAGTTTCAGGCCACGAGTCAGAGAGCAGCTTCAGCCTGAGTCCCTGGAGAACATGGAAGTGCAACTTAGGCCTTGGAAGTTGTCCCAGGCAGAATGAAAGCAACTGGGCTTTTAGATTAGTGATTTAAGGGCTGTGGGTTTTGCGAGGGTAACGGTGATGGAAGTGGTGTGTGGGGAGTGAACTTTTAGTCACTTTGAGCTTTTTTATGCCTGTGGGCTAAGCCAAAAAATGTCCACCAAAGGAGAATCTCAGGTGCAGGGCGGATGTGGGCATTCAAACAAAGGCACAGCTCAGGGATGGCACAGGGAACATGTTCATGAAGATGCCAGGGATGAGTGGAGCCCATGGCCTCCTCCTGACTCCTCCCTGGTTATTTCTTCTCTGGATTACACCACCGGTTCCTAACTGGTGTCTTCTCATCCACACAGGGCTCCGCCAGTGAATTCATGTTGCAGTCAGTAGATCCCTACATTGCATATCTGGCAGTGCCAGTCCAGTGCTTAAACCCTTCATTTTTGCCTACACTCCAAGCTCCTCCTCAGCCTGACTTGGTGACACTCTGAACTGACCTCAGACTCCTGGGCTGTAACCACTCAGCACGGTGGTTGTTAGGGATATTTATCTCCCCTAAAAATTGCTGGGTTGAAGTCTTAACTCCTCATGTGTTGTATTAGGAGATCGGGGCCTTTGAGAAGTTATTAGGTCATCAGGGTGGAAGGCCCATGAATGGGATTAGTGCCCTTATAAAAGACACCCTAGGGTGCTCGCTCTTGTGCTTGCTCGCTCGCTCTCTCTCTCTCCCCACCATGTGAGAAAATAGCGAAATACCAGTCTGGGCCATGTATGACCCAGGAGGTAGGCCCTTATGAGGCAGTCTGCAGGCATCTTTGATCTTCAGACCTTCCAGCCTTCAGAGCTGTGAGAAATACATCTTTATCTTGTAAGAAACCCGATCTATGGTATTTTTGCTATCACAGCACAAATGGACCAAGGTAGTGGTATTACTTGCCGCTCTCCAACTGCTGGGATTTTGTAAACCTATGTCTCAACCTGGAAAGATTATATCTACCTCCTTACCTGGCTCACTGCTACTCACCTTTGAAGGTCCAGCCCAATCTTTGTGGCCTCTGGGGCCCCCTCTATCTTGGATTCACTCTGTTGTAATCTTTGCCATATTCACTTTCCCATCAGACTGAGCACCTTTAAGAAAGATAAGTCGCTGGCGCCGTGGCTTAACAGGCTAATCTTCCACCTTGCGGCGCCGGCACACCAGGTTCTAGTCCCGGTTGGGGCGCCGGATTCTATCTCGGTTGCCCCTCTTCCAGGCCAGCTCTCTGCTATGGCCCGGGAGTGCAGTGGAGCATGGCCCAAGTGCTTGGGCCCTGCACCTGCAAGGGAGACCAGGAGGAGCACCTGGCTCCTGGCTTCGGATCAGCAAGATGCACCGTCTGCAGCGGCCATTGGAGGGTGAACCAATGGCAAAAAGGAAGACCTTTCTCTCTGTCTCTCTCTCTCACTATCCACTCTGCCTGTCAAAAAAATTAAAAAAAAAATAAAAAATAAAAAAAGAAAGATAAGTCCTGTTCACTTCTGCATAAAATTTTCCTGAATTCTGTTAGAGGATTGGTGAAACAGAGGAGAAGGGCTGTCTTCACAAGGATCAATAGAATGAGTGTGGCCTGTAGACTTCAAGGGCCTCATTCTTTAGATGGTGGGTCAAGAGAGCCAAGAGAAAGGAATGGTCATCTACCACAGGTCAGGTAATGAGCTTGGCTTGCATTGTCACCTTTGATCTCCTATGAGGACCAAGGTGGAGGTTATTATTCAATCAATGAGATGATCATTGTAGTCCCTTGGGTTCAGAGGGAACTTTTTTTTTTTTTTTTTTTTTAGTCTACTGATGGTTCTACTTCTCAGAAATAGATAGGAGAGGGGGCTGGCATTGTGGCTCAGAAAGTTAAGCTGCAGTTTGCAATGCCAACATGCCATATGAGGGGGCCATTTTGAATCATGGCTGTTCCACTTTTGATCCGGCTTCCTGCTAATGTGCCTAGGAAGGCAGCAGGTGATGGCCCAAGTGCTTGGGTCCCTATAAACCATGTGGGAGACCTGGATGGAGTTCTTGGATCCTGGCTTCAGCTTGATCTGGCCCTGCCTGTTGCAGACGTTTGAGGAGGGAACCAGTAGATAGAAGATCCCTCTCTCTGTCACTCTGCCTTTCCAAAAAAGTAAGTATGGATGTCAGGATGGCTGAATGATCTAAGGCGTCAGACTCAAACAAATAAGCAAATAAATAAATATATCATGTATATATATGTTGAGGTGGATTCGTTCTGAGAGGAGGAGCGTGGTGGGGGCAAGAGGCGCGGAGTCACCACACAGACCCCGGGAGTCAGATGAGCAGGCCAGAGATGAGCAGCCTGCAGACTCATTTATTTCAGTTGGTACAGCAGCTTAAATAGCCAAGACAGCCAATCCGGTCAAGGGACGGTCTATGCCCTAACCAATCACAGCCTGTTGCCAGGCAGACTCCATTGTCATGTGGTTTCCAAAGGTATCCAATCACAGCCTGTTGCCAGGCGGGCTCCGTTGTCAGTGGCCATCTTGGTATGGCCTTCTCATTCCACCACACACACACACACACACACACACTATATATATTATATATATATATATATATATATATATATATATTTATTTATAGTTTCCATGTTCAGTTTGAAACACCCACTTAAGGTACTTTGTCACAGTTGCCCTGTAAAAAATTAATACAGTTATCCTAGTCAACTAAGAGACATACATAAAAAGAGTATGTTAGAGTGCAATGAGAGCAATAGTAGAGATCTGTGTCCTGCACAGATACAGCATGGAGATGGGAGAGACTGGCTGTGAGATTGTGAAGGGCTAGTATGCAGGTGGGGGCTACTGGCTAATGGAAGGTTGCATATTAGAGCAGTTGCTTGAGCTAGATTTTGAGAGGTGACGATAGTGAAGACTAACTTCTCTCTAGGATGGTTTTAGTATTCATAGATAAATCCAGTCACTGCCGAGTATGATCCCTAAGCCCTCTTAATTTTTTTATGAAGGCTGTGCAGAGAGGCCTTAGTAGATGTGAAAGCAAGCAGGTGAATTTGGGGCCTGACAGCGGCATGTGGTCAGCAGCCTGTGACCTTGCACCAGTGGGTGTCATTCTGCTCCCATCCTCCAGCCCTGATGTAGCACATCCTTTGTTCTCCCCATTTCTTTTTCCCTCTGAGTAAATCTGTTTACTACCCAGAAAAACAGGGAAGGAATAGGCCAGTTGCCTGGGGCAGATGGTGCAATGTTAACATATGACATACAGAAAGCAGAACTCCTTAGCTCCTATTTTCCTTTTACATTCTTCAGCAAGGCTCTTCAAACTAAATAGCATAAAAGAAACATCATTAAGCCCAGATTGAAACACCAGTCAGAAATGAAAGAGATAGTGCTGGAAACCCTGGCGGATTTAAATGATTTGCTGTCTTTTGATCCATGTGAATTCCACCCACGTAGGGAAAAAAACATTGCAGAAAACACCATGGAGGAGAAATTATTTTCAGTATTTTTTTTAACAAAGAAATTCTGGATAATATGAAATGTGCCTGAAGCCTAGAAAAATGTAAATGCTGCTTTTGTATTCAAAGAAATATAAAAGATAAACTCACAGAAAATACAAGTTCATAATCATTCCCTATTTTTTTAATTCTATTTTATCTGTTTTTGTATAGACATGCAAAAGAAGTGAGAGAAAATTACAAAAAAGAAAAGAAATAGAAAATCCAGAGAGGAGATAATAAGAAGTTTATCAGATTTATGAAAATTACCTTAAGTTTATAAAGTACACAATCTGTATATGGTTGTGACTTCAATAATCCTGCAAAATTTCTGAAGTAACTAAACATGATGTGTTCTTTATGAAAATAAGGAGGTGATTAATAAGAACCCGAGAAGGTTACTTAAGAAAAAAAAATCATGCTAAATTTAGAGCTTTCTTCCTTCTCAACTTCCTTTTAAGCTTCGTGTTTTCTCATTTTGCCAGAGTGGAATCCTCTCTGATTTCACCCAGTGATGCTGCACCACCCACACCAAACAGAGTGTGATGATCTCCAAGTTCTGTACAATGGCCCAGGAGAACAAACAGTCCTGGCCTGTCAGCCCCCAAGTTCCTCATTCTGAGGCCTCCTTTTTTTTTTCCTTGCCTTCATCTCCTCTCAGTGCCCACAAATCCTGGGTTTCTGTCTTATCCACTTTCCCCTTGTTTCTGTTCTGGTCATCTGTCCAGTACATTTACACAGCTGCATGTGTGCCTTGGTCTGCTGAGTCCTACTAAGTTCTGTATCTGTGGTTGAGGAGTGAAACACGTTTCTGCCCTAGGGCTAAGAACATGGTCTGCAGGGTAAACAATTTATGTATGTATTTGTAATTGTTATTATCTTTAAACTTATTTGAAAGGCAGAGAAAGAGAGAGAATCTTCCATTCATTCTTTCACTTCCCGTGTGTGTGGAATGGCTTGGGCTGGGCCAGGCCAAAGCCAGGGGTACAGAACTCAGTCTAGGTTTCCTATATGCATGGCAGGATTCCAGGCATTGGAGCCTTCACCTGCTGCCTCCAAGGTGGGTATTACTAGAAAGCTGGAAGTAGAAACAGAGCTGGGAATCCAACAAGACCTTTCAAAATGGATGGCGGCATTCCAAGCAGCATTTTACCTACTGCACCAAATCCACCCCCAAAACGAGAATTTTATTTCTAAAACAATTCATCAGATCGTATTTCTCTTTTCTTTAAACTTCTCAAAAGTTTTTGTAGCATACTTAGAGTGAAATCCGGCTCACTGTGGCCTTGGCTATCTCTGCCGTTACTGTCCGCCACCTGCCAGTCTGTTCCTCCCTCGGAGCCTCTGTGCCTGCCGCCTTCTGCCTTCAGATCTTGGCACTTCGGGCCCTTCCTCTTCATGCACGCGCCTGCTGATATTGGCCTTCTTGGGGGAAGCCTTCCTGACTGTCTTGTCTAAATTAGCCTATACTAGTTAGAGCCTGGCACATTGTCATGCTGTTTGTCTTTGTGCTGCTTCATTTTCTCTTGATTTTCCTTGTGCATTTATCTGACTTCCTCGTGCTTTTCTCTTACCTTGACCCCCACAGAATGAGGGAGTTCCTGATAGCAGAGACCTTCTTGCCAGCACCCAGACTGTTCCTACCCAGCAGGTATTCAATAAACGAATGAATGAACACATCCTTGCCGCACACTTACTTGCTTCATGGCCTTGGACTTGTTGCTTCTGTGGGCTTTGGTTTCTTATCTTTACAACGTGCTTAGCACTTCCCATATCACTGGGATTTTATGAGCGTTGAATGGGATTCTATGGGTAAAGTGTCTGGAACAGAGTGGGGAATAGAAACAAGTGATGATAATTCTTAGTTGGGGTTAAGAACACAGGCCAGGCCAGGACAGCCCAGAGGAGCAAAGAGGTGGTTCCACAACAGGCTTTGCCCCACAAGTGCTCAGCCATTTTGCCTGAGCGGTGGTAGAAAATCTATGTCTTAGACTCATACCTTCCCTGCCCTGCTGAACTTCTACTGGGGGCCTCTCTCTCTCCAGGGCCTGTCACACCTACTCGTTGGATCATGTTCTTGGACCTGTTCATCCACATTGCCTTGTCTTCTTGTGCAAAAACAGCCAAGAGACATTGACAAACCCCGAGATTACAAAACTAACCTCATTTCCTTTTATGGAAGAAGATATTAGACAAGCCATTTCTATGTTTAACACGGAGATTTAGTAACTCTGTATTTCAGCAGAGCATATGACAGCCATTTAGGATATTTTTTGGTGAGTATTATAGATGAACATGGGATTATACCTCTGACATGACTATTTAATTAGATAAACCTCAACAACTCCCAACATTTTCTAAAATTCAAAAACACTGCTAAGATTGGAAATGATAATGGCGATTCCTAGTTGGAAAACGGAATCCCCAAATGAACAAGTCTGTGTAATCAGGTTTGATTATGTAGGGGGTGTCTAATTCATCCACTTCCTGAACAGTCCGTCTCTGTCCCATTATCCTGCAGGGCGATGAACCTCTGCAATGATGATCTCTATCTTTTAGTTAATTGAACATAGGAAAAAGGCTCCGAAGTGATATTTGTAGCAAGAGACCATTTTGATGAAAAATACATATTCATGCGTGGAAGAAAAATAGCAGAAGAACGGATCCGCACATGTTAATAATAAAAGTGAAATTTTGGGTTTTCCCCTGTGTTTGTCAAACTGTGCTGCCTTGCCTATGCATGGTTTTTGTAAGTAGAGAACAAACTTACACAAATCCGCTGTACACACACAGGGGAGGGTACGCTGCCTGTGAGCTTCTCTTGTTCGGGAAGACTCAGGCGCTGAGTTGATCAGTGTATGAGTCATGGGCCTGGCCTGCAGAGGAGGGCAGATGTGGCCTGCGTGGTACATCATGCAAGGTCTCAGCGCCATGTTTTACAGGGCTTATTTTCATTTGATTCTAGAAATAAATGTTGAATAGCTATAGGTAAAAAGAAAATGGTGCCGGCGCCGCGGCTCACTTGGCTAATCCTCTGCCTGTGGCGCCGGCACCCCTGGTTCTAGTCCCGGTTGGGGCGCTAGGTTCAGTCCTGGTTACTCCTCTTCCAGTCCAGCTCTCTGCTATGGCCCGGGAGTGCAGTGGAGGATGGCCCAAGTCCTTGGGCCCTGCACCCGCATGGGAGACCAGGAGAAAGCACCTGGCTCCTGGCTTCGGATTGGTGTAGCTCCGGCCGTAGCAGCCATATTTGGGGTGAACCAATGGAAGGAAGACCTTTCTCTGTCTCTCTTACTGTCTAGCTCTGCCTGTCAAAAAAAAAAGGAACAGAAAATGGCCATTTGGTTAGAGTGTAAGCTCCATATTCAGCAGGCAGCCTTTCGCTGTGGAGATGTTAGCAAGAAGATTCCTGTGCTGGGTGGGGAGTTGGGCAAGGTGATGCCTCATATCTCCCAGGTCAGCAGAGAGCATAACCAACCTTACCCCTTTTCCTTCTTTCTTGCTCAGAGTATCTTCATGAAATGAGTATCGTTTTTATCAGCGAAGAAAACTGAAGGTTAAATAACTTGCTGAAGAGCGCCGAGCTTGTAAATTTCTGAGGCAGGAGTTGTGCTGAGATCTGTTTAGCTCTCAAACCCCGAACTTTCTGCTGTCAGCCACTTAGCGATACTGTGCTTCTGCACTCCCTTCGTCTAGTCTGTCCTCTTCCTTCTATATATGTCACAACAGTGACATCTGGTAATATATTTAGCTTTCATTTAGTTCCTAGTATTGACATTCAAGGACAAGGAAATAGATGGCTGACTGCTGGGTAGCAGTTCCATTATTTACTACCATTACTATTCTTTGCCATAGTTGGTGTGATGATTGCCTAGAAAAAAATCTTAAGACTCAACATTTTTTTTTCTTTTTTTTTAACTTTTATTTAATGAATATAAATTTCCAGTGTACAGCTTATGGATTACAATGGCTTCCCCCTCACATAACTTCCCTCCCACCCGCAACCCTCCCCTCTCCCGCTCCCTCTACCCTTCCATTTGCATCAAGATTCATTTTCAATTCTCTTTATATACAGAAGATCAATTTAGTATAAAGATTGCAACAGTTTGCACCCACTTAGAAACACAAAGTGAAACATACTGTTTGAGTACTAGTTATAGCATTAAATCACAATGTACAGCATATTAAGGACAGAGATCCCGCATGAGGAGCAAGTGCCCAGTGGCTCCTGTTGTTGACCCCACAAATTGACACTGTAGTTTATGGCGCCAGTAACCACCCTAGGCTGTCGTCATGAGTTGCCAAGGCTATGGAAGCCTTCCAAGTTTGCTGACTCTGATCATATTTAGACAAGGTCATAAAAGACAGAGTGAGGATAGAAACCAATGATCCTAAGAGTGGCATTTACCAGGTTTGAACAATTATACAGCATTAAGTGGGGAAGAGGACCATCAGTACACACAGGTTGGGAGTAGAGCCATTGGTGGTAGAGTAGAGGTTATGATTACAAAGGAATGAGGCCCAAGTGCACTAGACAGGGCCTAGAACAAAGGACAGAGTCATTATTAGAGGAGCTAAGAAAGGTGCTGTCTAAGCTACAATTAAGTTTTCTGATTGAGAGGCAAATAGAACCTGATAGAAGGGGCTTGATAATAATCTGTTGGGCTTTAGGCCTTGTAAGTTAAGAGGCCCAGACCTATCTATCTCTTCACATGGGGTATATCCTAAGGGAGGTGTGAACCTCCTAGGGGAAGGCACTCTGTTGACTCTCATTACTTGGCTGGCCTGGGAGGAGAGCTGGCCAGGTAAAGGCAGGTGGCATCTTTAACAAGAAATTTACAGTTCTACCTGCAATGTTGCTGACCCTACTTGACCATACCCTCAGCTGCAGGGGTCACTTTGGAAGCTGGGCTGAGTGAAGGGCTTTTCAGCTTAGAGCCAATAAGATCTGTGGCTCTGACCTGGGCATCCTTCAACTCCAGGGCAGGTCCATTTCCAGTGATCCAACTCTTGGCAGAGCTGCCAGGGCTCTTCACAAGCTGACTTCTGCTGAAGCCCAGGCTTACCACATTGAAAGCCACTGCAGTGGACTGGCCTGTTGGGTCTCCTTGAGGGCAGATCACTGTACAGATCAGCCATTAATAGGCCTGCCACCCATTGCTTCTGATGCCGAGCTTTCTTTTCCTCCTGGTTTGTGTTAAAGCAGACCAGAGGATGCAAGTCAAGGGAGTGCCCGTGTCCCATCTCTAATCTTCGGTGGCCTGAACTACAAGTCTATAGTCACAGGCATGTTCTGTAGTAGTTTTTCTAAGGTAGACAATGCCCATGAGGAAAATTATATTCTCACTTTAAAACTTTCTTTCCCTTTGGTCTGAAAGGGAGGTCTTTTCTACTTACTGTATACTTCGCTGATGGCGAAGTGAATCTAGCTATGAGATTATTATTTAAGTTCTTATTTTGGCTATGCTATTGCAGAAAAATGTTAGCCATCTCTTTTATAAGGTCTAAAGATTAAATTGTGCGTCCTACAGATTCCTTCATAATAGAATTAGTTTCCTACCTTGAAGAGAATAGAGAAAGGAAAGAACAAGTTGGGCTTAGAATAGAGAAATGAGGGAGCAAGTCCTAGATCGCTTGCTGACAATAGCAATATCACATGAATACTTAGCAAACCGTTTCAACCATTAGATAACAACTTAAGAAAACATTTACCAGAAGGTCCAATGCCTTCTATAAATTTTAAGAATCATGTATTTGAAAACACCTCTTAAATATCTAACATGGTGTAGTTTGTTTAACCAGTAAACTTAAGCACAACCATCTAAAATGTTTTTAGTTTCTTTCTACCAACAAGTTTAAAACATATGATACACAGATTCAGGTCACACAAATTAAAATGTATCTTTGATTGATTTTAGCAGCTTAAATTTATGGACAATCTTATCTAAAAGCCATTTAAAATAAAACTCTTAATAAAATTTCCCCATGTGGACATACAATATGTACACACATATAACATAGCATAGTAGACCAATATAGCAATTTTAATAATAGCTTTTAAAATCTTTAACTCTTTTTGTAGATTGCCAATTGATTTGAATTGCTTTTTGTTTTTAGTAACCTCAGTTAACCATACGTTCTCTCAGTTGGTACTGTTAATACATTATTGGCTTCATCTGTTTACAGAGCCATCCCAAAGTACTGAATACAATAGAAGTGGCTGGAAAAAGTCCATAGGAGCCTATAGGAGGACAGCTAAACAAAGAACCAACAACGTTTTAGTTTTATGAGCAGCAAATCATATATAACTGTGGATGACAAAATAAGTCGCCATGTTTAAAATTATAAACTCATCAACTAACAAGAGGCACTTGCTTACTTCACAGTATTTTTCAAAGCACCTGTAGGATTTTACAAGTATTTAACCCTTTAGGCCTCTGGGGCTTTCTCATTAAGATAACTATCATGTCTAGTAACACAAGATCATTAGACTTTTTAATTCTCAAACATTTATATTAATAGCATTTTCCATTATAGAAACTTAAAGTTTGGTACCACATCACATCTTGACAGTACTTCTAATATAATCCAAATAGGCTGATTAGTTGGTGTCTCTATAAGATGAGAGACATAGGTCCTTTGATTTTTCAGTTGGGCCCAAACTGGAAAAACCAAAGTCCAGGATTTACTGGAAATTTTAGAGACCAGATTGTTTGAAACTTTGATTTTTTGAATGCCTGTCAAGAATGCCAAGAAGGCTCAAAATCCAAAATATCTGGTTGAAATAAGATTCCTTAAAATCATGACATAACATAGACCAAATTTGATCATTGTTACAAGGTGATTATTCAAATCTTTGAAAATAAGCACATATTTAAAGAACCCATAGCTCTTAATAAAAATTCAGCTGTTTTTGAACAATTAGAATTTAACAGACATCAAGAGAACATAATAGATTACTTTAACACATTGCTTTAACAGAGCATCAGAGTTTAATTCTATGTCAAAGAGAAATTGAGCTTCCTGTGATCTTTTGCTGTGAGGTTTCCTTCCTTTACCTTCTTTCATATTGGTGACCATGTTTCTGTGTTTCTGTGTGTAAGACATCTTTAAGCATCTTTTGCAGGGCAGGATGAGTGGCAACAAATTCTTTCAGTTTCTGTTTGCTATGAAAAGTCTTAATTTCACCTTCATTCACAAATGAGAGCTTTGCAGGATATAGTATTCTGGGCTGGCAGTTTTTCTCTCTTAGTACCTGGGCTATGTCTCGCCATTCCCTTCTAGCTTGTAGGGTTTCTGATGAGAAGTCTGCTGTGAGTCTAATTGGAGATCCTCTAAGAGTAATCTGGCGTTTCTCTCTTGCACATTTTAGGATCTTTTCTTTATGTTTCACTGTGGTGAGTTTGATTACAACATGTCGTGGTGAGGATCTCTTTTGGTCATGTTTATTAGGGGTTCTATAAGCTTCCTGTACTAAGATGCCTCTGTGCTTCTCCAAACCTGGGAAATTTTCTGATAGTATGTCACTGAAAATGCCTTCTAATCCTTTCTCCCTCTCCATGCCTTCAGGAACTCCTAGAACCCGAATGTTGGGTTTTTTAATAGTATCCTGTAGATTCCCGACAATATTTTTTAGATTTCTAATTTCTTCTTCTTTTCTTTGGTTTGCCTGTTTCCTTTCCTGTTCTCTGTCTTTTAAGTCTGATATTCTCTCTTCTGCTTCGCCCATTCTGTTTTTAAGGCTCTCTAATGTGTTTGTCATTTGATCTATTGAATTCTTCATTTCATTATGATTTCTCATCACTATCACAGTTTCTTGTTCCACTAGTTGTTTCATTTCATTTTGATTCCTCCTTAATATTTCATTTTCACGAGAGAGATTTTCTGTCTTGTCCATTAAGGATTTCTGTAGTTCAAGAATTTGTTTTTGAGAACTTCTTAATGTTCTTATCAATTTTTTGAGATCCGCTTCTTGCATTTCTTCGATCTCATCATCTTCATAATCTTGAATTGGGGTGTCTTTTTCATTTGGGGGTGTCATAGTGTCTTCCTTGTTCTTGTTACCTCGGTTTTTGCATTTGTTGTTTGGCATGTTGGAGATATTTGGTTTCTTCACTGTGGTGTTTTTTCTTGTTACACTATGGCTCTATATTAAGTGGACTGTCTGCTTTCAGTGGAGCCTTAGAGGCTTGAGATGAGTGTTGACTGAGAGCTGTGTTTGGTTCCTCAGGGTTGAGGGTGTGTCAAAGATGACACTCCCAGGTTAGGCATGGTAAATCTCTCTTTCTTTCTTTCTTTTTTTTTGATTCAAAAGGGAAGTAATTCCACACAGCTGAACGTAATTGGAGGTAGTTAGCAGGCAAATGATATACCCACAGGAGCCAGAGATTGGAAGCTCTTTCCCAAGGACCACACAGGGAATCTCTGCTGCCCTCAGTGTGGGCTCCAATTCTCCTGCAGTCTCCCACTGGGTTGCCAAGTTAGATGCTAATCTCCTGTTATTTCACCCCTCCCCCCAGAGTCAGGTTTTTCTGCTAGGCTCAGGGCTGGTGCAGACCTGAGGTCGCCCTGCTTATGACATATGTCCAAAATGGCACCTGCTCTTTGTCTTGCTCGCCTTTGAGAGGTGAGCGGAGAGAGAGAGAAACTTGTGTCCGTATCGGTCACTTTTTTTTTTTTTTCCTCTCTCTCTTCTAGTTAGCCTGGTGAACTTTTCCCCATGGAGTTTCAAGCCTCGTTCTCTCTAGTCTCCTCTTTCAGCTTGCCCGCTGGTGTCTTGGGCTATTGAGGTTCGGCTCACCTCGCGTTCCAGTGCTGGTGTGTTGATTCTGCCACTCCCTAGGTATGACATAATCTTCTCAGCTTTTCTAAATATCTTCTTTTTTTGCTCTCAAGTATTTGACGTTGTATGAAAACACCACCAGTTTTGGAGATTCAAGATGAACCGTTCCCATTTGTGTGACCTTTGGTGGAGTCCAGTGGCAAGCAAGCATGCTTAGCGGGAGAGGGCCTCCGGAGAGTGGGAGCGCTCGGAGAGTTCCTTGGCAGACGGCTTTGTGGGGGAAGTGTGAGAGAGGGGTACGTCCCAGTGGGTTCCGCAGTCGGAAGAGAGCGAACCAAGCATGAACCATGGCGGACATTTAAGACTCAACATTTAAGGATTCCTTTTAATGTCAAAACTTAAAGCATAAAGTTTTCGGTAAGAAAGTCGTGGGAGACAGTTGAACAACAAATTCCAAGTAAAAGCATGGGAATTAGTGCGTTCTCATCCTTAGTTTTCAAAATCTCCTTTACTTGCAGCATGTACCTTCTTTTGCATGGGATTCTCAATTTTTCTGCCTAGGTTAATCCCAAGTAGTTTTCTCCCTGTGAGTTATTCACCAGTTTGGATGCCTTGTACATATGAAAGGGCTTCAAAAGCTCATGGAAAATGGAATTGGAAGCTAGGTTTATTTTGGTGCAAAAAGTTTGAAATTCATGCATAGCTTTTCATTAATATGCATTTTCCATGAACTTTTTCAGGATCTCTCATATATGTGGATTTAAGATTTTTTGCACTGAAGTAAACTTATGTTTTAATTCAATTTTTTTTCACAAATTTTTTTTTAATTCTCCTTCATGTGAGTGAAATTCAGCTCCCTGGGACTCGCACAAAGCAGAGCCCATGCTCCATGTGCTTTAGTCCAGCTGGCAAAATTTCTGCAGCTGGGACCGCCCTGTGCTTGAATTATGTTGTGGCAGCAATGAGCTAAGGAAGGGTCACTGTATGGGAATACAGCTAAGGAGGATGTTAAGGCTCAGGCCTGCTGACCCCTTGACAGCCTAACATGGGGCTTTTATCTTTGAATTTAACACATTTGTCAATTTGACAGGCAGCTGGAGCTGCAGATTCCTGCCCTTGTGAGACTCAGAGACCCTGCAGACAGAGCCCCCTATGGGGGTGAGATTTGTGGGGGGTAAATCCTAACCATGCAACTTACTGAGCCAGGAACTTATGTCCTGTGGCTGAAATTTCACCACCTACAAAATGGGTTAATAACCATTTACAAGACTTTTAGGGAGACTGAAGGGTTGGTGAGGCAGAAACAAGGGTGCAAAAATAAACAGGGAAATAGAGGCAAAACAATGGGTGAGAACTCCCAAATCAAGACCCCTGATTTACAAATCTTTCTACGTGATTTTGACGCTGGTCAATTATTTATGAACTACAAGAGGTACTTCACAAAGTTGGTGGAAATGTAATTAAAGGAAATTTATTTGGTGCAGTTTTTTGAACTCCATGCACAGAGCATTCTTCAAAAAGTTTATGAAAAATGAATTTTATGAAAAAGCTTTGCATGGAATTTCAAAATTTTTGTTGCACTAAAATAAACTAACCTTTTAATTATATTTTCCATAATTTTTTGAACTTTCCTCATGTTATAGAGATACAGTCCTGGCTTCATTATCTTATAGCCTGAAAGGAACAGTTTTTCAAATTGGGTAGCCTAATACAATGACCCCAAAACACCCAAACAAACAAAAAACCGTGGTATTACACAGGAAAATGAATGCCAATGAAAACAATTACAGCTGATCAGCAAATAGTAATCACTATTTAATCACAATTTGGGAAACATACTTCTGTACTTTTATTACAGTCATTATATCCTTTAAGCTATTGTATTTTATCAAAGAACATAAATTTGAAGTGCTTGTGAATGAAAAATAATACATTTTTCAAGTATTCCCCATGTCGGTGTCAGAGTGGCAATGAAAGCGGTTATTAAAAACCTTAGCTGTGCTTTCAAGAAAGAAGTGAAGCGGAACATAAATTGCTTTCATGAAATGAAACTAGTCGCGATTAATGGTCAATAGTATGTGTTATTTATTCTACTGTGGAGCAAGGGGCAAAGATGTTTGAAAATGACTAGGTAAATATCAGACTATGTTATTTCATAAGTGATAGTTATTTCCTACATTAAACAAAACCCAGACTACATATCCAGAACTTATATTAAAGTCTCAAGTTCAGCTTTGGCTGAATAATCAGAAGCCATCATCCTGGGCCAAGGCTGGGAGACTTTTGGTAAGGATCCTGTGACATGGTTATACAGAAGACCAAATGGATTGGGTTAAGGCTGGATTACTTACACAAAGTCCAAAGATAAATTTAGTTGAAAGTTGGTCACAGGTAGCCTCGCAGTCTCAAAGGGCATTTCTGACTAGACAAACAGCGTCTCCCAACATCCCCTCCGCAGGAATAAACAGCTGAGTGTTCCCTTGCCACAGGCTGGGTAAATACTCGCTAAGCCGTCTGCCTGGATGCCAGTCCGAGCAACACTCCCTATTTTTTAGCAAAATATTTTTCCATTCCGGCCATCCAAGAAAGTCTCCAAATCCAATACATTTGAATGGGGTTTTAAGGCTTCTCTATTTTTCTCACTATTTATAGCTTTCAGATGTTGGCAGGTAGGGGACTATATTTTCTTCAGAATAAAGTTATAAAGGGCGGTAATGCAGTTTCATCCTATGCCACATGGTATTAAGTAAGTATTAAAACAATCCTTCTTCCTTATGAATGTAAGCATTGACAAAGGCTGGAATACCGAAGGCACTGCTCACAGATATTATATCGATGGTCATATTTATAGTGGGAAGAGTTTTGTTGGGCAGGGATGCTGGGACAGAGTTCAAAGGGAAAACCCAGCCTGGCCAGGAGGATTGTCTGGCAATGATCTTGGGGAGGCTGAAGGACAACAGTCCCGGGTGTGAAGAATCCGCTACTGTTCGAAATAAGGCTGAGGAGGGCATAAAGGAAACGCAAGATTGCCCCAATGTGTCAAGTATTTCATCAGTTGCATACTGTTTGCAAGTCCAGGGCCTGCCTGGTCATTATAACAGCTCTGGGCAATAGACAGAGGAATTATTCACCCCATTTCTGATGAGGAGCCTCAGTTTCAGAGAAACCACCTCATGGCGGTTGCCTGGCTAGCATAGGGTAGAGCTGGAACCAGAAGCCAATCTGTTCACATAAAAGAGCCAATGAGTAGAAGAAGGAAATTAAAGGGAGAATTCTGGGTGCTCGTGGTGGATTGTAGTGAGCGGATGAGGACGTGACAGTTTGGCATAACTGGAAAGCAGGAAAGTTGCGTTCCAGACCCCAGGTCTGTCACTAGCCAGGTACGTGGACTCCAGTATTCTCATCTATGTAACTTTGGGGCCCCTCCAGGGAATGCGGTGCAATGTGCAAGGGTGAGTCCCATCTGGTTTGAGAGGCAGCCTTTAAGATTTTGCCCTGGAGCACAGGTGCCAGAGTTCACCAAAGAGGCAGGACTGAACAGGGAGAGTGTGGTTAGGTAAAGGGAAGTCAGAGGAAAATACTGGCAGGGAACTAGCTTGAGTAAAGGGATAGCAGCGAGCGCGGGGCGGGGGCGCATGAGGGTAGGCAGACTTCTGGTGGATCGGTTGGTACAGAAGGAAACAAAGAGTGCGCCAAGTTGAGCAGTCATTAAATGATTTTTATCCATATAGCTAAACAGTCTGGACATTTCAGGTCACTATCTACTCCTTTACCTTTTAACCAATAATCAAGATAGTTGTTCTAAATCTTCCTCCCTCCCCATCTCCTTCCCTTCTTCCCTCTTTCCCTCCCCAGTTCTTCCCTCTCTCCTTGCTTTTGTGTAGACACAGACTACTTTGGAGTATTTCAGAGGGGTGGATTTGTTTGTCTAGGGCAGGGTTGTCAAATACAGGTCATGCATGCTGCCACACCCCTGCCATGACAGACAATGCTAATCAATCACTGTTCTCTGGGCATGATCTCAGGATTTGTTTCAAGGTGCTTGGGTTGTTTCGAGTTGGTTCAAGTGATGAGAGAGATTTGCCCACAAAAATCTAAGATAAATGTATCAAATATGGCTTTCCATTAAAAAAAGGTAAAAATATACTAGAAAATGCACTTCCTTTACCCTTTTCAAACATTTCACCCCTGCTGTTTTAATCTCAGCAGGAGCCTCAAGCAAAAATAGACAAATGTTATTTGAAGTCCTAATCTAGTGAACTGAGAGTCTAGCAAAGATTTTTAGAAGCTTGAATATGTTTTATGAATGGATATCATCTTTTGAATATTTTGTCAAACAAATTGACTTCTGGACATTATGATGTTTGCCCCATGTTAATTTGAATTTTCCTGGAGCTAAAATTTGATTTCTCAGCTTTAATGCAAATATATGAGGGTGTTAAAAAGTTGGTGGAAAACAGAATAAAAAGATAGGTTCATTTTTGTGCCAAAAAATTTGAAATCCATGCATAGTTTTTTTTCCCCAGTATACATTTTTCATGAACTTTTTAAAGGTTTCTCCTAAACATTGATTTCAAAAATTTTAACATCAGAATAAATATCTTTTGGTTCCATTTTCCATGAACTTGGTGAAGTATCTCATATTGTATATTATACATATTGATTACAAACTCAGTTTCTGAAGCCTGAGTTAGAACCCCAGCTCTTTCTCTTCCAAACTGAGTGCCCTTGAACAAGTTAACTTGACCTTTCATAGCTTCAATTTTCTCATATTGAAAATGACATAATAAACATTGCTGCCTCACATGGTTATGAAGAGTAAGTGAAATAATTTTGTGTAAAATATTTAATGCAGTATCTTGCAATAGTAATATTCAATAAATGTGAGTTCGTGTGTATTGTGTGTAGCAGATACTACCCAGGGTGAATTAAGGACTTTGATGCTCACAGAATTGTTTGGCTAAATGCTACAATTCTTTGCTTTTGTGGGCTTAAGTCAGAATTTGAATGCTACTTGAATCCTTTTTTTGTGGTTCCATCATGACTTTTTGTGTGTGTTTGAACTCCAAGAAAAATGTCCCCTTTTTTTGGTAGCTGATATATTCAAACCACTAGTGCTGGAAGAAAAATAATCTGTCACTGAAGTAGATGAGAGTTGACATGACAGATTGTGCACTCTATCTTAAACATTCATAACATGCATAATATGGTCCCTATGGAATGAAATAACTCCTTTAGAGTCTTTGCAGTCCCTGGTATCATGGCTCTCCTAGAGCAAAGCCATTATGATTCTAAAACAGCTATGCCTGTTTGGGGAATAAAACATCAAGAAAAGAAGGCATTTCACTTATATAACAGCTGACATCTGTAGATGTATGTGCACAAACATGTGGATGAGATATGTAGATATCCAAGTGATGCACGTAGGTGTGTGGTGCTCTAAGATCAGGTGTCTGATGTTTTATAACTTATTGATTAGAATCTGAAACACTTGAAGTGCAGTTTTACTGTTGTTTTGGTTGTGTGATTTTGGACAAGCTCCCTGCCAAATCTTCGGTACTTCATGTTTAGAATGTGGATAAGGGACAGGCGGTGTGGCGCAGCAAGTTAAGCTGCCACTTGGGACATCCACATCCCGTATCAAAGGGCTGCTTCTGGTCCCAGCCACTCTGCTTCCAGTTCATCTTGCTGCTCGTGTGTATCCTGGGAGCAATAAGATGATGGCTCAAGTACTTGAGTCCCTGTCACCTATGTGAGAGACCCGAATAGAGTTTCAGGCTCCTGGCTTGAGCCTGGCCTTCCCCAGCTGTTGTGGGCATTTCGGGGAGTGAACCAGGAGATGGAGTCTCTCCAGGTCTGTGTCGGTCACTCTGTTTTACAAATAAATAAAAAAGACTTTTAAAAAGTACAGAATGAGTGAAAGCATACTTTCATAGTCTTTTATAGGAAGGATTGATTCATGTGAGATGTTTGGCATGTGTTAGTCAATTAATAGAGTTATTAATAATAATAAATAAATAAAACAATTAAAGTAATGTCCATAGCAAGGGAAACTGGTTTTTAGCCTCATTATTCAATGCCCTGATTTGATTTCATTTTATTGAATAGTCATTTGCTAGCTTAAGCAATCCATCATTCCTTAATTATTACTGCCAAGTGGAAGCTTTACTAATCCATGCATCTTCTGAGAGATAGAAGCACTAGAGAAAATAACTTTCTGACCCTAAATTCCCTAATCCAAGAAGAAGCTGTATCTCTGACTGCATTCTGTCTTAGCCATTTTTATTGGAAGGATGAAACCAAATAATGGATTAAACAGGTCTTTGCAAAGTGTAAGCTGGCCACACAACTGGAGAAGAGATATAAAATTAAATATACTTTGGAAATACTCATATATTTACAGACAGTATCTCTTTAGAAGATTAGAATATTTGTGCAAATGAACAACCCAATAGCAAGTTGTGATTACCAAATTTGCTAATTGGTCATTTCTCTTGGAAGGGTTGACTTTTTCTTTCTTTTCTTTTCTTTTTTTTTTTATTTAAAAAAGCCGAGTACATGCTAAATTTCACCCTTAAAATTCATTGGAGATAAAATGACATTCCCAAAAGACTTATTAGGTTGTATAGTAGGTTTATTATTCCATGCTGGGAAAGAAGTATTGACAGACACAACAGTGTGATGTCATGTGGCCAGCGCAGTCTATGTGAAGTGGCCACAGGTCCTGGTTGACCCTGCTGCTGTGCATATGGGACCACAGGTTTCATCATAGTCCATGATTGACAATCTTTCTTTATCAAAACTCAAAGTTAATGCATAGAAGAGGGACACTTCAACCTTCTTTCTACTTCCAGTAGAGAAGGAATCATTGTTAACCAAAATTTTCAATGAGAAACACTGTGTCAGTATAGTTTAACTTAAAACATTATGTATATAAGGTAAACAAATTTCATGTAGCTCATATATGCATATTTAAGAATATAGTGATACTCCCTCCTACCTATGCTCCCACCCTTCCTCCTCCTTCCTTTCATATTTTTCCTTTTAAATTTTACAATAACATACTTTCAGTTTATTGTACAATTACAAGCGTAACCCTCCACCAAATAAAGAATTCAACAAGTAGTAAGCAGAAGAACTACTGTTCCTCAAAGGTATAGACAAGGACAGTTTAGTTTAATTTTAAGAAGAGTAATTTGGAGTTAGAAGGTAAAAATATTTTTTATTTCCATTTATTTGGATTATATGTTAATTGTATTATTTCTGTTATCTGTAAAACAGTGCTAAAGATATCTACTGACTTCAAACAACTCATGAAAAATTAAGAAATATACATGAGAAATTCCTTTGCAAATTATAAACTATTAAAAATATGCAAATTAGTAAAATATCTGTTTTAATTCTCACTGAGGTTATGCTCACTTTGTGGTATTTGGAAATAATGGTGAATTATTAACTCTTTTATCAAGGCTAATATTTGGTCTCTGGAATAAAACAATTCTACATTTAATGATCAGAGTCAACTGTATTAAAAAATAAGAGTGCAGGAAAATTTCCTGTTATTTTTGGTTACTAAAGCTACATGATTGTGAGTTTCTGGTTAAAGATTTTTCTTTTAGGGGCTGGCTTTGTGGTGTAGTGGGTAAAGCCACCATCTGTGATGCCAGCATCCGCCATGGGCACTGGTTCACTTCCAAACCAACTCCCTGCTGATAGCCTGGGAAAAGAGTGGAAGATGGCCTAAGTGCTTGTGCCCTTTCATCCATGTGGAAGACCTGGAAGAAGTTCCTAGCTCCTGTCTTCAGCCCAGCCCAACCCTAGCTATTGGAGCCATTTGAGGTAGTGAACCAGCAGATGGAAGACACTGCCCCCTTTAACTCTGACTTTCAAATAGAAAAATCTTTAAACATTTTTTCCTTCTTTCTTTTCTCTTGTGACACAGGAGAATACAAGTGGGATCAGGGCAGCGGAGGACCAGAGAGGATTTTAGGATACCGGTTATATGCAAGAGTTGTGTGGTCAAATAGACTTGGGTTTTAATATAACCTCTGGCACTGTGTTATTGTTTATAGATTAGATGAGATAGTATTTCCTAGTGACCTTATCAAATCCGTGTAAGATGATACCACCCTGAAAATATCAGAAATGCGTGAAAAATATCAGTACTCAAATTGGCATTCAGATAATAGGAGAAGCTCTTTTTTCTTCTGCAAAAGTCTTTTGACTTTAAGGAGGATTAACCAATGAAGAAATGAAGAAGTATAGTGAGTTGTTATTTCCATGTTTCTTTCAAATGACTTGAGACACAGAATTAAAGATATAGGGTGTAGAATTTCTTTGATTTGCTTTGAGATAATGTGAAAACAGAATTGTATCTACAAAATACATGAAATCTGTTCTCTTTATATTAATAGAAATTTCAAAATAAACTGAATACAACAGTTCAACCCACTGTAAATATAATTCAGGGATTTTTAGAAATTTTATAAACTGTGTAACCATCACAACAACCAAGTTTTAAAACACTTATTTTATCACAAAATGTGGGCTGTTTTGTTCCCTATTCCCAAATTTAGCCCTAGGCAACCACTATCTTCTTTCTCTTTGTATATAGTTTTGCCTTTTCAAGAAACTTCATGGAAAATGAATATTACATTATATAGAGGTACAGGTTTTTGGTATGGCTTCTTTTCATTAACCTAATAGTTTTGTTTTTGTTTGTTTGTTTTTTTTTTTTTTTTTAGATTTATTTATTTATTTGAAAGCTGGAGTGAGGCAGAGGCAGAGAGAGGGAGAGAGAGAGAGAGGTCTTCCATCTGCTGGTTCACTCCCCATTTGGCCACACAGCTGGAGCTGTGCTGATCCAAAGACAGGAGCCAGGAGCTTCTTCCAGGTCTCCCATGTGGGTGCAGGGGTCCAAGGGCTTTGGCCATCTTCTGCTGCTTTCCCAGGCCAAAATGTCTGTGCCATTTTGCATTCCTACAAGCAATGAGTGAGCATTATTGTTTTTCTAAGTCCACATCAATGCTTGATATTATTAGTCTGTTGGATTATAGCCTGCAGACAGGTAGTGTATGTCATTGTGGTTTAATTTGCATTTCTTTCAGTGCTAATGATGTTGAGCATCTTTTCATAAACTAATTAGCCACTTGAATGTCTTCTTTGTTAAAATACCTATTCAAATATTTTTTCTTTTAAAAAAATTTTAAATTGAGCTATATTAATTGATGTATATGTATGTATGTGTGTGTGATATATATATCATATATTTTGAGATGTGTATATATATGTGTGTGTGTATATATATATATATATATATACACACATCCCACAAGATATGATGTGTGAATATTTTCTTCCAGTCTGTTGCTTTTGGTATTATTTCCTAATGGAGTCTCTTGAAAAAACCTTTTTATTGTAAATATTTCAATTTACTGTTTTTCTTTTATGAATCATGCCTGTCATGTTATATCTAAGAAGTCTTTACCTAACAAAAGACACAGTGTGCATTTCTTATGTCTAATTCTAGGAGATTTATAGTTTTAGTTGTTATAGTATGAGTTAATTTTCATGTGTTGGATAAGTTGAAGGTCTAAATTAATTTCTCAACTTATAGACAGCCAATTCTTTGAACCCATTTATTGAAAAGATTGCTCTTTTCAATCATTGAATTGTCTTGGCATTTTTGAATGAAAATCAATCTAAAGTAAGGGAAGGGATTGAGGCCAGCATTGTGACATGGTGGGTTGGACTGCTGCTTAGGACAGTGGGATCCCATATCGGAGTGCCAGGTTGAGTCCCAGCTCCTCTGATTCTGATCCAATTCCCTGCTAATGTTCCTGGGAAAGCAGTGGAAAATGACCCAAGTACGTGGGCTCTGCCACCCCCATGGAAGACCAGGATGGAATTCCGACTCCTGGCTTGGAGTTAGACCACACCTGGCCCTTGCGCCTATTTGTGGAGTGAACCAATGGATGAAAGATCTCTCTCTCCTTGCCTTTCTAAATAAATAAATAGATAGATAGAAAAACAAACTACCAAACAAACAAATACATCTTTTAAAAAGTAGAGTTGTTTTTTTTTTTTTTTCCTGAATTGTCTATTCAGCTGCATTGATTGACGCATCTATCGTTACACCACTACAGCAGTCTTGATTATTGTAGCTGTACTGAAATTTTTAAAATCAGTTGAGGTAAGTCTTCTAACTTTGTAATTTTTACAATTTGATTTGGTTATTCAAAGTCCTTTGGATTTCCTATAAGTTTTAGTACCAGCTTGCCGATTTCATCAATAAACTGGCTGGGATTTCAGTAGGTGTCTCTACCTTTTTCTTCCATGACTCCCAGTGGGTGAATGTTGTTATGCTTAGCATTACTGACTAACCTCTGAGGTGCTGTTCAGTTTTTTTCCATTTTTTAAAACCTCTCTGTTTTCAAGATTGAATAATGTTATTTGTGTATTTTCAAAATCATTGATCTTTTCTTCTGTCATCATCAGTTTGCTATTGAACCTATGCTAGGCATTTTCACTTTGTTCTAATATGCATTCTAGAATTTCCAGTTGCCTCTTTGTAATGCATATTGTATATCGCTCAGATTCCTCTGTTGTTGGGTCACTGTTGTGGTATTTTTCTTAAATTTGTTGAACATGGGTTAAACTCAATGTTTGTGCCTGCTCAGAGTTAGTCTCTATTGATTTCATTGTTTTCTCTGTATATGAGTCACATTTTCTTGGATTCTTTTGTAATTTTTGGTTAAAACTGAACATTTTATATACTATAACAGACAATATATTGTAGCAACTCTGGGTTCTGAGTTTAATGATTTTTTTTTTCTAACTTGTCTGAGCTTAAAATGCTTAAATTCTGTCTATGGGAAGCTGGTGATGTCTCTACTTTTTGTTTTTATGTTTACTTTTTAGCTTAGCTCGCTAAGAGATTCCTCAGTATGTACCTAATTTATGAATTATATTTGCATGGAAGCTGTACTTAGACACCTTCATTTCATAAGTTGTCCATCTTATAGCAATCAATATACATGCTGTTTGGTGATTATATTCAAAATTTAGATGATCCCAAGTTATCTTTGGTTTTAATTTCTAGATGTGCTCTCTGAGCTCTTTCCTGCACATACCCATGTTTCTCAGCTAACCGTTAGCATATAGAGCACTACTTAGACTGTAAATTGCGCTCTCTCTTCCAGGATCTCCCTATATAATTTCTGTCCACACACTGCTTGCCCCAAACAGAACCACAACCTCAAAGTAGTAAAGCTGTGGGTTTTTCTAATTTATTCTTTATGATATTTGCCAAAGTTGTGGGATTTTTGCCCATCCCAAGGCCAGTCTCTTCCTTCTTATAGCAAAACTGTTGCTTTTCTCCCCAAGCCTACTTTGGTCACTAAATGAGGAGCGGTCATGGATGGGACTAACCCCATGATGGAATGTCACCAACTGTTTTTCCACAAAGCTCTAGGAATTTTCAGGAATAAATGCTTCTCAATTTAGGATCTGCCTTTTGGTTACTTTCCAGGCCCTGCACATAACCATGTCTGGCAATTTTGTTCAGTATTATACATCCTTTATGGGTCATCCCACCATAACTGTGATTTTCCTCAAGGCCTGAAGGTATAGGCTTAATTTATACAATATATTCATTTTGAGACGTGCCTTTCACTTTCTTTCTTCTCTTCCTGTGTGGATATGCATATTTATCCATGTATGTAACCTAGCTAATAAAGATCATTTATAGATTACTCACTTTGTGCATGGCCCACAGTGACTACATTCCTAGTGTCATTGCCTACTTAGGTCTCTTGAGTCTGACAGAAAGAACTAAGGTGCGGTATATGTAAAGACAGAGTTCAATGTATAAATTTGCATATGTACATAATTTTAGAGCAAATAAAACATATTTGCTTACTTTTACTTGTAGTCTGTTATACTCATGCCATCATTCACTTTTTACTTCCAAAAGCAGCCTGTTTTGCTTCCTTTCTGGATTCAAAAGCATTTTTAGGAAAGTACGCTTGGTGATGGTACATCAAAAAACAGTTGGTACTTAAAAATATATTTTCTAAGCATATGTGCAAAATTTTCAACCAGTAGGTCATACTACCATTACCAGCTTCTATGAATTCTGTTAGCTTGTTGGTTTACATTTAGGACATTTAAAACAAATATGAAGAAAAAAGTTCATTTTTACAGCAAGTAGTACCACAAAGTACCTTTTTTAAGTCTTTAAATCTGTAAAAAATTGTAAAATAAAATGCTGATGAGATGGTCATGACACAAATAGTCACACATTGCCAGTAGCAAGAGAATATTGAGTTTAAAGGACTATGAAGCACAAGAATAAATTGGAAAACTTAAAAGAATTGGTTTCTAGAAATATGCAACCTACTCAGAGTTTTTATTTTTATTTTTAAAGATTTATTTATTTATTTGAAAGAGTTACAGAGAGAGAGGGAGAGAGAGAGAAATCCCACATGCTGGTTAACTCACCAGGTGGCTGTAATGGCCAGGGGTGGGCCAGGCCAAACCCAGAAGCCAGGAGCTTCATCTGGGTCTACCATGTATGTGTCGTCTTCTGCTGCTTCTCTCCGGCCATCAGCAGGGAGATGGATTGGAAATGTAACAGCCAGGTCATGAACCGGCTCCCATATGGGATGCCAGCATTGTAGGTGGCAGATTTACCTGCTACGACACAATGCCAGCCCCTACCAAGATTGAATCATGAAAAAAATTTAAAAATTTGGATCTCTATAGATACCAAGGAATTCAAGTCTATAATCAAAATTTCCCAACGAAGAAAATCTCAGGACCAGATGATTTTACTAGAGACTTCTAGCAACATTTAAAGAAGAGTTGATTCCAATCCTTTTAAAACTTTTGCAGAAAATGAAAGGAGTCAGGGAGTACTTCCAAACTCATTTCTATGAGACCAGATTTACCCAGTTACCAAAGTCAAAGATGTTACAGAAAAGAAACCAATATTTCTAATGAATATTGATGCAAAAATCTAGATCTAAATACTGGCAAACGAAAATCAACAACACATTGAAAAGGAGGATTGTACATTATGACCAAGTGGAATTCATCCTGGGATAATGCAAGGATATTCTAACGTGAAAATCAAACAATATAATATAGTGATTTAACAGAATAAAGAACAAAAATTCTATAATCTTCTCAATTGATGCAGAAAAGGCATTTGACAAAATTCGACACCCTTTCATAAGAGAAAAGCTTAATAAATAAGGAACAGACAGAAATTACCTCAACATAATAGAAGCCACATGAAGGGTCATTAAAAAGTTCATGGAAGCTGTCAAGTATGGAAAAGGAGGCATGCATTTCCAAAAATTTTTGCACCAAAAATATACTTTTCTTTAATTTCCACTTTCCATGAACTTTTGGTAATACCCTTGTGTATGAAAATCACACAGATATCATCATATTGGGGTGAATAGCTGCAAGCTTTCTCTTTCCACCCAGGAACAAGGCAAGGATGCCCATGCTCACTACTTCTATAAACATAGTACTGAAAGTCCTAGTCAGATTAATTAGGCAAGAAAAAGAAATTAAAGGCATATAGGTTAGAGAGGAGTAAAATTGTTATCTCTTTACCCATGTGGGTGACCTGGGAGAAGCTCCTGGCTCCTGGCTGCAGTCTGGTCCAACCCTGTCCATTGTGGCCATATGGGGAGTGAACCAGTGGATGAAAGATCTGTCTCTCTACTTTCTCCCGCTCCCTCTCCCTCACCCTTTCTCTTTCCCTCTCCCTCACCCTCTCCCTCATCCTCTCCTTCACCCTCTCCCTCTCCCTCTCCCTCTCTCTCCATCTCTCTCTCTCATTCTCTCTTTATTTTGCTTTTCAAATAAACAATATAAATAAATCTTTAAAAATATATAGAAGAATTAGACACTTGCCTTACATTAGACATAAATAAACTCAAATAGATTAAAGACCTAAGCATAATACGTGAAGCTATAAAACTTCTAGGAGAAAACAGGAAAAATTTCATGAAACCAGACTCAGCAGCAATTTCTTAGATAAGACACAAAAAGCAAGGCACCAAAATCAACAATAGACAAAGAGAACTACATCAAGCTAAAAACCTCTGCACAGGAAAGGAAGCAATCAACAAAAGGAAAAAGGCAACCCATGGACTGAGCACAAATATTTCCAAACCATAAAAGATTAATATCCAGAAGATACAAAGAACTCCCACAACTCAGTGATAACAACAAAACTCCAAACAATCCAGGTAGAACAGAGGTGAAGGGCTTAAATTGAGTTTTCTCTGAAGAAGATGTGTAGTCAACAAATATACAAAAAGATACTCAACACTACTGACCATCAGAGAATGCAAATCTAAATCACAATGAACTACCTCACACTTATTGGGTGGCTACTATCAAAAAAACCCAGAAAATAACAGGTGTTGTCAAGGATCTGAAGAAATTGGTATCTTTTGCACAGTTGATGGGGATATAAAATGGTGTTGCTGCTTTATAAAAACAGTATGATGGTTTCTTAAGAAATTAAAAGTAGACATAGCATTCAATCCAGCAATTGTACTCAAGCTGCATGTCATCACTATTGTCACACCATGTTCACTACAGCATTGTTCATAAAAGCCAAGAGGGGAAGTAACCTAAATAATCATCAACAGTTTTTTAATGGATAAGGAACATGTGTTGTGTACATTCAATGGAATACTATTGAGCTTTTTTTTTAAAATTTTTTTTAAATTAAAAAAAAAAATTGACAGACAGAGTTAGAGAGAAAGGTCTTTCTTTTCTGTTGGTTCACCCCCCAAATGGCCGCTACAGCCAGCGCACTGTGTCAATCCGAAGCCAGGAACCAGGTGCTTCCTCCCGGTCTCCCATGGGGGTGCAGGGCCCAAGCACTTGGGCCATCTCCACTGCACTCCCGGGCTACAGCAGAGAGCTGGACTGGAAGAGGAGCAACCGGGACAGAATCCAGCGCCCCAACCGGGACTAGAACCCGAGGTGCCACTGGAGGATTAGCCAAGTGAGCTGTAGCGCCGGGCATTACTATTAAGCTTTAACAAAAGGTGAATGTGATATGCTACAACATGAATGAACTTTGAGGACATTTTGCTAAGTGGAATAAGCCAATTTTTTAAAAAAGGCAAATCTTGAGTGATTCCACATATATAATACATTTAAAATAGTGACATTTTTAGTAAAAGAAAGGAGAATGTTTCTGGGGACAGGTGGAAGGAAGAAAAGGGGAGTTCAGTGGATACTGAGTCTTAGTATTATAAGATGCAAATGTTGGAGATACAACAATTAAAATGTGCTGACATGAAACTGAAGTAGTGGTAGCATTTAAATGATAAATTTGTTGAATTGCTGGAGGCAGAATATGGTTAATGGCAAACCTGCTGTTGGGGCTATAATCTCCAGGGGTGAGAAAGCATACTTTTTGCAGTCCTTCCCTCTAGGAACCAGCCCGCTATCATTTGAATATTTATGTCTCCTAAAATTAATGTGTTGCAATCTTCTCCCCCAATGATGATAGTGTCAGGAGGTGGGTCTGTGTCAGTGATTATGTCATGACAGTACAGCCTTCATAAATGGAATTAATGCCTTTTGTGGAAGGTAGAAGTCCTTGCCCCTTCTATCATGTGAAGACATACATGATATCATCTATGAACCAGGTAACAGATTTTCACTAAACACCTAATACAATTTTTCCTTGATCTTGGACTTACTAGCTTCCAGAACAGTGAGGAATAAATTTCTGAAAGTCACCCAATATGTGGTCTTTTGTTATAACGGCCTGAATGAATTAAGATAGAACCCTACCAGCTTGTCACAGTGATGACTTGATAAATCTTTTGGTATTACTGCCAGGAGGAAGGGAAGCGTAGCCATTGTCCAACACACTCAGAGACTTCTCCATGCCTGTTCTACAGGTCAAAGGAATTTGCCAGAGCATAGTTCTGAAAACTTATTCTTTCTCCTATTCCTGCCAATCTTTATCTTCTAAGATTAAACAAAGAAACCATGGCCAACAGGGATAGTAATGCTTCAAGAAAATAGATCAAAACACTGCAGCCAGAGAATGGAGAAAGGGCTTGGAGGGAGTGCTGGAGGAGAGACAGAAACATTGTGAAAGCCACACGACACAAGCCCAATAAAAGATAAAGTCTTTATCAGAAGTTAATAGAACTCTCTTCCTCGCCCATACCTTGTAATAACAGATGGTATTTCCAAAAGCTTATAGAATTAAAAAATTAAGTTTATTTTGGTGTCAAATTTTTTGAAACCTATGTGCAGTTTATATATATATATATACACACACACATATATAATGCATTTTCTCTAAACTTTTTGAAGACTCTTTATATAAGAAGAAAGATGAAAACTATAGGAATCAAAGGGAAATTCAAAATATAGACAAAGAAAGAAGTAAGGTTTAAGATAGGTTAACAGAAAGTCACCAACTAAATTGTGAGAAGAGGGAATAATGGGAAAATAAAACAGGAAAAACCAAATCCTCAAGAATTATCTGACAATATGAAAAGGTACAATGTATGAGTAACTGAGACATTCAAAACAAGGGAAAGAGAGAACAGGATAGAAGAAATATCTGAAATAAAAACAGCAGATACTTTCAAAAATTAATGACAGACATGAAACCACAGGTAATTGAAGCAACTCTCAATGATCAAATGTAGAATTATTTGAGAAATTATTACATTATCACCCAAAATGTAAAATATAAAGTTCACGAATCCTTAGCTACATAAATAAGTATTGAATTAATGCATGGAAGTGTGAGAATAGACACAGTTTTCCATGCAGAAGAATTCTAGATCCCTTATGTAGACACTTCTATGTGAAGGAAATAGAGCAGAAATTCCCTTCCTTCAATGTGGACTACACAGTGTCTTTCTTCCAATGAGTGCAGTATCAAAAGAAGGAGAAACAGTAGTTTCCGTTTGAGAAAGCTGACAAACACTAGCCCTGTCAGGGGAGTAGAGTTAACAACAGTCAGATATTATATTGATAGTCTGTACTTTTGATACGTTGTAATGTGGTGAGAATTCACTTTACTTCTCTGGTCTTCCTTCCCGAAACCCCAGCCTCCAGGCTGATCATGCGGAAAACATTATACCAATCCAAACTGGGAGACATTTTACAAAATATCTGGCTGATACCTCTGAAAACTGGCAAGTTCATCAAAAACAAGAAAAGTTTGAGGAAAAGAACAAAGTCTAGCGGACTGTGAGGAAACAGAGACTGAATGTGATGTGGCATCTTGTATGGGATTCTGGAAAAGGAAAAGAATGTTAGATAAAAGCTAAGACATCTGAAGAAAATGTGGACTTTGGTTCATAACAGTAATTTACTATTTATTAATAGACATTTACTATTAAAGTTCATGTGTGGAGTGCTTAGTCCTCAGTGTAATGATGTGAAGAAGTGGTGGAACCTTTAAGCGGTGGGCTTACCACGAAATAATCAGATTGCTGGGGGCACTGCTGTCACAAGGGAGTCACATAGCTCTCCCGTGGGATGGCAGTTAATACTTGTGAGAGTGAGTGTTATACCTGAACAACACTGTCCCACCCCTGGGCTCTCTGACTCCTTGTCTCACATGCAGGACTGGCAGAAACTTCAGTTTACCCAGACCTAACTCCATGCTTAATTATCCCAAATCTCTTCCCATAGATTATTCCAGTTCTAGATGTCAACTTGGGGAACCTGTTGTTCTACAGATAGGTGCTTACACTGTTGATACTACTCAGCGTGCCTATCTAGGAAACACTGGATGCATTAGAAAATAGTTCCAAACGAATGTATATCAGTATTTGAATTACTAAATTGTGGTCTATCTGTAAGATGAAAAAATGAGCAAACGAGTCACATTAAAGTAGATGAATCTCAAAAATAATTTTGAATGATAAAAACTAGTCTCAGGAGACTTCATCCAATATGATTTCATTTACATAATAATCAAAAACATACCAGAGGATACATATTGTCTTTGGAACATATAAACATGGTAAAATTAAATGTATATTGAAATGTTGAGGCACTAAAATATTACATAAACACACTTGATTTTTGTGTTTGTGTTTGTTGAGGACTTGTAGCTAAGCATTAGTCTTTCTTTTTCTGGCTACAGGATGTCAGTTTTTATTTTTCAGTATATTGAGCATGCATGCTTCTAGCAGTACTCCTTTTGTAATTTGCTCTTTCATTTTTGGTGGCCTAGGAAACAGAATAACTAAGCATATTAGACTCTTGTGTAAGACAAGCAGTCTCCAAAATTGAGCCCAAGGCACTCTCTTGTGAACAAATTGTATGACCTTTTGTGCATAAGCAATGTAACATTCATTTATTTAACAAATATTTAGCAATTTCCTACCACATGCCAGATTCTATTCTGAGTTCTAGAAATACAGCAGTAAACAGCAAGAAAAAGTCCCCAAACTTAGGTGACAGTCAAGTGGCATCTATCTGGGCTTGCGATTCTATTCTACATGGACAATACTGCTTCATAAGGGCAATTTGGGTGAGCAAGACATTTCTGCCTACACACACACTCACACATACACACATAATATTTCAGTGTGTCTATGTAGAAATATACAGTCTATAACTGTGTAGCAGCCAGCCTGCTTTAGCACGTGACTGTAGATACTGAGGAATTGCTAAAAAAAAAAAAAAAAAAAAAAAAAAGATAATGATGCTATGTGAAGGTACAGTGCTATGGTGCCGTGGATAGGAGAGTGTTTTGTGTCCCATCTTGTTTGTGACAGCCTCACCAAGTAGTGTTTAGAAGTAAAACAAAGGATTTAAACCATCTTTTCTTGGTGCAGTTAAGTTTCCTTCCAAATCCACTAGGGAAATCTACATTATCAGTATGCAAAATGGGAGATAATTCTAAAGTTGAGTTGCAAAAGGTTGGGAGTGACACCCAGCACTCAAGCATAACCTGATTATCTAGGGGGTATGTGACACTGTGTAGATAAGCGTCATGTAAGACTTTCTTTTGGAAGCATGTTGGTCATTAATCACTGGTGTTGGAGAAGAGTGGATAAATAGGACATGTGTGCTTCTGAGTATTCTATTCCTGTTAGCTAGTTCTTTATTTTGAAAAAGGTTGTTTTCATCTACCTCTTTGGGCTTAAACTCAACGGAGAAACAAAGAAATAAAGCATGTCTGTTCACCCAGGTTGATGTATTATAATCCCTACTTATGTCACTTAACTCTCTGACCGTATTTTCAGGTTATCTTGCATTTAAATTCAAAGTGTGCCTTCATGGATTGTTCAGACTCTGTTACCTGATTCAAAGACAGGAGCTGATTTGAATGTCTGTTTCAGTTGTCATGGAAAGCAACTCTTTTACACAATGTTCTGACACTAATAGCAGTCTGGGAAGCACTTGAGGACAAGAGGACACTTGAATTTTCTCAGGGTATGAAAGTGCATGGCCTCTGAACCCATAGCCTCATTTCATTGGGTAAAAATAATGACTAATCAATAGGAGGGGCTACATGGCATCATAGGTTAATTCACTAGGAGTTGGTGTCTGACCTGGGAGTTTACATAAACATCTTGTTTCAAAATGAGTCTGGTGCATTGGGTGTTTGTGGTGGACTGGTTTCCTGTTCTCTCTCTCTTGGTTTAAAACAACATCCATTGTAAATAGTTTGATTCAGTCACAGGATGGTTGTCTCTCCTGAGAAAAATCCCAGCACTGGGTCAGTTGGTGGATTACAGATTAGTGACAGAGGGGGCATGCTGTCAGCTGGGCTTGATGGTTGCCCAAATTCCGCCCCCCCCCCCCCGGCCCACCCCTGCTCTGGGCTAGTCTGTCACTCCCACCATTGCTGCTGTAATGTAGATAATTTACTCTGTAGTTTTGAAAGGCGATAAGAGAGAATCAGCATCACTGTGTAAGCTACAAAGTGTGGAGAATGGGTAAAACCAGACACATCTAGCCTATGGATAAACAACAAGAACAACAAAAAAAGTTCTTACATTTTATAGTTTTAAATGATCAATTTATGCTGCTTTACCAAGTCAATTTGGTGTCGAGGCCATAATAAATAAATCCCTAGATATTTCCCAAACCCCCAAATTAAATTGCATTCTTAACTGTTTTGAAAAATACATTGGTTTTCCTAATTAAATAGGAATGCCTATGATGCTACGGAGGATGGAATACTCAAGTCTTTAGGACTCATTTCAAAGGAGCTGTTCTGCTTGATTAATAAATTTGGCCCATTCAGGTTTTTTGGTTCTGTGAAATAATCTCATACTTAGAGGGGACTGCCGAAGCAAGATTTTATATCATGCAAATTATTATTTTTGGAGAGTTATATATAAATGGAATATAATTTATTTGGAATTTCAAGTTTTGTAATTATTAAAATCATACAATTTTTTTACACATTTTGAAGGAACAAGTAAAAATAATTTTAACTTTTAGACATAGAAAAATAAGAAAAAAATCATTTATGTCTAAAGTACCTTAGTATCAGTGGAAGCAGATAAAAAGTTATATTTTGAGATTTCAATGATCTGAAAACGCAAAATGAACTTGAGAATACATGTAAATTTTCCAGTATAAAATTCTATCCCTACAAGAAGGTGAAGTAAAAACTGTAAAAGTAAAAATTGTATTCCTCTAACTTTTTTTTCCCTAGTTTCTCGGGTCAGTGAGGACTACCCTCTCCTTTGGAAAGCAGTAATATGAATGTCCTGTTTACATCCTGTGTAGGGAGTTCCTCAAAGTTTTTGTTTAAAATGGAAGTTTATATATCTTAAAAAGTCTTCAAATCAGTAATAAATAATTTTTTCTATAGATATATCTGATAGACACTGCCTATTTCATTTGCCTCTCTGGTGCTATTAGCACTTATGGGAATGGGTTCTTGTACTGCAATAGTTATCAACATACTAATTAAGATTATTTTTTCCTTAAAATTTTGTCATGTGCTTTCTTGGTGGCTTATTGATGATGTCAGGTCTGAGAGTTTGGGCATCTGGCAATCACCTAGTTACAGTTTGAAAACAGTTGGTATTTTTGTCACTTACGGGAGGTATGTAAGATCATTGGCTAATCATTTCATTATCATTCAATTAAGGGAAAACATTGTGAAGGAATGAGAAACAAGTTTATGTCTGTATTCTAGGTACTGTGTCCAACCACTTTTAAATTTTGTGGTCATTTCCTGAGTTTGAGTTTTCTGAAGAAGAGACCATTGCTTTTTTTTTTTTTTTTTAACTTTTATTTAATGAATATAAATTTCCAGTGTACAGCTTATGGATTACAATGGCTCCCCCCCCCCCCCATAACTTCCCTCCCACCCGCAACCCTCCCCTCTCCCGCTCCCTCTCCCCTTCCATTTGCATCAAGATTCATTTTCAATTCTCTTTATATACAGAAGATCAATTTAGTATAAAGATTTCAACAGTTTGCACCCACATAGAAACACAAAGTGAAACATACTGTTGGAGTACTAGTTATAGCATTAAATCACAATGTACAGCACATTAAGGACAGAGATCCCACATGAGGAGCAAGTGCACAGTGGCTCCTGTTGTTGACCCAACAAATTGACACTCTAGTTTATGGCGCCAGTAACCATCCTAGGCTCTTGTCATGAGTTGCCAAGGCTATGGAAGCCTTCCAAGTTTGCCGACTCTGATCATATTTAGACAAGGTCATAAAAGACAGGGTGAGGATAGTAACCAATGATCCTAAGAGTGGCATTTACCAGGTTTGAACAATTATACAGCATTAAGTGGGGAAGAGGACCATCAGTACACACAGGTTGGGAGTAGAGCCATTGGTGGTAGAATAGAGGTTATGATTACAAAGGAATGAGGCCCAAGTGCACTAGACAGGGCCTAGAACAAAGGACAGAGTCATTATTAGAGGAGCTAAGAAAGGTGCTGTCTAAGCTACAATTAAGTTTTCTGATTGAGAGGCAAATAGAACCTGATAGAAGGGGCTTGATAATAATCTGGTGGGCTTTAGGCCTTGTAAGTTAAGAGGCCCAGACCTATCTATCTCTTCACATGGGGTATATCCTAAGGGAGGTGTGAACCTCCTAGGGGAAGGCACTCTGTTGACTTTCATTACTTGGCTGGCCTGGGAGGAGAGCTGGCCAGGTAAAGGCAGGGGGCATCTCTAACAAGATATTTACAGTTCTGCCTGCAATGTTGCTGACCCTACTTGACCATCCCCTCAGCTGCAGTGGTCACTTTGGAAGTTGGGCTGAGTGAAGGGCTTTTCAGCTTAGAGCCAATAAGATCTGTGGCTCTGACCTGGGCATCCTTCGACTCCAGGGCAGGTCCATTTCCAGTGATCCAACTCTTGGCAGAGCTGCCAGGGCTCTTCACAAGCTGACTTCTGCTGAAGCCCAGGCTTACCACATTGAAAGCCACTGCAGTGGACTGGCCTGTTGGGTCTCCTTGAGGGCAGATCACTGTACAGATCAGCCATTAATAGGCCTACCACCCATTGCTTCTGATGCCGAGCTTTCTTTTCCTCCTGGTTTGTGTTAAAGCAGACCAGAGGATGCAGTCAAGGGAGTACCCGTTTCCCATCTCTAATCTTCGGTGGCCTGAACTACAAGTCTATAGTCACAGGCATGTTCTGTAGTAGTTTTTCTAAGGTAGACAATGCCCATGAGGAAAATTATATTCTCACTTTAAAACTTTCTTTCCCTTTGGTCTGAAAGGGAGGTTTTTTCTTTTTTTTTTTTTTTTTTTTTTTTTTTTTTTTTTTTTTTTTTTTTTTTTTTTTTTTTTTTTTTTTTTTCATTCTAGTTCTTTTTTTTTTTTTTTTTTTTTTTTTTTTTTTTATTAAACTTTTATTTAATGAATATAGATTTCCAAAGTATAGCTTATGGGTTACAATGGCTTCCCCCCTCCCATAACTTCCCTCCCGCCCGCTACCCTCCCCTTTCCCGCTCCCTTTCCCCTTCCATTCATGTAAAGATTCATTTTCAATTCTCTTTGTATACAGAAGATCAGTTTAGTATATATTAGGTAAAGATTTCAACTTTTTGCCCATATAGCAACATCAAGTGAAAAAACTACCATTGGATTACTAATTATAGCATTAAATAGCAATGTACAGCACATTAAAGACAGAGATCCTACAGAATTTTTTTTTTCAAATTAATTAATTTTCTATGCCATTTCCATTTTAACACCAGGTTATTTTTTTTTTTTCATTTCCAATTCTCTTTATATACAGAAGATCACTTCAGTATATAATTAGCAAAGACCTCATCAGTCTGCGCCCACACAGAAACGCAAAGTATAAAAATACCGTTTCAGTACCAGTCGTAGCATCACTTGGCTTTAGACGACACATTAGGGACAGATCCCATATGGGGTGTAAGTACACAGTGACTCCTGTTGCTGATTTAACAATTTGACACTCCTGTTCATGGCGTCAGTAATCTCCCTAGGCTCTAGTCATGAGTTGCCAGGGCTATGGAAGCCTTTAGAGTTCGCTGACTTTGATCTTATTCCGATAGGGTCATAGTCAAAGTGGAGGTTCTCTCCTCCCTTCGGAGAAGGGTACCTCCTTCTTTGATGGCCCCGTTCTTTCCACTGGGATCTCACTCACAGAGATCATTCATTTTCCAACACAATTCCATCAAGATGGCATGTACCAATGCCATCGCACTAGTCCAAGTGACCAATTTCAGCTCACAATTGATAGCTCTGATAGGCCTAAGACTCAAAGAGATCACACAAACAAGACAAGTATCTGCTAATACTAACTGATAGAATCAAAAAGGGAGAGAAAGATCCAACATGGGAAGTGGGATACACAGCAGACTCATAGGATGGCAGATGTCCTAAACAACACTCTGGCCTCAGAATCAGCCCTCAGGGCATTCGGATCTGGCTGAAGAGCCCATGGGAGTATAGCAGGCATGGAAAGCCAAGATATCATGGGAGGTTTTTTCTACTTACTGTATACTTCGCTGATGGCGAAGTGAATCTAGCTATGAGATTATTATTTGAGTTCTTATTTTGGCTATGCTATTGCAGAAATATGTTAGCCATCTCTTTTATAAGGTCTAAAGATTAAATTGTGCATCCTACAGATTCCTTCATAATAGAATTAGTTTCCTACCTTGAAGAGAATAGAGAAATGAAAGAACAAGTTGGGCTTAGAATAGAGAAATGAGGGAGCAAGTCCTAGATCGCTTGCTGACAATAGCAATATCACATGAATACTTAGCAAACCGTTTCAACCATTAGATAACAACTTAAGAAAACATTTACCAGAAGGTCCAATGCCTTCTATAAATTTTAAGAGTCATGTATTTGAAAACACCTCTTAAATATCTAACATGGTGTAGTTTGTTTAGCCAGTAAACTTAAGCACAACCATATCAAATGTTTTTAGTTTCTTTCTACCAACAAGTCTAAAACATATGATACACAGATTCAGGTCCCACAAATTAAAATGTATCTTTGATTGATTTTAGCAGCTTAAATTTATGGACAATCTTATCTATAAGCCATTTAAAATAAAACTCTTAATAAAATTTGCTTTTTTCATATTTCAATTCTTTTTGTTTTTGGTTTTGGTTTTTTAAAAAAAATTATTTAAGGTATACAGATTTCATATATACAAATTAAAAAATAGTATACAAATAATATGTATAGAAATATACATATGTGTGTGTATATATATATATATAAAGTATATATAGATTTCCTATATACAAATTCAGGAACCGTAATGATACATCCTACCGTAACTTCCTCCTACCCACACTCCCATCCTTCTTCCTTCTCCCTCTCATATTACCATTCTTAATTTTTACAAAGATCTATTTTCAGTTTACTTTATACATATAAGATTAACCCTACACTAAGTAGAGTTCAACAAGTAGTATGAGGAAAAAAACACTGTTCCCCTGAGTTGAGACAAGGGCTATAAACAATCATCAAATCTCAAAATGTCAACTTCATTCCTATACATTACCTTTCAGGTGCTCTGTTATTGCAGATCACAGAAAACATACTGTATTTTTCTTTTTAGGACTGGCTTATTTCACTAGTATAATGGTTTCCAGTTGCATCCACTTTGTTGCGAATGACAGGCTTTAAAATTTTTTTTGTACTATTGTATTGTATTCCAGAGTGTTTATATACCATAATTTCTTTATCTTATCTTCAGTTGATGGACATCTGGGTTGATTCCATATCTTAGCTATTGTGAATAGAGCTGCAATAAACAGGTGGGTACAGATCACTCTTTCATATGCTGATTTTTTAAAAAATATTTATTTATTTATTTAAAAGTCAGAGTTACACAGAGAGAGGAGAGGCAAAGAGAGAGAGAGAGAGAGGTCTTCCATCCACTGGTTCACTCCCCAATTGGCCACAACGGCCAGAGCTGTGCCAATCCAGAGCCAGGATTATATTATATTATATTATATTATATTATATTATATTATATATATTATATTATATATATTATATTAATTTTTTTTATTAAAAACAAAAATACTGTAGAAAACTTTTATGATGGCAACATAATTCTTGGGAAGAATCCACTATAGAAAAATATCTTTTTACTGCTTAAAAGAGATGGAGGAACTTTCAATCATCAGAATTCCAGGGAGAATTAGGTATGTATTGGGAAACAAAAACATTTACTTAAGTAACAAAAGGTCTAAGGGACCTTCTAAGAAAAGTGGACCCTGTTAACCTGAAGCTCCTCTGTTCCTGGATTCCTTATCCCTTAGTTCCTGGATGACTTGATCAGCTGAACATGAAGATTTATTTTATTTCAAAAAATTATTTATTTATTTATTTGAAAGGCAGAGTGATAGAGACAGAGAGAGAAGTTCCATCCACTGACTCACTCTCCAAATGGCTGCAACAGCCCAGGCTAGGCTAAGCCAAAACCAAGCCAGAGACTCCATCCAGGTCTCCCACATTGGTGGCCGGGGCCTAAGCACTTGGTCCATCTTCTGCCCCTCTCTCAGGTGCGTTAGCAGGGAGCTGCATCAGAAGTGGAGCAGCTGGAAGTCAAATCAGCTCTCTGAGATGGGAGACTGCTGGGGGCTTAATCAGCAGCACCACACTGCGGGCCTCAAATATGGAAGTTTAAAGATAGTGGCTAGGACCCAAGACATTGCTCTGAGAAAAATGGGAAGGGAATAAGACATTCCTGAGCAAAGGGGAAACTTAGAAGCAGGGAGAGAAAAAACGAAGCTGCATCCCTTCTAGAATCAAGAAAAAAATAAAAACCCTCAGAGTAGCTTGGTTGACATTGATGTAGAAGGACTAGAAATTTCTGATAAGGAAACAAGGACTGAAATTTCTGGATCTTGGAGAAGATGCAAAGCTTCTCACTACTTCTGGGAGGCCCCTTGCTGGCTCCTGCTGGTTTCTGAGCTCACCAATGCTGCTGCTTGGAGTAGGCTTAGGCTGTGACCTCTTTCTAATCTCCAACATTGAAGTATTTGGAGGCAAGGGAAGCCATTTGAAAACCTCTGCCAAATCAAAGCTAGAGAAAATATTGACCTACAGCTTTCTACTCAACCTTCTCGTCAGTGTCTTTCCCCTTAGAGGCACCTGACTTGCCATTAGAATAGCCCCTTACACCTGTATCTGATAACCAAATACTGTATAACCCTAAATTGTATGAAGCAGGAAGAAATATACTCTTTATACTGTATATGTCGTTACTGCAGGTTCTGACTGCAGTCTAGAACCCAGCCTTATACAGTGAGAAATTTCTAGGCACCAAGTTGTCTGCTGAGAGTACTGAGGGGCATTGCCACCTTCTTTGCCTCAAAATATCTTCAGTGGAAGCTGCATTGCTTATCACTGTTTGAGTGAGTGCATTCTTCTGATACAGGAGCTGACCTTAGGGAGCTGTGCAGCTGCCCTGGGGGTCACACTAGAATTTATCCTTTTCCAAGTAGCAGAGCACTTTTGTTTAAGGTGGTAGGCTTTTTATTTTCCTTGAGAAAGTGACTTATATAAATGATCTTGAAGTATCTTTTTCCTTATATGTATAATTACATATCAGAACTGGTTTCTTAAATATAGCTAGGCATTAAATAGCAAATAAAGATGAGTGTCCACCTATGTGGAATTCTAGCCCGACAGCCTGGAAAGCTATTTACGTCCCAGCTGGCTCCGTCATGGTGTGATATGAATTTTTAGGACCCTCACTTTTGATAGGTTTGCAGCTGATTTGATATATGATAGTTTTAGAGGAGCTGAATAAAAATAGATGCAAGGTTTGCCCTGGCGATGTGACCTTATGGAAGTCCAGGTTTAGCTTTGTCGTGTATGAAATAAGGAATGTGGGTAAATGACCTCTAAGGTCCCATCGAAGTCTAATGTGATGAGTTTATCATTAGAAAAGGTTACCCCTTAAGTGGCTATAAATGTGGCTTTGATCTTTCTCAAGGCCTTAATTTTCCAAATGGCTTATACCTCCTGGAAATACTAATAAAGTAAATCCATAGGCAACCTTTAATTCTAAAATTACCTTGTAGCCATAGTACAGTACTTTGGGAGTTTCAGTATATTTTGTTTTTAGTAGAATTTGGCTTTCACAGGAAAAAATTTTATAGTAATGGAAGTATAAAATATAATTAATGCATGTAATAATAGTTATAAAATGCTGAATTATGAAGGCAATGATATTGACAATAAACTATCCAGTTATGATGATGATGCTAATAATAATAAACCTGATCATAGCAAATCTTTGTACTAACAGCACTTCTCATTCATGATAAAAAGCTTTAAAACATTATGGCTATTTTTGAAAAGTGATTAAATTGGTTGAAAAGTTTCTGAATTTCTCAAGTATAGGGGAAAGTGTTGATTAATGCGCTGCTTTTTTCATTCATTCGTTCATATAACAAAGGAAGATGTTAGTACAAAAATCAGACATGGAGTGGACAATCCAATGGGAGGGTCAGACGTTTATCAGTTACACAAACAAGCACAGTTGAATTGCCACTGTGATGTTAGAGGCATTTGATCTTTCAAGGATGACAGGGGAGGGCTCCCTGAGTGAGATCCGACCAGTCTTAAAGAACAGTAGTAGGTAATGGGGGAACGAGGTGGAAGGAAGAGTTCTCAGGTGAGGGACTGTGGCCAGGAAGAGGTGTCATGAGCCAGAGAGACCCAATAAGGTTCTCTGTTGCTTCAGCAAATGGAGGGCAGTGGAGTGGCAGGAGGCTGCAGAGGCAGGAGGCTAGGCTGCTCATGGACTGTCATGCCCTGCCATGATACGTTATCTTTATCTTAAAATGTGAGCAAACTCAGTCAAGTTTTCAAGCAATGGTTGTAAGTAGGGAGTGAATGAGTAGGGGGAAGCTGATATATATGCTCACAGTTAAAATTTGTAAGATCACACAGGTTACAGCTTGGAAAACAGGTGAGTGGAAGGCAGTTTGTATATGGGTAGATAAGATAGAAAATGATTGCAGGACTTTGGGACAAAGTTTACAACTGGGCCTGACACAGGAATAGTGGAAATGAAAAAGAAGTGGCTGCGTTTCCAGGGCTGAGATCAGATCAGATTTTCTCTGTAAGTTTTAGCTTTACTTTGATAACTCCTACACTTGAGTGACCCTTCTCCTTTTCCTGTGTTGGACTCCCAATAGTGTTGGAAACAGAATGAGTTCCCCACCGCTTTCGTTGTTAGACATTTTTGCCTTCTGCTCTGGACAAGGGGAGTTTGAGGACAATGGACTCGAGGTCTTGCCCAGGCCTGTCTGGATCTTGGAGAGGATGCAAACCTTCTCACTACTTCTGGGAGGCCCCTTGCTGGCTCCTGCTGGTTTCTGAGCTCACCAATGCTGCTGCTTGGAGTAGGCTTAGGCTGTGACCTCTTTCTAATCTCCAACATTGAAGTATTTGGAGGCAAGGGAAGCCATTTGAAAACCTCTGCCAAATCAAAGCTAGAGAAAATATTGACCTGCAGCTTTCTACTCAACCTTCTCGTCAGTGTCTTTCCCCTTAGAGGCACCTGACTTGCCATTAGAATAGCCCCTTACACCTGTATCTGATAACCAACTACTGTATAACCCTAAATTATATGAAGCAGGAAGAAATACACTGTTTATACTGTATATGTCGTTATTGCAGGTTTTTTTGTTTTGTTTTTTTCTGGAAAAATACTTAATGATTCTGCTGACAGAAAAAGTAGCTCAGAGGCCCAGGTGTCAGCCTAAATGGGGGAGTCTGAAAATGAGAATGAAAATTCCCTAAAATGACAGCAATTTGTGGCTTCTCTGTTGGAGGCTGTGGGACAAAAAGGGAGGAAAGTCTAAGAATTGGGCAGAAGGGGCCCTAGAAACCTGACTGCAGTCTAGAACCCAGCCTTATACAGTGAGAAATGTCTAGGCACCAGGGAAATTTCTAGGAAAAGAACCATCTCAAATTCACTGTGTTTGGCTTTATGATATGACTATGCCTATTATCCCCAATCTTACCAAAACTGCTTTGCATTAGTGATTCTTCAAGGGTAACAAGAGGTAAAAGAACATGCCTCAAGAGAGGAGAGTCAGACCAGAGTAGGAAGAGCAGCTTCTGAGCCAGCTCTGTGGTATAGCAGGTAAAGCCACTGCCTGCAGTGCCAACATCCCATATGGGCCCCTGTTCAAGTCCCAGCTGCTCCACTTCCGATCCAGTTCTCTGCTATGGCCTGGGAAAGCAATAGAAGACGGCCCAAGTGTTTGGGCCCCTGTACCCATGTGGGCGACCTGGAGGAAGCACCTGGCTTCAGCTTGGTGCAGCTCCAATTGCTGTGGCCAACTGTGGAGTGAACCAACAGATGGAAGATACGCCCCCCCCCCCCCCCCCGCCGCCTTTTCTTCTGTCTTTGTGTAACTCTGACTTTCCAATAGATAAATAAATCAGTGATAGGTAACCTGAGTACACCTCTCATCCCTTGTCTCATTAATGTAGCTTGTCTCTCATCCCTTGTCTCTTTAATGTATATTAATCCTAAAATACATTAAAGAGGCACCAAGCTGGCACTGCAGCTTACTTGGCTAATCCTTCGCCTGTGGCGCTGGCACACTGGGTTCTAGTCCCGGTTGGGGTGCCGGATTCTGTCCTGGTTGCTTCTTTTCCAGTCCAGCTCTCTGCTGTGGCCTGGGAGGGCAGTGGAGGATGGCCCAAGTCCTTGGGCCCTGCACCCGCATGGGAGACCAGGAGGAGGCACGTGGCTCCTGGCTTCGGATTGACGTAGCACACCAGCTGTAGCGGCCATTTGGGGGGGAAGGAAAAGGAAGACCTTTCTCTCTGTCTCTCTCTTTCTCTCTCACTGTCTAACTCTGCCTGTCAATAAATAAATAAATAAATAAAAAATAAAGAGGCACTAAGATTTCCACAGGAACTTCAGTCATTTTATTTGGATATTAAAGGGTTAGAGAAGGGAATGGCCATTGCCTAGCAGATAAGGCCCAAGTCACCCTGGGGAGCCTGAGTTAGAGACTCAACTCTGGTTCTTGACTCCAGCTTCCTCCTGATGCAGACCCTGGGAAGCAGTGGTGATTACTCAAGAAGTTGGGTCTCTGCCATCCTTGGGAGATACCTAGATGGTGTTTCTGGCTCTTGGCTTTGACCTTGGCCCAGCCTGGTCATTAGGAACATTTGGGAATTGAATCAGTGCATGATAAGTCTCTGTATCTCTAACTACCTCACAAATGAAAAGAAAAACCAATGATACCAGAAGGCAGGAGAACTTGAGGTTGCCTTGGTTATGATCAGCTTAAGCTGTTTCACTGCCTTGGATCAGATTGATGGGCAGTGGCTGGGGAGGGCACTGGATACAGATAGAGAACTTAGTTCCTATGATCTCAGGTGCCTCTATTTGGTCATTACAGTGACCCCTCCCCTAACCCATTACTATAAACATCCTCAAAATCTCTGCTGATTGGGTGTCATTCTTCTCTTTTTGTTATTAAAGGAGGTTGTGATTTCTTAAAAAAGTTTCAACAATCCAATTTACAACAACACTTTAATAACATTGAATATCTTTGCTAAGTGCTTAAATACCTGAATTTGATAATTACTACAATATCTGTGTAGTATGATTAGTATTACTTATATTTTTCAAATGAAAAAGATGAAGTTTAGAGAGTTTGTCACCTACCTATGTTTGTATTGCTTGTGTTTTATGGAACCACAGTGTGAACCCAACACCCTAATCTCCAAATTCATTTCTCTTTTTGTTACACCTGTCTTCCTGAATTTATTGTAACCCAAAAGCATTGGAGAGGACTTTCGTTGCAATTTTCCCTAAGGACAAAACCCTGTTATAGACAGCCCTGGGTAAAGAACAATGCCAAATGTCTTTCTTGATGACATTGATCTATTTTATGCCAAGATCTTTACAAACATAGAGTACCAAGCCATGAGATACAGAACTAAAAGTTGAGGTTCTTTAATTGGGAATCTATTTTCATGTCCAGTTAATTTTTCCCCAGTAGGCAAATAATACATCATTTTAGAGAACTGCAAGTACATTCTCATCATAAGTAGTACTTTGGCTTTCAAGAGGTTAGGGAACAGCTTTCCAATCTGGTAATTGTTTTTATGTGTATTCACTTCCTGTTGCTTCAGGAACTCAGTGAAATGCTGTTTGTTCCCTTGAGAATTCGTTTCAGATCTGTATATTGATAAGACAACACATATATGCTGGTTTTCACTTATTTAACATGTTAATTCCAAGAGAACAAGAGCAATGCTGCGTGAGAGTTCATTACAACTTGGCTTTCTTCCTAGACTCGTGGGCCAGTGAATGGGCTAAAAGATCACCTCCTCCAACCTGTGTTCCTCTCTGTGCGATGTTGAAGCAATTCACAGAAAGAACATTTCCACTATTCTTAACATTGCACAACTTGGTAACCTAAGCCTCTCTAAGTTTAGAGAGACATCTTTCCATTAAACTTAAATCAGTCTTTTCCATTCCTACCTGGTAACTTCAGACGAAGAACTCTGTGTTCTATTTCCAGTGGAGACAACATTTGGGTGGTCAGTCACCTCTGCGAGAGTGATTCACAGATACAGTACATGTCCTATGTCAGTCCTTAACAAGACCACAGAGTCTTATTTTTAAAACCTTTTGCTTTTTGGATCCAGTTTTCCATTCTTGTAGCCACATTAAAAGATCTCCTTTAGAATATTGTCTCCTGTTCATTCTTCCTTAAACTGCAGAGCCCAAGATTCCATGTGGCCATGAGTTAGTCTGAACACCTTTAGGCTAAATATACAAAGTGTTCTGTGTTCTAATTCTAGCATAAGCCAGAAATACGGACTTTCCTTTTCTTTTTTTGACTTCATTTAGAAATGACTACATCTAGCGTTTTGGTCCTGCCTTTTTCCTGGTGAACTGAAAAGGGAGGAAGCTTCTTAAAAAGGTCTGTAAAGTTCATTTTTCTTGTATAAAAATATTTAGGTTTTGGTTACAGTTTCCTGCTAATGCACAGCCTGGGATGCAGCAGGTGATGGCTCAATAGCTGGGTCCCTGGAACCCACATGGGAGACCTGGATTGAGTCCCTGACTGCTGGCTTCCACTCGGCTCAACCCTGGCTATTGCATTCATTGGAGGAGTGAACCAGCAAGTATCAGAGATCTCTTTCTCTGTCTCTTTGTCTTTCAAATAAATACACGAAATAAATTTTAAAAATTTATTCAACACTTGCTTTGTGCCAGATACTGCTTAGAGATTTGGGCTACATTAGTGACCAAAACAAGGATCTTTTTCTTTTTCAAACTTAAAAGTGTTATGTGTCACATGTCACATGCTATATTAATGGCCATTGTCAGCACATATTTAGGGTCTGTAATATATCTAAAACATCTACACACCTGGGAAGGTTCTAAACCTCATATTTCCAAGCTAAGGAGGTTGGATAATGAGAAATTCCAGCTCCTGGTTCAGGAGAAAACAAAACTAGGTTATATGTTCAAATAAAACATTGCAGACCTCATGGCCACTTGCAAGGTGCCACTGTGTATTCAGTAGGCACTGAGCAGGTTCACATGTTGTTGTATCTTCTTCGTATGGTATTGTTTCTGTGGAGAAAGTATTTTGTATCCAAAACAGCTGACTTAATGAAATGTGTTGATTGGGAATTGTCTGTGCACCCTGTGAATCTGTCTAGACCATGAGGAGGGGTGTGTTTATGCATATTTGACAAACACTCATGTAAATATAGCAATATCAATAGAAGCATTTTATCAGACACTTATTTGTTGTATACCTATTCTATAGACAGAGAATAGGTAGTAGAGTTTTTCAGTCAAAGAAATTAGGAGCGAGTGCACAGTAGTTGGGATAGGAGAACCTGTTTCCAAACTTGATTTTGATGTTTGGTATACTTGCCAGTTGTATAATCTTGGGGAAGTCGTTTACCCTTTGGGCTTCAATTTCCCCCAGTAAATAGAAGATCGATCTCTCTCTCTCTTTCTCTCTGTCTCTTGCTCTCTTGCTCGCTTTCGCTCTCTCACTCTCGCTCTCGCTCGATCAAATAAATAAAAAATAAATAAACTTAAAAATGCAAATGTACTGTTCTCTCTGTATTCTCAGTGCATGCCATGTAGTATAAGGTAACAGTCTTTTAAAATATATTTATTTATTTTGAGAGGCAAGAGAGAGAGAACAAGAGTAAACTTCCATCTCCTGGATCACTCCCCAAATGCCTACAATTACTGGGACAGAACTAGACCAGTGCTGGGAACCAGGAATTCAATCTAGGTCCCCCAAGTGGTGGCAGGAACTCAATTACTTGCAGCAGCCCTGCTACCTCTCAGAGAGCGCATTAGTGGGAAACTTGAGTCATGAGCCAGCCTGAGGATTGAACCCAGGTACTTTACGTAAGTGGTATCTTAATCACTAGCCTAAAGGCCTGCCTCTACGGTAATAACTTTTGATCCAAGACTACAGTTAATTCACCCAATATATGACTCTGAAAAGAGGTCATTTTCTGTCTTCTCATTTATTTAAAAATTTATATCGTGAAAAATTACCTGAAGCCTGAATTTACCTGATAGCTGTTTTGTATTTTTGCTTTATTTCTCTCTCTGTCTCTCTGTCTCTGTCTCTCTCACACAAACACCTACACACGTACACACACAATTTAGTTAAAATATGAGACATATTCTAAAATGCTCATCAGAGCAGCAGAGATTCAACAATAATCCCATCTTTTAAAATCTTAAGAGTTTGAAAAGCATTCAGTAACTATACAGTAGCCTCATGGACTAATTTCAGGCCTAATTCATCATAGATAAATGGAGTATTTCTCCTGCTTTCTAGTACAGCCCTATATGCCACAATTCCCACCCTACCCTCCAATGGACACTCCAGTGGACACACACACCCACATGCGTGCTCTCTCTCACACACACACACTCGTGCATGCTCTCATGCACACGCACACACACACGTGCACGCTCTCACACACACACTGGCCCCCAGGGCTCCCAGAGCTGGTCAGACTTGTTCATTCTGCTGTGCCTTCACAGAGATTTTGCTGTCTGCCTGGAATGTTGCTCTACTTCCCTTCTGCACCAACTCCTCTTGAGCAACTCAAATACACTTTTTCTGGAAGGCAGTCCCTGAGGCTTGTCAGGAAACTGTATCTCTGGGCCACCTTTGTACCTCACTTTCAACACTTACCAGCCAGGGGTATAATGAAGTTTGTTTCTGACCATCTTCTCTGTTGTGCTGTTAGATTCCTCACAGAAGGGCTTACAATTTCATGGATTCCTGTAAAGCCTAGACTTGTATAATAGGCATTTACAAAATATTAATTGATTGAATCAGTGAAAAAATTGAAATGATGTGGGCTTGACTTTTCTACTCTCAGAATAATTGAGCTCAGTTGAGCACTCTATGGGATGAATCAACTGACAAGGACAGTTCTAAGAGTGAGGATGCAGAGAAAAATTGGCTATTTTGCGCAAAAAGAGTAACCACCTTCCAAAACAGGGAATCTTAACTGTGGGATTTGTCTGGGGAGTTTTATAAAAATGGTGTCCTAAGTCTCAGTTAGTGAAATTTTAATTTCGTTGGTCATCAGTGTGGGCTAAGTATTGGATCCCCAACTGATCTAATGTGCAAAGTTATCTCCTAGTCTTACACGCTGCAGATTTTTGTTACTATTTCCCAGAGAATGAGACCAATGTGGGCAGCAACATTGAGGTATACTGTGTGTGTGTGTGTGTGTGAATTATGTAACTCCTAATCCTTGGTCAAGGAAGTGATCTGTGACAGATAAGTTAGGAAGATGTTTTTGAATTTATTAATAGTTTTATGTTTTGAAGTGCAAATCTAAAGCAAATGAGACCAATGTTTATTAAGTATATTTACAAATAGTCCACCAAAAAGTTCATTTTAAGGTCAAACTCTCCTATGAGTTTTCAAAGTCATTTAGCTTTTGAAAGTTGATTCATTTTTTAAGCTTCCAATTTTGGGCTAAATAAACACATAAGTAGATTATCTAGGTAATTGAAGCCAAACCTATTTTCGGCTCTCATTATCTCCAGTACTTCAGGTGAAAGTGAGTCTTTGTTTTGAATTATTCAGCTAATTGAGGACAAAGCACAGTTTTTGTCTGTTTTCGCTGGATAATTTACAAGTATCATTGTAGCTTTAATATCTTCATTTTCAGAGGAAAATGTAGGCAATGTGATGGGAAGGGAGCTGCAGTCTGCAGCTAGCCTGCACGTAGCTGCCTGATCTACAGGGCTCTCCTGAACCCTTAGAAGGGAATTCAGAGAATTCATTGTTAAAGGTCACTTGAAACAAAAGTATTGGCTGCCTAGATCTGATTGAATACTCTAAATGACTCTCACCAGAGATGGTCCCGCTTGCCCAGAACCAGTGATGGGATCCGATTCTCTTCCCTTCCACTGGAGCCTCACATCTCCTGGCACCGAGACCGGGTTTCAATGGAATCAAAGGCTGAAATGTCCTGACAGGATAGAATTATTTTTATTTCCATTGTTGTGTCAATGTGGAATGTATGAGAACATTTTTTTCTTTATTTAAACTTTTCACATCGTAGGAAACCCCTTGGAGCAACAGTCCTTATTTCAAAGGGCACTGCTGTAAAAAGAGTATTTCCTTTCTTTATATTCCAATAAAGGGGCAAAAAGCCACAAGAATTCATTAATCTGTGTTTTGCTGTCTTAAGATTGCAGGATAGGGTAGACCATCCGGGATCCTATCTATACTGAAAACGCTTAGAGGAGCCTATCTATCATAATTGTAAGATTCAGAGGAGTATGACCATATTTGATGGGAGATAAAGAAAAACTAGAAGAAATAGATGTTCATGGGAATAATTCACAGAACAAAAAGCTGCGGACATGCTAACTGCTGTTGATACTTTAATAAAAGTCTAGTAAAACTGCCTGAAATTTTACTTTTAGATATCATTTTATGTAAATAACATATCTCCATATGTCGTCTCTGAATCAGTGTAGAAATACGAGGCAGTGTAGGTTGCCTTGTCTTGCAGAGTCATCTTCAAAATTAGCTGTTTTTATCCCCACTTACTAAAAAATAATGACTCATCAAGAATTGTGCAATCCACAGCAACATAAATGGAAATTGAGTTCTATGTTCCACAGTGTCCTCCTCTTATTGATGTTGTGGATTAAATTAATAAATTCTCCAGTATCTCAAACCTTTTAGTCCCTCTGGTTTTCATGCATTTGTCTCTGAGAGTTTGGCTAATGTGGGTGTATTTTTTTCTTGAGAAATGGATGTAGCCTTGGTTTCTATAATCTGCTTTCTGGGGACCTTCCTAAGTACCTCCTTCTTCCTCTCCTCAACGAAAACTAATCCTGAAGAGTACACAAGAGTGATGTGACATCAAGAATGTTAACTGTAGGAAATTAGAACAAGAAAAACACCTTCTACTCTCCTTTAGCAATACTCCATGTTAACCTAATGTCCATGTTGTGAAAGACTCTCCAGGGTCCTGAGTCTAATTGTGATCCCTTCGATGTACATGGAGTGCCTTAAATGACACCTCTGATTAGTATTTTCCAGTTTGTTTTCAAGGAAATGGGTCTTTGAAAGTAGTGGATTCCAGGCCGGCGCCGTGGCTTAACAGGCTAATCCTCCGCCTTGCGGGTTCTAGTCCTGGTTGGGGCTCCGGATTCTATCCCGGTTGCCCCTCTTCCAGGCCAGCTCTCTGCTATGGCCCGGGAGTGCAGTGGAGGATGGCCCAAGTGCTTGGGCCCTGCACCTCATGGGAGACCAGGAGAAGCACCTGGCTCCTGCCTTCGGATCAGCGCGAGTGCCGTCCGCAGCGGCCATTGGAGGGTGAACCAACAGCAAAAAGGAAGACCTTTCTCTCTGTCTCTCTCTCTCACTATCCACTCTGCCTGTCAAAAAAAAAAAAAAAAAAAGTAGTGGATTCCAGATAATTTCCCAAGAGTAGTGAGTTATGGGTTAGTGATTATGAGAAAAGCTAATTTACCAAGTGAACAATGTGGTAGACAGTTTTTAAAATGTCTTATATACCTGAATTGTTTAATCCTCCTCACAGCTTTATGAGGTCTCCACTATTAGAATCCTTCTCCTACTGATGAGGGAAGTGCGGCGTTAAGTAAATAGAACAAGGTCAACAATGAATAAATGTAAGGGACAGAATTCACACCTAAGCATCTGCATCCAGCACTTGGCTTCATTACTACTATGCCACACTATGTCTCCTAGTAGGAGCTGAGACTGTTTTAGTTAATGGAAATAAGGATATCTCTTGAATATTAATTTATGGAATGGACGTCACCCAAGCACACCCTCAGAGCTCTCTGTGTGATTATCTGATATGAAAATCACCATAACCTCAAAGGAACATTGAAGTTTGGGGAACTGCATTAAAGAGTTCGAATCTCCATGCAAGGACAAGATGCTTCCTTTATTAAAACTGCACTGACTAATAGTGATTCAGAATCATCACATACTTGCTTACTTGGTATAGATAAGAGAGCATGATTTTTGAAACTGAACAAAAATGTGCAGGACCAACTAGAGAACAAACTTGGGGTCAAATTGCAATGCCTTGTGTTTTTATGAGATTTTATTTTTTAAGAAATGGTACCTTCTCCAGGAAGAAAAATCCCGTTAACTCAAGAAAACACATTTTTGAGCATAAAAGTCCAGTCTGATATGTTTTGCTCAAATCTGGAAGAAGTGCACTTATTCAGCCATAAAATGATAAAGCAGAGAGTTCAACTGAAAATGTGGTCTCATGATAAATAATTAGATTGTAAAAGAGAGAAAATATAATCTGACAGCAGGCATTTTAAAGCTGTTTTTTTTTTTTTTTTGCATTATAGAGTGTTACAGTAGAGTCTTGGTAAAGCTTATTTTGGAAAACTATTGGGAAGGAATTGTTTCAAATATCATAGTTAGCAAACTCATGTGTTTTTTTTTTGTGTGTGTGTGTGTGCAAACAAATTCTTTGTTTTAACATCCATGAAAGAGACAAACTGTGTATACAATGGTCAAAGAACTTTAATTTTTAAATGATTTGTTTTTTAGTCTTTGACTTGAAATACTTTGCTTTCTGACCCTACTTTCTCTATTTAAGTGAGCAACTTGAAAATTTGAGTCATTATTTCATATTGATCAGGAAACATAGTTACTGGAAAATTAGATTCCTTGTGATTTGATTGATGCTGATATCATAATTAAAATTTTCTGTTGTTTAGTTATGTTGCTTTCTTAGGCTTTGACTTGTTCTGGTTTTAACTAAAGAGTTGCTTTGGAAATATCTCAGAAAACAACTTCAACCAGTTGAATATATGAACCTGAGTTTCTATGCATGAGGAGAGGGCTTCAGCATTGAAATCTGAAATTTTTGTTGCTCTGCACGTTGAAAAGAGTAGAATTGTTTTCTGCTGTCCCTTAGAATATTCCAATAGTTCCCATTTTTTGAGTTATTCCTATATAACTTTTGTACATTATTGTTATCTGCAATTTACACTATTATTTAGTAGATATTTTAAAATTTGACATATTTATATACTTATTCTTATCATAAGCCACACTATTATTCATGAAATCACAGGTTTTGATGTATTAGCTTTATTTTTTCCATTATTTATTAAACTAAGTACCACAGATTAAAATGTAACTGTTCTACCCTGGTACCCTCAAACATCAATTAGTGGTAATAACATTGGGGTTCAAGACTCTCCGGTATAACAACTAGACATTTAGAGTAAAAGTATTTTGTGTTTTTCTGTCTCCTCTCTCCTTCCTTTTCGGTGTCTGGATAGGGTGCACCGTCTTGTAAAGCTATCACTCAGATAGTAGTTCTCAATCTCTTTTCTTCCGTGTAGAAATGATGGATATCTTTCTGCCCAGTGCACATCTCTGAGACAGCTCAGGATTTTGGTTATTCTGTACAGGTTTGCCAACATCGACAACTTTCTCTCCTGCTGAAGAAAGTATCACTGAATGCAAGTGAGGTAACCTTGATTTTTCTGTATTTTTAAGAGTAAATCATTTACAAACTCAGTCCTTTAATTATGAGTAGTAAAAAACAATTTCCTTGCAGCACGCCCCTCTACTGATTACAACACCACGCTTGAGAGCATTACAAATTAAAAGGCACTGCCAGAATTTTGTTTCTGTTGTACATTTACATTCAAGCAATAGTATAGCTGGGATTATTTATTTTTTTAACTGAAAATAATTATTTTAATTCTGTTCTTTTAATAATTTCTTCACCTTCAAAAATTATTTTAATCTCATATTTTTAAAAAATGCATTTATTTGATATTGAGATAGATCTCCCATTTGCTGATTGACTCCTCAAATGCCTGTTAAGGCTGGGGCTGGGCTGGAGCTGGCCTGGGGTCAAAGGCAGGAGCAGGAATGCAATCCAAGTCTCCCACATGGGTGATAGGAACCCAGTTACTTAAGCCATTACCTCTGCCTCCCAAAGTCTGCTTTGGCCAGAGGCTAGAAAGCTGGAGTTTGGAACAGGAGACAGGGGTTGAACCCAAGCACTCTGATGTGGGATATGGATGTCATAACCACTAGGCTAAATGCCCACTCCTAATCTCAGAATCTTTTTTTAAAGTACTCTGCTGAGAGTTGTGTGTAACCTGATTACTTATCTGGATATCATCCTTGATAAATATAGGGTGAGAAACTCCTCTCAGTTGGCCTGAGAGTTTCATGATTTTAGAACCAAAATTCCTAACTGAGCAAATAGGACATAAGTTGAGAATGTGAATGTGTCTGGATAGGAGTTAGTTAGGTATATAACTTAGTGATCTCTATTTCTTACATATGCCAGACACCTGGATTCCAATCTAATGATCATAGCTAAAAATGGGCCATTTTTAGCTGTCCATTCTCTAAATCACTGTTGTAGTGAACTATCAAAAACGCATATCTCAGTCAGGTCACTGCATTGCATAACAAGGCTTCCCCTTCACTTTAGGAATAAATTCACATTCTTGAAAGTGGCTCATCTGGCTGTGCTTTAGTTTGAAGGTTTTCAAATTTTACTCTGGTAAGAACCACCTAGAAGGGGTTGGCACTGTGGCTTTGTGAGCTAAGCCTCCACCTGTGGCACCGGCATCCCATATGGGCACTGGTGTATATCCTGGCTACTCCTCCTCTGATCCAGCTCTCTGCTGTGGCATGGAAAAGTGGTAGAAAAGCTTGGTTCCCTGCACCCACATGGGAGTCCTAGAAAAAGCTCCTGGCTCCTGGCTTCTGAGTGGCCTAGCTCCAGTTGTTGTGGCCATTTAGGGAGTGGATCAATAGATGGAAGACCTTTCTTTCTGTCTTTCCCTCTTTCTGTCTGTTCTCTCTCTGAACTGGTGTTAAATTGGAAATTGCATAGAAAATTAATTAATTGTTAAAAAATATCATGTAGGATCTCTGTCTTTAATGTGCTGTACACTGTTATTTAATGCTATAACTAGTACTCCAACAGTATGTTTCACTTTGTGTTGCTATGTAGGGGCAAACTGTTGAAATCTTTGCTCAATATATACTGAACTGATCTTCTGTATATAAAGAGAATTGAAAATGGATCTTGATGTGAATGGAAGGGGAGAGGGAGTGGGAAAAGGGAGGGTTGCGGGTGGGAGGGAAGTTGGGGGGGGGGAAACCATTGTAATGCATAAGCATAAATAAAAGTTAAAAAATTATATAAAGTGATGGCATAAAAAATATTTTAAAATCTCAAATGGGATAGTTGCGGGTAGGAGCGAGGTTATGGGGGGAAAAAGCCACTATAATCCAAAAGTTGTACTTTGGAAATTTATATTTATTAAATAAAAGTTTTTAAAAATTTAAAAAATGGAATAAATAATAAAAAATATTTTAAAAAATAGAGTTGAGAGAGAGAGTCATCGTGTTTTAGGTAGTCCTAGGGTGAGACTGTGTTTTGAGGAAAATCAGTCTAGTTCCTGCTGTTTTCTAGGTTTAATCTCTTGTATTCTCCCTTTATTCTTTAATTTATTTTGGATTTCAGTGATCCAGGCCTGTCACATATGCTGGGCTTCTCTATGAATTGCTCACTTCCATTTTTTTTTTTTTTTGACAGATAGAGTTAGACAGTGAGAGAGACAGAGAGAAAGGTGTTCCTTCCATTGGTTCACCCCCCAAATGGCCGCTATGGCCGGAGCAACGCCGATCCAAAGCCAGGAGCCAGGTGCTTCCTCCTGGTCTCCCATGCGGGTGTGGGGGATCAAGCACTTGGGCCATCCTCCACTGCCTTCCTGGGCCACAGCAGAGAGCTGGACTGGAAGAGGAGCAACCGGGACAGAATCCGGCACCCATATGGGATGCTGGCACCACAGGTGGAGGATTAACCAAGTGAGCCATGGCGCTGGTCCCCCACCTCCATCTGTTGACACTCAGATCTCCACCCAGGCATCCTTCTCTGGGAAGCCCTCACTAAAGTTCTTGTTAGGGTTCCACCTCCATCGCCCTGCAGTAGGATCCTATCTCTTGCAGTCAAGTGTAGCTAGGATGGTATAAATGCCCATTTTTTGTGTGTATCACCCTTTAATCTAAGTTCAGTGCCTACAGACACCTCTCATTTATCTTATTTATGGTGGTATCTCTACTATCTAGTTCATGGATGAACACATGTTAATATCTCAAGATTATTTATTGAGAAATTAGATTCCTTTGCTAATGAATAAATTGATGTAACACAAGGTCTTATCTGGTCTCCAGCCTAGACTCAGATACGTCTGGTGTTGGACCACCCCATACTTAGCCTGGCTGTGTTTTGGGGCCTTTGTTCTTTGCCTAAAGGGATGGTGAGCAATTTGTTCATGAGGATAAGTTCAGGGTCATGTGAAAAGACGTGCAGAGGGTTACAGAAATATCATCACCTTCCTTTCCAACTGAATGGCTGGAGATTGATTGGAAGTTTGGTAGGGAAAGGGTTAGTAACAATTTCATCTAAGACACAGACAATCAAGGGGCAGATGTGATGCAGTCGGCAGGCTTGGGGACAGGGAGCTACATATACCCTCCCACCACAAACACACAGTTCATACTCATAGCATATAGACAACACATGTCCATGTACATATCACACCACACATACATCACACACCACACATGTACCCCCACACATACACTGTGCCACACACAAAGAGCACACTATGCATACCACACACACAACACAACATCACACACACAGTTTCTCACTCCACACCAAGGACTGAGAGCTACAACCAAGGGCTGGCTGTCCATTTTTAGAGGGAAGCAATAGCACAATTGTCTTGAGCATTTCCGAGCCTCTGGTCCCCTGGAAATCCCAGAAAACTCCAAAAGAGATATGGTGGTGGAAATGAAGGGAAGGTCAAGAGCTGAGATCTTTCATTCCTAAGTGGGACCTAAACATTCTTAGAATTTGGAATTCATTTGTGAGCATTGGAAATTTGGATGAGATTGAAAATAAATTGAATCTGGCATTTAGTTCCTTCAAGAAACTCTAGCCTCAGATTGCCAAGACTTTTTCATCAGAATGGGTTGGGAGGTCCATGAATGGGCTAGCTGAATTTTAACATTTTATTGCTTTATGGGCTTTTTATAGAAGTCATTTAACATAAAATAAGTCACTATTCCTGACAAGTAGTGGTGCCGGGGGAGTTTTTTTTTTTTTTTTTTTTTTTTTTTTTTTTTCCCAGTCCTTGGGAAATTTCCGCTGAGCCAGGGAATAGCAGGTTGTACACCCAGCTGGTATTTTGAACAAGTGGCATTGTCTTACTGGTTGTGATATCAGTGAGGTGCTATTACATTAGCTTGTGCTGGGGCCATCGCAGCAGCTTGGGAAATGGGGAGGTGTGAACACACAGCTGATTTCTGCCTGGGAGACTTTCACAGTGGTGTAGATGATGACTGGTCAGAGACATGGTGTGAACCCTACACATTTGCTTGAAACACTCTGAACTCCTCGGGGAGTGATCTACTTATGCTCTTGGCAACAGGCAGACACATCTCTTGAGCAGTTCCTTGAGTTATGTACCTAACTCTGTACTGGTCACAAGAGAACGTAATGGTTTTTTTGTTATTGTTGTTGTTTGTTTGTTTTACATGCATCTTAAATCTAAGAAGAATGAAAATAAATGCATAAATAGGAACAATGATCAGAATTTCCTAATGAAAAAAATACCTAGTAGTCTAAAATTCTGAGTTTCCTATTGGTTGCTAGATCAACTGATATAACAGAAAATTTTGATGGCTTTTGTTTCTATATAATTTTAAACTGATATCTTTGTTGTTATTCAAGTAGAAAAGTATTATTTCAGAGGAAAAATTGAGAGTAATTAGAAGGATAAGAAGGTTAACTAGTGACAGAGTAATATATACATACATTTATTTTAAAGATGACACATTGAAAAACTTTTTAAAAGAGAGAGAGAGAAGTGTTAAGTCAAATTTGCAGCAGTTTCACAATTTTAACACCAGTTACATGGAATGTTTGAGAGATATCAGAACTCTCATAGATGAATAAGGCCAGCAAAAGCTTTGGCTTGACATTCACTTGGAAAGCAAAAAGAGATGCCAAGTGTGATGAGTGGAAACTCCAGAAAATCAGAAGAATTAGATGACTTTAAACTCTGGCTAGAAGCTAGAGAGAGGATTGTGGCTGGTTTGCTTCCAGCAGGGAAGGAAACAACAAAAGGAAGTAGTTCCTGAGCTCACAAAGTAGGTGAGATACTGAGGAGAGTAACAGGCTCACAAAAGACCCCTGGAGGTAAGTGGTTCTGTATCAGTAGAATGGACAAGCAGAAGCTTCTGAGACGGGACCAATTAGCTGATTTCTGCCGCGAAAGCTGGCACCCAACCATCACATAATCCAGTCCAATGGAAGAAAGTAGGTGCTGTCCTATTTCCAAACTCAAGTCACAAATTGAGGTAGATAAGCAGGGTTTGGAGGCCAAAATAATATAGATCTTATTAAAACTTGAAAATAAGAAAATAAGAGTTAAACTCTAAACACATTTAAGTAACTATGTTAGAAGTATGCAAATTTACTTTAAAATCTAATTTGGGGCCAGCGCCGTGGCTCACTAGACTAATCCTCCACCTGCGGTGCTGGCACCCCGGGGTTCTAGTCCCGGTTGGGGTGCTGGTTCTGTCCCGGTTGCTCCTCTTCCAGTCCAGCTCTCTGCTTGATGGCAGTCCAGCTAAACTCTCTTGCTGTGTGGATGTGCATGCTCAAACATAACGACATTTCTTCAACATTTTACTTCCCGTGTGTCCATATGTATGTGGTGGAAGATAATCAGTAGGCAAGGATAACCAGTCTATTACAGTTTGGTGCCTCATTTTAAATAAACAAATTGACACTGTTTTCTACACATTAGTCTCCAGGAGCTTGGGTACTGTAAATGCACACCTGACAGGTTAAGTATTTCTGAACGGGTTGGCAAATTTAATTTCTATACCTTACAGTTTAATGGTCAGGCCCCAAACTCTAATGAATTCCTAAGTTGATGTCAACCCTAAGATTCCTGGCTGAGTAGTGAGCCTCCCCTGGGATACAGACCTTGTAAACTACCCTTCTTCAAACTTCTTTCTTAGAGTTAGTAAAAATTAGTTTCTTAGTATAAGGCTTCCAGTGGTTATATGTAGAAATTTTATTTGTTAATAGGTCTATTTATAAGATATAAATAATAATTCAAGTTAGAGAAAAGGGCTTACAAAATTATCTCTTTGGAGGAAAGGATTGAGGTATCTAGCTTTCTGTAATCATTATCACTCATACCCTTCTGTGATCCCTTTCAAGTGAATGAGGGCTGAGCAGTGTGACAAATAAAACCATGGTAGACATGATCATGTGTGACTTTCAGGACAAACTCATAAAATGTACAGCAGCTTTCACCTTACTGTTGAATCATTCAGTCTGGGAAAAGACAACACCCCACCACATTATAAAGACACTTAGGCAATCATGTGTAGAGGCCCACATGAAGAACTCACTTATCAACCAAGTAATTGAGCTGCCTTGGAAATAGTTCATCCAGCCCTGCTCAAGCTGTTCAGTTCCTATAACCCCAGTGAGTATCCAGCTGTAAGCTTACTGGTGCCCCTGAGTTAAGACCTTCCAGTCAAGCTGCTCTGGAATTCATGACCTACAGACACCATGACAGATAATAAATATTTTTTAAGCCACTAAGCTTGGGGATGATGTGTTAGGCAGCAACGGATAGCTGATACAGCACTGGGTACCTTGAAGTAGGGTGATACTGCCACAGTAGCTGAGATTACCAGAGGGAGGAGCCAACAACCATGAAAAATCATTCCCAGGCAGAAATAGGGCTGAGTGCTCATCAAGGAGTGGGCAACATGTGCTCAGGTACATTTCAGAAATGCAGGGAATCAATGACTTGTGTGTGTCTTCTGTTTTACTCACTTTGAGTGAATGTCTTTACTGGCTACCCCCTGACTGTCCCAGCATTTTCTGTATGCTATGTTTGGGGCAGATAGCATCTCTCTTTAGTTCATCCTTCTGCAGACTAACAAGAACCCAACTTGAGAGTATTTGAAGAACTCGACATGATGATCCACAACTTTGTCTGAACGTCATCTAGATAATTGAGATCCTGGACTGTAAGCCTGAGCTGACGCTGCAGTTCGTGAACATTTTGGTGGCCTTAGGCAGGGTGAGTGTTTTATGTATGTTTATTCCTGGGAGTCAGAGAGGAGGCTGTGGCAGGGAGACTGCAAGGGAGCCTCACAGGATCCTTATTTGCTAGTATCCAGTCCTCTCCTATCCTGAATCAATATTGGCTTGCATGTCAATAAATGATGGCAGAAATGATGGTGTGTATGTGCTGAGACTAGGTCATAAAAGTCATTGCAGCCCTGTGGGAAGCCAGATGGTATCATGTAAGGGCACCTAAGCAGCCTTGTGGAGAATCTTAACATGGAGAGGAGAGGATTCAGCATTTCTATACCAACTTGCCAATCGCATGAGCCACATTGAAAATGATTGCTCCATTTCCTTTGAGTGACGGCTGCCCCAGCTGACCTCTGACTCTTATGTCATGAGGTAGCTTCATTCATAGCTGCCCAGCTGAGCCACCCTCAAACTCCTGACCTATGGAAACCATGAATGATGACTAGATAGCATTGTTTTGCTCCGCTAAGATTCATAGTGATTTCTTACATGATGGTACTTTGAAAAGTTCATGGAAAACAGAATTAAAAGATCAATCTATTTTGCTACAGAAAGTTTTGACATGCCTGCCCAGTGGTTTTCAGAATACACATTTTCCATGAACTTTTTGAATAAATCTATACTGGTAGACAAGTAATATAGGAAATAACAATGAATAATTTATATCTATAAAGTTCTTCATTTTCTTAAAACAAATTTAGAGTTTATGCTAGAAAATGTGGGCTCATAATTTTATATGATGTCAAGAAAAACCAGCACTGCAGTGTGGAAAGGGAATGTTCTCTCTATTAAAGGATTGGTTAATTTGACATTACCAAAGGGTTGGTGGTTCACTCATTCATGACCATAATCATCATCTCATATGAAAATCAATAATAACAAAGATGAAGACTTACTGAAGGCTTGTCATATCAGGCACTTTGCTAAATACTCTGCATGCATTATCTCATTTATTCTTCATAACAGCATGATAATACATATAATATTATTATTCTCATTTCTTGGATGAGGAAGTTGAAGCTCATAAGATGATTCAAGGTCATGCAACTGTTAGAGGATAGGTATTCTTGATTATAAAGGTTGTACTCCTAACCAGTGATCTGTGTTATTTCCTTATTTGAAAATTTTCCTTGGGAAGGCCTTGAATTTAAAACGTAGAGCACAGGTTCTTGCTGACAGACTCTAGAATCAGAGTGCTGAGGAAGTTTAAGGGAACCACACATGACCTGTTTCATTCTAGGAGCTATTATTTCAAAATTGCCACTGTTAGTTTATGTAATAGGCATCACATGGATCACACTCTGGTAGTTATACAGGAAGACAAATGAGATGAGTCCGTGCTACAACTAATGACTTCTGGGTCTTGATTTCCTGTTTGCATTTCCTAGCTGAAGACACTTACTAGGATTGCAGATTGTCACTGAAGCTAAACAAAATAAATTATGGGTTGTAAAATTAAAAACAATAACCTCATTTTATGGCTGTTTTGTTCAGACTGTAAGAGCATTGGGGATAATGGTCACGGCTGAACCAAGCTTAGATATTACTAAGACCAATCTTATGCCTTGTCATGCTTTTCATTTTCCTTTGCTTCAAGCTAATGGTAAAACAATTGGAAGATTGCTTTGAATCAAACATACCACAGCAGAAACTTTAGAGAATATATTAGTTTAATAGCTCAATAAAGCAAAATTCAAATGTTCCTTTTGGCAAAAGTTTCACTTAATTTCAGCTCAAATTTTCCAGGATATTCTTCAAAAGGTAATGAATTGGCAAATTATATGGCATTTCTAGTTGCATATTTAAATGAAGATAAATCTTTATGGTTTTTATATTGAAGTTATGAGTGACTGTTCCTTTTTATTGGGAGTCAAAAATTGCTGGATCAAGCACAAATGAAAATGGTATGGATGCATCTATATGTGTGACTATGTGCAATGGGAGGCAGAGGAGTTGGAGTGGAGTCAGGAAGGCAGAAGCAAATGTGGGGAAGAGGGATGGCATAGAATCAGAACACTGAAGCTCAATTTATTGTGAGAGACAGAAGGAACTTGGGTGTGAGAGAATGATCGTGTCTCTAAATCTAAGTAAACCTCCTTCCAATCTGGCAGGAGAGTCTTTCTCAGCCATTGTGGGACTCTTGAGTCATCAAAAGGTTAAAAACATGCCTGGAAAATCAGGAGAGGTCCTTCAACCTGGATGGCCTTGATATATGGATGCCAAGTAGGCTGTATTTGTGTTTGCTTGAACTGGGATTTCTACTTCGTAGGATCTAGCCTTCGGGATCCACCTGGCAACCTTTTTTTGCAAGTTATTTTACCTTGGTACCTGTGGGAGCCTGGTTCTAGAACCCCCAAAATTCCAAAATCCATGAATGTTCAGGTCCTTTATATAATACACTGTAGTGCAGTCTATACACATCCTCCTGAATACATCAGATCCTCTCTAGATTACCTGATACAATGTAAATGATATGTAAATAGTTCTATATTTAGGGAATCATACTGGGGGGAAAAGTCTGTGCATCTTCAGTACAGGTGCATTTAAAACATTTAAAGACTATTTTCAATTATAGTTGGTTGAGTTTCCAGATATGGAACACAAATATGTAGAATCAGCAGATCTGGAGGGGGTGACCTCTCTGCCAGAAAGCATGACACACGCCCTCAACAAGAATGAAACAGGTCATCCTATTCCTTTCCCCAGGCAATGTCTACCAGCCCACTGACGCTTCCTAGTTTTCCCTTTGGAAACACTGCTTTCTTTCCCCCTCCGTAAGACCTAGCTTAATCTCTGCAAGCAACGTAGGATTTCTAAGTGCAAAAGTCCAGAAGGGGACCAGGATGCTTCCAGGCAACAACTTTTGAAATAAAAATCTGCTCAGAGGTCAGCAACACAGGGGCCCTGGCAGCCTTTGTGGAATCTGAGGCAGGGAGCAAAACAAATGCAAGGATAAACATGACCTAAATTTATACATCAACATATCAACCCATCACACTGCAAGGATGAAAACTTCTGGCCAGGAGATGCCAGAATGAGTAACAGGTCAGTAGCCTCATGCAGATTGGCTGCATTCTGTTGGAAGTTCAGCTGTTAGAGAATATCTATAAATTCTTTACAAGTGCTACATCTGTTTGTTACAGTGGACAAAGTCCCTTGGGGGGTACCAACCAGTGCCCTCTTTACTATGTGTTAAGTGCTAGAGAGTGGGACCGGTGTTTGGCACAGAGGTCGAGATGCCACTAGGCGTACCTGCATCCCATCTCGGAGTGTGTGGATTCCAGTCCTGGGTTTTCTCACCGTTCTAGCTTCCTGCTAAAGCACACCCTGGGAGGCAGCAAGTAATGACTCAAGTATTTGTGTCACCGCCACCTACTTGGAAGATCAGGGTTGAGATTCAGGTTCCTAGCTTCGGTCTGGCCCAGCCCCAGCTGTTGTGGGCATTTGAGGAGTGAACCAGCAGATGGGAGATCTCTATCTCTCTGTCTTTCCCCTTCAAATGAAAAAGAAAAAATAAAACAAAACAGAAACAAACCCAAACTTATAGAGGATAAGGTTTGCTGAGGTAGTTCAGGGATTTTTCAATGGGTTTGGAGTGAATCAGAGAGGCGACTGTATACTCAGAGAAGAGCTTCGTGGGATAAATGTTAAATCCACATCAGGACAGAGTACAACTCTTCACTAGGCACTATTTGGTCTAGTGCTGGAAAATTCCTTTAGCCTAATATTATCAAGCAAGTTGGCTAAATCCTGGAGAAAGCTGCTCATAAAATTGATAAGAGCCCTCTCTTAAACAACTTTGAGACCTTGAGAAACTGGGTCTGCACTTCTATAATTCAAGAGTTGAACCTGGTCCTGCACAGCTGAGTAACATTTGACCTTGAAATGTTGTTCTAAAAGTCATGTTTCTCCCTTGCCAGCTCTGCTGTTATCTGTGCATCAGTGAACACTTTATCATGGAAACGCTTCAGGAATGTGCAGAATGGTTGAGGAACTTGAATGCCACAGCAGTTTCAAGTCCACTGGGCTCTTGTTCCCAGCTCACTGGTTAGTGGTTAGAAGGCTAATATACTACATAGCTGCTGAACTGATGATCACGACTAGATCACTTTCAAGGGAATGTCAGGGGGTTAGCTAACAAGGCCGTGGTTGGGTCCTCTCTTCCTCTTGAAGTGTATTCCCTCATTAGCACTGTTAATCGCCACAGAAAACACCTGTATTGCTAATTTCGATTTCAGGGAAGCTACTAAAAATTGGGAAGTACTTGAATTTGACTTTATGAAATGAGGTATCGGAGTGCGTTAGCTCTGCCACCACCGTCCTAGCTTTGAATCCAGACTTGCCACTTCCTAGCTGTGTGGATCTGGAGACATCATCCTCACCTCTCTGAGCTTCAGTTTCTAAAGGTGAAAAGCAAGTAGAATAATGTTCACCCTTCCAGACTGTGCATGCTGTGTCGAAAGAGGCAATGCCTGTCATGTCCTTTGTACAGTATGAACTAGGAAGGACTCAGTGACTCTCCCACGGTCTTATCCACGCTGTTTGTATCTGTCTGTATAAATGGAATATGAATTTATTGAAAGCAGAAATCATAACTCTTCATGTTTTTCATCCCTTATGCCAAGAATAATGCCAAGGATATAGCAGATAGTAAATATTTGTGTGAATCCCTGTCCTTTTTTGGGGGGGCAGGTGGGTAGGGGGAATTATCCCACTCTTAGCCCAATGACACTGGTAGCTTATTCTTTCCTTAAGGTCACTCCAGGAATTTTCTTTTTTCTTGATGTTTTGTGGACAGTCCTAGAACATAATGTAATACCGGATGTTTTTTATTCTCTCTAAGTTTTTCTCTGTGGTAGGTTTCCCTAAACGCTCGGTTCTGTGTGTCATAGGAACTTCTGATAGTAGTGAAGAACAACAAGAGTACTCAAGTGTGCTGTAGGTATAGAGTTTCCCATCTGATGTTCTGTGTTTGTGTCTTCCTACTTAATATGAGCACTTCACATATCTTAATAATTTGCCTGAGGGACAGCATGCACTTCTCGGTTACCTCTGTCTTTGCATCTTCATAATTTTCACTAAGTCCTGGCTGAAATTGAGCCATGCATCTACACAGTCAACACTTGGGCAGCAGTGCCCATGGTGTGGAGTGGAAACAAGGAGGGGAGTGGCAGAGAGGGTGACCTTCGGGGAAAATGATCTACAGCAGCTCTGTGGTTGCTGCAACACAGATGTTTCTTTTTGTCATCACTGTAACTAGATAAGAAAGACTGTATGCGATTTCAAGTCCAATTTCAGTCTATTTGGAGGGACACAAGAAGCCTTGTTAATTAAATGGATGTTTATTATTGGTCTTTTTTTTTCCAGTTTCCCTAATTTTCTTGCATATTAAGGGAAATGACTGAGACCTTTAAGTCTTCACAGAGAGGGAGCAATACGTGACATTTTCTTTGTAGAACTGAACTCAGTGAACATACAAGAATACGTCAGAAAATTCGTGGAAGAATGGACTTAATGGAATGCACATTTTTTTTTTTTTTGGCAGGCAGAGTGGACAGTGAGAGAGAGAGTGGACAGTGAGAGAGAGAGACAGAGAGAAAGGTCTTCCTTTACCGTTGGTTCACCCTCCAATGGCCGCTGCGACCGGTGCACCACGCTGATCTGAAGCCAGGAACCAGGTGCCTCCTCCTGGTCTCCCATGGGGTGCAGGGCCCAAGCACTTGGGCCATCCTCCACTGCCTTCCCGGGCAACAGCAGAGAGCAGGACTGGAAGAGGAGCAAGTGGGACAGAATCCGGTGCCCCGACCAGGACTAGAACCCGGTGTGCCAGCGCCACAGGCAGAGGATTAGCCTATTGAGCCTCGGCGCTGGCCAGGAATAAACATTTTTCATAAACCTTTTGAAGACTCCTCATAGTTAACACTGCTATTAATTTTGAAGAAAATCTAGCTTTTAACTGATGGACATTGAAAAGGGATGGATGTCAGTTTTAATTTTTAAAATTTTAAAACAGATTTTGAGAGAAAATATGCAAAGACTATACAGGGTTCCAATTAACCATGTACCCAGTTTCTCTTATTATTTATAAGCTACATTAATATGATGCGTTTGATAAAAATCAATAAGCCAATCAGCTTTAGTTGATCATAATGGACCAATATTCTACTTTCCAGATGATTTCATTTACTTTTCTTACTTAGTATTTAGATAGGCATTGCTCTCTTACCTTCACTATGAGACAGCTGATCTCAAGATGATGATTGACTTTCTTGGAAAAACTAAGGAAGTAGTGAAACAGTGACTTAACCTGAGATCATCTGACTTTGATCCCACTTTTAAAAATTCTCATAAGATTCTACTTGTTTGCAATACAATAACCGAATTTATATTGGAAAAATACTGCACACACAGTGTTGCATCTACATTTTGGGAAACAGTTGCAGATGAACTCCCTTACTTGCTCTTACACAACTTGAATGGCTTGTATGACTTTTCAAGTGATTTCTCAAAGCCAGAGAGACTTATTTGAGCTGCAGAAGCCTAAATTAGAGCTGCCACAGTATGATTGGTCATTGAATGACAGATGACTTATTGCTGCAATATGTTTAATAATTCCATGTTTTCTTATTGAAGGTTGTATGTCACAAAAGATGCATTTCAACTTTATTTTACTCAGAGGGGATATAAAAGAATGTGAGTCAGGTTTTGGGTTGAGTCTTCTATTATTGGAGGCTTTCTGTCTATTCTTTTAAGTTAGTAAAGTTACAAACAATTCATATCAGAAAAAAAAAAAAACACATGCAGAGACTAGAAAATGAATTCATGGAACTGTCTACAGTTTTTGGCTATTTATAATCATACTTCATTGCAACTCAATTAAATGAAATCCCCTTTCTAAAGTGTCAGTTCTTCTCAAATATATAATATCAGTTGTCTTGTTTATGACAAGTGGTTGTATTGACAGGAAAATTGGACCTTCCACAATGGAAAACGCTGGAAAAACTCAGTAAGACAAATGGTTACATATTATTTGAAGCAGATTTCTTTCCTCTCACAACTGCATTCTACCTGCTCGATGATAATCATGAAAAGCATCTAAAAATAGTTCTGGAGGAGCCAAAGGTTTCAATAACATATTAGAATTCCAGGATGCCTATTTCTTGTGGTTAATAACAGGTCTACGATGTTGACTTAAAACATAAAAGGGTGATTATTCCCAATAGATATTTTCCTCTTCACATAAAACAAGGAAGTATACAAAAAAGAAAAAAAATACTGAGTGTTCTTGGTAAGTAGATTTTAATTTGTATCTACACTGTGTTCTTCTCACTTCATTAGGCTTAGAATTTGTGACTGAACAGCACTGTTTGGGCAGCCTGCTGCCTAGTTGGAGATGTCAGAAATAATTACTTTCACAGATTTAAGATTTTATTATCACACATCCCCTGTCTTTAGCTATCTGAGCGGACAGCACAATCAAGGACGATATGTATTTCATCATATCTTTCTTGTTATGCAATTTTAATAATAGCTCTAGTATCATCCCACTTTGCACAAGAATGCATCAGCTGGATGAATAGTTAAATGGAGCCATCCAAAGTTAGAACACTTACTTCTTTTTTTTCTTCACTTCAAATTCTTTCTGCAGAGAAAATGAGTTCCATTAGATTTAGTGGCAAATAGTCTCCAAAAAGACTACTCCTGGTTTTCAGTTATGTTGAAAATCCTTCAAAAAAGTAAGCTAAGCTGTAGAATAATAACATCACTCAATATTAATAAAATTTTCTCATTTTTTAATATTTTTGGAAGAGGAATGAGCTTATTGAATTCCTTAAGTTATGGCTCGTGCTCTCTGGAAAAGGGACATTTATTAGGTTTCTTATTTTTTTTAAAAGTTAGGACAGAATCCTAGAAATAATAACAAACTTTAGGCTGACCTTCCTCCTTCAGAGACCAAGTCTTGTGTGAACGCGTGTCATTTCATGGTCTTTACCTCCACTTGTAGGCTCATTTTTTCCTACCTGAGCTATTACAATAGAATTCCTATGTTTTGCTTAATACTTTCCTTCACACAGTCACCTCAAAGGTTTTGAAAAATGCAAATTTCATCACAGTTCCCCTAATTTAAAACCCTTCACAGGCTTCTTAATTGGCCTCAAGCAAAGGTGCAAATTCCTTTCCTGACCTCACTTTTCTAGTTTCCTCTCTTGTCTAGAGGTACATGCACTCAGTCACATCAGATTGTTTCACAATCGCTTTATGCAATCCGCTTCTTCTGCTTAGAAATTTCTGGGCTATGCTGTTTTGAAGAGCAAATACACATTTTTTAGGACTCAATATTGTGTTGCATGCCTTCTGAGGACTTTCCTGGCCTGGTGAGTAAACATAACCACTCTCTTTCACTTCCTGGGCACACCTCCTTCATGCACCCTGAAACTTTCTACAGCCAGAACTCTTGATGGTTAGTATGTGGAGCAAGTTTTTTTTTTTTTTTTTTTTAAGATTTATTTATTTGAAAGGCACCATTACGGGGCGGGGGGGGGGGGGGACAGAGAAAGAGAGAGAGAGAGAGAAAGAGAAGAGAGAGAGAAAGAGAGAGAGAGAGATCTTCTGTCAGCTAGTTCACTCCCTAAATGGCCATGATGGCAGGAGCTGGGAAGATCCAAATCCAGGAGCCAGGAGTTTCTTCTGAGTCTCCCTCATGAGTCCAGGGGCCCAAGTGATTCGGCCATCTTCTGCTGCTTTCCCAAGCCATTAGAAGTGAGCTGGATTGGAAATGGAGCATTCTGGACTCAAACCAGCATCCCTATTGGATGCTGGTGCCACGGGCAGCAGCTATACCCTCTGTGCCACAACACTGGCCCCTCAGGTGTTATTTTTTTTTCTTTTTAGGCACACTGATGTTTGAGAATCAATGACAGATTCCAGGAGATCAATAATATCTGAGCCGCTCTTGATGTGGTTGATTACATGCTTGGTTTAGGGCAGTGATGCTCAGACTTAAGAATTGTTCTTGTGCTGGTTAACATGTACATTCCTTGTACCCATTCCCCCAAATCCTGGTTCACAATTAATGAGAAATCCAGAAATCTTCAATTTCTCCCAGCACTCTGGCAATTGTAATGCAGGTTTAAGAGGAGCAAGCATTGAGAACATTCTTCCAGTATCTCTTGTTATATAACCAGCCACCCGTGGGGGCATAAACAAATCACAAGGCACAAAGATCAACAGTTTCTAGTGCCCAGGAACACTGCAGGTCATTCGTCTCTACCAGTCATAGCAGAACGACATCCTCTGCTTTCTGATATCTGGGGTTCCAGAGAGAAAGACTCAGATACCTGAGGGTGACTCCAATGGCTGAGGGATGGAGTAGATGGCCTGTAACATTTGTGTTGTGGTTTTCTACCTCGCATGTCTGGCTTCTGGGCTGCGGTGCCGGGAAGACTGGGTTCAGCTGAGGCTGTCAATAAGATCACGCCTCACAGCGTGGCAGCTGGGTTCTGAGAGGGAGCATTCCAGGAGGGCAAGTACATTCCAAAGAAATAGGCAGAAGCCACATGGCCTTTACAATCTAGTTTCAGCGTCTTTATATTTGAATAGCTGAGGTAGTCACAGGCCAGCTCAGATTCAAGGTGTAGGGCATAGAGCCCATGTCTCCATGGAAGAAGTGTCCAAAAAAAAAAAAAAAATAGAGACAGTGTTTTAAAACTGCCATACTGATATTGAACTTTTATACCTCCCTCTCTCTCTCTCTCTCTCTCTCTCCTCCCTCCCCCCCTCCCTCTTCTTCTCCTTCCCCCTTTGCCCCTTTGTGTGTTTCTCTACTTGATCTGTGAGAGACAGTATCTTATTTAGTTTTGAGCCCTCTGGAGCTGGTGTAAGCCTTAGAACTTGAAATAAACCCAGTAAAGACTTGTTGCTTTTAACTTATCTGAAGGTCAACAACCATAACTCTTCAATTACTGGGTATTATGGAGTATTGATCTAGAAAGACTTCCTCAGCAAGGAGTTCTTTGCAGAAAACAAGGGACTCGCCTTAGAAAAGTGGACTGATTTTTCATTGTTACTTGAATCCTAGTTACACTATTTTATGATATTTTATGATTGATCTTGGGCAAATTCCTTAAATTCACCATGCTTCTGTCTACCTCTACTCAGCTCTGATGTGGAAAAAGCAGTGGTGCTTCAGAGATTTGGTATAGCATCAAATAAAATAAAGTATTTTAAAAACTATTTTAAAAAGATTTATATATTTGAAAGTTGGAGTCAGAGAGAGCGAGAGAGAGAGAGAGAGAGAGAGAGATTTTCCATTTGTTAGTTCACTTCCCAAGTGACTAAAATGGCCAGAGCTGAGCCAGGCCAAAGCCAGGAGCCAGGAGCTTCGCCTGTCCCCTTTGTGGGTGTTAGGGGCCTTGGCACATGGGCCATACTCTGCTGCTTTTCCCAGGCCATTAATTGGTACTAGATTGGAAGCAGAGCAGCCAGGACATGAACCAGCACTCATATGGGCTTGCCAGCATCTCAGGTGGTAGCTTTACCAGCTATGCCACAGTGCTGGCCCCCAAATAAAGCTTTTGACAAGGAAAGGTAATGGGGTTGAGCAGAAAATCCTCTCATTATAAAGAAATTACCATTTTTTATAAAAAGACCATTTATTGCAGGTCAGAGGTACATGCAGAGAGAGAGAGAGAGAGAGAGGTCTTGCATCCGCTGGTTCACTCCCCAATTAGCTGCAACAGCTGGAGCTGAGCCAATCCGAAGCCAGGAGCCAGGAGCTTCTTCCAGGTCTCCCACACGGTGCTGGGGCCCAAAGACTTGGGCCATCTTCTACTGCTTTCCCAGGCCACAGCAGAGAGCTGGATTGGAAGTAGAGCAGCTGGGTCTCAAACTGGCACCCATATGAGATGCGGGCACTTCAGACCAGTGCATTAACCCGCTGTGCCACAGTGCTGGCCCCAGAAATTACCATTCTTGAAAATACTGATTGATGATCACAATTACTTGATGACTCACCCAATGAACAGTTAAATTATTGTAATGTTGCCCCACGATCTTTATTTGTATATGAAGGTATATCTATATATGTTGGTGTTTAAGTGGTTTTATTAAAGTATGCTCTCTAGTGAAGCATATTATATATTCACCAAATTATACAAATCATAAAGCGAGCGGCGGCTGATGAAACTTCATGCTGAGCTCACCTGTTCAAATGCCAATAGATCAAGAAAAAAGAAACTCCTGCATCCCAGAAACTTCCTTGTCAATCTACCAGCCATTGAGTTATGAAGGTGATCTACTCTTCTAAATTCCACTACCAAAGTTCTTTTTGCCTATTTTTGGATTTCATATCCATGGATGCCTATAGTATTTACTCCCTTATGCCTATATTTTTTGATTCAATATTATACTGGTCAGATTCTTGTCGCATAAATGATTATTCCATTTATTCTAATTGTTATATAGTGTTCTATTATATATACATTACTCAACTGATTGACATTTGGGTTTGTAATTTTGGGAAACTATGTATAATACAGCTGTGAACACTTTTTTAAATTTATCTTTTGGCACATATATGTATTCATCTATTATAAAATATGTCAGAAGAAAAAAATACACGTATGTAGACACATCTGAGTTTATACTCCTCTGTATTTGTGTATGTGTCTGGGCAAGAATTTTGTTAAATACATGTGTGACAAATATCTTCCTCATTGCATGGCTTCACATTTCATTAATGTAATAGTAACGATGGACAGAAGTTACTAATTTTAATGATGTTCAATTTATTAATCTTTCCTTTATAGTTAGTTCTATGTAGATCATGTTTAAGAAATCTCTGGGGGCTGGTGCTGTGGCGTAGTGGGTAAAGCTGCCGCCTACAGTGCTGGCATCCCATATGGGTGCCGGTTCAAGACTTGGCTGCTCCACTTCCAATCCAGCTCTCTGCTGTGGCCTGGGAAAGCAGTAGAAGATAGCCCAAGTCATTGGAGCCTCTGTACCTGTGTGTGAGACCTGGAAGAAGCTCCTGGCTCCTGGGTTCAGATTGGCACAGCTCTGGCCGTTGCGGCCAACTGGGGAGTGAACCAGCGGATGGAAGACTTCTCTCTCTCTCTGCCTCTCCTTTTCTCTCTGTGTAACTCTGACTTTCAAGTAAATAAATAAATCTTTAAAAAAAGAGAAATCTCTGTCCAGCCTAGGATTATAGAAATATCTTATTTTTTGCTTCAAAAAGTGAAATTTAGGTTGATTATCAAATAGAATGTATTTCTGTCCATAGAATACTATAGAGGTTGTTAATTTTGTTTTATGTAGGTATACAATCTAACAACAATATTCAAAATATTATCCTTTTTCCATATTGGACATCATTGCTGTAAACCAAATCTGGTTTCAGATTCTCCATTCTCTTCATGGGTCTTATATCTGTTCTTGTTCCAATACCAAACTGTTTACAGGAGTTGTAAAAAATAATCAAATCTCAAAATGACAATTTTGCTCAGATACATTGCATTTTTGTGGTATGTATATCGGTTACCACAAGTCATGGAAAATCTATGATCTTTGTCTTTTTGGAACTGGCTTATGGTTTCCAGTTGCCTGTGTTTTGATGAAAAAGACAGAATTTCATCTTTTTATGGCTGAGTAGTATTCCATAGTTGTGGCAGCATGCCTACGTGCTAGAGTAAAGGTTGCTTGCATGCCTACGTGCTGGAGTAAAAGTTGCTTGCATGCCTACGTGCTGGAGTAAAAGTTGCTTGTGTACTCTCCCAAACAGCTTTAGATAAGTGTCTATGTGAAGGCACTAATGTTTAACAGGGCCAGTTCCTGCTCCCCTGGTAAGACATGTTTACTCTAAAGTTTCCTGTTTTTGTGGGTCTGTATTGTGCTGCTCTTTCGCCATGTTTAGACTTAAGATAATGTTTGACTATGTACTGGGACAGGGGATGGGTACATAAGCAGTGGAAGAAATGTGTTTAGCGCCTCTCCGCCTACATCTGTACTGACAACCAAGTGGCGTCTCAATAAACCGTGATTGAAGAAGGATCTTCGTGCCGTTAATTCTGTGCCTTGCTGGTCAAGGCTCGCCGCAGCTGGTGCCGAAACCCGGGAACTCGAACCAGACGCGTAACATTGCACGACTGGAGAGGTAAGGTCCAGAACTTCACACGGGAGACGGGTCGACGTCGAGGAAGGGTATGTTAGAAGAATTTCTCCTGGTTATTATCATTTTTGCCTTCTCTCTTATTATTGTTTTAGTTCTAAAGTTGTGTGCGACCCAGAGTAAAAGGAAACAGTGCCTTTTAGAATCATAGATATGGGTACTGCCAATAGTCATGAAAGTGAAAATTTCGTGGATCCCATACAAGCATTATTAAAAGAAAGGGGATTAAAAATTTCCACAAAAACAATAAAGACAATTTTAGAAGATATAGACAGGAAAGCCCCTTGGTTTGTTTACACTGGAGATATTAATTTAAAATGTTGGGAAAAATTAGGAAAGGATTTGGAGCAGGCTAAAGAAAAGGGGTCGCTTAGGGCAGGAACCTTTCCGTTTTGGAAATTGGTACATTCCTGCTTACAAACTGGTAAAAATGTGGAAATTATCAAACAAGGGAGAAGAGCACTAGCTGACCAGCAGGATAGTTGGTCGGAACAAAGTATTACAGAGGAGAGGGAACATACCAAAAGAAAAGGCAAGGTAAAAGATAAGAGATCTCGCGAGGAAATGAAGAAAATTTTGAGCTCAGAAAAAGAAAAACCTTCAGCACCTTTGTACCCCGCCTTAAGTGAGTTTGAGGATCTTAGATTGGCAGAAGAGGAGCAGTATGAAGAAGATTTGGATGATGATTTCAGTGAGACTGAGGAACAGGGCGCAGATAATAAAATTCAGGCTGCTAGTGTGCGCCCTCCCCCTTATGTTAAGCACAGTAAAGGCAGTCATTTTATTAAAAGGGAAACGTGGGCCCAATTGGCATCAGCCTTCCCGGTATTTGAGGAACAACAAACTCAACGCCGATTTCATGAGCCTATACCATATAAACAGTTAAAAGATCTAGTGGAGGCCGCTCGCCAATTTGGTTCCAATGCCGCCTATACTTTAACTTTGTTAGGACGATTAACCACTAATGCTATGACACCTTCAGATTGGTTTGAGATTGCACGAGGCAGCCTCAGCACGGGACAATATCTCGATTACAGATCCATTGTTACCGATGCTGCACATACACAGGCTAGACAAAATGTGCGGGATGGTCAGCCGCATTGGACAGCAGATATGCTTTTAGGACAAGGACAATGGGCGGCTGATCAAACTCGCTACCCCCTTGAAGTATACAGACAGATTAATGACATATATCTCAGGGCTTGGAAGACTTTACCCAAAAGAGGTGAGGTCTCGGGGAATTTAACAAAAATTATTCAAGGGTCCAATGAGCCTTTTTCAGAGTTTGTGGGTAGAATGATGGAAGCAGCGGGAAAAATTTTTGGGGACGTGGAGAGTTCAATGCCCTTAATTCAGCAGCTTATATATGAGCAAGCTACTAAAGATTGCAAACGAGCCATAACTCCATGGAAAGGAAAAGGGCTAGAAGCCTGGTTGAAGGCATGTAGGGAAATTGGGGGACCATTAACTAATGCTGGGCTTGCTGCTGCTATTTTAACTGCAACAAAACGTAATAACAATAATGGTGCATGTTTTAAGTGTGGGAAAATTGGTCATTTTAAGAAAAATTGTAAAGAACAAAAGGAGCATAACAATCCTGTGCGACAAATACCTGGCACTTGTCCCAGATGCAAAAAGGGGAAGCATTGGGTTAATGAATGCAGGTCAGTAAAAGACATTAATGGACAACCCCTCGAGACAATAGAAAAGGAGTCAAAAAACGGATATCGGGGCCCCCGTCCCCAGGGCCCGAAAGCATATGGGGCACTACAGGAACCTTCCATGCAGCCACCCCCGAAGTCCGCAGAGCAACCGCGGGCTCCGCAGGGCTGGACCTCCGTGCCACCTCCGGCTTGGTATTAACACAGAGCATGGGAGTACAGATAATAGATACAGACATGCAGGGCCCATTAGAAAAGAATACCGCAGGATTAATCATTGGACGATCATCATCAACGCTACGAGGGTTAATTGTTTTACCAGGAGTAATTGATCCTGACTATGAGGGTGTTATTAAAGTAATGTGCTACTCCCCTTTTGGAGTAATTTCCATTTCCCCTGGCGATCGCGTAGCACAACTTCTGATACTGCAATCAGGTCATGAAAAATACCCCGCCCGGTCACATAACCGTGGCGCATCTGGTTTTGGATCTACAGGAATCGATCTCGCATGTCTAAGCATGGAATTAAATGACCGACCAATGTTACAGATAGAGGTGGAGGGTAAACATTTTTCAGGCTTAGTGGATACAGGAGCAGATCGTAGTGTTATGAGCAAACAATTTTGGCCAAAGGGATGGCCTTTGCAGCATGCCTCTCAAGACTTGGTAGGATTGGGATATCGACAGGCTCCAGAAATAAGTTCTAAGGAACTCCACTGGACAGTCGATAAACAACAAGGCACCTTTCGTCCCTTTGTGGTAGATTTACCTATAAATTTATGGGGTAGGGATATACAAACCCAGATGAAACTCATATTGACTAATGAGTATTCGCAGACTAGCAAAAATATCATGGCAAGACAAGGATATATGCCCAATAAAGGGTTAGGGAAAAATCTTCAGGGTATATCAGAACCGGTGGAGTTAGATCAAAAAACAGACCGCAAAGGCGTGGGTTTTTCCTAGGGGCCACTGAGGAAAAGCTATTACGTATTCCCTGGAATACGAATAAGGCAGTGTGGGTGCCCCAGTGGCCCCTCAGTCGTGAAAAACTCGCCGCCGCTAGAGAACTTGTGCAAGAGCAGCTGATGTTAGAACATATAGAGCCCTCAGTATCGCCCTGGAATACTCCAATTTTTGTCATAAAGAAAAAATCAGGCAAATGGAGGCTTTTGCATGATCTGCGAGCAGTCAATAGACAGATGCAATTGATGGGACCAGTACAGAGAGGACTGCCTCTTCTGTCTTCCCTTCCAAAGGGCTGGCCTATGCTAGTGGTAGACATTAAGGATTGTTTCTTTTCCATACCTTTACATTCTTTAGATCGAGAGCGATTTGCTTTTACTCTCCCTTCAGAGAATCATGAAATGCCTGACGCAAGGTATCAATGGAAAGTGTTGCCTCAAGGCATGGCTAATAGCCCTACTCTTTGCCAATTATATGTTAATCAGGCTATCGCACCAGTACGAAAACAGTTTTCACAAGTCCGTATTATTCATTATATGGACGACATTCTTATCACAGCTCATTCACAGCAATTAGTAGATAAGGCCTTTGCATTGCTCTCCTCCTGCCTTAACGCATATGGTCTTTCTATTGCCCCAGAAAAAATACAACAATCTGATGTGGTGCAATTTTTAGGAGCAAAAATTACTACAACTTCCATTCGGCCACAGAAGCTCTGCATTAGCACTCAAAACCTATGCACACTGAATGATTTTCAAAAACTGCTAGGGGACATAAATTGGCTACGTGGATATTTACCGCTGACCCGAAACGACCTGCAACCTTTGTTCTCTATTCTGGAGGGCAATCCAGATATTGCCTCTCCTCGTCAACTTACTCCTGAGGGCGTTAAAGCTCTGCAACTCGTAGAAAAGGCCATTAGTAAAGCCCAACTATGTAGGTTTGATCCGTCTAAAAAATTACTACTATGCATTCTTGCTACGCCCACTACACCTACTGGAGTGGTGTGGCAAAATGCTCCTTTATGGTGGATACATGGTAATTCAGCGGGTGTAAGAACATTGCGGTATTATCCTGAATTAGTAGCTCATTATGCTCTTCTGGGTCTCAAGTTTTGCACAATGCATTTTGGTAAACATCCTGATGAGCTGATTGTACCTTATACTCAAATGCAAATTGAGACTCTTGCCGGTACCACTAATGTTTGGCCTATTGTTCTAACTGCCTTCTCAGGTGTAATTGATAATCACTTGCCAGCGGACAAATTATTAACTTTTGTGCAGCGAAATTTAGTTTACTTTCCTAAACTTACAAAGAGCAAACCCATTCCAGCTGCAACAACTATTTATACTGATGGTTCCAAGACTGGTCGTGGAGCGTATGCTACAACTGATTCAGAGCCTGTGATTCTTCATTTTCGCCCTAACGCCCCTCAAGTGGTAGAGTGCTTAGTGGTATTGACAGTATTTCGCACATTTTCAGATGAACCCATTAATATTATCTCAGATTCCCAATATGTGGTAAATGCTGTCCGTTCACTAGAGGTTGTAGCTCATATACAGTCGCATAGCACGGTAGCCCCAATATTTCGACAAATCCAGCAAGCTATCCTGGTTAGACGTATGCCCTTTTTCATTGGCCATATAAGAGCTCATTCTGGCCTCCCTGGACCTATGAGTAAAACTAATGCCAAGGTAGATATCGCAACCCGTAATAGTGTCTTTGTATCTCTGACTTCTGTTGACCTAGCAAAAAACTTTCATGCCTCTTATCATGTTCCAGCTAATACGCTGCGCTTGCGCTTTCATATCTCCAGAGAACAAGCTCGGCAAATTGTAAAGGCCTGTCCAGATTGTGCAATATTCCTCCATCCGCCACATTCTGGTGTTAATCCTAGGGGACTAAAACCTTTATCCTTATGGCAAATGGATGTTACACACATCCCAGAATTCGGTAGGCAAAAATACGTACATGTCTCAGTGGACACATATTCTGGTGTCATTCATGCCACTTCCTTGTCTGGGGAACGTGTAGCACAGGTGAAACTTCATTGTCTTGAGGCTTGGGCAGCTTGGGGAAAGCCTGCCCTCATAAAAACTGACAATGGGCCCGCTTATACTTCAAAAGGCTTCGCTACCTTTATGTCACAAATGCAAGTAGCTCATAAAACTGGCCTACCGTATAATCCTCAAGGCCAAGGCATTGTGGAGCGCGCTAATCGCTCCCTAAAAGAAACATTGCAAAAACAGAAAGGGGGAATTGCGCTCCATGCAACCCCCAGAGAACGCCTCGCTATTGCATTATACACTCTCAATTTCTTACATTTTAATACAGAGAATGAATCAGCGGCTATGAGGCATACAAAAAATCCTGTACAAACTAGCCAAAAGGTCATGTGGAAAGATGTACTAGATAACAAATGGTATGGCCCGGATCCTGTGATACAGAGATCCAGGGGAGCAATTTGTGTTTTTCCGCAGGAACGACCAGACCCGATCTGGATTCCAGAAAGACTGACAAGGAGAGTGACAGATAAGAAAGAAGAGGAACGACAAGAGAACACGAGGCATGATAATGAAACGTCTGACATGGATACTGATGGGACTATGGTTGACATTTCCCATGACGATATCAAAGGATGTGACCCTGTGGGCCATTGCGAGAACATGGCCAATACCTAAGCCAGTGTTCTCTAGTGATAAGATGTTTCCTCAATTGTATAATAGAGACTGTCAGTTAGAAATACCGTGCAAAACACCACAAAATATGCAACAAATGCGATATAATGCCACTAATGTTACCCTCTATAATAGCTTGTGTTTTTCTATGAATTCGCAGAGTCCCTGTATACAGATTCTTTCATATAACCTTAGTTGGATATATGATCCCTTTAAATATCTAAATCCTGACCTCTCGATCCCAATGGTGCTCGAGGCCCTTACAAAGATTGCTCTAGGGAGCACAAATGGAACAGGAGGAGGAGGTAATAGCACCGTGGCTAATGTCACTACACTCCTGATCACAGCCAACATAACAGTCCCTTTTTTAATACAGACAGGAACCAATTCCAGTGCTTCATGGAACATATCTAGACCTGTACCAAAGTGCATCACTCGGGAATTCAGCTATCCCCCGCGATTTGGTGATTGCACAGAAAATGTAGAAACCCAAGAACCGTATAAATTTTCTCCTAAATTCAAATTATATCACGGCAATCCTTTAGCCTCCTGGGTATTGTGGAATAGACGTGGAGCTAGTATGGATTTGTCCCCTTTGGCAAGGCTTGATTCTATTAATATAAGCCTCTATAATGCTAGGTGGCAGTTATAACATAACTAGTCACGTACTCAGTAACTTTACATCGCAATTCTTTGCATAATATGAGCCTCCTGTCTAGTCATGTTTGTGTCGATCCTCCCTTTATTTTTTCTTTTGACAGATAAACAAGATAATGGGACGATATAGAATGTGCAGGAAATGATACATGCTATTTAACCCAGTGTTGGAATGGAACCCAGAAAACTATGGTAGTAATGCGTGTACCCTACCTATGTTCCTATACCAGTAGTGACTGACCCAGAGGAATTTCCTCTGGCAGTTTTGTTTCGACAGCCACGGGACCTTTGGGATTATAGCCATTGTAACGGCAATTGTCGCCTCTGCCGCAGCGGCTGTTACGGCGGGAGTGGCCATGGCTTCCACTGTTCAAACTGTGCAGACTATTAATGACAGTCGTAAAAAGATCATCAGACGCTCTATTTGTCCAGGAACGCATAAATGATCATCTGGCCTTCAGGGGGTGCTACTATTAAATAAACGCATGGGACTTGCTGCAAGCAGCTATGGAAGATCTTTTTGAAGTCACCAGCCTAGGTTGCGTTCAGAGACTGCACCATATGTGTGTTACGCCATATCCAGCCTCTCTAAATGAGTCAAGAAAACTTGGGTCTTAATCTATCAGGGAACTGGTCTATGGAATTTGGGGAACTTCAGCAAAATCTTACTATCATGATTTTGCAGCTGAATGAAACTAGAGCATCTGTTGTCACTCTGAAAGGGTTTTCTGATTATATATTACAGGGGTTACAATGGTTCAAAGAATGGGTGGGGGTTGGATTGTTCGGAGCTGTATTACTATCAGGGCTATTGTGTACTCTTTTTGTTCTTTTCCGATTAGTACGGAGCCGCAAGCGCGAAAAAATTGCTCTCCTGCAAGCAATGGCCGCAATTGAGGCAGGCAGTTCCCCCCGCGGTTTGGCTCAGCATGTTTAAAGAAGCTTAAAGAATGTCCTTGCACTCAGGGGCCATAGTGCCATTGCACCTGATAAGGAATTCTTTCATCTGGGATATTGCCTTAGCACTCCGAGAGCTTTTGCTCATTGCACCGGAATGGGAGTATCCCTGAGCACAGGCGCCCCTTGATCGGCCAGCACATCATGAGGTGAAGGCCTGATCGGGGATAAGACCTCATTTGCTGTAAAAAACAAAAAAGGGGGAACTGTGGCAGCAATGCCTACGTGCTAGAGTAAAGGATTGCTTGCATGCCTACGTGCTGGAGTAAAAGTTGCTTGCATGCCTACGTGCTGGAGTAAAAGTTGCTTGTGTACTCTCCCAAACAGCTTTAGATAAGTGTCTATGTGAAGGCACTAATGTTTAACAGGGCCAGTTCCTGCTCCCCTGGTAAGACATGTTTACTCTAAAGTTTCCTGTTTTTGTGGGTCTGTATTGTGCTGCTCTTTCGCCATGTTTAGACTTAAGATAATGTTTGACTATGTACTGGGACAGGGGATGGGTACATAAGCAGTGGAAGAAATGTGTTTAGCGCCTCTCCGCCTACATCTGTACTGACAACCAAGTGGCGTCTCAATAAACCGTGATTGAAGAAGGATCTTCGTGCCGTTAATTCTGTGCCTTGCTGGTCAAGGCTCGCCGCACATAGTGTATATATACCACAATTTCTTTATCCAATCATCAGTTGATGGACATTTGGATTGGTTCCATATCTTAGCTATTGTGAACTGAACTTCAATAAACATGAGGGTACAGATAACTCTTGTTTTTCCACAAAGAAATCTTTATTTAAGGGATACAAACTTCATGCATTTTATAAGTACAACTTTAGGGATATAGTGGATTCTTCCCACCATACCTGCCCTCCCACCCATAATTCCATACCTCCTCTTCTCCTCCTTCTACCATTCCCAGGTCACATTCTCCACTAACATTCATTATCAATTAACTTTATATACAGAAGGCCAACTCTATAGTAAGTAAGGAGTTCAACAATTTGCACACACACACACACCAAAAACAAACAAAAACTGTTTCTCAACAGTCAAGACAAGGGCTGTTCAAAGTCATTGTATCTCAAAGTTAATTTCACTTCTTTTTTTTTTTTGAGACCTTAATTAACTAAATAAGCACCCAAGAATGATACATCTTTTGCAAGCACTTAGACATAACTATGAGACATAAGAATATACTCCATTTAATACATTAACAGAAGGTATCTGAGAACTAGTTTTATCATTAAATAAGGAAGCACCTAAGAAAGCAAGCAATGGAGTTGGACATTTAGGCATAACTGAAACTTATGAGACATAGGAGTATCCTCCACTTAATACACTGAAATGAAATAAATCTTTGAGAACAAGTTTTACTGTTAACTCTCATAATACAACTCTTTAAGGACAGATGTCCTGCATGGGAAGTTAGTGCACAGTGTATTCTATTCTTAATTTAACAATTAGCACTCTTATGTATGATGTCAGTGATCACTCGAGACTCTTGACATGAGCTGCCTAGGCTATGGAAGCCTTTTGAATCCACAGACTCCATCAATATTTAGACAATGCCATAAGTGAAGTGAAAGTCCTCTCTTCCCTCCAGACAAAAGTACCTCCTTATTTGATATGACCACTCTTTCCACTAGGGTCTCACCCACAGAGGTTCTTCATGTAAGACATTTTTTTGCAAAGTGTCTTGGCCTTTCCATGTCTGAAAAGCTCTCGTGGACTTTTCAGCCAGACCAGAATGCCTTAAGGGCTAATTCTGAGGTCAGAATGCTACTTAAATTGATTGTCATTCTATGAGTCTGCTGTATGGACTGCTTCACATGTTGGAACATTCATTCATTTTAATTCTATTATTATGACCACTCACTAATTATCCTATGCATATGATCACTTTGATACTTAAAATGCTACTTTTACCATAAAGCTTAAGAGGATTTGGGGTCCCATAGCAAGTTTTTAAGCTGTGCCCGTAGAAGTAAGTCCATAGGAATGTATGTAGAACTATAGAGCTTTATAGTTACAAAATTCATATGCTTAATAATTATAACTTTAGGAGCATGATGATTCTTCCCACCTTGACCACCCTCCCACCCACACTCATACCTCTCTTCCTCCTCCCTCTTTTATTCCCATTCTTATTTTTTTACCAAGATCTATTTTCAATTAACTTTATACACATATGATTAACTCTATGTTAAGTAAAGAGTTCAAAAAATAATATGACAAAGAAAAAAAAAAAACTGTTCCTCAACAGTCAAGGTAAGGGCTGTTCAAAGTCATTGATTCTCAGTGTCAATTTTACTTCTACAGATTGCCTTTTAGGTGCTCTATTATTTATCACAGGTCAGGGAAAACATATGGTATTTGTCCCTTGGAACTAGCTTATTTCACTAAGTTTTTTTTTTCCCAGATCTATCCATTTTGTAGCAAGTGACTGGATTTCATTTTTTTAAGCTGATGTATAGTATTACTGATGTACATATCCCATAATTTCTTTTTTTATTTTATTTTATTTTTTGACAGGCAGAGTGGACAGTGAGAGAGAGAGAGAGAGAAAGGTCTTCCTTTTCTGTTGGTTCACCCTGCAATGGCCGCTGCGGCCGGTGCGCCGCACTAATCCGAAGCCAGGAGCCAGGTGCTTCCCCCTGGTCTCCCATGCGTGTGCAGGGCCCAAGTACTTGGGCCATCCTCCACTGCCTTCCTGGGCCACAGCAGAGAGCTGGACTGGAACAGGAGCAACAGGGACAGAATCCGGTGCCCTGATTGGGACTAAAACCCGGTGTGCCAGTGCCGCAGGCAGAGGATTAACCTAGTGAGCTGCGGCACCAGCCATATCCCATAATTTCTTTATCCAGTCTTCAGCTGACAGGCCTTTAGCTTGATTTCATGTCTTAGCGATTGTGAATTGAGTTGCAATAAACATGGGGGTACAGACAACTCTTTCATATGCTGATTTCATTTTTCCTTGGATAAATTCTCAGGAGTGGGATGGCTGAGTCCTGTTGTAGGTCTATATTAAGATTTCTGCCAGCACTATGGCTCAATAGGCTATTCCTCCGCCTGTGGCGCCGGCACACTAGGTTCTAGTCCTGGTCGGGGTGCCAGATTCTGTCCCGGTTGCCCCTCTTCCAGGCCAGTTCTCGGCTGTGGCCCAGGGGTGCAGTGGAGGATGGCCCAAGTGCTTGGGCCCTGCACCCCATGGGAGACCAGGAGAAGCACCTGGCTCTTGCCTTCAGATCAGTGCGGTGCGCCGGCCGCAGCGGCCATTGGAGGGTGAACCAACGGCAAAAGGAAGACCTTTCTCTCTGTCTCTCTCTCTCACTGTCCACTCTGCCAGTCAAAAAAAAAAAAAAAAAAAAAAAGGATTTCTGAGGTATCCCCATACTGTCTTCCATAGTGGCTATACCAGTTTACATTCCCATCAACAGTGGATTAGGGTACCATTTTCCCCACATCCTCTCCAGCATTTGTTATTTGTTGATTTCTGTTTGAAAGCCATTCTAACAGGGGTGAGGTGAAACCTCATTGTGGTTTTGATTTGCATTTCCCTGATGGCTAGTGATCTTGAACATTTTTTCATGTGTCTGTTGCCCATTTTGATTTCCTCTTTTGAAAAATGTCTGTTTAAGTCCGTTGCCCATTTCTTTACTGGGTTGTTTGTTTTGTTGTTGTAGAGTTTCTTGATCCCTTTATATATTCTGGTTATTAATCCTTTATCAGTTATATAGTTTGCAAATAATTTCTCCCATTTTGTCAGTTGCCTCTTCACTTTCCTGAGTGTTTCTTTTGCAGTACAGAAGCCTCTCAATTTGATATAATCTTATTTGTTAATTTTGGCTTTGATTGCCTGTGCCTCCTGAGTCTTTTCCAAGAACTCTTTCCTTGTGCCAATGTCTTGCAGGGTTTCCCCAATGTTCTGTAATAATTTCATGGTATCAGGTCATAGATTCAGGTCTTTAATCCAATTTGAGTTCCTTTTTGTGTAAGGTGTAGATAAGGGTCTTGCTTCATCTCTACATGTGGAAATCCAGTTTTCCCAGCAACATTTGTTGAAAAGATTGTCCTTGTGCCAGGGATTGGTTTTAGTTCCTTTGTCAAATATAAGTTGGTTGAAGATCATTGGATTAATTTCTGGCATTTCTACTCTGTTCTATTGGTCTAGCCATCTGTTTTTGGTTTTTTTTTTTTTTTTTTTGACAGGCAGAGTGGACAGTGAGAGAGAGAGAGAGACAGAGAGAAAGGTCTTCCTTTTGCCGTTGGTTCACCCTCCAATGGCTGCTGCGGCCGGCGCACCGTGCTGATCCGACGGCAGGAGCCATGTGCTTATCCTGGTCTCCCATGGGGTGCAGGGCCCAAGCACTTGGGCCATCCTCCACTGCACTCCCGGGCCACAGCAGAGAGCTGGCCTGGAAGAGGGGCAACCGGGACAGAATCCGGTGCCCCGACCCGGACTAGAACCTGGTGTGCCGGCGCCGCTATCTGTTTTTGTACCAGTACCAGGATGATTTGATTATAACTGCCCTGCAGTATATCTTGAAGCCTGGTATTGGGACGCCTCCAGCTCTGTTTTTGTTGTATAAGATTGCTTAAGCTATTCATGGTCTCCTGTGTTTCCATTTGGATTTTAGCATCATTCTTTCTATATCAGAGAAGAATGTCCTTGGTATTTTTATTGGTATCACATTGAAACTGTAGATTACTTTCGGTAGTATGGACATTTTGATGATATTGATTCTCCCAATCCATGAACATGGGAGATTTTTCCATTTTATTGTATCTTCTTTTTTTTTTTCTTTAATGCTTTGTAATTCTCATCGTAGAGATCTTTGACATTCTGGGTTAAATTTATGCCATGATTTTTTTTGTAGCTATTGTGAATGGGATTCATCTTAGAAGTTCTTTCTTAGCTGTGGCATTATCTGTGTATACAAAGGGTGTTGAATTTTGTGTGTTGATTTTATATCATACTACTTTACCAAACTCTTGAATGAGTTCTGATAGTCTTTTAGTGGAGTATTTTGGATCCCCTAAATTTAGAATCATGTCATCTGCAACCTTGGATAATTTGACTTTCTCCTTCCTAATTTGTATCACTTTGATTTCTTTTTCTTTCCTAATGGCTCTGGCCTGAACTTCCAGGAATATATTGAATAGCAGTGGTGGGAGTGGGCATATTTGTCTGGTTATGGAACTTTTCCTCATTCAATAGGATGCTGGCCATGGGTTTGTCATAAATTGCCTTGATTGTGTTGAATGCTCCTTCTAAACCCAATTTACTTAGAGTTTTCATCATGAAAGGGTGTTGTATTTTATCAAATGCTTTCTCTGCATCTATTGAGATAATCATGTGGTTTTTGTTCTTCAGTTTGTTAATGTGATGTATCACATTGATTGATTTTTGAATGTTGAACCATCCCTGCATAGCAGGGATAAATCCCACTTGGTCTGTGTGGATGATCTTTCTGATGTGTCGTTGAATTCTATTGGCTTTAATTTTGTTGATGATTTTTGTATCCGTGATCATCAGAGAACTCAGTTTGTAGTTCTCTTCCTCTGTTGTACATTTTCAGGTTTAGGAATTAAGGTGATGCTGGTTTCATAGAAAGAATTTGGGAGATTCCTGCCCTTTCAATTGTTTTGAATAGCTTGAGAAGAACTGCAGTTAGTTCTTTAAATGTCTGGTAGAATTCAGAAGTGAAGCCATCAGGTCCCAGGTTTTTCTTTGTTGGGAGGGTCTTTTTTACTGATTCAAATTCTGTCTTGGTTATGGGTCTATTTAGGTTTTCCATGTCTTCATGGCTCAATATAGGTAGCTGTAAGTGTCCAGGAATCTATCCATTAAGAAGTGGTTTCCAGGTTTGTTGGCATACAGCTCTTTGTGGTAATTTCTGATGATTGTTTTTATTTCTGTGGTGTTGATGTTACATTTCTTTTTTCATCTCTAATTGTATTAATTTGGGTATTCTTTTTTTTTTTTTTTTTGGTTTGGGCCAATGATGTGTCAATTTTGTTTACTTTTTCAAAAAATCAGCTCTTTGTTTCACTCATCCTTTGTATTGTTTTCTTGGCTTCAATTTTGTTTATTTCTTCTCTATTGTTAATTATTTAATTTCTCCTACTAATTTTGTGTTTGGCTTGCTGTTGTTTTTTTTAGGTCTTTGAGATACATTGATAGCTCATTTATTTAGTGTCTTTCCAATTTCTTGATGTAGGCACCAATTGTTGTAAACTTTCCTCTTAACACTGCTTTAGTTGTATCCCATAAGGTTTGATGTATTGTATTGTCATCTTCATTTGTTTCCAGAAACTTTTTGATTTCTCTTTTGATTTCTTCAATGACCCACTGTTCATTCAGGAGCATGTTGTTCAGTCTCCTTGTGTTTGCAGGACTAAATTCCCTGAGTTGCTGATGTCCAGTTTCATTCCATTGTCATAAGAGAAGATGCATGGTATGATTTCAATTTTTTTGAATTTGCTGACACTTGCTTTATTGTCTATGCTGTGGTCAATCCTCGCAAAAGATCCAAGCACTGCTGAGAAGAATGTGTAAGTTATGTAAGTATCTGTTAGATCCATTTGTTCTATAGTGTCGATTAACTCTGTTGTTTCCTTGCTGATTTTCTGTCTGGTTGATCTGTCCATTGCTGAAAGTGGGGTACTGAAATCCCCCATTATTATTATATTTGAGTCTATGTCTCACTTTAGATCCCCTAACATTTCTTTTAAATAGACTGGTGCTCTGTAATGAGGTACCTATATATTTAGAATAGTTACATCTTCCTGTCAAATTGATCCCTTAAACATTACATTGTGCCCTTCTTTGCCTCTTTTGAGAGTTTTTGTGTTAAAGTCTATTTTGTTTGATATTAGGATAGCTACACCAGCTCTTTTTTCACTTCTGTTGGTATAGAAAATCTTTTCCCATCCTTTCACTTTCAGTCTGTGTACATCTTTGTTGGTGAGATGTGTTTCTTAGAGGCAACAAATAGAATTTTTAATCCTATCAGCCAGTCTGTATCTTTTAACTGGAGAGTTGAGTCCATTTACATTCAAGATGACTATTGATAAGTAATGACTTGACCGTTAGATTTTTGTTCTGACTGTATAATTTCCTGTGATTTGTCTTCTAAGTGGGATATTCTTTCTTTTGCTCCACCAATTTTGTTGTTGAGGCTTTCCACTGCATTTTTTATTTGTTCTATTGGATTCTTCATTTCAATTTATCTTTAAGGTCTCAATTTCATGGAAGAAATTTTCTTTCATGCCATGAACAGATTTCATTAATTCATGCATTTGCTTGTAATTATCTTGAAGTAATTCTATGGTTAATTTTTTTTTAATTCCATTTCTGGCATTTCTTCTATCTCTTGATCTTCATATTCTAGTATTGAAGTGTTGTATTCTTTTGGGGGTGTCATGTTGTCTTCTTTATTCTTGTTTCTTGGGTTGCTCCATTATTACTCAGCATTTGTGGAGATACTTGTTTTTATGAGTGCAGGTCAAAGCTGGGAGCCTGGAATTTAATCAGGGTCTTCTGTGGATAGTGTGGACCACTTCCTTGAGCCATCATCTAATGCCTTCAAGTGTGCCTGATTAGAAATGGAGGAGCTGGGGGCCAGTGCCGCGGCTCAATAGGCTAATCCTCCGCCTTGCGGCACCGGCACACCGGGTTCTAGTCTCGGTCGGGACGCCGGATTCTGTCCTGGTTGCCCCTCTTCCAGACCAGCTCTGCTGTGGCCAGGGAGTGCAGTGGAGGATGGCCCAAGTACTTGGGCCCTGCACCCCATGGGAGATCAGGAGAAGCACCTGGCTCCTGCCATCGGATCAGCGTGGTGTGCCAGCCACAGCGCGCTGGCCGCAGCAGCCATTGGAGGGTGAACCAACGGCAAAAGGAAGACCTTTCTCTCTGTCTCTCTCTCTCACTGTCCACTCTGCATGTCAAAAAGAAAAAAGAAATGGAGGAGCTGGGACTCGAACCAGGCACTCAGATATTTGATGGACACATTCCAAGCAGCTGCTTAATTGCTATATCACAACACCTACCTCTGGTAGACTAATTTTGAAGTATTAGACATTTTTAAATATCCTTGTAAGTAGTATCAACTTAAAATATCATTTTGCAATTTTTTACTTGAATATGCAAATATGTATTGCACATAATATCCAGCAATCTTGCTAAATTGGCATAGTAATTCTCGTAGTTTATTGTAGATTCTTTCAGGTTTTCTAGATAATCATCATGAATTGTAAAAATTTTTTTCTTCCTTTTCTGTCTTTGTATATAATATTCATTTTTCTCACTTTATTATATTGATTAGGAATCACAGTTTCATAATTCAATCTTAAGTAGCAGGAATCCTGATCCATGTAGCTGAATAAAAAGAATAAAGCTGTCAATATTTAGCTAAGTATGTTTTTTTCAGTAGGGTTTTTAGGGATATATTTTATCAGGTTAAAAGAGTTTTCTTTATTCCCAGTTTGCCACACATTTCTGTCATTCACATGTCAAATAATTTAATCATCTGACTTTGTCAGTTGAGATCATCCTATTTCTTTCTCCTTTTTCTATTAATGTGTGGACAACATTGATTAATTTTTGAATATTAAAATTACTGCATTCTGGAATAAATATGTTGGAGTTGTCTGTAATTTTGGATATATATATATATATATATCCAATATATACCTATATATATCTATATGTAGATATATATATATTTATTTATATATATATATATATAGAGAGAGAGAGAGAGAGAGAGCGAGCGCTGGATTTGTTTTGCCATTTTTTAAGACTTTTCCACCAATTTTTATGAGCAAAATTGGCCTATAATTTTTCCTTCCTTTAATGTCTTTGCCAGGTGTTGATGTCAAGGTCATGTAGGCCTAATAAGACAAGTTGAGAAATGTTCTCCCTTTTTTCCCCCGGTTCTCTTCATGTGTTTGTGTAAGACTGGTACTGTTTTTTGCTCTCATCATCTCTTCAATGTTGGAAATAATTCAATAGTGAAGCAATTTACAGTTTGAATTCTCTCTGTAAGAAGATTTAAAGCAACGGACTAGCTTTACCTCTATCACATTGTTCTCTTCCCTTTGGTAACTTGTGTTTTTTTGAGCTCACTTAATTATTGAAATTAAATTGTTCATAATATTCTTATCATTTTTAATATCATTAGGATACATAATGATGTTTTCCTTGTGATTCCTGTGATTTGCCAATTTGTTTTATCTTTCCTTTTCTTATTTAGTTGTGTACAAGTTTATCTTTTCAACAAAATAACTTGGAACTTTCTTGTTTCTCTACTAGATATTTATTTTCTAGTTTATTAGTTATGCTCTTTATAAATTTCTTTACTGATACTTTATTGATTTATTTTTAGACTTTTAGTTTTTAATAGGTTGTATTTAGTTATTCTTTTTCTATTGTTCAAATGGGAACTTGGGTGCTCGCTTCAGGAACACATATACTAAAAACAAATGGGAACTTGGATCATTGATTCTTTGCCTTTCTGCTTTTCTAAGACGTGCATTTATTGCTGTGAGTTTCCCACCAATGCTTTCAATGGATTTCATAAGTTTTGATTTGTTGTTTTTTGATCATTATTCAATTTAAAATATATCTGATTTTCTTTCAAATGTTTTCTGTATTTCAGAAATGTATTGGTGAATTTTGAGGTTGTTTTAATTTTACTGTGTGCAGTAAACATACTCTTTATATCCTTTGAAATATTTGGGGAACATTTTTACTTCTCTGTATATAGTCTGCATTGGCAAATGTTTTATGTAGATTGGGAAAAATAGCAAATTCTTAAATTATTGGCCATGGTATTCTAATTTGGTTAATTAGGCCAATGGTGTTTCCTCTCGCTCTCTTACCCCCTCTCTTTTTCTCTCTCCCCCTCTCACTTTCTGTGTGTTTCTTATTCTATCACATACTGAAAGAGATATACTGAACTGTTCAAACATTTTGTCGGTTTATAATTTTTCCTTTCAATACTATGAATATTCATTTTATTTTATTAAATCTACATGCCTATGTAGAATGATATCTTTTTGGTAGATTTAGCACTTTATTTTAATACCACTATCTCTCTTTTCTTATACCAGTTTTTTTTTTTTTTTTTCCTTAAAACAGAGGTTTGTTGATAACAGTGAAGCTACGTCTTTCTTTGGTCAATATGTTCATAGTAGGTATTAGTTCATATTTTTATTCCTTACATGTAAAGTATTTCTCTTGTCAATAGTATGCAGTTGAATTTCTTAAAGAAAATCTTATCTGATAATCTTTTATTTTAATGGACTTAGTCTACTACAGTTTATGTAATTTGAGTTTGAATTGACACTCATATTTTTTATTTATATTCTTTTGTTCTATTTATGTTTGTTCTTTTTTCTCCAGTTTTCTTGTATCTCTTTGTATTAATAAAAATATTTCTGATTACTCTTACATTTTAATAGAAATACATATTTTACTGATGCTTTTTAAGCAATAATTTTTGTGGTTACTTTGGAGAGTACAACAGGCTTCCTTCATTTACTGTAATCCACTATAAATTAGTACTTGCCATTTCACAGAAAATATGAGTTCCTTAAATCATTTTCATGTCACTAACTTCCTTCTACTTTTGTGATTTTTTTCATGTATTTAACTCTACAAATTAGGAATTTCAAAATACAATAATATTGCTGTATACGGTCAATATTCATTTAGACATAATAATTTATTTAGTTTTTTAATTGGTCTTCATTTTTGACTGCATTTTCCTACTGGTGATTGAGATTATTATCTTTTTTTTTTTTTTCATTAAGAAAACATTCTTTCAATAGGGGTCTAATTTAAATTTTCTTATTTTTTATTTTTTAAGCTGAGAATGTGACCTTCATTTTTGCTGGTATAGAATTCCAAGTAGGCAATTTTCTTTCAAGACTTAAAAGTTGTCAATTCTTTTTCTTCTCTGATTCACTTAGTTTCTGATAAAAAGTCAACTGTATTTATTATCGCTTTTATCAAGTGATGCATCATTTTCTCTGGCTTTTTTTTTTTTTTTTTTTGATAGGCAGAGTGGACAGTGAGAAAGAGAGACAGAGAAAAAGGTCTTCCTTTGCCATTGGTTCACCCTCCAATGGCCGCCGCGGCCAGTGTACCACGCTAATCCGAAGGCAGGAGCCAGGTTCTTCTCCTGGTCTCCCATGCGGTGCAGGACCCAAGCACTCGGGCCATCCTCCACTGCACTCCCTGGCCATAGCAGAGAGCTCGCCTGGAAGAGGGGCAACCGGGACAGAATCCGGCGCCCTGACTGGGGCTAGAACCCGGTGTGCTGGCACCACTAGGCGGAGGATTAGCCTATTGAGCCGTGGCGCCGGCTCTCTGGCTGTTTTTAAGATATTCTTATTCCTCAATGTTTAGTAGTTTGAATATCACTGTGCCTAACTGGATTTTCTTTGCCTATGTCCCAGTTGGGGCTTCATGAATCTGTGACTTGGTGATGTCTTATGCAATTTTGGCAAATATTTCTTCACAAATTGCCTCTGCCCAGTTCTGTTGATCTCTCTTGGAATTCTAATTACAGACATGTTAGACCTTTTCATTGTGTCTCTTATGTCTTTATTTGGTTTTTGTTCCAATCTTTTTCCTTGCTGCATATATTTTACCAATATTTTTTCCAATTTACTATGCCTCATTTCTGGTGTATTTAATTTGTAATGAGAGCTATGTAATTCACTAATAATTTTATTTTTCACTTCAAAATTTCTATTTGATTTACTTATATCTTTTTACAGATTTTTCTAAAAAATATTTGAGGGGAAGGTAGGAGAGAGGAAGAGAGAAAAAGAGAGAGAGAGAGAGAGAGAGAGAGAGACAGAAAGAGGTCCTAGTAACTAGTTCATCCTCTCAATACAATGGGTAAGACTGGGCCAGACCAAAGCCAGGAGCTAGGAACTCAGTCTAGGTCTCCCACATGGATGGTAGTAGCCCAATTACTAGATCCATCACCAGTGCCTCCCAGTGTCTTAATTAACTGGAAGCTGGAACCAGGAGCTAGAGCCAGGAAAGAACCCAGTCACTCTGACAGGGGATGTGGTCATCTGAACCAGCAGGTTAAAAACTTGCTGTTGATTCATTTTTATGATTTCCAGTTCTTGATTAGTTCTCCATCTTTTTATCTATTTTCTTAAATATAATAACCATAGTTATTTTAAAATTTGTGTTTGATTAACTCCAATCTTATTGTTATAGGCCATCTAATAGTCTGTTGCCTGTGTTTCTGCTTTAGGTTTTAGATTTGGGCCTATCTGATGGTATGACTGGTGATTTCAGATTGAATATTAGATATTATGTGTCCATATCACTTTCTGGAAACTTACTCTGCTGGGTAGTTAGCAGCAGGGAAGATCATCCTGATCCAACTATTGATTGAAATGATTCCTGGGCACGTTTGAGTTCTTCTGTCCCAATTTATTTTTGCTTTGCTCTTGCTTTTTGTCTACTCGGCTGGAACGCTGGGCAACTTTCCAACCTTCTTCTCTGTGGTAGGCTTTATTCTTTAATTCTTGACTCTGTAATATGATAATATTGCGGAAATCTCTACCTACCCCCTTAGCCTCTTAGTTATGGATTTCTTCTTGACCTCCCTGATTCTTCCCTTAGACAGTTTAGTATTTTTATTTTAAAGATTTTATTTATTTATTTGAGAGACAGAGTTACAGACAGTGAGAGAGAGAGAGACAGAGAGAAAGGTCTTCTTTCCGTTGGTTCACTCCCCAGATGGCTGTGATGGCTGGAGCTGTGCCGATCTGAAACCAGGAGCCCAGTGCTTCTTTCCTGGTCTCCCATGCGGGTGCAGGGGCCCAAGGACCTGGGCCGTCTTCTATTGCTTTCCCAGGCCACAACAGAGAGCTGGATTGGAAGAGGAGCAACCGGGACTAGAACTGGCGCCCATATGGGATGCTGGTGCTGCAGGCAGAGGATTAACCTATTGTGCCCCAGCACCAGTCCCAGACAGCTTAGTGTTTTTTTTTTTTTGTTTTGTTTTGTTTTTTGTTTTTTGTTTTTTTTTTTTTTTTTTTTTTTTTTTACAGGTGGAGTGGACAGTGAGAAAGAGAAACAGAGAGAAAGGTCTTCCTTTGCCGTTGGTTCACCCTCCAATGGCCGCCGCGGCCGGTGTGCTGCAGCTGGCGCACCGCGCTGATCCGATGGCAGGAGCCAGGTTCTTCTCCTGGTCTCCCATGGGGTGCAGGGCCCAAGTACTTGGGTCATCCTCCACTGCACTCCCTGGCCACAGCAGAGCTGGCCTGGAAGAGGGGCAACCGGGACAGAATCCGGCGCCCTGACCGGGACTAGAACCCAGTAGGAGAATGCAGTGTGCACTATGTTGAAATGTTAGACTCTCTTCCCTGTGATTTTCTTTCTTCCAGAATCTTAGCCCCTTGTATTGACCAGCTTGGTAGCCCCATCCTCTACTTTTGTCTCGACAGCTTTGTGAATGTATTGAAACTCCAGGATGCCATTTTCTGCTCTGTACCTCATGCTACCCACTAACAGGTAAGTGTTTTAGGAAGAGTGGTGGAGAGATCAAGGCTATTTCTGCATTTCCTTTCCTCTGGGATATTGGCCTCTTGCGTCATAAGGTCTTAATGAATTTGATGCCCTCAAATATTTTTGTTTATAATTTTATCTGCCCCTCCCCCACCTTTTTGGTATAGAGCAATCTCTCTGGACAGGAGAATTGGTCTAAAAAGGCAGTCTGTCACAGTTAGAACTGCAGTTTCTCAGACTTCTTCATGTTCTTAAATAATACTTGCCTGACTGTGCTTTTCTGTTTTTCTTTCCTTTAGTTCTCATTGATTGGCAATAATTAAGCATTTTGTTATTATTTGATTTTAATGATCAAACACTGCGACATCCTATCTAGGGTTGTGGCAGATCTGAATGGAAAGGGTTTTGGAATGAAGGTGAAAAATTTGGCTTTTTGAAACCTCTCAATTACATGGTTTTATCAACCCTTTTGGTTTTCAAAAACTTTAATACATTTTTCTTAGGAATTTCTGTCCAAAAGAGGACTCCAGAGATCTCGTTGTTAATAGCACCTTTTTTTCCTCTTGTCAAATAATGTGGGAAAAGTGCTGTAGGAAGGAAAAGTGCTGTAGACATCATGTATGTATACATGTAGATATCATGTATACATACACACATACATGATATCTATCTATAAAATGAACTGTGGGTGATAGAGCAGCGGACTTCTGAAAAAACTAGCTTATGTTCAAAGTGTGGCTCTTTTTCTTAACATTTATGTGACCTTGGAAAACCTTCTTAGTTGATAAGACTTCTGTTTTTCCGTTTGTGATGACTTATGAGGAGAAATGAACACTATGTATGACAGAGTAGATGGGCCTGATGCTCAGGAATTCTCCCCCAGGTCTTCCATTCTGGGAGCCTGAGTGTGCCAGTAAAAAGTGAACTTTGCATAAGGTATAGTACTACTGCAGACTACAACTGGATGGTTGGTCCAGTTTATTTTGAAAATAGTGATAATGAGTTCAGGGTCATGGGAGAAAAGTTGCATGAACAGATAGCTCCTTTCTCTCTGTCTCTAGCAGTCTCTCCATGATGTCTTTGTCATGGTTTTGAGAGAATACGGTGAGAATGTATGTAGGAACCATTGAAAACCCACCTTTACTGCAAGGAAAAAGGACCATTTGGAAGGCGGGTCAGCAGTGCTGCTTTCACATATAAAGTGGAATACAGAACACAGCAACAAGATGCCTAAAACCCTCTTCAGCTCTCATTCTGTCCCATGGTCTTAAGATAAAAACCAAGCCTGCAGTACCTTGGAAAAGGAACAGAAATGACCTTCTTGTCCCAATCCACAGGAACTGTATGGGATTTTAAAAGCTTATTCTTTGAGCTAAGGGACTGAGCCAGCTCTTGCTGAGTAGTTAATGGTTCTGAATTTGCCTCCCAAATCTGTGTACGTCTGGTGCGTGACTCATTGCTTTTGGGTGCAATAACTTGAACTACATAAAACCAATTTTAATTCTAAATATAATTTTGACTCTTCGAGAAATAATATATAGTGTGTGCATCACTTGAATTACAGAGTAGATAAAAATAGTTGAAATTGGGTTATCATCTGTACTGCAAAAGGGTGATTTCTCAGCTGCATTTTGAATTGTGGCATATAGCAATTTTACAAGTAAAGCTAATTTAAATATGACATACTGGCAGATAATCCTCTCTAAGGTATTCATTTAATTGGAGAATGATGCCAGTTTTGTTCTAAGAGTTCACTGTCTTTCTCTTGTACTTTGATTTTAATAAGCGTTTATACTTTGTTTCTTAAGAGCCACCTATTTGCTATCCTCCGATATCTTATATGATTTAAGTTGTTACTTTAAATTGGCAGCCTTCACATTGTTAAGAAAAAGAGTGACTTGGTCTTTAATGGATCATTAGATTTGGTTTTAGGGTTTTCCTCTCCACTTACATTAATCAGTTTTATGTACCTTGTGCCTCATTTCTTTTCCCCAGTTCACATAAATATTGATGTCATCTTCAATTGGAAGTTGCAGAAAAGAAATTAGAATGAAAAAGCTGGCTCCAATAGCCATCAGTTGTAAAGCCAATTCCAGGCATATCTATCAAAATTAGCTACTTTTTCAGTACACAAAATCCATTTATGTAAAAGGAAAATCAAATAAACTCTCATTTAAAAATCTGTATTTTTTTCAATTTCCATCATTTAAAATGACTTTCCACCACTACTGGTCAAATTATAGTATTTTTCTAATAACTCAAAAGAGTGATCTATTGGTTTAGAAAAAAAAATACTCTTTCTATGAAATTATTTAACTGTTTGTATTCTCCACTCATTTTGGGCTTCTTTTAGTTTTGGAGTAGCTTAGTTTAAACTAAGGTAAAACAATGACTTTTTTGGTTAACTGAACTGCTATTTAAAAAGTATGTTTGGGGCTGGCAATTTGGCTCAGCAGATTAAGCCACCACTTGCAATGCCAGCATCCCAAACTGGAGCTCTGGTTCAAGTCTCTCCTGTTCTACTTCCAATCCAGTTGCCTGCTAATGCACCTGGAAAAGCAGCCAAAAAATGTCTTAAGTTTTCGGGTCCCCTGCCACCTACATTATAGACTCAGATGGAGTCCTGGGCTCCTGGCTTTGGCAGGTCATTGTGGCCATTTGGGGGAGTGAACAAGCAGATGGAAGATCTCTTTGTCTCTCTCTTTTTCTGCAACTCTGCCTTTCAAATATATAAAATAAATCTTTAAGAGTAAAGTAACTATTTGATAAAGAAATACTTGATGGGCCTCTTATGGAAGGGTGAGTGAGCATCAAACCAGAGACCTGGAGCTGTGGAACTAGAAGAGCCATCCCAGGCAGCTGCATTCGGAGACGCAGCTGGAGAGCAGGCACCATTGTCTCCCTGGGTTGTTCTAACTTCCTTCACCCTCAACGTGCTTTCTCTCAAGTCTTGCTACAAAGTTCTAGAACTGCACTGTCCAATATCGTTGCCAATCTGTGGCTATTTACACTTAATTAAATTTAAGTCAAATTGAAAATTCAATTTCTCGGTCACATTAGCCACATTTCATGGACTCAGTGCTAGTGGATGACATCATGTTGGATAAAATAGATATGAAATATTTTCCATCACAGAAAGTGCTCTTGCATTATCCTGCTTTTGAGTTATCCTCCTTGGCACAGAATGGAATGATTGGAATTGGAGAAAAACAAAAGAAATAGTACACTCAAAGCACTGTCTTCATCCAGTGTATTGTCTGACTTCTTGGCAGCCTAGGATTCTTGTACTATTAATCTGATTTCCACTGTTAATATTTTGTTAATAATGGAAAATTCATATTTTCTCCCCTAGGTTCTTTCCTAAAAAGAGTTTTCCTGTAGCCTCTGACTTGCTTAATAAATGATTGCTAACATTCTTTGGATTGTCCTTACACTTTTCATCTGTGATTTTATTGTGGCTTATCAGCATACCATGACAGTCACTCACAGTATTAGAGTACTTTTTGATGTCCATTGTGTTGCAATTTTTTTCCCTTTTTAAAAACAGACACGACGATGCCTTTTTAGCTTATTTGATTATCAGTCTCCAATTTAACTTTGGATATTGAGTTAGTTAGGACTTGAACACAAGGACCATGATTTTTCTGCCTACCTTCTGTAGGGTGGCTGTTTTCTTTATTCTTGCACTACTGGACTCTGAAGTGGAAGAGAGTTTCTCTTTTCCTCTTACTTCAAGATCCAAGTCATTATTCCTTCTCTTCCTGAAACAATATGTTTGAAGCTCAAGTTGATTCAACAGATTATTCACTGCCTTTGCCTGTTCCAGTCATCTGTAGAATCCCTGTGCATTTATACATTTTCCTGGAAGATTTAGCTCACTCCTATATGCTGTATAGCATTGCTCCCACTGAAATTCCTTGTAATTCCTTGAAATTCCTTGTAAATTCCTGTGCTTTTCCTTCAGTACTAGATTGAATCTATTCTTTCCTGCCCATCCTAGATAATTCTTTAAAGTCTCATCTATTAGTTCCTTGTCCACCTTCCAACTTCAGTAACTGACTCTCTAGGTCACTCTAGACCTTGTCATATCAATACTTTTAGTAATCACCATTTCAGTATCTTATTTTCCAGCTAATACCTCCCATATTCTTTCTCACTTTCTCTCACATTCTTCCTTCAACATTTTTCTAACTTTCTTCCTTCAGCATCCCTTTTCATGGTTCATACTGCTTCATATTCTCACTTCTTACATTCCACTGTCAATTTCCTTACTTTGCTGTCTCTTACACTCTTCTGCTAAAACCCACGCCATGACCCTCCAACTTTCTGCTTAGCTCTGCACACAGGTTGTACTACACACTTGAGAAAACCACCAAATCATTTCATTTTAAATGCAAACTAATAATGTCAAGTGACCCCTCCAGTCTGCCAGGCAATCAAGGTACTTTTCCCTTATTCATCCACCTGCTCTCTCTTCGATAACTGTTTAATGCATTCTCTATTCTCAAGCCTACAAAACTTTCCCCATTATCTTCACTTCCAAGGATGATTCTGCTTCCTATTTTACTGAGAAAATAGCAGCAATCAGAAGAAAACTTGCACCAACTCTGCCATTCTGTTTACTGACCTAACGTGTTTGTGTGTATTTCTTCTTCCTTTCCTTCTGTTGCTAGGAGTGAACCACCTGTGCTTTTCCTTCAGTACTAGATTGAATCTATTCTTTCCTGCCCACCCAGCTATTGCTTCAGCATTTCTCTCTTCTCTGCCTCATATTGCCAGTGTTAACCTCTCTACTGGATTATCCTATCGGTGTACAAACATGTTATTATTTCTCCCATCCATGGCGGGGGGGCTCCTTTCTCTCCTCCAGTTCCTTCCTGTAAGCCATTACCTCATTTCTCTTCTTCTCTTTACATCTAAATTACTCAAAAGTATTTTCTGTATTCACACTACTGATTCATCTGCTCTCATTCACTCTTGAACTCAATTCAGTCAGGCCTTTGACCCTACCGTTCTATTGAAATGGTGAAAGTCATCAATGATTGTCATGTTGCTAAATGAAATTGTCAATTTTCTGTTCCCAGCTCATTGGACCTATCAGCAGTATTTGACCACTTGATCATTCATGCTTCTCGAATTTCTGGCCTCACACAGTTACCGGTAGACTTTACTCTCATATGCTCATGCAGTGGCACTGATCTCTGCATAGTCTCTTCTTCTGGTTTACCTCATCTCCTTGATATCGGAATGTTGAACTGCTGGAGGATTCAGTCACTGACTCTCTCCTCTTCCTTACCTGTGTTCACATCGGCGGAGACCTCATCCAGTGAAATGTTTTATGTTCTATCAAATGCTGATCATTCCACAATCTCTAGTCCAGATCATTTTTACTGGACAATAGACTTAGTCCATTTGCCTTCTCAATGAAACATAATAATCTCGTCTTTACGTATGGAAAAATCAACACCTGATTGGCTCACTCTCCTCTCCCTAGACCTTCATTTTATCTTCAGTTCCTCACAAAGAAGTTTCTCCATAAGATGCTCACCTAGTACCACATCCCCGTTTTTCATTCTATTCATCACATCTGTGGTTCTGAATTTGTGTGACCCTGTAATTGATGTCTGTCTCATGAGAAAACTGCTATCCCTATGAGGACTTGCATCTTGACAATTGTTTCTTTTTATTGTGTCTACAGCACCTAGTACAGAGAATGAAGATCAAAAATAAAAGAAACCATATAGAAATAAAAATTTTTAAATGTATACAGGTCAAATTCTATTGTAGTAAACAAGCAATAATTACCTGAAATCATGTACGTTTGATTTTGTAGGTGCTACCAAACTCTTCTAGGTGTTGAAATATCAAGTTTAAGAGCATAAGAAGAATTAAGATCCCATAATTTTATGGTTCAAAGCATGGGATTTGGGATCACAATATTCAAACTCTCTTTGAGTACCAGTTTGGCATCTTTTATGGGGATAATAACAGTATGTGATTCATAGGGATTCTATGAACTTTAATAACATGGTATATATTTGGACAGTGAAACCTTCTTAAATGTTTAATGTGTTGTTACAATGGTGATGATCACATTCTGAATTAGCAGTATGCCAAATAGAATACTCTGGCACAGAGCCCGAAGGGACTAATACTACTTAAAGAAGTGGAAAAGATGTTCATAAAGATGACATTGTGATCGGCCTTAAAGGAAGAGCAGAGGTTTGCTATGAAGTGAATGGAAGGAAAGGTATAGGGGATTCAATAAATATGTTAAGCAAAATGTGGTTAGAGTCGGGAGGTAGATTTTCTGAAGTTAGAAATTGAGAAAATATTTAAGGTGCAAATAATAGTTGAATCAGCATATTTCTTTAAGTGACTATAGTATTTTATTATAAAAGAAATTAACACTACTTAGGAAAATATGAAAAAAATACACAAAAGTATGCATCCATGCATATAATTTCTAGGTTTTCTCTTTAGAGATAATCTCTATTGTTCTTTTGAAATTTTAATGTTTCCTTCCAGTCTTTCTCCTACACTTATGCATTTTTCCATAGGTAGATTGCAATATGTTAATTGATTTGCATTCTTTTTTTTTTTTGGTATTACTACTCTATAATGAAGTTGACAGAGTGTCTGTGATGTGCTAGACTTTATACTACTTGTTATATAGTTTTTAAAAAAGATTTTATTTATTTATTTGAGAGGCAGAGTTACAGAGAGAGAGGGAGGGAGACAGAGAGAAAATCTTCCATCTGCTGATTCACTCCCCAAATGGCTGCAACAGTGGGAGCTGGCTGATCCGAAGCCAGGAGCCAGGAGCTTTCTCTGGATCTCCCACCGCTGGTGCAGGGGCACAAGGACTTGAGCCATCTTCCACTGCTTTTCCAGGCCAAAAGCGGAGAGCTGGATCAGAAGAAGATCAGCCAGGACTTGAACTGGTGCCCATTTGGGATTCCAGTGCCGCAGGTGGAAGCTGAGCCTACTACACCACAATGTGATATATTTTCATGTGTACTGTTTCAAATTAAAATGTTGAGATTATTTTTATAAGGCTAAAAATATGCTAGAGACAGAATTCAAAGTCAAGTCTATCTGACTCCAAAGTATATTCTTATGACCTTTAAAACCTTTATAATGAGATTTCATTGCTATATGATAGTATTTCATTGTGTGACTATATGGTAGTTTATTTAAATACCACTCTAGTATTGGACAGTTTGTTTGCAACTTGCCATTCTTATTCATAATGCCAGTATGAATATCTTTGGAGTATGTGTCATTACCTCTACAGGCCCTTGTATTTAGGGCCAATGTATTACAAGAGATTCCTAGAATTCATTACTGGATCAAAAAGCATGAATTCTTAGCATATTGACATTTTGCTTTCCAGAAATACCCATGGCATTTCTGGTATTCTGTAAACAGTTTACTTCATTGAAAAGATTTCCTACCTTAGATTGATGGGCCACAGATAGAGTGCTTTATTGATCACCTTGTAATGAATTCGCTACCATAAATGATTCAGTGCAGTAAGTTCTTTTTTAACCTGCAATCCACCAAGCAGTTACTCACCATAATAATAATAATAATTTTAGAAAATTTGTCTAAGTCTGTGTCTAGATAAATCCTCAGGAAGATATGTTGTTAGAAAAAAAACATAAGAATGTAATAAAAACAGTAACAAAGACAACAAAAGCAAAATTCCTGTTGCCAGCCAATCTAACAGTGTTTCGGTTTCTGAATACAGAATGTGTTATCATTTCCCCACAAAGCAAAGTTTGCCCTTGTGCGTTTTCTGGGGGCTGTACCGAGGTGAGACTTTGATCACCTTCCCTTTTCTAGGACAGGCTTTCACGTTGGCAGTCACTGAAATGTATCCAAATAGACTTTCAAAGCTCCCAAGTGTTCTAAATTTATCTCACTCAATTTCTTTGGTTTAGAAACTAGTTTGGAAATCTCACAAGGCCAACTTGTCTTCAGTAATTTCTAGTGCTTCTTGTTTGGGGCAGGTTAGAAAAAGCTCAGAGAGCCTGCTAAATTTGGTGCTTGGCAGAAACCATAAGACACCAGGAGAAATACATGAAGTGTAAAATCTAAAATATCAAAACTCTTGGACATTTCAAATTGATTTCAAATGTACAGAGATTATGAAATCATAACATCTACATACATCAGCTAGGTGGACTACCTATTGTAGTGAAAGCAGAAAAAGAACCTTTAACAGGATAATAGGTTTATTTATACCAATCATTTCATAAGCATGATGTCTACATATGAACAGAGTGATTTAGCCAGTGGGGGGAAAGTCTATAATTTCTTTTATTACTGGTTAAAAAAGGTTGTAGAATTTTCCAGAAAATAAACATTTAGGGGTTGGACCTATGAAGAATTACATTGCAATAAGAGCTAGAAATTGTTATGGGCAAGACCTGGTCTTAAATCCTGGCTCCACACAGGGTTGCTGTATAATCTGGAGAAAATTTTACTCAAATAATCTGTGTCTTAATGTCTTCATTTGTAAGATGTGAATTATGCCAGCCATCATTCTGAATAGTTCTGATGATCAAAAAAGAGAATGTGAAAGCTCTGTGAAAAATCTAAAGCCTTGTATAAATATAGGAGTGCTATTTTTTTTTTTTTTTTTGCTAATTGCAAATTAAACCAAAATTTCCTGGGAATAACTGAGTGGGAAGTTCTCATGAAGTTTAGGAAAAATGTTATCACTTAATTTTGGTAAGGAGACATTGTTGATTAGACTGGGATGTTGTGTATGGTTCTCTCTTAGGTGTAAAAGCTTAGGCAGTTGTTAATGGAATGTGATTGTCTCTGGTCTTCAGTCCCCTTCTCCCAGTTAGTCACAGAGTAAATGCAGAAATTTATCACCTGAGCGTTCTTTTCAAGTGACAGGAGAGGGAGAAGTTGAAAATGAATTTTTAGCAATAACATGAAACTAACCATGGATTTAAGCACCAAAATGACACATGAAAAGGAAGAGAATTCCTCAATTCTAGGGCTATACTTGTATTTAGACACTCTACTTCCTCTTCTCCCCAACAAAGTAATGTCTCTGAATACAGAGAGTGTGGCAAAAATGACACAGTAAGAAAATGTCTGTTGAGTGTTTGGGGAAGTCCAGCACACAGTCAGGAATTTGAATCCAAACCCATTGCTAGCACTTAGGCTCTCAAATGAAATTCCTTGGAAGGATGAGTAAACTATGTCCTCTGATATGTACAGATCCTTTTAGAAGCTATGTGTGCATGGCTGAGAGGAGATTTATTCTATTGTACTTGACTTGAAAGCTCGAGTTACTGCTAGTAACAGGCTTTTATTTAAGTATCTGTCTGTAAGTAATTGTAGTCAATGAAAATGGCTAGTAAGTGACAGAGAGATGGATGTGGCATTTTATTTTGAAGAATGAAGCAGTTGCTTAGTATTTATTCTGCCTATGAATTTGCAGTTTCAATATTTTTTAGCCATCCAGATAACTTCCAGTTAGTAAATATCTTTATGGAGCTTTTTAAAAATATTGTTTATTTCTTTTTCTTGCAAGATGTTGACCTTGCCCATGTGAATGAAATGTTATTTTCCATCACTATGTGGATATAGGATTTTCCTTTTATATTTTTATTATAACAATATATTTTAATTGTTAGAACTTCTAGCCACATTTGAGCTAATGGAGCAGTTATTATTTAATGGGTAGAGAGTTTCAGCTTTGCAAGATGAAAGAGTTTTGGAGATAGGTTGCACAACAGTGTGAATGGCTTAATACTACTGAATTGCACACTTAAAAGTGGTTATGATGGTAAATTTTATGTGTATTTTACCACAATTTAAAAAAAAATAAATTAATGGAATAAAAATGGAAGCATCTCCTTTATCCATGTTCCAATCCGACTTTTCTCCCAAGCCAGGATGGTCTTTTACAGTAGACATTGGTCTGTCTGTGCTGTAACCTTGAATGAGGTTATAGCTTCTGCAAGAAAGGCAGCCAGATTCTGATGAAAATCAAACCTCTTAACAAAGAACCATATTAGTAATAGTGGTTAACAGCTCAGGTTTTCGCGCTGTAATCTCCCTGATTATTGTAAAATGAATACATGTTCATGTTTACATTATTTTGCTGTCTGATTCACTTTTCTGAAATGGAGATGTTTTCAGATCTTACAAAAGAGTCATAGTTCCCTTTGCTAGGTGTGTTTCCCTGCTATGACAGCTCTCTCCAGCTTATTTAAGCTTGTCATATAATTAGTGAATATGCTGTTTTCTATCACGGCTTCATCTCCATCTACATGTTTGTTCCACGTTATTGACAAAATACTTGAGACTTGGGTGCTCATCTGCCTGCATGGGTGGATCTGCCTGAATAACTGTTGCATGTCCTGTTCCTTGTTCTCTGAGTCATGCCTTCCCCAGCTGTGTGTTTTTGCCAAGACGGTGCACAAACAAGTTGTTCATTGTTTAATCAGTCAGCGGGGCCAGAACTTGAAGCTTCCAGAGCTTCAGGTATTATTCAATTCTGCTCTCTCTTTGTCCCTCTTTGTTTTAAGTGTTTTTGACCTCAGAGACAACCTCTTTCATATAATTTTCTAAAAAGGAAAACTCTGTGTGTAAATTCTCCTGCAAAATAATCAATGTGCTTTCAGCTCCCTTCATTTGTCACTAGAGCGAATAAATATTAATTGGGAGCTGCAGTTCATACCTGCTTCGCAGCAGTGTGCTCATTAGATGCTCGGTGTGAGTGAGAAGTGCGATATGGCTGCTAGGGATGGTGTGTGAATTTAGAAGCATATTAGAGAGTTGCATGAAGAATGAGGAAGGTGGAGGAGGCATACTGCTCCTCATGGCCAGACCATTCCTGGCTATGTTGGTCTCTCCTGGACATAACCTTGATTTCAGGATGGGAGCTAACTGAAAACCACCTCCTTCATGAATTTCAACATATGTGTTTTACCTCTAATCTGGCTCTTTCCTAGGCAGTGGGGATTCTAACAGTGAAACAGAAACCTAAATAATCTCTGATCTTACAATATTATTTATTTATTGGCATTTACTTGAAAGACAGGGGGGCGGGAGGAAAGAGAGGAGGGAAGAGAGAAACTTTCCATTTTGCTGCTCACTTCTGAAATGCTTGTAAAAATGAAGGCTGGCGCCAGATGCCCAGAACTCAGGCTGGGTCTTGTATGTAACTGGGACTCAAGTACTTGAACCGTCACCTGCTGCCTCCCAGGGTGCTCGCCAGCAGGAAACTGGAATTCAGAAGCAGAGCTAGAACTAGAACCCATTCCTCTGGTATGGCATGTAGGCTTTCCATGCAGTACCTTTTTTTTTTAATTGATTTGTTTTATTTGAAAGAGTTACAGAGAAAGAGGGAGATGGGACTGGCGCTGTGGCATAGGGGTGCTGGCATCCCACATGGGCACCGGTTTGAGACCTGGCTGCTCCACTTCCGATCCAGCTCTCTGCTATGGCCTGGGAAAGCAGTAGAAGATGGCCCAAGTACTTGGGCCCCTGCACCCACGTAGGAGACCTGGAAGAAGCTCCTGGCTGTTGGCTTCAGATAGGCATAGCTCTGGCTGTTGTGGCCATCTAGGGAGTAAACCAGCGGATGGAAGACTTTCTCTCTCTCTCCCTCTTCACACCCCCCCCCCCCCCCGCCTCTCCTCTCTCTTAAAAAAAAGAGAGAGAGAGAGAGAGGCAGAAAGGCAAGGGTGGGAGAAAGGGATTTTCCATCTGCTGGTTTACTTCCTAAATGGCTGCAATGGTCAGAGCAGGGCTGATCTTAAGTCAGGATCCAGGAACTTCTTCCAGGTCTCCCATGTGAGTGGCATTGCTTATGTTCTCCGTGTGATGGGAAGCCTTAGGAAGGTTTGGAGCGGGACAGGGATTGGTCTATTACGGAAGATCACTGTAGCTGCTGGGTACACAGACAACATATTGTAGGAGGGAAAGAGCTGGAGGAACCTCTGCTGTTCAGTCAGTGAGAGAAGGCATGAGACACAGAGAGGGGCGTTCTGCTTGTTTGAAAAAATTTCATGAGTAGGAGGATTTTTTTCATTTGTATTCTCAACTACAAATATACCAAAGTAATTAAAAAATAAGAAAAATTTCATTTCAAAAAAGAAACTACACTAAACTTACTTTTTCTCTGATTATAGAAATAACAAATTTTTCTTTTAGAAAGTCTGTGAAAAGAGTCAAGTAGAACGAAAACATCCTGCCTACTCCTCAGAAATGACTATCAACATTTTTCTATATTTCTCCAGACGTTTTCCCTATGCATGCATATATTTTAAAAAAGAAAACAGACTATTCTCTGTTATGCAGACATTATTATTCTGTTCTGTGCTTGATTTTTTACCCTACCAATATTTTATGTTTTTCCTCATTTCATGAAGTAGTACACAGAGCATATTTTTTTCATGATTTCATTGTGTGTGTGTAGTGTTAAAAATGTGAACTATCATTTAGTAAAACTATTTTTAAATGTCCTTTTGTTTTACAACTACTTGAAAGAGAGAGCAGTAGAACCAGAGAGAGAGAGAGAGAGAGAGAGAGAGATCAATCCTCCATCTGTTAGTTCACTCCCCAAATGCCTGCAATGGCCAGGGCTGGTCAGGCCAAAGCCAGAAGATTGAAACTCTGTCCAAGTCTCCAAGTGGATGTCAGGGGTCAAAGCACTTGAGCCATCACTGCCTCCCAGACGCGTTAGCAGGAGGCTAAATTAGAAGCAGAAGTGGAACTAAATTCCAGGAACTCTGACTTGAGATTATAGCATCCCAAAGTATGGCTTAATCCACTGGACCACAATACCCACCTCAGAAAGTAATCTTTGTAGGAAGTAAAACTAAAATAGGTGCTCTGGTTTGAATGTGTTCCTCAGTGTTGAGAACTTGATCACCAAATTCATGTGTTGATGGTGTTGGAAAGTAGGGCCTTTAGAGAGTATTAGAGTTAGACAAAGTCATGAGGGCAGGGGCCCTTGATGGACTTAATAGCTTTCTAAGAAGAGGAAGAGAGATCTGAGCTGACATGCTCCCTCTCTGTTGCCGTATGATGCCTTCTGGTATGTTACAACATAGCAAGAGAGTCTGTCCTCGAGGCAACCCTGGTCCTGGACTTCCCCATCTGCAGTACGATAAGAAATACAGTTTTCCTTTATACATTTCCCAGTCTGCAGTATCTTATTATAGCAGCAGAAACAGACTAAGACAGTGGGGAACTCAGCAATTTTCTGCAACTTGTTGGAGAGTGGAATTAACACAGGCCAGGGAGGAAAACAGATGTTGGAGACAGAGAGGCTTCTATCAATGCACACTCAATATAAAATACATTTTATATTGTTGAAGAAAAGTCAACTATAAGTTGTCTTTAGACTTTAAGTGTGAAACACAGCAGCAGACAACCCAGGCATCACCATCTCTGTCAGTTTGTTGGACTGGCTTATTGATTTAATTATGCATTAATTAAAAATACTACTGAACACCCACTAACTCTCGGCAGTGTACTGGTCTCTAAGGATGCAATATCAAATAGAACATGAATTCCACCATCCAGGGCCTAATAGCTTACAGGAGAAGACAGACAAGCCATTCATCAATTCCAGTATTTGAGTGCTATGATGAATGTTCCAGAGCATGCAAAGCAGGCCATGACAACAGTGGAAGGGTATCACTCTACAAAGATACATAGGGACTAGTCATGCCTACTTACAGAAGAAAAAGATTGGAAAAAGATTAGAAGACATTGCTTTAAATTCTGACTTGGTTGTTGTCTAGCTGGCTGAGGTTGGGTAAGTCATTAAACCACACCTAAAATAAATGGGGAAAATCACATTTACCTTATGTGGTTCTTGAAAAAGTGAACAGAATAGCATGTGAAAGCAACTATCACAGTGAAAAAAGCCTGCAAAAAAGCTGAATAAATGTTAGTTGAGTTACTGAGACATATGAGTGTTTTTGCTAGACTAAATTTTTCCAAGAAGTAATTTCATGAGCAGCCCACCAGAAAAGCAGAGTGAGGCAGTATTCACTGAAACTAGAAATAGATTTTTTTTGCTGCAGTCAATGCATTTTCCCCAAGTAGTATAATCTACATAAATCTGAGGTCAAAATCATGTATTATATATGAATTTTCATGATGTTCGGGTATAAACTAAGATGTATCACAAATGGAGAAAATTCAGAAGTCGAACAGAAGTTTTCTATTTGTAGCCACACTGGCTGGAGGAATTTCTCTCTGCTAATTATCCCATGTCTTTAGCAACAGCACAGACATGATTGCTTTGTGCCTAATGATTAGGAGGGTCAAATCACATTTACTCTAAGTAGAGATGCGCATTCAGTGTGCCTAAATACCTCTTCAAGAAAGGACCAAAGTGCTCTCAAGTAGTGGCAGCTTATTAAAAGCTATTGTAGGGTCTGGCTGTGGGGAGACAGAATTTAGGACCTTTGAGTCCATGAAGATGCCCCTCAGTTGTATTCCAGACTTCTTCTTCTATATCATACCAAGTAGGATGGACAGAGGTGGGAGGTGCTGTCCCCCAGGCCCTGCAGTGTGCAATGGAGAAACAATGTTGAACATGACTGCCAAGTGCTGGTCATTATGGAGCCTGGAGTCAAGCAGGAAATACACCTGTTAAAAAATAAGCACAAAGAGATGACTTTTATAGACGTGGTAGCCCCCAAAATTATGATAGATTCTATTGAAAATGGACCTACGGCCTTGGGCACTTTGCCCAGAGTTCTTTTGAAACATGTTGTACACTCTAAAAAGTATTCCTTTTGTAAATACGTGGTTAGAGAGATTGTTTTGGTTTTCCTATGGTGGGAGGATGTAGCAATTAGCAGAAACCTAGAAGCTTTTTTATTTTGTTTTTTATGTAGATGACCTGAGCTATTGATTTTGACCTAATGTCAATTCCACCTTAGACATCCAAAATAAATACAACCAACTAATAAAAGGGGAAGTATTCAACTTCATTAATAATCAAATAAATGTAAATTTAAGCAACTTTTGAAAATGATTAAAGTTACAAATACTTACATGACAGTAGTCAATACTGGTAATAGTTTAAAAAAAAAAAAACTCCACTCTTACAGCTGTTAGTATTGGGATTTGGTATGATCTTTCTGAAACATAATTTAGCAAAATGGATTGTAAATCTTAAAACTATCATATGTTTTGATCTGTTCATTCTAATTCTAGGACTTTATCCTAAAATGAATCGAAAATACAGAGGGTAAAGCCACCGTGCCTGAAACTGTCGTTGCAGAATTCTTTAGAACTCTGAAATCCTGGAAATAATGTAAATGTATAACAACAAAAAGGTTCATTAGGTTCTGTGTTCCTTATGAACTCCCATGATATGGAGCCAACGAAACTAATACTTAAAATGATAGTTACTCTTGATTTCCAATGAAAGAAGTGACTACTAAAGCATTAATGCCATTCAGTTGTTTAATTACCAGTTCTGTACATTGCACCATCTGATATCTTGTAGTGTGGGTTTTAGTTTAACATATGTGCTGTTAATGAATACCATTACAATGATATAAAAATAATAAACTGAAAACTTTACAAAATGATAGAAGCCTGGAAATAAATGCACCATTTATTAACAATGGCTGTGATAGAATGTACTTTTTCTTATTTTCTGCCTTTCCTTTTTCTGCCTTTTTCAAATATGCCAAAATCAGTGTATATTACTTTTAGAATAGACATATGGACATCAGGCCTGAGGGTTTTTTTAATGCTTTTTTTTAAAAGGTAGTCCTGTTTTCTGTGCTGTTAGTGAAGAGAAACACTCTTTGGTGCAAAGAAAGCCTGAAGCATTGACTTAATAAATAGGCCTCTAATGGCTTAAAAAACCCAGAGACCCACAGACTCCCAGAGTCAAAAGGTCACTGATTTCAAGTCAATACCACTTGTTCCAGAACAAGTAGACAATTATTTATCGAGTGCCTACTATGTGTAAAGCCCCCTGTGCATCAATTTCCCACCTGACTCCCCCTGGCACATCTCCACTCCTTTGTCCTTTCAGAACAGAGCCAAGCGTCACCTCCTTTGTGGAGACTTTTTGACTTTCGTCCGTCTCTCCACTCCTCTGTTCCAGACAACATCGTCTGGGGCCCCTTCTGCCTGTTTCAGAGAAGATTCGTGTGAGCTTCCTGATGACATGACTTTATGCCCAAGCCCTGGCATGTGATAAACATATAAACTGTTGAATGACTAGTGAATGAATAAATATCAAAGGCGATATTTTAGGTGTCCTGAAAAGACAGAAAGTGATATAAGAAATGGTATTTGCCCTTAAAGGGCTTGTGAATAATTATAATGCAAAAACCTAATTAACAGTGCATATTTAAAAACTAAAAAAAGATAGCAATAGATGTCACATGGTTCAATGTGCTTGTTAAATAAAGGGTAACGTGATTAATGCTTTAGGGATAGCTATTTTCACTAGAAATAAAGTACTGGGGAAAAAAGTTGCTAAATGGCTCAAATGGTTTAAATATGATTAAAGTAGTTGACTTTTGTTTATATGTTTTAACCAGCAAAATAACAAACTAGTCAGCAATTATATCATCTATATACATGAGTATAAGGAATTTTTAAGAAAGCTTTGTGCTTTTTAGTATACTAGTCTCCAGGGTTACTTTTAGTTGAACAAGGGTCAGGAAATTTCATGTCTTGCCTAAAATACATGTCTCTTTTAGGTGAGATTGTATGGCTGTTAGTCTTTATTAATCATTAAGTGATCTACACCACAAGTTAATAACAGTTCTAAAAAAGATATCTCCTCATGGCATATGAATGGTAGAAAAGAACTTAACTTAGATTAATGAGTCTCTTTTTTTATAGTTGGAAATTGCAGGTACTCCTGAAGGGGTAGCAATGGTTTTCCCTTTCTCAGCTGCTCTGCAATATTACGCCTCGAGGGACTCAGGGGATCTTCCCATGAGCGTTTCTCTTCATTGAGTGGATGGCTTGGCAGTTTTCCAGACTATGTCAGTATGCCATCTTTCTTCCCACATCGCACAGACAGGAATGCAAGGGGTATACTTTTGAAACTTTATATTACTTTTCAATGTAAGTTAATATTGAAGTTTTAAATTATGGTTAAAAATATTTAATTTAATAGGTAAATGTACTATACCTCCCCATGCCCCTTAATCTATAAACATTGACCTCAGGTTTTAGAACCCATTTAGGCAAATGTAGTAGAGTTCAGATACGTGGGAACTGGTAGTTGGGTTCCTCACTATGATGGGTAGAACAGCACTTGGGCTAATACATCTGTCTATAAATATCTCTGCATAGCATAGATGTAGGTATTTTTCTTGAGCAAAAATGGATATTTATAACAATGTCTATCAGAAGCTTAGATATTAACTTCTAACTAAGAGGAATATAATAATTATTTTGATGTTGCCTAGGAAAAATGTGTCATTTTGTTCAAACAATTAGGAGAGACATCAACAAAGAGAAACCACTTCTAGTAAAAAATTGTAAATAATGAATTTTATTCAAACAAGCAAGACCCTGAATTACTATAAAGTAAGCATCAATTATACATACAGTTTAATATTTTATCATAACATTTACATTAGGGTGGCAGCGAACTGGCTCCAGAGAATTAAGCCGCCAGGCCCGATGGGCTTTCGGAGACCTTGTCCACTTCCTAGGGGGGTCTGGTGGGTGATGCTGAGTTGATGTGTCTTGTTAAACTTTGGGAAAATGGGGAGCTTTCTGGCATGGAGGAGTCCTGAAGGCTCAGTAGAGCCCCGTGGTGCTATGGGAAATATTTTTAGCAGAAGAGAGAGAACATCTACAGTGCTGGAGACGTCGACAAATTTCACATTCCAGGGGCTGAGGACCAGGATGCTGAGGAAATGGACAGGGCCCCAGCTGAAGTCAGCAGGAAAAATCAGGGGAGCCCGTGAGGGGCATTTTCGTAATCCCCGAGGACCTGCGATGTGGAAGAAGGAGGAGCCTAGGTACTCTTTTTCCAGAAGACAGAACTCAGATCAGTGGGCGAAAGCTTTAGGGAGACGTATTTCAATTTAATATTTATGTAATGCACATTTTTTTCTGTGTTACTCCAGGAGACAGCATGACGTGGTGAAAAGAGACCTATTTTCAAATTCTTGTTTCACATCTTAGTAGCCATGGAGTTGGGAACCCTTATTAGGCCCTCAGCTGTAAGGAGACGACACTAGTTCCAACTTCACAGTGCTTTGGTCAACAAGGGTGAAAGCACATAAAGTGACGGGATAGTACCCGCAAATACTCCTATTTCATGGCTGTTGTTGCCATGCGTATGTAACCACACAGAAAAGCAGGACCTCAGTGGTGTTAGTTCCTTCTTGCTCTTGAGAATATCTGATCTTCTCAGATTCCTCTGAGACAGCTCTGAGAGTCCTCAGACGACTCGTGTGTGGAGGAGGCATTTTAGCTCCCATGTGGGTTCCGTTATTCATTGCATGGCCTGTATCTCCTGTCTCGTTCTGATTCACTCTGGCAGTATCTATACTTGAGGGTACTGAGAAACCTAGAGCAACTCGATGATCATCCGTTCTTTCACAGTCCGGTTGTAGGCTAGTCCTGCTCTCTGCTCAAGGAAGAATTTCTTTCTTTTTTTTTAAAGATTTATTTATTTATTTGAAAGTCAGTTACACGAGAGAAGAGAGGCAGAGAGAGAGAGAGCGAGAGCAAGAGAGAGGTCTTCCATCTGATGGTTTACTCTCCAGTTGATCTCCACAGCCAGAACTGCGCTGATCCGAAGCCAGGAGCTTCTTCCAGGTCTCCCACGTGGGTGCAGGGGCCCAAGGACTTGGGCAATCCTTTACTGCTTTCCCAGGCCATAGCAGAGAGCTGGATCGGAAGTGGAGCAGCCGGGTCTCAAACCAGCGTCCATATGGGATGCCGGTGCTTCAGGCCAGGGCGTTAACCTGCTGTGCCACAGCGCAGGCCACTCAAGAAAGAATTTCAGCACTGACATGCTGATTGTGGTCAACTTGTATCTTAGTCCTAGTGTAAACTGGATTCAATCAATTACAATTACATTGTGATCCTATCATCAATACCCAATTGGATTACCTTGTGATGTTACTGTCTTTTATAGAAATTTGATTCACTGCTTCTTCTTTTCAGTGTATTTACCGCCTCAGAAGATACGGATGGTATAGAGAAATTTGGAAGACTGTCCCTGTGGTATGTTCAGAATGACCTGACTCTCTGGCACTATCTTACTACTTTTCAGTCAACTCTGTGTTTCTTGAATTTTTCTTCCCTTGCTTAACCTGACACTGCCTCCACTGGCTTGATAGACATATCTGAATGCTAGAGATGCCAGATTCAGATCCAAAGTTTCGAATCTAGAATTTTTTTTAATGATAAGAGCTAGTCTCTCAAGTGAAATAGCTCAGGGAATAATGCATTCCTTCCAAGGTAAATATGTAAATAGAGGCAACATTCATGTGTGGGACATTAAGTAAATGATTCCATTTGAAGGAAGGCGGAAGTGTGGGCTCAATATCCAAGAATGCCTTTCTCATTTATAATATGTTAATGCTCTCTGGACAATGCTGCCCCTATATTGCTGTCCTTGACAAGATTAACAAAATGAACAATAGAATCAAGAGTGAAAGCAGGGAATAAATTCGCAGATGCTCACACATAGATACATGGAATACTATGTAACACTCTTTTATCAAGAATTGGTTTGGGAGGCAAGTGTTACAGAGCAACAGTTTAAGCTACCAGTTCTGATGCTGGCATCCTATGGCAGAGTGTCGGTTTGAGTCCTGGCTACTCTGCTTCTAATTCAGCTCCCTGCTAATGTGCTTGGGAAGGCATCTGGTGGTAGCTCACATACTTGGATCCTTTCCACGCATCTGGGAGACCCAGATGGAGCTCCTGGCTTCAGCTGGGCCCAGCCTTGGCTATTGTTACCATTTAGAGAGTGAACCAGTGGATAGAAAGTAGATAGAAGATCTCTCTCTCTCTCTCTCTCTTGATCTCTCTCTCTCTCTCTCCCTCGCCCCCTCCCTCACTCCCTCCCTCCTTCCCTCCAATTCTGTCACTCTGCCTCTCAAAATAATAGTAATAACAAGTTGAACAAGAAGAAATCAGAGTCTGAATTCTATTTCTAGACATACGATCTCTTGGACAAACTTCTTTTGAATCCCTTATTTCTTTATCTGTAAACATCATTTAAATTGAACTATAGTTGTTTTATTTACTTAGCAAAGGACACAGAGATATTTGTGTACTATACTGAAAAGGTCAAACAGATGGGATCATTTTAGATCGAAAGTGCTTGTGTGGGAGTCATGCCTTTTGTGAGCCACATAAATTCCCATGGGGCCTGGGAACTTGCTGTGCACTCAGCAGGAACCCAGAAAGTCTTGTCAGGGTGATAAATATGACCCCATTAAATAAGACCACATATAAAGACAAAGAGGAACTTGGAAAAGAAAATGAAGCAAAATTCTAGACCTCATCTGGAGTATTTTGTGTGACTTTGGGTAGGTCACTTCACCATTTTCAACTCTTCGATTGAGTCATAAAAAGAACCAAATGCCAACAAAGGGGAGGCACATAGTCAAAATAGTAGAAAATCAGAATAGTAGAAAAGGTCGCTGAGTCCATGATATTGGGAGCTGCTTTGGATACATGGTATGTTTGAATTCTGGAGGAGTTTAAAGATATTTTAGATGAACTTTGTAGTTTTATACATAGGGAAAAAAAGTCTCAAAGAGGTTATGTGAGATCTTTGAAGTTATATAATTTGTGGGAGAGCTAGGACTGGATCTGCAAGGAGGTGTGCCACTGGAGATTCCATTCTTTTTGTTTTGACCTATTTTGCTTATTTTTGAGTTTCCATAACAGAAGATATTCTTTTTTTTTCTTAGTGTCTTAATTTTTGAGAGGCATTGTCAATGCCCCCACATTTTTGTCTATAGAAACAAATAAATCAAAAAAGGAATTAATTTCACTGTTCTACATTGGATACTGGTAATACAAACTCATGAGGTTCTTGGTGCCCTTAATATATTTCTTTTTTTCATTCCTTCACATTGTTGATGTGAAGCAATCTGCTTAGTCAGGAAGAGACAACAAGTTATAAAGATATGTACATACATAAAAAAATAGGAGTTCAATTTATGACTCATTCCTACAGTGGCCTTGATATAGTATAGTCCAAAGAGCAATTTCTACCATTAGACATTAACTACTGTTGATTTCTTCTCTTGTAAAATAAACAATCTGTCTTAGAAGTAGATATTTTTCTTCTAATAAGCTTTTTAATTCTTGGGAAAATTCTATGTAAAGCTGAAAATAAAGGGTAGAAGGAAAGGCTTCACAGGAAGGAGGGACGGTAAATGACATTAGACCCTACTTTCCTCACTCCCTGTGCATGGGTGTGGGAAAGGGTTGATGAAAAAAGGCAGCACTTGTAATAAGGCAATGCAGGGAACCGAGTGCAAACTCAGTGCCCCTGTCGGGAGCGCCGCCCATGTTGCGAGCACTCTTAATCCTTTTGCAAATACTTGCTTGGTTGTAAGGCAAGCCAAAGCAGAGCCGAAGATGTTTCAGCTGAGAAAGAAATTATGTCTGCATGGACAGTGTTACCAAGAAAATGATCTCTTACTAAAAATAAAAATAGAGTTGTTTTTTTTTTTTTTGGGGGGGGGTGTGATTTAAGAAATCTACCCTCTTGAAATATTTTTATTATTATTTTGCCTTTCAAAAAGCAAAATGACCTGTAAAAGATTAGACGAGCATATCAATGGCTTTTTGTGTTCAAAGCTCCTGATTTTTTACTGACCTCCCTTTACATTGAACGTTTGACATAGATTCTGTACAAGGGAAGAAAGATCAAATGAGTCCCATACAACACTGGGAGATGCAGGATAGGCAAATGACTGTGTTCCCAGGGGAGCAAATAATTTCTCCTATCCTCCAAATGATTTGCTTCTGCTCTATAGTTGAACTCTCCCAAAATTGGATTTCCAAAACAAAGGAGTCGACCCCTGAAAAAGAATCCCAACTTTCCATCTGACAATCACGCAAGTCTCCTTGTCTGCATGTGTGTGATGAGTGTCTAGGTTATGGAAACAGAGATACACTCTTCCCACTGTAGTGTTTGTGCTGATAGGCTCTGTTTGGAAGGTCAATGCTCATTGCCATCATTCATGAATTAACAGGGAATGAAAAACAGGAGGAAGGAAGGCAAAGAAGTATGTGCTAATGCTATGATGTTTGGGTAATATTTTCAAACCCTAAAGTTCTACCAATCAGACCATGCCACTTAAATTTAAGACTGTAACAACAGTGGCTTACAGAAATATTTTCACTTGTATGGGTGCACTCATCCTTAGTGCCAGGGTTCAAAAGGGCATGTAAATAAGATTCAAGGAGGGACACGTTCTCACTGACCAACTGCAGCACCAGCAAAAGGAGCTTGAAGCTGTGAACCAGTCTCGGCTGACAATGAGCTGAAGCTTATAACAAATGCTAACTAACACAAAAATGACCTTTAAAACAATATTCAGAGAAAGAAGAGGAATGGAAACCTGCTTTTAGAACACATGGTGTAACCCTAAAATATGTTACAAGCAAGATGTGACGCTGACTCTGGCCCTCCTTACACCTTCTTCTGTGCATACCTTCATCATATTGGAAAAAAGTAGACGACATCACCTGCAGGATGGAACTGAAGCCCAAGATTGGTAAAGGGATGGGTGAAAAGGAAAGCGTCGCCTTTTTTATACATGTCAAGTACCTAACCTGAGAAACTTTCATTTTTAGAGCATTAAATGTTTGCATATGAAAGATTTTCAAGAAGTTCATGGAAAATGTGTATTATGAAAAAAATGAAGCATAAAGTAAAAAGTGTTTGCATTAAAATAAACGTGTCTTTTGATTTAGTTTTTCCATGAACTTTTTGAAGTACCGTTATATTTCTTTGCAAAATCTAATATGGAAAACATCTCCCCCTCACTCTACAAAGAAATATAAGCTCATATTGTCCTAGTGGTTTATTTTTTTGTAGCAGACTCCAAGATAAAATGAGCAACTAATGACCTTAATAAAATTTCTTAAAAACCTGCTATAAAATTATATTAACCTTATCAGCTTGTCTTCATGACTTGTAAGTATTGTGCATGGAAAGTAGTAGTAGTTTGAAATAAAGGTTGACTTATTAAAACAATTCATACCAAAATAAACCTGTTGCACTTTTATAGTCTTCAGACTTAAGTGCAGAATTTATTGGAGTATTCGGATATACAAAAAGAAAGATGTGAAAATCAAGTCAAAGGATAGAACTTTTATGGCTGAAGAGTTGTATCATGGAACTGCCATAATCGAAGGTATGACCAGGGAGAGGCTCTCAGCTGGTGTGCAGCAAAGTTCTGTCCTGGGGGTACTGTTGAAGGTCTTAGCAATAAGTTTAATGGTGAAGGAGAAGTCATGGTCATCCTTACCATGTCAGTACAAACTGGGCACTACACAGAAGGCCACACAGTGACGGGAAGGATCCAAGGCTTGGGACTTAGGGGTGAGCTTGAATTCCAGCTCCACACTCTACAGCTGCTTAACCCTTGACCCTAGTTTTCTCATTTGCAAAAGAGTAACTGCCTAGCAGGACTGTGAAGATCACAGGAGCTTGTGTAAATACAGTGCTTACCTTGGTGCTTGGCACAAAGCAAAGCCTATGTTCCTTCTCTTTCTCCTCTCTTCCTTCTTGTAAAATTGCTTTTTAAAATGAATCTGGAAAAAAAATAAAATGAATCTGAATCAATTAGTGCTTTGTTTCACCTAGAATTATGATCTTAAACAATAAGTGATTATAATGTATAAACATCTATATTACCTATATGTATGATCAAGGAGGACCATGCTCCTTAGAGGAGCTAAATTCAAGTATCACTAGCAATTTCTGATTTATTCTTTCAGTATTTCCACTTAGCAGAAATATATACTCATACTTCTTATATGTATTCCTCCTTTATGCACAAAAGCCAGCATGATAATTTTCTTTTACCAATGTGCCTGTATGTACTGCCTTCTCACTTAACCGTAAACTCTGGAGATGAAGACATCAAAACATGAGTTTGCTCACTCTGTAACAAACCAGGTCACTTGCTCCAGGTTTTGCAGTCCATAGAAGTTGGTCAGGCAGGTTTTGGAGAGAATGGCTCTCCAAAATGTGGAAACCAGATATACTGGATATTCCAGGGCCCACTTGCCTACTTATTTAACTTGCTCAACAAGTGTTTATGCAATGTCAATGTTTATTGAATACTTAAACCAAGCCATAGGCTAAATATTTTTTGTTCATATGTCATTTAATCCTCACCACAACATCAGTGTATGAGGTAAATGGTGTTGTCCTCATTTTACTGGTGAGGAAGTTGAGGTTAGAAAGACTAACTAGCTTATCCAAGGTTACAAACAGACTAAATGGAGACAGTCAAGTTTCGAGCCCAAGTATTTTGCTCCAAGGTCATGTTTGTAATCACACTCTCAGCTTCCAGATGAAGGGCTGATTGGAGTAGAAAGAGTTCTGGATGTAGGAGCTTCAGTGCAAAGACTTGAGGGTGAAGAGGTGTTAAGTGCAAAAGAGCCAGCCCTCCTGTATTGAAGGAACTGTGCGTAGTGCTCATAGCTATATTGTGGGGGCAAAGCTGGAAGAAGGTGGCAAGAGATGACGCCAGGAATGCAAGTGAGCATGGCCTGTGAGTCCAACAGTGTGGCTTAACTCCTGTTCCTTGTGTGTGAGCCATATAACAGAATGCGTTTCCTCAGCCCCTAGAAAGCAGTAACCTCCTGGACAAGTCTGCTTTGCCATGGTTTGGAGTGTGGGCTTGGAAAGAATACTGAGGCTTTAAGACTATGGCCTGCATGGGCAACTTTGCCACAGAAAACTCACGGAGTTGAACGTGGATCATGCAGAGTGGTACCAAGATTCTCCAGAGCTCTTGACTAGCTTAGGACATACAAGGGTACATTACAATTTGCATGGAAAAATAGGATTACAAAGTTTATTTTGGTGCCAAAAATATTTTGTGGGGTGGATGTTTGCTGCTGTGGTTAAGATGCTACAAGATGCCTGCAACCCATATTGGAGAGCCTGGGTTCAAGTCTTGGCTTCACTTCCAATTCAGGTTTCCTGTTAATGCCAAACCCTGGGAGAGAGCAGAAGTAATTCAGGTAACTGGGTTCTTGTCACCCATATGGAAGATTTGGATTGAGTTCTGGGCTCTAGCTGTTGTGGGCACTTGGAGGATTAGAGATCTCTCTCTCTCCCCTGTCCATCTTTCTCTTTCTCTCTGTTTCTCTGCCTTTTAAATAAATACTTTTGAAAGCTATGCAGCTTTTTAATAATATGAATTTTCTATGAACTTTCTGAAGATACCTTGGATTAATCATTTCAACATGTTGCACTAAAATATTTATTTTTAGTTCCATTTTCCATGAATTTTTTTAAAGTAGCCTCATAGCTTGGATGTATCCCCAGTTTGTGCCCAGTGCTCATCATGATTATGATGTAGTTGCAGACTATCTAGATTTTGTCCCTTTAAATCAATTCAGTATGGGCACTCTTTCCTTTACAGTGATTGACAGCCCCCATGAAGCTCTCTGGGCACATTTTGGTAATAAAGAGGACTACCTTGACCTTCACTTTGAATTGGAGAGCTGCCCCATCTAAAATTCCTTCCCTGCTGTTAGGGAGGGCGACCAAGGTAGGCTCCTTGACACTTTCTTTGTGTGATTTGTACTTCTCTTCCCTCCCTTGGCTAACCTGGCGGTTTCTGAATCGCTCCCAAACCGGAGCTGGGGATAGGTGGAGAAGAAGAGGTGGCGGCAGCGTCCTCACTTAACCTGACACTTTCCTAAAGACCCAGCTTCACCCTGTCTGTGAACTCAGCAGGGGTAGAGCAGGCTCAGTTCTGAGCTCTTAGACGACCATCCTTCCCAGCCCACCCTTAGACCAGCTAGCATCTCTCAGCGTCACTGCCTCGCTTAGGCTGAGCCCTTCCTCGTCCCTTCATCCTTACACAGCAAGCAGAGTTTTCAGCTTCTACCAGGGCATGAGTGTGATGTGCCCTCCTCTCCCCGAAGGTTGTAGGCTGAGCTCTGTGTGGCTTCCCATGCATGCTTCCCCAGGCCCTTGTCCCATGTTCACATCATCTTAGTTCCAGGGACTCCACCAGCTCTCCTTTCTCAGCACAGCCTCCCTTCTCTGCAACCTATCAGAAAACATGTAACCAGGAGGATTAAAAGCAGGAACTCAGACCCCTGAGAGTCTGGGTTCAAATCTTAGCTCTGCCATCTACTAGCTATTTGACCTGCAAAGCTATTTATCTTTTGTGTGCCTTGGTTTCCTGATCTGTAAAATGGGTAGGATGATATTTCCCTCTTACTGTTGTTGCATTAAAGGAATTATTATTTTTTGGCCGGCACCGTGGCTTAACAGGCTAATCCTCCGCCTTGCGGCGCTGGAACACCGGGTTCTAGTCCCAGTTAGGGCGCCGGATTCTGTCCCGGTTGCCCCTCTTCCAGGCCAGCTCTCTGCTGTGGCCCGGGAAGGCAGTGGAGGATGGCCCAAGTGCTTGGGCCCTGCACCCGCATGGGAGACCAGGAGAAGCACCTGGCTCCTGGCGTCAGATCAGCGCGATGAGCCGGCCGCAGCGGCCATTGGAGGGTGAACCAGCGGCAAAAAGGAATACCTTTCTCTCTGTCTCTCTCTCTCACTATCCACTCTGCCTGTCCAAAAAAAAAAAAAAAAAAAAAAAAAAGGAATTATTATTTGTAAAGTGTTTAGAAGAATGCCTGGCATATAGTAAATACTACATAAAGTTTCTTAAATAATTGTAAAATGCTACTGCCTTTAGCTACAAGACTTACCCTGACCAACTAAGAATTGCCTTAAACTGCTCATGTTAGTCTTTACTTGTTCTGAGAATCCTCAAATGAGCCTCAACACCCATTCAGGTATCTCTCCTACATGCTTGAATCAGTAGCTCCATAATTATGTCACTGTGTTGTCATTGACCTTCTGTGCAGACTACAAATACTCTGCTGTTGAAAGCAGGGACCTTATCTTATCCCTAGTTATATAAACAGAAGTTTGGAGTCCCAGATACCTATTAAATGTATGATACATGGATAAATAAATGAATAAGCATAAGCATAAGGAAATTCTAATTGATAAGAATTAAATGGCATACTTATGATTTGATATCTTCCTTTTTTGAGAAAGAAAATTTGGTTAAATTTTTCACAGGTTCTACATGAAGTCATAGTAAGTCATTTATAAGGGAAAGGAGTTTAGGGATTCATCTAAAATTCAGATTTACAAAAAGCTAAATGGAGTTTGATTGATTGCTCCAGCTAAGTATTTACCACACTCATCCAATATATTGAAAACAGGATTCAATTCAATACATATTTATTGAGTGCCTTTCTGGGCAAAGCACTGTGAAGAATATAAACATGAATAAAATATGGCCCCTGCTGTAGAGGAGCTTGTAGCCCAGAAGAGAAGATATACACACAGGGACGTGTAAAACAAGGTGGAATAGAGCTGAAATAAGACTGCAAGTTCTGAAGAAGAGAGAGTTTATTATCATTTATTTTCAAGAATTTGGTTTTTAAAGTGAAGTCCTAATTCCTAAGTACTTTGCTTTCTTTTCATTTGTGATTAATTTCTTTTTACCACTTGGATTTATTGTGCTAACTATACTGGCAGAATGATTTCTTGATTATATAATTTACACGGAATTCAAAAGGCTATTTTATAACAGCCCTTCTTTTCCGTTTTCAACATTCTGTTTCTTATCTTTTGAATGAGCCTAGATTAATTTGTCTGCATTCAAGTGGCAATGCTCCCTGTGTAGGATATCAATGTTTTCAGTATAGAGTTTTACAACTGGAAAGAAATTCAGAGATCATTTGGTATGCACTCTTGTTATTTTATTTTATTTTGTCTTCCAAAACTCGAGAGGTGGGATAACTTGATAGCAAAGCTAGTTACTAGAACAGCCACAGGAAACTCTGACATACTGATGCCCAATACATTTCTTTCTTCCATTATACCATGCTGCTTTTAGAACAATTTCAGACTATAGGAAATGCAGCCCTGGGAAGATATTTATAACAAGTCTCTGGCTCATTTAGCATACTGTTGTTTGGGATATCCAGCTGCACACTTTGTTCTTGTCAGTAATAAATTATTTCCTGACAATTTGGTTGACAAACGGGATTCCAGCCTCAATGATTTGCACACATCCTTTAAAAAATGATCAGGTTAACTCTTCTAAATAGTCCTTTTGTCCTTCACTTATCTTGCAGCATGGAGAGAAGGAAAATTCAAGATCTTCAATAAGGGTGTAAATCACACACAGAGACAGAACTTTGTTTATATAACATTAAGGGTGAAGGTACTCTTTTATGAGCTTTTGTAATCCAATGGAGATTCTCTGAAAGCCACAAAACGTCTCCTATGCCCTGAAATGAGCTCAGTTTGCTTTTCTAACTTCCCAGTGGGCTAAGATACAAAGTATGTGGACATTCAAATGTTGGAAAAGCAAAACAGAATCAGGAGGTGGGGGCAGGGTGGAGAATGTAAGGGTGGCCAATAAGGAGTCTGTTACAACTCATATTTCTCTATTGAAAACTGAGATTTCTGGTCACATTAGGGCAGAATAATTGATAGCAGCTGCAGATGGGAAGGTTTGAACATGTATCTCCCCAGGCAGTATTTTCTTTGGTATTCTCTGTGGTATGCCGTGAAGTATAGCAGTTTAATATTGTGCTATAATTTCTTTAGTTAGCTAGCTGGACTAAAACAATTTATTTGTTCACTTTTTCTTCATTGACACTAGCTTTGTTCTGGGATTTTCCTTTAGCCACTGTTGTGTGGTTCTGACATTTGTCTGTCATCCATGTTGATGACATTGGGGATATCTTCCTGTGGGGGACCAGGGTAAGCACAGTTTGCATCATTTTTGGCTGCAAACTGCCTTTTCAATGTCAAGAATCATTGGCCTGATTAGTGAGGGGAAATCAGACTTATAGGAATAATTTTTTTCCAGTCTCCATTGTTATTAATAACTAGAAAATGAGGAGCAAGTTGATCTTTGAGATATTTGAAGGTCTTCTAAATATAGGCAATAAACAAAGGTGCAATTTAAGAGATAATAATAATTCAAGATGGTGTAAAAGAATCCAATATATTTCCAAATTAATGAGCTAAAAGGAGGAGTATGGGAGTTATTCGATACAGATCATCTTCAAAGGGCAGCTTGCTTTAATGAAGTGTTTCTTTAAGAACTTCACACCCCTTTCCTTTAGTGAAGGGTTCTCACTTTAAATGCTCTTGTGAAAGTTGAATGGAAAGGGTATGAAAAGGCTATTAAAATAATTACAGAAGTTCAAGTCATAAATTATCTGTTGATGCAGACTGTCAGCAGGTAAGTCAATTGCTTCAATGTTAACACTAATTGGCTAGACTAGAGAATTGGCTATAAATGACCTCAGACATCTGGATCAGATGTGGGTCATCCAGTTGGCCAGTGGGATCCAACCCCCATTGAGTCTTCCCCCTATTGGAGATACAGACTTAAGTGTTCTTGTGTTTATGGTACTTTGTGGTATCAGTTTGCCTCTCAGCCACAAAGCATGATGGGATCAAACATATATGGTGTAGGATAGGGGAATAATGGGATAATGCTGGTCTGCAGCCTGACGTCTCATATGAGAGAAATATAGTCAAACCAAACAGTGAGTGGGTGAATGCTTACCATGGATTGGGTTCATCAGCTAACCATGATGGATTGCTGTGGTCAAGAAAATTCATATTTAATAAGTTTTGCATGCTTCCTACAATAGTTAACCTAGACACTACCACCCTACCCAATCTTGTCTTTTCCTGCTTGCAAAAATGTGAGATCAAAAGGCTGGCGTTTGGCTTAGCAGCTGAAATACTGCTTGGGATGCATGCATCCTGAATTGGATTGTTTGGGTTCTGGTCCAGCTGGGATCCCTATTCCAGCTTCCTGCTAATGTGCACCCTGAATGACATCCTGAGTGATGGCTCAGGCGGTTGGATCCTTGCTGCCTATGTGGGAGACCTTAATGTGTGACTGAGTTCCCAGTTTCTGGATTCAGCCTCAGCTGGGAGCCATTACAGGCATTTGGGGAGCAAGCTAGCAGATGGGGGCATCTCTGTTTATCTGTCTCTCTCTCTCTCCCTCTCAAATAAATTAAATTTTAGAAAATGTATTTTAAAAATATGCAACCAGAAATTATTTACCCTTCCATTTCAATGTATGTGTGCTTATATGTGAGTGAATAATAAAAAAGTTATAGTTTTATCACTTTTTATTTATTTTTTTGTAATAAAGTGTATCCTGGGACCAGAAAAACCCAGGATGTAGTCAGTAGCAAGGCACCCATCCTCCTCTGACTTAACTCCGATACCTTTGGGGTTCACTCAACCCTTATCCTCTCTCTGTGTAAACATCACTAATTGGATAAAATACAATAAAACCAAAAGTCAACAAAATCCTTCTTTACTCATCGCATTCATCTGGTGACCAGCAAAACATTTCCAATGTGAAAATTTCAATTGGCTTACTCTATTCTAGATAAAACTTCTCCTAAACTTTCGCCTGAACTCTTGATAACTTTTTACCTCTACAAAATGTTCAGTTGAACTTTAAAACTACAATAATGCCAAATACCTTAGTTAATTCTGTGGCTGCCAGAAAAGGGGGTGTTCTGCGAAATTAAATTTCCTAAATATCTGAAAGTTATATTTTTAAATTCTAAACCTTTTAAAAATGGGATTATTTTTTATTGGAAACATTTATAATTATATTTGAAACTTCTCTGCTTTCTTAAACATCTTAAAGAGCATATTAAACATAACTTTTTATGACTCAGGTATAACTATAAATATAAATGTACCAATGCACTTATGGCCCATTAAATGTATGGAGAAGTTTTCCCCTTCAATAAATCTCTGTATTATCTCAAAATTACGACATTTTATTTGTCTGCTGTAGTAGTTTTTCTGTGAGCTATTAATCTTTGTCATTCTTGGGGTGCCTGCTCTGTTAACTCAGTCATATCCCTCAACCTCTCACAGCTTCAAATCTGCTATGGTCTAGGCGGTACATAGCTAACATTCTTACAGTTTTGGGAAGACAGGAGAAAAAATGCCCTATAAGCTGAATGGGCTTTACTGTCTGGATAGAAGAAAAATATTTGTTACCCAGAAGTCTTAATTGCTTATGAAATGGAGAGGCCAAAAATTATTTGCTTTCAGATGATGCCCTATTCTTTCTATGGGACTATTTGATTTCTGCATAATTTGCCACTAATATTGCTGGTGCTCTGATACCCTGGGGAGAGTACAGTGAATATCCTCTTAGTAAAACAGGATATGTTGTGCATGTGAAATGTGTAGATATCAGGAAAATGAATGCTTGAAGTGCTTTACGTATGAAAAGTATATTAAGTATACTTTAAGTATTCTGGTGTATGTTTTATTTTAATATTAACATCTATTTTTTATTAGAATAGGTCCAATAACAATCATCTGCTTATGTGTCTCTTTACACACTCAAAAAAAGCAAGTTCAACAGAATTTCATTGGCAGAGAAAAAATTAAGCTAGCAGAAAATTACACATGGATGACTTATTGCCATATAGAGGAATGCAAAAATGTCAATATCTTTACTCTTTTTAATTAAAAATTTTTATTTGAAAAGCAGAGTGACAGAGAGGGAAATGGTGGGGGCGGGGAGGAAGAGATCATCAATCTACTGATTAAATCCCCAAATACACACAAAACCATGGCTGGGCCAGGCTGAAGCCAGGAGACCTGAACTCCTTCTGGGTCTCCCATTTAGACAGCTGGCACCCAAGTACTGGAGACATCCTCAGTTAACTCCCAAGGTGTGCTACAGCAGGAAGTTGGATTGGAAGCACAGCACAGCGGGCACTCTGATATGGGATGTGGGAATCCACAGCAGTGCCAAATGCCCGCCCTCTCCACTCCCAATCCCAGTATCTTTCTGAGCGTGAGATTCCACGAAATCTCTTAGTGAATTTTTTTTAAAATGTATAGTCACTTGAATTAAAAGTTTTCCTTCCGTGAGGAGCAAATGGAATATTTAATGTGTGTTTCTGATTTATTTACACTTAATGTAGTCTTATCTTTAGGAGAGAGATTTCCATTTTACATCCTAGGATGCTCTGATGTCTAAGGCATATTATAGTCTTCTGAGCAAGCATTTCAATTCTGTTATTTCTGATCCAGGACACTTCTTTATTAGGTCACAAATGAATTTACATTTTGAAATTAAGAACATGTTCAAATGCTTACTAAAGTTGCTTAACATTAAAAGCTGAAAAACCTGCAATATGAAGTACATTGTTCCCCCTTTCAGAAAGAAGCTTTGCAAAATTGTTACTTAATTCTTACATTTTTTTCGAAGTTGTTAACTTGTACTGATGTTGAAATAGTTGTATGATTCCATCTGTCTGTGTGTGTGTGTGTGTGTTCATTGAAATAGTTGAAAAATGAGCTGTGGGTTTGGAAGAGAAAATTGAGATTTGGAGGTGTGTATTTGTTGTTGTGTTTGGGGAGCTGATGTCAAGCTTAAGAGCAGAGTGCTTTCAGCTTAGCTGACAACAGTTATTTTTCTTTCTTGTTTTCTTCTTCTCCTTTTTAAATCGCTAACATGGTTAAAGGTTTGCAGGATCAAATTAAATATACTCAGTAGGAATTGTATTCACGTTGCAATGAACTGTGAGAACAGACGATTTAGTCAGCTATGGAGTTAGGCCCCAATCCCTGCTTTCTCTTCACATAAGGTAGTTTGTTTACCTCTTTTTCATGACTGTAAGTGAAAGACAGAAAACACAGAGACCATTTGCACTGCCTTTTGCCATGTTTCTGTGTTATGCAACAGTTTGGCTAACCAAGCAGAGAGCTAGAGTTTGACTCCCTAGAGAGATGCCAGTTGTGTGTGTATCTTATTATAATGTTCATCTGGATCAACTTCACTTTAAATATTAAAGAAGTGCCCCTTTAAGGCACTTTCTGTGACCTCTAATGCAATTCATTTCACAGGACATGAAAAACAAATCATCAAAATAAACTTCCTGAATTGTATTTGTGAGCTAATTCTCAGTCTACTTATAAATATTATTAGGAGTATTGGCTAAATGCAACCACATGTTAGGGAAGAATTTGTGGAACCTGAATGCCATACACATCACAAAATAAATGGAGTTCTCTCCCTGTGTCATCATTCGTTATTTTAACTTTATACTTGTGCTGTGTTATTCAGACCATATCCCCCTGAGGAACACGTGCTGTGTGTAAATTATTAACTCATTAATTCCTGGGATCCATAGGCCCCAAGGACACAACAGTTTATTTTTCTCCAGCTTGCTGGTTTTCATACATGTGGAAACTGAAAGACTTACAGCAGGAAATCAGTACTAAACCAAAAATAGAATCCATGTCTTTTAGTTCTTAGTACAGGATTGAAAGAGCTTTCACCTGGAAATGCATTTATGGTTATTTGTAAGTGCTGTATCAATTGAGATTAGGAAAATTACTTTTGACCCTCTATGACTTTTGATTATTTTGAATGACTTTAAAGCACAAATATGGCATTTGGGCTTGGGAAACATGCTGCCCTGAAAGCGTTGTCACTGCATTGGAACTCGTTCAGTGAAATGAGTAATGCATAGGAGAAGGATGGTTTGTGGAAGTCAGCACATAGGCGTTTGATGCCATCATGTGTATCAGATTCAGTTGTCCTGCACCATGTGATTCGTGGTGCAGGAGGAATTAGGGGAGTGGGACCAAGAGGAACAAGTCTTGAAGGAAAAAAAAAAGCAAGTTTATGATGGCTTTTTCGTCATATCTTTCAGAATTCTCTAAGCTATTTGGCATTTACTGAAACTAAATTTTCTACTGTCTATGCTATAATTATGTGCTTAATAACAGCTTGCTTTAGGATCTGTGAAGAATGTATTACAAATACACTTTGAGGATATGACTGGAACAATTACTGAAGACGGTATTTGAATCCAATAGTAATTTGACAAATACAAAGAGTTTACTAAAGTAACACTTATGTAAAAGGTATAGATGAAGCTAAGGAAATAAGAGGAAACAAGAAAATCCAAGTAGGAGTTATTTGTAACCACAGTAGAATGTCTTGGAATTTACATGACAGAATACTTTAGGCAATATTTTACACTTACGTGTTTTCTACAGGCCTGAGAAATTCTTTTAGACGTTTCTCAGCATTCCTGTTACTTCTTTCTTGTTTGTTTTTTTAAATACGCGTTGACACTGAATTCCTTGTATTGGTGCATTTTGATCAGACTACATAAATATGTTGTTAGTCACATGAGTTCGCAAATTAGAGGAACCAGACAAATGACTAAATGGGAAAAGCATGAAGACAATTCAGTAATTTTACACTGGAGAAATACAGGTAAGAAAAAAGACACAGGAAGTTCTGTATTTTATTGAAGGTATTTTTTCTTTTCATGTGTGCTTTTCACATTTCAAGTGTGAAAAATCACAAACATTTCTAGGACAAGAAAACATGATGCAATAATGGTTGTTTCTATAGCAGAATGTGTCTATCCTTCATTTTCTAGAAGTGAGATTCAGTTCATTGAAGCCTATTTGGGGGTGGCTGGCAGAGTTAAGGAGATGAGCATGGGAAGTGATGAAGAGGGTTTCATGAAGGATACTTGGGTTCCAGTGGTTTTCGATCCTGGGTGCTCATGAGAATCATTTAAGGAGCTTTTAAAAAATACTGATATCTGCCACAGGCCCTCTCTGAAATGCCCCAGCCCTCAAGTGAGAGTGGAAGACAAACAAAATATGGAAGAGTAAAAGCTGATGACTAGTACTGAAGCTTGCTTGGAAATCATGAAGAAAGGTAAAACCATGGAGAAAATATAATATAGAAGAGACGAAGACAAGAAAAAGAATGTAATGAAAGAAACAACGGGGAAAGAGGCATACCATTCATGGACAAAAATACTCAAGGAATTTAATTGAGGTAAGTAGAAGGTAAGGGAATATTCCTATAAGAGAAAAATTTTCTTGTATATGATTATCAATTAGATAATTATTTCGGGGTTAATCTCTGCAGAGCTGACTTTTTCACACTAAATTTCCAGCAACTGCTAACAGCTTCCACTATGCATTCAGCCAGAAGTCCCTGAAATTGGTACCAGACAAAGAAAGCCCTCAGGCATTCTCAGCAGGCCACAATATTCTGGATCAATTAAGTAAGAAAGGAACAAAAGAACTAAATCGGTAAACCAAGGGGTAAGACTGAGAATATCTATCAGTTTTCTACCCTGAAACAAAATAGTTGAAGAGTTATGCAATTTGTGTGAGGTTTCTGAGGAATCTTTATTTTGCAAGATTTATAACACTATGTTATTTTGGCTGAAGCTACCATAAAAACAAAGTCATTTCAGACAGGGCAATGAAAATCTTTGCACTTTCTCTGTGTTCCAAGCACAGGGGACTTCCCATCACTCTACAAATATGTCAGGCCAAACTACTTTTGCTCTGTTTCTTTTCTTGGAATGTCTTTGCCCCTTCAATACCATCTTTTAAATCTCACTCCAGAAGGCACAATCCATGCAAAACTTCCTGAGGGTTAAAGTGTCCAGGATGTTCTCCTCCAGAATGCACACATCTTGCAGATCACTTTCATATTGCTCTGTTTACTGTTTTAATAGACTGAGAGTAATTCAAGGTGAGTTTATAGCTAGTGCCTTGCAGAGTGTCTGCTTTTAATTGCACTGGAAAGCTAACCCGTTTGTTGGGCAACTAGAACCCCTAATGAGAGAGAGAGAGAGAGAGAGAGAGAGAGAGAGAGAGAGAGAGAAACAAATGCTTGTTGCATTAAGCTGACACCTTTCACCTACTTGGGAATGTTCCCTTTGGCCAGTCTTGTTGAAACTGCTTTAGTTATGTCAGTTGAGCCTGATCTGTGGTGTGTTTGTGTGTGTATTCATCAGGCCTAAGGTGTGTATGAATCAACGAAAAATATATGAAAAATTTGCTTGCTTGTGTAGCACATGTAGTTGGTGGGAGGAGAGAGTGTGTCTATAATTAGATTCTCAAAGTGTCTAAAGTCCAAAACAGATGATAAGCACTATCATCAACAGTGAACCACTGAAAACTTTTGCACTGAACACTGAAATTAGATTGAAGTAGTCATTGTCACTAATGCATATCAACAGGAAAACAAAAAGTAAAATTTATTATTTGCAACATTATGATAGTCTACCTGTAAAGAAAGCTAGTGGAATTTTACTAAAACTAATAGATGTTAGGAAAGTAGCTAGATATAAAACAAATTTAAAAATCAATAGATTTTATTTATATTAGTACAATCACTTAAAATATAGTAAAAAAAATCCCAGCAATATATCAGCAATAAAGGTAAATAAATAAATAGAAATTTAATAAGAAATTTGTAGGGCATCACATAGGAAAATAATATAACTACTGAAAGACATAAAGGAGGACTTAATAAATATAACACTGTGCTATAGTCAGTGAGATGACTTAATATTGTAAAAATTCCACGTAAACGTGTAAATAACCTCAGCATAGCAAAAAATGCAAAATTAAATAACAACAAGATAAATTTCATGCTTCATATTTGCAAAGCTTAAAAGAATGTGAAACAGCATGTATTTCCTCATATACTGCTGATGGTAGTATAAATTGAGACAGCTTTTTCAGTGGTAACTTGGAAATAGGTAGCAACTTTTTTTATTTTTTAAAGATTATTTATTTGAAAGGCAGAGTTCGAGAGAAGGAGAGGCAGAGGCAGAGAGAAGTCTTCCATCTGCTGGTTCACTCCCCAGTTGACCACAACAGCCATGTCTGGGCCAGTCCAAGGCAAGGAGCCAGGACTTAATCCGAGTCTCCCACATGGGTGGCAGGGTCCCAAGCACTTGGGCCATTTCTGCTGCTTTCCCAGGTGCATTATCAGGGAGCTGGATCAGACGCGGGCAGCTGGAACTCAAAGTGGTGCCCATGTGGGATGCTGGAGCTGCAGGCAGCAGCTTAACCAACTATGCCACAGCGCTGGTCCCAGTAGCAACATTTTAAATGTGTAACTCCATGGTCTTTATGTTAGAAATCTGTCCTCCAGATATCACCCAAGTGGCTGTAATATTGATACTGCAATTGTAAAAATTTGTTGATAGGAATTGGGCTCACAAAATTATTTTACATCTCTTCAGAGAAACAGTGGACAAACATTAAAAGGATGTGGCAGTTCTTTCCATCAAAGGAAAATATTGTCCTTGACATACTGACAAGTGTACAAAAGAGAGCTGACACATGCTATTTGATATGGTTCTGTCTTTGTTTTTTAAAAAGTATATACAGCTGTTTCTGTGTGTATAAAATGCATGTAGAGCAGTGGTCATCTCTAACTAGAATTTCGGGGGGACTTTCTGTTTTTGTACTTTGTCTATTTTCATAACACTTTAAGATTTTTACAATATTATTATTTCTCTGATTGGAAACAAACATCAAGATTTTATTTTGCTGCCTAGGCTTTGAGCTTAGCATTCTTATGGCTCCATTCCCACTTTGCTCCATGTTCAGACTCCTAGACACAAAGCTCCTTGAACTGTGTGGAGTCCCCCAGGAGAGGGGAGAGGAGCAAGGAGCGAGGCCACCTTCACTACATCAAGGAGCGGACTTATTGATGGCAATGACAGTGATAAGGATGAGAGAGTGAGCCTGATGTATCTCTGAGCTTTTCCTCAGCTCTTACTGCTCTCTCTTCACCTCTCTTTGATCTCTTGCCCTAAGTGGGAGTTTTAGAATGCATGCCATTGAAGTTCATTTAACTTGGAGCCCACATATGAAAAAAGGGAAAAGAGCCACAAAGGTATTTCTGTTAGACCAAAAGAGAGAGAGAGAGGGAGAGTTTCCTCAGGGCCTCAAAGATGGGCAGAGCTGTTTTAAGCTAGAATTTGAAATTTCAGCCCTAAAGCCTTTCATGATAAAGATTAAAAAAAAAAAAACACCACTTTTGAATTGAGGCAAAAATTAGAAACATCCAGAGGTTTTTAGGGAACCTTATTTGTTGGTTTTCACAGTTGTTATTACCTCCTCAGGCCTCTAGATTTTTTATTAAAATACCTTTTCAGAACTGTCTCACCAATGGGTAGCCTACTGGCACAAAGAAAATGTCCTCATTGTTACCGGATACCAAAGAACCTAGAACAAGCCCCCCCCCCCCCCCCCATTTCTGTAATGTTATTGCTGTTTTGATTGCATGATTATTTATTTCAACATGAAAGAATATTTCTGCTTTTAAATTCCCTACCGATCCAGCTTACAATGAGTTATTTTAAAACACATTCCAAATATTTTATTTCACCCAGCTTCATGTTGACAGGTACAATAGTCCCATCTTAGCTTCTGTTCACACAAGAACACATTTTGAAACCCAATTAATAAAAGGTAGAGCTACGCAAGCTCCACAGAGCCCAGCACCTGCTGAGCAAACTGTCAAATGTTTGCCACGGTACTTAGAGCTGTATTATGGCAAAATGGAAAAAAAAATAGGCATGGGAATGAAATTAAAAACTCACAATGAAATAGTTGATTAAGAAAATTAAGCCATTTAGCACAGACCCATGCCTCTGCCCCCTGGAGGAAACCTTGGGAGACCAGAGTCAGTTAAAGACGTTTGTCCTCTATGGCAATGACTGCTTAATTTTATTCACAAAGGACTCCTTTGGCATTCATCTAAATTTTCAGACCCTCTTTCAAATTTATTCATAAGTTCCTCTTTCCCAGTGACCCCAACATACTTGGTGCTGGGAAAGGGATGTCGACAAATGGCAGATCTGCACCTAAGCCAGAATGAAGCCTTAGGGGTCCTGAGGCCCAATTTTAGATAGCCCCTCTGTAGGGGCCAAGCCTGAGTTCTTAGTCTCCTTCAGTCAAGCATTTTAATTGCCCAGCTTTTTTTTTTTTCAATGTTCAAGGGAGGAGGAGGAGGAAAGAGTGATAAGGGAAGCTTTGAAGGCATAGTGATGAATAGACCTGGCTCAACCAGTACCTCCTCCAGAAAAGCTCCTCCAATTAATTCTATTCGTACCATAGCCATGTCTTTTTTCTGAGTTCCCCCAGTCCATAGGTAGGTTCACAGCTGTCCCAGTGTGATTTTATCTATCTGGAGCTGTTTATGCTCACTTCTTTAGTCTTCCAACTGAACTCCTCAGCTAGACTATGAAAACTTTCAGGAGTCTGGGAACATGCCTTCCATTCCTTTATGTGATTTAAGAGTACTTAGCATGTTACTCGTATCGGAGGGGTGTTCATCTGAGTAGAAGTATTATACTAATTAATTTAAAGAATCTTATTGTCAATCTTGAACTCCAAAAGCTTCCAGGACACACACAGACACACACACACACAACTAGTCAAGAAAATTCAGCTCCAATCAAGGGAGAACTTCTTTCATTTGACTTGGCCATGAACTATTCAGGGCTCAGATTCAAGGGAATCTTTTCTATTGAGTTCATTATTGATTCAGTGGGACTAAAATTTTAACATTCATTAGAAGCAATGTTGGTGACATGTAGTTACATGATTAGAAACTCCATACCATGACAATGATAGTGTTTAAGAATATTTATTTCATACCTACACCATGTCCTTCAAAGGACTTGACAAGCTTAACAAGGTTAAATAAAATGCATCGATTAAAAACTGTTTTGTGAAAAAAATAATTTTAGATTAGGTTAATAAAATACAGCCAAAATCAAGACAAAGTGAAGAATGATCCTGCAAAGACTTTGCACACTTGCTGAAACTTTAGGTCTAAGCTTCCTATTAACTGACATGACATAGGTCAAGTACTTGATCAGTTACACAATATGTAGTGTTGAAGTGACAGAAAAAGTTTCCTTTTCTCAGCAGAAACATCATATTTCTTAGCATAAAGCCCATACAGAAACTTCTCTTGAGGACACACATCAAGTTATGACATCATAGCATCTGCCTCTCCTTCAGGACAACATCCTGACATGGGGACCGGCATGAGTTTCATGAGGTCCGTTTATAATGCCTTTCAGGATGGATCATATTCACATAGATTGCTGTGACAATTTTCACATCAGCCACTCTATAGAAATCTCTGCAATGAATTCCACAATGTTATTTACAAAATTCCAGCTACATTTGAGAATAGATTTGAGAGTATCTTCCCAAGCGCCAGGACTGGTAAGGTAGACTAGCTTCACCAGCTGAAACAAATCAATCATCAGGCTAGGCCAGTCTTCTGGAGATTGGGGATGTGCAATCCTCCCTGGAGGAAGTGCACTGAATATCATGAACAACAATACAGGTTCTGGCTTACTTCACTAAGCATGATTGTCTCCAATTGCATTCATTTTCTTGTGAATTACAGGATTTTACTCTTTTTTTATGGCTGAGTTGTATTCCATCATGTATACATAACACAATTTCTTTATCAAGTCATCAGTTAATTCCGTATCTTATCTATTGTGAGTTGAGATGCTGTAAACATGAGGGTACAAATGACTCTTTTATATGCAGATTTCATTTCCTTTGGGTAAATTCCCAAGAGCAGAATGGCTGGATCACGTAATATATCTATTTTCAGATTTCTGAGGAATCTCCATACTGTCTTTGGATGATAGCCATTCTAACTGGATTGAGGTGAAACCTCATTGTGGTTTTTGATTTGCAATCCTCTGATGGGTAGTGATCCTGAACAGTTTTTTCATGTGTCTGTTGACTATTTGTATTTCATCCTTCAAAAAATGCCTGTTCATGTCCTTAGCCCGTTTCTTAACTGGATTGTTTATTGTTGAGTTTCTTGAGCTCCTTATATATACTGAGTATTAATCCTTTATCAGATGCATATTATGCAAATATTTTCTCCCATGCTGTTGCCCTTTCACATTGTTGAGTGTTTCCTTTGGTGTACAGAAGCTTCTTAGCTTAATGCAATTCCATTTGTCTATTTTTGCTATGCTTCTGGGGTCTTGTTCAAGAAGACTTGCCTATGCCAATGTCTTGCTGTGTTTCTCTTATGTTTTCATCTAGTAATTTGATGGCTTCAGATCTTAGGTTTAAATCCCAGATCTAATGTGAGTTTCCCTGATTTGTGTTAATATGTGAAGTAAAAAAATGTGATGTATATGAGTGGAATTGACATTTTGAGATTTGATTGTTATTTATAACCCTTTTCTATACTGCTGAAGAACAGCGTTTTTTCTATTTACTACTTGTTGAATTCTTTATTTATCAAGGGTAAGCTTGTGATTATAAAGTAAATTGGAAATATGCCATTGTAAAAATTAAAAGAAAAATAAGAATTGAAGGAGGGGGAGTGAGGGCAAGGGAGGGAGGGCGGGTAGTGTGGGAAGTATCACTATGCTCTTGAAAAAGTATATGTGGAATACATGAAATTTTCCCCTTTGTATAAATTAATTTTTTAAAAAAATAAAAATAAAAAGTTATGGAGGGGCTGGCACTGTGGCGTAGCAGGTAAAACCACTGCCTTCAGTGCTGGCATACCATATGGATGCCGATTCCAGTCCCAGCTGCTCCATTTCTGATTCAGCTCTCTGCTATGGCCTGAGGAAGCAGTAGAAGATGGTCCAAGTCCTTGGGCCCCTGCACCAACGTGGGCGACCCCGAAGATGCTCCTGGCTCCTGGCTTTGGATCAGCACAGCTCTGGCCAGTGTGGCCAGTTGGGGAGTGAACCAACAGATAGAAGACCTCTTTTTTTTTTCTCTCTCTCTCTCTCCTTCTCTGTGTAACTCTGACTTTCAAATAAATAAATAAATAAATGGTATAGAATCAACCTAGATGTCCAAAAAAGTATGAGTAGAAAAGAATATATGGTATATATACATGATAGAATATTACTCAGCCATAAAAAATATGGAAATGCTGACAGTTGCAATAAAATGAATGGAATTGGAAAAAATGTAATCATGCTAAAAGGCATAAACCAGACATGGCAAGACAGATACCACATGTTTTCTCTCATGTGTGGAAGTTTATGTGTGATGCCATCTATTTGGTACAAAGATATTTATAAATATATTCACTAATTTATACCCCTAACATAATAATATACCCTTATTTCCTCATTCTATGGTCTTGGTCATGAATTCCACCTTATGTGATAGCATTATGTCCCTCCTTGCTTTCAAAAATAGTATGTAGTTGTATGTATGTATAATGTTTACATATGAAGCAAATATGGCAAAATATTAAAATTGTTAAATATAAAATGTAAAATATATCCTTTGGTCAAAAAAAAAAAAGTTCAGGTTATGACATCTGTGTACCTTAAACAAAAAGCCTTAAAGAGTAATTTTCTTGGCTGATATGGTGCATACTGGGTGACAGAACTCTCCAAATCTATTATTCCCTTCTGATTCTCTGAAGTTCTGGTGGAGGTTGAAAATGAGACTGCTTTCATGGATGGGCCTATTGGGGGAGGGATTGATACTTTCTCATGAAAATGTAGTAACTTGGAGCTATTTCTGTGGTGTAGTGGGTAAAGCTTCCGCCTGCAGTGCCGGCATCCTGTATGGTCACCGGTTTGAGACTTGGCTGCTCTACTTCCCATCCAGCTCTCTGCTATGGTCTGAGAAAGCAGCGGAAGATGGCCCAAATCCTTGGGCCCCTGCACCCACCTGAAAGACCTGGAAGAAGCTCCTGGCTCTTGGCTTTGGATTGGCACAGCTCTGACCATTGAGGAGAGTGAACCAACGGATGGAAGACCTCTTTCTCTCTCTGCCTCTCCTTTCTCTGTGTAACTCTGACTTTCAAATAAATAAATAAATCTTAAAAAGAAAGAAAATGTAGTAACTTGTCAAGGCCCCCTGCTAGAATGCTCTCCATAGCTAACTGTTTACTGCTTTTGGCAACGGACATCTTTTTTCATTCTCTTATTAGAACAGTTGGCATCCTGACATAGACACAACCATATACTGGTGTGCAGTGAGGACAACCATTACGAGTTGCCGACCATTCTTTTGTGACTCCTCCCATCAAAAACACTCAGTGACTCCCAGTGGCATTCCTAGCATTTTTGACACATTGAATGGATCATTTTCATAACACTTAGACCCTCTGTGTGATTAAATTAGTCACTTGTAGTAACTGGTAATCAACATATGTTTAATTCAGTTTCTAAACAATAAATAAGGGGATAATTTTGATTTTAAAGTTTGCTTATAAACTATTTCACATGTAGACTTATAAAATTTAAAAATTCCTCTTATGAAATCAAATTTCAATTTAACACTTCAAAATTTGCTCATCAAAACTTTTACACTTGCATTTTGCTTAAGCAAAAATAAAACCTCCAAGTGATCCTTTGGTAACTCAAATTTTGTTTCTTTGATGTACAATCTCAGTTATGTCTGCCCAAAGCAAACACAGGATTCCCCGTTTACTCCTTCCCTCTCTCTCTGTCTCTCTCTCTCTTTTTTTAAGATTTATTTATTTATTTGAAAGGCAGAGTTACAAAGAGACAAAGAGATAAAGATCTTTCATCCACTGGTTCACTGCGCAACTGACTGCAATGGCCAGAGCTGGGCCGATCCCAAGCAAGGAGCCAGGAGCTTCTTCCAGGTCTGCCATGTGGGTATACTGGCCCATGGACTTGGGCCATCTTCCACAGCTTTCTCAGGCCATAGCAGAGAGGGGGCAGCAGAGACTCGAACCAGCGCCCATATGGCATACTAGCACTGCTTATGGCGGCTTTACCCACTGCACCACAGCTCTGGCCTCTCCCACTTACCCTTGAAAGACTTTAGTTGAATGTGGGTATATTGAGGGTCAGTTCTATGGCTGGGAGTTCACTGAATTAACTTCCATGGAGCATACAATGTTTAGTAAAGGATAAAATAAAAATATATAAAATGCTCATTCATCATTTTATTATTTATAATCAGGGCCAGAAGATGATGATTAGGATCAAGATATGTGGATTTCATCTTAGCTTTAAGATTCTCTATATACAGGGTTCCCTGTTAATGCCTTTACCCACCTGCCAGCACCCCTATTCTTGGTCAGCCACTGTTGGCTGCCCAGTGTTTATATGACTGAGTACAAAGTGAGAACCCTCAACAAAGTTCTCCAGAGTGAGGCCACAAATGTTCTTAGACTACTCCTTCACAATTCAGTTGTCACAAACACACACAATCATCTAGAGTAGTGTTGTTATATTCCCTAAGCACCTCCACACACTTAAAGAAGAGACTTAAACTACTTGTATATGTGATCAATGTAAGTGAACACAGTGTGTGTGTGTGAAGAGCAAGGGAGATTTTACAATCAGTATTTTCAGCATTTGAATTTTCTCCTAGCAGCCTTTGAATTACGTGACTCTAGCAGGTTATGGAACTTTGTTAAGGACTTCTCAAACATAGGATGACACAACTTACTTAGCAGTTACTGCTGGATGAAATGAAAACACACAGGACGTACGTGAAATGATCTCTCATATTACATATCTGGCACTTGTCTACCATTGTTGAATTCTGAATAGTCAACACTTTTGTTCAACGTTGGCCTGCTTGGAAGTAGACCATTGAACTGAATTCATACATACGCTACAATGGCCATATAATAGAGGCTACAGCTTGAGCCCCTTCAGTTGAGCAATGTCATGTTGTAGAAAATGTAGGATATGTCTCACTTGGTTTCAGTTCCTCTTCTTCAGTTGTCCAGACCTCTCTCGCTTCGAAAAAAAAAAAAAATTGCGACAAAACAAGGAGGCAGTAGACACGTAAGTGGGAGAATGGCAGCTGACCACACCAGAACCTAGACGGGCTGTGCACTTCACCTCCAGGACTGTCTTTGCGTTTGGAGCAGCTCAGAGGTCAGGAATGCTGTTGTCATCAGGGGTAGAGCTGTGTCCCGAATAAATACCAAGTTAGGAGGAAGATGACTCAGAGCTGCCTAAACCTCATACTCCTTCGATATTTTAAGCAACAGAGTGGTAAGCAGCTGTTAGATATCTACTTCTTTGTTCAGGCCAAGCAAAGTTCCATTTGGAAAGAAAATGGTCATAATTCCCAGGCCATTTTAAACTCTTTCTTCTTAGAATTGTTAACTGCACGCATAACCTGCCCCATGGTCTCATCTCATTTTCTAGTTATTTTCTGTTCCCCCAAGAGGATTTCATTTTATTTATTTATTTATTTATTTATTTATTTTGTGGAAAGAGTACACATCTTGTATTCCTGTTATAGTTTATCCAGACTCACAGATGTCTTGGGATTGTAATAGGTGGTGAATACAAACACTAATTTCATTTATGTGGAATATTAAAATGAACAACTTACTTTTATATCCATTCCTTTGAACTTCACCACAACCTCATTAAGTAATTGTTGTCATCTTTATCTTATAGGCCAGAGACTAAGGTTCAGAGAGATTAAGTACACTGGCAAAGAACAGGCTTGCACAGCTAGCAATTAGCAGAGCCTGTGCTTATTTATGAACCAGCAGTGTATACATATAGCTCTAAATAGATCCCGTCTTAAACGCACCTTGATTAATGGGAGCTTAATTGAAGGACTTTAAAAATATATCGAACATTATTGGACCACTGTCTCCCTACCTTTTGTCTCTGGCTCTGAAAGTAGTTAGAAAACCATTTTGTAATTTGCCAAGATGTAGACCTAGAATTTAATTACTATAGTTGTTCCCAGAAAAGATTATCCATGTGTATATAAAAAAAGAAATGGTGCAGGAAAATACTAAGTGATAAGCCATACATTTGTTTATATTTTAGTTAATATGCTTTTAGAGGATTTTTAGACAATCCCAGTGTTTGCAGGCATCATTATTCATTTTAAAGATAACGAAGGGTATGTGAGGGGCTCTGTGGTTAATTAAGAAGTGCAAAAATGGCGTAAATAATTTAAGGTGGTAGATTCATTTTATTGAGTCAACAGGTATTTTTGGAGCACTGACATTTTCTTTCATGGCTGGAGAATGGTTTTGAACACATGTTGACATTCCAGGAGGTCAGAGTCTCTGTGAGTTCAATCAAAATAACCAGTTTATATGCTAAGATGAGTCAGAGAGCTACTGGAGAAAAAGCTGCTTTGCCTTTTCATTTTAGTCTCGTGCTGCAAATGGACAGTGACTCTAAAATTGATGGAAGACACTTGCCTCAATTATTATGTTATGATTCAGAGATTCCTCTATAGAACATAATTGACTATGTTGGCTTCCTCTTCCAGTTATTGCTAGTCTGGAATAAACAAACATCCTATTTATATAAACAAAGTAATAATTTGAGCAAGTTAAATGTTAAAACCTATTAAGATGGAAAAAGAAGGCATGTTTTGGTACAGATAAATACAGGCACAGCTATTTGTTTCTTTGTGAGATTATTGATTATGATGTGCAAATATTTTATGTTGCTTGCATAATTGATGTTCTCAGTAAATTACTACACCTTTTACTTCAATCAAAATGCAAAGGGTTAACTGTCAATGGCTATTTGAGGAAGTTAGCTTAATGGAGCACCAAAGTAGAGGAAGGGGGTGGGTAGGAGGGTGCTCAGGAGATGGTTAATGTAAGTACAAAGAAATCTCTATTTCTGTCTCCTGATTTAATCCCTCCATCCCACTCAACATGTATTAATCTGGAAGAGATCACTGTGCTTTCTCGTTAAAAATAATGCATGGACATTTAGATTGATGATTACTGCTGCATCCAAGGTTCTGTAAATAATGATAACATTACTGTCTAGCACATTATATAAGATCGCCTAAATTATAAGTAGAAGATGTATCATGTCACGGTCAAGTCTAATATATATAATTTACAGGCTTAATTCTCACTGTCATAAGTGTCTGTTGAAGAGGGCAAGAATAATGGCCCTTTTCCAGAAAAATATGTGTAGCCTGTGTCTTTTTCTAAATCTGGAGTCCAAGAAATTGTGCAATCCGAAGGAAAATCCCTCTCAAGAGGAAAAGTTAAATCATTTAGGATCAGTCCCTCCCATGAGATTCCAGTAAGCACATTTAGTGAACGTGTGTGTCTGACACAATAGTGAGTATAATGACCACGGTGGAAGGAGATGTCAACATTGTTGGACATTTGCCTCACTTTCACCGTTAGTTACATTATTTCATGGAGGAAGCACAATAATCTTTTTCTTCTGTTCAGGAAGTACCCTGAAAATATTTTAAAAATTTCAATGCATCATCAAAGTCTTAAATTTTGATTTTTTCCTCTGAAATCATTTTTAGCTAATTTGATCCTTTCTCATAGCTGTAATGATCCACCTTTTAAATGTTTCTTTCTATTCCAAAAATCTTTCTTATTTCTTACCTCATCTGGCTTCTTTCAGATTTTTGCTGATTTTCTTAACATAACAACTTTGGACCCCATCATAGTAATTTTTCCATCTGTCACTATTTTGTAAGTTTGAGTGCAAACCTTCTAGTATCATGCCCTTTGGGTGCATAGACCTGAGTATTTCTACTTCCCAGTTCTGTTTCATTATACTCCTTAATCAATTTTTCGTCTTCTGTCTCTTTTCTTGAACAAATATTAATCATTTAGTGTACTAGGTTGAACTTTATAAAACTGACATTTTTGTAGGTCAAAACAGTCAAATATCAGCGAATTCATGCGATTCAGACTTACATGTCTTTCCAATCCTCATTTGTCCTCAATTATAGCTAAAAAATAAAACCGCTAAAAATAATAACAGTTGTTTTTTGTATACCAGGCTATTCCAAAAAGTTTATGGAAAACGGAATTAAAATGTTTATTTTGGTACAAAAATTTTTGAAATCCATGCATCATATTTTCATAATTTGCATTTTCCATGAGTTTTCTGAAGAACAATCACATGTGTGTTTCCTTTCCTGAGCAGATGAGTGCTGCCACCAGCGTCAGAGGCCAAGTCCACAGAAACAGGGGACTCTTCCTGGGCTCCACCTTCTCTGTTGGTGTGTATGGCTCCATGGCTGTCACAAGACACAGTGGTTTGACTCTCCTCCACCAATAGTGTTTTAGAGACTCTTGGGTCTTTAAAGTTTTTGAGATAGATTGTGGCTAATATTTAGTAACTAATCCTCTAATGTTAGAGTCATTTCTCTGCTATTCTGTATCCCTCAGTCTGTTTCCTGTCCATTAGATTTTCTCTACAATACACGGTCAGCTCTTCTAGTGCATTTTTATATTCAACGTTAGAAATCTAATATCTAATAAATCTAATTGTTTCTTGGATGTATTGGCTCCTCCTGTCTCCCTTTGTTTAGTTTTCTTTTCCATGCAAAATCTCTGTTGTCACTTCTCATCCCTGCCATCCCTATACCTGGTTCTACTGAGAGTTAGAAAACGTGGCTGGACACTCTGTGCTGTCATTGGAACTTTTGAACTGTGCGTGTCACTGCAGCCTGAGCGGGCTAGGCTGCCTGCGTGGCAACCTGCGACGCCATTATCTTTAGTTCTTCCCTCCTTGGTTTATCAGTGTTCCCAGAAAATAATCTTCTAATCTCCCGCCTTGATACCCTAAGTCTGGCTGTTAGCATGCTGGCAACGGAGTGAGAAAGAGGCATGGGATGTCTGTATTCAGTATGGAAACTTTCACTTAATCCCCCTCTCTTCAGTGTGCTGTTTCTTCCTTGTATTAGATGTGGTAACTGCCAAGCAGGGAGTCTGTTTTCCTATCTCTGCAGGGTAAGCTTCCAGGTCTCCTGTTGGATGGAGGAGGGGTTGCGACATGGGAGTGAGGGAGGTGGGGTCTATGGCGATGGGCTTCACATAAACAGAGCGTTGTGAACCTGAGCTGTCCTGTTTGGCTTTGGTTTCACCTTATCCCCACTTTCCGAGGTAAATGGTGCGCAGAGTATCCGAACTTTAAGAAAGTTTTGTCAAACAGATGCAATAGTCTCTCATGTTACTGTGCTGCCTGCGTAGGGTTTGCTTCCTTGGTTTGCTCAGTCATTGATCTGCTTTTCATCTCTTTATTGCCCTTCTCCCCTCCTCTGTTCTCTTTGTCCTCCTAGGTGTATGCTTTAAGAGATCCTTTCACCATTGTTTTATAGGGGTCCTGGAGGGGGTAGATTAAAAGGCACACATCAATCTCTTATTTTTCTCTGGCAATCCCTGCTGTTATCTTTTATTATTTCCTTCTTGTTTCTTTGGTTTGCTCGATCACTATTTTACTGGTGCTTTGGGTAATCGCGTAACTCATTTATTTGAGTCTTTCTTGGTGTCTGGTAAATGTATTTAAAATTAAAAATTTCCTCTTAGTACTACTTTGGTTCCAGAATTTGGCCTGTAAACTTTCGTTGTTACTTAACTTCAGTTTTCTTTATAACTTCTCTTTGAGGAAAAAAAATTAGTAATGTTTTACAGTTTTCGAGAACATGGAATTTTTAAAGATATCATTTATTGATTTCTCATTTCATTATATTATGATCAAAACAAAAAGTGTTCATATGATACTTACTCTTTGAGACTAGTCCATAGTAGCTATGGTAGCTATTTTGTGGCCTAGTCCAGGATGGATATTTTGCGTAGTCCTGGTATGCTTGAAAAGAAGTGTCCTCTGGGATTTTTTGGTAGAGCGATTTCTAGGACAGCTTTCAGCCAGTTAAGACTACTGCATCCCAATGGAAGTGCCTGGGTCTGACTCCTGGTTCTGGCTCCGGACTCCAACTTCCTGCCTGTGCAGACCTTGGGAGGAAGCAGTGATGGCCACTGGAGACCTGGCTTGAATTCCTGCTTCCTGGCTTCAGCCTCAGCAGAGTCCAGGCCGTTGCAGGCATTGAAAGAGTGAATCAGCAGGCTGGCACCGTGGCTCACTTGGCTAATCCTCTGCCTGCAGTGCCAGCACCCCAGGTTCTAGTCCTGGTTGGGGCACTAGGTACTAGTCCCGGTTGCTCCTCTTCCAGTCCAGCTCTCTGCTGTGGCCCGGGAGGGCAGTGGAGGATGGCCCAAGTGCTTGGGTCCCTGCACCCGCATGGGAGACCAGGAGGAAGTACCGGGCTCCTGGCTTTGGATCGGCGGAAGACCTTTCTCTCAGTCTCTCTCTCTCTGTCTCTGTCTCTCACTGTCTAACTCTGCCTGGCCAAAAAAAAAAAAAAAAAAAAAAGAGTGAAGCCGCAAATGACCGCTGGCTCTCTCCATCTCTCTCCCCCTCTCAAAACAATCACTTCAAGACTGTTTTTTAATAGATTTCTTGATTTGTATAATAAAAGTTACTCATTCTCAAATCATTTTTTTCATTTTTTATATTCTTTCCAACCCTTGGTACTTCTTCATGGTTCCTCTCTCCTTGCTGAAATCTCAAAGTCTTTATTTTCATCTTTGGCGTTTGTAGAATTTGCAGCCAGAGCCAATAACTCCTACAGATTATGACAGTGATCCTTTGTATGAGTTTGTCTGCTCTTCATTTTATTGATGCAACAGTGCAAGTGTGGACCCTTATGCTTTTCCATTTGGCCTCTTGTAGATAAGAAAAAGGATTTTAAAAGAGACTCACATCAACTATCTTAATTTTACCAGGAGAAATATGGGCCTAGAGAAGTTAATTATTTTTTCTAAAGTTATATGACTAATTAACTTGGTTAGTTCATCTGACTAGTTGATCTGGTCTGTTAATATTTTCTCAACTTCAAGTTACGTACAAAACTGCCTCCATATACCTAATGATAAAGTATGATAATATTTGTGAAAGCACATTTTCAACAATGAAGTATTTTTGCAAATACAAAATGGAATGAATTCTTATTCAATACAGATTTTTCCAGTAGCAGAATTCTGACTCCTTGATGCATGGATTAACTGCTTTGATTAATATGCATCAAACACATTGTTAGGGTTTCCTTTTTAAGAACCCATTGAACATGCTAAGTTTCTCAGAACTTCCAGTTTTGTAGAGAAGGACATGTGCAAGCAATAAGTGCAGGAGACTACGATGGGCACACTGAGAGAAGAAAGTGCAGGTCAGAGGTTTTATAGTGGGGGAAGTGTCAATTCAGGGGAGATTTTCGAAGCGCAGGGCATCCTCTTTGGCCCCTGTGCATCAACACTGCACCTCTGAGTGCACCTGTGCTTGAAATGCCCATCTCTCCTTTGCTTTCCAGTGAGCACACCCAGAACATGGTAAGACTCTTGGTATCCTTGTGTGAGTTCGGGTGCTGTGGAAGGTGTGGAGTTAAGTTGTGCTCAGTTTTTGGAGAACCGTATGGAGCATCTAGTTTGCAGAAAAGAGGAAGCCACTAGAAGGTCTTAGGCAGGGAAATGCTCTTGTATATGTAGTATTTTTAGTGCAGTGAGTATAGTGAAACATCATTGATGTATTCCAGCAGCGATGGGGTATGTTTGTTTGTTGGACATTTACAGGAAACATTTTAACGATTGTTAGAGTTCCCCTTTCTTTTGATTTATAGTTATGCCCCATTCACGCACTGTCATTCCTTAGTGAGGCTCTAAGAAGTGGGAGCTGCCAAGAACTCAGATAGGGAAGAAAAGTGAACTTTGTGAAGATTCTAAGAGAAATCAGGGCTCTCATTTTTCTTCCAGAAAAATGTTGTTTCCTATCTTCTCTTTCCTTCCTCCCTCCACCTTCCTTCGTCCCTCTCTTTTTCTCTCCCCTTCCTTCTTCCTTTTCTCCTCCTTCTACACAAAATATTATTCTATTTTTATAACCTTTTGGTCGATCTATTGATGCTGCTTTAGGAGTTCATACCTTATATTCACTGAGAAGAGTTCACTGGTAAACCATGAACTATTTAGGGCTCATTCCAGCCTGAGACACAATCAAAGCTCTAAGTTGCTTGACTCAAAGCTTACAGTATTTCAGTATCTTATACCTAATTTATTCAATTTTCAAACAATAAAATAACTTTCAATTCCAAAATTGCTTTTCTCAACCACTAAATCAAACATCCTATATAAACTAAAATGTTGAAAAACCAGTGATTTTTTTCACATTGACTCATAGTTGCTTGTGTCTGCGTTACTATAATAATGTATCTGCTCAAAATTATTGCTGTTGGTTTATTTGTTACCACTCCATGTGCTTCTATAATTATAAATTATAATGGCAATGATTTCTTGGTATTTTCTGAGTTTGTATTGCATTTAATATTTATTTTCTTTTTTTTGTGTTATTCCAAATTCATGTTATATAGTTTTCTATTTATAATTCTATTTTGTCTCTTTTCTTTGAATTGATCACATCACATACAACATTAAATCAGTAGAAAATTTTATTCTCTGCCCAACTATTATAATATTATAAGTTGAAATTGTGAATAAATGTGCTTATTTTCAATTGCGTACTTTAGTAATGTTTAGACTGTTCTTCTATTTTCCTCTTAAAATTTAGAAACTCCAGTGTGCCTTTGTGTGTGTGTGTGTGTGCGTGCATGCAGGCATAAAAAGAACTCTTTCAGTAAGTGGTTCATCCAACTCATGTGTAGAAAGAAATCAAAACTAAAACTCAGATATCATGAGTCCTAATGCACTGATCTTTCCTCTTCACGATTCTGCACTGCATGTAATTAATATATCCAATCAATTTCCTTGATCTCTGAAGATTAGGTCACATAATTTCAAGTTGTCAGATCTATAGTCCATCATAAAAGTTGCAAAGACATAGCCGGGGAAGGTGGATAATGTTGACAAATGAAGCAAAATATTAAAGACAGTTCTGAAATTCTTAATCATATAATAACAATGTCACATTTTCTTTTCTTTATTCTACTGTGTCTTGAAGATAACTATATATTCCATATTATATATGTTATTGTTTTTGGCCTCTCATCTGTTAATTTATAAGCTAATTGAGTGATGGAAAAATAAAAGGGGAGTATTTTGTATCTGTTTGGTGCTCAAGATATAAATCATGGAATTTTTACTAATATAACTTATCAAACAAATTTTCAAACAAAATTACAAGATGTCTTATTGGGTCAAAATATATTTTGGATAACTTATGGAGTTGGTTTGCCTACTCCTTTTTTTCATGAATTAATGATAGCTATGAAGCTCATTTCCTCATTCTCTATGATGATGGAGACGTAGGAGCCTGAGAATGTACCTTTTTTTTTAAAAAAAAAGATTTTTTATTTATTTGAAAGGCGGAATTACAGAGCGGAAGAGTCAGAGAGAGAGAAAGAGGGAGAGAGAGAGAGAGAGAGAGAGAGAGAGAGAATCTCCTTCTTCTGGTTCACTCCCCAGATGACCCCAATGGCCAGAGCTGTGCTGATCCAAAGCCAGGAGCCAGGAGCTTCTTCCTGCTCTCCTACCGGGTACAGGGGCCCAGGGACTCAGGCCATCTTCTACTGCTTTCCCAGGCCATAGCAGAGAGCTGGATTGGAAGTGAAGCAGCTGGCACTCAAACTGGCGCCCATATAGCATGCTGTCACTGCAGACAGAGACTTTACCCACTATGTCACAGCGCCGGCCCTGGGAATGTTCTTTGCTTTCACTATCTTGAACTATGATGGCACAAAACTTTTCCAACTCAGTAAGAGGATACTTGCCCTTTGAGAAGACTCCATCATCTTCCAAAATGACCTTTTCGTTCAGTTCCAGTAGACAGAGATTTAATTAAGCTCCTACAGAGATCAGTAACATATGGTCTTTGAATTTTTACAGAGCATTTGAAAACTCAAGAAATATGATCAATATTTATGACTATTACGAGCAGATTATGATATAAGTCATAAAATACATGTTAAAAAAAAAAACACAAAACCTGTTCTGGGAAAGCAGAGTGATAAGGGCATCTATGGCTTAGGCTCATCAGAATCGGCCTCCTGGTGGGGGCCTTAAGATGAACAATGAAGGACGTGCAGGTCTCGAATGTGATGCACCTGTAAGAAGCAAAGGCCTACAGCCTCCCTGAGTGACCAGCTCAGGGAGGGGAGCACAGTGCACAGGGAAGGGGTACCCGAGAGGTGGCTCTTCCAGTAAAGACAGATTGGAGACAGCCTTAATGATGAAATGAGAACTTCATACGTTATTCAATAGAGCAATTTGGGGGAGCAATGCATATTTTTTAGGCAAAGAGAAAAATTAATCTGGTGGATTTTGTAGTAGGGAATGACTAGAAACAAGGAGGGGGGAGTGTCCAGAGAAAGGAGAGATATTGAGATGAGTCAGACTAAGGGGGTTTGGGGGGAAATGGCTGATGGGGTGGGAGATCATGGACGTGGCAATTGGTTTGATGAAGGTGAAGGGGAAAAATGTAAAAAAAAAAAAAAAAACCCAAAAAACAAAAACAAAAAAAAACCTCCAGTGTCCCGGTCTGGCTGACTGTAGCCAGGTGGCTCCAAGAGAACAAAGAGGTATGGGGAGGAGCTTTGGGGCTAACTGTGAGGGCAGAGGTTGGCGGCTTCATGTCTAAATGAAATGCTTCAGAGGTCAGCTTAAACTCTGGACAAACACAGGATTTAACACTTGACCTTTTGTTTTGCACATGGGCTCTGTGCATACTGTCTGTGTTGATGTAATTAGCTCCATCTTGTAGGTGATGTAATATTCGAATTTCTAATTTGGGAAAAATCACTACACTGATAGTCATGACTTCAGCAACAATCTCAACAACCAGAACCAGAGAACCCAGCAAGTTCCGAGTTTGCAGCCTGCTGCTGCTCACCATCGCTTGGAACTTTATTCATTATATTGCTTCCCACTCTCTGACTCCATGCCAAACTTCAGCGCGCTTAGGGTCAGAGCTTGCTGAGAGTGTGCCGCCTGCTACATTGTGTGTGCTGTACTGGGATCAAAGCATTCTTTCTCTGTCCTCATCTACCTCTTCTCCCTACTGCTTGTCTGCCTTCTCCTGCAGGGGGTCAGACTGGCCACATTGGCCCGGCTCAGTGCATAGCTCTTTCATACAAAGTTTTCTTTGTTAATCAGGAGGAGTAAATGCAAATCCTTCTATGTACAATGAACTGCTTTGAGAAGAAGGTGTGACAGTGATATAATGACCTGGAGAATTTTGAGACAAGGAGGATAACATATCTTGGCTTTCTTTTTCAGAGACTAGTAGTTGAGGGGTATGTGTGTGTGTGTGTGCGCGCACGCGTGTTTGCGCATGTGCACGTGCTCATACTCCTCTTGTGGAAGACACTGTCACTCTGCATTAGAGTGCCTGCATTTTCTCTCTTTTCATGCTCATGTCCAAATCCTCCTTTATATTTGGGTGTCAGTGCAAGAGGGTGCAGTTGCTGTCGAACCTGCGGGATGAGTACGCTGTGTGCCTTTCGCTGGTCCATGAGGGCTCATACCTAACCTTGGTGGGTCACTCGCACAGTCCCTGGCCAGGGTCCAGAGTGGGACAAGGGTCTACCTTCTCGTTGCTAGTCATGAAGCCAGACTGAACTGAAACCTAAGCACGCCCCTTTGGTGGTGTTTCTCTGCACTCTTCTAGTAAACGCACAGTGGCTGTTCCTTCTTTAACATTACTTCTCCTTGCTGCTCGCACCAGTCAGGGGAACATTTTGTAATCTCTTCGCTGAGGTACAGGTAAGGGAGGAGGTGGTCTGTGGACTAACCCAGCAATCTTTGGGTGTGGATTACCTCCCAAGACCTCCTTGACTGACATACTAAGTAGTTATTAAATGTTAGAGAGGGAGTCACACAAAATGAAGAGGCTTGTGTTGTGTTTTTCTCACTGTCTTTTGTTAGCACAGCAGAATCAAGAAGATGGTCGCTTTATCTGACCCCTCTCCACGGGAATAGTAACTATAATGGGTTTAATTAACTATGTGGTATTGACGTAATTAGTTATCCCAGTGATTATATTTCTTTAATAAAAGCACTTCATTTGAGATGCACTGGTGTTCGGTAGTGGCCCAGCCCCACACCTATATTTCATAACTGTCTAGACATCGGGCCGTGTGCATATTTCACCAACAGCCCTTGAGAGAGGTTATCTTGCATGGCTTAAGGTAATTGGGAACTAATGATTTTGCTCCCTGGTTTCAGACTTGGTAGCGGCAGAGAGCTGAGAAGCCCTGGGGGAGGGGTGGCCGCTCATTTTGCGTAAACTGAAAGGGAGGGGGAAGGGCGGTGTTTTGGAAACCATATGCTCTTAGGAACTGTTTCTCTTTAAGCTAGCAATCAGAGAGACAGTAACACCAGAGGGAACTGGGAGTGTGTAATCTACGGTGGACTGCATAAGTACATTTAAATAAATGTACACGGTGTATAGAGACATATGTTCATGTTACCAGGAGTCCTGGCTGTTCACGTATCTATTAACAAACACGCAGTCCATTTCACTATTAAAAGTGGATCACGGCTTCAATTTGGTCAGCAGGTGACTGGCAATGTCCCTCTCACACGGCTCAGTAGACAATGAAGTCACCCTTGCGTGGGGAAAAAAAAAAAAAAACAGGACACATATGAAAGAAGAAACCTAAAATGTGAAAATTACCATATGAAAATGTCAATAATAATATCATGAGAAGCCCCAAAGAAGGAGAGGACAAAAGCAAGAACCGTTTTTCTGGCTGTGCCAAGGGACATCCACAGCGACCAGGGTGCCCGGACCCCGTTAGTGAGTTTCTTCACCCTTCCAACTTGGGTAATGGTCGAGCAGGCGGGGGGAGGGCTGGGGTGGGAACAGCACGGTGTGGAGAGCTCCAGGGAGGTTAGCGAGCCCGCTGCCATGCAGGCTGCTGGGAAATGGTCGCTTCTGCAGACAATCTCTTTTACAGGTAGAAGTGCGAGTCCTTTCCCAGTCTGCTTGATTCAACTCTCCTTCTTCCTTCAAAGCGAGCTTTCCCCTGTCACCTCTTCCTGCGGCTCTTTATCCTGCGGTACTGGGGACTGTGCAGCCTCCCGGCCGCCGCTCTCGGGTTTTCTGCCTGTCTGGAGACCCAGGGAAACCACTGCAGGCATTTGACTGCTTCCTGCAGCACAGGAAGGAGCACCGTGGGTCATCGTCTCAGCTAAACCCCTTAGCAAGGCACCACTGAAAAACCGAACAAATGGCCAAGAAGTGCCTCTGCGGAGGAACCTGCCAGCAAGACGTGTTCCTTTGCCACGAGGGATGCTTCGGCAAAAGCCTCCATCCCTCATTAAATCAATAAAATCAAGTGTCCTTTATTTTAATCCTCTGCACTGTAATCCAGTAGCAAGGAGAGGGGCCCAGGCTTTTCATCTCATTGTTTCAAAACAGATCGTTGGGTTGGAATTGACAAAAGGTTCATTCCTTTACCTTTGTGGAAATGTCAGTAAAAAGGCAGGTGCTGGGCATTTGGACTCTTGTGCTCAGTACAAGAGAAAAAGGAACGTGGGGGGTGGGGTGGGGAGTGGGGGAGGGATCTGTGACAGACTAACTGCATGTACTGAAGCTTTATAAGACATTTTGTTTAGCTTGATATTGTGCCGCAGTGAGGAGAGAGGTGGAATCTATTGTGTGCCAGCTGCATGAATCAGTGGATTGAAGTCTAACAGCCTCAGATCCTCTTTTATACAGTAGAGGGGAGATTAAAGCAGGGAGCTCATATGTCACAAAATAGAGGTACAATGCAGTTCTGGCTTGCTTAGTGCACTCAGCCAGCATTTGATCCAAATTTAGCCAAAGGGAACGAACGGGTGCTGCCATCAGCCAGGAAGGTGACAAATGTTGGGCTGCAATATCCCAAATTCCTTTTCTGCTTCCAAAATGTCATCTCTCCTTTGTCAGCTCCATTATGAGTGAATCTATGTATAGTCACAGACCAACTGGAAACAAACAGAAACACCCGAACCCTAGCTAAATTATTCTACACCTGCCGCTTCCTAAGCTGTGTAATTGATACAGAACACAGGGAAGTTTTGTATCCAGGACTTACAACCTCATTTATTTAACGAGTACTTGCTGAGTGCTATAGTAAGTACATTCTAGAAGCTGAAAGGGATAAACAAGGAATCTAACACATACTCTCCCCCTCCCTAAAAGCCTGCAGACTCATTAAGGAGATAAGAGAGAGAGACAGACAGACAGACCTACACACACACTCTCAGGAACAAAGGCAATGAGGCATTTTGTTGAATGACTAAAGATGGAAGCCTAAGTAAGTGCTATAGGAATCAGAAAAAGTGAACTCTGAGCTAGTTTTCTTTGAAACAGGATAGGGAGTGTTTGGAGTACTGAGCACTTTTAGGAATCTTAAATGAGCTGTATCAAATAACAGAGTGTAGCAGTTTTATCATCTTTGTTTAATAGGCAAAGAAACTGAAACTCAAAGAGAGGAGTTAACTTGCCTAGAGTTGTGCAGTTTATAAGAGGCAGAGCAGGCATTGAAATTGCCAGGGGATTTCTCTTATCCAAGTCTGCAACCTGCATGGCCCTGGGCCGGGGGTGGGGGGGCGGAGGAGCCTTGGAAGGAGCAGCCAACCTGCATCTCTCCCCTTCTCTCTTCCTGAGTTCTCCATCTGCCCTCACAGAATCGTCTGGGTCTTACTGGCTGCTGTTTTCTCTGGATTATCCGTCCCTTTCTGTGTAGATTTCCCTCCCTGTGCAGACTCCATGGTCAAATCTATAATACAATTTTATTTCTAGAAGAGATCTTACCAGCAGCTTGTCTAAGGTCAAGCAGGTTAGTAGCTGTAGATGGGAGACTACAGTTGGTATTTAGAGGCCCAGCCCGGTGTTCTTTCCAGCAGTATCCACAGCCTTTCTCACTTCACATCGATCTTCACCATTGATTCCTCAAATCTCCCAAGCTTCTGTGTTCGCCACACCTCTCGCATCCGCACTGGGTGCATTTCTCTTTTGCTTTATTGGGGGCAACTTTGGGGAAGAAGGGGAACTATGCAGGCCTGACCATCTGCACTGTCAGGGACTCCAGTTACAACCAGGGGTCCCATCTGCTCCTGGGCTGTGCTAGTCTTTTCTCTGAGCCTCCCAGGAGCCATTCCAGGCATTTTCTCTTTTCAAGCCCTCAATGCAAGTGGTAAATGAGCTCATCTTCTATCTTAATGAGAACATTGACATCATCTGACATGTGATACCTCATTTTCACCTCAATAATAACTTCCACTCCCTTCTCTGCACTCCATGGTGCCCAGCCCAATACCAGAAGAACTCTTTCCTGCCTGTCCTACTCCAAACGGTAAATCACGGAGGGTTGGCTTTGGGGCCTGTGTCCTCCTTGGCCTTCAAGATTGTCCCCATTTTGTCTCAAAATCTGTACTCAGAGAAGAACCTAATAAACAGAAAGTTGTGAAAAAATCTTACAAAGGCATGATATGCTGCTCTTTATTCACTATAGGAGCTTTTAATTATTTGTTATAACAGGAGAAAGAGTCCACAAGGCAAAGAAATGTATTTATGATCGTGGGATATCAGACACCCTTGAAAATGACTAAGGTATTTGGGAGTAGCACCTTCAGCCTGCCCTAGTGATCAGCACGCAACGGAATCTTTGACTTAAGAGCCTCCGCCATTCGTTTCAGCTCAGGACACCCTGTGTTCTTTGGACGATCTGGCCCCTTCACTGCTCTTCCCAGCCTTACTTCCTCATTCTGCATGAGTACCTTTCCTTGGCCCTCGCTTCAGAGAGGCACACGTTCTTGCAACGTGATCATCTGTTTTCTGACTCTGGTGCGTATACTCTAACAATTCTATCTGCTCTCTTTTACTGCCCACAATTTCAAATACATACTCTACTTGCCTCCATTTCTCAATGCCTGCTCATTCCTTAAAAGTTTGATGAACTTCTAATGGAGAAAACTTGTGGTAATTTACCAAATCCTTATTCTTCTCGATGTCTTTTTAAAATTCAATTCTTCTAAAAGTCGCTTCTTGCAGAATAATTATTCTTAATCTGTCAAAACCTCCACACTTTTTAAAAACAAATGCTTGTAACTGTGTCCTGTCATGCTAAAACGAAATGTATTAGAGTGTAATTTTTCTACTCACATAATTTTAATAACATAATGCCTTCCCTATATATGAGAAATTAAAATAATTTACAATAAGCATCAATCACTATATAAAATCACTATTAATACAATTGATATAAATGCAGGTTGATAGAAATGTGATCCAAATATCATAAGCAGCATGCCTTTCAACAATGTGGATTTTGGAACTGATAAAAAAAAGGTCTGGTAAAGATTCAAATCAAAAGAACTACAGAGTAATGGCATTTCTGGAAAATGCAATGTATTTTAAACATTGCTAAAATCTGTGTTTTTATGAAATAAGCTAGGTCGTAGACTAAAATGACTTCAAATGGATTTGTTTACTCATGTGAATGGCCATGAGCATTCAACAGATTGCTTGATGCAAGACAATTCTTCATCATGTGGGACTGTCTCATGTTGCAAGATGTCTGGCATCCCCTCCCACTCCCAACAAACACAATGTAAAAACATCCTCCAGCACTGCCAGCCAAAAATTTCGAAAAACCCCAGTCGTGGGTGGCATGGCACCTATTAAAAACCATCGTTTTATGTTATTGTATCTTTAGCTCAAGTGGCTTTTCTCGCGGCATTCCTGCGTTTCTGATCCACCATTTCCTCTAGGCAGGCTGCTGTCCCCCTTTTCCTAGGCACATTTTACTCTGGACATTTCCCCAGGCACAGTCTTTGGCCATCTATTACTCTGTCTCTCAGCTTTATTGATGCGTAAGGTATATACAATGCAGTTTATCAATTTTAAGTGCACAGGGAATACTTCAGTGAATACAGCCATGTGGCCCTCACCACAAACCATGAGAATGAGTAGTCCCAGCACTCCAGAAAGTTCTCTCTGTCTCTATACATCAATCTCCTCCCTACAAATCCAGCCCCTTACACTGATCAGCTTTCTGGGGTAGTTTCACTTGTTACAGAGTTTCATTAAAGGGTCTATAGAGCATTTAGTGTTTCAAGCCTGACGCCTTTAATTTAGCGCAAGGGTTTAGATATTCATCTGTGTTGTGAATGTAGCAGTAATTAGTTTGGGGGGGGTATAATTTATTGATGAGGAGTATTCCATTATATAGTTTAGTGCGCTTGTTTACACATTCACTTCTCGAAGAGCATTATTGTATTTACAGTTTGGCTTGCCATGAATAAAGCTGTTCTTAACAGCTAAGAAATATATCTTCATTTATCTTAACTACCTAGGAGAGGTATTGTTGATATGTATGATAAGTACAGTTTATAGTCAAAACAATAAGAAATGACAGATATTTTTCAAAGTGGATAAATTGTTTTGCCCTCACCTTGACAATGTTTTAGCTACTCTGGATCATCACCAACTCTTGATATTATTGGTTTTTAAAAAAATATTTTAACCATTCTAGTATTTTTGTAGTGGTATCTCATAGTAGTTTAATTTGTGTTTTTCTGATGGTTACTAATGGTAATCATTTGTTCATGTAGTTAGTTTTAATTTGTGTAATATTTTTGGAGAAATATGTGTCCCAATTTTGTCCATTCTGTAATTACATTATTAACATATTCTGAGTTATAGTTTTTTATTTACACTTTAGTCATTTAGGAGACATATATGTTCACGTTTTAGAAGTATTTTCACCTAGTCTGTGTCTTTTCTTAGTGATATCATAAAGGAGGTAAATTTTTCCCATTTTTAAAATTTAAGGTAAACAAATTTTATGTAATTCATATACACAGATTTAGGAACATAGTGATATTTCTCACCTTACTCTCCCCCCCCCCCCAAATGCTCCCACCTTTCCTCCTCCCTCCTTATTCCCTCTCTTAATTTTTACAATGATCTACTTTCACTTTACTTTATACTATTAACCCTACACTAACTAAAGAGTTCAAGAAATAATAATAAGAAAAAGAAAACTATTCCTCAACAGTAGAGACAAAGGCTGTAAACAATTTTTTTATTGATGAAATTCTGTTTATCAGTTTGTTTTCTTTCTATGCCTCTTGCTCTTTGTGTCATATATGGAATTTGTATGTATTCCAAGGTCACAAATATTTTCTTCCATAGTTTTTTGTTTTTGTTTTTCCTTCTAGGAGCATTTTATAGTTCCCACACTTACATCTAAGTTTATGGTCTCTTTTGTGTTGATTTCTATATATGACGTGGGTTAAAGATTGAAGAGTGTGTGTGTGTGTGCGTGTGAGTGTGTATGAGTAGCCAACTGTTACAGCACCATCTGTTATAGAAATTCTTGCTTCCCTCATTGAATTACCTTAGCACTTTTGTGAAAAATCAATTGACTGTGTAAGTATGGGTCTATTTCTGTATTCTTTTCAGTTTCACTGATCTATGTGTCTATCATTAGGCTAATACCACACCCTCTTGTTTCTTGTAGCTTTGTAGTAAAACTTGAAATCAGATAGTGTGAGTCTTCCAACTCTGCTCTTCTGTATAAATTTGAGAATTGACATGCCAGCTTCTACAAAATAGCCGGCACCGATTCAACAGAACAGGTTGTTTTTAATCCGTGAACATACTATAGCTCTGCATTTATTTAGACATTTTAAATTTTCTCCCAGGGATTGTTAAGTTTCAGCATACAGGTCTTGCATCTCGTTTTGTAAAGTATTCATGATGTACTTTAAAAAATTTCAATTTCAAATTGCAAGTTGTTGGTACATAGAAATGCAGTTGGTTTTTGTATATTGATTTTTGTATTGCACAACCTTAATAACTTAAACTATTAGTTATAGGAACTTTTGAAAAAAATATATTCATTAGATTTTCTGTAAAGGCAGTCATATCCCTTGTGTACATAAATAGCCTTGTATCTTTCCAATCAGTAGGTCTTTCATTTCATTTTCTTACTTAGTTGCATTGGTTGAGACTTCTAATACTTAACGTTGAAGAGATAAAATAGCAAACTTTGTCCTGGTAATGGGAAGAAAGCATTTCTTTCCCCTATTGCAAATATTTTTTTATAGATGCCATTTAGTAGGTTGAGTAATGGTTTACAGGTGGTTTTAAAATCATGAATGGTTGGGGCTGGCATTGTGGCATAGTGGGTAAAGCTGCCACCGGTGACTCCAGCATCCCATATGGGTACAGATTCCACTCCTAAGTGCTCCACTTCTGATCTGGCTCTCTGCTAGTGTGCCTGGGAAAGCAGCGGGAGATGGCCCAAATCTGTGGGCCCCTGCACCCATGTGGGAGACCTGGAAGAAGCTTCTGGCTCCTGGTTCCATCTTGACCATTGAGGCCATTTGGGGAGCAAACCAAAAAAATCATGAATGGTTGTTGAATTTTGGCAAATACTTTTTCTGCCTCGATTGAGATAATTACGTAGTTTATTGATTCTGTATGTATTTTGCTAAAATTTTATTAAAGATTTTTTTACCACATTCATTAGAATGATTGGATTAATGTTTTCATTTTTTAACAATTTAGGGTATTGGTATCAGAATACTACTGGCCACAAGAAGTGAAATCTTGAAGTGAAACTTGGAAGATTTTGTACAGAATTCATATGAATTCTTTATTAATTATTTGGTAACATTAAATACTTAAAACACCTGAGTCCAGTGTTTTATATTTAAGAGGTTATGCACCAGGAATTCAATTTTTAAAAAATATATGGAGTGCTGTGTGAGTTATTGATGTTTTTTCTTTGCGTGAGTTCTGGAAGTTTGCATCTTTTACAAATCTTGTCCTCATCCAAATGTCAAATTGATTGCCATGAAATGGTTCATAATATTCTTTTAATACCATTTCTATCGTTGCTGGATCTTCAGTGATGTCTTTTCCTTCTTTTATGACAATGCTAATTTGTGTCTTACATTATTTTCTGATCCTCCTTGTTAGAGTTCTATTAGTTTTTTATTGATACTTTCAAAGAAGCAAAGCATCAATAAACCTAAATTAAATGAAAAACATAATGATCTCTAGTTCCATCACTGTGCTGCAAATGGTAGGATTTTATTCTTTTTATGGCTGAATAATAGACCATTGTGGCATATACTACATTTTCTTCATGCTTTCGTCCATTGATCGGGACTTCAGTTGATTCCATATCGTGGCTATCGTGAATAGTGCTGTAGTAAACATGGCAGTGCAGGTACCTCTTTCATGTGCTGATTTCATTTCCTTCAGGTATTTACTCAGAAATAGGATAGCTGGGCCATAGGGGAGGTCAATTTAAAATGTTTGAGGAAGCCTCTCCTGTTTTCCACTCCCACCTTCTGTATACTAGAGTTCCCTTTTCTCCACATCCTTTCCAATATTTGTAATTTTTTGTCTTTTGTCATTTGACAATAGCCAGCTGGAGTGAGATGATACCTCATTGTGGTTTTGATTTAAATTTCCCTGATGGTTGGTGATACTGGATATTTTTCTTACATATTTGTTGATCATTTATATTTTCTCTTTTCAAAAATGTCTGTTTAGATCCTTTGTCCATTTCTTAATTGAGTTGTTTATTTTTTATTTTTGGTGTTGACCTTTTCTGAGGACCTTATATACTCTTTATATTAATCCCTTCTCAGACACATAGTTTTAAAATATTTTTTCCCATTTTGTTGATTGTCTTTTCACTCTGTTGATTGTTTCATTTGCTGCACAGAAGCTTCCTAATTATATATAATCTCCTTTATTCATTTTTGTTTTGGTTTTCTGTGCTTTGGGGCTCTTAACGCAAGAGATCATTACCTAGATCAGTGTTTTACAGTGTTTCCCCTATGTTTTCTTCTGCTACTTTCATAGTTGAAGTTTTACATTTAGATCTTTCATCCATTTTGAGTTGATTTTTGTATAGTGTGGGAGGCAGGAGTCTTATTTCAAACTCCTACATGTGGATATATAGATTTCCCAGCACCAGTTATTAAGGATATTGTCTTTTTTCCAGGAAATACTTCTGGCAACTTTGTCAAAGACAAGTTGGCTGTAGATTCACGGGTTTATTTCTGGGATTTCTAGTCTATTCCATTGTTCTGTGTGTCTATTTTTATGTTAGCACTAAGATGTTTTGGTTACAGTAGTTCTGTAGTATGTCATGAAATCTGATAGTATGATATAGGTACTTACTACCATACATTTTTGTCTTCGAAATGCTATTGTTGTATCCCAAAAGTTTTGATATATTGCATTTCAGTTCTCATTAGCTTCAAGGAATTTTTAAATATCTCTTTTGATTTCATCAGAAGCATGTTGTTTAATGTCCATGTATTTGTATAATTTCTAGAGTCTTTTGTTGTTGACTTCCAGTTTTATTCTATTCTCATCAGAAAAGTTATATGATATAATTTTATTCATTGATATTTATTTATTGAATTTTTTGTGACTTGTTTTGTGGCCTAGTATATGCTTTATCCTAAACAATGTTCTATGTCCTAATGAAAAGAATGTGTATTGTTCAGCTGTGGGTGGAACATTCTGTAAATGTCCATTTCATCCATAGTGTGATTCAACTCTCATGTTTCTTTGTTGATTTTTGTCTGAATGATCTATCCATTGATGAAAGTGAAGTGTTAAAGACTCCTAATATATAGGTTATAACACTAGAACTTATATCTCACTTTAGGCATAGTAATATTTGCTTTATAAATTTGAATGCTCTGGCATTAGGAGCATATACATTTACAATGGTTATATCTTCTTGTTCAATATGGTTAATCTGTATTTTATAATTATATAATTATTCCATTTATATTCAAAGTTCTTATTAATAAGTAATAGCTTGATCCTTTTATTTTTTTCTTTAAAAATTTTGTTTTGAATATTCTTCTTTCCTTTTCTAGTGGATTTTATATGTTCATGTGTTTTCATGATGGAATTTATCTTTGTATATATACAGCATTGTTAAATATCATTTGTGAGGCTTGGTTGGGTGGTAGTTAATTACTTCAATTTTTCTCTAGTTTGGAAATTATTTGTCTTTACTTCATTTAGGAAAGATAGCTTTACAGGGTAAAGTATTCTGAGTTGGCAGTTATTTTTTATTCTTTCAGAACTTGGATTATATCATTCTAATCCTTTTTTTTAAAACTTTTATTTAATGAATATAAATTTCCAAAGTACAGCTTATGGATTACCATGGCTTCCCCCCCAATAACTTCCCTCCCACCCGCAACCCTCTCCTTTCCTGCTCTCTCTCCCCTTCCATTCACATCAAGATTCATTTTCAATTCTCTTTATATACAGAAGATCAGTTTAGTATATATTAAGTAAAAATTTCAACAGTTTTCCCCCACATAGCAACACAAAGTGAAAAATACTATTGGAGTACTAGTTATAGCATTAAATCACAATATACAGCACATTAAGGACAGAGATCCTACATGATATTTTTAAAAAATTGATTACTGATGACATAAACAAGAGTGTCAAATTGTTAAGTCAGCAACAGGAGTCACTGTGTACTTACATCCCATGTGGGATCTGTCCTTAATGTGTTGTCTAATGTGCAGTGATGCTATAACTACTACTGAAACAGTATTTTTACACTTTGTGTTTCTGTGTGGGTACAAACTGATGAAATCTTTACTAATTATATACTGAATTGATCTTCTGTATATAAAGATAATTGGAAATGAAAAAAAGCAAAAAACCTGGTTTTAAATTGGAAATGACATAGAAAATTAATTAATTTTTTATGGCCTTGGATAGAGGACATATCAGATATTAAACTGATAAGAACAGATACTACACTTGATCTTAGCCAAAAGGCCGAGAAGCGATCAGAAAATTAATTAATTTTTAAAAAAATATTATGTAGGATCTCTGTCTTTAATGTGTTGTACACTGTTATTTAATGCTATAACAAGTACTCCAACAGTGTTTTTTCACTTTGTGTTGCTATATGGGGGCAAACTGTTGAAATCTTTACCTAATATATACTAAACTAATCTTCTGTATATAAAGAGAATTGAAAATGAATCTTGATGTGAATGGAAGGGGAGAGAGGGCGGGAAAGGAGAGGGTTGTGGGTGGGAGGGAAGTTATGGGAGGGGGGGAGCCATTGTAACCCATAAGCTGTACTTTGGAAATTTATATTCATTAAATAAAAGTTTAATAAATGGAAAAAAACCAAAAAAATTGATTAATTTTCTATGCAATGTCCAATTTAAAACCAGGTTTGTTTTTTTTTTTTTCATTTTCAATTATCTTTATATACCAAAGATCGATTGAGTATATACTAAGTAAAGATTTCATCAGTTTGCACCCACACAGAAACACAAAGTGTAAAAATACTGTTTCAGTACTAGTTATAGCATTACTTCACATTGGATAACACATTAAGGACAGATCCCATATGAGACATAAGTACACAGTGACTCCTGTTGTTGACTTAACAATTTGACACTCTTGTTTATGGCATCAGTAATCTCCCTAGGCTCCCGTCATGAGTTGCCGAGGCTATGGAAGTCTTTAGGGTTAGCCAACTTTGATGTTATTCCGATAGGGTCATAGTCAAAGTGGAAGTTCTCTCCTCCCTTCAGAGAAAGGTACCTCCTTCTTTGATGGCCCCATTCTTTCCACTGGGATCTCACTCGCAGAGATCTTTCATTTAGGTGTGTTTTTTTTTTTTTTTTTTTTCCCAGAGTGTCTTGGCTTTCCATGCCTGAAATACTCTCATGGGCTCTTCAGCCAGATCCGAATGCCTTAAGGGCTGATTCTGAGGCCAGAGTGTTATTTAGGACAAATATCATATGTTCTCCCTGATCAGCGACAACTGAGCACCAAAGGGGAAATCTGTTGAAGTGAATTGGACACTATGAGAAACAGTGACTTGATCAGCTCTTGTCCTGACTGTTGATGTACAATGCAATACTTTATCCATTATAGTATTTTTTTTTGTTCTAGTACTATTGTTTGAACTCTAGTCCTTCTTGACCTGTAAGGTTTCTGTTGAAAAATTGGCTTTAAATCTAGTGAGGACCCCACAAAGGGATCTGGTACTTTTCTCTTGCAAATTTTAGATTATTTCTTTGTGTTGTATATTTGAGAGTTTGACTATAATTTGATTACATTCTCTTCTGGTCATATCTCTTTGGGATCTCATGGCAATTCCTGTACTTAGACATCGATATCATTCTCCAGATTTGGGAAATTTTCTGTTGTTACTTTATTGAATAGGTTTTCCAAACCATTGCTCTTATCTTCTCCATTGTAAACTCCCAAAACTCAATACTATTTCATTTAATGGCGTTCCAAAGATCTTAGAGCCTTTTTTTGTTCTTTCTCTTTTTGTTTTTGTTCTAAAATATTTCAAAATACCTGCCTTCATGTTCAGATATTCTGTCTCCTGCTTGATCTAGTTTGTTGTTGAGGATATCGACTGTGTTTTTTTTTCATTAAATTCATAATTTCTAATATTTCTGTTTGGTTCTTTTTTTAAGAACAGTCTTTGCTCAATTTCTATTCATATGTTGCAGTGATTTCTTAATTTCATTTAACTATATGTATTCTTGTGTATTTATTTAAGTATCCTTATAATTATTTATTTGAATTATTTATCAGATATTTCATCGATCTCTATTTTTGTATTCTGATATTAAAGCATTATTTTTCCTTTTGGGGTGCCCTATTGCCTTGATTTTTCATACTTGTATGCCAACATTGGCTTATGTATATCTGGGTGGGAGGTTGTTTCTCTTCCTTTTAAAGGATTTTGTTTTTTTTTTTAAAGGTTTTTATTTAATGAATACAAATTTTCATATGTATAGCTTTTAGGGATATAGTGTTTCTTCCCCCCATCCCTGCCCTCCCATCCCCACTCCCACCCCACCTCCCACTCCCATTCCATTTTCCATTAAGATTCATTTTTAATTGACTTTATATACAGAAGACCAACTCTATACTTAAAAGTAGAGATTTCAACTATTTGCACCCACACAGACATACAAAGTAGAAAGCAGAGTTTGAAGACAAGTTTTACCATTAATTCTCATAGTATAACTCATTAAGGACAGAGGTCCAGCATGGGGAGCAAGTGCACAGTGACTCCTGTTGTTTATTTAACAACTGACACTCTTATTTATGATGTCAGTGATCACCTGAGGCTCTTGTCATGAGCTGCCAATGCTATGGAAGCCTGATGAGTTCACAAACTCCATCGGTTTTTAGATGGCCAAATGCAAAATGGATGTTCTCTCCTCCCTTCAGAGGAAAGTATATCCTTCTTTGATGGCCCCTTCTTTCCACTGGGGTCTTACTCACAGAGATCCTTCGTGCAGAACTGTTTTTGCCACTATGTCTTGGCTTTACATGCCTGAAATGCTCCCATGGTATTTTCAGTCAGGCTTTAGGGGGTGGTTCTGAGGTCAGAGTGCTGATTAGGTTGCTTATTGTTCAACATGCTTCCCATGTTGGAACTTTCCTTAAAGGGTTGTTTTTAAGAATTGAAGTTGTTTTCCTAAAGATGTGTCTTTGGGTGTCAATTTGGTGTGTTATTTTGGCTTTAGTTCCAATTGAACACCAAAGTGTATTCTCTGTATACTTTCTTTGGCTTCAGTCAATGGTAGCAGTAATTGGTGGTGGGGGGACAGTCTATGATGCTACTGAGGCCCAGTGGAGTTGCTTAGATTCCTATTGTGCAGTCTCTCGTCTGTGTCCTGGGGAAGGGTGTAGAGTCAAGAGCTGTTCTGGGGCCAGAAACAGACCCCTATGGCTCTGGGAGTGCTAGGTACATGGGCTCTCAGTTACTACCCATGTTTGGAACTAGACTGGCTAGAGTAGAACTCGCATTGTGGAAAGGCTGGGCTGGATCCTCAGAGTAGCTGGATTCATGAACCTCCATCTGTTTCCTGACTCTATATCCCCCAAAGCAGTGTTGGCACTGGACCAGGAAGGCATACTCCCCAGTCACTGCCTGAGGGAAGTGCTGGAACAGAGTCATGCTGGCTCTGTGGAATGTAGGATCCACAACCCCTAGTCTGCTGTCTGTACCTTGAGTGGGAAGGGCCAGTGCCTTGGCAGGGCTGAAGACAAGTCACTGTCTCCATGGGCCCTTCATAGTAGAATCAGTGCTTGCATTAGAAGCAGACTGAATGTGCATAGGACAAAGTGTGCACCGAGTAGCAATTAAGCAAACTCCTAGTATGTGCACAGTCCTGAGCATGTGTGCAGTTCTGAGCACTGGTGGGTAGACCATGTGGAATCAGGGCACAGGTTCCAACAGTAATCAGCAATGTCCCCATGTGGCCAGGGTAGGAAAAAGGGTGGAGCAGAGAGGGGTCACTAAGTCGAGGGTGGGTGCCTTGTGCTGTTGTCAGGAAGCTGCTTGAGATGGCTGTATCCCATCTTGGGCTTCCTGGAGTTGAGTCCTGGCTCTGCTTCTGAGTCTAGCTTCCTGCTAAAGGCACACCCTGGAAGGCTTCAGGTGATGCCTGAAGTCATTGGGTCCTTGCCATCCCACAGAAGACTTGGATTTGGATTTGGGTTTTGGCACCTGGCTTCTGCCTGGCCCAGCCCCAGCTGTTGCCAGCATTTGGAGAGTGAATGATCACATGGAAATCTTTGTTTCTTTCTCTCTCTCTGTCTCTGTTTCTGTCTCTTCTCCACCTTTCAAATAAATAGGAATATACAAATAAAAGTTTTAAAAATCCTAATCTGTTAATTTTATTATCTATATTACTTTTTATATATTTCTGTTGACTTTATTTTTTCCTAGTTTTGAGTCATATTTTTCCAGCCTTTCTTTTAGGTTTGATAATTTATGATTTGAGACTAAAACATTGTGAATCTTATGTTGATGAATGCTTCATGATTTTTGGTTTGTTTTACATTTGCCCTGGTGCACATTTGCTTGGAATAAATTAGATAGTTTTCAGGCTTTCTTTTAAATTTTCCGAGAGGTGGATGTGACAGCTTTCCGTTTAAGGGCAATATTGTTCCAGCCCTAAGAAGACATCCTTCCAAGAACTCTACCCATTGTCCCGTGTCGCTCTCTTTGAGGAATGTGAGCTTGAGTGATTCGCAGTTTTAGCGAGCTGTCTGTGGTGTTAACCCTGGGGTTTTCCAGTAGTTTTTTCTTCAGTCCTGGACAGTTTCTGTGATGCATGTGCAGATCAGTACTTCGACTTTAAGATTTCCTAACTGAATATCCTTTTTCAGTTTTCTGGAATATTCTCTGCATTCCTCTTCTGTGATATTCTGCCCAAGAAACCTCAACCACTTTGGCCTATCTGAACCTCAGGTGGTGATGTGGAAGCAATTCTAGAACTAACTTTGTATGTTTCCTTTTTGGGATGGGAATCATAATCTTAAAATGTGTGTTGTTGACTGTGTAAAAATTCTTGTTTTGACGCAGCTGTTGGGTGTAGTAGTTGAATTGTCTCTTGTAGTACCTGCTTCCCATATCAGAGCTCCTGACTTGAGTCACTGCTACTCTGCTTCGAATCCAGCTTCTTGCTAATGCGCATCCTGGAGGCAGCAGATGAATTGCCCACCTACATGGGAGACCTGGATTGGATTTTAGCTCCTGGCTTGGACTTGGCTCAGACCTAGCATTTTCAGGCATATGGGCAGAGAACCAGCTAATAGAAGATCTCTCTCTGCAACTCTATCCTTCTCTCTGTCGCTCTGTATTTTAAATAAAGCAAAATTAAGTAAGTAAATTTTAAAATAAATAAATAAAAATCCTTGCTTCGTATTTTTAGTTGTGTAGAATAGGATGGTAAATCTGGTACCTGTTAATCCATCATAGTCAGAAACAGAGTTTTTGACTGTCTTTGAGGGACTCATCAATCCACACAAATATAATATTTACATTTATAAAGCTATCTCTCAAAGATGAAACTCAATCTATAACCTGTCACTCAGGCATGCAGCCAGAGTTTCAACACTAGATTCATCAATTCCACATGAATTTCTTTCTTTTTTTTAAAAAAAATCAACATTGACATTTCTACTACCTATCTTTGTCCCAGTCCAACACTCTTTCCTTTTTTCTAGGATCTGCCAAAGGCATTATTATATTTTACCAAGTATTCAGGCTTTCAGCTTTCTAGTTATTTTTAAATCTTTACATTTCTTCTCTGCTCATGTATGATATGCTAAAAGGTTTTGCAAATTTTAAAAAAATATATTCACACCTGCCTTACTCTCCCACTATCCAATGCCAATACTGCATTCCAGCCCTTTCTTATCGCACGTCTTTATATGTATTTTGTAACTGGATTTCTACTCTAGTTTTTGCCCTCACCGATTTGTTTTGCATTAAATAGCATTCATTGCCTACATAGGTTTACAAAAGAGAGAGCAAAAATCTTAAATTGGTATATTTGATATTAATGCAACTCTAACCAACATTTCATAACTTAATGTTCTACTCCTAGACAGCATAATTCCCAAATACTCTAGTACAGTTCATGGTTTCCTCTCATTGTCTGTGAACATACTTGTATGGTGCTAATTATGCTCACTAGGTTTTCCTGAGGTACTGCTTTGAGTTCTCACCTTCATTTTTCTCTGCCTTTCTTAATTGTACCTACTTCTGTCAATTTCAGCTTATATTCCATTGATGATAGAAAGACTCCTTCTGCAAGGCTCAGATTGACTTTTTTTCTTTGCTTCTCAAGTGAATATTACAATAAGTAAATTGTATTACAATTTATAATATCAGCCATTGATTTGGTGTGATCTTCCAGATATTGCCAGTCATCCATGCTGTTATCTGAAAGTATATACAGTAGGTGGGGGGCCAAGCTCTGACCCCCAGCTCCTAGCCTTGAATTAACATTAGTTCTCTACTTATCCTGAATTGCTTTTCCCTCTGATTCTTCATAGGGCTCTTTATTTATTGTGGAGGTGAGTCAATCACATTGAGAAAAAGGGAAGAAAAAAGGAACTTTCACCTCCTCCTAATAAGAAAGTAATACAACTTAGAGTTCCAGACCTTTCCAAGGACAAGCGTGTGTGTGCCTGTTGTTCAGCCCTTTCTTCTTGGAAGATGTATAGACAGTGATGAAGTGAAAACGGGCTTGTCAAGGTTCAAATCTTGGTTCTGAAGCTTGTGAAATATTTGATTCAGGCATTTTGGTTTTTGGCTTCTTTATGTGTGAGATGGAGATAATATTAATCCCTACTTCACAATGTTGTTGTGAGCCTTAAATGAGATAATCTCTATGTTAAGTGGGCTGACAAAAGGAAAATATTGTGTTTTGGTAACGTTTTCAATCTGTTCTTATTTGGCAAAATGAAAAATTTTTGACAGAGATGGAGAGAGCTTGGTTCTGTTGCTTCAGAATGGGATACAGTTCTGGCCAACATTCAGTGTTTTTGACTCCAGAAAACAACAGCTGGTTAAGCATCAGAAATTCAACTGTTGAATCGGAGCTGGTTTGCACAGCGTATATGCTCTTCATTCAGCTTACCCCTCTGCTTTTAGTTTCCCACTTACTGTCCTATAACTTCTCTTGGGCTGATCCTGTCACGTGTCCAGGTCCACAAGCTCCAGCAAGTTTGAAGTCCCCAAGATGACTCTCTCACACACACCCAGGTCTGGAGGGAGGAAGATATGGAGGAAGAGAGAGACACACAGAGAGAGAAAGAGTCATAAATTGTTCTGAAGCTTACTAATTGATATATAGACAATTGATTTGAACAAAGAAGAAATAAAGCAAAATTTAGTCAAACCAATTATTAGGCATGTGGAAAAATTCTCTCAGGACACTTTTCTTAATCCCCCTTTCTAACTACATTTAAACAAACATGTTTGCATAAATGTAGTACTCATCTGCTTATCTACCTATCATCTCCAGACTGCCTTCTGACTGTTTCGTGTGTATCATAATGTACTATAACGAAAATGTGTATTCAGCTAAGCATTTGACCACTGATCCCTTATCAGGGCCTTGACCACATAATTATAATTCTAATCAGGAGCACTTTAGGAGGAAGCCATTTCCATCAAGAACTTAAAATTTTAGAGATGCATAAAACTTACCTGAAAAGACATCTAGGTCAGATTTCATCACTTCTAATTTCCATGTTCTCATCTCACCTTGTTCCATCAAACCATCATCAAGCAATACTGATTATCAATTCCCCATGCCTACAGCTGTATTAGGGTTTTGATAACATAAATTAATTGGTTATGGTTTCAGTCATTTGGAAATTTTCTGAAAGGTATTGCTTCTCATTGCTGTTTATATTTTAATGTTACACCATGCTCAATGTTAAATCATGGTGAAATCCCATTTAATCATAGTTTTATTTATATTTATTTAGTGTACAGATAAAATTTAGAGCATATTTCTGTAAACCCACAGCCTTTTAATCAGTCAGGGACATACAACTTGAAGACTACTGACTGCTCACAGATCCTCTAGTGTGTAGAAGTTGATCAAAAGATGAATTGGAAGTAATGTTTATCAAAGAATAGTGTGCCAAATTTGAAACTGATAATTAAAAAATCAAATAAATAAATCAGTGTGGATTTAAAGATATATGAAAAACTTTTTCCCACCTTTTTGGTGTGTGTGTGTGTGCGTGCGTGCGTGTATTTTGTTAGTAGGAGAAAATGGGAGGATATACAGATAGTGTGCTTGGGATTAATGCAGTAACACAATCTCTACTGGTCATTATTATATGCAAATCACTGTCTTTTTGTAAGCATTATTAATTTATCATGAAGACTTAGGAATTAGGCATTATCAGTTCCTCTATGGTTTAGACATGTAATGAAGGCCTAGAGAACTGAAGGAAATGGCAGAGCAAAGGTTCCCATGCAGTTTTGCCCAATACTGAAACCTGAACATGGAATTGCATTGTGTATAGCAACATCACCTTTTCCAATGGAGCAGCAGCAGGTCAGGAGCCACAGTGCTAAGAGAAAGGATAGACATTAATATCTTGTATCCCTAAGGTACATTAGAGCGTATATGGCATATTCACATTTTTAATCACCTTCAAACCTTCATTATTCCTGTTGTTATTATCATCATATTCATTTTATAAATGAGGAAGTTGAGAATCAGGGGTGCTAAATTTGCAATTCCCAAATTTGCAGACCTGCTCTCATAGACCCAAGATGAAACTCAGGCATCTAACTCAAGGTCCTGTTACTGTTTCTACCACATTTCATTACTTCTGAATATAAACATAATGATTATCAAAATCAAGCACAGGTGTGCCTATGTGTGATCGTTATAAATTGAAATTGTCATTATTAGTTTATCTTTTGTAAATAAAAAAGACCAAAAGACAGTGCTGGTAGACTTTGAACTACTTAACACCTAAAATGTTCTATGACAAGGTAAAACATTCTCTGAGTTATGAAAACAAATTATTTATATACAACAGCTCAGGCATAGGGAATACCAGCCCCTGGGTCCTGGGCTGGCCAGGATGTACTGATAGGAAAATTAAAACGGGGAGAGATAATGTTTAAAGAAAAATGTCACAGAAGCGCCTTTGACCTGCAATCCACAAGAGTTGGGAGGAAAATAGATGTGAAAAGCAAACTGTCAGATTTCCCCAGGTGTAGGATTAGACTGTGACAATTTTAACCAGAGGTGGACTAGATGTTTTTTTTTTTTTCTGTATTGTTATTTATGAGGCACAAGAAATAACTTTCCCTTCCAGAATTACCTTTGCAACTTACGTGACTTCTGTCCTCATGATGAAACTTAGTTTTCATGGAATAGAGGCATTATCTCCATGAAACTCCATTCAAGGAGCCCCTTTCCCCCACAGAAATCCATGCTGTTTTTTTACTAACAATTAGAAAGGAAGAAGAACACATAGGGCTGTTGTAGAGCAATTAGAGAGAAAATCCAGAGAGCTATGACCCTGTACAGGGGACCTGGATCTGATTTTCATGTCAGGAAATTCCCATTCATTCGCTTAGTCAGTCAACAAACACTCAGTGAGGGAATGTCATGTATAAGATGCTGTCCTAGGTGCTGAGACACAGCAGCACTAGCTATGCCTTTGGGTTCTCACAGCCAGTGATAACAGTAGGGCTGAGGCATGTGGGTTTCTCTTCCCTCACTATAGTTTTCTGAAAGGATGCCGATGCCTAGAAGATATACAGAGTATTTTATATCAGATCTTTTTTGCCTAGAAAGAGAAGCAATGAGCAAAGTGAACTTGGAGAGAAGAAATATGTTCTGATGCCGGCTTTTTGTAAATTTTTCCTCCCCATATTTCTGGGTGAAGAAGAGGCTCCAGGAGGGGGAAACAGCAAATAGTAATACAGTAGACTCAAAAACATTAGAGCATAGGATATGTTTGAGCAAAGTTGTAGGTCTGGAAGATGATTTGGACCACATGCTATTTACGAAGAGAGAGATTAATCCAAAACTAAGGCAGGATCGAAAGGCAGAGAAGGTCTGGGAGTGAAGTACAAGGCAAAGGGCAGTATATGGTGCCTTGGGTAGGATGAACCAGGGACTATGATCCCAAACAGGGAGATTCTCCTCTTCTTCCAGCAGAGAGGGTCAGACTGTGGTTGAATTCATGGTGGGGTGGAGAGGACTAGAAAAGTATAAGATACTGCATATTTGGGGAAAGATTGCAGAAAACCATATTAAATGACAGCTGATATCTTTTTCTTTTACATTGCTGTTTCCAAATGTTTTGTGGAGGCTATGCCTGGAGTTATACCAAATGGTATACTCTAGAATATTATCTCAGGAGCTGGCAAGGGTGCAAAGCCAACCAATGTGAGAGGATGCTTCTTCCTGGGAGGTCTTGAAGGTAATTCAGGTTCCTGTTACGCCAAGATTATCTCTAACTTAAGATTTGCACAGGGGACAAAATGTCTTCTGCTAGCAGGATTGATTACACCATGAGAATTGCACCCTGGAGAGATATCTCTTGTGCATTTATGTTGGTTAAGGAGATAGGCAAAGACATAACACAGAGAGTCAGAAGGGTGAAATGCAGACTCCTTAAATTTTGAGGATAGAATTGTATAGATTTATAAAGAGTCTTTTGTGTAATAAATGCAGCCTGGATCATTAGTTCTCAAAATGTGGGCTGGAGACTACTGGGGATCTTTTCTATGGTCACTGTGGAAATTTGATGGCTATTGTGACAGTGTTTGGAAGTGGGACCTTTGAGAGGTGACTGAGCTGAGAAGGCTCTTCTCTCATGAAGGGATTAATGGTATTAACATGGAGGTGGGTTTGGTATGGTGCGAATGAGTTTATTATAGCAAGGCAAGCTTGGCATCCCATTTTTTTTCTGTCTGTCTCTCTTTCTCTCTCTCTGCTCCTGTACCTACCCTCTTGCCTTCCATCAAGGGATGATACAGCCTGAAGGCCCTCACCAGATGCCCACATCTTAACACTGGATTTTCTCTCTTTTAGAACTGTGAGTCAAGATGTTTCCGTTCATTAGAAATTAGCCAATCTGTTAAAGTGGCACAAAAATGGGTTAGAAAGTCCTCAGGACCATTTTTGAGTCTATGATGTCAAAATTATTTTCCTACAAGCACTAACATATTATCAACGCCTTTCATCAATTCTCTAAGTTGTTGGTGAAATTTTCCAGTGGCTGATAAGATGTTTGATGTCACAGCAGACTGAATGCAGAAGCAGATATAATTATTTAGATACAGATATTTGTAGAAATGTAAAACAACACATTTCTCACTATTTTTAAATAAAAACATCCTAAAAGTTAATTCATTTTTATAGTTTTTTTTAAAAGTTAAGAAGTTAGGATTTTTTGTTACTTTCTCAGTTTTCATTTCCAGTGTTAATGACCATAGCATATAAAATACATAAAAAAAATTCTTTGAAAGGCCAGGGTTGTGGTGCAGCGGATGAAGGCACCACCCATGACACCAAAATCCCATATGAATGCCAGTTCAACTCCTGGCTACTCCACTTCTAGTCCAGCTCCCTGCTAATGCCCCTGGGAAACCAGCAGAAGATGGTCTGAATGCTTCGGCCCCTGCTACCCATATGAGACATATGGATGGAATTTCAAGTTCCTGGCTCCAGCCTGGCACAGCCCTGGCCATTGCAGCCACTTGGGGAGTGAACCAGCAGATCGAAGATCTCTTTCTCTCTGTCTCTCCCTCTCTCCCTGTGAATCTGCCTTTCAAGCAAAAATCTTCAAAAAATATTTGTTGGGCTGATCAATAATTCTAAAGAGCATAAAAAGGTTCTGAGACTAAACTAACTTGAGAAATGCTACCTTGGAATTTGACAAAATACATACACTGACATTTATGAGATTGTGACAAGAAAATAAAGCATTATTCCCCACTTTTTCCTCAAAAATCAATTGAAAAGTGACACGAAGAATGAGAAACAAAAATGGAACTTACATATTCAACAAAATTTTGGAACACCTAAAGTTATGAAGTAAAGCAGAAGAAGGAGAGGTAAGTTCAGTATAATGTGGGCCAGAGAAAGAGCAGAGAAAGTGGCATCACAACACAGCAGCCTTTGAGGACCTGGATAAAGATGGCAGAATACACAGTTCTCTAATCAGCAGCCCCCTCCATTCTCCTCCTGTTTCAATTTATTTCATTTATTATAAAGTGACCTTTTAAAAGCATGTAATTCATTGGTGGTAGAGTAGAGGTTATGATTACAAAGGAACTCCCAACCTGTGTGTACTGATGGTCCTCTTCCCCACATAATGCTGTATAATTGTTCAGACCTGGTTAATGCCACTCTTAGGATCATTGGTTACTATCCTCACTCTGTCTTTTATGACCTTGTCTAAATATGATCAGAGTCGGCAAACTTGGAAGGCTTCCATAGCCTTGGCAACTCATGACGACAGCCTAGGGTGGTTACTGGCCCCATAAACTAGAGTGTCAATTTGTTGGGTCAACAACAGGAGTCACTGTGCACTTGCTCCTCATGTGGGATCTCTGTCCTTAATGTGCTGTACATTGTGATTTAATGCTATAACTAGTACTCAAACAGTATGTTTTACTTTGTGTTTCTATGTGGGTGCAAACTGTTGAAATCTTTATACTAAATTGATCTTCTGTATATAAAGAGAATTGAAAATGAATCTTGATGTGTATGGAAGGCGAGAGGGAGCGGGAAAGGGGAGGGTTGCGGGTGGGAGGGAATTTATGTGAGGGGGAAGCCATTGTAATCCATAAGCTGTACACTGGAAATTTATATTCATTAAATAAAAGTTAAAAAAAAGCATGTAATTCAGTGTTTTTAATGTATTGATAAAATTGTGCTATCATCACCACTCTCTGATTCTACTATATTTTTGTCACCGAAAAGAAACTCAGACCCCTTAGGAGCCACTCCTAATGACTATCAGTCTATTTTCTATCTCTATGAATTTGCCTATTCTGGACATTTTGTATTCATTAAATTATACAATATATGATCTTTGGAGCCTGGGTTAATTCACTTAGCATGTTTTCAGAGTTCATCCATGTTATAGCATATATGTAATCTTTATTCATTTTTATGACAAAATAATATTCTTTTCCATGGTTATATAATATTTTAATATTCTGTTCATCAGCCAGTGGACATTTGGGTTGTTTCTACTGTTTTGTTACTGTGAATAATGCTGAAATGAGCATCCAAGCACGTGTTTTTGCATGAATACATTTTAAATTCTGTTGTATATATATCTAGCAGTAGAATTTGTATGTCTTATGGTAACTCTGTTTTAAAGTTTTCAGGAACTGCCAAACTGTCTCCCAAAGCAAATAAGCTATTTTTACATTCTCCAAAAGCAGTGCCCCATTGTGGTTTTGATTTGCTTTCCCTCTTTTTAATGTACTTACGGGCCATTTGTATCTCTTTTGGAGAAATGTCTCTTCAAATCCTCTGCCCACAGAACTGTGAATGGTAAGGAAGAATTAAGAGAAAGAAAGGAAGGAAGGAGGGAGGGAAAAAGAAATCCTTTATATATTAGTATGAAAGTATCCTCAAGTTATATTTAAAGTGCAAAACAAAATGAATGGTATATAGAGACTATATATATATATATATATATATAGTCTGTATATGTATAGTATATATAGACTATATATGTATATATATGTATAGTATAAATATACTATATATACTCATAGTAAATATTCTCTTTGCTTGTATATCTGAGAAAATATAAAGAGCATTCACTGTATGTATGGAGATACATTAAAATTGAAATTTAGGAGTATAAGCCCTTTACTGCTTAAGTTTTGAACACTATTCATGTATAAACTATTCAAAAGTAAATAAAAAATCAAAGTCATCACTAAAACACAAATAGAATAAAATATAATCACCATGTAAACAAAGTGTACTTTCAAAGCAGATGCACAGATAAACACTAAAAATACCATCAAGACAATAGGGATTTGGTAAAGTCAGCAAAATGAAGTAGGAAAAATAACATTGCAAAGAGTTAGAGAAAAAATATGAAAAACTGTAAAGCATCATAAGATGGAAAGCTAGTGTAAAAAGACAACATTTCAACCAATATGTTCAAAGAGACAGTTCCTGGAGTCATGGAAGCTATTATAACAATTGCAAGCAGAAAATGCTGCAGGAAACACTGATCCTGACTGATCAACCACAGTCTTTGCTGAGAAAAGTTACTGGATGCAGCCATATCAGAACGCCCCTGTGAGCCTCCAGGCAAAGGGAAACTCCTTGATGTCTTGGGAAGAAAAACACTAAATCTGGATTCATACTTCTCCAGAATCCAATGCTGGCACCGTGTAGCAATGTCTACAAAGTTTTAATAGAAAGGAATATCATCTTATTTTACATCCAGATATACCACTGTGCAATAATAAAAGCCAAGGAAAAATATTTTGAAACATAGAAGAAATCAAAAAATATTGTTTCCATAAACATTCTTGTAAAAACTATGAGAGGCAGACTTCAGCCAATCAAAATATGAACTTAGAAGTCAAGATAAACGGAGCCATGGTGAGGAGTGAATCTATTTAAACATTGAACTAATCCTGAACAGCCAATAAAAGCAGAGAGGAGAGAATATCTGGGAATTAACATATGTATTTAAAATGGCTTAGAGTTCATATTTTATAATTTTTTTTAAATGGGCTCTCTGAATATGGTAAACTTGTTAGAGGAAAATTAGCCTGGCATAGGACTTGCTCTAATCATATCATGTCGGGAAGTCTCTTTCTTTGGTACAGAATTTTAAAAATTCTTCATGTGAATCTTGGTTATAGCCCACAGTATCTGTGATAATAGAAATACAATGATCAGAGCTTCTGCTGTCACACTCATTGTCTCATGACCAGGCCTTAACAAAAGGGAGATTTATCTCATGTAACAAGTTCCAGGCTGTGGCATTATATTTGTTAAGATTCCTGGTTAGAAACAACAGAATCCACTCCACATCGTCTTACAGGAACCTTTGCTCATAGAATCATCGGCAAGACTGGAGTTGGTATGCTAAACTTCCAGGAAAAACTCCTAGAACTGTCACCCAATACTGGTTATAGTAATAGCAGGCAAGGGAGCTGCTGCTGTCATCCCCATTGCTGTGTGACAGCTTGCCATGGCACAGCTACCATCTGTAACCATGGTGAGGATGCACTTTTGGTTCAGATCTTGGGTGTTGATGTTAAGGTTAAGGATGTTGATGAGTATACACCAGACCTTCTGATGATTCCAGATGAGATGTAGCTCAGAATCCCTCCCTCTGACCCTCGGAGGTACTTTTTTCTTTCTTTCTTTTTTTTTAAGGTTCACTTATTTATTGAAAGAGGAGAGAGAGAGAGAGAGAGAGAGAGAGAGAGAGAGAGAGAATGAGCTATCTTCCATTAGTCACTTGTTCACTCTCCAGATGGCCATAACAACTAGGGCTGAGCCAGGAGCCAGGAGCTTCTTCCAGAGTCTCCCACATGGGTACCAGGAGGCCAAGCACTTGGGCCATCCTCGGCTTCTTTTACCAGGCCATTAGCAGAGACTTGGGTAAGAAGTGGAGCAACCAGGACATGAACTGGCACCCATATAAGATGCTGGTGATGCAGGCAGCGGCTTTACCTGCTATGCCACAAAGCCGGCTCCACCCTTTATTTCCATATCCAACAAGATGGATCACATTTCTGTGGAAAACTTCAGTTTCTATGTTATTCTGGTCAGACCCTTTTGTAGTCTGGTTCACATTTAGCTGACCCCTCTCAGCATTGGCTTTCCCTATTCACCCCTTCTTTCTTTCCTTACTTTTATATACCACTAACTTAACATGTGGGCATCAAAGAATCTTTTCTGCAAATTTTAAGATAGTAGAAGATAAGTATAGTACAGAGAAGAAAATGATTTAATGCTAATATAAGTCTCTTGGTATAAAGAATATTATTTACTAGAGTTTTTTGGTCCTTGGGGTAATTTAATCAATAAAACAAATTAATTTCTAATGTGATGTCTTACATGAGTGTTATATAGATATACCAAGCATCTCTCATCATAGGAATTTTTCACACTGGTCACATTTCTCCATCGGCTGCCACCTGCACTGTGTTGTTGGTATTGATCTCTTTCCAGAGCCTCTTATTGTTTTGTGCCCCTTATTCTGTCTCCTGTGCTGCCAACAGGAACTTAATTTCCCAACTTGACTATCTCATTGCTTTACAATCTGCTTTTGGATCATGTCTTTGGGATTGAGGGTGCGGGTTGGGTGTCTATTATTTGCACCAAAGTAGATGCATGGGATTATTTTTTTAAAAAGGCAAGAAACCTTCCTTTTGCATACAAAATACAAATTATACCCTCCTAATCCTCCCGGAGTTTTTGTAATATAAACCACTTTGCTCTTCATAGTATGGTCAACATGGAAAAATTTAATGATGCAGATTTCATTGGGAAACCATAAAATTGGGAAGAATATAAAATAAAGATTTGATATTAATACAAAAACAGATATAATTTTTGACCTGTATGCTGAACATTGCTTCTAAACTCAATGAAAATCATAATGGGCTTCAGTATATGTTTATGTTTATGTATATGTATATATGTGTGTGTATATATGTGTGTGTATATATATTTATACATATATGTATATATATATTTGAAAGTCAGAGTTACAGAGAAGGAAAAGCAGAAGCAGAGAGAGAGAGAGAGAGAGTGAGAGAGAGAGTTCATTCTTCCATCTGTTGATTCACTCTCTAAATGGCTGCAATGGTAAAAGCTGGGCCAAGCCAAAGGCAGGAGCCAGGAGCTTCATCCAGGTCTCCCACATGGGTTCTGGGCCCAAGGACTTGGGCCATCTTTCACTGCTTTCCCAGGTACATTAGCAGGGAGATGTACTGATGGTGGAGCAGCTGGGACTCGAACTGGCACCCATATGGGATGTCAGTGCTACAGGCGGCAGCTTTTCCTGCTACACCACAGTGCCAGCCCCTTCAGTGTATATTTTGATCCTTGAATTCTGGAAATCAAAATGAAGTTCATTCCTTTTGATCTTATTTCTCCATAGGTCATAATTTTTCTTTGATCAGATGTCATAACACCTTCAAATAAAGTCATTGCTACTTTTCTTGATATATTTTCAAATCACAGAAGCCCCTAGAATGGAATAAGAAAAAGTATCACAACAACATCCACATTTTGCTGGTTCCCCAAGACAGCATTAAATATGGGGAGCTTAGTACACCGGCAGTGAATTAAGCCAATTTCCACAAAAACAGCCAGTTAATCCATGATGGTAGAAATGGCAGCTGCTTTTCACTATGGGGTCAGGAAACGGATATATTTAATATGGTGACCAAATGCATTCTGTGATTTATAATTGATTTGAAATGAGAGAAAGAGAGGGATGGCTCCGTAGGATCATCTCCTCTCCTCTTATGCTAGGGTAGCCAAGAGTTGAATCAACAGCTTAAGTTAGATTTCCCAGGAAAACAGGATCCCAGTCGCAGGCTCAGCAGACACCCTTATCTAGCCTGGCTACTCCTTCAACAAGGGAGCTTCCATTGCTACACAGATGTGTTATGGGGTGGGCCTCCTCTCTGTTACCGTGTTTGCTGTGAGACATGGGAACATTCATGACTCAAGAAAGCTGCAGGGTCCTGGAGTTCAGATGCCTGCACTGCAGTTCTCCTCTGTAATTTTCCTCCCCATGAATACTGAAGCTGTCCTGTGTGGCACCAGTGCTGGAACCTGGCCCCCTTCGGGGTGACATTTATTCCACAGATATTTATTGAGGACCTACTCTGCGCCAGGCACTCTTTCAGCTTCTTAAAATATCTCAGTGAACAAAAAGTCTGCTCTGTTAGAGGTTAATTTATAGCGATGGTGGTGGGGAAGAGACAACACAATGAATGTAATAGGTAAATTACATCCTGCAATGTGTTAAAAAGCAAAAAGCGCTAGGGAGAATGAAAAAGTAGACTAGGGCAACAGGGCTCAGATTTTGATATTACAGTCGGGAATGGTGATTGACATGTGGTTCTGCTGTGGATAAATTGTAATGTACATAAATTCTTTAAGTTGCGATCTGTGTTTTATTCATCCACAATACCCCTGTGAGCCCAACACTTAGTAGATGACTGAAAACTGTTGAATTAGCTTGTCTGATGCAAGTTAGAGCACAAGGAGTGATCTGTCAGATATTACACTTCAGTAATAGAGCCACTTCTCTAACTCCAGGATGTTCTTCTGCTTTTGCTAAAATAATAATAATTAATAATAATAATAACTGGCACATACTTATTTAAAGAAACTTCATTAGAAAGTAATGTTCTGTGCCATTGCCTTCAATTTAGTTAATGTCTCCATAGAAGACTGGGTCATGATACTGTTCTAGTCCCTGACTAAATAGAGCACACCATCAAAAACAGAGGGCCGCTGTGTACCCAGGAATGGAGGGGTAAAGTGCACCGTACGGCTTGTGTTTCAAGGCGGTTGCAGTTTTAGTGGGCAGAAAGGAAAGGAACACGAATTCTGTCAAGATCCCTCTTTATCTAATACCTTGAAGACTGAGTTCTCTTTGAATTCTATTTTGATTGATTGATTGATTTGAAAGGCAGACTTACAGAGAGGCAGAGGCAGAGAGAGAGAGAGAGAGAGAGAGAGAGAGAGAGAGGTCTTTCATCAGCTAATTCACTCCCCAGATGGCCACAATGGCTGGAGCTGGGATGATCCAAAGCCAAGAGTCAGGAGCTTCCTCTGGGTCTCCCATGTGGATACAGGGGCCCAAGGACTTGGGCCATCTTCTACCACTTCCCCAGGCCATACCAGAGAGCTGGATTGGAAGTGGAGCAGCCAGGACTTGAACCGGTGCCCATATCGGATGCTGGCACTGCAGGCAGTGTCCTTCCCCACTAAGCCACAACACTGGCCCCCTCTGTTTGAATTCTAATACAGCTGGAGCTGTAACTGGTGATCGAAAGCTTTACCTTTATGTAACTTGTACCTTTCCCCCTACTGGAGATATTAATAAACAACTGAAGAACTTTTAGTCAGCCAATTTTTATTATAATAAATATTACATTGCTGTAACAGATTAGCCTGAAATTCAGTGGTCTGAACAAGATAGAAATCCATTTTTCTTTCAAGTAAAATGTGACAAGTTTAGGCTGGAGAGATGGATCTGTCATCATCTGGGCATTTTAATGCCTTCGTGGTTGAATCCAAGGTGGTACCATGTCCTGAGTTCCAGAAGCATATAGAAAGAAGAGAGGATAGAGACGTCACACTGAATTTTAAAAATTTAGTCCTGGAAATGACATGCATCACTTCTCCTCCCAGTCCATTGGTAAGAAATATATCTCATGGCCATAGCCAACTGCATGGGAGGCAGGGGGACATAGCACAGCAATGCAGCCATGGCTTTATGGAAGAAGGGGAAGATATATTTCCATGGGCAATTTGCAGTTTCCTCCATAATCTCCAAATCAATATTATATGAGGAGTGTTTTTCCGTGGGCTTCTGATACATTCATGCATGTGGAAAGGCCATTACAGGATATGCCAAGCTGAAGCTGCATCTCTCATCTCCATCCCCAGTGTCCTCTGGAAGCTCTCATAAAGCAAATTAATACTTCCAGAGCTCCAGTTCTAATAATGTGAGTCAGTTTGTAAGCTCTGTTGATTCTCGGATGATTCCATATGAAGAATACGAGAAGATACTACACATGACACAATAAACTCAGAAAAATGAAAATACACCAAGACTGCTTCTAATTTGGCTCTACTCACTTCCTTTGAAGGGAAACAACTCTCTCAAAGTCCTTTATGCTCCTTGTCAGTATGTAGGCCAATGAATCCATTTTTTCTTCCTTTTGAAAGGAACAGTTAAAAAGTTCTATCCGCTCCAGCATGTATGGAGTGTTATTGTTGATAATACAAGATGCTTCAAGGATAAAAAAAAAAATCCGGAAAAAAAGTATTTCTGGAAAAAATACAGCTCAAGTCATTGAATCAGGCTACCTGGCAGAGAAATTATTTGTTGGTTGTAAAAGCAGTCCAGCTGCCTTTATGCTCTGTAAAGCTGATCTTGACAAGGGAAGTGTGACTTGCATTGATCCCTGGTGTGGAATACTTCAGATGACCTGGTTCAATAGCAAAAATCAAAACCAGTAAAGATTGATTTGACAGCCTTGAGATAGATCACCTTGGGATGAGTGGCTTCACGAGCCTGACTAGAAGATAATCCTCCACTTCCAGTCAGATTTTTTTCATTGTAAAACCCTTAAGATTTTAGTCTTAAATCATCAAATGGAATTATTTATTGAGAATAATCATACTTAGGAAAAAAGAACCATCAACTAAAAAAATGCATAGAGTGTAAAAATAGAGATGACACGTAGGTCTTTTTATAAACATCTTTGGGCTTAGAATTTCTATGACGAGGCAGAACTCATTTTTACATGCAGTTTTTTATCAAGCTGACACAATGGTCTTCAAAGCAGATACTGTCTTTGTGAAATAAAAGGAATGTAGTGGAAAAACAATATTACTGGACTAGTCCTATCGTATGGCCGTTGATGACTCATGTCTCAGAGCCCAGTTCCCTCTTTGGTAAAATGAGGAACAATGGCACCTCTCTTCCACAAGTGTCGTGACAACTCAATGAGATAATGCAAGGGAACTTGTTCTGTAAAGCATAAATGTTGCACACACATGCAGTTTGATGTTATTTATGAATTTGATGTGATTCTAGGGCAAATGATCTCATAGCCACATCATTGCTGGTTCTGGATTGCTATCCGTGTGCATGTTACTTTCAGACACTTCCCTGGCCTCATCCATCTACCCCTTACTTCCCTCTCATCTCACCTGATGTTCTAAACTCTTCTTCCTCTTCTTTCCCAAAAGCCAGTGCTGGTACCATGTGTCGCCTACCAGAAAGGGAACACTGTATCTGTGTTCCCTTATTGATCAGTTGCTCTCTAAGCCTAGTTGTGTTACATGAAGAGACTATGTACTTTGAGGCAAACATATTCCATTGGTGTTATTTTATCTCTAACAGCCAGTTTGTTTTTAATTAATTATTTATTTATTTATTTATTTTTATTCATTTGAAAGACAAAGAGACATAGAGACAGGGGCCTCTCACTTATTCACTCCCCAAATGCTTGCAACAGTAGAGACTGGGCCAGGCTGAAGTCAGGAGCTTAGAACTCAATTTGGGCCTCCCCTGTGTGTGGCAAGGACCCAACCACGTAAGCCATCACCACTACCTCACAGGGTGCACATGAGAAGGAGGCTGTAATTGGGAGCCAGAGCTGGAAATCAAACCCAGGAACTCTGATTTGGGATGCAGGAGTCCCATGTGGTGACTTAACCACTGTGCTAAATGTTGGTCGGCCCCCATTCTCCAAGCTTTGAACTGAGTAATTCTGCATACGTGAAAAGCCTCTGGAAGCCCATCTTCCTTCCATTAGGAATAGCGGTATTCCCACGGGGTTATTAGAAAGATTAAGTCTGCTACTACATGTGAAAGATTCTATTATAAAGTGCATACTTAATACATATTATTTGCTTATCAATTTATAGACAATAAATATTATTTATTTATGACTCTATATTTCCAGATGGATCCTGGCCATTTGCCTTCACCGAGATACAGATCAAAGGAGAGGTGCATTATTCATTTGCTGAGGACTTCAGTCGTGGCTACACAGAATCATGAGAGTGCTAGAGTCCAGACTCCCAGGAAAGCAGTATTTCCTGCTCCGTTATCCAAGACTGGCAGAAATCCAGGATCCAGTTGAACCCAACAAAAGACAGGATGCTCAGACGTTGTCAAAGTAGTTCATTCCTTTTAACAACAGCTTTAGCTATTAGAAAGAGCTTGCTTACAATTCAATGAAATCTGCCTTCCCATAAATTCTACCCATTAATCATAGTTCTTCCTACTACAATGTTGAAAATGAGCTGAATCATCAGTCTTCCGTCAAGCATCTATTAAGAGAATGAAGATAATATCATACCAGACTTCAGTCTTTTCTTGTTTAACTTCGTAAATTGATTCTCTTAGGATAGAATTCTCCTTACTAATATAGGTCACTCCACTTTTTCATTTAAAAAAAATGTGCAGGAAACAGGTTTGACCATAATATTTTTAAAAGTCGGCACACTGTGCATTTATAAATATAATCTATTTAGTCTGTATTTACCTTCAGCTATGAACCAGGACACTTTTTTTTAAAAAAAAGATTCATTTATTTATTTGAAAGGCAGAGTTATAGAGAGGCAGAGAGAGAGAGAGACACAGAGAGAGAGAGAGAGAGACAGAGAGAGAGAGAGAGAGAGAGTAGATAGAGAGGTCTTCCATCTGCTGGTTCACTCCCCGAATGACTGCAACAGCCGGAGCCATGCCAATCTGAAGCCAAGAGCCAGGAGCTTCTTCTGAGTCTCCCACACAGGTGCAGGGTCCCAAGGACTTGGGCCATCTTACAGTGTTTTGCAGGCCATGGCTGAGAGCTGGATCAGAAGTGAAACAGCTGGGACTTGAACAGGTGCTGATATGGGATGCCGGCACTGCAGGCGGTGGCTTTAACCACTACATCACAGCGCCGGCCCCGCCAGGATACTTTTGAGGGTGGAAGATATTCTATTGGTGATTATACTTTGGAAAACAGACACAAAATGAGATTATTCAGGCAAACAAGGACAAGCAGTCATTTAAAATCAAAAGTGTCCTTCCATTCTGTTGTCTGTCTGTCTCTCAAAATTTTCACCTAAATGGCCTCTTCTCTAGCATACCCTGGTAGTTGATGGAATTTTGTGCAATTGCTGATGTCTTGTTTTATTGTGTAATACTCTTCACACTCCTAATAGATTGACTTTTGGTAAGCACAGTGTCCATTGCTCTATTGAAACTCTCAATAGCACACAAAGCTTAGGTACTCACATTCACAAAAATTTCAAGCTTGCTTTACTGTAGCATTTTCTCTATAATGGACTATCATAGTCTGAGGCCATTGATATTGCTCTAGTGCTATTCCATGTGCCATCCTCTTTATCCTGGGTTCATACTTTTCACAGGAGTCAGTTTTGTCCTAGCAGTTAAGATGACTGCACTGCACATCCCAGTACCAGGGACTCTGATGAGTTGGGCTGTGGCTCCGGCCGGTGCGGCCAACTGGGGAGTGAACCATAGGATGGAAGACCTTTCTCTCCCTCTTTCACTGTCTCTCTCTCTCTCTCTCTCTCTCTCTCTCTCTCTGCTTCTCCTTCTCTCTGTGTGTAACTCTTCCTTTCAAATAAAAGTAATTTTTTTTAAAGAGTTACTTGAGGGGGTTGGCATTGTGGCACAGAGGGTTATAAACTGCCACCTGTGCCACCACATCACATACGAGTGATGGTTCCAGTTCCAGCTGCTCAGAAGATAGTGCAAGTGATAGGGCCTCTGCCACCCATGTGGAAGACCCAGATGAAGGTCCTGGCTCCTGGCTTCACCCTGGCTCAGCCCTGACCATTGCAGACACAAAAGCAGTGAACCAGTGGACAGAAGGTCTCTCTTTCTCCCTGTTTCTCTGTAACTCTTTCAAATAAAAAAAAATAAATCTTTACAAACAAACAAGTCCCGACTGCTCCACTTCTGACCCACTTCCCTGCTAATGTGCCTGGGAAAGCAGCAGACAGTAACCCAAGTACCTGGGTCCCTGTCAATCACATGGGAGACCCAGATGGATATCCAGGCTCTTGGTTTCTGGCTTCGTCCCAGCCCAGCCCCAGTGTGTCCCAGTCCTTTGGGGGAGTGAAACAGCATATGGAAGATCTCTCTTCATCTCTAACTCTGTCTTTGAAATAAATATTTTTTTTAAAAAAATGAAATAATTGCTTAAACAGAGCATTGCAACATTTAACCTGATAACCAAGAAGGCTCCTAAGCAACTAACAGGCATGTAGAATATATTGCATGATTACACTGGGCAAAGGGATGACTCGTGTGTGGTGCTGAATTGAGATGGACAACATGAGATTTCATCACACTACTCTGAGTGGCATGCATGTAAAACCTAGGAATCGTTTATTTCTGGAATGTCCCACTTAACATTTTCACACTGTAGCTCACCACAGGTAGCTGAACCCATGGAAAGTGAAATGATAGATGAGGAGGGGACTATTGTGTCAGCAAATCCGCCCTCAGATGCTGAACATTTTGTTCTTCCACATTATTGATCTGTCAACTCATGAACAACTGTGAACTCCTTGTCCGAGTCACCGATCGCTATTAGGCAATGGACACATTTCATGTCGCTTCAGGGATATCCTTAACTTGTAAACCTTTGTAGTATTCTGGGAAGCCAGCAACTTTTTTTTTTTTTTAAGAAGGCCCTGACTCATCTTATTTGGAAAGTTCTTCATGCCCAATACATTGATCCAATGATGTCATTTGTCCTGCTCTTTCTGTCACATTATTACATTATTCTATTCTTCAAAGTTTTAACACGAAGTTCACTCCTTTTAGTTCACTGTTTTGGTCTTGATGTCTTCCCAGTAGCAACCCTCCACAGTTCCTAATACATCAAAAAAAGGAGACTCTCTCCTCAAGTGTTTTTATCTTTAACAGATATTTTATTTTAACCCAGGCTATAAAGTAGCTCCATCTTTCCCTTCCCTTGGATCTTTAAGACTAGGTTTTCATGATGAGGACAAGCAGTGGAGACAAACCAGGCCTCCTCACAGGGGACCTTTGATCTGAACGTATCACATCTGTTTCTTACTCCTGTTGTTCTATACATTTGCTGTCATCTTTCACTTTTGGTCTTCTGGCAAGGTTGGGACTTCCGAGAGAGAAATTGTATCTCTGCCGCCCAGGCTTGGCACACCCATGATTACTCCACAGGGCACCAAGACAAAATCGGACCCACAGAATGGGAGCAAGTGTTCCTGGAATGAGAGTTCCAGTTCTGTCTGCTGCACTCGTTACCCTGTGACCTTGGACCATCACTTAGTCATCCTGAGCATCAGATTCTTCCGTCACTCAAAGAGAGGGGGTTGAACTAGTAGTTTCCCGAGAATTTTTCCTATTTCAAAATTAGCTTATTACAACCACAAATGAGCTATTTCCTGTGTGGCTTTTTATACCACGGTAGTCTTCTGCTAGATTGGGAGTGATGTGCTTGATGAGCAGGATGTGGTGATTGGTTTTCTAGTGATGTTGATTACAAGAGAATGATTTACTTCTTTTCACCTCCTAACAGCTCAGGAATATCCTTCGTTGCGTCTTAACATTTACTTCACAGAAAAGTCACATTGCTTGACCGGAGTTTTTAAAGGTATTTACTTTTATAACTCTTTATTACAAATCTGGAATGGTAGACTTTAATATTCTATAATGTTGAGTTTATGAGTATGCGTGAATGTTTTTGCCCATTATGGAGTTTGGGTACCTGTAGGACAACAAATAGGCAGCCCTCAAAAGTGGATGTCTAAAGTTAATTCTACATGGTCTCTGTCTGCTATTTGTCACAACTTTTTTTTTCTCCCAAATGCTGAATATTTTATTTCCTTCAGTCCAGTATTTTACAAAGTCTGCAGCATTTCTGTGATATGGGTAACAGCCAATTTATATTTCATATATACTAAAACAGAGGCACAGAGAAAGTATGTGATCTGCCCCAACACTCCAGCGACTCAGCAGGGAGCAGCTGAATAAAAACCAAGAAAGGAAATAACCCAAGTTCTCTGTGATTCTCCTTTGCCGAGGATCAGAGCACCATGGGGCTGAAAGATTCTCTGAGAATCCAGCAGCTTCCTAGCCTCTCTTTGGGGGAGTCTGCCTGTGAGATTATCCCATGGAGATTTCAGTTTCCTGAATACAATCCATAATGGTGTTTAACATTCTAAAAACTGCCAGAATATTCTTCCCCACCCCTTTCCATAATCCACATAAAAATTTCAGAACTCTGGGACAGGTGTCGTGGTACACTGAGGTAAGCCACTGCGTGGGATGCCCACATCGCATATCGAGTGTCTGGTTCAAGTCCCAGGTACTCTGTGCTTCTGATCCAGCTTGAGCTAATGCCCCTGGGAGGCTGCCGGCTGATGTTTTAGGTACTTGGTGCCTGCCACCCACGCATGAGGTGTGGTTCAGTTCTTGGCTGCTGACTTTGGCTAGACCCAGTCCCAGATGTTGTGGGCATTTGTAGAATGAATCAGCAGATGGAAGATCTCTCTCTGTCCCTTTCTGTCTTTTCATCGCTCTCCGTCATTCTGTCTTTCAACTAAAATAAATAAATCTTAAACAAACACAAACGTTTCTAGAACTCATCATTTCATGACTAGATCCTTGTAACAGCCTTCTGACTAGGTCTCCTCCATAATTACTCTCCTCCTGTCCACGCTCCATTTCCTTCTATGGTCTATGCCCAGTGATCTTCCAGAGGCGTGATTTCACTGAGCCACTGCACTGAACACGAATGTGTAGAAGACGTTCAGTCTCCCAACACATCAGGCCTTTGATCCTCTGCCTAGCATTTAAGGCCACCCACAGTTGGACCTTGCTACATTATTCAGCCCTCATTTCCCTGTCATACTTCCAACCACATTTGCAGATCTCTTGTTTGTCTGTATCAGAATATTGCTTTGCTTTTGCACTTTGCACTTTCAACCAGTTTGCTTTTCACTTCTTCATCCATTCATCTAAACCCTACGCTTGTCCCGCCCGCTGGGGAGCTTCTGATGACTGCTGGGGCTGCAGCAGTCTTTTTGCTGTGTGCACATTCATTGCCCTCGTGGTTAATATTATACCCCATCATTCTCTCACTGTATTTGGGTGTCACTGTAATCCGCCTACACCATCCAGCTTCCTAGAAGGCAGGGATGAGGCCTGTTTATGTTTTATCCATAGTACAAAGTACAATAAAGATCATAAATAAAACTGAACTCTCAGTAAATACTAGTTGACGCTAAGTGGTTAGATTTGTGAAGTTGTATGTCTGTGTGTGTTTGTGTGTGTGTGTGTGTACACTTAATGAAGGAGTTTCAGACTTCGGGAAAAAGAGGTCATAGATAAAGAAAGGAGTATAAGCAGCTTGGCATATTCTGTTTTGTTTGTTTTGAGGCTAGTTTATCCTCAACTATAACCTGAATTCCAAGTGCCTCCCGGAGTGCCCCTTCCTTTAACTGGAAGTTGTTTTGCTACACAGAGTAATATCTTTCCTGTCAAGATGGGATGGTGTTTTCACTCTGATTACTTTCTCATGTTCAAAGCATGGTAGGCCCTTGTTTTTCACTTCCAACAATACAAGGCTAAATATCAAATGTGGATATTATGTGAACCCAAATGGCATATGACCAAGGTTCATATTTCATAAGTAGCTGAAATTCATTTGAGAATATTGACATAAGAATATAAACATTTTTTGAAGATGGATAAGTTATATGCAGACCTTACCACTGAGGAAAATTTTAAATAAGTAGTCTTCATTTTGTAAATATTGTTTTTGATCTGGAAGTTATGTAATATTTGAAATGCCCTGATTTTAAAATATGAATTTTTTTTCCAATTTTGTATGGTTTTGTTTAGAAATTATGAAAACTCTGCTACATAAAATGCTATAAAAGCTTATCTCTACAGACCATTTTGAGTCTGGATAAGAGGATTTTGTTCATCTAGGGTAGCATTTACCCAGGAAAAATTCTTTCTTGGTATCTATTAAAATTTTATTAGAGAAGCCCTAAAATTTTTATGTTTTTTTTCCATTTTCAGTTATACATTATCCTACTGTAACTTTTACCTATTGCTTTTCTAAGCAGTACCAACCAGTAGAACTTTTTTCCATGTTGAAAGTATTCTAAATCTGCACTGTCCAATATGGTAGCCAATAGCTACAGATGGCTTTAAACACTAGTGACTTAAGGTACTGAATTTTAAATGTTATTTAATTTTCTTTAATTTAAATTTAAACTTAAATAATCACATATGGATAGTGTCTATTGGAGAATGTTAACTCTGGCATTTTTTTCAGAATAAGACAGTAATCATTTTCACATGTGGGCTTTTCGAAAATTTAAAAGAAACTGATAGTTGTATTTTCTTTGTGGGATACCTTTTGTTTCCCCACTAAGAGGATTGCATTGTAGAATTTATTTTGTGTTACTGCGGCTGTTGCTGTTGTTAGAATCCTGTCATTTTTCAAAGACTCTTTCCAACTCATAGATTTTTCAATGGTTTTTAGATGTTCCTTCAAATTGTTTAGCAAATGTTGTCTTTATATATATATATATATATATATAAAGCTCTCAGAACTCATGGAAAAAAACAAACTGACATGTAAATTGCAGAATGTGGAGACATAGTTCACACACGATGTAAACAACTGGTTCTTTACTAGGGGTGATTTTTGCTCAAAGGAGACATGGGACAATGTCGAGAGGTATATTTTGAAATGTTGAGAGGTTGTATTTTGATCGTCGCGACTCGGAGCAGGAGGTGTCTCCTGGACAGAGGACAGAACTGCTGTGAAAGGAACAAGAAAGCACAGCGCTTGAACCCTCAACAACGAAGACACCTGCAGCTCCAGATATCCACAGTGCCGCAGTTAGGAATGCCTGGTTCAGGCAAACATTTACAAAAGAAATAGTATGTGTTTACACGTGCAAGGACCTCACTCATTTGAAAGGAAGGAAAGAGAATCATACCAAATCACTGGCTTCCATGTACTAGGATTGCAACGTTTTATAAACTGCATGTTTGTCTTCAAATTCCCTCTTCGCCATCAAGAACTCATTATTGAATCAATGAACACAACGGGAAATTTGTTAATCCAAGAATATCTCCTTAAACATCTCCTTAAACGTCTTCCATCCCCCCTTCTCCTCCCTCTGCAGCTATCAATGTCGGTCTTGTTGTTTTCATTATTAGACAGTCAAGACATGATTTCCATCTTCACTGGGGTTTCCCTTTTTCCCAGCGCGCTAGCTATGTTTTAACAAAGCTACTGGTCAACTTGTGACTCCAGATGGGAGGAACAAGATTCCATGAGGCCGACTTCTTCAGAACCATATTGGCTGGGGCTCCTTTTTCCTTGGAAATACTTTAGTTGGTAGTGTGTGCGGCCAGTTAATCTTCCTCCCTCATCTCCAGGCAGGAAATAATTAATACAACCTGGAGGAGAGGCCGCGGCGAGCTGGTCAGAAGGAAATCTAACACCTGGTGAAATGTGCCTCCTTTCCGGTTTCAGCCTTCACATGAAATTTCCCGAGGTTCATAGAAAGGTTCATCAAATCGTGGCAAATCTCTTGGTAAACTGGGTAATGTCAGATTCCTAAAGAAACGTGCCGGTTTTACCTGGCTTCCAATTTCGAGTGCGAACAGTTTCAGCAGTCCGAGCAGGAAAGCTGATTGCGATATGGACAAAATTCCAAATATCTTACTTTGGGTAATGCATGGGAAGAGACAATTGACTGAGAATAAAGCCCCGAGGGGGACACATCGCAGAGCAACCATCCAGTGTCTTTCAGAACACGCAGGAGTTCTCAATAGACCTGGCTGCTATCACTGAACTCACAATCTCACATTGTTCATTATCACATTGTATTATGAGGTTCCCACATTCAAAGCCAAGCTAGGCAGAAAATATTCTCCCAGAGGGATTTTCAAAGTTCACATGAGAGAGGAGCATGCACGAGACATTTCCTATCAGGTTCCAAAGAATGGAAAAGGAAGTACAATGATGAGAATCGAGAGGAAAAATCCCTAAAATATTGTTCACGAAATGAGTTCTAACAGGCCGTGAAGCTGCAGGGAAAACTCACATTCCCAAGTTCTGATGGCAGTGCCCGGGCTTTGAAATAAAAAAGGCAGAAAAGCTTGTCCTGATCCGAGCAGATTCAAGATCTGATAGAGTGCGCGCATTTCTTTAAATCTTGCAAAACCTCCAGCCATCCACTTAGTACCACAAGGCTGCCTTGCCCAGTTCGCGGGGGCCCCAGCAGGCCTGCTAAGTCAGCAGAGGGAGGCTGCCTTTCTAGCCTGCTGCTGCTTTGAGGGGACTCACATCCTGCCAGGGCTTTGGAATCATTATAGCCTGATGATAAAATTTCTGGCAATTTAATTAACACAAAGACATTTGAATAGTTTCTAGTGTTTTGTAATCTCCTTCTGTCTGAGTACCATATAATCAAGGACATTCAACTGGAACAGAATTAGCCTACTTTAAAACACCCCAAACAGATTCATACACGCTGAAGTTATTTAATCATTGATGCTGAGAAATGGAGACAGTTAAAATGATGAGCAGAGTTTCATCAACCTGTCTTTCATGGAAGGGAGTGCCCCTTATAGAGGTATTGATCTCTAGGATAAGTAAAAACACGGGGGTTTTAAATTATGATGATTTTTACTAACTCCTCCTTTTTTTTCATCAAAAGCAATACATAGTCCATCTGATGAGATCTGTAGCCACAAATCAAAGGCCATTTTTCTGTGTTCAACACATGGGAGGGACAAACATTGTTACCAGATCTCACAGAAGTGGCAAGTGCTGTCAGCAAGGACACAGGCTCCCATGAAGAGAGAAGTTATTCTCTCTTGGTCTTTCTGGTATCCTGAGACGCTGATGGCTGGCGTGCTCCAAGTGAAGCTTTTGAGGGCAAGTTTCCAAAGGATTTCCTAAAGCCAAATCTAAACTTGCAAAGTGAAAAACAAATTATGATTTACCCCAATAATTGATGCTAAAAACATCAAGATATTCCCAAGGAAGTCATATCTCTGGATTTGAATTGCTACGCAATTGTCCTAACTGTTTCAAAAAGAAAACTGTTCTTAAAAATAGTCCAGAGTGCTCTGTTGTGCTCAGTGGCAAACGGGAAATTCAAAGTCCATTCTGCAATACAGCAGCCTGAATTCTGCAATACACCAGCCTGGTTGGCTTACAGCAAGCCATGATTTTGGTGTGTGCAGACAGCTGGTGGCCTGGTTGGGTCAACTGATTCTTTGACTTGGGAGAAGGAAGTTTAAGAACTCAGAAGGAGGTGAGAAATGTCAACACACAAATGAGTAAGGAGATCAAAATCTGTATCACAACCTGCTTGTCTTCTCTTAATTCTGACTTCCTGGCCCAGGAGAGAGGAGGGCACACTTTTCTCCGGAAAGTTAGGGAGCAGTATTTTCCTAGAGGAGACAGTTTAGTATCCTGTTAAGCAGAGAGTAAAATGAACCTGCCAATTCCTCCTTTGTAAGTCATCCACTGACATGGGGCTAATGAATGCTCACGGAAATTAATGGCAGACACTTAAAAAAAAAACAAGTGGAAAGCAAACTCTGCGCTGAGGGGAGTCAGTGTGAAATTTATGGCAGTAGAAAGTCCTGTCATCAAACAGTGTAGCTGTATTTTAAAAGGACTGGATGATTTTATGATCAATAACAATATTTGTAAGTCTGCATGCTAAAATGGAGAAAGCAAATCTCATGCTTCAAAGCTCAAGCTAGTTGTTGCAGGTGTCCAGGAGGAATGTTTCCATTACATACATCATTGTAAAGCAGCCCAGCCAATTACTGTCTTGATGTGCTGCTTGAAGAATCGGTCACTGTGAATGGCCCAAGACCGAATGCAACGTCTGACATGGAGCTTGTCTGGGCTCCTCTCCCATTAGGAAAAGAAGAGAGGTGGTAGGGCCATGTGGGGTTGGGGAAGGCAGAATGTTAAAAAGAGTTAGTTTGCTCACATTTGGATAATTTGACGCTGACAACTGTGTTTCCATTACCCATTGGTAAAAGAGTGAGGCAAGAAACACGGATGCCAATGAATGATGTCAGCTAAACGCCCGAGGTTTAACCAAGTTACAGAGAGCCCAGGGGCTTGTTCTATTTCTAATATTTTTGTGAGTAGACAACTCAGTATGATCCCCATCATCTCAGCACTTAATGCCAGGTCTCTGCAGTGGAATTATGGAGTTTACTTAAAAGTCACTTATAAAAATGTTGGAGGAATTTTACGGTGGAAAAGATTCAACATTGCAAGCAACACGCGTAATAGGAATTATACTCTTAAAGCCTCTGGTAGAACCAGGTCCATTTGGAGCTCAATTCAAAGAGACTGCATTATGGAAGGGCCCAAGAGCGTGATTACACACTCATCAGGGTGCACCCACGACAGCGGACGACTGAGGCCGAATACCCTAGAATTACTGCTTCTCAGTCCAGACCAATGTTAGGAAAGGACTGTCTGGTTATGGACTAGTTTCAAGAAGTGTAGCTGAAATATTTTTAAGCTGGCTCGTGTCGTAATTTTTTTGGCCAACAAATTCCTTACCCTTCAAACAAAGCTCTAAGCAATCACACAATGATTCTTGCCCAATAATTTCTTATTTGTTAAAAGTCTCTTACAGGGGCCAGCACTGTGATGCTGGTATCCCATATGGGCACCAATCTGAATCTCAGCTGCTCCACTCCTGATCCAGCTCCCTGCTAATGTGCCTGGGAAAGAAGCAGTGGATGGCTCAAGTTACTGGGTCCCTGCACCCATATGGGAGTCCTAGAAGAAGCTCCTGGCTCCTGGCTTTGGCCTTGCCTAAGCCTGATCATTGTGGCCATTTGGGGAGTGAATCAGCAGATGGAAGACACACACTCATTCTCTCTCTCTCTCTCTCTCTCTCTCTCTCTTTCTGCCTCTCTGTAACTCTTTCATATAAATAAAATAAACCTTTAAAAAAGCCTCTTATAATGTGAAATATTTTGACTATGAAATGGTATACATTAGGCTCTAGTGGGTCAGCCATTTAAAATGAACCAATAACCTATATAATTATCAACAAATACTTCTTATGTATTTAGTTGAGATCAGTGTAAGAAAAGAAAAACCAAAAATCTCAAATTAAGAAAGAAAAAAAAAAGAAAAATTGGATGCTTTCTTTATTTAACGAGTGTGACCAAAGGATGGCGAAACAAAAAAATACCATCCCCGTCAGGCTTCTTCATACATTAGTGTGGCTTCATTCTCTCACTACTCTCTGGAGACACATAAGTGATACCAAACTAGAACCCACTCTTCCCAGCAGCTTTGCCAAGTTCCATTCCTCTGTGGTGACAAGGGAGAGGGGCCCATGTCTGAGGTGCCCCATATTTTAAGTGCTCACATCACAGGTGAGCACATGGAAGCAGAAAGTAGTAGCCATCCTCATCCATCCCGGGCAGAGTTTCACATTAATAAGGTAATGCCATTAAGTTCTCTGAGGTTCCAGGGGGAGAGGCACACTGGGAGAAGGGTTGTTATTATTTCTGAGCCCTCCTATCTCAAGCCAGCTTAAGGGCCGAGGGTCCCGAGGTGGTGCTGTCAGAGCAGCACTAATAACGTGCAGTTACAGCACAGCTCAGGTGAGGCCCTGTGAAGGTATTAGCCGCAGTCATTCATTAAACCTGAACGCACCCCAGAGATGGGTTAACTGCTAAGCTACTCCTTGATGCCATAGTAAACGAAAACAAAGGGGAAGCAAGTTAGTGTAGACCAGAGGATGAAGCTGTGGTCATAGTGGAACACAGATGGTGCTCTGAAGTTCCCTAGTGTTTCCGTGGCACTGTTCCTGTGTGCATGTGTTTAATTCCCCACCACCTTGTTCTAGAAGTAACTGAGGAACACTTGAAAATATATTTAGTACTGCTGGATCACATAAATGGGAAATAAGTTGTTAGGGGAAAAACACAAGGCAAATGGAGATATAACCATGAGATGAATTTGGGATGGGATGAAGTACAGTTTGTGTTTTATGTGAACTATGTTTGGCAAATGCTCTAATTCCAAATAAATTGAATATTAAGAGAAACATCTGACCTCAGTTTCTCCTACCTGTGGACCTTGGGAAGGAAGTTATTTGTGCCCTTGGAGAGAAGGATCTATAGAAAACATTAAGGCTTTGTAAAACTAGACTTCAAGTCAGTTTTCTGAATGATAAATTTGAACATCTACTTGGGGCACAGTAGATTCTTTGGTCTTGTGCTATCTCTTCTAAAGGACAACCCATAATAGCAGTGTGACTTTTCCCCATCATCTGGAGAGGTTAGTGTCAGAGACAGGGAGATAAACCAAGAGCTTGGGCAGTGACAGCAGGGCCTTAACACTCCACTCCCAGTAGGGGAGTTGGAGGTCATGGATGAATTATAAATAGGTCGGTGACCTATGGTCTGGATGGAGTTTGTAGGCCTTGGGTTATTTTGCAACACTGTGAACAGCAACCCATAGACAAACACAGTGTCAGCAGCGTTGTGCTGCCTACATGTGTGGCCGTATCAACACAGGTGAGCAACGTGGAACCAGAGCCAGGACTCAACAGTCGCGAACATACGTGCCGTGGTCACCATCTGCTCCTCCACGTGGTCACGACTCCAGGCCTCAGCTCCTCAGCCCCCACCTGCTTTTTTCCTAAACCTTAAAAATGTTAAAATGTGTTCTCATTGCACCCGTGTCGCTTAAAGGCAGTGTTTTTTTCAGGGCTTGTCAATTTCTAGAACTTGCACTTAGTTCCACACTAACCTTATCAGAATTTTATCTGTGTGTGTATGAATGTTTTCTTGTCATCATTTAACTTTAAAATCTTGTTCTAGCACGTGGAAGCACAATTTCACGTGTGGTGGGGTGGCTCATCCATGGATGGAATTTGGATATTGGATAGGAATCCAGGTCTCTTGGGATCTAGTGATGAGCTGGAAGCCCCATTCTGTGCACTCCTGGAAGTCCACAAGTAGCCTCTTCCTCGGCACAGGCACTGGGGCTTCCTTTCTCCCCATTACCTAAGGCCAAGTGTTCCTGCCCTCCCTGAGTGAGTTCAGTTAAGGGATCATCCTACTCTCCCACACGTGCTGCATGTTCTGTGGCATTTTGTTAAACATGAACTCAGTCTCCATTACCTCAGGAAGTTCCTCAATTCACAAAGAAATTTGTGGATATAAGAAATTTGGGGCCGGTGCTGCAGCTCAATAGGCTAATCCTCCACCTGCGGCACCGGCACACTGGGTTCTAGTCCCGGTCGGGACGCCGGATTCTGTCCCGGTTGCTCCTCTTCCTGGCCAGCTCTCTTCTGTGGCCCGGGAGTGCAGTGGAGGATGGCCCAAGTGCTTGGGCCCTGCACCCCATGGGAGACCGGGAGAGGCACCTGGTTCCTGGCTTCAGATCAGCGCCATGCACTGGCTGCAGCACGCCGGCCGCAGCGGCCATAGAAGGTGAACCAATGGAAGGAAGACCTTTTTCTCTGTCTCTCTCTCTCACTGTCCACTCTGCCTGTCAAAAAAAAAAAAAAAAAAAAAAAAGAAAGAAATTTGGCTAATACTTTTTTGTGTGTGGATTGGGAAGAATTCACACTCCAAAAATAATCTATACCAAGTTGAGCATGAAAAACTCCTACTTATTCATTCATTCTTTATAAAAAAAAAAAAACACCAAAAATGCATTAAGTGTCTACGTTATGGCAGGCACTGTTAACATTTCTTGGAGATTGGTAAAGACCCCTGCCCTCATGAAGATTGGATGGTAGCAGATGTTTGAAACAAGCCGCTATATAATCCTAAGAGTTTTTCTTTTTCCACTTCTGATCCAGCTCCCCGCTAATGTGCCTGGGAAAGCAGTAGGAGATAGCCCCAAGTCCTCGGGACCCTGCACCCATGTGGGAGACCCAGAAGAAGCTCCTGGCTCCTGGCTTTGGGTTGGCCATTTGGGAAGTGAATCAGCAGAAAGTAGATTCTCTCTCTCTAACTCTGACTTTCAATTTATATATATAAATCAATCTTTCAAATAAATGATAGCTTAAAATTTTTTTAATCAAAGTCAATCTCTTTGTTATGAATCATTATTCCAGCAGGGAAAAAAGTTTTTTTTTTTTTTTCACGTCTGTTATTTTGAAGTTGTTAGATAAGAAGGAATCACATATGATATCAATGTGTAGTTTAAACATTGTGTAGAAAGCAACTGCTTGTCTGTAAAGTTTGCACTTTCCAGTATCTTTATTTCCTCCAGGTCAACCAGGGTGGCAAACAGGTTGCACAGGAGCCACGCTGGGAGGTTAAAAAGTGGGGATATTATCACACTTTTTTTTTTTTTTTTTGACAGGCAGAGTGGACAGTGAGAGAGAGACAGAGAGAAAGGTTTTCCTTTTGCCATTGGTTCACCCTCCAATGGCCGCCGCGGCCGGCGCACTGCAGCCTGCACATCGCGCTGATCCAAAGCCAGGAGCCAGGTATCACACTTTTAACATGTTCAAAATAGGTGTCCAAGAGGAGGCAACAAACCATGTCTTCATCTCACTGACATCCAAGGCCCTCACTGAGGCGGTAAACATGGGTCAAACACTCAAGTCTTATTACAGGTATTACCACTCAGCACCATTAATATGCTGCTCATAAATAACTTTTGTGATTTTTAAGCTATTTCCATAAATATATTAGCCTTGAGAAGGTGGTCAGTGGAGAAACAATCCAGTGACCCTTAGATGAGGCACGAGAAATCTTGGTGTTTATGTCCAAGAATGACTCTGCCATAGATATGTTGAGTAAATGAATGTGAAACAGCCACGCTGTGTCCACACAAAGTGAACCTTGATTAGGGAATTTTACACCAACATGGTTACAACTGTTAAGAAAAGGCCACCAGAAAAAAAAATCTAAAAACTGTGCATATGCATGCATATGATGGATGCTTTAAAATTCCATCTTCTTTCAAAGAAACAGTTTCACCACAAAAGACCAGTCTGTGAGATCCCAGGTGTTGACTACTTGGAGGATAAAACAAAACAAAATAAAACCCCCAACAAAAGCCTTTGGCAAGCTCACTGCACCTAACAAAACATAGCTGTGAATATTTCTGGGTTTTGTATCACGAGTTAAAACCACCTTCTTCATTGGAATCAGTTTACCTTGGCCTGACACGCCACAAATGCAGAGAAGGGCCTTCTGGAAGTGGGGACTCTATACATTTTCCTTTTTTTAAAGATTTATTCCTTTATTTGAAAGTCAGAGTTACACAGAGAGAAGGAGAGGCAGAGAGAGAGAGAGAGAGAGAGAGAGAGAGAGGTCTTACATCCACTAGTTCACTCCCCAGATGGGTGCAACAGCTCGAGCTGTGCCGATCTGAAACCAGGAGCCAGGAGCTTCTTCTGGTCTCCCAAGTGGGTGCAGGGGCCCAAGGACTTGAGCCATCTTCTGCTACTTTCTGAGGCCACAGCAGAGAGCTGGATCAGAAGTGGAGCAGCCAGGATTAGAACCGGTGCCCATATGGGATGCCTACACTGCAGACAGCGGCTTTACCTGCTATGCCATAGCATGAGCCCCAACTCCACACTTTCATCCAGAGATGGAGTTTTGGTGAATCAGCCCAGAGAGGATGATTTGTTTCCTCTGTGGGTCGAGCAGTGATTAAGGAAGACCTGAGGGTCTAGTCTTTCACATAGATAAAGGCAGAGAGATCAATTCCTAAAGGTTGGCCAGAAAGGCATCCCTTAGTAAGGGGAAAAAGTTTTACAGAGGAAGAATTCCTTTGGAATAGGGCAGTGCAAGAATTCCCATCCCAAGCTCTGGGAGGAGAAACTGTCATGAAGTAGGAATGCAAACAGCTCAGTTTTACCAGTCACCATTCCTTTGAGGTAGATTTGTGGTTATTAACTCTTTCTCCATATTGACCAACTTTCCCCAATTACCTGTCCCTTAAGGAAATAGAAAGATCTTTAAGACCCTTAATGGAAACATTCTCAGGCATTTACCTATTCCCCAGAGAAAGAAGAATGAAGACACAGTACTGTCATGTTTAAAGAATATGGGCTCTAGAAAGTTAGAGAAGCCAAAAGACCCTTGCACACACACACACAAGACAAAAGAAACAACTTCTTTTGAACAACTCTTGCCTTGAGGAAAATGCCTTGGGTTCACTGAACCATAAAAAGAATCTTCCAATGGTGGCTGTCCTAAACAGCACTCTGGCCTCAGAATCAGCCCTTAAGGCATTCAGATCCGGCTGAAAAGCCCATGAGAGTATTTCAGGCATGGAAAGCCAAGACACTCTGTCAAAAAAAGAAATGATGACCTAAATGAAAGATCTCTGTGAGTGAAATCCCAGTGGAAAGAACAGGTCATCAAAGAAGGAGGTACCTTTCTCTGAAGGGAGGAGAGAACTTCCACTTTGACTATGACCTTGTCTAAATATGATCAGAGTCAGTGAATTCAAAAGGCTTCCATAGCCTTGGCAACTCATTACAAGAGCCTAGGTTGATTACTAATGCCATAAACAAGAGTGTCAATTTGTTAAGTCAACTACAGGAGTCACTGTGCACTTACTGCTCATACAGGATCTCTGTCCTTAATGTGCTGTACATTGTGATTTAATGCTATAACTAGTACTCAAACTGTGTGTTTCACTTTGTGTTTCGATATGGGTGCAAACTGTTGAAATCTTTACTTAATATATACTAAACTGATCTTCTGTATATAAAGAGAATTGAAAATGAATCTTGATATGAATGGAAGGGGAGAGGGAGCGGGAAAGGGGAGTGTTGCGGATGGGAAGGAAGTTATGGGGCGGGGGAGCCATTGTAATCCATAAGCTGTTGGCTTCTGGCTTTAGCCTGGCCCAGCCCTGGCTGTTTCAGTTATTTGGGGCATGAACCAGCAGATAGAAGATTCTCGCTCTCTTTTTCCCTCCCCCACGTGACAGGTCACAGGTGCATTAAAAATATTTTATAAAATTACCTTTGGGTTAGGTGTATAACGTATATATGAGGTGCAAATTAATGTTGACTTTACACCCTGGGTATCATACCCAAAATATCTCATTATGTACATACAGATATTCAGAATCTGAAAAAAAAAATCAGATCTCAGAAACACTTCTTGTCTCAAGCATTTTGCATAAAGTATACTAAACTTGTATTATCAAAATTTTTAAAGATTTATTTTATTTATTTTATTTGAAAGTCAAAGTTACACAGAGAAAGGAGAGGCAGAGAAAGAAAGAGCAGTCTTCCATCCGGTGGTTCACTCCCCAGCTGGCTGCAACAGCCAGAGCTGCGCCAATCTGAAGCCAGGAGCCAGTAGCTTCCTCCAGGTCTCCCACGTGGGTACAGGGGCCCAAGGGCTTGGGCCATCTTTTACTGCTATCCCAGGCCATAGCACAGGGCTGGATTGGAAGTGGAGCACCCGGGACTTGAACTGGCACCTATATGTGATGTTGGCACTGCAGACGGCAGCCTTACCTGCTTCACCACAGTGCCTGCCCCTGTATTATTATTATTTTTTTTTAATTTTTGACAGGCAGAGTGGACAGTAGAGGGAGACAGAGAGAAAGGTCTTCCTTTACCATTGGTTCACTCTTCAATGGCCGCTGCGGTAGGCGCGCTGCGGCCGGCGCACCGCGCTGTTCCGATGGCAGGAGCCAGGTGCTTCTCCTGGTCTCCCATGCAGGTGCAGGGCCCAAGGACTTGGGCCATCCTCCACTGCACTCCCTGGCCACAGCAGAGAGCTGGCCTGGAAGAGGGGCAACCGGGACAGGATCGGTGCCCCGACCGGGACTAGAACCCGGTGTGCCGGCACCACAAGGCGGAGGATTAGCCTGTTAAGCCACGGCGCTGGCTTGTATTATTAATTTTATCATCATCATTATCACCACTTTGACTCTCATGTTGTCAACCATTATAAAATATATTTTATAAAGAACTAAATAAGGAAGGAAGATGAAAAAAACGTAAAGGCAATAGAGCTTTATAAAAGAAAATTAAAAGTTCACAAACATGGATGTGAGATAATTAAAATTCCAATAGAATAAAATGTTGAGTTTGAAAATAAGATTAAACAAATGAGATTTAAAATAAATGATAAAAGCTTGAATCATTAGAATTATAAAACTCTTGATGACTAAAGAATAAGATAAAGTGCTTAAATCTGAAAGATAAAAATTTAAAATGTAAAAATAGATAAAAGTAAGGATTAGTAGGAATTAATCACTAAGTAGGAGAAAATTGAGCCATTGAAACTAAAAATAAAGAGGATTAAAGAAAAATATGCTAAGAAGAATTTAGAGAGTATCAGAAGAAAACAAGAAAGAAAGAAGTTTGAGCCATTAAGAAATGAGTCTTGTTGAAAATGTTTATGTATTAGCTTTCTGAGCTAAGAGTAGAGAGAAGAAGAGAATATGGGAATGAGTTACACCTTTGCTGAAGCTCAGGCTTCATAGGACCTTTTCTAAGCTGAACCTGAACAGTCACAAAGCACAATCCCTTCACACAAAGAGGGAGTTGGGGCAACCCTGTGCTTCCCCTGCCTGAGCTTATAAACTATTTTCTTGTTAATTTCTTCTTCTTCTTCTTCTTCTTCTTCTTCTTCTTCTTCTTCTTCTTCTTCTTCTTCTTCTTCTTCTCCTTCTCCTTCTCCTTCTCCTTCTCCTCCTCCTCCTCCTCCTCCTCCTCCTCCTCCTTCCCCTTCCCCTTCCCCTTCCCCTTCCCCTTCCCCTTCCCCTTCCCCTTCCCCTTCCCCTTCTCCTCCTCCTTCTCCTTCTCCTTCTTCTTCTCCTTCTTCTTCTTCTTCTCTCCTCCTCTTCCTCCTCCTCCTCCTTCATCACACATTAATGTTGACCTTTCCTTTATTGAAGGCAGGTCCCCAGTTCTCATGAACAGAATTTATAGACCACTAAATACACACAGATGAGCATCAGGGAATCAGTATTATGAGCAGCAACTACCACTGTAATGCTATTTTTCTATTTAATCCCTTTATATAATGTAAGTTTATCTGAGTAAGTGTATACATCTCTTTGCACATTTGTGTTGAATGGCTGTATGATCAGGCTTCCTTACAGAGATCAAGCAAGATTACAGTCACGGAGATTACCACTCTAGGCAGTAGACATTCTACACTTGTCATCTTTACCGTGATATAAGCCATGAAGTTGGTATTCCTCATCATCAGATTATAAACTACTCTGCTGTGATGAGCAGGGGCGTTGACCATCCTTGACACAGACCTGGTGCAGCACAGGACTGAAGAGGCTGTGATCAGGGATCCCTGATGGCTCTATCTATGCGTTTCCTTCCCCTTTTCCAGGAACTTCATTCTTTTAACCTCAGTGGTTCCCCACGTCTCCAGGCATGAGTCCAGATGGGAGTTCCACCATCCATGCTGCACTGTTCGTAAGTGACTGGCAAAGGGGTAGATTCGTGATCTCTGCTGGGACAATCTTAGAACTGCATCTCCTAGTCTGAAGATTGGTTCAGGAAGTGAGAATGTGACTGGAAGCAGCCAATCAGAGGCTTTCCGTGGGATTTTCTTCATCTGAGTCAGAGGAGAGAAGAACCAGGAAGCCTAGAAGCCACGGTAAACCTTGAGGAGGTAAAGCTGAGAAACAAAACCCTCTAAAAATTCATATGAGTGAACGCGAACATCTTTTTCTTTCATGATTGTTTGTAGTCCCTGCCTGTTTTTCTGCCAAACTATGGTGTTTTTGCTTTTCATTTGTTGAATTCTTTATTTAGTGGAGCCATTGAGCCTTTGACTATAATGTAAATTAAAATACATTATCTCAGAAAAAAGCATAAACAAAATAAGTTGGGTGTGACTGCTCTGCCATCTTTTGCCATCAGTAAAAGCCCTCAGTGTTATATTCATTGATGTTGTCCAGTAGCCAGGTGGCTTTGATCTTTGCTTTTTGAGAAAATTTTGTAGTTTGCTTTTGTGTCCTCTTGGTGAGCTAGGGTAGGTAAACTAGCCTGGGGTGGTATGGGTTAAAGAGACACTCTAGCCTTGTAATTTTCATTCTTCCCCAAAACTTCAAAGCCAATCGCAGAAATGAATTTGTTATGCCATCTTTCTTTTGAAAGACATTTTTTTTGTCTCAGGAGCCCCATTATTACCACTTAGGAGCTAGGAAATGTGAGTTTTTCCTATGTATGCTTGATTCTCAGCTGTTAACTTGGAGTTTTGTTTCTAGGGACTTATGCAGACCATGCTCCAATCAGCTATATAAGAGAGTGATTTCAAAGAGGTACCAGTGAGGAGTATTACTTAGCCAACTGCAGTTACGATGCAGTTAGGATGCCTGCTTCCCACACTGAAGGATCTGGGTTTGATTCCTGGCTCCAGCTCCTGACTCCAGCTTCCTACCAATGCAGATCCTGGGAAGACGCAAATGACAGCTCAAGTACTTAGATTCTTTGCACCCACATGGGAGACCTAGATCATTCCAAGCTCCTGGAGGCAGCCCAGCTTTAGTGCAGCCTAGCCATTGAATACATTTAGGGGAGTGAACCAGTGGATAGAAGCTCTTCTTTCTGTCTCTCCCTGCCTCTCAAATAAACAAATACAATTTAAAAAGAGATAACTACCGAAGCAAGTTGTTGTCTACCTTCATCCCATGAGTCTGACTTTAAACTCTATCGAGTACACAGGGTGCCCTGGTGATGGGTTATCAATTTCACGACTAGTATTGGATTCCTCCTATTTGCTAGCAAACACATTTTAATAACCTAGAGTTCTAACAATATGGGAATAATTGGATTATAAATTGCTTCATAGCATATTGTGAGTTATTGAAATGGATTCAAGTGGGCCAAAAATGAATTTTTTGGACCAAGCTAGGTAGAGAGAAAAGATAAATTGAACCCCAAATATGAAGCAGGAGCTCAATGCTACAAATTTTCTGTACAGCAACCTTTGTGGTTCACTGTTTCTATCAGCAACTCCCTGAATCAGTTTCATGTTATAAAAGGGGGAATGAGACTCAGGGAAGCATTTGTCAGCCACTTAGGGCTGGGATTCAGTTCTACATCTCTCTGATTACAAAGTGCAACTTTTCCACTCTAACACGTGGAAGAATAGATACATTTGAATAAGAGCTCTATAGAATTCAAACAAATAAAGTAAGCTTTTGTGCTTTGATGATATTCAAAAAGACAAATTTCTCAATATTATTACTGTACTAACAGTTCAAAAAGAGTAAAGAGTTGAAGTCAATTAGACTCAATTATTTTTTGTTTCTTCAGATGAGCAAAATATCTAGTGCTGTTCCCCAAGCAAAAGAAAAGTTAGATTTAAGCAAAAGCTATTAGCATTGAGGATGTACTACACCATTACTACGTTTATCATTGTAGTGGGTACCTTTATGTGTCTACTTGACTGGGTCCTATGGTGCTCAGATATTTGGGAAAATGTTATTATGTGGTATGTCTTGAGGGCGATTCTGGATGCGATGAACATTAGAGTTGGTGGACTCAGGAAAAAAGATTGTCAACCCCAATGTGGGTGAGTATCATCCATTCTGCTGAGTGACTGAATAGAATTGAAGGGCAGAGTAAAGTAGAATTGATGATGCTCTGGTTGTCTGAGCTGGGACATTGGTCTTCTGTTCTCAGACTGAGACGTACATGATCAGCTCCCCTTGTTCTCAGCCTTCAGCCTTGCCCTGAGCTATGTACTCGTCTCCAGCTTGCAGGTGGCAGATTGTGGGACATCTCCCCTTTCTGTAACCAAACAAGCCTATTTCATGAAAAAAATAGAATTAAAGGCTAAGTTTATTTTGGTATAAATTATTTGAAATCCCTGCATAATTTTTCATAATATACATTCTCTATAATCTTTGTATGTGCTTATGACTCTTTGTATTATATTGTTATTATTCTCCAGACAACTCTGATACAACCTCTAAGAGAATGAAATGTTGTCAAGTAAAGTGTGATAAACATCCACAGCCTTTTCCTGTAAATGACTAGATAGTGTTGCAGGCTTTAAGTTCCGTTAAGTTTCTGTCACAATGGCTGAATTCTCAGATGGTGACGGAGTGGTAGCCATAGACAGCTTGTAAACATATAACAAGAGTTGTGCTTCAGTAAACTTCAGTTCATGGATACTGAAATTCAGAGTTTTATAAAATGTTCATCTGCTATGAAATAATACATTTCTTTTCCTTTTTAACTATTAAAATCACAAAAGACTCCTATGACTCATCACAAAAGTCTTAGAAGAGCAGGTGCTGAGCTGGATTTGGTATGCAAGACACTGTGGTTTCTTATCACCTGAATCACAAGTTGTACCCAGATTTCAGAAATGTTCGAATGAAGAAATATGTACATCTTAGATTGAAGCATGGTAGCTCTGCATTACAGAACATTAGGTCTGTGAGATTTCCCTGGTTTTTCACATCAGTGATGTATCCCTAAAACACTTTGGCAATCAGCAGTGATCACTATTGAGCAGCGCTGTCTTTCTGGGAAACAGGGAGAACCAGAAGTGAGTTGAAGAAGAAAGTTGGTGAGAGTTGAGAATTATGGGGCTGTGTCTAGGAACCTGAATGTGCAAAAATGATGATATATGACACTTACACATGCTTTACATTTATTTATACTTTGTCTTAATGAATTTTCACCATAAATCTATGCGGTATACCTGGTAAAAATTAGCTGCAGGTTAGAAAAACATACATAGGTGCACTAGAGCTTTATTAGGGTGCTTTAAAAAGTTCATGGAAAATTGAATTAAACAATAAGCTTATTTGTCACAAAAATCATTTTTAACCTAATGCAGAATTTTTACATAATGTGCATTTTCTAAACACTCTTTGAAGACCCCTCAGACATTTAATGAGTAAGTGATATAACCTGATTTCCCTTTTAACTATCCAGTGTCCTTCCTTATGCAAAAAGCTAATATCCAGGTAATATTTCTGTGAGTGAAAGCTAAGCAAATATTTCAGTGCTTTGGGTAGAAGAGATGAGCAAAAGAATTAAAATCCAATGTTCCCAGTGCTTTAAATCATCTCTGTCACTTAAGCAACTGGAATGAGAGAAGCTTTTCTTAGACTTGAACCTAGTTACAGGGTCACAGTCCTTCTCTTTCATTTTCCTTCACATTGATTTCCATGGAACTCCATACCTCATAGTCAATATCCGTATTTACAGATGCTATGTGATCATATCCAAGCCAAAATGTAGGTGGCATGTTAATTCAATTTAAATATTCTGACAATTACCTTTCATTTCACCTTCTTGCTGTTTTCTTCTCTTCCTTGTTAAAGCCCAGTAACATGATACGGTGATAATAACATGGACTTTGTACTCAGGGACTTGAATCCCAGATGTGCTGTTTATTAGTCTGTGACTCTCGGCAAATTGCTTAACCCAAGTGAACTCTTTCATTATTCTCATTTTTAAAAAGGAGTAATATGACCAACACTGTAGAACAGTTAATACTGAGTTAGTATGTGTAATAGCCATAGAAACATGTCTAGTACATAGTAGTATGTGTCAGCTCTAAATGTAAGCATTAAATGAGGCACCTAATAGATGGCCCCTTGTCCATCAGGAAAGCAAGATCGTCTCTGTATGGATTCTCCAGATCACCTGGTTATCCAGGTCAAAGCACTGCTCCCCTTTTCTCTATCACATCAAATATGGCTGAATAGTATAGACCAGGTCACTCCAGTCATTCTTGGTAGAGTTTTTTCTTTTTTTTTTTTTTTTAATTTCATTTTCTCCTGTTTCGGTAAGGACTATGCAGTAGAAAGAATATTCAGCTCATACCTAGCTTTTATGAAATTAATTAATGATTGTTCTCCCTTCTCTCTCACAGTAAAACTTTTTGCTTTTTCTTTAAATTGTATTTTTCTTAGCCTCATTCTTAAACTAGTGACTATGTAGAATAAATCTGAAAGGTTCCAATTTCTGCTCCTTAACAATTCTTCCTTCTATGGAGAAATACCAGGGTAATCAGCCCGGAAGTAGTCAACGGAAAATTGAGGCTTGCCACATATTTTTGTCTCAATAACTAAGTGAACACATGCTTTACCCAAGTCTGCTTCTAGATACTTCTAAGCCTTATATTAACTTGGTTGGGTTAAAGTCGTGCCTTGTTTCTGACCATGGGCCCTGACACCTGTTATGAAATTGCTCTCCCTCTCCCAGCCCCTTAGCTCAAGCCAGCCAGAACCACACTTTGCATTCTATTTCAGCATTTGGGAAACAAACACTTCCCAGAACTGTGGGAAAAGACCCAGAGTGCCAGTGGCTGTTGACAAGTTGTCTGTTTACTCTGGTGGCACTTTGTTTTATGTGTAACTGAAAAACAGAAAGGTGCAAAGATGAGACATGAAACACCAAAGAAATGTATTTACATCATTCAACCATTTCTGGGGTGGCAGGGGGAGCAATATTGAATTGTTTGGATTCCATTTAGAGGCAACAGCGAAATAAAAATTTGAAACTAAGTATACGGATTAAAGAGTCTTTAAAGGGAACAAAAAAATGTCTTGCACTTGCAATAAAGTCCAAAGGAAAGATTTCTCTGGATCTTTTCTCACGGCATTAGGAAAGCAGGCTCTCCCAGGAGCACAATCGGTGATGCCCAGCTGTGCACTTGTAGGGACACTGGCATCACAAATCCTTTTGGTATTCCCAGTGATAACTGCTCTGAGTTGGATTTTTTTTTTTCCCCAAGGCGGTCTCTTTTCAAGTCAAAATCATTCTTCAGCGGGCCATTGGAATAGTGAGTGTTCAGTGAACCGCACAATTGCCACAGAGATAAGTGTTCCAGATGTTGGGAAACAGAGGATAAACTAGGTTTTGTTTGCATTCCTAACAGACACCTTTCTACTTAAATAAGAAAGACTCATGGGCCTACAGGAAGTGACATACAACCTCAGAGGTGTTTACTGTCCACAGCCTGTAATAGCATCTCACTCCATGTGCACTTGTAACTGCAGAGAGGTTTTGGGACATGTGTTCCCAGCCCTAAGTAATCTCCATAAACTTAACCATAAATCTAAGTACAGCTAAACGTGAGAGTTTCTGTTTTGTTATTATATATCTTAATCCTCCATGTGGAACATCACTCACTCCGCAAGAAACCAGAGAAGAAAGGCTCTGAACAATAAAATCAGCAGTGTGTCTCCCCAAATCATGAAATGCTTAAGAATGAACTCCACTGAAAACAAGTACAACCAGAATGGGAAGCAAAGCTGCTCTCAAGCCCATCATAAAGCTGTTCCAGCCAGGCTGCCTCTGTTCAGTGGTCAGGTGTGCACCAGTGAGGAGGCTGTAAATGCATACGAAATGTGTATCCTTGAGTGTAACAGGGGCTTGCCAGCAAGAAGCAGAATGATAAAAGTTCAGATCAACGCTTTTTACTTCTGCCATGTAAAAGTGGCTTTTTTAAAAAAAATAGCTTCTATTTAATAAGTATAAATTTCATAGGTACAACTTTTGGTTTATAGCAGTCCTTCCCCCCATACCTGCCCTCCCACCACCAAACCATCCCACCTCCTACTCCCTCTCCCATCCCATTCTTCATTAAGATTCACTATTAATTATCTTTAAATACAGAAGATCAGCTGTATACTAAGTAAAGATTTCAACAGTTTGCACCCACACAGACACACAAAGTATAAAGTACTGTTGGAAGACTAGTTTTACCATTAATTCACATAGTATAACACATTAAGGACAGAGGTCCTACATGGGGAGCAAGTGCACAGTGACCCTGTTGCTGATTTAACAATTGACACTCATTTATGAAGTCAAAAGTGGCTTTTTAATTGATTAATTAGAAAGGCAGAGACAGAGACGGAGAATTACCTTCAGCTGGCTCACTCTGGAAATGCCCACAATGGCCCGTTGGGCAGGGAGCAAAGTGGGAAGCTGGGAACTGAATCCATATCTTTTTTTTTTAAGATTTTGTTTATTTATTTGACAAGTATAGTTATAGACAGTGAGAGAGAGAGAGAGACAGAGAGAAAGGTCTTCCTTCTGTTGGTTCACTCCCCAACTGACCACAACAGCCAAAGCTACGCCGATCCAAAGCCAGGAGCCAGGTGCCTCCTCCCGGTCTCCCACATGTGTGCAGAGGCCCAAGCGCTTGGGCCATCCTCCACTGCTATCCCAGGCCATAGCAGAGAGCTGTATTGGAAGAGGAGCAACCAGGATTAGAACCGGTGTCCACACGGGATGCCAGCGCCGCAGGCGGAGGATGAACCTAGTGCGCCATGGCGCCCAGCCCCCTGAATCCGTATCTAAGCCTGCCTCCCAGGGTCTGCATTAATAGAAAGGTAGGCTCAGGAGAAGAGCCGGGTATCAACCCCAGGCACTGCAATATCAGATATGGATATCTTAATGGGCATAGTAACTTCTAGGTTAGATGCATGTCCCTAAAAGTGATTTTTTTCCCTCTATAAAATTGTGTAGATATATGCCATGCCCAAAAGCAAGTTTTATTATCCAATGATAGAATACAAAATCACTATAGTATTATAAAATTAAAATGCTCAACCACTTTGATGTATATAACAACTGCTTAAGTCAGAAATAAAATTGTTGATCAGTGCAGAGAGTAATAAGTGATTTTTTCTTTAGGCCTAGCCTTGATGTATGTGGGTGTGGCCTGAATCAAAATAAGACAGAGAGTTCCACTTAAACATACTATTGAACACAAGTTGTTTACTATGATTACCTTCCAAAGTTGATACTGTAAGGATTTCAGAAGGGGGGAAATCATGCAAGAAACGAGTGAAAAAAAGAGAGGAGGCAACATAATTTATTTTTAATAAAGAAGGAAACCAGAAAGCAGAAGGAGAAGTAAAAATTGACATAGCAAAAGTCCCAGCCAACTCCTAGGAAACTGTGAAGTCAGCCACATCACACCAGGATCCTGGGGCACCTTCAACTGTGCCCAACTGTCAAGTGTCTATGAGAACAGGATTAATAGCCAAAGGTGAACTCTACGTAGTGGAGCATTAAGGCTTTGACTGTCATGCAGATTTAAAACATGTCATATCACAAACTAGAAAGAAGAAAGGAAGAGAGAGGAAAGGAGGGAAGAAGGGATTATTATTATATTCTTAGAATCGTGTCTATGAACTACATTAATATCACATTAACATGGAAAAAATAAAGTAGTTAAACATTGATAGGTATTAGCTACAACTCTTCTCAACAAAAAAGGAGATACCTGCACTCCAGCCACCCAGAAATAGCCCTGTCCCCATCCCTAACAGAAGACTAGAATTTGACTTTCTAGGGACACTGAGTAGCAGATGATCTGGATGTAGCAGAAAGAGGCCCAAAAGATGACTATGATTCTTAAGTGAAAATCTATATTGTGATCATTATCTCTTTGCTTGACAAAGTTTGAGAAAGGTTGACTCTCAGGCTTACCCCTGCCAAGTAGAAATGGGAAATTTACACTGGGGAGACAAGCCTACAAACTGCCAGTTGAAGATCCCCAATAATGATTTCCACCATTGCCAACCAGCTGGGAAGTCTGACATTTAACAAGGGCTTCCAGTGCTTCATAAACAAATACACACAGTAAGCTAAGTATTCAAAGATATATGATGAAAGATGTAGAGCAAAAATGAATAATAGAATAAAAAATGTTGGAAGGATGCAAGGAATAGAGAAACAGATCTATAAAATGTACCATCAACATATTTACACGAATGCAATAAAAACACAGTGCTGTTTTTTAAAATCAGAGAATGGAAAGAGCTATTCAAAATATAACAATATGATACACCAAATAAAAGTTCAGAAGCATTAGAAGATAAATTTGCAGAGGCCTCATAAATTAGAACAATACAAGATGGGAAGAGAGAGGAAGGGGAAGGAAAGGAGGAAAGGAAGAGGGGGAGAGAGAGAGAGAGGAAGGAAGAAAGTAAGGATGGGCAATAAAAGACAGAAAAATAGAAGATCAATCAAAAAGTCTAACATCTGGATAATAGGAGTCCTTGAATAAAAATTGGGTGGGAAAAATTTCCCAAGAAATTATTGAATTAGGTTTTCTAGAATTAAAACATATGGGTTTCTAGATTGAAAGTGCCTGCCAATGGACCAAGACAATGAATTAAATGAGGACTTACATCACGGCAAACTGTGAAAATGGATGACCACAGACACAGCGAAGTCTTAAAAATTTCCATTAAATATCTTCCATTTTAAACAAACAACAAAAACAGTATAGATCACAGAGAAAGAATTAGAAAATAGAATGGCAGCAGTTTTCTCAAATGCACCATTGGGAGACAGAATGATTTCAAAATACTGACTGAAAATTATTTCCAACCTAGAATTCTGTGCTCAGAAAACTACCAAAGTATAAAAGTAGAAAGAAAAGTATTGTAGGGGCTGGCACTGTGGCACAGTAGGTTAACACCTTGGCCTGAAGCGCCAGCATCCCATATGGGCACCGATTCTAGTCCTGGCTGCTCCACTTCTGATCCAGCTCTCTGCTATGACCTTGGAAAGCAGTAGAAGATGGCCCAACTCCTTGGGCCCCTACACCCGCATGGGAGACCTGGAAGAAGCTTCTGGCTCCTGGCTTCAGATCGGCACAGCTCTAGCTGTTGTAGCCATCTGGGGAGTGAACCATCAGATGGAAGATATCTCTCTCTCTCTCTCTCTGCCTCTCCTCTCTCTCTGTAACTCTGACTTTCAAATAAATAAATAAATCTTTTTTAAAAAAGTATTGTAGGCCGGCACCATGGCTTAACAGGCTAATCCTCCACCTTGCGGCGCCGGCACACCAGGTTCTAGTCCTGGTTGGGGAACCGGATTCTATCCCGGTTGCCCCTCTTCCAGGCCAGCTCTCTGCTATGGCCCGGGAAGGCAGTGGAGGATGGCCCAAGTCCTTGGGCCCTGCACCAGCATGGGAGACCAGGAGAAGCACCTGGCTCCTGGCTTCGGATCAGCACGAAACACCGGCCACAGCGGCCATTGGAGGGTGAACCAACGGCTAAAAGGAAGACCTTTCTCTCTGTCTCTCTCTCTCACTATCCACTCTGCCTGTCAAAGAAAAAAAAAGTATTGTAAAGCATGTAAATTCTCAAAATGCTTAACCCCATCTGGCATTTTCTTAGGATCAGTTAGAGAATGTATAACAATGTGGTGTGCATGTAAGTAAAAAAAAGAGTGCTTGGGATTAAGGAAAATGGGGACCAACCAGTAAAGAGAATCCAGGGACATTCTCTTCATTAGGATGAAGAGACATCCAAGGAAAACAGGTGAGGTGTAGACCTAAAGAAAAACTGGTCCAGGTCGGAGCAACAGAATGGAAAATTTCAGAAAAGATGTCTCCCAGGTAAAAGAAAAGATGGGGGCTAGCATTGTGGTGACACTGGCATCCCATATGAGGACCAGTTTGACTCCCAGCTGCTCCCCTTCCTATACAGCTCCCTGCTAATGCACCTTGAAAAGCCGGAGAAGATGGCCCAAGTACATGGGTCCCTGCTACCCATGTAGGAGACCCAGATGAAGCTCCTGGCTCCTGGCTTTGGCCTGACCAAGACCTGGCTCTTGCAGCCATTTGGGGGAGTGACACTCTTTATAACTGCCTTTTAAATAAATGAACAAATAAGTAAATAAAAAAGAAGAAAAAGTGAGAGCTCACTTGATAGGTTTGAATGACATTCCTATCAAAGAATTTTAGAAGAAATTTTTGGTCAGTATACAGAAAATTTAATTTACTGATTTCAAATTGGTAAAAAATTGATTGAAGAAAAAATACAGTCTCAGAATATTCTAGAGTTTACCTAGGAATAGCAGTGAACATGACAATATAAGTACTGAATATTAGTTTAACTTAACTATTGACCTTATTGGGAAAATATTGGAAGGAATGTGGTTTAAGGGGAGGAATTTAAGAGAAATAAATCTGCATTTTCCAGAACAAGGAGTTAAGATCAGGACCTGAAGATGAAAAAATCAAGAAATAGTAGCATAAGCAGATCATCTACAAATGATGAAACTACACACAGCAAAACAAAACGAACGAGCTTTGAAGAAGTGGGAGCCAGAAGCAAGGAAGAGTGAGGCAAGGGATTTGTTGTGGAATGTCTGGCCATGTAAGGTCCACGAAATCATTTGGCCTGATCTCGCATGGAACTCAAAATTCAGCAAATGTATATTGAAGGCCAATTTTTAAGTTGATGATTTTGTATGACCCGTGAATGATGTTACAAATACCCAAATGGCTCTTAGCAGATAAAGGATTCTGTACCCTTGTCAGGACCAGATGACACTGGTCTTCCATGCATATGACTATTCAAAATAGCTTTTGACTTTAATTAGAAAGAAAAAAGAGCTAGACAACTAAGTGCTGTAATACAGTTTAATTCTCCCAGTTACTGACCAACTGAGGAGATGTCTCTATATAGGCAACAATTGCTAAGTTGAATTGTTACGCAGTAGCTTACCAAGAAGAATCAATGAAGGGAGGCTTTTCTTGCAAAGACATATTCTGAGAAAAGAAAGAACAGGACACATTCAGGAACCCAAAGATAAGGTGAAATGTCATAGCGCGGGGGCCCAAATGTCAGTGGCCCGAGGTGAGGTAGCCATGAATTATGTCCAAGTGGACATTGGAATTGCAGAATCAGACTAAATAGTTTGAATCGTTTCCTGTAGATAGCAGAGAGCTCTATGCAGAATGTAAGTCAAGGAAATAACCAATGACCATTTGTAAAAGTATGTCTGACAGTTTTATTGTGAGTGAATGCAGAGGCTTGAGACAGGAGGTAGAGAGACCATTTAGGGGACTATTACAAAATCCCAAGCAGAAACAACAGGTCACTGGGCCAAGGTCATGGTGCAATGGATGTAGAGGCATGAGGACATTGGGAGCTACCAATATGAGAAACTGGTACTCAAAAGAGAAACAGAAAAATCTTCCCAATTCCTCTCTGAGATGTGTATCATTACCCTTGGTTGAGGAGGGACCACTGTGAGTTGTCAATAACTTGACAAGAGAACACAAGCAGTAAATGCTACAACCAGGAATAAAACCAGGTTCCCCTAAACAGAAACTCCAGTTCCTTCAGACTGGGTTGGTCACACAGAGACAAATTTCTACTTCACATATAAAATGGAGATGATAATAGGAACCAACTCACATGATTGACAGCAGCAGATGAGAACGAACACAAATTTGTTGTTTAGCCTATAAAGAAGAGTTACATAAAGTTTTTAGTTAAAATAACTTTGCCCCAGGAGTTCCCAAATTTCTCTATTCATCATATCCACACACTTCAGGGCTCTTGTACTGACTTGAAAACATATTTGATTTTGTACATAAAGTACAATTTCATACAGTTGTACATTGTGATGTCATCCTGTTTTTCCAAAAAATGATCCATTTATTCCAACCTTGAAAATCAGTTCCCCTGAAAATCAGGAGGGGCTTTTATACTATTGAGAGTCTGCCTAGTACTTTTTATCTGCTCAAATATATATTGACCCTTTGAATTATGGCCTTTTTCCAATCTCTCTTAATTACTATGCACAATTCAAATGCATCTTTCTTTCTCTACCAATAGGGAGGACAGCCTGAAACCCAGAGACAGCGGTTATTTTTTTGGTAATAATCATGTGCACCTATAGTCCGGGCTAATCACAGTCAAGTGCACAAAATCTGGAGGAAGCAAAAACACAAAGGTCTTATCTTTGACACGCTATGAGGTCTCTGAGATTTTTCAGTTTTTGTTTCAGTGTGACACACAGTGTAAGAGGGGAGGGAAAGAAGGGGAACTGCTGGCATCTGCATTGTCTGTGCCTCATGGTTAGCCTGGGAAGAAGAGACCATTTACTTGGCCACAGTTGTGTCTCTCAGAGAATCCTATAACCTACCAATGTCTTCTAACTCTGAGCAATCCAGACCCTCCAAAGATGCTGTAACTCTTTGGCACTGATTTCTCAGGCTAAACTTCAGTCCTGGAGGCAGTATACTTACTACAAAGACTCCTGAAGACACAGGGGCAGGCGTTTGGCACGGGGGTTAAATCATCACTGACTCACAACCCACATCAGAGACCCTGGATTTGAGTCCTGACTCTGCTTCTGAACTGACTTCCTGCTAATGTGTGCTCTGGGAGGCAGTATGCGATGGCTCAATTGCTTGGATCCCCGAAACCCATATGGAAAACCTGGATTGAGTTCCAGGCTCCAGGTTTCAGCCTAGCCCAACCCTGGCTAGGGTTGAGGAGTGAACCAGTTGATAGACATAGACAGTGGATAGAAGAGTCTCTGTCCTCTCTCTCTGTCTCTCTCTTTCATGTAAATAAATAAACATGTGTTTTTTTTTTTTTTAATTCCTGAAGATAACAGCCTGGTGAAACTAGACTTTCTGTGGTATATGGGGCTAGCTATATTGTTGGATCTAGGATTTACCAAACTCTCTATTCAAGATCATCTATCTTAGCATCCCTCCATGACTGTATCAAGTTTGTTGTTGCATTGTTTCTGCAGGGCAAGGAGAGTAGGGAGGTGCCTGAATACCCAAGGGATTGCCAGTCAGCCTGCCGTCACCTGACTGCTTTCATCTTCTGTTACAAGAACAGTCCTGGGGCTCACTTGCCTTGTTGGTGCTAATCTCAGGCAAGGGACACCAATGAATGTACATTTTATATTCTTGAAAGTATAAGGAGTAAAGACAAAATTCTGGGGAAGCTGGAAGACAGCAGAGTCAAGTTCTCTCAGAGGCTTTCTTAGAGGAAATAAATGAAAAGCCACATTGTATTTTTTTTTTTTTTTGGACAGGCAGAGTGGATAGTGAGAGAGAGACAGAGAGAAAGGTCTTCCTTTTTGCCATTGGTTCACCCTCCAATGGCCGCTGCAGCTGGCGCATCTAGCTGATCCGAAGCCAGGAGCCAGGTGCTTCTCCTGGTCTCCCATGCAGGTGCAGGGCCCAAGGACTTGGGCCATCCTCCACTGCCTTCCCGGGCCATAGCAGAGAGCTGGCCTGGAAGAGGGGCAACCGGGATAGAATCCGGCGCCCCAACCGGGACTAGAACCCGGTGTGCCGGCGCCGCAAGGTGGAGGATTAGCCTGTTAAGCCATGGCGCCGGCCACCACATTGTATTTTCACCTCTCCTGAAATATCAAAACCAAGGATATGTCATCAAGATGAACAGTCATATTATTATGAACAAAGTTACATTATTCACTGGTTTTTACTGTTATCATGACTATATTATTATGCTTAAATATGTATTGCCATTTTACTCCATTATTGCTCCTATGGATGATATTGTTTTTTAAAAACCTTGTCATAAAACCACTTCCCTTAATCAGTCAACTGTTTGTCTTCTGAACTTCAGTCTCCAAGGCACAAGGGACGTGATTGTATTTCACTTCCAGCAGGCAGTAAGCATTGAGAGAGAGGGAAGGTGTTGAAACAGGAAGGCTCTCCCTAGCGCCCTGCACATTGTCCATCTCGCAGCTGCTATCACAGGCATTACCTCTTCGCCTGAGTTTCTCAGCACATGTGAGTGTGGCAGGTGTTCCAGGAAAGAGGAACTTAACCTGCAGGAGGAGTTCACCCAGCAGAATCATTAAACTGTTACAAGTCCTAAAATGCCCAAGAGTGAGCCATAAAACCCAAAAGACCAACTTGAGAAGTCTCTACCACTACCCTGGAGGAAGTTCTTCATCTATATTCTTGTCTAAACCTAGCTAGTTATCAATGAAAACATTAACCTTTTAATAACTACCTGTGAAGTATACTGAAAATCTAAAACTTAGAGCAATTATGTGTTCAAAGTGGTCATATATATATATTTATATATATATATATTATTTTTTTTTTTACAGGCAGAGTGGATAGTGAGAGAGAGAGACAGAGAGAAAGGTCTTCCTTTTTGCCATTGGTTCACCCTCCAATGGCCGCTGCAGCTGGCGCATCTAGCTGATCCGTAGCCAGGAGCCAGGTGCTTCTCCTGGTCTCCCATGCGGGTGCAGGGCCCAAGCACTTGGGCCATCCTCCACTGCCTTCCCGGGCCATAGCAGAGAGCTGGCCTGGCAGAGGGGCAACTGGGATAGAATCTGGCGCCCCAACCGGAACTAGAACCTGGTGTGCTGGCGCCGCAAGGCGGAGGATTAGCCTGTTAAGCCACAGCGCCGGCCCAAAGTGGTCATCTTTTTTAAAAGGTTTTGTTTGTTTATTTGAGAGGCAGAGTTACCAACAGAGAGAGGGAGAGACAGAGAGAAAGGTCTTCCATCTGTTGATTCACTTCCCAAATGGCTTCAACAATTGAGGCTGAGCATATCCGAAGCCAGGAACTAGGAGCTTGTTCAGGGTTTCCCACATGTGTGCAGGGGTCCAAGCAGTTAGGCCATCTTCCGCTGCTTTCCCAGGCCGTTAGCAGAGAGCCTGATAAGAAGGGAGCAGCCTGGGCATGAACTGGCATCCATTTGGGATGCTTGCGCTGCAGGCATAGACTTAACTGCACCATAGTGCCTGCCCCCAAAGTGCTCATCTTACAGGTCAAAACATTGAATTCCCACAGCAGGTTAGGGGCATGGGCAGGAAGAGAAACCAAGGCTGTTGCACTGCAGTCAGGCTTTCTCTCTCCCCTAAACCACAGTCTTCCTTGAGATGATCTTCCCAAACTGACAAGGTTGAAAAATAGCTTATAAAATGACTGCCTTCTGAATGATCACCAAAGCCTATGCTTGCCAATGATGAATTATTTTCCTACTTGAATTGGCATTTCTCCCAAAAACTCTGATTGCCAAATAGAATTTATATATATTGAATGCTTTGTTGTTATAATTTACTATTAGCAAATTGTATTAGTCTTCATATTAACTGTTATAAATCAGAGATCTCTATTTTTCCATTCACATTCTACTACACAGTAGAAGTCAACCACGTGTGAAATATTGTGGTAGATGCTGTGGGGGAACCTTGGAAGCCTTCCTGTATAACTCATAGTCAGTGAGGTTGGCCTTCTCATCCAGACATATCTTCAAAACTTCTAGATTAATACCACCTGCTTTTCAGGAAGCCTCCCTCCCAATTACTACAGAAACACAATCCCATTTCTCAAGCCACTTTCTCCCTATATCCAAGTCCATCATCCCATCTGAAATCCTATCCCAAGGTCTGCAGCAGAAGAAATGGTAGCTGAGTGTCTAGGACAAGGTGATTATCTCATCAGGATCTGAGGTATAGAGCAGTTAAGTTGTATTTCCAGGAATACGTGCTGACTGCAAGTCTATTTGTTTCTTGCTTGCCTCCTGTTGCCCAAAGGGACAGGTAGGGAAGTGGGAGGGGAGAATAGTAGGTAACTGCACAGCAAAGCCCATGCTGAAGATAAGAATTGCTCTAGTCAGTTAGCAGTGAATTCAGTGTCCCGTTTCTGCGGAGCAAGTATAGTAGTAGATTAAGTTTGCAGCCCCAATTCATCACCATGCTTGTGTCCTTCCCTTTATCAGTAATTTTGCAGTTCTTCCCATTAAAGGGGGTAAGTAATTGCCTGCTCTTTGACTAGGCCTCTACTGTGTGGCTTGCTTTGGCCTGCAGGATCTGGGCAGCAGGAGCAGTTGGACCAATGGTAAGCCTTAGTCACAGACCACAGGTGTTTTGCCAGCTCAATTGTGCTGATACCATGAGCACAAGGAGAGTTTTCCTTAAGCAGCTACTATCCTTTCTGGTTAGGGCCCAGGATGAGTATGCATGGAGGCAACCAGAGGCCAACACATAGCAAGAAGCTCTATGCACACCTGGAGAGCAGCCCCAGCAGAGCCCAGCCAACCACCAAACCAACCTACAAGGATTTGAGAAACAAGTGCTCTTGTCATATGCCCCTGTAATGTGGGGATTGTCAATGCAGGATAAACAAGAGGTTTTCTGTTGTGTTATCTTTTTCTTTCTTGCTTCTTCTTCTTCTTCTTCTTCTTCTTTTTTTTTTGAATATACTAAATTGTTGCCGTTGATTTCTCAACAATGTTGCAGTGGGTTTGTTTTTGAGAGGAGCAGCGTGGTGGGGGCAAGAGGCGTGGAGTCACCACACAGACTCCGGGAGTCAGGTGAAAGCAGGCTTGAGGCGAGCAGCCGGCAGACTCGTTTATTTCAGGTGGTACAACAGTTTATATAGGCAAGACCAGCCAATCCTGTCAAGGGGTGGTCTATGCCCCAACCAATCACAGTTTGCCAGGTGGTTTCCAAAGCCATCCAATCACAGCCTGTCACCAGGCAGTTTGCAAAGCCATCCAATCACAGCCCGTCGCCAGGCAGTTTCTAAAGCCATTCCTGAGTAACTGATGCTCGCTTTCCAGTGGCCACCTTGGCATGGCCTTCTCATTCCACCACACTAAATCAAGAATTGAACTATTTTTTTCATTTAATAGTTGTTTTTCTTATTGACATAAACGACTGTCAGAAAGCCTATTCAAGTAATTCTCACCACGTGCTGTTGACTCTCAGTCTTCAATGAGGAAACAGAAGATGCTGTATTCTCAGAGTTATGGATTTTTTGTTTTTATTTAAGAACATTGAGTAGAGTGTTATCTTTGGAATATAATATTCCTGAGAGGGGAAAATTTGGTAGGAATTAAGTCATGCAAACTTTCTCACTGTTCCATTGAGTCTGTTTTGTGGGAGATTATTTTGTTTATCCATTTAATGGACATGTAATAAGGACATGTTGTCAAAGGACTAGAACCAGGGGAAAGGAGGCAGATTGAATTGAAATTTTTAGCATGGATTACTGAGAGAATAGGGGATGGAATAACAGAACTATTAAGGTGAAAAAGTAAATTGAGTTGTCTACAAAAAGAATTTTGATGAGGCAAGGAAATGGGATGGATGAAATGAATGAAACAGAGATGAAGAGCTAGAAATGAAACATGAAGAGCTAGAGAGGAAGATAGACAGAGAGGTATTGTAAAGGACAAGTGCTATGGTTTGGATGTGGTTTGAGCATGTCCCCAGGCTTTCATTGTTAAAACATCATCCCTTTTGGAGATGCTAAAAGGATAGAAACTTAGAGGTGGGTACTGTGGTTCAGTGGGTTAGGCCACTGCTTATGATGCCTGCATCCCATATCTGAATGCCTGTTTAAGACCTGACTCCTCTGCTTCTGATCCAGCCCCTGCTAACGTGGCTAGGAAAGCAGTGGATGATGGCTCAAGTACGTAGGTCCCTGCCACCCACATGAGAGACCAAGGTGGAATTCCTGGCTCTTGACCTAGTCCCGCCCTGGATACTGTGGGCATTTGAGGAGTGAACCAGTAGATGGAAGACATTTCTCTCTCCCTGCCCCTCTTTCACGCTCTCTCTTCCTATTACTCTTTTTTTTTTCAAATAAAAACTGTATTTTAAAAAAAGAAGTAGGAGGATGCAAACTTGATATGACTATGGTGTTTAGAGATGGGACCATGGGAAGTGATTAGGTTTAGATAAGTTGATTAAGGTGAAGTCCTCATGATTGGATCCTAGTGACTTCACAAGATGGAGAGACACCATAGAGACACACCTTCACATTCTCCCTGCATTTTACCAAGTGATATCCTTAAGCTACTTTGGGAACCTGTCAGCAAGAAGGCCAGTACCAGATGTGACCCATTGACCTTGAACCTCCAGAACCATAAGCCAAAATAAAACTCTTTTCTTTATAAAGTTACCCAGCCTCAGGTATGCTGTTGTAGTAACAAAGCAATGAACAAATACAAGAAGAAAAAAATTTCAGGAAACAAGAATAAGCCAATAGTACCCAAAGAACAGAGATCCAGTGAAATGAAAAATCAAAGAAGTATGCATTGAATATGAAAAATATCAAAATATTTGTGGGAGAATAGTTAACCAACCTACCATTGAAAGTAATTAAAGCCCTTGGACAGTTTCAAAATACTGCCTTATGAGATGGTTCCAGTATGTTTCTGAAGCTCTTGTGTCTTAATTCAACTCTACAGCCTAAGATTTCATTGATATGCACCTCCCTTCTAACTGGACACCTTGAAGTTGTTTTTTTTTTTTTTTCCCTCTGAACTTCTCATTCATAATTTTAACAATCACCAGTTAAATAACACAGAATAGCTTACAAATACTGATGTACCTGAATTCATTGGTCCTTTTTCTCTAACACAGATATAATTATTACTGTTGTACCAGTGACATAAGAGATACTGAGACAAATGAATTTGGCCAAGATTTCAGAGGAGTAGAAATAAATAAAAATTTGAGACTTCAGACTTCAAAACATTTCAGTTGTTTTCTAAAGCATCGTTAGATCTTTCACTTTCCTCCCTATCCTGGAGAATAAGAGTCAGAGGAAAAAATAGCTTATTTATAATTATGGAACAAAGCAATACAGGGAACTAAAATAATTAATTACTAGTGTTTACTGGTATTCGTATGGTGTCCATCATGGGGTTAAGAACAATATAGTAGTGATTTGCAAGAACCTTTGGGTCTGCCAGTTTATAAAGGAATTTTCAGTTGTCTTCAGTAAAATTAGATAAATCAGAACTCTATTCACACAATTGCACCCCCTTACTCCCATGCATATGTCTTCATTAGGAGATTCCTAATCTCTCTTCTCTGCTTTAGCTTTTCTTCTTAGCACTATCGCTACCTGACACTATCACTTATTTATATTGTTCATTGACTGCAATTCCCAATAAAATGTGAGCTCCAATTAGAGCAAAGCTTTGTGTCTGTTAATTTTATGGCTATAATCTAAGCAGCTAGAGCTGTGCCTGGCACATGGAAGATGTGCAATAAATACCTGTGAGATGACGGAATGAATGACAAGGCTAACACGTATAACATAAAATCATCAGGTCCTTACCAGGGCAGTATGAAATCTGGCTGCAAAAAGGATTCAGAGAAGAGAGACAATTTAAAGCTCTTTCAAAGAGGGTGACTGTGGGAAAACATTTTTCTATCGATGCAGCTTGTGAAATCTGTGGCTTTGAATAGATGAAACCGAGAAGAAAGATGTTAACACTGACGAAAATGTATTACTCGACACCATGAAACGCCTAGAAAATATCACAGAGGAAATCTCAACTTTGACCTTAGTCGTGTCTTTTTGGCTATCACACCCAAAACTCAGGCTACAAAAGCAAAAATAAACAAATGAGGCTGTATCAAACCAATAAGCTTTTTCACGGGAAAAAAAAAGTTACAGTGAAATCTGAGGAAAAAAAATCATTGCAACTCACATATAAGATAAGGGATTACTATAGAAAATTTATATAGAACTTTTAAAATTTAGCAACAGAAGAACAACCAGAATAATGCCAAAAAACGCAAAACACAAAAACAAAACTGCAAGTAGCTATAAGTGATCAGCAGGGAGGGCATAGTCATTCCTGCAGGAAATTAAGGCACTCAGTGTTTCCTACTTCCTAAATGACCCGCTAAGTGTTTAGCTAACAATTTAAAGTGACACTTAAAATTGTACATCTTCCCACATTTTGTACATGGAAATTTATATGAGTGTATTTTTCTTGGGTTCTGAATACAATGGTCAAAACAGCAGAAATCAATTATTTAACATAGCAAGAAAAATGCATTTGTGAGTGTATCAAAGAAACAAATTGAGAGGATAGGAGAGACCAGGAAGTGAATTACAGGTTTCACTTGTACTGCTGTGCTGTCTGACAAGTGAACAAACACCTTCATAAATTAATAGCCTTTAATTGTAGCTTGAAAGGCAAATAAATGGATGGTTTAGGTTTTTGTCTCATTTTATTTAATGTTATGAAATATGACCCTTGTTGAGCTTTTCTTGCTGGGAAACCCTGAGCTAAAATCCTGTTGTTTTTCGGACTTTGTTAGTCCATTCATTCTCCTCACTTGTTTAATAGAAATAATATTTCTTTTTTTTTTTTTTTTGACAGGCAGAGTTAGAGAGAGAGAGAGAGAGACAGAGAGAAAGGTCTTCCTTTTCCGTTGGTTCACCCCCCAAATGGCCACTACGGCCGACGGCGCTGCGCCGATTCAAAGCCAGGAGACAAGTGCTTCCTCCTGGTCTCCCATGTGGGTGCAGGGCCCAAGCACTTGGGCCATCCTCCACTGCCTTCCCAGGCCACAGCAAAGGGCTGGACTGGAAGAGGAGCAACCAGGACAGAATCTGACACCCCAAATGGGACTAGAACCCAGGATGCTGGTACCGCAGGTGGAGGATTATCCAAGTGAGCCGCGGCACCGGCCCTAGAAATAATATTTCAAATGCACTAATATATTATTTAAATTATAATAATGATTTCTTAATTTCTTGAATTGTAGATAATATCTCTAGAATGTTCTTTTGTTTATTCAAAGGCATGTTGATTAGTACTTCTTTTCAGTTTTTAAATAGCATCTTTAGTCTGAGAAGCTCAAAACAGATTTTCGCAAATGTGAACCATATTTTGTCAGCATGTTTTGTTTCAGGGAAGAAAAGTATGTAATACCAAAATCTGCCTCTGTATGTCCCATCAAAAATCAAATCAAACACCATTCTCACCTCTCCTTTCCTCTGGGTTGAGGGATCTTATTTTAGAGCTTAACAGGAAGAGCTTAGACTGAATCACCAGTGAGAAGGCTGAACCATTCAAGCAAAACACTGCAGAGTGTTGTGTTCAGAAAAGGCGGATTGTCAGATGCTCTAGATGGTTGGGAGAAACCTTTGCAAGGAACTATTTAGTCAACAGAAGTGGGTCACTTAATTTTTCCAAGTGAACGCCTTTAATGAGGACTGTCAGTTGCAGCCTTACTAGCCAGAGCTGTCTCATTATGGGAGAGTGGTCCTGTCTATGAAATGTTTATTTTGTAACTAACCCCTTAGGCAGTGCAGGAAAACTGTTTACTATTCCTTCATTTTTGCTAGTGTTTCCCACCCCCACCCTTCTTAATCAGAGAAATCTGAACTTCAGAAACCTCTGGGAGTGGGAGGAGAAATAAAGGAGAGAGAGGATGGGAGAGAGAGAGAGAAAAGAAATAAGGTTGAAAACTGTCTATGGTGTATTTATTCCTAAGGATTACTTCCAGAACAATTACAAGGTTCAATGACCTCCTTAGGAATGTGCCTTTGTGGTGAATGTGTTAGTGAATATGAGTGTGAAGAGTTGGGTAGGAGGCTTTGTTGCACATACATGTTGTCAGTGTAAGCAGTGTCACTATGCCCCACCAGTGAGCATTCTTACACCCCGTGATAGTAATGCGTAGGAACCTGACATCTGAAAATGAAAGGATGAGAGAGGGGTACAGAAAATTTTCTTCATTGAGAAAAATGCTATGTCAAAGAGGAATAAAAGGTAAAACCTGATGCTATCCCACACAAATAAAATAAATAACTTATAAGCTACTAGGGAAATTTAACCTTGTGTTTTGTGGACTTCATTTTAGTTTGCAAAATCGTTAGTCGATGACACCATATTCTTGGAAAGGAATGTTTTATTGCCTTTTCATTCTGTCAACCACGAAGTATCACAAAGGAAATAGTTACCTTACAGAAAGGAACAAAGAGAGATAACTTTGTGTAGATTTTGATCTTAAAACATACAAGTAAGATATTTATAATATATTATCATACGTATTTCCATCTACTCCAGAGCTATCAACTTTTCAAACGTTTTAGAGGAGATGGTGGTGAAGTATAATATTAGTTTTACAGAGAGATTAGAATGATGGGAGTATGGAATGCACCTAAAACTTGAGGTTCTGATTTAGAAAACACAGTTATGTTGAGGAGTTCTTAAAAAGTTTATGAAAATGCATTTTATGAAAAATCTAAAGATGGGCTTAAAAAAGTTTTACTCTAAAACAAACTTGTACAGAGTTATCATAAGATACCTGAAGAGGCTCCAATTTAAAGCAGTAGGAAGCATAAGACGTAAGTTTGTTTGTTTGTTTGTTTGTTTTTAATTTGACAGAATTACAGACAGTGAGAAAAAGAGAAAGGTCTTCCTTCCGTTGGTTCACTCCCCAAATGGCCATGACGGTCAGAGCTGCATCAATCTGAAGCCAGGAGCCAGGTGCTTCTTCCTGGTCTCCCATGTGGATGCAGGGGCCCAAGCACTTGGGCCATCCTCCACTGCTTTCCTGGGCTACAGCAAGAGAGCTGGACTGGAAGAGGAGCAACCGGGACTAGAACCAGTGCCTATATGGAATGCTGGCGTCACAGGTGGAGGATTAACCTGGTGAGCTATGGCGCCAGCCCAAGACATAAGTTTTGAAAAGAGTGCCTATCAGAGCAACATGAGTTCCACTAATTATGAAGCAGGAACACACAATATTTTGATGGTGAAACTTGGGTAGAAGAATGGTAAAGTAACTGACATTTTACAAAAAACTGTGTGGGTACAATTCCCCCAAAGAAATCACTGTTTTACAAATAGAAAACTCATTTTAAGAAGGGATAAGATGATGCAGTGGCAGATCATCCATATTAATTTGCAAGGAAAAATTAATCATGTTCATGTCCTAACTGAAGAGGACCGACAATTCACAGCAACAAAAATCAACACCATGGACATCTTAACTGGTTCAGCTTACACAGTTTTGGCATTAAAAACTGAAGCAGAGCCAACTTTCCACCCAGTGCATGCCCAAATTGTTATGGCCAGACCAGTGGCAGGCAGCAGTTGATCTTTCAAGGGAAATTTTAAACAAGTGAGATCAACATCCTGAAGCATTTCTTGGAAAAAAAAATGTACCAGAAGATAAAACATGAGCTTATTGGTAAGATCCAGAAGATAAAACACAATCATAGCAGTGGTTACCAAGAAGTGGAAGTGATTCAGTTGAAGCAAAAGCAGATTGGTAAACAGTAAAAGACAAGGAAACAGTGTTTTAGGATGCTTAGAAGATTTTGTTTGCAGTCTTTTTGGAGGACAAATGAATGATAACATCCAGTTGTTATAAGAGTATTTTAACGAAACAATATTTTAGTAGAACAATGCATTCTCTACCATGATGATGCTTCTGCTCATCCCTTTCACCAAATAGGGTAATTTTGTGAGTTTCAATATGAAATTATTAGGCCTGCACCTTTCAGACCTGATTTGATCCTTTCTGACTGGTTTTTGTTTCCTAATTAAGAGCACTCATTTTTTCTGTGGTTAATAATACAGGCAAGACTGCATGAACATAAATTCCCAGGTCCCTCAGTTCTTTGTGAATAGACTAAATGACGGATAGCATCTCTTGTAAAAGTGTCTTGAACCTGATGGAGCTTGTGCTGAGAAAGAAGTTTTATCTATTGAAATCTTTATATATACTGAACTGATTTTCTGTATATAAAGAGAATTGAAAATGAATCTTGATGGGAATGGAAGGGGAGAGCAAGTGGGAGGGGGGAGGGATGCGGGTGGGGGGAAGGTTGTGGGGGGGAAGCCTTTGTAATTCATAAGCTGTACTTTGGAAATTTATATTCATTAAATAAAAAAAGAAGTTTTATTATATTTTTTGTCTTTTAATTCTATTTATTCATGAACTCTCTGAATTTCATTTGTAGATTTTTGTAAAAACCATTCCTGACAAGTTCTGATACAATTAAATAAGTGGTTTTCTATTTAGAAATATGTTAGAAAGTCTTAAGGTAGGAAATATTCCGATCTTTTAGATATAGGATTCAGGAGTTATAATTTCATGTATATTATGAGAGGCTTGATAATTTGTCCTGAGATCATCAATTTAGTGCCAACAAGCTGGAAACAGACTTCTTTCTTTGCTTACAGATGTCCTGTATGGCTACGCTGACTGGTTGCAGCTTGACTTCTGGATTCTCCATTCACAAAGATGAAGGGACAAAAGAAGACCTCTAATCACTTATATGCCTTTTTGGTTGGAACAGTGGTATGAAATTAATGTTGGTATTAAAATTAGATCTGCTTCCTAAGATAAGCTGAATAATTTAAAGAAGGCTTCTCCAAAAATTTCATGCCAATAAGCAAGAAATAGAATACCAGTTTGTCCCCAAAGATATCCAGAAGTTTATGGATTTCTTTCTCCTCTATCATCCTCTCCCTTAAATGAAAATACTAATACTTTCATAAATTTGTTTATAAAGCAAATAATTATTTTGAAATGCCAATAATGGTATTCTAATTTATCTCTTTAAATAGTATTGAATTTAGACTTGTTTGTAATAAAGTTAATGTTTTACTATATAATTCTTTATTTATTTATTTTTTTTGACAGGCAGTGTGGACAGTGAGAGAGAGAGACAGAGAGAAAGGTCTTCCTTTTGCCATTGGTTCACCCTCCAATGGCCACCGCGGTAGCGTGCTGCGGCCGGCGCACCGCGCTGTTCCGATGGCAGGAGCCAGGTGCTTCTCCTGGTCTCCCATGGGGTGCAGGACCCAAGGACTTGGGCCATCCTCCACTGCACTCCCTAGCCACAGCAGAGAGCTGGCCTGGAAGAGGGGCAACCGGGACAGGATCGGTGCCCCGACTGGGACTAGAACCTGGTGTGCCGGCGCCGCAAGGCGGAGGATTAGCCTAGTGAGCCGCGGTGCCGGCTAATTCTTTATTTTTTTTTTAACTTTTATTTAATGAATATAAATTTCCAAAGTACAGCTTATGGATTACAATGGCTTCCCCCTCCCCCATAACTTCCCTCCCAACCGCAACCCTCCCCTTTCCCGCTCCCTCTCCCCTTCCATTCACATCAAGATTCATTTTCAATTCTCTTTATATACAGAAGATCAGCTTAGTATATATTAAGTAAAGATTTCAACAGTTTGTCCCCACATAGCAACACAAAGTGAAAAAAGAATTTAATCTAACTTATGTTATGTGATTCCTACCAAAATGTCATGAAATAAAAAAATGAGAGTATTTTAATTCCATGTTACAGTCAAGAAAATTATTGCTCAGGAAATTAACAGACTTATGCAAGATTACCCAGAAAGTAAGGACATAGCTAGTATGAGAACCTTGTTTTCATTTCTACTATTACTTTGTTCATGACTTTCAGATTAATTATTTAAATTTTTACACTACATAATAACATTTAATATCTATATCTATATATTTATCTAATATATATGATTCTTTTATAAGTATTTATTTATGTATTTGAGAGGTAGCATGAGAGAGAGAGAGGTTTTCTATCCACTGATACACCCCCCAAATGCCAGCAACAGCCATGGCTGTCTTGCCAGGTCAAAGCCAGTAGCCAGGAAGTCCTTCCAGGTCTCCCACATGGATGACAGAAACCCTCATAGTTGAGCTACCATCAGCTGTCTCCCAGGTGCATTAGTAGGATGCTTGATTGGAAGCTCAGAATAGCAGGGACTTGAACCAGGCACTCCCAAATGGGATGCAGGCATTCCAAAAGGCAGATCAACCCAGTACTTCACAATACCCGCCCCAATGATTCTTTGCTTTCTGTTAATTTTTAAATTAATTAATTAATTAGGAAGGCAGAACAACAGAGAAAGTAAAATACAAACAGACAGACAGTGATCTAACAACCATTGGTTCAGTCCCCCGAGGGGCCTATCAACCAGGTCTAGGGTAGTCTGAAGCCAGGAGCCTGAAACTCCATCTGGGAACTCCTATGTGGGTGGTAGGGCCTAACTACTGGTTGGTCTTTTCCTGCATTCCCAGACACATTAGCAGGAAACTGAATTGGAAGCAGAGTTGCCAGGATGTTGGTTTAGCCAGCAATGGCTTAATCCATTGCAACTCCTGTTCATTTGTTGTATATTCTGTTCATTGATGAAATAGTGAAATTGGAAATATTGAAGACAAGGAAAATATGTGTTGATATGTTGGGAGAAAATGTTGAAAACAGTAAAAATACTATGTACAATAAAATAAATGAGTGATTGGGGTCTCAGGTTCATTTTTCTTAGCTATCATATATTCTTTAGGATCATTTATGTAAATTGTTAGGTAAAATGAATAAATCCAGTAAATCTTTTCACTCCTACCAATGGTAATGACTGGATGGTTGGTAACTTTAAGTGTTAACAAGCTGTTCTAATTATTGAATACAGAGAAGTTTTGCACCTTCTGGAAATCTGAAAATGTCTTGACTCTACTCAGTGACTAAAGTGCAGCAATACTGATTGAATCATCTTGTCATCCTCATGTCTAGTATTGACTCCAGTAAGTTAAAATTGCATGTGTTGGTAATAAGCAATCTTTAGGATTAGTCAAAGTGAATCTTTTGCCTGTGTCAGAACCAGTTAGTCAGGCTCTGTAGGACTGACCTACATTGCTTCTTAATGCATCTCTTTGTAAAAAGTTAATTCTAGCATCACCATTGACCTATCTATTACTTAACCTCTTTTACTGAATACCTGCTATGTGCAGAACATTTTTCTAGATAAAGAAATGAAGAGGATTGAGGGCATAGAGTAAAAAGAAAAGGATCTAATTCATATGAACTGTATAGTACAGAATAATCCACTAATACATGACTCAATATGTATTACCTGCCTTAAGAGTTGTAAGTGCTCTTATTAAATTAATGCTTCTATTGTATATTAAAATGAAAATTTTTCTAAATAATACTTGACTGATACTAAAAGCCTACTTTAAAAATACAAAATAAAAACAAATTTCTGATCTTATAACATTTGCACCACTCAAGATTTTAAGCATTTCTTAGCAGTATCTTTAAATTGACATTTTGAGAATTGATTATTGTTTATAGCTCTTATCTCTACTGGTGTGGAACAGTGTTTATTTTCTTTTCTTTTTGTTGAATTCCTTACTTAGTGGATGGTTCATCTTGTGACTATAAAATAAACTGAAAGTTTTCTATTACAAAAGTGAAAAGAAAGAATAAGAAAGGAGGAGAGAGAATGGGAGCATAGGTGAGAGGGTAGGGTGGAAATTGTCACTATGCTCCTAAATCTGTGTAAACGAAATAATGAAATTTGTTCACTTTATATAAATAAAAAACTGTTAAAAATCTTATATACAACTCCCATCTATCTTAGAATACAGTAATGAAAATGAAAATATACCACTTGTTGTTAAAGTGGTACATTTTAGTTTTTATTTTGTTAGTAATGCAAATTATGGATTGACATATCAACTGTATTTTATTTTCAGGTTTATTCATAAATTCTTCATTGTTGGAGCTTGCATAAATGGAGGCTGGATCTCAAACATCAGACACATTGGAATAATGTCCTTATTATCACTATAACCTGTACTTAACTTTTAACCACACAGTTCTTCATGTGTGTTGGAATCTTTGTAACACTGGAATTTCTTGGGAGATACCCCATATTTCTTGGGCTATATACAGCAAAACAAACTACCTTTCTTGTAATATATCTGGTGCTAAATGAATTCAAGAAGTTTATAGTTATGGGAAAAGTAACCTTATTTATTTATTTTTTTTACAAACTTACAATTTTTTTCAATTTAAATTTTGATCAAAGATTCACCTGAGAGATATCATTTTTGGAATGATTTCTTTGCCATTAAAGTATGATAAATATTATCCAAATAATTAAATTATTTTATGCAACAAATTCACTGTGGTGATAGATTTTTCATCATAGATTTATAAGTATTATGCTGCAGTTATGTGTATGTATAAGGGGTCTTCAAAAATTTAATGGAAATGTATTATGATAAAATGTGTAGGATGACAAAATTGTATATTATGCCTGAATTTCAAAATTTTGGGGGATCAAAATAAACTTTTTTAAAAAAATGTTTTGTTTTATTTTAAAGGCAGAGCAACAGAGATAGTGAGACACACATACACATATAGAGAAAAAGAAAGAGAGAGATCTTCCTTCTGCTGGTTCACACCAAGAAGCAGACAAGAGTCAGGCTGGGCCAGGCCAAAGCCAGGAGTGGAAATTCCATCTGGGCTCTGCCACGTGGGTGGCAGCGACTCAAGGACTTGAGGCATCATCTGCTGCCTCCCAGAATGTGCTTTTGCGGCAAGTTGGTTTAGAAGCAGAGTGGGGACTGGAACCCTAGCCTTTTGATGTGGGATGTGGGCATCCTAAGCAATGTCCTACTTGCTGCCTCACAATGCCTGCCCCTACACTTAATTATCTTTTAACTCCATTTTCCATGAATTTTTGAAGTACTTTCATTTGTATATGTATGCAAGTTTGTGTGTATATATTTTCATGTTTGCTAATATTGAACAGGTAAACATGATTGATCCCAAAGGTAGATGCGAAAACATTGCTTATTTATCTATCATAAACTTCAAAAACATCTATGAGAAGCATCTTAAAATATTGCCTTTCTCCTTTTTCCTTAATAAAAAATCCTGATGTGTTTAGGTTGGCATGGTGCCACCCAACTAAAAGCTGACATTTTCCAGCCATTTTTGTTATCGGAGAATTAATTAAAGTGTTATATGTGTAATATTTCTGAAAATCTGAAAGACTCCTTAAAATGATGATGGTTTCCTTTTTTTCCCTTTTTCTTATTATTGAGAGTGTAGACATTAGGTTAGTAACTCTAGCACCCATCTTATACCACTACACAACAGTCTTGAGAATTTCAGATGGCAGAATGATTGCTAAAGACAAACCACAAAGTTGTGTCTTTATGTATTCTCTTTGTGGGCTCCTTTTATATGTAAGAGAAATAAACTATCTCATTGAAGCCACTGATGTTGGCTTGAGATAAGAAGGAAGATATTAAGAAATGGAAAACTGCTGACCATGATATGCTGTGGCAAAAATCTTTGGTCAAGTTGTTGCCTGCTAATCTGAGAGATCATGTGTTATCATAAGACATAATCATTGGGAGAAAATTCAAAATATTAGCTTATTTTTATTGTCTTTGCTTTCATCAAGCAAGCTATATTCAGACAAACAAATCTATCAGAAAGCCTAAATGGCTGAGATTCAGAAAGGCATGTTTTGCCTTTAGCCTGTAATCTAAATTTGAAATAGAATCCTGTAATTTCAAGTCTAGTAAGGTTGACAAAACAAAACCACCGCTCATATGCCATATTGAATTACTTTCCCTAAAGATTTGTCTACCAAAACATGGGGTCCAGCCAACTCCCAGAAATTCTGTCCAGGGTAGATTCTAGCAATGTTTTTCTCGAAAGGTCTCAGAGTAAATGCCAGTTATCAGTGCAAATGCATTTATTCCAGGCAGCTGAATGAACCTTCAGGATAGAAACCATGTCAGGACCTGCTCTTCATCTGTGGTTAACTCCAACATGGATTTGACCTGACACTCAGATCAAGTCCAGAAAGTTTTTTAGTGGACTACTGAGGCATCTACTAAATATGAAAATAGAAAAGACCTGCATTCTCCAACAAGGGATTTCATCTGAAGGAAAGGAGGAAGTGGCTACTAAGTTCTTCAGAGCTACCAAAACCCAGCAATGGCTGGAGTCTTCTTCACAAACAGGAAATTTTGCATGTTATGGGCCTTTGAGTGGAAATGGTTGAACATATGCACATGAACCAAGATTGCTGACATCTTTGGCACTCTGGCACAATGGATCCTTGTGGCCTTACAGGCATGTGATCACTGTGGCAACCAAAGGATTATGAGAACTTGCAGAGCCAGTCTTTGATATTTACTGCTGTAGTTACAGCAAGAATCAGCAATATCAGTCTGATGTCTACTCTGTTCTCTCTGCACTGGAAATTTGAAAAAAAAAAAAATGGAACCAATTTTGATTTAATTAAGGCCTCACTTTAACAAAATATGTAACTAAATAAGACCAAGTGTCTGGTAATAACAATAGATAAAATTAAAAAGGAGAGAATGATCCAACATGGGAAGCAGGCCATACAGCAGACTCATAAAATGACAAACACCCTAAACAGCACTCTGACCTCAGAATCAGCCCTTAAGGCATTCAGATCTGGCTGAAAAGCCCATGAGAGCATTTCAGGCATGGAAAGCCAAAACACTGTGGCAAAAAAAAAAATATGCATGAAGGATCTCTGTTAGTGAGATCCTAGTGGAAAGAAGGGGGCCATCAAAGGAGGAGGTACCTTTCTCTGAATGGAGAACTTTGATTTTGCTTATGGCCCTGTCTAAATACTGACTGAGTTTGTGGACTCAAAAGGCTTCCATAGGCTTGGCAGCTCATGAAAAGAGCCTCCGGTGATCATTGACATCATAAATAAGAGTGTCAGTTGTTAAATCAATAACAGGAGTCACTGTGCACTTGCTCCCCATGTAGGATCTCTGTCCTTAATGAGTTGTACTATGAGAATTAACTGTAAAACTTGGCTTCAAACAGTACTTTATATTTTGTGTGTATGTGGGTATAAATTGTGGAAACCTTTACTTAGTATAGAGTTGGTCTTCTATATATAATGTTAATTAAAAACAAATCTGAATGAAGAATGGGATGGGAGAGGGAGTAGGAGGTGGGATGGGAATGGGGTGGGAGGATGGGTATGAAGGGAAGAACTGCTATATTCCTAAAGCTATACCTATGAAATTTGTATTCATTAAATAAAAGCTTTCTTTAAAAAAACCAGAATATGTGACAAGGATAAGTTTGGATTTTCTAGTTGTAAGATTGTGGTAATTCGAGAAATTACTCAAGCAGTCTTTTTTAAAAATAGCTGTATTTTCACCTTACATTGAAATTGGTTATTCTGGGTACATTAAAAATGGTTTCCTTCATTAAAACAGTTTGAAATCACTACTACGCAGTTAGGTTTCTAATAGAAATATTGCTGTGCAAGAACAAGAGAGGGTTATTGTACAAGACAAAGAAATTGTGTGAATGATGTTTTAATAGACCAACTTGGGAGTGGACCTTTGTGCAGCAGTTGAGATGCCTCTTGGGATTACCCACATCCAACATTAGAGTTCCTTGGTTTGAGTCCAAGTTCTGCTTCTGATCCCAGATTCCTGCCTATGTGAACTCAAGAAGCTGCATAGGATATCTCAAGTGTTTGGGTCCCTGCCTCCCATGTGAGACCTTGGCTGAGTTCCAGCTCTTGGTTTTGACTTAGCCCAGCTGTGCCTATTCCAAGCATTTGGGGAGTGAACCAATAGATGGAAGATCTTTTTCTGTCTCTGACTTTGAAATAAATTTAAAATAGATAAAGACCCAACATGATGTATAGTATCAGACAGAAGAGTGTTTCCTAAAACCATATAATCACAGTTCATGAAGAAAAAAAAAAATGATACAGCTCACCATGTGAACAGATGTGGGGCTGATCTTGCTTGGGTCAGGCTTGCTCAGCCTGAGGATCAGTATTTTTAGCACATCTGAGAGCTCCCTGGGATGTGAGTACACTAGATGGAAATGTTGGCCTGATGTGGGGACTGATTTGTTGAGGAACAATAAGAACATACAAAATCATTTCCAAATACTATCCTGAGAATTTGGTTTTGGATAAGTTTATGTGACTGAGGAACATATAAGAAGAAAAGTACTTAAGACATCTGAGAGAATAATGAGAAGTAATTTTATAAGAAATCTTTGTTTAACGCAAAAAATTACTGATATGATGATATTAATGATGCAATGATGTCACTGCCATTATTATAATCAATAACTTAGCTTAAGTATCTGAAGGACCCCAGTTCAGATTCCAATCTCTTTAACTGTTATGTGTGTGACCTGAGGCATGCTACCAAAGTTTGATGTACTTATCTTCTTTGTTTTTAATTTTTTTTTTTTTTAATTTTACAGGTAGAGTAATAGACAGTGAGAGAGACAGAGAGAAAGATCTTCCTTCCATTGGTTCACTCCCCAAATGGCTGCTATGGCTGGCACTGCGCCAATCCGAAGCCAGGAGCCAGGTGCTTCCTCCTGGTCTCCCATGCAGGTGCAGGGGCCCAAGCACTTGGGCCATCCTCCACTGCCCTCCCGGGCCACAGCAGAGAGCTGGACTGGAAGAGGAGCAACCGGGACTAGAACCTGGCATCCATATGGGATGCTGGCCAGGCAGAGGATTAACCAATTGAGCCACGGCACTGGCCCCCCATGTACTTATCTTAAAAACAACTGGTAGGCTAGCACTGTGGCATAACGGGTTGAGCCGTTGCCTGCAATGCCAATATCACATACAGGCACTGGTTGGAGTCCCAGTTCCACTTCCAATCCAAATCCCTGCATTCACGTGGGAGACCTGGATGAAGCTCCTGGCTCCTGGCTTTGGCTTGGCCTAGCCCTGGCTGTTGCAGCCATTTGCGGGGTGAACCAGCAGATAGAAGATATCTCTCTCTCTCTCTCTCTCTATATATATATATATATATATATATATATCCCCATCTCTTTGTAACTCTTTCAAATAAAGAAATCTTTTTTAAAAATGGATAATATTAGTGCCTACCTTCTAGAGCTCTTATGGGCTTCATTGTGAAAAAGGAGTTCCGTAGAGAATTTGGCACTTAATGGGCTCCCAATATATACTAATTATCTACGACTTTGAAATCTCTCTGGGATTTTTCAGTAAATGTAACCTGTGACAAATCAACAGAGCTGGCATAGACTAACTTTGAAATGAGGCAAAAATTTCTGGAAAATACATAGAAATGCAGTCAATAATTAGCTTTCTCCTCTTCTGTTCCTATCTCTGTCTCAGTCTCCTCCCATTCCCTCTTCTCTCCTACCCTCTCCTGCTCCCCATACTAAGAATTAAGAATTCTGGAAATAATACTACTCATAATATGAATAATCCTAGAATACAAAGTGCTTTTTGTAATTGCCTTCTAAAAAGACATTTTGGTTCTTTGGCTTCTGTTCATTTTCTTTTCCTATTCTTGGGCAACATGAGAGCAGGGATCTATTTATCTCCTCATCTGACTCCAATAAATCCCATCCATAGTGTAGACCTTATATCTACTTCCTGGTGAAGAGATTATAAAACAACTTGGTTCGTTAAAATAGATGCTTCCAGTTCAAAACAACAAATGTTCACATGCACACAAAGACATACACTTTGGCATGGATTTTTTTTTTTTTTTTTGCATCTGTAATTTCTGATCAAAGTTTCTTCATTTATGGCAAATGTACCTATAGCTTAGTCCTGGAGTAATCCCAAGGAAATGACCTCCCTGACTCTTGTACTCCCTGGAGGCTTAATTCCAAATTCTCATTTCCTACCCATTTGTCCTTCGTTCTCAGTTTGGACTGAAATTTCTTTTTGGAAGAGCTATGAACACTTAGTGATACATGTTTTAAACAGCAAGACTTCCTCTATTTTAAATACGTTTCATGCAGTCAGAGTTTTTCAGGATGCAGAATATTCTTGGCTCATTTTACTTTCCCTTTTCTGAATTGAAGGGTATTGTAGGCTTCTTTAAGATAAGAGATTTATGACATATGTTTTGTGACTCCCAAGTGTTAAGAATTATCTCAGAGTGTCCTGATGTCCTTTAAAAGTTTTAAAACATCAACATAAATCCACTTTAATGTTAATAAGAAATGTTTGCCAGGATACTTTTCAGAAAGTATTGTAAAATTAAGTAGTTCACTCCCAAGAAGCTTTTTCTTATCATAATAAGACATTTTAAAGTAACTCCAGTGTCTAACCATGAGGTAGCTACTTTTACAAACATTTTGAAATATTTTGAAAAGGAAAAGTCTTTCCTATCCATCAAATCTTGTTAATCAAAATCTTGTATAGGTTATACAGTATTAAAGTTATTGCATTCACACAGAATTGTTAAGTTTTAATGGGGCTACATTTAAATGAGATTTAAATCTTGAAGCTATTTCCTCAATTTTATTGTTTAGTAAAAGTCTGACTACCACACATCCAGATGGGATTTGTTTTCCCATTTGTATGCTATGATTTGATTTTGCTCTGATTTGGTTCCTACTTACTCATTCAACACCAAATCTCTCCATAATTTAAACACTGGTTCCTAGGTATAATTCACTTGTAACAAAAATGCAGCTCTCTCTGTCCTGGTAGAAGCACATTCCTGGAATAAATATCTCTCCTTGGGGAAACAGTAGGATGGAAAAAGTTCTTCAAAGGTTGTTATGGGACAGAAAAACAGACAATAATTGCTTATTGAGTTCGTTGCTTCTTCTATTTAAATCTGGTTTTAATCAGTGCAGAACTTTACCTTGTATCCATTATGAAATTATTTGTTTTTACTTCTGTTAGCAGAAAATTTAACTCGTAAACTGTGGCTAGCTTTAATTATTTATATTTCCAGCCTACATGTATTCAATTATGTGTTTGCACTGAAGAATCTATTTTTTGAAAGGACAGTTTTTTTTTTTATAACTGATGTGTTAAGAGGGTGACATAAGATATACTCAAGAAAAATATTTACTCCTACATTCTTTGATTTCTTTGTAACTCTAAGCACCTATTGTTCTATTGCACTCTAGTTCTTAAAATGTTTCTGTTACCTCTGCCTTGAGACTTGAACTTCTGAGTTTCTTTGTTACCACTATTTGTAGAAAGTAGCCACAGGGAAGGTATCTGTATTCTTTGTGAGGTAGAAGCAAATAAATCATTTATCTTTTAGAGGAGGGGAAAGGTAAGTAATTCCCTCACTTTTGATTTTTCTTTTTATTCTCCTCCTGTGATGCATCCAGCAGCTCTTCTGCAGACTTTGCTGCTGTGCTAAAATAATTTCTCATTAAGCAGGCAGTCAACACGCAATGAATGCACTGCCCAATCAGCTGGAGCTCATTTAGGCCAGGGTTTAGGCAAATCAGGGGGCACGTTAGAAAGGACGAAACTGCAAAACCTTTATTCTCCAGAAGTCTGAATATTAGCGCATCAAGGCCCACAGGAAGTAATGAAACTAAGCCACATATCCCCAAGTGAAAATGGACATAGGCCAGATTGAGATAGCAGTGCAGTGAGGGGATAACGTAAGTATGAGGAAATGCTAATCTTGAAGGTGACTTTGCGGAGACGTGCAGAGAACCATCTCCGTGAGTTATTGGTGGGGAAGGATGGGTGCATGCAAGAAGGGGAGACATACTTGAGTCTCATGGAAGAGCACTTGACATGCTAAAGATATAATGCAAAACTTTATGTTTGGGAAGGGAAGTGGATAATGAAGAAAAAGAAACTCAATGTGGAGGACCCAAGCCCTTTGGAGAGTCAGATTCCTTTCACATCACTCAGATGAACAAGTCTTTCTGTCACAGCCCGGGAGGCAAAGGTGCTTCCCACTTCATAGGTGATCCAACTGGGGATCTGAGCGATCCAATAATTTGGCCAGTGCTAATACAAGTGGCCTTTGGGAGGACCTGGAGTTGGTCTCACTTTCTGTGGGCAGTAACTTCTAATTGTACCACATTAGGTGTGTTAATATGAAAATGTTCTTGACTGTATTTGTTGTTACCTACATATATATATATATATATCTCCTCTATTTGTGTAAGCATATTTCAAAGAGTTGGTGGAAAACAGAATTAAAAGATAGAGTTATTTTGGTGCAAAAAATTTGCAATCCATATAGATTTTTTATAATATACGTTTTTCAGATAGTCCAAAAGGCTTGTCAAAAAGGCATATTAAAAGTTGATTTGGGGGCCTGAACTACAAGTCTACAGTCACAGGCATGTTCTGTAGTAGTTTTTCTAAGGTAGACAATGCCCATGAGGAAAATTATATTCTCACTTTAAAACTTTCTTTCCCTTTGGTCTGAAAGGGAGGTTCTTTCTACTTACTGTATACTTCGCTGATGGCGAAGTGAATCTAGCTATGAGATTATTATTTAAGTTCTTATTTTGGCTATGCTATTGCAGAAAAATGTTAGCCATCTCTTTTATAAGGTCTAAAGATTAAATTGTGCATCCTACAGATTCCTTCATAATAGAATTAGTTTCCTACCTTGAAGAGAATAGAGAAATGAAAGAACAAGTTGGGCTTAGAATAGAGAAATGAGGGAGCAAGTCCTAGATCGCTTGCTGACAATAGCAATATCACATGAATACTTAGCAAACCGTTTCAACCATTGGATAACAACTTAAGAAAACATTTACCAGAAGGTCCAATGCCTTCTATAAATTTTAAGAATCATGTATTTGAAAACACCTCTTAAATATCTAACATGGTGTAGTTTGTTTAGCCAGTAAACTTAAGCACAACCATCTAAAATGTTTTTAGTTTCTTTCTACCAACAAGTCTAAAACATATGATACACAGATTCAGGTCCCACAAATTAAAATGTATCTTTGATTGATTTTAGCAGCTTAAATTTATGGACAATCTTATCTATAAGCCATTTAAAATAAAACTCTTAATAAAATTTCCCCATGTGGACATACAATATGTACACACATATAATATAGCATAATAGACCAATATATCAATTTTAATAATAGCTTTTAAAATCTTTAACTCTTTTTGTAGATTGCCAATTGATTTGAATTGCTTTTTCTTTTTAGTAACCTCAGTTAACCATACTTTCTCACAGTTGGTACTGTTAATACATTATTGGCTTCATCTGTTTACAGAGCCATCCCAAAGTACTGAATACAATAAAAGTGGCTGGAAAAAGTCCATAGGAACCTATAGGAGGACAGCTAAACACAGAACCAACAACACTTTAGTTTTATGAGCAGCAGATCATATATAACTGTGGATGACAAAAGACTTTAAGTCGCCATGTTTAAAATTATAAACTCATCAACCAACAAGAGGCACTTGCTTACTTCACAGTATTTTTGAAAGCACCTGTAGGATTTTACAAGTATTTAACCCTTTAGGCCTCTGGGGCTTTCTCATTAAGATAACTATCATGTCTAGTAACACAAGATCATTAGACTTTTTAATTCTCAAACATTTGTATTAATAGCATTTTCCATTATAGAAACTTAAAGTCTGGTACCACATCACATCTTGACAGTACTTCTAATATACTCCAAATAGACTGATTAGTTGGTGTCTCTATAAGATGAGAGACATAGGTCCTTCGATTTTTTCAGTTGGGCCCAAACTGGAAAAACCAAAGTCCAGGATTTACTGGAAATTTTAGAAACCAGATTGTTTGAAACTTTGATTTTTTGAATGCCTGTCAAGAATGCCAAGAAGGCTCAAAATCCAAAATATCTGGTTGAAATAAGATTCCTTAAAATCATGACATAACATAGACCAAATTTGATGATTGTTACAAGGTGATTATTCAAATTTTTGAACAAAGCACATATTTAAATAACCCATAGCTCTTAATAAAAATTCAGCTGTTTTTGAACAATTAGAATTTAACAGACATCAAGAGAACATAATAGATTACTTTAACACATTGCTTTAACAGAGCATCAGAGTTTAATTCTATGTCAAAGAGAAATTGAGCTTCCTGTGATCTTTTGCTGTGAGGTTTCCTTCCTTTACCTTCTTTCATATTGGTGACCATGTTTCTGTGTTTCTGTGTGTAAGACATCTTTAAGCATCTTTTGCAGGGCAGGATGAGTGGCAACAAATTCTTTCAGGGGGGCAGGAAAGACTGGTGGTTAAGTTGCTACTTGCGATGCCTAAATCTCAAATTGGAGTGCTTGCATTTGAATATTCCAGCTCCCTGCTCACGTGTACTCCGGTGGGCAGCAGGTGATGGCTCAAGTAGTCGGGTCCCTGCCATCCACATGGGAGACCCAGATTAAGCTCCTGGCTCCTGCCTTCATTCAGACCTAGCTCTAGCTCTTGTGGGCATTTAGGAAGTGAACCAAAGGACAGCACATCTCTGCTTCTCTGTCTCTGCCTCTGTCTCTCTTCCTCTTTGTCTCTCTGTCAAATAAAACGTTTATTTTGGTATAAAAATCTGTTTTAAATCCATTCATAGTGTTTTCATCATGTGTATTCTCCATGAACTTTTTGAATATGCTTCATAGTTCAACCTCCCCCAGCTCACCACCTTAGAGTAAATCACTAACATCATCAGATTAGTAAAGGAGAGCAAAGAAATGCACAATCATGACAAGTATCAAATTCTACTCAGAGCACCAATATTTGATCCTATCCGTTCAAAGTGTTTCCATACGTATTGATGAGCATAGTGGTCGGGTATGAAGTGGTAATGTCCATTCTAACACTCTTCAGGGGAGTGGGGGCTGAGAAATTGGCATCTCCAGACACCATGGTAGCCCCACTTTCAGCAGGAACACCTGCAGCTCTCCCATCAGACAACCTCTTTGTCCTCCAACACCCGTCTTCATTTCGGAGTCGTTTTTGCTGAGAGCATGACTAGACGCTTTGGCAGTTGGCTGTATTACTCACTGGGTCTTGATCGATTTGGCGACCAGTTTATACATCTTTCTGTGAGAGCCTGGCTGCTGTGAGTTCATTCTTCAGAAGAGCAAACTCCTTTCTGCAACTGAGAAGGGGTCAAGTTCCTGGAACTGCTGCTTTTCAGGGAAGAAAACACCCTGGCGGATGCTTTCGAATTGCTAACAGGCTATCCCAAGCTAATGTTGGGTCCAGGGTGACTTTTCTGTTGGAATTTTCATGGTGACATCACCATATTTAACTGTGAAGTATTCAGACTTCTGAGTTACAACATGATATATTTTATATAAGAAGGATTTCAGAAATTATTGTGATACATAAAATATAACCTGAATCTGTATATTAGGTCATAATTTAGTACATAAAAGTTTTATGTGGAAAATCCTTAGATGCTGGGATATTTACTAAAATCTGTTATTTTTTCTACATCTGGAGGAATACAAAATAGTAATAAACATTTATATGCATCTAAATAGTTATAAATAGTATGAGATTTTACTAATATTTTTTAGCTTATGTGGAAATGTCGAGTGACTTGGTCAAGTTTAATTTTATCAAGATGTACTTTTCTTTAGAGAAAAGTTATTTCTACTTTTAAATAATAGATTTTGCATAATGGAAAGACATTTTAAAATGCAGAAACATGAGAAATTCAAAAGGCTTCTTTGGGGAGGGAAAATGACCAGAAAAAAAGAGAGAGTTGGAGGAGAGAAAGAGAAGGAAAAAGAGAAAAAAAAAAAGTCCCTTCGGTTAACTATGTAATACATGATAAATTTTTGTGTGTTTGAATGTTTATAAAAACAAATGCTTAACTCACTTACTGATTTCCCACTATCCCGTCTCTTCTGTCTTTCCTTATTTGCTAAAACATTGAGTATCCTTACATCTGGAAAGTACATCTGGCTAGAAAATGTTTATGAATCCTTTGCAGCTCTTCAAAGTAGACATTCTCAACCTGCTAGTGGGCTCTTGTTGGAGATGGGCCTTTTCCTTAAATGGCTGTGTTGGTATTGTTTGGAACTGACTTTAGCACATAATTCTCGGGAGAGAGCAGTAGTCTGTTTTAGCATTCCCTTTACTATAGCACACTCATGGACATTTTTATTATCGTTTCAGCCATTTCATGTAGTCATTATTACAAAATTGAACTTTAGTTCATTTTGGAGTCCTATGGCTATGACTGTCATTGTATCTATTTGAAATATAAATGTTCCCTGTCTAATATTGTATGCATTTCACCAGAGGCTGAGAATTCTATTCTCAAATTAATGATCTGTTTATTTAAATGATGACTGTGGTCCTTAGAAGCAGAGGAAAAACAACATTTGTACAGTCTGACAGTCTGATGCATTATTTATGGTTAGCTCTTGTTCACGAAGCTTGAGACTCTGAGCCTTCCAGTAGAAGGTACCTGTGAGACCCCGTGGGCAGCTTCCGCCTCAGCAAGCTCTTCTTCCAGCATACCCAGAGCATATGACAGTCTAGTCTCTGCTTGAACACATGCACAGGCAAGGTCTTCACTATTTTATCAAACTAGAGTTGCTAGGCGGTTCTTCATGACCTGTGGACTCAAATCTGTTTTGTACCATTTGATTTGACCCTGTTCCCTGGAGCAAAACCAAACCAGCTACTCAACACTGACATAGTAGCTCTGAAGGTATCAAGGTTTATCCAAACCTCCCACTCTTGATGTGGTGGAAGACGTCTGGCCACAGAAGCTTGAGCTCTTTGGTGCCCTTGACAAAACCATGTCAACCCTGGTGCACTATGGGAGGCTTTAATGTCCCAGGTGCTGTTGAAGTCGTTATTAGATTTTTTTATACCTAATCCCTGCACAATATATGTTATCCTTAAGATATAGACACCAAAACTCAGAACCAGAGAGTTGAACAGTCACTAAGATAATTGGCAGTATGCAGGGCGGCTTGTAGCTCTATTTGAATCAAAGCACCGTAGTCTTTCTCACCACATTGTGGTTTCTCTCTACGGTCTTGAGTTAATTAGTCTTTGCTTCTAGAACAATCATGTGCCTCATTATATAGTCTCCAGACTTTCACCTCCTTAGGCATTTCCCCTCACCCACACTGAACTTATTCCAGTTATTAATATTTCAACTAAAATACGAAATGCAGATTCAAACATGATCTCTACTTGTGTGAATCAACAAACAGGTTTCCACAAAACACTACGGTGCTACTTACATCTCAAAAATTACATTAAAATATACTTATGAAAATGTTGGAAAAATTTGTGATTTAGGACTAGGATGTTATAGGTGCATGTCTCTTTTTTAATGTATTATTAATAATATCTAGTGATGGCTCCAAGACTTTTCTTAACTTTAAGTGGTGAAGCAGAAATACCATTTGAGACACATACAATAATTTTTATAGGTTAGAGAGATATCTGTGATTACTGTTTTTGACATAGTTGCAGTTATGCCAATACTACTGTGCTGTTTTGCCTGTGTTCATAGTGGGAGGAAATGCTAAATTTCTGTCAAAAGTTAGTGAAAATAATGTACACTCTCATGATAGTGGACTCTCTAAATTCCATCTATGGGCGATTGTGAATACATTAATGCATGGAAGTCAGTCTGGAGATTCCTCAGAAACCTGAACATAACCCTACCATACAACCCAGCCATCCCACTCCTTGGAATTTACCCAAAGGAAATTAAATTGGCAAATAAAAGAGCTGTCTGCACCTCAATGTTTATTGCAGCTCAATTCACAGTAGCTAAGACCTGGAATCAACCTAAATGTCCATCAACAGAAGACTGGATAAAGAAATTATGGGATATGTATTTATAGAATACTATATAGCAGTAAAAAAAATGAAATCCAGTCATTTGCAACAAAATGGAGGAATCTTGAAAACATCATGCTGAGTGAAATCAGCCAGTCCCAAAGGGACAAATATAAGATGTTCTCCCTGATCGGTGACCACTAACTGTGCACCTAGAAGGAAACCTGTTGAAGTGAAATGGACACTATGAGAGACAGTGACTTGATCAGCTCTTGTCCTGACTGTCGAGGAACAACTTACTACTTTATTCCTTTCAGTATTTTTTTTTTTGTTGTTCTACTTAATACCATTGGTTGAACTCTGGAAATCTGTATTTATTAAATAAAAGTTAAGAAAAAACAGGGCCTCAAAAAAAAAAAAAGAAAGAAAGAAAGAAAGAAAGAAAGGCACTGAGACAGAGACAGACAGACACAGAGAGATCTTCCTTCCATTCAGCAGTTCACTCCCCCAGTGTCTGCAATACCCAGGAATGGGCCAGGTGGAAACCAGGAGCGGAGAACTCAACATGGGTTTCTCACATGGGTGTCAGGGACCCAACTACTTGAGCCATTGCTGCTCTCCTCCAGGGTGTATATTAGCAGGAAACTGGCATCAGAAGCAGAGGAGCTGGGACTCAATGTAGACACTCCAGTACTGAAGGCAAGGATCCCAAGTGGTGTTTTAGCTACTGCACCAAATGCCTGTCCAAGGAGAACTATATGGGAAGTAAAAAACATAGCAATCCAATTAAAAGTGAAATGAAGGCTAATTTATCATAACTTTTTCTTAGCGAATTCTGCAAGGCACTGGGTGTTGACTGTGCTATTTTCAAAAAGCCCACGTAGTGTCTGTTTAGCAGATCATTCTAGAAAATGATTTGGGATCATCTTCAATGTTGCTAGCTTGTAAACTCCAGATTGTATCTTATTTCCTTTTCTGAGAATTAAGGCAATTTCTTTAAGTTTGAATATAAAAGTTGTTTGATTCCAGGCATTTTAACTCATTAACAATGGTAAAACATATACCTGCTGCACCTCACAATTTAACCCCCAATACCTTCCTCCCTCCCTCTTCTCCTTTCCTCTCATCCTGTCTTTCTCCTTTCCTTCTTTCTTTTTTTCTGTGTTTATTTAGTGTGGAATCATGTTAGCTACTGGAGTTGTGCCAATAAGTAAGACCTCAAGCACTGGCCCACTTGGACTTGATATTTCAACAGGTAGTTCATTTGGAGGGACTAATCTTTTAGTGAGGATGATTTTTTTTTTTTTTTTTTGTTTTTTTGTTTTTGGACAGGCAGCGTGGACAGTGAGAGAGAGAGACAGAGAGAAAGGTCTTCCTTTTGCCGTTGGTTCACCCTCCAATGGCCGCCGCGGCCAGCGCGCTGCGGCCGGTGCACCGCGCTGATTCAAAGGCAGGAGCCAGGTGCTTCTCCTAGTCTCCCATGGGGTGCAGAGCCCAAGGACTTAGGCCATCCTCCACTGCACTCCCTGGCCACAGCAGAGAGCTGGCCTGGAAGAGGGGCAACCGGGACAGAATCCGGTGCCCCGACCGGGACTAGAACCTGGTGTGCCGGCGCCGCAAGGCGGAGAATTAGCCTATTGAGCCGCAGCGCCAGCCCAGTGAGGATGATTTTTACCCCCAGAATGCATACTGATTCATTTTTATCTTATCCTCCTTCTTCCTAGCATGAAACATCAAGCAAACCTGTGAGTCCTTTTTGAGTTTTTTTTTTTTTTTTTGATAGTCACCTATTAACATTAAAGCACTTTTTCAAATTCATGAGGGAGGGAGGGAAGGAGGGAGGGAAAGAGAGAGAGAGATATGTTATTCATCCTCTGGTTCACTCTGCAAATGCTCACATTCACCAGGTCTGTACCAGGTACCAGGTGTCCCACACCGGGGCAGGAACCCAACCACTTGAGTCATCATCTCCTGCCTCCCCAGGTGCTGTTTAGCAGGAAGGTCAAATCCAAAACCCAGCAGGGACTTGAACTCAGCCCCTCCACATGGGATGCTGTTCTCCCAAGTGCTGTCTTTCCTGCTGTACCAATCATCCGCCCCATCTATTCTTATTCTTTTAGCATTTTAGGAAGCTTCAATTAAATTTGGCTTTGACTTTTCAGCTTTCCAAACTAAGCTTTCTTGGTTGTCTACAATTTATTTCCTATCTTCATAGATATGCAGTATATATATATTTCAGAGTTTCCAGTTCAGTCACTCTTTCATTAATTTTTCACTAACTTTATTGTTGAAACTTTGCTTAATAATTTGTTTAGTCTGCTAGGAAGATCCTAATACAGATAATATATTTCTATTAAATAATCAAATCATAAAAGTAAATTATATAATTTGTACTATATATACATTTGTTGATTATTAATAGAAAAATTTTAAATTGTGAATAATGAATGCATGTAAGTTTAGTTCAAATCTTCAGTAAATGAACAAAACTTAATTCCTGTTTTGTTTTCACTCTTCTTTCTACATTTTACAAAATTTTTTGGTAGGAAATATGCTCCTTTAAGCATTATCTTAATAGTATTTACGCTTCCTATTAATTTCTTGTGAATGCATAAAATTGACTAGCTGGATATAGTAATACTCTTGGGAAATCTGTCAGAAATAAAATGCTTGCAAATGTGATTCTTTTCATAATAAATTCACTCCTTTTTTCTTTCTCTTATTTAGTAGCAAACAGTGTTTTGATGGGTGTAAGAAAAAATGTCTTCATAAAAATAATTTTTAAAAATGTTCACGTTTGTCATTTTTATTTGAGATGCTTTTTAAAACAATCTTGGAAACTACTGATAGTTTTGAAGTATAATGATAAAACATTGCAGTTCATCAATACCAAGCAAAGCATTCTTATTCTTATCCTATGCATCCATGGGAATGCTCCATAGCATATGGCCCAAGAACTCTTCTTTGGCTATATGCAGAAGTCTAAGAAATCCCCTATGAAAGGGAGCCCTCACCAAGATGGGCAGCTTAACCTGGCTGATTTTGGGTTCCACATTGAGCCTAGTGATTTCTGTTGCAGAACCAGGCCACCCTCACATCTGTGTGTATGTGTTGTATGCAAATATTTATACACACCCACATAAACACACATGGTGCCCCAGAGTAAACAGCGAGCTTTCCCTTCATCTTTATCTTTCTTCTTGCTCCCTGGTGTTATGAGTGGTCCCTCAGAAATTGCCAGGCCAGAACAATTAAAACCTAGATACAATACATTAAATGTTCTCTAAAAGTACTTGTGGTATTTACATAGTATCACTGCCCTGGAGGGAATTTTCAACACTGTCTCAAATCACAGTCTACCAAGTGTTCCCTTGTTGTGTCCAAGAGATGAAATGAAGTGTTAAACATTTACTGGATCAATTTTAATATACTTGATTCTGACTTTCAAGCATTTCCTTCTCTTTTGCTCAAATTATAGGAATCATTTTACATGGGAACTGAATTGCCTGAGTCATTATATCTTTACCGTCTATATTCATTTGAATATTTCATTAGCTTCATGGAACCTAATTTTTTTGTTTTTTCAAAACAATGTCATCGTAAGTTCTTTGCTTCAGTAGCCAAAAGAGCCAGGAGATGGCATTCTGCCTACTTTGCTACTTTAATCTTACACTGTAGACCTATAGAAGCAGTTTGCTACCTATTTTCCTTGTCGAAGCTTATTAGAAGATTATTTTATTGGCCTTCTACATAGCAGTATTTGAAATACTCCAAGAAAACCTATCCAAATCTTCAATAGCCCGTGGCAAATACTCTAAATTCCATAATTGGTTAGTTTAATACTTCTGCAAATTCTTGTGTGAGGGAATACATTAACTTATAAATTGCCTACTGGGAATTCCTTTTATCAAACCAGATTATCTTCTGTGTAACAACAAGGTTGGGTCAGAAATCAGGTCTTGGGCACTTAAGTGCACAGGACTATAACAAAGAAAGCAGAGGAATGAGGACAAGAGACAATTTTGAACTATGTAACCCTACCAGTTTTGAACTATGTAACCCTACCTGGTGACTTCTTGCTCCATCTACTAATAATACTCTAGTATTATTACGGCTTCAAAGAAAGAGGAACTTGTGATGGGGCCATGTTGGGGTGCAGTCCCAGGGCATAGCATGATGGCCATCTTTGTGAGCCACATCAATGCAATAGGAGAAAACCAGATAAATCTGGGCCTATCTAAAATTGCATTTTAGGAAAGAAATCTAGATAGCATGCCTTTGGTTATCACCATCATCCAAAGATACACGTGGGGATAGGGAGAAGAGTGCTGGCATAGCTGTTCTACACTCTTAATTTCTGTCTAAGTCTACATGAATACTTACTTAGTGTCCTCTGCATATGAAGTCCAAGTAAATTTCATTTAGTCTCAACAGTGCCATGCTGTCATTAAGCTTCTCCTTTGGGTCAAATTTTTCTCTCAGATTTATAGGATCTGCTTCTTGTGACCTCCACTCACAGGAAACATCCATGAACTGCTGAGTTTTCAGAATCCTTGCTGCCCACAGCGGCCAAATGAGATGACTGTCTCCACCTCAAGCATTGGTCTCAGAGAAGGTTAGAGCATACTTTGAACCCAGAAAGCAAACAAACAAAAAATAGCCATGTGGGATGTCAGTTGCTCTTTGGAGAAATGTGAGACTTTTTAGCACTATCTACTGATGAAGGGCTAGTGCATGCTTTAAAGGAGAAACTGCACCTACAGCTTTTTGTAATTGTATCCCTAGCAAATTCAAAATGTTACACGCCAGCCATGACAGATGCAAATTAAAATTGCAATAAAGACTGTTTCCCCCTTCTGAAGTCACTTCACAATAGCTTGTAATTGGTTTAAAGGGGTTATTTTTTAAAATAACCTGATAATATTTGTTTGAAATACTGTTTAGGGGGCTTTATAACACTTGAGGGGACAGCCCAGGCCTTGAGAGCTGGTTGTCCTTTTTCATTTTGCACTGGTTGGTCATCTGCTGATGTCAGACTAACACTGCAGGGCCCAGTGTTTGGCTCAGTGGCTGGGATGTCCTTGTCTCATAATGAAGTTCAAGTTCTGGCTGCACTTCTGATGCAGCTTCCTGCTGGCAGGCAGCAGATGATGGCCCAGGTACTTGGGTCCTTGGCCACCCATGTCAGAGACCTGGAGACAGCTCCTGGCTTTCTGTTGGCCCATCTCTGACTGTTGTGTGCACTGGGGAAAAGATGTGTGCCCTCTCTGTATCTCAGTCGCCTCTCTCAGCTTTTTCTTGCCTTTCAAGTGAAAAATAAATATAAATAGATAAAATTAAAAAAGAGTACAGTGCAATTTGGAAATCGTTCTGGGTCTCCAATATTGTGTCTATGGCATACAAAGTACAGTGGGAAGTTCGTTGCTATCTGAGTTATTGGTTCAAGCTTCGTAGTTGACTTAGAAAATTGGCCTTTGTACGTGGTACTTTACTTGACTTGGCTGGTGAACTCACCTAGACTCTCACTAAGTAGCTGCTTTTGTGACATCAACCAAGCACCTCGAAGAGTCGCAACGTGACACTGTTCTACGGTGTATTTCAACTGAGTTTTTCCAACTACAACAGGGTAGATAGCTGAGTCTTTTTGGCTCATTGGAATGATCAACATTCAAATGCAGAGATTCACTGGACAGACCTGAAGACCACTGTAATCCCAGAGGTGTCTGGAAAAGTGTCCCGGACACAGAGCATTTACTCCTTAGACAAGTTTCCAGGGTGACTGCTCTGTGTTCTATTTTTTCGGTCCCCTTTCTGGGAAAATGCAAAAAGTGCTTTTCTTCACACCATTGGACAAATTACCTCAGGATAAATTGAATCCTGTTTACAGTCCAGTGGCTTTATGTAATCAATTTTTTTAAACCTGAGTTTCAAACTGCAACACTTCTATAATATCAAAAATCGGGGTGGTTGTAAGGGCCCTCCCTCTCCCAAATGGTATGGATAAAGGGCAATGTAATTAAGGCAGGAAGTTTGGGTCCAAGCTCAACTCTGCTTTTTATTACAATGTGGACTTGAACACATCACTTCTACTCTTTCAAGGTCAGTGCCTCCTGTGGGCATAATATTTATCTTGCTTTCTTGTGAAACGCAACGTGAAGGTACTTTGTAAATTCAAAATGTTAACAAACCTTGCGTAGGGTTTTGATGATTCTTACTTTTTTAACCCTAAACCAATGAGCAACCCTCTGCAAGATATATTGTTATCAGTGCTCTAGCGGAATGATGGGAAAAGAAGGGCAGAGTGGGGGCTGTCAAGGGAGACAAAGGGAACAGTGAGGGCACAGGAAGAAAGACTGGCATATGGTGCAAAGGGGGAGGGTCACAGCACAGAGGAAGCCGGTCAGTGGAAGAACCACACACGCGCGCGCGCACACACACACACACGCTTCTGGCGAAGGAACTCTTACAGACAAAGTGCTAGACAGTGAGGCTAAAATATCTCTGGCCTTTTGGCTGAATCTTGCCTTATAAAACCTATTGTCAATTTCAAATTGGCAGCTGTGGCCATGACTATTTAAACAAACGAAACCACTTGTCTCATTTTGCTGGTGAAAAGAAGCCTTTAAATGACATCTTTCAGATTTATTCTTAGGCTTTTCCACATAAGGATCTGTTAACTAGGTGGGCCCCCCGTGTCGCTCAAATGCCCGGTTGAAAGTGGATGTTCTGGCCTGCTGGGTGTGAAAGCAGTTCTGGAAACACCCTCCAGGGGCGTCATCCATAAATTCTTAGCCTCCAGGTGTGCGTCCAGGACTTTGGGAGGGAGGTTCTGGTTAAAATGCAGATCCCCAGGACCTGCGTCAAAGTGACCAAACCAGTGTTAGTTTGGGGAAAACCTGGAAACTGGTGGGCTGAACAAGATGCTTAGACAGTTGGCACCCCTAGACCAGTGTGAGGGTCCCCAGCTAGGTCAGGTCAGTGCAGGCGCCACCAACAGGCTTCTGGGACCAGGTCAGCCTCAGCTGCTGCAGCCCAGGCTGGAAGGGACACTCCTGAACAGATGGCTCAGAACCTTTCTCCTGGAGGAAAGGTGAAGGGTTCTCAGCCCCTTGTCCTCCATGAGTCCCTTCCACAGCAGAAGCTTGGACGTGTGCCTTGGACAGTGTCCGCTCTGGTTTCTTTGCCTTTTATTTTCAGTCTTCAGTGTCGCTTGAACCTCACTGTTTCAGTTACTCACCCAAAACACGAGGCATTTTTATCTGCAACTTTTGCTTGTGTTCTAGGACTATTATTTGTGCATTTGGGCTGCGGGTATGTCCTTTCATGAATTGGGCAGAATTCTTGAAGAGAAAGAAAACTTGATATTTAGTGCATGGGCTACTGTCATGCATCAATCTACATCAAAAGACCAGAGGCTTCCGGCCCTCCCCCACCCACAGTCTGAAGCCTGCACAAGCTTCAGACCAAGGCTCAGCCAAAGGAAATGTGCGGAAGTGTGTTTTTCACAGGAATTAACTCTTGCAGCCAAAGAGGTACATCGGGTTGCTGTAGATCCTTTTCCTCGTAAATGGCTGGGTTCTGCTTTTCTCACCCATATTGGTGTTGTGTTTTGTTTTAACTTACCAAATTTAATGAAGAATTTGCAGGTGGGGGGAAGAAACCCCGTGTAATCTTTGCTGCTTTCTTAAAAAAAGAAGGAAGGAAGGAAGGAAGGAAGGAAGGAGGGAGGGAGGGAGGGAGGGAGGGAGGGAGGGAGGGAGGGAGGGAGGAAGGAGGGAGGGAGGGAGGGAGGGAGGGAGGGAGGATGTCACTGCATTTTTATTTACGGTCAATAAGTCCATATGAATATGTGGCAAGTATTGCTGCGACCGTCACAAAGCAAATCACCATGTCACAAGAAATATTATTAAATTCTATAATTTCCTTTTCTGAAAGTAGTTTCTCTGTATGGAGTTGGAGAAAGAAAATTGCATTCAATATTCACCTTAACTGAAAAGCAGCTGAGTGTGGTGGCAGCTATCCTATAAATAGCAGATCTGTGACCTCATTCCTATTCTCTCCCTGTCTAGCTGTTACCAGTTTCCAGTTGAATAGAAAATTGTCAATCATCTGGGCATATCGGCCAGCTTATTTGGATAATTCTGGCCAGTCCTTGTTTCCTTTTAGTGATTCAGGTACGGTTGCCTCTCCCTAAGGGAAAACAGTCTGCAATCTGTGTCGTTGCTCTTTGCCTACATGGCCCAGGTAATTGCCGTTGTGTGGAATTGGCCTAATGTGACCTTGAAAAACTGCTTAACCTTTTGGAGCCTCAGGTTATCCATCTGTAAAGCGAATATTGTAGCTGCCTCTCCCTCATTTCAATGGAATGCTTTGAGAATTGATTAGATAGTGTGCATAAAGCAAGCTGACCTCCTCAAGAAGGAATACAATGTATGATTTTATTTCTGGCCTCAAAGCTCTTAGGCCAGGCCTCTTTAGTACAACGTGGTCATTATCTGCTCTTTTGGACTGCCTAGAGAGGAAATTCACACCATTCAGGGCAAAAACAATCCACTCCAGTTTCTAAATGGTGGGGATTGTCTATCTGTGGAGCACAAATTCAACAGATGGTTGCCGACCTTCCAGTTGGTTTTGTGGCTCTTTAAACCGTGTTCATTAAAACATCAACTTTCAGACAACTCTGCAGAGACGTGGAGGGATGTGTGAATGACAGCTTGTCATAGAAAGGAGACAGTCCGTATGAGACAGGAGTTTCTTATGTGTCTGATTCTTAGAAGCAGTTGTTAAATTAAGGTGTAAAATAAGCAATTGGGTAAGTCTATCGGTAATTAGAAGGGCTGAAGTTGTTTGCCATGTGTTTGTGGATCTCCTACAGCTGTAAACATTTTTGGACCCCTACTAATAAATAAATTTTGCAGGATTTGAGTAAAATCTTGTTGATACAGTGAACTAGGAGGCTAGTTTAGATGTATGTCAGCTGGAAGTTGCTGCAAGCTCCTATTTGTAATTCTACATGCCTACTTGTTGACTGAAATGTCCCCTTTCAGGGCACATGCATGTGGTGTGACAGGGTAAAGCTGCCACCTGCAGTGCCGGTATCCTATAGGATGCTGGTTCAAATCCTGGCTACTCCACTTCTCATCCAGTTCCCTGCTAATGCACCTGGGAAAGTAGTGGAAGATGGCCCAGATGCTTGGGCCGCTGCACTCACATGGGAGATCCAGAAAAATCTCCTGGCACCTGGCTTCAGATCCTCTGAGCTCTGGTCATTGTGGCCATTTGGGGAGTGAAACAGCAGATGAAAGCTCGCACTCTCTCTCTCTCTCTCTCTCTCTCTTCCTCTCTCGCCCTCTCTCTCTCTAACTCTGCCTTTCAAATAAATAAATGAATCTTTTTAAAAATGTCCCCTTTCCCAGGATGTACCTGCTTCATTTGAGACTTGATGGGGAATGCTATGCAAACATAGACATCAAACTTGTGGATGTACATTCCCAGGTGGCTTCACACCAGTAGATGTACCACCCCTGACCTCATAAGAGAAGCCAACAGTTGGTGTGGGGGAATTTCTTCTTTTGCCAGCTGCCATTGCTGGAGGTGCTGCACAGGTACCCTCTCTCCCCCCTTCCCCACCAGTCTTCCCTTTGGACAATCCTCTGGTCCATGCATAAGAGAGATTCCTCTGTGTAGGGCAACCCATGCTTATACTCCCATATACATTTACTTTCTCACCTTTTTAATAAATTCTGTTGTTCTGTGCATCTTCTACATGTCTACACATAGAATGCTTGTCTTTGTGTGAGGCAAAAACCTGGATAAAACTGAATACACCCATGGTCACCTTGATATTTCATGTTGAATTTCAAGTTCCCTTTTTTTCAGAAGGAGGAACACAACCTGACCCAAGATTTTGGGGAAACGGATACCAAATTTGTCCTGTTTTTGATTTACAGTCTCTACAGAGATGTATTATGCTATAGCACTTTGCATTTAAGGCTGCCAGTGCTTACTTATTCTTTCTCCCTTTCTTCTGTGGGCATGCAGACAAGCACTCACTATTTAGCTTGTAGAGTTTTCATTTATTTATCAAATGCTTTGCTTTACGGAACATTTTGGCCATTTCCTTGGACCATTTTGTTGCAAGAAATAAATGTGGTTCTTTAAATGATTTATTTCTTTTTCTGTCAACTGGGGAACCAAAATAAAATCGACATTTTCAGGAAACAAAAGTACTATAGAACTCAAAAACATTTACTCTGAAATGAAAATTTGTGTTTACTTAGAGCTCTGTTTCTGTTGAAAAACAAACATCATGGACTCTCAGAAAAAGAAGAGAAGCCCCCTGCTGACACATTCTCTCATTGATTGATGATGTTGTCTTCACAGAGCAGCTTCAGAAATGGCAATCAGGGAACAAATGGGTTGAGCTTTATTCAATAAAATACCTTTTAAAAAAAAGACATAAAAACTTAAAATACAAAGCATTGCATTTAAAACTGGAGAAACCTAATTGGGTGAGTTTATTCTCTGTAAAATAAAGAAGATGAAATTGTGTTTTGGCCTCATTTGTATGACATCAATCTGATTTGAAGGCTGCCAGCCCACACCGTAATGTGCCACATTTTGTACTGAGAGATGCACATAAACTGGAGGCTTCTTTTGTTTCCCACTGGGTCTGCCTTCCTGAGTCCTACAAATCGAGCCCTGGCCCGGGCTGGGTTCCATATTCTACTGACGGGGGACGGAGATAGGAATGCGAGGCTAACTAAGCGCAGTGAAGGTTCATGAAACATTCAAAGAGGACCAGATGCACGGCATTGCGTGTATTAGCTCAGTGTGCCCTCGTCCCCTCTCTGATCATCTTTGTTATACAGAAGAGGAAATGGTACAGAGAAGCTAAGTCGTCAGCCGAAGATCACACAGCTAGGTCAGAACAGACATGGCGCTGAACTGAGTTCAGTATGATCCCAGAGTTCACGTCTTAACTGTGAGGCTTACACTGCTGCTCTTTATTAAAATAATAAATAAATAAACCCTTAATACTTTGGCAAATTTTAGTACAAAGATAATTTAGGAATCACTTTATTCCCCATTTTCATGCATTTTATTTTTTTCTTTCCTGCTTTCCATTTCTCCAACAGGCTCTATTAGTTTACTGTAATACTGTTGAATCTACATGTGATACAATGTAACTTAGTTTTGCTGCTGATGGAGTCTATAAATTACTTTAAGGGGATGTAATCTGTCCTCCCTTTACTTTTAACTTTTTTCTTCCATGAATAAAAATGTATGTCCCAAATCCTGTTTTCAGAGTAAACTTTAAGCATTTGAAAAGATTTATTTACTTGAAGTGCAGAGTTAGAGAGAGAGGGAGAGGGAGAAGGAGAGAGAGAGAGAGAGAGAGAGAGAGAGAGAGAGAGAGAGAAAGAGAAAGAGAAAGAGAAAGAGAAAGAGAAAGAGAAAGAGAAAGAGAAAGAGAAAGAGAAAGAGAAAGAGAAAGAGAAAGAGAGAATAATGTTCTACCTACTGGTTCTCTCCTCAAATGGCTGCAATAGTCAGAGCTGGGCTAAGCTGAAACCAGGAGCTAGGAGTTTTATATAGGTTGCACACATGGTTTGCGGGGCCGCTAGTACGTGGGTCATCTTCTACTGCTTTGCAGGTGCTTTAGCAGGGAGCTGGATGGGAAGTAGAGCACCAAGGAGTTGAATCAGTGCTTATATGTGCTACAGGCATCACAGGGTAGCTTAACCTGCTGCACCACAGCACTGGCTCCCAAATTCTTTTAAAGCTTTATTTTATTTATTGGAAAGGCAGAGTTACAGAGAGGGAGGGAGAGAGAGAGAAAGAAAGAGAGAGAGAAAGAGAGTGAGATAGATCTTCCATCTGCTGGTTCACTCATCAAGTGGCCACAATGGCCAGGGCTGGACCAAACCAAAGCCAGGAGCCAGAGGCTTTATCATGGTCTCCCACTTGGGTGAAGGGCCCAAGCACCGGGGCCATCTTCTGCTGCTTTCTTAGGTGCATTAACAGGGAGCTGGATCGGAAGTGGAGCAACCGGGACTAGAACCGCTCTCATATGGGATGCCGTACTTCAGGTCAGGACTTTAACCGGCTATGCCCCAACGTCGGCCCCGGCTCCCAAGTTTTAAATTTATATAACCACATTTCTGTTTTCTTTTGAGCCCAGTGTTTCTCAAGATAGTTTTAGTGATGGGAGGATGCATAGTGTGTTCAGTCTGGGTCTTCTCTCCTTGTTATTGCCTCCTGATTTTGAGTATTATGTGTATTTTTTTTACTTTTCAGTCACACATTAGCAGAATTGCTTGTAATAATAAAAGAAAGCAACTTGAGACTTTCCTAACCATCTACAAACCACTAGATTTAGAGCTTTGATACTTAAAGCACCATGTGTTTGAAGATTAAGTTTATGGGGATTCTTTCCTTAAGCACTGGCCAGACTGTACATGTGCTGTGTCATTCTTGCTCTATTCTAGAACAGAACAAACTAGGGAATTTGACTCTCCTCTCCTATCAAATCCTCCCAATTCAGTGCTCAAAGCTCTCTAAAGACCTGCACAATGTTGGATTTGTGGAGCATCAGTGGTAAACAGGAAAGAGCAGGAGGTCTGAAGCTTTCATATCATTGTGTTCATTGGCAACACTTTGCCTAGGACCTGGCTATGCACAGTCGTCAGTTCAGGCTGCTGTAACAAGGTGCCACCGACCCAGAGCTTAACTACTAGGAACTTATTTCTCACAGCTTTGGAGGCTGGGAAGTTCAAGATCAATGTGCCAGGCGAATTTGGCTCCTTAGTGAGGTCTTCCATGCTAACTTGCAGATGGCTGCCTTCTTGCTATGTCCTGAATGTCAGACAAGGATAGAAAGGAAGCCCTTTGTGTTCATAAGGGCAATAGTCTCTCCATAACAGTCTCAACATCATGGTCTCATCTAAACCCAATCATCTCCTAAAGGCCCAGATTTCAAATATTATCACACTGGGCTGGATATCAACATAGAAGTTTGGGTGCAGGGCATAGCTCAGTGCACAGCATTCACCTGTAGCCTTTCTTGCTGTCTTGTTGTCAAATGAAACCTTCCCTTAAAATCCATATGCCAATCTATATCAAGAACTTGATCCATCCTTGCAAGATGCTGTTGACTTTAGTAGGCTACTACTTTCCTAGTTAAGACCCATGAAACAACAGCAGCAGCAAACAACCAACCTCACTAAATGAGATAATGAAGTTGAGTTCTCCAGTGCCCCTTCTCTTGATGTTCCACCAGGTATCCCAACAGGTAGATAGTTTTCCCAGAGTGCTTATAGGTAAGGCTGTGTGCTCCTAAGCAACTGTATCTCTTTGTTTTTTTTTTCTTTCCTCATTCAATCTCTCCTTAATGCACAAGTGGTACAAAATAATTGAAGACTGAATTGATATCTTAAGTTCTGATGAAGATTCTGAAAGCAAAATATTTTGAAAGTGAGTCATGCCAGGAACAAGAATGACTGAAGAGTGAGTCTTCTGAAGTATTTTTCCCCAAAAATGCAGAACTTTTTGAAAACCACCATTGGGAAAAGATGCCATTACTGGAATTTGTTCGTGAGGCAAAATAAAATACAAAAATGTAATAAATATCTGAATGACGACTTCTGGGAACTTGATCCTTCCCTGGATGCATTTTAGGTTTTCCAATTTTGCTTACCTCCTTAAGTAAACTGTTAAAATTCGTAAGGAAATTATTGTTAAAAACTTCAGTGACTGGTTTTCAATCTCTGGTTTCCATCTTGGAGCCATATGAATGAATTATTAAGACTTTCAGTTGTCTTGCACACTTCTGCTTGGAGACAATAAACACAGACATTTCTTGGAAGATGTGTGGCAGAAGAAGGAAAAGAGGCAGTGGCTTTAAAGAAAACTATGGCCAAGGGAAGATTTACAACCAGACTACATAGAAATCAGAAGATCTGGATCTCCTTCCTTCTCTATGCTTATGCACACATCTATTCTGGTTGAAAAATGTAGTAAAGAATACAAAGACAACAACAACTTTTACTTTGTGTTTATATGGATAGTATTTTTAATTTATGCAAATGATTCAGGGTGTGAATACTACCTTCAAGATGCCCTTTGAAGGATCAAAATCTACCATAGTAGAGACTCAGGCATGCACAATGACAATATAATATGATAAAATGCGGTTACAAAGCCATGGGCAAACCACGGTGAAAGCATTGTGTGCATAGCTTCAACAATATGTTGACTTTGACTTACTTTTTCATTGATTCTTTAGTCTGGTTATAAACTGCCCCAGGAAAGTTCTAGGTTCCTGTTAGAAGCAGAAAAGTTGAGGAACCATAGTATATAATGTCTCTAGGGAAGGAGTTATGATACATTTTCTAAATTTGACATAATTTCTAGTCAAAGTCCCCGAAAACAAAAACATGATGATATAGAATCAGTCTTTAAAGTTAAGTTTATGCAAGAATCAACTATTCCCTGGATTCTGGGTTGTTTAAACAGCAAGTGTTCTCTCAAGATTCTGCTATTAGCAAGGCAAATATATTATATATATATATATATATATATTTAGAAACTTTTAAGTTCTAAGGCTGATATTTATGTTACTTTTACAGAAACAAAGAAAAAGAGGAGAGAGAAAGGGTTAGGGGCCCATGGAGTGGAGTTACTCCTTTGTGATATGGAACTTTCTTTTTCCTCCTTTGAGCTCATTGTCTATTATAAGCCATTGTGACCTGAACATGAGACTAAGTAGTAACATGGGTACTTATCTGATTCTCTTTCTTACTTTGTCTTTGGTACCCTGAATGCGTGTATGGTTGAAGTTGATTGTGAGTAACGTAACCTGAACAGGTGAAGTCACGTGTTGTAGTCCGAGGCCATAATATTTTGTGTTGTGCTAGTAGCTTTAACAGTTCCCCCTAAGTACATGGCGTGTAACAGCGTCTCCTTTACTTTCTGTGATAAGGAAGTTTGTGCTGAGTCTCAGCAAATTGGATGTTTACTTTTATTTCTGCAAGAGGATAAATGAGAAAAAGTTTTACAGTAGGAAATCCAGAGATTTTCCATATGCCCGTCTGAGGGGTGTGTTGTGAAAGCATCCACCAGCAATTCCACATTTTTATCACAGTAATACAGAGGTCAATATCTTTCTGACTGCCTGCTCTAACATTGCTAGCACAAAGTGTTAATCACAAGTATTCTCTGGATGGAGTGATGACAGATGTTACCAAAATGTCCCTTTTTGTTATAAATTAGATCTTTTCCGGCACACAGGCACAGTATGAAAGACAGCAAAAATACTTCTCTTGTTTGGCAGAGAGCTCAAGGTGCCTGAAATTGAGAAAGTATCCAAGTAGACGCAAGAATTAGGCAGCATTTTTCAAATTCCAGAAAGGATCCTTGGGAGGAGGGGATTGGAGAAGCAGCTAGCAGAGTGAGATTTGTATCTTGGGGGAGGGGAAGAGAATGGACCGCTTTTTATACCCTTCTTTTATAGGAAAAAAGAGCAGCCAGCAGAAAGGAGATGAGGATCAACATGGGGTGAGGGTGGAGGGGCTAGCAACTGCTGAGACAGTCAATAGGCAGATTGTTCATCACACATTGCCAGAAGATTAGCTGAGCAAATGCACAGACAATGCTGATTAGTGACTTGAAATGCATCAGTTCTTACTGGGGAGAACAAAGACGGTCCAGATCACTGCCCTACAGCCTAACTGCAATAATGGAACCCAGCTATGCTCAACATAATGTTTAGAGCTGAGAATTGTGGGCCCCAGCAACGTGTCTGTGTGTTTGTATTCACTCAATTTCTCTCATCTCTGGAATGGTCTCAAGAGATACATATCTTATTTCTACCAGGTTCTCTGGGGACAGGAGTCTTATAATCACAACCCAGCATATTTCAGCCCCTTGTGAGTTGTGTATTTCTTTCCACTTAATCTGAGAAGGCAGATATCATTGAATTGTCACAACTTAGCCTTTTTTTTTTTTCTTTTTGGCACTGACCTTGCAAATGCAGGTGATCGTATTTGGAAAAAACATTTCAAATTCCTTGCAAGTTATATTATTTGCTTACATAGAGGACTGTTACCGGTTATATTGAAAATTTAAAGTTATGAAATAAAATGAAAAATAGTTGCTTCTTACCCTGTTCTTGAGTGTTTTTCTGACAAAGCCTGTGTATTTTTTGTTTTATCTTGATCCCCTTTCTTTTCATGAGTCCAGAGACCTCCAAGGCTCTCTTTCTGCTACCTTTCTCTTGGAAGCTGTGGTATGGGCACTCAAGCACCCAAGAAATAGAATATGACCTTGGACTGGCACTAATTCCAAAATGCAAGAAATTTACATAAGAAATTCTTTTTGCAATATTACTATATTCAACAAAGGCAGCCCTTCCATTTAATTGATATGATAATTAAGTCTAATAATAGCTTGCCCTTTACATTTTCTTTACGTTTGTAAGAATAATCTTAGTATTATTTATAGATTTGTGTTACTTTTTATTAGAAGCCTTTTCTGTTCCCTAGATAAAAGAACTTTCCTTTAGTCATAATGCTCTTAATAGGATTCATCCAGAAGAAATTACCATCAAGCTGATAGTTCTCTCCCAGTCCTCACTGACATGTTATACCTTTCTGGGCTGCAGTGTCCCTCTCCTTTTCTTTTGGTCTTTAAATGCTCAGCCCCTTCTTTATTCTTCACTTGAGTACCACCTGATTAATTCAGGGGATTGTTCTCTAAATAAGGAAACCAATTTTTAAAAACTTCAAAATATTTTATAGGAATACATAAATGTATTTTCCAGTTAACCATACCATCATTAAAATGTAAGATAATTGGGAGGGAATTATGTGGACCATATTTAAAAGACACAGATTGTTAACTATAACATACAAAAAAGGCACCCAAGGGGCAGCACTGTGGCGTAGCAGGTAAAGCTGCTGCCTGCAGTGCCAGCATCACATGTGGGCGCCGGTTCTAGTCCTGGCTGCTCCTCTTCTGATCCAGCTCTCTGCTATGGCCTGGGAAGGCAGTAGAAGGTGGCCCAAGTCCTTGGGCCCCTGCACATGTGTGGGAGACCTGGAAGAAGCTCCTTGCTCCTGACTTTGGATCGGCACAGCTCCAGCCGTTGGGGCCATCTGTGGAATGAGTCAGAGGATGGAAGACCTCTCTCTCTCTCTCTCTCTCTCTCTGCCTCAGCCTTTCTGTAACTCTGCCTTGTAAATAAATAAATCTTTTAAAAATAAAATAAAATTTTAAAAGGCACACAAATGAGAATTTTAGAAAAACATGCAGTACCCAACAATGAAAAAGTGCTCACTCTCACTGGTAAATGTTATTAAATACAGATTGAAAATAAATCCCTATCAAGTTCACTAAAGTTATAAAAGATGGATGGCATCCAGTGTCAGAAAAAATACAGAGAAAATGGCAGTAGTGCAATTTAATATTGCTTTGTTTTTAGTTAACTTGCCAATAGCAATCAAAACATAAAATTACGGGGCTGGTGTTGTAATGTAGCCGGTTAAGCCACTGCTTGGAACATTGCATTCCATATCAGAGTGCTGGGGACTGATTGCTACTTCTGCTTGTGATCCAGCATCTTGCTGATGTGCATCCTTGGAGGCAGCCAATAACGTATCAAGTGCATGGGTTCGTGCCACCCACAAGGGAGACATGGATGGAGTTCCTGGCTTTGGCCTGGTCCAGTTCTGGTTGCTACAGGAATTTGGGGAGTGAACCAGCAATGGAAACTCTCTGTTTCTCTCGCTCTCTTGTCACTATGCCTTTCAAATAAAAAATAAATCTTTGTAAAAATTAAGAGTGGGAATAGGAGAGGGAGGAAGAAGAAGGGTATGAACAAGGGTGGGAGGTAAGGTAGGGTGGGAAGTATCACTATGTTCCTAAATATGCTTATATGAAATAAATGAAATTTATGTACCATAAATAAAATTTAAAAGAAAAAAATCAATCAATAACTATTTTTTAAAAATGCAAAAATAACTGTTATTCAGTAGTGACATTTTCAGAAATTTGTATCACAGAAAACTCAGATGTGATCACCAATGTCTTTCATGAATATTTATAGAGAAAATGTTAACTAATATAACTGATGTTCCATTCACAATGTGGAATACTACAGAGCAGCTAATGAGACTATTGGACTGGAATGGAAATATCTATGCAAGGTGTCAAAGCTTAGAATGAGAGAGGAGTTTCAAAAACATAGGTGTGGAATGAGCTCACAGATGTAAAAAAGGAAAAAAAAAAACCCTATGTGTGTGTAAAACTGTAGCAAATATCTAGAAGGATAATAATAAATCTCTGTACAATGAACTCTGAGTAAAGAGAGGATTTCAGCAAGGAAAGATGAGGGGGGATTAAAAATTATTCTAGATTTGATAATTATACTTTATTTTGGTAACAGATCGATATAAAGACTACTTCAAGTGTGTAGATTAGTTCAAATTAAGCTAAAAGGAATGTTAGCTCATGATGATCTGTAGGAAATAAACGTGAAGGAATGAATCAATGAGAGCATTGTGTCACTTTTGTGTGTTTTTTTTTTTTTTTTTTAATTTATTTACTTGACAGATAGAGTTAGTGAGAGAGAGAGACAGAGAGAGAGGTCTTCCTTCCATTGGTTCATCCCCCATATGGCCGCTATGGCTGGCGCTGCACCGATCCGAAGCCAGGAGCCAGGCACTTCCTCCTGGTCTCCCATGTGGGTTCAGGGGCCCAAGCACTTGGGCCATCCTCCACTGCCCTCCAGGGCCACAGCAGAGAGCTAGACTGGAAGAGCAGCAGCCGGGACTAGAACCCAACGCCTACATGGGATGCCGGCGCCGCAGGCGGAGGATCAACCAAGTGAGCCACGGTGCCGGCTCCCATTGTGTCACTTTTGAATAGAGCACCACTTAAAATTAGTTCTACTATAACACTTGAAGACCTGACCACCGGCCCATGACATTGCCATAAGTTAAGCAATGAGATGGGGGCATAAATTAAGCATAACAGCAAAGTTACATTGTGTGTGATTTTATCCGCAATTCCTCCAGTGTGGTTTCATCTGATGAGCAACACTAGGAGAATGCAGAGAACTGCATCCAGTTAAGTTGAGTCAGGAGGAAAACACAAAATGCACACACGCACACACACACACACTCAGTCATCTACCACGGCTCTCGGTCCACTGCGTGGATTGTGAGTCACATCCGTGACATCTGTTGTGACGACTTTCCAGCTGATGTCACAGGTCCCTCCTTGCAACATTCGCCCATAACTCAAACTGAAACTCTTTATGTTCACTTCCACAAGCAAATCAAGGTTTTCCCAAGATAGAGTTCCCATGCTATTTAAATATCAATTAACTGGCTAATATGTGTAAAACCATGCGCTGTTTTTATTAGGTTCTTCCATTATTTTTAATGCATCATTGACAAACTCTTTGAGTGCTGTGCCCTAACACCACTTTTTTTTTTATAAGCTCTAGTTTTTAAGGCACAATTTTACATAGCTTGTTACTTTTTAGGAATACTTATATGTTACATTATTATACTCCATATGACAGATTGCTGAACTGTGTGGTGCCTGATATTCCGCTTGGATGGCGGCAGTCAGTGCACTTGTTGGGGGCCAATCATCCATGGTCTCACATTTCTATTCATCTTCTTTTCATCCAGACTATGTTTTCAGTGATGTCTGTATATCAACAGCCTTGAAAATTAGAGAAATTGTGTCCCTTTAGAACAACGGACAGATTTATATATAGCCTTAGATGATAGAGGAAGTATGTCTTCCAAAGAGCGAGGAGTGAGTATGCTTACTGCCCGCTGTAGATTTGCTTCCCTAAGCTCTGCATTTCTCTACTATGATGCCAGCCACTTGTGTTCAGGTGACACATGACTCTCTTTGTATTATGTTGTGGAGAACTAGTGCAAAAGTAAAAACTCTTTGGCTACTGCTATTGCCCTGAATAATAGATTTTGTTTTTGTCTTTCAGGTTTCATGTCTCTTGTCTGAATCATAAAACTGCAGCAGACTAATAGATTAATTTGCAAATAGGGTAGGATTTCAGATCCTGTGTGTTTCTTGAAGAGAGTTTTATGGAGTGTCCTGGTATCACAGGTATCTTTATAAAATTATTGACTGGGACTGGAGCTGTGGCACAGTGGGTTGAAGCTCTGGTCTGTAGCTCTGGCATCCCATATGGGAGCTGGTTCTAGTCCTGGCTACTCTACTTCTGATCCAGCTCTCTGCTATGGCCTGGGAAAGCAGTGAAGGATGGCCCAAGTCCCAGAGCCCCTGCACCTGCATAGGAGACCCGAAAGAAAGCTCCTGGCTCCTGCTTCTTTGGATCAGCATAGCTCTGGCCTTTGTGGCCAGTTGGGGAGTGAACCAACGGATGGAAGACTTTTCTCTCTTTCTACCTCTTTGCAACTCTACCTTTCAAATAAGTAAATAAATCTTAAAAAAAAAAAAACAACTATTGGTCAATACTGCTTGAAAAGATAACAGGCACAAAAACTATCTCTTTTTTTACTTTCAGAATGAAGTATCCAATAAACTCACAACAGGGTGTGTTGAACTAAGTAACATCTTTAGTTTAAAAAACTGGGGTGCTGAATATTTCTAGTTTTCATTTTATGCCACTGAATAGCTCTGTAATCATATTTTCTAAAATGAGAGTTATTTATATTATTTTGTAATGTCTAGTTGATTGCCTTTGAAATTCTTAGAAATCACTCACTGAAATATTAAGTAATTCTGTTGCAATCCCATTGATATAATCAATTAATGAGTATTAACTTTGTATCCTATACAAAGCACTGTGACAGATACAAAAGCAAATTAATATCTTCTATGCTTTCAGAGTGTGCACTCTAGTGTGAAAGATAAAAGGAAATGTAAACATTGTTCAAGACAGGAAGTGTGAACCACAGCATGAACAAATAAAAGATTTCACGTATTCTGAGAGAAGGATAGAAAAAGAGTTCAAGAAGACGGTGAGATTTAATTAGGAAGGAGACCATTTGGAGAGTAAGAAAGTGTGCATGAAGGCAAGCAAGTTACCATTACTGGTGGGAAACAAATCTGGAAAGAGGAGAGGAAACCAGATTCCTGCTCATAAAGGCTCATGACTGGTTAAGGGTGTTATTGCATGAATGCTAAAACAGACATCTGGAGAACTAGAGCATCTCTGTAATGCACTTATAATCTATGATATTTTATAATCTCTGACAATTGACAATTGTGCTAAGTCAGGTGGCTTAGCAATACTTGTACTTTTTTCATTTTCTAATAAGATTAAGGTAAGTCTAGTAATATTAATGTGCTTATATTAAAGGGACAGTAACACTAAAACATGAATTTTGAGAATAGCCTTCAGAATTTTTGAGACAACCTTTGTGCTGCCATAATTTGTACATCCATATTTCCATATTTCTATCTCTATCTACCTATTATTTATCCATCTATATCTATCTATCTCATCTATGTATCTATATACTTTCCAACTCCTCTTTGCAAGGTTTATGCCAAGAATTTAATCCGTTGTCTTATTTAGTTCTCAGAAAATTCCTGAGACAGAGATCAGCTCCATTTTATGGATCAGCAAAGAGAGATTAGGCAGTTTTCTAGGTAGGGTAAGGTTACAGAATTAGTAACTACAATTTGATTCCAGGTATTTGGGGATTTAAATCTAGTTCTTGCCCATGCTCAGATATAGTGTTAATTAGACAATCCCTTCTATAGCATATATTTGCTCCAAAAAACACAGAGTGGGATGAGCTTTCATAACCTCTTAGGACAGTGTCTCCTTTGAATGTGGAGAGAAGTTGATGGGAATGTTAAAAACAGTTTCCTGGAAAAAGCAACTCTGAGATTGATCATACCTTCTCATCTTCATTATGATGATAAATATTTGTTATTTTTGTGTTTATACTTATTGGTGTTATTACACATTTATTTGAAGCTTTGACAAAGTTGATGCAGAGACATATGTTGAAGCTACCACGCAGTTAGCCTACTGAAACCTTAACCATCTCATCCAATTTCAGTAGCTTCTACCACTTCAGTTAACGTTAGTAATTTATTTTAAAATATAGCACAAGTGGTTTTACACCTACTTTAATTTTAGCATTATTTTTAATCAGGAATAAATGAAGTGAGACTCAGAGAGGTTGAGTGACTTGTATAAAGTCACACAGCAAGAAAATACAAGATACAAGGCTCCTAAATAGTTTGAATATCCAATGTTATGAAACAGACACAATGTCACTCATTTTTCAGAGCCAGATTGGCCATTTGTTGGCAGATTTAACTGTTAAATGTTAACTAGAGCTCCAAGATAGATCTGCCTGTAGTTAGTGAAAACCCAAAAAGCTTCATATATCCCTAATTTATTTTTTCATCCCCTCTAGTGTTTAAAGTATTTTGTGCATTTGCTTTGAGATCATCACTTTTAGTGAGTCAACTCTGGGACTGTGTTGCCCTAGACTGATCTGATGAGAAAGCTTTGTTATTAACTTACAACCTTTGTAACTCAAATATAGACTTTGTTAAAAACATTAATTAATCTGAATATAAAGTGAGATAGTTTAAGTTTATTGAAGGATAAAGACTTGTCAGTAGTCAATGAGATAAATAAAATAAGAATATAAGTCAAGATGTGATTAAAATGTTTTCAAATGTATGAATAGTAAAACTAGGACAACATGCTGGAGAGCTTCAAGTTGATAAACACTTGGAATTTTATTTGTTAACAATATTCTTTTGAGGTTAGCTTACTTTCAGCTTTTTTTAAAAAAGAGATTTATTTATTTATTTGAAAAGTAGAATTATAGAGAGAGGGAGAGACAGAGAGAAAGATCTTCCATCTGCTTGTTCACTCCCCAAATGGCTGCAATGGCTGGAGCAAGGCTGATTTTTGGCCCAAAGCCAGAAGCCAGAATCTTCTTCTGGATCTCCCATCTTCCCACCTACTTGGGCCATCTTCCACTGCTTTCTCAGGAACATTATCAGGGACTGGATTGGAAGTGATACAGCTGGGACTTGAACTGGCACCCATATGGGTTGCCAGCACTGCAGGCAGTGGCTTAACCCCATTATTCCACAACATGGATCCCACGTGTTATTTTCTTAATCTGCAAATTATGTATTGTGCTGATACTTATTTGAGATTCATTTAATATGAAATCAGGTAAATTTTATATTGCAGAGGAATAATTAGCTTTTCGATTACTTGAGCAATAATCTTCATTATTAGAACTCATTGTAATAGAACCCATGATATGTGAGAAAAAAGTAGATAACAAGATGATGTGCACATGGTACATCCAGCTGATTTATATTCATAGACCCATACAAACTCAATAAAAATTGATAAAATGGTGACTTTCTTTGATATTGTCATTCCACTAAAAGTACTGTAATATCATAATTAGATCAGCTAAGTGTGTTCTTTTTATAGAAACTGAAAGTATCAAGACATATTTTGGTAATGGGATCCTGATTGAGTAGTTGGGTTGGTCTGTAATGGGTTAGTACATTGCAGATTTAGTAGAGAAGATTCACCATATTCAGTACCACTCTTTCAGTTTTTGTAACTGACAAAATAGTAATTAAGTTTTAAGTATTACATATACATTTAGGTTTATAAAATAGAGTTAAAATATATATGCTATGATACATGATATTATTTTTATTCCCAAAAATATTTTATTTAAGGAGTACAAATATCATAAGTACAACATCAGGAATACAATGATTCTTCTCACCATAACTGCCTTCCCACCCCAACGCGCCTCCTCCTTCTTCTCCCATTCACAGTCCCATTCCCCATTAACATTCATTTTCAGTTAGCTTTATACACAGAAGCTCAACTCTATACTAAGTAAGGATTTCAACAATTGCACGCATACACACACACACACACACACAAACAACTGTTTGGGAACAAGTTTTACAGTGAGTTCTGATAATAAAACTCATTGAGGACATAGATTCTGCATGGGAAGTAAGTGCACAGTGACTCCTGTTGTTAATTTAACAATTAACACCCTTATGTATGATTTCAGTGATCACCTGAGGCTCTTGACATGAACTACCAATGCTATAGAAGCCTTTTGAATCTGCAGTCTTTATCAGTATGTAGACAAGGCTATAAGCAAAATGGGAGTTCTCTCTACCCTTCAGAGAAAAGCACATCTTTCTTTGATGGCCACTACTTTCCACGGGATCTCACTCACAGAGATCATTCATGTAGGACATTTTTTGCCATGATGTTTTGGCTTTCCATGCTTGAAATGCTCTCATGGGCTTTTCAGGTAGACCAGAATGCCTTAAGGGCTGATTCTGAGGTCAGAGTGCTATTTAAAGCAATTGTCATTCTATGAGTCTGCTGTGTGGACTACTTCCCATGTTGAAACATTCTTTCATTTTTAATTCTATTATTATTACCAGCCACTTGATCTTGTTTATGCAATTCTTTAACACTTAATTCTATCTATATGATACTTTAGCACTTAAGATGGCATTTTTACCACCCAGCTTAATGGATTTGGGGTTTCATGGCAAGTTTTTAAATGTACACTTAGAAGTAAGTCTGTAGGAATGTATGCAGAACTATACAGATTATAGTTACATACTTATTCCTTCCTCTCTTATTCCCACTCTTATTTTGTACTGAGATCTATTTTCAATTGGCTTTATACACATGATTACGCTAAATAAACAAAGAGTATGAAGAAGAAGAAGAAGAAAAAATGTTTTTTGACAGCCAAGACAGGGGCTGTTCAAGTCATTGCTTCTCATAGCGTCAATTTCACTTCTACAGTTTGCCTTTTAGGTGCTCTGTTAGTTATCACAGATCAGGGAAAACATATGGCATTTGTTCCTTTAGGACTACTTATATCACTAAGAATGATGTTTTCCAGATTCATCCATTTTGTTGCAAATGACCAGATTTCATTGTTTTTTTTTTTTTACTACTGTGTAGTATTCCACAGAGTACATATCCCATAATTTCTTTATTCAGTCTTTAGTTGATGGGCATTTAGGTTGATTCCATGTCTTAGTTATTATGAATTGAGCTTCAATAAACATGGGGGTGCAGATAACATTTTCATATGCTGATTTCACTTTCCTTTGGGTAAATTCCCAGAAGTGGGATGGCTAGGTCATGTGGTAGGTCTATATTCAGATTTTTGAGGTATCTCCATATTGTCTTCCATAGTGGTTTTACCAGTTTACATTCCCACTAACAGTGGATTAGGGTACCTTTTTCTGCACATCCTTGCCCAGCTTTTGTCATTTATTGATTTCTTTATGAAAGCCATTCTAACTTTGCTACCTACAAGAAACATATCTCACCAACAAAGATGGATGCAGGCTGAAAGTGAAAGGATGGAAAAAGATAATCTATGCTAACAGAAATCAATAAAAAGCTGGTGTAGCCATCCAAATATCAGACAAAATAGACTTTAACACAAGAAAAATGTTAAAAGAGACATAGAGGGGCACTATGTAATGATTAATGGATAAACTTAACAGGAAAATACCACTATTATAGAAGTATGTGCACATAATTTTAGGTACCTGGCTATTTAAAAAAATTGTTAAGGAATCTAAGGTAGACATAGACCCAAATACAATTGTAATGGGGGATTTCAATATCCCACTTCCAACAATGGACAGATCAACCCGACAGAAAATCAGTAAGGGAACAGTTCATCAACACTATGGACCAAATGGACCTAACAGATATCTACAGAACTTTTCATCCTACAGCCAAAGAATACACATTTTTCTCATCAGTGCATGGAAATTTCTCTAGGATTGATCATGTGCTAGGCCATAAAGCAAGTCTCAGAAAATTTAAAAAAATCAAAATCATATCATGCATCTTCTCAGACCACAATGAAATAAAGCTGGAAATCAGCAAATCAGGAATCTCTAGAATTTATGTAAACACATGGAGACTGAACAACATGCTCCTGAATGAACAGTGGGTCATAGAAGAAATCAAAAGAGAAATAAAAACATTCTGGAAACAAATGAAGATGACAATACAACATATAAAAACTTATGAGATACAGCAAAAGCAGTGTTAAGAGGAAAGTTTATAGCGATTGGTGCCTACATAAATCAAGAAATTGGAAAGGCATAAACTAAATAAGCTTTCATTGCATCTCAAGGATCTAGAAAAACAACGGCAAACCAAACCCAAATCTGGAAGTAGAAAAGAAATAATTAACATTAGAGAAGAAATCAACAAAATTGAAATAAAAAATACAGTACAAAATATCAGCAAAATGAAGAGCTGATTTTTTGAAAAAAATAAAATTGACACACTATGGCCTGAGTAACTAAAAAAAGAAGAGAGAAGACCCAAATGAATAAAATTAGAGATGAAAAAGGAAATGTAACAGACACCACAGAAATAAAAGGAATTATCAGAAAATACTACAAGGATCTGTATGCCCCCACTTTGTTTTTCTCCTCTAGTTGGCAGGTACACTATGCCCCACAGGGCTCCAAGCTGGATTCCCTCTAGGCTCTTCCTGAAGTTTTTTCGCCAGTGGCTTGGGCTACTGTGGTCTGGTCTCACCTCACTTACCAATCCTGGTGCAGTGTCTCTTAGCTGCTGGGGTCCTGAATTGTGCATGTCCATGCCTTCCACATAGATCCACTGTGTCCCTCCAATTTGCATAGAGTTTCCTCTGCTGCTTTCTCCCTAACTCTTCGCTGAGACTGCACTCTTTCCACTTTTTTAAAACTATCTCCTCCTAGACTAGAGCAGCAACCTCCCTCCTTACTCCACCATTTTAATGCAATTGATATTATTTTAAACTAATATTTCCTGTATTTCCTTTGTTCATACTTGGGAACCTAATTCCTGGATCCTTGTGCAACACTAGCATATCAAGGATGAATGACAGTATGGTTTGGTATGCATGGGGATGCAATGATTTCTTACAAAGACTTCATGGCTTATCTGGTAAAGAAGATTCTAAAAAAGGCCACAATAATGATTGCTCCTTCAACCTCTGAAGAATTTCCTGTAAGGACAGGGAAGTTACCTTGGGCTAGCTATTTTCTGACTTGGCTGTTGACAATTCCCATATTGCAAATGACCAATAATGAACCCATTGCGTAAACAAATTTATTAGACTTACAGAGGTAAAGAGAAAATATCACCTTGGTGAAGGTTAGTACTTGTGTCTTTGAAGAAGATGGACAAGGCAGAATAGATTATTCTTAGAGCATAGGCTAGATAAGTTTAACACAAGTCTTTCAACGTAGGGAACAAGTTGGGAGCAGAAAATTATTTATAATTTTTTGTTTAGGTATGAGAAGTGACAATTTTGAAGCACTTCTTTTTTATTTATTTAGTTTTTGTTTTTGTGATTTATTTTAAGATTAATTTATTTATTTGAAAGGCAGAATGACAGAGTAGAATGGAGGGACAGAAAGAGAGAAAGATCTTCCATTCTCTGGTTCAGTCACCAAATACTTGGGTTAAGTATAGCTTGTGTTAAGTCAGGCTGAAGCCAGGAGACAGGCACTCCATCTGGGGTTCCCATGTGGCAGAGGCTCAAGTACTTGGACCATCATCTGCTGCCCTCTGGGCTCATTAGCAGGAAGCTGGATCAGAAACACAGAGTAGCAGTGAGTCAAACCCCACATTCTAATATGGGATGTGGGGATCTTAAGCAACACCCACCGCTTGAAATACTATTTGATGAGGATATTGTAACCTCTAATAGTTATAGTTATATATATATATATATATATATTTTTTTTTATTGACAGGCAGAGTGAACAGTGAGAGAGAGACAGAGAGAAAGGTCTTCCTTTTGCCGTTGGTTCACCCTCCAATGGCCGCCACGGTAGCGTGCTGCGGCCGGCGCACCGCGCTGATCCAAAGCCAGGAGCCAGGTGCTTCTCCTGGTCTCCCATGGGGTGCAGGGCCCAAGCACTTGGGCCATCCTCCACTGCACATCCTGGCCACAGCAGAGAGCTGGCCTGGAAGAGGGGCAACCGGGACAGGATCGGTGCCCCGACCGGGACTAGAACCCGGTGTGCCAGCGCTGCAAGGCGGAGGATTAGCCTAGTGAGCCGCGGCGCCGGCCTATAGTTATATTTTTTAAGATCATATGTTATCTTTGCAAGTTCACAACTGAGAGTCAGGAAGATACACCCAGTAATTTGAGCAGTATTTAACTTGTAGGCAGAGTTGTTTTCAGTTCTCAGTCTATATTGCAATGTGGACGGTTATCGTCAGGGGACACAATCGATCCAGATCTGCACTTTTGCTTAATTTATAGAGTTTCTAAAGGAACTCCTTCAAACTTTTGTATTTGTCAAATTTTCTTGTTCTTTTTGTAAGAATCATCTGTCAGGAAAGTGGGTGTAGAGCAGAATTTAAGACCTTGCATATTACACATGTGAGAGCTACAGCATAAATATTAACGGAAAGATTATGATCATCATTTGGAGTATGTTTCCAAGCCACGAGCCAAAAACTTCCAAATTAAAAGAAATAGGATTCTATTCTTAATCCAAAGAATGTGTATAATTAGATAAGGGATAATAGCCAAATTACTCATTTCATGATTTTTTTCATTTCTAATTTACTAGTGATATGCTTGAGGAATACATAGAAATGCGAAGGTAGCATTCTTGCATTCTTTTCCTTAAGATATTACATGTTCCATTAGCTCAGTGTCTAAAGTGGCTCTATTTTGTCACCACTGTGCAGTTTCCCATGAATCTCTTGGTTAATTGTGGTAGGCAGAATAATGGCTCCCAATTCTTTCCATCTGCTAATTTCTGGAACCTATGATTATTCTGTTACATGACAATGGGGAAACTAAGGCTGCAGATGGAATAAAGGTTGCAGTTGGCTCACTTTGAGATGAAGAGATTTTCTTGGATTTTCCAGTTGGGTCCAATGTAATCACAAAGTCTTTAGAAGTGAAAGTGGTAGACAGACGACTCAGAGATAGAAGTGTGAATATGGAGCAGAGGTCAGAGTAATGAGAATGTTGGCTTTGGAGATTGATGGACACCACAAACCAATGATTGCAGGCAGCTTCTAGAGCTGGAAAAGGCAAGGAACTGGATTTACTCTGGTATTCCTAGAGTAATCAGAGCCCTGATAACACTTTGACTTGAACCCAGTGAAATATATTGGATTTCTGATGCCCAGAACTGTAAGGTAATACATGCATGTTTTTTAAACTAATTTTTGATGTCAACAATAGGAACTAATAGAGTCTTTCTGACATATTTGCTTCCTGTTCTCTTTGCCATGTTGGGGCCCTCTGAAAACCACAGATTAGACTTTGTGTGAAAGGGAGCTGGATGATAACTTAGAAAGTAGGTACAAACACAACAGCTGTTTTTATTCCAGTTCCTACCAAGTCATAAAAGTAAATTGTAGCCAGGCCCTGAATTTATACTAAGGAGTTCCTGAGAATTTCAAAGGCAATTTTAAGGATAGGAACTTGAACCCCCTTACCAATATTAGAGATAAGGAATAGCAAATGTCTGTTAAAGGTACAGAACCTTGAAAAAGCTAAGAGGAAGGAAAATTGCTGAGAACATGAAAAAGCATGCCGATAAGAGTTGGACAATTGCTGGCTGTTGGTGGGCCCTGCATAGAAGCTGTTTTCAGCCATCTTTATCCAAATGCTTTGAGTGGGAGCTTTCTCCACTCAGATGTCTTCTGCTTTCGGAGGAGTCCTAAGAATGTTTCTAGCTGGAATGTGGTTCAAAGATGCTGCTTGTGTTTTCAGTTGAGAAAGATGGCTCTAAGTACCAACACCATAGACTGTCACTACTGTGTTAGTTGTTAACAGAGCATGATTAGGGCCTTATCAGATAACATAACTGCCCAGTTACGGAAAGTTTTCATTTCAATTTAAATAAGCTGATAACTTTGCCATTTTTAAAACATTTTTTTTTGAGAAGCAGAGAGAGAGAGATAAAGAGAGACAGACACAGAGAGATGCAGCACATCTCTCCTTCACAATGGAGCTCCCATCCATTATTTTACATTCCAAATGACCACACTGGCCAGACCTGGGCTGGGGTCAAAGGTGAGAGCCAGGAACTCCATCCTGGTCTTCTACATGGGAGGCAGGGACCAACCACGTGAACTGTCACCAATGCCTCTTACTGTCTACGTTAACAGAAATTTGAAATCAAGAGTGGAGCAGGGTTTCTAACCCTTGTACTTGGATGTAGGGTGCAGGCATCTTTATTGGTATCTTAACAGTTGAAAACTCACCTCTAAATTTGCCACTTTAAATGATTTACAAATCAATGAAGCAACCTAATATCTTCTAATGTATATACACACTTATATTTACAGAACATATAAATATATTTATAGTTTAGACATACACATTTACCCGTATAGTGTTAATACAATAGCTTTTTATGTCTAAGGTTAGATATACATGTGAGGGAGTTCAACGCTGTAGCACAGTGGGTTAACACCTTGGCCTGAAGCACAGGCACCCTATATGGGTGCCGGTTCGAGTCTCGGCTGCTCCACTTCTGATCCAGCTCTCTGCTGTGGCCTGGGAAGGCGGTGGAGGATGGCCCAAGTCCTTGGGCCCTTGCACTCACATGGGAGACCTGGAGGAAGCTCCTGGCTCTTGGCTTCTGATTGGTGCAGCCCTGGCCGTTGTGGCCAGTTGGGGAATGAACCATTGGTTGGAAGATCTCTCTCTCTCTCTCTCTCTCTCTCTCTCTCTCTCTCTCTCTCTGCCTCACCTCCCTCTGTGTAACTTTGACTTTCAAATAAATAAATAAATAAATATTAAAAAAAAAAGAAAAATTTAGGGACCAGCATTGTGGCACAGCAGGTTAAGCAGCTGCCTGTGACACTGGCATTCCATATCAGAATGCTGGTTCCAGTCCTGGAGCTGCTCTGTTTCCTATCCAACTCCCTGCTAATGAGCCTGAGAATGCGGCAGAAGATGGCCCACATGCTTGGGCCCCTGTGACTCACATTAGAGACCTGGGTGGAGTTCCTGGCTCTTGGCTCCAACCTGGCCTAGCCATGGCTGGTGCAGCCTTTGGGGAGTGAACCAGAAGATTCTTTCTCTGGGAACAGTGGGTAAAGCAGCTGCCTGCAGTGCCAGCATCACATATTGACGTCAGTTCTTGTCCTGGTTGCTCCATTTCGATCCAGTTCCCTGCTAATGGCCTGGGAAAAGCAGGAGAGGATGGCCCAGGTGCTTGGCCTCCTGCACCCAAGTGGGAGACCTGGATGAAGCTCCTGGTTCCTGGCTTCTGCCTACCTCAGCCTGGGCTGTTGAGGCCATTTGAGGAGTGAACCAGTGGATGGAAGATCTGTCTATCTCTCCCTCTCTGTCTCTGTAACTCTTTCAAATAAAATAAACAAATCTTAAAAAATAAAATAATTTTTTCTCTGTCTCTCCTTCTTTCATTATTGTTCTGCCTTTAAAATAAATAAAATAAATGTTTTTTTTTAAAAAAGTTTATTTTGGTGCAAAAAATGTTGTAACTCATACGAAATATTTTATTAGTATGCATTTTCCATGAACTTTTTAAAGATCCTTCACATGCATGGATTTCCAAAAAAAAATTTGTGGCGTAGTGGGTAAAGCCGCTGCCTGCAGTGCCGGCATCCCATATGGATCCCGGTTCGAGTCCTGGCTGCTCTTCTTCCTATCCAGCTCTCTGCTATGGCCTGGGAAAGCAATAAAAGATGGCCCAAGACCTTGGGTCCCTGCACCCGTGTGGGAGATCTGGAAGAACTCCTGGCTACTGGCTTTGGATCGGCACAGCTCTGGCCATTGCGGCCAACTGGGGCATGAACTAGTGGATGAAAAATCTGTTTTTCTCTCTCTGCCTCTTCTTCTCTCTGTGTACCTCTGACTTTGAAGTAAAATAAATAAATCTTTAAAAAAATTTTTTGCACCAAAGTAAACTTATTGTTTAATTCCATTTTCCACAAGTTTTCTGAAGCTTTGTGCTTCTATGCAAAAATATAAAACTGAGGCCGCCGCCTGCGATGCCGGCACCCTGGGTTCTAGTCCCAGTTGGGGCACTGGATTCTGTCCCGGTTGCTCCTATTCCAGTCCAGCTCTTTGTTGTGGCTCGGGAAGGCAGTGGAGGATAGCCCAAGTCCTTGGGCCCTGTACCCACATGGGAGACCAGGAAGAAGTACCTGGCTCCTGGCTTTGGATCGGCCCAGCGCTGGCCATAGTGGCCCTTTGGGGGGTGAACCAATGGAAGGAAGACCTTTCTCTCTGTCTCTCTCTCACTGTCTAACTCTGCCTGTCAAAAAAAAAAAAAAAAACCAAAAACCAAAAACAAACAAACAAGAAAAAACAAAACAAAATAATCTTATTATTTAAATGTAATTAACTTAACTGTGCATTTTTAGACATAATCATTATGTGTACAACCATGGCCCCTTATCCACAGTTTTGCATGTATGGTTTCAGTTTTACCCATGATGAAAGGTGAACTGTGGTTAAGGAATATTCATAGTGCTCATGTTCAAGTAACCCTTACTGTACGTAATAATGGCCCCCCAGTAGAACAGCAGTGATACTGACAATTCTGAGGTGTTAAAGAGAAACTGGTGCTTCTTGTGAGTGAAAAGATTATAAGAGTTCTTGACCTGATATTGAAAGAAAAAAAGTCATGTCCTGAGGTTCCTAAGATCTAGAGTAACAATGACACAACTTATAGGCAAGGTTTGGTCCTATATATGGGTTCTGGCACTTACAGGGGTCTTATTAATGAACATAAGGGTAGACTGCTCTATATTATGTTGACATTCATATTTCAATGAATTTGAACAAGTCCCTTAAAAACAGACAGCACATGTTTATTATTGTGTGTATCTGTTTCTCTGCAATCCTTTATATTAATTACAACCTTTAACTAAAGGAGACAACTTTTGTTGTTAAGAACAATAGAAAAACTATAAGATAGTATATAAAGAATTACCTAGCTATTTTTTTTCCTGTGAGGAAATATTTTATATGGTTGTGTACATTTTAAAATTGTAAGATAAGCATACACATAATGTAACTTAAGGTATTTGATCATCCTGTTAAACATATATCCATTCTATATTTAAAATAAGGGCAAGTAATTATTTAAAACAATTAGTGACCAATGTTTTTGATATATATTTTTAAAACATGTCTATCCCAAAATTATAAATTAATCCCATTTAATTTTTTAAAATAAGCATTTATTTATTTGGAATTAGAGAGAGAGAGAGAGAGGAAAAGACTGAAAGAGAGCTCTTCCATCCTCGTTTCACTCTCGAAGTGGCCACAATGGCCAGCGTTGGGCCAGGCTGAATCCAGGAGCTTCTTCTGGGTCTCCCATGAGAGTGCAGGAGCCCAAGCACTTGGGCCATCTTCTGCTGCTTTCTTTGGCATATTTGCAGGGAGCTGGATAGGAAGTGGAGCAATTGGAACTCAAACGGGTGCTCATACGGGATGCAAGCATCACTGGTGGCTTAACCTGCTGTGCTACAGTGCCAGCCCCAATCCAATTTAATCTTTTTTCTGTTAAGGTTAAAGAGTAAATCTTTTATTTATTTGAAAGTCAGATCTACTGAGATAGAGGGAGCAACAGAGAGGGTCTCCTATCCACTGGTTCACTCCCTAAACAGCTGCAAGAGTTGGAGCTGGTCCAGTCTGAAGGCAGGATCCAGGAGCTCCATCTGGATCTCCCATGTGGGTGCAGGGGCTCAAGCACAGGCTCATTAGCAGGAAGCTGGATCAGAAGTGGAGCAGTAGGGACTCAAACAGGCACCCATATGGGACTACACTACAAAGCCAGTCCTTTAAATTAATCAACTAAGGTCTTAAAGTTAACTATAAATCTGGAAATTATTAATTAAATTGACTTATTAAATCTTTATTTTTTATTTTTTATTTATTTTTTTTTAATTTTTGACAGGCAGAGTGGACAGTGAGAGAGAGACAGAGAGAAAGGTCTTCCTTTTGCCGTTGGTTCACCCTCCAATGGCCGCCATGGTAGGCGCGCTGCGGCCGGTGCACCGCGTTGATTCAAATGCAGGAGCCAGGTGCTTCTCCTGGTCTCCCATGGGGTGCAGGGCCCAAGGACTTGGGCCATCCTCCACTGCACTCCCTGGCCACAGCAGAGAGCTGGCCTGGAAGAGGGGCAACCGGGACAGGATCGGTGCCCCGACCGGGTCTAGAACCTGGTGTGCCGGCGCCGCAAGGCGGAGGATTAGCCTAGTGAGCCATGGCGCCTGCCAAATCTTTATGTTTTAATAACATTATAAGAATGTACAATATTCATAAGATATCTAATCAATTTCATTTAGTCAAATATATTTTAATACATGTAGAACTAATGATAACTTAAAGGAATCATAGAACTAATATAGGAAATTTTAAAAGTTTAAAACATGAGAAATTAAATCCAGATTATTTCTTGACTATTTTATTCACGTTTTCTTATAACATCATGGGGGGTGACTAAAATTGTTTTTAAGTAAAGATTAATCACTTTAACTTGTCTAAATAATCATCTGTTTATATTACATGAACTTTAAAAATATAAATTAGCCTTTGTATTTACATGTCAACAAAATCCATGAAGATACATATATTCATGCGAGAAGTTGTGGCTTAGCTTTTCTTTTTAGCTAACAGAGCGCCTATTCAAATTCCCAGGTAAACTTTTCCTTGTGATTCACAGCTTTGGCAAGGAAGAAATATGCAACATTAAAGCAATTTGGTTTTTGCTTTTGGAAATTTTTGATTATTTATTTTGGTTAGGTATTCCTAAAATGTGTACAAAGTGACAAAGCAATGACTGTGATCAATTAACCACTAAAGTTACCTAAGAAACAGAACAAAAGAATAGGAGAGGAAGCGAGGCAGCAAATTGTAGACACATATTAAATGACCAATCAGAAGGCAAATTATCTTGTCCTCTTCGAGGAGAGGAAGAAAAGAGATGGCATAGATTCAGAAAAGCCCAGTCTCTCACTCCCTCTCTCTTTTTCTGTCTCTCACTCCCTCTCTGTCTTCTCTCTCTCTGTGTGTGTGTGTGTGTCTGTCTCTCTCTCTCTCTGTGTGTGTCTCTGTCTCTGTGTGTGTCTCTGTCTCTGTCTCTGTCTCTCTGTGTGTGTGTGAGAGAGAGAGAGTGAGTGAGAGAGAGATTAAAAATTGTTATAGTTGATTGAAATAGTAACTTGGTCTTTTTACACTTCCATCAAGTCATATACATTTTAATTATACATCAATTTTCACAGTATGGTTATAAAAGGAGAGTTTACTATATCAAAGAACAAGATCTCTTTAAGATAGATGAAATTACTCAGACCATCTCTCTACAAGGGTTTCTTTTTGTTTTAATGCCTCTTTCAAATAAACATACTTGTTCCTGCCAAAAGTTTCCCAATGTGGCCACTAAAGTTTCAGATTGTCCTGGGTGGAATTATTTTAGAGAGACAGGCACATGAGTTAACAAGTGAAAGGAGAACCTTTAAAAATAGTGAAAGTGAGAAAGAAATGGTCCTTCCACTTTGTGTGTCTAAAGACAGAAAAATGAACTGTCAGAACCTAGGAGCCCACAAACAAAACTAAATCAATGATTTCTGGGGACACAAAGACAGGGCTCAGGGAAGTTCTTCAATGTTTATTTTAAATCAACTTTTTGATGATAGAATCTAGATTACAAACTACATCCATGGACATACATACATGGTGTTTGGAAAATTGGCCCAGTGTGAGTGGGGTCCAAAGGAAACTACTGTGACATGATCTGCACTCCTTAGTCCTTGAGGCGGTCTTATTTAGCCTACCCACATTCCATTCCTTAGATTTCCTCTTATAGATTCGTAACAAAAGTACAGAAAAATGAACCAAAGTGTTGTTGGAAAAGAAGGCAGTTTTTTACTTAATTATCAAAGAATTCCTAAATTACTTCTTTACCCCTAAGAATATAAGGTTAAGAGTTTATAAAACAAAAGGGAAGCTGATTTAGGTCATTCCTCACTCTTGAGGTCCAAAATCCCATTTGAAAGGACCTTGGAGACTCAGGAGAATGCACTGTCAGGTCCCATGAACAGGGCGCTGAAGGGATCCTGTCTGAGTCTCATTAGGACCTTTAGATGCAGTAGTGTTGACTCCTTTGAAATCTACCAGGAATATCCCCTGTTCAAGGAGAAATAAGTTCCTTGGATGAGAGAGAATGCCACCAGGACAATCTAAGCAGTGTTTCCAAAGGTGGAAGTCAAGATAAGCTATCAAATAGGAGTTCTTTGTTTTTTTCACAGAAGATATATTTATTTATTTGAAAGGTAGAGGAGAGAGAGAGGGAGAGGGAGAGAGGGGGAGAGAGAGACAGAGAAAGGGAGAAGGAGAGGGAGAAGGAGAGGGGGAGGAAGAGGGAGAGAGGGGGAGGAAGAGGGAGAGGGAGAGGGAGAGGGAGAGATTGGGAAAAAAAGACAGAGAAAGGGAGAGGGAGAGGGAGAGGGAGAGGGAGAGGGAGAGGGAGAGGGAGAGGGAAAGGGAGAGGGAGAGAGAGAGGGAGAGGGAGAGGGAGAGATTGGGAAAAAAAGACAGAGAAAGGGAGAGGGAGAGGGAGAGGGAGAGGGAGAGGGAGAGGGAAAGGGAGAGGGAGAGAGAGAGGGAGAGGGAGAGGGAGAGATTGGGAAAAAAAGACAGAGAAAGGGAGAGGGAGAGGGAGAGAGGGGGAGAGAGGGAGAGAGAGAGGGGGGAGAGGGAGAGAGGGAGAGAGAGAGATGGAGAGGGGGAGGGAGAGGGAATGTTTTCCTTGGCTGAAGCAAGAAGCCAGAAACTCCATCTGGGCCATGCATCTAAGCCATCATCAGTTGCTTCTCAGGCACATTAGAAGGGAGCTGGGTCGGAAGCAGAGTAGCCTGGACTCTAATAGGCACTCCAAGCTGCAGCCTAACCTGCTGAGCCACAATGCCTACTTCTCAAATAGGGTTTTAGCTCCAGAGTAGAACATTTTTAAGTCAGAGCTTGTAAGGTAGAATTGTGGTTCTGGCTGGAGAGAGTTTCTTATAGAATAGCTTTGAATGGGTGTGATCATATAAGTCAAAGTCTTGAAGCTCTTTGTGATGAACAAGTTATTGTTTTAATAACTAATCTAGTTAGTTAGTTCACAGTCTTATTTTCAAGGAACAAGTACTTTCTGGAGCAGATAGCTAAGTTAAGTATACTCTGCTTTCAGTATTGTTTCATATAGGGACAGAAAAACACGTTGGTTTCAGTTTTCATTCCCCTTTCTTTCCTTCCCATCCCCCAAGGAACTTCTTTCAAGTTCTCAGAGAGTGGGACAGCTAAATTAGTGCAATAAAAGTGTTGTGAAACTACGGCTGTTACAAGGACTTAGACCTCAAAGCCACCTTGTTTAGAAGGCCAAATAGGCCTCACCTAGCCATGCCTGATTAAACTAGCTTGTGAAAATTTTTTAATGTTTATTGATTGACATACACACATAATTATATTGAAATATTTTGCATTTCATGATGATTTTTCTGCACATTTGTATTTTATAAACATGTTAACTACATGACCAAATAACAAGGCCATCTTGAATGAACGATTACCTGTTTAGGTTTCTTCCTACTACTGAGTGCACAGGCTGGGAATCTTTGAGTTCATGCTGAGTCGGGGGAGGAAAAACTGAATTGAGGTGATGCCGATGATGGTAATGAGTGTGGCTTCTGCAACAAAGTAGCAAGTCACTCAGTGCATCTTGACCCCATCTTCAGAAGAAATAGTGAGGCAGAAAGGTAAAAGACGAAAGGGGACCAACGCATCAGAGTGTACCAGAGCATCTTGAAGCTTCTCCATGTAACATCTGGAACTTCAGCATGATGGAGGCTGTCAGGAAATAAAGTAAGCTTCTTTAACAGTAACCTTAAAGGGGAAAAAAATTAGTGACTACCAATTGAAATTTGAACCACACCAGGGTCATACCTAGAGAAGTGAAAAACAGGTACGTGAATAAACAGGAAGTTCCAGAATTACATTTGTACTCTCTGAGAACCAAAAACTAGGGTATTATTGTCATCTATATTTCTTTGACTAATTTCTTTGGTGCTAAATGGGTAGAAGCTAGGGAGATATGGGTCACATTCACAGGAAGAAAAAAACTGAACTATTGTAACTCCAAGGGCATGTCAAGGACATACCAATCACAATCTATTAAAGAATATTTGAGGCAGGAGGGCTTTTTTGAGATTTATTTTTTTAAATTTATTTGAAAGGCAGAGTTACAGAGATAGAGAAAGGGAGAGATAGAAACAGAGAAAGAGATCTGCCATCTGTTGATTTATTCCCCAAATGGCCACAATGGCTGGGGCTGTGCCAGGGAGAAGCCAGGAGGGAGCCCAGAGTTTCATCCAGTCTCCCACATGTGGGTGCAGGGGCATAAGCACTTGAGTCATCTTGAGCTGCCTCCCCAGGTGCATTAGCAGGGAGCTGGATTGAAAGTGGTGCATCCTGGTCTCAAATCAGCACCCATATTGGATGCTGGTGTTTGCGGGTGGCAGCTTAACCTGCTACGTCACAGTGGTGGCTCTGGGGCAGGCATTTGGCACTGTGGTTGACACTGTGTGGGAAGCCTGCACTGCATTTCAAAGGGCTTAGTTTGAAACCTGTCTTCTCTATTTCTGATGCAGATTCCTGCTGAAGCCCACCTTGGGAGGTCAAGGACTTGAGTCCCTGCCACTCAGGTAGGAGACTTACTTTGGAGTCTGGTGTCCTGACTTCAGCTTGACTGTTGTGAGCTTTTGGGGAGTGAACCAATAGATGGACGATCTCTCCTATCTGTCTTTTCTGTCTCTCTGTCTTTAAAATAAAATGAAAAAAAAAAAGAATAAAATTAAAAATAAAAAGCATACTTATCTGATCATGAAATAATCTGAAAGCTGATTTGACTAGCAGTTGAGCTCTGGGAATGAAGCAAAATTTATGAAGAGAATATCATTTCATTGAAGTCATTAAAATGATGAGTTTTTAATCTTGGCATTTGATCTTTAAAGAAAACATTTTCTCAATTTGTCTTATCATAGTAGTGATGGCATGCAAACTTCTACTTATTTTTCACGGTTTTTCATTGCTTTCTAATAGAAATTACCAGCCCTAGAAATTTCAGGAACCATGAGTGCTAAGGAGCAGGTGCCTTTATGTGTTTCAGGAGAGACGTACGCGTGCAAATGTTGCTGGCTAAGCAGTTTGGGCCTATTTGGCTTGGACGGAAGATGCAATGTAGGCCTCAAGTTGGCTCTTTGCTCTGTGATTGGGAGAACATCAGCTAATGCTGCCAAGTGTTGAATATCTCCCTTGTAATGTACAGAATCTGTCATGAGCCTCTCATGAGGTCTTTCTGGACTTCATTTCTTATGAGGGATCTTAGTGGCTATTCCTTAAAGCTTTGTGGGGGAAAACAACCTTTGAGTATCAGTCTTGAACCTGTTAGTTTATTCTCTGGGGCTTCAGTGAATTCTAGGAAAAACACTAGCCTGCAGTCATCCCGCCTGGGGCTGGAAAGTTGTCAGATCTCATAAGCCCTGCAGTGTTTGGTTCTGGCCAGGACTTGGATAGGAGAACTCGAAAGAGAAAGAAAAGAAGTTTGTGGAACACACATCTGCTGTGCACCAGATGGTAGTTGTTAGTTCATCTTCTGCGGAACTCTTTCCTATAATTCTTATTGCCTTTCTTCTACCATAGTACTTATGAGTTGTAAGAGAAAAAAAGCAAAATATTTTTTGGGGAAAAAAACGAGGTGAATGTAACATTAAAACCAAGGCTTTAATTGTTCCAAAACTCAGGGTTTGCAGAGTTCAGTTTTACACTGCGGTCCTCAACGGTGCAGGGTATATTACAACAGGAGCCCTCATTACATGATCATGAAAGCCCGGGTAATATTATACAGTGCTCAGCAGATAAAGGACACAAAATAAAAGAAAGGGACTGCACTTTTTCTTTAATTGTAGATGTACAGAATATATCATGTTACAGCATAAATATTACATGATCCCGAAACAAAATATACTAATGAAACACACAGATGCAGAGCAAGGGTACAAGGATGGAGATTGCACTGGGAACACTTAAATTGGTTTTCCTATTCTCTGCTAACTCAAATTCAAACTTAATTTGGAATTTGTGTCATTTTATGAGCTTATGATATTGTCATGGGAGACCTGACAGTTTTTCATAGGTCTACAAAACAGTGCTTAGAGTCATCATTTACAACAATAATATAGACAGCGCTATTGCTATCTTCCGTGTCTCTCAAGCTTTTGTTCCTGACTACATCTTAAGCGTTTGGTTGTTGACCTGGAGGCTAATTTCAGCATGATGGTTTCTTCTACCTTGGCCATAGAGCACACTGATTCTTGATGCTGAGGACACAGATGGTGCCTGTTGGGTTTGGTGAGTTTCTGCTCATGTGTATTGGTTGCTTAAGATGTGCGTGGACATTTGTCAGCCTACTCCCTTAGACACCTCTGCCGGTTGACTAAGAACACATTTACATAGCACCTACTGTATAAAAAGCTCTGTTCTAGATTCGGATGTGACAGAAGGAAATTGTCATGGTCTCGGTTGTTAAGAAATTAAGACCTTTGGTTACTGACGACAATGCTAATTATACTTGGTTTGAGTCAGATTTTGTTGTGCACTCAAACATAGTTCTGACAGTGCTGGCCAGTGCATCTCAGTACGTGTTTTTCTTTCATTTTCCAGTGTTCCATTTTAATGAAACATCTTCTGATATTCCTACTAGTGCTGATGTGATCTTCTAGACCTAAGGATTTTGTGGTGCTTCATCCGACGATGTTCTCAACCTTGTACGGGCGTACCACTAATATCAATACTTTGGCAGGCTTCACAGCGCTTACAGAGTCCCAGGACAGCAGAACTGGATGCAAAGTTAAGAAGTGTCTGAATCTTTTTGAAAATGAGGAAATTGAGGCTTACAGATGATAAGAAGCTTCCCAAGGTGACAAATGGGTCGGTAGTGGGATGAGCTGGTATCAGCTTCATCCTTTCTTTTATGATGTCTGCCTTGCGCTCCACAATCCTGAAGAATGGGAGGTGGTTCATTAACCTGATCACAGAGCAAGTTTGTTTTCATTGTTAAGAAGGTGATCACATGTGAGTAAGACTTAAAAAGAGTGCTTAAGTGAGCAGCAATACATGAAAACAGAGACACAAAAGCCTAGTAGGAGAAGCAAAAGGAAAAGATAGAAAAATATTTCTAAACAAATGATTTTATCAATGTTATCAAGTAACTATTCCACTTGTGACTTAACACAATAACATTAAAATACTTATGTTGATTATTTAAAAAACAAACCTTAGTTTTTTTAAACATTTTTTTAAATTTATCTGAGAGACAGAGTTACAGATACAGGAAAAGTCAGAGAGAGAGAGAGAGAGAGAGAGAGAGAGAGAGAGAGAGAGAGAGAGATTTTTCATCTGCTGCTTCACTCTCCAAATGGCCAAAACAGCCAGGGCTGGGCCAAGCTGAAGACAGGAGCCCGGAGTTTCATTTGGTCTCCCATGTGGATGCAAGGGCCCAAGCACGTGGGCATTCTCCACTGCTTTCCTGGATGCATTTTTTTAATATTATCAAAGTCCATAATAGAATTATAGCTCATTACAGATAATTGATGTTCTTTTATTCTGTATCTCATGAGGTTAATTTTGTAATTCTATGATCAAATAGCATACACTTATTAATAGCTCTTTTTATAATTACTTCAATAGCACAAGAATGTGTGCTTTATTATGAATGACCTAAACGTTCGACTTTGAAACATTCAAACAATTTAAGAGAAATATTGTGAAGCCCTAAACTTTCTTGAAGAGCCGGTGATCAACACATGGATTAAATGGCTCACCTAGTGTGAGCAGTCTCTTAAATATTTCTACATATGAATTTTCCATTTCCTTGGTTGTGAAAATCTGCTACATACCCAGCAAGGAAATAATGATATAGAAGGAGTGATTGGAGTTAAAGAAAAACACCAGTGGAACCAAAATGTACTGTATTACTACTTGATGGGATTAATTACTTCAAGTTGAGAAAAAAGTATTACTATTTATTGTATGAAACAAATATGTTATAATAAGTAGATAGTAATAAAATAGTATTAATCTAAGAAGATATTTTCAGTGATGTGAGCTATTTTATTATTACGGAGAACTAGAAAACCAGAGGCTAAATATTGGAAAACATGAAAGCACAATATGGTTGTTAAATACTCACACTGACTTTCCACTTATTATTAAAAAGTTCTGCTTTTACTAATTTATATTCTGTCACTTAAATCACCATAAATCACCACACCTGCTGATAAAGTTTTGTTCAGTAGTCCACATTAATAAGAAAGAGACTTTGGTGTAATTTGGCAAGATTTTATTTTTTAAATCAGAAACTCACATTTCTATCATTTTACTTTCTGTCATATGAGATGTTATGGAACATGCCATAAGTGTTGAAAGCTAAACCCGTAAATTTAATTGTTAACACATTTACACTGATTCTTTATTTGGTTCCAACTACATTTTTATTTTTGTAGTCATGATTAGTATGTCTGCAAAACTGGATTCCAACTTTTCCCAAGTGTGGCTAGTTTCTACATTAAATTAAAATCCATGTGGGGCTGGTATTGTGGCAAAGAGGGTAAAGCCATCACCTGCAATGCTGGCATCCCATGGGGTTGCTGATTTGTGTCCTGGCTGCTCCACTGATGGTCCAGCTCCCTCTCATGTGCCTGGGAAGTCATCAGAAGGTGGCCCAGGTGCTTGGGCCCCTGTACCCAAGCACCCAAGTGGGAGATCTGGAAGAAACTCCTGACTCCTAGCTTTGGGCTGGCCTAGCTCCAGCTGTTATGGTCTTTAGGAAAGTGAACCAGCTGATGGAAGATACCGCATTGTCTTTCTCTCTCTCTCTCTTGATCTCTATCTCTCTCTTCCTTTATAATTCTTTCAAAATATTATTTTTTTAAAAATCCATCTTTACATAAATTTGGTCAAGTCTGATATACTCAAATATTATCATGGACTTTTTCGAAATAAACATCTATAGAGATTTCAAAATGTTTCAGTCACTAAGGATGTGCTAGTTTCATAAATTTTCTAGAAAAATCCATAGTAAGACAAAAATAGGCTTGTTTATTCAACCAACTTCAGATTTTAATTTAAAAGACTGTAAAAGACTCTTTCTGTGAGTTAATCTATCGTTTAGAAATGCTTCCACAGGATGTTCCCAGAGTAAATGTCCCAGAGCAGGTAAAGTAATAACTAAGTAAACCATTCTTTGCTCTTTTCCATTTAGATTCTCCTTACCTAATCTATTTAAATCTTAGTTAGAATCTTGACTCTGACAGAATGCTAAAATTTTTCGAATGAGTTATTTTGTTTTTTTCATATTTGTGCCATTTACATACTAACTCTGCTTTGTTACTCTTGAAAATTGTTGCTCAATAGGAAAAGCATTTCCTGACTACAATACTATTTCACTGTAAATGTGCCTCCTCTTCCTCTGCTTGTTTACATGCTAAGATCAAGATAAATCAGGATGTGATTGCAGGAGGCGTGATTCATCAACTGCCAATCAGAAGGCTGAGCATGAAGTATTTGCCTGAAAGACCAAAAGAAATATTTGGAAAACACCATGATTCTAAGGAAATGTTCTGGAGAATGGCTGTGCCACTAATCTGTCAACTCTGATGAACACCTTTCCCAATATCTATTCCTCTTGGCTAGACACATTCACCTTATTTTTCCTGTCCAATAGCTCAATGCACTCTACCTTATTTAAGTGTGATCATTTATCTTCTATAAGTCTAAGAACTGAAACAACTCCTAAGACATCCCTGCATTTTCACTGGTTCAATTCTGAATTCATTCAACATGCATTTTATAAACACTTACCACAAATCCTTGTGATTGGTGCACCAAAAGGAATCCTGTTGGAGCCATACTTCTTTGATACCTTTTTTATTATGTTCAAGAATCTCAAAACTCCGCATCTATTATTATAATTTTCTAATCACAGAGTTGATTCAACATTGAATAAAATCTTTCCCCTACAGATTAGCAGCAGATAGTCTACAGAAAAGCTGAAACATATTTATCAGAATAACAGAAAAGCTATTATTCACCAAAGTGGTTTTTTTCCTTCTGCTATTTTAATTTTGAATAGTTTTTTTTCCTTGCATTGGGGAAAAAACACCTCCCAAACTTGATTTCTAGCCTGACTGTACTAGAATTATCTGTGACTGCTTTATCTTCTGTTCACTTCTCATTTGCTGTGGTGTAGTCTGGCATTGCCCTTGATGCTTGTTCTTTTGGCAGGGCCCAGATATTTTAGGGTTTGAACTATAGCAAGGTCCACAGATTTGAACACAACCAGGTGAAGAGAACAACCAAGTGACTGTCCATCTCCTCCTTTAAAAAAATAAACAAAAAAACCTAACTAGTACAGGTATTTAGTAACCTTTTGGAAAACACAGCAGAACCAAACAGTTATTTTCCTGGATAGAAAATATTTGTCATTTGGATAACCTTAAGCTTATTTACCTGGAAATGACATTCATTAAAAAAGTAAGCTTTGATTTGGTTTGGATGGTTTGCATCTATAAATTTGTATCTTTTCTTTTTGAAACTTTTAGTAAAAAATGAAAATCTACATGTGAATAATTATGGCAGACAGAAAAAATGGTTGAAAAGACTTTTGTCTAATGGGCTTGGCTCTTCTTATGAACTGTTAGTTTAACACCTTCCTTCCTACATCCATGCAGAGAGCTCTCACATAGGCAACTATTCTTCTTTCTCCTACCTGCACCCTTGGAAACCTGATGATTGCTAAGGAAAACTATCTGTCTTAAAGAACCATAGAGAAAACCCACTAAGAAAACCAATATTCCAGGAATGATTAAGTCTCATCACTAACTTGAACATTTAGCAAAGGTAATCTGTATATTTATCACCCAGTCTTTCCTGTGCCTACTAAATTACATGCACTGAAATATCTTCTAATCTTAATGATATCGAGAGAAGTTTCCTTACCTTAAAAGAAGATACTAGTATCTTTTCCCTTTAATCACTAGATCCATGGTTAACTATTTCTTCCTACACACAGGTTTTTGATATAAAATAATGAGAGTTTGATGATTTTCAAATGTCAGTTTGTGTACAAAAAGAACTGAATACTCATAAAGTTATAATGGTAAAGTGCCTATGAAAATATACATTGTGAACTTGTAAATGAAACAGAGAAAAAAAGTGCCTCATTGTAGACCTTATTCTATTTCAAGACAATAAGGCAGTATGCTTCCAAAATGTTTCCATCTGCATATAAATATGCTTATTTTAGTCACTTTTCCCTCTCATTCCACATTGCATGCATGCTAATGGTGTTATTTTTTACAGCGATATTTGACCATTATCTTAACACAGCAGAATTAATGTAGTTAGGAGGAAGGCTGCTGGCAAGACTCATTTCTGCTTCCACACTCATACATGAAGTCTTGATTTTGTAGTATGAAATCAGGATCCCAGGGACTTTGAAGATTTCATTTGGGAGTAGTCAAGAGAAGTGTTCAGCAAACTATAGCCTTCAATCAGCCTCTTGCTTTTAAAAAGAAAGTTTTGATAAAAAATAGTCATGTCTCTTTGTTTCCTTATCGTCTATGGCTGAGTCATTGGATCCTTGGATCTCAAAACCTTAAATAGTTGCTGTTTACAATTAGGGAACTTTAAGAAGGCTTCCGTGATACCCTGGGCTAGAAAAGCACTGTCCAATAGATAGAACTCATTGTGGGGAAGGAAATACTCTGTATTTGTGTTGTCTAACATGGTGACAGTGAACCACATTTTGCCAACTGAGTATTGAAGTGTGACTAGTATGGCTGATAAACTAAATTTTCAATTTGAAACCATTCTTACTCATTAAAATTTTAATTTCAATAAAAATGTTAATTTCAAATAAAAATATTAATTTTTATTTCAGTTACCTATGGCTAGTGGCAAGTGTACTAGCACAGATAGAGAACATTCTCATTATCATTGAGGCTTCCCGAGATTAAGTCAAGAAAACAAATAATGCAACTAATAATCAAGTGATATGTGGCTAATGCAAATGAAGAACCAAAGACTTAATTTTTCTTTCATTTCAACAAATTAAAACTAATTTTTAAAATGAGGTAGTACTTCATTTTTTTTTTATTCAAAAGGCAAAGAGACAGAGAAACTAACAGGCAGTTACAGAGATCTTCTATTCATAGTTCACTCCCCAAATGCCAGAAAGAGCTGTGGCTGGGCCGGCCAAAGCTAGGAGCCAGGAACTTAATCCGGGTCTCCCACATGAGTGCCATGCACCCAGTCACTTCAGTCATCACCCTCTTCCTCCTAGCATGCATACTAGCAGGACACTGGAATTAGGAGCAGAGCTAAGGCTTGATCCTAGGTGCTCAGATAAGGGATGCAGTGTCACAAGCAGCGTCTTTTTTTTTTATTATTTAGTAAATATAAATTTCCAAAGTACAGTTTATGGATTACATTGGCTTCCCCCCCCCATAATTTCCTTCCCACTCGCACCCCTCCCACCTCCCGCTCCCTCTCCCATTCCATTCACGTCAAGATTCATTTGCAATTCTCTTTATATACAGAAGATCGATTGAGTATATACTAAGTAAAGATTTCATCAGTTTGCACCCACACAGAAACACAAAGTGTAAAATACTCTTTCAGTACTAGTTATAGCATTACTTCACATTGGACAACACATTAAGGACAGATCCCACATGAGGAGTAAGTACACAGTGACTCCTGTGGTTGAGTTAACAATTTGACACGCTTGTCTATAGTGTCAGTAATCTCCCTAGGCTCTAGTCATGAGTTGCCAAGGCTATGGAAGTCTTTTGGGTCCGCTGACTTTGATCTTACTCCAACAGGGTCATAGTCAAAGTGGAAGTTCTCTCCTCCCTTCAGAGAAAGGTATCTCCTTCTTTGATGGCCCCGTTCTTTCCACTGGGATCTCACTCACAGAGACCTTTCATTTAGGTCTTCTTCTTCTTCTTTTTTTTTTTCCCCTGAGTGTTTTGGCTTTCCATGCCTAAAATACTCTCATGGGCTCTTGAGCCATATCTGAATGCCTTAAGGGCTGATTCTGAGGCCAGAGTGCTATTTAGGACATCTGCCATTCTATGAGTCTGCTGTGTCTCCCCCTTCCCATGTTGGATCATTCTCTCCCTTTTTGATTCTATCAGTTAGTATTCGCAGACACTAGTCTTGTTGGTGTGATCCCTTTGACTCTTAGACCTATCAGTGTGATCAATTGTGAACTGAAGTTGATCACTTGGACTAGTGAGATGGCATTGGTAGGTGCCACCTTGATGAGATTGTACTGGAATCCCCTGGCATGTTTCTAACTCCACCATTTGGGGCAAGTCCGATTGAGCATGTCCCAAATTGTACATCTCCTCCCTCTCTTTTTCGCACTGTTATATTTAACAGGGATCACTTTTTGGTTAAAATCTAAACACCTAAGGATAATTGTGTGTTAATTACAGAGTTCAACCAATAGTACTAGAACAAAAAAAAAATACTAAAATGGATAAAGTATTACATTGTACATCAATGGTCAGGACAAGAGCTGATCAAGTCACTGTTTTTCATAGTGTCCATTTCACTTCAACAGGTTTCCCCTTTGGTGCTCAATTAGTTGTCACCAATCAGGGAGAGCATATGATATTTGTCCCTTTGGGAGTGGCTTATTTCACTCAGCATAATGTTTTCCAGTTTCCTCTATCTTGTTGCAAATGACCGGATTTCATTTTTTTTTGACTGCTGTATAGTATTCTATAGAGTACATATCCCATAATTTCTTTATCCAGTCTACTGTTGATGGGCATTTGGGTTGGTTCTAGGTCTTAGCTATTGTGAATTGAGCTGCGATAAACATTAATGTGCAGACAGCTTTTTTGTTTGCCAATTTAATTTCCTTTGGGTAAATTCCAAGGAGTGGGATGGCTGGGTTGTTTGGTAGGGTTATATTCAGGTTTCTGAGGAATCTCCAGACTGACTTCCATAGTGGCTTCAAAGAAATCAAGAAACTCCACAACATCAAAACAAACAACCCACTTAAGAGATGGGCCAAGGACCTCAATAGACATTTTTCAAAAGAGGAAATCCAAATGGCCAACAGACACATGAAAACATGTTCAAGATCACTAGCAATCAGGGAAATGCAAATCAAAACCACAATGAGGTTTCACCTCACCCTGGTTAGAATGGCTCACATTCAGAAATCTACCAACAATAGATGCTGGAGAGGATGTGGGGGAAAAGGGACACTTACCCACTGTTGGTGGGAATGCAAACTGGTAAAGCCACTATGGAAGTCAGTCTGGAGATTCCTCAGAAACCTGAATATAACTGTACCATACAACCCAACAAGCAGCATCTTAACTGCTTCACCAAACCCTCGCCCCAACATATAGAAATGATGTAGCTACATCTGCCTGGAAGCTACAGCATGGATGGAGTGGGTGCCAGAGCAGTGGGTCCCAAAGTGTGTTACCCAGATCCCAATATCCACATCAACTAGGACCTTGTTAGAAATGAAGTCTTCACTTCCAGAGAAAATCTACTGTATTACAATCTCTGAGGTTGGAGCCTCGGAAACTGCTTTAACTCCAGGGCTATATTCTTGAAAACCTAGGATGCATCATAATTAACTGGCAGGCTGAGATTTCTGAACTTCAAACCCAGAGTTCTAAGGTGTTCCAAAGGCTGAAAAATATTGCTGACTCATGGCACATATTTTAGTAGCAAGCTTGAGCAGGTATCTACAAAGTCAGGTGTTTGTGTAGATACTATAGTAAGTTGTGGGTAACATATTAAAGGTTCTATTTCTACATATTATTTCATCTGAAAGAAATAAATTTAGCTTTACAGGCATGTGTTATGCTGTCAGTTGGTCCTGGTGTTAAATTGTCTGAATGCTGATGGGTTGACTATGGCTTTTTGGCCGTTTAGTTTTAATTCCATTTCTTAAGTTATTATATAGTAAAGTTGGCATTTTTTTCTGTTGACTTGCAGTTCTACCCATTATAACACAAGTATCAACGTATACAACCATCACCATGATTGGGATACATAGCAGTTCCTTCACCATGAAAAACTGCCTTTCTATCATTTTATTTACTTACTTTGTTTATTTCACCTATTTGAAAGGCTGAGTTACAGATAAAGAGTAAAAGAGAAATCTTAATTTCCTGGATCATTTTCCAAATGGTTGCAATAGCCATGTTGGGCCTGGCAGAAGCCAGGAGTCAGGAACTCCAGCCAGGTGTCCCACATAGGGACCCAAATATTTGAGCTATCAGCTTCTGCCTCCTAGGGGGTGCCTTATTGGGAAAGTGGGTGAGAAGTAGAAGTAGAACTCAGTCCCAGACATTCCAATATGGGATGTGAGTTTTCCAAACAATGGCTTAACCCACTGCATCACAATACCCACCCCTCTGCTGTCAATGTATAGTCATTCCTTCCTGACATCCATAGCCCCTGACAACAACGGATAGGTTCCCCAACTCCATAGAAGAGGAGAAGCCAGAACTAGAACCGGCGCCCATATGTGATGTCGGCGCTGCGGGCAGAAGCGTAGCATACTATGTCACAGCGCTGACCTCTAGATCTGGCTTTTAAGGACTGTCATAAAAATGGAATTACCTGATATATGACCTTTGAAGATCTATTTCCCCACTAAGCCATAATTTTTGGAAATTCATTCATATTGTTTTGTTTATAACAGTTTGTTTCTCTTTATTGTTTAGTATTCCATTGTGTGCCTGTTTATGGCTTGTTTATCCATTTTCCTATTGATATCCATTTGAGATGTTTCCTCTTTTGGCAATTATGAATAGAGCTGTTTAAACATTTGTGTACAGTTTTTGCATAAAGATAGTTCTAATATTTCTGGGCCATATAATAAGTTAACATCCTAAGAAACCATAAAAATGTTTTACAGAATACTGCAATATTTTTCGTTGCTGTCAGCAATATATGACAGTTTTAGTTTCTCCACATTCTTGCTAGCATTTTGTATTGTCAGTATTTTTATTGTAGTCATTTCAGTAGATATATGGTAGTATCTCATAATGTTTTACTTGGCATTTTCCTAATAGATAGTGACAAAAGATATCTTTTCATGTTCTAATTATACATTTTTTTTTATTTTTCTTGTAAAATATCTGTTCTTTTCTTTTGCTTTCTTATTGAGTCATGGATTTTCTTATTGGTAGGTTTTGAAAATTCTTCATATATTCAAGATTCCAGGCCTACTGGATATATTATTTAGAAAATTTAGATTTTCCCATTCTTTTAATCTCATACATTTTTAACAAATGAATTCAGTGAATTAATGCTAATCACTGATTAATTCAATACTGTTTCCATTTTAGGTAATGGACAAAATAGATCCACATCTTAGGAAGATTCTTATAAAGGAAAATTTGTAGAGAAAATATTAATAAGGGGCTGGTGCTGTGGCACAGCAGGTAAAATCTCTGCCTTCAGTGCCAGCTACCTAGATGGGCACCAGTTCGAGTCCCAGTTGCTCCACTTCCCATCCAGCTCTCTGCTATGGTCTGGGAAAGCATTGGAAGATGGCTCAGGTCCTTGAACCCCTTCTCCTATGTAGAAGACTCGGAAGAGGCTCCTGGATTCTGGCTTCAGATTGGCACAGCTCCAGCCATTGTGACCATCTGGGGAGTGAACCAGCGGATGGAAGACTTCTCTCTCTCTCTCTCTCTCTCTCTCTCTCTCTCTCTCTCTGCTTCTGCCTCTCTGTAACTCTGCCTTTCAAATAAACAAATAAATTTTTAAAAAATAAAAAATAAGGTAGGTATTTGGAACAAGGAATGACATGGTAGATCCCTAATGGAAGTTGTTATTGTTGAAATTATGAGAAAATTGCTGTCAATGATAAGTAAAGTGGCATATACTTTTGTAAACATATCACTATTAACAAGAAGGCAATGACTTCGAAAGATATTCATACAATGAAGAAGGCATTTTATAAATACACATAAGAAAAAAGAGTGATTTTGCTGTTAAAAATACTGTTAATATGTCATATATTTATATGAATGGAATTGTTCTCTATTTATATTTATATATGGGATTTATATATATTTCTATCAATGGGATTGACATTAATAGTTCTTTCTCAGCCATGGCATTGTCAGTTCTGACTACTTAAAAGTTTTTGGGAAAGAGAATTATCAAGCTTATTTTGTATATCTAGCTGAGGAATTTCAACCATGCTTATTGGCTCTGAGTATGCAGTTACAACATCTTCAGTTTATTTCCTAGAAAATTTAATCTTGTCAGGATGATAAATTTACAAGCCACATTTCAACAGAATTTTTTTTTTTTACATCTGAAGAATTAGGATTGAATTTAGTATTAAAAATTAGAAATGAAAAATTAGTATTATATAATTTCGGTTTCAGACAGTGGTGGAATTCTTCCATATGAATGTTCTTATCTTTGAGCGATATCTTGTTCAACCATGAAAACCCTGAAATTGAAAATGGAAATGAATTGAAATTCTTATTTCAATTAAGTCTTATAAGTATGAAACTATGATTTTCAAAAGAAAGAAGTAGCTTTTTTTTTTTTTTTTGTGACAGGCAGAGTTAGACAGTGAGAGAAAGAGACAGAGAGAAAGGTCTTCCTTCCGTTGGTTCACCCCTCAAATAGCCGCTATGGCTGGCGCGCTGCGCCAATCCAAAACCAGGAGCCAGGTGCTTCCTCCTGGTCTCTCATGCGGGTGCAGGGCCCAAGCACTTGGGCCATCCTCCACTGCCCTCCCGGGCCACAGCAGAGAGCTGGACTGGAAGAAGAGCAACCCGAACAGAACCAGTGCCCCAACTGGGACTAGAACCCGGGGTGCCGGCACCACAGGCAGAGGATTAGCCAAGTGAGCCATGCCGCCGGCTGAAAGAAGTAGTTTTAACATTGTTTTCCTTAAAAAAGTATGATCATTTATAATTTTTTAAAAGAGTTATTTATTTATTTATTTATTTATTTGAAAGGTGGGGTTAAAGAGAGACAGAGGTAGAGAGAGAGAGAGAGAGAGAGAGAGAAAGAGAGAAAGCGAGTTCTTCCATCCAATGGTTCACTCCCAAGTGGCCGCAATGGCTGGAGCTATGCCGATCCAAAGCCAGGAGCCAGGAGATTCTTCTGGGTCTCCCGCACAGGTGCAGGGGCCCAAGGACTTGGGCCATCTTCTACTGCTTTTCCAGGGCATAGCAGAGAGCTGGATGGGACTCTGCAGAGCTGGATGGAGCAGCCAGGACTCGAACCGGTGCCCATATGAGATGCTGGCACTGCAGGTGGCAGCTTTACCTACTATGTCACAGTGCCAGCCCCTGTTAAAATATATTTATTTTTAAAAGATTTATTTATTTATTTGAGAAGCAGAGTTGCAGAAAGAGGGGGGAGAGACACAGAGAAAGGTCTTCCATCTGCTGGTTGACTCCCCAGATGAACACAATGACTGGAGCTGGGCTGACCTGAAGTCAGGATCTAGCAGCTTTCTCTAGCCCAAGCACTTGGGCCACCTTTTGCTGCTTTCCCAGGCACATTAGCAGGGAGCTGGATGGGAAGTGGAGCAGCTGAGTCTTGAACTGGCACCCATCCAGGATGCTGGAGACCATGCAGAGGCTTAACCTATTACACCACAGTGCCAGCCTCTGTAATATATTTTTTTAAAAATATTCTATTTATTTGAGAGATAGGAAGACAGATACACACACACACATGCATATACACATGGGGAGAGAGGAACAGAGACAGAGACAGAGAGAGAGAGAGTGCATGCGCCCATCTACTGGTCCACTCCCCAAATGCCTGTGGCAGCCCAGGCTGGGCCAAGGCCACTGCCAGGAACCGAGAACTCAGTCCAAGAGGCACGGCCCCACTGCTTAAGCCACCATTGCTGCCTCCCAGGAGCTGCATTAGCAGGATGCTGAGTCAGGAGCTGGAGCCGTGTGTGGGATCCTGGCCCTCAGTACGGCACGTGAACATGTGAACCAGCATCTTCACTGCTCGGCCAGACGCTCACCCCATAATTTACTCGCTGAAGGCGAAATATTTTGTAGCAGAAATAAAACTATTCCAAGAATATGTATTTCTTACTGACTTTTTAAAATATATTTCTCTGTACCTATTTTAATTTATAGACTAGTTAGGAAAGCTTGTTTGATTGCTGATGAGGGTAGGGATGCTGGTGCCCCATGCTTGGGCCCCTGCACCCATGTGACAAAACTAGAGGAAACAACAAATATTGGTACTCCTCGGCAAGAACATACCAAGCCCAACAGAGCAGGCCTGTGTGGGGATTGTTTGAGGACACTGGAGGAGAGATTAGGAAAGAGACAGAGTGAGAGTGAAATACAGGGTAGGACTGAGTACCTCAGACATTCCCTTGGTCTTCTCTTCCAAGTCTTCTGTTGGATCAGAAGCACTCAAGCTGGGAATGAAGGGGGAAGGGGAGATGGAAAAGTTCAAGAAAACACTGAGCTTGCTTCCTACAACCTTGAATTCTAATGAGGGGATCAGAGATACACAGGGTAAAACATCACTTATTTGTAATTTTGCCAAGAGCTTGCTCTTTGCCTAGGCTTTCAGCATTCTTGAGGAAATGCCATCTTGAAAAGAATGATCTGAATCAATTTGCATGTAGACAACAGTATAAAGACACCTGTTAAGTCATATATATCCACATGCCATGGCTATGAGACCTGGCTACATACAGATCAACATAGATCCCCAGGGAAGATCTGAGATACTCTTTTCCGGTAAAGAACAAATGGATTCTTTAAAACTGGATTTAATCAAAACAGCAGAAACATTTGCACAATAATAATTATTAACTACAGCAATACTCCAAAAACTTTGAAGTCATACAGAGAATCACAGGTGAAATATGCGAGTTAAGAAAATGATACCCTGCGGCTGGTTTTGTGGTGCAGCAGGTTAAGCCTGCGACACTGGTATTTTAGATAAGGCGTCCCATAGTGGAATGCTGATTCCAGAGCTGTGTACTCTGCTTCCAGTGCAGCTCCCAGCTTCTGCTCCTGGGAAAGCCTCAGAAGGTGGCCCAAATAGTTGGGCTCCTGTACCCACATGAGAGATCAGGATGGAGTTCTTGGTTTCTTGCTTCAGCCTGGCCCAGCCCTGACTGACAGGCCACTGGAGAAGTTAACAGGTGGATAGAAGATTACCTCTCTCTCTCTCTCTCTCTCTCTGTCACTCTGCCTTTCAAATAAATAAAAAGAATCCATAAAAAAAGAGAGAATTCTGAGCTTAAAAAAAAGAAAATTAAAGCAAATGACACCCCTGGGGTGGGTGCTTCATGCACCAGTGACGACCCTGCTTTGGATGCTCAGGTGTCGTGTCTGAGTGCCTAGGCTTCCATCCCAGCGCTGCTCCTAATTCCCACTTCCTGCTAATGCCCAGCCTGGGGGGCAGCAGGTGATGGTTCAAGTACTTGAGTCTCTGCCACCTACACAGGAGGCCTGGATTGTGTTCTAGAATCCTGGCTTCAGCATGGTTCGGCCCCAGCTGTTGCTGGACTTCAGGGAATAAACCAGCAGACAGAAGATATTGTCTGCCTGTTTGTCCATCTCTGCCATTCATTTAAAAAATAAGACATTTAAAAATGTTAACAATTATGCCCTTAAAGTTGAAAAATAATAGTTTTCCTAAGTTAAAGAGTTTCATTTCTAGAAAATAGGAAGCAAGCATACTTTGTCCCAGATGGTCTTGGTTAGGCCTCAAAACCACTTACACATACAGTTGTTCTAAAAAAGGGAACAGTCAATATAGCAGACCAAAAATTGGATAACTGAACAGATATCTACAGGGAAAAGTAAAATCAATAAATATCCAAGATTGAGAAAAGAAGGATGGAAAGCTTGATAACTTCCTAAGATTATTGGAGAAACATTGAGAACAGGACATTGATTGATTACTCTCATTACTTAACAAGGAGTAGTTTAATTGCAAAGTAAAATATCCTTATAAATTATTATGTAAAGCCTAATAAATGCTAATTAGAAAAGTCAAGAAATTTGGTAAACTGTTGGGAAAATGATGAAGGAGCTTTTAAAGGACATTTTCAGAAGATGAGAACTGAATTTCCTTGCTATTGTTTACATCGCTAAAAAAGCTACACACGTGGAATATCTAGTTCCCATCACTGGGAGCATTGTTTTATCTCAGTAGACAACGTCACTGTTTCATCAAAGTTATTAATCTGTGGGTAAAGATTAAGGAGATAGCTGGAAATGGAGACAACATTTATGCTTGACTGGCTCTATTAAATTAATAAATATTTACTACACAGTCATCAAAGATATCAATACAAAAGACAAAGCAACAACTCAATCATTTCCTTTACTTTTCTCTTTTTTTATACTTTTTTTTGGTGACAGAGTTAGTGAGAGAGAGAGAGAGACAGAGAGAAAGGTCTTCCTTCCATTGGTCCACCCCCCAAATGGCTGCTACGGCTGGCGTGCTGTGCCGATCCGAAGCCAGGAGCCAGGAGCCAGGTGCTTCCTCCTGGTCTCCCACATGGGTACTGGGCCCAAGCACTTGGGCCATCCTCCACTGCCTTCCTGAGCCATAGCAGAGAGCTGGCCTGGAAGAGGAGCAACTGAGACAGAATCCGGCACCCCGACCGGGACTAGAACCCAGGGTGCCAGTGCTGCAGGCGGAGGATTAGCCTAGTGAGCTGCGGTGCCTGCCTTTACTTTTCTCTTTATAAGGTGACTGTTTCTAAAAATTCTTAAAACCGATGAGACACCTCCATTTTACAGGTGCTTTACAACACCTGCTAATTAAAAATCTGGTTGCTAATCACATTTTAGAGATGGGAAAAGAGACAAGACATCATAATCACAACCAAAGAAAAAGAGGGAAAGGAAAACTGAAAGGAACAAACAGCAAAACAGAATGAACTGTGAAGGCTGCCGGTTCCTATCTCCTTCTCTTGATTTCCTAGGAACCGGCCCATGAAGTTGCTCTCCATCAGGAAGGCACCCATCCCAGTCACATTAAAACCCAGACCTCTGTCGGCCCTATTTCCCTATTGAATTCTTCCCCACCCCCAGCTCACGTCACCCGTGGTGTGTGGAGAGGATGGCTCCCTGTTGGAGTGTGGGTGAGTGAGGTCTCTCAGGGTGTTTGTCACTGTCATGTTTGGTGTATTTGTCTACAGCACCCGGACTTTGTTTCATCTTTGGCACACAGACATTGAAATGAAATGGTGTGTCGGAAAACCCAGGTTGCCTTTATAACAAAGAGCATGTTGCCTCTTTAGGGAACAATGAAACCCGATGAATAGCTATTCAAGTTTTTGTAGTACTTCCAGCCCTGGAGAAAGCAAAAATCTGGCCCAACATTGAGAGTGGCCATCTCTTTTGTAGCCAGTCCTGGAATGGTTAATGACTGTGCGGGTCCCTATGAGGACAATGAGCAAGCTCTTGCCACTGCATCACCACCTAAAACAAAACTGACAGATCGCACTCTGCCGCTGAAACAGATGGTTGCTTACAGGGCTGACAAAGCCAATGTAAACTGTAGAGGCTTGCTTTCTCTGCCGCAGCCCCAAAGAGGTGAAAGGCACACCTTCCTTTTGGAAGGACACACACACACACGCACACACATGCACACACACCATAAAAGCTAACCCCCAGCACGCTGTCCCCTCCATAAACTAGTACACAATGTTTAGCCATACGAGACTTCATTCAGGGGAAACTGAAATGTGGCTCATTGCCTTTCCACAAACCTGAAGAGTAATGGGCTTTTAAAATACTGGAGTGGGCAGGGTGGAGGGAAAACTGCTTCTGCCCCAGACCTGCTTCTGCCTTACGGATGACAGCTTTTCAATCCTTTCATTTTTAGAATCTAGGAAGGCACAGAACGCCTTAAAATGTCGAAAAGTCACAAAGCTAGGAACAAGATATTTTATAATTTTGAAAAGCAGATCTCTCAATGAAGACGACAAAGCCAGATGTGTGTCCTTTGGCTCCAGGGCTGTTAAACGCACCCGGTGCACATCGGCAACATGTCTTTTCAAGATGCTAATATTGTGGAGGGCAGCGATGTGTTCAGCCAGAGAAGGAATGAAAAGAAGAAAGGAACACATACACTGAAAGTCAAGGAAAGCAACTCTACATGAACCGCCGGTCTGTTGCGCAGCAGTCTTTCACAGTAGCCATCGAGTCCCCGCGGCTGCAGACTTAAAACGCGATCGTACCAAATGGTAGATGGAGCTGGCTGCTGACCGCAGCGGTCCTGGCTCTTGCAGGAGACCAAGGCAGCTGCCCTTTGGAACCCTGTGAAGCTTCAGTTCTGTTCTTGCTCAGCTCAGGGGTAGAAACAGTGGAATGAGGGAGGCACCGGATGCTATGTGAGGGTGCTGAAGGCCGGGGGGAGGGAGACGACCCTCCAACTTGGTCTGGAGCTCCACTAAGATAACTGGACACTCGCCAGCCTGGCAGAATTTTAATGCACTCAGCTAAGTGTTGTAGCTTGAGTTAGGTCCCTTCATTTCCTCTCTTATCTTACAGGCCTTTTCTTCCCTTTTCCACTGACCGGCAGACTTCCCCTTTTTAATCCACTGTATAATCCAATTCTTATTTTTATTACTTTCCTATTTCTTTCACCTTTTTATTTTCCCATTTGGTCTCCTTCATGTGCTGTCTTACGGGGGGTGGGGGTGGGGGTGGGGGTCCTATGAACTCACCAGAGCTCAGCTGCCACCTGCCGTGCATGTTAATGACCCCTCCAGGCGTCCCCCTCCCTGACGGTCTGTGCCTTTCTCCTGATACTTCGCTTCTCAGAGGGGCCCACCTGCACGCTAAATGAAGGCAATATGCCCCAGACTCACAGGGGTGCTTCATAAAACCATTTATATGGTCGGCATTTCTTCCCTAAGCATCCCTTTCCTAGCGGTTTTCTATTCTGTTGAACGCGGATGTTTCTTATTCTCACATCTGACTTGGAATTTGGGAGCGTGTTTTTCACTTCCACCTCTCCCTGTTTACACAGTCCCTTGGCAAATACGTTTTGCTTTTCTTTCCCCTTTGCACAGACCAGCTTCACAATTCACTTCTTCCTCTCGAATGTTCTCTCATGACCCAATACGTTTATCACATCCTTTTCATAATATCCTCTTAGACCTTATCTGCACTGCTTCTTGTGTTTAGCGCCACAGAAATGTGTCGTTGTGGCATTGTTTGGGAGCGACACAGAAGAAGATCAGCCACATTTTCTCCTCCTTAACCATTAGGAGCCAGAGGAACCTGGCAAAGGGCAAAATTATGCAATGTGATTCTCTCTCCCTTGGCCTTCAAAGGCCTGGCTCTGCTCCCTACCATAGCACCTCTTTGTGTAAATCCCCTATCTTGTTCACTCGACTCTCTTGTTCTCCAGATTTTCCCAGAAGCTCTTTTTGTCATTTGCAGTGAAATGTTCATTGTTGAAACACGTTTCCTCCTGTGTAACTGTGTATATCCTTTGTGTCCTTTTCATGTTCATGCCAGGAAAATCAAGCTCTCTATGTTTGAAATGTAAACATTACTTCCTGGTGTTCCAAATCATCAATTATCATGCCTAGAGTTCTACATAAAATTTTGATTCCTCCATGTAGATTCTTTAACTGAAATGTTTTAGATCGACTGATGTCTATTTCTGGTGACTGATACAGCCATCATTCAGTTTGAATGCCCTGTCTTCAAGGAACTGAACTGCAGGGTCTTTATTATTATTTTTTTTGGGGGGGGTTGGTGGATCTTCTTACTTATCGCTTCCACTCTTGTTTATTCCATAAAGTGGGTATGTTGGGTGCAGACAGAACTCCGACCACTGCCAAGCTTCAGGGTAACTATTTTAATGGTAGATGAGGATTCCCAGCAAATAGCTCCTGTCCTCAGCTCTCAAAAAAAAAAAAAAAAAAAAAAAAAAAAAAATCTGAGCACATATTTACTTCAATTCTCTAGTGGCATCTTTTGTAAAGCCAGGCTGTGCTTTAAAGAAAAAGCTGTTCTCTGAGAAGTGCTTTTCCCAATATTCCATAATATGTCAACATCTGTAATTGGAAATTCCATCCCTACTCTATGGATGTGAAAAGTAAGGAAGAATGAATCTGTGCTCCATTTTGTAAGGACTCGGATTTCCTCGGGGGGGGGGGGGGGGAGGAGGGGCTTAAGATGATAAACTGTATTTTTCTATGAGAGCTCATGCCCATGGCCTAACATATTAACCACAAGGTGACACTTTTTAAATTTAACCTAGGTATTCCAGATGCAGTAGTTTACTCCAGTGAATGAGCAAGTAGCTTGGACACTGGATTTGAAGGGCACTTGGCGGAAATGCTGTGTTGGAGTATGAGTGGATGTTCTGCATGGTGCTGTTGGACTTCACTCCCTTCGACTTACGGCAGAATCACAACTAACGCTCTGCCACTGTTCTTTTGCCCACTGTTCTGCTCCAAAAGCATAACAGGAACTTTACTTTCTCTGCCGTCCCGGAATCTGATGGTGTATGAATTGCCTTGAAGTACTTAGCTCTTTCTTTCCTTGTCATTCAAAGCTCGCTTGTAAACAAACAAGGAACAGTATGTTGTCTTTTAGAATTATACATCCTACAGTTTATCCTTTTGCCATCTTGATACTTCATGGTTATCACAATAAAATTAAGGAATATTATCTGTGGAAATTATTGAGGCAAAATGGTCCTGTATTTTACATGTCCAAACACACATTTTTCCTTCTGTCATAAGTGCAGATGATGGACTTTAAGGGTAAGTTGATGTAGCCACCAAAATGCAGAGTAAATTCAATTCATCCTTTTACTCTAAATGCCTGGGTAATGTTTTAACTAGGCGTCTGGATGTTGGAAAATACTGAATTTGTATCCTGGCTCTATGATGACTAGTTTTATGTGTCAACTGGGCAATGCCATGGTTCCGGTTTTGAGCATATACTAGTCTAATGTTACTGTGAGTATATTTTAGATGTCATGTTGAAATCAGTAGAGTTCAGATAAAACAGGATATTTTCCTCAGTCGGGAGGCTCATCCAGTCACTTGAAGGCCCTAGAAGAAAAGACCAGCCTCCCCTGAGAAAGAGGGAATTCTGTAAGCAGCCAAGGTTCAGCCTGGAACTGCAACTTAGACCTCCAGTCTACCAGCCCATCCTGCAGACCTTGGGTTTGCAAACTCAAATAAACACAGAGTCTCTTTCTCTATTTCTATGCATACAATATGTGTTTTAAAAAATTCATGAAAAGTACATATTACAAAAAAAAAACCTGCATGGATTTCAAAAGTTTTGGACCAAAATAAGCTTTCATTTTAATTCTGTTTTCTGTGGACATTTTAAAGTACCCATTTATATATACATTATTTCTTTGGAGAACCCTGACAAATGGAGGTGTCATCATTTACTGGTTGTATGACAACCAGATTAATGTCAATATGATTTTTAGGACAGTGCCTATTACATGGTTAGCTGCTGTGAAGGGCTTAGATGTCCTATCACCGTGGTGGTAGTTTGATCATCCGTAAACCATACAGTAAAATTATGCTATTGTTTTTACTGCAATTTCCTTTACCTGACCATAGGAAGTCGCTTTATTTGTTTTTTCAAATTTGAATATTTCATCTGCAAATATCAGTCTGACTTCATTGCTCCTGACCGTTTTCCTACTCAGCAAGGTCGATGGGAGATGCGAGGGGTGATGTCTGTTGATTCAGAGATAAGTTTTTATGAAGTACTTACTTTGTACCCAGTTCTGTTGGGGGGCTAGATGTAACAGTGTGAATCAAACAAGCAAATCTCTGCCCAAAGGGAACATACAAAGTGGTAGGGAAGACTGACATCAAAGCAACACAGACTTAAATATGTTGGTATAATTGCAAATGGCCTTACACAACGTCCAAGGAAACCCAGAAGGCTGGAGGATTGATATGATTAAACATAAGGAAAATCAAGATGAGCTGGACCGACACAAGAACCCTGGTGCTGACCTGAAGCAAGAAGGGAATTAGACCTTCTGCGGGAGGGAAAAGGGAACTGGGGCAGGAAAGGCATTGCACTTGGATGTGCTCCAACAACTAATTGTGAAAACCCTAAACCATTCAAGAATTATAAATGTCCATACTATACCCCATCCTGAAATTTGCTTTTTGGAATCTATTATTGCTCTGGTTCTGAAATCTGTTATTGCCATTTCTTGTTTCCTTTCATAGTTGTATCTACCTTTGTTCTTATTCGTTATTATCAGATTATGACTTCTACCTTCTATGACACGTTCTGTTTCTTCACTTTTCTCTTTTTCTCTGTGGTTTTCTACATGTTTGTCATTCTTTTGATCACGGTGAAGCCAGAGATGTGACTTCATGTTCTAGCTAACTGGAAGCCCAGCTTCCCTGTGAGTCTGTCATTCTTTAGGAGGGGACACTCTTTAATGGTCTCTCAATTTGATTGTCCTTATTACTCTTGACAATATTTGTGCTTATATAGACACAGCTATAGCTATATAGAAGGTAGATAGCTTGATCTTGAGACAAATATATTGAGACAAAGATATTGTCTTTATTTTGTGTTTTTGTACACAGTTGAGTATTAAGCAGTTTTGCAATAACTCTTGCTGAGTACCATTGCCACAAATTGATTTGCTCTGGGGCCATGTTGTAAGGCTGTTTTTTTTCCTATCCTGATTACTAATTACCATTGTCTTTGTCTTTCAAAAACAAATTACAGTTTTGTGATCATAGAGCCACATTTAGCTGTAGCCCAATGATTCTGATAATTTTGAGGAATACTTACCAGATTCTACTTTCTCTTCATTTCTATTTGTGCCAGCTTTGTATTTGCGAATGGATATGTTCAGTGAAATCTGATCTATGGCTCACCACAAGTGTGGACCATACATGTTGCACTTCCTGCCTTTGCAAGTCATGCACTTCAGCCCTGACTCCTGTGTGAACGGGAGGCGGTTTCTGTTCAGCCCTTCCCTTCAGTCGTCTCATCTGCCTCACGATTAGAGTCAGTTGAGAAGGTGAACTAGATTGAGCCCAGGAGTTATTTTACATGCTGTGGGCTGCCAACACATTGTGAATCCCTAGGGATCCCGGAACCATTACCAAGTCAGTGAATCACTCTGTTTGCTTTTCCGCAAAAAAGAAATGTGCAGCTGCTTACTTCTGCCACAGACTTTGGAATTTTGTTCCCTCTTCCATCTGCCTTTTGTGTAAAGAAATTCTGCCTGAGTAATTACTTGTCTGTCCCCTTTGCTCATTCCCAACGTAATCATTCTTCAACCTTCTGTTTCCAATTAGTTCTTATCTCAAATGGCTTATTGGCATCAATCTGTTCCCAGCATCACCAAAGTGCATGAAACTACCCTGAAACATGGGGGGACCTAGATAAGGGTGAGGCTCACCCATCAATCCAGGAGAGTCCCTGCATTTCAGCACCGTGCCTTCCTCTTCTCAAGAAACCTGAGCTAGAAGATGATGTCAAGACATGTTGTTGCTATAGCGCTTTTCGGAGCAAAATGACATGCGTGAGTATTGCAGGGACTGTGCAAGGCCTGTGAAAATAGCCATTTCTGGACATCTGGTGTTGAAAAGAGCTGTTTCAAAAACAAGTTCACAGTGTTAAATCATGGAGTAGACAGCCTCTGAGCAGCTGTCCACTTCCGGACAGGGTGCCCTGAGCCCTGTTTATTGGTGCTTGCATGCTTGGTCTTGCTAGTCACTTTGATCTGCAAACTGTTTTGCCACATGAACATGGGAAAAGTGGGCCAAAAGAACCCTGCTGCCAGTATTAACCAGCTAGGCAAAAAGAGAGGATGGTAACGAGGTCAGACAAGAAAACCAGCACCTTTGAAGAGTTAATGATTCAAGCTGACTGAAGCGTGGCACAAACAAACTCAGGGTCACGTGCTTGATAACAATGTAGTATATATTTATATACCCAAACTAACATCAAGGGGTATATTGAATTTTTTTTACAGCTAATAAGTAACTAATGGTAGAACTAGAAAACCAACATTTGTCTTTTAACACCTACTAAAGTGTTCATTCTAATCTACCATGCTGGCAAGACCATTTGTGGCAGGAGTAGTTCCCAGCACATGTCAAAGTGAGACCTTACATCCTAGGAACATCTGGATTTGTCTTTTTCAGTCATTGCCTAGCTCCAGGACCAAGGCAACGCTTGGCACATAGGAAGCATTCAGTGAACATTCTGTTTTCTAAGAATGGAAAAACGAATCTAACTACAGCAAGACTCTTGGACTTATGAATGAGTCCTATAAGCCAGATGCTTTTTATACAGTGTTTCCTTTAACCCTGATCTTGATAAGGGATCCCTGGTACAATTCCTTCTTCTTGGTGTCTAGGCTCTTCCAAAGGAAAGTATTTTGTGATGAGATTTCATCAGGTCACAAAACCAGCTCCTGGCATTTAAAAGTTGTGGGCCTTAGATACAAAATCATCTGGAATGTTTGCTGATGATAGCAGAGTTTGATTTGGGATTTTCTACATAGTTTGGATTGAACGTTTACTATGATTTTAAAATATTTGTCTATGGTTGTCTGTAAAACCCTAGGCTCCTCTAGATGTGTTTAGACCTTATCCCCACCTCTCTATCTCTTTTTGCCTCAGAAGGACTGGCTCTATGCCTCTCCGTGGACTTATCAACCTGGGGTTATTTATGGCTTTCCTGTGGGACAATCCAAGGCCATAGGACATCATTTGGCCCCAAGTGCTGCTCATGTGCCTCTGGGGATCCCCTGATGGTTCTGTTATTTTGGGGGCTTGTGAGCAGAGAACAATGTTTCTAAGGGTAAGTGACTGTCAAGATAACACTCTGGTCCTCCTTTGATATTCTTGTATCTCATACCTCCCTGGAGCTGTGAAGATGTGTGATCCTTAACATTCCTTGCTGATTGGAATGCCTTCTCTTTCTTTATCTGCTCCATGTTGTGGGATAAGATGGCATCAAAGCTTACTTGAGTGTGCTCATCTGTACAGTTGGTGCATTCACATAGCGGGGAAGAAAAGGGTTTTGTTTTTACTGAGGTAGAAAAGCTGACCTTCAAGAAGATAGTAGTCATCAGCTCTATTTATTCTTGAAGAAACAAAGGTTTAAAGAGGTTTATGTGTGTGTGTGTGTGTGTGTTTTCAAATATCTTCAACAAATTGATAGGAAAAGCCAGAATTAAATATATAGGTTGGTTCAGTTTTGAAACACACATTCCTTCTACTACAACATGCAACCTTTGCATGAGAGGAGATAAATGGATAAGAGAGTCAATATTGTCTTCTTCTTGTAGATAATAAACAAGATAAAAGGAGGCAATTCATTTGTAGATTTATTGCAGACACATACACACACACACATGAGGGAGAGGGTAGGGAGGGACAGAGAAAGATAAAGGCATTGTTCATCTATATTAAAATACAAACACACACACAGCAAATTTTCATGCTGAAGTCATTGTAAAGTGCTATTCTCCTGGGATACCCTCAAGTTTCTATGATATTCCTTTATATTTTGAAACTCTGCCCATCAATGGTAGTAGATAGTGAGATAATTGCATCAAGTGGTGACCTATTAAGAAGTTATTGTTAGGGTGGGTGTTGTGGCACTGAGTGTTAATTTGCCACTAGGGACACCTGTACTTTATATTGGAGTGCTTTGAATTGAGTCTAACCCCATTTTTAATTCAACTTGCTGCTAACGCCCTGGGGAGGTAGCAAATGATGGATCACGTACTAGGGTTTCTGCCACCCATGTGGAAGACCCAGGTCTTGGCTCCTGGCTTCCACCTGGCCAACCCTGGATATCACAGTTATTTGGAACGTGAACCAACACATAGAAGAACTCTCTCTGCTTCTCTCTCTCACTCTCTCTCTCCCTCTGTTACTCTGCCTTTCAAATAAACCAATAAATAAAAGCTTAAGAAGATATTTTATAAAAAGTAAATTACTATTTTATCTCCTTTCATAATTTTCCATGGTGCCATTGTGGTGTGTACGAATGACCTGGCTGACAGTCTCAGGAACATCAACATTGCTGAAAAGAGAGCCAGATGCCAGGTTAGTATTATGCCATGATCCAAAGATATTGTCGGATTTCCATCTGTGATGATGAAACGTGGTTACAGGGGATTTTGAAATCATTAAGGATCACAGAGATAGAACAATTGTAGTGAAACTCACAGGCAGGTTAAGCAGCTATGGAGTGATCAGCTCCATATTTTCTGTGCAATTCACAGATGTAGAAAACTGTCTGAATATTCTGCTCCTACCTCATCAGTGTGTTTCATTGTAGTGATAACTTCAGATAGCATGATGGACCATTAAGATGCAAAATGAAAACACACAGGAGAAAAAATTCTAGGTTTCGTTTTCTAAGGAGTCATACATGGATACAAAAAAAATGCTTCAATGAAAAAAATATTGTTAATTCAACACCATAGAGAAAGCAAAGGATATTATCCATTAGAGTAGGCTCTTGATTTATTGACTTACCATGTGTTAGCTTCAATAAATATCTAATTCCACAAAAATTATCATGAAGATACTAGAAAAGTTTCTTCAGGAAATTGCTCTAGACAGTCTTCATTAAATCTCTTTATTAAAATCCATATGAAAAAATATTTGCAGGTCCTACACAGACTAAGGGCAGAATAAAAGCTGTGATGTGTATGGTTCACTTATTAGCCCACATCAGAGGTATGTTTGCAACCTAAGTTAATTACTTTCTTATAATTACTTGTATTGGAATAAGACTTTGTTTTCATATAGGTTTTGGATTTTTTTGAGACTACAACTCCTTTATCAGACACTATATAGAGTGAGCTGGAACCTCTTTTTCTTTGAAAGAAAAGGAGAGCTCAACTCTGAATGTTCTGGAAGTGTAATGTTGAAGAGCTATGGGTTATTGAGTGATTGCTTGATGGATTGAATCCTGTATGTGGTGTTTCAGGCACATATGCATTTACCAAATGACCTCCCATCTTCCAGATTGCCTCCAAGGGAGATATTATTATCACCACTTTACAGATGAGGGAATCAAAGCTAATAAAGATTGAGATACCTGTCCAAGCTCACTTGACTAATATTTGTCAGAGCTGAGATTAAAACCCAAGTCTGACCACAAAAGTCTTGCAATGTCCAGTTACAAGTATTATAAAAGACAGTCTCAAACCTGATGGTAACAGCTGCTTTTATAAATCATAGGCAACATAAGCACCTTTACAAGTTGCTTGTCTAATACTTGTCTAGGCAAATTACAGAGCTTTGAAATACAATATTAGTGTTCTGCAATCTCCATGAAGCCAGGTAAGTACAAGAGTGATGCAAGCGTTTCAGCACCCACACAAGTTGTACACACATCAGTGTATGCTGCTTTACAGGGCAGCATTCTGATGGCCTCACTACATTTACCAACAATGCAGAGCCGCGGCAGGCATTTGGTTTAGTGGTTAAGGTGCCAGTTAAATGACCATATCCTATATGGACTCCCTGTGTTCAATGCCTGGTTCCAGTTCTGGAATCTAGTCTCCTGCTTAGCAGACCTTGAATGACAGCAGTGGTGGCTAAAGTAATTAAGGTCCTGCCTCCTACGTGGGAGACTTGGACTCAATTCCGGACTGTTGGCTTAGCTCCTGGGCCCAGCCCTGCTCATTGAGGGCATTTGGGGATTGAACCAGGAGGTGGGAGCTCTCTGTCTGCCTCTCAGATTATAAAAAAGCAGAGCTTTTTTTTTTTTTTTTTTTTTTTTTTATTCCGGAGAAATACACAACCATACAAAACCTAAGCCAAGTGTTTCCTATCTATAGACTACTGCATGTCCAGGTCACCTGGCTACTTAATATGGCAAACATATAGTGATTTATTCAGTTGTCATGATAATATACCATATTTTTCATCTATGTGTCTAATTGCATGACAAAATGCATATCTAAATGATCTGTCATGTAACTTCCATAAGAAATCTAGGGACACTCTGATATTTGAGCAAGATATTCTAAGAAATTATTAACTTCCATTTTGAATATTATGTAAGCATATACTTAGACTGTGTTTCAGGAACACACATACCTGTGCCTTTTCTTTCTGCCAACTGCCTTTTTTCTTTGCATTCTCCACAATGCCTTTCCCACACTGCCTTTATAGAGCTACAACTTGAAACACATACTTGGCTTCAGTGTCAGAGCCATGTCGGGAAGAGCCATGCAGAACGTTTCTATATTGCTGGTAACATTGCTACGGGGGACATTATAGAGAGCACTGTCCCTTATATAAAGATCATTTTGACAAATTCATCTTTGCGCTCAGGGATAGAAAAGTGTGTCCCTGTTGATGAACTGGTAGGCGCTCTTTTCGTAGAAAATGATAGCTGTGTAATCCATCATGTTGTCTCTGCTTATGCTGTTAGGAAGCAATAAACTAAGACTTGACCCAGTCACAGCAGTGTTCCTCAGGTAGGGTTTCCTGTGTATGTTCATTCACTGTTTTTTCCCCTTTTAGCATTTATGTTTTGTCATTACTTTTATTGCAACAGCTTTGACTCTTGCTATTTTTATGTATCTTTGAAAATATGGCCCCACCATGTATTCTTTTGTTTTTTAAGATGTATTTATTTATTTGAAAGTCAGAATTACAGAGAGAGTCAGAGAGAGATCTTCCAACCATTGATTTACTCACCAAATGACTACAACAGTCGGGTCTGGGACAGACTGAAGCCAGGAGCCAAAATTTTTTTCCAGGTCTCGCACGTGGGTGCGGGGGCCCAAGCACTTGGGCCATCTTCAGTTGCCCTTCCAGGCACATTAGCAGGGAACTGGATCAGAACTGGAGTGACTATGGAGCCGGCTATGCCACGATGCTATATTCTTTTTTTTAAAAAACTTGAAACATTTATTTATTTATTTATTTAAAAGACAGAGTTACACAGAGGCAGAGGCAGAGAGACAGAGAGACAGAGAGGCCTTCCATCTGCTGATTCGCTCTCCAAATGGCCCAAATGGCTGGGCTGATCCAAAGCCAGGAGTCAGGAGCTTCTTCCGGAACTCTCATGCAGATGCAGGGGCCCACCTACCCTGGCCATCTTCCATGGCTTTCCCAGGCCATAGCAGAGAACTGATCAGAAGTGGAGCAGCTGGGACTCAAACTGGTGCCCATATGGGATGCTGGCACTGCAGGCAGCGGCTTTACCTGCTACGCCACAGCACCAGCCTCACGATGCGTATTCTTTTGGAAATTAAATTACACATATTCCCATATTATCTATATTCCCATATTCTTTTGGGAATTAAATTAGAGTGTAAATGATTTAAGAGAATTATGTGTGTTCACAGGTGTGAATGTATGTGTGTAAAGGGAGCGAGAGAAAGCTGAAGAGATTTCTCTAAGATTCACAAGCTCTATTCCATTGCTCTTCACATGTACTCATAATAAAGTTATTCAGACTCCATGCTAAGCATAACATTGTCCCACATATATAGGGTAAAATATTTAAAATCCGTCTTTGTGAGATGAAGGACCGTGGAAATACATTTGTTCTTCAAATTATACAAATTTGCTTAAACAATTTCAAGACTTTGTACCTGTTATGTAAGAAAGTGACTGGAAATCCTATTATATATTATATAGATCCCAGCATTTTTTTTTAGTATACCATCAGTTTAAAAGTAAGACGTATTTCTTTTTATTCCTCTTCATCTCAAAAAGGATTTGGGGTATGGAGTCGATGCTGTGGCACAGCAGGTTAAGCCACCATCTGCAGTGCTGGCATCCCATATGGGCACCAGTTTAAGTCCCCTCTGCTCTGTTTCTGATCCAGCTCCCTGCTAATGTGCCTGAGACAGCACAGATGGCTCAGGTGCTTGGGCCCCTGCCACCTATGTGGGAGACCCAGATGAAGCTCCAGGCTCCTAGCTTTGGCCTGGTTCAGCCCTGGCTGCTGCAACCCTTTGGGGAGTGAACCAACAGATGGAAGATCTCTCTGTCTCTGCCTCTCTCTATATAATTCTGACTTTCAAATAAATAAATACATCTTTTAAAACTGGATTTGGGTTAGTTACAGGAAAATGAACTAAATGTGAATTAAATATGTGCAATTTAATTAAAATAAAGTTCCTATTAACACAGATAGTACTAAGAGTTTAAAGAATCTTTGGTGTTATTGCTTCCAAGTGGTTTAGTACTGTGGGATTTTACTTAACAAAGGGAAATCCTTCCACCAATTTAATGCAAGTGGTTGCTTTAAATGTTTGTTACTAAGGTTGTTAAAAATAATTTTTAATGTGGTATATGGATTTAACTAAGTGGCTTCACAATACGATCTCTCAAAATGTTGCCTATGAATCTGATTTAGTTTCTAAAGGAGACATGAGGTTCAGGCAGGGTGATTCTAGAATTAACAGGCGTGATCCATGGAGTGATCCAGGCACTCGGTTTATGCCATCTATGATTAACTGAAGGGCAGCCCTATTTGTGGTGAAGCCAGGTCCTGCAAGACCAGAGGGGCATTTGAGGAATGCATTTCACGTGTGTGATTTCAGTCACAGTGAAGTTTTTCAGCAGTGAAGTTGGCTTTCACCCCTTTTCTTACCTTTTGTTTGATTCCTAAGGGGATGCCTACATCTCTCACTACCTTGAACTCTGCAGCTGGTTATAAATGAATGGGTATTGCTGTAGCAGCTGATACAGATTTAAGGATTACCTTTGGGAGAATATTTTCATGTGAATGGGAAAACCCAGTAGATGGAAACTCTGCAAGAAGCAGGCAGTGGAATGGTTGTTCACGTGATCGCTCATCATTCTAGACTCACAGGATTGAGAGCCATTGCTATGAGGGACTCCTAAAATCCATTTTACAGAAATGTCCAGAGCTGCTTCATTCTGGAAGTACACATCTTTATGAATTTTTGATCTAGCAATAGGAAACTGTTAATACTAGAGGCAGTATTATTAGTATTTTGGGAAAAAGGGTGATAAAACATGTAATATCAGTTGTGGTAATTAGAGTGCTCCCTGAAAAACACTGTTTATTTCCCTTCATAAAAAAACCCTTAACCAGGATTATTAATTAAAAAAAAACAGGGTTATCAATCAAAATTTTCCAAAGCTCAGTATTTCCCTTCCTCTTACATTAGAAAATGTTATACTGTCTTCCTCATCTTCACCAAATAGGCAACTATATGTTTTTCCTCCTAGTGTTGGAATAAAGTACTAAAAGCATTTAAAAAATTCATCCATCAATTATATGTTTTTCTCTTTAAAAAACTATTAACTTTATTTCATTGATTTCACTGCCTTGCAGTCAAATCAACTTACCTGTGCTTGTTTTTCATGGTTCAGTGTGCAAGAATGAGCAATGATTTCCTTCATCAACCATCCACCTAAAAATTGTTGTGCTTATTAGGCAGTATAAATTGTCTTCCTACCAAAACATAACATATCAGCCTGGAAGGATTTATTGCCCAATTTCACTCTAGTGGATTTTTCCTGGTCCAACACAAGCATAAATATACTAGTGTCTGATGCACTGCAGGTCGAAAGCCAACTCTTACTGCAGAGGTCCAAGTTCTCCATTGGGCAGCATCATTCCTCCGTGGCCTTCTGTCGTATTTACCTCTTAGAGAATCACTCCTTGGGGCTGACACTGTGTCATAGTTGTTAAAGTTTAAGCCTGCAGTGTCAGCATCCCATATTAGCACTGGTTCAATTCCCGGTTGCTCCACTTCTGATCCAGGTCCCTGCTAATGCACTTGGGAAACAGCAGAAGTTGTCTTTGGTCCCTGCACTCACACGGGAGACCTGGAAGAAGCTCCTGGCTTCAGAATGGCCCAGCTCTCTCTCTGTGACTCTGCCTTTCAAATAAATCATAAATAAGTCTTGTTTTTTAAAAAATCATCCCCTTTAGTTCATCTGAACTGCTTGGTTTGTATGCTCTTTAGACCTGGATTGCCTTTCACAAGCACATTCTTTAAGTACCATTTATTTATACAGAAGTGAAACTTTCTGCTTACTCTCTTATACCCTTTTATCTGAACCACCCAAATCAAATGACTTCTATCACTTGAAGCTTGAGGGTAGAAATTTACATGTTGTGTGCTGGCCTTATACTTTAGATGCTTACAACTCTATCCTACCACTTACACTGATCATCTACCATATGCCAGATACTATTTCATGAACACAGGATGCAATGAAGAGTAAGATACATTTCTATTCTTAAAGATTACAGTAAGTGCAGGTGTTGTGTTGCAGGGAGTTAAGCTACCACTTGGGACATTCACATCACATATGTGAGTGCTGATTTGAGGATTGGTTACTCCACTTCCAACCCAGCTTCCTGCTAGTGTACCTGGAAAGTCAACAGGTATTTGAGTCCCTGCCACCAACTTGAAGACCTGGATGGAGTTCCTGATTCCTGGCTTTGGCCTGGCCCATTTCCAGCTGTTGTGAGCCTTGAAGGAGTGAGCCAGCAGATAGAAGGTCTCTTGTTGTCTCTCTTTCTCTTTCTCCTCTCTCTCTGTTATTATACTTTCAAATAGATAAATAAATATATTTTTAAAACTTACAATTAAGAGAGAATGATGCATATTTAAACAAATAAGTGGTAAGTGATGTCATCAAAACAATAAGGGAAATTCTTTTTTTAAATGTATTTTATTTATTTGAAAGGTAGAATGACAGAGAGACAAAGATAGAGAGATCTTCTGTCAGCTGGTCCACTCCTTAAATGACCATAACAGCCCCGACTGGACCAGGCCAAAGACAATAACCAAGAACTCTGTTAGGGTCTTCCATATGGGTAGCAGGAGCCCATGGACTTGGGCCATCTTCTACTGCTTTCTCAGAGGCATAGCAGGGAGCTGAATCAGAAGTAGAGCAACTGGGACTTAAACCAGCCCTCCCATATTGGATCAAGCATCACAGGCAATGGCTTAACCTGCTGGGCCATGCCAGCCCCAAGAGATTTTTAAAGTATTGATGAGACCCAGAAAATATGATGGCTATTATAGATTATTTTTACCAAGATGATATCTGGGGTGAAGGATGAATTGTTTGGGAGGTGAAGGGCCATTAGTAATGAAAGAAATAGATTTTACAGAGGAGGAACTGTCCATAACACACATTTGGGTGCTGGAGATCAGCAATCTCACATTCATGTTTCCCAAATCCAAAAAGTTTGGGAAACTAAACTTTTTTTTTTTAATTACTAATTTATGAGAGAGAGAAAAAGAGAGAGAGAGAGAGACAGACAGACAGAGAGACCTATCTACTGGTTTACTCTCCAGATGCTCCTGAAGACCAAGAACTCAATGGTCTTCTACATGGGAGGTAGGGACCTGACTACTTGAGCCATCATCTGCTGCCTCCCAGGGTGTGCACTGGCCAGAAATATTATCCCTTTTTTCTCTGTCTTCACAGGTAGAACTGATGTCTTGTGTCTGTTTCCACACGACTTTATTCAGAGAACCATTGTAATGTAGCACACTGTATAAAACAACTAATGTGGTTTGCATCTCCCTTTCATTAGAAAATAAACTAATCAAGGCATCATTTGCTAAAAGTCATTCAGCTGCTCTTGTTTAGTTACTTATTTTATATTTATTTATGATACTTTGTTTATTAGCTTGCTTCTAACTCTTCTTGTTCCAAAAGGATTTAAGACAGCTGGGACCATCTCTCAACAACCTTGTATTGAATTCATAAATTAAATCAGTACTACATTTACTACATGTTAGGATCTGCTCTAAATGCTTTACAAAAATTTCATTTAACCCTTGCAACAACCCAATGTGAGAAGCATTATGATAGCCATTTGTAAGTTGAGGAAGCTAGTGTTCAGAGAGGTCAGTTAATTTGTTTAAGGTCATAGAGGTAGCAGCTGTTATAGCCATAGCATTGCATAGAATATATTCTCAAGATATGTTTGATAGACCAGAGGAAACAAATCAGATATTTAAAATGATAATTTGCCTGAATTTTCAAAAGTAAACTATCAGTAACTTCATTTTACCAGATTCTAAATACCACTTTTAGGGCATGTCCATTGAGATGCTAAGAACTGAGTATGCAGTCATATTTTAGACTATTTTAAATGAAACCTGTGATTTTAAATATAGAAATAAGGCATGATCATTGTAGAAAGTGGAAACAATACAGGAAAAATGAAATTTCCTCTTAATTTCTCTCCCTTGATTTTATTCCCTAGAGTCATTTGGCCACTCTGAGCAGTTGGTACACCTGTACTGGCATATGGACACAAATGTATACAAAACTGTTGATGTAAGTTTCTATAGTCATTTAAGCCCAACTGATTAAAAAAGGCTTATACATCTATAGCTGCCATAAGTAGTATAAATTTGAGTTGTCTCTTAGTAAGTAACAGAGTTCCTGCTCATGGCAGAAATGGAATATCCATCTAACTTCTGCGTTTTTGTAAACATCATTGGTGATTGTGGACTTTGGGGAGGTAAAATGCTTTGCATGATAAGACAATGTGGTGTCTAGAAGAGTTTGTCATGGTTTAATTTAGCAAAGGTTTTAAAATTATCTACAAGAAAGAATTAAAAAACAATTAATATACAGATAACACTAAATTTGGAGATGTTAAGAATATCCATGAGGACATATATTTAAGGAAGTTAGAAATATGTGAAAGAAATAGCAAAACAACATTTAGATAGCAAAAATCTTAATTGATTGTGTTAAAGACTTATTAATCAGCCAACCAATTACTCATAGGAAGTGGAAGACAGCATGACTTTCTGTTTTTATAATGTTGTGGGGTTGGAAACTCAGATCACAGCTAAACTAAGCAATTGTTTTTTCAAATGTTTGCCAATGTGCCTTATGAGTCTCTTGGAATAATTAATTTCATAAGTTATTCACCATTCTTTTTGGGTCACTCTAAGTTGTTTCATTCTAAAGAAAAAGCTGGAAGGAAACTGATGCTTACTGTTATCCTACTGTCAATAGGCATTTTATTTATATGGGTGATGTCATATACTTCTCATTATGACTGTGTAAAGAAGGTACAGTGTTAATATGTTTATTGGTTGTTCATTTTTGTTTCAGTTTATATCTTCATTTGATTATTTTCTGAAATCTGATATGATATTGCCTTCTAAAATCAGACTTGCATGTGAATTCAAATTAAATTACCTACCAGTATATATATATATATATATATATATATGTAAGAAAAGGCATACATTTATAATTAATATTTTAAAACTAAAATGCAATGCTATACTAGTTACGAGTCATAAGCAAATGAATGATTCCTAAATTAGTCGTTCAATTATGCAGAGAGACCCTGGAGAGTTGTGCTGATGAACTACAGTAATAATGACATGTGTCCATTGTTTGTTGTTGTGTCCATGGCAGGCATTTGTGAAATATCTATTCATCAGGCAATACTTAGTGAGAATGTGTTTAGCCACTATAACAAGGTATATGCAAATGAGCTTCCCATGAGACTTTGCAACAAACATTTAATTAGCTATACAAAGAAACAGTTATATATATACAAACATACATTACAGAAAATTGGCTAGTGTGTGCTGTTAATTTTATGCACATAATTCCTAAATAGCACCATTTAATAACATATGTCTTCATCATACGCCTATTAATGAAAATGTGTAATTTCACTTGAAAATTAATTTTGTTAAATTTCTTATATCACTTCTCTCTTAATATAAGAAGCATGAAAATACTGAGTAATGTAATTTGGAGAGTTTTAGCATTCTGTTTGTAAATAAGGACAGTAAAATACAGAATTATGTATTTATCAACTGGATAAAAAAAGAATTTCACAGAGTATTATATTTTAGGAAGGCAGGTGACAAAGAGTTAAATTTTACCCAAAGCACAATTATCATATACAAAGAGTAATGCTTTTCTACATTTTAAATTATTAAATCCATTAAAAAATACTTAAACATTTTAGTTTCCTTAGTTTTCTACTAAATACATATACATTTCTATTCTTAAAGTCAAATCTTGTTAATGACATTGGTAATTTGAGCTTATACTTGTACTTACAGAATTCTGCTTTGTGAATCTAGATCTGTAAAAATTTTTACTTTGTATTTTCTCATTTAGAATAATATTCTGCAGGAATGTATTCAATTTAATTTACTTCTGTGTAATCATCATACATTTTTACATATTTTTAAAAGTCAATGTCCATTTTTATTGTGACTTTGTTATTTACATCTTGAGTGGCATAAACAATTATTAAACAAAATTAGGTGTACCTTATAATGTGATAACATGAAATCTAGAAACTGTTTCAGAATTAGTTTTTTTAAAGGATTTAAAGTGTAACCATAAGTCACAACGACGATAGTAGTTCACAATTTCAAGAAATTTTTCTGGTTTGAGTATAACTCCCAACTTAGTGCAATTCAGAAATATTTAAGTTTCTTTTTTTTCCCCTTAATTTAAACATGTCATTTTATTTTTAGATAAGCAGGAGGAGTTACTGGATGTAGCAGCTGACCGGCCAGCCTTCCCGATACTATTTGCATCTCTGAAGCCCCCAAGGACAGAAAAGAGTCTTTTAATTGGTGATTCAACTTTAGTAGAAACATGCATTTAGGAAATGAGGCCTACACTGTTGTCTTCACACCAGGCAAACCAGCTCCTGTTGTCATGGTGATCTTCTATAGCATGCTAGAGCCAGTGATGTGGAAAACAAGATGGCTTCCTCGTTTATTTAGCTTTAAAGAAAGTTGCAGATATTAGCACATGATGATTGAATTTAAAATATATTTTTGATGCCTATACTGAAATACATAACAAATTTTGCTGTGGATAAAATTGAACTGTCCAGCAAACTTCTAAAATTATTTGTGGTTTTAAGATAAAAGGAATTATTTTCTTTTAAATGTAAATGTCTAAAAAATTAAAAAAAAAACCTGCTTTCTCATGAAAGTAAGCTTCAGGGAGCTGGTCAGATTTCAGTTCATGTATGATTTCTATTTATTTTGAATTAGCATGAGAGTTAGAGAATGGCACATGTTGTATGTAGGCTTTATTGTGTGAGAATAAGCTGCTTCAGCAACCCCAGAGGTCTGAAGGAGCTCTACATCTGAGAGCCTCAGTCTTCATCCTGGAGGCCCAGCAGGTGGGAAATGTGCAGAAAGGAGCGAGCCTAGCCATCCCACACAGGAAGGAATTCCCTGCTCCTCAGAGTTCACTTTTTAATCTCTAATTTAGAAATTACATGGGTAATAATCTAAATGGATTCTTACTAAATATTTGGACATAAAATAATCTATCCATTTGAAGACTCTCTGCTTATTCATCTTTTAATAAAGTAAGCTGAGAAAATCTCTAAAATACTTTGTAAGCATTAGGAGAGAGAATGGAAGGACTGAGATATTGTACAGTCAATGAATTGTATTACAGTTTCTCAAGAAAACAAGCACGTAAAACAATGAAGATAAAATTTACCCCAAAATATGATGTATTTTTCTAAAATTGATAGGAACTTTAAGAGATGCTAATGTTATATTGCAGATTTTAGATTCACAATAGGAAATCTATTGCTGGTTTTTTGATTACACTTTTAGGAAAATGATGACTAAATTAGCTTTTATGAATGTAGCTACTCTTTATATCAATTCACCATTTTGATGAAAATCCACAGTGTTGAATGAAGAATGATATCAATGCTAAACTACCAATGAAGCATTTTCCAAACTATTCTTTGGGATGTTCTTATGGGCAATGTTCATATGCTTTCTGTGATCAAAGACTTACAGTCTAATTGTTTTGGAAAAACTTGTGTATTCATCACCCTTCTGGTGATGCAAAATGTATAAATACACTAAGGGTGCAAAGAAATTCTATAATAAAGAAATATGTATAATGCAGTGTTCCTAAAATTTTTTGATCATCGATTTTTTTTATCCCCAAACAGAATATTTAATTACTTACACAGCACACTAGTGGTTTTGGAAACACAATTGCGAACCATGGTTTGAAAAGGAGGAAGTCCAATATTGCTCAGATTCTATTTTTGTTTTCCTCCTGATTTTGGTAATCTTTATTTGTTTACATTTATGACAAACCCTTAATATGCATAATCCTAATCTGACCACCAAAGCTATAGAGAATATTTACAATACAAGTATGAATCAAAGCTACACTGAGGCTGTGCCCTACTGTAAAATCCCACATGCTCCCACCATCTCTTCTTCACAAACTCCTTGGTAGAAGTAGCGGCAATGTTTTATTAAGAAAAGCTTTTAAAGAGTGAAAAAGAGGCTTATGGTAACTTTGCCTTAATTTTTATTTTAGCAGCTCTACCTATAATTACCCTGTGGCTCAGGGGCAACATAAACTATACAGAGGTAGAAGGTTCTATTGGAGGGGCTGGCCATAGAAAATTCTTTTAACCAGGAGTTGAACAATAATTAACAATAAATGTATATGTACTATGACAATGTTATAAGGAGCTAATGAAATGACCACATTATTGAAGTTGTAAATATTCTGTAGGGAGTTTATTAGTGTGGAATGTCCTGAAACATAATTTGAATATTTGGGATTGCAAAGTAAACTTAAAATTTATTGAGAAGAAAAATAACTGTTTTTTTTTTTTTTCCCCCCCCACAAGCAGAGTTAGAGAGACAGAGAGAAAGATCTTCCTTCGGTTGCTTCACCTCCCAAATGGCCACCGTGGCTGGCGCAGTGTGCTGATCTGAAGCCAGGAGCCAGGTGCTTCCTCCTAGTCTCCAATGCAGGTGCAGGGCCAAAGCACCTGGGCCATCCTCCACTGCCTTCCTGGGCCACAGCAGAGAGCTGGACTGGAAGAGGAGCAACCGGGACAGAATCCGGCACCCCAACAGGGACTAGAACCCCAGGGTGCTGGCACCGCAGGTGGAGGATTAGCCTAGTGAGCCGCGGCGCCGGCCAATAACTGTGTTTTTATAATATAAGATTATACTATCCTATGAAGGTTTTGTTCATTGTTTTGTGTTGTTGTCAACTATAGGGATTAAATGAGTAGCTGCTGCCTTAAACGACTGTGGATTTAGATTTTCTGCTAATTTTTTTTTAAAAGAGGAAGACAAACCAACAATTAACTTCTTCTGTTCGTTTCTAAGGGATGAGGTACTTAGAAAAGTTCATGGATATATGGATTTAAAAGATAAACATTTTTTATGCAAACTTTATTTTTGAAACCCTGGCACAGCTTTTTTCTCATAATACACATTTCCATGTACTTTTTGAAGACCATCTATGCATTGGTTTCAAACCTTTTTTTTTTGCATCAAAATTAGTTGACTTTTTACTTCCACTTTCCAAGAACTTTCTGGAGTCTGCATACAATTAAAAAAAAAAGGTCTTTCAACCTTAATTTTTTCAAAACTTAAAAAAAAAGTTAAAAACCGAAGCGGAATCCTCAGACACGGCGGCTCCGGCGCACCCTTGCTGATCTGGGAGGCTGTGCTCATGCCAGGCGGGAACAGCGCGTGCCACTGAGGCAGAGGAGATGGGAGAGATCCAATCAGACTCCTCAGCGGTCAGACGCCTGTCCTCTTCCTGCGCCTTGCAAGCACTGAAATGTTTACAGAGGACACAGGGGACCTGGGAAAGCTGGGGGGAGAGAGGCAGGGAGGGCCTGCAGGGAAGCGAGCGGAGAGGCAGGCCGAGGTGAAGGCGGGCAAGTGTGTGAGTGACGAGGACGGGGTGTGAGGTAAGAGCCAGGGGGATAATGGTTCGCAGACAGAAAGATAAGTGTTTGCAGAGCAGCCATGACTGCAGGGTGCGAGGCGTCCCTGCGTTCCCGGAGGGATTTTTTATTTTTATTTATTTTTTATTATTTTTTTAAGCCTCTATGAAACCCTCGGAGGCCAGGCACAGAGGGGCCGGTTTCCTACGCCTGGACCAAGGCAATGTCTGGCTTTTGCCCTGGCGTTTGCTCCATTCCCTGTGGGAGTTGTCAGCTCAGGTAATTCCTCTTGAACACACTCATGACCATTATTTTTATCCATGGCTGGCTCATTGGAGGGCCCAGGAAAACAATGTGGCCACCAGAGAATGTTTTTCCCAAGCCAGGAGCAGAACCTGCTGGCCCAGAGCTAAGAGGCCCCCAAGCAAGCAGTGCCTTATTCCCCGTGAGAGGCGCGCCCGCAAGTTGCTGTTTGTCTGATGTCAGCTTCAAGTTCTCGGCCGGCAGCAGCGCTGCTGCCTTTGTCCTGTTCTGAATCTTTCCAGTCCCTCCAACCTTTTTTCTCCCAAATTCCTGGAGGAACAAAGCAGTCTCCTAAAGTGATGTTGCAATTAGCTGAATATCCTTTTTAGTTGTGAAATGAAGGTGAAGCAAAGGAGAAAGAACCTAGCCCCCTCCCCCCGCCCCGCCATTTTCCTTTAACCTATGAACTTGCAGCAAGACTGAGTGTTGAGTTTTTTTTTTTTAAAAAGCCTCTCCCCTCCCCCAAGCAGCTCATGTTTTCCCAGCAGTGAGGAAAATGAGTTATGTGCACAACTGTTCAAAGTTACCTCATCGCATCAGAATCAGATGGGGGGAGGGAAAGGAATTATTTTGCCACGAATAATCAGAAAGTGAGTTTTTGCAGGCAACACTTCAGAATGGCAATGAAAGCTGCAAACTAGTTGGCTTAAGGGAAAAAAAAAAAAAAGAAAAAAGTAAATGTTGAGTTACTTGCGCGGTTAGGGTTGTAACTATGCCAGATCAATTTAAAACAAGTTGAATATCTGCTGCCTCTTGAATATATTTGCCCCCAGATTATATCTATAAATTATTTTTTCAATCTAGTACATAGGGAACAGCTGACCACTGGTTTTTTGTTCAGAAGTCTATCAATTAAAGTCTTTAATTACATTCTTATCTGCCTCTTGATTTCTGAGCACAATTTTTTTTTCTTTCTTTTATTTTTTTTTAAGATGTATCTGTACTTTAACTGCTTGCTTCCTGATGCCTCTGCAGCCTTACCGGCAGCTGTTGACTCAACTTCACCTGAGCAGAGCACCCAACTCTAGCTCTAATTAAAAAAGGTTGAATGGCAGCAAGGAAATTGGGAAAAATTACTAAGTTTATGGCCAACGGAGGTAAAAGTCCTCCTAGGAAAACAGGTAAACTTCAAAACCAGTCCCTGTGACTTCAGGGAAGGGTGTTTTTCAAACCTTTTAATTGAACTTGAATGCCTTGTATGTCAATGAAATGTGATATTCTTTTTAAGAGCATTAGGTCGAAAATAAAGACACTTTCAAAATCTCCAGGGAGACCTTTCATTAGTGGTCTTTTTTACAACATCTGGCTAGTGATTTTTAACAGGCTGAAATTAGTGTCTTTTTCTTTTCAATTTTCTATGTTAAAACCATTAGGAAGATTACCCGTGGTCTAGGAAACTAAACAAATCCCATACTTCATGTCCTTCTTAATGCATCCTTTGTAAGACATGAAGAGTGTAAGAGCAGTTTCTCTGCCCTGAAGAAATTTGAGTGCCAAGCTGCACACAGTCCTCTCCAGCTGGCCAAGACACTGGAGTATGAACCAGCTTGAAAGATCTGCCTGCCAGGGGCATCTACACTACATTGATAATGATGGAGAACCATCGGGTTCGTCGTTCTTAGAGAGTCAATCTAAGTCATATAAAGAGAAGTCAATCTAAGTCATATAAACAGCTACAGAGATACGAGGCAACATTTAGACAGAAATCACAGGCCTAAAGACACCAGGGTTATTCAGTAGCTGTGGCAGAGAGAAGAGTTAGCAGTAACCGGAACAGCAGTAGGATCAAAAGAGATAGATGAGTAATAATAACAACAAATCGCTGGAGTTCAGAGCTATGGTTGACAGGTGGAAAGAACTATAAAATGACAGTGCATAATATATTTCCCAGGATTCTTTGCAGTTAGGTATGGCCAAGTGACTTAGTCTCAGCTAGGAGAATCTAAGCAGAAATGACATGTGTTAGCCAACGGAAGCTTCTTTATGAAACAGCATGTGTGATGTGTTAGCCTTTTCTTCCTCCTATCTTTCTCTAGCTCAATTACCTGGTTTATAGATGTTGCCATTTGGAAGACTGGGGACATATTGGATTGGGTGATGTGAAATGAGGAGCTTTTGTTCTTGGTATTGAGCAACAGCACACCAGCTTTGAATCACCTTCTCAGGTATTTATTTAAAGGGATATGAAAGTCTATTTCATTTATACATTTCTCCTATCCATATTCCAGTTCTTTTCTTTGAACATATTTAATTTTGGTAACATGAGGGTACTTCAAAATGTTTGTGGAAAATGGAATTAAAAGATAAGTTTACTTGGGGTCAAAATTTTTTCAAAGCCACACATTTCTTTAAAGAGGTAAAAGCCAGAGTTATAGTGAGGAAGAGACAGAGAGAGAGAGGAAGACATCTTCCATCTGCTGTTTCACTTGCCAGATGGCCACAACCACTAGGACTGGGCCAGGCTGAAGCCAGGAACCAAGATCTTCTTGCAGGTTTCCCATGTGGGTGGCAGGGGTCCAGACACATAGGCTGTTTTCAACTGCTTATCCCAGGCTGTTAGCAGGGGACTGGATCAGAAGTGGAGCAGCCGGGACATGAACCTGTGCCCATATGGGATGCCAGTGTCACAAGTGATCACTTTACCTGTTATTCTACAACACTAGCCCCATGCATGGATTTCAAAACTTTTTGTGCCAAAAAAAGACTTTTCAATCCATTTTCTGTGAACTTTTTTTAAAAAAAAATTATTTATTTATAAGAAAGGCAGAGAGAGAATGAGATAGAGAGAAAGTGAGCGATATATTGCATCTGCTGGTTCACTCCCCAAATGGCCACCACAGCTGCATCTGGGTCAGGCTGAAACTAAGATCCAGGAACTCCATCCTGGTCTTTCCTATGGTGTCAGGAACCCAAATACTTAGATTATCCTCGGCATTTTCTCAGGTACATTAGCTGAAATCTGGAATGAAAGCAGAGTAGCAGGGACTCAAACTGGCATTTCAATCTGGGTTGCCATCATTGCAAGTGGCAACTTCACCCCCCACAGCACAACGTTCTGAAGTATCCCTGTCTGTGCGGTTGAAGGGCTACCTAGGAAGAGCCACACAATTGAATAACAACACTTGCAGATTTTGGATTTAATGAAGGTGTTTCTGACAAAAAGTTTCAAAAATAACATGGTAGCTTCCTATCCCTGGACATGCTCATGTCAGGTTTTCATGTCAACTTATGAGACCTGTTGGAGTGGAGAATGGATGTTGGGCTCAATAATTAGTCTGTGAATTTCCTGTTACTGAGTATAGATAATTATAATTAATGGGTAAATTGAGAATCTATATCACTCCCAGTCAGTTGTAAGAATATTAACCCAAGTCTTTTTTTTTTTTTTTTAATGAAGAAAGTTGTCCTTGGCTATCCCTTACAAATAGCCATATCTTTACCATGACTGCTTTTTTAGGTCCTGTCATTTGAATAGAGGTGGACTCTCGATCCACATATTCCTCTAAGAAATTAAAAATCACACAGCGATGTCAACGGTTCCCATTCTAGTCAACATCCTAATGGGGTTCCTCTACAGCATGATAAAGAAGAAAAAAGATAAACAAGGTAAGGATGTAAAACTATCATTTTCACATAATTTTGTACAAAGGAAGTTTAGAATAATTCACAGATAAAATAATGTTGGGTTGATGAAAAAACAGCAATTAAGATAAAATTATAAAAACTGTAAGAGAAAAATATATTGCATATAGCAGAATAAATATGAGAATTCTAAAGATATCCTTATAACTGTTACTATTATTTATTTGAAAGATAGAACAACAAAGAATTATCTATCATTTGCTGGTTCATTCCACAAATGTCCACAAAAACCAGTGCTGGATCAGGTTGAAACCAGAAGCCAAGAACTCAATCCAGATCTCCCACATGAGTGACAGGGACCCAAGTATTTGAGCCACCATCTGCTGCCTCTCAAGGTGTGAATTAGCATGAAACTGATTGGAAGTTGAGATGGGACTCAATTTTAGGCACTCCAACATGAGATGTAGGTGCCCCAAGCAGTGACCACCCACTGTATCAGATGCCTGTTCCCCAAACTTATCTTATTGGAAACAATGTAACCAAAAGACAGAAGACTCTGTTTAAAAGAAAGTCAAAACTGTCAGTGTATAATTCTATATCCAGAATTTTGAAAATGTTTTTCAAAATTTAAGGGGACTTAAAAATTGTTATAAGAAAACAGAAACTGAGGGAAATTCATTGCTTGGAAACCCACACTACTAAAAATACTAACATTAGCTCTTCAGGAAGAATGAAAATAATACTGGGTGGAAACTTGGATCCAGAAAATATAATTTTAAAATGCCATAAATGGAAAATATGAAAGACTTTTTGTTCATGGATGAAAAGATTTTAAAAGATGGTTCTTTAAGGACAAAATAAGACCAAGTTATTTCAGAATTTGTAAACAGGTATAAAGAAAATAGAACAAAAAGTGGAAAGAGGTACATGGAAGTGGGTTCTTGTCCTGTTAAATAAAGTACTATTATGTTATTTGGAGGTGAAAGGTAAGAAGTGAAAGTATTGTGTTTTAAGTCTTAGATCAACCATGAGAAAAAGAAGACAAAGATATAAACTGATAATCAATAGTGGAAATAAACTGAAATATTTATTACTAACTATCAGGGACATGCACATAAAAACCACAATGAGATTTCACCTCATCTCAGTTAGAATGGATGATATCCAAGAATCAAACCATAACAAATGCTGTCAAAGATGTGGAGAAAAAGGTACCCTAATTTACCATTGGTGAGAATGTAAACTAGTCAACAATTATGGAAGACAATATGGAGATTTCTCAGAAAGCTGAAAATAGATCCAGCCATTCCACTCCTGGGAATTTACCCAAAGGAAACTAAATCTCCCTATGAAAGAGTTATTTACTGTATGTTAATAGCAGCTCAATTCATAATAGCTAAAATATTGAATCAACCCAGATGTCCATCAACTGATGACTGGATAAAGAAAATGTGGTATATATACATGACAGAATACTATTCATCCATACAAGAAAAATGAAATGTTGTCTTTCAGAACGAAATGGATGCAGTTGGAGACCATTTTGTTTAGTGAAATAAACCATACCCAAAGAGACATATATATGTTTTTTCTGATTTGTTGTAGTGAATATGTAAAGTAAACACACAAAAAACTGAATGTGTAAGAATGGAATTGACATCCTATGGCTTTGTTATTGTTTATTGCCCTGGTCTATATTCCTGTGAAACAGTGGTCTTTCTACTTTTTACTTGTTGAACACTATATTTAGTTGAGCATCAAGCCTGTGGTTGTAAAATACATTGAAACTATGTTATTGCAAAAATTAAAATATAGAAAGAAAGGGAGGAAATGGAGGGAGGGATGGAAAGAGAGAAGTATCATTATGTTCTTAGAAATATATATATACATATATGAAATACATTATCCTTATATTAATAATATAAAAATTAAAAAGACAATAAAGCCAATGATAATATATACACCACACACACAAATTGAAAAACTCGAAATACTTGGAAATTAAATGACACATCTCAATAACTTATAGGACAAAGAAAAAAATCACAGTGGTATTTAGAAGATATTTTGAGCACAATGATGATCAAAATACAGTATTTGAAAAATTGTGGAATATAGATGAGGTAAGATTTAGAGGAAAATTTATATGGTAACTCCTTTTATTAGAGGAGAAGCAAGATAATTCAGATAAAAAATATTTAAGCTTACATCCTAAATGAAGTAGAAAGTATACAAATTTGATCCAAACTAAGTAGAAAGAAACCAAAAGATCACAAATGAGCTTCTTGAGCTCTTTATAGATTCTGGATATTAATCCTTTATCAGTTGCATAATTTGAAAATATTTTCTTCCATTCTGTTAGTTGCCTCTTCACGTTGCTGAGTGTTTATTTTGCCATGCAGAAGCTTCTCAGCTTGATGTCTCCCATTTGTCTGTTTTGGCTTTGATTGCCTATGCTTCTGGGGTCTTTTGCAAGAAGTCTTTGGCTATGCCAATGTCTTGCACAATTTCCTGAATATTCTCCTCTAGTAATTTGATGATGTAAAGTTGTACATTTAGATTCTTGATCCATTTTTAGTTGATTTAAAAAAATTTTTTTAATTTATTTATTTTATTTTTGACAGGCAGAGTGGACAGTGAGAGAGAGATAGAGAGAAAGGTCTTCCTTTGCCGTTGGTTCACCCTCCAATGGCCGCCGCGATAGGCATGCTGTGGCCGGCGCACCGCGCTGATCCAAAGCCAGGAGCCAGGTGCTTCCTCCTGGTCTCTCATGGGGTGCAGGGCCCAAGCACTTGGGCCATCCTCCACTGCACTCCCTGGCCACAGCAGAGAGCTGGCCTGGAAGAGGGGCAACCGGGACAGGATTGGTGCCCCGACTGGGACTAGAACCCGGTGTGCCGGTGCTGCAAGGTGGAGGATTAGCCTAGTGAGCCGCGGCGCCAGCTTTTTAGTTGTTTTTTGTGTAAGGTGTAAGGTGAGGGTCTTGTTTCATACTTCTGTGTGCAGATATCCCATTAACCCAGAACCATTTATTGAAGAGACTGTCCTTTTTCCAGGGATTGATTTTAGCTCTTTTGTCAAAAATTAGTTGGTTGTGGATGCATTGGTTGATTTTTGGAGTTTCTATTCTGTTCCATTGTCTACGTTTCTATTTTTGTGCCAGTACTGGCTGTTTTGATTATAACTGCCCTGTAGTATCTCTTGAAATCTGGTATTGTGATGCCTTCAGGTTTGTTTTTGTTGTTTAAGATTGTTTTAGCTACTCTTGGTCTTTTGTGTTTCCATATGAATTTTAGCATCATTTTTCTAGATCTGGGAAGAATTGTTGGTATTTTGATTCATAGTGCATTGAATCCATACATTGCTTTTGGTGGTATGGACATTTTGATGATATTAATTCTTCCAATCCATACACATGGTAACTTTTTCCATTTTTTAATTCTTATTCTATTATTTTCTTTAATGTTTTGTAATTTTCATTGTAGAGATCTTTAACCTCATTGGTTAAATCTATTCTAAGGTATTTAATTTTTTCTGTACCTATTGTGAATTGATTGATCTTAGAAATTCTTTCTCAACCATGTTATTATCTCTGTAGAATACTAAAAATTTGATGATATGAGAAATAATCCATTTTCCACCAGGAGATGTACAAATGACTAATAAGCAATAAAAACATATTAACATCCATGAGAATATTTATCTGGGAAAATAAATTAAAATCAATGTAATATCACTACTTACTTGCTATAATCACTATAATTTAAAAAGCTGACAATACCAAGTGTTGACAAAAATGTGAAACTCTCTTTGGTTAGCGTAAAATCCAGTGTGGTGGCATGAGAAGGCCATGCCAAGATGGCCACTGGCAAGCCAGCATCAGTTACTCAGGAATGGCTTCAAAACCCACCGGGCAACGGAACCTGCCTGGCAACACGCTGTGATTGGATGGCTTTGGAAATCACATGGCAACAGAGCCTGCCTGGCAACAGGCTGTGATTGGATGACTTCAGATACTGCCTGGCAACAGGCTGTGATTGGTTAGGTCATAAACCGCCCCTTGACCAGATTGGCTGCTGTGGCTATTTAAGCTGCTGTACCAACTGAAATAAATCAGTCTGCAGGCAGCTCGCCTCTGGGCTGCTTTCACCAGACTCCTGGGGTCTGTGTGGTGACTCCACATCTCTTGCCCCCACCATACTCCTCCTCTCAGAATGAATCCACAGCAACAATCCAGCAATTCTATTCTGAGATATATCTAAGAGAAATGAAGATATATGTCTCACAAAAACTTAGACACCAGTGTTTACACACACACACTTGTAAAGTCTTATTCACTTTATTTACTTATTTATTTTTTTAACAGATTTTTTTAACAGAGTGGACAGTGAGAGAGAGAGACAGAGAGAAAGGTCTTCGTTTGCCGTTGGTTCACCCTCCAATGGCCTCTGTGGCTGGCGCACCGCGCTGATCCAAAGGCAAGAGCCAGGTGCTTCTCCTGGTCTCCCATGGGGTGCAGGGCCCAAGCACTTGGGCCATCCTCCACTGCCTTCCTGGGCCATAGCAGAGAGCTGGCCTGGAAGAGGGGCAACTGGGACAGAATCCAGCGCCCCGACCGGGACTAGAACCTGGTGTGCCGGCGCCCCAAGGCAGAGGATTAGCTTATTGAGCCATGGCGCTGGCTTATTCACTTTAGATACTGAAAATTTGTATTTTCACTGAAACATAAATTAGGTTAGTTTAGGTGGATTTTTATTAATTTCATTAATCTTTTCAAGTAAACAGCTTTTGATTTTATTGATTTATTCTATTATTTTTCAAATGGCCATTTTATTAACTTCTGTGGTAATTATCATTATATCTTTTCTTTGACTTGCTCTAGGGTCTAATTTATTTTTCTTCTCTAGTTTCTTAAGACACCTAGGCTATTGATATTAAATTCTTCTCTTTTCTACTATATTCATTTAATGATATAAATTTTCCTCCAAGCTCTGATTATACTGCAGTCAGTGAATTTTGCTGAGTTTTCATTTAGTTAAATAAACTTGAAAGTATCTCTTGAGAGCTTTGCTTTGATCCAAGTGTAATTTGAAAGTGTGGTCTTTGGCTTCCAGTATTTGGGAATTTTTCAGCTTTCATTATGTTATATACTTTATATTCTGTATTTTAAAATCTGTTATGTATGTTATATGTCCTGATCCAACTTGGTGAATATTCCATGTGATCTTGAGAATATGTCTTCTGCTGTCAGTGAAGGGAATTTCCAAGTTGTTTAATGACATTGTTAAAGTTAACTATACCCTTACTGCTTCTTTTGCCTGCTTGATCTGTCAGTTATGGAAAGAAGGTACTAAAGTCCCTGAATATAATAATGTCCTTGTCAAATTTCTCTTTCAGTTCTATCAGTTTTTGCCTCATATTTTTAAGTTTTATTGTTTGCTGCATATACATTTAGTAGTAGTATGTCTTCTTGGAGAATTCATCTTGTCAATATGTAAAGCCCTTCTTTATCATGGATATTTTATTATACTTTTTTCTTATGAAACCTTTTTCTAAAAGCTTATTAAATTAGTCTCTGTCTTTACTTATAACCTGAGTTGTTATTATTTTTTTTTAATTTGACAGGTAGAGTTATAGATAGTGAGAGAGAGACAGAGAGAAAGGTCTTCCTTCTGTTGGTTCACTCCCCAAATGGCCACTATGGCCAGTGCTACGCCGATCTGAAGCTAGGAGCCAGGTGCTTCTTCCTGGTCTCCCATTCGGGTGCAGGGACCTAAGCACTTGGGCCATCCTCCACTGCCCTCTGGGGCCACAGCAGAGAGCTGAACTGGAAGAGGAGCAACTGGGACTAGAACCTGGGGCCCATATCGGATGCTGGCGCCTCAGGTGGAGGAGTAACCAAGTGAACCACGGTGCCGGCCTGTGTTATATTTAAAATAGGTATCTTGGGGCTAGCACTCTGGTGTGGCTGGTAAAGCTGCTGCCTGGAATGCCAACATCCCATATGGGCGCTGATTTGAGTCCCAGCTGATCCACTTCCAATCCAGCTCCCTACTAATGCACCTGGGAAAACAATGGATGGCCCAAGTCTTTGGGCCCCTGTATCTGCACCCTTGTGGAAGACTGGGAAGAAGTTCCTGACTCCAGGCTTCACATCAGCCCAGCTCTGGTTTTTTGTGGCTAGTGAACCAGCAGATGGAAGACTACTTTCTTTTTCTCTCTCTCTGCCTCTGCCTTTCGTAACTCTGCCTTTCAAATAAATAAATCTCTTTTAAAAAATAAAATAGTTCTCTTGTACACAACTAATTGTGTGGTTGTTTTTCATGTTCTCCTGAAAATCTGTCTTTTAATTTATATATTATTCATATTTAAATTGATTAGGATGTTTGGATTGATATTAACCATACTTGTAATTGCTTCTTTTTTATTGCCAGGTTTCTTTTTCTTTCATTTCTGCTTTTTATTGACCATTTCAATGATTGTGTTATATCTCCCCTCTTAACACATCAATTATAATTATTTCCAAGAAAATTTTAGTGGCTACTCTAGAGTTTATAATATACATCTTTAATGTAAATTTAATGTCAAATAACACTATACTGTTTCATATTTGGTACAAGTGCCTTGTACTGGTAAGAGTATTTCTTTTTTTTTTAAGATTTTTTATTTATTTATTTGAAAGGTAGAGTTACAGACAGTGAGAGAGAGAAACAGAGAGAAAGGTCTTCCCTCCGTTGTTTCACCCCCCAAATGGCTGCCATGGCCGGAACTACACCGATCCGATGCCAGGATCCAGGTGTCTCCTCCTGGTCTCCCATGTAGATGCAGGGCCCAAGCACTTGCGCCATCCTCCACTGCACTCCCGGGCCTCAGCAGAGAGCTGGACTGGAAGAGGAGCAGCCGAGACTAGAACCTGGTGCTATATGTGATGCCGGTGCCTCAGGCGGAGGATTAGCCAAGTGAGCCACAGCACCGGCCCCTGTAAGAGTATTTCTAACTTACTCCTTCCTGTCCTTTGTCACTTGCTGTCTTTTATTTCATTTATCCACATTCCATAATCACCAATGTATTGGTACTATTATTGATTTAAGCAGTAATCTCTGAGATTGATTAAAACATGAAAAGCAAACAATACATTTTATTCTACCTATGTGCATTCCTTCTTCAGTGCTCTTTCCTTCTTTAAGTAGATCCAACTTTCTAAACTCTAACAGCTTACTTTCTTCTTAGAATTTTGAAAAGTTTTATTGTTAAATTTATTTCAGATGTGTCTGCTAGTAATAAATTCTCTCACATTGTGTTTCCATGTCTTGTTAAAATTTATTTAAAAGAGAGAGAGAGAGGGGATAGAGATATCTTTCATCCATGGGTTCACTCCCTGAATGTCTGCAACAGCCAGAACTGGGACAATTTGAAGCTGGGAGCCAGAAGCTCAATCCAGGTCTCCCATATGGGTGGCAAGGACCTAACTACTTGAGCCATCACCTGCTGCTTCCCAGGGTGTATGTTAGAAGATAGTGAAATTGGGAGCTTAGCCAACACTTTAACCAAGGCCCTTTGATGTGGGATGCTAGCAGCATCCTAACGGCCATGCCAAATGCTAACCCCTTTTCTTCACCACTGAAAGACTATTTTCCTGGCTACAGAATTCTAGATTGGTGTCCCTCCCCCCTTTCAACACCTGCTGTCAAGCAGGAACAAGATAGTTCTCATACTCATCTCTCTACAGAGAACCTCTTCCCCCCAATATGTTTTTTTTAAGATTTTTCTCCTGCATTTGGATGTGATCTTTCTAGGTGCAGGATTTTGTTGCTGTAATTATCCTGCTTGATTTCTCTTGGCTTCCTAAATCTGTGGTTTATGTCTGTCATCAGCTTCGGAATGTTCTTGGACAATTCAAAGCTACTTCAAAAAAAATTATGGGAAATGGAATTAAAAGGCAAGTTTAGGGGCCAACGTTTGGCACAGTAGGTTAAACCGCTGCTTGTGACCCTGGCATCCCATATTGGTTAGCAGTGTGAATCTGGCTACTCTGTTTCCCATCCAGCTTCCTGCTAATGTGCCCGGAAAGGCAGTGGAAGATGGGCCAAGTAATTGGGCCCCAGCCATCCAGTGGGACACTAGGATGGAGTTTCTAGATCCTGGCTTTGGCCTGGCTCAGATATGGCTGTTGTGGCCATCTGTGGAGTGAACTAGTGGATGGAATATTTCTCTCTTTGTCTTTCTCTCTCTCTCTCTCTCTTTCTATTGCTCTGCCTTTCAAATAAATAAACAGTATTTTTTTAAAAAGGTAAATTTATTTTCTTGCATAAATGTCTGAAACCTGTGCATATGAAGGATCTTCAAAAAGTTTACAGAAAATGTGCAGGATGAAAAGACTGCATGGCTTTATTTTTTTTAAAGAATTATTTTATTTATTTGAAAGTCAGAGTTAAATAGAGAGAGAAGGGAGAAGGAGAGGCAGAGAGAAAGAGAGAGAGAGAGAGAGAGAGAGAGAGAGAGTTCTTCCATTCTGCTGGTTCACTCCCCGAATGGCTGCAATGGCCAGAGCTGAGCTGATCTGAAGCCAGGAGCCAGGATCCTTTTCCTGGTCTCCCACGTGGGTGCAGGGGCCCAAGGACTTGGGCCATCCTCCACTGCTTTCCCAGGCCACAGCAGAGAGCTGGATTAAAAGAGGAGCAGCCGGGACTCGAACCAGTGCCCATATGGGATGCCAGCGCTGAAGGCTGGGGCTTCAACCCACTATGCCACAGTGCTGGCCTCAAGACTGCATGGCTTTCAAAATATTTTGGATCAAAATACACTTTTCTTTTAATTCCATTTTCCATGAACTTTTGAACTATCAAATATTATTTCAAATATTTTTTTCAGCTTTATTTTATTTTTCTGGAAAATTTTTCTCATTTCAATTAAGTTTCACCTTTTCATTTCAAATCTATTTTTGATGAACAAATCAGAGATATTACTTTCTGTTATAGTGTTTTTGACTTCTTTTAGCTTTCCTATCTGCTTTTATTGTGTTTCAAGTCTTGAGTTCTCAATAGAACCTGTAACTTAGTAATTTTAAATTCCTTGTCTAATAATTCAAACACCTGTATTATAACTGAGTTGGATTTATTTATTTTTTTAAATAAAGGGGTGGAATTTGGATTCATTTTTATAAACAATGTTAATTTATTTTCTTTACTTGAAAAGCAGAGTGACAGAGAGGAAGATAGAAACACAGAAACAGAGAGATCTTCCATCTGCTGGTTCACTCCCCAAATACCCATAACCAGGGCTGGGGCCAGGCCAAAGCCAGGAAACTGAACTTCATCCCATGGCCTCAGCATTTAAGCCTTCATCTGCTGCATCCTAGGATGCGGTAACAGGAAGTCTGACCAGCAGCAGAGTTGCTAGGACTCAATCCAGCATTCTGATATGGGATGCAGATGTCCCAAGCATTGCCTTCACTTTCTGTGCCACAATGCCCGCCTTGAAGTCTAACGTTAATGTTTGTTTTGTGTTTTCAGACTGGGTTTTACCCTGCCTTCTGGCATGCCTTATTGTTTATTGTTGGAAGACATTTTGTATTGAGTAATAGGAACTTAAGATTTTTTTTTTTTTATTTTTTATTTTTGACAGGCAGAGTGGACAGTGAAAGAGAGACAGAGAGAAAGGTCTTCCTTTGCCAGTGGTTCACCCTCCAATGGCCGCCGCGGCTGGCACCCTGCGGCCGGCGCACCGCGCTGATCCAAAGCCAGGAGCCAGGTGCTTCTCCTGGTCTCCCATGGGGTGCAGGGCCCAAGCACTTGGGCCATCCTCCACTGCACTCCCTGGCCACAGCAGAGAGCTGGCCTGGAAGGGGGGCAACCGGGACAGAATCCGGAGCCCGGACCGGGACTAGAACCCGGTGTGCCGGCGCCGCAAGGCGGAGGATTAGCCTATTGAGCCGCGGCGCCGGCTCAGGAACTTAAGATTTAAGAGTAGTGAGTTATGGTAATGCTGCTAGAAACTGGACTGTGTTGAGTGTTTGCATGATTATAGGTGCAAAAGGCTTCGGATTGTTCTGGTGTGCTTATTTTAGTCTGCTGATCACTTCAGACTTTTCTGTGTTTCACAACTCTTCCAGCTATTATCCACTGTTATCATACTGGAGCACTGTGGTGGTGGGAAGGTTTTAGTTTTGATTACCACTGGATTAAGTGTCTTTCTTCCTTCCTTCCTTCCTTTCTTCCTTCCTTCCTTCCTTCCTTCCTTCCTTCCTTCCTTCCCTCCTTCCTTCCTTCCTTCCTTTCTTGACAGGCAGAGTTAGACTGAGAGAGAGAGAGAGAGAGAGAGAGAGAGACAGAGAGAAAGGTCTTCCTTTTTCCGCTGGTTCACCCCCCAGATGGCCGCTATGGCTGGCACGCTGCACTGATCCAAAGCCAGGAACCAGGTGCTTCCTCCTGGTCTCCCATGCGGGTGCGGGGCCCAAGGACTTGGGCCATTGTCTATTGCACTCCTGGTTCACAGCAGAGAGCTGGACTAGAAGAGGAGCAACGGGGACAGAATTCGGCGCCCCGACCGGGACTAGAACCCGGTATGCTGGCACCACAGGCAAAGGATTAGCCTAGTGAGTCGCGGTGCCGGCCAAAATCTCAGTCTTTCAATGTCTTTGTGTCGTCGTCGTGCTGTGATATTCACAAATGCTTCCCTGGGGGTGGAGCCCACATCCCTGTCACCTAATGACTTCTATTTATACCAGTTGTCAATAGAACTTCTAGAAGAAAATGTAAGAATAGCTCTTAATTTATTCAGGATAGGCAGAGAGTTTTAATAGAGTATAAAAAAAGCCCTGAAATTCTAGAAAGAAAATATTGATAAGTTGAATTTCATAAAGACATTGTTATGAATATGAGATGGCAAACACAGAGAGGGATAATCTATTTGCAATCTGTATATCCAACAAAGTTCTTGTATAGCAAATATATTAAGAAATCCAAAAAATCCAAATGAAATCAGACCACTCAATTAAAATTCTGCCAGACATTCAGGTAGTACTTTACATAAAAGGATGCCTAGTTGACTAGCAAACATAGAAGAGATTTTTCAGCATCATTTGTCATCAGATAAATGCAAATAATATTCAGTTTGAGAATCTAGGACCTAACTACCAGAATGGCTAAAATTGGAACATACATATATAATCCCTGGCAATCCCAAGTATAAGCAAAGATGTAGAGAAATTGGAACTCTAGGAGATGACAGAAGTTTTAATTGATACATTGACTCTGGAAAACTCCTTGAAGTTATCACTAAAGCTAATTTCACTCATGCCTTGTGACCTCATGTTTTTATTTCTCAGTATATTTTCAACATAAATGTGTCCATATATACCTTGTATATAAACAAATATATACTAAGTTACATTATTGCTAATAATTGAAACCTGGACCAGCACCAATATGAACATAACAATTAAATGGATGAAATTTTTCTTGTTCAATTGTACAGTGGAATATGCGCCATGTGTTTTTCTCATATACAGAATATTGCACTTGAAGAAATCAGACACGAGGATGCATACTGTAGATTTCATTTATACACAGATCAAAGACCTACATCCTTGTGATAGGAGTCAGCAGAGCAGTGAGGTAGGGCCTCGAGAAAGGTTTATATGGCTCTGATAAGATTCTATTGCTTGATCTGGATGAGGTCACAGTGGCACATTCACTAAATAAGAAGTCTTCAGGTTTACATTAATGTTTTATGCACTTCCACAAAAAAAAAAAAACCCAACTGTACAACTTATGATTTGTACGACAGACATATACACAAAATACTAAGGGAAATAATGATTCTGAAAGTTAGGTAGGAAAGGAAAGAGGGGCCCAGGGATGGATTATGAATATGGACCAAAATGCAAAGAAACCATCCTATAGATTTCAACTAACATTGATTGCTGATGTGAGCAGTCATTCAAAAAATTCTCACACCCAACAAACTGGTCAAAATTGAAAATAATTGATGACCACAGGGTTAATATTTTCAGAGAGTTGCCAGTCATGCTGATCATTCATGATGATCATTCATGATTCAGAACTTGTACTAATATAGCTGTTATTTGAAATGGGGTTTTTGATAAGTTCCTATATGTGCCCACCAAAATCCACTTGTCAAAGTTTCTGTCCACTAGCATAATCAGACTTACTAATTCCTACATCCCTGCCTTTTTCCTCTTTCACAAAAATTAGTGTAGTTCCGATGTTTGAGGTTTGAGTATGTGACTTTTAAATTAAAGGAGTAATATTTTTTCAGTAGTTTCCCCCAAAGGCAAAGCAACATAATTAGCTCAATAGAAATTTTACCAATTACAAAATCTGAGGATGCTCAAGTCCCCTATGAAATTGTGTAGTAGGTCGTGTTACCTACACACATCTTCCTGCAGGCTTTAAATCATCCCTAGGTTACTCATTAAGGGGTGGGGGAACCTTTTTTCTGTCAAGGATCATTTGAATATTAAAACATCATTCGTGGACAATACAAAATTATCAACTTAAAAACTAGTTGCTACAGATTTATAAAATTTTGACTCCGTCCTGTGGTTGCCTGGGCAGGGCCAGACCAAATGATTCCATAGGCCTTATACAGCCCACTGAATAAATAACCCATCCTAGAATAATATAAATTAATTAGGGAATAACCATAAGAATAGAGTTTGCCTATGTCCGGTACAGAGCCAGGAACCAGGTAGTACCCATCAGCAACACTGTAACATTTCTGATTCTCCTTTGAGAGGATGTGGGGGGCTGATTGTGTTTATAACCTGCTTTCTTCTGAATTGGAGCTTTCTTTCCTCCTTTTCCAACATTGATCCTCTTTTTTTTTTTTTTTTTTTAAGATTTATTTATTTGACAGGCAGAGTTACAGACATAGAGAGGGTGAGAGAGAAAGAGGTTTTCCATCTGCTGGCTTATTCCCCACAATGGCTGGAGGTGGGCTGATCGGAAGCCAGGAGCTAGGAGCTTCTTCCAGGTCTCCCACCTGCATGCACTTGGACCATGCTCCACTGCTTTCCCAGGCCAGCAGCAGGGAGATGGATTGGAAGTGGAGCAGCCAGGACATGTACTGGTGCCCATGTGGGATACCAGCACCACAGGCAGAGGCTTAACCTACTAACTACATCACAGCTCTGGCCCCTGTTTTATCTTCTTGATTGTTTCAATCAATTAAAAAGAAAGACTACAAAAACAGTAGAGTTTTATGGAGCATTAGGGCTCAAAATGTTTAGACATCAACAGATCTCCATCTTCTTTAAACTTCTATAGCACTTAGGTTTTCACTTATGAAATAGCATTTAATTGCTGTATTTGTTCAGGTACTTAATTATCACTGTTTTAAAAGAAACAGAATATCTCAGTGCTTTCACACAATAAAATTATCTTTCTCAGTCATGCCACAGTCTAACATAAATATAGGATTTTCATTTAAAAATGGTGTATATACCATGTGTTCTTCTCAAAAGATACTTTGCCAGTGTTTCTGCCCTTCACAACATGGCTGCACACATGCAGTGAACTTCACGTGAAGGCATCTTCCCCACGTATTCCTTCCCTCTCTTCCTATGTCTTCTCCCTCCCAGTTCTTCCAGCTTATCATCCTTCCCTTAAATTATATTGACTTTCCACAAGTTTTTATTATTTTTTCAAGTTCATTTTTTCCTTGATCAATTATTTTTAAAGACCTCTTACTTAGCAGTATAGACAAATGTAAACAAAATACATTTATTTAAACAACAGACAGGAGATAATTAGCTAATGTGTACAGGTGGTAATGACAGACTTTTGGAAGAATATAGCAAGTAGCAGTTTGTGGAAATTAGTTTTCGTTCAGCTAGGATGATTTGACAATCTTTGCCAGAACATGTGAAATTTTAAGATGAAGAGTAAGCAAGATACTAGCCAATTTTTGAGTATTTGCATATCTGACAGCTCCTATTTTCAGATTTTATTGATGAAATTAAATACACTCAATAAGAAAGATCTTCAGAAGCTCTTTTCTTATTTTAATTTGATTTTGTTCTCTCACAGCCCGGCAATGAGTAGGAAAGCATTTGTAGTAATTCTGAGACAGTAGGAAGGCAGGGTTTAACAGAGGGGTGCATTATTACCACATCTGCCCAGGAGGACCACCTGGTTCCAGAATACTGAGGAGTGTAGAGCCACAAAGTAAAATTGAGCCGCAAAGTGAAATTGGCAAAATGAAAACTTGTTTTTCCCCAGTCAGATTGTCTTGGGTACTTTCATTATTCAGGGTCTGCATTTCTGTTGCTATCTATCTATCTATCTATCTATCTATCTATCTATCTATCATCTATCTATCTCTACATATCTACATATAGATAAATCTGCCTATATAATCTATATCCACTTTTCTACATGTAGATATAGATATATTGATAGAATAGCAAAATATGAATGAGTAGTTTTATGTATGCAGACTCACCTAGACATCTACAGGTAGGATAATTAAAAAAAATCTGAATGTTCATGTGAGGAGCTTACAAATTTAACTGTAAATATTGGAGATACTATACTAAAAATGGTAACATGTAGTTACATTACAGAGGGAAATCACAAAGACTTTGAAGCCATGGTACATTAGCCTTTCCAATCTATGATTCTTTGATGGAATTGCTTCATAGGAGTATCTGTGGATTAAAAAACAAGCTTCGGTTTCAGATTTTGCCAAAGGAATACACTCTATCAAAATTCCTTGTTGGAGCTGGCGCTGTGGCATAGCAGGAAAAGTTGCTACCTGCAGTGCCAGCATCCCATACAGGTGCCGGTTCAAGTCCTGGCTGCTCCACTTCCAATCCAGCTCTCTGCTATGGCCTAGGAAGGCAATGGAAGATGGCCGAAGTCCTTGGGCCCCAACACCCCCCTGGGAGACCCAGAGGAAGCTCCTGGCTTTTCATCAAACCAGCTCTGGCCTTGGCGGCCCTTTAGGGACTGAACCAGTGGATGGAAGCCCTCTCTCTTTTTCTCTCTCCATGCCTCTGCCTCTCTGTAACTCTGCCTTTCAAATAAATAAATCTTTAAAAAAATTTATTTGTATCATACTCAAAGTCAAGAACATGAACGCAGAGGAAGGTATTAGGAACCAACTGGGCAGTCATAATGACCTCATGTTATTTTTTAAAAACCTAATAAAGCCTTATGGATTAATAAAGATTTATAGCTTTCATGGCATTTTCCCATCCATTTTTTTCATTATTATAGAAAAGGAAATTGAGATTTGTAAACACTATGTTGCCCAAGGTCACTCAACTATTAAACTGTAGAACACCAGTCTGTTGGCTCCATAATTATTCTAGGAAAGTACATTAAACAAGAGTCTTAAGAAATAGAGAGGCAGAGGAGAGTGAGAGGAATGGAAAGAACAATGAAAGGATAGCAGTATAAAGGAAACTATTCAAAAAATTTCCAGGTTGTAGCCGTTGATTGCTTAGCACCTACAAAGCTGTGAGGTCTGTTTTGAATAGACTATGTGCTTGTATTTGCTGTATCATTTTATTTAAAAAAAAATCTTAGAAATTAAATCCTTTAAGTAAGAAAAACCAGAGGCTTGAAGAGATAAAATAACTTAGTGAGATTATGTGGCTAATAATTGGCAGAGATGGAGCTTTTGATTGTCTACCACTGATAACTCCTCCCTATTAGAATAACATAGCAAAATATGAATGTGTAGTTTTAATGTAGACCCACCTAGACATCCATAGATAGGAGAAAAAGACAACTGAATATTTACATCAGAAGCTTACAAATATAGCTGTAAGTATTAGGAATATTGTACTGAGTACCATTTCAAGTCCCGGTGCTCTACTTCTGATCCAGGTCCCTGTGAATGTGTCTGGGAAGACAGCAGAACATGGCTTGAGTACTTGGGCTTATGCTACCCACGTAGGACAGTCTGGACCAGCCCCAGTTGTTGCATCCATTTGAGGAGTGAATCTGCAGGTGGAGGTTATCTCTCTCTCCCTTTCTAACTCTGCCTTTCAAATAAATAAGGAAACCTTTAAAAGATAGAAATATTGTACTAAAAATGAGTATTCATTATTTTAGCACAATACCTAGTATTTAATCTTACGTGTAATTAAAATGTCATGCATTGATATTTTTCAACCATTTATTTCATTCAAACAGATATTCTATAATTTTCCTGTGTTTGCTTGTTAATAATCATTACAAATTTTTCCTACAAATTTGCTAATTATTGACTTGAAATGTCCATAAAAACTAATGTAAATGTAGAGCAGTAATGGTCATAAAAGAGATACACATAAAGTACAATGTGTTGGAAATCAGAGGAGAGGGGTTAGTGGAAGGTTTAGTGAAGTTGTGTGTGTTTAGAAACGTAACTTAATTAAAAGCCACTGATGGCATGTTCTGTAACCTGCACAGAAAGAATGGAGCAAAGGGGACAAGTAGCAGAGATTGTTGATCTGGAACCACTCATACTGCATGTGAGTGACAAGGCAGGGGGACTAGGCAGAGACTTCTGGAATCTGAGCATCTGGGAACACATGGGGAATGACCAAGGAAACCGGTTTAGATGGAAGAGTAGGAGATCAGTTTTGAGACAGGTTTTATTTTAATATACGAATCAGAAAATATATGTCACTGAAGTCAACGAGCACTTATGTTTATTATTAATAATATATGTTATGAAAATAATTTTCCCAATCTTCCATCAGAGGCTCTGATTCAAGATGTCATGTCACCATTGAATATTCTCTCTTCTCTGTCAACATTCTCCAGAGTGAACCTTTCAAGTCTTCTACATAGGATGATAGGTCTAGACTCTGTTCCCTCTTCTGCTTTCTGGGTGGTGGTTATCATGATGTCTAGATATCCATGGGTAGCATTGACTACATAGCTATTTCTCACCAACTATATTGCAAGGACTCAGTCTCCACCCACCCACCATGACTTCCTCCCTACTCTAATATCCTGTAGTGTTCTTTGCAGGTCCCAGTGGTATTGCTGCTACATTGTCCCAGCTTCAGGCTGATACGTTCCCATTTCCCAGCACTGCTGGGGTCACCTACCACACTCTTTAAGACTGAATTCTTTTTTTAAAAAATCTTTTATTTAATGAATATAAATTTCCAAAGTACAGCTTATGGATTACAATGGCTTCCCCCCACCCCATAACTTCCCTCCCACCCGCTACCCTCCCCTTTCCCACTTGCTCTCTAATTACTTTTGCTGGGGCGGCCAGTTGAAGCAGTGTTGCCATGTTGTGTTCCCGATTTCTTTCTGTTGTCCTTGTATAAATCTTTTTTATTTTCCTTGTATAAATCCGTCTATTAACGAGGAGAGAATTGGCTGTCTGCTGTGACAGGCCCATTCCCCAGGGTTCTCACTGCAGGTCAGCTCCTGTCTCAAGGTGCCTATGTTAACCTTTACCTGTACTATTCTTACACCCCTCAGGGCCCTAGAAAAGGGAAGGGAATGGTAGGGTTCTTATAAAGCTACTTGAGGCCTGCAATTCTCAGGTTCCATTCTAGACTCTAGCTGAGTATGCTAGACTTGTTCATTTCTCATGATCAGTTCGCTCCCCTGAGCCTCATAGAAGCCCCTGATCTCGTTCACTTTCTGCATTTGGCATTTGGCCTTTGCTGGGTTCCTTCTGGTCAAGTAAATAAGCCTGAGATCCTAATCGTTGACATAATTTAGGTCCTTTTCTAAAGATGGTGCTTAGCCTTCAGGAAAAACAAGTTTCGGATGGTGGTTAGTCTGAGTCAGAATTAGCTCTTGTGGTTTTCTCGGCCTTCCACATTCAGCCTTCTTATGCTCAGTGGGGATGACTTGTTAGAACATATTAATTAAATATAGAAGAAAGATATCACTTAAAATGCAGCTGCCTCAAATTGACTTCTAAACACTTGTTCTCTGCTATATCTGAAGTTTTGTATTTAGATAAATGGAATTAATTTGTCTTTTTATTTATTTTTTGCTAAATGTGTGTGTGTGTGTGTGTATGATGTTCATGTGAGTCAACTATATGGAAACATGACTGTGTTTCTGTTATTTCTGCTGAAAGACAAAAGGCCATGACCTTAATGAGGTCCCATTCAAAATCTCGTCTCAGCTACTAGAGGGAAGTACAAGTACTTAGGAAGACTCAAGCTCTTCTTGAACTTATCCTGAAACTTCACCCCCCACTGGGCTATTCTAGAGGTTCTTAGTTTGAAGCAAGTGAAGATGGGATACTGGGGCAAAAGTGTGAATTGATGCTGTGCAAATTTAAAATTTATTTTAATATGAAACGTCCATGTAAGTTGGCTCTCTATAACATTAACTCATGTTTACTTTTAAAGCATTTAAATAATATGAACACTCTCTACCCCTATCTCCAAGCAAATTTGTGAGCCAGGCAGTGTGGCCTGTATTGCTGCCAAGATGTCAGTCCTCCCTTAGAGCACAGAGACCCTTGTGTGAAAGTACTTGAAGATAATCTGCAGGAAGAGGCCTGGAAACAGTCTGATGAGGGAGGACTGTCGCTCCACATTGGCCTATTTTGTGCTCCACCCTCCCCCCCCCCCCGACTTTTCTTCCTTTTGGTTCTATATTTGACCTCCTTACTTGATTTTCAAGAGCCTTTCATCTTGTAGAAATGCATTTCCATCTCTCAGCCTCTATTTTCTATTCATATCTCCAACTTCTGCTGCTCCTTAGTCAAAGCTTTTCTTTTCTTATAGTTTGACTTCCCCTTGGCCCTGCCGTTGGCTTTTGCTGACTCCTTACTTTTCAGCTGGGCTCCTCTCTGCCACTCATGAAGCCGATTGTGAACAAAATTTGTTTTAATGAAACTCCTGTGGTTCTTGAATCCCAAGATAAATTTAAGGAGCTGATGGAAAGTGTAAGAATTCCTTAACTATGACTGCTTTGGTGATAGTGAAAGCAAGTCCTGCCTCTGCGTTAGGGTTCAGGGAAGATTTTTCTAATCTGAGTACTTTCCTACAAGTCACATTTGACATCATATCATTTGTTACCTTCCTGGAGTTGGTATACACATTCTCTAACAAATGTTTAGACATCCCAGCATCCGCACTGATGAATTGTCCTTATGGCTTTACTGGTTATAGGGAGACACCTAATTCAGCACTGAACCCATAAGGTGATTTTGATGTAAATTTTCTAGTACATTTCACCAGGAATAACCAGATTGAGCAGAATCTGTTGTCAATTGACAAGATCTAGCAGAAAGACTGGCTGAGAAGCACAGCAAATTGATATCTAAAGAACATTGCTCTTGTTCAGTGTGCACTGTTTATAAAAATATTATCAGCAGAGCACATTTTTAATCTAGTGAGAATTTGGCAGCACCTCTGAAATCCTTTCTAGCACAGCATTAAGAATGACTTTAAATAAACAGCACCAGCAGTCAGGAAATGCAAACTTCAGCAGATTTACAACAGTAAGTGATAGCTACCAAAAGGCTCTTATCCCTGGTTACAGTTAAATAATTTACTCTTCACTGCCATTAAATGTTTTAAAATTATCTCCATGTGTTTATGTGCGTGTGTTTATTCCAGTATAATTATTCCTTCTTGCCACTCTTGATGTTAAATCCTGAAAGTGGATCAGGGTTCTCCCCAGGTTATTGGTATGCAATTTACCTTCCAGTATACTCCCCTCTCTCAGAATATCTTTAATTAGCAATCAGATAGCACCGAATAAAAGGTTAGAATGGAACCTTCAACTTGAAAGCTCCTAGCAGCATCCATAAAGCTTTGTTTTATTTTTTAGGTCAAATTTCATAACATTCTCACAGCATGGACTATTCTATGTAGTTATCAGTAGCCCATTTTTAAAAAATTTCTTTTACACATAGTTTTGTTCTGAATTCATTTTTAAGGAAAATTAGAAACACAACCCATAATTTCACATTTATTCTAGTATGCAGAGAGTTTACTCTTTTGCTCTTCTTCCTTTTCATATAAGTTGAGAAATTTATTTTTTTCCAAGCAGAAAATATTTATTAAATATGTTGGCATAGGCAGGGCTCAATGTGAGTTTCCTGTCAACTTATAATAGTAAATAGAGTAATTATATGAGCACTATAACACACCGTATATATTTCTTTCTTCTTTTCTATTATTTTACACTTTTAAAAAACATTTTGCCATATCACATATCACTTCAAATGTAGACATTATATGCATACACAAATATACTATTTTTTTCTTGAAAACAGATATTACTATCTCAGCGTGAATGTTCATAACAATGATCATAACATCAAGAAAGAAGAGTACCTTGTTATATACATGATGCGACATGGTGTGATATGACATGTTTATACTTGCTATGTGTATAATATATATCACTTGTACAAATAAGAGAATACTTGTGATATTTGAATATTTTTCTTGTGGAGAAATAATGCCAAAGATGTAACACTTCAAATCATTATTTCATTTCATTTTTCTAACTTTCATTCCATAGAATGCCTACCATGTGCCTGGAAATCTATTAGCCATGGAGATTTGGCATTCACACACATATTGGGGATTTAGTGGGTGAATTTATTTGAAACACCTGTAACATGCACATATTTGATACTATTATTCTTGTTCTTGTTATTTCATATCTGAGGCCCAAAGAGATGTAATGATATACCCAATGTGATACCTCCATTAGGGACATCTAATTAGTGTTTGAATCAGGGTTTATACTTATACTACTATAGTACCATGGGTCTCCTATTTTGTTACGAGAGAATCAGAGTGAGTATGATTATACCTATTTTGTAGATGAGAAAAGCTTTGAAGATTTAGGTGACTCACAAGAGTTCTAGAGCCTCTAAATCAACAAGGTGAACTGTGGTTTTATCTTTGTTATTTATTTATTTATTTATTTTTATTTAGTAAATATAAATTTCCAAAGTACAGTTTATGGATTACAATGGCTTCCCCCCATAATTTCCCTCCCACTCGCACCCCTCCCACCTCCCGCTCTCTCTCCCATTCCATTCACATCAAGATTCATTTGCAATTATCTTTGTATACAGAAGATTGATATAGTGTATATTAAGTAAAGATTTCATCAGTTTGCACCCACACAGAAACACAAAGTGTAAAATACTGTTTCAGTACTAGTTATAGCATTACTTCACATTGGACAACACATTAAGGACAGATCCCACATGAGAAGTAAGTACACAGTGACTCCTGTTGTTGAGTTAACAATTTGACACGCTTGTCTATAGCGTCAGTAATCTCCCTAGGCTCTAGTCATGAGTTGCCAACGCTATGGAAGCCTTTTGAGTTCGCTGACTTCGATCTTATTCAGACAGGGTCATAGTCAAAGTGGAAGTTCTCTCCTCCCATCAGAGAAAGGTACCTCCTTCTTTGATGGCCCTGTTCTTTCCACTGGGATCTCACTCACAGAGACCTTTCATTTAGGTCTTCTTTTTTTTTTTTTCCCCAGAGTGTCTTGGCTTTCCATGCCTAAAATACTCTCATGGGCTCTTCAGCCATATCCAAATGCCTTAAGGGCTGATTCTGAGGCCAGAGTGTTATTTAGGACATCTGCCATTCTATGAGTCTGCTGTGTCTCCCCCTTCCCATGTTGGGTCATTCTCTCCCTTTTTGATTCTATCAATTAGTAATCCCAGACACTAGTCTTGTTTGTGTGATCCCTTTGACTCTTAGCCCTATCAGTGTGATCAATTGTGAACTGAAGTTGATCACTTGGACTAGTGAGATGGCATTGGTAGATGCCACCTTGATGGGATTGTATTGGAATCCCCTGGCACGTTTCTTTCTTTCTTTCTTTCTTTTTTTTTTTTTTTTTGGACAGGCAGAGTGGACAGTGAGAGAGAGACAGAGAGAAAGGTCTTCCTTTTGCCGTTGGTTCACCCTCCAATGGCCACCGCGGTAGCGCGCTGCGGCCGGCGCACCGCGCTGTTCCGATGGCAGGAGCCAGGTGCTTATCCTGGTCTCCCATGGGGTGCAGAGCCCAAACACTTGGGCCATCCTCCACTGCACTCCCTGGCCACAGCAGAGAGCTGGCCTGGAAGAGGGGCAACTGGGACAGGATCGGTGCCCTGACCAGGACTAGAACCCGGTGTGCCGGCGCCGCAAGGCGGAGGATTAGCCTGTTGAGCCACGGCGCCGGCCCCCTGGCACGTTTCTAACTCCACCATTTGCAAACTACGCAACAGATAAAGAGTTGATAACCAGAATCTACAAAGAAATCAACAAACTCCACAACATCAAAACAAACAACCAACTTAAGAGATGGGCCAAAGACCTCAATAGACATTTTTCAAAAAAGGAAATCCAAAGGGCCAACAGACACATGAAAAAATGTTCAAGATAACTAGCAATCAGGGAAATGCAAATCAAAACCACAATGAGGTTTCACTTCACCCTGGTTAGAATGGCTCACATTCAGAAATCTACCAACAATAGATGCTGGAGAGGATGTGGGGGAAAAGGGACAGTAACCCACTGTTAGTGGGAATGCAAACTGGTAAAGCCACTATGGAAGTCAGTCTGGAGATTCCTCAGAAACCTGAATATAACCCTACCATACAACCCAGCCATCCCACTCCTTGGAATTTACCCAAAGGAAATTAAATTGGCAAACAAAAAAGCTGTCTGCACATTAATGTTTATTGCAGCTCAATTCACAATCGCTAAGACCTAGAACCAACCCAAATGCCCAACAACAGTAGACTGGATAAAGAAATTATGGGATATGTACTCTATAGAATACTATACAGCAGTCAAAAACAATGAAACACGGTCGTTTGCAACAAGATGGAGGAATCTGGAAAACATTATGCTGAGTGAAATAAGCCAGTCCCAAAGGGATAAATATCATATGTTCTCCCTGATCGGCAACAACTAATTGAGCACCAAAGGGGAAACCTGTTGAAGTGAAATGGACACTATGAGAAACAGTGACTTGATCAGCTCTTGTCCTGACTGTTGATGTACAATGTAATACTTTATCCATTTTAGTATTTTTTGTTGTTGTTGTTGTTGTTATAGTACTAGTGTTTGAACTCTGTAATTAACACACAATTATTCTTAGGTGTTTAGATTTTAACCAAAAAGTGATCCCTGTTAAATATAAGAGTGGGAAAAAGAGAGGGAGGAGATGTACAATTTGGGGCATACTCAATCGGACTTGCCCCAAATGGTGGAGTTAGAAACGTGCCAGGGGATTCCAATGTGGTTTTATCTTTGAATGTCTAGCCCAGTGTGCTTACTAGAGCTCCAGACATACACCTAAAAAAGATGAACATAGTTAGTCTGTGTAATTGCTGCACTGGAGAATGCTTGACCTATGTACCTTGGTTACATTTAGTATACAAAATTCCCTGATTAAAACAGCAAAGCTGAAAGTATAATTAAGTATGATGGGACACTGTTAGCCCTTGACAGCAGTGCCCACGTGAGCAGTGAGAGTTCATTTCCCAGGTTTCCTTATCCCGGAAATCCTGATTTGTAAATCAGAACATACTGGTTAGTCTCTTTTATATTGATGGAATGCAATGATACTTGCACTCATAGTTTGTCAATTCAACGTCTAATAATAAATTTATACCAAATGATTGTTTCAATTTTTTAAAATGATTTATTTATTTATTTGAAAGTCGGAGTTACAAAGAGAAGGAGAGGCAGAGAGTGAGAGAGAGGTCTTCCATCTACTGGTTCATTCCCCAATTGGCCTCAACAACTGGAGCTGTGCTGATTCAAAATCAGGAGCCGGGAGCTTCTTCCGGGTCTCCCATGGGTGCAGGGGCCCAAGGACTTGGGTCATCCTCCACTACTTTCCCAGGCCATAGCAGAGAGCTGGATTGGAGGTGGAGCAGCCGGGTCTCGAACCGGCGCCCATATAGGATGCCGGCACTGTAGGCAGAGGCCATACCCACTACACCACAGCACCGGCCCCATGATTGTTTCAATTTTAAGAAAAGAGGTAAGTCATCTGTCCAGTAATTAAACTCCATATTTGTAAAATTCATCATGTGGACCTGTTGTATAAAGTACTTAGGATACTAGATGTGCTTAGTTCTACTATATAACAAATATACCCAGGTATACATTGGAAGATGTGTACTTCAAGGCATCAGAATATTTAATGATGGAAAACTTAACGTATGACTGTAATTATTAAGGTTTAATCAACTGATTTGCCTCTGAGACCTGAAACTGAAGCTTTTTTATATTCTAGTCAAATTTATGCTCAGGTTTCACATACTTGCTGAATGTTATAAAAATTTATTATAACCTATGAATATGAAAAACACCCTGTTTTTTATTTTTTAATATGTCTTTCATAAAGTTCCCATATTATACTGTTGAAAACAAAATTCTATATTTTAGCATTATGTTATCATAATTCTTTCAAGTGTGAAATCACACTGGGTTGCTTTATCATTTTAATTGTTAATCAATAGGCTTAATCTATTTGAAGTGTTAGAAATAGAATAGACTTATTCTATTTGAAGTTTCTCTGAAGATACTGGCACAAATGCCTTCCCCAGAAATACTCATTTTTAATGGTCAAGAGTGGCCATGTTTTACTGAACCATGGATTTGTGCTAATGTGAGCAACTTGATATATTTTATTAGGACATTCATTTCTAAAGGAAGTGGTGATTCAATCTCTTGAAAATTAAAAAAGTTCTCTCTTCATAATACCAAGCAAACACAATAATATTTTTCCTCTGAGAGCAGATTTCAGATTTTTTTTTTTCACTGAGAGTGTTAAATTCATGTTTATCTTCTAGAATTTGGATGCAACCTTGTGCTTTTTAAAAACGAGATTGCTGATGTAAGAATATATTTTTGGGTTCTGATTTAGCAACTGCCATGCCAGAAAGTAAGATATGTGTATGATGCCTGAGTTCTCAGCCCTGATGTTTAGTTTTCCCAATGCTCTTATTTCAGGAACAACTATCTGGTGGGAATAATAGAAACTTCTAGATAACTTATTCTATAATTCAGATAAAATTATCTTGTCTTTATCCTATCTGTCTTCTCTAATATTGCTTTGTGACCTTTTCCTGGGGGCAGTTTTAATACCTACAAAGATTCCTGGCCCTCTTGTTTTTGATACATCATATCAGACATGTTAAAATGTTCTTTTCTCCCAGATTGTGTGTGTGTGTGTGTGTGTGATTTTTTTTTCCTCAGGCAGATATATTATCAGTAAGTAACTTTTTTTTTAAACTTTTATTTAATGAATATAAATTTCCAGTGTACAGCTTATGGATTACAATGGCTTTCCCCTCCTATAACTTCCCTCCCACCCGCAACCCTCCCCTCTCCCGCTCCCTCTCCCCTTCCATTCACATCAAGATTCATTTTCAATTCTCTTTATATACAGAAGATCAATTTAGTATATATTAAGTAAAGATTTCAACAGTTTGCACCCACATAGAAACACAAAGTGAAACATACTGTTGGAGTACTAGTTATAGCATTAAATCACAATGTACAGCACATTAAGGACAGAGATCCCACATGAGGAGCAAGTGCACAGTGACTCCTGTTGTTGACCCAACAAATTGATGCCTTGGCAACTCACGACGAGAGCCTAGGGTGGTTACTGGCACCATAAACTAGAGTGTCAATTTGTTGGGTCAACAACAGGAGTCACTGTGCACTTGCTCATCAGTAAGTAACTTTTAAGCATTATTTTCACATTACTTTGTTGTTAGCATTTGTTGATGTTTATTCTAACTTTGTTTCTTTCTCATTCAGTAAGTCAACAAATAGGTTTTGTGATATTATGTACTTTACTAAGTTTGTAAGTTTAACGTAACACATTTTGAAGTTGAGAATAAGTTAGTTTGCCAGGGTTGTCATAAAAAATATCACTGACGAGGTTTCTTTTCTCATAGTTTTGGAGATTGGTGGTCTGAGATCAAGGCCTCAGCAGGGTTAACTTCTGAGTTCTCTCCCTTTGGCTCATAGATAACTATCTTCTCTGTTGTTCACACGGACTTCCCTCTGGGTATATTTGATTAGGACTGATCTCTTCTTATGACACCTGTCAAATTGGATTAGGGCCCACCCTACTGACTTCACTTAACCTTAATTATACACTTTGAACTAAAATTTGTGCCCATATTAGAGGACAGTAACAAATACAACACACATCACAATGCATACAACTTCCATGACATCCATGTTGATAATAATAACAAATATGTGAGACTGTTGCTGTTTTTATGAACTCAATTCAGCAAAGGGAAATGGGACCAGGCAATGTTCTTTTTCCACCATAATCTGTGTCTGGCAAAGACTTTTAGCTCAGAGTTACATTTATATATTTTATTAATGAAAACTGACATCTATCCTCATGAACTTTGTAGTTCATGTTTGACAAAGTCTTTCCTGCCCTGCCCACTCATGGCTACGCAATTCCACTTTGGTTGCAGTGGCTACAGATGTGAGACAGCCTCATGTTTGTATCACCTCCTCAGTCTGCTCTATTCTCTTTTCTCATTACTCCAACTCTGAATGGCCTAAAGGGGAGATTGTACTTTTGGCTACCCATCATCAGCTCTGTGATAGTCTCCTTCACTTACTTTAGCAGAGGAAGGATGAAAAGTTCTTTCTTTTCTTTCTTTTTTTTTGCATTAATTCTAACAGTATGGGGCTGGAACTATAGTGATGAACCAAGTATTGTTTACACTCATATAGGACCATTCTGGAGACCACACTTTGTATTGGTGAGGAACAGCAATAGGCAAGTCCCCATAGCATCAATGGGGGGAGAAGTGGCTTGTTGTATGAAAAAAGTAGAGAGGCTTCCATTGATAATTAGACAAAGTGTAATAACAAGACATGAATTTAAAGAAGAGAGCTTTGTAATCATAGAAAACAGAAGTAAAAAGACCTTAAAGGAAGAGGGAAGGAAATTGCTCTGCTTGTTCAAGTCATTGCTCCCCCCCCCCCCAATTTTATGTATTTTGTAAGCACCTACCCTATGCTAGACAGGGCCTAGTCTCGATGACTTAAAATTTAATGCAAGTAGACACAAAGAGGGGGATCATACTATAGGCTGCAGAAGGGGAAGCACTTAGGATCAGTCTGGGCGAGGCATTAAGTAACGATTTTGATTGGTTAGCTAATTTGAAAGTTATGTCTCCTATCACAGAAGTCCTTCATAGAAGCCAGTTGTTTGACTTCTCTTAGGTCCTCTGAGACTCGTCTGCGGATGATGGGAGGGGTACCCTGCTCCCTGTCTGCCCCCTGGGAATCTGTCCCCATCAGTGTGGAGTAAATGGACTTTAACAGGGGGGTGGTGAATACTGTGACCAGGGCAACAGGGACAATGAGAAGCTCTCTAAGGAGAGTGCAGACTGTCCCAGCAAATGAATTTCTAGGAAATATGAGTAGGAATTGTCTAGGTGAAGAGGGGAAAGAATATTGACTGATAGGGAATGGTATCAGATTTGAGCTGTGAAGAACTTTAATTTCTTCTGGGAGTGGAAAACATGTACTAGGAGTCCACCCTGATCATCTTGAAGGCTGTCTCCCGGCACCCCTCTGTACCATCACCCTTAGGGACAAGCTGTGTTGATTTCTTTCGCTCAGTCATTCGTGGCAGCACGGAGTCTGGGTGAGAGGCCAGGTGAAGCACTGGGGAGTGGGGCTGGGGAGGCCTTGGCAGGGAAACTTGAGCCCAGACTTCACAGCAGAGAAAGGTAAGCGTTTCACTCACTATGAGAGCCATAGGCTTAGACGAGAAAATTCATAGTTTAACACAATGAATATAGACCCAACTTATCATTTAGTTATGCCCTCTTTCTCTTGTGGTCATCCATTTATTTTTCTTGAGTTTCAAATATTCAAGATCTTCCTGCCCTCTGCTTGTATTGCTTCCATCCAGCCCCCAGATATGCTAAATAGTTGCTGTTTTTCTAGGGCTTTTCCTCTGGTCCTTCTCCCTCCTCAAAGGAAACTTCTATTGCATCCCCGTTATCTATTCTTGAATCACCATCGTTTTCAACTAATCTGTTAGCCTGTGCTTTTTCAGTGGTGCATCTGTTCCAGCTGCCAGCTTTGCTAAGGTTTCTTCCTGATTGTTTCCGAGTGACTCCATGTCTGATTCTCAATAATTTCCGAATCAATTAAAAGATAATTTTATATTTTTTGGTAGGACTTTTATCATTCAAGTTTTCACAGGACTTATTTTTTTCAACCAAAAGAACTTACCTTCTAATAAGTATAATACTTGGTTTTCAGATGAGAAATGAATAGGCTAGTTTTCTTACCTTTTATAGGTTTATGGGTTTTATTTTTAAGATATTAAAAAGAGTACATATAAATTGTAAACTTTTGAAGACAAGGTATTGGATTGTTTCAGTGTCAGCAACCATCGCTGATTCCAGGAAAGTGAAAAATATTTAATAAAGTAATGAATCCATAGTAAATGGAGAAAGACTTATTTTAAAAATCCCAGAACAGGGTTGTGATAGAATGATGTCACAAAGACCTGATTTTTTCATGAAATACTTGCAAATCCATGGCGCTCGGGCGTTCGTGTACATCTGTCTAACTGGAAGGCTTGTGAAGCCATACGTCGTTGGCACACACCAGTGTCTGAGTCAGTAGGTTGGAGGCGATAACGCATCTCCACAAAGATCTGAAGTAATGCTATTGGCCTGGTGAGGCCACTTTGAGAACCACTTCTTTACATGAAATGTAAAAAAAGAACAGGGAGAAAGGTCTTCCAGATAAGGCCCTTTAGATAAGGGGATATTTTCCCCTTGCAATTTGGCTTTCCACTCTGCTAAGGCTGCTGCGTCATTACTTCTTGATAGGATTTACTGATTTCTGCACTCATTCCTGGATGAAGGCTTTCAGGGGAGATTAATAGTTAAGGCTTTTTTTTTTTTTTTTTTTTTTTGAGTGAAGAATACATAAATACGAGAGATGAAAGCTGCTCAACTTTTCTTCTCACGCAGGTGGAGTAATTGCCACTCCTGGGCCTTTTGCTGACACACAGGAGAAGTGGTTATAATAATTTTACAGATTTAATTAAATAAAGAATAGTGTGTATATAATAACTTTATGAGGCAGCTCATCAAATCTGTGAGGGCAAGATGACTTATTTAACAAATGTATTGAGAAAATTGGGTATCAAATTATTCTAGCTAATATATTGAAATCCATGCACAATTTATTTATAATACACATTTTCTATGAGTTTTTGGAAGTTTTTATGCAAGGATTTCAAGATGGTTTTGCAACAAAATAAGCTTACCTTTTAATTTCATTTTTCTTTTCTTTTTTTTGATAGGCAGAGTGGACAGTGAGAGAGAGAGACAGAGAGAAAGGTCTTCCTTTGCCGTTGGTTCACCCTCCAATGGCCGCCACAGCTGGTGTGCTGCGGCCAGTGCACCGCGCTGATCTGAAGGCAGGAGCCAGGTGCCTCCTCCTGGTCTCCCATGGGGTGCAGGGCCCAAGGACCTGGACCATCCTCCACTGCACTCCGGGGCCACAGCAGAGAGCTGGCCTGGAAGAGGGGCAACCGGGACAGAATCTGGCACCCCAAGCGGGACTAGAACCCGGTGTGCCCATGCCGCAGGCAGAGGATTAGCCTATAGAGCCTTTTAAAGTACCCTCATATATCAACATAAATTTTAAATATAATAATGGTGTATATATATATATATATATATATTACACATATATTCTAAAGCTATATAAAGCTACTTGAAGGAAATAAATGTCCATATTTAAAGATTTTTAAAATTTATATACTATCAATATAATCTTTGATAGGAATACTTTTCTTAACATGAACCTATGAAAGCAATCATTAATCAAAATTGATAGATTCAAGTAAGCAGCAAACCAATAGCACAAACAATTGCTCTGTCTGAAACCACAATATACATATTTGCTGATATATAAATGAAAATTATTACAAATATTCTGAAGGACATTTTGAATACTTATATCACAAGATATTGGAGATTTTTTGTCCTTTGATGTACTTCAAGGACATTGTTCTAGAGAAATAGTTATGGACATGCATAAAAGTACAAAGTAAGATACATATCATAAAACTATAAATAATTGCAGCTGTTTTATAACAACAATAGGATGCTGCATAAATAAATGGGGACAATGATGTAACAAACATCAAATAGCAACTAAAATAGAATAAAAATTGTTATGGAATTTGTGTGTACAATATAGTGTATATTGGAATTGCCACACAAAATTCACAAAATTATATGTACAAAATGACTCTACTTGTCCTTAAGATGTCTGTTTTAAGGATAGATCATATGGGAAAGACATAAACCAAAATTTTACTAGTGTTTATTTGTGTATTGTAGCCCTGTATGTGACTTTTTTCTCCTTTTAAGCTTACCTTTGTATCCTGGACATTCTACAACAAACAAACATAATTTCTGAAATTATGCTTTATGAAACAGTTTGAATGATTATGTTATTTTTCTTACAAGTAGTTACATAACGTCTCTCTTGGCTGCATCCTGATCCTTAGGTTTGAATTAAATCGTCATGCAGTGGGGAGCAGTTGAGAATTTATCTTCGGGGTCCTTGGCAATTTTTTCTATGCCATTCATGTCAGAATTGATGGGGATCCAATATAAACTCCACTCCATGGCCCTTCTTCCTCTCTGTCCTTATTCTTATGTGAGGACATAAAATGTTAACCTCCAGAATTATTTTGTATTTCAGCAGAAAGAAATGTTTTCAGTGGAAATACCTAAGCAGTGTTCTTGTATCTGTCTTCTGTAATAATCCCCTTTCCCTTAATCGAAAATGGAAAAAGAAAAAAGAACAGTACTGGTTTGGAAAATACTTTTAGAGATGGCTGTCTCCAACTGTGCTTGTTCTCGCTGTCTGTTATGGTCCATTAGATAAACATGGTGTTGAACAGTCAGGCAGTTGTTGATATATTTGGCAACACTGATAATGTGATCTATGTTTAGGAGGAAGTGGGTGCGTCATTCCATGGGGCATAGGTTTTCTGAGCGTGATTGTTCTTTTCTCAAGAAAAAGCTAGTTAGGTCATTGAACCTTAAGTTCTCACTGAGAGTTTGAGCATTTTTAATTTGTCATCTGAACTTTTTTTGTGTGGCTTTTGTTAGAACTTTAGAATAATCGTTGGGTTTATTCTCAGAGGCAACTCACACCAACTGAAAAGAAATGCAATCCTGGCTGCTTGTGATTCTTGAAGGTATAATTAGTGTAAAAGGAGAATAGAGGGGCTTGTTATTGTAGCATATTTCTTTACCATCCATCAATCACAATTTCTAGTGTTTTCATCTGTGATCTGGAAGTTTAAACATACAAAAGAACTTCAAATCTCAGATCTCTCTTTCTTTCTCATACCTATCTAATTAATTATCTATTGTATCTGTATACATAAATCCTTAAAGAAAAATCCTTAAAGAAAAATACATGTATGTGTGAGTACACATAAGTACACACATGCATATACCTATGTATATGTATTTTGTGAATACCTAGTGCCTGTAGATGGGGTTGAATGCATTTCATCACCCTAAAACACTTTGGACACGAAGCAGCATAAAGTGTGAGGCAATAGAATGCCTCATGGTGTCCAGCTGAGTTCGAAGTATTTTCAGTGATCGGATTTCTAGCATTTCTCTTGGGAAGTGATTCCATTATCTAATCATTTTTGTTGGGAGGAAATTTTTCCCAATAGGCTTCATGTTCCTCTTTTCCACTGATTCCATTAAACATAATTACCCCTCTTGAAGCTGAGCAACCCTTTCCTATTGGCATTTACACTGTTCTGACAGTGGAAGGCAGCAATCAGCTCCTCCGCTGTCACTAAGGTATTAGCTCTTAGGGTCATTTTCTTTAGATGGTGGACATACTTGTATTCATCTATATCTATATCTATATCTATATATAGTACACAGTAGCTAAGTTTGCTGTACCTAATATTTATGTTTAAATCTTATTAATATTTCATTTGTGTTGTCATCTAAATTACATGAAGAGACTTTTAATGGTATTACTTGCTTTGAAAAAGAAATTTAAAAAAATCTACTTAAGAGGCAGAGAGGGAGAGAGATAAAGAGAAACTCATCTGCTGGTTCACTCCCCAAGCCAGGAGCTGAGAACTCAACCCAGGTCTCTCACATGGGTGGCAGGGACTGACCTACCTGAGCCAAAATTGCTGCCTCCCAGGGTCTGCATTGGCAGGAAGTTGGGAATCAAGAGCGAGAGCTGGGTATTGAATCATCCAGGCCATTGGATGTTGGCTGTGGGTGTCTTAATTGCTGGCCAAACCCCCACATGATAAGATTTTCTTCTCCTCGTTGCCTTTACTTTGATGACTTCTTTATGTCCATGGATGACAACTAACAACATATTAGCTTTCACTTACATTTTGCAAAAATGGGCTATTGGTGACATGCCACAGCTTAACGACCTGTGGAAGGCTGCTGTGAAATTCTCTGTGAAAGGCTGCTCTCTAGTGTGGGGTGGTGAACATTCAGAGAAGGTGGAATCCACAATCAATGCCTCTAACCCCTGTGCGCCAACAGAAGTGAGAACTTTGTTCATGGGGAAGTTGAATCTTTTGACTTGCTTTCTAGAGAAGAGGATTTGAAATCATATTAGGAATCTATATTCTGTACAACATGATGGGAAACTCAGTGATTAACATAATTTACAAGTAAAATCCTTACCCCCTGTTGTTTTTAACGTTAAAATGTCTAAGACAGGATTTGGTGCTGTGGAACGGGAGCTGTGGTTCTGTCATCTTCCCTCTCTCATATTTGTCTTTCCCGTGTCCTCATCATCCCCTTCCCCACTGTACCCACTCTAGTTTCCTTTCCCACCTCAGCCCCCGTTCCTCCTGTCTCCCTCTCTTCCTCCTCTCCGATTTTTCCTTCAGTTCTCTCTCGTGAGATGTACTGAAGCACATGTCTGTTCAGTTCATGGGCCTCTTCCATGCTGGAGAGACTCTCCTAGGCCTGGTGGCCCTCCGATCAGTTCTGCACTGCAGCAAGGTCTGAGTTGTGGTAGACGGAACTGGACAAAACAGAGAAGCTTTCCAAAGAATATGCTATGAACTGAGTGTTGGCTTCCTCCTATGTATGCATGTTGAAGTCCTAATCCTGAACTTGATGATATTTTTAAGGCAGTAGGGTCTTTGACAGGTAATTAGGTTTAACTGAAGTCTTGAGGGTGGAGCCTACATGAAGGGGTTAGTGCCATTAGAAGAAAAGGAAGAGACACCAAGGCTTTCCCTCTCTCTGGGTTCATGCATGGAGGAAAGCCAAGGCAAGCAGTCAGCAAGAAGGCAACTGCCCATAAGCCAGGAAGCAGCCATCGTGGAGAACCAAAGCTTTCAGCTCCTTTATCTTAGACTTCTGTGCCTCCAGAATTTTGAGAAAACAAATGTATTTGTACAAGCCACCAATCTATGATATTTTATGATGGCAGCCCAAATTAACAAGAAGTATTTTCTTACGTATCAAAGACCATGCTTTATATTTTAATTTATGTTAGTATTTACAATCCCAATAAAGTTCTACTTCTGTATGAAAAAAATGGAATATAATGACCTTAGAAGTATTTTGTGTTAAGCATTTTAAAAATACGTTTAGTAGCATCTCTGGTAAGAAATATGTATCCTAGTTAAGTGTATTTATTTTGAGTGAGAATTTATTTGTTTTGTTGCCTTTTTTAAAAATCATGGTATATTCAACCTTTGTCCAGCAATTTGGGATGCTCTAACAACTGGATTATTTCATAACTTTTTAGATATAGATTTCTAGAATCTGAAATTGAGGCAATAAGCAGAAATGACTAAAATATCTACTTTACCCCTCTCCTATCTTTATTTTCTCATGCAAGTGTTAGGAATATATTATTACATTAAGGTAGGAGGGCCTATGAAGAAATAATTAAATTAAATTGTATTATTTCAACTAGAACCGATTCATAATTATTTTGGCTATTAGTCATTATCAAGTAGCTAAACATAGTTTCATTTCCACCTTTTGATTCAACAAATAGTTTTCATGTTAGCAATTCATAGTGAGGGGCAGCATACAACATGGTTAAGAGCAAGATCTCTATTGTCAGATACCTTTTTGGTGTCTGTGATTTTGTCTACCTATGCCTATCTGTGTCCCTTTCCAGCTGAATGTCTCTGGGAGAGTCATTTTGCTTTTTCGTCTCTGTTTCTTCATGATGAGATGGAGAAAAGTATTTGTAGCATTGTTTTCATAAGTTAATATAAGTAAAAACTTTGAATATGACCGAGCATGTGGCAAGTGTAGGGATGATGATGGTGACAGAACTGGAAGCTCATACATGGGCTAAACCCTCAATAAGTCAGTTTTTCACAGAAGAAAGGCTCTGAAAATGCCAAAGAGCAAGCTGTTGCTGAACATCCAATGAATCTGTTTACAAGGAAAGTAGGGAAGAGAACAAAAACAGAGTTCATACAAGACCATTAAATCCCAATCTTATCTTTTACATTTGAAGTCCAACCCCTTTAAGTTTCCTTCACACAAATGTCAGCTGACATACACACAAGGTGATTCATCTTGTTCTCATTACATGACACCAAGATTATTCAAAACAAACAAATAACTGGAATGTGAAATGTGGCCCAGGAGCTCCCCAAGTCCAGTGGGGTAGCTCAGCAAAGACCACAACGCTCTTCAGAAACAAACATGGATTGGCACATGTTGCCAGGCATACTTAAATCTGCAGGGCCAATGGGGAATATCCCTGCAGTGCCAGAAATTCTTCTTTGATGACATAGAAAAGAAAACTTCTTTCTCAAAATAGTTATGCAATCCAAGAGAACACAATGCATCCACTGTGTGCATCCTCAGGCTGTCCATGAACACATTACTTCTATATTTTCCATTCTGTAAACTTCAACATTAAAGACCACCATTATGTCTTATAAATATTGTACTACTTTTTCTTTGTCAAGTCAAGTAAGTTATTATTTCCCTATGCATCTTTCAGATTAGAGAAGACATTTCTATTTTAATGGTCAATGACAGCATATTCTGAATTTGTCACAAGTCTCTTTTTTACATTTAATCACACTGTACTTTTTTAATGCTTAAGATAAATAAAAAAGAAAGATTAAGAAATATGGAAAACAATTGCTCACCTCATGAAATCCCATTAGGAAGTAGTTTTTGTTCATTCCAAGCTGTGGACATTTACCCATTTCAGTAGTCATTAGTATTTCTAAAAGCTGCCAGCAGATATGTACAATATTCCTTTCAGATACTACTCCCATCAAACACAGATCTCAGTTACCTCTTTCACTTAGCGTCATTCACAGTTGTTTTGAAAAGTATTACTAATATCTGTGTTTGAATTCTGTGAGATTCCTCTTGTATCCCAGCAACTCCATCTGAAAACTAGTCTTCTTTGCTGATGGGAAAAATATTGAGAACATACATATATTTACATATGTATCTGGTAATAACTTTTATGAAACCAGTTCCCCAGAAAAAGATTTGGACTTCAGGGAAAAACAGCCAAGTCCTTTGAAAGCTTCTCTGGTCTGTGTCTCTACAGTTCTCTAAACAATTTAGATGTTCTTTTCTTGACTAAACTTCTAAAAAAAGTTCATTCTTTTCTGTTTTTAGAAATGACAGATTCCATCAGATAATCTTAAAAATAGAAAATATAAAAGAAGATAAAAAACTTCCCCCCAAAACCATGGGACAACCAAGGTAATACCCTGTCAGATCAAGAGAATCACTGGGGGTAGTTTGATGCTCTGGATGCAGAGGAAATAACTCACAAAACTTCTTGTATTCATCTTTCCTGAGAAAATCCTCAGGACCTGTTTCACTTCCACTTTTACTTACGAACCATATACTGCAAAGTGACATATGCAGAGATTTTTAAAAATGTGTTATGCTCTGTGCAAGTATTTTACTTTACCTTTTCTTAAAGCAGTTTTAGATTCACAGGAAAACTGAAAGGAAATACAGATTTTCCATGTACCTCTGCCCTCACATACATGCAACCTCCCCTACTATCAACATCTCCCACAGAAGCAGAATATTTTTACCAACCTACAAACCTACATCACTCTAAGTTCATAGTTTGCATTAGGGTCCCCTCTCGGTATTGTCCATAATCTAGGTTTGGACAAATGGATGGCATGCATTTTAATGGCAAAGGTAGTTTGGGTGTTAGGAACTAGTTATTGGATCCCCATGCAGTCCCTGCACATAATGTAGAAGCTATGATGAAGAGAGACACTTAGTGGTTACAAATACATGAACTTATGGGGGAAAGAAAATGAGGTTCGTGTAGGAGGAAATCATTTGATGAGATCATCATGGTCCTTTAAGGTCATGATAAAAGGGAAAGAAGTTGAAAAATTTGAACTTAAAAGAAGTATGATAGTGAAGGTAAAGGTTTTTATAAGGGTATTTTGTAGGAGGAGCCTAATGGCATTTTGCTCATTCGCTTGTGGTGAATTCTAAGAACAAAAGATATTATTTGGAAGAAAAGGGGAATTATGGCAAGGAAATCATTGCCTAGAAGGAGAATAGGTTGAGAATATAAATTATTATAAGATCAATTTAGGTGAATTTGTAAGCCATTGGTCAATTTTAATGTATAGAGAATAAGAATTTGTAACATTTACCCTAGTGTAGATAACCCATACAAATATAGCCATTGTCTTTGTGTAGATAACCCATACAAATACAGCCATGTGTTTCATGTAGACAGCTCTCACCAATCTGCACACTAACTTAAATATGAGTCTTATTTTGGTCAACTGGGGCAAACCATGTGGAAACAGGATTGGCTGGGACAGGACTCTGAAAAGAACACTGCTAACAAATGGGCCTTGGATTCTTCTGGATAGCAATATCTTCAGTGTGGTGGGTAAATAAAACTGGTTTTACATACACATAAAAATCTGAAGGAGATTTTAAATTTCTTAGTATGGACAAATAGGAAAGCCTTGAATGGAAATAACTGAACCCATAATATGGAATAACAGCATCTACTGGGTTTAGGTTGCTCTGTCCTCTGTGAGTTCATTCTCACATCAATTCACATTGCCTATTTGGATAGTCTCCTTTAGAACTGGACAATTCCATTAATTTAAAAGAAATGTTTATTTACTTGAAAGGCAGAGTGTCAGAGAGAGAAGGGGATGCACGCACACACACACACACACACGGGGGGGGGGGGGGGAAGAGAGAGAGAGAGAGAGAGAGAGAGAGAGAGAGAGAGAGAGAAGTTTTCCCTTTGTGGTTTGCTGCTTAAATGCCCACAACATCCAGCGCCAGGCCAAATTCAGGAAACAGGAACTCCGAGTCTGCCATGTAGGTGGCACGTCCCAAGTACTTGAGTCATCAACTGCTATGAGCAAGAGTGTGCATTAGCAGGAAGCAGGATTGGAAGGAGTTAGGGGTGGGTGAAGGCTGGAGCGCAGGTCTCAAACCCAGGTACTCTGAGATGGGATGTGAACATCTCAAGTGTCAGCTTAACCCACTGTGCCGCAATGCTTGCCTTGAAAATTTCATTCATTCATTCATTCACCAAATACATATTGAGTATTTACTATGTGCCTCGCAGTCACAAATCTAAAATTGAGCAATATGGACAAAGTCTATATCTTCCTCCTGCTAAAAGGAAACAAATACTAGTTGAAAGAGTGAAAGAGAATTATGCACATGTTACAAACTTGACAAGAATAAATGTGTGTAACAGATTTGGAATTTTCTGTGATGAAAGTTCTGTTGTGCCTTATTCATTTTCTCCATTAGGCACATGATGAACACAAACCTGACTATGAGGACTGTCTGATCTGAAAAGTCTAGCTCTCTTTTCTTGAGTTGTCCAATAGATGTGAACATATGGTGTATTCAGGTGTGTGTGAGAGAGAGAGAGAGAGAGAAAGAGAGAGAAAGAAATAGACACCTCTTTTTGTATGGTTCTTAAATATTTCAGAGTATGTGAACTGAAATCAAGCTGGAAATATAACTTTTTATGAATATTTGCCTCTCTTTCCTGCTGTTTAAATATGCAAGTGTTCAAGGGGCTGGCTCCATGGCATAGTAGGTTAACCTTCTGCCTGCGGCACCGGCATTCCATATGAGCACCGGTTCTAGTCCCAGCTGCTTCTCTTCTAATCCAGCTCTCTGCTGTGGCCTGGGAAAGGAGTAGAAGATGGCCCAAGTGCTTGGGCTCCTATACCGGCTTGGGAGACCCTGAGGAAGCTCCCGGCTCTTGGCTTCTGGCTTCTGGCTTCTGATTGGCCCAACTCTGGGCCATTTGTGACCATCTAGGGAGTGAACCTGTGGATGGAAGACCTTTCTCTCTGTCTCTCCCCCTCTTTGTCTGTAACTCTCCCTCTCAAATAAATAAATAAATAAACTCTTTAAAAATGCAAGTGTTCAAGACTTACTATACATTCTGTGCTTCCTTATAATATGGTATGTGATCGAGGTTCAGTTGCTTTCCACATTGTTCTGAGGTACTTTCTTGTGAGCATTCTATGTCCTGAATATGCAGCAGTATAAGGAGAGTAAGGCAAAGTAAACTTCTTCGGGAATCACTTCCAGGCTGATTGGAAGCTGAGAAGAAACACCATTGCGTTTTGCAGGCACTAGGATTGTGCCTGGGTAAGTCCTTTAAATCTATTATTACCCTTCCCCCTTCTCCTTAGCCCTGGGATTCCAAAGTGATGTTGCTGTTTAACTCTTTCATGTCCAGTCCTGTGTAGAATGCACTGCCCAGATCTGCAATGAAGTAACTTTCTCAATAAATATTCTGATCAATCATGTCATTTCTTACTTTAAAAAATGTATATGTAGCTTTTATGTGGGAAACAGATGAGAGAAGAACCAGTGTGTCGTTGTTTTACCTTTTTATCCTTTATTCGTCACATTTACTATTTCGGTATAGTTTATATTTTATTTTTAAACTTTTATTTACTTGAGAGGCAAAGAGATAGAGGGAAAGAGAGACAGACAGAGAGCCCATTTTCTGGTTTACTCTGTAGATCCCAAATGTACACAGTGGCTAGGCCTGTGCTGAGCCAAAGCCAGGAGCCAGAAACTCAAACTAGGTACCCCATGTGGGTGGCAGGAACCTAACTGCTTGAGCTATCACCACTGTCTCCTAGGATCGGCATTAACAGGAAGCTAAAGTCAGGAGCCTGAGTCAGGAATTGAACTCAGGCACTTTGATGTGGAAGATGGGCGATTTAACGGGTGTGCTAACTCCTAGGCTGAATGCCTACTCCATAATTCATAATTTTTAGAAAACAAACTGTGGGTCAGCAAGGTGAGCTAGATTGTACACACTCATGGCTGGAAAGTGGCAGAGGCTGGAGCAGAATTAAAACATTTCTGACCCAAAGCCAGTGATCTTTCTACTACATACAGTAAGTTCCACCAGGTAGAGAATTAAGTCTTCATAATATGAGCCCAGAAACACCGCATTCATTATATTAGATGGTTTATTCAGAGTAGTGTTTGGATCTGACCTATGTGCCATTCATTTTATTTTATTTTGTGTGAAGACATCAGGGCTTATTAACCACTAGATCCAGGACTGAAGACCAGATATTAAACAGAAAAAAAATGATTAAATTCCTGGAAGTGTAAATATTTGTTTTAGAATATACTGGGGTAGTCTTTTTGCTGTCTTTCACCCAACCTTTCTTCCACATTTTAATTACACTTTTTTTTTTTATTGAGGCAACAAATTCCTTCCTCCTTAGATCCCTGCCCCTCAACAACCCAGAGCCCAGAACATAAACAAAGACACATTTGGGAGCTCCTGCAGAGAGACCTATATCCAAGATCAGCAGGTCCTGCAATTTGCTATTTCCTCTCTGTCCGCCCCAGACAGGCTTATGTAAGTCTCCCTGAGGCCATGTGTGTATGGTTTTAGGAGAGGACTGAAAACCGACTGGTGCAGTCAGTCTTCGACGGCGGTAAAGCAGTAAATGGAGAAAGACATTTAGGCAGCTCATTGACAGGATCCCAAATATTAATAAATGGGTGCAGTTGACACAGTTTGACACCAGCACTTTGGAATTTATGCCATGCAGAAAGGGAGGGGGTGTATCTGCCAGAGCATCTTTTCCACACTCTCATGTAAGTGGCATGCCAGAAGCCATGACACCAGCTCCCAGTGTCTTGTGTCTGCCTTGGTGTGCTCTTGAGTGTCCACAAAGCCTGCATCTGCACACAGAATTTTGGAGAGGAGCTCAGCTTTGTTCAGCTCCTTTGTTGATATCTGGAGCAGTGCTGCTATTTCCAGGCAGTATAGTAGCATTAAAACCACCGCCATATAAACCTGACTTCTATTCTCACACTGTCGAATTCTATATTAAGCGCCATGAACAAAGAAGCACACATCAGATGAATGCTTTTTCCTTTAAAATGAAAAAGCTTCCTTCACCAGGACATTCAGAACCTTCCCAAAATGGACTTGTTTTCAGCTTGTTCATCTTTCCACCTCCCAAATGCTTTTTAAAAGTTTCATGTCCATTTTTGGTGACAATTTATTATTTGAAGTCATCTTCCAAGAGCAGGAAATGTCTTTGTAGAAAGAGTCTGAAATAAGCTTCATGTGCAAAACAAACGTACCACAGACCAGTAGAAACAGTTCCTAAGCTGAGTGTGTTCTGAATGTTTGCCTGAAAGAATGCGCTTTGGAGCCTGGAACATATTTTTCACAGAAACATTACGAATGGTTGTTAAATCCTAAGGTCAGTACTTTGAGGTCAAATGAGCTGGGAGGTAGCTGGACTGTAGAGATGCATTATTTATACTATGCTGTGGTCATTTAAGACACTACTGTGGGAACATCACATTGTATAACATTGAGAATAGGGCTACTGCGTAGCATCCGTCGAGAGCATGCCAGTTAAATGGCTCCAGCCACATGGAACTTCTCATTATTGCACACACAGGGAGGAAGGACTGCGATGCGGCCATACAAATTAGGCTACCATATGTTCTTAATTACATCCATGGTTTGCACACATATCAAATTGTGCAATTTAAGGCCCCTCTTCCTGACTTTTCTTACATTCGTATATACGTGTAAGAGTCTTACCGTAGCAATAGTTTTTGTTGTAGTGATTCACCTGCCATGTGATCCTGGAGCAACAGCTGTCTTTGTAGGGAAATCCTGACAAGGCACGGTCGTGCTTCCCCTCTTTACCCTCACTTAACTTGCATCATTCTTCGCTAGGGCCCCCGGCACCAGCTCTTTACTCCCCTTCCGCCTCTGACTCAGTGACGGGGTTTATGCAACCTTCAGGGGCACTAAGCTCGGTTTCAGCAGACTCCTTAGTTGGTTCTGATGCACACTCCCTGAACTGGAATGTGCACACCCAGGGTATGCCAGCCCCCATTACTTCTCTATCAATCAGTTAATTTGCTGTTGGCCCATCCCCCCTTGCACATTTTCCATTGTCATAAAACCTTTGATTGCTGTGTGTGAACATGCTACGGGTCTGATCTTTTTTCTCTTAGATACCTGCAGAGATGTGTGCTCAGTCCAGAGATCATATTTAGGCTCCACTGGATTACATTTGGGTTCCTATACTGAAAGATCTTCCTTTTCTGTGTTTGGCATCTTTGCCATTGATACTTACATTACTCCATTTCCTGCTGCCAAGGACGCACTTTCACAATGTGAGTGAGTTATAAAGAAGGGCTTATTTTGGCTCAAAGTTCTGGAGGTGCAAGGTTGAGGGGCTGCATCTGGCGGCAGCCTTGTTTCTGGCAGAGTCCCAAGGCCAAGCTGGGCATCGCAGGACAGGAGATGAGGAGTGAGTGTGTGCATATGTCGCTTCTGCTCCTTCCCCCTCTTCTTATGAATCCAACAGGGTTCAGTCATGGGAGCCCCATCCGAAAGACCTAATCTGAACCTGGTCACATCCAAGGGCCCCGCCTCTAAACACAATTGGCAGATTAAGTCTCCAGCCTCTTATTGCCTTGCATTGGGGACAATATTTCAATGCATAAGGGCAGGCATTTGGTGAGTTGAGTTGTCTCTTGGAACACCTTCACCCTCATATCAGGCTGCCTGTGTTTGCATCCCACCACTGCCTCCAATCTAGCTTCCTGTTAGTGCACACCCTGGGAGGTAGCAGACATTATTCAAGTATGTGAGTCCCTGCCATTCACGTGGGTTGAGTTCCAGGTTCCTGACTTTGGTCTGACCCAGCCACAGTTTTGCAGACATTTGGAATGTGAACAGGAAGATGGAAGATTTCTCTTTGTCTCTTTGTCTTTTAAATGAAGAAATGAAAATTAGGAAAAATAAATCTCAACACAGAAAACCTTAAAGTACACACTCAAACCATATCAAAACCATAGCAATACTCAAGATGGTAATGGGTATTAGAAGCTAAAACACAGTTAATGAAAAGAACAATCAATTAGCTGTTGAATGGCTAAAAACTACCACGAATATTTGATTAAATTCATAGCTGTGTTCAATAGTGAACCTCAGTTCCTGGGTAAGTGATGATAGAAAAATCACAGTGCTGAGCCCTGCTCTGCGACACGGAGGCTGGGCACTTCCCAGAGCGCACGGGTTGAGCTCCAGAGTTTGTGGAGAAAGGGCAAAGGGGTACGTTCTCTTACTGATTTCTCTGTTGCTTTAGAGAAGTTCTTCAGAGGAATATTTTGAATATCTAAGGCTTCTTTCTCTTATCCATCTTTCAGTTTTAAAGCCCTTGAAATCCAGCATGTCATCAAAGAAAATTTATAGCTATTTTATCAATCATAGGGACAATTCAGGTAAAGAGGCATAGATTAAGCATTTGTAATATGTGTTTTTGAATCTATGGCAATGAAATCATTTTAGTGGGTCACAATTGGCATCAAAATGGAATAGAAATAGTAAAATAGAACAGAATAAAATGTATCAAAGTGAATTTCATTTAGTGAATTTCATTTAGTAAGGATTATATTTATTCTATGGGTTTTTCTTTCAGTGGCAAAAAAAATGTGTTTTTGATCACAATAGATGATGCTTTATTTATTTATTTATTTATTTTTTGACAGGCAGAGTGGACAGTGAGAGAGAGACAGAGAGAAAGGTCTTCCTTTGCCGTTGGTTCACCCTCCAATGGCCGCCGCGGTAGGCGTGCTGCGGCCGGCGCACCGCGCTGATCCGATGGCAGGAGCCAGGTGCTTCTCCTGGTCTCCCATGGGGTGCAGGGCCCAAGGACTTGGGCCATCCTCCACTGCACTCCCTGGCCACAGCAGAGAGCTGGCCTGGAAGAGGGGCAACCGGGACAGGATCGGTGCCCCGACCGGGACTAGAACCCGGTGTGCCGGCGCCGCAAGGCGGAGGATTAGCCTAGTGAGCCGCGGCGCCGGCCTATTTATTTATTTTTTTGACAGGCAGAGTGGACAGTGAGAGAGAGAGAGAGACAGAGAGAAAGGTCTTCCATCCTTTGCCATTGGTTCACTCTCCAATGGCCCCACGGCCGGCACGCTGTGGCCGGCGCACCACGCTGATCCGATGACAGGAGCCAGGTGCTTCTCCTGGTCTCCCATGGGGTGCAGGGCCCAAGCACTTGGGCCATCCTCCACTGCATTCCCGGGCCACAGCAGAGAGCAGGCCTGGAAGAGGGGCAACCAGGATAGAATCCGGCGCCCCGACCGGGACTAGAACCCGGTGTGCCGGCTCCGCAAGGTAGAGGATTAGCCTATTGAGCCACGACGCTGGCCATGATGCTTTATTTTACATATCAACTTAATTGGAACACAGGATTACCAGATATTTGCTTATGTGTTATTTCTGGGTGAATCTGTGAGGATGTTTCTGGAGGAGGTTGTAATTTGGATTGGTGAACTGAGTAAAGCAGGCAGCTCCCTCCCTCCACCCCCAAGTGTAGGTAGACATTTAGTACATTGGAGTCCTGCACAGAACAAAAGGTGGAGGAAGTGTGAATTCATTCTCTGCCTGACTTCCTGGAGCTGAACTGCTATGTTCTCCTGTACTTGATGCTGGTGGTTCTCATGCCTTTGGACTTGGACTGGAGTCCACATCGTTGACACTCTGACTTTCAGACTTTTGAACTTCAAAATGTGTCTCCTGGGTCGACGGCTTATACATGGCAAATTCTGAGACTTCTAAAACTCCAAAATCATCTAAACCAAAGTCTGACAACAACTATAATAGTAACAGCAATAATGATTCTGGATGGATTTTGAAGTGCATACTGGGAACAGCTCATGTAGCTGTGAAGGAACTCCACAGGCAATCTGGTGAAGGCTCAGAAAGGAAAGAGAAAAGCTGTACATAAGTCCCATCTTCTTAGAGGACACATAAATGATAAGGTATAGAAGTCCGGTAGAAATGTTGATATGAAGGATCATGCTGATGAGATCTAAGTCAGAAATGAGGAACATGTGACTGGACAATGAGAAAAAGATGATCCTTGTTCTCAAGTGTCAGAAAATTTAGCCAAGTTATACTCCTTTTCTAGTGTTTTGTGATGGGTAAAACTTGTAATTGATGAAATTGGATAGTTAGCTGAGGCTAATTCTTAGCCAAGTATTGAAGGAGCAGCTTGGTTGCTCTGCCTACTTTTAGTAAAATGGGAAAAGAGAAAAGTGAAATTTCTTTTTTTTTTTTAATTTGACAGGTAGAGATATAGACAGTGAGAGAGAGAGACAGAGAGAAAGGTCTTGCTTCTGTTGGTTCACTCCCCAGATGGTCGCTATGGCTGGTGCTGCGCCAATCCGAAGCCAGGAGCCAGGTGCTTCCTCCTGGTCTCCCATGCGGGTGCAGGGCACCTGGGACATCCTCCACTGCCTTCCTGGGCCACAGCAGAGAGCTGGACTGGAAGAGGAGCAGCCAGGACTAGAACCGGCACCCATATGGGATGCCGGCACTGCAGGTGGAGAACTAACCAAGTGAGCCACAGCGCCGGCCCCTTAAAGTGAAATTCTAATTAAATTTAAAAAAACTACAAGAAGTTAAAGATTTGGAAAACTCTCAGCCTATCAATAATGCAAAAAATAAGAAATCATGTTTGGAATAGGGTGTCAAAGGTATTACCTGGAAAACATTTGCTAAGGAAATTGTAATGGGGTGTGAATCACCGATTTACTTGGCCACCCTAGTAGGAAAACTTCCAGTTTTAAATAAAGGAGAAGAAGATGGAACAGAATGAAGGAGATATATCAGACTTCTTCAATTCTTTTGGACAGGGTGATTAAACTAGTTGGCTATTAATTTGTGCTATTTTCAAGAAAAGGGAAGAATGGTCCTGAAGATAATTCAGAGATCACGAGTCACTGCCTGTCAGTACAGACATTGAACAAGAGCCATGAGATAGGATCACTCACCAGAGCCATGGCATGAGTAAAGCCACCTCCAGAAACAACCTTGTGCTAGCTCTGGGGGTGATGTTCTGGTCTGGAGGGCAAAGAGGATTACCCAAGCAGATAAGATCCCATGGTATTGTAGTTGTAGGATTTGGACTTGCTTGGGCCCAGTCATCCTTTCCTTCTCTCCTATTTCTTCCTTTTAGAATGAGAATGGCTATCTTATGCTTATCCCGCCATTGTACTGGAAGCATCTAACTTGTTTAGTTTTGCAGTCTCACAGGTGTGAGATTAATTTTGCTGCCTGATGACTCATACCTCAAATCTCACCCATATCTGATTTAGATGATATTTACATGAGATTTTATACTTAAGACTTAAAGAGATGCTGCTGCAACAAGTTCATTCATATAGAATGAATATATTTTGCATGAGAGAAGGACCTGAATGGGGTGGAGGTAGAAGGGTGGAATTTTGTATGTATATACATGTCTGTGTCCTCCTAAAATTCATATATGAAAATCCTAACTTCCAATAACACGGTATTAGAAGGTGGAGCTACTGTAAAGAAATTAGATTTAGAGGAGACCATTAGGGTAGATGCTTGTTGATGGATTAGTGGTCATATAACAGGAAAGAAGAGACTAGAGCAAACTCTCTGTGTAGCATATTAAGATACTGCAAGAAGGTGGCCATTTGCAAACCAGGAAGAGGGACTTCACAAAGAACTGAATTGGCTGGCACCTTGACCTTGTGTACTTCCCAGCTTCCAGAACTATGAGAAATTGATTACTAGTGTTTAATCTGCCAGGTCTATGGTACTTTTGAATTAGAAGTTTGAATTCCTAAGACATGATGTAAAAATATATTTCCTACTTAGGATATTTCTCAAAAAGCTTGAAATCTATTGCTTTATGCTAATGGTTTATGTAAATATATATGTAATTAGTCATTTAAAAAGTTTGGATTCAGAAATAGAGTTTATGGGTATATATTAATGTCTGTAAGTTTCCATTCTGACAGTAGGGGTGACATTCTCCAGAGGAAATGGCTGTTAGACTTAGGTCAAGTAATTAAACATCCAAGCTTCCCATGGGTCTATATAAAATAGAGAATTTATCCTATTATATTATGCTCTCTTCTTAAAAACAAAACTCTGTTAAATTAACATGTAGTAATATTAACTAATTAAACCATTGTAAAATAATACACGATTAGTAAATATTTAAATAAATATACCAATGTAATTAGATATCCTCATTAAATTTCAATCATACTTTAGCGTAATCATTATTCCCCACCACCCCTCTACAGACAAACCTATGTGGAAGCTTTCAATCTGAACCATTTTCTTTCTCTTCTGGGTCTAAATATTATTTTTATATTTAGCTTTCTTCTTCTATCTCGTTTTTTCTCAAAAATCTGTTTTCTTGATCTATCTGGCCTTTTGCTACAATCAGAAGTAAGAAAGAAATTGGAATCCCACATGATGTTTTTTTTTTTTCTAATCAAGAGTAATTTCCTTCCATAAAACTATTTCTTTCCTCTCAGCCCCCTTTGAAGCCTGAAGCAAGTACAAAAGCTAATTTGAAATTAGCATACAATCGGGTTTCTTATTAGCCTCCATAGGCATTTTTGCAGATGTATAGCTTGGTATTGGTCACGGACCTCTGATAGAAAATTGCTTCTTTTTTTAAAGAGCCAGATCTCTTATTTCTTTAGAACATAGTAAAATTTTGTTCAAAGAACAATTTGGTGTTGAAGCAGAAATATGAATTGATAACTTCATAGTTAAAGCACTTAACAACCCTGCTTTCTACCCTACATGCCTTCCAAAGGAAATAATAAATGACTCAAAACACACCTTTCAGAATTAACGGTAAACTACTTCATGATAAATATGTGCTGATACAGATACAGTCAAACCATTCTGTTTTGACTGTTTATAGGGAAGGTATGTCAAAATCCTACTGGTGTATAGTAAATGTCAGTGAATTAAGTCATGTTTTTTTAGAAGATTTTTCTTGAATTATCTATAAACATGTTCTTAACAATGCCATTTGGATTTAAACAACTCAGTTACTAGTGTCCATATCAAGATATTTTACCCTGTAGTCTATTTACCATCTAAAATTTTATGTTAAATAAATGCACATTTATGGAAAGTGTGTAGTTTTTTAATGACTCTTTTTTAAAATGGGGTATAAAATATAATGAAGTGCATGAATTTTAAAAGTTGACTTTTGGGATTTCCAACAATTGGATATATTTGTTCAGCTACCTCTTAATACAGAAAATATTTCCATAGCCCAGAATTCTCTTCTGGTCTTTTCTAATCTATTTCCTATCTACTACCCAATACAACCACTTTCTGATTTTTATCAGTATAAATTGTTTTTATGTGTTCTTGAACTTCAACTTGATGGAATTGTGCAGTGTCTGGTTGTTAATGTTTTTGAAATTGATCATGTTATTGCATCTATCAGTAGTTAATTCCTCTTTATTGTTGATCAGTATTCTCTCTATGAATATACCTCAATTTGACTATCTTTAAACCATGACCAGCCTTGAACCCTTGGCTTCTTCGGGCTATTATGAATAAAATTGACATGGTGATCCCTATGCATACTTTCTTGTGGACATTTCTTTTAATTTTGAAGAAATAAATACCTAGGACTGGAATGCTGGGTCATCAGATAGTCATTTTCATTAAAACAGGTCTGCAGTTTAATAAACTCTCAAGGGGTCTTTACACCCCAAAATTTCAAGAAACATTGCTTTTAGGGCAACTACAGTTGTTTCTGTTTATTTTAGAGTCTTTTCTCCTTCTCTTCATGCCTCAATCACAGCTTTTTTAATATGAGTGCAAGATTCTGCCTTATGTCTATAATGCATCAGGCTGTCAGGACAAGTTGAATTATTCTAAGATGATTATTATAGATTCATGGATAATAGATTAATCATAATAACTGAATTCAACTGGAATATAAAATTCATCAGGGCATATTGTTTTGTTCACTACTGTAACACAATTACCTAAGATGCTAGCTGTTCAGAATATGTGTTCAATAAATATGTGCTAAACATAAAAATGAATAAAGAATTTGTAGGGGCCGGTGCTGTGGGGCAGTAAGTTAATCCTGTGCCTGTGGCACCGCATCCCATATGGACACCTGTTCTAGTCCCGGCTGCTCCTCCTCGGATCCAGCTCTCTGCTATGGCCTGGGAAAGCAGTGGAAGATGGCCCAAGTGCTAAAGGCCTCTGCACCCACATGGGAGACCCGGAAGAGGCTCCGGGCTCCTGGCTCCTGGCTTCAGATTAGCATAGCTGTGGCTGTTGTGGCTTTTTAAGGAGTGAAGCAGGAGAGTGGAAGACCTTTCTCTCTGTCTCTCTGTCTCACTGTCTGTAACTCTACCTCTCAAATAAATAAATAAAAAAGAGAATTTGTAATACACTAGGAAGCATTTGAATCACCTTATATATAATATTTCACTTAATTCTTACAGTAAATGTTGAGTTAATTTATTTTATTTCTCTACCTTTAAAATGAAGAATTTGGCACAGAGATTGAGTAGTAAACTCGTTGTCACATAGTAAAGAGATCAGGATTTGAATACAGATAGTGTTGTCCAAAAACCAAAGCTGTTAACCTGGATTTTAAGAAAGACTGCATTGCTTCTGTGTCTCTGGCTTTTAAGTTTTGTTTCAAGAAGCCCAAACACCTTCTTTTTAAAAATTAAATCTCTTCTAAAGGAAAAATCCTGGGAAAGAAATTCCAGGAAGTAATTTAGGAACATAATTCTGTCATTTTCTTTCATATAATTGAATGGATTTTCCTTCAAATTACTCTTTCATTCATTATCATAATGGAAGTTGGAGTTCCATTTCTCTTGCATTATAATAAAAAAGATGGAATTCTATGCACGCAATCCTTGAATACATTTGTTTTACTTTGCTTTGTTTCACACTCTCTTGCATCAGGTAAAGTTGAAGGATTTGGTGTTTCCTTTGTTGGTTGGAAAGAATCTTGAATCATTTCAAATGCACGATTGCTATTTTGAAGGCCGCCCTGTATCTCCCTTCATGGTGTCACATAGGGTATTTAGGACACAGGATGGTATCATTATCATAATGCTTAGCTTTTCCTCATTTGCCAGATTTTAGTGATTTGAGCTTCCATTCTACTTGGTTTTGTCCTGGCCTCTCTTGGGGTCCCATCTATCTACTGGAGATCTGAGCATGGGCTTGCGGGTTCCCCTGAACTGGCTTTGTCAACAGAGCTTGCGATTGTTTAACATTTACAAGCACCATCCCTCACTATCTCTGTATACCTTTGTCTCAGAGAGGAAATAAGCCTCTGTTTATCTTGAGAGAAACATAAGAAAGAGAGGATTCTGGTTAATATTTGTCTGTAGGTATCCAAATGTTGGTCAGATAGGTCACAAAATAGCACTTGGAGATGAAATCGTTCCTCAACTCTTCTGTTCATAGGGAACCCTCTTTCTATGCTCTCATGACCTCAGATCTTCTCACTGTACCAAGTAATGCGTGACAGCCTTCTGTGTGTATTTCAGCTCCAGTTCTTCCTACAATGAACCTGACACAAACAAGCTATGGTGGCTGGAAAATGCTGGCCAGAAATGGGTTCATGAACCTCTATGTGATAATCAGACAGGCCTTTACCACCAATATAGAAAATCCCAAGTTAGGATTTTATGTAAGTTTACATCTTTTTGGCAGCATATTTTAACCATATATAAAAGGATCTGTATCAGGAAAAAGTTATCAGTTCTCACATTTTTAGCTCAAAGATAGATTTGAGATTCTGTGAAATTATATCCAGTTTCTTTCTGAGGATGGCAAAGCTAAACAGCCCACAAATAATGTATTTTCTTAAATGGCAATTAAAGCACATCTTTCTTCAGCAACAGTCTCAAGTAAAAGTCCTTTGAGTACAATACATAGTTTGTTTTGTTCTTTTAATTAGCCATTCGCTTTATCCTATTGCATTGTCCAGAAAATAAAATCAGGGCTCTTCGTTTTCCTTGATACTCTGGAGCACCAAACAGAATCACAATTCTTCACCTGTGATTCTCTGTGATTCTAATGAGCACAGATGCGTGTTGGCATTCCACGTTCCCGCTGCTGCTTCATCAAGGCCAGGCTTCTTCGCTGCCATCTCGTACCACATGCACGGCACAGTCGTCTCTGAACAACCGTGTTTGCAGCCGTCTTTCCAGCAGAAGACTCTCCAATCTTGTGATTTTCAAATGCCTTACTAAATTTAGGCTTTGCTGGCACTTCTCTGATTTTTTAGGATTGAAACCATTTCAAATGAAGTTTTGAAGCAAATGATGACAGTGTGTTTTTATGCTTATATAATCCATCTCGGTTATTTCAGACTGCAAGTGGAATCCTAGCCCTGTATCAAATAACAAACAAGCTGTTCTATTAATCAGAGAGCTGCTTCCAGGTACTCAGTATTGTTTCGGTACCAAATAGGTAAACTGAAGAGCAAGAAGTTAATGTGGCTGTTTGAAGTTAAAGGCCTAGAGGTGCTGCTTTTACATTTAATACACCGAATTTCTGTGCAGTGAAATGAGGGGACTTGATGAGAGATTATTGTCAGGTTTAGCCTGGGGATAAAGATGTGACCAAGTGTTCTCTTCTAAGGGGACTGTCCCCTTAGGGGGAGTACTGTGGCCAAGAACAGTGACAACCAGAGGCAGAGGTCTGAGCTGGGATATTTAAGACCCTGGTAGACTGATACAGCAAAACAAAAAGAATAACTCACCAGGTATTTCTCCCCTGCACAATCTTTCAAGTACTTTAAAACACCACTAACAAAACCCAAACTTTGTCTACTGCATAATTTAACTTTGCATGTGGGATAGTTATAGACTTCATGTCTGGCATAATTTAAATTTGTGGAATATGAGGTGATACTTTGAGTAGAGTTGTATAAAGTTCAAATCAAACTGAGCAGAGGTTCAGTATAAATGTTTCTACAGCAATTTCAAGGCAAGCAGTTTTTCACATAATTTTCTTGTGTATCTTTCCCATAAGACATTGCAGTAGATCTAAATTATTATTTCTAATTTATATCTGAGAATTCTGAGGTTACCTCACCCAGAATGTAGCCAACAGAGGTGACATCAAGGTCTCTGGTTGACCCTTGGTTCTCATGGGGAGATCATGTACTAAGCCTCTTAGTCATATTTTCCATTTTTTTATTTTTCAGCTTCCTACATTCTTTTCTTTTCAAAAAAATTTCCGCCTCTTTTTACATTGATTTAATACTTTAGACCTTGTTCCTACAGAGTTTGTGCATATATAGGAATAGGAAAGTACTTTAAAAGTCCATGGATAATGGAATCAAATATGTTTATTTTGGTGCAAAAAACTGTTTGAAATCTGTACATAATTATTTCATAATACACATTTCTGTGAACTTTTTGAAGACACTTCAGCTGTGTTGGTGGTGGTTGAGGGTATGACACAGTCTTTGTTTTATGTGTTTGTAATGTGGGCATTTTAGAGAATAGATACAATATGACATGCTACTTTAGCTTTTTATGTAAAGATGACGAATTGGAGCATATGTGGCTTTCATGATTACCTATTCTCATTCCATTGTAATTTTGAAAAAATCACCAACAACCACTTTCTACCATCTTCAGTATTTTCTCATGTATTGAGTGAATGTAAGTTTCCTAAAGTCAAACAACATGCAATCTAATTGGAGAGCTACCTTTCTTCTGCAGCAGATAATAGAGTTGCATATATTGCATTATTCTGTTTCATTATATATTCTGGATTATTAGTTTCAGAGACATGGGAATACTCCAAATAGATTGCACACTCTTTGGCTTCAGGAAACTTTCACTCAAATTAAGGTCTTGTCTTTTTATGACCTGAACAAGAAGTGAACAGGACTCTAGGACTAGACTTGTCTTGGGCTTAACAGGTACTGGGGACCCACCTATAGTAGGGACAGGTTGAGGGGTAGAGCTGGTGTTTGGCTTTGTCAGTTGGACAACATGAAGCACCAAAGGGTAAGCTAGACTCTCAGCATGTCCTGAGTCTATCAGGTTGGTTACCAGGCAGGGATTTCCTGTTGGGTACGAAGTGACAAAGGTTTCAAATATCTGAATTAGTGCTAAGAAGGTAGGCTCTGGAGACATTTTACATTTCCTTGGTCCTTTCCTAGACCATTTAATGACTAGTTATGTGACCTGGGTTAAGTTAATTCTTCTTTGGGGCTTTGATTTTCCTTGTAGTAAGCTTCATTGGATTGCTGTGCAGCTTAAAGCATGTGGGTAAGACATGGGAAGTGCTTGAAACACTGCCTACAGAAAGGTGACCACTCAGCAGATACTATATATGGTTAATATTGTTTTTATATTTAATCTGGGGAGGCATAACTGACAAAAACAGCAAAGAAATCAAGAAAGAGAAGTAATACCTGTGGCAGATGGCTTCCAGGCAAACTTGGATGCTAGGACTGGGATTATTTGAAGTCAAGACCGGCATACATTTTTCTCCCATTGACCCAACATTAGGGGACAAAAATAAATTGAAAATGTACTGATAGCCGGCGTGAACCTTGAGGATGACATTAACCAAACTTAGGGAGAAGTGTAGAAATCTAAAAGGTTGTGCTGATTTGGCATCCTGGACCTGAGAGGAAGATTTGCTCTGTACCAAGACACAGGAGGAACAGAGTAGTTTGTATCTGTCCAATACCCACCAACCTCTGATCTCAGCTCCAGACTGACCTAAGAATTGGGGTAGGATAAAGCTGGGAGGCCTTGCTGGAGGGGTGTGAAGGGAAATAAATCTGGGGAAGAGAAGATGCATTGAGTCAAATACTCAATTCTTTTCCACAGATACTAATTGCTGTAAATGCTCACAGGGGGAAGAATAAATCAGTAAAGACTGGAATAGTCAACTGTAAATATGGTGGGCCAAGCTGAGCCTTATTGATACAAGAGGTTTGTGGGATGAATAAGCAGAGGAAAATTAAGCACTACCTTAATCTGTTTTGTGCTGCTATCACCGAATACACAAACTGGGTAATTTATAAATAATAGAAATTTAGTTCTGACAGTTCTAGAGACTGATGAATCTGAAATCAAGGCTCCAGCAGGTTTGGTGTCTACTAAGGGCCTTCACTCCCAAGATGATTATTTCTTTTGTTTTATTATTTCTCTTTAAATTTTAGACCAGAGAGAGGGAGAGGCAGAGAGGCAGAGAGAAGGAAAGAGAGATCTTCCATCTATTGGTTCACTCCCCAAATGGTCACAATAGTCGGGACTGGGCCAGACTGAAGGCAGGAGCCAGGAACTTCTTCTGGGTCTCCCATGCAGGTGCAAGGGCCCACATGCTTGGGCTGTCCTCCACTGCTTTCCCAGGTGCGTTAGCAGGGAGCTGGATTGGAATTGGAGCAGCTGGGACTTGAACCGGTGCCCATATGTGATACCGACACTGCAGGTGGCAACTTTACCTGCTATGCTGCAGCTCTGGCCCCTAAGATGATTCTTTAAATACTGCATCCTTCAGAGGAAAGAGACACTGTTCCTCACATGCTGATTTGGGAGCTTGGGTCCAAAAGCAGAAAGATGAAGAGTGAAAGAGGGAGCTCATCCATTCTCACAGGGCCTTTTCACAGTGGCACTAATCCATTTATGTGGTCTCCACCTTCATAGCCTAAAGAAGTTCCATTGGACCCCATACCTCAGCATTGTTGCATTGATGATTATGTTTCAGCATGAGTTTTGGAGGAAACAAAGTGATTCAAACCAGCAGACCCATAACAGAAACAATAAAAAATCTCCAGGAATGGCACTTGCCAAATAAGATAATGTTCAAAGGAAAGTTTCAGAGATAGCAAGATAATTAAAAAAAAAAATCATTTTCCACACACCTGCTAAGGGCCAACATGACGTGTATGATGTAACTTATTTATTAACACACTCTTGTGTTTAGATGTCAGTGTAACTATTTTCCTGAGAAGGAAACTGAGGCTTAGGTAAGCAATTTATCTGAGGCCATTGGTAAGAGAGTAAGAGAGATTTCAGACCCAGATGTACCTTATTCTGAAGTATGCACTTTTTCTCTGTACCATCCCATTGCACACAGTAATATAAAGGAGGCGGAGAGATGTTATAATAATTCAGGCAATTGGGAATGTAAATCCAGACAAAAGGAGTAGCATTGGACAAACAAAACTTTCATTCTTTTTTTCTGAGCATAGTTTATGGTTTTCTTGTAAATAATCCATTGTCTTTACTCTGGATGGTCTTGTAGCTGTCTGTTTCTAACTATCTTTACTGTTCCAGTGCTTGTTATATTTGCATTCTAGTGCTTGTTATCATCAAAAGATAGTTCTTAAGTGCGATGAATACCCCTTATGTAGGGCGAGAAGTGAACATTTTGGAAGCAGATCAAAGATTCACCAGTTTCACTACTTAGCACTGTGATTTTGGCCCAAGTGTATCCTTTTTCTAGAATCTGTTTCTCCAGCTATAACAGGCACAAGATAAGAGGCCAACAAGTGGATTGTGGAGATTAATCATGCGGGATGTTATATGCCAGGCTCATATGAAGGAATCATGTTTAGCTCTCTCTCCTTTACTTTTCTTATTCTTTGCATTGAGCTATTAAACATTTGGAGGAGTATCTCAATGAAGAATGAAAGTACATGAAGAAAAAATAATAAAAGTTTGATGCATTAATAAAATGCAAGTAAATAATGGGAATAGTTTGATTGATGTTCATTCTGCAAATCATGGTTAATGATGCTTTGTCCCAAAAGCTATATGTGATTAGCCTTTATCCAACACTTCAGTTCATAACCAGTACATTCATTAAACTGAAATAGGCAAATGAATTGCACTCAAAAGTCAATAGACTGAGTAAAATCACTTCTTAAGGGACATTTTCTATTTGTTATTGGCCCATTTGGACCTCAAGGATAAAGGATAGTACTTATCAACTCATTTATACACTAACAAGATAGATAATATAATGGATGGGAGAAGCAAGATGAAAAATTATTTCAATAAGCTTAAACAATGAACCAAAACTAACAAGATACAATTTAACAGGAATCAAAGTCAAGTCCTGCATTTAGGTTCATTCTATTAAATCCATATTGTAGGGGAGAAGAAACAGGTATAGAAAAAATCATAAGAAATCCATGAATTCTTGGTATTTTCATTGATCAAAACTAAATGAGCTTACAATGTAACATGATTTTGAAAAATAGATTGTGAAGTAGAGAGCTAAATATGAATTTGAGGGAGAATATAAAAATGCTTACAGTATTTTTATATGCATATTCATATAATATCATCCAGTTGAGTACCTATATCAGTCAATTATGTTCCTTTTAATGATTATCAATGTCCTCAAAACTTTTGAGCTGATAGATGTGCTGTCTATCTGTTCCTGGGCCCATTTACACTATTTATCCATTTTCTGTGTTTTGGTTGAATGCTTTTCTTCAGCTGCCCACTGTAGGCACAGAATTCTGAGCTGTATATTGCAGAGATGGCCTTTTGTGGCTTTATGTATACATTTACGTGTGTGTGTGTGTGTGTGTGTGTGTGTATATATATATATATATATATATATGGGAGAGAGAAATGGTGTATAGGTCCGAAGTATGGAGAAAACATTTCTATCTGAAATTCTCCTCAACTCATGACTCAGACATCTTTCTACTCACCCAAGTGTTTGGAATTCTGTAGTTGTTCTTGGTGACTCTCAGGTGCCTGGCATTTTGAATCTGGAGAGAGAAGCTGTGGAGGTTCGATGCTTCTATGGTCACTGAATGTTCTCTTGGTCAGAGAAGCATTGTTAAGCCGTGTGTTAAAACAGCAAATACAATGATCATCACTACCTCTTTTGGTGCTCCATGTGAGCCATCTTTATCCTTCTCCAGTGACATGCTGCCATCTAGAGTTTTGTGACTAACCAAGGACCTTCTAGTTGGCAGTAGCCATCTACCCCCATTGCCACAGCTCATGGACCTGTGGCTTCCAAAGTCAAACATGGATATACACATATAAAACCTTGCAACCTGACTTCTGACGTTTTTTCAATATTCAGTAGCTAAGTATTGGGATTTGATGAAATTCACTGAGTCTTTTCTTCTCTTGGCTATCTTGCAGGATGCCCCATCTTGTAATTGGGGAAGTCTTGGTGCTTCAGCATTTTCCTTCTACTCTGATGAGACTAATTTAATTTTTTTAGAATGCTGATATTGATATAGGAGTAATTCACAGTGGCGTTTTCCTATTGGACTTCATATGCGTGTATAGGGATAAAGGGAAGGGCAGTGCCAGATGCCATGTATGGCACCAGTGCAATCCAGTTCTGTAGATTTGCTTCCAATATCAGAATATCTGTCATATTTTTACAATCATGCATTTTTACAGTGAAATGGGTGGTGATGGTGGTGGACTGTGTATATGTATGTGTGTATAATCTCCACACTCTACAACTAAAATAATCTCCAGCTACTGTCACAAGTCTCCTAGTGGTTAAAACAGATGTCCTTAGTGACAATTGGTCAGGGCCATTTTTCTGTGTTTTATCAGATAATAGATGTCTGTTGTGCATAAGGAATCCTAAAATATCATGCGAAATAGACATAGACTACATCAGCAGATATATTTGTGTATTAATATTTTGTTGAACTCACTCTTGCTAATGCACAGGTGCATGATTTCTTTTTAGGGGATAATGAAAAGGAGGCCATCAAGATGATGGAGTGGGATGAAGTCCAAGCCCTCTGAGGAATATTTGGATGAACTGTGGACATTTTCCTTGTAGAAGTGAAAACAAAGTGGACGTGATGATTATTTTTAAATACATGAAGAGATAATGTGCAGAGTGGATTTGTGTTTAATTTTGAAGGGCAGAATTCCCACCCACAGAACTCCCAGTGAGGCAGCAGAACAAGTTTGTCATAGCTAAAGATCTTAATGTAGTGAATTCTCAATTCTGACAGAAATTTGATACAGTGAGCGACTAGGTGTTTTGTGGAGTTTTGCTTCAACTGAAGGGCTCTATGATACCATACGATGCCATGTGTGACTTGGTCTAGAACTGGGAATCTTCCTTACAATCACTCTCACTCCATCTTAGAAGGTTTCTCTTCCCTCAACTATTTCTGGCATCTGTCTTCAACTCTTGGGTATCCACGCTGTGAATAATTTAAAAAAGCAACCTGAATGACCAGTATCACACCCCATAGATCCATGTCTCAACCAGCTGTATCTTCATTTTGAAAAGACGCAGCATCATTGTCAGCAACCACTTTATGGCCACCTTTTTCCTGGATGAGCAATATTGAATATGGGAAAGAAGTCATTAAAACTTGGAAATAAAACTAAAGTTGTCTTTATTTATTGGTTCATGGATATAGATATGTGTAAATTTGCTATTATAACCAGTTAACTAGAAACACTCATCATTTGTAAACATTTTATTATTTTAGTCACTTTGATTCACAATTACATGAAATCAAAGTTGCCAGAGTAAGTAAAGTATGGGAGCCATTCTTGACTCTAAGTGCTTGGTAATGGAATAGGATATCATGAGAATACATTTCTTATCATGAATTTGAGTGATATTTTATTCTTGACCAGGAGTTGATCAATAAGAACATAGTCTGAATCTGTCAAGATACCATTTCTTTTAGACTTACAAAGTGAACTTATCTGAAAGCATTTGGCCTAGCCAAATAACCAAGCTACACACTGCAGTGACTGCATTTGGTGACCTGACTCCAGCTACCTGCTAGTGCTGATCTTGCTCCACCCCCCATGTGGGGGAACCTAGTCTGAGCTCCTAGCTCCTAGCATTAGCCTGGCGAACCCTGGGCTGTTGCAGGCATTTGTGCAGTGAACCTGTAGGTGGGAGCTCTTTCTCTCTGCCTCTCAAATAAATGAAAAATAATTATTTAATGCACTTATGAATCCGCAAGTGCCTATGACAGAGGAGGGTGCCTAGGTTTCCATTTTTATTCAAACAAAATTTAATTTAGGAGGACAAGACAAAATTCAATATTGGTGAATATTAATGTTAATGACGAATAAGAAATCTAGAGGAGACAAAGTTGAAAACTGACTCACTAATTTTTGGAAACATGAATTAGAATATTCTAACATAATGGCACATGGATGTTTTTCTACCCCAACACTGAAAGCATAAAATATATGCAGCTGTTGAAAAATCTCCCAAATGTAGGAAAATAACTGACAGTTTGTTGACAATAAATTTTGTTAAATAGTGAATAAATAAACCCAATATATTTCAGATGAGTTTCAAATACTTCTTAATAAATTTTCATCATCCTTAAAATTTTTTTAAAGATTTATTTATTTATTTGGAAGTCAAGAGTTACACAGAGAGAGGAGACACACAGAGAGAAAGAGAGAGGTCTTCTATCCTCTGGTTCACTCCCAGATGGCAGCAACAGCTGGAGCTGCGCCGATCTGAAGCCAGGAGCCAGGAGCTTCTTCCGGGTCTCCCATGCCAGTGCAGGGGCCCAAGGACTTGGGCCATCTTCTACTGCTTTCCCAGGCCATAGCAGATTGCTGGATTGGAAGTGGAACAGCCGGGTCTTGAACTGGTGCCCATATGGGGTGCCGGCGCTTCAGGCCAGGGTGTTAACTCGCTGCACCACAGCGCTGGCCCCATCATCCTTAAAATTTTTTAGAGTGATTATTTTTTTTTTTTACATGGGAAGTAGAAATCAGATTTTTATGACCGTAGATTTTTATGACAAAAGAAAATATGCAAGTCATCATAGTAGTTAGATTCATTAATTATACTTAAAGAGTTGGGAGATAAACTTCATGGATCACTACGTCACAGTCCAGAGAATTGCAACTATCCATTGTTTTTAGTGTTAGACTTTATATAGATAAGTGTAATATAACCCTGCATTATTTATACTACTACATACAATATGAGAATTATGGTATTCTGTTTTTTGTAGCCTTTGATTTTTGCTATGGAAAGAACTTACATGAATATTACACACTGTGGTATTCAATATTCCATATACAATGCCTACATATTTATATTTAATTTCAATGGAAATATGAAATAAATAGGTGGTTTGCCAATACAGTTATTGTTGAAAATAAATAGAATACTTTTTGTACTCTGTAATTAGAAATCCTGGAAATCCATTAAGTAATAAATTTTAATTTTAATTCAATCCTAGTCCGGCCTCCGTAAAGTCTGGGTTGAGTAGGGTAAGATAGTGCAACTCTCCGAATTTGCAACTGGCAAAGTTCCCTGACCAAATACAAAAAATACAGACAGTTTGAGCAAATAAACATGCAGAATTCTAGAAAATCAGAGTTATAGTTATTAGGCCACGTGGACATATTATCTAGTTTCAGAAATAATTCAGGCAAACAATGACACGAGCTTAGATGTGGAGTTGACTACAGTCTAAAAAGCTTTTCTGAAGTCAAAGCCTAATTTGACATTTTTTAAAAAAATATTTATTTGAAAGGTAGTTATATACACGCACACACACACACACACAGAGAGAGAGAGAAAGAGAGAGAGAGAGAGAGAGAGAGATCTTCCATCAACTGGTTCACTCCGCAAATGAGATCAATGGCTGGGCTACAGCAGGCTGAAGTCAGGAATTCCATCTGAGTTTTCTATGCCTGTGGCAGGGGCCCAAACATTTGGGTCATCTTCCTCTGTGTTCCCAGGCACATTAGCAGGGAGCTGGATGGGAGGTAGAGCAATAGGGAGCCAAACGTTTGCTTATAAGGGATGCCAGCATCACAGATGGTGGCTAACTCTGCAGCACCACAAGGCTTGCCCCTCATTTGGCAGCTGATAACAGGAAACATTTCAATAATAAGGTTTAAATACAGGATATAGTATTTTAGACACACAGACACACACACAGACACACACATACACACAACCATTTATAATCATGCTGAGATTGGAGACATTATCAAATCCTTATTTCCTGGTAATTTTATTTACCACTCTTGGGTACTCAGGGGCACTGCTGAGAAAATATCTTGGTAGTAGTTAATTTTGATGAATGGATTGTGTACTACAGACAAGAAAACTCCTATCTTTGGCATTTCCATCTTGAAGTACAAACAAATGTACTTCTTTCCCCCAACAATCCACATCCTTTGCTGCTATTCTCTAGAGCTTTACATTTAGAATGCTTTGGAGCACAGTTTAATTTAAAAACATCTACATCATTGGAAGCGAAATGATACATACAGGTTTTTAAGACACAGTCAAGGAAGTAGGAGAGGAAAAGAGCAAGAGTGAAAAGGAGAATTTAGCAGCAGTGTAATTGTTTTCTCTTGTGTATTCCCTCCAGGGTATTGGGGGAGGGTTGAGGGAAAGAGTGCAATTACATTAACATTATGGACTGGAAACTCGGCCACATGTCCATTGAGAGAAAAATGCTTTACAAATATTTTTCAAATGATTTAGAGTTGGCTAAATCCAATGCATGTTTTTACCATGAATTTTCCATTGAAAAGTTTTAAAAAATCATTGATTTTAAGAAAGCAAATGTAATCCATATGTTCCTGCTTCATTCACACTTATCATATTTTGCTTGAGTAAGTTGGTGTCCAAAAACTTTTAGTTCTTTTCAACCAGGAAGTCACATTTTTACAACACCAAGAAGGACCTTGGACCTGGAAAGTTTCAAATTTCAGTTTAAACTCAGAACCCAAGGAATTTGAGTGGGTTCTAAACTTGGCAAAATGCCTTCACCCTAGTTAACATACTGATGGAATTATACATATTCTTGTGCATATAGGTTAAAAGTAGAACTGTTAATTGTTTTGATATTGATGCTAGATATGTTCATTTTGACTTCCTGGTTTGTGTGCCATAAGGAAACAGTTGGCCAGTTGTTTTATTATTTAAAACTTTTATATATTGACCCATATCCTTAAATATACAATAAGTGTTATCAAATATGTAACAAAGCTGGTGTATGGAAAATGTATAATTTCCCCTAAGGGTTATTTGCTAATATGGAACACAGGCCTCTAAAATGTGATGAAAGGAAGGACTGTGGAACAATGGGTCATGATGGCTAATTTTATAGGGAACACATGCATACAATATAATTTAAAACACATGCTACAGCAGTTATAGTAAAAGGCTCAGAGAATTAGAAAGGAATTCTGCTTCATAAAAAAAGAAAACAGTTCCCTCTTTCTCCTGCATTTCTCTGCTAGGAGAAAGATCCCATTCACCAATGCTTTTAACAGTTTCAAGGCCCACCCACAAGCCTCACATGGGCTTGAATCTGCTCCTCCAGGTATGGCCCATCCTCTGTGGTTCACAATTCTGAGCTTTGAGACGAAATTAAACAGTCCTGCGTGCCTCTGTCATCCTTTAACTGTTTTTCAGGACTAAAACTGTGTGTTATTGATTACTCTCTTAAACACAGGGCTGTAATCTATTAGCCTAGGAATTTTAAGGTAGAAGAAGAGATCATTCTGCCCATTCCTGTTTCCAGCAGAGGCTTGGACTTTAGGAGAAATCCCAAAGGAAGTCAGGAGAAAGCCCAAAGGAAGTCCCTCAGTTAAATGCACTAATTTGAAGAGCTCCATGAGTGGTAAGATGATAAACTTCTAAGTAATTCGTTACTGTAATTTTATCAAAGGTTCTTTTTTTCATGGCAGAAAGAAAAACACAGAAAAAGAAGACCCCTGTCTGTGATGGTTGATTTTATGCATCGACTTGACTGGGACATAGGATGCCCAGCTGTTTGGGTGTGTGCGTGAGGCTGTTTTCTGGATGAGATTAGCGTTGGACTGTATAGACTCAGCAAATCAGACTGGTCTCCCCAGGGCGGAGGGGTTGCGTCCCCTCTGATGGAAGCCTGGAAGCCTAAATAGCACATAAAGCTGGGCAAGGAAGGATTTGCGCTTTCTGCAATGCTTCTGTGGAGCAGAAGCCTTGATTGCTTTATGCATTAGGACTGCCATGTACTGCGTGGGCTCTCCTGGTTCTCAGTCTCCAGACTCAGCTTGGACTACACTGCTGTTTCTAGGTCCCAGTTTGTAGACAGCAGATCAGGGGATTTCTCAACCTCCAGGGCTGTGGAAAGCTAATTCCTTACAACTCCTCTCTCTGTCTCTCTGTCGGTGGGCAGATAGATGGCTTTGTAGACAGCAATACTCTTGGATCTGTTTTACTATAATACACCCTTCCTATGATTTAAGCCTATTTCATTTCCCCGTATTCAATCACTTATGAAGGTAAAGAGCAGTTTGCTGGTAATCTCATCATACCTGGTCATATTCTTGAAATCAAATATTGACAAATCATAAAATTACAATAATTTTTAAAAGTTTATTTGACTTTATTCTTATATAAAATTTAGGAAAATAGTTCATATGACAAATATTTTCCCTAGACTGTCTTCTGTAGATAATCCATCCCATTTTATTTTTCTTTTCACTTATTTAGTTTATAAGAATTCAAAAGTACGGAATTGTGTACATTGTTTTTAAACCATAAGCCTCCAAAATAGCAAATCATTAAAATAAGGTTTGATTGATATTATTTCAAATGCAATTAAGACAATGTGATCTGTTTTGGGTTATAATTAGTCATATTATGCCGATATATGTCTGTCCAACTGAGCTGGTTTCCCCCCACTTTTTAAAATTTATTTATTTATTTGAGAAGTAGAGTTATAGACAGTGAGAGGGAGAGACAGAGAGAAAGGTCTTTCTTCTGTTGGTTCACTCCCCAAATGGCTGCAATGACCGGAGCTGTGCAGATCTGAAGCCAGGAGCCAGGTGCTTCTTCCCGGTCTCCCATGTGGGTGCCGGGCCCCAAGGACTTGGGCCATCTTCTTTTATTTATTTATTTATTTTTGACAGGCAGAGTGGACAGTGAGAGAGAGAGACAGAGAGAAAGGTCTTCCTTTTGCCGTTGGTTCACCCTCCAATGGCCGCCGCGGCTGGCGCGCTGCAGCCGGCGCACCACGCTGATCCGATGGCAGGAGCCAGGTGCTTCTCCTGGTCTCCCATGGGGTGCAGGGCCCAAGGACTTGGGCCATCCTCCACTGCACTCCCTGGCCATAGCAGAGAGCTGGCCTGGAAGAGGGGCAACCAGGACAGGATCGGTGCCCCAACCGGGACTAGAACCCGGTGTGCCGGCGCCGCAAGGCGGAGGATTAGCCTAGTGAGCCGTGGCGCCGGCCCATCTTCTAATGCTTTCCCAGGCCATAGCAGAGAGCTGGACTGGAAGAGGAGCAGCCAGGACCAGAAATGGCACCCATATGACCTGTTGCACCACAGGTCCCCTCAATTTTCATTCTCATCTACCTTGTCTATGTTGTGGGTAGCTCTCTGGCCAACCTGTCACCATGAGACTGCCCCACTCCCATGTCCTTATTGTATCTTCATAGTGTGGATCTCATGATTACATGCTGCTTTCCAGTAATGTTCCTGAAGTTTCATGGCTTTAACTCTGACCAAATGTTTTTTCTTGTAGACATGAGAGATACTGAGTTTCCCTGTTATGTTTATCAACGCTGTAACTTCACAGACATTTAGAAGTATTGTTTTAGGGGCCGGCACTGTGGTGCAGTGAGTTAAAGGCCCAGTCTGCAGTGCCAGCAACCCATATGGGCTCTGGTTTGGGTCCTGGCTGCTCCATTTCCCATCCAGCTCTCTGCTTTGGCCTGGGAAGGCAGTAGAGGATGGCCCAAGTCATTGGGCCCCTGCACCCCCGTGGGAGACGGGAAGGAGACTCCTGTCTCCTGGTTTCAGATCAGCCCAGCTCTGGCCATTGCGGCCATCTGGGGAATGAACCAGCAGATTGAAGAATCTCTCTCTCTCTCTCTCTGCCTCTGCCTCTCTGTGGCTCCACCTTTCAAATAAATAGATAAATCTTCAAAAAAAGTATTTAAAATTTTTTTATTGGGGCTGGTGTGACATAGCAGGAAAAGCTGACACTTGCCATGCTAGCATCCTATAAGGGTGCCAGTTTGTGTCCTGTCTGTTCCACTTCCTATCCAGCTCTCTACTAATGGTCTGGGAAAAGCAGCAGAAGATGGTCCAAGTGCTTGGTCCCTTGCCACCTATGTTGGAGAGCCAGGTGAACCTTCTGGCTCTTGGCTTCTGCTTGGTCCAGCCTCGGCTGCTGCTGAGTACACTATCAGCAGCACTTCGTGAGTGTATTAAAATATGTTCTATTTTGGCCGGCACCGTGGCTTAACAAGCTAATCCTCTGTCTTGCGGCGCCGGCACACCGGGTTCTAGTCCCGGTTGGGGCGCCGGATTCTATCCTGGTTGCCCCTCTTCCAGGCCAGCTCTCTGCTATGGCCCGGGAGTGCAGTGGAGGATGGCCCAAGTCCTTGGGCCCTGCACCCGCATGGGAGACCAGGAGAAGCACCTGGCTCCTGGCTTCGGATCAGCGCGGTGCGCTGGCCGCAGCGGCCATTGGAGGGTGAACCAACAGCAAAAGGAAGACCTTTCTCTCTGTCTCTCTCTCTCACTATCCACTCTGCCTGTCCCCCCCCCCCCCAAAAAAAAATGTTCTATTAAAAAGTGAAACTTTTATTTTTTTAAGAAAGTTTTATTTATGTATATTTAAAAGGCAGAGTGACAGAGAGAAAGAGAAAGCTAGCTTCTGTTCATGGGGTTACTCTCCAAATGCCCGCAGTAGCCTGGATTGGGCCAGGCTGAAGCCAGGAGCCTGAAACTCAACCCAGATCTCTCGCAGGAGTGGCAGAGACCCAGGGACTTGAGTCAACACGTGCTGCTTCCCAGTGCACTTGTAGCAAGCTGGAGGTGGAGGTGGAACTGGAGCTCGATCCCAGGCACTCCAGTGATGGGGTATGGGTGTCCTGAGTGGCATCTTAAAGACTGAGTTAACCCCCTGTATATTGTGTTTGTTTTCACTGAATGGTTGATCCATGTTCTTTAAGTTTTTTCCTACTTATGTCTTTATATTCTTATCTATTTGCTGAATCTGTTATCTGTCTATCATCTATCTATCTCTATCCATATATGAACTCCTTCAATTATTTTTATTGGCATTTTTATTATTTTGAGAAATTGCAGTACTTAAGTTTTAGGCTGTGAATTTCATAATTTTCCTTATTTGTGAGTGCTCCCATTTGTTTCATGTGTGAAAATCCCTGTCTTTGGAATCCTTTATTTCAGTGGAATACTTGTTATACCTGTCACTGTTTCTCTCATCCCTGTTCCCTAACTCTTCTAACACCAAGGACTTTGGTTTGCTTACCTTTATGTTCCCAAAACTTGTTGGACTAGTAGGATGCCTAGAAAAATACTAACATTGGTATCTTTGGTGAAAGTTCAGGAATAATGTTATTGTACTTTCCCCTAGTTTTTGAAGAATGGATAGGATTTCATTGTTTAAGAATTAAATAGTGTCATTGAAAAACTATGGGAAACTGAAGAAAAGAAATGGATAGAGATTTGATAAATTTTTATTGAATGAGTAATTAAAAAATTAAATGGTAGGGCAATCAGAGTAAATGTACTTTGAGTAGATAGTTTTTATGTTTCCATGAATTTTCATCGAAAATAAAATTTATTTGTAAATTACAGTGTATTTACAACACACAGATTTTTTTTTTGAGTAACTTAGTGTGTCAGACACAATTCTGTGATGATGCCAGGACCTAACTTTGTCTCTTCCATCCATCTCCATGTCCTTGTTATATGTAATCTTTTCACTGCGGAAGGTATCTATGGATATGATAGATGTCACTTCCATGATTAGTTCACACTCTATTTAGTGAAGGTGAAAGGATTTTGTTGATTGAACTGGCTCCCTAATCAGTTTAAAAGAATCCTTACATTTTCTCTGAGATCAGATAGTTTTTCTACTTTGGCTTTGAAGAAAAAAGCCACACGAGTTTCATAACTGCAAGGAAATGAACTCTGGCAGCTCCATGCCAGCTTGGAAGAAGATCATGGTTTGGGTCCTGTGCATCCTGTGCTTCCACTCCAGCTTCTTGCTAATGTGCCTGGGAGGGAGCAAATGATGGATCAAGTACTTGGGTTCCTGCTACCCACATGGGAGACCCAAATGAACTTTCTGTCTCTTGGCTTTAGTTTGGTCCAGGGCCAGCTATTGTGGGCATTTGGGGAATGAAGCAGCGGATGGAAAATTTCTCTCTCTCTTTGTCTCTCTCTCACACTCTCTGCCTTTCAAAGAAGTAAATGAAGCTTTAAAAAAAAAAATGAAAGATGGATATACAGCCTTCCATGGTTAGATCTGCATACTGCACCACTGACCAACTCTGGCAGGGTATGTGCTAACCTGGTAGTCACTGCTGTGGTGAGCAGAAGTCAAGAATTGAGGAAAGAAGGGGGGGGGGGGACTTCCTTCACCTGCTTATCTTTCACTCTCATGTGAATTATCATGAACATGTATTTCCTGTTCTAAACAGCCTGTGCTTTTCACCATGCAGATGGATGACCATTCAGAACAGCGCCCCCTCTCAACATCTGCGTCTCAGATGCCACTTAGTCTGTTCTAAGTACTCTATTCTAGGCCTCCCTAGGGCCTGCATTCTAACTTACTATATAACATATTTAAGTTTCATATTTTTATTTATTCCTCATATCCCTCTTCTAGGGCATAAATAACAAGAAATCTGAGATTTGGGATGGCTTTTCTCAGACTAGAAGCTGGCACACCTGGGTTAAAATGCAAATATTTGCTGAATGAATACATTTTTACAGCAATTAACTAGAAATGCAAATAAACAGACCTCCAACAAAGCTGAGTCAAAGAGAAACCAAAGTAGTTTTTGACATGTAAATAGTTTTTTTCTTATCCTCAGAGTGTTTTTACAGCTATCCTAGCCAAATGGGACATAGCATTTGCAGTATTGTATTATAGACACATATGTAGTGGTAATGTTTCCTAGAGGGAAAGTTTGATATAAGGATGGGGACGGGGAAATCATCTATATTTCTCTCTCGTGTATGAAGTTTAGAGAGAAAGATAAGTCATAACTCTACAGAATAAGAAATGGAGACTTCTGGTAAGAGAAAGTGGTGGCTGAATAAAAAGTTTGCAGCTGGCACTGGAAACACATGGGAAAATCATCTGTAATCAAGAGCTGGGTCAATGAGCTGACCAAAGTAAACAGGAAACAATTTAAAGAGCGTGAATCAGATTAATATGGCATACTTTCATATTAAAATAATGCAACGAAGTACCATATAATAATAGATGGAATGTTTCTTTATAGAGGATAAGCAAAATAACATGTTTGGAAATGGAATTCCTTATCATTTGAAGGTTTTGTTGTTTTGAAAACCAACCCCCCCCCCCAAAAAAAAAAAAAACAAAACCAAGGGGCTATTGTACCCAGAAAATGATAACAGTGGTTATATTCAAACAATCATTTATTTTTTATGTTCTTCGTATTACAGTGTTTTTAATGTGAGAAAAGTTATAAAAATGGATACCTCTTTTCCTATAGTATAGGTGGGAGTAAATGTGTATAACTCCTTTAAAAACAGATTAATTAGAATGCCTGCTTTAGCAAACATCTTTTTGGTCTTTGTCTCATAATATCTGTAAAATACATCAATACAAAACACATTTGGAAGCGCATGGTTTTAAGCCCATGTCTTAAGGCATCCTTGAGTAGTAATAAGTCATGCTATAAGTCAAATGCGAGTTCAGTCTAGGTGAGGCTACTGTGCACATGTAAAATACTAAAATACAGCATAGTCAGTGTGTGTGACAATGGGTGGTATGGATTTATAAGACTTTATAAGAAGCAAAGATCACCGTTGCCTACAGCAGTATAGCAACCATGAAATATGGGTAATAATGAATTATAGAAAAAGAAAATAAAACCTTCCAAGTAGAAAAATTGCCAGGAGCAAATAACAGAGTAATCAAGTTAGAGGAGACTTTCCCTCATAAAGCAGAGAGTGGACAATCACAGGAACATACCTTTGCGGTTGCCAAGTGTTTTTGTGTATGCATGTCAGGTGTGATATCATCTCAGGGTAAAGTGAGGGGCAGCAAGGCCTCTGGAGACTCAGAAGTTGTTTTTTTTTTTTTTTTTAATTTGTAGTTAGTTTGTAGCAGATTCAATATAGTTCATAGATACAATTCCAAGACTATAATAATATTTCCTTCTTCCTCTCTCTTTCCCACTCTCCTTCCCTCACTTCTCCTCCTCCCCCTTTTCTCCTTCCTTCCTTTCATTTTTTGAGATACATGTTTTAAATTTACACTACAGCTAAAAAGGCTTAATACTTCACAAAATAAAAGTTTAACAAATAAAGAGCAAAACGACTGTAGTTTAGTGGAAATATAAGCAATGGCTGTAAATAGTAATTGAATGGAATTATGACCATTTCACTCATATAGAGTAAATTTTAAAGTAATCATAGATTATTAAAACTATAGTAGTATAATATTCTTAACCATTGGTTTACAAAGGAATACAACAAAGTTCTACAAAACTGTATTTGCAGCAATACTGGTATACACAGGCATTTCTTTCTTTTATTTTGCTTTTCATTTTTTTCAGTTTTAAAAAGCAGTTTTAGCCCTCACATATAAAGAACATGTGGTGTTTGTCTTCCTGTGTCCAGCTTATTGCATAGAATACAGTGTCCTGCGGTTGCCTCCATTCTGATGTAAATCAGAGAATTTCATTCTTTTTTATAGCTGAATAATATTCCATGGTGTATATATACCGCATTTTCTTTATCCATTCATCTGATGATGGATAGCTTGGTTGATTTTGTATTTTGGCTATTGTGAACAGTGCTGCTATAAACATTGTGATGTAGGTATCTCTTTGATACAATGTTTTCATGACTTTTGGGTATATCCCCAGTAGTGGGATTGCTGGATTATATAGCAAATCTGTTTCTGTTTTTTAAAGAATTCTCCATAGTATTTTCCACAGTGGCTGCACTGTTACCTTCCCACCAGGAGTGTACACGTGGTCCCCTTTCTCCACATCCTCACCAGTGTTTGTTACTCTCTGTGTTTACATTTTTGCCATTCTGACAGGGTGAGGTGATATTTCATTGCAGATCCTTGTTTAATAACTGCATGATGATAAAGAAGGCTAACTTAAAAAATATTTAAATTAGAGAGGGAGAAAAGTGGAGGGGGAGTGAGGGAGAGGGAGAGAAATTCTCCATCTGCTGGTTCACTGCTTTTACTGCTCAAACGGCCACAACGGTCAGGGCTGGAGCAGGTTGAAATGAGGATCCGGCTGGCACCGTGGCTTAACAGGCTAATCCTCCGCCTTGTGGCGCCGGCACACAGGGTTCTAGTCCCGGATGGGGCGCTGGATTTTGTCCCGGTTGCCCCTCTTCCAGGCCAGCTCTCTGCTATGGCCCGGGAGGGCAGTGGAGGATGGCCCAAGTCCTTGGGCCCTGCACCAGCATAGGAGACCAGGAGAAGCACCTGGCTCCTGGCTTCGGATCAGCGAGATGTGCCGGCTGCAGCGGCCATTGGGGGGTGAACCAATGGCAAAAAGGAAGACCTTTCTCTCTGTCTCTCTCACTATCCACTCTGCCTGTCAAAAAAAAAAAAAAAAGGAAATGAGGATCCTAGAACTCCATAAGGAGTGCTAGCAGGGCCCAACATGCTGGCCATCTTCTGCTGCTTTCCCAGGTACATTAGCAGGCAGCTGGATCAGAAGTGAATCTGCTGGGACTCCAAACAGTAGGATGCTGGCATTGTGAGCAGCTGTGCCACAATACTGGCCTAGATGATTGGTCTTTTAATTCAATGACAATGATTTCCATGATGACTAAACCTTTATAAGAACATGAAGAGACTAGTGATGTGAGGATTTTTTTTTTTTTTTCAGTTGAGCTCTCCTGCTTGGTCCTCATGAGGCATCTAAGATACTATTTCAACTTGATGAACTTGATCCAAATCTGCTCCTCAATTTTCCAGTCTCATAAACAAAATCCAAGCACATATCAAGAGTATATTAACCTTTCTGGAACAAACTCATATTAATTAATTTCACAAGGGAAGCTCCTTGGGAACACTCTCTCTTAAGTATCTCTGGGAACCTAGAGCCCAGCATAGGGCATGAAAAAAATAGTGCATTTCATAAAAGCAGAAAACTCAATTATTAATTTATAATAAAAATATAAATGTCAAAAGCTCTGGACACTTGAGCTCTTTGAAGGAACAGAACATATAAAACCAAATAGGACTCAGAAGGCCACTTTCTGAGTATGCCATTCAGGGCAAGGGACACTGTGCTTCTCAGATATTTCCCGCTGTGTCTGTTGATGGTATGCTCATCTGCACCAGACAAGTGCCTGGAGTTTTCTCAATGCACAGCTCCCAATGCCTCCTCAGACTTGGGAATAGCACTGTGTGTCCATCCTGCCTAGATTTTACACTTTCACTTTCAGAGGGCAGCTGCTTTTCCATATCTGCAGGGTATTTTGCTGTCTTCCCCCAACCTGATGAAGTGATTTCAATCGTTTTCACTCCTGAGAAAAAGGGTGGGTGACATTCGCTTGCTAGCATCCTACTTATAAATGCTCCCCTTCTCTCCCTTTCAGAAAAGGATATCAGAAAGCAGCTGAGGGACAGTGATATTTCAGGATAACCTTGACTTCCCTCTAACTTATAAACAAGAGTAAATCACTTGCAAACTTTGAACTATTAATAGTAACAAATTACTTGCCACAAAACTCGCAACAGATTGTGACATCTCATTGGATCTTGACCTTTGTGTCTAGTGGAGAAAATGAGAGGTTGTTTTGATCTCTTAAATTTCTCATATTTAAGAGGCAAGTAACACACGCAGCACATATAAAATTTTTAATTTGATTTATCTGGCAGAAAAATCAAATTTAGGGAATACTTTTTTTTTCAAATGTTTAAAGAAACAAAGAATTGCTGCAGCTCGTTATCAGCAGGGATTTTTTTTTACTGCCTAGAGAAGGATGAGGACAAATATATGCATTATTATTTTAAAATGCTGCAAGCCTTCTTAGGAAAAATGAAGCTAGAAAAGGTGGAAATAAGAAGCAGAAAGAAAATAAACAAACACTGCATTCCTGGTCCTTATGGTTTAAGAAGACTAAATATAAACCCATAACTCTCCTTTTTTCCATTAAGTAAAGAACTTCTAATTCTAGCAAGAGTTTGAGCTATGCTGATATAACTTTGAGCTGCACTGGTGTGTTCTCATCTGCTCCATGTATTTGTAGGTCAAAAGAGAAGTCATCAGGGACTTGTATTTCCTGTCTCATCTTTGCCTTCCTCTTTCTTAAAATTTTGTGGGAAATCAACTTCATAAAACAGTGCAGAGAGCTATGTGCATTCGTTTCTGAAATGTCCCTCATAATTCTTATACATTTCCAGGTAGATTTTTCTCCTGAGGTATAGGCTAGCATGAATCTTGGAGTAGAAGGGATGTATCATGGTGTAAATTATTTAAGGATATTTCTAATTTAGTAAGGGTTGAGGTTACACTTTCTTTATCTATTTGTAACCATCCTTTGATTATTGTCTATTCTCAACTTCATTACTATGCCCTCAGATAAGAAATTTATTACCAAATCTCATCAGTCCAGAGAATGGTTTCCATTCTCTGTCTGAAATGTGAAACATTTTGAGTCAGGAAGCATAGTCAGTCCAGAAGACAAACATTATGATGTTGTCTCTTCTCTATCATATAGCATATGGTTTTTGCCCATTGAGTAGCCAGGAGCCTTGGCCTTGTCTTCTTCTTCCTGGTTGAGTCCTCCAGTGCTATGTCTGGGCAGATAAGGCTGACAGGTATCCTTCTCTCATGGACATTCCTAATAGTTAATGGAATAAACATATGGCTGTATAGGATTTTCTAAAGAGTAAGAATGGATGCTTCATTATGTAAGGACAGGAAACTCTTTCTCTCTGATAGAGTGAAACAGATAATATAGATAATCATAATGCTGGGGTTTTATTTCCTTATTTTTACTTGAAAGATGGGGGGGGGGCAGAGAGAGAGCGAGAGAGAGAACTTTCATCTGGTGGTTCGTTTCCCAAAAGCTCATAACAACAAGGACTGTGGTGGATTGAAGCCAGAGATTCAGAACTCAATCCAGGTCTTTAATGTGGGTGGTAGGACTCAAGTACTTTAGACACATGCTGCCTGTTTCCCTGGTTCTACACTAGTAGGAAGCTGAAATCAGAAGCAGCGTTGCCATGACAGCTCCCCCTCCACTATATTCCCTATTTTCTTTCTGCTATGGCATTCCTGAGAAAAAAAGGGGCAGAAAATTAAAGAAGAATTAAGAATATTAGTAGAAGGCACACAAAGGACCAATATGCATTTACATAAGCAGGGTAACCAGAGCTATATTTGCAGGTACTTGGGGGAAGTGCTTTTCCATATACAAAGCCCATCAGGTGCTCAGTGAACAAAAGGGATATCTATTTCTTTTATTTTTTTAAGATTTATTTTATTTATTTGAAAGACAGAGTTACAGAGAGAGGTAGAAAGAGAAGTCTTCCACCTGCTGGTTCAATCCCCAAGTGGCTGCAACAGCTGGAGCTGAGCCAATTCAAAGCCAGGAGCTTCCTCCAGGTCTCTCACATGCGTGACAGGGGCCCAAGGACTTGGGCCATCCTCTTCTGCTTTGCCAGGTGCATTAGCAGGGAGCTAGATTGGAAGTGGAGCAACCAGGACTCCAACTGGCTCCCATATGGGATGCCGGCTCTGCAGGCTAGGGCTTTAACTTGCTGTGCCGCAGCACTGGCCCCAAGGACATCTATTCCTTAAGAAGCAGAAAAGAAGGAGAAAGTCCCTGGTTTACTTTCCCTTTTGGTACAGTTGTGGATTTGAATGATTTTTCCCTCCTCCATGTCTAATGATATCAGTCACATGAAGGTGTTTCAAAAGTTCATGAAAAGTGAAATGAAAACATGAATTTGTTTTGAAACAGTTGTTTTGGAAATCTATGCATTGTTTTTCATAAAATGCTCATTAGTGAGCTTTCTGAAGAATCCTCATATACGTCCCATCGAGCGCACCTCACGGGAGCTCCCCTGACAAAGAGCTCCCTACCCTATGACTCTAACTTAGCCTAAGACTAGTTCTAAGGGACTTGTGCAGATGCCTGGGCAGTGTCTGTGGAGGCAAGAATTAAACCACACTCACCCTAAGGTCTCCACCTCTGCTTCTAACACCTCAATAACTTCACAGGGAAGATGGAGACCTCTGAGGCAGCTCAGATCTTTCCCCGACTCAGCCAAGCCGACGCCGTGCAGGAAACAATACGCAGCATTTCTGAGTAGCGAGCCTTGTTTCTTCAGTGGTCTTCATCCTGGGCCTCCTCCCTTTTCACTTCCCATGGGCCTGCTCCTAAATATTTTCCCCCCTTCACTATCTGTCTTAAATAAAATGATCTCCGGCGTCCACTTTCTCATGTGGTTCTCTCTCTGCACCCGTTCAGACTGAAATGTGGCTCTCTCAAGGTCACTGTTTGTACTTCAGTCATTTTGAGTGAAACTGTGCCGTCCCTCATCCTCCATGCCCCCTGGCTGCAAATGGTAGAACGATATCAGTGAAGCTGACCCAGTGGTACTTCAGCAGGAGGTAGTGTGGAGTGTGATCTATTGGACAGTATATTCCTTGTGTAAATATGGCACCTGCTGCAGCGCGAGAGAGGGTTTCGTCACTCAGGACCATAACCAAACTTTTTCCGGATCTTCCAATTTCTCTATAAAAGCCAAATCTTCAGGTTTTACTGAAATTAATTGTGTCTCTCTCTTTTTCTTTTTTTTTTTAAACGTATTTATTTATTTGAAAGGCAGAGTTAGAAAGAGACGGAGACACAGAGAGAGACGTCCATTATCTGCTGGTACACTCCCCCAGTGGCCGCAATGGCAAGAGCTGGGCTGATCCAAAGCCAGGAGCGAAGAGCTTCTTCTGGGTCTGCCACATGGCTGCAGGGACCAAAGGACTTGGGGCATCTTCTACGGCTTTCTCAGGCACATTAATAGGCAACTGGATCAGAAGTGGAGCAGCTGGGACTGGAATCCGCACCTATATGTGATGCCAAAACCTCAGGCAGTGGTTTTACCTGCTTCCATTAATTGTCTCTGTAGCAATCACGGTGTATGTTTTATTCATCTTTGCACAATTCCTGACACAGTAGGTGCTCAATAATTGCTTGCTACATTTAAGGTTAGTTTATCTGAGAATGTTCACTACTGATGTATTCATCAATTATTTTTATGTTAGGATGGGGTGAGAGCTTTGCTTTGGTTTCCCTATGAAACCCATCTTAAGACATATTTATAAATAAGTAATGTGTTTCGGAATAGGAGGAAAGAATGGTAGGAGAATAGGGAAGTGAGACAGTGAAAGAAAAGTAGTCAACAAAATTCACATTATCAAGGCACTGACGTCTGTGGTCCATTCACCAGAGGGAAACACTAGGGAACCCTTGAAAGTCAATGTAGAGCGATCCAAGAGAGAAGGTTGTTGGGGCATTTAGATGCCAGTTCCTTTAGTTAATTGATGGGTGGCTATTCTCAGGGAAGTTAAAACCCAAACATACCTAGAATGCCACACAGGTGGCAAAGCAGGCTTTGTTGGCATGCACGAGAGCCCCCAGGCAGAGAAATGCAGGTGCAGGTAGTTGCAAGTCCAGCAGAATGTGCTGACGTGATGAGGGCTGGGCTAAGTGGGCAGGGTGCCCACAGCATCTGTCTCAGTGTCTCTCCAAACTTCTGAAGCCAGTAGCACAGTAGGGAAATAGTTTCTCTCCTTTCTCAGTTTTGCTAAAATGAGACTTTAGTGGTGCCTATGGTGGTAAAAATCTTTCATAATTATTGCCTTTTGTATCTGCCATTTGGGAACGTATAGGAAGAAAGCATCACACTCATCAGTCTTCAGTCCAGCGGATTTCTAGTATACTTTGGTGAATCTATTCTCTGTTTGTGCTCCAAGATTGGCTTTAACTATTTCTTCCAGGGGAAGGCATTTAGCTTAGCAGTTAAGACCCCAGTTAAGCTGCCTGTGTGCTGTATCTGTGTGTAGGGTTTATTCCCTGTTTGGGCTCCCAATTCCAGCTTTTTCTCCATGCAGAACCTGAGAGGCAGTAGATGATGGCTTACGTAGTTGGGTCTTTACCAAATATCCAGGAGAACTGGATTGAGTTCCAGGCTTCCAGCTTTGGTACCACCCTGTCCTGGCTACTATAGGCATTGGGGAGTGAACCGGTGGGTGGGAGATCTCTCTGTCCAGTTGGCACTCTCTCTCTCTCCTCCATCTTTCTCTCTTTCTCTCTAATAAATATGAAAAGACAACCTTCCGTCCTAGAACTATGATGGTGGCACATCAAAGCTCTTGCAATTTCGTTTCTTTCCTTTCTTTTGTGTTAGGCGAATTCTCCCACTGCCATTTATAGCAGATATGTTATGGTTTATAGCCTACTCTAGGTGCTTGAGCAGACTCATAGAAGAATCAGACTTGATGGTTGCATTGTGAAGTGTATGGAGTAGTGACGAGGATAGATTTTTAGATGGAATGTATTAAATGTTGCAATTCAGATATAAATGTAAATTGAAAAAAAAAAACCATGGGAAAAGAGTGGACTAATTACTTATAAGAAAAAATATAATTGAGTAAATCCTAAAAAGTGTCTCATACAATGAGTTGGCTCTCCAGTTTTTAATTTTTTTAAGCAGCACTATTTGGGGCAAGAATTATTAACATGAAATGAATGCTCTGCTTAAATACTGACAGTGGAAATATCCTTAAGAATTTTTCTTTATTCAGATCTTGAAACAAGGCAGTAACAACTGGCAGGGAGCAGAGAGAGGGATTTGTAAGATTCTTAGCAGGTGTAACAGACAAGAATAGTACACTGACTCTATCTGAGAAGAGCGAGAGAGAGAGATGAGCAAACTCTGCATCTGAGGTTTTGAGCTTGGGAAATCAAGTGAGCACTGTCATGGCTAAGTGAGCTGGGACAGCCAGCAGGCAACTGCTGTGTGAGGAGGTAGTGTGAGTTCAGTTTGGACATGAACTAAGCTTAAAGCGCTCGTGACTTTTCCAGGCAGAGTTGTACAGACATGAAACTTGTATCACTAAATCCCCTTAGGAATTAAGGGGATTCAGAAGAGGACTTTAATGATAATAGTAGAGGTAGTGACAACAATAAATATTTCCATTTCCACAGCAGCAGGAATGCTGGTTATTACTGCAGAGATTTCTGACACGGCTTGGCATGTACCCGGAAGATATTCACGATTTTGCATAGTCTCACTCTCCTTCATTCTCATCTTCTGCAAGCCCTATTAGCACAACAACATTTAAACTTAATAGCAACAATAAATGTTAAAAAAAAAAACTATGAAAACTACAAACTGTCTGTGAAAATCATTTTTTCCAATGTATCTCATCTCATTTATTTGAGCTGGCATGGTGGAGAATGTTTTCTCTTTGCACATTGAGATAGTTAGAAGCATGATTCCTTGCTTACCTAATATGTCCTAGGCGCTTCTCACACATTAGCTACCATTCTTCCAAGCTAATATTTGCTGATAAGGAAATTGAAGGTGAGATGAGATAGTTCAATGTGCCCATGGTCTCTCTAGACTTGCCTCCAGTCTTCCAAAATGTTGCTACTCTGACCATCACATCTCAGCAACGAGTGTTCCCAGGAGCTTGTGACTGACGGAGGCATACCCATGCCCAGGCACACTCTGTGCGACGCCACATGACCTGCAGACAGAGCCCTTGTGAATCTGTCAGCGCTTGGATTCTTCACTAGCCAACTTGTCTCAGGTCTTTTCATCTTATGCTTAACTCCTTCTCTCTGTGTTTTTGGATATTGGTGTTTCAGGTTCTCAATTTTTTTTTTTTTTGACAGCAAAGTTCAACCAGATAATGTGAATGCATTAAAAAGAGGTGCAAAAACTGTCTGATTGCCTTTCTCTTGTCATGATCGTCTTCTTCCTCCTCTTTTGGAATAACTCTGGGGGCTGGCGCTGTGGCGCAGCAGGTTAAAGCCCCGACCTGCAGCACCGGCATCCCATATGAGCACTGGTTCTAGTCCTGGCTGCTCCACATCCAATTCAGCTCTCTGCTGTGGCCTGGAAAAGCAATAGAAGATGGCCCAAGTCCTTGGGCCCCTGCACCCACGTGGGAGACCCGGGAGAAGCTCCTGGCTCCTGGCTTTGGGTCAGCTCATCTCTGGCCATCATGGTCATTTGGGGAACCAGTGCATGGAAGACCTCTCTCTCTCTCTCTGGCTCTACCTCTCTCTGTAACTTTGTCTTTCAAATAAACAAAAATAAACCTTTAAAAAAAAAGAGTAACTCTGGGTAATAAAACTATCTCTTTCTCCTCTCTCTCTCTCTACACACACACACACACACACACAGGGAGATACATACCTCTTTCTCCTCTCCCTCTCTTCACACACACACACACACACACACATATGCAGGGGCATACACACCACTTTCTCATTAAACTCTTCCCACAGCTCCTTTGTCCCTGTTCTTCCCATTATTGGAGTCAATGGATACTTACACAGTTATCCCATTATATGAAGATGTGTAAAATGATTTGTTTTATACTTGGCTTTCCTATGTATTTGTCACATTTAATTTTCAAAACAATCCTTCCTCATTGACGTGAACAGCTGACACACTGGCAAAAATCTGACAACCCAGAGTTGGAACTCGAGTTTTCATCTTCCTTCTAAGCCACTGAGGTTTACACTACACTTGCTTCTTATCTCCACAACTTACTCCTGGGGTACCTTCAGCGGTGCTTCAGAAATTCTGAAGAACGGAGAATGATAATGAACTTCATGCTGCCAGGAAGCAAACGTGTAATAAGATTCAAGTATTGTCTATTTTGGGGGGTGGGTGTTGTGGTGCCTCAAGTTAAGCTGCTACCTGGGGTGTCCTCATCCCTTGTCGGACTGCCTAGTTTAAGGCCTGGTTTCTCTACCTCTGATCCAGCTTTCTGTTAGTGCACCTTGGAGGCAAACATGATGTCTCAAGTCCGTGAGTCCTTACCGCTCCTGTGGGAGACCTAGTGGAGTTCCTCACTGCCGGCTTCAGCCTGGCCCAGCTCTGGCTGTTGCAGGTATTTGAGGAGTGAACCAGTGGATGGAAGAACTCTCTATCTCTGTCTCTCCCTTTCTCTCTCTGTGTGTCACTCTGCCTTTCAAATCAATTTGTAAATATAAAAATAGTAACTATTTTAAAAAGATACGGTCAAGTGGGACAATCAGGAATGTTGTTTCCATCTGTAGTCAGAAGGTACCATGGCAATTCTCTCAATATGTAACTAAATCTTAATTATTAGAATTCAGGGAGGCTAGAATAAGACTAAAACTATTGATGACAATGCACTCATGTATATAAAAATATACATAATATGTATGCATGTTATGTACCATCATGTTGAGTATTTGGATATTAATCAAGGTGTTTTTAAAATCTCATATTTTCTTTGTTGTCACAGACTCTGTTCTCATTAGTTCCAGGTTTTTACTGTTCCAGTGGAGAAAGCATCCTGCCAAACTAACAAGACAAATACACTATATCCTTGGCATTCCCCCACACCAAGTTTCTTTTCTTTTCTTTTTTAAGATTTATTTATTTATTTGAAAGGCAGAGTTACAGAGAGAGAGAGAGAGAGAGAGAGAGAGAGAGAGGTAGAGGAGGAGAGAGAAAGAGAGAGGTCTTCCATCTGCTAGTTCACTCCCCAAATAACGACATTGATGGGGACTGGGCCAGGCCAAAGCCAGGAGCCAGGGGCTTATAGGTCTCCCACTCAGGTGCAGGGGCCCAAGCACTTGGGCCATCTTCTACTACTTTCCCAGGCCATAGCAGTGAGCTGGATTGGAAGAAGAGCAGTGGAGTCTGGAACTGATGCCCATATGGGATGCCGGCGCCACAAATGGAGGAATAACCTACTGCACCACTGTGCCGGCCCCCAACCCTTGGCTTTTAAGGGAAGAAGGATTTGAGAAGAAAACCAGGTTCCCAAGACAAGGTAAGTAGGATAATTAGGAGTTGGAAACAGTATTATCTGTTCTTAGAGGAATATAGATCACTCACCCCTACATTTCCGCTCGGGATTTTCAGGATTGAGAATACAGTGAGTCTTTGTTTTACTCTTTGAATGAAGCTTGGGAAGAAGAAACATTATGAGAAATTATTCCACACCATTCTGACACAGTGAAAGTTGGGTAGTGATTGCAAAGAGGCATGTCGAATCCCAGACTTTGTATGAAGTGGGGGTGGGGAAATTGTAGTTGTATGCCACATAATAAAAGAGTAGAGATAGTGAATAAGGAATAGTTCATGGGCTGAGGAAGGAAGAGGTCAATTCCTTGCAAGCAGAATCTGAAATAAAAATTTGGTTGCAGAGTATTCGTTATGTTCAAAGGCACAAATCCATGAGAACATTGTAGAGGAAAGGATTATCAATCGTGTGACTGAGGGTCTGTGTGTTGCAGGTGCTACAGCACATGAAGACGTGAAAGGTGGTTGACAGTGACCTTAAGGGGATATGGGCACATTTGGGTGAGTTCTAGCATTGAACTCTGCAGATCTGTCACCATATCCCTTCTAAATTGTTGACTTGATTTCTGAGGAAGAAAAATACAACATGGAAGAAGGTGGAGCATTCAGTAGTAGAAAAATATTATATTGGCTAGCTTCCTAGAAACATATTTAAGTGCACAATTCAGTGACATTTAGTGTATCTATGGATCTATGCAAATATCTCCACCATACAGTTTTAGAACATTTTTTCCATGTCAGAAACATCTTTCAAACCTGTTTGCAGTCAATCCTTACTCTAACTTCTAGCTCCAGGCAACCACTAAGCAGCTTTCTGTATTTATAGAATTGCTTTTTTTTTTTTTTCTTTTGGATGTTTCATGCAAGTGGAATGATACAATGTGTAGTCTTTTCTGTCTGGATCTTTCAAATAGCATAATTTTTTATGTTCAGTTATATTGTGGTTGTAACTCGTAGAACATTTTTATTGTTGAATAATTTGTATTTCTGTGATGACTTATGGTGTTGACTATATTTGCATGTGCTTACTAATAATCTTGTTAATGTGTTGTTGGATTCAGCTTGCTAACATTTTTAAAATGTTTTTCTGCATCTATGTTCACGAGGAATAATGGTATGCTGTTTTCTTGTGATGTCTTTTTATAGCTTTGCTATCAGAATATTTCTGGCTCATAGTGAGAAGTGATCCTCCCACCATATTTTTGGAAAGTGTTGTACAGAGTTGGTATCATTCCCTTTTTAAATAGTTGACAGATCCATGGTTGAAACCATCTGGTCCTGTGTTTTCTGTGTGGGAAAACTTTTAATTATTCATTCTGTTTCATTTGTTGTAGATCTATGTTGTCTATCTGTTTCTTCTTTAGTCAGCTTTGAAAATTAGTGCCTTTCTAGGATGTAATTTATTTCATCTGTGGTTTTAATCATTTAATATTGTTATTAATAATATTCTCTTATATTTTGATTTCTGTATGATCAGAACCAATGTCCCTTATTTTGTTTCTGATTGTGGTGATCTGTGTTTTCTCTTTATTTCTCCTTCTTTCCCTCTTGACCAGACTGGCCAAAGACTTCTCAATATTGTGATTTTTTTTGTAGCTAGTTTTCTATTTAATTGATTTTTCTCTATCATTTTTCTTATTCATTTCATTGTTTTCTACTGTAATTTTAACAGTTTCCTCCCGAGCTGCTTATTCAGTATTTAATTTGCTTTCCTTTTTTCAGTTTCTTATTGTGGGAGAAAGGGGAGGGCATTGTGAAGCACTGGGTTAAGCCATGGCTCAGGACGCCTGTGTTCTACATTGGAGTGTCTGGATTCATGCCTGTCTGCAATTCTGAATCAGCTTTTTGAAAATGCATTCCTTGGAGGTAGAAGATAACTCAATTACTTGGGTCCCTGCTACCCACAGGAGGATTCCATATGGAATTTCTGGATCCTGGCTCTGGCATGGCCCAGCCCCAGCTGTTGCAGGTATTTGGGAACTGACCCAGTGGATGGAAGACCTCTATCTGTGTTTCTCTGTTACTCTGCTTTTCAAATAAATAAAAATAAACACTTTTTTTTTTTAAAGAAAAGAAGTATAAACTGTTTATTTGAAGCTTTTCCTTTTTCTTAAGATGTTTATATAAAACTGTAAATTTCATTCTAAAAATCTATTAATTTTGATATATTGTTTTTATTTTCATTCAGATTAGGATAATTGCTGTGATTTCTACTTTGAACAATGTATTATTAATTTTCAAGTCTGGAGATTTTCCCAGGTGTCTTCTGCTGTTGATTGATTCCTGCTTTTATTTTAACTTTACTATAGAACCTGCTTTAGATGATTTTGAATCTTAACTTGATTGACACTTGTTTTATGCAACCTGGTATTTGATCTACCCTGAGAATGTTCTATGTGTTTTTGAAAAGAAAGAGTATTCTATTTTGGGGTGTAGTGTTTCATATATATTAGTTGTCAATTTGATAGATATTATTATTCAAAACTTTATTTTATGATGATTTTTCTATGTGGTTATATCAGTTATTGAGAATGAGATATTGAAATTTCCTACTGAACTTGTTTAAGTATTATTTCTCTTTTCAATTTTGTTGTTTTTGGTATATGCTCTATTGGAGTCTTTTTAAAGGGCTGATGCTTTCATAATTATTTAATTTTCCTGGTATACAAGGCCTTCTGTTATTATAAAATATTACTTTTTATTTGAAGGTATATTTCTTAGAGTTCTTTTTTTAATTTCACCTATTTTATATGTAATTATTAAAACTGTAAAGTTCACATAGAATATATTCTGCAATTGTTTTACTTTCAGTCTGCCTGTATCTGTGAATCTGAACTGTTACTTTTTGTAATAGCCTATATATGTGCAGTACTTTTTAAAAAATTTATTTATTTGACAAGTAGAGTTAAAGACAGTGAGAGAAAGAGACAGAGAGAAAGGTTTTCCTTCTGTTGGTTCACTCCCCAGATGGTCGCAACATGGCTGGAGCTGCACCGACCTGAAGCCAGGAGCCAGGTACTTCTTCCTGGTTTCCCACGTGGGTGCAGCGGCCCAAAGATTTGGGTCATCTTCTACTGCTTTCCCAGGCCACAGCAGAGAGTTGGACTGGAAGAGGAGTAGCTGGGACTAGAACCAGCGCTTATATGGGATGCTGGTGCCGCAGGCAGAGGATTAACCTTCTGCACCATGGCGCCAGCCCCAGGACTTTTAAAAATCAACTCTGCCAGTCTCTTTGCATTTTGAGTCAAGTGATTAGTTCATTTATATTTACTATAATTTCTATATTTGCTATATATTTATTGTATTTTAATATTTTATAATATATAATGTTATGTATTTATTATATATTTACATAATATATAATTATATATTTTATCATTATCTTGATAATTATATTTACTACAATTAATCATGTTGGATCTGTCTTTTGTTTATTTTCTCTTTTCATTTTTGTTCATCTGTTTCAACTTTTATGTTAGCAAATATTTTTAGTGTCCTATTGCAGTTACCCTGTTGATTTTTAAAATATGTTTCTGAGTTTCTTTTTTTTTTCAGTATTGTTCTAGGGATTAAAATATGTGCTTTAACTTATCAGAGTCTACCCAAGTGAATTAATTCCAGTAAAATATAGCAATTTCACTCCAATGAATATAGCAAATTTCTTACAATAAAGCTCGATTTGTCATCATATTTGTTCTATTATTTTCAGCTAAATTTACATAATATGTCACAAATGCAAAGTAAAATGTCAGCTGTTTTAATTATGACTTGATAAAATGTTATATCATTTAAGAAGAATACAAGAAGGTAAGAGGGAATATTTATATGCATTCTTTTCTATCACTCACATTTTTACTATTTCTGGTCTGTATTTTGCCTCGTGGATTCTAGTGACCATCTGTTGTCATTTCCTTTCAGCCTGGGGGACTGACAGTAGAATTTCTTGTTAGGTCTGGCAGCATTTATTTCTTTCATTTTGTTGTTATTTTTAATGGGAATATTTTTATTTTATCGTCATTCTTGAAGCATCCGTTTGCTGCCTATTATGTTCATTGTTGACTATAATTTTATTTCAGTATTTAGAATATTTCATTCCACTGATTCTGGGCATCTACATTTCTATTAAGAATTGTCTCTTAATCATATTGTTTTCTTTGTGTTAAGGGTTGTTTACTTTGTGCTGCCTTCAACATTTTGTTTTCTTCTCTGGTTTTTAATAGTTTGGCTATGATGTGTCTGAGTGTAGATGTCTTTGTATTTATCTTAATTGAGCATCACTGAACTTCTTGGATCTGTATTAGAACATTTAAAAATCAAATTTGGGACGTTTTTGTACATCATTTCTTCAAATATTTTATCCATCATGACTCTTTGTCCTCTCCTGAGAGTCTCATTAACAAATATTCTGGTATATTTGATGTTGTTGCATGGGTCTCTGAGGCTCTGTTAAGCTTTCTATTTTTTTTTCTTACTTTTCAAAAACTTTTTTGAATTTTCATTATTTTAAAACACACTTTAACAGACATAAAATGTTTTCAGCTTTATGAGACACTATGTGATGTTATATGTATTATACACATTCATGCATGTGTAATATCCAGTTAGAATAAATATATTCACCCTTTAGTATGTAATGTTTATAGTGAAAGCATCTAAACTTCTGTATTCTAGGTTTTTAGATAGATAAATACACAATACATTAACGTTACCTGCATTTACCATACTCCGCAATAGAACCCCAGAACATCTTACTCCTATCTAGTTGTAAGATAGTACCCATCAATCAACCTTTCCCCATTCCTACTTCCCAACTTTCCTCTCCAGCTTTTGTTAACCAGGTTTGTTTTAACTTCTATGAAATCACCTATTCTTTTGACTTCTCATTTGAATGAGATCAGGTGCTATTTGTCTTTCTGTGCTTAGCTTATTTGTTGCAAATGACAAGATTTCATCCTTTTTTTTTTTTTTTGTGGACAAGTAATATTTCCTTGTGCATTTATACCACATTTTCCTTATCCATTCTTTGGTGGATGGACACTTAGGTTGTTTGCATTTCTTGGCTACTATGAATAGTGCTACAATAAACATGAGAGTGCAGATGTGTCCTTGATAGATGGATTTCATTTCTGTTGGATATATACCCAGGAGAGGGATTGCTGGATCAGGGTAGTTCAGTTTTCAGCTTTTGAGGAACCTCTATGCTGTTATTTACCTTTGCTGCATGAATCTGTATTCCCACTAGCGGTGTGCACAGATTCCCTTTTCTGCATCTTTGCCAACACTTGTTATTTTGTGTCTTTTTGGTAAGAGCCAATTTTATTTGAATGAGGTGATATCTCATTGTGGCTTTGATTTGCATTCTTCTGAGGACTAGTGATATTGAGCATTTTTCCATGTACCTGTTAACCTCTGTCTACAGGCACTATTCGCCTTAGGACAGAGACCATTAGGATCTGTCTGGTGTTGAGCTTTACAAGCCCAGTACTGGGTTCCAAGACACTGTCCCATGGCTTCTTGGTGCCCTCAGTCTGTGAGCCCTGGCCAGGGGAGTAGAGGCCTTTTGGCCTTATTAGGTGCTAGGTCTTGATGCTGTAAGCTGAGCTCTGAGCTCTGAGGTACAGTACTAGGCTATTTCTCCTGGCCTCTTTGTGGGGTTGGGTTTCACTTTCTATCTGTAGTTAGGGGAGAGGTGGCAGAGGCCACCTGACTTGGAAGCTCCCAATATTCATTCTCCAAGTCAGAGCCTGGCAGTTGGGGCAGGGGGGCTCAGTTGGATGCAATTTTTTCACAGTGGGCCTTGCACTAGAATTCAGTTTCTCTCTCTCTCCCAAGTGGGAGGTGTCTCTCCACACTGTGCTCCTTGGGGGTGGGCAGGGGGCCATGGGAGACTTTCCTTCTTGCTTTCATCAGTGTGAGTTCTCAGATGATCAGAGCAAGACGAGGTGCTGTGGTCTCTCACTGGGCTTCTATGGTTCTTGGGAAGGTGACCAGGTGTGTGTATAGCTATTGTCGTCAGTGTCTCTGCCTGAAGACAGGGGAGGTAGCTGCTGGAGACTACTCAGCCAATTATCTTGGTTCCTTCCCAAAGTTTTCTTTAATCTTTTTCTCTGCATTCTTCAGGATAGATCATTTCTATTTATTAATCATTAAAAATATTCAATATTTCTCCCTTTGTGTCAATTCTGGAATTTCTGCTTTATCTCTTTTTAAAAATAATTTGTTTCTTCTTTGAATTTTATTGAGTTATCATATTTTCCTTATTTAAACAATTTCCTTTATTTTTTAAAAAATGTTTATTTACTTATTTGACAGGCAGAACTACAGAGACAGGGGTTGAGATAGAGCTTCAAACCATTGGATCACTCTTTAAATGACAGCAATGGTAAATGCTGGGCTAGGCGAAGCTAGGAGCCTGGAAATCCATCCAGGTCTCCCAGAGGAATGGCAGGGTTCCCAGCACTTGGGCCATCCTCTGCTTCTTTCCCAGGTGATTTAGCAGGGAACTGAATTGGAAGTAGAGCAGCTAGGATTTTTTTTAACCACTTTTCTACTTTTGCTATATTTTTTTAAAAGATTTTATTTATTTATTTGAGAGATAAGAGTTATAGACAGTGAGAGGGAACGACAGAGAGAAAGGTCTTCGATCCACTGGTTCATTCCCCAAATGGTCCCAACAGTTGGAGCTGTGCCCACCTGAAGCCAGGAGCCAGGAGGTTCTTCCAGGTCTCTCACGAGGGTACAGGGACCTAGGTTTCTGGGTCATCTTCCACTGCTTTCCCAGGCCATAGCAGAGAGCTGGATTGGAAGAGGAGCCACCAGGACTTGAACCAGTACCCATATGGGATGCTGGTGCTGCAGGCGGAGGATTAACCTACTGAGCCACAGCACCAGCTCCAAGCAGCTAGGATTTGAACCAGTACTCATATGGATGTTGGCATCACAGCTCAACCAGTTGCACAAAAATGCCAGTGACAACAGTCTTTTCTTTAATAATTTGAATGTATTTATTAGGGCTACATCCACATCTCTGCTGATGCAGCGTCTGGGCTCATTCAGAATTTCTTTTGACTATTTTCCCTCTCTTACCTATGAGTCACATTTTCATGTTTTTTTAAATCCTTCATTTTTTTTTTTTGTTTCCTCTTTTGTTTTTAGACCAGACATTTTATGTAAGAAACCTTGGTTTCCAAGTTACCTCTGTGTGTTGCTGTTCCTGGACTTAAAGAGGCTTCTACCATCTACTGATGGACTTTTGTGTGGGTTGGTTAATGCATTTCATACACTTTTTGAGTTGCCACAACTTTCCTTTTCAGTAGACCCTCTCTGGTCTCTCTTACAAATGCAGCCTCTCTTTCAGTAGTGGATGTGTGTGGAGAGCTTGGGTTCAATACTTTCTTCCTGTGTGTTCACGTAGACACTAAAACCATCAGGAATATGTGGTGAGATGAGGCCTCCTCGGGTCTCTTCTGCACGTATGTATCACCTACATTAAGAATGACCTAGTCCATCTATTGCTCTCACATTTCTAGAGTCCCCTGTCTAGTCCATGGACCTGCTGCCTTCCCTAAGTGGAATCACAACTGATTCTGGGGCCATGTACTTCCCATTTCATCTTCTACCAACTATGCCTCTCTCACTAACGATCTGACTCAGAATAGATTGTTTTTCCTTCTGTTCAAAAACTAGTCAACCCCGTCCATGAGTCAACCCTCTCCATTTTTGAAGTTTCTGGTTTTCATGGCCAGCTCTGTCCTGGTAGCACCATCCTGCCTTCTGAACTGTGGCAAGGAGAAGGTCCCAAAGCTAGATAAATGTGCTGTGGATTCCCCCTCTGTTACCCAATGGTCTGCAGTTTTTCATAAATCATCACTTTGCTTTTGCCCTGCTTGATGTTCAGAGCCCTTATGTGAGTGTTATTGACAATTTTATGGTGTTTGGTGTATTTTTTTTTTTTTGAGAAATGCCTTGCTGACATCTTTGTACTACCCTCATTTGAAGATCTTCATGACTTGCTTTTAAACAGTATAACTGGAAATTCCTAAATTAAATATGCGTGTGCTTCACCTATAAAGAGGTGGGGTCTGGGGGCTGGCACTGTGGTGCAGTGGGTTAAAGCCCTGGGCTGAAGCGCCAGCATCCCATATGGGCACTGGTTTGAGTCCTGGCTGCACCTCTTCCAATCCAGCTCTCTGCTATGGTCTGGTAAAGCAGTAGAAGATGGCCCAGGTCCTCGGGTCCCTGCACCCACGTGGGAGACCTGGAAGAAGCTCCTGGCTCCTAGCTTTGGATCAGCACAGTTCCGGCCATTACGGCCATCTGGAGAGTGAACTAATGGATGGAAGACCTCTCTCTCTGTCTCTACCTCTCTCTGTAGCTCTGTCTTTCAAATACATAAAATAAATCTTTAAAAATTAAAGAAGTGGGGGTCTTTGTCCCTTCTCCTTCCCCTAACACCCTTGAACTCAGGAGGCGTTGTGAGAACCTTGACTTATGGAATAGAGCCGAAGTGACTCTGAGACAATTTCTGGGTTCAGGACTTAAAGCATAGGCAGCTTTGACTTTCTTTCACTTCTTTCTACTCTACTGTGAGGTAGAAGCAGTGCTATGAAGAAGCCTGTGGAAAAGCTCTAAGACACCAAGATACCTGGCCAGTAGCCTCAGCTGAGCACCAATTTGCCAGCCACCTGGGTAAGCCACCATGGAAATGTGTCTTCTAGGTACACTTGAGTTACTCAGTTAATGCTCTCTGTAGCAGAGATGGGCCCTTCCTGCCAAACTCTGCCCAAATTATAAATTTGTGAGCAAAATAAATGATGATTGTTATTTTAAATCACTGAGTGTCTGGGTGGTTTGTTACATACCCATAAATAACTGGAACATTAATTTTCTGCCTTCTTGAGGAATGGGAGTTGGGGATTAAAGCTAAGAACAGTTATTATAAAATCCATTTATCATGTACCTAGCAAGTAAGATTTTCATAGCCACAAAATTGAAATGCAAAAATACAACCTTAAAAAAAGGCTATGTAAGTAAAGCTTGTTCTCTTTGGTAGAAGGTGACTATGATATCAATGAGTGAAGAAGTTTATCCAGGGTATTGTGGGGTAAAGGGAGAGGACATTGGAAGAGAGGAAAGAATTAGGCATTTTCCCCCAATCATCCTCAAATGGTTTGGCTTGGTGAGATAAGAAGTACTCTGAATATAGAGGTACAAATTCCTATCATGCAATCATGTTAATGTCTTATGAGAAGGTCTCTGGCCAGAAAATTTCACATCTGCACTGGGGCACAACCAACAGAATTAAGAGGGCAGATGAGTATAGGAAAGCAGAAAGAGAGGGTCGATTCTGCCTATTATAGCCTGACTGCTGAACTGAGAATTAGAAGGCCTCATCTGGAGTCCATGGTGGCAGTAGGGAGACAGTTGTAGAGTTAAGGTGTGGGTGACACACTGACGCCAAGGAAATGATGGAAAATATGTTAAAATTTCCAAGGGGCTTAAAGAGCCCACATGAGACAATGGTATGTCAAGGAAGTCTCCTCCTGGCTATGACCAAGCTGAGAGAGGAGGTAAGGAGGGAGGGGCAGAGAGAAAGAGAGAGAGAGAGGGAGAGAGAGAGAGAGAGAGAGAGAGAGAGAGAGAGAGAGAGAGAGAGAGAAATAGAGGAAAGAGGGAAAGTGAAGGAGATGCCATGAGTAGATTGCTCTGTAAGTGCCACAGGAAAATCCAGATATGGGACCAATGATATCTCAGAGGTCATCAGATACTGAATTGCTAATACAAGGAAGACCAGAGTATTCCAAGCCCTGTACCCCATGAGGTCATGTAAGCCCCCTTTCCATATATATATATATATATATATATATATACCCTTTTTCAAGAAGGAATCAAAGAGGCAGAGTTCAGAAATAAGAGGATCTGGATACCTAATCCAATCTATTGGGGGATTGCTAGGGTGTTTAAACTGTTAAATCAAATTAACCAGTAACTTTCTTGGATTTTCATAGTCTTCCCATCAGATCATATCATATGGTGGGTTGGTGCTAAGGTGGAAGACCTCAACACTTCGGTATGAAATTATAGACAAGATCTATTTCATTGCACAATGTATTTGAGGTGTCCATATGTAGTGCACAATACCAATAAACTATAATTAAAATTTGCTTTCTTCCTCCCTCCCTCCCTCCTCCCCTCTTCCTCCCTCCTTCCCTCCCTCCCTCCCCCTCCCTCCTTCCCTCCCTTCCTTCCCTCCTTCCTTCCTTTCCTCTTTCTGTCTTCCACCTGCTTATACCTCTGAAAACTTGTGTTGTTTAAAGTCACAACTTGTATTTTTTTTAAAGATCTATTTATTTATTTGAAAGTTGGAGTTACACAGAGAGGGAAGGAGAGGCAGAGAAAGAGAGAGAGAGAGAGAGAGAGAGAGAGAGAGAGAGAGAGAGAGAGAGAAGTCTTCCATCTGCTGGTTTATTCTCCAACTGGCTGCAATGGCCAGAGCTGCGCTGATCCGAAATTAGGAGCCAGGAGCCAGGAGCCAGGATCTTCTTCCAGGTCTCCCATGTGGGTGCAGGGGCCCAAGGACCTGGGCCATCTTCTGCATTCCCAGGCCACAGCAGAGAGCTGGATTGAAAGTGGAACGGCTGGGACCTGAACTGGCGCCCACATGGGATGCTGGCACTGCAGGTGGTGGCTTTACCCACTATGCCACAGCGCCCACCCCATATCTTGTATTTTTTTTTTAACTCTGGAAGCTAATAGGGCTCTGATGAAAAGAGATGAGTAAGAGAACATGGTCAGCCTGTGAGGGGCTGGGCCCCCGAGTCTGAGGGGTGAAGAGGGTAGGGAATATAAAGGCATTATTCCATTTATTTCCTGTTGGTACCACCAGATTGATAGCAGGATCTTGATGTGGATAGTGTGAGGGCCTGGTGTTGCATGATTTGGGAGGTGGGTAATGGTCCTAGGATTGTAATAGCTTTGGTGATAGCAGAGACCATAAGTAGAGGAACTGCCAGCATGGCCCCCATCCATGATGGCTTAATATTCCCTTAACATGACCAGTCCTCTTCTCTCTAGGCTATTGGGGCTGAACTGGATGTAATTTGGCTTCATAAATAAAAGCATGTGAATTTTGTTTTACCTTTGTGCCAGTGAGAAAATGAATAAATGTTGCTCATAATAATGGCTCCACCTTAATGTAGTTTGACAAAATCTAATACTACTCTTGAGAGTCCATTGAGCAGGGTTCCATGTGTACTGTATTTAGACAGATTGATTTAATATTGTCAATCAATGGTTTCTCCAGAATAGTTGAGAATACAGATTAAAACATACTGTGACTGATCCTTTCTTAAAATCAATTCATAAGAAAAAAATGAAAAAAAAAAAAAAACCCTAGAAGATGCTCAAGTCTGAAACCAAAATGACATATGTTAAGCTGGACAAAAAGTATAATTCAAGAGCTACAGGGTACATATCATGAAATAGAAAAATCATATAAATTTGTAAATCCTAGGAGCTAATATATCTATATTATTGGAAAAATTCAATCCATGCATATTATACTGCACTATACCTTCATTGCCTGACTGAGAGTGGAAATTATTCTCATCAAACTAAGTTATATAAGGAACACTGTCTTGGGGAATACAAATCCAGACCCTTATAGCAGAATTTCTTTTTTTGTGTGTAAGAAAAATTATAAGAGAAAAAGCTGAGAAAGACATGATCCCAAAGGAAATTGAGAATGCTACAACACCAAGTTAATTTTTGTTCTACCAAACGCTAAGAAAATAGTTTATTTCTTCTGAGAAGCAGAAAAGCCACTTTTCTTGGCCTGAGTTTCCATAACTAACATGTCTTTGATCTTTTTACAACAATATTTTACAAATTTTAGGTGGTAGGTAAACACTTTAATAAGCAAGCACTAATTTCCAAAAGTAAAAATTGTAAAAATGGCCATTTTTAAGATTAAGAAATAATAAAGTCAACTGTTCTATTAGTGATATTGACATTTGTATTTACATGATGTGATAAACCATAATTCCTACCAATTTTACACACACACACACACACACACCACACTCATACACACACACACAGACTCTTATGCACATATACTATGTTTAAGTAAAACTTCTCAGGAACCTGGTAACAGTCGTACCATCGATAGTCATTTACCAAGAGCCCAAAGTAATAACATTCACAGCTCCTTTCTGTTCCAGGCTTACACAAAGCAATGGTGGTATTTTAAAAATTCATGCAATTCATGCAAGAATGAAGGCTGTGAAACCATTTATATCAAAAGTCATGTAAAACTGATGGTTTATTGGGAAAACATAACATCACAGAACTTCAGACTTATTTCTATTCTTATGCACATTAAAATTTATTTGGATATCAAAGATTGGGCATGTAATGCAACTCTTATATAAATGAAAGCTATGTCCTTAGAATTGTATCTATAAATCACATTGAATCTGTTAAAAACTAATTAAAACTAAAAAATCAAAAAATGAAAGAAAGATTATGTGTATATGTACTTGGGAGAAGTGATCCTCTTATAAGGCTATCTAAGGTTTGAGATGGATGTTCTCATTTTATTTCATCAAAAACTAAATGAAAAAATTATTAATGAGTCAAGTTTGGTTAAAAAGGTATTATGTGATTTTATATGAAACATTTCACATGGAAAAAGAGAATGTAGAAAACATGCAAATTATTTACAATATCTTATACTGTGTGCATCATTCTCTATATATTCCTGAATGCTTTTAATTTATATGTCTGCTGACATTCAGTTATGTTAATAAATAATTTTTCATAAAAATGTGGAAGTACATAGATTCCCATTACAGCTATATTCGTATTTGTTTAGCTCAAAAAAGGCTTTGACCTGTAACCCAGGTGCCTCTAATTACCTGTGAAAAATGATACTCAGTGCCTAGAAGAAAACAAATAGCCTCATATAAAACTAAATCTTGAAAATGGTGGTAAATACCATAGCAATAAGCACCATTACAAAGAAACATTCAGCTTAGCAATACCATTTTTTTTTGTTCTTAAAAGTTGACACAAAGAACAATGTTTTGTTACCTTGGTTACTGCAAATTCTATACAATATACCTTATTGGTCTCTTAAGGCAACTTGTGTACATGAGAGTGTTGCTGTGGGAGGTAGTAATACAGAGACGTCGATACATTTTTACAGATTTCTTGGTGTGCTGTTATGAAGTAATTTTTGTGTATATTCACCAACTAAATAAAAATACACTTATGCAAACATTCTGTGCTATAAAAAACCATCCCTAAGTATACCTCTGCATATTTGTCAATTGTTCCCTAACACACAGGCCTTTTGACTTGGAAAGGAAATAACAAGAAGTTTTGTGGTCAGCATGAACTTTGAAAGTGGCTCAACATGCTTTTATCCCCAACTGTGGGATGTGAGAATTACCAGGCTGGAACTCGGAGAGAAGCAGCTTTGGAGTAATTTCCTTATTACGCTCATTGTTGGCCCTGGGAGGAGGGGGAATGAGTCACCCCCATGGGACGGTGGAGAGATGGAAGCGATGAGCCATGAAAAGACTCAGAGTCTAGACTCCCCTTCCTTGCACTGCTACTGCTTCCTTGGGAGAAGGGAAACTGACATTCTGGCTGCCCTGGCCACAGGCAGCTCCACGTTGAGGAGGCAGCCAATGGATGAGATGGCAGCGTGAGCAGCTGTCAGTCTGTCTCCCCATCAGAGTGATGCTCTGGTTGGAATTATCCCTACCAAATAAGGCAGTAAGAAGCCCATTCCCTTTCCTGTGTTGCCTCTCTACCTCTTCATCTGCAGCCCCAGAAATGTTTGCAAGTAACCTGGTGAAGAATAATTGGGAGAAGAAACGATTAGCTGTCCTCCAGTAACTGGTCTCCCTTTCTTTCTTTGGTTACTGAATTCTGAATCATACTGACTTATTATTGTATTACCAACTGCCCTGCAAAAACATATATTATACTTAGCCTCCCTCACAGCTAGATGTGGCCATATGATCAAGTTCTGAGTTATGGGACTAGACCAGAAGTGATAAATGGAACATCTGGGTCATGTCCCTAAAGGAAAGGATTGTGCCCTTTGTTGCTTGTTCCAACTTTTTTTCTATTGAGAATATGGCTGCTAACAGTTATCTTGAACCATAAGGTAGAAGTTATGGGTTGAAGAAGGCAGGACGAAAGAGATGTGAGTTCTTTGTAACTGTCAAGTGTCTGTTCTTCTTCTTCTTTTTTTTTTTTTGACAGGCAGAGTGGACAGTGAGAGAGAGAGACAGAGAGAAAGGTCTTCCTTTTGCCGTTGGTTCACCCTCCAATGGCCGCCGCGGTAGGCGCGCTGCGGCTGGCGCACCGCGCTGATCCGATGGCAGGAGCCAGGTGCTTCTCCTGGTCTCCCATGGGGTGCAGGGCCCAAGGACTTGGGCCATCCTCCACTGCACTCCCTGGCCACAGCAGAGAGCTGGCCTGGAAGATGGGCAACCGGGACAGGATCGGTGCCCCGACCGGGACTAGAACCCGGTGTGCCGGCGCCGCAAGGCGGAGGATTAGCCTATTGAGCCGTGGCGCCGGCCAAGTGTCTGTTCTTGTTCTAGACTGCAAGGATTAGATTTTCACAGGAGGGAAATAGAGTTCTAACTTAGCTAATGCATTGTTACATTGGGTATCTCTGGTAGAGCAGTGGAGCTGTAATATCCTCAAAATTTACATGTGATAAATCAAATTTTAACACAGAAAAAAATCACCTTGAGGTCATGTCAAAACACAGTAAATGTGCTGGATAAATTATATGCCAGTATGGTTAAGCAATGGTACTCATTTTGTCACACACTGATCTGGACATTGCTATGAAGGTAAGTCCTCATTGTGATTAATCTCACCCAGCAGTTGACAGTAAGTAAAGAATTTACTATTGATAATATGGGTGGATCTCTTCCAATTGACCAAATGTCTTAAGAGCAAAAAGCAAGATTTTCCAGAGAAGAAAGAATTCCATTATTTTATCTTATTTTATTTATTTATTTGAGGAAGACCTACAGAGAGAGGGAGAGACAGAGAGAAAGGTCTTCCATCCGCTGGTTTACTCCTCAAATGGCTGCAATGGCCAGAGCTGTGCTGATCCAAAGCCAAGAGGCAGAAGCTTCCTCCAGGTCTCCCATGCGGGTGCAGGGGCCCAAACACTTGAACCATTTTCCACTGCCTTCCCAGGCCATTAGCAGAGAGCTGGATTGGAAGAGGAGCACCTGGGACTAGAACAAGCTCCTGTATGGGATGCTGGTACTGCAGGCAAAGGCCTAGCCTACTATGGCACAGTGCTGGCCCCAGGAATTCCATTTTTAAAATGAGATTTATTTATTTATTTATTTGAAAGGCAGAATTACAGAGAGGTAAAGACATACACACACGCAAAGAAAGAGAGAGAAAGAGAGAGAGAGAGAGAGAGAGAGAGAGAGAGAGAGAGATTAAGAGACGATCTTCCTTCTGCTGGTTCACTTCCCAGGTGGCTGCTATGTCCGGGGCTAGGCCAGGCCAAAGACAGGAACCAGGAACTTCATCCAGGTTTCCCAAGTGGGTAGGGACCAAGCATTTGGGCCATCTTCTGTTGCCTTTCATAGGTCATTAAGGGAGATAAGTTGGAAGTGGAATAGCTAGGGCATGAATAGGCGGTGCTTGTATCAGAGTATCGGATGCTGGCTTTGTAGGTGATGACTTTCCCTGCTATAGCACCATGCCAGCCCCAAGAATTCCAGTGTTAACTAAAAATATATTTGAATGGGGTGGGGGAGGGGAGAGAGAAAGAAGGAGAGAGAGAGAGAGAGAGAGAGAGAGAGAGAGAGAGAGAGAGAGAGAGATGCCAGATATGTCATTCACTTGTTCATTATCCAAAGGCCCATTACAGCTGGGATTAGATCAACCTGAAGCACTCTACTCTGTATGCTAAAATTATAGAGAAATGGTTGTTAGGAAATACAATTTAGATTCTGACAAAACTTCCCATGAAACATTAGGAATGCCATTTAATGTTTAGATCACATTGCATCATCTCTGAGGTGAGAATATTGGGCTAAATGATTTCCGTGACCCCCTCCAGATCTAGTCAGTTCTAACTCTGTGACCTTAACCTTCCTGGTTAGAGGCTCAGGTAGGAAGGCAACATGGGGACAGAGATGGTGGCAGGGTTGACCAAGGAAGTGTGTAAAATTGTATGGTCACAGGTATGGCTTCTTGGAGTGCTGGTACTGGTTTCCCATGCCTTTCTTCCTACTAGATGTTTATTATTTAAGTTGTATGTATTGCATTAAGTTGGTGATATGTTACATCTAGAAACTCAGTGTCTGAGGTGATAGAGTTAATTATAATCCTTTAGATTACAAAGTAAAATCTAAGTGCGTAATCTCCTCTTTCCCCTCCCAGAAACCCATGTCTCAATGTGAAGGGCAGAACAGGCCTAATGACAAAAAACAATCTCCTCTTGTCACTACTTTTCATATTATACACTCCACCTGTGTTTCTAGGAATGTACAATAAGCTTATGAAGAGGGTGCCCCATAAAGTTGGAAGTGGAATGAAAAAGCTATTTTGGTACAAAAATTTGAAATTGATGGATAGTTTTTTTCATGATGTGTGTTTTATATGAACTTTTAAAAAGTCATATTCGGGAGATGATTCAAGGATTTTATTTAGCAAACTTGAGCATTCACAGAGTTTGGGTATGGAAAACTTTGATGATAGTGTCATTATTTTGTTTATTATTTAAAAATAACATCAAAAAGCCATTTAAAATCATAATTTGTTCAACGGTTCTTCTATTTGAGTGCTGTGTTTTACAACACAGACAATTCTTTTGACAGTATGTCTGTACCTGTCAGTTTTTCTTTAAAAATCTTAAATTAAAAAGTATTTTTTAAAAAATTTGGAGCCACAATCAAAATGAGGCTATAATCCTTCTGGAATGGTGAGAATCTATTTCTATCTATAATACAGAGTGTTGTATCTTAAAATAAGCATATTTAAATGTACAATGCAGCCTTAAGTGGCCACAGAGACAATCTTTATTTAGGGGTTGTGATTTCTCCACTCTTCCGTTTTCCTGTTGCTCTTCAAAACATGCCATAAAAAATGGGTTTACTGAGTTGTACAATACACCAGGAGACTGTTTGCTGATGGTGCTTTGAACAGGGTTGTATCAGAAGAGCAAAGGCTTTGTGCTCTGGGAACTATGTCTGCTCATTTGAAGCAATGTAATATTCATACATCGAACGCCTAAGATTTCCTAACTTTTATTTCATGCCGGCGTCAGTGTGTAGAAGTATGTGCACATGTGCTATGTTTCTATGTGTGCTCATGTGAGTGTGTGCATGTGTGTCATGTTGAGTGTTGGAAGTGGAAAGAAACCAGTCAGTTTCTCCTGGCATGTCAATTTGAATGCAGTCTAGAGCATTCAATCATTACCTTATTTTCTTAGTGTCAAACACAGTTTTGCCTCCTTGTTCATCTCTAACAGTATTGCCTGAGAGGCACCTTCTGATAACTATTATTCCACTTTTAGATCTAAAGGGCAAGGCTGCTAAGAAAATAAAATAGCAAACAACACAAGGCATCGAGGCACTTGACCAGAGATAGGAACCTGTTGCTGCCTTTGACTGAATATTTTCTTTCCTGTATTTCGGGGTGGAGGCAGCAAGAAAGGTGAAGTCATGAGGATAAGACAGAACAAAAAATCTGTGAGTATCCAAAACCCTGTACTTTTCTTTATTTGAGTCCATTTCTTTCCATTTTTGAACTGTTCCTAGAAAGGAAAATTACACACAAAGCTTAAAAGGGAGAGAGAGTTGGCATCAGTGGGTTCTGTTCTTCAGCTCCCATGTTAGTATTGGCCTGTTTGCCCTAAAGGAAGTTGACATAACCTTTTATGAACTATCAATTATTTATTTGAAATCCTGACATTCTCCAATTCTCCACAAAACAAACAGCATCTTTCACAGTGTGATAGAAATCACTGTGACAGCTTGATTTGCATGTTTGATTTATAAAATTACCTTTATTAATTTTATGAAATGTCGAGGGTTGAATAACTATGGAAGAAAAAGTACATCTAGCTTCTCTTTGTTGCATTTCCCCTATCTTGATTTTCATCTATTGAGGAATGACAACATAGGGGAACTACTCCCAGTGGGAAGCAGGCTTTTAGAACTTTGGCTTAGCATAGGATACATTTTATTGTAAATACACCACAGTTGTGTTGTTTTAAATTAGTCATAGTATTGTTAGCTGATTTGCACAAGGAATTAGCTTCATTTGGTGGCAGAATTGATATTCATCCAGTCTCAACTATCTCACTCTTACTGCAGTGTTAGTCTAATCAGCATATGAGATCAACCGCCTATCTTTGGGCCTCTTTTGGACTTTAACAATATAATGGGGCTATTCTGTATTTAATTCACAGAATCTGGTATGTCTCCAACAGTTTACCAGATGGATCTCTAGTCAGTTTCTTCTCAAACTCTTTATTAAATATTTATAGATCCAGATTGCAAATAGGCCCAGCTTTGCCCCAGGAGGAATGTGCACAGATCTCTGGACCTGGGCAGATCAGCTCAGTCAGTTAGGGGAAAAGAGATAAAATCTTTTCTCTTGGAAGTTCTGGAAGGAGCTTGAATAATTGCGTTCCTGGTGGTAGTGAGATCATGAGCTCTTGAGAAGCATTCTGGGCAGTGAACAGGTCACCTTGAAAATAGGAAGCTGTTGTTATTACAGTGGAAAGGGAAAGATTCCCACCAAGTTCACGAGTGTTTGGAGCCAAGATTTGTCACTCCAGGAGAAAATGTGGAATCATAACAGCATTTTTGCTTAAGTGACACACACACATGGGGAGTTGCCAGAACAAAGTGTTAATGAGATGAGTTTGTGAAAAATTTGGAGATTTAGAAACACTTAAAATATCATTCACTGGACATATAGAGAAAGGTGTTAAAAGTGAAAATGCCAAAGTTGTTCGAATCTTTTGCTGAATTGAGGGTTGCGAGGTGTGGGAGGGGATGCTGAGAATGGTCACTGAGGCAGAGAGGAGTCGTGTTGCTCTCAGAGTGAGCCAGCCACCCGCTGCCTGTCAAACGGGGCTCCGTTAAGAGCAAACATGGTGATCAGTGGGTGTAGAACTGAGAGAAAACCCTTGCGTTCAAAAGGGTGTATGGTGCTTGCAGAATAAATGCCAAGACTACAATGTTCACACTAGATATGACTTTGCAAGCTTTGGGTGTTTGGATAGATTCTCTTAAAATTGTCCCAAAGACTAAGACACCAATCCAGAGAAGTATGTTGTGCCAAATAATACCCACATGCTCAATTTGAATGCCACGAATAAATGACCAACTCCTGCCTTTCAGTGTATTCATTCCAGTAGTACCAGGAAATTTTTAAAGATCTTATTAAAAATTTTAAATGACAGTACAAATTTGGCAATATGTGAAACCATGAATGCCCTTTTCATTTGGCTAACTGCATGAATTAAATTGAGTTACATATAACCATAAATGTACTTTATGACAAATAATTTTTACTATCATAAATACTGAGTTTGATGCTTCTCCTTGAGCCAAGAAAGCTAGCAGCTGCTCTTCATGGTAAAGTATCTTCTTCTATTTCCAGTTCTATTGGCTTAACTGTTTGTCACCATCATTTTATGGTATACAGGGCACTTTATTATGGACTGCAGAAGTATAAAAGAAATGGTTTATTGACAAATTTTTGCATTTGGGAAAGTTAACCTTTTAGTAGTGGGGGAAGGGAGGGGAAACATACATGAAAACTCTTAGAAACATTTCCACAGAAAAGTGTGTTTGACATGGCAAAGGGCATATACAGAGTGAATGAATGATTAGGAGCAGACAGAGTTAATCAGCATTTTTCCTGGATGTGTGGATGTTCCTAAAGGGTTATAAAGGTAGGTTGAGCCTTAGCATTTGGCATAAGTTGGGAACAAACAAGTATTTGCTGTTGATTATGTGTAAGGTAGGCTCTCTGAAAATAGTCTTCTCGGCCGGCGCCGTGGCTTAACAGGCTAATCCTCCGCCTTGCGGCGCCGGCACACCGGGTTCTAGTCCCAATTGGGGCTCCGGATTCTATCCCGGTTGCCCCTCTTCCAGGCCAACTCTCTGCTATGGCCCGGGAGTGCAGTGGAGGATGGCCCAAGTGCTTGGGCTCTGCACCTGCATGGAAGACCAGGAAAAGCACCTGGCTTCGGATCAGCGAGATGCACCGGCCGCAGCGGCCATTGGAGGGTGAACCAACGGCAAAAAGGAAGACCTTTCTCTCTGTCTCTCTCTCTCACTATCCACTCTGCCTGTCAAAAAAAAAAAAAAAGAAAGAAAATAGTCTTCTCTTGGGAGAACAGGTTAGCCTCCCAGTTCTGGGTGTTGATCAGAGCAGGTGTTAATTCCGGTTGCTGTTGTGGAATTGGTTAAAGCATCTGGGTGTGCAAGGTTAAGAGTCTCACTCAAGCACACCTACAGGCACTGCTGTGTTTTGGAGAAAGGTCTGGGTGAAGCATCTGCAGTGCAACACCTTATCTGCATTGACAACACATGATTCAGCAGGCCCAGGAACTAAGGACACCTTTGGGTGTACAGGGTTACCTTCCTGTGGATGGAGGTGAGGCAGGAGGATCTGCTGTCTCTCTCCCCAGACTGGAAACTACTGCAAGGCTGGCTGCATCGTGTGGCAGCAAGGCACTTGTCCCTTCTAGAACCTGTCTCTCAGGATTCCTTTCCAGCCATATTTGGGAAATGGTTTTGTGGATAAACCTATAGCAAGCTTGCTGCAGCAGGTTGACCCTGGGTTGGGTTTGAAGCCATTCTGCCAGTCTCTCAGAGGACATCAAACAGCAAATGGAGCTTTATTATATGGAATTTGTCTAACTTCATGTAAATTCTCAAAATGAAGATTATCCCATCTGCCCACACTTGAGTCATGTGAGGGCTGATGTAAAGACACAGTTATCTATTGAAGTCTTCAGAAAGAAAAAGCAATAGAAAGTATGGTTATATTTTGGAATTTGTTCTGGGGTTACTTTGGGTTTTATTTGTCTTTTCACAAGCATAGCCTCATTACCGAGGAGGTTTTTGGACTTGGTTTTGAAACAGAGATGATAATTGTCTGTTAGATGGTAAGAAGGGCACTGTGGGAAGTCAGGCTTATTGTCCACAAAATCAAAATAATAAAATTCAAACAGTATTTCTTTTCTTGAGTTGTTAAAAGCCATAACTTCAAGAAAAGAACATTTTTTATTTTTCTTCATTCAGAGTTCACCAACTCAGACAGGCTGAGCCGGGTCATTACCATTCTCATCAGTTCAGATTTATATGATGCATGCATTGAAATGAACATCTGGACAGTTAGAGAATGCATTTCACTTGAAGGCCCTTGTAGCATTTTTTTTTATATTTAGAGCACCCTTTTGGAAAACAACATTAGTAGAAAATAACATACAGCATAAGAGAAATATTTTTTAAAGCAAAAAATTATTAGAAATGTGATTATTAAGGATTTTTATTGCCCACAATAAAGGTATAAGTAGGATCATAAAGCACCATACAGAAATAAAATCTATTGAGTATTTAAGCTTTATCTTACATCCAGAGAGTCAGTGAACTTGAACTCATATGTGACTTCCACAGCAACTAGCTGTAACCACAGTTTCCAGCTGCCTCTCAGGGCCAAGAGGAGATTTTCAGCCTGGATAAGTATTTCATAGAGACATTGGAGCCAGGTGCTTTATGTAGTAGGATTGGTGATTCAGCATGTGGCATTTCACAATGTGAGTCAGAATTAAATGAATGTCTCAGTATTATAGTTGGGGAGCTAATGGAAGGGCCACCTCTCGGATGAGTCATTCAACACAGATCCTGCTCTGGGCCACTTGCTAAAGATTGCGCAATCATTTTCACAAGCAGCTAAGAGGATAACCTTGATATTCTGCCCTTTCTAAGTTCAGATGATCAAGCTGCTCATCTCTGTTTCCCTAAAATAGATTCAAGATACAAAACTACTGTTCATCTTCATTATTTTTCTTTTGCATGTGTGTTGTGTCCTATTTATTGCATAGGAAAAATACAATTATTATATTTTAACTCAATATATTCTTTTATGGGCAAGCTACATTTGATATTTATAACCTGTCTTTCCTCCAAAAATATTTCAGGCAGTTTATAAAAGACACAGATATGCTAAAACTAGTCAAGCAAGGGCAAATGAATGTGATTACGGGCTATGCTAGGTCAAGAGAGAATTTATAGGCTAAAGATAGCTTCTGAAACTGAGCATCAAATTTAGCTTTGAGCTTCCTGAACATTATTTTCAACACGTATCATTTTGCCTTTTTTTTTTATAAATGTCAGTGTCTGCATTAGCATCTTCTATTCTAGAATATAAGCTCAAGAGGGGGCTGGCACCAGTGGTATATACCACACGACACACAGGTTGAGTATAGTTTATCAATCATATTATAAGTTTTATTGAGGATAAATCAGAATATAACTTGAGAGAATCTATGTAGGATGAGGCTTCAATGGAAGGGAAAAGCAATTATTTTTCTCTGTCCTCAGTGAGGTCACTAGTCAATTAGCTAAAACAACTCATACACTTGAAATACATGTGTCTGTCTCTCCCCACAGACACATGTAATGAATGTTAGTAGACTCCTCAGTGGGAGTGAGTGTGAGAAAACGCAGCTCTTAATAAATGTGTATTGGTGTTTGAGTGGTTGTAAATGAGTGGTGGGAAGCTCATTCTCAAGGGAAATATTTTGCTCCTGTAGCTGGATGCTGCCTAGCTACCCCTGAACAAGGATCAAAGAAGCAACCAGGACAGTCTCTGTGCGATTAGGGTTCTGTTGGATGTCTACTCTGGGCTCCATTAACCTATGCATTATTGTATCATCTTGACATTTAAAAAAGGAAAGAAAGACGAAAAAAGAATAAGAGAATGAAGAAAGAAGGGATAGAGGGAGGAATTGGGGGGGGTAGTCAGGAGAGGGAAAAAGAAAGGGGAAGAACTTTTAGGCAAATTCATTAGCCTTTCATGTGAAAAATATGAAAATCATGTAAGTAATTTTTTTTGTTTCCTAAACTTAATTATCACAAAAGAGTTAGATATTTGAGGTTTTTCAGAAGTAATGGTCATGTATCTCTCTCTTGTGCTTTAGGAAATAATTTTTGAAAGTAGACTAAAGCGTCAGACACAGATAAGTGAATCGGTTTATTACTGTCACAGCTGAATTGAAGAGCAGTATCAGAATATCACCATGCTAGCTTCTCTATCATTTTGTCTAAGCCAGAATGGGATGACCCAATTGGGAGACTGAGTCTCTGGAGGTAACATACTTGGCAGATTTGCTGTTTGATATCCTTGTCAAATTTAGGACAAAGAGACTGATCTTCAGATCTATTCTAGAAGCTTGGCCTGGCCCTGTGGTGGCCATGCCACTATGTGGGAGGACAAATCCAAAAACAGTGAAAGAGAGGACTGTACCATGTCTGGTCTTAAACACCAATTTCCATCTGTGTTGCAGGGGTCAGGAAGGGTGAGGACAGAGACCAAAGACATGCCCCAAGTTGGGTGGTTGCCTTGCACTACATGTGAAGCTAAACACACACAATGCACACATGCACGCACACACACACATGTGCTTGGGTTCTGCATGTGTGGCTACACTTGACAAACAGGAGAACAAGGAAATGAAACTCCCTTAAACACAGGCCTTGTATATCTTTATAGCAATTTGTTTGGTATACAGTAGAAGTTCAGTGGCTATTCACTGAATGCATTACTGAAGAATTTATTAGATATTACCCATGGGTGAACTTCTCCACATTTAATTCTCTGCCACTTTATAGGGAAAATGATACTTTCTTCACGTGGAACCTGAGAACCATTTATTCTAAGACCTATTTTTGTAGGACCACACCTTGCTTGAACTCCTCAGGGTATGATTGGGCTGGCTGGTGGGCTTGAAGGTTTAAAGCCAGTCTCTTTACAATCTACATCAAGCAGAGAGTAAAGATTGGGGCTCTGTGGTGAAGGGTATATGAAAGAAGAAGGCAGGTGGGCAAGCCAAAGGACTGCTTTGTGTTGGAAGATGTGATTTTCAATCCCAGGACCAGCCAAATCTTCACTGAGGTCTACAATGTCCACTGATAACTTTTGTATTAGTAAATATCTCATAGAAATTAGTGAAACGGTTAGGTTCTGCCTTCTGGAATCAAGAAGCTAAAATAACTTTATAGCATAAAAGCAGCTGTAGCTAAAATTAGATTGTGTAGGCTCCTGAAAGCATTGGTCAATATCCCTATTGATATGTCAACACAAAATCTATGAACTCCGCTAACAGTGAATTTTTCTACAGAGGCTGTTAGTGTAGCTACCTACCCTACATAAAACTAGGCTAATTCCTCAGGGGCCTGGTTAGTATGGCATTACATCAGAAAGTCAATAATAAGGCAATGAAGTTATCAGAATTTCCATTCTAAAATATGACACTTTAAACCTCGAAGCATGAATAGAAATGGAATAATATTCAAACTTTTTATCAATTTTCACAAGTTATAATGGATATTGCAATTATTTTGTGTAAATTACATTACCAATTCTAAAAGTTGCATAAATTTTTAAATTTCTGGAAGGAAAAGTGTTATAATTTGACTTGCAAATATTTTTAGCAAACAAAACAAGTTTTAGAAGTTGACAAAAATGGATATAGAATGTATACAAATATAAAATGTTATTTAACAAACTAGGAGAGCTAAATCTTCAGTGATGCCGAGAGATTTGTGCGTGTAAGGAAATACAAATTTAGCTATTATTGTTTGCAAACTTTGTAGCTATACACAGGAATGTGTCTCTTCCTTTCCATTTGTGTTGTTGACAACCTCTCATGCCTTCATTTTATCTGACCTTCCTTATAATGGACCAACTTCTTTCTCCCTGGTCCTCAAACTCGACTCAATATCAAGATCCTAAAACACTCTCCTGTTTAAAAATAACAAGAAAAAAAAAATAGTATAGTGGTTCCCAATGGGTCTTCTGATACTGTATCTTGTGATTCTTTTATGGTTCTGTGTGTCCCTTTTGTCACCTTTATTGTTCTTTCAAACTTAGCTGGAGACCAAAATCAGGTAACCCACTGTTTTATCAATATTAAAAATACATATTTTTTGTTTGAGAGGTAAAGTTGCAGACATAGAGTGAAGAGACAGGGAGAAAGGTCTTCCATCCTCTGGTTCATTCCTCAAATCGCTGATCCAAAGTCAGAAGCCAGGGGCTTCTTTCGGGTCTCCCACATGGGTGCAGTGCCCAAGTACTTGGGTCATCTTCGACTGTTTTCCCATGTCATAGCAGAGAGCTGGATCAGAAGATGAGCAGCCCGGGCATGAACCAGTGTGCATTTGGGACCCAGGCGTTGCAGGGGGAGGCTTAACCTACTATACCGCAGTGCCAGCCCTCCTGTTTTCTTTTTCTCTAGGACACTGTAGACTTTAGTTCTGATCTTTCCACCTTAAATGCTCTTGTCTAGAACTTTGAGAGGATTCAGAATTTTTTTCTGCTCTGTGGCCTGAAGAAGTCTTTAATTCTGACATCGAATAGAAAAGCAGGATATGTTTTGGCTTTGAATGTTCTGTATTAATTTTGCTTGGATTAGAGTGTACTTTAGAAAATTTTTAGCTATTTTTTTCCTCATGATCTCATGGAAACTTTCTTGTTTTGTATTCTTTAATATGTTTTTGGCTTAATGATTGGCTTTGTTTTTCAAGGAAGCTTGTAATGGTAAGTAGGCTTATATTTATCTGTCCTGAACATTATCTTACTCTCTTCTCTCCCCTTCTATTTCCCTCCTCTTTCCCTACCCTTTTCCTTCCTTCCTTCCTTCTCTGCTTCCTTACTGCCTTCATCCCTTGCCTCCCCACTCCCCTTCTCTCTTTCTTTTCATATGTTCTTCATTCTGTGTATTTATTGTGTGATCATAAAAATCTCTTGATTTAGAAAGGGTATTTTATTTTTAGCCGTGTCTGTAGTATTTCTCTTTGTTTCAAATTTATTACTGTGTTCTTTAATATTCTTGCTTTGAACATCAGTTTTATATAATGCTGGATATTCACTTTTTATATCATTCCATTTTCTTATTTTACATTTAAATGATCATCTTATTAAAGCTTTCATAACACAACACAACACTTTGTATTTATGGATTTTTTCTTCTTTCTTTGTTTTGCTTTCTTTCCTATTTTTCTTGACTGTGCATGTTTTCCTCTATTTTTACTTATTATTTATTTAATTATTTTTCCCCCCTGCAATGTCTTTGAATTGGCATGCAGATTCTTTTAATATTGCATATACTGATGGCCCAAGGCTTATAATGCTTTGATTTATGATCTTTAGACTTTATGATGGAACAAGAGCAATACACATAAAAATCATACGTTGGGTTTTGAATTTGAATCATTTTCTGGGCAAATGATACTGTCTCACAATGCTGGCATCTGCAACTCTCAGGCAGCGTGGTGATCACAAGAGGAAGCATCTGTATTGTACAGTGCATTGTGTTGTTAAGTGGTGACAGTCTGTAGTGTAGATGTAGTAAATGCATTTTAGGTTTATGATATTTTCACCTTAGGAAGGGTTCAGCTGAATGTAACCCCATCATAAATCAAGGGGCAGCTTTACTTAATGTAAGTTATTTGGTGCAAACCTGATTTGCTGATTTTGCTGATAAAATGTAAGACAATTTTCTTTTAGTCCTATTCCACCATGACAGATAACTGTTTTAGTTGCCTCTCCTTTGGGCTTGTAGTTTGAATGTGGGTATTGAAATGGAGCTAAACAGTGATTGCGTCAAAGATCTTAAATCATGTTTTCCTCTATGGAGTAGGATTTGAATTGGACTCAAATTCCCGTTCATTATGAATCCCTGCAACCTTAACTGTGGCCATTCTCCCTTCCATTTCTCCTCTTATTCTCCCTCGCAGGAACTATACCCACTACTTTTCAGTTGGAAGAAGAAAAACCCAAAAGTACAGTTTCAAAAGTTTGCTTCTCCAAAGTTTGGCAGTGTTGGTGAAAACAGCCACCATATTATTGACTCAGCATTATTGCTTCTAAAATGCCACTGACGGCGTACAGGACAGCTGAGTTGTACACTCACTATTTTATCCTAGAATGCTTTGTTGTTCCATTTTGCTTTCTTTACTTGTCAATGTTTATTGTGTTCAGCTGTGCACCTTGCAGTTGTTTATCTTCTTTTTAGTTGCTGCCAATCATGAGATACTTTATTTGGAAAATTTCCTTAAGTTTGTTCATTTGGGAAGACAGAATGGAAAATGGAGATGATGTGATATGGCTGCATTCTTCCATTTACCATCTTTTCCAAAGTTTTGCATTCAACTTATACTTTTTTCCCCTCCATGTTTATTTACAGATGTACTTATTTTTGAAATTTCAGCTGAAACTACTGCTCGGACATGTTTTATAATTTGATGCCTGTTGAATGAAGTGATTTTTCTTTCTCATTTATTCTGTGTTCCAATTTTGAATGTAAGCTCTATTCTTAGATTCAGGAGTGATTATGTAAGTGTGTGTCCAGTCTGCCCATATGGCTTATTGTTTTGCTAAATTTGATCATGGGGCCTCTTATTCATGTTTTAAAAATCCTACAGTTTTTCACTTGCTGCTTTCATATGCTGATTTCATATCGTGCTTCATATTCATTATATTGTAAAGGTTTTTCCATTACTCAGGGAACAAATAGAAATTGAAATGTTGTATAGAGACAGGAGATGAGGTTTTATTTAATTAAACAAAAATAGTGCTCTAGACCTTGCATTGAAAGGCAGAGGGGAGGAATTATGGAAAGCCGTACTGGTAAGAAGAACGCTAAGGGATCATTTAGAAAGACATAACAAACAAGATTAAGATCAAAATATTTCTTTTGAATGATATTAGTAAACGCAGAACATCAGTAGAGCTGGTTCCTTTTTATTGCGTGGCTCATAAAAAAATGTTAGGCTGCCATGATTTTCTAACTTTGTGGCCCTGGTTTGATTTAGACAACCTCGTTGTCAGCACTGGCCTTCTGTATTAAACATAAGCATTACAGGTGGCTGCAGTTGCATTCGAAACCTTCCATAGCGTTTGGTTGGCATAGCAAGAGCCTTGCTCACCAGGTGGTGGGAGGGGACAAGAGGAGAGGGTCTCCTTAGGTAACAACATATACTTTGAGTTTGGTGAATAATGATGATAGAATTGGTACACATTAAGTTACTTGTGCTTTTTCCTTCGTTTTCTTGATGTTTAACATGGTTGAACACGAGTTTTTCCTGTGGCATAACTGGTTACATTTTCCACTGAGCCTTGTTAGCTCTTGTTTTTGAAGGAAAAAAAAAAACACTAAGAAATATGCAAAGTCTCCTTGAGTGAATAATCTGAATTATAGAGAGAATCCACTGCTGTCTTTCTCAGCGGTGATTTTCCATCTGAGTGGCTCCTGGGTAGTTAGTGCATAACGCTGTGTTGGTGCTGGCTGGGTGCAAATTGCCTTCCTCTGAAGATGCCTGTTTTGTACCATTACCTGCCTACAGCAGAGCAGGGGCCCGCCAGTAGAGAAGTCTCTTTCACCAAATACCAAACAAATTAACCTTTTACTGTGTTCCTAGGAGCCTCTCACGACAAGGACCACTCCAGTGACATCACTGGTGGCAAAGGTTAGCCGAAAAGTAAAATGAAATCATCCGGCCAGGCGGGCCCTGTGGGAGAATCAAGCCTTGTAATTAGATTGAAGGCTCCTAGGAAACGAAGCCCTGTTGCAGGAAGAGCATTTGCAGAAGCTAATTGGGGTAAGCTTTTGCATCAGAGCCGGTGCACCGCATCACTTACAGCCTTGAAAATAGCTGTAATGATGTATGAAGATTGAGTCAGTCCCTAATTTTAGCAACCTAGCCTAAGCACGATTTACATGACGAACATGCTGTGGTCTGATCTGTGACTCCAGACTCCAGAAAGATCCCACTTTTCAGACTGGTTGGGATGGGAGGGGGGAACGGGATGAGAGTTGCAGGATTAGGGCAACCCTTTGCCGGCAGATGCGGAGTACTGTGGTGGTGGCTCTGCCCTTGGATCTGTTGTTCTGGCCTTGTCATCTAGTGGGTGTGGTGTCTCCTGTGTCCTTTGCCCTCCCACTTTTGTGTTTTCACAGTGTGGAGTCTGTAGCTGAACCTAGTCATTGTTCTACATGATTTCTGTAGTGAATTAGCCAGCGAGAGAGAGAGAGAGAGAGAGAGAGAGAGAGAGAGAGAGAGAGATCCAGTTATAAGGAAATTGAGATCAGCAACTTCCTAGCTGTAAGAACTCAGACCAGAAACAAACTGAGTTTGGTGGAATGAGAAAGTCAGCAGAAGGGCTGGCGCTGTGGCGCAGTGGGTTAATCCTCCGCCTGTGGCGCTGGCATCCCACATGGGTGCTGGTTCTAGCCCTGGCTGCTCCTCTTCCAATACAGCTCTCTGCTGTGGCCTGGGAAAGCAGTAGAAGATGGCCCAAGTGCTTTGGCCTCTGCACTCACGTGGGAGACCGGGAAGAAGCACCTGGCTCCTGGCTTTGGATCAGCGCAGCTCCGACCATTGCGGCCACTGGGGAGTGAACCAACAAACGGAAGACCTTTCTCTCTGTTTCTCTCTCTCAATGTCTGTAACTCTGCCTCTCAAATAAATAAATAAAATCTTTATAAAAAAAAAGAGAAGGTAAGCAGAGAACTAAACTAATCTTGTCTTGTACGTGTCTGACTTTAGCTTCAGACCAGACTTCACTTCTGATACATGTAGTTCTCTTCTGGCACTTCCAGCAACACACCATCTGAGGACTTGGTGTTTCAGGACGACAGCGCACCACAGCGATTTAGCATGTAGGACCTGCCACTTACTACCTGTGTGACCAAGGCATAGGACTTATACTTTCTGAGCCTCCAGTTCTCCATCTTATAAGATGAACTTGGCAGAACCATCTCTAAAACTTGAGCAGTTAGGTATTAGCTTTGGCAAAACAGGTAAGGGAGAGGATATGCGTGAGTTGTTATTTACTTTGGTAGTCAGATGATAACAACACTAACAAAAACAGAACAGACTTTTACACGAATGATTCATATGCTAAGTAGGGTGCTAAGCACTTTGGATAGTGAGGTTATGGAAAATGAACTCCATGGCCAGCGTCGCGGCTCAATAGGCTAATCCTCTGCCTGCGGCGCTGGCACACTGGGTTCTAGTACCAGTCGGGGCACCGGATTCTGTCCCAGTTGCCTCTCTTCCAGACCAACTCTCTGCTATGGCCCGGGAGTGCAGTGGAGGATGGCCCAAGTCCTTGGGCCCTGCACCCCATGGGAGACCAGGAGAAGCACCTGCCTCCTGGCTTCGGATCAGCGCGATGCGGTGGCCATTGGAGGGTGAACCAACAGCAAAAGGAAGACCTTTCTCTCTGTCTCTCTCTCTCTCTCACTGTCCACTCTGCCTGTCAAAAAGAAAAATTAAAAAAAAAAAAAAGAAAATGAACTCCAGACTGCTCTATGCTCACTGCATGAGAGAGGAAACTGAGACATTTGGGTACTGTCACAAATCTAGGAACACAAGAAATAATGGTTCTTCAAAAAAATCACAGACAGAAGCCTCATAAAAGGCTCATCTTGTGAAACTGTGTGTAATGATACTGAGTCATTCATTTTCGGCACATCACTATAGCTATCCTAAACTAAACCCCTCCCCTTCAGCGCACATTAAATCTGTTTATTTCCCATATCTGGATTCCTTTTTACATTCTGCACTAGCTAATCTCTGGTCCTATTTCAAATCAGAATCTGGATATTATTTACCATCTGCCTCTACGGGATGCACTTGCCAAGTCCCTTAATTTGCTATAATTGGCAGGTTTTCAGTGTACATAATTTATATAAAAAAAGCTACCCTGAAAAAGAAGATTAATTAAACCGTTTCTTCTGGGTCTCTAAAAGTGTAGTGGTTTCCAAGAGGACGTCTTTAAGGCCTTAAGGTCTTCTCTGTGTATATGCTGTCACAGCTGAGCACATTAAAAATGTATGTTGGGTTGGTCCCTGGTGCCTCTGAGCTGGTCAGAAAGATGTCATTGGCACCTGGGTAACATCACAAATACTCACTGAATTAAGCAGCTCGCATTTGCATTTGCGTCTTTTGTTCCAAGCTTTCCAAACACTAGAAACTACTAGACTGCAGGATAATTTATGGATACCTCTGTGTTGGCAATTCTGTCACTGATATGATAGGAAACACTAGAGAAAATACACCCAGATGCACAGAATTCTAAATAGAGTAAGTGAGAGACCACAAACTGATTCAGACAAGCAGCACATGTGGCTAGTAAATAGACGATTGACAGATTTTTTTTTTCCCTTTTCCCTTTTTCAGTCTTCTGCTAAGCTCATGATCCAGAATGGGACATGCCCTAGGCTTTTGGAGGCATTCTGGTCCTTCCTCAGCTTCTGGAAAATTCTACCTGGGAGTCTATTTCTTAATCCATGCCTATAAACAACTGGCAGATTATTATCCACTCCAATGGTAGGAATCTCTATGTTCTCCACATTTTTTTGAGTGACTTACTTACCACTTTTGGAGTAAGTTCTGTAGAGTCACACAGGGATGAACACAGAGTTGTCACATATTGTCACTCTTTGTGGAATGCCCATCTTTCCATTCTCGTCTAATCCCCACCTTTCCCTCCAGATCTCAGTCCAAATATTGCCATGCTTGATGCAGCCTCATCTTGGCCTGATGTGACGTAGGTGGCTTCTTATGTGCTTCACAAAAGTCTCTGAAGCTTAAGAAATAACTCAAACATGTGACCAGTTCCTATTCATTTTCCCCAAGGACTGACTAAGGGTCTACTTAGATCACCTCACTGCTTGCTATTAATTAAAAATCCCAGACCATGAAGTTACACATTAACTTGTAGCTTTTTGTATGTTAGAGCTGCAAATCATCTCTGCCAAGTGGAACAGATTATCCTAAAGGTTTATGGCCCTGTTGGATGTGAGCCAGTTTTGTCTCTATGCATCAATCTTATCCCAAGATTGTATCTATCTATACAGCTTCTAAAATGCTCTTTCATCTGGTCATAACATCTTACTTATTAGTTAATGAGTTGAATACAACATGATTGTAGTATATATGTAAGTGGGAATCCTGGTTTTGAACTTCAGGGGGCTACAGCACCATCTATACTCTTCTGGACTGACTGGAGTCTTGCATTGAGTATAAGCCCCATGAAGGCAGGGACCTTGCCTTTATGACTTTGAACACTCAGTGCACATGCTCAATGCCTGAGTCACTCAAAATGTATGTTGTGGGAATACGTGATTGTATACTTTAGTCTCACTCAGTCTCTGCATTATCGTTGCAGATCAGTTCAAGGACCCTATGCCTCAAAGTACAGCTTCTACTTTGGGAGAACATAAACATGGACTCAAAAATGTTGTGAAAGTCTTTGGTATGACTTGATGAACTCTTGTGTTGTAGCCTTCATCTTAATCTCTATTTATTACTTCTCTATTGCTTTGTAGTGTCTTTGGATTAAGAATAAACAACTTTATTCAACACTCAATATCGATCTAAGCCAGGACTCCTTCCAAGGGAAAATAGAAATTTGTTTTTTAACTGTAATGCTTAGTTGTTGTGGTTGACTGAGAACATGAAGGGAATCTTTTTTTTTTTTTTCTCCAAAGAACACTTTGACCCTTTGTGAGGAAAACAAATTCTAAATAAAGCAGTTCTATGCCTAAACTGCTTTTATCAACCTCTGTGACGTTAAGCTCTAAAAGTATTTGCCTAAGAACATTAATCAATATGCAACTTATGATTATTTGTTTTGAACGATAGATTTGGAAGATCAAATCACAACCAGTAATATTCTATATATAACATCAGATTCAAAGTATGCATGCATATAAGCAGGCTTTCATGTGTGTCCTCAATAATCTATGGCAATTTCTGCACATTGCCTTCTTGTCCTTTCCTTTCTTTTCTACATACTGCCACAACAATACATTTTCTGTCAAAGTACCACTTTAAATGGCTATTTTTCATTTTGTCTATATTTGGAAATGTACTCAAAGAGAGTGCTGAGGAGGAATAATGACTAGGATGAGCATTTTCAGAAACTCATTTGTAAACCATATCATGGAATGAAAATTAAATGTCCTTCCAGTAGGTATCCAACAACACTTATGCTAATTTCTCATATTTGAGAACATAAAAATAACCAGATTAGTTAGGCATAAGCTCCATCTACTATGCACAGATTGTCAACAAAATTTGTGGAAGACCAGAGACATTGACTTTTAAAATATTGTTAGGGTTGTGTTTTCGATCAGCAGTTGGTAAACTTTTTCTGTATAGGGCTGTAGTAAATATTGTTGACTTGTGGATCATAAATGCCAGTCTCACAACCATTCAATTCTGCCATTTTCATCTGACAGCAACCATAGATAATATCTAAACAAATGGATGTGACTATATTTCAATCACTGTACTTTATTTATAAAAACAACTGATGAGTTGGATTTGGCCCATGGCCTACAGTTTGCCTATGCCTGCACTGCCTTTATGGGTGTTTCTTCCAGTTAGTTCACCTTCACTATATATATATATATATATATATATATATGTATATATATATATATATATATTTGTATTTTGTAGAGTTGTCAGAAAGAATCCACCCAAATTTCCTTGGCCTGTGGAAGGTAAAAGGCAACTGTATGCATATATCTATTTACTCAGGAATGTAAATGTTACTTTAGGAAAAAGAGATACTAAAATACTTTGAGGGCAGGTGATTGGTGGTGATTAAGATGCCCCTTGGGATGCCTGCATCCCTATCAGAGTGCTTGGGTTCAAGTCTTGATTCTACTCCTGATTCCAGCATCCTGCCATTGTGCACCCACTCTGGGAGGCAGCTGTTGATGGCTCAGAGTCAAATCCCTCCCATCCACATGGGAGACCTGGGTTGAGTTCACAGCTCCTGGCTTCAGCCTAGCTCCGGTGTTGTTGGCATTTGGAGAGTGAACCAGCAGATGGAAGCTGTCTGATCACCTGCCTGCTGCTTGCCTGTCTGTCTCTGTATCCCTGCCTTTCAAATAAATATAAATTGACAAAAACAAAACAAAACAAAACAAAAAAACTACTTTGAACATATATATTTTGTTATAAGTATTGCATTTATGGAACTATCTCCATGTTGAGTAATCAAATGCTATGATAGGAAAGAGGGAATAAAATTTCTCTTTAATGCTCCAAAAGTGTCATTAATTCACAACAGCATAGGATAGGCTGGAGTTTAGGCCATAAAACAGTTCTAAGGCCATGCAATTTTACTCCTTACTTCAAGGCAGTAGTATCTAAAACATAGAAACTACACACCTATTAGTTCCAAGGCTTGGTGATAAGTTGCTTAGTGCTTTCTTCATATTACAAAGAGGATAAAAATCTTTAGTCATTTTGCTGTAGGACACGAGAAACTTGCCACTCCCGTCTTGAGATTCTAACTCAGTACTAAGCTCATTAATGATTGAGTACATTAAGGATGTCCTTTATGTCAGAGATATTTACTGTGTATCCTTTTGCCAGGGATATTTAATGCATGAATCCAACTACATTTCATCTCCAATTCATAATGGAAAATTAAACAAACAAATGAAAGAACAAAACACAAACTGGCCATCCAAAGCCTCTGTCCCAGTCCCAGAAAATGAGATGATGGAAAATTCCCAGTGAATATGTGCTAAAATATGGTTTGGACAAAGTAATTTTTTCCTCCACATTGAATCCCGTTGTTTCGTATTAACCAAAAGGATTTGGTTGTCAAATTAAAGATCATTTTAATAGAGGATATCTAATAAAAAATGGGAGGTATTGTCATTTCTGGGCTTCCCCTCACAGCATGCCAGAAAGAGAAGAAATTCTGCAATTTAACTCATTTAAATCTTTGTCATTATCCTTATCTCAACACTCACCTTTAACCTTTGTGTTGTGGCTAAGAACTTTGGATAAAGCTCACTCTCAGCCAGCGGCGTGGCTCACTAGGCTAATTCTCCACCTGTGGTGCTGGCACCCTGGGATCTAGCTCTGGTTGGGTCGCCGGATTCTGTCCCGGTTGCTTCTCTTCCAGACCAGCTCTCTGCTGTGGCCTGGGAAGACAGTGGAGGATGGCCCAAGTGCTTGGGCCCTGCACCCATGTGGGAAACCAGGGGGGAGCACCTGGCTCCTGGCTTCGGATCAGTGCAGCGTGCTGGCCTTAGCTGCCATTTTGGGGGTGAACCAATGGAAGGAAGACCTTTCTCTTCGTCTCTCTCTCTCTCTCTCTCACTGTCTAACTCTGCCTGTCAAAAAAATTAAAAAAAAAAAAAAGCTCACTCTCATAGCTGTTGTTGCTACTAAGAAACTGCTTGGGACTCTGATACCTCTAAGGAACTGGGACTAGTCTTACAGAAATTATACTTTTTTTTGGTATACCTATTTACTGACATTTATTAGGTACTATGTTTTCACCGGCATGCTTTATACACTCCTATTAATCTAAAATTCTGGGAAAATATAAATTGCCATTTCTTTTGGATAAATACCAGGATCAGAGTAGTCACATGACTTAACTTGAGACCATTGGCAGCACCTTCCAGATCTGGATTTCAAGCAGAGGCCTCTCTAGTAGGAAGCCCCATCTCAAAGATATTCGTTGTTATTCCTTAGCAGTACACAAGCTGAAAATGTGCACAACATATTGTTTAGCAAAAATGGCAAGATCCTAACTAGCAGCCAGGTGATATTTCCCCACTTCTTTCAGTGGGGCTGACCACAGCCCCTAGAAGACCACTTTGAAGATACAGCTATATATATGAAGTGGGGGTGTCCTTCCAGCACTGTCCAGTTAGCCAGCGGTAGTCCACCAGATCACATGACATTTAGGGGGAGGAAAGGGCATAGGAGCATGGGAGAGTGTGTTGAGACACTATACAAGAGACAGGAAGGAAGCAGCATCTTCCAGAATGTGTACTGAGAGCTCCCACCGAACTGGAAAGTTCAGGATGGTTGTTCAACACCTGAAGTCTCCAAATCTTCTGTTGCAGAGTCACCTGAAATGCTTTTTAAAAATGCAAAATTCTGGGCTTTGTTCCTTGAGAATCTGATTTCAGTAGGCCTCATTGGTGCCCAGGAATCTTTGTAATCAACATTGATTTTTAAGAATAATTAACTGCGAGTGGTGACAAGAGTCTGGGGCTGTGTAAAGAAGGGAATAATTCCAAGAAAGGGGAGTTTCTAAAGATTGATGCCTCACAGGGGAAGTGCACCAGCAGGTCTTCTGTGCCCTGGGAGGGGTGGGCACACGCAACCCTCCACAGCTCCTTCCTCTGGAATCCGTTGTAATGTCAGCACAGCCTCCTCATGTACGCCCAGTGTTCCCTTTTATCTGGTTTCTGTTTTCTTTCTCCTTACATATTTAATTAACATTCATGGGCAATGATATTAATTTGATTAAACTAAGGTTCCTCTTTCATTATTTAGTGATAACAACATGAAATCACACGAATTGAGAGGCTAGAAAATATAAATCAATCCGAATTAGGAAAAGATTCGTGGTTTAACCAGGTAACATTTCCATGGATGTAAACAAATATATTATGTATAATGAGTTGAAGGAATTGGTATGAAATTGAATTTAAAGCCTTAATTTAAACAAAGTATGTTCTCTAGTTTATATCCAATCAATACACATGGCACACAGAATTTCATAAAATATGATACAGTACATTGCTTCCTCTACACACCATTCACTGTTTTTAGAAGTGTGGAATATTATTGGATGATAAATATAATTAAATAGGGCAAAACCATATGAATTAAAGCCAGGAAGACTTTTTCTTTATACAGAATTAGAGGCTTGCTGTGGAGCTTGTAGGCATTACCACTATGCTATCAGCAAAATGTATTAGACCCTGAGGAATAGGTCTTTATTATCAGTTATGGATTTGGTGGGCTTTAAATTAGAAATAGAAAAGCTACGACATTTTTCTTTGAAAGCAAAGAAAGGAAACTACTGAAAATTTTAAGCAAACAATTAATGTTATCTTCAAATATAAGAGTGTTTGAGTTTGTACACAGCTCGCTCCCTAGTTACAGCTGAGATCCACATTGCATGCACAATTGCATGCAAATTGGACTTAATTTACTGCATGCTTTGCCTCTTCAATTAAATAAAATGAGGAGATGATTTTTACTTGAGAAGAGTAAAAATTCAATGTGTTAAAATGTTTTACCTTTAAATTTCCCATAAATAGCTGTGTACCCAAATGTTTATTTGAAATAATTCACTTAACAAGTATGTACTGAGTTCAGCTTGGCCTAGAAGGTGTGGGTCTGTCCTCAAGGAGGTCTGTCCTCAAGTGGTCTGGGCTCACTGGGAACAGAAAATACATCAACCCAGTAAAGATGATTTGCAGTTTTATCTTCCCCAAAGATCTTCTGTGTGTATTTTCTTGTTCAAACACTATCTTCCCACTTATCTGTCTTCAAAGTCCGCATAATTACCTGAAATATGTAATCTAAACCTTTAAATGAGGCATACTGATTTCTTAGAACTTCTCTTAAAAAGTCTCACAAACAGTGACTTAAAATAGTTCAAATATATAGCCTCATGGTACTTGGAGCAGAAATCCCAAAGAAAGATATTGATTGAACTATGCTCCTAAACCTCAGGGCAGACTCCTTCTTCACCTCTTCCAAGCTTCTGCTTAGCAATCCTTGGCTTGCAGCTGGAGCACTTTAATCTTTGCTTCCAGTGTCCCATGATGTCCGTACCTCCCATGTCCACGTTCAAATCTACCTCTTCGTATAAGTACACCCATTCCATTGGATTGAGTGCCCATTCTATTCCTGAATGACATTATCTTAACATAGCTAACTTCATCTTGAATAATAGCCCTATTTCAAAACGAAGTTCATATGCCGAGGTTCTGAGGGTTATGACTTCAAAATGCATTGGGGAGATAGGATCCATCACTTGATAGGAGGCATTTATGTGCTTCCACAATCCTGCCTGTTCAGCCTGCTTTCATTTCTCCTTCATTATAGGACAAAGGACCTGCCAATTATTGAATTAGTTCTCTGTGGCAAGCATTTTACTTAGTTAAGTAATTAATAATTGGGAGAACTCCCAAGAGGGACATTATCCTCATTTTACTGGTGAGGAATTTGAGGACTAGAGAGTGTTGTAAGTCTGTTTCTAGGATTTACTTATCCTCTGGTTCTATAGCTCTAATCTCATTGCAACAAGAAGCCTTCATGAAAACCCAGACAAAATTGGGTTTCCCTGATAGTCCCATGGTGTCATGGTTTCCCATAATAAACTTCATATCATTTAAATTTATTCATCATCTAACCATTTGATTAGTGTTTGCTTTTCCTTCTAGACCATAAGCTCCATAAGGTAGAGCCCATGCATTTCTCTAGGCACACAGGTATTCAGTATATTTATTTTTTTTGAAAGACAGAAAAACTGAGAGAGAAAGAGGGAGAAAGAGGAAGAGAAGAGAGAGAGAATGAGAGAGAGCAAGAGAGATATTGTACATCTGGTCGCTCAGTCACCAAATGGACACAACACTCAGTCTGGTCCATGCTGAAACCAGAAGCCAGGAACTCCATCCTCATCTTTCACATGGGTGGCAGGGGCCCAATAATTGGGCCATCTTCTGCTGCTTTACCAGGCACATCTGCAGGTTGCTGGATCAGAAGCAATGCAGCTGGGACTTGAACTGCTGCTCTGATATGGAATGATAGTGTCATAGGCAGCAGTTTAATTCACTGTGCCCACAACACTGGTTCCAATAAGTTGTAGAATTAAGATTTGAAATTTTCACTCCAAAGCCCAGAATTGCTGTTTCAATAATAATTAAGGCCTAGACACCTGTAGTGTGGTAAATATTTGTAGGAAAGTTGAAACTTTCCAAGTTTTGATAATGTATCTGCTGAAGAAAACAGAAAAGAAAGAAGAAAGGAGGAAGGAAGGAAGAAAGGAAGGAAGGAAGGAAAGAAGGAAGGAAGGAGGGAAGGAAGGAAGGAAGAATAAAAAAGGGAAGGAGGGAGGGGAAATATCTTTATAGTCTTAGAACAATATCTATGACCTACATTGAGTCTGTTCTCTCTGTACTGATATCACATTCATATGAGAATTGATGTGAAAATAAAGAGAAAACGAAGAGTAGATGTTGTGGCACAGCGGGTTAAATTCCCTCTTTGGATTCCTGCACCCCATATCAAAGTGCCAGTTTGAGTCATGGCTTCTCCACTTCTGATGCAGGTTCTTGATAACGCATCCTGGGAGGCAGCAGAAGATGGTGCAGGTATTTGGGATCCTTCTGGCTATGGCTTGGCCCAGCCCCAGCTGTTGCAGCTATGTCAGAAGTGAGGCAGTGGATGTAAGACCTCTCTCTTTCTCTTTCTTCCCCCACAGCCCACCCTCCCTGGCTACATACAACCTGCCATTCTGTTTTTGAAGTGGGTGAAAATAGATAAACATTAAAAAGGTTAAAATACATAAAAATTTTATGAACTTGCACATGTGCATGGGAACCCTACAAAATATGAAACTTGAAAGAAGACCAGATGGTTGAATTATAAATATTCTCTTCATAAGGAAGAGAGAAGTGGGGACTATAGGTACGTTTGAAGGAAAAGGGAATGATTTTTAGGGGAATTGAGTGGGTCTGATGAATAGAGAATGGTCTGGTACCAAGTTTCTCTGTGCTTTAGGTATGTTAGTTGACCTCAGTCCATTCCTTTATGATATGAGTTTAATCTTCCTTAAGTAAGGAATGTTCAGTGAGAAGACTGAAGGTGATTATGCTCCTGTTTGGCAGATTCAGTATTAGCAAGTCCTTCTCTGCATTTGTTGCTTTCCATGCGCTCTCAGTTTGAAGTTCAAGGAGGCGTATGATGGTGTATTGTTTTCCGAACCCCAATACTCTTGACATTGCATTCAGGATGTCAAGATGAATAAGCCCCATTCCTGATCCTCAGGGAGTTCATAAGCTAGTAGAGAAGACACAGAGGAGGAGGAAATGACTAACTGATGATGAGGCAAGGGCCATGTGGAGGGCGTATCTCAGGGGAGTCAGACCCAAGTCAGGTCATGCAGACAGGGAGACCAGTTAGGAGGACTGCGTGATGGAGTGAAGAGAAGGCAGCCAAGGGATCATTGCCCTTAGGCAGAGAAGCAGGTGTGAATGGAGACAGTCCTTGGTAGAGGGTGGTATGTGCCCCAAGAGATCAGCAATTTGGTAGACAGAAGACTTGTTGAGTTAAATGAGCTGCTTGTAAAAGAATTTTTTCCGGTCAAGTCAATTTATTCATATTCTTACTGATATATACTACATATTTCTGACTCAGCTCAATGAAAAGTGGAGTTTTCAAATGGTTCAAGTTTTCCAAATCCAGAAAGGGCTCTCTTTGGAGGTATGAGTTCCCAGTCTTCTGGGGGTGTTTGAACATGATATGGCTGAGTATTTCAATCCTTTGTTATAACAGTACTTCCCATCATTTTTTTATGCCATGGAACACACAGAAAACCTTAGTATTTCATGACACCTTGAAGGGACAATGAGTAGCACCTTGTCCAGAGAATTTAAGCAGTCCATACCCCCTCCCCTGTAACTCCTTCATGATACAACATATGGAATGTTGTAGAATATAGAATTTAATCTTTCTGGAGTTTTAGACATAAAAAAATCAAGCTATCCTCTAATCATGAGGTTCTTTAAACAGAAACATTTCTTTTCCACATTCTTCATACAGAATCCCAGAGTAATATATTAATGGTATAAAGCAGATTATGTCACTTCCCTCCATAAAACTCTTTACTTACCTCTTAAAACATTTCAAAGAAAATTTGCAATCATTATCTTGAACTAACAAGCCCTGTACAGTTTGGTCCCTGCTTACCTCTTCCAATTAATTTCTTACAAGTTTCTCTTTTTTTCACTATAATCCAGTCCTAGAAATTTCCTTAAAATTTTCAAGTAAGCCAAACCCACTCCTACCTCAGGTTCTTTGCACAGGCTAGTACCTCCAAGGGCAAAGACGAAAGTTAATGCTTTCTCATACTTCTATCTTTGGCTTAAATATTATATTTCATAAGGCTTTTCTCTGACTGCCATAAATATCTACTTATTGTGGTATATATCGCATTGTCTGTTTCATCAAATGTTGTATTTAAACATTTACCCAGTTTGATCGTCTGCTCTCCCAATGCCCCCTCACCCCAGCCCCACACATGTATCACTTATACATAATTTCTCTGACCCGTGATTTTGGCCCAGGTAGAGACCTTGCTCTACTCAATACTCTCAGCCCAGTGCACATTGCACTGCCTGACACACTGTAGGAGCTCCGTACTCAGAAGCTGAATGAATGAGTGAATTCTAACATTTTAAAGTGAGTTTAACAAATGGAATAACATGAGTTTTGTACTTCCAATGAAGTTAGATATTTAATGAATGAGATGAGATAGAGACAGATACAAAGGATGGATTTAAGTGAGTGGACACATTGGGATGTAGGAATTGAGAAATGTGGCATGGAGGAAGCTCTAGGTGTCCTGTGAAATATACTTTTAGAAACCATGCATATGTCTGCGAGTGTGCATGTGTGTGTGTGTGTTAAAGAGAAAAAGAGAAACATGTCATTTCCTTTGGTTGCTTCATTTCCCAAATGCCCACAATGAGCCAGAAACTCAAATCTAAGTCTCCCACATGAGTGGCAGGAACCCATTACTGGAACAGTTACTGCCGTACCCTAGGAGAGCTGGAATCAGGAGCTGGAGACAGGACTTTTAACCCAGGCACTCTGATGTGGGACGCAGGCATCTTATTCATGTCTTAACTATTAGACCAAATGTTTGCTCCCTCCTCCCTGAATTATTAACATGAGAAAGTAAGGTGTATGTGTGGGGGAAGGGAGCTCCAAAGTATTTCAGGAGAACTTATTATGAATAAAAATACACAAAAGGAGATAGGTTCGGAATCATAAGTAACGCAATTCAGTTTATTATGGCAATGGTTCTCAGTCAGGTATGATTTTATTCCCTAGGGCACATTTTGTAATGTCTGCTGACAGTTTTGGTTGCTTCAACTTTGGGGTGCTACCGGCATCTGTTACAGTCTAGACAGTAAGCTAAACAATTCTTCAATGCACAGGGCCCTTCATCTCAATAAATAATTATCCTCCCAACATTTCAATAATACTACTAAGAAGTGTCCTATTATAGAAATATGTAGGAACATCAAAGAAAATGCAACTAAAAGCAGCCTGTTTAGTGGTATAGATAACATAATAGGGCCTGCACCAGAGGCATGACCAAGGGAGAGGGAAAGGACTGGATAGATTTACATTATTTCACAGCTGTCATACTTGGGATTGCCAGGGACAGCATGTATCCACTTCATTTCTGAGACTTTAAGTATAAAGTCTTGTCCCTTTGATTCAGTTCACATGCATTTGGAAGGGAAATACCACAGTCTTGACTTTTTGTCCATAAATGCTTGGAATGCCCCTGAGGTTTCTCCAGCATTTCGTATCACTTGTTTTCATCAGCGGGTGGAGAATTTAAAAACATGTATTATAATAACTAACAACTCTGGAGCTTTGGTGAAGGAATTTGTATTGCACCATATTTGGGGGTGGGATGAGTGGAAAAGGAAAAAAAAAAGTAAGAGGAGAGGGAGAGGCAAACACAGCAAAGCATGGCAATTTTAGAATTTCTATTGTAGAACATTTGTTTATAGAATACTTGGACGATGAGGATATTTGAAAAATAGAGTCATGGTATCTTCGAGTTGGAAGGTTATCTAGTCCAGTCTTTTTTTATTTGAGCACAGAATCAAAACATTAAATGGGATGGCTGACTACTCTTGTCTTTAAGATATTCAGTGCTTGGCCAGCTGCCAGGTTACTCAGTCTGTGCTCACATTTGCAGTGGGTTTCTAAGATTTCAAGATGTTGGCAATCTGACAAAAGCCTATTCCAAATGTAACTGGTATCTTTATTAAGGTATAGCAAATGAGACATGAATAAAAACTGTGCAAAAGAGCCAAGGCAAAAATACAAGGTAATTTTTAATTGGACTTCACCTTTTATTGGGTGTGTGTGACCTCAGCAAAAAAAGAAGCATCCCTGGCCATATTTCCATCCTGGCTTCGTCTAGTCTGGGAATAGCCAATTATCAGTGATATCTCGGTCATTGTTCTGATGCCAACCATGGGAATTTCGACCTCCATGTTTGATAACATAATCAACGCCTCATTGGTCAGTAGCCAAAGCCAGACCCCAACTCACAGATATGGGGGGTGGGGGAGTGAGCTGTATAACCTACTGGCTTGATTCAGGATTTTAAGGCACATTTAGTTCACTTATGCTATCGTGCATTCTTGGAAATGTGTATTTTAAATTGCCCATGCACTTTCATCACGGAAGTCAAGAGCATGTAAGTTCCTTGCCTTTTCTGGAAGGAACATTAGACATGGAAGCTTTAACACTCCTAAGAGAGCAGATGTCTGGTCAAACTTTTGCAATTCATAATAAATGGAGCCCAGGAGAAGGAATTGCTAATGAAGTCTGGGAATGAGTGAGGAGGAAAAATATTCTGTTAATTATTCAGAGAGGGAGTTAATTTAGAAAAAAGGTGATTGGTAATTAAGTTTGTCCTCTGGGTTTCTAGGTGTGGCCACCTGTGACCAAGGTTTGTAGATAATGGGAAAGAGGGAAGGGTACCTCTGCACACCACGATTCTAATGACCACGGGTCTGTGGAAATGCTCAGTTAGGTCATCTTCTTTCCTGTTCTCACTTCCGGCCTGCCTGCTCTGACTTATAGCCCAACATGTCCATAACACCTTGTGGAAAAGACACCACATAATAATCGACGCCATGTTTGTGAACAAGATATATGTCCTCTTTCTCTTTATAATGAGAATTCCATGGGAGACGTGAGGCAAAACTAGAAATTCCTTTTTGCATATCGGATAGAACCAACAGAATATAAAACAGAAAAGGTAATAATATAACCACATATGTGTTTTTCAAGAAAAATTGAAAAGGAACAAACAAACAAACAAACAAAACACACACACAAAACAACAATACCTCCTAATTTACTGATAAAATTCTTTGAGTTGGGTTCAACAGATTTAATAGTCTGTAGCTTTCTTTTTTTTCTTTTTTTCCTTCAACCACCGATGACCTTGGTTTCTTGTCAAAATCACTGGCCAGTCTTGTGGCATAACAGGTGCCTACCACTTTTGGTTCAAGTTCTGGCTGCTCCACTTCTTTTTATTATTGTTTATTTATTTGAAAGGCAGAGTTACAGAGAGACCTGCTCCACATCCCTTCTACTTCCCCAACAGTATGCCTGGGAAAGCAGCAGAAGATGGCCAGAGTGCTTGGGACCCTGCAACCACACGAGAGAACCAGATGAAGCTCCTGGCTTTGGCCTGGCCCGGCCATAACCATTGGGGCCATTTGGTCTCGAGAGTGAACCAGCAGATGGAAGACTCTCCCCCCACTTTCTGTAATTTTGCCTTTCAAATAAATAGAATAAATCTTTACAAACCAACAAAATGTTCAAACAATAAAAGATCACTGACAGCACTTCAGAAACATACAAGGCCCTTATAAACTTTGTAGTACTCAGTTTTCTACCTTTGAGTCCTGATTGTGCTCTGCTAAGTTTATGAGCAGAAAGAAGAGTTTCTCATCGAATGATTTTCCAAACATAGAGCACTCACTTAATATTTCATTTTATAGTATTCTCATACCTCCACCAATTATTTAAAAATTTTAACATTTTAAAAAAAGATTTTATTTATTCCTTTGAAAGGTACATACATACACATACGAAGAGAGAGAGAGAGAGAGAGAGAGAGAGAGAGAGAATATATTCCATCTGCTGGTTCACTCCTCAAACGGCCAGGGGCCAGGAGCTTCTTCTGTGTCTCCCGTGCTGGTGCAGGGACCCAAGCACTTGGGCCATCCTCCATTGCTTTCCCAGGCCACAGCAGAGAGCTGGATAAGAAGAGGCTTGGGGAGCCCTCCTTTCCCTTGGCGGGACACAGGGCTTCAGACTTGCCTTCTTGCCCCCACCAGGCGGTGGTAGTGATGGGCCAGGAGGGCACTCGAACCTGGCTGAGCCTCCAAGACCTTCCTGGTGGGCTGGCAATTGGCGGGGGGGTTGGGCTGGACTTGGAAGTGTAGCGGATTCCCGTGTGTCCCACAGTGGTGTGCCTTCTGTCGAGGGGTGGCGCAATGTGCTTCGCAGCTGGCGTGAGTCTCCTGTCTTAAGGCAGCCTGGAGACCTCTCAGCCCCGGGGGGCCAGCAGGTGCCTCCCCTGAGCTCTGCTCTACCCGGTCTGGTGCTGTGAAGCTGGAGAAGAGGAAGCCGCAAGAACCCCAAGGAGTCTCAGCACATCATAGCTCCACGGAAGAACTCCAACAGTTTGCTAAGCTCGTGAAGCAAAAGAAGATGACTGTGGGATACACCTAGGCCGATGGTGGGCCTCAGCCCGGGGGCTCTCTTTGGAAGAATGTTCAGCGAGAGGAGCCTCTGCGGATTGGAGGCCTGCAGCAGAGTTTCTAGAACGTGTGCAAGCTGCGGCCCCTTGCTGCAGAAGTGGGCGGAAGGAGCTGACCTTAAGGGGATTTGCAAAGCAGAGGCCCTGGTGCAGGGCCGGAAGAGAAAGCGAAGGGAGCGAGAGCACTGCTTGAAGAGTATGTTCCTGCAGTGCGCGGAACCCACGCTGTCACAGCTCGGCCAGCAGCTGGGGTCAGAGAAAGACGAGTGTGGTTCTGCACCCGGCTCCGGACAAACGAGCGATCACTGTCAATTCCCAGCGTGGGGATGTGGGGGCTGCCGGATCTCCCCTCTCACGGGGACCTGGATCTTTTCCTCTGGCGCCGTGGCCCCGTTTCCGTACCCCGGGCTCTGGCAGCCCTCACGTGGCTACTCTGTGCGGGTCTCCGCTCCGTGCTTGCCCAGACGAACAACCAGTACTGCCGGCCCTTTCCAGGAATGGGGAGTGTGGGTCAGGGGAGACACTAGGGAAAGAGAACCTGGGGTCTACGCCAGAGAACCTGCGCATGGAATTAAGTTCTTCATTCACTAAGGAAGGAAGGAGTTGGAAACACGAGGGTAGGGTAAGGAATTTTGGGGGAACTGAGTGGAGGAAAGGTGAAATTCAATGATACTCTTGAGTGTCGTCCCCACATCACTTTGTTTTTAGATAAAGAAGCCTGGGACACAATGGATAAGAAAAAATATTTTATTATTTTTCAAAATTGTATTTCATTTGAATGGCAGGCAGGTAAAAATCTTCCATCTCCTTATTTACTTTTCAAATGCCCTGTTCCGCCAGGACTGGGTCAGGTGGAAGCCATCTGGGTCTCCTGCAATGAATGGCAGAGACCCAATGGGCTGAGCTGTCACCTGCTACCTCCCAGCGTGTGCATTAGCAGAGAGTTGGAATCAGGTGTGGAGCTGAGACTAGAACACAGGCACTCTGATTTGGGGAACAGGCAGTTCCTAGCAGCTTCCGATCTGGAGCCCCCTGCTCCTCTTTTGAAACTGATGCATAGTAATTGTACCTATGTGTGGGGTACATGGTGACATTTCAATACGTGCATGCAATGTGTAAGGATTCGATCAGGGTGACCGATATATCCTTCTCCTTCCACCTTTATCATTTCTTCATGTTCCACCTGTGGTTTACCTAGCACTTTCTGGATTTTCATTTTTTTTTCTTTCTTTTTTTTTTTTTCTTAATTTTTTCTAATCTAAGTTATACAAACAGGAAAGCAGCACAATGTCAAAAAAATCATGACTTAGATGAATATATTTCTATATGCTAAATAAAAAAAAGCTGTACTTCAATGTAATTACTACAATGAAAATTACATTTAACTTTTCTTAGTACAAGAGGCTATATTAGCTATCCTTGACCCAAGTATGTGTGTGTATGTGTGTGTGTGTAAGTTCAAGGCTTATCATCATTGTGAAATGCAGACTTCCAGTTGTTCATGCATAGAACAGCAGCAGAAACTGCAAAGCTGATTGCCGAAAAGCTGTGAAGGATGTGTTCTTGCAACAAAGCACATGGGGTCTTGGTTCCAAGTAGGAAAACAACACTGTTGTTCCATACTCCCTCAGTGAATCACCCTAGGGAATGAAAGGCCATGAGACAGCATGGAAGGGAGCGATGGACAGTGGCCCTGCCTGCCTGCTAATCAGATTGTGCTTGGCTTTACAAAAAGAACAAAATTCACCCTTTTAATAATTCCCTTAGACAGTAAAGCCAAGTTGGCTCTCCAGCCAGCTCTTGTTTGTGAAGTGTAATTCTGTGGTAATGAGCTGGTGACAATGTGAGGAAAATAGTCTAAACATTATGAAAACTATTTCCAAACATGACTAAAGATCATAAGGAAGAGAGAGAAAGAGAGGGAGGGAGAGAGAGAGGAAAGGGAGAAAGAAAAGGAAGCAAGGACACCGTGGAGGAAGTGCTAATGGCTGCTTCCAAGGAATTGGGAGCACAATGGATACACATTATTACCTATCAATATAGTAGGTTCAAGGAATGAACTCTGTTGAGATTTCTAGTCATTTTCATCTTCCAACTCAGAAAGGTGCAACTGTCCATTCCACTGTCTCTTCCTTACTACAGAGATGCTTCATTCTGTTGCAAATGAATGAGTCTCAGTCATTCTCACAAGATTTCAATGTATTTGCCTTTAGCTAAGTTTAATATTTTCTGAGTAGCTATTGATCTCTTCCCATTGATAAATAATGCCCAACACCTGCGCTTTCCAATTTTAATGTATGTAGACTTGGCAGTTGGGCAGCAATTTTGGGAACAATAACTATCAAGTCTCTCTTGCTCCTTTCTACTTATCCACAGGTAATCTTTTAAATGCTGGGAACGAGCTAGGACATAGGGTTGGTGGTAGAATCTGTTTCCCATGAGGAAATATATATTTTTTATGTAGAAAAGAGAAATGGGATATAGTATTTTCTTTTAATTTTTTTCTTATTTATTTTTATTATATTTGAAAGAGAGAGAGAGGAGATGGAGAGATATGTTCCATCTGCTGGTTGACTTCACAAATGTCTGATAACAGCCAGATGTGGGTCAGGTGCTTGGAACTCAATCTGGGTCTCCCTCAAGTGGGTGGCAGGGGCCTACAGATACTGGATTTTCTAGGAAAAGGAAGATATGTGCTCAAGATGTTTTGTCACAGGAGGACAGAAGCAAAATGTGTTGGATAGGCAAGTCAGGAGAAAGAAAGCAAGGCTTTTGTATTCAACAACAGAAAAGGAATAAAAAGTAGACTTTTCACTGCATGTTGTATTTTATCTTGCTCCTAATAATATATATATATATATATATATATATTGTATATAATACTATCCTGTGTGAAAATATGGGATCCTTTGCATTTTTGATCATTTTCATGTAAAGTAGTGAGGAGTTCTCTTTTTCCATTCTTCCTGAGATAAAGCAGGAAAAATACTTCACAAGCATACTGTGTTGAAGAACAGATGCAAAAGAGATTTCAGGAATTTGATCTTTGTATTAAGGACAAGAAACACATTGCTGTTGCTGGCTTTTCCTGTGAGTTTTGAGTGGAAGCTTTCAATTTGTTGGTGAATCTATCAAAATTTAAATGTTAATATTTGCTATTCTGTCAGTGCATAGATGACTAGTAAGGTCATGGAAAATAGTTAAATTCTTTTTGTGCATCCTTTCGCTATCATTTTCCATTTTCTCAGTCTCTTCTATTTTAGTGTATTGAGTAAAAAAAAAAACCAAGGTTTTTGCTGGAGGCCTTTATTGGGGATTTCAGAGGATGATTGTTTTTGATAAAGCTTTTAAGATAGAAGGACCATTTTTCTTTTATCAGTTGGACTATAAAACTAAAACGTGTCCTTACACCGGATGACAAAGTCTTTGTTTACATGTGTACTTAGTTCTGCTGAGCTATCGGTTCTCTGGTGTGTAATATTGATGATATTTTTCTTGCAATCTGTGATTTATATCCTGCATTAAAAAAAGAATCCAAGTGATTCAAGTTTCACACTTTTTCTCTTGTTAAAGGTTGATCTGTAACTCTTGGGCATTTATAAGGGAAGGCATGTTGCTGATGCTCCGGTCAACCACTGTTGGAATTCAAGTTTCTTTTTCCCTGAAATGTGTTTAGGAGACTGGGGGCTTGTTTTGCAGACACATGGCATCAACCATTAACTATCTACATCACATTCCTTGGCAATGTGTAAAGGCTTTCTTTCTAAGTTCAAGGTTAAAATTCTACCTGTTAGGATATTAACTTGACCTTTCTTATTTTTTTTTCTGTTGTTCTTAATTCTGAGCAAACTACACAACCAAAACATAATTCCAGAACCTGGCTGTCAGGAGAAATTCTCTTAATTCTTAATATGTCTTTTTTATTCAGCAACAAAATTAGTTTAGGTGTTTTAAACATTAGACTGATTCAATGTCTTCATTAATAGACTTTTGCTTTAGCTTGGACAAGATAGTCAAAGATTTATACATATAAGTTGGCAACTGAAGACCAGGCTGTTAAGAAATGGTAGATTTATATAATGATATACAATAGTACCTGAAACAGTGTCTTTTGTTTCAAAATCTACTGTTTCTAAATTATTTTCAAAGCTATCATTAAGAGTTTTCAGCAGTAAAGGGGCTAGTGTGATAGCTAGTGTGATAGTGTATTGGGTTAAACTGCCATCTGCAATGGCAGGATCCCATATGGGCACAGGTTCAAGTCTCAGCTGCTCCGCTTCCAATCCAGATCCCTGCTAATGTACCTGAGAAAGCAGTGGAAGATGGCTGAAGTCCTTGGGCGCCTGAACCCCCCTGGGAGATCTGAAGCTCCTGGCTTTGGCCTGGCCCAGCCTCAGCCATTGCAGCCATCTGGGGAATGAACCAGTGCATGGAAGATTCTCTCTCCCTCTCTTTCACTCTGTCTTTTGAATAATATAAATGAATGAGTGAATAAACAAAGAAAATAAAGAAACCTTCTTAATAAAAGAATGCTTTGGATGTCTAGAAACCAATGTATCTGTTTTTGTTCTAAGGGCCTTTTAGAAAATCTCAAATTACTTCACAGTTGGAGCAACTAACAAAAGAAAAGGAGTTGGATGAAATTACACAGCGAGGCTGTAGTAGAAGTCTCATGAAATAGAACTGTGCCCTCTGTGGCGTGTTTGACTGCTCGTGTCCCGAGAGTATTGCTCGAGGCCTGAGGCCTGAATCTAGCAGTCCTGGCCATTTAAGGTCACAAGCAAACAAAGAAAGAAGGAAAACACAGAGACGTGATGCTTCAACACCCAGTAGCTCACCGTGTGGATTTAGTTACCAACATTTACTTAGCATGTGCTGCTCTAAGCACTCCTAGAATATAAATGACCTTCACAACAATGATGCTAGGTAGATATCATTTTACCCCATTATACAGATGAAGAAACTGAAGTACAGAGAATTTCAGTAATTTGCTCCTAAGTTGGTTTCAGCTACTTGATTAGACGTCAGCCAGGTGATCAGAACCCAAACCAGCAGCATTTTGAACCAATATTGCATTCTCTCAGCAGTCTAAGGTGATGCTGTTAATTATGCAGGACCAAGCTGCGGTATGAGACAGGACTCTGAGAGTACACTGTTGTAAAGCATCAGAGGTTTGTGTTGTTGCTTTAAAAACAGTTACTATGATAACCTCTCGGTATTTCTGCTCTTTTCATGGACTGAAAAGAGTAGTAGTTTGGACTCCCCCCTACCTATTTGGAAGCTCTGGTTAAACAGGGAATGCCTGGTGGCAGGAGAATGCACCTAGTTGTCGCTGGAGTCAGGAGTAGAATTGTAACTGAGAAAGTGTGTAGTGCCTGGAGCTTCAGGAGTGCTGACCCCAAAGGCCAGCCACAGGACTCAGACCCCAGTCCTCCTCGCTTCTCCTTCTTGGGCTTGGGCAAAGGTCTTGCTGTGGCAACTCAAACAGTAGTATGTTCTTCATACACATTCTTTCCCTAGCCCTGTGTTCTGGAGTGTTTAATTGGTCTGCAGTGATAAAGCAGGTGAGTAGGACTGTAGTAGTCTGATTCACTGAAAGACACAGGCCTAAGGAATACTTCCACAGCACTTGCTACGTGGGACTCTTTAATATCTTTAGAATAGTAAGGGCATCTCCAAGCGCTTTATTCTGTATTTGCATATCTTCCATTGTAAGATGGAAGTATTGTTCATATGAAGAAAATACTAAGTAAATGTAGTAATCAGCTATGCTTCCCAGGAAAGGGATTGATGGCATGTGGGATGCTGGGTTTTGCCAACGATGCAAGCTAGACATTATAGACTCCCGTAGAGGTTTAACTTGCTTTTGAAGATATTTTAGCATTATTTTTCTTACTTTTTTTTCTCAATTCTGATTTCATTCCTTGGAATTTTTCCACATTTAAACATTCCTTATTGCTACATATAGCTCACGGAATGTTGAATTTTTTCTTCCCCTCCTTTAACTATGGACATATTCCAAAATGTTGCAGTTTCTTCCAATACCAAATTTGATTCTATTGCATTTACAAACTGCTTATGTAGCTGGGTTGAAACTGTGATCTGTCTCATAGATATTACATTGTATAGCAGTGAACTCTTAAAAATTCTGTAAATTCAGGGCATTAACTTTGTGCAATTTCCACCCCAAGCTTATAATATAAGGGTAATATGAATTGACAATAAAATGTATTCATAAGTACAAATACTAGGTTTGAGTCTCAAAATCAATTACAAATAAATTCAATTTTTTTTATAATGATTCCTTTCATTGAGAGAAAATTTGTATCTCCATGATGCTGAACATTTGAGTAGGGAATTTGGCAAATCCAGGACACCTAGAAATAGCAAAATACAACAAATAGAAAAAGCATCAGCAAACATTATAACCACATTTTACCTGTATGCTTTGTTGTCACTTAGATTCATTAACTTCAAAGTGGTAATATTCTCACTTTTATTATTTGAACATATTTTCTGTCTTTGTTTTTCCATCCACATGTCTTAAAACAAAATATTGCAAGCAAATATCGCAAACACATTACAATACAGTGAAGGCTCATAAAAAGGAAATGTTAGCATCTTTTGAACCTGAAAAAATATTTTTGTAATTCGCCCTGTTCCTTGGCAGGAATTATTGACAACAGTGTGACAATCTGGTTCTCATTTTTCTTGCCTTATCACCGCATAAACCTACATTTAATAGACTAAGTCAATAAATCAATCTTTTCTAGAAAGTATGAGTATCATTTCTGACATAGAAAAAGCAAAGGAATGTATAAGTGATGGAATACTGTAGTTTGATGGATGTCAGCAGAAAACGACAGCTTGACATGAAACGTCAAACTTCTGTGTACACTTCCTGTCTGGTGAACTCTCATGGGACCATTACTGAGCAGGGACACAGATCCTAGTGGCCAGCTTCCCTTCCTTTTAACCCCTTCCTCAACACTCATTCCCTCTTTGTTGACGTATTATTTTCTACGCATAAGGCAGACAAAGGAGTCAGCTTTAGATAAAGCTGTTGTCTTCTTGAAATTGTATCAGTGGAATTCATGAAATCTGAGCTCTATATATTAATAAATAAAAAAGTAATAGGATGCTCATAATTATTTAAGTCTTGATTAGCTGAAGACCGTTTCTTTTTTAAAATTTTATTTATTTTCATTTTATTTTGAAAGACACATGCACACACACATACACACACAGAGAGAGAAATACCGAAAAAGAGACAAGGAGACAGAGAGAGATCTTCCATCTAATCATTCACTCCCCAAATGCCCACAACAGCCGGGGCTGGGCCAGGCTGAAACCAGGAGCTCAGACTCAGTCTAGGCCTTCCACATGGGTGGCAGGGAACCAGGTACTTGAACCATCACCTGTTGCCTTCCAAGGTGCACATTAGTAGGTTGCTGGATTGGAAGTGGAGCAGCTACGACTCAAATCAGGCACTCTAATATGAATGTGAGCATCTTAACTGCTATGCCGAATGCCCACCTTGCTGAAGACTATTTCTTACCTCTCAAACAACAAAGTCATGTCATATGGCCAATAGGCTCTTGAAACACACACTGCACACTTCCAGCCAAAACACACGCATGCATGTGCATGTACATATAACCCTAGTATTTACCCACAGCTATTCAGGAATACTTTCAGAAGCTTCCTCATCTGTGTTCACGTTCCTCTCTGAAAAATTGTCACTTTGAACCCCCATTTTCCCTTCAAATGGCTTCTTACATTCCAGTAATCCAGCTGAGTGTCATCGAAACATAAGTTTTCGTAAGACATATTTTATGAACATTCCATGGGGTCCTTGTATCATGAATTTTAAATTGCTTGCATCAAAATAAAATTATCTTTTAATTCGATTTTCCATGAACTTTTGAAGTACCTTCAGATGTTTCTCTCTCATTGAAAACACTACTTCAAATTCTTGGTCTTCACTGATCTTTTCCAGCGGATCTCAACTGTCTTGGCCACTGCAAGCCTTCCAATGATGCAATACAATACACCAGTGCACGCTTCATCTAATTTTCTTTTTATTTGATATTATTTTCTGTTTTTCAATTTAGGCTATTTTAGGTTTATGTTACTGAAGGAAAGGCATAATGTCTTCTGTGTGCTCCAAGCCGACAAGATGTCCTTGACTAAACTAGAATTCCTGGCAGGGAGAAAGGGTGAGACAATGGATAGGAATCTTTAGCCAAATGGACAGAATGATTTCTTATTCTGGTTGTAGGAACACGTGGGACTTCATCCCGCGGATTCTGGAGCTCCTGCTGAAGATCAGCTAGCTATCCTGGTAAAGCCCATGGCAGTTTTCTTTGCAGTAAAAATGGCTTTTGAGATAGAACCAAATTTGGCTTTAGAACTGCAGATACACATGAGAACTTGTATGTGTAGAACAAACAATTTCTTGCTGCCTATTGCTTGTGGGACATTTGCCAAGAAAAAACAATTTGCTTTGCTGAAAGAGCCCAGTTAGCCATTACAGGAGAATGTTTTTCCAAGATTGCTTATCGGTGAATTTAATAGGACTCAGAGGTTTGTGTGGTTTGTATAAAATGCTAGTTACTTTTTAAAACCTCCAGTTTCTCCCCATTTTCCTTTATGAATCTGAAATCTTTCCTAATTGTAGTACAATCAGTAAGATTAGTACATTTCTAAATGAGTAGATAGTAATGGATAATTAAATACTTAATGATGAAATGGATTTAGCTAATATATTGCTGTTCCACACAGACAGCCCCTCCATTCAAAGAGACTCTTCAGTATGATACAGGAGTTCAAGTTGTTAGCTACAGATCTGGTTTTGTAGTTGTGTACTCTGAACATGAGAGGATTTCTATAGGGAAGATAGGTCTTTGTTCCCCCTTGACTGATTGATTGATAGGCTCATTCACTTAACAAGTGTTATTGGGCCACATAGATTCACACAGAGAGAAAAGAGTAAGACTATTTTCGTCCTTAGTGAAGTCAGAGTCCTGTAGTAGGTGGCTGACATGGAAATTAAAGCTTACCATACAGAATACTAAGCAAAATGAAAGAGGCTCAGTGCTTCTACTTGAATCAGACTCTCATGGAAACACTTTGAGTGAGCCCTCAACTTCGCTTAATGTAAATATTTACATGTATAGAGTTTGACAAAAGAGAACATAGAGCTGAGAGACTTTAACTCACTTGTGATAGCATGATGTTATGAGGTCAAACTTGTGATTTGAATTTGAAAATCAGAAAATCTACTTTGACTTGTGAAAAATTCCATTGGTTTTTTTGGCTGATCCAGTAATTCTTCTCAGAGGTCAAGAGTGATATGGAGGGGCCGGCGCCGTGGCGCACTAGGTTAATCTTCTGCCTGTGGCGCTGGCTTCTGATATGGGTGCCGGTTCTAGTCCCAGTTGCTCCTCTTCCGGGCCAGCTCTCTGCTGTGGCCCAGGAGGGCAGTGGAGGATGGCCCAAGTACTTGGGCCCCTGCACCTGCATGGGAGACTGGGAGGAAGCACCTGGCTCCTGGCTTCAGATTGGTGCAGCCTCCGGCCATTGCGGTCATTTGGAGGGTGAACCAAAGGAAGGAAGACCTTTCTTTCTGTCTCTCTCTCTCACTGTCTGTAACTCTACCTGACAAATAAATAAATAAATAAAATCTTAAAAAAAGAGTGATATGAAATTTCATATTGAAATTGAAATTGTGTGAATAGTTATCAGTATAATTATCAATCTAGTAACTGTAAATAAAATCTTTATCAATAGAACATGGATAAGAGTTGCTTTTCCCAATAGTGAGGGTGCATGGAGTATTGAATTTTGCTTGAAAATAAGTTAAAAGTGATAAATAATATGTAAGTTATTAAAATATTAATTATTTTATATTAGTTAGATATTCCTTAATAAACCTATTTCTGATTCAGTACTTATCCCAAAAGATACAAATCTTCAATGAAAGGACAGATGTAGCTGGGGAAAGAAATCAAAATTAAAAAAATAATTTATTTATTTCCCTTTTATTTGAGAGAAAGAACGAAAAAGAGAGAGCTTGATCTCCTATCCACTGATCCACTCCTGGAATCCATGCAATAATTAGGACTGGACCAGGTTGAAGCTTGGAACTCAGAACTCAATCCAGGTCTCATACATGGGTGACAGAACCCCAAGTGCTTCAGCCATCTTCTGCTACCTCCAAGAGTGTTCATTAACAGAAAGCTGAATGAGACCAAGGTTGAAACTCAAACCCAGGCGTTCCAATGTTGGATGGCATGGTCACAGCAGAGACTTGAACACTATGGTAGGGGGCTGCCCTGGTAGAAGAAATTTGAATCCTCTATTCTAGAAAACCTTTGAGGGAGAGTTGAATATAAATGCCATTTGCCTTAGAGGCATTTTAGAATTGTCTCTATTTCTTATGTAACTTTTTGTTAGGAAAGTCTCCCAAGGGAGAACATGGACTACCCAAGCTGGTTTCAGGGTGCTGTTGCAATGGGAACTCCTCCCTACCTCCCTTCTCAAACTAGGAATGAAAGAAGTGTAAATGCTTGCTTTTTCTTTATTAATCTATGTTTTCTAAGTAAGGAGCCATTAGAGGAAAAGACTCTGCTCTTACTTTCACCTCTAGATGTAGGAAATTAGTCATTAATTAGACTAAAATGCAGGCATTACTTGTAAATTTGCCTGTGTTTTCTGGTCTCATTAGTGCTCTTCTGGACTGCAAGATAATGAGCATAATGTAATTAAAGAGTAAACACTAGGCAACTACAACCAGAGTCGGTACTTTTGGTAACAATCAGAGAATGAGTAATTTCTGCTCAATGAGGGTGGTCTTTTCTCGATTTGAACTTTGCTTGTTCTCTTTCCCCCTGTGGCCAGAGACTTATGTAAAAATCCCAGTTTATGCTGTAGTTTGGAGAATAATACACAAATTGTAGTGTTGAGGACAGAGACACAGAGATATGGGGGCGAAAAGGTTGATACCCTAAGGAGAAAGCTGAAATATCATGCAGGTAGAGAAGTCCTGCCAGGGAAGAATTGGCAGCTTCCTTTTTCAGGGAAGGAAAACCGGCTTAGAAATGCAAAATGTGATGGTTCTGTACTTAAGGTATCAGTTTGATCAGTTGGAGACTGAAAGAATTAGAACTGAACATTTTCCTCAAAGATTTAACACGGTGACAGTAGCAAACCCTATCTCATGGAAAATTGGAAGGTGAGGATTTCATGGAGCACTAGTTAAAAATTAAGACCCCAGAAGATCTCTCCATCAGTAGTCAATTTCCCTAACTCTCAACTGAGCATAGAGCTGGTAGGTAAGAATAAAGTCACCTAAAGTGTTTCATGATCTGCATAAAATAGACTATGGAGCAGCATTTACAGATTCAACAAGCACAAGGCATCTGTAAGAGTACTTGATATGACTTGACTTTGTTGAGGCCTGAATGTGATCACGTTGGTGATGCAATCAAAGCATCTCCTGCATAGCCTATCTGACCAATCAGTGTTGGCTCTCAGTGAGCATCTTCTCTCCTTCCACAACTGATCAGTGTATTGTAATAACTGAAGCAGAGCATTGGGCATGGGGCTCTTTGTTGGGGTTTACAGCTAGAAATGAATGAGAGAATAAAAATGTGATTATTTTCAACTGAAGAAAATTTTGTGTATTTAGTAAGTTCAATATTCTCAGACTCATTAAGTATTTGAAGAGTTAGCATAATTTTTTTCAGGTGTGAATTAGATATCTTAGGAGGAGTTTAGTTATAAAAGTACTTACAAATTTGAGAAGTCATGGATGCTTCAATATATGCTTATTGTAAATGGCAAGAGAATCTCTTTTTCTTTAATGTTCTTTCCCTCAGTGGATAGATAAGCTGGGATATTCTCCCCCTTTTACAGAATGGTACCCTAAAGGGCTTGTCCTGTGAAATATTATTAAATGAATAGGAATTTCTCCTTGTTCCCAACTCCACATTTATACCCTATACCTTTCCATGTACCCCCAGGCACACCTGATACCATCTCCATTGTCTCTGGCTCTCACAGGTGAATTGTTACTTCTCTGCCTGTGTCTTGATCGCTTCTGCATTCTATCAACATCTTGTTTTCTAATTTGCAATCTTAGGGATAGTATTGAACTAAAGTGAAACTTACTAAGGTTATTATACTAATCTATACCTGTAAACTAATGAGATAGAGCTGGATGAAATCCCAGAGATTTTGTTCTCATTCAGTGAATAAAGGAATTTTTAAAAATTATTTATGAGAGAGAGAGAGAGAGAGAGAGATTGAGATTCCCATCCACTGGTTCATTCCCCAGATTTTTGCAACATCTTAACTACTAGGCCAGTGATCTACTTCAGTAGAAGATGTTACTTATGGCCATTGGTAGATAGTAGACTCACTGTTAATTCTATATAACCCAAAGGACTGCTTGTACCCATGACTAGTAGAGATTAATTAGGAAAGACATTTTGTGTGTATGTGTATGAAGATAGACTTCTTAATTCTTTCCTATCAAAGTATCACGTCAATGAATGACCAATCATTGTCCTAAGGACTCACTCTTTTTCATCAGTTTTAAAAGGCACAATTCTAGGAAGCACAAAGATGTCGTTGCCAATTTGCTTTCCTGAGCACCTGTTGTGTCTGAGTATCAGAGAAGGCAATATGCAATATGAAACTACCAGTGCTTATGATTTTCCCTCTTCAAAGTAATGGATGGCAAAAGGAAGAAATCTAGAATTCATTACTTCAAATCATTTGTTACCTAAGTGGATTTTAAGCCATGTTGTAGAACTATTATGATTCACCATCACAGGAAAGGGACAATTTATTCTGACCTAGGAAGATGCACTGGGTATGATATATGTTGAAATGATTTGTTAAAAAGAAATTATTTCTAGATTAAACTTCCTCAAGTTACAGTCTAACCTTTTAGGAAATCTTTTTCATTTATGCTTTGCTGGCCATATATTGAGTTTTCACATTTTGCATTTCTGTCATTTTAACTAATAATGTTTGATGTGACTCCCTGTCGTCATATTTCTGCTAATTATTCTCTAGCTGCTGCCTGTATTTGCCCCCTGGCAGGCAGAGAAGCAAATGTTTGTAATTCCAAGTCTCTAGAATATTTAAATTTGATTAGTCGCAAAAATATGTTTCTTGTTCATAAACATTATGGCTCTCAAGCTAATCATAGTACAGTGATATGGATGATTTTGATTGCCACCTGTCTTTTGCAGGCTGCTTCTTCCTAGTTTTTCAATTTTTCAGATACTGTTTGCTTGCTTATTTTGAGACTATTTCAAAGAAGAGAGAATGAAACATTTACTTGTCAGCAGTATTTTTTTTTAATCACACAGCAGAACAGTATTGATTTCATCAAAGCATAAAGGCTAAACATGAAAATCTTAAAAAAAAAATAAAAGGACCCACATGCCCTCAATGGAAATTGCAAAATAGCAGTTGGCTTTCACCAAAACCCTGATAGACATTAAAATGTGTGCTGTTTGCATTTTTTTTAGACGAGCTAAACTCCAAGTTTATTTTTGAAGAAAAGTGGACAAAGACACTCAAAGTATGCATAGGGGTGAAAAATAAGCACAAATGTGAAATCCTGTGTGAACAAACAAAGTTAGCTTTTACTTAAACTTGACTGTTTTAAAAGATTTCCTTCAAGTTTTGCTTTTTGGCGCTAAGGCTACAGAAAGGGGAAATGACCTAAACTTGCTACGGTTTTAGATAAATTTTGCATGTTGGAGAATTTCTCAACTCAGGAGTACGTTATAATCATGCCAAATCTGTAGGATCCATTGAACAAGACACATCCTGTTTTTTGATGGGTGTGATGGCAATCCTCTTTTCTTCATAAGAATGAGATGTAAATAAACCACTTGTGAAGGGTTTTTCTTAATAGGATACATGTGCCTTAGTTGAGAGAGATGATCTTTTCATAAGTATGTATTTGGTAACTGTCTAAATGGTAGGGCTTTGCATATTTTATTACGTCTCCTTACTGCTTTGAAGTCATTATAGCTTCTCTAAAAAGTAAAAAGAACTCATTTAAAACTCATATGCTTAAAGATCTGCATATCTAATCTGAGTATTTAGTTATGAATGCTTTATTGTACAGAAAGATATAGTAGCTTTGTCATTATTGATTTTTCCTCCACTATTTAAAAAATTATGCTAAATTCACAAAGCTGTTAAGTGGTAAAAAAAATATTTGCAGAACTTATTTGTGAGGAATTACACATAAATGAGAAGTTAATCTTTTGGAAAATTTTCTCAGGATTTCAATGTAAAGAGCCAGCTTATGAGACTGATGTAATATATTTCTGTTTACAAAGCACTGTTAAATGTGTCCTTTTATTGATTCACAAAAATCCTATGATGTTGCTACTGCTGTCAACCTAAAGTTGAAGCAACAAAGACTAATGTATATGCTGCTTAGCCTTCCTATCTTTCTGTTATATAATCTCCATTCTCTACCACGTCTTCTCTTTGCCTTATTGTGTATTTCCAAGACAACCTGGGATGTGCACATTTTCAAGGTTATATGCCTGTGCCAGCTTCTTGCTTTTGAATAGCTTGATTTTATTCAGATTGTTATTTCAAAGAAGTTGATTGAGATAACTTATAGTGTTTTCAGTGTGTCTGGCACATAGTAGGAACCCAGATATTTGTTGAATTAGTGGATAAAATATGTAAGGTAAAAGGAATGGATGATTCCATGTTTTATTGCTCAGATAGAAGTGATTCATTTTGAGGGAGGCCATAGGAAGCAAACAAGAAAGATGTGGTTTCTGAATCCTTACCGTCATTATCACCTGAAGAATTGTTATGAATACAGAATGTGAGCTCCATCCCTGATCTACTGCATTTGTCTGTTACTGTGCAAGATCTTGCCTTGGTGTGAAGACTGCGGTTGTATCTCCCAAAGATTTATGGGCTAGATGCATAGTGCTCTGTGTAGCAGTGCACAGTGTGGCACATTAAGAGTTGGGAAAGGTAATTAGGTAATGGAGAAATTACCCTTGGAAGGAACTCATGCTGGTCTCATGTGATGGGCTAGTTCTCACAAAAGCAGGCTGTTATAAAGCAAGACCACTCCATATTCTTGGCCCCTTTGCTATGTAACTGTTACACTTTCTGCTTTTCTACTATTTTGTGTTCCAGCCATAGAGCCCCCTCACTACAGGCCAAAGAGATGGGGCTACTTGACCTTGAGCTTGTCCTCCAAAACTGAGGGCTAAATAAACTTCTTTTCTTTATAAAATACCAATAGTCTATTATGGTAATACAGAAAGGACTAACACTGTGATGTGGCATGATGTCTGCCATTTTACCAGGTGATGTTGTATTAGGATTGTTGCACAGTGCAATGTCCTCAACCTTTATTACATGACATAATTACTTGGGGAAATAAAAGTAAAGTGATAAAATAAAATGAAATGACTAGTTCTCACTATAGATCAGTTATTATAGTCTTGGGATAGAGACATTAAATATTGATTTTTCTTAAAGCCCCACTGATGATGTTAGGGGGCATCCAGGAGTGAGAATCACTGCTGTAGTGTAAAATCCTTAATGGGCATCAGAACATCTCATCCTGTTATTGGCAAAGCATTGGATTTAATGTAAGATATTTAATTTGGTAGAGCCCAGTTTTATGATTTATAAGGCAGAGGTCATTTGGAAGTCAAGCTTCTTACATTGCTAACATTTAGCAATTCCAAGAATGTGGGACTCTATCTGTAGTATTTCTTAACAGTATTTATGGTTCTTCATTTATGTGGCTTCATAATGGGGCTTGTACTACGTGACTGTCAACTGTTCAAGGAACTCCTTCAAGACTGTGTAAAGCTGCCTTGGTATGTGTTTCAGTGCACATACATGCCACTTTCTTTTGCCAGTAGGATAAAATCCAATCAATTTCTAAGGAGTTTGGCCCTGAGCAACCAAACACTAAGAGATGTCTATGCTACAAGGCATTGATTCAACATCAGCTGAGGAAGCGCAGATATTGCTGATAAAGATCGACTCTCATCCAGAGATAAGTTCTTTTATATTTAATGGATTTTCTTTTATTTTTTCCCTCATCATCCTTTATTTATTTTTTTATTTGACAGATAGAGTTAGACAGTGAGAGAGAGAGAGAGAGAGAGACAGAGAGAGAGAGAAAGGTCTTCCTTCCATTGGTTCACCCCCCAAATGGCTGCTATGGCCAGAGCTATGCCAATCTGAAGCCAGGAGCCAGGTGCTTCTCCTGGTCTCCCATGCAGGTACAGGGCCCAAGCACTTGGGCCATCCTCTACGGCCCTCCCTGGCCACAGCAGAGAGCTGGACTGGAAGAGGAGCAGCTGGGACTAGAACCCGGCACCCATAGGGGATGCTGGCACCGTAGGTGGAGGATTAACCAAGTGAGCCACAGCACCAGCTCCCTTATTAAAAAATAAAAAAAGATTTATTTATTTGAGTTAAAGAGACATACAGAGAGACAGACATACAGACACACACACACACACACAGAGAAAATATTTTCCATTTGCGGGATCATTCTCCAGATGGCCACATTGGCTACGTCTGGGCCAGGCTGAAGCCAGGAGCTTCATCCGCATCTCCCATGTGGATGGTAGGAGACTAAACACTTGGGCCATTTTCCATTGCATTTCCTGGGCCATTAGCGAGGAGCTGGATTTAAAGTGGACCAATTAAAAATGGGGACATGAACTGGCACACATATGAGATGCTGGTATTGCAGGCAGTGGCTTCACCAACTACGCCACAAGGCTGGGTCCCCTTCTCATCTTTTATATGGAGTATAGCATCAAGCAGAAAAATAAGAAAAGCTATAAGAAATCTGAGTTTGAGGGTGCATTTCAGGTTAATTAAATGCATTTGAAGATAATTGCCTTGTTTAGGAAGCAGTGGAGGACAGCAAAAATTTTTGCAATGGAAAAATTATCTGAGACACTGAAATATTTGCTGAATTAATGAATGAGTCCTAATAAGAAGTTCAGCCAGAGCTATAAGGAGGCTGATTAGTTGAAAAAGATGAGATGGCTATTAGCTTATTTCCAGACAGGGAATACTGAGTTAGATGTGGGAGATGATAAAGGGCATAGAAAGGAAAAAATGATGACAGACAAATTGCCACTTGGGAGATAAATATTACATTAGAGTTGTGCTTCTCAAACTTAGACATGTCTAAGAATTACCTGGAAAGCCTGGAAGGTCCTGATTCCTTGACTGCACCTCCAGAGATTCTGGATTAATGATCTGAGGCAAGGCCCATGAATTCACATTTTGAGCAAGCTCTTAGGTAGTGTGGTTCTGATGCTGCTGGTCTGAATACTATGTTTTTAATAGCTTTGCATTTAGACTTGGGAACCTGCAGTAGAGTATTTTGCTTTCAGTTTTGATTCTGCCCCTTCCTGGCTCTGATATATTAAGCAACTCTACCAACAATGCTTAAAATGCCATTATGTATCACTTTTCCAGGGATTTTATTAAAGTGCAGATTCTGATTCAGTTGGTCTGGGATGGGGGATGACCTTCAGAATTCCTGACCAGCTCCTAGTGACATCCGTGTAGCTGGCTCCTGAATCATTCTACCATCACCCAGTTCCCACACCATCATTTCCAGAGTGATCAAATGCCCCTGCCCTGATGTGATTGCCATTGAGGGAGCTTTTGCCAGAACGGAGCCAATGCAGGCACTGTGCCCTCGAACTGTCACAGCTTTCAGCTAAATAACCCTTTTCTCTTTATAATGTTAGCTGCTTCAACTATTTCATGATAGTGACATAAATCTGACTAATACTTTAGTAGGTTGATAGAGACAGGAACTAGAAAAGACAAGTCTGAGGTTTGCTCTGACTAGGAGAATTTGGGCATATTTATAGCAAAACAGAAGTCAGAAAGAGCTGGCTTATGAAAAATGTTGATTTTAGGAGAAAGTAGCCAGCAGTTGAAAATATAAAACAGAAATATACTTGAAAAATAATTTTATCCTGAAATACTAAATTTAGGAGCTGTACACATATGATTGAATGATATTTTTGAATGTGTGGGTGTCCACAGAGAAGAGATTAAGTACAGAATCTGTGAGAATAGATAACATTTGGAAGATGTGAGAAGGAAAAGGCAACATCTAAAGTCAGATCACATGTTAGCACCTTGTCATAGCAACATTACTTGTCCAACCCCGGGCTACATCAACAGATTGTATGTCCTCATGACAGGATAACAGTCTTTTGAGTTTCCTCCGTGCTGCCTTACTTGGAAATTAGGAAGGCATCCCATTTGTGCGTGTAAGGTTTATGATCAGCCATTCAATGAGTAGTGAAAGACATATATCTAATATTTATTAATGTCTTGGAGCAAATCGTAGGCATGTTGAAAATACTGCAACTGAAGGGGAGCACAAATTTTATGTAAGAACAAAGAGGAAGAAGTGAAGGATTCTGCAACTGGATATCCACAAAAAAGATATTTCATGCCTTGATTTGCCTATCAATTCAGACAGGTGGGCATATATGAAGTTTAAGAGAAAATTCTTCTCATTAGCTGATGGAGCGCAGCATCTTCACAGAGATAATTGATTCATTGGGTGGAATATAAGTGAATTTGCCCAACAGTTAGTAATCACATGATTTTAAAAAAGAAGTATGCTTGATTTAAGATACAAGTATTTGATTATGCCACAATGAGGTTTAGCGATATTCTTAAGGATGCTTCTAAATAATGGCCTCAGATACTAAGACAGGTTGGTGAAGAATTTCCTTTTTCCTTCACCCTAAAAAACTGGCTCTTGTGATTTTTGGGTACTTTTATTTTTCCCCTTTAAAATTTAAAGTACTTGGTGTTAAAATCCGGCCATTTTAAAGTTTGACTCGCAATCATCTAGACTTCAAATCAACAGAGGTCTCTTTCTAACATTGATTTACTCTCAGAGGGTCATTCATAAACATATTCATTACAGACACACTCCACGGATATTCAATAACACATCAATCACTGAGCTGTTTACATTAAGAGACACAATTGAAATTGAACAATATAATTCAATAAAATTACTGGTCTTTTTATTTATTCATCTAAACCCTAGTTGCTCAATCACTGTAAACAGATCCATTGAAAACAATTCACTTTTCTGTTGTTTCAAGATTGATCTTCTCAAACACATGATTATTCTTAATTCAGACAAAATATTTCATCTCTTTAAGTACATGGAGAGGAATTGGAGCCAGCTGAATGCAATAAGGGATGAGGAAGGAAGACGCTCAATAAAAGGAAATGAAACCTGTTTACAAATCTGGGATCTAAACACTTGTGAGGTTTGTGGTTTTGGAAACTATATTCATATGTTAGAGGAGAAAATGATGAATGTTGGATAAACATGAGTTCAAAATGGCCTGGGTTGGATTCTTATTCCTCTTTGCACCCTAGGATCCCCTTTTAAGCAAAGAGATCTTCTTGACTTCAAAGAATGTCCATTGAGGCAAGAGATCTATGAAATGGCAAGAGAGAGAGAGCAATCTGTATTCTTCTGAGAACTTCCTGATATATCTACTATTCAGTAGACAGAAGATAAAATATGGAAGCAATCATAAAAACAATTAATGTACATATTCCTCATGAGATACATCAAATTATTGTTTCAAATAAGTGGTAAATCTTGGTTTCCTCAATCTGTTTTTTGTTTCTAGTCCTTCCACTCAGAATATATGATACTGAAAATATGTTAAACATGGCTCTTGGGCAAATTAGAAACAGAGGATGGTAATGCATTAGGAACATTTTTTTAATTTTAATTTAAGATGTTGCATGTATTCAGGAGGTAAAGAAAGTTAATTTAAGCACATTCTGGAATTATAAGGATGACCAACAATGAATCAAATATTGTTTCAGTGCCCTTGGGCATATGCGCTTATTATTGACATTTGAAACTTGATAGTTTTTAAAGAAATAAAACAGCCTGTTGGAACTACTGAATATGTGGTCATTTAGGATCAATGTGACTTCAATTGATGGGTTACCAACAAAGATACTGGACTGTAGGAGGTTTTTAATTTGTGGATTTTGGAATTCTGATGACTGGAAAAAATAGGCTGAAGGGAACTGGCATTTTAATTCCATGTGGCTGAGCTTTTTAGTTGCATTCAGACACTTCTATTTTTGCTTCTTCAAGCTGGGCCCATTTCCAAGTAGGAAGCTGTGGAATTACTGCTCTCACTCCCACATTTAGGGCAATCCCCTATAATACTAAGGTTAGGTCAGTCTTTTCCCTATCCACCGCAATAAACCTACAAATAGATCAGATTTCTTGATAAGCAACAAGAGAAAAAAGGACAAAAGATTGTAAGTGAAACATTGAACCAGCTTGACTTGAATTAGATCTGAAGCAACTGCATAACCTGTAACATTCGTTTGCATAGTGCTTTGGCCTGAGAGTCTGGTTGGTTTGGCCTCACATCTAAGTTATACTTTATTTTTTTCTTCTTCTTTTTCCTTATTTTTGTTCATTGTCCTGCTGTGTTCAGATAATTCAAAAGGAGAGCTCTTTGTGTTTTATGCAATGGAAATTCTTCGTTGACGCTTTAGCCTTGAAAGGCACTGACTGTATCTAAAAACAGAAAAAAGTGTTCCCTCGCCCTGCCCTGCATTGGTTGTTTGGAAACAGCTGTTTGACGCCAAGTTTGTACTTCGCTCTTATCAGCCCATTTGGTGAGATCAGAATGTGCTTGAATAGCTTTGAAGGTTAAAATATGTTGACTGTGTTTTCTGCTGCTACCATTCCAGAAGGCCAGCTAATAGCATCACTGACTGTCAGCAGCAGCCAGGCTCTCTGCTTCCTCATGATCATGACGTGTAGTAGAAATTTCCCTGGCTTCCATACATTGTCATCCTGTGTGTCACACTCAGGATAAGCATAGCAACATGGGCTGCCAATGGGCCTGACAGGTCTAGTCTACCAACATATGGGATGGCCCCTCTGATATAAAACACAATACTTGCATGCATCGACTTTTCATAATTTAAGAACCAAGTTTGTTATTATCCTTTCCTCAAGCATAGCTGTTGTGCTTAAGGCATCTATACCTTTTTTTTTTTTGAGAAAACTGGAAATTATGATTTTCATACTCAACCTCAATCACTTTAAGCACTCCAAAAAAAGATACTCCATAGGTCTTGGTTGCTGCTTTCAATGTTTCTGTTCTTTCAAGTCCAGCTCAACAGGAAAAGATTGCAAAAAAGCAATTGTCAATACAACACAAGTCCTTCATAACATAAATAGAAGTGCCTTTGATTTTGATAATCATTTGATCTCCCCCCACCTAGATACCCTTTATTTAGGGAATATAGACTTCACGTATTTCCTAAGTACAACTTCAGGAACATAGTGATTCTGCCCACTGCACCCACTCTCTCACCCACACTTCCATCCCTTTTCCTCCTCCTTCTCCTATTCCCATTCTTATTTTTTACTGAGATCTATTTTCAATTAACTTTATACATATATGATTAAGGAAAGTGTTCAACAAATTGTATGAAAAAAAAAACTGTTCCTCAGCAATTGAGACAAGGGCTATTCAGAGTCATTGCATTTCAAAGCATCAATTTCACTTCTATAGCTTGCATTTTAGGTGCTCTACTAGTTATTACGGATCAGGGAGAACATATGATATGTGTCATTTTGACTGGCAGATATCACTAAGTATGATGTTTTCCAGTTCCATCCATTTTGTTATGAGCAATAGGAATTTATTTATTTTTTTACTGCTGTGTAGTATTCCATGGTGTACATATCCCATAAATTCTTTATCCAGTCTTCAGGTGATGGACATTTGGGTTGATGCATATCTTAGCTATTGTGCATTCAGCTGCAATAAACACAGGGGAACAGATAACTCTTTAACATGCTGATTTCATTTCCCTTGGGTAGATTCCCAGGAGGGGGATGGCTGGGTCATATGATAGGTCTATATTCAGATTTCTGAGATATCTCCATACTGTCTTGAGCAATGGCTGTACCAGTTTTCATTCCCAACAACAGTGGATTAGGGTACCTTTTCCCCCAAGCCAGCACCAACTTTTATTGTTTATTGATTTCTGTATGAAAGCCATTCTAAGGGGGTGAGGTGAAATGTCATTGTGGTTATTTGCATATCCCTGATGGCTAGTGATCCTGAGCATTTTTTCATTTGTCTCTTGGACATTTGGACATCCTCACAGTGCCTATTTCAATACTTCACTCATTTCTTAACTGGGTTGTTTGTTTTATTGTTTTTGACTTTCTTGATTTCTTTATGTATTCTGATTATTATTCCTTTATCAGTTGTATAGCTTTCAAGTAATTTCTCCCTTTCTGTTGGTTGCCTCTTCACTTTGCTGAGTGTTTCTTTTGTGGTGCAGAAGCTTCTGAATTTGATGTAATCCTATTTGTCAGTTTTGGCTTTGATTGAATGTGCCTCTGAATTCTTTGCCTATGCAATGCCTTGCAGAGTTTCCTCAATGTTCTCTAATATTTTGGTGGTATCAGGTCATATATTTAGGTATTTGATCCATTTTGAGTGGAATTTTGTGTAAGGTGTAAGGTAGGGCTCTTGCTTCCTACTTATGCATGTAGAGATCCAGTTTTTCCAGCACCATTTGGTGAAAAGACTGTCCTTGCCCTCCAGGGCTGGATTTTAGCTCCTTTGACAAAGAAAAGTTGCTTGTAGATACATGGGTTGGTTTCTGACATTTCTATTCCATTACATTGTCTACATGTCTATTTTTGTACCAAAACAAGGTTTTTTGATTATAACTGCCCCATAGTATGTCTTGAAATCAGGTACTGTGATACATCCAGCTTTGTTTTTGTTGTATAAGATTGCTTTAGTTATTCAGGGTCTCCTGTGTTTCCAATTAATTTCAGCATCATTTTTTCTATAACTGAGAAGAATGTCCTTGGTGTTTAGATTGGTACCACAAAAATTGAATCTGTGTATTACTTTCGATAGTATGGACATTTTTTAAAAAGATTTTTATTTACTTATTTGAAAGTCAGAGTTACACAAAGAGAGAAGGGGAAGCAGAGAGGGAGAAATCTTCCATCTGCTGTTTCACTCCCCAGATGGCTGCAACAATTAGAGTTGCATTGATCCAAAGCCAGGAGCCAGGAGCTTCTTCCAGGTCTCCCATGCGGGTTCAGGGACCCAGGGACATGGGCCATCATTCGCTGCTTTCCCAGGCCACAGCAGAGACCTGGTTCAGAAGTGAAGCAGCCGGCCCTTGAACTAGCAGCCATATGGGATGCCGGCACTGCAGGCAGCAGCTTCACCAGCTATGCCACTGTGCCATCCCAGAGTATGGACAGCTTGATGATATTGATTCTTCCAATCCATGAACAAGGAATACTTTTCCATTTTTTTGGTGTCTTCTTCTATTTCTTTCCTTAATGTTTTGTAACTCTTATCACAGAGATCTTTGACATCCTTGGCAAAATTTATTTCAATGTATTTGATTTTTTGTAGCTATTGTGAATAGGATTAAAGTTCATTCTCAGCTATGGAATTGTCTGTGTATATAAAGGCTATTGATTTTTATGTGTTGATTTTACATCCTGCCACTTTAATAAACTCTTCTATGAGTTCCAATAGTCACTCAGTGGAGTCCTTTGGATCCCCTACATATAAAATCATGCCATCTGCAAATAGCTTGATTTCCAACATCCAAATTTGTATCCTTTTGATTTCTTTTTCTTGCCTAATGGCTCTGGCTAAAATTTCCAGGACTGTATTGAATAGCAATGGTGAGAGTGGGCATCCTTGTCTGGTTCCAGATCTTAGTGGGAATGCTCCCAACTTTTCCCCATTCAATAGGATGCTGGCCATGTGTTTGTCATAAATTGCCTTGGTTGTGTTGAGGAATGTTCCTTCTATACCCAATTTGCTTAAAGTTTTCATCATGAAAGGGTATTGTATTATATCAAATGCTTTCTCTGCATCTATTGAGATAATATGATTTTTGTTCTTCAATTTGTTAAAACTGATGCATCACATTGATTGATTTGCAAATGTTAAACCATCCCTATATATCAGGAATAAATCCCACTTGGTCCAGGTGAATGATCTTTCTGATGTTTCATTGGATTCAATTATAGCTAGTATTTTATTGAGGATTTTTGTGTCTATGTTCATTAGGGAAATTGGTCTGTAGTTCGCTTTTCCTATTGTGTCTTTTTCTGCCTTAGGAATTAAGGTGATGCAGGTTTCATAAAAGGACTTTGGGAGGATTCCTTCCATTTCAATCATTATGAATAGCTTCAGAAGAGTTGAAGTTAGTTCTTTAAATGTCTGGTGGAAATCCTCAATGAAGCTCTCAGGACTTGGGCTTTTCTTTGTTGGGGGGGGTGGTTTTTTAACATCTATTTCTTTATTTGAAAGGCAGAGTAACAGAGAGACAGAGGCAGAGAGAGAGAGAGGTCTTCCATCTGCTGGTTCACTCTCCCGAAGGCTGGCTGGAGCTGGGCCATCCAGAGTCAGGAGCCTGGAGCTTCTTTTGGATCTCTCATGTGGGTTTAGGGGACCAAATTCTTCAGCCATCTGCAGCTGCTTTTCCAGACATATTAGCAGGGAGTTGAGCTAGTGCCTCTATGGGATGCTGGCCATGCAGGTGGCAGCTTTACACACTACGCCACATTGCTGGCCCCTGTTTGGATGGTGTTTCTTACTGACTCAATGTCCATCTCGGTTATTGATCTGTTTAGCTTTTCTGTGTTTTCCTGGCTCAATTTAGGTGGGTGTGTGTAACCAGGAATCTCTCTATTTATTCTAGATTTCCCAATTTGTTGGCAGACATCTCTTTGTAGTAATTTCTGATGTTTCTTTTTTATTTATGTGGTATCTCTTGTAACATTTCCTTTTTCATCTCTAGTTTTATTGATTTGGCTCTTCTCCCTCTTTTTATTTTTGGTTAGTTGGGCCAATGTGTGTCAGTGTTATTCATTTTTTTCCAAAAACCAACTCTTCGTTTTGCTGACCTTTTGTATTGTTTTTTAGATTTCAATTTTGTTTATTTTTTCCCTAATTTAAATTATTTTTTCTGTCCTGCTAATTTGGGATTTGGTTTGCTGTTGTTTTTCTAAGTCCTTTTTTTTTTTTTTTTTTTTGACAGGCAGAGTGGATAGTGAGAGAGAGAGAGACAGAGAGAAAGGTCTTCCTTTTTGCCATTGGTTCACCCTCCAATGGCCGCTGTGGCCGGCGCATCGTGCTGATCTGAAGCCAGGAGCCAGGTGCTTTTCCTGGTCTCCCATGCGGGTGCAGGGCCCAAGGACTTGGGCTATCCTCCACTGCCTTCCCGGGCCATAGCAGAGAGCTGGCCTGGAAGAGGGGCAACCGGGATAGAATCCGGCGCCCCAACCGGGACTAGAACCCGGTATGCCGGCACTACAAGGCGGAGGATTAGCCTGTTAAGCCACGGTGCTGGCCTAAGTCCTTGAGATGCATTGATACCACATTTATTTGGTGCCTTTCCAATGTCTTGATGTAGGCACCAATTACTATAAACTTTCTTCTTAACACTATTTTTCCTATATCCCATAATTTTTGATATAATGTATTGTCTTCATTCATTTTCAGAAATTCTTTGATTTCTCTTTTAATTTCTTCAATGACACATTGTTTAGTCAGGAGTAGGTTGTTCATTCTCCATGTGCTTGCATATGCTCTATAGATTCTTGAGTTGTTGATTTCCAGCTTCATTTCATTGTGGTCAGAGAAGATGCATTGCATGAATTTGATTTTTTTTAATTTGCTGAACTTCCTTTATGGCCTAGCATTTGGTCTTTCCTAGAGAAAGTTCTGTGCACTGGTGAGAAGAATGTGTATCCTGCAACTTTAGGATGTAATATTCTGTATATGTCTGTTAGGTCCATTTCGTCTATTGTGACAATTAACTGTGTTGTTTCCTTTCTGATTTTCTGTCTAGGTGATCTGTCCATTGCTGAAAGTGGGGTATTGAAGTCCCACATCACCACTGTATTTACGTCTTTGTCTCCCTTTAGATCCATAAACATTTCTTTTAAATAGCCATGTGCCCTGTAATTAGATGTGTACACATTTATAACAGTCACATATTCCTGTTGAATTGATCTCTTTATCATTACATGGTGCCATTTTTATCCCTTTTAACAGTTTTTGTGTTAAAGTCTATTTTTTTTCCTGATATTAGGATGGCTGTACCAGCTCTTTTTTGGTTTCAGTTAGCATAGAATATCTTTTTCCATACTTTCATTTTCAGTCTGCATGTATATTTGTTGATGAGATGTGTCTTGTAGGCAGCAAATAGATGAGCTTGGTTTTTAATCCATTCATCCAGTCTGTATCTTAACTGGAGAGGTGAGGCCATTTACATTCAAGGTGACTATTGGTAAGTAATGACTTGGCCCTGCTATTTTTCTATAAATATTCCTATTGCTTATTTTGAATTTCCTTTGCACTTTTACTGGGGGGAGATTTTTCTGCCTTTACCTTCTTTCATAGTAATGTCCATGTTTCCATGTTTCTGTGTGTAGCACATCTTTAAGCACTGTTTATAAGGCAGGACGAGTGCTGACATATATTTTTTTTGACAGGCAGAGTGGACAGTGAGAGAGAGAGAGAGAGACAAAAAGAAAGGTCTTCCTTTGCTATTGGTTCACCCTCCAGTGGCTGCTGTGGCCAGCGTGCTGTGGCCAGCGTGCTGTGGCCAGCGCACCACACTGATCTAAAGCCAGGAGCCAGGTGCTTCTCCTGGTCTCCCATGTGGGTGCAGGACCCAATGATTTGGGCCATCCTCCACTGCACTCCTGGGCCACAGCAGAGAGCTGGACTGGAAGAGGGGCAACCGGGACAGAATCCAGCGCCCCGACCTGGACTAGAACCTGGTGTGCTGGCGCCGCAAGGCGGAGGATTAGCCTATTGAGCTACGGTGCCAGCCAAGTGCTGACATATTCTTAAAATTTCTGTTTGTTACAGAAGTTCTTTATTTCACCTTGATTCATAAACAAGAGTTTTACAGGGTGTAGAAATCTGGGTTGACAGTTTTTTTCTCTTAAGACGTGGAATATATCTCGCCCTTCTTTCCCAGTCTGTAGGGTCTAATGAGAAGTCAGCTATGAGTATAATTGGAGATCCTCTGATATTCTTTTCTCTTGTGCACATTTTAGAATATTTGCTTTATATTTTACTGTGGAGAGTTTGACTACAATATGTCATGGTGAAGATCATTTCTGGTCATGTCTATTATTCTGTGTGCTTCCTGTACTGGGACGTCCCTTTCTTCAAACTGGGGAAGTTTTCTGTAATTATTTTGCTAAAAAGGCCTTCCAATCTCTTATCTCTTTCCATGCTTCCAGGAACTCCTAAGACCAGTATGTTGAGTGCTTTGATAGTATCCCATAAGTCTCCAACACTTCTTTTTAGTTTTTTAATTTCTTCTTTTTTTTTAATTTTTATTTTTTTGGTTTACTGTAAAATTTCAGAGATGTGTCTTCTAACTCAGTTATTCTTTTTTCTGCCTCACCACATCTGTTTTTCAGGCTTTCCATCACATTTTAGAATTTGTTCTATTGTATTATTCATTTCTTGTATTTCATTTTGATTTCTTTTTAAAATCTCAATTTCAGGGGAAAGTTTTTCATTCATGTCTTATATGGATGTCTTTAATTTGTGGATTTGCTTCTGATCATTTTTAAGTAGTCCTATGATCAATTTTTTGAATTCTGTTCTGGGATTTCATCAATCTCTTCATCCTCACATTCTAGTACTGAAGCATTGTGTTCTTTGAGGGTATCCTGTTGTCTTCATTATTCTTGTTTCTTTAATTGCTGTGTTTATTATTTGGCATTTATGGAGCTATTTGTTTGTTTGTTTGTTTTTTTTCCTATGATGCCTTTTATCTTTGGACTATGCCCCTGTGGCTTAGAGGAGTATCAGCTCTCTCAGTTAATACCCAGAGGCGTATGCTGGGTGTAGTCAAGGAGCTCTGTTCAGTGCTCCAGGTGTGGGGATTGTCCAAAGTGACACCCAATTTGAGCATGGTTAGTATCTCTCTTTCTCTTTCTTTCTCTCTCTCTCTCTCTATCAGAGAGGAGGTTAGTTCTGTTCTGTTGACATAGTCTCATGATCACCTCCTCTCCTCAAAGGAGACCAATGCTGGATGCTAGCCCCAGTGGGTATAATATTCGTCTGCATTGCCACAAGAAACACATAAAGGATCCATGCAGTCTTTGGTCTGAGCACAGATCCTGCAGCAATGACCATTGCTGCACAATCAGTGTGTGGAACTGCCCACAGTGACTGCCCAGAGACCTAGCCACACTCTGTGACCTCCCACACTGTTACAGTGTTTTCACAGTCCCAGCACACAAGCCTAACACCATCACAATCAGCCAGCCTCTGGTCTATTCTCCCAGCCAGAATCAGGCATTCCCTCTCTGCTGGTTGCTGGGCAGGCAGACACTAGCTGGAGCAGCTGTTATGTATCATCATTCAGTCTTCTTACAGATTTCGATCATGCCATATTATTATTGTTTCTCAGCTTCTAGAATCCACTCATTGCCTAACAAGATCTTTTATATATTCAAAAATCCTGTTAAATAATCTCATAAAAAAACCATAATCTTAGTTTAAGAGCATTTTTGAAAATATGCTAAGTATTGCAATTGGTGGTATGCTCACATTTATCTCCAAATAATGTACAGTGTTTTGTCACTTATTTATCTAGTTGTTTATATGTTTAGCTGATGCTTATTGCTGACATATTTAAGGGTTTTGACAAGTGTGCTCTATTAGCAGAAAATAGTGTTCCAGGGAAAAAGTATATTATATTTCAGTTGAAAAATCCAGCAAATGTTGTAGTTACTATCTGACTTACTGGACTACCTTTGGAAGGGAAGAGGAAGAAGTAGATCAGCCAGTCTTTCAAGTCACTGATGTATTACTCTGTGTGGATTTCTCTCAAAGATGTCATGAAAGTTTATATATATATATATATATATATATATATATATATATACATATATATATATGTGTGTGTGTGTGTGTATACATACATTTACCATTATCCAAAAGGTAAAATAATGTACTTAGAATAAACATAAATTTAAAAGTATTTGTATTTGACTTTTATTATTTTTTGTTCCTCAATTTTCTCCTCTAACTACAGACATTCCCTGGACCTCAGAGGAGTGCCATGCAAGGAGAAAACCAATGAGCTATATGGAAAGTCATTATTATTATTATTTACAAAATTTAGTGTACATTATCTCAATATTTACATTTCATCATTCACTTTTTAAAAAAAATGTGCTTATTTATCTGAAAGGCAGAATGAGCATGCAAGAGAGAGAGAGAGAGAGAGAGAGAGATCTCCTACTTACTGACTTATTTCCTCACAGGTCAAAATAACCAGAATAGCTGAGGTTGGGCCAGGCCAAAGGAAGCCAGGAGTCAGGAAACACATCCAGGTTTGTCACTTGGGTGGTAGGAACTCAGGTATTTGAGAGATTACCCATTGTTTCCCATGCACAATAGTGAGGAGCTGGATTGGAAGCATAGCAGCCAGGGCTCCATTCTCAGCTCTGATATGGGATGTGATGTTGCAGTATCACAATGCAAGCAGTTATAATCTGATTTAAGTGATTTGAAATGTAACTGCTCTGAAGAACAATTAATTGCCACACTCAATGATCATGACTCCTATTTTTATTAAAGCACTTTACATAATAGCCGAGACATGGGATCAACCTAGTTGTCCATCTATAGATGAATGGATAAAGGAAATATAGTATACATACAGTTGAGTATCAGTCAGCTGTAAAAGAATGGGATCTTGTAATTTATAGCAACATGGATGGAACTGAAGAAAACCATGTGCAGTGAAATATGTGAGGCATAGGAAAAAAAAAACACATGTTCTTATATTTGGAAGTTAAAGTTCAACTCATATGGAGTGGGCATTTAATGTAACATTTGAGACACTGCTTGTGGTATCTGCAACCCATATCAGAATGCTTGAGTTCATGGCCTAGCTCTGCTTCCAATTCCAGCTTCCTGCTAATGTGTACACTGGGAGATAGCAGGTGATGGGTCAAGTACTGGAGTCTCTGTCACCTATGTAAAAAGCCTGGATTGAGATCTAGGCTCTTGGATTTGGCGAAGCTTGGCCCTGGTCCATGAGTAAACCAGCAGATGAGAGATCTCTCTGTCTATCTCCTTGTCTCTCTGCCTTTAGAGTAAAATGAAAAAAAAAAAAAGCAAAATAAGTTGAGCTCCTAGAAGCAGAGTGTAGAATAGCGCTTACCTGAGGCTGTGAAGACGGCAGGGAGGACTGGGGGTGTCAATGGGTACAGGTGTGCATTTGAAGAGGTGTAATAACTTCTAATGTGTTGTAGCACAGTTGAGTAATTGAGGCTGACTTTTAATTATACATTTCAATAAATCAGATAGAATTTTGAGTGTTCCCAACACAAAGAAATGATAAATGTTTGAGATGCTATATATACCAATTATCCTGACCTGATCGTTACACTTTGTGTATATTGAATTATCACATGGCACCCTATAAATATGTTTGATTATATGCCAATTAAAATTTAAACATTTGTGGCCAGCGCCATGGCTTAACAGGCTAATGCTCCGCCTTGTGGCGCCGGCACACCGGGTTCTAGTCCCGGTCGGGGTGCCGGATTCTATCCCGGTTGCCCCTCTTCCAGGCCAGCTCTCTGCTATGGCCCGGGAAGGCAGTGGAGGATGGCCCAAGTCCTTGGGCCCTGCACCCGCATGGGAGACCAGGAGAAGCACCTGGCTCCTGGCTTCAGATCAGCGAGATGCGCCGGCCGCAGCGGCCATTGGAGGGTGAACCAATGGCAAAAAGGAAGACCTTTCTCTCTGTCTCTCTCTCTCACTAACCACTCTGCCTGTCCAAAAAAAAAAAAAAAAAAAAAAAAAAATTAAACATTTGTAAAAACTACTAAATTATATTCTTTTTAAAAAAATATTTATTTAATTACTTGAAAGAGTTACAGAGAGGCAGAGGCAAAGACAGAGAGAGAGAGAGAGGGAGAGAGATTGGGTCTTCCGTCCGCTGGTTCACTCCCCAATTGGCTGCAATGGCTGGAGCTGGGCCCACTTGAAGCCAGGAGCCAGGAGCTTCTTCCAGGTATCTCACACACATGCAGGGGCCCAAGGACTTGGGTCGTCTTCTACTGCTTTCCCAGGCCATACCAGAGAGCTGGATCAGAAGTGGAGCAGCCTGGTCTCGAACTAGTGCCATTATGGGATGCCGACATTGTAGGCAGCAGCTTTACCTGCTACACCACAGTACTGGTCCCCTAAATTATATTCTTATATGGTTGGTATATCTAAGTTTTCCACATCTCTGTGTTCTGTTTCCAGTATACCTCCTTTACATAATATATATTAAAAATGTGCTAAGTTAGTGAACTAAGATTAGAGTATCTAATAACTGTTTCAACCAAAGATGTCCCAATGAAACATGGGTGATAGAGCTACTTATTAGAAACCATATTTATTTAATGTTATGCTATTTTGCCTTAAGCGATATTTCACAAACTTTTTGTTCAAGGGGCAAACAGTGCCAGTATTTCATTTTGTAAAAAAAAAAAAATTACTTATTTATTTGAGAGAGAGAGAGAGAGAGAGAGAGGGAAAGAGGGAGAGAGAGAGAGAGAGAGAGAGAGCATGAGTGAGCGCTCAAGTGAGCTTGAGAACTCCCATTTGCTTGTTTAGCTCTCCAATGCTTGTGATGGCCCCAGGGCTTGGCTAGAGGATAGCTAGGGGGTAGAAACCCAAGCCAGCTTTCCCACATGGGTGAGAGGAAACCAATGGCTTGAGCGTCACCAGTGCCCCTCAGGTTCTGCATTCCTGGGAAGGTGGACACAGAAGCTAGGTCCTAGAGTGGAACCCAGGCACTTTGATGTGGGATGTGGCATCCTAAGCAGTATTATACCCATTAAACTAAACCTTACATTTGCAATTTTCCTCTTCTGAAATACTGTCTCTGTCTTTCAAAGACTGAGCTTAATTTTGGGATGATTTTCCCCATCTATAACGGTTGTTTCAATTCAAGGCTCATTAAAATGCGTGTCTATGCTCATAGCTGTTTCATGATGCTATTAGGATAAGTACTTTCTGAAGTTTTATGGGTTCAGACATTGAATCTAGTTAATATGCAGGTGTTTCTAGTATGTCAACCTGCAGCAGTCATTGACAAACCTTAGCATTGGGCTACAGTCTGTGTATGTGTTGCGTACATATGCAAAAGTACAGTAGAGCTGAGAAATGACTATGGAGATAAAACCATTCCTCATGCCTAACTCCCCACACATATAAAAATGATTACTGTTAAGTGTATGGATTATGCCTAAAATAGGTTATTTTATATTTAATTTCCCCTAAATACATTGTAAAAGTAAAATTTTAAAAATTCAAACCGTTTTGAATATACACGTGTACTTTACATCTGAAAACCCATTATTTCTAAGTAAGTCAAATATTGAGAGGTTTGTATCAGATTAAGAGACAAAGGATAATTAAAATAACTAAGAAACTATCTGGAAATTGTGACAAAATGGAAGAGTGAATCTATTTTTAAAAGAAGAAAAACGTAGCTAAGTCTTTTTTGGGGTATAAGAATTTTCAGAACTATTATAAATAGAAGGGCCCATCTCAGCTTGATTACTTCAAAACAGCTTCCTGCAACCTCCCACCAAGTAGATGAGCAATTAGTATAATCACAGCAATAAGTCAAAGACACTTGCTGTTCAAACTTGTGTCGCGACTTTTCCTTTTGGCATTGCTCCTAGGCTGTTCCAATTGTAGACACACAGTTACAAATTCCCATGTTTAATAAACTTTTTTTTTTGGTGAAATGAAAAATGCCGAAGATGTACTTTCTTTTTGTTTCAAGGTTAAGTAGAGGGCACTGGATGAGTAAAGCTGTGCTGAAAACAACAGTGGCCAAGGCAGGAATATTCTCATACCCCAAACAGTCGGGCAGATGGAAGTCTGGCCAGCAGAACCATAAAGCATCGAGTCTGACTGTGAGTCAATCTGTCAGCACAAGTACAAGGTGACTCGGGGAAAGATTGCATTTTGTTTTCTGATAAATACTCAGAGGTTCTAGCACATCTCTCTGTGTTGCATATTATTGGCATGAAATGGTAAAAACTACTTCATAAAGGGAATGAGTGAACTTTTAACAATTGATTCTCTGCTAAAAAACAAAAAGTAACTAAGAGAATTGATTTTTTAAATTAATTTTCAATAGATGGATATTAGAATTGCCTTGTGTTTACACTTTAGTCTGAGATATCTGTATAGCATTTGTACATTTCCTGTTATTTAGTTGATCTGGTACACAGAGAATAGTTTCTAAAAAGAAACAGCACAATAAAATGTGCTTCGCAATGCAGGTCATGTGATTTTTGCTATGTTTTCAGAGTATTTAATTTTAAGATTTGTTTGGGGTCTTAACTACATATTCAAATAATTGTCACTTCAAATTGGCAGGATTGTCTGGACCTTCTTTGTCAGAAATTTTAAGAAAAGTTTAATGTTGTTGAATAACAGTGGGAAGAAAGCATTGTGAATCTTAGATTTTTTTCCGTCTTCCTGGTTTTACTGGGCATTCTGAATATGAATGCCCCGCCTATTTCCATCCTATTGTTCCACTTATGATAGCCTTTTTTTTTTTTTTTTACTAGTTTGGAAGTTTTTTCTGTGGTTGTTTCCAAATGCTTCTTTTCTTTTGCCTCTAATTAAGGAAATTCACTGACTTGCGGGGAAATTAACAATTTCTAATTTTCATGAAACTCTGCTCAGAAGCTAAAGAATGAATATAATAAAATAAATTTCATAAATTGCAAATTGTTTTTCATTGTGAGCATGGATTCTTTTGAAGTCAAGGGATTTGGACTTCTCTCCTTAAATGAGGGGCACTTTCCTCCACATAGATTTGGAGGATGTGTTCTCAGGGACTCTATCCCTGCAAAACTTTCTAACTGAACACACATGGTTTTAAGAAGTGAAATTATTGGTAACAGTGATAAGCATCAAGACACAAGATCAAAATGGAAAAAGAGAGAGGACAAAAGAACATTGCTCTGTAATAGTGTAAATTATCCTGAAACTGGATACCTGGAAAGTTGAGAACAGCAGGAAGAGAAAAGAAACATTAGAAGCAGAAATTCAAAGTCAAAGGTCATTCCCATAGAGGAATCTGATATCAGCTAGCAGTGAGCATTGCAAAGCTTGCTTCATTTTTAAGTGTCACAAAAGAAAAAGGATAATGCAAATATTTTATATGTAATTTTTCATATATGTCACACATGATGGCAAAAATAACTGAAAGAATTCAATTGAAATATACTAGCATCAATATATGATTGTTTGCAACATAAAGGCAAATGAATACTTGATGATCTTGTGAAGTTTGATGTTTATTTGAAGAATAACTCACCCTTGAGTGCTGTGGGTGTTATGGGCTGGGTTGTGTCCCTTCAAAATTCATATGTTGAAGTCATAATCTTCAGTTCTTCAGAATGTTATTGTGTTTGGACAGGAAGTCTTTAAAAAGGCAATTAATTAAAATTAGGTCATTAGGGTAGGCCCTAATCCAATATGGCTGGTTGCCTTATAAGAAAAGGAAATTTGAATCCAGATGTGCAGAGCCAAGACCATGTGAAGAGACTAAAAGATCATAGCCATTTGCAAGCCAAGGTGTGAGGCCTCGGAGGAAAACAACCCTGCTGGTATCTTCATCTTGAACTTCCAGTCTCCAGAGCCATGAGAGAGTAAATGTATGTTGGCTAAACCATCCATTCTGTGGCGCTTTGTCACAGGAGCTGGAAAAACAATACTACAATGGGATGGTATTTAATCCAAATGACATTAGAAGAAAGTGATCCCTACAAAACAAGGAACACTGATGACACCTTGGAATATGTAAAGGGTATCTTAGCTTTCACATATCCCAAGTGATCTGGCAATGAAGAAGTTTTATGAGGCTCTCCAATGATTTTTCTTTGCAAGCCACAGAATGATGTGTTGAGAAAAATTAAAAAAAAAAAAAATCAACAAGGCCCTTGGATGGGTGGAAGACAGAATCCTGAAATGAAGCATGTTCTGTGACTGACCAGTGCTGTGAGGGGTAGTGAGAGGCTATGCATATATGTGTGATGATCCAGAATTAAATGACTGTTTTTTTTTTTTTCTTTTTCCAAATGGCTTTTTTTGCAGGAGTCAGCTTGCTCATGGGTCACTCCTCTGGTCACCAAGGAATTAGAGTTATTTCATTGAATTCCCGCATTTTTTATTTAACCAAAAAAGGGAACTTGGAAATAGATGAAAATTATGAAGCACATGCAAATATAATGTGTTGAATAGAATTTACTTTTTTTTTTTTAAGTGAGGCAAGGAGAGACACCCTAGAGCTTTGACTTTCTAACAGATGAGTTTTTTCCATAATATTACAAAACTAATAGACAAGGTCACTGCTTAGCACAGCTGCTTAAAGAGTTGAAGTTCACATTTTTTAGGATTTGGATCTCAGAGTCTTTTTGATATTTAATGAATATCAAACTATGGTGGTTATTATAGTGATCATCTTTTCTGGAGCCCAAGGGGGAGATGGCGGTCATATATTTGCCTGCCTACTACTTTCTATTACCTGCGTTTTCAGAGGCTGTAGAGTGCTTTCCCTTGGCTTTTGGAAATATAATAATGCAAAGACAGGCCATTCTTGTCTGCCGTTTTTTTCAGTGTGATACACTTTAGTGGCTGGAGTTATCTCTGCTAAACTGGAGTCCCCAAAGGCTTCAGCTCTGTCACAGAGGAGGAAATGTTCTGAATCTGAAGCGATTTTTCCCATTTTTGGCTGCCCCAAAGCTATTCCCCATCTCATTCAGCAGGGGACCCAGAGAACTCAAAGCAGTTCTCCTTGCTCTGGGATCTCACTGTCAGCTTTGATGCTGACCAGCAAGCTACTGTTCAAGCAATTTTTTAGGAAGGAAGGAAGCTGCATAACCTGATTAAGCATGAAGACATCATTTTAAAGGGATGCTCTGTTCAATTCACAGCCATGTTCCTTTCTACGAACATGCCAATTATTAGCTAATCAATATGCTCAGTACCGCCCTCCACATCTTTGCAATGTTCAGTGCTATTTTTAATCTTGCATCTACAACCGGAGACCTTTTATTTTGCTGAATATACTGAAATTAGAGACATAAAGATGACAAAAAAAAAAAAACAATTCAGAAATGGATCAAGAAATAGAAAATATTGGGGAGACTGTTTCCATCTATTGTGTTCTGCATATTATTTTTAAATTTTCAAATCTATTGCCTTTGTCTTTGAAGCCAGCACTATATATCTGGATGCTTTTTTAAAGTAGATTCCTATCCTAAGGTTTGTGGTCACAAATTGACCTGTTACATTAATTTATCAATATGTCTTTTTCTTCTGTGAATTTCAGATCAGTTTGCAATGGCTCTTTGAAATAGCTACTCTTGTTCTCATTTTACAGATGGTGATACTAAGGCAGAAAATGATAAGGTAATTTACTCACAGTTTTCCAGAAATCCATACTCTATCAACCTCAAATTACAAATCGTAGTGCATGCTGGGGCATATGTTGGTCCTCCCTTTGATGAATGGGGAGTAGGCAGGGCTTGATAACCTTGGAAGAGACTTCCAGCTCTATAATACTAGGACCTTAATTCTGATGAATGGGTCTGAGGGTAGCTAAAACTGATCTATTCCCCTACATATTAGTTTAAAATTTAAGACAAAGCACACAGTCTTACAAAATGATAATTTACTTCGCTACTAATTTGCAGGAAAAGAAATCCATTTCTGCCAAGCAATGCTATATCCTCATTTATTTGTGAGTGTGAGTTGGTGGAAAGTCCTATCTCATTTACACTGTTGTTTAGAAACTCTATACAGGACTATAAATTAGGAGAAGGACACAATAGACAGTTCATTTCAAGCTCAATGAATGACATGTTTGTACTAGACCATGCAGCATGGTTTCTCTTTAACTTCTATTCTGGGCCTCAGCTAATTGCACTCAATAAATAAGTTGCTGATACTCAGATGGTTCCCAAGATTAATTAAGCAAGATGCATATTTCCCAGTAGATCTGTGACTAAGGCATGGATTTACATTTTTAAAAGGAACTAGCAGATTTTTAACAAAGTATAGTCTTCCTTGTTAAATTATCACTTTATTTTAATCTTAATACCTTGATTCATGACACATAGGAAGGACAATCATCTCATCTGATGGTAGCTGGGTAAGGAGAACAAGTTTCTGTATTTTTTATTCACTATTTCTCTGAATGCTGAAGGAAGGAAATGATGTGCTCTAGAGACAGAAGCTTCCCAGAGTGGAAATCTGATCACAGGTACGTGGATCAATTTCTCCTGAGCATCAAGGTTTTCTTTACTTTCAGGAGTGTGTCTGTCACCTTAGAAAACCTGCTGCAGGTGTCCTGGGGCTGTGCTGGCGCTGAGGAGCTGGGATTTGGAGACGCTTTCTGTTCCTTTTATCCCTGCCTCAGCTCTCTTGCTCATTTCACCAAGATTGCATTCTGGTTTCATCTTCAGCGTCAGAAAATCTAAAGATCTAGAAGATGGTATGAATTCACCTACATTTAAGCAACTGGAAATTTTACAAAAGGACATGAAAAAGAATGTTCTCTAACAAAACAAGAATGAGAACAGAACCCTTTATGAGGTGTTTAAAGAACTATGGAAATGAAGATTTATAAGTCAGTCTGTCATATAAGGCAGCATATGTAAATCCATGTGAAAAAGAAAGCAAATTCTATCAGAAGATTACATATGCTTCTATTTTCTCCTCTCTTAACATTTTCTCCTAGATACCTTGCCTGTAGGTACCAAAGTAGCTATGCAGGCATTTCAGAATGTTCGTGGACAGACAACATTTAAAGATAAGATGATTCTGCTGCAAGCAACTTTGGAATCCATGCATACCAGGGGTTGTCACAAAGTTCACAGAGGGAGTAGTGTTTGGGCTGGTGGTTAAGATGCTCACATGTTGTTTTGAAATGCTTGGGTCTGATTAACTCCCTGAGGCTTCTGACCCCGTCTTCCTGCTAATGTAGATCCTGCAAGGCTACAGTGATGGCTCAAGTAATTGGGTTCCTGCCACACACAGGGGAGTTCCCTTCTCCAGTCTTATCTGTTGTGACCATTGGGTAGCTCTCTCTCTCTCTGCATATCAAATACAATTTAAAAAAAATATTGAAATGAAAATACTATGCAGGGATTTCAACTTTTTTTTTCTTTGCACCAACACAAACTTTTCATTCCATTTTCCATGAGTTTTTCGACGTTTACTCCTTCTACATTGGTTTAGGCAGATCTCAGACAAACTTTTACAGTGAGCAGAAGCAGAGATAAACTCTTGGCAGGTGCACATGACCTTTTCATCACAAAATCTTATTTAAGGATACATTGTTGAGATAAAGAATCCTGCCAAACTCAAGGCCAATGTATGGTGGTTATAATTTCACAATACTGAAAGAAAAATACTTTATAGAAGGCAGCACTTCTTAATAAAATATGGAACATCCACACTGTCTTATATATGTATTATATATTCTTGACAGTTGTTCTCATAAATATCTGAAAAATTAATGTTCTGATACCTTCAGTATTTGTCAAAGGGATATGGTACCTTAGTTTAGGAGACATGGTGTTTTGACAGGAGACTCATTTTGTTTCTGTTCCATAACCAGGGGAAAAAAAGTAGGAGACAACATTTTTAAAAAAAGTTTAGAGATAGGATGCTGACCTGAAAAAGCCATAAGTAATGTGTTGATAGCTTCAGAATTGAAATGTGTTTGAATGTTTCTGGTACATTGCTGCAAAATATGATTGAAATTGACAAAAGCATAAAGTGGAATTTTCCCAAATGATACCTGATTCTCCACAAGTTTATTATATAGTGTTGGATACAGATAAAACATTAAATATCAGACTAAAACCAACCAACCAAACAAACAAAATGGAGCTGGCACTGTGGCATAGCAGGTAAAGCTTCCACCTGCAGTGCCGGTATCCCATATGGCATCTGTTCGAGTCCTGGCTGCTCCACTTCTGATCCAGCTCTCTACTATGGCCTGGGAAGGCATAGAAGATGGCCCAAGTCCTTGGGTCCCTGTAGGGGCATGAGACACCCAGAAGAAGCTCCTGGCTCCTGGCTTAGGGTGGACCCATCTCCTGCCATTGCCGTCATTTTGGAAGTGAACTAGCAGATGGAAGACCTCTCCGTCTCTCTCTGTCTACCTCTATGCAACTCTGCCTTTCAAATAAATAAATAAAATTCTTTAAAAAATACATATCACAGACTATTTTCTTGATGTTCAGTGAGAAAGGAGACATTATTTCTCTCATAAATTACTCTTAGATATTAATAATAATGTTTATTAACATTAATATTGTTAACATTCATTAATGTTTAATAACAGTAATTTATGCTCAATAAAATATATTTTAAAATTAAAAGAATAAATCCATATGATGCAATATTTGTATCTGATGTTTCAAGTAGCATGTGGCCTACGATATTTAGGATTTATTTCTGTTGGCACAGAATAGGCATTTTGACAACTAAGATGAGCCTGTGCCCTTCAAGAACTTGCAAAGCCATGACAACTCAACTTCTTTAGGCAGTCATATTCTGGGGACATATTTAGTGCTCTTTGGAATGGAAATGTAAAGACAGAATGTGTACCTTGTACATTTAAGCTTTCATAGCCCTTTCTTAATTTCAATATTTTACTCAGTGTTCCAGTGATAGTACATGATATAATCAAGTTTAGAGCCTGACTTTTTGAGGCTTGAACCGTATGCACTTTAGGCATATTACAATAAGAAAAATAATAAATAATAAATTCAAAATTATATAACAGAGTATTTATTTAGAATGAGAAAGCAAAACAAAGTACAACTTTACAAAGCTGATCCAGAAAATCCAGAAAATAACATTATATGTGTAAGAATCAGCTATCCTTTGTCTTTCTATTTTTTACTTATTGAACATTCTAGTTACTGGTGCATCAAGCCCATGATTATAAAGTAAATTGAAATTATTTTATTGCAAAAGTTAAAGAAAAAAAGAAAGGAGGGAAATAGTGGGGACTGAGGAGGGAGAGATAGAGAAGGTTTCCTTCTTAGAACTGTATTTATGAAATACATGAGATCTATTATCTTTATATTAAAAAAATAAAAAAAAGAATCCACTACCCTAAACACTTCTATATTTTTTATATTTTTGGCTACATAGTTTTGATTAGCTTTTCATATGACTGTATACTACAATATTTTTTATGGAAGTCACAGACATATAATCTGTTATTGCTTCTGGTATGGTTAGTTTTTTCTTTGAAAATTAAAACATTTAATTATAAATTAAGACTAAATTTAAATTCTTGACAGTATAGAAATGTTTATCTCTGTTTCAGAGATATCATAATGTCATGGAAATTTTGGAAATTGTGATCACATTTAGGAATTGCTGTCACACACACACACATGCACACACATATATACATTCTCACCATTGTTTTTCTTCTAGTGCTCACACACTTCTGGTGCCAGGTTATCATAGGCCCATTCATTTTGCAGTTCCTTCTTGGGCCCTGCACACTGGTGTCATGATGCTATGAGAGCCAGCACAATGGGATGCTAGAGTATTCCTGGAACCCAAGCCTACATATGGAGAAAAAGCAATAACCTAACTGCATGTTAAAGCTATTGCAAACTACTCAAATACATTTTACTGAAATCAAATTAAATTATTATACCAGTTATCTACTAGTGTGCTTTAAAAAATCTCACAACAAAGTACCATAAAGCAATAAACTTTTTTTTTTATTCCTACAGTCCTTTTGGTTGTGTTTTTGGAACTGCAAGGGGATGGCTTATCTCCACTTTATGGGTTATCAGTTGGGATAGCTTGACTGCAGCCAGAAGACTAAGATTGCTTTTGCTATTACTGTCAAACGTCGTCACTCTGAGTCTCCTCTATGTAGCTTCTGTCTCCATGTAGAGATTCATTCACTGTGTTCTTCCTCTTGACATGTCCTCTGTCTCCAAAGACTAGCCTAGATCTGTTTATAAAGCAGCTGGATGCCCAAGACCAAAAGTAGAAGAGGAGCGTCTTCTTTAAGCAGAGGGTTAATGTTCAACCTCTGCAACATTTTGCTGATGAAAACAAGACAAAGATCAGCTCAGTTCAAGGACAGGAGAAATAGACGTCACTTTTTGATGGGAGCAACAAAAGAGTCACCTTGCAAAGGAGTCTGAAGAAGGGATGATTTATTAGGGGCCATGATTAACAATTTACTACAGTCCTCTACTCAGCTTCCTTGGAGTTGACTCTAGAAATGTCTGAGACTATTGTCACCTGTCTTTGGCAGTGGTGTGACACAGTGTAAAGAGTGGTCTTAACCAATGGCAATTAACATATTTTAGTTTTGGAAAGTATTTTTAAAAAGATCAAATGAATATATTCTAGGGTCAGGCAAGAACCTTGCAAAGCCCTTCTGCAAGTGAAAATCCCTGAGGATTAACCTCATGAGCATCAATGTTTACCTGTATCCAGGTGTTAATATCTACTTTCTTGATCAGGTCAGGATGGGTTGATTCTCTTTCTTTCCTACCTACTCCATATCTTGAACTGAGCCTTCAAAAAAATAACCCAAGTTAAGCAATTTGTTAAGACTTTAGCACTAATATGTAGTCTAAGACACTAGCATTTCACTACTGAAATTCCTCCAAGATCCTCTAATTCAATTCGTGCCTCTTTTGCTTTTGCACAGAAGTTAGAATGAATCTTTTCAAAGTTGGGTTAAAGCATAGGATTTTTCTGCTTCCATAGGCTTCAACTAACTCCCAACATATGAAAACATATTTTTTAAAATCTTGTCTATATTTTTAATTGGCTGCCTCTGGGATATGATTTTTCTACCACTTTCTGTATTTTTTCTTTTACTCTGCTTCACTTTAGTTTTCTTAAGCGTGGGTAGAATGTAGAATCTTTAAGAACACAGATTTTTCTCATCACTGTATTCTCTGGGCTTTACCTGGTTATAAGTCAGTGACATAAAAATTGTTAAATAAGTAAAAATTATGATACGTGCAATTCCTCTCTAAAAACAATTTATATAAGACATATATTATCATTCCACTTTAGAGGAAATTTGTAATAGATGAAATGAGCAAAGTTACTTTAGGCAAATGGAAAAGGTAAGGCCCAGACATTGTTTTCTTTTTCTATTTTTTTTTTTTTTTTGGTGGAGAATGTGGGCATTGACCCCACCACCTCTCACAGACATTGTTTTCTAATGTTTATTTCTACTAAACATTTTCAGGATTATTTCAGTAGAAGATGAACTTAACCCATATTCCTACTGTATTGAGAAATACCATGGACACACAAAAATTGACTTTATTCTGAATCACTTTTTGATCCATTCTTTTGGAACTAGTGACAAAATAGTTTAAAAGCAACAGTCACAGGCATTTAACCCTTAGCATACCATGATGGGACATGTTGTGGTCTTTACCAGTAGAGGGAATTTAAGCATGAGTTCAACATCAAACCTATTGTTACCTACCTACTATATTAAAAAAATAATATGGAAGCCAACATTTTCTTTCCTCAGACAGCTCTCTTTCAGAAATGAGTAGTGAGTGACTTCTTAATGCAGCTCCAGAATAGAAAGCACAGACTAACTTTTCGGAAGTATTTCTTTTTATTTCTTGAATGAGGCACAATAATTGGAAATATACAATCAGCGTCCAATCACATCATAACTTTCCAATCTCTTTATTGTATTAAATATTGCTATTGCTTGAATGTGGCCCTTAAAGTACATGTGTTGAAAATGCAATTGCCGGCCGGCGCCGCGGTTCACTAGGCTAATCCTCTGCCTTGCGGCGCCGGCACACCGGGTTCTAGTCCCGGTCGGGGCGCCGGATTCTGTCCCAGTTGCCCCTCTTCCAGGCCAGCTCTCTGCTGTGGCCCGGGAGTGCAGTGGAGGATGGCCCAAGTGCTTGGGCCCTGCACCCCATGGGAGACCAGGATAAGTAGCTGGCTCCTGCCATCGGATCAGCGCGGTGCGCTGGCCGCAGCACGCCAACCGCGGCGGCCATTGGAGGGTGAACCAATGGCAAAAGGAAGACCTTTCTCTCTGTCTCTCTCTCTCTCACTGTCCACTCTGCCTGTCAAAAAAAAAAAAAAAAAAAAGCAAAGTATTAGGAGGTCGGGTCTAATGGGAGGTGTTTAGGTCAAGAGGACAGAGTGGTTATGGTGAAGTGGGTTTGTTTGGAAAGCAGGTTCAGTTTTCTTTTGCTCTCTTGCTCTTTCTCGCCCTTCCACTTTCTGCCATGGGTGACATAGCAAGAGGGCCCTGACAAGATGCCATCACCATGCCCTTGGACTTCCCAGCTTCTGGAAGTGTAAGCAAAAGAAACTTCTAGTATTTTTAAATTACTCAGTCTGTGGCATTCTGTTACAGCAACATTAAATGGACAAAGTGAGGTACCATTTGGTTCAAGTTGGGTTGCTCTTTTAGTTTGATTTTGCATAAACCATTTAGGAATAGAATTGATGGGGGAGCTGTGTGCAGCAAGGAAGCAAGAACAAGGGGAGGCAGCCTAGAGACTACCATACCATAAGCATCTTGCTTGTAGATGGTGTAGATTATGCTCAATGCCAGTTCTTTCCCCGTAGGATGTGGATAATGAAGTTCGTCAGCTACTTGAGGCAGTCAGAGTACAGATGGAACAAGCTACCGCAGGCTCCAGGCAGAGGGAAGAAAAATAAGAATGAATTCCATTGCTTTGGAAAAGACACAATAAGCAAACAAGTAATAGATTTAATAAAGAACTAGTAAAAACTTTAAAATATTTTAGGAAGATTTCTAATCACACATATGTCTTCTCCTCAAGATATACTTAGATCATGGGTCAAATTTTCTCTAGAAATCTATTAGATATGCTGACAAATTCCTTAATAAGCTTTGGATATTAGCTTATTCCTTAATAAGTTCTAGAAAATGATCAACCAACATATTTATTTATCAAGTAAACAGTACACACTGTGTAAGCAATGTATGGATATTACTTACTTAAGGCATTGTTCTTATCTTATGAATATTGTCCTACGATTGGGGAGGAAATACACATTTCTCTTCTTTTCTTTATTTCCATTAAGCCAAAGGCAGCATTTCTACTTCCATGAAAGATTTATTAAATTCAAAAATAAGGAAATTGCAGCAAAAAAAGCATAGTTTTTAGACCTTTCCACATTAAAATAACATTAAAAAGGATGAAAACAAAGCAAATTTAATTTGTCTCCCTGATTTCTCACTTCTTTATTCATTCTTTTCTGCCTTCTATTAATTTTCACCAGAGCTAGATGGGGTTTTCTCTTAACTTTCAAATTCCCTCACTTTGTTGGTTTAAGCGATGCCCACAGGGGACATTTTTCAAAGTGGTATGCTAGGATTTAGCTGTGGGAGGCCCATTAATACACCACATAGAATTTTACTCCCCATAATGACATTTAAAGAGAGCTATTTGTTTTGACTCTGTGCTTTGTGTGTAGGCCTGAAGGTTACCATAGTAAAACTCCTTTGGCAAATGTGCAGTCAGAAATTTCTGGGTTAAAGTGGTGGGGGGTAAGGAAAGGAAGAGGACAACTCCAAAATATTTCATGAGCAAAAATCTCTATAAAAGGCATATAAGGGAGGGGCTCTGGGGTCTGGTTTACCCTCAGTTCTTTCTCTAAGAAACAAGAGCAAATTATTTTCCTTTCCTCTCTCTACCCCCAAAACCCTGTATCGACCTTTTGACAAATTCTAGCTTTTCTGGTTCTTGTTGCAAATTGGATTTTATGGTATTATTATGTCATTTTTCTTAAAAAGTATTCGATTTCTTGACTTTGGTACCAAATGATCATGAAACTTAAAGCCTCAGGGTTCATAAACAAAGAACATTGAGGCTATATAATTCTGTGTTAAATTTGTTAATTTGCTGCTACTGAGAGCTGTGAAGAATTGGGGTAGTTTTTGGGGCTGCATTCATTTTCCCTCAGCTATAAACATGGAATGATTGAGTTGGAGAGAAATTTCCTTACACAATTTTTGACTCATTGTAAACACAGAAAAATATTTGCTTCCTATCTCTTTTTAAATTTGCTACCATTTTGGATAAAAGAACCAAAGAGAGGTATGCATTCTCTTAGTGTAACAAATCTTTTGTAAGTAACTATAAAGACAAGAAAATAATAACCATCACGTCTCCTGTAGATATGCAGCTGAGCAAGTTTCTTTTGACCCTTCTCAATCTGTTCTGTCTGAATTCTAACAGGTACATGCGAATAATGGAACATCCTCTTCCACTGTGGCTGAATGTTCACATTACGTCTTGATGATTCATGTATTTGAAGGGAAATTGAATTAACCAAGGAAGGAAATAAAAAATTTAAGAATAAGTTTAACAAGATCAATTCTTTTGTAATTGGAACGTTTGCTCTCAGCCTTGAAAAATAGCATTTAAAAAGGTGTTCATGGTCTGTGACTATCATCTGTAAAGTGAAAACTGTTTCCTGCCCAAAGGCTCAGCTGAAAATGGTGTCTTTGAAGGGACATTTTCATTGTACAGAATCTCACAGCAACTTTATATCATGTTTTCCCCTACTTAATATTCTTGTCACTATTTTGCTTTAAACAATGGCAACTTATCATACACTCAACTCCTAAACCTTAGATTATCTCTATTAAAATGGGTATTTTTAGAATTCTTCCATATTAGAATAATGTGCTATAGGTTTTTTTTTTTAATTTGCCAAACTCTTTGCTACTATTTGTTTCTTTTATTATCTATGTGACTTGTTTTTTTCTGGAAAAATTTATTTATTTAATTGAAAGGCAGAGTAATAGAGAGTGGGAGAGACATAGATGATGCTAGTCTAGACTGAAATTGTCAGGAAGTGAGCAGCAGTCTGCAGAGGAGCATGGAGGCAAAAAACAAGAAGTGACAACTATGGCGTAGACAAATGACGATGTAACACAGTTCCCATTCACATATACTGGGGGAATCTAGATCATAAAAGAGATGGGACGGTTGATCCTCAGTCGCGCATGTACACTTATTTAATTTTTTAAATTATCAAATTGTGGTATAGAGAAATACAAAATATAGTAACTTATGCATTTATCCTGGGAATGTAACTTCATTTATCCTGGGAATGTCTCAATTAATGCTCATCATTATGTGATCATTCTCTTCCAATCATTCAGGAAATTAAAAAAAAAAATAGTCTTCTAGTTTGCAGTGGAGGAAATATATACATATATATTATATAGTGTTATAAACATAATGTTTCAACATATGGAAGCATAAATTTCTGTAGATATAAATGCCTAAAAGATTCTCTTAAATGATTCTTCCTCTGCATTATGCTTAAGGAAGACTTCCTCACTGCAAGATCAGACACATTTTCCTTTAGATTCTTTATCCTGTCAGTTTTCACACAGATGATAAATCTATCTATATATTCTGGTGGTGGCACACACATGTGCAATACAAGCTAAAATTTAAACAAATTCTATGAACAGTAAATTGAATTTCCTAGCAACCATATAGTTTTTATTTCTAAATTCCACACTGTAGATTCTAGAATTTTACTTGGCTCCCTTTGGTGGAATTCTTAACTTATTCACTGATCTTTGTAATTTCAAAATTAGTGAAGCTTTATGGAACATTCTAAAATATGAAACACAGGCAGGTGTTTGGCCTAGCAGTTAAGACAACACGTGGGGATGTGTGTTTCCCACATCAGATTGCCTAAGTTTGAGTCCTGTTCTGCTCCTGGTTCCAGCTTCCTGCTCATGTTCACCCTGGGAGGCAGCAGGTGAACTCAAATTGTTGGATCCCTGCCACCTTTGTGAGAGACCCAGACTGAGTTCTGGGCTCCTGGATTTGGCCTGGCCTCCTCTCAGGGGCTGTGAGATCTGGGGAGTAAAGCAGTAGATGGGACATCTGTTTCTGACTCCCTTTCTCTCTGTGTCTCTGCCTTTCAAATAAATAAAAGTAAATGTAACAACAAACTCTCTTAAAAATGTGAAGAAAATGAGAGCAGAGACCCTACTCATTAAGTTAAAAAATCTTTTTCAGCAACCTACCTACCAACGTTTTCATTCAGACAGCCTGTATTTATATTTGTATAAATTAAAGGAACGTAAGTTTGGGAGAGGCTAGTCACACACACTGTTCTTGGTTCTTCTCTCTTTTCAGTAGGTTTCTTTTATGCAATTCAGTTAAAAGTACCTTCAATAAGTTGTATCAAGTTTTTTCTTAAGAACAAAGACAGTTTTATTCATCCATTTCCAATCTGTATACCTTTAATTTCCTTTTCTGTCTTACTACAAAAGCTAGAACTTTAGTAAAATGCTGAAAAGGACCTTTGAGAAAATACATCCTTGTGTTGTACCTTATCTCTGAGAAATTTTTGCTTTTCTCACCTCTACGTATAATGATAGTTGTAGACTTTTTTGGTAGATACTCTTTATCAGCCTGAGGAAGGTCACTTCTGGTTTTAGTTTACTGAAAGTTTTTTTTTTTTTTTTTTGGTGAAAAATAGGTATTGGATTTTGCCAAATGCTTTTCCTGTGTCTATTTATATGATTACACAATTTTTTGTCTATTAATAAAATAGATTACATTAATTAATTTTTGAATGTTGAAAGAGTCTAGCAAACCTGGGATAAATCTCATTTGGTTGTGATGTCTACATTTTTTATACATTCTTTGACTTCATTTGTTTATGTTTTTGTTTTTTCAAAGATTTTTGCATTTATGTTCATGAGAGATATTGGTCTGTGGCTTTATTGTAATGCTTTGGTTTGTTTTGGTATTAGAGTAATGCAGGCATCTGAGAATAAGTTAGGAAGTAGTCTCTCTGCTTTCCCTCTGAAAGACATTGTATATAACTGGCACAATTTTCTTATTAAATGCTTGGTACAATAGTACTAGTGAACTCACTTGGGCTAATCTTTCTGACTTGGAGGGTTTTTAATTACTGATTTAACTTTAAAAACTAGATATAGACCTACTCAAAAATCTACTTGTATTTCTTTTTGTGGGAGTGTTGGCCGTTTGTGTATTTCAAGGAATTGTTCGATTTCATCCAGATTATTGAATTTGCGGGCATACAGTTGGTCATGGTATTTCCTTATTATCTTTTTAATGTCCAAGAAATCTATAGTGATGTACTTTCTTTTATTTCTGATGCTAAGAATCTCTGTCTTTTTCCTCTTTTTCTTAGTCTGGCCAGAAGTTTATCAATTTTATTGATTTTTTTCAATGAACCAGTTTGTATTTTGTGGTTATCTCTATTGATTGCCTATTTTCAATTTCATTGACTTTTGGTCTAATATTTATTACTCCTTTTCAGACACATGGACTAGTAGACCAGGACAAAAGCCTCCTAAATGAATCCTCTCATTGACAGCCAACAGACCCTTGACAAAGGTGACAGAAACCACCTGTAAAAAAGGACAGTGTCTTCAACAGTGGTGCAGGCAAAACTTGTTCTGGTGTGCAGAAGATTGCAACAAGCTTCCTTCCACCACCTCATTCAAAAATCAGCTCAAAAACAGGTAAAAGATCTAAATGTGATCGCGATGTAAACTATGAAACTCCCGGAAGAAAACATAGGAAAACACATGAAGACATTGGCATAGCTAATAGTTTTTTGCATGAGATGCCCAAAACACAGGCAACAAATGCAAAAATAGATAAATAAGATTATATCAAACTAAGAAGTTTTTGCAGAACAAAAGGGAGTTTCAACAGAGAGGAAACAGCTGATAGAATCAGATAAAATATTTGTACCTTATTCGTCTGACAAAGGATTAATATACAGAAGATATAAACAAACAAACAAACAAGCAAATAATAACAAAAAGACCTCAGCAAAAGCAAAGCAAATCAAAACAAAACAGACCCAAATGACCCAGGTAAGAAACAGGCAAAAGATCTGAATAGACATTTCTCAGAAGAAATACAAATGGCCAACAAATATGTGAAAGAATGCTCAATGTCATTAGTCATCAGGAAGATAAAAATAATCAAAATTGCATTGGAGTATCATTTTACTCCATGTAGGATGGCTATTATAAAAAAGACAATAAATAGTAAATGTTGGAAAGGATCTGGAGAAAAGTGAACCTTTATATATTATTGGTTGGAATGCAAATTCATAGTCATTATGGAGAACAGTGTAGCAGTTTCTCTAAAATCTAAGAATACCATCACATGACTCAGCTATTCCACTTCAGGGTATATATTGAAAGAACTGGAATTATATATGAAAGAAGTGTCTGCACTCCCAAGTTTATTGCAACACTATTCATAATAGCTTATGTATGAAATCTACTTAGGTAAATGAATGGATAAAGAAAATGTGTATATACAAAATGGAATATTATTCAGCCTTTAAAAGAATGAAACTCTGACATTTGCAGTAAAATGTATGTAATTGGAGGCCATTATGTTAAACAAAATATGACAGACACAGAAAGACAAATGCAGAATTTTAAATAAAGAAACAGTCAATCTGAATTTAAAACAGTGATTAGTAGAGGATGAGGATTGTTGAGGAAGGGAATGGAAGAGCTTGGATAATGAGCACGAAAATGTTTTTGGATTGATGCAATCACAAGGATCCTCTACAAGGAACTGGAAGACAAGAGGTAATAGGCTCTCAACCCAAACAAAAGATAATAGAAAGGCTAGTTGTTTGGTATGATCTGTTTCTGCCATGTATATTTAAATACTGCAGTGAACTCCATAAAATATTTTATATATTCTTTCAAAATTACAACCAAAGAAAAAAGGTATTTTTATTTTGGTGCAAAAAAGTTTGAAATCCATGCATAGTTTTTCGTAATACATATTTCCATGAACTCTTTGAGATTACCTTATATGCATGGATTACAAAATTCTTGGTATGAAAGCAAACCCATCCTTTACATTTTAAAAACTTATTTATTTAAAAGGTAGAGAGTGAGAGAGACAGGGAGAGAGGGACAGACAGAGATTTTCCAACTGCTGGTTCAGTATCCAAATGCAATAGCCAGACTCGGGCCAGGTTAAAGCCAGGATCCAGGAACTCAACCTGGTTCTCCCATGTGAATGGTATGGACCCTTGCACCTCCCAGAGTGTACAATCACAGGAAGTTGGAATCAGAAGCAGAGCCAGGACTCTTATGGTGTGTACGTGTACCAAGGAGTATCTTAACCAGTGTGCCAAATGCTTGCCCCTTGTGCCAAATGCTTGCCCCTTGAACTTGTGGTGGTTTAATTCCATTTTTTCCACTAGGTTTTTGAACTTCTCTCAAATATTTGAGTTTTGCTTTTATGAGCTTCTGTAACTATCTCTGTCTTTTAACTAGTTAAATTACACCATTGGTATTACACCATTAGGGATAGAGTTGGATTAACACCTACCATATTTGTTACTGCTTTCAATTTGTTGCTTTGTTTTTCTTCCTCCAATTTTGTCTTCCTCTTTTTCTCTGACTCTTGTCATTTTAACTGAGTATTTGGTTTGATTTCATTCTCTTTTTTTTCTTAGCATATCAGCATACCTTTAAAAAAATTTTGGGGTTAGCCTAGAATTTACAGTATACATCTAATCCAAGTCTACTTGAATACTTTGAATATCTTACAATAAGATGATACTAATACCTCTCTCTGATCCCTTCTATCCTTTCTATCACTTCACTTATATGAGTACATAATCATATATTTATTAATTAATATTCACAATTAAATATATTATTACTATTATTTTGAATAAAACTTTATTTGCTAGGCCAACTAAGAATAAGACAATTCAGTTTTTATTTTAATTTCACGCTTGCCTGCTTTGGGGCTCTTCCTTTCTTTATGTAGTTTTGAGTTCCTGACCTATGCTAGTCTTTTCCTTTTCTCTAAATAACTTTATTTTTTTTAAAATGCTTTATAAAACAGACCTGTTGGCAACAAATTTCCTTATTTTCTTGGGGAAAGACTTTTCTCCTCCTTCACTTTTTAAGGATAATTTCACGAAGTACAGAATTCTAGGAACTTTGTATCTTTCTACTAAATTTTGATTCCACTCTCCTCTTATGTGGTTTCTGAGAAGTCATCTTATCATTCTTTGTTCTTGTGTAAAAGGTGGTTTTTTTTTTTTTGTGGCTTCCATCAGGATTTTTGTGTTTTATTTTCTATAGTTTGAAAAAAATATGTGCCGTTGTGTGTGTGGATTTTTTAAAAATTTATGTTTCTTAGTTTTTTTCCTGAGTTTCATGTAGTGTGATTTGAAGTCTGATATTAATTTGCAGAAACTCTCAGCCAATAGTGTTTCAAGTATTGCTTGTGTTCCTCTCTCTGTTGATTCTCTTTCCCATATTCCCATCATACACATTAGGACCTTTTGTAGTTGTCCCACAAGCTTGCAATTTCTGTTCTCTGTGTTTTTCTGCATTGCTTGCTTCGCTTTTCAGTCTTTCAGGTTTCTATTGAGATATATTCCGGCTCAGAGAGTCTGTCTTCAGCTGTGTCCAGTCTAGTAATAAGCCCATCAGGACATTCTTCATTGCTGTGACAGTGTTTTTGATCTCCAGAATTCCTTCTTAGAATTTCCATCTCTTCATTTACATGGCCCATCTGTGCTTGCACGCTGCCCACTTTCTGCTTACAGCCCTTAGCATACTAATCATAGTTGTTTTGATTTCTCTGTTTTATAATCTCAGTGTTTCAGCCATGTATGGTTCAGATGCCTGCTCTATCTCTTCAAATTGTGCTTTTTGCTTTTTGGAATTTTTTGTAGTTTTGTTCTTGACAGCTGGACATGTTGCACTGGGTGAAAGGATGTGCTATAAATAGGCGTGGTGACGGCTGTGAGTGCTGCCGGGGAGAAGTCATCAACAGTCTATGATTAGGTCTCGGCTTGCTAGGGAGCCTGAGTCCTAGACTGTGAATCTCACAAGTGTTTTTCAGTTGTTGCTGTTGTTGTTTGTTTGTTTTTCTGCTCTCTTCTTAGTTGGGAGAGAAATGGCTAACTGTGGCTTGGCCTTGGGTATTTTCCTCATCACACATAGAAAACTAGAGTTGACCTGAGCAGTCTCTGTCCCCTCTCCCAGATCAGCCAGGCTCTGACAGCACCCTAGCAGGCTAAGTTCCACTTGTTGGGAAGAACAATGTACTCTGCTAAATTTTAGAACTGTTCCTTTCTGCCCCCTCCCCCCACCATCACCACCACCAAAAGCACAGCTGGTTTTTCTCTGCTATGTGCTGTGGGAATCCACTCGCGTTCCTGGAGGTGAAACTCACAAAGCATGGCGGTGGTCCTATCACTGTGCCACTGGAGGTGTTTAACTAGCAGAGCTGTCCACACTGAACTCCAGCAACTCCTTGGCTACCATTCAGGTTTGCCCACCAAGGCCCAGCTTCCTGCTGTTTCTGCTCACAGCGGCAGGAGTGGTGAGCCTTCACCCTTCCTGTTTGCCTGTCTCGCCACTCCAGGGGGCAGTGGTTTGCTCTATGTCCTCACTCTTAAGGACCCCAGAGAAGTGCTGACTTTTCAGTTTGTTCAGCTTATTTGTTGGGAAGGAGCTTCAAGGCTCCCAACATGTGGAACCACAAATTGTATCCTTCCATTTTTTAGATCTTTTAAAAATATTATTTACACTTTTATTCAATTCCTTTATATGATCATCTGCCTATCAGTATATGAGCCTTTTGGGATTCAAATTGCTCGCTTTATTTGTATTATGATTATCTATTGCATTAGTATTTTTTAATCCATCACACTTTTATGTGGGGAAATATTTGAACTAGTTGCACCATTATATCTCTTGGTTGTAGCCACTTTCCTACTTCTAATGGTTGGTATGTAGATTTCTGTCTATTTTTCACAATAAATTCAGCTCTCTAGGTTTGTCTCTTATTGCTATTTCAAAGTATTCATTCATAGCATTATTTGCTATTTTAAAATCAAAATTTCTCATATATTTTTTAAAGATTTATTTTATTTTTGTGAGGGGCAGAGTTACAAAGAATTACAAGTGTTCTACCCACTGGATCACTGGATCACTCCCTAAATGGCCACAATGGAGGTAGTGGGCCAATCTGAAGCCAGGAGCCAGGAGCCTCCTCCAGGTTTCCCACGTGCGTACAGTGGCCAAAGCATTTAGGCCATCATCTGCTACCCTCCCAGTCCATAGCAGAGAGCAGGATCAGAATAGAGCAGCCAGGACTTAAACCAGTGCCCATATGGGAGTCCAGCACTGCAAGCCAGGGCTTTAATCCACTGTGCCACAGCAGTGCCCCCTCACATGCTATTAATTTTGTGTTCTTGATCTTCCTACATTTGGTATTCTTGAATTCACTGAATTGAATTTATATCAGGTAATTAAATTATTTTACTTTTACTTGTTTATTAACGAAAGCATTTTGAGTTATGAGAAATGTGACATATAATTCTCTTTGTTATTATAAACATTTAGTTCCGATTTTTCTTTTCACCCTAGGATTTAATTTTTTTTTTGACAGGTAGAGTTAGACAGTGAGAGAGAGAGAGAGACAAAGAGAAAGGTCTTCCTTTTTCCATTGGTTCACCCCACAATTGGCCGCCACGGCTGGTGCGTTGCGGCTGGCGTACTGCGCTGATCCGAAGCCAGGAGCCAGGTGCTTCCTCCTGGTCTACCATGCAGGTGCAGGGCCCAAGGACCTGGGCCATCCTCCACTGCACTCCTGGGCCTCAGCAGAGAGCTGGACTGGAAGAAGAGCAACCAGGACAGAATCCGGCGCCCCAACCAGGACTAGAACCTGGGGTGCCAGCTCCGCAGGTGGAGGATTAGCCTAGTGAGCCGCGGCGCTGGCCAAGGATTTAAAAAATTAAAGAATCTGCCATAGTGAGTTTTTGTTATCGCTATTGTTGTTCTTGTGGTTATTTTGCTATTTTATTGCAGTTTGGACAAAAATTATTATGGATAGTATATCCCCATTTCCTTGTGTTTGTTACATAGGTTTTTTCCCCATCTTATTATGACATGGATTTTTATAAGTTCCAAAGGCCAATTCAAGAGAAAGTGATCTCTAACTGTAGGGTTAATGAGAAGGAATCTATTTAATCTAACTTATAAACTATTCTGATCATTATATTTTTATTTTTAGCCTTTCTTATTCTGTCTGTTTCCATTATAAATTTCCACTACTCATTTAGACATCTCATATTTAATCTTTGTTCATGTTCTTATCTCTTCATCTTTCCTATCTTCTTTCGTGGAGTCTATATATATTTTCATTCTTGAGCAGTCTAAATTTAATTAATTTTGTTGGAAAATCACTGGGTGGATTAGTCTATTCTGTGCCTGTTGAGTACCACATATTCTCCAGGCTTACGTATGCGTTTAGTGGAAGTTCTCATTTTTGAATGCTAACTGTCACTCTACCTGAGGTGCTCTACAATAGGTTGATCATTCTCACTCTGTTCGCTTGACTATGTCAGAAGACGGATTTGTAAACTAAATCAGGAATCTGTATCCTCAAAGAAATGAAAGAACCTGGTAATGGATATATCTAGCATGCCTGAGTTTTGCTATTTTTTTTTTCAGTTTTAGAATTCATTCCATTTTACTATAGAAGAACTTGTTAGCCTAGACTGTGTAGGAACCTGAGGCTAGAATTATGTTGCTTTAAGTAGTTTTGTACTGACCCCTTTAACTGTAAATTCTACCAGTGGAATATACCTACAACAGTGAAATGCTTTTCTTACTTAGGGTGACATATCTTGGGGGTCCCAATAGTCTAAATTTTTAGACTCTCCTCACATGTTACATATGTTACATATGTCTCTATCTATGAATTCCAATGATGGGTATAGTTTTAATTTTTCCCATGGAGAATTTATCCACTTAGTAGGGTATCCTGTATACATTTGTACATATGTTGTAAATATTCATAAATGTTCTAGTATAGATAAATATTAGTATCCTATTCAAATGGCTTCAGTTAATGATTTAATGACAGAAATTCAACCTAAGACTGGTTGATTAAATCTTTTTCCAGGATTCTTGGGATTTGAGGTAGTTGGAACTGCAAGAATATGAGCCCAAATTCCTGGAGCTCAAATCTTCTACATGTAGAGAAATCTTTCTAAATATGCTTACAAATAGGTATAGGGTGCTGCTGGCTGGTAGGCTACTCTCTGGTTTCTATTCATACATCCTCCTTGTGTATACTTCAACCAGGTAACTGTTGTGGTTACCAACAGTAAGTTGGATCCTCCACACATCCTACCACCAGATACGCAACATCATTGCATTTGTAATTATGAAATTTAATGGAGTATTTTTAAAATTATTGAAATTAATATCATGAAGTCACAAAAGAGAGTTTACTTAGTCATTGTTTCATTTTTCTAAGTTAACAGTTCTTCCTGGTTATGAAAGTTTAGCCAAATGATAAGTTACGGCCTGCCCTCTGGGTTGAAGTTATCTTTTCTTATCATCTCCAGCATTGTGCTAAGTATGTGACAAACTCTAGCCCCATCCATTGCATTACTAAATCTTTCTTAACACTTATGACCTGAACATAGAAATACATGACAGATACACAAGTTGGATGATCTCATAACACTGAGCGAGGGACATAATGAGTGCTTGAGCATTACACCGATGCATAATTTAAAGCATAAACTAATTAAATTGCTATTCTTTCCTGAAGGATTTCATATATTCTCTTAAGAAATTCTCTTAACTTACCTGTGTTTAACAAAGCTTCCAGATTTTTCCAGGGATCTTTATTTCCTTGATGACATGTAGCTGACTGATGCCCATAGTGTGCTGGGTGATCATGGCTGATAAACTTCTCTTTTATGCTTTCTCTCCATATGTATACATATGCTGGGCATTATTATGTTTTGTTGTTTCCCACAAATGTACCAATATTTTTGTGGTTATCAGAACGTTTCATTGAAATTTAATTTGTATTTCTAATTGCAAATTTATAAATGTGAAAATATTTGTTTTAATGAAAAATAAATTGACTAATTTGATAAGGACAAATTGAATTCAGTGGTATTGCCACCACAGTAAACAATGGGAAAAGTTTTGCAAAATTCTAGAGGGTTTTGTGTTTGGATAAAACTGACAGGTTTTTAATGCAAGAATGGTGAATGGAATATCAACCAGCAGATCCATACTCAAAGAAGATTTATCCTATTGTCAAAATGTTGGTGAGATAATATAGATTTTGTGGTCTAAGTTCATATATATGTATCTGCCATTTTTTATGGTTTTCAATTATAAATAATTTTTCCATTGGTGAATCTAGCCCAATCTTATTTTTGCTATACTTTCTAAAAAGCATTATTACCCTTAATAGAATTCCACTCAATTTGTTTTCATTCCTCAGATGTTATCTATATTGATTATTCTCTATCATAGCTCCTTTAGCCCTTTAATTTTCAAAATCCAGAAATAGATGAATTATTCCAATGATATATATGAGTGCATGTGTGGTGGAATGAGAAGGCCATGCCAAGATGGCCACTGGCAAGCGAGCGTCAGTTACTCAGGAATGGCTTTGCAACCCACTTGGCAACAGAGCCTGCCTGGCAATAGGCTGTGATTGGTTAGGGCATAGACCGCCCCTTGACTGGATTGGCTGCCTTGGCTATTTAATCTCTGTACCAACTGAAATAAACGAGTCTGTGGGCTGCTCGCCTCTGGCCTGCTTTCACCTGACTCTTGAGGTCTGTGTGGTGACTCCGCGCCTTTTGCCCCCACCACGCTCCTCCTCTCAGAACAAATCAACGTCAACATCTGGCGCACCAACGTGACTGAGAGAGAGACAGAATGTCGGACTTGGCGAGGTCCCCTCTTGATTTTGGCAAGTAGGCCCCTCAGTGTTTTGTGTGCTGTTTGGTTCTGTGAGGGTGAGCACAGAACCCCCTCCTATACCCTTCTTTGTCCTTGTCCTCGGTCTAAGTGGCCCCAGGTTAGCACACACCGCCCTGAAGCATGCGTCGCTTCTCGGCTCCTCCTTTTAGTTTCGGTTCGCCTGGCACATTCACATAAGGGACTGATCATCCCAGAATTCGGAACCAAGTCATCTTCCCTCACTGGAGAGAGGTGACGCTCCGGAGAACACTGTGTGGGCATACAGCCTTGATCTAATGAATCAAGGAAGTCCCCCACTAAGCACAGGACATACTTACGATCTGATACACCATCTGTTTGTCTAAGGTAGGGAAACCAGTGCAGAATGCCATCAGCCGCTGAGGTGCTAGGAATTTGCATTGTTATGGCAGCAGTGCTGCATGTGTCTTTCCTTTGGCCAGAGTTGGCATGGCGTGCCACTCTTAAGCGCTCAAACATGGGAAAGATACCACCCTCTCAGAATCCTGCGCAGATTACCAAACATAGTGAATCTGTGAGTGATAAGAGCCTGACACTCCAGGCTGCTGCCTCACAGGCAACAGTTGATGACTTAGGGGGAGAGAGCTTGGACAGTGAAAATGACATGACAGCAATCAATGTAGCAATGTCTAGTCAGCCACCCCTCACAAACCCATGGGATGAACTTAGACGACCTCGAGGCAATAATTCATGTGAGGCCATCCCATCCACACCCAGTGAGGATCCCCACATTTATGGCAGTCCCTGGGCACCCCAGGCTCTCAGGGCAACCGCTAGACCCCATCCCACCTGCACGTTTGCTGTTAATGTAGGAGCGGATGCAGAATTCAGGCCCTGGATTCCAACTCCCATAAATGTCCTTACTAAGCTAAAAAAGGCTTCTCAGGAGTCAGGCCCCAACTCTCCCTACTTTGAACAGGTGCTCATACAATGGGCAGCGAACCTTCAAACTCATTTTTTTAAATTAATTAATTAATTAATTTTATTTTATTTTTTATTTTTTTATTTTTGACAGGCAGAGTGGACAGTGAGAGAGAGAGACAGAGAGAAAGGTCTTCCTTTTGCCGTTGGTTCACCCTCCAATGGCCGCCGCGGTAGGCGCGCTGCGGCCAGTGCACCACGCTGATCCAATGGCAGGAGCCAGGTGCTTCTTCTGGTCTCCCATGGGGTGCAGGGCCCAAGCACTTGGGCCATCCTCCACTGCACTCCCTGGCCACAGCTGAGAGCTGGCCTTGAAGAGGGGCAACCGGGACAAAATCCAGCGCCCCGACCGGGACTAGAACCCAGTGTGCCGGCGCCGCAAGGTGGAGGATTAGCCTAGTGAACCGTGGCGCCGGCCTTCAAACTCATTTTGACTTGGTTACACTGCTCAAAGCATGTCTATTGAGACCACAGTTCTTACAGTGGAAAGCCTCCTACGAGGAAGAGGCTGAAACTGTGGCAAGGAATAATGCTGCTTATGGAATTACAGTAACCTTTGATATGCTTACAGGCCGCAGCACCTACATATATCCTCATGAACATGCCCACATTGGAGAAGTTGCCTACTTTGATCAGGTTAGAGATTTGGCACTTAGAGCCTTAAAAAATATAAATCCTCCTAATTATAGTCAGCTCTTTAGAAACCTAGTTCAAGGCCCAGGTGAATGGTTCCCCGATGTCCTTGCCAGAGTCTTGGAGGCAGTAGAGAAAAGATTACCACTTAGCCCTAATCAAGACAATCTTGGTCAACCAATTGGCTTGGGAAGGTGCTACCAAAGAGAAAAAAGCTGCAATTGCCCCAGTCCATAAAAAAATAGCCCTGCCATTTGCCAAAGATACGTTTTTCATGCAACCAGCACACTGAAAGATCAGTGCTCGGTCATACATTATGTGGGTGATATCTCACTTGCTCACGAGAATGCAGCAACTCTGAAGACCTAAGTGAGACAGTAAGAAATTGACAATTCCTGGGATTGTCTATTGCCACAGAAAAGGTACAACATTTTCCTCCCTTTCAATTCTTGGGTTATCAAATCTCCTACCATATATCTCCAATGGGCCCAAACCTAAAAGTCAAGCGTAAATATTTACTTAATGAACTTCAGCAAATATGTGGCCAAATCAATTGGATGAAGCCCTTCCTTCTCCTAACACCTGCAGAGCTTAGACCGCTATTCAATTTACTGACTAAGAGGAACAGCCCTTCTTCAAAAATCACATTGACATCAGCAGCTGAATTCACTATAGAAAAGATCAACACCCAGTTGTCAAATTTAAAAACCTTTTGATATGACCATCAGGTAACACGGACCACTTTTTTGGGTGCAAACCCCTATCACAATTAGATAGCCTGGAGCGAGTGTCATAAAATAGTTAACAAAGTAGATGCCACCCTTATGATGGGACTTAAATTAAGATATTATGCCAAAAAGATATTTAACATAGAGCCAGACATAGTGGTCCTACCCCTATCACAATTAGAACTGTCCACATTGATGCAGAATAGCACACTCTTTCAAACTTTAATGATAAATTTCCCAGGACAGGTTGACAATCACCTGCCAGTGGACAGGCTACTCTAAACATTACAAATCTTAGAAATAGACTATCCCAAACATGCTTTCCCTGCTAATCAACCTATACCCATGGCACCATGTGTGTTTATAGACGCCAAGTCACTGTTTGGAATAGTGATCAAATCTTCATCAGAAAAAGATAAGATCCATATAGAACCCCATGGGGGATCAGTACAGTTGGGAGAAATAAGGGCAATAGTCAAGGTTCTACTCCTTAGCCAGGATGGGCCGGTAAATATATTTTCAGACAGCAAATACTCAGCACAGGTAGCAAAGACGATCCCTTTTGTAGTCTTTAATCTGACTAATAAGCCAATTGACCAGATGTCCACAAGACTTAAAAAGCTGAGAACAGAAAACACCCATGGAATATCTCACATGTAAGATCACATACTGGGTTATCTGGCTTTATTTTCCAAGGCAGCAAAAAGGTTGATAGCCTGATTTCCTACAACATGGCTTCCATTGGATACCTAGAACAAGCCCGTATTCTACACCAAAAATTATATGTCAGCAAGCAACATAAAATTGCTTTTCCCGGAGCTAACAATGAGCCAATGCAAATACCTAATGCACTCTTGCAAGAATTGTGCACCCCTCGCCCCCTTAGGCCCACTGCAACAAGCAGGAGTGAACCCATGAGGCCTTGCTCTTAATAAGCTCTGGCAAGTGGACGCCACCCACATTAACTCCTTTGGTAAACTTAAATTTGTCCATGTGGTGGTAGATACTTATTCAATGGCTGTATTTGCAACAGCCTAATCTGGAGAAAAGGCTAGTAATGTGATAAAGGTGGTTAAGTCTGCTATGCTGGTCCTTGGTGTCCCCTGGACCATAAAGACTGATAATGGGCCAGTGTATACATCACAGGAATTTAATTCGTTCCTGAAATCCTGGAACATACAGTCTGCCACAGGTATCTGATACAACCCACAGGGACAGTAATCATTGAAAGAACTCATAGGACGATTAAAGATCTCTTACAAAGACAGAAAAACAATCATATTCCCCCAGACCCACAGCTTGCTTTGACTGAGGTCCTTTTCATTATCAATTTTATTACTTTTGATTCCCAAGGGATCAGCCCAGCTTATAAACACTGGGGGTCCTTTCCATTCCAGACCCCAGACCCTATGGTTAGGTGGAAAGACCCCCCTGACACGAGAATGGAAGGGACCACACCCTCTGCTAACCAAGGGTCTAGGATATGCTTATGTCTTTCCAGAAAATGCAGGACAGCCCATTTGGGTACCAGTCAGAAACATCAAGCCTGCAACTGACAGTCAACCAGAACCAGCTGAACAAGCCTGAGAGTCTGCCTTGTTAGCAGATGCACCTGCCCTATCATCCCTACCCTGAGAAATTGCCCATAGCCACATTTGTTGCTGTTTCATACCCCACTATCTCTGGTCAGCCACTCAAATGGCCCACAGCCTGTGTGCGGTCATGCCATTCCTGATAACCACTATTCCTCATTCCTACCCCTATCTGAGCAAGCACTCCTGTGGTCTCCCATTTTGAATGCTGGTTAGTCAATGACACATAAGATCCCCTGGGGGACAACCTAAGACAGGCACAGCTGCGTACGGAGACCACATGGAAACGGGGTCAACAATGGTATGGCCAAGAATCATGCCTTCTGTTGCTCAAAAATAAGCAAAAAAGGGGAAATGTGGTGGAATGAGAAGGCCATGCCAACATAGCCGCTGGCAAGTGAGCCTCAGTTATTCAGGAATGGCTTTGAAACCCACCTGGCAACAGAGCCTGCCTGGCAATAGGCTGTGATTGGATGACTTCGGAAACTACTTGGCAACAGGTTAGGTTAGGGCATAGACCGCCCCTTGACCAGATTGGCTGCCTTGGCTATTTAATCTGCTGTACCAACTGAAATAAATTAGTCTGTGGGCCCGACTCCCGGGGTCTGTGTGGTGACTCTGCGCCTTTTACCCCCACTATGCTCCTCCTCTCAGAACGAATTCAACCTCAACAGGTATGAACTCATATGATTCTTTCCCTTTTTGAGTTATTGTGAATAAATGAAAATAATCTTACACCTTAGGAAAAAGATTGTAAAATAGACTTTTTAGGAGAGGCAAGGCAGAGAGGATCAGAGATTATGTTGTAAATCAGATTATCTGAATTGAAATCTAAAACTTGCCATATCCTTAATCAGTGATTTTGGTCAGCTTATTAGGATTCTCTGCATCTCAACTTCATGTTTATTAGGTAAAATGAAAAAAGTTGTTATATCTACTTCATATGACAACTGTGAAAATTAAATTACAGGTAAAGTCCTCTATAACACTGCCTCAATATCATTAGCTAACTGTAATCCATAAATTCTGCAGAACACTTTTAGATTTTCAGCATTTGAGAACTAAACCTACAATTCACTGTACTCAAAATGTTGCTTTGTTCAAAAATATGTACATATAATTAACAATATTCATTTGTTTTTGATAATATTTTGTTAATAATTTATTTAAAAGTCACAAATGTGTGTTACATTCAGGAACAAATTAATCAGACATTAGTACTTTCATAGAAGAAAGCTGTCTGGTAGTCTGAAGCAACATCTTAGGGGGAAATAACTAAACTTAAGGCCGGATTATCAAATGTAGCAGTTCAGTGGTTCAATTCATACCTGACAGGCTTCAAAGACTTCCTATGCAAATTGATCTCCCAGCTGCAAGTGTAATTAACATGGGTTTGTTGCAAGGATCTGTTCTTCTTTCCATTCTTCTTCATGATTATTTTAGTGGTTTAACAATGGCCTGCAATACTTAATCCACTGGTAGAGCAGATATAAAATTACTTTACTCTTGCGTGTAAAATAAGACTTCTATCTGCTTTAAAATGCATTCTGCCAACTCGATGAGCTAAAGTTGACACACCAGGTGAAAGTGCAGCAAAGCTGGATGCGACAAAACAGCCTTTTCTCTTCACTTACTTGAACGGATCATTTTTTATTTTCTTAGTATTTTATACATACTAGTGCATGTACTATTACTATTTATTCTTGGTTTCAATAGCCATGAAGAATGCTTGTGTGTGTGTGCCTGTGTGTGCGTGTGTCCACATACCCGTGCACTCATGAGCAGCTGTCTCTGTGCCCTGATGGGAGTTGGGAGACAAGCATTTAACCCTTCCTTGCTCAAGGTCACCAAACCCAACTGGACTTCTCTTCAGCCAGAAAAAGCCACAAAAATTCTTTGTATCATCATATGATAGGCTAACTAAGAATCACTTTCAGTGTTATTCATAGACTCATCAAGGTTCCGTAGGCACCTACAGAATCTATTCGAAGAGCATGTTCACACAATGTTGCCCATTCACACTTGAATAGGGGCATCACTGTGAAACGGATTTGCAACAGCTCAGTACTTTAACAAGAATGAAAAAGAGCTCTGCTGAATATGTTTTACAGAAAACATTGACTAGTTAAAATCAACTAAAGTAAGAAATAAATTATATAGTTACTTCCGTATTGCATTATTTAGAAATGGAACAAAACATTTAAAAGTAAGTATCTTACAGCAAAAGACCTGTATTCAGTCTCATCTCAGGTTTCACTTATAGAGAGCATTGCATTGTTTAAGCATGGTTTCTTTTCCTTTTTATTGTTAATGGAGATTTATGTGATTTCCATTACATTTCCCAGTTTCCAATAATGCTTTGATGTCTCCTTGTACATGTACAGGAAGTTTCTCTCTATGGTTAGACTGCTAGGGTGATGAATGCTTCTTCTTCTTCTTCTTTTTTTTTTTTTTACTTTACTGTACTAGATAGATTTTGTCAAATTGTTCCCAAAGTGCTTAAATATATACATGTGCTATGGACTTATTTGTGCCCCCATCCACCCTCCAAATTCACATGTTGAAGCTCACCATGGGCTTGGTGTTTCCATAAGAACAAGAAGAAATACTAGAGCTCTCTCTGCCATGTGAGGACTTCTGTAAGCCAGGAAAACGTCCCTCACCAGGGACCAAAGCAGCTGGCAGCTTGCTCTTAGAAGTCCCAGGTTCCAGCGTAACAGATACAAACATCTGGTGTTGAAGCCACCAAGTCTATGGCATTTTGTCATGGCAGTAGAAGATGGCTACTATAGTAAGCTTTCACACACTCTGAATTCTTGGGAACACTTATCATTTCTTGGCTTACAATGTTGTAAATAGGATTTCATATGAAACCATATCTATTTGCAGGTTATTAAGGTGATGGATCACCTGTTCAACATGTACTGGTTCTGCTGTACTTCTCCTTGGGGACTTTCTCTATGTATTGTCTACTCTGTTTTCAGAGTTACTTTCAGATTCATTTGTGTTAATTTATATATTGAGTACTTACTCCACAGATTGTAGTTTCATGATGAATGCATCTTTTGATGCATAGAAAAGAAGTAAAGATATCAACAATGAAAATTATAAAACACTGATGAAAGAAATCATTAAGGACACAAAAAAATGGAAAGCTCACGGACTGGAAGAAATAAAATAATTAAGAAATCTATCTAAGCCAATTTAAAGATTTGATGCAATTCCTATCAAAATACCAATGACATTCTTTATAGAATTAGAAAAAAAACTGAAATTTATACGGAATGATAAAAAGACGAAGAATAGCCAAAGCAATCCTGAGCAAGAACAAAACAAAACAAAACAAAATGAAAAAAAATCAAGCTGAGGGGCCTGTACTGCAGCATAGCAGGTTAAAGCCCCAGCCTGCATTGCTAGCATCCCATATGGGCACCGAATTGAATCTTGGCTGCTCCACTTCTGACCAGGTTCCCTGTTAATGCCCCTGCAAAAGCAGTGGAGGATGGCCATAGAAGAAGCTTCTGGCTCCTGCTTTAGATCAGCTCAGCTCTGGCCATTGCAGCCATTTGGGGAGTGAACCAGCAGATGGAAGACCTCTCTTTCTCTCTGTCTCTATCTGTCTCTCTCTGTAACTCTATCTTTCAAATAAATAAAATAAATCTTTAAAATAAATCAAGCTGAAATCACAATCGCTGACTTCAAAGCATAGTACAAAGTTATAATAATTAAAATAACATGGTAGGGGCCAGTGTTGTAGCAGGTTAGGCCATGGTCTGGGACACTGGCATTTCATAGGGGAGCTGATCTGAGTCCTGGCTACTTCACTTCTGATCCAGCTCCTTGCTAATGTACCTGGGAAAGCGGCGGAAGATGGCCCTAGTGTTTGGGCCTCTGCACCCACATGGGAGACCCAGAATTCTGACTCCTGGTTTTGGTCTGGCTCAGCTCTGGCTGTTGTAGCCATTTGGGGACTAAACCAGTGGATGGAAGATCTCTCTGTCTCCCTCTCTCTCTCTCTGTTTCTCTGCATTTCAAATAAATAAATAAACTAAATCTTAAAACAGCTCAGCATGGTAACTGATATAAAAACTGGCATATAGATCAAGGAAACAGAATTGAGAGCCCACAAATTAATACCTCCCCATAAAATAAACAAAAAAAATTTAAAAATAAATACATTTTTAGTGTAATTGTAAGTGTAGTTGTTTCTCTTGAGCATTTGGGAAGAAATGAGATATTGTATTAAAAGTATAGAAACATGGGGGCCAGTGCTGTGGCGCAGTGGGTTAACCTTCTGGCATGAAGTGCCGCATCCCATGTGGGTGCCGGTTTGAGACACAGCTGCTCTGCTTCTGATCCAGCTTTCTGCTATGACCTGGGAAAGCAATAGAAGATGGCCCAAATTTGGGCCCCTGCACTCACATGGAAGACCTAGAAAAAGCTCCTGGCTCCTGGCTTCGGATCTGCATATCTCTGGCCCTTGCAACTAATTGGGGAATGAACCAGCAGATGGAAGACCTCTCTCTCTCTCTCTCTTTCTCTCTCTCTGCCTCTCCTCTCTCTGTGTAACTCAGACTTTCAAATAAATAAATAAATCTTTAAAAGATTGCATTTTGGGAGGGGTATGAGTGGGAGGGAAATTATGGGGGGGGGAGCCATTGTAATCCATAAACTGTACTTTGGAAATTTATATTTACTAAATAAAAAATAAAGTAAAAAAAAATTGCATTTTATCACTTTTTTTCAATTTTGAAATGATTCATTTCATATATTTGAAAGACAGAGTTACAATGTGGGGGGCAGAGGGAGATAAAGAGAGAAATCTTCCATCTGCTGGTTCACTCCCCAAATGGCTGCAATAGCCAGGGCTGGGCCAGGCCAAAGCCAGGAGCCAGGAGCCAGGAGCCAGGAACCAGGAGCCAGGAGCTTCATCTGTGTCTCCCATGTGGGTACAGGGGTCCAAGGACTTGGACCATCCTCTGCTTCTTTCCCAGGTACATTAGCAGGGAGCTGGGTCAAAAGTGGAGTAGCTAGGACTTGAACTAGTGCCATACAATATACTGTACGTATTTTAGACACTGGCTAAGCCAGTTATGCCACAATGCTGACCCCATATTTTATCATTTAAGACATGCCCATCTTGTTGAAGTCTCATGGACTTGAATAAAATGGATTGCAAGATAGTTGTCAACATAATCAATTGACTTGAAAATAAATGAATAATTTCCAGTGACCAAAATCTCTGGGTATATTTATTAGTGAGTCAGTGTAAAAAAAAGAGAAGTTTAATTATATAATCTTATAATTTGCTGATAGGATAATATATAATTATTAATATATATTTATCATATATAATATATATTACATATATTACATAATTTCAAAATGCATTTAAATTGTCCTTCTCTGTGCTTCAATTTTAGATGAAATTTGTATATTTTTTTTATAGCTCTTTTGTTCCTTTTTTTTTTAAACTTTTATTTAATGAATATAAATTTCCAGTGTACAGCTTATAGATTACAATGGCTTCCCCCCCCCATAACTTCCCTCCCACCCACAACCCTCCCCTCTCCCGCTCCCTCTCCCCTTCCATTTGCATCAAGATTCATTTTCAATTCTCTTTATATACAGAAGATCAATTTAGTATAAAGATTTCAACAGTTTGCACCCACATAGAAACACAAAGTGAAACATACTGTTTGAGTACTAGTTATAGCATTAAATCACAATGTACAGCACATTAAGGACAGAGATCCCACATGAGGAGCAAGTGCACAGTGGCTCCTGTTGTTGACCCAACAAATTGACACTCTAGTTTATGGTGCCAGTAACCATCCTAGGCTGTCGTCATGAGTTGCCAAGGCTATGGAAGCCTTCCAAGTTTGCCAACTCTGATCATATTTAGACAAGGTCATAAAAGACAGAGTGAGGATAGTAACCAATGATCCTAAGAGTGGCATTTACCAGGTTTGAACAATTATACAGCATTAAGTGGGGAAGAGGACCATCAGTACACACAGGTTGGGAGTAGAGCCATTGGTGGTAGAGTAGAGGTTATGATTACAAAGGAATGAGGCCCAAGTGCACTAGACAGGGCCTAGAACAAAGGACAGAGTCAAAAACTATTGCTCATACAAAAATTGAAATATAACAAAAAGCCAAAAATTCAACTCCAAAAGGAAGCATATTGTAGCTTTAAAATCTCTACCTTTTGATAGTGAATACAAATTATTGATAATAACTTTTGAAACCCCAAGCAACTTATCTCAGCCATTTTTGGAAATTATCAACATTAGTGAAAGAAAGATTACATTATTTTTCTATCTTTTCATAGAAAATGTTGCAAAAATATTGTTAGATGAGGACACAGTTAAAGAAGATGAAGATAAGACATGTATGAAAAATATACCACAGAGATAGATGGTTAATTTTAAAATTGTTACAGCATTTTATTTATAGAATCTTCGATTAATTTAACTATCTAAATTTCTGTTCTTATATGTTTAGTTATTTAAAATTTTTCTGTTTTGACAGAAAGCTCAAGCATACAGGAAGTTGCAAGCGCACCACAGAGAATGTATTTTTCCAGGATCATCTGAGGAGCTGACGTTACGCTACATGCAGTAAGTCAGCCATTTCCTCCAGGAGCTCTGATTCCTTAGTGAACAAAGATATTTAGACACCAACATATGTATATTGGATGTGCTCATTGCTCTTTGATGTTACTGTTATTTTTCTCCTTACCCTACCCTTGTTATGCCTGATCACTTAGTCTTGCTCAGCTCTACCTATCAATTTTAAATGAAGTTATTCAGGAAATAAGTAAGAGGACAAGAAGGAGAAGAGATAAAGGTTGTCTGAGATTGAATAATCTTCAAGCTCTCAAAATTCACCCTCCGATCAAACTATGTTAATTATGATGTTCATTCTTTCTTATCTATTTCCTCTTCACTAACGTATTACTTCCAAGAGGGCAATACTTACTGTCTTTTTTTGTTGCTGTGGACTGCTTCATTCCAAGAAGAGTTAGAGAGAAGGGGCAGCATTTGCTGCTTTCTGAGTATCAAAGAGACATATCTCTAGCTTATGACATGGAGAGTTACTGCAAAGATGTAAATTATCTTGCGTTAGAGATTGATTTGTTCAAAATTAGTAAGAACATGAGTGATTCCATCTTGATTGGCTTAGTGTTTTTCTTTTTTCTGTCAAAGGGATCACCCTATCATATTTTCCTCAATGGCTTCTAAAATAAAAATATTATATTACTCTTTTGGAGAAGAATTTTTATTATTAAATCATTTTCCACATAATATCCTGAAAAAAGAGCTAGATTTATCTGACCCAATGATCTATTGTTTGTTACACATGCCTAATTATCTTCTGCCAGGAGACTTGCAACCTGTGAAAAGTTGGCTGTTCAGGAAGAAAAAAATGAAAGTTGAAAAGTAATGGATCATAAAGAAAAATTACATTGTGGGTCACAGTTAAAGACAAGACAAGTTAATTATGGCATACTATTGTTCCAAATTAGTATAGACATTAGGAGGTGTTATTGGTATTATACCATGCATTCATCAGGAAGCACTTACTGATAATTGGCTTAGTTTGGAGCATTGTTGTAAGAGCCGCAGATATATCATCAGATAAGATGCACACTCTACATGGAAAGAGCTCTAATCCGGTAGGGAAATCAGTCCATATGTGAATAATTACTTTGCAGTGTGATAAATGCTTGTGGAAATGTGTCAGGATGCTGGGGAACTCGGGACTAATTTATCCTCTTAGCATAGTGGGGTTATTAAGCTTGGAAGAAAGATATACAGGTGTTCCAGGGTTTTACCTTGTCATCACTGCTAGTGAATAGCAGGAGAGATTTCTTCTATGATACCACCAACAGCTTCTTGTAAATTATTTACATACAAATATGAGAATTCACTGGTGGGTGACATTTAGGGATGCGGTTAATGATTTTTGACCAATGCATGACGATAATGAGCCAGTTAAAAACAGGATGAACTGCTAAATCCAAACAAGCTGTGGAACTTTTCACAATTATACAAATCCTATTCAGTTTTAAAACTTTTGAGCAGCGTTTCCTCCATTCATGCACATATGAAAAGCTTGTCTCAGTTACAACATTTCTAATACAAAATGCTATATGTCAACACAGTATTGCTTAAAGGAAGTATTTTGAATTTGTTTCTATGTTAAAGAATTCTATTCTATAATGAATTTTAAGAAAATAGCTCTTTCTCTTTCCTATGATTCTTAGGAATAAAAAATATTCTGGGAAAAATTTATTTGTAATTTTAGAGTCACTGGATGAGAATAACAAAAAGTGGCTGTTCTTCGTTACTTCAATTTTTCAAATGGTAGTCTTTCCGTCCTACCATTTTTTAGAATTACCTCAGTGAGAGAAAAGTTCTATGCCAAACACTCCAACAATATGGACGAAGCACCTAAGGTAAATTGACAAGGGGGTCATTGGAATTAGGAATGCAACAGCAAATTCTTGGCTATGTTTATGCATGCTTGTCTTTGAAATCATATAACATGTGAAGTAAAAGGAAACACATATATTCATAAGTTCAACTTTAACTTAGCTCCAAAATAATACATATTTGGGGCTAGATATTTAACTGTGCAAAGGTCATAAAAATCATTTAACATTTTCATTCATTCATTTATTCAAGTATGAATGAAGCAATTCACATTATCATAGAAATAGCAGTACAATACTGAATCGTTACAGAAGCTTCTCAATTTGATGTAATCCCATTTGTCAATTTTGGCTTTGATTGCCTGTGCCTCTGGGGTCTTTTCCAAGAATGCTTTGCCTATGCCAATGTCTTGCATGGTTTCACCAATGTTCTCTAATAATTTGATGGTATCATGTCATAGATTTAGGTCTTTGATCCATTTTGAGTAGATTTTTGTGTATGATGTAAGGTAGGTGTCTTACTTCATACTTCTGCATGCAAAAAATCAGTTTTCCCAGCACTATTTATAGAAGAAACTGTCCTTGCACCAGGGATTGATTTTAGCCCCTTTGTCAAAAGTAAGTTGTTGTATAAGGTTGTATTAGCTATTCAAAGTCTTTTGTGTTTCTGTATGTATTTTGGCATCATTTTTTCAAAATCTTGAGAATATTGTCATTGGTATTTTGATTAGGATCACATTGAACCTGTAAATTACTTTTAATAATATGGACATTTATATTATGTTGATTCTTCCAATCCATGAACATGGAATATTTTTCCATTTTTAATGTCTTCTAATTTGTTCTTTAATGTTTTATAATTCTTATTGTAGAGATCTTTAACATCCTTGGTAAAATTTATTCTAACATATTTGATTTTTTTGTATCTATTGTTATTGGGATTGATCTTAGCAGATATTGCTCAGCCATAGCACTGTTTGTGAATACAAAGGCTATTAATTTTTGTGAGTTGTTTTTATATCCTGCCACTTTAATAAACTCTTCTATGAGTTCCAATAGTCTCTCTGCATAATCTTTTGGATCCTGTCTATATAGAATAATGTCATCTGCAAATAGGGATATTTTGACTTCCTCATTCCCAATTTGAAAACTTTGATTTCTATTTCTGGACTAATGACTCTGTCTAAAACTTCCAGGACTATACTGAACAGCATTGGTGAGATTGTGCATTATTGTCTGGTTCTGGATCTCAGTGGGAATGTTTCCAACTTTTCCCCATAGGTTTTTCATAAATTGCCTTGATTGTGTTGAGGAGTATTCCTTCTATATGCAATTTGTTTAAAGTTTTCATCATGAACGTTTTCATCATGAAAGCACTTATTCAAATGCTTTTTCTGCATCTGTTGAGATAGTAACATGATTTTTGTACTTCAGTTTGTTAATCTGATGCATCACATTATTGATTTGTGAATGTTGAACCATCCCTTCATACCAGAGATAAATCCCACTTGGTCCAGGTGAATGATCTTCCTGATGTGTTGTTGGATTCAATTGGCTAGTATTTTGTTGCAGATTTTTATGTCCAAGTTCATTAGGAAAATTGGCCTCTAGTTCTATTCCTCTGTTGTACCTTTGTCAGGTTTAGGAATTAAGGTGATGCAGGTTTCATAAAAGGACTTTGGGAGGATTCCTTCTCTTTCAGTTGTTTTGAATAGCTTGAGAAGAGTTGAAGTTAGTTCTTTAAATGTCTAGTAGAATTCATCAATGAAGCCTTTGGACCTGGGTTTTTCTTTGTTGAGACGGTCTTTTTTTAAGATTTATTTATTTATATGAAAGGCAGAGTTACAGAGAGCCAGAGGCAGAGGGAGTGAGGTCTTCCATTCACTGTTTCACTAGTGAGATGACCGGCTGATCCAGAGCTGGGAATCTAGAGCTTCTTTTGGGTCTCCTGTGTGGGTTTAGAGGCCCAAGGATTTGGGTCATCTGCCACTGCTTTCCCAGGCACATTATCAGGGAGCTGGATTGGAAGTGGATCAGTGGCTGGCACTGTGGCAAAGTGGGTAAAACTGCAGGCTACAGTGCCAGCATCCCATATGGGTGCCGGTTCGAGTTCTGGCTGCTCCACTTCTGATCCAGTGCTCTGCTGTGGCCTGGGAAAGCAGTAGAAGATGGCCTAAGTCCTTGGACCCCTGAACCTGTGTGAGAAACCTGGAAGAAGCTCCTGGCTCCTGGCTTTAGATTGGCACAGCTCTGGCCATTGCAACCATCTGGGAAGTGCATCAGAGGATGGGAGACCTCTCTTTCTCTGCATTTGGCTTTGCCTCTCTGTAACTCTGCCTTTCAAATAAATAAATAACTCTTGAAGAAAAGGAAATGGAGCATCTGGTAGACAAATTGTGCCCATTCTGCTTGCCGGCCCAGCAGGCAGCAGCTTTACACAGTGTTGGCCCCTGATTGGAGGGTGTTTATTACTGACTCAATTTCTGTCTCAGTTATTCATCTGTTTAGGTATTCTGTGTTTTCCTGGTTCAATTTAGGTGGGTTATATGTGTCCAGGAGACTATCTCTTCTAGGATGTTGGCAGACATCTCTTTGTAATAATTTCTGATGTTTCTTTTTATTTATGTAGTATCTCTTGTTACATTTATTTTTTCATCTCTAGTTTTATTGATTGAGGTCTTCTCCCTCTTTTTTGGGGGATCAACTGTGTGTCAATTTTATTCATTTTTTTCAAAAAACCAGCTCTTCATTTTCCTGATCTTTTATATTGATTTTGGGTTTCAATTTTGTTTATTTCCTCTCTAATTTTATTTATTTATTTTTGTCATGCTATTTTGGGGTTTGGTTTGCTGTTGTTTTCCTAAGTCCTTGAGATGCATTGATAGTGCATTTATTTGGTGCCTTTCCAATTTCTTGATGTAGGCACCAACTGCTATAAAATTTCCTTTTAACACTACTTTTCCTGTATCCCATAAGTTTTGATATGTTGTATTGTTGTGTTCATATATTTCCAGAAATTCTCTGATTTCTCCAATGACCCACTATTCACCCAGGAGCATATTGTTCATTCTCTATGTCTTTGCATATGTTCTATAGGTTCTTCATTACATTGTGGTGAGATAAGATGCATTGTATGAATTTGAGTATTATTTTGAATTTGCTGAGACTTGCTTTATGGCCTAGCATATAGTCTTTCCTAGAAAAAGTTCTATGCACTAGTGAGAAGAATGTGTATCCTTGGGGCCAGTGCTGTGGCATAGTGTGTAAAGCCACTGCCTGCAGCACTGGCATCCCATATGGGTGCCAATTCAAGTCCTGGTTGCTCCCCTTACAATCCAGCTCTTTGCTATGGCCTGGGAAAGCAATAGAACATGGCCCAAGTGCTTGGGCCCTTGCATTCACATGGGAGACTGGCTTTTTGCTTTGTATTGGCACAACTCTGGCTATTGTTGCCGTCTGGGGAGTTAACCAGCAGATAAAGACCTCTCTCTCTCTCTCTCTCTCTCTCTCTCTCTGCCTTTCAAATAAATAAATAAATCTTTTAAAAAAAAGAATGTGTATCCTGCAACTGTAGGATGTCATGTGTTGTAGATATCTTTTAGGTCCATTTCAAAATATAGTGTTGATTAATTCTGTTGTTTCCTTGCTAGTTTCTGTCTAGTTGATCTTCCCATTGCTGAAAGCAGGTTATTGAAGTCCCCATCACTATTGTATTTGAATCTATGTCTCCCGTTTGATCCATTAACATTTCTTTTATATAGCCAGGTGCCCTGTAATTAGGTGCATATGGGTTCATAATAGTCAAATCTTTGTGTTGAGTTTATCTCTTTAACATTACATAGTGCCCTTCTTTGTCTCTTTTAAAAGTTCTTGTGTTAAAGTCAATTTTGTCTGATATTAGGATGGCTACACCAGCTCTTTTTTGTTTTATATTAGCATTGAATATCTTTTTCTGTCTTTTCACTTTTGTCTGCATGCATCTTTGTTGATGAGCTATGTTATTATAGGCAGCATAAGTGAATTTTGTCTTTTAATCCATTCAGCCGTTCTGTATTTTTTTAACTAGAGAGTTGAGGTCATTTACATTCAAGGCGACAGTTGATAAGTAATGAATCAGCCCTGCCATTTTCCCATAAATATTCCTATAGTTTGGTTTGAATTTCCTTTGCACTTTTTTTTTAAAATATTCATTTATTTGTTTCAAAGTCAGAGTTACACAGAGAGAGGAGAGGCAGAGAGAGTGAGAGAGAGAGAGAGAGAGGTTTTCTATCTGCTGGTTCATTCCCCAGTTGGCCACAATGGCTGGAACTGCACTGATTTGAAGCCAGGAGCCAGGAGCTTCTTCCAGGTCTCCCACATGGGTGCAGGGGCCCAAACATTTGACTCATCTTCTACTGCTTTCCCAGGCAATAGCAGAGAGCTGGATCAGAAGAGGAGCAGCCGAGTTTCGAACCAGTGCCCATATGGGATGCCGGCACTTCAGGCCAGGGCATCAACCCGCTACGCCACAGCACCGGTCCCTCCTTTATACTTTTACTGGGAGATTTTCTGCCCTTACTTTCCTTCATAGTGATCACTGTGTTTCTGTGTGTAGCACATCCTTAAGCATTTTTTGTAAGGCTGGACAGATGGTGACAAATTCTTTCAATTTCTGTTTGTTATGGAAGGTCTTTATTTCACCATGATTCATAAATGAGTGTTTTTGCAGGGTTTAGTACTTTGGGTTGACAGTGCTTTTCACTTAAGACTATGTCTCTCCATTTTCTCTTAGCTGATAGAGTTTCTGATGAGAAGTCAGCTGTGTGTCTAATTGGTGATCCTCTGAAAGTAATGTGGCTTTCTCTTGTACCATTTTAGAATCATTTCTTTATATTTTACTGTGGGGTATTTGAGTGCGATGTATTGTGGTGAAGATCTTTTCTCACCATGTCTTAGGAGTTCTATGTGCTTCCTGTAGTTGGGCGTTCCTTCCTTTCACCAAATTAGGGAAGTTTTCTTTAATTATTTCACTAAAAGGTCTTATAACCCATTCCTTTTCTACACCTTCAAAACTCCTAAGTCATAAATGTTGGTCATTTGATAGTATCCTTTTCAATTATTCTTTCTTCTGCCTCACCAAGTCTGTTGTTAAGGCTTTACAACACATTTTTTATTTGATCTATTGAATTCTTCACTTCCAATATTACATTTTGATTTTTCTTTAAAAACCTCAATTTCTTGGGAATAATTTTCATTCATGTCATATATAGATTTCTTTAATTTGTGTATTTGCTTCTGACTACTTCTAAATAATCCTATGGTCAAATTTTTGAATATAATTTCTGGTATTTCTACAATCTCTTTATCTTTACATTCTAGTGTTTAAGTGTTGCTGTGTTCCTTTGGGGGCATGATGTTGTTTTCTTTATTCTTGTTTCTTGAATTTCTGCATTTATTGTTAGGCATTTGTAGAGATACTTTTTGGTTGTATTTTTCCCCTGTGATGGCTTTTATCTTAGGACTATGCTTCTGTGGCTTAGTGGAGTGTCTGCTCTTTCATTAAATACCCAGAGGTGTGTGCTGAGTGTGGCCAGGGAGCTTTGTTCAGTGGTCCAAGGTGAGAGGAGTGTCCAAGGTGACACCCAAGTTGGATGTGGTAAATCTCTCTCTCTCTCTCTCTCTCTCTCTCTACCAGATGGGAGAGTTTGATCATCTCTTGGCCTAGTCTCACTGTTGCCTCCTCTCCTGCAAAGAGATCAATGCCTGGGCACTAGCCCCAGTGGGTGCAATATTCATATGCACTGCCACAAGAACCATACAAAGCATCTGTGCAGTTCTTGATGTGAGCACAGGTCCTGCAGCAGTGCCCCTCACCAGGCAATCAGGGAACACTGAGCATGTGGCATCTTGTGCCCTCTCACACAGCCGGTGTTTTCACAGTCCCAGCACACAATGCTCCCACAGTCAAGAGCGCCCAGCCCCATATCAAGTCTCCCAGCCAGACTCAGGCATCTGCTCTCAGCTGATTGCTGGGCATGTGGACAGAAGCTGGTACAGATGTTATGTATATCAATATGGCATGTTTTCTTTCTCAGCTAGTTACAGGATGTTGGTGATGGTCTGGAAGAAATATGATCCCTTTTTTCCCTCTAGATTGGTAGGTTCTCTGTCTCCCACAGGGTTCCAAGCCAGACTCATGCCAGGCCCTTCCCACAGCTTTATTGCCAGTTTCTTGGGTTGCTGTAGTCTGGTCTCACCTCACTCTTCAAAGCTGGTGCTGAAACTCTTGTCTGCTGGAGTCCTGAGTTGTATGCATCCACACTTTCCATGTAGATTGCACTAGAAAAAACAAACAAACAAACAAACAAAAACACTTAGCAAATGAAGAGGCAACTGACTAAATGGGAAAAATTATTTGTAAACTATACAACTGATACAGGTTTAAGAACATAAAAAGAGCTCAAGAAACTCAACAATAAAACAAACAATCCAGATAAGAAATAGACAAATATTATATGTTCTTCCTGATCTATTGTAACTAATAAATCACTTAAGAGGACATTTATAGAAGTGAAATTGACACTTTGTGATGTGAGGAACATTTGAACTATTTATTGAACTATTTATTTAATGTAGGGTTAATCGTATGTGTATAAAGTTAATTGAAAATAGATCCTAGCAAAAAATAAGAATGGTAATAGAAGGTGGAGGAGGGAAAGAGGTGGGAGTGTGGGTGGGAGGATGGGTATGGTGGGAACAATCACTATATTTGTAGTTATATTTCTGAAATACTTGAAGTTTGCATACCTTAAAAAAGTCTTCAGAGTAAAAAAAAATGAATCCTATAGATATGGTATATAACCATGGGTTTAGAATCTTACAGGTAAGACTAACAAATGGACATGAATTTTAGATAAGTGTAAATAGGTGCCATGGGTAGGAACTGATGGCAGGACCATTAAATTTGATCTGTGGAAAGAGTGTGTGTACACGTGCACATTTGAAGGTGTGCGTGAGAACCTTTCCTAGGAGGAAGGATGTTTATGTTGGTAGCTTAAAAATAAATAGGGGGAGCAGAATTGTGGTACAGCAGGTTAAGCTGCTGCCTGCAATGCTGGCATTCCATCCGAGTGTCAGAGTGCAACTGCTTGAGTTCCCACACAACTACCTGCTAATGTGCCATTCATGTAGCAGACTTGGATGGAGTTTCAGGCACCTTGGTTCAGCCTGAATCAAAGCCCAGCATTGTAGCCATTTGGGTAGTGAATCAGCAGATGGAAGATCTCTCTCTCTCTCTCTCTCTCTCTGTGTGTGTGTGCATGTGCATAGGTGTGTGTGTGTGTGTGGCTCTCTGTTTCTTCCTCTATCTCTGTCATTCTACAATTCAAATAAATAGATAATTCTTAAAAATGAATAGGAATCAGAATAAATATGCTCTGTCACCTACAGCACTAGTTTAAGTGTATGGAACCTACAGTGTTAGGAAGCTATACATGGAACAGTGGTTTTGGAAGCAATAATTTCTTATGTGTGTGTTCTCAGGTGAATAATTTAACATTCAGGTTATGTGTAATTTAAGCACATTTTTAGTTGGAAATTCAGTTGAATAGCTGAACTATTCTTTAGTGGTTAAATTTTTTTTTCTGCTTTGCAAATTTTATGACTGTAGATTACCTAGACAGTTCATAGCTACAACTTATTCATTTTAATTTTGAAGCTTGTCCAACATTTTAAAAAATCTGTATCTGGGGCAAATTGTGAATTCTGAATGAGTATAAAGCTAGAAATTCAATAAAATGAGAGTTTTGACTTCTGAAAGATGTGTTGGTAGAAAAAATTTACTTCTGCTATTTATATTTCTTTTGTGCAGTAGAATAAATAGAGGGCATGAATTCTAGGGTGACAGATGCAATGCAGTTTCTTTCAAGGTCTGAGATGGAGAAGAGTTCAGTATGAGAGCAAGTGATAGTGAGGTTGTGAATTCTGATCACTCAAGTAAACCAACTGACAAGAGCTTTACTTCTGTCAGGTTATGAGAAGCATATTCTTGGGAAACAAGAGGAAAAATATTAAAACCTATAGTTTTTTAACTATAGTAGTAGCAGTTAACCTATAGTTATTAAAACCTATAGTTTCATTCAATATTTGTTACATAAACATTTACTCAGTATTTTCTGTTTATAGATACCATGCAAATAAGGAATTCAAAGTCTAGTAGAACTGGCAGATATGAAAAATCAATTATTTCATCAACACTGACAGAGTTAATGGTAAATAGTGCTCACTGGGATAAAGTGAGCACCTGGCTCCCTAATGTAATCTTTACCCAAAGAATGAGAAATGAGTACTGTTATCAGTCTAATTTTATAGAATAAAATGAGGTCAGTATTGTACACAGTTCACTTATGTAGCTTGGTAATTGCTATGACAGAAGAAAATGCAAGGTTTTTTCCCCTGTATATATTTTAAATCAATATTTCATTTAGATTATGTTTGGATAGCAAGGTTCCAATATATCTCTCCCTTGGTTATGAGATCCTGTAATGTTACTACTTTCTTACATTTCAATGATACATTTGTCAAAACTAAGGTATGCACATAGGTCCATTGTTATTATTTAACCTCCAGATTCTTTTTGAATTCTAATATTTTCCTTTTTTTAGTGTTTCATAATCCAACTCAGCACATCACAAAAAAGGTTATGTATGACATCTTAAGATGGAGCACAAAGAAGACTCTCTAAGTAGTATGGGAGTGGACAGAAGGAAGAGATGGGGAAAGGATCAAGGCAGAGGTCCAAAGAAATGATCCTTACATTTGGATTTGAACATTCTGATAAACATACCAAAGTGAAGAGCAAGGGAAAGTATTAAAGACAAAGAGAAAAACATGCTACAATATGTCGCAGTTGGGTGAGTTGTGAGTGCTCCAAAAGTTTGGAGCACATTATATATTTAGAAAAATGCCAGGAGGTAAGATTAGAGAATAAGGTCAAGGTGAACAGTCAATGGCTTGGGTTACCATGTTTACCAACTTTCACCACATTTTACTGTTTTCAGAGACTTTAAAAGATTTAAATAGAGGAATAGTGGTCAGTATATAATTTCTGAAAGTTAAATTTGTGATATCATGGAAATATACAAGTTGGATTTGTTCTAAAGAGAGTATTTATGATTCTTTTGTCATAGTCTCAATGAGAAATAATGTAAACAATGAAGAACTGAACAAATTTTACACCAATAGATATGGAGCAGTCATAATTAAAAGACATGCATGGGTTTAAGGTAGCATTACTTGAGAGAGATTGAGGTTTCAAGTTTATTTATTTAGTTTTTTATTCAGTGTTATCCATCAAAATGGGAAATAAAGTTAAACAGGAATGCAAATAAGATTATATGCTCCATTTTTTGGCATTTTTTTCTGAAAGTTACTTTTTACAACTATTAGCAGGGTCTCAAGAAGCAATTAAAAAATAATGATATAAGCATATCTGAGATGATGACATAGATTGGGAATCCCCTTCATTATATCTATGGTTCTAAAGCCAGGTTCAGTGTGATGGTATAGGGTGAAACTCACTGAAGAATGAAGAATCAAGAAGAAACTATGTAACGGAAAAACCAGACCAAACTGAACAACAATATTGAGAATGAACTGTTAGAGAAAGAAGAGAAAATTTGCACTGAATGAATGAAAGAAAAGAGGATTTCCAAAGGGAGAGGTGGTCAACATTGCCAAATGTTTCACAATTATTACACAAAAACAGGAATGAAAGTGAGACATTTCAGCTCTAGCTCCAACAGATAAGTATCTTGGGTGTCATCACCCCTCTTCTTATAAGAAAAAGGCTGAAAGACTGAAAATCAGCATTTTTTTTGCACCCAGTAAAGGACTGAGGTTCCACTCCAAATAGCCACCCCACTCTGGGGAGCTACAGAGTACAAGAAGTGAGACCTGACATCTGGTACATGGAATGGAACCCAAGGGAACCATAAACTCATAGGAAGACTCAACTGGTAATTTTGTCAGATTGAGGAGGTTGAGTATGAATTAGTCTGAGAATAAGAAACTCTTGGGATCTCACAATTTCAGAAGTTTTGCCTGGTTCTCAAGAGAAAGAACCATGAGACAGTCCTGCACGGCTCTAGTCAGAGGAAGGTAACTGTGAAGAGAGAAGCTCAGACAATGCTTCATTACAAAAGCTTTCTCCAGGAGAAAATATCAGAGCCTTAACCTACTTAAGGCATTTTTGAATTCCAGTCCAGTCTACCTTTTTTTTTTTTTGTCTCGTATTAAGATAAAAAAAGGCCAAGTCACAATTGTGAAGGCAACAGCCCAAAGATACAAGGCAACTCTAAGAGCAATAGTTAATCATAGGGTCATAGGAAGTCTCCCCATCCCCTGCCACCATCCACAGGCTCCAATAAATAACAATGGATATGGTTGAATTTTCTGCAAATAACAAGTGTCTGAGGAGCAGTACACAGAGAAGTTCCAAAATTAAGCAGAACAAAATTGCGGATATTGAAGTAATTTGAAAAGTTTGGCATTTACAGGTACAACAAACATCAAACACAACACATCTACTAGACATATTAACATAAAATCTTACACTAAAACCCAATTCTCTGAAATTCTGTTACACAATACATCAAGTCTGGATTTCAACAAAAATTATAAGATAATTCAAAATGCATAAGCAAAAAAATAAAAGCAAAGAAATAATGAAACCCAAAGCCTAAAAAACAAAACAACCATAAGAACCAGACTGAGATCCATTTTAAAATTATCAAACAGGGCCGGCACCGCGGCTCAATAGTCTAATCCTCTGCCTGGAGCACCAGCACCCTGGGTTCTAGTCCCGGTAGGGGCGCCGGATTCTGTCCCGCTTGCCCCTCTACCAGGCCAGCTCTCTGCTGTGGCCTGGGAGTACAGTGGAGGAAGGCCCAAGTGGTTGGGCCCTGCACCCCATGGGAGACCAGGATAAGTACCTGGCTCCTGCCTTTGGATCAGCGTGGTGCGCCGGCCATTGGAGGGTGAACCAATGGCAGAGGAAGACCTTTATCTCTGTTTCTCTCTCTCACTGTCCACTCTGCCTGTCAAAAAAAAAAAAATATCAAACAGGCATTTAAAATAACTATGATTAACATGTTGTTTTTTCACAGAAAAAGTAAACAACCTGCAGGAACAGATGGATAATGTAAACAAAGAAATGGAAACCCTCAGAGCAAGGAAAAAGAGCTGAAAACAAAAGGAACACTTTGACAAAAATGAAGAGTGCCTTTGATAGGCACATCAGAGAATAAAACACAATCAACAAAGAATCAGGGATCTTGAAGATGTAAATAGGAATATATGAAACTCTAATGGAAAAGAAAGAAAAGGAAGGAAGGAAGGAAGGGAGAAAGGGTGTAGGGAGAGAGGGAGGGAGAAGGAAAAATAATAGACAAAAACACCCAAGAACTGTAAGAAAATTTCAAAAGTTTTTAAAGAGTAATTGAAGTGTCAGGAAGAAAAAAGTAAGTATAAAAATATTTGAGATAATAATTGAAAAATTTCCCAGAAGATGCAGGGAATAGTATGCAGCGTAAATTTCAAAAATTAATATACAAATTATAAAAGCCAGACTTAAATGGAAAATCTTGGAATAAACCAGAGGCAGGGCAAAAAATACCACCTTGCAAATATTGGACAAAGGAAAGTAATTATATAGGAATTCTCATCAGACATCATGAAAAAAAAATGGCATGAAATATTTACATAATAAAAAACTGAAAAATCAGGTAATTTAGAATTCTACGTTCAAGGAAATTATTCTTGAAAATAAAGGAATAGTAAAGACTTTCTCATGTAAACAAAAGCTGAGAGATTTCATCACAGCAGACTTCCCTGTAAGAAATATCAAGGAGAAAGAATATAAAGAAATGTTCTCATTAAAGAAAGGAAGAAAGTCAGAGATAGAATAAATTAAGGTAACAGAATATCTTATTTTTCCTACTCTTAATTGACCTAATAACCCTTAAAGGCACTAATAGTGACAATGAATTGAGATATTATGGCCTATGAATAAGTAAAATAAATGACCCTTGGGTCACGAGGGATGGGGATAGAAATGGAGATTCTCTGTTGGAGTTTTCCTGCACCACATGTGAAGTGATGCATTGTTATTTCACACTGACTTTAGACTATACTGTATGTCACACACTCTAGGACAATCACTAAACAAATTGAGATGTGTAATTGATATGCTAAGAGAGGAGATCAAATAGAATCCTATAAAATGCTCAGTTACAACCAGAAAAGGCAGGAAAAAAGTAAACAAACAAAAAAAAAAAAAAAGAAAAAGTGTAAGTGGCGATGCGGCTCAGGCTTCTAATATGGGCGCTGGTTCCTGTTCCAGCAGCACCTCTTCCATCAGGCTATCTGCTTATGGCCTGGGAAAGCAGAGGAAGATGTCCCAAGTGCCTGGGCCCTGAGGAGGCTCCTCGATCTTGGCTTTGCCATCAGCCCAGCTCTGGCCTTTGTGGCCGTTTGGGGAATAAACTAGTGGATGGAAGACCTTTCTGTCTCTCCCTCTCTATGCCTGTAACTTTGCATCTCAAATAAATAAATAAAATGAACAGAAAATAGTTACAAACATGGTAGATATTTATCCCATCACAATAATAATGACATTAAGTGTAAATAATCTAACTACACTAATTACGAGATCCAACTCTATGCTGTCTACATGAAATTCTCTTTAAATATATTAAATATAAGAAATCCAATAGCTTAACAACAAAGGAATGAGGGGCCAGCGGTGCGGTGTAGTGGGTTAAACCACCACTTGCAGCATTAGCATCCCATATCAGTGATGGTCCCAGTCCTGATGGCTTCACTTCCCATGCAGCTTCCTTCCTGTTAATGGCCTGATCAATACAACATATCAACTGGATCTGATCGACATTTATAGAACACTCAATCCAACAACAGCAGAATACACATTCTGCTATACTTCACGTGATATAGACATTAACAAAGACAACCTTTTGGGCAATATAGCCACCTTAACACATTTATAAGAATAGAAATCATACCTAGTGTGTACACAAATCACTATGGAATTAAATTACAGGAAAAATTATAGAAAGAAGATGGAAAATTGTCAAATATTTGAAAATTAAGTAACATTTTTCTAAATAAAAAATGGCTTAAAAATAAGGCTTAATGAAGCCAGTGCCGTGGCATAGTAGGCTGGACCTCTGCCTGTGGTGCCAGCATCCCATATAGGCGCTGCTTTGTGTCCTAGCTGCTCCTCTTCTTACCCATCTCTCTGCTTATGGTCTGTGGAAGATGGCCAAGTGCTTGGGCCTCTGAATCAACTTGTGAGGCCCAGAAGAAGCTCCTGGCTCAAACGGACCCAGCTCCAGCCATTGCAGCCATTGCAGCCAGCTGAGGAGTGAACCAGCAGATAGAACACCTTTATCTCTGCCTCTCCCTCTCTCCATCTGTAACTCTGCCTCTCTAGTAAATAAAATATTTTTTAAAAAAATAAGGCTCAAGAGAAATCTTAAAATACTTTGAACGAAATGAAAATGAAAATATAACTTGGTAAAACTTACAGGATGCAATGAAGGCACTTTTTGGAGAGAAATATATGATATTATATGCATACATTAGAAAAGTGAAGATATGAAATAATAGATGACTTTAGGTATGGAGTGTTCATCAATAGTGGGACCTGCCAACTGATTTCAGTGCAGTAAGGAAAAGGTAGGTAGAAGAGAATACATCCATGAGTATAAACTAATCTTTTAAAAAATAAGTCTGTGAAAGGTTGTTTATGGTTTAGAAATGCTAAGAAGCTTAGGATAGAAACTGGATCCAAATGCATTATGGGCTAAGATATCTATACACTGGTTCCTCCTGCCATCTTTGCATTTTCTTCAGCTTAACTTTTGGATTACTACTCCTAAAATGGAAGGAAAGACACATCAAATTACTGAGTATTTAGTGTGAATGTAGACAATTAGACTGAATTTATGAGTAGACACTGAGTGAAGGAGGTCACACAAATGCTAAGGCAGGTGTGGCTTCTGGACCAAGGTAGGATAAAGTGATGAGGAGAAATCTGGAGAATGGGCCACTAACTTGGGAAGAAAATGCCCAGAACGATAGCACACAGAAGCAGACTTGGTTTTTGTGGCTTTCTACCTGCTGTGTACTAATCTTCATCAGAATACCATGCCTGCAAAATATATCTCTGTGGGGTTTCATACCCCACACTTGCTGTCACTGTCAAAGCTACACTCAGGATTCAGGCAGTGGCCTCCATACTTCTGCTCACTTCCTCTCCTTCTATCTAACTCATCCCTTGCTCAGCAACAAGACCAATGGTCTGAAAAGTTCCCACTCAAAGTCCTTCTCTGGATGAAATAGTCTCACTAATTTCCGCAAAAACTATAAAACTGGGGGCCGGCATGTTTCATGGGGACACTACTGCCTGTGGCAAGGGGTTACACTACTGCCTGCAGTGCCGGCATCCCATATGGGCACCAGTTGGAGTCCTGGCTGCTCTACATCTGATCCAGCTCCCTGCTAATGCACCCAGGAAAGCAGTGGAAGATGGTCCAAGTGTCTGGGCTCCTGCACCCATGTGAGAGACCCAGAAGAAGCTCCTGGCTTCTGGCTTTGGATTGGCTCAGCTCTATACTTTGCGGCCATTTGGGGAGTGAACCAGCAGTTGGAAGACACCTCTCTCTCTCTCTCTCTCTCTCTCTCTCTCTCTCTCTTTTTTTTCTCTCTCTCTCTCTAACTCTGTTTTTCAAATAATTTTTTTTTAAATAAAAAAGATGCCTGCATGGCCTATTGGAGTACCTAGGTTTGAAAACAAGGGGAAAAAAAACAAAAAAACAAAACACCAATAGCTGCTTAGTATACATGAAGGACTGATTCCAGGATCACCATGAATGTCAGAATCTAAGTGTATGTTCAAGTCCCTTTTATAAAATGGTGTAGTATTTGCACACAGGCTATGCCATTGTTCCATACACTTCAAATCATTTCTAGAGAATTTATAGTACTTAATACAATATAAATGCTATGTAAGCATGTAGTTGTCACAATACTGCATTGTTTAGGGAATCACACAAAGACAACAAAGTCTGTACATGTTGGTACAGATGCATTTTCCCCTAGTATTTTTTAATCCATGGTTGGCTGATTGCATGACTCAGCACCTGTGAATACGGCATGCTGTATGTAATTGCTCTGGCCTACAAAGTTCTGAGTTAGCTGACGACTCTATAACTTCCCTATCATTTTCAGCCACTCTGCTTATTCTTCAGCTTGCTTGGCTTACTCTTTCCTCAGTGCGTTTCTCACACTTGGTTTCTCTGCAACACATCCGGATATTTATAATGATGCATTGAACTGCCCACTCAGTTTCTTATTATCTCTCTTTGCACTAGTCAATGAGCTTCATGAGGTCATGGATTAATTTTGTAGCCAAAACAATGCTCAATAATTAGTCTCTGAATAAACATATGAACATTTGAGTGTAGTGGGTTTGGAGCATAGGGAAATGGAGGACCCAGATTTGGAACTAGATGAATAATGAAGGTTAGTCTAAGCAGAAACTGTAATTTTTTCTTTCCTCTGTTTCCTTAGGTTATTAGTACAAATTCTGCAGTATCACAGTACTCATTATTTGTTCAAGTACTTCCTTTTTCTTTTTTTTCTTTATCCTCCTTAGTAATATATTATTTTCTGTACTTTTGTTAATGCTTTATTAATAATGCCATCAATTATTATGATTTAGTTAATGTATTTTATACTGAAGACAATCTTTTTGAAAAGTATTATCTCACTCAATCCTTATAACAATATTCAGCTGTCAATGTTATCATCCCAAATGTGTATAGAGTTTGCATCTTGGTAACTTGCTGAAGATCGCATGGCCAGTAGATGAAACAGAGCTTGAACTCAGGACTGTTCATTTTCAAATTTCCTGCTCTTTTTTCTGTGGACCCAGGACACCCAGGCCACTGTCTTTGGACAGAGCTTATGATACATTTTTAGATTGACTAGAGGCATTTTTTAAGCAATTGAGCTGCTTTTGACTTATTATATAATAAATATTTAAGCATGAACATTAAACATATAAAGCAGGAATTCTAATTGCATATGAACTCTAAGTTTTAATTTGTAACTTTTGTAGACAAATGTCAACATAGCTTCATGTCTTTGGAAAGCTGGGAGAGCTAATTGTTTCAGTCATATCATTTCTATTAAAAAAGAAAATCGCTTGGGTGAAAATAATTACTCCACTGAAATTACCTCCTTGTTTTGATTATGCCATGGCTGTGGATTTTGGTTACAAAAAATGTCTTCCCTTTCACTTTTCCTGGTTTCAGCTCCTGCCTTAGAAGATCATCCGGTTTATACCCTTCCCCAACTTGCTTGCCTTGCTTGCTGTCTGTCTGCTCCCTTGCCAGCTCCATGGAAGTTGGGTACTGAGTGTCTTTTTGAAGCTCAGGCCTCTTTGTGGAATGCTATACTTGACTCATTGGTTCTGAGGCTGCTTTCTGCCCTAACAAAACCTACATTGAGCCACCCAGTCCAAGAGTGGCCTTTGTATCCTCACACATTGTGGCACTCACTCCAGGACATTAAGCTGTTCTGTTATCCTTTCTGTGAAGTGACCTGAAGTACCTCTGGGAATCTCAAGGGCAAGGTCAGAACACAATGGGCACTGAGCAGTCGGGGTCCCCTTGAAGACATGACTGTCTCTCTTATTGTCTCATTCTCATTCACTTCAGTGATCATCAGCAGGCGCTGTAAGTCTTACTCCAGAAAAAGTGTTTTATCGCAGCCCTTAATAAAAATTTAATAGCAGATAGGGCATTTTGGTGAGAGCTCATATTTGAGAGATTTTATTTCACCTAATATCCCAGTATATTATGCACTCGAGTAATCTATGGGCTGTTGTAAATAAAGTAAGCAGCATATATTTACAGAACTAAGCAAACTGCATTTATGATGCTATCCTTGATACTTTCTTTCACACTCTGATCAGTAATAGCTCTTTCTCTCATTAGTGTGCATCAGTGAGATGCTCCTCTAATTAGCTATAAACTTATTGCTGAATAGCAGTCATTTCAAGTACCATTTATTATTAAAACAAATACCTGGAAATGACACTATTAGTACAAAAAGATGAATCCAATTTTAAGCCTAACATTTAAAGCAAACTTAATACCCTCACTCCCAGAGGCAACACGCTGTCAGCGAGTTTTCTTTGTATTTTAAGATGTCCAGCAATCCGGGATTCATCAGAAGTATACATGTAACCAAAAACTAAAGACATTTTTTCTCTAGTTTTATAATTACTCGGAAAGAGAAATGATTGACAGTTTTGGGGAAGATGAAAATGCCCATCTCAACATCCTTGCTTGGATTCAGTTTTATCTAATCAAAGAATATTTGGGGAGCTTGCTTGGTACGGGCTCTGAAGCCACGGCGATGATGGAGGTATTTTCTTGGCCCTCAGGAGACCACGTTGTAGGGAGTGGGTTGATGACACAGGGAGATAAATATACATGATTGTACTGCATTGTGATGGGGGAAACTGAATGGATGTGCAGGAAACTCTGAGAGTGCTTGTGGATTTAAATTAAGAGGACGGGCCCTCGAGAAAGAGAATATTGAGGTTTAATGGATTGCATGTAACTAATATAATGCATGGAATTGACAAGGTGGCACAGGGCCATTTGAAGGCAATGGGTGTCATCCCTCAGCTTTATTCCCAACTCTGCCATCTGTTAGCTGTGTAACCATCTCTGCCGTTTAGTAGCTGGGGGACCATGAAGCTTCATCTTGTGACTTTGGGCAACGGAGATGTTGCTAGTAATGAAATGGAAATGGAACTTGAAGCACAGTTTCTGACCGATTTCTTAACTTCCGCTCACTTCCTTTCCTTTTCTCTCTCTGCTTCACCACGCCCTTCTTCTTCATCCACAACATCTTAATCTGGGACTCCAGGTCTTCCCATTGCTCTGTAACCTCATCCCTTTTTCATGTGTACTTTAGTTCTGTTGCCTGAACTCTGTCCCTTCCCTTTCACCCACGTGTCATGTATGAATTCTCTTTTTTCTTTAAGGTCAATGCTGTCAATACTGATTCCTCCCTTGGATCTTTCTGCATTCTTTTTATCTTCTGAACTTCCATTGCATTTTGTGTTTCTTTATTGGTCTTGGTTGTATTACATTGTCCATTGTGATTATCTATAAGCATGGCTTGTTTCTTTTAAGCACATTAGGACTAAGTTTAAATTATCTGATAAAGATGTAAATTCTGCAGCTAACACAGTGTCATTAATATCTAAACGTAATTATATTTATTTTAAAGCTAGAATAAATTTTCCTTAGGTATAAGTTAATAAAGTCTTAAATGTTCTTGTAGTTGAAACATTTTTACATGAAGTTTGCCAAACAGAATAGCTAGTATCAAAATCAAAAGCGTAAACAACAGAACGTGCATTGAATCACTACGCTACCAATAGGTTGTTTCCATATATCCTTTACTAGACAAATGATAAAAAAGGCCTTTGTTTAGAATCATTTTCTTATTAAATAAAGAACTCATTATATGTATCCCCTAGAGTTTACCTTTGGTTTAGGAGAAGTTCTCTAAACTGAAAATAAAAAGAAGAAAAAAGAGAAAGAGGAAAAAAAAAAAAAGAAATTTGCCATGCAATTGGACACTCTAAGCCATTTCAAAACTGTGTTTTAAAAAGAACGTTGAATAACACTGGGAAATACTCATATGGAATACTGAATGAAAGTTGTAGGATGCCAAATACTAATTTTAATAAATGACTAAATTTTATAGCAGACAAAATAAAATGTGCTGAAAAGTAACCACATGTTTAAATAACTGTTTCTGGATAAAATAAAATGCTAGTGACTTTTATTTTTTCTCTGTGATTTTAATAACATTTTCAGTAAATTCTTATTACTTTCATAACCAGAAAACAGTCAAAGTGTATTTTTTTAATACAGGAGTGTTTTCTCAATCAGAGATAATTTTGTTCCCAGGGGTGTATTTGGCAATTTCTAGAGATATTTTTGTCATAACAAAGGGGTGTGCTATTGGCGGCCATTGGAGGGTGAACCAACGGCAAAAGGAAGACCTTTCTCTCTGTCTCTCTCTCTCACTGTCCACTCTGCCTGTCAAAAAATAAAAAAATAAAAAAAAATAAAAAATAAAAAAATAGAAAGTTTATGAATCATCATTTTAAGTATATCCACAAAAATATGTAGCTTTCACCATAATCAACTTTCAGAATACAATTTTCATCCTGTAAGAAAACCGATTTGAATTAGAATTCACCCCCTATTCCTGTCTATACTCTCAGTGCCAGGCAAACATTAATGCTCAATGACCTATTCTGGACATTTTATTCCGATGGAGTTACACAATGTCTGAACTTATGGACTGACTTCTTTCACTTAGCCTTACAACTTCGAAGTTCAACCATGTAGCATTTACTAGTACTTTATTATTGTTGAAAAGCATCCTATTTTATTAATATGATGCTGAATGTTTGGATTGCTTCTACTTTTAAATATTAGAATATTAAAGTTGGAGTTTGTGAACTGAAGAGGCTTCCATAACTTTGGCAGCTCATGACAAGAGCCTCAGGTGATTACTGACATCTTAAATAAGAGTGTCAATTGTTAAATCAATAACAGGAGTCACTGTGCACTTACTTCCCATGTAGGATCTCTGTCCTTAATGTGTTGTATCACATGAATTAATGGTAAAATTAGTATTCAAATAGTACTTTATACTTTGTGTGTCTGTGCGGGTATAAACTGTTGAAATCTTTACTTAGTATATACTAAGTTGATCTTCTGTATATAAAGATAATTAAAAATGAATCTTAATGAAGAATGGGATGGGAGGGGGAGTAGGAGATGGGATGGTTTGTGAATGGGAGGGAGGTTATGGGGGGAAAACTATTATAATCTAAAAATTGTACTTTTGAATTTATATTTATTAAATAAAATTTTTAAGTAAAGAATATTGCGATATGAGCACGGTGTAGCAATATATTTATCCTCTTGTGTATATGTCTGGAAGTGAAGCTACTAGGTTATATGTTATGTTTAACATTTTTAAGAAAATATTTATTTTATTTATTTGAAAGTCAGAGAGAGAGAGAGAGGAGGGAGAGAGGAGGGAGAGACAGGTCTTCCATCCCCTAGTCTACTCCCCAAATGGCCTCTATGGCCAGGGCTGAGCCAGGTGGAAGCCAGGAGTCAGGAGCTTCCTCTGGATGAATGACATGAGTGTAGGGCCCCAAGCACGTGAACCTTCCTCCACTACCTTCTCAGCTCATCAGTAGAGAACTGGATTTGAAGCAGAGCTGCCGGGGATTGAACTGGTGCCCCCATGGGATCTCAGCCTTGCAGCCGGAGGCTCAAGCTGCTATGCAGAGCACCAGCCTCTTTGTTTAACCTTTTAAGGAAATTCCAGTAATTTTCAGGTTCCCTTGACCATTTTACATTCCTACCAGGTGGGTTCCAGTTTTTCAATATGTGTCACACCATATTTCACTAACTGGCTTTTTAATTTTTTTTTTTTGTTCCATAGGTCATTTATTTAGGCCCCTTATTTGCTATTGCTAATGAAGCGTGCAGATAAAATTCCTCTATGTACAACAATATCAATTGCTTCTCTCTCTCTGTCTCTCTCTTTAAAATTAGAACTCTTTCTTTTAATACACACTGGTCAATATTGGCTTCCAGCTTTATTAAGCCAAAAGCAATTTTTTTGCTTTTAAACTTCAAAAATTTGTAAAAGGTGAACAAATGTCATGTATTCATATATAAATAGATTTAAGAGCATAGTGATTATTCCCACCCTACCCTCCCTCTGCCTTCCTTTCTTATGACATACTTTCAGTTTATTTTATAGTCATAAGCTTAACCATCCAAACTAAGTAAAGAAGTCAACAAATAGTAAGAAGAAAAAATACTACTCTTCAACAATAGAGACAAGGGTTCTAAGCAATAATCAACTTTCAAAATGTCAATTTTACTCATATACATTACATCTTTTGTACTCTATTAGTTACCACAGATCAGGGAAAGCAGGAATGACTACTGTTTTAAGCAGCCTCTTTATGGGCCTTTTTGTCAGTTTACCTATTAAACTTCTGTTTGGTTTACCATTGTCATCCCATTCCACCGGTAACCTTTTTCAATTCCTAGATGATTGTCCTATTTGATTTAGACGATGCTGTGGCCCATGCATTGTTCACATTCTGATCCTATTGAAGTTAGTCCCCTTGGAGGAAGAAGATTGTTATTAAGTTTTTGGGGCTACTTTAGTCCTGGTGATGGAGCAGGAGTTGTGCGTGATAAAAATATGGGTTATATGCTTTTTACTGGCTTCCCTACTTGAGTCCTCCCTGTGGAGTAGGAGCTCTGTGTTAGAATTGAGTGCTGGTGCTGCTGTCCAATTTCTGCCACTATCCAGTATCTTCCTTTGCTCAGATTGCTGATTTTGCTGGCTGTTGAATCTATTGGAATAAGTCTTCCACTCTAAGTAGCTGAGGAATATAGGCGCTGCCACTCAGATATTGTTCTATAACAAAGAGTTGTGTGGGAATGGGGAACAGCATTATCAAACAGCTAGCTAGGTTCTCCCCCCATGTAGTGTGAGACTGGGTGGAATAATGGGAGCTCCCTCAATTCAAATGTATCAAGGAATAAAAGCATTCCCAAAGGCAAATGCCTTGATCTTTTATCACTCTTGCAAAACTTCCATTGATTTCATTAAATAAATACTTAATTTTTGTAAATCATTTAATCAGTCTCCAGAACCTTTAAATATAGTCTTTGATGACATTGATAATTTTTTAAAGATTTAATTTATTTATTGGAGAGGTAGAGTTAGAGTCAGAGAGAGGGAGAGACAGAAAGGTCTTCCATCCGCTGGTTTACTCCCCAAGTGGCTGCAATAGAGGGGGCTGGGAAGATCCTAAGCCAGAATCCTGGAGCTTCCTCTGGGTCCCCCAGGTGTGTGCAAGGAACTAAGCACTCAGGACATCTTCTACTGCCTTCCTAGGCTGTAGCAAAGAGCTGAATCAGATCAGGAGCAGCTGAGACATGAACCAGCACCCATATGATTGTTGTTAGGTTTGTATATGATAATGAATATTATGTCTTTGAGAATTCACCAGTTTTAGGGGCAGGCACAGCAGTTATGACCCTGTTTGAGATGCCCATATCCCATATTCAAGTGTCTGGGTTTAAGTATTGGTTTACTTCCAATTCCAGCTTCCTGCTAATTTGTACCCTTGGAGGCAACAGGTTATGGTTCAGGTATTAGGGTTCCTGACAGCCAAATGGGAGACCTGGATTGAATTTCAGACTCCTGACTTCAGCCTGGCCCAGATTTGGTAGTGGGATTTGGAGAGTAACTGGAGGATTGACGATCTCTGTCTGTCTGTTCATCTTTGTTTCTCTGCCTTTAGAATAAATAATAATGAACAAATAAGAAAAAATTCACCATGTTATCACCATCTAATAGCTTTCTTTATTCATGACTATTTCACTTTTTTGTGTGGTCTGTTTTGATCGAAATGAATATTACTACTCAAGTTTTCTTTTGGTAACTGTTACCATGGTGTGTTTTTTACATTTGGCTAACCTAGGTGTGTCTGTACTTATTTATTTATTTATTCTTAATGTTTATTTATTTGAAAGGTAAAGTTAGAGAGAGACAGAGACAGAGAAAAAGAGAGATCTTCCATCAGCTGGTTCACTCCCCAGATGGTCAAAATGACCAGGCTGGGACAGACCAAAGCCAGAAGCCAGGAGTTTCCCCCTGGTCGCCCATGTGGGTGCCTGGGCCCAAGCACTTGGGTCATACTCCATTGCTTTCCCAGGTGCATCTGTGGGGAGGTGGATTCAAAGTGGAGCAGCTCGGTCTCGAACTGACACCCAAATGGGATGCTGGTATTGTAGGCAGTGGCTTAACCTACTATGCTGCAACACCAGCCCCTGTGTTTTTATTTTTAAAATGTTTTTTAATGGATATATATATATATATATATATATAACATATAGTTGGATCAGACAACATATAGTTGTATTTTGTGTTTTCTAATCCACTCTTATAATCTGTGTTTTTAAGTTGGTTTAGACTGAGTCATTTAAAGTAATTATTGATGTAGTTGGATAGTTTTTTTGTTTGTTTGTTTGCAGTAGCCTTTTGTTTTCTGCACTTATTCTCTGATTCTTTTTCTCTTCTACTGCTGTTTTGATGTTTCGTCTGGTTTTAGTCACATAGTGTGTATGGTTATCTTTGCATTTCTATTTTTAGAATATCAATAATGTTTAAGATTTTTTAGTAGTTCCCCTAGAATTCAAAACATGCATTTACAGGTAACTAAAGTCTATTTGCAAATCCTATACTGCCTGACTTGGAGTGCAGCTGCTTTATAGGAATGTATCTATCATTCCTGCCTCTTGTGCCTTCGATTATTTCTGTCATTCATTCCACTTATTACATACAGTATTGTCAAATGTATTATTATTATTACTTTGAACAAATATTTATGTATGATTATTCAAATTAAGAACAGTGATTTTGTTTTATCTTTATCATTCCTTCTCTGGTGTCCTCCTGTTCTTACATAGACCTATCTTCCTGATTTATCATTATCCTTTTCTGCAAAGAACACTAACATTTCCTGCAGTCAAGCCTATTATGACGGTATTTTTAACACTTAGCATGTTTCATTTCATTCTCTTTTTTGCTTGCATGATTTTTGACAAGATGCCTATAACAATTTTTTTTTATCTTTGTTCTATTATATTCAAAATATTTGTATTCCTCTGGCTTCTTTCAAGATTTTTTTAACTTTATCATTGTTTTTGGCTGTTCAAGGATGAAATACCCAGGCTTACACATTCTAGTAACTGTCTGCTTGATGTCGCTGAGCTTTCTGGGTCTGTGGTGTGGTGTCTGCCATTAATTTTGGAAAATTCTCAGGCAAGATCCACAGGGCAATAAAAGCCGAGGTCATTAGTCCTTTAGTGAGAGTTGCTTTGTTAATAATGCTCAGGAATTTGGCTGTGTTTAATGTTTACTGTAGCTGTAAATGCCAAAGGTTTCAAATTCCTCTGCAGTCTTTATTTTTGTCTCCACTCTTGGCATTGGGGCTTCCCTTTAATACTACTCAGAGAGTATGTGTTCGATACACACCTTTCAGCTATAATCCACTATTTCCTGGAGATCTACTGATATGATGACATGGTATGGAAGAGAGGAAGAATTCTATAATTTTGCAATTAAATCTCATTGTTTTGCTGGGCCTGTGTTCCTGGCCCAAGACTTTGACACGTGTTTCTTAGTTTTTATCCTACTCTTGGTAAGGTGAGCTGGGAAGTTGAATGAGTGCAATACTCATTGCTTAGGTGGGATAAGGCCCTGGTAAGTGTGGCTCTGGAAAGACTTCTGTTTGTCATGCAGAATGCCCTGGGTCTATTTCAAAACAATGACTCTATTTCTCTTATCTCTTCACTGTGACTGTTGGGGTCCTTGGGATTTAAACCTATGAGAGTGAGCTGTCCCCCAAAGTCCACAGCCCTAGGGAGTTTTTCACTTTCACACTATTTCGTGATCACCCTCTAGTAATTTGTCAAAATTGCCCCTTCAATGCCACTGGCCAGCTCTTGGTGCCAACCACTTAAGAGCTACTAAGCTGATCTCTGCTGTGAGTCATTCTAGTCTCCTGACCCACCAGACTTGGAGCCTTGGTTTGCCTTGCCACCTGACTTTTCTGATGAGTTCAGGTGAAATAATTTAGTTTGTTCTTTTTGGTACTTAGAAGGACAGCACTGACAACTAACAAGCTCTTTTTAAGCCAGAATTAAAGCCGGAGATCATAAATAAATGTTTATTGGCATTGTGATGGCTGTTAGAGTCTGTTTTAAAATCTGTAAGAATGTATATCAAATATTTCACTCATGGTAATTCTCATCCGTTTCTCAAAAATTCTTAAATATTCAACAAAATGTTGCTTAATACCAATGTTTATTTCCCTGGATGCAATCTCTGGGGAGCTATCACAGTCTTTTTGTGAATATGGTACCCATGGTAACTCTTATTCTATTCTCAAAAATCCTTAAGCCTTCAAGAAAATGTTACTTAATAATAACTTTTATTCTTCAATATACAATCTCCAGGGAGCCATCAGCCTTTTTAAAGATAAAAATTTGATCACTGTTTATATGAAGGAGGAAATTAATAAACCAAAATCCTCTCATTAGTTGAGACTTTGAAATTTGAATCTTTCCATAGCTGAAAATAGCCGTTAAATAATAAAGCTTCTGAAAATAAGTTTCTGGAGCCCTCACCAAGGCATCTGCTGTTCTCCTTTGTTTATTACAAATTATTATTTATATTACTAATTTTTATTTCTTTTTCTTTAAAAGAAGTTTTATTTTTTAAAAAGTCAAATATGACTTTAAAACTGGGAAGGAAGGAATAGAAAATAATTTCTTAAGCAATTTAAGGTTTATCATTGATATACAAGATTTTTGCAGTATACTGTGTCAATTGTATTTGTGTTTTTTTATAAATAATATGTACAATTACAAAATAAATCAAAATATATTGTTTTTAATATTACATGTAATAAGCATTCTTTGGCAATAGACTAAAGCTGATTTTATTCTGTGATATTATGCAATGTATGCTTTTCTTAAAGTAAACATATAGGACCACTCTGTAATTGCAGTTCTAATGCTTATTCACATGTCCTAATGTAGGGTAGAGATATAACTATTAGAATTTATGGTATTTATGCTACATGATTATAGTAGTGACTATACTACCTTTCTCCCATTTCTAATTTTAAACAAAGATTAAGAAATGATAATTAAACACAATAATCTACTAAAAGTATTTCTACAGGTTATATTAATCTTATTAATGTCTTTACAACTAGTTTTTATCACAAAGGAATGTGTTTTGAATTGTATGAGATAAAATAGCTTATCTACAAGCTAGCTGTTTGTACAGTTTTATTAATATATTTTTGCATATTAATTTTATGTTTTTATCTCCTATCAGATTTACTTTGAGAGCCTGAGAGTCAACTGTTTTATATTAATGTTTTGTCTATGTGATTTTATCTATAGGAAAGTATTCATTATTTTCAAATTAATACAGAACATTTATCAAGTAGATCTATTTTGGTACATAAAGTAAGCGTCATAAATTTAAAAGAAGTCAGCTCATAAAATATCTTCTGTGACTGTAGAGCATTATATTATAAATCCATAACAGAAAAAAATATTTGAGAAATCCAGAAATATTTGTAAATCATATAATAAACTTCAACCCAACAGGTTGTTCAAAACAAAAATCATAGTATGTTTAACATGGTGAAAATGACATGGCACTAATGTAGTATTTAGGGAAAATTATTATCATTAAAGCCTATAGCATAAAGGATAAATATATCAAATCTTTGTCCACAGCTGTTTTCTTAAAAAAGTAAAGGAAAATGAACTCTAATCAGATAAAGAAAATAATAATAAGGGCAGAAGTTAATGAAATATAAAACAGTAAAAAGACTAGAGAAAATCAATGTAACCAAAGCATTTCTACAAAACAATCAATAAAGCCAATAAACTTCTAGGCAGGCCAAACAAGAAAAATATGGAAGGCACAAATTGCCAATATCAGGAAAAAGAAAGTTGACATCAATACAAATTCTATAAACTACTGAAAGGGTTAGTAAAGGAATATTCTAAATGACTTCATGGAAATCAACTTAAACGAAATGGAAATATTTGTTTAGATAGGCAAAAATCCCAAGACTCATTCCATAGATAAATTTTTCTCTAAATTACTAGATAATCTGAAGGACCCTGTATCTTTTAAATTGAATTTATAGTTGCACACTTTCCACATAGTAAACTATAGGCCAAGATCACTTTTCATGAATTCTAAATATTTAAGGAAGAAATGATACCTAAGCAAATTCTTCCAAAAAGTTTAAGATAAGTGAATTTTTTAACACATTTTATGCAGCCAGTATTACCTCAATTCTAAAAAGACATTACAATGAAAGAAATTTACTAATATCCTTCATGAACATAGCTGCAATAATTCTTCACAAATACTTAGCATGTAACTCTAGTGTGAGACAATATAAGCCAACATAGTCAGTTTGCCCCAGGAACTCATGAATAACTTTAACTTAAAAACTAATCAATATAGTTAGCCATGTCAATGAAAAAAAAGAGGAGGAAAAATGTGATCACTACAATAGACATGGGAAATTTCCAACACAATCCGATCTAGGTAGCAGACAAAACTCATAGAAAAGCAGAAGAGAAGGGCTTTCTCTCAATCTGGTATATGATACACATGATTAGCCTATAGCTTACATTATAACTGATGTTGAAGAACTTGGGTTGGAAGATCTGATAGTGAGAAATCAGTTCTCACATTGATAAGCTCCTGTGTGATTCCATTCAAAATCAGAAGTTTACACAGATTTCAGAAGTTATATAAAAATGCAAACAACATAGAATAATCAAAACTAATTTTACAAAGAACAAAATTACATGGCTGATACCACATGAATTTAAAATAATATACAACTCCAGTATCAAAACCTTTGAGTGCTGGTTAAACGACAGACAATTAGACCAGTAGATTAGATAGGATATAGACTCTAAGTGTAAAATTACATTTGTGGATGACTGATTTTTGTTAATTGTATGGTGGTAGTTAGCTGGAGAAATGACACTCTTCTCAGAAAACTGCATTGGAACAATTAATTTTGAATAGCATCGGCTTGTGTCCTTTGTCACTGTGATAGTCAGTTTTAGCTGCTAGAATAAATGTACTACAGACAGGGTGACTGAAACAACTTATTTCTCACCATTCTGGTGGCTGGGAAGTGTGACATCAAGATGACGACAGATCTGGTATCTGGTGAGGTCCTGCTTCCTAGTTTTCAGATGGCTCTCTTTTTGTTTTATCCTCACAGTGCAGAGGAAAAAAATGAAAACCATGTTTTCTTATGTTTTTTTTTTTTTTCTTGCAAGGACACTAATTTTATTCGAGAGGTCAATCTACATGATTTAATAATACGCCAGAGATATCACCTCCAAATACCATCATATTGGAGATTAGGCTTCAACCTGTGAATTTTGATGGGGATAGGCAGGACATCAACATTCATTCCATCCTGAATTCCATCCCTGAACCCCCAAAATTCATGTTCTTCTCACATGCAAAATACATGTGTTCTATCAATAGCTGCAGAATCCTGAATCACTTCAACATCAGCTCTACAGTCTAAACTCTCAACTAAATATGTCTAAATCAGACAGTGGCTCACAGTGCAATGTATATGAGGCAAAATTACTTTCCATCTGTGACTCTTTGAAACTAAATAAGTTATGTGCTTCCAGAATACGATGGTAGAATAGGCAGAGTATGGATATTCCCATTCCAAAAGGGAGAAACAGGAAGAAAGGAGAGAAAGGGATACAGATTTCAAGAACATTCAAAACCTGGTAAGGTAGCTCCCTGAAGTCTTTTTTTTTTTTTTTTTTTTTTTTTTAAGATTTATGTATCCATTTGAAAGTCAGAGTTACACAGAGAGAGGAGAGAAAGAGAGATCTTCCATCTGCTGGTTCACTCTCCAATTGGCAGCAACAGCTGGAGCTGCGCCCATCCAAAGCCAGGATCCAGGAGCTTCCTCCAGGTCTCCCACATGGGTGCAGGGGCCAAAGGACCTGAGCCATCCTCCACTGCTCTCCCAGGCCACAGCAGAGAGCTGGATCGGAAGCGGTGCAGCTGGGACTCGAATCGGCACCCATATAGGACTCCAGCACTGCAGGCGGCAGCTCAACTCGCTAAGCTGCAGTGCCGACCCCCTCCATGTAGTATTAAGTCTCTAGAACAATCTTTGTTGCCTGACTGTTCTGTGTTCCAGACACACTGGAGTGGCCATATCATTCCCATCACTGGATGAAGTGCAGCCCATGCCAGGGCTGTCTGTGGAGGCTCCTCCCATCACATTGCTCTGCCAACAGGGATGATATTCCCAGGGCTCCAGGTATCTTTGCCCACATGGCCTCTGTTGCAGCTATCTCTCCTGTTTACACCTACCTGGTGGCCATGATGATCCCTGAATCACCTCTATGGTCCTTTTTTTTTGAAGGGAAATATAAATTTGCAGCCATCCTTCATTCCATCTCACTTCCTCTGTTTCTGTTAGTTCCAGCGGGCAGTGTTTGGGCAGGTTTAATTTCATCTTTATTTCTGGTTTCTGTTGGGGTGACTGATTAAGCCCATGGTTCCTACCTACATTCATCTACTTATCAAGTTGTCATTCCTCCATACTTAGTATTCTTTTCTAAACACTCTTCCTCTCTGAGCATATATTTTCATTTTTGTAATATTGATGAACCGAGAATTTTTCAAATCTTTAACTCCTGGTTCTTTTTTGCTTAATAATTCAGTCCTCATTCTTTCAGTTTCTGTATGTACTGAGGAGGAACCAAGGCACTCTGTCAACACTTGTCTTAGAATTTTCCTCAGCTAATGATCTAATTTCCTTGTTCTAAGTTCTGCCTTCCACAAAACACTAGAACATGAGCATCATTCAGCTAAGTTCCTTGACCCTTTATCACAAAGATTGCTTTTTCTCCATTCTCTGATAACATGTTTCTCATTTCCATCTGAAACCTCACCAAAGTCACTTTCCATGTCCCCTGAGAATGCAATATGATCCCTTACCTTTGGTTTTGTTTTCTGCAGTTTCAGTTACACTTGGTCAACTTTCACTTGAAAATATTAAATGGAAAATTCCAAAGATAAACATTTTGTATGTTTAAAATTGTGTGCTGTTCTGAGTAGCATGATGATACCTTGAGCCATTCCACTCTGTCCCACTTTGGATGGGAATCAAAACTTTATTCAGCATATCTGCACTGTATATGTTATGGGCCTATTATAGGTCACTCATAGCTGTCCTAGACATTAGGTCAACTGTTGTGGTATCAGAGTGTTTGTGTTCAAGTAACACAGATTATTTGATAATATCCATAAAGTGCAACAGTAATGATGTTAACTATGCAGATGTGTCAAAAAGGAAGCTACAAACTGCTTTTCTTAAGTGAAAGTTTAAAGTTTATAAGAGGTATGTAAGTATGGGAAAATCAGTATGTATAGAGTTGGGCATTATCTGCAGTTTTAGGCATTCACTTTGGGTCTTGGAATGTATCCCCTGTGAATAGGGGGGGTACTACTGGATTAGGTTTTTCTTACATTCATTTAAAACACATCCAGCCTCTGTACATAAAGTCAGTTCCAAAATTACTTCCATATTTTTGGGTATTTGCAACAGCAGCACCCCATTTTCACTACCAGTTGCCATATTAGTCCACTTGGGCTGCTATAACAAATACACAAATATACTCCGGACTGTATGACTTAATAAACAATTATTACACACAGGTCTGGAGACTACGAAGACAAAGATCAAGGTGTCTATGGACTGGTTGTCTAGTGAGGGCCCATGTGCTGGTTTGTAGATGCACAACTCCTCATTGTATTCTAACAGGACAGAGAACAGAAAGAAGGGAGACAGGCACTCTTGTGCCTTTTATCCTGTGTCTAATCTCACTCAAGAGGGCTCCACTCTCCTGAGCTAACTGCCTTCCAAAGGCTCCACATTCAAATACTACCACATCAACTATTTTATATCAACATCTTAATTTTTTGGAAAACACTTCCAAGAAGACCCAGGGATCTCAACATAGAATACAAATCTCAATTTGCTGTTTAATAGGTAGTGTGATTTAGGGTCCTTCCCAGAGGAAGAAAAGGCATTTTCAAAAAAGGCACAACTTTTACCATTAGTTTCTTTTTACTGAGATTATAAATTAGCTACTTGGTGTGAGCCACTATAATATTCTGTTTGTGTTTTATTATTAGTTTTGTGTTTTATTATTGTGTTTACGATTATCCTATGAGAACATTCTACTTATCCTGATTTTTAGATGTGCATTTTTGGAAGAAGTTTTTCCACACAAAATTGTAGACTTCCTGGAAAGAATCCCATGTACTTGACTTCCTATATTATTCCGCATATTTAGAACATTTCCTGACTCATAGCAGGGATTTAGTAACTAATTTTTGAAGAATTAGTAGAGAAACTAAAGCTCATTGAACTTATTTGCCAATGTCATTTAGTTAATATGTGTTAGAATTGGAATTTCATCCATAGTTGCCATTTAGACTCCATAGTCTGTGTTTGGCACTGCATTAAAATAACAATTAAAACATAGAGTAAGAAATAACTTTGCCAAGAAAATAATGTTTTATAGATGAGATATTGGAATAAGAAATGAATTATGTGAAAGTTAGAATAAAGCACAGGCACTAGCGATTTGACAATGTTTATGGTGGTCTACATAGATAATTGAGCTTAGATTTAGTGAGCTTAGGGGAGTAGGAAAAAAGGAACAGATATAAAATTGTGGAGTAAACATTGGAAAATTGTTTATGTGTATGAGGATGTGCTTATACACAGTGGGAGAAGAGTCCTGGAAGAAGACATGTAGGAGAACATGTGGCAAATTATCTTAAAATTTTGAATTTGAGTACTAGGATATGGATAGCATCAAGTTTCTGTGTAGCAGGTATGACTAAGTCTAGAGAAGCAACATCCAAATATGGGCCTGTATCTTATTTTGTTGGTTAATCCCTTGATAATCCATGTGTTCTATTTATAGAAAAATTTGTTGTGTTCTATTTGAGATCACATTCCCTTACTCTGGTAAATTCTACAAGAACTTTGTGATGTACGTAATTCCAAAAGGATGATATGAGTAAGCATAGGCTGCTTCTAAGAGAATTTGAAATCTTTATTCTATTCCCACTGTTTCTTGCTGTCATATTTTCCTGCTGAGGTCTGTTTATCCACACTTTGTGGAGTCGTGCTTTCTCTAAAGCTATGTGCTTGCCAAAATACATCCCTGCTTTTAAAGTAGTGATACTCCATGCCTAAATTCCAAGATTAGACTCTCTTCATTTAAGAGAGTTTGTTTGACTCACAAAATAGACATGTGGATCAATGGAACAGACTAGAGACCCCAGAAATTAATTCATGCCTCTACAACCAAATAATATTTGACAAACAAGCTAAAATAAACCTGGAGAAAGGACAGTCTCTTTAACAAATGGTGCTGGCAAAATTGGATCTCTGTTATCAAAAGTATGAAATAAGACCCTTACCTTACGCTATACACAAAAATCAACTCAAAATGTGTCAAGGGCCTAAATCTAGGACTTGATACCATCAAATTACTAGAGAACATTGGGGAAACCCTACAAGACATTAGCATAGGCAAAGACTTCTTGAAAAAGACCCCCAAAGCACAAAGCACAAACGGGATTGCATCAAGCTAAGAAAATGCTTCACTGCAAAGGAAACACTCAGCAAAGTGAAGATGCAGCTGACAGAATGAGAGAAAATATTCGCAAATTTTGCAACTGATAAGGGATTAATATCCACAATCTGTAAGAGTCAAGAAATTCAACAACAACACAACAAATATTTCAACAAAGAAATGGACAAAGAACTTGAAAAGCATTTTTCAAAGGATGACATTCAAATGGCCAGCAGACACATGAAAAAATGCTCAGGATCACTAGCCATCAAGGAAATGCAAATCAAAAACACAATGAGGTTCTAGTGGCTGTCATACAGAAATTTAAAAAAAAAAAAAAACAACCAATAAATGCTGGCAACGATATGAGGAAAAATGTATCCTAAGCCATTGTTGGTGGGAATGTAAATTAGTACAGTCATGGTGGAAGACAGTATGGAAATCCCTTAAAAATCTGAGAACAGATCTACCATATGACCTAGACATTCCACTCCTGGGAATTTATGAATGAAATTTATAAAATTAAATCATCAGATGAAAGAGTTATCTGTACTGCCATGTTTAATACAACTCAATTCACAGTAGCTAAGATATGGAATAACCCCAGATGTCCATCAACTGATGATTGGATAAAGACAATATGGTTTATATACACTATAGAATACTACTCAGCTGTAAAAAATAAGAAATTCTGTTGTTTGCAACAAAATGGGTGAACTTTCTGCTGGATTAGTAAATTTCTCATCATAATTTGTCTTTCATTAGAGAGCCATTCTAAGTTGATGTATCTTTTATCAGACGATATAATTTCTAAGGATTCTGTCAAAGAATTACTCCATCTTATTAATCTCTGCTTAAATGAAAGCTCTACTAAACTCTTAGTGGGTGAAGCACACACACGTCCACAGAATTGACTGTCAATATTGTGTTAGTTTATTATGGCTGCCATAAAAAAATCACCAGAGACTAGGGGGCTCACACAACAGAATTTATTTTATTCACAGTTCAGGAGGCCAGAATTCTGAGATCAGAGGGTTAGTCAGTTTATTTTTTTCTGAGGCCTGTTTGTTTGGTTTGTAGATAGATGCATCTTGCTGTGTGTTCATTAGGTGGTCTCCTCATGTGTGCAAGTTTCTGTTCTCTCTCTCTCTCTCTCTCTCTCTCTCTGACTCTTAATCTCATCTTCTTTAAAGTAATACCCTATATTGGATTAGGGCTCATTCTCTTTAATAACATTTTCAAAAGCATTGTTGCAAAATACAGTATTTTCTGAGGTGTGAGGGGTCTACATAAGTTCATGTGAGGGGCAGATATTTAGCATAGTTGTTGAAATGCTACTTGAGGTGCTTGTGTTCCTACTGAAGTGCCTGAGTTCAAATTCTTGATGCAAACAGGCACTTGGAAGGCTAGGGCTGTGGTTAGGGTTAGGGCTGGGCTCACACACTTGGGTCTCTGCCTCACACATTGGAGATCAGAATGAGTTCCTGGCTTCATTCTGGCCGAGCCCCAATTTTTGTGACATTTTGATAGTGAACAAGTGATGGAAGATCTTTCTCTTCTTCTCTCTCTTTCAAATAATTTAAGTAAATAAATAAATAAGAGAGTCCATAAGTACAGATTAAAGGAAAAAGAATGAGGAGACAAAGTTAGAAACTGAGTGGCTAAAGTTTGTAAGCATATTGGCTGCTTGCTGAACTAATTATTATTGCCTATCACAACCAGATCATTTGTACTTCTTCATTTCCTCTTAAGAGTGTATTAACATAATACACACCAAATGAGGACATGAAATACCCAGGAGTCTCTGACAATGAAATTAATTTGCTCTTTTCTTGACTGTTAAAGATAGACATTTGTGGGTGTGAATTGTGATATATCACTATTTTAGTCATTTTGTAATGCTATATATGCCTTGAACTTTTGATGCTAATTCTGAAACTGCGGTTGTCAAGGATTTTATGACGTGCTATGTTAATTATCTTTCATTGTGGTAACCCAATAAAAAGTAAAGAAGCAAAAGCAAACTAATTTACTCCAAAAATACCTTAAGCTCTAGCAGTTACAACTGCTCGTGATCAGTTTTCATGAAGAGCTGAGGTTGGGCGCTTGGTATGTGGACAGCTTCATGAACACCGAATTCCAAAGGCGACCACAACCACCTTCCTGTGCACTCAGGTTATTTGTCTGAATGATTTGAGTCTTAAATCTTTTGTTAACTTTTCTGTGAAAAATATTGTCTTCTATTTGCCTCAGGGTATATTAGGTTATATGCTGCACATATGTAGCAACTGAAAATTGTTTTGATGGGTGTTTATAACTTTAGTAATGTCATTTAGAAATTTTCTTATCTTTCTCTTACTGCCTCTCCTTCTTTCTTTCTCTCCCTTCACCCACTTTTCCTCCCTCCTCCCTGTCTCTCTCTCCTCCCCTTTCCATTCCCCCCTTCCTCCCTCCCTCTCTTCCTTCCTTCCTTACTCCCTCCCTCCCTTCTTTCCTTCCTTCCTTCCTTCCTTCCTTCCTTCCTTCCTTCCTTCCTTCCTTCCTTCCTTCCTTCCTTCCTTCCTTCCTTCCTCCCAGAAAGGAATGTGGAATGAGATTTATAATGAGGTATTCCCAAGCATGAAAAAGATAATTTTTCCTCTCCAATTATTTAACAAAACTCAAAGAGCACATAAATTACAGAAAAGATGAGTTATCTTCTGGATGCTGAATGTAACAAATGAGTAGAATTTTATGATGGATGCAGTTTTTCCAAATAATGTCTTGCATAAATTTTTTATTGAAGAATATCCACCAAACTAATGACAGAATTTACAGCAATAATAATAAAAATAAGTGCTTGCTTTTGTCTTTGAATTGCCTCTAAAATTCTGAATATCATTTATGAAATAGTGTTTTAAATCCCCAGTCAGTGGGTTAATCTGAAGTAGGTATTAGTCTTTTTTTTTTAATCAACTGCAAAGTCTCATGTGCTAAGAAAAGGCTTGTCTGAGATCATGTAGGAAGATCATGCAACTAAAAGTATTTAGAATTTGGAGCTCACAAATCAGTTCATTACAATTTAGATACTACTGTTTTCCAGCAAATGTAACTTGAGTCTTAACTAAACATTTACTCAGTTTTGAAGTTTTTATTCACCGAGATAACTATCAAAATGGAAAATGCATAATGGCTCATTTGCAGAACATTTTACATCCTGTAATTAAGACTCTATGAGTCAAATTATATAGAGTCAGCTCTATTTCTTTTAGCAGATATAAGTGGAAATGAAGCACTTAGCATCTGCCTCTGAGTTCGACTTGGGGGCAGCTGTATTAACCTTTTGTGCTTACAGCAATGCTATTGGCTAAAAATTATTGATACTTTCATATAGAGTGAGTATAGTTGTCTAGCGTGAGTACCACACAATCATGTTGTTTTCTCATGCACTTGTTCTTTTGTGATTCAGTAATTGGTGAACATAATTGTCACCTACTTACAGATATGCGGAAAATATATAGTTTCAAATTACTCAAGTCATTTTAGCAGCATGCCTAATTTCCTATATTTTATTAAGTTTTCTCACTTTGCCAGTGGTGTTAAATCATGAACAAACTCTAATACCAGCGTCAGGCCAGTACATAAATATATAAATTAGGTCTGGGACAAGGACAAAGGTAGGAGTACAGCCTAGGCTATGCTGAAGAAATTATGCCTCCTCTATTAGAAGTCCAATCCAATGTTTCTTTAAGAATTTGTCAGCTTGACAAAGCACATGAATATATATGGGCAGAAACTTGCGTATGGAATGCCAGCTGGGAACTCCTACCGTGCATGCTAGGTACCCTGTAATAACAACTGCATTTCTATTCTAGTACTTGGCAATTTTAAACTATTATTTATGGTTGCCCAATTTTAAAATTGGAAGAAACTGTATCATTAATATAGAAATGTCATTAATATAGAAAAATTCCAAATCAAGTGTTATGCACTTGCTTTACATAAAAATCCTAGTTTGTATATTAATATGAATTATATTTGATACAAGTCATGAGATTTAAGGAAAAATGCCTAGAACAGAAGTGCGAATCATAATTTGTCACAATTTCTGTGGGCCAAAATTCTCTTCTTTTGTTCACGCAACAAAGCTATGAATGTGTTTCAATTCATAGATTTGAAGATTGGCTAGTTTCTAGATTTTAGCATAAATGTCTCATCAATCTAGAGTCAGTGACAGTATAAATCTCCACAATGGCCAAAATGCTCCCCAAATTGCGCATTACTATGTAGATTGCACTGAGTTCCACGATATCTCCCAAAGAAATGCTGACTCTTTAGCACTTCCACAGTCAGGAAAGGAAAACAAATATCATTTAATTCAATTGTATGAATGAGAAGGCATAAGCACAGGAAGACAAAGGTAGATCTTCAGAGTCATACAATGAACACAAATTGGACAAACTTTCACACTTCCTCCTTGAATCACCCCATCCTGTAGCTGTCTCCTTGAATCATCCAATCCTTTAGCTGTCTTTTGTAACAAATCTTTGTGGAAATTTGTAGCTTAAGACCAAGGGAAAGGAGTTTTTTTTTTTTTTCATAGGATGGACAAAGATATATTTTTCAAAGATTGATCAAAGGAAATATGATTGGTTCTGTTGGAGAGAAACCCCTTTCACCCACCGTGCATTCTCAGTTCTCCTCCCCTACCATGTGTACACGTTCCTGATCTGCCATGGGTTCTGATTTTTCCTACAAGCTCCCATTTTTACCCTGGTGTTGATGCCAGCTTCGTCCTGCTCGGGTGCTGGCACACCACATTAGATCACACTTCCTTGGGCATCCTCCTCAACCACTTAGATTTCAACTCCTTACCCAGCCCTACTCACCGTAACGGGGGCCCGCACAGCTTGCCCTTCTTACAGCCTCCTTGCCTACTTGGACTCTGACTCTCCATGCCAGAACATTCTCCACAAGGATTTCCCTCTTGCCTTGGCCTTGCCTGGACTCTGATCCAGCTTCTGGCTATTGCTGTTACCTCCCCCACCCTCACTCCAGACTCTAGGCACCAGCCTTTTAGGCCCCACATGATAGCTTTAAGCTGGTGTTGCTTAGGAAAGGAAGCTAAGAGAGAGGCATATGGTTAAAAGGCATATGGGGGAGAGAAAGAAAAAAGGAAGCTGAAAAACAGTTTTTGAAGTACTTGTGCAGATAATTGTGAATGCCAGTATCTTATCTGTCAGGTGAAAACATACAAAAGATCGACTTTGGACTCAGGGCTTGTCAAATATTTGTTCAGGTTTTTCAGTCTCACATTCAGCATTTGGAAAGCCAAAAACCAAATGCATATTTCAAGTTCATTTTTGTATCTCTGAAGTTGTTTGTGAACAATGATTGCCCAGTTATGCCAGAGCTTGTTTAACCTGATGAAAATACTAGTCATGGGAATATGCAATCTGTGTTTTGTTGAAATATCTTATGTTGATGTGGCAGGCATCTGACCTAGTGGTTATGTATCAGTGTCACACATCAGAGTGCCTGAGCTCTAAACCCAGCCCCTGATCCCTGACTCCTACTTCCTGCTAATGCACTACCAGGGAGGCAGCAGTGATGGTTCAAGTAATGGGGCTCGTGCTTCCCATGTGGGAGACCTGAACTGAATTCCTGGTTCCTGGCTTCCATTGCTAACCTGAGGGTCATTATGATCATTTGTGAAGCGAAACAAGATGGGAGTTCTGTCTGTCTGTCTCCCTCCCTATCTCTGATAAAAGTTTTTTAAGGTAATATCTCATGCTTTCAAGGTTAGACAAGAATTCTAATTAAATAATTTAAAATAAATTTATCTTATATGCTTCATATACTAAAATTCTTTTGGTTGTATGTAGGTAAATGCACACAGCATTTATTGTTGATTATGAAAATGATTATGGAAGCTGGTAATCCATGTATCAATATTTTTATGTATCAATATTGCTTAAGTAAATGACATGTTTTGATAATCAATATTATGTAATTTAGTGGCAAAATATGTAGTTCTTATATTCTTTTTGGGTACTATATCTATACACCTTTAAATGTCCATAAATGTTAATAAAATTTGAGTAACAACTGAGCTGTATTCAAGGATTATGAATTATAACATTATTCATTGTATTATATTATTGTTCTTATTCTAATCTTCATGCTTACATTTATAATATTAAACAATGTAACATTAAGTAAAATTTAACCATTAAAGTTTGGTTATTCATTTCCACTAACCCCTGAAACATGAGGAAAAAACGTCCTGTGGATGTTCTTCAAATAATATAATTTTTGATGTCTTAAAAATTATAACAAAAGCCCTTCACAGTCAAGTACAGTGATACTCAAATCAGTACTGATCAAGAGAGGAGCCACAACTATGGCTCCACAGGTAAACTGCTGCCTTTGATGCCATCATCTCCTGTGAGCTCCTGTTGGAGTCCTGGCTGTCCCACTGCAGGTCCAGCTTCCTGCTAATGCACCTGAGAAGGCAGTGCAGATGATCCAGGTAGCTGGGCCCCTGACACCCATGTGGGAGACCAGGCTGGAGTTCCTGGCTCCTGGCTTTAGCCTGATCCAGACCTTGCTGTTACAGTCATTTGGGGAGTGAGCCAATGGATAGAAGATCTCTCTCTTTCCCTGTCTTTTCCTCTGCCTTTCAAATAAAGGAATAAAGCTTAAAAAATTATTTGTCAAGATATAATGAAGTCACATAGAGATAAGAGAGATTTTAAAAATAAAAATATAGGAAAACCAGGTATACCCTAGATATTTGATGCTTCCATGCTTTCTGGAATAAAGTGAAGACTTCTTGGTCTCATTTTGTGCTGCAAATCCTCATTATATAGTGCAAGAACAATCTAACAGTTAAAAGTGTGAAGAAATTATTGTTCCTGAACTACCTACACTATACAAATCAGCTTCTCTTTAAATATTGCACTTTTAAAATAAAAATTCTGATTTATTATTGTATTTAAAATGTATTCTATACTAATGATTTTGGTTTTTCACCTCATTTATTCAATATTCAGTTAGACATGTATTATTAGGTGTACCTGTGAGATGTATCTTTGAACAGAAATTTCTTTCAGAATAGAGACAGAAGCCAATACTTTCCTTACATCAAAGATTCGTTCCTACACTGGAAATTTATATTCATTAAATAAAAGTTTAAAAAAAAAAAAACATATGGATCAGCCAGTGCCGCGGCTCAATAGGCTAATCCTCCACCTGCGGCACTGGCACCCTGGGTTCTAGTCCCCGTCAGGGCACCGGATTCTGTCCCGGTTGCCCCTCTTCCAGGCCAGCTCTCTGCTGTGGCCCAGGAGTGCAAAAAAAAAAAAAAAAAAAAAAAAAAACAACAACAGTGAACATTGCATTTGATCAATTTGGTTACACTATTGAAATATTTGAAATACTTCATATATTTTGTGAGTTTTGTAAATGCAGGTTTGGTGGTACTGTCTGGTTCTAGTCGCCTCCCAGGGGTCTAAATGCTGGAGAGTGTATTGTTTTATGTTTTCATCGAGTCTTCATCAGAAGTGCAGGGCGTCAGGGTGATGATGATTCAATAACTGCTTTCCTTAGTACTTTCTAAGAATCACTTTCTCTTATTGCATTTGGTATCTTTGAACTTCCACCAATTTCTCTTGGGCTTTCCTGAATATATTAAAACATATAAAACACTAAACTATAATGTCAGAAACCTAACAAATGAGAAAGCCATATAGACTTCCAATAATAAATATACTTTAGATGAGTGTAAGAATTTAGTTTGCATATACTAAAAGAAATTTAAATAGTAAATCAATTTAATACAAACTATTTTCTGAAATCTTTGTCACTGTGTAATCTTGACAAATGTTTGAGCACTTGCATCTCTGAACTATTCATTTTTAAAGTGTTGGGCAGTTAATGAGTCACATAAAATTTATTAAGCTTCTTTCTATATGTTATATAATTTATTCATTGCAAGTGAGGAGTCATTACTATTAATATCACTAATTCAGAGAAAAGTGATGCTTAGTGAAGCTATTATGCCCCAAATTATGCTACAACATGTAGACTCAAGTTTGAACTTAAAGAATTCCTCTTCAATCATCAAGCCTTTCTTCACATGCTATTCAGAATCATTGATTTACGTAATGATAAATATTAACTCTGAACTATTATGTTCTTATTACCCAGAGGCCTCCAGAGACTTCGTTGTTAAGGTGAAAATGTAGGCTATGCAACCTTCAATAGTTCGCTTATGTCTTGTTTTGTTGTTGATTATTAAGATGCCTACAGAAAATTCAAATGAGAATATGAGTAATGAAATTCTAAATATGGATTTTGAAGCCCCTATTGGCTGGACTAAAATTGTGACTTTTCATCTACTCATATCTGACAAATTATATAACTATTCTGTGCTCAGGTTACCCAGCTATGCATTGAGATAATGATAGTACCCAGATCATAGAATATTTTGAGAAGTAAATAAAGTTAATACATGAAAAATACTAAGGTTAGTGTCTCCCCCATGGGAACTTGTTTATAAATGTCAGCTATTATTAAATGTAGAATATGTATTTTCAGAGCTGGTTGAGGTAACCCCTCCATTTTTTATGGCTGACCTTTCCTCTCAAGGGAACACATGATTAATCATATGGCTCCACATTACAACAACATTAGCTCATCAGAAATTTCTTGAGATTTCCTTGAGGCGGACAGAAATATTTAGTTTGAATAAATTATATGGCTCTGTCGTTGGACAAACTCATCTTGGAGAGGGTTACTTAGAGCTGATGGGACTGCTAGGTACAGCAGCTTTATTTCTTCTGTAAATGGAAGAAGGAGAAGGGACGGGGAGGAGGAAGGGAGGAGACAGGTCCTCAGGTTCCCTAGCTTGTCCTCCACAGTTACTGGATAATGAATAAGGTTTTGTGTTCTGGCTAGAACAAAAATTAAGTGGTTGATAAAAATGTGGCTGGCGCCGCAGCTCAATAGGCTAATCCTCCGCCTTGTGGCACCGGCACACCGGGTTCTAGTCCCGGTCGGGGGGCCGGATTCTGTCCCAGTTGCCCCTCTTCCAGGCCAGCTCTCTGCTGTGGCCAGGGAGTGCAGTGGAGGATGGCCCAGGTGCTTGGGCCCTGCACCCCATGGGAGACCACCATCGGATCAGCGCGGTGCGCCGGCCGCAGTGCGCTGGCCACAGCGGCCATTGTAGGGTGAACCAACGACAAAAGGAAGACCTTTCTCTCTGTCTCTCTCACTGTCCACTCTGCCTGTTTGAAAAAAAAATGTGGAAAGGTGTTGGTTTAGGGTTTTTAAATTTTAAATGTTTATTTATTTTCATTTATTTGAAAGGCAGGGGGAGAGGAGGGAGGGGGAGAGAGAGAGAGAGAGAGAGAGAAAGAGAAAGAGAGAGAGGAAGAGAAATGCCTGCAAGAGCCGGGGGCTTGGCCAGTCCGAAACCAGGAGCCAGGAACTCTATCCAGGTGTCCATGTGGGTGGCAGGGGCCCAAGCATCTGAATCCTCTTCTACCCCCTTACAGGATGAATTAGCAGGAAACTGGATTGAAAATGTGGGGCAGTCAGGACTGGAACCCGGAACTTTGATGTGAGCTGGAGGTGTCCCAAGCGTTGACTTCATCCTTCCTTTTTATTATTACACCAGAAAAGTCTGATCTCTAAGCTTCATGGTTGGCTTCCTTCAGTAAAATGAAAATGTGCAAACTCAGTGGTGCCTTGTTTATTGCTTCACGGATCAGTGTCCACTAAAAGATGTTTATTTTTCTAGGTGCAATCAGAGGTGCTATCACATTATTAAGGCTCAAGACAGAGTGGGGAAAATTCAACTTCTGGGAAAAAGGCACTTGTTGGTTACACAAATGATGAATGTTCTTCATTGTTAGGTGAAACACTGAGAATTTACCACTGAGTACAGATTGGTCTGTGAAGCTTGGTGAAGAGATATAACTAAATGTCTTGATGGACATCTCAGGTCATCAGTTACCAGAGTATAAGCTAAGTCCAACCAGGACAAGAATCGTGAGAGCATAAAATACAAACTGGCATTTGTACAAAAGAGTGGATTTGGGGTCCGTGTAAAGGAATATTTAAGACGGATAATTAAATATTTTGTAAGCTTTTCTTCTTTATAACAGAAGCATCTAGGAATCATATATATACACATTTTTAAAATACCTTATTCATTTATCTGAAAAGCAGAGAGGGGGAGAAAGAGGCAGAGGCAGAGAGAGAGAGAGAGAGAGAGAGAGATCTTCCATCCAGTTGTTCATACTCCAAATGCCTGCAACAGCTAGGGATGGGCCAGAATTAAAGCCAGAGACCTTGAATTTGTCTCAGTCATCCATGTCAGTGGTAGGGACCCAAGTACTTGAGCAGTCATCTGATATTTCCCAGGGTGTGTGTTAGCAGGAAGCTGGATTAGAAGAGGAGTTGGGAATGCAGGAAATCAGCTATGAGATGCAGATATCATAACTGGTGTCCTAACTGGTGCACTAGGTACCCACATTCATGTCTGGTTTTGAAGTTTACTTTAAGTATTTCCCACAAGTTCTCATATGCAATATTTGCATTTATATTGACTTCAAATCTTTAAAAATTTCCATTATTATTAATTTGTTGACCACTGCTATATGAGAATATGTTCAAAAATATAAAAAAGAGCTTTCTTTAAAGATTTTTTTTATTATTGCTGCTATTTAAAATATCAATGATGGTGAATTCTAATTTCTCTGTTACCAAAAATTATGATCTGTATGATATGTAAATTGTAGTATGTCTGGAAGATTGTCAATTTTCAGAAAAACTCTGCATGTGCTGAAGAAGACACACAGCTTTTAGAGTTCTAAATATATCTGTTATACCAAGTTCCTTAATTGTGTTGTCAAATCTATATTACTATCAGGTTTTTTGTTTGCTTCAAATATCAATTACGGGAGGAAAATATTAAAATTTCTCATTTAAGCTGTAAATCAATTAAATTTACAGTTCATCAGTTTTCGTTTTAAGTATTTTGAGCATATGTCATGACTTTAGAGAAGTTTAAACTATTTCAGCTTCTGAAAAAGCTAAACATCTTTTTCTATATGCATTGAGGTTCATTCTCCTTACTAATGACATGCTATAACTCTGTTAGGTTTCTTTAATTTATTGCTACTTGGTTTATCACTTGCCATTCTTTTACTTTAAAACTTTTGATGTTTTTAGGGATAACTGTTACAAATAACATACAGCAAAATTTTCTATTTTTTATTCGATTCTGTTTAATAACATATTATTAATATAGTACTTATTTTTGTTGTGAATTCTACTTTAAATTATGTTTTATAATATTATGTTTGTGCAATTTTATTGGCCATTTTATTTCACTTTTTGATTTCTTATGTTTTTTTTTTTTTATCTATTATTGCTGCTGTTGCTGCTTCTGTGGTGGCTCTTCATGATGTTGTTACTATTATTATTATTATTACCCTTTCTTAAAACCAACTTTGGTTTGAAAATTTTATAATTAATATCTGAAAATAATTAGCTTAAAGACCAATTCATCCTTCTGAGCAATATAAAGATTTGGGGCCAGCATTGTGGTATAGTGGGTAAAGCTGCCACTTACAGCATCAACATCCCATACAAGTGCCAGTTCATGTCCCCGCTGCTTCACCTATAGTGCAGCCTGGGAAAAACAGCAGAATATGGCCCAGTGATGTGGGCCTCTGTTGCCTGCTTGGGACACTTGGAAGAAGCTCTTGGTTCCTAGTTTTGGCCTGACTGGGCCTTGGCTGTTGTGATCATCTTGGGAGTGAACCAGTGTGTGGAAGATCTCTCTCTCTCTCTTTCTCCCTTTCTCTCTCCCTCTCTCTTTGTAAATCTGACTTTCAAATTTTCAAATGAATGAACAAATCTTTAAATATGTGTATCTATCTATCTATCTATCTATCTATCTATATAGGTAGATACAAGAACTCTTGAGTTCTAACCACATACCCACACATTTCATGTGTTTTTCTTAAGTAGCATTTTATTCTTTTTACTTATTTATCAACATGAATATTGTTTTATATGTTAATGATTGTATTACTGAAATACATATGAATGTATTATCTCACTATTCAGAGACCTCAGATCTTGTTTCAGGAACTTTGTAAATTATATCTTTTAGAATTTCTACTGTGATAAAATTCTTGTTGGATTGTCTGAAAATATGCTTTTTGACAGCATACTTGAATGATATTTTAAATGACTTTAAAATTCCTGCTTGTTTCTCTGTGATTTGATTTATAGATATTGTTCTACTATCTCATGGTTTCTATTGTCATTGAGAAGTTACTTGCCATTCTAATTTGTATCATTTTTTGTATCATTTGTTATATATTTTTCCTGTCTGCTCTTTAGATGTCTTCTTGCTTTCTGAGATTTTTTTTTCTGCAATATTTCTCTTTCAGCTGAATTGTTCTGTAGTACAATTTATTTTTCTAAACAGATACATATATGTATCACTTGTTGGGAGCACATTCTCAAAAATGTTTCATGAGGCTTTATTATTGTGTGAATGTCACATAGGGTTTCTATTCAAATGAAGGTGGCTCCAACATCATTGGGCAATGCAATCTTGTGGCACCATTATTGTCTACGTGATCTCTCATTACATGCTGCATGACTGCTATGCGGCTTTCTGTGTATTCAATCTAAATATTATTTCATTGAAAAATGTATTTAATTTATCTCTTGTTTATTAAAAGAAAAAGAGAGAAAGAGAGCCAGATCTCCATCTGCTTGTTTATTGCCCAAAATTCTTGCAAAAGTGGGAAATGGACTAGGCCAAAGACATTAGCCCAGAACTCAGTCTTGCAATGGGTGGCAGGAATTCGATTAGTTGAGCCATTACCTGCTATCTTCAAGGTTGCACGTCAGCAGGAAGCTAGAATCCTGAGTGGAGTCAGGATTGAACCCAGGCAATCCGACACGGGACGCTGGTATCCCCAGCTGCTTTTTATTGCTGTGCCAAGATCCCACCCTATTCATTTCATTTCTTTCTATCTTTTCTCTCTCTCTCTCTCTTTTTTTTTTTTTGACAGGCAGAGTGGACAGTGAGAGAGAGAGAGAGACAGAGAGAAAGGTCTTCCTTTTGCCGTTGGTTCACCCTCCAATGGCCGCCGCGGTAGCGCGCTGCGGCCGGCACACCGCGCTGTTCCGATGGCAGGAGCCAGGTGCTTCTCCTGGTCTCCCATGGGGTGCAGGACCCAAGCACTTGGGCCATCCTCCACTGCACTCCCTAGCCACAGCAGAGAGCTGGGCTGGAAGAGTGGCAACCGGGACAGGATCGGTGCCCCGACCGGGACTAGAACCCCGTGTACCGGCGCCGCAAGGCAGAGGATTAGCCTAGTGAGCCGCGGCGCCGGCCTCCCTTCTTTCCTTCATTCTTCCCTCCTTCTATTTCAAGCAAATGCTCTTTAAACATCACACCTATTTCTCATTATTTTTATTCTCTCACTAGGTATCTGAAGAGATGTACGTTGCACCTCTTCCTTCTGTCCTCTGAAGTTTTAAATCTTTGGTATCTTCCTGTCTGCTACAATTTGAATCATTCCTGTTGCTCTGTCTTCTGGGTTACAATTCTCTGATGTTTTGAGATTTTTTTTTTTTTTTTGACAGGCAGAGTGGATAGTGAGAGAGAGAGAGAGACAGAGAGAAAGGTCTTCCTTTGCCGTTGGTTCATCCTCCAATGGCCGCATCTCGCTGATCCGAAGCCAGGAGCCAGGTGCTTCTCCTGGTCTCCCATGGGGTGCAGGGCCCAAGCACTTGGGCCATCCTCCACTGCCTTCCTGGGCCATAGCAGAGAGCTGGCCTGGAAGAGGGGTAACCAGGATAGAATCCGGCGCCCCAACCGGGACTAGAACCCAGTGTGCTGGCGCCACAAGGCGGAGGATTAGCCTGTTAAGCTACGGCGCTGGCGGAGATTTGATTTTCATTACAGCTCTGTCTATACTCTTGAGGAAAATTGGTTTTTCTACTTACTGCTTGTTGAATTCTTTATTTAGTGGCTAAATTTGTGAATATAAAATAAACTGAAAGTATCTCATTGTAAGAATTAAAAGAAAACACAAGAAAAGGAGGAGCAAGGGTGGGAGCAGGGGCAGGAGGGAAGATGGGTGGGAAGTGTCATTATGCTCTTACATCTGCATACATGAAATACGTGAAATTTGTTCACCTTATATGAATAAAAAACACTCTCATACAAAGATTATACTACATTCTTCTAAAAACACATCTAGTTTGGTTTTATAACATCTTTTTTCTCACTCTTAGTCTAAATTCACTCCTTTTTAGAAAAACATTTCAACGTGTTTATTCCAAAATCTCTATCTTGGTAGTTCGAAATATATAAATTCCTCGGTTGTCTAGTTCAGCCATATGTCCTTTCTGCCCACTCCTCCTCGTGTTGACATCATTCTTTCTGTACTGACAGTTCAAGTCTAGTCAGGAATTGTCTGTCTCACAGCAAGACTCAGTGTTATGATCGTAACAAAGGGTACTTTCGAGTCTACCAACACGGGACCAACTTACTTGTTTTTTAACTTGACATTTCCTACTACTTGCAAGAAATATAAATTCAAATTCATACCAGTGTAAAAGTAAGTCCAAATTATACATTTTTAGGGTTGAATTGTTTTGTTCGATTTCATCTTTTTTTTCCTCCAATAGTCCTTTGCAAGAAGCAGGTAAGTTTCTTGTCACATCAGCTCTCAGGGGTTCAACATCCGCTATTCCATCTTAACACCAAAGTTGAGGGCTTTTCTCTGTCCCTTTTTATTCCATTGCTTGTTTTTTTTTCTTTCAAATTTGGAATTTAATGTGCTTATTTATTTTCTGGCTTTTGTTTTTATAATAAAAATTCTAGATTACTGGAGATAAGAAGTACCCTAGGACTAAGCTGACCACAATGCTGCAACTCAGTTTGACATCCCTAAAATTTTTCATGTGGATCAAAATTGTTGAGACTATTTACTTTCTTTTATTTATTTAAAAGCATTTTATTTTACCAAATATTTCTAGGTACTTTGTAGCAATAAGGCTGTTAATACTAGTCCCTAATAAAATCAGAAATGGAAAATAAGATGATGATATTGTAAATTTGTCCATTAAAAGCCATGCACCATGGTTTTGTACACAGAGTTGGGTGAATATGGTATATACCATGAATTGTGAATATAAATTAAATTTATGACAAAAGTTGCAATTCTCATGTTACTGAGGCAAAGCTAGATTTTATATATCCTCACCACATCAGACCTTATGGCTGAATAGAGCTTTATATTTACTGTACAAATACCAGTGTAAGATCCACTTTTTAAAAAATTGTGCTATTGGGGCCCTATAGTGTAGCAGGTAAAGCCACTGCCTGCAGTGCTGCCCATGCCATATGGGTACCAGTTTGAGTCCCGGCTGCTCTTCTTCGGATCCAGTTCTTTCCTATGGCCTGGAAAAGCGGTAGAAGATGGCCCAAGTTCTTGGGCCCCTGCCCCTGTGTGGGAGACCCAGAAGAAGCTCCTGGTTCTGGGCTTTGGATCAACGCAGTTCAGGTTTTTGCAGCCATCTGGAGAGTGAACCAGCAGATTGAAGACCTCTCTCTCTCTCTCTCTCTCTCTCTCTCTCTCTTTCTCTCTGCCTCTGCTTCTCTGTAACTCTGCCTTTAAAATAAATAAAATAACATCTTTAAAATAAAATTAAAAAGTTGCCCTATTAAAACTTATGTCATGAGACTGGCACTGTGGTATAGTAGGCTAAGCCTCTGCCTGAAATGACAGTGTCTCATATGGGGCAGGTTTGAGTCCTGGCTGCCCTTCTTCTGATCCAGCTCTCTGCTGTGGCCTGGGAAAGCCGTGGAAGATGGCCCTAGTGCTTGAGCCGCTGCATCCATGTGGGAGGTCCAGAAGAAGCTCCTGGCTTCAGATGGGTCCAGCTCTGGCCGTTGCAGCCATTTGGAGAGTGAACCAGGGAATAGAAGACCTTTCTCTCGTTTCTCCATCTTTCTGTCTGTAGCTCTACCTCTCAAATTAATAAATAAAACCTTTAAAGATGGCATGTCATTTATATAAGAAGGCATTGCTAGATTTCCAAAGGTTACCTTATAGAGGCTTGATTTTGTTTTCTAGAGAAACTGATTACATAGCTCCTCTCTTGTGGTCTATTATATGTAAATACTAGGTGTATTTTTTATTTTGCAATGACATTAAGCAAATATCAATTTTTTATTTAACTAATTAAATTAAAGTAACCCATTCTAATATAGCAGTATATTGCCTCTCTTTGGTTGAAGTTACTGAATTACCTGGAGCTGATAGGATCTTGTTTGGGAGAGAGTTAAAGACATAATGCACTTTTGGTGACCTGAAGAGTGGCTCCTGAGAGGAGGGACTTTAGCTGATGATTCTCACTGGGCCAGGAACTGTAAGGAGCAGAGCACATTCCACAGCAATGGCCATTGGGTGGCAGGGCCCCACATCTCGCAAGTCGCATTAGCACAGTTGTGGTTTCGGAACCTGGCTACACCTTGGATTCACCCAGCACATCTGTTAAAGATACATATCTCCTCTGACACTTCAGCATCTCTGGCTAGTGCAGCTGACTCTTCATTTACAGTTTTCTCCCTCATGGGCTTTTGGACATATACACTAGATAGGCAAATCCCTCTGTAATAACGTAGACCATTTTTTGAGGGGGGATACAAAAGATGCTAGAACTTACTGTTCCTTGTGATTTTAACACAGTAGGTTCACAGCCCTGGATTTTGGAGTCCTTGAAAACATTAACAATCTCCAGAAGTCAGGAACACACAATTTACCAATCGTCTCCGGGACTACCATTAACTGCCACTACTTGGTACTGCCACATCTTGTATTCATGCTTTTGTTACGTCATGAATTACAGCTTGCCTTGTTTATGGTCAAGTGTGTACTTCTTGTCCTTTGCCCATTTTCTGAACTCTACCGAGTGTTGCATTCCTGTCTTGTTAAAATTTTAATCCCCCGAAAGAATTTAAAAAACTACTTTGTGAGCCAAATTGGATTGTAACTATTGCTCTGTCTCCAGTTTTCCTCAAGCCATCTCCTGATTGGTTGTTAACAATAATGAATCCTGTCAAGCACCTAATATGCAGTTGTAGACTACTTTTTGAAAGTTGCATCATTCACTGTTTTCTACTACTTCTGCAAGCTTTGTGGAGTGGCACTGTATTTTTTCAGTCTACGTTGACAGCACACAATATAATGGTTCACTTAGGATGAGTTTTTATGGGGCCTGTCAAGATTTAGCTATGTTTTGCATACTGAACCTAATATTAAATGACAAAATGCATCATAGTAGACACTTCACAAGCATTAAAGTGGAAACAGTGAATGTGTAGAAGATTACTACACATTGCAAATGGTGGAACAGCTAAGATAATAAATAAAGTATAATTGAAATCCAAAAGGCTTTGAATATTAGTGGTGTAACAACTCTCTGATCTCTAGTGTATGTGAGATGTGCAATAGAAAGATTGCCTGTGACTCTTGTGAGACAGTCTCTTTGCACAGTAGGTGATGTGCTGAACTTAATAACCCGCTGTTCGATTTTTTATTTAAAAAATAAGATGGGAGCTAAATCACAATTGCTTTGGGCCAAGTGTCTTATAAAAAATGTTTGTGTTTAGAAGTGAACTAATTTGATTAGAGAGCCATGAAATCTGCTCAACAGTGTAATGGAACATCAACTAAATCTAAACTGGCAAAAACCCAGCACTTTGAAAATTAATGAATATTCAATATTGACATGCACTGAAAATAGACGTCTTAAATATGAGGAAGAAGGGAGAGCACAGGAGAGAAAGTGCTTCTATAACATTTGAGTTGTTTTCATTTCTATCCTATAGCACTGTAGCCAGAGAATCACGTAAGTAAATCACCATAAAATTCATAACTCTGAGATTATGGACACAATTTTATTAATTCATTTTTATATTCTGTAATACCCACAAACCATATGTTATGCTTTTCACCTAGCAACACTTCACACACTTGATAAATTTTTGCCAGACGATGAATGGAAGAATTTATCAGGATGTACCTCCTATTCACTGGGTCCAGAGCCAACAGATGGGGCAAGTAGGTTTCATGAGCAAATAGTTGTAGAAACGGCCTCTACTTTAAACAAATCAAATGAATGGAGAAGTCATGACTTATAGTCAAGAAACCAATTTTAAAAGCATGACAATAGTTGGGCAGCTACAGTATACTTGCTTTGCTGTAAGTCAGACATTCATCTGGGATATCAAGGTGCTACAAATACATACAAAATTTCCTCCATTACCTCATTAAAATGAGCAAAGAATATTATTTTCCAAAACCTCAAAAACAAATTTCAAGATAGTTAAAGGGAACATAAAGGGAAATGAAGGAGGATGGATTGAGGGAGGGAGGAAAGTATGGTTATCTTCTTAGAATTGTATCTACAAACTATATGAAATCTGGTCTCTTTATATTAATAAAAATAAGAGAAACATTTAAGAATGATTCATGAAGAAACCAGTACTTTTTTCCTTGATGTTGTTAGCAAAAGGAAATTTTAGACATTGACCACAGTGTTTCATAACTGGATGCATAACCAACTTTGCATTGGTTTAATCTTCCGTATTAAAAATTTTATGTTTCCAGTGGTTGGGGAGAGAGATTTAAAAAGAGAAAGCATTTAAATAAATAACACTATTTAGTCAGCACACCAATGAAACTATTGCCCATCCAATTTCCTAGGAAAGATACATACTTTAATGTTTAACACATTTAGTGTATGTTCTGGTTCATTTGCAAGCAACAGACGGATCTATCTGTAGTCAGTCCCTTCCCAGACAGCGACTCTTGGATTCTCGTTCATTTCTACATGGTAAACTGTATTGAGTAGTAGCAGGATTTGTTTAGGTGAAGGATGAGGCATGGCAAAGCTGTGACAGGACAGAGACACAGTAATAAATGTGCAATTTAGGTGGTCTAAGTAAAACAAGTCTTTAACTCAACACGTATTTATTAGCAACTGTTCGATATACATCACTGTGCTAAACCTACCGGTTTACAAAAGTGAATCAGGGGCTGGCACTGTCCTTAAGGATCTTAGACTTTGGCGGAGAAAATAATTCATAGACATAAATAAGAGGAAGAGGCTTTCTGGCAGAGAAAGTTTCTCCTTGGTAGAACAGAGTGATTCTTTACAGGACAAGATTCGAATATATGGTTTTCGTCTTGTGTACTCAACTGATCATTGGTTTGGCCTTATCCTATCCAGTGCTCTCTGGACTGTGCATTTCCAACTGTATGTCTAACAGTGACACATTTTTCTGTTTTTCTCTCTTCTACATAATTAGCTTTATTGTTCAACTTGCTTGTACCCACAAAAGAACAATCTATTTCCATAGAAATCAGATTTGCAAACTTGAAGTGTTTTTTCTGTAGACTGAATATACATTTCTGTTTGATAATCATTATATATATCTTTTGTCTTTCCTTAAACATTAGTGCAAATTTTAACACTTCCAAAGGATGATAAATCATATGATTCTCCTATGTATCCCATCCCATCGTATTCCTTACTCGCCATAATTAGAAGATCCCATGTGCCTCATGACCCTTCTTATCCACCCACAGCTCATGCTTATACAACCAGAAGTCCTTGCCTAGTGTCTTTAGGAGCTTTCAAATTTGCTTTCAATTGTTTCAATTGTCTTTCCATCACTAATCCACCCTGAACAACAGAAAAAATACAATTAAATGGCATTTTTCAATAGGTCCTATTAGAATAAAACAATTTTTTCTGAACTAATTAAGATGCCAGTTAGGACACATGCATCTCATATCAGAGTGCCTGGGTTTTATGCCCCAGATTCCAGTTGCATGCTACTTGCAGGAGCCAGGAGCTTCTTCCAGGTCTCCCATGTGGGTGTAGGGGCCCAAGCACTTGGGATATCTTCTACTGCTTTCCCAGGCTGTAGCAGGGAACTGGATTGGTGGAAGAGGAGCAGATGAGACTAGAACTGGTGCCTATATAGGAATCCAGAACCACAGGCAGAGGATTAACTAACTGAGCCACAGCACCAGCCCCAGCCTACTGTTTTTTAATATGACTATTTTGTTCTTGTATATTAACTAATCTTACTCTGCCTTTTAAAATGCTGACCTGTATCAGTTATTGAAGAGAAGAACCATTTTGAATTTTGCCCAGATCTCATATTAGTCTTTCTCATTTCTATAAATTTGCAAATAGCAATTAATTCTTTTATACAATAACTAGGACAGACTGGGTTGGAAGCCTGAGAAGGTGATGTTAAATGAGGTCTCATCCAACCTTGATTACCATAAAAGACCCCCTCTGCAATTCCATCACATTGGAGTTAGAGCTGCCACTTATAAACTAAAGTTAAAGGGGGACAAAACATGCAGTCCATGAGGGTAGGCTGAAAAATTTCTATTCAGCAAACTGATAACTAATTAGTATTCATACTCATCCTTTCACTGTTAACATTTTTATCACAACAAAACTGGGAATAACTTAATGCATGGAATTAGTGCCCTTATGAGACAAGACACCAGAAGGCTTGCTCTCTCCCCATCGTACGAGGCCATAGAAAGCTGCAGTCTGCACACCTGGAGCAGAGACTTACCAGGGACAGAAGAGGCCAGACCAGAATTGTGAGAAGGAGAAATCATTCAGTCTATGGTACTTTGTAATGATCACTACAGCACAATGAGATATCTCCCTCTTTAACTCACATGTAGTAATATTGTCCATGTTGTTAATAACCTCAATTTTGAAAAATCACTTTGATTTTTTTTTTTTTTGGTTAGTGATTGAGCACTTTTTGAAGAGGAGATACATGGAAGTGAACATACATTGATATTAGTTGCTGTGTGGGTTCCATCAGTCTTCACTAGGCATTCTATTTATTTGAAATTTGTACACATTAAAAAAATAAACTTTCAGTGAAACAAAACCTATGGGATTTATGTGGAAAAGAAACTCAGCTTACTTTTATGTTCCACTAAAACCTTCTACATATTATTATATGTTGGTAACTAGAGTAGGATTAATTAATATACAAGAACAAAAATAATTATATTAAAAAGATCATAACTGACCATCAGCATGTATTCTGCACTTAATTTGAGTAGAGAATGTTGCTTGGATGAATAATAATCAGTAATTTTCATTTACTATGATAGGCATTTTAAAAAATATTCATTTCCTCCAAATAATGGACAGTTTTACATCAAGTTTAATAATAAGGATCTTAGCAAACTTAATGTAAATACTTTTGTAACTTAAAATGTGAAATAAAAATTTCAGTTCACAATACAGATCATCTTGATTTATTAAATTTAATTAGTATGCTAAATATAGTAAGATATACTGCTCAAAATCCAACAATTAAAAAAAGCATTTCTGGATGTTTGGTCAATTACTTGCTAATCTGTGAAGTTCAGTAATGTAGCCTCCTGCCATAGTAAATTGAGGTTTCAATGTAAAGTAGATGATGCATTCTTTTGGAAATTCCTTTTACAACACAATTAACCTCTTCACCTTTTAGAAAACACATTGTTAGCATATTGGGAAGCTATTTAATTTGATATGCTGTATATATGGTACAGTCGGTGCCAAAGAAACACTTTAAATTTCCCTAAAATTTATTTTACATTTGTTAAGTAAGCTGAGAGCTACTAATTATGCCATATTTCTGATTTTACACAATCCTTTAATCCACTATGTAGTAATAGTATGGTCCTCACTGGGAAACAACTCCAGATTGTATCTTGGGTGGAATTCCTGTGACAAAGGACACAAGGGGGCTATTTCTCTTGTAGAAAATGTTTCATTCAAGAAGTTATAAAAATGTTTCAGAAACACATATGAATAATGAATAAAGAAAATCATAAGCAGGGAAAACACTGGCACAGCATCCAGCAAATACTGCGAGAAGGGGTTTATTTAAGATTTTAACTATAAACTGTATTATTTTAGAGCTTGTGTTAAAATTGGAAATGCTCTTAGAAGTGATTCACTGCCTCTCTCTAGCCGTGGATCAGTCTGTGCTATGGCAAAGCCACTGAGTAGAAGGCCATGCTGTATGAGAACACCTCATTGTGTAGCTCACAACCTTGGCTATGACATAATCTTTCAAAATCTAGTTAGTTGCATATATGAGTGTGCATGTCAATTTTCCTTGATTATAGGTTGAAGATAGAGACTAAGTATTACTTGTATTGTTATCCTTTCATGATTTATGTAGCACAGGACCCTACATGTGAAACATGCTCAGTTAATGTTTTGAATGAGGATGAGCTAAGAATGGATGTCTAGTCCATAGAGGCTTTTTTTTATTAAACAAAACTATCATACACCAGCATGAGGCACACATCTGAGTAAATGCAATGAATGACCAGCATTAGTTTGTATTTTACTTTACTATTGGTGTTGTTTTATTTCATGGATTCTTGTCTTGTTGCTGATCTTTTTGCTCTTACTGTTATTAAATGCATCTAAACGAGCTGAATTGATTTACAAAACCTTTATTTTATCATGTTTAGGGAGAAACACACTAACTGAGACACTGGCCATAAACATTCATTGTTTCAGCAGCTGTTTGGTTATAAAACTATTGTACTAAAAGCTTACAAATATGTATTGCATATTCATTTAGAGAGAAAGTGATCACTTTATGAGGTTTTATTATTTTTGGACCTGACTTTCAGTAATGATTTACAAGTTTATAAAACAACCACTGTTATGAGTTTGCTCCAGAATCATGGGATATTGTTACAGCGGGTGCAGGGGTGGATGAGAAACAGGGACTGGAGGGAACACGACCTATCATCCTAGGTCTGAGCATCGGGCACTAATCTGTTGTTTTTCCACCACGTGACTTTGGAAAATCATTTATCTTTGTACAGACTTAGTTTTCTAATGTCTAAAATGATGACAAAGCACAGGTTCTCCTTCCATCAAAGAGTAACAATAGGCTCAAAAAAACCACATTATGCTGAAAAGTGCTTTGCAAAATACAAAAAAATCCATATATAAAAATGGGGATTTGTAGTCTCAAGAGTGATGAAGATCCTTGCATCACGTTTGAATACTGTATGATAGATGAACAGATAAGTTGTTAGATATAATAGACAAATATAGTTTCTGTTCATTTCCAGAGTTGGCAAAAACCAGTGCTAAAGTGGTCTACAAAAACAAACAAGAAAGGCATAGCAGTTTTAATGCCTCTACTTAATTGAATACGATATATTTCCAAAGTAGTGTCAAGTAATTCTAAGCTTCTTAAGAGTCAAACTTGCATCAAAAGGTATTTTAGCAATTTTTTTTAAGTTTAAGAGCTCCTACTCAGTAAATAATTCTTCCATTTTGTCAGAATTATTTCTCCAGTTATTTGAATATTAATTCAAAATCGATCAATGACATGATTGTTAGAGCTAAAACTATAAATATCTTAGAAGAAAACACATGGGTAAATTTTCAGTCTTGGATTTATTTTTTAAAAAGATTTATTTATTTATTTGAAAGTCAGAGTTACACAGAGAGAGAATGAGAGGCAGAAAGAGAAAGAGAGAGAGGTCTTCCCTCCGCTGGTTCACTCCTCAACTGGCACAATGGCCGGAGCTGCGGCAATCTGAAGCCAGAAGCCAGGAGCTTCCTCTGGGATTCCCACGCAGATACACGGACCCAACGACTTGGGTCATCTTCCACTGCTTTCCCAGGCCACAGCGGAGAGCTGGATCAGAAGTGGAACAGCCAGGACTTGAACTGGCGCACATTTAGGATGCTGGCACTGCAGGCAGCAGCTTTACCCATCACACCATGGCGCCATTCTTGGATTTATCTGTGGATTCTTAGATATTACAACAAAAGCAAAAGTAAGAAAATGGAGATAAAATAGTTTTCATCAAAATTAAAACTTTTGTTCTCAAAGAAAAATATCAATAAAGTCTAAAGAAAAAATTCTAAAAAATGGAAGAAAATATTTAACTATATATCTGATAGGGGTCTAGCATTTAGAATATTTAAAGGACTCCTATGAGTAAACCAGAAAAAGGTGAACAATATAATGAAAAATGAGCAAAGGACTTGAACACATATTACTCCAAACAAAATACACAAATGGCCAACATGCCCATGCAAATATGTTTACCATCATTGATCATTCAAAAATGCTTAATAATACCACAATGAAATACCATTTCACACTCACAAGTGTCAGTCACCAATATAGCTATAATTACTACCATTATTGAAAAATAACAATTGTTGGGAAGGATGTAGAAACATTATGACCCTCATATGTTGTAGGAATATAGATAGGAGCACCTATGGTAGGAAACAATTCGGCAATTCCCTTATCAAAAGATACATTTGTTATGTGTCATGCTAATTCTAATCTTAGGTATAAACCTCAGAGAATTGAAAATACAGATGGTCCTCAACTTAAGATTTGATTAATGAAGTTTTGACTTTATGGTAGATCAAAGGTGATATGTATTTAATAAAACACTACTTCCAATTATGAATTATGCTCTTTTCCTGGGCTACTGGTATATGGTGGGATGCTGTCTTGCAATACTGAGAAGAGGCAAGGAGCTATACAACCAGAAAGGTAACAACCAATACCATCCAGTGTCCTGTGTGGTTAGGCTATGATGTTCCATAGTTTAGATGTGTTAAACACATATTTACAACACAATCACAATTTTCCAACTATTGTGATCAGAATGTAACTACATTGGAAGTCTAAGAATATTTGCATTTTCACATACATGTTCACAGAAAAACTATTCACAATATATAAAAGAAACAACTTAAAGGTTTGTCAACAGAGAAATGGATAAAGAAACTGGGATGTGTCCATACAAAGGAATATTACTGAGCCATACAAAAGAATGCGATGATACCACATACAATGTGGATGCTCCTAAAAATCATTATGATAAGTGAAGGAATCCAGACTCAAGATGTTAAATATAATATGGCTTCATTTATGTGAAATATCCAGAAGAGTGAAATCCACAGAGATGGTAAGCAGATTAACAATGTCAGCAATTGAGATAGGTAGGAGGAAATGAGGAGTAATTGCCTGATGGGAAAATGGCTGCCTTTTGGGGTGGTGGAAAGGCTTTGGAACTGGATATAGGTGGTAGTTGTGAGGCTTCCTGAAGGTATTGAGTGCTATTGAATGGGCACTGTATAATGTGTGCCACCGAACATGCGGTTTCTTAGAGACCCAGATTGTTTTTCCTCCAGTGTCTCCTCTTGGGGTTGTATCTGATTTTATTACCAGTTTTCATCCAAATCCATTGGGGAATGAGGTGATTTTTTTAACCAGGAATCTCTTGATTCTGACCTTCCTGTTAGAAGACATGGTGAAGAAAGGTCATATATACTCACTATGACGGCAGAGAAAAGAATGGAGGGTGTAGATGGGAAGGTGCATTTAGAAGGCAACACCATGGACCAAATTAACCATTTGAAAGTATACACAGAGAGAAGGAGAGACACAGAGTGAGAGATTGTGCATCCACTGGTTCTCTCCCCAGTACTAGGCTGGCCAGATTGAAGCCAGGAACCAGGAGCTTTGTCTGGGTCTTCCATATTGGTGGTAGGATCCCAAACAATTGGACCATCTTCTGTTGCTTTTTCCAGGCCATTACCATGGAGCTAGATTAAAAGCGGAGTGCCAGCGGGCGGGGAGGATTGGCGCTGTGGCTTAGTGGGCTAACCTCTGCCTGGGGTGCCTGTATTCCATAAAGGCACTGGTTCCTGTCCTGGCTATTCCTCTTCTGATCTAGCTCTCAGCTATGGACTGGAAAAGCAGTGCAAGATGGCCCAAGTGCTTGGCCCCTGTACCTGTGTGGGAGACCTTGAAGAAGCTTCTGACTCCTAGCTTCAGGTCATCTCAGATCCATTCTTTGCAGCCATTTGGAGAGTGAACCAGCAGTTGGAAGACCTTCTGTTTGTTTCTCTCCCTCTTGGTCTGTAACTCTGACTCTCAAATAAATAAATAAAATATTAAAAAAAAGAAAAAGTGGCACAGCAGGGCATGAACTGCTGCCCATATGGGATGCTAGTGTCACAGAGGGCAGCGTTATCTGTCATATCACAGTTCAGGTCCCTCACTTTTTTTTAAGATTTTTTAAAATTTATTTGTTTGAAAGGAAGAATTACAAACAGAGAGAGCGAGAGCGAGAGAGAGAGGTCTTCCATCTGCTGGTTCACTTCCCAAATGGCTGCAAAGGTTGGAGCTGAGTTGATCTGAAGTCAGGAACCAGGAGTTTCTTCTGGGTCTCCCATGTGAGTGGATAGGCCCAAGAACTTGGGCCACTTTCTATAGTTTTCACTGGCCATAGCAGAGAGCTGGATTGGAAGTGGAGCAGCTGGGACTTGAACCGGCGCCCATGTGGGATGCCGGCACTGCAGGTTGTGGTTTTACCTGCTATGCACAACACCAGCCCCCTCAGTATCTTCTTAACCATGTTAAGATGCAGATCTCATCATTGTCTGGTGAGAAGGACATGTTTAACTTGGGAAGTGACTAGTACATTGATTCAGTATAAATATGTGAAACTTTTTTTAAATAGATAATATGATTATCTCTCTCTACATATATATATATATATATATATATATATATATATATATATATATTATGATTTGGGTGATAACCAAGATGGCAGTTGCGTAAGACACTCTGGCAACCACCTATCTGAGACACACGAATTTGAACAGCTATCCATACACCAAGTCATCTTCACAAAAACTGGAAGCTAGGGAAAGACTCTGTGCCTCATTTGGTCTTAGAAATAATATGAAAAGGCACACCGATGAAAGCAGGAAGGAAAGCAATGTCTGCATCAACCCTCTGTCAATTCCAAGGACCTGCAAGGAAAGAGAGCATCTCCCGCTCGGGATAGCCCTAGGCCCATATATGTATTTGGAGCCTCTAAAACCAGACAACGTTTACCACCCTCCCCCAAATGCCACCAGAAAGCAAAACTCCAGTAGGACATAGAGACCATGAGAGGGAGCTTATGCGTGCACCTTGGAGTTCAGAGCCTGGCCTACTTTGCATCTGAAAACCCCAGAGACCTAATGCCAGGCTGATGCGCACAGACTGAGCTTCAAGACTTGTCAGGCATCAGGCAGAAATGTGCACCCTCATGGGAAGGGCTCTGGATGGTGCGTATTATTGCTGTCATCAAACAGACCTGCATGGTACTACCTGGACTTTGTGTGACTTGATGACTATGGGACCCAGTTTGACCAGCCTGGGGTCGATCTAGGCAACAAGAAACCTCCTTTACCAACTTCATTCAACATTGAGTAGACAGTAAGGAACCATGGGACTGAATCATGGGATTAAATACTGAACTGGTGAAGCCCAGTATGGGGAAGATCCTAATGGCTTCCATCTGTAAGCAGTTGGAGGCTCTGGATTTGCCCAAGTATCAGGCAAAGGTCTGCTCTCTGGTGAAAGGAACTTCTTTAGGCATGTGTCACCAGTCTCACATGGGCCTGCAGAGTGCACTGGTAAATTTCACAGGGCCTGATGACTCTGAGACCCAGGTGTGACCCACCTGGTACCTGCTTGCATAGGTTAGGGGTTGTCTCTGTCAGCCTCTGCAACCTTTGGCAGACAGCAAGTAAGCAGACAGAGCCTGTGGATATGTTTCAGTGTAAAACAAAGTTCTGTGGTCTAAATCGAGCAGTCTTATTCCCAACCAGCATTACTAGTGGTTGGTAGGTGTGGCATTGGGTGGTGAACTCCCTTCAGCAGCAGACAGATGGCAGAGTGTCTGAATGATCCTACCCCTTAGCTGGCCTGGTCCTGATGGGATATGGGCTCCAGGTGTGATCTAACATTATGCTGTTGATGGAAATAAGACAAGAACCCTATCACAAGCCAAAGAAGGCGCTTATAGGGAAAACTAACCCTTTTGTAGGCACTTCTCCAGTTCAAAGTGAGCAATTCATGAACTACAGATTTGGAATAAATTTGAGTTTGAGAAGTATGGAAGAGCTGAATCAGTAAAAATTATCAATAGTGCACAGGGACAAAACTTAAGGTGATAGCTAGTGTGGATATAGCAGAAGTATCTGTAAGCTCAGAAAAATTAAACAGACTACTTAGAATTTGCAGAAGAACAGGCACAAATGAAGCTAGATTTGTATAACTAATCTTTCAATGTGCACATGACATTGTATACAAACAATCATCAAGAACTTCCCTTGAATTATGACCTGACAGAAAGAGAAAAATAAGGTATCAGAAACAACCATCGAGGAACTGAAATTTTCAAATGCACAAATGAAGATTTAAAATAAATTTTTAAGGAAAATCATTTTAGGAAATTCACTGAAAATCAAGGTACATGGAGAAATGATGTAATATTCCAACAGAAAGATTTGCAGAGAAATGTTTTGTTCACTTCAACAAAATCAAACAGAAATCCTTCAACTAAAAAGTATACTGTGTGGAAGGAAAAACATGATCAAAGGCATTAAAGCATTGATAGCAGAATGGATTATCCAAGTTATTGGGGTTCTTGAGAAGGACTGGAGAATGCCCAAGGGTTAGAAAGCATGTTCAAAGGAATAATTACAGGAAACTTCTCAAATATATAGAGAGCTACAGCTATCTTGGTATAGGAAGGTCAAGGGTCACCAGTCAGATTCAATCTACTTAAGTCCACCCCAAAGCTCTCCAAAGATAAAGAGGATTCTCAAAGCTGCAAGAGAAAAGGAAGCAAATATCACATAAAGGAGTTCCAATTTGCCTGACGGTAAACTTCTCAGGGGAAACCTCACAGGCCAGGAGGGAAATGAGATGAAATTTTTATAGCACTGAAGGAAAAAAAAATTGCCAATCAAGAATACTGTAGCTAGCAAAGCTATCTATTGGATATGAGGCAGAGATAAAACATTCCCAAGCAAACAAAAGGAGAGAATTTATCACCACCAAACCTGTGCTACAAGAAATACCAAAAGGAATTCTTTAAACTGATAGAGAGATCAACAAGAAGACAATATCAGGAGGTAGGAAAGTTACTGGTAAGAATAACTATACAAAGAAATTCAGAGGGCTCTAATTTTATAAACATGGCATGTAAACCATTTACATCTTTAGTGTGAAGACAAGCAAGTGATTATTACATTAAAATGTTAAAATTCAGGCAATATAGAAGTAAGTAAATTGCAACTTGAAAAATTGAAAATGTGGAGAGGAATGAAGCATAGAGGTCAAGATTTTATTGGTATTTCTTATATATTTGCTTTCTTTTTGCCCATTTCTTTAAAATGATCATTGTTAAGTTGCTATCATTTCAAGCTAGCTGGTTTTTATTATTTCAAGATAGAAGTTTTGGGGCTGGCGCTGTGGTGTAGTAGGTTAATTATCCGCCTGCGGTGCCGACATCCCTATGCATGCCGGTTCAAGTCCCAGCAGCTTGTCCTCTGATCCGGCTCACTGCTATGGCCTGGGAAAACAGTAAAAGATGGCCCAGGCTCTTGGGCCCCTGCACTCATGTGGGAGCTCTGGAAGAAGCTCCTGGCTCCTTGTTTCAGATCAGCCCAGCTCCGACCATTGTGGCCATTTGTGGAGTGAACCAGTGGATGGAAGACCTTTCTCTCTGTGTGTCCCTCTCACTGTCTGTAACTCTACCTCAAATAAATAAATAATTTAAAAAAAAAAGAGAGATAGGGGCAAACTGTTGAAATCGTTACCTAATATATACTAAACTGATCTTCTGTATATAAAGAGAATTGAAAATGAATCATGATGTTATTGGAAGGGGAGAGGGAGCGGGAAAGGGGAGGGTTGTGGGTGGGAGGGAAATTTTGGAAGGGGGAAGCCATTGTAACCCATAAGCTGTACTTTGGAAATTTATATTCATTAAATAAAAGTTTAATTTAAAAAAAAAAGAGAGATAGAAGTTTTTTTGTGTCACAGCTGCCACAGAGCAAAAATCCATAATAGACTTACCAAAGACAATAATCAAGAAACCAAACTGTATCACTACAGAAAATCACTTAACCATGAATCAAGATCGAAAGAGCTGGAGTAGGAACTACAGTAAAAATACAAATCCATTTTAAAAATAATGATTGTAAGACCTTTTCTGTCAATAATTACCTTAAAAGTCAGGGGCTATATTCTCCTATTAAAATCAAAGAGTGACCAAACAGATTAAAAAAATCAACTATATACTGCTTATAAGAAACTCACTCTTCTAAGGACTCACATACTTGAAAATGAAAGACTAGAACAAGATACTCTATTTAGATGGAGCACAAAAGTAGCTATACTTTCATTAGACAAAACAGATTTTAAATCAAAAGCAGTAAAAAGAGACCAAAAAAGTCACTAGATAAAGGATACAATCCAGAAAGGGAAAAGATCATTTGTGAACATGTAAGCATTCAATAGTGGAGCACCCAAATGCATACATCAAATATTAATAGACCTGAATGGAGAGATAGATTCTAACACAGGAATACTAGAGGATTTAACACCTGACCCTGTAAGTAAATCCATGTGTCTAAAGCACACCGATATTTGACACAGGGGATAAGAACATGCATTGGAAAACAGAAAATTTTTAAATAATGGTGCTGGGAAACTGAATATTCACAAGCAGAAGAATGAAACTAGACCCATATTTCCCACAATGTACAGAAATCAACTCAAAATGTATTCAAGATCTTAATTTCAGACATGAAACTTTGAAACTACAAAAGAAAACACAGAGAAAAGACTTCAGGGCATTTGAATGTCAAGGATTTTCTATATCAGAAAGCAAAAGCATAGGAAACAAATGCAAAAATAGACATATGAGATTCTATCAAACTAAAAATGTTCTGCACAGCAAAGGAACCAATTAGCACAATGATACGAACATCTTCAAGTGGAATATTTGCAAGTTACACATCTGACAATAGGTATATATATAAGGAACTCAAATATTCAGAATATATAAGGAAGTCAAACAAAATAACTCAAAGTAAAGACTCCAACAAAAATGGGCAGTAGATTTAAACATATTTCTCAAAGAAAGACATATAAATGATCATCAAGTATAAAATGATCAGTACCACAAATCATCAGGGAAATGCAAGTCAAAGCTACAATGAGATATTATCTCATTTCTATAGGATGGGCCATGATCCAAAATATAAAAGACAGCCAATATCAATGAGAATGTAGAGAAAAGAGAACCTCTGCACACTGTTGGTGGGATTATAAATTAGGACAGCCATTGTGGAAAATAGTATGAAGACTGCTCAGGAACTAAAAATGAAGCTACTCTATGACCCAGGAATTCCACTGCTGGGTGTGTATTGAAAGGAAATTTTTCTGTAAAAGAACATCTAAACTCTCATATTGATTGCAGCACTATTCACAATATCCACAAAATAGAAACACCCTTAACGCCCATCCACTGTTGAATGGATGAAGAAAATTTGGTATCTATACACAATGGACTACCACTCAGCAATAAAAAGGAATGAAATCTTGTCATTAAAAACAACATGGATGGCAGTAGAGGTCATTAAGTTAGGTAAAATAATCCAACCATAGAAAAACAAAAAACAAGTATCTGGTGATCTCATTTAGTGCGAAGTCTATAAAAGAGATCTCACAGCAGTTAAATGTATGCTGGTGTTTACCAGAGGTGGAGGAAGAAGGAGGCAAGGGAAAGACTGGGAGAAGTTCATTGATGGGTGTTAGGTTAAAGGTAGTTAGGAATAAGAAGTTCTGGGGTTCTAGTGAACAGTAGCATAACTACAAATCATGTTTTCGTACTTTATATTTTATATTTAATAAACTAGAAGATAGGCTGTTGGATGTTTCCACTAAAAAGATAAATATATATATATACTCTGATTGGACTTATACAACATATACATGTATTGAAACCTTACATGGTATCCCATAAATTCATACAAGTTTTATGTCTGTGAAATTTTTATAAACAAACAAAATATTAAAATGATTAATTCTGTGTGTGTTTATTTCAACTGAATATAAATGAAATCATTCTATTTAATATTTTATTTTTCTTTCAAAAGTTTGAAATGTGTAGTTTCTTAAGTGATTTCCATTCTTTGTTTCTAATTCTAGTTTTGAATTTTAATTTGGATAATGAAAAATGTTGAACCCAAATTATGATTGCCAAAAACTAAAGAACATTTTTATACATGGTATGAAAGGAAAATCAGTGTTCTTACTGTTTTCTCTGAGATATTTAAGTTATTATTGGGTTATTGCTCTGAACTGTAGGGGAATTCTACTATTCAACAGAGCATTTCCCCTTTCCTTTAAATTCTTACTCTGTTTCCCACGGGGTGATGGCCCTCCAGAAATTTGAAGAAGTTCCAAGAGATGTAACTTGATTATGAGGTACTGCATATTCAAAGAATGAAAGAGGGAAGAGGTTAGGAAAGAAAAAGAAAGAAAGGAATTTTTTTTTCAACAAAAGTAAAGTTCCATTTTTGAAATAATATCTATGTTAAGGGATGTTTTTATCAATACAAACGAAGAAGTTCAGTGAATGTCATATCAATATTTTATATTTATTGGAAGCTCAAAATTTCCCATGTGTAAAGCACAAAATGTTCTTTTAAAACTATGCTGCATCTAGTATCTTCATTGGTTGACAGATACTGGAAAAAATCTTGAATTAGAATACTATTACTATTGCAGTGAGATTAAATTAAGCCTAAACATGTCCATGTGATAATGGAGGATTTAAGGATATGTTTTTGCATTTGTTTTAAAGAAGTAATTATTCATCGCAATATCATGTGACAAATGGTGTGCTACATTAACTCTTCATTTTATTTATATTGACATTCATGTTGAGAATATAGAAAGATTTGTGAAATATCAGCAATTTATGTATTTAACTTCATCTCATCCAATCTCTTAATACACTTATATATGGGGATCATGTCTTTATTTTATTTTATTTTATTTTGATAGGCAGAGTGGATAGTGAGAGAGAGAGAGACAGAGAGAAAGGTCTTCGTTTGCCATTTGTTCACCCTCCAATGGCCGCTGCGGCTGGCGCATCGCGCTGATCCGAAGCCAGGAGCCAGGTGCTTCTCCTGGTCTCCCATGCGGGTGCAGGGCCTAATGACTTGGGCCATCCTCCACTGCCTTCCCAGGCCATAGCAGAGAGCTGGCCTGGAAGAGGGGCAACTGGGATAGATTCCGGCACCCCAACCAGGACTAGAACCCAGTGTGCTGGCGTTGCAAGGCGGAGGATTAGCCTGTTAAGCTACGGCGCCAGCCGGGATCATGTCTTTTCAAATTTAGTTTCTTCAAATAAAAACTATAACAAGAGAAAGTAAAACACACTTCCAATATACCTTTGTGTATTTTTACATTCATCATGTTGGGATATAGCTGAGAGATACTCAACCCAGACTAATTTAAAGTGAATCATAAATCAATAAACGAAGGGATCCTTGAAGTCAAGAGTGATGCTAGGCTTCAAGCTTAATTCTCAGGTGCACTGCTCCAATTCAGTAAGCAAAAAATCAATTATAAAAAAAATACATTGATGTAAATTTTTTTTCTTTACGGTCCATGTGCTAATTGCAGTGGGCCACATTTCTCATTCCTAAATCAATCATCCTAGTTGAGATAGAAAGTCCTTTTATTGGCCAGCTTTGCACAGATCCGACTGGGCAGATTGGAAAGCGAGGCCCTCTCTGGAGGCTCTCTCTGGGGGCAGAAAGTGTCATGGAAAGCTCTGTCCCTGTCTCTGGTGCCAAATCAAAACGAGGACAGGTGTGAGGGTAAGGAAAAGGGGAAGGGACAGGAATAGTGCAGTCTGTTGACAGATGAGGTGGGCTGCAGACTTCCATCTTGACAACTATCAGCCTCTCGAATGAAGGTGTTTTGGGGATTTTTGAAGAGGCTACAGGAAGGCAGAGCTGGTCTGGTGAAACTGTGAAGGAGCCACAGGGTCTGGTGTCGGCCACCGAAGCCTATACATTCTGGCTGTGTTTCTTCCACAAGTGGTGAGGTTAGGCTTTGCCTGAGTGGGTTGCAGGATAATAAACAAGGCACCGCTCGCCTTAGACGTGGGTGAGTGGGAGGCCAGCAGTCCAAGCTGAAGCGTCAAGAAGACGCTTTACTTTTAAGGCCTCAGATTTGGAATTCCCCTGTCCAGACCTGGAGTTCCCCTAAACAACTACATCTCTCCCCATCCCTGACGACACTGGCAACCAGTGTGTTGTTATCTGTTGGAGAAGTGAGTGACTGGAGGGCCACTGCACTACTCTTTTAACTCAATGAGTAAAGCTAAGGGCAGGTGGCTAGGAGACTAGTATCTAGCATTTGCATTCAAGGCACTGTTCAGAGGCTCGGTTACAGGAACAGAATCTAGTTCCCTCTCTCCCAACACAGCTTCCTACTCTTAGAACAAATGGGAATGGATGCAGACATAAGCAAGAGAGGCCCAATATTAGGCTTAGCTTTGAATGACATTGAAAGGTCTCCACTTTAGGATAAAATATGCTCTGAGTATCAAGTCAAAGTCCTTGTGATAGCTTTGATGGGCTTACTGTTGACCTTAGAGAGGAACTAGTATAACTAAGGCCCATACTGAAAAGTGAGTTTCTCATAAGATGTTAAAATAATTTGTCATTTTAAAATAATTATGGATTCACAGGAAAATGGAAAGACAATACAGAGAGGATCTGTTCATCATTGACCCAGTTTTCCCCATATGATATATCTTACATACTTACAGTATAATATACAATCCCGGAATTTGGAATTAGTACAATCCCAGATTATAATGCAAATGTTTTTCCCTTTCTTTTAATAAAATATTTATTTACTTGTTTGAAAGGAGAAGAGAGAAAGAGAGACAGAGACAGAGAGAGAACCTTCCGATCTCTGGTTCACTTCCTAAATGTCCACAATAGTCAGGACTGGGTCAGGCCAAAGCTAGTGGTTAGGAACTCAGGGATCCAAGTACTTGGGCTATCACCTGCTGCCTCCCAGGGTGTACATTAGCAGGAAGCTGGATTGGCAGCAGAAGGGTCAGGACTGCAACCAAGCATTCCAATATGGCATGTGTTTGTCCCCAACACTGGCTTAACACACTGCTCCACAACACTCCCTTCCATATCTTTTCCCATGTCACTTTATCTCATGTGTTGCTTCATGTAATCACTACTGTCATTGAGCTATAGATCTATTTCATCATCACAAGCATCGCCTGCTTCCATTTCTCACTTGTCATTTTCTCCCTTCCAACACCCACAAACCCATTTATGAAATTGTGTCATTCTGAGAATGTCCTACTAATGGTAACAAGTAAGATTTTTAAATTGAATTTTAATTTTGCACTCAGTGTATTGCTCTGAGATTCATGTTTCAACTGTTGAATATATCAAGAACTCATTTAATTTTGTCACTGAATAGTCTTTCATGGTATGCATGTGCAATAATTTGTTTAACATAATTGGTTTGTATGACATCTATATTTTTTGTTTTCATAGAGAGAACCAAATGATTTTCCAGGGTCATACTTCCCAGCAAGGAATTAGAGATCCAGTTTTCTCTACATCCTGGCCAGTATTTTCTGTTGTAACTTTGTAAAGTTCAACCATTTTATAAATGTGCTGTGATTTCTTACTGTGGTTTTAATTTGGATTTTCCTAATGGTGAATGTTTTGGATAACAATTCACATGTTTCCTCCTTTTGTTTGCTACCTGTATTTTCTTTTTGGTGAACTATCTCTTCACTTTTTTCCATTTTCTGATTTAAGTATTACTTTTTGAGATTTGAGGGTTTATTTTATACTCTAGATATCAGTCATTTGTCAGATATCTGGTTTGCAAATATTTACTCCTAGTTTGTATTTTGTCTTTTTATGCTGTTCACAGGTTCTGCTGGATGGCAAACATTTTACATTTTGAAAGTCCAATTTATTGAATTTTGCATAAAAGTAGTTCTTTAAGTTTGAATGAAGTGCAATTTATACATTTTTTAAAATTTTATGGATCATGTTTTTGGTGTTATGCCTCTGATCTGTTCAGTTGGCCATAAATCTCCGGCTAAACTTCATATGTAATTAAAAAATTAACTCAAAATAAATCCTAGATTAAAATATAAAATTATACAACTTTAGAAGATAAGATACAGGTATTTTAAAAACATAAAATGACTTTATTTCCTCTTCAGTTTTTATTTGAGAGTGTGAATATGTAAGAAAACATTCATAATTTATACAAAAATTGCAAATTATGAATTGTTTTGGATTGTTTTTCAGAAGAAATCATTGTCTTTATTTACCTTACTCCTTCCTAACTCTTGCTAAGGAATTCCAGTGGAAGTCAATGCTGTAAAAGCATATTAAAATAGACACATATGTGGTCATAAGCATTTTCATTAAAGCACATATAAAAATCCTATTAATTGTAATGTTTGTTCTCTAAGTGTTAATTGTGACTGTTGAACTAAAGATGTTGACTGAGCTTGAAAATTGCTGGGATATAAAACCACTGAGTTTCAGGGTGGGAAGTGGTCTCTCAGCGAAGTGCTTAGAGGGGCACCAGGTATTTTACAAGAGGAGTACTCGCTATAGACTGAGGCAGGACGCTCTGTGTCATAATATAGTCAGGGCCAAATGCAGAGTGGCTGAAAGGAAATGGTCTTTCCTTCCTCCTTAAGCCGTATTTATAACTTCCTATTCATTTTTGGTTTTGCTACACTGGTGTGGAAATTTTCTTGTGACTGAACAATAAAGTACATAAAAATTTACTTCTCACTGCTGGTAGATAAAGTTGAGGACACCACTTAAAACAATAGATGTAAGCTCGCAGGTTTGAATAAGGCAACTTCTCTTTGCAAGAAAAAGTATAGTGGGTGAGTATTGATCTGGGAATTGCTTCCTGGATTCCCTTTTGACAGAAGATATTCAATTCGTAAGAGCTATAACTTAATATAAGCAAAATCCTACTTTATTTGTTTGTGATTTTTGAAAAAAAAAGTATGGACTTAAGGTGCTCCCAAGTTCACTTTTAAATAAAGTTGATGTGATTTAGCATAAAAGATTTGGTTACTGACAGAAGTTAAGTTAATTGTGCCCACTGGAGACCCCAGTAAAGTTCTCCAGGTTAAAATATTGACAGAAATTCTCAATGAATCATTCAGAAAACTCAGAACAGGCTGAGCATGGATCAGTCATTGCCAAGCTGGTCGTGAAGTGTGTGTGTCTTCTAAAGAACAGAATAGAAGCACTGGGTGGTAGAGTTGGACACGGACAAAGGAGAGGGGTTACTGCTTATTTGTCACTGTCATCCTCTTGGAGATGATTATCTATTAAATGTGCAGATATATTTTCAGTTATTGCGTTTATCTCTTGGGACAATAGTGACAACTATCACCACCCAATTTATTAAATCCCAATAGGAATGTTTCCATCATCTCTTTGCAAAGAATTTGTTAGATGTAACATTTTCCAGAAGGACTGGAAAATTTACTTAAGTGCCAAAAATAAGAGTGAAATTGACTAGAAGCAGAAAGTCCCTGTCCAAGCTAAGGAAATGCAGAAAGTAAACAAATGGTATAAATAGCAAAAGAATGTAAGTCTGTGGTTAGTAGTGACGTCTGGATGTCCAGTTTCAAGTTTGTGCCTTGTTCTCAACCTTAGTTACCATCTGAATGAAATTGTAACAATGTAAATAGCTGACTAGTGGGATTCTTTTTCATTAAATGAACATTTCATAAACATCATTCTGAAATGTTTGGGAGTTGAATCTCAGAATTGATTGTGTCTGTCAACAGCAACTCATTCTAATTGTCCCTTTGAAATTCACCTTAGGGATAATAGTGTATCCTCTTAACCTCAACATCCAAGGAGGCTTTTACCTTGGGTCTTAGGTTGCCCAAGCCCAAATTACATTGGTTGGTGGTGCTAATTATCACGGGAGGAGTCTGGGGACTAGTTAAGCGTTTTGTTCTTGTTTAATTTCATTTTCTTTTGGACCTGAAATCTCTACAATACTTATTCTTAAGTTCATATGTTCAGAACGTAGCAGAAATGAAATATATTCTGGTTGCTTCCTATAACTTCTGTGAGATGAGATTGCCCCAGGTACTTGTTATCTTGAAACGTATAGTATGTGTAAGGATTTAACAAAATTAAAAATTCTTGTTGTCACCATACAATTTAAATGTTAATCCCATAATATTTTGAACATATAATTAACTGTGGAAATACACCAAGACACAGGCATTTTCTTTTTAATACTTTAGGAAACAGGGTGGTAAAACTAAAGGTTTATACTTACGGTTTCATAATAAAGATACTCACTTGAAATTTAGAGCAATTCATATCTTTTGTAACCCCTATTTGAAAATCTATGATGGCTTTGGCTTAATATTAAAATATAACAAAATTTTGTGGTGTGTAACATTTTAAAATTTTTATTTATTTTATTTGAGAGGCAGAGATACAGGGAAGACACAGACACCCCCCGTTGGCTGGTTTACTCTCCAAATGCCCAGGAGCCTGGAACTCAATCCAGCTCTCCACAGCAATGAGACAATTATTTGAGCCATCATTTGTGGCTCCCAGGGTATGCAGTGTCAGGAACTTGGAATTGGGAGCTGAGCCAGACTCTGAACCCCAGCAACTCCAATACAGGATACAGGTATCCCAAGCAGTTTCTCAACTGCTGTGTCAGATTCCCACCTCTATAATTAATATATTTAATTGAATATCCTTATTGTCTAATATGTAATGGGGATTGTTAGTTTATACTTGCTTCTATATAAAGCATTATAATAATATTTAAGAATGAGTGACACAGGTTAAATCTCTCTTTCTCACACTGGGAACAGCATCTGCTGTTTTTGAAACATTTTTCTAGGAAGAAAAATGTCCTGAAAGAGAGTCATTGTAGACTCTGAAATTTTTTGCCTTATTATATTTGTAAAACTCTACATGAGCCCTTTCACCCTTCCTTTCTCCATAAGTATTTTACAACTAATTATTTTAACAAAATCCTTGAATGTTATTGATCTTAAAGGACCTTAGAAAATATTTTTGACTCACTTTGCATTGTACAGATAATGAAGCTGTTGGCTCAAGCTATGCCCTTATTTCCTTATTCAGAAAGGCAAGAAGTTGAGGCCTTGGATCATCTGCTAGTCTAGGAAACCTCTTTATCATGACCATACCATTTATTTTAAAAATCTTGGTGTCTCTGTTTTCTGAAGGCGAACTGACAATTTTCCACAAAAGCTGATGGTAGTAGAAACTTAGACTGACATGTTTCTAAACTGTGTGGAATTATTTTGACAAGATTTGCCAGCAAGTGCTGCTTTGCCCTTCAAAATGTCCATTGGATTTATATTTCTGTCTCTCTGGTGGGTCTATCTATCTATCTATCTATCATCTATCTCAACTTGATCAATTTATCCATTTTTCTATCTATCCATCTATCTAACGTCTATCTCATCTGTATCATTAATCCACCCATCCATTTATATATAATCTATCTAATCTATTCATCATTTATCTATCATCTATCTGTCTTTACACCTACTCATTACATCTGTAATCTGTCCTTATCATCAATAGCATGGCTCGTTAGAAAAAAAAGAGTTTGGAGTCAAAAAGTCAAAGCCAAACTCCATCTTTTATTAAATGTATGATTTTAAAATCTATTAAATTTTGGCATTAGCTTTTATATCTCTAAAATGGGCATTACAATGTGATATGACTGATTGTTATGAACAACCTCATTTTCTCATTAATATAATATAGAGACACTTACTGGGTAGTTATCTAAGGTTTGTTGATTAGATGAATACTTCTACTCTATGTTAAAAGACAATTAACGGGGCCAGCTTTGTGGCATAGCAGGTTAAATTGCTACCCAAGATGTCGACATCCCATATAGGTGCTGGTTCTTGTCTGAGCTGCTCCATTTTAGATCCTTGCCAGGAGACTGCACAGAGAACCTTCACCTTTCTATCACAGGAGGACACAGTGAGAAGCTGGCAATCTGAAATGAAAGGCCAGGTCCTCATCACACATCAGAGCTACTGGAATCTTCATCTTGGATTTCCAGCCTCTAGAACTATGAGAAATATGTGTTTGCTTTTAGAGTCCACCCATAGTTTAGTATTTTCTTAGAGCATTCTGAGCAGATCCCGAATGTCAAGAAATAAAATCTGAAAAGCATAAAGTACAGCTGCTTAAGGGTTAAAATCAGTGAGGACTCACTGGATTTGCATAAAGAAGAGGATTTTGAATTTATCTGTTACTCAGCTCAAAATTTTCCGAAGAAAAAACTTAACCTAAGACGATAGTGGTGTAGAGGGTAAAGATGACGCTTGTGAAACTGGCATCACACGTGGGCGCCAGGTCCAGACCCAGCTGCCCTACTTCAATCCAGCTCCCTGATAATGGCCTAAGGTAAGCAGTAGAAGATGGCCCAAGTGTTTGAGGCCCTGCCACCCATGTGAGAGACCTGGATGAAGCTCCTGGCTCCTTGCAGTTGTGGCCATGAGGGGAGTGAACCAACAGGTGGAAGATCTCTCTCTCTCTCTCTCTCTCTCTTTCTCTCTCTTTCTCTTTTTCTTTCTCTCTCTCTAGTTCTGATTGTCCAATAAATAAATATATAAATATCTGAAAAAGTAATTATATAGATTGAAAAAGTGATGATGGTGGTTTCATACATAGTTAATGTTCTGAGCCTGGCACATAGATCTCCATACTTCTCTCTACACCTTTGTGCAGTAGTTCATCACCTTTCTTGGCAAAAGAGTGTGATTTGTGGTGGGTCTAGACACACTGGTGTATTTCAACAAATTCATCAAGACCATAAGAATGTTCAGGTGCATTTTGAAAAGGTGTAGTTAATTATACAAACATATTAGGATATGTATATTTCTTTAAATGATTATTCAGTTGCTAGGGTGTTACAAGTTAGAAGTGATTGTCAAGTATGAACTTTAATTTACAACAGAATTTAGCATTTGACAGGACATCATCACAGCCATTTTCCTGTATTAGAGCAAAGCTACAATTTTTTGTAATTGATGAAACATAATTTTCCATTATGCTCTTTTTATTATCATAATTTTACTGATATTCTAATTATATGCATTGATTTAGAGGAAAAGCAAGGCATATTTTCAGTCCAATTTTTACCCATTATTTTATGGCATTCAGAGGTACATTAACTTTCCCTTGACTTCATCTCATTCTCTTTTTATTTCCAACACTTATTTTTAACCTGTCAGGATTTAGGTGATTTTATAAACAGCCTTAAATCATTTTTAAAATAGGTGCTTGAGTAAATCCTATTTATTATTCAAAAAATACATCACTGGGAAAGTGATTTGATGTACAATTTTTGCTCTTCATACAACTGTTCAAGAAGCTGGACTGCAACTTTTAGATGATTCTAACAACTGGACAATCTTTAGACTGAAAGATAGTGGAATTTGTGGCTGGATGTATGAAAATGATCCTAGTAATCATAATAGTAGACTAAGAAGTGGGGAAAATTAGGGACTGGCAGAGGGGATAACAAAGTGAGAGGAAGGGGAAGACTTCATGTGGGCTGGCCCGGCGCAAAATGACAACGACAAAAACAATATCCATGTAGGCCGATTTTACTCAGGAGGAAAAAGAGTCTTAGAGAAATTAAGTGACTTGCCTCATGTTGAACATGCAAGTTACAAAAATAAAACCGTTTTAAGCCTGCTACAGAAACTTTTCAAAATTAAAAACGACATGAACCCAAATTTTATTTTATGCATTTCCTTTGGTGTGACTCATTAATCTCACAGTAACTTTGGATCCAACTGGGGTTTCTCATATAATCCATGCTACTACATCCTGAGAGAATTTAACTCTGTCCTGAAATGACATCTGAAGCCAATATTTATAACTCAGTCCTATGTCCTTGCCAAGTTTCCTGCGCTAATGATCTTAAGCTTCAATAACAGCTGTCATGTAGATGAATTGCAAGGTACTTTGGGAGCTATATGAACGTATCACACAGCTTATATCACACATATATTTTCTCCATCACCTCTGGATTAAAATGTCACCTATTTTAAGAATTCTTATTAAAGTACAAAGAAAAACGTGACTACATATACCATAGCCAATTGAAAATTCAGAGTAAAAATTAAGGTTGACAGAATGTCATTATCACACAAATTAGTTTGGACATGGAAATTAATCTTTGGAATTTATAAAATGAAAAAATTATCATTTCTTTGTATTTTCACTCATTTGCTTTTAAAAAGAAAATATGGGAAGAAAAGTAGTCATCAGCATTTTATGGTTAATTAATTCGGGGGTTATTCAAGGGCATAAAATGGCTTGATATAATTGAGAAATAGCTAATTTAAATCTTGCCTTTACTATGGAATACTAAGTAAATTATTTTCATGCAGTATTGATTTCTATTCCGTGTATAAAATAGAGCCGATATGTTTTAATCTGTTATTTAAGAATTTTTTTTAAAAAACACTGAATTTTGATGCATTCTCTTTCTATAGGAATTAATATTAAGGACACCCACTAGGTCAGTGTTTTCCAATGTGTTTGATCATAAAATCTTGTTAAGAATCCAGATATTTGGTTACCTTACTGTAAGGCAATATTTAGACTGTGCAAGAGAGGGGCCTGAGAACATGGGACATTTTAACAGCTTCAGTAATTCTTATTATCATAAAGTGTGAGGAGGGGCAGACACTTGGTGTAGCAGATAAGACACAATCTGGGACGCCTGCACTCCATGTTGGAGTGCCTGGATTCGAGCTCTGGCTCCACTCTTGATTCCATCTTCCTGTTAATACAGATGCTCGGAGGCATTGGTGAGGTGGAGTGGGTCCTGGGCTCCTAGCTTCTGCCTGGTCCAGCTCCAGCTGCCGCAGGCATTTGGGAAGTGAAGTTGCAGATGGATAACTGTTCTCTCTGCCTCTCTCTTTCTCTCCCTCACCTCCCACTCCTCCAAAATAAAGAAAAGTGTAAATATAGGAAATAATAAATATATGCATTATGCTTTCTTGCACTGGGCCTGTTTGGCTCATCATTGAAACCCTTGTGCTACAGGATACAGCCATGGTAAACACTCAAGTTTTTATCATGCACAAAGATGAATTTCCATTATGACTCTACTTACTAATTTAATATTCATTCCTTCACTGGCAATGTTGATATTAGGCAACTGAACGTGGCAGTACAGAGTACAAGACACTCGGAAGTCAAACACTTTTGACAAGAAATATAGTTCATATTTTAAAGCTATGAATGCACTAATAAAAGAAAATCCATCCATCATTTAAAAAACAACCATCAAGTAAATAATTCAATTAATCGTCCACATTTCTGACATAGAAAGATGCACACCTCAGAAGCCATCCTGCTGAGGAGCAGGTTTACCAGGCTCAGTTTCAGCACTCTCTTGCCAATATAGACCAGCAATATTTCAGTAGTCTCATTCAACTTGGAGAATGGAGCAGCACTCCCTGAAGACAGGCAGCTGTGAGAGTGCTTGGTGAGAGGAGGTAGACTTCTCTGGCCGAAGAAGTTTACTATGCAGAACACTGATTGTCATCTAGTAGCACACTAGTTACCAGGAGCATGGCTTGAGATACAAGGCTTCCAGAAACATGAACTCTTCTTCCTGTCCTCATTTCTTACAGTCTCTGGCTCAGGTGTTTGAACTGAGTGCTGTGTGTAACCCTCTGCCCAACGTGTGGTGGTTTGCATTCCCATGCCTTTATTCTAGAACTTCTGTGATGGTAAGGCTTTTCTTGCTTCACCATTTTTCTGTCCCTTCTTCCTCACTTTTCCCGCTGGTTAATCCTGTATGCTAAAACGTCTGCATTACCCCCTTGTTCATTGATTCTCCCTTCATATCCTTCCAATAAGTTGCTTTTCACACCTGGGCCTTCAAAAACTCCCGGGCACCACTCAACTATCATGTTTACCTAGATACACGAATATCTGCAGAGTGCTGTTTTCCCCTAAATGTTAGTAAATAGTTTGAACAAACAAAACTGTCAAAGACTAAAAGCCATTCATGTAGTGGCAAATGTTCTGTGTGCCATGCAATAAAATACCCATGTTTGCTCCTGAAAGTTTTATTTATAATGTACATTTTTGATTGAGAAATTTGATTAACATGGGAATGCTACATAGGTTTGGTAAAAAAAAATTCTAAATTATTTTTGTTAATTTTTAGGGATTTCCTGTTTTTAATGTTTACAAATTTGCAATAAGGATTCATTTTGGGAATCACATTTTAGCATTTAGAATCAAGTTGTTGCTAATTTGGAAGGATAATGTATATAATTTTTTAAAAGATCTGTTTATTTATTTGAAAGGAAGAATTGCAGAGAGGCAGAAAGAAAAAGAGAGAAAGAGAGAGAGAGAGGTCTTACATCTGCTGATTCACTCCCCAGATGGCTGCAACGGCTGGAGTTCAGCTAATCCGAAGCTAGGAGCCAGGAGCTTCTTCTGGGTCTCCCACGCAGGTGTATGGGCCCAGACTTGAACCGTCATCTACTGCTTTCCTAGGTCATAGCTGGATCAGAAGTGCAGCAGCCAGGACTCGAACTGGTGTGCATATGGGATGCTGACACTGCAGGTGGCGGCTTTACCCGCTATGCCACAGCGCTGCCCCTATATATACATTTTAATGATGTGAGATAGCAAAATTGTTCTAATTTGGTGTCATTTGCTAGATCACAATTATTTTTTTGAATTTCAAGCTGTTTTCATATGTTGTATGTGAGTGTACCATTGTACAGAAATGCTTTGCAATTCTACCATTATATATTCACTATGCAATTGAATTTCACTTATATTTTTAACCAAAATCTTCTATTGAAAAACACAATTTTAGGTTTAATGGACCGTTTTCCTCATTTAGTTGTAAATATTCTGAAGGCATTTACTGGGAATTCATTTAGCTTTTCATATCCAGCATGCAGTCAGCCACACAGTAGGTATGTAGATCATGATAGCAGGATGTGTGTAGGACTGGATACACGGGTAAGCTGACAGAGGGCAGAGAGGAAAGAATTTTGATGAACAAAGTGGAATTCAAGCTAAAGCACACGGTGTGCACTCTAGACCTGAAAGAGTTGGGGAACAGTGTGGACATAGTCTTGAGCAACTCAGGCGGGGTTACCATTAAGGATGCAACAGGAGGACACGCATCCTGACAACAGGAAAACTAGTGCTCCAAAGTCAGGGGTTGCTGGTTTTCAGATACCAGAATTCAAGACAAGAGGGCATGGTTCTCAGATCATATTTCCTCAGTCAGTTCTCAGTTGGGGTGTGTGGGTGTGTGGATGTGTACTTGTGTGTGTATGTGTGTGTTACAATTGTTTCTCGTGCTGTACTAAACTCCAACATGGTGAGGCTTCATGTAGCCTGGAAGATGCTAAACAGGCCACCCTGATTTGTTGTAGTGCAACAGATCTTTGTCTTTTTTGTTCTATTCAGTGGACAAGCGATTGGTATAAATTGTTTCCCATTTGAGAAACTTAGATGAAGGCTAAGTGTATAATCTTAAAACAAATTAAGTTACAAATTTATCAGGCATAGCCTTGATTTGGTGTTCTGAAGAATGAAGAAGAGTGAGCTGGGTCAGAGGGTTAAGTTCTTCTCACATAGGCTGTGAGTGATATCACAGCTTGTGTCCTCTTGATTTGTAATGGAAATTATACCCAGTAAGGGGCATCTTACCTTCTAAGCCATGACATCTTTGAAATTATACATTCTAAGCAGGCTGGATAATATTTTAAACAAAACACCATTGAAAATTCAGTTCATCAGAGTCACTGCACACACTCAATTGCTGATTTTTATATTGCAGTATTTTTGGCTCTAAAATCATGATGAAATAACACCAAAAGCAAATGGGCCATATTATGCACAAATTGTTTGCTAAATCTAAATTGCTAAATTGAGGCTTTTTCCAGCTGTGTCAGAACAAAAATATATTCAGCTACAAATATATAGAATCAGGGTATATTGAAGGCAGGAAAATATGCCGGGGTTCTATTATGAAACTGGGCAAAAAAGGTGGCCTTCCTTTATAGTCTAGTTTTTAAACAGAAAATACATATTTCTGAACAAATCTTTTCTACATTAATATTTCCTAGAATATATATTCCATTTGGTCTATAAACTCCTGAAATCGAATTATGAAAGAATAAATTTGCTCATCTCCTAAAGGAGGAATGGATGGCTTGATTGTAAGATTAAAATATAATGTCTACATCACAGGGTACCAGAGGCGCTGTGGGATTCACGGTAACTCAACATTTTGAAATTATCATCGAGATCCTAAGGTTCACAGAAAGGTCACTCTTGGTGATCTTATTTTAGAATTATGGTGCTTTAAAAAGCTAAGGAGAAGTTAAAAAATTCAATCCTATTTTTGTAACTCAAATTAGAAGGCAGGTAGTGCTTTGGGGTTTCTGGCTTCCTGTGAAAGGGCCTGTGGTCTCTCAGCTCTAATCAATTTATTATGTGTAAGAATAGGGGCCCATTTACAAAGATTGTTTGTTCCAACACAGAGGAAGAGAGAAAGAAGAGAGAGAGAATAGCTTCTGTCTGCTCTTTCACTCCCCAGAAGGCCACAATGACTAGAGCTGGGCCTGAGCCAGGAGTCAGGAGCTCCATTCGGGTCTCCCACATGGCTGTGCGGCAGGGACCCAAGCACTAAGGGCCATCAGCCACTGCTTTTCCAGGAGCAATAGCAGGGAGCTAGGTCCAAAGTGGTGCAGCCAGGAATCCAACAGGTGTTTAAATGGGATGCTGGCATTGTAGGCAGCTGCCTGACCTGCTGCGACACAACGCTAGCCCTTGGGGTCCATTGCTTTAATATATTTTCTATTTCAAAGAGAAATCCCAAATCCAGATAGGAAGTGAATTTTTCTTATTTTAAAATGACGGTGTGCATCAATCTTCATCTATGTCATGCATTTGGCCTTTTAGTGACCTTTTTGCCAGTTTTGTTCCAAATGGCTCTATTTAGCCACTTCACACTGAGAACTATCATCTGTCCATGAAACGTTTGCCCATTTCCTTGAAACACACCCGGACTCCCTTTGGCTCCTTCTATCTCAATGTCTTTGAAAGTCCAGGAGTCTTCATTCTTTAAAGAATCTTTCTACCCACTGAGGCTGATAGCATTCTTTGCCTCTGTGTCCCTTCGCAGTGATTCTGTGCCCCACCTACGTGGTAAGATTTATATACCACTGCCAGCTCTGTGCTACAGAATCCTTTTGAGCTGTTCATGAATTTATGCTTCATAAAATCAGGATAAAATTCACCTAACATGGAATTCAGTGTTTCACCAATTAAAAATATGAATCAATTGTTTCCAGTATGTTCACCACTTTCAAATTCCAGAAAATTTTCCTCATCCCAAAGGAAGGCCTGTATTCTTCAAGCAGTCACTTTCTGCTCCCCCATAGACCAGATCCTGACCACCACTAGCTTGCTTTCTATTTCTATGGCTCTGTCTAATCCGGGTATTTCACATGAATGGAATCATAAAATGCGTCATCTCTTTTGCCTTCCTTTTTGTATTTAGTATAATGCTTTTGAGATTTATCTACTTTGTAGCATATATCATTGCTTCATTTCTTTTTTGGATGCTTACTATTCCATTGTATGGATATACCACTTTTTAAAAATCTGCTTGTCAGCTGATAGACATAAAGGTTGTTTCCATCTTTTGGTTATTTTGAATACTTCTGCTTTGCACTTTCATGCACATGTTTTTGCTTAAACATCTGGTTTTTTTTTTTTTGTTTGTTTGTTTGTTTTTTTTTTAGACTTATTTATTTGAATGATAATGCTGCAGAGAGAGGTAGAAAGAGAGAGCGAGGTCTTCCATCTGCTGGTTCACTCCCCAGGTGGTCGCAGCAGCAGGAGCTGCGCCCATCTGAAGCCAGGAGCCAGGAGCTTCTTCTGGGTCTCCCACGTGGGTGCAGGGGCCCAAACACTTGGGCCATCTTATATTGCTTTCCCAGGCCACAGCAGAGAGCTGGATTGGAAGAGGAGCAGTCAGGTCTGGAACCAGCACCCATATGAGGTGCTGGTGCTTCAGGCCAGGGCTTTAACCCACTGTGCCACAGCGCTGGTCCCTAAACATCTGTTTTGAATTCTTTGGGAGTATATAGCTAGGAGTGGATTGCTGGGTTACATGGTAATTATATGAAAAGCTTTAAAAAAAATTTTGACAGTGGCTGCACTATTTTACATTCTTAGTAGCAATGTCTGAGAGTTCCTATTTCTCCACATGCTCATCAATACTTGTTATTTTGGTTTTTTTTTTAAATTATTATAACTGTCTTAATTCGTGTGAAGAGATATCACTGTAGTTTCAATTTGTGTTTCCCTAATGGCTAACGATGTTGAGCACATTCTCATGTACTTATTGGAAATATATACATTTGTTTTGAAGAAATGTCCATTCAAGATTTTTTTTTTTTAATTAGGCTGTTTGTCTTTTGGCTGTTGAGTTGCAAGTGTTTCTTATATATTCTAGATTGGCTCATCAGAAATATGATTTAAAAATAGTTTATTCCGTTATATGAATTGCCTTTTTACTTCTTTGGTAAGTTTTTTTCCACACAATAGTTTTTAATTTTGACAAGATCCAATTAGTCTTTCTTCCTTTTGGTTACTTGAGCTCTGTGAAATATATGAAATCACTGCCAAAAACAAGGTTATAAAGATTGAACCTTATTCTTTCATCTAAGAATTTTACAGCTTTAGCTTTAACATATAGGTCTTTGATTTATTTTGAGTTAATTTTTGTATGTAGTGTGGAGCAAGCATCCAACTTTATTCTTTTGCATATGGATATCCAGTTGTCTCAGCACAATTTTTTTTTTTGAAGCAATTCTTCTTTCATTATAGAGTGGCATTGACACCATTGTTGAAAACAAAAGTACCAAAAAAAAAAGTACCATAAATATATGGGTTTATTTCTGGACTCTTAATTCTATTCAATTGACCTAAGTTACTGTGTAGGGGAGAAAAATGCATTATCTTTTTCTCAGGTTTGGCAAGGTCCATGGCTGAGATTTCTAACAAAAGACAGATTAACAATAGCAGACATAGACGTTTATTTAATTAAAGCTTTCTGTGATACAGGAGCCTTTAGAAATGAAGACCCAAGAAGAGACGAAAGCTATTTTTTATGGAAAATCATGCAGTAAGATGCAGGCCAGAGGGTTTATCTAATGGTAAAAAACTGGAAGGCACTTAGCAAGGCCTGTTTGTTCAGATTCTTCTTGGTATTTCTGTGTGATTTTTCTTTTGCTCTGGTGTATGATAGAACGCCTTTCATGTGAGGATCTTCAGGGACACAGGAGGTAGAAGATCAGAGAGTGATCTTAGGATTTTATGGCATGCTTCAGAGGAGAAATGCATAGGAAATTTTAGTTTCTATGGCTCACCTCATGAGGTGAGCAGGAAATGCTCTGAATGAATCTCCTTCTGTGGTTTCCTCATTTTCCTTCAGTTAAAATATCCAGTATGCCAAGGTGGCATATTCTGGAATAGCATTTCCTGAGCTCCATCGTTTTTATGTTGGTACCATGCTTTTTTCCCCCCTGTATCTTTGTAGTATTAAAATTCTGAAGCATGCAAGTTCTGAACTTATTATTTGAAAAGAGTGTTTGGTTTTTGGAATATCTTAAAATTCCATCTCTAAGTAAAAAATACATATATTTTTTACTTTATTTGAACGGTGGAGAGAGAGATAGAGGGGAGGAGACAGAGAGAGAGAGAGAGAGTCTTTATCATCTGGTTTACTTCTCAAATGCCCATGAGAGTTGTGACTGAGCCAGTCCAAAGCCAGGAGACAGGAACTCCTGAGTCTTTTACTTTTGTGTCTGGGATCCATGTGAGGGCCATGCTTCCCAGAATCAGGAGTATAGCCAGGACTAGAACCCAGATATCTAGGTATTTGATGTGAGTGTTCCAAGTGGTGTCTAAACCATTGTAAAAAGCGTCCATGCTATATGGAATTTTTAATTAGTATTTCCATTTTGTTAAAAAAAAAGAGTTGGATTTTAATGGTTATTACACTGAATCTATGGATGTCTTTGGTAAATATTGCAATATTAGTGTTACTAAATATTCCAACAGATGAATATAGAATATCTTTTTACCTATTTAGGTCATCTTTAATATCTTTCAACCAGTCTTAGATAGCTTTGGTTAAAATTATTCATAACTATTTTATTTATTTATTTATTTATTTAATTAATTTTATTTATTTATTATTTCTGATGCTATCATATATTGAATTACTTTCTTAATTTCTCTTTTAGATTGTCTACTGCTGCAGTATAGAAATACAGTTGACTTTTATATGTTTATCTTGTGTCTGATAAAATTGCTGAATTTGTTTATTTACTTAGTTCACTTTGTGTATGGATACATTAATATTTTCCATATATATATATATATATGGTAATAATCAAATTGTCATTTGTGAATAGACATATATATATATATATATATATATATATATATATAGTAAAGAAATTAGCTTTGTGAAAAGGAAATCTGACCATTCCATTGCTCTTGGCTTTTGGGAAATAATATATGACAATACATGATAGGAGTGTCTTTGTACCAGCAAAGGTCTGGCCACACCAGATCTTCGAGTGGGGATGGCTATATCAGATAGTATTAGATTAGGGGATGGCTATGCCACAAAAGCTCATTATGTGTTTGAGGGAGACCAAATGGTAGAGTTAACATGTGAAAGTCAACCTTGAGAGTAAGTACAACCATGTGGGCAATCAATGAATCAAATTATCATGGCTGTTATGAAGCTGTAGTAAGAGTTCTGGCCACTAAAGCTTGACAATATTTTATGTGTATTGTCACACATCAGTGTTGGAGGATGTTGTGCTCTGACTCCATGGGAGAGGACAGTGGAAATTTGAAGTTCAGAAATCTCCATGGGATAAACCCTATGGGCTATTCCCTTGGCTAATTTTACCTCATTTTCCTTTAGTGACCAATAACCATTAGTAGCTTTCAGTGAGTTCTGTCAGTTCTTTTACTTGGTTGTAGAAACTCTGAATAATTTCGAGAATACTCCAAGTTTTCAGAAGTTGTACTTGGAATCTTAGAGATTGTACTATCCACCTTTACAGTTTGGCTACCAGGGGGTAGACAAATTAACTTCTTGCTTTTCATTTTGGTGCTTTTAAAATACTATTACATATATATATTATATATATATATATTACATATATATATATTATATATATATATATTTTTTGCCCAGATGCTCTTGCTAGAGTTTTCAGTGTAATGTTGAAAAGAAGTGGTAAAGTGGGTATCCTTGTGTGATTCCTAATGTAAATGGCAAACTTTCAGTTTTTCATCTGGCTGTAGCTGGCTCTAGCGGCCATTTGGGGGGTGAACCAATGGAAGGAAGACCTTTCTCTCTCTCTCGCTGTCTAACTCTATCTGTCAAATAAATAAATTAAAAAAAAAGTTGTCTTCTAATTCTGGTTGGGTGTTTTGTTGCATTGATTGCCACTACATATATTTTTTTTTCCCTTCATTCTATTAGTTCAGCATGTTGCATTTTTTTGATTAGAGTTTGCTGAATCATCCTTGCAATCCTTACACAATTATGATGTATAATCTTTTGAATTAGTTACTTGGTCCAGTTTGCTACTGTTTCATTGAGGGTTTTCACATCCATATTTACATGGGTATCAGTCTATGTTTTTCTACTTTTTTTCTGACACTTAGGGTAATTCTGAAAGCTCATAACAGATTTACAAGTGTTCCTTCCTTTTCTGTTTTTGGAAGAGTTTGTTAAGGAATTGTGTTAATTCTTTAAATGTTTGGTAAAATTCACTATCAAATTCATATTCACGTGGTCTTAGGATTTCTTTGTTGAAAAGTTTTTTTTTTTTTTTTTGACAGGCAGAGTTAGACAGTGAGAAAGAGAGAAACAGAGAGAAAGGTCTTCCTTTCTGTTGGTTCACCCCCTAAATGGCCACTGTGCCCTGTGCGCTGCACCAATCCGAAGCCAGGAGCCAGGTGCTTCCTCCTTTCCTGGGCCACAGCAGAGAGCTGGACTGGAAGAGGAGCAACTGGGATAGAATCTGATGCCCCAACCGGGACTAGAACCCAGAGTGCCAGCGCCGCAGGCAGAGGATTAGCCGAGTGAGCCATGTGCCGTCCTCTCTGTCCACTTTTCAAAGTATTAAAAAACAAAGTAAATACAAATATATATTGTGGGTGAATTTTGATTTATGTGGATTGTCATTAGTAGAAAATAATCCATGTTCATATTTCTTAGAAAGTTGAGAAGTTAGCAAGATAGTATTTACTATTTTATGCCTACTAATGCCTTCATGAATGTCCTTTCCATTAATTCTAAATAATGCAAAGGTAAAGACTATATGAGGGGTCAGTGCTGTGGAGTAGCAGGTAAAGATGCCACCTGCAGTGCCCGCATCCCAAATGGGCACTGATTCGAGTCCTGGCTGTTCCACTTCTGATCCAGCTCTCTGCTGTGGCCTGGGAAAGCAGTAGAAGAAGGCCCAAGTCCTTGGGCACCTGCACCTGTGTGAGAAATATGGAAGAAGCAAGCTCCTGGCTCCTGGCTCCTGGCTTCAGATCAGTGCAGATCTTGTGGCTGCAGCAATCTGGGGAGTGAATCAGCAGACGGAAGTCCTCTCTCTCTCTCCCTCTCTCTCTTGCCTTTCAAATAAATAAATTAATTTTTAAAAAGAGTACAGTGCTACTTTTAGTGCCTGGCTACTCTGCTTCTGATCCAGATCCTTGCTAACTTGCCTGAGAAATCAATAAGTACCTTTGCCACTGTCACCCACAGGGGAGACACCGATGGAGTTCCAGGTTCCTGGATTTGTCCTTGATCAGCCCCAGCTATTGTGGTCATTTGGGAAATGAACAAGTGGATGAAGAAAGATCTCTCTCTCTCTCTCTCTGTCTCTCTCTCTCTTTCTGTCTCTCTAGTTCTCTTTGTCCCTTTCTCTTTCAAATAAATAAATAAACCTTTTTTTTTCAGATGCCTTATGCATCTGTTTTTTGTTTGTTTGTTTGGCAGGCAGAGTGGACAGTGAGAGAGAGAGAGACAGAGAGAAAGGTCTTCCTTTGCCATTGGTTCACCCTCCAATGGCCGCCGCGGCCTGTGCGCTGTGGCCAGCACATCGCTCTGATCCGAAGCCAGGAGCCAGGTGCTTCTCCTGGTCTCCCATGGGGTGCAGGGCCCAAGCACTTGGGCCATCCTCCACTGCACTCCCGGGCCATAGCAGAGAGCTGGCCTGGAAGAGGGGCAACCGGGACAGAATCTGGTGCCCCGACCGGGACTAGAACCCGGTGTGCCGGCGCCTCAAGGTGGAGGATTAGCCTATTGAGGCGCGGCGCAGGCTCTGCTACAGTTCTAAAAGATAATTATATGATTTCAACATTTTGAAATTTATAAAGATCTGTTTGATGACCTAAGATATGTTCTGTCTTAGAGTATGTTCCATAAGCACTTTAGAAAAATGTGTATTCTACTTTTCTTAGGAGGAGTGTTTTATGTGTGCTTTTTGACCGCTCTGTTTCCTTGCTAATTTTCTGTCCAGTCGTTGTAAACATTATAAATCTCTCAAATCATTTTTATGAAACTATATCTCATTTCATTTTTGTTAATTTTGCTTCAGATATTTTGAGACTCTCTTGTTATGTATATATGTGTGTTTATAATGGTTATATATATATATGTATATATATATTGCTAGATGACTGAGAATTTTATAAATTTGTAACATACCATATATAGTCTTTTTCTTTTGGAATGACTTTTAAAAAAATCAATTTTATTTGATAGCAATAAAGCCAGCCAGCGCTTGCTGTCTCTCTCCCTCTCTCTCTCAAACCTGTTTTATTTTTTTAATTTTATTTTTAACTATTGTTAATATAAAGAAAGCCAGCTCTCTTTTGGGTTCAATTTGGAAAGATTATCATTTTCTGTGTTTTTACTTTCAGTCTATTTTTTTAATTTAAAGTTAGTATCTTATAAACAGAAAATAGTAGGGTCATTTTTTTTTTTAATCTATTCGACCAATCTCTGCCTTTCTCTTTCTCTCTTTTTTTTATTTCCTGACTTTATTTGGACAGTTTAATGTCATAATATATGAATTATGACTTCCTTTGTATTTAGTTGATGTTTCTTGTTTGCATTGTTTTATTTGTTACATTTTTTAATTGCATATTTTAAAAGATTTCTTTTAGTGGTTATCCTGGCATTACAGGTGATATCACAATTTATATCAATCTACTTTTTTTAAAAGATTTTATTTATTTATCTGAGAGGTAGAGTTACAGACAGACAGAGGGAGAGACAGAGAAAAAGATCTTCCTTTTGCTGGTTCACTCCCCAAATGGCTGCATTGGTGGGAACTGAGCAGATCTGAAGCCAGGAGCCAGGAACTTCTTCCAGATCTCCCATGCAGGTGCAGGGGCCCTAGCACTTGGGATATCTTCTACTGCTTTCCCAGACCATAACATAGCTGGATCAGAAGAGGAGCAGCTGGGACATGAACCATCCCCCATATGGGATTCCAGAGCCAAGGCAGGGGCTTAGCCCAGTAAACTAGACTCTCCTAACTTCCTTGAGTCCTTCCAATTCTGGCTGAAGGACCCCATTAGCATTTTGTGTAGGACTACTCTACTAGAGAGGAACACATCAGTATTGTCTTAATTTTTCCTTCCTTTGTGAATGGTAGTTGTGTCAGAGAATTTTTGATGGATACTTCTGTTCTTTAATTATGTCAGCCTACTGCCTTTCGATTCCAAGTATCTAATCAAAATTGATTAATTTTGCTGAAACTCCGTTAGATGAGGAAATTCACTTCTCACTTGCTATTCTTAAATTCTCCCTTTGTCTTTGCACTTCAGGAACTGAATTTTGTTGTATCTTAAGTCTCTGAGTTTAGTGTACTTGGAGTTTGCTGAGTATCTTGAATGTACAGATAATGTATTTCAATAAATTTTGGAATGTGTTGGCCATGATTTTTGCTAATATTCATTCTTCTGTTTGCTCTCAGCCTTCACCTTCTAGCACTTCTTTAGGTGACTATTGGTATGATTGATGATATGCCAAAGGTTTCCTAGGCCCTGTTCATTTTCCATCATTCTTTTTTTCTGTTTCTTACACCAGACCATCTCAAATGATCAATATTCAAATTCATTGATGCTTTCTGCTACTACTTATGACAGCTGTTTGAGTGAGATTTTATTTCAGTCACTATACTTTTCCCCTCAAGAATTTCCATGTAGCTCTATTTCAAGATATCTATTAACTGCTGTTGCTACTATTACATTCTATTGGTTTCCTTTAGTTCTTTCCTATGATTTCCTTTAGCTCATTTCTCATATTTAAAACAGTTGTGTTAGAGTATGTGTCAGGTAAATTCAACTTTACAACTTTCTGATAGTTATTTATTAATTTTATTAATTTTCTTTCCATGAGACTCAAATTCCTTCTTTATTTGTTTGACTCAATGTTTTTTATTGAAGTGTGGATACTTTGAATGTTAAAATGTGTTGTCCAGGCCAGTGCCGCAGCTCACTTGGCTAATCCTCCACCTGCGGCGCTGGCACCCCGGGTTCTAGTCCCGGTTGGGGCCCCGGATTCTGTCCTGGTTGCTCGTCTTCCAGTAGAGCTCTCTGCTGTGGTCCGGGAAGGCAGTGGAGGATGGCCCAAGTGCTTAGGTTCCTGCACCCACATGGGAGACCAGGAGGAAGCACCTGGCTCCTGGCTTCGGATCGGCGCAGCGTGCCAGCCTTGGCGGCCATTTGGGGGGTGAACCAATTGAAGGAAGACCTTTCTCTCTGTCATTCTCTCTCTGTCTAACTCTGCCTGTCAAAAAAAAATGAATAAAAATAAAAATTAATAAAAATGGTCGATGCCTTGGCTCACTTGGCTAATCCTCCGCCTGCGGCACCAGCACCCCGGGTTCTAGTCCCAGTCGGGGCTCCGGATTCTGTCCCGGTTGCCCCTCTTCCAGGCCAGCTCTCTGCTGTGGCCCGGGAAGGCAGTAGAGGATGGCCCAAGTGCTTGGGCCCTGCACCCGCATGGGAGACCAGGAGGAAGCACCTGGCTCCTGGCTTCAGATTGGCGCAGCGCGCCGGCCGTGGCAGCCATTTGGGGGCTGAACCAACAGAAGGAAGACCTTAATTAAAAAAATGTGCTGTCCAGAAACCAATCCATTCCACTTAATAGAATTTTTTGTTGTTACTTGTTGTGGTATCTGTTCATTTAGTTCCTTTTCTGAACTAATTTTTCTATACCTATATTCTTTGATTTTTTTTCCGTCACTGAAGTCTCTGTATCTTTAGTTTAATAAAGAGCGAGAGATTTCAAAGATGTTCTTAAAAACCTAAGAGTAAGCAAAAACAACAAGAACAATAAAAGAACTAACCCTCCCACTCTTTGAAGATTGTCTCTGTGTTGAATGATTCGTTCAATGATAGTAAAGCAATTTATAACTCTGCATTAGCCTACAATTGCTGCTCACACAGAACCAGAAGTCCAGTCAAACGTGAGAGTTTAAGTGGTTTCTGAGCATGTATCCAGCCCAGACCATTTGCATGGAGTTCTACATTCCCCAGAACACTAGGGAACTCTTTAAAGCCAAATACTCAAGCTCCTCCTTTCTCAGTAATTTCCTTCTCAAACCTCTGTATCTGTTGTTACTATTACAATTTCTCTTAGTGATTATGACTAATATTTTCGCCTTGAGTTCAATCAGCAAAACCACCTGGGAACCTGCTTAAATCATGTGGAATTTCTAAGGCAGATATCACAAAAATCCTTGAAATATTCCTTCAGGTGCACCAGATCTGTCCAAATATGAAGCCATCTTTCTTTAAAAATAAGAACTGTGCTGTTCCATATCACAGGGCTAGTCTGTCATCTTCCAGTCGATTGCTAAACTGCATTGTGGGGATGGTAACTTGGTAAGTTAAAATGCCTTGAACCTCTTACAAAATTCCATTCTCCCCACCCCTTCCTGAAAGATTTTCCTTATCATTGTTTTGCTTTGATTATAGAACTCCAATAAAGTTGATTCTAACAGATTTTGCAAGTTTGCTTCATTCATTTATAGTGTAACAGAGTTTTTGATCTCCCTACTCTGCCATTTTTCTGATACCATTTTAACTTATTTTTAATATTGGCTTTATTTTAGCTAAAATGAACACTTGGCGTCCAGACTTTTATATATTACTGTAGGCGTTTTTCTCACTATGAAGCTCAGAATTTTCCAGATGGTAAATACTTAACAATATTTTAGAATTAAGTACAAACAAAATCAATAAAATCAGTATCTACATCGAAAGATTTTTATTACCAGCCTAAGTAACTTATTCTACCATTTAAAATCCTGAATATAAATTATTTTTCTTTATAATCTAAAACACATTATTTATGATAGTACTTTTTCCTTGTATCAATTGTTAGCCAAAAGTGAGAAAATAGTTACTTTATTTTTCATATTTTCCTTTGTGCACATATAATAGTTTTAAGTTTAAGCATTTCATAATGTCAAATATCAAACCAACAATCTTTACCTTTGCTTTTAAAATTTATCTACATACATATGTAGATACAGATATGTATATATATAAATATATATATATATATATGCATATACACAGGTATTTGAGAGGTAGGGAGGCAGAGAGAGAGAGAGAGACAGAGACAGACAGACACAAAGAGTACTCATTCAGTTGTTTATTACCCAAATGCTTGCAAAGGCTAGGACTGGGCCTGGCTGAAGCTGGGACCAGGCACATAATCCAGATCTCTCCTGTGAGTGGCAGGAATCCAATTATTTGAGCTATTCTGCTGCCTTTCAGGGCCTGTGTTAGCGGGAAGCTAGTCAGGAACTGGAGCCAGGCTTCAAACCCAGGCACTCTGGCATGGGATATGGGGGTGGTAACCATATTAACTTTAGGCTAAATGCCCTCTCCTAAAATAAACCATCATTTAGTCTTCCTCACTGGTTTTATTTTCTGCTTGTTATCTGGATAAAGGATCAGGAAACAGAGATCTCCTTGTTACCAGTTTTAAGTTCACTTGGGAATTGTGTAATTCTTTTGTTAGAACTTTGGCTTGGAATTTTACATTGGCTATGGTACTGTGAAACTGCAACAAGAACATTACATGTGAAGATGGTATTTCTTCCACAGGACCAGTGACTGATGTGGTATGGTTCATGGATGTTTCATTCGTGTTGCAGCTGGGTTGAGGTTATCCTGTACATCAGAGAAGACAAATCCTGGGTTGAGATTCAGACATAAAAGTGGTATATTTTGAAAGATCAGTTCCATATTTTATATTCAACATCTAACAAACATCTGTGTAGAATCAGGGTACTTAAAGTAGTGAAAGAGGTGTTATTTAATTCCCTACATTTATTTTCATGGTAGTATTTTTTAGAGTGTTTATTATGTACCAAGCATATTCCTTGATGCTTTCTAGTATTTATTTCATGCTTTACAAATGCTTACACCTTCAGTTAGGTACAGTGCCTCCATGTGAATCACGAGTAAGTATTAGAGCTATTGATGTACCCGTTCAGGGCGATGGCAGCTATAGAAGGGCCCTACTTGTATCACCCTGGAAGAGGGCTGGGCTTGTATTCATAATGAAAGTAGTCAACTGACTATTTCCAATAGCAGTGCCTCTGGAACTCCAGTTACAGTGTGACTGAGGCTGCCTCTCTCCAGGCAGCTTCAGCCACTATCCAGATACAGCAGAATACCAGGGTTTGGTCAAGGCAGGACTTCTGTATTGGTAATCGTTGCCTTAGAGTTCTGTTTGGGAGTCCCACTTTATCCAAACCACACCACTGTCTGAGTCTCTTTCTTCCCACATGTCTTTCACGAGTGTCTGACCCGGACCACAAGTACCCGGACGAGTACCCGGACCACAAGCCTCTACTTGCTCACTCCTATTCCCTCCACCTGAAATATGTCTGTACAGAATATGTTGGTTTCATCATATATGACTGTTTACATAGTAATTGGAAATAACTGCCAACAATCAGTAATGTAGCTGTACATGAATACAGTTGACACCATATGCATTCCGTGGTGAATTATTTTCTAAAGGATTATTCACAGATGCTACATGATTTGAGAGTAAATGTTCAGACCCAAAGAGGAAAAGTCCACTTTGAAGACTGAGTCATCTCCTCAAATAACTGGCATTTAAGGTAATCATTAACTTCCAAGAAACTTGTTCCCTTAAATTATAAAATGGTGAAATTAGGAAAATTTATTTTAAAGTTTTCTTGAACTGTACAATATAGTCAGTTCCCTAAAATTTATAGTTTAAAGCCACAAGTAGTATCATAATGTTCTTGGATGTTCACTGTTGTATGATTGGTTTTTATAACATATTCTGAGTATGGACTTATCATTAACTAAGTTAGATAAGATAATTAATCACATTTGTATTTGATGCCATTTATTCCTATAAGAATATTGCAATGGTGATACATTTATAGTGAATAGAATAATTACAATTTTCACTAGAAAATTCTAATATTTTAAAATAAAAGAAACAAATATTGCCCATAGCTTCTTTTCTGAATACAGAAAACTAAGTAGAAAATACATTCATTTATCCTGATAAAGTTGTTGGGAAAATTAGAACTGTAACCTTTAGGATGATATTTCTATCCTTTCACTGGTATGAAACTATGCTAACATTTTTAGACTGTGAGGTTTGTGTCCTCATGAAAAATAAATTCATATAGGATAAAATCATCCAAAGCAAATAGTTCTGGTTCTTGCTTAAACTGAAAGGGTCATATTTGGCTTCTGGATTGATGCCATGCTTGACAATAAAAGTCCATAGTTAACATGGATAAATGAGTGTAGGTCACTAGTAATTAGGAATAGAAATGCCATCATCTCCAACAAATTGAAACCTCACTGTAAGTTATCTGAATTCAATTACAAAAACCAGAGGGGGTAGATATAAAAACAGTTGCCTAAAGACAATTTTGAGAGGTATGATTCAATTAAATATAGTGGTTACTCATTTAGTGTCTACAAGGAACCACCAGCACCATCCCAAACTCTTCAGATTCAAAGATGAAATATATATGGTCCCTCTCAAGAAGAAAGAGTGAGTTATTAGAATATCTAATGTTTATTGAAAAAATACTAATGGGTGATTGATTCAAGTTGCTATTTCTTACTATACAAACAGGACAAACTGAATGTGTTTAATTTGAACAAAAATTTAAAAATCCCTGAGAAACGGGGAGGGAGGCGGATTCAGTGATAGCTCAAAAATAACATTATCAGATAAGAGAGAGAGAGAGACTTGACAATATACGCGATAAGACATTTTCATTTACATCTTGTTTGACACTTAATTATTTTACAACACCATAAGCCCAATCATTTTAGAAAGAAAAGCATAACAATATAATAAACCAGTTGTCCCTAAATTCAGTCTCTGTGTCTCTCCCTCTTGCTCCCTTCCTCCACACAGACACTCATCCACAGACACAGACACACATGCACACACATGCTTTAAGTGGCACCAATCCCTGTTGACATTGTGGTGGGCAAAAATCAATGCAGAGCTATATCTGGAGAATGACTATTTCCAATGACAATGCTGGTTAAGTAGAATACGATTCTTTCTGATGCTTTTCGCATATCTGGGGTAGAGGTGAAGTTTCTACACTAGAATAAAATGAGGATAAAGAATAGCTGGAACTATGTGATACTTGAATTGTAAGTTTGACTTAAACATGAAGGAATATTTTATACAAATTCAATAAGCCTCTCCATTCTCCTTAATAAATTCTATTAGTCTGCAGACAATTAACAAAATGAAAGAAATATGATACATTTGATGTTGTTTGAACACAACTGCTCCTAAACATTCTTTGGAAATGGTACAGTGCTCTTTAAGAATAAGAAATCTTTATATAAGCCAAAGGAATTGAGAGACAGAGTATCCCTTTTGCTTTTCTTTGAATGAATAATAGACATGCCTGGCTGGATCTCTTCTTGACTACTGGGCATGGTGGGAAGTGGTTTGATAGCAATTATAATCTCTAACATTCATTGAGTGAATGCATCATGCCAGGCCTCAGTTGGGTGTTTTTGCCTTGCTTTGTCTCATTTAGCTACAAGAGCATCACAGTGAAGTGCATGCTTGTAGTATTCTCAATTTATAAGAAAGGCAACTTCAGCACACTCTTTGGTCATTACAACTTCAGGAGTTGCGTCTCCTGTTTTATATCTCTAAATTGTTACAGAGTTAAGGTGGTAAAATCATATATAATCATCACACAACCCTTTTCATAATATGATTGATATTCCACAAATCTATTTGCTTCTTTACTTCAGGTTGGGTTTTGGGGTTGAGGTATTTTCCAAGCAGATTTGATCTCTGATTTGCACCCACCATCCCCAACAATCTAAAGCAATTTGCTGCCACTGCATGTATGTACTTTTATATTTCTTATAGAGTCAGGATCTTTTTTTACATAGCATCTGTTCTTGCTACTCAAAATACTTCTTGCTTTGCGGTGGCACAATTACACAAAGCTTCCTAGACAAATATACCATTTAACCCTGCTGTCTGTTTTTCTGTTTCTTTAGAGAGCCTTTCTAAACAAACATTTTAAAACACCTATCAATCCGAGAAAGGTATTTTAAAGACAAATAACAAAGATGCTATTAAATGCTAGACATCTCCAGATTATTTTGTGTTACTGTATTTAATTCTACCTGTAAAGACTGGGAATCAGTTATTTAATGTAGAACATTTAAATCCAGTGTTAGAATCTGGAGGAGGATAAAAAGAAATTCTGAATATGTTTCCCACACAGATCTCAGTACCAACCATTACAATAAATTGGATAGTTTCCAATCCAGCCATTAGATGGTGACTCATTGTAAGTGTGTGTACAGATCTCTATGGGTACCTAAAAAAATATGTTCTTGCTAGGAATCCGTGTCTGCTGTTTACCCACAACTTTCTTGCATACACGGTCCCAGGAAAATCATTTAAGGTGTCTGGATCCTGGTTTCTTTGTAAAGTGGGAAAGCTGGGTCAGATGGCCCATGAGATTCCTGCCAGAGATGTACCATATTGATCCTCCAGCTAAGAATGGTGATTTACTGGAACTAGTTTGCAGTTTCAAGCAACTGCTAGCCAACTGAAAATGCTCATTTATCTTCCCATTTTCTGTAAATCATAGTTACACATAGATTAAAAAAATATATTGCTATCACTACAGGAAATTCTAAATGCTTATTTGCCCTGGAATTATTAAAAGACATTCCCTTATTCTTTGTCATTTTTAGCCCAAAGCCCTAGAACAGAGGTTTGTGGCTGATCTTGATGTGATTGTGGTATAATATTCATGAGAATGAGAAGTCAACATATTGAGCATGTAGTGCTAAACAGTATAATTTTTGAGAGAGAGAGAAACATACACAGAGTCAAAGAACTTCCATCAGCTATTTCACTAGCCTAAATGGCTTCAACAGCTGGAATTGGGCCATGCTGAAGCGTGTAGCCTGGAACTACATATACATCACTCACACTTGCAACAGGGGCCCAAGAAATTGGACTATTTTCCATTGCTTTCTCAGGACATTAGCAGGGAGCTGGATTAGAGTAGGGTAGCTGGGACTTTAACTGGCACTCCAATATAGGATGGTAGCCTCATAAGTGGTAGCTTCATCTATTGAAAGGTAGAGTTAGAGAGAGGCAAAGGCAGAGAGAGACAGAGGTCTTCCATCCCTGGTTCACTCCCCAGATGGCTGAAATGGCCAGAAATGTGCTTATCTGAAGCCAGGAGCCAGGAGTGTCTTCTGGGTCTCTGATGTGAGTGCAGGGGCCCAAGGACTTGGGCCATCTTCTACTGCTTTCCCAGGCCACAGCAGAGAGCTGGATCTGAAGTGGAGCATCCAGGTTTGGAACTAGGATTCATGGGATGCTGGCACTGCCCATGGCGACTATGCCATAGCACCGGCCCCTCAAAAGCAATTTTGATAGTAATGTTGAGTAGTAAAAGCAAGACAAGTAATTGTTTTCCTCTAGACATTCTTTTATGGGATAAAACTTTATCTCTGTGTAATCAACGTTGCTTCAGTTTTCTGTTATTGAAGTTGAATGCATGCCAAGGGTTGGAACTACCCACACTTTAGGATCAGATGAAGTTTAAGAACTATGAAAGATATTTGCTGTTCAACACTGAGCCATGCTATTATTTCAATTTTTAATAATTCTCTTGTGATGTTTGAGATTTTGTACTAAATGTTTCAGTTCCACACACTTATTTTTATCATATATTTTCGTTTAGTGAAAGTTACTAATTATAATAATTATTTCTTCATTAAGAAATCAATAGGCATTCTTTTCTATAGGTATACCTTCCTTGATATCGTTTGCTATTTATTTTCAATTCTCTCCAAGTTTACTTCTCTCATTGGGTGCAGGTTATAGTAAATCATTAGCAATCTCTCATTATTTACTTGTGAGTATTTCCAAAATGGAAACTTTTCAAGAATACTACACTCCTGAATTATAAAGTCTGTGTGTTGAAAATGCTTCAAATAAAATGGATGATATTTTACTGACAACTTTTAAGTCCTCATTGAATCCCAGAAGATTAAAATATGTCTATTTTTATATAAAGATAACAATATTTGATCTGTTTTCCATCCCGTCTTTTGAGAGTAATACATTAGCCATCTGGGATACTTTTCAGATACCAATTGCATTGCATAGCATTAAAAAGACTAATGAATGATTAACTTTGTCAAGATGCTAGAATTGGCTTATGCATTTTGTTAATCACCATGTTTTCACAAGAATATTTAAAATACTTTCCCTTAGAAATGAATACCTTACAATTCACACAAACATTTGAAACCGACTATCTTCTGAACCCTTCAATTATACACCCACTTCCAGTACACATTCATTGTTTGGTTGAATATAAATCTGACTGAAAACTCCCTATACTTGTATTTTTTGCAAAAGTCTAATTCATTGAAATTTCTTGTTGTTATCTATCTCATGTAATTTTACACATTAGTTGTACCAATAAATCCAACTTTAACATTTTGCTTACATGCTACCTTGAGTCTGTCAAATGTTTTATTGAAATAACAATATAATACATAAGTATTACATTTTCACAATTCATTAATCTAGTTTTTTTTTTTAAGAAACTGTGAATTTGGTTAGTCCTGAGTTGAGTGAATTAATGTTGTCTTTTGGTGATGGTCATTCACTTTTTTCTGTACTCATAAATCATTTCCCTCAGTTGTCCACCTTATTTCTTTGTGGGATCAATGTGAAACAAACATATGCTGAAATTATAGTCCACCTTGGGACATACAAAATAATTATCAAGTTTATAAGTGCCATAAAACATGTAGATAACATTTCAAAAAAAAAAAAAAAGAAAAGAAAAAAAGAGTCTCCATTACTTACAAAATGTATGATTAGCTTTACAGTAAGGATTTATCAAATTTGCCAAATTAGCTAATTAGATGATATTTGGAATTGATAAAAAATGACATATACATGCAAACATACACATATATAATATAGCACACACAAGTTATATATTATTAAAATCATTTCCACTTAGTTGATTGCCATAAAGGTTTTTGTTGAATTTTTGCCGAACTAGAATATCTGCAAGCAATCTACGGTTGCAACTGATGAAAGAATATCATCTCAACAAAAATGTCAATTGACATTTTAATCTATGTGAAAGAAGAAGATGAAGGTGAAACCAATGAGCAGGGTAGAACTTCGCTCATTTATCAGTAGTGGACTAGGTAATAGTTTGTAAACACCATAAATATATTCCCTTGCATTTGTTGTGCTAGTTGTGATAAAATGTCAATATTGTTCTCCATTATTTTCTTAAGCATAGAGTGTAAAAGTGACAAATAAAGCCCCAAATTTTAGCATTTCACACTTTTGTGGAATTAATACCCCACCCATGAGCAGTTTCATGGCACCAACATGACATTACTCAACACGGAATTGGAAACAGATGTGTAGTAGCTCACGGTTGTGTTAGTTTCCAGCATACTGATGCAACAGATGCAAATAACGTGCAGAACATAAAATAATTATAACGTATCTTTTATTTAAAATATATAAAACTTAACTTTTTAAATGGATTGTATTTAATGATGGTCTTATTCCTAAAATTTTTACAAAAAGTTTCTGTAATCTAATACAAACAAGTTTATATCAGTACCAAGGGAAGCACAATAAATACATTCCAAATGTACTGATTTTCTTAACTATTCTGTTTTATTTTCTCAATAATGAATAGAAACCCATGGAAACCAGTGATATCCTGTTAGAAATGGAGTTGGGTTTCTGTCCCTTCTGCACAGTTGTGTGTCCATGGGAACCTTTCTGAGTCTCTTTGTGTTCCAATCTTCTACACTTGATCTTAGCCAAAAGGCCAAGAAGTGATATGTTCCAATCTTCTTGGATATCACATGAGTAAAACAAACATAATAGGGGTTGGTGCTGTGGCGTAACGGGTAAAGCTGCCACCTGCAGTGTCGGCATCCCATGTGGAACAGTTTCGAGTACTGGCTGCTCCACTTCCAATCTGGCTCTCTGCTATGGCCAAGCCCTTGGGCCCCTGCACCCCCGTGGAAGATCCGGAAGAAGCTCGTGGCTCCTGGCTATGGATCAGCGCAGCTGTGGCCATTGCGGTTGCCTGGGGAGTGAACCAGCAGATGGAAGATCTCTCTCCCTCTTTCTCTGCCTCAGCCTCTCTGAAACACTGCCTTTCAAATAAAATAAATAAATCTTAAAAAAAAAATAATAACCATGATCTCAGAAATGAAATGAGGACACACACACACACACACACATCCCTTGGAGCAAGGCCTAAAATAAATACTCAATGCACATTAGCCACACTGTGGTTGGATTTTAAGGTAGAACATAACGCGATCAGGTTTAACGTTTAACAGATCACTGTGCCTGATTTACAGAGAATTCAACTCCAGTAGAAATAGCAGTTAAATACCTGTGGCGCTGAATGATGTGGATTCAGTTCATGGGAACAGAGACAAAGACAACAGGATGGATTTTGAAAGATCATTAAAGATATCAAGGACAATTCCAGTATTTTTGAATTAAGCCAACAGTTGGATTTCTCGCTTATAGAGAGAAAGATTGATGAAAGAGCACCATGCTTGAGCAAGGTGGAAATCAGTGGTTTTGCTTGGAACTAAGTTTGAAGCACAGTTAAGCATTTTAGGACATGTGGAATAGGCTGGGAGAGATTTGGACTGCAAGTACACTGCTGGTGTTTCTGGGATAAAGCTGGAGTTGACACACATGGGCGGATCAGACCTTTTAATTTGTAGGGATACGTGGTAGCAAGAAATGAGTCTTTCAGAAAAATCAGTTTTGCAATGTGTGGAAGAAATGCTAGAAAAACCCCATTTATTCAAGATATATTTGTTATCCCTGTTTCACTGATAGGAAAACTTAGTTTTATCATAGATTTTAAGTAGATTTATTTGATCTTACGCAGTCAACAGGCAATGGAGCTGGGATTCAACTCAATTCCTTCCTACTCTCGTTCTATATGCTCTACCTCTCTGAGTCTCTTGCTATCAACTTTTGCCTTTCGATCAAATGACACAAACTAGGCATTAAGTAGTTGATAATTTCTTGCTTTGTCTGCTTTCTGTAGAAAATATCGTATCATACATAACTGTGATCCTTAGTATGCAGTATAGGGGAGAGAGAGAGAGAGAGAGAGAGAGAGAGAGAGAGAGTCTGGGTATGGATCCTGAAAACACAAGTTGGGGGAAGACTTACAAATATCTCTATTTTTCTAAAATTTTTTAATTTATTAATTAATTAATTTTTTTGTGAAGTGATTTTTCTAGATCAGAAATTGTCCTAAAGAAATCTCTAAAGTGATCAAGGGACTACGTTGTGTTTACAATGGCTCAAGGAGGGGTGACAAGCTGCTTGGATGTCATGAGTGGTGCCAAGTGAGAAGGGAAACTGAGGAACACACCACTAGACTGCACGCATGCAGGTGTGAGCCAGAGGAAAGCCAAGGTGGAGAGACAGCAGGTTAGAAGGGGGAGGCAGACTGCCTAAAGGGAGGACTTCACTTTCTTCTGCCTGTGCTATGCATGCCAGACTGCAATTGTGGCCTCATTTGTAAAAATCCCTGAATTCAAGTCGCAATTCAGAATTAAATGATATAAAACAGTGTCTCAGGAACCACAAACAGTGAATAATAGGTTAATAAAATGCATACTTTGCAAGTACTGTGTAGGAGGTGTGCATACAATTTTTTTAACTGAAAAATAGAAAAACAAGTAAATGCTAAAGCCCTAGTTCAAAATAGCTCACACAAAAGTGAATTAACAATGCACCCAGATGAATATAAAATACTCAGTTTTATAGGTGCTGCACAATTGAAAAAGACATTAATTGCTCACTCTAACTCAGAGGCCTGAACAATCCAGTCCTTTTATAGAAGGGGGAAAAAAACCCAAAAAACCAAAAACTCCAAAGCCCAGAACTTCTCGTTTTCAACTCAAGAGACACTCATGTGATATTGTTGCTAAAGTGCTGAAACACTGGGAGCAGTTTCATTTAGTGTATGGAGGAGTTAGATTGAATACAAACATATGAGGGTTAAATTTAATCCTGGCATACTCGGCATTCAGCACTTGTATAGGATTTACCATTTAAAGGATTTGTATCCATTCCAATACACTTACCACTTTTCAGCTAATATACTAGTATTAGGTCAACTTTCTCAATAAGGAATTTATATCACTGTGCCCGTAAAATAAGGACACTGAGGTAGAAAGCTAAGAGGCAGTGTGAAGTGCTCCAATAGCAGCGCTCTCGCTTCAGCTGAGGGTCTATTCATTTGAAATGAATTACCTATTCTCAGGAGCTCCATGATGGCCCTAGCAAGGGTAATTTATTTCCAAGAAGGGAGTACCTTGCTTTTAAGAGGAAACATTTTTACTTATTGTATTGCAGAATTGTGTCTGTTACTAATATAATAAGAAATATATATCCTGACTACACTAGCATTAAGCCAAATATTGTACTCTGTTTTTCCTTACCAGATGTTTTAATGCATGTAAGTGTGTTAAAGAAGATTGATAAACCTAATAAACTTATATATAAACCTATCAGTAAAGGATTAGAGAGAGGAAATTCGACTTCAGTTTGGAATACTTTTAAGGTTTTGACCATAGGTCTTGCCTTACTTTTTAGCTCCTTCCCATTTATAAGAGAACTATTTTTGTACTGTTTTTCAGCACTTGTGCTTACGCTGAGAAAGTGAAATGTATGCAAAGCTTTTAACCAAATTCTGTCACTAACTCAGCTGTAATTAAAATATTTTCTACTTCAGTTTAAAAATGGAAGTATAATATATTTGGTTAGGTGCCAATTAGTTTTATTTAATCTGATTTGATTCCTTGAGAAAAATGGATTGAATTTTTAGAAATTTAAATATGTGTTATTAAAAAGGAAGATAGAGTCTTATATAATTTACCCATGTAGCTATCTGTCAATTTAGCTGTTGGAGGAAGGCCTGATTCAAATGTAGAATATATAATAAAATAAGCTTTTTATTTCAAAATATAAGAGTTTATTTACTACAAGTATTGGAATATTATATTAAAATCTATACAATTAACACATGAAAATTACTTACATGTTACAATAAATACATCAAGACTTTGATGACCTCTCCAGACATCCTCCAATGATAGCCATAATTAAATTCACACAAACAACATAGCACAGCTTGTCTTACTCATATGAAAATTTTGTTCATGTCTTATGGTGAACATAAGCAATGGTTTCTATTGGGCATTTGTTTAGTAAGAGAATCGTTGTGTCAAATGTCTTGATGTAGTCAGCTTTAATAAATGCTGTCAAATGGGTTTTCAATGTGCTTGTGAAAGTGGATGGCTGCTTCGTTCACATTCTCTTTTTCTCGTCTTAGTATTGTCAGTATTCAGCCGGCGCCACGGCTCAATAGGCTAATCCTCCGCCTTGCGGCGCCGGCACACGGGGTTCCAGTCCCGGTGGGGGCGCCGGATTCTGTCCCAGTTGCCCCTCTTCCAGGCCAGCTCTCTGCTGTGGCCTGGGAGTGCAGTGGAGGATGGCCCAAGTGCTTGGGCCCTGCACCCCATGGGAGACCAGGAGAAGCACCTGGCTCCTGGCTTTGGATCAGCACGGTGCGCCGGCCACGGTGGCCATTGGAGGGTGACCCAACGGCAAAGGAAGACTTGTCTCTCTCTCTCACTGTCCACTCTGCTTGTCAAAAAAAAAAAAAAAAAAGTATTGTCAGTATTTATATATTAGCCATTCCTGTGTGCTTGTAGTGACACCACAGAGTGCAATTTCTGCATTTCCTAGATGATAAATGATGTTGAGAAATTTTTCAAATATTTATTCATCATTTGCACTAGATTTTTTGTGAGTTTCACATCCAAGTGTTTTGTGCATGTTTCTAGACCTTATTGAATTATAGCAGTACCTCATTCATTTTTAATGTAAGTCCTTATTGGATGTATATTTATATCATTTCAACTTAATTCATTGGATTTGTAGCTAAAATCTTACTATCTGTTTCCCATTATCAAACTATATTTAATTACTTTTTTTATTTCATCGAAATGCAGAGCAACAGAAAGAGAAGGAGACAGGTCTTCTGTCTACTGGTTCACTCCCCAGATATCTGCAATAGCCAGGCGACAGGAACAACAATCTAGTTTCCCATTTGGTGGCAGGGACCCAAACACTTGAGTCACTTGCTGCTTCCCAGGGTATGCATCAGCAGGAAGCTGGATTGGAAATGGAGGAGGGACTTGATCCCAGGCACTCCAGTATGGGATGTGAGTGTCCCAAGCAGTGACATGACCCATTCTGCCACCACACCTGCCCCTTGTTTTCCATTCTAACTAGAAGGTTTATGTTCCCCTACTTTTAACTTGCTTTAGGATCAGTCAAATGTTCATTACTAATATCATCTAATTTTTCTCTTTTAAGTTAATGTAAAATCTTTATCATTCTTTCAGTCTACTGAAACATATTTTAGTAAATATTTTTAATTTAAATGTCAGAGTACTTTTGTTACTCTTATGAGGTTATGTATTTTTCCTCTGGTTAATTTTAAAAGGTTATCCTTTTTTTGTTTTCATAATATGACTAAGTATGTTGATTTAATTTCATTACTATGTACCCTAAATTATTCTTGCAGGAATTCTTGGTTTTGACATCTGATGTTCTTTAATAATAACTTTGAAATTCATAATCTCTTCAAATATTTCTTCTTCCCAATTCTTGGTCTTTTTTCTAGAATTCCAATTACAGACACTTTAGTTCATTTATAGCTTATTCATACTTTCAACTCTTTTTTGTATTTTCTTTTTCCTCTGTCCAGGAAATATCAGCTTGAATATTTCCTTTAGATCTGTCTCCCAGTTAACTAATTCTCTTTTATCTTATTTCTTTTGCTGCTAAAATCATCCATTCACTTAAAGAGACTTTATATTTTCAGTTCTATATTTTCTACTTCATTATATTTTATAGATTTGAATATTATCAATTTCTCAACATTTTCTCTATTGTATCCATATATCCTCTGTATTTTCTTGAGCATATTATGCTTGTATTCTTATCTGTTAGATCTGGATCATTTGCAGTTTTTTTTTAATAAATCAATATTGCATTTTCACATGAATTTTAAAACTAAATTTAAAAAATTGAATTATACCCACAGCACATAAAATATATAGCTATTGTATTCTTTGTATTATATTATGCCTCAATAGAGGGTTTATATATTTTTAAAAATCGTATTTATTTATTTATTTGAGAGGCAGTGAGACAGACTCAGAGAGAACAAGAGAGCTCTCACCTGCTGGTTTCCTCCTCAAATGTCCTGGTGGGAAGCAGGAAAATCAATCCAGGTCTCCCAGGTGGATGGCAGGAGCCCAGCTATGTGGGTGATCACCTGCTGCCTCCCTGGGTCTGCATTAATGAGATGTTGGGGCCAGAAGCAAGACTAGAACCTAGGTTTTTATTTTTGTTTGCCAAGTGAATAGAATGGGGGCTGACTATCTCACACTAACCGGGGACCAAGCTGAGTTATGGTTTGCTCACTATTTTTATTAGTTAACCTTTAACTTTTTGTCTCACTTTCTAGGTTTTAAAATTCTTGAGCCTTCAAGTCAGAACATATTGTGATTACTAAGCTGCTCTCTTGTGTTTTTCTTTGTTTCTTAATGCCAGAAGACTTCTGTTAATTAATCTTAATATTTCGGAGGGTTGTGGTATTGTTTCTCATCTCAAGTCTTGTTCCACATCCTAATTCAGCCAATGCATTGTGGGGGTAAGTCGCCAGGGGAGTGAAGCCTTACTGGCTTCATGTTTTTATTCAAGCAGCATTCCTCTATTTTGAGAAAAACCTGTAACGTGGTCTACTAGCTACAACCAAACCTAACAAAGGCTTTAGGAATAATGAGACTGTAGGTGGTCAGTATACTGCTCTGCATAAAAATCATTGTATATAACAAATTATGGCTCATTTGTTATTCTTTTCTGCTTCCAGGTTTCTGAAGGTCAGGGGTCTGGACCTGGTTTATCCCAATTGCTCAGGTTTCCATATGGCTGCAGGCCTGCTCGTGGCTGAGCTATAGTCTGTTTATCCTTTTCTAAACTCAGGTGGTTAGTGGTAAAATTCGGTGCACAATGGACAGCAGTGCCTAATGGCAAAAAGCTTCCCTCTGCAGCTTTTTATCGGTGCTTTTTTTTTTTTTAAGATTTATTTACTTTTTGAAAGGCAGAGTTACAGAGAGACAGAGGCAGAGAGAATGAGAAAGGTCTTCCATCCGCTGGTTCACTCCCCAGATGGCCGCAACGGTGGGAGCTATGCTGATCCGAAGCCAGGATCCAGGAGCTTCTTCCGGATCTCCCAGGCCATCTTCCACTTGCTTTCCCCGGGCCATAGATCAAGTCGAGAAGCTGGGACCTGTGCCCATAGGGGACGGAAGCACTGCAGACTGGGGCTTCAACCTGTTGCACCAGAGCGCCGGCCCCTCTAACGGTGATTTTGCAGAAAACGTCTCCAGCAAGACATTTTCCTAAGAGGAGCTTTTCCTGGCACAATAGAAGGACGGTTTTTAGAAAATCCAAAGGGTAGTTTTCAAGTGCGGTAGTACAAGAATTTCTCTGTCTTTCAGAAGCAGAGCTATGAGCTCTCCAAGAAGCTGTACTGTCCAGTTCTGAGTGCAGGGACTATGTTTGGGTGCTCAATTACAGCTCCAGGAGTAGTGGTTTCTTGCATCTGCCTCTCCTCCATTATTCAGCATTCTCTGTCCCTTAGACGCCAAATTCTTCATCACTTCAGGGCCCTGATACAGTTAATAATCCCATACATTAAATTTTCCTGTTTAAGTTATTGTGCTGTTTGTTTCCATGTCTTTTTTTCTTGGATTCTAACGATGTATTCTGAATTGTTTTTGATGACTGCTCCTCTGCCACTGCCAATTATTATGGTGTCATCGATAACAGTTGCTTCTTTAAATGAAACAGTGAATCCAAACTTTTCCTAAGTCATGTGACTGTAATTAATCCGCTTGAGAAAATACAAGGCAAACAGGAATTAGAGGTGAAGTCTTGTATAAAATGGATTTTTTTTGACAGGCAGAGTTAGACAGTGAGAGAGAGAGACAGAGAGAAAGGTCTTCCTTCTACCGTTGGTTCACCCCCCAAGTGGCCGCTACGGCCGGCACATTGCAGCCAGCACCCTGTGCCAGTCTGAAGCCAAGAGCCAGGTGCTTCCTCCTGGTCTCCTATGCGGGTGCAGGGCCCAAGGACCTGGGCCATCCTCCACTGCACTCCCGGGCAACAGCAGAGAGCTGGACTGGAAGAGGAGCAACTGGGCCAGTATCCGGTGCCCCAATTGGGACTAGAACCTGGGGTGTCGGCGCTGCAGGTAGAGGATTAGCCTAGTGAGCCATGGCGCCAGCTAAATGGATGTTTTTTTTAAATCATAAAATGAAGAGTAGAATAAAAGCAAGATAATTCATAAGACAAAATGATAAGGTTAAATCAAGAAAAGATGACTAGAATTTAATTATAACAAAATTTTTGAAAATATTTATATTTATATATTTGAAAGAGGTATGGAGGGAAATATAGACACACACACACAACCACACATATGCAGAGAGAGTGAGAAAGTGAGAGATCTTCAATCTGCTGGTTCACTCCCTAGATGGCTGCCACAGCTGGACTAGGCTATAGCCATGAGTCAGGAGCTTCATCTGGGTCACCCACTTGGGTGGAAGGGGCCCCAAAATTTGGGCCATCTTCTGATTTTTTCCTCCAGCCCGTTATAAGGGAACTAGATCTATAGTCGAGCAGTTGGGGCATGAACCAGCAGCCATATGTTACACTGGTGTTGCAGGCTCCACCACGCTGGCCCCTGTATCACTATTTTTGACATGATTGTTCTGATAAGCTAGACAAATAAGCAAAACACAAGAAAAACTCCAAGTGAAGGTGTAATATATTGGACAAATAAACATCCTTTAAAAAATGGGTGGCCAAAATATAAAGAAACCACTAGACTCAAATAAAATGAATCATAGCTTAGGGTTAGCAAGTGTCAATCTTTCTCTAGCCCCAGGACTTCTGTCATACCCCATGTAACTTGAACTGAGATGTACATCCAAGATTATTAAGATGTAATACAAAGGTAGAATCTACGGAAATGTAGTCCCTCGTTAAACCCAATGTGCAGATACTCTGTGACCCAGCACTTTTATGCCTAGGTTTTTACTCTAGAGACTGTTTTGCACATTCACACCAGGGTACCATTAAAAAAGGCTATGGCAGTAAATACAAAAAGGTCAGATCTGAAATTCCTCAAAGGTCTATCAATAAATCATCAATTCACTGTTATATATTTTTGCAATGAAATATATATAGTAGTGAAAACATGTTAGTTATATTTAGCTACATCAACATATCTGATATATAGATTTTCTTTATATGTTTAAATGTCTTAAAAACAAAGCCAAAGGATAATATAGTGTGATTCTTATGTGGTATATATTTATTTACACAAAATAAGAGATACATGCTAACGTTGTAAAATTACAAGTCCAAGAAAAGCCATGTTTATTAGAAAGTCTGCATCGTGATTATTTCTGAGATAGGAGGAGAACATGTCCTCAGGCAGCACACACAGACAGCTTCTAAGGCACTCTATAGCTCGGTATTTGCGCCTGTGTTTGGTACATTAACATAATAATGGAAGTTATGATCGAATATTTATGCTCACATACATTCTTGTTCTTTTTATGCATTCTGCATATTGTAACAAAATTAGCTTACATTCTATAATGCAATCTTATTTAAGAAAAAAATGAAATTTGGAAACAACAGCATCGTATAAAAGTAAGGAACTACTGTTGAAGCAAATAATTGGGTCAGTAGCTTGAGTTGTTATTATTCTGAATCATTTAGCTATAAGACTCCATGGATGCTACTCTTAGTTCCTTATTATTCTAAGTAACTTGGATTTGTCCCATGTGAGTACTGAATGAACATAGGTATGTATATTGATGCATAGATTTCTACAATTCTAGCATATGTACCTGAAGAGGAATTCCTGATTGTAGAATACGGCAATGTGTTGTAAGCAATGAAAAGTAGCAAGAGAAGCAATCTGGGGCACGTATTTAGTAAAGTGGTTCAGATGCTGCTTGAGGCTTCCACATTCGTATCTGGGTGCAAGAATTAACGTTCTGGCTCTACTTCCATTTCCAAATTCCTTCTAGCACACACTCTAGGAAGCAGAGGGTGATGGCTCAAGTATTTGGGTCCCTGTCACCCACAAGGAAGACTCAGATTGAGTTCCTAGCCCCTGTTTGAACTCTAGTCCAGTCCAAGTTGTTTTGGCGTTTTGAGAAGTGAACCAGTGAATGGGAGCATTCTCTCTCTCCCTTCCACCACCCCCTTTTTTCCCCCACCTTTCAGATAAATGATAGAGAAGGAGGGATAGAGAAATAGAGAGACAGAGAAAAAGGACAGAGAGAAAGGAAAATTGCTGGTGACACGGTTTTAGAAGTCACTTATTTCATTGGAATTTACTCCTCTGATCTGTACAATTCTAAACAGTGCAATCATGCTCATTCCTTGAAATTCTTGGGACAATTTAAATACTATTCTGGAATAGACTTCTTTTAAAGATATCAATTTAAACAATTCTTATATTGTTCTTGAAATCATTTGACTTTCATTATGTTTTCAATGAAATGTTCTATGATTAGTACAGTGAGTATGAGCATGCCTGGGTATATGAGTGCATGTGCACGTGTGTACATGACTATATCTGAGAAAGGACAAAGGAAGAAAAATTAGAGCACTAAATTATGGCAGAGGTGTTATACAGTTAAATCATGTAAGACGTGGTGAATGTAATGGGTAAATAATCAGACCTTGAACTAATAAATCATTTTTTACTTAAAAGTTCACAAAATTAATATTGTTTTCATAGGCTGTACGTTGATAAGTAAAATAAACATATAGTGACAACTAGAATTTTACAGACTGTCTTTTTATTTTGAGCTGACATTGTTGGGGTGATAGCCTTGAAGCATTTTAATAGTTTCTGTTTTGTAATTAAAAGTGTTGATCATTTTTCTAAAATTAATAGTTTCATGTGATGATCACAAGCATGGATTATGGGAGTGATTATTTCACAATGTTATTGATGAATGAGAGAGAATCGGAAAAGCATACTCAGAAAAGTATGATGTATTTTACCGCAGACCGGATTTTGGTCACTAGGATTTGAACTCAAGCCAAGGTTTCTTGGCTGTTAGTTCTTCATCACTTTGCCCAAAGAGTAGGATGGCATGATAATGTCTCCAAGAACAATCAGAAAACTGTGTTTTCAGGTAGAATTGAAGAGGAGAGACTAGAAGAGAGATACCATTTAGAGAGCTGTTAAAGAATTCTGGATGGAAGTAACAAAGGCTTGGATTTGAATGAAAGCTGAGGAAATGGATCCCGCTCTCAGCTTGAATGTGTCCTATGTCCTTTTACGAATGTTCTGTGAGAACTAGTTTGATTGAGAGTCTTTACAATCCTTTTAAAGGTCTCTCTGGTGTTTTTTACAATGAGCTGAATGCTTTGGGATAATCTCTCTGATTTATCTAAGCCTAGTAAAATGTTCAATAAAAGTAGACTATTTGAATTCAGTGAAAGAGCACAGACTGCTGCTAGAGTTTTGGAATGTTCTCTAATTTCTACACACAAAAGGATAACAAATTAAACATTCAAGGAAAAAATATGCTTTATGGATTTCATCCGTGTGTAAAACAATGAGGTTTGAGGTTTGGCCAGAGAGCTTTTGTCTGTTCGCAGTCTCCTCAGTTTAGCTCCAGAGTTCTTCCTCTTGCCTTGGTTTATTTGCACATGGGCAAGTCAAACGTCAGTTTGTGGTGACTATTTCCCTGTGGGTTATATTGCTTACTAGTGCATAGTGAGTGCAAGGGGCACTCATCAAGAATTGTCAAGACCCACCTTCCAGATCAGGTTCTGTTCTTCCTTGGTTTAACTGTCAAATGACTTTGAAAATGGAGATTTTAAGACTTATATATTATTTTACTTATTATTTTCGATATTATTTTCCTTGCAGATATATTTGATAGCATTGAATGAACGTGCAAAAACTAAATAAATGGTTTTAGTCTTTTGTAAGTGATAAATCAAGGGCAAATACAGCTTATAATTTATTACACAATAAAAATTACATGACTAGGTTTGATGGCTGATATGACTCCTGATTCAAATATAACTAGTACTAAGGCAGGATACTATGTGAATAAATAATCATATATCTAAGTGGAAATTTTTGCAGATTGACCATTAAAACTGTTTCCAATCCCCTTATCCACATATTTCTCTTGTTTAGAGGCTGGGAAACCAATAAGTAGATTTTCTGGATTCCTTTCTATCCAGAGTTCTGCATGTGATCTAGAATCTTTTCCACATTACAAATCTACATGAGACATGGAAGCCAAGGTGAACACTAGGGCACAGGAACCACATCTAGTGTGAGAGACCAATGGTAGCACATATTACACATATTTGATAATATTATATGTTTACATAAATACATATATATGACATTACTAATTAACAGGCTGATACAATTGCAGGAAGGCAAATGTGAAATCGCTAGGGGAGGCTCAGGCTGAAAATTCAGAAGAGTTGCTGGATTGAGTCCGAAGTCTAGAGCAGGACAGCAGAATGGACACTTAGAGATAGTTTCTTTACTGTAGATTTGAGGCAGTCTTTTTTCCCCTGTGAGAAACCTCACTCATTCTCATAGGTCTCTAACTGGATGAGTCTCACCCATATTAAGAAGAATGATCTGCTTTATTCAAAAACAGCTGTTTAGAAATGTCAAACACAACTAAAGAAACAATACCGTCACAGCAGTGTCAAGACAAGCGTCTGATCAACAACCAGAAGGCTGGCCAGGGTGACGTGTAAATTCCCCATCACAGCCCTGGAGAGCATATCTGGGGCAGCTTTGTTCGCATTCCCACTGTCCTGTCCTTAGTGCTGTAGATGCTGAACAGTGCATGGGTCACAGGGCTGGTGGGAGTTTTTCCACATTCTGGTCCCCCCTCCAACACTCGCCCCCAAACAGGCTTTCAAGACAATTTTGTTTGTTTAAACACATTGCAAGGTTAAACAATGCTTAGAATGAATCCTATTACCTGTAACTAAGAATTCTGAAACAAAGCGCCTTCAAGGGACATAAAATCAAACATATGGAACCTAGAATTGGCTTCTGACCTAGATTGAGTGTGAAATAGTAAGCATTCAGTTAGAATTAGTGAATAAGATACTTAGAGCTTGAAATGGCCTGGATCTGCCCTTCTTGTTACTTTAAATGTATTTCCTCATAAACATGAGGTTTTAGCATACTGAATGAACAAACCCTGTATCAGATCATTTCGAAAGTCAGGGACAATATAAAATTGTGAAATGGGCTGATGGTATCCAACTGCAGGAAAGATCTCATGGGAAATAGTTGCATGATTAAGGTTGTAAATCTTCAAATAACTACCACTAGGTAGTTTGCTGATTGAAAAAAAGCAATGACAAAAACAACATGAGAGAGAGAGAGAGAGAGATCACCATGAAACACTGATAAAACTAAAAATAAGATGCAGAATTTAATTTTAATGGTTGGTTGTTTGAATTCACAGCATCGCAAAAACAAGAACATCCATTGGGATGGATTATACAAAAGCCTGTTGAATATGAATTTGTGTGGATTTTGAGGCAAAAGACACAGAAACATAATTGTTGATAAATTTATTTGCATAAGAGAATTTACCAAAGTTTCTGGACTCAGTGTACTAGAAGAACAGTAGAGGGTGGCCCTGTTTGCCTTGTTAGTTGATCGATAATTCTCAGAAGAGGTTTGTACCAAATGAAATTTAGATAACAAAATCTTGCTGTAGAAGAATGCTGAGAAAGAAACATAATGACTTAGAGAAGCAGGACTAGCTGAGAAGATGTGCTATGTGTCTCACTTGTCTACCTTCAAATGTAGTCCTTGGTACATCCCAAAGGCACTGTAAGGCATGTAGGAGAGTGCCGGTACGTTTGAAAAATAGTGGGCAGCTATTTTCTGAAGCCTTGGGATGGAGAGGGGAGGATGTGTCATCAAAGCAAACTTTTTGCTTCATAGTGGAAGAGAATAAATATCAAAAATTCCACTGTCAGGCAAGATGGTCTGGTTATAATGAACAGCAACGGAGGAAGGACAACACTTGGAATATTCTGGTACACCTAGGTCTTTGTTTATTTCCAATTTATCATGAATTTCTGATACCAAAATAAATGGGAAAGGATGTAAGTTCTCTCTTGGTTTCTGTAAATTCTTCTCTCCAAAAACTAACCATCAATATAATCAATCAGCAAAGAAGAACACTTTAGTTCTAGCAAAGAGAAGCTTAAATTGAGTTACAAAACGAACTGTTTTACAATTATTCAATTGCCAGATCTGAATAAATTTAGAGATTCAGCATTATTTGAAAAATGCAAAGCCTATTTAATTGGAGAAAGATGTCTGAAACATAATAAAATGTATTAAATGATATTTCTTTCCTATTGTTCCTAAAGATTCTTTGACTATTTAACTAACTAATCATGTAGCTGGGAAAGGACATAATTAGACTGGCTTTTTTTTGTTGTTGTTGTTGGGCCAATGAGCACTGAGTTGTGGCTTATTTTCAGGGTATTGGAAAAACTATTTTCCCTTAGTCAGGAAATGTTAATAAGCATGATGTTGAGAGCTGAATTAAGATGCAAAAATTTTGATTTATATCTCTCTTTTTTAAACTTTCTTTTAATAAACATAAATTTTGAAAGTGCAACTTCTGGATTATAGTGGCTTTTTCCCCCATAACCTCCCTCCCACCCTCAACCATCCCATCTCCCACTCCCTCTCCCATCCCATTCACATCAAGATTCATTTTCAATTATCTTTATATACAGAAGATCAATTTAGTATTTAGTAAGTAAAGATTTCAACAGTTTGCACCCACACAGATACATAAAGTATAAAGTACTTTTTGAGTAGTCGTTTTACCGTTAATTCACATAGTACAACACATTAAGGACAGAGACCCTACATGGGGAGTAGTTGCACAGTGATTCCCATTGTTGATTTAACAATTGACACTCTTGTTTATGGCATCAGTAATCACCCGAGGCTTTTGTCACGAGCTGCCAAAGCTATGGAAGCCTTCTGATTTATATCTCTCAATTAAAATCACCTGCTTGCTTACTTAGAAGACAGATTGATTTGAGAGAATGATGGTAGATTATTAAATTGATGTTTCTTAATCTTATATGTTAAATGACATTGTACAAATTAAGTAAAACCAAGGTATTATGGCCCTTGAAATATTGTTATTGCTTTGTTCAGCTTTCTATTTCAGTAAGTTGAGAACAATGAAAGGAATTTAATTATCCTGACTTGGCAATTATTATACCTTCAATATCAAACTTTAGACATATATATATATATATATATATATAATTTATTCATCCTTGGCCATAATTTATCCTCAGAGAATCTCATCATTTAAACATCGCTCACTAGGTCCAGGTGAATGATCTTTTTGATGTATTGCTGGTTTTCATTAGCCAGTATTTTGCTGAGGACTTTTGCACCTACATTCATAGGGGATATTGGTCTAAAGTTCTCTTTCTTTGCTGGATCTTTTTCTGGTTTTAGAATAAAGGTGATGTTCATAGAATAAGTTTTGGAGGATTCTGTCCCTTTCAATTTATTCAATTGTTTTAAATAAAATTAAAAGAAATGGAATTAGTTCTTCTTTAAAAGTTTCGTAGAATTCAGCAGTGAAGCCATCTACAGCTGTGGGATGGAAGGTTCTGGAGATATCAATTAGGTCCATTTGATCCATAGTGTAGATTACCTCTGTTTTTTCTTTATAAGTTTCTGTCCAGTAGATCTGTCCATTGATAAAGTGGGGTGGTATAGTTTTCCATTACTATTGTATTGGAGTCTTTTACATAGTCAGGTGCCCTGGCATTGGGTCATACATGTCTACTACAGTCACATCTTCCTGTTCAATTGATCCCTTCATCATTACCTAATTCCCTTCTGTATCTTTTTTAACATTTTTTTTTGTGTGTTCAAGCCTATTTTGTCTGATAGAATGGCTACTCCTGTTATTTTTTTGCCTTCTATTAGCATGGATATCTTTTTCCATCCTTTCACTGCCAGACTGTATGTATCTTTGTTGCTGGTGTGTGTCTTGCAAGCAGCAATTAGATGGGTCTGTGTTTTAATCCATTCATCCAGTCTGTATCTTTTGATTGGAGAATTTGGGTAATTTATATTCATGGTTATTATTGATAACTAATGACTTGGTCCTGTCATTTTTTCTATAAATATTTCTATTGTTTGCTTTGCATCTGTCATGTACTTTTACTAGGAAATTTTTCTGCCTTCATATTCTTTCATAATGATCATCATCTTTCTGTGTTACTGTGTGTAGCACATCCTTAAGCATTATTTGTAAGGCTGGACGAGTGGTAACAAATTCTTTCAATTTCTGTTTGTTATGGAAGGCCTTTATTTCACCTTCATTCATAAATGAGAGCTTTGCAGGGTGCAGCATTCTGGGTTCACAGTTTGTTTGTTTTGTTTTGTTTTGTTTTCCTTTTAGACACACTAGGACTGTGTCTCTCCATTCTCCCATAGCTTGCCTGGGATTTATCCCTGGTATGCCAGGATGGATCAACTTACACGAATCAATTATTGTGATACATCACATTAGCAATTTAAAAAATGAAAACCGTATGATTATCTGCATAGTTGCAGAGAAAGAGTTTGATAGAATACAACATACATTCATGATAAATACCTTAAGCAAATTGGGTATAGATGGAACATACCTCAACACAATCAAGGCAATATGCAAAAAATCCACAGTCAGAACCATATTAAATGGGGAAATGTAAAAAAAATTTCCATTAAAATCCAGAATCAGCCAATAATGCCCACTTTTACCATTGCTATTCGATTTTGTCCTGGAAGTTTTAGACTGAGACATTAAGCAAGAGAAAGAAATCAAACAGGTAAGAACTGAAAAGGGGGAAGTCAAATGTACATATTTAGGCATATGCGTATTTCTTTCTAAACTCATTTTCTTAAAAATTAATATCAACTGCATCTCTAATGGCTAAGTATGATTTGGTGCACAGGTTAGAGGGCATCAAGCCAAGATTATGACTGAATCATGAACTGAAAAAATATATGTAGCAATGTATATGGTACCTGTTGAGAATATGGGATACTTCTGGTTAGAAGTGAGCATTTCACCTGCAGAATGAGCACTTAAAATCTGCTAGGCAAGATCACATGATTTTTTTTTTTTTTTTTGCTGTAGTTGTTTTCTTTTTGAATATGGGAAGACAGATATGTTTGGGAGATGAGTAATTAGATATTTATTTTGTGGTGAATACTGCAGATTGCCAGTGGGTTCTCTTTTGGAACAATTCTAGGAAAGCAGTCATGTTTATTTAAACGCTGTCTTGTTCCTGGTTATGTAGCCTCCAAACTTGTTTACGTGACCTTTCCAGAAATTCTGTAAATTACCTATTTCCCTGTAATTGGTTTCATTCTGCTAATGTGAATTCCAAGGGCTGAAACTTAGAAGAATGGCTAATTTATTCATTCGTTGATGCATGGGACAAATATTTATTACCTACATTTAGGCTGTTGAGTGGAAAATTTCCTCTTTCCTCAGACATGGAAAAGAACAATCAAATTGAAGGAAAAGAAGGCAAAGAGTCCTCACTTTCTGAAGTGGAAGGCGTTCTCCTTGGGATCCGTTCTGCTCTTCAAACCATTCCCACTGTTCCCCTTTCTCTGAACTTTCCTTTTCTGTATTTTCTAAACCAGCAAACTAAGGAAATTTTAAGGACTCAAAAGAGAGTGTTGGGGTCCTGATTTACTGAGTTGGAGTCAGTTTCAATCGCAGAGAGTGGTGCATTTTCTACCAAAAACTAGTCAGGAATATGCAGGATAAAAATGTGTGAAAATTATATGTCCTTGCACATTGCTGAGAGGAGCATTTTAGGCATATTGCAATCATCAATATCAACTAAGCACTAAGAGTCTACACAAACATTGGAAAGAAGAGCTGGAATACTGGAGAGAGGAGTAGGAATGAGAACAGGTCAGAAGAGCAGCCAAGCCATCTCCACTCTGTCTCATCAACTGCATGACAACAACATAAAAGTTGCCCTAAGGAACGTTGTGGGCTGGCCTGTCACTGCCTCATTCAGCAGATTTAGTACAGAGTCAGAGGAACAGGTACAAGAGAATTAATCAGAAGGGGAAATCTCACCTGTCAGAGAGCAGTGCCATAAGAAAGACCCTGCAATGTCTTGCTCATGAAACATATTGCCAGCAAATCAATAACAGCTGAGCAGCAGGAAGAGCCAGCATGCTATTCCAAGTTTACTCCTATGATAAATATTTGATCTTTCCCCAGCACCCTTCTTTACAGGTTTTAAAAAAAAAAGAAATGGAACTTGAGGAAGGGAAAAAACAAAAGGAAACTGGCAGACCACTCTTTGCATTCCACCTGAGTTCCCCAGGGCCAATATCTGGGTGGCACTGGAAACAAGGGTGCAGATAGCTCCTAAGCCACATATGAGCTTTAAGAATAGAACTGAATTAGCATTTTCAATTTGCGAATATGATCAGAAAAGTATGTAATATGCCTGAAATGACATGAAGAGAAAGGAAAAGAAGACATGACATGGTGCCATCAGAAGTCAAGAAACATTTTTTTTATGATTCTAACTCTTTTAACTTCATGCTGTTCAACAATACAGTTACATTTGAAACATGGTGAAAAATATACATTAATGGAATAAGAAAAATGATTTGAGGTACAGTAGAATTTGATTTTGCTGGACAATCCCAAAGAGATTTTCAACAAAAGTTGATGAAAGAGACAGCCTAGTATTGAAAATAAACAGGAAACTGTCCATTGAAGAAGAAGGTGGCCAGAGAGGTGGGTAGTACATAACATTCAGAAAGGCTAACATTTGAGGAATTTATTAAAGCATATGGAAAAAAGGAAATGGTGGGAATTGATATACAAAGACTGAGAAGGGCGATTGTAAGGCATATGACTTTTGATCTAGGGCATATCACCATCAACTGTATATTTTCAAGAGAGTGTGGTGACAGGATGCAGTTTGTCTTGGGAAGGGACTAAGAAAAAGGTGATCATTTGGGAGTTTGCAGTGATAGAGTATCAGGATGTAAACAGATGACTTGTAAAAGGTAGAGGATGGCAGAGAGAAGTATTAAGACTTGTAGACAAAAATATGTTTCATGGAAAAATGGGCACTGACAATGACAATGAATTAGTTTACTTGGACTGGACATATGATGACCTTTGCAGATTGGTGCATTGGTTGTAAACACAGATAACTTATCATGAAAATGGAGAATTAGACATTTTTCTTTCTTTCCTTCTTTTTTTTTTTTCCATTCCTATCTCCCTTGCATGTACTTGGATCTTTCTGTTTAGATTTGATTTTCCAAGTCATTTCAAAACCAGAATTTGAACTAATGGTTAATTTTATCTCTTTGTATTGTTCTAACATTTCTAATACTAGATATTTGTCCACTCTTTTCACTTAAATATATAGAACTCTGTAAAATTGTTTTAGTGAAATAAGAATTGTGTTGAATATCTTGATCTTATTTCGTGTTCATAACCAATAATATTCTCATGTGTCTGTTGATGAAAATGTAAGTAAAAAATCATATTGTACAGTAGCCAATAGTCATTTTTTGTCCTTTGCTAAAACTTGACTTTAAAATAACTCACTTCCAGTCAAGCCATTAGAAAATCACTTAAAGTAAATATTGTATTCATGGATAATTTTAGATATAATCAAGTATTTCAACTCAAATATGCAAAGAACAAAACAAATATTAAAATGAGAAATAATCTTAGGAACAATTTTCTTATAAGCAAAAAATCTTGACTTTTTAAGTGTTTTAAATTCACTGTCCAAAGAAAACAAAACCATAAAACAAAATAATGTTGCCTTGGCCAGTTCTCTTGGATTCATCTAAAATGTGAATTATTCTTCTCATTGGCTAGTATATAAAGGAGGAATTTGATTTGATGTGGCCTAATGCCAGGCAAATAAAGATGTGCCAGTACTCTAAATTATTAGATGATGTGTAGTATTTATACCAGAGGGAAAACATCAACATGTTTATTTTTGATCAAGTTTAAGTCAGTAGAAATATTCCTATGTAATGTGATATATCATCATGAAATACTATCTAGAGAGGGTCAATTTAAATTCAAAAGAGAAATTTGTAGCCTAGATCAAAACCACAACTAAGCCTCTAAAGTAATGTAAAACTGTAAGTTGCATTCAGATGCAAGAATGTTTAACAATTGCTTTCATTAGGTAATTTCTGGGATATGGCAATTCTGCCATGTTTTCTTTGGGTTTGAGGGCATGATGAATGAGGTAAAAGCTTAATGCGGTCTTTATAAAAAATATCACTATCCCACGAAGTGAAAAGCCCAATTAAAGGGTCATAAACACACTTTGAAGTGTCCCCATATGTGTTCCTGGAGTATGAGCCTTTTATTCAGCATCCCCATCTCCAGTGCCAGGACTGTTATCACTTAGAGAAATATCAAAGATTTTCCAGGAGATGGATTAGCTAATTGGCCCTCCTATGGGGATGTGGGAAGACAAGAATAGGAAAGACTATCACTTTCTTATGTTGCTAAAAATTATTTAGAAATGTTGCATGATAGGAATTTACCTATTTATCCGTTTGGTTGAATAAAATGATCTGGATACTTGTAATGTCTGAGTGATGCTATTATATGAACTTAGCAGAAGAAATAGATATTTCTCTCTCAATAAAATGAGTATAATGCTTAAGACAATTAACAACCACAGAGAAGGAAACTGCATAAAGAAAGCACTCTTTTGCACTATGCAATATCATAAAAACACTAAGAAAAATTATGCAACATAATCTATGCTTGTTCTTTAGTACCATTTAAGGAAACCATTTAGTGTTAATATGGTGCATTAAAAATTCCATGGTGTCAATAAAAATTTAAAAGGAAAATCTTTTATTGATATGTTTCTCCCGAGCAGGTCTTGTAAAGAATTAGTCAGATTTTAAGAACAAACAAAGAAAGTGTAGTGCATAAGCATTTTGTGGGATAAATATGTTTTGTTTAGAAAACATCTTTCATCTTCAAATTTTTAATAGTCACAGTAGCATAGGAAAGTAATAGCTTTTGCCATCAATTTTTTTGTACTTTCATTTAGAGTTTCTTTTTTTTTTTTTTTAAAGAATATGCAAGTATCTTTCAGGATTTTATCTTTGAAGGTCTGATGTATTTTCACCTACGATATCTTAACTGGGTTTTATTGTGTTCACAAAAGAAACACTCCTTAAATATTTATGTAGTTTAAATATTATATTAACTTTTTGAAAAAATTAGAAATTCATGTCAAGAAATATTGAGCATCTACTAATATTCAGGTAAAGGGGATATAGAAGTAGATAAAAATACCTATTCTTGCCATGTGACATTCATGTAATTTAAACCATGTAACAGGGATTTTCAATAAATTCTGGTCTCCTAGCTCCAAGTGTATACAACCACATATCGATTCCACCTGCACATCTTATGTTAATTCAGATTCAAATACCCAAGTCTACACTACTCATTTCCTTCTTCACTGCACACAGTATTATCTGCCTCCCAGTAAGGTCCGTATATATTTTTAAACCTTCTTAAATTCCTAAGTCAAAACCTTTACATTAACTTGATTTCTCTTCCTCTTTTTCTGCCTTTCTCTGACTAGATTTGATTTCTTCTCCTGTGCTTTTGAGTTTATTTAGCCAATCAAAAATTATGAGAAGTCTGTTTTTTTTAACTATTTGTATTCAAACTTCATCATTCCAGGAAAACATCATGATAGACAGTATTCAGTTCCAATCTGCACTCAGCCACGTAGGAGAAGTCACTATTTAAGAAAGTATGTAACATTTTTGTAAATCCAAATTTCCCCAGAGGATTGTCGTGAGGATTAAGAGTATATAAAGCACTCAGCAGAGTATATATATATATATATATATACACAAGGTACACTGGCTGTCATTGTTCTCACCCACTGCACCTTATTGCCTGCCCTTATCTCTTAGGTGGGCTTCTGGCAAACTCAAAGTCTCTCTAATTACAGTCCCTCCTTACACTCCAATTTGTACACGAGCATTTTACCTTTCGTCCTCTAGGAATTCTTTTTTGATTAATCATGCTGCACTATTCAAAATGGTGCCAGGATTCCCCAGTTCCATTAAGATGAATAATCTCTAAAAATGTGACTTTTTCCCCTGTTAATTTCTGATAATGACTCCTTAGCCACATTACTGGCTGTGTACACCAGACACATCTCTATGTTCTCCTCTACCATGGATTCCTTCCTGGCCTCTGATTCTTCAGTATTTCAGGTAGCAGTACTGGTAGGCATTTGGCCTAGTGGTTGAGATGCCCATGGCACATTTTGGATCACCTGGGATTGGTTTTTGCTTTAGCTCTGGACTCCAGCTCCCTGCTAATGGAGATGCTGGGAGGCAGCAGGAATGACTCATGAAATAGGCTTCCTGCCATCCATGCAGAAGAAGTAGATTGAATTCTAGGCTCACAGCTTCCCTCTGTCTCTCCCACACTCCTTCTCTTGCTCATAAATAAAGTAAAAATATAACTTCATTAAAGAATAAAAACACATTTGAGAGATACATCTAAAGCTTAAAATGTGTGTAAGTATGAGTTTGTGTGCTTAATTCAATCCTAGATTGCTAACCTTTTAAAGAAATAAAATTTTCATAATTCTGCATGTGTGTATTCAGTTTTTCCAGCACATTTATTAAAGAGACTGTCCTTTATTCAGTGTGTGTTCTTGGCACCTCTGTCAAAATTCAGTTGGCTTGAAGTATGTGCATCGATGTCTGGGTGCTCCATCCTGTTCTGTTAATCTATGAATCAGTTTTTTATTCCAGTTTTGTAATACGTTTTGAAATAGGGTCTTATGATGCTTCCAGGTCTGTTCTATGTACACAGGGTTGCTTTGTCTATCAGGGCTTTCAGCATACACAAAAGTTAAATCAAAGTAAATAAAATACCTAAATGTAAGACCTAAAACTATGAAACTGCTATAAGAAAACCTAGGAGATACACTTTATAATACTGGAATAAGCAACAAATTTTGGGGTAAAAATCTAGAAGCCCAGGCAACAAAAGCTAAATTAGATATAATGGTATCAAATCAAACTAAGAAGTTTCTGTTGAGAAATAGTGTTTTTTTTTTATACTATTTGTTAAACACTTTTACTTAGTGTAGAGTTAACTTTGTGATCATTAAGTAAACTGAAAATAGATCTTCGTAAAAATTAAGAGTGGGAGAGGGAGGGGAAAGAAGGGTTGCATCATGGGTGGGAGGGAGGATAGGTGGGAAGTATCACTATGCTCCTAATACTGTATATATGACATACATGAAACTTGTATAACTTAAAAAAAAAACAGAAAAAAACTAAAATGTCATATAGATATACATAATGGAATAGTATTCAGCTATAAAAAAGAATGAAATCCTGTCTTTTGCAAGAAAATAGATGCAACTGGAAACCATTATGCTTAATGAAATAAGCCAATCTAAAAAGATAAATATCATATGTTTTCTCTGATACGTGGCAGTTAATATAGAATACAAAACATTTATAGGAATGAAATAGTCATTTAGGTACATGATGGTAGATTTCAGGCCTTTTTTACACTCCTATGAAACTGTGGTCTCCCTGCTATCACTTGTAGAACATTTTGATTAGTAGTGAATTAAGCCTGTGAATATAGAGTGGATTAAAATTATGTCTGCAGAAACTGAAGAGAGGAGAGGGAGGGAGGGGGATTGGTGTGAGGCAGGGCTGTGAGGAAAGTGTGATCATATTCTTGGACCTGTACCTATGGGATGCATGAAATATTTTCTCTTTATATTAATACAAATTTAAAGAAAATATGTATACAAATATTGTATCAATTAAAAATAGTTTTCAAAGCAAAGCAAATTTTAATTCCAAACACAGGAAGAAAAGTTAGTAGCAATTTTAAAGGGTGTTTCCAGAAATAAGAATGCAGGAGGAATGAAATCAGCTCCAATTTTATGGGGTCAACATTAGCTGCCAACAAAATCATGTAAAAGTCATGAAAGTAGTCTGTTTTCTGTGAGTTTTAGTTTTACATTTTACCAATATGTCTATTCTCCTTTTGAATTAATTCTATGATAGATCATAATGTCTTTTCTTCATTTTTCTTTTTTGTGAGTTATTTGTTTTTATTTTATTTTGCATATATGTCTGCAATTTTTTCAACCACCATTTTGGAAAAATTATTATTTGATTAGCTTTGTACTTTTGTCAAAACTCACTTGACAATATTTTTGAGTTGTTTTTCTAAAGTATCTGCTCTATTCAATTCATTCATGTTGATCTTAAATGTTGTGACTCTAAACTGATCTACTTCTAAGACGTTTATGGAAACTTTTTCTTTTCTTTTTTTTTTTTTGGAATTATAGGTTTTTGTAGATGTTCTTCATCAGATCGAGTGTGCTTTCTTCTTCTGTTAATTCTATTTCCTTTTAAAATCAAGGAAAGATTCTGAATTTGTTTAATGTATTAACTGTAAGTATTGATTTGATTATGAGTTTCTCCTCATTTAGTCTCTTAATTTGATGGATTACATTTTCAAATGCTGAAGTATCTTTATACTACTGGGCAAACCCTATTTACTGATGATGCATATTTCTTTGTAGATATTTCTAGGTTTATTTTTAAAATTTCTGTTGAGCATTTTTTTCTACATACTTTTATTTTCTTATACTCTCTGTGTCTGGTTTTGCTGACCAGATAACAATGGCATTACCAAATGGATTATAAAATTTCCATGCTTTCATTTTTTGGAAAATTTTGTCGACTTGGTAATCATTTAAACATTAAATGTTTATCAGAGTTATGATATAGTATTATGTGGGCATTAATTTTCTGATATTTAAGTTTTTGAAAATTTATTTATTTTTGTTTATGTTTATGTTTTTGAAAGGTAGAGAGAAAGGCAGATGCTAGGAGTTATAGAAAGAGCTAGAGCTAGAGCCAGAGCTAGAGACAGAGAGATCTTCCATCCTCCAAACATTTAATATTTTAATGGTTGCAACAACCAGGATTAAGTTAGGCCCAAGCCAGAAGCCAAGAACTCAATTTGGGTCTTCTATGTGGGTGGCAGGAACCCTAGTACTTGAACCATCATTTGCTGCCTCCCAGGGTGTGCACCACTAGCAGGAAACTGAAATTGAAAGCGGAGCTAAGAGTCAAACCTGGGGTTTCTGATATGGGTTTTGGCATCCTGAGTGGTGACTTAGCTGCCACACCTGATGTGTACCCTTACCTTGATTTGAATCTTTTCTTACTCATATTTCTCATGTATTTATTTTCTAAAACAAACAAACAAAAATAACTTTAGATAAAGAGAAACAGAAACAGAAAGAATTCCTCACTGCTGGTTCATCCCCAAATACCCCAACTGACTATAGCTGGACTCTGCTGAGTAACTAGTAACTCAATCCATTTGCCTCAAATGGGTGGCAAGAATCTCCTTGAGTGATCACTGTTGCCTATCAGGGTCTACACCAGCAGGAAGCTAGAGTCAGGAGACTGAGTCAGATATCAAACCCAGATAATCTTAAGTGGGTTTGTGAATTTTAATTGGCATCGTAAATATGGCTAAATGTGCACTCCTCTCATAGATTTGTTAGAGAGCACATTGTTGGGTCTGATTTTATATTTTACTTGATCTTTTAATTAATGATTTTATCTCATTTACATTTAATGTATTTACTATATTATTACTTTTCTTATTACTTTTATTTTATTACTTTTCTTATATTATTATTACTATTTTATTATTATTATTATCATTACTATTTGCCATTGTACTGTGTTTTGTTGCATTTGCTCTTCTTTTACTGCCTTCTGAATTTTTAAAAATAACTTTAGAGTTTAAATAATTTATCCATATTTTAATTATCTTTTTATGTGTGTCTCTCTGTGTATGTGTGTAGTCATTTAGACTATCATAAAGCATACTTTGGGGTATTGTTACATGCACAGAATTGTTTTTTTTTGAAAAATATTTTTATCTGATATACCTAAAACTTAATAACCTCTACCTTAGTGTAGTCACACATGGCATACTACAGTTATGTCCACCTATATTTTACATAAAAACTATGTTTAAAATTTTATTACAATGATAATTATATTTTTATAGAGTTATTTATTTGAAAAATTAGTGTTACAGAGAGAGGAAGGGTCAGCAAAAGAGACCCTCCATCTGCTGGCTCACCCCACAGATGGTCCCAACTTCGGTCATGCCAAAGTCAGGAGATAGCAGCCTCCTATGGGCCTCCCACACTGAGGCAGGGACCCAAACATCCTCGCTGCCCTTCCCAAGCAACTAGCAGGGAGCTGGATTGGAAGTGCAGCAGCTGAGATGTGAACAGGCACTTATCTGGGATGTTGGCATTATAGGCAGTGACCCTACATGCTAGGCCATGATGCCAGTTCTTCAACAAATAGTTTGGTGTATATATTTGAAATACTCTAAAGTCAGCGATTGTGAATCTTTATAAATTCTCACATTTAATTCATGAGTTAAAAAAATCCTAAGATTATAATAAATCACACAGCTAAGCAATTTTGTTTTACATATTTATTCCATAATTTTATATTTGGTTACATTATTTTTGTCCCTAATTGTGCCCTTAGAATTTTGACTTAATTATTGCATAATGTGAATTCCAGTTCTTATAAGAAGAATTCAAGAAATAGAAATACATCTGAAGAAAGATACTGATTAAATAATTTTAGAAACAAATATTTCAGTTAAAAAATCAAAATCACGTTATAGCTCAAACATAATCAGAGATTTTTTTCTCCACTAATACAGAAAGACAACTAATTCTAACAACTCTCAATCTGAGAAAGGCAACATTGTTAGTGTTCAATGGGTAGAAAAATATGAGACCGTGTTGCTACAACATAGTACATTAACTCTGGCCCAAAAGGTAAAGTAAACTACAGCAGGAAGGTATTGATATCTCAAAACAATTATTGTATTAACAATATAGACACACTGCAACACTGAGAGCACACAAAAGTGACTTTTTCTATTTGTCATTAACTTTCTTTTCTTAGTATTTATTTATTTATTTATTTGAAAGGCAGAGTAACAGAGAGGGAGAGGGAGAGTGATAAACTTCTTTCATCTGCAGGTTCACTCCCAAATGGCCACAACAGCTCCAGCTGGGCCATGTGAAAGCCACCAGGCACTCCATCTGGATTTCCCAGGTGGGTGGCAAGCACTCAAGTACTTGATCCATTAAGCAGCACTCCCGTGTTCATTGGAAGTGTAGAGAGTAGGATAGCACTACGCTATGGGATGTAGTTGGTTTATCCCTCTGTGCCATAACATCACCTGCTTGTCATATATTTCCTAAGAAGTTAAAGTGGCATTAAAATGTAAACATGTTTAAGTATAAAAATATATCAGATTTCCAAAATATATCAGATAAGAGATTCTAGTCTGGTTGTAATATTTTCTAGCTTATCCCAATCATTAATTATTATTTATTTCAGAGTTAGTCTGTAAGTGCAGATAGTACGTGGTGGTTTACAGTTTTTAAATACATACCAATAGGGGCTGGTGCTGTGACCTAGGAGGTTAGGTCTCTTCCTGCAGCTCTGGCCTCCCGGTTCGAGTCTCAGTTGCTTGACTTCTGATCCAACTCCCTGCTAATGGCCTGGGAAAGCAACAGAAGATGGCCTAAGTGCGTGGGCAACTGCACCCACTTGGGAAACCTGGAGGAAGCACCTGGCTCCTGGCTCCTGGCTCCTGGCTCCTGGCTCTTGGCTTTGGCCCGGCCTAGCTCAGGCTGTTGTGGCCATTTGGGGAGTATACCAGCGGTTGGAAGATCTCTTTGTCTTTCCCTCTCTCTGTAACAGAGGCACAGGCCTGTCAAATAAATAAGTAAATATTTTTTAAAAGTACATACCAATGAGCTCTTGTAATATAGAATGGTTTTTAAGCTTTGGAAAACATAATTTTTTACAATTTTATTTAAGGTATAAAAATTTCATGTCTACAAATTTAGGAACATAGTGATACTTTCTACCCTACCTTCCATATTGCCCACACTCCCATCCTTCCCCCTCCTTCCTCTCCTATTTCCCTCTCTTATTTTTACAATGATCTAATTTCAGTTTACTTTATACTCATAAGATTAACCTAACACTAAGCAAAGCGTTCGACAATTAGTAAGAAGAAAACACTATTCTTCAACAGTAGAGACAAGGGCTGTCAACAACCATCAAAGCTTTAAAGTGTTTTCTATTTTATTTTATTTATTTTTTGTATTTTATTAATTTATTTCATTTTCTTTTTTAAGATCATTTATTTGAAAGACAGAGTTACAGAGAGGCAGAGGCAGAGAGAGAGAAAGAGAGAGAGAGAGAGAGAGAGAGAGAGAGAGAGAGAGAGAGAGAGAGAGGTCTTCCATCCGCTGGTTCTCTCCCCAGATGACTTCAAAGGCCGGAGCTGTGCCAATCCAAAGCCAGGAGCCAGGAGCTTCTTCTGGGTCTTCCATGTGGGTGCAGGGGTCCAAGGACTTGGGCCATCTTCTACTGCTTTCCCAGGCCACAGCAGAGAGCTGCATTGGAAGTGGAGCAGCCTGGACTGGAACTTACTCCCATATGGGATGCCGGAACTGCAGGCAGTAGCTCTACCAGCTATGCCTCAGTGCTGTCCCCTGAGTGTTTTCAAATATATTCGAAGTATTGGTGTAACTGTTGAGCAATTATTGTTTTTAGTACATTTCTAAGAATAAACCTGTAATATCCAAAAATAACTGGCTTATTTCTATTCATCTGGCTTGTTTGTTCAGATTTATCTGTGATTTTACTTTCCAGATCATGTCAGATATGGATTGAATAACCACTTGCGTTTCTGAGAACAGAACTTTATGATTCAAAAAAAAAAAAAAAAAAAAAAAAAACAACTCTAACAAACCAACTGCTATTGCAGTTATTTTTCCTTTGCCTCTTTAGGATTCATATTGAAAAGCAGTCTTCTGTTTTATGGAGAAAGTGACAAAGACTTTCTTACACTGCTCCTTGTTCTGTCTGAATCCTTTTTTGTTCTGGGAATCACTGCTAACACCTTGGCACAAGGGAGCATTCGCTCTTGGGGAAGGCTGTGCTTCCTTCTTCCTCCATAAAATGATGAAGCCACACTTTGCTGCCAGAATGGATTCCCCTGAAGCCAGGCTTGTGATGATAATCCTAAACTAGACAGAAACATAGTCACTAAGATTCAGCTTTAACTTGGTATTGAAGGAGGCTCTGGCCCTGAGCTCCTCTGTTTATTCCTGCTGGGTGTGTCAAGAAGGCAAACCCTTAACTGTGCTCTTCTCCAGGATAATTTCTCAGAGCTGTGTTTGCAGTGAAAAACTTTCTGGGATGGAACATCTATCTCCAGGGATGGTGTCAGCTTCCTTCCATTCACTATAAAAGCAATAGGGCCCTGGAATCAGCAGTGCTCCCAACACCTCAACCACTGCACATATGGGAATCCTGTACCATTTAGGCCCTTTGGATTGCTCCCGTGGGTGTGAGAAGCAGAGGTATGGGAATTCATAGATTCAATGCAATACCAATCAAAATACCGAAGACATTCTTCACAGATCTGGAAAAAATGATACTGAAATTCATATGGAGACACAGGAGACCTCGAATAGCCAAAGCAATCTTGTACAACAACAACAACAACAAAAAAAGCCAGAGGCATCACAATACCAGATTTCAGGACATACTACAGGGCAGTTGTTATCAAAACAGCATGGTACTGGTACAGAAACAGATGGATAGACCAATGGAACAGAATAGAAACACCAGAAATCAATCCAAACATCTCAGCCAATTTATATTTGATCAATGATCTAAAACCAATCTTTGGAGTAAGGACAGTCTATTCAATAAATGGTGCTGGGAAAATTGGATTAATACAGTTTTGGGTTCATCAAGTTTTGAGGCCATCACTTTATAAGATCTGGAGGCCTAAGGGATGTATCTGGTTGGGATCCATTGGATATTCAAAGGGGAGGAGTTTACAGTGAGTTAGAGTCCTGCTGATTTCCTTGCTTTCTTTTTCCAAGGAATTTATAATTTATTAGGTTATCAGGGTCACAGCAAATGCATGATAACTACAGCAGCACAATTCTCCTCAGTGTTGTTATTCATGTGATATAATACAGAGAAGACTCCAAGTACTTCATAGATAAAATTCTAAGATTATAATGACACTTCCTCTCTCCCTCCCTTCCCTGTTAGTCTTCCTTCCTCCCTCCCTCTCTCCCTTCCTCCCCTCCTCCCTCCCTCTGTCCCTCCCTCCTTTCCTTCCTTCTCTGTTCCTCTCTCTTTCTTTCATTTTTGAGACAGCATATTCTAAACTTACATTATAATCAAAAGCTTAATGCTCCACTGAATGAAGAGTTCAACGAGTAAAAAGACCCTAGTTCAGTAGGATATGGACAAGGGCTGTAACAATAATGAAATGAAGCACTCATTTCACTTATATACAGTAAAGTTTAAAATAATCAAAGATCATGAGAACTATGGCAATATAACACTCTATCTGGGAAATGTCATGGCCTTAGGTGCAGGTGGGAGTGGGACTGTTGGCCATGGTAGTTTTATCATAATGACCTTATAATTAGCAAACGTTATTTAATGGACACAGCCAGCAGCCATATTGGTTTTAGGCAGTGAAACCATGGAAGTTGTGTTTTCTGCTTCATGGAAGGGGTTAGTTTAGGCAGAACTCACAGGGTTGCATGCAGTACAGATGAGGCTGCAGGGAAATACTGGCAACTCCAGCTCCTCCTTGCAAACTACCTGCCTGCCTACAGCTCATAGAAGAGGTAATGGGAACTACAAGTTATGCTAAGTCTGTGTCTGATATTAAGTGCATTTCTATTATTGGTTTAAAAATAAATAATTGTGAGAAACCTGTAGTTCAGTTATAACAAAAAGAACTCAATACACTTGATGTTATCCTACTTTATTTTGTTGTTCAAGAGTTTATAACTTATCACTCTTTCTTAACCAACCTTGATCATTTCCATTATAAATATAATAATGGTAAGCTCAAAGGTCAAACTGAAGTTCTTGAGAACTGGCCAGAAGTATTTTAAAGATAGCTGACTGAGGCTGCGGTTAGCTCTGTAAAATGAAATCTGAATGATCAAAACTTTTATTATGGTGTCACACACTGAATGACAGTAAGAATGATCAAATAAATATAATATCTATATTACAGGAATATATTTTCAATCCTTTTATAAATGTTCTCATGGGGATTTATTCTTCTCCAAAACGTGTCCTAATGAGCTATTGACATAATCTATTTATATGAAAAAAGAGCCTTGGTTTCCAGTATCCCTTCAAAAATCAAAGTTATGGTCAAACTGATTGCTTTCTCCCCAGCTGGCTAGATTTTACCCTTCTTGTCACACTGTTCTCATAGAGGCTACAGAAAATGACTGACTCTTGATTTCTGTACCCCAGACTTCTAGGTTAAAGGGTTATGTTAATATCTATTCACAAATGACTGTTTTCCATTCTTCTGTGACCGGAAGGCAGCAATAGATACTTTACAATAGACAAAAACAGTTTTAACTACTCTGAAAAATTCTTTCCTTTAGCTTTCTAGGAGGCCCTCTTCCATGGTCCCCTGTGTTTTCTTCCCACTTTAATACTGCAGTTTAATACTCAAGTGAAGGCTCTTTGAATCAGCCACCTACTTCCTAAGACTTGTACACTAAATTTTGCAAAGAACAGTCTTCCACTGCAATGCTTTGTTTTGTGTTAAATCACCTTTTATAGAGATGTATTTGTACTCCAATTAGAAATCTGTACAAAAGTTTAGCAAATATCAAAGTGGAAAACAAACAATTCATTCTGATATGATTTTGAAAGTTGGCACCAAATATCGACTAACAAATACTAAATTATCAACCTAAAATTTTAAGTCAAAAAAGGGTTTCTTGAAAACTACACTGCCTTATAGAAGAAAAATTAATTATCTTTTATATTTGTACATGTATTATGGGAACAAAAACATCTTAATATTTTAAGTGAAAATTACTGTTTTAAATTGAAATAAATAGTTGAAGTTAATGTTGTGAAAAATAAAAAATAATGATGCTTTGCTTATTTTTCATTTACTTTAGTTTCATTTTTTTAAGGATTTATATATTTATTTGAAAGGCAGAGAGAGAGAGAGAGGGAGAGAGAGAGAGAGAGGGAGAAAGAGAGAGAGACTGAATCTTCTATCAGCTGGTTGCAAACTACCTGCCTGCCTACAGCTCATAAACGAGGTAATGGAAACTGCAAGCTGTGCTAAGTCTGTGTCTGATATTACAGTGCATTTCTATTATTGGTTTAAAAATAAATAATTGTGAGAAGCCTGTACTTCAGTTATTGGAGCAACAGGGCTGGGCCAGGCTGAAGCCTGGGGATAGGACCTCTATCTGGGTCTCCTACTTAGGTGGTGGAGGCCCAAGCACTTAAGTCATCATCTGCTGCCCGTCCAGGCATATTAGCGGTAAGCTGGATTTGTATAGAGGAATCTGGACTCGAACCTGCCTGCTAATATGGGATTTTGGCATTGCAAGTCGCAGCTTAACATGCTGTGTTACAATCCCAGCCCTATATTTGCTTCTGTTTTAACCTGATTGAACACTGATCTTGCTTTTCAGGGATCCCAGACACTTTGAGTATTTATTTATTTAATGATATGTTAATTAAATGATTTCTAAAAATTATAAATTATATTTTAAAAATTTATTTAAAAGAGTTACAGAGAGAGATTGAGAAAGAGAGAGATCAGTCTTCCATCTGCTGGCTTACTTGCCAAATGGCCTCAATAGTCAGAACTGGGTCAGCTCAGGAGCCAGGAGCTTCATCCAGGACTCACATGGACGCAGGGACCCAAGTACTTGGGCCATCTTCTGCTGCTCTTCCTAGGCCATTAACACGGAGCTGGACCGGAAATGGGGCAGCCGGGCCATGAACTGATGCCCCAAGGGTTTATTAATTTTTGATTCATCATGATCTGATACCCAATTCCAGTTTAATACCTTGCTCTGACTGTTTATTTTGTTACACTCTTTTGTAGAAGTCCACCCAAAAATCAGGTCTGAAGTCTTTATTCATAAGTGGCTGATCTCAGTGCACTGATAATTTGCATTAAAAGATCAATAGGACATGGCCCTAGGATATCAACTTTGTATTTCATTAACATAGTTTCAAGATGGGAAACTAATAACATTGCCTAGCTAATAGACTTACTGGGAAAACGCATTAATTTATAGCTGAAAAAATAATTTTAATTGTTTGACTTTTTCCTATAGATTTGCACATATAAAGGAGATATAAACTTTCCTGTAAACCATAAGCTGGTGCCAGATTTAAAAAGCTAAGATATTTAATCTGAAAACAATCTGTCAGATTTTTCTTTAATGAATAATTCAACATTTGATCCATTAATATTTACCTTTTCATATTAAGTATAGACTGATATCAAATATATATATGCATATATATATATATACACCCTTAGTTTTAGTGTGATCTTTGATGAAAAATTCAGCTTCTAGAAATTTATTTGAAGGAAATTATATTGAATATGTGCAAAAGTGTAATGACAAGAATATAGATTACAACAACCTGAATTTAGAATAATGACAAATAAGCAAACAACATGTTTAGCAGTAGAAGTATATAAATGAAATAGTAGCTGCTAAGTTTAAATACTCTGCAATTGCTATGAAATACACATATGATTAACAAAATTGGTAGCAAAATATCTGATCCCATTGAAGCTTATGTTTTCTGATATAATATCTAGAGCTTACTTTGAACTATCCTAACTAAAATGTCAAAAATTTGGATAAAAAAGATAATACTGGAAAAATATCTTGACTGTTGGAGTTGAGTTAGCACTGAAGCATTTATTAAACTAGTTTTCTTTTTTGTATGTATATTTTAAAATAGATTTAGATAATTAGCGTTTACAGTTTCTGAACAAGTCTTATAACCACTGGGAGTGAGAATTTAAAATTATTTGCTAATCTCAAGAAAAATAAATAAATAAAAGCTAGCTTTGGCTTAATTTAAAAGTGTATATTAATATATATATATATATATACATACATACATATATATGTGAGCACACATAAACGTGTATACATGATTATTTGGAATACTATGATACCATTCATAAGCTTTTATCTTTTACTTTTTCTTTATATTTAAAAATTCTTCAGTCAGTGCTAAATTTGGAATCAGAAAAAGATGAATAATTACTATTATATTACTATTATGTTACATAAACCTGGTGACAAATTTTGTTTTAATGTTATATAGGAACTTAAGCTTGAAAATCTTTAGTTCACATATTACCCAAATAGTTAGAGATTACATTATTGAATTTATCTATAATTGTGCATTTTAATAAATAATCCTTTCAGGAATTTGTTACTATGTTTCATTAATTGTGGAATCAATGAGCTATTTCTAATGTATTTGGTATGCTAATGAATATTGGTTGGTCCAAGTATTATATCCAAAGCAATGAGATATTTATATTCTAGCAGACAGAATCATTTAAACCCTGATTAGTTAACAGACTGTATTCATGAGGAAGGTGAATTGATTTCAATGGCTTTATTGATTTAGGTCTGTTGAACCTAGGCACCTTGCAAATTTATGGCCTGGCTTCATTGACTCTGTTTTGAAGTAATATATAGTTGGTTTTTGAAAGTGCTATAAAAAGTTTCTGGCATCTGACCTTCCCCATACACAATCATTAACCTATAATTTTTTATGATTTTCAAATGTCTTTCAGACAGAAACAATAAAATTGTTAATTTTAACTCTTGCCATGTACCAAAGGGGGGGAAATGTAGATAATGTTTAAGTATTCAGATACGTTTAAAAACATTATTCGTAAGAAATCTGTTTCTCTGCAACACAACTTTCAACACAATACTTAACTAAAGGAACCTTAGTTGATCTGAATGCTGATATCTGCCCTCTGTGACTTCCTGAATGAAAGCCACTAAATATTAGAATAAAGCTGATTATTATTTGCTATAAATTAATAGCATTTCCTAAATATTTGTGTCCTATAGAATTATTTCAATTCAGATAAAATTTCCAAGTTATCTATAGAATTTTGATTCTGAATCTTTAATATGAATTCATTTAAAATTTATCAAATGGTTCAAAAGACAAAATAACTCTAGCTGTGCTATATATTAAATTGTGAAGCACTCAATGTCTTCAAAACTTGGAAAAAGACTTCTTTTTCCCAAATCGTATCAGTACTGATGTCAATGGTATCTAATGCAGATTATTTAAAAGCCCTTTCTGGGTTACAGATAATATTGCTTCCAAAAGTTTGTAAATAAAGTTGAAATGTTTGCTTAGTTACCTGGACGCACATGTTCAAAATAACCAATTCTACTCTTCACTAATATTTTGTATTTGCTGCCGTTCATTACATAACTGATTGGTTAGTTAAGAAGTTTTTTTTTTATTTGAATAAACTTCTTTTGATTTCATGTCTTTAATATCTTTTGGTGAAATTAACTGCCATGCCCTCTGTGCTTTTGTGCTAGTAGTTAATATAAGTGTTAAATTGGAAAGTACTGTGATTTGCTGATAGATTTTCCCTTCTAGATTGACATTGATCCATGAATCAATTCAATCACGAAATAAAGACAGAACAAACAAACAACCAAATATTGACAGTCTAACATATGCCAGGGGGCTTTCTAGATGATTAGCTTAGTATCTAAGAGCTTCAATGTTGGATTTTACTACCTGGGTTAGAATTCTTTATTTGTTAGTCTTCAGCTTTTGACTTTGATCAATGATTCGTCTTTTCTCTTCTTAGTTTACGAAATAGAAAATGTAAAACTACGGGTTCTAAGAAAACACCTTTTTAACTATTTTACAATTAAATAAATTAGTGTAATGGAACCATTAGAACAGAATGCATCACAGAAAATGTTAATAAAAACTAGATATTGATGTTTCACACGTACCATATTTACCACGTTTTAATATTTAAATATTATGTAATTTTATAATTTTAAAAGTTGTTTGTATGGCCCATGATCAAAATATATACAAAAGATCATGTTATGAAACGATAGAACTACTGTCATCTCATGCCCGCAGTCCTACGTCTCCAGAACAACCATCTACAGTTCCTGGAACATAGTTTCACACCCATTCTCTGTATGCACCTGGATATATGCTCTCTTTTCTTTCTAACCCAAGTTAGAGCATACTAATACAGACTGGCCCATACTTGATTTTTATTTTGCTTATGTATCTTGACAGTTTCATATTTCATCAAACATGGAAACTCTTTTTTTTCAACTGTCGCCTTATGGAAATTTAACCAATCTCTTTATTCATGGATTCTTAAAGCTGTTTTCTTTTTAAGAAATCTAATCAGTGTTGTGATAATCTCATATGCTTGTGAACATAGGTTATTTAATGGTTACACATGTGTATACACATGGGTGGATAAGTAAAATCTTCAAAAAATTGGTGGAAAGTGCATGGTGTGAGAAATTTATGCATGTCAAAAGTTTGCACAAAAATAAGCAGCTTTTAATTTCATTTTTCCAGGAACTTTTTGAGATACTCTTTTACATATACACAAAAATATTTAAATACACACGAACTATATATATGCACACTCATTTGACATGCATGCAAAATATATATTAACAAAGAATATGCGTGCATAAAAATGTCTATGTTCAAAGTCACACAAATACAATTTCACCTTCAACAGGTAGTTCTATCACTGAAATTCTTAGCATTCTGTTCAAATGAGTTGTAACAATATAAATATTGAACAATGGTGGACGATCATGTGATTCACCTCATAATCATAAACCATCATTTCACTACTATAATTGTGAACATATTTTGTGATTTTCTTTATGTGATATATTGCCTCATGGGAGTTTACTAACTATTCATTTTTTTGTTTTAAATTATAAATGTATTAAGGAAGTCCTATTTAACAATATATCTACATTATAGTTATTTTTATTTAATTAGTATACTTTTACTATATTTAGTATTTCTCTTCTAACATTTAATTGTTAAAAGTTTATGTTTCATGCAATGATTTGCATAAGTTCATTGTATCAGTTGGAAGTATTAAGGTAAAGGCATTTTTAGTAAATGCTCATGGTTTTTTTTATTTTCATATTTTGCATTTAAAGTTTTTACTATAATACCTAAGAATTATTTTGGTGTAAACTGTAAATTAAGAATCCAGCTTTTATATCACAAATTGAAAGCTCGATTGACTCAAAGGGATATATTAAATTAGCCACATTTCTCCTCTGCTTTAAATGTTATTTTAAAATATTACATACTGAAATATATATGCTTTTATCTTTGTATTCATTATCTATATATTCTTGTGTCAGTGCCAGTTTTAACAACAACTAAAACTTTTCATACTATAATGTATTAATTAGTCCCAACTTTCAAAATGTTCTTAATCTCCAACAAATCTTAGTGTTAGCTTCCCTTTTCTTTCCAAACAATGTTGTTTACTTTTTAGTTGAGATTTTATGATAGTGAATATACTTTTTTAGTTGGACACTTTATTGTAATAGTGTACACAGAAAACACAATGGAATGATATGACCATTTTTTGTTTCTACATAGAAATGCTACATATTTACATATTTTAATTTCATAAAGAATCATCATTGAGTCATACTATATATTCTTTTTTTTTTTTTTTTTTTTTGGACAGGCAGAGTGGACAGTGAGAGAGAGAGAGACAGAGAGAAAGGTCTTCCTTTGCCGTTGGTTCACCCTCCAATGGCCGCTGCGGCCGGTGCACCACACTGATCCGAGGGCAGTAGCCAGGTGCTTCTCCTGGTCTCCCATGCGGGTGCAGGGCCCAAGGACTTGGGCCATCCTCCACTGCCTTCCTGGGCCATAGCAGAGAGCTGGCCTGGAAGAGGGGCAACTGGGACAGAATCCGGCCCCCCGACCGGGACTAGAACCCGATGTGCCGGTGCCGCTAGGCAGAGGATTAGCCTGTTGAGCCACGGCACCGGCCAAATACTATATATTCTTAAGCTTTTTAAGATTATTTGCAAATGTTTTTAAGACACATTATGTTAATATTTTAAAAATTATAAGCCTTCTTGTTTCCCACATATGATAATCATATTTTATTTTCCAATGTTATCTATTGGTATCAAAGTTATCTATTTCCAATGTTATCTAAAATTTTCATTATACTGTTAAACAGCGGTGGTTCTAAACTCTTCCTTGTATTGTTTCTAATTTTAATGCCATTTTCTTGTATAATGAGTCCTCAAAATTTGCATGCAACAATCCATATGTAAAACTTGATAAACCAAGTTTTTGTTTTTGATTTCTGTAGGTGTGAGATGGGCCGTTTACATATAGAACAAGATCCTCATTGTGCCTATTATTCCTGGTCCAGAGACTACTCTGAGAATTCCTTCTTCATCATGCTATTCACTGTGCCTCTGGCTCGGAGTCTGATCCACACATGTGATTTTGATAACATTAGGAAACCATGCATTTATTTTTATTGAGTTTTTTCAGGAAAAATATGTGAATTTTCCCAAAGCTTTTTGGGATTAGTTTATCCTCCTCTCCCATTAATATGATAAATATCAAAAGCAGATGCTCTAATAATCAAATACTAATATGCAACAAACTTAATGATGGCGTTTTACTATTAAATATGCTGTCATATTTTATTACATTTTAAATATTATGTTTAAGAATAGTCTAACTTTCTTTAAATTGTCATCCTTATGATGGTTTTCTGCTTCAGACAGCAATAAAAAAATCTTCCTGGGGGAGGCGCTGTGGCTCAGTAGGTTAATCTGCGTGCGGCGCCAGGATCCCATAGGGGCACCCGTTTTAGTCCGGCTGCTCCTCTTATCCAGCTCTCTGCTATGGCCTAGAAAAGCAGTGGAGGATGGCCCAAGTGCTTGGGCCCCAGCACCTGCATAGGAGACCCAGCAGAATCTCCTGGCTCGTGGCTTCGGATTGGCGCAGCCCCAGCTGTTGTGGTCATTTGGGGAGTGAACCAGCAGATGGGAGATTCCTTCCCCTCCACATCGGCCTCTTCTTCCCTGTAACTTTGCCTTTCAAATAAATAAAATAAATATTTAAAAGAAAAAGTTGTGCTATTAAATGGGCCTGGTACTGTGGTATAGTAGGCTTAGATTACTGAAGTGACAGTGTTCCATATGGGTGCTCCGTTGCATCCCAGCTGCTCTTCTTCCGATCCAGCTCTCTGCTGTGGCCTGGAAAAGCAGTAGAAGATGGCCCAAGTGCTTGGGCCCCTGCACCCACGTGGGAGGTCCAGAAGAAGCTCTTGGCTTCAGACGACCCAGCTCTGGCTGTTGCAGCCATTTGGAGAGTGAACCAGCGAATAAAAGACCTTTCTCTCTGTCTTTCCATCTCACTGTCTGTAACTTTACCTCTTAAATAAATAAATAAAAATCTTAAAAAAATCTTCCCATGGAAATAATTTGAAAAACATTCTCCTCTACATTTGATCTGATGTAAAGATTTCATTGTAAATTATGCATTTCTTGATATTTTCATAGATTTTTACACAGGACATCATCTGGGACTGGGATTCTTCTTTTTTTTTTAATAAAGATTTATTTATTTACTTTAAAGGCAGAGTTAAAGAAAGAGAGCGAGAGAGAGAGAGTGAGAGAGAGAGAGAGAGCTTTCAACTATTGGCTTAGCCCTCAAATGGCTGCAATGGCCAGGGCTAGGCCAGGTGGAAGCCAGGAGCCAGGAGCTTCATACAGTCTCCCATATTTGTACAGGGGCCCAAGCACTTGGGCCATCTCCTGCCCCTTTCTCAGGCCATAGCAGAGAGGGTAACTGGAAATGAAACAGCTGGGGCATGGATGGGCAATCAAATGGGATGCCAGCATCACAGGCAGTGGCAGAATTCACAACACCTGCCCTGGAACTGGGATGCCTCATGAAGTTTTGGCACTTCTACTTTATGCATGCATTTGTCATTTTTGCAGATAATTATTGATAACTTTTATTTCCATAGAAAAAATAACATATTTTGGGAAAAATTAACTAGCTTGCATTTAAATAACACATAGATCAAAAAAATTTCAATAGATATTTAATAAAAGAACTAAATGAATCAAAATTTGTGTGATGCTACCAAAGCAGTCCTTAGAATGAACTTTATAGCTTTAATAGCATATATTAGAAAAGTACCCTTGAAGTCATCTTTCTTCGGAACTAGAGACAGAAGAGTGATATATATCTAAAGCTGGTTAAGCTTGTGATTATAAAGTAAATTGAAAGTATGTCATTGCAACAACTAAAAGAAATATAAGAAAGGGAGGAGAAGAGAAGGTGGGAACTATCATTATCCTCTCAAATTTTTATATATGAAATTGAATCCCCTATATAAATAAAAATATTTTTGAAAGTAATAATAAATATTAGAGTAGGACTTAAAAATTTAAAAAATAACATTGATAAAAAATTAGCGAAACCAAAACCTGGTTTTCTAAATAGTCAAAATTAACAAACCTTAGCCAGGATATCAAATAAGGAGAGGAGAAAGTAGTACTGTTAGAAATTAAAAAGGAGCCATCACAAGTAATACTCTGAGTATTATAAGGATTATGAATAAATGTTACAAACAACTCTATACCTATATATTCGCTAACCCATATAAATGGAGCAATTTTGTGAAAGACACAATCTGCTAAAATTCCCAGGAGACACAAATCATCTGAACAGGCCCATGTCTACCCAAAAAACTGAATCATCAATTAATAATGTTCTAGAAAAGAGGACAATAGGCCCAGGGGGGTTGGCTGATGGATTCTACCAAATGTAAGAAAGAAATTAAACTAATTCTCTATAGTGTCTTCCCAAACATACTTGTAGAAATAGAGGGAACAATTAATTCATTCTGTGAAGCCAGTATCATCCTAACACTGAAACTAGGTAAAGTCATTATAAGAATTGTATAGAGCAGCATCTTTCATGAATGTTGATATAAATATTCCCAAAAAAGTATTATCAAGTGAAACCCAACAAATTATAAAAACAACCATATATGCACCACAAACATCTAGGATTTACAAGCATGGCAGACATGAGAATCTGGTTCAACTACAGAAAAGCAAATATCAATAGCAAAGAAAGATAAATCAAATGATAATATTAACAGATACCAAAAGGGCACTTGATAACATTCAAATCCTGAAGGAATCTCTTGGCAAACTAATAATAGAATAAAAATCTTCATCTTGATAAAGAACATCTGCATGGAACATACAACTAACATAATATTCAATGACAATAATTTTCCTGTAATTTTGAGAGAAAGCAAGAATGCCCCCATCATTACTCCTATTCAATAACTTTCTGTAAATACTAGCTAGCACAAATAGATAAAGAAATAAGTGTATACAGAATGGAAAAGATAAAATAAGACTATGATTGTGTGTAGTACATTTGTTTACATGAAAATTCCAAAGAATTGGCAAAAAATGGGACTAATACATTTTAGCAAGATTGTAAAATGCAAGGTTAATATATGTAATTCAATTCCTTTTCCATATGACAGCAATAAATCATAGAAATTTAAAATTAAAAGCATAATACCATCTGTGTTACAATGCCAATTATAGCATCAAAAATCAATGGATACTTGACTGTTATTCTTAAAATATGCACAAGATTGATATAAGGTCACATATAAGCTCTGCAAGAAATCAAAGGATATTTAAACAAATGGAAAAACACTTCATGTTCACAAATAGGGACACAATATTTTTAAAATAACAATCTTCCTGAACTATGTCTATAATTAAACACAATTTTAATCAAAATCCCAGCAATTTATTTTATGGATAACAACAAACTGATTTCAAGTTTATAGGGAAGGAACGACTCACACTATCCAATGCAATACTGAAAAGGAACAAGATCAGAGCATTGACACTACCTTATTTCAAGACTTACAAAGTTACAGTAGTAAAGATAGTCTGTTATGGGTGAAACAATACACAAATTATTCAATAAAACAGAAGAGTTCAGAGATAGACCCATAAATACATAGTTGATATTAAGTTGATGTTAATTGCAAAGGGAATTCAATTGTAAAAATAAATTTGTTCCAAGAAATGGTGCTAAAGATACCAGACATTCAAGTGAAAAGAAAGGAAAAAAGAAAAAAGGAAGAAAGAAAGATAGGTATTGAGACACAGACCTCAGACAATTAACAAAAGTTAACTCAGATGGATAATTAACCTCAATAAAAAATGCAAAAGCATTGAACTTCTAGAAGATAATAAAAAAGAAAATTCACCTGATCTTGTGAAAAATGATGACTTATTTGATATAACAACAAAAACTCTATTCATAAAAGCAAACAGTTGCAGAGTTAGACTTCAATAAAAATAAAAACTTTTGTTTTCATTTAACTGTGTCCATGAGAGACAGTCCTAAGAAAAGTAAAAGAGAAATCATAAATTTGAAGAAATTACTTGTAAAAGGTAAATATGATTAAGGAATTTTGCCTAAAAAATAAACTGTACAATTTTAAAACTAAACCATACAATTTAAAAATGGGCAAACAATCTGAATAGACACCTTTCAAAAATGATATGCAGACAGGAAATAGCTTATAAAGAGAAGTTCAGCTTCACATATCATTAGGGAAGTTTGAATTTAAACAACAGTGAGATTCTGCTACACACCTGCAGAATCACCACAATCCATAAATATAACTAGCAAACTCTGGCAAAAGTGTAGAGCAGTAGGAACTCTTTGCTGATAGGGACACAAAAGGTATCACAACTTTGTAGAGAGTTAGTAGAGAGAGCGGGAGACACACACACACACACACACATACACACAGGCAGAGAGAGAGAGAGGTCTGCTGGTTCATTACCCAAGTGGCTATAACGGCCAGGTTTGAGTCGGGTCCAGGCCTATAGTACAACCTTCATCGGACTCGACTCTGTGGCTTGCAGGAGCCCAGGCACTTGGACCATCATCTACTGTTTTTTCTGGATCATTAGCAGGGAGCTAGATTGGAAATGGAGCAGCCAGGACATGAACCAGCGACGATATGAGGTGCAGGCGTCACAGGCAGCAGCTTTGCCTGCTATGCCAGGACACTGGCCCTAGCTGTATACAGTCTTAACATTAGATTCAGAAAATGAACTCGCAGATTTTTACCCCAAGTGAGTTAAAATGTGTGTCCACTCAAAAATCTGCACGTGTATGTATATAATGGATTGCTCATGACTGGCAAAATCTGGAAACAATAATGAATTTCCCTCAATAGATGAAGGATAAACAAACGGGTTAAAAAAAAAAAAAACATGGAATGTCATTCAAAGACAAAAATAAATGAGCTAAATAAAAGCCATGACAAGACATGGAGGAATCATAAATGCATATTTACTAAGTGAAAGAAACAAGTCCGAAAGGTTGCCTAATGTGTGGCTCCAATTATATATCACTCTGGAAAAAAACAAAACTACAGAGGCATTTAAATTTTTAGAGCAGGGTGTTTGGCACAGTCCTTAAGATGCTGCTTAGATCTAGAGCTTTTCTTATCAAAGTCCCGGGTTCATTTTGAATTCCAGCTTCCTGCTGGCATGTGTCCTGGGAGGCAGCAGGTAATGTCTCAGGTGCTTGGGCCCCTGACTCCTACCTGGGAGTCCCAGATTAAATTCTTGTCTCCTGGCTCTTGGTCTCAGTCTGGCCCCAGCTGTGAGGAACATTTGTGAAGTGAACCAGTGGATGGGTGATATCTTTCTGTGCGTCTGATTCTCTGTCTCTGTCCTTCTCCATCTCTTTCTGCCTTTCAAATAAATAGAATAACAGTTTTGTGATTGCTCAGGTCTTGGAGGAAGAAGAGGGATGAACATGTGAATATATGGAATTTTAGGCTGGTAAAAATATTCTTCACGATTCTGTAACAGTGGACAGATGGCATTCATTTGTAAAATGCCATAAAACTGTACAGCACAGAGCTTGATCTCTTGTTTGAACTATGGACTTGAGTTAATGTTTAAACACTGCATACAATTAAATTGCCACCTGAAAAAAAAAAAACACCTGTATTTCATAATGTGTTTAACAGTGCATGTGTAAATACATATGCATTAAAAAAGATTATGAAAATGTGGTCATTACATCTCCAGATTAAGAACCTTGGAATTACTTTTACTCTTCTCCATAATCCTCCAAATATTCCTTAACTGATGCCAAAATAAAAGCTAATTTAATGGTCACTAGTAAATATTCTGGACTTAGAGTCTACATCAAATAATTGTTTATGTGATTTGGTCCTATACACCTAACAATGGAATTTACATACAAATTTGAAGTATGTGTTGCCCCTGCAGTATTTTTCTTCCTCTTGGAGATAAATCTCAACATATTAATAGAAGACTTTGTCCCTTAAATCATGACTTTAAAAGGGAATCAAAGGATACTCTTCTATAATATTTTCTCATTTTGATAGATATATTTGTTATTCCTATGAATAGCCTTCATTTCATTTCCATGTACTATTCAGTTGAGGGTAAAAGTTAACCTCTCACTTTTCAGTTATTATTTAATAATGTATGCAATCTGTTCAAGTTATAAGATTTTCTAGTATATTCCTAATTGCTTTAGGGATTTGAAAACTTTCTGCAAAATTCTCATGACCTAGCACTAGGAACTGAATTGCTCTAAGAGAGTAAACACTGCCTTATTTGTTTTATGCCATTATTCTTATAATTAATAGATTTGTACAAAGCATCTTTTGTTTCTATCACATTTAAGATAAAATTCAGATAAAGGAATGTTTGTTGTCAGCATTATTTAATTTCTGACAACATAAAATCAAGTAATTTCATCTGCAGGTGTATTTGTTTTGCACTTTTTCATCACCCCTGAGGTAGGAGCATAAGTAAAGTCTTGCAGCATTTCCACGGTGTTATTTATACTTCCACTGAGTACCATTCTCCCCATTTAGGTCAGCAAACTATTTTCTAGAATATTTAGACAGTTTTATAATTGTATTTTCATAGTATTTAGTATTTTTCTTTCATTGAATGGGGCTAATTTTAGGTCTGCTATTGAGGATTGGACCAAATATTCTATTTTTGGATGACAACAAAATACATATTTTAATTATTTAATATAGTTGTTATGTTGTTGGGATTATGATATCTCTCATTTTTTAAGATTTTTTTTTGACAGGTAGGGTTACAGACAGTGAGCTGGAGAGACAGACAGAAAGTACTTCCATCTGTTGGTTCACACCCCAGTTGGCCGCAATGGCCAGAGCTGAGTAGATCAGAAGCCAGGAGCTTGTTCTGGGTTTCCCACATGGTGGCAAGGGCCCAAGGACTTGGGCCATCTTCTACTGCTTTCCAAGACCACAGCAGAGAGCTGGATAGGAAGTAGAACAACCGGGACTCAAACCAGTGCCCATATGAAATGCGAGCACTATGGGCAGAGGATTAACCTACTGTGCCACGGCACTGGACCCCAATTTTATCTCTTAATGCATATAGCAATCAATAGTCTCAAAATAGATATTCAAATTTTTGTACTGGTAAATATTTAAGAACCAGCTCTTGGAAAAACCAAAAATGGCCTGATTTATAGCGTTGGTTATTTCCATAATGTACGTATTATCCTGGTCTATTTCAAGCTACTAAAATGACGTTAACTGGTTTTGCACAGTCTGAACAGTTGATAATTGGTATTACAAGTAAGCTCTAGAACACTACAGGGGACTCCTATACTTCATGTGTGATGTGAATTTTGGAAATATTTAGATGACCCATATTTCATCTTCCATCCATTTTGGAGGACCCACTCTCCCCTGTAATCCTGGCTTCTCTGCCAGCTGGCTACCCTAATAAAATTAATTGGGTACGTTAATCATAACAGTCTACTATGTAACGTATTGGTTTCTGTATTTCCAAAAGCCTTGACTTAGAATATTCATATATTATTTTAATCAACAAAACAATTGTATGGAAGTTACCAATACTCTTAAAAATAATTTAAGATTATAGATTTGTGGTACTTTGGAATTAAATTAGGAGATTGGGGTTTTTACATATACTATATTTTTTATTACTTCTTAGGACAAATATGCTTATGTTCAAGTTAATTTTCCTCTGAAATATAACCAGTAGTGATTATTTGGGGTTTTACATTTTCTTTCTTTTTTTTAATTGTTCTTTTTTTTAAACTTTTATGTAATGAATATAAATTTCCAAAGTACAGCTTATGGATTACAATGGCTTCCCCCTCCCCAAACTTCCCTCCCACCCGCAACCCTCCCCTTTCCTGCTCCCTCTCCCCTTCTATTCACATCAAGATTCATTTTCAGTTCTCTTTATATACAGAAGATCAGTTTAGCATATATTAAGTAAAGATTTCAACAGTTTGCCCCCATATAGTAACACAAAGTGAAACATACTGTTTGAATACTAGTTATATCAGTAAATCACAATGCACAGCACATTAAGGACAGAGATCCTACATGATATTTTTAAAAAAATTGATTAATTTTCTATGCAATTTCCAATTTAAAACAAAGTTTTTTTTTCATTTTCAATTATCTTTATATATGGAAGATCGATACAGTATATACTAAGTAAGGATTTCATCAGTTTACACCCACACGGAAACACAAAGTGTAAAAATACTGTTTCAGTACTAGTTACAGCATTACTTCACATTGGACAACACATTAAGGACAGATCCCACATGAGACATAAGTACACAGTGACTCCTGTTGTTTTAACAATTTGACACTCTTGTTTATGGTGTCAAATCTCCCTAGGCTCTAGTCATGTGTTGCCGAGGCTATGGAAGCCTTTAGGGTTCGCCGACTTCGATCTTATTCCAACAGGGTCATAGTCAAAGTGGAAGTTCTCTCCTCCCTTCAGAGAAAGGTACCTCCTTCTTTGATGGCCCCATTCTTTCCACTGGGATCTCACTCGCAGAGATCTTTCATTTAGGTCTTTTTTTTTTTTTTTTTCCAGAGTGTCTTGGCTTTCCATGCCTAAAATACTCTCATGGGCTCTTGAGCCAGATCTGAATGCCTTAAGGGCTGATTCTGAGGCCAGAGTGCTATTTAGGACATCTGCTATTCTATGAGTCTGCTGTGTCTCCCGTTTCCATGTTGGATCATTCTCTCCCTTTTTGATTCTATCAGTTAGTATTAGCAGACACTAGTTTTGTTTGTGTGATCCCTTTGACTCTTAGACCTATCATTGTGATCAATTGTGAACTAAAGATGATCACTTGGACTAGTGAGATGGCATTGGTACAGGCCACCTTGATGGGATTGTAGGATTAGAAACATTTGTCAGACTAAGGATTTTAAAGATCCATGCCTAATTTGTTCATGTGCCATGAGGTAGAACAAAGCTAATGTTTGACTAGGAGTGGAGGAAATTGTAGCTGGACACAGAGTTCACTTATCTGACCTTAAAGCTTTTGGAAATACAGAAACCAATGCCTTACATAGTAGACTGTTATAATTAACCAAGAATATTCTCCATTAGTTGTCTGGTTTTTCTGAAAGAGATGATTGCTTGTATTGGCCTTGCCATCTTCAATCAGATTTTGGCTAGGCACATTACTATAATCTTTGAACTACTCTCTATCTGACTTTTGTCTTTGATTTCAGTCCTTGTATTCCTTAAGAAAATGATGCTGAGGCAGTCATTTAGTATGAGGGGTTTTCAAAAGGTCAGGGAAAATGTACATTATTTTTGGATTCCATTTTCTATATTTTAAACCCCCCTTATATAACTGTATAGCTTGAGATAGTAGAACCAAAAATAATTTGTGAATTCACTGTTGTTTTCTTAGATCTTCACATTTATTTCCAGGTCTAGGTGATCTGTATCATGCCTTTTATTCCATAATGTATTTTTCCTGTGTGACCAAAATCTGCTTGTATGTGACACTAAACAACAGAAATCAGTCGTGTGGAAGATGGGCACATAAATTCTGTATTTATAAATATAATATTTCACCAAAGCAGCTTAACAAAGTTTTTATGATCTCTTATGACACCAGGAACTACAGCCTGGTTATGGTATAAACACAGGTAATACATGTCCATGGGGATGCATGGTAATTATCCATAACCTTGTAACTCATTTTTTTTGAGGTGGGAAGAAAAACAAAAATTTGTTCACTGTAATTATCAAGGGACAAGTGTAAAGCGTTAGGTTGGGACGTGGAAAGCAGTACTCTGATTCCATATGAGGAAGGAAAATGGCAGATCTGTTCAAACAGTAGGAAGGTATTCATAGGGAGATGAAGATTTTGCTATGTTTAATTCAGTTCGAAGGACAAAATCCCCTTCCTCTCCTTTAGGAAAAATGCTAGGTATTAGTTTTCCTTAGAGAATCCAAGCGAAGAAAAAAAATCTTCTTGATTTTCCCTTGAAATCATGTTCTCACACCAACATTACAGTAACAGAGCAGCTGCTCACTCCAATCATGCAAATCCCAGGAGGGGTGGTTGTGCTTGGTGACTGCATCTAACTCAGCTGCTCTGGGCTTAGAGTCGCTTCCTTCTCTTCCTGTGTCCGCAAATATTTGTTAAATAATGAGTTCAGAGAAGATGCGGCAGGGCTCCACGGCTGTGTTGTTAATGCCATCGCTTCTTGATTTGAGGTTAACAGATACCTTCTGAGCTCGCAAGACGCTTTCCTGTAATAACACTTATGTGCCGCACATGGTGTTTCCTTTCGTGTCTAAGTAGAGGAGTCTGCATTTCTGCCACAGCCGTGAATTCTTCCGGAGAAGGAAGAAAATGGTATTTTATGGATGAGTTTGGGAGATAAACAGTGCACAGGTAGTGCTTTTTCTCCCGCCCCTCAACTCAGGTAACACAATTCTTGTGCTGCCACATTACGCCTCACTGTCAATAACTCCCATAAACCAAGCAAGTGGCAGAGGGGTTTTATGGCATTTCCTGTGACTGGGAGAATTTGGGGGGAAAGGTATGTCAATATATCACTTATTGCAAGTGTACTGTTACAACACACATTTTTGTTGTCCTGCAAACTAGATTTCATTGGCATTCCATGTAATATTTTGTTCTTTACTTAAATTCTTGATATCGTTTTACAGATAGCTTAGAACTCACACTGGGAACACAATATTATTTACTGGGGGAAATTAAAACGAACTGTTTCTAAGCCCCCAGTAAGTATATCACACCATCCTAGGTAGATTTTATCCAACTAGTTCATAAATTGTTGAAAGTATAAAGGAACCTAGTGTGCTATTTTCATTTTATTCTTTTCAAAAGTAATTTCCAAGGTTTCTAGGGTCAGAAATATTTGAAGCGATTAAAGGTAGTAAAAAACAAGTCGTATTCCCAAATGATCTTGATTGTATATATATATATATATATATATATATATATATATATATATATATATATGAGAGAGAGAGAGAGAGAGACCATGATTTCTTTTTTCTGTTATTCAGACATTAAAGAATTGTGTTCAGACTCAATGGTTGACTACAGGACCCTTGTGCAATTCTCGCCTATGCACTGCTCTTACTTAGTCCTGAATGTCTATTAATGCAAAGCTAAGCCTTTGAGAATGTATGAAGTGAAAATCCCTTGAAACATTCTAAAGTCGTGATTCAGGACTTCTTTCAGAAGAGTAAGGACTCTCAGTCCAGAAACAAGCAAATAAAAATCCAAAAACTACACATGTATATTAAAATACATTTCAAGTACATTGTAAAGTCCATGGACACGAGCTGACAAAAAGGCATCTAGAGTTTCCCCTCTGTGTATCTTGGACTAGGAAGTATTTGGTTGAGTTGTGACATTGAATCCATAACATAAGTAACATTGGGAGACTGAGAAGATTATTTTGTTATTTTTCCATGCGTCCTTCCAAATAATCGTAAATTGCCTTCTGGGCAGGTATGCCATAGAAAATAGCCTGTTTGTATCAGCATGTACTGATTCAAGAGATATTTTTAAAGACATGCAGGTGCATATGTCATGTTGAGATGTAAGGTAAACAAAAAAAGTGTTTGCTATGTAAGAGAATTTTAAAAAATTAGCATGATTATCTCACCACAGAGGAGATAGAAGTCATAATTAAAGTATATTAGGTAATGATTTTTGCACCTTGAATTTTATAAATAATCACAAATTATTTTGAACAAGTCATTGACTTGGCTACAAAAGTTTCTTCATTTCCATGTATTCATTATATTTTCCACCAATATTGCACATTATATGGAAATATGTCTTCATTCAACAAATCTAGAAGAAACTAGATCTCTGTCTCAGTGATGACAGCTTCAGTGTTTTTGACATAAGTTGTAACTTAACCACTAAGGAGGAAGTCACAGCAAAACAGGAACTCAATTGAAATCAAGTCATGTTTCAAGAATTGTCATTGACATTGCACCTGCTCCTCACTCTCGGTATACAGTGGTGAGATAATGAAGAGGCTTGTTATTTCTCTTCTCTCTCTACCCCCCATCTCTCCACATTCCCCCATTCCCCTTTAGAACATTGAGTGGAGGTAAAGTAATTAGTTCAGTCTTGTGATTGGAACAAGGGTGATCTTTTTATTAAGGTATAAATACCATAATATTTTCCATTTTTAGTGAATAGTTCTATGACTTTTGATAAATATATCTATCTATCTATCTATCTATCTATCTATAATAGTTCAGTCATTTTGAAGCCCTTTTCTCTGAACTCTTCGAAGTTAACCAATCTTTGTTCCATGCCCCAGCATTGGAATTATGTATCTATTTTCTGTCCCTATAATTTGGCCTATGGACGAATATCATTAAAATGATATCATACAGTTTTGTGAATCTGGCTTCATTTTCTTGAATAAAAATTCATACAAGTTCTTGGATGTGTCAGTAGTTTATTCATTCTTTTATTGATGAGTAATATTCTATTCTCTCTCTCTGTCTCTCTCTATGTATAATGTGCATTTTATTTATTTCCTCTCTAGCAGAAAAACATTTGCATTATTTCCAGGTTTAGTGAATACAAATAAACCCAATACAAAATTCATAAAAATTTTATGCAAACGTAAATTTGTTATTCATTTATCATTTTCCTAGGTTTTTTTTTCCTGTTTTTCTTTGGGAAATACTTAGGAAAAAAGGTTGCTGGCTTATGTGTATATGATTTTGTAAGATACCATCAAATTACTTTCCAAAGTAACTGTGCTGTTCTACAATTCCACCATGAACAGAGTTCTAGTTGTTCTACAACTTTCTAGCAATTGTTATTTTCAATTTTCATTCTTAAGCCATTCTTACAGGTATGTCATGTTGTGACATGATGGTAGTTTTTATTTTAAAAACTAACTCAACATGAGCACGTGTCTGAATTTCCTAAAATGACTTCTTCCACTTTGTACCACTTGATATTCCTGTTAATTTTCTAATAAAATAAGGCTGTCAAATATGTGCCCTTTCCCTAGTCATAATTATCTGTCTTATTGCTCCTTTCCTCCTGGTCATGGGATAATTCATACTTCTGCTCAAGACCAATGATCCTTTTTTTTCCCTCAAATTTTCATATTCTTTTTCCTTCCTCTATGCTCAATCACACTAAAGAGTCTCTATTTTTAGAGTGAGGAACAGCAACAGCAAGAAAAAAATGAGACAAAAAATAAAACTCTATCTTTCTTCTCTCTTTTTCTTCATATCCATCTCCTCCTCTCCACCTAAAGCTCTAGTCTGGTTTTCAGTCTTTGTGGCATATTAATAACACATGGCACACACAGCAGACTCATAGAATGGCAAATGCCCAAAACAGCACTCCTGCCTCAGAATCAACCCTTGGGACATTCAGATCTGGCTAAAAGGTCCATGAGAGTCTCACAGGCATGGAAAGCCATGACATGGTGGCAAAAAACAATCTAAATGAAAGACCCTGGTGAACAAGACCCCTGCAGAAGGAACAGGCCATCAAGGAGAGAGGCGCCTTTCTCTGAAGGGAGGAAGGAACCTCCACTGTGATACGGCCTTGACTAAACAAGTTCAGAGTCGGTGAACTCAAAGGACTTCCATAGCCTAGACAGCTCATAGCAAGAGTCTCGGGTGATTGCTGACGTTATAAATAAGAGTGCCAATTGTTAAATCAACAACGGGAGTCACTGGGTACATGCTCCCCACGTAGGATCTCTGTCCTTAATGTGTTTTACTATGAAACTTAAAGACACTACTAGTCGAACAATACCCTATACCTTGTGCGGTTGTGTGAATGCAGCCTGTTGAAATCCTTGCTTAGTATATACTAAGTTGATCTTCAGTATATGAAGGTAATTGAAAATGAAACTCGATAAAGGGCGGGATGGGAGAGGAAGAAGGGAGGGCCACGGGAGGGAGGGAGGTTGGGCGGGGAAGCCACAACAATACAAAAGTTGTACTTTGTAAATTCACACTTATGAAATAAAAAATAAAATAAAATAAATTAAAATTATGTGTTCTTTATTTTTCCTTTTCATGTCTTGATTTATGTAATAAACTCATTATTTATCTGTAGTAAAATTGTCAGTAAAAACAGTAAAACTTAAATAATTTTATAATAAATTTATTGAATTGTGTCACTACTTTGAAAATAAAATCAAGTTTTATACAATCATTTTATGAGAAAGTTCCTACAGAATTCTGAACTTAGGACTCAATAAAATTCTTTCTCCATGAGAAGCCTATGAAGTATGATGATGAAGCTACTTTGTTTCATTTCATCATGGGCACTCTCTAAGGATCAAGCTTGCTTGGGGATTATTTCATAGCAGAAAATACCTGGTCCCGTTCATCTCTCCGTGATGCATTTCTCACAAGTGCCACTTCTCAATAGGTCATTTGGCTTCAGGTTTCTTAAAAGAAATAGCATGTGTGCCAATCTACTCTTAGGAATAAAGTGCCATGAAATTGAAGCTAGAGATTTGTTTGAGCCCAACTCTGGATGTTTTCAATTAGGAAGATAGAGTTGGGAGAGTGCAGGGGAAAAGACAAATGAAAACAAAAACAAAACTGAATTTGCATTTGGAAATCAGTTATTTTGATCAGTGACCATTTCATCTTTTCCCAAAACAAGTCTTGTCGGTCATAGTTTTTTTGTGATTAATGGCTTTTCACTGAAAGTGATAAAATTCGATCTGAACTGTTTCAATTCTGTAAGATATATCACATTTCCAAAACTCTGTGCAATGTATGTTTGAATAGGATTTGATTAAGCTAAACAGTAGTGATTTATACCTATTGTGATATGGTTGAATAGAAAGGCAGACGCTGGTACAATTTGGAGCTTTCTGGGGGTGCCAAGTCACCTTCTTACTGATTTGATATACAATCAATTGTCCTCTCCATTTCAAAGGCTCACAAGACCAAGCCTTCACAGGGACAGTTATAATAACATTTATTAAATGCTACCTATATGCATATCTCATTTGGGAAGCATGTTAGAATTAAAGTAGCATCTACAATAGGAGAATGAAGATAGGTTGTAGTGAAATATCTGAGATGTAAGACTTTCTGTTCTCATAGAAATCACGTTAATCTGGGTGAGAGAATGCAGGAAATAATTTCATTCTGGTCCCAAACTAGAAAAGTGGGTATAGGCCAAGGCAGTTTTATCAGCAGTTTCTGATGCTGGAGCAAGAGGATCATTAGAGATTATCGCATATGGACTTTTTTTCTTAAGTTTTTATTTAATGAATGCATTTTTATATAGATACAATTTTAAGAGTATAGTGGTTCTTTTCCCCCCATACTCCCCCCAACTCCCATCCCACCTCCCTCTCCCTCTCCCATCTCCTTCTTCATTATGGTTCATTTTTAGTTTGATTTTATATACAGAGGACCAACTCCATGTTTAGCATAGATTTAAACAGTTAGCACTCCCCCCCCCCACACATACACCATTTAGAGCACAGTTTGGGAACAAAATTTGTAGTCAAATCTCATAGTACAACTCATTAGGGATGGAGGTCCTAGATGGGGAGTAAGTGCACAGTGACTTCTGTTGCTCCTTTAATAATTAACACTCTTATTTATGATGTCAGTGATCACCTGAGGCTCTTGCCATGGGCTGCCAAGGCTATGGAAGACTTCTGTGACCATAGACTCCATCGGTATTTGAATATTGCCATAGCAAAGTGGATGTTCTACCCTCCTCCGCTTCAGAGAAGAGTATATCCTTCTTTGTGGACCCTTTCTTTCTACTGAAGTCTCACAGAGATCTTCCATGTAGGATATTTTTGCAAATGGACTTCTGTTTCCCTCCTTTCGGTAATGTGTTTCTATAAGGCAAAAAGACAATATTAATATGCCATTCAGACTTTTACCCAGAGAATTTCCATTGGAAGCCTCCAAAAAGATAATTATGGACATATCAGCTTGATTTTTTCATTTATGATCTGGGAGAGAAGGTATAAAAGTTAGCAGAAGGTTTGATTTCTTTCACTGTCTATAAAACATGTAAATAACATTAATTGAGTATATTATATATTTTAAAATATATATTTATTTCTTTTAAAGTCAGGATTACGCAGAGAGAAAAGGAGAGGCAGAGAGAGAGAGAGAGAGAGAGAGAGAGAGAGAGAGAGAGGTCTTCCATCCGCTGGTTCACTTCCCAATTGGCCGCAATGGCCAAAATTGCGCCTATCTGAAGCCAGGAGCCAGAAGCTTCCTCTGAGTCTCCCATGTGGGTGCAGGGGCCCAAGGACTTGGGCCATCTTCTACTGCTTTCCCAGGCCATAGCAGAGAGCTGGATAGGAAGTGGAGCAGCTGGGTCTCAAACTGTTGCCCATATGGGATGCCGGCATTGCTGAAGGTCGCATTTACCTGCTACACCACGGCGCTGCCCCCATGATTCATTTGGATGATAATACTTCTATATTACATATGTAGCTGGAATGTCCTATCAGTGGAATCATAGGGAAGATGTTATATAAAAATGTCCTTTCAGGAACTTCGGAACTGCATTATAGTTTGTGGATAGCATTATGTGAAGCTGGAATTAACATATAAATGTAGTTATAAATCAGAGGAGTCCTGGAAATATTTACTAAGGAGGTAGATCAGGAATGGACCTCATTTAATATTACACACAACCAAGAAATTAATCATTTTGCTCAGTTACTTTTGTTCTATCTAGATATCTGTACTTAACCCATGTGTATCTTGATATCTATGTACATGTAATATGTAAGTATATAGTTTTCCAGATCTTACAAAATCATTTCATTTTTTAGCTATAGTAATCAGTTGTGTTATATTGGATCACTTTGGTTTCCATGTTTTCCAATGCAGTATTCCAGATAGATGTAAATAAAATAGATCTTACAAATCTTATAACATATTTTGGTCCTTGCACACTTGCGAAATTTATGAATTATTGTCTAAAATCAATAAGTCATTTTTCCCCAGATGTACCAGTCTTATTTTTCCCACAAAAAAATAAATTCCTTAAGAAGATTGCTAAGGAGTGCATTTGTTAGTTGAGCTCAGAGTACATATTTGAGGCAATAAACTGTGTCATGCTCTTCACTTACCAAAAGCAATGGCTTTCCTCACTGATAACCTATGTTTGTAGTTGCTTGACTGGATCTCCATTAAATAACCCAAGTCCTTGATAAAATTGAGCATAAAAGATTAAATAGGTACAATCATTTATATTTGTAAGAGGGAAAGTCTACTTCAGACTTTTCACTCAAGAACATAAAATTATAATAGTGGGATTTCAGAGCATAGGCAAAGCCCATGGAGAGCATATTTTGGGGCAAGTGATGTTGCCACATCATTGCTATAGACATGCAACACCTACATACTTGTATAATAAATGTGTTCCACTTTCTTTTCCCTTTTCTCTCATCCTCTAAATCCTTAATTGTCACCCCCAGGGAACAAAACATATTTTTTCTTTTCAATAGCTCAAACAGTTTTTAATAATGTGTCATAAATAGTGCATTAGACATTTATTAGACATAAATGTGATGCCTACAATCTGGAAGTAAATCTAATTTTGCTATTCCCTCCATGAATTACAATTTAAAATGATATATTAATCAACAAAATTTCTCTCTGAAGTTGAATGTCTCTTCTGTATGTGAGTTTTAACAGTTGTCTCCTAAGACTTTATATTTCTTTGATCGCATTAGATTAGTTAGTATAAATGCTTCTATATTCTTTATTTTATTATGAAAGTATCTCATAAAAAGTTTAGGTTATATTTCACATCTGTGTGGAAGAATCCCTTTGAATTTGAGGCTGAGTTTCCCATTATATTTTATAGTAGTAAGAAATCATTAACAATTCTTTGAAATAATGTCTACCAATTACATTAAAAAATATTTACATGATTTACACTTATTTAGAATTATTAACCTTGTTGAACTCCAAAAAAAGATTATAGAGATTTTGCATATTTTCAACATTTTGGCATATTGGCAGGTCAAATGAAATGCTTATTTGGCAAAACAGCTTACTAGTTACTGGCATCAAGAATATTTTTGTATCAGAGTTTTTATTTTTATTTACTTTTTAAAAAAGGCATATTATATTTTTTGAAAGGAAGAGTTACAGAGAGCAATAGAGACACAGAGAAACACATCTTCCATCTGTTGCCTCACTCTCCAAATGGCCACAATGGTCAGGGTTGGGTTAGGTCCAGCCAAAGGTCAGGGTCTTCACTTGGTTGCCCCAGGCAGGTGCATGGACGCAAGTATTTGACCACGTTCCATTATTTTCCAATGCATAGTAGCAGGGAGCTGGACTGCAGGCAGACGGCTGGGACTAAAACCAATGCTCTGATATGGGATCTGGAGTTGTAGTCAATGGCTTAACACCACTGCACAACACTGGGCCTATCTGGCAGTTTTTGGTTCAAAGAAGAAATTAAATTATTCAAAATTATCTGTGTTTATGATTTTCCCTCATATACCTAAGTCCATTTTTGCAACTGAAGTGCAAAACCAAAGTGTTAATCTGCAATTACAGTTAGTACTGGAAAACAGCACAATAGAAATGGAAATCCTGGGTTGAATACCTGTTGTGTGATTTATTAATTGTGTGAACTTGGGAAATCACTTACTGTCTACATTTCTTTAACCCGTCTAGAGCATCAATGGGCTGTTACAAAATCAAATGAGGTAATGACTTATATGTTTCATGATGGATTAAATCAAAGGTTTGACTGGCTCTTCTATATCCTACAGTAGTGTGCATGGAAAACACCATTTCTCTGGCATTTAGCTGTTGTTGGTTTTGACAGTATTCAGAGAAAGCAAGCCTGCAATAGAATCTAATGTTCCAGGGTTTTTTTTTTTTTTATCTTTTTGAAAGGCAAAGAGAGAGAGGTCTTCTATCTTCTGGTTCATTCCCCACATGACCACAATGGCTGGAGCTGGGCTGATCCAAATCCAGGAGCCAGGAGATTCATCTGGGTCTTCCCTGCAGGTGTAGGGGCCCAAGTACTTGGACCATCTTCCACTGCTTTCCCAGGCCAGAGCAGAGAGCCAGATCAGAAGTGGTGCACCCAGGACTTGAACTGGCACCCATATGGGATGCCGGCAGTGCAGATAGCGGCTTTACCCGCTATGCCAAAGCACTGGTCCCAAATTTAATGTTTTAATCATGGTCACTGGGGCAGGTGCACTGCTAAGCCTTTTCAAACCATCTCAGGCTAGTGTTTGTCACACAAGTTGGAAAAAAGAAGAAATACATTGTGAATTTCAAGTGGAAACTGATGTTGAGTTATGGGACTTTTCTAGGTATGCTTTTGATGACACCCAGAAACAATTTTGGAAGCTCTTGAGGGAGTCGGGGTTGGTCCTGTTTGTTTGGGAGAGGAAGATGTAGTGTGCATAGCTGTTTCTTCATGAAATCAGGCTTCTGGTGGTACATTTTAATACTGCTCTATTAAAATCAGAAGACATTGTTAATGTCTAACAATGCCACCGAAAAATGGTTATTTACAGACCCTCCTTCTATTGGTGGATTCTCTATGTATTACATTTGAGAAGCAGGGAGAACAAAAACTGTTTCACGTGAGGAAAGGAATGAAGGAAGATCTCAGAAGACCACAGGATAATGAGGAGGTTAACAGATGCATGTTGCAGTGAGATAGGGGCTAACAGAATTTGATGCTGGTTGGAGCCTTGTTGGTTTGAGACAAGACAGAAGAGCAAGAGTAGAGTTTTTGAGAAACTAAGGAAGCAAAGTGAAGCAATGAGGATTGGAAACTGTGTTTTGTTTTTTGGTTTATTTTTTTTGGTTGTTGTTGTTTGCTTGTTTTTTTTTTTTTTAATTTAAAGGCAGGAAGACAGAGAAACAGATCATTAATTTGCTGATCCACTCCCTGAATGTCTGCACTAGCTAGGATTGAATCTATCTGAATCCAGGAGTCAGGATCTCAATTGGTTTCCCATGATGGCAGTCGGAATGCTACCCCATGATCCCTCAGCCGCTGCTTTCCCTAATGTACATTAGCAGGAAACTGGAATCCAGTGCAGAACCTAGGCACTCCAGTGAGGAATGTGGGCTGTGGTGTCCCGAGTGGTAGCTGAACTGCTATTGCTAAAATGCTAAGCCAGAAATGGATATTAAATATTCTTTCTCCTTCTCTTCACTGTATGTTCATTAGTGGAGTGTCCATTTCTTGCTATAAATTTTCATGTTCAGTAAAATCTTTCTTTCTTGTATATAAAAAATTATGTGATAGCAATGGCTTGTGGTAAACTTAAAAGCTTTTCTCCTGTGGAGTATTCATGAAATAAAATGAAGACTAAGGAAAGAGAAAAATTTTGTCTTACACAGATGCTATCTTTTGACTCTTATTATAGAAAAATAAGATTTCATCTTGAATGTTGGAAATAAGAAAACTTGACAGCATGGTCACAGATTTTATTTTAAAGCATCCACTAGTGAGAGAGAGAGACAGTAAATCAGACTATGGAGATTTGTTTGATTGGCCTTTGAAAGTAAAATTAGAGTCATTTATTGAAGGGCTCAGTAATTGAAAGCCATCTGAGGGGGCCAGCACTGTGGCATAGTAGGCTAAGCCTCCTCCTGCCGTGCCAGTTCCAGTCCAGGCTGCTCCTCCTCCAATCCAGCTCCCTGCTCCCTGCACCTGTGTGAGAGCCCTGGAAGAAGCTTCTGACTCCTGGCTTCAGATTGGCTCAGCTATAGCCATTTGGGGTATGAACAAGCGGATGGAAGACCTTTCTCTCTATCTTTGTCTCTCTCTCTCTCTGTAACTCCATTACTCAAATAAATAAATAAATAAAATTTTAAAAATAAAAAGAAAACCATCTGACTATTTTTAAGGCTTTCATGAAAGAAATTAACATGAAATTTGGGGTGAATTTAGAGTCCAGTTTTGTGTAAATAGGTATTTAGTGATTATAGCTAGGTTGAAGGCTAATCCCTGGTAATTTACTGTGATCCATCCTCAGTACTTAGTATTCTTTTAATCTTATAGTCCAACTAACAGATGTTGTTATTCTTTTAATTTACATAGTAAAGAAACTGTGGCTTAAAGACATTTATTTGGTAACATTCAAAATCCAATTAAGACACATGACCACGGAGTGATCAGCCTTTACTGGTACCTGAGAAGCCTGCATGTGGACCCAGGTTTACTACTCCAGCGCTATGTGATTTCTTTCTCCAACTCTTGTAAAACTCCTTGGGGTTGTCATGAAGTCCATTCAAAGTCAATATAGCTAGTATTCAGAGACATATGTCAAGAGATGAAAATATTGTCTATAAATGCAAAAACAGAGATGGCATCATACTTTTGGTTTTAGAATGCAAAACTTTTTCTTTACTTTTGAATTCAGACTATGTTTTCTATCTTTATCAATGATAAAAATAATTTATATTGCTTTCATACTCACAGGTGAATGTAAACAAGCTCAGAGTAATTTGAAGAATGAAGAACTCAGAACAAGAATTAAAAAAAAAAATGGTACTGAAGAATTGCCTCCAGGCACATAGCAAAAACATATCTATGGGTTGTTTTTATTGACTATAATGTACAGTAATTACATATTTTTTCAGTTGTAAAACCTTTTATAGAAGAACCAAACATTCCCAGAAAGGACTCTTTGGCATAGATTTTAGAAGAGTGATGCTGACTTACAAAAGAATGGTCAACTTGGACATACAGAAAACCTGAGTTCAGAAAATGAAGCATTCTGTTGTTATCCACTGGGGGATATTGAATAAAAACGGATACAAGTATTCTTTGTAACCAGGAAGTTTTATTTTGAGGATAGGATGCTTAATCAATGTTTCCCTAATGGAGGTTTTTACCTGTGTTTCTTCTGCTTTCTTTTTTAATTTTTTAAATTTTTAAAAAAATTTTATCTAAGTATACAAATTTCATGTATTTCATATTTAGGAAAATAGTGATACCTTCTTCCTCCCCCCTCCTTCCCACCCATGCTCCAACCCTTCCTCCTCTGTCTCTCATTCCCACTCTTGATTTTTTTTGAAGATCTATTTTCAGTTTACTTAATGTTCATATAGTTAACTCTACACTAAGTAAAAGAGTTCAACAAACAATATGAAAGAAAAACAAACAAACACCATTCCTCAATGGAAGAGACAAGCGCTGTAAACAATCATTGAAACTTAAAACGTCTATTTCACTCTGCTTTCTTGGCAGTTAGCTTTTGGATTAACTCTTCTGTTCAACAGTTACTGTAAAGAAACAATGTGCTCTGAAAAAAAGTTGAGACTATCTTGGTCACCTAATATTACTATCCCCTGTAAATAAGTGCTTTAATCTTCAGTTATAAACATCAGTCTCAATAGGTGGCTAACATGACCTCCTTGCCTAGGTCAGATATCCTTTGGGTGTTAGATATGCATTGTAGAGTTGTGAGTCAGGGCACCAAACACAGGACAAATGCGATCTCGCAATGAGCAGCAAACTCCTGGCTTCTGGCATCCTTCCATTGTGTATCAGCAGTGGTGTGTTCTCACAGCTAGACAGTGAACCCTAAGAAATTTGTAATTTGAAATCCAGTATGAAAGTTATATTAATGATTTAGTTTTTACAAATTAGATTGGGCCCCACAAAACTCATAAAATAAAACCATTCTCATACGTTGTGTTTCCATAAGCCCTTTTAGAGTTGAAATCTGTGGATTTAAACCATATCTACAGTTTTGGGAACTCTCAGCTTGCTTCTGGTCCACATGATGAGTCATAAAATGATGTAAAAAACATCTGAGATGAAATCTTGCAGTTTCGTAACCATGACTTCCTGATGCTACTTTTAAAAAGATTTCTTTATAAGTAATGAAAGATAAATTCAGAAAGAAGTCTACATGGAACCTAAAGATAGTATAAAGACATTGGATCCTCTGAACATATATAGAGGATGCATGTTATGGGAGAGACATGATGTCACATATGTTGCCAATGGCAACAATCTCTTTCTTCTCTCATTGGCTAGCTGGTTTCTATTAGTGTTTTCATCACACCACAGACCTTTCAATAATTTCTTATGGTGGTATGGAAAATATACATTCGAAATTTGGGGATAAATAGCACTAAATTGTGAAACCTTTATTAAATTCCCTTTTCTTTTATTTATTTATTTTTTTATTTAGTAAATATAAATTTTCAAAGTACAGTTTATGGATTACAATGGCTTCCCACCCCCCATCATTTCCCTCCCACTCGCACCCCTCCCATCTCCCGCTCCCTCTCCCATTCCATTCACATCAAGATTCATTTTCTTTTTTTTTTTATTTGCAATTCTCTTTATATACAGAAGATCAATTTAGTATACATTAAGTAAAGATTTCAACAGTTTGCACCCACATAGAAACACAAAGTGAAAAATACTGTTTGAGAACTAGTTATAGCATTAAATCAAAATGTACAGCACATTAAGGACAGATCCCACATGAGGAGCAAGTGCACACTGACTCTTGTTGTTGACCCAACAAATTGACACTCTAGTTTATGGCGCCAGTAACCACCCTAGGCTGTCGTCATGAGTTGCCAAGGCTATGGAAGCCTTCCAAGTTTGCTGACTCTGATCATATTTAGACAAGGTCATAAAAGACAGAGTGAGGATAGTAACCAATGATCCTAAGAGTGGCATTAACCAGGTCTGAACAATTATACAGCATTAAGTGGGGAAGAGGACCATCAGTACACACAGGTTGGGAGTAGAGCCATTGGTGGTAGAGTAGAGGTTATGATTACACAGGAATGAGGCCCAAGTGCGCTAGACAGGGTTTAGAACAAAGGACAGAGTCATTATTAGAGGAGCTAAGAAAGGTGCTAAGCTACAAGTAATTTTTCTGATTGAGAGGCAAATAGAACCTGACAGAAGGGGCTTGATAATAATCTGGTGGGCTTTAGGCCTTGTAAGTTAAGAGGCCCAGACCTATCTATCTCCTCTCATGGGATACATCCTAAGAGAGGTGTGAACCTCCTAGGGGAAGGCACTCTGTTGACTTTCATCACTTAGCTGGCCTGGGAGGAGAGCTGGCCAGGTAAAGGCAGGGGGCATCTCTAACAAGAAATTTACAGTTCTGCCTGCAATGTTGCTGACCCTACTTGGCCATCCCCTCAGCCGCAGTGGTCACTTTGGAAGTTGGGCTGAGTGAAGGGCTTATTAATGGCTGTTCTGTACAATGATCTGCCCTCAAGGAGACCCAACAGGTCAGTCCACTGCAGTGGCTTTGAATGTGGTAAGCCTGGGCTTCAGCAGAAGTCAACTTGTGAAGAGCCCTGGCAACTCTGCCAAGAGTTGGAACACTGGAAATGGACCTGCCCTGGAGTCGAAGGATGCCCAGGTCAGAGCCACAGATCTTATTGGCTCTAAGATTCAATTTCAATTATCTTTGTTTACAGAAGATCGATTTAGTATATATTAAGTAAAGATTTCATCAGTTTGCACCCACACGGAAACACAAAGTGTAAAAATACTGTTTCAGTACTAGTTATAGCATTACTTCACATTGGACAACACATTAAGGACAGATCCCACATGAGACATAAGTACACAGTGACTCCTGTTGTTGACTTAACAATTTGATACTCTTGTTTATGGCATCAGTAATCTCCCTAGGCTCTAGTCATGAGTTGCCAAGGCTATGGAAGCCTTTGGGGTTCACCGACTTCGATCTTATTCCAACAGGGTCATAGTTAAAGTGGAAGTTCTCTCCTCCCTTCAGAGAAAGGTACCTCCTTCTTTGATGGCCCCATTCTTTCCACTGGGATCTCACTAGCAGAGATCTTTCATTTAGGTCTTCTTCTTCTTCTTTTTTTCCCCAGTTGGCTTTCCATGCCTACAATACTCTCATGGGCTCTTGAGCCAGATCTGAATGCCTTAAGGGCTGATTCTGAGGCCAGAGTGCTATCTAGGACATCTGCCATTCTATGAGTCTGCTATGTATCCCACTCCCCATGATGGATTGTTCTCTCCCTTTTTGATGCTATCAGTTAGTATTAGCAGACACTTGTCTTGTTTATATGATCCCTTTGACTCTTAGACCTATCAGTGTGACCAATTGTGAACTGAAATTGCTCACTTGGACTAGTGAGATGGCAGGGGAGCTAGAAAAATTCCCTTTTCAAAGTCTCCATTTGATCCTTTCCACCAATTGCAATTTGTAGTGCAAAGCAGCCCCTTGTGAAATTGCTCCAGCTCGCCTATGAACCATAGTCTGTAGACTTTCTGTCATTATTTGCATCGTCTCCAGTGCCTTAGAGAGCTTTGTGCATAGAAGACATGCATTAGCATCCACTGACTGAATAGTATTATTCATATTAATTTTAAATCATCATGATAATCATTAAATGGCAGGAAATGTAGCACATCAGAGTATTTTAAAGTTTTTGAAAAAAATCACACTTTAGGACAAATTGATTTTACTTAATTTTAAAATTCAAGACTAATAAGAAATTTCATGCACTAATATTTTTGGCTGTTTGTGCTTTCTTTCTTTTTTTTTTTAGTTGTTAGGAACCAATTTGCATATTTTGGATAGTAAAAGTAGTGTGAAGTAAAGGAAATTAGAGTAGAAATAGTACACTTAACTTTTAATTACTTTGTAATTAATGGGCCACATGATTTGTGGTAAATGCTTGCCAGGTCTGGCACGCATTGTTCCAACAATTATGGATTTTAGGTTGATAACTTCTAGTTATGAGAAGTGTGGATTTTGGAATATGAGGGAAATAATTGTCTCTGATGTTATCTTCAGTTTTATGATGAATATAATGAAGAATTAGTTTAACATGATGGAAACAAAATGCATATTGTGCATATTGTCTCAGTGATTGATTTTAATTTTGATTTATTATTTTATGCCTTATTAAAATGATTACAGAAATTTTTGTCAATTCAGATTGTTCATTTTTATTTTTTTAAAAATTAAGGCCGGCGCTGTGGCTCACTAGGCTAATCCTCCGCCTTGCGGCGCCAGCACACCAGGTTCTAGTCCCTTCGGGGCACCGATCCTGTCCCGGTTGCCCCTCTTCCAGGCCAGCTCTCTGCTGTGGCAAGGGAGTGCATTGGAGGATGGCCCAAGTCCTTGGGCCCTGCACCCCATGGGAGACCAGGATAAGTACCTGGCTCCTGCCATCAGATCAGCACAGTGAGCCAGCCGCAGCGCGCTACTGCGGCGGCCATTGGAGGGTGAGCCAACGGCAAAAAGGAAGACCTTTCTCTCTGTCTCTCTCTCACTGTCCACTCTGCCTGTCAAAAAAAAAAATAAAATAAATAAAATAAAAATTAATTTATTTATTTCAAGACAGAGTTACAGAGTTAGGCGAGAGATAGAGAAATATCTTCCATCTGCTGGTTCACTCCCTGTGATGTCTGGAGCTGGGCCATGCTGAGGCATGGAGCCTGAAACTTCCTTTGGGTCTCCCATCTGGGTGCAGGGGCCCAAGACTTGAGCCATCTTCGGCTGCTTTTCCAGGCACATTAGGAGTGAGCTGGATTAGAAGTGGAGCTGGTGCTCATATGGCTTAACCCTGTGACTGAACTCTGGCCCCTAATTCTGATCACTTTAACAAAGACTTCTTCATAATCTCTCCTGTGCAGAACACAACTTTTCTGGACAATTCTTAGCTATTTAAACATCTTGTTTAAAGAAAAACATCATCTAGCAACAGATTATGCAACGTGAATGCACAGGAAGCAATATTCTCCTGAATTTCCATTATAAATGTTTTGCATCACTGGTTTTATTATTTTTCAAAAAGTGATTCTATAACAATTTCAAATTCATATGCAAAAAGGTAAACTTCAATTTATTTTGTTCCATATAGAAATATTAATTCAAAATTAGTTACAGTCCTAAATGTAGATTTTAAATTATGAAACTTCTAGAAGAAAATATAAGGTTTTGAGTTAAGATTTCTTTTATATGTGATGTCAAATGTATGATCCTGGGGCTGGCACTGTGGCATAACAGGATAAGCTGCCACCACCGTGCCAGTATCCCATATGGTAACCACTGCATGTCTCGAGTTTTATAAAATTCTCAGAAATTTTAATTCATGTTTAACAACAGAAAACAGTTCAGTGATTGTTAAAGGATGGGTGAAGAGTAGTGAACAGCATTGTGTATAAAAGCATAGGAGTAGTTATGGTGATGAATATGTAAATTATCCAGATTATAATGATGGTTCCATGGATGTGTGCATATACCAGCAGTATCAAATTATATATTCTTAATAACTATAGTTTTAAAGTTAACATTTTTTATAAAGCCAACTTTTTAAAAGATTTATTCAGTTTTTGTTTGAAAGGCAGAGTTATAGAGAGGCAGATGCAGAGAGAGGGAGAGAGAGAGAAAGGTCTTCCATCCGCTGGTTTACTCCCCAGATAGCCACAAAGGCTGAAGTTGGAACAACACAAAGCCAGGAGCCAGGAGCTTCTTCCAGGTCTCCCACACAGGTACAGGGGCCCAAGGGTTTGGGCCATCTTCTATTACTTTCCTAAGCACAATAACAGAGAGATGGATTGGAAGGTGAGCAGGTGGGTCTCGAATCGATGCCCATATGGGATGCCACACTGTAGGCAGTGGCTTTACCTACTATGCCATGGCACCAACCCTAAAGACAATTTTAAAACCTGATACAAATTAAAAATATGCTTTACAGATTTTAGCCCATTTTCATATCTCCTTGTACCACATTACACTAAAAATAATATTAATACAAACCAAGGTATAGTCTCTCACTTCAAGGAGCTCTAAAGAGTAGAGCTTTCCTACTTTTGGCATAACAGTAAGCTAAGTTCTTTAAAAATATTCTCATGCTACAATGCAAATAGATTCTGGGAAACACTTTAATTTATTACCTATATATGAACACTAGATTGGCACTAAATATAAGTCAAAATAGACAAGTCAACATACAAATAAATGAACAAATGACAATAGAATTATGCTTTACAGATGGCTTTGAAAACATGAGGATAGCAGGCCAAGGTTTTGGCAATCTGATCCTGAGACTCTTCAAATAGACCCTTGAAGTAACTGTGTATATGTAAATGGGTGAGCTAGGGGCAAATAAATTCAATGAAATAATAGATCCTACCAAGAAATTTGTTGTTTCCAGCCTGCTAAAGGGGAAAAATGTCAATAATACTCCTTATAAACAATATATAGACTTAAGTCTGGTCTCTTACAGACCCAGTGTTCAAATTTATGCTAGAAATTTAATTAGGGAAACCTCAATTCAAAATATTGAATTAAAGTGGTGTTACATTGGAGGCACCATGTCATTAAGCAGGAAGCTAACATTCATCCTCTCTCAACTTGAGGTCTCTGTGATGTCAGTAAGGACGTAGCTAACAAGGAGGAGCTGAGATCTCCAGCCCTTCCCTGTAGCCCCATCTACATTGCTGCACCACCCCCTTTCTGTGTAGGGAAAAAACTTTATTTTCTGTGAAACCACAGTTTAGAACTGATATAGGCCAAAAAAATAACCAGCATCAATACCAACTATATACCTCAGGTGAGGCCATTATAAAAAGTTACCATGGCTAACAGTCCTACTCCCATCATGCACCTTATGCTAGAACACATCCACGATTTGCATAAAAGGGCAAGGCAATGGGCAGTACTCTAGCCCACTCCAAATCCACCCCCTAATGAATATTAAATTAACCACCAGGCTCTATCCCTGGTCCCTTTCACATCCTTTAAAGTGTTGGGCTGGAACGTCTTGTGCTCTGCTCTTTCCTGTGCATGTGGTACTCCTTCAGTGTGGTGTTTCTCAGCTGCTATTTATTTACATTTTGTCCTCAAATTCCTTCCTGTGTTGGAGAAAAGTACCTGGACCTAGTCACTGCTTGATATCTGGATTCCCACAAGTTGTTTCCCAGAAAATGTGTGCTTTTATTTAGAAAATAAATTTATAAATTTGTTTAGAAAAGAAACACAGGCACAAATATGCCATCACACTAGAGGATCATCAGAACAATATGTGATTTCTCATGTTGAAAACATCACATGAATCACAAATGACTGGTTTTCAAATGTGTAAGATACAAAACGGGATAAAAGTAATCAGCACACTAAAGACTATTTAAAATGACTAGGCAGATTTTTTTTAAAGAAGCAATTACATATTTTATGTGAAAACCTACAATTGTTGAATTTTAATAAAAAGTAGATTAGCCATTGCTGTGAAGAAAGTACTAATAAGCTAAAATATACAGCTGATTACACAGTTCAGAAATGAAATCATATAATGATGCAGAAGATGTAAAATAAGAGACAGATAAAAAGGTTAGGTCAAAAAAGCTTGTCATTTATCAAATCATAATTCCAGAAAAAATAGAATGTGGAAGAACCAACAATCAATTGTAACTGCTAGGAATATTATATAATGGAAAGAGCTATTAAAACCACTATGTCTGCCAATGAGAAAAAAAGTCCAACAATCTATATGTAAACACATGGAGGTGAAAATTTTATAACCAAGGTCCTAGTAACTCTGCAAAGGAAAGGGACAGAGAATCTGAAACAGTACACTGCTTGCCCGGGTTTTTCTGAGGATGTTCCAGGAAGGTTTATCTTGCAACATCTTACTCAGAAGGGCCCTGTCACCAGCAGCAAGGAAAGCTATGAGAAACCGCTCTGAGTCAGACTTCTGACATAAAATGTAGGAAGATGTGCAGAGGCTAGAGCCGGAAGTGCCCTCCCACTCCTCCCTTTTCTACATCCTGGACACTAATCCTTGCTATAAAAGCCCTGGAAAAAAAAAAAACAAAAAAAACAAACAAACAAAAAAAAAACAAAAAAAAAACAAAACAAAACACCTCTCAGGGAGGCAGTTTCTTTAAGGAACTTTACCTTCCTTCCTACTGTCTGCTTTATTGTTACAAGTGTATAAAGCAGTTCCCACTGAAGGCTGATTTTGTGGCGACACCTCAAGTGAATGGCCCCCTGGTATCAGCTTAACACTTGGAAATACAAAACAGAGCGGGAATAACTACACGAGAGAACCAGGGCGTACACATAAACAAAAGTTGATTGATGACTGATTTGTCACCAGCCAAGAGGAAAGGTAGTCATGTTCAAGTGGCAATCTTCTTTGGAAACAAAATGAAGTATGAGCCTCAGCCTGGTTTTGTAGCATTATGGTCTGTTTTTCAGAAGCAGAAACAAAATGTAATCATTTTCAGATAGGCACAGACGGAGCAATCTGAGTCCAGAGACATTCTACATAAAAACTTCTAACGGGTGGACTTCCTTAGGAAAGACAATGACCCAACATGTTGACAACAAATTGACAAATACATAGCTAAATCTGTGTAAACACTGTGTGGAGTAATAATAATAAAATTTACAAAGAAAGAAAAGGACTACATAAAATACTAGGCAGCAGTGAGGTTTTAACAATGAGGGATAAATCAGTGCCCAGGAGTTACAGCTCCTTCACCTTCTGCACAAAGGAAATATCTGACTATACTTCAGCTGCTCAGCTATTTTTTTTTTTTTATGTAAGTTCTGGAACCAGACTGCCTGAATTTGGAAAAGTGAAGTTTTGTGTATTTGGTACTAAGCAAATTATTAAAATTTCAGTATCTTAGAGTCTACATCTATGAAATAGATGTATTAATAGTATCTATAGGGGCTGGCACTGTGGCTCAGCGAGTTAAAGCCATGGTCTGCAGCACCAGCGTCCCATATGGGAGCCAGGTCGAGTCCTGGCTGCTCCACTTCCTATGCAGCTCCCTGCTAATGTCCTAGAAAAGCAGTGAAGAATAGCCCAAGTGCTTGGGTCCCTGCACCTAATTAGCAGACCTGGAAGATGCTCCCAGACCTGTCTTCAGATCTGCCCACCTCTGGCAGTTTTGGGGACTGAACCAGCAGATGGAAGACACTCTTTGCCTCTCCTTCTCTCTCTTTATAACTCTGCCTTTCAAATACTTAAATAAATCTTTAAAAATGTCGTATCTATGATACAGCATTTTGATGAGAATTGAATTAATTTATACATTTAGATATAATTGATTTAGAGTAATATCTGGAAATAGAACTATGCAAGCATATATATTAACATTGCTGTTGTTATTTTTATATTATATATTTCCAAATAAAATTTGAAAATAATTCTAATCAATATTTATGGATATTTTCTACCAAAAATATGACCCAATAAACTATAGCAAAGGAAAATTATAGGCCAATCAGACTTAGAAAGATTCAGAATTCTTAAATAATAAAATTATGCATAAAAGTTTGGCAAATAAAACTCTCCAAAGTATAAAGTGTGTATTTTATGTTCTGGCCAAGGAGAACTTGCTTCATTAATGTAAAAGGAATTTAACATTGTTGATGCAACTGATCTACTTATGTAGCCTAAAAGAGAAAACATGTGGTCATCTGATTTTATTTAAAAGTTGCCTTGAGATTGCTCAACACTTATTCACACAAAAACACATTATAAAAGTAGAAAAACTTACAAATTTCCTTAATCAAATGAAAGCTTTTAATAAAAAATATCAAGCAAGCCATCATAGATAGTGGTGAATCATTAAAAGGAAACTAATGTCAGGACCAAACAAGGACATCTCATATCTCTGTTTTCAATCAATCACTGCAAATCAGAACAAAAGAAAAAAAGAAATAAAAAGGACAGTTATCATGAGTATAGCCACAACGAATAACTCTAAGGGTCACATCATATTCAATGTGAATGTTGTCTCTGGAATGTGCAATAAAACAGTCTTGATTGGAAGATAGGAAAGCAAGAGGTAAAATTACCATCATTCACAGATAAAGGATTGTCTATATAACAGCCCAAGATAATAGACTTTAGTAAAATCAATATATAAAAATGAATAGTGTTAGTACTGCAACAATAACTAGAAATTTTAAAATAATAACAGTAATAAAACAAACTGTTACTCAGAATTACATGTTTATTTAGAATATTTCTACCAAAAATGCAAAGTAATCTGGAGAGAGAACACTATAAAACTTAATTGAAAGACATTTATTAAATGAAAAGATAAGGCATGCATGCACATGGGAATTTTTAGTACCATAAAAATGCCAGTTCTCCTTCAATTAATGTATACACTTAATGCAATTATTTTTTAAAATTCCCAACAGGGTTTTTTTCCTAAATAATGTTAAGTTGATCCTAAACCTTATAAGGAGTAATCAGAACAGTGAGTATAATTCTGGAGCACAATAGAGATATTAAATAGTATTAGTACAAAGATACACAACAATAGAGATAGAAATGTACATATACAAGCACCTATATGTGAATGAGTGGACTTGAGAATGTTCATGAAAAATGGAATTAAAAGATAGCTTCATTGTGGTGCAAAAAATTGGAAATCTATGCATAGTTCTTTCAAAATATACATTTATTTAAAAGATTTTTTAATTATTTATTTGAGAGAGTTACTGACAGAGAGTATTTATTTATTTGAAAGAGTTACAGAGAGGCAGAGGCAGAGAGAGAGAGAGAGAGAGAGGTCTTCCATCAGCTGTTTCACCATCCAAACGTTCACAATGGCCAAAGCTGGGTCAATGCAAAGCCAGGAGCCAGGAGCTTCTTCCTGGTCTCCCATGTGGTTCAGGGGCCCAAGCACTTGTGCCATCTTCTACTGCTTTCCCAGGCCATAACAGAGAGTTGGCTCAGAAGTGGAACAGTTGGGACTTGAACTGTTACCCATATGGGATGCCAGCACTGTAGGCAGCAGCTTTACCCTCTATTCCACAGTGCTTGCCTCCATAATATATATATATATATACACATTATTATTATTATGCTTCTAATAATATAGATTTCCATGGACATTTTTAAAGACATTTTACATGTCTGTACTACAACATACACATATGTATATATCTATATCCATATACACTATATGTATGAAGAAACAGGTGTTTATATATATACATATATATACATGTAATTTCATATGTATATATATAGATATATAAATATGCAAATATATATGTGTATATAGAGTAGATTGAGAGAGAAATTGAGAGATGAAAAAAGCAAAATTAATAATTCCTGAAATCTACAACAGATTCTATAAAAAATTAAATATTCATTATTACATCAAATTTTTAAAAATGATTTTGAGTATAATATGATAACTTTATGTTCATTAAATAGGGAAAGATTAAAAAACAAAATTTAAAATCTTTGAAGAAAGAGATTCACATTTTACTTCTTTCAATATATGACTTGATAATAGAAAAGATATCACAAACACACATGCTAATTTCAAGATTTAGAATAAGAAATCTAAATATTCTGACTAACCAATGGATAAATGATAACCTAATAATAATAAAAAAATCAATGCATAATTAATTAAAAACTTTGTATGCCTAGAAGTTAATGGACATGAAAAACTCTCGTTAATTATCAGAATTATGTACAGTAAATTTGGCAGCTTTATAAACTAGAAATTGACCTGCTGTATGATCCAGCAACTTTACCATTGAATATGCATCCAAAGATACAATGACATCATTATATCTGAGAGTTACCCACTCCACCATGTTTATTGTAGTGCCATTTACAAAACCCAAGATAATAATCAACCAAAGTGCTCATCATCAGAGGAATGAAGATAATGATAGATATACAATTGAATATTATTCAGCCACAAAAAAGAAAGAAATCTTGACATTTACAGCAATTTTGGTGGAACTGGAGAACATCATGTTAAGTGAAATAAGCCAAACACAAAGATAAATACTGTCAGTTGCCACTTATATGTGGAAGCTAAATCATCTCTTCATACTTATCGAATGAATAAAATCTATAATTTTATATTAATAAATTAAAGAAAAAATTTCAATGTGAACACATAAAGTGATTATTAATGGCTAGGGATTGGTAGAAGGGGAGAGACTCAGTCTGCAATACGGCCACCAAATCATAGTTAAATCAAAGAAATATATTCCTAGTGCCACACAACTTAGTTGGCTAACTATAGTTCACTATAACCTAGTTTATATTTAGGGAATAAGTGAAAGAAAAGAAATTTTAGTTTCATGAAGTAATGTCACAAAAAGGGAAATCCTGATTATCCTGATTTTATTAGTATACATTGCATACAAAAAGTATTGAAATGTCATATTGCAATACATAAATGTGTAAAATTACTATTAATGTAGTTTTTTAAAATAAAATCTTGGCTGAAACTTTTCTAAACATCTTTGCATCCAGATGATGGATCTATGTCCACAATTCTTGGATATGAGTGGGTCTGTAATGACTTTAATAAAGGTATTAAAATTCATGGTCTGTTACTTATGGCCAAATTATAAAAGCCCAAGTACATCCAACCTTGGTCACTTTTATTCTTGCTCTTGTTCTGGGCAACAAGTCTGATATCGCTGCGTTATTACGAAGTTTGTAGAGGCCGTGCGTAGATTATCAGGGTTTGCAGCCTCAGCTCGTCATCCTCAGCTGTTCAGGTCTTCCCATCTGTAGTCATGGACATTGGGGTGGAGATATAATCCATTGCTTCTTGGTTCTTTCTGAATTCTGATATATGGGAGGAATGAATAGAACATAAATGGCTATTCTCCTCAACCATGAAGTTTCAAGGTAGTTTGTTACACACACACACACACACAAGGAAAATAATCTGAAAAAATAAGACACTTTTTTTTCACAGTCTGTATTTTGCCCCAAATGGAAACATCTCACAATAAGAAAACACCCCAAAGTGTAAATGAATGTGTAACTTTTGGAGACTGTTGATGGAAACGTAAATCATTCCACTATTTGGAGTACAATTAGATAATATTCATAAAACATAAAAATGCTTTAATTCAATAACCCAACAATATTTCCAGAATTGCACATAGACATAAGGAGACGTAGAGAATATTATATATATCAGCATAGATATTAACAGTGAAAACCTGGAAGCAGTAAATAGGCTTCTTTTTCTGTTTAAACATATTATTACTGACATAGAGTAGGTACTCAAGATTTTTATGAATTAATATAATATTTTAGTGCATTAAAGTGAATAGTCTTTCATAATACACTATTCTTGAAAAGCTGGTGCTATAAACTTGATTAGTATGATACCATGGGGGGGGGGGAACTGCAGACACTACTTTATTTTATTTAGAAATACATTTAGATAGAGACCTGCACTGTGGCATAGCAGGTTAAATTCCTGCCTGCAACACTGGTAACCAATGGAAGTGCCGGTTCAAGACCTAGCTGCTCCACTTCTAATCCAGCTCCCTGGTAATGGCATGGGAAAAACAGCAGAAATACCCCAATTACTTAGGCCCTTGCTACACATATAGGATAACAGGATGGAGCTCCTGGCTCCTAGCTTTGGCCTGGCCCATCCGTAGGTCATTGTAGCCATTTGGGGAGTGAAACAATAGATAAAAGATCTCTCTCTCTCTCTCTCTCTCTCTCTCTGTGTCTCTCCCTCTCTTTCTGTAACTTTGATTTTCAAATAAATCAAATAAATATTTTTAAAAAAGAAATACAAGTAGATGAAGGTCTTCAAAAAATTTCATAGTAAATGTATATTGTTAAAAAATAAGTGTGGATTTCAAAATATTTTGTAGAAAGCATTCAAGATGGCTGAATAGAGAGAAGCCACACTGACTTCCTCTGTAATAGAATAACAACAACAACAAAAAAGGGGTGGGGGGGAAGACTACATTTCCAGGGCTCTGACCAACAGAAATCTTCAGTGGAGAAGCGACAGAACAGAACGAAGAATCCATGGGACAATGAGGAAAGAGGATAGAGACCTTGCTGTGGCAGACCTTGCAGCATAGGCAGCTGGAAGTCACTATCCTATCTTTCCAAGTCAAGGTAGGAGGAAGTTGCCACACCCCTGACACCTGCAGCTTTAGCTGAGGGTGAATTCCAGTTACCCACTGACTAGAACAGCCTGGATAAGGGAACTCTGATAGGGGAAGGCACATTGTTTTTCTCCCCTCCATCACCCCTGCAGAGCACCAGACTTGGCTGTGAAAGGGTCTCTGTGCACACTAGCAGTCGTCATTCACCTTTGTGAGTTTATTTTCCCTGAATAAATTCAGTTTGGCTGTGAAAAAAAAAAAAAAAGTCATGCATTCGGTTTCTGTTCCACTGCTACTACCAGAAGAGAACAGGACCTCTGTATCCTGCAATTGTGGGAGTTTTGGGGCACCAACTCCTTAGTTTTACTCCTACTATGTGCTACAGGGGAGGGTGTTCCCCTTAATTCTGGGAGCTAGAACCATCAGCAGCCTATGAAATATTTGCTCCCATGCTGGGCTATCCGAGTAATTACCCTCACTGCCCCTGCAGCATCAGAACTACAACAATCTGTCCAGTGGACTTAGGAAAGAACCTCCATGCATTCCGTCTTTCTGGATACATATTGGCCAGGGCAAAATCTCCTGCGTACCTTGTTGTCATCATGTAAGACTGAAGCAGGATTCAGTTCATATCCTCTGGTGCTAAAATAGGGCTGTTGGTGTTATAAGGCCCAACACCACTTGAACTCTCCCAGCAGGACCAGAGAAAGGACCCATCCGCATCACAAAGGCCTAGAGACATAGCTATTGCTATTGCAAATGCCAGCATCACTCAGGCTTGTCAGTGGGACAAACAGACAACACCCATTATCTCCTTCAGCACCAACACAATGGCCCTGGCTGTCACAGTCCCTGTTGTGACTGAACTGAACTCTGTGGATGGAAGATATACACCCTAAGAAATCCACATTCACCTCAATGTCACAATTCTATACCTGCGAACTGCTGCAGACAAGACTGCTGTGTGATGTATAAACATAGCTGATACTGATTAAAGCAAAAGAAATCACTCAGAGACTATACTTCATGGTTCACCTAGAACCAAAGTCAAAAATACAGGCCATGTGATGCCTTGCATTACAACTAAGCCATAAACTCTTTTCAAATGAAACCTACTCCATGAAGAAGGGACTATTAGAACGCATGTGCAGATGTCAACGAAGGGACATGGGAAACATGAAAAAGCATGTTAGATCCTAATTTGAAGGGAATCAATGAAATGTCAGAAATGGAATTCAGAATAATGATTTGCAAGGAAACTCAATGTGATGCAAAAGAATACAAATAGCTTAAACAAATGAGAAAATCAATGAGTGACATGAGTGAAAAGTTTATTAAGGAGATTGAAATATTTAAGAACAAATAGAAATTTTGGAGATGGAATCTTCAATAAGTGAAATAAAAAATGTGATTCAGAGCTGTAATAGCAGATGAGACCAAATGGAGGCAAGAATCTCTGATCCTGAGGATAATGAAAAGAGAATCAAAAAGAATGAAGGAGGCCTGCGCCACGGCTCAATAGGCTAATCCTCCGCCTGTGGCGCCGGCACACCGGGTTCTAGTCCTGGTCGGGGCGCTGAATTCTAGTGGAGGATGGCCCAAGTGCTTGGGCCCTGCACCCTATGGGAGACCAGGAGAAGCACCTGGCTCCTGGCTTCGGATCAGCGCAGTGCGCCGGCCACAGCGGCCATTGGGGGGGGGGTGTGAACCAATGAAAAAGGAAGACCTTTCTCTCTGTCTCTCTCTCACTGTCCACTCTGCCTGTCAAAAAAAAAAAAAAAAAAAAAAGAATGAAGGAAATCAACATGAAATACGGGATACCATTAAATGTCCAAATTTTTGTTTTAAAAGATTTCCTGAAAGAGAATGGAAAAAAAGCTATTGAGAACCTGTAAGATTAAATAAAATAATAATTAAAAATTTCCCAGGTCTTCAAAGAGCCATGGATATCCAGACTGAAGAAGCTCCAAGGACTCAACTGAAAAGATCGTCTTCAAGGCATATTGCAGTCAAATTGTCAAAAGTTAAAGACAAGGAGGGGCTATTCAAGACAGTAAGAGTAAAGCATCAAGATGAAAACCAATTAGACGAACAGCAGACTACACAGCAGAAAACCTAGAAGCCAGAAAAGAATGGTGTTATTTACTCAAGGAATTAAAAGAAAAAGAAAAGCAAGTAAACAAAAAATACCTTGCAACCAACAATATCTAGCAAAGTTATTGCTTATAAGTGAAAGAGCATAAGATTTTCCAGAAAATCAAAAAATGAGAGAATTCACCACCACCAGATCAGGCTTATGAGAAATTCTGAAAGTAGTCCTGCATTAGGAGTAAACATTATGGCAACATAGGACAACACCACCTTCACATCAGAGCAGACATAATCAGTAACCAATGAACAAAAACATGCAACAGTTATAAGTATATACATTGCAAACACAAGACCACTCAGATATATACAGCGAATGCTATTAAACCGAAAGGACAATACAACAATAGTGGATGACTTCAACATCCCACTCTCATTAGTGGACAAATCACCCAGCCTGAAAACAATAGAACATGGGAATTGAAATGTACTGTTGAATAAATGAGCCTAACAGACATTACAGGACATTTTAGTCAACAGCTGGACACATATTCTTTTCATCAGCACATGGAATATTTTCTTTCTTTCTTTCTTTCTTTTTTTTTTTTTTTTTGACAGGCAGAGTGGGCAGTGAGAGAGAGAGAGACAGAGAGAAAGGTCTTCCTTTGCCGTTTGCTCACCCTCCAATGGCCGCCACTGCTGGCGCGCTGCAGCTGGCGCACCGTGCCAATCCGATGGCAGGAGCCAGGTGCTTCTCCTGGTCTCCCATGGGGTGCAGGGCCCAAGCACTTGGGCCATCCTCCACTGCGCTCCCTGGCCACAGCAGAGAGCTGGCCTGGAAGAGGGGCAACCAGGACAGAATCCGGCGCCCCAATCGGGACTAGAACCCAGTGTGCCGGCACCGCTAGGCGGAGGATTAGCCTACTGAGCCGCGGCGCCGGCCGGAATATTTTCTAAAACAGACCATATATTAGGTAACAAATCAAGTCTCAGTAAATTTAAAAAAGATTGAAGTCATACCATGTATCAACTCAGACCACAAGGCACTAAAGCTAGAAATCAAGATCTATAGAATATTCACAAACATATGGAAATTAAGCAACATGCTACTGAATGATCAATGAGTCCTTGAAGAAATTAAAAAGTAAATCAAAAACCTTCTTTAAATAAATGACAATGAAAACCCAACATATCAACATTGGTGGGATATAGCAAAATTAGTATGAATAGGGAAGATTATAGCATTGAGTGCTTATATTTAAAATACAGAGAGAGAAATGTCTCAAATAAATGATCTCATACTGAATCTTGAAGACCAGGAAAAACAACAACAAATCCAGCCCCAAAATCCCGGGAGTGGGATGTCTGGGTCATATGAGTGTGGGTCATATGATAGATGTATTTATAGATTTCTGAGGAATCTCCATACTTTCTTCCATAATGGCTATAGATGTTTACATTCTCAATACATTTTTAAGCTTTTTAATGATAAGCAAGGGCAGTATGATAGAGCCGCCTGGGTAGGTCCCATATCACAGCATAGATTCTTGACAATGGCCCTTGGATTTGCAATTTGATGTCCTGGAGCATTTAGATAAAAACAACTGCATGGTATCTTGTAAGACTTGGGCAACCACAGAACTTTGCCAAGTGAGTAATTCACTTTGGCTTGCATTTTAGAAAGGTTACTTTGGCAGAAAAATTTGTGAGATATCACACAAAATTAAATTTTAGGAGTAATAAGAGATACTGGCCTTGAATTAGTATAATCCATTGTGATGGAGGGAAAGATATCTAATTAAAGAGGTATTAGGAGGTAGAATTGAAAGAACTGGTGATTCAGTGACTGTGGCAAGATAAAGGAGAATGACCTGGGAAGATTATTTGGTTCTTTGGATACTGGATGATGGGCTCCAGTTTTCAGAGCTGTCATGATTAGGACATCTATGGGGCACACAGGATGCCATCATTTGTTTGCAGAGGGATCTAAGCAAGCAATGTGGCTGAAGAGTTGGGCAAATAAATAGGAAGTGGTATTTATAAGTGTCACAGTTGAAAACAGTATGTAATAACAGTATATAATAACGATAAAGCACCCATATAACTCACTAGCAGCTTTTATCTTTATAGAAACAATCACAATTTAATTGAAATCAATTTTCATGGAGGACCTGCTTTTGTCATACTCTACACTTTCACCCACAGTGAAGCAAAGGCAAGGCAACTCCATTTTCAAGATGCATCAAACCCTCTGCAGCACTAATAATGAACTGAGCTTTTCCAGCTTTGTCACATTGTATGCTTTGTCACTGGCATAACTGCCAGTGCTCAATATTGTGACTGATAGTAGGTATTCAAGACATATTTGGTAAGTATTAAATGTTGCTTAATACATAAGTCATACACACTGGACTTATAATCCAATGTCAGTATAGCACTATTTGCTTGAAACACTCTGTTGCTTCACATACTCCATGCCATCTCTTCACAGTTCACCCTAAATAACTCAACACTCAGCACTGCATGATTTCCTTTCAGGCATTGTCCATCTTTTCTGCCACAGTGTTCAGATAATGTTTATAGCACTCACTTGAGCAATATTTTTGAATGCTAATGAGTTCCGCCATTTTGCATTCTATGACTATATTAACTATTCTACAGCAAACCTAGTGATTTGTTTATTTAACTGAGAAAGGATTTCCCCATTAAGACCTATTTGCACCTCAAAATTGGCTTTGTAAACCTGGTAAAATCTGATAATTATCAGCAATTTGTAATTTGTTAGATTCTTTATGTATATTTAAGTAGAGAAACAGAGTATTTCAAATCAATGACTTTATCTGATTATGACTGCAGAAAGAGAGTAAAAGTTTCCAACATGATTTCTCAAATTTTGACTACTCTCACATTCAATAATTTCCTTTTGTTTGGTATTACTTTAGGCACATTATAGTTAAATAAAATTTTTAAAGGCTTGCATTTATCTGGGAATGTAGAATTTGAATTTGAAAACCTCTAAAATTTAATTATAAATTTATGAGATTTTTTTTGTTGGTTTTGTTGCTGTTAGACATAGGGATGTTGTCTAATTGATTTACTTTCTTTTTCTACTATGCCTCTATGCCTGGGAAAGAAATGGAGAGAAAAGAGAGCAAGAGAAAAAGAAACAGAACAGTTGACTGATGACCTTTTAAATGGATCAAAACAACAATCTATTTATATCCATTTGGAACCACTCATGCCTTTGAAGGCATCTCACAGCCTCTTTATCCTATGTGGCCTTTTTAGGTGTTCCGTTTTAATCCTGATCTAAATAAAGAAAGGAAATGTTGCAGAGGATCAAATTTACAGCCTAGCTAAATTAGAAATCCATTAGGTCTGAAGCTCTGTGGAAGCTGTTTGCTGCAGTCATTGATTTCTCTTTCCAGACAGCAACGTTTGCTTGTATCCACTGAGTACACACTGCTGTCAGTCTGTCCGTATTCCCACCTGCCATCCCCTCTTGGAGAGCTTCAGGTGGCTCTTGTAAGACATCTCTTTGTAGAAATGTAACTTTGGTGGTGAAAGTTGCATTGTGATTCCAACAGTTTCCTGAAGATTGCTCTGTGCTCACCATTTTCATCACTAATAGCATTTCTGCAGTTACAGAATCTAAATCGATGCAAAATGTGATCAATATTAAAAATTGTGCTAAAATTTCTTTACACCATTATCTTAGTTGCTGAGTTTGTGCTAAGAAAGTTCTGATCAAATAAATAAAAGGCAAGCAGGTTTCCTTATTATAATTCACATACAAGGTCTATAATTGCTTCTTATATCGTCAGAAAAAGAAACAAAATATTTTTATTTAAAGTAAAGTTATTGAAAAGAGAAGTGTTAGAATAGCTTGTAAGGAAAGTTTTATCTCACTAGGTTGCTATTTCTGAAACCCCAGACACCTGATCGAACTCAAGGAAAGACTTTGGGTAGGCCAGGAAATAAGTCAATTTCTTAAGTTGTGCTTTATTTACATATATCTGCTCCCACTTATATTAATGGTTTTTGCTTTTTAGTAGAGTCTAAAACAAGAGGGGATAACAAAACAGTTAAGAGCATATTGGCCATGTACTTTGTCATTCAAGCTAGGAAACTTCAAAAAATGGAGAAATGCTTTTGCTTTTTTTAAATATGCCATTGCAAAAGGTATAAAACCAGGACCATTGTCTAAAACTGGGACTGGTGGTCACATTAATTATGAGAAGAAGGCAATTAAAAATGGAATATTAAGAGAATCTATTAGGAGTGAAAGGCTTGGTTTAGTTTGGCAAATGGTGATATTTATTTGACAAATCTGATGAATAAATATGAAGCCAACCTCCTATATTAATGTGGAAGGTGAATAATTTGATTGGAGTTATTAAGACCATTAAAACTGATTGCTTTAAGATTTGTTGTTATTCTGTTAGATTAAAAGATAAATCAATGTCAGCTTGTTACTTGGACCTCCCAACTAAATCAATCAATGACTAACTTAGTGTGTGCCTTCTGTTTCCAGTCACTTTGGTTTCATTTTCACAGGCTGAATTTTGCCCTTGAAGGCACTACCAGTAATATTTATGTAGACTGTGCACCAATGTCACTTCTTCTCTTTTAACTGTTGAACATTTTCATTCACAAATATGCAGTTTGCTTGGTGGAGTTGAGACCTTGCACATCTTTAAGCCACTTAGAGTGAATGTGTGCATGATTTATAGAACAAGCAAACAAAGCATGACCTTTCTTGAACTGATTAACAGTGCTATTCTTCAGAATGGCAGCTTACTATAGATTCACTCACACTGAATGATGTTATAAATGTGTATAGGGTACAATACAAATACGTAACATGAAAATATAATGAGGTTGAAATAAAATTCGAATCAAACACTTATAGTGTACTGGGGAAAGAAAAAAAAAAAACCTCAAATCACTTTCCCCTGGGCCCTGTGTTCTACTCAGAAAAGAATACTTTATCTGAAATTTAAGTAGGGCATAAAAGAAATTAATTGGCATTTAGTTTTAATATTAAATGTATTTAATGTTTAATTATAGATATAAACATACATCATAAATTAATGCCTGCTTTAAAATGGAGAAGAATTATACTAACTCGGAGGCAATGAAAGCTAAAGATAGAGAGAGAGATAATGAGTAGATAATGGTAGATTTTCCAACAGGTTTTTGGAGTAGTTTTGCTTTCCTTTCTGTGACCCAGAACATTGTACTAACAAAAAAGCAGGACGATGTGAAACATTTGCAGCCACGGCAAGCAGTCTGAAAATCCATAAACTTATAGTTCTTTTTTATTTCCATCTTGCAATATCAGGCTTTTGTAAATAAACGAAGATAAGCTTGGAATGACTGGGTTATCAAACTTTTTAGCAATAAAATGCATGCCAAAATTCATATTACAGTAATAAAAGCCTTGTGTTTTTTGATGAACTCATGTACCCCAAAATAACACTCCTTTAGTGTGGACTTGGAGGTTGGTGTTGGAGTCGTTTACTTACATTCCTTGAGGGCAGGGGCCACACTTGTATATCTCTATCACCTGTTTCTTTGGGTTGAACAACTGTCTAAATGGAATGTAAATACATAAAACCAAAATGTTAATACTACCCTCAAGTCAATAAAGTGTTATTATTATTATGTAACTTTGTGTCTCTCTTCTGGGTTAAAAAGCAGACTAAAGTGAAGTTCCTCTTTTCAAGGAAATTCTTCAGAAAACCACACTAAATATATTCTTCCCCACTTCTTCCCTCCCACAATATTCAATTTACCACAGCTTCACGCTCATGGGGACATTGAATAAATATTTCTGGTCAATAGTCACAAACCAAGAATTCTGTAGTCAACTTATTTCTCTTCCAGTACCATTCGCAGTCCAATTCCCTTTAATATGGAGTTGATTTTTAGGTTGGATTTTGTTTCAGCAGTTCCTTCTTGCTGAATATCATCAGTGTGTATAAGGAAATGTGGTGAATGTAGATTGAAGCATTCCTAGAAGAAAACGGAGAAGTAGACAGTTTTTCTCTACGTCTTCCCCACGCTTCCTTTGAGTACTTCCTTCTGTTTCCCAAGGAAGCCACTGTTTCCTCCTGGCCTGTGCTCCTAATAACAGCGAGGAATGCAGAAACTGAAATAGGACAGTGTTCTAACTTCTTTTCTGTAGTTTAAACAAAACCATGGAATTGACAACTCTGAAACAATGGATACTATTTAAGTGTGTATATGTATGGCCCCAAAATGAAAACATGACAGTCTCTAACAATAGAAAACCTATTGGGATAAGTAGACAAGCTGACTTTTGAAGAAACATCAATTAATTTGATCATCTTTTCTTGAAAACCCTGCCCAATAAACATCTAAAATCAGAAAACAATTCCAAGGCCATATTTAAAAATTTCATTTTTAAATCTAGGCCATTAAAGCAACATGGGATTTAGAAAATGATCAAATTTATTTTCAAAACTCATATAGGAGAACAATTTAGCTTTCAAAATGAGCCGATTCAACTTTCTCTTGGATGTGGAAAGAATGTTGTTGGGTTTTGCCAAATAATGGAACCAGGATATGGACAAAAAATGTGGAGCCGCTGAAGCTGGTGGAGAGGAGATCCTCCTGCATCTGAGGTGTTGATACTGATCACTTTCTCTGTTTCCAATATCCTCAAATAAAAAACTATGGCCACTTGCAGGGGTTTCTCATCTGATCTAGGGCATGGCCCTGCTGATCTCTTTAGGTACTCATTTCAAATACTGGAATTTATTGGCATGCAGCAATTCAACTGGGAAATGGTGTGTTTCCAATAAAGCAAAAGGAAAATTATTTTAAAAAATGGACTAAGAATCATTCCATATCTACATGACATAAGGCCATTTTGCTACTAAAGAACAAGTAGAACAGAATGAAGAAATAATGAGTAGTAAAACTATTAAATTCACTGCTCCAAACTTATTAAAATAGATAAATACAAAGAGAATCCCTCAAAAGGTAAATTCAAATAAGAACGAGGATAAAGTACTTTTGTGTCAAACAACACATCACCAAACCCACCAGAGGAGCCCAGGTGACAAAAACATACTGGTTTTAAATAGTCTTAAAGCTCTAAGAAGAATGTGCAAAGCTTACTTTTGTAAGAGAGAGGAATCTTTTTTCTTTATCTGTCTGTCTCCTTGACATTTTTCTGATGTGTCTCTTGTGAACATTCGTTCTGCTAAGAAATTTTGTTCTCAGTACTAACTTCTTTTCTTGAAGTGAAATTGTTGTCAGCACTGGGGTCCCTGATTGGGGTCCCAGGTTATTCCCTCTCACATGAAAGGATTCAAAGTAGAGACATACAGGTGTACAGGAAACTAGGATTCATTCAAAGCAAAGGAAAAAGTGCAAGCAAGGTTGAAAGCAAAAATTAACAAGAAGACAAATGCAAAATAAATAAATAAATAAATAAATAAATAAATAAATAACAGTCATGGGAATTAAACCCTCAACTAGGTTTTGGTAATCCCTTTGTACCATTGGGAGGCACAATGAGTGGTGTTTGGATGGAGATTAATTAAATGTTCAAAATAGATGGGGCTTGGGGTGGAGCTTGAGTGCCACCCATTTTTGTGCCATTTTAAAATATATTAGAAGTGTCATAGTATCTGGTGCACCATGGGAGTGGGAACACTAACCCTGGTAATTTTATTGTAATGGCATTATTATGACCCAAAGGTCACCACAGGGACACATCATGCAGTGGTATTGGATGTTTCTAGCAAGCACTAGTTCTAAATTTGCAGCATTGTGAGCTTAATGTGGGAAGAAATTTGACTGGGCGGTGTACAGAAAGGGAGGCTGCAATACTGCCCATACTGGGCAGTTATGTAGGCTGCTGTCCTGTGGCAAATCAGCCAATAGTCAGCCCGTGTTAGGTTGCACCATGGCTGTCAAAGTTTGAATTTCCTGGAAATGTCAGTCAGCAGCTTGCACTGCCTGTGGATTGACTAAATTTGTCAATTCTCATCTCCTCTCCCTAGCTACCCACTTTTCTACATCATCTGTACCTTCTCAGATTTTCATTCCTTAATGTTAATGGGAGTCTGAGAGAAGAAAGTCCATCTTCTGTAATTTCTTCACACTGAGTCAGAGCATTGTTCCTGGCTAGCCAGAGGCTGATCGCCTGCTCTCTGATCTAGACATATCTGAGGAGCCAGATGCCACCAGTCATTGACAGTGGCTTGAGTTCCTTCATGATCATAATTTTGTCATGCAGCTTTTGAATCCTGAAGAGATAAATCTGACAGTGAGAATACATCTGGGCTAAGAAACAAGGATAAGAACCATGTAAGAGAAGGAAGAATGCTTACTACCACCTCACAAACGGTGAGAGTTAATCGCACTCCCTTATAAGATTCATGGAACAACTCTGTTTGTAAAAATCCTTTTAGTATGTCTTCCCATGCATGCACTTTTGTTAATGTAAATGCAACAGGTTCTATTACTCACTGTACATATTCCACTTTATTCCTGCTGTCGGTGGTCTATGGCCAGGCAGTTGATCAAGACCACATTAGCAGGGGAATCTACAGAACTACAGTTCTCTAGAGCCTGTCCAGTGGTCTGGGCCAAGTTTCCCAAGTCAATACACAGGTTCCTTGGAGGAGCTTCATGGGATGTACTAAGATTTCCTCCCCGTATAATGAAAAAGCTCAAGAGGATGTTCTTTTCCTGTTAGTACCAATTTCCTGAGAAAAACAGAAGTAGGAAAAGCATGTCAGCTCGAGGTGTGAGAGCCTTAATGTACCTCTTGCTAGGGAGAAACTTATAGCAAATCAAAAGGCAGTGTCAATGAAGAAATTGATATTCTTAACTGAAACATCCAATGTCATCTGGGGCTGCAGAGGTGAGGTGTTTATATGGGTTTTGGGAACTGCTTGAGTTCCCGAACCCTCATAAAGACATGAGGGAACTGGGAGACCTCCCCTCCCTTTGGAGCCAAGTGCAATCCTGTTGCCAGTGTTCCTCTTCTTACATGTTGAGGACATGGGCCAGGTGGGCATTTTAGATGGGATAATGCCTTGTGTCAGTGTCAGGTTCCCACATCTGAAACATTCCTTCTTTGGCTTTTCAGCCATGGTTGGGTCCCCCCTGGGGTACCACTGGTGTTGCAGAATGCTGTTTACAGTGGCTGCTCTCATATGAGCCTGTTGCCTGGATTTGTATGTTTCATATTCCAGTTCATTTTCCTTTTTATGTCTTGACTTTATTTTTAAGGGGAAGCCTGAAAGACCTTTGAGATGCCGTCGAGGTCTTTCTCCCACTGTCTTGCTCATTAGTACATTCCTGCCTTTTGCCTGAATATATCTGCTTCTTCTGTGCTCCCTTCTGCTCCTGATTCTTGCTAAGAAACTTCCTAAAAGCAGCCATTAATATCCATAGAGCAAACTGTACTGTCTGCCAAGCAATGCAGTGCACCATCTTTAAGTTCAGCCTTCAGCAAACTCTGCATACATCAATACAATACAGCTGAGTTCTTTACCAGCAATGTAACATGAATGTTCTTTAGTCCAGTTCCCAACAGGAGTCTTATTTCCAGCTGAAACCCTATCAGCAAGTCCTGTACTGTCCAAATTTCTACCAGAGTTCTGATCTCCTGAGACATCACCAGAATTGCCTGAAACAAACAATGAGCACACAGAATTCTAGATTTTATCTGGAATGATTCTCCAAACTTTTCCAAACATACCCAGCAACCCAGTTCCAAAAGCTACTCCAGTTCTTCAGGAATACTTAACGGAAACCTAATGGAATGACCCACTTCTCAACACTTTTTTTTTTAGTATTGTTCTGCTTTTGTTACTTGGATTAAATACCTGAGAAGAGTTTCTTTGGAAAAGAAAAGGTTTTACTTCATTTTAGTGTTTGAAGATACAGAATTCGGCTGCCCCTTAGTCCACTATCTGGTGGTGCTCATTCTGGTAGCCATTGCAGCAGTGATCTCATGGTGAGCCAGGAAGCAGAGAGAAAGAACCTAACCTGAACTTGAACTGAAATATTCCAACTTGTAGTGGGAACCATCCTTCAATGGTATGCCCCCAATGACCAAACCTCCCATCAACCCACTTCTCAGACACCATCTTTAGAGAGTAAAAGGCAAAAGAATCAGGACCTGAGGGAGCAAGGGACCACCCAGCTCCTCCTGGGGATGATTCCTTTACTGATACAAGATGGGCTCTAGATGGGGGATCCTTGAGCCACGGAGAGCCACTCAATTATCTATCATTTCCTAGGTTTGGTCTTAAAAAACACAAAGCACAACAAAGCCTGCAGTTTCTCTTAAGTGTGGGGTTTTGAAAAAGCACACACATAAAAAAAATCTACTTTTTCTGGTTCCTGCTATGCCTCTAACCTTTCTCAGCTGCCAAGGGACTCATTTATGCCTAACGTCTGGTTACAGTGCTGGCAGGATTGGGGTAGTAATTCTGAGGCTTTTAAGAGGATTCTCAGGTATCCTCAGACCTTGGGATTTAGGGGATGTTGGTCTCGAGATATGTTAGGTCTTATTTTAATGCTCCTATAAGACAGTACCATGCTTGGTGCTTCAGATCCATCCAACAGCAGTCTGATATGGTTGCTTAAATAATCCTAAAAGCTATCAATTAAATGAAAGTAGTAGGCCCTTCCTTTGAAGAACATGGAGGAATTTTTGACTTGAGTATCCCCTAGAGCACCCATCAGTCATGTCCCAGGAACACCTCCAGACCCCTTGTTCTGTTGTTTGACATGAGGGATAGCTACACTCTAACAAATAGTGAAAAAATAAGAACTCCAAAGTAGATGGAGTGTTGGAAGGAGTGAGACAGAGACAATATACTAAGGTTTTTCACAGAGACAGCCAGGGTACTCAGGATACAGAGGATCATGGAATCTATTTGCCCCACATAGGCAACACTAACTGAATGAGGACCAAGCATCTTATTTGTAAGGGTGACAAACTATGAGAAGAGGAATTCATCCCCCAAAGTAGGAGTTTCAGAAAGCATAGTAAAAGAGAAGGTAGGTAAGGCAGAAAGTCCATATATAGTGAAAGGAGAAAACAAGAGATGCTCCAGGCACTGCATAGTTTGGGAGTAAATGTAGCACTCTTATAAAGAAACTTCATGAAGTATTGAAAGGTGTCCAATCACATGGTGCTGTTCTTGGACTTCCTACCTCCTACAGTTGCTGGAGGTCTCAGATAGTTGGGTTAAGCAGAGTTAGTCTGTGGTGGGACAGAGTGATGGGAAAAAAAGGCAGAAAGAAAACAAGACTCATAAACACAGGGGAGGGTAAGAGTCAAGTTAAACTCATCAACTGATGTCTTGATGGGCTTCAAACTCTTGCTCCAAACTCCTAGCTGGTATATGACTGTGTTGTGGGCAGCAAGACCTCTCACTGAGTTTATTCCAATTCGTCCCTTCACACATGATAGAATTCAAAGTGAAGACATAAAGGAGTACAGGAAAGCATGATTTATTCAAAGCAAAGGAAAAACACAGGAAACCTCAAAAGGGAAAGTGAACAAAATGCCAAAACCCAGAAAGGCCCCCAAAAAGGAAAAACACAAAACAAAAAACACCCTTGAGAGGTGGGACTAGCTTTGTGGTATAGTGGATAAAGCCACTACCTCTGATGCTGGCATCTAATATGGGTGCTGGTTCATGGCCTAGATGTTCCACTTCCCTTCCAGTTCTCTACTAATGGCCTGGCAACGCAGTGGAAGATGACCCCAATGTTTGGGCCCATCAGACATGTGGGTGGCCTAGAAGAAGCTCCAATCAGTCTGGCCCAGTTCCAGTCCTTGCAGCCATCTGTGGACTGAACCAGCAGATGAAAAGTCTCTCTCTTTCTCTATCTCCCTCACCCTCCCTGTTTTTTGATTTCTCATTATAACTATTTCATATCAATTGAAAAAAGTTTTGGATGTTCCTTCCATTCCACAAGACATAAGGGGATTCAAGGGTGGCCCCAATCAAATATTCAGATTAGAGTGGTGCTTCAGGCAGGGCTTAAGTGCCACTTAAATTCATACCCACTTTTGGAAAGTCTTCATGGCCTCACGTGTGGGGTAAGAGTGAGAGTTCTGGCCATGGTAATTTTATTATAATGACATTTAGTACTAAAGTTCATCATGGGGACACATTCAGCAGCTATGTTGGATATTTCCAGCTGGCACTGGTTCTGCATCTGCAACATTACAGAACTTGGGGTTTCTGTTGCATGGAAAGGGAGTGGTAGAGTGGTGTATAGAACAAGGGGTTTGGGTAGTGCACAGAATGGGAGGCTGTCATATGGGCCTGGCTGGGCTGTTATGGAAGAGCTGCCTACAGCTGTCTCATGGCAAGTTGGCAATTGGAGGCATCTCAATGTGAGTCACATTGGGGCTGTCAAATGGTGGGTTGCCTGGAGTTGTCAATCAGTGGCCTTCACTGCTTCTTGGTTTAGCTGACACTATCATTCCTCAGCTCCTCCTACCAGCTGCTTGTCTTTGAACATCAAAACAAAGGCAATAAGCTACGCAGAATTGGTTACTTAGAGTAGCCAGTGAATAGAATGTGGATTAAAATTATGTCTCTGAAAAAACTGATGAAGAGATGAGAGTGAGGGAGGAGTGGGTTGTCTTCTTGGAAATATACCTAAGGGATGCATGAAATATCTCTTCTTTATATTAATAAATAAAATGATACTTATTATTTTAATGTTGATGACTTTTTATAACTATATGATATAACAAAAATATTGAAGAAAAAGAAAAAGATAAAATGCTCCACAGATGGCACACTGACCTTTACCTGAGGGCACTACTCATGAATAATTGTACAGTTATTTAAACAGTTTTTTTCTATTTTATTTTCTGTGTTAACATATTAAATGGTCCTTTTCTCTTACCTAGTAAAGGATACAAAGAAGTCAACACATTCGCTATAAAAATTTAGAAATTGTAATAGTAAAGATCTCTTACAAGTCAGGATAGGTTAGGTAACAAACCATTAAGGTAACAAATCACCTCAAAATCTCAGTGACCAAATGGAATAATCCTATATTTTTTCTGAATCTTGCATGCCCCATAAAGATCAGTTGAGGGACTGTCCTCCACAAAGTCACTTATGGATTCAGGATGGGAAAAAGACCAGGAAGTAACTAAGTAAGCCTCTGGGGTGCTAAGAAGGAGGGTAAAAATCAATGTTGATTAGTTCTAGAATTTTCTGTAGACCTACATCACTGACTGGTTTTTTCTGTGTACATACATAACTAAGTGGAGAGTTGAGTTTATTTTATGCCATTGCAGAAATACAAATTGGATAGAAAGAATATTCCTAGATTGTAGTGGACTCTCTGAGTTAGTGGATTTGTACTCTGTTGTAAAAGCAGTTATGCCTACCTACTTTTGAAGCTCAGAAGTTATTCTTGGTATCATTATAATACTCTGAGGATTGAAGAACCATCATTTGCAGATAGGGTAAGGTTGAAGAGGGGCACAATTAATTGGAGGTAGACATTCAGTAGAATTTCCTGCAGACTTCTAATATTTATGATCCCTATTCTGACATTTCCTTAGCCTTCACTGATTTGGTTTAAGTTTTTTTTTTTTCATTCTCCCTTGCAATTTATATCTTATAAATTTGACCTTGCTTCTCACTTCCTGCCTTCCCTTGCCACCATCCAAAAATTTAAAAAGCAATTTGTAACATTTACTAGGAATGTCTGATAGCTACTTTAGTAAAGTTAATGTGGATCAGATATACAATATGGATGTAGGCTGAAATTGGGATATTATTTCACATATTTATTTTTTAAAGATAACATGTGTTTTAAAGTTGTGACAACAGTGAGATTTGAAACTATCTGAAAAATAGAGTTGTTCAGTTTTGAACTTGAGTGACCAAAAGAATGTTTTTAGTCAGCACTTGAAAAGTTGGATTAATAGGTTACATAAAAATTGTTAAGGAAAACAACAGAATATTTTCCTTAGTTACAATTTTTAACTTACAACATGAAGTCCACTTTTATCTCTCTCTCTTCCCTGCTAGAAAATTCATAAATCTGCATTACATGGAAATGAATTTCCCCAAACCTTCTAATACTAATTCTTCACAATAATGGTCGATGGCCGGATTTGTTGGCAAATGCTCCGTTACACAAAGAGAAATTGTATCTCTTCTAGAAATAATTGGTAGTAAATCTCTCAAAAAATTTTATGTAATGTTTTCCAAAGTACTAGACTGTAAAACTCTTACTTTTCTTGATAGATCTTTATAGATACATGACTGTAAGGATAGACAGGAAGAAACCAATGTGTACACCACTCAATACAATGCAAACAGTTCTGGACTCCAAAATGTGAGGGAATCTCCCTGCAAGAACCAAGCAATAAACTCGATTAGGTAGTAGATTCCAGCTAAGTGCCTTCTAATTCAGTTTAATTTTGCACTACCTGGAAGTCGTGTCAGATTTCTTTTGTTGACAGTTCTGTCTCAAAAGACTGCCCTTCATTTTAGGTGCCTATTTTATCTTCTACTTCTGGGTTGTCAACTAAAGTTTTGACTGATTTGCTATGAAGGAGGGGTTATTGTGACCCTTTCTTGAGTTTGATTGATTTGCCAAAGCAGCTCAAAAAGGGAGGGGAATTTTTTTTTTTTTTTTTGAAGAAATGCACAGGACTTGCCACAGGAGGATGACAGAACTTTAATATCCTTCCTAGAACCACCATCCTCTGGGAACATTCACTTATTCAGCTCTCTGATAGTTTCCTGCATCCTATTCTTTTAGGTTTGTATGGAAGTTTCACTAAATAGACACAATGGATTGACTCACTGGTCATTTGTGGTCATCTTAATCGTAAGCCCTTCTTCCCTCACCAGAGGCTGGGAGATGAGTCCGGAAAGTATCAGCCTTCTAATCAGCCTTGGTCTTTCCTATGACAATCCCCATCTTGAAGCTACCCTGGGGCTAAGCAGCCAGCAGTCATATCATGAGCACATGTAAGGCACTTGTCACTGCAGAGTCCTTGTGTTTAGGAGCAGCATGCCAGGAAATAGATGAAGACCAATTATTGTATGTACATCACAATAACACATTGTCATATTGCAAAAACTTAAAGCTTTTTAAGTGCATTTTTGAAATTCAATTCTTTAGTCATTTTCTTGTGAAACTGAGACAGATTTTATTCTCTCCACCTAAAAAAAGATTCTAATAAGTAAAATGAGAGCTCTGGTTTGACAGTTGTAAGGAAAAATAAAGTGACTTTCAATGGTTGCTTCAAATATGGTAGGAATGGTGGAGAGAAAGTAAGATAGATATGTTTGAGAACTGTTTAGGAGCTTAACTGCTGAAGGTTGGTAGTAGAATTGGTATAAAGGTAAGGGTTTTCAACACAACTCTGATTTTTATATCTCCTGTAATTAGCTAAGTGATTATGATACAGCTGAGGTAGGGAATAATGATAGAAAATATTTATAGAATGTTTACCATGTCAGTTAATATTCTTAACTTCACTCCACTTAAATCAATTAATTCTCATAAGAAATTTATATGTTCATATGTTTATATTATTTACTACATTTGAGTACATCACGTCAGATGGTAAATATGTTGCCCAAGGTTTTCATCTTTAAGTGGTATAACAAGTACTTGAATTCAGATACTTAACTGACAGCCTAGTTTGTTAAACACTATGCTATATTATATATCTGTCTACCTATCTATTGATCTAAATCTCTCTATTGGCATCTGTTAAAAAATTTAACTAGAACTTTTGAAAAATGAATCTAGTGCTGGAGTTGGGTGGGAAGTCATTGATTTTGACATATAGAGTGGGTAGTCCCTTTGGGGTCCCCAGTGATACTGAATATTCAGTGCATGTCTCTAAAATTCAAATGAGAAATTTGGAGATATTAATTTGGAAATGTTTGGAAGACAGATGGTGAAACAAGCCAAAGGTGACAGTTACAGAAGTTTCCAGGAAGTGTATATCATCATGTCAACAGAGAGTTTCCTGTGGTAAGTGGAGAGAAAGTATCACTAGTTTTAGTGCCGAGGGGTCATTTTTTATGTTAACAACAGGGATGAGGGGGAGGAAAAAGAGATGGCTCTGTGTGGGATGAATAACAAAAGTCAACCGAACAAGTATTTCCAAAAAGATTTTTCAGTAATTTAACTATGAACCCAGGGAGACAGTGAAATAGACTTTTTTTTTTTCAATGAGAAAGAACTGAGTATTTTTAAAACTAAAGGGAATTTTCTTTTTTTGGATGGAGGTGTCAGAAAAAAAATCCAGTTGCTTAAGCTTGTGAAGAAGGTAGGTGAGAATATAATCTAAACAGGGGAAGAGTAGCTGTGTGTGAGAATACCCACTGTCATGTAAAAGGAGTTCAAATGCAAGAATAAAAGATGTTACATGAATATGGGATCATAGGATACATTGCATGTAATGGAGGAAGTTCTGTCTGAGAGATTCTTTATCTCTGCAATACAGAAAGCAAGCTTATATGCTGAGAAAATTGATGAGATGTTTTCTAAGTTACAGGACCCCTTCCAAGTACTATAGACATTATGAAAAAAATTTGAGAGGAAAGTAGTACATCATATAGAGTTATTAAGGCAACTAAAATCAATAATACTGAAAGGCCAGATGGCTAATGTTAATTATATAATTTACAATTTTATATTTGCATAATGTTTCATAGTTTATAAGACATTCCCATCTACACTTTATTTGAGCTTTATAATAACAAACTTCACAAGAGCTGTAGAAGGTATAAACTTAACTAAAATGCAGTGCATTATATAAATAACAAATCAATAATTATCTTCCTATTGAGATAATCAAAAACAGCATTTTGTAAGTTTACTTCTATTTATTATCATATTTAGCAAAAGCTACATTTATTTTTCTAATCAATGTTCTTTTATTCAAATTCATATTTTGTGTATTTTGCCACTACGATTATAATTGGAGTTGTGATATATTATTATAAAATATAGGATTAATTAATATTTTACCATGTTGGTTGTTCCCATATAACCTTCCTGTATTTATTGAAATAACAATTATACCTCTCTGTAAGGTTAGCGATTTTCTCAGTCTTAAGTTTTGTGCATAGGTTTTGAAGAGCCACCTCTTGATGGGCAACCCTATGGTTTAATTGTATAATTATGGTTTTGCTCACTACATCCTTACAAGTCTAGCTGTACTTTCCCTTCTATAACGTTTTTAAAGGTACATTTATTTGACAGAGTTGAAGAGTAGGTAGAATTTCTCCATTCCACTGAGGAAATGTCTCGATCTTTTGTTAGCTTGTGTGCCTCTATGGGTGGCATTTAATTCCGTGGTTAGTGAAAATGGTTATGACTCTCTATTTCCTTTGTTACTGATACATTTTGTGATTAAAAGTTTTCCCTCCTTAGTGCCTTCTATACTCAGGATGAAAATAATTCTAACTTGAAATTGTTCATGTAGGCACTTTCTGAAGCATTTGCGAGATAATACTAAGATGACAGTGTTACAATGTTAATGAAGAATTGCAATCTATGTTGGTGTTTTATGAATAATGGTTAGATTTATGTTTCCTTCTCTCATACTGTCAAATTAACTCATCACCCAAAAAAAATTTTTTGTAGGAAACTCAATGATTCTTTCATTAACATGATTCAAAGGATCTTCTAAAAACTTTAATTTTGCTATTTTTAATATTATGATGTTAAAGTAGGAGAAATAAGAGTGTAGAAGGAAGGAAAAATAAAATATAATAAAAGTAGAAATGATGAATTTAAATTTTTAGCAAAAAGCATCGGAGGCAAGTTTTTGTTAGACTTAGCAAATAACCTTGATCAGATTATGAGTTCCAGATCTGGAAAAGCACACAGGCATCCTCCCCAGTGGGATCTACTAGGATCCCTGGATAAACCTTTAAGTTCATTGTTGAATTTCTGGATATTAGTCCATTTCCATTGGTTGTACTTCCCATCTCTCTCTGTATCCATGATAAATAAGTGGTGATTACCATCGTTCTAAGTCTTCCTTTGACATGATATCCTCATTTCTTATGTATTCCACTTCTGTAGACTTATTTAAAATAACATGTGAATTAATATGTATTTAAAAAGTTATTGTGGTTTCTTTGTTATTGTTTTCAAGGAGAAATGCCACTCTTTAATAAATTTTTGAAAAATTAATGACTTGAGGGATTTTATAAAACTGCCTATTCTAAAATTTATTATTTTTAATTTAAGTTTTACTGAATTCAATATTTATAACCTGATTGGAATAATAATAAATGAATTATAGTGGACAAGAAATTGAATAACATAAAATCCCATCTGATATGATGAAAATCAACTGTGAAGTCAAAACAAGTCAAAACTTGTAGGTAGAAACTTTGCCTTCTACTAATAACCACTTAAAGTTACTCTGAATCCTAAACTGTGATGCTTTATAGAATATACTTCTGTTGCAAAAGCAAGTTAAGATGGTCTCTAGTTTTTTGATTTGTTTTGTTTTGTGGGAATTATACCCTATCCATGCATCTCAATGGGAAATATTTATATTAGTCATTTTGAAATTTGACAGCACAATATGTAGAATATCTGGCTAGTGGGAAATTCTTCATGGGTTATATGAAGATAAGAAAGTTCCTTTTCCTTGAATTTTTCTATGTATCCTATGTATCATTTTCACTAATATCCTGATGTCAATTTCTTTTGTCCTGAATTGTAGATGTACTTGTTATTTTGCTCCATTCACATTAACTGGTCAATCTTTTTGTGATCATTTAAAGACAGTGTAAAGATGAGTGCATCATATGCAATCATAAAATAATATCAATTCATTTAAGTGCTTGTTCATTTAGTAATTCAATAAACATCAATTGAAAATAACAGCTCTTTGGTTCCGGATGCACCAAGCAAGATTCTAAAGATGCAAAAATGATTAAACCCCCCCTTTAAGAAAACCACAATCTGAAATATAAATAGGAGCATACATATATAAAGTAAATTTTCAGGAAATAGATGTTCAAGTAACTAAGTGGAAGAATCCTTTCAGATTTCAGAGGAAGTTAAAAATTATTCCATTTAGAAGATCTAGAAATAGAAATAGATCGCAAATAAAAATAGCAGTTTCATACTCACATGTTTAAATGACTTCCCTAAGGACTTAAAAATTATATTTTTTCATCTTCCCTGGTAAATAGTATAAGAAATCAAGTAGTATCTTGAATTGAAAAGTTTTCTATTTTCTCAGTAGGAATTGTTAGACATGTACTTGTGCTGGTGATGATAACTAAATACCTTGAATAGAAAAAATAATTAATAACATTGATTATGCCATTGCCAGACTTATCACACATTACTTTCACCACTGTCCACCTGCATTTCCACAGTAAAGATTATTATTTCTACTTGCCATGTGAAAGAGAAATAAGGACCACTTAAAGCAGGTTATAACACAATTTCATATTTTCAATATTACCCAATGACTGACATAATGAAGAATTACACTGGCAGAAGTTTGTTGTCTTGTTTCAGGAAGGAAAGAATGTGTGGAAAATTATGGACTTTAATAAATTTTATTCTGTAGGTAGTGAGGATTCAACAGTGGATTTTTGAACAAAGTTAACATGACTAGATGTTGGTCTTGGGAAATAATTTATGTGGCACTGTTGGGGGTAGATTCAAGTAGAAACAGACAATAGCACCGAGGCCAGTTCTGAAAGCAGTTGTTAAGTTCTCAGTTATATATAAGAAGAACTTGAATTAAATTATGAGTGGAAAGGCATTTATAGAAGTGGTTACTTAAATAAATGGCCAATCATTTTCTAGCAAACAAGATCATTACCAGTTGAAGGCTGGACAACCAAACAGAAATTTTGATTTTTCAGTTGGATTGTGAGTTGAGATTAGAAACCAAATACAGATAAATCTTTGTTTTTTTTTTAATTTTTTTTTATTTTTTTTAACTTTTATTTAATGAATATAAATTTCCAGTGTACAGCTTATGGATTACAATGGCTTCCCCCTCCCATAGCTTCCCTCCCGCCCGCAACCCTCCCCTCTCCCGCTCCCTCTCCCCTTCCATTTGCATCAAGATTCATTTTCAATTCTCTTTATATACAGAAGATCAATTTAGTATAAAGAGTTCAACAGTTTGCACCCACATAGAAACACAAAGTGAAACATACTGTTTGAGTACTAGTTATAGCATTAAATCAAAATGTACAGATAAATCTTTGAACAAGATTGATGATCAAGGAAAGAAGAAAAATGGGTAAATAATTTAAGTGAAGGAGATGAGGGTATTAGCCTGCTATGTTGGTTTTTTTGGTCATTAAGATGCTGACTTGTCTCTAGGATTGAACATGGATTTCAACTGTGTGGCTGATCTTAGCTCTAGGCATGAGATAGATTAAGCCACTGTTATGGACTGAATGATGTTTGGCTCCTAAATAGTTCATGTGTTGAGAGCTTGTTCTTCAGGCTGTTGGAATTGGAAGATAAGAGGTAGAGACTAGTGGGAGATTCTTAGGTAAATTGAGGGCATGACCTCAAAAGGGATCAAGATATTTCTCCTAGGACCCTGGCTAGTTCTTGTTAGAGGGTTGTTATAAAATCCTGAGCCTCGCCAGTCCAATTCTCTTGGACTTCCTGTTTCAATTGATAACCACTTTCTCCTGCATGTGCGTCACCATGTGCCCTCGGGCTACCCCCAAAGCCTGTGCTATGCTGTCAACACCTTTGGTCTCTAAAACTGAACTAAATAAACTCCTTTTCTTCATAAGTAGCCTCACTCGAGTTTTTCATCAAAACACTCAAGAGGTGACTAATACAGACACTGTTGTACTGTTCTTTGAAGATTGTTTCAAGAAAAGGCCAGATAAATGTTTAAATTGTGAACTCTAGTAGCAAAAAAAATTTTTTTTCAGTTAACAAAAGATGGGACTTTTTTGAAGTATAAATTCTATTTATTCTTTACTATTGAATATTGCAACAGGCAGAAAAATCTATGCAGCTTACGGATGCCTTTTTTGAATCCCGAGTGGTTGTTGAACAGGAGTGTTGCTTTAAGAACATAACAAAAACCAAACCAAACCAGACCAAACCAATGTATTTTTTTTTGACAGGCAGAGTGGATAGTGAGAGAGAGAGACAGAGAGAAAGGCCGTTGGTTCACCCTCCAATGGCCGCCACGGTAGGCGCACTGCGCTGATCCGAGGGAAGGAGCAAGGTACTTATCCTGGTCTCCCATGGGGTGCAGGGTCCAAGCACTTGGGCCGTCCTCCACTGCACTCCTGGGTCACAGCAGAGAGCTGGCCTGGAAGAGGAGCAACCGGGACAGAATCTGGCACCCCAACTGGGACTAGAACCCGGTGTGTTGGCGCCGCAAGGCAGAGGATTAGCCTATTGAGCCACGGCACCGGCCACAAAACCAATGTATTTACATCACATTAAATTTATTTACTAAGAGTAGAACTTACTAACTTTTATTGCCTCACCTGTCCTTGAATGAGTTGCAACTGAATTGAGTTAGGAAAAAACACCAAATAATATATACTGTGGAAATGTAGGTGGACAGTGGGGAAGGTAATGTGTGATAAGTCTGGCCATGGCATACTCAATGTTATTAATGATTTTTCATATTCAGGATATTTAGTTATCACCAACACAAGTGCATGTCTAGATAAAACCTACTGAGAAAATAGAAAACTTTTCAACTCAAGATACTACATGATTTCTTTTACTATTTACCAGTGAAGATACAAAAATATAATTTTTTTAAGTCCTTAGGGAAGTCACTTAAACATGTGAGTACAAAATTACTATTTTTATGTGGATTCCATTTATATCCAACCATCTTGTTCTAGCTCTTCATTTATGTTGTGAGGGCTTGCTGGGCAAAATGCTATTCTTGTTACTGAGTGCAGATGCACTAACTGCCTATAACTACAAGCTTAACCTTTGTGATTATCTAATTTTACTCTCCCTAGACTGTAAGTTCCTCCAATTCTGGGCTTTCTTCATATCTGTAGACATACATAGCCAGAACTCAATGTGTGTTTAAAGGTACTCAGTTCTTTGATACTATTTCTTTGAAGTTATTTTATTTGAAATTGAAGCATGTCAATTTTCATGCCAGATTTTCTCATTTTAAAGTAGAGCCTGAGAAAACCCTTTTACTTACTCAAATCCACTTGAGTGTTTTGTATTACACATCATTGAGAATTTGGACTTTAGTGTACTATATAGCATTTCCCATATAGTGTAATACTTAATGACTGACAATTTTCTTTATCAGATCCTACAGCCAAACTTCCTCTCAATTACCTCTAATAGGACCTGGCAAAGAGAGTCCTAATTCCTAATGTTATTTCTTGAATCATTTTACACTTTTTGAAATTTCCTCAATGACTCAAATCCTTGACCTTTGAAATGTGTTTTGTTAACTGCAAGATGTAAACAGCTCATTTAACTTGACCTTCAAATGTTCCTTCCTTTCTCATTCCTTCAGTGTGAACCTAGCACAGCCTGTTAGTATCTGCAGTAGCTGTGAAGTGGCATCTTTCCCCCCAGCTCTTTCTCTTCATCATGCCAGTCATGCTTCGTCAATACTGACAAGCAATTATTAGTCTTTGTTTCCTTTACACTGTATATTGGCAAAACAATCATTGAAAGGAATTGTAGAGGTAGAAACCATTATCTTTGTACTATTGTGGTAACACAGCTTTTAGGATTGCGGAGAATATCCATTAGTTGTGTCCTCTTATCTAAAAATGATTTCTTCTTCGCTTTGTACTGCCCTGGGAGTGGAATATTTCACCAACTTCTGCCACATTATAGATGGATACCTTTATTTCGTCAATAGCTGAAGTCTTTTTTCTTATTGGCCTTTGTTCCATGCTTAAAGGCATTCTTAGTACATTTCAATTGCAGTGGTATTAGTTGTAATTTAGGTACTTTTAAAAGGCCTATTGGATTCTCAAGAGCTTTTTTCATTCTTTTTATTTGTGTGACCTCAGCTGACTGAGGCAAATTTGCCCTGTGATGCATTCATATATGCTGTGTGTGCAAACAGTTAGAACAAGAAACTCAGCTAGATGCATTACTCAAAGTACAGCTGAGAAACTTTAGCTTTGACGTTTTTGATGATATGAGACCTTGAAAGCAGGTTAAGTTATCCTTAGCAAAACTTTTCTTTCAAATTTTATCGTAGACTTGCAAGATATGTCATTTCTTATAGATTTTATCTATGTGGAAATCATTGAGGGCCACGTGATCAAGCACACACAAAAGTTCATTATTCAGAACTTGCTGCTGCAGTAGAGACAGCCACCTCACTTCTGTTTGCCAGAGCCTCAAAGACAAGCAGGGGATCAAAAATCCTCCTAATAAAAATGAGAGGGTTCAGGTATGCCCAATTGAGAGGACATTGGCATGGGCAAGCTGCAGGTCGGCTAAGTAGAAACAGTCTACTGTGTGATTGAAGAACGTGCTTGCCATTATCTGGTTATTCCTGAAGCGGGCAGTTATGGAGCAACTCACGACCATGCTAAGCCAATTGTGGCAGAGACGGTTGTGTGCCTCGCTAAGCTAGTTGCTGTATAGGCTGAGGGTCAGAGTTATATATATATATATATATATATATATATATATATAGTGACAACAAAAATAGCATCCTTTATTGAAAGTTTATTTTGCATTAGCTCTTTCACAAGGTATATGTTACCTAATCCTCAGTGCAGCACAAAGAATTTGGTTCAATACTTCTAAAGATGATAAAACTGTGGCCTAGAGAGGTTTAATAATGCTTTAAAGCAACATGATTTGTAGGTAATGCGTGAGATTCAATCTTAACTCTGATAATCTGATTCTCAAATGTATTTCTTAACTGGATCCTTTAAAAATTTTATTTAATGTGTACAAATTTCATGTATTTCATACATACAGATTTAGGAAAGCAGAGATACTTCCCACCTTACGCTGCCTCCTGCCCATACTCCCATATTGACTCCTCCTTCCTCTCTTAGTCCCTCTCTTAATTTTTGCAATGATCTACTTTAGGATTACTTTACACTCCTAAGTTTAACACTACACTAAATAAAGAGTTCAACAAACTTGTCAGCCAAGAATGGAGACAAGGGCCTCAAATATCAAAATGTCAGCTTTACTACCATACATTACATTTTTAAAAAGATTTATTTCGTTATTTGAAAGTTAGAGTTATACAGAGAGAGAAGGAGAGGCAGAGAGAGAAAGAGGTCTTCCATCTGCTGGTTCACTCTCCAACTGGCCGCAATGGCCAGAGCTGTGCCAATCCGAAGCCAGAAACCAGGAACCAGGAGCCAGGGGCTTCTTCTGGGTCTCCCATATGGGTGCAGGGGCCCAAGGACTTGGGTCACCTTCTATTGCTTTCCCAGGCCATAGCAGAGAGCTGGATAGGACCAGCCAGGACTCAAACTGGCACCTATAGAGGTTGCCGGCACCACAGGCAGTAGCTTTACTGGCTACACCACAGTGCTGGCCCCTCCATTGCATTTTTGGTACTCTATTTGTATCACAGATCAGGGAACAGATAAGGTATTTGTCTTTTTGGGACTGACTTATTAGACTACATATAACGGTTTCCAGTTGTATCCATTTTGCTGCAAAACACAGGATTTCATTATTCTTTATGGCTGAGTAGTATTCCATAGCATATATATTCCATTATTTATTTATCCAGTCATCATTTGGTGGATATCTGGTTGGTTCCCTATCTTACAATTTGCGAATTCAGCTGCACTAAGCATGAGGATACAGAGATTATAAGCTTATTTCATTTTGTTCGGGTTAACTTCCAGGAGTGGAATTTCTGAGGTATCTCCATATTGTCTTCTACAATGGATGTACTAGTTTACATTCCCATCAACAGTGGGTACCTGTGGGAGTCCCATGAGTCTGCCTGCCTAGCCCATGCAGTCAACCTGACACTGGGAGGAGGTAGGAGCACCAGGCATGTTTCTCCCCACCACCACGTTCTGCCAATCAGGTAAACTGCGTCTGGGTGTGGCCCAGCCCACCTGGAAAGCACCTCCAAACCTATTGGAGAGGGATATTGGCGCCAGTGTCGGTCCTGTCCTATAGTTAGTGTTCCCCAGAGTTAGATACTCCCCTTCTCCCTGCCCTTTTAAAGAATATGTGGCTGTGAATAAATGGACATGTTCGCTGAAACTTGTCTCTGGTGTTCTTTGTGGGAAGGACACTTTTGCCCTGCTCTCCCCAAAGGTGTGGCTTTGCAGGACAAGGCGCAAGTACCTTTTCCCCACATCCTGGCTATCATTTATTGTTTGTTGATTTTGTATGACGGGTATTCTAACTGGGATAAAGTGAAGCCTGATTGTGGTTTTTATTTGCATTTGCCTGTTGGATAGTGATATTGAGCATTTTTACATGTGTCTGTTAGCCATTTGAATTCTCTCTCTTGAAAAATGCCTATTCAAGTCCTTTGCCCATTTCATAACTGGGTTGTTTTGTTGTTGAATTCTTGAGGTCTTTATAGATTCTCTATATTAATTCTTTATCAGTTTCATTGTTGCAAATATTTTCTCACATTTTGTTGATTGCCTCCTCACTATGCTGAGTATTTTCTTTGCTTCTCAGCTTGATGTAACACCATTGTCTATTTTAGTTTTGATTGGCTGTGCTTCTGAGGTTTTTGCAAGTCTTTGCCTATGTCATTGTCTTGAAGAGTTTCCAGAGTGTTTTCCTCTAATAATTTGATGTTATCAGGTCTTAGACTTAGATCATCGATACATTTTGAGTGGATTTTTGTGTAAGTTGTAAAATAGGGGTCTTGTTTCAATACTTTTGCAATTTCCTCAGAACCACTTTTTGATGACTATCCTTTCTCCAGCGATTGGTTTTAGCTCCTTTATCAAAGATTAGTTGGTTGTAAATGCATGGATGGACTTCTGGAGTTTCTCTTCCGGTCTACTTGTCTATATGTTTACATTTATGCCAGTACCAGGCTGTTTTGATTACAACTACCCCATAGTAGTAGTATATCTTGATCTTAAAATCTGATATTTTGATGCCTCCAGCTTTGTTTTTATTGTATAAGATTGTTTTAACTATTCTGGATCTCTTGTGTTTCCATGTGAATTTTAGCATTGTTTTTCTCTAGATTTGAGAAGTATTTTGTTGGTGTTTTAATTGATACCAAAAGGTATCTGTAAACTGCTTTCTGCAGTCTAGACATTTTGATAATATTAATTCTTCCATTCCATGAACATGTAAGGTTTTTCCATTTTTTTGGTGAGTTCTCAATTCCTTTCTTTAATGTTTTGTAATTTTCATTGTAGAAATATTTCTCCTCTTTGGTTAAATGTATTCCAAGGTATTTAATTTATTCTGTAGCTATTCTGAATGAGATTGATCTTAGAAATTCCTTCTCAGCCATGGCACTGTCTGTATAAAAAAGCAATTGATTTTTGTGTTAATTTTTATCCTACTGCTTTACCATACTCCTTTATGAGTTACAATATGCTTTTAGTGGTGTGTTTTGGTTCCCCTATATATATGATCATGTCATCTGATATTAAAGATAATTGGACTTCCTCATTTCCTATTTGTATCCTTTTGATTACATCAAGGATATTGGTCTATAGTTTTCTTTCTCTTTTGGATCATTTTCTGGTTGAGGAATTAAGGTGAAGCTAGCCTCATGAAAGGAGTTTGGTATTATTCCCTTCCTTCAGTGTCTTTAAATAATTGGAGAAGAATTGAAATTAGTTCTTCTTCAAAAGTCTGGTAGACTTCAGCAATGATCTGGTCTTGGGCTTTTCTTTGTTGGGAGGGTCTTTTTTACTGATTCAATCTCTTTCTTGGTTATTGATCTTTATGTCTTCAAGACTCAATTTTGGTAGATTTGCATGTGTCTAAGCATTTATCCATTTCTTCTAGATTTTCCAATTTGTTGGGATATAGCTTTTTGTAGTAATTCCTAATGATTATTTTTATTTCTGTGGTATCTCTTAGTTTAATTTTTCATCTCTGATGGTATAAGTTTGGGTATTCTTTCTCTTTGTTTTTGGTTAGTTTGGGCCAATGGTGTATCAATTTTGTTTATTTTTACAAAAAAAACCTTCTTTTCATTTCACTGATCTTTTGTAGTATTTTTTGTTTTAAATTTGTTTATTTCTTCTCAAATTTTAATTATTTCTTTTCCTTTACTAATTTGGGATTTGGTTTATCATTGTTTTTCTAGGTCCTTGAGATGCATTGGTACCTTATTATTTTGATGCCTTTCCAGTTTCTTCATGTAGGCATCAATTGCTATAAATGTCTCTCTTAACACTGCTTTTTCTATAACCCATAAGTATTGATATAGTGTATTGTCATCTTCATTTGTTTCCAGAAACTTTTTGATTTCCCTTTTGATTTCTTCTATGACCCACTGTTCATTCAGGACCATTTTGTTCAATTTCCTTGTGTTTGCATGTAGAGATTCTTGAGTTGTTGATTTCCAGGTTCATTCCATTTGGTCAGAAAAGATACATGATGTGATTTCAATTGTTTGAATTTGCTGAGACTTGCTTTATGGCCTAGCACATAGTCTGTTCTGGAGGATGTTCCATGCACTGATAAGTATTACACGATGTGTAAAATAATGTATATTCTACAACTGTGAGATGAAAGGTTCTGTTCTGTAAATATAGGTTATGTCCATTTGGTTCATAGTGTTGATTAACTCAGATGTTTTGATGTTAATTTTCTGTCTAGTTGACATGTCCATTGGTGAAATTATGATGTTGAAGTCTCCCATTACTATTGTATTGGAACCTATGTCTCCCTTTAGATCCAACAACATTTGTTTTAAAAAGGCTGGCACCACAACATTCTGTGCATATATGCTTATTATAGTTACATCTTCCTGTTAAATTTATTCCTTAATCATTACATAGTGAACTTCATTGTCTCTTTTAGCAGTTTTTGATTTAAAGTCTATTTTGTCTGATATTAAGATGGTTACACCTTCTTGTTTTTGCTTTCCATTGTCATGGAATATCTTTTTTCATCCTTTCGCTTTCAGGCTGCACACATCTTTGTTGGTGAGATGTGTTTCTTGCAGGCAGCTAATAGATGGGTCTTGTTTTTTTAATCCATTCAGCCAGTCTGCATCTTTTAATGGGAGAACTTTGGCCATTTGCATTCATGATTATTATTGATAAGTAACAACTTGGCCCTGATTATTTTCTGTAAATATTCCTATGTTTGCTTTGGATTTTCTTTGTACTTAACAGGGAGATATTCTGCCTTCACATTCTTTAAAATGATGACTATCTTTCTGTGTTTCTGTGGGTAGCACATCCTCAAGTATAATTTGTAAGGCTGGATGGGTGGTGACAAATTCTTCCAATTTTTGTTTGTTATGGGAGGTCTTTATTTCATCATCATTTATAAATGAGAGCTTTGCAGGGTACAGTGTTCTGGGTCAACAGGTTTTTTTAAGACCTGGACTGTGTATCTCCATTCTTTCCTAGCCTAGTAGGGTTTCTACTGAGAAGTCAGATGTGAGTCTAATTGGAGATTCTCTTAAAGTTCTGATGTTTTTCTAATGCACATTTTAGAATCTTCTTCATATTTTACTGTTGAAAGTTTGACTACCTTGTGTTGTGCTAGAAATCTTTTCTGGTCATGTCTACTAGGAGTTCTATGTGCCTCATGTACTTGATGTCCCTTTCTTTATTCAATTTAGGGAAGATTTTATTCTTTTTTTAAAATTTTTCTGATTTCTTCTTTCTTCTTCTGTTTTTGTCTTACTCATAAATTTCCAAAGATTTGTCTACTATTGCTTAGATTTTTAGAATTTCTTAAAATCAAGCAAAACAATGCTTTGTATTCTGTAAAAAGTGACTAGGAGTGATATAAATCCAATTGCGAGCCATTGTTATTGCAAACCATTGTTACTACAAAAATCTCTATTGCTATAATAAGTCTAAAAAATTGAACTACTTCGTTGGAAAAATGCATTTTATTGCTAGCTTCTGTGAAAAGGTTTCAGTCATTTCGTTCATGGCTTTGTATTCTAGATGACCTTGAAAATGTCCTTTAGCAATTCCAAAATGTATTTTAGTAACTTGATTGTGTAATATATAAAGATATTGTTGTTATATTCCCAGGCTTTACAACTCTTAGATCATCATTGTTTCTTAGAAATGGAAATTAGAAAAATAATCTAAAAAGCAAACCAAAAACCCTTCGCCACTACAATTTACCAGGATTCTCAAAACATTTTTACAGAAGTCAAGAAGTTAAGTATTTTGCAAACAGATAATTTTTATCAGAAATACCATGAAGACAGGATGTGCAAGATCCTAGCTATGGATCCTGCGATAATGGGTGTGTAGGCAGGACTTGGGAGGGGTCTGCACCCATTATTTCCATATACAAATAGAGTTCCATTCATTAGAGAAGGAAGATCACAAATTTTATGGGTCTTATGTGAGAAATTGAGACAGTAGTTACCAAGGTATAAACTTTCCATTATGCAGTGCCTTAGATTCCTTTCTTTTGTACTGCTCACCTTTTCTGCCTTAAAACTGAGACTGTGGTAAATTCAAAATCATTGTGTAACACATTATTAAGGTTCCTTAATAATAGCTTAAATATGGCTCTTTTTATTTTATTTATTTGACAGGCAGAGTTAGACAGAGAGAGAGACAGAGAGAAAGGTCTTCCTTCCATTGGTTCACCCCCAAATGGCCTCTACGGCCAGAGCTACGCGGATGCGAAGCTAGGAGCCAGGTGCTTCCTCCTGGTCTCCCATGTGGGTGCAGGTGCCCAAGCACTTGGGCCATCCTCCACTGCCTTCCTGGGCCATAGCAGAGAGCTGGACTGGAAGAGGAGTAACCAGGACTAGAACCTGGCACCAATGGGATGCTGGCGCTGCAGGCAGAGGATTAGCCAAGTGAGCCAAGGCGCCGGCACCTTAAATATGGCTCTTGATTGATGTGTTTTTAAGGATTGACTAGACCCCATGGCTGCTCTGAACTTCTATCCTCTTTCTACTCTCCTAAATGACCAATTAAATTGTGCTAATATAAAATAATAAAATCTCAAAGAAGAATTTTAATTGCAATGATAAACAATGCATTGGTTTATGTTCATCCAATGACTGTTGCTATAACAGAATAAACAATATTGAGTGATTTACTAAGGAAATGGTTTATTTAGCTCATTGTTCTGGCATGTCCAAGAGCATGGCACCAGCATCTTTTCACAGCCTTTGGTTCATATTCTGGTGTAAAAAGCTGAAGAACAGGATGGTGATTGACTCCTTACTCTCTTGGGACTGGATCAGTTTCTGCAAGAGTAGATTGTTCTAATTCGAGATTGCCCCTCATTTTTTTTTTTGACTCTTTCATACACATTCACTTGTTTTGTAAAAAAAAAAAACTTATTCTTCACAGAAAATTAAACTTAGCTGTGTTTCTGTGGATTATGAAAATTTATAACAAATATTTGCATAGGCATTTATTTTTTTCTGCATTATTGAACATTATATGTTTGCATATGCATATACCAGGGTATTTAAAATGTTCATGGAAACGCGGAATTGAACATGTTTACTTTAGTGCAGGAAATTTTTGAAATCCATGCGAAGTAGTTTCATCATACATGGTTTTCATTAACTATGCATGTGTGTTTGTGTTTATTTCATATTGGAAAATTTGTATTGACTATTAATTGAACAGTGATACACATTAAAGCACAGTTTGATCATAAATTATTAATCCATTATATAATTTTTAGAGATAAACTTTCAGTCACTTGTGCTATTCCACAACTCAAATAAATAAAATATGAGTAAATCTTGGTCATGGTGATTGTTGTCATGTTGTCATTGTTTTTGATCATGATACTGTGCAGGTAAAAAAAGGCATTGCTTTTTTTGATTGATATGTCCCACAGCTATGAAATAAAGTTCAAAACCAAGGTTTTTTTAGTGCAGAAAATGTTCCATTGTGAATACTTCTAAGATATTTAGTCCATTGTATTCATCATAATGATAGACCATGCACTGTAATTTTGTACTTGGGTTTGATTATTGATAAAAAAGAGGAAATCAAAATAAAAAGATAAAAGAAAGATAGGAGTAGAGTGGGAAAGCTGCCCATAAATGAACAAAATGACAAAAAGAAGTTTGACTCTGCAAAAAGTGCAGCCGCAGAATGAGCCAGATTCATGTAGTGATACTTAATCTGGGTGCTTTTCCTTTGTTCTCAGTTCCTCTCTGGTTCTGTCATTCTGAGAAAACATTTTTCAACTGTTTTGCTTTCCATAGATTGATAACACTATTTGGCAGAACTAGGCATAAATAATGGGAATAATTAGTGTTGCATGATATTTAAGTGAAAGTAATTCTCCCTTTCAACATAAAATATTCATTTTATCATAAACCTTGAAACATTCCTGGAGACTGACTTTATATGTTTAGGAATCTGAGAAATGAGAGATTTCCTCTCCTTTTGTCTCTTCTACCTAAGTTTTACTTTTACTTTATGTAATGTACCTTAACTGAGACCTTGAAATGAAACTAGACTAAATGGGGCAGCTTGAAAACAAAAACAAAACAAAACAAAAAAATAACAAGCCAACCAAACAAACAAAACAACAACAACAAAACCAAAAAACTGAACATGAACTTTCTAGGTCAAAATTTAGTTGTTCTCCAAAATTTAATGGATCTCTTTATCACTCATGAGTTAATCTTGGCCAGATACACTTCTTCTCACATATTGTACAAGTTGTACACATATATATATATATATATAATTTAATTTTGAAATAAAACCTGGGTTTCTTGAATAAGTATAGATGGATAAGCACTTAGACTGAGAAACAAAGAATTCCCCTGGATCAGTTTTATTTACATCTTACTTGGTTTTAATTTTTATAACATGTGACGTCTTCAGAGGGGAAATTCAGCCGCTTCACACTGTCTCATAGCTGCCTTCCTGCATTCATTCTTCTATTCACTCATTAAATCACTCAGTTTCATGTAGTAAATCCCACCCATGTGCTTGGCTGTATTCAAGAAAATGGAGGTATCAGCTTTCATAGAAAGCTGACTGAAGGTAAGGGTACAGAGGAAATAGAAATAAGAAAAAGTAATTTTAACTCAATGTATCATAAAGAATTTGAGAAAGTGAAATATACAATGAAAACAGTAGAGCTTAGGATAGTGTAAAGACTGGTGGTGAGGTGGTATCTGTCTTTTAATTTTTAATTTTTTACAGGCAGAGTTGACAGTGTGAGAGATAGAGAGAAAGGTCTTCCTTTTTGCCGTTGGTTCACCCTCCAATGGCTGCTGCGCTGTGGCTGGCGCAACACGCTGATCCGAAGGCAGGAGCCAGGTGCTTCTCCTGGTCTCCCATGGGGTGCAGGGCCCAAGCACTTGGGACATCCTCCACTGCACTCCCAGGCCACAGCAGAGAGCTGGCCTGGAAGAGGGGCAACCGGGACAGAATCCGGCGCCCCGACCGGGACTAGAACCCGGTGTGCTGGCGCCTCTAGGTAGAGGATTAGCCTGTTGAGCCATGGCGCCAGCCAGTATCTGTCATTTTACTCATCAGTGTGCCACACACAGGCCTTAATGAGAATCTTAAATTTGTAGAAAAGACAGGAAGAGAGCTGGCCAGGTAAAGGCAGGTGGCATCTCTAACAAGAAATTTACAGTTCTGCCTGCAATGTTGCTGACCCTACTTGGCTATCCCCTCAGCTGCAGTGGTCACTTTGGAAGTTGGGCTGAGTGAAGGGCTTTTCAGCTTAGAGCCAATAAGATCTGTGGCTCTGACCTGGGCATCCTTCGACTCCAGGGCAGGTCCATTTCCAGTGATCCAACTCTTGGCAGAGCTGCCAGGGCTCTTCACAAGTTGACTTCTGCTGAAGCCCAGGTTTACCACATTGAAAGCCACTGCAGTGGACTGGCCTGTTGGGTCTCCTTGAGGGCAGATCACTGTACAGATCAGCCATTAATTAATAGGCCTGCCACCCATTGCTTCTGATGCCTAGCTTTCTTTTCCTTCTGGTTTTTGCTAAAGCAGACCAGAGGATGCAAGTCAAGGGAGTGCCCAAGCCCCATCTCTAATCTTTGGTGGCCTGAATTACAAGTCTATAATCACAAGCATGTTCTATAGTAGTGTTTCTAAGGTAATCAATGCCCATGAGACCAGCTAAGTAATGAAAGTCAACAGAGTGCCTTCCCCTAGGAGGTTCACACCTCCCTTAGGATGTATCCCATGTGAAGAGATAGATAGGTCTGGGCCTCTTAACTTACAAGGCCTAAAGCCCAACAGATTATTATCAAGCCCCTTCTGTCAGGTTCTATTTGCCTCTCAATCAGAAAACTTAATTGTAGCTTATACAGCACCTTTCTTAGCTCCTCTAATAATGACTCTGTCCTTTGTTCTAAACCCTGTCTAGCGCACTTGGGCCTCATTCCTTTGTAATCATAACCTCTACTCTACCACCAATGGCTCTACTCCCAACCTGTGTGTACTGATGGTCCTCCTCCCCACTTAATGCTGTATAATAGTTCAGACCTGGTTAACGCCACTCTTAGGATCATTGGTTACTATCCTCACCCTGTCTTTTATGACTTTGTCTAAATATGATCAGAGTTGGCGAACTTGGAAGGCTTCCATAGCCTTGGCAACTCATGACGACAGCCTAGGGTGGTTACTGGCACCATAAACTAGAGTGTCAATTTGTTGGGTCAACAACAGGAGTCACTGTGCACTTGCTCCTCATGTGGGATCTCTGTCCTTAATGTGCAGTACATTGTGATTTAATACTCTAACTAGTAATCAAACAGTATGTTTCACTTTGTGTTCTATGTGGGTGCAAACTGTTGAAATCTTTACTTAATATATACTAAATTGATCTTCTGTATATAAAGAGAATTGAGAATGAATCTTGATGTGATTGGATGGGGAGAGGGATCGTGAGAGGGGAGGGTTGCGGGTGGGAGGGAAGTTATGGGAGGGGGAAGCCATAGTAATTTGTAATCCATAAGTTGTACATTGGAAATTTATATTCATTAAATAAAAGTTAAAAAAAAAGATAAGACAGGAAGAAGGTAAGGGAGGAGGACTGATTAGATGAGTTTTCAAAACAGAAGAAACAGTAGAACTCCAAGCTGAAAGCAAGACTGGGATATTGGGAGAATAGCAAGAAACCAGATGCAATAGGTAAGGGACAAGAGGTTTTTTTTTTTTAAGATTTATTTATTTATTTAAAAGTCAGATTTACACAGAGAGAGGAGAGGCCAAGAGAGAGAGGTCTTCCATCTGATGGTTCACTCCCCAATTGGCTGCAATGGCCTATATATATTTTTTTTTTCCACAATATCTTTACCCATTCTACCAGTTGATGGGCTTTTGAATGGATTCCATATCTTAGCTATTGTGAATGGAGCTGCAATAAGCATGCGGATACGAGAACGCACATGCCAATTTCACTTCCCTTGAGTGCATTCCCAGGAGTGGGATGGCTGGATCATATGGTAGGTCTTTATGCATACTTTTAATGTATCTCCATACAGTCTTCCATAGTGGTTGCACCAGTTTATATTACCAACAACTGTGGATATACTTGCCAGCATTTGTTATTTGTTGATTTCTATATGAGAGCCACTCTAATAAGGGTGAGGTGAAATCTTATTATGGCTTGGATTTGCATTTCCCTGATGGTTTGTGATCCTGAACATTTATTTATGTGTGTTTTGGCACATTGTTAACTGGGTTGTTTTCTTGTTCTTGAGTTTCTTTAGCTCTTAATAGATTCTGTGGTGTCCTCCTTCCTGTGTTTGTTATTCCCTGAAGAGTCACTTCCTCTGAGATGCCCTCTCTGGATGCAATACATCAAATCCTCAAAACTCATGGTCTCCTTTTGTACTCAAACTTTTCTGGATCTCTACATTCACAATTTAGGACAATGGATCATAACTTGAAGTCGTGGGAAGGCACAATTTCTAAAAAAAATCCTCCCATGAAGGAGGCCATCATAATCTTTACACTTTTTGGTTGACTGGAATACAGACATATAATGAATTTGCAAGACACACTGAATATCAAAGTCAAAGAGAAGATATTGAGAGAAAAAAAGCACATAGGACAACCAAAGGATCGTAAATAAATCTGAATGCTGATCTCTTTCTTAATTGAAGCAATGGAAATAAAAACCATTAGAAAGACATTTATTCACAGGGAACCAATATTTTGAATCTTCTGTCAAGACTTCAGAGAATAGAAAGAAAGAGGTGGCAGTTACCTTCTTATTTTATGAACTTTGCATCTTTTTTTTTTTTTTTTTGACAGGCAGATTAGACAGTGAATGAGAGAGAGAGACAGAGAGAGAGAGAGACAGAGAGAAAGGTCTTCCTTCCGTTGGTTCACTCCCCTAATGGCCGCCACGGCCAGCACTGCGCTGATCCGAAGCCAGGAGCCAGGTGCTTCCTCCTGGTTTCCCATGTGGGTGCAGGGACCCAAACACCTGGGCCATCCTCCACTGCACTCCCTGGCCACAGCAGAGAGCTGGACTGGAAGAGGGGCAAATGGGACTAGTACCTGGCGTCCCAATTGGGACTAGAACCCAGGGTGCTGGCGCCACAGGCAGAGGATTAACTAAGTGAGCCATGGAGCAGGCCTTGAACTTTGCATCTTATTGGTTATAAAATATGGCATGAAATTTGCAAGGAAATAAAAAGGGAGGATAATCTATATCCATGAGCATAAGTATAAAAATACTGAACAGAATATTATTGAATCTTGAATTTATACCTTAGGGTTAATGTTAGTTTTTTTTTTTTTTCTCTCATAAAAATTGATACCTGGTTACTTCTGTTTGATCATTTTTTTTTCTTTCATTTGGTTTTAAAATGTGATATAGTGGATACTGGTGTGGTGTGGGTCATGGAACTATGTTAATTAATTATTGATTTCTGGTTATTTGGCATGAGCAAGTTTGTAGTAAAGAGGAGCTCTTAGGACATCACAGGCATGTTGAGTGGATCAACCCTGGGTGCAAATAAATGTTCCTCTAGTCCCTCTACTTCTGACTAACAAGATGTCATCTTATAGAGCTATGAATTTAATTTCAACATGTTCCCCATTTCCACTTTCTTTTTACAAAGAAATTGGAGCAGGGATATTAAATCTTTTCAACGAAAAGCCTTGTCCAAGGCCAGCATTTTTGTAACTTATAAAAGATGGAGAGAAGGACACCAAACACTTTGTTTGATCTGTCTCTTTGTATATTTTATTTTGTTTTGTATGGGATCTACTAACGATTATAGGTGTTATGAAGCAGATGAATTGAAATCTATAGTTGTAATTCACAATGTTTAGGGATCTTTTAAAAGTAATATTATCTTATTTCTCTAGTAAGAATTTGTCTATTAGAATATAATGTTTTCTGCATTCTGCTCTTGTTAACAGACAAGACACTCTATACAGTGTTTATATTCAGGCTTCTTCTTGTAATTACAACTTTCCTGGAAGCCATTAAGTGTATCAAAAATAATTCTTTCATTTGGAGTTTGTCTTCCAGCTAAGTTCAAATTGTTACTACCGAATAGACTGAATTCTCTCTTCTCCCTAAGCACACATTCAGATCTAAAAACTTGAAACCTAAAAAGTCTTAAATGCTATAGCAGATAAACAGAATCCTCTTAATTGTCTGTACTAATGCTGGTTTTCATAACCCAGATAAATTGAAGTCAGGGAAAACCTTAAGCTTCACTTAGTATCAGATTCTAACTCTCAATTTCTTATCTTTCTGTCTTCCTCCAGGCTAGATCTCAACAATTTAAAATGAGCAGCAGAATTCAGCTGATTTGGACTTCTCTGTCTTCTATTCTTTGATCATCCTTCTTTTGAGTTGAGAGTAGCAACAAAGTGGTAGGCACACACAATAGGAGAAATAAGGTATTGTATTTGCTTTACAAAATTCATAACTGGATAGTGGAGACTTTCTTATGTAATTTATATAACCAAAAAGCCAACTTTTATATTTCATATTGTTTTGGACTCTACTGAACAATAATACTGATATGTATATATGTGTATATATGCATAAATGTGTGTGGTTGTGGAATTTGCTTCCAATATTTTGTCTGCTAAGAGAAAGAGAGGGAGGTACACTAAATGGGCTAGTGAACATTCTTCACTTAGCTCCAAGTCCTTATCTGAACAACTCAGTGACATTTCAGTTCTGTAATAGGTAGCAGAAATCATTATCAGTTATTACTCATCAGGATGATGAGCTGTTTAAATGCTACATCCCTAGCCTTCTGAACAAATATTTATACTGTGCTATTTACATCATAAGGCAATAGGTGGTGTATTAAATTGATTTTTCTGTATTAATAGCAGAGAATTCTTGCAAAGATGAGCCAGGAAAATTATCCTCAAAAAGCTGATTTATAGTATGATGTTAAAGGCTACTGAGGCAATTACTGTGAATTCCTTATGAATAAATTCATGTTTTTTTTTCAGGATTCTTCACAAATATCTGAAATCATTCTCAAATTTTTGGATAATAATATTTATTCTTATGGTGATAAATACATGTATTCATTTTTGTCTCTGGATCATTTTCCGGTGCTATGCACAAGACCAGATGCAAGTGATTGGGAGTATAAAAATGAGCACCATAGATAAGACTCAAGTACAAAAAGAGTCAGCTAAACTTATAGAATATTGAATGATTGACAGACCTTTATCTCATGTCCTTTTTGAGAGCAACTGTATAAGGTAAGTATTAATAAATAGGCATTAATATTAGGCTTATCTTACAAACGATGAATCTAAGGCAGAAAATATTTTCATATTGTCCCCTGAAGATCCAAGAGGAATGAAACCCTGACAGTATAGATATAGAGTGAACATTCTTTGGCATACCCTGTCATCTCTCAGTGTGAGCTCAAGGAACTTGTGTTCTACTGTGATAAAGAAAATAAACAAGAAACTAAGTAGAGAGCATAAATAGACAGATGTTTGAATGGAAAAAAATTTTACAGCATTTGTAATTTTGTAGATCATTACAACCAGGAAATCAATGATCATTGAAAAAAATAAAAAACCTAAGTATCGTATTCTGTATAGTCCAAAAAGACAAATCAAATAATCTTAGGGCATTTGCTGTGATTTGATGGGATGCTCCTCTTTTAAGACCCTTAAAAGGGTGAGCTCCAGATAACTGGAGAGGGTGCTTTTTATTACCCCCTCTGGTTTATATCATATTACACTGGTTGATTTCTCAAGAAGTCTAATCTTTATGAATAAGGACAATCTCCATCCCCTCCCTCTTTAGAAGACATCTATAGAGTATCCACTTTCACCTTCATCTTTTTCCAGGCATTCCAAGGCCAGAGAGGAAAAAAATGTTGAAAAAACACTAAGTAGAACTCTAAGTGCCATGAGAGACATATTTTAAACTGAATTTGGATTAGATATAATAGGCTAAGTAGTACTGCAGTATATAATTTCCTAAGTTCAATGTCTTAAAACATGGAAAGTTGCACTTGACAGAGTTCCTCAGGGACCTAGGCTGATGGAGGCTCTGTCGTTTTGTAGTTGCACCATATGAAACACCGACTTTAGAGTCACCTCAGCAAGGGGGAAGACATTAACCTCCTTTATGTAAACCGTGGCTTGCAAGTAGCATACAAGGCTCTAAACTATGTGCAGTTGGTCAAATTTGGCTCTATGGCCTCTCAGCCCAAAAGGACTGAAGAAACTAGGACATCAGATGGTTATTTTGCTCAGACTCTCTCTACCACTGCCCACTCTTCTGTTTACCAAATATTCCTTCTCTCTTTTCCACCTTTATAACACACTAAGCTCTCTTCAAATGAAGCCAGGTAACCCCAAATGGATCTAGTTGACACTCTGAGCTCAGTCTACAATGTTTGGGTGACCTACATTATTTTCTGTACAGGGTTTAGACTTAGCATTTCCAAATCTAGAATCCAAGGAACTCCAAAGTCAAATCATTATTACATAGTAAATACTACAAGATAGTGATGGAGGGTACGATCCATCATAAACATTACCATGTCAGAAAAGGAGGTCTGAGTGACACAAATTGGTACCTGGCACTCAGTATTTCTGAAATCCCACCAGACAGATTATGAAGTCCCATAACTTGGAAATGGGGAAATGTTCGTTAAAGAGAACATATATCTTTTCCCTTGTCTACTCTTTTGAAAAGTCTTTGGTTTTACTATGGGAATATCTTTCCTTTTCATTATCTTCCTTGGCCCCATCTGAAATGAGCACTGGGGGCAATGAGATAATTGGGAGCTGAGCAGCCATTTCAACTCACTTCCTGTTATAGGAAGGCTAAGCTTTGGGCAGTTACAGGACTTTTTAGTCTTGCCTTACATTTTCTTTGGCAGGTCAATTTTTCCCAAGATATAATAGGTAGTTATATTTATGATTCCAGTCCATGCCACATCCTAGTAAGCACCCTACAGTAGTCTCCCTGCCATAATTCTCAGATCACTTCTATTCTTATGCCTTCCTGCCTTTGTATCTGTCTCTCTTGATATAAAAAGAGTTGCCTTGAGAGTGTCAGGCCTTCACTTAATCATATTTTGTTCTGAGCTAGAAATTTCAGAAACAGACCAAATACTTCCTGCACCACAGGACTGTGGTTACCTTGACGGGTACTGACACACGGAGCAGAAGGGGAATTTCCCAGGTGTTCTGTGTCTTGATGTGTTTGCACAAGTGTATTCATTTTGTGAAAATTAGTCAGTTTATATATAATTCATGCACGTCTGTGCACACATATTATGCTTTAATCAAAATTACTAGAAAAGATACTAAATAGAGTTAATCTGCCTTTACTTATAGTTGAGCTAATTCAGACCAATATTCCAATTTTGAACAACTAGAAGAGTAAACAAAATCAATCAAATAAACATACGTCCCTTTGAAGACATGTTAGATAGCAAGATAGTGAAGGATTGCAGACAATATTCTGAAGAAGAAAATAATCAGAGCCTGGTGTAACATTTGGGTACATTTTCCAATACGGTATCTGTTGTATTCTAAAGGCAAAAAAAGGAAAATTTTAGCAAAACTTTCAACTGACCTCTGGGCAAAGGAGGTAAAATTTGGAGTTTGCATAAGACGGGATATTAATATGCAATTCTGTAGTTTTGGAAGCCTGATAGATAGAATGCTAGGAATAAAGATAATGAGGAAATAAATCAAACATTGGGAGCTCAGTTTGGAACCCTCTTAAACTTTGATACATTAGGTGATTTACCAATGTTGCTACCTGCTATACACAGAATGTTTGGGTTCCCTAAAATTCATACATTGAAATCTTATCCCTACGGTAATCATCTTTTAGAGGTGAGTGCTTTAGAAATGATCAGTTTATGAAGGTGAAGCCCTCATGAATGGGGTTGTTGATCTTATGAAAAAGAGCCAGAAAATTCCCTGCAGTTTGTCCGCTGTGATGGTATAGCAAGGAGATGGCTCAGCTGTCTATGAATGCAGCAGTGGTTCCGCACCAGACTCCTGGTCTGCTCGCTCCTTCATCTTGGGTTTTCCAGGCCACAGAACTCTGAGAAATAATTTTCTGTTGCTTTTAAGTCACTTTTTCTTGTATTTTGTTGTAGCTTTCATAGAAGACTAAGACATTACTACCAGACTACTTGTCTGCAAAGTCTAACTTGAATCCTCTCTGGAGGAATTTGAAATTATGTCAAGCATGAAATTTCCTTTATATTTTCATATGCTCTGTCTACCACTTATAAACACAGGCATAAAAGGACACAACATTCTATTTCTGAAGATGAAAAGAAACAACAGGCAATATAAATTAATCTGTGGAGGATACAAGTAATTATCAGACACAGACTTTCAATTCAGTTCTGAATAAAAAAAAAAGTGCAGGAAAAGTTATGGTTCTCTGATGTATTTTCATGTCACTGGTAGAAGGAGTCAAAATTGGAACAAGCACCTTAAAAAACAACCTGGCTCCATTTTCTAAATCTGAGCATCAATATTATTTTTGACATAGTGATTTAATTATTTACCATTATACCCAAGAGAAATTCAAGCAGGAGTCTATCTAGGATTGGTGGGGTCTAAATTGTATGTAATATTGAGGATATCTTGAATAAAATAATCTCAAATTATGCATTTGAATTAGTGAACTTCTTAGGACATTCTATGGAAAAAAATTCTTCAAATGAGACATTTGAAACAAATCTATAAACACATCCTACTGCAAATTTGCACAAAGCATGTTAAGGACATTAGCAGAGAATGTGCCTTCCTCCTTCACCCCTCCCTTTCTCTCCTTTCTACCCTCCTTCCTTATTGCTTTTTTTCAGATTTTTTTCTGTTTTTTCTCTCTTTTTATTAGTTTCGAGATAACATATTTTAATTTGCATTACAATATAAAAGCTTAATACTTTACTGAATAAGAAGTTTAACAAGTAAAAAGCAAAAAGACCCTATTTTAGTTGGAATATAGACACAGGCTATAAACAATAATTGAGTAAGTGGAAAAATGATAATTTCACCCATATACAGTAAATTTTAAAGTAATCGCAGATCATTAAAACTATAATAGTATAACATTTTTAACTATTTTTTTGACAAAGGTATAAAACAAAGTTTTACAAAACTATATTTGCAGCAATACTGACACAGAGATTTCTTTCTTTTTTGTTTGTTTTTTAATCTTTAGCTGCCACATATAAGAGAGAACTCGTATTTGTTTTTCTGGGTCCAGCTTATTTCACTCAACATGATGCCCTCCAATTGCATCCATGTTGCTGCAAATGGTAGAGTGTTATTTTTTTCATAGCTAATATTCCAAAGTGTATCTGTACCACATTTTTCTTATACAGTTTAACCTAATGAACCACATGCAAGCAGGTTGCAGGCCAGTTGGTATGCTGCCTGCCCTTTGCCAATTCCCATTTTTGGTTATCTCTGTCCCATCTGAACTGAGATATCACTAAGAAGTATGATATTGAATACCATTAAAACTTTGGCACTAAGTGAATTAACCTCACCCTAAAGAAATGAGTCTGTTCTTTTCCTTAGGAGCTTAGTTGCACAAAGTGGGTGCTACATAAAACTATCAGGTAGATTTTATTTACTCTCTCTGTAGCAATTTCTTCAGCAATCAGAGTTCAAAGGCAGATTTAAAATTTTCTAATGGTAAAACCATGTGTTCACTAAAGAGTAGCCAAGAATACTAACTCAAGAAATAAGACGAAGTAGGTAGAGTTCTACAGCAGGGGCAGAGAAACAAACCTGACCTGAGTTCTTGCTCTCACCCAGTAAGTAGAAATAGAAGCAAGAAGCAAGTGGGATTGCATCAATGGATCACTTTCAAATCACAGGGGTCCTGAGGATACTTGGGTAGGAGAATTCTGTGAAATTCTACATTTCTTGCCACATTGGTTTTGGCATTGCTTGGAGCAATTATATCAGCTGCAATTGCAGATATATTTGAATGAGAGATTCTAAAGCAAGATATGCCTGGGGGCTTTAAAATCCAGATTCTTTATGTAATCATCATATGCTCATGGGTAATTTGCTAAGCTTATCTGTGTCCTAATTTACCCACATGGAAAATCAGAATAATAGTACTTGTCTCATTGGGTTGTTAGAGGACTTAATAAGAACATACTTGTAAAGAGTGGCTAACCCACTATAAGCACTTAGTAAAAGATATTTTGATGGGGTTAAAAATATAAAAAATGTGTCAAGGTTTTAACACTGCATTTCTTTTGCTGCTAGTTTTTTTTTTTGTCATTTTCACCTGTGATCTTGTCTTTATTGTCCAAATAGCTCACAAATGGACACATAAAAAGAGTGAGGAGTTTCTTAGAGGAAGCACATTATTATCATCATGATCATCCGATTAACCTGGTTAAATATTTCTGAGAGTGGAAATTGTGTAAAGTGATCAGACAAAATTTCTGGAATATTGGATTCTGCCTTCAGTTACAATGCTAGCCTAATGGAAAAGACTGATGTTAGCATATCATACTCCATCACGAACACAAGGAGGAAAGTCTCAAGAGCTCACACCTCTACAAGCAAGGAAAATTTCGCTCCTATTAGTGCAACTTAGAAAACACTTCTGGCAAGTAGCCAATACAGCCCATCAATCAGGAAAGTGAGGTTGGACACTTATTTATTTAAACAATTCAAGGATCAGTTCCAAGTCACAGTCTTCTCAGCATTTCCGTAATCCACACTTTCCCTGTCATGTTTGATGTTTGGAGCTGGCGGCTGCTGTTGCTACTGCTACGTCTGCTCCACACCACTCCAGTTGATTTGAAACAGAAGCATCAGCCCTGTATGATGTCAGGCCACTTAATGATTAATTACTGCCTCTTTCATGCAGCACATGAGGATGCTCTTGCCGGAGGAGTCAGGATTAACTTCAGAGCTGCAGGTATTGGAACAGTTATCTCATAGCAAAGCAATGTTTTCAATTTGTATGTTTAGGTGTCTTCATGTTTGGTAATTTAATTGTATTGCCAGAAGTGTTTGCTTCCTATTATCCTTAAAACAACATCATCATGAAAATCCAATAGATGCTTATGGAAAAAATAGATGAGAGCAGATTCAACATAAATATTACAGTATATCAATGTAATTTATATTCATAAGTGCATATGTGGTCATGCATTTTTAAGCTTTTGCTAGAAATTCATTTGTGGATTATATTTGAAGTAAATAGTAAGGCATTATGCATACATATTATCTCTCATAGTTTTTCAGTGAGTATTACATTCAAAATGTATAGGTAAATTTAAAAAATCTGGGCCCAAGGGGCCAGCACGGTAGCATAGAGGGTAAAGCTGCCACCTGCAATGCCAGCATCCCAGATGGGCGCCGGTTCAAGTCCCAGCTGCTCGTCTTCCAATCCAGCTCTCTGCTGTGGCCTGGGAAAGCAGTAGAAGATGATCCAAGTCCTTGGGACCTTGAACTTGCTTGGGAGACCCGGAGGAGGATCCTGGCTCCTGGCTTCAGATTGGCACAGCTCCGGCCGTCGCTGCCAACTATGGAGTAAACCAGTGAATGGAAGACCTCTCTCTCTCTCTCTCTCTCTCTCTCTCTCTCTCTCTCTCTCTTTCTCTCCCTGCCTCTCCTTCTCTCTCTGTGTCATCTTAACTTTCAAGTAAATAAATAAATCATAAAAAAAAAAATCTGCGGCCAGCACTGTGGCATAGTGGATGAAGCTGTTGCCTTCTGTGTCTGCAACCCATACCAGTGCTGATTTGTTATCCATTCTTCACTTCCTATCCAGCTATTGGCTAATGTGCCTGGGAAGATGATAATCCAAATGCTTGGGCCCCTTCACCCATGTGGGAGATCTGGAAGAAGCTCCTGGCTCTTGAGTTAGGCCTGGCACAGTCATTTGGGAAGTGAACCAGTGGATAGGAAATCCCACTCTGTCTCTCCTTATCTTTCTGTAACTCTGCCTTTCAAAAAAAGTTATGGCATAAGATATATTAATGATATCAATTAAATATCTCTTTATTGTCAATATTATAGTAAATCACTGTCAATGACATGAAGTTCTAGGTGACAGATTACAGATATGCAATGCAAATGAAGCAATTCGGGGGCAGTTGTTGAAGTACAGTAGAAGCATATTCAAGACCAAATGATTCAGAGACATAAAATTTCCCAAAGATGTGAGGAATAAATGCAAAACATAAAAACATAATGACTTTTGAGAGGCTGGTGTTCTGGTGGCCTGGGCTAAGCCACCACTGGCATGCCTATTGTAATACCAGCTTGAGTGTTGACTTCTGAGTTTTTGATGCAGCTTCCTGCTAATGCTCTGGGAAGGCAGCATGGGATGGTCCATGTGTTGGACTCCCAGCACCCAGTTGGTTGACCAGGAAGGAGTTCCTGGCTCCTGGCTTCCGGCTGGCTCAGATATGTGACTGTTTTAGCCATTTTTGAATAAAAGAGCAGGTGGAAGATCTCTTTCTGTCTGCCCTCTCTCTGTCAAAGTTTTTCAGATACATAAATAAACATTTCAAAATATTTTTAAAAATTGACTTCAAATTGTACATTTTTACAGCAATTTAAGGTACTGTTAATTGTTATTGTTTTAATTTTTAAAAATTATGTTTTACTATACAAAAATCATGTTTCTAGAACCATAGTTAACATGTATAAATTTCGATTGGCCTTTTTCAAAATCATAGAACATGTACCATTTTTAAAAATATTTTATTTATTTACTTGAGAGGCATAGCTACAGACAGAGAGAGGGAGAGACAGAGAAAATGGTCTTGCATCCACTTATTCACTCTCCAAATGCTTGCAATGGCCAGAGCTGAGGTTCTTCCAGGTCTCCCATGTGGTTGCAAGGACCCAAGCACTTAGGCCATCTTACATTTCTTTCCCAGGCCATAAGCAGAGAGCTGGATCAGAAGAAGAGCAGCCAGGACACAAAGCGGCACCCCATATGGGATGCTGGTGCTGCAGGTGGAGGCTTAGCCCTGTACGCCACAGCGCTGGTCCAGAACATGTACCTTTTTAAGACTAACTTCCCTCACTTTTAAGGCTGCATTTTGAGCCTCATTCCTGTGTGAATCACCTGTTCATTCCTTTTTCACCACTGAGTAGTATTTCTTTGGATGTACTGCAATTTATTGATTTTCCAGCTAATGGACATTGGAGTTATTTCCAGCTTTGTTAATTGCAAGGAATGTCACTGCAAACAATTACATTTAAGTTTTCTTGTTCACTTGGAATATCTGAAAGTAAGACTACTGAATTGTACAGTAAGCATATAAATATGCTTTAACTTTGCAAGAATCTGCTAAAATATTTTCCAAAGCAACAGACATTTTACAGTCCCACCACTAATGTGTAAGTTTTCTCATCGCATCTTATCCCACTCAGCACTTGCTGTGACATTTCTTTGATTTCAGCCATTCTAATGGTTGGGGAGTAGTATGTGGTTGTGGTTTGAATTTATGCTATCTTAACAAAATAAAGAAGTGAATCTTTTTCATGGGCATGGTTGCCGTTTTTTATATCTATTCTCATTGGTAAAGAATGTCATATTTAAAACACACTGGATAAGTTTCATAATGAAATGTATAGTGGAGAAGAAAATATTAGTGAGATTGAAGACATAGCAGTAGAAATTTTGTAATAGGAACAGAAAGAACAAGAAGAGAAAAAAAATCACAGAATTATTGTACTCTTTCAAAAGCTTAACGTAGTAAAAATAGGAGTTTTTGAATGACAGGGGAGAACAAAAGGGGGATAGAATGTTCTTGAAGAAATGATGGTAAGATGCTATTTTTTAAATTTGAAATATAATTCCATGAACCAAAGAAGTTCAGCTAAGTCCAAGCACAAGGAATATAAATGAGGTCTGGGAAGGTTCTAGATATAGAGCTTCAATATCTTGCACTATGAAATCAGGGATGATACCCTCTTTGGGTATTATTTACCAACCCAGAAGTTCTTCTGAATTTTGGTGTCTAGACTGCACCTGAGACATAGGAATTATTGATCAAATATTTGGCTTTGTGACTGAACTCAATCTCCACTCCATCTTCATCCTCAGGGGTTGGACTAGATCAAAATCTCAACGTTTTTTGGTTTCTGGTGACCAATCTCATTAGGAAGTTATCTGGGGGCCCACCATAAGTCACCTCATTAGCATAAACTTATTGTGATCCAAAGGGCAAATGAGTAAAAAAGACACTCATATCACTCTGGAAATGCTGAGAGTTTGCTTTGTCTCCCAAAACCCAGAGAAAAAGGCCAATGAGATGCCATATATATATATATATATATATATATATATTTGTTACAACATCCTACTATCAGTATCATGAATCACTAATCACTTCTTCTATTTATGAATGAGTCAAGTCAGTTTCCAAAAGATTTTATTTCCTTCAACAGCTTTGCTAAACTTTGAGATGTAAATCACTATACCTTAAAGTACCAGAATTCCTAGAAGAAGAAAGACTTAAAGAAGAGTCTTCATTTACTAGTTGGATTAATTCCTACAAAGTATGGCCCAAAATAGCCAAGAACAATTCTATAGAGAGTGACATGCATGGATATAGGAATGGGAGCATTCTGCATAATATTAATCTCATGGAGGTAGCCTGATGTTTAAAAGGCTAATACCAGGCAGTTTTGAGTGCTGTAACTTGTTTCTAATGTGTGCAAACAAAGAAAGGGAAACCTTTGATTTATTTCCTAAGAAGATGTTGTTAAAAAATCGAGAGATCATAAGATTTTGGTGGTTTCAGTGTCCTTGTTCAGTGATGCACTCCACATAAATGTAAAAATCCTAGAAAAATAAAACTTAAGGCTTACACATCAGAAATTGCCAACTAACCTCCAACTAGGAGACTTTGCAAATTAGAGACTACCAATTAACCTCTCATTAGAAACTTATAAGGTTAGTGTTCTACTTTAATCAATAAAATACTTTGTCTTGTTTCCACAAACGTCTTATGAAAGTTTTCCCTTGTATCCCTTTGGTGGTGCTCCAACTATAGCTTTTTTTGAAAATTTTCTAGAATGCCAGTTGTATAAATACCTTTCTTTGAAAATGGTAGATATTTTAATAAAAATGAGATATTTTCTAATATACTTAAATTGAAATCTAGTTTCCAAAATTATTCCTTATACATAAATTCAATTGTTGTTGATAGATGCCTATAGAAATTGGTTAGGATCTGGCTAAAAAGCCCAAGAGAGTATTTCAGGCATGAAAAGCCAAGACACTCTGACAAAAAAAAAAAAAAAAAAGTGACGTAAATGAAAGATCTATGCGAGTGAGATCCCAGCGGAAAGTATGAGCCAACAAAGAAGGAGGTACCTTTCTCTGAAGGGTGGGGAGAACTTCCACTTTGACTATGGCCTTGTCTAAACAAGATCAGAGTTGGCGAACTCAAAAGGCTTCCATAGCCTTGACAGCTCATGACAAGAGCCTCTGGTGATTACTGATGTCATAAATAAGAGTGTCAATTGTTAAATCAACAACAGAAATCACTGTGCACTTACTCCCAGTGTAGGATCTCTGTCATTAATGTGTTGTACTATGTGAATTAACGGCATAACTAGTACTCAAACAGTACTTTATACTTTGTGTGTCTGTGTGGGTGCAGACTTTTGAAATCTTTACTTAGTATATGCTAAATTGATCTTCTGTATATAAAAATAATTGAAAATGAATCTTGATGTGAATGGGATGGGAGAGGGAGCGGGAGATGGGATGGTTGAGGGTGGGAGGGAGGTTATGGGAGGAAAAAGCCGCTATAATCCAAAAGCTGTGCTTTGAAAATTTATATTTATTAAATAAAAGTTAAAAAAAAAGGAACTACACAGAACTCCCAATAGACACAACGAAAATAATAAAAAAAAAAGTCAATGCAACTTGAATAGTGCCAGACGTAAATGTTCATCTCAGAATTTCCAAGGTAGTTCTCTATAGTGACTGACATGCAAATGCTTACAGATGGGGCGCTGTGGCATAGAGGGTAAAGTGCTGACATCCTATATGGGCTCTAGTTTGTGTCCTGGCTGCTCCACTTCTGTTCCAGCTTTCTATTCTAGCCTGGGAATGCAGAAGATAGCCCGAGTTCTTGGACCCCTGTACCGCGATGGGAGATCTGGAAGAAGCTCCTGACTCCTGACTTCAGATCTGCACAGCTCTGGCCATTGTCACCATTGGGGAGTGAACTATTGGATGGAAGGCTGGAAGAACTCTCTCTCTCTCTCTTTCTGCCACTGCCTCTGTGTAACTCTGCCTTTCAAGTAAATTAATTCATTTATAAAAAGAAAATGCTTATAGGACATATATTTTGTTTTGCTGTTACCCTGTTGCATATTTTGATTTTCCTTCAGATTCTCAACAAATGCTTCAGTATTCTTGGCTGTCTTTTCCTCCTAGAGAGCAAAATCTTCTCAAAACATTTCTAACTGAATTGCCTTTGGTATAGTTACAACAATGTTATTCCCCAGGACTTAAACTGTCAGACACAAAAACTAGTGGGTCTGATTCTCGACATGTCACATGAGTGAATCAAATGGATTATGAAAATAAGCATACATGGGAAATTGCAAATGGTTAAATGATCCTTTTGGTTTAATGGATTTGTCTATGAATTATGTACCATCTATGGTCACTATTCAGAAGAATTTAATTTTTAATGGCCATATAATATCTAATGATCAGAAATTCTACCTGATTGTATTTCATTACCTTTAAAATGAATTAGTCTCATTATATTTCTACACATAAAATGGATTCCATCAATATGTCTGAAATTAAGGTCAAACTAACTTCCTTAATAGTTATTTTACTACAGTGCTGTGAAATCTTACAGCAAAATACCAAGTTCAAAAATAGGAATGCTTTCAGATGCTTCATTATAAGATCCATAGACACTTCAGTCATTTGCAAAGGGTTCCATTCAATTGACTGTATAAAAAAACAATCATTGCTCTTTGTTGTAAGTTTGTAACTCTCATAATAGAAAATATTTCTGAAATTTTTCAGCTACTCTTTATCTGTGCAAAATGGAGTCAAATCTCCAGGGTAAACACACAGATACAAATTTCTGTGTGCAGTCATGCATATGTGCACGTACACATGCACATTCAGAACAGAACAACCGTGGGGGAGAGGTAGTTTCTTTTTCCTTCAACAGTATGCTCATCAATGAACGCTCTGGGAGTAGTTTGGCTCTCTTGACTCAAATTCCTATTTTTAAAATCTTCCTTCACATAGGTCATATGGTGTGTGTGAACTCTAAGAATGTTCTGACTTATTGCCTCTCTGATAATTTAATCGGAGCCACTTCTATTTTTAGGAAGAAGCTTAGTCACGTATTTGGGATTCTACTGTGCTGCGGGAGAGGTTTTTGTTTCACAGTAAAATGATCTGAACCACAGAAACCGTTTTGATCTCCTGGTGATGGGTTTGTCTTTCCCACAATCAACATCTCCATTGTGAAATCATGGGATATTAAATGCTATTTAAGAAGCATTTCTGTGTCATTATAACAATTCACAAATATAATTCATACCATAATATAATGTGCTGTTATTAAACATATTACATTCAGTATGGAAGTAGATTAAGGATAAATTTAGGAAGAGAAGACATTGTTGCAAAGGAATCAGATGAATGCTTTAATAAAAGCATACAAAATATTCATTCCGGAAGTTGCAATGACTTCAGGTTTTAAGACAGATTTAAAGATATTTTCTATAGCACATATTTTCCCCTTAAATATTACTAATATTATGAAGGGGACTGGATCTATTTTAACAAATCATGTGTTTGGAGAATTTAGTTTATGCTCACTCATGTGATGACTTCAATCTCTGAACAATCTAGAGTTTTTGCTTATCAGATCACTTTACAGGGACTGACGTCTGGCTGGCGATGCAAGAAGAAATCACATTGAGACAACCTGTAGTCACATCATGTTGACCCCTGCCTTGTTCAGTGTGAGGCATGCATACTCTCAATATGAGTGACAGTTAGCACTCTAAATTTTGTAGAAATGAGTAGCACAGAACTTCATGTGGTAGAGAAAATATAGGAGGTTCTGTCACCTATCTACTACCACAAATGTGCAAATGATCTGCTCACTTTTTAAAAATACCTTTATTTATTGCTGTAGTCCACATGTCAAGAAGCAACTGAATGGCATAGTAACACTGTACCTCCCACTTGCAAATTTTCCCTTACACGTGTACACATTTACAAAAAGAGTTATTTTCACATTTTATAAGAAAACCATTTGTTTTCTGAATAGGCATTTTAAGATGAATGGGTCTTAAATGCTTATTAGATATCTCCATTCTAGAGGAATTGAGGTAAAAGCTTTTTCTCTTCTGTCATGATTCTGATAGATACACTATATGGCATAAAGCATGACAGAATATATTTGCATATTTTATGAAGAGAAGGAAAGCGATTTATAAATGGAAAGCGATTATTATAATATAAATTATTCTTCTCATTATACACATTAATCATTGACTAAAAATGGTAATGAACCTATTGGTCAGTTTTGTTTTCTCATATTATTACCCATGCAAACATTTTAGTGCAGTAAACAAATTAAGCGCTATTCAATTTGATCTTGCATCTAGAAACTTCAAGCTTTTTCAGCTTGGGGGCCTCTTCTAATTTATTTTCTCGCTAGTTATTCAGTATAGTGACTTCACTGCCTTTCATCAAAATAACATATTTCTTTTAATTCTTAACTGCAGTTACATCACTATGCTTGAATCACAGTAGAATACACTTCTTGAAGGTTGAGAATCTCATGAAGAGAATCTTCTTTCCATTACTAGAATATCTGGGTCCTTCTAATGCACTCATATTCTTCAGTTCAGATTTTTAAAATTATTTATTTATTTTCACTTATTTGAAGGGCTGTAAAGACACACACACACACACACACAGAGAGAGAGAGAGAGAGAGAGAGAGAGAGAGACCCTCCATCCATTAGTTCATTCACTAAAAGTCTACCGCAGTCAGGGATAGGTCAGTTTGAAGCCAGGAGCCCAGAATTCAATCTAGGTCCCTTGTGTGAGTGACAGGGACCCAATACTCAGGACATCACCTACTGCCTCCCAAGGTGAGCAATAACAGAAATTGGAATTGGAAACAGGACTGAAACCCAGACACCTTGATATGGGATTTGGGAAACCCAAGCAGTGTCCTAAGCACTGTGCCAAACACTTGCTCAGAATTTTTTTTTTTTTTTTTTTTGAGATTTTATTTATTTATTTGAGAGGTGCAGCTACAGAAAGAGAGAGAAAGGTCTTCCATCCACTGGTTAACTCTCCAAATGGCTGTTAAGGCTGGAGCCAGACCAATCCAAGCCAGGAGCCAGGAGCCAGCAGCTTCTTCTAGGTCTGCTACCCTGGTGCTGAGGCCCAAGTACCTGTGCCATCTTCCAGGGCTTTCCCAGGCCACAGGCAAAGAACTAGATCTGAAGAGGAGCAGCTGGGACTTGAACCAGCACCCATATGGGATGCTGTACCTATGCCACAGCATAGAGCCCCAAGAATTATTTTTTAACCTTTAAAAATGTGAGCTAAGCACTAAAGTTCTCTTTGTTTTCTATGTTCTCTTTTGAAAACTTTCTTTGTAAGCAGTTTCCTTTGTGATTGAGATGTGCTGCATAAGTATGTAAATGCCCAGACTGAAGAGCACAGCAAAACAAAATAGAACATGACCTGATGCACTGTAGTTTCAACCACTGAATTTTAGAAAGTGTGTGTGGGGGGGGGGGGGAGGGGGGGAGTGGGGGGATGGTATTGAAAGTATGAGGGGGACCGGTGCTGTGGCTCAACAGGCTAATCCTCCACCTTGCGATGCCGGCACACCGGGTTCTAGTCCTGGTTGGGGTGCAGGATTCTATCCCAGTTGCCCCTCTTCCAGAGCAGCTCTGTGCTATGGCCCTGGAAGGCAGTGGAGGATGGCCCAAGTCCTTGGGCCCTGCACCCGCATGGGAGACCAGGAGAAGCACCTGGCTCCAAGCTTTGAATCAGCGCGGTGCGCCGGCCGCAGCAGCCATTGGAGGGTGAACCAACGGCAAAAAGGAAGACCTTCCTCTCTGTCTCTCTCTCTCTCTCACTAGCCACTCTGCCTGTCAAAAACTAACAAACAAAAAAGAAAGTATGAGGGAAAAGTGGATCTTTTAATGCAAGAGTTCTCAATCTTCTTTTGCTGTCACACAACCAGGGACAGTAGTTTCTCCTGCAACATCCCTCCGCAGGCATAGCCAACCACATAACATCTGTCTCCAGACATATCAAAGACTACAGCTGCAGCTCTATGTTGATCATTTTAATTGAGGGTAAGGAATTGGCAGAATTTGTGTAACATTCATGACAGATTTAAAGTTTTTCAATAGCATCAATGACAAAAGATGTGTGTGCGTGCATGTAATTCAATTTTTAAAATAATAAATTATATAGTAATTATTATTGATTTTCCCAATTCAAAATTCTACAGATAATAAGTCTAGGTTTGTGTACTTGAACATCAAGTAAGAACAACTTTTATGTTATTGTTAGAATAGCAATAACTGGAAAATGTAGATATAAATCGGTAGTATGGATAGATTCATTGCAAATGCCACTGCTCTGACTTTTCCTTGATTATAAATTATAAATTCTAGCTTTGAATTATTTAACAAACTTCTCAGAGCATCATTCTAGCTCTTGTGAAATATGGATATACTGTTCATTCCTTTATTCTCACTTTTTCCTTTTTAAATTACATTTTATATATTTTAACCATTCTATAAAATGAAAGTAAGAACAGAAGGAAAGCTCCTAAGATCTTAAGAGTTGATCATCTGAGTTGCCAATACTATTGGCTATGACATGGACAAAATTTGTTTCTGTCATTATAATTTTACCCTCATTATATTACACTGAAGTAAGCATATAAAATGTAATAATGTATTATTTACTATTCTGGAGATAAAGTCATCTCTTCTGATTTATGTATTTTGAAGTATGTATATATGAATATGTTATTGATCATATATAGATTGTCTAGTTAGAAGTGGTTTCTTTGCTAAGGGCTTTTTAAATTCAGTCTTTACAAATTGTTATGGATCATTTTAAAAAATTTTACCTAAGTTAAAAGGCTTCAAAGTAGTCTTGCTGGATCATTTGAATTTAGAAATTTATGCCACAAACCATAACAAATATCCTCCTTCCAAAACCAAACCAAAGCAAACAAATCTGTCAAGTCTCTTGAAGAAACATTTAATATATCAGACGGCAAGAAGACTGCTCTGGCTGGGCATCTCCTACTTCTTGGTAGTCATTGCTTTCAATTGTGATTTTTCTTCAACATCTATGGGAAAAGTTATATTTCCTTTTCTATTATGCTTCTTGGGGAAAAATGCCTCAGGATGTTGATCCTATTTGTTTAAAATTTTTATTGAAAACTCTGCTCTTATCTGTAGTTGATTCGGGTGCAACAGTTTTGAAATCCACAATGAGTTTATTAAATTTAATTTTTCAGTCAGAATTGTGTAGGCTGAATCATTGGAGATCTCCACGGTGCTAGTTATTGTTTCTGCTCCTAATCAGCCCTCTTTAACTAAGGTGTAGACAAAAATGATTTTTTACTAAAAAAAATGGTGAGTATAGTCTACTCCCATAGACTTCATCTTCAATGTTGTCTTGTTCCTTTAAAAAATGAGTTACCCAGTTGGAAGTTAAGAATCTATCTGGGTGGGTGCTGGTTTTGTACACTCTTTGTAAGGCATCAGGGATTTCATCATTCATCCACCCAATCTTCACCAACAATTTGATATTTATACTTATATTTATACTTACTTTAATTTTGTTAAACTTCATGTTGCTTTGTTGGAGGCTCTTTTCAAACTGATGTCTTACTGTGTCCAATTAGATCCTGTTCAGACATATAACTAGTATATTTAATTTGGTCCAAAATATTTCAAAGATAACTATTATGATAGATATTTTTATCCATTCATTGTTGAAACCTATGGTTTTATTTTCCTAAGATGATCTTAAAGTTGCACAATAGCTTGGTGGAAGGCAATAGATGTTCAATAATTTTAATAGACTCTAATGTGACTTAAACACGTAAACTCCCAATACATCCTCACCTGCCAATGAGCAATAGACATGATTGTTCTTGTTTCTAAATCTTTGTCACTTTAATAGCTATCTATCTAAGGGACGTTCCTGTTTTTCTTGTAAATTGGTGTTTATATTATAGATAGAAATCTTGAGTCATCATCTATATCATGAATACTCTTTTTCAAATTTAAATTTTAAGTTAAATTTTGTTATACAAATTTAAAAATTATTACTGACATTAAATTATTTTTCTCTAAGACACAAAATTGTAATTTTCTTAAAAAAACTGTTTCTAAGACAATATTCTGAATCACTCATCTTAGTTAAAATATAATACCCAGGACTGGCGTGATGGCACAGTAGGTTAATCTTCCACCTGTGGTGCTGGCATCCCATATGGGTGCCGGTTCTATTCCTGGCTGCTCCTCTTCCAATCCAGCTCTTTGCTATGGCCTGGGAAAGCAGTAGAAGATGGCCCAAGTCCTTGGGCCCCTAAACCCGCATGGGAGACCCAGAGGAAGCTCCTGGCTCCTGGCTTTGGATCGGCTCAGCTCTGGCACTTGTGGCCATTTGGGGAGTGAACCAATGGAAGGAAGACCTTTTTCTCTGTCTCTCTCCCTCACTCACTGTCTGTAACTCTATCTCTCAAATAAATGTATAAAATCTTTAAATATATATATATATATACACATATATATAATATCTTTATGTAGCTTGTACTTTTTTCTCATAAAATGGCTTTTTTTTTAAAGAAGCATTTATTTATTTGAAAGGCAGAGTTACTGAGAGGCAGATGGAAAGAGGAAGAGAGAGCCAGCTCTTCCATCCAATGGCTCGTCCAGATGGCTGCAATGGCTGGGGCTGTGCTGATCCAAAGCTAAGAGCTAGGAGCTTCCTCTGGGTCTCTCACACTGGTATGGGGACCCAAGGACTTGAGCCATTCTCCACTGCTTTCGCAGGCCATAACATAGAGCTGGTTTGGAAGTGGGCAGCCAGGACTCAAAGTGGTGCCCTTAGGAGATACTGGCACTGCAAGTGGTGGCTTCACCAGCTAGGCCACAGCACCAGCCCCCCAAATAGCTTTTTTTATGGTAAAATAATTGGTTGTTAAGGTTGTTTCCTAAATTTTTCCTTATTAAAATAGGATATAAATATGAGTTTAGGCTCATATTCATAATTGTTAGTGATAACTAGCTCATTGTCATTTTAAAAATCATCTTATAAATATTATCTTTTGTGCAAATACATGTTAGACTGCAAATTTTGCTGTATAAATGTCATTTTAAATATAGCAATAAGAAAATGAAGAATTGTTTTAATAACAAATCTTCAAAAAGTTTAAAATTTTTTTCACTTTAAAATCATGAAATTATTGTATAATTTCAGAGAACATTTTTAGTTCCTGATACATCTTCTGATTAACGTGGATACTTCTGCCTAAGGATTTATGTTTGGTTTGAGTTGTTATGAAGTTGTATCTTTAAAATCTAGTTCACTTTGCATGAATGTATGATCTCATTTAAAAATATGTGAGGCCACTTCAATGTTCTCCAGTAGTGGTGAATTTCATACGCTAATGATACACTGGCTGAAGAAGAATTTCCTGTTTTCTGCTTTGGGTGCTGTGCTGTTTTCCCAATATGTCTCTAATTTTCTGAGCAAGCTGCTTGGGAAAAAATGTGGCAGTGTGTATGCACCAAAATACCTTTAGAATAAACTGTCTTGTAAATAATTAAAACAGATTTTCACCTGGAAGCAAATATTTAAGAAGAGAGGCCAGCAAAGGTTTGTTTGAATTAATAAATAAAGATCAATGCCTTTAGTCACAAAACCAGAAATATCCCATTACTGCTTAGAGTTCACTTCATTGATGTTTTCTTCCCAACTGATCAAAATCAGAAAAATAAATCTGTGAAAATCGGCCGTATTTTGAAAATTAGCCTAATCTGGTTTTTTTTGGAAGGATAGCTACAATTCGGTCTCAGTCTACTCAATTTTGTGCCACATCACTTTCTCCGGCCTGGTGTTTCCAGAGAACAAATTACGCAGTGGTCTCTAAGAGCCCTAACACTCATACAGGCCATCTCATTGGCCTGGTATTCCCTTTCCTGTCCATCTCTGCTTGAAGATTCCTAAGCTTGTATCCTGCAGATCCTTTAGGCACTGTCAGCTCCCTCAGATGTCTTCAACAGTTTCCTGCTCTTCACCATGATCCCTTGTTCCTCTCTCCTCTCTGCTGCTTTGCCTATGTTATAGCCTTTAGCTGTATCTGGTGAAAAATGAATTTTTAGTTTTAGAAGTAAAATCTGCACAGGATATATTTCTTTTCTGTGAGTGAACTTTGTACAGAAGCACAGACACATATGGTACTAGATAATAACAGGTAAATCTGAATTTTCTTTCTTTTCTTGTTTTTCTTAATGCAAACCAGTAGGATTAAACTAGCAAACTTTCAAGATAAGGACAAAGATTAAGAATTCAACTCCCAACTAATTTATGCACAGGAGGGAGGCAGTGACAAGTGACAAAGGGGAAAATGCACTGTCCTTTTGGTACAGGAGAAATAATCTTTTCTTTAAAACAGACAAGCATGGGAACAGTAGGTCTCAGAGTGCACACACAGTAGTAACATTGGCCAACAGCGAGACCTTTTGCTGGAGACCATGCAAGAAACTGAATTCACTAACTTTCCCTCTCCTCTCCTCATAGAGTCTGAATTTCTGAGACTGTTCATGCAGACAAAGGCCTGGCCATCTGCTGGTTTAGGGTAGCCAAAGAAGTAGCCAGATGTGTACATGTTGAGACTGCGTGAGTGAATACAATTCTTTTAACAATCACAGTTAAGATCGAACATGTGAGAGAGTTTTTAGAAAAGTTCATGGCGAATATGTACCATGAAAAAAAAATCTGCATGAATTCCAAATTGTTTTCCCACCAAAATAAACTTATTTTCTCCATTTTCTTTAAATATATTTGATGTACTCTCATTTTTACATTTCAAACCATCAGCAAAGAGATCTCCTTCCAAATAAAAGTAATTCAAGTGAGTGCCATGAAGAGCTGCTGAGATTTTACCAATTTTAGAAGACATTCTGGTCACTAAAAATAATAGAAATAATTTTTGAGTGATATTTTCTTGGAATTATGAGGGTCTCAGAGGAAGATGATCCTCCAAGGGACATTACAGTGAGACACCTTCTTGTGCTGTATTTTAAAAATATTTATTTGGTTGCACATTTCCTCCTCTAAACGAGGAGCTCCTTGAGGTCAGTGGAATGGAATGAAAAACACATGGACTTTGGTCTGACTTGGCCATGTGTTTAACTACTGGCTATGTGACCTTGGGCAAGTTACTGAACTTTTCGAGCTTTGTTTTGTTTAATCTGCAAAAACCTCCTGGAAATTATTCAGCATGGGCCTGTGCCAGATGAGACATATGGTTCATATTTCTGAAGCCGATTAACGGAATAATTAATTTATTAATGGTTCTTTGTGTGAAAGGATTTACAATGTCATTTATTGATATTGGTATTGACGATGAGTAAAAAATGGATTACATTAACATGGTAAATGTGCTTTATAGACTTATATGATAAGGGAGCTGGAAGTATAGAAAGACCTCCAGCCCAGTTAATCTCAATGGTGAAGGAAGGAAGGCACTTAAGAAACATCTGGTTCTGTATACAAGCTGGGTTGTCTCACAAGTACCTCCTGTGGGATTTTGGTCTTTCATTATAGCCACATTATTATATCTGTTTCTCTCATTATATTGTGTTGCAAAACTGCTAATTGTTTCTCTCTAGTCTCTATATCCAAATTAAGAGCCTATTTGTCAGCCAAATAACTCCAGTTACAAAGGATGAAGCTGTCACTGGAGGCAGGATGACTTTTAGGGCCATTAGAGTATAACACCAGGCCTTTGACACACAGTGCTTTTCCACTAAACTTTGCAGCTTGGAAAACGCCACGGTCAGAAAGATGAGGCAAGGTCACCGAAGAAATTAAAGTGGAATTGAGAAACACAATGAAAGTATTTCATCACCTTTAGAAGTAAATTTTGTCTCATTTGAAATTAATGTCTGTGATTATTCAATGTTTGTGAGTTAATGAGTCACAGGATCAAGGAGTCCAGATTCCTAGGGCAACTCTGAGTAGTTTATAGTTAGGTAGTGTCTGTAGGGTGGTTAATTAAAAAAAAAAAAAAAAAGAAGTAGACCTAACTTCAAGCCTTGAAGATATGTTTGCCTACAGAAGCTTGGGGAAAGAGACTGACTTAAAAGAAGCTACTTGTTTGAAGCTAGGAAAAGAAGCTATGAAGACAAATATTGTTAGAGTGTGAAGCCTGTGGTTAAGTTCAGATGAATGAACACATCACTTCTGCAATCATGGAAGAGAGAAAACTAAGCAATTTTGTTTAAGAAGTAGCGAAAAAAATCATTTGTAGGTTTATGAAATAGAGTGAGAAATTTTTTACTATGAAGATGGGTTTAACTTAATTCTAAAAATACAGAAAGTGGGCCAGCACCGTTGCTTAACAGGCTAATCCTCCGCCTTGCGGCGCCAGCTCACCGGGTTCTAGTCCTGGTTGGGGCGCCGGATTCTATCCCGGTTGCCCCTCTTCCAGGCCAGCTCTCTGCTATGGCCCGGGAAGGCAGTGGAGGATGGCCCAAGTCCTTGGGCCCTGTACCCGCATGGGAGACCAGGAGAAGCACCTGGCTCCTGGCTTCGGATCGGTGCAATGCGCTGGCTGCAGTGGCCATTGGAGGGTGAACCAACAGCAAAAAAGGAAGACCTTTCTCTGTGTCTCTCTCTCTCTCACTATCCACTCTGCCTGTCCAAAAAAAAAAAAAAATACAGAAAGTGTCACTTTCTAGCAGTTCCATTTTTCTCATCTGTGGACTTGGAGAAGCCTGCATCGTAGCTGCAGAGAATAATTGAGACTTCCTGTGAATGGCATTATTTGGATGAATAGTGTTATATTTTATTTCTGATGTAACACTGTTGTGAATTTTTCTATCTTTAGCTTGTGGTCTGTACTGTCTCAGGCCAGAGAAAAGCACACAAGAACACAGGTAGTGCACACACAGACTCACACAACCAAAAAACCTGTGTATTCTCCAAAATGCCGACTCTGAACCCTTCTTTCTATTTTAAATGGAAGCCATACTCATTTTGATATATGAAAATTTGCCAGGGTAATTAACTGAAACCATTTTGATTTTTAAATTTTCATATCTGACATTACGCAAGAAGAGCTGCCTTATTATTAAACATAAAACTTCATTATTTCTTTACAACTGATGATAAATGATATACCACTGAAGGAAAGTGTCATAATTTTCTTTTACATTATAAAATTGGATGAAATTTGAACTTTTATTCCTAAAAATAAAATGATTACATTACAATAATTGTCTCATAAATTTTAAATAGCATACTCAAATGGCAAATCTATCATAGTCTCAAGCACATCCCCCAAGTCCTCCCATGGAACAATTAGGAAGTTAGAACTGTATTTTTTTCCGTTATGTCATCTTGCATGGCATGAAAATTATTGGAAAGAGTGCTGAATATAATACTCTATGTTGGAAACAGTGCTGAAGTGGAAATTAGGAGAGTCATGTTCTATTCCTTTCTGAATCAGACAAACAGCACAAATTCTTTTATTTTTATCACTTGTAAAATAAAGAGGTTGGAGCAAATGACTGACTCTCCACATAAAATCAAGTCCTTTTCTATTGCCCAGGCCAGATGCTTAGACATTAAGCTGAGGAACCTGGGAGTTATTATGCCCAAAATAAGGAGGTTTCAAAAATTTCATGGAAAAATAGAATTAAAAGACATTTCACAGTTCCTCTGAGCTTTTTGAAGCCCCATTCATAGACTATAATGCTATTATCTGATGCTTCTCCTGTTAGTGATTTCCTATGCATAATCATCTCTCAGTTTCTACAATTAATAGAAAAGGACTTGTATCACTCACTTGCTCTACTGCGTTGGTCCCTTATCTACATTTTTTTCTGATTTCTTAGGATTGCTAATCTCCTTTACATATGTGGAAAATTCCGTAAAACAGAAAGCTAATGATGACAAGCACTCTGAAAGAATGTTATGTTTCCGCCTAAATCTTTAGCATGTTGTTCCAGACCCTTCTGTATCAATTTTACTGCAGCTCCTATTATCATTCTCAATTGTCACCACCATGTTAGCACATTGATCATCTTGACCTCCTTTCTTCAGAATGCACAACTTCACACTTTCATAAAGGCATAAGGAGGCTAAATCTTAACATCTGTGTTCAAGTTGCTGTCTTCCCTAGGATACCCTGCTTCCTTTGCAAATCTTAGTGGACAATCTTCCTTGAATTATCACAAGCATCATTCTATTCAACAAAAATTTTGTAACCATGCCTTTACTCCATATTACTTCTTCAGTGTGGAATCCATTATTTTATTGTGCCAGTGTTGTGCTCTTATATCACAGTAGCTATTTAATTTTAATGCCATAAAATAGTTGAGTGTATCTAAATATTATTTTATTAAAGTTTTATATTTATCCTCAACTCCTTGGGTGTTATAACTGACTGGTGTTTTGCATTTATATTAAAACTCACAAAAATCGCCTTTGTAAAGTATAAACCACTCTTTCATTTATAAGCAGCCTTTGAAGGTGCCATAAATTTGTTAATATTTTATCAACTGCATTTTTCCTATATGGGAGTATTTTAAAAGATTCATAGAAAAGTGTAATTAAAAGATAATGTATATTCTTCAGTTTGTTAATATGATATATCACATTTCTTGATTTGTGACTGTTGAACTATGCTTGCGTACCAGGAATAAATCCCACTTGGTCCAGATGAATGATCTTCATTATTTGTTATTGGATTCAATTTGTTGATTTTTTGTTGAGGATTTTTGCATTTATGTTCATCAGGGATATTGGTCTATAGTTCTCTTTCTCTGTTGTATCTCTTTCTGGCTTAGGAATCAAGCTGATACAAGCTTTATAGAAGAAGTTTGGCAGGATTCCCTCCCTTTCAACTGTTTGAATAGCTTGAGAAGAATTGGAATTAGTTATTTAAACATCTGCTAGAATACAGCAGTGAAGTTGTCAATTCCTGGGCTTATCTTTGTTGGCAGGGTCTTTTTTACTGATTCAGTTTCCATCTTGGTTGTTAGTCTACTTAATTTTCCTATGTCCTCATGACTCAATATTGGTAGATTGTATGTGTCCAGGAATTTATTCATTTCTTCTAGGTTTCCCAGTTTATTGGCATACAGCTCTTTGTAGTAATTCCTGATGATTCTTTTTATTTCAGTAGTACCTGTTGTCACAATTCCCTTTTCATCTCTGATTTTATGGATTTGGATCTTCTACCTCTTTTTTTTTTTTTTTTTTGATTCATTGTGCCATTAGTGTGTCAATGTTGTTTATTTAAAAAAAAAAAAAAAACAGCACTCTTCATGTCACTGGCCTTTTGTATTTTTTGGTTTCATTTTTGTTTATTTATTCTCTAATTTCTTTCTACCTACTAATTTTGAGCTTGGTTTGTTGTTTTTCTAGGTACTTGAGATGTATTTGATAGCTCATTTAGTTGGTGTATTTCCAATGTCTTCAGGTAGGCACAGATGCTAAACACCTCATTCTTAACACTGCTTTTGCTGTATCCCATATGTTTCAATATGATGTGTTGTCTTCATTTGTTTCCAGATTTTTTTAAATTTCTATTTGATTTCTTCTATGACCCTCTGTTCATTCATGAGCATGTTGTTTGGTCTCCATGTGTTTGCAAATGATCTAAAGATTCTTGAGTTGTTGATTTCCAGCTTCAGTCCATTGTAGTCATGGTATGATTTCAATTTTTTTTATTTGCTGAGACTTGCTGTATGACTTATCATATGGTCTATCCTGGAGAAAGTTCCATGTATGTTCATCTCAATAAATGCAGAGAAAGCATTTGATAAAATACAACATACTTTCATGATGAAAACTTTAAACAAATTCATTATAGAAGGGATATTCCTCAATACAATCATGGTAATTTATGACCAACCAATAGCCAGCATCTTATCGAATGGGAAAACCTGGAAGCATCCCCCCTAAGATCTGGAACCAGACATGGATGCCTATAACCATTATTATTTAATTTAGCCCTGGAAGTTTTAGCTGGAGACATTAGGCAAGAAAAAGAAATCAAAGTAATACAAATTGGAAAAGAGGAAGTCAAAATATCCCTATTTGCAGATGACATGATTCTATATATAAGGGATCCAAAAGACTCCACTGAGAGACTATTGGAACTCTTAAAAGAGTTTGGTAACATTGTAGGATATAAAATCTACACAGAAATATCAATAGCCTTTGTATATGTAGACAATTCATGACTGAGAATGAATTGTTAAGATCAGTCCCATTACCAAGAGATCCTAAAAGAAATAAATACCTTCAAATAAATTTAACCAATGATGTCAAAGATCTCTACAATGAAAATTACAAAACACTAAAGAAAGAAATGGAAGAAGACATTAAAAAATATAAATATCTTCCATGTTCATGGATTGGAAGCATCAACGTCATCAAAATGTCCATATTACAAAAAGCAATTTACAGATTCAATGTAATCCCAATAAAAATGCCAATAACATTCTTAGCAGAACAGAAAAAAAATGATGCTAAAATTCATATAGAAGCACAAAAGAACCTCCATATGATACAGCTAGTTCCACTCCTGGGAATTTACCCAAACCAAAAGAAATCAGCATATGAAAGAGTTATCTGAACCCCTATGTTCATTGCAGCATAATTCACAATAGTTAAGTTATGGAATCAACCCAGGTGTCCTTCAACAGTTGACTGGATAAATAAATTATGGTATATATACATTATGGAGTATCACTCAGTTTAAAAAAAAAATAAAATCCTGCTCTTTGCAACAAAATGGATACACTGAAAACTATTATACTTCGTGAAATAAGGCAGTTCCCAAAAGACAGGTATCATTTGTTTTCCCTGATCTGAGGTAACTAATACAGTAACCTAAAATGTAATGTGTTGGAACGAAATGAATCTTTTGAGAGCTGATGATCGCTTATAGCCCTTGTCTCTTCCATTGAGGAACAGTGTTTTTTTTTTTTTTTTCTTCATACTCTTTGTTAAACTTTTTTACTGAGTATATGGTTAACTTTACTATCATTAAGTAAACTGAAAATAGATATTTATTAAAATTAAGGGTGGGATTTGGAAAGGAACAAGGAAGAAGGGTTGGAGTGTGGATTGGGGGGAGGGGAAGTGTCACTATGTTCCTAAATTTGTACATATGAAATACAAGAAACTTAAATAAAATTTAAAAAAAAGAAAATGAAAAAAAAAGATAATGTATGAACTATGTGAAAGCTCCTCACATATATTGAGGAAACAGTGTGTAATTTTTAACATCAGAATCTGAAAACATTTGTTAATATGTGCCTGAGTGTTGTTTCAAATAATTTGAAGAACTAGCAATTCTACTTTGTTGATCTCAATTGTCTTATTCCATTTTCTGTCATTATGACAACATATTTGGGCCTGGTAATATATAAAGAATACCTATTTATTTCTCTCAGAGTTTTAGAGGCCGAAACTCTAAGATGAGGTTGCCCCATCTGGTCTCTGGTGAGGGCCTTGTGGTTTGTAGCACAGTGACAGGAACACATGTAGAAGAGATCACATATTGAGACAGGAAGCCAGAGACTTGCAGGGACTAGGATTGTTCTTTTTATAACAATTCACACTCAAGAGAACTAACAGGGGTCCTTTAAGAACCATATTAATTCTTCTTTAAGGAAATACCACCAAAGGTCTAATCACCTTCTACAAGTCTACACATACTAAAAGTTTCACCATGTCTCAACACTGCAACACTGGGGACCACAATTCTATCACATGAATCTTTGAATGACATGATCAAACCATATCCCTTCAATAGCACTAATGATGGTCTTCTAATATTTGAGATAAATTTTATGTTGTCCTAGAACAAAAGGCCTGATTTTCCGTGTGAAACCTTTTAATATTCCTCCATTGGATGTTAATATAGAAAGAGATCAAATATTTTCCTGATTGTTACAATGTACATAAAAATATTGCATATATGAGGAGTTTACAATAAAACCGATTTATCCAAGCATTTGCTCGGGATCCTAGACTCAAACTGTCTTTATTTTCTGCAACATTTTATTTTTTTCTTAAGCACATTTGTATTGTATTAGCAGGATTATATATTTCTGTAACTATTGAAAAAACTTTTTTAAATTGAAAAGTATTATGCATTATGACTGTGCACACAGAATTCCAAGATCAATAGCATCAATGAATGACAAATGCACATGAAAATTTAAATTGCATGATATCTAAAAATAATACAATCTTGCTTATTTGTAAAGACTTATTGGGTAGCAGCTCTGCCACACACAGAATTAGGAGTATTCTAACCATTAAGACAAACATCCACCCATGTGAGATTTTTAAGTCCTTCATAATTAACCAAGCAGACAAAGGTGGAAAAGGTAGTTCTAGCACAGGCGAGAGTAGACACAAAAACACTAATGTAAGGGAAAACTACCCCCAAATTTTCCAACTTGTAGAATTTGTTTTGGTAGAACATTAAAGCTGAACTGCGCATAGGTGAATTTAAAAGACCCTTGGTGCTATGCTAAAAAGATTTAGAACTTGAGCAGATTATAGAAAATGGCATTATTGAAAACATTAATAGAGAAGAAATATGGTGAAAGTACCATTTAACATGGTTATCAGTTAAAGTGGTTACAGTCATAGCACTGAATGGAAACTGAAGAAATGAACAGCTGTTACAGGGTTCCTGCAGTTATTCATGTGTGTGTGATGGGGGTCAAGACTGTGCTGACAGAAAAGGAAGATCATGAAGACCTAAAGGGATAAGAGGTAAAAATCAGATCTAGTGACTCATCATGGGCAGGAAACTGAAGAGTAGAAGACAATATGCTCGCTTCAGGCTAAGTAGATTCTGTGTATGTATGTGTCTATAAGGAAGCAATGAGAGGGAGAGAGAGAGAGAGAGAGAGAGAGAGAGAGAGAGAGGAGATATTTTGAGAGGAGAAGAATTTGAAGAAATTTTGGATAACTTCACAGAGTATAAGTTATTTTCCAACAAAATTAGGAGCATGAGACTATGAGTTAATGCTTCGCTTGTGTTAGCTTAACAGAAAACCCACAATTGGTGGCTTAACCACATGGTGGCTTTATTTTATTTTATTTTTTGTTTATTTCTAACTGTAATCCAGAGATGGGGCTTCCTTGTCTTTTTCATTATATTGGTCTTGGTCTCATTCTGACTGTGGAATGGTCCCAAAACAGCTGCTGCCATCTCTATCCTACACTCACATTTGAAGTAAGATGAAGAAAGATGAAAAGAAAGTGACAAAACAGGAAACAATATGTAATATAATATAATATAATATAATATAATATAATATAATATATAAATGTATGTTTCTAACTATCCAGTTCATCATGATGGCAGCTCCACTCTGAGTGGAGACCAAAAGATGAGGCTGCCTATTGTCCCAGCTCCAGTCGAGGGCTGCAGGAAGCTCAGATCATCCTTTCCAGCGATACAATACAAAAACTAATTTCAGGCGACTGCATGAGGTCCTTCACCCACTCAGTCTCACTGGTGCAGAGGAGGAGCTACCTCAGGGAAGGCGAACCAAGAACAATGGGGTTTCAGTCATCGTTGCTCCAATTCATGTGCAAGGTTCTATGCTTGGAAATATAATCTCAGGATCCCAGAGACTGCTCTGCCAGCCCAGAAGCCTAGCCTTTCAGCAGTTATCTCTTGAACGCTCACTTTCAATGAAATCACTGATTTTTCTCAGGGAGAGAAATAAGCCACGTGAACAGGGAGGCACAAAGCTCTCTACATGGTAACTGATTTTATTTGGAGCAGAGCGTAGAGAAGTTCAAGTCTTTGTTTGCTCTTGAAAATAAGGGATATTTTGATGGTAAACAAGTAAGAAGAGGTCCGCAGCTCTGTGAAAATAGGTTAAATTGAAGGACAATTTTTTAAACAGACAGAACAGGGGGTATTATCCTGCAGTTACAGCAAATCTCAAAAACTGGCATCAAAAATACCATGTAAAGGGGCCCAAATTTAATTATATCTGACCATCAAGCAGTGTATGCTTTAAGGTATAGGACAATAGCTGGCATTTGGTAGATGATAACAGCTATGTGTCATGGCTAAAAGAAAAAGAAACAGATATATTACATAGATAGAATGGAATGAGATAACCAAAGTCGGCTCTGCTAAAACTGTTGTTTACCCAGCTTGCTGCATGTGTGTCCTAGGATATATGTTCTGAAAAAAGGTATTAGAGAGTTCCCATTTTGGAAAAATGGGCTTTACAAAAGCTATCCTCATCACTGTATAAATACACAGATGACAAGACGCTCCGGAGAAAGCATGACCTACAACATAAAGTGCTTCCTGGAAGTAGGCCTGGATGATACAGGTACTAGGTAAAGCCTTAAAATAAATGTCATAAACATATTCAAAGGAAAACATGTTTAAATAAAGGAAGGTATGATGATAATGTATCATCCAATCAAGAATGTGACTAACGATGTAGAAATTATAGAAAATAATCCAGTGTAAATTCAGTCTATAATGCACTCAGGAGAAAATATAGAAGTGAATCATGACCTAAAGTTCAGAAAAGACTTCACAGATAAAACACCAAAAGTGTAAGTGAGAAAATTTTAAACATGCTGGCATCAAAAATATCTTTTTCTATAAAAGATCATCATCAAACAAGTGAAAAGACAACTTACATAATGAAAGAAAGTATATATATCTGCTAAGGGACTTGTATCTAAAATAAGCAAAATATCTCTTACAATGCATTGACATTAAGACACATGATTCAAATGTGAACAGAAGATATTTTAGGGGTCCTGAAGACCACCAGTACACTCCATGATTCACCAGAAAAACCTCAGATCTAGAAAAACTCTTATATTCAAAGTTATGATTTATGACAAGAAAGAAACTCAGGTAAAAATAGTGAAAAAATTAAAATGAGGATATAGAAAGCAATGTCCATAAATTGATGGACATATGCTTCCAATTGTCCTCTACAATTGTCACCATATGGACAATGCTCAATTATCCCAGCAATGATGTGTGACAACAGAAAAAGCATTGCCATCTAGGGAAGCTTATCTAAGCTTAGATATCCAGAGTTTTGTTGAGGGTCAGCCACATAGGCATGAAATACATATTTGATTGAGCATACTTAGTATCCAGACTCCGCAAAGGTCAAACTGATAATATGTGGGCCCAGTTACTCATTAAAAACCACATCATTTGTACAAACCACATGGAACACACAAAAACTTGGGTGTAAATATTCATAGTAGCACTTATGATAGCCAAAAGTACAAATGATTTGCATGCCTATTACATGATGAATGGATAAATAAAAATAGTTTATTTATAGACTGCTATATTTTCACAGTAAGACACAATAATGCAATAATATCAATGCCTTGGAAACATCACATAAATGAAACAAAACCATGTCGTATATATTTCCATGTACATTAAAAGTTCAACATACAAACTAGTCATTTTCATAGAGGAAGAAACTAATGTTTGCCTAGGGTATAGAAAATTTAAGAGACAATGAGAATAGTTTCTTTCTAGGTAGATGAAAGTAATGCACAGTTAATTGCGTGGATAGTTGTGCAACCTTATAAATATATTGGATGAGATTTAATTTCACAGGTTAAAAATGTGAACTATGGGATGTGTAGATCATGTCTCAATAAAGTTTATATTAAAAATCTTTCCAGAAGACATTGATTTATGTCTTGTTGGTTGAAATTGATGTCACATGGCCATTTGCTTTATATAAGGAAGTCATCCTTCTTCAGTGGTGTGTGAAGAATAAAAGACACTTTTAGTTTCTCTTTTTAATTCTTAGTATACCAAAAGTGTTATCAATTTTTTTCTTTCCCAAAATCCACTTCCTGTTGATCTCTTCTATTGTTTTCCCAGAATCTTTCTCATTTATTTCTGCCCTGATATTTATCACTTCTTTCCTCTACTGACTTTGGACTTAATTTGTTCTTTTCTGATTCTTTGAGGTAAAACCTTGGGTTGATTGTGATCTTTCTTCTTTTTTGATGTGTTTATTGCTATAACTTCTCTCTTACAAGTGCTTTTGAAGAATGTATATTCTATTGGTATTGGATGGAATGTTCTATATATGTCTTCTAGGTCCATTTAGTCTAAAGTATAATTCAAGTTTATTTTAAGGCCTTATTGATTTTCTGTCTCGATTATCTGTCCATTGTAGAAAATGGGATATTTAAGTCTCCTACTATCATTTTATCACAGTGTATCCCTCTCTTCACATCTTTAATTCTTGCTTTATATATTTAAGTGTTTCACTATTAGATGCATATATATTTAAAATTACTATATCCTCTTGATGAATTGATCCCTGGAACACACTGATAGTAAGTAATAGGGAGAGTGGATGTTGTGTGGGTAAGTGGTATTATCTCCAGCAGTGTCTAAACTTTGGAGTTACTATGAGGTCTCAAAACATCAGGGGGAATGAGAGAATTGCTTCCTACCACAAAACGTTAAAATACATCACTTTCTCATTATGAGCAATAAAGATTATTTTTAGAAGACTGACTCTGTCATCACATGCTTTTATTATAATATCTGTCAATGGAAGTAATTTTCTCCTTATTGAAATCATATTGATATCTAATGCACAATCCACATATATGTGTTGATACATTTATTATCTCTCATTCTCTATCTATCTATCTATGTATCTATACAATAGCTTTCACTTTCATTCTCATAGATATGTAGTGAGGAAAATATGTCTCCTGAAAAAGCAAAAGGCCAAGAAATCTGTTAATAAGTATCAGTTGTTATTGTAGTTGTATATAATTAATGTTACTTGGTCAGCACTGTCATGTAACTAGTCAGTGACATAGTCTCATATTGGTGACTCTTCATGGTTCTTTAGGTTAGGATGGTTTTAAGAACTTGGATCTCAAGGAAAATAAAGAGGAGCCTTATATTTCATATCTATACCTGTTAACCTTTTATTTTAAATTATATGACCATATATGTTAATCTTGTATGTCAAATTGCATGACCTAAATTCCATATTCCATATGTTATAATATTAGACTTTCCATATACATATATTTATTTGAGAGAGAGAGTGAGAGAGTTAGAGAGAGAGTGCTTCCATGTACTGATTCAGACCCCAAAGGTCCACAATAGCTGGGTTGAGCCCTGACAAAGCCAGGAGCTAGGAACTCAATCTATGTCTCCCATAGGTGTTGCATGCTACAGAAACCCTATTACCAGAGCCATGCTCTCTGTCCCCGAGAATCTACATTAGTAGAAAGCTGGAGTCAGGAGCTGGAGTCAAGTATTGAACCCAGGTACTGAGATTTACCCAGATGTAGGACAAGAGTATTTTAATCGATATCATAACCATTAGGATAAATGCCCACCAAAGCTCTTTCCTTATACTTTTTTATTTAAACTTAAGTGATTTTTGGTTATTCTGAATAATAATTAATTCTATAGCCAGCAATTTTTCTGTTGTGGCGTTGTTCTGAATTCCATCTCAAGCCTGCCTTCTGCTACCTGCTATATCTCAAAATTATATTACTTTTACTGCCTTAAATAGAACTCTGCTGAAATCCTGTGCCTTTTGTTCATGTTCTCTTTACCTGGAATAACCTCTCTGACCTTCAACTTTCACAGTCAAAATCAGCTCATTCTTTGTGGTGCATAATTGATTATATATCTGCCATACTGTGCTTTCTTAACCCCTCAACATTCTGCTTTATTCCCATATTCAAACTATTCAAACATTGCTTTATTTGTATTTTTATCATTTATGTTCATTTGCCTCGAGGTCTGAATATTTTAATAACTATCTGTAAATAACGGAAGGCTGCCAACCCTTTGATAGAGGCCACTACTCTTGTTTATATTTCCAATATTTAAGCATGCAAAAGGAGAGGTCTAAGTTTTTAAATCGTGTGTCTTAGTGACCTCTGAATAGGAGATATTATATATGTATGTATTTGTTAAACATAATTATGCACTAACACCTTGTGCTAAAGCAATACTCAGTTACAAAATGTGTTTTAACACAACGGAAAACAGAGCATGTAGAAGGAGACGGCTGTGACAACATATGAGTACCAGGGGGCCAGATGGGCACCAAGAAAGTAAACAGAATTCAGTGGCCTGGTAAAACATATAAAAGCAATCTCTTGAGAAATGAATTTAAAGTCTGATTACCCTATTTGAACTCCTGAGGTTTTTTAGAGCTCTGTTCATTTTCAAAATGAAAGACTTCCAGACATGGGCTGCTGCCACCCTTAGGGAGTAAAATATTCATCCCAGTGAGAGGATAGAGCAGCTTTGAAAAAAGTCAACCACTGTGGTTAGTAGAGAGGATGCTGAGGTCTTCATCTTGTTTGCACTGGGTGTCTTCTTCAGCTTTCAAAAAATCAAAAATAGAAAAATGATCAGTTTTATATATATAAGAAATTAATAGATGCCTGCCTCCTGAAAACAAATATTACATATAGTTTTTTTCAATTATTCATTTTTCCAAAGAATTATCTAAAATCTACAATGGACTGAGTACTTTTCCTTGCTCAATGCCATGTTAGAATGTACAACTAGAGAGTGACAAAGAAATCATTAAAGAACAGAGGTTTTTTTTAATGCAGGTATGATACTTAGGGCAATACATTTCTCTTCTGAAACATGAAGAAAGAAAAACTGTTTAAAGCCATATGAAAGGTTATTATTGTAGTTGATGTGAAATGTTAATCTGACAAGCTTATTGAGCCTGATTTGTGTATATAACTCTGAAGCAAATCTACACGTTATCTGATGTCCCTTCCCCCAGCAAACTGACAGCTACGGATGTGCCATCTGAAAAAACAAAGCAAAGCAAAACAAAACAAAACAAAAACACCTGGAGTATTAAAATGATTTAACTAGTATGATTTATGCTAATGGTGCAGAAGAGAATTTTTTTGGTTCTCAAAAACATAACAGGCAATTGATGTGCCATATTGCAGTATGGTTTGAGCTATCAACATGTCAAGATTTAGTTTTGCTGTTAACATTTTACGATTTAGAAGGCTATAAGAATATGTGCAGTGTAGCTACAATACAGGTTTCATTCCCTCAGCTATATTTATTGGACTTTCACTTTTCCCTCCTTTAGAGAAGAAATTGGAAAGGGAAAAAGAGTAGGAGAGACAGGCATCTGCTCAATATATTTCATTTTCTTTATTATGTCAAGTAATGAGAAATAAAGAGACAGAAAACTGGATTTTTAATAGCTTGTGCTCAGACCAAAGGTTTATTATCTCTGGTAGATAACTTAACCATGTCAGAGAAAGTACCACTTGATCCCAGACCTGCATAAATTACAAGAGTCCCAAGGTTAAGGAGGTATTGTGAATGCTACTGGATTGGGAGTTCCTAGTGATGTTACCATACATAAAAGCAACACAATGAGTGAGAGGCAATGGAAAACACCCAGAAGTTTCCACATTATACTTCACATTTAATCCTACTAGATTATTATATAAAAAGGATTTCACTTCTAACACCAAGGACAATGTTCACCTTTGCTTGGACATCATTTTCTGTCTCTATGCAGATTACTTACATCCAATATTGGTACTCTTCAGAGCACTATTAGTATCAATTTTCATGTAACTATGAAATCACAAGCTCAATACCCAGACAGACTCAAAGACTGAAGTTAATGGAATATATGAGTGTATGCACACATATTTATTTCATGACCAAATAAAATACTTTAGAGTCAGCATACATTTTTAAATGACATTCCACCATGAGCCAGATGGAGTTATTTTAAAAATGATTTTATTTTACAGCTTTTTGAAAGAAAGGATTTTCCTTTTAAAATGGACTTGACTATTCATTGAAGAGAGAGAATATTATGTTCTTGGCTTGGTTTTCTTTAAAAAAACTCAATAAAAACAGAAGAAAGAAATTCTAGAATGTGTGTTTTATTTCCCATGCAGGCAGAATTGTAGTCATATAGACTTAAGAAAGAATATTTTTCCTCCAAAAAATGTGTGTGTATGTGTATGTGTATAGTGGTACTATTAACTGTATTCTCACAAATGAAAGTAATATCTTTCCTATATGGCGAATAACTAGATTTCTCTTTATTTACATTATTCATTTTAAGTCTTTCCCTCCATTTACATCTATCTATCTATCTATCTATCTATCTATCTATCTATCTATCTAAAATCTCATTGACTGTTTCACTTCCCAAATGCCCACAGCTGTCAAGACTGGTGGATTGGGCTGAATTCAGGAGCAAAACTGAGAACTCAACTCAATCCACGTCTCCCCCATGCGTGGCAGAAACCCAATGACTTGAGCCATTATTCTTACCTCCCAGGGTCTGTATTAGCAAGATACAGTCAAGAGCTGAAGCCACTACACAATATTTTGCTTCTAAATCTTAATGAGAACAAATTAGCTATCAATCAATTAAAAAAAGCACTGATGCCACATTTTGGGCACCAATTAAGAAGATGCCAAAATGATGCAAAATGTCTGAAGAGTGGTTCCTGAGTACAAGAATATAGACAGCTATAAGGCAAACTATCTTCCAGGTACAGAGATTAAATACATAGCCAAACACATCTTATATATTTTGCATTGTCCCCTACAACAGTACATAAAACAGGTCCTGCTAAATTATTTACGAATTATAATCCATTAGAAAACCAATGTGATTTAAGAAAATATGATTCCAATATAAAATAAAATTCTTCGAAATGTTTATAATGAAAGGCCTAGCAATATCCATTTCATAAAATGAATTCTGACAGCATAGCAGTCCATAAAATGAAATTATGTCTGTCTGTATATGTCAGCATTGATGATATCTAATCAATAACTCTATATTGTCAATCTCATGCTGAATATGTGTGGAAGAAATGAATGTTCTATGGTTCATCTGTACAATTTCATATAGAAAAATTTGTTTATTTCAACTAAAATACCCTTTCATAAAGTTGAATTGAGCAATTACACTTTTAGGTTATTTGTATTCTTAATGACTTATAATATTTTTAATATTTCTTGATTCAGGTTGAATAGAGAATTTAAATATTTGTATTTTTATCTCAAATTTTTTTTATTTATTATGTTTACAAAATAAGAAAAGAAGAAATATTTTTATTAAAGATTTAGCCATTATAGTCAATTCAAAATATCAATTCTAGTGGTTTTTGAAATTTGAGATCACAGTTTTTAAAAAATGTATAATATTTTATTAGAACCAAGTATTTTTAATATGTTAACAATAATATAGTTGTTGTTTATTAAGAATTTTACAGACTGTGGTGATGTTTATATGGTTATAATTATGACTCATTCAGTGCCTGCTATGCACCATGTATACGATATGTATTATTATTCTGTAAGTACACTAGATATTGAGATTCTAAGACTAAAAAAATCTTACTCAAATCTTAAAAAATAGAGAGGAAATCATATCATATACCTGTCTATTTCATTTCGTATCCCACAACCACACCCCAGTGGTATGTTTCGTAACTATCATTTTATTAATTGTGATGACAATGATTCTCTGTCAGATAAACACATGTCATAGCTCCTGGTCTTCATGCACTTGTTGACTACTTCCCACTGACCAAAACATGTTACCCATCATTGAAATCCAAGAAAAGAAATCTTTCTCATTAAGAGTATAACATGGAATATCAAGATAATAGCCTCTGACTCTTCTACCATAACATTTTAACTTACTTTGAGAATCTCTTCTTCAGAAACCCATTTTTTGCTTAATTTGAAGATTAATTTGAAGATATTTTTTCCATATATCACAAGGAGGGAACATAAGAATCATAATATTTTAGGCATTCAAGGGTTTCATCATTTGCTAAAAATAATATTTAGCATTGTGCTTATTTGAAGAGTTCAACAGCTACTCTCAAAAAACTCAAGATAAAAAGACACTAATCCTGAATTTCTCTTGAATATTCTCTTTAATCATTCCTTATTTCTGCTTTAATTCTGCCAAATCCATTAACTTTTTTTTTTTTTTTTTTTTTTTTTTTTTTTTTTGCTGCTGAAGCATTGCAAGCAGAGACTACTTCTAGTCTAGTCTTATTTCATTTTCCAACATATAGCCCAAATTAATACCAGACTTCCCATTGGAAATGATCACCACCTGGCTACAAATATTCAGCAACTCTGCACCAGGCTTGCAAAATTCCAAGACCGCTAATGATATATGAAGCTTTCCCTAACCTGGCTCTGGTGTTGCTTATCATCATCTGTCCCATTTCTCTTTGTTCCTTTCCTATTCTGCTCACAGGATAGTTCAAGTCTATTTGTGGTGGTGGAAAGTGAGTAGTCATTTTCCAGAAGGGCAAAGGGATTAGGCATTGCAATCAGAAGCTTCAAGAATAAAAGCAGTGGTTTGAATTAGCACACAATGAATACATAATTAATAGTTGACATTGGTTTGTAAAATATTTAAATTGCTATTGCACTGAGTATCTCCTGGATAAAATTAAGTATCACTTCCCTTCTAACATTAAGTGTGTCATATGGGGTTATATTCCTGTGTTTGTCTACCAAAAACATACTGTTAGGGTTAGATTTTATACTTACATTGCAAAACTAGAGGGAAGCAAAGGGTCTGACTCATAGTAGGCATTTACATGTTTGCTAAACTATTTGAACTTTTGATAAATGGTCAAATTTCTGATCATCGCAATTTTCAAAAGAAAAAGTCTTAATGAAATGTTAAATATCACAAGGTGGTATATCCTGGTATTTCAGCAATAGTGATATGCTGTGAACTTCATTATTCCAGTGGCTACAGAGACGAGTTTTCACTAGACATTAAACAGATTAAAGAGATATTAAATAGATTAAAGCTAATAAGAAGCATCAATTGGCAAGTTACTCTAGAAACTAGACTCATTGACTGGGCAACCACAGAATAGGTGGCTTAAATCCTGTTAAATATCATATTTGTTTTTCTTATTATATATATTATTATGGGGAGCACATTTTAATACCAAATGGGATGATTTTTTCTTCTCTAGAACGTCTCTGCTTTTAGCTTATTTTATTTGGATGAATTTAAACCTGGGTACTAGTCAAATGGAAAAAATAGAGGATGTTAAAAGACAAAACAATATCACTAAAAAAAAAGTGAAAAAGAAAAAAAAACATACAGACAAAGAACAACAAAACTATGAGCACAGTAGTGCCTCCTGGGAAAGTTTAGATAAATGGTGGTCCAGCATAAGCAGGCAGATAATGAAAACCAAGAAACAGGCAGGAATGGGAGCTGGGACACTGCAGGTAGAGGGGACCTTATAATTTTAATGTAATCAAAAGTCACATTGTGAAAGTTTCTAATAATCACGTTTTGCACTTAAAAATGATAACAAAATCAGAAGTCACAGGATTAAAACTGAATGAGGTAGAATAACATATACTTATAGAAAATATACAGAAACTGTATTATTAAGTAAAAAATGTCCATTTGTGGACTAAGATCTAATCATAATTGCTTATGTTAATAATGGCTTAATTTCCTTAGAATCCACACAAATATGTCAAATTATAAACCTTATAGTCTGAAGCACGAAACTCTCCTACCAAGTGTCAAATTACATCTCATAATTATGGATCGCCACTCTTGTTCCTAACCACAGAGAATGATCCATTCAGATATATCTATTTTTTTCGTGTTTTGTGTCATGTTTTTAGCACAGTGACTGGGAAACAAAGTTTTTGTTCAATATTTACTAAATAAATGAAATATAAATATGTATAAAATAAGTCAGTACATACCAACTTGCTCAGCAAAATACTACTAGAATTAATGATAACTTTACTAGGCACTCATTTTCTGTTAGATGTACTTCATTATTGTTAAATTCTAACATTCATACATGTATGTTTTACAGCAACCTATTTTATTAATAAAAATAGCTATCATATTAGGTATATTGTTCATGAATAACAGAAAAAATGCTGTCCATGACTGGAGTTTCTTTTTCTTTGGCAAGAAATCCTTATAAAATATTGAAACCATTTGAAATAAAAATATTGGAGGAGAACAACATTGGCTTATTTTAGAATTTTGAGAAATTTATAGAATATTTACCTTTGAATAGTTAAGTCATATAAAATCAAACCTAGAGTTGAGCTATTTCTATATTCATGAATATTACTTATACAAATGAAGATAGAAACCTTCAAGATCAAAAAGTGAACTTATGCATGATGAAGTGGGAATTATCCCCGGGATGCAAGGATGATTTAACATATACAAATCTGTAAATGTGATACAGCACATTTACAGAATGAAGTACAAGATCTATATAATCACTCAATAGATGCAGAAAAACATTTCACGAAATCCAGCAATTTTTTACAATAAAAAGAAATTTCTGTAGATGAGGCATAGAATTAATGTATCCCAGCACAATAAAGGCTATGTGTAACACGGTGAAAAGCTGAAAACTTTTGGTCCAAATCAGGAACAAGACTCACGATTTCTTTCCAACAAGGGTGTGCAAACTCATAACTTCTTTTCAACATGGTACTGCAAATTCTAGCCAGAACAATCAAGTAAGTGAAAAAAAAAGGTATTGCATTAAGAAATGAAGAAGTGAAGTTATTTATATTTTTCTGAGAATGCAACCTTACACAGAAAATTCTAAAGACTCTACTTAAGTACTGTTAGAATTTATACAAATTCTAAAAGTTTCAGGATACAAAAATCAATATAAAAACCAATAGTGTTTCTTTACAAATTAAGAACTATACAAAAAAAAGTTAATGAAGCAATCATTTTTAATGGTAAAAACAAAAAATGAAATATTTAGGTTTGAATTTAACCATGAACATAAGAGATTTGTCACAAAAACTATAAAACATTGATGAAAAAAAATGAAGAAAACACAAACAATAGAGTGTTATTTTATGTTAATGGATTGAAAAAATAGTGGCCAGCTCCACTTGGCTAATCCTCTGCCTGCAGTGCCAGCACCCCGGGTTCTGTCCCCATTGCTGCTTTTCCAGTACGGCTCTCTGCTGTGGCCCAGAAAGGCTGTGGAGGATGGCCCAAGTGCTTGGGCCCTGCACCCGCATGGGAGACCAGGAGGAAGCACCTGGCTCCTGGCTTTGGATCAGCTCAGCGCGCCAGCCATAGAGGCCATTTGGGGGGTGAACCAACGGAAAGGGAAGGCCTTTTTCTCTGTCTTTCTCTCTCACTGTCTAACTCTGTCTGTCAAAAAAAATAGTTAAAAATCCATAGTAAAGTAATTTGCATATATAATGCAATTTCTATGAAAATCCCAATGCCATTTTTTTCCAAAAATAACAAACACAATTCTAAAATTCATATAAAACTATTACAGACTTCAAATAGCCAAAAGAATCTTCAGCAAAAACAAAACAAAATAGAGCAAAAGAAAACCAGAACTGAAGGCATCATACTTTCTGACTACAGAGCTAGTGTCATCAAAACACCATGGTATTGGCATAAAAACAGATACATCAAACAATGGAACAAGATAGAAAGTCCAGAAAAAAATTCATACAGTTGTTACAACTGATTTTTAATAAAAGATAAGAATAAAAGAGTGGGGAATGGACAATCTCTTCTATTAAAATATTGGGACAGATTGATATCCACATGTAAAAACTAAAATTGAATTCTTATATCACACCATATAAAAAACTTAATCCAAAATGGACTGAAGACCTAAAAATAATACCTAAATCTATAAAACTACTAGAAACAAACAGGGAAAATACTCCATGATATTGGTCTGGAAACAGTTTTTGGAAAATAGTATTGAAAACACAGGAAACAAAAGCAAAAACAAATAAATGGGATTGTCATAAATATATAATCTTCTGCACAGCAAAGAAAACAAGTCCATAGAGTGGGAAAAATATTTGTAAACCATTCATACAATAAAGGGCTAATATCTAAAGTATTTCATGGAATCTATAGTAAGAAAACAAACAACTTGATTAAAAATTAACAGATATTTCGAAAAAGAAGATATAAAAACAAACAACAGTTTTTGAAAAAATGCTCAATTTGAGTAATAATTAAGTAAATGCAAATTAAAACCACAATAAGATATCATCTCAGGTATTAGATTGGCTGTCATCAAAAAAGCTAAGCCTAAGCGTTGGTGAAGATGGAAAGAAATCAAAGTTATGATACTGTTGATAGGAATGCAAATTAGTATAGCCATTAGTGCAGCATGGAGTTTCCTCCAAAAACTAAAAATAGAACTACCATGTGATTCAGCAGTTCCACTTGCATGTGTGTGTGTGTGTGTGTGTATGGAAATTGAAATCAAAATGTTGAAGAAATCTATTTTGGATATGCTATTATGAACACCCCATGTTTATTGCAGCATGATTCACAATAGCCAATCAACCTAAAGTGTTCATCAATAAATCAAAGAAGAAAATGTAGTATAGAATTCAGCCTTTAAAAAGAAGAAAATTCTGTCATTTGTGAAAGCACGGATAAATCTACAGGACGTTATCATAAATAAAATAATCCAGACACGGAATGAAAATATTGCATGACTTCAGCTTTATGTAGACTCTAAAATAAGTTAAACTCAGAGAATAGTGACTTAACTGCTGGGCTGAATGCCTTTCTCAATTAACTTTGTCATTTTAAATTGAATATATACATTAAGAAATCATATTACACCCACTGCATTTATAAAATGATGACATGTCAACTAAAAGTCATGACAAGAGTGGGCATTTAGACTAGCACTTCAGATATCAGTTAAGATTTCTGTGGCCTATGCCACAGTATCTGGATTTGATACCTAGCTCTGTCTCCTGACTCCAACTTCCTACTAATGCATACCCTGAGTAATATTGATAATAGCCCAGATAATTGTGTTCCTGTCATCAATATGGCACCCAGATTGCATTTCTGACCCTTAGCTCCGTATAAGCTCTGCCTTAGCCATTGCAGGTATTTGGGGAGCAGATCAAAGATTTCTCTACTTGTCTCTTTCTGTTTCTCTCTGTTTTCTGCCTCTCAAATAAATAAATAACAATTTTAAATAATAAAAAATATCTTGGCCGGTGCCGCTGCTCAATAGGCTAGTCCTCTGCCTGCGGCACTAGCACACTGAGTTCTAGTCCCGGTAGGGGCGCCTGATTCTGTCCCGGTTGCCCCTCTTCCAGGCCAGCTCTCTGCTGTGGCCTGGGAGTGCAGTGAAGGATGGCCCAAGTGCTTGGGCCCTGCACCGGTATGGGAGACCAGGAGAAGCACCTGGCTCCTGGCTTCAGATCAGAGCGGTGTGCCGGCCGCAGCACTCCATTGGGGGGTGAACCAACGGCAAAGGAAGACCTTTCTCTCTGTCTGTCTCTCACTGTCCACTCTGCCTGTCCAAAAAAATGTATCTTATTATTTAATCAATTGTAAGTGGAATATTGGTTTTTGTCTAATCCTTTTTTGATGCCATTATTTTACATATCTAATTCCACAAAGGTAGTAATATTTGTAATTCGGTTTCTACTCTTGAGGAACAGTGGTTTTTCTATAGAAAGTAACAAGTGCTGGCTAGGATGTGGAGAAAGGGGAACTGTTATACATTGCTGGTGGGAATGTAAATTAGTACAGCCACTGTGGGAGATAGTATGCATTTCTTTAAAAACTAGATATAGACTTGTCATGAATCCAGAAACCTCACTACTATGTATATATCAAAAAACACATGAACACATTGTATCAAAGTGTTACCTGTACCACCCTGTTTACAGTAGCACTGTTCATGGTAGCCAAAATATCGAATAAACAAAGGTGTCCATCATAAGGTGAGTGGATAAAGAGAATGTGATGTATATATAATGATACATTATTCAGCTATAAAAAGAATGAAATTCTGTTATTAGCATCAAAATGTTTAAAATCTTAAAATAAATAACTAAAATGTTTTACTAAAAACATATTGTGAATGATCCTTGTGTAATTTAAGTAAACCAACTAATTTCTCCTTCATCTCTTCTTATCATCAATTCTGTTCCTTTGAAGATTTTTAACTGATTAAAATAGTTTTCTTTTGCTTACTTATTTCAATTTTGCCAATATAATATGATGTATACACATTTCGGTTTTTAAAGTTATCTCTATTTCCTATTTTTTTTTAATGTTTATTTTATTTGGGGAGAGAGAATGGGGGAGAGAAAGAAAGAGAGAGAACACAAAAGACAGAGATTCTCTCATCTCGGTTCACACCCCAGTTCTTGCCATAACTGTGGCTGAGACAGCATAAAACCAAGAGTCCAGAACTTGAACTAGGTCTCCCACTTGGGTTGCCAGGACCCTGCTCCTGGAGCCTCCCCTGCTAATTCCCAGGGTACACAGAAGCAGGGAGTTGAAATCAGGAGCAGAGCTAAGACTTGAACTCAGGCACTCCAGTGGAAAACAGCTATCCAAGCAGTGGCTTAACCCTGTTTGGATATTCAGATTTTATACTGAGTATCTGTTGCTATACTTTCTAATTTCATATTTGGGAATACAATATTCTTTACCCTCAACCCAGTTATTAAACAAAAATTTTCAATCTTTTTCCAGAGAGCTTGTCATGAACACTGCTCTTCTAAGTACTGTATACAAATCAGACACCTCACAGCACAATGAGTTGGGTACTATTATCCCGTGGAAACCAATGAAGTACAGGGACATCAATGAACTGCTGAATATCAACAGCCAGAAAATTGTGGGGTTGGGAATGTTTACTGGAAGCCCCTCTTCTTACCCTCATCTCTTTTTCATCTGTAAAGTTTCTTAAATTCCTACTTTGTAAATGAAGATTTTTATCCATTCTACAAATATTCACCTCCACATTTAACATTTGCCTCACAATGCTCTGAAAGATCATAGCCAGAGTCCTTACTATGTTAGATGCTATTCTAGCAAGAGAAGGAAGATAACATTACTAAGGGACCAAGAGCATTGAGGGGAATGCTAGTAGAGACGAACTGAGCAACTACATTTAGAAGGTCTCTCTAAAGACTAATCGTGTACTCAGATCCCTGGAGAGGGGCAGGAGAAAAAAATCTCTCAGGCAGAGATGAAGTAGTGCTTGGTCTGGAGAGCAAAAAGCAGCTGACATGTTTACAAAGAGAATAAGTCGGGGTGACAGAGAGAGAAGAGACGTGAAAAAAAATGAGGTTGAAGAGTCAGTGAGAGGTCAGCTTGTGCAGATCTTTGTAAGTGATGTGTAGCACACAACAGCAAATGCTACACTCTCTGCCCTCTCGTGTCTCCTACCCATGCACAACGCCTGACACCTATCATTCCTCTCTGCTGAGAGACTTTTCTCTGGAGAGCTGAGAAGGCTGGGAACACCTGAAGATAAGCTTTAGCTAAAAACTGATAAAAGAAAAAATATATATACACATATGTATATTTCATAGATATACATATATATGTATATTCCAATGAATGATGAAAACCTATACACATATATAGTCTACAAAAGGCTAGTGGAAATGGGCATTATGAACAACTATGCATGAATTTCAAATTTTTTGAAAGAGAATAAACTTATCTTTTAATTCTCCTTTCTCCATGAACTTCAAAGTCACCTCATATTACACACACACACACACACACACACCCTCCCTTATTCATGGCAAGAAAATCTGAGGAATGTTCTAAATCATCTTACAGAAGTTTTAGGATCTGTTTCTGGGGAAATCTACTCTAAGGAGGGTTAAATCTAAATAAACTTGGATTTCATTCTAACTTTGTTAGGAAGCAATGGGAGACTTTTAAACAAGGAAGTAGCATGGTTTGAGTTAGGTTTTAATTAAAATGTAACTTCAGCTACTTTTAGGGAATTGAATTGAAAGAAGGAAGTAAGTACTGCTAGAAGAATATCCCAGTAGCACAGGCCAGATATGAGTGTATATTGAACAACTTCTATTGATGTGAAGGAAAAAAAAATAACTAAAATATGTCTTGAGATTTGGACTTAAGGCTTGAAATGAATAAGTGTGAAGAGTGGGGAAGGGAGAGATTCCCTCTACCTCTGTTAGTTCTTGAATGGGATCTTCGGCTGAGTCAAGAAAGCAAATTAATACCATCACAATTAACATGGGAAGGGTCGATTTCCAAATGCCCACAACAATCACCAAAGCCAGGAAATAGCAACTGCATTCGTGCCTCCTAAGTGGTTGGCAGTGATCCCGATACATGAGCCATCATCTGCTGCTCCTAATGTGCAACATTAGCAGGAAACTGGATTGGAAGAGGAGAAAGGATTGGAACTCTAGCACTCTGCTTTGGGTCCAGGCAAACCAAGTAATGTTTTAACCTGTTTTGCCACAATGCTTATCAGTATTTTCTTTTTTCGATAGTAGCCATCCTAATGGGTATGAGGTGGTATCTCACTGTAGTTTTATTTGCTTTGTTAATGGTTAGTGATTTTGAGTGCTGTTTTGTATATATTCTTGAAATAATCAATATACTAACTTGGCATATGTTCCCTTCATTTCTTCAGAGAGGGAAAAATAGAAATAAAATAGAAATCTAAGATAATGTTTATGTTTTAGCCTATTGGATGCTTGTGACATTGAAGCATAATGAGGAAAACTGGGAGAGGAACAGATTTGGGGGTATAATCAATAGTTTTTGTTCTTTTTTTTATTTTTTGCTATGTTAACATTAGAGATTTCAGGACACATGTGGGGCTCAAAGAAGTTGCTACAAGAGAAGCAGATTTGAGTGTTCCTGTGCAACAGCAGGTATTCAAAACCAGGGGTCTGAATGAGATCACTTAGGGACGTCACATGGGAAGATGGAGGATAACCAGGGTGGAATGCTGCATCTTCACAGGACAACATGCCTTCAAAGGAGCCTGGGAGGAAGGACTCCTGTGATAAAAGCAAAACCAAGAAGGTGCCAAGGTTGAAAACTACCTTTCAGCAAGCAGGGGATGTTTAAGTCCTTTGAGTAGACACTGGTATGTACTAGCTATATAATTAGTTGTCTTTTCAAGTTCAGTTGCAACTCAGTTTTTCTTAATGGTTGTATCATTTTACATTCCCATCAACAGTACACAACACTCCAACTTCTTCACATCCTCACCAACCAACTTTAATTTTTAATTTCCTCCCTCCCTCCCTTCCTCTCTCCTTCCCTCCCTCCCTCCCTCCCTCCCTCCCTCCCATCCTTCCTTCCTTCCTTCCTTCCTTCCTTCCTTCCTTCCTTCCTTCCTTCCTTCCTTCCTTCCTTCCTCTTTCCCTTCCATCTCATCATCAGATTTTGTAAAGACATAATATCAATTCACTCTATATTCACAGGCTTAATTTGCCACTAATCATAATATTCAACAAGTAAAATGTAGGAAGACCACAGTTCCACAGACAGATATAAGGGCTAAAAATGATGATCATATGCCAAAATATCCATTTAATTCATATTCAGTTTTAGAAAGCTTTTATTTAATAAATATAAATTTCATAGGTACAGCTTTTGGATTATAGTGGTTCTTCCCCCAACACCTGCCCTCTCGCCCCCAAGCCATCTATCTTCTACTCCCTCTCCCATCCCATTCTTTATTGAGATTCATTTTAATTATCTTTATATATAGATCAACTCTATACTAAGTAAAGATTTCAACAGTTTTTGCACCCACAGGGGCATCCAAAGTATAAAGCACTTTATGAAGAATAGTTTTACCATTAATTCTCATACTACAACTCCTAAGGACAGAGATCCTACATGGGGAGCAAGTGCACAGTGACTCCTGTTGTTGATTTAACAATTGACACTCTTATTAATGATGTCAGTGATCACCCGATGCTCTTGACATGAGCTGCCAAGGCTATGGAAGCCTCTTGAGTCCACAAAACTTTGACATTATATAGACATGGCCATAATCAAAGTGGAAGTTCTCTCCTCCCTTTGGAGAAAGGTACCTCTTTCTTTGATGGCCCCTTCTTTCCACCAGGATCTCACTCACAGAGATTTTTCATGTACATCATTTTTTGCCACAGTGTCTTGGCTTTCCATGCCTGTGAAACTCTCATGGGATTTTTGACCAGATCTGAATGCCTTAAGGGCTGATTCTGAGGCCAGAGTGCTGTTTAGGGCATTTGGCATTCTATGAGTCTGCTGTGTACCCTGCTTCCCATGTTGGATCACTCTCTCCTTTTTAATTATATGTATTATTATTAGAAGACACTTGGTCTTATGTATGTGATCTGTTTGACACTTATTCGTATCTTTATGATAAGTTATGAAGTTAAATTAATCACTTTTACTAGTAAGATGGCATTGGTACCTGACAACTTAATGGGATTTGGAGTACCAGTGGAAATTTTTAGCTTTATCCCAAGGGGTAAGTCCGAGGGAATGTTTGCTGAACTGTACAACTTCCTCCCTTTTTTATTCCCACTCTTATTTTTAGCAGAGATAAATTTTCAATTGGATTTAAATACCTAAGAGTAATTCTATGTTAAGTAAAGAGTTCAATCATTGGTATTAAGCAGAAAAAGAAAATACTAAAAAGAATAAAATAGTAAGCTGTTCCTCAACAGTCAGGACAAGGGCTGATCAAGTCATTGCTTCTCATGGTGTCGGTTTCACTTCTACAGCTTTCTTTCAGGTGCTCAGTTGTCACAGATCAGAGAGAACATATGATATCTGTCCCTTTGGGAATGGCTTATTTCATTTTTGTATTCTATATTAACTGCCACATATTATAGGAGATTTATGATAATTGTCTTTTTGAGACTGGCATATTTTATTAAGTGTAATGCTTTCCAGTTGCATCTATTTTGTTGCAGAAGACAGGATTTCATTCTTTTTTATGGCTGAGAGGTATTCCATAGTGTCTATGTACATTTTCTTTATGCAGTCATCAGCTGATGGACATCTGGATTGATTCCATATCTTAGCTATTATGAATTGAGATGCAAAAATATGAGGGTACAGATAACTCTTTCATATGATGGTTTGATTTCTTTTGAAGAAATTCCCAGGAGTGGGATGGCTGGGTCATACAGTAGATCTACTTTTGGAATTCTGAGGAATCACCATATAGTCTTCCATAATGGTTGTAATAGTTTGCATTTCCACCAACAGCAGAATAGGATACCCCTTTCTCTACATCTTTGCCAGAATTTATTGCATACAAAGGTTATTGATATTTGTGTGTTAATTTTATATCCTGCAACTTTACCCATTTTTATGATGTTCAATTTGTCATTTTTTGTTAGTTGACTTTATTTTCTTATCCAAGAATTTATTGACAAAGTCAGTGTCATAAGCTTTTGTCCTTTCTTCTAAGAGTTTCACAGCTTTAATTTTTACATTTAGGTCTATTTTGAGTTAATTTGTTGTACATAATATTAAATAAGAGTTTAATTTCATTTTTTTTTGCATGTGGATATCCTGTTTCTCAGCATAATTTTGGTAAAGTTTTTTCTTTCTCCTTTGAAAGCTCTTGCACACTTGTCAGAAATGTTTTGGCCAATATGTGAGGCTATGGTTCTGGGTCTTTTCATCTATTCTAATGTTCAGTATGTCCTTTATGCCAATTACTGTAGCTATGTAAAAATTAAGAATTGGAATGTATAATCCTCCAGATTTTCTCTTTCCTTCCCAAAAATATTGTGTCTAAGATTCCTTAAATTCCATATAAATTATTAAATGGGGATTTTTACTTATGAAAATAACATTAAATTTTAAAGAGATTGCAATGAATTTGTAAATTGCATTAGATATTGTGAAAAATTCACATTATTGAGTCTTCCAGAACATTAACATGAAATGTGTATCCTTTTATATATGTCTTCTTTAACTTTTTTCTTTTTTTAAGATTTGAAAACATTGTCCTTTTTTATATTTTTAAATATTTATTTATTTATTTTAAAGGCAGAGTTTCAGAGAGGCAGAGGCAGAGAGATAGAGAGGTCTTCCATCTGCTAGTTCACTCCCTAAATGGGTGCAACTGCCAGATCTGTGCAGATCCAAAGCCAGGAGCCAGGAGCCAGGAGCTTCTTCCAGGTCTCCTACGTGAGTATAGGGGCAAGGACTTGGACTATCATTGACTGCTTTCCCATGCCATAGCAGAGAGCTGGATTGGAAGAGGAACAGATGGGACTCCAATTGACACCTATATGGATGCCAGCACTGTGGCGGCTTTACCTGCAATTATTACAGCACTGGCCCCTGCAATCATTTTCATTTCAAATATGAAGTAATGAATTTTCGTATATCCAGGCCTTGCTTCTCAGAAAAGAGGATCGTGACTCCTTGAAAAATCAAAAACAAGCATGTCCATTATTCATCAAAAAAGAATAAAGAAGAATCACTTCTTACTGATCCATAAGCTGTTCCTAAATATTCCTTTTATTCTACTATATTTAACAATTGTTCTTGAAATTTCAATTTAATGCCCTAATTCTTCCCAGCAACACTGTTTTAAAAATACCTCTGGACAAGTCATTACCTGAACTTTGGTTGTACACGATGTGTAAAATTGTGCTTCTCGTGAACATGTGGCCTTGGGATAGTGTTCTGGATGATTCAGGAATTAGATGCAATGTGAAAAAATATGACTTAATTAGAGGGAATACAAAAGTAACATTTTTAAACTCAGTATATTCTAAAGGACCATTCAATATTTTTTCTTCTGAATGAAATTCGATATTCATCTGTTTTTCCATTTTCCATACAAGCTTTCCATAAGCTCTTACTGTGTGGAATGTTGCAATAATCATGTACTGCTTTTTGAGTTTCTACTACGCACTCCATAGCCAAAGCTGCGGCTCTGGAATACTGTTCTTCCTTTTTGGTAAAAGCTTTAAATTATTTTGTTGAAAGTAAAGAGATGTAGTAGTTAAATTAGAATAAAGTCAATAGTACTGGGATGTACACTACCATTTTGATTACACTATGAAATCCCCATGTTGGTTCCATTGGCTGTGTTAATGTAGGCAGACTACTGTTGAGGAGAACAGAAGCAGTTAATACATATACTGTTTCCCAGAGATAAGCAGGAGGATGAGATGCCAAGGTATTCACTGTCACATTTTGTCCAGCCACTTCCAGTATGTAAGAAAGAGAACTACTAATTTGATTCTTCAAGTTCAATTAGGTACACTTGCTTGTCTTCAAATGTGCTTCTAGAGGTTCAAGTTCAGAATTGGGTTTCCCCGTTGGTTGACTATCTGGTAAGGTCAGAGGATGACAATGGTGGAGTATGTGTGGAGGCAGGATCACATGGCAAGCCAGGAACAGAGCAATTTTGACAATTTTGTTGTTTTCATTTTATACGTTTTTTTATCTTCTTGGTTAAGTTAATTCTCAAGTATTTTATTCTTTTGGATGTCATTGTAAATAAAATAGTTTTCACAATTTCCTGTTCATATTGTTCATTGTTGGTATATAAAATGGCAAATGATTTTATGTTTTATTTCTCTATTCTTTATAATTTTTTTATTTCATTTCCTGCATTATTGGCTTCTTTCATCTTTAGTTGATTTTTTTTTTGTAGTGAGATGTGTGAAATTCCTTTCTTATTTCCTTTTGTGCATGTTCTATAGACACATTCATTGTGGTTATCATGGGAATTACATTTAACACCCTAGAGTTATAATATTCTGAATTTATACCAGCTTAACTTAAGTGGCATGCAAAATCTCTGCTACTTTATAGCCTCATCCCCATCTTCTTGGTTGTTTATGTCACATGATTACATCTTTACATATTATGTGCCCAAAACATTAACTGCATTTAGCCCCTTAAATTATGCAGAAACCATAATGTGGAGGCGCAAAGTAAAATGACAGTAATACTGACATCTATAATTGCCCATGTATTAACATTTATTGATATCTTTAATGTATATTTTTATAGTATCAGGTTATTTTCTAGCTTCTGTTCATTTCACCCTGTAGGTCTTTCCATCATTTCCTGTTTGTAAGATCAAGTATGAGCTAATCTCATGAGCGTTTGTTTGTCTAGTATTGTCTTAATTTCTCCCTCATTTTTGAAGGAGAGTTTTGTTGATTAAAGAATTCTTGGGGACCAACGCTGTGGCATAGCAGGTAAAGCTTCAGCTGCAGTGCCAGCATCCCATGTGGGCGCTAGTTCGAGTTCCGGCTGCTCCACTTCCGATCCAGCTCTCTGCTATGGCCTGGGAAAGTGGTACAAAATGGCCCAACTCCTTAGGTCCCTGTAACCCATGTGAGAAACCCAGAAGAAACTCCTGGCTCCTGGTTCCGGATTGGGCAGCTCCAGCCATTGCGGCCAATTGGGGAATGAACCAGCGAATGGAAGACCTCTCTCTCTCTTTGTAACTCTAACTTTCAAATAAATAAATAAATAAAGCATTCTTGTTTGACAGTGTTTATTTTTATATGTCTATTTGACAGGTAGGTAGGGAAGAGATAGAGTGAGAAAGAGAGTCCATCTACTGCTCCTCTCTCCCAGTGTCTACAGTGTCCAGGAATGGACCATGCCTGAAGCCAGGATCTAGGAACACTTTCCAGGTCTCTTATATTTCTTTGGAGTTTATTGAACTTCTTGACTGTTTATGTTCATGTCTATTGAAATTCACTGATTCTGGTGCCCACTCAAATTTGCCTTTCAATCTCTAGTTACTTTTGTTATTTTAGCTATTAAGATTTTCAACTCAGTAATTTATTCACATTTCTTTTTATATATTCTATCTCTTTTTTGATATTTCCATGTTTTGATACAGTATTTTCTTAACCTTTCTTCACCTTCCGCTTTGCACCTCTCTGGCAGAATCAGCAATGAGCAAACAGTTCCTGATGTTTAAAGGATGGGGTCCTTTTTGCTCTTCTTTATTCCTACAAACTGTTCCAGGAAAAAAATATGCAGCTGTCTTCCATGTGACTGAGGGGTGGGGAATTATTGATGTGACTTTGTGAAATACTGGGTTTTTTTGGAAAGTTTTTTATTTAATGAATACAAATTTTCAGGTGTACAGCTTTTAGGGATATAGTGTTTCTTCCCCCCCATACCTGCCCTCCCACCTGCAATCCCATCCCACCTCCCACTCCCTCTCTCATTCCATTTTCCATTAAGTTTCATTTTCAATTGACTTTATATATGGAAGACCAACTCTTTACTAAGGAGATATTTGAACTAATTGCACCCACACAGACACACAAAGTATAAAGTACAGTTTGAAGACAATTTTTACCATTAATTCTCATAGTACAACTCATTAAGGACAGAGGTCCAGCATGGGGAATAAGTACACAATGACTCCTGTTGTTGATTTAACAGTTGACACTCTTATTTTTGACATCAGTGATAACCAGAGGCTCTTGACATGAGTCGCCAAGGCTATGGAAGCCTTATGTGTTCACAAACTACGTCAGTTTTTAGACAGCACCATATGCAAAGTGGAAGTTATCTCCTCTCTTCAGAAGAAAGTACATCCTTCTTTGATGGCTCCTTCTTTCCACTGGGGTCTCACTCACAGAAATCTTTCATGTAGAACTATTTTTGCCACTATGTCTTGGCTTTCCATGCCTGAAATGCTCTTATGGTGTTTTCAGTAAGGCCTTAAAAGCTGATTCTGAGGTCAGAGTGCTGTTTAGGATGTTTGTCATTCTATGAGTCTGCTGTGTGGACTGCTTCCCATGTTGCAACTTTCTCTCCTTTGTAATTTTATCTATTGTTATTACCAGGCACTTGGTCTTATTTATGTGATCCCTTTGACTGATGGTCCTATGTATATGATGAATTCCATACTTAAATGATCACTTTATCACATAAAATGGGATTAGTATCACCCAGGTAAATGGGATTTGGAGACCCGTGGCAGATTTTTAGCTTCACCCTTAGGGATAGGTCTGTGGGAATGTGTACTGATCTGTACAGCTCCTCCCTTTCTCATTCCCACTCTTATTATATTAACTGGGATCTATTTTCAATTGACTTTATACATCTATAATTAATTCTATGTTAAGTAAGGAATTCAGCCAGTGGTATTAAGAAAAAAAAAAGAATAAAAAATAGATAAAATGAAATAATAAAGTGTTCCTCAACAGTCAAGACAATGGCTGTTGAAGCAAAATGCTGGATTTGACAAGAATTAACCCCAAATTATTATTCTCAAGTCTTTCTATGGAAGTTGCAAGTCTTTCTAGACTCCAGATTCCAAAATTGTTACATTAGACATATTCAATTTTCTAGATGGGGGGATAAACTAGTGCTTCCTAATCTTAATTCTTCCTGAGGTTGATTTTTAAAACTAAAGAAATGACAAACAACTCCTGATTATACAATGATTGTATATTATTATTATTTTACAGTCAAATTCTCCTCAAATCTCTATCATCTATCAACCTAGGCATTTGGTTTCACTGGATTTAAGGTAGCATTTCCTTTTTTTCTTACTCAACTTAGCTTCAACATTTACTCAATTTTTCCCAGTTTCCCTGTCTGATTATGTTTCTTCCTGTCTCCACGATTCTCAACCTATGCTGTTTTATGAGATCACTGCATTATTGTTCGGCCTTACCACTGAGAGCCTAGAACCTCCTCACTATTTTGGTTAAGTTCTGTGTCTTGTAGAAGTACTTCTGTGGACAACCATAACCAAGTAGCCTACAAGGCGGGCAATTCAGGGGAAACATAGTTGCAGCTTAGCTAAACTAAAACCCTACAACATGACAATAACTGGTAGTAATGAAAGTTTGTAAAATCATACAACATATGTATTCTGCCCTGTTTATGCAGTTCCTATACTGAGCAATAGCTTGGTAATTAAAATCTCACCATCAAAGTTGTCATTATTAGAACCCTGTTGGTGCTCTCAGGTGTTAAGTCAAGCATGAGACTTTACCACAGAGTGTCCTGTGAATTCCTGCATCTTATCAGCTGCTCATGATTCTTTTGATGGCATTATGATAAAAATAAACATTGCTATGTGGGGGCAAACTGTTGAAATCTTTGCTTAATATATACTAAACTGATCTTCTGTATATAAAGAGAATTGAAAATGAATCTTGATGTGAATGGAAGGGGAGAGGGAGCGGGAAAGGGGAGGGTTGTGGGTAGAAGGGAAGGTGGGGGAGGGGAGCCATTATAATCCATAAGCTGTACTTTGGAAATTTATATTCATTAAATAAAAGTTAAAAAAATAAACATTTTATATCTAGAAATGAAGAATACAGTTGTATCTATACACACTAATAAGTCCTCCCTCCTTCTCCCCAGTCGTTCTTTACTGCATTTGTGTGCACATACATACACACACACACAGCACATACCCTGCAGTGACACCATAAATTACCCCAATATTAAAAAGAAAAACTGTTCTTAGTGAGTGTATTTAAGAAAAGCTCTGTGAATGTGCACAGAAATGACACATGTGCAAATAAAATGAAAGGAATTTGGTTTTGATCTAATGACTTCATCGATTTTTCCTAAGCAGAATTGTAATTACCTGCACAGGAGCTTAAAGTAATGTAGGCAGCAAGTTTCAGGAGTTATCTTATTAAATGAATATGTTATTTGTATTCTATATGGAAATTAGTTTGTGTGTTTTGACTTTATGTATGAGGCTTAGACCCCCTGGGTATCCCAGGAGGGACTGGGCACAGCTGATTTCTTCATTGGCTAGGCAGAAGCCTGACAGCCACAGATGTGAGCTGCTCCAGCTTTAGGTGTGAAAGCTGCTTTGTGAAGCCAGGATTCAGGCAATTAAGCCAGTTCCCCTCCTGGTAAGCTGGTAGTGAGCCAGGGCACTGTCAGTGCTGCCCACATTGCTCCAGGCAGAGGGCTTGGTGAGATGGAACACCTGAAGCCACTTGCTGGAAGAGAACAAAGACTGAAATAAAATGTTAAGTGTCTCCATTGTACAATCCTTTAGCCTTTTGCTGACAGATTAAATTCAAATAAACTATAATCCACCCAAGACAATATCATTGCCAATCCCATATAGATCCTTAGTGTTCTTAAGCATAGTCATTACTAATTGCCTATGGTTTGTTATATATTAATCATGTGCTTTATCTTAATTTTTACAAAAACAGCAAAGTGAAGTCTATTATCACTATTGCTATTTAGAGATTAGAAAACAAGCTGTGAGCAGATCAGTACCTTATTGCAGATTATACAACTCAGAAGTGGCCAAGCTAGGACTGAAGCCCAAATTTTCCTACTTTGACATTAGAATTGACTTTAAATATTTTGGCAATAGACAGGACACAAAGCCAGTTTTACTGTTCTCTCCAGTACAGTCTTGGATTATTGCCATGGTTTTATATATTGCTTATAGAACTAGTTCTATTTTGTCATGGTTTATCCATTAGTTTGAGAACACCCAATAATTGTGAACCTCATACTTTTTCATGTTTTCTAAGTAAAAGTTAAAATTGTGACTAGTCCCCAAAATCAAAGGGCAGTTTGCGTTTCATAGGAATAGAGGATACAAAGAATAAATCTTAAGAGGTCACACTGTCAGGAATGTTGCTAGGTGCATGCACATTTTGTCAGTAAATTATTCCCCCAATGAGATAGAGGTAGTATGTTATTCCCTTCCAAAAGGGAATACAAAATTCAAAGTTAAAGAACTTCCATTGAGAACAAGAATACTATGATCCAACTGGAATGTGAACCCCATCCTATGTGATCCTCAAGATGAAGAGAGAAAACCAAAATATACACTAGTATTAAATTTATATTCTTCATCATGTACTCCACTCAATATTTTTCTCTATTTCATAAGAAAAATACATATTTTGGAAGGATATCAAAATTATTTAAATGACATTTAGAATATTGTGTGAGGTTTAAATACTTCCTAAAGCTAACTCCTTTCTCTCTCTTTATAAAAATTTTTCAGGCCGGCGCCGCGGCTCAATAGACTAATCCTCCGCCTGTGGCGCCGGCACTCCGGGGTTCTAGTCCCGGTCGGGGCGCCGGATTCTGTCCCGGTTGCCCCTCTTCCAGTCCAGCTCTCTGCTGTGGCCTGGGAGTGCAGTGGAGGATGGTCCAAGTGCTTGGGCCCTGCACCTGCATGAGAGACCAGGAAAAGCACCTGGCTCCTGCCTTCGGATCAGCGTGGTGTGCTGGCCGCAGTGCACCGGCTGCAGCGGCCATTGGGGGGTGAACCAACGGAAAAGGAAGACTTTTCTCTCTGTCTCTCTCTCTCACTGTCCACCCTCCCTGTCAAAAAAAAAATTTTTTAATTAGCTACAATGTAGTAACTATTAAACTCATTTCTTTCTTTTTTTAAAATTGTGCATATAAGAGACATTATGCAAGAGTTTTCTTCCTGTGTCTGGCTTATTTGCTCAGTAGCCTAGTGATGTCTTCCAGGTTTATCCATGTAGTGGTAAATAGCAGGATCTCCTTTTTTTGAAGCCAAATAAGATTCCACTGACTGTAGAATCTTTTTTATCCATTCATCTTCCAAAGGGCACTTGCACTGCTTCCTTATCTTTGCTTGTTATTCATTTTGTTGCAAAGAACATAAGTGCAGATGTCTTCATAATGTGGTGATCATTTCCTTTGAGCATATTCAAAGAAGGATTGAGGGGTCATATGCTGTGTGTGTCTAAATATACATAAATATATGCATATGTTTAATAAAATAAAATAATATAATGATAAAATATTTTTTTAGATTAGTGGGGCTGCAAGGCTCCCAGCTGTGATTCAGTCTCCAAAAGCCCTCAGTGACCAGGGTAGGGCTGAGGCTAAAACTGTAACAGGGAACTCAATAATACAGGTTTCCTAGGTATATTGCAGGAATCCAATTACTTGAGGCACCATCTCTGCTTCACAGGATCTGCATTGGAAGGAAGCTGGAATCTGGAGCCATTACCAGGAATCAAACCTAGACACTGCAATACTGGTGTATCTTAGCTTCTAGGCTATATACATGCCCCTGGTAGTTCCATTTTTAATTTCTTTAGCAATCTCCATGCATTTTCCATGATGGCTGCAGCAATCTACAATCCCACCAGTAGTGGAAAGGATTCCCTTCTTTCCTCACCTTTGCCAACATTTGTCATCACTCCACTTTTTATTGAATCATATTGCAAATGAGAAAAAGGATACAAGTTAACATGAGTTGCTTAATATCCCAAAGGGCAGAAAAGAATTCTGACTTTAATGGCTGTGGTTGTTCCACAAACAGATGCCTCAGATTTCTGAGGGTACAGAAGGATTTTTAACACATAGGAAGTAACTTTTCTAGACAATAGATTAAAAGCACTTCGTTGAGCCTAGAAGGTTGCAGAGTCCTTCAACACTGGCTACTAAAGAAAGATAGAGTTCTGTGAATTCTCTTCTGGCTAAGCTTCAAATAACACTTCACTTTGAGTTTTCATCCATTTTTTGCCAATATTCTTGTAAACATAAGCTTGCATGAAATACTCATCAGAAGATAAATTATTTGTTGCAAACAGGAAATGTAGCTAGATAAAGTTTATTGTGAATTGCTTGCTGGTCTCCTCTAAATGGAAGGAAAAAAAAAACTCATAGAGAATCAAATTAAATATACACATCAGTACAAACAGAAATAAATGAAAAAATTACAGGTTTGCTTATAAATATGCTTAATACAAAACATTTTTACAGTTACTAGAATCAGTGCTTCATACCTTGGATTATCACAGTTAATGTCTAACAATTTGCCACTTCAGTTGTTCTATGAGGACTAAAAGATGGATAAATAATGTTAATTAAAACCCTAACTCTGTTGATGATAACAAAGTCTAATTAATGGAAAAAATATTCAATTCTACCTTATGGTAACACCATTGTGTTAATTTTAATTGTCTCTAAAGAGGAATTATGTGCCTTTGAATATGCAAATATGCATCACTCCAGGAGGTGGTATTTAATTCTCTGTTGGACATGCCTCCAAGCCCTACTCCAAGCCCTGATAGAGGACTAGTTGTTTTGACCGCTCATTACCAAAGAACAGGGTAGGGGAAAAGGAAAATGAGAAACTATGCTGTGGAGGAATTTACCAAATACCATCCAGATCAAAGGGTGAGTCAACTGCGTGAGTCAGCGAGATACCACCAGAGCGCCCTGTGCTCCCATTTGAGAAGAGTGCTTCACTTCCAAAGTTCATAATCCTGCTTGAGCCCAAGAAAAATGTCAGACAGACCCAGACTTCAGGGCATTGCAGAGGGCAACTGTGGGCCCCGGCTGTGGTTGGCAAGGTCTTGAAAACAAAGGCAAGGCTAAAACTGTCTGTTGTTTCCATGAAAATTTTCATCTTCATTCAAAGTACATGTATCTTGTCAAATAGTTTATATCATTTATTACTTCTATATGTATCAAATCACTTATTGCATTGAATTGAGAAAGAAATAGAGAGAAAGAGGAAGGGGAGAAAGAGCACACTCCAGCTGTTGACTCATTTCCGAAATGCCTGCAGTAGCTGGGGCTGGGCAGGGCCGGAGCCAAGAACTGGAAACTTGATACAGTTCTCCTATGTGAGTGGCAATGACCCAACTACTTCAGCCTTCACTGCTACCTCCCAGGGGCTAACATAGCAGAAAGCTGGAATCAGGAGCAGAACCAGGACTCAAATTTAGGCACTCTGGCATGGGATATGGGCTATCCAAATGAAGTCTTAACCACCATCCAAATTCCTTCTCTTTAATTGCATTTAAATAGTAAACTATTTTTACAGCTTTATTTTGCACAGTGTACAATATTTTAAATTATTCTACATTTATATGTGAAGCTTTGTAGTTTGTTTACTTCATTGATTCTAGTATTTCAGAACAACAATATGTTTTGTTTTTTTTTCCACTTTTTTTTTATTTGACAGGTAGAGTTAGAGATAGTGAGAGAGAGAGAGAGAGAGAGACAGAGAGAAAGGTCTTCCTTCTAGTGGTTCACTCCCCAAATGGCTGCCATGGCCGGAGCTGTGGCAATCCGAAGCCAGGAGCTTCCCCCTGGCCTCCCATGCGGGTGCAGGACCGAAGGACTTGGGCCATCCTCCACTGCCCTCCTGGGCCACAGCAGAGAGATGGACTGGAAGAGGAACAACCAGGACTAGTACCCAGCACCCCAACCGGGACTAGAAGTTGGGGTGCCAGCGCTGCAGGAGGATGATTAGCCAAGTGAGCCACGGCGCCAGCCATCAAGCCTTTTTGAGATATATTTGTCAATAGGTTTATAGTTGTATGTGCAAAAAATTATTTATGATATAATTATTCTTGTGTGTATATATTTCACTACTATGTTTCTTCATTTTCTAATCATATAACACAGAAATGGTCTTTTGCAAAGATACCTTTAGAAAAGACTAAGTTGCCTTTGATCTGAATCTCTAGAAACAAAATCTGAAATAGCTTCTCTCATTTTTTAAAGATTTATTTTATTTTGATTTGAAAGACAGAGTTATAGTAAGAGGCAGAGGCGGCAGGGGAGGGTCTTCCAGCTACTGGTTCAATCCACAAATGGCAGCAACATCTGGAGCTAAGCTAATCTGAAGCCAAGAGCCAGGAGCTTCTTCCACGTGTCCCATATGGTTGCAGGGACCATCCTCCACTGCTTTCCCAGGAGCTTTAGCAGGGAGCTGGATCAGAAGAGAAGTAGCAGGGACTCGAACTGGCACCTACAGGGTAGCGGGGGCTTTAACCCACTGTGCCACAGCATTGTCCCCAACACTCCTCTCAATTTAACTTTCAGCATAATTTCAAATTTGAAGAAGGTATATCAGTTATAAATTAGTTCAATCCAATGTAGCTATGTATATTTATAAATGTGACTTTAAAATATTGGCAGGATCTGACCAAAGGATTTTGGAGTTCTTATGTGGCCCATGGGCCAGATGTTCTCACTCCAGTTTTACATGAAGGTAGAGAAATCTGGAGTCCAAATATTTGGTATTAATCGAAGTCTGGTTTTAATTTTCCCATTCGGTAAGCCAAGTTGCCTAATAGGATTTGTTAAACAATCTACTTTCTTTATTGAAATAACAAAGAAGCAATATTTTTAAAAGACTTTTATTTATTTTATTTGAGAGGTAGAGTTACAGACAGTGAGAGGAAGAGACAAAGAGAGAGGTCTTCTGTCCACTGGTTCACTCCCCAAATGGTCACAATGGCAGGAGCTGCACCAATCCGAAGCCAGGACCCAGGAGCTTCTTCCAAGTCTCCCTGGTACAGGTGTCTAAGGACTTGAGCCATCATCTACTGCTTTCCCAGGCCATAGCAGAGAACTGGATTGGAAGAGGAGCAGCTGGGACTAGAACCAGCACCCAAATGGGATGCTGGCACCGCACGCAGAGGATTAACCTACTGCACCACTGCGCCAGCCATAACAATCAATATTTTAAAGGGGGAGAGATTAGAAGTTTAATGGAAATTCCCAATTGTGGCGTATGGTTATCATATTAGAACTGTTCCTATGGAATACATGAAATCTGTTTTTTTTATATTAATAAATGTTTTAACAGTGCTCACTTGTAAGTTTTCTATATCGTAATAATAAACTCATTGTTAGCTAAGTAGAAACCTAAAGGAAACTTCAAAATCATAAAAATGTTCATAATCACACACTATGGTTTAGGATAAAATATCTAAGAGAATATCACACTTGATATTCAAAAAGTACTATCTTAAATAGTGTGGATGATACCTTGTGCTGTTAGGTGACTTCATAGATGGTTTGCTTTCTGTGATGATGGTGTCTTCATACATAACAATTCAAAAATATATTTCTGTTGAAATGTAAACATCACATAATATACATATGAATTGCTAGATTGTTTTGCACAGGATGTATAAACTAATGCACATAAATTAAATATCACAATATATAAGTAGAATATATAAACTTGCCACAAATTATTCCTTATTAATTACCACATTGGAATAATAGTGAATATGATAGATTCACATATTTGGGACATATCATTGATTTATTTTGGTATTGTATGCTTTTACATTCTACTTAAATTGAGAAATCTAATAAATAAAGACATCAAATGAAACTTAAATTTAACACTTCTTAGACACTAAAAATGGAGATGTTTTCATAATGATTACTTGCAGTCCAATATAAGGATGCAAGTTATTTAAATTTTTAATGTGCAAATGTATTGTTGCTGAATAGTAATTTTTGTAACATTTATATGAATAATGCCATGTTCCACTAATACCAATATTAAGTTCAAGGGCTACATATATGTTTTCAATAAATAGACCATTATTTTGATTCACAATAGTTTTATTATACGGAGATAGGGCCTGCATTGAAGGATTGGCCGCTGATATACGTGCATGTGTGTATGAAGAAGTTTTAAGTAACATAAAATTAAAATGTCTTATGTATTATACATTGATGTCTAAATGTCCTGTAATTTTTTGCAGTCATTTTTTATAGTCAGGATTATGACTCCTTTTTATTCCCCTCACTGTCCTCCCCTCCCTTTCTTCCATCCTCCCATTCTTTTTGCCTTTCCTTCCCTTTTTTTCTTTTCAACTTTCATGCTCTCATTTTCAGTAGTATTTCTACGACCTTATTTCCAATGGTTCAGTTGTTAAATCTGTCTCATTTTATTCTTTGCAGCAGCAATATCAGGTCAGTGTAAATAAAATGTTACAGTTGACAGTGTTTAATATTATTTGTCCCTATCACTCTTAACACTCCATGTTATCAACACGTTTAAATCTGCACTGTCAGTTCTAAAGAGCTTGCTGACATACCAAGGAAAACTGACACACAATTCTCCCGTCTTTTCCATATGTTTTTTTATAGTCCTTGTTAGAAAATCTTCCTTCTTCCTCAAGATATTTATCTGGAAAGGAGAGAGAGAGAGAGAGAGAGAGAGAGAGAGAGAGAGAGAAATCTTGCTTCTTATTTTCCACTTGAGGTTTTAATCCTCTGTTTTGAGTCTCACAATTGGTTACTGTGGAAGTGATTAAGATGTCATAAACATAGGATTATTGTAATTCAGGGAAGAGAATAAACCAGAGATGATTTTCTAAAGAACAAAGACGTCATTTCCATGGAAATACACCAACTATTTCAAAGTGAAGAAAGCGAATGAAAGACATAAATATGAGGTCTAATAGTTCTGATTATAAAAGAAATAGCTAAAGATCAAAATTTCATATGAGAAATTAATAGCTCTGCAAATTTTTGCATATACATTTTAAGCTTTTTAGAATGTTGTCATTCTTTGAATGGATGTGTGTGGATCTGCAAGCTTAAAGCATGTGTGCATCAGAATACCTTCTCAAGTACAGAAACCCAATTGACCGAGAGGTGTGACCTTGAATAAAGAAGACTAATTTGTCATTTGATTTTTTGAAAGCAGGGCTATTTTATAATATAACTTGTCACCCTCCATTGCATTTGAAATAATGGTATTTCAAAACGTTCAACTACTGTGAAGTTGCATATCTTACGTCAATTTCTTATTATATGGCAGAATCTACATGGATTCCCCTATTTTAAGTGATTTAAGTCTGGCAAATTACTGAGTAATCACTGTGAACCTTCCTCTTCGTACACTGAGTGCGGCAAGGAATTTCTCAGCACAATGCATAGCGTAGGATTTTGGTTAAGATGTGAAAACTTAGAGTGGAGGACTGTCACTTCGGAGGAAAAAATGATGTCTTGACAAAACGGTTGAATATTCAGAATGAGAGAGAAATTTTCCAACCCAGCCCCATGCCATGCCACTTTATCACTGTACTAGGGAGCATAGAGCTGCATCTGGGGCAAGCCCAGAAGGAAAACTGAGATTCACGTGGTCTTTTGGTCACATAGCTGTCAACTTTGTGCACCAGTCAGGCTGCTTCTTGGGTCAGCAGCACTGAGTTGCTTGTGAAGAAACTGTAGTAGCTCACCATGACGATATATGCAGCTGTACACTCCGGGGCATTCCTTAAGGTCACTGGTGACATCATCACGGCCGATTCCAGAGGACAGTCTTCAAGAACCCTAGAGCTCCTCATGAGTATCTCGGATTTTTTCTGCTCCTCTTCTTTTTTTCTAACTTGACTTTCCTTGCAGGTGTAATTTGCCGATAATTTTGTTAGCACTTTCCCAAATGTTCTGTATTTAATTCTTTTCTCTTTTCATTCTTCACGTTTGGCTATAAACTGTTTATATACCCATATAATCGAATACCTGCTCCACCCTGATGACTACTGGATCTGCACCAGGGCTACCTTTTCCTGGCACTCACTCTACTCTCTAATTGTGTCTTGCTGAGTTTTGCTTGGGTATCTTATAAGTGATTCAAAGGTAATAGGTCCAGAATTCTTTGTCTTTCCTACTAAATTATGTATGTCTATTTTTAGACTTTTGTATGTAAATACTATTTTTTGTGAATGCCTTAGATTAGTTAACTCTCAATCGACCAAAAAATATTGCCAATTCTAGTCCCAAACAGAAACTCAGGCCCATCCTATATTTCCTTATTCATGTTGTACTAATTCTAAGAATGGCAATAATCTTAGGTTTGGCTACCAGAAACACTACAAGAGGTTTCAATAAACTACTTCTCAATATTCCATTCATTCTTTCAACTTCAGAGTCACTGTTCCAAGTACACAAGTCAATTATGTTATTTTCCTGATTAAAATATTTAAAGTCTTCCCCATATCTATCAGTGTCAGTCTGATTGAATGCTTAATGTTATAAATAGGAGTTGGCTTCAAATATTGGCTTCTCCACTTAGAAGTAAGTGAATTTGGCCAGTTTATTTACCCTCTTCCCTTATAGTTAATATTGGAATTACAGACTGACTAAGAATGAGAAATAAATTAAGTCCTGTAAATCTGTGGTATAATTTCCTCACAATGATCTCAGTTGCTATGGTCTGAATGTACTTCCCCAAACAGGTACGTTGATGGTTAATTATCAATGTGATAGCAGTAAGAGCTTAATCTTTCAGAGGTGCTTCAGACATGAAGATGTCCTTGTGGAAGAGGTTGAAGGGGATGCCCTCTTGCTCTTTCCCCTTCTGCCACATGACAACAAGTAGTACCACCTTGGAAGCTGACAGCAGATCACCAGTCACTCAATATGCCAGCATCTTGATCTGGAAATTGTAAGCTTCCAAAACTCAGAGAAAATCAATTTATATTCATCTTTTATAATTCATGCAGCCTCAGGTGTTTTGTTATAACATTCATAATAAACTGAGATAATAGGAAAAGTGACAAGGACATGGAATTCAGAAACTTCCATATCACCCCTGTTTCACCTTTTAGCTTCACACTTTGATATCCCCCTCTCTGTATAAATGCCCCATATTCATACTTACTCCCTCTTGCTTATGAAAGCATTATGTTGTTCAACAGTGATGCCTACTTTTCCTGCTACTCCACTTGTTATACCCGTCCTGTTATCTTCCTATAAAGGCTACAATTTATCCTCCAAGTTATCATCCAGTTTCATCTCTAGAAAAATGTTCTTCATACACATAGGAGTCAAACAGTCTCTTTCACACTCCTGCATTGCCATATGCCTATTTTTAATATTTCTTGTACACATCATTTTGTTCTTATTTCTTTATTCCTATCCTAGAGGGACCTAGAGGTTGGAGGTAAGGAATGAATATTATTTATTTCCCTGGTGCTTTTTACAGCACCTTGGGTATTAGAGTCACTTAACATGATTTTAAATAAATGGTTTTATTCATTAGTTTTAGCTTCTGTGTTGAATGATTGAAGTAAGCATATTTTAAAGCAGAGAATTCATGTTGGCATTATAGGCAGTCTTGATTTAATTTTTACCTTCCACAATTCCCTCTTTTTTATTTTCTGTGATACCTATGCTCTTCTCATTCCTTTTTTTTTTTTTAAACGACACAATTTTTTCACTTATCAATTTGGATTCCGTCTCAAAAATGCCATGGGAATCTTGCTGTTTTTCTCCATCATGAATAATCAGTTCTTGACTTGATGTTAATTATGCTCCTAAAAGAAATCTGACAATTCCCTTCTCTGCTTAAAGATTCTTTAGCACAGGTAAAAATATACATTCCCTAGTTCTAAATGCAAAGATCTTTGTAACCTGTCTTTTTTAAAAATTTTTTTTTGACAGGCAGAGTGGACAGTGAGAGAGAGAGACAGAGAGAAAGGTCTTCCTTTTCTGTTGGTTCACTCCCCAATGGCTACTGTGGCTGGCGCACTACAGCCAGCCAGTACACCGTGCTGATTTGAAGCCAGGAGCCAGTGCTTCCTCCTGGTCTCCCATGTGGGTGCAGGACCCAAGGGCTTGGGCCATCCTACACTGCACTCTCAGGCCACAGCAGAGAGCTGGACTGGAAGAGGAACAACTGGGACAGAATCCAGCACCCCGACCTGGGCTAGACCCCAATGTGACGGCACCGCAGGTGGAGGATTAGCCTATTGAGCCGCGGTGCTGGCCTTGAAATCTGTCTTAAGACATCTTCACACTTATTTTCAATCATTAAACTGTACTCAACTTGTATCTTGAACCACTTGATAGAAACAGGGGAAAACTTGCACCATTGCATATATTTGCAATCATTCTGACATTTAGCTAAAATTTCCTTCATTTTTCACAAATTTCCTGTTCAAGTAGTACTTTACTCCTTCTTTCATTCATTCACTCATTAAATTTGTTCACCAAACAAGACTTATCTTCAATTCCTAGTGTTGCTGTAACTTTACATTTCTCCATCTCTTTATCAGGTCCATTTCATCACAACACCATTCCTGCCTCTATTGCTAAGCCTAAGGACCCAGGAAACTACAACCTCACCCCTATTTTCCATATGCTTTTCTTTCCAATAACGTGTTCTTTTCTATTTATTTTCTCCTGTTTCATAATGTTTCTATCTCTATTAGCTATATACTTTTTTCTATCTTGTATTTTGAGGTATGCTTTTTCCTACTAGATATTTCCAGGCAACATAACAATATACTTATCCAGGGGTACACATTGATATGCAGCAGGCTAAGCAGCCTCTTGGGATACCTACATCTTTTATTTGAGCCATTGTTTGATCCCAGCTCCTTGGCTTCTGATCCTGGCTAATACACCTGGGAATGCAATGAATGATGGCCCAAGTACTTAAGTTCCTACCACCCAGATGGTGGCTCAAAATACAGTTCCTGGCTCATGGCTTTGGCCTAGCCTAGTTTGTAGCTTCTGAATAAGTATATGGAAGATTCTCTCTCTCTCTCTCTCTCTCTCTTTCATACACACGCACACACACACATACACACATTTTGCCCTTCAAAGTATATATATATATATATATATATGTATATATATACACATACCTATATATACCCTTCAAACTAATAACCAAATGAAATTCAATTCCAAAATATTACTCTCAACCTACCATAGTCCATGTTGTTCCTTCTTACTGTTTTTTTTTAATTATTCTTCTATTTATTAGAGAATGAGTGAGTGAAGGAATGAATTCTCTACATGCCCAGGAATGTACTGCGGTCAGAATCAGTAGCCAAGAACACAGTCTAGATCTCTCACATGGGTGGAAGGAACCCAACTCTGAATCATCACAATTTCCTCTGAGGGTCTACATTGGCATAAAAATGGAGTCAGGAGCTGGAGTCAGGAATTGAACTCAGGTACTTTGATGAGGGACACAGGCATCTTAAATTCCAAGATAATTACTTGGTTTTGCCAGATTTCTTGAATCTTAAAGATTTCAGAATTCTGAAATTTAGTCTCCATTTCCTTCATAACCTCTATATTTCCAAACTAGTGAAAATATATCGAGCATATTTTCACTAAAACACCTTCTATCAAGATTACTAAATATATATTTATGTCCAATAAAATGATTTTTATTTATCCTTTATGAAGAAAACACAGAGTAATAGAATCCATCATTCCTCTCTTGAATCCTTTTCTTTTCCCCTTGACATCTAAGACTAAATGTTTTTGTTTGGTTCTCTGACTTTATTTCCTATCTCATTCTTGGAGTCTCATACCCATCTTCTCTCATACACACCTCATATTTATTCATCTTCATACATTGCTAGGTATGGATTATTTTTAAAAATAATTCAAAATCTCATCTCAGTCCAAAAGCATTTAAATGACCTATTGAGTCTCTCTACTTGTATAAATTGAAGCACTTAAAGTTTAACATGACTGAAACAGAACTCAATATCTTTTTCACCCAAGCTTGCTCCTTTTCTTGTATTTCCTATTTTGGTGAGATTGATCTCATTATTCATTCTCCCTCTCAAGAGACAACCTGGAAATCAGCCTGTATTCCCATCATTCTTGGTCTCCGCAGCCTGTGTATTCTACTGCACGGTATTTTTCATCTCATCTCTTCTCTCTTCTCTTCCTTTCCCTTCCCTTTTTGTTTCTTTCTTTCTCTCTTTCCCTCCCCTTTCTCCCTCCCTGTCCATACCCCTTTCCTTCTCTTCCTTCTCCTTCCCTTCTGTTCTCTCCTCTTCCCTTCTCTTTTTTGACCTGAGTTGGTCCTCGTCTTTCTTTCCTGGATGCTATTCACAGTACTTTTGCTTCATTTATCTGCCTACAATTTTTTTTCACCTCATTCATTCCATAGGCAAAGGGGCAATTGTTATTCAAAAATCACTTTGTTGTAGTGCAAAATAATCATGCACTACAACCTTGATTGTAACCTCTAAATCTATCTTTTAATAATAATTATGGGGGAAGTGTTCCTCTTATGCACCCTCCTGAGTTGCCCATCATCTATCTACACCTTTTCTTTGTCAATTGTGTCTCCTGTGTTGCTCTTGTCTATGTCCTGGTCCACTCTCTCCTTGATTCTACTTTACTCCATTTTACCTTCAGTGACAAACCTCAATGTTGTGGCAGGGTGGCTTCCAGAAGCTCATATGATACTCTTTCTAGTAACATCTGTGAACATCTTGGGAGCCACCATATATGAATTAATTTTGTTCCTATGTCCATCTCTAAGTCAATGAGTGTTCTAGGCTTCTGGTATTATAGGTTTGGATTACATATCAAACACTTAAGTGCCACTGTAGCAAGGATGATTCAGCACAGTGTTTGGCCTGGCTTAAGGCACTGTATCACTTGTGGACTACAGAATAGGATGCTACTTGGAACATGGATTGATAGAGCAGAATAGTCTACAAGGTAATTTTATGGTCATTATGAGAGGAAGGAGAAAGCCTTAAACATTGTACTACATTTGACTTGTCAGAAACAAATAATACAAGCCTGTGGTACCTCCCCTCTGATCTCTGACTCCTAGCTTGGATTATAGTTAATCCAGGGCTCCACAACAACTTGCTCTTCAATGTGTAACTTGCTATTATTGGCTACAGAGCATAAATTTCTAGTGGCATGGGTCTGTTCATAGTCCTTTTTGTATCCCTTGTACACATTCTAATGCCTGTCCTAAACTTGACATTCAACAAATACTTTTTTACTTACATTATTAAGAAATGAATATAATATTCTAGATCCCATATTAAGCCTTAGGTACAAGTCTTCTCTACTTCACATTTTTCATTCTTTATACGGTTTTTGTTTAATGCAACTTATCTAATTGCATATGTGTCACTGGATAGTTTCTTATTAATCCTATTAATCTTTGAGCAAATATGCATTGTTCAATAATGTTTGATGAACAAATGAATGAAATTGTGAATGAGTGAATAAATGAATGATGAATGGAAAGTAATTTACTTGCTTAGCTCTCCTGTGCCTCATTAAACCCTGTGGAGTCAGACAGGAAAGCTTAAGCAAAAATTCCATCACTGTGTAATTGAGAAACTAGAAGCCCTGGAAAGCCAAATTACATTTGCTATGGAACTTTCTTTGTGACCTTGAGGATGACAGGATAGAATTTAGATCTCTGAATCTCACATGCAGAATACTTTTTGCTGAATTGCATAGTTTGAATTCATATTTAGGTGTTTCAGTTTTCACTCACAGATACTGGAATATTTTGACTCCTTTATGTAAGAGAATTAGAAGGCACAGTTGATTTCTTTAAGAATGTAGCTTTTAGTAACTGATAAAATTTCCTTTAACTTCATATTATGAACCTTTACTTCAAAAGTAGAAATGGTTCTGTTTGCTAGTCTTGAAATGGGGCACATTTAATTTTTAATTCTTAGCTTGGAAGCTATATAAACACTATTCTTTACATATTCTTTATTAAAAGAGACAAAACCAAGTACAGAATTTCTCCCTATGTTTACAGAGTAGAAGCCATATAGAAAAAATATTCACATTAAGCATTTGCTTTTACTGAAATATCAATGCCAAAACAATTCCTTTTCCCCAAGTTTCACATGATGGAAAATCATGACTGTTTCTTATACTTCACTGGTGCCTGACAGTTACCACTTCCAATACTAATTTCAAAGGTGCAGGTAACAAACATTGACTTACACATAATAAATATTAAATGTCTATTATCACTTTATGTTTTCTTTCAAATTCATTTAAAATTTATTTGAGTGATATGAAAGGCAAAGAGACAAAGAAATACACAAAGAGACAGAAAGATTTCCATCAACTTGTTAACTCTCCAGATGCCTTCAACAGTTGGAGTTCAAGCTAAAGACAGGAGGCAGAAACTAACTCTGAGTCTTCAATGTGCAAGACAGTAACCCATGTACTCAAAGCATCATCTCCTGTTGGCTCCAAGGTGCATATTAGCAGGAAACTGGAATTGGGAGCAGAGATTGGGTTGAAACTCTGAAATGGGATGTGGGCATACTAAGCAGTACCTCAACTGCCAAATTTCACTCCATAACCTCATTTTTAATAATTTCTTTTTAACCTCTTCTGCTATTTACTGGTTTCTGTCCTTGATCAAGATGTTCTTTCAAAAACTTCAGATTCTTGTCTGTTAAGTGAAGTAGTTTATTCCACAAATTTTCAATATATGCTTTATATGTATTTCAGCATATGCAGTTCAGTGTTATGAGTCAAGAGTTATCAATTTCAAGAAGCAGATATATATCCCTATACACATTAAGTAATAAATAAATAGGTAGAGATATAGTTATTTTTCTTTCCCAAGGAACATATAGCCCATTGAGAAAAATAGCCTCTAAATGTGTTTCTAAGATTTTAATAAAGTTTAAACGGAGTGTGACACTTTATGGGAGTATTTAACAGGGATGAACAATCTGGTCTGTGGATCAGGTCTCCCTGAAATGCTAGTGAAGCATTTCCTCTGAACGAGATTCCCAAGCAAAAAATTATATTCAATTTTCTATGAGGACTAGAAATTTACAGACTCTTGTTCTGTAAATTTGTCAGAATTTGACCAAAAAGAACCATTCCCTTTTGTTTTTAATTTGGACTTCAGAATTATTTTGGTGTGTTTTCTGAAGGCACACCTTCCTTCAGTGATTTTTATTTAGACTTTTTTAAACAATGTTTATAACTGTTTATTTAATGCAGATGGTTACATTTTAGTGTGAATTATCTATATCTGCTAATTTGCCATTCAGCTTCCTGTAAATGTATAATAATATTGTTGAGAATACAAAGAAACAGTTATTGCCTCCCACTTCTCTTGCAGAAGAAGCATACATGTTTAATCTTTGTATTTTACATCTATCTTTAATTCTAGAAGCTTTTGGAATATTCTACTTTTACCAATTTCTTGATATTTTTATAAATATTTCTTTAAAATATTAAGGATGCCAACATTTTGTGATATTTTTTAGACTCTAAAATGACCTTTCTCTGAATTTGGGATTTATGATTTCTTTCTTTCTTTCTTTTTTTCTTCCTTCCTTCCTTCCTTCCTTTCTTTCTATTTTTTTTGACAGGCGGAGTTAGATAGTGAGAGAGAGAGACAGAGAGAGAAAGGTCTTCCTGCCGTTGGTTCACCCACCAAATGGCCGCTACGGCTGGCGCTGTGCCAATCTGAAGCCAGGAGCCAGGTGCCTCTCCCGGTCTCCCATGCGGGTGCAGGTGCCCAAGCACTTGGGCCATCCTCCACTGCCTTCTCGGGCCACACAGAGAGCTGGACTGGAAGAGGAGCAATCGGGACTAGAACCCAGAGCCCATATAGGATGCCGGTGCTGCAGGCGGAGGATTAGCCAAGAGAGCCACAGTGCTGGCCCGATTTATGATTTCTTGAAAAAAAAAAAAAAAACTTTTTCCTTTTAAAAAATTATAGATTTATAAGAGATTATAAAATATAGTCATAAAAAGGGTTGTTTGTACCTTTCATCCAGTATCACCAATGGTTACATATAATAATAAAATATCAAAACCCAGAAATTGCCATTGGTATAACAAATATGTATACTTGTATGCAAGGTTATTTTACTACCTGTGTGTATTTATGCAGCAAACACCACGGTCAAAATAGAGAACTATTCCATAACACAAAGTTCTGACATGTAGCCGGCGCCACGGCTCACTAGGCTAATCCTCCTCCTGTGGCGCTGGCACCCTGGGTTCTAATCCGGTCGGGGTGCTGGATTCTGTCCCAGTTGCTCCTCTTCCAGTCCAGCTCTCTGCTGTGGCCAGGGAGTGCAGTGGAGGATGGCCCAAGTGCTTGGGCCCTGCACCCCATGGGAGACCAGGAGAAGCACCTGGCTCCTGGCTTCGGATTGGCACAGTACGACGGCTGCAGTGGCCATTGGTGGTGAGCCAACGGTAAAGGAAGACCTTTCTCTCTGTCTCTCTCTCATGTCTATAACTCTCTCTCTCTCTCTCTCTCTGCCTGGCCAGAAAAAAAAAAAAAAAAAGTTCTGACACGCTACCCTTCTCTGTTCCTCTTTTCTATCTGTCCCTCTGTAGTGAGAGTCTGCTGTTGTTATAGCCCTTTTTCTCTCCCAGGTTCATGTATCACATCCATGGATAATAAAGAGTATGTGAACAAAGGAAGACAAGGCAGAGTGTGTGAAACAGAGTAGTTTGTTGAAAGACAGTAGAGAAAGCAAGACTGAAAACGAAAGCTCCCTGAAGAAGGGAACCATTGAGGGCCGATTGTCTAGGGATTTTTACAGGCTGTAAGAGGGGAAGTCTCATGATTGTTCCAACAGAGGGGCAGTTTGGGTTGGTTAATTGTGTAACAACAGCACAGGAAAAACATGAGTGCAAGGACTAGCGCATAACATTGACATCCTTCACAGAAGCCTGTTGCTTGGCTTGTTCAGGTCTTCTGAGACTCATCTCCAAATCGTGGGCCCTGTCTACCTAGCTAGGAGTATATCGCTCTATCAATCCTCCTTCTGAAGAGATAACCCTAAGTGCCACTAGAGAGAAAGTTCAACTATCATTCTGGCTACTTTGAGCTAGAAAGGGCAACACTGGCACAGGGTTCTTCCTCCAGAGGTCTGTCCATGTTCCATGTGTTGTCAGTGGAAGGCCTCCATGTGTGGTTCCAACTGCAGAACCATCTAGAATTTGAGAGATATGAAGAGACAAGCCATACAAGATTATATAGGGTTGCTATGGGCATATCCCTTGAAATAAAGGAGATGTTTGTAAACCATAATTGTGTTGTATACAGTCAACATGGATAAAGCCAAGTAAAGTTTAGCCATGGCACTGTACAGTGAATTGAGGTAAGCAGGTGAATAATAAAATAAAAAGAACTAGCATCCTGAGTTGCAAGGCTATTTCCAAAATCACTGCAGTTTGATGATGGAATTGAGAGATGAAGCCTATGAGGAGTGTGCATGACAGATTTGCTTACCTCCTTTTTTAAAAAATAAATTATTTATTGAAAGGTAGTATTATAGAAAGTAAGAGACAGAGAGAAGGAGATCTTTCATCTGCTGATTCATTCCCCAAATGGCCACAATGGCTGAGGCTGGGCCAGGCTAAACCCAGGACTCAAGATATTCATCCAGGTATCCCACATAGAAAGCAGGGACCCAGATACTTGGGCCATATTCTACTGCTTTCCCTAGCAACATTAGCAAGGAGCTGAATTGGAAGTGGAGAATCCTGGATGCAAACCAGCACCTATATAGGATGCCAACATTGCAGGTGGCAGCTTAGCCTTCTATGCCACAATTTCTGGTCATTATTTACCATTTTAAAGGATTTTGAGTCCTTTAGCATCCCGGCAAGAGTATCCATTTACCTCAGGGGTGTCTAAGTCATCCTCTGGAAGATATTCTGAAGTTTTTTGGAAACCTAGCCCTTTCTGTGGGAAGGATGGACCCAGGAATCCACCATGTACACTTTTGTTGTAGTGGGAGTAAAAAGGGTCACAGTGTAAGCTCTTTTCCAATGTGCCTCTAATGAGAGAGTTGGTAGGGCTTTGACTATCATTGAGTCTCATGAGGTATGCTTAGGACTTCCTGATCTCCTGGGTGATATCTCTGGGAGATCTTGAATTGCTTGTTGGAATTTGGCAAATGATGTGATGAATCTGATCATGTAGGGAGTCTAAATATCTGTTAGAAGATCATTCATAAAGAAAGGACAAGTGTTCAGTATTTCAAAAGTGCTCAAATCTTACTTGTAAGGGGTATTTCTGATACACATTAAGGCTTCGGGTAGGAGACAGACCTAGGGAAGGTGGGTTTCCTGAGATAGCTTCTTGAGTTGTCTCTTGAGGATGCCGTTAGTCTTTTCTACCTTCCTTGACAACTGGGGCCTCCAAGTACAATTGAGATGATATTGCATACTTAGAAACCATGTAAATATTTATCCTTTTATCCTTGTTTAGCTTGAGGGCTCTTGTCAGAGCTACCAGCTCTGCCAGTTGAGTGCTTGTGCCAGGAGGAACATGAACGCTCTTCATTGTCTTACGTAATGTTGTGACAGCACATCCAGCCCAGGATGATTTCTTATTCAACAATGGAACTCTCATCTATAAAGAGAACCCATTCCAGGTCCCCTAAAGTGGTCTTCTTGAGGGCCACTCAGGCTGCATAGGTCTCTAGAACTACATGCTCATGGTCAGTGCTGGGCTTTTTCATGTCCTCTTGGAGACAAGTAGCAGGATTACCAGAGGAGCAAGTCTCAAGATGGATTCCAGTTTACTCCATCAGTCATGCCTGATATTTTAAAAGGTGATTATCTGTTAATTAGCGACTTCCTTTAGAAGCTAGCAACCTTCTCACATTACAAAGGGTTTACATTATTAGATTTTGTGTCCAAGGGTGAGTTTAATGGCTTTGGGGATTAGGAAGGCAATGACTACCACCACTGCTTGCAGGCAATCTGGCCAACCTTTAGTCACCAGGTCAGGTTCTCTGCTAGGACACCCACCAGACTGGTGAGCTGGTCCCTTATGCTCAGGAAAGATCCTAAAGCAATCTCCTTTATTTCCATTATGTACAGATTGAAGACTTTGTTTATTTGGAGGCTCAAAGTTTAGGTCTTGAGTAAGGCCTGTGTAAGTTAGATAAAGGCCGGTTGGGCCTCTGGATCCCATGTCAAAATATGAGTTCTTGCTGTCTGAATATCTTTTATCAGTTGGTGCAAAAGATGAGCTACTTTCCAATTTCTGGGAATTCAGTAAACAGAACCCTGTGACTCACAGGAAGACTGTAAGCTGTTTAAGGATTTTAATAAGTGGAAAGGTAAAAATGGACTTAATTCTATGTTCTCCCAGTGCTTGAATTCCTTCAGATAACATTAAGTTTAGATGCTTTATAAAAAGATCCAGGGATGAACATTAGATTTTGAGACTTAATAGCCATTCTCTGCCAGAAAAGTGAAAAGGATTTTACTCCTTTCTTGGGAACCCTCATCATTCTGAGCATATAAGATTATATCTACATACTATAGAGCAGTGGCCTATGGGTGAAAAAACTCCAAAAGATCTTTGGACAAGGTCTGTCTGAACAGATGGAGAATGTCCTCAAATCCTTGTGGCATCACAGTACAAGTTAGATAGTGGACTTTGTTGACAGGTGTTCAAATGCAAATATTGGGAGTCAGGGTGCAGGGGTATACAGAAAGGTCATCCATTAAGTCTAAAGCTTTGTTATGCATTTAGCCTCTTCTGGAATTGGGGACAGTAAATTATATAGGTTAGGGAACAGCAGGTGAAGGGGGATCACAGTCTCATTAATGAGATGGAGACCTAGTTCTATCCTCCATTCTCTATTAAGTTTTTGGACTCCAAGAATCACAGTGTCCCAGGGTTTATTGCATGATTTTAAAAGTCTTTAATTTCCTATAATGACTTTTAACCCTCGTTGTTTCTTCAGCTTTAAGGTGTATTTTTTTTTTTTTTTTTTTGGTGAGGAAAAGAAGAGGGATCCTTATGGTGAATCTGTACTTGCTTGGGCGGTTATTGCTCAGCCAATCTTTTTCTGGGTTGCTCAAACTTTGGGATTAATATCAATTAGGGGAAGGCAGGATTATCCTGAAGCCATGAGTATGGTGGTTACCATCCAGGCAATGAAATCTCTCTAAAATGTGGTTTTGGACTCTCCAGTATGATTAGGAAGTCATGTGTAAAAAAAAAAAAAAAAAAAAAAAAAGCAGCTATCCAAATTACAGTTTAGGCACTCAGTGAAATATTTATAGGCATTCCTGGCAAATGTCACATGGTCATACTAAGTGACGAGGGACATCTGAATTGAGGAAAAGGACAGAAAAGGTGGCTCCAGTATCTTGAAGGAAGTCGATGACCTTCCCTTCAACTGTTAGGAGCACCCAGGGCTTCTGAGTTCTGATACTCTGTGGTAGAAGTCTATAGGAAAAGCCCCGGGGCCTTTCATTCCTGCTGGGTCATCCAAAGAAAGGGGCCCAACCCCAGATACCTTGGTCACTGATAGCAGTCAAACCTCCAATGATCCAATGGTCCCCATTGTAAATAGAACAGGGCTGTGGATGTTTTTCTGATGAAGGGAATATGGGCATTCCTTCTTGAAGTGCCATACCTGACCAAATAACAATGAAGAATCCTGAGACCCCCAGGTTGGCATCGTAATAAGGCTGCAACCAGAGTTGTGGCTTTTTTTCTTATGCCTCTGTCTTATTGTTGGGTCTCCTGCTGCTGATTGTCAAAGGTAGAAATGATGACCTTCAGCAGGTTTTCTAAGGTACTCTCAAGTCCAATAACCAGTTTTTGAAGCTTTCTCCTCATATATGAAACTGAGTAATGAATTATGCTCAAGATTGCTGCTCTTTTTTTTGAGTCAGGAAATTGGGAGGTATGCTCAGCTAATGCCTTCCTCAATCTTTCTATGAAGGCAGAGGAATTTCCCCCTAGACCCTGGTGTATCAAGGAGAACTTGGAGTAGCATGCAAGTAGGCTGTTTTTGACTATTTTTTTTTCTAAAATAGCATTTTTAAGTGGGTAAAACTTATTTTTAAGGCCTGAGGGTCAAAAGAATTCCAGTTAATAATGATGCACTCCAAAGGAGTATATGCTAAAGATGGTTTTAATTATGTGAAATAAGAGGACAAAAAAAAAGGCATCCCCAAGTTTCTGCCTTTGTGCACTTTAGACATCCCTCAAGTTCCTGGATGGTGGGAGCATAGCATCCTGGATCCCACACCAGGGAGATGATGGAGAACAAGAGTAGACACTCTTACCTGTGGCTTCATTTCTTCCTGTCTGTCCCTGGGATCCTTGAACCTGCAAATCAAAGGGAACACACAAAACATTTCCCAAGATGCATAAAATTCTCTTTACCTAAATCAGTTACAACTGTACGGAAAAATCATGAACAGCAGCCGTAGCCCTTGATATCAACACACACCACCGATGCCAGCTCCTTGCCTTTCTCAGGTCCTCTGAGACTCATACCCCTGGTCCCTGTCTACTTAGCTCAGAGTACACCTCTCTGTCAACTCCACGGTGGCTTAACCCTGATAAGCATGAATCTGTTTGCCAGCTTTATAATTTATCACTTAAACAATGCTATATAAGTGGAATCACACATTATCTGATCTTTTGAGTTTAATTTTTTTTCCTCTCAGCATAATGCTCTTGAGATTTGCCTTGGTGTGAAAGTTTCTGTTTTATATATTGATGTTCTAACCACTTTGGTGATGATATTAGGTAGTGAGAGCTTTTGGAGGAGATTAATTTATGGGTGCCACTATATGATTTGAGTGCCCTGGCAAAGGGTTCCTTTTCTTAGTCCATGGGTTGGTGTTATTAGAAGATGGTAAAGATTTATGACACTTTGTAATCAAACTCACCACAGTGAAACATAAAGGAAAGATTCCAAAATGTGCAAGACAGAAACGTCAGATTACTCTCAGAGGATCTACAATTCAATTCACAGCAGACTTCTCATCAGAAACCCTACAGGCTAGGGGAGAATGCCGAGATATAGCAAAGTGTTCAGTTTCAGTTCATAATTGATCATAATGATAGGATTAAGAGTCAAAGGGATCACATAAACAAGGCTAGTGTCTGCTAATATTAACTGATAAAATTAAAAAGGAGAGAATGATCCAACATGGGAAGCGGGATACACAGCAGACTCATAGAATGGCAGATGTCCTAAACAGCACTCTGGCCTCAGAATCAACCCTTAAGGCATTCGGATCTGGCTAAAAAGCCCATGAGAGTATTGCAGGCATGGAAAGCCAAGACACTCTGGCAAAAAACAACAACAACAACAACAAAAAAAAACAAGACCTAAATGAAAGATCTCTGTGAGTGATCCCAGTGGAAAGAATAGGCCATCAAAGAAGGAGGTACCTTTTTCTGAAGGGAGGAGAGAACTTCCACTTTGACTATGACCTTATCTAAATAAGATATCAGTTGGTGAACTCAAAAGGCTTCCATAGCCTTGGTAACTCATGACAAGAGCCTCAGGTGATTACTGATGCCATAAACAAGAGTGTCAATTGTTAAATCAACAACAGGAGTCACTGTGCACTTACTCCCCAGGTAGGATCTATGTCCTTAATGTGTTGTACTATGTGAATTAACGGTATAAGTAGTACTCAAACAGTACTTTACACTTTGTGTTTCTGTGTGGATACAAACTGTTGAAATCTTTACTTAGTATGTACTAAATTGATCTTCTGTATAAAAAGATAATTGAAAATGAATCTTGATGTGAATAGGATGGGGAGGGAGCAGGAAATGGGATGGTTGAGGGTGGGAGGGAGGTTATGGTGGGAAAAATCCACTGTAATCCAAAAGCTGTACATTGGAAATTTATATTTATTAAATAAGTTAAAAAATTAAAAAGGAGGTACCTTTCTCTGAAGAGAGGAGAGAACTTCCACTTTGATTATGACCCTAGCAGAATAAGATCAAAGTCAGCAAACTCTAAAGGCTTCCATAGCCCTGGCAACTCATGACTAGAGCCTAGGGAGATTACTGACGCTATGAACAGGAGTGTCAAATTGTTAAGTCAGCAACAGAAGTCACTGTGTACTTACATCCCATGTGGGATCTGTCCTTAATGTGTTGTCTAATGTGCAGTGATGCTATGACTGGTACTGAAACAGTTTTTTTGCACTTTGTGTTTCTGCGTGGGTGCAAACTGATGAGACCTTTACTAATTATATACTGAATAGATCTTCTGTATATAAAGATAATTGGAAATGAAAAAAACAACCTGGTGTTAAATTGGAAATTGCATAGAAAATTAATTAATTTTTTAAAAAAATATTATGTAGGATCTCTGTCTTTAATGTGCTGTACACTGTTATTTAATGCTATAACTAGTACTCCAACAGTATTTTTTTCACTTTGTGTTGCTATATGGTGGCAAACTGTTGAAATCGTTACCTAATATATACTAAACTGATCTTCTGTATATAAAGAGAATTGAAAATGAATCTTGATGTGATTGGAAGGGGAGAGGGAGCGGGGGGGGGGCAGGGTTGTGGGTGGGAGGGATGTTTTGGGAGGGGGGAAGCCATTGTAACCCATAAGCTGTACTTTGGAAATTTATATTCATTAAATAAAAGTTTAATAATAAAAAAATTTAAAAAAGATCTTAAAGAGAGAATTATTGTACACACACACACACACAAATATGGTAAGAATCTGTAAGATTTGGAGCCTACTGGGTCATCTTGGAGTCAATTGAGATATGTCCTCAAAAGGGATTTTGGGACCCTAGTGTTTCTCTTTACTCCTGTTGGGGATGTGGCCACTCACTCCCACATGTTCTTTTGCCATTGCCACCTACCTTCACTGTGAGATGATGACCATAAGGGGTGGCCACTGACCCTTCTCTATATTGTCTGGACTTGGAGTCTCCAAAGCAGTGATCTGAGCAATTTTATCATTATAAAGTTAGTTTCCTTAGGCATTTACTTTTGTTGTAGTAACACAAAGCTGACTAATCCAATGGCAGAACTCTCACTTTTAAGATTAGTGACCTTTCTTGTAAATGATACCTCCTCTTGGGTCCATAGGAGGACACAATGAGAAGACCTATAAACCAGGACAGAGGCTCTCTCCAGACACTCAAAATTCTAGCTCCTTAATTATATACCTTAAGCCTCCCACACACACCTCTCCACACACAGAGGTGTGAGAAATAAATTTTGTTGTTTAAAAGCCACACAGTTTCTGGTATTTTGTTATAGCAACCTGAATAGATGAGGACAAAATGGATACGTGAGAATTATTGCATGTATCAATATTGTACTCGTTTTTGTTGCTAACTAGCACTCCACTAGCATTTACAGTTTGTTTAACTTTCTATCAACTGAAGGCCCTTTTGGTATTTCTACTTTTTGAGGTTTTAAAAAATAAAGGAGCTACAAACACCTTTACCCAGATTTCAATGAAGTCACATAATTTCATTCCAATAGATAAATACAAAGGGCAGCATTCCTTGCTTCATATGATAAGTAAAGAAATCACCAAACTATTTTCAAGAGTGACTAAATCATTTTACCTTTCATCAGCAATGTAGGAGAAATCCAATTTCTCTACATTCTCACCAACATTTGCTTCTGTTATAAGTGTTTTTTTTTTCTTTCAGCTATTTAAATAGATGCTTACTGATTATATTCTTCTAATTTTTATTTACACTGCTTTATTGCTAGTGATGAGGAACATTGTTTTTTATCTTTGTTAGCTAACACTATCTTCGTCAGTGAAATGTTTCTTCATATATCTTCCCATTATATATTTTCATTGTTTATTTTTTCTATTGTGTTTTTAGAGTACTTTATGTGTTAGATAGTGTTTCTTTGTTGGGCATATGTCAGAAACATTTTCTCCCATTATGTAGATTTTATTTCCATCATATAAATAGGATGTTTCAGGCAAAAATACTTTTAATTTTGTTAAAGTTTAATAAAAATGTTTTCTGTTGTGGCTCATTCTTTTGTCATCCTGTCTAAAATATCTTCAGTCAGGCTTAGGTTTCAAAGATCGTCTCATGCTCTTTCCCTCAAAAATTATAGTTTTAAGTTTTCATTTTAATCGATGACCTATTTAATTAATTTATTAAAAAACTCATTATTTTGCCAATGGACATTGAATAATTTGGCACTATTTTTGAAGATACTGCCTTTTTTTCGTTTAGTTATTTTTACCCTGGTTAAAAATTGATCAGTTCTATTTATGTGGGGAACTATTTTTGTGTTTTCTATTCTGTTCCAGTAATCTATGTGTCTATTTTCTGCTAATACCATACGATATTGGCTATCACAACCATATACTAAATCTTGAATTTGCTTACAGTAATTATTTTTCTCTAGTATTCTCTTTCAAAATTATTTTAGCCATTCTTAGTCCTATGCTTTTCCATATATATTTCAAAATAAACATATCTATCTGTATAAAATAAAACAAAATAAAAACCTTGTTGGAACTTTGATAGTGATTGCCTTAAACAAATTTATCAATGTGGTAAACTAACATCTTACTAGGCTGAGTTTTCCAATGCATGAACTCAATATATCTGTCCATTGATTCAGATATTCTGTTTTATGTCATGAGCTCTTTTTAATTTACAGCATCAAAATACTATATATTTTGTTATTTGTTGCTATATTAATACATATACATCACATGTATGTGTCATTAGCGGTTTAAATTTTAATTTCTGAATCCTTATTGCTAGAAAATAGACCAATAATGATTTTTGGAAATTTTCTCCTGTACTGGTTAGCATGATAAACTGCTAAGTTCTAAGTTTCTTTGTAGCTTTCTTATAAAATGGTATGTAGATAAGCATAGTTACACGTGTGGTTTTCTTTTTTCTTTTCTTTTCTTTTCTTGCTTTATTTTACTGGCTAGAACTTCCATTACTATCATGAATAGCATCCTTGCCTGGTATGTTCTTTTATAGAAAAAAACCTTCCATTTTGAATCTCTAAATATGATTTACCTGAAGTTTTCTTACTTTTTATCAAGCTGGGAAATCTGCCCATATATTCCCAGTCTATTAATAATTTTTTTATTAAACTTTTATTTAATGAATATAAATTTCCAAAGCACAGCCCATGGGTTACAATGGCTTCCCCCTCCCAAAACTTCCCTCCAACCCACAACCCTCCCCTTTCCCGCTCCCTCTTCCCTTCCATTCACATCAAGATTCATTTTCAATTCTCTTTATATACAGAAGATCAGTTTAGTATATATTAGGTAACGATTTCAACAGTTTGCCCCCATATAGCAACACAAAGTGAAAAAAAAAATACTGTTGGAGTACTAGTTATAGCATTAAATAACAGTGTACAACACATTAAAGACAGAGATCCTACATAATATTTTTTTAAAAAATTAATTAATTTTCTATGCCATTTCCAATTTAACACCAGGCTTTTTTTTTTTCATTTCCAATTATCTTTATATACAGAAGATCGATTCAGCACATAATTAGTAAAGATCTCATCAGTTTGCACCCACGCAGAAACACAAAGTGCAAAAAAACTGTTTCAGTACCAGTCATAGCATCACTGCACATTAGACAACACATTAAGGACAGATCCCACATGGGATGTAAGCACACAGTGATTTCTGTTGCTGACTTAACAATTTGACACTCCTGTTCATAGCGTCAGTAATCTCCCTAGGCTCTAGTCATGAGTTGCCAGGGCTATGGAAGCCTTTAGAGTTCGCTGACTTTGATCTTATTCTGCTAGGGTCATAGTCAAAGTGGAAGTTCTCTCCTCCCTTCAGAGAAAGGTACCTCCTTCTTTGATGGCCCCGTTCTTTCCACTGGGATCACTCACAGAGATCTTTCATTTAGGTCTTCTTCTCTCTTTTTTTTTTTTTTTTCTTTTCCATGGTATCTTGGCTTTCCATGCCTACAATACTCTCATGGGCTCTTCAACCAGATCCAAATGCCTTAAGGGCTGATTCTGAGGCCAGAGTGTTGTTTAGGACGTCTGCCATTCTATGAGTCTGCTGTGTATCCCACTTCCCATGTTGGATCTTTCTCTCCCTTTTTGATTCTATCAGTTAGTATTAGTAGACACTTGTCTTGTTTGTGTGATCCCTTTGATTCTTAGACCTATCAGATTTTTATCATGAATGGTCTTCAGTTTTTAATATGATATTCCTATAACAGTTGAAAAGATCATTTAAATTTTGTTAGCTTTTATATATGATTAACTGTATCCACTAAATTTTGAATATTGAACCAATTTTCTTTCCTTATATAAATGCCCCTTTGGAATACAGCATAATTTTAACACTTTTTGACATAATTCTTTATTGTTTTAGATAACATTTTATTTACATTATAGTCAAATGTTGATGGCTTTACTAAATAAAGAACTCAACAAATAAGAAGTAGAAAAGCCTTAGTCTAGCAGGAAAATACACAAGGGCTATAAACAAGAATGAGATGAAAAGATGTTCAATTTAACTCAAATAAAATAAATTTTAAAATAGTCACAATATAATTAATACTATTCTTGAACTCAAATTAATGGATTTTATTGGTTAATGCTGTGTTAAAGATATTTGAATCTATGTTCATGTGGTATATATATATACAAACATTTCTTATATCTCTTCTTGGTTTTGGTTTCAGAATAATATTGACTTCATAAAAAGAATAATTCAGTAGTGTTCATTGCTTCATTTTAGGAGGAATTTGAAGATATAGAGCAGAATTGGTGCTAACTTTTCTGTAACATTTTGTTGAATTCCTCATGAAAATACTTTCAGGCGCTTTTCAAATTATGAATTCTATTTCCATAATTTTTATATTAATATTTAAATGAGGTATTAAATACTGAGTTACTTGTAACAATATGTTCTTTATGATATTGATCCATACCACTTAAGTTGACAAATTTGTAAAAATGTTTATAGTATTGTTACTTGCCTTATGTAATTTGTTGAGTTGGTAGTTGTCTCTATTGTATCTGTCCTAATTTTTAAAATTTGCGTCTTTTGTTATCCTAGTCAGACTTCTTGCAGGTTGGTCAATTTTATTGATCTGTTCAGAGATAACTTTATTTCATAAGTTTTCTCCATTAGTTTTCTCTATTCAGTTCACTGATTTCCACTTCCATCATTATTATTTCCTTCTTTCTGCTGGCTTTGGATTATATTCCTCTTCATTTCATACAATTCTATATTATTGATTTTAAATATTATTTTCCTGTTTTACTATTGTAAACAGTAGGTGCTACAAATTACCCCCACAGCAGCTTCACTGCCTCCACTCATTATGACATGCTGTGTTTTAATTTTCCTTTATTTCAATGTATTTTTAAATTTCATTTGAGATCTTCTATTTTACTCATGATTTATTTAGAGATGAATTACTTAGTTAAGTTGTTACTCAATTCATTGTTCTTCCTGCCTTGTAAAACAATATCACTTATTTGATAATTTCTTCCAGTTTACAGAACTTCTTTTTCCTATCTATTTGGGTTGTATCTACTAGCATTAAATTCTCTTAGTTTTCTTTCATCTGAGAATGTTTTTATTTCTCTTTTATTCTTGATGAATATAATAAATAAATATCGAGTTCCAGACCAATATTTATTTTCTTGACACTTGATACATGTTCTGTTACTTGTGATCTCTGTTATTTCTGATGTGAAATATACTTTTGCTTCTCTCTCACTGCTTTTAGGAGTTTTTTTCTTTCTGATTAGTTTCCACAGGTTGACTAGGTTGAGCCTTAGCATGTATTTCTCCTGGATTGCCTTGTATAAGGGTTTCAATTTCTTGAGTCTAACTGTATGTTATTTTTCAAATTTAAGAGTAATTGAGTCATTATTTCTTCAAATACTTTTATATCTTTCCTGCTCCTCTTCTCTATCTGGTTATCTAATTGTACAAATCATAGATATTGCATCATAGTCACATCTATCCCCAAAGACTTTTACTTGACCGTATTTTTTCTTTTTTGTCCATATTGGATATTTTTTATTAGTCAATATCCAAATTCCTTCTTTTGTCTCTTTCCTTAATTCTTCTTTTGACCCCATCCCCTTAGTTTCTTATTTTGGTTATTGCATTTATTATTTCTTTTTTTTTTTTTTTTTGACAGGCAAAGTAGACAGTGAGAGAGAGAGACAGAGAGAAAGGTCTTCCTTTACCGTTGGCTCACCACCAATGGCCACTGTGGCCAGCGCGCTGCGGCCGGCGTACCACGCTGATCCAAAGCCGGGAGCCAGGTGCTTCTCCTGGTCTCCCATGCAGGTGAAGGGCCCAAGCACTTGGGCCATCCTCCACTGCACTCCTGGGCCACAGCATAGAGCTGGACTGGAAGAGGGGCAACCGGGACAGAATCCGGTGCCCCAACTGGGACTAGAACCCAGTGTGAAGGCGCCGCAAGGCGGAGGATTAGCCTATTGAGCCGTGGCGCCGGCCGCATTTATTATTTCTTTTCCATTTGCTTGTTTATATCTTCTGTTTAATGACTATGTTTCCTTGCTGAGATTTTATTCTTTTTTACATCTGTTTCAAGTATATTTATAATTGCTTTTTGAGGGATTTGTATGATAGCTGCTTAAAATCTTTGTCAGATAACATTAAAACATCTGTAATCTTGGTGTTCAATGCATTTTTCATTCAAGCTGGGATTTTTCATTTCTTGGTATGATGAGTGGTTGCATTTTAATTTTAACTTTGGCATTTGGGGTATATTTTATTATAAAATTTTGGTCTTACTTTATTATTATTTTTAGTGTATTACTTATATCTTTTACACGTAGTTTTTCTCTGAGGATGAGGGAAAGTTCTTTGTGTTGCCAGGATGGTATAGGAGCTCATAATTTCCTCACTCAGCCTCCATGGGCATCTGAATAGGAAGATCTCCTAGTTACTGCCAGGAGGGGACATATAGGAATTCCAGATTGTGTAAGGTCTCCAATGATACTACTTTGGGAGAGCAAGAAGTATTTCATTACCCCTTCCTACGTAGCATCAATGATTGGCAGGTAAGCTTTCCTGCTGCTTAGTAGTAAATATTCTGATACTCTGTGAGGACTCCTTAACAGCACTCTAGTGACGACAGCGAGAGTGCCCCATTACTTTGCAATGGGGGCTTCTTAGATTCTTTCCAATGTCACTGTGGGAAAGAGTGACTCAGGGATTAGCAAATAACAAAATCTCTTTTTTTAAAGTATGTTAAGCAAAAGGATTTTATTGTTTTCCTAGTTCTAGATGCTAGAATTCCATGATCAAGGCATCCAAGGGTTTTTCCCCTGAGGCTTCTGTCATGGACTTGTAGCTTGCTGTCTTCTCTCTCTGTCTTCCTATGGCTGTCACTCTTTTGCATACATACATAATGTTGCTATGTGTGTTCTGACTTCTTCCTATAAGGACAACAGTCACACTAGATCAGTGCCACCTTAATGATGCCATTTTCATCACATCAACCCTTTAAAGGCCCTGTTTCTGAATATCATCACTTTCTAAGATATTAGGTTTTTAGACTTCCAACATACGAATTTTGGGTGATACAATTCAACCTGTAACCACCCTAGTGTCTCTGTTAGCTTTCCCTGATGCCACCTTGTTCTGAGGGTGAGGATGCCTTGTTGTAGGCTGGGCAGGATTAGAGTTCAGGCTGTCTACTTAGTCTTTGCTAATGACACTGGGATTGGAGCCAGAGTTTTTTTCTGTGGTATTTCACTAGAGCAGAACATTTATTATCTAACATGTTTCTGTTTTCTATGCTGGCTTTTTTCAGGTCTTTTGCTCAAGAGAGCACACTTTCATGGGAACATTTATTTTTTTCTGTACCTCATGTTTTATAGTCACTGACTTTGTTTGTATTTTCAACTGAACAACTTGCTAATATAATATTTTTATATTGGAAAATAACTTTAATTTTTATATGTAGATCAACTTCCTAATTCTATAAAGTCTGTTTAATTGTGTAAAATCATTTAATTAATTTTAGTATATTATTTATTTCTATAATCATGTTTTTAAATGTAACTGATTTAATAACTATAAATAATCCAAAACAGTGGCAATGGTATATTTAAAATATTATTTATTTTTATTATATATTGTAATGAATTCTTCATTTACAATTTTTAGTACAGTTAATGTTATCTTAAGTATAAGACATAAATTTCCTTTGAGAAATACTATTTAGTGTTGTGAGGAAAAGTTATGAATAATGTTTTGCTATATTCTCTTACTATAATTGTGTGTAAGTTATGCTTAAAATGTTTGACCCTAATCAACATCTGTCAGATCTCAAGTTTAGATAGTTGAAGTGCCTTTTACATGTAGTTGTTCTTTAATTATTTCCTCTGATTCTTCCTTATACACACATGGCCTCAGATATATATAGCTTTGTATTCCACCATTGATGGAGCTAATAGAATACTAACCATTCATTGCACAAGGAATAAATTTGGATGACTCTCACAACTTCATTCGAACCTACAAATTACTACAGGAGGAGAATAAAACAGTCTTGCTGGTACTAGGCATTTTAAATATTTTATTGTATTAAATACTCATACATCTATAAAGTTTTCTAAGATTATGTTAGAAACTTAGAGCATTTTTGTGGCCTCTGTGTTTTTAGTATTAGTAATACTAAGCTGGGGTCAGCTGTTTGCTATGCCTCTTCTATTTGCTCTTCTGTATTCTGTCTTCATTTGTTTCCATTTGCCTCTCTGCTCTGAGAAGAAGTGATCTTAAGAGTTTAACATCAAAAAGTTCTCCTGTCCCTGAGAAGCCCTGGCAAAAGATTTTCTGATAGGTAGAGAATAATGTTGATATATTTCACTAGAGAGTTACTTTTGTAGGTTTTTAAGAATTATTCCTTCTATTTAATCTTCAAGTCAACACTGTTAAGACCTTCCCTTTGTTCCTAGCTCGAAATCTTGTTTCTCTTAAACATATCTATAATTTTTACACAGCTTTGTCAATTATCTCATTTGAATGGATTTTTTATTTCTAGTTTTGCTAAATACAGATATACCTATTCATACTTTAAATTTAACTTTTGATCTGTTGTTTCCAAAGTAACTTTTGATAACTTCAAGGTAGTTTACTATTATATAAATTCCTGTAACATACCTATGCATTGCTCTCAAAATACTCCAGAAACCATTCCATTTAAAAAGTACATTATTAATAATATAATTTCTGAGCAGTTCATAACTCAGATTCCTTGGCATAATCAGACAATAGTACCGACTTCAGAAATCTAGAATCTCACATTTCTCATGATATTTACATTATTGAAGCCAATTTAGCATGTTCGATATGACAGAGGCTGATAACTAAATAAAAACAAACAAAACAAAGAATCTTGGCTATTGCAATGTGCCTTCCCTCTTTTATGGCTGTCAGCTTTACTGTTTCATTTCTAAAAAACAGCCTTATCTGTTTTTTACTCTTTGACTGAAAAGTTAATCTAACTTACTCACCTGTGTGAGGAGTCTGTTGAATTATTGTCAGGTTTCCTTGGTAAGCATGAATCGTACATCACTTTTCTAAGTTAATAATGTCCTGTGTTTGATATTTAGCTGTGTGTAACTTGGCTCCCACAGACTTCTTTGTGATTATTGTTCCAAAAATTAATTTGTTTTGCTCTTTCTGTTTTCCAGAAACCCAGAGCTGGGTTGCAAATTGTGCTTCTGGGTGTTCTTAAGGCAGATCTTCTGTTTTTTGACCAGCTTCATTTCAGTTTCCTACATGGCCAGCTGCTCAATTGTACTGCCATCATCCATCAACTCCACATGTCCAAACTAACAAAAGTGAATTGCTCTCGGCATTGCTTCCAAACTGGTAGCTGGATGACATCCAGCTGCTCTATGTTGGTGATTTTGTATGCTAATGTCCCATAGGTAAATGCTGTTGGAACTGGTTAAGAAAATATTCTTGTAGTTTTTCTCCCCATGTCTTATGGCTTAAGGGAAGGTTGGAAAATTTAGAATTCCAATATAGTTGGTTCAGAAATAAAATTCAAACATTGTTGTTGCTACTGAGGAGCAAGGTCTTGCAAAGAGCCTGGCTTCATAACTTCTGAGCATGAATGAGTATCAGAAGTAATTACTAGTGAGTTTCCATTTCCATTATCATGTTTGCATGATGTAAACATCATTTCCAGCCTTCTGTAACCCAATAAATATAACTTTTGACCCAGGGAGAGGAGGTGGGTGTTCCCTAGAGGAGACTGACATTACAGCATCTCATTTCTTCAATATTCCTCTTTTCAGTCAAAATTATTGACCAAAACAGAAATAATGATGGGAACATAGTGATGGAGAGTGACAGAGGTGTGGACTCCTAAGGTAATGTGATGGCAATGTCAAGCATTGTTTGTGGATTTATATTTCTGCTAAGCATTTGAAATATATTCCATGGTGTCCTGTTTTTTGTTAATTCTTATTAACAAGAATGGCCTGCTTATAGTTTCCTCAAGCATGCCTTATTACGTGATTATCATTTCATCAAGAACAGTAACTTTCTTTATTCATCTTTGAATACACTCTGCCATTTTGCCATAATAGTAGTAGGTTCATAACCAGTTAGTCCAGATTGTCAGTGTAAAGATGTATTAGATGGATAACTGTGAAAATATAAATAAACAATAGATATGTATTGTTGTGTGAGAGTGTTTTGTTGTGTGTTTGTTTGGTGTGAAATCGTCATCACTGTTTTCGTTATAGTGAAGTCACCCAATCCTAGAAATTATATAAAATTGTGGAAACACATGCTAGAAAATTTTTTTCTCCAAGGTTAACTGGCTTGCCCCCAATTACTGATGATTTGGAGAGCAATCATGGCTATCTTTCCTAGTGATTAATAAATAAGGTTCTGTAAGGTATTTTGTATAACAGAATCCTAAGGTTAATAAATTCATAAAACTAAATTAGAGAACTATGATAATATAGTTCCAGAGGCTGCAATCATACAGTGCCAGAGCAAGAGGCTCTCCCAGATACCTGTTTTAGTAGGCCTGATGCCAGCCATGACTCTTGAGTAAGCAGTGTGAATAAAAGCATGGAGGAGGCCCAAATCTCAGAGACTTTACTTTTCAAATTTGAAGAGGAACATGTTAAAATACATATAATTTTATTGGCCGGCACCGTGGTTTAACAGGCTAATCCTCCGCCTTGCAGCGCCAGCACACCGGGTTCTAGTCCTGGTTGGGGTGCCGGATTCTATCCCGGTTGCCCCTCTTCCAGGCCAGCTCTCTGCTGTGGCCCAGGAATGCAGTGGAGGATGGCCCAAGTCCTTCGGCCCTGCACCCGCGTGTGAGACCAGCAGAAGCACCTGGCTCCTGACTTCGGATCAGCGAGATGCGCCGGCCGCAGCGGCCATTGGAGGGTGAACCAACGGTAAAGGAAGACCGTTCTCTCTGTCTCTCTCTCTCACTATCCACTCTGTCAAAAAAAAAATGTTAAAATACATATAATTTTATTAAAAAATATGTTTCTCTTTTGGTTTTGTAGCAGATATGTAAGTTATTGTTTTTTTTTTGGCAAAATCACAGATAAAGAAATTTGACTGACAGCTGAGGGATGTGGAAAACTGGTAAATTAATTCTTTCATAGGTGGTTGGAGATCAGAACAGAAAAGCCAATGGAAGTCAGTGATAGATGCATGGTGTTGGTTTTCCAATGATATTGAAGCATAAAATACTCAGCAAATTCATCAATCATTTTCTAGATCTTCAGTGCATTGGCCCGAGCAGTCATGTGGGCAAATGTTAATCATGCACAGAATAGGCTTATGAGAACAAATGGATTAAGGCCCATATCCCATGACGTCTACCGAAGTACACTTTCTCAGATGTCCATACTATAGTTGGGGATGCTTCTACTACATACTGCTTGGTGTGATGGGAGAAAATGCCTCTTTCCTCATGTAATTTGCATAATATTTACCGAGCTAGACAATAAATGAATGAGCAAAGAGATGTAGATATGCTATCAGTTAGTGCTGAGTTTGCAGAAAACTAAACAAAAATAAATGAGATGAAATGTTTTTTTTTTTTAGACAGGAAAGAGAGGAAACATTTCTCTAGGAATGAGCCATATAGGTATCTGGGAAAATAATACATCATGCAAAAGGACTAACAAGTTCATAGCCTCTGATTGTGATTGGTGGCTCGCAGGACAACAAAGAGTGCCATACTCAGAGAGTAGTCAACAAGAGCTGGATAGGGCATTTCTGTGTACTGGGATCTAGGTCATTATACCGTTTTCATAGGCCCATGGGAGGACTTCAGTCAGAATGTGATGAGTAATCAAGTGATGGCTCATGGGAGGTTTTAAAAAGGTGAAGGACAAATCTTCAGGGTCATTTGTTGCTAGATGGACAATAGACTGTAGAAAGGCAGGGATGAAGCAAAGTTGTAGTAATAAAGAAACAGCAATAGTTTAAGCAAGAGTCTGTCAGGCCCTGGGTTAGACAATTTCTCCAGATTGTTGGCCACATTGGTAGCAGATTGTGGTAACCCTCAGTTAGAAAGGTGAGCACATTATATACAGTTTATGCATGCAGTTTTGGAAATATGTGGGGAAGCTTTGTGTCAGTGTGCCACCAAATATTAATGTTCCTTACAGCAGAAAATTTAAATTTCCTGTAATGCAATTTCCATTTCAACTCTCAGAGTATGAACTAAGTTATAACCACAGTAACTTCCATCTCTGACCGTGTTTCACAGTAGACAAGTGTAAAAGATACAGAATAAGGTAAATGTCCTAATATCAGGATGTCAGCTGAGAACTGGAATGTCACATGCCAACTTCTTACTAATACCAAGAAAAATATTAAAAATCTATTCTTATGCTATGGAGTAAAAGAGTTAGAAGATATTTCTGACAACTTTTTTTTTATAATAAATAATAAATGTGCGAAATAATTTTAAAAAATCTCTTCCTGGGAGCTTTTGCTTGATCTTTGTTTGTTTGTAATTATGCAATCCAAAGTCTCCAACTGAATTAAACATCGTGACTCAGAAAAGAAAGGAAAAATTTCAGAGTTTAAAATTCTTTTTAATACGATGACTCTTGAGAATTTTATTGAACTTGCTAGGCTGTTTGGAATTTGAGTTCATTTATAATCAAACCAGAAAAAATGTTTTGAAATGTTATTTAGATGCTCAATAGAATTATTGGACCCTGAATAACTTTCATTACATGACATTTTGATAAGGTCATTGCAAATGAGTCAGAATCATGGATTACATTTCTTTTAAAAATACACATCACTTCACAACAGATTTGGTCCAAATTCATTTTGGCTTTTACTGAATCCCAAGTGTTTTCCCTTATATTTTTTTCTCTTTAAATTCTCCAGTAAAATTGCTAGACCCATAATCTAGGTGAGTTCGCCTGCCTCTTCCACTCACTTCCCTGTTGAGTTTAGCCTCAGGCTTTTCTTTAATAGCATGTATCCTTAGAGCAGAGTCTTATGCCCACAATCAGGAGAAGCACAAAGCCTAATAAAAGCCTGGGATTTTTTTCCCTTTTACAAAGGAGAGCTCTAAGGGAGTGATACTGTTCCAGAGTACTGACTCAAATCTGTTCTGTATTTGAACTCTGTGATTATGAAATTTCAATTAAAGCTATAAAAAGCAAAGCTAACAGACACCAGAGCATGCCAAAGAAAAACAGGATGTTCTTTTTTGATTGGGAAATAATTATCTAAGTTCAATAGCTGGGTCCAGGTAGCTGAGTTTATATTTGCTTCCTCTCATTATAGAAACAGTTGAATTATGGTAAATTTTCCCCAAGCAGCAAAGCTGTCATTCAAAAGGGTAATTTTATTGGGGTGCAAATCCCTTTAGTTATTGCTTCAGTCCATTTTCAAAATGGATTTGAAGCCTGAGGGGAAAGTACAAATGAAGACAGACTTTTCTCTTTATGCCGTGAACCAGCCTGTGCTGCCCGTTGCAGCCCACTGTAGTACCTCCTGGGCGCTTGTCTCCCAGGAAGGTGCTCTGTTATCTCGTTCTGTACAGCAGTGACTTGTAAACACAGCCAGCTCCTTCTCTCTACAAAAAAATCATCACACTGATTGGATTATGTCTTTAGCACCAGAATGAGCCTCTCCACATGTTTATTACTTAGCTATTGAAACATGATGTTCACTTTTGAGGTAAAGTACAAGGCATTGAAACATTTTAGACGAGCAAATAAGTAAAGATATTGATAAAGCCTTTCCTTACCCTCACCTTGGGTTCAAAGGGAACAGAGAGTACAGAACTTTAGAATAAAACACAAGAAAGTGGCACTTTAAGCAGTTTCTGTTAGAATTTAAGCAACTTCCACAACATCATTTTATGGCGAATGATTCTGTTGGAGATATCTTAAGGACTCTGTATAAATTAAAGAATTGCACGATAATTAAGTTCTCAAATGATTCACAAAGATTGTAACAATTAAAATATTTATATGTTACAGGTACCACGTGAACTAACATTAAAGTGGAATGGAAGAGCAAATCCAGACCCAGCTGCTCTGTTCTAGAGTGTCAGACAATGGACATAATCTCCTCAAGAAAAATAAGGGGGCAGGCTTTTTGGCACACAGTGGGTTAAGCTGCCGCCTGGGACATCAGCATCCCATAGGGGTTCTGGTTCCAGTCCAAGCAGCTCCACTTTGGATCCAGCCCCCTGCTAATGCTCCTGGAAAGCAGCAGAACATGGCCCAGGTAATTGGGCCCATTCATCCACTTGAGAAACCCAGATGAAACTCATGGCTTTGGCCTGGCCCAACCTTGGCTGTTGTGGCCCTTTGAGAAGTGAAGATATTCTCTCTCTCTCTTTTCTGTCTCTCTAATTCTGCCTTTCAAATAAACATATAAATCATTTAAAAAAATAGAAAAAAAGAATGACATTTTTCTTTCTATTTGAACCTTGAGAAAATAACATGTTAAAAGCACATTTGAAAAATTGATATCCTTGTGCTTCTATAAGAAAGTTAACATCATTTTTTCTAGAACTGTAAAGAATGTCACTGGTATTTTGATTGGGATCACATTGAATCTGTAAATTGTTTTTGGTATGAACATTTAGTAGGGACATTTTGATGATGTTGATTCTTCCAATCCATGAACATGGAAGATTTTTCCATTTGTTAATGTCTTCTTTTAGTGTCCCTTTCACTTCAACAGGTTTCCTTTTTTGTGCTTGGTTAGTTGTCACCGATCAAGGAGAACATATTATATTTGCCCTTTGGGACTGGCTTAATTCACTCAGCATGATGTTTTCCAGATTACTCCATTTTGTTGCAAATGACTGGATTTCATTGTTTTTGACTGCTGTGTAGTATTCTATAGAGTACCTGCCCATAATTTCTTTATCCAGTCTACTGTTGATGGGCATTTGGGTTGATTCCAGGTCTTAGCTATTGTGAATTGAGCTGCAATAAACGTTAAGGTGCAGACAGCTAGGGATACTATGAGAAACAGTGACTTGATCAGCCCTTGTCCTGACTGTTGATGCACAATTTAATACTTTATCCCTTTTAGTATTTTTTTTTTTGTTCTAGTTAATACTATTGGTTGAACTCTGTAATTAACAGACAATTATTCTTAGGTGTTTAAATTTAACTGAAAAGTGATCCCCGCTAAATATAAGAGTGGGAATAAGAGAGGGAGGAGATGTTCAATTTGGGACATGCTCACTCAGACTTGCCCCAAATAGGGGAGTTAGAAATGTGCCAGGGGATTCCAATACAATCCTATCAAGGTGGCATGTACCAATGCCACCTCGCTCGTCCAAGTGATCAATTTCAGTTCACAATTGATGGCTCTGATAGGTCTAAGAGTCAAAGGGATCACAAACAAGACAAGTGTCTGCTAATACTAACTGATAGAATCAAAAAGGGAGAGAAAGATCCAACATGGGAAGCGGGATGCACAGCAGACTCATAGAATGGCAGATGTCCTAAACAGCACTCTGGCCTCAGAATCAGCCCTTAAGGCATTCGGATCTGGCTGAAGAGCCCATAAGAGTATTTTAGGCATGGAAAGCCAAGACACTATGCTTTCTTTTTTAAGAAGCCCATCCTTGAAACTTACTCTGCTTTAAATCTCCAACTGCTTTACTAATTAGTTTGTTTCTACCTTAAAGCTTCCTCATGTGGTTGTATTGCTTGTTGCATCCCCTTAGTTGTTCATCACCAAAGTTTCTATCTTATTTTATAATCCACATAAGCTTAAAGTTGTTCACATTCTTCTCCTAAGAAAGGTAGCTTAAAAAACTATGATATACTCTCTGTTCTGTAGCGTGATTCTTTCATGGTGAATAAAAACCGTCTGTACCACTACATCAACATTTAGGACAGGTGCAAGCATCCACTTTTCTGAGTAATGTTCTTGGTCTATGAGTGTGGATCTCAGTTGGGGCACTACCTATAGTCTTCTTCCCTAGTAAAATTTGAGATAATTTTAGGTTGATTTCTGCTATTATTTCAAATTCATTTTTTCTGATCAGAGATTATATTCTGTATGATAAAATTACATAGAAAAGTTGACTTTTCATTCTGGTCCATGAAGTGGCTCATTCTGGTAAATATTCAATTCATAAGCAAAAGAATGTGCATTTTGCTCTTCTGAAGTGAATATTTTATAAATGTTAATTAAGTCAACTGGTGTTCTTAGGGTGTTTCATGTTTTTGTTAATTTTATTTCTATTTCTTTTATCAGTTATTGAAACAAGTATATTGGAATCTCCAACTGTAATTATGCATTTGTTTACTTATCTTTTTATTTCTATTAGTTTTTATTTCTCATATATCAAAACTTTGCTATAAAAAGCACACATGATGAATTATAACATTTTCTTGGTGACAACTGGAGAAAGATTTTTATAAATTCTCTTCTCAATGGAAATATTGTATTTTTAAGAATGTAATTTGTTTGATAGTACAATCGTTTTTGTTATCTGTCACTGATTGCATGGTGTATCTTTTTCATTCTTTCTGCTGCAACATATCTTTGTCATGGTGTTTAAATTATGGTTATTTTGGGCAACTTAAAGGTGGGCCATGCATTTTATTCACTCTATCAATGCCAGCTATCATTTGGAGTATTTAGATCATTTATATTTAATATGTTAATATTATATTTTTTGCATTAAATTTAATATCTTTTGGGTTGTGTTCTATTTGCTTATTCTATTATTGTATCCAAATTTCTTTTTTCTATCTTCTTTTGCACTTACTGAATCTTAAAATTAGAATTTATATTTTGTGTTACATCATTAATATGTCTACATATGTTTAATGGTTGTTTTGGGTTTAAATGTAAATTTCTAATTTATCACACTGTATCTCTAAATATACATCTTCACATCATATAAGAAATATTGTAAGTATTATCTGTTTTTTCTTCTCATCATTAGTTTTATTATTTACATATGTTAAATTCCATTTATGTTTGAACTTGTATTTTGCATTGAACACATTCTTTTGAGAATGAAAAGGCTCAAAAAATCTTTTATATACATCAAGATAGTTAGAATTATAGCATCCTTTATTTCTTTGTTTGGATCAAAAATTCCATCTGGTACCATTTTCTTCTGCCTGAAGGGCTTCTATAAATGTTTTTCCAAGGCAAGTATGCTTTTAATAAGTAATATATTTTGTTGTTTTACTGGAAAAATTGCCCTGATTTTAAATATATTGCTCATTTGGGTATATTTTTGTAATGTGAAAGGGTTTTTTTTTTGTGTTTTGTTTTCTTTATCAAATACTATAAAAAGACTGCTCTATTTTCTGATGGATACAAAGTTCAGAGAAGAATTCCATCACTCTTTCTGTCTTTTCTTTTTTCTGACTATAGGATATGTCTTGTCTTTTTTGTCACAACACAACCTATACCTGTGTTGTGAGTTTTCAATTTATTTTAAGTAATTATATTATAATTCACTTTGAATTTTCTGTAATCTTAAACCTGAGGGTTCACAGAATTCAACACATTGAAAAATATATTATCATAATTTCTTCAAAAATTTTTTCTCCTCCTTTTTTATCCTTGTTAAAGTACACATGTCTAGGGCTCCTACATACTGTTTCACATATCAGTGAAGGCTTTTCAGTTTCTTTTATTGAGGCCTTTTCAATATCTTCAATTCCTTTCCTTAACATATTGACATATTATTTCATATGAAATATTTTATTTTAGAGAATCATTTTCTTTCACACATTCATCAAGCAATTTGGATGTCATTGTCTACCAAAGAACATACCATAGATTAGTGATTCAGAAACTGTGGGGAAGGACTCTTAAAAATTGTATTATTTGTTGTCATGTCCAATTCATTATTACACAATATTATGTAGATGATCAGAAAATAAAATCTTAAAAACATTAAGTGAAATATAAAAAATTTCATTTTAAAAGATATTGATTTTTGGTTGAGGCAGGTATTTGCACTAAACATGCCTAAGGTCCATTTAATATGCTTGTCTCTGAAGTACCTGGTTTGATTCCCACCATGCATCTTGATTCCAGCTCCCCATTAATGTAGTTCTTGGGTTGCAGCAATGAAGGCTCAGGGAATAGGGTCCCTACCACCAAACTGGGAGACCTGGGTAGAATTCCTGGCTTCTGACTTTGGCCTATTATAGCTCTAGCTGTTGTGAGCATTTCAGGAGTAAACTATCAGATGTTCTCTCTTTCTTGCTCACGCACACTCTCACTCTCCTGCTTTCTGTCTCTCAAATAGGTACTATTTGCTTAATTGATTATAAAATATTTTAAGTCAACATCCAAAAGATGCATTCTTAACTTCCATACACGTCTCATGAAATGTCCTAGAGTGACTCAGGTCCTCTGCTCATGTTTTGGGCTGCTGTGCTACAAATCCTTTAAGTCCACAATGTAGTGAGAGGAGGGAGATTATTTTGTGTGAGGAAGTATGTTATTAAAAAAAAAGATTTATTTCATTTATTTGAAAGACAGATAAACAGAGAGAGGTAGAGACAGAGAGAGAGAGGTATTCCCTCTGCTGGTTCACTCCCCAGATGGCTACAACAGCAAGAGCTGCGCAGATCTGAAGCCAGGAGCCAGGAGCCTCTTCCAGGTCTCCTATGTGGGTGCAGGGACTAAGGACTTGGGCCATCTTCTACCACTTTCCCAGGCCACAGCAGAGAGCTGGATTGGAAGACGAGAAGCCGGGACTAGAAATAGCGGCCATATGGGATGATGGTGCTTCAGGCCAGGTCTTCAACCCGCTGCGCCACAGTGCCAGCCCTGGAAATATGTTCTTAATCCAGATGCCATAGTAACAGAGTAATCAACTCAAAAAATATTTGTCCTATATATACATTTCTTGTCATTAATTATTCACTTTTCTCCCACAAGAATAAAAGCACATATCCACTTATGTGTAGGAAAGTAACTGAACCACTTCAAGGTCATCCGGCAGATAGATGCTTTCCCTATGAATCTGATTCATCTCTGGGCCTTGACTCCATCCTTTTGATTAATGAGTCAAGTTTTCTACAGAGCTTCAGTCATTGCCTAGTAAGTACTTAAAGAAAACAATACCAATTTTCTCTTTGGCTACTGTGGTTTTTGTGAAATAGAACCAAAGCCACTTGAAAAGTATTGTATTGTTATGACATGATTGCTCTTACACATTAAACTGTTATATCTCATAAATGATGGAAATTTCACTTATTAAAAATAGTTCTTCAATTAGAATTTGAGAGTTTCTTCTTAAGTCACATTATTATAAAAAACTAACATTTAAATCACAAGCAACATTCACTCTTGTCTTCTCAATTTGCAAATTGGAAGATAATTTATTAGAGCAATATGATTTATTGCTTATACTTAAGAAACTCAAAGCAAGGCTAAATTAAAAAATATTAGAAAAGATTACACTGGAATGTGATGTATTTTTCTTTTTCCTCCTATATTATTGCAATAAGAAAGCATGAAAAATTACATCATGATTTACAGTATTGAGTTCTTTTGTAAGGTTTTTAGATTAAATCCAAAATGTCATCTAATTTGAATTGAAGAAATATTTAAAATTCATATATTAATGTCCCATGCAGTTACTATATTATTTGCTAAACTGGCAAATAAACATTGTAACCTTACTAATTTTTAGACTTGATGACTATCAAAAAGCTAATTTCTAAGACCTATGTCCTTGTGAAGAGAGATTATTAAATTTCCCACCAAATAAAGAAGTACTATTTTTTTTATTTGATGGGTAGAGTTATACACAGTGAGAGAGAGAGACAGAGAGAAAGGTCTTCCTTCCATTGGTTCACCCCCCAAATGGCTGCTATGGCCGGCGCTGTGCTGATCTGAATCCAGGAGCCAGGTGCCTGTTCCTGGTCTCCCATGTGGGTGTAGGGCCCAAGCATTTGGGCCATCCTCCTCTGGCCTCCTGGGCCACAGCAGAAAGCTGGACTGGAAGAGGAGCAACAGGGACTGGAACCCGGTGCCCATATGGAATGCCTGCGCCGCAGGCGGAGAATTAACTAAGTGAGCCATGGCGCTGGCCCAAGAGGTACTATTATTTTGATAAGGCAACCCTGTCACTGAGTTTCTGATACTATGGGGACAGCTGTCCTATGAAGGTTCTAGACTCAGAGTGAGCTTTCATTAAGGAATAAGTTTCATTTTATAAAGGTTCTGAGATTTGATTGTTATTACCACACCACAACTTATCCTACACTGTTTGATATCAAAACTATTACTACTGAAATGAAACGCTCAATACTTTATGATTACTGAAGATCAAGAAGTATTACTTCTAGGTTAAAGACCTAAAGTATATTATGAAAATTTTCTCATGCTTTTATAAGAATTTAAATCTAGGCTTTTGCCATTTTTTGATGTTTCTCTAAATCCTATAGGTAATGCTTTCATGAGAATTAGAGAAAAAAATTAAGTATATATTCTTCTCATGTGTTCTCACAGCAGTGCCCAAATTACTTAATTGAATGTGTGCATTCTACTGCCTTAAATTATGAGAAGGAAAAATTCTGACCTCTATACAGTGGTTTAGTCTCATAACATTGCAGATTTTTGAAAGAAAGCAACTTGGAGTCTCCATAGAACACCCACATGGATACATGGATTGGAAATCAAGGGTTTTACAATGAAAGAGTTGTCATCATTATTTTTCATTAGAAATATTTTTATGGTTATCAACCTTTTGTCATTTGGTCAAAAATAAGCTGATCTTTAGAATAAAGAAATAATCTGACTGTATCTGTATTTAACTTTACTAAAAGGAATGCATTTATTCTACAAGTCATAAATTACTATTTTAATGTGACAGATTTGCAGAAAATTTAATGGTAGACTCAACAAGATGTGACTACAGATGAGAGTGCAAGTGGTAAGATTTGTATACTTTTGTAACACTGGTGTAAATATCCTAATAATTCCCCTATAGTTTCATTTGTTTTAAAATAACGAAGATTGCAACATGGCATGGTTATGGTGGAATTTTCAATACTGCTTGTAAATATATAGCTTATCTAGACAGCATGCTTCTTATTTTCCTTCCTTCCTCCTCCCTCCATCCTTCCTTTTTTCCCCATCTTTCCCACCTTTCCTTCCTCCTCCCATCTCCCCCCCCCCCCCCTTTCTCTCTCTCTCTCTTTCCAACTCTTCACACAGAAATTCGAATTCAGTAAACTTGGTGAGCACCAGAGTTTTTAAAGGTTTCACTAGTGATTTTTATAAACATATTAGTCTTTTTTTTTAAGGTTTTTTTTTTTATTTTTTAACAGGCAGAGTGGACAGTGAGAGAGAGACAGAGAGAAAGGTCTTCCTTTTGCCGTTGGTTCACCCTCCAATGGCCGCCGCGGCTGGCGCGCTGCGGCCGGCGCACCATGCTGATCCGATGGCAGGAGCCAGGTGCTTCTCCTGGTCTCCCATGGGGTGCAGGGCCCAAGGACTTGGGCCATCCTCCACTGCACTCCCTGGCCACAGCAGAGAGCTGGCCTGGAAGAGGGGCAACCGGGACAGGATTGGTGCCCCGACCGGGACTAGAACCTGGTGTGCCGGCGATGCAAGGCGGAGGATTAGCCTAGTGATCCGCGGCGCCGGCAAACATATTAGTCTTGCTGTAAATTTTTCATGGTTTGTTTGAAAATATCATTTGGCATATTCTTGGTGTCTAGAACTGGAATATGATAAACATGTACTTTTCTAAAAATATTTAGTGAAGTAAGTGGATTTTCTTTTATCTAGGCCTGGTATTATTTGTAAAAACATACTCAGTAGGCAAAGAGAAAAATGAAAGACAAAAAAGAAAAAAAATACGGAAACAAATTTTAAATATTTAAAAACAAGATTTCAATAATTCTGGACATGTAATTTCTAGAAGCTTGCAGGACTAATGTCATGCTCCTACGCATAAGAATCTGAAAAAAAATTATTTATTTATTTGAAAGAGAAAGGGACAAAGAGAAATAGAGAGACAGAAAGAGAGACAGAGAGAGACAGAGAGAGAGAGAGAGAGACAGAGAGAGATATCTTTCTTCATCCACTTGTTCATTTCCCAAATGACCTCAATAGCTGGGGCTGATCAAGGACAAATCCAGGAACCTGGAACTCCATTTGTGTCTCCCCTGTGGGTGACAGTGGCAAAGGTACTTATTGATTTCTCAGGCAAGTTAGCAAGGATCTGGATCAGAAGCAGAGTAGCCAGGCACTAAAAGTAACACTGTACTTTTTAAAAAAATTAATTTATTTATTTGAAAGGCAAGAGAGAGAGGGAGAGAGAAAGAAGACTTCCGTCTGCTGATTCACTCCCCAGATTGCTGCAGCCACAAGATCTGCACTGATCTGAAGCCAGGAGCCAGGAGCCAGGAGCCAGGAGCTTGCTTCTTCCATATTTCTCACACAGGTGCAGGTGCCCAAGGACTTGGGCCATCTTCTATTGCTTTCCCAGGCCATAGCAGAGAGCTGGATCAGAAGTGGAACAGCCAGGACTCGAATCAGTGCCCATTTGGGATGCGGGCACTGCAGGTGGCATCTTTACCTGCTACTCCACAGCACTGACCCCTCATATAGTCTTTACCTTTGCATTATTTAGAATTAATGGAAAGGACATTCATGAAGGCATTAGTAGGCATAAAATAGTAAATATTATCTTGCTAACTTCTCAACTTTCTAAGAAATATGAACATGGATTATTTTCTACTAATGACAATCCACATAAATCAAAATTCACCCACAATATATATTTGTATTTACTTTGTTTTTTAATACTTTGAAAAGTGGACAGAGAGGACGGCGCCATGGCTCACTCGGCTAATCCTCCGCCTGCGGCGCTGGCACTCTGGGTTCTAGTCGGGGCATCAGATTCTGTCCCGGTTGCTCCTCTTCCAGTCCAGCTCTCTGCTGTGGCCCAGGAGGGCAGTGGAGGATGGCCCAAATGCTTGGGCCCTGCACCCACATGGGAGACCAGGAGAAGTACCTGGCTCCTGGCTTCGGATCGGTGCAGCGCGCCGGCTGTAGTGGCCATTTGGGGGGTGAACCAACAGAAGGAAGACCTTTCTCTCTGTCTCTTTCTCTCTCACTGTCTAACTCTGCCTGTCAAAAATTTTTAAAAAAATTAAGATTAAAAAAATGTGGACAGGGATATATATATAGAGAGGGAATGTCCATCATGGCTCTCTTTCCAAAATCCTGCAACAGTGAGGCTGAGTCAGGATGAGGATAAGGGGTTGGAACTCAATCCCTGTCTCTACCATGGGTGATAAAGACTCACTTGTTGGATCATCACCTGCTGCTTTGCAGGATATGTGTCAGCAGGCATTTGGAATTGGATGGGGAGCTGAGATTGCAACCCAGGAATTGTGTCCCAAACAGTGTCTTAACTTCTGTGTCAATCACCTGCCTCCAACCACAATATTTTATTAAGGAATCACTTTCACTTTTTAAAAAAGATTTATTTATTTACTTGAAAGAGTTACACAGAGAGCGGAGGTGAGGTCTTCGATCCTCTGGTTCACTGCCCAACTGGCTTCAATAGCCATAGCTGCGATGAACCGAAACCAAGAGTCAGAAGCTTCTTCTGGGTCTCCCACATGGGTGCAGGGGCCCAAGGACTTGGGCCATCTTCTACTGCTTTCCCAGGTCATAGCAGAGAGATGGATCGGAAGTGGAGCAGCTGGTACTCAAACTGTGGTCCATATGGGATGTGGGCACTGCGGGTGGTGGCTTTACCCGCTATGCCACAATGCCAGCCCCTCACTTTCACTTTTAATTCTGGCTTCTTCTGTATACTGTGTACCCAGCTGTACAAAGTGATGACTTGTTTATTGTTTCCCTCAAATGGATTCAATAATATTGCTTATATTCTGATTTTAAAAACTTTTCTAGACTTTTCTCTCAGAATTGTTCTAATTTCAAAACAATTTCAAACACAAAAATCTCCTACATGCTACTATAAGCCACATAAGTATTTCAGTAAAATTTGAACTTGAAAATATAACATATAATCTCTAATACTTAAGATAAATTGGTTCTTTGAAATACGAGCTTGATGATTTAGGATCAATTTTTATGAATTAAATTGAGTATTTCCCATAAAAGCAGGTATTTCGTATCTCAATTACAAAACCATAGAATGTTCTAAATTGATCGGACATATCTATGATAAATCCTTTCACTCTCTAGTTGTAAAGCGGAGGATGCAATTTCAGCAACTGCTGCTGAGCTACATGTTCTTGTGCTACCACTGTATCTATCCAAGCAGAGTCGCTATCCTATCAGTACAAGAAGAAAGCTTGTATGAACTACACTTTGTCTATTTGTCATGATATTTCATTTTTCATAAGCTTGACTGTGTGTGGATCAGGGTGAATAGAAAACAAAATTTATTGGGATTCTCAAAGTTTACTTTGATGTCAGTTTATTAAATAGATTTTATTTTTAAAGCTGTGGACAATATTCAAAACTTTTCATTTTCAGATTTTTCTTAGTGATTCTTCAAAGTATTAGTGGATATTAGTTAAACGTTAACAGAAATATCCCAGCCTTCTTATGGGCTATTCAAAAAGAACTGCCTCTGAGGGATTGAAAACCTTCACAACTAATTTTACTTCCCTTTTTTCTTGGTTATAACATGTGGATAATCTCCTTAGAAGTATCAGCACTTAAACTTAATATCAAGGCACACTTTGCTAACAGACCGAATTTTTACACATTAATTTTTCTGTATTCTAAGATAACATATGTGCTTTAAAACATATTCATTCATAGGTAGTTTACTAGATATGAAATGTGTGTACATTTGTAAGCTAAATGTAGTAAATGGATTTAATAGGGATATGAAAATCCAATAAAATAAATTGTGATCTGCAAAAGAGCTTTTACCTAATATATATTTCAACCATTCAAGTTTCAATTTGTTAAATTTTTCATATGCACATTCCAATATTACATTTAATATTAGAAGCTATGATTAGAAACAAGCCTGGGGGACCAGATGAATCATGGGGTTGCTAATAGGGTATTAAGTCTTTTACATCTACATAGTCATTTGGTTGAAATCTAGCCAGCATTAATAGGGTGCCATATTATAATCTGCCAAATGAAATGACTATGTTATGAGACCCAGTTCTATTGAATAGAGAGCTACCGAGTTCCTTATACTGACCGGTGCAGTCACCATAAGATTAAAGGGAGTTCACTTAAACCACTCCTGGATATCCATAATTGCTCTCTGAAATATCAATAAAGGTCCTTAATTAGTATCTATGTGGGAGAGTTTTGTGTGATGTAAATATCAGAGTAAATGGAATTAGACATTCAAATAACCTGGTCCATAAGGATATTTTCAGAGATACACATTTTTGTACATTCTAGCTATAAAATGATATAAAAAGTTAAAGCTCTAGGAGTAGGAAATAAAAAGACACTAAAGAGAGCAGTGAAGTTATGTATCGAATTCCGTGTCTCTGTAACACATTTCATGGCCTTAAATATAAAGAGTGACAAAATAATGGTCCTTAGATCTGAGGCTAGGCCTATGACACAAAGGAAGTAATTTAGGTGAAGTAAAAATTGTAAATGTATGTAGAAACTTACAGCCACAATTTAGAGGTTTGGCCTAATAGGACATAAAGTATGATTAGAAAATAATTATTTTTATTTCATTTCAGATTTTTAAGTTTGTTTCCATCCATCCAGTCTTATAAGATATGTGAGTAGTTTATTTATGCTGAAATATGCTGAATTATAAAATATACTGCAATATAAGACTTTTAGATGTACTTCTAGGCATTAAGAACAACAATCGGTCTGTAAGTAATTAATTTCCTAGTCATTCTCTTCGGATGAAGAAATTTACCAGTGGCTGTGATCTAGGATCATAATCAAAGTAATGCTATGGATTTTAGCCTTGCTACTTCATCAGGACTGTTTTCATGTTTGATTTACACTCCAAAATACCTAGGGAATTTTAAACCTCCCATTGGCAAAAGTTTTTCACTAGGTAGGAGTTTTCAGATGGAGGTGGGGGAGCAGAATGTAGCACATTTTGAAAGCTCTTAGAGGGGAAGAGGGGTTGCCTCACTTGTCCTGTAATTGTGTCTGATTATCTTAATTTAGAGGATTATTGAAGCTGTAAGTCCATAGCTCTGTGAGATTTCTGCTTAATATGGACCTCAAATTTATTCATTATTTTTTCAATATGTAGTCCCCTATGTTTCACGCAAAATAGTTTGGGACACAAATACCAATTAAAGGCAACATGTACTTTTGTAACTGTAGAAAAAAGATACCTGTGAATAAAAAGTTGTCTTGAAAAGGAAAGAAATTCCTTTTCCTCCACCCTTCTGGGATTTTAGGTGGGATAACTTCTATAACATAAGGATTAACTGGAGAAAAGCATGTTTTTTAAGGCACATATTTTAAATACACCTGGGAAATATACAAGTCATGAGGAATTCTCAATGAGGTCGTTACAACCCAACCTATCCAGCATCTTCAGCAAAGCAAGTCACATAGAGAGCTGTCATGAAAAAGGAAAAAAAAAGTTTTTGAGTCACCATGGACATCAAATTGTGGGAAAGCAAATATAGGGGTGTTTGTTTTGCAGATTCTTCTGGCATTGTATCTGGGATGATGAGGTCCACAAATGTCTTCAGTGACCAACCTTTGTCATTCCTGGTACAAAGGGAAGATGGGACCCTTTGTCTCCAAAAATTTATGTTCTGCTTTTTTGGCAAATAGTGGGGATGGGGGGCAGAGAGACTCTCTTATATCTGTTTCTTCTCATTGGCATTTACCTCAAAATAATCCTCATGTTACAATGACACATCTGGGGTGGTATATCCTGTCTCCTACATAATATTTTGTGGAGTAGCAGTCAAAATGCCTAGGAGTTGAGGAATGCTTTCAAAGAAATCTAATTCTAAGCTGACATTGGAATGATGAATATCATAACCAGGCAAAAATTGGGTGATAGAATTCCAAAGAGATGGGGAGAAAAAAGAACAAACCACAAAGACAAGGAGGCAGAGTGACAACTGTAGATTGTTCTGTGCAACTAAAGTTCCAGTAGATATGAGTATTAGAATCTAAGTCTAGGGGTTGGCACTGTGACACAGCAGGTAAAGCCACCCCCTGTCGTTCCAGCATCCCATATGGGCACTAGTTTGAGACCTGGCTGTTCCATTTATTTTTTCTATTAAACTTTTATTTAATGAATATAAATTTCCAAAGTACAGCTTATGGGTTATAATGGCTTCCCCCTCCCAAAACTTCCCTCCCACCCACAACCCTCCCCTTTCCTGCTCCCTCTCCCCTTCCAATCACATCATGATTCATTTTCAATTCTTTTTATATACAGAAGATCAGTTTAGTATATATTAGGTAACAATTTCAACAGTTTGCCCCCATATAGCAACACAAAGTGAAAAAAAAAATACTGTTGGAGTACTAGTTATAGCATTAAATAAGAGTGTACAGCACATTAAAGACAGAGATCTTACATAATATTTTTTTAAAAAATTAATTAAAAAAATGCCCATCAACAGTAGACTGGATAAAGAAATTATGGGACAGGTACTCCATAGAATACTATACAGCAGTAAGAAACAATAAAACCCAGTCATTTGCAGCAAGATGGAGGAATCTGAAAAACATCATGCGGAGTGAATTAAGCCAGTCCCAAAGAGACAAATATCATTTTTTTCCCTGATCGGCGACAACTGAGCACCAAAGGGGAAACCTGTTGAAGTGAAATGGACACTATAAGAAACAGTGACCTGATCAGCTCTTGTCCTGACTCTAGATGTACAATGCAATACTTTATCCTTTTTAGTGTTTGTTGTTGTTGTTGTTCTAGTACTAGAGGTTGAACTCTGTAATTAACACACAATTATTCTTGGGTGTTTAAATATTAACTGAAAAGTGATCCCTGTCAAATTTAAGAGTGGAAAAAGAGAGGGAGGAGATGAACAATTTGGGACATGCTCAATCAGAATTGCCCCAAATGATGGAGTTAGAAATGTGCCAGGGAATTCCAATACAATCCCATCAAGGTGGCATGTACCAATGCCATCTCACTAGTCCACGTGATCAATTTAAGTTCACATTTGATGGCTCTGATAGGTCTAAGAGTCAAAGGGATCACACAAACAAGACAAGCGTCTACTAATACTAACTGATAGAATCAAAAAGGGAGAGAAAGATCCAACATGGGAAGTGGGATACACAGCAGACTCATAGAATGGCAGATGTCCTAAACAACACTCTGGCCTCAGAATCAGCCCTTAAGGCATTCGGATCTGGCTGAAGAGCCCATAAGAGTATTGTAGGCATGGAAGCCAAGATACCATGGAAAAGAAAAGAAAAAAAAAAAAAGAAGACCTAAATGAAAGATCTCTGTGAGTGAGATTCCAGTGGAAAGAACGGGGCCATCAAAGAAGGAGGTACCTTTTTCTGAAGGGAGGAGAGAACTTCCACTTTGACTATGACCCTATCGGAATAAGATCGAAGTCAGTGAACTCTAAAGGTTCCATAGCCCTGGCAACTCATGACTAGAGTCTAGGGAGATTACTGACGCCATGAACAGGAGTGTCAAATTGTTAAGTCAGCAACAGAAGTCACTGTATACTTACATCCCATGTGGGATCTGTCCTTAATGTGTTGTCTAATGTGCAGTGATGCTATAACTAGTACTGAAACAGTATTTTTACACTTTGTGTTTCTGCGTGGGTACAAACTGATGAGATCTTTACTAATTATATACTGAATTGATCTTCTGTATATAAAGATAATTGGAAATGAAAAAACAAAAAAAAACCTGGGGGCTGGTGTTAAATTGGAAATGGTTGTTCCATTTCTTATCCAGCTCTCTGCTATGGCCTGGGATAGCAGTAGACAATGGCCAAACTCCTTGGGCCTCTGCACCCATGTGGGTGACCTAGAAGAAGCTCCTGGCTCCTTGCTTTGAATCAGTCCAGCTCCAGCTCTTGTGGCTGTTTGGGGTGTGAACCAGCAGATGGAAGATCTCTCTCTCTCTTTCTGCCTCTGTATCTCTGCCTTTCAAATAAATAAATACAGCTTTATAAAAAAGAATATAAGCCTCACTTGTTTAATTTGGTCCAGAGCATATCTAGCCACCCAAATTAGAATATAGTGGATCTGGATTGGGTTCAGGGTTTACATCATTCTGATGTAGTTTGGAGTGTAAAGATCACTTCAAACTCAGAACTTAAGGATCACTCTGATAGACTATGGGAGCATAATAGATTACATTAATTTAAAGAGAGGCATGGGTTAACAGAAAACGCATAGACCTTGCACATGAGTTTTATAAGGAAAACAATCAAAATAAAATATAAAATTGTTTATCCAATTACCATGGAAAAGGAAGTGTTGGACATTCATTTATTCTCATTTATGGTGGAGGTGACAGAAGGCTTCTGAGAGTGGTACATGATGTTGAGTCCAGATGATGAGATTCAGTGAGACAAACACAGGATAGAGAGTCATTGCGAGTAGAAGCAGCAATTCAGGAAAAGGTACAGAGACATTTTGTAAAAGAGGTGGCATCAATAGTTTTGTATTTCTCACAACAATTTACTACAAATAAGTGACGTAAAGCAGCACCCATTTACTAATCTCAGAGTTTCTGTGCCCCCGGTGTCCAGGCAAAGGTTAGCTGGGATCTCTGCTAAGAAGGTCACAAGAGTTCAGTGTAAGCATTGACTGTGCTACATTCTTTTCTGGAGTTCTCTTTCAAGCCAACATGATTGTGGAAAGAATTCCCTGGTAGTTCTAGGAGTGGAGTAGCTGCTTTCTAATTGAGAGCTGGAGCTCTTGACTTTCTGGTGCTTTCCATTCCTTAAAATGTGACCCTCACACAGCTGTTGTCTGTTGTCATGGCTGCTTACTTCTTCAGAGCCTAAGGGAGATGGCTTGTTCCAGACTGATATCCATGAGAATAGCTATCCAATCATCTTTGCAATAAAATATAGCTTCATTAAGAGAATGGCATCCCATCACCTTGATCACAGGTTATTGCCTAGAAGCAAGTGATAGGCTTTGCTCATAACTAAGGGAAGCAAATTATGTAAGGATATGGTTCATTTGGGTTCATCTTAGAATCCTGCCTACCACAGAACACCAGTAGATATTTAACAAGGTTGCTATAGGTTTGAGAACAAAAGCTATTTTGTTCTGTAGAGAGGCAAATATAAAACATACACAGCTGGAAATGTTCTTCAACATTTTGGTACACAAAGGAAGGCTGATATTAAGTTATCATAATATTTAGGGATAGAATATAGCCTAAAGTACTTACTGGCATTTGAATTAAGAAGCTAGATTTTGTCATTTACTCTAATCTCATGCAACACGAAGACTGGCCATTTGGATGTTTTGTAACTGCAGGATATATACATATCATAAATGTTCTTTTTCTTTGGAATAATCAAATCATTAAAAATAAATAATACCACTCATTAATTAAATATAGATATCCCATACCATGCTCAGCACAGTACTTAATCTAAGCTTATTATATTGACATTTTTCATATAGATGCGTTATTAGCATTTACATTTGCTGAGGGAATGTGCAATGTTGTTTGCAGCAAAATCATTAGTGCAATGCAATGTAGATCAAAGGGGAGTGTTCAACAAAATGGATGTAAATAATTCAAAATGAAGTTAATTAGGAAGAACTACATTTTTCCAACAAGTGTTTTTCATCAATGTGTTAATAAAGTGATTAAGAGAAAAATCTTCAGGTAATCAGAATCTGAAGGAATTTTGTTAAGAAATACCACTTGGACAATGGCCAAAGCTTGATATGTAAATCTAGCATATACTAAGTGAAAATAGGAGAAAAGGTAAAAATGAATTACTCAAATGTCTCACCATAGACAGATGTTGCTCCACTATTTCATTATGTATATATAAAATAAAACTTGAACTTCTAGTGTCTAGACAATTTTTCTTAATTATAATACAGAATTACTAATCTTATACCAAGGTTTAAATATTTTATTTTATTTTGTATTTACTATCAATTTTATTTGTTTGAAAGACAGAGTTATAGGGAGACAGGGAGACACACACATACACACACACACCCACAGAGAGAGAAAGAGAGAGAGAGAGAGAGAGAGAGAATCTTCTATCCTCTGATTCACTCCCAAATGGCCTCAAAATCCAGGGTTGCACCAGGCCAAGTTCAGAGCTTCTTCTGGGTCTTTTACAAGAGTGCAGAGGCCCAAGCACTTGAAGCATCTTCTGCTGCTTTCCCAAGAACATTAGAAGGTAGCTGGATCAGATGCAGAGCAGCAGGGTCTCAAACCAGTGCCCAAATGGGATACCAGTGTTGCAGGAGGTGGCTTAACCTTGTATTCCACAAAGCCGGCCTCCAAGGGTTTTATTTTGAAAGTTTCCTGAATCATTTAAAAATAAGAGAATGTAGAATTTGTATTTTCTCTATATGAATACATGGACACAGTTGTAATTCTTAATATTCTTCGTTGAGAATATATTTACCTAAATCAATCATAAAAATTCGTGGCTTTCTTAGGGACTACTAGTTTGAACATCAATCACTACAATCAAGTTATGTCAAGTTCTTCACCCTACTTTGTGAAAACAAAAAGAAAACATTGTTTATTCTCCTTTCATAAAATAAAAATTATTTGGTATTGGATATAAGAAGCAAATCATTTTTAAAATCCTCTTCCAAAGATTCTCCCAACCTCTTGTGATATAAAGCACTTACTTTACTTCATCTAATACTCACAGCTGTTATTTGCTTTTTTTAACTGTTATTTAATAAATATAAATTTCCAAAGTACAACTTTTGAATTATTGCAGCTTTTCCCCCATAACCTCCCTCCCACCTGCACCCATCCCATCTCCCAATGCCTCTCCTATCCCAATCTTCAACACGATTCATTTTCAATTATCTTTATATCCAGAAGATCAAATTAGTATACAAAAGTAAAGATTTCAACAGGCTGCACCCACACAGACATATAAAGTATAGAGTGCTGTTTGGGTAGTAGCTTTACTATTCATTCGCATAGTACAACACATTAAGGACAGAGATCCTACATGGGGAGCAGGTGCACAGTGACTCTTGTTGTTGATTTAACAATTGACACTCGTATTTATGATGTCAGTAATCACCTGAGGCTCTTGTGATGAGCTGCCAAGGCTACAGAAGCCTTTTGAGTTCACCAACTCAAATCTTGTTTAGACAAGGCCATAGTTAAAGTGGAAGTTCTCTCCTCCCTTCAGAGAAATGTACTGCCTTCTTTGATGGCCCATTCTTTCCGCTGGGATCTCACAGAGATCTTTCATTTAGGTCATTTCTTTTTTTTTTTTTTTGGTAGAGTGTCTTGACTTTCCATGCCTGCATGGGCTTGTTAGCCAGATTTGAATGACTTAAGGGGTAATTCTGAGGTCAGAGTGCTGTTTAGGGCATTTGCCGTTCTATGAGTCTGCTATGTATCCTGCTTCCCATGTAGGATCATTCTCTCCTTTCTAATTCTATCAATTATTATTTGCAGACACTGGTCTTATTTATGTAATCCCTTTGACACTTAATCCTATCTTTTTGATCAATTATGAACTGAAACTGATCACTTTAACAGGTAAGATGGCATTGGTACATGCCACCTTGATTGGATTGATTGGAATCCCCTGGCACATTTCTAGCTCTACCATTAGGGGTAAGTGCGATTGAACATGTCACAAATTGTACATCTCCTCCCTCTCTTATTCCCACTCTTATATTTAACATGGATCACTTTTAAGTTAAATTTAAATGACTAAGAATAATTGTATGTTAATTAAAGAGTTCAACCAATGTTATTAAGTAGAACAAAAAAATACTAAAAGGAATAAAATAGTAAGTTGTTCCTCAACAGTCAGGACAAGGGCTGTTCAAGCCATTGTTTCTCATGGTGTCCATTTACTTCAACAGGTGTCCTTTTAGGTGCATTGAATATGTGTTATGTGATTTGAATACTTATATTACTCTCTTACTGATCAAGACCATGCACCCATGAGCTGTCATTTTGTATATTGCAAAATTGGAACTTCAATCCAGGTCCATTTGATTTGAGAGCCTATGTCAGTTGCTCACCAAATCCCATTCTTTGGCTGAATTATATCTCCTAATGAATTTGAAGAGTGTCAAGATATTGACACCTGAGCCTTGTGGCTGGCCAGCCAGAATTGTCTTCCCTAAAACCCTTAAGCTTGTCACTCCTGGGATAACCCCAAACATATGGCAAAAATCTTGCCATTTTTTAAACAAATACAGACTATGGCAAGCCCATGCCCAGCTGAGAGAATACTATAGTGAGTTGAACAGAAAAGATGGTGGGTAACACGGAATATAAATTTTATTAAGGAGAGATACAGTTTTTAAAAACAGATCATAAATATACTAAAAAGTAGATTGAAAATACACAATTGGATAGCTTTAAGCATTAAGAAGGAAATACAATAAAAGAGTATGACATATAGTGTTGAGTAGGCCCATGTCTACTTTACAGAGACTGGCCAGAGAAAGTGTTTTTGAGAAGGTGCTATTTGAATTGATGGAACAATATTAAAGAATGAATCATTTGAAAATCTGGGGAAAGAATTGTGAGCCAAGAAAAAAGCAAGGGATAAACAAGCATGGCTCTATGTGGCCTGAGAAGTAAGCTAATTATCCTTAAAATGTGCCCTCAAAGTAGAAACTAGTGATTGAACCCATGAAAAACAAATAGGTCCTATTATTATAAAGTAATGAATAATTTTGATGGTTATTCATGGTTACGTGGAAGTATTGAAGTATTCCATCTTCTGATTTAAATATTCTTAATTTGTTTCTCTCAGTGCAAGTTATAATGGATGCAGTTAATCAGTAATTCCTGGATAGATATAAATCGCCTCATTTAAATTGGTTGATTGATAATAACAGGTGATCTTGACATCACTGAAACTTTTCAGACAATGAACTGTATTGTTTTGGCTAAATGCATTCATTACTATCAAATTCCCTCTACCATGTGGCACCAAGATACTAGTACCTCTGAAGGGTTCATTATGCTTTTGCTGACTTTTTCTGGTTCTGTGCATGTAAACTCTTATAGCCAGAAGTTGAAATTGTACTGAGGTGCCAGAAAAACTTTAGAGTGAATTTTAGTTATAGATAAACAAAGAATAATAGATTAATAAAATTGTATCTCAAGCACTGCATGTGACACAGTCATGTTAAATAATTATAGAATCTTATTTTTGTCTTTTACCACATACCAACAGAAATAAAATTATTTATACATTTTAATCTCAGAAATCTACATGATAAAAGGATAGAGGTTCATGGTCTGTAAAAATCATACTGGAATATGTTGTTTTTGGAAAGACATCGCTGCTGCATGTCATACACCAAGTATGACCTAAATTTAGATAATCACATTTGCGATTGCCTTGTTGCCAAAAAAGGTAAAATTTTGAGAACTTGGGGGTAAGACTTTAGCATATTAATGGAGAGAGGTAGTGGTGTACATTCGACCTGTAGTAACATGGCAGAAAGAAACTGACAAAAATTTCTTAATCTATTTGTTTTAAGATTTGATTAATCAGTGTATTCATTGTCTTTATAAAAATCCCTTAATTTCTTGGTTTTAGTTGTATAATATTCAAAGTGAAGCTAACAATGTCAGACTTGTCTATGTGATAGGTATTTTTTGAGATTCAAAAGATGTGACTTTTTTCATTTGTTATTAAGTAAAATATGAACTAATCCTTTAGAGTAAATTTTGAGCTAAATAATCTATGTGCAAATATAAATGTTGAAAGCATAGCATTCATTTTTGTATCTGAAAATAGTACCTGGAAAATAACTCCGGTATGATATTTATTTATTTATTTATTTATTTTTGACAGGCAGATTGGACAGTGAGAGAGAGAGAAAGAGAGAAAAGTCTTCCTTTGCCGTTGGTTCACCCTGCATTGGCTGCCGTGGCCGGCGCGCTGTGGCCAGAGCACCACGCTGATCCAAAGGCAGGAGCCAGGTGCTCATCCTGGTCTCCCATGGGGTGCAGGGCCCAAGCACTTGGGCCATCCTCCACTGCACTCCTGGGCCATAGCAGACAGCTGGCCTAGAAGAGGGGCAACCGGGACAGAATCCGGAGCCCCGACCAGGACTAGAACCTGGTGTGCCGGCGCCGCAAGGCGGAGGATTAGCCAAGTGAGCCGCAGCGCCAGTCCGGTATGATTTTTGAGAATTTCTTCCCATAGTATTGATCCAGTCAACACAGGGACCTGAGTATGGCCCATTTATTCTATTGTCTTTGTCAGTGTAGACATCCAGTTGCATTATTAATAATTTTTTTTTTTTTTAAACAGGCAGAGTGGACAGTGAGAGAGAAAGAGAGAAAGGTCTTCCTTTGCTGTTGGTTCATCCTCCAATGGCCGCCGCGGCCAGCGTGCTGCGGCCGGCGCACTGCGCTGATCCGATGGCAGGAGCCAGGTGCTTATCCGGGTCTCCCATGGGGTGCAGGGCCCAAGCACTTGGGCCATCCTGCACTGCACTCCCTGGCCACAGCAGAGAGCTGGCCTGGAAGAGGGGCAGCCGGGACAGAATCCGGCGCCCTGACTGGGACTAGAACCTGGTGTGCCAGCGCCGCAAGGCAGAGGATTAGCCTATTGAGCCGCGGCGCCGGCCGCATTATTAATAATTTGTTAACACGTCTTTCAGTATCCATCCTGGCTCCAGTGCTGTAGCGCAATGGATTAAGCTATGCCACTTGTAATGATGGCAGGTCATATCCAAGTGCTACTTCAAGACCCAGCTACTCAATCTCTGTTCCAGCTTCCTGCTAATGAGCCTGGGATGGCAGCATAAGAGGGTTCAGGTACTTGCACCTTTGTCACCCATGTGGGAGACCAAGATGCGGTTCCTGGCTCCTGGCTTCAGCCTGACCCACATTTGCTGTTGAGGCCATTTAAGGGAGTTAAACAGCAAATGGAAGACTTTCTCTCCCTCTCTCTCTCTCTCTCTCTCTCTCTCTCTCTCCCTGCAACTCTGCTTTCTAAATATACAGATATACAAATATTTAGAAAAATACTCCTCCATGATTTATACCTGTTCTTATACATTTTTAAACATAAATTTATTTTTAAAAATCCAAATTTATTATTAATGTTACAAAAAAGAATGGAAATAGCCATTGTTATTAGTGTGCTACGATCAATTGGTAGACACAGCAGAAAAATAGAAAAGAGATTATAGAAAGTATATTGCTAAACTCTATTAACTTATCATACTCTGATTTTAAACAATGATAAAATATAGGGAGAAAAAATAAAGTTATATGCCAATATCAATTGCAAATTAAGTGCCAGCAGAAAAACGCAATAGCAAATCAATCCAACAGATTAGTCTCCCAGGGACAAGATTAATTTATTTCAAGAATTCAATAATGTTTTACAATTAGAAAAGTTATCCGTGGATTTGATTGCATTAACTGTTTAAAGATCACTTGAATTATTATGATGAGGATACCAAATATTAGCAAATTCAGCATCATTTCTTGTAAAAAACCTACCAAATTAGTAAAAAAAAAAAAAAACTTTCTCCATTTTCATTTTTGTTGCTATTATGGTTTATGATATTCATATTTTTAAACAAATGAGATGAGTTGTTCTTGGGCATATCTTTCCATTTTGATTTGTCTAGTTATTTTTCCCCATATAGAATGATGTTTATTTTTTGGTAGGCTACTACTTAGGACAAACTGTCTGTTAAGTTGTTTTTCCCAATGTATTTATCTGCTTTTGATTAGTTTAACTAGAATACCTGTGAGGTGTTTCTTTGAGGAAGAGAAGGCTTATTTCAGCTGACATAACAGTTACGGGATCAGGCGGCTCCACAATCCAGTGTCTGCTGAATACTGCTGATGGCAGTGCGAACGCACAATCACAATCACAGCCAAACAGGAAGAGAAAGAACAACCTGAACTCAAGTGATCGACCCTCCCATGAGAACTACACTCTGAGGGACATCTTCAGTGAGCTCAAGTCCTCCCACCAGACCCACTTCTCAGATGAAATGATTAGATCCAGTCTCTACCCTTCATCCATCAATCAATAATATCATGACATCAAAGTTTGAAGAGCTGCATGAGTTTTAGGGAGATAAATCCTATTCAACTCATTTTAGTCTGGGATTCAGACTTGAACACATGGAATGTCCGTCCCATTTTGGTAACATATTGAATCAGTATATTAGTTTTCCATTGCTGATCAACAAATAAGCAAAAATTTATATTTATAAAAATGTATATTTATAATCTCAGAGTTTCTGAAGGTCTGAAGTCTGACACAGATCAGCAGAATTCTCTACTCAGGAGCTCACATTGCTAAATCCAAGGTATCAGTCAGCTGTCTCTGGAGACTTGACTGAGAGAAGACTTGCTTCCAAGATTTCACAACTTGTTGGCAGAATAACTCTTGAAACTCTATGATAAACTATTGGCCAGCCATCATTCCACGCTCCTTGACAGTGCCCACGGTTCCCTGTCACTTGGCTTCCACGGGTAACTCAGAAGATGGTAGCGGCTGCTTCTTCTCCAGGGGAACAGAATCATGCTTTTTGTTTCTCTTCTTCCTTTACAATAAGTCAGAAAAATCTCCACTTTTAAAGATCTCGCTTGATTAAATCAGACCCGTCAGATCTCTCTTTTGCTATGGAACAACAACCATTTCCTCATATTCATAGGTCCCCTCACACACAAGGGGAATTCATCTTACAGGATTTTTTACCCCAAAATATGAATCTTGGTGGCCATCTTAGAATTCTTCCTATCATGATCAAATTTTGCAATGTTTAAAAAAAATACTGGTTGGGGGCCATTGGAAATATTTTATCTTTGGAGGTTTAAAGAATGTACATGTAAAATTACTATGGTAGTCTTTTGATGTATTTCTCTACTTCCATGGAAATTTATCTTTAAACATTCAATCTTTATTAATGTCAATTTTCATAAACTTTTTATAGAAAATTATATATTATGTATAAGCTTTAAATGTGTCAGAAATTTTAGATAATATACTTTATGGTTTTAATAATATCCCTCCATTTTTTTCTTTTTTTAAAATAAAAATGTGAGGCTGGCATTTTTGTGTAGCTGGTTAAGCCTCTGCCTGAGATGTTGGAGTCCTATAAAGGCGTGGTTCAAGACCCAACTTCTCCACTTCCAATCCAGCTCCCTGTTTATGTGTTTGGGAAAGCATCAGAAGCAGGCCCAAGGGATTGTTTCCTCTGCAGTTATCTGGGAGACCTGGAAAAATCACCTGGCTCCTGGATTTGACCTGGCCAAGCCCTGGCTGATGTGGACATTTGGGGAGTGAACCAATAGGTGGAAGATTTCTCTCTGTCTCTCCCTCTCTCTGTAACACTGACATTCAAAAAAATAAAAAAAAAATCTTTAAGAGATAAAGATTAATTTTAATTGAAAGGCAGAGTGACACATGGAGAGAGAGGGAGAGAGAGATTGACCTTCCATCCATTGGTTCACTTCCTGGTCTTCCACTTGGAAGACAGAGGTCAAAACACATAAGCCATCATCTACTGCTTTCGCAGCCGTGTTATCAGGGGGCTTAATAGTAAGCAGAGCAGCCAGGATTTGAAATGACCCTCCAATATTTGATGCCAGTCTCCAATATGTGATGCCAGTACAGCAAGTAGCAGGTTAACCTGCTGTGCCTTAACACCTGACTTTCATTTTGTTCTTTCTGGTTTTTGCATTTAGGTTCAGTATTTAATTTTTTTGCCTAGATTTTTTCAAAGAACACTATTTCTTTTTACTTGTTATTTATATTATTTTTGATTGTTTTCAACCCATTTAATTACTGATTTTATCTCCATAATTTCTTTCCTGGTGTTTAATGTGGGCTTATTTTATTATTTGTTTTCTCTACTTGAGTTGGAAATTTGATTACTCTCTCATGTTCATTGATATAAATACTAAGGCTGTCAATATTCCTCTGATCATTTCTTTAAAAATACACCCCTTGGTAATCCATAGATAATGATGTGTAGTGTTTTCATCATTTGTGTTTTTAAAATGTGTGATTTTGGATTTCATGTTTGTATTTGCCCTTCCCTAGAGAAGGTTTTAGAGAACTTTAAAAAATGAATATTATTATTACACAATGTATGTTTGTTAATAAGGATCCCTCCTTCCCTTACCACTTTCCTCCCTCCCTCCCTTCCTTCCTTCCTTCTACCTTCTTTTCTGAATAACTGAGTCAAAAGAGCATTAGTGACAATCAAGGTAGCATATATACCTGGAACAATGCAGGGAGGCATACTAGCAGCAGATTGAGTGGAGAACAAAATTGTCCATCAAAGACAATGGCAGCTGGATGCAGACATGGCATATTGAAGCTTCAGTGGAATGAGGAGGATGATGATGACAACATAAGAATCATTACAAGTGCAATGACTCATCCAATGATAAAATCAGAATTATGGAGGTCAGGTGTCTTACTATGAGAGAATGGAGTTAAAAATATGGATGGGGAAAACTAGAAGGAAATCTAATATTGGATTGGAATTGGAAACATCAATGTGAACAAAACATTTTTAACAGATGCTGCTAAGTAAAGAAATAAATGTAGATGTCTTGGTATACTTTGGCTTTCCAGGGCTCTGAACAGCGTCTTTGAAATTTACTTTCAAAGAGCTTACAGTCCATGCCAAATACTTGACATGTGTATCAAGATCATTGCCTGAAATGTAAGTTAAGGATTGTCATAAAACATTAGAGACCAAGTACTGGAATGGCAGAGAACGAGGGAAATGCTTGGGGGAACAGTCATCTGATCTTAGAGGGTAAAACCTGTAGATTTAATACAGAACAAATCTGAAAGCATAAATGTGGATTCTGAGTCATAAATTTAAATGCTGATTCCAGATCCCCTAGATGTAAGATTTCAAGAAAGGGGCATAACCTTTCTGACTCAGGTCCACATCTAAACAATAACAGCATCAATCCGAGGATTAAATGAGGAAGCACATTCCAAGTTCCCAGAACAGTGTGTTATATGTAGTAAAATGTCATATAAATAACAATATTATCACTTAAGACAATTGGTTTTAGAAATACTGAGGTGTAGAGAAATGAATTGGTGAACAAGAGAGCCATAAGTCACATAAAGAGATGGGAAAATAAGGGCAGGGTATAAGAAAAGCTAAGTATGTCCCCTTCTCAGGAGGGCATGGCCTGTGTGGGAGATATATTAGGAAGAGGTTATTGAAGGTCTTGAATGGTTAGAAGATGAGGCCATGACTTAATAACAGTGCTATTAAATGGCCCCTGCAGTTTTTTTTTTCCTCCTGGATTTAAGAAAAAAGAATTGTTTCAATGTTTTACTGTGTATTTTTTTTGAAAAAATATTTATGTATTTAGAATGAAAGAGTGAGGCAGAGGGAAATCTTTCATTTTCTGGTTCACCCTTCAAATGGCCACAACATCTGGGGCTGGGCTAGGCCAAATCCAGAAACCAGGAGTGACCTCCCGGTCTCCCACATGGTTGGCAGCGACTCAGCTAGTTGAGCCATCCATTGGCTCTCAGGGATGAAGCTGGAGTTGGGTGCTGAGGAGAGGTTTGGAACCACCCACTCTAATATGAGAGGCAAGTATCTCAAGCAGTGGGATGCCAAAATCCTGCTCTATGTATTCTTTTTTTTAAAAAGATTTTATTTACTTGAAAGTCAGAGTTACACAGAGAGTGAAGGAGAGGCAGAGAGAGAGAAAGAGAGAGAGAGAGAGAGAGGTCTTCCATCTGCTGGTTCACTCTCCAGTTGGCTGCAACGGCTGATGCTATGTTTACCTGAAGCTGGGAATCAGGAGCTTCTTTCCGGTCTCCCACACGGGTGCAGGGGCCTGAGCACTTGGGCCATATTCTACTGTTTTCCCAGGCCATAGCAGAGAAATGGATTGGAAGAGGAATAGCCAAGACTCAAACTGGTGACCATATGGGATGCCAGCTTTGCAGACAGCAGCTTTACCTGCTATGCCACAGCACCGGCCCCTCTATGTATTCTTTGAACAAAGAGTTCTTCTTGATGGTATCAAATAAGTCTCCACCTACTTCATATTGCCATTATCTTTAAGATGAATATTAACTTTTTCAATATTCTTTTAAAATTATACTGGTTATATGTCATCTAATTATATCATCTGATTTAATACTTGCAATTGTATGGTCTCACATGTTTATATATTGTTATGGTATGTATAAGTGAATTACATGTGTATTTCTTAGTTTTTATTCTTGGAATGGACCCTACTATTCAAAAAACTATATTTCTTAGTAGTAGATTCACAAATTTTTTGAGTTGTTCTCTATTCTCACAGAAAAGTGGAAGTGGCTTACCTTTTTAAGATTGCCTTGGTCATGTTTTAAACTCAAGGCCAATTTACCTTATGAAATGTGAGTAGCCATTCTTCCACCATGTATAAAGATATTTTCTTTAATCTACTGATTGTACTTGCATAAGTTTAAAGGAATGACACAGAATCTTTAGATATTATTTACTTCCTTGATATTTTCATTTTAACAATTTCATTCAAAATGATTATCCTGTTTTTCTCATATTAATATGTTAAATTTTGTAATTATTTCTTCTTATAAATATGTATTCCAAATATTGTTTTAGAAATCATCACAATGTATTTTTTTACATTTTACTATGGGATTGGCATTGTGGTACAGTGGGTTAAGCCTCTGCCTGGAATTTTTCCTCTTATATGAGTTCTGGCTGCTCCACTTCTGCTCCAGGCCCTGTTAATGCACCTGGGAAAGCAATGCAGGATGGCTGAAGAACTTGGGCTTCTGCATCCATGTGGGAGACCCGGATGGAATTCCTGTCTCCTGGCTTTGGCCAAGCCTGGGATATTGTAGCCACCTCTCTCTGTAACTATCTTTCAAGTAATTTAATAGATGTTTTTAAAAAAATTCCACTAGAGAGATTCCAATATGGCCAAATAGGGAAAAAAAACATGCTGATTCTGATCAGGGGAAGAAGGCAGAAAAAAAAATCAGTGAAAGTGTATTTATTCCCAGGGGAGACTCAGAGAGAAGTCCACAGTGGAAATTCTGCAGAAGGAAGAGGAACTCTGTGGAGCAGCATGGAAAATGCATACACACAATAGCAAGTAAAGACAATGTCCTGGACTCCCAGAACTGGAGACTGTAGGAGATGCCAGGTTCTGAACATTAGGTGAGAGCAGACTGTGGCAGCTGGTGCCCCTGGTGATATTGCCCGAGACAGAGCCTTATAGGCTACATAGTCTGAGTCCAGACTGGAGCCCCATAGGGAGCACAGTATCCCATAATCCAGTAGAGAAAAAGTACATTTCTTTCTCTCCATCCCTGCACAATGGTGCCTGCAACTGCAGGGGAGAAAATACCATCTTGACATAAGTAGAGGATGTGGAGGCTAAGTGTGTGCAACCATGGAATTTTAGGAGATGGAGAAATCTGCATTTCCCACTGCCTTTGAGTCTGGCTGGGAGAGCTGATAGAGGGCTGAGCATCAATTTAGGATTGTGATGTATCCCCCATCTGCTCAATCTATCACATGCTCTGGGACTCAGACTGCCAAGGTTGAACACCCATAGGCAGCTAGCTGTGGAAATAACTGCCCTTGACATAGACGAACAGTCTCACAAGGCAGAGAAGGGATCCTCTGCACCCTCTGGCTGTTTGAGCCTTATGCACTGTTACTGTGGGAATCCTATGACTGCACAATAGAGCTTGGAATGTAGTTGGGTCTCATGACAATCACTGTGTCTGGTGTCAGAGGCTCAGAGCACCCTGACTGCTTGGGGTGGATTGCAGATGAAGGTTCTATGCACAGATCCTTTGTGTGGTTCATGCACTAGTGTGGGTGAAGGTTCTGCCCACTCTGGACTAAACCTGGCCTTTGGTCACCATGAAGGAGAGGAGCTGAGGTTGTGACTCTGCTAATTTCTGTGATCATACTCTCACCATTGCTCAAAATAGAGATCTGCCATACTCAACTTGGGTACACCTTGGATTCTTGCCCCACACTTCAGTACTGACAGAGATTCTAATCCTCACCCAGCACACACCTCTAGAATTTCACTGAAGGAATGGACACTCCACTAAACCACAGAGACATAGCTCAAAAATAAAACCAATACTATATCAATACTATACTATACAGAATAGTATACCCTGTAAAGCTCTCATTTATGAATGAAGGTAAAATAAAGACATTCTATAACTAACAGTAATTCAAAGAATTTGTCACCACTCACCCAACCATACAATGCTTAAGACTGTGCTACACATATAAACACAGAAAAATAGTCATCATTATGAAAGAATGTGAAAGCAGATAATCTCTTAGTAAAGGTACAGAGGAAATCCAAATCAATATAAATATTTATGCACTGAGAAAGAACTGGAAGTTCATTGTGATTCACAATAGTTACAAAAATTTAAATACTTTGGAATAAATTTAACCAACGAGATCAAAGATTTCAACAATGAAAATTGTAAAACATAAAAGATAGAAATATAATAAAAAACAAAAAAATGGGAAAACACCTCCCATGTTTGTGGATTGGAAGAATTAATTTCCTTGAAACGTCCATACTACTGAAAGCAGTTTGCAGATTCAATATGATCCCAACCAAAATAGCATTGATATTCATCTCAGATATATTAATGATACTGAAATGCATATGGAAAGACAACAGATCCATATAGCTAAACTAATCTCAATACACCAAAATCAAACCAGTGGCATGCATATACTAGATCAAAGACAAATAAGAGAAGTGGGATTACATCAAGCTAAGAAGCTTCTGCACTACAAATGAAACACTTAACAAATTCAAGAGACAGAATGAGTGAAAATATTTACAAACAATGCAACTGATAAAAGTATAAAGGGCTCAAGAATTTCAACAACAATAAAACAAAAAATGCAGTTAAGAAATGGGCAAAGAACTTGAACAGGCATTTTTCAAAAGAGGAAATTCAAAATGCAGGAAACTCATTACAAATGTTCAGGGACACTAGCCATCAGGGAAATGCAAGTCAAACCACGTGGGATTTCACATCATCCCAGTTAAAATGGCTGCATATAGAAACCAAAAAACAATAAATGCTGGTGAGGATGTGGAGGAAAAGGTACTCTAATCCACTGTTGGTGGGCAGACTTAGTGGAAGGTAGTATGGAAATTCCTCAGAAAAATGAATATAGACCATATGATCCAGCCATATCACTCCTGGGAATTTTCCCAAAGAAATGAAATCAGAATATGAAAAACTTATCTGTATCCCCATGCTTATTGCAACTCAATTCATAATGCCTAATATACGAATCAACCAAGAAGCCCATCAGTTGATGACTAGATTAAGAAAATGTGGTATAAATACACTATGGAATACTATTCATTTTAAAAAAAGAAAGAAATTTTGTCTTTTGAAACAAATAGGATACAAATGCAAATTGTTATATTTAGTCAAATAAGCAAGTCCCAAAAAGACAAATATCTTATGTTTTCCCTGATTTGTGATAACTAACAGAGTACAAAAAATAAGGTACAATTATTTACATTGCAATCTGCGTAACATTATTCCTGTTCATAAACAGTTGAGAAGAAATGGCTTGAAATTAAATGAACTTATTTATTATCTTATAAACACACAGAAAATATTTAGATGTTACATTGTCATTGGTTGTATGTCATTGAAAAAAATTATGAATAACTAATTGACCAAAAATCCTACTAGTATTATTGAAATTTGCAGAATTTTCAGTTAGTATTGAATATAGTAAAGCTAACCCTAGATTTTTAAAATCAACTAAATTTTGTATTGATCTTTGTTTTAACTCCTTCTGAATTATTGTTTTGTTAATTTGTTAATTGGTTATTATAAGATAAACAGTCTTTATGTTAATTTTCCCTTCATTTTTTATTCATAGAATATTTGAAGGAAGAAATACCATATCTGCATTCCCCCAAATTTTTAAAGCATATCATTTGTGTTTGAAAATTTTGTTAGTATTATTTGCATTTTTAGCAGTAAAAAAATCTTTTTCATGAAGAATTGTTTTCAAGTATTCTAAGTTTGGTTTCTTTCTTTTTTAAAATTTTATTTAATGTATACAAATTTCATGTATTTCATATATATAGATTTAGGAACACAGTGATACTTTAAATCCTTCCCTCCCTCTTGCCCATGCTCCCATGCTTCTTACTCATTCTTCTATTCCCATTCTTAATTTTTACAAAGATCTATTTTCAGTTTACTTCTTTACACATAAGATTAACGCAACACTAAGTAAAAGTTCAAGAAACAGTGTGATGAATAAAATACTCTTTCTTAATGGCAGATATAAGGGCTGTAAACAATCATAAGATCTCAAAATGTCAATTTCACTCCTATACACTATATTTTTGGAACATTTTAGTTACTACAGATCAGGGAAAACATATAGTATTTGTATCTCTGTAACTGGCTTATTTCACTGAGTGTAATAGACACAGTTGCATCCATTTTGTTGCAAAAGAAAGCGTTTAATTTTTTTCTACTGCTGAGTAGTAATCCATAGTGTGTATTTACCATAATTTCTTTTCCTGTCATCCATTGATGGACATCTGGGTTGATTCCATATTTTATCTTTTTTTTATTGGAATTTATTTATTTATTTCACAGGTAGAGTTACAGACAATGAGAGAGACAGACAGGGAGAAAGGTCTTCCTTCCGTTGGTTCACTTCCCAGATGACTGCAATGGACAGAGCTGCTCCGATCTGAAGCCAGGAGCCAGGTGCTTCTTCCTGGTCTCCCATGTGGGTGCAGGGGCCCAAGTACTTGGGCCATCTTCTACTGCTTTCCCAGGCCATAGAAGAGAGCTGGATTGGAAGAGGAGCAGCCGGTACTAGAACTGGCACCCATATGGGTTGCTGGCAGCACAGATGGAGGATTAACCTAGTGCGCCAAGGTGCCAGCCCCACAAATTTTAGCTTTTGTGAATTGAGCTTTAATGAATATAAGAGTATAGATAACTCTTTCATATTTCATTTTGTTTAGATAAATTTCCAGGAGAAGGATTGGTGCATAATATGGTAAATCTATTTTCAGCTTTCTGAGACATTTCCAATATGTTTTCCACAAAAGCTACATCAGTTTACATTCAGATCAACAGTGGATGAGAATAACTTTTCCCCTACATCATTGCCAGCAATTGTTGTTTGTTGATTTCTGTATGAGAGCCATTCTTCCCAGGGGGAGGTGAAATCTCATTGTTGTTTTGATTTGCATCTCCCTGATGACTAGTGAACTAGAGCATTTTTTCATGTGTCTATGGGCCATTTGAATTTCCTCTTTTGAAGAATGCTTGTTCAAACCCTTTGCCCATTTCATAACTGGACTTCTTTTATTGTTGAGTTTCTTGAGCTCATTATAGATTCTGGGTATTAATCCTCTCTCATTTTCATGGTTTGCAAATATTTTCTCCCATCTGCCAGTTGGGTACTTATTTTGCAAGTGTTTCCTTTGTAGTGCAGAAGCTTCTCAGCTTGATAGAATCCCATTTGTCAGTTTTGGCTCTGATTTTCTATGCTTCAGGGGTCTTTTCCAAGAAGTCTTTGCTAATGCTATTGACTTGCAGAGTTTCTCTGAAGTTCTCCTCTAATAATTCGATGGTGTTGGATCAGAGATTTGGGTCTGTGATCCATTTTGAGTTGATTTTTATATAAGGTGTAAGGTAGGGGTCTTGTTCATATTTTGGCATGTGAAGAACCAGTTTTCCCAGTATCATTTTTTTGAAAAGTCTTTCCTTTCTCCAGAGATTGCTTTTTTCTCCGTTGTGAAAGATTAGTTAATTTTAGTGCTTAGATTTCTGTGGATTCTATTCTGGTCCACTGGTCTGCAAGTCTATTTCTATGCCAAAGTCTGACTGTTTTGATTATAACTGCAATCTAAAATATCTTGAAATCTAATATTGTGATGCCACCAGCTTTGTTTTTGTTGTTTAAGATTTCTTTAGATATTTGGGGTCTCTAGTGATTCTATACAAGTTTTAGCATCTTTTTACTAGGTCTGAGAATAATGTATTCAGTATTTTTATTGATATTGCATTAAATCTGTAAATTGCTCTCAGTATTAGTCTGTAAATTTCTTTCAGTATTATGGACATTTTGATGATACTAATTCTTCAATCCACAAACATAGATTTTGCCATTTTTTGTCTTATATTTTTTACTTTGCTTTTTTATAATTTTCTTTTTTTTATTAAACTTTTATTTAATGAATATAAATTTCCAAAGTATAGCTTATGGGTTACAATGGCTTCCCCCCTCCCATAACTTCCCTCCCGCCCGCAACCCTCCCCTTTCCCGCTCCCTTTCCCCTTCCATTCATGTAAAGATTCATTTTCAATTCTCTTTGTATACAGAAGACCAGTTTAGTATATATTAGGTAAAGATTTCAACATTTTGCCCATATAGCAACATAAAGTGAAAAAACTACCATTGGATTACTAATTATAGCATTAAATAGCAATGTACAGCACATTAAAGACAGAGATCCTACATAATTTTTTTTTTCAAATTAATTAATTTTCTATGCCATTTCCATTTTAACACCAGGTTGTTTTTTTTTTTTTTCATTTCCAATTCTCTTTATATACAGAAGATCACTTCAGTATATAATTAGTAAAGACCTCATCAGTTTGTGCCCACACAGAAACGCAAAGTATAAAAATACTGTTTCAGTACTAGTTATAGCATCACTTGGCTTTAGATGACACATTAGGGACAGATCCCACATGGGGTGTAAGTACACAGTGACTCCTGTTGCTGATAATGTTTGTCCTTCTTGGTAAAATTTGTTCCAAGGTATTTAATTTTTTGTAACAATTGTGAATGGATTTGATCTTAGAAGTTCTTTCTCAGTCATGACATTTTTTTTGTGTGTATACATAGGCTATTGATTTTTGTACATGAATTTTATATCCTGCAATTTTATCAAAGTCTTTTAAGGGTTCCAAAAGTTACTTAGTAGAGTCTTTTGGTTCCCCTATACATAGAATCATGCTATCTGCAAATAGGAATAATTTGACTCCCTCCTTTCCAATTTTTATCCCTTTGATTACTTTTTTTATTATGAAAAGAAGATCTATTTCATCAAGTGCTTTCTTTATTGAGATAATCATATGCTTTTTTATTCTTCAGTTTGCTAATGTGATGTATCACACTTATTGAATGTGAAGGTTGCACCACCCCTGCATAACAGGGATAAATCCCACTTCATCCAGGGGAATGATCCTTCTGATGTGCTGTTGGATTCGATTAGCTAGCAGTTTTTAGAGGATATTTTGCATCATTGATATTGTCCTATATGCTCATTCTCTATTGTATCTTTTCTGATTGAGGAATTATGGTGATGCTGGTTTCATAGACAGAGTTTGGGAGGATCTCATACTTTCCAATTGTTTTGAATAGCTTGAGAAGAAATGGAATTAGTTCTTCTTTAAATGTCTGGTAAAGGTGAAGGCATCGAGTCTCAGACTTCTTTGTTGTGAGAATCCACATTATTGATTCAATCTCCATCTAGGTTATTGTTCTGTTTAGGTTTTCTATGTCTTCTTGAATCAATTTTGGTAGATTGTATGTGTCCAGGAATCTTTCCATTTCTTCTATATATTTCAATATGTTGGCATGTAGCTCTTTGTAGTAACTCCTGATGAACCTATTGATTTGGGTCTTCTCCCTCCTGTTTTTGGTTATTTGGTCAAATGGTGTATCAATTTCATTTATTTTTTCAAAAATCAGCTCTTCATTGCTCTGCTCTTTTGTATTTTCTATTCCAATTTTTAAAATTTATTTCTTCTATAATTTTAATCCTTTCTTTCCACCTACTAATTTTTGGCTTGGTTTGTGGTTCTTTTTCTAACTCTGTGAGATGCATTGATAGCAAATTTTTTGGTACTTTTCAAATCTCTTCATGTAGGTATCAATTGATATAAACTTTCCTCTTAATAATGCTTTTGATGTCTCCTATAAATTTTGATATGATGTATTGTTGCCTTCATTTATTTCCAGAAATGCTTTTATTTCTGTTGATTTCTTCTATAACCCACTGTTCAATTAAGAGTATTTTGTTCAGACTCTATGTGTTTGCATATATTTTGGAAATTCTTTAGTTGTTGATTTCCAACTTTAATCCAGTATAGTCTGAGAAGATGCATGATATGATTTCAATATTTTATAATTTGCTGAGACTTGTTTTATGGCCTAGCATATGGTCTATGGTAGAGAAAATACCATGCACTTCTGAGAAGAATGGGTATTCTGCAACTCTGGGATGAAAGGTTCTGTATATATCAACTAGGACCATTTGGTCCATAGTGTTGAATAGGTCTATTGTTTCTTTGTTGATATTCTATTAAGACAACCTCTCCATTGTTGAAAGTGATGTTTTGAAGCCCTCCATTACTTATAGTATTGGAGTCTGTCTCCCTTTAGGTCCATTAACATTTGTTTTAAACAGCAAGGTGACCTGAAGTTGGGTACAGATGCATTTATTATAGTAACAACTTCTTGTCAAATTAATCCTTGTATCATCACATAGTTAGTGCCCTTCTTTGTCTCTTTTGACAGGTTTTGTGTTAGGGTCTATTTTGTCTGCTATTAGGATGCCTACACATGCTTGTTTTTACTCTCCATCACCAAGGAATATTTTTCCTGACCATCCGGTTTCAGTTTGCTTATATCTTTATTGGTGAGGTGTTTTCTTGTAGGCAGAAAATAGATGGGTCTTATTTTTTAATTCATTCAGCCAACCGCTATCTGATAATTGGAGAATTTAGGCCATTTAATTCAAGGTTACTAATAACAAGTAAATATTCCTATTGATTCTTTTGAATTTCCTTTTTACTTTTAGTGGGAGCTTTTCTGCTTTCACATTCTTCCGTAACAATGACTATCATTTTGTACTTCTGTTTGCTGCACATTCTTCAGTAGTGTTTGTAAGCCTAGATGTGTTTTGAAAAATTATTTGAATTTCTGTTAGTTATGGAAGTTCTTCATTCCACCTTAATTCATAAATAAAAACTTTGTAGCTTTGCAGGGTGCAATATTCTGGGTTGCAGTTTTTTTTTTCTTTCTTTCCTTAGACTTCAACTATGTCTCACGAAACTTTCCTAGACTGTAGGGTTTCCAGTTCAAAAGCAGCTGTTAGTCTAATTGCAGGTCATCTGAAAGTAAACTGGTATTTCTCTCATGCATATTTTAGAATCTTTTCTTTATATATACATATATGTATTTCTATTTGAGAGGTGGAGTTATAGACAATGAGAGGGAGAGACAGAGAGAAAGGTCTTCCTTACGTTGGTTCACTCCCCAAATGGCCGCTATGGCCGGCGCTGCACTGATCCGAAGCCAGGAGCCAGGAGCCAAGTGCTTCCTCCTGGTCTCCCATGCAGGTGCAGGGGCCCAAGCACTTGGGCCATCCTCCACTGCCCTCCTGGGCCACAGCAGGGAGTTGGACTGGAAGAGGAGCAACCAGGACTAGAACCGGCACCCATATGGGATGCCAGCGCTGCAGGTGGAGGATTAACCAAGTGAGCCAAGGTGCTAACACTCTTTATATTTTAATGTTTAAAGTTTGACTACAATGTGTCCAGGTGAAGATCTTTTTTGGTCATATCTATAAGGAGTTCTATGTGCTTCCTGTACTTGGACATCCCTTATTTTTCCTAATTAGGGATGTTTCCTGTAATTATTTCATAGAATATGCCATCTTATTCCTTCTTTATTTCCACAATTTCAGGAACTCCTGAGACTCTTATGTTACATCATTTCAAAGCATCCCATAAGATTCCAAAATCGTTTTAATTTTTTCAAATTTTTCCTTTTTTATCCTATTGAAATATTTCCAAAGATTTTATGTAGCTTAGATATTCTTTCATCTCCCTCACCAAATCTTTTGTTAAGTATTTCCAATATCTTTTTTGACATACTGAACTCTTCATTTCTAATATTTCACTTTGATATCTCTTCAGAATCTCGATTTCATGGGAAAATTTTCATCCATGTCATTTATGGATTCCTTTAAATCATGAATTTGCTTCTCATTGCTTCTTGGTAATCCTAATTATTCTTTTTAACTCATTTCAGGCATTTCATTAATCTATCCATCTTTACATTCTTATATGAAAGTTTTGTTGTGTTTCTTTGTGGGTGTTTTGTTGTCTTCCTTATTCTTGTTTCTAGAAATTTGCATTTATTTTTAGGTATTCAAGGAAATACCTGTTAGTTTTCTCCTCTGATGGCTTTTGTCTTTGTACTTTGCCTCTGTGGCTTTGTGGAGTGTTTTCTCTTTCAGTGAATGCCCCGGGGCATGTGCTGGAAGTGACCTGGGAGCTCTGGTCATCGCTCCAATGCGGGGGGAGTATCCAGTGTGAAACCCAAGTTGTGCACGCTAGATTTCTTCTTGTTAGCAGGAAGAAACCCCTTTTGGCATAATCACATTCTCACCTCCTCTCTTCCCAGGTGATCAAAAATTTGACTGTTGGCCTGCAGTGGATATAATACTCACGCATGCTTCTGTATGAATTACACAAAGGATGTACAGTACTCAATGTGAGCACAGATCCACACTGCAATGACCAACCCCAGGCAATCAGGAAGTTCTGAGTGTGTGGAGCCACACCCTGTGATTGTCCAGAAACCCAGCTATACCCTGCAATCTCTCATGTAGTCACAGAGTTCCCATGGTCTCAGCATTCAGGGCTCCCACAGTCATGGGGTACATATGTTCCTCTCCACCTTGCTAGCTTGTCTCATCCACAGAGAGGCAGCAGCTTTTTCTGTCTGCTAAAATCCCTGGATTACACATTTGCACAAGCCTCTAGCCACATTCTGTAATGATTTCACAGTTGTGCCTTCTCCCTGTGTGTGCCCACCCGAGCTGCTATTGGTGCTACTGCTGTCAAGATGGCTTCTTGTCTCTGCCAGTTGCTGGACATGCACACAAGAGCTTTCGCAGCTGCTACTTATATCCAAATACCACCACTCTCTGTCAACAGTTCACTGGCCTCCATTGTGGGGAATGGGGAGAGAGAAATGTTCCTCTTTGTTGTGCCTGGTTTGCAGGAACTGTGTCCCCCTTAGGGCTCCAGGCCAGACTCAGTGACAGTGTAGTCTGCAAGTCTCTCCATCCAGCAGCATCAGTCTGATCTCCCCTCGCTCTCCAAAGCTGACACTTCCTCCAGCTCTTGGCTGCTGGGGTTGTGTGTTGTATCCATGCTTAAAGCTGCACTTCCACACCTTGCACATTGTCCCAAGGCATCCTTCTTCCTTCCATAGAATTTCCATTGCAGTTTGCTCTCCAACTCTCTCCTGAGAATGTACTTTCTCCTTTTTTCCCCACTGCTTTCTTGTAGCTTAAAGCAATACTCCCTTTCCCTATTCTGCCATGTCGGAATCCACTAATTATTTAAAGGTTATTTCTATTGTTAATATACTTCAGTCTGAAAATGTGCCTTTATTGTTTAAATTTAAGTATTAATGTTGGTTTTTTTAAAGATTTTATTTATTTGAGAAATAGAGTTACAGACAATGAGATGTAGAGACAGAGAGAGAAAGAGGTTTTCCTTCAGATGGTTCCCACCCCAAAAGGCTGCAACGGCCCAAATTGTGCTGATCTGAAGCCAGGAGCCAGGAGCTTCTTCTGGGTCTCCCACGTGGGTGCAGGGGCCCAAGGATTTGGGCCATCTTCTACTGCTTTCCCAGGCCACAGTAGAGAGCTGCATTGGAAGAGGAGCAGCCAGGACTAGAACCGGCACCAATATGGGATGCCGGCTCGACAGGCGAAGGATTAACCTACTGTGCCACAGGGCCAGCCCCTAATGATTGGTTTTATATATATATATATATATATATATATATACACACAGATATTTTTCTCATTGCTATAAATCTGATAAGTATTTAATATTCATTATATTGTTTTATTAATGCTTTGGATTATTTGCCTATTAAGTATGAAGTTGATGTAGTAAAGTTTCTTTCTTTAAGTGTTCCCATTTCCTGAATTCGTATTCTTTCCTCAATGTACTTTTCATGTATTTGTGCTATGTTTCTAGATACAGTCTCTAACAGACAAGACTACTGATAAGTTGTGTAAGGACAAAAACAATAATATGATCGTAGTAGTGACAGTACCAGGGGAGTCCCACCATAGACATTGTATATGAGATGTGATGTGATGGAGAAGCAAGTGGAAAGCATGAGGCAGGTTAGGAACTGCAGGGAAGATGGAAAAGGCAGCCAGAAGAGTAGGGAAAGATTACTTCTGACACGAGTCATGTTCTGACATGTGTGAATTACATAACAATATTTCTCATGGGAGTCCAAGATATGGCAAAAATCTAAATGTGATCTGCTGTTCAGTATCTGTTAGTGTCTGTATCTACATAGCTTTTTTTATTTTTATCTTGTAAAAGCCATAAAGGAAGCTTACAAAAAATAGACAACAAAGAAGAAAATATGAATCATTATTGGTAATGCTATCTGGGGAGCACAATACTAAACAATTAGGTCATATTCTTTTTTGTATTTGTTCACATACATTCTGATTTGATTGAGAACAATATAGTTAAAACTGATTCTTTAATTTTGCTTCCTTTTTTTTTCAACCCTTAATATATTATAAAACTTTGCTAACATTTTAAAATGGCCTTACATTACATTATATAAGTTGTTCTAGAATGACCCCAAAGGGCAAAGGCACATGGGAAAGTAAATTTTCTAGCCTAAAATTTGTGGTTAATTTTAAAATACTACATATTTCATTAGGATCTTTTTGAGTATTCAAAGATAGCAAGATGAATCAGTAAAGGATCCAAAAGGAGCAGTAAACAGATTGAATAAAATCCTGTCTGAATCATGTTTGAAAACTGACCCATTCTGACTTGTCATTTTATGAATTTAACTAAGAAACAGACCAGCCCTTCAACCCTGTGGCCTGTGAACAAGCATTTCTTTTAATATAAGCACCTCTGGGAGACAGAAGATTTACAAGGGTTATAGGTACTGCCGTCCAGATTGTTAGTCTTCTTGTGTTGTCTGAACTTAGCATTCAGGCACCACCATGTTCACAACTGATAGTACAGAAATATCACTGACAGATAGATAGAGCCAATGCACAACTCCAGTCCATTGGATGGAACAAAGGAGAGAACCCTGTACACACTCACTGTTTTTAAGACAAATACAAGTCTGTTCATGGGACACACTTTTCCTAAAAGATCCTTCAACTGAAAAGCCAAAAATCTTGCAACTTAGCACCTCTTGTGCTTTAGAGAAATGACCTGTGTAACCTTTTCATTTTCTTTCCTCCTGCTTTCCTCTGACTCTGGTTTCCAACCATGATTTTTTTAAATTTGGCATTCTGTGCAGACCAATGTTGTTACTTTCAGCTATGATTTTGTATTTTAACCTTATTTCCACCTTGACATTTACCTTTCCAACCATGATCTGTTTTTCCCCAGCAGCGGGACCTTCCTGTCACATAATAATGAGATCAAAAGGATCGATGTGGGATGCTCACAGCCTGGTCTCCTCAACTGCAGATCCAACTGCAAGGTTAGAACTATTATTATTTGACGTTTACCATCTTTGGAATTGTGCCTGTGGTACAAATAATAAATGTTTTCTGCACTGTTGAGTTTTCCTTCTACCTCACCTCTCTACTCTTCGGCAGCATTAATGGCCAGATAAACAAATATTGTTTTGACAGCAGGTTCCCAGTAATACACACAGACTTGGTTTTGTATATAACCATCATTCTTGAGTTAGTCAGTTTCAAAGAATAGTTAATACAGAAAATCACATAGATGAGAAGAATGGTGTAGCTAAATCTTTTGTTCTTCTGCTCGCTCCTCTTGCTGTAAGCAGACACTTATTATAAATGTCAGAGAAAGAAAATGTCCTGAGAGATTCCTTTTCCTTTCAGTTTGAATGTGGTGGCTGCTCTTCTGAGGAATCCTGCTGTGATATTTTATATTCAGAATTAAATATGAATTTTGTTTCACCTTTAATTCCAAAGCTTGCATGTTTCACCTCAGAGAAGTAACTACATGCAGATAAGACAGCTGTTAACTCACTTTAACTAATGTAATGTGCTCCCTCTTAGGGTGACCTGTTTACAATTTAGTGTACTGTTTATCTACTCAACAGATATTCAAAGTTCTAACTTCCATTTGTACTAACTAGGACACCGTGTGGGCAGCTATGTTAGTCAGCAGAATTACCACTGCTTGTTGATGAGTAATACCTCTTAACATTTTCCAAAGCCTAAATACACATGAATTGCCTTTTAATTCTCCCAGATAGATACTTTTAGAAAAATTGCAGAAATTTGAAAATATGGAGGCTATTTCAATAAGTGTGCATGCCAAACAGTTGGCTTTTTAAATTTTATTTTTAGTTTAACTGTTATATGAAAATATGTATTTGTACAGTAACTATTTTGTACTATTTTATACATGTGTTTGTTGTGTAATATTCAAATAAGGATAAGCTTATCTCTCTCACTCAGTATGTGTAATTTCTTTATGGTGAAAGCATTAAAAAAATCCTTCCTTTTTTATTTTCCCTAGAAAAATCTTCACTACATTACTATTATATACTCATATAATCATCCCACTACTGGGAATATATCCAAAGGAAATGAAATTACTCTGCTAAGAGACATGTGCACAACCTAAGTGGATAAAGAAAATGTGATAAATATACACAATGGAATACTATTCAGCCATGGAAAAGGTTGAGATTTTATCATTTTAAACCTCATAGATTGAACTAGATGTAATTATGTTAAAAGAAATAAGCCAGGCATGAGAAAACAGTTATGCATATTCTCACTCATGTACAAAATCTAAGAAAAGTTGAGATTGTGGCTAGCATTGTGGTGTAGCAGGTTGAACATTCCATATGGGCACTGGTTTGAGTCCCAACTGCTCCACCTCTGGTCCATCTCCAGACTAATGAGCCTAGGAAAGCAGCAGCAGATTAGTCCAAGTGCTGGGGCCCCTGTACCCATATGGGAGACTGAACTGAAGCTTCTGTCTCCTGGCTTTGGCCTGATCCAGCCCCAGCCATTGCAGCTGGGGAGTAAACCACTGGATGCTGGATCTCTCTCTCTCTATCAAACCTTCTCTCTGTAACTCTGCTTTTAAATAAATAAATAAGTAAATCTTTAAAAAATGGAAGTTGATCTCATAGAAGTTGAGAGTAGAATTATGTTTACCATGGGCTGGGGCTAGTGGAAGGGAAAGGTAGGGGGAATTGTTGGTTAATAAGCGCAAAGTTAAAAAGGTATGAGAAGTTCTGGTTATTATTTCAAAAATAATAGGTTCCAGTGTTTTAAAGATAATACAATGCGATAGGTGAGGAATTCGTTTTGGAAAAAATGTAATGGTGGAGGAGTTTATATATCTCAGTGTCTTAACAGTTTTCCATTTCAACAGTAATATATGAGAACCTATCTGAGATGAATGTAGAGTTAACTGAGGTGTTTAAGAGGATGTGCTTCTATTTTTGTTTCTATAAACAGGAATTTATTTTGAAACAGTATTCTCAGGGATTATTTTTGTTAGAATTTGAAAAAAACAGTCCTTGAAGTACATTAAACGCTGCTTAGTATTGAAGCCTCATGGTAAAGGTTGATATATTAAATTTAAGAAAATGAGAGCTTGTAGTATAATGAAATCAAACAGCAATTTGATTACTTATTTCTTTAAAATACTTTTAAAAATGTATTTGTTCTTTTAGACAAAATACTATATATCTTTTTGATTGCTCAATACTTGTGTTATTCCTATAACCACAGTTTAAATTGCGTTATAATGAGCGGAGCATATTTCCTACCCTTGACTTTGGAAGTGACTATGTGACTTGCCTTGATGAACAAGAGTGATTGTGTATGGGGCCATTGCTATGGCACAGTGGGTTAATCCTCTGCCTGCGGTGCCAGCATCCCATATGCACTCTGGTTCTAGTTCCGGTTGCCAAATCCAATCTAGTTCTCTGCTATGGCCTGAGAAAGCAGTGGAAGATGGCCCAAGCAATTGGGCCCCTCAACCCACAAAGGAGACCTGGGAGAAGCTCCTGGTTCCTAGCTTCGGATGGGTGCAGCTCCGGCCATTGCATTTGGTTAGGGAGTGAACCAGTAGATGGAAGACCTCTCTCTCTGTCTCTCCTCTCTTTGTGTAACTCTGACTTTCAAATAAATAAATAATAAATAAATCTTAAAAAAAAAAAAGAGTGATTGTATGTTCCAGTCCAGCTCCATGCTAATATGGCTGAAAAAGCAGTAGAAAATATCCCAAGTGCTTGGGCCCCTGCATCCCTGTGGGAGACCCAGAAGAAGCTCTGGCTCCTGGTTTTGGATTGCCCCCACTCTGGCTGCTGATGCCTTTCGGGAGGTGAACCAGAGGATGGAAGACTTCTCTCTCTGTCTCTCCCTGCCTCTGTCTGGAGCTCTACTTCTCAAATAAATGAATAAATCTTTTTTTTTTAAAGAGTGATTATGTGTTATTTACAAGTCAAGGATTTCAAGCCTTTCTCATATCTGCTTACCCCTTTTTACATCTGCCATTTTCATGGGAAAAAAACAAAAACAAAAACAACAAAACTTACACTGGTTAACCTGCTAGTAAAATACAGGTGAGATGCACTTGAAGCAGAGCCACTCAATGTTACTATCGGCTTTCCTCCAGAAACCTATCAGCTCTAGCCTCTGCATGTGAAATAATTCCACCCATTTCATTCTAGTTTCAGTCAGGTGACTCTCGCAAAGTTGTGTGTCTATGAGAATTACTATTTTATTAAAGTGCTAGACTTGGAGTTAAGAGCTTTCATGATGTTGACTTAAACAGAACAAATGCTAAATTAGGCAATTTAGTGAATTTTGCTAAATGTATGCACCTATGAAATCATCATCACAAAGTCACTATCACATGATAAAGAACATAAAAATCACTCCCCAAATTCCAAAATTTGTTCAAGCTAATTTGTTCTTCCTACCACTCAAACAGCAGGTAAACACAGATTTACTTTGTGGAGTATAGTTTAGTTTGTGTAAATGTTGTCTAGAATTGTATATGAATCAGTGCATATTGTAGTAATTCCTTTTTTTCTGCTTTTTGTCTTCAAAATTAATTTGAGTATCATCCATGTGGAATTATGTAGCAATACTTCATGGTTTTTTATCTCTGAATAGTTTTCCAAGTTTACAAGCATCATAATTGTCTTATTTATTGTATTTTTGATTGCTTTGGAGTATAGTAATGCATCCTTGCAATTTTAATTTAATTTCCCTAATGAATATTGATGTGGAGTATCTTTTTGTCCTTATTTGCTAACCATGTATTTTCTTTGGTGAGGTGTCCAATCTTTTTTCTTTTTTCCTATTAGTGAGTTCTGTGACTTCTTTATATATTTTGGTTAAAAGTGTCTTATCAGGTATGAAATTTGCACATATTTTCTATCATTCTATGACTTCTTTTTCAAAAGGTAGACATCTTTAATTTTGAAGTTCAATTTGTCAATCTTTTTTTCTATGAATTGTGATTTTTTTTTCTTTTTGGTCTAGGAAATTGTTGAAAATTGAAGGTTACATGTATTCTAGCATCTTTTCTTTTTAAAAATTATTTATTTATTTGTTTATTTATTTATTTATTTGAAAAAGTGATGGAATGAGACAGAGATGGAGAGAAGAATCCTCCATCTTCTGGTTGACTCCCCAAATGCCTACAACAGCCAGGGTTAGGCAGACTGAAGCCACAATCTAGGAAGTCAATCTGAGCCTCTGTTTGGTGGCAGGAACCCAAGGCCATGATCTATTGCCTCCCAGATGCATTAGGAGAAAGCTGGATTGTAAGCACAGAGTAGCCTGGACACTCACATGGGATGCGAAGGTCACAAGTGGTGGCAGAATCCACCGCACCACAATGCCCTCCCCTCCCCCTAGACTTTCTAATGGAGATTGTGGTTTTAGGCTTTACATTTGGGGTATGATTCATTTTTTACATACATGCTCCGTGTGTAAGGGCAAAGTTTTCCTTTGTTTGTTTTGCATATAATTATTCAATATTTTAGTACCATTTATTGAAAATATTACTCTTTTCCCAGAGAATTGCCACAGTATTTACTAAGTGGTAAAATTGGGCTTTACATAGTTTCATTATTCATTTGTCTGTCAGTGATGACCACATTGTGTTGCTTACTGTTGCTTTATGACATATTCGGAAATCTGGAATTTCAGAGATGTCATTTGGTTCTCCAATGTTTTTATTTGTCACACCTTCTATTTCATTGTATTTATATATATCTTGGCATCATGCTTCAGATTGCTACCAAAAAGCCTACTGACATTTTGACTAATATGACATTATTTCCAAAGAACAATTTGGGGAGAATGAACCACTTAAACACCACTGAGTCTTCTCGTTTATAAACCTTGTATATTTCTCCATTTATCTAGCTCTTCTCTAAGCCTTCTCACCTCTGCTTTCATTCACTTCCACTTCTCTTAGCCATGTTGCAGTCTTTATTATATGGTTACCACATGTCTCTGGATCACATGGCCTAGGCGGCAGAACAGCTTGCAGAGCTGCAGGAGCTGTGTAGAGCCTGCTCATGTTTTTGATCCCACTCAAAGCTAGCATCTTCTTTGGTTATTTGGAACATGGGCTGCAACAACCCACCCAAGAGGGTCTCCCAGACCCAAAGAAGTCCATTAGGCACTGAGACTTTATTTCAGTAGTAGGACAGGCTAGATGTAACAATTTATGCTATATCTTAGAAAGGATGTGCACCACTGATGTCCTAGATATTACACTGAGACAAAATTAACTCTATTACATTTTCTGCGTCTTTTGTATTTTCTTCTTTTTTGTCCTACAATATTTGAAAATAAGATACAAGATTTTCCCATCTTGATGTTTTGTAGAAGTGAAGAATTTTAAGATTACATGAAACTTATCTACAATAAAATGTTATTTTCTAACAATTTGCCTTCTAAAGAGTGAAAGCACAGTACTTTGCAGGAGAAGTAAAATTATAATCTTAATGAAATATCATTTAAGAAGTTATTCTAATTCCTAACACTTGTATTAGCAAGATATGGTGTTCAAAATAGATGTTCAATACAAATAAAATGTGTGTTCTAATGTACTAGTTTATTTCATGAAGTGTTTGCTTTTTCTCACAAACTCATCTGGTAAATAACCATGACTAATGTATCTATTGAGTCTCATCATATGAAGGAGAGTGTTAAGAACATGAAAGAAAGTCAGCAAATGCATACTAATTGAATTGCACATTCTATACATTGTAGATATGACTAGGCAATTTGTATTATTTTACTAAGACACTGATTCACACAGTTACAAGTTAAGCTTTTGTTATTGCTTATTTCATTCAGACTTCTGTTGTTTCTTTATATATTATTGGTCTTAGCAGTCATCACTATGAGTATATTCTGTGGTAACTTATGGCTTATGTTAAATGCAAGGCTATTTGCACCATTATTATGAATATCAGATCCTTTTTAAATTCAAGTAAATGTTACTCTGAATAATATTGTTTATTAATATGCCTTTGCCATTCACAAATATGTTGAAGCCATAGGTAAATGCATTTCTGTTACATAAATAATAATGTAACAGGCTCAGAAATGTTATAGGATTAGAAATCTACTGTAATAATAAGCACTCTAGTTATGACTATAATTAAGCTAGATTGGAAATACTTCAGATTATCAGACTGTCAAAGAGATGATATGTGGAGTGCAGTGAAATACACAGATTGGTGAAGCCTAGACGTTTAATATTCTGTTACATAATCAGAAGAAATATAACAGGTTTATATAGTGGGGTCTGACTTCTGTATCCTCAATGGTTGTTACTCATGGCTGATTATATTATCAGTATGAATAGTGCTCTGTTACTATTGACCATTATCTTTAGGTGCTTTCTTCTTCTCTCAAGTCAGTCAATTCTGTCCTATCTATACGTCGAGGGAACTACATCACAAAAAGTTTACATAAAGCAGATATTGGCAAGTGGACTCATCAGTATATGCTATTGTTTCTCTGGGGAAAAATGGATGAATATTTTTCTGAATGGTAAATGAGATTTCAAAAAAAATACACTGGAAAGGTATCCAAATTCTTTTTTTGTTTGTTTGTTTGTTGTTTGTTTTATTTTTTTTTAACTTTTATTTAATGAATATAAATTTCCAGTGTACAGCTTATGGATTACAATGGCTTCCCCCTCCTATAACTTCCCTCCCACCCGCAACCCTCCCCTCTCCCGCTCCCTCTCCCCTTCCATTTGCATCCAGATTCATTTTCAATTCTCTTTATATACAGAAGATCAATTTAGTATAAAGATTTCAACAGTTTGCATCCACATAGAAAAACAAAGTGAAACATACTGTTTGAGTACTAGTTATAGCATTAAATCAAAATGTACAGCACATTAAGGACAGAGATCCCACATGAGGAGCAAGTGCACAGTGGCTCCTGTTGTTGACCCAACAAATTGACACTCTAGTTTATGGTGCCAGTAACCACCCTAGGCTGTCGTCATGAGTTGCCAAGGCTATGGAAGCCTTCCAAGTTTGCCGACTCTGATCATATTTAGACAAGGTCATAAAAGACAGAGTGAGGATAGTAACCAATGATCCTAAGAGTGGCATTTACCAGGTTTGAACAATTATACAGCATTAAGTGGGGAAGAGGACCATTAGTACACACAGGTTGGGAGTAGAGCCATTGGTGGTAGAGTAGAGGTTATGATTACAAAGGAATGAGGCCCAAGTGCACTAGACAGGGCCTAGAACAAAGGACAGAGTCATTATTAGAGGAGCTAAGAAAGGTGCTGTCTAAGCTACAAGTAATTTTTCTGATTGAGAGGCAAATAGAACCTGATAGAAGGGGCTTGATAATAATCTGGTGGGCTTTAGGCCTTGTAAATTCAGAGGCCCAGACCTATCTATCTCTTCACATGGGGTATACCCTAAGGGAGGTGTGAACCTCCTAGGGGAGGGCACTCTGTTGACTTTCATTACTTGGCTGGCCTGGGAGGAGAGCTGGCCAGGTAAAGGCAGGGGGCATCTCTAACAAGAAATTTACAGTTCTGCCTGCAATGTTGCTGACCCTACTTGACCATCCCCTCAGCTGCAGTGGTCACTTTGGAAGTTGGGCTGAGTGAAGGGCTTTTCAGCTTAGAGCCAATAAGATCTGTGGCTCTTACCTGGGGATCCTTCGACTCCAGGGCAGGTCCATTTCCAGTGATCCAACTCTTGGCAGAGCTGCCAGGGCTCTTCACAAGCTGACTTCTGCTGAAGCCCAGGCTTACCACATTGAAAGCCACTGCAGTGGACTGGCCTGTTGGGTCTCCTTGAGGGCAGATCACTGTACAGATCAGCCATTAATAGGCCTGCCACCCATTGCTTCTGATGCCGAGCTTTCTTTTCCTCCTGGTTTGTGTTAAAGCAGACCAGAGGATGCAAGTCAAGGGAGTGCCCAAGTCCCATCTCTAATCTTCGGTGGCCTGAACTACAAGTCTATAGTCACAGGCATGTTCTGTAGTAGTTTTTCTAAGGTAGACAATGCCCATGAGGAAAATTATATTCTCACTTTAAAACTTTCTTTCCCTTTGGTCTGAAAGGGAGGTTTTTTCTACTTACTGTATACTTTGCTGATGGCGAAGTGAATCTAGCTATGAGATTATTATTTAAGTTCTTATTTTGGCTATGCTATTACAGAAAAATGTTATCCATCTCTTTTATAAGGTCTAGAGATTAAATTGTGCGTCCTACAGATTCCTTTATAATAGAATTAGTTTCCTACCTTGAAGAGAATAGAGAATTGAAAGAACAAGTTGGGCTTAGAATAGAGAAATGAGGGAGCAAGTCCTAGATCGCTTGCTGACAATAGCAATATTACATGAATACTTAGCAAACCGTTTCAACCATTAGATAACAACTTAAGAAAACATTTACCAGAAGGTCCAATGCCTTCTAGAAATTTTAAGAATCATGTATTTGAAAACACCTCTTAAATATCTAACATGGTGTAGTTTGTTTAGCCAGTAAACTTAAGCACAACCATATAAAATGTTTTTAGTTTCTTTCTACCAACAAGTTTAAAACATATGATACACAGATTCAGGTCCCACAAATTAAAATGTATCTTTGATTGATTTTAGCAGCTTAAATGTATGGACAATCTTACCTATAAGCCATTTAAAATAAAACTCTTAATAAAATTTCCCCATGTGGACATACAATATGTACACACATATAACATAGCATAATAGACCAATATAGCAATTTTAATAATAGCTTTTAAAATCTTTAACTCTTTTTGTAGATTGCCAATTGATTTGAATTGCTTTTTGTTTTTAGTAACCTCAGTTAACCATACTTTCTCTCAGTTGGTACTGTTAATACATTATTGGCTTGATCTGTTTACAGAGCCATCCCAAAGTACTGAATACAATAAAAGTGGCTGGAAAAAGTCCATAGGAACCTATAGGAGGACAGCTAAACACAGAACCAACAACGCTTTAGTTTTATGAGCAGCACATCATATATAACTGTGGATGACAAAAGACTTTAAGTTGCCATGTTTAAAACTATAAACTCATCAACCAACAAGAGGCACTTGCTTACTTCATAGTATTTTTGAAAGCACCTGTAGGATTTTACAAGTATTTAACCCTTTAGGCCTCTGGGGCTTTCTCATTAGATAACTATCATGTCTAGTAACACAAGATCATTAGACTTTTTAATTCTCAAACATTTGTATTAAAAGCATTTTCCATTATAGAAACTTAAAGTCTGGTACCACATCACATCTTGACAGTACTTCTAATATAATCCAAATAGCCTGATTAGTTGGTGTCTCTATAAGATGAGAGACATAGGTCCTTCGATTTTTTCAGTTGGGCCCAAACTGGAAAAACCAAAGTCCAGGATTTACTGGAAATTTTAGAGACCAGATTGTTTGAAACTTTGATTTTTTGAATGCCTGTCAAGAATGCCAAGAAGGCTCAAAATCCAAAATATCTGGTTGAAATAATATTCCTTAAAATCATGACATAACATAGACAAAATTTGATCATTGTTACAAGGTGATTATTCAAATCTTTGAAAATAAGCACATATTTAAATAACCCATAGCTCTTAATAAAATTCAGCTGTTTTTGAACAATTAGAATTTAACAGACATCAAGAGAACATAATAGATTACTTTAACACATTGCTTTAACAGAGCATCAGAGTTTAATTCTATGTCAAAGAGAAATTGAGCTTCCTGTGATCTTTTGCTGTGAGGTTTCCTTCCTTTACCTTCTTTCATATTGGTGACCATGTTTCTGTGTTTCTGTGTGTAATACATCTTTAAGCATCTTTTGTAGGGCAGGATGAGTGGCAACAAATTCTTTCAGTTTCTGTTTGCTATGAAAAGTCTTAATTTCACCTTCATTCACAAATGAGAGCTTTGCAGGATATAATATTCTGGGCTGGCAGTTTTTCTCTCTTAGTACCTGGGCTATGTCTCGCCATTCCCTTCAGGCTTGTAGGGTTTCTGATGAGAAGTCTGCTGATCCTCTAAGAGTAATCTGACGTTTCTCTCTTGCACATTTTAGGATCTTTTCTTTATGTATCACTGTGGTGAGTTTGATTACAATGTGTCGTGGTGAGGATCTCTTTTGGTCATGTTTATTAGGGGTTCTATAAGCTTCCTGTACTAAGATGCCTCTGTCCTTCTCCAAACCTGGGAAATTTTCTGCTAGTATGTCACTGAAAATGCCTTCTAATCCTTTCTCCCTCTCCATGCCTTCAGGAACTCCTAGAACCCGAATGTTGGTTTTTTTAAGAGTATCCTGTAGATTCCCGACAATATTTTTTAGATTTCTAATTTCTTCTTCTTTTCTTTGGTTTGCCTGTTTTCTTTCCTGTTCTCTGTCTTCTAAGTCTGATATTCTCTCTTCTGCTTCGCCCATTCTGTTTTTAAGGCTCTCTAATGTGTTTGTCATTTGATCTATTGAATTCTTCATTTCATTATGATTTCTCGTCACTATCACAGTTTCTTGTTCCACTAGTTGTTTCATTTCATTTTGATTCCTCCTTAATATTTCATTTTCAGGAGAGAGATTTTCTATCTTGTCCATTGAGGATTTCTGTAGTTCAAGAATTTGTTTTTGAGAACTTCTTAATGTTCTTATCAATTTTTTGAGATCTGCTTCTTGCATTTCTTCTATCTCATCATCTTCATAATCTTGAATTGGGGTGTCTTTCTCATTTGGGGGTGTCATAGTGTCTTCCTTGTTCTTGTTACCTCGGTTTTTGCGTTTGTTGTTTGGCATGTTGGAGATATTTGGTTTCTTCACTGTGGGGTTTTTTCTTGTTACACTATGGCTCTATATTAAGTGGACTGTCTGCTTTCGGTGGAGCCTTAGAGGCTTGAGATGAGTGTGGACTGAGAGCTGTGTTTGGTTCCTCAGGGTTGAGGGTGTGTCAAAGATGACACTCCCAGGTTAGGTGTGGTAAATCTCTCTTTCTTTTTTTGATTCAAACGGGAAGTAATTCTGCACAGCTGAACGTAATTGGAGGTAGTTAGCAGGCAAATGATATACCCACAGGAGCCAGAGATCGGAAGCTCTTTCCCAAGGACTACACAGGGAATCTCTGCTGCCCTCAGTGTGGGCTCCAATTCTCCTGCAGTCTCCCACTGGGTTGCCAAGTTAGATCCTAATCTCCTGTTATTTCACCCCTCCCCCCAGAGTCAGGTTTTTCTGCTAGGCTCAGGGCCAGTGCAGACCTGAGGTCGCCCTGCTTATGACGTATGTCCAAAATGGCGCCTGCTCTGTCTTGCTCGCCTTTGAGAGGTGAGTGGAGAGAGAGAAACTTGTGTCCATATCGGTCACTTTTTAAATTTTTTTCCTCTCTCTCTTCTAGTTAGCCTGGTGAATTTTTCCCCACGGTGTTTCCAGCCTCGTTCCCTCTAGCCTCCTCTTTCCGCTTGCCCGCTGGTGTCTCAGGCTATTGAGGTTCGGCTCACCTCGCGTTCCAGCGCTGGTGTGTTGAGTCTGCCGCTGGTGTCCCGAACTTGGGCTCCCACGCTGTCCACACAGGTACACTGTGAATCACTAGTTCCGGAAGAGTTTCCTCCGCTGTTTCATCCCCGACTCTTCCTTGACCCTGCAGTATCTCCACTTATATTAAACTATCTCTCCCCCGGACTAATAGTGTGCTCCCTTCCTATTCCGCCATCTTGCCGCTCTCCCCGGTATCCAAATTCTAACTACAGTATTCAGAACTTTCAGTATAGAAAATACCTGTAGATACTGAATGAATTTTACTTATAGACACAAATAGGATGGTTTTGTTTTAGCTAGCTGTCTTGATAATAGCTTTATTCTGCATTTTTCTTCAGTATAACAATACCTGGTAAGACAAGAAAGTGTATCTGTGTATTCAGTCTTATGATTTCACCTGAAATGAAGTTGCTCTGCCCCTAAATCAATACCTCAGTGTTGAGTTGATTACACGTTTGACGTCTGTAAAGGAATGAAAGAAATCTGAGGTATTGCTCTTGTGATAAGTGGGAATGTGCAGGAACAACCCAGGTTATAACTGCACAGCATCTTTTTTTTTTTTCTCATCAAATCACGATGTACATAGAACTAGCTTGAAAATTTGATTCCTGTTGTACACTGCAATTAATGAAAACTGCCATTGAATTGAGAGAGTCTGGCTAGGTTAGAAAAAAGTTGCTGTCTCAAGAAAAATAATCAATGTGTCAAAATGAACTGTAAACTTAATTCACTTACATTCCGGGCCCAACCATTCACACAACTGGCAGCCCTTTTCCCTGAAAGAAACTAATAAGAGGTATTATGCTATTCTAATGCAGGTTTAGAATGGAGAACAATTTTTATAAGGGCAGGGTAAATTTGTGCTAATATTTACAAGTTAGCACTCATTGGGGCTGGCAGCACAGAAAATACCATGTCCTCCATGAAACTGCAAGGAGAGAAATGAACAGGTCTTACCAAGGTAACTTTCAGAAGAGGGAACCTGTGCTTTCTTATTATTGTGCATTTGAACATGGCACTTTATGGTCTAGGAAGCATGGGGTTGGAGAGGAGAAATGGAATGTCACCTAAGCCTCCAAATTTTGGCTTGTTCCTTTATGGTTGTTGTAGTTGTACAATAAGAGCATAGCCATTATGTGGAGGGAGGTTGAACATGCGCTCTCCATAAGTGGTTTAGGAGGATGTCCTCAAAGATTTTGCAATCGGTCTGTCTTATTTGGTCTTCAACACACAGTTTTCAAAAAGCATGAGACCAATTTATCTAACAGGGCACTATTGTCTTTTTGTAAACAGAGATCAAGGCATTTGAGAAGTATTTCTTTTTTAAAAAATAGATTTAGTTATTTTATGTATTTGAAAGGCAGAGTGACAAAGAAGAGAGACAGTCAGGTCTAGACCTGGCTGAAACAAGGAGCCAAGAACCTCATCCTGGTCTCACTCATAGATCACTGGGGCCTAAGTACTTGAGTCATTTTCTGCTGCTTTCCCAGACATATTAGCAGGAAGTTGGTCAGAAATGGAGTAGCCTGGGTTTGAACCAGTGCTCCCATGTGGGATGCTGGTGTTGTGAGTGGTGGCTTACTTATTGTACCAAAACAAAAGCCCCTAGGATTTGTTTATAATTGTGCATTCTTTTTGAGATTTATTTGAATACTTTTTAAAGACTAGTTTAAAGTGCAATTCTGTTTCAAAACAAGATTGAGAGGAAATTACAGAGATATTTCTTAAAACCTGTTCCCTCAGGCAAACATAGCTTTCCCCACTATCAATATCCTCCACTAGAGTAGTGCATTTGTATCAAATGAAGAACCTACATTTTCACACAAATTCTATATTTCCCATAGGGTCTATTCTTGGTTTTGTACAGTATATGGATCTATACAATTAACTACTGATACATGTAAACTATGATAGATAGAAAAGTTTCACTGTTCCAAAATATATAGCTTGTCCTCTACCACTTTATCCTTCTGCCCAATTAACCCATCACAAGCAGTGGTCTCTATTTTCTCCATTTTTTTTTACCTTTTCCAAAATGGCATATAGTTTTATCATACGGTATGTAGATTGCTATCTGTCACTTAGTAATATGCATTTAGCATTCTTCCAAATATTTCAAACCTTGATTTTTCATATTTTTAAGATTTTATTTATTTATTTGATAGGCAGAGTTACAGACAGTGAGAGAGAGAGACAGAGAGACAGGTCTTCCTTCCGTTGATTCACTCTCCAAATGGCCACAATGGACAGAGCTGCACTATCCGAAGCCAGGAGCTTCTTCCAGGTCTCCCACGTGGGTGCAGGGGCCCAAGGACTTGGGCCATCTTCTACTGCTTTCCCAGGCCACAGCATAGAGCTGAACTAGAACTGGCGTCCATATGAGATGATGGTGCCACAGGCAGAGGATTAACCTAGTGTGCCACGGCGCTGGCCCCGATTTCTCATTTTCTTTTAGCAGTGAATAATATTCCATTATCTGGATAACCACAGTTTATTAATCCGTATAACTACAAAAGTACATCTTGGTTTCTAACAAGTTCTGACTACTGTGAATAAAGCTGCTATAAAAATCTGTGTAAGTTTTTGTGTGGACATAAGTTAATTCATTAGAAAAACATGTGGGGGCACACTTGCTGGATTTAGTATGTTACAAGTATGTTCATGTGGGCCTGTGTGCGGGGTCACTATCTGTTGTTTTCCCAGGCACATTAGCAGGGAACTGGATTGGAAGTGAAGCAGCTGGGACAAGAACCAGTGCCCATATGGGATGCAGGCATCAGAGGTGGCGGTTTAACCTTCAGCACCACAATGCCAGCCCCACCAGAGTGCTTGTTGAACCACTAGGGAGTTCCAGAGGAAGCACAAACAGCCACTGTGGGCAAGAGAGAGGCTGCTTGTTGGTCTAGGACTTCTTTTCTATTTCAACCAGTGCTGTTCTATTTTGATCTATTTTGTGTTTTCACACAAAATTTGTTTGAAGAATAGTTCCTGATAAAAATGTGTTTTGAAATAGGTCAGGCATGGAAGAATTACTGAGAATTGAAAGTGATTGCTTCCTCATATGGTTCCCTACTAAACGTATGTTTGTCACACACCTTACAGCAGCAAGCCACGAAAAGGGAAGTAGATTTCTCGATTTTGCAATGGAAACAGGGAAAACAGAAACAGGTATAGTAGCTGCCCTGGTGATCCACACAGGACATCACAAGATACTAAAGCGTAGGTGGAGCACTCAAAATTATTGTGATTTTCCTTAAATAGAAGGAAGTGATTGATTTCCTGTACATACAATTGAGACATAGAACTGTTTGTGTTTTGAGCTCATTACTGATATACTACATACCTTTACTATATTTAAGCAAAAACATTTTTGTGATAGCTGAATAACCTCTATTATTAAATATTGAATCATATAATGCTGGTAATAGAAATCAGTGTCAAATGTGAATTATTGTACTTAAGAATTTGACATTCCAGTGACTTGTAACAAAAGAAAGTCTCGGGAAAAAGTTCATGATTAAGAATCTATGTTAATAACTTATTTGCATGCAATTCCCTAATTATAGATACTAATCTCTCTATAATAGTGTTTGATAAGTTTAAATCCTTTATTTTGGCAAACACACATGGTATGAATTAAAAACTCACATTGCATACTCTACAATGATTTTTATGTAGAAGAGGTTATTTGCAATTTCAATAGGTCTGGGCCGGCGCCACGGCTCAATAGGATAATCTTCTGCCTTGTGGCGCTGGCACACCGGGTTCTAGTCCCGGTCGGGGCACCAGATTCTGTCCTGGTTGCCCCTCTTCCAGTCCAGCTCTCTGCTGTGGCCAGGGAGTGAAGTGGAGGATGGCCCAAGTGCTTGGGCCCTGACACCATGGGAGACCAGGAGAAGCACCTGGCTCCTGCCTTCGGATCAGCGCGGTGCGCCAGCCGCAGTGCCGGCCGCGGCAGCCATTGGAGGATGAACCAACGGCAGGCGAAGGAAGACCTTTCTCTCTGTCTCTCTCTCTCTCACTGTCCACTCTGCCTGTCCAAAAAAAAAAAAAAATTTCAATAGGTCTTCATTTTTGAAAAATAAACACATTAAGTTAGTAAAAGATTTTAAGTTTAATATTTTGATTTTTATTTTGAACCATAACTAGATTAATTAATATGCTGTCAGCTTATCTTTAAAGGTTCTTTTAGATTAAGCAAAGTCATGTAGAAATTAAATTAAATTAAGCATGTTCTTACAATGCTGATGAAATTAATCATTCTGATTGCTGTTTAAGTAACCCTTATTAAAAGACTCAAATTAAACATAAGTATACACTTGAAAAATAGTGTAGACTCTAGATATAAAATCATACAATGTAAGTCAGAAAATAGCAATAGTTTTTGATATTTGACTCAACATTTGTCACATTCAGATAAAATATTATATAGCAAAAAGGTCACTTAATAGGGGTTTGCAAATCCTCATTTCTAGCTTCAAAATCTGATTAATGACCTTGAGAAGACAACCTGAGCTTTCAATGCCTAAGATTCTACAAATTAGTAATGAGGGGGCTACTTTGTTCATTTCAATTTTATGCACATAAATGCGTTCTGGTCTGAGCAATTGCTGAATAGTTTATTTTCATGAAATACACTTTAAGAGCTCCACAAAATGTGTTTTTCTAATGTTATTTATCTTGGAGACAACTCTGAAGTATGTATCCTGATGAGAATGACTTCATTGTTAAGCTTTACTTGTTGTACTTCCAATGATGACTCAGGGAGCTTAGGAGGTTCTACGGTAATATATGGATAACTACAGGACCATAGATCACGTTCCTTAAATTCCTTTAGACCACATATTCTGTTTCCTCTAGGGGAGATGAACAATACAACTCATAACTGCAGGTAGACCCAAATAGATCTTGCAATGTTAAACAGATTTTTGATAGATAGATAGATGATAGATAGATAGATGATAGATAGATAGATAGATAGATAGATAGATAGATAGATAGATAGATAGTCAGATGCCTGATTCTTTTTTATGTAATTTAATCCACATGATAATCTTTGCTTGCAGTTGAGGGAATGTTCAAATTGCCTGTATTGATCAACGTACTCATAGTATACCATAGTATACCCATGGAAAAGATTGTTTATGACTACCTTGCAAATGATCAATCATTAATATGAATGGCAGAGCTCTAGCAACCTTGACACCAGCAAACTCTGTAGAATGACAGACAGAAAACCCTAACCAGAGCAATGAGAACTGAGGAGAACTGAGTCAGTTCTACAGGCCATATCTGCTAATATTGAAAAGTATATCACTCAAAAATTTACTGGAAACTTTTTAAAGCTGCACCACTATATGTTATCTCAGCAACATTTCCATTTAATGAAGTTTATCATGGTAAAAATTGAAAATCAATTAAAATATTTACTGAAATTTCTGAAGAGGTAAAATGGGATTGCACATCATGATATATAGAACTTCCAAGTTTCTTTTTGTATGGATCTGCTAACACTTACAAAGCATGAAATGTCTTCTGTCCTTCAAAGTCTTTTTATTCCCCTCTTCAAGCTATTCTATGCACATGGACATCTTCTTTTCTGATGTTTACTTTTTACAGTTCTTCCTTTGCCCTTTGGTGTAAATTAGTGTAGACTCTCTGAAATGCTTTCAAGTCTCCTCTTCACTTGTAACTCAAATTACTATAACAGTGAGTATGAATTCTCACATAATAATCATTTTGTTTAAATTATACTATCAAATACAAGAGCATGGAACAAAAATAAGAAGCTTAAAATAAACAGGTGTTAATATCCCAGAGGTTCAATGAAAGGGAATTTGGAATATCAACTTCCAATCAAAACAATCCTGGTTGATTTCACATTTCACCATAGTTAAACTAGCTAGAGTAGATCCAAACAAGTGTGAAGAATTCTCTGAAGCCGGCTGGCAAAATAGAAAACTGAACATTAGGTTAAGGCAGAACTTCCAGCTGTTAGCTCCAGTGATGCCTTAGGAAAAAGGGGGAGTAGCGAAAGCGGGAAGACAGATGGTGATTTTTGCTGTCAAAAAATTAGGATAAAGACTGCACTGAATTTTGAGACTGTAATAAGGAGAATATGAAAAAGAAAATGATCTCAAGGTATCCTCCTGTGTACCTTCAACTCTGATTTTCTTTTTGGCGTTGATCATCAACTTCAGGGAAAATGGGTCCTTTTATTTTTATTTATTATTTATTTTTTATTTCTTATTTGAAAGGCCAGAGAGAGGGCGAGAGAGCGATAAAGATCTTATACCAATCACTTCCCAAGTGCCAGTGACAATCAGTGCCATGCCAAAGTAAGGAGCCTGGAACTTAAGTCTGGGTCCTCCATATTGTTGGCAGTACTTGAGTACTTGACCCATCATTTGCTCCCTCTCAGACCGCAAATTAGCAGGAAGATGGATCAGAAGCAGAGCCATCACAACTAAAGCAGGCACTTGTAGATGAAATATGAACATCCTAAGCAGTTAGTTAACTGCTGAGTGCCAAACACACACACCAAGGTGAGTTTTTACAGGATTCAAAATGATGATAATTGTGACCATTTGGGTGACAACAGAGTAGGAAGGGCCTAAAATGGTTACTAAAATTAATAATCATGAACTATTTATCTATCTGTCACACTGTATGAGATTGACATTCAAACATTTCTGAGGTATTAAGTAGGTAAACTATCATAATTCAAGCCAGTGGCTATATATTTATGTTATAGACTAAATGTTTACATTCCTCTCAAATTCATATTAAAATGCTAACCCTAAGGATATGATAGTAAGAGGTGGGGCTATGGAAGGCAATGAAGTCATGAATGTGGAGCTCTCAGGAAGGAGTTTAGTGCCCTAGTAAAAGACACCCGAGGGAACTCACTTGCCTTCGTCAACCTGGGGGGACACAGCAAGAAAACAGCTGTCTATGAACCAGGAGGAGATCCCACACCAAACACTGACTCTGTGGACATCTTGAACTTGAACTTCCAGCCTCATGTATTGCAAAAAGTGAATGGTAATTTTATAAGCCATCTAGACTACAATATCTTTGATGTAGTAATGTGACTCAACTAAGATCAACTAAGACATCAGACAATCAGCACTTGTCAAAAATCGTCTAAAGTCTTCCCAGCATTGCACGCATGTTTGTTTTGAGTCAAAGACAAAAGTCAGACAGACATAATTCTATGAACTCTCATTCTGCTAAGAGCCTCCCAGCTTGATACTATGTGGTGACCATGAGAAGCAAGTTCCTAGAAGGCTTTGTAATGGGCAATAGCAGCAGCAAATCTCTAACTATTTGTGCTGCATTTACAGCTATGGATTTTCAAACTAGGAGAAGCTTTGCCTGATTTTAATTCTTCTGGCCATTTATGAAGATCAAAATCACTATATTAAATTCTCTTTTTTGAGGCTTTTAATTTTTTAATAATTTATATAAAGAGAATACATTTCATGTATTTCATATATACAGTTAAATATCAGAGTGGATTTTCTAGAACATAGACTGACATGTAGCAATTAATATCATCTTTTGCCAAGATTTTATGATTGTCTAGGCAATAACAATTGGTGATGCAGAAATAATAAAGGGATTCCTTATATCTTTAAGTTATTAGAAAACAGAGTCAAGCATATTTACAAATAACTAGATAAGAAAACTAAAATAATGGGTAAAATTACTGAGCATGTGCTAAGCAAAATTCTAAGATTCATGAATATGTTATTTTATGTAATGCTCACAATACCCTAGAGCATACATTTGTGCTCATTTTAGATATGAGGAAACAGAGCTGGAGAATTGGAGGGGCTTGCTCATGGTTGTACAGCTTATCAATGATAAAGTAAGACCCAAACAGGACACCTGACTCAAGAACCAGTGTTCTTAGAGAACGAGTCCTATCATCTCCTCCAACAAAGACAAGAGAGTATAGATAGCTTACTATATATTGAAGCTGTAAATGGAATACAATCTTTTGGGCAGGTGGAAAAAGTAGATCAGGGATAATAGCTCTAGAGTAGAGATAATGCTTGTGTTGATTTTTTTTTTTTAAACAGACATTTGCCTGGCAGAGAATTGAGACCGAAGAATGACATTGTAAACTTTTTAGTACATTTAAATATATACAGAAATTAAAATACATAGAACATTCAGGAAATGTTGAGAAGCTAAATGTGAATTGAATTCCAGCTCCAAGGTATAAGAGAAGTCTGGGATGGAAAAATGGGACCCAACTTTCAATTACTCTGAATGTCATTTGTAAAATAATTTTACTTTTAAATTCTGTCATATTTTTAAATAAAATAATTAAAATAAGTAGATCCCTTTTCTGTGCTTGATCATGAATCAGGTAAAATGAGGACATAATATTGTGCATAAGATGTACAATGGTTTTACCCCTGAAACAGACAATGAATAATATGGGGTTACCTTGACATGGAAACACTAGCGTTACCTGTTCAGAGTCCTCTCAGTTATAGGAACTAAGGCCTATGCCAATTGCTCTGCTGCATTCTTGCATATTTTTTAAGCATCAAGTATTTTGTGTATCACTGAATGATAAGAAGATATCAGTAATAAATTCTAATGGGGCGGGTTGGCAGGTTGTAAATTCTGTGCACAGTTATATGGTAGGGATGAAGACTATCAAGCTAGGGCTGTTGTCCTGCAGGGCAAGTCACTAAGAACATTTGTGTGGATTACTCACAGTCAGAATGTGCCTTTGATCATATACTGTGCTGTAGAAAAACATTAGAACTTGTATTTATATTTTAATCTTAACATGAACATGTGTTTCCTTATGGGTTTATTATGGAAATGGGTATCCCTAAATATAATAGTTTAGCTGTTACTTGTATTTTTAACTGTAATTCTTCTTTACATGTCAAAATTTATGAGTTATCCAATTGTCTAGATCTTTTTTATTATAACTCATATAATACCTATTACTACAATTCCTTGAGGGCTTGATGTTTTTCTAAAAGTCTTCTGGCTCACAATACCAAGCAGACTTATATGCAAATAATGTGTAACACATATATTTTGCTAATGAAGATGTTATATTTGCTAAGTGGGATTGACTATTTGTAGGTAAGAGCAAAGTTATTAATATAAATTATTAAACAGCATTTGCCACATAAATTGAATAAGTATTATTAGAGTACACTCATATCAGTCAAATGAATTTTATACACTTTTCAGCCATTAAGAAAAGACATCCTCAAATTCTGTTCTATTTCTAAGCGTTCAAATTAGCATACGTGTTCCTTGTATTTTAGTATAAATAAAGACTCTCTAAATTGTTGCAAAAACACTGAGGTCATAGCAGAGATAATGATCCCAAAGGTATCAAAAAGAAGTAGACATTTCTGTTAAACATTTTTTTAAATCTTCTGATGTGAACTGTTAATTACTTAGCACAAGAAGAATGGCACACTAACTGAATAAATTAGCTTGTAAGTAAGAAAATGAATGCTAAAAAGGTTAAATATAAGTCTGTTATTTTCATTCCTTTTTCATTTTGGCTAATTAAAACACAATTTCTAGTATTTATTATTTTAGTGAGTTAATCTTTAGGACATCAGCATTTTTATTTTTGAGTGGTACAGATTTTAGCTTATACACCAATCCCCCTTACCCATGGTGTTTCTTTCTATATTTTTAGTTACCTATAGTCAACCATATTCTAAAATATTAAGTATAAATTTCCATAATAAATAAATAATCCATTATTTTCAAATTGTATGACATTCTGAATAGTGTGATGAATTCTGTGCCATTCCCTCTGGGAAGAGAATCATCCCTTTGCTGAGCACATCCACGCAGCATAGGCTGTCCACTCTAGTCACTTTGTAGCCATCTTGGTTATCAGTGAATTATCATACTATGGGTGTTCAAGCAACGTTTTCTTTTACATGATAATATCCTCAGAACACAAGGGGTAGTGATGCTGGAAATTGATGTATGTAAAGAGAAAACATAAATGCTCCTTTTAAGTGAAATGTTTAAAGTTCATGACTTAATAAGAAAAGAAAAACTTTCCTTATTCACAAAACTTTTATCACAATATATTGTTTTAATTTTTCTATTTTATTTTTTTAAACTTTTATTTAATGAATATAAATTTCCAAAGTACAGCTTATGGGTTACAATGGCTTCCCCCCTCCCATAACTTCCCTCCCACCCGCAACCCTCCCCTTTCCCGCTCCCTTTCCCCTTCCATTCACATAAAGATTCATTTTCATTTTCAATTCTCTTTATATACAGAAGATCAGTTTAGTACATATTAGGTAAAGATTTCAACAGTTTTCCCATATAGCAACATAAAGTGAAAAAACTACCATTGGAGTACTAATTATAGCATTAAATAACAATGTACAGCACATTAAAGACAGAGATCCAACATAATAGTTTTTTAAAAAAATTAATTAATTTTCTATGCCATTTCCAATTTAACACCAGGTTGTTTTTTTTCATTTCCAATTCTCTTTATATACAGAAGATGGATTCAGTATATAATTAGTGAAGACCTCATCAGTTTGTACCCACACAGAAACACAAAGTATAAAAATACTGTTTCAGTACTAGTTATAGCATCACTTCACATTAGACAACACATTAAGGACAGATCCCACATGGGGTGCAAGTACACAGTGACTCCTGTTGCGGACTTGCCGCAAATGGTGGAGTTAGAAATGTGCCAGGGGATTCCAACACAATCCCATCAAGGTGGCATCTACCAATGCCATCGCACTAGTCCAAGTGATCAATTTCAGCTCACAATTGATGGCTCTGATAGGTCTAAGAGTCAAAGGGATCACACAAACAAGACAAGTGTCTGCTAATACTAACTGATAGAATCAAAAAGGGAGAGAAAGATCCAACATGGGAAGCGGGATACACAGCAGACTCATAGAATGGCAGATGTCCTAAACAACACTCTGGCCTCAGAATCAGCCCTCAAGGCATTCAGATCTGGCTGAAGAGCCCATGAGAGTATAGTAGGCATAGAAAGCCAAGATATCATGGAAAAAAAAAAAAGACCTAAATGAATGATCTCTGTGAGTGAGATCCCAGTGGAAAGAACGGGGCCATCAAAGAAGGAGGTACCCTTCTCCGAAGGGAGGAGAGAACTTCCACTTTGACTATGACCCTATCGGAATAAGATCAAAGTCAGTGAACTCTACAGGCTTCCATAGCCCTGGCAACTCATGACTAGAGCCTAGGGAGATTACTGACGCCATGAACAGGAGTGTCAAATTTTTCTATTTTATTATTAGTTATTGTTGCTGATCTCCTACTTGCCTACTTTACAAATGAACCTTTCCTAAGGGTTATATCTTATATGTATAGCACATACAGCCTTGTGCAGCATGGCTGTAATTTCAGCTAGTGAAGGACTGTCTGTAAGGACTGACAGATAGTGCTCCCCTAAGATTATTCATCTAGTGATGTCAACATCTTCTTTCATGTGAGTTCACTTCATGGTGTCGCTGCATGAGAAAATTGCCTAAAGACACACAGAGAAAAAGTCTTCAGTTTTGATGAGTTCTAATTAATCATTTTTCCTTTAATAGACTATGCTTTTGATGCTATGTCTAAGAACTCTTCCTAGTCTTACAAAATTAAAGACTATTTTTGGTGAGATATTTGGGGAGGGTCACAAAGTATTACTTTTAGGTATTACATTTTAGCACTTCAGCTATTTTGAAGTTATTTTTGTCTGAATTGTTAAGTTTAAGATGAAACATTGTTTTCCCTATGGATGTCCATTGCTTTAGCTGCATTTGTTGAAAGTCTATACTTATACTCACTCTATTGAGTTGTTTTTCATCTTTGTTCAAAATAAGTTGGGTATATTTTTATACTTTGTACTCTTGACTGCTATAGCTTCAGATAAATCTTGAATTTGGAAAATTGATATATCTCATTAATCTTAGCTTTCAAAATATTTTGGTTATTTTATCCCTTTTGTCTTCCATATCAATTTTAGAAAACTCTTGGCTATATCTAATAAAAGCCCTATGTATTGTATAATAAGAATGCTGTTTGTACATAAATTTGGGAAAAATTGACATATTTACTATGTCAATTCTTCAATTTTGAGTACTTTATATCTCTCCATTTATTAGATCTAATTGGATCTTCTTTTATTAGTGTCCTGTGATTTTCAGCATATAAGTCCTACATACATTTTGTCTGTTTATTTTTGTGTAATAGTAAATGAAATTGTGTATCTAATTTTTATGTTGTGCTCATTACTAGTATATGAAAGTAGAGTTGATTTTTATATTTTGAGTCTATATCATATTACCTGATGAGCTCTAGAATAAATGTCCAAGAGTAAAATTTCCTGGACATGTGGTAATTATGTGATTAATTTCATAAGAAACTGCCAACCTAATTTTCCTACTGGTTATGTCATATTATTTGTTTTGTAAGTTCTTTGGGACTTTCTAGGTGAACTATCACATCATTTGCAAATAGAGAGAATTTTTAATTTTCTTCTTATTTGCATGTCTTTAATTTGTTTTTCTTGCCTTACTATCCTACTAGAACTTCTAGCATTTTATTTGATAGGAGCATCAAGAAATGAAATTCCTGTTTCTCTCAGTTTTAAGTAGAAAGTATTCAATTTTTCCAACATTAAGTTTAAATTAGCTTAGCTTTATCTGCAGTGGATGCATCTCAAAATATCCACTGGGTGTTGGAAACAGCAGATGGTACTGAAACCAGTAACAATATTAATGAATCTTATATTTTTTCCCACACAAAGTCGAACATAACTAATAAAATTCCATTCATAAATTGGTCACAATAAGAGATTAGCAACTAAAAATGCCATAGAATACTTACAACAGCATTATCATTTAAGCATGATTTGGATCTCAAATTTGTGCAAAAAGATTAAAGCCCCAAATCAGAAGTTTGTGATACTAAGATGGCAGAAACAATCCACTTAATGGTATTTAGGAGGTGAGCTTTGTGGAAGTTCCTTAGCTAAATGGGGGCATTCCCTTGCTAGAGAAGGGGTTATAAAGCCAGGATGTGGCATAGTCCTCCTCTGCTTCCTGGATTGCCATGAATTCCTTCCTCCAAATGCACTCGGCATTTACCATCTGCCACTCTCATCAGACGCCAAAACAAAGGGCCATCCAATCTTAAACTTAAGCCTCTCAAACTGTGAACTAAATAAACCCCTCTTTCCTTCATATGTTGCTTGTCTCAGGTAGTTCATTGTAGTGATGAAAAGCTGAGTAATTCAAATATTGTGTAATGAGTATTATGAAAATGCTGCCTCTTTTTCACATCTGATTGCATTGTGCTCACACTCCTTTATCACTGATGACGAGAGAAGGAAGAATGGCTACCCGAAGAAATGAACTGATATGTAAAGGACATAAGCCTTGTGACATAGGACATTAGCCTACTACATACACTTCACTTGACTATAAGCATTGCAATATTGTGGCAATCAGTCTGACAACTGAGATGGACTACAACATGATCAACGGGTATTTGTGGGTGCACTGGACAAAGGCATGGGTCACTTCCTAGGAAAAAAGAAATAGGATGGTATGAGTTTTCATCACTCTGTTCTGAATGTCATATAAGGTAAAACTTAAGCATTATCTCTGTAATTTTCCTTTTAACATTTCAGATTGCAATGATGACAGGTCACTGAAACCACAGAAAATAAAACCATGTATGAAGGGAAATGGCTGCAAAGTTAGGTACAGAATTTTGGTAGATATTGTTTATAAATTGAGGTAATCCCCCTGTATTCCCATCTTGCTGAGAGTTTTAAACATGAAGTGGGTGTTGGATTTTGCCAACCCATTTTTCTTTCTTTCTTTTTTTAGATGTTATTCTTTTATTTGAGAGGTAGAGTTACAGACAGAGAGGAAGAGAGACAGAGAGAAAGGTCTTCCATCTGCTGGTTCACTCTCCAAGTTGTTGCAACAGTCGTTGCTGGGCTGATCCAAAGCCAGAAGCCAGGAGATTCTTCGGGCCACCCACAGAGGTGCAGGGGCCCAGTTACATGGGCCATCTTCTACTACTTTCCCAGGCTATTGGCAGAAAGCTGGATCAGAAGAGGAGCAGCCAGGACTCGAACTGGCACCGATATGAGATGCTGCTGCCGCAGGTAGAAGCTTAGCTCACTATGTTGACGTACAGGCCCCAACTAACCAGTTTTTCTGCATTAGTTGATAAGATCATTAGATTTTTCATTTTACTTTGTGAGGCAGTGGAATATGTTGATTGATTTTTTTAAATATAAAACCACATCCTTGCCAACACATCTTTTTTAAAGTCATAGCCATCATGAGAAGTGTGAGAAAAAGAGAGGAGGGAGAGAGAGAGAGAGAGAAAGAGAGAGAGAGAGAGAGAATGTGCTTTGCCAGTTGCTGGCCCACTCCTCAAATAGCTGCAACTGCCATGGCTATGCCAGTCCAAAGCCAGAAGCCAGGAACTCCATCCTGGTCTTCCACAGGTGAGGCAGGGGCTTAACTACCTGTGGTATTTTCCACAGCCTTTCCAGGCACATTGGCAGGAAGCTCCATCAGAAGCAGCAAGGATTCAAATGGCACTCTGATATAGGATGCGGACATGGTGAGTGGAAGCTTAACCTGCTCCAGCACAATGCTGGCTCCAATGTTGTGTTACAAACACAAAGAATTTGTTAAGAGAGATTTCAGGGTATGTGTTCCCAAAAGGAAACAATCAAAAACCAAAAGGACATAAAGAAAATTTAGGAGGTGACAGATGTGTCTATGAATTTGACTAGAGGGATGGTTTCATGCATATATTCTGTAGGGGAGATAAAAATTACCTCTCCCCTCTTAGGGTCGCTGAATGGGCCTTTGAATTCATTTAGAATAAAACTGAGTAATAAGAGGAAAACATATCAATTTATTTAGTATGCTTTATGTTATGCAGGAGTCCTCATAAGAAAAAGAACTGGCAAAGCCTAAATGCTTTTATATAAGGTTGAACAAAGAAAGACAACTGTGGAAAAACACACGAGAAGGCTAAGGGAGGATTAGAATTATTTGAATAAGGTTTCTTTGTACAGCATTCTCTCTGAAATGTCCATTCTTTATGATAAGAGTATTTATTTTCTCCTGACAGATGGCAGACAGCTCTTACACAGGAATCTTTTCTCCTGTTTTTAAGAAAACTCAGAGGAATTAGAATATCCTGTCATCTGCTGTTTTATAAGTGCCTTCAATTCAAAGTAGCCAATGTGCCAGAGCAGTATATTTAGGGGTGTTGTTTTCTAAATTCCTTCAATGCAAGTATCTACATTCAACAAATTGAATATATATTAGACATCTGCAGTCGGGTATATATCAAATATACTTCAATAAATTACTTTCTAAGTAATGTGAGTATCTCATTCATCTTTGTTTCCCAAGACCTATCATAGTTTGTAAACATTAAATTTCAAATGAGTGAATTTATTACACTAAGAAATCATTCAGTCATCATTTTTAACACTGGGAGATAGAGGTCCATCCAAGGTACTGTGACTTTTCTTTTGCATTTACATCTCGCTACAGAGACCGGAGTCAAGGAAGAGGCTTAAATTTCCAACCCAGGCCTTTTCCGTCTTCACTCTTTGTGCAGAAAGCAGCACAGTGATCTGAGCACATTGAGATATTCGCTTCATTTGTACATCCATGCAGCTTTTCTTTGGTGATGGTAGAAAACATCTCCAGCTGCAGATGTTTTTACAGATAAGAAATTAGATATTTTCTATGTGTTTTTGTCTGAATTGCTCTTTCAGCACACGAATGAATATGAAATATGCTTAGATAAGGAAGCACACCAAGGGCAGATCAGATGGCTTGTTTTCAGCTTTGTATTTGATATGCTTTCAGGGTTATGATGAGGATTAATTGGTATAATACAAATAAGAGCTTAAAACAGTGCCTGGCACATACTAAAGCCTAAGTGAATGTTAATTATATCATCCTTTTTTGTTGCTTTTCACAATGTTGTTTGAGATTTTCCTTTTCTGTAACATGGAAACAGCTTTTAAGAAGCAGTGAGGAAACATGGTGTGTATTTGTGTTAATGCAAGTGGATGCTATGTTGAAATGAAGGTTAGGTAATAAATTGAGCTTCAGTACTAAAATGATTTCAATGAGGATTGAACAATGAACCTTAAATTAACACCAATCTCTTCTTGTCATTGTGCTGAAGTGTGCAGGAGTTTATGTATGCCTGACAAGCTGGAACAGATGCCACATTGTCTGTAACACCTCCCCCACTTCCTTTGTATTTCCTGTTATGGTTGAAATGAAACCTTGTTATCATGCTCAGGTACAATTGATTGCGTGTAAATATAAGTGAGAATGATGAGTTTTAAGGTTGAAATGGCTGCATTTTAAAATGAAAGATTAAAAAGCGCCAACATCTCTGAAAACTTTGAACTGTGTAGCTTTCATCATAGCCTCAGGGTTATTCTAAAGAGTGCATATTAGCTGAGGAGTACTATATGCATGCAAACAATTTTCTGCATAAAACATCAGGAGTCTGATATTATCTAGATGAAAGAACTCTTAGAAAGGGACCTTTCTATTCTTTTGTAAATGATCTGTAGACCCTTGTACATAGCATACATTAAGAAACTTAAGTTCAAAACAGATGAATTACACAAAGCACAGCAATACAAATCCTATTTAAGCATCATAATTGTGGCTTTGTCTCCAAAAGAGAGCTGGCTAATTTTCATCCAGTTTCCAATTTTAAATAAAATGATATTTTCTTGCAAAATAAAATGGATGGATTTAATGACACTCAAACATGTATTATTAATTATAAAATATGTATAATTTAAAATACCCTGTTGATCTATATTCATTAATACTCTCAAAAATTAAAAGCTACTTTTTATATGATCTATTTATTTCATGCCACGTACCACTATTTATTATAAATATATATGATTCTCAATGGATAATTTGTATTCTTGTGACTGATAGAATTTGATTCAAGGTAAGAAGGTACACTGTCACTTTTGACATTGTTAAATATTCTATTTTATAATACAACTGTGTTAGTATTCTAGGGCTGCCTTAACAAAGTACCAGAAACTGAGTAGCTTAAAACCCATGGGAAGTTGTGGCCTCCCAGTTCTGGCAACTGGAAATTAGGAAGCCATGGGGCAGAACTATACTCCATTTGGGACCCTGGGTAGAATATTTCTTGCCATTTCCTAGATTTTGATTGTGTTGGGCAACTCTTAGCACTCCTTGGTTGACCGAATCAAGTTGAGCTTGGCTTCCTGCACACATGGGAAAGTCAGACAGGGAAGCCATGGTCTTTTACATGAGGAAATTGATCACAAGACAGCCAAGTGGGGATTCAGGAGCAATGTACAACCCTGACATTTGAAACAGTTTTTGCAAGAGAACTTCATTTTTGGAAGGGAAGGGGGGCAAGGATCTGTACAGATCTGTCTTCCACAGAAGGCAGGGATGGGGGTGTTTCCTGGTCTTTCTGAACAGATTCAGGCCAGTCACCCACCTCTTCGTACCTCATATATTTTAAAAGTGGAACCTTAGCTTATTTGGAGGATGGACATTTTGGTCCAGGAACTTACTTATCCATGCAGTGGTGAGCAGTACATGTGCCTTTCGTGGGCCTGCCATCGTGACAGGTTCTAACTAGCTTGAGGAGTTTCAGTGAAGTTTCCTGTTGGGAAAGCTCAAAATGTTTCAGTTGCACCTTCCTTTCTTAACACAGTAGGGTATGGGTTCTTTGGCTCAAAGCCACATCTGTCTGATATGTTTTTCTATCTTAAGATGGCATCTTACTATGTACCTCCACATTGGGCTTTTCTGGGTGAGTCTCTTAATGACCAAATTCCTCAATTATGAGGACACTGGATACATTGATTTTGGAGGTCATGCTAATGACATGGTGTTAAAAATAATTAGCTCTGCTATGATCTTATTTTCTAATCAGGTCACCTCTAGATACTAAAGGTTAGGACCTCAACATGTCTCTTTGCAGGTATAAAATTCAACAGATAGAAGCTGGTGTTAATGTCATTTGAAGATGCGAACATTGATCCAGTTGTTTCCATCTCAAAGAGGTTGGGGTGATAAACATTCATATAACATGTCAAGTATGGTACAATTTCTTCTTCACTCAAATAGGTCAGTAACAAATCCTAAAATTTAAGAAAAATGTTCATGTTCTTTTATGCACTTTGTCCCCACTGTAAAAGAAAAGCAAAACTTCCTCAACCAAATTATATATCATTTCTACTAAGACAGAGGGACATGAACTAACTGGTTAAATTTTCTTTTGAGTAAATAAGCTTAATAATATCAAATAAGTCCATATATAATGAAAAGGTTATATTTCTGTTTCCAAATGATTATCTTGATTTTTATGGAACTTTAATTTTTGATATAACATAAAATGTGTTATATGCTTGAGTTTTTAATAGTCATTTTATTGTAAAAGATATTGAACAACATAGAATACAAACCTTAATACATTGATTCAAATGTATAATATTTCCCTCAAAAGTCATTTGGTACACAGGTATATATTCTCAAGCTTTGGCATAAAAAATGAGTAATAGAAGGTAAATTAGTCTTCTTAGGGTGTCATAATAAAATCCTACAGACTGAGTAGTATAAACAACAAAATTTATTTTCTGACAATTTGTGAGGCTAGAAGAGTGAGACTGGGGTTTCAGCATGTTTGGCTTTTAGTGAGGGCTGTCTGCCTGGTTTACAGATGACCACACTCTCATAATGTGCTCGTATGGCTTTTCCTTTGTGTGTATGCCTGTGTTTTGGGCTGTGAGCTCTAGGCTAGACTTATTACAGGAGCTTCCCTTCAAGCATGAAAGGATTCAAAGGTGTAGGCATGAAGATGCACAGGGAAGTAGGATTTATTCAGAGCAGAACAAAAGTGCATGAACAGCCAAGGATTCACAACGGCCCCAGAGAAAAACTTCTCTCCAAGGAAAACAATCCAGAAGTGGAAAAGCCCTTCACAAAGTAAGAGGTCCGCTCAACACGGGTAGGAATTCCCATCATTCCTTCCAGAATCACAGTGCCCAGGCCAACTGAATATTCAAGAGTGGAGGTTTGTGGTGGACTGCCCATTGGTCAGGTGTCTGATGGGAGTGGGAATTACCCACCTGGTAATTTTATTATAATGATATTATGAAGAGCTAAAGGTCATTATGGGGACATATCCTATAGTCATGTTGGATATTTTCAGCTTGCACTGGTTCCATGTGTACAACATTGTAGCACTTGTAGCTTCTACTAGATTGAAAGAGGCTGAGGCTTGCTGCTGGGTCAGATGTGGGCCTGCACCACACACAGAAAGGGAGGGCAGGGATTTGGGTAGTACACCCAAGGAGACTTGTGATATGGGCCAGGCCAGGCCAGCCCATCATATGGGCCAGCTGCATGCTGAGTTGGCCATAGCTGTCAAATTGTGAATCCCCTGGAACTGCCAATCATTAACTGTCAACAGGGATTCAGGTGGAGCTGTCACACAGGTTGGACAGGATCTATCAAGCTCACTTTGGGCTGGAGCTGTCAGATCTCAACTCCTCTCCCCTAGCTACTTACCCTCCTATAACATCAGGAGATGAAGAATCTCTTTTGATAAGAAAATCACCTATCAGTTCAGAGTCCCACCCATAAATTCAAAAGATCTCATTAAATGTTACTTATTACATTAGAGGCCCCAAATACAAATATAGCCACACTGGGTGATAGCACTCTATTTATTCATTTAAGGGCATACAAATATTCATTCCATGACAGAATGTACTGAACAAGTTCTTTGTAAACAAGAACTCTGTTGATATTCTTTGATAGCTTTAAATAGCAAGCCTTTTTTTTTTTTGCGTCTTTGTTGATATTACCCACAAAATTGTTCACTCCAGTCTAACATATAGAATCATTACTCCTGTGCAGCTACTTCATAAAAGCATGTTGTTATGAAGACTTGATTAGAAAGGAATGAGTACGAATTTATTATTCTTGGAGGAAAATACTGATAATGAAATTCTATGAATGCTTCTTAGAAGTTTTATTTATGTGAAACATGAATTTTTCTGAATGTGATTATCAGTGTTTCAAAGAAGTTCTAACAGTTTCTATTTGAAAATAAACTCAACAGAAACCCAAAGTGTGATTTTGCTGCTTAAAAATTTTCAAATAAATATAGCAAGAGTAATTTCGCTTCTGAAATATGCACTGGTGAATAGTTACTTATAAAATTCCTTTTAAGTTCACTAAACTACTAAGTCAGAAATACATTGATGAGAAGGTCATTTTTTAGGAGAGGCAATCTTGATTTCAGCAATGGGATTTCCTATCATATGAGTTATGTTGGGGAAATAATTGAGTATGGGATACCCAGTAACTTATATTTGAGTTATCTTAAAGGAAATGTTGAGGGAATATTAAATATATTTTTCATAGTAATTTCTGTGAACATGAAGACTACCTTTCATTTTTGAATGAGCCGAAATGTGGGTTTAATAGAAGACATTTTATTTCAGTCAGATACATGATGGCATTTTCTCTGCAAGATACTTCATCTTCATTATCTCACTTAATTTTCATAAATAACTGTTGGTGTGTTTATCAATGACTTAATCTTTTTAAAAAGATTTATTTATTTGAAATTCAGAGTTACACAGAGAGAGGAGGAGAGGCAGAGAGAGAGGTCTTCTATCTGTTGGTTCATTCCCCAGTTGGCCACAAAGGCTGCAGCTGTGCTGATCCAAAGCCAGGAGGCAGGAGACTCCCCCAGGTCTCCCGTGCGTGTGCAAGGGCCCAAGGACTTGGGCCATCCTCCACAGCTTTTCCAGGCCACACCAGAGAGCTGGATTGGAAGTGCAATAGCAGGGACATGAACTGGTGTCTGTATAGGATGCTAGCACTGCAGGCGGCAACTTAACCCACCATGCCACAGTGCCGGCCGGCCCCTAATGATTTAATCTTAAATTTGCCCAGTTCTAGCCTTCAAGCTTCCTCAAATCTATCAGCTCTTTGAATTTGCTCAGATTTGTAATTGTATGACTTGTTCTGAAAAGTGTTTTTTATAGCATGAGTAGGAAATCTGAACAGATTACTGATAAAAATGCTGTAGAAAAAATTTAGACATGAGTAAAAGATAGGAAAGCATTGTTTCCAAAGAAAACAACATTGATTAATATGCAAGGATATGCGCTCTTACTTGGTATCTTTGAAAATGAAATCATTTTCCAATAATCTCTAGAAAATCTCCGTTTACAAAAGAATTCTAGTGTAATGCTTGATTGCCACATACATGAGTGAGTAGGACCATATTATATTAATCATTTTCCTATTACACTGACAGGTTTAGGAAGGGGCACTCTTTCTGTTCTTCGACTTTTTGGAAAGAAAGGCATAATTGTATTTTCCTAAAGAGAGGGACAAAGGCTTTTATAAGATTCCCAAACGTGTCTGTGAACTTAGTAGTGATGTCGCATATAATAACATTTCTAAGATATTAATGAAGAATCTCAAATGAGACAAACAGAAATTAATTCTAATTTTATGTATATTGGAGTTTTAGAATCCTTTTCTGTGGATCTCTGTGTATATTTTATGATTCTGTTTTTGTGTTTTCCTTTGAATACTTATTTTTAGCTATATTAGTAGAATAACACATAATTGCTCCACAGATATGCTGTATACCATATTTTAATAATTTTTATCAATCAAAACTTTAACTTGCTAAAAATTAATGAAATTTATTGTCATCAGTCAAGGAAAATTAATTTAATTTTGACACAAGGCACCATCTTGACTTACCTGAATTAGACTTCTCTGTATTCTACACCCACCGCCTTTCCAGAAAAAGCAAGTGCTTGAAGACTTAAGACTTTGGTTCTATAAGACTCTTGCCTTCCATAAGCCCAAGATGGAGTTTATAAATGACATCTCTTGCACAAACCCAAAAATACAGTTAATCCAAAGTGGTTATTAGGCTCATTTATCATTGTTTTATGTAAAGTATAATTAATCTCTCTTCAGCTGTAGTGAAAAGCCACAGTATGTCAGCTGTATGGAGGTGGGGGTGTATGGAATCCACAATGCCATGGGTCACATGTTGTCCCCCCAGAACCCATGTCTTGAAGTTGTGACCCCCAGCATCTCAGAATGTGACCCTGTCCAAAATTAGGGGCTTGACAGAAGTAATCAGGTTAAATTAGAATGATCGACTAACACAATACTAATGGTTTCCTTATAAAAAGAGGAAATGTGTAGATGTGCACACAGCAGGAGCACTATGTGAAGAAGACAGAGACCAGGGTGATGTATCTTCGAGCCAACAAATAACTCAGACTATTGGCAAACCACCATCATCACAGCCTCAGAAGAACCAAAGATGACTACACCCTGATCACAAACTTTGAGCCTCCATAAGCATGATACTATATTATGTTTTTAAATTCATACTTTTGGAGGGAGAGAGAGAGAGAGGCAGGAAGAGAGAGAGAGAGGAGAATGAAAGAGAGAATATGAGTAATCCCATCTGCTGGTTCACTTCCCAAATATCTGCAACTTAGTCCTGGTCTGTCAGGTGGATAGTAGGAAACAACCACTTGATCTATTACCATTACCTCGCCGGGTCTATATTAGCAGGAAGCCAGGGTCAGGATCTGGAACCAGGAATCAAACCTAGGCAATCTGATACAGGGCTAAACCTGTCCCAAACTTACATCATTTGTTGGTATTCTGTTGTGGCAACTCTCAAGAACTAACATATCAACTTCTTATACAATCCTCCAACCAGATAACTTTTGAGTCTCAGTTTTATCCCTCTATAGAGAAAAGTAACTCTTACTATTGATTGTTTAGCATTTTGAGCATTTTATAATTTAAACAGTTTATTTGTGACTTCTCTATTGGTGATAATGCTTTCACAGGTCTGTTAAATCAGTTATAATTTGTCTTTTCTATCTGACATTTTCTAGCTCTAAATTTTGTTATCTCTTTTATAATCTTTTTAGACTTATGGATTGAGGCTTTTAGAAAACCTGCTTTCTTATGGTTTAAGTAGATTTCTGGGAAAGGCAGGCAAATATTGATATGTTCTATCATACATCTTGAACTAAATGTTCCATTATTTGACTCACAAAAATGAAACTATTATAATTCAACCATATGAGATTTATATGCTCAACAAAATATTTATTTTATTGATACTCTATTTTATTAGAAAGAGAATACCTCTACCAAAATGTGAAAACTATCAAGTGCAAAATCTTCGTTGAATCTAATAATGTAAAAAATTGTCCTTGTGTTCAGTTTCACTCTGTATTACAGCATAAATCTATTTTTATTTTACAAAATTTTCTATATGCAATCATGAGTCAAGGGAGTCAAGGACATAGTGTCTTCAGTGTTACCCCATCATCTGTGGCTGTTAACAACACTTGGTCCATCAGTCATCATAACTCTAAAAATTAAATCAAAAGTGGAAAAAATAGAACTGAAAATAACAAGTATAATACAGATAAAATATGTATATTTTTACCTTTTACAAGTTCCAATGACTTTTTCATTGATGGTATTTGATATTATACAGTGACAAGTTTTAACACATGATTTTAAATAGGATTCTGAGTTGTAAAATAAATAAATTCACTCATTTATTCATTCATTAGTCTTTAGTGATAGTATCATTGACTTTATTTTTCATGGGCTAACCTTTAATGTTCAACTACATACACATTTGAAGTGGTTTCCAAGGTTTGCAGTTATATATGCTGCCATTTTAGAATAATTTTCCTGTTCATTCAGTTTATTCACTTGACATGCTGATCAGGTCACACTATGTATAACTAACCAAGGTTTTAGAATAGAAAATCCTCCAATTATTATCAAATCAACATGTACCTAATTTTCAAATGTGTTGCTAATCATAAAAGTATGATTCTTCACTGCTGAACTAGTGGGTAGTCTCCCAGAACCATGAAGGGAGGCTGTTTGTTCCCTGTAGCCTCTTTCATCTCTAAAGTTTATTTGAGAAGGCTAAGAATCAAATAATATTGTTGTTTTCCCTTGAATGAGCCTCTGTATGTCATTAGACCATACAAATTCTGGGCATCATGCCTTAAAAGTCAACTACTTGTTTTTCTTAAATATCTGAAAAATGCAGTGTTTGTGTCAATGTTGGTTCAATCCAGGGTAAACTAAAATATTATTTTCAAAATATATTTTTAATCTAACATTTATCCTGCGGTTATCAAATTGGATGCAGACTCCGTTCCTGCTAAGCCACATGTATGTCTTTGGTGAATATCTCTAAATGATTTGGAGCTTGTCGTGGGCACAGTTGTTATGATCCTATTCTAAAAGAATTATGCATAATTAGGTCCTAACAAGAGCTAAGTACATGGCATAGGAAAATTACTCAATGGCAAGAGAACCTTCATGTTAAAGCCAAACCGTTTATTAGTTCACTTTGTTTATGAAATGTGGGCACTGTAGCTTTTTGTGAATTCTGTAGAGGCTCCTGAGATTTGCAGTGTAAGTTGTCAGTATTTCTGTGTGTCTATCCGTCTACCCATCAATTTACCCATCAATTCACCAATCAATCCTGTATCTACTTATTTTTCCTTCCTAACATCTGTTGCAGAAGAGAATTGTCACTATTGTGAATGGATAACATTTAACAAGTTTTATGAGTTAACCTACAATCTGTGTTTCATTATTTTTTCTGCAAAATTGGCAAATCATAAGTATATATATTGAAGAAGTACATAGCGTTTGATGTATATATACATTGTTAAATGTGTCCCACATTAAACTAATTGACATATCAATCACCACATCACACAAAGTTAACTTTGTGTTCGTGTTTGGTGAGAACATTTTAGAATTACTCTTAGTAAATTTCAAATACACAAAACATTTTTCTTCATTATTTCATCAAGCTGTACAACAAACATCCAGAATTATTTCATTGCATAAGTGAAAGTTTGTACCCTGTGATCAATATCTCCCTTTTTCCCCTCATCTAACCCCTGGTAACCACTTGTCTACACTATTTGTACAAGTTCCAATATTTCAGATTTGATATGTAAGCTAGATCAAGTAGTATTTCTTTCTGCATATGAAAATACTTTCTGCTATGTTCTAGAAGTTAGAACTGCATCTTTGCATATTCTCACCTTATACATCACAAAGTTGACAGTTGACATTTTGGAAATTGACATTGGAAAAAATAGTAATATAATAATTATCTCCCTCTCATCCCACTCTAAATTAGCAGTTCTGACATCATCATATGACCTTTTCTTTAGATGTTTCAAATTTTATTTTCTTAGGAAAACTCTGAATACATTAATTTTGTTTTTGTTGTATACAATTCATCTCTTTCTCTTCTTTACAGCCATGATATCCAGTGGAAACCTGTTGTTCACTTACATGTTTGCATGATGATGATCGGTTTTCTGTTAAGAATCCTGCACTAAATCATGAACTACTGGCAGAAAATGGTAGAGTTTTAGTGACCTATTTCTTTAATGTCTGATACAGTTAGTGTCCCGGATACAATATGCATTAGATGGATGTTTGTTAAATATAACTTCTGTGTGTATAATTCATCCATCTGGCTTAATCGTAAAAGAACAATAATGAAAAAATCCTAATCTTCTCTCTCTCTCTCTCTCTCTGTTAGACAAAACAGTTAACTGATCTTCATATTTTCATTAAATTACAAAAGCAGAAATAATTCAATTCCTTAAAATTTTTGATATACATATATAATTTGAACATCAAAATCATATTGACAAAACAATGCTATCTAAATCTCATCCAATATTCCCCAGGAAAATAACATTTTGCAGGATGTCTACTCAATAATTTGTATTTAGTTATGAGGATATCATTATTACATTTTTCTATTCTTCTAGGATTACATACAGTTCATCAATATCCATAGCAGTTCAATGTTCTACGTTTTATGAAGATTTCTTCATTGCTCAGAAAACCTAATTTCAGTGTATCAAATTTTAAACATTTGTTTATGTACTGTTACATTAGTCAGGGTTCCCTACAGAATAAGAACTAATAGCAGATATATGGATATACATTGTAGCTACATAAAAGGGATTTATTTGAGGGAATTTGGCTCATGTAATTGTGGAGGCTAAGAAACCCCATGGCAGACGGACTGCAAGCTGGAGACCCTGAGTCATCAGTTGCACGTCTCAGTCTGAAAGCTCCAGAACCAGGGAAACTGATGGTCTAATTCTCAGCCCCAAACAAAGGGCCTGAAAAGCTCGTAGCTTTTCTGTGTGTGTCCTGGAGTCCCAAGGTGGGAGAGTCGGAGTTAAGACAGCCAAGTGCAGAAGAAAGTGTCCCAACTCCAGGAGAGGAAGGAAGTCCTTTTCTCATTTTTTTTCTCCAGGCCCCCCAGCTAACAGATCTATGCCCACACATGTTGAAGGTAGTTCAGCCACAATTATTGCCCCTGCTCACATGCCAATCTTTCCTGAAAACCCCCTGAAAGCACACATGAATACAATGCCTCTCTTGTCCCTAGGCATTCTATTTTTAAAAGATTTATTTTATTTATTTGAAAGGCAGAGTGACAGGGAGAAAGAGAGAGAGAGGGAATATCTTGCTTCCACTGTTCACACCCCAAACGTCTGCAATGGCATGCCTAGGCAAGGCTGAAGCCAAGAGCCTGGGGCACTGTATGGGTCTCCCACGTGGGATGCAGGGAATCAAGTATTGAATCACCTTCTGCTGCCTTCCCAGGGATACCAGTAGGAAGGTGGATTGGAAGCAGAGAAGTGGGGTCTTGAATCAGCATTCTGGTATGGGTTGCAGGCATCACAGATGGGAGCCATCATTGGCAACAAACATCCACTTTGCTCCACAAAACCAGCCCCTCTAGGTATTTGAATCTTAATCCGGTTAAGCTGATACTTAAAAGTAGCCATCATAAGCATTTATTTAGCTTTTTAAATTATTCATTGAAATTTGACAACTTTTCTAAAATTTACATTTTACCAATATTAAGAATACAATTAATTAAAAACTTATTAAAAATAAAATGTGTGGAATTTTTCCCATACTGAATAAGCATAAAATTACTATCAATTCAACTTTTATTAATTTTCAAATCATCTTTTTCCATACTTTACAGATTAAAGTAACCTGCATATTTTGAATTGCCTTACAAAATATAATGACATTTATATTGACAGTTTTGATAAGCAGATGCTATGTTGTATTAAGGTGAGTATATGTGGACATGATCAATTTATTTTTTTCTTCATTTGACACTTTCTAATTTGTACTACATTTTATTTGGTAGTATAAATAAGCAAAAATGCGTACAGCTGTTATTTCAGTTAAAATATTAAACTGCCCCAATGTTCAAAATATTGTTCTTTTTTTTTTTTGAAAAAAAGCCCACATACTTTAAGAAGGTTAAAAAAAATCTTTCAAAGAATTCACTATTTGTTTCCATGTTGAGGATTAATATATCATTATAGTATAGAATAGATATATAACTTGTTACTCTTAGGACGGGAATGTAGTCAAAGAATTGCAAATAACTGAAGTTACAAAAATGAGTCATAAATGACTGTGAAAAATCAGCCAGTTTCCTCTAAACTAACGATGCTGCTGTCTCTCTCACCCTCTTGGATATCTTGCACTTTCAATAGCAGAATCTATTTTTGGAATTGAAAACCAGTTTGTTCGCAACACAACTTGGAAGAATGAAGTCTTGGGTAATGGGCTATAAAATCTTTCCCATCTAGGTCACTGATTGATTTGAGACTGTCACCAAGGTGGGTAGAAAAATAGGGATTGATGCCATATAAGAACTGTCAAATCACATGAAATGAGACCATGGTCTCAATTCTTGTAGACACGTTTTCTATGCCAGTAACGCAGGCATGCTTGCTCACGCACATGCACACACACATGAGAACACACACACCTAATGACTTCTTGGGCTAATTTAAAGCAGAGTAAGTTTATTCTGGGATGATTTTCTGCTCTGAAATTGTAGCGCAGAATAGAAAATATTTTGCTTAATATACTCAAGAAGGGTCATCAGGCAATTTCTATTCTGGAATTAAAGTGGCCTACCTTACCAGGGGGGAATCCTCTAAGCTCTGATTTTTTTATCCCTTTGTAGATAAAGTAAAATAAGTTTTCTTTGTTCTTTAATGATACGGCCTTCCAGTGCTGTGTAATATTTGGAGGAAACAACATCTTTTTAATGCTTCTACCAAATAAAAATGGAAAAAGAATTTGATTTGATCAGCAAAGAATGCAGAAATTTACTTAAGTAGTAAAGAATGTGGCTGTCTGACTTTGGTATTATGTTACACCTCATGGTTCAGGCATCTTGTTTGCCTTAAATGGTTTCACAAGCAGGAGGGTTGACCCAGAGCAGATTTGCAGTGGCTGCACAGAGTGCAGCTAAACAGCAGATTTAATGAGGTTGGAATTTCACACAATGCCTTATTCAAAGAATTCAGGCAGCAGAGAGAGCAGTTGCGGCGAATTGCAGTTGCCCATGGCTTTGCAGCAAGAAGTGAAACTTTTCTCCACAAATAGTTTGTAAAAGCTCAAAAATAGATGCCAATTACATTTAGTTTTAAGATTCAAACATTTGGCATGACAGTGACTCATGGATTCCCATTGTTCGCATTGAGGGAGTCAGTTCATGAACTGAAAACACAGAACTATTTACTCTTCTAACCTCAGGAAGGATCAGAAGGTTTCCCTAATATGTTTTGACATGCTGGAAGGCTTTCCTTTGTTTTCCCACTTTATGTCTTATTAGCACCTAAGACCTTAGATCACATTTCTTTGCTTGTATTTCTCCCCAGTTTAACTGTAAACTCCTTGAAGACAGGGTTTGGAGTATCTTACATATGTAACAAATTATGGTACAATGAATTTTGAGTGAAAATGGTTGTAACTCATTCACATTCTCTCTGATGTATCAAGAAATCAAAGCTCAGCCATTTTCACTGTCTCTCACTCCTTTAAGAAACATCAGCATAAAAATTTACCACCAAGTCATATTTTTATGAAACGAATGACCAGTTTTTATTTTGAAAATGTTATTTTCCTGTACACTCTTATTTAATGCTATAACTAGTACTCCAACAGTATTTTTTTTTCACTTTGTGTTGCTATATGGGGGCAAACTGTTGAAATCTTTACCTAATATATACTAAACTAATCTTCTGTATATAAAGAGAATTGAAAATGAATCTTGATGTGAATGGAAGGGGAGAGGGAGCGGGAAAGGGGAGGGTTGGGGGTGGGAGGGAAGTTTTGGGAGGGGGGAAGCCATTGTAACCCATAAGCTGTACTTTGGAAATTTATATTCATTAAATAAAAGTTTAATAATAATAAAAAAAGAAAGAAAATGTTATTTTCAGTTTTTGTGACATTCTCCCCTCAGTTCTCTCACTAAACAATTATCCCAAGATGGGAATTTTTATAACTTACTCTTTTAGATCTGGGGATACCTGGGGATACAACTACAATCATAGAAGCTTACCATAACAGCTTGTAGGTGACTGCAACAGGATTGAGAATAACCTTCCTTGTGTTAAAATTCTGTGACCCCACATAATTATTGCTCAATCTGGAATTGTGCTTTTTCCAGGAGGTCATATGAGTAAGCAGGGATTGGGGTGGGAGTCAGGTGATCATAAATCTTACCACTTAAATTTGGATAGTTTCATCTTAAAATGGAAAGAAAAGAATAAAAAAAAAAGGAACAGCAACCAGGATCTTGAAATAATAGGTTAAACAGATTCTCTTGGGGAAACCAAAGCACAGCTTCAGGTCTCTTGGTAGAAGTGACCCAATCCAGAGAAGCCTGTGGCACTATTCCAGCTGATTTCTGGTTTGATTTTCCAAGTACTGCCATTTGAAAGTTTATGTAAACCTGGATACAAGCTTTCTAGAACTATGGGATGCCTGTTTTTCTTTTGATAGAAAGAAGCAACATGGTTTTTCAACCACTGAGGATATTAAACAATGGTCTTCAAGTTTAGCTTCTTTCCCAGAATATAAGTCCATATATATGCCTATATATGTAATAGGGTTAATTCATACATCCTCTCCTATTACAGTTGCTCTTTTCTAACTTGATGGTGATTTTTTGTGTTTTTTTCTTAGAGCTCTTTTCTTTTCTCAGAACATATTTATTTATTTATATGAAAGACATAGGAACAGACAAAATCAGAATTCTCATCCACTATTTCCCTACCCAGATGCTTGCAACAGCTGGGAATGGACAATATCAAAGCAAGGAGCAGTTGATCTGAATTTCCCACATGGTTGGCAGGGACACAACCAGCCTTCACTTGCCGCCTTCCAGGACATGTGTTAGCAGGGAGGTGGAATCTGGAGCAGAGCTGGGACTTGAGCCTAGGCACAGGCAGTTCAATATGAAATAAGGGCATACCTAGCAACATCTTATGCACTATGCAAATGTATGTCTAATGTATGTCTATCTCTTTTTGTCATGTAATTAATACCTACTTACAAAACAAAAAGCAAATAAAAAAAGCAAAAACAACAAAGTACATACACACACATACACACACACATGAATTAATTGGGTTCTCTTCATTAGACCATTAGCTGTTTCAAATTACTGTTGTAATGGATGCCTTCATTGAGACTTCATAATTCTAATACTCATGTTTTTCATTTTTCCCTTATGTATATTTCTGTTAAGCATGAGCAAGGGAAGCTGGCACTGTGGCTCACTTGGTTAATCCACCACCTGCAGCACTGGCATCCCATATGGATGCCGGTTCTAGTGCCAGTTGCTTCTCTTCCAGTGCAGCTCTCTGCTATGGCACAGGAAGGCAGTGAAGATGGCCCAAGTGCTTGGGCCCCTGAACACGCATGGGAGACCAGGAAGAAGCACCTGGCTCCTGGCTTCTGATCGGTGCAGCTCGGGCTGTGGTGGCTATTTGGGGAATGAACCAACAGAGTTAAGACCTTTCTCTCTCTTTCTGTCACTGTCTATAACTCTACCTGTCATATAAATTTTAAAAAAAAGAATGAAGCAAGGAATTATGAATGACATATTTCTGTTCTTTTAGAATGCTCTCAAACCAGGCATATGGCAGATTAATTGTGATGGAATTTTTTTAACTTTTATTTAATGAATACAAATTTCCAATGTACAGCTTATGGATTACAATGGCTTCTCCCTGCCATAACCTCCCTCCCACCTGCAACCCTCCCCTCTCCCGCTCCCTCTCCCCTTCCATTTGCATCAAGATTCATTTTCAATTCTCTTTATATACAGAAGATCAATTTAGTATATATTAAGTAAAGATTTCAACAGTTTGCACCCACATAGAAACACAAAGTGAAACATACTGTTTGAGTACTCGTTATAGCATTAAATCACAATGTACAGCACATTAAGGACAGAGATCCCACATGAGGAGCAAGTGCACAGTGACTCCTGTTGTTGACCCAACAAATTGACACTCTAGTTTATGGCGCCAGTAACCACCCTAGGCTCCTGTCATGAGTTGCCAAGGCTATGGAAGCCTTCCAAGTTCACTGACTCTAATCCTATTTAGACAAGGTCATAAAAGACAGAATGAGGATAGTAACCAATGATCCTAAGAGTGGCATTTACCAGGTTTGAACAATTATACAGCATTAAGTGGGGAAGAGGACCATCAGTACACACAGGTTGGGAGTAGAGCCATTGGTGGTAGAGTAGAGGTTATGATTACAAAGGAATGAGGCCCAAGTGCGCTAGACAGGGTCTAGAACAAAGGACAGAGTCATTATTAGAGGAACTAAGAAAGGTGCTAAGCTACAATTAAATTTTCTGATTGAGAGGCAAATAGAACCTGACAGAAGGGGCTTTATAGTAATTTGTTGGGCTTTAGGCCTTGTAAGTTAAGAGGCCCAGACCTATCTATCTCTTCACATGGGGTACATCCGAAGGGAGGTGTGAACCTCCTAGGGGAAGGCACTCTGTTGACTTTCATTACTTAGCTTGGCTGGGAGGAGAGCTGGCCAGGTCAAGGCAGGGGGCATCTCTAACAAGAAATTTACAGTTCTGCCTGCAATGTTGCTGACCCTACTTGGCCATCCCCTCAGCTGCAGTGGTCACTTTGGAAGCTGGGCTGAGTGAAAGGCTTTTCAGCTTAGAGCCAATAAGATCTGTGGCTCTGACCTGGGCATCCTTCCACTCCAGGGCAGGTCCATTTCCAGTGATCCAACTCTTGGCAGAGCTGCCAGGGCTCTTCACAAGCTGACTTCTGCTGAAGCCCAGGCTTACCACATTGAAAGCCACTGCAGTGGACTGGCCTGTTGGGTCTCCTTGAGGGCAGATCACTGTACAGATCAGCCATTAATAGGCCTGCCACCCATTGCTTCTGATGCCTGGCCTTCTTTTCCTCCTGGTTTTTGTTAAAGCAGACCAGAGGATGCAAGTCAAGGGAGTGCCCAAGTCCCTGAACTACAAGTGTTTAGTCACAGGCATGTTCTGTAGTAGTTTTTCTAAGGTAGACAATGCCCATGAGGAAAATTATATTCTCACTTTAAAACTTTCTTTCCCTTTGGTCTGAAAGGGAGGTTTTTTTTTTTTTCTATTTACTATTTACTTTGCTGATGGCAAAGTAAATCTAGCTACGAAATTATAATTTAAGCTCTTTTTTTGGCTATGCTATTACAGAAAAATGTTAGCCATACATTTTATAAGGTCTAAAGATTAAATTGTGCGTCCTACAGATTCCTTCATAATGGAATTAGTTTCCTACCTTGAAGAGAATAGAGAAATGAAAGAACGAGTTGGGCTTAGAATAGAGAAATGAGGGAGCAAGTCCTAGATCGCTTGCTGACAATAGCAATATCACATGAATACTTAGCAAACAGTTTCAACCATTAGATAACAACTTAAGAAAACATTTACCAGAAGGTCCAATGCCTTCTATAAATTTTAAGATTCATGTATTTGGAAACACCTCTTAAATATCTAACATGGTGTAGTTTGTTTAGCCAGTAAACTTAAGCACAAACATATAAAATGTTTTTAGTTTTTTCTACCAACAATTTTAAAACATATGATACCCAGATTCAGGTCCCACAAATTAAAATGTATCTTTGATTGATTTTAGCAGCTTCAATTTATGGACAATCTTATCTATAAACCAATTAAAATAAAACTCTTGATAAAATTTTACCATGTGGACATACGATATGTACACATATATAACATAACATAATAGACCAATATAGCAATTTCAATAATACCTTTTAAAATCTTTAACTCTTTTCGTAAATTGCCAATTGATTTGAATTGCTTTTTGTTTTTAGTAACCTCAGTTAACCATACTTTCTCTCAGTTGGTACTGTTAATACATTATTGGCTTCATCTGTTTACAGAGCCATCCCAAAGTACTGAATACAATACAAGTGGCTGGGAAAAGTCCATAGGAACCTATAGGAGGACAGCTAAACACAGAACCAACAACGCTTTAGTTTCATGAGCAGCAAATCATATATAACTGTGGATGACAAAAGACTTTAAGTCGCCATGTTTAAAATTATGAACTCATCAACCAACAAGAGGCACTTGCTTACTTCACAGTATTTTTGAAAGCACCTGTAGGATTTTACAAGTATTTAACCCTTTAGGCCTCTGGGGCTTTCTCATTAAGATAATTATCATGTCTAGTAACACAAGATCATTAGACTTTTTAATTCTCAGACATTTATATTAATAGCATTTTCCATTATAGAAACTTAAAATTTAGTACCACATCACATCTTGACAGTACTTCTAATATAATCCAAATAGCCTGATTAGTTGGTGTCTCTATAAGATGAGAGACATAGGTCCTTCGATTTTTTCAGTTGGGCCCAAACTGGAAAAACCAAAGTCCAAGATTTACTGGAAATTTTAGAGTCCAGACTGTTTGAAACTTTGATTTGTTGAATGCCTGTAAAGAATGCCAAGAAGGCTCAAAATCCAAAATATCTGGTTGAAATAATATTCCTTAAAATCATGACATAATATAGACCAAATTTGATCATTGTTATAAGGTGATTATTCAAATCTTTGAAAATAAGCACATATTTAAATAACCCTTAACTCTTAATAAAAATTCAGCTGTTTTTGAACAATTAGAATTTAACAGACATCAAAAGAACATAATAGATTACTTTAACACATTGCTTTAACAGAGAATCAGATTTTAATTCTATGTCAAAGAGAAATAGATTAGTATACTTGTAACATTTTCCATCTGCCAATGTTCTTGGTTTACATTTTGAAATAAACTGTTAAAAATCTCCAAATTAGGATAATGTTTTGAATAAGATAACACAAATTTTAGCCTGAGCTTTTTTCATTTCTGTTGGCATGGTATATCTTTTTCCAGCCTTTCACTTTCAGTCTGTATGCGTCTTTGTTGGAAAGATGTGTTTCTTGTAAGCAGCAAATAGATGGGTAACTCAATCAGCCAATCTGTGTCTTTTAACTGGACAGTTCAGGCCATTAACGTTCAATGTGACTATTGATAAGTAGTAACTTTGCTCTGCTATTTGCCAAAGATATTTTCTAATATATACTTTGAGCTTCCTGTGATCTTTTGCTGTGAGGTTTCCTTCCTTTACCTTCTTTCATATTGATGACCATGTTTCTGTGTTTCTGTGTGTAACACATCTTTAAGCATCTTTTGCAGGGCAGAATGAGTGGCAACAAATTCTTTCAGTTTCTGTTTGCTATGAAAAGTCTTAATTTCACCTTCATTCACAAATGAGAGCTTTGCAGGATGTAATATTCTGGGCTGGCAGTCTTTCTCTCTTAGTACCTGGGCTATGTTTTGCCATTCCCTTCTAGCTTGTAGGGTTTCTGATGAGAAGTCTGCTGTGAGTCTAATTGGAGATCCTCTGAGAGTAATCTGGCGTTTCTTTCTTGCACATTTTAGAATCTTTTCTTTATGTTTCACTGTGGTGAGTTTGATTACTACCTGTCACGGTGAGGATCTCTTTTGGTCATGTTTACTAGGGGTTCTATGAGCTTCCTGTACTAGGATGTCTCTGTCCTTCTCCAGACCCAGGAAGTTCTCTGCAAGTATCTCACTGAAAAGGCCTTCTAATCCTCTCTCTCTTTCCATGCCTTCAGGAACTCCTAGAACCCAAATGTTGGGTTTTTTAATAGTATCCTGTAGATTCCCAACAATAGTTTTTTGATTTCTAATTTCCTCTTATTTTCTTTGGTTTGACTGTTTCCTTTCCTGTGCTCTGTCTTCTAAGTTAGATCTTCTCTCTTCTGTTTCACTGACTCTGTTTTTAAGGCCCTCTAATGTGTTTGTCATTTGGTCTATTGAGTTCATTTCATTTTGATTTTTCTTCACTATCACACTTTCCTGTTCTACTAGTTTCTGTGTTTCATTTTGATTCCTCCTTAAGATTTCATTTTCCTGAAGGAGATTTTCTATACTATCCAGTAAGGAATTCCGTAGCTCAAGCATTTGTTTTTGAGAACTACTAATTGTTTTTATCATAAATTTTTTGAAATCCGTATCTTGCATTTCTTCCATCTCATCATCTTCAAAATCTTGGCTTGGGGTGTCTTGTTCATTTGGCGTGTCATAATGTCTTCCTTATTCTTGAGAGCGGCAAGATGGTGGAATAGGAAGGGAGCACACTGATAGTCCAGGAAGATACAATTTAATAAAATTGGAGATACTGCAGGTTCAAGGAAGAGTAGGGGAAGAAACAGCAGAGGAAACTCTTCTGGAACTAGTGATTCACAGTGTACCTGTGTGGAGAACGTGGGAGCCCACGGTACGGGACACCAGTGGCAGAAGCAACACACCAGCACTGGAACACGAGGTGAGCCGAACCTCAATAGCCCGAGACACCGGCAGGGAAGTGGAAAGAGGAGACTTATGCAAACGAGGCTTGAAACCCTGTGGGGAAAAGTTCACCAGGCTAACTAGAGGAGAGAGAGGAAAAAAAAAAAAGTGACCAATACAGACACGAGTTTCTCTCTCTCTGCTCACCTCTCAAAGGCGAGCAAGACAGAGCAGGCGCCATTTTGGACATACGACATGAGCGGGGTGACCTCAGGGCTGCACCCGCCCACAGCCAAGCAGAAAAACCTGACTCTGGTGGGGGTGGTGGTGGTGGTGGTGGTGAAATAACAGGAGATTAGGACCTAGTGAATGTGTGGTGCTAATGAACTGAGACTGTGAAAAAAGAGATGGTGGGGGAGAGAACTCACGGAATTCACGTACTCTCCAGAGACGCTACAATTCGGTAACCTTGGCAACCCAGTGGGAGACTGCAGGAGAATTTGAACCCACACTGAGGGCAGCACAGATTCCCTGTGTGGTCCTTGGGAAAGAGCTTCTTATCTCTAGCTCCTGTGGGTATATCGTTTGCCTGCTAACTACCTCCAATTCTGCTCAGCTGTGCAGAATTACTTCCCTTTTGAATCGAAAAAAGAAAGAAAGAGAGATTTACCATGCCTAACCTGGGAGTGTCACCTTTGGCACACCCTTAACCCTGAGGAACCAAACAGAACTCTCAGGCCATACCCATCTCAAGCCTCTAAGGCTCCATCAAAAGCAGAAAGTCCACTTAATATAGACATAGTATAACAAGAAAAAACACCACAGTGAGGGAAGAACAATCCAAAGAATATCTCTACAATGCCAAGCAACAAACGCAAAAACCGAGGAAACAAGAACAAGGAAGACATTGTGATGGGATTGATGGCAAGTTTCACTTAAAGACCTCATTCCTGCCAATCCCCTACTATTTGTAAAGAATGCATTGTTCTTGAGGAAAAATATAATTAGAGTAAATCAGTGAGCTTTAGTAAAAAACAATAGGCTTCAAATGGATTTTACTCATACATTTAATGTAAGAAATTAAAAAATAATACTTCCAATCTCCTGTAAAGTGCTTCATTAGAGAAGAATCTACAAATATCCAACATAAAACAGATTACTTAACTATGACATTAAAAAAATCTTTTAATTATTTTTCAGAGAGGATGAGAGACAGAAAGATGAGATAGACAGAGAAAGCTCCTATGCTTTGGTTAACTCTCCAAATGCCCACAGAAACTGGGGCAGTGAAGCCCTGAGCCAGATACTCAATCCAGATCTCTCAATGGGTAGCAGAAAACTAGATCCTTGAGCCATCACCGCTGCCTCCCAATGTGTTCCTTGGGAGGAAACCAGCTAGAGTCAGGAGCCATAGCTGGGGACAGAATCAGGTACTCTGATGTGGGATAAGGGCATCTTAATTGCCAAGCAAAAGGCTGGCAAATAACAAATACGTTTTAATGGTAAATGTTGACATATTTATTTCTCAGTAGCATATCCATTTCTTCTAGTAAATACAAAAAAAATTTGATAATGATGTCTAATTAAAATAATGAGGTTATTCTTAAGGTTTCCCAGAAGATGAATGTCAGAGTTGAACACATGCATGAATATATTTTCTCAAAGAATATGTTTATCAAATGCTTGTTTCTAAAATAATCTGCATGTTTTCCTCTTCATTATATCAAGTTATTAAAAATTATGAATATATGACGCAAGTCACCTAATCTAAATTTATTGTGTTATATCTACCTCATTTTAATTCTATTTATTTTTAATAAGTTAGTGTACAAGTTGCATTCTGGAATTTATTTATCTTTCCTATTTTTAAATTCCTCAAGTGCTTATTAATAAGTAGATTTCAATTGAGAAAAATGAAATGAAACATTTTTATATGTAAAGATCTGATTTGACTACTGGGTATAGTAGTGAGAATAAGCATTAATCCAGAAGTTATGATGTCAGACAAATTCCTTAAAATAACTGAATCAAAAAGCTCTCAAGTTTGGCAAAACAAAACAATGAGTTTAAGGCACATGAAAAAAAAACAAAAAAAAATTTTAACAAAAATTTTACTGTGTTTAAGTATTTCAGTGTTACCAATATACAATTCTGAAACTATTAGTGCCTTTTAAGGAAGATAACCTAGTTTCACCTAAGAAAGTTGGCATTGTCCATTACCTCCTAAAGTTGAACTATTATGTGCTGCGTGTTCCAGAATTCTACTCTAAGGTTTGCACCGAAGAGAAAGCCCAGAACATGCAAAACCGGAGATCTGTGTGAGAGTGTGATAATAATAAAAACTTAGAAATAACCTGAATACCCACTATGGCAAACTAGATGAATAAATGAAGTGTTGTTCTCACATTGGCATAAACTACAGTAGTCAAAACAAATGAACTACAGCAATGTGCCATAATGTGGATGAATCACGGCAACAACAACAACAACAACAACAACAAAAAACTCTCAGTAAAACTTTTTTTAACACTTTAATAAAAATTGAGAGGAATTATTCAAAAGACTATATCATCAAAGACAGAAAGCCCTGTAAAACAATTCTGTACAGTCTCTTGTTCCAAAATCCTGGCTTTCAATGCAAGTAGAAGAACTAATTTAATTACCCTTTGAGATACATAATTAAAAGTAATATTTGAACACAGACCATGATGGGATATGCATCATACAGAGCATTAAAAAGCTTTTCTCAGTAAAACAAACAAAATTTTCACCTGGAATCTGCCCAATTTCCAAGGTTGAGTCTATTGAGTTTTTACAACTGATCTGATCAATGTGGAAAATATGATGGCATTAATAGTTACACTTACCATCCACATGTTTGACATTTTGGAACCAGTGCCAATTTCAAGACATTCATTTTCCCCAGATTAAGATATTTTCATTTCAATGCATTTTCAAACATTACTGGAAACTGTTCACACATCATGCAGTACACAATACACTTGTAGTCTGGGAATCTGAGGCCACTTCAAAAAGCTCTTGAAAAAGTGGAATTAAAAGATAACTTTATTTAAGGAGGGGGCATTGTAGTGGGGCAGTTCAGCTGCCACTGGAGACCCAGCACCCCTTACTGGAGTGCCTGGGTTATGGTCCAGCCTTTACTTTCAAACCAGCTTTCTGCTCTTGGGAACCCTGGGAGAAAGCAGGTGAAGACTCAGATGGCTGAATCTCTGCCAACCACATTGGAGACTCAGATGGAATTCTTGGTTCTTGGATTGAACTTAGCCCAGGCCCAGCTGTTGTGAGTATTTGGGTAGTGAACCACCTTATGAAAAGTCTCTCTGTTGTTCTTTAAAAAAAATTAAAAATAAATAAATGAAATCTTCCAAAATTTTGAATTCCGTGTTTAGTTTCATAATAGTGTGCATTGTCCCTGAACTTCTTGAAGAACCTTAGTATTTCATAATGAGTAAAATTAAATATAAATATGAAGCCAACATGCCTCCTGCGAAACACAGGTATTGAAATTTTTTTTGCTTAACCAAATAAGCATATGTATTAAACCCCAGAGCTGTCTAATTAGGCACAAAACTATCTTAAGTTGTTCAAGAAATATTACAACTTCAGCTACTGAGTCTGAAACCATAACTATTTTTCTGCATGTGAGAATGAGTAACAAAATTCAGAATGGATTTCTGTTAATGTACATTTATTTTGCATTAATTGATTATAAATAAATACGCATTTAGAAAAAATATCACAATTTTGTTCTTCCTTCATTTTTTTAACAAAGAAGCCAAAAATTTCTTTATTTTTACCAAGGTGTAAAGTAAAATGCTACAGTACTGCGAATATGCCATACAGATGTCATTATCCCTTTACTGTTGACAGAGCCAGCCCCAGGCAAGATTGTGAAGAAGATTGACACTGACAGCACCAGGCCTACTTTAGGCAGTTTATTCCTCCTCTTCAGAGTACTTCTTCTGCATCCATAAGGAGCTCTAGATCATTCTGAAATTCTCTGACCCCTGCCAATTAAATCTGCTCTCCATAAAAGGTTCCGTCTCACTTCTTCCTTCACTGTCAATTTAAGGGAGGTATTATTTTACCAGGATTTTTGACATTTTAAGCCATCTTTCTAATTGTGGAATCAGTACCTTTGTCCCCTGGAAAGCCAGATCCACTACTTAGAGGGAATTGTCTTCCAGTGTAACAGTCAAAGGTCCCCTGGCTTCGTGAGGATTAAAAAAAAAAAAAAAAAAAGTGAAGCTTACCAAAGAGTCATTTCTATCAGCCTGTGTGAGTGAATAAAAAATGAATGCCCAATTAGTGATTCCTAGGCCACCAACGAAACTTCTGGACCACTCAGTCAATAATCTCAGCAGTTACCATATACAGGGCTTGTCATTGTTTGCAGATCTGTCTCTTAGCTTTATGACCGGTGCAACACATGGTTCAAAATGAGTCCTGTCAACATTAATTGCTTCACAGTAGAGCAGCTCGTCAGCTGCTGTCATTTCCCAGGTATTAATGTTGATCCAAGCTCACCATGTTGTCTCCTTGAAGCCTTCTTTCCACATGTGATAATATTATCTGCACTATTTCACTTTGTCATATAGCAACTATTTTAACACGCAATGGTTTTCTGTGCCCATCATGTGATTAACACTGCATCTGAAGATCTAATGTTAGGCTTCTGCTGTGTTAACATTGACTACCTCAATACTTTGATTTAAATTCTTTCCTACTTGACTAGATTGTAAACTCCATAATGGTAGGCACATACAAGACCAGTGTATTGTGAGCCTCCATTCTGTAGGTATCCAAGGAGAATTCAGAATAGATTTTTCTGAAAAAGAGGGGGGGGAAGGAAGAGATAATACATGCTTTCTGATGTTTAGCCTGAAAAGAGAAAAAAAATCATCTAGTTACCACCATAAGCTCACATTACATGCAAGTCAGCGTGGCATCTGGGGCTTGAAAAGGACTGTAGGGAAGCCCATTTGGGTATGCAGACAACAGCTACTGAAAAGGAAGTTTGGGCCAGCGCCGCGGCTCACTAGGCTAATCCTCTACCTTGCGGCGCCGGCACACCGGGTTCTAGTCCCGGTCGGGGCACCGATCCTGTCCCGGTTGCCCCTCTTCCAGGCCAGCTCTCTGCTGTGGCCAGGGAGTGCAGTGGAGGATGGCCCAAGTGCTTGGGCCCTGCACCCCATGGGAGACCAGGAGAAGCACCTGGCTCCTGGCTTTGGATCAGCGCGGTGCGCAGGCCGCAGCGCGCCTACCGTGGCGGCCATTGGAGGGTGAACCAACGGCAAAAGGAAGACCTTTCTCTCTGTCTCTCTCTCACTGTCCACTCCGCCTGTTAAAAAAAAAAAAAAGAAAGAAAAGGAAGTTTGAAAAGTTGGGAGGGGGCCTGCACTGAGGTGTAGTGGGTAAAGCTGCCACCTGCAGTGCCCACATCCCATATAGGCACTGATTCCTGACCCAGCTGCTCCTCTTCCTATCCTGCTCTCTGCTATGGCCTTTGAAAGCAGTAGAAGATGGCCGAAGTCCTTGGACCCCTGCATCCATATGGGAGACCAGGAAGAAGCTCCTGGTTCCTGGCTTCTGATTTCAGATTGGCCCAGCTCCTAGATCTGTATTATCTATATTAGTCCAGAAAGATTATATTATATCTATTTAAGTCCTGAAAGAAAAATATGTGCAAGTTTATTAACAAATGTATATTTCTCTATGGAAGTGATTATGAATTGTTGCCACGTCCAAAAACCTGTGTGTGTGTGTGTGAATGTTAGTGTGTGTCTTCAGGAATTTCAGATTATAGTACTACTATTTAAACCTTTGTCTAAGACTGGAAAATTACATTTTCCCTTACATTTTAAAATTCTTTTAATAGACACATTTGAACAAAACTATTATCTCAGGACACAAAGTTAATATCCACAGTATTTTCTTGGCTTTGAACTTGTGGCCTAGAAGCAGAAAACTCTACATTGCATTACTGATTTGCGAAATCATCCAAGTTTCTCTATATAATTATTTATGAAATTATATTATAACATATGAAAATTAGTTTCATTTAAATTATTTATTTTAATATACTTCCAAAAATGAAATTGAATATTAAATGTTCTAGCACATGACCTCTAGATGTTCTCGATATAAAATTGATAAAAGAGGAATATAATTAAATATCCATTCATTAAGTAGATTACAAAGGGCAACAGCTATGTAAAGATTGTATTAAGTAATATTACATTAGTGAAAAATATGAAAAGGCTTCTAGTGCAGTTATGATATAGGCATTGCTCAGGCAACAGAATTTTTTAACATGTCCGCAGAAATTCATTTAAGGGTTGCTATGTTGATGGATAATCACGCTCAGCTATTCACCCGACCTTCTTTCCTGGGCCTGGCTCCAAGATGGAGATTCATGACTGATGTGTTTGAACTTGTCAGTTTTCAGAGTTAGAAAATTCTTTGTTTTTTTCCTGAGTGCAATCCTAACAGAGTCTGGTAATTATATAGCTATTCCAAGACCAGGATATGATTTAGTACTTTTTTAATTACAGTGAGTTTTGACTTCCATATTTGTGCAACATATATTTCACCTCATCAAGTAATCAACATTCTTTTTCAGAGTCACCACCACGTACGGCAGCCAACTGCCAAGTGTAGCATGCCATCTTCTCATTTAAAGTCTGTAGGCACAGTAAATTTGATGAGATCTTTCTTTTCTCTAGGAAACCGAATGTCTAAAGAGAAGAGCTTAACTTGCACTTACATAGATGGAAATTAAACCATAACCTTTGCTATCAAAATCTTCTTCCTAAACTATTCCAAAACCTGGGTTAAAGGAGATTTGGAACTATTTATGGAATAGGAAGCATGAGGCGGAACTGATATATTTGTAAAGAAATTGTAGGGTGAAACATATCTGGATAATTGCATAATAAATAAACTCAGAGAATTAAGTTTAAAACAATATAGGTTTATATTTAGAAAATGCATAAAAGCAAAGATTTGGGCTAAATGATTAAGATACACTTGGAGAGCATCTTACTAAAGAACATTTTTATTAGACTACAGAGACTATCTACTCAAATGTATTAAAACTAAGAGAGTAGCTATAAAAAGATACTTTACCAACATCTTTTCTTCCATTGTTCATACATCCACGAATACCTGAGTGTCCTCATTAGAATTTTTGCATTATGGTAATCATTTTCATTTTCAAATTTAGGACTAAAAAGTAGAAGTGAGCATTTAGACTGGTAGTTAAGACGTCAGTTAAGAAAACAGCATCCCAATCAGAATGTCTGGATTCTATACTCAGCTCTGTCTCCTAAGTCCAGCTTCTTGCTAATACAAGCCCCTGGGAGGCAGCAATTATAACTCAACTAATTGAATTTCTGGCAATCATGGGAGAGATCAAGATTGTGTTTCTAGTTTCTGGCTGCCAGCTTCTACTCTAGCTGGGAGCTGTCTTGGGCATTTGAAGAGTGAACCAACAAATGCTTTCTCTTTTATCCTCCTTTTGGAAAATTAAATAAAAATTGAAGAAAAATTTAATAAGCTTTTAAAAAATCATGTACATCAGTTTGCTGGGGATGCTGTAACAAAAGTTCATAACAGAAATGTATTGTCTCCCTCTTCGGGAGCCTAGAAATCTAGAATGAGGATGTTGACAGGGTCGGTCCTTTGGAGAGCTCTGAGGGAAGGATCTGTTCCAGGCTCCTCTCTTTGGCTTGTGGTTGACCATCTTCTTCCTAAATCTTTTTACATCATCTTGCCTTACTTTGTGTGCAGACTTTTCCCTTTTGATAAGAACACCCATCATTTTGAATCATTTTGAACTGGAGACTAATCTAATGGTCTCACTTTAATTTGATTACTTCTGTGAAAACCCCATCTCTTGAGGAAGGGCAGAGTTCAACCCATAACAGCTTTATGGATATATAATTTATCAAAACAATGGTTAAGAATGTTATACTGCTATAGATTAGATGATCTGTGATTACTATAAAATTTACTATATGTGGGTGAATGATTATTACTGTTTACAGCCATTGTCTATATTCCCACTAAACTAAGATCTTTTTTGTTTTTTACTTGTTTTTTTTTTTTTTTTTTTTTTGGACAGGCAGAGTGGACAGTGAGAGAGAGAGAGACAGAGAGAAAGGTCTTCCTTTTTCTGTTGGTTCACCCCCCAAGCGGCCGCTACAGCCAGCGTGTTGTGGCCGGCGCGCTGTGCTGATCCAAAGCCAGGAGCCAGGTGCTTCCTCCTGGTCTCCCATGGGGTGCAGGGCCCAAGGACCTGGGCCATCCTCCACTGCACTCCCAGGCCACAGCAGAGAGCTGGACTGGAAGAGGAGCAACCAGGACAGAATCCAGCACCCCAACTGGGACTAGAACCCGGAGTGCTGGCGCTGCAAGCGGAGGATTAGCCTTGTGAGCCATGATGCCGGCCTGTTTTTTGCTTATTAAAGTCTTTATTTGGTGAAATATTAAGACTTATTACTTTAATGTGATTTAAAATATGTTATCTAAAAATGGGGGCGATAAATTGGGGGACTTGTTCTTTAAATAGTATCTACAAACTGCAGTGAATCTTAAAAACTAATTAAAATTAAAATTCAAAAATTAAAAATAAATAATTAAATAAATAAATAAATACAGCAAAAGGAATTCTTGTTGCGTGTTCACAAATGGAATCACAACCACAGTTAAGATAGGAATATCATTGGCCCCATTGTATCTGGGGACTGTGCATCTACAGATTGAATCAACTGTGGATAGAAAAGAGTCTTGGGGCCAGTGTTGTGTCATAACAGGTAAAGCCACTGCCTGTGACACAAACATCACATACAGGTGCCGGTTTGCATCTCAGCTGTTCCATTTCCCATCCAGTTCCCTGCTAGTGGCCTGGGTAAAGCAGAAGATGGCACAAGTGCTTGGGCCCCTGCACCCATGTGGCAGACCCAAGTGAAACTCCTGGCTTCTGGCTTCAGCCTGAGTCATTCCTGGCCATTGCAGCCACTAGGAGAGCGAATCAGCATATGGAAGATATATTTTTCTATGCCTCGCCCTCTCTCTCTTACTCTGATTTTCAAATAAACTGAAATTCTGTTAATGCAAAATTAAAGTGAAAAAGAGGAAGGAAGAAAGGGGGATTAAGGGAATAAGTGAAAGAGGGATGTATGGTTACCTTCTTAGAATTGTATCTTTGAAATACATGAAATTTATTATCTTTATATTAATAAAAATTAAATAAATTGAATTTTAAAAAGGAGATAGCTTTCTAAAGATGCACTTTTTTTCTTGTTCCTTAAGCAATACATTATAACAACTATTTACATAGCATCTTAATTTTATTACTTATAATAAGTGGTGTAAAAAGATTTAAAGCATATAGGAAAATATGCATAGATTACATGCAAATACAGCATCATTTTGTAGAAGAGGCAGATTGGGGGCTATCTTAGGAGGCTGGGAACAAATCCTCCACAGATACCCACACAGATACTGAGATGATTATAGTTCAATCACTCCAAAACTTTCCCTGAGATTCTTGCTAGTCAGCCGTCCTGTCATGCCAGGGCCTGAAAATCACTAATTTGTTTTCTGTATTAGGGTTTTTTGTCTTTGCAAAAACATCATTAAAATGAAATTATTTACACATGTATTTATCTATCTGCCTATATATATAGACACACACATTTCAGTCTAACTTCTCCATTAAACATAATATTATGACTCATCCATATAGTTGGATCAATTACTAAACCATTCCTTTTTATTTGTGAACAGTATTTGATTGCAGATGCACCAGAATTGTTTATTCACTCATTTATCAGTGAACATTTGAATTGTTTCCAGTATTTGGGCTATTCTAAATAAAATGTCATGCACATTTAGGCCTTTATGTGTTCATGTGCCTTTTTAAAATTGTCTTGGGTCAGGTATCTCAGTCCAGTGGAAGGAATATAGTTAATTTTATTAAAAACTCTCAGCCTACATGATTTGGCATGTTTAACAGCCAGACATGACTGTGCTAATTGTTTTCCATCTTCAGAAGCAATTTGCATTTTCTCTGTTGTGCTTGTTTGTTAATCTTAGCCATTCTAGTAAGTTAGTTCTGGTGTCTTCTTGTGACCTTAATTCAAAGATCTCCTGTGACTGATCATATTGATCATTCTTTCTTTGATTGTTTGTAAATTGCATTTCTTTTTTTGTGAAATTTCTGCAACTCTTTCACTCATTTTTATTTTACCATCTTATTATTAAGTTTTTATGTCCTTATGAAATAGTGTATTGCATATACCTTTTGAGAATATATTCCCAACTTGATGGCTGTTTTCAATTCTTTTACAATTTCTTTTAAAAATATTTTAATTAAAAAAAAGAAAATCATAATTTTTCTCCTCTCATGATTTATGGTTTTTGTGTCCTGTCTACAAAAATTTATCAAAGATGTTTTCTTGGTGAAGGCATTTAGCCTAGTATTTAAGATATCAATTGAGATGTTCACATCTCACATTGGAATGTGTGGCTTTGATTCTTAGCTCTGGCCCCTGATTCTAACTTCCTGCTGATACAGGCCTTGGGAAGAAGCAGTGATGGCTTGAGTAATTGGGTTTCTGTCACCCACAGGAAACATCTGAATTAAGTCCTGATTCCTGGCTTCAGTCCCAGTGCAACCATGGCCATTGTGGACATTTCGTGGTAGATAGCAGGTGGGCTCTCTTCCTCTCCCCTCCTCTCTGACTCAAATAATTAGTAAGTAAGTAAAAATATATTCTTCTATTTATTGCACTAGAATTTTGATATTTTGAAGGCTTATGGCATTCTTTTGAATTAATTTTGATTAATTTTTGGTAGTATGTCATAAAGGTAAGGGGGATTTATTTATTTCTGGTTGTGGGTATCAAGTGTAGGGTAGCATCTGTTGAATTTATTGTATTTTAAACAATCTTCACAAGTTTATTGAGAGTCAATCATCCATATATTGGTGAGTCTCTATTATGTTTTGTTGTTCTGCGTTTACTGTTACACAAATGCAGTTATTTCAGTCAATGCCATTTAAAAAATTGCTCTTAGAGTAGAATATCATGAGTTCTCTATTTCTTTTAAAATTTAGCATAAAATCCACCAAACATGGAAATCAATTTTTAACTATTATAATTCTGTTCCCAAAGCAGTATAGCCATCACTATTCATCTCCTCTCCTTCAAGTCATTGGTTTGAGAGACTGATGTAAATATTGCTCCTGAAGCCCCATTGGTGTGATCCCTGATTCCCATAGGATGACAGCATATGGCCACTTACTTGCTGGGCTCCCTGGAAAAACATCCAGCCACAGGGATTATTCTTGGGGTATAAAATCTAACATCTCCACAAATAAATAAAAATTTTGCTGCACACTGGAGCAGTTATAAAGTAGCCCAGACTTGACTTCAGTGATTTAGACCATGAAATTTGATACTGTTTTATTTTTTTTATTTGAGAGGCAGAGTGACAGAGAGAGAAAAAAGCAGGAGAGAGAGAGAGAGAGAGAGAGAGAGAGCCCTCTCATCCATTGGCTCACCTTCCAAATGCCAACAATAGCTAGCATCAAAGCTAGAAGCCAAGAATTCAACCCAGGTATCCTTGTAGGTGGCAGGGACCCAATTACCTGCGCCATTGCCTGCTGCCTTCAAAGGTCTACATTACCTGGATCCTAAAATTAAACAGGAGCTGGGACCCAAACTCAAATTCTTTGATATGGATTGTACACCTCTCAACCAGAATCTGAACCACTGAGGTTAAACCCTCCCCTTGGTACTTTTTGGGTTGACTATAGTTAGAAGCTATTTTAAATTTACAGATGATACTAGGATATATTAACTTTTGGAGATATTTGGATGGGATGAATATGTTTTAATGAGTGAAGCACATGAGTAGTGAGGAGTGAGAGCACATAGAACTGGCTGTTTTATATCGAATTATATCTGTTCTTGAAGTTCATAAATGTAGAACCTATCACTGTAATCTTTTTTGAAACTAGAGTATTTTCTGCTGTAATAAAGTTATGTTGAGGTTATACTGAATTAGGAGGGCTGTAAGCGAATGACTGGGATCCTTCTAAGAAGAGAGAAAGTTGGACACAGGCACACAGGAAATATTCCATGTGAAGATGGAAGTGTAGATTGAATGCTGCATGTACAAGTGTGGAGCACCTAGGATTACCAGCAACCATCAGACCCTTTTAGAGTCAAGGAAGGGTCCCCCCCTTAATTCCTTCAGAGAAAGCACAGCTATCCAGATAGTTTGATCTCAGATTCATAGTCTCCAGAAATGTGAGAGAACAAGTTTCTGTTGATTTTAGTCTTATAGCTTGGGGTCATTTGTTACTTCAGCCTGTGAACACTAAAACAGTTAATTGTATTTTAATGTGATTAAAAATAAGGGACACAAAGATTCACTTATATCCCTATGTACATCATTTCCAGTGATCCTTATTTGTTCTTATAAATGCATGCTCCTATTTCATATATTTCTTCAGAGCAATTAAGTAACCTAAATATTTCTTTTTCTGTTAGTTTTCTAGCCAAGGATTACTTCCTTGGTTTAAATTTTTAGGGGTTGACGCCCTGGTTCACTTGATTAATCCTCTGCCTGTGGCACCGGTATCCCATATGGGCTCCGGGTTCTAGTCCTGGTTGCTCCTCTTCCAGTCCAGGTTTCTGCTCTGGCCTGGGAGTGCAGTGGAGGCTGGCCCAAGTGCTTGGGCCCCTGCACCCCCAAGGGAGACCAGGAGGAGGCACCTGGCTCCTGGCTTTGGATAGGCCAGATAATTCATTTTTATTTGATTTATTTGAAAAGAGAGAGAAAGAGAGAAGAGAGAAAGAGATATCTCATCCCTTTTTAATTCTCAAAATGCCTCAGCTGCCTCATCCATTGTCTTCTTTAGTACTGCATTTTTATGGAAATTCTGTATTTTTACTTTCTTGGTTGTATACACACACACACATACTGCCTTTAAAATGTTTCTCTTCAACTTTGCTTCTTTTCATCTTTTTGAAAATATTTTATTTATTTATTTAAGAGGTACGGTTACAAACAGAGAGAGGGAGAGACAGAGAGAAAGGTGTTCCATTTGTTGGTTCATTCACCAAATGGCTGCAATGACCGGAGCAGGCCAATCCGAAACCAGGAGCCAGGTGAGTATCCCAGAATAGTGTTTTCTTATGCCTTTTAATATCCTAAGTGGGAAGAGAAGTTCAAAAACTTTAATTTACTTGTTATTTGTTATAATCTGATATGCAGACAATGAAAGTCTTATAAAATATTAACGTATCATGTAAAAAATCAATTTGCTTGAATTCAGAAGAGTATTTTATTTTATAATATAAAGACGTACAAGCTAAAAAGCACTTCTGCAAATAAATAAAAATAGCAATAAATGACAAGTTTCTGAAAATTACATTAGGCATTGTTCTAGAGAAAATTAAAAAAATATAATGATAGTGCAGCTTACATATATTCTATTTTATATTGCTCTTAATAACAAACTTTTCTATTTCTATTACCAGAGCAATATTCCTAAAAAAATGATTGTGTCATTTACTTGTCTCCAATCTTGAGTAGTTCTTCATTGCATTTAAACAAAAGACAAATCATATTATATGATATATAAAGCTCTGAATAAGCCCTGGACCTTCTTATTTCTCTACTGTCCTCTCTTCCCTTTCTCATTTTAAAATCACCCTACTGCCATACTGACCTTATACTTCCTAAAACACACCTTGCTTCTTTCCCCCAGACTTTCACAAATGCTTACTCTCTTTCTCTCTTTCTCAACGAATCCTTCTTTCCCTAAGCAATATATTATCTCAACTGACTAATTCCTATTCTGCCATTGACAGCTCTACATAGAAATGATCTTTGGTTTTAAAAAAAAATATTTCTTTGAGAGGCAGAGTTACAGATAGAGGGAAAGAGAGACAGACAAAGACAGAGAGAGAGGTCTTCCATTCACTGGTCTACTCCCCAAATGGCAGCAATGAATGGTTGGAGCTAGGATTACTGGAAGTCAGGAGCCAGAGGCTTCTTCTGGGTCTCCCAGTTGGTGCAGGGGCCCAGGGACTTGGGCCATCCTCTGCTGATTTCTCAAGCTACCAGTAGAGAGCTGGATTGGAAGTGAAGCAGCCAGGACAGGATCTGGCACCTATATGGGACGCCAGTACCACAGGTGCCACAGCACTGGTCCCAGAAATTACTTTTTCAAAGTATATTTCTGCAACTCCTAAAGTTTGGGTGGAGTCCCCTGCTGAATGTATCCATGTTATAAGCATTTCACTAATGATAGCACTACTGCTGTTAATGCCTATTTGTCCATTTAAAGAGTGAAAGGTCAAGAATCATGTTTATTGAGTGCATTCCTGACTTTTCCAGCATGTAGGTCCAGTACCAGGGATATATTCAGTTTTTGTTGAGTGTGAATGAATGAATGATCTTCCTACTTGCTAGTATAATAACTGCACTTTTAAAAAAGCTATGACAGGGAAGAAGCATATGTTAACAAGGCAAGTAGAGCCTGCTGTAGCCTGTGTGACTGGGAGATTTTTATCACAGGAATAAAGCCAAGGTCCCTACTGACTTTGAATCTGGACTGAAGGTTTGGCAAAGAGTGTGGTACACATTTATTCCTGTAAAGCATTCCTCTCTCCTCACTCTATTAGGGAATCTGGACCAACTTCTAAAATTTGGGCAGGTAACTGGCTCTGGAAATACGATGGCTCTCTCTTTTGGTGGGAAAAGTCTTCAGGTCTGAGAGTGGTTCCCTTGCTCCCTCTGACTATGGGAGCCCTCTGCACTATAACAGTGGGAATTCTGTGACTGTCCAATAGTGTGTGTGGTGTGGTTGGATGTTTGAGCAATTACTCTCTGGCTTCAGATGCTCAAAGTTCCCTAAGTGCCTGGGCTGGGTCATTGCAGAGGGCAAATAGAGAAGCAAATATATAAGGGGAAAACCATATGGACATGAATGAGAAATTTTTATGAGAAATAGATATTGAAGAGAAATCAAACTGAAATATTAGAAATGAAGAATTCAATATGTCAAATAAAAATACAGTGGAAAGCCTTTAACAACAGACTTGATGAGGCCAAAGAAAGAATATCTGAGATAGGAGACAAATTCTTGGGAATATCATAGGCAGAAAAAAGAAGAAAAAAATAGAAAAACTGAAAATAGTGTTTAAGATTTAAGGGATATTATCAAATAACCAAACATATGTGTCTTAGGAGTTCTTGAAGGTGTGGAAAAAGAGAATATATTAGAAGACCTGTTTAGGCCGGTGCCGTGGCTCAATAGGCTATTCCTCCGCCTTGTGGCACCAGCACACCGGGTTCTAGTCCCGGTTGGGGCACCGATTCTGTCCCGGTTGCCCCTCTTCCAGGCCAGCTCTCTGCTATGGCCCGGGAAGGCAGTGGAGGATGTCCCAAGTGCTTGGGCTCTGCAGCCACATGGGAGACCAGGAGAAGCACCTGGCTCTTGCCATCAGATCAGCGCGGTGCACTGGCCACAGCGTGCCTACCGCGGCGGCCATTGGAGGGTGAACCAACGGCAAAAAGGAAGACCTTTCTCTCTATCTCTCTCTCTCACTGTCCACTCTGCTTGTCAAAAAAAAAAAACAAAAACAAAAACAAAAAAACAAAAAACCTGTTTAGTGAAATAATAACAGAAAGCTTCACAAATTTGGAGAAAGGTAGGGATATCAAAGTATAATGGAAGCACATATAACTCCTTAAAGACATGATCAGAAAAGATCTCTAAAGCACATTATAATCAAACTTCCAAAAGTAAAATATAAAGAAAAGATCCTAAAATGCCAAAATATCTTAAAAAAATTTCCAATTAGATTGACAGCTGATTTCTCATCAGAAATCCTACAGGCTAGGAAAGAATGGAAAGATATAGTCCAATTCCTAAAAGAAAAAAATTACAAAAACTAAACAAAAAAACTCCAAAAAACTGTGAACCCAGAATAATTGATCCAGCAGAGCTCTCATTAATAAATGAAGGTGAAATAAAAATCTTCCAAGACAGAAATCAAAAGAATTTGTCACTACTCATCTAGCCTTACAGATCATACTTAAGCACGTTCTACACACAAAAACAGAGAAAGATAGCTTCGTGAAGTAATGTAAAGGTAGCAAATCTTTCAGTAAAAGTACAAAGAAAATCCAAAACAATAGGAATATTTATAGAACAATAACAGGATCAAGTTATTACTTATCAATAAGAACCTTGAATGTAAATAGTCTAAATTCTCCAATTAAGTTATAGACTGGTGAATAAATTTTTTAAAAAGATCCATTTATTTGCTCCTCACAAGAAACACACCTTGGGGACAACATTGTGGTATAGTGGGTAAAGCCACCACTTGTGATGCCAGCCCTGATATGGATGCATGTTTGAGTTTTAGCTACTTCATGAAGTTCCCTGGTAATGTGTCTTGGAAAGCAGTGGAACATGGTCCAAGTATTTGGGCCACTACAACTCTCTTGGAAGATATTTTGAAGTCCTTGTCTTCTGCTTTGGCCTAACCCTGCCCTGGCCATTGGACCCATTCTCTCTCTCTCTCTCTCTCTCTCTCTCTCTCTCTCTTTGTCTCTCTCTCTCTCTCTCTCTCTCTCTCTCTCTCTCTTACACACACACACACACACACATACACAGTGCCTTACAAAATAAATAAAATAAATCTTCAGGGGAAAAAAGTAAAAGAAACACAATTCACAATTCACACAGACTGATATTGATACACACAGACTGAAATTGAAAGGATGGAAATATATTCTATGCTAACAAAAAACAAAAACAAGTAGGAGTAGCCATCCTAATATCAGACAAAATAGGCTAGGTCAGAGTGGACCAGTCCAAAGCCAAAAGTCATGATTGTCATATTTGCGAAACAAACCAGTGCCCATATGGGATTCTGGCATTGCTGAGAGTGGTTTTACCCACTATGCCACAATGCAGGCCCCTAAAACAGACTTTAGCATGGTAACTGCAAAAGAGACAAAGAAAGGCATAATGTAATGATTAAGTGATCAAGTCAACAAAAAGATATAACTATGTTAACTGTATATATATGAGAGTGCTAAGAATTCAGGCTATTTAAAATAGGTATTAATGGATTTAAAGTGTGACATAATAATGGGGGAATTCAATTTACCATTTTCATCAATGGACAGGTCAACTAGACAAAAAATAAACAAAGAAACAACAGAGCTAATTTATACTCTATGGACCAAATTGACATTGACAGAACATTTCATTCCACAGCTGCAGAATAAAGCTTTTCATCAGTGCATAGAACTTTCTCTAGCATACCCAATGTGATAGGTCATAAAACAGGTCTAAACAAATCAAAAAAATCGAAATTATACAATATGTCTTTTCTAACTATTATGGAATAAAGCTGAAAATTAACAACTTAAGAAACTCTAGAAAATATTGTTGTTCAATATACTGCTGGAAATTTTGGCAAGAGCAATTAGGGAGAATAAAAAAAAGGCATCAAAATTGGGAAAGAAGAAGTCAAATTATTCATGTTTGCAGATGATATGTACATGGAATAAGCTAAACACACCACCAAAAAGCTGTATGAGTTGATTAACAAATTCAGTAAAGTCTGTTTACAAAATAAACATAAACAATAGGTTTTTTATATGCAAACAATGGACTCACAGAAAGATAAGAAAGAAATTGCATTCACAATAGCCACCACCAAAAATTCAAATATTTAGAAATAAATTAAACCACAGGAATGAAAGATCTCGACAATGAAAATTATCAAACATTGATGAAACAAATCATCAAAGATACCAAAAATTCCTTGATCATGGATTGGAAGAATCAATATCATTTTTTTTTTTTTGACAGGCAGAGTGGATAGTGAGAGAGAGATACAGAGAGAAAGGTCTTCCTTTTTGCTGTTGGTTCACCCTCCAATGGCCGCTGCAGCTGGCACACTGTGCTGATCCAAAGCCAGGAGCCAGGTGCTTCTCCTGGTCTCCCATGTGGGTGCAGGGCCAAGGACTTGGGCCATCCTCCACTGCCTTCCCGGGCCACAGCAGAGAGCTGGCCTGGAAGAGGGGCAACCGGGATAGAATCCAGCGCCCCGACCGGGACTAGAACCCGGTGTGCTGGCGCCACAAGGCGGAGGATTAGCCTGTTAAGCTACGGCACCTGCCAGAAGAATCAATATCATTAATATGTCTATACTACCTGAGCAATTGACAGATTCAATGCAATTCCTATCAAAATACCAATAGCATTCTTACAGAGTTAGTAAAAATAATCCTAAAATTCATATGGAATCACAAAAGACCTAGAATAGTTAGAGCCATCCTGAGCAAGAAAAATCAAGCTAGAGGCACTGTAATACTTTATTTCAAAATATACAACAAATTTATAGTAATTAAAACAGCAGCGTACTGGCACAAAAACCAGCATAGATCAATGAAAAACAATAGAGAGCCCAGAAATTAATCCAAGTACCTATAGTCAACGATATTCAAAAAAATTGCACAGGCCATACAACGGATTAGAGATAACCTCAACAAATAGTGTTTGCAATTATATATATATATATATATATATATTCGCATTTTATATATGAAATCGTATGCATGCATTTCACCATCTACAAAAATCAACTCAAGATTTAGCAAAGACCTGAATTTTAGACCTGAGACTATAATGTTGCTGGAAAAAGTGTAGGAGAAATACTACAAGACATTGTTGTACGGGATGAATTATGGATAAGACACCCCAGTCACAGGCTAGAAAAGAAAAACTAAACAAATAGGATTATATGAAACTCAGAAACTTCTTAACTGCAAAGAAAAACACCAACAGAGGGAAGAGACATCCAATAGAATCAGAAAAACATTTGCAAACTACACATCTGACAAAGGATTACTACCCAGATTACATCAACAACTTAAAAAACTCAACAACAACAACAAAACAACCAGTCTAGTTAAGAAATGGGCAAAGGACCTCAACAGACAATTCTCAAAGCAGAAATACAAATGGCTGAACATCACTAATCATCAGGGAAATGCAAATCAACAGCACAATGAGATACCTCACCGCTGTCCGAATGGCTAAAATCCAAACCACAGACGTTAAAAATGCTGGTCAGGATGTGGAAGGGGACTCACTTATATATTGTTTGTGAGAATGTAAATTAGTTCAGACACTGTGGAAAACAGTGTGGCAATTTCTTGACAAACTAGGATCCAACAACCACTTCTGGATATATACCCAAAAGATATAAACACGTTTTATCAAGGAGATATCTGCAACACCATGTTTATAGCAGAACTGTTCACACTCACCAAAATTTGTAATCAACCAAGTTGTCCATCATCAGATGGTCTGTAATAACGGCCTTGAAGTATTTACAGACTGTTATGGGTGTCAGTAAGTCCAAGTTTCTTGAAACTACATATCAAAAAGATGTAAATGATATATTTTCAAATGATACCATTTGTAGAAAGGGCACTGATACTGCAAATTGACAAAGTAATTTGACTATGCACTACATTTAGTTGATTTTTGTTTGATTTTTGATAGGCAATAATACCCACTCAACTATGGTAAAGGTTAGCTGTACCTCTAAGTCTCATATCGCTCTGAATGAAAGCAAGTCTGAGATTTCTAGCATATATACATACAGTGATTTACTACTCATATATTAACATTTAACTTCAAGAGCCTGCATCCTTTGTTCTTTAATCTTGATAAAACCCACTTCTTTGTGATGGATGTATTTGGGCAACAGCTTAAGTAAAGGGTTCGGTTTAGTCATATATGGCATGCCATAAAAGCAAACTTAAGTTACCTTACAATCTGCACATGGTAGCTACAAATCCTCCATTCAAATGTTTGAATATAAAACCGTTTAGAAAAGTCGTTTGGTCACTGTGCTTGTCTTAAACGGTTTAGACTGGTAGACTGAAAATACTATAAATTAGGTGGTTTATGAGCAAAAGAAATTTATTTCTCATAATTCTGGACTTTGGGAAGTAAAAGATCAAGGCAGAAGTAAATTCAATGCCTGATGAGAGACAATTTCCTGATTCACAGACGACAATATTATGACAGTGTCCTCACAAGGCACATGAGATAAAGGAGCTCTCCGGGGCCACCGCTACAAGGGCACTGTGCCTGCAGAGGAACAGGTTTTTTTCCATGCTGTTTGTTGAGTGTTTTATGTAGTATAGAATTAATCTCATATGTATAAAGTTAACTGAAAGTAGATCCTAGTAAAAATAAGAATGGGAATAGGAGAGAGGTAGGCAGAAGTGCGGAGTGTGGGTGGGAAGGCGGGTAGTGTGGGAAGAATCATGATGTTCCTAAAGTTATGTTTATGAAATATATGAAGTTTGTATATCTTAAATAAAAGTTTTCTGGATAAAAAAAAAAGGCACTAATCCCATTCATTAGAATCCACTCTCATAACCTAATCGCCCTCTAAAGGCTTTATGGCAAATACCATCACCTTGGGAATTAATTTAAACATATGAATTTTGGGGTGATAAAAACACTATGACTGGATAGATTACTTCTATAAACCCTATTTGTGCAAATTTGGATCTTCAATTCACATATCTAAAGTATCTTTAAGTTCACATAAGAGGTCATTTATATTATTCAATATGGTAGTTAAGAGGCTAAACATTTTATCTGTTTAGATTGAAGGTGTTTCTACTATCCTGCTAGTTGCTATATCCAGAATGATGATTCGTTATTTTGGAAACTGACCACAATTAGAATTTTATTTATATTTCTAGATCAATGATAAAATATCTTAATAGGTGGGTTAATACTTCTTTGATTAATTGATGCCATTATATCAAGGGGTGGGGAACATCTGGACTACAGAACAAAGGATTTTTCTGGCCCTGCCAAGGAAACCACAGGCAATACTCAAACCTAAGTAAGTCTATAGCAGGTTAATTTTTAAGCTGATAATTTTGTATGGCCCATGAATGAGGTTATAAATATACAAATGGCCCTTAGCAGAAAAAAGCTTTTCCCACTTCAGATAAATTCATGAAGAGTGGGGATTAATTATCTTTCTCCTTTGTTTAATATGTGTGTTTTATAAAGTACTTTTTCATATTTTTGCTCACTTTTATAATTACCTTAAACTTCGATGAAGTAAATTCCTACTTAATTTAGCCAGGGGTAGTCAAGGGACTAAATGTTGGCTAATGAGATATATTTGAAAAGGCAAGAATTTGGGAAATATTCCTTAACATTAGTAACTCAGGTGGAAAGTCTTTCTTTATGACCTGTTCACTTTTCTTCTTTAAAGTTGAACATAGAATGTGATGATAGATGCTTTAGCCCAAATGCTCTGTGAGGTAATAAGAAGCTACAGCCTCAGATTAGAATGGTCACAGAGGCAAAAAGTAGCCTGGCTCTCTAATGACTGTAGATTTCCCATGTAAAACCCAGCTTCCTTGCCTTCACCCTTCTTTCCAAGAGAAGAAAATAAATATTTCATTGTTTTCAGGTTGGTGTGATTTTTAAAAATATTTTAATATTCAAATTGTATGTATGTATTTACATTTTATCTAAAAGACAGAGGGATGGGGAGAGAGACAAAGAGAGATCTTCCATCTTGCCAAGTGACCACAATTGCCAGGTCTGGGCCAGGTCGAGTCCAGGAGCCTGGAAATCAATACAGGTCTCCCACATAGGTAGCAGGGACACAAGTACTTGAGCCATTGGGATACTTGTGTCTCCCAGGGATCACATTAACAGGAAGCTGTAGCAGATGCAGAGGAGCTGGGTCTTGAATCAGGTACCACAACATGGGATGTAGCATCCCAAGTGGAGACAACAGCTGAACCAAAAGTCCACCTCTGTCAAATTTTAACTCATTCATGAGATTAGAAAAATTTTCATAAACCCTGTATTATGTTAACATTTCTGCACCAACAGGATATACTTCAATGTAATTTCACTTTATGGGTAGATATTTCAGAGTCCCATTTCCTTTCGGTGGTTGAGTTAGTCTCTTCATGCAGCAAGAGAAATGAAGAGAGGTCTGGTTGCTTCTTCTATCCCCTGAAGTCTGTCATTTTGTACTGTATGATTTTACACACACACACACACACACACACACAAAACATGCAAAGCCTTCCCTTGGCACTCATGTTCTCATCTCTGTCCTTTCTCCCTTCACTTGATTCTCTCCAGCTTCTTTTGGAGACATTACCTATGCTGCCTCCTAACCTTGATCTCACCTCTAATTTTTCAGTGTTAGACCTTAATCACTGATAACTCAACATGAATTTCTAATAGGGTGTGGGTTCATTTTCTGGGGATTCTGAAAGAACCACAACCTGGCAGACTTAGACATCTATTTATTATCTCATGATTCTAGAAGCAAAAGTGGATGCTCTAGGTATGTGCAGAATATGTTCTCTGAAGGCTGTCAGGGATCATTCCATGGCTTTCTCTTAGCACCTGATGCGGCTGGTAACCCCGGCATCCTTCCAACACATCACTCCAAAATCTGCCTCCATGAGAATATCTCAGTCTCTGCCTCCTTTTTCCCCTTTTATATGGATGCCAGTTATCTTGAATTGGGGCCCTCTTAATAAAGAATGAAAACTTTATTATATCTGCAAAGACCATACTATCAAATAAGATCTCATTTACAAGTGCAAGTTACAACTGGAACATACATTTTGAGGGAACACCAAAAACATGGATTGTGCCACTGTGACTGCATTGCTCCAGACTGGGAATGGTCAACTATGGATCTGCCTTAGGTGTAGAATTAGAATAGCAGGGCTTACTTTTAATGGTCTTCAGGGCCATACAGAATTAACAATTACAAAGCAGTTACAATGTGAAAGGCAATGTACTTATGATTTTCCCAATCATTATTGTTTGCCTAACATTAGTAAAACCAACAAAGACATTATAGATATGTCTAAAATAAACAAACTTGAAACTAAGGAAGCATATCAATTAACCTGTTTTCTCCAACAAGAACAAATACTTGAAATAAGAAATAGAGATGAAATGAGAAATTAATGATTAAATGAGGCTAAGATATATAATCATATTTTGCTGTGTATGGACTTATTTGAATCATGATGCAACTAACATTTAAGAAAATTATGATTCAATTCAGGAAATTTAAACATAATTAGATAGTTGGTAATGTTATAGCAATTATTATTCATTTGTGGTAATGGTTAAAGGCTATTTTTAATAAAATGATCCCTATTTCTAGAAATTACATATTGAAATATATACAGATATCATGCTCTGATGGCTGGAGTATGCTTCATAATAAACTTCCCTCAGGAGCTATAGATGCAGAAAATTGACTATGAATTGGTAATTGTAAACATTGAGTGATAACTACCTAGAGATTCATTATACTTCTTTTTCAACTTTTGTATAGTTTTGGAATTTTTTAAATAAGCAATGAAAATGTCTAGGAAATAAACTTCAACCTGTATGTATGAAAAACACATTTACCTTTTTTTAAAGCAGCTAACACTTCCAAACTATGCATCTCAGGAGGGTGATTTTTTAAAAATATTTTTTAAAGATTTTACCTTCTTTCATATTGGTGACCATGTTTCTGTGTGTAACACATCTTTAAGCATCTTTTGCAGGGCAGGATGAGTGGCAACAAATTCTTTCAGTTTCTGTTTGCTATGAAAAGTCTTAATTTCACCTTCATTCACAAATGAGAGCTTTACAGGATATAATATTCTGGGCTTGCAGTTTTTTCTCTCTTAGTATCTGGGCTATGTCTCGCATTCCCTTCTAGCTTATAGGGTTTCTGATGAGAAGTCTGCTGTGAGTCTAATTGGAGATCCTCTAAGAGTAATCTGACGTTTCTCTCTTGCACCTTTTAGAATCTTTTCTTTATGTTTCACTGTGGTGAGTTTGATTACAACGTGTCGTGGTGAGGATCTCTTTTGGTCATGTTTATTAGGGGTTCTATAGGCTTCCTGTACTAAGATGCCTCTGTCCTTCTCCAAACCTGGGAAATTTTCTGCTAGTATCTCACTGAAAATGCCTTCTAATCCTTTCTCCCTCTCCATGCATTCAGGAACTCCTAGAACCCGAATGTTGGTTTTTTTAAGAGTATCCTGTAGATTCCCGACAATATTTTTTAGATTTCTAATTTCTTCTTCTTTTCTTTGGTTTGCCTGTTTTCTTTCCTGTTCTCTGTCTTCTAAGTCTGATATTCTCTCTTCTGCTTCACCCATTCTGTTTTTAAGGCTCTCTAATGTGTTTGTCATTTGATCCATTGAATTCTTCATTTCATTATGATTTCTCGTCACTATCACAGTTTCTTGTTCTACTAGTTGTTTCATTTCATTTTGATTCCTCCTTAATATTTCATTTTCATGAGAGAGATTTTCTATCTTGTCCATTAAGGATTTCTGTAGTTCAAGAATTTGTTTTTGAGAACTTCTTAATGTTCTTATCAATTTCTTGAGATCCACTTCTTGCATTTCTTCGATCTCATCATCTTCATAATCTTGAATTGGGGTGTCTTTTTCATTTGGGGGTGTCATAGTGTCTTCCTTGTTCTTGTTACCTCAGTTTTTGCGTTTGTTGTTTGGCATGTTGGAGATATTTGGTTTCTTCACTGTGGTGTTTTTTCTTGTTACACTATGGCTCTATATTAAGTGGACTGTCTGTTTTTGGTGGAGCCTTAGAGGCTTGAGATGAGTGTGGACTGAGAGCTGTGTTTGGTTCCTCAGGGTTGAGGGTGTGTCAAGATGACACTCCCAGGTTAGGCAAGGTAAATCTTTCTTTCTTTCTTTTTTTTTTTTTTTTTGATTCAAAAGGGAAGTAATTCCACACAGCTGAACGTAATTGGAGGTAGTTAGCAGGCAAATGATATACCCACAGGAGCCAGAGATCGGAAGCTCTTTCCCAAGGACCACACAGGGAATCTCTGCCGCCCTCAGTGTGGGCTCCAATTCTCCTGCAGTCTCCCACTGGGTTGCCAAGTTAGATCCTAATCTCCTGTTATTTCACCCCTCCCCCCAGAGTCAGGTTTTTCTGCTAGGCTCAGGGCCGGTGCAGACCTGAGGTCGCCCTGCTTATGACGTATGTCCAAAATGGCGCCTGCTCTTTGTCTTGCTCGCCTTTGAGGGGTGAGCGGAGAGAGAGAAACTCGTGTCCATATTGGTCACTTTTTTTTTTTTCCTCTCTCTCTTCTAGTTAGCTTGGTGAACTTTTCCCCACGGAGTTTCAAGCCTCGTTCCCTCTAGTCTCCTCTTTCCGCTTGCCCGCTGGTGTCTCGGGCTATTGATGTTCGGCTCACCTCGCGTTCCAGCGCTGGTGTGTTGAGCCTGCCGCTGGTGTCCCAAATTTGGGCTCCCACGCTCTGCACGCAGGTCCACTGTGAATCACTAGTTCCGGAAGAGTTTCCTCTGCTGTTTCTTCCCCTACTCTTCCTTGACCCTGCAGTATCTCCACTTTTATTAACCTGTGTCTTGCCGAACTACCAATGTGCTCCCTTCCTATTCCGCCATCTGAGAGGCAGAGTTATAGAAAGTGAGAGGGAGAAACAGAGAGAAAAGTCTTCCACAAACTGCTTAACTCCCTAAATGCCTGCAACAGCCTGATCTGAAGCCAGGAGCCAGGAGTTTCTTCTGGGTGTCCCAAACGGGTGTAGGGGCCCAAACACTCAGGCCATCTTTTAATGCTTTTCTGGGTCATAGCAGAGAGCTGAATCTGAAGAGGAGCATATGGAACTAGAACCGGTGCCCATGTGGGATGCCAGTGGCTACAGGAGGATTAATCTACTGCGCCACAGTGCTGGCCCTGAAAAACACATTTTTCATAGTAAACTGTTTCTTTATGTAAAAAGGAGAGTTTTAAAAGTCACGATCATATAAAGCTTTACACTTCTAAACATTTTAATCATAAATTTACAAATGATTGTACATTAAATCTATCTAACGACACAGGAAATTATGTAAGGATATTGTTCCAATGTTTTCAAAAGAAATACATGTTCCTTTTTTCCAATTGTAAAATCAAGTTCAATTTCTATTTTTTTTCAGCATCTCTGAAAGGATCAACAAGTCCTGGAACTATCTTTCTAGCATCCCTATCCCCGTTTTCTTATTTAATTTCATTTAAATCAATTATTTTTAAGCTTTATTTGAAAGTCAGTGTGACAGGCAGAAAGGGAGCCAGAGAAAGAGATTTTCTGTCTGATGGCTCACTCCTCAGAAAGCCAAGATGGTCAAGGCCAGGGTGAAAGCAAGATCCAAAAATTCATCTGGGCCTCCTAGGTAGGAAACAGGGGCCCAAACACTTGGGCCATCTTCAGCTGCTTTTCCCAGGCCATTAACAGGGAGCTGGATCAGAAGCAAAGAAGCTGGGACTTGAATCGGTGCCCATATGGGATGCTGCCATCATAGGCAATGACTTTACCTGCTGTGCCACAAAACTGGCCCCAATGAATATTTTTAATACATGATTTTGTGTGTGTGTGATTTGGCTTATCAGAAGGCAAACATGAATACTTGCTTATATAGACTACTGAGTAACAACTTTCTGATTTTTCAATGTTATTTTTATATAGAAATGTGATGGTTTCTCAAGACAAACATTAGAATAGAAGATAAAGGAACAACTTTTGACTCAAAATTATACAAAGTAATTAATTATGGGGGAGGAAAGAAATGAGAAAGCACAAGTTACTAAGAATTTGAAAGTAGGGAATATAAGAATAGGAGGAGAGAATAGTTCTGATTAACTGTGGTTCATAAGGAATGGAGGACATAAGGGTCAGGCTCAGGTGCATGGCCCTGGGAAATCATGAGAAAGGCCAGTTTTGCAAAGGACTTCAGTTTCCTGGCTTCTGTCACCACTCAGTGTATTCAAAAGAATAGACAGATCTAAAAGATAAAAATTATTTTTTCAGGTTATCAAAAGCATTACAGTACTTTATTTTCTTAGCAAATATGTATGAAATACATATTAAAGAAGAATTTGCATGTAGTATGTCTAGCTATCTGGAAGATTTCTACAGAGAGTTCTGTAACCTTTTTTTCCCACAAATCTTATCTCTTTTCTCATAAAAATTGATATTTCAGGACCGAAAGGGTAATATAAATGAGATTTGTTATATACTAAACTCACTATAAGTTGATTTTAATAGCAAAGGCTTTGAAGAAAACCAAATATACATGTTTTTAACCAATAATAAAAACTTCAAATACAAAAATAATAGAATAATCTTCCATTTCCTTTGGCAGTGAATATGAACTCAATGCTATTTAAAAAAAATACATCTCAAAAATAATAATAAATCCCAAAGGCAAATTCCAAAGGAATGTGATATTAGGTATGGAAATAAACAAGATTCTGGGGCTTGATGTTCTCTATAAGAGAGTTGTAGACATCAGAGGAGAAAATGGTCATGACTTACAATAGATAAAAGATTTGCAAGAACTTAGTCAAATACTTCTTTGTCTTAGAAGTAATTCCAGGGCCACAATGTCATGCCTGTAAACAGCCCATTTATTTAGTAGGACTAGGGCCAGGGTGCGATCCATGCTAAGTCTTTGAAAAGTGCTCATTGTTTCTTGTTTGAAAAATAAAGCAAGAAAAGCAAATGCAAAAAGCTTAATGCATATAACTGGATCAATTATGCTATGGATATAAGAAAACAGCAGAGACACTGTTTTGGATTATGGTCAAGAGTTCAGGATTTAGAATAACATCAGCTGGCTTCAAATCTTCTTTGGATTTATCAACATATATCTCTTAGACTTGAATTTTTCATTTCTGGAATGGAATTGAAATGAGTAATAAAGAAGTTGAGATTAAAGCATGTAACATACTTTGCATGGCACCTACCTTATATTAATTTCTTCATTAATTCTAGTTTTTTATTACATCATTGTCTTACAGTCACTCATGTTGTTATTAGCTGATGATAATGTGATGATAAAAATGTTGTTATAAAAAAAGTCACAATCAAATTGGGACACTTTTGCATTTCATAGGAATTCCCAAATTTGAGTGTTTGCTGAATTGACTAACAAATTGATCTCTACTGTATGTATGTGGATTATCTTTTACTCTACAACAATTGCCATGTGACCTGTTACTCATGAGACCAAACACTCATTGAATAGCTTTTGTAAGTTAGGATTAATCATAATATATAACCAAGTGCAGTTGAGCCTTAATGCTCAATGATGGCTAAAACACAGAAATGTAGAGTCATAAACTCTCATTATTTCTCATTTCTTTATGGATCACAAATTCCAGTGGTCTGCAGATATTTGACTGTGTAAGCCTGGGGAAGTTGAGAATAAAGCTTGGATAAAAGGCACTTTTAAAGTTGAAACACTGGTGTCTTCTGCATGATCTTAGCAAATAGGATCCCAGGTTAATATTGTTCACTTTTATTTCCATTTCCACCATTCCACAGTTACATGTGCCTTCAAGCGTATGAGACAGTGAAGTCTTCAAGACTAAATAATTGGCTATTGCTGATATTGAAGAGCCCCCAGAAAAGATAAAGTACACATTCAGAGCAGTTCACGTGAGCTACTTCATTGATTCATCTGTTGATTCAGCATGTGTGCTAATAGGTTAGTTTGAAAGGTAGTATGAAGCCTCATAGGTGCTATACAATCAATGCCATTTTTTTTTTAGCTCTTAGCCGGCTAAATCTAGCAAACCTTTACAGGATTCAGGAATCAGAAGGACCCTCAGGAGAACCACAAGAAATTTATTGGTGCTCTATGAATGTCCAGTGGTTTTGATAATTTACTCAAGATGATTGCAAAAAAGTTGTTAGAGACCTCTCAGGATCCATAAAACTCATATATGTGTAGACTACTGATTTGCAAATTAAAGGGTTGGAGGAGGTCCCTGTCAGCATTTGAGGTATGCAAATCTCCAAAGAGATAGTTGTGCAGATAAATGAACATTTCACTTCTCCTAGGAATGAATAGATTTTTCTTTGGAGTTAATCTTATGTATTAACTGCTCTCTTTGAAGATAATTTGAGAATTTCCATAAGACAAAGATGTAACTTGGAAAATTCTGCTTGAAGTTTCACTGAGGAAAAATCTGGAGTCCTCACTGGACTTAAGACAAAGCAAAAGTATATGGTAATCTGAAAAAGAGCACAAATTCATTGCAAAAATGAATTAATGTATTTAATTTTTCTTAAAATATCTACTAGTTTTTAAAACTACTTTATTAAGTTAATTAAAAACTTCAATTTTACCCCTAAAGTCATTACGGTCTACAGTCATGTTTAAAATGGATTCATTGTGTCTTAAATATCCAAAATTTCAAAACCCTTTAATTATGAACAATGTAATTGTAGTCATAAATTACACAGAGGTAACCATGCAATAATAGGAGCGTTTCTACACCAAACCTATATAGAATTTTTCAAGTGGAGTAGAATTATCAATACAATCCCTTCAGAAATGGAAGAATACAAGTATAAAGGCCCTAAATAATCTGATTTTATTCTACAAAGATTCATATACAGGGATCATGTGTGATATATCTACCATGTTATTTACAAGCATGAAATATAGTACTACTTTTTATCCAGAGGCACTATGGACAATGCTTGATCTTGCATGAAAATCCCATTAAATTAAATCCTATTAATGATATATAAAAATCTAACAGTCTAATTTTCCATCATATTAGTGATAAATCATATCACATTATAGTTTTCTTGTCATTAATATTGCTTATGCCTTTAGCTAGAGTAAAAAGGGGAGATTATTAATAACATGTAACAAGAATTTTTTTTTTTCACATTATTCACATGGTCTGTTTAGATACTAACATACTTTCCCTAAACATGGGAAAGGGGAAAAAAAAGAGATGGATGTAAGTTTGTAAGGCATAATATGCATGACTTACTCATCTGAATGTCCAAAGGACAGCCATAAAATCAGAATGAAAAGAAATATATCCATCTGATTTCTTACTTATAGGCCAAGTGTGCCAAGGGGATTAGGTAATATTTTATTTTTGCTATCTGCAACCAACTTTTTAAATCAGAAATATAATGTTTACAACTTCTTCCCTTACCTCCACTCCTCTTTTTTATTTAAGATTTTATTTATTCATTTGAAAGTCGAGAGAGGTCCTCCATCCACTAGTTCACTCCCCAGATGGCTGCAATGTCCAGGGCTGAGCCAGGAGGAAGCCAGGAACCAGGAGCTCCTTTTAGGTCTCCCTCATAGGTGTAGGGGCCCAAGAATGTGGACCATTTTCCACTGCTTTTCCCAAGCCATTAGCAGAGAGCTGGAGTGGAAGTGGAGCAGCTGGGACAGGTATTGACACCCAAAAGAGATGCTGGTATTATAAGCAACGGTTTTACCTGCTGTGCCAAATGCTGGCCCTCCACGACTCTTTATAAGTAATTTTCTATATTGAATCTCTGTTCTATTCCTTGTTTTTACAGGCTCTGTTCCACTGGATTTTAATTGCAGTTCAGTAAGGACCTCTTCCATATAACCCTGTATTATGGTATTGAGTTTCTGTGTCCTTTACTGATCCTCCTTAATCCCATCATCCTGACTAATTGCACTCATATCAGAGGCTGTGACTTGATTCACTGATAATGCAATAAGGGTTCTCTGACTCAATTTTATGACAACTCCAGAGACTTCCTGGGTAGCTGCTAGATGCCTGCTAACTTTCAGTTCTCAGAAGAGGATTGCCCACGAGTTCTGTTACTGTTCCAAATATTTAAAGGTAGTACTGGTAATCTTATTTATGTTTTAGCAAGTAATTTAATCAGGCTTTTGTTAATCTTTGAATTTAAAAGATACTAATTGCCCCATATGATCAAAGCTTAGGCTAATACTGAAGACATTTATGGAAACAAAATACAAGTGTCAATTTCACACTAGGTTGTAATGCTTCATTTTCATGTCCTTTCTCATCGTGCTCACTCATTTGAAAGCAAAGCAGGATTTGATCTAGGCATGTTAAAACATTCACAAAATTAAAAACTACCACACTCAAGGAAAATGTATTTTTCTTTAGTCAACTTATTGGCCTGATCTTTAACACAGTTACATGGGTAAGTGAAACAAAAGTTCTAGCATTGTTGTATGCATGAAAATACAATCCATTTATAAAGTCACTTTGTTATCAGGAAGGCAGCATGGCAGAGAAGTTAAGAAAACTGACTCTGGAGTTAGAGTATATGCCCAAGTATATCCATGAGTGGGTGAATCTCTTACCTCATCTGAGAAACAGGACCAGCAGCCACATCTAGTACATGAGATTTCTGCAAGGTTTGAGTGAGTTAATAAATGAGTAAAAGTCTTATAGGGCAATGTCTGGTACCTGAAATATCCTCAATTAATATGTCATTTTTGTTAGTATTAATACATGTAATATATAACATGGATTAATTGATGCTCATGTTAATGAATATACTCATTGATTTTGTTTATATCCTGATGACTATAAAGTTTTTTGACTTGATAGAAAGATTAAAAATGCCACAAGAGAGAAAACATTACAGAGGAAGAAAAAAGGGATGAATGAGGTGATAGAACCTTTATGAATGAGACTGGGGGGGAAAGGATAATTCTAGTGAGTCTAACTGAACTGATTCCATTAAAATACACTTTTTTGTAGGAGGTACCTTTCTCTGAAGGGAGGAGATAACTTCCACTTTGACCATGACCCTGTCGGAATAAGTTGGCGAACCCTAAAGGCTTCCATAGCCTCGGCAACTCATGACTAGAGCCTAGGGAGATTACTGACGCCATAAACAAGAGTGTTAAATTGTTAAATCAACATCAAGAGTCACTGTGTACTTACTCCTCATGTGGGATCTGTCCTTAATGGGTTGCCCAATGTGAAGTAATGATATAGCTAGTACTGAAACAGTATTTTTACACTTTGTGTTTCTGTGTGGGTGCAAACTGATGAAATCTTTACTTAGTATATACTGAATCAATCTTCTGTATATAAAGATAATTGAAATGAAAAAAAAAACTTGGGGTTAAATTGGAAATTACATAGAAAATTAATCATTTTTTTAAAAAAAAATCATGTGGGATCTCTGTCATTAATGTGCTGTACACTGTTATTTAATGCTGTAACTAGTACTCAAACCGTATTTTTTACTTTGTGTTGCTATGTGAGGGCAAACTGTTGAAATCTTTACTTTACATATACTAAACTGATTTTCTGTATATAAAGAGAGTTGAAAATGAATCTTGATGTAAATGGAAGGGGAGAGCGAGTGGGAAAGGGGAGGGTTGCAGGTGGGAGGGAAGTTGTAGGGGGGGGAAGCCATTGTAATCCATAAGCTGTACTTTGGAAATTTATATTCATTAAATAAAAGATAAAAAAAAAAACAATGGCCATAGCCACATAAAAAAAAATACACCTTTTTGTTATACTTCCTGATAAAATGCAAAAAATGATACTTATTGAATTATATTGGTTTCTTTATTCTGCAGCTAACCGAAAGCACTTCTGTGCCTATGAAAAAAGCAACATTGAATGATATTGTCAATTTTATTTTATTCTTTATTATAAAATTATTTACTTATTACCTTAGTTTTTTACTTGTGCCATTATTTATTTTGTTATATTCTATATCCTGTTAATGTGGGTAATGAGGAAATAACAGGCTATGTCATATGAGCCTACCGTTATGAACAAGGAATGGTTCTGAGCAAGGCAGTCATTACACCAGCCCTTTAAAAAGCAGGTTGGGGGGCCGGCGCCATGGCACACTAGGTAATCCTCCACCTGGGGTGCCAGCATTCCATTCCATATGGGCACTGGGTTCTGGTCCTGGTTGCTCCTCTACCAGTCCAGCTCTCTGGATAGTGGAGGATGGCCCAAGTGCTTGGGCTCCTGCACCCTCATGGGAGACCAGGAAGAGGCACATGGCTCCTGGCTTCGGATTGGTGTAGCTCCGGCTGTTGCAGCTATTTGGGGGGTGAACCATCAGATGGAAAACCTTTCTCTCTGTCTCTCTGTCTCTCTCTTTCTCACTGTCTGTAACTCTGCCTGTCAAATAAATAAATAAATAATCTTTAAAAAAAAGCAGGTTGGGGTAAGCATTTGATCTGGCAGTTAAGATGTTGCTTAGAATGCCCACATTCCACATCAGAATGCCTGGGTTAGAGTCTCAGCTCTGGGTCCTCTCGTAATTTCAGATTCCTGCTAATGCAAACCCTAGGAGGAAGCTTGTGATGACTCAAGTAATCAAGTCCTTGTCACCCATGAGCTAAACCTGGATTGAGTTCCTGGCTCCCAGCTCTGGCATGGCCCAGGTCTGGCTTGGCATAAGTATGTGAACCAGATGATGGGAATTTTTTCTCTATGTGTTTTCCTCTCTCCCTCTCTCTCTCAAATAAATGAAATGAATAAAAACTTAAAAATTAAAAATATAAAGTGGATATAATAATTAAAATGGCTCAGTAATATATGCATTTTATTGAGATTCTAATTATTATAGATACTCTATTTATAAGGTTATTTATTAAAATAATCTGATTAAACTTGAATTTCATGAAGGTTTATCTTCATTAGTAATTAATTTCCATATGACCTTAGTATTTATAAGTCTACTTTTCAATGGCTTTAAGTAACTAATCAGGTTATAATATCAGGATCATATTAGTTATCTTAGATATTACAAAATGAAATTTTATGAAATAAAAGAGAGTCAAGATATTCAGGTTAGAATAGTTACTAAGAAGAGAGTCCATGGGGGTGGATATAAAAGTAGCATGTAATTGAGAGTATAGAGAAGCAGGTAGGAGTTAAGAAAATTGTATAATTTCATAAGCAAAATATAGTATGCCCTTCCTTAATTGATTATTTTTGCTGGAAGTTAATGTTACTGAATTTTGCAACCTCCTTTGCATTTCTACTAATCAACTTTAACATAGCCTCATAAGCAAATATATAGTTATGCACACTGGTCATTTATGACATCTGGATGTTCTGGTTAATCTTAATGTGGTAAGTTGCTAAGAATGGCATTCCTATTATTTCATCAGGAGCTTGTATGTGTGGGAGTGTGGAAGAGAATGGGGAAAATATCATTTGTTACAATGTGTTATTTGCTAATACAGTCATACAGAATAGGAATATTAGAATGAGTCACTTTTCTCTGGAAACCAGATTCTCCCTTGTGCCTTCCACACTCTTGAGTAAGTTAATTGATTGCACATTAACTATTTCAGGTCTTGGATGACTCAGACCTATAAATAAGATACTGAATTCAAGTCAAGTTTTCAAACACATAGAGAATTCTAGGGAATTAGAAAGAGAAAGGTAAAGAATTTAAAAATTCTCTTATGACATATCTCTAATATGGGTGAGTCACAGAGTCTGACTTAGTCTATTCAACCTCCAGAATCACAGCAAACTTGAGCAATTCATGATTTTTATGCATGAGCACAAAAATTTTCCTTCTTTTCTTCTTGGCATGACTTCACCAGTGCTAAGTATTATGTTTCTAGGACACACGCTTGATCTTGGTGAAAACAAGTCCATGTACAGTACTTTGGTGCAGATGCTAGGTACCATCAGGTTCTAGTCTCCCACTGTCTTCCAGCCTCCTTCTTTCAGCTTAAAGTTTCCTTGCTTTGATTTTATTATTGGAAATCAACCACTTATCAAAACTAAGTCACTGAGTTGAGGAAGTGGTACAGTTGGCCATATAGGGTCCCTAATCACTGGACTCATGAAATCAATCATTTCCCCTGCAAGTAAGATTTTGATGCTTGATCTTGTCTCCAGGGGTTTCCTTGCTGGGCACAGTAGGCCAAGAACAGAAAGTAACCACCACTGCATGTAGCCACCAGATGGACTGAAGCATACTTTGTCATCATCAAAATACCCTTAAAGACGTGATATAGCTGACTAACCAAAAAACAGCCACAGCACTACAGACTAACCAGGAACGTGGACACCAGCTGAACTCATACCTCTCAGCCCCAACTTCAAACTGTAAGAACATTTAACCCTAATGCCTTGGAAAAACCCTGGGAATTAAATGATAGCTACCCAGACCTTTCCTCTTAGCTTTGCAATAAATACCTACCTTCGTATAGCATTGTGATGTCTGTGATTGGCTCACTGCACACCGGGCAAGCTGACTCAGTTGTGGGTTTTCCATAGCAATCCCATAGACCAGTTTTGGGGGAGTTCTTTAGCATTTGTAATGGCAGTGACATCATTTCTTGATAAAGTCCAGGCATTGCATTCTCACAATGATACAAATGCCTTAGAATTCAAATCCTCTTATTTTATTAGGCATATGTTTAGATGGACAGAAAATGGCTCTATTCCTGGCTACAAAGGAGACTTTCTAGATGAACTTATAAGCCTTTATTTCACTCATTTTCAGATCATCTTTTCCTCTATAACAAGATGAAATTGCTTGGAAAAACATGGCTAGTAGCATGTTAATGTTGAGGATTTTTCCTCCTGTGGAGGATAGGCAGATAAGTTTGGCAATGGTCAGAAGCTACTGTTAGGCATGCCAGTTCACTGATGTAGTGTCTATTGTGGAGGAATTTTGTCTTATTACAGTTTCCACCCCTTCCATCCAGTAGAATCACTTGTCGAATATCTTGATATTGATTGTACTAGTCTACCTTCCCTCTTGCATTTGCTGGAAATGAGTAAGGAACTCTGTCTTTTTGTAGCATTTGCTGCATAACAAATAACATCAATATGGTTTTAATAGTATTTTCTATCTTATATGCATGTGTATAATAGACACATGGATTTGTATTGATGCATTCTAGAACCAGTAAGTTCATTCAGGCAATGCAATATCAACATAATCTATAAGAAATCTAGACTGATGGAATAGATTGAGAATCAAAATTTTAGTAGAAATTGGTAGCTTATTTAGGAAGCAGGTGCTAAAACTGAAATGTGTTCAATCAAATCAATGCCTTCTGAATCTATTTGACAATATTTTTGGGTGTATTTTATGGTAATTATAAGATTATGGACTTTGTATGTATGGGTTAATGCAGATGGACCAACAAATGCAAAGTCAGATATGTATGTAACTTATTTCACACATTGATATGTAATAGCAAATATTTTAAAAAACAGACTGGCAATGAAGATACACTGAAATCTTTCATCTTTCTGCATTGTATCATGTTTATTAAGAGCACAAGCTTTGACACTGGGTTCAAGCATTGATTCTGGAATTATAGTATCAACCGTTTCTAGAGATCAGAAAGGTTACAAATACCAGGTAAATGAACCAGATCCAAAGTTACATTAGTGCAGAGGAAATTGTAATGAACTGATACATCAACATGTAGAGGCTTCGTTTAAATTATCCAAGATTCGTTTTTTTGTCATATTAGAAAGTAGGCTATAGCCAAATAAAACATTTTTCTACTTTTAAAAACTTATTTTATTTATTTGAAATTCAGACTTACAGAGAGAAAGAGAGAGAGAGAGAGAGAGGAATAGAAAGAGATATGGAGTTCTATCTGCTGGTTCACTCCCCAAATGGCTGCAACAGCCAGGGCTGGGCCAGGCCAAAGCCAGGACCCAGAGCTTCATCCAGGTCTCCCATTTTCAGAGGAAAGATGTTGACAGTGTATTGGATTTTGGAAGTTCTTCAGACTCCATATCTTATTGTTTTAATGTGCAATTCTTTAATGGCATATGATGTTACTTCATGTGATTATGGCCATCTTTATCTCTTCTTTGGTGAGATGTCTGTTCAGTTCTTCTGTCCATTTTATTGATTGTTCATTTTGTTACATAAGAAATGTTAGCCTAACATTAGTCTCTGTAAACTAAAACTATGGATTGAAAAGAATGGCACCTAATTACAGATTTTAAGCTATATTTCAAATTATATCCAGCTCATGCCAACCAGAAATTCACTAATTTGATTTAAATGTATGTAGTAAAACTCCATTTGTCTTTAACATCCAGTCCTCTAAGAAAAATTCTTAAAATGATTTCCTAAAGCAAGCAGAACTTGATGAAATAGCTTTAAAACATTTTGAAACTTTAAAAAATAATCAAGGATATTGTGAAATGATCTATTTTATCTATCTATTTAATTGTATTAGTGAATGTGAATTTATAAGCAGGTACATTCACATAGACTGAGTGGTAATGTACAGTGAAGGAATTTTACGCTGCAATAATCAGAACCTTTATTAAGCTCTTAGATTTACTGGAAATATATTTTTGGTACTTTAGTAGAAATGGCAGTAGGCACTTTAGATCTTGGATCAATAGATAGAAACACTTATATGGGAGAAGCAAAGGAATTTTCTATTGTGTTAAAATTCATTTTGTTCTGTCATATAATTCATTTTGAAATCTCTTTCTTGTCAGCAACAATATTTTGTCTCAAACTAAGACAAGGTGCTTCTCTTTTAAGAAAGCTACTCATCTTAAATACTGCAAAGTTTCATAACAACAAGTTAAACATCCCTGATTTTTCAAAACTAACATCTTTAACTTTTGAGACGAAATAGAAAAAAAAAGTGAAAGAAAGGAGATAAATTTTCATGCTAAGACATTCTACTGCTAAATTTTCCTATAAAACAGCTAGCTGAAAAGATGGCACCATTGCCTAGAGATTAGCACTGAGAAGAAAATAAGTAAGACTGAAGTGCTCATGGTTTATATATCTGTTTATTTAAAGGACGTTGGGCCCCATAGCCCAATGCTGTTGCTAGGAAAGAAATGGAAAATCCAGTTACAGCAGTTGAGCAGGGCTATCATTATTCAGGATGAAAACATTGCTTAGTCATTCACTAACTCAGAATTCTCTCTTTTTAGCAACTTAATACAGTATCATGAAACAACTGGCCCAGACGGTTTATAACAAGACTCCTTGCCAAAAATACATCAATTGTAAGGAAAACAGGAAACACAGCAAAGAGAAAGTCAACTTTAACCAGTTTTCTGAGTCACCTCTTCCTGTGGACTCATTCTGTCACTAAATTGCATTTATTTAAAAAGCTCAAAGTATGAATTAGATGAAAAGGTTAGACCCTGATAGAACCCTTAATTGGGCTAAGCCCCTAGCCCTACAAAGCGCTAATTCTAAGCCAAAGTATGAATGGTAGGTTCTGCTGCAATATTGACTCCTTCCCCTTTTGTGTTCAAATCATTCTCTTCTAGTTACCAAGGTCCTCACATCTTATCTGGCATCCCATAGCCTAATATTTTCTGCCCTAAAGGCAGTAATGCTAACATGATGATCTAATCAACTAGCAGAATGACATAGCGCCCAGTGTGGATACACACATACACACACAGAGTATTTCAAAATGTCCATACAAAAGTGAAATTCAGGGGGAAAGTTATTTTGGTGCAAAAACTTTCTGAAATTCATGCATAATTTTCTCATAATAAACATTTTTTTGGAGATCCCTCATATGTATTTCATTTTTTGCACCAAAATGAACTTAACTTTTAATTATATTTACACACATACATGCATACACACACATGTTGAGTACAGGAGTTTGAAATTTAAAGGGTACATGACATTTCAGCAAATATATCACAGATAACAAGTTTTAACTACAGGAGCACTGAGTCAATTCAGGCCTGTAGCATTGGAGTTCCATAGCATTCAGAGTCTGTCATTATGCTGATTTGCATGGCTGTTCTGAGGAGAAAGCACTTAGAAGTGAAACTAGGGACATCCTCTCAGGATTCCTAGGGTGTGTTCTTAAAATTCACATATGTGATGAAGGCTCTCCTGACTGATTCCACTGCTGTGCTGGCCACATATGGTATAAAAATTTCCCAAATGATATATACACTGATGGAAGACATTTATTAATATTTGGAAATGAATGTGCTGGGTGTAGACTAGAACTTACAAATGAAAGAATATCTGGAGTACAAATTCTCTAATTCAAATAGTAGTTGTAGTTCACCCAAGCATCCGAAAAACAGGTAAGTCCAATGGGATGGCATTTCTCTGGATATGATTCACTTGTAACAAGGGGGAGACTCTAGAGGACTCTTAAGGAGTGGTTGGATTTTTTAAGCCTTAATAGAAGGCCCTATATTGGAGAGATCTGGATCTGTCTTTTCCTTCCCAGATTCTATTTTTTTTTTTTTTTTTTTTGTAGCTATCTCCTAACAGCCTCTACCAGCCACACTGCTCTTGGACAGGAGTCTCGAATGAGAGATTCGGTTCTCAATCATGTCCCTTCCTGCATGGTTTTCTCAACTTCCTTCTGCTGTTTAATATTCATTTGAAGGAGACCCATTGGTTATGGAGTTCTATTCTGGCAGGTGACTTCAAATCTCTAGCCTTTAGAATTGCTTTGATTTGCAAATCAAATTTCTGAAGTCTAGTTCAGGATTCCTGCCTACTTTCCTGGGTAGCAGATTAAAATCTGGTTCTCATTTTTAGCACTTCCTAGATGGCTTATAATTCAACTTTTGATTTCCTGCTTGATATCATGTGAGCCCTGCTATTGGCTCCTGTAAATGTGTGATGCTTTCTCTGTTTGTTGGCTATCTTGAGGAGGAACAGTGCTAAGAACAGGGGAAAGTGCAATGAATTGCTCTGTTTCAGGCTAGTTTAGAAACAGCAAACATGCCTTAGTTCCAAATGATTTAGACTCCATGGGCGGCATCTTCACTCCCTTGTGTTCTCAGGAACCCCCAGCCTCATGGATTGAGAAGGTTTTAGCCCATATTTTTATGTCGTCCTAATTGCCTCCAGAGCATAGATATGCTACTTAACACTGTTTAGACATTCTTCTGAGGCTCAAAATGAGGATGGAAAATGGATACATTTAATTTTTTTATTAAATTACTAGGTCATAGATCAAACTGTGCATGTCAAGTTCAGCTGCAACAACTGATTGAACTTCTATGAAGAATAGATGCTTGAAACAATCTGCCAACTTTTATTCTATTTTTCTCTTACTTGATTTCTTTTGCTTTGCTTAATTGGTGATGGTGGGGGTGACTGGAGGCTGAAAATTAACAGATGTTGAAGAGCTTACTCCCACCTAGGTTGACCAAATGAGAGTCCTGATTTAAGGATCTAAATGATTTCTCACTGTTCAGTACTAAAGGGAGCAGTAAATGCTTCCAAATACCTGAGAACAGTAGAAATTTAGATGCATTGGAAAGGTTTGAGGAAAAAAAAATAAACTAAAAATAAAATGAAAATAAACTTCATAAACAACCACCCAGCATCAGATATGTATATTATGAGGAATGTATATTTCAGATGATAGCCTCATGGACTGATGAGGACCTTGTACTATGAATTCCTCTGTCCATTCTCTGTACTGTGTATTTTTACAGGAGATAACCATCCACATAGGAAAACCCTTACTTGATTGGTGCAAAGTTTACAACACCCTGTGGATTGAAATTCAAAAAAGAAATTAAGTTAGACTAATAATATTAAAGGCTGTTATGTTTCATGTACACTTGTTTTTTTTAGTGATGTCACTTAGAAGATGTACCAAAAGCCACATGTTATAAAATTGCACACAGAAGAATGATGAACTTAAGCTACATATAGCTTATCATCACATAGTCTTTCTCTGGTCCTGGGAAAAGCAGAATTTTATCCAAGAAACTTGACCAGGAGGTCTGTTCTGCTGCTGACCATTTTTTCCATTAAAACAATATGACATGGTATATTCATGTATGCATTTAAAATATTTTTGTATATTGTATTTTCATCATTCAGAATATAAATTACCTTAAAATAATTATTTCTTGTATATAGTATTTATGTAAAGAAATAATTCAATTTCTAACATTCACATATAAAGAAGGTATGAACAAATAGGCAAACACATCGAGAGTTATTTATAATTAATGAAAACTAATGCATTATGCACACTTAAAATGCAGAAGTAGACTACAGAAACGAAATAAGAATGAGAAGTTGAGATATTTAGAAGACGGTCATTTACATTACAAAATGACTTCTTTGTTACAGGAAATTTCATGTAATTATTTAAGAAATAGGTCACCATTCTATTTCTTATTGTGATATTATTCCTCATAATGGACTGAATGATTTTCTTTCAGCTTTTTTCATGTTATTATGTGTGATTGGCTTTTATTGACTATTCATAAAGTGCACTTAATAACTTCAGATATATTACAGCTTCCTAGTTAATTAAATATGTATAATATAAATTGACTAGGCATGTAAATATATCCTCTCAATTTTTTCAGAGTATTACCTTGTTGGTATTATAAACAGCTTTTTTCCTACTGAAATAATGAAGAAGAATATAGTGATGTGAAGAACACATCAGGTATTCTTTTTTTTTTTTTTCTTTAAGTTGATTTGTTGAAGTATCTGGAAACAAAAGGAAGTTGTTTACAAGTTTCTGATTGTCTTTCAAGGTGCTCTATTATACTATCTTCATCTTCTAATCTTTTCATCACCTTCTACTAATTAGTTGCTCTTCTAAAATATGAACCACACCTTATTTACATTGGAATCATCTGCATCTTTTCAAATGTCTGGAACAGCAGATAGCCAATAATTAATTCTCTTTTTATCTCAGCCTCATTGTTACTTGTTTCTTTATAACATCAATAACAATTTAGTATGTTGTAAAGCTATGATAGGTAAAATCAAGTATTATGCATGTTAAAATTTTTAACTTATAAAATCAATCTTATTAGATGCTAGTATGTAGCTTTTACTCATCTTATAAGATTCTGCTAAATCAATTTAGTTTCCTGATTACTTCAGTTTACAATTATTTCTTCCTTTCCCACAAATGAATTTTTCAGTTTAGAAAGTAAATTAATTAAAAGTAGGATAATGAAATTTTAGAAACAAATGAATCCTTCCTCAAATATGTGCGTTATATGGAGGAAGAGACTGGGACAAAGAAGCACAGTGAAAAGAACTGAAACTTTGGACCATCTAATAACTGATCCTCCTATGATTGTGTGTGATAAGAAATTATAGGGCATGTTAAAAACATCGCAATCTATCTGCAAAATCGAGGCAGATTAAAACAGGTTGTCAAGAGATTTTTGTTTCTGGACTGATCACAATATGAATGCCATGTTGGTTAGGCAACATCATTATTCACTACTGACAATGTTACAAACGAATTACACACCAGTGGACACTGCCTTTCAAAAAGCCTCTGTATTAGCATGTAGAATTCTTTCCATTTCTTAAGGAAAAGTGATGTCACTTAGCACGACCAGCCTTGAGGCTTTTCCCTCAAGACAAGGAATAGCAGCACCTTTCTCTAGGATCTCTCCAGACTGATGAAAGAAAGTACAAAGGGAAAAATTCCCTATTATTTTCTCAAGACAGATTTCTCAGTCTGAATTTTTAGCCAAGTGATTTTCTGTATTCTCTGATACTTTACTCCATATATTATTATCATTTTCTGTTGAGTTTTTAATTCTCCATATTACAGTATGCCTATGAACACATTGACTGTAGCCCTTATTTATATATTTGTCTTTTATTTATTTGAGAGGCAGATAGAGAAGTAGATAAAGAGCGGCCATCTGCTGGCTGACCTCCCAGGTGCCCATGTGGACACAGACCCCTCCCATCTTGCACACAGCTCCAGAATGGCCCGATGCAATCAATGGGTTTGTGACCTACCTGAGGGGCGGTAGTGAGCCACACCGTCATTTTGAGAGTGAGGTGGGTGAAAGAAACAGTACATGTGCGAACCCCAAGCTGGGGGCAAACAGAAGGACTATGTTCCGCTGTGGAAGAGCCAGAATTCTAGACCAGGTACAAGTCACAGTGCCCGGTGCTGAGCAGGAAGCGCCCTGCCTCCACAAGGTGGCATGTACCATGCCATCTCACTAGTCCAGGTGATCAATTTCAGTTCACAATTGATCACACTGATAGATCTAAGAGTCAAAGGGATCACACAAGCAAGACTAATGTCTGCTAATTCTAACTGATAAAACCAAAAAGGGAGAGAAGGATCCAACATGGGAAGGGAGAGACACAGCAGACTCATAGAATGGTAGATGTCCTAAATAGCACTCTGGCCTCAGAATCAGCCCTTAAAGCATTTGGATCTGGCTGAAGAGCCTATGAGAGTATTTTAGGCATGGAAAGCCAAGACACTCTGGAAAAAAAAAAAAAAAGACCTAAATGAAGGATCTCAGTGAGTGCGATCCTAGTGGAAAGAACGGGGCCATCAAGGTAGGAGGTACCTTTCTCTGAAGGGAGGAGAGAACTTCCACTTTGACTATGACCCTGTCGGAATAAGATCAAAGTCGGCGAACCATAAAGGCTGCCATAGCCTCAGCAACTCATGACTAGAGCTTAGGGAGATTACTGATGCCATAAACAAGAGTGTTAAACTCTTAAATCAACATCAAGAGTCACTGTGTACTTACGTCCCATGTGGGATCTGTCCTTAATGGGTTGTCCAATGTGAAGTAATGATATAGCTAGTACTGAAACAGTATTTTTACACTTTGTGTTTCTGTGTGGGTGCAAACTGATGAAATCTTTACTTAGTATATACTGAATCAATCTTCTGTATATAAAGATAATTGAAAATGAAAAAAAAAAACTTGGGGTTAAATTGGAAATTACATAGAAAATTAATCATTTTTTTAAAAAAAATATCATGTAGGATCCCTGTCATTAATGTGCTTTACACTGTTATTTAATGCTATAACTAGTACTCCAACAGTATTTTTTCACTTTGTGTTGCTATGTGAGGGCAAACTGTTGAAATCTTTATATATACTAAACTGATTTTCTGTATATAAAGAGAATTGAAAATGAATCTTGATGTGAATGGAAGGGGAGAGCGAGTGGGAAAGGGGAGGGTTGCAGGTGGGAGGGAAGTTATGGGAGGGAAGCCATTGTAATCCATAAGCTGTACTTTGGAAATTTATATTCATTAAATAAAAAATAAAAAAAAGTACTTGAATTTCCTACTGGGGAGCTGGTTGTTACATCCTCTTCCCACCTGGCTTTCTCTTCACACTGCAGTGTGAGCCCCAGATTTGCATATTGGCCTCTTGTTGATTTCTATTTTCAAGTGAGACAAAGAACCTGGAGTTGGTAACACAACTACAAATCTACATCATTTATTTGTATTAATTAACAAAAATTGAGAAACTCTAGAGATAAAAGGCCCATCTGTGATCATTTAGTTCTGGATCAAAGAAAGGCATCAACTCTCAAGTTTCAGAAGGATTGTTTAGGATGACTAGACTTTTCCATTTCTTTACCATAATGGAGAATACCTGACTTCATACAATTAATCAAATTCATATAACTATATACCTGCATTGAGGAGATTTTATTGAATATATATATGTATATATGTATATATACATATATATATATATATATAATACCACAATACAGCTGTTAAAAATAGTCAAATATAAAATGGGACATACTTTCAACTGGTATTATAGGTAAGGAGGATTACTTTAAGCTACAAAGAACAAGACAATTTTGGTATAGCATAAATATTTCACAGACATTCTAAGAATAGAAAAGTATTATATGAATGAACTGACAACTTAAAGATATGGAATATTAAAATATCTATTTACTTTTTATTTGAGAGAAAAAAAGAGAGAGAGATCATCTTCCACTTGCTGGTTCACTTTCCAGAAGCTCAAAATAATGGGGGCTGGGTGAGGCTAAGGGGAAGTGCCATCACCTACTTCCTCTCACAGAGCTGGAATTGGAAGCATAGCAAAGACTTTATCCTAGGCACTCAGATATGGGATGTGGGTGTTCCAAGAAGCATCTTAACCACAGCACCAAGAGAGCACCACAGGACATGACATGTAACAGAAGATATTTAAATGGTCAAAAAAGGAACTGACTGGATTTATCTTTTTTTTTTATTAAACTTTTATTTAATGAATATAAATTTCCAAAGTATAGCTTATGGGTTACAATGGCTTCCCCCCTCCCATAACTTCCCTCCCACCCGCAACCCTCCCCCCTCCCGCTCCCTTTCCCCTTCCATTCATGTAAAGATTCATTTTCAATTCTCTTTGTATACAGAAGATCAGTTTAGTATATATTAGGTAAAGATTTCAACATTTTGCCCATATAGCAACATCAAGTGAAAAAACTACCATTGGATTACTAATTATAGCATTAAATAGCAATGTACAGCACATTAAAGACAGAGATCCTACATAATTTTTTTTTCAAAATAATTAATTTTCTATGCCATTTCCATTTTAACACCAGGTTGTTTTTTTTTTTTTTCATTTCCAATTCTCTTTATATACAGAAGATCACTTCAGTATATAATTAGCAAAGACCTCAGCAGTCTGCGCCCACACCGAAACGCAAAGTATAAAAATACTGTTTCAGTACCAGTCATAGCATCACTTGGCTTTAGACGACACATTAGGGACAGATCCTGCATGGGGTGTAAGTACTCAGTGACTCCTGTTGCTGACTTAACAATTTGACACTCCTGTTCATGGCGTCAGTAATCTCCCTGGGCTCTAGTCATGAGTTGCCAGGGCTATGGAAGCCTTTAGAGTTCGCTGAGACTGTAAGCCTTTGATCATTTCCTTGTAACATGGATACATTGGGGGGGAAATGAAAATCTGTGTTTTCTCTTGTACTCATCATAAAATTTAGGTTACAAGAAAATTGCCACCTGTAATCTGGAAAGTTGGGTCTATTTATAGAGATACACAATGTGAGATTTAGATTTCCTAAGTCAGTGGGAAGGCTTAACGAGTATTTTTCTTAACAAATTATTGGAGTCTGGATATCAAATATTGTGAAATTAAAAAGTTCCTGAGGCCACAGAAAATCATATGAAGTATATTCATAGAGCACAGGAAAACTAAACTAAGAGTCAAGGACCAGAAATTTTCAAGACAACTCCCAAACACTTGGAAAAAAAAGTGACAAACTTCTAAGTAGGACATGAGTGAAAGCAAAAGTCTGAGAAAATTTTTAAAATATTGTGAATTGAGTGGAAATAAAAATGCAACTTAGCAAAATTTGTGGGATGCAGTGAAAATAGTGGTAATGTGGAAAAATTATAATATTAACCATGTATTTTGAAAAATAAAATCTAAAATAATCTAAGCTTCCACCTTAGAAACACAGATTTAAAGAAACAACCTGACCTATGTAAAATTAATATAAAAATAGGATTTTGAGCATAAATCAATGAAGTTGAAATTTTAAAAAATCATAGAGAATATTTTCAAACCAAAATCTCATCCTTAGGAAAAGTTCATTAAATGTGTAAGATTCTACTCATGAAAATCAAAAGAAAAGGAAGACTTAAATTGCCAGTATAGTGAAAGAGCTATTAACCAATTCTATGATTATTAAGAAATAATAAAGGAATAAAATGAACATTACAGTTATATTTTAGTAATATGGACTGATTCATTGAAATACATAAAGTATAAAAATTACTGAAAAAAAATTAGTGTAAATAGCCCTATATTCAGCCAAAGAAGCTGAGTAAGTCAGAAATGCAAGAAATAGCTTCCAAAAATAAAGATGAAGTCTAGAGTGTTAAAATGCTGAGTTTCTTTATGATAGATTTTTTAAATATAGAAAAAAATGAAATTGAATTATACGTTTACTTTGATGCAAAAAAAACATAATTAGAAATCTAGTCTTAGGGATGGTATTTAAGGTGCTGATTGGGACAGCTGCATCCTATACTGGAGTACCTGAATTTGAGTTCCAGCTCTGTTTCTGATTCTAGCTTCCTGCTGATGTGCACTCTAGGAGTCAGGTTGATGACTCAAGGTAATAGGTTCCTTTCTGGATTGAATTCTAGGTTATTGGCTTTGGCTTGGGTTGATCCCGGTTGTTGTGTACATTAGAAGAGTGATCCAGTTTAGAGGATCTTTGTCTCTGTTTCTCTGCTTTTCAAATATGTAAAATAAGTACATAAAAACTAAAAGAACAAAGCATGTGTTTATTGTTTTTCATAAAAAAGTTTATGAAAATGTATACTATGAAAAAAATCAAGGATTTTCATTCTGTTGTATCAAAATAGGCTTATCTTTTAATTCCATTTCCCATAAACCTTTAGAGCACATTCATATACTTAGAAGAAATAATATCAATTTTACAAAAAAGTTTTTGTGGAAAATAGTGGAAGAGGGACTGCTTCCCGGTTCAATTAAGAGGCTAACATTTCCCTATTACTAAATCTATATAGCATAATACAAAAAGGAAACTACTGACTCATATCTTTCACTACCATAGGAACAAAAATATTGAACAACATATTTGCAAATACAATCCACCACAATATAAAAACATAGTACAGCAGGCTCTTGTGAAACTCATTTCAGTACTGTAAGGCAGATTCAACAGTAAATCAGTCATGGTAATTCATGATAAATCAAACATAGAAGCGTATGTCTAAGAAAGTTTGTAGTGGTAAAAAAATTAAATGAAATCCTGTCATTTGCAACAAAATGGATGCAACTAGAAGCCATTATATTTAAAGAAATAAACCAGTCCCAAAAAGCAATTAGCATATGTTCCCCCTCACCTGTGGTAACTAATAAAATACCTAATAGCTAACCTATAGAAGTGAATTTGACACTTTCAGATGCAATGATTTTGAACAGCCCTTGTCTCAACTATTGAAGGTCAGTGTTTTTTTTTTTTCCTTCATGCTACTTGTTGAACTCTTTACTTAGTGTAGAGTTAATCTTATGTGTATAAAGTTAATTTAAAAAGAGTGAGAATAGTAGAAGGGGTAGGAAGAAGGGTGGGAGTGTAGGCAAGATGGAGGGTAGGGTGAGAAAGTATCACTGTTTTCCTAAATTTGTATATATGAAATGCATGAAGTTTGTATACATTAAATAAAAGATTTATAGGTAAAACAAAAATAAAATGATAAATAGATAAATAAATAAATAGTAAATAAACGAAAAAAGAAAGAATTAAGAAAAAGAAAAAAGTAAAAAAGGAGCAAAGTGCTGTGGCACTGTGGGTTAAGCTACCACCTGCAGCAATTCCATCATGTGGATGAAAATTCGGGTTCTATCTGCTCCACTTCTGATCCAGCTCCCTGCTAATGGCTTGTGAAAAGCAGTGGAAAATGACTCAAGTCTGTGGGCCTGTACCACCACTGTGGGAGACCTGGAAGAAGCTCCTGGGTCCTGGCTTTTGCCTGGCACAGCATCTGCCACTGTGGCCATTTGGAGAATGAACAAGCAGATGAAAAATCTCTCTCTCTCTCTCTCTCTCTCTCTCTCTCTCTCTCTCTCTCCTTCTCTCTCTGTGTGTGTGTGTGTGTGTAATTTTGCCTTTTTCAATTGTCAGTTAACTAGAAATCTTAAAAAAATAACAAGGCAGGTATGTCCTCTCTTACCACTCTAATATCATACTGGCCATTCTAGCTACTGCAATAAAACAAGAAAAAATCAGACAAGATGATATTTTCTGGAGGAAAATCCCTGGACAAATGTGGTTAAGCCAGATCTTCCCTCTGACACTCTAAGTTCTTGGAATAACTACAAAATACACTGAAAATGCAAAAATATGAGAAAGTTAACTATGTCAGGAACAAATTGAGCTTGTCTTCATTCTTCTAAGAACAAGTTATGAATTGTCTCCTAAAATTCTTAAAGTTCTTGGAAAATGCCTTTTATGAAATAAAAAACTATATTTGAATTTCAATTTTCTGTCAAAATAAAGTGATATTTTAATTTCTACAATAAGAAAATAATCCAATGTAGGAGTGGCTAAAGAGTTGAAAGACATCATATTATAGTATGTAAAATATAGTGAATAAACATATGAAAATTTTGTCAACATCTTTCCTTCAGAAAATGTAATTTAAAACACTTTTGGGAGATTACTGAACAACAATTAGAATAGCTAAAATTCAAAATAATAAAATATACAAAACAAAAGAAAACAAAGCAAAAGTGGTGCTGATGAGGATGCTGGGCAATAGGAACTCTCATTCATTGCTTCCTGAGTGACAAAGGTAAAGCCACTTTGAAATAGTCTTTTAGACTCTTGTGAAATTAAATCTAAGTTATCACATGTGTCAGCAGTCATACTGCTAGGTCTTTACCCAACTGGTTTAAAGACATCTCCACACAAAATTGTGCATGTGAGTGTTTATATCATCTTTATTCATAATCATCAAAACTGGAATTAACCAAGTTGTTCTCCACTTGGAAAAATGAATAAATCAGCTCTAGTGCATCAATATTACAGAATATTATTCAGTGATCAATAGAAACAAACTGTTAATCCTCATAGCAACACAAATTAATTTTAAGGATATATTTCTAAATAGGACTCATCTGAGAAGGCTGTATCTTGCATAATTCCATCCACATAGCATTCTGAAAAAGACAGAACTCAGATGGATTAAAAAATAAATAAAAGATCACTTGTTCGCAAGAGCTTTAGAAAAGGGAAGGGGTAATTTGTGAAACAGGAAGATTTTTAGGATGGTGAAAATATTTTCTAAATAATATAATGGTAAACTCATGACTTCATTTCTGAAAACCCAAATAGCTTGATTCTAAGAATGAGCTTTATTGGTTTCATATTGTTAAAGATGCACTACAATAATTGGGGATTTCTGGATGGATTTAAGACTAGCAAAATCTCCAGCTGTCCTGCAATTTATAAAACAACCTAAGAGTAGGTGATGGACAAAGAGAGATGCTGACCTCAATAAATTAAAAATAACTGACAACTGAGCATCTAATGACAAAAGAACTGTATGCAAGTACTGTACTCTAGTTAGTAGAGTTATTTTCCTTGTGGGAAATTGCTGTGTATGTTTATACAAACTGATCAAATATAAGACTGATATGGACTGTAGGGAGCCAGATTTTAAACTTTGGTAGAGGGAATTTTTGGACAATCGTGGCAGAAAATTAACATGAGAAATGTAGTACTAAATTAGGATTGGACTATTTCTATGAGCTCATAAGCTTAAAACATTGAAATGAAAATATGCAGAAAAAGTTATATATGTTGATGCATGAGTTAGTACACATGTATGCAAGTATTTCCTAGCTGTTTCCACCAAGAGCATCTGGAAATGAAGATATCCCAAGAACAAGGAACGTATTTGGCACTAAAAAGTCTGTTTTGCAGACCATTTTCCAATAAAAGCCATGAGTACTTATTGCAGAGCTGGATGAATCTAGACTTGAGTAAAGGAATATGTAAGATGCACCTAGCAGGTATTTTTGTAATATCAAAAAAGCAAGTAAAGTCTCAAAAATCAAAACTCCGACATCCAGAGGCAGTGAATTGTAATTCAATCCCTTGCCGTATGGGTTATATTTAGTGTTTTTTTATTCTTCCCAAGAATATATCATGGAAACAGGAGGGAATAGAGATAAATGAGTGTACAATGGAGAAGTGTGTGTGTGTGTGTGTGCATATGCATTAAAAATGAAGTTCTCTAGGGGCCGGCACTGTGGCATAGCAGGTAAAGCTGCCACCTGCAGTGCTCGCATCCCATATGGGCCCTGGTTCGAGTCCCGGCTGCTCCACTTACGATCCAGCTTTCTGCTATGGCCTGGGAAAGCAGTAGCAGATGGCCCAATTCTTTGGGCCCCTGCACCCATGTGGGAAGACCTGAAGGAAGCTCCTGGCTCCAAGCTGCAGATCGGCACAGTTCCAGCCCTTGCAGCCAGTTGGGGAGTAAACCAGTGGATGGAAGATCTCGCTCTCTCTCTGCCTCTCCTCTCTTTGTGTAACTCTGACTTTCAAGTAGATAAATAAATCTTTTAAAAATAAAAAAAATGAAGTTTTTTAGAAACAGATAACAGGAAATTTGCATTAACTGCTTCTTTTTTTAAAGATTTATTCATTTATTTGAAAGTCAGAGTTACACAGAGAGAAGGAGCAGCATAGACAGAGACAGAGAGAGAGAGGTCTTCCATTGGTTGGTTCACTCCCCAACTGGCCACAACAGCCAGAGCTGTGTCAATCTGAAGCCAGGGGCCAGGAGCCTCCTCCTGGTCTCCCATACAGGTGCAGGGGCCCAAAGACTTGGGCCATCTTGTGCTGCTTTCCCAGGCCATAGCATAGAGCTCGAAGAGAAGTGGAGCAGCTGGGTCTTGAACCAGCACCCACATGGCATACCGACACCACAAGAGGCAGCCTTACCTGCTACGCCACAGCACCGGCCTCATGCATTAACTGTTTTAAAATACCTTTATATTATAACTCTCCAGAGTTTTACAGTAAGGGTGCATTGCTATTGTATTTCTTTGATGAGATTGATATTCAGATTCATGTTTAATAGCTTTAGTGAAAGACTATATTGTTAAATACTGTGCTCATGTTGACAGATCCAGCAATAAAGTTATTTTCCACATGCTGGTAATTAGGTTTAGTGACAGCCAATATAACAAAATGGATCTTTAACCAAATAATGGAATGCACAGTGTGTTAATTCCAAATGATTTCGTTTGAATGCTAATTTGCTCTTGATTATATTATTGTTACAGGTTTGGGCTGTTGAGTTTTATTTTGTTTTGTTTTGCTGACTCGGAAGAAACTAACCTAAACTTTAATATCTGCTCAGAGCTTCCATTCTGCCAAAATGGAAGGCAAATATACTTGCAGTACGTACAGTTCCTTGTGGATACAGAAGCAATCAATACCTGAGGAATAATGTGGTTCACACTCACTTGATTTATAAGCCGGAAAGAGAAGAACAACCTCTGATTGAAAAAAATCGGATTTCCCCACTAATTCTGTGGTCTGGATTTTTTGACCCCTGGTTTCTGGATTTCTTCTGTTTGCAAATATCTGTACTGCTTATGTCAGAATTTATATTTTTACATTTTTATTTTGCATTACCCCTAAGCTATTCCCAGTTAGATAACTGTAAGGATACAAGAACCACTTGGACTGAATTGAAAGTTTGGGTGTTAAAATTGATGAAGAATATGGATATTTTAAGAGTTCCAACTCCCTGAATTAATGCTAAAAATTCTTCAAACTCAATGTCTTTATGGACAGTAGCCTAAAATGTTGATATTTCTGTAACTTCTCTAAATTAAGCAGAAATCATGATCTATAAATTGTCTTAGAGTTGAATTAATCTTTAAGAACAAAACAGAAAATAATCACATTGTTTTCTTTGATCTTTTTCATTTGTTAAACCTCACACTATTATTTATATTTGATCTCACTCTGCGTATGAGATATAACTTCGGCGATTATTATTGAACTTAAACTAATTATAGTCTTCTTTGATAAGCTTGAGATATTAACTACTTTGAGTTGTGGTACAGCAATATTTAAATAGTCTCTACTGAGAGACTAGAACTATATCACCTTATTTGAGTATATTTACTAAATCAAGAAATATTTCAATGCTTCAATCCTGATTTTAGACAACTATTAGGAATAAAGAAATTAGTAAGAGAGGTATGATTTTTGCTCAACAGATTCTGTAGTCAATCGGAAATACACACATTAAATGAAAAGTAATTATATTTTGTGTTAATTGCCAAGGCAGGAAGATTCAGGGTAATGTGGCAATTCATTTTTCCCCAGTAATTTGAAAAATCTTATTAAAATGGAGGTTAGATGAAGTTGAGAGAATTGGAGAATAACTGGGATCACAGGCTAAGGTGTCTTTAGAAATTGGTTTGTTCAAGTCAACACAAAATATATGCATTAGACACAAATGGAAAAATCAGGCAAAATAAGCACGCATAATTTTGTACCTAAAATATATTTACTTTTAAAGTTTACATTAAAATACCTACATAAAGAAATGGGCATTTTATCTAACAGACAAGATGCCCTTATTTTACACTGGAGCATCTGCATTCAATTTCCAGCTCTAGCTCCGGGTTCCAACTTCCTTCTAATGCAGGGTTGAGAGATTCTAATAATTACTCGAATAGATGGGCTCCTATCAACCTCTTCAGAAATCTGAATTGACTTCCTGATTCTCTTCTTGGCCAAGCCCTGTGGGGCCACGGCATTTGGAGAGTGAGCCAGTGGATAAGAGATCTTTCTCTCTTGTATCTCCTAACCAAATGAATAAAACATGGGAAAATAAGCAAAATACCTGCAATTAATCAAATCCCAGGTGGTTTACAAAACATTTTGGTTTTCCTTAGTAGCCTAAATATTGCCGTCTACACATACAGCTAATCTGTTTTTATTACTTGCCTACATTTTAGACTTTACACTCTTTTGGAAGTAATGGATTTCATTAAATTATTACCTTTAGATGAAACAGTAACTGAATTTACTTTCTCTGAATTTGCCTGTGTGAAACCATAAAGGTAATTATTTAGCAAAATTCTATGAAGGGAATGTTTTCCTTTACATTGCTCTCCAATTTGTTGATTTAGCTCATACTCATTTATCAAGATCACACATTAAATAGAATTTATAAATGTATTAATTTTAAAATATCTCAGGCACTCATTAAGCATTTTTTCTAGATAATGTGGACTCATCAGTAAAAATAATAGTATTTATATAATATATAAATACATATAACCTATATAAATATATATTTATATAAATATATATAAATATATATTAATTATAAAAATAATATTTCACAGAACTTTTAGCTTTGTTTTGACAGGGGTAAGGCTGTTAAATAGATCCCACAAAAATAAACATGTGGCTAACAATTTTCACAAATACACTGAAAGGCAAGGAAAACAAATGCAATCGTAGTGGTAACAGAGATAAGTAAATAAAGTGGGAATGTCACAAAGCAGTATCAATGTGAACATTTATTGACAGGTGTTGGACTGGGTAGGTACACTGGGAGGGGTATTAGGTGGAAAGATGGACAACAGGTCAGAGTAATAGCATGAACTTAAACCTAAAGGAATTTGATGCTGTTCAGACATTGAAAGAACCAGTATTCTTTCAATGAAAAAAAAAGTAAATGAAAAGAAAAATTTGTGCAAAAATAATTCAGATCAAACAGGACTTGGCAAGTTATACCTACTAATACTTGATTTTTAAGGAGAGCCGTTACTTGTTAATTTTTTTAAATGCTGATTCTTTATGCTGTTTGGGCAGTTAATTAGAGAGAGTCAGGAATAGAGCTACATAGATCAGTTTGAAAGTTTTTTTAAAAGTTCAAGCAACTGGGATTAAGATAGGAATGAATGGAAATTTTAATAGAGAATCATTCACGTAAGGGTGGATTAAAGATGGGTGGTAACAAACTTGTTTCACAGATGCCTGCAGGGTTCTGTCATGAGCACTGGGTAGGAGCTCATGTCTATGCAGAGATGAGGCAGACTAGCAAGGAAACATGTTGGGGTCAGGGGTTCTGAAGATTTGATCTCATAATGCTTTATGTATTATATTTGTGAGACACCTGATAGATGGTGTCAGATAGAGAATTATACATACATTTGAGAACTCAGCAGAGAACTCTGGAAATAAAATTCATGAGTTATCAGGATATTAATGATATTTAACATTATTGCAATGGAAGGCACCCTAAGAAATGAGCGTAGAATGAGAAGTTAAATACCCTCTTAGAGAGTTCCAAATAATGGAAATTAGTAATTTTCTGAACCAGCAAAGTAGAAGAAAATATAACAACAAAAAGACTTTAGTAAGAATTTGTAAAATTTGAAAATGTACATTAGGGACTTATGATCCTTTTTTAAAAAGATCCATTTATTTATTTAGAAGGCAAAGTGCAGAGAGAGAGGGTGAGTTGAGTAAGAGAGAGTTGGGGGACAAGGAGAGAAAGAGAGATCTTCCAGCTGCTGGTTCACTCTGGGTAAAAGCTGGGACTTAGCTAATGCTAAAATAGGATCCAGGAAGTGCATCCAATTGTCAAACATGGGCAGCAGGGATCCAAGTACTTGAACCATCATCCATTGCCTTCTCAGGAGCATCAGCAGGGGCTGGATTGAAGGTGAAGTAGCCAGGACTCAAAGTGGCACTCTAAAACAGGATGCTGTTGCTCCAAGAGCAGCTTAAGCCACTGCAACATAATACTTGTCCCAGTTCTTATTATCCTTTACACTTCATTAGGGCATAGATGGATTTTCATTCTTATTTTTCTCAATTTTCGAAGCTTCTTTTCTTTTGTCCTGAAGGCCTTGTTTCTGAAAGAAAGCCTTTTTCCTTCAGAAATTTCAGAAATTTGTTAACACCTTTTACTCTGGTTTCATCTACATTTGCCCCCTGGTAATAAACACAGAAAATTTTGGCTTTTTGCAGCTATTAATATACTTTAAAAACAGTGTATATGAAAAACATGAAATGTGTTCCCAAATTCAAGCAACAGTAGCAAATATATATCCCAACTATCTTTTTTGAATTAGAAAATGATCCATTGGATTTTGCAAATGGACCATGTAGAGTAGCTTTAGATACTGATGCTGATGGGAAGAATCAAGTAGCGAGAAAGTGAGTTAGTAGAGATATAGGAACTGGGTAAGCATCAGGGTGGAGTTGTTCTGCAAGGAAGTTATGTAATTCACAGTTAAGGTAAGGGAATTAGCTTTTAATTTTGAAGCTGTACTAGTTTGTGCTAGGAAATAGAAATTACATTGAGACTTGTACATTCCATGAAGACTTTGGGTATGGTTAAATTCAAGATAATATATTTAGTAGATTCTCAAAGAATTTGCTCAGTGACAATGGGAGTTCAATTGTTATACTTGAATGCCACAATTTTTCTTTAATACTGTCTTGAAGGACATGTTTTATAATAATTTGAAGGTTCATAACCTCTGTGAACATTGGTCTTTTCAAGATGAACATAATCTATGAAGTAGACTTTTTTATAAATTGTCTCAAATTAAAGTTAATTTGACATTTATAAGCAAAATTACAAAATATTCTTGATATTTCTCGGCATTCACAAGTCTTTGCCTTACACAGAAAAGTCTACAAACTTTGAGATTCCCTGTGTACTTTTCCTCTAAATCATAAAAACATTAAATAAGACATATGCTGTTCACTGTTCCCTAAGGAACACTGTTAATTACACTTCTTTATTTAGAAAATTGTCTACTTATTCTTAACCTTCTTTCTTGCCTCTAAACTAGTTTTATATCCATGACAAAACAGTTAGCCGGATCTCACGATTTTTAAATTTTCAATACATTTTGGTACATAATTTTATCCATCATTTTATTAAAGTCGTAATAATTATTTCCGTGGATTGATTTTTTCTACATGTTTTGATACTTTTTTTCATCTTCTTTAAAGCTTTTGTGAATTTCCTTATGGGTCACTTTTATACCCTTTTTATGGGGCCTATTAACTATTATATTAATATGTTAACTTTACTAGTATTCAATAAGATCTCCCTTTACTAGTTAATATATAATACATAAATTTTCTTAAAATGTTGTTGGATTCCATTCTTTTATTTGTTTTAGAACATCTTATTCAAAAGCATCTTTTTAATGGGACAGCAATTCTCTTAGTCATTCATAATAACTTATACATTTTAGAAAAATGTGTTTCTTTTTTTGAAAAAAAGCTTTACTTATTATTTTAAAAGGCAGAGAAAAAGATGGAGTCAGAGAATGAACTTGTCCATCCATTGGTTCACTCCTTCAAATGGCCATGAGTGCTAGGGCTTTGCCAAATCAAAGCCAGGGTCTGAAAGCCAGGGGCCAGGAGCCAGGAACACCATCCAAGTCTCACATGTGGGTGTAGGAGGCCCAACCACTAGGGCCATTTTCTGCTGCTTTCCCAAGTGCATTAACAGAGAGCTGGATTGTAAGTGGAGCAGCCAGGACTCGAACCTGTGCTCATTTGGAATTCTGGTGTCCCTGGAGGTGGCTCCTACTCAATATGTCACAATACTGGCCCCAGAAAATGTATTTCTAATGGATCTCAAACAAATGTTAATTTTGAGGACCAGTGTCTATACTTCTTAAATATGAGGAATTTTCAGAGTTAATAGCAAATAGGGATTTTGAGAAAAAAAAAAAAACCTGCAAATAATTAAAGATTTCTTTGCATTAAAACAAACTTGTTCTAACACATCTCAACAAGCTGTAGATTGAGGCACTAAGAAACACTAACCATCATTTTGCAAAGGGCCCCTATCAGAGCCACATGAATTCTGCTAGACTTGAAGCAAGAAAAATAAAACATCTGACTTATAGTAAATTGTGTATAGAAGAATGGTGAGATCACAGATGCATTACAAAAAAATCATGAGGGCAATGCAAAAAATTCACAATATACAAAAAAAATTATGAGGGCAACCCAAAAAAATCAGTTTATAAATGGACCTCGTTTTACCAAGCAATTAGAAGTTATTGAGGATGAAGCCTACAGCACTGGACAACTTGCATTGATTTTCATGGAAAAATATAGTCTACACTGTGAAGGAAGAAACCTGCTGTGCAACAATAGAAACAACAGCCAATACTTTGCCATCTCAATCAGTTCAACTTAGATAATTTTGGCTGAAAAATTAAAGTGAAGTAAATTTCATGCTCAATGAATGCGAAAGCTATTGTGCCCAGGTAGGCTGCAAACAGCAGCAGAAACTTCAATGACATTTTGAAACAAGTGGGGTCAAGATCCTAATGCATTTCTTTGAATTGAAACAGGGATGAAACAAGGCTTTATGTGTATGGTACTAAAGACAAAGCACAGTCAAGACCATGGCTACCAAGAGGTGAAAGTGGTTCTGGCAGGGCCAAAACAGACCTGTGAAAAGCAAAGGTCAAGGCAATAGTCTTTGAGGATATAAAGGCAGGATACCTGTTCCATTCTAGGGGGTCAAAGAATAATATCTGCTTATTATGAAAGTGTTCTGTTAAGTGAGCCAGGGCTTTCCAGAAAAACTCCCAGGGAGTCTTTCTAGAGAGTCCTTGTCTACTAAGACTATGTTCCTGCATATTACTTTTCTCAAACAAGAGCAATTCTGTGGTAGGTTCAATGGGAAATTATTAGCTATCCAACTTCTAGACCCAATTTGACCCCTTCTGACTTCTTTTTCTTTTACTATTCTCAATAAATCTTCAGGATAGCAGGCAAACATCCCAAGTGACGACTTCTATCAAAGAGATGCAAGCATCGAAATGGTAATGGCTGTGCCAAATATCTACCTGAAAGCTTACATATTTTATTTCACTTTTCCAACAAACTTTTCAAATGTTCATTTGTATTTCCCCACAGTTAAGAGTTTGTGTATATGTAGATGTATATAACTATATCTATATAGATATATAGATATATAGATATCTATAGATATATCTATATCTATATCTATATATATGCTTTTATATATATTATACACACAGATTTTTTTATTATTTCTAACCATTTTCTTGTCATTAAATTAAAAATTAGTAGATATGGTTATTTAAAAATTAACAGAATACAGTGGACAGACACAGCACAAGTCTAACTGTTAATTTTAAGTCAGGAAATTGGAGCAAATTCTTACTTTCTGTAGAGTCTGAAGTATGTGTGCAAGGGTTGGGATGTTTGGGGAGCTCAAATGACAGTAATTAAGGGAGTGTTAGTGGCCAAACTGCATGACACTCTGGGTTTATGTATCTTGTTACTGAAGAAAACCCTTCGTAGATTCTGATTGCAGTTTATGACTTCTAGTATTCAACGCCATTGTTAAGAGTTTCCACATGATTTTGTGTCTTCTCAGGCTTTCTAAGGGAAATTTGGGAGATTTGTAAGATTTCAACCAGGCAAAAAGGAAACCTGTTAAAGTGAAATGAACACTATGAGAAACGGTGACTTCATCAGCCCTTGCCCTGACTATTGATGAACAACTTAATACGTTATCCCTCTTAGTATTGTTTTTTGTTTGTTCTACTTAATACTTTTGGTTGAATACTGTAATCAATACACAGTTATTATTAAGTGTTGAAACTTAACTGAAAAGTGATTGCTGTTAAATATAAGAGTGGGGATAAGAGAGGGAAGAGATGTGCAATTTGGGACATGCTCAAGCTGACTTGCCCCAAACGGTAGAGTTAGAAACATACCAGGGGATTCCAATTCAATGCCATCAAGGTGGCATGTACCAATGCCATCTCACTAGTCCAAGTGATTAATTCCTGTTCACAATTGATCATAATGATAGGACTAAGAGCCAAAGAGATCACTTAAACAAGACTAGTGGCTGCGAATACTAACGGATAGAATAAAAAAGGGAGAGAACGATCCGACATGGGAAGCGGGATACACAGCAGACTCATAGAATGGCAGATGTCCTAAACAGCACTCTGGCCTCAGAATCAGCCCTTAAGGCATGCGGATCCAGCTGAAGAGCCCATGAGAGCATTTCAGCCATGGAAAGCCAAGACACTCGTGCAAAAAAATAAATAAATAAATGACCTAAATGAAAAATCTCCACGAGTGAGATCCCAGTGGAAAGAACAGGTCATCAAAGAAGGAGGTACCTTTCTCTGAAGGAAGGAGAGAACTTCCACTTTGACTACGACCTTGTCTAAATATGATAAGAGTTGGTGAACTCAAAGGGCTTCCATAGCCTTGGCAACTTGTGATAAGAGCCTAAGGGGATTACTGATGCCATAAACAAGAGTGTCAATTTTGTTAAGTCAACAACAGGAGTCACTGTGCACTTACTCCTCATGTAGGATCTCTGTCCTAATGTGCTGTACATTGTGATTTAATGCTATAACTAGTACTCAAACAGTACTTTACACTTTGTGTTTCTGTGTGGGTGCAAACTGTTGAAATCTTCACTTAATATATGCTAAACTGATCTTCTGTATATAAAGAGAATTGAAAATGAATCTTGATGTGAATGGAAGGGGAGAGGATGCGGAAGAGGGGAGGGTTGCATGTGGGAGGGAAGTTATGGGGGGGGAGCCATTGTAATCCATAAGCTGTACTTTGGAAATTTATATTCTTTAAATAAAAGTTAAAAAATAAAAGATTTCAACCAGGCAGTGATGGCAGAAGTGTGATGATACTAAAAGCAAAGAAAACCCCCCAAACCAGAAAACTAAAACCCCAAACACAGTATGTGTAGAGAAGAAAAATCCAAGTAGTGTCAGGAAGAAAATGTGTGATTTAGTGTCACATGTATATGGACTGATGTATAGGAAGTCAATGAAAAATAAGGATAAAAAATGTTGCTACTACGTTAGAATTTGCCTTGTTGTGTGTTTGTGTGTGTGTGTGTCCGTAGGAAGTTATTAAAAGTCTTGAAAATAAGTGTCAAAGTCAAAAATGGTTTATTGAATGTGCTATGATGGCTTTGCCTAAGGAGAGCAGGAAGCAAATACTGTATAAATGAAAATGCTGGTCAGGCTAAGAAGTGAGGGAGTAAAAAGGATAATGCTTTGGAGAATGAAAAATAACCAACCATTGTTTTATTTTCTGTAGATCTTTTTACCCTGTGTATTCCCATCAATTGAATAAATGCCACACATTGCCTCAGAGGGCAAACAACTTACTGCCTACTTAGAACAGAGAAATTATTGTTCAATTGCATGACAAATTTTATTTTTTTAAGATAGAGTTCAAAATTATCCACACTCCTTTTCCTTTAAATTTATTGAGTGTTTAGGGGCTGAAAACCTTTTGGATATACATGCTAGTGAGATTTTCTGAAAGTCTGTCTATGGGACATACTTTAGGAAATGCAGACTGTGTATCTGTTAAAGAAGGCTGTGATATTTCTGTTGTTTTTCTATTCCAAATCTGACATTTTCTTTCAAAAGAAGTTTGTATCGGCTCACTCTAACCTTGTTATTCAAAAACAGAGCTTCTGAGAGCTCTGCTCCCCAGAGAGCGGTAGATCAATGCGGGAGCTCACGTTTGTTTGAATGTATGTCAGGTAATCACAGAACAGCCCCTGACTATTGACTGAGTAAAGAGAAAGTGAACAATCCTGATATTTTCTATTGAAATAATAGGTTCTAAGGATAGCTTTGCAATAAAATGAAAATGTGAAGTTTTTCTTGGTCCATTTTCAGAAAATATCTTGTTAATCCATGGCTCATAAAAATGAATTTTAGTTTGGATGGCCATTATACTTGAAAGGCTTTATCTAACATTGCACTAATTTACTTCAAGATTGTAATTTTCCCATGGGATGTCTAAAATTACAGTTAAAGTTGCTCATTTCTATGCTGCCAACTTCTCTAAATATACATTACTTAAATATTTTGATATATACTAATCTTGCTGCTTTAATGTTTACATATATCCCAAAATGGAAATCTCAAAGATAACTAAGATTAGACCATAAAAAGAGAACAAAGTTATTAAAACATGAGATTTTGTATTTTCTCTGATTCCCAAGGCTAAGTATAAAGGCTCAATTATCAGCCTATTGGTTTCCCTTTGCAATGGGACAATGATAAATAATATTTGACTAATACTTGAAAAAGTTTCATAAATTTTAAAATGCTTTCATGTACATGATCCTATTCTTAGTGTATCCCTTTGTAGTAGCCTTCATTCAGTATCCCTTTCATTCACTGAGCCATAGTAAGATTAACTTACTTTTCCCTGATTATGATTAAAAACAATGAGCTGGACCATGCAATTTGCTCTTTGGGTTCTGCCTTGGCTGTTGCTCTAAAGGCTCTATGTTGCCTCTCTCCCTCCATAATTTTAGGAACATCATTTGCTCCCACCCATTTCCTCATCAGAGGCCTCACAAATGAATTTCCTGCTCACAAATGGTCTGGTCAGGTGCACAGCAATAAAGAGGAAACACTCAACAACACACTTGATTTTACAGTGAGTCTCTAGCATCATCTTCATGCTCAGAATCCTGCCTGCTGATTTGTTTCATGAGTGAAAGCATCTCTTCAGCTTTTATGCAAAATGAAAAGATCATTATGAACACCAATTTAAATTAGAATAGGCAGAGTAAATCTGTAAAAGACAAAAAAAATTAATCACCTGTGGCAACTGTCATTTGAAGTTATCCTCCCCTCATTCCGCTCCAGCACATCCACATAAACACAAAGAGAGATCATATTGTTTACTAGTATCAAACTGCAGGATTTGGCTTGCCTTAGGCATGGCTCTAGCCCAGACTCCGAGCAGCCACAAATATCAATTTGGAATGCAGCTTCAATGCTAGTGGAAAAGCTGTCACAGGCAAGTCTAAAATATGGAGAGTGCTGAGTTACTGACATTGCTAAAGATGATCATGAAGACATGTATCCAGCCTCTCCTGCCTCCCCTTCACCCATCCCTTCAGAAGCTTATGTCAAGTGTGACAGGCTAGGTGATGAATGTGGGGGGGGGGAGTTGACAGGTGACGACAGGCAGCTAAGTAAGTGAAATCCTCTATGGTTAATTCTTGTGTGTGTGTGTGCGTGTGTGTGTTTTAATCTTTTGGACACAACAAACTTATATTAGAATGTGTGACTAAATAAAGCAAAGAAAATCCATTCAGCAATAAATAGAGAGCAGCAGAGAAATCCATGCTGTCATTTCTCCCAACTTTGTGATTGCTGGACTTCCAGAATTCGATCTGTAATCAAGAACACGTTATTCAGAGTTAAGTGGCATGATTAGTTGTGCTGTTTATCTATGGAATATATATATATCCAGAGTACTTTCCTCAGAGTCATGAGTCAGAAAAATCCCATTTCTCATAAATCTCTTCTAGACTAGACTAAAAAATAAATCAGCTCATTGGAATTTTGATTAATGAGAAAAGGAGAAAGGTTTCAGGGTGAGTGCTTTTTTCTATTGATGTCCATGAAATGTTGGTGACTGCCTGACACATCCTAGTCCAAAGCAATTGGAAATCATTTTAACTTTACTTTGTTTTGAGAGGCTTAGGGGTTATTGAATTGAGAGAAATTGGACTGAAACAAGTAATTTTTTTGACACAGGCCACTAAACAGCTTGGAGACCATGAGCCTTAAGGCCGTAAGCAGGTCATTTTGTAGAGTGCTGCCTTTCTCAGGGGATGTTTTCTTCCTACAAGAATATACCAAGGGACAAGTCTTAGTGATATCCTGAATTTTCTCTTATGTCTTCATATTTACAATTAATAAGTAATGACAATGAAGTTTTTGCCTGTATATCTACATTACAATTGACAATAGCCACCCAATTGGGATCAGGATGGCTAGGGATGATGAAGTTGTAACTCTTTGAAGCAGAGAGATTTATGGATTGCAGTTCCAGTATTCCCATTCTGTAAAATATTTTACAATCCTGTTGAGAACTGAAGGTAATTATGTTTTATATGAGTTTTAAATTTGATAATTCTGGGATGCAGGTTAGAAATAATTTCTTCATTTTTTCTCCTTTAGAAACAGCTTTATGGCAACAGAATTTTTCTTTAAATTTTGCAAATTCTGACTTTATTTAAAATACATATTTCCATTACTAAAAGAAAAATGCTCAATTTGTAAGTCTTTCACTCTTTTTCTTGATATTATGATTCTTTTTTTTTTTTTTTGACAGGCAGAGTGGACAGTGAGAGAGAGACAGAAAGGTCTTCCTTGTCCGTTGGTTCACCCTCCAATGGCCGCTGCGGCAGGCGCACTGTGGCCAGCACACCGTGCTGATCCAAAGGCAGGAGCCAGGTGCTTCTCCTGGTCTCCCATGCGGGTGCAGGGCCCAAGCACTTGGGCCATCCTCCACTGCACTCCCTGGCCACAGCAGAGAGCTGGCCTGGAAGAGGGGCGACCGGGACTAGAACCTGGTGTGCTGGCGCCGCAAGGCAGAGGATTAGCCTATTGAGCTGCGGCGCCGGCGGGAAATTATGATTCTATAACTAAATCACTTGCTTCTTTTTCTTTCTCTAGCATTTTCAGTTTTTCTATAATCCCTTAATGGTTTTATATTCAATGAGTCATATTTATAAGCAGTTGTGTCAGGTTTTCTATTTTAAGTTTCCTGTGATACTCTCTTAGTGTCTTGAATATTCTTAGTTTATGAATTTATATCACTTTAGAGTTCACAATATTAGAAAAAAGCAATCTGGCCGACGCCGCGGCTCACTAGGCTAATCCTCCGCCTTGCGGCGCCTGCACACCGGGTTCTAGTCCCGGTCGGGGCACCGATCCTGTCCCGATTGCCCCTCTTCCAGGCCAGCTCTCTGCTATGGCCCGGGAGTGCAGTAGAGGATGGCCCAAGTGCTTGGGCCCTGCACCCCATGGGAGACCAGGAGAAGCACCTGGCTCCTGCCCTCGGATCAGCTTGGTGCGCTGGATGCAGCGTGCTACCGTGGCGGCCATTGGAGGGTGAACCAACGGCAAAAAGAAGACCTTTCTCTCTGTCTCTCTCTCTCACTGTCCACTCTGCCTGTCAAAAAAAAAAAAAAAAAAAAAAAAAAAAGCAATCTGTGTGCTTATCTTTCTGTACCCTTTTCTTAGGCAAATTATATTTTCTAATATACTTGTTCTAATAATTAATTAATGCATGACATTATATATTTTGATGATGAGAAATTATATATATATATATTCTTTTTCAAGTCAATTCTTTTGTACTCAGTGGCTTTGTTTCTACTTACTAAATCACTATACCCATTGTTTATTTTTAATTATTTTTCAATTTATTATTTTCAAATACTCATATCATCAAAATTTTAATTCAATTCTAATTCCATCAACTTTAAAAAATAATTTTAAAAAATATTTATAAAAAGAGTTAAATAATTACTTTCACTTTATGCTTTCTTGAATCCTAATTTCATGACTAGCTTTTGGGTTTCAATCTGAACCCACAATATTGTAAACAAATTCTAGACCATAGAGTTTAATTGACAAAATTAATAACAGAATCTCAAATTCTTCATCTGGGAAATGAACCTGATAACTATCGGTCTGGTGTGTCTAAGTCTTAAATGAGATAATATCTACTAAGCATTGAACAAGTATCATTATAAGCCCTCAATAAATAGCGGTTTTCTTTATATGATTTACAGACTGACCACAAAATAAAATGTTTCCATTGAAAAAAATTATGGTGGACCAATTTTTTGTGGTATTGTAAATTAAGTATGACATTATTTATGCTCTCATGGAAATTTCAGGCCGTGGGGAGAAAGATTATACATTCTAATAAAAAAAGACTCAATGTGAGGTATACATGACACTTTTTATAAGCAAGCAACACAGAAAAGGGAGTGATTCATCATTTTGGGAAAAAGAAAGCTGGGAATAATATAACAAGTATCACCAACTAGATTGAGATGACTGAACTTAAGTTTACCAGATACCAAGGGGTGGAGAGTGAAGACAATTTCAGGTGAAGTAGCATATAGAATATAAGAATAATGCAAATGTGTGTAATATAAATATTTATACGTAATATTGATCATTAAATAATAAAAATTTTTGTAAAGAACATACAAGGAAGCATATACATAACACACACACTAATATGTAGTAGATATTGCTGGGGTTGGAATGTCAAGGCATAAATATTTTTATTTTAATAAAAATTTATGATATTTACATATATTTCAAATATTACCAAGGAATATCCATTGACCTATTATATATTTTTATTTGTATTGGCTATCTTAGCATAAAGAAACATATACTTAGAGTAAAAAACTTAAACCTGAACAGAAGAGTATAAAGTATAAAATTAAGGTTGCCTTTCACCACCTTTACTCCATTCCAAAGTATTACTGTTTATCAAGAACTTGTCATCAAACCTTTAAGAATTATTGATAAGAATGCATCAGAACTTCCCCACTAGAAATTTGAGGTAAATCACTGTTTTTCTGTGCCATGTGGTATTACAAATTAGAAAAATGACATTGAATGGATGAAATATAAAATTTCTCTTAAGTTTAGAACTATTAATTTTCCTATTTGTTTACTTGGCTCCATATTCAGAAAGTTCATGGAAATATGCATTATGGAAAAAACTTCGCATGGATTCGAGAAAAAATTGAACAAATATAAAAGTTTTATAATTCAATTTTCCAAATATTTTTGAAGTGCCCTCATAATTGCATGGTCTTTGAAGGACTGCTGTCATATTGCTACAACTGAGGCAAACTTGCAATATTTGTGTGTGTGTGTATTTTATGGGAATGGTCATATTACACTACTGCATTACACTTTAATGTTTTATGAATAATATATAATGAGTATTTTTCATATCAGCACATAGGGATTTACATTACTGTTTTTAATGAGCACATAGTCTCCTACTTTAAAAATATACAATTTATTTAAGCAGAATAATAAACATTGCATTTTTCTTTATTATTATAGAAATATAGATAAGAAGAATCTATGCATATACACTCAAGTATTTGACTATCTGTTGATGAATATATAGAAAAGCTCTTATTTGGAAATTTGGCATGGTAATCATTTGTCTCTTTGATGTGTTTTAACTGTTAGTAAGGAAGAACAGATAAAATTTGAAATCAAAACAAATGATTTTTGATGATAGTAAAAATGCATAATCCCAGAAATTTCAGGATTCTCTGGCAAACTCTGAATGGAGGCCTTGTAAATGCCAGGACCTGAAGTCAAAATAACCGTCTGCATATTTCTTCAACATCAGGGTCTCAGTACCAGTTGATTGTAGAGTCTGACTTGGCAAACTCGAACAAATGTTGAGCTAGGAGAGTGGTAGAATGGTGAACCCAATGCATAGACATCTGTCTATACTTGTATCTGGCCGTGGGACATGATTTCATACAAACAGGAGACTTGATAATCCCAGCCTATGCTTAATGTGTTCCCTGACCCTAAGGCAAAATACCTCTACCCACGAATGAAAGGTGCAACATATCTCTTTCTGCATTTTTGTATATATTACTACATTACCTTAAAATTTTGTAGCAATTTACAATGAAATGTAAATATTTAGCATAAACTTTTGCCAATATAATAGACAAAAAGAAACTCCCCTAATTTTTAAAAATTGTGACATTTTAAATGTGAATAAGTTTGAAGCTTGGTTTTCTTCCAGTTGGTTTACTGTACATGTATATTTTACCTCGAAATTTATATAATTTATATGCATACATATTATATATTGTCCTTTAATAAGGTAACTAGTGATATTGGTTGTCAAAACAAATATACTACTATTCATTAAATGCTTATTCCATACTAGGTTTTAGCTAAATTATAAAACAACACGAATTGTTCTCTATTACTCAGGTGAAGACACCGATACTTAGTGGAAAGAAGCTAGCTCCAGTTTACACATACAATAGGGTAGAACTGAGATCTATGTATATACGTTAACTGCCCACTCCACAATCCCCACTTAACATTGCTTCTGACATCTTCTTCTAATAGTTTGTTTTCATTTTTTTTTTTTTTTGACAGGCAGAGTGGACAGTGAGAGAGAGAGAGAGACAGAGAGAAAGGTCTTCCTTTGCTGTTGGTTCACCCTCCAATGGCTGCCGCGGCCAGGGCGCGGTGCCAAAGGCAGGCACCAGGTGGTTATCCTGGTCTCCCATGGGGTGCAGGGCCCAAGCACTTGGGGCATCCTCCACTGCACTCCCTGGCCACAGCAGAGAGCTGGACTGGAAGAGAGGCAACCGGGACAGAATCTGGCTCCCCGACTGGTGTGCTGACGCGCCGCAGGCGGAGGATTAGCCTATTGAGCCGCGGCGCTGGTCTTTTTGTTTGTTTGTTTGTGTTTTTGTTTTCATTTTTCAAAAGATTTATGTATGTGTTTGAAGATAAAATCACAGAGAGAGAGAGAGAGATCTTCCATTGGCTTAATGCACTCCACAGCAGTGGTGCTAGAACAGATGAAAACAGTGAATCTGAACTCCATCCAGGTCTCGCACTTGGGTGGCAGAGACCCAGGCACATGTGCCATTATCTGCTGCATTCTTAGGCACAAAAGCAGGAAGCTGCATGGGAAGTGGAGTAGTCACAACTCAAACTCAAACCGAGTCTGTGATATGGCATAAAAACAATGTACTTGTAAGTTATAATTTATTCATTATCATATTTGTCTTTTTTTAAAAGATTTTTGTTTATTTATTTGACTGAGTTACAGACAGTGAGAGAGAGAGAGAGAGAGAGAGAGAAAGGTCTTCCTTCTGTTGGTTCACTCCCCAAATGGCTGCAACGGCCGGAGCTAAGCTGATATGAAGCCAGGAGCCAGGAGCTTCCTGCCAATCTCCCATGCGGGTGCAGGGCCCAAGCACTTGGGCCATCCACCACTGCCTTCCCAGGCCACAGCAGAGAGCTAGACTGGAAGAGGAGCAACCGGGACTAGAACCCGGAGCCCATATGGGATGTCGGCGGTGCAGGTGGAGGATTAACCTAGTGCACCACTGCGCTGGCCCCATATTTGTCTTTTTTTATATTTGACATTTTAAATTGCACCTATTGCTACTTGGTTATTTAAAACTTAACTTTTCCAGATTCCAAGGTGAACCCTGACTCACAAACAAATGTGCTCAAAGAAATCTCACCAGCAAATGGGACAGACTGCCAATAGCTGGTGGACCCTGGCAACTTCATAGGTGATTCTTCATGCAAAGGCACTTCACTAATGGACTTTTCTCTTCTGAAATTTTAAAACCTATGTACTTATTTATTTGAGTCACAGAGAAACAGAGAATGCTCCCATGCACTAGGTCACACTAATATTGAATCAATGAAACTGTTTCTCCTGAAATTATAAAATTTATTTTATTATGCATTTAGTTGAGAACAAAGAGATTGAGAGAGACAGACAGGCGGAGTGGGCTTCCAAATATTAGTTCACATCCTAAATGCCCTTAACAGTGGGGGCTGTGCCAGGAAAAAGCTAGCTGCCATGAACTCAGTCTAAGTCTCTCTTTTAAGTGTCCAGGAACCAAGTATTTGAACAATCACCTGCCTCCTCCCAGCATGTGCACTGGCAGGAAGCAGGAATCATAAATGGGGCCAGGAGTAAAACCCAGGCACATAGGAGATGTAGGAGTCCCAGTAGTTTAACCACTATGCCAAATGCCAAGCCCTAAAATTTTAAATTAAAAATCAACCTGAAAATTGTTTAATCTGAGTCATATGTGTGGCAGCTCCCTGAGAGTACTTCATGGTCTCTCTCTTGCTGCTTAGACGTTGTCTGCTCAGCTTCTCCTTCAGTTAAGTTAGTTATTCTCAAATGTCTTGCTTTGGCTTTAATATGTTAGAGTCAAGTTTATGATGTTTATACCCGAAAGAATTGAAAGATATACATTAACCCCATGTACAAATCTGAATTTTACTTTCTGTCTGAAAAAAAGTGTTGTTTCAGAACAACTTTATCACCTTGCATTTCTTCCTCTTGATGCCTTTTGCATTACACATTTAAATATTTGAACCACTCCAAATACTGTCCATTTGTATTGTTTCTTGAATCTTGTTTTATAAATAGTATAACAAATAATTAAAATGTTCCCCATTGAGTGAAATTCCACCTTCATTAGACACTAAATATCTATAAAATTGGAAAATTTCCTATTTTAAACATGTCGTTTTATTTTTCCAATTATTTGCATGCACATATTCCTTGTAATAATATAGCTACATATTATGATGATAATTTCTTTCTTAAACTCACTTTCAGACCTTTTTCTCTTGGTTGGGTTTTCTCACCTATTTATTTTTGCAGATGAAATATAAGAATCACTTACTAAGAAAGCTACACATCTGATTTAAATTTTTATAACATATGCATTGAATTTAATAATGTTTTAGAGTTCATTGACATGTTTATAGCATTGAGAATTTATATCCAAAAAGGATTATTTGTGTTTTGTCTTTTTTAAGAAAATCTTTTGCATGTTTTATCATTTTATAAGATGTAAATTCTGTTAGTGCTATTGGTTTCAGTACATTCCACAGAGAATAGTAGAGTAAATATGCTTACTGAATTTCTACCAGACATGCAGCATCTGTATTTTATTGAGCTTCAGCCTTGCCTTTCTCATGGTTTTATGAGTTTACATGCCAACCTTGGGTTTATTTGATAGCTTGTCGTGGAACACAACTTCAGTTTTCTTCTGTGCTTTGGTGTGTTTTTCCTTTTTGCACTGCAGTGCCCTTAACCTTGTGTTGATTTTCTTTGTGAGAACCTCTAAAGGTGTTCCAGAGAAAACCTCAGAGACTACCATTGTCACATCCACATGCCTCTCTTTACTTATTTCCTCTACTTTAATGTAGATTGGATGTCTGTCATGTTTTTATATCATAATCTCTCATCTGCTGATAAAGCATTCTATAGAATTGTATATGTAATATAATATAATACACTGATACTAATGTGCTTTTCTTGAACTTCAGGTGAGAAGATTATTTTGAAGCACATCACCTGTTTCTTATTGGACTATATTATGATATTATAATACAGTTCATTCAGTCACTTTGTTCTTTCTTAAAGGTGACCTTGTGAAGTGATAGGTCTTGTCTATGATTACAAATGAGATTGAGAACTTAATCTCCTGTGCTCATCCAATAGTTAAAAAATCGGGAACTAGATTGCAACTGGGTTGCTATGTGCTTACAGATAAAGATAATTCATAAAAGAAAACATAAGAATGTGCATACGAGTGTCTTAAAAGAGTGAGATTAGCATGTCATTGCACAGAAATAAGAATATTATCCTCTTTGTATCCAAAATCACCTTCTACATGAAGCATCAACAGAGACAACTGAGAGCTGTGAGATACCTCAAAGACAGAAGCAAAGCATCAGACAGCCATCCTCCTTGGAGGATTTTTGCTGCAGCTGGACAAGGAAAGGTTGTATACTTCTCCTGGGCGTGGCTATGCTTTGTTCCCACCAAGGCTCATGTTGGCACTTGGTCCCCAGTGCAGCAGTGTTTGGGGGCAATATCTAGTGAAAGGTGTTTGGTCATAGCAGTGGAACCCTCGTGAGTGGATTAATGGCTTTCTTGTGGTCATGGTTTGCCAGTTCGTGAGTTTCCGTCTCTTTTCTTTCACATGTGGCTCCTTGCCCTTTTACTTTTCACCATGGGTTGAGGCAACATGAGGCCTTGGGAAGGAGTGGATTTCGCTTGATTGTGGACTTCTCATCCTCCAGAATCATGAATCATGAATTTAATTTCTAAACCTGAAAAAGACGCAGCAGAGAAAGTGAATTATAGACCAATTTCCCTGATGGACACAGATGCAAAAGCCCTCAACAAAATCCTGGCCAATAGAATGCAACAACACATCAGAAAGATCATCCATCCAGATCAAGTGGGATTTATCCCTGGAATGCAGATTAGTCAATTTCTGATAGTCTGTTAGCTGCAGAAAACAGACTAGGACAGTAGTAATGGCAAGGAATGCAGCCGTTTGAAAGGTTTACAAAAGTCTTTTATAGCAGGGTTTATAAACAGCCATCAGAAGTAACCAGGATAGAAGGCCACTGAATAGGTAGTGTGCATTCACTCTGCACATCTCTCTCTCTCTCTCTCTGTCTCTCTCTCTCTCTCTCACACACACACACACAATTTTACTTATACCATTCAGATAGGGCTTTTAAATATGTAAAAATTAGTACAGCGTTTAGATAACATTGACCATCAAATACTTAATAGTTTGTTCTGCTTTACAGTCTCATAGGATTTTCCCCACTTATCTCTTTTGGCATCTGTTTCCTGTTTCATAATTACCTTCTTAAAATTCTGTTTACCTTATTGAGCCATGAGATCCTGGAGGACAGAGACTTGTGCAACTTCAGCACTTACATGAGAATTCAAACTTGTAGAGCTAATTCAATTACTTTTCCCCTCATGAATAAAAGGATGCGCAGATAGAAGGAAAAAGTAAGCTCAGAAGAGCAGAAAACAATACAGTGAAACGAGACATTTAGACACCAGAATTTTTAAATTTTTAACTAAGGAGCCTCCAATGACATTCAAAAATGTGTGCTGTGGGATATGTTAGATCTTGATCCATAGTGATTACCTGCTATCTTAAAGCCAGTTTGTGTTGGATTTCTTCTGATAATGATGCTTAAATGTGTGAAAGATGGTATCAGTCTGTTAAGCATATTGTTGAGAAAAATCCCTCTCTTCAGTGAATGGCTTGAGCTGCAGATATTATGTATCTAAATGCTGCCATGGTATATCTTAGATAAGAGTTGCCCTTCTAGTTACATGTAATATTTATATACTATCTAGATAGTAGAGTTTGAGAAACTCAATTATATTTTCCTTGCAGAACCTCCTCTTCACACTATGAATAATTTACTGTTCTTACTTCTTTGAACTCAATCATAGAATTGAAAAAAAAAAAAAAACAAAAACCTATTTTTGCACTTCTACTCCTCTCCCTGGTGAGACTAACAACTAAATATAAAAACTGATCACTAAACTAATGACTTTAGGTAAGTGTGAATTTATGTAAACACTAAAGATTTGTTAATTAAGAATGCATTTGACATCAACTTCATTGTTCATGTCTTTTGAATTGTTGGAGCAATTTAATTCTGAACATGATAAAATGGCACCTCTCCATTGCTACACCTTCAAGCATTCAACTTAGCTGAGTTTAGGTAGATTAGAAAGTGAAGGAGAAAATAACCAGGAAAGAATCACGTTTTCTTAGAAAATCGCATTTCTGACTCTGTAATACCTGATTTTATTTATTCATGAAAGAGGTTATATCAATACCAAATTGATGTATCCAAATGTCTGATCCTGCATTAAATATGAAAATGGTCCTTGACAGTGGCATTATTACAAACAATAAATGGAAAAATGTGTAAAATTATGTTGGTTTTAACTTACAAAATATGTCAGTTGCCAAGAGGAGAGAGTCTAAGATCATGAGTAACAATTTTTTTTCTCAAATTGTACATAGTAAGTGGTTTTACAGACATCCGACTTGGTTCTTAAATCATATATCATGATGAAAAGGCTTATTATCCTTGTATGAGAACTGTGACAATGAATATATCGAGTTAATGTAATTAAGGAAACATTGTCATCAACTAAACTGACATTGAAAACCACTTATTCTAGTTTCCTCTCCATTGTACTATGCTATAATCTGTGTGATACTAGGAGTGTTAAGTAAACTTTAAAATCTTCTAGATAAATAATATAACATTATATAGGTATAATAAACAACATATGTTTAAAAAGTAATAGAGGTTCATAAAAATCATTTTAAACCATTTTGTACTAAGAACTTAATCAGACCTGAAGTAACTGAATTGTAAAGGAGATTCAATTATTAGAAACAGTGTTAAAAGTATTAAATGCAATTGTGATAATTGTGATGTCTTAAATAAGAAGATGAACTACTGGGTGTTAAGAATACTGGCAGAAAACTTGAGCTTAAAATTAGATACTGGGGTCTGGCATTGTGGTGCCATGGGTTAAGCTGCGGCTGCTTACACTTGCATCCCGTATAGGAGCGCTGGTTCATGTCCCAGATGCACTGCTTTATGTCCACCTTCCTGTTGATGTTCCTGGGTAGGCAGCTGAAGGCTCAAGTGCTTGGGACTCTGATACTCATGTAAAAGACACGGATGAATTTCCTGACTCCTAGTTATGAACTGGCCCAGCCCTGGACTAGGTATAGCCAACGATTTTACCTAAAAAGAAAAAAAAAAGCTAGAAAATGATGATCAAACATTCTGTATTTCTCAATGATTTTAAGAAAGTACATGCACTCCTAAAACAAAAACATTCTAGTATCTTTTTTGTGGTAAAAATACAATGTGGTTCATTGAATAATATTTGTTTCAATTCGAAAATGCATGTTTAAAAGAGACTTTAGCTTTTCTAAGCAAAATAATACTTACCATATAGCATTTTACTCTCCACAGGGGTATTTTCCAATAGAACTTGATAAAAGTCAATGGAGAACTTAATACTTAAAGACAATTTTACACTATGAATCTACTACTTAAGGGTAACTTCATATTTATTTCTTTCGGGATATGAATAAATCTATCACAATGAGACTGAGTAATATACTTCATATTTCTCTATGGATTTGGAATTATTATACAAAAAAGATATCAAGAATAAAATTATAAATTTGGCATAGTTTTCTTGAACAAGAGAAGCTATTTCACTGACTCAATGGAACCTATTCATGATAGAAGGGAAGAAGAAAGACATAAAATTTGGATAGCACCATGCTCTCCTTCAAATCATTTTGTAATCATAAATAATGAGTAAAACCACCTACTTTGGCTTATCTTAAACTTGAGTGTAATGGAAATGTACAGGATTTAAATTTTAAATAATGCTTGCATAGAACTGTGAAGAGGAATGCAAAAACATGAATAAATTTAATTCAATTTAAATAATCTACAAATAACCCTATCCAAAATTGTACTAAAATCATCCTAAAATATGCTCTACATACATATATACATACATATATATATATATATATATATATAGAAAGAGAGAGAGAGACTTTATAATAATGGCAATTATACAAGTACTATAAATCTATTTAGTCAAATACGTAATTTAATTTTGTTTATATTAACAACAAGCAGAAAAGAATCTGAAGCTAAACTGGGGAGGATTAGAAATCCCGTATTATCATTTTCCACTCCAAGAAATATCATTTCTAAAATACTTTTAATATAAAGGAAAAGATTGATTTCATTTTTAATTGTTTTTATAATAGGGTTTTAACTACTCTAACAGAATTTTCTGGACATTGTCATAAGAAATAGCACAATTTTCCCCATTAGCTTCCCTCCCTCCTCAACTTATTTTCCTACTTTGTCAGAGTAGTAGTATTTGTTAAAATATGCAATATTGATTATGCTTTCTGTAACCACAGTTTCCCAGTGTTAAATTATCTTACTATTCACTATTTACTAGATATTTTTACAGTTGTTATTTTTAAATTTTGGGGTAATGTTAGATTCACGTGCAATTGGTGGAAATAATGAGGGTAATTTCTATATATCCTTTGCTGTTTCCCCCTGTGGTAGCATCTTGGGGCACTGCAATACAGTATCATAAAAAGGATCTTGAAGTTGATTAAGTTAAGATAAAATACTTCTATCACGTGAATTGCCCGTCATGTTGCCTTTCAGTATCCTCATATTCCCTTCTTAACATCTGGCAACTCATGTCTTATTTATTTCTATAATTTTGTCATTTCAAGAATGCTATGTGTAAAATATACATGATGTAATTTTAAAAGGCATTTCTTTGTTTTTACTTTTTTAGAATTTTATTTAATAAATATAAATTTCTTTTTTTTTTTTTTTTTGACGGGCAGAGTGGATAGTGAGAGAGAGAGGCAGAGAGAAAGGTCTTCCTTTTTGCCGTTGGTTCACCCTCCAATGGCCGCTGCGGCCAGTGCATCGTGCTGATCCGAAGCCAGGAGCCAGGTGCTTCTCCTGGTCTCCCATGCCGGTGCAGGGCCCAAGCACTTGGGCCATCCTCCACTGCCTTCCCGGGCCATAGCAGAGAGCTGGCCTGGAAGAGGGGCAACAGGGATAGAATCCGGCGCCCCAACCGGGACTAGAACCCGGTGTGCCAGCGCCACAAGGTGGAGGATTAGCCTGTTGAGCCACGGCACCGGCCTAATAAATATAAATTTCTAAAGTAAAACTGTTGAATTATATCGGCTTTTCCCCCTATAAACCCCCTCCCATGCGCAACCATGCCATCTCCCATGCCATCTCTCATCCCATTCTTCATCAAGATTCATTTTCAATTATCTTTATATACAGAAGATCAACTTAGTGCATATTATGTAACAATTTCAACAGTTTTCACGCACACAGATACACAAAGTATAAAGTACTATTTGAGTACTTATTAATTAATTAGTTAGTTAATTAGCATAGTACAACACATTAAGGGCAGAGATCCTACATGAGGAGCAGTTGCACAGCGACTCCCGTTGTTGATTTAACAATTGACACTCTTATTTATGATGTCAATAATTGCCCGAGGCTCTTGTCATGAGCTGCCAAGGCTATGGAAGCCTCTTGAGTTCACAAACTCCAATCTTATTTAGAAAAGGTCATAGTCAAAATGGAAGTTCTCTCCTCCCTTCAGAGAAAGGTACCTCCTTCTTTGATGGCCTGTTCTTTCCACTGGGATCTCACTCACAGAGATCTTTTATTTAGGTCATTTTTTTTTTTCCAGAGTGTCTTGGCTTTCGATGCCTGCAAAACTCTCATAGGTTTTTTAGCCAGATCTGAATGCCTTAATGGCTGATTCTGAGGCCAGAGTGCTGCTGTTTAGGACATCTGCCATTCTATGAGTCTGCTGTGTATCTCGCTTCCCATGTTGGATTGTTCTCTCTCTTTTTATTTCTATCAGTTATTTAACAGAAAAGTGATCACTGTTAAATTTAAGAGTGGGGGCTGGCGCCAAGGCTCAATAGGCTAATCCTTTGCCTGTGGCGCCGACACACCGGGTTCTAGTACTGGTTGGGGCGCCGGATTCTGTCCCGGTTGTTCCTCTTCCAGGCCAGCTCTCTGCTGTGGCCCCGGAGTGCAGTAGAGGATGGCCCAAGTGCTTGGGCCCTGCACCCCATGGGAGACCAGGAGAAGCACCTGGCTCCTGGCTTCGGATCAGCAACGTGCACCGGCCACAGTGCACCAGCCGCAGTGGCCACTGAACGGTGAACCAATGGAAAAGGAAGACCTTTCTCTCTGTCTCTGTCTCTCTCTCACTGCCTACTCTGCGTGTAAAAAAATTTTTTTAAAAATTAAGAGTAGGAATAAGAGAGGGAGGATATGTACAATTCAGCACATGCTCACTTGGACTTACCCCTAATGGTAGAGCTAGAAATGTGCCAGGGGATTTCACCTCAGTCGCATCAAGGTGGCATGTATCAATGCCATCTTTCTAGTCAAAGTGATCAGTTTAAGTTCATAATGATCATAATGATAGGATTCAGTGTCAAAGGGATCACATAAACAAGACTAGTGAATGCTAATAATAAGTGATAGAAAATTAAAAGACATATCTACATGCAACATCACTCTCTTGAAAGTCATCAAGGTTATTGTTTATAGCTGTAGTTTATTTCTTTTAATTTTGGGGTAGTACTCCATTGCATAAATATATCATTAGCAGTTCACTATTTCAAGTACTTTGTGAGGTATACAGTTTGCAACTATTTCCCTTCTATAGCTCGTATTTTATTTCTTAGCAGTATGTTTTTCTAAGAAAAGGTGTTTAATTTTAATGAAATCCAATTTATAATTTTATTCTATAATAGCTTGTACTTTGGGTACTAATAATCTTTGATACAGATATAGATCATCAAGATTCTCTCCCATAGTTTTTTGTTTTTTATGAAAATTGGCTAGTTGTATGTATTATATCTAAAATTTTGATCCATCTGTATGTTTGCTTTGTGTAAGAAATGAGATTTAGGCTAGGTATAGTTTCATATGATCTATTTTATTTTGTTTGATTTTATCTGTATATGTCCAATTATTCGAACTGGTAGAGTCTGTTCTGCCTCCATGAAATCACTTTGCTACCTGTATCAAAAATTATTTGGATATATTTGTTCAGGTCAATTTGTGGAGGCTATAATCTTCCATTGATCTGTGTGCCTATAATTCCATTAGTATCATATAGTTTTGATTATCTTAATTATATAATAATATTTGAAACTACATCTCATTCCTTTGACTTACTGTAAAATTTTCAAATAATTTATTAGACAAATGCAAGAGAATATTGTTGGAATTTTGTTGAGTCTATAAGTCATTTTTAAAATTTTTGTTTTACTTGGACTGCGGCGCCGGCACCGCAGTCCCAGTTAGGGCACTGGGTACGAGTCCTGGTTGTTTCTCTTCCAGTCCATCTCTCTGCTGTGCCCCAGGAGGGCAGTGGAGGATGGCCCAAGTACTTGGGTCCCTGCACCCACATGGGAGAACTGGAGGAAGTTCCTAGCTCCTGGCTGCATATTGGCTTAGCTTCAGATAGGCGCAGCGCGGGCCGGAGTGGCCATTAGGGGAGTGAACCAATGGAAGGAAGACCTTTCTCTCTATCTCTCTCTCACTGTCTATAACTCTCTCTCTGTCAAAAAAAAAATGTTTTACTTTAGAAAAACAACATGAAATCTACTGCCTTAACTAATTTTAATTGTACAATATAGTTTTATTGACTGTAATCACAATGTTGTGTAATGGATCTCTAGAATTTACTTATCTTGTTTAATTGACTTATGACTGCTGATTAGTATATCCCTATTACTCTCTCCCATCAGTTTCTGGCAATGACTACTCCATTTTGATTCTGTGAATTTGACTATTGGAGATACCTCAAAGAAGCAAATACATGTAGTACATGTCTTTCTGAAACTGGTCCATTTCACTAAGCATACTAGCCTCCAGTTTCACTTAGCACTGTCACATATTGAGAACTTCCTTATTTTTCAAGGCTAAATAAAACTTCATTGCGTGTATACAATGTATTCCCTTTACCCACTTACCTTTAAATGTGCTATTTGGTTAATTTCTCATCTTGGTTAATGTGTAATGCTGCAACACTGCAATGCTTATGGGGATTCTAGAATCACTTTGAGATCCTGATTTCAAGTATTTTGGATAAATGCCCACAAGTGAATTGCTTGATCAAATGTTAGTTTCATTTTTATTTTTTGTAAAAGTTTATTATTTATTTTGTTTGAGAGTCAGAATTGGAGAGAGAGAGAGAAATCTTCAGTCCATTGGTTCACTCCCCAAATGGACACAGTGGCTGAGGCTAAGGCAAGTTAAAATTCGGAGTCAGGAGCTTCCTCCAGGTATTTCAAATGGTGGCAGGGGTCCAAACATTTAGGTCATCCTCTGCTGCTTTTTCAGGAGCATTAGTAGGGAGCTGGATCAGAAATGAAGCAGTCAGGATTTGAACTGACACCTCAAACAGAAGACACAGGCTGCGGCTTAATCTCCTGTGCCATAAAGCTGGCCCCGATCATATAGTGCTTGTACATTTAATCTTTGAGTAATTTTCATACTGGTTTCCATTGTAGCTATATATCATACATTTATAGCAAAAGTGTAAAAGCATTCCAATTTCTTGATATTCTCTCCAAATATTTCTTATTCCTTTTTTTTTTTTTCCTAAGACAGGTTTTATCTCATCTGGTTTCATTTTGTATTTCTGTGATGATGAGTGATGTTGAGGACCTTTTTTTAATTTTTTTTTAAAATTTATGTGATTTATTTGAAAGGCAGAGATAAGAGAGGGAGAGATGAAAAGAGAAAGAGAAATCTTCCAACCCCTGGTTCACTACCCAAATAGCTAGAACAGCCAGGGCTGGGCCAGCCAAAGCTAGGAGCCAGCAGCTTCATCTGGGTCTCCCAAGTGGTAGAGGAACCCAATAACTTGGGCCATCCTTTGCTGCTTTCCCAGGCACATTAGCAGGGTGCTGTTTCAGAAGTGGAGCAGCCCATATGGAACTGGTGCCCATATGGAATGCCAGTGTCACAGATGGTGGCTTAGCCTGTTTTGCCACAGCACTGGCACCTGAGCATCTTTTTAAATGCCTGTTGAACATTGGTGTGTCTTATTTCATGAAATGTCTTCAAATGTTTAGCTCCTTTTTAAACTTTTATTTAGTAAATATAAATTTCCAAAGTACAGTTTATGGATTACAATGGCTCCCCCCCCCCATAACTTCCCTCCCACTCGCACCACTCCCATCTCCTGCTCCCTCTCCCATTCCATTCACATCAAGATTCATTTTCATTATCTTTATATACAGAAGATCAATTTAGTATATATTAGGTAAACATTTCATCAGTTTGCATCCACACAGAAACACAAAGTGTAAAATACTGTTTCAGTACTAGTTATAGCATCACTGCACATTAGACAACACATTAAAGATAGAGATCCCACATGAGGAGTAAGTACACAGTGACTCCTGTTGTTGATTTAACAATTTGACACTCTTATTTATGGCGTCAGTAATCTCCCTAGGCTCTAGTCATGAGTTGCCAAGGATATGGAAGCCTTTAGGGTTCGCCGACTTTGATCTTATTCTGACAGGGTCATAGTCAAAGTGCAAGTTCTCTCCTCGCTTCAGAGAAAGGTACCTCCTTCTTTGATGGCCCCGTTCTTTCCACTGGGATCTCACTCACAGAGATCTTTCATTTAGGTCCTCTTTTTTTTTTCTTTTTTCCAGAGTGTCTTGGCTTTCCATGCCTAAAATACTCTCATGGGCTCTTCAGCCATATCTGAATTCCTTAAGGGCTGATTCTGAGGCTAGAGTGCTATTTAGGACATCTGCCATTCTATGAGTCTGCTGTGTATCCCGCTTCCCATGCTGGATTGTTCTCTCCCTTTTTTATTCTATCAGTATTAGCAGACACTAGTCTTTTTTGTGTGATCCCTTTGACTCTTAGGCCTAATGGTGGAGTTAGAAATGTGCCAGGGGATTCCAATACAATCCCAACAAGGTTGCATGTACCAATGCCATCTCACTAGTCCAAGTGATCAATTTCAGTTCAGAATTGATCACACTGATAGGTCTAAGAGTCAAAGGGATCACACAAACAAGACTAGTGTCCATTTAGCTCCTTTTTAAATTTGGTTATTCAATTTTTTTTCCTATGGAAATGTAATAATTCCTTACACATTTTGGAAACAAAACCTTTTGTTTGATACATGGTTTACAAATGTTTCTCTCATTTCTAGGCTGCCTTTTCGTTCAGCTATTTTTTTCCCCTTTGTTGGGCAGAAACTTCTTAGTCTGATTTATGCCCTATTGTCTGCTTTTGGTTTCTAATGATGGTGAATCTTCCAAGCCAGGAATACAGCAAGTTTATTCATTTACATACATAAATATTTATTTCTCTCATCAATATTTTGTAGTGTCTAGATAGAAGTCTGTATTTATAAATGTTATGTAGACTTAAGCCTTTTTTTTAGCATTTTTGGTTGATGGTAAATTGTATTTTAAATTTTGGTCTCCATTTGTTAGTAAATTGAAGTAAATTAATTTTTGTGCATTGATTTTGTATCCTGTTATTTTGCTAAATTCAGGCATTTTGGTTTTGTTTTTTAGATTCCTTGGGACTTTCTGTGTAGAGAATTACATCTCCCTAAAACATAGTTATATTTTCTCCTTTTATAACTATAGACGTTTCATTTTTTTTTTTTTTTATTCTTTTAGGGTAGAACTAGACAGAATGTTCAGAACCATGTTCACTAGGGGTCATCAAAAATCGCATCTTTGCATTGTTCACTATCTTATGAATGAAAGCAGTTTTTCTTTATTAGGTGCAGAATTAGCTATTGAATATTTATAGTTGTTACTTATGCTGAAGAAGTTCCTATCATATCTCAATTTTCTGAGAAATTTTTGTCGTGAACAAGCAGTGAATTTGGTCAAATTATTTTTCTGCATCCATCAATTTCTTTTTTTTTTTAAAGATGTATTTATACATCTGAAAGTGTCACATGGAGAGAGAGAGAGAGAGAGAGAGAGAGAGAGGTCTTCCATCTGCTTGCTCACTCCCAATTGGCCGCAATGGATGGAGCAGTGCTGATTGGAAGCCAAGAGCCAGGAGCTTCTTCCAGGTCTCCCACGTGGCTGCACGGGCCCAAGGACTTGGACCATCCTCCACTGCTTTCTTAAGCCACAGCAGAGAGCTAGATCAGAAATGGAGTAGCAGGGTCTCGACCAGCAACTGTTTGGGATGCCGGCACTGCAGGCAGCGGCTTAATCTGCTACGCCACAACGCCAGTCCCTTATTTCTTATTTTTTCTATTAGTATAATGGATTATATTGATTGTTTTTCTAATGTTCAATCAAATTTTAATTTCTAGGAAAAATTTCAGTTGGTCATGGTAAATGAGCGTACTTCAAAAAGTTTGTGGAAATTATATATTATGAAAAAACTATGAGTGGGTTTAAAATGTTTGCATTCAAATAAACTTATAGCTTCTAAAGATTTATTATTTCTTATTTGAAAGGCATAGCAACAGGGAGGAAGACACAAAGGAGAGATCTTCCATCTGCTGATTAACTCCACACATGGACATAACACCAGGGCTGGTCACACTAACACCAGGGACCATGAACACCACCTGGTTTTCCCATGTGAGTGGCAGGAACCCAAGTACTTGCTCAATCTTCTGCTGTCTTTTCAGGTGCATTAGTGGGAAACTGGATTGGAACAGAGCAACCAGGAGTTGAAATGGCACTTTGATTTGGGATGCCAGTGTTGCAAACAGTGGTCTAGCCCACTAGGCCACAATACCAGCCTAAACTTGGATTTTAATTTCATTTTCCATGAACTTTTTGAAGTATCTTCATGTAATTTATTTATTACAATTTTTTTCTGAATGCTCCTTGTGAATACTGATGTTAAACATGATTGCGTTTAGGATACTGGTGTGTGTTTCATCTTTTGGGGAATATTACTTTCATAAAGTAGATTGATAAATGATACATCTTGTATTTTCTATTATTTTCTATAATAGATTGTGGAGAATTATAGTTAATTCTTTAAATGTTTGATATAATTCTTTAGTGAAATAACTATGAGTCTAAAGATTTTTTCTGTTGAATTGAATGTTAGGAATTAAATTTATTTAATAACTGATTATTCATCTAATTTTTTTATTGAGTGATTTGTAGATTTTTCTTTTTGAGGAATTGATCCATCTCATTTAAGTTGTGAAACTTATTTGTAGATGTATCCATAGTATCTGTTTAATATACATTTGTTGCCTAAAGTTTTAGTAGTATTATTACATTTTTATTACTCATTTGGTAATTTGTGTCTTCCATGTTTGTTAGCAGCAGTTTGAAAATTATATTGACCTTTTTGAAGAGCAAGCTGTTTATTCACTTTTGATTTTGTTTCTGTTTTCAGATTCATTGATTTCTGCTCTTGTCTGTCACATGTTTGGGAAGTTTTTTGGTTTTTTTTTTTTGTTTTTCCTTGTAATACGTTTCTGGTTTTATTCCACTATGATGAGAGAACATGATCTGCACAATTTCAGGTTTTTAGGCTGATTGAATTATGTATGTAAAGACTCAAGATACAGCCTGTGTGGGCTTGTAATCTGAAGTTCTTGAAGACAGTATGCACTCTGCTCCTGTTCGTGGAATGTTCTATAAAAGTTTTTAGATCCTGAAGCTTGATGGGGCTGAGTTGTTTTTTAAGCTAGATGTCTCATGTCCATTTTTCAATGTGGCATAACAAGTTCAGGAAATTTTTGTAAATGATATCACTCATTTATCACATCTTTAAAAAATTGAGGGTGCCATGAATTTAACAATATTAATGCAGTCTTTATTACATTATTAACTGAAGAAAATGGGTTCCCTTAAAAAGTTTTTGTTTTTTTTTTTTTTTTTTTTTTTTTTTTTAATATTAGGAAACAAAAGGAAGTCAGATGAAGCCAAGTAAGGACTGTCAGGTGCATTTCAAATTTTTCCTCATCAGAACTCTCACAAAATTGCTGTTGTCCTTGTTCAATACAAGGAATGAGCAGAAGCATTTTCATGGTGGTGAAGGACTCTCTAGGGAAGCTTTCCTAGGTCTTTTCTTGGGTAACACATTGGCTAATTTTCTCAAACACTCTCAGATTTAGTACATGCTTTTGTTCTTTGGCCTTCCTGAAAGTCAACAAGCAAAATGCTTTGAGCATCTCCAAAAGCTATTGTCATGACCTTTGTTATTGAATTTGTTATAATAATCAAAACAATGGAGTTCTGCATGCTCCAACTATCATTATAGATGTGACAATTTTTGTATTCAGTCCCAGTCCTACCAGTTTTTTTTTTTTTAAATAAATGTTCATTTTAGATGATTTTAGATTTACAGCAAAATTGAGACAACAGTACAGGGTGTTCTACGCCAAGTTTCTCCAATTAACATATTCTTTAGATTGATACATTTGTCATAGTTATTCACCAATATTGATATATTATTGTTATATTATTATTAAGTAAAGCCTATGCTTTATTTGTATTTCCTAGGTTTTTATACAGTGTTCTTTTACTTTTACAGGATTCCATTCAATATACATGAGACATTTAACTCTCATGCCTATTTAGACTCCTCTGAGCTATGACATATTGTCTGACGTTTTTTATATCTGATGGACTGGAGAATTTTGAGGTATTGTGGTTCAATATATTATAGAATGCCACTCGATTGTGATTTTTATTTTTTTTCTTGTTGATAGACTGGGGCTACTTCTTTTTGTGAGAAAGATCACGAAGGAAAAGTGCCATTCTCATCGGATTCTTTCAGGAGCACATTCTAGATAATTGGACTTAACATTTTTGTTGCTAAATGCCAAGAAACATATGAAAATAATGCTCAATATCACTAGCCGTTAGGAAAATGCAAATCAAAGCCACAATAAGGTATCAACTCACCAATGTCAAACATTTTATTATCAAAAAAGGAGAGTATGGAATGCTGGCCACGTTGTGGAGAAAGGGGAACTCTTAGACACTGTTGGTAGGGATGTAAATTAGGAACCCACTAAAGAAAACAGCATGAAAATTTCTTTGAAAAGTAGATGTGAGACTGTATATGACAGATATGTGATGCAGCAATATCACACCTGGATACACATGCACAAAAAACCACGAACTCATTGCATCAGAGACATCAGCTCCACCAAGTTTATAGCAGCACTGTTCATAGAAACTAAAGCAGGGAATCAATGAAGGGGTCTATCATCAGAATAAAGTATGAAGGAAATGTCATGCATACACAATGGAATATCATTCAGCTATAAAAAGAATAAAATTCTGTCATTTGTAGCAAAATGGATGAAACTGCAGGACCTCATGTTGAGGGAAAAAGCCCAGAGACACACACATAAAAATACTGCATGTTCTTTCTTTTAATGTCGCAGCTAAAAACAAAATAAAGCAAAATGCCCTCAATCTGAACGCAGAATGTTGACCGCCAGAGGCTGTGAGGCTAGGGCAGGATAGAAAAGTTTTTTGGTGTAAAAATGTAGGGGAACCTGAGTGTGATTCATTAATTTGGACAAAGATATTAGTATGAGATGTTAATAGGGATACAGTGTGAAGGGTATAGTGAAAGTCCACAAAAACTATTCTGGAATGAAATGTTTTTTAAAAATCCTGAACATCTGCATGAGTCAATGTTCTTTAATCTTTTCTTCTGAAAAATCACTCTCTCACTCCTTTTTCATACTATACTCATTGGGAAGAAGTGACTATTACAACCAATAATAATAAGTGAGGAATTATGCTTTAACCTTCTGAGAGTAAGTGTCTGCATAAGGTATGGGGAAATTTTCTACAGGAAACATTTTTATGTCTCCCTTCATGAGCTTATTTTTTCAAATATTTGAAACAATATATGTTTAAAGGGATAGATTTCATTCTTCTAGACATTATCCATCACTACTTTTTCTTTTACCCCATATTTTGCAATTTTGGTCACTGGGAGCTCTTCTCAGTTGGCTCCTTCAATGTGTGTGTGTGTGTGTGTGTTGCTGTGTTCAGGACTTCCTTATTTTTAAATACTACAAGTTGCTCCATGCTCATATTATGTATTTCTCAATCCAGTTCTAGAAGCAGCCATTTATTGAAGGATCCTTTGTTCCTTAACTGGAGAATGTTGTTAGTAAGCACGATTTGATCACTGTGTATTTTAAGAGCCTCTGGGTGTTTCGTCATCTCTCTTCTTGGTTGACAGAACAAGGAAACAATTTGCATGCATATTTTCTCCTGTGTATATGTGTTAAAATATCTATATTTGTTTATCTTTGTTTGTATTAAGGCAAAATATATTTGTATTAGTTTATCTGACTCTAAAACATTCATTACCACATGGATTATTTTATCTTTTTATTTGTTTATCTTCCAAACCAACAATAAGAAATTTGGTTCCAATCCTCTACTAGTCATTTATTGTTTCTTTCAGTTCTGGTAAATTTAAATATTGGTTCCAGAAGTTTAAGCTCATACCCTCACGAGAAACAACTTAATCAAGTCTATATGAAAAACTGTTTTCATATATCTTATCTATAACTTAACAGTTATTCTAAAAATACACCCAAGAGAAATGATAACTTGTGTCTAATACTTATATAATGAAATCAGCATATGACAGAGTTGCCTGCATCGCCATGTTATAGCAGCTCAATTTATAGTAGCATAGATATGGAATCAACCTAGATATTCATCAATTGGTGATTGGGCAAAGAAATTGTAGTATATACACATGATGGACTATTACTCAGCCGTAAAAAAGAAATCCTGACATTTCATTTCCAACAGAATGATTGGAACTGGAAATCATTATACTAAGTGAAAGAAGTCAGACTGAGCATACATGTGAATCCATAAACTAAGTTAAAGAGAAAAAATTACCTCAACTAATTTTGGTATTTCTTGGAGTTCCAAATATCACAGGTTTCAATGGACAGTGTAAAAAAATGAGAATGCATATTTATTCAAAGTATATCCCATTAAAACTGAAAGAAAATTATACCATATTAACAACTTATTTTTTTTCTTTTTTTAACTTTTATTTAATGAATATAAATTTGCAGTGTACAGCTTATGGATTACAATGGCTTTCCCCTCCCATAACTTCACTCCCACCCGCAACCCTCCCCTCTCCCACTCCCTCTCCCCTTCCATTTGCATCAAGATTCATTTTCAATTCTCTTTATATACAGAAGATCAATTTAGTATAAAGATTTCAACAGTTTGCACCCACATAGAAACACAAAGTGAAACATACTGTTTGAGTACTAGTTATAGCATTAAATCACAATGTACAGCACATTAAGGACAGAGATCCCACATGAGGAGCAAGTGCACAGTGACTCCTGTTGTTGACCCAACAAATTGACACTCTAGTTTATGGCGCCAGTAACCACCCTAGGCTGTTGTCATGAGTTGCCAAGGCTATGGAAGCCTTCCAAGTTCGCCGACTCTGATCATAGTTAGACAAGGTCATAAAAGACAGAGTGAGGATAGTAACCAATGATCCTAAGAGTGGCATTTACCAGGTTTGAACAATTGTACAGCATTAAGTGGGGAAGAGGACCATCAGTACACACAGGTTGGGAGTAGAGCCATTGGTGGTAGAGTAGAGAAAGAAACTAAAAATATTTTATATGGTTGTGCTTAAGTTTACTGGTTAAACAAACTACACCATGTTAGATATTTAAGAGGTGTTTTCAAATACATGATTCTTAAAATTTATAGAAGGCATTGGACCTTCTGGTAAATGTTTTCTTAAGTTGTTGTCTAATGGTTGAAACTGTTTACTAAGTATTCATGTGATATTGCTATTGTCAGCAAGCGATCTAGGACTTGCTCCCTCATTTCTCTATTCTAAGCCCAACTTGTTCTTTCATTTCTCTATTCTCTTCAAGGTAGGAAACTAATTCTATTATGAAGGAATCTATAGGATGCACAATTTAATCTTTAGACCTTATAAAAGAGATGGCTAACATTTTTCTGTAATAGCATAGCGAAATAAGAACTTAAATAATGATCTCATAGCTAGATTCACTTCGCCATCAGCGAAGTATACAGTAAGTAGAAAAAACCTCCCTTTCAGACCAAAGGGAAAGAAAGTTTTAAAGTGAGAATCTAATTTTCCTCATGGGCATTGTCTACCTTGGAAAAACTACTACAGAACATGCCTGTGACTGTAGTCTTGTAGTTCAGGCCACCGAAGATTAGAGATGGGACTTGGGCACTCTCTTGACTTGCATCCTCTGGTCTGCTTTAACACAAACCAGCTGGAAAAGAAAGCTCGGCATCAGAAGCAATGGGTGGCAGGCCTATTAATGGCTGATCTGTACAGTGATCTGCCCTCAAGGAGACCCAACAGGCCAGTCCACTGCAGTGGCTTTCAATGTGGTAAGCCTGGGCTTCAGCAGAAGTCAGCTTGTGAAGAGCCCTGGCAGCTCTGCCAAGAGTTGGATCACTGGAAATGGACCTGCCCTGGAGTCGAAGGATGCCCAGGTCAGAGCCACAGATCTTATTGGCTCTAAGCTGAAAAGCCCTTCACTCAGCCCAACTTCCAAAGTGACCACTGCAGCTGAGGGGATGGTCAAGTAGGGTCAGCAACATTGCAGGCAGAACTGTAAATTTCTTGTTAGAGATACCCCCTGCCTTTACCTGGCCAGCTCTCCTCCCAGGCCAGCCAAGTAATGAAAGTCAACAGAGTGCCTTCCCCTCGGAGGTTCACACCTCCCTTAGGATGTACCCCATGTGAAGAGATAGATAGGTCTGGGCCTCTGAATTTACAAGGCCTAAAGCCCACCAGATTATTATCAAGCCCCTTCTATCAGGTTCTATTTGCCTCTCAATCAGAAAACTTAATTTTTTTTTTCTGATTCATACTTTAAAGATTAATTATATTAACTTTTTTTTTAAACTTTTATTTAATGAATATAAATTTCCAGTGTACAGCTTATGGATTACAATGGCTTCAACCCCCCCATAACTTCCCTCCCACCCACAACCCTCCCCTCTCCCGCTCCCTCTCCCCTTCCATTTGCATCAAGATTTACTTTCAATTCTCTTTATATACAGAAGATCAATTTAGTATAAAGATTTCAACAGTTTGCACCCACATAGAAACACAAAGTGAAACATACTGTTTGAGTACTAGTTACAGCATTAAATCACAATGTACAGCACATTAAGGACAGAGATCCCACCTGAGGAGCAAGTGCACAGTGGCTCCTGTTGTTGACCCAACAAATTGACACTCTAGTTTATGGCGCCAGTAACCATCCTAGGCTGTCGTCATGAGTTGCCAAGGCTATGGAAGCCTTCCAAGTTCGCCGACTCTGATCATATTTAGACAAGGTCATAAAAGACAGAGTGAGGATAGTAACCAATGATCCTAAGAGTGGCATTTACCAGGTTTGAACAATTATACAGCATTAAGTGGGGAAGAGGACCATCAGTACACACAGGTTGGGAGTAGAGCCATTGGTGGTAGAGTAGAGGTTATGATTACAAAGGAATGAGGCCCAAGTGCACTAGACAGGGCCTAGAACAAAGGACAGAGTCATTATTAGAGGAGCTAAGAAAGGTGCTGTCTAAGCTACAATTAAGTTTTCTGATTGAGAGGCAAATAGAACCTGATAGAAGGGGCTTGATAATAATCTGGTGGGCTTTAGGCCTTGTAAGTTAAGAGGCCCAGACCTATCTATCTCTTCACATGGGGTATATCCTAAGGGAGGTGTGAACCTCCTAGGGGAAGGCACTCTGTTGACTTTCATTACTTGGCTGGCCTGGGAGGAGAGCTGGCCAGGTAAAGGCAGGGGGCATCTCTAACAAGAAATTTACAGTTCTGCCTGTAATGTTGCTGACCCTACTTGACCATACCCTCAGCTGCAGTGGTCACTTTGGAAGTTGGGCTGAGTGAAGGGCTTTTCAGCTTGTAAAATCCTACAGGTGCTTTCAAAAATACTGTGAAGTAAGCAAGTGCCTCTTGTTGGTTGATGAGTTTATAATTTTAAACATGGCGACTTAAAGTCTTTTGTCATCCACAGTTATATATGATCTGCTGCTCATAAAACTAAAGCGTTGTTGGTTCTGTGTTTAGCTGTCCTCCTATAGGTTCCTATGGACTTTTTCCAGCCACTTCTATTGTATTCAGTACTTTGGGATGGCTCTGTAAACAGATGAAGCCAATAATGTATTAACAGTACCAACTGAGAGAAAGTATGGTTAACTGAGGTTACTAAAAACAAAAAGCAATTCAAATCAATTGGCAATCTACAAAAAGAGTTAAAGATTTTAAAAGCTGTTATTAAAATTGCTATATTGGTCTACTGTGCTATGTTATATGTGTGTACATATTGTATGTCCACATGGGGAAATTTTATTAAGAGTTTTATTTTAAATGGCTTATAGATAAGATTGTCCATAAATTTCAGCCGCTAAAATCAATCAAAGATACATTTTAATTTGTGTGACCTGAATCTGTGTATCATATGTTTTAAACTTGTTGGTAGAGAGAAACTAAAAACATTTTATATGGTTGTGCTTAAGTTTACTGGTTAAACAAACTACACCATGTTAGATATTTAAGAGGTGTTTTCAAATACATGATTCTTAAAATTTATAGAAGGCATTGGACCTTCTGGTAAATGTTTTCTTAAGTTGTTATCTAATGGTTGAAACAGTTTGCTAAGTATTCATGTGATATTGCTATTGTCAGCAAGCTATCTAGGACTTGCTCCCTCATTTCTCTATTCTAAGCCCAACTTGTTCTTTCATTTCTCTATTCTCTTCAAGGTAGGAAACTAATTCTATTATGAAGGAATCTGTAGGATGCACAATTTAATCTTTAGACCTTATAAAAGAGATGGCTAACATTTTTCTGCAATAGCATAGCCAAAATAAGAACTCAAATAATAATCTCATAGCTAGATTCACTTCGCCATCAGCGAAGTATACAGTAAGTAGAAAAAACCTCCCTTTCAGACCAAAGGGAAAGAAAGTTTTAAAGTGAGAATCTAATTTTCCTCATGGGCATTGTCTACCTTGGAAAAACTACTACAGAACATGCCTGTGACTATAGACTTGTAGTTCAGGCCACTGAAGATTAGAGATGGGAAACGGGCACTCCCTTGACTTGCATCCTCTGGTCTGCTTTAACACAAACCAGCTGGAAAAGAAAGCTCGGCATCAGAAGCAATGGGTGGCAGGCCTATTAATGGCTGATCTGTACAGTGATCTGCCCTCAAGGAGACCCAACAGGCCAGTCCACTGCAGTGGCTTTCAATGTGGTAAGCCTGGGCTTCAGCAGAAGTCAGCTTGTGAAGAGCCCTGGCAGCTCTGCCAAGAGTTGGATCACTGGAAATGGACCTGCCCTGGAGTCGAAGGATGCCCAGGTCAGAGCCACAGATCTTATTGGCTCTAAGCTGAAAAGCCCTTCACTCAGCCCAACTTCCAAAGTGACCAGAAAACTTAATTGTAGCTTAGACAGCACCTTTCTTAGCTCCTCTAATAATGACTCTGTCCTTTGTTCTAGACCCTGTCTAGCGCACTTGGGCCTCATTCCTTTGTAATCATAACCTCTACTCCACCACCATATTAACAACTTATTTAAAACAAAGAATTTATAATTATGGCATAATTAAACATGCTGTGTCTGGGACCTTATTTTATTACTTCTGTGTTGTGTTTTATTTTCAAGAAAACGCAAACAAAAGAACTAATGAATCTGGGGTACAGCTTTTAATTAAGCTACTTTGTAGAATGGAATCACAGAGAACTCTGAATTTAGTAGAAAGTAATTGTTTTCCTGAAACCCAGAGAATTGTTTGTATTAGATACATTTCAAATACAGGGATTAAGCATTACTTCAATACAATACTTAATACAGTAAATATGATATTTTATATAGTGAATACAAAATAAAAATACAATCAAATCATGCGATAGAATGTAACAGGTCATTTATTCAATTGCTTAAGGATATTTAGCACATGTGCTTCCTATAGATTGCCTTCAGAAATGAGAATAGTAACATATAATTTTTTAAAAGATTTTACTTTATCTATATGAAAAGTAGAGTTACAGAGAGAGAAAGAGAGAGAGAGAAAGGCGAATGGAGAGATCTTCCATCTGCTGGTTCACTCCTCAGATGGCCGCAGTAGCCAGGGTTGAGCCAGGCCAAAGCCAGAGGCAAGGAACTTCTAGATCTCCCACATGGATCCAGTGGCCCAATTGTTCCCTCTTATGCTACTTTTCCCAGGCAATCAGCAGGGAACTGGATTAGATTAGAAGTGGAGCAATTGCGACACGAACTGGGACCAAATGAGATGCCAAGTTCACAGGCAGCAGCTCCACCCACTATGCCACAACCTGGATTCTTAAATTTTTTTTTCAACACAAAATTTTACCAGTTAAATTTTTTTAATAAATATAAATTTCCAAAGTACAACTTTTGGATTCTAGTGGCTTTTCCCCCCACAACCTCCCTCTCACCCGCAACCACCCCATCTCCTGCTCCTTCTCCCATCCCATTCACATCAGGATTCATTTTCAATCATCTTTATATACAGAAGGTCAATTTAGTATAGACTAAGTAAAGATTTCATCAGTTTGCACCCACACAGAAACACAAAGCATAAAGTACTGTTTGAGTACTAGCTATACTGTTAATTCACATAGTACAACACATCAAGGACAGAACCAGTTAAAATTTGTAGCTTTTTTTAGTTAAGTGCAAAGAATTGTGATAGGTACTTTTATGAAAATTAGATTCAAAGTGAACATATATTTTTGATAAATAATGAAAAAGTCAGTTTTAACTGAAGAGCATTTCATAGATGATCCTGTTGGTAGAGAGCAGGTTAAGGGGCTGCACTTATGTAATATGCATGTTGTATATTTTGTAGAGAACTCAGAAGCAGAAAAAGGTAAAAGGATAACTTCCCAGCATTCAATAAAATAGATCAGAATGCCTATGATAAGCTATCCTCATTGGATAATCCATATATACTTATCTCAGATTAGCTAAATTATCCTTTTCTACTTGGCTACTTAACAAGCTTAATAAAATTGAATTAGAAAAAAAATATCAAAGATCATGTTTCATAAGCTTTACTTTCTGGATCTTCCTTCATCTACATTTGGTACTTATTTCTTGCAAAATACAAACTTTTGACCAATAACTCAATTTTTCAACATATACTCATGTTCTTACTGGATTCAATAAATATTCTGTAAAAAATGTTATTTTTAAGTGTCATTGTTTATCCACCTAAATGTTAATGAAAACAGGAAAGGGTATTTGGCCACATTATGTAGATAAGGATCACAACTGATTTCTCAAAATAGAGACTTTTAAATTAAAATTTTAGCTTATATTTGGTGTTCTCACATAAATAATTTTAATAGCAAAATTTATAAAACAGTAATCTATTTTTTGAATAGGAGACTCATGCAAATTAATGCAATTTGTTTCAAGCAACAGATGACTACTATTTGAAACTAAGATACAAATAAAATTCTCTATGTGAGCAAAAGATAATCAGAAAACAATCTACCAAAAACTGAGCAATAAATCCAGAGAAAGCAAACAGAATCCAACAGCTGATGAACATTTAGCACTGGGACTGATCCTGGGAAAACCATTATCATAACTTTCTTGACCTTTGTGGGGCCTGCTGACTCAATACTATATATATATATATATATATATATATATATATATATATATATATCACCCCTTAATATTTATTAAGTGTTCCTACATGCTTGTTACTGCTACAGAGAAAAATGGAACAAGGCATTTTTTTTTTTAAATCCTCTAACTGAGATCAAGAAACTCCACAACAACAAAACAAATAACCCACTTAAGAGATGGGCCAAGGACCTCAATAGACACTTTTCAAAAGAGGAAATCCAAATGGCCAACAGACACATGAAAAAATGTTCAAGATCACTAGCAACCAGGGAAATGCAAATCAAAACCACAATGAGGTTTCACCTCACCCCGGTCAGAATGGCTGACATACAGAAATCTACCTACAATAGATGCTGGTGAGGATGTGGTGAAAAAGGGACACTAACCCACTGTTGGTGGGAATGCAAACTGGTAAAGCCACTATGGAAGTCAGTTTGGAGATTCCTTAGCAACCTAAATATAATCCTACCATACAACCCAGCCATCCCACTCCTTGGAATTTACCCAGAGGAAATTAAATTGGCAAATAAAAAAGCTGTCTGCCTCAGAATCAGCCCTTAAGGCATTCAGATCTGGCTAAAAAGCCCATAAGAGTATTTTAGGCATGGAAACCCGACATTCTGTCAAAAAAAAAAAAATCTCTGTGAGATCCCAGTGGAAAGAACAGGCCATCAAAGAAGGAGGTACCTTTCTCTGAAGGGAGGAGAGAACTTCCACTTTGACTATGACATTGTCTAAATAAGATCAGAGTTGGCAAACTCAAATGGCTTCCATAGCCTTGGCAACTCATGACAAGAGCCTTGGGTGATTGCTGACACCATAAACAAGAGTGTCAATTTGTTAAATCAACAACAGGAGTCACTGTGCACTTACTCCCCATGTAGGATCTCTGTCCTTAATGTGTTGTACAATGTGAATTAATGCTAGAACTACTACTCAAACAGTACTTTATACTTTGTGTATCTGTGTGTGTGAAAACTGTTGAAATCTTTACTTAATATATACTAAATTGATCTTCTGTATATAAAGATAATTGAAAATGAATTTTGATGTGATTGGGATGGGAGAAGGAGTGGGAGATGGGAGGGTTGTGGGTGGGAGGGAAGTTATGGGAGGGAAAATGCTACTGTAATCCAAAAGCTGTACTTTGGAAATTTATTAAATAAAAGTTAAAAAATAAAAATCCTCTAATGGTAAATAAATCACTTTTGTTTAAATTGATTTTCAAAGATATTTACAATTAAAAAGTTAACATGACTAATATCCAGAAAATGAGTATGAATGACAAGCCAGTCAAGTCCATATCCTTTCCATTTAAATCAATAAGCCATTGAATCATCCTATTAGTCAGACACTAGAAATTGACATGCTTACATAAGTCTGTTTATTTTCAATACTGTACAATACTAGAAAATTTAGTTTAGAAAGTTACGCCTTTCTGAAACAAATAATCAGAAAACATACCTATTGCTAGGGAGGAGGAGAAAATTGAGGAACAAGATTGTAAAAAGTGTGTGTGTGTGTGTGTGTGTTTAGTAGTATGCCTGTTGCTTTAGTCATTTCTTTTAAGTTTCACATATTTCAAAATGACTCTGAAATTTAGGTAAAGTAAGACACATTTTCAAACTGAAAATCCTACCACAGTCGCAATGTCTACCAGTTATCTTTATTCCATGTCACTGAGTCATAACGTGGCTGCTCTGAAATCCTCAACCATTTTCATGGGAATTTTAGGATCTCTGATCTTTTCCTGATCTCCCCGTTGTGGCCATTTCTACTGTCACCTTCCTGCCAACTTCTGTCTACAATGTGTATTCCCTTATTTAGTAACTGAATGGTTATGATCAGTTGTAGTACTCTTCTGTAACAGGGTGAAGCTGCTCTTGTTTTGATGAATGTTTGCATGCCACATTCTCATGAGATAGACAACAGCACCATTGGTTCACAGTGCTTATCACTTTGAGACCCTTCTACTTTCCTTTTGAGTTTCTGATTTAATTATATGCCCTACAGACTTTTTATTTAGTAGATCATGTTCTGTGTTTGCCTGCCTGGACTTTTTTCTTCAGCATCCATTTTATCTTATTCCCACTTCAATCTTCCACCTGGATTTCTCTTTTGTGTTGGCAGCTCGGTGCTCATGAAGTGGAATGTGGACTGTGGAGAAGTGATACCATTGCAATCACTGAGTGTCACTTTTCACAGAGGGTTCTATTTTGACAAATATTTAACTACATTTCTCAGGCCTCACATTGATATGAACAAATGTCTCCTTTCCTTAGAGAGAGGATGCTAGCAGGAAATGGCTCCCTTCTTCAATCAATTATGAGTCTACCCCCAAAGTTTCCTTTCTGGTAAGTGGAAGGCTTTTGAACTTAGCAGGCATTATCAGGATGCATTCTGAATTAACAATAGAGTCTTAAATGGTCATTATTTATATAATAGCTAATGATGTTCATAGAATTTGGGATTTTCTCCCACCAGATCCTGGTTTATACATCTCAAATTCATCAGTGTGAGACTAACAAGAAAAATATATATACCTATATCCTATATACCTATATCCTTTATATCTATCTTTTTAAGTACTCTTAAAATACTTAGGTTCTTTATTATTTCACAGAAGCCTTTTTTTACTTTAGTTTTTATTGGAATACTATGTCTTCTTCTAGCATGAGTAGTGAGATAAATATTGAATTATGGTTATTTTCATTTAGTCAAAATATCTTCGTGATATATATGCATATATGAGGTGTGTTAATTATTTCACACACTAATTTTAAAATTTTAAGAGAGAAATTATCAAGGTCTAAAATAAATTATGACACATTTTTCAGCCAATCCTTAGATTTCAAAAATTATTACCATGAAAAACATCTCTTGAAATTAAAAATGTTATCTTTAAAATATACACATTCAAAGTGAAAATGACTGTAGAAACAATATTTTCCAACTATGCCTTTATGATAATTACACATCAAACTAAGTTCATAACATGACTTAGTAGAATAAAAGTTCATTATCCCATTTTCAATCCCTTGAGGCAAATTAAAACAACTGAAAAAGTATTGTTGAACCTGCAAGTAGTATCTGTGTATTCAAGAGGAAGGATTTAATGTGATTTTTGTTCTAGTGTATATTAGGGGTTTGCATGGTATGTTTAAATTCGATGGTATCCACAAATTATGACCTTTCATAAAATCAGTGGTGCAGACTGTAGGCACCTCAAATGTTTCAAGAGAATTTATGTACTTAGCATAAAGCAGTCACAGATGATAATTTGAAACCTCTAATTACAAGCTTATTTCATTATGAAATATTTGATATTTGGTACACTATATATTTAGTAAATATGTTCAAGTATAACAATAAAAATATCGATAGATGTATCCTCTCAATAGTTCATATTCATTGTCTATTCAAAACCACAATTCTTCCCATAAACACTGAATTTGTTTTATTCTCATTAGGAACTATAGAATAAAATGGCTACTGCAACGATAAACACTCAAACATAAGTTCACTGCAGAAATGGGTCACATAAGCACCTCACTGTGTTAAAAATGCATGTCTCATGGCTTTTTCTTTATTTCCAACACGTGTTTGGACTCCTGGAGCCTGACACAAGCTGCATTCAAACAAGCTGCACCTGTGTGCCTCTCAGGCCGACGTGGCCTGTGCTCATTTCCCAGCGACACAAATGCTGTGGAGTGGAGGCCACAGCACCCCAGGGTATTCATTATTCTGGGTGATCACTTGGGAGTGGCCAATTTGAAACCACCTTGGCAGTAAGAAAGAAATCAACATGATTTGTATAGAGGGCGAGGACTCTAGGGCTTCATTTTTGCCGGATGCCATTTAACACGGATGAACCTTAAGTGTCTAAAGTGGGGGTGTTTGTCATGGTGAAACAGTAGCTTATATGGCCACACAGAATGCTCAGCACAATATTGTTCAGCATAAAAAAGGCACAAGGGCATCAAGCAATGCAGAGAGTGACAAACCATTAAGCTAATCCTGTAAAGATCTGGCCTGTCAGGCAGCACATTTCCTGAATACTTAGAAAGCATGAGAGAGGCTTATTAATGGTTCATCACAGTTCTTGCACTGCTTACATTGCTAATATGCAAACACTGCCCTTTTTTAGTTGGGATTTTCAGCCCATCAGGATGTCACTTCCATGGCTACTGTATTTTTCCCCCTCCTGGGTAATTGAAGCATTACCATAGAAGACAATGATTGATGATGTCTTTAAGGTCTAAAAAAGCACAGGCTATTTTTGAAACCGTGCCATGTCTATATAAGGCAAGAAGAAGGAACAATCTGAATTCTGCAGTAGGGGAGAGCAACAACAACAGAGCCCTGAGGCTTATGGAGAGATCAGGGTTACTTTCATTTTCTCACTCCCACCCTCGCACCCTTTCCTTTCTCTCTTGGAATTTACTACTTGCTGGGAGAACCTAAGGAGTGGTCTGGTGTTTGTCAGATGCTCAGTGTAATTAAAGCACTGAGCTGAGAAGGTTTGGTTCTACACTTCATTCCTGAAAGCAGCAAAGTTGTTCTTGTCTTGGAAAGCTGCTTGGCTGGATTGAAAACCAGAAATGGTGGTGGTGGTGATGTGATCAGCATTGTTTTGCATTTAGCACAACTTTTGGTGTGGTATTTGCGGTACTTCAAAATCATGATTTTATATGCATGCACATATCTTCCCCTACTTGTTATTTTGGTTTTTCTTCTCATCATCATTTTTTTTTCAATTTTCTATCAAGAGTGCTGATTTAACACAATGAGAATCAACAATACCTTGTTAGGCATTGGGACTACAACATATCTATTTATGATATATCTGTTTGTTTCCTGGAAGAACTCGATTTTTTAAGAAACACACATGAGTAACAAATAAATTCCACTTGAAAATACTGTTTTATTCCTTTATCCTAGAGCAAAATAAAGTAATAGGTGATTTTTTTTGAGGGATAGATTAAAGGTACAAATCTGGGCTACTTTATGTCAATGTGTATATATTCATTCACAATTATTTAAAAAGATTGAAAAAGTAGAATGTATTTCTTTAAATAATTGGATTATTTATATATGGTTTATGTATTTAAATATTATATATTATTTATAATAAATATTTAATTTAATAGAAATTTAATACCCCCCAAATAAAAACGTAAATCCTTAAAATCTAACCAAGCAATAGGAAATGGGTTATTGAAACTGTTTTTGTTGTGGGTGTGTGTGTTAGTTTGATTTGTTTTGTTTGCTGGTTTGTTTTTTATTTTTCCCAATTAAAGCAGTTCTTCCTAACCAGCTGATCTTGGCTCAGTTAATTAAACATTCTAGAATTTGGTTTTTCATTTTTGAAATGACAATAGTATTACTTGAGTTTTGTGGCTTTCTGCATTAAAGCAGGAAATATAGACTGTAGAGCATAACACGGAGAAAAAAATCAGGAAATCAATATACTATATGATATATAAAAAGAAACCCAGAAATCAACATATCAAAGCATTGATTTTAAAATTAGACAGAAATTGTCTTCTGTTTATCATTTTTTGTTGAAGGATTGTCTTACAATGCTTACAAATCTGTATTTTTCATTTTCTTGAATACTAATAAGGTTGGTATATATATTTCATATATGAATTTTTCCAAGTTATTCATGCATATTAGTACGTACGCGTGGTTATTAATATTATAGTAGAAAATCAGTATGCAGAGGGGACAACTGAAGACTATTTAAGTGAACTGTCTAATGTCACACTATTTTTCAAATAGTAGAGAAGAGGAACTGAAAAGAGAGGATTAGAATACAGGTTATAATATGATGCCAGGTGGTTGGCATTAGCGCTTGGATTAGAACAACATTCTTACTGAAAAAGGAAAAAAAAATGTTTTTTGATTAAGAAAACTTTGAAGTTGGTTTTTCCAGAAATTAGCAAAAGTTTAAATTGTAATGTGTCTGCAAACATCACTCCATTTTTCCAGTGTGCTCTCCAGGAATGTTCATGTGCTGATGCTCTTCCTCATCCCTTTTCTCCCCTCATTTCACTTGCTGGCCATGTCCTCCCTACATTCATTCCTATATCTCATTTATTTTATCTTATTTATTTATTTATTTTGACAGGCAGAGTTAGACAGTGTGAGAGTGAGACAGAGAGAAAGGTCTTCCTTCTGTTGGTTCATTCCACAAATGGTTGCTACAGCCGGCGCGCTGCGCTGATCTGAAGCCAAGAGCCAGGTGCTTCCTCGTGGTCCCCCATGCGGGTCCAGGGCCCAAGCACTTGGGCCATTCTCCACTGCCCTCCTGGGCCACAGCAGAGAGCTGGACTGGAAGAGGAGCAACTGGGACAAAATTTGGCACCCCGACTGGGACTAGAACCCGGGGTGCCGGTGCCATAGCCAGAGGATTAGCCAAGTGAGCCGCGACGCAGGCCTTCTATATCTCATTTCAATAACTACTGGTATGGCACCATGTCGATACAGAACACGAAGTGAGATCAAATCTTTAAACTTCAGAATGTCAAAACTATTAGGAAAAAAGAATATTTACTGTTCATTTCTCTACATTCAAATAGATACCTAAATGATTATTATATAGTCTTCAAATTTTGTTCAGGAATTTTTATATCAATTCCTTTACCAAACTACTACTAGAGAGTTCACTTACAATTATTTTCCTGTCTAGTTGTGAAAGCAAGTTTATATAATCCTAGCCAAGCCAGGGATGATATAATATGCCCTTCCCATTAATAGTTTCTCTTAACTGTCACTATATTATACTTTCTGTGGCATTTGAAAAGTTAATTTGTCAGGCCGGCGCCGCGGCTCACTAGGCTAATCCTCCGCCTTGTGGCGCCGGCACACCGGGTTCTAGTCCCGGTCGGGGCACCGGATTCTGTCCTGGTTGCCCCTCTTCCAGGCCAGCTCTCTGCTGTGGCCAGGGAGTGCAGTGGAGGATGGCCCAAGTGCTTGGGCCCTGCACCCCATGGGAGACCAGGAGAAGCACCTGGCTCCTGGCTTCGGATCAGCGCAGTGTGCTGGCCGCAGCGCGCCTACCGCGGCGGCCATTGGAGGGCGAACCAACGGCAAAAGGAAGACCTTTCTCTCTGTCTCTCTCTCACTGTCCACTCTGCCTGTCAAAAATTAAAAAAAAAAAAAAAAAAAAAAAAAAAAAAAAAAAAGTTAATTTGTCCCAATTGCAATGAGTTTTTAGACTCTGAACTTAGAATATGTTTGGGGGCTGGCGCTGTGGCTCAGCGGGTTAACGCCCTAGCCTGAAGCTCTGGCATCCCATATGGGTGCCTGTTCTAGTCCCAGTTGCTCCTCTTCTGATCCAGCTCTCTTCTATGGCCTGGCAAAACAGTAGAAGATGGCCCAAGTCCTTGGGCCCCTGCACCCATGTGGGAGAATGGAAGAAGCTCTTGGCTCCTGGCTTCGGATCGGTGCAGCTCTGGCCGTTGTGGCCAATTGGGGAGTGAACCATCGGACGAAAGACCTCTCTCTCTGCCTCTCTTCTCTGTATAACTCTGACTTTCAAATAAAGAAATAAATCTTTAAAAATATGTCTGTGTGATTTATCCTTTAGTTTTATGCATTGAACTATTGAACAATCCATGGTATACCTTCAGGGTGTCTCTCAAGGATGCTTTTTTTGTACACCCCAATCTCAACACAAATAGACATCAAATATGTCATTCAAACTTAAGGGGGAAAATGTCCGTGATATAGGAGAGAAACTACCAGTGTCTCAGCCAGGACGAAGGAACTATGTATTAAAAATGCTCAGGGCTGGCGCCATGGCTCACTTGATTAATCCTCCACCTGCGGTGCTGACATCCCATGTGGGCGCCGGGTTCTAGTCCTGGTTACTCCTCTTCCAGTCCAGCTCTCTGCTGTGGTCCGGGAGGGCAGTGGAGGATGGCCCAAGTGCTTGGGCTCTTGCACCCACATGGGAGACCAGGGGGAGCATCTGGCTCCCGGCTTTGCATCGGCACAGCACCAGTCGTTGTGGCCATTTGGGGAGTGAACCAACGGAAGGCAAACCTTTCTCTCTTTCTCTCTCTCTCTCACTGTCTATAACTCTACCTGTCAAATAAACTTAAAAAAAATGCTCAAGTGTTGTGCTATTTTAGTCATTTTGAAATATGCATTAGACAGAGAATCCTTCATTAAATATCAAGTCTGATGTGTCTTAAGCACTGTTATTATATTTTTACACTCATAAGAATTGAATGACACCATTATAATCCATTGGCAACTAGAAATTGAGATCAATAGTTGCAAAGAAGCTTTAACCAATTTAAAGAGACTAACGAAATACCAGCTGACAACAAATTCGTCTGGACAAATCCAAAATAACCATTGTTACATATATAACTGTGTATCCTCAGAAACTTATATGTTGAGTTCTAAATCCCAGTACCTCATAATATGACCATATTTGAAGATACGATCTTTAAGGAGGTAATTTTGATAAAATGAAGCCATTAAGGTAACCCTTAATATTATCTGCCTGCAGTCCTTACAAGAAGAGGAGATCAGGGGAGGGCATTTGTCATAGTGATTAAGATATTGTGTGGAAGGTCTGCATCCCATAATGGAGTACATTGGGTTTGAATCCTGACTCTTCTCTCAATTCCAACTTTCTGCTTTTATGCACCATGGGGGGCAGTGTTAATGACTCAAGTAGTTAGGTCCCTGCCATCTATATGGAAAAGGCAAATTGAGTTCAAGACTCCTGGTGTCAGATTCAATTCTGGCTGTAGTGGACATTTGAGGATTGAATCAATAAATACAATATTTCTCTCTCTCTCTCTCTCTCTCTCTCTCTCTCTCTCTCTCTCTCTCTCTCTCTTTCTCTCTCTCACACCGACCTCCCATTTTCCCTCCCTATATCTTCCCTCCCTCCTTCCCTTTCTTTCTATCTCTATTTTCCTTTCAAATAAATTTAACAGATAATATTTAAAAAATAAATTATTCGGAAACACGGAAACCATGGGCTGGTACACAGAGATGGAGACGCCAGAATTCACACACACTGAGGTAAGAGGACAGGAAGAGACGACAAGGAAGAAGACAGCTGTCTAGAAGTCAGGGAGATAGAACCTCAGAAGCAAGTATTCCTTAGGATGTTGATCTTGGACTTCTAGCTCCCAGGACTGTGAGAAATACATTTATTTTGCTTAAACCATCTAGTCTGTAGTACTCTGTCATGGCACAATTGGTAAAGTAATATAATCATAAATATGGAAATCTTTGTCAACAACTACACGAATTGTCGCAATTACTACATTCCTCAAACTGCAATACAGCCAAAAGTGCAGACTATGCAGTAACTGGTAAGTTTCATGTTGTACTGACAGACCTTGCTGTCTCTTCTTCATTTTGCATTATTGCTGACCCTTATGTTTCAAGTCCCCTCACCTCAAGATGAAATTTACTTCTGGTTTCCAGCTTTCTCATGGTCTTCCTCACTTACTGATTCATTTCTTCACACATTACCCACTGGTATTTCTAGCATATTGTGTTCATCTTTTTCATTTCTTTCTAGATTCTCTCCAAGGGAAGTCCCACATGTGCCAAACTGTCACTTAAATGCTAACAATATCCAAATTTTTTCTCTACCTCCGCTTTTTAAAAATAAATTAAAATGTTTTTCTGTAAGTTTTATTGTTATGAAATATTGAAGCATGATATTTATGTGATGGTAAAAATTATTTTTATATTAATAATAAAGCAAAAACGAATGAAACCATGTTCCTTCCTAAGACATCTAATAGTATTCATTTGGAATTGTGCCTTAACTCAACCTCTTCCTCCTACTTCCGTACTCATAGCTAATTAATACCATAGATTTTGTTTTATTGTTGCTGTGACATTTAGGTCATATTTTAAAAACGTATTTAGGTGTGGTTGGCATTGTAATGTGGTTGGTTAAGCCACCACCTGTAATGCTGGCATCCCATGTGGGTGCTGGTTCAAATCTTTGCTGCTCTATTTCCAATCCAGATCCCGGATAATAGACTGGGAAAAGCAGAACATGGCCCAGGTCCTGGGGCCCCTACATCCATGTTGGAGACCCGGAAGAGGCTTCTGGCTTTGCGCTGGCCCATCCCTGGCCATTTCTGCCATTTGGGGAGTAAATCAGTGAATGGAATCTCTCTCTCTCTCTCTTTCTCTCCCTCTCTTTCTCTGTCTCTCTCTCTGTAACTCTGCCTTTGAAATAAATAAAATAAAATGATACTTTAAAAAAACTTATTTAGATGTACATAACTAAATAAATATCAATTAGTTTTTAATGGTATAATAGGCACAGTCTTGTGCATCTTATTTTTTTCACACCACACAGAGCATTTTCTAAGAAGCATTGGAACTACATGTAGTTTTAGTTTTTTTCACTGTATTATAATATTTTATGTAATTCAACAAACATGTGGCACTCTATATTTATAGAAACACAGAATATGTTCCTAAATATGTAAATACAAAATACGTGAAACTCGTGTAACTTAAATAAACTTTTTAAAAAATGTTATCATCAAGCTTGTTGCTTTTGAAAATTTTGGAAGATTTAAAAATTTTATTAGTAAACAATTATTTATTTACTTATTTACTTAAAAGACAGAGTGGCAGTAAGGGGAGAGACAAAAAGAGGGAAGGGCACATCTTCCATCAGCTGCATCATTCTCAAAATGGCCACAATAACCAGAGTTTTTCCAGACCAAAGCCAGGACCCAGGAACTTTATCAGAATTTCCTGCATGGATGACAGGAACGTAAGTAATTTGTTCATCATTTATACTATCTTTTTAAGTACATTAACAGGAAGCTGGACTGGACACAGAGCAGCCCAAACAGGACACAGGATCCCAACAAGGACTCCAATTAGAAATGCAGGAGTTGTGGCGCCGGCACACCGGGTTCTAGTCCTGGTCGGGGCACCGATCCTGTCCCGGTTGCCCCTCTTCCAGGCCAGCTCTCTGCGTGGCCAGGGAGTGCAGTGGAGGATGGCCCAAGTGCTTGGGCCCTGCACCCCATGGGAGACCAGGAGAAGCACCTGGCTCCTGCCATCGGATCAGCGCGATGCGCAGGTCGCAGCGCCAGCCGTGGCGGCCATTGGAGGGTGAACCAACGGCAAAAGGAAGACCTTTCTCTCTGTCTCTCTCTCACTATCCACTCTGCCTGTCAAAAAAAAAAAAAAAAAAAAAAGAAATGCAGGAGTTGGGGTGAACCAGAGGGTGGAAGAACCTTCTCTCTCTCTCTCTTTCTGTCTCTGTCTCTATGTAACTCAACCTTTCAAATAAATAAATCTTAAAAGAAAGAAATGCTGGAGTACCAAGTAGTATCTTAACCTGCTAAAGCATAACGCCCTCCTCTTTAAAAAAATATTTATTTATTAATTGAAAAGCAGAGGGAAAAAGAGGGGGAAAGAGACAATTTATGTCCACTAGTACCCTCCCCAAATGCCAGCAACAACTAGAGCTGGGCTAGGCCTAAACCAGAAGCCCAGAACTCAATTGATGCTTCTCACATCAGTAGTAAGCATCCAACTGTTTGATTCATCACCTGATGCTTTGCAGGTTGTGCATTAGCTGGAAGCTGGATTGGGAGCAGAGCTGGGATTAGAACTCCCAGACTCCAACAGGGAATGTGAATGTATCAAGCAACAATTTAACTGCTCTACCAGGGTCTGCTGCTTTGGAATCGAAAACCTACACATCATCTAAAAATACAGTGTTAACTTTTTTTCCTCTTTAACTTCAACTTTCCAATGCCATGATGTGGGTTTAAGCCATTGGCAGTTGGTATCTTCTCACTGGTTGCAAGGCTGTCACTTTCCCCTTAACAGTCTAGGCCACTCGTATTTCAACTTTAAATGATTTTCCTTTACCTACATGACACATTTCAAACTTCCTAGTGTAATTCTCAAGATTCTTAATGATTAAATATCAATCATTTAGAAGTTATTATGAGAAATACTACTCCCACTTCTATTCTGTTTTCAGAAACTTGCTAAATCTTTGAGAGAAAAGGCAGCATGCAGTTGTTGCTAGACTGGAGCAATACCATGTTAATAGTAACAGCCACACTAGGAGTGATTTCTCTTTTTTGAAGACATTTCTGAATGACCAAGAGTTCATTTTACCATTGTATAAGTCTGCCTGCTTTGGGGAACTGGAGTAAGTAGTATGAAGTGGGAATCCCTGGGATGTCATCACATTTCTTTGTTCTTTTGTGCTACAGTTAGTGTTTTAGTAAGGGATCCATGGCAGAGTTTCATTATAGTGAATAAGATGTAAGGAAGCCGTTGTTGGTGTTGTTGTAAGTTGCTTCACTGTATGGTAGAGAAACTCTCATCAAGAGAAAAAGTTGATTTCATTGAAGGCAAGTTCCTGACTACTTCTTGATGAAAAGTTCCACTCCAGTGAGCCTGCCGAGTGGATCAGGATGTTCTCTCCTGGAGTATGGTGTTGATGTGGAAGATCAGGGTTTTATACTGTATAAATGAGTAGAGGCTTATAATGCTGAGCCAAATACACTATTTTATCAGTCCTACATGGGCACGTTGTTAATATAAACTCTTTTAAAAGTACAGTGTGGAATTCTGCCAAAAATCAAAGGACAGTGTTATGATTGTCTTCCTGGTTTATTGATAGATCCACACAATACTTAACACAGTTCCAGGCACTACCAGTTTACTGGATCTGCTGTGATTTAAAAGTCAAGATGTAGAGCTACTTGCCTGAGTGCCTAGAGAAGGTGGAGAACTATTATATTTCTGGATTGCTCAGAAACTTGGAAGAACACGGAACAATTCATCCAGGGTTGGGTTCTTAGAAGTAAGTTACCAGGTACAGTATCCTGCCCTTGTAATAAAGATTATCCTAGTATGACTCAATTAGTGGACCCTAGAGAAGTCAAACACAAAATAATACTCCATAATATCTTCCATAATATCTTCTATAATATCTCAGTTGAAACAACCTCTAGAATCATTGTGTGATTCTGTGTAAATAAAGGTAAAAAACTTCAAAATATATGGTGATTGAAATGAAGCTGATAGTTGGCTTTGGGAAGGTTGGGAAATAGTTAAGGGGAGGGTATATATGTGAGTTTTGGGAATCTTGTAATTTTCTGTTTGGTTGCATGGATATGTTTCCTTTTTGAAAAATGAATAGAGTCTTGTTTTTGATTTGTACTTTTCTTTAAGTATGTTAGATTTGATTTGTAAATAAGTGCTGAAAAATACTTCATAGCTCTCAGGAAAGTACAGGAAACACAAACTCCTGGCTAGAAATGCATAACCAACACTCCAAGGCTCTCTCTCAGTCGACTTAAAGAGAGCTTACATGTTGCTGCTTGGAAAAAATCCTAAAATCATCCTTCAAAAATACCTTTGTAAATAAGTGCCATCGCAGCTTCCCATTAGTAGACTGAGCAATGTACAGAACATCATTTAAAAATGTAAGTCATATATGGGGTATCCGATTGGCAAAACCTAGGTCATATGCCTTTATTCAAACTGAAAAAGAGGCTATGATATATACTCTTAAAAATTCTTTTTTATCAATATGACAGTCTTTCAGGATGTGTAAAGGGAGTGCAGAAGAGTTGGGGCAGTATGACTGACAGGTAATACTGCAGTCTCTTTTGTGCCATTCACATCAATATACTCTTCAATCTCCAGACTGGCATTGTATCTCAATGCCCCTAGTTTTGACAACCCTAGTCTGTCTAATTGTATTTTGCTTCCATAATATCTCAGTTGAAACAACCTCTAGAAAATATTCAGGCCAGCTTCTATGACACCATCCCAGTGAATTCCACAATGTCTCTGCAAGATAAAATGAGATTTTCACTCTTTTGTACAACTCATACTTCTTATAACACATTGAGTAATCTTTCATTCTGTACATGTTTATTTCTTCTGCTACATGAGGAAGTTAATAATTTTCTAACAATAAATTATTTTTCATGAAAATCCATTATCTTCATATGTGATCATAACTAGCTTTCAACATTCATTTAGAAATCATCTATTAACTGCATTCTGTTTGCCAGACTTTGAGGTAAGTATGAGAACAAACTCATGAAAGACTAGAAATTCCAGCACATGATAAAAAAACAGAAATACCTCAAAAGTATGTAGAGAGGAAAAGAATGATTTCATTCAAAGGCCAGTTGAGTTTTTGATAGCATAAAGAAAACGAGAAGCCAGTGAAATAGTATTATTAGCATGCTGAAAAACTTATTCTCCATGTAGAATTCTGTATCCATTCAGATAGCAAAAGGAAGAGGGATGAATACATATTTTTAAATGAAAACAAAAGCATTGTCAGAGGGAATACCATCTTGTTAATTCACTTTGTAGTTCAAACTTTATTTTTTAAAAAAGATTGATTTATTTATTTGAAAATCAGAGAGAGATAGAGAGACAAGAAAAGAGAGATCTTCCATAGTCTGGTTGGCTGCAATAGCCATGGCTGTGCCAAGTAAGGGCCAAAATCCAGGGGGTTTACCTGGGCATTCCATTTTGGTGGCAGGGACCAACAAACTTGAGCCATCTCCTGATGTTTTTTCCAGATGCACTAGCAGGGAGAAGGATCAGAGTAGAGCAGCGAGGATCCGAACGATGAGACACTATATTTGTGGATGGCAGCCTTACCTGCTATGCCACAACACTGACCCTTTCAAGACTCATTTTAACAACCCTTACAAGTAATGCTTGAAATGAGAATAAATCAGGGGGCGGAGCCAAGATGGCGGATAGTGAGGACGTGCGCCATAGTTTGGGAAAATAAAGTTTCATAAAAGTGGAATTACTGTAGCCTCAGGAAAAGATTCAAGAAAAAAAACTGCAGAGGAAACACTTCCAGATCTAGTGGATGTGACACAGAGAACCTACAGGGAGCCCACCTCGTGGAAACCCAACCGCGGGAGCCAAGCCGCAGAATCTCACCAGCGTGGGGACGAGCGGGAGGTAAGACAAAGGCGTCAGAAACCCGAGACATGGGGGGGTGGGGAAGCAGAGGCCTCTGAGCAAAACAAAGAGCAGGCACCATTTTACATATGTAAAGCACCACCAAGGAGTTCACAAACTCAGTAACTTGGAACTTTGGTGAAACTTGAGAACACATTGAGGGCTGCATAAACTCTTTGTGTGGTCCCAGGGGTAGATCAAACGAATACTCACAGAGGCTGGATTTCAACTACACTCAATTCCACTCACCTGTACTGAATAACTTCCCAACTGAGTCAAAAAAAAAAAAAAAAAAAAGAGAGAGAGAGAGAGAGAGCAATCCTGCAAGGAGCAAGGGAGAGAACAATCTGGGTGAGTCGCTTTTTGCACAGCCTTAAACACGAAGAATCAAGCAGAGCTCTCTGGCCACACCCATCACAGCCTCTAAGGATCCATCAGGGCAGACAGCCCACTTAGACGCATAGTATAATGAGAAAAAAAACACAACAGCCAAAAAAAAAAAAAAACCCATAAATTATCTCCAACATGCCAAACAACAAACATAGAAACCGAGGTAACAAGAGCAAGGAAGACACTATGATGCCCCCAAATGAACAAGACACCCCAATCCAAGATTATGAAGATGAAGAGATAGAGGAAATGCAAGAAGTGGATCTCAAAAAATTGGTAAGAACATTAAGAAGTTCTCAAAAACAAATTCTTGAACTACAGAAATCCTTAATGGACAAGATAGAAAATCTCTCTCGTGAAAATGAAATATTAAGGAGGAATCAAAATGAAATGAAACAACTAGTAGAACATGAAACTGTGGTAGTGACAAAAAACCACAATGAAATGAAGAACTCAATAGATCAAATGACAAACACATTAGAGAGCCTTAAAAACAGAATGGGTGAAGCAGAAGAAAGAATATTGGAATTAGAAGACAGAGAACAGGAAAGGAAACAGTCAAATCAAAGAAAAGAAGAAGAAATCAGAAATCTAAAAAATACTGTCAGGAATCTACAGGATACTATTAAAAAACCCAACATTTGGGTTCTAGGAGTTCCTGAAGGCATGGAGAGGGAGAAAGGATTAGAAGGCCTTTTTAGTGAGATACTAGCAGAAAATTTCCCAGGCTTGGAGAAGGACAGAGACATCCTAGTTCAGGAAGCTCATAGAACCCCTAATAAACATGACCAAAAGAGATCCTCACTACGACATGTTGTAATCAAACTCACCACAGTGAAACATAAAGAAAAGATCCTAAAATGTGCAAGAGAGAAACGCCAGATTACTCTCAGAGGATCTCCAATTAGACTCACAGCTGACTTCTCATCAGAAACCCTACAAGCTAGGAGAGAATGGCGAGATATAGCCCAGGTACTAAAAGAGAAAAACTGCCTGCCATAGCCCTGGCAACTCATGACTAGAGCCTAGGGAGATTACTGACACCATGAACAACAGTGTCAAATTGTTAAGTCAGCAACAGAAGTCACTGTGCACTTACATCCCATGTGGGATCTGTCCTTAATGTGTTGTCTAATGTGCAGTGATGCTATAACTAGTACTGAAACAGTATTTTTACACTTTGTGTTTCTGCGTGGGTACAAACTGATGAGATCTTTACTAATTATATACTGAATCGATCTTCTGTATATGAAGATAATTGGAAATGGAAAAAAAAAAAAACCCAACCTGGTGTTAAATTGGAAATGGCATAGAAAATTAATTAATTTAAAAAAAATATTATGTAGGATCTCTGTCTTTAATGTGCTCTACACTCCTATTTAATGCTATAACTAGTACTCCAACAGTATTTTTTTTTACTTTGTGTTGCTATATGAGGGCAAACTGTTGAAATCTTTACCTAATATATACTAAACTGATCTTCTGTATATAAAGAGAATTGAAAATGAATCATGATGTGATTGGAAGGGGAGAGGGAGCAGGAAAGGGGAGGGTTGTGGGTGGGAGGGAAGTTTTGGGAGGGGGAAGCCATTGTAACCCATTGTACTTTGGAAATTTATATTCATTAAATAAAAGTTTAATTAAAAAAAGAAATGAGAATAAATCAAAGTAAATTTTGAAAAAAAAAATATATATATATAAAGCATGTCACGTTGTCTTAAAAGAGAATATGACCTCAATATTTTTTAATTTGTATGGAATATAAAATGAGTACAGTTTATCTTCATGTAAATTCCTTGGAAATATACAGAATAAGGCCAAGATATGAATTAATATTAGATTTCTGTAAACTTAAGATGTGTGATCTAATTCTGGGATAATTAATACACAGAGAAAAATAGAATATATACCTTTCCAACAATTAGAGGATAAAATTAGAAAAAATAAACTACACGGAAAATAAAAAATTTCAGAATGCTGTTTTCAATTCAACCTTTTCTATTTATGATGGACTTGTTTATTTTTATTTATATTGTTAGAAATCCAATGAAGATTTCAATATATTTATTTTAACACACTATCACAGTTTTTTTTACTACAAATAACAAAAATATTTTTTACATTTACTATGTTTTATTATCTTTGGCCATACTTTCATTGATATCTGTATCACCTTCCATATGTTACAAAAGGAAAACAAAACTACTTCAGTCACCTCAGAATCATTTGATATTTACCTTATCATCACATTATTCTTATACTTTATCACGGTATGTGGAACAAAGCAGAATTGTTATTTAGAACTTCATTAGCCAGAGAATTTCATATTAAAATTGAAATGTTCTACTTTTTCTTTCATTCATTTCATCATCGTACAATTATCATTTTATTATTTCCTATGTTTCATGATATTTGTGTCAATATCATATTAACAGTGACAAAAATTTTAAATGTGTTCCTTTGTGGATATTGCTTTCTATCAGAATAATACAGACAATACACAATATAGATTAATAAGCATGTAATCGAGTATATTAGGTGATGTCATGGAAAAAATAAAGCAATAAAAAAGGATGTGGGTGTCAGGATAGAGTAATTTAGATAAGAGGCAAAGCAAGTCCTCACTGGGAATGAGACAAATGTGTCTGACCTGAGGAGCAAACAAAGTACACTGTGATGTTCCCAAGGAAAGAATATCCCCGGCACAGGGAGAAGTGTTTCAGTGGTGTTTGCCTGGAAGGATCCAGGAAAACTAGAAGCAAACTATTCGTGGAAGTTAGAAACACATGTGAAAAAACATGACTCCATTCTTTATGTAGAAAGATTTTTAAGACATTTGAATATTATTTTTAAAACTACATTTAAACTTAAATTTATGTTCTATTATACCAGTGATAGTATAATAAAATATTAAAAGGTAATGAGAGACCCAGAAAGAGGAGAAAGAGATAATACCACATTATCTCCTTTTCATGTGGGAGATAAAATTTAAAAACAAAACAGAAAGAAAGAATAAAGAAGAATGAAAGGAAGGAAGGAAGGAAGGAAGGAAGGAAGGAAGGAAGGAAGGAAGGAAGACCAGTGTGTATCCGTATTGCTGCAAATATAGTTTTGTTAAACATTGTTTTATACATTTGTGAAACCAATGGAAAAGGACGTTACACTACTGCAGTTTTAATGATCTGCGATTACTGTAAAATTTACTGTATATGGGTGAAATGGTCACTTTTCAATTCAATTATCATTTATAGCCATTGTCTGTGTTCACACTGAGCTAGAGTCTTTTTGGTTTTTACTTGTTAAACTTCTTATTAGCTGAAGTACTGAGCTTTTTAACTGTAATGTGACTTTAAAATATGTTATATTGAAACCTAAAAAAAAAAAAATAGAGAAGGAAGGAGGGTGGGAAGGAGAGGTGGAAGGAGGGAGGGAGGAAGAGAATATCACGTTCTTAGAACTGTATCCGCAAATCACATTAAATCTGTTAAAAACTAAATAAAAATTATGGTAAGATGTATTTTAAAAAAAGATAAAGTCTGATGGTCCTATTAGAGTCAGCACAGTTCTGAGAAAGTTGTTTGAGGATGGCTTGTAACATTTCCCCACAGCAGTTTCTCTACTGATGTGCAAATACAGAGATCTGGTTTAAAATACGCTGTTATGTGCTGCTTTATTCAAAATGTCATACATCGTCTTATGTAAAAATTAATAGATAGATGGGGCCAGCGCTGTGGCATAATGGGTAAAGCTGCCGCCCGCAGTGCCGGCATCCCATATGGGCGCTGGTTCATGTCTGGACTGCCACACTCCCAATCCAGCTCTCTGCTATTGCCTGGGAAAGCAGTAGAAGTTCACCCAAGTCCTTGGGTCCCAGCACCCACGTGGGAGACCCAGAAAAAGCTCCTGGCTCCTGGCTTCACATAGGCGCAGCTCCAGCCATTGCGACCAATTGGGGACTGAACTAGAGGATGGAAGACCCCTCTCCTCTCTCTGTGTAACTCTGACTTTCAAATAAGTAAATAAATCTAAAAAAAAAAAAAATAGATACATGACTATCCAGGCATTTGAGTGCATCAGTATTCTACTACAATAATTTTATTTTCAAAGAACCCATTGTAGTTCTCAAAATGATCTTATATACTTGATCTTTACAATAATCTTGCAAGTGAAATGGTAAAAGTTTTTCATAGATCTCAAATGGAGATTTCAAAAGGTTTAGGCTTCCCAGTTTGCACTTAAAGAATAAACCTGAAAACTCAAACATTTTGTGTAGCACCCTTTCTTCCAGTGCTTGCTAGTGACACTTTATACATTCAACAACAACCAAAAACTCCTCAGAGGTAAGGTGTATAAGCACATATAAACATATTCCTGTTTCTGGTAAAAATTTATTTCTATGTAAGAAATTTTATTAGATATTATTAGATACTATTTTCATACCCACCATTATTATTGTTAGATAGTATTCTACTTACAGGAAGTGGAAAGGATACAATTTTATTTGTATTGAAATGGAATGGATTAATGGATTAAGTATATTACATAATATGTCCTTAGTGTGACATAAAATATGCCTTTTGTATAATATAAATATTTGTGACTTAAACTTATATTTTTATGAGACAAACATTTTAAAATGTTTTAAAATTGTACAAATTTTAAAATGTATGACATAGCATTTAAAAATTCATTTAGAATTAAATTCAGATACTTATATTATGTTCAAGTGCTATATTTATTCATTTGAAGCTTCTTTAAAAATTGAATGTGCTTTTCCCCCATTAATAAAAGGAGAGCAATTCTGTGAATGTTTTGCCTCACTGATGTGCAATTTTATATATTAAGGCTTTAGTGATTTTCCTACAGCCTTGTAGTAAGTTCTGTGTGTTAATACATTTTTTGCTGATACAGCACAATACTCGAGACTGGATAATTGATAAGGAACAAAAATTTATTGGTTCACAAGTCTCCAGTCTCAGAAGTCCAAGACTGAGGGGGCTGATGTCTGGTGAGAGTGTTCTTCATGTGTTTTCCCTTGGTTGAAGATGGAAAAGAGAGGATAAAATAGGGCTGGATTCATACTTTTTAAAAGGCCCAACTCCACGCATGGGTGTGAGCCCTTAGGGCATAATCACCTGTTGAGAGTGTCGCCTCTTAACAGTGTTACAATGCCAATGAGATTTTTCAACATGAATTTTGGAGAGGGCATATGTCCAATTTTCCCACCAATTAATCTTACATTTAAAGACTAAGAAACTATATTAAAGGAATAAATAGAATACCTTCTGCATTCATATTTTAACATGGTAAATCCCAGATCAACCTAAACTTGTCCAATGGTTGTTGAGTGATAAAAACTACTGTATCAGTGTCCCGTGACTATTATAACAAATCTTTCACACTTCGTAACAAATAACAGCAACAAAAAATCTTTTCACTGTTTTGAGAACCAGAACCTTAAAAATCACTTTCATTGAGCTGAAATTCAGGTGTTGGAGGGTTGGCATTTTCGTTTTAGGGATGAAATCTTTCCCTTGCATCTTCCAGCTTCCGGCGGCCGCTGGCATTCTTTGACCTGTTACTCCTTAGCTCCAATCTCTCACTCACTCTACCTTGGTCTCTAGCTTCTCATTTTGTGTGACAAGTCTGCCTCTGTCTCTATTGTATAAGTGTACTGTGATTATATTTAGAATTGACCCAGAGAATCCGGAAAACTAACCCATGTGAAAATATGTAAACATATCACATCCATAAAGACTCTGTCCTTATAAGGTAATATTTACAATTTTCAGATATTCAGAGCTAATATGTTTTGGTGGTTTATTGTTCAGCCTACCACAATTAGGTCAACAACATCATCATCACCAACAACAATAAACCCACCCCCCAAATTTCACAAGAATGAAAATAAATGAGTAAAGTGTCAGCTGATTCTTTTTGGTATATTAAAATATTAAAATATGACAAAGCTGGAACTCTCAGACATTAGTTATAGAGTTTTACATTGGCATAAACCTTTTGAAAGTATTTTTGACAATATGCATCAAAATAAAACTGTTTTAACCCTTGACATGCTGATTAAATTCTGAGAATATTTCCTGAAGAAATATTCTTATGTACAGAAAAATCTGAAAGAATAAATACATAACTCTAATACAAAACTTTGCAAACAATCAAACACCTTGCAAATAGAGTATCACTTAATTATGCTAGAGTACATTCATTCAAGTGAATAAAATACATCTGTTGAAATTACAGTTTTAAAATAAGGAAATAACAAGAAACACAGGAAAGGAAACAGGGATTATAGTAACATGGTATAATGCCTGATTGGAAAAATCTGGTTTTATATTTGATGCTTTGATTTTGTCTTTTTTCCTAATCTCTTATATTTATCTCACTTTTTCAAGACTTTCAATTACACTGTTGCTGAATCCATTATTATTCATGCATGCAACTTTAGAGAAGTCATTACATTGATGATTTTCTTGATTCCCTGCTGGAACCTTTATATGAAACCAGTAGAACTGATATTTAGCCTATAATTTGTGATTAAAGGCACTAAGTATATAGGAATTCCAGCAGCCTTGTTTAGGCAGGTGCGGTTTTCTCAACCAAAGGCAGATGCAGACTTGCATTGGGAGTGTGAGTCCCTTTTACTAACTACATAATATTGATGGACTTCATACATTATGACTAAAAATTCCAAATGTATTTTACACATTGGAAAACATAGAGTTTTACTGACTTTTTTTTTTATCTTGTCCGTAAGTTTGATTATTGCACTGTTAATTTAAGAGTTGTTTCCTGAGGGTAAGCATTTGGCATAGAGCTTAAGACATTGTGTGGGGTACCCACGTAATACCACATTGTAGTGTAGCAGGACATTAAATGTCAAGAGACAGGAAATATAAAAAGAAGTCAAATGTAACACTAAATTTAAAAACGTGGGAGAATTGGAGCACAAATATAGAATCCCTTACCAGGATTTCTTACCCCCTTGTCTTTTTCTTGTCTCCTCTGTATTTTTAATCAATATTAAAGTTGTTATCATTTTAAGATAGCTCGTTTGTCTAAAAGAAGCTTTTTGTAAGCCTCATGGTTACCACAAATAAAAATCCTAAAATATACTTAACAAAAACCTTAAGTAAGGAATTGTAGTGCACTACTACTGAAATTGCTTAACCACAAATGAAGAGTGTAAGAGGAGAAAAAGAACTATAATAAAACTTCAAAACACATATCAAACTAATAGTAGTGAGATCTTACCTATCAGTAATTACCTTAAATGTCAATGAACTAAAATCTCCAATCAAAAAATATAGAATGACTGAATAGATTGCAAAATATGACCCAACTATATCATGCTTACAATAAATTCACCCCCAAGTGTACAGGTAGACTGGAAGAGAAAGAATGGAAAAGGAGGCCTGTGTTGTGGCATAGTGGGCAACAGTTCAAATCCCTGTTTCTCCATTTTGGATCTAATTCCCTGCTGGTGCACTTGAGAAAGCAGCCAAGGCGTTTGGGCCCTTGTACCCTCGAGGGAGACCTGGATGAAGTTCCTGGCTCCTGGCTCCTGGCTTGGGCCTGGCCTAGCCCTGGCTATTGTGGCCATTTGGGAAGTGAACCAGTGGATGGAAGATCTCTCTCTCTCTCTTTCTCTCTCTGTCTGTCTGTCTTTGTGTGTGTATGTAACTCTGCCATTCAACCAAATAAATACATCTTTAAAAAAATAAAGTAAAAGGATAATCTACATAAATGGAAACCCCTTCCAAAGCAGGAATAATCATACTTTTAACATATAAAATATGTTTTATATGAAAAGAGACTGAGAATGTCATTATGTAATAATAAAGGGTTCAATGCGACAAGATTAAATTACATTTGTAAATATATATATATATATACATATATATATATAACCAATATTGGGTGCAGATACATTAGATGCATGTACATCTAACTGTATAAAGGAAATATTAATAGAACTACAGGGAGATAGTCTTCAATATGGTAATTGTAGGGGATTTTCATACTCCATTTCCAGAAATGGGCAGATCATCTAGATGGAAAATCAACAGAGAAACAGCAGAGTTAAGGTGCACCTTAGATTAGTTGGACCTAACTGATATCTACAGAACTTTCCATCCAATGGCTGAAGAAGACAGATTCTTCTCAATAGTATCTAGGATACATATATGGAAGACCACAAAGTAAGTATCAACAATTGTTAAAAAATAGAAATCATACTATCTACTTTTGCTACAATACAATCAAACTAGAAATTAGTAACATGAAAAACTTTGAAAAGTACAAAAATATATGGAAATCAAACAACCTACTCCTTAACAACCAATAAATCCAGGGAAAAGTCCAGGAGAAAATTAAACATTTCTTGAAATGAATGAAAATGGAAGCACAACTTTCCAAAACCTGTGGTGTACAGTAAAAGCAGTACTAAGAGGGAAGTTTATAGCAGTCAGTGTCTGCATAAAACGCACACACATACAACCAGCAAGATCTCCAACTACTTATCACTGCACATGTAGGAACTACAAAAACAAGAGCAAATCAAATCAAAAATAAAAGAAAAGAAATTTTAAACCTCAGAGAGCAAATTAATGTTGTATTGACTAAAGTAAATTACAAAAAAAAATCAATGAAACAAAGAGCTTCTTTGAAAAAATTAGCAAAATTCATAAACCTGTAAGAAGATTAACCAAAAAAAAGTAGATTCAAAGAAGTAGAATCAGAGATTAAACACGCAGACATTATGACTCACACCATAGAAATAAAAGGATTGGTCAAGATTGCTTGGATACTTACATTTCAACAAATTCAATAAACTAGAAACATGGACATATGCACTTTACAAGATTGATTCATGGGAAAATATCACACCTAAACAGAGCAATAATGTGTAGCAAAATTGAATCAGTAATACTACTATCCTATCAACAAAAGCCCAGGAACACATGGCTTTACTGCTGAATTCTACCAAACATGATTTTTTAAAAGATTTTATTATTTTTTTATCTGAGAGGTAGAATTACAGACAGAGAGAGGGAGAGGCAGAGAGAGAGAGAAAGATGTCGTTCATCCACTGGTTCACGTCCTAAATGGCTACAACGGCTGGAGCTAAGCTGATTCAAAGGCAGGAGCCAGGAGTTTCCTCCACATCTCCCACATGGGTGCAGGGGCTGAAGTGCTTGGGCCATCTTCTACTGCTTTCCCAGGCTATAGCAGAGAGCTGGATCAGAAGAGGAGCAGCCAGGACACGAACAGGCACCCATATGAGATGCTGGCGTCACAGGCAGAAGCTGAGCCTACTGTGTCCCAGCGCCAGCCCAGCCCAAACATTTTGTTTAAAGATATATTTATTTTTATTATTTTTGAAGATTTATTTATTCATTTATTTGAAAGGCAGTGTTGTAGAGAGAAGGAGAGACAGAGACACAGAGAGAATTTATATCTGCTAGTTCACTTCCCAAATGGCCTCAATAGACTGGGCTGGGCCAGGCCAAATCCAGGAGCACAGAACTCTTCAGCTCTCCTATATGGGTAGCAGAAGCCAAAATACTTTGGACATTTTCCACTCTTTCTCAAATGTGTTAGCAGAGAGCTGGATCAGATGTGGAGCAGCCAGGACATGAAGTGGTGCCCATGTGGGATGCCAGCATTGAAGATTGTGGCTTAACCACTGTGCCAAAATACTGGCCTTTTATTCAACATTTAAAGAAGTATTAACACCAATCTATCTTTTTTTTTTTCAAAAAATAGAAGAAGATATAATTTTCCTGAATTAATTTTGTGAAGACAACATTGCCTTTATATCAAAACCAGACCAAGGACACAATGAAAAAAGAAAACTTCAGACCAACTTCCTTAATGGATATCAATTTAAGCTCCTCAACAAACTACTAACATTAAATCCAACATCAAAAATTTCCCATGTAATTTTGCATTAAAGTCTCTACAGAAAAGACAAAGTATAAGAAAGAAATATTTTTAAATACGTAGGTTCCTTGACTCAAGCAAATATTCAATATTATCATTTCATCAATACATTTACTAAAATTGAATTTAGATCTGAGTATACAAATATCTCAGAAACAAATACTAGAAGTTTCCAATGTAAATACAACACAATTCCATTTTATATAAAAATACATCTTTTTACTTTTTGCTCAACTCATAGAACTCTGTAATATTTGACAATGTTAACTATGAATATTCAGCAGCATAAAATTAGCTGCAAAATATTTATATGGACTAACAGTTTGAAAATGAGAAAGTATTTATTTATTAAGGATGTCTACATAGCAAATGAAATTAATAGACTCACCATGCTTTTTGTTTATTCTTAAACATTTGAAATTAATTCTCCCTTCACATTTTCTCTACCACATGAATGCAGGAAAGGAAAATTAATTTCTTTACTATTGCACATATATAAATGAATGAAGATATGATGTCAAATTGAAATAAAGACCAAGGATTCAATTTGGAATTTAATATATCTTATTTCCTTTCTTTCTCTTACACGCATGTATATGGTGCAGACTCAAACTAGCCGAGTGTTTCTTAGAGGTGTGTGAATAGGAACAAAGGAGACTTAGAAAACTGACGCCGGAGCACTCATTTGCTAATCTCTCCAGAGTATGAAAGTCCTTTAAGCCTTCATACAATCAAAGGACTTGAGACTTGGTCAATGAACTTCTATCTACTGCCCCTAAATGAATGCCTACATAGTTTTCAAGAGTTTCTGTCTCAATATGAAGCCAATATAAAAAGGCTGCATCCTGTATCATTCCAAGTATATGACATTCTGGAAAAAAGGCAAAGCTGTGGAAATAGTAAAAAGATCAGTGATTTTCAGAAGTTGCCCAGTGGGGATGGGGGTAGGATTCAGTAGGAGCACAGAGGGGTTTTCAAGCAGTGAAAGTACTCTGCATGATACTATTAAGGCAGAAACACATCATTATACATTTGTCCTAACCCAAAGATTGTAGAACACAAACATCAAACTTTAAAGGAAATTAGGAACTTTGATAATGAAGTATCCATGTAAGCTCATCAGTTGTGACAAATATGCCTTGGTGGTGGTGGGTATTTATGATGGAGGAGGTTGTGTATGTGTAGGGGCAGGGAATATGGGAGAAATATCTGCACTCTCTGCTTAAGTTGACTGTAGTTTTAAAATTGCTGTCAAAATCGTCTATAAAAAAGTTATTACTTGATGCATGTTTTTGATCTTAGTTGTCTTGATCTGTACTCTTGCTCACAGAATTGTTAGATAAATCAGTTTAACAATTATGACCATATGGCTGCCTATGATTCTGTTACATTAGTATTCATACTATTAAAAAAAACACAGCACCTTATATGAATAGATTCTATGATGTCATGCATACAGTCCCCATGATAAATGCTGATTTATTAGGATTTTCACAAAATCAATCTTTCAGCTTTATGTTGTATAGATCTCACAGTCACTTTATCTTCCTCCTTTATTTTTGATAGTTTTTAAATGATAAATTTTTTTAACTTTTATTTAATGAATATAAATTTCCAGTGTACAGCTTATGGATTACAATGGCTTCCCCCTCCCATAACTTCACTCCCACCCGCAACCCTCCCCTCTCCCGCTCCCTCTCCCCTTCCATTTACATCAAGATTCATTTTCAATTCTCTTTATATACAGAAGATCAATTTAGTATAAAGATTTCAACAGTTTGCACCCACATAGAAACACAAAGTGAAACATACTGTTTGAGTACTAGTTATAGCATCAAATCACAATGTACAGCACATTAAGGACCGAGATCCCACATGAGGAGCAAGTGCACAGTGGCTCCTGTTGTTGACCCAACAAATTGACACTCTAGTTTATGGCGCCAGTAACCACCCTAGGCTGTCGTCATGAGTTGCCAAGGCTATGGAAGCCTTCCAAGTTTACCAACTCTGATCATATTTAGACAAGGTCATAAAAGACAGAGTGAGGATAGTAACCAATGATCCTAAGAGTGGTATTTACCAGGTTTGAACAATTATACAGCATTAAGTGGGGAAGAGGACCATCAGTACACACAGGTTGGGAGTAGAGCCATTGGTGGTAGAGTAGAGGTTATGATTACAAAGGAATGAGGCCAAGTGCACTAGACAGGGCCTAGAACAAAGGACAGAGTCATTATTAGAGGAGCTAAGAAAGGTGCTGTCTAAGCTACAAGTAATTTTTCTGATTGAGAGGCAAATAGAACCTGATAGAAGGGGTTTGATAATAATCTGTTGGGCTTTAGGCCTTGTAAATTCAGAGGCCCAGACCTATCTATCTCTTCACATGGGGTATATCCTAAGGGAAATGTGAACCTCCTAGGGGAAGGCACTCTGTTGACTTTCATTACTTGGCTGGCCTGGGAGGAGAGCTGGCTAGGTAAAGGCAGGGGGCATCTCTAACAAGAAATTTACAGTTCTGCCTGCAATGTTGCTGACCCTACTTGGCCGTCCCCTCAGCTGCAGTGGTCACTTTGGAAGTTGGGCTGAGTGAAGGGCTTTTCAGCTTGGAGCCAATAAGATCTGTGGCTCTGACCTGGGCATCCTTCGACTCCAGGGCAGGTCCATTTCCAGTGATCCAACTCTTGGCAGAGCTGCCAGGGCTCTTCACAAGCTGACTTCTGCTGAAGCCCAGGCTTACCACATTGAAAGCACTGCAGTGGACTGGCCTGTTGGGTCTCCTTGAGGGAAGATCACTGTACAGATCAGCCAGTAATAGGCCTGCCACCCATTGCTTCTGATGCCGAGCTTTCTTTTCCAGCTGGTTTGTGTTAAAGCAGACCAGAGGATGCAAGTCAAGAGAGTGCCCAAGTCCCATCTCTAATCTTCGGTGGCCTGAACTACAAGTCTATAGTCACAGGCATGTTCTGTAGTAGTTTTTCTAAGGTAGACAATGCCCATGAGGAAAATTATATTCTCACTTTAAAACTTTCTTTCCCTTTGGTCTGAAAGGGAGGTTTTTTCTACTTACTGTATACTTCGCTGATGGCGAAGTGAATCTAGCTATGAGATCATTATTTAAGTTCTTATTTTGGCTATGCTATTACAGAAAAATGTTAGCCATCTCTTTTATAAGGTCTAAAGATTAAATTGTGCGTCCTACAGATTCCTTTATAATAGAATTAGTTTCCTACCTTGAAGAGAATAGAGAAATGAAAGAACAAGTTGGGCTTAGAATAGAGAAATGAGGGAGCAAGTCCTAGATCGCTTGTTGACAATAGCAATATCACATGAATACTTAGCAAACAGTTTCAACCATTAGATAACAACTTAAGAAAACATTTACCAGAAGGTCCAATGCCTTCTATAAATTTTAAGAATCATGTATTTGAAAACACCTCTTAAATATCTAACATGGTGTAGTTTGTTTAACCAGTAAACTTAAGCACAAACATATAAAATGTTTTTAGTTTCTTTCTACCAACACGTTTAAAACATATGATACACAGATTCAGGTCCCACAAATTAAAATGTATCTTTGATTGATTTTAGCAGCTTAAATTTATGGACAATCTTATCTATAAGCCATTTAAAATAAAATTCTTAATAAAATTTCCCCATGTGGAAATACAATATGTACACACATATAACATAGCATAATAGACCAATATAGCAATTGTAATAACAGCTTTTAAAATCTTTAACTCTTTTTGTAGATTGCCAATTGATTTGAATTGCTTTTTGTTTTTAGTAACCTCAGTTAACCATACTTTCTCTCAGTTGGTACTGTTAATACATTATTGGCTTCATCTGTTTACAGAGCCATCCCAAAGTACTGAATACAATAAAAGTGGCTGGAAAAAGTCCATAGGAACCTATAGGAGGACAGCTAAACACAGAACCAACAACGCTTTAGTTTTATGAGCAGCACATCATATATAACTATGGATGACAAAAGACTTTAAGTCTCCATGTTTAAAATTATAAACTCATCAACCAACAAGAGGCACTTGCTTACTTCACAGTATTTTTGAAAGCACCTGTAGGATTTTACAAGTATTTAACCCTTTAGGCTTCTGGGGCTTTCTCATTAAGATAACTATCATGTCTAGTAACACAAGATCATTAGACTTTTTAATTCTCAAACATTTGTATTAATAGCATTTTCCATTATAGAAACTTAAAGTTTCGTACCACATCACATCTTGACAGTACTTCTAATATAATCCAAATAGCCTGATTAGTTGGTGTCTCTATAAGATGAGAGACATAGGTCTTTCGATTTTTTCAGTTGGGCCCAAACTGGAAAAACCAAAGTCCAGGATTTACTGGAAATTTTAGAGACCAGATTGTTTGAAACTTTGATTTTTTGAATGCCTGTCAAGAATGCCAAGAAGGCTCAAAATCCAAAATATCTGGTTGAAATAAGATTCCTTAAAATCATGACATAACATAGACCAAATTTGATCATTGTTACAAGGTGATTATTCAAGTCTTTGAAAATAAGCACATATTTAAATAACCCATAGCTCTTACTAAAAATTCAGCTGTTTTTGAACAATTAGAATTTAACAGACATCAAGAGAACATAATAGATTACTTTAACACATTGCTCTAACAGTGCATCAGAGTTTAATTCTATGTCAAAGAGAAATTGAGCTTCCTGTGATCTTTTGCTGTGAGGTTTCCTTCCTTTACCTTCTTTCATATTGGTGACCATGTTTCTGTGTTTCTGTGTGTAACACATCTTTAAGCATCTTTTGCAGGGCAGGATGAGTGGCAACAAATTCTTTCAGTTTCTGTTTGCTATGAAAAGTCTTAATTTCACCTTCATTCACAAATGAGAGCTTTGCAGGATATAGTATTCTGGGCTTGCAGTTTTTCTCTCTTAGTACCTGGGCTATGTCTCGCCATTCCCTTCTAGCTTGTAGGGTTTCTGATGAGAAGTCAGCTGTGAGTCTAATTGGAGATCCTCTGAGAGTAATCTGACGTTTCTCTCTTGCACCTTTTAGGATCTTTTCTTTATGTTTCACTGTGGTGAGTTTGATTACAACATGTCGTGGTGAGGATCTCTTTTGGTCATGTTTATTAGGGGTTCTATAAGCTTCCTGTACTAAGATGCCTCTGTCCTTCTCCAAACCTGGGAAATTTTCTGCTAGTATGTCACTGAAAATGCCTTCTGATCCTTTCTCCCTCTCCATGCCTTCAGGAACTCCTAGAACCAAAATGTTGGTTTTTTTAAGAGTATCCTGTAGATTCCCGACAATATTTTTTAGATTTCTAATTTCTTCTTCTTTTCTTTGGTTTGCCTGTTTCCTTTCCTGTTCTCTGTCTTCTAAGTCTGATATTCTCTCTTCTGCTTCACCCATTCTGTTTTTAAGGCTCTCTAATGTGTTTGTCATTTGATCTATTGAATTCTTCATTTCATTATGATTTCTCGTCACTATCACAGTTTCTTGTTCCACTAGTTGTTTCATTTCATTTTGATTCCTCCTTAATATTTCATTTTCACGAGAGAGATTTTCTATCATGTCCATTGAGGATTTCTGTAGTTCAAGAATTTGTTTTTGAGAACTTCTTAATGTTCTTATCAATTTTTTGAGATCCGCTTCTTGCATTTCTTCAATCTCATCATCTTCATAATCTTGAATTGGGGTGTCTTTTTCATTTGGGGGCATCATAGTGTCTTCCTTGTTCTTGTTACCTCAGTTTTTGCGTTTGTTGTTTGGCATGGTGGAGATATTTGGTTTCTTCACTGTGGTGTTTTTCTTGTTACACTATGGCTCTATATTAAGTGGACTGTCTGCTTTCAGTGGAGCCTTAGAGGCTTGAGATGAGTGTGGACTGAGAGCTGTGTTTGGTTCCTCAGGGTTGAGGGTGTGTCAAAGATGACACTCCCAGGTTAGGTGTGGTAAATCTCTCCTTCTTTTTTTGATTCAAAAGGGAAGTAATTCCGCATAGCTGAACGTAATTGGAGGTAGTTAGCAGGCAAATGTTATACCCACAGGAGCCAGAGATCGGAAGCTCTTTCCCAAGGACCACACAGGGAATCTCTGCTGCCCTCAGTGTGGGCTCCAATTCTCCTGCAGTCTCCCACTGGGTTGCCAAGTTAGATCCTAATCTCCTGTTATTTCACCCCTCCCCCCAGAGTCAGGTTTTTCTGCTAGGCTCAGGGCCGGTGCAGACCTGAGGTCGCCCTGCTTATGACGTATGTCCAAAATGGCGCCTTCTCTGTCTTGCTCGCCTTTGAGAGGTGAGTGGAGAGAGAGAAACTTGTGTCCGTATCTGTCACTTTCTTTATTTTTTTCCTCTCTCTCTTCTAGTTAGCCTGGTGATTTTTTCCCCACGGTGTTTCCAGCCTCGTTCCCTCTAGCCTCCTCTTTCTGCTTGCCCGCTGGTATCTCGGGCTATTGAGGTTCGGCTCACCTCGCGTTCCAGCGCTGGTGTGTTGAGTCTGCCGCTGGTGTCCTGAACTTGGGCTCCCACGCTCTGCACGCAGGTCCACTGTGAATCACTAGTTCCGGAAGAGTTTCCTCTGCTGTTTCTTCCCCTACTCTTCCTTGACCCTGCAGTATCTCCATTTATATTAAACTGTCTCTCCCCCGGACTAATAGTGTGCTCCCTGCCTATTCCGCCATCTTGCAGCTCTCTCTAAATGATAAAATTAAATTGTATGAAGCTGAATTTTTTGTCCAAATTTTCTTTCATTCCAGGGTGTTTGAGAACCCTGATACTATGAACTTGATGCTTTCCCTTCACTTTCCTCACTCGTGGAGAAATTATGATCATTGCTAGTAGAGAATGCTTCCAGATTTCACTAAACAAAATATTTGTTTTACTGAGTAAAAGTGTCACACACACACAGACACACACACACACTATATTCTATGTCATTTCTGTATTTCATAAAATGCTTTATTGCTAAGAGTTATAACCAAGTCCTACATATGAAAGTGTACTAAAAATCATCAGACAACTTTAAAAATACAAAAAGGCCTTCATAATATTTTAATGATTTCCAGTGTCATCAAGGAAAAAGTATGTGCGAAATAAAATAGGGAAAATATTTTTTGTTCAGAGTGTGTGGGAGAATACACAAATAACTCTGGACCTCTCTGAAGCCATCCAATCAACATCTAACGAATTGTGATATGAACACCTATCTCAATTATGTAGTGCCTGATGAAATTTAACTGTATCCTGGAGTATGACAATGGTTGTTGTGAATGATTGACTAATTTAGTGCTATCTTGCTAACTTTTAACTGAGATTATTATTCTGGAGCTTCTCTCAGCATGATTTGGGGGATTTGAGGGTCTGATGAGTAATTCTAATTTTATAATCAGAGACACAAAAGATACCTTGATTCTGAATATACTTAAAACTCTAAGTTTTTGTACATAACCTGAAATTCAAGAGTTTTATATTTTAGAACAAAATAAAATTACTTAAAATTATTTTGGTAACATATATATATGTATATATTTAGTAACACATATTAATTGGCCAATAGTAACAGATAAGATAGATAGTTAAATATGCAAACAGAACTACCATTGAAGTATATTTTATTTCAAAAGACCCATGAGGAAATTTAATACGTATTAACTTGATTTCCCTTTACTCATATTTTAAGTAAAAAAATCGCATTACTAGTAAGGTAAATGGTTATTCCTAATTAAAACACAAATACAGTAATTACAGTTTATATGCTATTATCCTGAATCAACACTGGGTGAGTTTAAACAGCCAAACAGCCATTAATTTTACTGTTCAAAGAAATGCTCATAATCTTTTTAAAATGTCATATAAAATATTCATTTCTAAATGCCCTACGGTGATTTTTGAATTTATTTAAAGTGGGCTGTTGATAGCTCTTTTTATAAATAAGCAATTACACTGAATATATCATGGCCCATCACATTATACATTCTATAATTTCATGGATGAAAAGCCTACAGCTGATCTGCATAAATGCAGTACATATCACAGCAGGTGAAGGATTTGATTATAGAGGATAATCAGTGTTATTATTTATAGTAACTATATCTTATTTATTAAATCTCTACAAATCAGGTATCTATTTCTCTAAGAGGTACATTGAAGGAATATTTGTAACGAAATATAGGTCGTTAGAATATATTACAGAAAGTCCTGAAAATGGCATTTTACTTCTGAATTCTGTTTCAATTGCTGCTAAGATCCCCAAAATTAGATTTTCAATAACATTGAATCTAAAGTATTTTGGAACCTATGTATTTCTCTTACATTCAATAGTAAGAAGAATATTCAAATTCAGTTTAGTCACCTAATTTTGGTGGGTCCAAATGTGGGACTGTTGGGAAATCCCGCTCTCACATCTCACAAACTGCATTTATCATCCACTTTCTTCCAGTTAGTCTCTTAATAATATTTACAGAGAAGGCACCTGTGCTGTGCACTCAGAATATGATGATGTCAAGGAAACAGAAAGTTCTCATTTTTACATTCTTAAAATCTAATTATGGTAGTTTCACATGGTGTGAAGGAAAACATACAGAACTAACTTATTCAATAAGTGTTTTTCTTAGATCTGCATGAGCATAGAAGCCATATGCTATAAAACCATAAAAATCGTGTTCTAAAGTAAATTTAAAGAATTAAACAAAATTTAAAAAAAAATGAGAGAGAGAGAGAGAAGACTCTCTACATGTTTGGAAACTAACAAATCATTTTTTGGTGAAAAAAGAGATTATAAATTTTATACTACATTTGCTCATTCCACTTAAAAGAACAATTTTAATAATTTCCCCACTTTATTCTATAATTGTCTTATATTACATACGTAAACATTGAACACATCATAACATAATGAAATGTAGGTTTTTTTTTTTATTTTCAACAGTCATGTTTTATAGAAGTCAAGAGGGAAAAAATAACTTACCCATATATATTCCAAATATTTACAATTTCTGTTCAGGCTCCTTCATTACTAATATTCAAAGAACCTTGTTTTCACATTCTTTCTTGATAATTTCTTTTAGCAGGGCCAACACCATTGCCTAGTGGGTAAGGCCATCACCTGTGGTCCCAGCATCCAATGTGGGCGCCAGTTCCAGTCTCAGTTGTTCCACTTCTGATCCAGAGCTCAGCTATGGCCTGGGAGAGCAATGGAGGATGGCCGGAGTCTTTAGGAGCCTGCACCCATGTGGGAGACCCGGAGGAAGCTCCTGGCTCCTGACTTCAGATAGGACCAGTTCCAGCCATTGCGGCCATTTGGAAAGTGAACCGGTTGATGGAGGACCTCTCTCTTTCTTTTTTCTTTCTCTTTTTCTTTCTCTTTCGCTTTCGCTTTCTCTCTTCCTCTGTCTCTATAATTCTGCCTTTCAAATAAATAAATACATCTTAAAAAAACAGGACTTCTTTTAGCTATTATTTTAGAGTAGGCTCATCTAGAATAAATTCCCTTAACTATTCTAAGTGATAGGATAAAATAGAATATTTAAAAATGTTCAAATAGCTCTTAAGAAGGCAGTAAATGGGAAACACAAAGACAAATAAATGATATGAAAAACATAGAAAACAGATAATGTAATGATGGGCCTAATTTCAAACATATTATACATTTAATAAAATATTTAATAAATGTTAATTATTTACATTTACTAAATGAAAGAAATATAATAAATGAATTTTTAAAAGTAAACCAACTTTATACTGACTACCAGTATAGATAGCTTTAAAGTGAAAAGGTAAAAACATAAAGACATACTGTAAAATCAGTCATCAAAAACAAAACAAAATGACCACATTAACATCAGGACAAATGAATTTGAGGACATAAAGAAATTACTAGGAACAAAGAGGGTAATTCCATAATTATATTAATGGTAGTTATGATAAAAGTCACCAAGAAGATATAATGTCCTGTAGTCCTAAATGGATCCAGCGTCTTCAAAAATGTCATGGAAAATGTATATGGTGGGAAAGCCAGGTTTCAATTTTTGTAGAGCAGAATGGCTCATTATGGATCACACAAAAATAGTAACTTGCACATTGTACATTTAAAATAATATTGCAAAAAACATCCATTGAAACATATTTAATTAGATACATGACGCCTGATAGATTTTCTGAGACAGGGTACAGAGGTGTGGAGTGTTTATATATGTGAAAATGTGAAACTTCAATGACAAATTTAGTTTTAAATGCCTTTAGTATTGGACAGATCAGGAAATGGAAAACAGTGCCCTTAATACCTCTTCTCATGTCCTCAAAATTTCTCCTGCAAATATTATCCAAATATCCAGATTGCATTTATAAACAAACCATCATGGAGGCATGTTTCAAATTTCTCGGTGCTTGCAAATCTGGAAATAATATTATACAAAAACCCTTGCATTGAAACAGTGTTTGTTTCCTTAACCATTAGCAGTATCAACATTTTTAAAATATCCTTGCAGCCAGATGGCAAATAGACACTTCTGGCTATCAGCCTCCATTGAACATAACTTGTACTACAAAGCTATCATTTGATTAATGTATGTGCATAAGCCATAGATCATAGTAATATTCTGTTGATTTGGAATACAGCAGTCCTCGGAGTAATATGATTTCAAAAAACTGTCGTTCCTCTCTTTTTTATGTTCCCCTTTATTATGATGCTATGGCTGTCAAAACTGACATGAAAATCAGTTCCAGAAGTAGAAGGGATGCCATGTGTACTGAAAACCAGTTGAGTTATTTCTGAGTTCACCGTTGGACGTTCCAATCATTGACTAATCCTAGAGATTTCCCTTGGCTCTGTAACACCATTTCCAGGTGTGCAACAGAAAGAAATTATAACAACAAAAACAGCAAAACAAAACAACAACAACAATAACAAAACAAGAGAATGTTGGTATAATTTAAGGTACCAATAACTATTAAGAAAATTAGAATCCATAAATATCTGTTAAATACATTTTTCACATAGCACTGCTTTTGTGATTCCTAAGCAAATATTTTTCAAAGGAAAGGGCAGATTACAGTATCACAGATTTTCAGAGAAATAATTCAGTATCTGAATCTTACAATCTGTTCTCTTCAGAACAAAAACAAGTCAGAGTATAAACAAAATAACCGACATTACATAAGGCTCAGAATGCTATTTTTCATGCAAGGATGTCTTATTTGTGTGTATTCCAGTGATTGGCAGTATATGTTCTTGCTAATTCTAATTCTGTCCCTAAATCTTGACATCATTATAGGTCAGTTAATTCAAAGACATGCATGTCTGGGTATTTTCACATTGTTATCAGGCCTGCAGATTATCTATTTTCTGTGTATTCATAATCTCAGTGCTCATTGAAATTCACAATATGTCATGTAACAAAATTATATATACACATACACAAATTGTTTTACTTCAAGCAGATCAAAAAGTGTAAGATATGATTTACTCTAAATCTTCAGTAAATCTTTTCTTATGTGCAAAAATAACCTACACAATGATTTATTGTAAACTCTGTTGCAGATTCTATTCTAGCTACTGAAAATAAAATATGCATAACGCCATGAATTTGCCATTAAATAATTCATATTTTGGTGGGAAGAGACTAAAAGGACATATTTAAGTATAATGTGGTAGTTGCTATGATAAAGGCTTGACCCTAGAGCTAAAGAAACAGATAAAGGGAAATACTTTTTCTCAGCTCGGTCTTCTACTAACAGTTTCCATTAGGAAAGAGTGTGGGGAGGGAGACTGAGGACACTGGAAGACTCAGAATTTAATTAAGCAAAGAACTGGGAATCATTTACTGACTGAGGAAACCTATTAGCAAGGCAGGGTCTATTAGTTTTCTATTGCTGCTATAACCAGTTGCCACACTCTTGGTAGCTTACAGCAACAGAAATATATCCTTTCACAGTTTTAGAGAGATCATCAGAAATCCAGCATTAGTTTCTTGTGATTTAGGACAAAGTGACTAAAAGTGTGGTCGTCTTGGGAGGCTCAGAGGAGATTCTGATTCCTTGTCTTTTCCAGCTTATTGTGGCCATCTGTAGTTCTTTATCTTCAGAACCCATCACTAGTTTCTGCTTCTTTCATCACGCCATCACACTGCATTTTCTTTCTTTTAAAATTATTTTTAATTTTTATTTTTAAAATTTATATAAAGTGAACATATTTCATGAATACAGATTTAGGAGCATAGTGATACTTCTCACCCTACCCACCCCTCCCTCCCTCCAATGCTCCCACCCTCCATCCTCCTTCCTTTCTTATTTTTTCTTTTAATTTTTACAATGACCTGCTTTCAGTTTATTTTATAATCATAAGTTTAACCCTCCAAGAAGTAGATGTCAACAAATAGTAAGAAAAAAAATACTGTTCCTCAACAGCAGACAGGGGCCATAAACAATAACTCTCTATCTTTTTCAAGGCTGCTGTGATTATATTGGCATGACATATTTATCAGGATAGTCTCATCTCATAATTGTTGATTTAACCATGTCTGCAAAGTCACTTTTCCCAAATAAAATAACATTCACAGGTTTCAGGGCTTGGGACATGGACATATTTGAGGGCCATTCTTCAGGTTACTACACATATTTTGGCAGGTATAGAGACACAGGGATTCCTAGATTCCCAGAAATAATGACATTTTGGAAAATAGCTTGAGGAACCTGCATAGGTCAGTACTATATGACTTTTTCTCAAATTGAGAATCAGTAACCACTACAGTTTCAAAGCTGTTTTCCATCAAGGAACAGCATAGCATTGGAGACCAAAGAATTTTATATATGTGTCTTTTTTTTTTAACTTAAGATAGCATTTGGTTTATTTTTTTCCTGAAGCTTTTATCTTAACTTTATTGTTTCCTCCATTGTATAGAAGCTTTTAATTTTATATCATCCCATTTACATAGTTTTGTGTTTGTTACATGTGCTTTTTTTTTAACTTGTAACTTTTAAGGCATACAAAGGTCATGCATTTCTTATAAAAAATTTTAGAAACATAGTAATTCTTACCCTATGTTTCCTCCATCCCATACTCCCACCCTTCTTCCTCCTCCTGCTCCTATTCCCATTCTTATTTTATTCAAAGATCTATTTTCAATTAACTTTATACTCATAAGATTCATCCTGCACTAGCAATAGTATGGAAAAAATTTTAAAAAATCTGTTCTTCAACAGTCAAGACAAAAGCGTTCAAAATCATCATATCTCAAAGTGTCAATTTCACCTCTATAGATTGCCTTTTAGGTACTTTATGTAGTCCTGGAAATGTTAGCCAGAGCCATCAAGCAAGAAAAAGAAAGCAAAAGGACACCGATAGGGAAGGAAGAAGTCAAACCATCTCTATTTGCTAATGACATGATTCTATATATAAGGAACCCAAAAGACTACACAAAGAGATTATTGGAACTCATAAGAGTTTGGTAAAGTAGCAAGATATAAAACCAACACACAAAAATCAATAATCTTTATATTCACAGACAGTGCCATAGCTGAGAATGATCTTCTAAGATCAATCCCATTCACAATAGCAACAAAAAATTTAAATATCTTGGAATAAATTTAACCAAGGATGTTAAAAATCTCTAAAATGGAAATTACAAAACATTATAGAAAGAAATAGAATAAAACATAAAAAAGTGGAAAAATCTCCCTTGTTCATTGGTTAGAAGAATCAACATCTTCAAAATGTTCATATATCAAAAGCAATTTATAGATTCAATGTGATCTCAATCAAATTACCAACAACATTCCTCTCAGACATAAAGAAAATGATGGTAAAATTCATATGGACACACAAGAGACCCTGAATAGCTAAAGTGATCTTAGCACTAAAAATGTGGCTAGAAGCATCACAATACCATCCCTCAAACATACTACAGGGCAGTTATAATCAAAATAGACTGATACTGGCACAAAAACACATGTGTAGACCAAGGGAACAGAATAGAAACCCCAGAAATCAATTCACATATCTACAACTAGCTTTTCCTTTTAAAGAAGATTTATTTTCTTTATTTGAAAGACAGGGTTACAGACAGAGGTAGAGCCAGAGAGAAAATGAGGTCTTCCACTCTACTGGTTCACTCCCCAAATGACTGCAACAGCCAGAGCTGATCTGATCTGATCTGAAAGTAGTAGCCAGGAGCTTCTTCTGGGTATTCCACTTGGTTATAGAGGCCCAAGGAGTTGGGCTATCTTCTACTGCTTTCCCAGGCCATAGCAGAGAGTTGGATCAGAAGAGGAGCAGCCAGTGCTCGAACCGGCATACATATGGGATGCTGGGGTTGCAGGCTGGGGCTTTAACCCACTGTGCCACAAGGCAAGCCCCAACTAACTTATTTTTGACAAAGGAGAAAAAAACCAGTCCCTGGAGGATCTTTGCATGAACAAACATGAAACAAGACCCTTACCTTACACCTTACCCACAAATCCATTCAAAATGGATCAGAGACCTAAATCTACAATGTGGTAACATCAAAATAAAAGAGAACATTGGGGAAACCCTACAAGACATTTGCATAGGGAAAGACTTTTTGGAAAAGACCCCACAGGTAATCAAAGCTAAAATTAGCAAGTGAGATTACATCAAACTGAGAAGCTTCTGAACTGCAAAATAAACACTCTGCAAGGTGAAGAGGCAACTGACAAAATGGGAGAAAATATTTGCAAACTATGAATCTGACAAAGGATTAACTTTCAGAATCTATAAAGAGCTTAATGAACTAAACAACCACAAAACAAACAACCTAGTCAAGAAATGGGCAAAGGACCTGAACAGACATTTTTCAAGAGAGGAAATTCAAATTGGCCAATAGACATATGAAAAAAGTCCCCTGCTAGAATGGCCTTGGTAGAGAAAACAACAAACAAGAAATACTGGTGAGGATGTGGGGAGAAGGGTATCTTAATCCACTGGTGGTGAGAATGTAAACTGGTGCAGCCACTGTGGTAGACAATATGGAGATATCTCAGAAAGCTGAATATAGACCTAACATATGACCCAGCCATCCCACTCCTGGGAATTTATCCAAAGGAAATGAAATCAGCATATGAACCAGGCAGTCATATACTCATTTATTGAAATCTAATGCTTCCTGTGTTTATACTTTTTGCTTTATTATATCATGCGCACACACACACATACACAAACACGGGCACACACACACAATCAACAAGATTCAGTGGGTCTTGAAACAATGTTCTGCCAACTGAAGAGAATTATATCATAGCTAGCTCAACACAGGAACTCTTACTTAAAAGTATGGTTTGCAAGGCACAAAGTCTATGTAATGTATAGATAAAATGATATCTGAGGAAGCATACCAGAGTTTTTCAGTTTACTTAGTCAAATTTACTGTGAGTAGTCATTTCATTTAAGAAATTTTAAATTAGAATATCTAATTTTTTTAAAGATTTATTTTCCTTCTTTCTCTCTCTCTCTCTCTCTCTCTCTCTCTCTCTTATACTTATGTCAGAATTGCAGGGGGAGGGAGGTGTTCACTGGTTCACTCCCAAATGGCTGTAATAGCTGGGGCTGTGCCAGGCTGAAGCCAGGAGACAGAAGCTTCTTCTGGGTCTCCCACACAGCTGCGAGGGCCCCAGGACCTGGGCTTTCCTCCTCTGCTTTCGCAGGCACATTAGTAGGAAGCTGGATCAGAAGTGGAGCAGCCAAAGCTGGAACCAGCACCCATACGGGATCTCAGGGCTGCAGACAGCAGGTTAACTCACTGTGTCACAGTGCCAGCCCAGCATATCTATTTTGAGTTGCTTTAATTTTGCCCAATTATTTTGAATATAGTTTTGTAAAAGCTATCAGAATACCATGTATTGATTTATATTTGTATCATTAAAAATACTTTAAGTAATTACCACTCTTTGGGCATTATGAAACTTTTTTATTCTAAAAGTGGCATGTTATTCAAGTTGGAGAAAATTTACAATTTTAATTAATTATATTAGAAAAAAGAAACATGTGAAAGCAGTAATTTAGATTTACACTTCACAGGGTAGTTACTGTAGCCCAGCAGGTTAAGCCACAGATCAGAAGACTTCCATCCTGTGTTGGAAAATCTGTTTGCGGCTTAGAATTAACTACAGAACTTTTTTTTCAATGAAGTAGTTGTACTAATATTTGCATCACAATATGCTGAAGAGGCTTTATCGAAAGCTATCTAGAACTTCATTTTTACGTATGGAGAAATGTCAATAATCCATCTTTGCTTTGTTTTCCTTTGTTTTTTTTTTTTTTAGTGAAAGGTAACTAATATTTCCATCTAAAGGACAAAATATGCTGTGCATTGTGACATAACAAAACATTCAGCAAAGCCACAACTGCCAGCCATTTGGGATACCAAACGTGCCATACATTGTAATACATATTAGGGGATTTGGTAAACTACTAGATTGTTATTCAGAGGGACCAGTAATAAACGAACAGTAGAAAGTCATTGTCATTTAGTGTTACCATGAACACAGATTGAAAAATTCTTAATAAAATATTAGTAAACCAAGGACAAAATTATATAAAACATGATGTGTTATAGTTATTTTATTATTTGAAAGGCAGAGTGACTAAGGGAGAGAGAGATATCTTACATCTGCTGGTTCACTCCCCAAATTCCCTCAAGAGCTGGGACTAGGCCAGGCTGAAATTAGCTGTAAGAAACTCTATCCCAGTTTCTTGCATGGGTGGTAGGAACCCAAATACTTGTGCTGTCACCTGCAGTCTCCCAGGATGTGCATTAGGAAGAAACTGGATTGGATGTGGAGAAGGGACTGAAACTCAGGCACTCTGGTTGGGGTTGTGGTCATTCCAAGTGGCAGCTTAATCTATTGTGCCACAACATCTGCCCCATATTTAACATTTTAAAACATGAATTAGTGTAGTATCAGTTATTTATTAATAAGTGGAAAAAATAATTAACAAAACACAATATCAAATCATAATAAACCTAATAATCAATCTAAGAATAGGAGTAAATCTTCTTTTTTTTTTTTAGGATTTATTCATTATTTATATGAAAGACAGAGTTACAGAAAGGCAGAAGCAGAGAGGGAGAATCTTCAATCTGCTGGTTCACTCCCCAGATGACTGCAACGGCCGGAGCTGAGTCAATCTGAAGCCAGGAGCCAGGAGCTTTTCCAGGTCTCCCACATGGGTGCAAGGGTCCAAGGACTTGGGCCATCTTCCACTGCTTTCCTAGCCATAGAAGAGAGCTGGATCTGAAATGGAGCAGCCAGGATTGGAACTGGCACCCATATGGGATGCTGACAGTATAGGTGGCAGCTTTATGGGCTATGCCACAGTGCTGGCCTGCAAATTCTCTAATATTGCAAAGCTATTTACAAAAAATAATTTAGTGCACAGATTTGTAACGCAAAGTAGTTGAAAATGATCGTTAGCTAGACAAGGCTATTGGAGCTCATCAGTCTTTTCAACATTGCATTGGATCCCTAAACTAGTTTAGTGAAGTCAAGAATACCATATAAAACTGAAATCAGATATGACTATTATGTGAGGATATGATTACTCATGTAGAAAAAGCAAGATAAATTAATGATAACTTATACAATCATGAGATATGAAATTAGTAATAAAATGAAGTTTTTATATATTTCTGTTTCAAGCAAGGAGAAAATGTAATATTGAAAATAATATGTAATGGGATAAGTTTAGCTTTCACTTCTAGCCTTAATTATTTATGGATTTAAATGAATTCTAATTCTAGTCCTCATGGAATAATTTTTCTTTCTTCCTCTGAATTTTTTTTTCACAAATGAAACTCTAGATGATCTTAAATTGATATAGGGGAAAGGAATAGCATTGTGGCACAACAGCTTAAGCATCACCCGTGATGCAGGCATCAACGATGGGTGTGAATTCAAGTCCTGATAGATCTATTTCCAATCCAGCTCCCTACTAATTCATCTGGGAAAGGGCCTCTCCTACTTTATCTTGGAGACCAGGATAAAGTTCCAAGTCCCTGGTTTCTGCTTAGACAAGCTGTGGCCCTTGCTGCTGTTTTGGGAGTGAACCAGCAGATGAAAGATCCATGTGTGTTTTTGTGTATCTTCTTCTCTTTTGGTAACTCTGCCTCTCAATTAAAAAATATAAACAATAAAATATATGGAAACGCAATCAAACACTTCCAAGAATAAAATATGAATGCAGGAGGAAATTTATCCTTCCAGTTATTAAAAATCACTATAAATATATAATACTACTATATGGTATTGTCATAGATAGAACAAAATGAACAAAGGAACAGCCTGTACATATATCAACACTTGATTGTTTTAATGGAGTTCCACTCAGAAAAAAAAAAACAAAACAACCTGGTGTTAAAATGGAAATGGCATAGAAAATTAATTATTTTGAAAAAAAAAATTATGTAGGATCTCTGTCTTTAATGTGCTGTACATTGCTAATTAATGCTATAATTAGTAATCCAATGGTAGTTTTTTCACTTGATGTTGCTATATGGGCAAAATGTTGAAATCTTTACCTAGTATATACTAAACTGATCTTCTGTATACAAAGAGAATTGAAAATGAATCTTTACATGAATGGAAGGGGAGAGGGAGCGGGAGGGGGGAGGGTTGCGGGCGGGAGGGAAGTTATGGGAGGGGGGAAGCCATTGTAACCCATAAGCTATACTTTGGAAATTTATATTCATTAAATAAAAGTTTAATAAAAAAAAAAGAAGAAGAAAAAAAAAAGAATCAATAGAATAGATTTTTTTAAAAGATTATTTATTTATTTGAGAGGTAGAGTTATAGACAGTGAGAGAGAGAGACAGAGAGAGAGGTCTTTCTTCCGTTGGTTCACTCCTCAAATGGCCACAATGGCTGGAGCTGTGCTGATCCAAATCCAGGAGCCAGGTGCTTCTTCCTGGTCCTCCATGCATGTGCAGGGGCCCAAGGACTTGGGCCATCTTCTACTGCTTTCCTAGGTCTTAGCAATGAGCTGGATTGGAAGAGGAGCAGCTGAGACTAGAACTGGCGCCTATATGGGATGCTGGCAATGCAGGTGGAGAATTAACCTACTGTGCCACGGCACCAGCCCCATATAAAATAGACTTTCAACAAATGCTAATGAAATAACTGGTTAATTATGACTCACACCGTATACATATTTGTATCTGAATGATTAAAATAGATGACAATTTAAATATCCTTGTGAATTTAAGCAGAAAGTTTATTTTAGAAAATTATTTATTTGCTTATTTATTTGAAAGGTAGAGTAAAAGATAGAAAGAGATGGAGACAGAGACAAAGAGAAACGGCTGGTTCACTCTAAGTACTCACACCAGCTGGGGTTGCACCAAGTTGAACCCAGGAGCTAGAAACTACATCAGATTTCCTTCTTGGGCTGCTGGGATCCCAATACTTGAGCCATAATGTGCTGTCTTTCACAGTGAGTGTTAGCAGGTAGCTGGTGTGGAATGAGAGTAGCCAGAACTCAAACTGGCACCCTGGTATGAGATGTCATTGTCCCAAATTGTTTAAAGCATTGCTCAACAATGAGTGCCTGGAGAAGAATTTCTTAAACCTGGTCCCTGATTCTTTTGATTGAATTAATTATGAGCAGATGTAGATTGAAAATTAAGTTGTAGGGGCCTTTGTTGTGGCACAGCAGGTTAAATCGCGACTTGTGACACTAGCATCTCATAGGGACATGGGTTCAAGTCCCAGCTGCTCCACTTCTAATTCAACTCTCTACTAATGAGTCAAAGAAAATAGCAGAAGATGGTCCAAGTACTTGTGCTGTGCCACATACTTGGCAGACTTGAATGAAGCTCCTGGCTCTTGGCTTTGGCCTGGCCCAGCCCTGGCAACTGAAGCAATTTGGGGAGTGAACAAGTAGATAGATAGATAGATAGATAGATAGATAGATAGATAGATAGATCTCTCCCTCTTTCTGTAACTCTGCCTTTCAAATAAATAAATACATTTTTAAAAATAAAACAAAGCTATAAACTGGGAGAAAATCTATGCAAAATATAGAAGCAGTTAGTGTAAAAAGGCACAACTTGATAAAAAAATAGAAAAATGTAAACATAAATGCTTCACTTAATCAGAAACCCAAATAACCAAAATCCATCTTATTTGTTATCAATCATATATAATTTATATTGTGATAATTTTATAATGTGATACAAAAATTTTGCATACTACACTGGGAAAAAGAAAGAGACTGACTAAACCAAGCATTGGTGAAGATAGGGAAAAATGGGAGTGGCAATGGGCTAGCACTGCAGTAGATATCAGTGAATCACTTTGGAAACAGTCAGCATTATACAGAACAGTGGAAGACGTTCATATTCTATGCTCCAAGCATTCCACTTCCATACATGTCCACCAGGCAACAAGTAGAATATCTTTAGAAGCACATATATTAGCAAAAATGTGAAACAGGAGCAAGTATTTGGCTTAGCGGTTAACATGCCACTTGGATGTCCACCTGCCATACCTAAGTGCCTGAGTTCCAGTCCTGGCTTCACTTCCTATTAATACATGCCTCGGGAGGCAGCAGGTGACTGATCAAGTAGTTTGTTCCTTGTCACCCACGACGAAGTTCCTGGCTCTGGCTTAGTCCTGGTCCCCAGCCCTCGTTCTTCCATGCATTTAGGAAATGAAACAGCAGATGAGAGCACTCCCCCTCTCCCTCTCTCCATCTGAAATATAAAAATTTTAAAAAACACTAGAATGTGCATCAGTGTTAGAACAAAAAGTATATTGGGGTAAGGTCATGAATTAGGAAAATACATACATGCATAATAATATGTAAAAAATATTGGGTAATAGGCATTAGGAAACAAGCAAATTGCAGCAGAATGCACACTGCACAATTCTTTTGTTTGCAATTTAAAACTACAGAGTATATTTTTAAATACTCTTCAAAATACTTCTTAAGCATTGAAAGAAAATAGTAAGCCTTTTAATACTCTCCCAAAGATGTGCTCTTGCAATTTCTTGAATGTTCAAGCTTCTTGGTTGTGTGAATCCTCTTTGACTTTTGCACATCATTGATGGAGCTCGGATCATATTTAAGGCATTGTGTTCATTTTAACGATGTCAAACAATTAAAAAATCTTTAAAAATCAAGTTGTTCTTTCAGTTGATAATTTATTCAACTGTCAAATATGTACTATTTCAAGTACCTTCTGTATGCTAAATATGAGAAATGTGATTGCTCTCTCACTATCTACAGTTTTAATATCAGTGATAAGACTAGGCTGAACACAGCTCTTCTGCAAGGCGATATGGTGGGAGCACTGCCTGAGGAGCAACAATGCAGATGCTGCAAGAGTTGAAGGGCAGAAGAATGATTAGCAGAGTCATCAGGCAGCTGTTTCGTTACTATAGCTGCACAGGGAACTTTATATGCAGATTCCTAGGGTCAGGATCAAGAATGTGAAACAGTGTCAGAAGGAAATTGGAATGTCACAATAAGGACATGAACACAAGTGAGGCTTTGAAATAACAGCTGTCAGGTGTGCCCTGGAAAGGCAGAAGAACACTGCTTCAGCACAGGGGCGGTGTCTACTTTCTTATCTGTGAATTTAATTGGGATTGACATTGTGAGCCCTATCTAACTATGCAGGGTCTAGTAACATGCCTTATGTTCAGGAATGAAGCATCTTGTATAGAGTACTATAAGCATAAGGTAGTGTAAATTGTGCATGCATAATTGGGCCTGCATGAATGTTTGTGTGGTGAGTGAAGTTCTGTGACTGAAGTTGGGAGGATGGAATGGAAATGAGCTCTCTTTAGAGAGGGCTCTTAGTGAAAAATGGAACAAGTGCACTTGGCAAAACAATATCTAGTCTTTTGCTTGGGAAAGTTCAAGCATTATCCCATCTTCAATAATCATGTCTAAGAACTTGATTTCCTGCTGTAGTGGTCAAATAGTAAACATTTACCTGACATCTAGACTTCCATTTCAAATTTCCTGCTGGAAATCTACACAGAGTTTTGACTATAGATATTTCCTGTTTAACATGTTCTAAAAGAAATTCCTCACCTGTCCTTTTGCTTGATTCCACCCATCTTTTAAAAATGAATACCACTGTCATGTTTTCTATTTCTCATCCTTAAAAGCTACAGAGAATTCTACAACAATTTCTTTTCATTCACCACTTAGGGACAGGTGCCACTTTATGCTGTTTGCCTCTATAACGTCTTTTTCATTCATCTTGTCTTTGGCATTTTCATTGATATTGCATGGGTTTATGGCCTCATGACTTTTCTTGATTTATGTGTAGTGTTCCATTTTTCTATATCTTGTCTTCTCATCTAATCTCCTTTACATCTCCCCAAGATATTTTGTCTAAAAGTAAATCCAACTATATTTTACTCCTGCAGAAAACCCTTCAATAAAGTTGATTGCTCTAAAATTAATATCTCACCCTTTCTCATACACTCATCCAAATATGGCTGACTCTAAATTTCTTCTTGTCAGATTTTCTATTTGCTAGTCCAACTGGAAATTAATAGCACACAAAATATTCCATAAGTTGTCTCCTTTGATTTTGTTCATATTCCTTCAGGTGGAATTCCCTCATTCCACATTTATTTATCTAATACCCATTCATATCTCAAGATTTGCTTTATAAATGCTTCTTAGCTCACTAGGTCATAAATTCTCCTATCTTTAAAATGTTTTTAATGTCTTGTTGGTCAATTAGTTCTTCTTCATTTTTCCATATATTTATCTTTCTTTGGTATTAAATTATTAACTTTTTGTGATCAAAGACATTATCATTAATACCATAAAATTATTAGAGAGCCTACATATTCAGATATCAGATGAGACAGAGATTGAGAAGATAAATAAGATAAAGTTGTACACTTAGCTACATTGTCAGTACTACATATATTATGTCAGTATTAAATATTGAGTCTCAGACATCATAAATTTATATAAACTATTTGCTTATTTTTAGTTGATAATAATATCAGTGAGACCTTGATACTCTCCTTTAGACTGGGATTAAATTTTTTAAATCTTCCTCCAAGAATATTTTGATATTTCTATTTTTAACCTCCTCCTCCTCTTCTCTATGATCTCTCTCTCTCTTTGAGACACATACACCTTTAGATACTCTACTGTTATTAGAAATAGTGGCTGATATATATATATATATATATATATAGAGAGAGAGAGAGAGAGAGAGAGAGAATCTTATTTGAAGAAGGAAAATCATTATACAGAAAAATAACTAAAATATAGTATATAAAACTATATAGATAATATATATAGAATCATAAAGAAGTAAAATAATCATATAAAATACACTAAAATATACTATACATAGTATATATAAAATATACTAAAAATACTCTACTAGTATTAGAAATAATGGCTGATATATATATATATATATATATATATAGAGAGAGAGAGAGAGAGAGAGACAGAGAGAGAGAGACAAAGACAGAGAGAGAGAATCTTAATTAAAGAAGTAAAATCATAATATAGAAAAATAATTTGACATTGATGGACAGGACCCCAGACAATTTTTCTAGTTTAACATTTCTAGAGTATTTTGGTATTTTTGTTTCTTGAAGTTTTGTAATGTGCGGCATGGGAAAAAGCGTGAAGGGGTTACTGAAGGGATGAAGACCAAGAGTCAAGTGGACTTGTCTTATTCTTTAGCATGAGAGACAGATGAGCTACCGTGATCAGTATTGATGCCTAGAAAGGAAGTTACAGATGACAACGTCATGGGGAACTCTTGTCTTAAAGAGTCCTAACCTGATTAAAAAAATTATTGCAGCATCTCAAAGACCATAACTAGAAATCACAGGGGTGTTTTCCACTGACTTCATTCTCAGGAGCATATTTCTATCACATGTGGGGCATGATTTCTTTGATTTTGTGTATATTTTAGTTTCATTAACACATGTGACTTATTTGTTTCATTTCTATTGATATCATCTGTTAAACAAATTGGTTCTCTTAAACCTCTTGCAAATAGTATTATTTATTATGATTTTCTTTGCTTGCTTTAAAATGAATGTACACATCTATCAAAAATGGACTTTTATTCCTAATAACTATGAAAAAAAGAAAGACGACATTTAACAAAAAAAGCAATATTGTCCTATATTGAAATCAAACATAATTAAGATTCTCTTCCCCTGCATTTTTAAATTTTTTAATGTAATTAATCTATGAAACCCTTTCAGCTAAACAAAAAAAAATCAAAGCCAAGCACTCCTTATTTCAGCGTGCTAATAATTTTTATGTACAAAAAAAGGTTAAAATTAATTTAATTGTAACTGTGAAACTCTATTGAACTCTATTTACAAAAAAAAAAAAAACTTCCCTCCAAACCAATAAAATTCAAATTAGCAACATTGAGATTTAATGACACTTTAGTGCTTTTTATGAAACATAATTATTAATAAATTGAAAATTATGAGGCAGTACTTTCTCACTTTTATCATCCTTATTTTCACACTTATTTGAATTATAATTCTTATCATTGCTGAGTTTACCTTTAAAAATAAATAATTTTAAGCATCAGGGAATTATTTTTAAAATCCAATAAATTCAATGGTACTCAGAGACTATGATAAAAATATTTTGGATTGTGAAGTTCATTATTATGTTTAGTGTTATAGTTACTTATACAAAAGTTCAATCTATACATCCCATCTGCTAATGAAATGGATATATGAACTGCTACAGTACAGGTTCTTTTGAGTTCAAAGACCATGTGCTATTTGATGACTTAATTTCCCCACTACCCTGCCTTATGTAAATGACTATAAAAGCTTATTTGTACAGCTTGCCATGAGGTAATTTGTCCTTTACTTGGGGCCAATGCAAATGCAAACTCCTGGACTGCCATAAAGCAGCAGAACATGGTCATAAATTGGTCATACACACAATCTACAAGATACATACAGACAGATTATAATTACAAAAAAAAAAAAAGATGTAGCAAAGTCTATAGCACTATTAAAACTAACAAGTCAAATGTTAGGAATATTAATGGTGGTACTCCCTTCTCTTATACTCAATCTTTGGCATTTCCTTGTTTTCTTAGTCCTATTAAGTTAAAAAAAAAATGCTTAAAATGCTAAGTCATTTAAGACCTCTCTAGATTTGAACGTTATTTATGGCTCAAGGCAGCTCCAAATGAAAATGAGAGCTTTACTGTTTTACAAAGGAAATATCTACTTAGGTCATTTCCCAACAGTTACACAATCCAAAGTAAATTGAATATATCTCAAATACTCTAAAGAAAGATTGATTTGGTGAAGAGAAATGAGTCATAAGAATAGCAGAAAACCGACATTTATTTGTTAATGAATTAACAAATCAGTCATCTGTTAAATTCTGATAGAATGCCTATTTATGACAGGACTGGAATAATTTTTACCACTATATAGCAACATCTACATTGATTTCAGTTGTTTTTTTTTGAAGTGTCACCACAAAAATTGAGTATACAGGGTTGGAATGGATCTAAAAAATTTTTAAGTTGCATGTTCTATCATTCTTTTTGTTATATTTCCATTGTTCTCCCAACTTTAATAGTCTTTGAATTTATATGTTATAAAATCTAATCAAATACTAAAATTATATATATCATTGTAATCCTAGAATCATTATGAACATATTTATACATCCAATCACAATCATTTGAAGTCTAAAACAGTTCATCTCTATGAATTATAGAATAAGTAACACTCAATAAATGTCTTATTAACAAAGGTATTGTAATGATAGAACATGGGTTTCCAATCAAAATTAATGTAGAGAAGAATGTTTCATTTTAGATTCACTCAAAATAAACTTAATCATATTGGAATTTAGATATCTTATTGGTTAAAATGATATCCTTGTTCTCTACCATAGTGGTCCTGTAGATTATTGAATAGATTACTTGGTTCAAAATAAAAGCCTTAAGATTTCTTCTGGATAATTTTCATACATTTGTCACATACCATGATCAATATAACTATTCATTATTATGAGAATATTTCATTTAAAAATTGGTGATCTGATTATAATCTACTACTTGTGTTTTCATAAATTTCTAATAAAACTAAAAAAATTTATCAGGTTATAATTCTGATTTTTGTCAAAATGTAGCTTGATATTTTGTGGTATTCTACACATTTTTCAGACAGAATTAAAAAGTAATTCAATATCAAAATCTCAGGTTCTGAAGCTATAAGTAGAGATGTCAATGAGACAGACATAAAGGAACAATCCAAGAATTCATAGCAAGCGATAAGAACAGGCATTTAATAAAGGGAATTCTGTAGTGTCATTCCTATCAAGCAATTTTTGCAAGAAAGCTCCCTTAGCTAACATTAGAAAAGGCTGGTCACAATTCATAGCATTTTTTTCCTCAATATCTTTAATTCAGATTCTTTAAACTCTTTGTTTCAAGAAAATGATCTTCTTATTTAGTAATTTGGAAAAAAAAATAACATTCCTTGTGCTTTTGACTTGGCTATATACTTCCAAAGGAAAGGCACTCAAAATGTGATTTCAGTATAATTTGTCAAAATTTAATGAAAATGTAAAAATAATGTTTTATTTAGTTCTGAATGAGCTTGGAGTCAAGATAATTTTGGGTCACTATGTAGTCTACTTTAGTTGAGCTGTATGGTGTTTTTATCTTTGGTATTTTTGTTTTGTTTTGGCATGTCTCCCTGCCACGAGAGATGTTGAAAGGGGTGTGCAGATGGAGCACCAAATGTCTAAAAAGCAACTTAAGCAATACAATCCCCATGCCTTCTTTATAATAATGTACGTATTTTCTCCTATAATTGAGTATAATTCCTAAGAAGTCAGCAACAATTGATGAAAATTATCAGTAACACAGATTTCATAAGAAATTGAACTATGGAAAGTGAAAGACAAGTCAATCACGAAGTTTGATGCCAAAGAACTATTCTATTAATTTGATCAATATTAATTTGATCATTATAAACTTAAAATACTGTATTATTTGAAAAATCTGGATGTTTTAAATTGTTTTAGATTCAATAATATTGAATCGGATTCCAGGTCCCTTAGCTATCAGCTATGTCGTTTCAGTTTAGTTATGTGACTTGCATCTCAGTTTTATGATGTGTAAAGTGCAGGTTCAAAATACTTCATAAAGAGGGCTGCAAGAGTGAAACTAACCTTAGCAAAGTGGCTGGCACCTAGTCAATGCTAGGTAAATGGTGGGCTATCATTATTAATGGAACATACATTGGTAAGTTTAGAAATTGAAATTGAGCCATCTCAACTATTATTTATCATACAGATTTTTTAAATGCACTTTATCTTTGTGAAAGGTTTTGGAAACAACTGTGAAAATGTGACTTCTGTTTAACTCAAGTGTTAACATCATAGAAGGAGTTATCTTGAAAGTAATATTCATTCGCCATTTAATAGAAGTAAATGTCATCTCTCAGCTGGGATGGCCAATAAGGAAGAGAGAGAGAGTAAGCCAACCAAACAGGCATGCAGGGTCCTGTGAATGTGTTCTGCTTTAGTTACTGGCCACTTGGAATCTTAAAGTCCAATATTTTATTTTACCAAAAGGTTTGAAAACACCTAGGTATCACCGATGGATTTCTCAAGTACTTCAATATGCAGCACAAACACTTGCAAAAGCTTAGACAGAAAAGAATTAGAGGTGGTTTCTTACAGAAACTAAAAATAACAGCGAATAAAATATTAACAAGGAAAATTTATATGAAATGCCAAAGCAATCTTTTAGTAACAGGCAACCTTCCCTAAAAAAGGAAATTGAACAGAAAGGAAATTCATGAAAATCAAAAGAAGGTACTCCTGAGAATCTCCCGACCATTTTTTGAATTATCATAGTATGTCCTTTTCCAAAGTATGTATTCATAACATATTGATCTTATTTATGCACTTTAGCAACAAGTATGAAGGTACATATCTTATAAAGAAGATATTTTCCTTTTAAAAGCAATTAAATATTGGAATTTGAGTATTTCTAAAGTTTCTATTGCTTACTATATATGGATAGATGATGTGTGAAGTGCAATTTCTTCTCCCTTTTGTGTTTCATGTGAACCTAAACTTTTATCGACATCATCTCAGGCCCATATTTCCAGTCACCTGAAGTTCAGAGATTAGAACACAATATTTATAGCACTAAAATGTATATTAATCCCAATATACATTACTGTTTTATGAAGGAAATGCCAGTTATGATACTTTTGTCCATAATTAGTTAATATAAAAGCAGATTACAAATTGTTTTAAATCTTTGGTGAGATATTAACTATTATTCCTACATCCATGAAAAAGGAAGAGAAGTTTTCTATTATTGGCCACTGAATGCTTCTTTACTTTCTTACCTCATAAGAAATTTATATCTGACTCATATAAAATCCCTGCCATATTTTATACAGTGACAAAAAAGGGGAAAACAATGATCATAAATTCAACACTGGGCAAGAGGTCTAATTTCCATAGCAAAAACAGGTTCTATATATACTGAATGCATTTATTGAAAACTTACAATACTATGCATGGTTTTACTGTTAGGACATCTTTTAAAAGTGTAGTTTTACACTTTTGTGATAGAATCCTTTGTACTAGCAGATATGAAGGTAACTCACACAGGTATGAGTGGACAGAGATCTCTTCTGTGTGAGGTCAGGAGGTGGCAGACCAACCCCTCCTGACCTCATAACCTCATCTCCCCTCAGTGACCCACAGGAGCTACTGTGGAGCTGTCATGGAGAATTTTTCAAAATCCTGAAATCTTTTCTTCTGCATCATTTATTCAATGATGGATTCTGATTCCATTTGATTGGATATACCCTAAAGTAATTAAACTAGCCAATCCCTAGGAAATTCAAAATAATAGAAATAATGAGAATCATTATTGAATAGAGAAATAATAACTAATATTAACAACTTTTAGAAGATTATTTCATTTAATGAACCATTCCTCTATGATAAATCTTATCACTACCTCCACCCATCAAATGAAGAAACTATGGCATATGAAGGTATATTAACTTCTTTAATATAATGTGTCTAGCAAGTAGGGGAGGCAGAATTAAAAACTAACACTGTGAATAAAGTCTTTTTTGTAGCTGACACCTGTTTGGATACCCTTGATCAGCAGGTAAGAATTCTGGTTTCCTACATACATCACTCATGGATATTTGTATAACACAACAGATTAGTATAACAATACAACAGTTTAGATTGATCAGGAAAATGACATTTAAGTGCAAAATACAAGAGTACTTCAAAACTTTTCTGGAAGTAAAAATACTTCCCATTTGTTCATTTGACTTTGACTACCTGTACCTCTGGGGTCTTTTCCAGGAATTCTTTTCCTGTGCCAATGTCTTGAAGGGTTTCCCCAATGTTCTCAATTAATTTGATGGTATCGTGGTGTAGACTTAAATCTTTAATCCATGTTGAGTGGATTTTTGTGTAGGGTGTAAGGTAGGGGTCTTGCTTCATACTTCTACATGTTGACATTCAGTTTTTCCCTGCACCATTTGTTGAAGAGACTGTCCCTGCTCCAGTGGTTAGTTTTAGCTCCTTTGTCAAATATAAGTTGGTTGTAGATGTTTGGATTAATTCCTGGGGTTTCTATTCTGTTCCATTAGCCTATCCATTTGTTTGTGTACTGGTACCAGGCTATTTTGATTAAAACTGCCCTGTAGTATGCCTTTAAGTCTGATATTGTGATGCCTCCAGCTTTGCTTTTGGCGTATAAGATTACTTTAGCTATTTGAGGTCTCCTGTTCCTCCATATGAATTCCAGAATCATTTTTCCTAGATCTGAGAAGCATGTCTTTGGTACTTTGATTGGTATAGCATTGAATCTGTAAATTACTTTCAAAAGAATGTACATTTTGATATTGATTCTTCCGATCCATGAGCATGGCAGATTTTTCCATTTTTTTTTAACTTCTTCTAAATAGAAGAATGTTTTGTAATTCTCATCATAGAGAACTTTGATATCCTTGCTTAAATTTATTCCAAGGTACTTGATTGTTTCTGTGGCTACTGTGAACGTGATTGATCTTACAAGTTCTTTCTCAGTCATGGCATTGTCTGTGTATACAAATGCTGTTGATTTGGATCTTTGTGGAAAGAAAGGGTCATCAAAGAAGGATGTACTCTTCTCTTAATGGAGGAGAGACATACACTTTGCTTATGTCCAGTGATCTATGGTCACAAAGGGCTTCCATAGCCTTGGCTGTCCATGGAAAGACCCTCAGGTGATCACTGACACTATAAATAAGAGTGCTAGTTGTTAAAGGAACAACAGGAGGGCACTGGTACCCCAACTGCCAAGAAAGTCTCAGCACCAGCGCTGGAAAGAGAGGCGAGATGAAACCACAGTAGCCTGAGACAATGGCAGAAAACTGTCAGGAAGAGCCTAGAGGAAACGAGGCTTGAAGTCCGGTGGGGGGAAGTACAGCAGCCTAATTAGAGGAGAGAAGAAAATAAAAGGGATGGTATAGACATGATTCTCTCTCTCTCTACTCACCTTGCAAAGGTGTGAGAGACAATAGAGCAGGTGCTATTTTGGACACATGTATAAACTATGCCTGCTTGGGGCTGCGCCCATCCTCAGCCAAACAGTAAAACCTGACTCTGGTGGGAAGTAATAACAAGACACAAAGACCCAGTGAATGTGTGGAGCTTATGAACCGGGAATGTGAAAAAACAAACAAACAAACAAAAAACAAAACAAAAAACTGAGGGTGTGTGGGAGAACTCAGTGTGGCTGAGACGTGAGCAGTCTCGGTGGGAGATGCAACAAGCTTGGGTGGCCTTGGCTACCCAGTGAGAGACATTGCAGGGGAATCTGAGCTTACACAGAGGATGGCTCAGATCCTTGGCATGGTCCTTGGGACAGAGCAGATGAATATTATATTCACTGGGGCTAGTACTCAGGCACTGATCACCATCAAGGAGAAGAGCTCAGCTGAGTGGAATTACTTCCCTTCTGATTTAAAAAGGGGATAGAGAGAGAGAAGATTTACCACACCAACACTGGGTGTGTCACCTTTGGCACACCCTTAACCCTGAAGAACTGAACAGAGCTCTCTGGCCACACCAATGACAAGCCTCTAGAGATTCACCAAAAGCAGACAGCCCACTTAATCTAGAGTCATAGTATAATGAGAAAAATCACCACAGCAAAAAAAAAAAAAAAAAAAAAAAAAAAAGAATAAGAAATCAAAGAATATCTCCACAATGCCAAACAACAAACACAAAAACCAAGGAAACAAGAACAAGGAAGACATCATGATGCTCACAAAAGAACATGACACTCCAATACAATATTAGGAAGATGATGAGATAGAAGAAATGCAAGAATCAAAATGAAATGAGGAATTTAGTAGAAGATGATATTGAGATATTGAAGAGAAATCAAAATGAAATGAAGAATTCAATAGAACCAATACCTATACTCTACCACCAATGGCTCTACTCCCAACCTGTGTGTACTGATGGTCCTCTTCCCCACTTAATGCTGTATAATTGTTCAAACCTGGTAAATGCCACTCTTAGGATCATTGGTTACTATCCTCACTCTGTCTTTTATGACCTTGTCTAAATATGATCAGAGTCGGCAAACTTGGAAGGCTTCCATAGCCTTGGCAACTCATGACGAGAGCCTAGGGTGGTTACTGGCGCCATAAACTAGAGTGTCAATTTGTTGGGTCAACAACAAGAGCCACTGTGCACTTGCTCCTCATGTGGGATCTCTGTCCTTAATGTGCTGTACATTTTGATTTAATGCTATAACTAGTACTCAAACAGTATGTTTCACTTTGTGTTTCTATGTGGGTGCAAACTGTTGAAATCTTTATACTAAATTGATCTTCTGTATATAAAGAGAATTGAAAATGAATCTTGATGCAAATGGAAGGGGAGAGGGAGCGGGAGAGGGGAGGGTTGCGGGTGGGAGGGAAGTTATTGGAGGGGGAAGCCATTGTAATCCATAAGCTGTACACTGGAAAGTTATATTCATTAAATAAAAGTTTAAAAAAACACATTTGAGAGCCTTACAAACAGAATCAGTGAGGCAGAAGAGAGAATATTGGACTTAGAAGACAAAGCACAGGAAAGTATACAGTCAAACCAAACAAAAGAAGAGGAAATTAGAAATCTAAAAAAATATTGTTGGGAATCTACAGGATACTATTTGAAAAAAACCCAACATTCAAGTTCTAGGAGTTCCTGAAGGCATGGAGAGAGAGAAAGGATTAGAAGGCCTTTATCGTGAGATACTAGCAGAAAACTTCCCAGGTTTGGAAAATAAAAGAGACATCCAAGTACAGGAAGCACACAGAACTCCCAATAAACAGGACCAAAAGAGATCCTAGCCACAACACATTGTAATCAAACTCACCACAGTGAAACATAAAGAAAAGATTCTAAAATGTGCAAGAGAGAAATGCCAGATTACTCCCACTCTCAGAGGATCTTCAAATAGAGTCACAGCAGACTTATCATCAGAAACCCTACAGGCTACGAGGGAATGGTGAGATATAGCCCAAGGACTAAGAGAGAAAAAATCCCAGTCCAGAATATTATATCCTGCAAAGCTCTCATTTGTGAATGAAGGTGAAATAAAGACCTTTCATAGCAAAAAAAAAAAAAAAAAAAAAAAGAATTTGTCACCACTCATCTGGCCCTGCAAAACATGCTTAAAGCTGTGTTAACACACAGAAATACAGAATCACGGTCATCAATACAAAAGAAGGTGAAGGAATAAAATCTCTCAGTAAAAGATCACAGGAAGTACAAAGTATATATTAGAAATATCTTTGGAGGCCGGCGCCGCAGCTCACTAGGCTAATCCTCCGCCTTGCGGCGCCGGCACACCGGGTTCTAGTCCCGGTCGGGGCCCCGATCCTGTCCCGGTTGCCCCTCTTCCAGGCCAGCTCTCTGCTGTGGCTAGGGAGTGCAGTGGAGGATGGCCCAAGTGCTTGGGTCCTGCACCCCATGGGAGACCAGGAGAAGCACCTGGCTCCTGCCATCGGATCAGCGCGGTGCGCCGGCCGCAGCGCGCTACCGCGGCGGCCATTGGAGGGTGAACCAACGGCAAAAGGAAGACCTTTCTCTCTGTCTCTCTCTCTCACTGTCCACTCTGCCTGTCAAAAAAAAAAAAAAAAAAAAAAAGAAATATCTTTGGAAAAATGGCAGGGCAAAGTTACTACTTATCAAGTCACATTGAATGTAAATGGCCTCAACTCTCCTGCTAAAAGACACAGACTGGCTGAGTGGATTAAGGAACAAAATCCATCTATCGCTGCTTACAAGAAACACATCTTTCCAACAAAGATGCATGCAGACTGAAAGTGAAAGGTTGGAAAAGTGTAATCCATGCCAACAGAAACCAAAAAAGAGCTGGCGTAGCCATCTTAATATCAGACAAAATAAATTTTAACACAAAACTGTTAAGAGAGACAAAGAGGGATACTGTATAATGATTAAGGGATCAATTCAACAGGCAGATGTAATGATTATCAATGTATATGCACCTAATTAGAGGGCACTGGGTTATTTAAAAGATATGTTAAAGAACTTAAAGGGAGACTTAGACTCCAATACAATAATATTGGGGGACTTCACTACTTCACTTTCAGCAATAGGCAGATCAACCAGACAGATCAACAAGGAAACAGCAGATTTAACCAATACTATAGCCCAAATGGGTGTAACAGATATCTACCGTACTTTTCATCCTACACTTGAAGAATACACATTCTTCTAAGCAGTACATGGAACTTACTCTAAGATTGATCACATACTAGGCCATAAAGCAAGTCTTAGTGAATTCAAAAAAATTGAAATAATACCATGCATCTTTTCAGACCACAATGGAATGAAGCAGGAAATAGCAACTCAGGAATCCCTAGAGCATATGAAAACATACGGAGACTGAACAACATGCTCCTGAATGAACAGTTGGGTCACAGAAGAAATCAAAAGTGAAATAAAAAGCTTTCTGGAAGTAAATGAGGATTACAACACAACATATCAAAACTTATGGGATACAGCAAAAGCAATGTTAAGAGCAAAGTTTATAGCAATTAGGTGCCTTCATCAAGAAAATGGAAAGGCATCAAACATATAAGCTATCATTGCATCTGAAGGATCTAGGAAAACTGCAGCAAACCAGACCCAAAACTAGTAGGAGACAAGATATAATTAAAATTATAGAAGAAATCAACAGAAGTAAATCTGAAAGCACGTTTCAAAAGATCAGCAAAACAAAGAGCTGGCTTGTTGAAAAAATAAACAAAATGGACACACAATTGGCCCTACTAACTAAAAAAAGGAGAGAAAAGACTTAAATTAATAAAATCAGAGATGAAAAAGGGAATGTAACAATAGAAACTACAGAAATAAAAGAGTCATCAGAAATTACTATAAAGAGTTGTATGCCAGCAAACAGGGAAATCTGTCAGAAATGGATAGATTCCTGGAAACATGCAACATACCTAAATTGAACCATGAAGACATAGAAAATCTAAACAGACCTATAACCGAATCAGAAATTGAAGCAGTAATAAAGGCCCTCCCAACAAAGAAAAGCCTGGGACCAGATGAATTCACTGTTGAATTCTACCTGACATTTAAAGAAGAAATAACTCCAATTCTTCTCAAATTATTCAGAACAATTGAAAGATAGGGAATTATCCCAGATTCTTTCTATGAAGCCAGTATAACCTTAATTCCTAAATCTGAGAAAGATGCAGCAGAGAAAGAGAATTAAAGACCAATTTCCCAGATGAACATAGATGCAAAAATACTCAATAAAGTTCTGGCCAACAGAATGGAACAACACATCAGAAAGATCATGCACCCAGACCAAGTGATTTATCCCTGGTATACAGGGGTGGTTCAACATTCACAAATCAATCAATGTGATACACTACATTAACAAACTGCAGAAGAAAAACCATATAATTATCTCCACAGATGCAAAGAAAGCATTTGATAAAATACAACACACTTTCATGATGAAAACCCTAAGCAAACTGGGTATAAAAGGAACATTCCTCAATACAATCAAAGCAATTTATGAAAAACCTACGGCCAGTATCCTATTGAACGGGGAAAAGTTGGAAGCATTTCCACTGAGATCTGGTACCAGACAGGGATGCCCACTCTCACCACTGCTATTCAATAAAGTACAGGAAGTTTTAGCCAGAGCCATTAGGTAAGAAAAATAAATTAAAGGGATACAAATTGGGAAGGAAGTCAAACTATCCCTCTTTGAAGATGATATTATTCTTTATTTAGAGGATCCAAAGAACTCTACTAAGAGACTACTGGAACTCATATAAGAGTTTGGCAAAGTAGCAGGATATAAAATCAATGCACAAAAATCAACAGTCTTTGTATACACAGTCAATGCCATGGCTTAGAAAGAATTTCTAAGATCAATCTTTTTTATTATTTATTTATTTATTTTTTGACAAGCAGAGTGGACAGTGAGAGAGAGAGAGAGAGACAGAGAGAAAGGTCTTCCTCTTTGTCGTTGGTTCACCCTCCAAAGGCCACCATGGCTGGGGCGCTGCAGCCGGCGCACCGCGCTGATCCGATAGCAGGAGCCAGGTGCTTATCCTGGTCTCCCATGGGGTGCAGGGCCCAAGCACTTGGGCCATCCTCCTCTGCACTCCCTGGCCACAGCACAGAGCTGGCCTGGAAGAGGGGCAACTGGGACAGAATTCAGTGCTCCGACCAGGACTAGAACCCGGTGTGCCGGCGCCGCAAGGTGGAGGATTAGCCTAGTGAGCCACAGCGCCGGTCAGAACTTCTAAGATCAACATCATACACAACAGCTACAAAAGCAATCATATACCTTGGAATAAAGATCTCTATGATGAGAATTACAGAATCTTAAAGAAAGAAATAGAAGAGGACCCAAAAAAAAAATGGAAAAATCTTCCATGTTCATGGATTGGAAGAATCAACATCATCAAAATGTCCATCCTCCCAAAAGCAATTTATAGATTCAATGTGATACCAATCAAAATACCAAAGATATTCTCAGATCTGGGAAAAATGATGCTGAAATTCATATGGAGGCACAGGATACCTTGAATAACTAAAGCAATCTTATAGAACAAAAACAAAGCTGGAGGGATCAGAATACTAGATTTCAAGACATACTACAGGAAAGTTATAATCAAAACAGCATGGTACTGGTACAGAAACAGGTGGATAGACCAATGGGACAGAACAGAAACACCACAAATCATTCCAAACATCTATAGCCTGACTGTCGAGGAACAACTTACTATTTTATTCCTTTTAGTACTTTTTTTGTTCTACTTAATACCATTGGTTGAACACTTTAATTAACACACAGTTATTCTTAGGTATTTAAATATAACTGAAAAGTGATCCCTGTTAAATATAAGAGTGGGAAACAAGGGAGGAGATGTACAATTCGGCACATGCTCACTTGGACTTACCCCTAATGGTAGAGTAGAAACGTGCCAGGGGATTCCAATTCAATCCCATCAAGGTGGCATGCACCAATACAGTCTTAGTAGTCAAAGTGATCAGTTTAAGTTCATAATTGATCCTAATGATAGGATTAAGTGTCAAAGGGATCACAAAAAGAAGATTTATGTCTACTAACAATAACTGATAGAATTAAAAAGGAAAGACCCAACATGGGAAGCGGGATACACAGCAGACTCATAGAACGGCAGATGTCCTAAACAGCACTCTGGCCTCAGAATCAGCCCTTAGGGCATTCAGATCCAGCTAAAAAGCCCATGAGAGTTTCACAGGCTTGGAAACTCAAAACACTGTGGTGAGAAAAATGACCTAAATGAAAGATCTCTGTGAATGAGATCCCAACAGAAAGAACGGGCTATCAAAGAAGGACGTACCTTTCTCTGAAGGGAGGAGAAAACTTCCACTTTGACTATGTCCTTGTCTAAATAAGATTGGAGTTTGTGAACTCAAGAATCTTCCATAGCCTTGACAACTCATGACAAGAGCCTTGGGTGATTACTGACGTCATAAATAAGAATGTCAATTGTTAAATCAACAATGGGAGTTACTGTGCCCCTACACCCCATGTAGGATCTCTGTCCTTAATGTGTTATACTATGCAAATTAATGGTAAAACTACTACTCAAACAGTACTCTATACTTTGAGTGTCTGTGTAGGTGCAGTCTATTGAAATCTTTGCTTAGTATATACTAAGTTGATCTTCTATATATATAAAGGTAATTGAAAATGAATCTTGATGAAGAATGTGATGGGAGAGGTAGTGGGAGATGGGATGGTTGTGGGTGGGAGGGAGATTATGGGGGGGAAGCCACTATAATCCAAAAGTTGTACTTTGGTAATTTATATTTATTAAATAAAAGTTGAAAAAAGAAGAACAACCGAAATCACTGTGCACTTACTTCCCATGTGGCACTCTGTCCTTGATGAGTTATCGAGGATCGACTGCAAATCATATTCTCAAACTGTACTCTGTATGTTTATGTGTGTGTGGATACAAACTGCTGAAATCTATGCTTAACATAGAGTTGGTCCTCTTTATATAAAATCAAAATAAAAAAGAGATGGGAGAGGAAGAGAGAGGTGGGCTGGGATTTGGGGTGTGAGGGTGGGTACTGGGGAAAGAACCACTATATTCCTAAAGTTGTACCTATGAAAAAAATGTATTCATTAAAAAAAAACTTGAAAAAATTTCATTTAGCTTTTGATGTTAAATCATATATTTTAAATTTATTTTAATATGTAGTATATACAAATGATCTAATTTTATAAAAATTTTCTATCTGACACAGTATTCTGGTATATTATTTTTTGTTTTTCTTCCATATATAGTTTTGTTTTTGCATATAATAATGTTTCACTTGCTATGTTTTAAAAATACATTGGGCTATCTCCTATAGAAAGTTTAACTTAATTAATAATTTATTTCACACATTCTTGTTCATTCTATGTAATCACTCCAGGCAAAGTTTAGAATTAATTTGTTAAATGAGAAAAATTGTTCATTGATATTTGGATTAAATTTTTAAAATATCTATTATTTTTGTAAGCATTAACTTTATGTAATTATTCCCTTAATGAAAATTAGATACTATATCTCTTGTTAACTTTCATTTCTCTTAATACAATATATTTTCTGTAAAATATATGTTTTTCCTAATAGGATTATATTTTTACATGCTTTCAATAGAATTTAATATTTTTATCTGATTTATTATAATCACCTAAAAACTGTTCTTCATTTCCTTTTTTCCTTCCTTTCTTCCTTTTTCCTTTCTTTCAACTTTTCTTCCTTTCAAATGCAATACTCTGAAAATTCCTAAAATTCTTCTTCTTATTATTTACAATAATAAATCTTTTTCTTGCCTTTTTAAATTCCCTGAAACTGTATACTATATGTTTTGATAATGAGGTTTTTATTTTACACCATTCTAAAGTGATTAGAAACTCACCAACTTAATTTTTACCGTTTGCTTTCAGAAAACTATATGCCATTTATTAAGGAGACACCTATAATTCCCACTATTAAGTGAAAAAAAAAAAAAACCTCTAGGCTTCTAAAGTCTTATCTTACAGTTTTATCAAGAAAAGCTGACACTTTTTATTTTGAACTTCAAAGAATGGATGGCAGACAGTTAATTGTCAAAAGGAAAAGACCCACCAATAGATTGGCATATAAATATGAAATTATTTTATTGTGTTTATGACATAGTAATTGTTGGAATTTTCAAACATTGAGTTCCTATAATTGTCTGGACTTTTGGATTTTTGACATTATCTGGCTTCCATTGACAACATTACTGTCATGTGAATCAATTTTTAAAAGTTCACTGTAATTTCTAGGACTTTCTGTAACTTGCATTAAAAACTACAATGGTAGATGCAAGGGAAGAAGACCCTTTTCTATCCAAATCGCTAAGTGGAGTAGGAGGATATGGAAGACAGATTTTGAATCGGTATAGACAGTGATGGAGGAGAGAGCAAAGCTGATGGGAGAGCCTGGGTCTGAGTCACCGCACCAGTGAAAAGCCACCACAAAACACACCAAACTCCAGAGTTAAAGGAAAAGTTTATTGTTGGGATGGGGGGTCCGACAGGCCAGAGGGAGAGAGGAAAAGGGAGCCTGTGCAGGAAAGCAGGTCTTATTACAGCCTTGCAGGCATAAGGAAGTGGAGCAGGGAATCCTGTTAGTTTGGAGTGGAGTTCATGCTTGTGATTGAGCCATTTGGTCACCTGACTTCTAGTAAGTCAGGCTGGATTTTGAAGAAACTGAAACTTATTGTACAAGATGGCAACTGGGCCAGATCCCAAGAGGGCACCCTGGACTTAAGATGGAGCCTCAGATAAGATGGCACTGGTTTCACGAACAGATGGTTCAATTCCCATCTTGAGAGCACTTTCAAGATTCCTTATAAAGTTACAGTAGTCAATACAGTGGTTTTGACATGCAGATAGATAAATATATCATTGTACAGTAGTATGCACACAAATGGTGGTAGGCGATTGCTTTACATTTTTATAAAGATAGAACACATATAATGAGACCTACTCTCAAAGTTTTAAGAGTACAACACATTATAGTTGATTGTAGCAACAATGTTGTGTAGAGTTTATTTAGATTGTAGAGTTTATTTAGATTGTTTAACTGAAACTTTATACGTTAAGCTTTTAAACTTTTTAATCAGTCGGTATAAACTTTATACCCATTGATTTGTAATTCCCTCTCCTACTTTCCCCTTTCCTTCAGCCCCTCTCTATTCTTTGGTTCTGTGAATTTGACTATTTTGGATATTTAATATAAATGGTATTTTGTAGCATTTATCTTTTTGTGATTGGCTTATCTTTCTGAAAAGAACAATCCAATGATAATACATACCATTATATATTGTACCAATTTCCTTCTTTGTAGAATCTATGTAGCATTATATTATATGTATACTCCACATTTTTATCCTTTTACCTATCAATGGCCATTTAGGATGTTTCTATTTTTGGCTACTATGAATAGTGCTGCAATATCCTGAGAGCGCTGATATTTTTTGGAATCCTCATTCCAGTACTGCTTTAAAAACATCATAAGTCACATGGCTGGATAATATAGTATGTTTATTTTTAGTATTTGTTTTTAAAATTCCCACTCTGTTTCCTAAAGCAGCTGCAATATTTTGCATTCCTACTAACAGAGTGCAAGGGTTCCAATATCATCACCAGCACACTGTCTTTTTAAAAAAATAATAGCTATAGTGACAGTTATAAAATGATACCTAAATAATTAAAAGGAAATAAAATATTTGAAAATGATATTTCTGATAAAGGGTTAATCTCTAAAATTTATGAGAACTCCACAGATTGAAAAGATTAACAATAGGCTAAGGAATGAAGACAAACAAATGGCCAAAAGTCATCAAAAAAAAGCATCTGAATGTCACTAGTCATCAGAAAAAATGCAAACCAAAAGAGCAACAGAGAGAGAGAGAGAGATCTTCCATCTGTTGGTTTACATCCTAAATATGTGCAATAACCAGATTTGGGCAAGGCTAAAGCAAGGAGAACAGAGCTCAATCTGGGTCTCCCACATGAATGGCAGGACAATAGGCTCTTGAGATGTTATTCACTGCCTCACAGGACGCAGTAACAAGAATGCTAATTGAGAAGCTGAGTATCTTGGACTTGAAAGGACACTTCAGTATGGGATGAGGAATCCTAAGCAGCAGTGTAACAAGATAAGCCACAATTCCTGCATCTGATACGTCTTTATTAAATAGAGGAGGAGAAGTAAAGATCATGAAAGAAATAGTAGGCCGGCGCCGTGGCTCAATAGGCTAATCCTCCACCTGCGGCGCCAGCACAATGGGTTTGAGTCCTGGTTGGGGCACCGGATTCTGTCCTGGTTGCCCCTCTTCCAGGCCAGCTCTCTGCTGTGGCCCCGGAGTGCAGTGGAGGACGGCCCAAGTCCTTGGGTCCTGCACCCCATGGGAGACCAGGAGAAGCGCCTGGCTCCTGCCTTCAGATCAGTGCGGTACACCGGCCGTGATGGCCATTGGAGGGTGAACCAACAGTAAAGGAAGTCTTTTCTCTCTCTCTCTCTTTCTCTCTCACTGTCCAATCTGCCTGTCAAAAAAAAAAAAAAAAGAAAAGAAAAGAAATAGTAATGAGTTTAATTTTACCAAAATTTAACACTTCTGTTTTTTGACAGACAATATTAAATAAATTAAAAGGCAAATTCGAAAATTGAATTAAATATTAACAATACATATATTTAATGGATATTACAATATAAACCTCTATATTGCAATGTGTAAAAAGAACACTTGAAACTCAATATAAATACTCAATATTAAGGATACAAACAACTTTTTCTTTACCAAACTGCAGTGTCAAGACTTGTTTTTCTTTTCTTCCATAACTTTATTTATATAAAGGAGACAAATTTCATGTATTTCATTCACACAGTTTAAAGAGTACAATGATACTTCATACCCTACCCTATCTCCCTCCTTTGCTCACACATTCCCTCCTCCTTTCTTTTTTTTTCTTCTAATTTGTACAATAACACACTTTCAATTTTATTTATAATCACAAGATTAATCCTCCACTAAATGAAGAATTGAACAAGTAGTAAGTGGAAAAATAACTGTTCTTCAAGAGTATAGACAAGGGCTATAAACAATAATCAAATCTCAAAAGGTCAATTGCACTCATTTATATTGCATTTTTTAATATTTTGAATATTAGTTACCACAAATCAAACAAAATGTGATATTTGTCTTTTGGAGACTGGCTTACTTCGCTAGGCATAACGGTTTCCAATTGCAAACATTCTGTTGTGAAAGACAGGATTTCATCCCTTTTATGGCTGAGTAGTATTCCATAGCATATAGATACCACATTTTATTTAACCAATCATCAGTTAGTGGGAATATGAGTTGATTCCACATCTTAGCTACTGTATGTTGAAGTGCTATAAACATAGGAGTTATATATATATATATATATATGTCTTCAGATGGTGATTTCATTTCCTTTGGGTAAATGTTCAAGAGTGGGTCATGCAGTAGATCTATTTTCAGATTTCTGATGATTCTCTATACTGTCTCCCATAATGGTTATACTAATTTTTATTCCCACCCACTGTGTATTAGGGTACATTTTCCCCACATCCTTACCAGGATTTGTTATATTTTGATGTTCAAATGATAGCCACTCTAACTGGGATGAGCTGAAACCTCATTGCAGTTTTTATTTGCATTTTCCTGAAGGCTAGTGATCCTGAGCATCTTTTCATGAGCCTGTTGGTCATTTACATTTCTTCTTTTGAAAATACTTGTTTATATCCCTGGCCCATTTCTAAACTGGATTGTTCGTTTTGCTGTTGTTGAGTTTCATGAACTCCTTATATAATTTGATATGAATCCTTGTCAGATGTATATTTTGCAAGCATTTTCTCCCATTTTGTCAATTTTTCCTTCACATTGTTCAGTATTTCTTTTATGGTGCAGAAACTTCTTAGCTTGATGTAATCCCATTTGTCTATTTTTGTCTTTATTACCTATGCTTCTGGGGTTTCATCCAAGAAAAATATGCCCAGGCTAATTTCTTGTAGTATTTTTCTTATGTTTTTCTATAGTAATTTTATGATTGCAGGTATCGGATTTAGATCCCTAATGCAGTGTGAGTTGATTTTTCTATAGGGTGTAAAACAGGGGTCTTATTTCATACTTCCACTTCAGAGATTCAATTTTCCTAGCACCATTTATTGAAGAAATAGCATTTTCTCTAGGGAGTGAATGTATCTCTTTTGTCAAAATTAGTTGTTTATAGATGTGTGAATTAATTTCTAAGTCCCTAACCTGTTTCACTTGTCTACTTGGGTCTGTATCAGGCTGTTTTGATAGTAACTGCACTGTAATATGTTTTGAAATCTGGTATTGTGGTACCTCCAGATTTATTGTTGTTGTTTAAGATTGCTTTAGCTATTTGGAGTCACTTCTGATTCCTTAGGAATTTTACATTCTTTTTTTTTTTTTTCAAAATCTAAGAAGAATGTCTAGTATTTTTTTTTATTTTTTTTTAAATTTTATTTTTATTTATTTCTTTTTTATTTTTGACAGGCAGAGCGGACAGAGAGAGAGACAGAGAGAAAGGTCTTCCTTTTGCCGTTGGTTCACCCTCCAATGGTCGCCATGGCCGGCGTGCTGCGGCCGGCGCACCGCGCTGATCCGAAGGCAGAAGCCAGGTGCTTCTCCTGGTCTCCCATGGGGTGCAGGGCCCAAGCACTTGGGCCATCCTCCACTGCCTTCCTGGGCCATAGCAGAGAGCTGGCCTGGAAGAGGGGCAACTGGGACAGAATCCGGTGCCCCAACCGGGACTAGAACCCGGTGTGCTGGTGCTGCAAGGCGGAGGATTAGCCTGTTAAGCCACGGCGCCAGCCAAGAATGTCTAGTATTTTGATTGGGATCACATTGAATCTGCAAATATCTTTGGTAGTTTTTATTCTTCAAATTGTTAATGTGTTATATCATGATTATTGATTTGTATATGTTGAACTATCCTTGCATTCCAGGGATAAATTGGTCCTAGCAAATGATCTATTTGATCCATTTTATTAGTGATATTGATATATAGTTCTCTTTGTTATATTTTTTTCTGGTTTTGAAATTAACATGAAATGGTTCTCTTAGGAGGAGTTTGGGATGATTCACTCTCTTTCAATTGTTTTGAATTTTTAGGAGAATTACAGTGAATTTTTCTTTAAAAGTGTGGTAGAAACCACCAGTAAAACCATCTGGCTTTTCAACTGGGAGAGATTCTTTGTTATTGATTCAATCTATTTTTTTAAAGATTTATTTATTATTTGAAAGAGTTACAGAGAGAGGAGAGGCAGAGAGAGAGAGAGAGAGAGAGAGAGAGGTCTTCCATCCAATGGTTCACTCCCCAGATGGCCGAACAGCAGAGCTGTGTCTACCCGAAGCCAGGAGCCAGGAGCTTCTTCCCGGTCTCCCATGTGGATGCAGGGACCCAAGGACTTGGGCCGTCTTCTACTGCTTTCCTGGGCCATAGCAGAGAGCTGGACAGGAAGTGGAGCAGCCGGGTCTCGAACCAGTGCACATATGGGATGCCGACGCTTCAGGCAAGGGCATTGACCCACTGGGCCACAGCACTGACCCCTCAATCCAATTATTGGTTACTGGTGTATTTAGGTTTTCTATGTTTTTCTAATTGAATTTTGGTAGATTGGAAGTGTCAAGAAATCTATTTCTGCCAGATTTTCAAATTTATTTGCATATGCCTGTTTGTTTTAATTCCTGATTATTATTTTTACTTCTGTGGTGTCTGTTTTATCCTTTTTCACATCTGATTTCATTGTTTTGGGTACCCCCTCTCCACACACACTAACACTTTGTTTTGGTTAGTTTGGCCAATGGTGTATCAATTTTGCTTTTTTCTTTTCAAAAAAATATAGCTCTTCATTTAACTCATCTTTTGTATTTTATTATTTCAATTTTGTTTACCTCTTCTATAGTTTTAATTATTTCTTTCCTCCTACTAACTTTGGGTTTGGCTTGCCATTGTTTTTCTAGATTTTTTTTTTTTTTTGACAGGCAGAGTGGACAGTGAGAGAGAGAGACAAAGAGAAACGTCTTCCTTTGCCGTTGGTTCACCCTCTAATGGCCACCGTGACCGGCGCACTGCAGCTGGTGCACCGCACTGATCCGAAGGCAGGAGCCAGGTGCTTCTCTTGGTCCTCCATGGGGTGCAGGGCCCAAGTACTTGGGCCATCCTCCACTGCACTCCCTGGCCATAGCAGAGAGCTGGCCTGGAAGAGGGGCAACCGGGACAAAATCTGGTGCCCTGACCAGGACTAGAACCTGGTGTGCTGGCGCCGCAAGGCAGAGCATTAGCCTATTGAGCTGTGACGCTGGCTTGTTTTTCTAGATCCTTAAGATACACTGTTACCTCATTTATTTGATGACTTTCCAATTTCTTAATTACTGTAAACTTCCTCTTAACAATGTTTTTGCCATATACTGTAAATTTTGATATGCTTCATTGTTATCTTCATTAATTACTAGACTTTTTTATTTAACTTGTGGTTTGTTCTATGACAAACTGTTCATTCATGAGCATGTTATTCAGTACCCTAAGCATCCTCAATTTTAAAGGACTTTCTTAGAAAAGAACTGGCACACAGGTAGCGTCCCATTGAAAGAGTTTTATAGGAAAAAAACAGAGACTAACATAAGAAAGCAGCCTTTTTGACCATTTGGTTTCCTTTTTTTTTTTTTTTAACTTTTTTTTTTTTTTTTTTTTTTGACAGGCAGAGTGGACAGTGAGAGAGAGAGAGACAGAGAGAAAGGTCTTCCTTTGCCGTTGGTCACCCTCCACTGGCCACCGCAGCTGGCGCACCTCACTGATCCGAAGGGAGGAGCCAGGTGCTTCTCCTGGTCTCCCATGGGGTGTAGGGCCCAAGCACTTGGGCCGTCCTCCACTGCACTCCCTGGCCACAGCAGAGAGCTGGCCTGGAAGAGGGGCAACCGGGACAGAATCCAGTGCCCCAACCAGGACTCGAACCCATTGTGCTGGCGCCACAAGGCGGAGGATTAGCCAAGTGAGCTGCGGCGCCGGCCTTGATTTCCTTTTTTAAGATTTATTTATTTATTTATTTATTTATTTGAAATGCAGAGTTGCAGAGAGGCAGAGGCAAAGAGAGAGGTCTTCCGTCCATTGATTCACTCTCCAGATGGCCACAAAGGTCAGAGCTGTGCCGAGCTGAAGCCAGGAGCCAGGATCTTCTTCTAGGTCTCCCATGTGCGTACAGGGACACAGGAGTTGGACTATCTTCTACTGCTTTCCCAGGCGATAGAAGAGAGCTGGATTGGAAGTGGAGCAGCCGGGACACATACCAGAGCCCATCTGGGATGCTGGCACTGCAGGTGGTAGCTTTAGTTGCTATGCCACAGCACTGGCCCCTATTTGATTTCATATGTATGCATTTTATATATATATATATGTACATATATATGTGTGTACATTATATAAATCTATGTATATATGATATGTGTGCACATATATATGTGTATATTACATATATGTATGTATATATAAATGACACATACAAAATATAAACAAACTCTTCTTCTATAGCTTATTTACTGAAGCATTTAGGATAAGAAAGTCAGGAATAGGTATATTAAAGTCAGAATGTAAAGAGAAAAACAGAAGAAAGGAACAATTTTAGAGGAAATACAGATCTGAATTTCAAAGAGAATAGAGAAAAATCTGGACTGTTCTCAGAGATGATCTTCAATTGAATCCCTCTCATGACAAAGACTTTCATGTATTTCCAGGAGTCACGTCTCTTATATCAGGCTTTTACATGAAGGCAGAAGTCAGAAAGCTGGACTTTCCTGATTGACCTATATATTGACATTTCAACATAAAACTGATGTAGAATATTCCCCCTATTAAACTCTCTGTAAGCATGAATTTTACCGCATCTCAATTACTCTGTATTCTCTGCTTCAATTTATTACTTTCAAAATGAGAAAGTGAGATGCACAATCAGTCCTTATAAACCATATACAGTACCAATAATGTATATGAGGCAGTACATATTTGAGATCTAGTTTGACTTCTAATTACAACTCTGATGATTTTTCATAGCGAAGTTGAAAGATGTGTAATTTAAAAGTATGTTCTCTTATTTCTTTTTCTTACTTGAACTTCATTGAGACATCCTCTAAGATTATTCCAGTAATTATATAATCTACAATTAAAATTGCTTCTTGAATGTCTAATCTTTCATTCTTTAATATTTAAATAATGTTCTTAAAATGTATTGAAATATAATAAATGAATAAACTACAAAATCAAGAAAACTTTTCTATATGGACTTAACCTAATTCATAATAGATTCATTTAATTTATATAAACATATTTCTTCTGTTAATAATTACAAATGGAAAAATATTTCCCAGTGGTTCTCTGTTCTTGGATGTAGTTTAAAATATTATCTATTTCCATATTTGTGAAATAGATTAATAGCCTGTTTAGGGACAAGGCAATGAGCTAAATGACCCTACCATAATACCCAAACTTAACTAACATTTCAATGTCCAATTTGAGCATATGAAAGATGAATTCTTCCATCATTTATTTAAGGTTGATATCAATAAATATCAAATATGGCCTATAACTGAAAGTATTCTATAGACTTAAAACTAGGATTAATCTATCAAAATCCAAAAAGTTTAAATAGGTGAAATAATCGCATACTCATCTTGGTTTACAGAACTTCCTCTCTTATCTGCAGGGGTGCATTCTGAAACTACCAGTGGATACCAGAAGCCACAAATAGTAAAGTACATGGTATATTAAGAAACCAAAAGTTCACAGAGAATGGAATTAAAAATGGGCCGGTGTTGCGGTGTAGCCTAAAGCTGCTACCTGTTGTGCCAGCTCCCATGTGGGCACCGGTTTGAGTCTGGACTGCTCTACTTCCAATTTTGCTCACTGCTAATGACCTGGGAAAGCAGGAGAAGATGGCCCAAGTACCTGGGCCTCTGCACCCTTGTGGGAGACCAGGGAGAAGCTCCTGGCTCCTGGCTTCGGACCTGCCCAACTCCAGCAGTTTGTGGCCATTTGGGGAGTGAACCAGCAGATAGATAGATCTCTCTGTCTCTGCCTTTATCTTTCTGTAACTCTGCCTTTAAAGTAAAAAATAAATAGATTAATTAATCTTTTAAAAAAGTGTTGACTTTCTTTAAATATGTTTCTTTAAATATCTAGAAATACATGCATTTATGGCTATTTAAAATGTTCATAGAAATGTATGTTGTGAAAACTCTGCCTCTCAAATAAATAAATCTTTAAAAAATCTATGCATTAATTCAAAAATGTTTTCTGCATCAAAATAAACATATTTTAATTCTATTTCCTATTACCTTTTTGAAGTACTCTCACATCTTATTATACTGTACTGTATTTGGGAGAGCACTTGCCTGTGGGTACAGAACTGAGTGGAAAGTGAATCTGTGGTAAAAGGGAACTATTTCATATTAGATTATTTCATAAATCAAAATCACTCATAAGGGCTTATTTTAATATGTTTATATTCTCAAATGAAATTTAATGTTCTTCAAAAAGCCTTATGACCATCCATATATAACATCAGAAATATGCTTAATTAGCATATAAAATAATATTGTAAAGAATCATTTGATATTTGAGAATAAATAATGCTTTTAAATGTCAATAATATGAGTTAATTTAACTTGCATTTTCACCAAAGCAATGTCTATATTGCAAGTGAAACCAACAATTAAGGTATTTTTTCATATATTCAATGAATATGTATAATTGCCATAAAGATTTAAAGGAAATGTCATTTTATGTATGATCTTTGTTATAGTAATCTTCTTATTTATCATTTCTGGTACTCTTAATTTGTTCTGAGGTCTCAAGCTAACATCTAGAGTTATTTGCTTAGTCTAATTCTTGTTTCAGCCCAGCACTTTTGTGCTTTTATTGGCAAAGACATTACACTTCTACATGATATAGGCTCAATGATATGCATATCATTTTCATTCAATTGCATTTTACATCAATCAATAAGACAAAAGAGAAAAAGACATACTTATGCTGTCTTTCAGAATTACATTATTACCTTTCCTGGTGCTATTTGTTTTCCAATAGATTCAAAATACAATCTGACTTCACTTACTTTCAGACAGAAGAATTTTAGTATTTCTTTTTTTTTTTTTTAAGAATTATTTATTTGTTTGAAAGGCAGAGTTACAGAGAGGCAGAAGCAGAGAGAGAGAGAGAGAGGTCTTCCACCCACTGGTTCACTCTATAGATGGCCACAAAGGCTGGAGCTGCTCTGATCCAAAGCCAGGAGCCGGGAGCTTCTTCCAGGTCTCTCACACAGGTGCACAGGCCCAAGGACTTGGGGCATCTTCTACTTCTTTCCCAAGCCATCAGCAGGGAGCTGGATTGGAAGTGGAACAGCCAGGACTCTAACTGGCACCCCTATGGGATGCCTACACCACAGACGGATGCCTAGTCTACCACACCTTAGCACAGACACCGGCTGAATTTTTTTAATACATCAACTAAATTCCTTTTAGCACTCATTGTTCCCAGGCTTTTAGAAAGATTTATTTTAATTATTTGAAAGAATGACAAAAAGAGAGAAATGTGGGAGGAGGGGGGTGGAGGAGAGAGAGAGAGAAAATTATCTTCCCCCTGCTGTTTCAATGGCTAGGAGTCTGGAACTCTATCCAGATTGGTGGCAGGGGCTATAATTCTTAGGCTGTCTTCCAATGCCTTCCATTTTTAGGAAGCTGGATAGGAACTGGAGCTGACAAATATCAATCCAGAGCTCTTATATAGTATCAGGCATTGGAGGTGCAGCTTAATCCACCCATGCCACAATGCCCCAGGTCTCATTGTTTCTAGAGAAAAATCATTAATTTTGTTATGTTTCTCTTGTGAGGAGTAATTTTTCATGTACTAATTCCAAGATTCTTCTTGTCTTTGGCTTTTGGCAGTATAGATATGATGTTTCTGTTTGCTATTTTTTTTTTTTGCATTTATTTTACTAGGAGTTCTTTGAGCTTCTTGGATATCTAGCTTATTATTTTAGAATAAATTTTGGAAGTTTTCAGTCATTATTTCTTCTAATATTTTCTCCTGTTTCTCTCTCCTCCACTGCTCTTCCAATTAGGCGTTTGTTGAAGTGCTAACTTGTGTTCCATGTTTCTCTGAGGTTATGTTCATTTTTCTTCATTTGTAACTTTCCTTTCTTCACTCACTATTAATAATCTTGCTAGTTGAAATCTATTGTCAATCCCTTGTAGTACCTTTTTCAGTTTAGTTACTGTATATTTCAATTGCAAGCATTTCTATTTTTTAAAATAATTTTTATATGTCATTGATGTTCTTTTTTTTTTTTTTTTTTTTTTTTTTTTTTTTTTTTGAGAGGCAGAGCTAGACAGTGAGAGAGAGAGACAGAGAGAAAGGTCTTCCTTCCGTTGGTTCACCCCCCAAATGGCTGCCACGGCTGGCATGCTGCAGCCAGCACACTGCGCCGATCCGAACCCAGGAGCCAGATGCTTCCTCCTGGTCTCCATGAGTGTGCAAGGCCCAAGCACTTGAGCCATCCTCCACTGCACCCCCGGGCCACAGCAGAGAGCTGGACTGAAAGAGGAGCAACTGGGACAGAATCCGGTGCCCCAACCCGAACTAGAATTGAGTGCTGATGCCATAGGAAGAGGATTAGCCTAGTGAGCCTTGGCACTGGCCCATTGATATTCTTTTAGAGAAATAGTCAACACTTTTTTTTCAAATCAATTTTCCTTTAATCCTTTAATGTATTTACAATCCCTGCTTTTAATTTTTTCTGTTAAATGTTACATTTAGCTATTCTGACAGGTAGTATCGCATGTGTGTATTTAGTTATTTACTTAGTGTACAAGTTATACATCCTGGTTTCTATGGTTGCCTTGTAAAATCTTTTGTACACCAGAAAATTCAGAGCCTATATTTTAGCAACTCTGACCACTGCCTTCTTGAGCTCCACCACTCACATCCTGATTATTCCTTATTTACTTGCTTATTTCTGGACAGGTGAAATTACTGAACTGTAGTCTCTCTCAGTGTTAAGCCTTTGAGTTAGCTTCTCTGGTGTGCTCAGAATAACTTTGAGAAACCAATTGTTTTCTCTGGGCTTTCTCTGACTTTCTTTTTCCCAGCCACATCTCACTGTGAAAAACTGCTAATTGCTGCTTAATTGCTCCACTGTTTACTATAATGGCCTGAGGCTCCAACTGATTGTTTTATGGACCTATCCCATCAAGTTTAACTTTCTTTAAAGAAATGGTTATGGAGATCAGTATTTGAGATTTCAGCTAAGCCATACAAGGCTACTCTGGCTTTCTCTTTTCCATGTTCTCTGGCAAATGAGTCAGCCAACAGTTTCTTTATCTTTGGTGAATCCATAAATCCTCTCCCAATTTCCTTTCAACACAACCTCAGTGATTTTTGAGCACACACTTAGGTTTCGGTTCCCCACACTTTTGCAAATGTAGTTAGTTATTTTTGGAAGAGACTAGGAGCTATTTGCTTTATGAATTTCTTTTCTGTACTACTTACAAGCCCCACCATTTTTTTAAAGATTTATTTTATTGGCCGGCGCCGTGGCTCAACAGGCTAATTCTCTGCCTTGCGGCGCCGGCACACCGGGTTCTAGTCCCGGTCGGGGCACCAGATTCTGTCCCGGTTGCCCCTCTTCCAGGCCAGCTCTCTGCTATGGCCCGGGAAGGCAGTGGAGGATGGCCCAAGTGCTTGGGCCCTGCACCCCATGGGAGACCAGGAGAAGCACCTGGCTCCTGCCTTCAGATCAGCACAGTGCGTGGGCCGTAGCACTCCGGCCGTGGCGGCCATTGGAGGGTGAACCAACGGCAAAGGAAGACCTTTCTCTCTCTCTCACTGTCCATTCTGCCTGTAAAGAAAAAAAAATTATTTATTTTATTTATTTGACAGGCAGAGTTACAGAGATAGAGACAGAGAGAGAGGTCTTCCATCCACTGGTTCACTCCCCAGATGGGCGCAATGGCTAGAGCTGTGCTGATCTGAAGCCAGGAGACAGGAGCTTCTTCTAGGTCTCCCATGCAGGTGCAAGGGCCCAGGGACTTACAGCATCTTTTACTGCTTTCCCAGGCCATAGCAAAGAGCTGGATCAGAAGAGGAGCAGCTAAAACATAACTAAACATAACTAAAACATAGCATCTTCATGTACAGGATGAGAAATACTGAATACCATCCTGGGAAGGCATCCTGTAGATTGCAATGTATGAGAAGAAGTTGGAGTCCTGTGTTCTTGCCTGCATAGTTCTGTAATAAATTTCTCACCTGAATGAGCAGGAATGGGTAGGGAGGGAGAAACCTTGGTTCAAATACTATAGACTCCCACCATCAGTAAATATTAGCAGATTTTCATTAACTGACACTTCTTCCTTGACTAAATGACTTTTGTATCATTTCTAGAGACTTTCAAAGGTTGTTCACTTTTTTATAATTTCCTTCTGTTTCACTGGAATGTTAGTTGCAACATGAGAAATTGTTCTTTATTTTTCTTTAAGATTTTTTTAAGATTTATTTGAAGGGCAGAGTTAGAAGAGAGAGAGATAGAAGAGAGAGAGAAGAGAGAAAGAGAATCTTCCATTTGCCCTTGGTTGACTCCCAAATGGCTGCAATATCTGAGCCTGGGCCAGGCTGAAGCCAGAAGTCAGGAACTCCATCTGAGTTTCCCACATGGCAGGGACACAATCATTTGGGCCATCTTCCACCACCTTCCCAGGTGCATTAGCAGGGAGCTAGATGGAAACTGGAGCAGCTGGCATATTTGGTACTTATATTGGGTGCTAGTATCACAGGCAGTAACTTAACTTGCTGCAACACAATGCCAGTCTTAAGATTATTCATTCATAGGTGAATTTTAGTTTACATTTTAAAAATAATTTCACCTTTTTGAGTAATTATCTCATGTCTCTTTTTATCTTGCCCTTTTAAAAAATATAGCTACATAAGACTACATCTTTAATTCCATTCTCTTTATTTGTGATAATGCATTAAATGATTATGTGAATGAAGAAAATCAAATGACTTTATAAGTCTCAACAAATTAATGTTGGCATCAATGCTAGAAATAAATGGTTAAATTCAGTATTCTGCCTGTTTTAGAGGTTCATACAGGCAAATATGTTTCTAATAAATGTTTAACAGTCTTCATTAAGCTCTCTTAGCACATTAAAATCATCTGATAGTGCTACAATAATTAGTCTTCTAAACAGCAGAGTGAACATAAGTAGGATTGATCACTTGCCCAGATTTAACAATGCAGCCCCAATGTTTTGATGACTCTCACTAAAAACAGAAACCATTACTACACACCCTGTTGTATAGAGAACAATGCCAACAGAATATCAATTTTTGGATACTTCTATTATTTCACACAATATCATGTCAAAGAATAGATGAAGTATTTCATCCAAAGTACACATAGGGAATCAACACACTACCAAAAATATTTTTCTGTAGCTAACCTAGCATGAAAAGAACAGAAACAGAATAACAATCTGAGTTGGCATTGTTAGTGCTGCAGTCACTTGGATGATTATGGGCTTTTGAAAGATGGACATATTTTGACCATTTCAATCACAGAAGCTATGGTCAATTGACTTGTACAAGGGATAGAAATGGAGTTTCAGATTCCACTCCTCTATTTTTACCAAATACAGGACCACAAAGCCATTTATGCCTTATTTTCAGAGTTGTGAGATTATTTTATAGGTATTTGAGTTGCAAGCAGTCAATTAGCATGGAACTTAACTGAGTCTACTTTTGTAAAACAATGTTTTGGATTTCATGCAGAAGAAGAAATAAAGTTGCAATCAAAACAAATTCCCTGATATTAGACACCTATTTCCTAGAGCAAAATGAATTTTAAAATATTTCTTTGCTTAAACTGAACCAATGCCAATTAGTCCCAGTAGTGATAATGTAAGTTCATATTAGTTCTGAAATGGGGTAATTTAGAAGAAAACATCAAAAGTCCAATGGTTGCTGATAATATTCCTTCACTAATGACTTAGATATGCACTGATGACTCTCAGGGAAATGGTGCAGAGACATTTTCTGATCTACAATATATCATACAGAATATTCTTCACTGTATCACCCAACATTATTTCCTTTTCATATTTGCATTTTTTTATATATTAAAGTTTTGTTCATCTGTAAAAACTCAGTACCCTTCTAAGAGATACTTCAATCTCTTTTGGAAATGTTTTGTTATTTGTAGTATCTTATGACCTTAAAAATTGAAATAATTATCTTGAGAAACTCTTCTCTCTACTGCCTTAAAAGGACTAGGTTTTTACCCCCTATCACGCACAAATTAGCCATCTCTTTGAAAACTAGGTAATGATTTTTTAAATGTGCAATTTAAAATTTCAAACCATATTACCATTTTCCTCCCAGAAGCTTCACTGTCAGTGACTTAGTAAAACCATCATTAATCACAAGATAAGCTACAGTCATGTGGTGATTGTAATTTGGTCCCACGGAACCAAAGACAAATGATATGGAATACTATTAGCAATGATAGCTTTAATGTAGACATTCATCACGGACTCAGGTTCACTCGATGTGACTTTGGGATAAAAACAGGGGGAAATTGCCTAGCTGTTCAAAATTCTATTACTATTAAATCATAATTTTGGTAAAATTGTATAAAATAAGAGTGATAGATTTTCTGTTTCCATTTTTCACTCTTACAAGACAAAATTGCAGGGGGCTTTGAAGAACCCAGATGCAGTGCAATTAGTAACACTGAATGCTGATTAGTTGTTATCTATCTAATTGCTAATAATAGAATCTGGATTTTTAGGAAGCCATGTATTTATAGGAATCACAAGGCTGCTTCAGCTCATCAAAAGAGGTAGACTGCTAACACAGGCAGAGCAGGAAGCACCATACAGATTCTTTCAGCAATGACATATTTTTTGGACGTAAACTTCTTTTACATACTGCATTATTATCTCCTAAAGGAATAAAAACACAATCATTTTAGAAAGAGATCCTTATTATCTAACTTAAGTATTACTCAGTGGTCAAATTTATGGAGCTATTTAGATATACAGGGACCTACACTATTATTAGTAAATATTTTCTTGGTAGGAAATCCCTGATGTGAACTAAATGTAGCATTAACAATCTGATTTCAATTCACAAGTGGAAATAAATATTGATTTTGAGATGCAACTTTCTGCTAAAGAATATATGAGCCAAACTATTCTTTATGTGGAGAAAAAAATTCAACCCCATACTTCAGGAGTAAATTTTTAAAAATGCCATTGTGTACTTTGTTACAGTATTTTATTATGTTTGTTTTGAATGCATCTGCCATTCAGCCCTAGTCCTGTGGCTTCTTCAACTACATTTGCCTCTGTTCCTCTAAGAAAAAATTTTCCCCAATGCTCTTTAGCTGAGTTACTCTATCATATTCTGTACTCCTAGGGATTAAAGCTAATCCTGTGGCCTACTTAGAACAGATCTGCTGTAGAGTAGATAAGCCTGAAAAATTATCTGTAATATTGCAAGACTTAGATTCAGATTCAAAAAACTGTCTCAACATTTCATTGTGTCAATGCTACATATCTATACCTATATACAACTTTCCTCTATATTTCTATGGATACATTTATATTATACTTAATGTTATCTATATTGTGTTTTCTGGTTTATTTATTTGGAGGGGATATTATTACTTAGCTCTTGAGAACCCTAAAGAATAAATGCTACATTTGCCTTAACATATAATGCAATTGGCCCTGTAATCAAATTCTTAACATGAAAAGGTTGTTTCAACACATACACTGAAAATTATGAGTCTTTTATATTTGTGAGAAAAAATGGAGTTATAAAATTTAGTTTAGCTTAAAGAATTTGGCTCCTACCGCACCATAAAATATGTGTTCTATAAACCATAAGGTTCTCATGATAAGGGCATCATCTTGGATTCTGGATGCAGATTGATTAAAGATCTACTAGTCTTCATATTTGGTAACTTTGCATGAAATATTCAGATTCTTGGGGTCATTGTATTAGTTGACAAGTGCTGCCATAAGGGAGTACCACAGATTGGCTGACATAAACATCAGAAATTTCTTTCTCACTTTTCTGGAGACTGGAAATTCAATATGAAAGTGTTGGTAGGATTGGTTTCTTTTGAAACCTCTCTCCTTAGCTTTTAGAAGGCTTTCATCTCTGTGTCCTCACATGATCTTTCTTTATGCACTACACAAATTAGGATCTCTTTCTGCGCATATAGGTACCTGTGTCACATCATGCATTCCAATTTTCTGTCCTTCTAATGATATCAGTTGAATTAGATTAATGTCCACCTCAATGACTCTAATTAAATGTAATCTCCCTTTTAAAGTCCCTATCTCCACACAGAGTCACATTCCAAGGCATTGGCAGATAAGACTTCAACATATTGATATTGTAGGTATACAATTCAGTCCATAATAGGAACCTATAAGGTAACAATGGGAATTTAACAATGAATGAAATAGAAAAAAGAAATCATTGCCACCTTAGAGTTTACATCCTCCACTTTCTCATTCTGTAATAACCCCCAGAATAATTAAGATAATTCTTGGCTTGTCAGGATGGCTGAGCAATCTAAGATAGTTCCTGGCTTACATTAAGTTTAAGAAAATCATCATGAGAATTATGATGATAAAACATGTTGATATACACAGATAAGTTCGATTTGAAAAATCTTTACTTTCCCTCTTGTTGGATTTCCCTTTTTTCTTACTCTTCTACCTTCCATCCATGGATGACTCAACATAAAGATCTTCATTTGTACTGTCATCTTTTTTTCTAATGATTTATTTATTTATTTGAAAGAGTTTACAGAGAGGCACAGGCACAGAAGAGAGAGGTCTTCCATCTGCTTGCTCACTTCCCAAATGGCTGCAACAGCCAGAGCTGCTCTAATCCGAAGCCAAGAGTCAGGAACTTCTTCCAGGTATCCCACACGGGTGTAGGGAATCAAGCATGTGGACCATCTTCCACTGCTTTCCCAGGCCAGAGCAGAGAGCTGGATCAGAAGTGGAACGGCCACAATTCGAACCAGTGCCCATGTGGGATGCTGGTGCTGTAGGTGGTCACTTTACCTGCTATGCCACAACGCCAGCCTCTGTAATGGCATCTTAATAATGCACTTGACAACTTCCAGAACCAAGAGCCAATTAAATTTTGATTATTTAAAATAATTCATCCTCTTAGTAGCATTCTTCTATAGCAATATAAAAACAAAGATATTCATGAATGATAGTTTTATAGGACATGAAATTCATTGCTGATAGGCTTTTTCTTTCAAAACATTGAATATATGTTCCCTCTCCCTTCTTGTTTCCATGATTTCAGATTATAAGAGATCCTTGTAGGTAAATCATTTTCCTCTGGATAATTCTAAACTTTTCTCTCCATCTTTCACATTCCATAGGTGGACTAAAATGTATCTAATGGGGAATCTCTTGAAAATTGTTTCACTTGGAATTTTTTGAGATTCTTAAATGTATAAATTAAATATTTTCATTAAACTTGGGAACATTTTAACCACTATTTCTCTCTCTCTCTTTCCCTCCCTCCCCTGTCCCTGTCTTCCTCCCTCTGTTTATTTCTTTCTTCCTCCTTCTCTTCCTCCCTCTTTCTTTTCTTTCTTTCTTTCTTTCTTTCTTTCTTTCTTTCTTTCTTTCTTTCTTTCAAAGAAGTAGAGAGAGATGGAGAGAGAAATCTTCCACCTGCTGGTTCATCCCCAGATGGCAACAATGGCTGGGGCTGGGTCAGGCCAGAAGTCCGGAGCCCAGAGCTTCCTCTGAGTCTCTCACATGGGTGCAGGGACCCAAGCACTTGCATCATACTCTGCCATTTTTCCTGGCACATTAGGATTGAGAGTGGAGCAGCTGGGTCTGGAATGGGCACCCATCTGGGATGGCAGCTTTGCAGGTGGAGGTTTAACCTGCTGTGCAACAAAGCTGACCCCCAGCCACTATCTCTTAATTTTTTTTTCTGCTAAGCTCCCAATTTTGATTTTTTCCTCTCTTTTCTAAATTCATATGCTAGTATGCTAGTGATTTTCATCATGGTCCATTTTGTGTTTCTATAACAGAATACCTTAGACTGGATATTTTAAAACCTACAGAAATGTATTGGTTAACAGTTCTGGAGCTTGAAAAGTCCAATATCAATGCATCAACATCTGTTATAGTACTTTGCACTGTGAGAGAAGTCATCACACAGTGGAAGGGCAAACAGAGAAGAAAGAAAATGGAGGCCAAATGTACCCTTTTACAATGAATCCACTCTGATGATAACAGCATTAATCCATTTATTCGGAAAGCACTTTCATAGCCTAATCACCTGTTAAAGATTCCACCCCTTAAATACTGTTACAATGGCAACTGAATTTCAACATGAGTTTTCGAGGAATAAATATTCACCCCAGGCCGGCGCCGTGGCTCAACAGGCTAATCCTCCGCCTTGCAGCGCCGGCACACCGGGTTCTAGTCCCGGTCGGGGCACCGATCCTGTCCCGGTTGCCCCTCTTCCAGGCCAGCTCTCTGCTGTGGCCAGGGAGTGCAGTGGAGGATGGCCCAAGTGTTTGGGCTCTGCACCCCATGGGAGACCAGGATAAGCACCTGGCTCCTGCCATCGGAACAGCGCGGTGCGCTGGCCGCAGCGCGCTACCGCGGCGGCCATTGGAGGGTGAACCAACGGCAAAGGAAGACCTTTCTCTCTGTCTCTCTCTCTCTCTCACTGTCCACTCTGCCTGTCAAAAATAAAAAAAAAAAATATTCACCCCAGAGCCGTGTTTTTCCCATCTATGAATCACTATTGACCTCTCTTAATTCTTTGTGCTTTCTATTCCTCATTCTGGATAATCTCTATTGACCTATTTTCAAGTTTGACAACTAAACTTTTCTGTCAACTAAAATTTGTGTTGAATGCCTCTAGGAATTAAAATTGTTTTTCTCTAGTAAATTTTTCTTTTAAGTTATACCGTTCCATTTCAAAATTTTTGTTCCAACCTTTATCATTATAATAGCAATAGTAATTGTAATAATAAATGACTATCTCTTTTGTCTTTTTGTCATCCACAGTTATATATGATTTGCTGCTCATAAAACTGAAGCGTTGTTGGTTCTGTGTTTAGCTGTCCTCCTATAGGTTCCTATGGACTTTTTCCAGCCACTTCTATTGTATTCAGTACTTTGGGATGGCTCTGTAAACAGATGAAGCCAATAATGTATTAACAGTACCAACTGAGAGAAAGTATGGTTAACTGAGGTTACTAAAAACAAAAAGCAATTCAAATCAATTGGCAATCTACAAAAAGAGTTAAAGATTTTAAAAGCTATTATTTTTTTAAAAATTGTTTTATTGTTATCACTGTACTTTTTTTTTTTTTTTTTTTGGACAGGCAGATAGTGAGAGAGAGAGAGAGAGAGAGAGAGGTCTTCCTTTTTGCCGTTGGTTCACACTCCAATGGCCGCTGTGACCGGCGCATTTCGCTGATCCGAAGCCAGGAGCCAGGTACTTCTCCTGGTCTCCCTTGTGGGTGCAGGGCCCAAGCACTTGGGCCATCCTCCACTGCACTCCTGGGCCATAGCCGAGAGCTGGCCTGGAAGAGGGGCAACCGGGATAGAATCCGGCGCCCCAACTGGGACTAGAACCCGGTGTGCCGGCGCCGCTAGGCAGAGGATTAGCCTGTTAAGCCACGGCACCGGCCTTAAAAGCTATTATTAAAATTGCTATATTGGTCTATTATGTTATGTTATATGTGTGTACATATTGTATGTCCACATGGGAAAATTTTATTAAGATTTTTATTTTAATTGGCTTATAGATAAGATTGTCCATATTTAAGCTGCTAAAATTAATCAAAGATACATTTTAATTCGAGTGACCTGAATCTCTGTATCATATGTTTTATACTTGTTGGTAGAAAGAAACTAAAAACATTTTATATGTTTGTGCTTAAGTTTACTGGTTAAACAAACTACACCATGTTAGATATTTAAGAGGTGTTTCCAAATACATGATTCTTGAAATTTATAGAAGGCATTGGACCTTCTGGTATAAGGGTATGGTCAAGTAGGGTCAACAACATTGCAGGCAGAACTGTAAATTTCTTGTTAGAGATGCCACCTGCCTTTACCTGGCCAGCTCTCCTCCTTGGCCAGCCAAGTAATGAAAGTCAACAGAGTGCCTTCCCCTAGGAGGTTCACACCTCCCTTAGGATGTACCCCATGTGAAGAGATAGATAGGTCTGGGCCTCTTAACTTACAAGGCCTAAAGCCCACCAGATTATTATCAAGCCCCTTCTATCAGGTTCTATTTGCCTCTCAATCAGAAAAATTACTTGTAGCTTAGACAGCACCTTTCTTAGCTCCTCTAATAATGACTCTGTCCTTTGTTCTAGACCCTGTCTAGCGCACTTGGGCCTCATTCCTTTGTAATCATAACCTCTACTCTACCACCAATGGCTCTACTCCCAACCTGTGTGTACTAATGGTCCTCTCCCCCACTTAATGCTGTATAATTGTTCAGACCTGGTTAATGCCACTCTTAGGAACATTAGTTACTATCTCCACCCTGTCTTTTATGACCTTGTGTCAATATGATCAGAGTCGGCAAACTTGGAAGGCTTCCATAGCCTTGGCAACTCATGACAAGAGCGTAGGGTGGTTACTGGCACCATAAACTAGAGTGTCAATTTGTTGGGTCAACAACAGGAGCCACTGTGCACTTGCTCCTCATGTGGGATCTCTGTCCTTAATGTGCTATACATTGTGATTTAATGCTATAACTAGTACTCAAACAGTATGTTTCACTTTGTGTTTCTATGTGGGTGCAAACTGTTGAACTCTTTACTTAATATATACTAAATTGATCTTCTGTATATAAAGAGAATTGAAAATGAATCTTGATGTGAATGGAAGGGGAGAGGGAGCGGGAGAGGGGAGGGTTGTGGGTGGGAGGGAAGTTATGGCAGGGTGAAGCCATTGTAATCCATAAGCTGTACACTGGAAATTTATATTCATTAAATAAAAGTTAAAAAAAAATAAAGTCTCTATGTACTGAGACACAGTTGTTAAACTTTCTTTTTTCTTTTTTTTTTAAACAGGCAGAGTGGACAGTGAGAAAGAGAATCAGAGAGAAAGGTCTTCCTTTTGCCATTGGTTAACCCTTCAATGGCCACCGCAGCCAGAGCACTGTGCTGATCCTGTGGCAGGAGCCAGGTGCTTATCCTGGTCTCCCACGAGGTACAGGGCCCAAGCACTTGGGCCATCCTCCACTGCCCTCTTAGGCCACAGCAGAGAGCTGGCCTGGAAGAGGGGCAACCGGAACAGAATCCGGTGCCCAGACCGGGACTAGAACCCAGTGTGCCGGCGCCGCAAGGCAAAGGATTAACCTAGTGAGCCACAGCACCGGCTAAATTTTCTTTTAATTCTTTGTATATAGGTTCATTATTTGGGCATCTTTCATATTTTCTATATGAAATCCTCCTTAAATATATGGTCACCAACAGGTTAAAATTAAAAGGAGGGAAAACAATAGGTCAAGTTAACTGTAATCAAAAGAAATTAGGGAATTGTATTAACATCATATAAAGATGTTAGAATTACCAATGAGGGCTGGCATCGTGGCTCACTTGGCTAATCCTCTGCCTGTGGCTGCATCCCATATGAGCACCAGGTTCTAGTCCCGGTTGCTCCTCTTCCAGTCCAGCTCTCTGCTATGGCCTGGGAGGGCAGTGGAGGATGGCCCGAGTGCTTGGGCCTCTGCACCCGCGTGGGAAACCAAGAGGAAACACCTGGCTCCTGGCTTCCGATTGGTACAGCACAATCTGTGGCAGTAATTTATAGACCAACAGGGCAGAATATCAGTGAATTTATAAATGTATAACTTAAGTGAACAGTACACGTCAGTCAACTTTATCTAACTGACATTTATAGAATACTCTATTTAGCCAAAGAATGAACATTTTTCTCAACTCAGTTGGCACATTTGTCAGTGTTGACCATATTCCAGGCCATAAAACACACTCTAACAACTTTAAAGAATTTAAATTTTCTGAAGTATTTATTTATCAGTTCACAATGTAATAAAGTCAGGAATCAATAACCAAAAGAGAAAGAAAATACCTAAGTATCTGAAGCAAAAAAATACATTCATCTAGTCCATTGGTAAAAATAAAGTCTGAAGACAAATAAAAATAATTTGAACCTGAAAATAAAAATGAATGTTATCAATATTATAAGTTGTTGCAAATTAATAACTATAAGAAATTAATAGCACTAAATGTGAATATTAGAAAATAAAGATTTAAAATAAATTATTTAAGCTTATGAATGTAGAGAAAGAAGAGCAGAATAACTCTAAAACATGCAGAAGAAAGAAAATCATTAAAATGAACTAACACCAACCAATGTAAAGCAACACTAGAGAAAATCAGTAAAACCAAAAGCTGATTACGGAAAAGATAAATATAATTAGTAGCCATTCAACCAGATTAAACAAGAAAGAACAAGAAAAAAACACAGCCATCTACTGAAAGAGAGGGTCATTGAAATTGATCTCATGGACATGGGATTCACCCAATGACTAAGCTATTTGGGGCACATCCTCATCCGTAGGGAACAGAAGCTACCATTCAGAGAGATTGCAATCCATGTAGAAGATTGCTATTCCTACAGCCTTAAGAAGGTCCATATTATAGATATCTAGGTACAGAAACAAAGCAAAACTCCTGTATTAGTCTCTGTATCAAGCTCCTACGAGCAAGCCAGAGCAGGGTAATCTCCTTTGGGAAAAACAAAACACAGTCTTCATCCAGTGAAAAATTGCCATGACTTGGCTCCCATGCTGTCTTTGTTAAACTGAGTCCTTCACATCAGACAGAGAAATAAAGATGCTAACTGTTGCCTAAGGGGATGTCCATGTCATGTGCCAAAAAAAAGTCTTTTGTGGGTGGGCAATCAAAATGGACAGGCACAAATCATTTTCCTCATTTCCTGTGTAAGGCCAAATAATTCCACGGCCAAGAAGAACAAAGCTGGAATTTTTTACCTAACAACTGGTCATGGCTATCCTGGCTATTGACCCTCACTGGCCCCATAACTTCCACGCTCCTGTCACTTCCTTTTTGACAATATGTCTTCACTGCTCTCCTCTGTTTTGTTCCTAACGGAATAAAATCCATTCAACTCCAGATGCTCATGCTGTTGTGGGCTAGGTTGGGATCTAAATTTCTGTTCTAGGCTTTTGCCTCTTACTTAGAGAAGCATTCTAAGTATAGCACCAAATACAACATACAAAGTGATACAGTTTATTTTAAAAAAATATTTATTTATTTGAAAGTCAGAGTTACACAAAGAAAGTAGAGGCAGAGAGAGAGAGAGAGAGAGAGAGAGAGGTCTTCCATCTGCTGGTTCACTCCCCAGATGGTCACAATGGCTGGAGCTGCACCGATCCAAAGCCAGGAGCCAGGAGCCAGGAGCTTCTTCCAGGTCTCCCATGCAGGTGTAGGGGCCCAAGGACTTGGGCCATCTTCTACTGCTTTCCCAGGCCGCAACAGAGAGCTGGATCGGAAGTGGAGCAGCCAGGACTAGAACCGGCGCCCATATGGGATACCGGTGCTTCAAGCCAGGGCATTAAGCTGCTGTGCCACTGCACCAGCCCCAGTGATACAGTTTATTTAAAAGGTGAGGAAAGCACACACTCACCCACGTGGGCTTTTTTTTTTTTTTTTTTTACAAAAAAAATGGACCAGGAAAGGAAAAAACAAGAAAGAGAGAGAGAGAGAGAGAAAGAGAGATAGAATTTCATTTCAGTTACTCTGCTTCCTCTGGGTCTTTGGAAAGAGAAAGAGAGCACCCATCCCTGCCGCCAGGCTTCTTATGAGCCTGGAAAATGGAATGGTTCCATGGTACCACACCCAGGTCAAAGGAGGTATGTCTTGGGGAAGGGGTCATTTGATTGACAGCTCGGCAGATAGGATTACATGGGGTGCTGGAGGTTTGGCCTCTAGCTTCTGGCAATAATCTAGTTACCTGCCTTATCGTGTATCATTACACACTCAGAGATTTCCAACCCTTAATCTTAAAGGGGTGCTGAGCATGTAGATTCATCATAACTTCTGTATCTACTTCCTGCTGATCAGGGGCGTAGACCTTGCCTATCCTGAGTTCAGAAATCTCTTCTTAACTCATCTAATGGATTCATCTCACAAGCTGGAGAAATTTCAGTCACTGTCAATGGCTGTATCCCCATCATGGTCATCATTACTCTGAGAAATTGTCAAATTCTGAAACAGACAAGTTTTTCAATCAACATGTGCAAACTTGGGAAAAAATTGCAAGTAGAGTGCTCTTTAAGAAATGAAGGATATTGTTTCCCAAGTAGTGGGTGTCGCTAGACTGTCCCTGTGCAGATTGTAAAACCATCTGGCTTAATTGTAAAGACTTTTAATGATTCTTTCAGTGAACATACTACTGTTAGAGTAGAGGTGACAGATTTCATTAATCACTGCCCATGTTTCTCCTGCTCTAACACTATATATTCGAAGGCCTGTCAGTTGTCCATACCTGCTCTAGACAGAGTGTCCACAGCCTTGAGTACTTGCTGTAAAATTTGGCCTAAAGTGTATGCCAGGTTACCTAAAGCAGTGGCCAGGTTTTTAAAATTAGCTTCATGTGACACACCAGGATCTTCTAGTATTATAATAGAAGAACTGGCTAAGGAGTTTTCTTTCCAAAAGAAAGTTCCAGAGAATCAAAAGAAAAAGTAGGTAAAGCATATCTGCCTTAGAGTGCGGCAGCCTTGATATGACAAAAACAAAGGCTTTACTTATCTTCCTGCCTTTTGAAGAGGTATTTGAGTTCTTCCATTGTTTCACATGAGTAGGCAGGCATCTCTCTCATGTGTATCTGAAGACTCAACAAGTGGAAGTTTAATTCTTGACAAATGTATCTAGCTTGGGATGCCCTGAAATTTCACTGAGGCAAGCATGCTTAGCAGCATCTGATAGGATCCCTTCATTTAGTAAGCAACTGGTCTGAAATGGATCCTTTCTCCCAAGTCTGGAATAAAACTAAGTCTTCTGGGGTGACAGGCTGCACATGAGTTTTGGAAGCTGGCACTTAGAGACTTTTATTACCATATTCCATCAGAGCCTTTTATATCTGGCCTAAATAATATATTCGATTTTGAGTCTCTGAATCAAAGAAGATGTCAGAGGTGAGGGAGGACCTCTGATAATAGTATCTCATACAGACTAAGCTTAGGTGTCTTTCTCATTCTGAGGAGTGAAATAGGGAACAGTTTGAGCCATGTTTCTGAGGTCTCTTGGTGAAGCATAGCTATGATTTTCTTAAGATGATGATGAGACCTTTCAAATTTACCTAATGACTGAAGTCTCCAAGAGGCATGGAGATGATAAGAAAACTTTAGAGCAGTAGCTACTTGCTGAGTATTATAGATTCAAATGAAGGTCTATTGTCACTTTGGAGTGACCTTGGAAGTCCAAAGTGTGGCACTATGTCCTTTATTAGGGCATACGACAAGGATTTTTTTTTTTTTTTGTCTTTTCTGTGTGAGTAGCAAAAGCTTCTCTCCATCCTATGAAATTATCAATAAAAACTAGAAGATAGCTATACTTATTTGTGGAGGCATGTTAGTAAAATCAATCTGCTAAGATTCACCTGGGCATATTCCTCTCCTTTGCACAGGAGTCAACAGATGCAGTGGCCTAACATGGACATGCAGTCCTTTTCCTCCAAATACCCAGTGTCATACCAAGGCTGCTGCACTTTACAGGAAACGTGTTTTTACTACCTCTTCGTTTGATCCTCGTTTGATCCTGGAAGCTGCTGTTGGCTAGAAAACTCCTTAGTTCTTTTACTACAATACTAGGAGATCCTGGTATGCCACATGGAGTGGGCAAGAACAAGTTACTTCCCTTATGACAGCATGCAGTCCTTTTCCTTCAAATACGCAGGAAACTCCTCTTCCAAGATGGGTAGAGTCTGTATTTCCTTAATAATTTTCCATTGAGAGGCCATTGGGAGCATAACCTTATGATCTAAAGACCACCATCCACTCACATCTTTAATATAACCTAGTTTTGGGGTCCGTTCGATCTCACGCTCACCACAGTGAGACTTTTTAGCTACAGGCTGAGATATTAGAGATATTTCAAGAGCTTCCTTGCAGCAGCTCATTTTGCTGCCTTCTCTGCTAGTGAATTTCCCTTGCTACCATGGCTTTCATTCTTTTTGTGTCCCTTTCCGTGAATGATAGCCACTTCCAAGGATTCCAGTACTGCCTGAAGTAGAGCTTATATCTTTTTTTCCATAATTAATGGGGGAATTCTTTGCATTCTATAAGACTCTTTCTCTTCAAATTGCTGCATGTGCATGTAACACAAGGAAAGCATATTTGAAATCTGTGTATATATTAACTTGCTGGCCTTTTCCTAATTGCAAGGCTCTAGGTAAAGTAATAAGTTCAGCTTCCTGAGCTGAAGTAGTATTTGGCAATGCCTGTTTTTTGGCAATACTTCTATTACCTGGGTGAAATCCATTATGTTATAATCTGCCTTCCTAACTCCTGCCATCATGTAACTACTCAACATCTGGATTCTCTAGAAGTTCATCTTATAGGTCAGATCTAGAATACACTTGCTGTATAGCTTCTCCACATGAGGAGTTAGCTCTTCAGTACTGTCAGGTTGCAACAGAGTCGCTGGGTTGTGGATTTAGCACACATTAAAGATTTTCTCAGGCAAGTATATAGGACCCAATATTTTGTGAGATGCCCTCCTGTTAGCCATTGATGTCCTTTAATTTCTTAAACCTTTTGTACCTGGTGTGGAGTTGGAACTTCAAGTGGCTGGCCTAAAGACAGCTTGGTGGCTTCCTCCACCAACAGAGCTGTTGCAGCTACAGCCCTAAGTATGCAGGGTACCCTGTAGCCACTGAATCCAGCTGTTTAGAAAAACAGGTCACAGGTCATGAAAATGGACCCAAATTTTGAGTTAATACCCCTAGTGCAACCCCCTTTTTCTCTGCTATAAACAAGGTGAATGGCTTATTCAGGTTAGGGATTCCTAATTCTGGATCTTCTGTTACTAGCTCTTTAATTCTTTGGAAGGCTTTTTTGTAGTGCTTCTGTCCAGCACAGTGGGTCTGTGTAAGGATCCTTTAGAGCTTCATATAACAGTTTGGGTATTGTCGTAAATCCTGGAATCTATGTTCTACAAGATGCTGCCATTCCCTGAAATGTCCTTAGCTGCTTTCTCATCTGCAGTGGTCTTGTATATAAAATAACATCCTTTCTCTTGAGTGAAAGAGCACACTTATCTGGCGTCAGAATATATCCTAGGTAATTTACCTCTTGTTTAGAAACCCAGGTTTTGTTGGGGGAAACTCTGTAACCCTGTTCTCCTAGATGACGGGTTTAATGGGATGCAGAAGAAAGCATCCTTTAGTAAAGGTACAGCACAGTAGGATGAATTGAAATGGCTGCCTCATTAATAGCCCTGAGTTTCTTAACAATTCTGTACTTTCCTTTTGGTTTCAAAGCAGGCAAAATAGGAGTATTACAGGGAGACTGACATGGAATCATAGTCCACGTCTGAGAAAATCATCATTCAAGGCTTGAAGTCTCCATCTAGCTTCTGGTTTATTGAATGTTGACACTGATGAGGTAATGCAGTCTGCTCTTTCAAGAAAACTGACAGACACAACATGTGTAGCCCATTCAGGTATTTCTTGATCCCAAAGTTGACGATCCATTCTTTTATTTCAATATGAATATTGTCTAAACTGGGGTCTGCCTCATTAGTGGCTAACATCATAACAAATGACTTCGACTTAGGAGAAATTAACTTTAAGGAAGAACCTAAGAATGATAACTAATATCTTCCAAGCAAAGGAGTTTGACATTCAGACATAACTAAAACCAGTGAAAGATAAGAATGCCCTCTACTTAACACTAAAACAAAGGAAATCTTTGAGAGAAAAGCTTACCATTTACTCAAGTAATGCAACTCTTTGATGACAGAGGTCCTGCCTGAGAAGTTAGTACACAATGACTCTTGTTGTTAATTTAACACCATTAGGTATGATGGCAGTGATCATCCACGGCTCTTAGCATGAGAAGTCTAGGCTGTGGAAGCCTCTTGAATCTGTAAATCCCATCCGTCTTTAGAAAGGCCATGAACAAAGTGGCAGTTCTCTCCTCCCTTCAGAGAAGAGGACATCTGTCTTTCCTGACCACTTCTTAATGGGACGTGGACCACAGAAGTCCTTCATGGAGGGACAGCCTTTGCACCAATGTCCTGGCTTTCCACACCTGAAATGCTTTCCTGTGGGCTTTTCAGGCAGACCAGAATGCCTTTGTGGGCTGATTGCGAGGCCACTGTGTGCTGCTTATAGCATTGCCATTTTCTGGGCCTGCAGTGTGGACTGCTTCCCATATTGGAGCATTCTTTCCTCTTCAAACCTATTCATATGATCACTAAACACTTAAAATGTTATTTTTACCATCCAGCTCATGGAGATTTTGGATCCCATGGCCAGTTTTGAGACTACCTTTAGAAGTGAGTCCACAGAAATGCTTGCAGAACTTTTATAGCTGAACACCACTTTGTAGGACCTGAGAAGACAAAAATAGACACAGCTCTCCCTGAGCTTAGTTATGCTTATACATGTGATTGGATACATTGTGTTAGTTGTAATTTTGACACCTTAGAGTCCCTTTTGTCCCCAAAATTGTGTCATTTTTTTTACCCAGCAGGCTAAGTGCTCTCTATTTCTTTCTTTTCTTTTTTTTAAAGATTTGTTTATTTATTTGTAAGTCAGAGTTACACAGAAAGAGAAGCAGAGAGAGGTCTTCCATCCGATGGTTCACTCCCTAATTGGCTGCAATGGCCAGAGCTGCGCTGATCTGAAGCCAGGAGCTGGGAGCTTCTTCCAGGTCTCCCATGTGGGTGCAGGGGCCCAAGGACTTGGGCCATCTTCTACTGCTTTCTCAGGCCATGGCAGAGAGCTGGATTGAAAGTGGAGAAGTCAGGTCTCAAACCCTTGCTCATATGGGATGCTGGTGCTTCAGGTCAGGACATTAACCCACTGCACCACAGTGCCGGCCCCAGGGCTCTCTATTTCAACCAGCCCATGAAGAGCTTTTCCACAGCACTGCAAATAAACTCACAGGCTGTTACTATCATCAGTGGATACAGACATCCAGGAAGTCACATCTCATGCCAGAAAGCTGAGCTACTGGGTAATAAAACCAGTCAGCAGAGTTGTAAGTGAATCTCTTGGCTACTTCACCTCGACAATTCTCAGGGAGCTTATACCGCCATGCCAAAGACCAGCGGAGGCTCCACCATCACTGTGGTCCTAGTGATCCACAGGGAACCAACAGAGAACCAGCATAAAACTAAAATAAAAAAGCCTAAAATAAACAATAAAAAGGTGCCTTAGATACATAACTCAGGGCCTCCCAGGCAACTCAAATGCTGAAAGCCCCACCCACCACCATCAGGAAATTTTTCCTGATGTAGCACAACCTTACACCTGGAATGCACTCCAGGGGGTTAAGAATCAGCATAGATAGAGCTAAAATAAAATAAGTACTGCCTTCATGATGCTAGCACTGGTTACAAGGCAACAGACTCTTTCACTGGTCTGCCCCTCCAAGTGATACCAGAAATTATCAAATAAAAAGTCTCCCTAGCATGCCTGGTCCAAATTAAAACCAAATTGAGAAAAAAAAAAAAGGTAACATAAAATCCTTCTATAAAAGGTAAGGCTTGAGTTCCAGTTTTGCAATAATATATAAATTAACTTTAAAAACACATTACAAGACCGGCTCTGCGGCTCACTAGGCTAATCCTCTGCCTTGCGGTGCCAGCACACCGGATTCTAGTCCTGGTTGGGGCGCCGGATTCTGTCCTGGTTGCCCCTCTTCCAGGCCAGCTCTCTGCTGTGGCCAGGGAGTGCAGTGGAGGATGGCCCAAATGCTTGGGCCCTACACCCCATGGGAGATCAGGATAAGCACCTGGCTCCTGCCATCGGATCAGTGCGGTGTGCTGGCCGCAGTGCACCGGCCGCAGAGGCCATTGGAGGGTGAACCAACGGCAAAGGAAGACCTTTCTCTCTGTCTCTCTCTCTTACTGTCCACTCTGCCAGTCAAAAAAAAAAAAAAAAAAGCAAAAACCAAACAAACAAAAAAAAGACATTACAAACAACCTGACAACATTTATAAATTGGCAAACATTCAAAAAACTGGCCCATCTTTTTCCTGCTTCTCTGCTCAAATCCCATTGATGCTAATGGTGTGTACTGGCCTCTTTTCTCCTGCAACCCCTGCACATACAAACATTACAAGTGCTAAATCACCAACATTTACATTTTAGCTGCCCATCCTGAGCCATGAACTCTGTGAAAAGGGACTGGTGGAGAGAGAGATTTTTTAGAATTTAAAAACCACCTGTTGTTGAAACAGAAACCAATTGAATTGTGCTTACCACAGTGCTGTTTCTGGAGTGAATTTTCAACTGGCTGGCTCTCCAATTTGTTGTGGGCTAGGTTGGGGTCTAAATTATTCTAAGTACAGGCACAGATAAAATGTACTAAGACATAAAGTTTATTTAAAAAGTGAGGAAAATACACACACAACCATGGGCATTTTTCAGGAAGAGTGGGCCAGGAAGGGAAAAGAAGAGAGAGACAGAGAGAGACAGAGAGAGACAGAGACAGAGAGAGAGAGAGAGAGAGAGAGAGAGGGATTTTGGTATAGTGCTTCCTCTGGGTCCATAGGAAGAGAGAGAGAGAGGAAGAGAGAGAGAGAAAGTGCCTGTCTGCATTGCTGGGAATCTTATGAATTTGGGAAGTGGAGTGGCTACATGCTACCACCGCTAGGTCAGGAAAAGTGCATCCTGGGGAATGAGTCACTTGATTGACAGGCGGGTGGATAGGTTTACATGGGGTGCAGGAGGTGTGGCTTCCACTTGGTGGCCTTGGTCATATCATTGAGACTAGGCTTCCAGCCTGTCCCTTAAGAAGATATGATGAGCCCTCTGGAATGTGCAAAACATCATTTCCCAGGGCACCCCCAAACACCATAGGACAGATAGCAAGAAATAATTCCAATAAACAGCTCTACATCCATATGTCAACTCTGAATAAAATGTCACCCCCCTAAAATTATGGGTTACTTATCTTGAGGGCAAATTGTTAAGGTAGTGGGGTAGACATGAGGTTATGTGCCTACGTGGGAAAGAAGGAAAATGAGAATTTCTGTGTGATGAAACAAGGAAGCAAGTGTTGGAACCAACGCAGCATTTACATATCTAAAGTATTGTCAGTCCCAGCCCTCTCCCTGGGGGCAGTTCAGGGGAATATCATCTGCCCTTCATCAAGGGGGCTATTATGAAATTCTGGGAGGGATTCCACACTAAGAAAGCCCTCCACACAGAAATATTCCAGGCAGCATATAAGGGGAAGACAAAGAAAGTCCACACCCAACATCATAAAAACTCCAGTCTGAATATACACTGTTCTCTCAATTCTTTACTGAGATGCCCTCCTTGGCTGTCAGGTGTACTCCTTCATTATTTCTCTTCATTAAACTGTATTACCCCCCCTTACCGCTAGAAACAAACAACAGAAAAGAAACTAACCAAAACACTCTGGCAATACTTGGATTAGATCCTGTAAAGAAAAAATGACTTCAACATAAAAAGTGGTGAAATTTAAATAATATCCTGAATTTAGTTAATAATGTCCTTGCTTTAGTTAATGATTCAATACAATACAATAATAATATAAAGAGGTAGAGAAAGACCACACACAAGAAGAACAACAACAAGAAAGAAAATATGATTGTTGGGGCCAGCTCTGTGGTACAGCTGGTTAATGCCCTGGCCTGAAGCGCCGGTTCTAGTCTCGGCTGCTCCATTTCCAGTCCAGCTCTCTGCTATGGCCTGGGAAAGCAGTAGAAGATGGCCCGAGTCCTTGGGCCGCTGCACCCGCGTGGGAGACCAGGAAGAAGCTCCTGGCTCCCGGCTTTGGAATGGCACAGCTTCTGCCCTTGTGGCCAATTAGGGAGTGAATCAGCCAATGGAAGACCTCTCTCGCTCTCTCTGCCTCTTCTCTCTCTGTGTAATTCTGACTTTCAGATAAATAAATAAATAAATCTTTAAAAAAAGAAAAAGAAAACATGATTGCTATCTTTCTTACCCTAACCCTAATCCTAATCCTTGTCTGCTACACAAATGAGAGCTAAGTTGATCTAAGACAATGCCAATTTTTGTGTGAACTATTTGGTGTTAAATTCTGGAAACTCAAAACACTTAATGCCAGTTCTCATGTTAGGCAGAGACATGACATAGTGAAGAAAGAACTGAAATTATTTCAGCACTGAACAATTAGGGTTAAAACAATTATTCCATGATGCATGGCAATATTTTTTGATTGGTACTTGTAAAATGAAGTAATCACTATATGAGTATTCATTTTAAATTTTATGACAGTAACATTGCATACATATTTCTTATAATTTTGATAGTGTCATAAGATCTACAACAAATTGAAACCACATAATAAATATTCTGGTTTTATTATATTTAATACGATGATAAACTATCAATACTTTTAATTTACATTAAATTTGCTATTAGTTGAATTTCTTTATAATTTTTCATTAAAGTAGCTATATTTTATATAGTTTGTCAGCTTATTTTAGATGTAACTTTTTTATTAAATACAATGAACATATGTTAATATAACTGAGCAAACAAGCAATTTCCAAGTTATGACTAACACAATCCAATATAAACTCTCAGTTCAATCACTGTGGTATCTTATATTTTTAGATAACAACCTTATTAATATTGACATCAGTTTAAAAACATAACAGATATTCTTTTCCACTTACTACACTACCTAAACATCAAACTAATGCAGGTTGTAATCTTCCCAAAGCCTGTTATTTATTTTCCCAAAATAAGCAAATATTGAACAATATTGATTCCATTTCATGATTGTGTTCAGGTGTATATTTTCTATCCACTTCCATTTAAAATAAATCTTTACAAAGTGTTTGCTTTAAAAGAAATTGTAATAATGTCATTGGTGAAGTGTTTGTTGCTGATCAGTAATAAAAATAACTAGCACAAGTTCTTACATGCATGGTCTTTTTGTTTTTAAATTCCTGAGATGCAGTTTTTAGAATTTATATTTTTGCAATTTGCAATTGTGACCTAGATATTTAGTGCAATAATAGCCTACTTCTGCATAGAAAGCCTCTGATGAGGATTTTTTGTGCTGTCTTTATGATGAACACAGATTCTTCAATAAAACACATTTTTTTCTTTTAAATGTTGAATAAGATGATACCTAAGGTAATACACTTGGTTAAAATTAGTTGCTAAGGAAGGAAAAAGACACACAGAGACAAGAGATTGCTTTCTGTTTCTATAGTAGTTTCATCTGATTGCAAAATGTAACTGTGTTAATCACTGAACACTAAAACGCCAAATGAGTCTTGACATTCATGTTACTCTGAATTATGGTTCTTCACAAATGCCAAGAATTAAACACACTTTTTTGATAACATTGTTATATATTAAATTAAGCAAGCCTTACTTTCATTTGATGAAAAAAAAAAAAAACTCAACATTATCATTTAGTTTTCCTCCTATGGTAAATTAAGCTATTTCTTATTGTTGTCTACACACTACTAGTTTTGAACTATGCAAGTTAGAAACTCAGAGGTTAATTCTGTCAAGGACGATAATGTAAGTTGTGCAAATATTTGTGTTGGATTTAACTATGGAGCTGTTGTGATGTAGAAAGCTAAACCTCCACCTGAAGTGCCAGCATCCCTTATTGGCTCTTGTTTGAGTCTGGGCTGCTCCACTTTCAATACAACTCCCTGTTATTGCATTGGGAAAGCAGCAGAAGATAGCCCTAAGCACTTTGGCTCCTGCCCCCATGTGGGAAATCTGAAAGAAGCTCTTGGCTCCTGGATTCAGATTGGCCCAGCTCCAGAAGTTGCAGCCATCTGAGGAGTGAACCAGGGGATGGAAAATCAATCTCTCTCTCTCTCTCTCCCTGTCTCTCTCTTTCCGGCCCCCATCTCTCCTTCTCTCTCTGTTTCTCTGCCTTTCAAATAAATAATTAAATCTTCTAATAATATTTAACTATAGCTTTTCCTTTACATTATCTAACTACTTCCTTAACTCAAGAAATTTGATCTCTACGTATTGAAGGGAAATTTAAAAAAAAAAAATGCAAAAGTCCTACCTAGAAATATTGGTTTCTCCAAATACATTTATTATGTACTTATTCTTTCAATTGGTTAAGAACCTAGGGAAAGGATTGTTTAATGAGTGAAAAATGCACTTTTACATTCAAACCAAAAGTACACTGCTATGGCTGAATGATGTTGACATTCTAACTTCTATGTTGATATCCTAATTCTCAAGGGGATAGCATGAAGACGTGAGAAGTGATGACACCATGGGGGTAGGGCCTTCAGGAGTAGAACTTGTATTCTTAAAAGATGACTGTGATGGAGAGAGCTATGATATGCTTTCCACCTAGAAGGTGCAGCCTAGGGCACAAGAAAGGAGGCCCCTACTAGACAAAACACCTGCCTTCATCTTGGACTTGTCAGCCTCCAGAACAGTGAGAAATACATTTTGTTTGTTTGTAAGGCAGATACTATGACAGGTTGGTATTTTTCAAAGTAAGAGGCATGAATGAGTTTTATTCAGAAGTGCCTAGAGCTATTTGTTAAAAATGAGTGGTGTAGCCTTACACTGGACTTAATAAATCAGAGTACCTAAATGTAACACAACTATCAAGTAACTGTTGTATGCAGGACAGTGAGCATCACTGGGTTAAAAGAAAAGCTGGACAATAAATATTCTGTATTTAAGCCATTATTATCAGGAGTAGTTATAATTTATATGATAAATTTAACTGAAGTTTTATTTGTGTCACATTCAGGTACTACCCCAAAATTTCCACACATTCCATACTTAACTCTTTGTACTGATCCTCATCTCACTAAAATATTGTCAGTAAATTTGAATGCACATTATTACAGGAAAAACACTTAAAATATTTCATTTGAATTAGTTTCCTAATTTTAGTATTTTTCTAAGATCAAGATTATATTTTTATCAGTATACTAGCCATCTAGAACAATTTCACATAACCAAGCCTCCTTTGTTTTTAATACAATTGTCAATCCTCACCAAAATGCATCAGCCAGGAACAGGCACTCAATTTACAAGGTCTAGTGCAAAATACATACAAGTCTACTTGTCCATACTCTTGTTATGAATTTCAACATGATGGCTGCAGAGTACTGAAACATGCAAGGGGCCTTGTGCTGCACAAAATGGCCTTTGCCAATTGAATGTCCATGTATCTTGTACAAGAATAAACAAAATACTGGTAAATAAAAGTATAAAAGAAAATCAAGACCTCTTGGACAAAAGTAAGCCTGAAGGTATATAATCTTATTCTGAGGTTATATTAATGTGAAAAGATAATTTCTTGAACTGTCACTCATGTCAGTTATTTTCTTCAGTCACTTGCTTTATTTTTACATGGATTCCCTCATCTTGTGACATATTTTTAGCCACCTACCAAACTGTTCTGTTCAAAGTAAGCTAGATCTGCAGAATATTGCTCCCATATGATAAATATTTAATTTGGCAGTAAATAAAAATAATAGAAAAATAGTCCCATTGAAACTGGCTACCAGTTAACATGAAGCTAAATATCTCAGTCCTGATATTCATTAATAACAGTAGAGCAAAAAAAAAAATTTAAAGCAAGAAGACTAATGCAATACAGTTAAATAAAGTGCTATTCAACATGATTTCCTGCTTTTCTCTTCATGTGCCATTATAAACACATTTTTAAAATTCCAGCGTTGCTAAATACACACTCATCTCACGTGTTCCACATGGAGACATTTAAATAACTATGTAGTATTGGTAAAATAGAATAACCTTTAAGATCTCTGCCAGCTGGCACTGAAATGAACCTTCAGAATCGTTGTTTTCCCTTTTCTGAAGGACTCCCTGAGGACTGCATTGAAAACAATTCTGTCTTGCTGTCTAACACAGTTCATGCATCAGCTCCAACCTCAAGTGACACAGAAGAATTCTTGTGGTGTATTACCCTGAATGGTACACATGTACATTCCAAAGGACAAGTTCACATTTATGCTCTGCGTCTTTTATATAACATGTATGTTAGGGACCAGAACTTACTGATGTTTACCAGTGCATATGACAGTGGACAAAAACTTAAAAATCTGTATTTGCTAGACCTAATGAAATATCTGACTGTATGTTGAAACAGTTGCACCAAAAACTCACACCAGTAGATAATTTGTCAATTTAAGTGTCAGATGTTAGAAAGAACATGAACATCACATTGCAGCATTTAAAAGTAGTATACCCAAGGACCGGCATTTAGGTTATGGGTTAAGAAACTGAGTAAGATGTGTTGTCACACATTGGAGTATCTGGGTACCATACCAAGCTACAGTCTTGATTCTAGCAGTAGAGATAGCTCAGATAATTGAATATGTGCCACCCACATGGGAGATCTGGATTGAGTTCCTGGTTCCTGGCTTTAGCTCAACCCCCTCCTGGCCATTATGGGCTTTTGGGGAGTAAACCTATGCATAAGAGCTCATCATCTGGCTTGGTTTCTCAGCCTCTCAAAAAAAAAAAAAGATTAAAATCTTCTACTCAGATCCCTCTCCTCCTTGTGTCTCATATTCTCAACATGTTCATTTTCATTGTCTTTAATGTCATATTTTATCTGACATTGTCTCATATATTACCCCTCATTCTTCACAAAATGACATTAAAATACTTAGTATTGCCTATAAAGTTAACTATAAAGCTATTGTATTACTTTGAGCATATATAAGAAAAAATCTAAAATTTTTCATTATGTTTAAACGCATAAAATTGTTTCCAGCATATTGAAAATATTGATGTCCACCCAAAACTGACACATCACATTTATGAACACGCAGTCATGTAAATCTAAATACCAAAATGTTTTGATAGTTACTCTCATTCATTTTTATATGTGCAAAAATGAGTTATTTCATATTGAACTGGATATTTTTACTCTATCATTTCTTCTTATTTTTCCATGTAAATCTCTTCACATGATTTAAAATAAATATATCTTATTATTTAAATTACATCACTGATTATCCAAGCTTATAGATGTTTAATTTCTTAAGATACTAGTTCTTTAACAGTTAAATTTTTTACTCTTGATTGTTATTATAATCAGAAACAGTGTGAAATTGAATAAATAGCTATTTTTGAAAATTTCTTTAAAATATCATTAAAAGTTTCAGAATAATTAAAATATACTTTTTATAATATTCCATTCATATATTCATTGATGATATCTGATTATTTTTTAAATAATAGTTTAGTTCTTTTTCTATTACTATTTTAAAATGTTTATATGCATAGACACTGAGAAATCTAAGAAAACTAAGTGTATATATAAAATTAATAATATCAATGTCACTACCAAAACTTCCTTCTGCATTATGCAAGAAAAATTATATGGTGAAAATTCAGCAAAAATACTTCTAATATTCTATCAGCTGGAAACCTTCAGGTTTCAAATTAAGATACCACCTAACTAGCAAAAGCTTCCTTACTGTCCAAGGTCAATTTATATGTCACATTTGCATTGAAACTTTCTCTGACCTCACAGACTTAGTAATTTTATTTAGTCTTCCACCGCACTGCATTACTTGTTCTCTAACAGCACATATATGTTGCCTAGTAATTAATCCAGCTTCCTGTTTATTATTGAGCTTCTTAATTATCACGACTATGTCTTACTTACACATATTAAAAGAATAACATAATAAATGAATGCAAACCTATTTTACCATATATATTTACAAAAGTATCAGGGAATATTTAAATATTTTGATTCCATAAAAACACTCTCAAAGATGTTTCTTTTTTTCCTAAAACGAGGTAATTTATTTAGTATTGACATCTACCTTTATTTATTCTTGCTTATACGTTGCTAAATTGAGATATTTAACTATGAATTCTGGAGGCCATTTATTTTTTATTTTTTTTATTTGTTTTTTAAGGATTGATTTATTTATTTGAAAGGCAGTTACAAAGAGGCAGAGGCAGAGAGAGAGAGAGAGAGAGAAAGAGAGAGAGAGAAAGAGAGACGTCTTCCATCCGCTGGTTCACTCACAAGATGGCTGCAGTGGCTGAGCTGTGCTGATCTGAGGCCAGGAACCAGGAGCTTCTTCCGGGTCTCCCATGCTGGGGCAGGGGCTCAAAAACTTGCACCGTCTTCCACTGCTTTCCCAGGCCATAGCAGAGAGCAGGATCGCAAATCAAGAAGCCAGGACTTGAAACAGCACCTATATGGGAGGCCAGCATTACTACTATGCCTGCTATGTCACAGTGCCGGCCCTGAGGCCATTTCTTTGTAAGAGCTTCTGACTTTAATTGAAAAGCAACACAACACAAATTTACTGGACAGCAGCATGTTGCTGTCATTAAGATAATAGGGCCTGAGGTCAGAATTTTTTTTTGCCAGTAACTATCTAGGTAAACTTGGGGAAATTATAGTCTTTCTCTGTTCCTGGTAATAATAACATCATCCACCATATCCAATTTTTTAAATATTAAAGGCAATAATAACAATTAAATCATAAGATACTGTTTGCCTGGCAGATCGGTAAGTCTTAAATAAATATCTTGGTCAGCTTGGGCTGCAATGGCCGCAGACTGCATGCCCTAAACATTCATTTCTTACACTTCCTTACACTTCTGGAAATCTGACACTCCAAGATCAAGGGCTTGTAGATTTAGCTCCTAATGTGGTCCTTCCTCTCATCTGGCTTATTGTGCAACCTCTTTGTTTTATCAATTAATGGTGTGGGAGACTGAAACTTTTTCTCTTAAGTAAATTAATTCTGCTGTGAACCCCACTCCCCTTCATGAGCTCTAAACTTACTTACTTCTTTTAGGCTCCAATTTGAAATAGCACTATATTGGAGGATAGGGCTCCGACATGAATTCTGGAGGGACACAAAGCCCCAATCCACAACAGTGAATAGTACTTACCCTTGCTTTACTTTTGTTACTATCACCAGAATGGCTGTTACAGTCCTACTTCATTTCACCTCATGTATATGTCCTTTTTAGAAGAGAATGTAATTCTAGATACGGAGGTAAAAAGAAACATGATGAAACTCCACATATAGTACATATTGTAAATACCAGATGGTGGTAGAAATCCTAAGATCCAAGTAAGTTCAGAGACTACAAAATCGAGCAAGCAATGATGTGGGGTTTTAGTTGAGTCTTGAAATATTGCCTTGCAGTTAATACTTACAACTGTTCTCACAGCAAGATTTGACTTCCTGTGAAATCTTCATAGGAATCGTCATCACTGTTGTAATACCAAAATTTTCTTTCTGTGTAGGCCTAAAAGTCTCTGGGGAAAGCGCAGCAGATAATTTTTTTAATAAATGTCGCTTATAAATGCAAGTTCATAGGACCTAGGGTTTCTGCTCACATGCACGTGTGTGTGTGTGTGTGTGTGTGTGTGACTAATAGAGTGTTATATTCTGAGAACCCAAGGCTCAGTTCCATTCTCTCTTTACTTCACTTGTTTGCTGCAGAAAAATAAAATAAAAATGTTGAAAGCTGTGTAAATTCCATGAAATCTCCAGGAGATTTGTTTGTTGAGGGCTGTGTGCTCAGAACCTGAGAGAATGGATGGTAGCATTCAATAAACACCTGCTGAATTGAATTATGTAATGGTTCATTTGTGTGGTTTGTGTGCAGCTTGCTAGATTATTAAACAATCTAATTTGTGGCATAAAGAGCTACGCCCAAAAGTTCGTAAGAAACTGTCTCTAAATGATTAGTTCAGTCATTGATACACTAATACTCATCCATTTATTATTAAGCACTTACGAAGACAATGCCACAGCTTTTCTGAGTAATTACCATAGTTTTCAGTTACTCACTAAAATGATGTATTTTATTATATGAATAAATACTCTATAATCAAACTAAATCATTTTAAATCATTTTAATGAATTGCAGCAAATAAACTAATTTTAAATAGTCAATTTTCTAAAAACTATTCCTTTTAGCATAAAGTAAATTGGTTCTGAATAATCCTATGATCAAGATCTTATATCATCAGAATGTTTACACTATTAAAAGCAATTTACAGATTCAATGAGATCCCAGTCAAAATAGCAATGACATTATTCTCAGAGCTAGAAAAAATGATGCTAAAATTCATATGGAAAAAAAAATCTCTGAATAGCTAACGCAATTTATACAAAAAAAAAACAAAACCAAAGGCATTACAATACTGGATTTCAAGACATACTACAGGGCAGTTACTATCAAAACAAGCTGGTACTAGCACACGAATAGACATATAGACCAATGGAACAGACAGAAAGGCCAGAATTCAATCTACACGTCTGCAACCAACAAATCTTTAGAAAGGGAGCGAAAAATCAATCCCTGGAGACAGGACAGTCTATTCAACAAATGTTGCTGTGAAAATTGCATCTTCATGTGCCCAAGTACGAGACAAGACTCCTACCTTATACCTTATAAACAAATCAACTCAAAATGGCTGAAGAATCTAAATCTACAACATGATGCCATCAAAATAGAGGAAAACACTGGGAAAACTCCAAGATATTGTCATGGCAAAGACTTCTTGGAAAAAAGACCCCAGAAGCACAAACAATCAAAGCAAAAATAGATAAAGGGGATTATGTCAAGCTAAGTAGCTCTGCACTACAATCAAAACAAACAATAAAGAGGCAAGTGACAGAATGGGAGAAAATACTTGCAAACTATTCAACTGATAAAGCACTAATATTCAGAGAGAGGATTGAGCAGGAAGGGTATGAGCTTGGGTGGGAGAAAGGATAGGGTGGGAAGTATCATCATGTTCCTAAATCTGTATATATGAAATAAATGATATTTATTTATCTTAAATAAAAATTAGATAAAAGACACAGATCCAGACAAAGAGCTCAAGAAACTCAACAACAACAAATCCTCAGCAATCCTCAACAATCCTCAACCCCAAATTCCAATATTTCTTTGGAACAGAGTGCTTCAAAAAGTTTTTAGAAAATGTAATTACGGGACTGGCATTGTGGCATAGCAGGTAAAGGCCTCTGACATGATGTTTGCATCCTACATGGATGCTGGTATGAGTTCTGGCTGCTCCACTTCTGATCGAGCTTCCTGTTAATGTGTCTTGGAAAGCAGCAGAAGATGGCACAAGTGCTTGGGCTATTGCACCCACATTAGAGATGCAGAGGAAGCCATTACTCTTGGCTTTGGACAGTTCCAATCCTAGCTGTTGTGGCCATTTGGGAAGTGTACCAACAGATGGAAGATTCTCTTTCTCTCTCATTCTCTCTCTCTCTTGTTCTCTCTGTCTCTACCTCTCTCACTGTAACTGTGCCTTCTAAATACATAAAAGTAAATCTTAAAAAAAAGAAAATGAAATTAAGAGATAAGTTCATTTTAATTCATGATTTTGTGATAACTCCACTTCTTTTTTCAGTGAAATTTTTGAAATACATGGAAATTAAAAATTTTTTGTCACTGATATAAACTTTTAACTCAGTTTTTCACAAATGTCATGAAGTACATCTGCGTGATAATATATTAGTAGGTCTATTTCTGTACTATCTGTTTTCCCATCAATTTATTGTGCTCATGATGCAATATTTTAATGACAAATTTTGTAGTAAATATTATAACTGGGTAATTTAATCCTTCAGCTTTGAATTTCTGCAAGATTGTTTTGCATAGTATAGCTGTATTGTGTCTTTTTATGAACTGTATAACAAACTTGTGAATTTACACATGTGCACATATGCGCACATGTACCACTTCTTGGAATAAATATAATTATAGACATCAAATTGAACCTTTAAAGCTTTTGTAGACAATGTAATCAGCATTTTAGTATATTTTTCTTTACCTGGAAAGTTATGATCACTTCTCTATGAAAATCCCTTAAACTTTTGGATTTTTCCATGTTTATTTATTTATTTGAAAAGGGGAGAAAGAAGAGAGAGAGAGACAGAATGTCTTTTATCTTCTGATTCACTCCTCAAATGTCCACAATGACCTGGACCAGCTGGGCAGGAAATAGGAGCTTGGAACTCAGTTCAGATCTTCCTCATACGTGGCAGGGACCTGAAGCTGTCTTCAGCTGCTGCTTCCCAAGGAGCCCATTAGTAGGAGACACAAATTGGGAGTCAAGCTAGGACTCCAACCTGGTAATTTGGTATTGGATGTGTGGGTATCCGAAGTGGCATTTAACTGCTGTACCCAATTCTTGTCCTTGCCTTATTCATTAAAACCTATTTCAAGATGAAATGCTCATGTTTTAATGTGTTTAGTCAATATGCTACATGAGCCAGAGAGATTATTTTACTCTGCTTTACACACTCCAGTGTTGTTCGAAGATTTGCTTTCATTAATAATGACATAACATATTTTAAAAGATGTATTTACAAATATGCAATTAATATCTCTCAACACACAAGGAATATTTGGCATATAAATGATTTCTCACCATGGTGACTATGAAGTCTAAAAGAAAAAGATATATTTGTATTTTTTCCAAAAGACCTAGCCTAGTAGCTGAACAGCAGAATAATACTATTTAAATTATTGACAATCTCAATCTAGAATGGTTGTAGCTTATGTTGGACAGTCTACACAGCATTTGTAGAGTAACCGCATGTCTGTGGGTGTATGCACAACTATCGATACTACATCCTTAAAATGTTTTACTTTTAATATTTTTATTTATTTATTTGAGGTGTGTGTGTGTATATATGGGGAGAGGGAGTGAGCAATCTCACCCATTAGTTCAGTCTCGAATTGCCTGCAATGGTTGGTATTAGGATGGACTGAAAATGGCAAGTGGTTATTCAATTCAAGTCTCCCATATAGCTGGCAGAAAGCAATTACTTGGGTCAACATCATTGCCTTCTAGAGTGCATACTGGCAGGAAATGAGTCAGGAGCTAGGGTTGGCTTATTATATATATATATATATATATATATATATATATATATATGGCAGGCAGAGTTAGATAGTGAGAGAAAGAGACCGAGAGAAAGGTCTTCCTACCGTTGGTTCACCCCCAAAATGGCCGCTATGGCTGGCACGCTGCGTTGATCCGAAGCCAGGAGCCAGGTGCTTCCTCCTGGTCTCCCATGGCACTTGGGTCATCCTCCACTGCCTTCCCGGGCCACAGCAGAGAGCTGGGCTGGAAGAGGAGCAACCAGGACTAGAATCCAGTGCCCATGTGGGCTTCTTTAAGGTTTATTTGAAGAGCAGAGTTAGAAGAGAGAGGAGAGAGAGAGAGAGAGAGAGAGAGAGAGAAAGGGAGAGAGAAGCTGAAGCCAGAAGCCAGCAGATCCATCTGAGTTTCCCACATGGCAGACGATGGCAGGGGACACAATCATTTGTGTCATTTTCCGCCGCCTTCCCAGGTGCATTAGCAGGGAGCTGGATGGGAACTGGAGCAGCTGGCATATTGGGTGCTAGTATCACAGGCAGTAACTTAACTTGCTGAAACACAATGCCAATCCTATGATTATTCATTCATAGATGAATTTTATTTTACATTTAAAAATAATTTCACCTTTTTGAGTAATTATCTCATGTCTCTTTTTATCTTGCCCTTTTAAAAATAGTTACGTAAGACTATATCTTTAATTCCATTCTCCTTATTTGTGACAATGCTTTAAATGATTATGTTAATTGAGAAAATCAAATGACTTTATAAGTCTCAACAAATTAATGTTGGCATCATTTCTAGAAATAAATGGTTAAATTCAGTATTCTGCCTGTTTTAGAGATCTGAAGTCAGGAGCCATGTGCTTCTTCCTGGTCTCCCATGTGGGTTCAGGGGCCCAAGCACTTGGGCCATCCTCCACTGCCTTCCTGCACCACAGCAGAGAGCAGGACTGGAATTTTAGCAACTGGGACTAGAACCCGGTGCCCATATGGGATGCCAGTGCCACAGGCGGAGGATTAACCAAGTGAGCCACGGTGCCAGCCGTATTTTATATTTTTCAGTATAAGTAACATACATTTCCCATATTATACATTATTGATTCCTTAATTGTGTATGGTAGCTTAGCATATTATTTATTATTTTCTGTGATTACATATTTGTAATTTATACTTGAAGATTTTTTTAAAAGACTTATTTTATTTGAAAGACCGAGTTACAGAGAGAGGTAAAAACAGACAGGTCTTCCATCTGCTGGTTCACTCCCTATCCTAAGCCAGGAGCCAAGAGCTTCTTCCAGGTCTCCCACATGAGTGCAGGGGCCCAGGGATTTGCACTATCCTTCACAGTTTTCCCAGATGCATTAGCAAGACGTTTGATTAGAGCAGCTGAGACTCGAAAGGCATCCATATGGGATGCTGGTGCTGTAGACAGGCTTTAAACCACTGCGCCACAATAGCAGCCTCATATACGCAAAGGTTTAATGGATCTATTAAAGAATTCAAAAAATAAAAAGTAATATCACAGTATAGCTAGAAATTAGGAAAGGATATAAACAACAATCAAATGAAATGATGTTCAACTTCATGCATATAAACTCCATTTTAATAGATACACAATCATTAACTCTATTTTAATATATATTACCTAACAATTTTATTGAAATTTTTGGAATCAAAGTTTGAAAAAACACTATATTTGCAGCAAAACTGATGCACATGGATATTTCTTTATTATTATTATTTTGAGTTCCCACAACTAAGGGAATTGTGTGGTAATTGTCTTTTTGTGTCTGCCTTCTTTCATCCAACATGATATCCTATAGTTTAAATTATTTTGCTTCAAATGATAGCATTTCATTCTTTTTTAGGAACTTTGAGCTCCTATATGGGACAAGAGCATCTTGACTAGAGTCTTAACCACTGGGCTAAACACTCACTCACCTAAATCGTGGAATGATAACTAAAATAAACCTATGCAGTCCTAACCAACAGCTCCGAAGGAATATCTGAAGCCAAAATTTGTTGAAATACTTTTATAGTATATTCTTTTAACAATTATGCAATCTCTTACTTACATCACTAACTAATCAGTTTACTCATTACCTTATATCCTATGCCATAATGTTAACTGACTAACTGGCTTCAAAAGGAAGCAGATCAAAGTGTATTTTGAGGAAGGGTGTGGAATATGGCAGAGTGGAAACGACATCTCCAGTAAGTGCACTCTTAGGGAGACTGCTCCGTGTAAGACTCTAGAAGTCATTTTTCCATTAGCTTGGGAAAGACTGTGAATGACATTGGCAGAACAGTCATGTGGATGATCTAGGGATTCCCATCAGGATACAAGGCAGAAAAAGTGTTGATTACTCTACTGGCGTACCTTGAGTGACACCTTAACCAGCTTTGAGCATGTATCCTCATAGGGAACTCCTGGATGAAATACTGGACTATTGTTTACCAAAAGTTGATGCATTGGTTCCAAGGGAAAGAAGGTAGAAAATTCATATTTACTGTGATAATTTCTACATGATTCAAGCCTTAATGATTCTTGAAAATATTATTGGTGCAATTTTTTTCCTCATGCAACCTTGTCATGCATTATTGCTTCAGTGTTATTGCTTCCTTTTTAATGATCAATATTGATTTTACTACATTTTTAAAGATTTAGGAAAGTTTCCTACATGGCACTAAAACATTAATGTCATTTTCTAAAAAACTCTGTTTTCTTGTTTCTGTGAATCTTGTTGAGGGAATTATACAGTCCCATGGGCAGATAATTTTCTTTATATTGAAAAGAATTAACTTTTTTTCATTTACTTTAATGTAGCTGGGTTGTTAATTTGTAGCACATTGGTGGAAAAAGCCACAGCAGGAAACTTTTGGCTCTTACTGAGATATGTAAATTACAGTAATAATCTTTGCACTAAAAGTGATAAAATAAACTTAATGGGTCCAACCACACAGTTCTTATTCTAAACCAAAAAAAAAAATCTGTGAGTAAAACTGGAAATGTTGAACTAAATTGAGCAGGACTTTTGCCATAGATTATATCCCTTCAGTTATTCTTAGAACTCTGAAAATGTAATGGAAAGAGTCCATAAGCTGCCTTTTTCTTGACCTGAAGTTTTTGTTTAATCACAATGGGGACTTTAACTGAAAAAAGTATGATATGCATATTAATTTAAAATAATCTATAAGTCTTTTTCTCCTTTATTAAAAGACAGTCTTAAGTGGATTTCTGTACTTGTAGAGGTGAATTGGTATCTGAACACAAGCATTTCTCTAACAGCCTTCCAGCCTACCCAAAATTTTCAATACCTACAAGATGTGTTGAAATAAAACTCTGGCTATATCTTCATAAGATCTTCATACATATAAGCATGTTGGGGGAAAGAAGAAATAGGAACACTGAATCATTATTGTTCATAAAACCAGTTTGAATAATTATCTTCTTGGCAGGATGAGTCTTGCTGGAAAGTTGGATGTATCTTACTGGTATAGGAAAAACAAAGGAAGGGAGATTCCAGAGGCGTAAGTTATTGTCCAGATGTGGACTTTGATGGAGGAAATTGTGTAGAATTATATGGGCTAGGAAAGGATGCTTGATTAATGTACATTGTTGTCCTATTTTATCTGGAGGTTGCTCTGTTCATGACTCTGTTGTTGATAGTAGAACTTGATTGGCGCCACGGCTCACTTGGCTAGTCCTCCGCCTGCAGCGCCGGCACACTGGGTTCTAGTCCTGGTTAGGGTGCTGGATTTTGTCCCGGTTGCTCCTCTTCCAGTCCAGCTCTCTGCTGTGGCCCAGGAGGGCAGTAGAGGATGGCCCAAGTGCTTGGGCCCTGTACCCGCATGGGAGACCAGGAGGAAGCACCTGGCTCCTGGCTTCGGATCAGCGCAGCTCGCCAGCTGTAGTGGCCATTTAGGGGGTGAACCAACGGAAGGAAGACCTTTTTCTCTGTCTCTCTCTCACTGTCTAACTGCCTGTCCAAAAAAAAAAAAAAAAAAGAACTTAAGTAACAGCAGTTATAGTTGAAGTAATATTGTTAGAGTATTTTCTATATTTTTATTATTTTATAAATATATATGTATATATTTATTAGCTGATTGAAAGTCTCCACATGATGTAGCTCAATTTACAGGAAGAGTTGAGGATATAAGAAGGAAATTACAGAACTAGAAGCAAAAAACTAATCTCAAAGAGAGCATTATTTTACTCTAAAGTTTACTAGCCAATGATCATATTTTGTAGAAGGCAATACTATTAAAATTTTTACATGCACTATTTTTACATGCACTATTAAAATTATACATGCTGCCAAAGTAGCATGTCTAACAAATTTTCCAGTTCCAGTCTAATTTCTGTCACAATAATGTATTGTCACAGATTACTGTGTTTGAAGATAAAAAGAAATGAGGACGAAAAGTCCAGGTTGACATTTTTTTTCCCACTTTATGCTTAGAAATGTATATTTTGAAATTCTGCCTTGGTGCTGCAAAGGTAACTGTGTTTTGCTTTTAATGAGAATTCCAGCTCAGCCAGAGCTGGTTCAAGCCACGTTGCTGGTCTGGTTGTTTATGACCGTTGTCTGCTCGGAATGGATGTGTGTGCACTCTGATTGGTTGGCACTTATTGTAACAGTTGTTATATACAGTATTTTGAATAACACCCAAGAGAATAACTGCCAGAAAACTTGGAGGTAATTGTCACCTCATCCAAAAATCCAATTATGTAGGAACTCTTATCATAGTTGTGGGAAAGCTGTTATAAGTATCCAATATGAGTAGCAGCTGCCCACTTTACTATTGCCCTCTAGAGAAATAATAGTGCAAGGATGCCCAAACTCTTAGAAAAATAAATTAAAATACTTATCAAGTTTCCATACTTGATATGTGCTTAAAATAGCCATATTTTGACACTCTAAGGTACGTTCAAATATTATTGTACTATTTTGAAGTTTTCACATTCTCACAAAGTAACAATTACTATCCATTTCAATACACAAGAATTTCAATCTCTAGGGCTTGTGTTTTTCAATCCATCAAAATGGTCTAAAGACATTCCCCACACACATTCACTATACAAAAAATTATTAAACATATCCTAATATGCAAATTTCTATGGTAGATTCTATGAATGATTAAATAAATGCAAAATAAATTCTTGCTCTACAACAATGTTTTTTATAAGGAGAAAGGGGTATTTTGTTGATCTAATTCTACATTTCCTTAGGGGAGATGTTACAGTAAAAGCACTCAAAAATTTTAAAAAAGTCTGAGCAATTATCAGGAAATGTGTCATGACTGACTATGAGAATAATAAGGAAACTAAAAAGCAATTAGTGGGTAAATGTTCATAGAATATAATATAATAAATAAGTAGACAAAGGGTTACTTTGAAACTGAAGTAAGTCTGATATAACCCCAGACATATCAGATGGATTCAGCTTAATGTGTTGTACTAAGGAATTTTTGGAGGAAGAACCTCCTACCTTGGGGCAGGTGTGAGGGTTGGGTAAAGATGTTAGAAATAAAGCTGAAGAAAAAGGCAAGGTCATGGTGGGAGAGAACCCTGTATGAAAATATCTAGTCCAAGCGGCATCTTGCATGAGAAGACACCAACAGACATTAAGTATGGCATTGGCTTAAATAGATTTTCTTTTTAGATTTTGTTTGGTGTTTTTATGGGCAAAATGTCTGAGATGAACAGCTCTGAAGGTGGGCTCACTAATTAAAAGGTTGTTCCTATAGAACCTATCATAAGTGACATAAATTTAATGGAAACCATGTTTAGGTAAACACGTTTTTTCAACACACAAGGCACGTCAACAATTTCATGAGAAAATGGAATTAAAAGGTAGGTTTATTTTGGTGCCAGATATTTTTGAAACCCAAGCATAATTTTTTTCACAATACAAATTTTCATGAACTTTTTGAAGCTCCTCATATTTCATATTGCTGTGCTAATCAATTTGGATATGCAAGTAGCCTGAAATTGCTCTTAGTAGATCTAATTCTAATGGCCTCTTTCAGTGGAGATCTCTGTTACACAAGATCTTCTCTCAGAGTCTGACCATTTTTTATGGAGTGACATCTTCAACTGTTCTTAGCACCTCTCTGAGATATTCATTGAGTCTAACTTCTCTACAGATCTTGCCTCATTACTGCTCTGCCAGGGGATCCAATGTGAAGATTCTGGTGTCTAGGCCAAATAACTCTTTGTGTATTTGGTTTCTGGAACAGCAGCAAGTCAGGATCAAACCTAAAAACATGAATATCAAAAGAACATAAAGTAATCATTGGTTCTATTTGTAATTGGAATTAGATTTTTCTATTTCTTTATCTAAAAGTTACCAAAAATATTTTAGTAGTTACTACATTGTTTAAGTGAGCATATAACTTCTAAGTTGACTATTATAATAGGCAATATTTGCTGGCAACTTATCATTTGCAGGACATTATCCCAACAATTTTATAAATGTGTTGTCTCATATAATCCCACAATAACTTCATGAAGTATGTGATAGTTTTATGCCCATTTTACAGAGAATAGAACTGCGGTTTAGAGACTGTCTGTTACACATCTGTCCCTACATGTGTATCTCCTCCATTCTGAGCTATTTGCTTAGAGATGGAACTTCTTTTTAATTTTGGACTCTATAGACAACAGTAAATCTTTTCTCATGAAATAATTCATGCATTGCAACATTGATCCAAAACTTAAAAGCCAAAGTAAAATGGTTAAAATAACGACAAAATGGTGAATGAAAAATAATGAAAATTAATTAATTAATCACAGAAAAGCAGTCACAGCTATTTTGAATCACACTGGTATATTTACCAGAACTAGCACAATTACTTAGAACAAGAAGTAGAGGCAGAGACATTGATTGAAACTGCAGGGGTAATTTTGATAGTCCGAACATAATTGCTCATTATTTTTACTTGTATCATCCCATTTCCTTGTTTTCCTTTCTCTTTGTTTTTAAATAATGTTCAAGAATTTGCATGAATACCCATTCTTTTCATTGCTTACATGTAGCACAATCTTACAGCTTGTCTCATTAGGAAGACATTATTAGTTTCTAATGTCATTATATTTTCCACAGTAATCAATTGGGATACCGTGCTAACAAAAATATTACTTTAGCAAGAAACAAATGAACAAAAAACTTTTTTTTTTTACAAAATTTCCAACCAATAAAGTAAAAGAATAATAAGTACAAAAGGTAATCCTCTCTATTGAAGGCTTTTACAGGAAAGTCTCTATTTTGTGTTCCCTTTTAAAGCCTCTCTAATACTTCTTAATTTCCATTTTAGATAAAGAGAAGGCTGTCCTCAAGTTTGGATCCTTTGAGGCAATGAGTTCGTGTTAGCATTCAATGGTATTCTTTCAGTTTCTTAGGTTTATTTTTACCCTTTACGTATGAAAAGTGATTTTATTCCATATCAAATATACCAGTATATTTAGACTTCTGTAGCAAACATACTTAAGTAAGAAACAGGCAAGTTTACTAAAATACCATGCCATTGGTACAGATGACACATGGCTGGACAGAACCACAAACATGGCAAGAAATGACTGTAGTTAAGAAAATTTATCAATCACAATTTTAAAATAGCAGCATGAATGAACCTAGGAGGCATTATGCAAAGTGAAATAAGCCAGACACAGAAATAAAAATATTTCTTATATGTGGAAATTTTGGGGGGAAAGTTTGAACACATGGGAAAACTATATCTAATACTACTTGCTATATTTTGCAAATAGACTGAGAGAGTAGTTTTTAGGTATTCTTATAGAAACAAAAAAGAAAAAGAAAAATCTAACTATGGAAGGTGATGAATATGTTACATTGCCTACTTATAGTGGTCATTTTGTTAAAGGATAGCTAGCCTAGAGCCACAGCTGGAAGTTACTAGACACAAGTCAGTGCCCCATGTAATTCTACCCTCCAACTTGTCAATCAAGCTTTTCCCTACCCAGGGTGTATTTTCTCTCACCTGAGTCCTGAGGGAGAAGGCACCATATGAATAACCACTCACCTGATGAAAGAAAAGCCCTGAATTCTAACAAACCTGGAAAGAACTTATTCTGTATCTTCTTAAAATATTGAAAGCAATCGAGAGAGAGGGAATTTTCCAAAACTCCTTATATGAGGTCAGCATCACTTTAATTCTAAAACCAGAAGATAACAATAATGAAAGAGAACCATAGACCAATATTCCTGATGAATATAGATAGAAAAATCCTCAACAAAATACGAGCTGATCAAACCCAACAACACACAATAAGATCATTCACCTGGACCAAGTGGTATTAATCCCTGGTATGCAGGAATTGTTTAACATTGGCAAATCAATAAACATGATACATCACATTAACAAATTGAAGAATAAAAAAAGTGTGATTATCTCAATATATGCAGAGAAAGCATTTGATAAAATGCAACATTCTTTCCTGATAAAAAAATATGTAAATTGAATCTATAAGGAACATATCTCAACACACTCAGGGAAATATGCACAAACCAACAGTTAGTGTCATATTGAATGGGAAAAAGCTGGAAGCATTTCCACTAAGATCCTTATCTTGAACATGGATACTCACTCTCACCATTACTACTTATTATAGTTTTAGAAGTTTTAGCCAGAGCCATTAGACAAGAAAAAGAAACCAAAGGGATATAAATGGGAAAAGAAGAAGTTACATTATCCCTGTTTGCAGATGATGAGATTCTATGCATAGTTGAAACAAATTAATCCACTAAGAAACTTTTGGAACTCATAAGAGTTTGGCAAAGTTGCAGGATGTGAACTCAACACACACACACACACACAAATTAATAACATTTTCATATATAAACAATGACATGGTTGAGAAAGAATGTGTAAGACCAGTCTCATTCAGAATAGCTACAAAAATTGAAATACCTTGGGATAAATTTAACAAAGGATGTGAAAGATCTCCATGATGAAAATTACAAATTGTCAAAGAAAGAAATGAAAGACATAAAAAAAGGAAAAATCTTCCAGGTTCAATGATTGGAAGAATTTATATCATCAATATGTCCATATTACCAAATAAATTACAGATTCATTGTGATTCAATCAAAGTAACAAGGAAATTTTTTTCATATCTAGAAAGAAAAACAATGCTAAAATTCATATGGAAACCCAAGAGGCCCCAATAGCTGAAACACTCTTATACAATAAAAACAAAGCAGGAGACATCACAATATATGATTTCAAGACATAATAGGGTAGTTATAACCAAAACACTTAATACACAAAAATTGACATGTGGACCAATGGAACAGATTAGAAATACCAGAAATTAATCCGCATGTGTACATCCACTTAATCTTTGATAAAGAAGTGAAAATCACTTGCTGTAGAAAGAACATCTTCTTCAACAAATAGTGTTGGGAAAATCAGATCTCTGCATGCAGAAATATGAAACAAAACCTCTACCCTCACCCTATACAAAAATCAACTCACAATGGATCAAGGAACCATCCAATTAGTAGAGGAAAACATAGAAGAAACACTGCAAGACTTTGTCCTAGACAAAGATTTCTTGGATGAGACCCCAAAAGCACAGGCAATAAAAGAAAATTTGGATAAATATGACTACAAAGTACTCAACAAAGCAAAGAGATAATCAATAGAGTAGGAAAATATTTGCAAACTATATATCTGATAAAGGATACAGAATCTAAAAGAAGCTCAAGAAACTCAATAACAACAAAGTTAACACTGTAGTTAAGAAATGGGCAAAGGACATGAATAGACATTTTTCAAAGGAAGAAATACAAATAGCCAACAGACACATGAAAAGATGCTCAGAATCACTAGCCATCAGGGAAATGCAAATAAAAGCAAAATGAGCTTTCACTTCATCCTAGTTAGAATGGCTATATCCCAAAATCCAAAAACAACAAATACTGGCAAGACTGTGGAGAAAAAGTACCCTAATACACTGTTGGTGGGAATATAAACTAATACAACTATTATGAAATACAGTATGGAGATTTCTCAGAAATCTGAATATAGATCTAACATGTGACCCAGCCATCCCACTCCTGAGAAATCACCATAAGGAAATGAAATTAGCATATTAAAGTGCTGTCTGACTTCCCATTCTTAAAGCAGCTCAATTCACAATAGTTAAGATGTGGAATCAACCCAGATGTCCATCATATGATAAATGGATAAAGAAAACATGGAATACTACAGAGTCATAAAGAAGAATGAAATAATGTTTTTGCAACAATATGGAGCAATTAGAGACCAGTAAGCTTAGTGAAATAAGCCAGTCTTCAATGAGAAGTATCATATAGGTTTCTTCTTTGTGGTGACTAATACATGGGGTACAAAAAAAAGTAGAACTGTTGTTGTGGCGTAGCAGATTAATCTGCTACCTGCGATGCCAGCATTCCTATGGGCACCAGTTCCTGTCCTGTCACCTCCACTTCCAATCCAGAACTCTACTGTGTCCCCAGAAAAGGAGCAGGTGATGGCCCACATGCTTGGGCCAGTGATTGGCCCCATGTAGAACTGGAGTAAGCTCCTGGCTCCTGGCTTTGGCCTGGCCCCGCCTCTAGCCATTGTGGCCATTTGGGAAGTGAACCAACAGAATATCTCTCTCTGTCTCACTTTTTCTCTGTAACTCTGCCTTTCAAATAAATAAATAAATCTTAAAAAGTAATGAATATGAGTAAACTTGATTATTGTTTAAAGAACAGTGTTCTCTCTAACTACTAATTTAAATTGTTTATTTAGGGAAGGATTAAGGTTGTTATTTTAAAGTAAATCAAAAGTATGTTATCACAAAAATTAAAAGAAAAATAACAATGGAAGGAGAAGGAAGTGATGGAGGGAGGGCAGTAAGTACTATTATTTTCTTAAAACTATATATATACAGGGGCTGGCACTGAGGTGTAGCTGGTAAAGTCGCCGGCTGCAGTGCTGTCATCCTATATGTGCACCGGTTCAAGTCCCTGCTGCTCCTCTTCCGATCCAACTCTCTGCTATGGACTGGGAAAGCAGTAGACAATGTCTCAAGTCCTTGGTCCTCTGCAACCATGTGCAGACCTAGAAGAAGCTCCTGCCCCCCTACTTTGGATAGGCCCAGCTTGGGCCATTGTGGCCATTTGGGGAGTGAACCAGCAGAGGGAAGAGTTCTCTCTTTCTGCCTCTGCCTTTCTGTAACTCTGCCTTTCAAATAAGTAAATGCATGTTTTTAAAAAGAGCTATGTGTATGAAATATATGAAATTTTAAAAAGAGGCAGGCCATTAGGAGGGCTCCTTGTCTCTCCTTCACCAGAGACCACAAGTAGTGGCTTGAGTGAGGTCTCACCTGTCTCTACTTTCCCTCCACCACATTTTTTCTCATTCTAGACCACTGTATTCTTCATCTATGTCCACCCATGTATATGTGTTTACTTTCTCACCTTTTATATATATATTTTTTTAGTTTTGTGCACCAAATATATTCCTGTGCTTAAAATACCTCTCTCAGTAGAAGGCAAGGATATGGAATAAAAATTAGACCCCACTTCAATTTCACTGTGTATATGGATATCAAAACCCTGGATTTCTACAATAAAAATAATCACAACTGAAAAAATACAGCTGCTCAATTGTCCTACAAAGGTTTTATTAAAATTTGGTTCCTTTAGTGCCACCACAGTATTCTTTTTAAACCAATATCTGTTTCCATGAAGGTTATTTATCATGTAAACAAATGATTTAAGAAATTGAGATTCTATAATATCAATATTTTTGTTCATTCTTGGAAGACTATTTGACATTCAAATATTTTTTTCTTCCAATGAATTAAAAAAAAGAAACCAAATCTGAAATACATTAGAAAAATGATGGCAGGCTGTTGATGTACTTTCCTGATACTGTGTGTTTAATGACAATTCTGCTTTCTATGAGAAGCAGTAGAAACATAAGATTTTTTTAACCGAATATCATTTGAGAAGCATATGGACTATTCATCTGCTGTATTGTATTTCAATGTAAAGAAATTTGTGAATCTACATCTATTAGCTTTTCTAAAATCATTGAGTTTAAAACCAGGTAATGTTTTTGGTCAGGAGGTCAAAGCAAAATTTTTTTTTCCTAGCAATGGGCCACTTTGTAAATATGTTTGGCTTTGTCAGCCCTGGGGTCTCTGCAGCAACAGTGAACTGTGTTGTTCCAGTGTGAAAGCTGTTATGGGCAGTGCATTACTGAACTTGTGAGTTTGCATTTTAATGAAGGCTACTCACAAAATCAAGTGATAGCAGTGGATTTGGACTGAGTGTGCTAATTCGCTATGCTGCTTTTTTTTTTTTTTTAAAAAAAAAACCTTTTATTTAATACATATAAATTTTGAAAGTACAACTTTTGGATTGTAGTGGCTTTTTCCCCCCATAAACTCCCTCCCACTTGCAACCATCCCATCTCCTACTCCCTCTCCCATCCCATTGCTCATCAAGATTCATCTTCAATAATCTTTATATGCAGAAGATCAACTTAGTATATACTAAGTAAAGATTTCCAATTTTTTTTTCTTTTTTTTTTTTTTTTGAACAGGCAGAGTAGACAGTGAGAGAGAGGCATAGAGAAAGGTCTTCCTTTGCCGTTGGTTCACCCTCCAATGGCTGCTGCGGCTGGCGTGCTGCGGCCGGCGCACCGCGCTGATCCAAAGCCAGGAGCCAGGTGCTTCTCCTGGTCTCCCATGGGGTGCAGGACCCAAGCACTTGGGCCATCCTCCACTGCACTCCTGGGCCATAGCAGAGAGCTGGCCTGGAAGAGGGGCAACCAGGACAGAATCCGGCGCCCCAACCAGGACTAGAACCCGGTGTGCCGGCGCCACAAGGCGGAGGATTAGAGTCATTATTAGAGGAGCTAAGAAAGGTGCTGTCTAAGCTACAATTAAGTTTTCTGATTGAGAGGCAAATAGAACCTGATAGAAGGGGCTTGATAATAATCTGGTGGGCTTTAGGCCTTGTAAGTTAAGAGGCCCAGACCTATCTATCTCTTCACATGGGGTATATCCTAAGGGAGGTGTGAACCTCCTAGGGGAAGGCACTCTGTTGACTTTCATTAATTTTTTTAATTTTTTATTTTTTTGACAGCCAGAGTTAGACAGTGAGAGAGACAGAGAGAAAGGTCTTCCTTCCATTGGTTCACCCTGCAAATGGCCACCACGGCAGGTGTGCGTCACTGATCCGAAGCCAGGAGCCAGGTGCTTCCTCCTGGTCTCCCATGCGAGTGCAGGGCCCAAGTACTTGGACCATCCTCCACTGCCTTCCCTGGCCACAGCAGAGAGCTAGAATGGAAGAGGAGCAACCGGGACCGAATCTAGTGCCCCAACCAGGACTAGAACCAGGGATGCCAGCGCTGCAGGCAGAGGATTAGTCAAGTGAGCAGCAGCGCCTGCAAGGGCACTGATTCTTACAAGTGCTCCACCGTCATTACCATATATAAGCCTAATGATCTCTCAAAGACTCCACCTCTCAGTTCTATAACATTTGGCATTGACTTCAACATTGGGGCTGGCATTCTGGCACAGAGGTTAAGCGGCCCCCTGTGATGCCATCATCCCTTGTGGGGTCAGTTCTTGTCCCAGCTGCCCCACTTCCAATCCAACTCCATGCTAATGGCCTGGGGAAAACAGCAAAGATGGTCCAAGTGCTTGGGCTCCTGCAGCCACATGCCAGACCCTGAAGCATCTCCAGTTTCCTGGCCTGTCCTGGCCATGCAGCCATCTGAGGAGTGAACAGTGGATGGGAGATCTCTCTCTCTCTCTCTCTTTTCCTGTCTCTGTCTATTCTCTCTCTGTAACTCTGATTTTCAAATGAATAAATAAATCTTAAAAAAGTCTTCACCATATGAATTTGGAGAGACATTCACTTCATAACATACAGCTTTTCAAACATCCATTTTTGAATTAAAGGCTTGACATATGAAACTTATGATTAAAAATAGGGGATTATGTAAGAGAATGCCTTCTCCTGATTATGAAAAATGTGGTTTATAATATATAAAATATCATTATTCTTTGCTAGCCTTCTGTTACTTCTGTTAAGAATAATGACTAGAGGTTAAGAACCATATTATTAAGTAAGAACATACACTCCATAAAATAATTATTAGAACTGAATGATTATGAATTAATTGAAAATCCAATATTTTATCATGGTAGCAAGATTCATGACATAACTGTCTATGTATTTGTTTTCTTTTGTTAAGCCTCTACTTGGGACATCCAAATCCCCTGTCAGAGTGACTTTTTTGTGTCCTGGCTACTCTGCTTCTTATCTAACTTTCTTCTTCTTCTTTTTATTTAAGATTTTATTTATTTGAGAGGTAGAGTTACAGACAGTGAGAGGGAGAGACAGAGAGAAAGGTCTTCCTTCTGTTGGTTCACTCCCCAAATGGCCGCAACGGTTGGAGCTGCACCCATCCAAAGCCAGGTACCAGGAGCTTCTTCCAGGTCTCCCACACAGGTGCAGGGGCCCAAGGACTTGAGCTATCCTCCACTGCTTTTCCAGGCCACAGCAGAGAGCTGGACTGGAAGAGGAGCAGCTGGGACTAGAACTGGTGCCCATATGGGATGCCGGTGCTGCAGGCGGAGGATTAACCTAGTGCATCATGGCGCCGGCTTGCTAACTTTCTTCTAAGTCATCTTGGGAGACATCAAATGATGACTCAAGTTCTTAGGACCTGCTACCAGTGTGACAGATGTTAAAGCAGTTCCTGGTTCCTTCTTTGGTCTTGTCCAACACTAACTGATGCAGGAACTTGGATAGTGAACCCATGCACAGAAGACCTCTGTTTCTCTGTGTATGTCTCTGTCACTTTGTCTTCTAAGTAGATGAAAAATGTATCAACTTTTATTTTTATTTTTTTTTTTTAGAAAAAGAAAGTTGTAGGCCGGCGCCGCGGCTCACTAGGCTAATCCTCCGCCTTGCGGCGCCGGCACACCGGGTTCTAGTCCCGGTCGGGGCACTGATCCTGTCCCGGTTGCCCCTCTTCCAGGCCAGCTCTCTGCTGTGGCCCGGGAAGGCAGTGGAGGATGGCCCAAGTGCTTGGGCCCTACACCCCATGGGAGGCCAGGAGAAGCACCTGGCTCCTGGCTTTGGATCAGCGCAGTGTGCCGGCCGCAGCGCGCCTACCGCAGCGGCCATTGGAGGGTGAACCAATGGCAAAAGGAAGACCTTTCTCTCTGTCTCTCTCTCACTGTCCACTCTGCCTGTCAAAAAAAAAATGTTGTATTCATTTTCTAAAGATAACAAAAATGGTTTAGATTTTTACTTAGGCATATTTATACATTATTTTCTTTCAAAAATATTTATTTAGTTTTATTTGAAAGGCAAAGATAAAAAGAGAATGAGAGAAGCACACAGAAATCTTCCATCTACTGGTACACTCCTCAAATAGCTAAAACAGCCAGGGCTGGGCCAGGCAAAAGTCAGTAGCTAGGAGCTTCTTCCAGCTTTTCCACATATTTGCAGGGACCCAATCACTTGGGCCATCTTCTGCTGCTTTTCTTAGTTCATTAGCAGGGAGCTGGATTGGAAGTGGTGCAACCAGGACCTATACCAGAGCTTAAGGGGATGCTGGCATTGAAGGCAGTTGCTTCACCTGCCATGCCAAAACATTGACCACTAAATTATTTTCTTTTTTTTTTCAAAGATTTATTTATTTACTAGAGAGGCAGTTATAGACACAGAGAAGGAGAGACAGAGAGATGTCTTCCACCTGCTGTTTCACTACCCAAGTGATCGCAACAACTGGAGCTGGGCTGATCTGAAGCCAGGAGATGGGAGCCTCTTCTGGGTCTCACACATGGGTGTGGGGTCCAAACACTAGGGCTATCTTCTACTGCTTTTGCAGGCCATCATCAGTGAGCTGGATCAGAAGTGAAACAGCCAGGATTCAAACAGGCAGCCACATAGGACCAGTGCCTCAAATTGATGCTTCACCTAATATGCCACAGTGCTGGCCCCATATTGTTTTCTATCTTAGCAAAACTATTGATTTTTGTATAGGTGCCCTTATTGTAAGTCATTGTATACATTTTTAATGCAAAGATTTCAATTTATTTCCTTAAGATTTTTGTCTATATATATGTTACATAAATAATGGTTTTTAATGTCTTCCAATCTAGATACCTTGTATCTGTTTCATGTTGAATGCACAAAACAGTTTTTGAGAGTAAGCAAAATAATCATGAAAATATGATAATATTATTATGATAATATTCATATGATAATGATTGTAATAATGGTGATAATTGCCAGGGCTTCTGATTTTAATACTTATTTCATCATTTATTGTAATTGCATTTGTTGAGAATAATTTTATTTTTTTTTTGACAGGCAGAGAGGATAGTGAGAGAGAGAGAGACAGAGAGAAAGGTCTTCCTTTTTGCCTATGTTTCACTCTCCAATGGCCGTTGCGGCCGGCGCATGTCGCTGATCCAAAGCCAGGAGCCAGGTACTTCTCCTGGTCTCCCATGCGGGTGCAGGGCCCAAGCACTTGGGCCATCCTCCACTGCCTTCCCGGGCCACAGCAGAGAGCTGGCCTGGAAGAGGAGCAACCAGGGCAGAATCCGGCGCCCCAACCAGGACTAGAACCCGGTGTGCCGGTGCCACAAGGCGGAGGATTAGCCTGTTAAGCCACGGCAGCGGCCAGAGAATAAATTTATTTTTAAAAGGAAATGTTTTAGTAGATTTTCCTTTTAATATTTTGAATCGACATTCATGTTATAGTTTATCCAATAAAGCTGGTCAGACTGCTTAAAGTAAATTTTTTTAACATACTGATATAGTAAATATTTTAGCAGTTTATTTAAATTTAATTCTTTATACTTTTTAAAAAAGTGTTATAAAATTAATTTTTAGGTCATGTTTCTATTTCTGTGCTGGTAATTTCTGGATTGCATATATAATTTTACATATGATTTATGTAGCTTCTTACCTCTTGTGACCTTAAATCATTTATAAAATGTTAATTAGTATTTTATATGAGAAAAATAATTCATTAGTAAAAATGAAGAATTTTATGTTTCTCAGTGTTAGTTATTGACTCCTGAACTTCTCTGTGTTATATGTAAACTCAGATAACTATTTAGAGAATCACCCACTTCATTGATGCTTTCAACTTTAGCATAAAATACATACAATTTTGCATAGTTTATTTTGTTTGTAATTATTTTTTGGATTAAGAAAGACTTCTTTGACTTGCCTAGTTGGTTAATTTTCTATGCTGGCTAATCTTGGATGCATGAATGCCATTACTTTCATGGTGTTGTCATAGTGGGAAATAAATCAGTTGAATTATAAATATAATGCCACAAAGAAGGCATAACACAGAATGTGCATTTCTGAGTAAAGGTCACACATTTCCTGTATATTAGTATTCCCTCGCTGCTATAACAAAAAATCGCTGCTACAAACTTTGTAGGTTGAGCAATACTTGTTTGACTTACTATACTATAGATCCTGAGTTACATATGTTTCTCTAGGCTAAAATCAGGTGTCAGCATTGTTCTGTTTCTTTGTGGAGGATCTGAGCGAGACTATATGTCTTTAACAGACATTTCATATGCTTTGTGGAGGATCTGAGCGAGACTATATGTCTTTAACAGACATTTCATATGCTTTGGCTAATGAATTCCTTTTCCATGTGAAAGACCATCTTAATGGATCATTTTATTCTCACATAGTATCATTCTAACTCTTGTCCTTTGTGCCCTTTCCCAACCTTAAAGGTGTCTGGTGATTAGGTTGGGTTCACCAATATATCCCAGGTTAGTCAAGTGCATTAACCTAATCACATCAGCAATGTCCCTCTTGCCCTGAAAGGTAACACAGCCCAAGGGTCCACATGGGAGAATTGAAACTCAAACAACCTTGGTGGGCTGTTATTCTTCCTAACACATCTGTTTTCTTTATCACTTAGGTTTCCAGATTCAGGAACATTTGCAAATCTTTTGTAAAATAAGTCAGTATGCATGGATATGATTCTTAGCTGTATTTTATTTTCTTTAAATGCTGTCAAACTTATGTTGGTTTCTAATCATGTTACAATTGTTTAACTTGCCATGGTTGGCCACCAGGGTCTTATCTATATAAATTCTTTCATGTGGATGTAGCTTGCATTAAATTATAAATATTCTTCAGTTTAATACCTAGATTATGTTGACAGAATTTGTTTGCCTGAGTTGACCATCAGTTTAATCAAGGTGATTAATTTAATGGTTCTGTAAATAATTTTATATTTGGAAAATATTTTATAATGCCACTAAATTAAAGAGAAAGTATGTAAGACATCAGATTATAAGAGAGTGTGATTATACTATCAGTTTATGTATATTTTAGAAAAAAAGTAAGCTTGTCACTGCTTCTTTTAAAAGTCGCACATATTAGTAGTTCACTAAAAACTATTACTAAACATAAATTGAACTATTAGTATAACTGTTAAAGGAAAGCATGCTATCTAAATGAAATGATAACACTTTTACAGATGCAGCATAAATTCACATTTCTTAGAGGTCTTAGAAATATTATGGGGTATACTGAAATTGATCACTTGGACTAGTGAGATGGCATTGGTACATGCCACCTTGATGGGATTGTATTGGAATCCCCTGGCACATTTCTAACTCCACCATTTGGGGCAAGTCTGATTGAGCATGTCCCAAATTGTACATCTCCTCCCTCTCTTTTTCCACTCTTAAATTTAACAGGGATCACTTTTCAGTTAAAATTTAAACACCTAAGAATAATTGTGTGTTAATTACTGAGTTCAACCACTAGTACTAGAACAACAACAACAACAACAACAACAAATACTAAAAAGGATAAAGTATTACATTGTACATCTAGAGTCAGGACAAGAGCTGATCAGGTCATTGTTTCTTATAGTGCCATCTCACTAGTCCAATGCCATCTCACTAGTCCAAGTGATCAATTTCAGTTCACAATTGATGGCTCTGATAGGTCTGTCAAAGTGGACTTCTGAAAGACAAGAAGAGAGGCCTCAGGGAAGAATCAGACCTGACAACACCTTGATCTTGGACTTGCAGACTGCAGAGGTACAAGAAATAAATTTCTGTTGTGTAAGGCACCTGCTCTACGGTATTTTGTTAGAACAGCCTTATCAAGCTAATATAGACAAGACAAGCCTGAGAGGTATGCATGTGCCTGGTACACAGTGACACAGCTAGACCTACACAGAGATAGCATCCTAAAGTGGATAATTTTGGTGATGAAATTAGGTTCTTTAGAACATAGAGGAAACACAGTATGCTTTACTTTGTACACTGACAATATAATATTAATATTTATGATCAAAACACCTGACAGGGACCTGCGCCATGGTGCAGTAGGTTAATCCTCCACCTGCAGTGCCGTCATCCCATATGAGTGCCAGTTCTAGTCCCGGTTGCTCCTCTTCCAGTCCAGCTTTCTGCTGTGGCCCAGGAGGGCAGTAGAGGATGGCCCAAGTGCTTGGGCCCTGCACTAACATGGGAGACCAGGAAGAAGCACCTGGCTCCTGGCTTCGGATTAGCACAACTTCGGCTGTTGCGGCCATTTGGGGCGTGGACTAACGGAAGGAAGACCTTTCTGTACCTCCTTCTCTGTAACTCTACCTCTTAAATAAATAAATAAAATCTTTTAAAAAATAAAAAAATGACAGCGTATAATCAAGAAACATTACTTTTGTCAATTAGTAAATTACAAGATAAAACACTGAATGCATATATACATAAATTATTAAAAAGACATAAAAAAAGGAAAGAGAAAATCAGAAAGATTTCATAAATCCATTGAGACTAGATTCTGATTATCTATTTTTTTATCTAATTCTTTATAATTAATGGCTTTTCTATATCAAGCTAACATTCTCCAACATCATATTAGATTATTTATCCATTATGTAATTGTTCCTTTAAATGTTTCTATTTCTTTTACTTACATGAAATCATTGTTGGGAGGTGCCTTCTTTTGATTTCCAGTCTACCATTTATGTTGCAAGAGCTTGATATCCTGCTTAGGTCATATAGAATATACTGTTTTCTTCTTTTTTTTTAAAGAATTATTTTATTTATTTGAAAGACACAGTTAAAGAGAGAGGTAGAGCCAGAGAGAGAGAGAGAGAGAGAGAGAGAGGTCTTCCATTCCATTGGTTCACTCCTCAAATGACGGCAACGGCCAGAGCTGAGTTGATCCAAAGACAGGAATCAGGAGCCTCTTCCAGGCCTCCCATGTGGGTGCAGGGGCCCAAGGACTTGGGCCATCTCTATTACTTTCCCAGGCCACAGAAGAGAGCTGGATTAGAAGAGGAGCAGCTAGGACTTGAACTGACGCCCATATGGGATGCCAGTGCTGCTGGCTGGGGCTTTAGACCACTGTGCCACAGCTCTGGCCCCTGTTGTTTTCTATTTTTGTTGAAACTATTCTATTCTCTGTCTTTGCTGATTAATCTGCTAATATAGTGCATTAAACAGGATGATACACCTATCAGTGCCAGGCGATCCTTGGAAAAGTACTATACCAGACATAGGTAGATTATTTGCACTCTAGTAAAAAATTCAAGTGAGAGATATATAAAAAATTTATGTTCCCTGAATCAGATACTTCACAGAAGCAATCAATGATTAATTAAAAGTAGTGAAAGTTCATTTAATAATCCTTCATGAGTTTGGACAATCACTTGGATTGAATAAAAACTAATTAATGAACATGCACAAACTAGCATCAATCAAAAACTGAATGTTTTTAAAGTAACAAAAACTTTTGTTTTTTGTGCTGCATCATTAAGTACAATTTGTGTTTAATATGTTCTAATAAAATACACACATTTAAAACATATAAATATGTAATGTTTTTAACTTATATCTAGCTGATTATTTTGGTAGCATTTGTTTTTAACAATTCTATCAAAAGATGAACAAAATAACTATTAAAAACTAAAATTTTCATATATAAATCTTGTGTACCTTTTTAGACATAGGAGTCATGAAGCTCACAATGCTCTTCTGGAATAATTCAGTATTGCGATTGTTTTTGGGTTCATTGTTAACATTTAGTTTAATGGTGTACACTTATGCTGAATGTTCCACAGCATCTTAGTTGTTACATATTCCAGTTTCTTGAATCAAACATCACTGTCTGTTTCATTTTTTATTTGTACCAGTTAATATTTTGGATTTACTAAGATAATGATTCAGCAACTGTTTTGAACTACGTTTAGGGACCTCTTTATAAGTATCTTGAACAATGAACACTTTCACTTTTTATAACTCAGAAATACACAGAATTTAATGTTGATGAAATTACTGCTATACCATCAAATTTGTTTTCATAAACATCCTATATATATTGTCTGAGTGGCTTGAGTTGTTCTTGTAAGGCCAAGACCCATTTTCAGATCTACTATTTGCAAAATATTTCTTAGAATCCGAAGTGTTGAGCTCCATACCAAGTTTGAGAAAAAGCTTTGAACATGCTATATTTGAGTTCTCCAGGAAGATAAGGAAGGGAATTATTAGAAAACTGAAGAATACAAAGTGAGAAATTGAATTTTGATACTTGGAAGTTTTATGACAATAAGACACAACAAACAGAATGGGGAGAAAACATTTAGTATTAATTTTCGGTGCAAATACCAGGCTTGGTTAGTGGACCCATCTTATATTTGTGGGATCTAGGGAAAAATTATTGGTAAGTTTTGGGATTTTCCTTTATGAAATTGAAACAATATTGTTCATTTAAGAGTTTAAAAAGTCTATTGTATTGCTTACAACTTCATGGGTAATTGCAAGCCCATTTGACTATACAGAGATTAGGTTAGTGACATCGTGCTACTTTTACTTAAAAAAAAAGTAGTGTAAAAATTGGCAAACACGCTAAGTAAAGAGAGTTCCTGACTTTACACAAATTTTGACAATGAAAACGTTTTAGTTAACTGCATACAAGAAATCTTCAAAAAGATCATTGAAAATGTGTATTATGAAAAGATGTTCATGGATTACAAAATTTTTTTTCTATAAACATAAACTTAACCAGCAGTTGGAAGACCTCTCGTCACTCTGCCTCTGCCTCTCTGTAACTCTGCCTTTCAAATAAGTAAATAAATCTTTAAAAAAATAAACTTACTTCAACTTTCCATAAACTTCTTGAAATATCTTCATGTTTCAAAGTCAAATGAGAATATTTGGCTTAAAATTATTAGCAGATTTTTTTTTTCAAAATTTACCGATTGTTATACACCCAAGTTTTTGAATACAAGAAGAGTGTGCTACCCTGGAATACTTCTGTATGGGTAAATTTATATGACAGTGACCGCAGTTAGGATATGGACTACTGCAACATTATAGAGAAATTCCCTTATGCTAGCTCATTTAAGTCATATCCTATCCCAGTCTTAACCCCTGGTAATTTCTGTCTGGTTTATTTCCCATCGCTTTATTACCATCATTTTAAGAATGTTATATAAATAAAGTCATATATACAATGAGATTCTATTTTTCTCTAACTCTAATGCCCTTGAGTTGACCCAAGTTATTGTTTGTATCAATGATTTTTCCTTTTGATACTGGGTCATTTTTCATTATATAGATGTACTCTGGATTAAAAAAAAAGTCATTCATATCCACACAATGACGAATATTTTGTTGATTTCTAGTTTGAGATGTTGCAAAGAAAATGGCTAAGAACATTGCATAAAAATTTCATATCCATAAAATTCTATTTTTCTAGGATAAACACTCAGGAGTATGATTACTGGGTTGTATGATGAGTATATTTAACATTTTATGAGACCGCCAGGCTCTTTTCCAGTGGGCCTGTAATATTTTACATTTTTGGCAGAGATACTGGAGAGACCAAGTTGCAGATGGGTGGTGTTTTAAGTAATGTAAAACATAAAATTATTTCTTCTATCTGGACTATTGTATAATGAGGATAAATCATAACATATATCCAGGAAAAGTTGCTTTACTAAATTCTAATACTGAAAAATAATAAGAAGGTATATGTGTTAATTTTATGCAAAATTTTGTTTCCTGAAATGATTGAATGACAAATGACATGAGATTTGCCTGCTTGGAAATTTATAAATTACTTTATATCTTGTTGACAGCATATTTTAATTTTTGTATATGTTGTGTGAAATTTACCCTAAGTTAACCAAAATTATTTGGGTCTCCACATATTTCTGGCAATACAGTCACTCATTAGCAATATGAGGACAGGGGATTCAATCTGGCAGAGTGACCCTTAGCCATATTTGTCATGTAATACAATCTTGTGGTTAAATAAGTGTTACTTTAAAATAGCTCCCATTTAAATAACACACATGTTCTTTAGAGCCAAGATAGCAGCATCTTGTGTGATCTCACATTGAATAAAGAAATCTTTAGGAACATCTTCATTGCAGTAGTGAACAGCTGCATTCATTCTTCAAGGGAGCTATTATAAAGTAAGAAATTAACGTATTCCTAAATCAATAGCACAAAAAATAGTTAATGTAGTTTTTCTTTCTGGTCTTTATTTAATTACAAAACCAATAGCAAAAGGATTTGAAGAATGATGATAACTAACGAAATAATTTTAAGCTCATCAAAGTTGTTCTTTACATTTTAGAGTCATTATGATAGTTAATGAAACCAAAGGTTGTAATTATTTACTTTGGTGTGCTTAAAATACTCTAAGCAATGAAAATCACCCTTTAAGAAAGTCATTTATTTTAAAAATTCCTCTTTTTAGCTCTGTGGATTTTCTTAAATGTATTTAATTTTGTCAGCTAAAAATAAAATGAGCAAAATGGAATTAATTATTTCTCATCAAAAACAACAACTATATTTACCTGTCACTTTTCTCTCTTATGAAATGATAATAGAAACTCCAAGAGTCACGGTAAAATATGAGTTTGAAATAGTGTATATCGGCTTTGCTGCATATACAGTGTTTTGTCAAGCTTTGTTTTATATCGTTGTCAAACAAATTGTTGAAAATGATATACTCCTATAGTTTAATGATCTGCGATTATTTTTGAAGTGACTATATATGAATGAAATTGATAAATTTTATTTGATTATTGTTTTTTTAAAATTCTCTTTCCAGTTTGGTTGTGCCTACAATTTAATAGTTATTTCCCATTAAATTTTGCCAGGCTCTTGGAAAAAATAGAAACAGTTTCATAAAAAGTAATAAGCTTCTATGACACACTGTTAATAGTAATAGTCACCACAATCACCTCATATCAAGATGGGGAGCTTGTCCTATGAAGGAAAAGATATCCACATTACATTTCCATTTGTATTGGGTACCCTCAAAATAATCAACAGAAATAAGAGAAATGCATTTCTTCTGGTGATCGTCTTTTCCAAGGCAGGCTTATCATTAAATCTCAACAGCTATAAATTATTAGTTTCAACCCAAATATAGATATTATTATGCACTAGGGTGCCTTTGTGTGAGTATTGGAAATGACTTGATGATAGGAACTTATATCTAAATATTTTGGAAGCAACCATAGTAAAAACACTCCTCTCATTACTATGGTACTCAACAGAAATTAGATAGCTCAAGGAACCATATGAAACTTGCATTTTGGTGCAAGCTGTTTATCAGACACACTCTGTGGACAATGAAAGCCCAAGTTAAACCTATTTGACTGCATACTGTAAAACACTCAAGATCAAACTCCGGATTGGGTGAGCTATGTACAATTACTGGTGTCAGCAGTTTAAATATAGCTCTTGCTGAGAACTCCTTTGAGATAACTGTTCAGACCCATTCATTTTGCCAAGTAGAGGCAATAATTGGTAACTGTCGGTGCTACCTACAAACACCACGTTCCTCCAAGAATAACCCAGCATGATTAGCTCTCAGCGATTGGCTGCACTTTTGCTGACTTCTTGTGAGTGATTTTCTATACACAGTCACAGATAAACCCTCTGTACCCGAACACAGCTGATGACTCATTTCATGGCTTTCTGCTTGTCTCTTTCAAAGCTGTTTGTTGTTTTCTGTTTTAGAAAGAACAAGCATCTATTTTTAAAGGAAGGGTGAATTTACTGTATTATTATTTAGAAAAAGGACCAAGCAGGCATCTTATAATCTTATTTTGTGACATGCAGAGCATTCCTGGATCTTTTTTTTTTGTTGTTGTTCCATAAATATAGCAAAGTTTTACTTAAAGGAAGAAGGTCAAAGTGACCTTCAAGCCTATCTACAGACTTTTGTGTATTGCTACAGTAAATGCAGAATTCAAATTGAGTTTCCCTGCAAAATACATTTTGGAAGGAGACGTTTCTAGAGATTATAGATGGTTCAAAAGCAATTTAATGCTGGGTACACTTGGGGTGCTGTCTGATTCATGAATAATGAGGACACTTACATGTTCACTTGATATATGGTATTCAAACAGAACTCAATGAATATTTCTTATAGAGAAGGTGTCAGCTGGAGTGGTTATATATGGGAGACATGACACAAAAGGACTCAGAGCTTGAATTAATATAAAATGAGGTTAATTTTCTTTTCTTTAAAAGAAAATATATTATTTTGCCTGTGAGGTTGATAAGAAATAAACACTTGTCAGTGCTGAAAATTAAACAACCATAAAATATTCTAAATATAATATTAATCTTTACTGAAATCCTGTAGAAATGCTTTTCCAATCTATATTTTAGAAAGCAACAGACATTTTCATTTTTAATTCAGTAGCCACATGCACAGTTGCCAACATATGGTTAAAAATTGTGCAAGTTTACCGTGATGTAAGTTGATGACCAAACCATTCCCATTTTTTACTCTAAGCTTTTAATAAGAATCAGAGTTTTTATTAACTGCATGTTAGAATAGTAAAAGGAAATGTAGTTTTACTCTGTGTATGTGGGTGTACAAGCATCACTGTTATTTGTTTTTGTGTCTTGTTTGGTTCACATCTGGAGATATTTTCTTTTTGTTTCAGAGGTTTTCGTGTGTTTTAGTTCTTTGTTATATATTCTACTGCTTCTTTAATAGTCCCATGAAATAATTTGTTATTTGTAAATACTAAATAACCAGAATATAAATATTTTATGTTGCCTCTGCTGTTGCTGTTCTTAATGTGTTCCTGTTGTTGTTCTTAATGTGAAATCTTCAAAGGAAATTTGGACCACTGATATTACAGCCATAGGGCTGGTTTCCACTAAAATGGAATGACTCTAACACATGTTCTCCCAAACCGACTTTTTGGGTAATATAAATTTTAAATGAAAATAAACACTCCCCTTTAAAAATCATACTCTTTCATTGAGGAGCAACCATTTTATTTAAATTAAAATTTTTCTACCAGATCTCTTCATTTCCCTTTTCTTGCCTTATTTATGAATGGATTTATGCTTGTATTTATTTATTTGAGATGGACAGAGAGAGGGAGAGAGATAGAGCTCACTTCAAACCACTGGTTCAATACCCAAAGCCTGCAGTCTCTGGGGGTAGGACACACCAAAGCTTCGAGGCAAGAACTCAGTCCAGATCTCCCATGTGGATGGCAGAGACCCAACAATTGAGCCGTTTTCACTGACTGCAATGGTCTGCATTACTAGTGAGCTGGAACAGGGGGCAAAGCCAGAGTTTGAACCCAAGCACTCCAATATGGAGCATGAGTATCTTAACTGCTAGGTCAATAGCTTGCCTGCTACATTTTGCTATAGCACTTATTTCCTCAAAAAATATATGGAATTTGTGCACGATTATGTTAATTGTCTGTCTTCTCTAAGATACAAGCTTCACGAAGGTAAGAATTTTTGTCTGTTTTGCTCTCCAATCTAAATATAACACTAGGGACAGTTTCTGGAACATACAAGTATTTAAAATATATGTTAAATGAGTAATAGAATATTCAACAGGGTTCTCTCTGTGTGTGCATGTGTATGTTGCCATATAAGCTTATGCCCCATGTATTTTTATTATGGCAATAAAATTTAAATAACATCTTTTTATAGAGATGTTGGATCTATTTGTTATGAAACACAAATATCCGAAATTCTATTGTTTTGGGCTACATAGTAAGAAAAACTTTCTTGTCATAAAAGTAACTTGTAACATCCCGGTCTTAAATATCTTAACAAATACAAAATATAAGCCTGCTTTGTTTTTAAAACATAAATATCCTTTTAGACTCTTTGAAGACTTTAAAGTATTCATAGATATCACATAAACTGTAAATACTATGAATTTCTGTAACTAATTCTGATTTGCTGTGGAATTTCAGAGTAGATAAGGAATGCAAACAGGACAATAAAAGCTGACACTATAGGAGAGATATTTTAAAATGCTATTATAGAAAAAAACAAAAAAATACTATTATAGATTAATAAAAATCCTAAAATAATTTTTCCTTAAAATACATTTCATATTAAAATGGATTTGTTGCTGAATAAATTTGTTACCTAAGAGACAGAAAAAGGACTGGGAACCAGGTTACTGAAAAAGCACAAATATGGGCTGGATTTGTGTGTAGCAGGTAAAGCCTCTGCCTGCAGTGCCGGCATCCCATATGGGTGCTAGTTCGAGTCTCCGCTGCTCCACTTCCCATCCAGTTCTCTACTTTGCCCTTGGAAGGCAGTACAGGATGGCCCAAGTCCTTGGGCCCCCGCACCCATATGGGAGAAATAGAAGAATCTCCTGGCTCCTGGCTCAGATTGGCACAGCTCCAGCCGTTGTAGCCATCTGGGGAATGAACCAGCAGATGGAAGAACTCTCTCTCTTTCTCTCTGTCTTTGCCTCTCTCTATCTCTGCCTTTCAAATAAATAAATAATTTTTTTTTAACTTTTATTTAATGAATATAAATTTCCAGTGTACAGCTTATGGATTACAATGGCTTCCCCCCCCCATAACTTCCCTCCCACCCACAACCCTCCCCTCTCCCGCTCCCTCTTCCCTTCCATTTGCATCAAGATTCACTTTCAATTCTCTTTATATACAGAAGATCAATTTAGTATAAAGATTTCAACAGTTTGCACCCACATAGAAACACAAAGTGAAACATACTGTTTGAGTACTAGTTACAGCATTAAATCACAATGTACAGCACATTAAGGACAGAGATCCCACCTGAGGAGCAATAAATAATTTTTTTAAGAGCACAAATAAAGACACAGGCAATTAAAAGGAAAATTTAGGCACCTGCTTCCTGTATCAGACTTCTTAGATTCAACTCTTGCTGTCTCTCTCTGTCTTTCTTTCTCTCTCTTATAAATAAGTTAATTGATGAATTAAATTTGAACTACAAGCTAATTTATGTTATATGGCATAAACTATTCCAATCAATGGTTACTTATGCCCAGGGACATGGGAAGGAATAGAAGGGTTTCAGGAATGTTACGGTGGGGACAGAAAAATTCTGAACCTTGATTTTGGTTGTATTTTCAGGGGTTTCTATGCTTGTCAAAAATCTAAAGTTTCATACAGTTTAAGTAGATATTTATTGTACAGAATGTATTCCTCAGCAAACTAATGAAATAAAAAATAAATGAGGATATTTTTAGCTTAATGAAGCTTAGATCTCAGCCCCAACAGATCCATACTAAAGCTCATACTAAAATACTATTCAAACATAAGTGAAATAATACCTGCTGTAAACTTCAATGAACGAAAAGAGTGAATTTAAATGAATATTGATTTTGTAAACAGTAATGATATCATACTTCATCTGAAGACTATCTTTAGTACAAGACTGCAATAGTATATAAATTGAAAGTGGCGTGATTTAAATTATTTTTAAAAAGTTAGATTTTAATGGACACACGAATATTATTTATATTCTTATTATACTCTGTTATGTTTCAATATATGAAATAAAGAGCCAAGCACAGAAAAACAAGTAACACATGAGCTCATTCATATGTGTGGAATTAAAAAAAAATTATCTCACAAAATTAAGAGTATAATAGTGGTTATCAGTGACTGGGAAGGAGCAAGGAGAGATGGGGAAAGCTTGGTTAACTGATGCTAAAATTATATGTAGTTAGGAAGCTCTGATATTCTTCTGCAAAGTAGTGTAAACATAGACAAGGATAATGCACTGTGTACTTTTCTAAATTATTTTAAGTTGTTTTCATTGCCCATGTATAAGCCAAAATTTCACATGAATATTATACATACGTCATTTAGGAAACTTTGTTGTAATCTATTGGATGATAATACAATAAAATAGTCTTAAAATAGTAGAAGGGAAACTATAATACACAAACACATGTATATATGTGCACCTGCATAATCATCTTACAGAATGGTATAAAGAGAAAAAAGAACTGAGAACTGGTGGGAGAAAAAAAAGCAAATAGTATGATGGTTGAACTAAATTCCACTATGAGTAATTCTGTTAATTTTAACTGCTGGTATTCTGATTAAAAGCCATCAACTAGTAGAATATGTACACACACAAATGCACTGACATATATATAATATATTATAATGATAAAATGTTAATTTCACTAAGACTGTATAAATTGTCTACTCTATCAATCTTCTAACATGTCCTCAAAAAGACATAAAACAAGTATGAAAGGTAATAGTGAATATTGAAATATTGAATATTGAAAGGTGAGAGATTCTAGGGCACTGTTCTTAGTGACTGCTAAAGAAGACAAGAATATCAATAAGTGTATAGAAACTTTCAAATTGGGATTAGTTTATTTGACTTGATATATGAAAATATTGTCATCCACTAAAAGCAAGTTGTTCAATAAACTGCATATATCACTTTAAAATATGACTACATGAATAGCCACAAGACATGTCTCAGATTAGCAGAAAGTAAAAATTACACAGTATGTTTTATGGATACAACAAAATTAAATTATAAATCAAAAGCAAAAAGATAACTGAAAACTATAATTTGGAATTTAGGAAATATACTTCTTAATAAGCCACATTCAAAGTAAAATTAAATTGGGAATAATAATAGTTTTGATTAATCATAATGAATTATACTGAATAAAAACTTATGAGATACAGATAAATGGCTCTTAGAAAATATTTATGGGTTTTATGCATAAGTTGTATTCAATGCTGCAGCTCCTGTGTACCTATAGTGTTACTAGGCTCATCTACAGGGCAGACATAGCAAATATTTATGAACTGTTTACTAGCTTCCTCACTCCCTAAGCTCTAAGGTTCCTCTCTCTGATACAGGTGTCAAAGCCACATATGGAGTTTTAAATTTAAATATTCAGTCTGAGGGTTAAGACAACACTTGGGACATTCATGTCTCACATCACAGTGATTGGAGTTGAATCCTGGTTCTTCTTCTGATTCTAGCTTCCTGCTAATGCACACTGGAAGGCGAAAGATGATGGCTCAAGTACTTGAGTGCCTGTAGCTGACACTGGGAAACTAGAAATAAGTTCCTGTTGTAGGTATTTGTGAAATAAACCAGCTCTCTCTCTAATTCAAACACTAAATTAGTTAATGACTAAATAGGTAAAATAAAATTGAATAAAAAATTTATTTCCTTAGGTTTTTTTTTTTTTTTTTTTTTTTTTTTTTTTTTTTTTTTTTTTACAGGCAGAGTGGACAGTGAGAGAGAGAGACAGAGAGAAAGGTCTTCCTTTACCATTGGTTCACCCTCCAATGGCAGCTACAGCCGGCGGGCCGTGCTGATCCGAAGCCAGGAGCCAGGTGCTTCTTCTGGTCTCCCATGCGGGTGCAGGGCCCAAGGACTTGGACCATCCTCCACTGCACTCCCAGGCCACAGCAGAGAGCTGGACTGGAAGAGGAACAACCGGGACAGAATCCGGTGTCCCAACAGGGACTAGAACAAGGGATGCCAGCGCCACAGGCAGAGGATTAGCCAAGGGAACCACAGCACTGGCCTGTTTCCTTAGTTGTACAAATCATATTTCAGTGCTCCATATCCATATGTGGCTAGTGATAGCTTATCTGACAGCACAGAGCAGAACGTTTCTGCTTTTCTACATCACTTCTAGTAGTGTTGCTTCTCTGATCAAACTCTAACTGATACATTTATCAGTTAATAAGATTTGTTTTAAAACTAGAAGCATTACAAATTGTTATCACATATACATGGAGCCTTAATGTTTACTCTCAGCATTGCAAGTGAATATTGATTATTCAATAAGTTATATTGAGACAATTGGATTTACCTATTAAAATGTTTTTTAATAAACAGTTTGTCCAGTGCTTTTCAAAACAGATAAACTATACAGCAGACAGAAAAGGAAAACAAGTTAATAAAATAAAACTATACATTTGTAGGAAATATGAGGCTAATTTTGTGAATCTGATATACCAAAATATTTCTTAAGTAATATACAAAAAGCATAACTAATAACTTGCTTCATAAGCAATCTGTTAAATAAAAGCATAAAATACTTTAAATTCATTTCAATATATTAAAAACGTGTAAAATTTGTTGCAAATAGTTGAAAAAGGACAAAGGCAAGTCACAAACTGGATGGGGGCAATTTTATTGTGTATCAGTAATGAGGGATATTTATACAGAGTATATAATAAACCTCCTCAAATATAAAATATATAAACAAACAATCTAGGACAAAGAATATAAAATGGTAACTCCAGGAATAGAAGATACAGGTAAGTAATCATTAAGGATGAACTATCAACACAATGTCACTAGCTATTGAGAAATATAATTAAAACAATGACTGGGATGTCAACTGACCGCAACAGTAGAATGAATAAAATCATTGCCTCTGCATATTTGCATCTGTCTAAAATGATGAAGTCTGGCTTTGATTAAATCTTCAGTATTTAAAACCTTCAGTTTGGGAAAAACAAAATTTCTTACAATATTGAATATTGAAGTCAATCAGGGGAAACAGGAACCCAAAATAATTGTTGCTTGGTGTGTGCATTGGAACAACAACCTTGAGAACAGTTTGACGCTATCCAGTAGGCATATGTATTGCATTTTTAGTGTTACAAAAACACTTGACTACGTGCATCAAGGTACAAGCTGAAATTTTCAAACTTTTCCATTAGTTCTCTAGTAGTTTATTTTGAAATAACTTACATGTGCATAAATATATGGGGAAACAAATTCTGATTTATTGTGAAATTGTATTTTAAGTATACACTAAAATAAACTAGACTGACAAGTTCCAACATGCATAACTCATGAAAGTATGTAACAACAATTAAAGGTTTGTTAATAAATTAACAATTTTAAAAGATTGAAAACATTATGACATTTTAGTATTTTACATCCTTTACAGTGAAGAACAAAAAAATTAATGAAAGGCTATACTAAATCTTACAGGGTAAGATATGGCGATAAATTATATCTAAATGGCTATACATTGAATGCCAAAAAAATCAAGAAGTTATAAAGCAGAAATGGCCAAGTGTTTACATTTAATAAATATGAATGATTTGATTACTGTGTTTTTATGCTATTCTTACTGTATTTGAATCATTTCATACTTTGAGAAACTCCTAAATTTGAAGATATGAGAAATATGTAGCATTATGACAGGAAAATAAAAATAGTTTAAAGGAAAATATTTAACAATTGTAATTTATACTATAATGTGAGATGAAACATAATGTTAAGTGATACCATTATCAGACATAACATTTGTAATTAAAAAATTAAAACAATATTTCCTGCATTTTTCATGATTTATTTCTTCAATTTAGGATTTTCTTAATTTATAGATTATATATTTTTAACTTGCTCATATGCCAGTATTTTTTTCAAACAACACACAAAGTAAATATGAATTTGGATTCTAAGTATCTATAGTGTTGATTTTTAATCATGAAATAAATGCATTTACTAAAAGCTGTTTGAATACTAGCCTAAGCACTATTGCTTTTAATGTATTTTTAAGTGAATATTATCATTAATTAATCATATAAATAGTACATTTTATACTTTATGAAAATATGTTTTCCAATAAATATTTTTTTAAAAATTATGCTTGTTAAAGCCTGACCTGATTAAAGTTATTTGTCAAATTAATATAAAACTATCCAGTAGTATTGAAATCTTGTTGATTAATTTGAGTGGTTCATGAACGACAAAGAACAAATATTTATCTACTACTAGTGAGTTGTTAAAATTTTGATCTATCTAGTCATATCAGATGTATTTGATTTCAATCATTGATTCCAAGAAAAGATTATGTATTGGTTAGTGTTCTCCAGAAAGATAGAAACAATTAAACACACACACACACACACACTCGAGTGGTACAAAACCTTCACGAGAAAATGGAATTAAAAGATTAAGCTTATTCTGATGAAAAACAATTTCGAAATCCATGCACAGTTCTTGCCTAATATGCATCTTATGAACCTGAAGACATCCCAGAATGTCTGATTAAAAAATTACACTAGGAACCAGTTCCATGGTGTAGTTGGCTAAGCCTCTGTCCGTAGTGCCAGCATCCCATAAGCGCTGGTTCGTGTCCCGGTTTTTCCTCTTCCAATCCAACTCTCTGCTTACAGCCTGGGGAAGCAGTGGAAGATGGCCCAAGTTCTTGGGTCCCTGCACCCATGTGGGAGACCCAGAAGAAGCTCCTGGCTCTTGGCTTCGAAGCAGCCTAGCTCTAGCAGTAGCAGCCATTTGGAGAGTGAATGAGTGGATAGAAGACTCTCTCTGTCTCTCCCTCTCTCTCTCTGGAACTCTACCTCTCAAATATATAGATAATATCTTTAAAAAATTACACTAAAATTAATTACTTTTAAAATTTTATCTTCCATGGACATTTGGAAGTACTCCCATGGAGAGATAGATTGATAAAGGAGAGGGAATTTTTGAAAGTAATTATGAAAGATCTCTGTGAGTGAGATTCCAGTGGAAAGAACGGGCCATCAAAGAAGGAAGTACCTTTCTCTGAAGGGAGGAGAGAACTTCCACTTTGACTTGTCTAATTAAGATCAGAGTTGGTGAACTCAAGCAGCTTCCATAGTCTTGGCAGCTGATGACAAGAACCTTGGGTGATTACTAATAAATAATAAATAAGAGTCATAAATAAGAGTGTCAATTGTTAAATCAACAACAGGAGTCACTGTGCACCTGCTCCCCATGTAGGACCTCTGTTCTTAATGTGTTGTACTATGCAAACGGATGGTAAAATTACTACTCAAGCAGTATTCTACACTTTGTGTGCCTGTGTGGGTGCAGTCTGTTGAAATCTTTACTTAGTATATACTAAACTGATCTTCTGTATATAAAGATAATGGAAAATAAATCGTGATGAAGAATGGGATGGGAGAGGGAGTGGGAGATGGGATGGTTGCGGGTGGGAGGGAGGTTATGGGGGCAAGATCCACTATAATCCAGAAGTTTTACTTCGGAAATTTATATTTATTAAATAAAAGTTGAAAAAAATAAAAAATAAAGTAATTGGCTCATATGATTCTGGAGACTGAGAAATTCTGTGACAGTCTGTCTGTCATTTGGAGACCCTGTAATGCCTGTATTGTGGGTCAGTCCAAGACTGGAGGCCTCAGACCCAGGCATGCTGATGATGTATTTTTTAGTCCATGCCTGAGAACCTGAGCAGCTTCTAGAGTAAGCCCTGGAGTCCAGAAAGCCTGGAATTCTGATGTTTAAGTTTAGAGAAAGCAGAGAGTTCCTGCCCTAGGAGAGAGAAAATTGCCTTTTCATGCCCTTTTTTGTTCTTTAAGGGCCTTCTTGAGATTGAATACTTCCTGCCCACATGGAGGGCAAATCTTCCCCACTCAATCCATGCCAATCTTCCCTCATGGAAGTAGCCAGAAATCATGCCTTACAAGTTGTCTAGATATTCCTTAATTTGGTCAGATTGACACTAATATTAACTAGCATAGTTTACAACTGGTTTAGAATAAGTCTCAAATATGTATCTTTTGTGTAGAACTTTATTTTTGGTCTCAAAGTAAAAAAAAATGTTGTCAGGTCAGCAGATTATATTACTGCGGTCTCAGAAACATTTGGGCATTACTGAAATAACTAGAAGTTTAAAATGCGAGATTAATGTATCATAGTTACTGACCTTGAAGCACCACAGGAGCATTAGATGTGCAGAGGAGACTCAAGAATAGATGGGAGACTGTCAGGAGCGTCAAGGCTGAGCACCAGGCCATGGGAGAAGACCCTCCATGCCCTTACCTTCCCCTTCCCCTTTGGGCCTGGTAGCCATTGTTGGGCTCTGTGCTGCTATAGCTTTCTCTTCCAGATGTGTCATATAAGTGGAATGACTTCAGATGTGAAAATTAAGGACAGGCCCTGTGTTCACCTTAGAAAAGGAGATAGCTCTCATGACCGGGTTGTGAACTGAGTGCAACGACAGTGGAGTGAGAAAAATCACTGCCCTGGCAAATTTGGCTCTGTCCAAAAGGGTGAAGTCTGATTTACTTAAATCGTTAACCTTACTCTGACAGCCTGGTTTGTCACTTTGTTTAATACAATTCCTATGCAAAGGTGTTTTCGAAAATGGGAATAATCTGTTTAGATCAAATAGGCTTAGCTGTTAAAATTCATGAACATTAATAATTGGCACCCAAGAGAATTACGACTTAGTCTGTCCACATTCTGTGGCCCGGTCCTGAATTGAATGTAGGGGAAATTAGTATTTGACCTCCCTGGCTACATCACTGTGCTTTCTTTTCCTTTTCGCTTGTCCCTACTAATCTCTGTTCTCAGAAAAATGACCCACATTAAATGTAGATTACGTCAGAAAGACATGTTTACAGCTTCTGTGCAACATTTCTCAGGCAGATTTGTATTTTATGAAATTGACCTTAGTCATAACGCAAAACTGTAACAGTGACATGGTGAAAGAGGCATAATTTTGAAGCAATAATGGATTCCCTAGTGAATCAGAAACTGCAGTGTTTTCATAGAGTGCGTGTTCTACGGGTGAGCACTCTGAGATGTCTACAAAGCTGCTGGATCAGGTGTTTGACTTAGTGGTTCAAACACTGGTTACAACAGCTGTATTCCTCATCAGAGTACCCGGGCTCGGTTCCAGCTCCTGACTCCAGCTTCCTGCTAATGCAGATCTTAGGAGGCAGCAGTGGATGTCTCAAGTACCTGGGATCCTGGCACCCAAGTGAGAGACAGGGATATCGTTCCTGGTTCCTGGTTTCAGTCAGTTACAATAGAAGTCGTTGCATGCATTTTGGGAGTGAACAAATGAGTGGGAGTATTCTCTCTCTCTCTCTCTCTCTCTCTCTCTCTCTCTCTCTGTGTGTGTGTATCTCTATCAAATGAATGCTTGAATAAATAAATCTAAAAGTGCAGAAAATTGTTTCTTGGAATAAGTAATGGAAGGGAAGAAGTAAAATTCAAAGAATGCACATTGGCTATGAGAGAACAAATATATTAAGAGTTATAGCACAATGCAAAATGTAGATTTTATTTAGTTTCAGAATGTCTTCTTCCTACATAAATATTAAGAATAGTTAATCTCCAAAATTTACATCAAAATTGTCACCTTAAAACTCAATCATTTCTCTCTTGCCTAATACAATAATTCAAATATTTCAAAGAATAAAGTTTTATTATTCAATTTCTTAAAACAGTGTTTGAATAAAATTTCCTCAAAGGATTACTATTCAAAACATAATTTTTCTTTGTATAAGGTCAGTGCAGTCTCACGATTTTAGACAGTCTAACAAATTTAGCCCTTCCCTGTTTTTATGATTTGCAGAGCTCTGTAGAGAGTGCACATCTGGTTCTTTGCCTGTGCACCTGATGTTATCTCAGGAGAAATTACGTAAATTCAGGACAGACACAGAAAGGGTCTTTTTGAATTCAAAGGAGCAGAATGTATATCCAAGATAACAAAGGAGTTAGGACGAAAGATAAGGGACGTTAATGACATTTAATTAGGAAACTAACAAAATGATAGCAATATAAAATAAATGGTGTGAAAAGAACAACAAAAACAATATAATGTGGAATGTGCAAACGCATTGCATAGGACCAGAAGAATGTTAAAATTATTTTCTTTCTTCCAACCCACATGTGGTACTTGAGTTATCAGTGCTTTCATTCTAACTTTTGAAAATGGTGGCAACTTGGCACATTTGTCAAAATTGTGATCTTTTGCTTTATTTTTGCTGCCTCTTTATTCCAGAGAATGATGCCTTGTCCTGCCGATTAAGGATCTTGAAAAAGAACTGTTGAACCATTGTGTCTGCGGAAGATTAAGAATCAGTGATCCTCAGATTTGGGACCCCAGACTTTATAGCCTCCACACCACTTGAAGATTTGCTAGCAGTGTACATTCTCAGGCCACTCCCAACACTCGAGTCTCTTGTAGAGATGGATTTTGTATTAAATCTTCCTGAGTTTTTCAATGCATCTAAAAACTTTTAAAGAGTTTTAAACACTGATTGCATTATGCGACTGAAGAGCAAGAATTTTCTAATTTTAGTAGATACAATGGGCACTATTGATATGCTGGAAAAATTTATGGATAATATTATTTTTGTTAATTTATTTAGTTTTTTTGAAAGGAAGAGTTACAGAGAAAAAGGGAGAGATGGGGAGAGAGAGAGAGCGTTCTTACATCCACCGATGTAAATGGCTGCAACAGCCAGGGTTTGGGCCAAGATTCCAGAACCCCGTACAGATCTCCATCAAAATATGAGCCCCTCAATCTTATTCTAAGCAGCTCAGCGGTTATGTAGTGATATCTCACTACTTATTAATTTGCATTTTCTGTAGAGACTAATGAAGTAAAGCAATGTTTTATTTAGACATTTTGATATCTTCATTCAGTGAACTACTTTTTCAAGTCATTTGACTGTTTTTTCCAATAGCTTGTATAAATTTTTCTTAATTACTTGTAGAATTTTTAAAATATTATGCATCGGGGTCTGTTTCTGATCTCCATCTTGCAAATTGCTTCTTCCCACTCAATGACTTTTTTTTTACACTTTTTAATTGATGTCTTTTATTAGGAGTCATTGATTTAAATAATGCTTAATTTGCCAATCTATTTTTATTTTTATTCATTTTTTATTCTTTTTTCTGTTTAGCTTAAGAAATTTAGCTACTGTAGACGTTAAAGTATTTTTGTAATTTACTTTCTAGAATGTTAACATTTACGAAAACAATAGTTTTAGGCACTGCTTTTTGTATGATACAAAGTAGAGGACAGTTTTCATGGCTTTTCATGGATAGTCCAGTTCACTGGCATCTTTTATTTTAAACACTTTATTTTTCCCACTAAATTGCTGTGGTGCATTGGCAGTAGTTTAGGTGACTAGGTAGGGACTCATCCCACACCACTGGACGTTGTCTCTACTCCTGAAGATCCATTTATTTTAAAAGTGTAATAAATTAGTCTCTTCATTCTAGTATTCATTTCTTACATTTATGTTTCTTGTCTTATTTAATTGCTTGAAATTTTTGTATCATGTTGAATAAAAGTGTGAATTTAGGCACATTTGACTTTTCTCAGTAATAAAAGGAATTCTCTCAACATTTCAGCATCATGTATGCCGAAATTGGTTTTGTTCGTTTTTATTTAATCTGTTATAAAGTTAAAGAAATTCTTTCCTATTCCTGTTGGCAGTATCTTTTGAAATATATATACTGAATTTTTAAATTTTTATTGTCAGTTTTTTGCTTTAATGTAGTTAGTGGGTAATGCCATCAATTAATTTAATTTAATTTAATTTTTAAGGATTATTTTACTTATTTAAAAGACAGAGGAGTTACAGAGAGAAGTGGAGCCAGAGACAGAGAGAGAGAGAGGTCTTCCATTCCACTGGTTCACTTCCCAAATGACTGCAATGGCCAGAGCTGAGCTGATCCAAAGCCAGGAGCCAGGAGCTTCCAGTTTTCCCACATGGTTGCAGGAGCCCAAGGACTTGGGCTATCTTCTACTGCTTTCCCAGGCCATAGCAGAGAGCTGGATTGGAAGAGGAGTAGCCGGGACTTGAACTGGTGCCCATATGGGATGTGGGCGCTGCAGGCTGGGGCTTTAACCTGTTGCGCCGCAGCACTGGCCCCACCATCAATTGATTTTATGTTAGTTTAAACTCACCTAATGGGATAAACTAAACTTGATTATGATGTGCTTATTTTATCATATGGTGCTGAATGACTATGTCAACAATTTCATTGAGGTATTTGGTATTTATTCTAATGAGCAAATTGATCTATAATTTTACTTAAACATAGCCTTATTTTTTTTCTTAGTTTCTGGAAAGTTCTTGTGATATTGAAATTCACTTTTACTAGGATATTGATTGAAAAATAAACTTGACCAAACTTAATTAAAATGCTGATTTTTTTTAAGGAGTAGTTAATTTGGTGTTTTGATTTATTGTGATTACCTAATAAGTTCTACTATGCCTTTATTTTTTGAGCACAGTTTTTCTTTGTGATTACTGGAGGCACAAAGAACATTTTGGATAATTACACAGCTAATTTTCAGATTGAATGGTGTATCAATTGCTAAATGTGTTTTTCAATATTTCCAATGGTTATAAGATTATAAGTGTAGGGATTTATTTAACAGCACTGTTGGGATCATAACAGATTGAAAGTATTGGTTCTTTTCCCTTTGTTCTTTCTTGTATGAATCTTTATTTCCATTTACTCTTGTCTCTCACTCCACAAATGAATATTCTTATCCATTTAATGTGTACACTTTTTTAACTACCATAATAAATTCAGTATTATTTTATATATTTTAATTTACAGAAATGTCACTGTCATATACATTCTCTTTGTGTGTTTCCACATTCACCACCAAAACTTCAAGAGCTGTCAACTTTTACATGCAAATGTGTATGTGTGTATGTATGTGTGTAATATTTTTGAAGATTTTATTTATTTATTTGAAAGAGTTACAGAGAGACACAGGCTTGTTCACTCCCGATTTGGCTGCAACGGCTTGAGCTGGGCTGATCCAAAGCCAGGAGCCAGGAGCTGCTTCTGGGTCTCCCATGCAGTTGCAGGGGCCCAAGGACTTGGCACCATCTTCTACGTCTTTCCCAGGCCATAGCAGAGAGCTAGGTCGGAAGTGGAGCAACTGGTACTCAAACCAGTGCCCATATAGGATGCTGGCACTGCAAGTGGCGGCTTTACCCACTCTATCACAGTGCCAGCCCCTTGTGTGTGTAATCTCTTGGTTCTGGCTGCTGAATGGCACACAAGGCATCTACTTATTGCATACCTTTTAGCTTCTGGCAATGAACACCTAATTTGCTTACAACATTTTCAATAAAATAAATAGTTTTGCAGAAAGCAAAACAGCTTCTTTCCTATCCTTGAGCGAACTCTGAGATTTCTTTATTCCAAGGTATAATTGCAGAGTGAATATTTGATGAAGCAATGCTAGATAGCTCCACTGAATGCCTGCACAAGACTGTACTCCTACTGGTATTGCAAAAGAATTACAACATCCTGGTGATCCCATTCCCTTGGGGCATTGTTCTACACTTTAACATAGTAAAAGTTGTAAAATAACATCATATTTAATTTGTTTTATTTTTGATCTTCTGTGCATGACAAATAATTTTGAATATTCAAACAATAGTACATTAAATATAACATAAATTCTTGAACTCTATCTCATAAGTTTTAATATAGGAAGTTAAAGACAACAGACAAAACAGCTACCCAAACATTGTTTTAATCTCTTCTTTGAAGAAAATATTTCAAGCACTGTGTACTAATAGCATTACATATGTGCACACACATGAAGAGGAGATACTCAAAAAATTAATAGAAGGGTAGGGAGTGGGCCTTTGATGCAGTGTTTAAAACACTGTTTAGAATGCATGAATCCCACATCAGAGTCCTTGGGTTCAAATATCTGCTTTGCTTCTGACCCAGCTTCTTGCTAACGTGAAGTATGGGAAGCAACAGCTGATGGTTCAAGTACTTGGATCCCTGCCACCCACATGAGAGCCAGTTTGAGTTTTAGGCCCTTGATTTCTGCCTGGCCCAGCCCTGGATATTGCAGACATTTGGAGAGGCAACATTTGGAGAGAATGAAAGATTTCTCTCTCTCTCTCTGTCTCTCTGTCTCTGTCTGTCTCTCTCTCTCTCTCTCTTTTTGGGATATGTATTTCAAATAAAAATTGTATTTCAAATACAAAAGCCCACAGAAGCGATTGCTATGAAAAATCTATACTTAACTGTGCATGGGTTTCAAAATTGCACCAAAATAAACTTAGGTGTTACAATTTTTAGGCTTTTGAAATTTATTTGAGAGAGAGACAGACAAAGAGAGACAGAGCGAGAGACAGATTGGAAGGAAAAGACCCCATCTTCTGGTTCACTCCTTAAATGCCTGCAGCAGCTGAGGCTGGGGACTGGAGATGAAGCCAGGAACTGGGAATGACGTCCTGCTGGTCTCCCTCATGAATGGCAGGAACCCACTTATTTGAACCATCCCTACTGCCAACTAAGGATTTCATTATCAGAAAGATAGAGCCAGGGTCTCTGGCCAACACTAAGCCGAGATATTCCAATATGAGGCATGGTTATCTTAACAGCTAGGCTAAAATTATACCCTAAACTTACCTTTTAGTATCATGTGTTCCTAAATTTTTGAAGTCCATGTATGTATGTGTACACGTGAACATAGTTTCTGTGTGTGTGTGTGTTGTTGTTGTTGCTATGTATTTGTGAGAGGAGTTGGTGCAGATATCTAAATCTGAAAATGCTCAAGCCCTGTATATTGGCAAAATTGTCTCCCTATCCACAGAGTCCACATCTACAGATCTTACCAAGCTCTGATGTTTATACAGGGGGCCAATTGTGTGTGTGTGTGTGTGTGTGAAAGCATTTATGTATGCAATATGACTTAGTTATGAAATATTTTATATTCAATTTATTGTATTAGCTACACAGGAAAGTAGATAGCTTATACCCAATAAAAAATATCAGAAGGGGCTGGCCCAATGGTTCACTTGGTTAATCCTCCACCTGCGGTGACGGCATCCCATTTGGGCACCTGGTTCTAGTCCCAGTTGCTCCTCTTCTAGTCCAGCTCTCTGTTGTGGCCAGGGAAGGCACTGGAGGTTGGCCCAAGTGCTTGGGCCCTGCACCCACATGGAGGACCAGGAGGGAGCACCTGGCTCCTGGCTTCGGATCAGCGTAGCTCTGGCCGTAGTGGCCATTGGGGGATGAACCAACGGAAGGAAGACCTTTCTCTCTGTCTCTCTCTCTCACTGTAACTCTATCTGTCAAATAAATAAATAAATAAAAAACAAACAAACAAAAATCAGAAAAAGTGATTAAAAATTGGGGGAATAAGCTCCTAGAGTCTACAGAGAAACTGGGTACTATCATCTCCAAAAAATGTGGAGGACCTATATCTCATACAATAAATTTATCTATACTGTCTCCAAAAGTGTCAAAGTCTCTAGAGAGAGCAAAGGGGCCATGTTAAACAAGTTTAATTAGGGAAATTTAACTATTATGAGTATTATGAAATAATGGAGTTATTTAAATGGTGGAGGGAGTTATGAAAACAAGAGTTTGACATAGAGAGTTGGGGTAGTCAATGCCACTGAGCTATCCTCTTGAGGCCAAATACATTTGGTTCCTAGGGTGGGAATGTGAGGAACAGCTGACAGAGTCTAAGGAAGCCCATTGCCTCTTTACCCAACAGTGGGTCTAAGGTCCCTTTTGGTTAATGTGACAGCAGTTAGGATTAAGAACCACTGACAGAGCAGGAACAAGGGAACCACACAGTGTCTGACACTCTCACTCACCCGGAGTGCCTTCAGGACACAATGTCTGCAGCTTCCCTTATGGCTGACTAGTCATCCTACTCTAACAACTCAGAGAATTCTGGAAAATGTAATGGAAGGTTTACCAAGGTAAGACAATACAAAGCCACCAGGGCCACTGCTTGCCATTAGGCATCCATATAAAACTGGTTCAATCCTATTTAACTTCTAGCTGAAAACAACAGGGAAATTGTATTATCTCATATAAGATGCAATTATATTACTTATAACCAAAATTCTGGAATCTTTTATCCAAAATAGGATCATATATGACACATCAATCATTTTTGGATGATAAACACACATGCATACAGAGACACACACACAGAAAGAGAGAAAGAGAGAGACAGGGAGGGAGAGAGAGAGAGATACTAGTTACAAATATAGATACAGATAGAAGAATGTAAAATTAAGAATGCCATTCAAAATTTATTTTAATAATGAGTCACATGGTGGCATTTGGTCTGTATAATTTCTATCTTTCTCTCAATCCACTACCTCCTTTCCCTTATGAATCATGTATGCTGGTTATAATTGTTTACCTAGCATAATGATGCAGAACTTTGCTCCTGGAAGATCTATGATATACATATGAAAGTATTTTTAAAAATGTATGCGAAAATTTAAAAGATAATTTGAAGATCAGTAATTTTCTAGCAATTAAGATGCCCGCATCACATATTGGCAAAGGCCAGTTCAATACCTGACTCTGGCTACCTGCTAAAGCTCACCCTGGTAGGGAATGGTGATGGTTCAAGTAATTGGGTGACTGCCACCCTCATGAGAGACCTAGATTGAGTTCCTGGCTCCCAGATTTGGCCTCCATTGGGGGCTACTGATTGAATTTGTGGAGTAAACCAATGACTGGGCACACTCTCTTTGTCTTAATCTGTCCCTTAGGTAAATTTAAAATAACTAACACAAATATATTTTGGATGTTTTAGTCATCTGTGCATAGTCTTTTGTAATATGCATTTGGAAATCCTCAAAGTATTTCCTATAAACATGCCATTTTCTATTAACTTTTCTCATAAAATATGACATTCTTTGAAGTATCTGAAAGAATCCTAGTGTTATAAACTATTCAAGTCTCTCACTTGATAGTCACAATTAGTTATACTCATCTGTAGCTTACCCTTTTCTTATCAATTGATTCACTGGCATGAGAATTATATAATGGCTAGGTGTAGTATCACCTTTCAGTTAACCATTGGTTTAGTCCTAGATTCCTCTTTGAGGAATAACGCCTTAATTTGAAGGGACACAAAGTCAAAGTTTTGTTAGTTGAATGTTGAAATTAAATAATACTTGGAGACACTTTCATTTCATCTTTTGATTTTCAGATTTGTAAAATTTTCTGTAAGAAAAGCACTAAATTATACTGGTCTTTAATACTGAGCATATATCCTGATTAATTTGTGCTCCACAGCCCTTCATTGTATTGTCTTCCAGACACCATGGTAATTCTCCACCATTTTTGTCAGGCGAGCTGCAGCAGAGTTTTGAATGTTATGAAATCCTGCTGAGTGAAGTACACATGACCAAGCCCGTGTATGGCCCAGAGCATGAAGCAAGAACGGAAGTGGCTGGGCAAAGAGACTGAATGATGTTCACACAAAGGTCCCTTTCTCTGTTTGATTATTAAAGTGGTTCTTTCAGATAATGTACCATGTGACAATTTACATAAGACCCAAATATTTTCCCACTCCACCTATATAGGAATGTTTGTACACATACCTTCTCCACGGACCTCTTGACATCCATTTTCTAATCCCCTTGATTCCATATCTCAGACTATCTTGCTAAACATTAGTTACTCTCTTTGAATTACTACTAGTATTTCAGAAAAACTGAGCTATCGAATTCATATCCAATTTCCGTCCACTGCACTAACTTTCTAATCATATATTTAAGGTGATTTGTTAATTGAAATATTGTTTAGCTTTGAATGGGGTCTGCATATTTTGCAAAATTAGCCTGGAATCATACCTCTTCAGTCAGCAAGCAAGTTGTAAGGAGTTTCCCTTGAGGTTATAAACATGTGTTGAGCAGAAGAAGCAACATACCTGGAGCAGGATTATTGTGATTATGAGTCCTTTGCATGAATGACATCATTATGCCTTTAGGAACTGCTGGAGATCCATCTCGTATACCACACTTTTGTGTGTTGAGTTTTCCTTTCATGGTCAAACATAATGTTTGGTGGTCATACCTAGTTTATAACAAGTACAAAGTGTTCTATGTTATCTTTAAGACTTTTGTATTTTATCTTCATAGTCTTGCTGGAGTCTTGAAATTGTAGGTGTATGTCTTTTTCAAGATATGGAGCTTTTCCATCTAATTTCATTTAATTGTGTTTTAGTCACACATTTTTTTTCTCCTCTCATTTGGACACTGGTGATGTACATGTTGAGTCTATTATTAGGTCCTTTAATTTGTCTCAGACACCTGTAATATTTTGCTCATAGATTTAAAAGTTTAATCTCTCTGTGTTGTTCAGATTGAATGAATTATTTTGATCTGTCAAGCTCATTAACTGAATATTCTACAATCTCCACACTATAAATGAACATTGTGGAGGTCATACAGCAGAAATTTCTCCCCCTATTCTTTATGTTATTTTAAAATTTTTCAGTTCTATAATTTCATTTTGTTCTTTTCTTATCACTTCTAATTCCTTGTGTAGATTACCTACCATTTTTCATGTGTATTAAGGGAATTCAGAATTATTATCAAGGCCATATTATGGTGCCAACATTAAGTATATATCAGATACAAGCTCAAATATTTATGGATTAAAAAATATTATATTGTAAGAGTTTCTAAAAACCAGTTTGAGACAGAATAGGAGGGAATATAAATTAAACAAATTAGTCATAAATTGACAATTGTTAAAGCTATGTGATTAGTAGATACTAGTGATTTGCTTATTATTATTTCCACTTTTGTATACATTTGTGACTTTTTCATAATAAAACATGATAAGAAATTATCTAAAATGCACATTATCCTGATAGAAAAATAATTTTGTCCTTAATATGATATGTACATTCATCATTGTAATATTTGTGAACCCCATAAAAGACATTGTTCTTACTTATCTCAATTTCTTCTTTTTATTAAAGGTAGAAATAAAATGAATACATATTTACAGGGAAATCTACATTAAAATATTATTGTTGATTTGTGATGATTAGAAGGTGAGTTCATCTTTTCCTGAAAAATAATTTTTATAAGAATGTCCCCTGTGTTTTTGTCAGTGAGGATTCAATGCCTAAAGAGAATCAATATCTGAAATTCAAAACATGAACTTATCAATAAGAATATAATTTCAAATATCATTAAAACGTTTGTGCATATATATGTACTTATGTGTGTATAAACTTAAATAATATATTTTAGTAACATAGCACTACCTTTTATATGAAAATCTGTATACTTTATGTTCTTCCATTTTTTATCTTTTTGTCTTCCTTCTTTTATTAATTGGAACATTAAATGTTAGTTTGATCCATGTAGACAGTTGGCAGAAAGCAACCATCATTTTCACACCAAGATGGGGATCATTTGTTTTGCAGCCTAAGTGTAATCTGTCAACTTCTATATATCTCTCCTGAGTTTATGACAATACATTCTATTTGTGACAGTACATCATTCCTGTTTGTGACAAAAAATCACAGTTCTAACACTTTCATAATAAAAGATGCTTTTATTTTATGTATTTAGTTACATTTTGTATCCATATTATATGTAGTCTATAAATATTTAATTGTGGCATATGGAAACTATATTCCAAAATGGTTATGAATGAAGGATAGGAAATATTTCCCTGCTGGTAACTCATTTGGATTATGCAAGTAAGTGATAAAGCAACTGCTAAGGCTTCAGGCTGTAGTTATTCTGTCATCCGTACAGTACGAAGGTAAAGTATTATAGCCCCACTCACGGGACCTAGGCGTTTCTCCACAGCGTGAGATCTTTGGGGGAAAGGGTGCTCTTCCTGCCAGTGTTTACCAGGCCATCTCCAGGGACAGAATAGCACTGCGCACAAGCTAAACAGAAGTCATGCAGAGGTGAGCAAAGTTCATGTAAAGGTCAACTGAGGGAGCAAGTTCTGGAATAAATTACTTAAGGGATCTTCAGAGATGTTTGTATTTGTCCCAAACTGTCTATATCCTAGGACTGTAATCAACGAGTGATTTCCTGTTTAAAACATCAAGTGCTTGTATGTGTACATGTGCAAAATAACCAGGACTAAGTGAACTGTTCTTGAATATAAAGTTAAACTTTCTCATTAAAATACTAAATTTGCACATCTATCTTACTCAAGAGGGAATTTTAGCTGCCTTATTGTAGAAATTATAGCTGAGAGATCATTTTCAGTGAGCATATTTCTAAAAATACCTTCTTGAGCACAAATGTAGTTCATTAATAAGTGAATGGCATAAAATTGAGTACTGTGGTGCAGCTGTTATATTCCTATACTTTGTATGAAAAAACAAACTACTCTAGTAAGTATATATTTAGACCACTAAGATAATGACTTGTGAAATGGAAACCTACACTCATAATCCCCAAAAGTAATCATTATCAAGAAATTATTAACACTAGCACATAAAAATTGTATTATAAACACAATAAGACTCATTGCCAAGTGATCAATGTGATTTAGTACTGTTTCTGATGTGATAATTTTGCAGCAGTATTATGTTCTAGGAATGTTTTATATATCAAATGTGCTAAGATAACTTTCTTATATGATAAGAACACATACAACATTAATGGTTGCTGCATTTTATATGAATTATATTTAACAACAAATCAATAATGACACAACTGCTATCATAAGACCTGGATAATCTGTGGGTGAATCCTGTTACATTCAGCCTTGAGTAATTGAGGTTAATTCTCTAAGCATTCTGTGTTCACTCTAAGAATTGGGGAGGATGTCCCTTTCTCAGTCTCCCTTCAAGGATCATTCCCAGGATAGAATGTGGGGTTTTTAGAAATCTGAAAATACATTTGACTTTGAGCTCTACTGCTGGCCCCTAAATATATTACTGCATTCTAATTCATTGAACTTATTAATTCCTGTGAGAGCAAAAACAGTATTCCATTGAGCAACAAAATATGTAAGTACACAGCACAAATTTGTGTATGGCAAAGATTTAGAAATTTTTCTCCCATGAGGCTTCACTCATTGCATCTATTTTTAACCCAATAAATAAAAACAGTAACACAAACTTAAATATATCAATTTCACAGCAAAAATTTAAATTGTTTTTACCTCCAGCGTGTTTTCCATGTCTGCAAAGTAACTGATAAGGGACAAAGCAAGTACAGCAAGATGAATTCAAATACACTGTGACCCTTCCTAGAGATCTTGGTAAACAAAATCAGTGTCTGTAGAGTAATACAGAATTCTCATTTACTTACATTCAAGAACATCAGAGATAATCCACAAGGTATTTTGAACCCAATAAGAAGGAATTACTATAGCAAATGCATTTAGAAAAGATAAAATTTACATTTTCTCTGAAAATATTCCTAGGTTTTCTGTGAAAGCAGAATATTTATTTTCACCGGTACATCTGATGTGGTGACTCTGAGGAACAGAATTCCTGTTAGGAGGAGTAGGATGCTGTTTTTATGCATATGAATATTTGCACCCTTATCTTCCTGCATCTGACAATTTATTTCTGTATTCGAGATATAACTTTATGAAATAAAGAGAACGGTATTTCTATCTGGACACATTATGATGACACACTCTTAATTAGTACTGGCAAGATGTGTGCATGGTTGTCAGTATTTACACAAAGCATTTATTAAAGATAGATGAGAGACACAGACAGATGGAGAGATACATAATTATTGTAAGATCTATTTAATATTTCATGCTTATTATGAGTGTTTGCTATATAACTGTATATAAATTCTAACATTACCTACAATTCATCAACTCAGTTGGTGAGCCTGAAGTTAAAGTACCTCAAATTCCTAGAAATTTGAAGTTCTGCCATTTGCTTCTTTTGAAACTTTGACATTAACAGATTGAATTTCATCAATTAATTAGAGAAAATTGTTTATTTTAACTTTATGAAATCTTCAGGTAGTAAAGGAGAACTGAGTTGTGTTTGCCTTTGTTTTATAGTTTATTCATTAACATCCTGGATGCTGCATAGTATCACAGTTACTAAAAACACAGCTCTTCTTATTCCATTTTTATATTTATATTGCTTGTTTGAAAGGAAGAATTATAGACACACACGCACACACACACACAGAAATTCTTTCTGCCAGTCCACTCCCCAAATGACTGCAATGACTGAGGCAGTGTCAGACTTAAGCCAGGAGCTGGGGTTCCATCCAGGTCTTCCACATGTGGAGGAGGCTAAACACATGGGCCATCATTGGGTGCTTTCTGAAGTGCATTAGCAGAGAGCTGGATTGCAAGTGGATTTGCTGGGACCTGAAATAGTGCTGCAGGCAGGGACTTAACCCACTGCACCATAATGCTGCCCCCTGTAACTGTGGTTTTTAGAGGACTTCTGCCTCACTTTTCTTGGGTGTCATCTTGTGTTTAATTGTTAAGCAACATATAGATTTTGTGGATGCAAAACATTCATAGCATTATACTTATTAAATTGACAAAAGAGGTTTCTAGGGTATGTTAAACTTAACTTTATACATTAATACAGGCACATGCAAATGCTAATTCTTGTTATTCAATTAAGTTTCTAAAAAAATTTGCTTGAGAGAGAGAGAGAGAGAGATCCCTACAGGGAGATTCCTCATCCAGTGGCTTACTGTGTAAATGCTAGCAATGCTGAATGGTTCGGGCTGGGTCAGGGTCAGAGCCAGCAGATTGAAACTCAATTCAGGTCTCTCACATGTGTAGCAGAATCTCAGCTACTTGAACCACCACATCTATCGCTCAGGATCTGCAGTGCAGGGAAATGGAATCAGGATCCAGAGCAAGGACCAAATGCTGATGCTTCAACAGGGGATCCACGCATCTTAACCAGCAATTTTTCTGTTAGGTCAAACACCTCTTCCAACTAATTTTTAAGCATGGAGATCCGGACATTTTCAGAATAAAGTATAAGAGATTAACATTCTAAGAAACGGAAAGGTAATTATTCTATAAAATTAAAATACATTCCATAATAAATCTCATGTTGTTATTAGGCACTTAAAGATTTCCTCAAGTTCACAAAGAGTGAACATCATTTATTACAAGATGATGTATAGAATAAGCTTAAAATGGGGCAACAAAAGATCACAAAATTATATAATGATTATATAACATATTAAAATTACAATATAAACATAGTAAATATTCCTCTTTTGCATCTATATTGACTAAGAATACTACCTGAATTGTTTGCATATTTTGGGTTATAAACTTATTTTAAGATGAATTAAGGCTGGCGCCGCGGCTCAATAGGCTAATCCTCCGCCTGTGGCGCCGGCACACTGGGTTCTAGTCCCGGTCGGGGCGCTGGATTCTGTCCCAGTTGCCCCTCTTCCAGGCCAGCTCTCTGCTGTGGCCCGGGAAGGCAGTGGAGGATGGCCCAAGTCCTTGGGCCCTGCACCTGCATGGGAGACCAGGAGAAGCACCTGGCTCCTGGCTTCGGATTGGCGCAATGTGCTGACCGCAGTGCGCCAGCCACAGCGGCCATTGGAGGGTGAACCAACGGCAAAGGAAGACCTTTCTCTCTGTCTTTCTCTCTCTTTCACTGTCCACTCTACCTGTCAAAAAAAAAAAAAAGATGAATTAAAATATCACGTAAACAGTAATTGTGTGCTCATCAAAACTTTGAACACACTGCATTCCTTTGAATATTGTGTTTGGGCTACTTAATATTGACGGGCTTTCATTTTCTTATCAGGAACATTTGAAAACTATTTACATAATACAGTTATTTACAATGAGCATATATCAATCATATAGACCACTTAACACAAACATGATAATTATATCATACTATTTGAATTCATCATAAATTATTTCATGTCATTTTCCAGAACTTATAATTTCAAAAAATATTCTACTCATTTAGTACCAAAAATAGTAATTTAAAATTTTCCTCAAATCTTCCTTAAGGCGAAGGCAAAGGTTTGAAAGATCATTGTAATGCCATTGTATTATGAAGTGATTTACACACACAGATGTGGTAAAAGCCAAAAATCAACTATATTGCCACAACTGTCAACACTGATTCAATTTTTATTGGTGATTGGTTTCTTGCTCCTTGCTTAGCACTTTCCAAAGGTCAATTAAATGTAGTCATGTTCAGTGCTGTGGTTCTGTTTTATTTTACACTTTATAACCTCTGAACTTAACTGTGTACCTCAAAAAATAATGGTTGTAATGTTTTTAAGGAATAGTTAACATGTTGGGAATAGTTGTGCCTAAAATTCATGCTAAGATATTAACTGTAAGAGTAAATAAATTTCCTGGTTTGCTAGGTTTTAGGAAATACATTTAACCATTTTTATATTTTTAAGTTATAACTTGCATAAGAAGAAATCCAGTGATTCATTTCTTAAAATCAGTGAAGTTGCCGGTGCTGTGGTATAGCGGGTAAAGCTATCGCCTGCAGTTCCAACATCCCATAGGGGCGCTGGTTCAAGTCCCAGCTGCTCCACTTCCAATCCAGCTCTCTGCTATGGCCTGGGAAAGCAGTAGAAGATGGCCCAAGTCCTTGGGCCCCTGTATCCGCGTGGGAGACCTGGAAGAAGCGCCTGGCTCCTGACTTCAGATCGGTGCATCTCTGGCTTTTGCGGCCAGTTGGGAAGTGAACCAGCAGATGGAACATCTCTCTCTCTGCCTCTCCTTCTCTCTGTGTGTAACTCTGATTTTCAAATAAATAAATGAATCTTAAAAAAAAAAAAAAAGTGAAGCACAAGTCTTAAAAAGGAAATTATGCAGCTTCAATTCCTCTAATTCACGGCTTACAGCATTAAATATAACACATTCTCCAATTTAAAACTTAAACTTTTAATCCAATTAAATTCTTTTCATAAGCAAATAATGTGTGGACCTTGCTTTTCTTTCACTTTCTGCAAATGAACAAAACAAACTCCTCAACAAATAAAACAACAAGAAAATGAACTCTTCATTGTATCTTAAATGGGACCTTTAATTATTCAAAACTGAATTATTTGATATATCAACTGAAATGTATTACATTTTGGAAATGGAAAGCTAGAAGAGCAATTGTACAGCTTTTAAGCTGCAAGTACAGGTTATTGTGAATTGAAAAATTCTGGGCTTTCTTTGAAGGAAAATCTCAGAGGAATAAGTGACAGAATGGTTGCTAGACCTCAAGGCTATCTATATTCATTCTACAGTAACGTCTTTTTTGAGCAGTACTGACTTCACATTTTAACAAGTTAAAGCACAATTTCATAGTACCCATAGTAACTTCTATTATTAGTTATTTCATATATTCAAAAGTGATATTCAAACATACTTATCATATGACAGAGTGAAGAATTCTATGAATTTACTCTCTAGCAAAACTGGTAGTTTATTTAGAAACAATTTAAAGTGTCAGGAAATGGCCTCAGAGATAAACAGACAACTTAGAGATTTTTTTTTTTACTTTTATTTAATAAATTTCCAAAGTACAGCTTTGGATTACAGTGGATTTTCCCCCCATAATCTTCCTGCCACCCACAACCATCCCATTTCCTGCTCCCTCTCTTATCCCATTCACATCAAGATTATTTTCAATTATCTTTATATATAGAAGATCAATTTAGTGTTTACTAAGTAAAGATTTCAACAGTTTGCACTTACACAGAAATACAAAGTATAAAGTACTGTTTGAGTACTAGTTATACTGTTAATTCAGATAGTACAACACATCAAGGACAGAGATCCTACATGGGGAGTAAGTGCACAGTGAATCCTGTTGTTGACTTAACAATTGACACTCTTGTTTATGACATCAGTTATCACCCAAAGCTCTTGTCATGAATTGCCAAGGCTATGGAAGCCTTTTGAGTTCACCGACTCTGATCTTATTTAGACAAGGTCATAGTCAAAGTGGAAGTTCTCTCCTCCCTTCAGAGAAAAGTACCTCTTTCTTTGATGGCCCGTTCTTTCCACTGGGATTTCACTCACTGAGATATTTCTTTCTTTCTTTCTTTTTTTTGCCAGAGTGTCTTGGCTTCCCATGCCTAAAATACTCTCATTGGCTTTTTAGCCAGATCCAAATGCCTTAAGGGCTGATTCTAAGGCCAGAGTGCTGTTGTGTCATGGTACTGAGATCTAAAAGAAAATGCTCAAACATCCCATGACATCGCCCTCTGGGCATATAGTTCCTACTTGGAGAAATAGCTAACTAACATGGCCAATGTGATATACTCTGGCTAGATCCTCTCAGCAGAGATTATAAGAGAGAAAATTGAGAGAAGGGAGGAGAACTGATGAAGCAAGCAGCTGGACACAGGTTCCTGGTGAAAATCATATTGAAAAAAACACATGGAGGTCATGTGAAGATAAATCAAATGGTAAAGAACAAGAAAATAAGGCAATGGGAGCCAGCTTGCCCAAAGCCTGGGAATCTGGAACAGAATTAATATGGTGAAGGGAAGAGAGACAAGCCAATGTTATCACAAGAACAGTTTTCAGTATGGAAATGACAGTATAACATTTGATTTATGGAAAGATTGTTTGGAATACCCTCTTCTAGAGGGATGATGGAACTTTCTCTGAACTGAAATAATGGAAATGCTAAAAATAAAACAAACAAATGAATGTGTCCCTCCAAATTCATGTTGTCCCTTAATTGTCAATGAAATATTCAGAGCTGGGACCTTTGGGAGATGAGTGAGTCATAAGGACAGAACCCTTATGAATGAGATCATCAACTTTATAAAAGAGGGTTTAGGTGGTACCCATTGCTCTTCTAACCCCTCCACAATGTGAGAGCCCAGAGATTGTCCTCTCAGGAAGATGTAGCAATAGGGCACAGCTTTGAGACAGACAGCAAACCTCCCCAGCCACCGGAACTGACAGTCTTGACCTCGGACTTCACAGCCCCCAGAATTGTCCTGGGGAAAATATCTATTGTTTATACACTACTCAGTCTGTTGTATTTTCTAATAGTAGCACAGACTAAGATAGAAACAAGCACACAAAAACACATTTTAATGCATCACTGAAATGATGAGAAATTGATATCTACAACTATCCAACAGATTTTAACATTTTAATGTTGTAGATGCATCACATGTTAATACAAGATTTAAAAAACGTAATCATGAGTGAGCATTTGGGATAGTTGCTCAGACACTAGGTTCCCATTTGAGTCCCTGGGTTCAAGTTCCAGTTCTTCTCCCAATTCCAGGCGATCTCAGGAAGCAGCAGATGATGCCTAAGTAATTCAGTGAACATGAGAGACCTAGGTTGAGTTTCCAGCTTCTAGATTCCAGCTTGGACCAGGCTCAGCCTCAAGCAATTGGAAAGTGAAACAAAGAATGAGAGCTCTATCTTTATTCTGTCTGTCCCTTTCACTAAGTCTACCTCTCAAATAAACTAAAATGAAATATAAGAAATGAAAATGAGATAAGAATTTTTTTAGCCCTAACATTTTCTGTGGAAAGGCAGAGGTTGAATTTTTCCTCATAGTAGGCAGTATAAAATACTTCATAGGTCTGAATGAGAAGAAGTCTAAAATGAGGGAAATATTTGTAAAGATTTGGTCTCAAAACACTAGTAAGCCAGAAATTGAGTCCCTGCTCCTTAGAAGTGAGAGTAAGGATATTTCTCTCTCTCATCCTTGGCATTAGATAAAAAGAACAAATGATGGAATAGTAAGCTGCTTATCTCAAGTGATTGCTTATGTGGCTATGTTTAGAAAAAAACAATCTATCAAATATGACAATCTTAACTGGAACACCTGTTATATGTTAAGAAAAATTTAAAAGGGAGGATTTAAGGTCAAGTGGTCTCAGGTTGGGAAAACTCATACTATTGGTGGAATAAATACTAGTTTTTTAATAAAGAATATTAAAAATTTGAATTGTAGGTTAGAAGTAAATCATATAATGATTTCTTTTTTTATGTTCTCATTTAGTTTTATATTGTGCACTTCTATTTTTCACTCTGTTAACTCTTGTATTTTACAAATGTTTCTGTTTGTCCAGTGTGATGGTCTATAAAGATGAGGTTTGAAATGGAAGAGGAGGGTTCTGGAATTAGATTAATGGGAAGTTATGATAAATTCAGGAATGAAGGGAATGAAGACTTGTCTTCAGAGTCATGTGCCATTGTGGAATACATCTATCATTACAATAAAAGCCTTGTGTCAATAGGTTTTGTAAGGGCTGACAATTCAACTTGGTAGTTTTTATTTTTAATATCTGTGACAAGTAAAAATGTAAAAATATTTCCAGAAAAAATTTATGATCCTTATTTTCACATCAGTGTCATTTCAAAGTTTATGTTACTTGTTGTCCCTTTTGGCTACTAGAATAAAAAAAAACACACTTTTATCAAAAGTACAACCCATAAAAATAAATAAGTAGTTTAGTAGTACAAATTGTTGTCAAGAAATTAATGTTACATCATTGGTAAAGAATAATCATAAAATGTGAAATAATAGTGAGGAAATTACTGACAAGTTGCTAAATGAAAATTTGAATAAGTTCCACTTTCAAGGAATATGAAAATGTATTAATAACTTGTCAGAGAGTGTTAAAACGATTTTATAAAATAAAGGGTAAAAGAGCTTCCCCATTCAGCTCGATAAATCAATAGATTTCACGAGTAAATGTCAGATTATAGCATTTGTAATATTTGTAAATGATGGTAAAGGGCATAGCAAGTTTTCCTGAAAAATGTGTGGTATGAAACTTGCAATGGAGAAGTAGATATATTTAACATTTCATTTTCATGTCTTTATTTATTTGGAAGGCCGACACACAGAAAGACAGAGACGGAGATCTTCCATCTGCTGGTTTAATCCACAAATGCCTGCAACTCAGTCTTGTCTCCTTTCTGGGTAGCATAGACACAAACTCGTGAGCCATCATCTGCTGCCTCTCAGGGAACTGATTAAGAAGAAACTGGAATCAGAAGTAGAGTTGATAACCTAATCAACACAGTCTGATATAGAACACCTGTGTCCCCCTTAGTGTCTTAACAATTGTACCAAATGCCTGCCTCATCTTCATATCTTAAACAGAAGTTCTGTCATGGAAGAAATATCTTCACGGAGATGTCTCACTCATGGTAAGTTCTTTGACAATCTCACTTCTTTTATAAACCCAAAGTCCAAGTATTGTCATAAAAATGCTTTGCTCATAGAAAGGTGCCAGTATAAAGAAACTTACAGAGATAAAACTATAAGAAGCACATGGTAACAACAGCACAGAAAAAGGATCAACTTTGTTAAACTAAGACTAGTTCATTCAAGAATCACTAAAAAAACTATATAAAACCCTGAGCAAAGACTGCACACACATACCTTCTACACAATGAGATCTGGTAGCTAAATGGAGTAAATTTCCCAACAGGAAGTTTGAGCTGAATGGGACTGACAGGACTGCTTTAAGAAGAACATAGGATCAGTGCGGTGCGCCGGCCGCAGCGCGCTACCGTGGCGGCCATTGGAGGGTGAACCAACGGCAAAAGGAAGACCTTTCTCTCTGTCTCTCTCTCACTACCCACTCTGCCTGTCAAAAAAAAAAAAAAAAAGAAGAAGAACATAGGCTAAGTTTTGCTGAGAGTTTGAAGATGAAAAATGGCTGTGAAACTAGCCCATTGGCAAACATTGTTATCACATGAGCCAATTTACAAATGTTCACAAATTCCTGGATAATTCTAAAAAAAATTTTTAAACAAGATTTTTGTATTTAAAGTGAGAAAAGTCACATGTTTAAATTAGCATTTAAAAATCCTGATTAAAGGTGAAAACCAGAACTATTTATACATCTACTTGAGCTTTAACTGAGAAAGGTTGTAGGCAATGGACCACAATTCATCCACAATGACCTGGAGAACTCCAGAAATGTAGATCAGTGTGTTTCCTGGCTATTTTCAGCTCAGGTCTACAAAAGGGTGCTGGACCTGTTCTCTTATCACTTCTTTTCTGCCTGTAAACTGGACTTTAAAAGAAGAGGAAGAATTTTGTGTGTTACACTCTGAAAATTAGAGTTACTGATGACTCTCTAAACATCTTCTATATTTCTTTGAAAAAAGAATACCCTCCCAGTCAGGAGAGAATACTGGATATTTTGATGTAGTCCTAGCTGCTGGCATGTGCATGCAAACTTCTCCTAGTTTAACGGACAATGAGAGCAAGACAGAAACTATCATGTTTCAGTTAAAAATGAAAAACATGTGTTTATTGTAAATTTGAATCAGCTTTGAGTCAATATGCATTAAACAAAAATACGTTTTCATATAAACAATGTAGGAGCATCATATTCTTTATAGTTTATTTAAAAATAATATTTAGGTGTAGAGTAATGAAAAAGATCATATAACCAATAAATGTGCATGTTGGTTTTATCACTGATTTCTTGGTTTTTGATCAAATAACTCATAAAATTATATTTCATAGTTGTGTATTAAAACTATATCTTAGGATGAAATTTTAATCATGTCTTTGGTTCATGGTTTTACTAGTTTTGCCATTCAACTATATGGACCTATTTCATATTGCAATAACATTAAATAATATCAAATTAAAACCATTATTTAAATGTTTATAAGTAAAACAATCATATAAGGAAAGGAATTAATGAATTTTGAGAAACAAAAATTAAGCTTTATATAAGTTTGTATTTCAAGAAACTGGCTGAAGCGTTAATTTTGCTTTTAAGGAGGGGAGAAAGGAAAAGGAAAACTTCTCTTTTACTTACCTAATAGTACACATGCTTATACAACTTTTGCATTATAAGCAACTGTATAAAATCTTTTAGGAGGACTTGAATTCTGCCAAAAATAAGGAGGAGGTTAATTTTTTTTTTAAATAAAGGAGGGAAAATTATAATTGTCACCTGATTAACTTACTTTAGTAGGAGACAGGGAAGAATGTGCAAAAGTACTTCAATAATGCATTTTCCACAATATACAGATCCACTGAAATATATTATTTCCTATCCAGGAAAAAAAGTAACTAAATGTATTTTTATTATTTTATGAAACTAACAATAATCACTTTTTAATTTATTTGAGAGGCAGGTATATATATATATATATATATATATATATAGAGAGAGAGAGAGAGAGAGAGAGAGAGAGAGAGAAAGAAAGAATATGTCCATACTGTGTGTGTGTATATTTTATATGTGTATATATATATATATATGTATATATATGTATACACAGCTCCTATTGCTGGTAGACTTCCCACATGCGTGCAGTGGTGGTTGGGGCCAAATGATCAATCCAAGTCTCCCAATACAGGCAGCAAGGTCTCATAAGCCCAGAGCTGGAACCAGGAGAAGAAACAAGTCTAGAACCCGGGAACTAAACTGCCAACATAATTACGAGGACAGATGTCTGCCCCAACAAATAAATGTGTTAATCACGGTAACATACTATGGCTTTTTGATACTGTAAGTTTTGTACAAGGATTCCCTGAGATTGATTAACATTTTCTCTTAGATAAAAATGACGAAGAATGATGGTCTTAATAGGCACACATGAAAATATATCAGGTTTAATGAAATAACAATAAATGAGAATGAAATAAACTACTTCAAAAAATGAGGAAGAACTTGGGGTAGGTGCTTGGGTCAGTGGTTAAGACACTGATTCTGATGCCTGCATTCCATATTGGAGTGCCTGGGTCTGAGTTTTGGCTTCAGTTTCACTTCCTAGTTTCTTAGAGTTGTGCATCCAGGAGGTAACAGGTGATGCCCTAAATACTTGGTTCCCTGACACCTAGAAGACTTAAATTTATTTACCTGATCCTAGTTCAAAGGTTCAAACCTGGCCCAATCATGCTGCTGCAGGCATTTGGGGAATGAATCACTGAATGGAAATACTCTCTCTGTCTCTCTGTCTCTGTGTGTGTGTGTGTGTGTATAAATTTGCTCTCTGCCTTTCAAATAAATAAATATACATATATGAAATATTTTAAAAAGAAGTTTATGGAAAATGGAATTAAAAGATGTAAAATAATTTTGAAATTCATATATAGTTTGTTTTTTAAATATTTAAAGATTTTATTTATTTATTGAGAGGTAGCATTACAGACAGAAAAAGGGAGAGACAGAGAGGAAGGTTTTCAATCCCCTGGTTAACTCCCCAAATGGCCACAATAGCCAGGGTTGGGCCATCAAAGCCAGGAGCCACGATCTTCTTCTGGGTTTCCCATGTAGGTGCAGGGGCCCAAACATTTGGGCCATCTTCTACTGCTTTCCCAGACCATAGCAGAGAGAGAGCTGAATCAGAAAAGGGGCAACCAGGACATGAAACAGCACCCACATGGGATACCAGCACTGCAAGTGAAAGCTACAGCAATAGCTCCAAGCATATATAGTTTTTTAAAATACACGTTTCCCATGAACTTTCTGAAGTAGTCTTATGCGAAATCCTTTCCCTCTCACCAACAGTTCTAAGACCCATCACTAGATTTATCAATCATTAATCCAATTCAATCACAATTCCTCCAAATATTCTTTTATCTAAAGACTAAATTATAAAATTAACCATCTGAATATTGTATATAAAATAAAGAGAAGAAAAAAGGAGCAGAAGAAAATATAGTTAACATAGACTTGTAAATATACATTTAAGAAGTAGAGAGAAATAATATAAAGAACTGTTGTCTTCATTTTGGTAACTGGTCAAGATTTTTGTTACTTTTATGAGTTTGGTCTTCTATAAGATTTCCCATCTTCTTTCTCTCATGAAAACACTTCAGCTGGCCACGATTTTACTAGGCAAGATAACCCAAACTGACATTCTGAAAGAGCTGAATCGCCCAACGTCTCATTTTTTTTCCTCCTCATTACTCTTCATTGCTCTATATAAAAGTGTGAGGTTTCTGCAGTTCCTCTCCAAGTTCTCTACACTTTTGTATGCTCTTTTCTACCACTGTAAGACCACAAATGCATTTCACCAAGGTGATCATGAACAATAACAGAAATCAGAAGAGTAATTTTTTTTTATTTTATTTTTGTTGAACCAGTGTCCTAAGGAGCACAAAATGGACAAGTGGCATTCGCATCATCTTGATGGGACTGCTGTTGTGTATGTGAATGATAACATTCTTTGACTAAAATAACTCTACACTAGAAGAATTCAAAACTCTTAAACCAGAAAACAAATACTTCACAAAGATTGTTGGGTAGGTACAGCAGCGAAGAATCCATCCCCCTTCCTCTCCTTGTATTCTAATAAGAAAAGAGACTGCACTGTCTGATAATTTCTTTTTTTTTTTTAAACTTTTATTTAATGAATATAAATTTCCAGTGTACAGCTTATGGATTACAGTGGCTTTCCCCTCCCATAACTTCCCTCCCACCCGCAACCCTCCCCTCTCCCGCTCCCTCTCCCCTTCCATTTGCATCAAGATTCATTTTCAATTCTCTTTATATACAGAAGATCAATTTAGTATAAAGGTTTCAACAGTTTGCACCCACATAGACACACAAAGTGAAACATACTGTTTGAGTACTAGTTATAGCATCAAATCAAAATGTACAGCACATTAAGGACAGAGATCCCACATGAGGAGCAAGTGCACAGTGGCTCCTGTTGTTGACCCAACAAATTGACACTCTAGTTTATGGCACCAGTAACCACCCTAGGCTGTCGTCATGAGTTGCCAAGGCTATGGAAGCCTTCCAAGTTTGCCGACTCTGATCATATTTAGACAAGGTCATAAAAGACAGAGTGAGGATAGTAACCAATTATCCTAAGAGTGGCATTAACCAGGTTTGAACAATTATACAGCATTAAGTGGGGAAGAGGACCATCAGTACACACATGTTGGGAGTAGAGCCATTGGTGGTAGAGTAGAGGTTATGATTACAAAGGAATGAGGCCCAAGTACGCTAGACAGGGTCTAGAACAAAGGACATACCCCATGTGAAGAGATAGATAGGTCTGGGCCTCTTAACTTACAAGGCCTAAAGCCCACCAGATTATTATCAAGCCCCTTCTATCAGGTTCTATTGCCTCTCAATCAGAAAACTTAATTGTAGCTTAGACAGCACCTTTCTTAGCTCCTCTAAGAATGTCTGATAATTTCTGACTGATTCAAACATTGTCCTCTAATTGGAACTGTAATTGAAACTTCAGGAAGCCATTTAATCTTTCCAGCAAACCAGTAACTTTTCAGTGATGTGCTAATACTACCGAATTATGTGAGCACGAAGCCACTGATTCACTTTCTATTCTGTGAAATGAATTCTTTTGTAGGAAGCAATGCTGTGTGTCATAAGCTGATAGTAAATAGGAATTCCTGTAGTCCATTGATGGCAATGCTGACAGAAGCACTATGGGAAGGTACGGCAAATTATAAGCTATTGGCAAAGTACTCAGTTGCACTGATATTAACAAGTTGCACTGATAAGATAAAGAAGGACATATTTTTGAGTTTACTGACAAGCTCCATTCCTGACATGATATATATTATGTTTACAACACTGCTATTAGCACTACTCTTGTGCCATGAGATAGGATCTTACTGATATCCCTAGTAGGTATCACTGTGTCTACTTAATTGTTGAGAGCCTTCTTTGATGATTGTTCATAGAAGACAGAAATATCCTTAAATTCGGTTCTCATTCTGAAATATCTATTCAACTTCTTCGCCAGACTTAATTTTTCCAATCTATTCCTTCCAAATTTCTGACCTTTCAGCCAAACTGTTAACAGCTGCCTGTGAATCAGAGTACATTTGTATTCCTGGCAAAATTAAATGTCCAATAAAAATAAAAGCAAATCATATGGCTCAAAATCCTGCCCACTGGGAAGATTTTCCTTTATCACTGTACTTCAGAATCACCCCTGAGCAGGGTTGTAGTACCTCAGTCATTCAGGTCTGGATGACACAAGAATATATTATGTAGATTCATCCATTAAATAGGCTCTAGTTTTAATTTTTTCATCAAATAATCCTAAAGAACATGAAGGTGTAAGCAGTGATTAAGGGAGAGGACGCAAAAATAACAGGAGTCAGTGGCATAGGAGTATTATTCACTTGCTTGTATCTTTCAGGTCATCATATATTCAGTTAATAATATATTTATGCACACATGAATAACTTTTTGGCTTTGTGTCAAATAACACACAATTATTAGGAGTTATATTAGACTTAATGCTTATCTAATGATGGACTGTTTGGGCATTCAGTTTTCTTCAACATCCAGTACAAAATGTGAAGCTATTTCTCAATTTAAGATCCTTATAATTTTAATTTTTATGCATTCTAATTCTTGCTGATTCTCTATAGTCTTAAAAAACATAATCTTGGTCATTCTAATGTGTGTGCTTATAAGTTCGATTTAACATTTAGAAATTAAGGACCTTTGGATGTCATATTGTAAATGTTCTATGGCTGCTGGATGTATGTTTTTGGTTTTGCAAATATAAAAGATTAAGATCTATAGACTTCCCATGTTGGATCATTCTCTCCCTTTTTGATTCTATCAGTTAGTATTAGCAGACACTAGTTTTATTTGTGTGATCCCTTTGACTCTTAGACCTATCAGTGTGATCAATTGTGAACTGAAGATGATCACTTGGACTAGTGAGATGGCATTGGTACATGCCACCTTGATGGGATTGTATTGGAATCCCCTGGCACGTTTCTAACTACACCATTTGGGGCAAGTCCGATTGAGCATGTCCCGAATTGTACATCTCCTCCCTCTCTTTTTCCCACTCTTATATTTAACAGGGATCAATTTTCAGTTAAAATTTAAACAAGTCGGCAAACCCTAAAGGGTTCCATAGCCTTGGCAACTCATGACTAGAGCCTAGGGAGATTACTGATGCCATAAACAAGAGTGTCAAATTGCTAAATCAACAACAGGAGTCACTGTGTACTTACATCTCATGTGGGATCTGTCCTTAATGTGTTGTCCAGTGTGAAGTAATGCTATAACTAGTACTGAAACAGTATTTTTATACTTTGTGTTTCTGTGTGGGTACAAACTGATGAAATCCTGAATTAGTATATACTGAATCAATCTTCTGTATATAAAGATAATTGAAAATGAAAAAAAAAACTGGTGTTAAATTGGAAATTGCATAGAAAATTAATCAATTTTTAAAAAATATCATGTAGGATCTCTGTCCTTAATGTGCTGTACATTGTGACTTAATGCTATAACTAGTACTCCAACAGTATTTTTCACTTTGTGTTACTATGTGGGGGTAAACTGTTGAAATCTTTACTTAATATATACTAAACTGATCTTCTGTATATAAATATAATTGAAAATGAATCTTGATGTGAATGGTAGGGGAGAGGTAGCCGGAGAGGGGAGGGTTGCGGGTGGGAGGGAAGTTATGGGGGGGAAAGCCATTGTAATCCATAAGCTGTAGTTTGGAAATTTATATTCATTAAATAAAAGTTTTAAAAAAAAAGATCTATAGACTATCAAATTATCTATATGGGAATGGTGACTGAAGACACTGGAAGGAATGTGAGTTCCTAGAAAGTATGTATGGAAGAAGAAGGACACTATAGGATATTATTCTGAGAAAAACCAACATTTCATGTTTAGGGAGAAATACTTAAAAGACTAAACAAATGGGAAGAACGTTAATTAAAGTAGAGTAAGATTTGGCCAAAACTTAGTAACTAAAACATTTTAAGGAACATTTGGGATTGCATCAAATTGAGAAGTTTCTGTACTTCGAAAGAAATAATCAGGAAAGTGAAGAGGCAACCGACAGAATGGGAGAAAATATTTGCAAACTATACTACAGATAAAGGGTTGATAACCAGAATCTACAAAGAAATCAAGAAATTCCACAACAACAGAACAAACAACCCACTGAAGAGATGGGCCAAGGACCTCAATAGACACTTTTCAAAAGAAGAAATCCAAATGGCCAACAGACACATGAAAAAATGTTCAAGATCACTAGCAATCAGAGAAATGCAAATCAAAACCACAATGAGGTTTCACCTCACCCCGGTGAGAATGGCTCACATCCAGAAATCTACCAACAATAGATGCTGGAGAGGATGTGGGGAAAAAGGGACACTAACCCACTGTTGGTGGGAATGCAAACTGGTTAAGCCATTATGGAAGTCAGTCTGGAGATTCCTCAGAAACCTGAACATAACCCTACCATACAACCCAGCCATCCCACTCCTTGGAATTTACCCAAAGGAAATTAATTTGGCTAATAAAAAAGCCATCTGCACATTAATGTTTATTGCAGCTCAATTCACAATAGCTAAGACCTGGAACCAACCCAAATGCCCATCAACAGTAGACTGGATAAAGAAATTATGGGACATGTACTCCATAGAATACTATACAGCAGTAAGGAACAATGAAACCCAGTCATTTGAAACAAGATGGAGGGATCTGGAAAACATCATACTGAGTGAATTAAGCCAGTCCCAAAGAGACAAATATCATTTCTTTTCCCTGATCGGCGACAACTAACTGAGCACCAAAGGGGAAACCTACGGAAATGAAATGGACACTATAAGAAACAATGACCTGATCAGCTTAGGTCCTGACTCTAGATATAGAATGTAATACTTTATCCTTATACTTTGCATTTCTGTGTGGGCACAAACTGATGAGCTCTTTACTAATGATATACTGAAGTGATCCTCTGTATATAAAGAGAATTGGAAATGAAAAAAAAAAATAAAAATAACAACCTGGTATTGAAGGGGAAATGGCATAGAAAGTTAATTAATTTGAAAAAAAAAAAATCATGTGGGTTCTCTGTCTTTAATGTGCTGTACATTGCTATTTGATGCTATAATTAGTAATCCAATGGTAGTTTTTTTCACTTTGTATTGCTATATGGGCAAAATGTTGAAAACTTTACCTAATATATACTAAGCTGATCTTCTGTATACAAAGAGAATTGAAAATGAATCCTTACATGAATGGAAGGGGAGAGGGAGCGGGAGAGGGGAGGGTTACGGGCGGGAGGGAATTTACGGGAGGGGGGAAGCCATTGTAACCCATAAGCTGTACTTTGGAAATTTATATTCATTAAATAAAAGTTAAAAAAATAAATAAATAAATAAATAAATAAATATTCTAAACTCAAAAAAAAAAAAAAAATCTGAAAGATGATGAGAACATTGAAGGAGAAATCCAGAGCATTGTTTAAACCTGGAATGAATTGAGTAGTTTGGTAGGTAGGTTAAAGGTCAGGAATGGAAAGCAAATTTTCTTTCCATGGTTCATAAGTCAAGAAAATGCAAAATGCTTTTAAGTTTGGCAACTGACCCTGATTCTCCAATAGTGTTTTTGGAACTTTGGATTAATTTAGGACCCTCACAGGTTACGATAGAGAAAACTAGAAAATCATACATCAGAACACAACCCTCTGATCCACTTGGAGTTACTTTACTTTAATCCTTTTCATAAATAAGTTTCAGGGTAAGACTTCATGGTAATAGATATTTATGTTATTGCCACAAATCACATATAACACTTCTACTTTAGGAATTTTTTAGGAAGGAAGATGTGAAGCAGAAATATAAAATATATATCTGAGATAAATATAAGAAGTGACTACATGATTATTCCTGATTTTTAAAAAATATGATTAATTCATGGGGCACTGAAAATCAAACTTTGACTTTCTTTTGCATAGAATAAACAAATTCTACAAAAACTGGGATTGGGAATTGAACATAGGTTCTTAAATATGTTTAATTATTTTCATGATGTTGTCCATTTAAAGTAAGCTATGCAAGCACATAAAAATGACAAAACACGATTCTTGGAACATTTTTAAGATATGAAATGTTTAAGAGTGCATTTTTCTAAAAACATTTTGAGAACAAAGAATGCAAAACACAGCTGGGAAATTTATTACATTAAAGTGTTGTTTGCATGTTTTTGAAAGAGTCAAAAATTAAATGATTGTGCTACCAGGAAATAGTACTAGAAATAATCCCAAGAAAAAAAGAATACAATGTGTAGAAAATGTGATTATTAGAATTGTGAGTCATTATAATGCTAAAGTTGAAAATTGAATCACATTAAATTTATTAAAGTCAAAAGCTCTTCAATAACATTATCCATGCATATTACCCATATATGTTATTTTGTCTTCCTGTTTGGTTTATTTTACCTCTGTTCTTTAGCCATTAACACAATATGAATTAAAATTACATTGTTCTGTGTTAAAAAGATTTGTTTTTTGCCTTTTTATTTAAAAATTATGTTCTGAAATTCTGACAGACAACTTATCTTTCAGTTTCTCAGGCACATGTATTCTAGACATACTGTGTGTAGGAACTACATGTTGGAGGCACTTTTTTTTCAATAGGACCTTTAGTTTTTCACTTGTATTTAGTATGTGCAAACTTCCAGGAATGTCAAGCCAGTGACACTAGGAAGGGTGCGATCATCTTTTCCATATTACAGAAGGCCATAAATTTGCCTCATTTGGGCATTTTAGTAGACAAAAAGCAATGTGAAAAGAAACCGAACAACTTTCTTTCTTTGAGCTCCCCTGGGCCCATTCGATTTTAGCGCAATATTGCTTTTGCCTTCTTTAATGTTTTAGAGGAGGAGACTAATTATAATTTTAATAATTCAATAAATATTGGTTAGTTTCTCAGTGCCTAGACTCTTATGAGGATAAAAATAGATTTTTCTTACAATAATTAAGAAATAAAATAACCCAATTCCTATGTAAGTATAGCCATGGTGCTTCTTTAGTTATACAAAGGGAAATATTTCATATATACTGTTTCAAGAACATAGCATTATTTCCCATCCACCCTGCATCTCCTCTTCTCCCTTTTCCTTACTTTCTTTCAGTTTTTTAAAATTTGTGATGACAAACTTTCAATTTATTTTATGATCATAAACCTACTCCTCCACTAAGTAAAGAATTCTACAAGTAGTAAGTAGAAATGTCACTGTTCCTGAGGAGTATAGACGGGAGCTATAAATAATAATCAAATGTCAGGATGCCATTTTTGCTCTTATATGTTACATCTTTTGTACACTATATGTTAGTCAACCACAAATCAGAGAAAAGATATTTGTCTTTTTGTGACTAGTTTGTTTCAATAAGTATAATGGTCTCCAACTGCATAGATTTGTTTTGAAAGACAAGATTTCATCCTTTCTTTTGGCTGAGCAGTATCCCACCATATATATATATATTATTTTTTTTTCTTTATCCATTCATCAATTGATGGACATCTGGATTGATTTGATATCTTATCTATTGTGAATTGAGCTGTTATAAACAAGGGAGTAGAGGTAACTCTTTCATATGTGATTTGTTCTCTTTTGGGTAGATTCCCAAGATGATCACTTTTACACCAAGGTACACAAGGTACAGCCACTTTCTGACACTGGCTGAACATCACTCCCATGCTGTGTGTTTGAAGTATCAACATTGGTAGGTTCTCACAGCATGTGATCTGATTCTCTCTCTACTCTGCGATAGGAGGTTAAAGAGTGTTAACTCTCAATATCTACTGCAGCAGTATTTTGTAGCAATGGGAGGAGAGAAAAATGCAGAGAAATGAATGGAATATAGGGAAAAAGAAGGAGAAATTGGTAAGGAGAGAGGAAAAGGGAATAGTGACCATTCTTTTTTAATTCCGGTTCCTTTAATTCTCCTTTCTGTTTCTTAGTGGTCTGACATCAAAGACATAAGACTGAGTGTGGGTTAAAATTATCTGATGATGTGATCAGTTCCATCAGTTATTAGATTCTGTGGGAGAAAAAATAAATTAAAAACTTTGAATCAGGCCAGTGGGGCGGCTCACTTAGCTAATCCTCCACCTGCAGCACCGGTACCCTGGGGTTCTAGTCCCAGTAGGGGCGCCAGGTTCTGTCCCGGTTGCTACTCTTCCAATCCAGTTCTCTGCTGTGGCCCGGGAAGGCAATGGAGGATTGCCCAAGTGTTTGGGCTCTGCACCCACATGGGAGACTAGGAGGAAGCACCTGGATCCTGGCTTCAGATTGGCGCAGTGCGCCGGCTGTAGTGGCCATTTGGGGGGTGAACCAATGGAAGGAAGACCTTTCTCTCTGTCTCTCTGTCTCTCTCTCACTATCTAACTCTGCCTGTCAAAAAAAATTGAATCAGTAAGATATGAAATTGACCAGTCAACTCATTACTAATGGTCCATTGAGTAGTCCATCCACATGACAACCATGCAAGTAGGGGAGAATTGAAAGGAAAAGAACAATTGTTTGGTTATCTCACATACATAACGACACATATAACAACCTATGCACATGTACAAACACTTACAAAGACACTAAAATTGAAGTTTTACTTGTTCCTCCCTATCCTGCACAGTTTGTGAGACCTTGATGGCTATTGCTTAACAGATGGACACAGACATAGCCATAGATGTTTATGTAGACAGACATCATCTCTTTAAAATCTGCTTCTAGATCAAGTTTCACACTTTAATGGGTCAGGCAAGAGCTAGTCATTGGGCACTCATAATGTTTTAAGAAAAAGCTATGTATTTTAGACAATATGATTATTCTGTGAACTTGACATATTCCTCAGTCATCGTTCCAAAAGAGAATGTAAGACAAACAAGCATATAATTACTGACAAAGGTATGGGGAAGAAATCACAATAGAAGAGAAATATAATAGAAATATCAGTGGTCTTATAATAAATTTATAACTAGTTTCAGAATTTTACCTAATATTGTCTAGATGTATAATCACAAAGCAAATATTAAGAGAAAGAAGGTACATAGAATGAAGATATTATGAATATGAAACATATTGTACCATTTATGAAATCATTGAACTTGTGAAATGAACAACATTCACAATAGAAAATATATAAGAAATTTTCTTTCTCCAAATAAAATTACAAATGAATGGCTCAAAAAAATATAAATTGCTATGGAAATATTTTTGTGGATTGATGACTGACAAATTTACTAAATGAGTAGAATGTTATTATACTACCTGGTTCTTGCAAGTTTGGCCAATTAATTATTGGAAAAATTGTTTATTAATTTATTATTAGGTGACTCATTTCTCCTGTACTTGTCTGCTTACCAGGAGAAGACTGTATTTTGATGTTTTCAGTGTTTATTAACTTGAAAGATTGCCCACTGTTACTCCTACTCCAAGATTGCAGTTCTATTCCTAACGATAAAATGGTAAGAATTACAACTGTTCACTCTTACAAATACAATGTCTCATCTAGAACATAAAATATAAATAATGTTTTTATGGTGAATATGATCACTGTAATTGGGGATTGGATAGAATTATGTTTTTGCAGCTCCCACACATATGTCGTTGGAAGGTACTGGAATAAAAGATGTCAAATAGTGTATAGGGTCACCTTATACAATAAAGGAAAAAAATCTCATCCCCCAGATAATTGTTTCACATCTTTTTAGTTGTTCATGCAAAGAACAGACTGTATTATTTGAAAGAAAATACTATTTTATTTGAATCTAGAACCAACATGCCTTTTACATGCAGGCAAAAATATTTTTGCACTGTTTTAATTTACATTGAATTTCATAGAAAAGCAACTGTAGAATAAATTTAGATAAGATTGTACTTTATTGCTTGGAATTTTACCAAAGAAAATCGCATCATCAGCAGAAAGGAAACTCTCCTATTTGTAACAATAATTCCAAACTGTACAGATCTGTTTTTGCAGATTCTTAATTAATGTATATATACCAGTGTGATACTCTGATCACTGCATTACACCTCAAGTATTGCCATTCTCTTTACAACTTGTAAATGTTTCAAGATTTAAAGAAAAAAATTAAATATTTATTTATTTGAAAGAAAGAGTTACAGAGAGGCAGAGGCAGAGAGAGACAGAGACAGAGACAGAGACAGAGAGGGAGCGAGAAAGAGTCTTCCATCCACTGCTTCAGGAGCCAAAGGACTTGGACCATCTTCTACTCCTTTCCCAGGCCATGGCAGAGAGCCAGATTGGAAGTGGAACAGCCAGGACTCAAGCTGGCACCCATATGGGATGCAGTCACTGCAGGTGGTGGTTCTACACGGTACACTACAGTGCCAGGACCTAAAATTTGTTAAAAAATTAAAGATGGAGATTTGCATTGATTTATTATCAACCTTCTAAAGTTGTTTTCTGAAAAATGGTTCCTGAAAATAGCTAATATCATGCCATCATTGATGAAATTAGATAATGATCACTCTTTATATTCCACCGTGTATATTGATTTAGTAATGTCTGTAAGACTTAAATTTCAAGGAAACATGGGCATGGTGTTCCATTTTTTATTTAGTGAAAAGACATTCATTAAAAATTTAATTTAATTAACTTTAAGGATTTATGAGAATTAGATACTAGTTATGAAACTTGAATAAGCCATTACAGCTTTCCATTTGTAGCTTTCTTTACCATCAACCCATTAAGATCATTGATCCCTTTGAATTCACAAATAGAAAGACTGTGCCTATTTTAATTTAGCTCTCTTTTTTCTTTGGAAAATACCAAAAGCAAGAATGAAATGTTCAAATAAGAATGACTCTATGAAAATCTCATAAATTTTATCAGGAAACATTTTTAACCATTTTAATAGTATTCAACTGCCCCTCTTACAGGTCCTTTTATATAATAATCAATATACGCATAGAGAATTGCTACCAATCTGCTTATTTCAAGCCAGCCAGAAAAACAGATCAATAAATCATGAACTTTCCTTGCTTCTTCTTTCAACTTTAACAAAACAATTCAAACAACTAAGCCAGCAGCCATTACTATGATAAAACTGTTTCTAGGGCTACAGGGTTCTGAGACTGAGACAGACTCAGATTTCATTTATTTATTTCTAAGTACTAGGTGAGAAAAATATTATAATTTGTGTACTTGCACTCCTTCCCAACACCCCACATCAGGGAATGATGAATTTTTTCCAACAAGAAATATTATGGTAATTAGCAGGCAAAAGTAAACTATTTGTGTTTTCATTTTCTCTTTTAAAATGACTGTAATGATACTAGAAATCTTATTAGCTATGATGTATATAATTTATATAATAATATAATTGAATAGCTAACCATCCATAATTACCATGGCTGAGAAATCTGATATAAATATGGGTAACCTCCACCCCATGCAAAATATAGGATACTTGCTTGTTTCCAGCAAATGCTTATGCAAAGAAGCAATATAATTTTTCTGACTCACTTTTCCTGAACTGAAAATATGGTGTCTGATTAAATGATCTCTAAATTCTCCCTTTAATAAACTGTGACTCTCTGTGTAGATTAAAATTCAGCTTATATTACAGTACAATTCAATTTCTTCTTGGTAGATTGGCTGAAACTTCTAGATAATATGAATTGGTATTTATTCTGAGTTTCTTTTGGAGGAAGATATACAAAAAAATGATTATCAAGTGAGTGAAGTGCACAAATAAATGATAGATGGTCAACAAAATCTGTATTAGTAACAGAATTCTATGAGACATTTCCATCAAATTAAAAATTAAAAAATATCATATACATAAGGAATGATGTATTTTGAAGCATGATGTAAGAAAGTCCCAGATAACATATATTAACTTAAAAATAAACCGGACAACACGCTCAATAGTTCTTAATGTTTAATACATTTGAAAAGAGAAAAAAAGCTTTGGGTGAATGTGTGATTAATATTGGTTTAACTAAAACAGCAACTTTATCCTTTCTGTAAAGGAGATAATTTCTTAAAAAGGTTTATTTTAGGGTATCAGTTACAGAGCAACTGTACTAGTTGGTTAGTAATATGAGAAATATAGACATGTTTATGAATATTAACTAAATATTATACTATACTTTTACATATTTATATTTTCCTGTAATGAAATACATTATCTTGTGGAATAGTTAATCACAATATGAAATAAGAGATGCCATAATGCTGAATTAGAAATATTGAGAAAAATATTCGCAGGGAAGTAAAAAGGTAGATGAGAAGACCAATTAAAATCTTCCAGCTCTGATTCTATGTGAGTGGAGAATACTTACTTAGGATAATGAAATAAAATTACCCTGTATATTAAGATCCTATACTTCAAATCATCCATTTCTTATCGATGGTCTCAGCTATTTAGAAACATGCCTGCATTAGAAAATAAGAATTTCATTTAACTCAAATACTCTAGGAGGCCAGGTTTATAGTCTCTCCTCTGCTCACTTCATAAAACATACACAACTGAAATGAATATAGGTACATTCCCCTTATTCATTTGCCAAGGAATCATTTTGTAGGTATTCATGTGTACAGAACTAACAGGAGTGAAGAAGAAGAAGAAAAAAGAACATTTTATTATCTCTCAAGTCTAGGTAATCCCAATTATCTAGTGCATAATATTGAGAATATTTTACTTAAACATCATAGAAATGCTTTGAGTTTTTGTTCCATTATAGGATTAAAATTATAAAAGGTATTTATTTTCTTGTATTTCCATGTGAATATTTTCCTGTCCTGAAAATATCCAAATCATATGTTTAAGTTTCTAATTGTGAGAAAAGTTTTTTTTTTTTTTTTTTTTTTTTTAAGATTTATTTATTGATTTGAAAGGCAGAGTTACAGAGAGGCAGAGGCAGAGAGAGAGAGGTCTTCGATCTACCGGTTCACTTCCCAATTGGCCGCAACAGCCGGAGCTGCGCGGATCTGAAGCCAGGAGCCAGAAGCTTCCTCTGGGTCTCCCATAGGGATGCAGAAGCCCAAGGACTTAGACTATCTTCCACTGCTTTCCCAGGCCGTAGCAGAGAGTTTGATTGGAAGAGGAGCAGCCAGGACTAGAACCTCGCCCATATGGGATACCCGTGCTTCAGGCCAGGGCATTAACCCGCTGCACCACAGCGCCAGCCAAGAGAAAAGCTTTATAATAAATATATGGCACGCGTATAGTAAGAAATGGCCCATTGATGCTTAGTCTTTCTTGAAATCATTGCCACGTTACAGAAATCTTGCAGAAAATGTGATGCTGACCTATCCTTCAGAATCATCTATTAAAAAAGGCAATGATTTTCTTCCTGTGACAATCTTATGTTGATAAAATCTATTTTTGCCAGAATTGTTAGCCTATTTTGTATGCGTGCATATATTTGTTTTGTACCATTGGTGCTTTACATATGTAAATGTCCTCTGTATTTATTTCTTTATTTCTGTGATTTTAGTTTTCTTGCTAACTTCACATTAGGCAAATAAATTAGTTAAGTGCAAAGTAATATTATTAAAGGAACTGTTCCAACAGTGTCTGTGAAATTGCATTTCAATACCCATTAGACATGGTTCCTCTCTATAAACCTTTCTCTGTCATTTAAAATGCAATTGTGCAGCATTAAGCAAAAGGCAGTGTTGAAAACCAAAGCTCAGTTTTCCATTACTAAGCTAAAGCTACCTCAAAAAAAAGGAAAGAAAAATGAAAGAAACACAACCAAAAAGCTGTTGAAACCCAATTAAAGAGAAATAAATTCTTCAGTTTGACCTATGGACTACTCTGATGCTTTTCTTTGTATTTAAAAATTTGAATAGGGAACACAAGATCTGAATCCATTGAGTCAGATTTTAAAAATCTGAATATAAGTGGGTAAATAGAAAACATTAGGAGCCTGGGGAGAATGATTTCTCTTTGGAGAGATAAGTAGAGAAATACTTTCTCCAATGCCTCCATGCAAAGAACATAAGTTAAAAAAATCACTGTAGCCTGGTATACAGGTGACTTCTCTCATAGTCCTTTGTGTGGGCCCAGCTCCCCAGAGGAATTCTCCACTAACATGAGCATTGATGTGGACAAGTTTGAAGCAGGTTCACCATGCACTGATTACCAACTTGTCTGAATTTAGTCAAACAAAACAGTCACATAACAATAAATTATAGGAAGTGGGTTTATTACTTACAATTAGGTAAGAAGGGACAACAGAACCCTAGGTTTCATTATGAGTCAGCCCACCCAGGATAAAGAAGGCTGCACAAAGCAGAGTCTTGACTGTGCATGCTCCATTCTTGCTGCAGCTGTGGGACCTGACCAGCAGCCTGCCCTGAATTATATACCTCTAGATCACGTGAATCACTGGGCTAACCCACTGAAGTACATCCTGTTCTGGAGATGAAGTTGGGTTGGAATGTAGACTGGAATATTCCAGCCAGTTTGACCTTATCTCTGGGTGTTACTTTCCCGGGATAGTCTACAGTTATTTTAGAAAACAGTAAACAAGAAAGTTGGAAGAACAGGATTGGTGCAAAGCCACCTGGACAGCTGTACTGCAACAAGAAAATGTCATTTTTAGAAAGCAAATGATTCCAGGAAATCCCATGGATCTCTAGCATTTTTGTTGGAATACACCTTTTACTCATTTATAAAAAAAAAAAAAAAGTACAAAATAAAAGGAAAGAAAGCAAAAAAAAAAAAACAAACATAGGAGCCAATTAATTTCCTACTTTATCTATTGTAAGTTAAAATCTGGATTTATTTCTCTAGGTTATGTATTTTCTACTTTAATAAGAACTCAATGTCAGAACATTTCTAAGATTGCTTCTTGGCTTAACACGTATTAAAACAAACCTGTTGGTAAATCACTTGTCACATCTTGTCTTACGCAGAAAATCCACCTGTTGTCCAGACCTGTTGTACATTTCACACACCGATGGCCTTGTCTTAGTCTCAGTGAAGTGTAGGTGGACAATCCTCCCGTGGTTTGTAGTGACGTTGGTCATGTAGCTAGATAACTGTGGTAATTGTGACAATAAAAGAGAAATAAATTATTGCTTATTCGTAAGAGACGTTATCGAGGAGTGTTTTATTTTCATTGTCCATGTGGTTCCCAGATGTAAATCAGTTCTAAATGGATACTATTTAGAAGACTCCTAACTGTGGCTTATAAAATGTTCCCTTTTTCTATCACTTTTTTCAATAAAGTTGTCTGCAAACAGGTGGTGTGACCTTGTATCAATCCAGAAAACAAAATATTTTTCTGAATACATGCACAACTATCTCTAGGAAATAACAAATATCAATATCTGCTACCATCTTTTTTATATGGAGTCTACATAGTACGTACATAGAGCGAGGGAGACAATCCTCAGTATTTCGGAAGTGTGAACATCTGTGCCTACTGCATTGGCTGTCCCATACCTCAGTTCTTTATTCTGGGAGATGGTTTGCACAATTGTGGCCAAACTGGCAAGCAAATCCAGAAATGTGAGTTAAACTTAGACATAATTTTTCAGATAATATATTCCTAGTGACACAAAGGTTCTGTAGGGAGGATATAGTAAATATAGCTCTCAGAGGTTGAGACTTCCCCATATTTGTATGAATAGCCCATAACTCATTAAGTTGTGATTTCTTTGAGAAATATTTTCTGACAAGTGCTAATGAGGAAATCAGCACCTACCTGTACAAATCAACCTTAAAATTACCCTTGGAGTGGGATCAAGCTTTCTCAAACTCAAATGTACATCTCAGACAGACTTGATTTTGTAATTAAAATGATTTATCCATATGCTCAGCTTTCTGAACAAAACATCTAAAGCATGCAACAAAATCTCTGAGTTGACAGTTGGATATTTTTAAGATCTCTTGCTAGATATGATCCAAAACTGAAGCTCCAGATATTTTTGGAAGTTTAGATCTTCATCTCAGAAGGCATTTTAAATGAAGTTAACCAAAATTTTAGGGTTACTTTAAGAATGACTATCTCAGAGAGAAAGAAAACATTGGAAACATTGCATGGCAAGGTTATTCAAAGATGTATCAATATATCTGTGAGTGGCTGTATGCTTAAATGTCTCTGGACCAAACTTGGTATCAGGGATCTGCAAATTAAATTACAATTACTCATCAAAATATGCAAATAATGTCTAATATGCATGTGCTGACTTTGGAAATGCTGGGGCAGCATGCAGGACACAGAAGGGGACTGTCATAGAACAACATACCAGACTCCATCACAAGAAATACCAAAATAGGCATTGTTTTCTTTGTTGTAGTGGAAAATATGTGAGATTCCAATGAGAGAAGACCTAGAAATGTATCCTGGAGAGACTGCATGGGAGGACGGAGGTGGACCCTAAGGCTATCCTCCTCCTGTGGATAGCTACGTGAGCAGGGCAGTAATTGAAAAAAATGTGGTGGCAATTATTACCCAACTTTGGATTATGAAATTAAGTCAGATGAGGATTTTGAAACTGAGAGATATAGAGGCAAGATTAGAATATAATGGTCAAGGAAAATTACCTAGAATTTCTGCTTTTTTGTATGTGGCTTGCTTTTATCATCTGAGTGGTTGCAATTTCCACATAAGTGGGTTCATTGTCAGAACTTAAGGGATGAGGCCCAGATGGATAACATTGAAGTGGAAAAATCTCTAATTTTATTAACAAATGTCACAGAGATATTAATCATAATAGAAAAAACAATGTACATTGTTCAACGTAACAGTACAACTTCCATCAGGCCTACAAAATTTAGGGATATATCTGTGCATAGACTAACACGCTTTTCTGATTTCCAGTTGTTCTGTGGATGCTGTCATTACTTCTGATGTATCTGGAAGTATTCATAAAATTTACTTTTATGGATCTGTTGCCTTGTGATAGTAAGAAGACTTCTAATTTTATGCCACTGAACCTCAACTTTATGACTAAGAATACATTTAACAATCATATATATCACCTTCGATACACACACACACACACACACGTGCTATATCTGGTGAGAAAGTCCCTATTGCTGCCTTAGGAAATAACACTGCCAAGACATAATCCTTGATCTCAGCTATTAAAATCTAAATTTGGGATGCCCACAACTCAAGGGAGTTGTGAATAAGGTATATACATATACATTACTTGTGAATAAAGAATGTAGCTCTGTGTGTTAGTTCACTCAGTGTTATTGAGTTCCTAGATAATCCCCCAACTTTGGGAAGTTTGATATAGACAAACTGATTTCTCATTCTTAGGAAATCCAAAATTCAGTCTTATGTTAGTTTTGGTTCACACCATATTGTATGGCAGTGAATTTTCAGGAATTATGTGAACCAACTGATAGTCACTCATCATTAAAAAGTGAACTATAGTTGTGGTGCAGGGGGTTAAGCCACTACCTGCACCAATGGTATCCATATGGGCACCACATCAAGTCCCTGTTTCTCCATTTCCAATCGAACTCTCTGCTAATGCATCTGGGCAAGCAGTTGAAGATGACCAAGTGATTGGGCCACTGCACCCACAGGGGAGGGAGACCTGGAAGAAATTCCTGCCTCCTGGTTTCAGCATATCCCAGTGCTGGCAGTTGCTGCCATCTGAGGAGTGAACAAGCAGATGCGAGATCTTGGTGTCTCTCTCTCTCGCTCGCTCGCTCGCTCTTCCTTTCAAATAAATAAATAAATATATTTTAAAAGGTAAACTATACACTTAAAACTAAATAAATTATATTACCGGCCAGCGCCGTGGCTTAACAGGCTGATCCTCCGCCTTGCGGCGCCGGCACACCGGGTTCTAGTCCCGGTTGGGGTGCCGGATTCTATCCCGGTTGCCCCTCTTCCAGGCCAGCTCTCTGCTATGGCCCGGGAAGGCAGTGGAGGATGGCCCAAGTGCTTGGGCCCTGCACCCGCATGGGAGACCAGGAGAAGCACCTGGTTCCTGGCTTTGGATCAGCGAGATGCGCCGTCCGCAGCAGCCATTGGAGGGTGAACCAATGGCAAAAAGGAAGACCTTTCTCTCTGTCTCTCTCTCTCACTATCCACTCTGCCTGTTTAAAAAAAATTATATTACCAATTAAAGTTGCTTAATAACAAAATTTCATCACATCAATAGTGTCACTATTAACTCTGCTTTAGATGATATTAACCTCTATTGCAGCTGTATGGTACAAATTCTATCAAAAGGTGTGATATTCACATCTTTTCCTAACTCATGATTTAGTACTGAGACATACCAGTTCATTATACATAAGTTGTATAGACCATATACAACTTATCAAAGTGCACATATTTGCTAAACATTTGGTCACCACATAATATTGTTTCACTCTCCAATGTCAACTTACTTATAATATGTATGCAAGTGGATAGGTTGATATTAGCATTTAGATTTGAGTTGGTAATACCACACTTACTGATTTTCAAAATAATTAAGATCACTTTGAGGGGATTCCAGGATGGCTGAATAGGGAAAATACATTCTGCTTTAGGTGACAGGAAAATAGAAAAAAAAAAAAGTGGATGAAGTGCATCCCCAGGGAGAGTTGGAGAGAAATCTGTAGTGGAAATTTTACGGAAGGAAGGGGGAAACCATGGATCAGCTTTGAAGGTGCAGACACACAGCAACCTGTGTGAACACAACACACAATCTCACAGCTGAAGGCCAGAAATATGGAGCTTTTGAGAGTGAGGGCACCCAGCAACCAGGAGGGAAAAGGCACCATCTTGACACCAGTAGCAGATGTGGCAGCTCTTGTGCTTATGTGTGATCTGGGGATTCTACCAGAGGGAAATAGTCCACATTCCCAACTGACTTGTGACTGCCTGGGAGGGTTGACATAAGGCTTGGCTCCCCCATAATGCTGTGAGGTATCCCCAGTCTCTCCACATATCACAGATTCCAGGACTCAAACCTACAAGGCAGAGCACCAACAATCATCTGGCTCTGAGCAGGCTTATGCTCTCTCTGTGGATGGGGCAGGCTAGTGGGTTGGAGCAGAGCCTCTGCAAATTGTGACCCTGGGAGCCCTGGGCCCTGTGACTGTGGGAAATCTGTGACTGTATGATAGGGCACAGGGAATAGCTGGGTCTCTGGGCAATCACTGTGACTGGCATCAGAGGCTCAGAGCTTCCTGAATGCCTAGCTGGGTAATTGCCATGGGATCGGAACTCACACTGAGGACTGTAAACATTCTTTGTGTGGTTCATGCAGCAGCAAATGTGAGTGTTGGAACCACCTTGGGCTAACCCCAGGCATTGATCATCTTGGAAGAGAGGAGGTGAGGGTGTGATTATACCAACAGAGGTGATGATACCTTGCCCCCTGCTGACAAGAGAGGAGATCTACCATACCCAACTTGGGTGCCACAGTGGATACTTGCTCCCCTCTGGAGCATAGACCACAGCTCCCTGGCCACAAACAGCACATGCTTCTGGGTATTCACTGAAAGAACAGACATTCCACTAAGCCAAAGAGGAATAGTTCAAAGATAAAAATCCACCAGAGAAGAAAACCAATAAGTACTTCCACAAATGTCTAAAAATAAACTCAGAAATTTAAGAAACAAGAGCAAGTCAGACAACAGGAGTCCCTCCTAAGGAAAACAACAGCAGTACAATATTAGAACATGAAGACAAATTGACTGTTTTTACAGAATACTGTACTCTGTAATTAAAGAATACTGTACTCTGTAAAGCTCACATTTATGAATAAAGACATCCATACCAAAAAGAAACTGAAAGGATTTTTCACCCCACCCAGCCATACAAATGATGCTTAAGGATGTGCTACACACAGAAAAACAGATAGTCATTATAAGAATGTAAAGGTAGAAAATTTCCCAGTAAAAGGACAAAGGAAATCCAAATAAACAGTAAGAATATTTATGGAAAAGTGGAAGGCCCAATTGTTTCCAATCAGAAATAACCATAAATATAAATGACATAAAGTCTCCAATTAAAAGATACAGACTGTATGAATGGATTAAAAAGCAATACTTATCTATATGCTGCCTAAAAAAAACACACCTCATCAACAAACATGCAAACTGACTGAAAGTGAAAAGATGGGAATCGATATTCCATACTATAGAAAGCAAAAATGAACAGATGTAGTCATCTAATATCAGACAATATAGACTTCAACACAAAACTTGTTAAAAGAAACAAACAAGGGCATTGGGCAATAATTAAGGGATCAACTCACAGAAAGATGTGAATATAATAAATGCATTTGCACACAATGCTAGTGTGCCTGGCTATTTAAAACAAATGTTAATGGCTATGATAGTAATGGGAGACTTCAACATCTGATTTTCTCAATGGACAGATCAACTAGACAGAAAATAAACAATGTAACACAGAGCTAATCTACACTATGGGTCAAAAAACTAACATATTTACATAAACTTTCACACCATACATCTTTTTTGACCACAATGCAATGAAGCTGGAATTATCAACTCAAGAATCTCTAGAACATAAGCAGACATATGGAGTCTGGAGAATATGCTTCTGAACGCACAGCGGGTAATAGGAGAAATCAAAAGAGAAATAAAAAAATTTCAGAAAGTGAATGAAGATGACAATATAACCTATAAAAGTTATGGTACACAGCAAACGCAATTGTTAAGAGAGAAGTTTGTAGCAACTGGTGCCTACATCAATTAAATTGGAAAGGTGTCAAATAAATTGTCAATGGACTTAGAATACTAGAGATACTAATCAATCAAAACAAAGAATGAAATCTTGTCTTTTGCAACAAAATATGCAACTAGAAACCATTATAATGAGTGAAATAAGCCAGTTCCTAAAAGACAAATATCATGTTTTCCCTGATCTGTGTAACAAATAGAGTACTAAAAGTGTAATTTTTAGGAGTGAAATTGATGTTTTAAGATTCAAATATTGTTACAGCCCTTGTCTTTATTGTTGAGGATGAGGGCACTTTTTCTTTTTTTCCTTTTTACTATTTGCTTGATTCTTTACTTAGTGTGGGCTTAATCTTATGAATATAAAGTAAACTTAATGTACATCATTGCAAAAATTAAGAGAGGGAATAAGAGAGGGAGGGGGTTGGAGGCTGGGATGGTGTGCTGAAGAGATGGTGAAGGAGGAATACCACTATTTTTCTACATCTTTGTATGTATGAATTCCTAGAAATTGTTTATCTTAAAGTAAAATAAAAAGTCATACTAGCTACAGTAACATCAAGATGTCAATGGCTCAATAAGCTTGAACTTTAGTTTTAGCTCACATAATTCTGTAATCCTTTGTTGTTGTTCTCCAAATGACCCCTTTCATGCTGTGTTCAACCATCTTTGATACTTGTCTTTTAAATTTCCACAAGGGGTCTTTGTATCTGTACAGAGTAGGAAAAGAAGAGCAAAGATGATCATGTGGGATTGATGTATCGGTCAGGGCTAAGGGTGGCATTTGTCACTGTTGCTACCTTTTTTTTTAACTAGAAGTCAGTCATATGTCATATTTAAGTTCAAGGGATGCTAAGAAATAGAGACAATCTGTACATGGTTAGAAAATCGCAGTTCTAGTGAAATGTTAGCAATACTCCTAATATGCAAATGCAGAGTCAAGTTGTTGTGTGTGTGTTATCCTCAAACTTTGAACAAATATCTCATCTGATACTAACCAAGCCAACTCAATCAGGTGAGACAGAAGCTAAAGCAATCCTCATGGGGCTGTGGTTGTGATTCAGCAGGTTGGGCTACCTCTGGATGCCAGTGTCCCAGGTCAGAACACTTGTTCAAGTCCAGGCCATGCTACTTCAACCAAATACCACATAGTATGTGTGGGAAAGCAGACAATGGCACATTTATTTAGGCCTCTGTCACCCATGAGTGAGCCCAGGATGGAGTTTCAGGCTTTTTGCCCTAGGAGTTGTGGTCATTCGGAGAGTGGAACAAAGAATGTAAACATCTTTCTTTTCTGTCTCTGTCTCTTCCTCTCCCTCTCCATCAATCTGCCTGTGTTAAAAACAATTCTTTCATACCAAGAAAATTGATACCAGGGATGAGACATGACATGAAATAAAGTTGAATTGACATAAGCAATGGCACCAGTGACATACATTGGTTGCACTGGTTGAACTGTTTATCTATTTTGCTTCTATATATTCTCCTCCATTCTCTCATGAATGTGCTGGAGATAATATTAGCACATCCCCTTACTTTAACGATTATGGTGAAATAACGATCATTCATCATTTCTAGTTAAAAACCTCTCTTCTAGCAGGCTAAGCTCTCAGTACCTAAGGCTGAATGGGAAGAAAACAATAGAGGATCAAGAGATTATTTTAATCTCTCATGTATGTAACATATATTGTATCATAAAGTGTCTATATTAATCTGTTTTAGATGATTTTGCTAAAGAAAAAATATTATTTTTACATTAAACTAAATTTGTATCAATTTAATTTCTACATATTGTTTCTTACAGATACCCTAAGGAAAAGAAAGTGTGTATACTTCTTATGCCATGTCACACCATTTTAAATATTTGAAAATGCTCATCTCATCTCAGTTTTGTGTTTTTTTGGTAAACAGTTACAGTTATTTACCTGTTTCTCACTTGATATCAATTCCAGAGGCTTTATCTTCCCATTCCTTTGGAAAATATGGTCCCAAGAAGATAACTAAATTATCCAAGTATGTTCTGAGCTATACATTGAAAATTCTCTCAGTCCTGGCCTATGCAACTTCCTTTATTTTTTCATCTTTGTTAGTGTTTTCCCATTTTTTTCCTGATGATAACTATTATTATTCCAAGATAAACCTCCTTTCCCTTTATGTATTTTGCAACAAATACTATCTCCTCCTTATCATTGCCTTTATAATACCATTCACAGGAGTGAATTCCATTTTTTCCTCATGTAGTTAAATGAGCTGATGCTTTCTCTAGCTTAGCATTTCTGTCACCAATTCCCTTTACTAGATACTCCAAGTAATTTCATTTGTCCAAAGTAATCAATAAGCATCTAATATTTCATTGGTTTTTACCATTATCTATTAACACGGATTTTAACTAGTATTACCTTAATTACAAAGTACAAATTTTCTTTGTTAATTTTTCATGACATCGGTATAAGCATATTTGATTATGAATAACAATATATTGAAAAAATAGAGATGACTTCCTGATTTAATGCTTGATTCAATTTCCTCTGTAAACCCAGGAGGGAGTTATTTGAGAGATCCCAATTAGGAATGATTTGAATTAATTGAAGCAACATAATGTACACACTGCACTGCATTCCCAATTATGTTAGAAAGAGAAGATATTCTGCTGACAGCATGTCTTTATTGGGCTAATAGTAATTATTTATGTATCATCGATTCTTTATCTAACGTCAAGTATTTTGTTTCCTCTGAACACAAATATGCATTAATAAGAAACAAAAATATCAGTAAGTAATGGATTGGTTTAGCAAATAGAAACAAAATTGGAAATATCGCATGAATTAATTACTCCCTAAGTACCCAATGCTTGTCTTCTGTAGGTACATTTGAATTCAATGTCAACACCACATGGTCAGGATCACCCTCTGGAGTTCATTCTGACCCAAGATAAGAGCAAAATTTGTTGGGCCTTAATTGATCTCTGTTTGATACTGAAGTTAAAATGTATCATGGAGCATGTAGAGATTCTTACTGCGTTGAGAATATTCATAAAATTAAATCAATCTCAGAGAGGGGGAAAGCTTTAATACTGATATTTTAAAATGGTGCCTATTCTTTTAGAAATATAATCACTGGTTTGTAATCTTAAAGTGTTAGCTTAAAACTTATATTTTATAAAAATTTTTTCAAAATTGTCTTTAGCTTACAATTTTGCTATTTGATATTTTCCTGATATTTTTATGCATTATAAACAGACGTGTGATTTGAATTTCACATCATTGCTTTGAATCCCCTATCTTCTAATTATTCCTGCAGGCCACTTAACTTACATGTTTCTCATTTTACTCAATTTAAAATTTAAGAAAACACCAATTCTCATCAAATGCTAGTTCCTGGGTGAATGCTTGTGGGTGGGAGTATGTATGTGCATATTCATATGGAGAGAAACAGAGAGTGGATGAGAGATTGTTTTGTTTTGGATAAAAATAAAATTCTTCCATGGACTCTTTGCTAAAGACAAATCCTTATATGAATGTGGCAGAACACTTTAATAAAATACTCTTATTTTAAAGGAGAAGTTTAATCAAATATTTAATTTGGTAAAATGTGTCTATGGCATGAAAGTAGAATTTCCTTAATCTCTCTTCCACATGACCCTTCTGATCGAAGCAAACTCTAAATTGTAGCTGCTACCCACAAAACATTAACTCAATGAACTCTTCTTTGAAAGAAATTGATTGCTCTTTTTTCCAAAATTATATCTGCAGTGTCAATAACCAGTTTGACTGAGCCCCTTGTCTCTTGCCCAGCTGATCAGTTTTGGTTGCCAGTTCGGCAGACCTAGACTCCCTTGAAGCTGCATACAGAGCTGTGTTACTGCAAGCAGCTGAAGCCAGATGTCCTGTATACAGAAAGCTATTACAGTTTCATTACAAGCACTTTTGGGAGTCAAGTACCCAAACTAATGAAGTCTAATTGTCTATGGATTTAGAAAGAGCAGTGATAAAAAATACTGCTGATGTTAGGTAAAGAAATTCAAAATATAGAATATTTGTTCTGGTTAGTTAATGATGAACACAGGAGAGCATGATTGTAGGCCAGAGAAGTGGCTGGTATTTTCCCCCTGTGGGAGCTGTCATGTTGTGGAGAATCAAAAGAACATTCTATAGTTTAAAGCCTTTAAGATAAAGACCCTGTGGGCCATCTCATTTCAAATAGAGTTTTTTTTTTTTTTTTAATTTGTATATGGTGTACACATATCATGTGTTTCATAAATACAGATATAGTAGTATAGTGATACTTCTCATTCTAACCTCCCTCCTGCTCCCACTCCCATCCTCTCCTTCCTCCTTTTCTTATTCTTCATTTAATTTTTACAATGATATGCTTTCAGTTCATTTTATAATCACAAGACTAATCCTATACTAAATAAAGAATTGAATAAAGTGTAAGAAGAAATAAAAACCCACCACATCACAATAGTAGAGACAGGGCTGTAAATAATAATCTATTTTCAAAATGTCAATTTTATTCAAATACTTTTGTACTCTGTTAAACTAATATCACAGACCAAAACTTACCAAGAAGCTGAAAGAGAATAGAAAATGGTAACTAATAGGATTCCAAACAATATTTTGAACCTTCAAAACCACTAAAGTAGAATGCTACCTGTAGGCCGGCGCCACGGCTCACTAGGCTAATCCTCCGCCTGTGGCACTGGCACCCTGGGTTCTATCTAGTCCTGGTCGGGGCGCCGGATTCTGTCCCGGTTGCTCCTCTTCCAGTCCAGCTCTCTGCTGTGGCACAGGAGTGCAGTGGAGGATGGCCCAGGTCCTTGGGACATGCAACTGCATGGGAGACCGGGCTCCTGGCTTCAGATCGGTGCAGCGCGCAGCCATAGCGGCCACTTAGGGGGTGAACCAACGGAAAAAGGAAGACCTTTCTGTCTCTCTCTCTCACTGTCTAACTCTGTCAAAAAAAAAAAAAAAAGAATGCTACCAGTAGCCTAGCTTATCATGCATTAATATGAACAAATAAACAGTATTTCATTATAAAATAAGCACCTATATTCTTAAAGAAAACTCAAATCTACAAATTTGTAATGAGAAGTATCTGCAAAAATCCATTATCAGCTTATCAGAAATATCAGTTGTTTCAGAAACTGTCTTATAATAAGTCTTGAAAAGCATATTACTGCCATCATACGCCACTAATGGTGGTTTATAACCAAGGAGGAAAAAATCCTTTAAAAGTCCTCACTGCTACAATTCACAAGCCATTGCTACAATTCACAAATCGTTTGTTAGAGTCTTAACCGCCCTCAGCTTTGCCTTGGGCCATTAACTAACAAACCAATCATTAACTGCTAGTAATGACCATTTTCCCAGGGATTATTGCTTAATTGAACTTTTGTTCAAGACCCATTATTTTTTGAGACGTCAAAACAGCTATACATTACTGCATATTTCTGTGATATAAGCACCTCCCCAAATAAACAATATGAATGTCAGAAAATTAAATCGTTTATTGTACACACTATTTAAAATACATTACATTAATGAACAATTTTGATGTTTCAGAGGAATGTTCTCATTTTTTCATTCTCTTGAGCATATCTATCTTGTAACTTAACTGCAGAATTAATGTGTATTTCTCTTCAGTATTATACTCAATGTCGAGACATTTATATTAGTAAACTCTGTTATATATTCATCTGGGTAAGGCACATTTGATTATTAGCATTCTGCTCCTGAGAAACAAGGCACCATTGCTTGTCTGTTGCCATGGAAATAAATTAGGAAGGATAACCTGCCTACTTATCAATTTTTATTAATGCAATCAGCCTGGCTGCTTAACCCGTAAGTAACAATAGCACATTTAAACTAAGCCAATAAAGCACTGTAACTCTAGGGGTGCCAGTTAAAGTAAATAGAATAGAAAATTGCTGAAATAAAAAGTCTGAGTTATGTGTCACAGTTCTGATGTGCCCCATTAATATTACAGGATAAAGAATGTTGCCATTTGAGAGGGTTTAACGGTGGAAATACTATCAACTAACATTTATTGAGAGGAGAGGCAACTGAGACCAGAGTCAAGAGGGATATAATAAAACACAATTGCCCTCCTGCTGTGTTGATACAGTTTATAAATGTATGTGTTAAAATTGAAGCTAAAGGAATTCCAATCAAATGCTAGCCAAATAAAGGTGAACAGTATAACTCACTTGATTGTAATGATGCAACATGCTGTAGAATGAAGTTCATATTTCCATGATCTAAGAACAAAGCTTACAAAGCCAGTGTTAAGTGCAAGGTTAAAAAGATAATAAATCAGGGTTCGCTGACTTTGATCTTATTCCGATAGGGTCATAGTCAAAGTGGAAGTTCTCTCCTCCCTTCAGAGAAAGGTACCTCCTTCTTTGATGGCCCCGTTCTCTCCACTGGGATCTCACTAACAGAGATCCTTCATTTAGGTCTTCTTCTTTTTTTCTTTTCCATGGTATCTTGGCTTTCCATGCCTACAATACTCTCATGGGCTCTTCAGCCAGATCCAAATGCCTTAAGGGCTGATTCTGAGGCCAGAGTGTTGTTTAGGACATCTGCCATTCTATGAGTCTGCTGTGTATCCCACTTCCCATGCTGGATCTTTCTCTCCCTTTTTGATTCTATCAGTTAGTATTAGCAGACACTTGTCTTGTTTGTGTGATCCCTTTGTTTCTTAGACCTATCCAAGCCATCGAATGACTGTGACCCTATCGGAATAAGATCAAAGTCAGCGAACCCTGAAGGCTTCCATAGCCCTGGCAACTCATGACTAGAGCCTAGGGAGATTACTGACCCCATGAACAGGAGTGTCAAATTGTTAAGTCAGCAACAGGAGTCACTGTGTACTTACATCCCATGTGGGATCTGTCCTTAATGTGTTGTCTAATGTGCCGTGATGCTATAACTAGTACTGAAACAGTATTTTTACACTTTGTGTTTCTGTGTGGGTACAAACTGATGAGATCTTTACTAATTATATACTGAATCGATCTTCTGTATATAAAGATAATTGGAAATAAAAAAAAAACAAAAAACCTGGTGTTAAATTGGAAATGGCATAGAAAATTAATTAATTAATATATATATATATATTATGTAGGATCTCTGCCTTTAATGTGCTGTACACTCTTATTTAGTGCTATAACTAGTACTCCGACAGTATTTTTTTTTTTCACTTTGTGTTGCTATGTGGGGGCAAACTGTTGAAATCGTTACCTAATATATACTGAGCTGATCTTTTGTATATAAAGAGAATTGAAAATGAATCATGATGTGATTGGAAGGGGAGAGGGAGCGGGAAAGGGGAGGGTTGTGGGTGGGAGGGAAGTTTTGGGAGGGGGAAGCCATTGTAACCCATAAGCTGTACTTTGGAAATTTATAGTCGTTAAATAAAAGTTTAATAATAAAAAAGATAATAAATCAGTAAAATGTAATATACTCACTTTTTATGAATCCAAACTCATGCCCATTCATTACAGAAGGTCCAACTGGATAATAATTGGTCTTCTTTTTCTCTCTAACCCTAATTGACTTCATCTACATTGTTTACAAGTTTTTAAGATTCTACAAATGTTATAGCTTTCAAAGAAACAGTCAACAAATATACACTCATTTTTTTTAAATAAGAAAGAAAACCATGAGTATCAGTATCTGCTACATATCTGTGGAGATTAACAACAGATACAAAAATTTAATATTTGTAATATAATGTTTTACCGTATGTGGAAAGCATACGAAAATATGATTTAGCCTTGTATTTTCATTTTCAACTATAGTTATTCAGATATTTTATTCAGAAAATAAACTTTTTTAAAAAAAGATTTATTTTATTTATTTGAAAGACAGAGTTACAGAGAGGTAGAGACAGAGATAGAGGTCTTGCAGCCCCTGGTTCACTTCCCAGATGGCCACAATAGCCGGAGCTACACCAATTTGAAGCCAGGAACCAGGAGCTTCTTCCAGGTCTCCCACATGGGTGCAGGGGCCCAAGGACTTGGGCCATCCTCCACTACTATCCCAGGCCACAGCAGAGAGCTGCATAGGAAGAGGAGCAGCCGGGACCAGAACCATTGCCCATATGGGATGCCAGCACGTCAGGCTAGGGCATCAACCTGCTACGCCACAGCGCCGGCCCCCAAAAAATATAAACTTAATAACTAAATATTATGACTGTCATTGTAGAAATAGATTCATAGTAGAAATCTAAAGCAAGTTATTTCTTTTATATTGTGATCACAAAAAAGGAAAATTATATGTTGCAGTCCAAGTTAATTGAATTATGGCAACTCTTAAAATGATGAAAAAATAAAATGGAAAAAAATCTTATATTTGCACAAGAAAGAAGGAGATAATCAAACACAGGATCATATTTTCTATAGATCTCTATTTGTTCAATGATATCTGTACATAAAGATGGCCACAACATTATTACAACTAAAGGATAATGTGATAGACAGTCTTACCCACCAGGCCTAGGTAAAACCTTAAACAAATATTGTCTCATGTATCACCAAAATGAATCAATGCAATAAAATACATATTTTGTGTCAGTTATGCAGATATGAAATTGAGCCTTAGAAAGGATAAATAACATCCCATAGTGAATGACAAAGACAGAACTAGAAACCCAGTTGGTTTTGGTCTGTAGGATTTTGGAAGATGAAAAGTTTAACTGTCTTTCCAACAAATATGTAATAATACTAGTGGTGTTATTTGTTGAAGAAGCAATTTACACAGAAATATGCCTAAGCAGTAAGTATTGTGAATAGAAAATGATTCATAAACAGATCTTTTTATTGTAAGAAAGAAACAATTAGAGTAAAATGTAGATAAATATTGTTATGTTTTTAAATGCATAAATGAGTCTATCCAAAAAGTTAATATATCGTTTTCCAAAAAGGTTAGTTTGGAGTTGTAGTTCACACACTGTGCATTTGATTTATTCAAAGTGGATAAGTCTATGTTTTCCATCATTGTCACGGACATGTAAAGATCACCACAGTTAGTTATACTTTGATCACCTTAAAAAGAAACCACATATTTTTTAGTTAGCATTGGTATAGTCCACAAACCTAAACAATCACTAATATGAATTTTGTTTCTGTAAGCTGCCTATTTGGACATTGTGTATAAATGGAATCATATATTATGTGCTCTTTTGCTATTGGTTAATTTTCCTTTTTGTAATGTTTTCACGGTTCTGTCACATTATAGCATATCTGATATTCCCCTCCTTATCTGTGTGGGATCTCTTTCAAGATCTCCCATGGGTGACTGAAACCACAGGTAGTACCAAATCCTATGTATATTACGTATTTTTCCTATACTGAAAGTCTATGAGAAGCTTTAATTTATAAATCAGGTACAGAAAAATATTGGCAAACAATCATAAGAATATACTGTAATAAAATTTATGTGAATTTGGTCTCTCGCTCTTTTAAAATATTCTGTTAGCACAGTTTTTGAAATGCAGCACGTTAAACTGACTTTTGGTACACCCTCATCCCACATCAGAGTGCATGGCTGGAGTCCCAGCTACTCTGCTTCTGATCCAGCTTCCTACCGAAGTATGTGAGAAGGCAGAAGATGATGGCTATAGTACCTGGGTTCCTGTCACTCACTTAGAATATCCATATGAAGTTCCTGGCTGCTGAGAATACCTGGACCATCTGCAGGTATAGTGGGCACTTGTGAAGTGAACCAGCAGATGGAAGACCTTTCTTTCCACTTATATCTGTCATTCAATCTTTCACACACATACTTATATACACAGAATTTGTGAAAGTCTCTTTGCATGGTACTCATGTTTCTCTATCTTGTGATAAGATGATACAAAGATGAGATGACATGAGGTGAATGACCTAAACATTGTGATGCAATGCTAAGCTACTACAGAAGAGTTACTTGAACACAAAATCTGGAATAATGAGACAGTCAATTTGATAACCAAGATGGCTACTAAGGAGTTGAAGGGTATACATATGCATATACATCATATACATATACATATACATATACATATACATATACGTAGTAGATATACTATACAATTCACAGCCCAGGCAGGACAGAACGAGATGGTATGTAATTCTTCCTGCTACTTGCAACAACTTTAATATTTAGATTTTATGAATTACTTATTTCTGGAATTTCTCATTTATTATCTTGGGACTGTGGTGGGCTATAGGGAACCAAAACTGTGGAAAGTGAAACTGCAGCTAAGGGGAGACTAATGTATTATTACTCCAGTTCATGGACATGGTATATTTTGTGTATCCCTTCATGAACTGAAGAATAGTTGAGTTGTTCTCATCTTTTGGCTATTAGGGAGAATGCTGCTACAAACATTCAAATAAATTTTTACTTCAAATAATAAATTCAAATATATTTTTACTACTCATATATATATATATATATATATTATAAATGAAAAGAGTGTTATCTTATTGCGGTATCGGTTTGTATTTTCTTGACAAATGATGTTGAGATCTTTTCAAATGTTTATTGCCTGTTGTATGTCTTCTAGGGAAAAAATTTTCATCCTGATTATTGACACATTTGTTATCTGATAATTTGCTAGATGTAAGAGTTCTTAATATAAATGAAATTCACTTATCAGATACATGATTTGCATACATTTTATCCCATTCTGTGGGTTCTCTCCCTCTATTTTTTTACAATTGATAATGTTGTCTGAAGTATGCAAACAATTTTAAACGTTCTTAAATTTCAATGAGGTCCAATTCATCTTATTTTATTGGTTGCTCATGTGTTGGCTTTTTTCACGACTAGGAATCTTGAAAAATTCAAAATCAATGAATATGTATCCCTCTGTTAGATCCTGTGAGTTTTATTGTAGAGCCTTTATATTTAGGCCATAGATCCATGCTGTTAGTCTTGTATACCATATGAAGTAAAGATTTATCTTAATCATTTTGTATATGGCCAAACAGTTTTCTTATAGCTCTTGTTGAAACATTATCATTTTTCTATTGAATGATCTCAGCATTCTCTTAGAAAATCATTTGACCATAGACACATAAATTTATTTCTATACACTCAATTTGGTCCTTAGGTCTATCCTTAGAGCATCACCAACACTGCCTTGCTCACTATTGTTATGGAGTAAATTTTGAAATCAGGAAGTTTGGAAATCATTTTGATGCTATTATGGATGAATTTGTTTTTAATTTGATTTTAAAATTGTTCATGCATAGTGCAATTGAATTTACTGTGTTGATGTTTTGCCTTGTAGCCTTACTGAACTCATCTATTAGTTGTTAGGTTTTCTTAGCAGATTCTCTAGGATTATTTACTAAGAAAATATGCCATCTGTGGACAGAGACAGTTTTACATCTAAACGGAAGCATTTTATAATTGTATAAAAGCAGAATAGATATCCTAATCTTTGTTTTCTGATCTTATGGAGAAAGAACATAACCTTTCAATATTAAGTATCATATCACCTATGGATTTTTTATAGATGTTATTTATCATGATAAGGATGTCTCCTTCAATTCTTAGTTTGCTCTTACATCATGAAAAAGTGTTACAAAGAATAGACATGCAAGGTGTTTAAGATAATTGTGTTATAATTAATGACTTTGAAATTTTCTTTTATTTTTTGATAATTTAAAATCTATTGGGTTTATATCAATTTTCACAATATGCATTCTGTTATAAATTTAGACAATATTTCAGGTATTTATATACATTATTCCATGTCACATGCCTTTTTCTGTCTACCTTTGGAGATAACAGAATATGTCTGTGTCCATATTATATAACTATTATATTGAGCAAACATATTTGATTATGATATAATCATAAAAATAGCTTTCTTTTACTATTGCCTGGAAATCTACTATGTTACTTCTTTTTATTTCAATGAGAAACATCTTGGACATTCCTCCAAATATTTTATAATTATTCTGGGGCAATAAATCCAATAGTTGTATCCATCCTAGAAAAATTCCTATTTGTTAATTAAATTGCCTTTTTCAGATAAGTCTTCTTTTTTTCTCAGTTACAGGCCTTTTTCATACTACAAACATTGATAAGAGGGATGCTATCATTTTATCCTTCTTTGGTTAATCTCATGCTAATGTTAATGCTGCTGCTGCTGCTGTATTTTTTTATTCTCGGTCACCAATTCTCCAATAGGTTGTTCAAAGCACCCTAACATACATTATATAGAAAATTAGAAATTTTATATCAAATGTGCTTTGAATATCAAGAACAACATGTCTCTCAATTTATTTGGATGTCTGGTGGTACACAGAGTAAGAAAGCTGTAAAAAGGTGGGAAAAATCATATGTGTGTGCCATAGTTTTCGTCTACTTGTGACTTGCAGGGGTTTTCATTCAAGTCACCATGACTCTCATCTTGTCTCTGCTTTCTCTGATCACACACACATGAACTTTCCACTCAGCACTTCCCATACTTGGCAAGATGAATACTTACCATCAAAGATAGGTTCAGATATGCTCCACTTGATCCCAAGTCCAAAAACCATCATATAGGTTTATATTTATTACACAGAGTATAAATCGAAGGACCATTAGGCTATTAAGAGCCGAGTGTTTTTTTTTTTTTTAGTGTAATTTCTCTTTGAACAATACTGTATACAGTGAAGAAAAGTGTTACTGCTCAAAAGAATTATGAGAGGTATGTTAGGGCATTTCAGCATAGAAGTCAATATTTAACAATTACATGATGATGGAAATGAAAAGAAAAAGAACTCTTGTGTAAAAATATTGCCCACTCTTTGGATTGAAGTTTGCTGATTCTGTTTAACTTTGATCAAACTTACAGAAAACGTATAATAATCAATGGCTCTTAGAGAATCACATCTTTTGAGATACAATAATGTTGAAACAAGTATATATCTTAATCATTGAGAATCACCATTATTATTTAAAGGGAGTATTGAATGATTTTGATCAAAACTCACGGGCCCCATTCAATTGCATAAGTAATAAGAGAATTGTACTTACAATTCAAGCATCTGGCAGGGTTAGGAAACCTTTGTTCTACCATGGACCATTTGGAATTTATACCATCTTTCACAGATCATACAAAATTATCAATTGAAAAATTAGCCTGTGGTAAGTTTATTAAATTTTGAGTCCCGCCAGCATTTGCTTTGGCAGGGTCAGGCAAAATGACTTCACAGTCCTTGTATGGCCCACAGGCCTGTTGTCCTGCCTCTGCTTGGGCAGTCTCCAGCATCTGTGGACTCAGGAGCCCAACTCCGACTTTGTCACTGCAGGTAGGTGCTCTCCTTTCCTTGCTCTAGTCTTTCTACTGTCTTTGCTCATAAGATGATGGCAATTTGACTATAGCCACAGGAGTTATTTCCATAAGATATATCAATGATCAGAGGAAGCTAAGGTTATGGTTGTCAAGTAGAAACAAGGAAATGATTAAATAACAACAACAAAAAAGAACCTTCCCTTTTTCCTAACATGGCTTTGACCAAATTGGTTTATCTATCTATCCTTTTCTTTCCTGTTAAAATATTTTTTTTTTATTTGAAAGTCAAAGAGATAGAGAAAGTGAGAGCGAGAGAGAGAGGGATGCAGGGAGAGAAAGAAAGTGTGTGTGCGTGAGAGAGATCTTCCATTCACTTGTTCACTCCCCAAATGGCTGCAGAACCAGATCTAGGTCGGGCTGAATCCAGGAGCCTGGAACTCTGTCTGGGTCTTCTACATGGGTGACAAAGACCCAAACACTTGGGCCATCATTTGTTGCTTTCCTTGGTGTGTTAGTGGGAAGTTGGAGGAGAAGCTGAGCAGCTTAAGTCAAACTGGTTCTCTGATATGGGATTCCAGTGTTAAAAGTAGCAGCTTAATCCACTGTACCAGAATGTCAACCCTGCAAATATTTCTAGTCATACAGTAGCAAAAGGAGTATAATCAGTGTGTTTTCTGTATCTTATTGTCTGAAATTACATGAACATTGATGAATCTAATAATATATATGTTGCAATCAAATGTCTTTGATCTTTAAGCTGTAAAATTTCTTGTTTGAGATTGTAACCAATTGATTAAAATATTTTAGAATATATATGTAAATATATAATTATATATCCCTCACTATTGTTTTCCTTTCATTCAGTCATTTTATTTCTATTCTGAGATAAGAAATAAGATAGTTTGTTTTGAAGCTGATGAAGTAATAATAAGTTGTCATTTCCCAAAGTTTTACAATTTTAAATCTGCTGTTATTTTTAATGACATTTCTTAATACAGATATGGCAAATATTCAATAAACCACCATAAACAAGTTGAACATTTACAATCTAACTCATAAAATAATAAAATCCAAAGGAAATTCTGAAATTAACATGTAAATCAGCCACAATTTTGATAGAAATTTAATCTATGAACCATTTAAAAATACCCAAATCATTTAATATAATTTATTTTTCACTATTAAAAATATTTCACCTTCTGGCTTGTGGAGTAATTTATGTCTAAATAAATTGAAAGGATCATACCACAAGTGTAATTGATTGGCTATCTAAATTGCTTCATTTCCCTTAGGATATTTGTGAGCAAGAAAGAAGTTTGCATTAGTACATTCACCCTTGAGCATCTCATATGAATACTTGGTTATCATCATAAAGCTGAATGATTAATAGACATGAGTTTTCCTGTGCTATAGCTATATAAATTAGTAAAAGGAGTGTCTATTATTTTGACAATTTGCTTCTGTTAATTCACAATTCATATGAGCAAACATTTTCACTGTTTACATTCTGCAGCCCATGTCTGCATCCATCTCGTTAAAATCCTTTACAACTATTAATGGAAGAAAATTTAATGCCCCCCACAAAAAATGCTCCAAGAATTAAACTGTGAAACACATTTCAATATTAAGTTAACAAGGAAAGAGCCTGTACACCGTTTTATATTGCCTAGCAGAAATAAATTGTCATAGGTTCATAGGTGTTAAAATAGCCAGAAGATGGTCAGCAGGCTACATCTAAAGCCCAGGTAGTTGAAAATTTGTCTCATGCTTATATCATTTCATACAATCATTTTACCTACCAGTCTATTTCCATACATTTTTAGCTCTCAATTTCTACTGTAACAAAAGCATATTGTAGTAGAGTAGAATACATCTGTTCCACATGTCTCAAGGATCAAAATTAGAATTGCTCCTCTACCAAATAATAGAGATATGTCTATGCTTTTGTAGTCAGATATTTCCTGAATGTTAAACTTACTTTAACTTATAAATACACTAGAGGAAAATGAAAACAGAATTTGAGCAAGTCAATAAGGATTATCTGGAAAGATTTGGAAGTCAGAGATTAAATCAATGTAAAAGTTTGTTGTGGAGGCCAGCATGGGGCATAGTGGGTAAAGCAGCTGCCTAAGACTTGGGCATCCCATAGGCACTGGTTTGTATCTCAGCTACTCCACTTCTGATCCAGCTCCCTGCTATGGCCTGAAAAAACAGGATAGGATGGCCCAAGTGTTTGGGACCCTGCCAGCCATGTGGAAAACCCAGATGAAGCTCATTATTCCTGGCTTCCACCTGGCCCAGCCCTCGCCTCTGTGTGCCATCTGGGAGTGAACCAATGGATAGAAGATCTCTCTGTCTCCCCCTCGTTCTCTGTAACTCTGACTTTCAAGTAAATAAATGAATTAAAAAATTAGTTCAAAGTACTAGACAAGATGGATGGGAAAAAGAATACTGCAGCATTAGGTTAAGTTGTTATATTTGCAAGTTAACAAATGACTGAGATATTCAAATAATACAGTTTTCATTCTGATTATTTTTGACAACTGTGTTTTAAAAAATTGCAGTGAATATTAACCCAGCAAATAGAGAACTATTACTTCTGGGTTGATGCAGGATTAGGGATACTCAATCCTCTAGTAAATATTTTATTTTGCCAACTAATCAACACTATATGTAAAATTTTTGTGTTGTTTAAGATTATTACATATATATTATACATATATATACACATATATACATCCTTGATTCATTACTATTGAACTCAAAGTAAATAGCTCTATAACATGCCAGCGTGAAGCTTGTCTAATACACATTATTTGCTCCATACGACATATTCTTTCTGCCTTCTAGTATTTAGGTACAAAAGATAGCATGTTAGCACTATCCTTGAGGACCATTTAGAAATCACCAATTTAGAGCACTTTTTTTTTAATATGACACTAAATAGATTGCAAAAGGACCCTTGTTTACTGTATGTGAGCTGAAACAAGAAGGGAGAGAATCACCTTGTTTGAGCTCAGGAGGGAATGTGCTTCTTGGGCAGCTGAATGATTTTGTCACCCTGCACTCTGTCTGTCGATGTCCATGAAATTAATTTTGGTTGCAAATAATGTTTACCGAGTAGGTGACCTCATAAACAGAAATCCATGAATAATGAGAATAAACTACTGATAAAAACGAGACAGGAAAATAGTTGTACTTATGAGCCTTGACTTCAAACTAACTTTTTATGCTAAAGATTTACAAGCAAATTATTTATTCTAGAGAAACAATCAGGAAAATAAATCACTTTATAACTGTACTTACATAAACTCAAGTACCCATCATGGATTAGCTTAGTTATTGGAATTTTGAATCCTCACTGCTTCTCAAACTTTAGCATTCATTAGGTTCACCCAGATGACATCTTAGAACACAATCTGCAGTACCCTACTCCAGGTCTGGCATGGGACTGAAAGTTTGTATTTGCCGGCTACTGAAACCGCAGTTTGAGAACCAGTAGATCAGCACAATGTTAATCTACAGGACTTTGGCTGAAAAGGGAAAATATGGGCCTTTTGGTCCTGCTTATCCAACCTCACACCTCTCATGAGATTGTGTGCTCTCATGCCAAATATGGAAAAATTAAATAGAAATAAAGGAAAGGTCTGCCAAGCAAAGATCTATTCTGAGTCTTGGAGCAGAATCTGCCATCCCTAGGTTTTCCCAATACATGAGGTTTGTGTGACTTGGAAGATAGCCCTATTTCACTATACTAGATTCAGGAACACTCCAAACAGGAAATGAAATTGAAAATTGGCTAAATATTAAATGGGACTTCAAGCTGAAGAAAAGCCAAAATTAATATGCAGTACAGACTCAAGTGGTTTTAGTCCCTCTTTTGGACATATTATCATTTCTAATATTTCATATTCTAACACTTAGGATTTCTAAAAATAGTCCTCCTCTTTAGGGGTTTGGAGGGAAGAGAACAGTTCTCAAAATCAGGTACACAAGAGAGTATTTTAAATTTGTCAATAAAATAATTTGATAATATGATTATAAACCCAATAAAAACAATGAGTGTTACTGTAATAATATTTTGCCTTCTGAGGTATGTAACCATCACAACTAGCAAAATATTTTAAAAATAAGCTCTAGGAACATAAAGACAAATTATCTACAGTTTTCTTACAGATGCTTAAAATCTAATGGTTAAAAAGAACTAATTAAAAAATGATCAAAGGATTTGAAAGCATATTTCTCCAAAGGAGATCTACAAATGTCTAATAAGCACATGAAAAGATGTGCAACATATCTGGTCATTGGGGAAATGCAAATCAAAATTGCAATGAGATACCACTTCATACTCATTAGGCTAGCCGGAATCAAACAAAAATAGAAAATGACAAGTGTTGGCAAGGGAGTGAAGGAGTTGGAACTCTTGGGCAGTACAGATTAGAACGTCAAATGATGTAACTGCATAGTAAAATTATTCTATGATTCAACAATTCCACTTCTATATATGTACCTATTAAAACTGAAAGCAGGTTCCCAAAGAGATATTTGTATACCCATGGTCATAGTGGCATTATTCAGAATAGCCAAAAAGTAGAAAAAACTAAAGTGTCCATTGATGGTTCAATGGATAAACAAAATAAGGAAGATAGGTGATGAGTAAACAAAATATGGGATATACATACAACAAATCTTATTTAGTTTTGTAATGGAAGGAGATTCTGACACTGTACATCAGCATCACAAAAAGATCAATACTGCACGATCCCATTTATATGAGGTACAGGCAGTGGTGAAACTGTAGACTCAGAATGTAGAATGATGTTTGGCAAGACCTGGGAAGAAGAAGCTTTGGGGAGTTGTTTTTTGTGTATAGAGTTTTGGATTTAGAAGATGAAGATTTCCGAAGATTAGAACAGTGTTAAAGCTCTTAATGGCAGTGAATAGTGCAGTGCTCAAGAAACAAGAGAAAATCCAAGTGAATTGAAAAGACAAAAGAACCATGAAAAAATTGCAAGGGAATGAAAATGAAATGTCACATTTAAAATGCATGTGCAGCAATCTAATATCATGTTGCAGAATTCTTTTGTTTGGCTTTCGGGAAACTCCATTCTCAGTAATTTGTGAGCACACTCTTCAAAATCTAAACTTGACTGAATTGCAAGATATATTGTACGACGGAATGAGACAAGATTAATTTCTGTTTTGTCATGAATGGTCACTTTTTGTCCTTCTTCATCTTCTTCTCCTTCTTCCTCCTCTTCTTCACTGCTTCCTGCATCTTGGTCTGTGTTTGAGTCACTGTCTCCTTCATCTAGAATTTCCTTCTTAATAGCTCTGTACTTTTCTTCATTCTCCATAAAATTAGGATCCATCTTGAAAACATTAAGAACATCCTCTGGATTATAGTCGTCCTCCAGAGGGAGCATGTGGGTGAACTGGTCATCCTCTTCCACTAAGTCCAGTCCATCTAGTATAACAGGGTGGTCCTTGAACCCATCCTTCCGTACAGAAAACATCACTTCAATCATACACTGAACTCTTTTGTCAATCTCAGACTCATGCAGAATGTTTCGAAGGTGTTCAAATATAGCATTGATTCCTCTTGGTGACACTTGTGTTAACTTGAGGCCACATTCCTTGAGAAAACCAATTGCTACTTCAACACTATCATCTGTTGGTCTTTCAAGCAGCAAAGTAAGCATTCCCAAGCATAAAACTTCATGTGCCACATTTTGGTTAATAAGATGTGCCACAAACTTTGAAGCAGTCAGGCAAAGTTGCTTGTCATTTCTTCGATAGCCTTTTCAGAAATTAAGAATTAACCTCTTGACGATTAATTCTCCAATCTGTGGAAATTTTGAGTTGATAATTGCCACTAATGCTGCATAAACATGGGTGAAGATAGGAGAAGCACTCTGTGCTTGCAAAACAGACCTAGACAGCAGTCCTCTTCCTCTAACTATATTTTCTTGAAGAAGCTCTTGAATAATAATACTTATATTGGAAATGTTGACTTTGTTGATAAGACCATTGATTGACTTCTTTAGGGCCTCCCAGCTCATCCTCTGGTAAGCTAAGCTGTTTTTATCTGTAATCTGCTCCTGCATCATCCTCAGCTTTGCAAGAGGAATATACGCTCCACCAGTGCAAGTGAGGAGAGGATCCAGCTCATCTTTCTTCTTCTTTGTAGCAGGTTCATCTTGAGCAGAGGAACTCTGAGTGACGGAGGGCTCTGGGCTTCTTCTCCCAGGAGCTGGGGATCTCCGGGACCTTTTCCGATCTGTCCGATCTGTGTCTCTTTCTTTGCGTTTTTCTCGCTCCCTGCTTCATGACTCCGTGCTATCATCGTTAAGAACGTCCTCTTCTTGAACGCTCATGGTCTGACCTGTTATAGTCAAAGTAGTCTCTATCCCGGGGGGATCTTTCTTGTTCTGCATATCTGTCTTCTGGAGAGGAGGACCTCTGATATGAATTATAGTTGTCCCTTCTGTCATGACCAGATGAGTATTTTATCTGTGCTACACTACTTTTCATTTTGTAGCCTGCTGGTCCAATAAATCAAAGATTCTTCAAGTCGGTCCAAACAACAAGTGACCAATGGGCTGAATTCCTTGACAGTTTACTTTTTCTATCTGCAAACATCACCTAGAGCTCCACCGCGGCACCATTACACCGGATTGCTGTGCTCAACAAAGAACATATGAGAAATTTTTTGGCTTACTTGCTGGACGATTTTGCATGCTAAAAAAAGAATACATGGAATCCTTTGAAAGTATATTCAAAGAACAGTATGATACCATCCATCGCTTGGAAACAAACAAATTGAGAAATGTTGCTAAGATGTTTGCTCACTTTTTATACACTGATTCACTTCCATGGAGTGTTCTTGAATGTATAAAACTGAGTGAAGAAACCACCACATCATCCAGTAGAATTTTTGTCAAAATAGTTTTCCAAGAACTGTGTGAATACATGGGTCTTCCCAAACTTAATGCAAGATTAAAGGATGAAACCCTACAGCCATTCTTTGAAGGGTTGTTACCCCGAGATAATCCAAGAAACACTCGATTTGCCATCAACTTCTTTACTTCTATAGGTCTCGGAGGTTTAACGGATGAATTGCGTGAGCATCTCAAAAACACACCGAAAGTCATAGTGGCTCAGAAACCAGATGTTGAACCAAATAAGTCCTCCCTGTCGTCTTCGTCATCAGCATCCTCCTCGTCGGAGTCCGACTCCTCTGACTCTGACTCTGACTCTGACTCTGACAGCAGTGATAGCAGTTCAGGGTCCTCCAGTGAGGAGAGCGATTCTTCATCCTCCGGGAGTCACAGCTCGGCCTCAGCTAAAGACATAAGAAAGAAAGGACAAGGGAAGACCAGAAGAAAAGAAGTAAATAAATTGATCAGGAGCCAACATCCAAATGACAGGAAGCAAGAAGAAGGAAGACAAGGACAAAGGCACCAAGAAACAAGGTCTGAGAGAGAAAGAAGATCAGAAAAACACAGAGATCAAAATTCAAGAGATCCAAATTGGAGAGATCCCATAACAAAGTACACATCAGACAGAGGTGTTCCTCCCGAACGAAATAGTTATGGTAGAAATGGGAATGACAGAGACCAAGAAATGCATATGGATTTGGAAAAGAGGCATAGTGATCCCAAAAAGAAGAGAGGAGAGAGGAGAAATTATGTTTCCGAAAGTGAAAAACACAGACACCAAAATAAGGATAGTGAACATTTCAGAAGAAAAGATAGATCAAAGTCAAGGGAAAAGAATAAAAAAACACTCAGTTTCTAGAAGTGATGAAGATAGGTATCAAAATGGTGCTGAAAGACAATGGGAAAAATCTAGCAGATACTCTGAACATTCCAGAGAATCCAGGAAAAATCAGGAACGGCGGAGAGAGAAGTCTCCAACGAAACAAAAATAATTCTACAGAATTATATAAACTGAACATGCCTTATATTCAATTGAAAAGAAGTATTTTTACATTGATTGACAAACTTTATACAGAATTCTTATACAAAGTACTAGTTTGTAAATTTTAAGAATTTTTTTTCATTTCAACATGTTTTATAGTTTATACATCTCAAGGCCTTTTACTTAAAATTATTTGGAGAGAAAACTTTCAACTGAAAGGGGCTGTAAATCTTGCTTCTATTTTGTGAATAAAATGATCCAATGGTAAAAAAAAAATAAAATAAAATGCATGTGCAAAGCATAAAGTTAAACATGGAGTCAGTCAAAAAAGTTGTCAATGATGGAAGACAGAGAAAATAGTCAAATATTAAATAATATTACATTATGTACCATAAGTGTCCTTTGAAATAAAAAATTTGAAAGAGAAGCATTTTCAATCTATTCAGTGGGCAATTATAAATATTATAGATATTTATATATAATATAATATTTATAAATATGATAAATATTCTACTGTGATCTGATGAAAAAGTATGAATTATGCATTTAGGTATTGTGATGGCTCAGTAAATGGTCAGCTTACATAACTATGATGAGAGAGGGTAAAGGGAAATGGTAATAATGTCACCTTTGTGTGGGACTTACTGTGTGTTAGATATAATGGTATGTGCTTTATACATGTTGACAGATTTGATTTTCAGACCAAAACTAATCTTCAAAACAACTGTGTTAGGGCTCTCCAGAGAACTAGAACCTGTAGGAAATATACATCAAGAATAAGATGCATTTCAAGGAATTGAGTCATGTGACTATGGAGACTAGCTACTTCCACAATCATCACTCTGCTACGAGACCCAGAAGAGGTGGTGGTGTTAATTACGGTCTGAAGGCCTGTGGATAAGGAATTCTGATCACATAAGCCCAAGTCAAAATACAGGAGAAGGTCAACATCCTCACTGAGGCAGTCAGGCAGATTTGATAACTCACCCTTCCTCTGCCTTTTTATTCTACCCATCAATGGGTAAACTGATGTCAAATTGTTAAATCAACAACAGGAGTCACTGTGTACTTACATCTCATGTGGGATCTGTCCTTAATGTGTTGTCCAATGTGAAGTAATGCTATAACTAGTACTGAAACAGTATTTTGTGTTTCTGTGTGGGTGCAAACTGATGAAATCTTTACTTAGCATATACTGAATCGATCTTCTGTATATAAAAATAATTGAAAATGAAAAAAAAAACTGGTGTTAAATTGGAAATTGCATAGAAAATTAATCAATTTTAAAAAAATAACATGTAGGATCTCTGTCTTTAATGTGCTGTACACTGTTATTTCATGCTATAACTAGTACTCCAACAGTATTTTTCACTTGGTGCTGCTATGTGAGGGCAAACTGTTGAAATCTTTACCTAATATATACTAAACTGATCTTCTGTATATAAAGAGAATTGAAAATGAGTCTTGATGTGAATGGAAGGGGAGAGAGAGTGGGAAAGGGGAGGGTTGTGGGTGGGAGGGAAGTTATGGGGGGGAAGCCATTGTAATCCATAAGCTGTACTTTGGAAATTTATTTTCATTAAATAAAAGTTAAAAAAAATAAACTGATGTTGTAAAATGGTTCAAAAGTTAATTCTTTCAAGAAAACTCTCACTGAACACTTAGAAACAGTATTTAATCATATATCTGGGAATCTTGTGGACAGCTGACTTGACATATAAAAGGAGTCAGCACAATAATATTGACTGGATTAAGGACATTCAGTGGGGAAAGCTTGAGTTTGCACCTACCTCCATTACGAATCCTCCTGATTAGACACACACAAGAACTACATGCGGGCAAGATGTTTTTTTTGTTTCCCCTATGTTTTTTTCTAATTATTTGATGGCTTCAAATCTTAGGTTTGGATCCTTTATTCATTATGAGTTGATTTTTGTATACAGTGTAATGTAGGCGTCTTATTTCATACATCTGCATTCAAGATCAAATTTGCTCAACATCATTTGTTGAAGAGGCTATCCTTTCTCCAGGAAATTATTGTAGTTTTTCAAAGATTAGTTGGTTATAGTTGCATGAATTAATTTCTGGGGTTTGTAATCTGCTCCATTGCTCCGCTTGTCTATTTTTGTGCCAGTATCAGCTGTTTTGCTCTGCTTTTAGTGCAGTCTCTTCCCTCTGGACAAGAAGTGCTGCTGCTTCTATCTCTTCCAGTTCTAATTCCAGCTGGGCATTTGAAAGGGAAATTTTCTTTAAGGCTTTTGTGATAAATGTTGTCTTTTTGAACTTGGCTTTCTGAATCCACACATGGTTGACTGAGTTTTAGAGACCATTTAGAATGTAAGCTGGATCACTTCGCTGAAAAAAAAAAAAAATTCTGTGAATATCCAGAAGACACTTTAAAATGACAAATTTATCTTTCTGCAATGTCTTTATGCTGTTTCTATAGGCCTTTGTCACCAACTTGTTTGTTGAGTGTGTATCTTGCCACTTTGTCAAACTCTCTTATGAGTTTTAGTAGCTTCTTAGTGGAGTCTATTGACTCTCTTGCATATAGGATGATGTCATCGGCAAACATGATAATTTATCTTCCTCTTAATCATTTGTAGAATAATTCTTATTCTTGCCTAATGTCTATGACTACTTCCAGAACTATATTGAACAGTAATGGTGAGAGTGGGCATCCTTAAGTCGTTCTGGATCTTAGTGGAAATGCTTCTAGTTTTTCTCTTTTCAGTAGGAAGCTGGATGTGGGTTTGTCACATAGGGCCTTAATTATGTCTAGATACATCTCTTGTATAAGGATTTTGGTCATGAAATGATGGTGTATTTTATCAAATGTTTTCTCTGTATCACAATAATCATGTGAGTTTTGTTCTTCAATTTGTTAATGTGATGTATCATATTTATTTGGTTACAGATGGTGAACCATTCCTGTATCCCAGGGATAATTCCTACTTGGTTTAGGCATATGGCCTTTTTAAAAAAATAAATATTTATTTATTTGAAAAGTAGAGTTAAGTGGTATGGGGAAAGAGAGAGAGAGAGAGAAAATAAAATATCTTCCATCTTCTGGTTCATTCCTCAGATGACTGCAATGGCCAAGTCTGAGCCAGGACAAAACCAGGAACCTGGAGCTCCACCTGGGTCTCCAAAGTGGATGTTACGAGCCCAAGCACATGAGCCATGTTCTGCTGCCTTCCCCAGGCCATTAAAAGGGAGTTGGACTGGAAATAGAGCAGCCAGGACACAAGATGCTGCCATACAGGATATTCTGCTATTGTTGGCGTCAGCTTTACACTATATGCCACAATGCCAGTTCCTGGATAAATTTTTGATGTATTATTGGATTTGATAAGTGAGCATTTTGTTGAGGATTGTTGTATCCATATATATTAGGAATATTGGTCTATAATTCTCTTTGTTGTATCTTTTTCTGGTTTTGGAATTAAGGAAATGCTGGACTCTTAGAATGAGTTTGAAAGCATTCCCTCCCTTTCAATTATTTCTAATAGCTTAAGAATAGGCATTAGTTCTTTAAAAGTTTGGTGGAATTGAGCAGTGAAACCATTTGGTCTTGGGCTTCTTTTGATTCTGTTTTTGTATCTGATTCAATCTCCATCTTGGTTATTGGTCAACTTATATTTCTGAAGTCTTCACGCCTCAATTTTAATCAATTGTATGTTTCTGGATGTCTATCTGTGTCGTCTAGATTTTCAAACTTGTTGGCATATAGTCGATTTTAGTGATTCTTGATGATTCTCTGTGCTTTGTGGCATCTGTTGTAACATCTCCTTTTTAATCTGATTCTATTACATTTGGGTCTTCTCCCTTTTTTGTTAGCCATTTGATCAAGTAGTTTCTCAGTTTTGTTTATGTAAGAAAAACAACTTTTCATTCCACTCATTTTATTTAATTTTCAGTTTTTTCTTCTCTAATTTTATTTTCTCTTACTAATTTTGAATTTTTTCCTTGTTTTTCCAGGTCCTTGAGATGGATTGTTAGTACATTTTTTGAAACCTTTTGAATCTCTTAAGTAGGTACTAACTGCTATAAACTTTCCACTTAACACTTGCTGTACCCCATAAGTTTTGATTTGTTGTGCTGTCATATTTATTCATTACTATGAATTTTTTTATTTCTCTATTGTTTTCTTCTATAACACATTTTTAAAATATGTTTAACAAAGCTTACATATTTCTGAATAAGCTTTGTTAAACATATTTTAAACAGTTCATTTAATTCTCATAATCAATTATTTAAAACTTAAAACATTATTACCCTAACATATTCTCCATACATTTTTTATATTTGGCATATTGTTAAAGAATTGGATGGAAATTAATGACAATGAAGTGTGCCTTTCACCAAAGAGACAGGAGTTTCAAAATTTAATTTTACAGATATAAGTTGCCATTGTGCTTTTAATTTCGCTCTACACTAATTTACCTTGGCCCATTCTTTCATTAGTAACATCTTTTTCTAATGTATTGCATGTTTCTTTTAAGGAGTATATTGTTCAACATTAAATTTTAAGCAAATCTACAGGCTTAATTTTAGCTATGGGTGCTATCTAATGCACATTACTATCACGTTGTTAAATTGAAAACCATTTATTCTTGTATAACCTTTTAAGGCATTGTGTTATTTTACTTTTGCTTCTCTTTAGAAACTATTTTTACATGAATATTAATTTTACTTAGAGTTATCTACAAACTTAAGAGTCCGAATAAAAGCCATGTTTATATAATTATTAAAGTTTAAAACATAAGTATAATTGCTTTATTTTTCAGAAAAAGAATTTAGAATAATTTTTATACTATTTCTGAATCTCTTTTTCATTTTTATTAACATATTGAGTATATATCTTAGAATGTTCATATTTTGTTTAGTTTCTATCAAGAAATTAATAAATATTTTCCATTAGGTGTCCATATTATTCTACAAGTATGAAACTGCTGTATCAGAGGCATTAAGAAAGTAAATTTTCACACACACACACACACACTCAACACACAATGTAGTTTAAAGAATTCATGTAGATGCAGGCATTGTGGCATGATAGGTTTAGCTGCTGCTTGAGATTTTTGCATTTTTGGTTGGAGTGTCAGTTCACATGCCACTTCTTATACCGCCAATCCAACTTCTTGTTAATACATCCTGGAAATCAGTAGGTGATAGCTCAACTGCTTTGGACCCTGCCACCCAAGTGAGAGACCCAAATGGAGTTCTGGCCCAGCTCTGACAGTTGTAGTGATTTGAAGAGTGAACCAGTAAGTCAAAGTTTCTCTTTCTCTCTGTCTCTGTTTCTGTCTCTGTCTCTCTTTTTCTCTCCCACTCTATCTCTGATGTAGGTGAAACTAACCATTAAAAAGACAAAAAGTTAATGAAAGGTAGATAAAAGATAAGTTTATTTTGGGACAATTTTAAAAACAATGCATAAATTTTTTATTATACATATTTCTATGAATTCTTTAATGGCCTTTGTTACTTCTAAATTGGGTTCCTGACACTGAGCTTATGATAGTTAAAAAAAAAAAAAACTACAGAAACAGCAATAACTTTATGTCAGATTAAAGGTTAAAAAGAAAATACATAGAAGAGGATAAGACGCTATATATGCTCAGGCTAGGCCAGAGCTAGGAACGCCATCCATCCACATGCCTCACGTGGGTGGCAGAAACCCAATTATGTGAGCAAGCACTACCACCTCCTAGGATATGCACTGGCAAAAAGCTGGAGTCAGCAGTGAGATCCAGGAATCAAACACAGGTATTCTGATGTGAAATACAATGTCTTAACTGATAGGCTGCATGCCTAGTGTAAATAGTAGTTTTTAAAATTTACATATCTCCAACATTTCTTATTGTTTTATTTGTTTGAAAAGTGAAATGACTGAGAAAGACAGAAAGAGACTGAGATCTTCTATCTGCTGCTTCTATCCCCAAATAGCCACAATGGCCAGGGTTGGGGCAGGCCCAAGTCAAGAGCCAGGAGGTCCTTGTGGGTATCCCAAAAGGGTGGCAACAGTCCAAGTACTTGAATCATCTTCTGTTGCTTTCTCAGGGGCATTAGCATGAAAATGGATCAGAAACAGTACAGCTGGGTCTGAAACAAGTGCTCTGACATGCGATGCTGGGATTGCAAGCTGCAGCTTAATCTACTACACCAAAACGCTGGCCCCTATTTAAAACAAAAAATACAGTGGACATCACATTTTATGACCCAGTGTGCCCTTTCTGTTTGAAATTAAAAATTAAATTTGTAAAATTGACTTTAAATTATATGACAGTTGCATGCGTTTTTATAATTTTAAAGAAAATTTGACTACACATATATAATTTTTGTAAATATATGAAAACATTTTATGAAAAGCATATATATCTTTAAGAAACTTATCTGCTTGAAAAATCAATTATATTGAACTTACAATTGTACGTTGTAATATTTAAGGTCATTTACTCTATCACTTTCCTTTTGTTTATTCAAAAACATCAGTAAAACAATTATCTTCTTTTTTACTATTTATTTTTTGCATCTTTCCCACTGTTTTCTCAATCTAAATTTTTCACTCTATCCTCCTGAAAAAACTTCTCTCATTTAACTTCCATGACAACTCATGTCCTTTTTTTCTCCCAGGACTGTGTCTATTTTTAGTGTATTCCAGTATCACTAATTAAATTTCTCCTCTTTTCTGTATATACTCGTTTTCTTGATCTTCTTGGTATCTTTCATATGGAACATGTTCCTAACTTATTTTGCATCTTGGTTTGTGTGTATGTAAATGGGAGTAACTGTACTGACCTTATAGCATTGTAAAGAATGAGGAAAATATTACATAATTAGAAAAATACTTAAAAATAGATACTGGTTCACTTGCCAAGAGTCATAAATATATTTACTCCTATTTTTCATATTGATGTACCAGTCATCCAAGTCCATGGCTTTCAACATTTTTAAATTAATTAACTAATTAATTAATTTCTTTTTTGACAGGCAGAGTGGATAGAGAGATAGAGAGAGAAAGGTCTTCCTTTGCCATTGGTTCACCCTCCAGTGGCCACCACGGCCTGCGCGCTGCGGCCAGTGCACTGCGCTGATCTGATGGCAGGAGCCAGGTGCTTCTCCTGGTCTCCCATGGGGTGCAGGGCCCAAGCACTTGGGCCATCCTCCACTGCACTCCTGGGCCACAGCAGAGAGCTGGCCTGGAAGAGGGGCAACCAGGACAGAATCCGGCGCCCCAACCGGGACTAGAACCCAGGGTGCCAGCACCGCAAGGCGGAGTATTAGCCTAGTGAGCCGCAGCGCTGGCAATTTTTTTACAGATGAACCATTTTTAAATTGGTATACCCCCAACTCTTTTGTATACTGTCAATATCTTATTTTGGGGATCTAAAGAACACCTCAAACATAAAATGTCCCCAACATAAAATATTCCCTGCCAACTGCATTCCTACCTACCTTAGTCTCCCTTATTTAATTGCAACTGGTTGTTGACATTTAAAAAGCTGCACCATTCTTTTTTGTTTTCTTTAAATCCTACAGCCATTCCAATAGTAATTCCAACCAAACTGACCTTCAAACTATGTACAGTAGTGAACCTTCTGTTGAACTAAGCTGCTGCTTAGGACATCCCACCTACATTTCGGAGTGCCTGGTTGGAGTCTAAGCTACTCCAAGCTTCTGATCCACCTCTCTGCTAATGTGGTTGAAAAGCAGTGTATTATATCCCAAGGACTTGAGTTCCTGTCATCCACTTGGGAAATCCTGATGGAGTTCCTGGTCCCTGAATGCTATCTGCCCAACTGTAGCTTTAAAGACATTTAAGGAGTGAGTCAATGATTGACAACAACTTGCTCTGTCTCTCTCTGTCACTCTGCCTTTCAGATAAATAGATAAGTAAATAAATAAATAATTGTGTGTGTCTATTCTGAATCCCAATGTCTCTTACCACTTCTGCACTACATTGGTGTAAAACATCATCATCTATCTTCATCTATCACTTACATTAATCTAATAGCTTCCTATTAGCAGAGAAGAGGAGCTCACATTTTTACATTTCATTCTACTACCCTTTATTGTACTTTGTAAAATTCAAGGAAAAACAGAGAATTTTAAAAAATAAAAAGTCCATTACCCTACACAGTTTAAGAAGCACTGATATCAAATACATTTTAAAAAGAGATCATTCAAATGGAACAAGTAAGTAAGGAAGAGAACAAGGAATATCAGGGTCAAAAAGAAGTCAGTGCAATCATAGAAAATTTTTCCTTTATTTTTTATTTTAAAAATTTTATGTTTGTTACTTTTAGCTTCAAAAATGAAAAATTTTAACATTTTGTCAGATTCACTTCATACATGGACATTATACACATATTTTTTCTTGAAGAGAGATATTAACATCAGTGGTCACAATGTGGGAAGAAGAGATGTTGTCATTCATGTGGTATGACTCAGTGAGGCAGTGTTTATAGCTGCACACCACTTATGACATCCAGACAGTTTTTTACTCTATATTAATTCCTACAAATAAGAGAAAACATGTGATGTTTATCTTTCTGGGTCTGGTTTATTTCAATTAGCATAATGATAGCAGCACAATTCGCAATAGCAGAAATATGGCATCAATCTAGATGTCCATTAACTTAGATTTGATAAAGCAAATATGGTATAGATACATAATGTAATATTAGTAAACATAAAAAGGAATGGAATCATGATGTTTGAAAATACTGGATGGGACTGTGAAGATTATCATGGTAATTCAAAAAAATTTAAATATAAAATACTGAAAATGCGAGTGTAATAAATACCCAAAAAACTTCAACCTTACTTTTAATTGTTGAGACTACTTTATTGTGTTAAATTTCTCTATGAATAAACATAGTCTTCATTTTCCTGTAAATATAAAAAAAGTTGCATATTTCATGACTTAGTATACATCTCTGAAAAATGAAAATAAACGTTTTCAAAGTTGCAATGCTAGTATCACACCAAAGAAAATTGTGAATAATCCCATATCCTAACCACTTCAAAGTTTAATAGTAAGGAAGAAAGTGATATGTTATTTTTGAAATGTTGTATAAGAAGCAGCATCAATTTGAAGACAAGCAGTATGGAATTCCATTTCAAAATTCCTTACTTATTTCAACATTTGTGAGATAAGATAACCTTAAATGTATTCAATTCCAGTGATCCATCATTACAAAGAAGTTTTCAAATGTTTACTAGCTATTAAATTCTTTGGTTGTATCCCTATTGTTTTGTTTATTTTTTTGAAAGATTTAGTTATTTATTTGAAAGGCAGGGTTACAGAGACGCAGAGATAGAGAGAGAGGGGGGTCTTTCTTTTGCTAGTTTACTCCCCAAATGGTCACAATGGCCAGAGCTGCGCTGATCTGAAGCCAGGACCCAGGAGCTTCTTCCAGGGCTCCCACGAGGGTACAGGGGCCCAAGGACTTGGACCATCTTTTAATACTTTCCTAGGCCATGGCAGAGAGCTGGATGGAAAGTGGAGCAGCTGGATTTTGAACCAGCGCCCACATGGGTTGCCAGCACTGCAGACATCGGCTTTACCCAATATGCCACAGCACCTCCACCTCCTATTATTTTAAATACTATCCATTAGTCTATCCAAGGCATTTTCTCCATACTTTTCCACCAAGAAAGTAAAGTAATTATCCAGTTTGTCCATGAAAACCTCAACAAAAGTGAGAAGTCGTGTCAGATTATGCAGGTGTTTTCATACTAAAGAACAACTACTCTTCCAAAAGTTCTTAAACCATTCCATCAATCCCATCTTAGTATGATTGGAAATATAGCATATGAAGTTCAATAATCAATAATTTATCATATTTCAGAATAACTAGTCATCCCTTTGATTTGATACAGTGTTTATTAAAAATGTGTAAATCTTTCCCATAAAATCAATTTTACTGAAGAGTTCATATTACTCTGAAATATTTTACTGAAAATGATATATTTTAAGAGAAATCAATTACTGTGCACATAGTGAGTTTCTGTAAGATGAAAAATAAACAGAGTATGTGAAGCATTTTGTCAGTACATATATATTTACAGATATTCTCTTTTCTCAACTACAAAGAGAATTGAGAAGAAATGCACACTAAATGAAGTAAATATATATTTTCCTAAGTAAGCTAGGGGCAATAAAAAGAAATGCCTTTATATAATAGAGAATTTCATATTTATTTAGATGAATTATGTTTCAAAATATTCTTACAACTGTTCAAGAAACTTGTTTACTAATTTGGCAGCTCATATATATTTTACAAGAGAATAGAGTCCTAATGTTTTTAGATTGTTTATATTTAGAATTTCTCAGCATTTTCCAGTGCTATTTGCAGGAGGAACTCTTAATTCTAAGGATTGTTGGCAGAACTGACTCGAGTACGTCGGCTCATGCACAATATGTTGTTCCTTCTTTGGAACTGCACATATTGTTTTTCTTCCTCTTGTGGATGTTTATTTGAAGGATGAATAGGTCACTCTTAGCAGGAGAGCTCATCATGTGATTGCCAGATACCGAAAACAGATGAGTCAGTTCCACACAGACTACAAATTATGCATGCTGGATAAATCTATATTCATATTTGCATTTGACCTAAGCTTCAACTTTAAAAATAGATTTAACAGAAATTATACAGAAATTCAAAATTTGTTTTGCTAGCAAGCAAACAAGTTATGCAATGCAATTTAAAAAAAAAAAGAATGCTCCCTCTGCTAGAAAGAGATCACATTAGCAGTGAAATACTATATGTCAGTCTGAGCTTAAGCCCAAATTCAAGAACATATTGTACACAAAACTTCTGAAATCTATTTATCTGCTGTGTGATTGATAGCTATTGCTGCAGCTTGGAGACCTTAGGGCGGTACTGATTCCCCATCGTTCGTCATTATAAGATATTCTTGTAATGGAAAATTGTGTTCTTTTCACAGTGGAAAATAAGCCCAGGTGGCTGGGTGCTAGTTAGAATATGAGAACACAGGCTGAGTAGCCAAGGAGCTGGTTTCAAATCCTAGATCACTGTGTTAGTTGATTGCATGTTTAAATTATTACTACCGTGGTATAATCATCTATAAACATGGCTAATAATGACACCTGTTACATAGGGAAAGGCTTAGGTGTGGCATACGTGACATAATGTTTAGGGGACTTAATGCACAGTTGTTAAATACTCACTTGAAATATATTTCCTGTGTTTTCTTTTAAATCATTTTTTGGATGTAACATTGCACAATAAGACTTGCAGTGCACACAGACCATGATTTCCGTAAAATTGTATTATGTATTCCAAGATCTCAGAAACATTTGTTCTGCCTCATTTTCCAGTATATACAAATTTGGAAAATAAGCTTCCTTTTAACAAAGAGCTGAAACTAATACCCTAAAAAGAAATTTGCAGAGACCATGGATAAAATGCTAAATACTATTTACATCTATATTTCATTGTTCTTTTAAGATAAATAGAAGTTGTGAGAGTAGAGGCTGAAAATGTCTCAATTTAGAATTGCATTTTTGTTTTAATTGGTATCCTTAATCATTTCCTTTTGAAATCTAGATTTTATAGACAAGCTGAACTTTGGAAAGAACAACAGAAGATCTATGGAAGCATAATCAAGTTTTGGAACATTATAAATCTGTTTTTCATCAATTGATAATATTAACAACCAATATTTGGAAGATTTTACATATTTAACCTTTGCAGAAATCCTAATTAGGTGTTGTTATTCTAATTTTCACAAGTGAAAAGGTTGATTCCCAATTGTTTAAGGATGTATTCAGTTTTTCACAGGTGGTAGGTGAAAGAGTCCTAATTAGAACTCAGACATGATCAATTTATTGGTTCCTGATAGCAAAATATAGTTTTAATCAAAATGGAAATCTGACATTTCTTTGTTGTGCACCATAGGCACATCTGGGAAGACACTGAGGCTGTTTATTCATTCCATCTTTTCTACAAAGCTAATAATAACCAGAAAAGCCACTCATGTGTGTCTATTCCAGCAAAGACGTTAAGCTTAACATAAGCATTAGATATTATCTCCTGAATAGTGCTTCTGAGTTGTGAAGGCCGATGTCCCTGAGGAGGTAGCTTTATGATGTCAGTTGTCAAAAAGGATGCATGCCTTAGAGGTAAAAACAGAATCTCTATCTAAGAAGATAAACCACCCAAGAACGTTTTGTTCCTAAGACTGGACATTGATTATGGTAGTTACGCATGGAGGGACCTTGTAGGGATTATTAATCTGTTCTAAAATAAAACAAATATCATTATTCAGATAATCTTGTTAGACATTTATTTCTGTTATCTGTATTTTCATTGAAATACTACAGAGAGATTTCAGTTGCACTTTTTTTTTTAAAAAAAGGTTATTATTATTTAATGCTATTTCACAAATGTATAAACTACCAAAAGTTGAAAATAAGAAGTTGACTTTCTAATTAAATTACCCCCTACTAATCAAGTGTACCCAAAGGGACTGAGAATAAAATAATCAGTACCTGTAAAATATCCTTTTGGCTTATAAAAGAAAACACTAAAAATGATTATGAAAACTACTATTTCAGCCATTCCACTGACATAGTTGCCCCTTAACTGGAATTCTGGATTTATTCCTTAAGTGTGTATATTTTTACCTTCCTATACAGACTTATCTTCTTCACAACGTATAATACTCTATATCTAGATTGTATAATAGTTTTATGTATTAAGTGTATTTAAATTGATGTTTTTATGAAATTAATTAGTGATTTAAATCTGAAAGGCAAAGGGGATTAGAGGGAGCCCCACAGATAGATAGAAAGTTTAACTTTACCAGTTTACTCCCTAAATACCTGCAGCAACCAGGGTTGAGTCAGCCCGAAACAGTACTTGAGCCGTCATCTAACAGTGCTTGAGCCATCGTCTGCAGCCTTGCCTTGCAGGATGTGCATTAGCAGAGAGCTGAAAGTGAGAGAAGAGCTGGGACTCACACCCTGGCATGAATACCCAGTGCTGTCTCACCACTGCAAAAAGCACCTGTCCCAGATGGCGTACATTTAAACATCAGACAAAGGTTACACATGTTGTAATCAACTTTATTTAATTTTTAAAATTTATTTTGATAGTTTAATGAATTTTTACTTTACTTGAAAAGCAGAGAGATAGAGAAACAGAGAGAATGTGAGAGAGATTGATCCTCCACCCAGTGATTCACATTCCAAATGCCTTTAATAGCCAGAGTTGGGTCAGGCTGAAACCAGGAGCCCAGACTCAATCTACATCTCCCATATAAATGACAGATATCCTGTATTAACCTTCACCTTCTGCTTTCTCAGATACATGTATACAAGAAGCTGGATCAGAACCAGAGCCAGAGTTCTTACCAGGAATCCAACATGGGATGCAGGTACCACTTGTGACATCTTAAGCTCCGAGCTTACATTTTTGAGATTTATCCATGTTGATATATGTCACTGGTTAATTCATAAGTCTCATACTACTTTTTTTTTTTGCTTATAAAATACATTTCTTCTTTAGTGTGAATTTATATTTTTTCCAATTTCTTGCTACAATATAGTGTGCTTTGAATAGTACGTACATCTCAAAATGCATGAGATCTAGAGTCTATATGATTAACATGGCGAGACATTAGCATCATTAAACATATTAGCTATTTCCCAATTTGTTCTGTCCACATGACTGTATCAATTGATATTTCAATTGTTTGACAGAGAATTTTCTATAAAATGAGACATTATTTATTCCCTGAGTAAGACTAGTATCTGTTAACTATATTTTGGAGCTTTCTATTCATTACAGGAATTCTAATTTATATTTTATTGTGTATCCATGTTTTAATTTTGTGAATTGTCTCAATATTATTTGTTTTTCTTGTCATTTATAGTCTGGGCAGTTTTTGAATTTTTTAAAGCATTGATGAAATTATTTACACTAATCTTTTAAAAACTACATATATTTAAAATACTCTATTTTATCCTGTAACTATTTTATTAATTTTTCACATATTTTTATTTTAATGTAGTCAAGCAGATTTATTTTATTTTCCAAAATATCTTTCTCATGAGAGGCTTTATCATACTGTGTTCTATAAGAAAAAAAAATTTTTTTGACAGGCAGAGTGGATAGTGAGAGACAGAGAGAAAGGTCTTCCTTTTTGCTGTTGGTTCACCTTCCAATGGCCACAGCAGCTGGCGCATCATGGTGATCTGAAGCCAGGAGCCAGGTGCTTCTCCCGGTCTCCCATGCGGGTGCAGGGCCCACGGACTTGGGTCCATCCTCCACTGCCTTCCCGGGCCATAGCAGAGAGCTGGCCTGGAAGAGGGGCAACCGGGATAGAATCCGGCGCCCCAACCGGGACTAGAACCTGGTGTGCTGGTGCCGCAAGGCGGAGGATTAGCCTGTTAAGCCATGGCGCTGGCCTCATACTGTGTTCTATAAATCAAGGTTTTGATTTTTAGTTTTTTTATATAGAACCAATTTTTGAAGAATTTTAATTGAATCTTTCATTTCCTCACTTTTTTTAATGTCAAGTTTCATATTTGATATGTCTGTTTTTTAGGGTCTGTTTCCACTAACTTTTGTATCTGTCTCTGAGACAACTATACAATGTTCTGATTATGTAAGTTTATACAACATTTATATATGAAAAGTAAATAGCTTGTGCATTCCTATTCTTTAAAATATTATTTTCAAAATTTATAAGCTTCAATATAACTTTAGAGTTAATTGATAAATTGACTTAAGATCAATTAAAAAAGGTATCAGGTTTAATTTGTTTTTCTCTTATCCATGAACATTGTATTCCTTAATTTTCTTTCAATCTCTTCAAAAATATTTAATAAAAGTTACTGAATTTTCACAAAGTGTCTCATATATTTTATATATTCCATTTTGAATACCATGTACATATTGTTTTTATTATTTGTGTTAATGTATTATGTTTTTGCTAAGTTATAGAATAGCATTGAGATTCATATATTCATCTTATACACCAATGTTGCTAACTTTCCTATTTTAATAAATTTTCTGTATATGGACTTTATATAGCCATAAGATAAATATATGTCATGTGAAATAAATATATATGGTTTGGCCATGTTTGCCCCTACCCCTGACAATTATTTTATGATTTGACCAGCAACTCTAGTAAAATGTTGAATAGGTAAAAAGAAAGTGTATATCCTCGACTGTCTTACTTTTTAAGGAAATACTTTCACTACTTCAACTTTATTAACATGTTCAATGCATGATATATTTTGACATACTGACCAAAATAAGAAATTTCTCATCTATGCTTAACTTGATAAAATTTTTGTTTTTAACTGTAAATTATGTTTGATTTTCATTGTATAATTTTTGTAATTCTGTTAAGAAACTATGTGTGATTTCTCCCCTAATGTTTCAATGCATAAACTCATCAGCACATAGTTGTAGAAATCTTTGATTTACATTTAGGTTGTTTTTTTTTTTTTTTTTTTTTTTTTGACAGGCAGAGTGGACAGTGAGAGAGTTAGAGACAGAGAGAAAGGTCTTCCTTTGCCATTGGTTCACCCTCCAGTGGCCGCTGTGGCCGGCGCGCTGCGGCCGGTGCACCGCACTGATCTGAAGGCAGGAGCCAGGTGCTTCTCCTGATCTCCCATGCGGGTGCAGGGCCCAAGCACTTTTGGCATCCTCCACTCCACTCCCTGGCCACAGCAGAGAGCTGGCCTGGGAGAGGGGCAACCAGGACAGAATCCGGAGCCCCGACCTGGACTAGAACCGGGGTGCTGGTGCCGCAAGGCAGAGGATTAGCCCATTGAGCCACGGCGCCGGCCCTACATTTACTTTTATTTTGATACATTTGGTTTACATATATTTTGTTTAAAATATTTACATTATATCCTATGTTAAGCCTATATATTTCATTTATTTTCTTCCCTGCTTGGAAAGTATTTTACGATTTTTACCTATGTGTTCTTAGTGTTTTTGAATAAAGAACATGCGGATACATTTTAATACTCCATATGAAACTTTTTCTTTAACTGGTGAATTAATGTTTTATATGATTGACATATTTGAATTTATTAACATCTTGTTTTGCACTTGCTATTTTCTCTGCTTTCCCCTACACTTTCCCATACCTCACTCTATTTATTTACCTATTTATTTATGTATGATTTACTTATCTATTTGAACAGTAGAGTTATGGAGTGGGGGGCGGGCAGAGAGAGGGACAGAAATATCTTTCATCTGGCGGTTCAATTTCCCAAACAGCTCCCACTGATATGACTGAGTCAAAATAAAGGCATGAGCCAGGAGCTTCTTCTAGGTCTCCCAAATGGGTGCGAGGGTCCAAGAAACTGTGCCATCTTCTGCTGCTTTCCCAGGTGCATCAGCAGGAAGTGGATCAGAGGTGGAGCAGCCAAGGCTCGACCAGCAGAAGGTGGTTTAATTTGTTGCACCACAGTTCTGGCTCCCAACTTACCTCAACAAATCCCTCTTGGATTGAGCACTCCTGTCTTTCTGGTGTTTGGAATATCATACAGCATATTTCAATTCTTTCAGTAACGAACACCAAATCTTGTAATGTTGGTATAATATTACTAAAATTTGCAGTTAATATATTTCTGTTTCTTATCTTTTGAATAATACTGGCCTTTTAGAAGAACAAGCATTATGGCGCAGTGGCTGCCCTTGGGATGCCCACATTCCACATTGACGTGCCTGACTGAGTCCCAGCTACTCTGCTTCTGGTTCACCTTTCTGCTAGTGTGTCTAGGAACAGACAGTGAAGCAAGTACCTAGTTTCTGCATCCCTGTGTACATATGACAGGGGGTGGGAGGGGTGTCGATGCAGTTCTTGTTCCTAGATGCAGCCTGGCCAGCCCAGGTTGTTGTGGCCAGCTGGGGAGTGAACCAATGTATGGAAGACATATCTCTGTCTCCCTCTCTTTCTCTGTCAGTCTCTCTCTTAAATAAATAAATAAACTTTCAAAGAAATCTATTAGAAATCTTTAACTTCAATTTCCTCTTAGGTGCCCTTTTTATTGTAATATAAACTTTTAATCCTATCTTATTTTTACCTACAAAATGGCTAATTTTGTACTTAAACTCTGTTTAGCTTTGCCCAGATGTTTACTCTATTTTGTTTGTTTAGTTACAGATCTTGTTACATCTTAATTCTTTCTTCCTTCTGGATTTAATTTCTTCCACCCAAAGTACATTCTTTGGAAGTTCCTACACAAGGATCTTATAGTAATAAATCTGTTTTTGTTTGCTTGACCTGAAAATGTCTGTGTTTTGTCTACATTGTTTAACTGATTCATACATAATTACAAAATCTCTGTTGCCAGACATATCTGTGTCATCACTTTCTTTTTTCAAAGAATATTTATGTATTATTTATATGTAAGACAAAGTTACAGAGAGGCAGAGGCAAAGAGAAAGAGAGAGAAGTCTTACATCTGCTGGTTCACTCTTCAAATGGCCGTATTGGCCTGAACTGGGCCTATCCAAAGCCAGGACCTGGGGCTTCTTCTGGGGCTCCCTCCGGGGCCTGCAGGTGCAGGAGCCCAAGGACTGATTTCAAAAATTTATTTCTAGTGTTGAAATTCCTAGCAACAAAGCAGATTTACACGAGAAATTGCTGCCTTTACCAAGCTCTTAACAGCATGTTATCAGACCATAGCTGAAAACTCTATTTTGTCTTAATTTGGCAATTTTTTTAACCATTGAATTAAGGGAATTTGAGTTGCAAATAGTTATTTTACATAGATGACTCAGTAAAGCTTCCCAGCTTGTCTGTTTGGTCTCTTTCTATGGACCTATTGATACTCGTTTTTTTTTTCAATATCCAAGATTTGCAGAAATATTCACAAATTGCATATTTTATTGTTTGGTCTCTTCATTTTTGACTTCTACAGATTTCCTTGTGCCTTTCAAAGGTTACTTGTTGTACTTCAGCCATTATTTCTTGGTGTTTTTTATTGAGATATTTTTCAGAGTATGTATTTTTGTATATTGAAGTCTCTGTGTCTAAATTTAAGGTAGCTTGCAAGTGTCTAGCTTATCTCATCAGGTAATGAAATTAGTTTTGTATAATGACTTTCATAATGCTTTTCTTTCTTGCTTTAACATTGTCACCAAACATAACCTCAAAAAGGAATCTGTATAGGGACTCTGATAAAACATTCAGAGGAAGAAAAATGTTAAGAGTTGCTTACACAGAAAACATACTGTGAGTACTTAGTGTATGTGTCACCTACACAATGGGACTTATTAAGTACTACTTAATAACTGTAGACTAAACCAATTTGTCACTCAGTCAATTAATTCAAATTTCATACTGCAAGAAATGGATTTATGCTAAGATTTATGTGACCAGAGAACTATCACAAGGGACCTGAACCTAAGTCCTTAAATATGTATTCTGATTGCTTCAGTTTGCTGTAAGATTTCAAAATCTCTTGAATTATTTGAGCTCTAAATAATATATTGATTTTTCAAAAATGAAAAAGTTTATAATATAATGTTAAAAATAATTAGAATTTAAAATATGCTGTTTTCCACTTTTTCCATACTTAATGGATTACCATACCTAATTATTATAATCATGTTAGGACATGGAAGCTTTTGAAAGAAAACCACAGCACTCTAAACCATTATTTTGTCACTTTCATATCTCATTGTACAGAGAATAAATCATTATAAAGAATAAACATTGCATAAAGAATAAAGACATTAATGTTAGCAGGTCTGGGATGGGAATTTGACCTAGAAATTATGAAAACGATTAGGATTGCCATATTGGAGCACAATTCCAGCTTCCTGCCAATGCATACCCTAGGAAGCAGATAATGACTCAAATACGTGGTTGTTTGGCCACCCATGTGGGAAATGTAGATTGAGTTTCTGGTTTGGCTCCCAAATTTTGCCTGATCATGTCTCAGCTGTTGCAGGCATTTGAGGATTGCACCAGTGGATGGTAGCACTCTCTTTCTCTCTCCTGGTCTCTATCTCTCTGTATTGCTGTTTCTTAAGTAAATAAAATAAAATGAATTCAGAAGGTCTTAATCATAAGTTATAAGGCTAGGCAAAACACTAGGATGATGAGTATTTTGAAAAATATATTGAGGTTTAAAATGTGGCAAAATTATTTTCTGCAAAGAGATTCCTATACATATAACCACAATTCCAGAATTTTGCAACCATGATGATGTTTTTATATATTTTTATGGCATACAATGATATGCATCATATTGGTATGGATATAAATTCTGGACTAGTGATAAAAGCTTTGAGTTTCTACAAATTCTTCCACAAAATACTAAGATGGTTATGCTAATAAAATCAAATTTTTAATATACAATAATACTAGCAAAACTAGTACTAAAGTTCCAAAGGATGAAAGAAACCATCAATATCACCAACACCTTTGTAGTAACAGCTTCTCTTCAGCAAAGACTGTAAAGAATGTGTAGGGGGTCCTAGTACCTTGAGAATCATAAAGCCATAAATCACTCAAAAACATTAACTAGATTATTTATTGAGCCAACCTTAGAATAAATTGAAATGGAAATTTATAGATTTGCATCTCAGTTGAGTGCAAAAAACAAACAAACAAGCAAACAAAAATGATGTTGCTGAGATGTCTGGGCTCTGGGAACTAACATTAATCAGACGAAAAACCCTTCCGAGCTTAGGCTTATACCAGGACCAGTCTCAGGGTAGAAACTACATTGATGAGAATGGAAACAATACAAATGTCCACCAACAGGCTTTGGTTAAATGAAGTATAAACCACTCAAATAGCAGAGAATTACACAGCTGTCACACCGAAAAAGCAGTGTTATATAGGCTGCTATCAAATCATCAGGATACAAAAATACATGAACAAGCAACACACAAAATATATATAGTTTAGTAATATTTATTTAAGGTAGTGGTGGGTGGTTACCAATATAGTTGTATTTTCTTATTTTTAAATAAATGAAAGTCTAAATCTTAAAATTAATAATATTGTTAATTACATGGAGGAGAGCCATTATGAGGTGAAAGAGTCAGGGAAAATAGCTAGCCTCTTTGAGCTGATCTTATTTTTGGATTTAATACTAATACTATGTAAAACTTTTCATAAGTACAAAGCAAATTTAAATAAACATACAAGACATAACTGTATATACTTAAATTTTCAATGAGTTTATGGTTTAAATATACAGAAATATTTCAAGTGACTTAAAACACAATAAATTGACTATGAAATCTACTAAGGCTATATAGATTACGAACAAAAGAGAATTGCAAAGAAAATCAGCACTATATTCAATAAGTGTATATTTTGTAACAATTTTGGCATAATCAGGAAGTTTTTCATGAATACAACAAGCAATTATTTATGTAAAGTCATTAAGGACTTAGATTCTTAACCAAGAAAAAGTGAAATAAATATAAAATAAAGTAGGATAACTGCTAAAATATTACCTTTGAATGATAAACATGTGAATTTTTTATGTAATTTCTCTAAAATAATTTTTTTCTAACCAATCATAGAAAAGGCCAAGAAACAGGGAACCAATCAGCACCCATCAAGAACACAGAACAAATAGTATGTCTCAGTTACCAAAGAAACACTTGGAGATGGGGTTAATTCTAGTTCTGGGTCAGAAACGAGGAAGTATAGGTTAAACGCTCAGTCATACAATAAAATAAGGAGCCACTGAAAACCAATCCAGTATTTTCTTAGATTCAGTCAACCCAAAGAAGCTTGCACTGATAAATTACAAGACAGTCAGAACATGAACTAATAAAAAATTCTAACCGTAATTGGTGCAAGGCGCATTCATATTTCACAATTTACAAATTTAAAAATGTTGCTACAGAAGAAAAACAAAACTCAAAATTTATTTAAACAGGTTGTCCCCAACCAAATGATTCTATTTTCACGGTTTTTTGTTTGTTTGTTTGTTTGTTTGTTTTTTACTTTGTAATGATTTAAAGTGATACATATTCAGGGGAATTCTAATATTGAATTTAAATCTTTTTTCAAACTAGTGATTCACAGTAGGATCCTTTCTCAGGATGGTGGCAGCAAGGTACAGCTTACAATCAGTTACGTGATTATGATGAAAAGCAACCAATACTCCACAGTGAACTCTGTTCTAAGCTAGGGTACTCAGTTGGTTAAGCAAATTAAATGCATTTTATTTGGAGATATTTTCAATTTAAATGCAACCCATTTATATATAAAGAAACTTTTTTATTTATTTATTTATTTATTTTTTGACAGGCAGAGTGGACAGTGAGAGAGAGACAGAGAGAAAGGTCTTCCTTTTGCCGTTGGTTCACCCTCCAATGGCCGCCGCGGCCAGCGCGCTGCGGCCAGCGCACCGCGCTGATCCGATGGCAGAAGCCAGGTGCTTAACCTGGTCTCCCATGGGGTGCAGGGCCCAAGCACTTGGGCATTACCAAAGGTTGACAAAGGGAGAATATCAAGCATATCTCCCCCCTCTCCATATGCACAGTACCTCAGGGTAACCAAATAGATTAGGAGGGAAATGTCTCTCTGTAGAAGAAATTCAACTAATTAAAGAAAAAAATGATAGACCTCAAATGTCACCATTTTTCAAATAGCTACAAAAAATGAGTCTTGGAAAGTTTCCTAATGACCAGAATAACCCCCCCCCCCAAAAAAAAAATAAAAACTGACCAAATATTACGCGGTTCTTGATGGAAACTACACACCATCAAGTATAAGGAACCTTTTCAAAAACTGTACCCTGAATCAAATCAAACCCCTTGATTTATCTGCCAGTGCTCAAGACATATATAGACAAAGAAGCATATTTCTTGGCTTTCAAATTTGTTGACCTTCAAATGCCAGAAGGAGACTAACAGCAAGAAATTACAAATCCATTACAGAACCTATGGTACTTTCCTCAAAACAGTAACCCAAAAAAATGAAAAGGAGGAGAATTTACAGACTAAATTGAAAACCATATTCACAAAATTCAATATTTGGTTCTTAAAATAAACAGCACTTTGAAAAGAAATAATCAAGAAAATTTGAGTATTACTTATCTAATGATTTTAAGTTTGGGATTATTGTTGGGTTTGATTGAATGACAGATTGATCATTGATATTTGATTTAGTGTAACATACTTTACAAAACTTATTGGAATGTTCATGAATTCCATGAAATTACATTTGATATTTTCTTCAAAATAGTAAAGGCATTGGTAAAATTAAATACAAGGATAGATATATGAAACAGCACGATGATGATTATTATATCTGAGAAATTTCTTCAGACGATTCACTTAACCACTGTGCTTTCTTTGTACATGCTTGAAATTCTCTACTCCAAAGAATAGTTAATCTGACCTTAGGCACCCTTATATTATCTTATTTACCTCAGCTTTCTGAGATACCTCCACACTGCCTTCTACATTTGCTATATTATTTTATTTTCCCAACAATAGATTAGGGTACCTCTTTCCTCACAACTTCACCAGTATTTATTGTTTGTTAATTTCTGCATAAAAACCATTCTAACTGTAGTGAAGTGAAACCTCACTGTGGTTTTGATTTGCATTTTCCTGGTGCCTAGAGATCCTGAATATTTTTTTTTCTATGTCTTTTATCCATTTATATTTCCCCTTTTGAAAATTGCCTTTTCGAGTCCTTTACTAATTTCTTAATTGGGCTGTTGGTTCTTGTTGAGTTTTTTTGAGCTCTGTATTTAGTCTGGGTATTAAATCTTTATCAGTTACCTAGTTTGTAAATATTTTTTGTCATTCTGTCAGTTGCCCCTACATTTTGTTGTGTGTTTCCTTTGCAGTGCTCAAGCTTCTCAGCTTGATTTATTCCCATCCATCTATCCCTTTGATTACCTGTGTTTCTGGGGTCTTTTCCAAAAAATCTTTGCCTATGCAAGCTCTTTCACAGTTTACTTACTGTTCTCCTCAGGTAATTTGATGGAATCAGGTCATAGATTCATAGCCTTTATGCATTTTGAGTTGACTTTTTATAAGGTGTATGTAGGGTTCTTATTTCATATTTCTGCACAAGGAGATGTAATATTCCAAACACCATTTGTTGAAGAGAAGGTTCTTTTTCCAGGGATTGATTTTAGCTCCTTTGTCAGAGAAGTTGGTTGTAGATGTATGGATTGATTTCTGGATTTTCCATTCTATTGGTTTACATGTTCATTTTTGTGCCAGCACTGGGCTATTTTCATTGTAACTGCCCTGTAGTATGTGTTGAAATCTAGTATTGTGATGCCGCTGGCCCTGGTTTTGTTGTGTAAGATTGCTTTTGCTACTTATGGTCTCTTGTGTTCCATATGTATGTTAGCATTGTTTTTTCTAAACCTGTGAAGAATGTCTTTTTTTTTTTTTTTTTTGTATTGGAATCACATTGAATCCATAAATTGCTTTTGGTAGTATGGATATTTAGATGATATTAATTCCTCTAATTCACAAACATGAAATATTTTTCCATTGTTTATTTCTTATTTCATTTCTTTGTTTAATGAGTTGTAATTTTTACCATTGAGATTTTTCAACTCCTGGTTTAAATCTATACAAAGTTATTTTTTTTCTGTTAGCTATTGTGAATGAGATTGATTTTAGAAGCTTTTTCTTAGCCACAGCCTTCCTGTGCATAAAAACGTTATTGATTTTTTTGTATAAAATTTGTATTTTCCACTTTACCAACTCGTCTATTAGTTCCAATAGTCTCTTAGTGCAGTCATTTATTTCCCCTTTTATACAATCATGCCTTCAGCAAATAGGGATAGTTTTATTTCCTCCTTTCCAATTTATCCTTTTGATTTTTTTTTCTTGCCTAATGGCTCTGGCAAAAAATTACAGGACTATAATAAATAGCAATGGGGAATGTGGACACTCTTGTCTGATTCTGGATCTTAGTGGAGATGTTTCCAACTTTCTCCATTCAAAAAAATGCAAGCTGTGTTTTTGTCAAAAATTGCCTTGAATGTGCTTATGAATGTCCCTCCTTTACCTTATTTATTAAGGTCTTCATCATGAAATGATGTTGTATTTTGTCTAATGCATTCTCTGCATCTATTGACATAATTACCTGGGTTAATGTGGTATATCACATTTGTTGATTTGTAAGTGTTAAACCATCCCTGCATACCAGGAACAAATCTCATTTGGTCTGGGTGAGTGATTTTTCTGCTGTGCTGTTGTATTCATTAAGCTAGCATTTTGTTGAGGATTTTTGAATACATGTTCAGCAGGTATATTTGTCTATAGTTCTCTTTCTCTGTTGTATCTTTCTCTATATAGGATTTTTTTTAAACTTTTATTTAATGAATATAAATTTCCAGTGTACAGCTTATGGATTACAATGGCTTCCCCCTCCCATAACTTCCCTCCCACCCTCAACCCTCCCCTCTCCCGCTCCCTCTCCCCTTCCATTTGCATCAAGATTCATTTTCAATTCTCTTTATATACAGAAGATCAATTTAGTATAAAGATTTCAACAGTTTGCACCCACATAGAAACATAAAGTGAAACATACTGTTTGAGTACTAGTTATAGCATTAAATCAAAATGTACAGCACATTAAGGACAGAGATCCCACATGAGGAGCAAGTGCACAGTGGCTCCTGTTGTTGACCCAACAAATGGACACTCTAGTTTATGGCGCCAGTAACCACCCTAGGCTGTCGACATGAGTTGCCAAGGCTATGGAAGCCTTCCAAGTTTGCCCACTCTGATCATATTTAGACAAGGTCATAAAAGACAGAGTGAGGATAGTAACCAATGATCCTAAGAGTGGCATTAACCAGGTCAGAACAATTATACAGCATTAAGTGGGGAAGAGGACCATCAATACACACAGGTTGGAAGTAGAGCCATTGGTGGTAGAGTAGAGGTTATGATTACAAAGGAATGAGGCCCAAGTGTGCTAGACAGGATCTAGAACAAAGGACAGAGTCATTATTAGAGGAGCTAAGAAAGGTGCTGTCTAAGCTACAAGTAATTTTTCTCATTGAGAGGCAAATAGAACCTGATAGAAGGGGCTTGATAATAATCTGGTGGGCTTTAGGCCTTGTAAGTTAAGAGGCCCAGACCTATCTATCTCTTCACATGGGGTATATCCTAAGGGAGGTGTGAACCTCCTAGGGGAAGGCACTCTGTTGACTTTCATTACTTGGCTGGGCTGGGAGGAGAGCTGGCCAGGTAAAGGCAGGGAGCATCTCTAACAAGAAATTTACAGTTCTGCCTGCAATGTTGCTGACCCTACTGGACCATACTCTCAGCTGCAGTGGTCACTTTGGAAGTTGGCCTGAGTGAAGGGCTTTTCAGCTTAGAGCTAATAAGATCTGTGGCTCTGACCTGGGCATCCTTCGACTCCAGGGCAGGTCCATTTCCAGTGATCCCACTCTTGGCAGAGCTGCCAGGGCTCTTCACAAGCTGACTTCTGCTGAAGCCCAGGCTTACCACATTGAAAGCCACTGCAGTGGACTGGCCTGTTGGGTCTCCTTGAGGGCAGATCACTGTACAGATCAGCCATTAATAGGCCTGCCACCCATTGCTTCTGATGCCTAGCTTTCTTTTCCTCCTGGTTTGTGTTCAAGCAGACCAGAGGATGCAAGTCAAGGGAGTGCCCAAGTCCCATCTCTAATCTTCGGTGGCCTGAACTACAAATCTATAGTCACAGGCATGTTCTGTAGTAGTTTTTCTAAGGTAGACAATGCCCATGAGGAAAATTATATTCTCACTTGAAAACTTTCTTTCCCTTTGGTCTGAAAGGGAGGTTTTTTTCTACTTACTGTATACTTCGCTGATGGCGAAGTGAATCTAGCTATGAGATTATTATTTAAGTTCTTATTTTGGCTATGCTATTACAGAAAAATGTTAGCCATTTCTTTTATAAGGTCTAAAGATTAAATTGTGCATCCTACAGATTCCTTCATAATAGAATTAGTTTCCTACCTTGAAGAGAATAGAGAAATGAAAGAACAAGTTGGGCTTAGAATAGAGAAATGAGGGGGCAAGTCCTAGATCACTTGCTGACAATAGCAATATCAATGATCACTTAGCAAATAGTTTCAACCATTGGATAACAACTTAAGAAAACATTTACCAGAAGGTCCAATGCCTTCTATAAATTTTAAGAATCATGTATTTGAAAACACCTCTTAAATATCTAACATGGTGTAGTTTGTTTAACCAGTAAACTTAAGCACAACCATATAAAATGTTTTTTAGTTTCTTTCTACCAACAAGTTTAAAACATATGATACACAGATTCAGGTCACACAAATTAAAATGTATCTTTGATTGATTTTAGCAGCTTAAATTTATGGACAATCTTATCTATAAGCCATTTAAAATAAAACTCTTAATGAATTTCCCCATGTGGACATACAATATGTACACACATATAACATAGCATAATAGACCAATATAGCAATTTATAGGATTCAAGGTGATGCTGGCTTCATAGGTGTTCGGGAGGGTTCCCTCACTAACACTTTTTTGAATCGGTTGAGAAGGGTAGGATTATTTCTTTCTTAAAAGTCTGGTGGAATTCATCAGTGAAGCCAGCTTGTCTTGCCCTTTTCTTTGTTGGGGGTGTGCTCTTTATTCATGATTCAATCTCTGTCTCGGTTATTAGTCTGTTTAGGTTTTCTGTGTTTTCATGACACTACTTTGATAGATTGTATGTGTTCAGGAATGTGTTCATTTCTTCTCGATTTACAATTTGTTGGCATATTGCTGTTTTTGATAATTCCTGATGATTCATTTTATTTCTGTAGTAACATTTTAGTTCTGTGTACCTTTTCCATTTCATCTGTGACTTTATCAATTTGGGTGTTCTCCCTCTTTTTCTGGTTCGTCAGACCAACTAACTGTCTCCTCTGCTGTCAGCAGGGAAGAACATATGATCACTTCTGTTGGTGTAAACACACCCTCACCTTCCCTCTTCCAAGGTGATCAATGCCTTTTGTTAGCTCACATTGGGAAAAACACTCTCTTGGGCTGCTGCATGAACCACACAAAGGAGCTGTGAAGTCCTCATGTGAGCACCTGTCCTGCTATAATATCCCACACCAGGCAGTCAGGGAGCTCTATGCATCTGGCCCCACAATCAGTGATTGCCCCCACAATCAGTGATTGCCCAGAGACCCAGCTACAACCTGTGCTAGTCACAGTTTCCACAGTCTTAACACACAAGACTCCCAGATGATCCACTCCAACTTGCTAGCCTGTCTCATTCATGGAGAGGTAGATGCATTCCCAGTGCCAACTCCCAGTGGGTGCTCTGCCTTGGTGGTTTGAGTCCCAGAAACTAGGATATGTCAGTCCTTGTAGGCAGACTCAAGGTCAGTGGGAAACACAGGTTTTCCCTCTGGTAATATACCCGGATCACCCATGTGCACAAGAGTCACTGCAGCTCTACTCATGTCAGAATGGCGATTCCTTCCCACTGTTTTCCAGGCGTCCACACAAGAGCTTCCCCTGCCACTGCTAGTGTCCTTATGGTACCTTTCCCCACCAGTAGCTGGCCATGGGCACACAAGCTGCTGGTGTCAACATGGCGCCTTGTTCCCACTAGAAGCTGGACACTTATACAAGAGCTGCCATAGCTGATATTGGTGTCAAGATGGCACCCTTGCTCAGTCGCTTCCCAGGCTCTGTTTTGGGGGACAGGGAGAGAGCAATATGCACTTTTTTCATTAGATTATGTGAGTATTCTGTCCCTTTTAGTGCTCTAAGCTGGGCTCAAAGATAGTGAAGTCTGCCAAGCTCTCCCTCCAGCAATATCACCAGTGGCATGGGCTGCTGCAGTCTTATCCAACGCTGGTGCTCCAATGCTGGTGCTTCCTCTGACTCTTGGCTGCAAGAATTGAGTTTGTGTCTGCACTGGTTGCTGTGCATCTGCAACTTCCATGTTGATCCATGGCTTCTCTCTTCCTTCTGTAGAATTGCCACTGCAGATTTCTCTCTAACATTCACCTAAGGATGTACTTCCTCCACTTTTTTGCTACCATTTCCCCTTAGCTTAAAGCAGAATGTCCTTTCCCTATCCCCTCTCTTGGAACCCACATCTATTTCAGCTGATAAAGAGAACCCTAAAAAGAGTCAAAATGAGTCAAATGCCTAATTGACTGGTAGAATCCCACAACAAATAGCATGGTATCATTTCAAGATCACTCAACAAGCAAACAATAGGGAGAGGAAGAGAAGATTTGCTGATCAGCTGACATAAAATTAGTTTTTTTCCACTGTTGTTTTTCATTGCAAGGGTAAATCAATTTTGTTCTTAAATGAATATTCTTGGAATATTTAGTGTACATATAGAACATGAGGAGTGAATGATTTCTAGATACATTGACAATAATCACATTTTTGGAACTGCTTGATTATCTCATCAAATCTATTCAATACAGCAAAATCACGCTTTAGCAGCCAGTTTAAGCAAGTTATGAATCATCATGATATGGGAGCCATATCTCTTGGGTCATGGTCGTGCCTCTATGGATTAATTATTGGGTGGCTGTTTTTTCAGTTTATGTGTCAAACTTTCTTAATATTTATTTGAAATGCAGTTACAGAGAGAGAGAAGGTGAGACAGAGAAAGAGATTTTCCATTCACTGGTTGACTCTCTAAATGGCCACAACATTTGATATTGGGCTGAGTTGAAGCCAGAAGCCAGGAGATTCATCTGGGTGTCCTAGGTGGATGGCAGAGACCCAAGAATTTGTACCATCTTCCACTACTTTTCCAGGCACATTAGCAGGGACCTGGATTGTAAGTGGAGCAGCTGGGACTTAAACCAGCACTCATATGGGATGTCAAAATATGGTGGTAGCTAAACTATGTGCCACAGTGCCTGTCCCATATAAGTTGAACTTGTTAACAAAACTTAATAAAACTGCCAGCTATTGTTATTATTGTCATGCCTTTTAGATTTGCAGCATCCATCACTTTCCACCATTTAGGACTCATTTAAGCCATCAATTTGAAACTGTTTTAACATTTTGCTTATATTTAAACTATTTCCTACAATAAATATTTATACATAATTACTGAACATTAGAATAAGATTGCTCTTGTTTTTTTTTTTTTAATTGTTATTTACTTATTTGAGAGATAGAGACAGAGAAATAGAGATAGAAAACAAGAGAGGGAGGGAGGGAGAGAGAGAGAGAGAGAGAGAGACAGAGAGAGAGAGAATTGACCTCCCATATGCTGGTTCACTTTCAGAATGCCCACAACACCTGGGATTTGGCTAGCACCAAAGCAGGGAGCTTGAAACACAGTCTACGTCTTTCATACATGGGTGGTAGGAACCCAATTACTTGAGCCATTGCTACTGTTTCCTGGGTTCTGTATTAGAGGGAAGAAGGAATGAGGTGCTGGAGCTGGGGGGGGGGGGGAGGTTCAGGGATCGAACCCAGGTTCTCAGATGTGGGATGCACTGATCTTAATTGCTAGTCTAAATGAGTCTAAATAAGCATTAACAGCTAGTGTAACAATGCATATTTTAAATTGTCTTTTTCAGGAATATTTTTGAAGCTTGGAAAGAATAAAATATTGGTAAACATTTTCAGGAATTAACTATTCAAAAATACTATTATCAAAGGAAAAATAATTTTCTATATTTTATGGGAAACTCTATTACAAGATGTTAACTATACATAACTATTATTATCTTCACTTCGGAAAACAAACCAAATTCAAGACTTGAGAGGTAAATAAACTGGCATAATATCACTCAGTTTAGTAAGTATCAGCTGGCAATAAGGGTAGGCTGGTTGCTTGGCAATGGTCAGAGCCTTTGACTATCAAGTTGCCTACAGCCTACTAGAAAGAAATTCCAGCAGAAACAGTATAGAGTCATAAAAATCTACAATTTGCATAGCAGTATTGTGAAGTTATGATCTTGCAAGGATGGAATATGTCTCTCTAAAATTCATAGGTTGAGACTGTACCCAATATAGCTGCATTTGACACTGGATCCTTAGGAGGTAATTAAGGTTAATGAGGTCACCAGGTGGGACCCTGATCTATAGAATTAGGTTCCAGGTAAAAAGAGATGCCAGAGCTCTGTCTCCTCTCTCTCTCCCTCTCTTCTTCTTTCTATCACAAAAATTCCCCTCCACTTCCCCCTCCCACTATGTGATCACAGTGAGAAGACTGCTCTCAGCAAGCCATGGATAAGGACCCTCACCAGGGAATCATTCTGATCGATCTTCATCTGAGACTTGCAGTTTCCACAGCTGTGAGAATATATATGTGTGTTGATTAAGTCATCCAGTGTGTACTATTTTGCCATGAGAGTCCAAGGTGACTAGTCCATAGCTTTGCTCACCTTTCCACAATTACTGTAGAAAATATGATGAAAAAGACTTGAATATTTCAGAGACCAAGCATGTTGACTTTTTTTTTTTTTTCAGTATTGCACTAGTGTTTTCTTTAGCCTTTTGAACTTGCTTACTTTTCTTGTAGTTCCCTTGACCTTGAATGATTAGTTTCTGTGTAAAATTTAGCAAAAGATATTTTATACATTCAGGATCATTCATTCTCCCAACCTTAGATTACTGCATAACGATCACTTAATTCCCTTGCATTTCAGTTCCTTGGACTGTTCTTCTGTTTTTATTATTTGGACACAGTGCCTGGTACTAAAAGACAGGCTATGATTTTTTGTCTTTCTACTGAACTAGAATTCAAATGAAGGATATGCTAAACACAGCTGCTGCTGTGTATAATGACATTCAGTATGTGGATGCTGCATCCAGATTCCATTTTAAGGCAGCCATCTGTCCTTGAGCTGGCAAAATAACAGAAGATTTATACCTTAATAAAAGCACACATGTAGGTGCAACCTACACTCCTTCATGTGCCCTCCACGCAGTTCACATTCATTAGTGTATTTTCTTTAGATTTTTGTCTAGCTTTATTCGGTTTAGGATGAGACTCTGGACCTGTTAAGCCTGAACACAAGGGTTTTAACATAATATATTTTTGGACTCATTGTGATTTTCAGTAAATCTTCATAGCTTGATATGAATGTCATAAAATTTAAAAGATTTAAGAAATATTCTTTCTCTATTTTTAAGACCTATATAGACAAATATTTATTTAGCACTGCAGAGCTTATGAAACCTTTTCCCTTATTTAATTTAGTATCCAGACAAACTGTGGGCTGCTCAAGGTCACATAATCCATTAGCAAAGAAGCCAGGACTCAAAATAAAGTGGTTTTTTATTTCTCAAATCTCTTTTTTTTTCCATTACTTCTCATAGTTACCTGTTTAGCTACACACTGTGCTATCTTGCAGTATTTTATGCACTTATAACTCTTGATAATAAACCTAATTTGTGTAACTCTTATGGCCCAGGTGTTTCACTTATTCCTTTAAATAAATTATTCTACTTGATCTTTAATATCTTGATGATATAGCTGCCAATTCTTACGTATCTTATGGAACATGAAAAATATTCTACAACAAAATATAAGCCCAGGAGTCTTCCTCAAATACAAATAAAAAGAAAATTACTATGTATTTTTTTAGTAGAGTATGTTAACAACTCCCTTCCTCAATTATCTGTTTTTTTTTCCCCCCTCTGGTGAAATTGATTAAGCTTTTCCATGTTTTAAAAAACTACGAGAGCAGGCCTTGTGGCACAGTGTGCTAGCACTGCTTAGGACGTCCATACTTCATATCAAAGTGTAAGTTCAGGTCTGAGCTGCTCTGCTTTCAATACCACTTCCTCCTCTTGCATCCTGAAAAGCATCAGATAGTGGCTTAATTACTTGTTTCCCTGACACCTACCTGGGAAACCAGATGGAATTCTGAGTTTCTGGCTTCCGCCTGGACCAGTCCGGATTGTTGTGGAGTAACCACAACAGGAGTAAACCAGCAAAATGATGACAATTTTCTCTCTTTGTTTTCCACTGTGTCACTCTGCTTTTCAAGTAGATGAATACATATAAAGACAAAGATTTACAAACCCATCATAAAACCAGAAACTGTGTCTTTGTTTGCTAACAAATTTTTGTATATTGTTAAAAGTGTCTGTCCTTTCTCTCTGTCTCTCTCTCTCACCGCCTAACTCTGCCTGTCAAAAAAAATTTAAAAAAATAATGATAAAAATTAAAAAAAAAGTGGCCAGCGCCTTGGCTCACTTTGTTAATCCTCCGCCTGCAGCGCCAGCACCTTGGGTTCTAGTCCCAGTTGCTTATCTTCCAGTCCAGCTCTCTGCTATGGCCCGGGAGGGCAGTGGAGGTGGCCCAAGTGCTTGGGTCCCTGCACCCACATGGGAGACCGGGAGGAAGCACCTGGCTTCGGATTGCACAGTGCCGGCCGTGTCGGCCATTAGGCGAGTGAACCCATGGAAGGAAGGCCTTTCTCTCTCTCTCTCACTGTCTAACTCTGCCTGTCCAAATAAATAAATAAATAAAAATTTATAAAAGTGTCTGCCTACTTCTTCCAACCTTCTATTAACTCTATTTAATATTTGATGTCTGTATTTGACTTTTGTAATTTTGAAGCATAACTACAGATAATTTTTATCTGGGGAACTATTTTTACCTTATACAGAATAATGTACTTTAATTAACCATTCCAGCAACATACAATTATTGAACATCTATTATGTGCTAGGCACTTCCATGAGCATAAGAATCAATACAAAGCAAATTGTCCTCACGGAGCACATAATCTATTGGGATATCTATGTTTATATGTGTTTTGATCTCTTGGCATTATATGAAAATCTGGAGCATCTTTCTATCAGGTTTTTGGGGGCTGATTTGAGCCATTTGTAAATATATGAATTCTATAACTGGTACAAAAACTGTGAAATACCAAACCACCATCATTGACATCATTTTGTCAGAGATGACAAACCTCAGGATGCACAACGGATCTACTGAATATGGCACTGTGAGCCAAAAAGCATAATGGCATCTGTATGATTTTCCAAGGCTGTAGCCCAAGACCTCTGCCAAGTGCAAAAGATGACCATAGGAGCCAAACCAACATTTGAACCTGCAGGAGTTGGAAGAGGAAAAGGAGAAAGCAATTTGAACTGACTGTCAAAGCAGTATTCAAGCAGAGGCCTGCCTTCTCATACAAAGACAAACTATATACAAACTACTCAGGTTGCTCCTGAAGAGCTTTGTAGCTGGGACTTCAGGAGAGAGTGTTAAAAAAAAGAGAAAGGGAGCGGGGGCTAGAGACAGATGTTGCTGCAAGAGAAAAAACTATGGATTGTTCAAACCAGGAGCATAGAGTTTTCTCTTCAATATGGAAGGAAATTCAGTTATACCGGGTGCAGATGATCCTCTACCAGATGAAGGAGATGGAGACTGTGAAGAGAGGAACTTGAATGGGCAGGAAGGAACAAGAATAGCAAACTGAAGAAGAGCTGCTCTGGGAATATGCTGAGTGGAAACCTTCTCTTTAATCTCACTGGCCCATCCCCTCTGCCTCAGGTCAACTTCAAAGTTACAAGAAGGTGGGATAATGATGCTGCCTTCAAGAATTGTGCAAAAGGTGTAGATGATCAAAGAAAGACAAACGTCTGCTACATGATACATTGCATTCTGAATTTCACAAGAACTTTGTGGAGGAACATATTACATAGTAGTTTTATATGCTTAAAAATGTACCAGGTTAGGCCGGCGCCGTGGCTCAACAGGCTAATCCTCCGCCTTGAGGTGCCGGCACACCAGGTTCTAGTCCCGGTCGGGGCGCCGGATTCTGTCCCAGTTGCCCCTCTTCCAGGCCAGCTCTCTGTTGTGGCCCAGGAGTGCAGTGGAGGATGGCCCAAGTGCTTGGGCTCTGCACCCCATGGGAGACCAGGAGAAGCACCTGGCTCCTGCCTTCAGATCAGCGCAGTGCGCCGGCTTCAAAGCACAATAAATAAATTTTAATTGCGTAGTTTTCAAATATTGAACTGAACAGAACATACTACATTTGATCATGGCTAAAAGACCTGGAATTTCTCTTTCTTTTCTTAATAGATATTTCTCCAATATCATTGCTTATTAAAATAATTTTCCTATACCTGAAAAATTGTGCACATCAAGATATACATGTGTATGTACTCAATATCACTTTGGATCTTCTTCTAACATACATTTATTGTACATGTTAAATATTTGAATCTATGTTAAATATGTGGTTTTAAGCATTGGATTTCTTGTAACGCATACAATGCTTTTGTATAGCATAATTCTGGAAACATTGTTGCAAATATAAATTTTGTGTTTTTTTAGCTTTATAAACTGAAATAATTTCAGACTTAAAGGAGAAAAGATAATAGTGATAGTCTCATATGTCCTTCATCCAATCTCCTATTAATTTTCCCTAATACTAACATTTTATAGTACCATGATATAACAAAATTCATTGAAATGAACATTGATATACTGCTATTCATTAAAGTACGAACATTATCGAGATTTTCTATTTTTCCATTTCTGTGGTTTCTGTTTCATATTTCAGTATCAGATCTAGGATATTGCGTTACCCAGTGATGTCCTGTATTCCTAATCTCCTCTCACTTGTGCCATTCTCTACATCTTTCTTTCTCTCTCTCTTTCTTTCTCTCTCTCTCTCTCTCTCTCTCTCCCTCCCTCCCTTCCTTCCTTCCTTCCTTCCTTCCTTCCTTCCTTCCTTCCTTCCGTGACCTGACTGTTTTTGAAGAGTCCTGTAATATTGTTTGGTAAAATCATTTACAATCCTTGTGTATACTCTTGAGGAACAGTAGTTTTACTGCTTACTACTTTTAAATTATTTCTTTGGTAGAGGGTTACACTTGTGATTATAAAATAAGTTGAAAGTATGCCATTGTAAAATTTAAAAGAAAAAATAAAAAAGGAAAGAGAAGGGCGGAAGTGTGGGTTGGAGGGAGGGTGTGGTGGGAAGGATCATTGTGATCTTCAATCTGTGTATATGAAATACATGAATTTTGTTCATCTTATATAAATAACAAATTAGAAATAATAAAAATATACTTTCTCTTTGATGTTTTGACCAAGTTGTTCTCATATTAGTGCAAGAGCACAAATTTACATGTAGATATGATGGGTCCCATTTCTTCTTTATTGTCAGGGAGCATAGGAGAGCACTCTGTCTCCTCAGTGGTGATCTTAGCCTTGATTGCTTGGTTAAGGTGCCCTCTGTCAGGTTTCCTTCTCTACTGCAAAGTTGCCTTTTTTAAAACCTCCTGTGCTCTAGTCTTGGCTTTGAAAATCAATGAATAGGTTGAAGATCATTTTCTGTCTCTATGTATTTATCTGTTTTATTTGCCTTTCAAATAAATGAAAGTAAATAATTTGGTATATATTCAATTACATCATGGAAAAGGACAACTGGAAGAAGAAAGTAGTTGTGAATAAAGCAAATAATTCAAAAAAACCTACATGGGAGACCTTGACTGAATTCCTAGATTCTGAATCCTACCTTGGCCCACCCCCAGCAGATGTATGTATTTAGAGAGTGAATCAGGGAATGGAGCTCTGTTTGTCTGTTTGTCTCTGTTTCTTTCTGACTATAAAGGAAATTTAAAGGATTATTATTAAAAATGCTCCTTAATTTGGCATATAAATTCAGTGCACTTCTAATCAACATCCCAGAAAAAAAAGTGAATATAACAAGATGTTAATAAAAGTATATTGAAAGGCACAACAGAAACTGTACTAAAAAAGGAAACCAGGGGGGTGGCGCTGTGGCTTAGTGGGTGAAGCCACTGCCTGCACTGCCTGCATCCCATATGGGCACAGGTTCGGGTCCCAGCTACTCCACTTCCAATCCAGCTCTCTGCTATGTTCTGGAGAAGCAGTGGAGCATTGCTCAAGTGCTTGGGCCCCTGCACCCAAGTGGGAATACCCAGAGGAAGCTCTTGGCTCCTGGCTTCAGATCTGCTCAGCTCTGGCCATTGCAGCCCAAGTAGTAAGTGAACCAGCAAATGGAAGACCTCTCTCCCTCTCTCTCTGTCTGTCTCTGTCTCTGTCTCTCTCTCTCTTTGTCTCTCTCTGCCTCTCTGTAACTCTGCCTTTTAAATAAATAAACAAAGCTTTTTAAAAAAAGGAAACTAAAATTGGAAGTATTGTCTGACCTGATTTCAAGACCCACTGCCCTGCCACAGTGGCCAAGACACTGGGGTTTAGCAAAGGAATATATAAGTACATTGACAAAAGGGATAGAAAACTCAAATCAGACTAATAAACGTGCAATCAATGTATTTTGAGAAAGTGCTAAAGGAAATTCAATGTTTAATGAAACAAAACAAAAATCTCAATGTATATATCACATCTCATTCAAAATTAATTTTAAATGGATCCTAGATCTAAATGTAGAGCTATAAAACATTTAGAAGACAGCACAAGTGTAAATATTCATGTTCTTTGATTGAGTAATGATATGTTTGATATGAAACCAAAGGAGACACACTTAAAAAGAAAAAACAATAAACTGGAGTTCATAAAAATGTAAAGATTTTATCTCTGAGTGGTAATGTTAGCAGAACACAAAGACAACCCAAAACCTAGGATGAAACATTGGAAACCCCATATCGAATGAAGGAATTCTTTAAATGATAAATAAAGAATTGCAACACATAGCTACCATATAGTAAAACAAATAATTCACAGACTTTTCACAAAAATAGATTACAAATAAACATATGAAATTGTGGTCAAATCCTTAATATTTAGGAAATGCAAGTTTAAATTATAATGAAATACCTCTAGGCATGTAATACAATGGCTAAGCAGAAAACCACCAAACCAACCTGGAGATCAGAGATTTTACAGAACCTGATAAACTGGAATTCTTATATTTTACTGTAAGGTAAGCACCTTGTAATACAATCAGAAAGTTTTTATAAAGGTAAACATATACTAAACATAAGACATAGTAATTCCATTTCAAGGTATTTACTATGATAAATCAAAAACTTAAGCTATCCCTTAAAAACATATATCATTTCAAATATTTGCATCCAAATGTTTATAAGAGTTTTATTCTTGATTGCAAAAAGAGAAACTTAGGAACAACACAAATGTCTTTCAGTAGATGAATGATAAACACATTAAGATGCATTCATACAGTAAAATGCTATTTAGCCACTAACATTAATTAACTATAGATTTACAGCATATGAATATATTTTCTAAACATTTCACTGTGAAAATTCAACACCCAATTGATCATTCAGATTATATGACTTTCTGGAAAAAGCAAACTCTAGGGACAGAAAACACATCAGTGATTGCCATGAATTGGGTGTGGAAGAATAGTTAACCACAAAGAGGAAACAAAGAAAATTTTGGGATAATGAATTTATCCTCTATGATCTTGTAGTGGTAAATAAATAGGTAATAGATTTGGCAGACCCACAATACTAGAGACTACAAAGAGTAATTTTTATAGTCTGCACAATTTTAAAAAATTAACCAAAGAGACAGGAGAAGAGAGGAGATCCATTATGAAATGCAAGTTGTGGCTAGTATATCTATCTACGTTAATGTATGACATGGCCACAAGGAAGCAATAGAAGAATAAAATAACTGCCATAAGTAATTAATAAAAGGATATTTTGATCAGATACTGTAAGTGAAAAGACAAATATAATTGTACCCAAGAAGTACATCTTAGTAATTATGGCTTAGCAATTTTGTAATTACAGTACATGTTTATTCTTATAATTAAACACATCCAGATAATGTCATCTAGGTTTTTAGTGTAGGGACAGGAAGTTGTAAATAAGCAGAGTATAAATGATATATGTGTTGTTGAATCGAAAATGGAAATAGCAGTATGAACACATATTTTTTATAATATATACTCAGATGCATTGATGCAGGGAAAAAAAAAGCAGATTTGTGTATCTAAATGGCTGAGGACACCTACTTACTTTTCCTAACCCTATATACTGTGCAACTCTAGAGACAGACTCTTCCTGGGCAAATGAATCACCTAGAACTCATATTTTGTTTGCTAATTATATTTCTCCACTTAAAGGGCCCAGAGCTTCTTGGACAAATGGCTAAAACCAAGGCTGTGGAAGGGGAAATACTAGACAATCTTACAACAATTTAGTATGCCAGAAGTTAAGGTAGGGTTAAATAATAAAAATAACAGTAATAAAGAGAAAGGAGGCAAAGGGGAGCCAAGAGTGAAAAGGCTCCCACTACTTAAAACTGGTAAATTTGAGCCACAAAAATAAATAATGATGGTCTTAGGTTACAACTCAAAGAATAAAATTGTCATTGAGTCTACAATAACATAAAAAAGTAATTCAATAAATAGTTAAGTGTGGGGAAAGGCATAGCTCTTTCTTTCAGAATTCTAAGGCATGTACAAGGAATGGAGGAGTAGAAAAATCTCTATGAAGACATCAAAATAATCATTGCTATATGCAAGATGCACTAAAGAGAATAAAAATCATTTCAAGATATTTCAGAAGAAATGAAATGCATTTTATAACCACAAAAGTTCTCTTCCAAAACATTTATTATTTAATGTGATGGTTTTAGTCTGTCTATAAATTCTTTGATATCTGTTGCTTCAAGGGCTGTACCAGATCAATGCTAGGAGCCAGGAACTCAGTCCAGGTCTCAACTCAAATATTGCAACCATCATATGCCATCTCCCAAGTAGCACATTAGCAGGAAGCTGGAATGGAAAGTAGAGTACAGACTGGAATCTACGAATAGCACTATGGCTGCAAGTGCCTAAACCAGCTTTTACACTGCTAACCAAATGCCTGCCCTAACAGAGGACTAACATGCAGATTCTAGCTCATTTTGGTCTATTGGCTTAGGACTTTTTAAAACTTTCCTGGGGTAGGCAGTTGTGACACAGCAGGTTAAGCTGCCACTTGAGACATTGTCATCCCATATTAGTACTGATTTAAATCCTGGCTGTTCCATTTCTGATCCAGCTCCCTCAAAATGCATCTGAGAATGCAGAGCAAAATGGCCCAAGTACTTGGGTTCCTCCACCCATGTGGAAGACCTCGATGGAGTTCTAGGCTTCTGGCTTTGGTCTGGCTCAGGTCCGGACATTTCAGCCATTTGGAGAGTGATCCAGGAGATAGAAGACTTCTCTCTCTCTCTCTTTCTGTAAATCTGCCTTATCAAATAAATAAATAAATCTTTTAAAATATTGCTAGTTTCATTACAGCTCATCATATATATTTAAATTAACCTGAAGCTGTGTATTCATAATATTGATCTATTTTTGTATACTGCAATAACCTTATATTAGTATATTCCCAATATACTCCTCTTGTTTTTTGTGATGTTTCCGCCATATATTTGAATTTTCCTTATGCTATAAACATCCAATGCATTATGTTTTTCTTTTTCCTCTGTTATGTTTTACTTGAAGAAATTTTTAATCTAAATTATTTTATGTACTTGAGAGGGATAGCGAAGGAGAGTGAGAGACAGTGATCTTTCATCTGTTTACCCAAACACTCTCAAAAACTGGGCTTAGAACAGGCTGAAGCCAGGAGCCAGGAACACATTAGTGACCCACCCGCCCCCAACAAAACTTAGGGATTCAACTACTCAAGCTACTACCTGCTGCTTCCTAAGTTGAGAATTAAAAAGAAGTTAGAAGAGGAAACAGACTTGGGTGTTGAACCTACACTCTCCAACCTGGGTATATCCCAAGTAGAATTTTAACTGTTTTGCCAAATATCTGCCTTTATTGGAGCAATTCCTGGGGAGCTATCTCAAGTTCACTCTTTTTGGGTTTTGCTCAATCTACTAATAAGCTCTTCAGAGCTTTTTCAACATCCTCGTGTTTCAAATTCTAAGGTTTACATTTGATTATTTTAGTTGCCACATTTCGAAAAGTATCCTTATAATGGTCAGGATCTCAGATTGCACAAGTTTCCATTGACTCACAGTCACTTCATGTTCTCTGTTTATTCCAGTTCTTGTATCTATATGAATCCTGTGATGATTTCCTTCACCCTTCAGGGTGTTACTTTGGCTTTTTATTTATAAGGAAAACGTCTTGTGTTGAACACTACAGACTAAGGTTTTCATAACTGAATATGCTTTTGCTTCTGCTAAGCTTTTTTTATACTGGTTTGTGTTACCCTTTGACAAGCTATGCTGGGTTTGAGTTTAGTTGTTTCCATGCCTACTTTGCGGATATCACAGACTTTGCAAGAACTTAGGCCATCAAATGATTTCATTTTATTACTAGTTAAATATAATAATATATGGCTTATTCCAAAATTAATAAAGTAAATGAAAATGTATCTCTTTTGTCTTGTGAAAGATAGAAAATATCTATATAAGTGCATTAAAATGTGCTTCTGACTTATATATTCAGGCCTTTGGTATTTAAATTAAGTAATTATGGAATTTTGTTTCAATCAAGAAATAAATAACATAATCAAATTAGGTTTTTGGTGCTCTGGTATTTTAGCATATTACCAAAGTCTGATATTTTATTTGTAGAGTTACACTTTGGTCTAGTAGTTAATCTGCTTATTTGCAATCATGTCTGAAAAGAAGATATTTAAATATAATAACATTTTGAAAACTTTTTTCTAAAATGTATTCAGTAACATATGCATACAACTAGCAGTGGTGTGGGATGGGAGAAAGAGGGAGAGAGGGAGATAAAATCCAATCCAATCCTCTGGCTCATTCTCCAAATGCCCACAAAGGCCTGGTCTGGGACAGCTTCAAAGCCAGGCACTGAGAACTGAATCCAGATCTTCCGCAGGGAGGGAATCAGTTATCTGAACCATCACCATTGCCTCTCAAGACCTGCTTTAGCAGAAAGCTGGAGTCAGGAGAGAGCCAGGTACTCCAGTGTGGGTTGTGAGTCCCGTGAGCAGCAGGAAAAATGCTTGCCCCAGAATACACTAAGCAAAATACTATTTATGTACTTAAATTAGCCAATATTTTATTTTATTTGGTGGTCCTAGAATAATAGTGTATATCTCTTACAAGCTTTATTTAAATGAATTTTGTTTAAGCAATAAAACTAATCTTTGGAAAACATATTTGTTTCCTTGGATATGAAAATTATTTATTATTATTCTTTTAAAAACCTTAACTTTATTTAATAGTTATTATTGAAAGACTTCTTGGAGTGCTGTTACACAGTAAGAATTAAAAACAAATAACCCTGAGGGCTAGAATATTCAGAGAAGTAGCATATTAGCATTCTTCACATTTTAATGTTTCCTATTCAATATAAGTGATTAGTGCTACTGGATCTGAATCTAGGTCACAGACTAAAATGTTTTGAATAAAAAATACAAAGGGAAAATAATTGATCTAATGTTTATGTAGATGTCCCAATTACTGCACTTCTATATGTAATGAATATGTTATGCAAAATGGGACAATGAGAGATATAAAGAGAATTAAAACAAGTTTCCATTCTCCTTTATCATTAACGAAGTTAAACACTAAAACTCTATGGACTATATTTTTCACTGCGTTTAAGAAAATGTCTCATATAGTGGCAGTGCAGTGGGTAAAGCTGACACCTGTGAGGCTGACATCCCATAAAGGCACCAGTTGGAGTCCTGGTTGTTACAAGTATGACCCAGCTCTCTGCTAATGGCCTGAGAGAAGAGAGGAGCATGTCCCATTCCTGGGCCCTGCACAGGTGGGAGACCCAGAAGAAGCTCTTGGCTCCTGGCTTCAGCCTAGCCCAGCCCTGGCTGTTGTGGCCAACTGAGGAGTGAACCAGCAGATGGAAAAATCTCTTTCTCTGCTATTCCCTCTCTCCACAACTGACTTTCAGGTAAATAAATTTTTCAAAAAAGAAAAACATAAGAAAATCTATTGTATCATTTTGGTTTTCACAGACAAACTCAAAATTTGGTCTGATTGGCAAGTGTGGCAATATATGCGAAAACACTGCAGCACTCACAGAATGGTCTTTGCCCAAGGTTTTCGGGAAATGCTCCTAGGCTAATTTTTTCCCCCCAATAGAAGTTTGTATTCAATCCCTTCACTTTCCTGAATACACTTAAGCGATAAAATCTTCATCAATGTAGTATGTTTTGGGAACCCTGGGATTACAAAAAAGCATAACCTCCCAATGATTAACTTTCATTGATTGAATTGCCTACAACTTGTAAGGTAGGGATATTGAAAAGAGGCATTTTCTCTCATAGGATGGACCTACTTCTAGTTACATTGTTAAGATAGTGATTCTGGGGACAGGTATTGTGGCATAATGGGATAAGCTTCAACCTACAATGCCAGCATCCCATATGGGTGCAGGTTCAAGTCTAGGCTGCTCCACTTCCCACCTAGCTCCCTGCTGATGCTCCTGGGAAAACAGCAAAAAATGGCCCAAGTGCATCCACATGGGAGCCCCAGAAGAAGCTTCTGGCTCCTGATTTGGCTTGGCCCAGCCCTGGACTTTTCAACCCTTTGGGATTGAACCAACAGATGGAAAAATCTCTCTCTTCTTACCCTCTGTAACTTTGCCTTTCAAATAAATTTTAAAAATCTTTAAATAGTAAGGATGCTATGGGACTATGTAGACACATGAAGTCATTTTAAGTAATTCTTTAATACAGAAATTTTTAGTTGAGCATAAAAATTAATGTTTTAATACCATGTAGACAAAAGCTTATTAAAACACAAACATGTGTGTTGATAGTCATAAGAGTGCCAAAATAAATCAAAAATATTTTGGCCAAAAATTTTGGCATTGAGTATATTTTTTGTATAAATTGATGCTCATAACTGTTTAATGTCAGCATGATTTGAAGAAAGAAATAAGTATCGGGTATAATTCAGCTAAATTCAATATCCTTGAAAATAAGTTAAATGATTACCTAATCTCCATTAAAGCAAAAATGAAGTAAGAATGTAAACTGAGGTATAATTACAAATAGTTCAGAATTAATTACTCTAATAAGTAGTTACACCTACACAGTTTGAGTCATAGAAAATAAAAGCAAAAGCTTAGGAATACTAAAAATCTTAGCACAGCATACTAGGAATATGCATTTCCTTGTATTTTTGAGTTTCAAAAATAGCATTACAATGATAATTTTTTCTAGAAAATAGTGTTTATCAAGCAAAAAATAATATATTTAATCCATGTTTGTCATTTTTATTTTGGAACCACAGGTAATATGGAGCTGAGCTCTGAGAAAAAAATAAAAATGTGTCCTACATGTTGAAGAATCCACAGAAAGGCTTTACGCTGATATTCATGATCTTTATGCCATTTTCTAATCCAAATGATGCATACCCCCCTGAAATGAATATGGAGATAAGACCAGTACCACTGTCAGCCAGAAAACATCGTGTGCCAGTGATAGGGGAGGCAGTATTCTGGGTGCTGGGGATATAGAGATAAAAAAGACAGAGTAATTTTTACGTTAATGAATCCATCTTACTATCAGGAGAATGAAAGTTATCAAAGTACCCTTCAGTTAATCATTTAGGAAACAGTGTACTATGACAAATACAGATATGATAGTATGTCAGAAGTGACTCAAGAGAATGGCAAGCATCTTTAGCTAGGGAATAGAAAAGATTCTTTAGGAGTTGATATCTTTGTCTATCTAAGTCACAAGAAAAATGCCCCCCAGGAGATCAGTGAGAAATATTTTTCTGAGAAGGGAAAAAGAAAATAAAAATATTAAGGAATTTTCCAGTCTCCACACGCTAATGAGGTCTGCAGTGAGCTCAGGTGTTAAGGCTGATTTAGGTTAGAGCTTTGTTTTTAAATACTCTTAGATGTATCTAATAATGTGGTGCAGACATATTTTGTTTCATAGTGCTATTATTTTATTACCTTTAATAGTTCTTTGACCCAGTGACATGCATGTCTATTAGGATTTAAAATGTTCATTTTGACTTCCACCATGAACTCAGCATTGGTTTTCTGTTTTGTCTTCCTTTCTCTTGGTTAGTTTACAGAGTGAGTCACTTTCTACGACTCCACTTGACTGATCTTTGTGTCTGCTTTCCTTACTGAACTCTTCATTATTTAATTTCACTATTTCTCGCCCTGAGTGTATCTGTTACTCTAAGCTTGAAAGATTTCCCATTCACTCCAAAACATTCCCTGCTCAATATAAAAACTAGCTGACTTTCTTGAAGTGAGATCTTGTAGAATTGCTCATGAAGACTCTGTAGATTATATTCCAACATTTTCTTATATCGTCATGTATATCTAAGCGCTGCTGTCTGCTGAGTTCCAAAATAAATTCGATTTGGGTTTACCAAAGTCATAAGTTGCAATGTTAAAAACAATTCTACATTCCTATAGAAATATAGTTCATAAATGAAAGAGTTATGTAAGTAACATCATGAAATCCTTTCATTTAAATGAAAATAGAATAGGAAAGTATCTAGAATAGTTTCTTTTTAGTTCATTTTTTTACCCGGTTTCTCTGAATTTTCAACAAGTTTATTAACAAAACTAGACTTCAATGAAAGCATCTAACATCATTTTTATGTTAATAAAATCTAAAGGAGATCTTATATATGTACTAACAAATCCATTTTCCTTTAGTTCCATTGGATCCCTCATCCATTTGTCTCTTCAGAGCTATGATTTATGTCCACTTGAGTCACTTATCTGATACATTTGCATCATTCACAAACAGCAAATGAGAGTTGGCTTTACTATAACAGTTCTATTTCTTCAGTCAAGACTTTAAGACCATTATTTTGTTTTAATAATTTAATACCAAGTTTATACCTGCTGAGGGTGAATAAGTAACAGAAAATCATTGTCTAGAGTACTTTCTAGGTGACTTCATCTGATGACATTTTTTCTCCCCATAATAAAGTTTTCTAATCTGGGATTCTGACTAAAATTTGTTCCACAAAAATAAGACAAAATGAACCTTTTGCTTGAGCTTCAAATAACAGATTCACCATATGTCCAGGTCCTAACAGTTGACAGAAGTCTCGTACAGTCCTTGGCCATACATATAAACATAGTCTAGCTTTATTTATATATTATGATGTTTTATTATCCAGGATAGGAAAAAAAATAACTCCATTAACACCTCAGTTGACATAATTCTTTTCATTTCTCCATTTGTAATGTATCAATATTTCTAAAGCCATCTTTGTAACATGATTTTATAGGATTTCAAAGTATAGCTATTAACACATGTATCTTATTATAAATCATGATGGTATAAGCTGGAGTCAAGCTTACAGAAAAAACTATTGTAAAGTAAATCCAAATGTCATTACTTGTAGTTATTCTGGTTAAATGTCATTGCATTAGAATTCAGACTATATCCTTGTTGAAAGAGGTCATGAAAAAAATGAAAAGACAAATTACAGTCATGAATAAAATATTTCCCTTGTATACCAAATAAAAAATTAGTACAGAGAAAGTATTAATAAAAATTACAGAAAAAATAAAACAAATAATATGCAAAAAGGAGGAAACACTATTGCATCAACAAAATTTGCTCATTCTCATTGGCACCCAAGATATTTAAATTTTATTATTTGTACCGATTATGAAGCCTGACTAATCTAAATGTTGGAAAAAATGGAGAACTTTCACCAAACTGCATAAACTAGTTAACCTGAACTAGAAAATATTTGTTATTATTTAGATAAGTTAAAGGTGTATATATCATTCTATGACCTAGTTTTCTCACTTTGTGCAAATCTGTAGTAGAGAAATTGCAATGATGTTCAAGACAAAAATTAAAATTAAAACTTACTTATAAAGAGTGAAAAATGGAAAAATGTACATTATCATATACTGATATATCATGTAAACAAAACTGAAGATAATGTAAATAAACAATACAGGTGTAGATATCAACATATGAATCAAATTGAAGATAATATTTTTAAGAAGATATAAAGTATGAGATCATGCATATGAAGTTTAAAACAACACTAAAATATACTGTTTAGGAAAGGATAAATTTGAGATAAAATCATGAGGAAAAATAATGAATAGACTAAGATCATTGACAACGTGATCCTCTCATATGGGAAAAACAAAAATGTATTTCAAGGAGAGAGCAGTGATAGTCTATTTATCAAGTGAATGTCTGCAACTAATTACAATAGTCTAAAGTCCAGCTCAACAGTATATATTCTATTGATGTCTGAGCTTTCAATCAAAATATTTAAGGGTGAAAAATGGAGCAGACATTGTGAATCAGTGGTCTGCTGCTGGGGACACAAGGATCCCATATCAGAGTTTATGGAATCAGTCCCATTTGACTTTGCTTTCAATCCTGCTTCCTGGTAATGTGCCAAACAAGCAGAAGGTGATGGTTCAGTTCCTTGAGCCCCGCCACCCACGTGGAAGACCCAGGTGGACTTCTGATCTCCTGGCTTCTGCCTGCCCTATTCCAGCTCTTGGAGTTTTGGGGGAGTGAACCAGTAGATGGAAGCGCTCTCTCTCTCTCTGTCTCTCCCTTTCTCTCTCTCTCTCTCTATGTCCATCTCTATCTCTCTCTTACTTTCACTTTGGCTTTCAGTAAATAAACATTAATAAATAAATATCAAAAAAGCAATAAAACAAAGGAAAGCAATAATATAACAAAAATAAAAGAGATAAAACTCATAGCATGTTTTAATCATATCAATCACAGACATGCCAGGATTTACTAGTGATTATTAAATGTAAAAAAAAATGCAGGATTTCTACAGATCACTAATAAATTTCTTAAATTAAAGTAATTGTCTAACTTTGTTATTGCTATCATAATTTATGTCATTTTCCATAGCCATTGGTGTTACAGTTAGAACATATCCACAAGTAAAAAAAAAAATCATTAAAAAAATAAAGCACTTAAAATTTCAAATAAAATAGAGATCAGTATGCATTTATATTATTTGGAAACTGAGGAAACATGAAATTGTCACAAAATATGATTTAATAATATTCATGTCTTCATACAATCTTATACAATTGATAATGTCAAGAAATATATCTTATGTAAACAAATATTGTACTCCATTGATTGTTTTTGTTTAATGGTAGAAAATTTTAAATCCAACTTTGTAGTTTATTTTTTTTTTTTTTTGACAGGCAGAGTTAGACAGTGAGAGAGAGAGAGAGAGAAAGGTCTTCCTTTTTCCGTTGGTTCACCCCCCAAATGTCCGCTATGGCCGGCGCATTGATCCGAAGCCAGGAGGTGTTTCCTCCTGGTCTCCCATGCGGGTGCAGGGCCCAAGGACTTGGGCCATCCTCCACTGCACTCCTGGGGCCACAGCAGAGAGCTGGACTGGAAGAGGGGCAATCGGGACAGAACCCTGCGCCCCAACAGGGACTAGAACCTGGAGTGCTGGTGCTGCAGGCAGAGGATTAGCCTAGTGAGCAGCAGCACTGGCCCTTTAATTGTTTTTATGTGACCTTAACTGACTTTAATTAACATCTGAATTACATATCAAACAATGAGATGAGACTTGGTTATCTTTTCGAGTTGAAATGTTCTGTGTAAATTCACAACACTAAAAATCAACAGTTAAGATTAAATTAAAAAGATGGTTGTAAAAGCTAGGAGCTTTATTTTTAATTACTTAAGAATTGTTTGGAAGAAATTGAAATTATTTTAATTATTTACTTAAAATATTATTGTTTGGTGGTTGATACAAATATGCAGTTATAAAATTCTTTATTTTAATAACATTATTTCTAATTTTGAAGAAATTGCATTAAATTACTACAATGTTATGCAAGTTCATTGGATGTGGTATGTAAAAGGTAACTACATGACTATTCTCAGTGTAAGTCATCTATTTCTGACCTTATAGCTCATCAGAGGATGAAGACTCCCTATGGGAAACTCAGCAGATCAATTAATTGCATGCATGTTCTGGCTACTAATAAGGAGGTGAGGACTGTTGAAAGTGAAACTGATATTGTGGAAATGAAAAGAAAGGCACACTGTATTTCTGTATTATAAAAGGAAACTATATTTAACATTGTTTATTTATCTTTTTCTTCTCTTCTAGAAATTTTAATTAACCATTGGCAATTCTCCATCAAAATTTAAAATTCAAAATGGATTATTATTATAATAGTAGTAATAAAATTATGTTACATGATATTTTGTTTCCTAAGAAGCAGACCTTATTTTCACAACACTTTTGCATGAACTTTTTGCTTAAAGCAACACTGATTTGTAAAAAGAGATTTAAATTTCTGCTTACAATATCTGAAGTGGAAGTGAAGACACCTTCTCAACTAAAGTCATCAGATCACCCATGGATATTACTACTGCCTTGCATATCCTTCCCCCACTACTACAAGATCCCAACATATCTGAGTTTGTTAGAGATGAGATCTTGCTTCTTCCCACGCTAGCAATCTATCAGTCGAAATCTATAAACATTAATTATATTTCTTGCTAACAACACAACGTTTTATTTTTAGGCTACTAAATTGAAATGTGAACTTTTATTGAACAACACTGAGGGATAGGAACAAAATATTCCCCTAATCCTTAATCTAGTTAAACTTCTAACTCCATGGGAAGTGAAGAAATATTTGCAGGAAAACATTTGCTAACTGGTACAAAAGTATTATCTATTATTTCTGGTCTACATGTATTGGAGAAGAGATGTAATTTAAACAATGTTCTCATTTGAAATGATAGAATTTTCAGGAGAATAATATATGCAGGTAAAGATGTCATGGCTAGAGTTTGGGAGAAAATATAGAGAGATTCTTAAAAATTTATTTTTAAATAAAAAGAAAATATGGAGAGCTAAGTATGAAAGAAAGAATTGTCTCATTTATTACATGAAATATAAGAAAAACTTATTTTTTTTAAAAAACAGTGCATTAATAAGTACAGTTTTATAAAACCTAAGAAGATTTCTAGTAGTAAACCAATGTGTATCTCTTTAGTGTGCATGTCTGTCACAAGCAGCTCCTATGACCCTTTCTCAGATGTGATTGTTCAAAATATGTGATGTTGATGAGAGAGCCTCAAGGACGTGCTGAACAGCCACAGCTTGTGATTTGGGTTATGGTCTCTTCCCTGAGCTTGCAGGGTGGAAGGAACTGATTCCTACTCACCATCTGACTCTTAGGGTCACTGATCATGATATAGGTTGTGTCATCCCTGTTAGGAGACTCAGCACTGATGTTAACATGCTTATCATTGATTTTGCTGTGATATTTCTATCACAGCAAAGCTACATCTACTTAAATGTAACAAGGGAAAATATTAGCCAATTTTAATAGGCTTAACAATGTTGCCAATCAAAAGTTTACTAGGTTTCAAAGGGAAATAGTTACAATTACCTGTAGCTATTGAGAATATAGATACTTAGGGAATCTAAAGTAATAAATTATTTTTAAAAAGTATGATTCTTTTCTTTTAGACTAAGGAGAATACATAGGTTAGATACCATTTTAAAATCTTTTTTTTTGTTTTTAGACAAATAACTAAAATGTGCTCTTATTATTTTAAATGGCTGAAACTTGTTTAAGAATATAAAATTACATGCAGTAAGAAAAAGGAAGAAAATATAAGCCAACAAATTTAAATTTAAAGAAGAGGTATTGAAGGCTGTGTAGACTCTTAAAGGGCTCTATGGAAATGTAGGATAAACCCCAAAGTAAAACTAAGGGAATACAGCTGTAAATTATACACACACACATACACACATATATAATTATTCATATGCTTAATTTTTCCCTTTGACATTCTCCTTGCTATTAGTGCATGCTGTGTTTTTTTTTTAAGATTAAGAATGTCAGATTATGCTTTCTATATGTAATTCAGATCAAGTCCCACTGCAATAGATTTTAAAATCTATCAAAATAATTTATTAGTACTGAGAAGATTTTCAATCCCTATTCTTTCCCCTACCTTTCTATAATTTATCTAATTAATATCAATTAATTCAAATGTTATATGATAGGGATATAAATAGGTTCCTATGCCCATTTTTCTTGATTTATCTAAGCATGAGATCCTTCACACTTCCAAGAGTCAACTTTCTCTCATATTTTTGGAAAGGATGAATTTAATTATGTATTTTCTTTTATTTTTAAGATTTTATTTATTTATTGACAGGTCGAGTTACAGACAGTGAGAGGGAGAGACAGAGAAAGGTCTTCCTTCTGTTGGTTCACTCCCCAGATGGCTGCAACGGTTAGAGCTGCGCTGATCCAAAGCCAGGAGCCAGGTCTCCCATGCAGGTGCAGGGGCCCAAGGACATGGGTCATCTTCCACTTCTTTCCCAGGCCATAGCAGAGAACTGGATTGGAAGAGGGGCAGCCAGGACTAAAACCAGTGCTCATATGGGATGCTGGCGCCACAGGTGGAGGATTAATCCACTGCACCATGGAGCCAACCCCAAATTATGTGTTTCCTTAAGACATTCACATCAGGAGTTCTCTTTTCCTTAGCTCTCAGCTTTGTCTCAGGGAAGAATGCATCGTATTACTTCTGTACTTGTGATTCTCTGGGACAATAGACATTCCTTCACATCTTATTAATAGATCTACTTCTCTTATTCAGTGTAAAATAACATAGCATAATCCAATGTGTGGTTTCCAAATATGGTAAGTCCTGTCCCATTCCAATATTTTCTGAAAAGTGTAGGGAGATAAATTCATGCATTATTCTTGGTTGTCTAATAAGAAACACTTGCATCAAATAGAACAACAATAACAACAGTCACACATAAACAGATGTGCACACACATACACACAGAACCCCTAACAACACTGACAAATTAGATAATGAAGTCTAAATCTATATGATGGAAGGGAAACTGTGCTCTAATTGAGTCAAAATTGCTCTGTTGTCCTGGCAAGGGAGGAGAGAACATTACATCATCATGCACAGCAGAGCTATTCATGGGTGACCTTTTATGCTTTCACATTCTCTTCTTGGTCTTATTTTGAAAAAGAAAGCCACAAACACCTGAATGGTTACTTCACAGACTAGAATCCAGAGAAGATTTTTAATTGAAGCTTTTTTTCTACTTAAACAAGATAATTCATATATACTAATAAAATAATGCAATGTTACATGTTTTAAAAGGAACGAAAAATGTCCTTTCCATCACAGAGGAGAGAACAATATGCTACCGCTTAGACTTTTCAAAGATTCCGTATAGACCTTGAATGGAGGGTAGAGATTTAATTACTTATATAATGAGAAAGAGGAGCATATCAATCACAGTGAAGAGAATGGATCAACACACAGAGGTATGGCGTAGGTGCCATCACAGGGGAATATCAAAGAGTCTGGAGATAATTGAATATAGCATTATGGCCCGGGAAGAGTAACCGCACAGATGAAGTTTGGACAGACTGAAAACTTCAACAATATAACTTTTAATTAACACAACTGGCATGAATCAAAATAAATCCATCATCAGCAGTAGTTTTTTAACGATTAGTCATACAGAGTCTGATATTGTGTTTCTGCAGATGATTTTATGTGAGCATATTATTCTTACACTTTAAAAATGACTCATCATCAAAACAGTTTCACGTTTTTTACTCATTATACCTTCATTTGTATTCACTTTCTTTAAATTCTCATTTCAAAAGAAATAGAAAAACAATTTACTGAGCTGCAGTGAAATTCCATAACAGACTACCTCAAAGGAATTTCTTTTATTACACAAAATTGCTTTGGGTAAAATGGTGCAAAGGTCTCATTCATTTCAATGAGCTTTTGCTTATTAAAAATAATATGCATTTGTAATTTGAAAATTCTTTTTTTAAACAAGGGTACTTTTTAACTTAAAAATTTTCAGAAATCATAATTCTTATTTGCACATTACAGTAGCTATTCTTAAAAAAACCTAGTTTATCTCTATATACAACTGTTTTTGAGAATATGTTCCATAAACTTTAATCTACAATAAAGTATAACGAGAAGGTTTGGGGAATCTTGTATAAATTATACTCCAGTTTTGCAGAAACAAATTGTCTCAATCAGCATCAAACCAAGGTGGAGGAGCAGGACCAGGGCAGAAATTTGCTCTGCTTGTAGGAAGTCTGGGGCTGCATTTTAGAGGGGAATTTTAAAAACAACACTAGAACTGAATATAAGCTACTCTAGGTTATACTCTACCATGTACTGACAATACAAAATGTCACTACTGATAAAATATTGTTCCCTAAAAGTCTTTGTTTGCTCTCATTTAATATATTTGTCATTGTTATTCAAAGTTTAAATTTAGGGGGATGATGCGGTATAATGGGAAAGCCACTTTGTGGGATGCTGGCATCACATTTGGGTGCCAATTCATGTCTGCCTTCTCCACTTCCAATCCAGATGCCTGCTAAAGCCTAGGAAAATAAACAGAAGGTGGCCCAAGAACTCGGCCCCTGCCATGCCTGTGGGAGACTGGGATGAATCTTCTGGCTCCTGGGTTTGGCCTGCAACAACCCTGGCTATTATGGCCATCTGGGGAATGAACCAGAGGATGGAAGGAATCTCTCTCTCTCTCTCTCTCTCTCTCTCTTCCTCTCTCTCTTTCTCCTCTTCTTTTTCTTCTTCTCTTTCTCTCTCTTTCTGTGACTCTTAAAGTAAATAAATATTTTTAAAAACACAAATTTTACATCTATATGTTTACACACAGAAAACACATCTTCATATAGTTACTGTGAACATTTTTACTAAATTTTAAGCCACATATATATGTGTATATGTATATGTGTATGTATATATATATATATATATCTACAAATATATGTATGCATGAATGTTCAAGAAGAAATTAAGGATAGCAAGAATTTGAAGAATTAGTGACCAAGAATTTCTAAAAATTTAAAGAAGCCTTTTGATCCTCAGACTGGAAAGCCCTATAAGATACTAAATAGAAAAGATTGTGTAGAAGTTTACATATATCGACAGCACAGTGAGATCTCAGAATATGAACGACAAAGAGAAATAGCTATTTACGCAACAAGTGTTGTAGTATAGCCGGGTAAGCCACAGTTTGGATGCCCATATCTCATGTCTGAGTGCCTAGGCTCCAGAATGTCTGAAGCTTCCTAACCAGATCCCTTCTAATGTGCCTGGGATGCAGCAGATGATGGTTCAAGTACTGAGTCTCTGCACCCAAAGTAGGAAACAAGGATACAGTTACTGGCTCCTAGCTTCTGGCTTTGGCCTGGCTCAGCCCTGGCTGTGGCGGGCATTTGAAAAATGAATCTGAAGATGGAAGATCTCTGTCTTTTTCTATGCCACTCTTCCTTTCAAATAAATAAAAATGAATTAATGAATACTAAAGACAATAGCAATTAGAATTCTCACATCATCAGTACAATAAGGCATAGACTCATCAGTTTTATGCTCCATAGAGTAAAAAACAAATGTTTTATCCATAAATAATCACATATCTATGTAAAATGAAAACATCCCTAGTAATAATATCATAAAGTCTGTTTTATGTAAAGATCTGAATGTTTGACTCCAACAAACAGCATTAAAATAGCAACATTTATTATATAATTAACAAATAAATAAGGTATAAGAATTTACCCATAATACCAAGTAATTTTTTTCATTAAATGCAAGGCATAGTTGGAAAACATTTGTATTTTTTTGCCTTTTTTTTTTGTTTGTTTCACAACCTATGAGATAACTACTAGTAGCATCTACTAATACACAAACAGCTAACTGAAATTCCAGTTGGTACAAATACATGTTTGATTGGAAAAATGTGTGCGATGAACTGTCATTTACATTTTGTGAAAATTCATGTTTGGTATTAAAGTTCACTTTTAAATACTGATGAGAGGTTTAAGCATAAGTATAGTTTATGAAGTTGAAGAAAATCACAGAAAAAAAAAAGAATAACTATTGAGAGAACTGATCTCTTACTGGAAGAGAAGAAAGGGGAAATTCAAGAATTAGTGAAAAGATGATAAATAACTAAGTCAGTGGAGATAGTCTTAATACCAAATCAATCATAATTATTTTAAATTATCTAAAATCACTAATGAGAAGTTAGATGTGTATGAATTATACTATCTCCCCAAATAGCCAATGCAACATCAAGGAAAATAGTTTCAAGGTAAAAATTGTCAATATATATTGAATTGTATCTTGCAGGGGAATACTTTATCAGTTCTTTTTTTTAAAAAAAAACTGTTTATTTGAAAGGCAGAGTTCACAGAGAAGCAGAGGCACAGAGAGACAGAAAAGTATTTCATCTGCTGGTTCATTCCCAAATTGGCTGCAATGGCCGGAGCTGAGCCAATCTGAAACCAGGAACCAGGAGATTCCTCTGGGTCTCCCACGTGGATTCAGGGGCCCAAGGACTTGAACCATCTTCCACTGCTTTCCTAGGCCATAGCAGAGAGCTGAATTGGAAATGGAGCAATTGGGACTTGAACTGTCGCTATATGGGATGCTGCCAGCTGGAGACTGCAGCTTTGCCCACTACACCACAGTGCCGGCTCCAGCTTATCAATTCTTATGAAAACAATAACCTCACCCAAACTTTATGTAGCCTTGAAGTAGATGAGGACACAAGGAGTGAAAAATACATAGTTCTTAAAAACTGAAATTAATTGCTGTAATAAGTCAAAAATAAAATAATAAATTACATGTAAAATTAATAAAGCTAGATATAACATACACAACCTTAAACATCATCAAATATTCATTTCTTTTTGAAAATATGTGTCATATGCGGCACTTCAAAAATCTCACTGAAAAATAGAGATCAGTTTATTTTGGTGTGGCAAAAAATCTTTATAAAAGTATAAAGTATATTTTATATTGTGTCTTGTTGTAGCTTTCAAGAGAATTATGAATGACTTCAAAGGAAAAAATTTCTTAAACATCGTTTTATCCAACCACATATTAACTCATAAGTGAAGTAAATTGCTTGTTACAAAATCAGAGTGCCCCTGGGAACATGGCTGCGAGTGGCTGTGAGCTGGTGCTCTCCTGAGGCTACACATGTGGCATGCTCTGCTCTCAGTGCATAAATTCACAGAGAGACTTGAATGGGAACAACAGAAAACGATGTTGGATCAGTGGGAATTAGTGGTATTGCATAGAAACTTTGGAAGGTTTGGTACTTTGAAAAGCAAAAATTCCCAGTGAATGTGATTCTCCTCTATTAGGAAAAATAACTGAAGGTATGAGACTCTTGGAGAAAACCCAGGTCTTGTCCAAAAAATATCTTATGAAGATGGTTGGCTGAATAAAAAGACACTGATTCAACCTTCCAAACTAGAAGGACTACTGAGGGAAGAGGCATACGAGAAAATGGCAAGTCTACTGAGGAGTGAAAGCTGAACCTCCAAATAGACTAGCATGAAATCTGAAGAATCCATCCAAAAACTACAAAACATACTACACAATAGATAAATGGGGGGCTTTGGATTCAGGGGCCCAAGGACTTGAACCATCTTCCACTGCTTTCCTAGGCCATAGCAGAGAGCTGAATTGGAAATGGAGCAATTGGGACTTGAACTGTCGCTATATGGGATGCTGCCAGCTGGAGACTGCAGCTTTGCCCACTACACCACAGTGCCGGCTCCAGCTTATCAATTCTTATGAAAACAATAACCTCACCCAAACTTTATGTAGCCTTGAAGTAGATGAGGACACAAGGAGTGAAAAATACATAGTTCTTAAAAACTGAAATTAATTGCTGTAATAAGTCAAAAATAAAATAATAAATTACATGTAAAATTAATAAAGCTAGATATAACATACACAACCTTAAACATCATCAAATATTCATTTCTTTTTGAAAATATGTGTCATATGCGGCACTTCAAAAATCTCACTGAAAAATAGAGATCAGTTTATTTTGGTGTGGCAAAAAATCTTTATAAAAGTATAAAGTATATTTTATATTGTGTCTTGTTGTAGCTTTCAAGAGAATTATGAATGACTTCAAAGGAAAAAATTTCTTAAACATCGTTTTATCCAACCACATATTAACTCATAAGTGAAGTAAATTGCTTGTTACAAAATCAGAGTGCCCCTGGGAACATGGCTGCGAGTGGCTGTGAGCTGGTGCTCTCCTGAGGCTACACATGTGGCATGCTCTGCTCTCAGTGCATAAATTCACAGAGAGACTTGAATGGGAACAACAGAAAACGATGTTGGATCAGTGGGAATTAGTGGTATTGCATAGAAACTTTGGAAGGTTTGGTACTTTGAAAAGCAAAAATTCCCAGTGAATGTGATTCTCCTCTATTAGGAAAAATAACTGAAGGTATGAGACTCTTGGAGAAAACCCAGGTCTTGTCCAAAAAAATATCTTATGAAGATGGTTGGCTGAATAAAAAGACACTGATTCAACCTTCCAAACTAGAAGGACTACTGAGGGAAGAGGCATACGAGAAAATGGCAAGTCTACTGAGGAGTGAAAGCTGAACCTCCAAATAGACTAGCATGAAATCTGAAGAATCCATCCAAAAACTACAAAACATACTACACAATAGATAAATGGGGGGCTTTGGTAAGAATTATGAGTGTTGTGCATAATTCTCATCTGTGGAGATTGGGACTGGCAACATAGAGGCTGAGAATTTATCCAGCAATGGGCAGGTGTTAGGGTGAAATCTCTGTCCTGGGTGAAGGGAGTAAAAGGAGCTGACTGGCTGTCAAGTGAGGTGATCTAGGGATAAGACCAACCCTGCATGTGAGGTCAGCCCATGGGGAAATGGGCTCTGGGTTCACAGCTTCAGGCCATCGCAGTAGTGCAGACCCCAGGTCCTGGATCTCATTAGCTGCAAAGGAGGCCACATGCTCAGATTTTGTAGAGTGAAAATCTGTCCATCTCTGGATTGATCTTGAAATTACGGTATTCCCTAGTACAGAAATTTCTCAGCAGGTGCACATGTGATGAGTAAGGAACAGCAAAGATCAATTGTGTATCAATGCAGAATAGATCTAGGAATATTCACACCAAAGAGGAGATTTATACAAAAAGGAGGAAAGAGTCAGTACTTTTGGAAGTATTTTCACTCTTCCTCTAAGCATTAGCAAAGGAAAAAAATAACAACTTCAATGAAAACTTGTATCTGTTAGCAATTGGGCCTACCATATTAGTGGGATTTCCAGTTTCATAATGCTCAGTGGAATGGCTCCTTCATGCCAAAACCATAGGTGTAGCACTTCTGCATTGTATACCCCAGTTGGGATCTTTCACTGAGGTCATTCAAAACTACTCTCTTTTTTACTTTTGTATCTGTGGCTCAAACATTTTAAGGTAAAGAAACCAAGAATTCACAGTTAGAGCGTGTGTGGAAGGCACATGGTGACACAGAGACACTGAATGTTAAATAAATAAGACCTCATGTCTTAGACCAGTATATGAATAAGGAACTCATGTCCATGCCAGCTATTTCAGCCAAATAGTATCTTCCAAATCAGCTGTTTAAAACTATATATGTATTTTTACAATTTTATACATTTATTTTGTAAAAATGTTATACATTTTATACATCCAGTTATAGAACACAACAAAATTTATCTTACAGTTTTCTGGGTCTGGAATTTTGAACCAGTTCAACGAGGCAATTCTCATTTGGGGTTCTGTCATAGTTTCAGTTTGATTTCAATTTAAATTGAGTCATCTGATTGTTTTGGGTGTCTAACGTGGTCCACTCACAAGGCTGGTAGCTGATGATATTTACTTGCTGGACTTGTTGACTGGTAATTTTACATGTGGCCTTTCCAAAATGGTTGTATAGCAGTAATAAGACTTTTTGCATCCAGAGAGAATCGTCATCTTTTATACCTACTCTTACAAGTCACATGATGTCAATTCTACTATCATTCACTGGGCAAAGCAACAAAAAGCCCACTAAGATCCAAGGAGAAGAGAAACACAACCTACATCTTATTTTTTAAAATAATTTATTAATACGTAAGATTATCAGAGTCACAGCAAATGCATGACATTTCCTGCAATTCTCATCAATTTTCCTGTTAATGTGATATTAATACAAAGAGAATACATTCAGTATAGTTCCTAATTCAATTCTAATGTTATACTTCTCTCTCTCTTTCTTTCATTCTTTATATTTCTTTGAGAGAACACATTTTTTCTTTATGTTATAATCAAAGGATTAATGTTCCACTAAATAGAGTTCAACAAATAGAAGAGACCATAGTTCAGCAAGAATTATGCAAGGGGTATAAACAATCATCAAATGAAAAGACATCTATTTAACTCATATACAGTATATTTTAGAATAATCACAGATCATTTAAATTTATATTAGTATATCTATATCATCTATCTATCTATCTATCTATACCACCACAAATAAGAGAAACATGTTAAAATTTCCTCTTTAAGTAGGGCTCATTTCACTCCCCACAGTGATATTTATTTTGTTGCAGATGTCAGGATTTCATTCTTTTTATGGCTGAGTAACATTCCATCATGTACACACACACACACACAGTTTTTTAGTCTAATCATCAGCTGATGGGCAATTGAGTTGGAGAATTTCCTAACATTTCAATGTTGGGAAATGTGTGAATATGTAATTTGAATGGGTTTTATATATTGAAAGTAATTAACATATTATTGGGTAATTAATATTTATTCTAAATGAATTAAAATATGCATGTTGTATTCTAGAGATGAAATTGGGACAATTTAAACAATCATATAATTCATTATCATTTGGCTATAGCATAGCCAAATATTGCATTTGCATTTTTAAATATTTTTGAAGATTTTACTTATTTATTTGAAATGTAGTTACAGACAGAGAGAGGGAGAGACAGAGAGAACGGTCTTCCATTCACTAGTTTACTCCCCAAATGGCCACAATGGGCGGAGCTGGGTGGATTTTATGCTAGGAGCCAGGAGGCTCATCCTTGTCTCCAATGCAGGTGTAGGAATTCAAGGGCTTGGGCCATCTTCTACTGCTTTCACAGGCCATAGCAGAGAGCTGGAATGGAAGAGGAGCAGCAGGAGCACGAATGAGCACCCATATGGGATGCTGCTGCTGCAGATGGAAGCTTAGCCTACTTCACCACAGCTCCCTACGTTTACTTTTAATGGACATCTTTATACATAGTATAAAGTAGGATTGAAAACAAGAGGAATATTTTATTTAATTCAGAAGATATCAGGAAAAATATACTAGAGTTTGATGTTTACCTACTGAAGTCTGGAGCTTAAAAACTGATAGAGTACCAAGTCTAAAATTGCCTGCTAAATGGTCTCAGATTTAAATAAATTGTCATTTTTGCTTAAATGTCAATAGACCAGTAGTGAAAAATATCTGATCAGTCTTTGTGCAAAAATCAATTCCCCTTATGAAAATGTTTTAAATTATTGTAGTAGCTCTGTAAAATTTTTATATGTAAGGCAGTGAAATACAATGGAAACCTGTATATCTGGTACCAGACAGGGATGCCCACTCTCACCACTGCTATTCAATATAGGTCTGGAAGTTTTAGCCAGAGCCATCAGACAAGAAAAAGAAATTAAAGGGATAAAAAACTGGGAAGAAAGAAGTCAAACTATCCCTCTTTGCAGATGATATGATTCTTAATTTAGGGGATCCAAAGAACACTACTAAGAGACTATTGGAACTCATAGAAGAGTTTGGCAAAGTAGCAGGATATAAAATCAATGCACAAAAATCGACAGCCTTTGTATACACAGGCAATGCCATGGTTGAGAAAGAACTTCTAAGGTCAATCCCATTCACAATAGCCACAAAACCAATCAAATACCTTGGAATAAACTTAATCAAGGACGTTAAAGTCTCTACAATGAAAATTACAAAATCTTAAAGAAAGAAATAGAAGAGGATACAAAAAATGGAAAAATCTTCCATGCTCATGGATTGGAAGAATCAATATCATCAAAATGTCCATTCTCCCAAAAGCAATTTATAGATTCAATGTGATACCAATCAAAATTCCACAGACATTCTTCTCAGATCTGGAAAAAAAATGATGCTGAAATTCATATGAAGACACAGAAGACCTCAAATAGCCAAAGCAATCTTATACAACAAAAACAAAGCCAGAGGCATCACAATACCAGATTTCAGGACATACTACAGGGCAGTTGTAATCAAAACAGCATAGTACTGGTACAGAAACAAATGGATAGACCAATGGAACAGAATAGAAACACCAGAAATCAATCCAAACATCTATAGCCAACTTATATTTGATCAAAGATCCAAAACTAATCCCTGGAATAAGGACAGTCTATTCAATAAATGGTGCTGGGAAAACTGGATTTCCACGTGCAGAAGCATTAAGCAAGACCCCTACCTTTCACCTTTCACAAAAATCCACTCAACATGGATTAAAGATGTAAATCCATGACCCGACACCATCAAATTATTAGAGAACATTAGAGAAATCCTGCAGGATATAGCACCAAAAAAGACTTCTTTGAAAAGACCCCGGAGACACAGGCAGTCAAAGCCAAAATTAACATTTGGGGTAGCATAAAATTGAGAAGTTTCTGTACTGCAAAAGAAACATTCAGGAAAGTGAAGAGGCAACCGATAGAACATATATCTTAGTTCAAAATTCCTTTCTTCAGAAGAGTATTTAGAATGTCATTAGTTAAACAAATAATTGATTTTTTAAATTTTTTTATTTAATGAATATAAATGTCCAAAGTACAGCTTATGGATTACAAAGGCTTCCCCCCCCCCCCCACTGTAACCCTCCCCTTTCCCACTCGCTCTCCCCTTCCATTCACATCAAGATTCGTTTTCAATTCTCTTTATATACAGAAAATCAGTTTAGTATATATAAAGATTTCAACAGTTTGCCCTCACATAGCAACACAAAGTGAAAAAACACTGTTGGAGTACTAGTTATAGCATTAAATAAGAGTGTACAACACATTAAAGACAGAGATCCTGCGTGATATTTTTTTTTAAAAAAAAAAGATTGATTACTTTTCTATGTAATTTCCAATTTAACACCAAGGTTTTTAATAAATAATTGATTGTAATGTGAAAGTGCAGCCACTGAAGATGACCAGATATACCTGCTATCCTGTGTGCTGCAAAAGAATTTAGCACCCCTTAGACATTGCTCTTTACTCTCAGAAAAAAAAAATAAGGAAAAAACTCACAAGTGACTCTAGGTGACAATTTCTCTAATAGCCACTGTTTAAAAACTAATTCAAAATTGTTTAGAGTTATATCATTTGTTGTATTTGCTACACAACTCATCTATTTATTTAGAAGAACCCCCTAGTGCTGTCTTTTTTCATTCTAAATTGATTAATTTTATTATTATGATCAGATTACTTCTCAAGTTATTTCTGGCATTGTATAGAGTGCCAAAGGATCTTTCAATTATGTTTAAGAAAAAAAAAATCTTTACTTCTTTAGGCAAGGCCAATTTTAAGAGGGAACAGTAAGGATTTAAGAGTTATTATTTCTGAAGACTCCAGATCCTGATAGAAAAGGAATAGGGTCATAAAGCACATCATTTCCTCACTTCTTACCATGTCCCCCTAATATCTAACATGCCTCGCAGCAAGGATGTTACTTCTGTAAACAGAATAAGGAATTAATTTGTGAGTAGTCTTTTTCTTTGTGTAGTACCAGTGATATAAACATTTGGGTGGAAGCCAAAAAATACTATTTTAGGCTTAGCATAATTTTCCAGCTGTTGTTGGAGAAATCATGTTACACATCCCCACCCATTACACTGACATACTCATCTATACATTTGTATTTTGCTGCTTTTTAAAATCAGTGATGCAGCTGCCACAATATGCTTCCTCCTTCCAGCAGGTGGTAGATGATCCTCTGCATAAAATGACATCATTCGCTATCTTGAAGAAAACATGCCCTCTGAGCTAAGGGAAGGGCAGAGCCATTATACAAAATGTAATTTAGATGAAGTTACTGCATTCTATTTATTACAACTGTATTACATATTTTAGAGAATTAACAAATCGAGCAATAAAAGTATTAATGGTACTTGAAAAGAATTGTAAAATATAAATAATTAAATAGTCCAGTAATTAAAATAGGAAGGATGATTTGCCTTTTTTGAAATCAGTGCCAGAGGAAGTGTAATTAGTTTGTGTGGCCCTAGTCATAGCTTACTTATTCCCCAACAGAAGGAGAAATATGCATTTGTCTCACACATAAAATAATGTCTCTGATTATGAAGTCACATATAACAAATTATTTGTATAAATAAGTTACCACCCAAAACCACAATAAAATTTCAATTAATGATATACTAGCGCAAATATTTTTCTATCTCAAACAGAAACCTGTTTAACAGTCAATAAAAAGGCTTTTGGCTGACATGAAATTTGAAATGATAAAAGAAATATTTCATTTTTGCTAGCAAAGATAGTGTAATTCATGATATCAAAGAACCCAAAACCAATTTGGTTGCCCAGTAGCTGTCCCATACAGATGTGAGTCTTTAAATGAGCCTGTGATGGTATAATATTTACCATGAATTGATAATAGCTTTAGGATGTATTTTCAAGTTCCTGACAAAGAATCAGAATATCTGTACATTGTGTCATACAGATTTATACACATATATCCAAAAATAAAATCATATTCATGTAAGTTGAGATATTTTTCCTTTCTAGATATGTTCATCAGCCCTCTTCAAATGTCCTAAAAGGAACTGAGTAAAAGATCAATTGTAACCTCTGCTATTCTGCTCATGTTCACCAGTTTGTAAATAACATAATCTGGGTTTTAGAAGGAGTAGGTTTTTTAATATTAACAGTAATAATAGCGTTTTTACATTACTTCAAAAACAATAAAAATATGTCTATGTTAGGAAGACAATTAAATTGTTTGGAGGCGAAAGAAATCAGTTTCAAATTCATACTAGTGTTAGGAGAAAACAAATGTCCCTAGTTAGAAACAGCAATGGGGTCATTGACAAGTTCACTATAGCTGTATTCAAAGTTTCCTGATCATGAATGGGATGATAATGTGTTCTCTGTGAGAGCTGTTGACGTATGTTTTACACTCATTCTGGAAAATGATGGGAGGCGTCACGAGGAAAATGTCAGATGATGGAGAAAAATCTAAGATTTTCTATTCTAGAAAGATGAGGCTAAGAAAGTGAAATATTAGATTGTAGTTATTTTCTGTAGGGAGAAATTCTCCAAGTTCTTAGCACAGAGTATTCCCCAGTGCATCTTTGATAAATGGATATAAAAATGAAGAAAGTGCTCCACATTAAAGAAAGAGTTAAAAATCACACTTTTCTCCACTAAGTCACTAATTAACATGGGGACTCACAGTGTTTTAAATTTCCAGAAAAACTGTGTAAAGATTACAACTAAGGTTAAATAATGTGGCACTGATTTGATAACAGATATGTTGTTAGGAATGCTATTTATGAAGTGTATAGAAATACTTAAAAAAAGTTTGCCTTAAAATAATACACATTTTAGTAACAAATTTTATTTATTTATTTATTTATTTATTTATTTATGTTTATTTTAAATTAGCTTTTAGGCTGGCGCCGTGGCTCACTTGGTTAGTCCTCAGCCTATGACGCCGGCACCCCTGGTTCTAGTCCCTGTTGGGGCGCCGGATTCTGTCCTGGTTGCTCCTCTTCCAGTCCAGCTCTCTGCTGTGGCCTGGGAAGGCAGTGGAGGATGGCCCAAGTGCTTGGGTCCTGCACCTGCATGGGAGACCGGGAGGAAGCACCTGGCTTCAGATCAGCACAGCGCGCCGGCTGTAGCAGCCATTTGGGGGCGGGGGGTGAACCAATAGAAGGAAGACCTTTCTCTCTGTCTCTCTCTCTCACTAACTCTGCCTATCAAAAAAAAAAAAAAAAGTATGTTTAGTTGCCTGTTATAGAGAGAAGGAGAAAGAGAGAGAAATCTATCTACTGATTTATCACCCAAATGGCTATAATCACTAGGGCTGAGCCAGCTGGAACCCAGGATTCAGGAGCTTCTTTGCAGTCTCACATGGATGACAATGGCCCAAGCATTTGGGCCATAATATTCTGTTTTCAAAGATGCATTTACAGGGAGCTGAATAGGAATCAGAGTATCCAGGACACAAACTGGAACTTATATGGGATACGGGTTTCCTAGGCAGCACTTCAACATTACGTCACAACACCAATCCCAAACAAACATTTTTGTGTACATTTAAGAACATGACCTTCAATAGTTGGATTTTCAAATATTAAACATTTTGTGTCTGTTATGAAGGCATAGTAAGTTAACTGAAAATAAAGTCATCATGATCAGGAATATCTTTTTTTTTATTAAACTTTTATTTAATGAATATAAATGTCCAAAGTACAGCTTATGGGTTACAATGGCTTCACCCTTCCAAAACTTCCCTCCCACCCACAACCCTCCCCTTTCCCGCTCCCTCTCCCCTTCCAATCACATCATGATTCATTTTCAATTTTCTTTATATACAGAACATCAGTTTAGAATATATTAGGTAACGATTTCACCAGTTTGCCCCCATATAGCAACACAAAGTGAAAAAAAATAATGTTGGAGTACTAGTTATAGCATTAAATAAGAGTGTACAGCACATTAAAGACAGAGATCCTACATAATATTTTTTTAAATTAATTAATTTTCTATGCCATTTCCAATTTAACACCAGGTTTTTTTTTTTTCATTTCCAATTATTAGTATATAATTAGTAAAGATCTCATCAGTTTGTACCCACGCAGAAACACAAAGTGTAAAAATACTGTTTCAGTACTACTTATAGCATCACTGCACATTAGACAACACATTAAGGACAGATCCCACATGGGGTGTAGGTACACAGTGACTTTTGTTGCTGACTTAACAATTTGACACTCCTGTTCATGGTGTCAGTAATCTCCCTAGGCTCTAGTCATGAGTTGCCAGGGCTATGGAAGCCTTTAGATTTCACTGACTTTGATCTTATTCCGACAGGGTCATAGTCAAAGTGGAAGTTCTCTCCTCCCTTCACAGAAAAATATCTCCTTCTTTGATGGCCCCATTCTTTCCACTGGGATCTCACTCACAGAGATCTTTCATTTAGGTCTTCTTCTTCTTCTTCTTCTTCTTCTTTTTTTTTTTTTTTCTTTTCCATGGTATCTTGACTTTCCATGCCTACAATACTCTCATGGGCTCTTCAGCCAGATCCGAATGCCTTTAGGGCTGATTCTGAGACCAGAGTGTTGTTTAGGACATCTGCCATTCTATGAGTCTGCTGTGTATCCCACTTCCCATGTTGGATCTTTCTCTCCCTTTTTGATTCTATCAGTATTAGCAGACACTTGTCTTGTTTGTGTAATCCCTTTGACTCTTAGACCTATCAGAGCCATCAATTGTGAACTGAAATTGATCACTTGGACTAGTGAGATGGCATTGGTACATGCCACCTTGATGGGATTGTATTGGAATCCCCTGGCACCTTTCTAACTCCATCATTTGGGGCAAGTCTGATTGTGCATGTCCCAAATTGTACATCTCCTCCCTCTCTTTTTCCACTCTTAAATTTAACAGGGATCACCTTTCAGTTAAAATTTAAATACCTAAGAATAACTGTGTGTTAATTACAGAGTTCAACCACTAGTACTAGAACAACAACAACAACAAATACTAAAAAGGATAAAGTATTACATTGTACATCTAGAGTCAGGACAAGAGCTGATCAGGTCATTGTTTCTTATAGTGTCCATTTCACTTCAACAGGTTTCTGGACAGTGAGAGAGAGAGAGAAGAGAGAAAGGTCTTCTTTTTGCCGTTGTTCACCCTCCAACGGCCGCCGCGGCTGGCGCACTGCTGCCGACGCACTGCGCTGTTCCAAAGGCAGGAACCAGGTGCTTATCCTGGTCTCCCATGCGGGTGCAGGGCTCAAGCACTTGGGCCATCCTCCACTGCACTCCCAGGCCACAGCAGAGAGCTGGCCTGGAAGAGGGACAACCGGGACAGAATCCGGTGCCCCGACCGGGACTAGAACCCGGTGTGCCGGTGCCGCTAGGCAGAGGATTAGCTTGTTGAGCCATGGCGCCGGCCAGAAATATCCTTTTATAAATAAAAATAATACTTACAGACAGGCATACAGAGTAACAGATAAGATGCTTCTTGCATCTCCAGAGTACCTGGGTTTGAGTCTTGAATCTGTTCCCAATGCATGCTTCCTTCTAATGTACACACTGGGCTGAAGCAGGTAGAGGTTCAGTAGTTGCGTCTCTGTCACTCACATGGGAGACACACTTGAGTTCTCTTCTCCCAGCTTTGTTCTGGCTCAGCCCCTACTCCTGCACCCTGTTCCCACATCTGATGTGTTGCCAGCATTCAGGGAGTGAACCACTGGATAAGAAATGTCTATCTGTCACTATCTGTGTGTCTTTGACTTTCAAACTAATAAAATAAATTAAAATGCTTTCAAAGTAATAATACTTATCATATTGGACATGTATTGGAAATCTTTTGACTATCATAATTTTAGCAAATATTAGCAACTTTACAGTGACACCAACATGTCCTCACCAGCACATATTATCTTTAGCTTTAAAAAAATCAATTTGAAAAGCAGAGTGACAGAGAGACATGGAGAGAGTATGAGATCCAACTGTTGAATCACTCCCCCAATGACTGCAATATCCAGGGCTGGGACAGGCCAAATAAAGGAGCCAGGAATTCCATCCTTGCAAACCTTATTGGTGGCAGAGGACCAAATAATTGGCCCATGTCCCACTTGCTTTGTAGACATCTTAGCAGGGAGGTGGAGAGGAAGCAGAGTACTGGGATTTGAACTGGCACTTTTATGTGGATGTTGGCATCTCAAGTGGTAGCTTGAGCCACAACATCAGTCCCTCTTTTGCTTTGTTGATAATAACCTATGTAACTGAAATGATGTAGTATCTCATGGTTTTGATTTTCATTTCCTGAGATTACTGATGTTGAGTATTTTTTATGTGCTTGTTAGCTATTTATACAACCTCTGAGAAATTTCTGTGCAGCCATGGTGGACAAAAAATAAAACTACCCTATGGTCCAGCCATCCCATTACAGACTATGTATCCAAAAGAATGACAGACATCTGCACTCCCATGCTTATTGCAGCACAATTCACAATAGCCACCAAATGGAAATAAACTTAGTGTCCATCCACTGATGAATGGACAAGGACAGTAAAGTACATATAGGTAATAGGGTACTACTGAGCCATAAAAGAAATGAAATATTGCCATTTGCAACAATCTGAATGGGAGTGAAGCTCAGGCTGAGTGAAATAAGCCAAGCAGGGAGACACAAGTATCACATTATCCCACTCATATGTGGAATCAGCAAAAAAAAAGGAAAGAGAAAAAATGAGATCCCCTAGAAATTAAAAGTAACATGGTGGACAATGGTGGTTATCAGAAGCTGGAGAGGGAAAGTTATGTAGGGATTAGTAAAGGTTGATTAATGAGTACTATGGTAAAGCGAGATGGATTAAGAAGTTCTGAGGCTCTATTATATAATAATGTGAGTGTATGTACCATTAATATACTGCATATTTCCCTATTAAAAATACAACTAGAAGGTAGAATTTTTGGTGCTGTCACCTTAAAAGAGATTTTAAATGTTTGAGGAGATAAATGAGTTTAACTTGATTGTAAACTGCACAGCAAATAGATGCATAGAAACATCACATAACACCTCATAATTATGTACAATTTTCACATAAAAGGCAGTAACATACCTCCCAATTATTTTCAAATTGCGTATAGTTTTGAACTGAAATAATTTAAGTGTACTTGTCATTGGGTTTTAAAAATCATTTTTAGATTTGCAAAATTATTGGATAGTGCAGATGGTTTCAGTAGGCCTCATGCCTGATTTCATCAACTATTAACAATTTACAATAAAATAATACATTTGTCAATTATTAAATCAATATTGATACATCACTATTAATTAAATTCATACTTTATTCAGATTTTTCTGTTTTCTTGAGTGTCTTTTTTTTTTTCTGTCCCAGGATCTTATCCAAAGTATCATATTACATTTAGTTGTCCTATATCCTTAGACTGCTCTTGTTTATGACAGCTCTGAGAAGTTCCTTATTTTTGAAGACTTTGACAGTTTTCAGAATTAGTGCCCAATAATTTGGTAGAAAAATCCCTTAGTATGGATTCCTTTCTGTTCTCTTAGTTAGAACGTGGTTATGTGCTGTGGGTTGTAGTGAAACATTTTATTTTGCTTCAATGTAGTAGTCACATTAGAGATTGTTGCTCAAAGCCAAGTTTTCTCATAGATGACCTTGAGAAAGAATAATCAGTAGCTAAGAACTATCAGGGAGTTCACGATTTGTAAGTATTCATTGATGCCTTTACCTTTACACTTTCAAAAAGATTCTATATCTCATAAATATTGTCTTTATTCTTAGTTCATTCTATTTGATATTTTGTATTTATGAAGGGATAATAAAGAGCATTAATCCAATGTTCAAAATTATGATTACATTTGACCAAAATGGCAACCTGGGTTAATGCCCCCATTAAAGAGGTTTAACTTAATCCCATATTCAAAGTCTCTTTTGCTTTTTAAGGTTGTGTACACACACATACACACACATACACACACAGCTTTTCTGAGTTAGAGTATGGGCATCTGGTGTGATTGTTGGGACTTTAGTATTTCTACAATACACAACAAAGAACAATACAAATTTAGAAAATGTTTTGAGCTGTTAACAGTGCAAGTTTTATGTCCAAGAATTACTCTCAAAATTCACTGTAAAATTATTAGAGAGGCAGAGGGGATATATACACATAGGTATACACATAAATAAGCCACACACATAAGTATATCTCACATCTACTGATTCACTCCCCAAATGCCTTCCACCAAGGCCAAAGCCAGGAACCAGGAACTCAATTCAGGTCTCCCAATTGGATTTTATAAATCTACTACATTGGACACCACAGCTTTCTCCTTGGATCTGTATTGCCAGGAAACAGATATCAAGAGCTAAGAAGCAAACCCAGACAACTCTAATGCCAGATGTGGGTGTGTTAACTGCTAAGCTAAATGCCCACCCCTCAAAATGTATTTCAATGTAACCCATTATAACTCCATGAATGATACATGCACCTGCTACTTGAGATTGAAAAAGAAGGATTATGGAAATTTATGATGATAACCTTGTATACGAAGAGTGTACATATATATACATACATATGTATATACATATGTATGTATATGTATGTATATATATATATGAAACATGCCCATATTTTATTTATTACACACACTCCCCTTTCCCAACATTGAAATGTTGTTTGACGCAAAAACAATTCTCTTTGGTAAAATGATAAGCTTTCTGATTATATTTTATTTATAGTCTGAAAGTTTCAATGACGTTGTGTTGGTATTCTGCATCACTAATTCTGTGACACCTAGTACAGTTTGACATATTCAGTTATATTCAGCTTGGTAGATTTCTTTAGAATGACTAAATTAAGCAGAGTAAGGATTGTCTGTAGAACTGCTAGTGTAGGCATTATTATTGACTTAGAGGGTAAAACAGCATATGCCTTTTAAACCAATAGCCAATTCCTAACAAAACAACAAGGATACTCCTGAAATGTATAAGATGCAAATGTCATACACATAGTAGATAAAAATAATTCAGTGTCCATAGATAGATTCCTACCCATTGAAGGGTGAATGCTGTTTTAATGTGATGGATTAAAAATATCCACAAATACTCTGATTCTCCTTCTAATGAGAGGTGAGATCTGTGAATCCTCCTCTGAACTGTAGCTATGATCTGACAATTTTGACTAATGGCATATAGTAAAGTTAGCAGTCTTTTGGTCCTAGAGCTTAAAAGGATGAGTGGCTTCCTCTTGATACATTACAACCAATGTAAAATCTGACTGAACCAGATTTTCCTCTGTGCTGTGAGGAAAACCAAGGTAGCATTGAGCCTATGTGGGATAAGAGAAAGACTTAGGGGGAGGGGACAACTTGGGCACGGAAGGGGGCAGGTAAGAAAGGTTTGGCTAATCCATGTTCTTCCTCTTATTTTCCATCATTCCCCATCCCAGCTGGAGGCTGAAGACATGGGTTGTTTTTGTTTTGTTTTGTTTTTTGGAGGGAGCAGAGCTGACACATCTTTGTTGAGCCCTGCCCAAATCCCTGACCATAAACAAAGTGAGAAAACAAAATGTGTTGCCATTATAGGCTACCACAGTTTGGTGCTGCTATACGATATTTAATCAATACTCACAAAATAGCTGCCATTGTTGTGAATTAATTGGCGGAGGGGGATCTTTTCGTTAACTGTATTTTGTCCACTGTCCAAAATTTTTTGCCCAGTTTTAGAATCCCTCCAGTTGCTTCACAAATGGCAGACACTGCTTGGATAATGCTCTTCAATTGAATTTTTGTCTGGGATGTCAAGTTAATACTTCTAGTGGGGCTATCCCAGACTTAAAAATTATGTTTTGTTTTGCAAACCCCTCCATATCCCAAAGACAGATTGTCTTACGTACAAAGAGACCCTTCAGCCTTCAGAAATCTGTGATCGTTAAGTAAAAACAATCATTGATGCAGTTGGGGCAGTAAATTTTGATTTTTACTATGACAACTTCGATGTAGGGTCCATTTTTTAAAACCTAAGAAGTTAAAATTTCTTTAATCTTTAAAGAGTATACTATACATGTATTAAAACTTTTAAAAACTTTTGAAACTTATATGATTTTAATGTATGTTAAGGCACAAAAAATAACCATGTACCAGTCAGTTTGCACATTGCAAATGATAGAATTTTTTCCATCTTTCCGGAAAAAAATTTTGGATAAGCATAGAAAATTAAATAAGGTAAGGGTAGGTGCTCACAATAATTTGAAAATTGAAAGAAGCAAAAATAATACTGCATGTCTTTGGTAAAACATTGTAAGGATCTCTTTATTAAGTGTCTCACAAAGATCAGGATGCTGAAGGGATTATTAATTTCTCTTAGGGGGTTGAAAGAAGGAGGTGAGTTTTGTGTTGCTTAGTATTCATTAAGGGCACTGCTTTGATCTGTTTCCCATTGTCATTTCAATGACAATGAGGCTTCATACTTCATAAAGATAAGAGGTTTATTTAGTTCACACTTTTGGAAGTCTAAGAGCATGACACCAGCATCTGTTGAGTGTCTTCCTTCCCTTCCCTTCCCTTCCCTTCCCTTCCCTTCCCTTCCCTTCCCTTCCCTTCCCTTCCCTTCCCTTCCCTTCCCTTCCCTTCCTTTCCCTTCCCTTCCCTTCCTTTCCCTTCCCTTCCCTTCCTTTCCCCTCCCTCCTTCCCTCCCTCCCTCCCTCCCTTCCTTCCTTCCTACCTTTTTTCCTAAGATTTATTCATTTATTTGAGAGTCAAAGTAACAGAGAGGCAAAGGCAGAGTGAGAAAGAGAGAGAGGTCTTCTATCTGCTGGTTCAGTCTCCAGATGGGTGCAACAGCCAGAGCTGGGCCAATATGGAGCCAGGAGCCAGGAGCTTCTTCCAAGTCTCCCAAGTGGGTGCAGAGGCCCAAGAACTTGGGCAACCTTCCACTGCTTTCCTAGGCCATAGCAGAGAGCTGGATTGGAAGTGGAGCAGCTGGAACTCAAACCGACGCCCATATATGATGAAGGCAGTGGCTTTATCTGCTACAGCACAGTGTCAGCCCCATGAGTGCCTCCTTTATACATCAAAACTCCATGGATAGCACAACAGAAGGAGATCATGAAAGGAGGACAAATTACCATGGCAAGCCAGGAAGCCAGAAAGATTTAGGGGCCAGGATTGCTCTTTTATGAATCTCTCCCTGGAAATCACTCATTCCACAAGATCTGCATCAATATCTTGAGAGAGAAATGTCCTCATGATAATGACTTTGTTCTGGTCCCACCTCTTAAAAGCTCTACTGGCATCTCTGGAGTCAGTGCTGTGGCATAGTGAGTAAAGCCACTGCCTACAGTGATGGCATCCCATATGGGCACCGGTTCGAGTCCTGGCTGCTCTGCTTCTGATCCAGCTCTCTGCTATGGCTTGGAAAAGCAGTAGAAAATGGTCCAAGGCCTTAGGCCCCTGCACGCTCCTGGGAGACCTGGAAGAAGCTCCTGGCTCCTGGCTTTGGATGGGAGGAGCTCTGGCCGTTTTGTCCAATTAGGGAGTGAACCAGTGGATAGAAGACCCCCCCCCCTCTCTCTCCCTCTCTCTCTCTCTCTCTCTCTACCTCTTTCTCTGCCTGCCTTTCCTTCTCACTGTATATAACTCTGACTTTTAAATGAATAAATAAGTCTTTAAAAAAAAACCAAACTTCTACTGGCCCTCAAAATAGACAGACAATCAAGCATCTAGCTGTGAACTTTTGGGGGCAAACCCACATCTAATCTGTAGCAGGCACAATTTAGACTTTTATAGTGCAGAAGACGCAATATCTGAATGATGTTACCTTTTTTTTTTTTTTTTTTTTTTTTTTGCTGTGGCATGAAATACACAGTATTTAGAAATGCTATGAAGAAGAAAATAATTTGCAGTTTTAGGACTGATTATGAAAAAAAGAGAGAGGGTGTTACCATAAAACTAAAACTATAATGAATCCTAAATTTTGCTATCTTTTGAATCTAATCAGATTTCAAAGAGAAATGTACTTTAAAACACTTATTTCAATAAGCTACCAGTTTAATGTAGTAACATATTGTTGAGCAAAATAAATGAAACTTATGCTTCCAGGTCATTGGATTTTATTATTTTTTACTGCTTTGTAGCCATCATCTTTTGCTTTGGTTCATCAAAAAGTCTATACCTGCACACAAATCTTAATGAAATAATTTTTGCTTTCTCATACATACTTCTAAACTATAATCATGTTCTACTACCATTTAAATGTGCACTAGGTGAAATATCAATGAAATGAAACTACTTAACACTGTATCACTATATGAAAAGAATAAGCATATAACATTGCATCAGGGATTAGAAAGGACAAAAATGCATTATTGATAAAATTTATGAACTATTCACAACACAAAGTTGTACCAAACTTAGAATAGAATAAAAAGAAACTTCTTCACTAAAATATTACAAAAATCTCTCTGTAAATGACTTATCTGATGCTAAATTTGCTACAATACAATAGAGTAACACTCAGTTGATTGTGTATATATATATATATATATATATATATATACACACACGCACATACACAGAGAGAGAGAGAGAGAGAGAGCGAGAGCGAGAGAGAGAGAGAGAGAGAGGATCTTCTATCTGCTTGTTCACTCCCCAAATGGCTGCAATAGCTGGGGAATTCGGTATCCAGGAGCCAAGAGCATCCTCTAGGTGTCCTACATTTGTGTGGGGGCCCAAGTACTTGGGCCATCCTCTCTGCTGCTTTCTCAGACACATTCAAAGTTAGCTGGATAGGAAGTGGAGAAGCCAGGACTAGAACCAGCACCTGTTTGGGATGCTGGCACTGCAGGCAGAGGCTTACATTTCTATGCCACAGTGCTGGCCCTCATAGTGCTCAGGGTTCTTTTTTTTTTAAATTATGTTCACTCATTGATTTTTTTAAATTTCTTTGACAGGTAGAGTTATAGACAGTGAGAGAAACAGAGAGAAAGGTCTTCTTTCTATTGGTTCACTCCCCAAATGGGCACCATGGCTGGCGCTGCGCCGATCCGAAGCCAGGATCCAGGTGCTTCCTCCTGGTCTTCCATGCGGGTGCAGGGGCCCAAGGACCTGGGCCATCTCCACTGCCCTCCTGGGCCACAGCAGATTGCTGGACTGGAAGAGGAGCAACCGGGACAGAACCTGGCGCCCGTATGAGATGCAGACGCCACAGGCAGAGGATTAACCAAGTGAGCCACTATGACAGCTCCCAGGTTTTTCTTTTTTTTTTTTTTAAAGATTTCTTTATTTTGAAAGTTACAGAGAGAGAGGGAGAGATTCATAGAAAGGGATCTCCAATAGTTAATTCACTCCCCTGATGACTGCAGGGTCCAGAACCGGGCCAGGTCAAACCCAGGAACCTGAAGCGTCATCCAAGTCTCCCACATGCGTGACAGCGGCCAAAACATTTGGGCTATTTTCCTCAGCTTTCCTAGACCATTAGCAGAAGTGGAGTAGCCAGAACACAAACCAGCACATATATGCAATGCCAACATTGCAGGCAGTGGCTTTATAAACTACGCCACAATGCTGACTTAACACCAAGTTTTAGTGTGTATTACACATATTGTGAGCATTCTTAGCTTTCATGGTATTCTAAGGAAAGGGTAGATGCAATGGTGAGATAGGAAGAAAAACAATTCTTCATTAAAAACACAATTATCAATTTCAATAAAAACCTAGGTTCCTATTTAACAGACACAGCATCTATTACAGAGATCTCACTTATGATAGAAATGACATTATGGGATATTGATGAGTAAAGGTAAAAAATAATTCAAGTTCTGTATAAATAGTACTTAATATGTAGAAAGATACTAAGTAAGTTCTAATAATATGAAAGGGAATACTATGTTCATGGATAGGTACATTTTATAAAGATTTTTATTGTTTTATCTATTATTAATTAATTAATTTGAAAGGCATAGTGACAGAGAGAGAGGGGAAGAGATAGAAAGAAATCTTTCTGTTGCTGCTTCACTCTGAATTGTTTCAAGAGCTAGCTCAGAGCAAGGCTGAAACCAGGAGCCTGGAACTCCATCCTCGTCTTCCACATGGGTAGCAGGAGCTAAAACACTTAGGCTGTCTTTTGATGCCTTCTGAAGTACATTAACAGGGAGCTGGATTAGAATCAGAACAGCCAGGACACAAATAGTGCTCCAATAGAGATGCCAGGTTGCAAGTGGCAGCTTAAGCCTCTGTGCTACAGTCTAGGCCCCAAGATATATATTCACTCCAAAGTGTTCTGGAGAGTCAATAGAATTCCAGCAAAAATACAAACAAGTTGAAAAAACAGGTAAGTAGATGACAAGATGGAGGAGACAGGAGATAAAAATGGTTAAGGTATACAGCAGAAAGATAAGAGTGACTGAAGTTGGGATATTTTTTATATGGAAAGAAAAATTTAAAAATCAAAATAATTAGACAATATGTTTGGGTCAGAGATAAATAAAATATGGCAATAAAATATTTTTGAATGGAGAACAGACTCATTTACCCAGAATAGTAGACAGATAATTAAGAGATCTTGTTAGTCAGAATATATTGAACAGCTCAACATCTACTGAAGGGGGAAAAAGGAAATTTTGTACCCATGCCTAAAACACAACACAGGAAATTTTACAAAAAATGAAGGCTAACTTTATTCAAAGAGATAGAAAGTATTCCTCACCCAAGACACAATATACCTAAGTCTTTAAGGAAAATTAAATACTTTTTTCAACTATAATATGAAACTATGAAAGAAATATGGAATGAAAAAAGACTAGCCATGCATCAGCAGGTTTTTTTTTTTTTTCAACATATAACACTGACAACAGTGATTATCTAACTTCCAAAGTAATTCTCAACAACCAATAAGAAAAATGAAAGATCCAACTATTTAGGAAAAATTAAACCTAGACAAGTGTGCAAATTGGGAAACGAAGTATGCCGATATATTTCATCTTATTTCTTCACAGTCAAAGGCAACTTTATCCCTCAATGGGAACTATTCAAATAATCACAAAGTATGTAAAGCACAAATGCGAACTTTACCAATGCTGGGAACAAAGCAGCCGTGTATCCGCAGCTAGATTTCTGAGTGCTTTCTCCTGATCTTGTTGTCCTCTAACCCCCTGAGATATCCAGAACGCAGAGTATGTGGAGGTTGCACCACGTGCAAATGTAAAGGGTAGCATTCTTCAATTAAAATTTAATTTAATTTTGGAGAATAACAATATCACACAGTTCAAGAGGGATTTATTAACACATAATGACGGTTTCTTGGAAGAACAAACAGCCTCCCAGGCTGATCAATGATGCTAGATAGAGAAAGGACCTGAGGTTGCTGATTATTATTATTGTAAAGTCACACACAAGTAGTATATAAAATATTGAATATTTTAGAATTATACTGTTTTTAAGACTGATTCATTTCATTTTGTCATAAACATGAAAATGTTATCAGGTAGTAACCAAAAATTAAAGTTTATGACAGTGAAATTGAAGTTACAAATTGAACCTATCATAAATTGTATTAATTTAGGTTTTTGTATGTACTACAGTAGAATAAATTTGGAATTTGAGCTTTATACTCTTTTATCATTTCTGGTTGGATAAATGTATTTCATCTGCTTGAGTATTATGACCACAAAGCAAAGGACCACCTATAGATCTTGTTACTTCCTGAGCGTGACACAAGAATGGTGTGTCAAACACTGAGAATCTCATCTCTCATTCGAGAGCTTTAGGAAGAGAGTAACATCATTAGAGTCAGAATATGAAAACTATTCCTTCAAAAACTTTCTTTTTGCGACTCCTCTTTGGTTTTGTTTTAGAAAAGAACCAGACAGAAGCCACAATATGTTTTTGCTCTGTCATGTAGTATGCATCTTCATATTCTAAGCACTGCAATTCTATTTAATTACCAAAACTTTTATTGCAGTTATCATTTCTGCTTTAGTATAGGAAGAAAGTAATGGAACAAAGATAATGATTGGGTTCCAAATTTGAGATACAATTTCACTCAAAATTTTAAATTATCCTGGGTTCTTCTTCATTAATGTGAATATTTGAAAATGGAAAAGCTTCCTAGACTACACCTTAGTTTGGAAACACTTGTCTCTTTTAGAAACAACGAATGCTTTCTTCATTCCTTTTAGAAAAGAATTAATATAAATAATTACTTGTAGAGAATAAATGAACTATTATTTTCTATTTTGTCTGTTTTCTTAATATTTTTCCATTCCCTGTTAACTTAGTTGAAAGTACATTTTCAGAGGACAGTTTCCTTTCTGATTTTTGTTTTAGATATATGAGATTTGTGGAACTGAGTTTGCTAAGAGGTAGAGACATAAGTAGGGTAGTGGTAAGTGTTAGGAGATTTTAGTTTAAATAACAATAGATTTTCGGGGCTGGAGCTGTGGTGTATCAAGTAAACCCGCCTCCTGCAGTGCCAGAATTCCATATGGGTGCCTGTTTGAGACCCAGATGCTCCACTTTCAATCCAGTTCTCTGCTATGGCTTGGGAAAGCAGTAGAAGATGGCTCAAGTCCTTGGGCCCCTGCACCTGCGTGGGAGACCTGGAAGAAGCTCGAGGTTCCTGGCTTCGGATTGGCACATTTCCGGTCGTTGTGGCCATCTAGGGAGTGATCCAGCGGATGGAAGACCTCTCTTTATGTTTGCCTCTTCTTCTCTTTCTGTGTAACTCTGACTTTCAAATAAATAAATAAATCTTAAACAAACAAACAAACAAACAAACAAACAAACAAAAAAACAGTAGATTTCTATAACTGCAAGGAAGTAATTGCTTGCCAGTTCAAATACTGGCTGCTCCAATTCTGATCCAGCTCACTGCTAACAGTCCTAGGAAAACTGCAGAAGATGGCCCAAGTTCTTGGTTTCCTGCACTCATTTGGGAAACCTGGAAGATGCTCCAGGCTCCTGGCTTCAAGGGTTCCTGGTGCAACCCTTGGCTGTTGTGGCCATTTGGGGAGTGAACCAGAAGATGGAAGAGCTCTCTCTCTCTCTCTCTCTCTCTCTCTCTGTCTCCCTCTATCTTTAACTCTGCCTTTTATATAAATTAAACAAATCTTAAAAAAAAAAGAAGAAGAAGAAGGAAAGGAAGGAAGGAAGGAAGGAAGGAAGGAAGGAAGGAAGGAAGGAAGGAAGGAAGAAAGAAAGATTGTGATCCAGGCCCACATCCTGACTAACTCCTTCAATTGGAGACCAGATTTCAGCACAAATGACTGGATGATACAGTCAAATAGGAAGACAGATTGTTGAACAGTATGCAGTCTGGGAAAACATTACAAAGTCCAAGCTTTAAATAAATGCCTGAGCCTTTCTTGCCTTCAAGGGGCCAGCTGCATTAGGCTAACATGTGCATTTGTGGTCACCCAGCTGGACTCAGGCCAGAGACTCACTGAATATCCTCCTTTGAATTGGAAATCTCACCCCTGTGTACACCAAACTCCAAATTGTGTTCAAATCTTGGATTGTGGGGAAGAAATCTTAGTAATGGTAAAAATGACTACTGCCAAATTAATTGAAGAAGTGGAGCCTTAGATTCCAGTTAAATGCTTGTTTTGAAAAAGAACACATCATTTCCTTTACACCAGACTTGAGTATATACCTAGCGTTCTGTATATGTACTTAGAATCTTGCTTATTTTCTTAAATCATAGTCTTATTTACATTCCATAATTTAAAAAATGTTTTGTGTATATATTTTGTATTTTGCATTCTACTTTAGTGTGTATGTATTTTGTATGTTACATTCCACTTTTATTTAAATAAAGCAAGGTCAACTTGATATCCGGATAATATTTTTAAGACAAAAAGAAACAATGATTTGGTATCATAGCAATAATTGTTGGACTAGCTTCAATGTTTCTTCCATATCCTTTACTAATTTCAGTGAATCCAGTCTTTTTCATATACTGCTTGCAGCTTTTTGGAAGAAAAACACATGTTTTCATATATTAAACATAATTTACATTCAGAAAAGATCAAAAATGTAATTGAGTACAGGTTCACAAAAAAGTTTATACGAGAAAAGAATAGTCAGAGAAAGTGGTTCTCTGCCAGTAATTTAAGGAAAAGCATGTGTATATATGAATTATGCTTTTAGAACCAAATTTAATGAAGCTATGTTAAGATAGGGTTTATCTTAAGTATTCTGCATAATTTTAAGACTATGAATACATAAACACAATTATGATTCCAAGTTAAAATTTTCTAGTGTCAAATTTGGTGCTACTGCCAAAATATTAACAGAAAACAGAATTTTTGGCACATAGAGCCTATCAGTATTTTGAATAATGCTAAAAATTATGGGAAATACACAATATTTTTCATCATGAACTAATGTTGGTATTCCATTGTTGAAATAACAGAGAACTATAAAATGAAAATGAGTTATCTTAAGTTTTAATTGCTGAAATGTTCGAGAAAATAACACTGAAAGAATTCCATGTATTGAAAATACCCTTAAGCCTCTACTCTAACACGTTGGTGAACTTGGAATGAAATGTCTGGCACCCAGACCATGACCTTTAAGAGAGTCCTGGGTGAACTTTATGATTGTACTGACATATATTTAAAATCACTTTAACCCCACATATTTTAGTATTTTTCTTTATAAGTGAGTTCATACTTTTTATAGAAGAAGCAACTCAGAAAGGTAAAGCTATCTGACTTTCTGTTAGAAGCATACATTCTCCAATGTGATAAATTAAAAACAGATGGAAAGGATGAGAAAATACAAAATCACATTGATACAGAATTTAAAAAGCACAGTAACAATAGTAATTTAATTTAAAGGAAATAATATCGATGTGGGTTCACATGCATTAACATCTTACCACATAATAAAGAGAAATAAATTACCATCATAAACCCAGTTTATGTAAAAAATTTTAGGAAACATTGACATTTTCAAGGAAAATGTCATAAGTCTCCAAATTTGAATAAAGGACATATAAAAGCAGTTTTCAAAAGTTCACATTATGAAATTCTATGCATGGATTTCAAAGAGGTTTTGCATCAAAATAAATTTATTTTTTAATTTCATTCTCCATGAGGTTTTTAAAGTGTTTTCTTAATATAAACTTATTTTTTAAGAATCATGTTCCTCCAGAGTCAATTGTGTTAGCTTGTGATACCAAGAAATGCCTTTTTGAATTGCATTCACTTCTTATCTATCTCATGAGATGAATACAAAATAGAGCCCTATATATTTCAGGTTTATGTGTGATTTGTTGTTGGTTTTACATTTAAAGTACGTGAATAGGGGCTGGCATTGTAGAATAGAATATTAAGCCACTAATTGTAATACCCGTGTCTTGCTGTGCCACTTCTGATGCAATTCCCTGCTAATGTGGCAAAGAAGGCATCAGATGATGGCCCAAGTGCTTGGACCCCTGCCACCTAGGTGGGAGACCAGAATGGAGTTCTTAGCTCTTGACTTTGGCCTGGTTTATACCTGGCTATTGCAGCCAATTGAGGAATGAATCCATCAAAGAAATACTTCTCTCTCTCTCTCTCTCTCTCTCTCTCTCTCTCTCTCTTTCTGTTGCCTAGCCTTTCAAACAACAAAGCAGTAGGGAGTCTAATACTGAGGATTGGTCTAAATTAAACCATGATTCACTAAATAGACACATTTTAATTTAAATAAGTATTTTCCATACTTACATGTGTGTATGTGTGTTATAGAATGTTGAAAATACAAGGAACTTACTTATGGAAATTTTTCTAAATTCTGAAGAATATTTGAAATAATGTCACATGGTAGGGAGAACATTCTCCCCGAATTGTCAACACTATAATTCCTAGAATTTGTGACTATATGAAGTTTCAGGGAAAAAAGAATTTGCAAAATTAGTTTTCCAGACTTTAAAATAGATAAATTATCCTGATTTGTCCTGTGGTCACAAAGAATGCTTTCTCTTACTGCACTAAGAAGCTAATGGCAGAAGGGTAACTCAGAGAGACAAATTTTGACCAGTGCTGCCATTGCTGGCTTGAGGCTGTTAGCGACAGAGTGACAAGGAACATAGATATCCTTGATGTATCAAGAAAAGCTCTTGCTTTTCTTGCTATCTTGCTATCTAACAAGTACATAGGAGCCTGAGCACTCCACCCAAGAGAAACCAAATTAGACCAAAAACTTCACTGAGCTTGGGAGAACTTTCTTTCCCAGAATTTTTAGATAAGAACCCAACCCAGCTGAAACATCGATTTTTGGCCTGGTGACACCCAAAGTAGAGACATTAGCTGAATGCAACTCAACTTCTGACCAATCAAACTGTGAGAATATAAATTCAGATTATTTTAACTCACTAAACGTGTGGTAAACTCCTAAAGCAGCAGTCAAAGACAAGTAAACATCTCTTTTAATTTATAGATTTCCCTCCCATATTTGATAATTGCATTCCAATTATTTGGCAACTTAAACTCTGTGGAATACTTTGTACTTCATAAAGTCAGAAAAATCACCTTGTTCTTCACATTGAAGAGTGCCAGAGTTTCATAATATTTTTTTCATAGTGATTTTGTATTGTGTTAATACAATTGTGAGAGCTAAAATATTTGCCATAATAAATATTTCAAGCACACACAAAAGAGAAACAAATCTGTAAGAACCTATTTTATTCTATGGCTTCTTGATTTACATATATATGGGTAGTATTTTAATAACATAAAAAGTATTTGAAAATGCCATTCTCAAATTATATGATAGATGAAAATATTTTAGCTAAAACATATTTGAAATGATGAGGAATATAAATCTAGGGAAGCATTAAAGGAAATCTATTCGTTAAATCTATTTTAGAATTAAATATCAATAAAACTTATGTACTTTCTGAATTTCCAAAAATACATATTTATTTATGCTTTTCTACTTTCCCCCCTCCACATAACATAGAAGCACACAATTTATTCCATTTCCATTTAAATTTGATTCAAAACTTTGTAGAAGAGGATCTTTAACATACTTTGAAAAATATGCATAATATTTTTATTGAGAAATAAAAGAATATAATATTGACAAAATATGCTTTTATTTCTTAGAGAAAAATATTATGTTACAAATTATGGATAAAGATAATTTTCTTTCTCATCCCCTACTCATTCTATTCCAGATGACATTTAAAGAAAATACTAGCTAAGTTAAATGATTAATTTTAAAATGGTACTATACAATGTTTTGGAAAAATGGAGTTATAGATTGTTTATTTGGGGCCAACTATGTTAGAAATCCATGCAGTTTATTCATAATATACACTTTCCAATACTTTTTTTTGAAGATTTGTTTATTTATAAGTCAGAGAGAGAAAGAGAAAGAGAGAGAGAGAGAGAGAGAGAGAGAGATATTTTCCATCAGCTTGTTCACTCCCAAAATGACCACAATGGCCAGGGCTGCACCTGGCCAAAGCCAGCAGCCAGGAGCCTCCTCTGGGTCTTCTATGTGGGTGCAGTGGTCCAAGCATGTGGGCCACTTTCCATTGCTAGGTTGGAAGAAGAGCAGGTGGCACTTGAACCAATGCTCATATGCGATGCCTGCATCACAGGTGGCAGCCTTATCCCCTACTCCACACCCTAGTCCCCTCCAAGAGCCATTTTAAGATCCCTTGTATGCATAGATATTAAAAATATTTGTGCCAAAAATAAACTTCTATGTTTAAGATTTATTTATTTATTTATTTATTTGAAAGGTAAAGTGAGAGAGAGAGAGAGATCTCCCATCTGCTTGTTCGCTTCCCAAATTCCAAATGACTGCAATGGCAGAGCTGAGTTAATTCGAAGCCAGGATCCAGGAGCTTTTTATGGGTTTCCTACATGGGTGCAGGGATCCAAGCAATTGGGTCATCTGCTGCTTTCCCAGACACATTAGTAGGAAGCTGCATTGGAAGTGGAGTAGCCAGGACTTGAACCATTAACCATATGTGATGCCAGCGCCACAGCCAGCAGCTGTATCAACTATGCTATGATACCGTCCCCCCCCCCTAAAATTTATTTTTAAAATCCTTCCATGAACTGTGTGATATTCTATTTTCAGATCCTTCAGTCGTAACCGTGTACAGAAAACTATGGGTTGAATTTTGAATGGTGTGACACTTCAGTGTTTTATCCCCATGTCATTTAATCACTGTATGTTAAGCATTGTGCTCTTTTCACTCTGTTACATTTAATGATCATAACAATATTGTAAAGTAAAGTTTTATGTGTTTATGAAGGTGAAGGAAAACATTTTATAAAATTAAGAAAATTGTCAAGGACCTAGGGTTAATATGTGAAAAACTCATATTTGAATCCAGGATTGTCTCTTATAGTATTGATGCCTTTTTACCTATGACTGAGTATACCTTCTCATGATAGGGTCTCAGATAAGAAAATTAATCATACTTTCCTATCAAAGTACTTTATTTTTAATAGTAAGCCAATAGGTTTTATACATATATAGACTCTAGTCAACTAATTAAGAAATGGGAGGAAATTTATGTAATGCCATTCAGGGTAAATATGTTACTATGACTTTCTTAAAACTCTGAAAAATAAAATAATTTCATTAAATATTAAGCTATTTTAAATACCATGGTGTAAATCCATTGCATACAACTATAGTTCAGGCATTATTAACTCTGTAAATAAAATAACGGGTATATATCACAACATACTCCTCATTATTTTATATGTATTTAGTATTTTATACGTATTTAGATGAAATTATAGAGTAATATTTATTCCTCAAGAGCATAATAGCCATTTAAAAATTGATGTAGATTTTTGTTGTGTATGCATATATGTATAGTACATGATGTACTAGTTGTTGTCATTCCTAAACTAAATTACAATTACAGAATGAATTCTATTGATACTTAAACTATTTCCACATTTCCAGTTAGCTGTATATATAAGCTATATAAGTTAAAATTAGTCTTTCCCCAAAAATGAGTCATCTAAAAGATTAGCCCAAAACAGGAGATTTCCTTGAGGACAAGAGGAATAGTGTGTCAAAGAGCAGGATGAGATTAAAAATTTTCAATTTCATTACTATGGCAGATAACAAAAAGACAAGTGCATAGCCATTACATTGAGCTACAGGGAGCTCACTAAGTACTTGCCAGAAGTAGATACAGTTGTAGTGTGGATTTGAAGACCACAATGTATGGCCGGCACCGCGGCTCAATAGGCTAATCCTCCGCCTTGTGGTGCTGGCACATCGGGTTCTAGTCCCGGGCGGGGCGCCAGATTCTGTCCCAGTTGCCCCTCTTCCAGGCCAGCTCTCTGCTGTGGCCAGGGAGTGCAGTGGAGGATGGCCTAAGTGCTCAGGCCCTGCACCCCATGGGAGACCAGGATAAACACCTGGCTCCTGGCTTTGGATCAGCGTGGTGCGCTGGCCACGGCGGCCATTGGAGGGTGAACCAACGGAAAAGGAAGACCTTTCTCTCTCTCTCACTGTCCACTCTGCCTGTCAAAAAAATAAATAAATAAAAATAAAAATAACCAATGTAGCAGAGTTAAGAGGGGATGGGCAAAGGAAGACAAATTATATAAGTATGGGAAATATCTGGCATTCTTATTTAGGAAAGGTTAGATTAATAGTTCAGTATATGCAGCTTGAGGGGTTGAGAAAATTCATGTTCTTAATAAATCACTTAGAATCTGCAAGAGAAATACTACATTAGAAAATCATGGTTGGTGATTTATGAAATTTTTATTCTGTAATTATCATGAAATATTTGCAATATTATGTAGATCGGTCTTTTATTTTAGCTATTTACACCACTGTCAGGAGAAACGTTATGTTAAAAGTCTTGATTGAATTAAAATGACAGTTGATTTTCCTCAATAAATGAAAGAAAATATATTTAAAATAAAGGAATACAATAAAACGTATCTTTATTTTCAGAATTATCTAAACATCCTCTCTAAGTAGAATATCCAGACTTATGAAATAATATTCTGACATAATTATCTCTTATATTTTGCCCATTCTTAATGATATGAAACCATGTACCTTAAATTATGAAGATCTATTTTAAGGAAGTAGATAAATTATTTAATTTGTTAGTTTGATAACTTGTCATAAAGTATTAAATTTATATACTATTATAGTTTTAATGGTTTGTGATTATTTTAAAATTTACTTTATATGAGTGAAATTGTCTTCATTTATTTATTGCTTATAGCTCTGTCCTATATTCTTGAACTAGTGTCCTTTTACATTATAATTACTAAACTCTGTATTTAATGGGATATTATCTCAAAAACTAAGAAGGATGAGGGAAGGGAGAGAGGGAGGGAGGGAGGATGTAAGGGAGAAAAGAAGGGAGGAAAGAAAGAAGGAAGGAAAGAAAAGAAAGGAGGGAAGGAAGGAAGGGAACAGAGAGAGGGAGGGCAGGCAGGGAAGCATCAATGTATTCTCAGAACTGTATCTATGAAGTACATTGAATTTACTCATTTTATATTAATATCACATTAACATGAGAATTGTGTTGTAGAATTATCCTGTACTTTCTGTAACCCTGAGAATCTAATGTGTTAATTAATTCTTTTAAATAAGTACATGTGAATCTCAACATTTTCATCATTTTCTTTTAATAGCAATTCATTTTTCCCATTGTGTTAACTTTTGGTCTGGTGCAATGTAAATGCATACATAACTCAGATTTTTACAATTGCTACTGCAACTTATCTGTTTATTAATCTTTGCAATCTGCTTTAATCCATTGTAGGAGTACATGTCTGCTTTTGGAATTCTCTCAATGTAACATACTTTTTAAAGAGTTATTTGGCAAATCATATTTGGGAAATTGTTATACTTAAATGCAATTGCATTTTCAGCAAAATGTATGCATTATAATGTTACATGAGCAAACAATTAACAAATAATGATAGTTAAATATGCATTTCCTTTCTTTTTACCTGCTTTACAATTAGTTTTGCATACTCATTTTCTAAATTCTGCCTTCAAAAATAAGATCTTATAGTGACCTTATACTGGTTTCCTCAGATCTGAGTACCAATTATGGTAACTACAATTTAACTCAACCTAATATTTTTGATTATTTTCATTTTTCAATTACTGTGATTATTTTTGCTGGTCAGAGAGACAGAGAAAAAGGAGGAAAGACAGAGTTTACATCTGCTGGTTCATTCCCTCAAATTTCTACTGCCTCCTTGTGTCCATTCAGCAGAAAATTGGAGTCAGGAAGCAGAGTTGAATGTAGAATAGATTATCTGTTATGGGATGTAAGTATCTTTATTAGCATCTTAACTATTAACCTAAAAGCTTGCCTTTATTTTTAAATATTAGTTGACATATATTTAATTATAATATTCAAATACACTTACAAGGTAGAATATAATAATTAAATATGTGCATACAATGTATAATGACCAATTCAGGGTAGCTGGAATTGCCATCTCTTCAAGTAGTTATGTCTTCTAGGTGCTGGGTATCTTTGGATTTTTTAGTTATTATGAAATATGTGATCAATTTTGTAGTCTATATTTACCCAAATGTGTTATAGAAAAATAAAACCAATCGCTCTTGGATAACTGTGTTTTGGTAACTAGTGTTTTGTTACCTAGCCTGTCTCTGTTATGCCTTAATTTTTCTCTTGGACTATACTTGCATAGGCTCGAGCTTGATCTGCTGGAGGGTTTAGTTTACTATTGAGGTCAGGGTAACAAAGAGAATGAACTGGAAATCTGGGAATTCAAAAAGCATGCCAGAGATTAAGGATAGATGGCAGCTTTGGTTAATGGTTTTAGACATTACAGGGGTCAGTGTTTGAAGTAGAGTGAAAGGAAAGCTCACTGGATGAAAGGTATTCCAGAAAATGAAGGGTTGAGGGTTTGGTACTACCATTTATGAGTAAACTGAATTTCCAAGGATCCAAGGCAGGATCATGTAAAATGATGGCAAATGAGCTACAGCAAAACAAAAGGAAATAAAATTTATGAAAAAATGAACAGACTCAATCTGGGTCCAGAAGATGATCCCAATAATGTCAGATGTTCTACAATACATATTACATTTATAGATGACTTAACCTAAAAGATTATTACTGTAGGATTTCAAGTCCAGCCCAAGGTGTTAACACTACCTCTTAGTATACTTTCAAATTTCTTAGTTAATTTAAACAAATATGTTCACATATATTTGTAATTTTTAATGCAATTCCACAGCATACAATTACTTTGTTCATTATAAAAATTCTAAATTATCAGAAGAAGGAGACATTTTACAACTCTGTCAATTAAGTTACACAAGATCATAGTAATGCCAGTCTCACACTTATTTAATAATGGGTCTTGATCAAGTGCAGGCATCATGCATGGTGTACAAAAATAACATTGATAGTCCTTAATATGCTTTCTAATCGGAAGAGCAGTTTAGTATACAGTGATTGTAAGGAAGAATATGAAAAGTGAATGAAAAAAATGAATTTTCCAAGTCCAAAGTAATAAACTGTTATCTAAATGTTGAAGGAAGTATAAGATTTCAGAATGGTGAGATTAGAAAAGGAAATAGAATAAAGTATGTGATAAGAAAATGTTCAGACCTAAGAAAGCACAATGTATGTGTAGAACGTTGACACTTTTGTTGGAGTGTTCTTTGGAAAGGATCAGAGAATAAAATTAGAATTGAAGGTTGATGTCATGCTTTAGAGTGGCTTGACAAGCAATGTGACTCATGGTATAATGTCCTTCTAAATGCCAGTTGACTGACAGTAAATATATTTGGAATTCATTAATCAAAATTTGCATTTGCTTAAATATTCACTAAAATAAATGCTACCCTATATTTTTATCTATTCATGTTAGTGTGTATCCCTATAATTTTATTGTATATGTTATAAGTCAGGGTTATCTTATTTCTTGTTCCAGAAAGATACTGTTTCTCTGTAGAATATTTTACATACTTGTTCAATGGACTGATATTTTGATCACAAATTTGTTTCATTTACTCTTTTCCAATATTACATATTCAAGTTATTAAAGTTGTACCCAGAAAAAGGAAGGTAGCATCATTATGTTCTTAGAATTGTATCAACAAATCACATCAATCTGTAAAAACTAATTAAAAATAAAAATTAAAAATTAAAGTTGGTAAACAGAGTAAAATCAGTTATTACTCAGTCCACTTCTTGAGAACTTAAAAAATATTTGTACAACATAAAAATCATAACCCTGGAGTTTCATCTCCATAGCGTATATGTATTAACATTAGCTTTTCTGTCTTTGCTCCCTTATAATAGATCCTCTATCCACAGCAGTCCTTATTAAGAGTAAGATCTGAAATCCTGCAGGCTTAATTCTGATCCAAACCCAGAGAAAAATTTTTTCCATTAAATTTACAGGACATCCTATTTAATTCTATATATTTCTTTTCCTTTTGATGGGTAAGTCCAAAAGAAAGAATTAAAATAGTGCCCCATGCTTTTCACAAAACAATGAATCAGTATAAATATTGTCCTTAAGTGATATTATCTATGACAATATTTTAAGCATACTATTTAAAATCTTAGCGAATATGTTTTAAAATTTTCTGCAATAATTGTAATACTTAAATGAAATTAGTAATTCCCATAAAAATTATGTGTATAATTGGATCAATTCTGGAATAAAACAATAAAGCAATGCCTCTGAAGATAAATACATTGGTAACTAAAATGCCTACTTCTTTATCTTCTTAATACCAAAGATTTTTGGAAAAGTTTGATTTTTCTGGTTGGTTACACTAAAGCTTTAAGTATATGGCATCTGAATTCTATTTTAGATGCTTCTGAAAAATAAATTTCTTGATATTTTAAAAAATGTTATTTAAGTATCAATGACATATGAGTACATAAACTTAATTTTCCAAAATCAAGAGATGAAATGAAGCAAGGTATCCATTATCAGATGAGTAGATAATGAAGATGTGATAAATATACATAAACATAATGGAATATAATTCAGCCATAAAAGAAGAAATTATTTCATTTGCAGCAACTGCAGAACATTATATTAAGTTAAATTATTCAAATACACAATTGCAAATACTGCATATTCTTACTCATATGTTGAAACATATGACAAATAAAGAAGAAAAACCTCAAAAAATACATGTTAATCTGAGCACAGAGTAGTAATTACCAGTAATTACTATTCTGGGATGGGAAGGGAGATAGAGGAAGTTTAGATAATGGGCACTAAACCACAGTTAAATTGAAGAAATAAATCCCTAGTGATACAAAAGAATTTGTGCAGTAACTATAGTTCATAATAACCTATTAGATAGTTCATAAGCAAATAGAAAAAAATGATCTCCAAAGATCTAATCATAAAGTTATGTCATATTTTTTCTTCGGGAAAATGTCTTTATATTCTTGCCCCTTTCTTACCTGATTGTTTGTTTTCTTGTTGAGTTTCCTTAGCTCCGTCTATATTCTGGATATTAAACCTTTATCCGATGCATAGTTTGTAGACATTTTCTCTCATCCTGTTGTCTCTTCACTGTGTAATTGTTTCCTTTGCTAAACAGAAGCTTCTTACCTTAACATAATCCCTTTTTTTATTTTTGTTTTTTTTACCACCTGTGCTTCTCGGGGTCCAAATCAAAACATTTTGTTCACATCAGGATCTGTCAGAGTCTCCCCTATATTTTCCTACATTTGTTAAATTTCAATAGATATTTTTCATACAAAGAAATACAAATGGCCAATAGACCAATGACAAAAAGCTCAGGATTAACAGCCATCAGGGATATGCAAATACAAACCAAGATGAGAAATCACCTCTCACCATGGTGAGACTATATAGCACAGAAATTCTCATCAAAACTTTTTTAGTGGTGTTTTGAACAGTATTGATTTGGAATCGCATATGCAGTGACTACTGAAATAATTGGTGATAACAATGCTGAATAAATACATTTTGAAGTTGCATATGTATGATACACATGGGAGAAAAATTATTCTATTCTATATAACATAGAAGTAGACAATTTTTAAAAAGTTAATATAATTTATAATATCAATGTCCTAAATATGTGTGAGCACATGATTGAAGAGTAGTTAGACAATTTGATCATCGATAAGCAATATGAAACTTCTTTTACAAAAGAAAAGTGTGGCCATACAAGCAACTTGATTTAAGGAATTTAAAGGAATTCTCATTCCAGGACTTTCTTCTATTTCCTGTATAAATGAGAAGTAAATCATGGTTTGTTCATGTTCAGCTGAGGCCAATGATAATTTTTTGTTAGAGTCCTTGAAAGAGGTATTCAGTAAAATAATACGGGGCTAAGACCAAAGCCTAAAAAAATCTTAATATTTAGAGGAAGAATATAAAACTGATACTAAATACCTCCGAGTGAACTAGTAAAGCAAGGGTAGGCAAGCTTTATTCACATTTGACAACATGAAAATCATAACAAATAGATCATTGAATGATGTGGCTAGCCAAGGAAACCACATCAGAATGAGTTAAATCGTGATTTTTTAAAAGCTATAGACTTCTAGGTGTATGTTATCAACATATTATTTCATAGTATCTTAGAATATAGTTTAATATTCTCTGACTTTAAAATATATGTCTTTGAGACCAATGCTGTGGCATAGCAGGTAAAGCCACTGCCTGCAGTGTCAGCCTCCCATATGGGTGCTGAATCGAGTCCTGGCTATTTCACTTCCGATCCAGCTCCCTGCTATGGCCTGGGAAAACATTAAAATATGTCCCAAGTCCTTGGGCCCCTGAACCTCCGTGAGAGACCCAGAAGATGCTCCTAGCTCCTGGCATCCGATCGGCAGAGCTCCAGCCATTGCAGCCATTTGGGGAGTGAACCAGCAGATGGAAGACTTCTCTCTCTGCCTCTCCTTCTCTCTGTGTGTAACTCTTCCAAATAAATAAATAAGTAAATCTTTTAAAAATAATACATGTCTTTAAGAATACTAATCATTTTGGGGCCAGCACCGTGGCTCACTTGGTTAATCCTCTGCCTGTGGTGCTGGCATCCCATATGGGTGCCAGGTTCTAGTTCTGGTTTCTCCACTTCCAGTCCAGCTCTCTGCTGTGGCCTGGGAAGGCAGTGGAGGATGGCCCAAGTGCTTGGGCCCCTGAACCCTCATGGGAGACCAGGAGGAAGCACCTGGCTCCTGGCTTCGGATGGGCTCAATGTCGGCCGTGGTGGCCATTTGGGGAGTGAACCAATAGAAGGAAGACCTTTCTCTCTCTCTCTCTCTCTCTCTCTCTCTCTCTCTCTCACTGTCTGTAACTCTACCTGTCAAATGAATTTAAAAAGGGGTTTTAAAAAAAGAATACTAATCATTTAAAGTTATGAGTATAAGCATCTATTCTATATATATGTGTGTGTGTGTATATATATATATATAGTAGATGAGTAATTGAGTCAAAATTTTAAGTCACACTATTCATTTAATAAAGTAAATGAGAAGTGATTAACTCAAGTATGTCTAACTTCAAGAAATATCATTTAATATTCATGTTCAGTCAGCCAGTAAAACAGAATGATCAAATGTACCTTGTACTGTAAAAAATTTAGTTAGGTCATGGAGCCAATGGGAACAGGTGGACATCTTTTAACCATAGGTTTTTATTGCCTGTGATAAAGATTAATTTGTTACAGTTCCCAAGCTTCCAGTAGTTTAATATGCAAAACCTCACTGTTAACAATTAAAACTAAATTAAAAAGTGCAAGAAACTACCCTAAATAAATATATCATGTAGTACCATCACTGAGTCTCAGAAACAATGGCATATTCAGAGTGAATAAAATAGAATAACATTGATGCTACTGGAAGTAGATGAATAAAGACAAGAGGCAATATTAGAAAGAACTACACACTTTTCATGTTCGTATGCAACAATTTCAGATCACATATTTTTGTGTGACCATAATAGACACACTTTGCATATCTGTTTTTCTTAGCAATATGTTACATTTAAGATATGTTTCCGGGGCTGGCGTTGTGGCATAGCTGATAAGGCCATCCCCTGCAGTGCCAGCATTCCATATGGGCTCCAGTTCAAGTCCCAGCTGCTCCACTTCTGATCCAGCTCTCTGCTATCACCTAAGAAAGCATTAGAAGATGGTTCAAGTTCTTGGGCCCCTGCACCCACATAGCAGACTGAGAAGAAGCTCCTTGCTCCTTGCTTTGGATCGGCGCTGCTCTGGCCATTATGGCCAACTGGGGAGTGAACCAGCGGATAGAAAGCCTCTCTCTCTCTGCCTCTCCTTCTCTCTCTGTGTAACTCTGACTTTCAAATAAATATTTAAAAATAAGTTGTCTGCTTAGAAGTGTTAAATGTTGCATAATTATTGGAAAATTAACAAGAGTGTGAAATACTCATGAGTCCATATCTTGTATTTTTTTTAAAGATTATTCTTACATTTTTTGGTTATATTCTATTTGAAGACATTTTTTCCACTTGAGGAAGCATACAAAGCAGAGTTTAGTGACCTCTGTCTAAGATATTTGCCTTTCATAATAATAGCTCTGATCATATCAGAATAAAATAGGTCAAGCCTGTTAAGAAAAGTCAAGAAGAAAATACCATGGATTTTTAAAACTTAGTCACAGTTAAGGATGCTTGTATGGATAAAATAATATAAAGAAATGTACAAAACAGAGTTCTTTCCCTGAGATTATATTCTGATGGAATCAAGTAAATCAAACAAATGATTTAAAGCAAAGCTCAGAATTTCTAAGAATGGAAGGTATTAGCAATCTGAGGGAGTCTGAGAGAAGGGCTAGTTTTAGAGACCTCTGACAATAGAGATTACAGATGGGACTTTCAGTCAAAATAGATGGGTTACAAGATGAGGATTAAGCAAATGATAATGATAATAACAATGAAAACAATAACAACAACACTAGCACTGAGGAAAAATAAGGACACAGAAAAAGAGAACAGAAAAGTAAAGAATGCCAACAGCTTGTGCAGAAGTCATTTCAGTGAAACCAACTAATAAGTTACAAACTCATTCCCATGTATTTTGGGGACAAAGCAAATACCCAAGAACTGGGGACTCCAGTTGCATGTGAAAGAGCAGTACACTGACTTGTATTTCCTTTGGCTAAAAAGAGACACAATCCTTAGGAGTCAGGTCAAAGTTATTGGAACAACTGCAAAGAATAAATACTGTAGAAAAAAGGGTTCAAAGTGCCCACATGAGTATTCCTATCCAGGATAAAAGATATCTCTAGTGTTTCCATATTTAATTATCCACTTATTCAGGTGGGAATCAGGAAACCACACAAAGGATCTGATCTTGCATAAACTCTTCTTTATCGACCTAGATAATTTTAAGTTCCTTATTGCAGTTATATTAGCATGTCACATCTCTAAGGATCACACTGCTCTCACAAATACAAACATCTATGACAGAATTTTGTATGTTTTCAGATAAGTAAATAATCCAAAGAAATACAAAGAAAGCTCCTTGTGATTCATCATCCTAGGTAACATTAATATCTGGTAGTCTTGCAGATTTTTTCCATAAGGTATATTCAAGGATGAGAGAAAGGGTAGGTATTTCAATGTTTATTGTTTTTCATATGCCATATACTTCAGTATGCAGTTATTTCATTTGTTTTTTAAATACCCACTGTTTGTATTGCCACCATCTTCCATGTTAGTATTTTGAAGATGATATTAAATATCTTGTCATATAAGTAGTAAAGGATACAGTTCACCACTAAATTACATTTGCATCTTTCTAAAGTATGGTCTCTTTAAAATGTATCAGGGTACTTGCTAATTATAAAATTGACTCTGACTAGATCACTTGGGCATTTATACCATTCAGATCACAGGGCATGTTATAATGACTTTGAACATGTCTCTGAATAATCAAATGCAGACTGTAGTTCTAAATTTAGTTAAAATGTTTATGCATTTTAAATTAAGTGCTAATAGTTTCCTTATTACTCAATTCTTTGCTTGGTTTCCTATTAGTGGTTTTAAATACACTCTAATTTCCTTTGATTAAATATTAAGATCTTTGATAGTAAGACTGTAGGCAATTTATTAATAGTTTACACAGGACAGGAAATACATTTTCAATTATATCCTACTGAATGCACCCCAGTTTCTCTTTTCCAGTATTCTTTCATCTCTTCTCATTTGTGTTCTGGGATGGCATTTTCCTTAATTAATCTTTTTAGATAAACCATTATAGGCTTTCTATGGTTGACATAGACTGTTTCGTGAATAGGAAATATTAACAGTAGCTACAAATCTCTATAGCTTTTTTCCATCTTGAATTCATTATGCAATTTACATTTGTTCATAAACCTAATGTCCCATATTCTTGATGATAATAAAAATTTCCAAATTCCTGGATAAAATTCAAGTAGTCTTTACCTAACAGATTCATTACTTTTTTAAAATATATTTTTCAGACAGCTATCATCAGAAAATCTAAAAAAAAATTCTTTAAAATGCACATTACTTTTAACTTACTGAATTAGAATAAGTAGGAATACTGCATGAGCTTGCTCTTTAACAGCATATTGAACAATTATTCTGTACACAAATATTTAGCACAAATAATCAGGTGTAAACCACTGAATGTTAGACTGACCACACCCCTGAGTGAGAAATTCTGATTTGCTAGCTTTGGAAAGGTACACTGTGGTGAAGTAAGTGCTCATGTTGGAGAAGCTCATATAGCAAGGACCTGTAGAGTTACCCTAGGAGTTGAGAGTACCCCCATTTAAGAAACTGAAACCTTCAATTCTACAAACACTACTAAATTAATTTTGCCAAGAAACTGATGATGCTTTGAAACAGAATTCTACCCTGTCAACAATTTAGGAGTCCAAAAGCCCTGTTGGCCCCCAGATTGTAGGCTGGTAACATTCCGTAACAGAGAGCCAGTTAAGCTGTGGCCAACTTCTGGTCTACCGAAAATGTGAAGTGATATGTATTGTTCTAAACCACTACCTTTGCCATGATTTGTTAACTAAATATAAAAAACATACAGAAACATGCATGGTTAGTTGCATAGAAAAATAATTGTAATGCAGTACTCCCATTCCCACTTTACTATAGAGAAAACAGCAATTTAAAAAATTAAATAGTATATCCGTGGTCATATAACCAATAAGTTGCGAATGTAATATCGAATTTAGGAATATCTGAGTCTGGAACTCATTCTCTCATGACTCCTAGTACATCAAAACCTCCACATCATATGATTCACTAGTGGATGGAGATTTCCCACAATGATTTTAACAGTCTTCATAACCATCCTAAAAATTACATCTGTATTTTAACAGACAAATATTGTATATTTAGAGATTTAAATTAGGATAAAGCAAGTGATAGCAACAAGAAATTAATGACTGTGTCTGTATTCAACCTACAAGGAGTCAACAAACCATGAGAGGCTCATGTAATTTGAGATGTAGTCAAGGGTGTGCAGAAATGAACAAGGCTCAGGAAAAATACAGAGTATCTACTATATAGTAGCGGGGAAGCAGTGGCTACTGGTATTTTTTAACCAGCATCTTGGTTCCAAGAAGGTGGACTTGTCTGAGTCACAGAAACTCTGCAGGTAGACTGAGATCTAGGTACTCATTTGGGAAATTCTTTCCTGAGACTAGGGACGTGTATGGCACCTGGACCCTTGAGCACCCTCTTATCCTTGCCCTGCATTTGCCACCAAGTTTTCTGCCTCACTTGTGATCCACTCCCTGAAAGAATCAGCCTTGAGCTTCACTTCCTGATCCACCTTCAGCAACGAGGCCATGGCCAGGCCGGGCAGTGTCCTCTCCCCTGGAGACCTGAGGCGGTGTGGGCTCCAGGGAGGGGCCAGGGGGACCTGAGGAATTCCGGCTGCCCTGGGGACCAGCTGCCATCTCTAGCTCGCTCACTGCCTCCTTCCCTGTGGTCCCTCTGCCTGCCCGCCTGCTGCCTGCTTCAGCATTCCGTGCTGTAGAAAAGGTGTTGCCCTTTCTTCTTAGGCAAACCTCATGTACCACTGTACCACCTGTTTGCTTTTGTGTGTGCATGCGATTCATGATCTAAGACTATTTTTATATATTTTAAACAGCTTTTAACATTCAAATAATACTTTACGTGACAATGAAAATCATATGAAATTCAAATATCAGTAGCCACAAATAGTCTTATTTGAGTACAGCCACTCATGTGTTAACCCATTGTGTAACCTCTGCTGCTGATATTGTCTGGAATACTTTCAAGAGCCCTGATGAAGATCCACAAAATGAATATACTATGTGTCTCTTTCTAGAAAAAAATTGTTGAGTCCTGTTCTAGAAGACATCCTTTCAGAGCCTTCTAGACCTTGTTTTCATTGGCTTAAGAGCAGGAAGAGTATAGTTGTAAATCATTTTACTTCTGGCTCTGAGCCATTAAGGTAGAGATATAAACATGACAATTATGACATGCAGTTAAAATATTCAACTTTAAAGTATTCAGGAAACTCTCTTCAACACGTGTGCAAACAAACATACATGTTAAAATGAGGCAAACTAATATACATACTAATTGTGAATTCACGTCAGGATAACATAAGGCTGTAACTAAATTTTGTTAATCATATGTGGCTAGTAAATTGACATTGTTCTACTTTTCATCGTCTACAAAGAATGCCCTAAACCTTAAGGAAATTATTCCTAATATGTCCTACATTTATCTTTGTGAGAAAGTGCTTTTTCTCTCCAATAGATTTGGAGATTACAAATTTCATATCTTTTGGGGGAAAATAGAATCACATTTCTTTTCAAATATCTACAAATTTTCATTGTTAGATATATTTAGACAAAAATCATTGGTGCTTGAAAATTCTTCATGGTAACCTTTGTTGTTTAGTGAATAATGAATTGTGTCTATCTCTAAAATAACCAAAATTCAACTCAAAATTACTATATTCACAGGACACCACAAACTTCACATATGAAAAGGACAAAATTCTTGCATATTAATTATTGCTTCAGTGTGTATAATTTCTAAATGTGACATTTTTATAGATTTATAAAATTGTTAATGATCTCAATCCTTGAAATAGAATCAATTATGCATCAATATTTTTCAATCCATAAAACAATGCTATTAAAATATAATCAATTATCCCTATAATTATAATGAAAGTTGATACCAAAGTAAAACTTAAAATGTGTGCTCTAAAATAATTAAGTTTATTGAGAGGGTATATTTAAATACACTTACAGGAAAGAAATACTGAAGGTGTTTTATTCATTTAAAAAGTTTTGATGAATGTTTTAAAGAGGTTGAATTTATATGTTGACACCCTACATAAAACCATTTTCATTTCACCTCACAAAAAGAAAGAACTGGCAGTTTTGTCTTTTACAAAATCTCCCTGTGACACAGTCATTACTACAAGGCACTGAGTTCATTTACCTAAAAAGATATAGCTGGCCTTGAAGAATTAGCTTATTTTAGCTGAGTTTCTGGGACCTTGGAATAAGTGGACATTAATGAGTTTAGACATGGGTTCATGGGAAACAGAATACAGAGCAAATGAAGGAAGTGTTAAGTATCATCACCGCTTTGGGGAACACATGATTTGAAATGCCAACTATCTCCTTTATTGAAGAGCTAAGCCATTTTGTGCAAATTCCTAAGTATGGTGCATTCACTCCTGTACTCTAGAGAAAAGGTTGAAATCCCAGCCTCATTTTTGGAAGGGTTCCTTTGTCATAAATATGTTCTCCTGGAAAAGGTATGCCTTACTAGTACACAATAATTTATATTAAATCCTCAAAAACCAACATAAAGGGATCATATTTGGCTCTGGAGTGATCTGTGGATATTTTACTATAAAAAACATTCAACCTTCTTGAGTTCACATTACAGTTATAAAATGATAACAAGTGCAAGCCAGTTGGGTTTCTCAGCTGCAAAAATATCTTGTGCAGTGCAAATATTAGAAATAGAGTTCAATATTCTGCACTGCATCCAGAATACACAGAATTGTGTAGGATGCAAAATAAATTTTTATTTTCTAGGATGTGATTACAAATATTTGCCATCTACATTTATGTATATATTAGCCTTGTTAAAGCATAGTGAATCATTGTTTATATAATCATTTAAAAATATTATGGAGGGCCAAGGTTGTGATTTAACATGTTAAGTCATCACCTGCAGTGACGGCATTCTATATAGGTACCAGTTCAAATTGTGGCAGATCCACTCCAGATACAGTTCCCTGCTAATGTGCCAGGAAAGTAGCAGAAGATGACTCAAGTGTTTGGTCCCCTGCCACCTATGTGAGAGAACTGGAAGAAGCTCCTGACTTCTGCCCTCTGCCTGGCCCAGCCTTGACCATTTTGGCCATTTGAGGAAGGAACCAATGGATGGACAATCTCTCTTTGTCTCTGTCTCTGTCTCTGTCTCTCTCTCCCCCTCCCTCCCTGTCTCTCTCTCTTTCTCTCTCCCTCTGTAAGTCTGACTTTCAAGTAAATCAAACAAATCTTGAAAAAAATATCATGGATGTTTTAAGTTGAGTTCATTTAATTAGGCAATTTTTGTTGACTCAGGTGAATATTACAATCTCAATTCCAATATTTATTTTTTGGATATACAATGACACTATGTCAAATGCTTTTGGATAATTGTATGGATTGATAATTTTTTTCTGGTGACCTAACCAATTCTAACTAGTTTGCAAACACAGCAGGATACAGACTTTGGATTCAATACTATTTTCTAAGGAGAGTAAGAAAATCTGCTTTGCATTTAAGCCTATGATGTAATGTCTCACATTTGCAGATTATTTAAAGTGAAAAACAGGTTTTCACCACTTGGAAGTTTGTATTTTCATTGGTGTTCATGATACGCAGTGCATATTTTAAGCGAAAAAAAAATAGCACTTTCAACTGGTGGGCCTGATCAGAGCAGGTGACATTAAATAATTAACAAAGTTGTCTTTCCAAACCACACTCCAGGCTTTAATTAATATCATTCCTTAAAATAAGAGGTTGTTTACCAATACTGCCTCTGCAAGCTGATTGCTGGAAAAAAAAAAAAAAAAAACAGCAACAACAACAAAAACCCTTTGAGACATGACTATGCCCAAGGGATTGCTTTCACTTCGTTGTTTATAATAACTGCAAACAAAGAGCTGCAAAAGCTCATCTCACCATGAGGCATCCTGACAATCTGCCAGTTTAGTCACCAATAATAATGAGACTGGCACCAGCAATAAGCTTAGTGCTAATCTAATGAGGGCCTGTTTCATTCTCCCATTGATACTACAGCAGCTGCTAAGCACCCGATGTTCAAGACATACAAACAAGAGGTGTGTCTCCAACCAGTTGAAAGATAATTACCCCCACAATATGGCCTTGATAGCACACACAAGCAGCGGCAGCTTATTTCTCTGTGAGATTTAGAAATAAACTATCTTGTCAAGATTACAAGATTAATGAGGTCATCTGCCTATGTTAAGCTTGAAAAAGGCTCAATTATTTGTGAATGTTACTGATGGAGTTTTGTTAATGTTTTGCTTTTTTTCCCCCCTTCAGCTCTCTGTGCAGATAAGAACATACGTGTGATTTACGAACTTGTGTGTATAAGGACCATGTGATGTCACTTCCTTCACTTAGTTCCTGGGGTGAATGCAATTATGAACAGATGGGCAAATGACATGATTCTACTGCTAATGAACCTCCCTACTGAGTGAGAGGACAGTGCATTACCCTTTCGTACTGCAGACTCTTAATTATCACTTTTTTTCCAGTGTGAATATTACACATGCAAACATTCTGAATTTAAGTCATGTTGATGGAGCATTATGGACATCATTAACTGACTCTGTTCTGGTTGGAAAGCAACAAATGCTTATGAGTGTTGCAGAATAAGACATCCGAGTACAGGCAGAATTGTCACAATGGATTCTAAATGAGTCATCTTTAAGAGAAGGAAGATCTTAGTAAACATGCCATTTGTTTGTGAAGGAAAAAATGCCAGAAAGCTTCTTTCATTTTCTATTTTTTACAAGAGAAAGAAGGGGAAACAACATAATTGAAAAACATCTACTCAAGTTGGGAAAATTGTGTGCATGCTAGAAAAATGTGAGAAGCTAATTGATCCCTTAGTTTAACCAGTAACAAATCGGGGTTGCTAAAAGTCATTCGTAATGGCTGGTGCCGCAGCTCAATAGACTAATCCTCAGCCCGCGGTGCTGGCACACAGGGTTCTAGTCCCGGTCGGGAGGCCAGATTCTGTCCTGGTAGCCCCTCTTCCAGGCCAGCTCTCTGCTGTGGCCAGGGAGTGCAGTGGAGGATGGCCCAAGTGCTTGGGCCCTGCACCCGCATGGGAGACCAGGAGATGCACCTGGCTCCTGCTTTCGGATCAGCGCGATGTGGCAGTGGTGGCCATTGGAGGGTGAACCAACAGCAAAGGAAGACCTTTCTCTATGTCTCTCTCTCTCTGACTGTCCACTCTGCCTGTCAAAAAAAAAAAAAAGTTATTCATAATGCACTAATTCCACTTATCAAGTCTAAAATATTTTCCTGTCAAAGTATCATAATTAATCTATCAACAGATCAACAAAATCTAACAATATCCATAGCAGTCTTAAAAATCCTAAGTAACAACCTTGACCTAAAGTTTCTATGCAGAGACAGCTCTGTGAATACAGGACCACTCTGGACCTTTCTTATAGATCTAAGGAAATCAGACAAGAGTCTCTGTTAGGTGAGCCTGATATGAAATCAACGTTGAACTGGCCTGCATTGCCTGCATTAAATAAAGTCAACCTCAGATCTGAAGCTTTCAGTATGTGATGGCGTAGAGTGAAATTTTGTAATCTTGTATTTTAGTGAAGTTTTTTAATCTTGTTTTTCATTTTTAGGATTGCTGGTTATCAAATATAAATACAGAACAGCAAGTTAATTTTGAGTTTCACATAAACAAAGACCAGTTTTAACTGTAAGTATGTCCTATGCAAATTTGGTACATGATATATATACAGCAAAAAATTGTGGTATCTGGAATGCTAATTGAGTTGGATGCTGTGTATTTTATGTGATATCTCCACTCAGGGAAAATAAAACCTAATTTTTAGTGGTTGGCTAGCTTCATTCATGATGTTAACATCATCTAGAGTTAAACAGAGACATTAATAGGTTTTAAGGTTTTAGGGAACAGTCATTTATTTGGGAGGTTATATAAGCTCTAAATTAATCTATGAGTTTATTATTCTTGTTAATTCAAGCTAAAAGGAGCAACTCTTCAACTGGAGAAGATAAAAATAAACAAAAAACAAGTAAACAAAGGTAAAAAAAAGCACTTATAAATGAAGAAATGTCAAGAATAAAATCAAGCTAGCTGAAAACACCCAAAAGTGAATATTGGAATGGGAATTAGGGGCCGGCATTGTGGCGTAGCAGTTAAATCTGCCAGCTGTGATGGGCGCTGGTCACCATGTGGGGGCCGTAAGTGAGGCTCTTGGCTCCTGGCTCCTGGCTTCAGCCTGGCCTACCCCCGGCCATTGTAGACATTTGGGGATTGAATCAGCAGATGGAAGATCTCACTTTCCCTCTCTCTCTCCTTCTCCTTCACCCTCTGTAACTTTCAAATTACTTTCAAATAAGCAAATAAATCTTTTTTTTTAAATTTTTTACAAATGAGAAATAAAAGTTCTGATGCTGCAAAGTGGACATTGTGGCACAATGGGTTAAGCAACTAGTACATTGGACATTCACATTCCTTAACGGAGGGTCAGGTTTGGTCTCAGTTCGTCCACTTCTGATCCAGTATTCTTGTTTATGTGCCTGGGAAGGAAACAGATGATCACTGAAGTAATTGGGATCCTGTCATCCATGTGAGGGACATGGATTGAGTTCTGAGTTCCTTTCTTAGCCCTGTTGCAGCCTTGGCCTTGTCAGAATTTGAGAACTGAACCAGTAGGGGGATGATCTCCATCCCCCCTGTCCACTCCCACCCCCATTCTCTAATTATTCTCTTTCTGTCAATTTGTGTTTCAAATAAATGAACAAATAAAACTTTTTTTCCAAAATTCTGGTACCATGGCAGGCATTCTGGTACAGTGGGTTAAAAAGCCCCTTGGTATGCCAACATCCCATATTGGAGTTCTGCCTCTGCTTCTGATCCAACTTCCTATTAATATCCATGCTGGCAGGCGGCAGATGACTGAACCGCTCGGGGACCTGTCACCTTCTTGGGACACCTGGATGGAGACCCTGGCTCCTGACTTCTATTTGGTTCAGTCCTAACTGTTGCTGGAAATTTTGGAGCAAACCGCGGATGGGAGTGCTCTCCCTCTGACTCCCTGTATCTGTCTATCATTCTTTCAATCAAAACAAATAAATGAATAAACTTTAAAAAAATTCTAATGCCAGTGTCATGTATTTATTATGCATTCTTTGTCAAACAATTAACTTATCTAAGACTCATACTTTTTATAATAAAATGAAAGAGCAAGAGCTGATTTAAATATTTTTATCAAAATAGTTTTTTTTTAATTCGTAATAAATCCACCTAAAATATATTTATCGATTTGGCAGTAAACTTAGCACAGAAGTTTAACCCAATTTAACCCTCAATTCAATTTTCATCAGATAAGAAAAAAAAAACTACTGTAGTTTTTTTTTGTTTGTTTGTTTGTTTGTCATCTGTATTGGTATTATTGGTATTTGTCATCTGCTATGGTATTATAATAACAATGTACGTTAACTGTGTTTGTTTACTTTTTTGTTGTTGTTGCAATGGCCACCAATTTAGTAGTTTACGTTGGTACAAATTTATTATCTAATACTTCTATTGGTCAAAAGTATGAAGTGACTTTCACTGGGATGAAATTAAGCTGTCCAAATAGCTGAGTTCTTGCCCGAGGTTCAGGAAGAGAACATGCTTCCTTCTTGTTACAAGTTCCACAGAGCCACCTGCATTCCTTGAGTTGTGGCTCATTTCCTCTTCAGATCTGACTGGGTGGCATCTTCAAATCTGTGATTCTGACTCTCCTTCCTCCATGGTGGCATAAGAATCCTTGTGATTACATTAGGCCTATTTCCATTTCCAACTCTAAATCACATATTCAAAGTCTATTCTACCATATAATATAGCATGACAGCTTTTGGAAGCCAACATTTAATGATACTGGAAGACTAGGATACTATCTACCACGTGCATTTATTCACAACTTTAGTAACACAGTCCAGTATCCATTTCACTTACAATTACTACAAACTGAGTTTTTATAAGTAATACATAAAATATATTCCCTAAAGAAACTCCATGTAAGAGAATAACAACAAAACTGACAACTAGATTTCAGACACTAGGACTACCAGTCATGTCATAATGGAAGGCATATAATTCAAACTGAGAGATGGAATGCTGAAAGAAATGTTACCAAAGAAAGGACTACTTGGGTAAGTTATGAAGGATATAGAAGAGTGAAACTGGGCAGATGATTCCTATGATAGCAGTGTGTGCAAAAGGAGACAAGTATGGTTTTATACATTATAGTAATTAGATACTGATGTACACACTGACAAGGATTGAGTGGTCAGCAAGGAAACTGAAGATGGAACCAAAGTCCTAGGTCACAAAGAACAATTTGACATACTAAGGAAAAAGACTCCACAAACATTGAGACAATTTAACTGCAGAAATAAACCAACTCTGTGTTTCCAGAACATGAATATTATATGAAAATGAGTCAGCCTGAGCTACAGACATATCAGTGATTTCAGTGTTGGTATGGATCACATATGAGCTTGACGGTTACTTTAGGTGACAAGTGTGGAAGGCAGAAGGTGGATTTCAATGAGGCAGCCACAATCATGTTTCAGGAGCAAATGAATATGAAGACCGAAAGTCTTGACTAAGACATTTTCATATTTGTTGCCGAAGTAAAGAGTTGTCATTTTCTACAATATGAAATAGAGAAGGAATGGACTATAAAAATGATGGGTTTGCTTTTTTTTTTCATGTATTAGAATTGAATGCTTGTAGAATTAAAAATTGAGCTGTTTTATAGACAATTGAAATTACGGCATCTAAGGTGCATTGTGGTAGTTGAGATTAGGGATGGGTATTGGAAATTTATCCAAATATAGATGGTAGAAGTATGACAACAAGTAAGATATTCCAGGAAATTTAAATAGTCAAGAAGATTGAATACAATGATATGATAAGAAGTAAAAACAAAAACTATAGTGCAAGCAGAGGGAGACTCCATAAAGCTGGTTGAACAAGATTGGCTAGAGTAGTCCAGGAAAAAAGCAATAGAAACTAAGTCATGAAATCTATTGCAGGAGAGATTAGTAAGCTATCAGTACTCAAAATTAAGTATGGCGATGGTTAATAAGTATATATATTTTTTGGTTTAGAAACTGGAAGCCATTATTGACTTTGATAAAAAAATTTTTAGAGTCAACATATAACAAAATTGTAAAAACAATTTTGAAATTCATCATTTTTTCATAATATGCATTTTCCATGTTTTATCAAAAAATGCTTTGCCTCAAAAAATTTTTGGAGCAAAAAATTGCACTAAAATATCTCATGATTTTAATGCACACAACTTTTTGAAATATACTTACATAATTGAGAATTGATATAAAAATGAAGAATGTTAAACACAGACCTAACAAACACACACAATCACACAAGGTCACACACACGTACACAAGCACAGTATATAATTTTATGAATGAGAATTAGCTAAAAAGAAAACAGCTACTTCTTCCTTGCTTAATAGCTTTGCTTATCCACTATTTTTAGTCTTGTACTTGTTTTCTTTCATGGCTCAGTGCTCACAGATTTATTTAACTGGGTTGTTTCCTCCCTTTCTCTATAATTTTAGGTTAAGGTCAACTCTTCCCTCTGTCCAGGAAATCATAGGTGCATCTGCTACTTGGAAAAACATGAAAATTATGATGTTCTTGCTTTCTTCAAAAATATTCATTTTAGCTGAAAGTACATAGACTCAAGCAAAACATGAAGCTTTCATCAAAATTTTAGCACTGTCTTTTGACCAAAGTATTCCCTCAGGCAAAATATTTGGACTTTCTGTGCCAAAATTTTTATCATAAAGCTATGCTAATATTATACTTTGCTTTTTACCTACTATACTTATTTAAAATAAGAAGTATTAAGTATAAGTAAATGTAGATATTTCATAACTAAATCTAGAGCTGTTTTCCTTAGATCCAGAAAAATCATAAAGATTTAACTTTCGGGGTCGGCGCCATGTCACACTAGGTTAACCCTCCACCTGCGGTGCCGTCATCCCATATGGGCGACAGTTCTAGACCTGGTTGTTGCTCTTCCAGTCCAGCTCTCTGCTGTGGTCTGGGAAAGCAGTGGAGGATGGCCCCAGTGCTTGGGCCCCTTCACCTGTGTGGGAGATCTGAGGAAGCTCCTGGCTCCTGGCTCCTGGAGCAGCTAGGGCTGTGTGGTCTACTGGGGAGTGAACCAACGGGAAGAAAGACCTTTCTCTCTGTCTCTCTCTCTCTCGCACACCATCTGTAACTCTGTCAAATAAATAAATAAATTCTTAAAAAATAAATAAATAAAAAGTTTTAACTTTCCTCCAAGATATTTGTTCTGTGTAAGCATCACAATCTAGAATTTTCTCCCCATGTAGGGTAAAGCACATCCTGCTTTTTATAAATATTGGCTCAGATTTCCATAACAATGCATGAAAAGGTAATGAAGAGAAAAAAAAATTGAAAAATTTGTTTTCAATCCATGATTTGATAATATTATATAAGAACTGGAAATCATGTGTGAGATTCAAAACATGTCTAAGATATATTTACTTATTTATGTAAGAGGCAGAGAGACAGAGAGCTCTCATTCTCTGGATCACTGCGCAAGTGCCTGCAATGGCCAGGTGTTAGGAACACAATCCATATATCCCAGGTTGATGGCAGGGAACCAGCTGCCTGAGTCATCGCTGCTGCCTCCTCAGGCAATGTGATTTGAGATGCAAGGATCCCAACCAGTTTTAACCATTATGTCAAACTCTTCACATTACCATTTTAACGCTTTTAAATCAGGATAGAAAATTACCGAATGTCCTGTGAAAATTACCAAACTTATTTTATTTTACTGAAAAATAATTTATATAATCACTCAGAGAATTTTACATGACACATTGAAAATTTCATGAAGAATGTGTATTATGAAAAAGTATTCATGGATTCCAATTTTTTTGCACCAGAATAAACCTATTTTAATTATACTTTCCACAAACTTCTCTTTTATCTCTTTATATGGCCATTTTATTAAATAAAGTTTACCAAGCATTTCTGCTAAAAATGATATGTCAAAAATGCATATAAGCTAAATTTCTTGATTCTTCAACCTTTATACTTGCTTAATATTAAAGTAGAAAAATGCTTATCATTTCCAAATTAGTAAGGTGAACATAGCTTCAGGAATCCCTACCTTTTAATTTCTTATATTTTTATTCTACTTGTTTCCTTAATAGTTTGATCTTCACTAAAGCTCTTTGCTGCTTAAGTTGAGCTATATTCAAGCTGCAAGCGGAGCTTACATGTGATTTGTGCATGTCCTATATATTTTAAAACCTATATCTTGTCCTCTTTAAAAAAAATTATTCATTTTCAACTGCTTCTCTCCCTTGAATTTTCATGGAATAGTACAATGATTAACTTCTGTCCACCCTACTCTTTCCTTGTTCACCCTACTTGATGGGGGAGGGGGTGTCAGTTTCTTTTAAGCCTCCACTTTATGTTCTCTGTTCCTTTTGTTTCACTAGTTATTTAAACTCATCATGCTTTACTTCCTTTTACCTTCAGAAATGAAATGCGGTAGGGACAAGATGTGGCATCTTTGGAGACAGCTCTTGGTTTGCTCTTTAGGTCAGATGACAAAGGATACTCTAGTGGTTCTTCCACACCATAAAGGACCTTAAATACTTATCATAAAGAACATATGCCCCTGTTGCTTCCTTTCTTCAGTGTCAGAAATCCAACATGACTTGTTGCTGCATCTCAGCAGGGCCAGCTACGTGGTGCATGACTTGAACAGTTACACGGGACCCTGTGCCTGCAAGGCCTCTGCAATTGGCTTAATGCTGTAGTGTTGCCATTTTAATAATTGTTAATAATCTTGTAAAAAAGAAATCAACCATTTTGTTTTGGCACTGGGACTCATGAATAATAGGCCCAGTCTTCATTTTTGGCATGAAATTTCAACCATTTTTTTGCATGTCAAAAACCTAGCAAATGTAGTTGGCTGTAGATGGTAGTTTCAATCTTCCTGGGCCTAAGAGGGTCAGGGATGTGTAACTTTGTGAAATACTTTAGTATGCTTCTCTTATCTTTCATTTTAAATGTAAACCTCATGAAAGTTAATCTGGAAGTTAACTTTTTTATAGCTCATCATTATGTAGTGATTTTATGACAAAAACATCTTTCAATACTCTAAAAATTCTCATTCAGTCTTCAAAATTCCCTCTGCAGAAAGCACACTATTAGAGTCATTGAGAAATAGAAGAACTGAGGCATAGATAAATTAAGTAATTTGTCTATGGTAACATAGGTGATCAAATTTGCATGTTATTTATGATTCCAGGGCCTTACTTGAACCATGATTACCAGATCACAATATCACTGTGACTTAAAGTGTTAGATTTTGCAAATGTAAATTTATTTTTATTTTTTTTTTATTTTTATTTAACAGATGGAGTTAGACAGTGAGAGAGAGAGACAGAGAGAAAGATGCAAATGTAAATTTCTTAATGATTCTTCCTTACATAGCATCTGGTAATGATGACAGCCATCACAAGAGATGCCTGTCTGTCTCCAGCACTCTCCTATCTTTCTCCCCTGCCTTTAATGTGCAATCTGAGGGTATTGCTTTGCCCAGGGAAATGGCAGTAGAAGAGCTAGCACTATGTCTTTCACTCTTTCTCTTGATTTGGATTTCTTTTGGCATAATGTCTTTGTTTCTTTGCAATCTAGTTGGTGACATCCTAGATCCTATAAGATAGATTTTTTTGTAGATGGTTTTTGCATGTGTATGGAGGTGAGAGGATTGAGATGACAAATTATGACTAAACCATCTTGAGATAACTTGCTTAATAGATATACATGGTACTTTTTAAAGCGGATGTTCAAGTCAATTTTCTGGAGTTCTCAGCTATGGAACTTGGATGTAAGCCTAAGAAATGAAATGCTAATATCTATCTTCTTTGGTATACATGTATATATTTTGGGTATCTCCAAGATACATTGAGAGATATTTGGTCCTAATTTGTGATATGGTACATGTTTAAGCATTTCTTAAATATTCAAGCATCTGAAGTACACCTGCATCACCTCAAATTCTAAAGGATATATATGAAGTAATAAGAGCATGACTTTCATTCAAGTTGCCTATCATAAATGCATTGTGTTCTCACAGGAATAATACAACTTATTTTACCATATTCAAATTATCCCTGATGTTTTGAGATTCTGCTCTCTCAGGACATTCATCTCAGAAATGTCTTGCTTAAAGAATTTATTTTATATTATCGATAAAAAGTCAATGATTAGTTACATGATTAGTATCAGAAAATAAAAGGAAAATAAAACTTGAACCTATTTGGGCATCTTGGATCATTAGTGATGTCCCTTAGACATTGTATAATGGGAAGCTAGGGACTTTCAGCAGTCAAATCCTGCTGATTAAAAAAAGCAAACCATGCTCAGCTAGAAAGACCAATTCCCCTTAGAAAGGACATGAATATGCTACAATCCCACTAGAATATTATATGCATAGTCAGTGTATGTGTTCAATACCTAATCAGTGGATGAAGAATACTAGGTTTAAAGAAGAAAGTACATTTCAATGGTTCCACCCTAATATATCCTATCCTTATGCTCTTCCTTCTTTTGTTAGTTTAATCAACAGCATCATTACCAAACAGGCATCTTTCTCTAACATAATAAAATATATCTTTTATTTTGTAATTTGAAATATGAAAGCTTGTTTAATGACTGATAAAGTATGATCTAAACTACATGTTTATATGTTAATATAAATAATAATGATAGAATTTAGAAGTGTTTTGCACAAACAACAACATTCATTTTGATATAATTCTATTACATTTTAAATTTTATAATATTTTCTATTTTAATCATGCTTTTTTCTTACTGATTTTAGGATTTCAGCACTTTGAAGTCTGAGTTTTGCCCCTCCTTTACTCATGCTTAGCATATTTGTGTTAGTACAAAATAACATGTAAATATATTCTAGAAAAAGATAAATACCTAGGAATGGATTCAAAGGAGAGAAAAAATAAACATACAAACATAAAGCCAATGCATTTAGTATAATTACTGTTTTTACATTCAACATTCAATGCTTTATATGTGGAGTTATTTTGGTACATTTTAAGTAATTAATTTCTGGCTTTATTATGATATAATAAACACTAATCAAGTATCTAAAATCCGGAACTGTGAACATATCATTCCCTAATTATTTTAAATATCCATAGAAAAAATTTGCAACATACATATATAAATATAATTTCTTGGAATCTTATTTTTTTGCTTTTTTAACTTTTATTTAATAAATTAAAATTTCCGAGGTACAACTTTTGGATTATAGTTGCTTTTCCCCCCATAACCTCCTGTCCATCTGCAACCATCCCATCTCCCACTCCCTCTCCCATCCCATTCACATCAAGATTCATTTTCAATTATCTATATACACAGAAGATCAATTTAGTATATACTAAGTAAAGATTTCAACAGTTTGCACCCACACAGAAACACAAAGTGTAGAGTACTGTTTGAGTACTAGTTATGCCATTAATTCACAGAGAACAACACATTAAGGACAGAGATCCTAAATGGGGATTAAATGCAAAGTGACTCCTGTTGTTGATTTAACAATTGACACTCTTATTTATGATGTCAGAAATCACCCGAGGCTCTTGTCATGAGTTGCCAAGGCTATGGAAGCCTTTTGAGTTCGCCGACTCTGATCATATTTAGACAAGGTCATAGTCAAAGTGGAAGTTCTCTCCTCCCTTCAGAGAAAGGTACCTCCTTCTTTGATGGCCCCGTTCTTTCCACTGGGATCTCACTCACAGAGATCTTTTATTTAGGATTTATTTATTTATTCATTTATTTATTTTTATTTTTCCCCAGAGTGTCTTGGCTTTCCATGCCTAAAATACTCTCATGGGCTCTTCAGCCAGATCCGAATGCCTTCAGGGCTGATTCTGAGGCCAGAGTGCTATTTAGGACATCTGCCATTTATGAGTCTGCTGTGTCTCCCACTTCCCATGTTGGATCATTCTCACCTTTTTAATTCTATCAGTTAGTATTAGCAGACACTAGTCTTGCTTATGTGATCCCTTTGACTCTTAATCCTATCATTATGATCAATTATGAACTGAAACTGATCACTTTGACTAGTGAGATGGCATTGGTACATGCCACCTTGATGAGATTGAATTGGAATCCCCTGGCACTAACTCTCCCATTAGGGGTAAGTCCAATTGAGCATGTGCCGAACTGCACATCTCCTCCCTCTCTTATTCCCACTCTTATATTTAACAGGGATCACTTTTCAGTTAAATTTAAGCACCTAAGGAATCTTACTTTTTAAATATTAGAGGTTGAAATTCTTAAAAATAGGTTTTTTCATGACAAACATCAAATGTTATTAAATTTTGTATTACTTGAACCTATTATAGAAAATGGTTATAGAATATGTGTCTGTAAAGATTAGTTGAGAGAGAAAGCAAATGAATATAGTAAAATAAAATGACTATTCAATATTCACATGTTTGTTGTGCACCATTTTAGTGTGTATGCTCAATATCTAGCTAAGCATTAAGAAATTTATATTCATTAAATAAAAGTTTTTAATAAAAAATTTAAAAAATTAAAAATTAAAAAAAAAACTGAAGGCCAGAGAAGGGAAATGACTTGTTCAGTGTTACCCAACTAGTTGGTGATGGGACATAGGAACAGAGAATTCAGGCTTTCCACAATATCAAGCTGCTACAAGGCTTTAATCTACATCCCAAAATGCAATAAAATAAACATCAATGGTAATGACAAAAAAAGGAAATTCTCAGATTAATTAAATTTTGAAGATAATTTTTTTTGCCTCTAAGATAAATGGTTAAATAAAAATTCATTCAGACTGCCAATCATATATCAATAAATTCATTATTTATTGAACAGTTTTCAATCCCCAAGGCCATTACTATTTTAATTTTTGAGAATGCAGGACAAACACTGGTCCATAGGAAAGCTATATTCTTAGGAAGGGAGAGAGAATATGAAATAATAAATAATATGTGTACCTAAATAGGTGTAGAAAATAGTGAGGGATTTGTTTTATAAAGTAGTTTCAATATAATATAATCCAGGATCATCTCATTGATAGCATCATATGAGAGCAGAATCTTGTGGATACTATCATCATGTATGGCTGCAAATATTTGGAAAAATATCTGAGCAGAGAAAATACCACATGCAAAGTTTTGGAGCAGGACATGTGCTTGATGCCACAGGTTAGAAGAATGATAATGTGAATGACATAGAAAACAAATGCTAAACTACATTAATCATTAGGAATTCAAAGCAAAAACAAAATGTTAGAATATATTCCCTACCTGTAGAATGACTATTATATAAAAATTAAAGAGAACACAGCTTGGTGAGAATGTGAAAAGCGGATGTTTGTATGGCATTTGCTGGGAATAAATATAGCCAATATGAGAAATTAATTTAGCCATTATGAGAAACAGTATGGAGTTTTCTCAAAAGCTAAGAATAGGTTTACTATGACTCTGCATTCCCACTTCGCAATAAATACACAAAGAAAATGAGATTAGTGTATTTCTGAGATATCTGCAGTTTCATGTTCATCCAGTATTATTCACAATAGCCAAGATAACATATCAAATCAAGTGCACATTAGTTTATGAATGGGCATAGAGTGTAGGAAAATAATCGCATGAATAAAATTGTAGTTGAGAAAAAAAGAAAAACACACTAAGCCAAAAATTCTTTAAAAGAAATACAGACAAAAACAATCCAACAATGTATAATTGGGTTCCTCTGAAAATGAAAATCTAAAAATAGGACAGATTTAATTTTAATTTAATCCCAAAGCCTAAGATATTTTACAAAAATAAAAGAATACATGAATTTATTATTAAAAATGCCCACTAAACACTTGCAAAAATTGCTCAAGAATGGTGAACTCTGAGTCATAAAAGCTATGAGTTACCAGAATTTAAAATGAAGAAAAAAATATTCAGAATATGCAAAAGAAGATCAAATAGCTTACTAGAGTATTAGATTAATTTTAAATTTTTGAAAAGTTTAATAAATATCACAACAAAATTGGGGCAGAATTTTCAGGAAACTCAAGACTTGATTTGATAAATGCCATTTTGATTTTATCTCATGAAGATTTCTCTATTTAATGTTCCATAAGAAAAGCACATCTAAAACAGAGTTGAATAAAATAGAAAAAAATAAGAAAGCAAAAGTTTAAAATCTGATACCAGAGAAAGTATAGTTCAATCCACTGGATATTTGAGATCATTTTTTAATACTAAATTACAATTTTAACCATAATAACTAAAATGGTTATGGATTCCTATGCACAAAACAGCATGAAAAGAGCATCCTTAAAGCAAACTTTATAGAAATTTGGAGACTAGATAAAAACACATCAATAATAAACTTTGAGGTAACACTGTCAGTGTCAACCTGATCAAGTGGGAAAACAAGACAGCATAATAAGGACCTAAATAAATATAGATGACTATATGGTTTAGTCTCATGCTTCGAAAATTAAAAGAATTATCTAGCTCTCACATACTAGGAATATTAAAATTGATGCATTGCAAAGAAAGTATTAGTAAGCTTAATTATGTAAAATATTTTAACAAAATTATTCTGATCAAAACAAAATTAAGCAAATTTGATGTTAAACTAATAAAAAAAACTTTGCATGTGGTATTTTAATAACTTTCTATTAAGCCTGCTTATAAAGATTGGAATAAAAACTCAAACTATAAATTATACAATAATATAATAAGACTACTATATATGAAAATATTGGTCATATTAAACTATATCAGAGGGAAACATAGTTTACTTTGCTTTCATTAACAAAACATTGAAAAAAGAGAAATTCATATCTCAAAACATCTAGAAAAAGACCTCAAAAGTAAGCTCAACATAGCACAAGAAAGTAAATAGAAAAAAAAAAATGAGAGAAATTAATGAAGCAGATCATAGAAAAACAATGGACTAATAAGAAAATATCCCAAATGTGGTTCAAAAAGTAAAATGTTACTCCCTATTTTGACCAAATCTGAGGGAAATATAAAATAAGTGATGAGTAGAGAGAAATAATCATAGACAAAGATGATATTTTTAAAATTTAGAAGAAAATAATTTGCAGAGATCTATGTGTATAAACTTAAAAACCTAGATGAAATAGATAACTTTCTGTGAAAGCACATACAAAATTTATTCCAGTAAGTGTTGAAAATGTTTTAAAGAGTAATTTCCTGAGAAGAAATATAGAAAGCTATTAAGGAAATAACATATAAATAAAAGTTTATAGGATTTGGATTGATCCTAGCAGAATTTTATATGTATTAATGGAATCCAAATGCTACATAAATTATTCTTGAACTTGAGATGTTCAAATTATTTGTATCTAATTTGGAACAGATAGTACAAAAAAGAAAAGTAGACTAATAATATTTAAACCATTGCAATCCCTACATAAAAATATTAGTAAACTCAAATTAATAATTCACTTAGAAATAATACATTATGACCACAGGAGATTTATTCCAGGAATGCAAAAGTAATTCAATATTAGGAAATCCACTAACATTATATACCATATTAACTGTTCTAATGAAAAAAAAATTACTTTCTCCATATATTTTGAGAAAACTTAGCCAAATTCTGCAAATGCTTTTTTTTAAGATTTATTTATTTGAAAAATCAAAGTTACAGAGACAAAGAGAAATATATATATATATATATATATATATATATATATATAGAGAGAGAGAGAGAGAGAGAGAGAGAGATCTTCCGTCTGCTGGTTCTGGTTCACACCCCAGATGGTCACAATCACCAGGCTGGACCCGGCTGAAGCGAAGAAACAGGAGATTTACCGAGGTTTCCTATGTGGGTGGTAGGAGACCAAATACTTGGTCCATCTCCCACTGTTTCTCCAGATGCATTAACACATCTCTGGATTGGAAGTTCAGCAGCAGGACATAAGGGAGCACCCATATGAGATTCCAGCATCACAGTCAACAGCTTTACCTACTATGCCACAATGCTGGTCCCCTGTAACTGCTTTAAAAAGAACATTCAAGGAAGAAAGAATAGGCGGATAGTGTTATTGCCTGTGTATGTGTGTATATGTGTTTGTAAAGTGGCAATGGTTGTACTTTGAGAAGACAAAAACATTTAAAGATATAAGAGCACAGAAAACAAAAGTATGCCCGCTGTTCCCACATCTATTTAATACTGACATGGAGTTATTACGTCACGTGATTTAGATCAAATACATCAAATGCGGGCAGGAGAGTTGAAAAAGAAAAGTAAAAACTATGTCCAATATATCCAGAAAGTCTTTGAAATAACAATGGTAAAAATACCTCAAGTAATAAAATACTTCATTTAGGTAACTACATGCAAAACTAGCATGTGTAGTCATTAAACTTGACAAACACAAACAACAGAGTACAAAAGTAGAGGAAATGCTATTAACAATAACTGGAAAAAAGATACTCTCATCAAAACTGATTGTAATAAGGAATGGGTAGAGGGGGTTCCAAGATGGCAGAATAGGGAGGGAGCTTACTGTTCTACCCCAGGAGAAATAGTTTTTAAAAAGTGGAGAGAGTGTAGTCTCAGGGAAGAATTAGGAGGAAATTAGCAGAGGAAACTCTACAGAAATTAGATTTACACGGTGGACCTACGTGGAGGGTGTGGGTACCCACTGCTTGAGACTCCAGCAACCGAGAGCCTACCATCAGTGTTGAAAAGGGAAGTGAGACCAGACCAGAGCAGCCAAAGCCACTGCTGAAAAAGCTGCAGGAAGAGACTGGAGGGGACCCATCATAGAGCCCTAGAAGGGGTTAGCTTTCCAGCCAAACTAGAGGAGAAAAAAAATAAATAAATAAAGAGCAATCACTTTAAAGGCATCCTGTAACAAGCTGACACAGTGGGTGTGTAGCAGGATATAAAGTCAATACACAAAAATCAATATCTTTTGTATACACAGACAATGTTATGGCTGAGAAAGGACTTCTAAGCTCAATCCCATTCACAATAGCTACAAAAGAAAATCAAATACTTTGAAATAAATTCAACCAAGGATGTCAAAGACCTCCATGATGAGAATTACAAAACATTAAAAAAAGAAAAAGAAGCCACCGCGGCTCAATAGGCTAATCCTCTGCCTGTGACACAAGCACACTGGGTTCTAGTCCCAGTCGGGGCACCTGATTCTTTCCCAGTTGCCCCTCTTCCAATCCAGCTCTCTGATGTGGCCCGGGAGTGCAGTGGAGGATGGCCCAAGTCCTTGGGCCCTGCACCCGCATGGGAGACCAGGAAAAGCACCTGGCCCCTGGCTTCGGATCAGCGTGATGCACCAGCCATGGCGGCCATTGTAGGGTGAACCAATGGCAAAGTGAGACCTTTCTCCCTGTCTCTCTCTCTGACTGTCCACTCTGCCTGTCAAAAATTAAAAAAAAAAGAAAAGAAAAAGAAGACGACACCAAGAAATGGAAAAATCTTCCATGTTCGTGGAATAGAAGAATCAGTATCAACAAAATGTCCATTCTTCCAAAAGCAATTTACAGATTCAATGTGATACCAATCAAAATACCAAATATATTCTTCTCAGATCTAGAAAAAAATGATGCTGAAATTGATATGAAGACACAGGAGACCTCAAATAGCTAAAGCAATCTTGTACAACAAAAACAAAACCAGAGGCATCACAATACCAGATTTCAAGACATACTACAGGGCAGTTACAATCAAAACAGGCAGGTACTGGTACAAAAACAGATAGATAGACCAATGGAACAGTATAGAAACAACAGAAATCAATCCATGCTTCTACAACCAATTTATATTTGATCAACCAGCTAAAACAAATCTCTGGAGCAAGGACAATCTTTTCAACAAATAGTGCTGGAAAACTGAATTTCCACATGCAGAAGCATGAAGCAAGACCTTTACCTTAAACCTTACACAAAAATCTAATCAACATGGTAAAAATCTAAATCTGTGTCCCAACATGATCAAATTATTAGAGAACATTGGAGAAATCCTGCAAGACATTGGCACAGGCAAATAATTTTTGGAAAAGACCCCGGAGACACAGGCAGTCAAAGCCAAGATTAACAAATGGGATTGCTTCAAATTGAGAAGTTTCTGTACAACAAAAGAAACAGTCAGGAAATTGAAAAGTGAACTGACAGAATGGGAGAAAATATTTGCAACTATGGCTGGCGCCGTGGCTCACTAGGCTAATCCTCCACCTGCAGCGCCGGCACACCGAGTTCTAGTCCCGGTTGGGGTGCCGGATTTTGTCCTGGTTGCTCCTCTTCCAGTCCATCTCTCTGCTGTGACCCGGGAGTGCAGTGGAGGATTGGCCACATCCTTGGGCCCTGCACCCGAATGGGAGACCAGGAGGAAGCACCTGGCTCCTGGCTTCAGATCCACGCAGCTTGCCAGCCGCAACGTGCCAGCCATAGCAGCCATTCGGTGGGGGGGGGGGGGGGGGGGTGAACCAACAGAAAGGAAGACCTTTCTCTCTCTCTCTCTCTCTCTGACTGTCTAACTCTGCCTGTCAAAAAAAAAAAAAAAGAAAAGAAAATATTTGCAACTATACAATTAATAAAAGATTAATAGCCAAATTCTACCAAGAGATCAAGAAACTCCACAACAATAAAACAAACAACCCAGTTAAGAGATGGGCCAAGGACTTAAACAGACATTTTTCAAAAGAGGAAATACAAATGGCCAACAGACACATGAAAAAATTTTCAGAATCACTAGCCTTCAGGGAAATGCAAATCAAAACCACAATGAGGTTTCACCTCACCCCCATTAAAATGGCTTTCATACAGAAAGCAACAACAACAGATGCTGGTGAGGATGTGGGGAAAAAGATACCCTAATCCACTGTTGGTGGGAATGCAAATTCATAAAGCCACTGTAGGAGGCATTTTGGAGGTACCTCATAAATCTGAATATAGTTCTACCATACAACCCATCCATCCCACTACTCAAAATTTACTCAAGGGAAATGAAATCAGAAAATAAAAAAGCTATCTGCACCTCCATGTTTATTGCAGCCTAATTCAGAATAGCTAAGACATGGAATCAACCTAAGTACCTATCAACAGAAGACTAAATAAAGAAATTATGGGATATATACTCTATGGAATACTATACAGTGGAAAAATCCAGTCATCTGTAACAAAATGGATGAATCTTGGAAATATTGTACTTAGTGAAATAAGCCAGTCCCAAAGGGAAAAATAACACATATTCTCCCTGACCTGTGACATGTATGTAAGTGACATGTATGTAAGTATTTAAGTGATCATATAGATAGGATTAAATGTCAAAAGGGATCACATAAATAAGACCAAGTGTCTGGTAATAACAATAGATAGAATTAAAAAGGAGAGAATGATCCAAAATGGAAAGCAGGCCACACAACATACTCATAGGATGACAAACACCCTAAACAGCACTCTGACCTCAGAATCAGCCCTTATGTCATCCAGATCTGGCTGAAAAGCCCATGAGAGAATTTCAGGCATGGAAAGCCAAGATACTGTGGCAAAAAATAATCTACATGAAGGATCTCTGTGAGTGAGATCCCAGTGGAAAGGAGGAACCATCAAAGAAAAATATACTTTTCTCTGCAGGGAGGAAAGAACTTCCACTTTGCTTATGACCCTGTCTACTGATGGAGTTTGTGGACTCAAAAGTCTTCCATAGCCTTGGCAGCCCATGACAAGTGCCTTGATCACTGACATCATAAATAAGATGTGAATTGTTAAATCAACAATAGTCACTATGCCCTTACTCCCCATTTAGTACTTCTGTCCTTAATGAGTTATACTATGAGAATTAATGGTAAAACTTGTATTTGATCAGTACTTTATACTTTGTGTGTCTGTATGGGTGAAAACTGTTGAAATTTTTACTTAGTATAAAGTTGGTCTTCTGTATAAAAAGATAAGTAAAAATGAATCTTAGTGAAGAATGGGATGAGAGAGGGAGTAGGAGATGGGGAAGGAGTGGGACTGGGAGGGTGTGTGTGCAGGGAAGAACCTCTTTTTCTTAAATATGTACCTATTTAAATTGTATTCATTAAATAATAGCTTTCTAAAAAAATTAAGGAATGGGCAAAGATTATCTGAGGATAACTTTACTGTTGTCTTGAAAGACAGACTAACACATGATCTACCAACATTAAAGAATTATGGGCCGGCGCCATGGCTCAATAGGCTAATCTTCTGCCTGTAGCGCCAGCACCCCAGGTTCTAGTCCTGGTTGGGGTGCCAGATTTTGTCCTGGTTGCTCCTCTTCCAGTCCAGCTCTCTGCTGTGGCCCAGGAGAGCAGTGGAGGATGGCCCAAGTGCTTGGGCCCTGCACCTGCATGGGAGACCAGGAGAAGCATCTGGCTCCTGGCTTCGGATCAGCGTGGTGCACCAGCCGCAGCGGCCATTGGAGGGTGAACCAACGGCAAAGGAAGACCTTCCTCTCTGTCTCTCTCACACTGTCCACTCTGCCTGCCCCCCCCCCAAAAAAAGAATTATGTTCCCCTAAAGTGATCAGTCTAATACATCTTAAAGGAGCCCCTCCTTTTGTAAATTTATTCAGACAGTTACATTTATAGTAAAGGTTCCATTGAAACACAAACATACAATATAAAAATAAAACTGCCACGCATTCAAACAAATTACAGAACTTGTAGAATTACATTCCTGTTGTAATAATACATGAAGAGTGACTAGCCTGTGGAATCAAAGAAAACTAAATAGACTCAACTATGTGAAATTTTAATATATGAGAAAGAGATCATCACAAATCACTTGGGTAAAATACGATTTTAATAAGTGCTTCTGGGGAAACTGAGTAACCATTGAAAGAATATAAATATAGATCTATGACTCAAAATACAGACAATAATAAACTAAATAAATCAGAAATATGCACACTAATAAATATATAAAATAAAGTCATACAACACTAGACTAGTAGTATCTAGTGTAACCTTTTTTTTGACTTAAATTCTCAATTCTATGAAAGAGAGCAACTATAAATTTGAATATATTCATTAAAAAAACATTGCATATCCCCAAAATTAGCACATAACAAATCAAAAAGACAGATATATAGTGACCAGGGAGAAATATTGCACACACATTTCTTAAACTCAGAGAATTTTAGAACAAATTGTCCAGCAATCTAAATAGAAAAAATGAGCAGTTCATAAGAAAAATAGTATAAAAATGAACCTGTAATGAAAGAGCTATTAATCTTATTCACATGAGAGAAATCCAAATTAAGGTACTATGAATGCCATCAAATCCTCAAAAAATAAAAGAGCTGGAAAACAATTCTTTTTCTAAGACTGTGGTGGAACAGGCACTCTCAGACTTAACAAATGAATCTGAAGAGCACAACTCCTCTGGAGTAAAAAGGGCACTATCCAGCCAAGTCACTGGCGTTATATTTGGCCTAGCAAGCTCACTACCAGAAAGTTACTTTGATGACTCACCTTCAACAACATTAAAATAATTTTGCACAAGGATATTCATTTCAATGTTTCATAATTAATCAAGCAACATATTCAATGAATGATTATATCTGTTAAAAAATACCTATTTGACCAGATATGAAATGATATCTAAGATATATTTTTCAGTGAGAAACAGAGAAGTTAAAAATGTTGATAATCTGATTTTTTCTATAAGAAATAAAAATATTAAGAATCAATATTGGGGTAAACTGCCGCCTACAGTGCCAGCATCCCAAATGGGTGCCAATTCAAGTTCTGGCTGCTCCACTTTCTATCCAGCTCCCCGTTACAGCCTGGGAAAGCAGTAGAAGATGGCCCAAGTCCTTGGGCCCCTGCACCCTCAAGGAAGACCAAGAAGAAGCTCCTGGCTCTTGGCTTCGGATCAGCCCAGTGTCGGCTGTTACGGCCATTTGGGGAGTGACCCAGTGGATGGAAGTACTCTCTCTCTCTCTCTCTCTCTCTCTCTCTCTCTCTCCTCTCTCTCTCCTTCTCCCTCTGCCTCTCTGTAACTTTGCCTTTTAAATTAAAAGAAAAATGTTAAAAAAATCAATCTATTTAAAAAGATAAATCTTAAGAGGTGTAAGTTACAAACACATGAGATATGGGCATAAATTAGGGGACAATGTATGAGGACAATGGGAAAAATAAATGCTGAAGTTTAACTCAGGTGGAACCTTAGAAACATGATTAATTTTTTTTAAGATTTATTTATTTATTTACTGAAAGGCAGTTATAAAGAAGCAGAGGCAGAGAGAGGGAGAGGTCTTCTATTCACTGGTTCACTCCCCAGAAGGCCACAACGGCCAGAGCTGGGCCAATCTGAAGCCAGGAGCCAGGAGCTTCCTCTGCAGGGGCCCAAGGACTTGGGCCATCTTCTACTGCTTTCCCAGGCCATAGCAGAGAGCTGGATCAGAAGTGGAGCAGCCAGAACTCGAACTGGCGCACACATGGGATGCTGGCACTGCAGGTGGCAGCTTTACCTGCTATTCCTTAATATTGATTCTTAATATTTTTTATTTCTTTCTTATAGACAAAAAAAAAAAAAAAACAGATTATCAACAGCGCCGGCCACATGATTAGGTTTTAAGTGTAGAACTCTCAAAAAACTCCTTAACCCGTTCACCTTCTGAGAACCTAGTGAGAAGATGTCATTTGTGAATAATAAAATAGGCCCTCAGCACACAACAAATCTGCCAGTATCATGATCTTCTCTTCAAGAATGGTGAAAAATTAACTCCTGTTGTTCCTCAACCCTATAGTCTCTGGCAGAGCAATGGAAAATACAATTGGTTATAGAACTTACTGAATAAAAATGGTATCTATGCATCCTTAGTGATGTCACTTATTAAGTAAATGAATACATAGGCCAGAAGAAAGAGTTCTTTGTATAATTATACAGCTATTAAATGTGAACTGAATGATTGAATTAAAAATCACCATGTAACAAAGATCATAGTAATAATTGACTCCATAGGGATTATAACTAGGTTTTCACTATAGGGCTAAAGTTCACTAAGGCTTGTGGAATTTATAAGATTTCAAAATATCTCTCCCAAAATAGTTGTCAATTATTTGTAATTAAACATGGGCAATGTATTAATTTCACAATGGAGAAATTTTTCTGACCTCCCTCAACCCAGTAATCAATGTTATTTCTGATAACTGAACAAATAAAATCGCATTTGCATCAACCTAAACAGAATTAAACATCAGTTAAATAAAAATTGGGGGAAATTTAAAAATATTGGTGTATAGTTTTCAAATTTATCAAGGTCATGATAAAGAGAGACAAAGGAACAATCATAGATTTAAAAAATTCTAACTAAAAATTATTTATTTATTTATTTATTTTTTATTTTTTGACAGGCAGAGTGGACAGTGAGAGAGAGAGACAGAAAGAAAGGTCTTCCTTTTACGTTGATTCACCCTCCAATGGCTGCCGCGGCCGGTGCGCTGCGGCTGGCGCACCGTGCTGATCCGAAGCCAGGAGCCAGGTGCTTCTCTTGGTCTCCCATGCAGGTTCAGGGCCCAAACACTTGGGCCATCCTCTACTGCACTCCTGGGCCATAGCAGAGAGCTGGCCTGGAAGAGGGGCAACCAGGACAGAATCCGGTGCCCCGATCGGGACTAGAACCCAGTGTGCCGGCGCCACAGGCGGAGGATTAGTCTATTGAGCCATAGTGCCGGCCTCTAACTAAAAATTTAAACCAAAAGCAACATGTGGTTTTGGACTGAACTGCAGAATTTTTATTTTTCTTTCATAAAAAGCATTAATGAGACAGCAGGCATTTGGGCCTATAAATTAGATGAAAATGCATAAACTGTACAATTACAATATCATAAAATTAAGCTATTGTACTAATATAATAATTATATAATAAGTTTTTTCTTAAGGGAATATACACAGCATCATGTCTATAGCATATTCTCAAGGTTTAGAAAATAGATAATGAGCTTATATAGAAACAAAGTTCTTAAGCAAAAATGATGCTAATTGAGGAATGTCAGTGAAATTATACAATAGCTTTTGTTTCATTTTTTAAACTTTTCTGTAAATCTGGAATTATTTAAAATTTACAAATTTCCGAAAATGAAAATATGACAATTGCTATACAATACAAATATTTAATTATTGGTGGTCGACTTATAGGATACACAACATGGTCTGATTCTTATAAGCAAGGATTCTAAAGAAAAAATTTTCTAGAGATAAAATATCAACTTTGCTACTTATTAGAGTAAAATCTTGGGAAGATTAGTTCACTGTTTTTGTCTCTGAATATTTGTTTCTAAAGTAAAAGTTTACATGGAGATATTACAAAAATTAATTGGAAAGTTATGTGTATATAAAGCACTCAAACAGAGGCTAGCATATTATGAATGCTGCCTAAATGCTTATTGAATAAATAAAATTAATTTAATTTGACATTTTCACTGAAATATTCATTATATATATTTACATGTATATATATAATCAATATAGGAACCATGGTACATCTTGTTAAGAAATGAATTCCAAAGATAGTGCAGAATGCATTGATTTAAATCAGAAACAAAACTGATGAGAATTACAATAAATTAAGTAATGCGAACTCTAAGCCAGAAGACCTTCTGGTTAATTCAAGACTCACCATCAGTGTAATGCAAATTAAAAATAAACAAAAAATTTGTGTACTAATCTAAATTTGGATATTAGTTTTAACACTAAAGATGTAGAATGGCGCTTTGAAAGAAATAGATTAAAATTAATTAAGATGGATTTTTTTCAGGGATAACACATGAACATAAAACAATCATACTTAATGAAAGTGTCATATAAAGACTGAAAGATAACTTCTGGTGGATAAATAGGAATTCTGTATGTGTTATGTGCTATACATGTTTTGGAGGTAGAATCAACAGTTTTGTCTGGATGTAATTTGTTTATGGATGTTTAAAAGTTCTGTATATGTATGTATATTTAGAAGCATATATTTACATATATTGGTGTATCTAATCATCTATATCTATTGGAATATAAACATATATAATACTACACTATTTCTGTTTTGCTTTTATGTAGAATCAACAAAATCGATAAACAGAGGCCAGACACTGAAAGGAAGCATCAGCTACAGTAGAGGAAAGCTTAAACAAAGATGAAAGGAATACTTTTGTAACTCCGTCACTTGAAAGGAAACAAAGCAATAGGGAAATTATGGCATGGTTAGAAGGATGCTGGCGAAAGCAACCGGAGTGTATATTGGAATTCAATCTCTAAGAACCATCTCTGAGGGCCAGCAGGCCAGGGCAAGGGACAAACATGTTGATGGCGGCACATCTGCATTCAATCAGTTCTTGTTCATGAAGTGCTCTGTTTCTCCTCTCCTTCTCTGAAATCACCCTTCCAGGAGCCCTAAGGCCTTTGGAACATGTGTGTTTCCTCCTTACAAACTTCTCTTGGCGTCAAGAGACTTGTCTTTGTTAATTTAACACAAATCTTAAAGTATGCATAGAAAACACTTAACTCAACTTAGTTCAAGGATTTAATAATGTTGATATGAAAATCTTCTCCTAAACTGCTGGATTTGGAATCCTCCCAAATCACTAGTCTGTCTAGTTTTAACCAGTGGAAAAAAGTGAAAGCTGAAATAAAATCTATTTGATCTCATTCATACTTTATGAGACTTCTCGAACTTCTAACAACTACTTTTATTCTGCACTCCTGCTTTTTGATTTTTTAATATCTTTGACTTTTATACATTAGATTTTGTTTAATATTTTTCTATTCTCTCCTACACTTCTTCATTTCTGTGTTTCAAGTGTGCACAGGGCATTGATAAGGCTGAAGTAATCAAATAAGTTAAATTAAAGGTTCTCTTTAACTTTCCCCTCTGCCCTTTATAAGAAAGTTTATGATAGCCCCTATCTAATCCCCGAATGACTATTTTTATTAAGTTCATGGGTCCTAATAATGAGTACAGATCTTTATTCTTAACATTTCTAATTTCTATGCTCCTATAGATAGAATATTTTAAATCCTTATCTTTCTTGCTTGCAATTTGATTATCATGACTGTTCTATTTTTATCACTATGATTAAACTGTTTTAGCTTTATATTTACAATTTTTCCATGGCATTATCTCCATGATATCTTATCACTAGCTCAAACTTACCAGATCCCTACTTAGTCCATCTTTGTCTTCCTTTCTTTGGCATTTGTTGGAAAGTTTTTAAAAGTGTAGATGGTCATTTATAATTTCAATATGAATATTTTCTTTGTTTTTATGGTAAAATTATATTTATGCCAAAATATTCTTCATTTGGCCAGCACTGTGGCACAGTCAGTTAATCCTCTGCCTACAGAATCGGCATCTCATATGGATCCCAGTTCTAGTTCCTGCTGCTCCTCTTCTAGTCCTGCTCTCTGCTATGGCCTGAGAGAGCAGAAGATGGCTCAAGCGCTTGGGCCCTTGTACTCGTAGGGGAGACCCAGAAGAAACTCTCGGCTCCTGGCTTGGGATTGGCCCAGCTCTGGCTGTTATGGCCATTTGGGGAATGAACCAGTGATGGAAGACCTTTCTCTCTATCTCTTCCTCTCACTGTCTCTAACTCTACTTCTCAAATAAATAAATAAAATATTTAAAAATATATTTTTTTTACCATCACCCTCTCACCTACCATGTAACTGTGGAAAAGGTGTTTAGGATTGTTCTCCAAAAGAGTGAAAATATGATTAGAAATGTGAGAAATATTTAAGTCACAATCCGTGTTCAACAAAAAATATACTCCCTTTGAGCATAAGCATTAAAGATTGTGAGAGACAATGTCAGAAAAATAAAGGAAGGGCATGCCAAGATTTTAGAATACGTGCAAAAATATAAATGTGTGAAACAGAATACAGAAGGACACATCAAGATACACCAAGTATGGTCAAAGTTGCTATGTAACGTGCAAAGGGAGAGAAGAGTCAAAGGATCTAGAAGGGATCTCAACTGTACCTTAGGAAACATTGAGAGACTTAAGCAAAATTGTGGCATATTCATTTTCATATTTAAAAAAAGTTATAGCTTCAAATTAAGTGGACTAAAGAGAAATAAAATAAAATAACAGGGTCAACTTGAAGAACTAATAAGATCTACTTGATAAAAGCATGAATTAACAAAGTTTCAGAATAACTAAGAGACAGGCACAAATCAAAATCTGCTAGTAGTAGACATAATTGATCAACTGACTATGAGTGCTGAGAAGTCAGGTACTTCTTTTCATGATTTTTAATTTAGCAAACAGATTAGCAATTGCTGCAGTAAAGAAAATAGGGAGAGAGGCATATCAGTTCCCGGGAGTAACAGTCTAATTTTAATTTGCCCTTCCTTTGAGCCTATGGAGTTCTCAATGAAGTAGTAACTACTGGCCAAGTTTAGAATTAGAGGTAGAGTGGACAATCATGAATGTGGAAAACAGGAGACTTTTCTGAGGGATAACACGCAAATAGGAACCAATGTATCAATCAGGTCAAGAAATATAAAGAAAGCAGTATGTTTAATGAATTTGAAAATTCTGAGGTTATTTATGAGAAAAATAGGATGACTTTTAGTGGAGTCAGGGGAGAATAAAGCAGATTACTTGGATTAGAAAGTGGAGAAATAGAATCAGAGATCTCCTTTCAAGAAGATTATTTTGATAGAACAAAGAAAATTGGAGTATACTACAGGATTAAGATTAAGATTAAGAGACAGAAACTAATATTGACAATACTTGAACATCTTTCTGGATGAACAAGAATTTGCCAGAGAGGAGAGAGATCATTTGAATATCACATCTGCTGTCACTTATAGTAATAGTTTCAAGAGAATTTGCAGTTTCATTTGGAAGACATAAAGCAAAGATATGGGAGGGTGGAACATTAATGTAAATCAAGTAAACTAGCTCCTGCTAATGTATTGCATATGTTCATATTTATAGGCAAGTTCTGGAGTAATGTCTAAACCCAAATTGTTGCTAATAGAACACCCAGACATCAAAATTGGCAAAACAAGGAGAGTTCCTTGGCAAGCATGGACAAATTGCAAAGTCTGACTTATTGCAACAATTCTGGATAACTTAAGTTTTGCTCCAGAAATCAGGATTCTCCGATTCTTAATTTATCCATCTAACTTCCACTGAATAATTCCATTATTAATCAAACTGCTTAGTAATTCTACCATTTTTTTAATCTCTACATAAGTTGTGTTTCTACATCTTTGTATCTATATCCATGTTTCCTCTCTTGTACCCTCTCTGTTCAGTGGTGTCTCTGCACTTATGCCACACTTAAGTTATGGAATTTTTACAAATCAATTAAACTCTACTATAGTAATAATAAAGAATATGTTATATATAGTTAGATTTTGCAAATGTCTCCTGTACTGTTTGAAGTTTACTAGTGGAAAACTAAGTAGTCTTTGAGGGAGCCAGAGGGCCCTTTTGAAAAAAAAATGTATTTATTATTTGACAGAGTTAAACAGAAAAAAGGAGAGACAGAGAAGGAGAGAAAGAGAGAGAGCGAATCTCCCATCTGTTGGCTCACTCCCCAGGTGGCCGTAGTGGCTGGGGCTGGCCAGGCTGAAGCCAGGAGCTTCTCTGGGTCTCTCACATGGGTGGCAGGGATCTAGATACTTGGGCCATCCTCTGATGCATTTCCCAGAGCATTAGAAGGAAAGTGGGTCAGAAATTGAGCAACTAGGACACAAACTAGCAGCTATGTGGGATGCCATCATCACAGGAAGTGGATTTAACCACTACACCACAATGCTGGCATGCTAGCCCCCACCAGAGGGTCTTAAACCTCCTATATCCAATAGTTGAGACAGTACACAGATAAGTGCTAAGGATTTACTTATTTATTTAATATGCAATGATCACAAGATGGAATTGGTCACTTATTTTGACTCCTAATAAACTGAGAAATGCTTTGTTTTACTTCATACATATATATGGTTTATTTCTTGATATTTGCTAGCTCCCTGCTCACATGATATTTTGTCATTCTCCCTAACAATGCCATAGATACATCTTTTCACAAGTTAGTACAGTCTTATCCTCTCTAAGTTGTCTTCCTGAAGTAACATATTACATATGAGGGCACATCAAAAAGTTTATGAGAAATGGAATTGAGGGAAAGGCACTGTGGCATAACAGGTAAAGCCACTGCCTACTATGCTGGAATTCCATAATTTTTAAAAGAATTTATTTATTTATTTGAGAGGTAGAGTTACAGACAGTGAAAGAGAGACAGAGAAAAAGGTCTTCCTTCCATTGGTTCACTCCCCAAATGGCTGTAACGGCCAGCGCGCTGCACCGATCCGAAGCCAGGAGCCAGGTACTTCCTACCGGTCTCCCATGCAGGTGCAGGGGCCCAAGCACTTTGGCCATCCTCCACTGCTATCCCAGATCACAGCAGAGAGCTGCATTGGAAGAGGAGCAACCAGGCCTAGAACCTGGCGCCCATATGTGATGCCAGTGCCACAGGTAGAAGATTAACCTAGTGCACCACGGCATTCCATATTGGTGCTGGCCCGAGTCCCAGCTGTTCCACTTCAGATACAGCTCACTGCTATGATCTGGAAAAGCAATGGAAGATGGCTCAAATGCTTGGTACTCTGCACCTGCTTGGGAGACCAGGAGGAAATCCCTGTCTCCTGGCTTTGGATCAGCCCAGCTCTATCTGTTGTGGCCATTTGGGAAGTGAACAAACAGATGGAAGTCCCCTTTGTTTCTCTGCCTCTTCTCTATAATTCTGCCTTTCAAATAAATTTTAAAAATCTTTTAAAAAACAAAAATGGAATTTAAATATAAAATTTCAAAACTCATGCATTCCAGGGTGTTCAAGGAGTTCAGGGCAAAAGAGTACTATGCACAAATTTCAAAATTTTGAACAATTTTTCATAATTTATGTTTAATGCCAATTTTATGAGGTTTTTGAAGCACCATCATAGATTTCACTTTTGATGTGTTCTCAAATACCTATAATGAAGACTTGTGTAAGAGAAACTAAAATATAACTCACTCAAAATATGAAAAATAAGCTTAATAGCACATTTACTTATATTTACAGCCCTATTACATTCTCTATTTCTCATTTTATTCTCTGTATTCTATATATTCAAAAGTGCTCTAACCACCTTCTCAATTTTTAGAGATTTGTTAATTTATTTGAAGGTAGACAGCTGGGGGGAGGGAGTGCATAGTGAGCACTGGTTCATTATCCAAATGGTAACAACAGCCAGGCCTGGTCCAGGTTGAAGCCAGAGTCCAGAACTCCATCTTACTCTCTTATATGGGTGGTAGGGACCCAAGTACCCAAGGGTCATCTTCTGCTTTCCCAGGTGCATAAACCAGGAGCTGGATTGGAAGAGGAACAACTGGGACTGGAATCAGTACTCCAATATGGGATGTTGATGTTGCATGCAGTGGCTTAACATACTGCACCACAATACCAGCCCCATCAGTTTAGTATGTTTATACAAAATCTTATCATTAAGCATTTCACCATGCCCTAGGTTATTTGGAAGTCTATTAAATCAAGCAAACAATATAAGACTTTTTTAAAAAACTAAAATTAAACTGGGAACACAGTTTTGGAAACTTATCTTAAGGAGCCTTGAAGTTAGTTAGGAAGTAGTCTCAATCTTTTGAATCTTTCTGGTTGTGTTTAGTGCATTACTCATTCAGTTTTTTAAATGGTACCTTAGGGAAAGCAAGCTGAAACCACTCTGTTAGACCTATCACAAATGTTCATTTTTCTTTTCTTTAAAGTTGAGAACAAATTAGGTCATAGAGAGGGATTAGTTCCAAGTATACTGTATTGGTCTAACATAGAGGGAAAGTTCTGGCCAAGAATTGCACAGAATCTACTCGTAATGCTAAACTTGTGATGTTGTAGAGTGAAAGTTATGAGACTTATAGTAAAGAAACAAGAAATGACTTTCATAAAAAAAGTTAATCAGGAAAATGAATAGAGTTTATATGTCAGAGATTCTTTGATGCCAAATGTTATACCTTCTGCAGAATCATTGAGCTAGTTAGAACCAAGCGTGAGCTTATGCCCAGTGTAGAGCTTGCACAGATATGCACAAAGCTACACATAGCAGAGAACTATCATTGGCTTACATTAAGTCCAGAAAAACTCCACTCATCACCCCAGCACACTGATAGTGTAGCATTTTGGTTTGATGGCTAAAATAGACAGTGGCACACTGTCCCACTAACTCTTTTGTTTGACTGCTTTCGGACAGATTTTGATAGATTGTTGACGAATAGACACAGAAAATCTTGAGACTTAGTTCTATAAAGAGACACGAAACCTTAGAACTCATGGGGAGTTGAATTTTCTGACTTGATCAATGAACTCTCAGGAATGTGCTGGAATTGTTTTGGGTAGATTATTTTACTTGGTGAGGCTGTAAGCACATAGCCAGTGTTTCAGAAAGGGCTGAAATAATCAAAAAGGGCTAGAGAGTCTGAAAAATTTTTGAGAGTGGCAAATGGTGTTTTTCACACCTGGTTGAAATTTATTCTATGAAGACATCATCTACAGCTATGTGTCTCCTTGAAAACCTTAAGAATTTGGTCACTTCCATTATTGACTGGCAGTATGTTGCAGTTTCCTATTGTTCAGGAGAATCTCTGAAGCTAGATTCCTATGTCCTCTGCTGCTAAATAAAATTTAAATAAATTTATTGGGGCTGGTGCTGTGGCATAGAAGGTTAAATCCCAGCCTGTGAGCTGGCATCCCATATGCTCCACTGCTGATCCAGTTCCTTGCTAATGCACCCAGGAAAGAAGTGGAAGATGGCACAAGTCCTTGGGCTCCTGCACCCGCGTGAGAGACCCAGGGGACGCTCCAGGCTCCTGGCTTCAGATCAGCTCCATTTGGGGAGTGAAACAGCTGATAAAAGACTTTCTCTCTCTGTACCTCTCTGTAACTTTGCCTTTCAAATACATAAAATAAATCTCTTTTTTTAAAAAAAGAAATTCATTTCACTCTGCCCATTGGCATTGTTCCATTAATCAATTCCTACACCATTTTTCTCCACCTATGCACCCAGGAAACTGTAAATTAGAGGTGACATCAAGTATAAGAATATAAGTGTTATTCTACTAAATTTCAAAGTACTTTTCTTTATCATCTACTATATACTCCTTCTTATTACTAACTTCTGCTAATTCAAGAGCAAACAAATAAACAATAAATAACTCAAACTAGTCTGTAATTTAAGTGATTTGCAATTTTAAAAATGCTTAAATTTGATTTAACATCTATTTTTCTACCTTTCTGAGGAATGAACAGTAATCATAGTAAAATTAATAGAAGACCCATAGTGACCTATATGCCCCTGATTAGCTAGTTCTTTCCTTGGCCAGGCTCATGACAAGACCGAAGCAGTTTCTCAAGAGATTTTCTGATCTCCCACTGCAATTCCCTCTTATTTCTTATTTAACTTTGTACAGCAGCGCATTGATACAGGATGCATTATCTAGGCAATGAGATTAAATTTATTTAATTAAAATAAGATAATTAGAAAAGATAAATATATTTGGAAATTTTTAAAAATGGTTTTTATAGACATATTAAGAGATAATCTGCTTACCAAAATTGCTCTATAGATGTTATTTAGGGATTCCAAGATGGTGGAATAAAGAAAGGGCATGCATCTCTAGGCTAGGGGAAAATAGCTTTAAACAAAAGTGGAGGAAGTATATTTCTGAGGGACAGTTACAGAGAAAACTACAGTGTAGATTCTACTGAAGGAAGAGAGATGTCGTGGATCTGTGTGGAAGACAAGGACTCACAGCAGGAGCACAGATATAACACATGACCCCAGCAACCGAGAGCCAGAGAAAGTGCCAGCTTTGGAGATGGATGTAAGATCAGACTCCAACAGTATGTGCCACTGGAGATACAGGCAGAGGGAAAAACTGGTATAAATTTGGCCTGGAGCACTAAGGGGAATAAGGTACCTGCTAACCCAGCAGAAAAGAAAAGGTGCATGTTTTTCTCTCTCCATCCCCACACAATGGTGCCTGGCAACCAGCTGAGAGAGAGCAGGACATTTGGGACATCAGTAACAGCTATGGTAGCTTTGTGCACACACCCAGCAACTGGCTGTGGACAAGACACCATCTGCTGCAGTGGCAGCAGCTCAGGTGTTCACACCCAGAAACCAGCAAAGAGAAAGCACCACTGTGAAATGAGTAAGGACTGAAGTCAGTGGCTCTTGTGCACACGGGGGTTTGAGGGATTTTACCAGAGGGGAAAATCTTCATTTCCCACTGACTATGAGTCTGGCTGGGAGGACTAACAGGGGGCTGGGCTCCCATGTAGGAAAGCGAGGTGGCCCCAAGCCTCTCAACAAATCGTAGTCTCACAGGTACAAACCACAAAGGTAGAACACCCACAGGCAGCTGGCTCTGGGAATACCTTTGCCTCTCCATGGAAGGAACAGGCTAGTGGGGTAACACAGATCATCTGTACTGCTGGATTATGGGGGCCTTATTTGCTGAGACTGTGGGAACTCTCCGAATGCACGAGGTCACAGTGGAGCAGGGTCTCTGGGCAATCACTGTGAGCAGCTCCATGTACTCAAAGTTCCCTGATTGCCTGAGATGATTCATTGTCATGGATCTGTGTTCACATTGGGAACTTCAATCATCTTTTGTGTGGTTCATTAGGAAGTGTGGATGAGTACTGCACCCAAGGATAACATCCAGGCACTGATCACCTTGTAAAGAGGAGGTAACCTTGTGATTTCACCAACACACACAGGTGATCATGCCCTCCTTTGTGTGAAAAACAGGAGATCGTCATGCTTGGGTGTTACCCTACTTGCCCCACAATGGAGAACAGACATAACACATGACCACAGCAACTGAGAGCCAGAGAAAGGGCCAGCTTTGGAGATGGATGTAAGATCAGACTCCAACAGTATGTGCCACTGGAGATACAGGCAGAGGAAAAGACTGGCATAAATTTGGCCTGGGGAACTAAAGGGAATAAGGTACCTGCTAATCCAGCAGAAAAGGAAAGGTGCATGTTTCTTCTCTTCTACAGCTCCCTGAGCACACCCAACACATGTTCCTGGGCATTCACTGAAGAGCAGACACCCTACTAAACCACAGAGGCATCGTTCAAACACAAAAAGAATCAGAAAAAAAAAGCATTTAAACAATGCCCAAAATAAATGTGGAAATTGAAAAACAAGAAAATGTAAAACAACTTGACCCTGCCAAAGGAACACAGCAACACTTCACTATTAGAATATGAAGATGAAGAGACTGATGAAATACTTGAAACAGAATTCAAAATTAATCATAGACTTATTCAGAAACAATGAGAACCATATTCATGAGTTAAAGAAATTATCATGGACAAAAATTATCCCATGAGATTGACATTTTGAATAGAAATCAATCAGAAATATTAGAAATGAACAAAATACTAGCCAATCAAATCCAACAACACAACAGAACTATCATTCACCCAGAGCAGGAATGGTTCAACATTTGCAATTCAATAAAAGTAATATATCACATTAACAAATTAAAGAACAAAAACCATATGATTTTGTAAATAGATGCAGAGAAAGCATTTGATAAAATTCAACATTATTTCATAATTAAAGCCATAAGCAAATTGTGTATAGAAGGAACATTCCTCAAGAAAATTAAGATGATTTATGACAAACCCACTGCTAGCATCTTTTTGAATGGGAAAAATATTGGAAGAATTGTCACTAAGATCTGGAGCCAGATAAGAGTGCCCACTCTCACCACTGTTATTCACTATTGTCTTGGAAAATTTAGCCAGAGCCATTAGACAAGAAAAAGAAATCAAAGGGATACAAATTGGAAAGAAGGAAGTCAAACTATCCCTATTTGCATATCACATGGTTCTATCTCTAGTGGAATGAAAACACGACTGAGAAACATGTAACTCATAAATAGTTTGGTTAAGTGGCAGGATACAAAATTAACACATAAAAATTAGCAGCCTTTGTATACTCAGACAATGCCATGGCTGAGACAGAAGTTCTAAATCAGTCAATTCACAATAGGAACAAAAAATTCAATACCTTGGAATAACCCTAACAAGGCAGGTCAACGATCTATATAATGAAAATTATAAAACATTAAAGAAATAAATAGAAGCAGACACAAAGAAATAGAAAACTCTTCCATGTTTGTGGATTGGAAGACTTAATATCATCAAACTGTCCACAATACCTAAAGCAATTTACAGATTCAGGGAAACTGCAATCAAAATACTGACATTCTTCTCAGATACAGGAAAAATGCTGCTATAATTCATATGGAAACAGACCCCCCCTGCCCCAATAACTAGAGCAATTCTTACAGGAAGAAAACAAAGCCAGAGGCATCACAATACCAGATTTCAAAACAGACTACAGGGTAGTTACAATCAAAACAGCCTGGAACTGGCACAAAAACAGACGGGTAGACCAATGGAAGAGAATAGAAAACTGGACCTCCCTCTGCAGATATATGAAATAAGACCCATACCATACCTTTATACAAAAATCCACTAAAAATGGGTCTATGACATGATACCATTAAATTATTGAAGAACTTTGGGGAAATTGTAAGACATTAGCATATGCAAAGACATTTTGGAAGAAACACCAGAAGCACAGGCAATCAAAACAAAAATTGATAATTTGGATTAACCAAGCTGAGAAGTTTCTGCACTACAAAAGACACTCAGCGAAGTGAAGTGGCAATGGACAGAAGAGGAGAAAATATTTTCAAACTATGCAACTACTAAAGGATTAATATTCAGAATATATAAAGAGATCAAGAAACTCAACAACAACAATTCAAAAAATACAGTTAAGAAATGAGCAAAGGACTTGAACAGGCATTATTCAAAAGCAGAAATTCAAATGGCCAATAGACATGAAAATATATTCAGGATCACTATCTATCAGGGAAATGCAAATCAAAACCACAGTGAGGTTTCATCTCACCCCAATTAGAATGGGTCTCATACAGAAATCAACCAACAAAAAATTCTGTCAAGGATGTGGGGGAAAAGATACCCTAATACATTGTCAGTGGGAATGTAAATTAGTGCAGCTATTGTGAAAGACAGTATGGAGACATCTCAGAAATCTGACTAAAGACCTGCCATATGACCCAGCCATCCCACTCCTGGATGTTTACTCAAATGAAATGAAATAAGCACATGAAAAATTGCTTTGCACTCCCATGTGTATTACAGCTCACTTCACAATAGCTAAGATCTAGAATCAACCCAGATATTCATCAACTAATGACTTGATAAGAACTGGTACATATACATGATGGAATACTCAGCAGGAAAAAATGAAATCCTGTCTTTTGTAACACAATGGATGTAACCAGAAAACATCATACTTTGTGAAAAAAGCCAGTGCCCAACTGTGGTAACTAATAACTATTAGAGTAGCTAAAATGTAATGTATGGGAAAGAAATGGACATTTTGAGGTTTGATGATTGTTTACAGCCCTTGTCACTACTGTAGAGGTACGGTGTCTTTTTCTTCAACTACTTTTTGAATATTTTACTTAATTAAGGGTTAATCTTATGAGTATAAAGTAAACTGAAAGTAGATACTTGTAAAAATTAACAGTAGGAGTAGGAATGAGAGGAGGAAGAAATGTGGAACTGTGGGTGGAAGGGAGGGTACAGTGGGAAGTATAACTATGTCCCTAAATCTGTACATATTAAATGCAGCAAATTTGTATACCTTAAATAAAATTTTAAAAATTAAAATAAATTACTTAACAGGTGGGAGGGTAGTTATGGGAGGAAAAACTTCTGTAATCCAAAAGTTGTACCTTCAAAATTTATATTTATATATAAAAAAACTGATTGCATAGGGATTGACGCTGTAGAAAAGCCACCACTTGCAAAGCCAGCATCCAATCTGGGCAATGATTCAGGAACTGGCTGCTCCACTTCAGATCTAGTTCCCTGCTATGGCCTGGGAGAAGCAATGATAGACGGCCAAAGTGCTTGGGCCTGTACTACCCATATGGAAACCTAGAAGAAGCACCTGGCTCCCGGCTTTGGCCTGGTCCAACCCAGCCAGTGCAACCATCTGGGGAGTGAACAAATTGATGGAAGATCAATTTGTCTCTCCCTTTCTATCTGTAACTGTGACTTTCAAATAAATAAATAAATCTAAAAAAAAAAGTAATTAGAAGCACAGCTAAAGAATACTTCAATTTGAATAATGAAAATACAAAAACTCATAGCTAAAGGAGTGTTCATAGGAGAATTTGGAATTTTTACAGGCTTACTTTAGAAAGAAAGACATGTTTACTATTGGCTATCAAGTTCTCACTCTAAGAAGTCATGATAAAGACATTCTGGGTCATTAAGTCTGGGTGCAGTTAATCTGCCACATGGAATGCTCACCACCCACTTTAGCACCTGGCTATGCTACTTCAAACTCCCTGCTAATGCACCTGTGAAGCAGTAGATGACAGCTCAAGTATTTGGGTTCCTGCCAGTAATGTGGGCAATCCAGGTAAAGTTTCCAGTTCCAGGCTTCAAAAGGGCCCATCCTTGGCTGCTTGTGGATATTTGAGGAGTGAACCAGTTGATGTAAAATTTCTGTTTCTCCGTCACTTTGTCCTTTAAATTAATAAATATTAGGTAAACCAGGGAAAAATACTTAAGCTTGGGTAACTATGAAAGCTACAATTAATGAATATGGAAAAAGATTTCAAAGACACAAAACAACCAATCAATAGTGTAAGTAACAAACTTAAAATTTATTTCATTTAATAACAAATTAGACAATAGTATTGACAGATTGATGTTGGAATAAGGAGAGTACATGAATTACTAATATCATTGACAAAAGTTTTATTACTAACATACAACAGGTATTAATGAATATAGGCTATTGTTTTTATCAACTTCACGTTAAGAAATCAACAGTTATAATGTTGAGTGAATTCTAAAAAAATCTGCTTCACTCTTTATATGCTAAAAATATTTTGTCATTAATCAATGTAAATTTTCACCCCCCCAAAAAAAACCAAATTTTAAGCATTAATAGTTTATCCGATGAATTATATTAGATATTATTGAAAAAAATACCAATAATAAACAAACTTGAAGAAAGTAGAGGAGAGAAAACACTAAACATTATGAGAGTACTAACATTGTGCTACAAAGCTAGAGAGAGGCATTACAAGCAAAATACAGAGTAGTGTTATTTGTGAACATAAATTTTTAAGCTCTGAATAATCACCAAACTGAATTAATCTATGCATAAAGAAACGAACAACATCGATATCAATTAGTATTTATCTCAAGGACACGGAGTTGTTTTGACTTTCAAGAATGAAGCATTGCCATTAATACAGATATAGAACAAAGCAGAAAATATTATTTTATGAATAGATTTAGATCATTGTGTTGAATGTTCAGAAATTGCATCAAGGACAGTAAGGGTACATAAATATATGACTGAACCAATGAATACTTGCTGGGATTTTACCAGAAATATTAAGAATGACGCATTCCAGTTGTTTCCACCAGCATACTGACTGTAAGGATGCTGTGAAGTTCAAATACTTGATGGCAATTTTTGCTACCATGTGGGAGAGCCTTCTAAAATTTAAATCAAAAGTACAAAGAAGCAGAATGGAAAACACAAATATCTGATTACATTTTTTGATGCTTTGATTCAGCTGTGAGTGGAATCTGTTACTTAAATTTCCCAAGTCTCATAAGCCAAAATATCTTATTTGTGAAATTCTTGGTAACTGGAAAAAAATTTAAAAATAGAGAGGACTTTGAAAATTCTCAGAAATATCATCCAATAATTCCAGTACATTTTTGGTTGGTGAACTCTTTCAGCATTTCTTCTAAGGAGCCCATATTGTGAGATTAGTAATGAACCCATTCAAATGGCAATACCTCAGATCTAAGCATGGCCTTTTCCTATTGATAATGTATATCATAATGCTTTATTAAGGGAGTTATTATTTTTCACATGGAGACATACCATCTAGACACTAATCTTGAAGTGCTCAGGTACCAGGCAAATTTAAAGCTCATGCTCTCAATTTAAAGAAGCATTGGAATGAATGAAGATCTTTTAGAAACTACTCATCCTGCCAAACTCAGTGACAGCACTGATAACTCTTAGTAAAAGAAGTTCACAATGTGAAAAGTAGTCTTTGCTCTCTTATCTATGAAATTCTTTTAATACATTGTTCATGCTTATTGCTTTTACTCCACAATATGCCTAAAGTATATCTTCAGTAGTAAATCCATTTTAAATAATTTGCATAAAAATAATTGCAGACTTGAGTGAAATGAGGGCAGAGTAATTTCATTATCACCTTCTACAGACTTCTACACATTCTGCATCAGCTGAATGTCTGGTGTCCTGATGAGGACATCCTTCTGGCACACTAACTTCACACAAGGGTTAGGGATGTGAATGTGCATGTGCGTGTGTGTGTATATATAAGTTTCACACATATTTATGTATATATATATATGTGTGTATATATACACACACAAGATTTCTATATATATATACACATAAAGAATTCTTATGTGTATATACACATATAAGTAATGTATGCTAGTATATATATAGGATTCTCAAACTATGTATATATATATATATATCTGTTTATATATATAACACAATCAATGTATGTGTATGTATATATATACATATATATATATATACATGTGGGTATATTAAAAGCTTATTGAAAAATGGAATTATAACATTAGTATATTTTGGATAAAATGTTTGAAATCTGTGCAGTTTTTGCCTTCATACAGCACATTTTTTAAGGTTTTTAATACTGTTGTGTGTGTGTTATAAGACGTATATTTACATATTTACACACACACAAACACAATTCATGATCAAGACATAATATTTATCATTTTGGCACAAAAAGAAACAAACTGATTCACACTCAGTGTAAATTATAAAAAGAAAATTTAAACATGGTAGTCTTGCAAAGTTCATACTTTATTTGTTGGAGAGTATATACTTTATATTTTAAGAACTATCTCCAATGTTTGAACACAATGACATAAAAACAGCCGTCCCACATTCCAGAATCCATGAGCTGTTTTGTTAACATGAGACTTTGTCAGACTCAGTTTTAATGGATTGTCCAAGACCATACCATGAGGGTCAAAGTTGTTCAAGACCTAAATATATGCTTTAAGGAGTATGTGAGAATCAACTGGGTGTGTCAAATCTCTTCGTCTTCAGGAAAAAATAAACTTTAATTTATCCATGGAAATTTGAATATTGCAAATAATAAATGGAAAAAATAATTGGAATAGCATGGTCAAAGGCACAAAGATCAAAGAAAGAGCAACAAAGAAAATAAAAACAAGCAATTGGTCAAATCAAATAATTTAAATATCAAGAAAAGGAAAATACTATTTGGATTTGGAGAGAAAAGCAGAGATGGGACCTTGGATGAATCCTTGAAAATCCTTGACAGTTTCCTCTTGACCCTTCCAAGATGTCTTCAGTGTTTCTGTGCACTTTGTAAATGGTAAGAACACCATTAGATGGATGCAGATGAAAAGATTTTGTGACTGGGGAAGGGAAAATGCACAGCTATTTTAAAATCAGTCTTTTTCTTCCAAAAATCTGGTTGACCTCTTTTCCTGGAATGAAGGCTTACACAATTTTATATAACCATTGTATTTATAGCTAAATGGGTGATAAAACTTAGTGTATGATTTGTTATAATAAAAAGAGCAGCAACTCCTACTCTTTAGTAGGGCAAGTGCAGTGACAGTGACATTGCCTGCTGTGGAAGAAAGCACAACAACAGGGAAAAAATAGCAAAACTATACTTAGCCTCTACAGCTTTATAATGAGATGTTGTTACCAAAAAAAAAAAAAAAAAAAAGGAATAAGGGGACAGTAGAGACTTTGCGTTTTATTGCAAATGTTGATGATGGGTTCTGAGGTATAGTATGACCATGGAGAAAGATAAATAGGAAATATAACCAACTTTAATTTCAATAGGCCAGACCTCAGAACTACATATCCAAAGATAATTCTCCAAGTGAGTGAAAGATTTCTTTTGTTGTTTTTAAAGTAGGAAGAGCATTTTTCACATTTGGAGATAAGCTGCTTAGTATTTTCTACTTCTTTCTCTAATTATGAATAGTTGACATTTAGAAATTTGAGTTGCCCAAACCAAGTGGGCAAAATTACAGCAATTCAAAATACTTATGCTGGGAGTGGTGCTGTGGTGCAGCATTTTAAGCCGCTGTCTGCAGTGCCAGCGTCCCATGTTGGTGCCGCTATGAGTTCCGGGGTTGCTCTACTTCTGATCCAGCTCCCTGCTACTGTGCCTGCAAAAGCAGTGGATGATGGCAAAGTGTTTGGACCCCTGTACCCAAATGGGAGAGCCAGAGGACGCTCCTGGTTTCTGGTTTTGGCTTGGCCTAGCTCGGGCCAATGCAGCTATTTGGAATGAACCAGTGGGTGGAAGATGTCTCTGTCTTCTAACTCTTTCAAATAAACCTTAAAAAATGTGAACCCCCATAATTCTATAAATATATGCATTGTGAAACTATGTGATTTTTAAGTAAATTTTTACTCTCACGTAAGAAATTTTTCTTTCAATGGTTCAAAATGTTCGTTAGTTTTGCTAATAAAGAACATTAATTGTTAAACCCTGCATTATCCAACATACAGAGTGTGCTTTTCGATGCATAACTTAACTGATATGATTGTTATCAGGGCATAGCTAAAGGAAGTTTGCTTAATTGGAGTAAATGCATTATAAACACAAAGCAATCAAATAGTACATTAAACCTGGTGCTTTTTCAATATCCCCAAATCATAAATCAATTTATGGTAAGATTCCAAAACAGATCTTGCCAAATAAAGAGAAAAGAAAAGCTGCAGAAGGAAGGGGGTATATGAGGGTATCAGTGGAATACAGAGATACTAGAGAAAAAGCAGCAAAATAATAATAATAATAATAATAACGATTCAGTTATAATCAGTTAAGGGCTGCCATGTGAGTATTTAAAACAAAGTTTATTGAGAAAATTAAGCTTTTGTTTGACTTGGTTTCAACTCCATAATTGCTTAGTTGCTGTTCTTGATACCAATATCTCACACTCAGCAAGTATAACATGTGGGAAGATTGACAAATGGTAACGGTAACAGTCAATCAAATGTGAAGCTGTCAGATAGAGGAGGAATTGCTTCATGTGTCAGAAAATTAAAAAGACAGAATTCCCAGAGAAAGGAGATTACTGACCATGGAAGCACTCACAAAACTATTTTATAGTATTTGTTTTCCAATTGTATAATGTTTTAATTAGTTGAGAAAAATAGCTCAGTGCACATTTATATTATATCTGGGTTGCCCTCAGACTCTGCTTCCAGCCTTGGGTGGCATTTTACTTTACAGCAAAGCCTTTTAAAGCATATAGCATGCACATGGACCTGATCCTTTTGAAAATGCAAATCAAAAACGCTGGTTGCCATTTTTCTAACTTCTATGAAATGTATTGATCTAAATAGTATAGGGAACGGACCTTTTTGGCAGTCAAAAGCCTCCTTACTAAGAAAAATAAGAAGCTGTTAAAAGGCAGTTGATAATATCTGGGATGTTAAAGGCATTTTTATGACAGAGTTAATAAATTTACCAAATTAATTATAAAAGAAAATTTCATCAATAAAGGAATTGCATCATTTTCATTCTATTTTATGTGACAAAGAATATGAAGCACATTTTTAGAGTAAAATGTTGATGAAATGAAATACCCAGCCTTAGCTTTGGAAGCAGACAAATGACCTCCCTTGTTAAAACTACATTTTTTTTCACATAGATCTTACTAAATTTCTTGCAGTTTAGCTCTAAAATAAACACTCCCATAATGGCATTTTTAATGTACTAAAAACACTGCTTACTTCCTGTTACAGAAAGTGAGAAGATGGAGCTCTGATGTACTTCCATTGGTGTGTATTAATATCCTATAATAGAATGCAGTATAGAATATCTATATGGCTTCTATATTTGATGAGAGATACATGCATAATTAGAAAATTATCATGTTCTTTGAGTTTTGTTTGTTTTTTTAAACTTTTATTTAATGAATATAAATTTCCAAAGTACAGCTTACAGATTGCAGTGGCTTCACCCCCCCCCCACCGCCAAACTTCCCTCCTATCCACAACCCTCCCCTTTCCCGCTCTCTCTCCCCTTCCAATCACATCAAGATTCATTTTCAATTCTCTTTATATACAGAAGATCAGTTTAGTATATATTAGGTAAAGATTTCAACAGTTTACCCCCATATAGCAACACAAAGTGAAAAAAAAATACTGTTGTAGTACTAGTTATAGCATTAAATAAGAGTGTACAGCACATTAAAGACAGAGATCCTACATAATATTTTTATTAAAAAATTAATTAATTTTCTATGCCATTTCCAATTTAACACCAGTTTTTTTTTTCATTTCCAATTATCTTTATATACAGAAGATCGATTCAGTATATAATTAGTAAAGATCTCATCAGTTTGTACCCACGCAGAAACACAAAGTGTAAAAATACTGTTTCAGTACTAGTTATAGCATCACTGCACATTAGACAACACATTAAGGACAGATTCCACATGGGATGTAAGTACACAGTGACTCCTGTTGTTGACTTAACAATTTGACACTCTTGTTTATGGTGTCAGTAATCTCCCTAGGCTCTAGTCATGCGTTGCCAACGTTATGGAAGCCTTTAGGGTTCGCCGACTTCTATATTTTTAAAGATATATCTAGGGGCCGGCGCTGTGGAATAGTGGGTTAAGCCTTCGCCTGCAGTGTATCCCATATGGGCACCAGTTTCAGTCCCCGCTGCTCCACTTCCTATCCAGCTTCTTCTGAGGCCTGGAAAAGCAGTGGAAGATGGCCCAAGTCCTTGGGCCCCTGCATCCACGTGGGAGACCCTGAAGAAGAAGCTCCTGGCTCCTGGCTTCTGATCGGCGCTGCTCCGGCAATTGTGTCTGATTGGGGAGTGAACCAGCAGATGGAAGATCTCTCTCTGCCTCTCCTCTCTCTGTGTAGCTATGACTTTCAAATAAATAAATCTTCAAAAAAAAAAAGATATTTCTAGATCATTTGAACAATAAAGATCAGTAAATTTTGAGAAAACATAAGAGTTTTTAGCCTTATGGAAGAAAGAACTGTAAATACAAGTGTACTTTAAAAATTTTTCAAAAATAGAACTAAAGCATAAGGTGCAAAAAGCAATTGAATCAATGCACTTTCTTTTTAATAATACAGGCTATATTTTAAGGGAAAATAAAAACCCTAATTTTGATTTATTGTGTAACAACTAAGGTATTCTACAAATTTATCTACACAAGTTTTTTCCACTTAATTTTGTAAACATTGTATTATATCAGTAGCTTTTTTTCTGACTTTTTAGGAGAAGACATCAAGGTGCAAATATATTAGATCAGTTGTTCAAGAACTGATGGCAAAAAAGTGGTGGAGGTCATGCTTATTCAATCCTATAATTTTCTGACCCAAATCTCTATGCTTTTTCAGCTCACAAGGGCTACAACTTGACATGAAAAATTATATATATATAATTGACAAATTTGGAAACCATTTCATTTTTTCACAACTAAGAAATTGTTTTTCAAAAGTTCCTTGGCCAAAAATAGTTTTCCCGCATAATTCTTTATAGAATTGCAATTATTTTTCTTTCTCGTATCCTTAAATCTGTACCTAATAAACAAGATAGACATAGGGTTTATTAAACAGACAGAGATCTGAAGATGTTAAAGGTAACTTGTTTCACTTTAAGAAACCAGGATTGGCCAGCGCCGTGGCTTAACAGGCTAATCCTCCGCCTTGCGGTGCCAGCACACCAGGTTCTAGTCCCGGTTGGGGCGCCAGATTCTATCCCGGTTGCCCCTCTTCCAGGCCAGCTCTCTGCTATGGCCCGGGAAGGAAGTGGAGGATGGCCCAAATCCTTGGGCCCTGCACCCGCATGGGAGACCAGGAGAAGTACCTGGCTCCTGGCTTCGAATCAGCAGGATGCGCCGGCCGCAGTAGTCATTGGAGGGTGAACCAACGGCAAAAAGGAAGACCTTTCTCTCTGTCTCTCTCTCTCTCTCACTATCCACTCTGCCTGTCAAAAAAAACAAAAAAAAAAAAAAAAGAAAGAAAGAAAACAGGATGAAAAAATTAAATCCAAGTAAAACAGATAGAGGAATACAGCCAAGGTAAAAACAAAGGTCATAAAATCAGATATGAAACAATCTACAAAACGGGAATAGAGAATGCAAATTATTCCAAATGTGGTTCTTTGAAAAACCAAACATGATATTAATAAAACTTTTGTTGAAATGATGAAAATAAATAATTATCTGTATGAGAAATCAGAAGGTATTACAAGTTCAACTTTTAAAAGGATAAGGGTAATGGTAAAATTTTGTAACAATAAATTAGGTAATTTCGATGGAATTGAGAATTTCCTGAGAAGATACAAATTGTCAAAAGTCATTAAAGGAGTGGAAAAATGAACAGCAATACATGTATTAAGCACATGATATGTAGCCAAAATCAAGAAGGAAGTCAAAATTGCTGTTAAAAGTTTTCAAATATTAAAAAGGAAATAATTTCACTTGCAAATATTAAATTATAGGTAACATAAGAGTGATTCTTCCCACTCTTTATGAAGCTTGCATTGCATTATTGCAAAAACTAAATAAAAAATTACAGGAAAAAAACACATATTCCTCGTAAAATAATTATAAAAGGCGATAATTATTGGCATGTGTAAATAGAATGATACATCATGATGAAGTAAATTTATTCCAGGAACAAGGGATTGACTTAATATTTTAAAATAGTTAATAATGTGCATTATATCCAGAGGAAAAGATCATTATACCATATTACTATAAACATTTGATGAAATTCGGCATTTATTTTTTTATAAAAACGTTTAGAGAACTAAGAATTGTCTAAAATTTCCTCAGCTTGCTAAAGTATACCTGGAAAAATCTTATCCTAATTTTATACTTAACTTTGAAGCACCAAATAATTTATTACTAAACTTAAGATAGCAAGGAGATAGATCTATTCATAATGCTGCATATCAAAACCATACTAAAAGTTCAAACCAGTGCAACACGGGAATAAAAGAGAGTACAAAATACAAATTGGGGGGGGGGGGGAAGCACATTTTCCATTATTTGCAAATATCAAGACTGATTTGCTATAAAATACAAGAGAACACACATATATGTGAATAGAATTATTGTAGCAAGCTTATACAATAAAAAGCAAATGGAAAAATAAGACTACAAAGTAGAAACAATATTTAAAATTGAAAAATAATATTTGCTATTCACAAAAGTACCACAATTGAAACAACAATATGAAACACTCAGCGATATATTATATAAAAATATTTGAAAGACATGTACACTGAAACAAACAAAATATGAGGAATCAATGCAAATAGAAACATCTAATCTTCGATTAGATGCCTCTTTTTTTTAAATTAAACTTTTATTTAATGAATATAAATTTCCAAAGTACAGCTTATGGGTTACAATGGCTTCCCCCTCCCAAAACTTCCCTCCCACCCACAACCCACCCCTTTCCTGCTCCCTCTCCCCTTCCAATCACATCATGATTCACTTTCAATTCTCTTTATATACAGAAGATCAGTTTAGTATATATTAGGTAACGATTTCAACAGTTTGCCCCCATATAGCAACACAAAGTGAAAAAACATACTGTTGGAGTACTAGTTATAGCATTAAATAAGAGTGTACAGCACATTAAAGACAGAGATCCTACATAATATTTTTATTAAAAAATTAATTAATTTTCTGTGCCATTTCCAATTTAACACCAGGTTTTTTTTTTTTCATTTCCAATTATCTTTATATACAGAAGATCGATTCAGTATATAATTAGTAAAGATCTCATCAGTTTGTACCCACGCAGAAACACAAAGTGTAAAAATACTGTTTCAGTACTAGTTATAGCATCACTGCACATTAGACAACACATTAAGGACAGATCCCACATGGGATGTAAGTACACAGTGACTTCTTTTTTTTTTTTTTTTTTTTTGACAGGCAGAGTGGACACTAGAGAGAGAGAGACAGAGAGAAAGGTCTTCCTTTTTGCCATTGGTTCACCCTCCAATGGCCGCCGCAGTTGGTGCGCTGCGGCCGGCGCACCGTGCTGATCCAATGGCAGGAGCCAGGTGCTTCTCCTGGTCTCCCATGGGGTGCAGGGCCCAAGAACTTGGGCCATCCTCCACTGCACTCCCGGGCCACAGCAGAGAGCTGGCCTGGAAGAGGGGCAACCGGGACAGGATCGGTGCCCCGACTGGGACTAGAACCCGGTGTGCCGGCGCCACAAGGCAGAGGATTAGCCTGTTGAGCCGCGGCGCTGGCCAGTACACAGTGACTCCTGCTGCTGACTTAACAATTTGACACTCCTGTTCATGGCGTCAGTAATCTCCCTAGGCTCTAGTCATGAGTTCCCAGGGCTATGGAAGCCTTTAGAGTTTGCTGACTTTGATCTTATTCCAATAGGGTCATAGTCAAAGTGGAAGTTCTCTCCTCCCTTCAGAGAAAGGTACCTCCTTCTTTGATGGCCCCATTCTTTCCACTGGGATCTCACTCACAGAGATCTTTCATTTAGGTCTTCTTTTATTCTTTTCCATGGTATCTTGGCTTTCCATGCCTACAATACTCTCATGGGCTCTTCAGCCAGATCCGAATGCCTTAAGGGCTGATTCTGAGGCCAGAGTGTTGTTTAGGATGTCTGCCATTCTATGAGTCTGCTGTGTATCCCACTTCCCATGTTGGATCTTTCTCTCCCTTTTTGATTCTATCAGTTAGTACAAACTGATGAGATCTTTACTAATTATATACTGAATTGATCTTCTGTATATAAAGATAATTGGAAATGAAAAAAAAAAAAAAACCCTGGTGTTAAATTGGAAATGGCACAGAAAATTAATTAATTTTTTAAAAAATATTATGTAAGATCTCTGTCTTTAATGTGCTGTACACTCTTATTTAATGCTATAACTAGTACTCCAACAGTATTTTCTTTTTACTTTGTGTTGCTATATGGGGGCAAACTGTTGAAATCGTTACCTGATATATACTAAACTGATCTTCTGTATATAAAGAGAATTGAAAGTGAATCATGATGTGATTGGAAGGGGAGAGGGAGCAGGAAAGGGGTGGGTTGTGGGTGGGAGGGAAGTTTTGGGAGGGGGAAGCCATTGTAACCCATAAGCTGTACTTTGGAAATTTATATTCATTAAATAAAAGTTTAATAATAATAATAATAAAAGAAATCTAGGTTGATTTCCTCTCTTTGATATGGTGAAGTGAGCTGCTGTAAACATGGGGATGCAGGCATCCCTATCATATGCAAATTTCATTCCTTTAGCTATGTTCTCAGATGTGGGATACTTGGGTCATATGATAAATCTATTTTTAGCTCTCTGAGGAAAATCCATACTGTTTACCACATGGTTTCACCAATTTACATTACCAACAAGAGTGAATCAGGGTAATCTTTTTCCCTACAACCTCACTAGCATTTGTTATTTTTAATTTTTTGAAGATAGCCATTCCATCTGGAGTGAGATGATTCCTCATTGAAGTTTTTATTTACATTTCCCTGATGATTAGTGATCTTGAGCTTTTTTGTGTGTGTCTGTTGACCATTTGCATTTCATCCTTTAAAAATTGCCTATTCACATACTTTGTCCATTTCTGAACTGGATTGTGTGCTTTGCTGCTGTTTCACTATTTTTGAGATGACAACCACAAAGTTAATTAATGACATCCCAATTCCATCAGGCTTTGCTTTTGGTAGAAATTTAGTGTTTGATTTTAAAATTTAAAAGAAGTAGGGAAAAAAAGAAGTTATGTTAAATACGTGTGTATGTATATATGTATATATTCTTATTCTTGAATATACATCATAGATTTTTGTATAAATAAGCACACAAGTTGTATTTTGAAAAATTATGCATATATTTCAGGTTTCTTTTATTTTTCTGCAAGAGTAGTTATTTTTTCTAGGCTCTAGGATGCCACTTGCAACACCCACACCCAATTAGAGTGTCTGGATTTGAGTCCTGCCTCAGTTCCTATGTCCAGCTTCCTGATAATGCATAACCTGGGAGGCAACAGGTGATGGTCCAAGTATTGGTGTCCCTGCTACATATGTAGAGGACTTAAACCAAGTTTCCAGCTCTTATCTTTGGCTGAGAAACAGCTATTGAAAGTATTTGGAGAGTGAACCAGTGAATAGATATTCATCTCTTTCTATTTGCTTTTCAAGAAAAGAAATATATAATTTTATAATTGCACCAAAACAAACGTATCTTTCAGTTCAATTTTTTCACATATTTTTGAAGTCCTCTCATGCATTTTCAAACTTAACATAACACCATATTCAAATTTAACTACAAATAAATCATATTCTTAAATGATGTATAATGTCCTTTTATTGATTTATAAATATTTAGAAGAAAATAGAGTGAAAAATTATAATAACCTTAGGTGAGCAAATAATATCACAATATTGATAAAATCAGCAAATTCAAAGTCATAAAAAATTAAAAAATTCTTACTTTCCAAAGTATTTGTTAAGAAAATATTATCCTGAGACCGGCGTAGTTGGTAAAACCTCCATCTGTAGTGCCAGCATCCCATATGGGTACCGGTTAAAGTCCAGGGTGCTCCACTTCTGATCCAGCTCTCTGCTTCAGCCTCTACACTAGCGTGTAGAGGAAGAAGCTCCTGGCTCCTGGCTCCTAACTCCTGGCTTTGGATGGGCCCAGCTCCAACTGTTGTAGCCATTTGGGGAGTGAACCAGTGGATTGAAGATATTTCTCACTCTTTCTTGCTTTCAAATAAATAAATCTTAAAAAAAAAAAACACTGCTAAACATGGACTTATAGATTCTTTGCAAAAATGTATATGATAAATAATTAGTTTCCAAGTCTATAAGTACCCTATAACCCAATAAAAAATACCCCACCAACTACTCAATTAAGAAGTAAGCTGTTGATTAGATACTTTATTCAAGATAAGCAAATAACTAATGAACACATAAAATACATAAGGTTATTAGTGACTAGGAAAATGGAAATTAAAATTGTAATGATACATTGTTACACATACTCTAAAGTTACTAAAATTGGAAAAACTGAAAACATCAAGTGTTGGTGAAAAAGTAGATTGACGTGAACTCTCCTGTATTTTCAATGAGAATATCAGATGGTGCTGTGGATAAGATTTTGAAATCTTATATAAGCAAGTATACATACACTTGTCATTTGAATGGTGATTTTACTCCCAGGTATTTACTGAGAAGAAATTAAATCTTAAATATATAATCATAAACATGTATATTTATATTTATAATTCATAATAGCTCCAAATGAAAGAAACTAAATGTTTGTCAATTCATGAAAAAGATGATTCATCTAAATTATGTGTCATCTATATCATGGGATACTACACAGGCATTAAAATGACTCACCCACTGATACATGCAATAATCGACATAACAACAGCAATATATGAAAACAAAAAACTATATGGAAAAGTGTTCATACTTTCTATTTAAATTTACAGGAATTTCAAAGAAATGCAAAAACTATGCTTATACAAAAGAAAACAGTGGTTTTCTAGCCTCAAGGGAGTTTGGAAAGTGAATTAACTATGAAGAGTCATGAAGACACATTATTGAATGCATTATCTCATAACTTCTATTTTCATGACAAGGCTGTATACAATTATCACAATTCATCAAAGTGCCCACCTAGAATTTGTATGAATCTGTCAAGGTAACATAGTTTATAAATAGTAGAATTTAATAGATAGTAGAATAACATAGTTTATAAATAGTAGAATTCTTATATACAGATATGCTGACACTGAGTAAATAATGGTATTTTTTTTTAGAAGTTTGCACTTTTATCATGTGTGAAGGAATCTGCACAATATGAATACCTCCAACCAAGAGGGATGAGAGTGATAACTTGAAGTGTCGTGCTTTTCTCATGATCCCCATTATATCTGATATTGTGCTTTAATTGTAATAAGTTGCTCCCACAGAAATTTGATATGATTTCTGTGAATGAGTATAGGTATTGGTCTCTCCAATCTAATTTAGCCATGACAATTCTAACACCTAATGCCTCAGAATCTGGACTTTGGGAAATAGGTTAATTACAGGCATATAATTAAAGTCAGATCATACTGGAATAGGGTAGATCCCTAATTCAATATGACAGGTGTCCTTATGAAAAACGGAAAGTTGGACACATATCTACATATAAGGAGAACAGCTTGTGAAGATGATGGCACAAATCTGGGTGATGCTGAAGCCAATGATCCCAAACATTGCCAGTAACCTGAATTTGGAGAAGGACATGAACAGATTCACCTTCAGATCCCCGGGAAGGAAGCAATCCTGCTGACACGGTTTTTGGACTTTTAGCTTTCAGGATTTTGACTCAGGAGATTTCTGTGTAAACCTCTTAACTTACAGCACTTGTTACAACAGCAAACTTACAGGTATTCATGGAGCTGTGCAGTGTACAATGTGCCCTGATATAAGAAATCTTCTAGCAAGTGACCCATGCTCAGGCCCAGGTAATGAATAAAGTTTGGTGACTCCTTAATGACGTTTCAGTCTTAGACGATATCTCAAGTCATGCTTTTCTGAATTGAAAATACTGATTACAGGAGACTCAGAAGGTTAAAGTGGGGAGGGCAGTTGGATAACAGGTTCCAAAACAAAGTTGGAAAGGAATAATAGGTGCTAGTGTTCCATAGTACAGTGGAGTGACTATGGATCATAATAATGTGTTATATGCTCTATAAAGACTGAAAGAAAGAAGTTGGGAGGTTGCAACATCAAGGAAGGGCAGGCATGTAGTTCTACTAATTGCCTCATGTGTTCAATTTATGTCATATGTATCTGTGGAAATATCGTACTGTGCCCCATCAAGGTGAACCAAAATTACATTTAATAAATAAAATTAGAATAGTAATCACTCATAGCATTTTTCCTTCAAACTGTGAGTTCCTTTTAAAAATGATTTTCCTTTCCAGCATGAAATTTGTTTTCATCTTCTTTCCCCTGTTATTAGTATTACTATTTGAAAAAAAAAATAACAACTCCAATGTCACTTAGCAAAATTCCTTGATAATATCAATTTTACAATGTAATTTGCTTACTAAAAACTTTTTTGATGACTTTACAAGCACTTGGCTCATATAATTTCATGAATATTTGAGTTACTGGTGGGATTCCAGATGCTATTACCCATTTTTCTAACACAGACTTTTGGAATATAGCTGTAAGATACAAGACTAGTGCTTCAGTCGCACTTTATTGTAACTGCTATTGCTTACTTCTAACTACACACTTAGATGCTTAGTTATTTTAATTTGTCTAGTAACTGAGCCATTTTGCTACATACTAATTTGATTTTCTATATTCCATTTACATAGAAAATGTCCATTTACATATAGGTATGGGCAGTTTTGTTCATGCCGACTTTGTGCATCTCCATGCGCACCTGTGAAAGTCTGCAAATGTGTTTATCTGAATTCAATTCCAGACTTGGAGTAAGGGAACAAAGTAAAGGAAGCATGATGATCAAACTGATTGATGGTAGATATGGTGGTGTAAAATGCCTGTAGAAATAATGGCCCAAAAAGTCACTGAGGAGGAATAAATTTCTCCAGATACACTGTGGTCTCAGTAAGAAAGAAAATCTGACATGCACTTTGGGGTTCTCAAATCCAGTGAATGTGTGCAATGCCATGGCTGTTGCACATGTGTCCTCAAATGTATTTGCTAGTAATTACTTGATTGCACAGATAATACTGTGAACCTAGAAAGAGAAATCTTAATTTTTAAAGAGACTAAAATATGAAATGGCAAATGTACACAGAGATGGAACATTGTTTATAAATACTTTTATATATAAAAATCACATTTCATAACAGTCTAAATTAATATGGAAGAAATGAGTAGTTAGCACATCATAAACCTAATTTATTTTGTTGCTGTTGTTAGTAATAGTGATTTGGAATTCACTTAGTTACCAGGTATCATGGCATTTGTGTATGAGACAAAAATGCAACAGTCATTCTCCAACTATTGAACCTTGGCTTCATTAGTGTCACACAAATCAACCGAGCTCCAGAGATGCTGGATAATGACTGAAGCTTAGTGAGTGCTATGTCTTACACGTAAGAACAGCCTGCAAGTACAATGGCTTAGAGGCCAACCGTTGATGTTATTGCCTGTAATACTCCAGAAGGACTGTAAGGAAGATCATTAAATTGCCATACACCTAGGTTGGGGCTAGAAATGTCCAATGTAGTAATTTAATGTATATTTAGAGTCCAAATTTCCCCAACATTTCTTATTTCTGTATGTTGAATTGAAGTGGTATCTTCCATTAATTTACATAAAAATAAATATGGAATTCTTATTTGATCTTAAGCCATGGAACCCTTAGTTGAAAAAAATGAGCATTTCCACACAGGTTATTCAGGCTGTGAGGCTCTAAAGTAGACACTGAGCTGATTCACTTGTCCCCTCAGCTAGTTTCAGTTCTGGCAGGTCTGTGATATTATACAGGAAATATAGAAAATGGCACACATTATTGCACATGATCACCTCTCACAATTCAAAATCACTGATGTGGCTGTTCCCCAATAAAGAAATGGAACGATACCAAAAAATTCAGAAATATCTTTAGAATGCTACCTAACAAAGATCCAATCCACAAAGAAAATCAGTATCTTGACATTAAATTGAGTTTATGTAAATTGAGCAATTGGTGTGGTAGTTAAGATGCACATGTCCCATAACAGAGTATGGATTCCCAGCATAATGTGCACCCTGGAAGACCACAGGTGATGGCTCAATACTTGGGTTCCTGCCATTCACATGGAAGATCTCGCTCTAGCCATTGCTGGCATCTGGGGAAGTGAACCAGTAGATGGCTACTCCCTCTGGGTCTGTTTGTCTCTGTTTCTGTGTTCAAAAGAATGAATGAATATACAAATGAAATAATAAATATATTCTTTTATTTGGTTTCTTTATCCTTTATGCTTGCAACAACTATCAATATGTTTTTGTAATGTTAATATATTTATTCTTGTTATGATATAATATAAGCATTTCACTCACCATGCTACTGTTAATGGGAATTTGACTATTTTTCTGTTGGAAACTATTACACTAAATATAGATCTAACATACTGATGTGTTCATTGATGTTTGAATAGATTATTCTAAGGTCAGTCAATTCTAAGATTTGAAAAGCAAATGATAAATTATTCATATTACCTGTGCCAATATCTCTTGCAGTGTTGAATAAGCACTGTTTGATCTTAGGAAAGTATATTTTAAAAATATTAAGATAAAGTGTCAGAGTTGCTTCCTCAAAAAGCCACTTTTACTCAGCTGAAGTTTTCATATCCTCAGCTAAGTTTTAGTATTGCATCTTAGAGAAAAAAAGATATTAAATTTGGTAAGAAGCTGATGTTAATGTTGATATTTTATCCTCTTCAAATTTGTATGTTGAATTACAGCCCCAAAAGTGAAGGTGTTAGAAGGTGAGGCATTATGAACGATAATGAGGTCATGGGAATGGCACTGGTGACTTTCGAAGGGTGATCACAGAAAGCCGGCTAGAGTCTTCTACCACAGAGGGATACAGAGAAGGTGCTTTGTTTGGGGCCCTAAACATACACTGAATCGGTTGGCACCTTGATCTTGGACTTCTGATCCTTGAGCCCTGTGAGCAATAAATGTTTTTTGTCTGTATGCCACTTATTTTCTGGTATTTATTTTATAGCAGTCAAGTAGAACAAGAGTTGAGGATTAGCGTAGGAATCCTGAGTTGATTAAATTCAGAAATCAAAGAAACCAAGAGAGTAAAAGATGCCATTTACTATCTCACACACAACAGAGACTATTCACCACCTCTTAAGATAACCATTTTAAGAAACTATATTTTACTTAATACTATTGGTTGAACTCTTTAACACACAATTATTCTTAGGCAATTAAAATTAACCGAAAGTGATCCCTGTTAAATATAAGAGTAGGAATAAGAGAAGGAGGAGATGTACAGTTTGGCAAATGCTCACTCGGACTTACCCCTAATGGTAGAGCTAGAAACATGCAAGGGGATTCCAATTCAATCCCATCAAGGTGGCATGTACCAATGCCATCTCACTAGTCAAGGTGATCAGTTTCAGTTCATTACTGATCAAAAAGATAGGATGAAATGTCAAAGGGATTACATAAATAAGACCAATGTTTGCAAATAATAATTAAGAGAATTAAAGAGGAGAGAATGATCCTACATGGGAAGCAGGATACACAGCAGACTCAGAATGGCAGATGTCCTAAACAGCACTCTGGCCTCTGAATCAGCCCTTAAGACATTCAAATCTGGCTAAAAAGCCCATGAGAGTTTCACAGGCATGGAAAGCCAAGACACTGTGGCAAAAAAAAAATAAATAAAATAAATAAATCCTGAATGAAAGATCTGTGTGAATGAGATCCCAGCAGAAAGAACAGGCTATCTTTCACTGCTTTCACAGTCCATAAACAGAGAGCTGGATCAGAAGGGGAGCAGCCAGCATTCAAAACAGTGTCCATACAGTATGCTGGCACTGCAGGCAGAGGCTTAGCCTACTATGGTACTGCGCCATCCTATGAAAACAGAATTCTAATTCAGTGGGTTTTGTTTTATTTTCAACCATTTAAATATTAATTTGTTTGAAAGAGTAACAGAGGGTGATATAGTGAGTTTTTCTATCCAGTGATTCATTCCCCAAATATTGGCTATAGATAGAGCTGGTACATGTCAAAGCCCGAGAACCAGGAATACCTCTGGGTCTCCCACATGAGTGGCCAGGACACAAATACTTGGGTCATCATTCACAGGTGCATTAGCAGGGAGCTGGCTCCAAAGCAGAGCAGTCAGGATTTCAGCCAGCACTAGGACATCAGAAGCAGATTTCACAAGCTACAGCTTAAGCTACTGTGCCCCACAATTCACACTCATTTAAATATCTAACTTTATTTTCTTCTTGATTCTTGGTGTCTGAGGAAAGCACACATTAACTTTTAGCACTGTTCCTCTAAAGCCAACAGCATGCTCCTCCCTACTTTCAAGCATCCTCCTTTAATTTTGGCTTTCTACAGTCAGCATATGAAATGCCTAGTTATAGTTGGTTACAATGAAATGTATAAATTTATTTTTGTTTGTTTTGTATAAGAGAGAGAGAGAGAGAGAGAGAGAGAGAGAATTTATACTGTTTTGTGTGCCCTGGGCTTCCTGGATTAATAGTTTGTTGTTTTAAAATTATATTAAACATTTCTGTCATTGCTCTTCAAAATACTTCTGCTCTGTTCTCTCTTGGTTATTCTGATAATCTAGCATAGCATGTATGTGTGCTATTTGAAATTGTCCCACAACTCTTGGATATTCTGTTCTGCTTGCCTTAATGTTTCTTTTTACATTCTAGTTTGAGGACTGCTCATTGACTTATCTTCAAGTTCACTGACTATTTCCTCCTCACAACTCAACAGATAAACATCAAAGATAATGTTCACTGCAACTAACTTTTGTTTTATATAATCTAGTATTTTTGTTCTTTTTCTTAGAGTTCTCCTTTCCAGTTTTGCATTAGCCATGTGTTTTTCATGTTGTCTATTTTCTGAATGAGTATTTAATGTATTAATTATAATTATTTTATCTTAATTAATTAGAGAGGCCAAGAGATGAGAGAATGAGAGAGAGAGAGAGAAATGAATCACTATCAACTTCATCACCCAAATACCTGCAATGGATGGGACTAGTGTGGTTTAAAGCTTAGATCAAATCTAAGATTCAAACTTAGACTCAAATTCTTCCACATGGTTGACAGAAAGCCAAATTCATGAGCCATAGCTGCTTCCTCCCAGGGTCTGCGTCTATCAGAAGTTCATATGGAAAGAGGAGGTAACATTTGAATCTAGATGCTGTGATATGGGAATGGGCAACCCAAGTTCTGTACCAAATCTCTGCTCTAGGTTCTAACAAATTTTTGTGGGTTACTGAGATTTGTGTTGATATACAACCATATCCTCTGCAAACAAAGGGATCTGTGAGACATCAGACATGTCAAAGCACGAATTAAGGAACCCATAACAAATAAAACCCACTTAGCACCTATCCTTTTCAATTCATGAAATCAAAGGTGATGTTTAACGTATTACTTTGAGTCCACCTTAAGTGCCCTTTCCCATTCAAAAGTTGTTCACATCATCTTCTAAAAAAGAAAAAGTATCTACCTTAATTAAATGACCCAGGTACTAATTTTTGTTGTCCTAAATTAGAGGCACTTGCTGGGTTTTTTTTTTTTGAACATTAATATGTTATTTATAAATTTATTGATTTTTGGCAATTTTAGTGATGGTTTTACATGGCTTGCAGTGGGATTCTATACATATCAGTCTTGACTCTAAAGATAACTAGGGATAAACATTTAACTACCATGCAACTAATTGCAAGTATACAGAAATTTGAACCTTGAAAAACATATTTGCAGTTCTAATTGTCACAGAGCAAATATTCCCTTAATGTGCTCTATTTTGTGTATATTCATTTATATACATATATATATGTATATATATATATACATATATATATATATATTTGACAGGCAGAGTGGACAGTGAGAGAGAGAGAGAGAGAGAGAGAAAGGTCTTCCTTTGCCATTGGTTCACCCTCCAATAGTCTCCGTGCCCAGCACGCTGTGGCTGGCGCACCATGTTGATCTGAAGCCAGGAGCAAGGTGCTTCTCCTGGTCTCCCATGGGGTGCAGAGCCCAAGTACTTGGGCCATCCTCCACTGCACTCCCGGGCCATAGAAGAGAGCTGTCCTGGAAGAGGGGCAACCGGGACAGAATCGGGTGCCCTGACCGGGAATAGAACCTGGTGTGCCGGCACTGCAGGCTAGGACTAGCCTTTTGAGCCACGGCGCCGGCCGTATATTCACGTTTTTAACAATAAAAATTGTGTGCACATTTTTCACATGCAATATTCAATTGTCACAGAGCAATTATCCCCTTAATGTGCCTTATTTGCATATCTTCATGTTATTTACAATCATACTTGTGTGTGCATTTCTTCTCATGATATATTCTACATGAAAATTAAGGCATGTTCTTCCTCTTAAAAAGTGGAAATTGCAAGTGACAATAATTTTTTTTTATTTGACAGGTAGAGTTATAGACAGTGAGAGAGATACAGAGAGAAAGGTCTTCCTTCTGTTGGTTCACTGCCCTGATCGCCGCTATGGCCGGTGCTGCGCCGATCCGAAGCCAGGAGCCAGGTGCTTCCTCCTGGTCTCCCATGTGGGTGCATGCAGGTCTGGACTCCCATGCAGGTCTCCCATGCGGCATCCTCCGCTGCCCTCCTGGGCCAGAGAGCTGGTCTGGAAGAGGAGCAACCGGGACTAGAACCCATATGGGATGCCGGCGCTGCAGGCGGAGGATAAGCCAAGTGAGCCACAGAGCTGACCCCAGCATTTAAAAATTTTAAAATCCAGGCCGGTGCCGTGGCTTAACAGGCTAATCCTCCGCCTTGTGGCGCCGGCACACAGGGTTCTAGTCCAGGTCGAGGCACTGATCCTGTCCCGGTTGCCCCTCTTCCAGGCCAGCTCTCTGGTGTGGCCCGGCAGTGCAGTGGAGGATGGCCCGAGTTCTTGGGCCCTGCACCCCATGGGAGACCAGGAGAAGCACCTGGCTCCTGCCATCGGATCAGCGCGGTGCGCCGGCCACAGCGTGCCTACCGCGGCGGCCATCGGAGGGTGAACCAACGGCAAAAAGGAAGACCTTTCTCTCTGTCTCCCTTTATTGTCCACTCTGCCTGTCAAAAAAAAAAAAAAAATTTAAATCCCTCTACGTTTACATTTTCTTTCTTTCTTTCTTTCTTTTTTTTTTTTTTTTTGACAAGGCAGAGTGGACAGTGAGAGAGAGACAGAGAGAAAGGTCTTCCTTTTAGCCGTTGGTTCACCCTCCGATGGCTGCCGCGGTAGGCGCGCTGCGGCCGGCGCACCGCGCTGATCCGATGGCAGGAGCCAGGTGCTTCTCCTGGTCTCCCATGGGGTGCAGGGCCCAAGCACTTGGGCCATCCTCCACTGCACTCCCTGGCCACAACAGAGAGCTGGCCTGGAAGAGGGGCAACCGGGACAGAATCCGGCGCCCCGATCGGGACTAGAACCCGGTGTACCGGCGCCCCAAGGCGGAGGATTAGCCTAGAGAGCCACGGCGCCGGCTGTACATTTTCTGCAGGTAATTTTTATTCTGTTTTGTTTTTGCTGAGTTCCAAAAGCATCTTTATAAATTTAACTTGTTGAGAGGTTTAAATTTATTTTGTTGTATATTCTTTCATTTATTATGAACATTAAGTGAAGAAATTTCAATTCTGTTAAACAAAAAAGAAAAAAAATATCCACATGATGGGCTGGCTCTGTGGCGTAGTGGGTAAAGCCGCTGCCTGTAGTGTGGGCATCCATATGGGCACCAGTTCAAGTCCCAGCTGCTCCAGTTCCAATCCAGCTATCTGCTATGGCCTGGGAAAGCAGTAGAAGATGGCCCAAGTCCTTAGGCCCCTGCATCCATGTGTGAGACGGAATAAGCTCCTGGCTCCTGGCTGTGGATCTGCGCAGCTCTGGCCGTTGCAACCATCTGGAGAGTGAACCAGCAGATGGAAGACCTCTCTGCCTCTTCTTCTCTCTCTGTAACTCTGAATTTCAAATAAATAAATAAATCTTTAAAAAATATCCACACTGAGTAAGCTGTTATGATAATGTTTGGTACAGTTTCTACTCTACTTTAAGCCTAAGGAAAAGGAACTCAACAACTTTGTGTGATAATGAAAATTAACTCATGCACTCCCTTGTATATAACACATGATAAAGTAAGAAACAAAGAAGATGTAGCTATAAGAGGTACTCAGTCACATTGTCTTGTTTTGGTATTTTACTTGATCATGCAAGGATTGTTCTATAGCCATTTCAGTAACCATTTATTTGGGAAAAAATGGAATGATTTGTTGACATCCATTTATTTTACTTCTTTTTATGACCTTATTATAGCTAACATGCTAAATACATCCAATGCATAATTAACCATATATATTCAGGTTTCTGGTGGACATTATATATGAAAAAGTGGTCAACATTTTTTTATTTAAGCAGGGGAAAAGGTTTTTGATAGCAAAACCTACTGAATATTTACACTGGATATGGAAATTATAATCAACATGTCCTTTCTAATCTGTAGTATTTATTTTTAAATTTTTATTTATTTGTGAGACAGAAAGGCAGAAAGAAAGAGAGGGAGACAGAAAGAGAGAGAGAGAGAGAGAGAGAGAGAGAGAGAGAGAGAGAGAGAGAGAGAGAGAGAATCAATTCCATCTATAAGTTTACTGATGATGAGATTAACCCAGGAACCTCAATGCACAAAATGGGTTTATTTATCCAGATTCTTCATCCCTGGGTTAAATCCTAGTCCTTTCCAGTATCTTTATTTCTCTGGAGAGTAAGATTCATGTCTCCTTGATAGCATACAATATAAGAGAATTTTGTGAATTGAATGAAATTCTTCCCAGTGTCTAAATAATGTCCTTTCAAACCTATTAGAATACTCACGAAGAAGCATGTTATAGTGCTTTATGTGTCTTCAAGTAGGATCCCAAAGGAAACATACATCATTATATTTTACTCTACTTTAGTATTTTTAATTTATAAACATGTGTCAAGTCTGTCATAAAATGTGTGATCAGGCCCTCATATCTTTTATAACACTTTAAACAGATTAATTCTCTAAGTCTAATTAACAAAATGCTACAAATCATATAAAATGTACACTGTTCTTAGTTTATGACACAAAGGGCTCATGTTCTCAGAGGGATTTCCTATAAATACTGCCTCTCCTCACTCTTGATTTCAAGTAGGAAAAGAAACAGACTGAGACAAAATCAATATGATGGTCTTAGCTTTAGCCTTGGTTATTTCTTTTCCTCACTGTTATCTTGACAAGTTCCTCAAACATTTTCTATCTTAATTTTCTAGTATGTAAGAGGACACACTTGAATTTTATTTTTCCACCAAAAATACACTTCCAAAATTGTATCACAGATGCATTATTTTCATAACATCTCACATTACATTTTTTGCTCTTCCTATATTTTTCTAAGTATGATAATTATTTAGTTTTTGCCAAATAATATTTTTTCAGATTTGGTATCATCAACAGAGTCTGCATATGTAACAAAAATGTGCATGGAACACAATAAACATATTGCTCAACCATAGGTTTCCTTATCATTTCTCCTAAGTTCTTTTTCTTTCTCTTAGAAAAAAAATTTCATTTTTTTTGATTGAAAGCATAGCTCTAATTTCAAGAAAGGATGGTATTGTATCCTAACCACCCAAAGATTTTATAATTTCTTCACCTGCTAATGTAATCAGTATATGTTTATTTCCACTTCTCAATCAGTTGATTAAAATATTGAACCATACTTGACCTGTACTAGGTAGCACTGCATTCGTTTGGTGACTTCTAATGTGATTTTCAATCATTATTTTGTTCAGTAATTCATTGTTCTTTTTTATAGTTCTTACTTTGATCTAAATTTGCAACATCTTTTTAAGTGAAATTAAAAACGGCCATTTAATAATTTTACACTGATTTGAAAATCCATGTTCTTTAACAAAAAAAAATATTGCTGGTTGATATCTGAAGTGCTATAATCACACAAAATTATATTACTTAAAAGAATCAAATTCTAAAATATTCAATAATAATTTTAGTAATAAATGAACCATATTGCATTTTAAATATATAGCAGAGTTATAGCAAATGTCAGCAGAAGTATTATGAAACTTTTAGTTCCCAACATGGACAAGATTTAAATCATTTTCTTTTTTCATTATTTATGAATAGAGGATCATATAATTATACCACCTAAAGGCCCCATATAAATGCCTGAAGGCAGGGTGGAAGAAAAAAAATGTACAGCTCAGATATGTCTAGTCAGGTAGTTGAATGAACTCCTAGGAAAGCATTGGGCTGAGGGTCTGTTGCAGGGAGCGGTATAGTGAGAGTTCTATGGGAGCCAAGAGTATAATTCTGGGAAGAGGTTTATCTGAACATATGTGAGAAACAGGAGCTTCCCTTGTTAATCTGCCAAACCCATACTTGACCCTTTAGGGGCTTAAAATTTATTTGCTTCATTTTCACAGTCAGAGGGCTTGTAGAGCATATCCTTAGAATTTTCTCATCCTCAATTTTTGCTCTTCACATGATGTATTAACCACCTGTGTGTTCACTGTACCACTCTGAATACAGTGCTTCAAGTTTTATTCAGAAAGTTACAGATGAAAGGGCTTGGAAGCAGATTGTAACTTTTCTTAGATGGCTGTCCATAAAGATATGGCAGATTTTCAGAGCCTAGCCACCTGTCACTGCTGAAGTGTTCTGAACTTGCTAACTAGGTTCTTTGATAGATGAGATATTGGATTAACTGACACTGTAAGAACTTGACATATTTTCTTACCCAATATAATATTTTGGTATTTTTCTAGCAAAGTATCTCAACTAGTAGAGTTGATTATTATTCATAAATATTTCATAGGTAGTGCTAGCAAGCACAGTTAATATTCTTTCATTTTTATTTTTTATTTTTACTATTTTACCACAAATATCAGATTTCAAATCATTGCATCCAGAAATATTTCAGCATGTATATCTAAAGTGCAAGGACAATACCATCAGAATACATAAGACATTCATTGCAATCTCCTATTATAATTTTTTAATAATAGACACCATTTGTGATAATAAGTGAATAAGGAATTTTTCTGTTTAGTTCTGACACACATAAAAAAAAGTGTCATCAAAGTATTATGTGCCTCTTCTTGAGAAATAGATCGATATTCTTCTTTTTCTTTTATTGACTCCACCACTGAATTTAACAATCCTTTGGCAGAAGTGTTCAGGCTGTGTAAAGGTAGAATTTTGCTTATGATGCGAGAAAATTGTCTTGTTTTACAATTTAAAATAAAATAAACATTATTTAAGGAGCAGAAAATAATGCCTTGAGAAGAAGAAATATACTGGGACTTGAAGAAAAGTATTTTTTGCCTTCTTTTATAAATCAATCACTCAGGTTTTTTGTTTGTTTGTTTGTTTGTTTTTAATTCTCAATTCTTAGAGAGTTTTGGACACAGAACACTCTAGGTACTCTGAAGTGAGAAATAAAAATAAATTGCAACCAAAAACATGGTAGATTTCCATGGTGGTGTTTTCTAGAATATACTTTTATTTGTGATTTGTCTCACGATTATCCATATCATTCCCACAAACATAAGTATTCTTCTGGACTCCTCAGCAATTCAGTGGGCGTTCTGGTGACTGAGTGAAGAGGGCTTGATACCAAAGTCAGTTGAGGTTCAGTCTCTTCTGCAGATCCTAGACCCACAGTAGGTCTACCAAATGAAAGGCAGCTACATGATTCTTCAATCAGATTACCAGATGAAACATGCTAGACACTGAACGAACGTTTGAATGAGGTGAAGTTGTGAATGCAAAATTCCCAGAAGTGTTGCCATAGGGGTGGGAAAGTGAAAACTTATGCAGCTACCACTGCCACTTAGAACTGAATGGGTACTTGATTCTATGAATTGCAGACTTTTCTGATAGAAAGATGTAAGTGAGCAGAGAAAGTCTTAAAATTTTTAATACAAATTTTCCATCGTCTAGGGTTTATTTATATACCACAACTGGGATCTGTATCTGTGGTATCTACTTAACAGTTATCCTTCAAACTTGGTCAAGTTGAGTGTCTGTCCTTTGTAAATAAATTAGTGTTGACAGTGAAGATGAATCCATTGCTGAAAAATTGTCCAAAACCCTGAGATTTTTCAGTGGTATATTTTAAGATTATTTTTTTTCTTCCCAAAGGCCTTACCCACACCATACTTATTACTCATAACTTGACATTCAACACTCTTAAGTCTTCTCCTATATTCTTTATTTGAGGGATTTGATAGAGAGTCAAGATGCAATAAAAACTAGGAAAAGTAAGTTCCAGAGTTCATAAACCACTATCAAGAAAAATATAGTATCTCTAAGAAATGCAATAAACCTAGAAGAAAATAAAATTTAAGTGCATCTACAACTCTACTTAATGTGTAAATTATAAACTATCTGAAAAATTTTAAGCTAATTTCATTAATTCAACATTATTTTTTAAAGATTTATTTGAAAGGTAGAGTTACAGAGAGAGAGATGATTGAGAGAGAGAGAAATAGAAATAGAGAGAGAGAAAGAGAAATAGAAATAGAAAGAGAAAGGAAGAGAGTAAGAGAAAGAGAAAGAGAAGGATAGGGAGAGGGAGAGAAAGAAAGAGATATCTTCAATCTGCTAGTTCTCTCCCAAATGGCTGCAGTGGCCAAGGCTAGGACAGACGGAAGCCAGAAGCCCAGATCTTCTTACACTTATCCCAGGAGGGTGGCAGATCCCAGGTCCTTTGGTCGTTGTCTGCAGATTTTCCCGGGACATTAACAGAGCGCTGGAACAGATGTGAAGCAGCCAATACATGAACCAGCATGCACATGGGATACTGGTGTCACAGGCAGTGGCTTAACAGCTATGCCACAATGCAAGTCCCTATTCAGCATTAATCTTTTTAAAAATAACTTATTTTTATTTTATTTGAAAGGCAGAGTCTGGGAGAGAGGTACAAACAGGGAGAGAGAGAGAGAGAGAGAGAGAGAGAGAGAGAGAGAGAGAAAGGGTTCCAAGGACTTGGGCCATCCTCTGCTGCTTCTCAGGCACATTAGCAGAAAGCTGAATCAGAAGTGGAGCAGCCAGGGCTTGAACCAGCACCCATAATGGATGATGGTGCTGTCGGCCAGGGCTTTATCCTCTGTGCCACAGCTCTGGCCCCTATTCAACATTAATTTGCAAATATTTATTAAGCATCTATTATTTGCCAATTACTCTCCTATGTGCTCTAGGTTGAGAAGTGAATAAAATATATGTTTTTATATCATGCTGTTTTGAGCTTAAATTTTAGCATGCTCCAAGAGTAAATGAACTTGAAACCTCTTTTATTATATTTAATTACTGCAAAGAAAATACAAAAAGAAAACTACAGACATATATCATTGATGAACATAGATGCAAGAAACTTCAATAAAATACTAGGAGACAAATCCAATACCACTTCAAAAAGACCATATATCACAAATAAGTGGGATTTCTTCGAGAGATATAAGGGTGTCCAATATTCTCAAACCAATAAACATTGTAAATCACATTAAGAGAATCAAGAACAAAAACTATATTGTCATATAAATAGATGCAGAAAGAGCAAATGATAAAATCCAGCATCCCTACCTGATAAAAACCCTCAACATGCCTGCGCCGCAGCTCAATAGGCTAATCCTCCGCCTTGTGGCACCGGCACACAGGGTTCTAGTCCCGGTCGGGGCACCGGATTCTGTTCCGGTTGCCCCTCTTCCAGGCCAGCTCTCTGCTGTGGCCCGGGAGTGCAGTGGAGGATGGCCCAAGTCCTTGGGCCCTGCACCCCATGGGAGACCAGGAGAAGCACCTGGCTCCTGGCTTCGGATCAGCGCGGTGTGCCGGCCGCAGCCCGCCGGCTGCTGCAGCCATTGGAGGATGAACCAACAGCAAAAGGAAGACCATTCTCTCTGTTTCTCTCTCTCTCTCTCACTGTCCATTCTGCCTGTCAAAAAAAAAAAAAAAAAAAAAAAAAAAAAAAAAAAAAAAAAACCTCAACAAATTAGAGAACACACTTACCTCAAAATTGTAAAGGCTATATATGCAAAAAAAAAAAAAAAAAGCCAACATCATACAGAATGGGGAAAACTGAAAACATTTCTCCTTAGATTTGTAAAAAAGATAGGATGGCCACTCCCCCTGCTTTTATTCAAAATGTTGCTAGAAATACTAACAAGAACAATTAGAAAACAGAAAGAGATTAAGTGCATCAAAATTTGAAAGGTGAAAATCAATATATCTATATTTTCATGTGATATGATGTTGTATGTGAAAAAAACAACCTAAAAATTCTAGCAAAAGCTGTTCAAACTGATAAACCAATTCAATAAAGTTGCAGTTTACTAAACAAAAATACAAAAAGACAATAATTTTTGTATACACTAAGGATGAAGTAGCTTAAAGACAGCAAAATCAAAATCACATTCATAATAACCATAAAATCGAATATTTAGAAATGAATTTAACCAAAGAAATTATTTATCTCTACAGTAAAGTTTGTAAAACGTTGATGAAAGAAATTATTGAGGCACAAACAAAATGGAAAAGTATTCCTCGTTCATGAATTGGAAGAAATACTATAATTTAAATGGCTTTACTCTATATCAATTCATTGAAATTTCTATCAAAATAACAATGGCATTCTTCATATAATTGCAAAAAATTTCCAAATTTATATGCTATTACAAAAAAAAAACTAAATAATGATGACAAAAAAATCAAGTTGAGGATATCACAATACCTGACTACCAATCATATTACAAAGCTATAGTAATTGCAGAAGCATAGATGGACATGGAAACTTACACATAGATGAATGGAACAGAATAGACATCCCCAAAATTAATTCACATATATATTGCCAACTGCTTTTTGATAGAAGTTCCCAAACCATACATTAAAAAAGGGTAATCTCTTTAATAGATTACACTGACAACCTGGATACATACATGTAGAATAATTAGATTCCTTCTTCTCACCAAACAAAAATCAACTCAATATGGATCAGATGCCTATCTTGAAAACCTGGGACTATTTAATTCCTGGAGTAAAATGTCAGGGAAATACTTGAACGTATTGGTCTAAGTGATGGCTTCTAAGCACAGTTACCAAAAACAAAACCAGACAAATAGGGCTTTATCAAACTCAGAAGCTTCTGCACAACAAAGGAATCAATCAATGGACTGAAGAGATAGTGACAGAATGGGAAAAATATTTGCAAGTTCTTTATCTGACAAGTGATGAATATCCCAAATATATAAGCAATTCAAAGAAGTCAACAACAAAAACAAATCCTGTATAAAATGGGTAAAGGGCCTCAATAGATAGTTGTAAAGCAGAAATGCAAATATACGAAAGAATGTTCAAATCACTAGCCATCAGAGAAGTGAAAATCAATACCACATTGAGATATCAACTTACCAACATAAGAATGGCTACTATCCAGAGAGGAAGTAACAAATGCTAGTGAGGATGTGGAGAAAGGAGAATTCTAATACACTGTTGATGGGAATGCAAATAAGTGCATTGATTTGGTGGAGCAGTAAGCCTTTGACTATTATGTAAATTAAATATTGGCCAGCGCCATGGCTCAACGGGCTAATCCTCTGCCTTGCAGCACCTGCACACCAGGTTCTAGTCCTGGTCGGGGCACCAGATTCTGTCCCAGTTGCCCCTCTTCCAGGCCAGCTCTCTGCTATGGCCCGCGAAGGCAGTGGAGGATGGCCCAAGTGCTTGGGCCCTGCACTGCATGGGAGACCAGGAGAAGCACCTGGCTCCTGCCATCGGATCAGCGTGGTGCGCTGGCCGCAGGGCACCAGCCGCAGTGGCCATTGGAGGGTGAACCAATGGCAAAGGAAGACCTTTCTCTCTGTCTCTCTCTCTCTCTCACTGTCCACTCTGCCTGTCAAAAAAAAAAAAAAAGAATTAAATATGTTATCTCAGCATCAAAAAAAAAGAAAAAGAAAGAAAGAAAGAAGAAAGGGGAATGGAGGGAGGAAGGGAAGTGTCATTATATTCTGAGAATTATAGGTGGCCAGCGTGGTTTCAAAGGGGGTAAAGCTGCCACTTGCAACGCCAGCATCCCAGATGATTCCCAGTTTTAGAACTGGATGCTCCACTTCCACTCTAGCTCTCTGTTAATATGCCTGGGAAAGCAGTCAAAGATGGCCCAAGTATTTGACCCCTGTACCCACCTGGGAGACCGGGAAGGAGCTCTGAGCTCCTGGTTTTAGCCTGGCCTCCGCTGGTTATTGTGAACCAGCAGATAGAAGATCTCAATGTGTCTCCCCACCTCTTTCTGTAACTCTGCCTTTCAATCAAGTGAAATGAATGAATCTTTAAAATAATTAAATAAATACAGAATTTCATATGTTTTATATATGTATATGAATTACATTAAATCTGTTCTATTTGTATTAATATTACGTCAAAAAAATAATGGGAAAACAGGTTCATTGTAAACACAAACCAAAATAATTCTGTGGTGGCTATAATAATATTCCATACATCAAGTTTCAAAATGAAGATATTATCAGAGACCAAGAATGTCATTTCATAATGCATTCATCTAGACAACATAATTCTAGACTTTAAAGCACATGACAGAAGACAGAGGTCCAAATAATTAAAGCCAAAAAACATGGGACTACAAGCAGAAATCCATCACTTTGGGACCAGCATTGTGGCACCACAAGTTAAGCTGCAGTCTACAGTGCAGGCATCAACATATGGGCTGAGGTTCAAGTCCTAGCTGCTCCTCCTCCAATCCAGCTCCCTGCTAATGCACCTGGGAAAGTAGCAGGGGATGGCCCACGTGTTTGGGCCCCTGCACCCATGTGGGAGAACCAGATAAAGCTTCTGGCTCCTGGCTTCAGCCTGGCCCAGCTCCAACAGTTGTGGCCATTTCGGGAATGAAACAGCAGATGGAAGACTCTCTCTCTCTCTGTAATTCTGAATTATAAATAAATAAAACAAATCTTAAACAAAGAAAACTAGAATTTTAGGTGGAGATTTAATCACCCTACTCTCAATATTTGATAGAACAATCATTGATAGAAATCAGTAAACATATAATTATACGTGAACAATACTTCAACAACTTGATTTGTTTACACTGTCAGAACTCTTATCCAGCAATGCAATAACGTATATAATTTTTAAGTATGCACTGAATGTTTATGAGGAATGGAATTCCACTGTTAGAAAGGTGATATTATGAAAAAAGATAAATGAAAGACTGAGAGAAAATATTTTAATATATCTGATGAAACGTGTCTGAAGAAATGAAGACCATTGCAAAATCAATAATTAGAAACCACAGAGGATGAACAGAGCTATCTGCCTAAGATATTGCAAATTTTATTCTGAATTACATGCACCATTTTGCATTTATTCTGGTATTCTTTGAAAGTTTGAGTTTCTCCACATCTTCTCTAATATTTGATATGGTCTATCCTTTTGAGTAGCCTTTCTACTGACTGTGAAGTGGAATTTTATTGTGGTTTGACTTTATGTTTTCCTAAGTATTATGTCTTGAGAATCTTTTTAATTTGTGTAGATGTCATTTCTATATCTTTAATGAAATAATTATTGAAATATTTTCTTCTTTTTATTTTTTTTACATTATTGAGTTGTAAGGATCCCTTATGTATTTTAGGTATGCATAATTTATGATATGATTTGTCAATATTTACTTTCATTCTCTGGCTTGTTTTTCATTTTCTTACTGATACTCTTTGAAGTGCAAACGTTTTTAATATTATAAAGTCAAACCTGTCAACTTTTCCTTTTATAAATCATACTTTTCACTTTGAAACTAGGAGATATTTCCAGGATTTGTGTCGCAAAGATTTTTCCCCATTTATTTCTGTGAAGTTTCATAGTTTTATTCTTACTTATAGATAAAATCAATTGACCATGAATGTGAAGATTTATATCAGGAATTTACATTCTAGTTCATTGATTCATGTCTACCTTTATATGTGTATCAAGCATTTTTTATTACTGTAGACATAGTAAATTTTGAAATCGAATGTACAATTCATTCAAGTTTTTCTTAATTTTTCAAGATTGTTTTGTCTGTTCTATATCATTCGCACTTGCTAAAGTTGGTGAAATTAGGTACAGATTGCACTGAATCGGTAGAAAAAATCAGGAAAAAATTATCATTTTGCAAATCAAAAAATAATTGCACTTATTCAAATGTGTTTCCTGGTAAATGGCTAAGACTTGAATTTATGTGTTTGGTGTGTGTGTGTGTGTATGTGTATATGTGTGTGTAATCATGAATATGAGCAAAAGGTTCATTCCAGAAACTGAGCACCAATAATAGTTGGATTATTCTTAGAAGCAAACATATTTCCTCCTGTCTTTCAGAATGTCCAAATTTCCTGTGATTTTATTTGTTATTTTCCAGGAGACAGCTTAGCCTCCTCTATATATACAGAAACGAGCTGCATGATATTTGATACTACTCATGTTTTCTAACTCTAACATTATATTTTGACTTTTAATTTTTATTTAAAATATTGGGGTTGACATATATACTATCAGTTAAGATGCATACATACATCATTGAGTACCTGGCTTCAGTTTCTGGCTTCTGATCCTGACTCCAGCTTCCTGCTAATGCAGACCATGGGAGGTAGCAGTGATGTCTCAAGTAATTTGGTTCATGCCATCAACCAGGGATACCTAGATTCCATTCAAAGCCTCTGATCCTTGGCCCAGCCTCAGCCTCAGAAGTTAAGGAGACTTAAGGAATGAATCAGAAGTTGGTAGCTCTTTTTGTCCCTCTGTTTCTGTGCCTATCAGAAAAATAAATATAATTTTGAACAATAAAGATTACCTGGATATTGAAGAAAATCTTATTTCACTTTTCCATTCTTTGTTTCTATTAAGACTCATATAATTAAAAAAAAAAACTTTTTTTTTACAAAGACTGTGCTTCTTTAGTTTGTAGGACCACTTATTCCTTAGTAATGACTATTTCTTATTTAAAAAAATCATCTGTTTACACAGCAGTAAAAGCTCTCCTGCCTAGAATAAAATTTCTCCTGCATGTTGGATTTTCAATATGGAAAAGAATTAATAACACAAATCATTTAAACTAAGCTTACAGATTCAAAGATCAAGATGCAAATAAATAGATTATTTATTTATCTTCCCATTTAAAGACTAACACATTGTACACATGTAAGGAATCCATTCATTTTAACAGGCCTCCAGAAGGAAAATTTTATTATCTTGTTAAAAGAAGAAAAACATATTTTTCTTGAAAGACAGTGTCTTTTAAAATTTTATACCTACTGAAAAAATATTCTCGAATTTTATTTAATATTTGACATATGGGTCAGCATCAATATTTTCTACCACTCTCACTCATTTCCCCAAAAATAACAGCATCCAAAAAATATTAATCTGTGCAAGGATCAAAAAGGCTATTACTGAACAGTCAGAGCAGCTATGTTCTCCAACAATTACATTTTTGCCAACCATGTGGATGAAATAATAAAGGAGATGCTATTTCAATTTTTCCAACTCTTTTGGAAGATGTTCTTGAGTAGGAAAAAATGAAGAGTACAGATATTCACTGGCTATTGAATTACTTTTCTGAGGAATATCAGACATTCCTCTCTGTCTCCCTGGTGATTTCACGTAAGTTCAACTGGAGAGTTAATCAAGAAACAAAATACAACGTTGGATTAGCCAGGTTCTTCGAAAATTCTGCACTCAAGTACTACTTGAGATATAGCTTAAGGAACTTCATTCCATTATACAAAAAATTTAATGTTGTGTCCAAATATCCATGATTTTTGGCTAAATATTTGTTTACAAGATGAAAGTTTTTCCTAAGATAATGATATATAAAAAGTAGCAGTAATAATAGGTGATCATTTTAGTGTATTACGAGAATTGTGCTTTATCGTCAGGCAAATGGACAAACAATATTTGGCTCATCTGCTGGAGTATTATTTTTCCTATGGTCGGTGGTCCATTCCTCTGGCTTCAGCACATTGTGATACATCATTTCAAATGGCCACATCTGCTGCAGAACTCTAATAGGAGATTCAAGGGTTACCAAAGTTCTTCATTGTATGCATCCTATTTTCCACTAAAAAGCAGCTTTCTGATACATTCAACTATGAGTGACCCCTATAAGGCATATTCCAGGAAGGAATACCTCACAGAAAATGTTTATATGATTTACAGTAATGTTTCTAATAAAAAACCCCCGTGGATGATGATAGAATCATTCTTTTGTGAATTAATCAGTCTTCTCTTCTGTACTTTGTTCAAAAGAAGCCTGACTACTCTATGTGTGCAAACTGTATCCTCCTTTCTCTTCTATCAGTTTCAGCCTTCTTTTCACAGTGGACAAACAACTGTTAACTATAAAACAAGGTTTTGTTTCCTTGGAAGAATAAACCATTGACAAAAATGAATAGGTAAGATTATAAATGTCTCTAATTTAAAACATTTAATACTTATGTGATAGTATGGAAATGCTTCTTAATCTAAAATAAACAAAAGAGTAAAAAATTGAAATAGCCATGAAGATATGTTTCAAAATCTTCTCTGTTTCATCATGAGTAATATTGACTCTTTTATTGTTTAAAAACTTATGCCAAATTAAGAGGAAATTTTAAAATATGTTGTTTGGGGAGTGGCACTGTGGCTTAGTGGGCAAAGCTACCACTTACATGTTGTATCCTATGTGAGAGTGGATTCGAGTCCAGGCTGCTTAACTTCAGGTCCAGCTTTTCTGCTAATGAGCCTGTGAAAGCAGTGAAGGATGGCTCAAGTGTTTGCGCTTCCATATTAAAATTTTCACAGACTTTGGAAAATTTAAAATATCTAAACAAGGCTTTGTATACTGAGTCAACATTTCAAACAAATCAAAATTTTATTTAGCTTAATGTCTCTGAGGTACTGTTAAAATATTTACAATATACCCCAAATATGAATGTTTATACTGTAAAGGCAATTCAAAGGACTCCATGAATTCTAGTGGATGCTTAGTATTTTGGATTGACACTTAACGATTTAATGACTTATTTTTCTGTTGTCTCTAACAACATAATTATTTTACTAGTGTTTTAGTATACATATCTTCACAATAGTACGCCCATAAAATTACTACAGGTAATTCTGACTTTACCCACTTTCTGTCCTTACCATACTTTCCTCCCAGCAATTGATTTAAATGTTCTATTTAATTGTAGTATACTGCTTTTTCCTTGGTAAACTTCTACTACTTATTCTTATGTACAGTATGCATCCTTGGAAACTATTCAATGGTTTTTAGGTCTTGTTTTAATAGCACTCTATGTTTCTCATTATTGTATTTTTCTGATTATATTACTCAAGGCTTCAAACTGGATTAATTCTTCATTTTCAGAGGCTAGTTTAATTTTTTTTAACTTTTATTTAATGAATATAAATTTCCAAAGTACAGCTCATGGGTTACAATGGCTTCGCCCTCCCAAAACTTCCCTCCCACCCACAACCCTCCCCTTTCCTACAAAAATCTAAGTTTGAGAGCAAAGGGAGGCTTTAATCCAAAATTATTTGCTGAAATGACAAAGAGGAAATTATCCCTTTATGTATCTTATAGTATGTATATGAATTGACTTACACTAGTACAATACCAATAAATTATGATTAGTGTCAAATGTAAAGAAACTTAGAAACAAAACAGATTTATTAACTTGTTTCATAAATTATAAAGAAATTATGTTTTGTAAATAAGTAATTATCTTTGTTATAATTCTTATCTGAAAGACAGAGTGAGACAGAGTGACAGAAATAAAATAGGAAATCTACTGGTTCACCACTCAATTGCCTGCAGGCCCTGCCAATACTTGGAAGTAGGATCTCCACCTGGAGATCATTTTGGTGGCAGGGCCCTAAGTATTGGATCATCACCTGCTGCCTCCAAGGTATGCATTATCAGGAAGCTGGAAATGGAAGTTTGAAGACAGAATTTGAATCAGGCCCTCCAGCATGGGATGAGGGCAGCTCAAGCAGCATCTTAACAACTTTGTTAAAATAGTTTTTATCTTTTAAATTTTGAAATAAAATATTTTTAAAATTTATTTGAGACACACATACACATCTGCTGGTTCACTTTGCAGATGTCTCCAACAGTAAGGACTGGGCTGGGTGCAGGGAACTCAATACAGGTCTCTCACATCACTTGCCTCCCAAAAGCAAGTAAAAGATTATTCAAAAACAATATTAGTTAATAAGAAGATCAATTAGAAATATTGAATTTCTTTTCTAACAATCCTAAATTAGCACGTATATTTTTTCTTTTCTTTTATTTTTTTATTTTATTTTATTTATTTATTTATTTATTTATTTTTTGACAGGCAGAGTGGACAGTGAGAGAGAGACAGAGAGAAAGGTCTTCCTTTTGCCATTGGTTCACCCTCCAATGGCCGCCGCGGCTGGCGCGCTGCAGCCGGCCCACCACGCTGATCCGATGGCAGGAGCCAGGTGCTTCTCCTGGTCTCCCATGCAGTGCAGGGCCCAAGCACTTGGGCCATCCTCCACTGCACTCCCTGGCCACAGCAGAGAGCTGGCCTGGAAGAGGGGCAATCGGGACAGAACTGGCGCCCCGACCAGGACTAGAACCCGGTGTGCCAGCGCCGCAAGGCGGAGGATTAGCCTAGTGAGCCGCGGCGCCGGCCTATTCTTTTCAATTAGAAATATTTTTGAATATGGTTTAACATGATCTGATTTGTAAGGTAAAAATAAAGTATCCCTGATCAATATAAGTTTTGTTCATAAGGAAATATTTGGAAATGGCATAAATAAAAGGCAATAAAAAAAGATAAGCAGAATGTAGTTCATCAGGACCAATATTTCATAACACATTATTTTATAAAAGTATTAGTTTTAATATTAGATTCATCAATAATGCTATGGATCTGAGGTATCTACACTAAGGAATTGAGGAATTTCAAATAAAATTTAAAATTAAATGAAGAAATGGTCTGTGCAACTTTTTGGAAATAATCTAATTTTTGTTAGTGGGTAGTTTTTTTTTTTATTTCTTTTCCCTTGTATTCTTCTCTCAAAGTGACACATTTTGAAGTCTACTGAAATAGGACCTAAAAGCGCAAAGCACAACCATGTTTCACATATTATATCAAATTCAAATTCATGTTGCACCTTCTCACAAGTAGAAATAGGTTGTGTTAGGTAGTAAATATCTCATCTCTAATTTTCAAGGCTTCCTACCATATTTGGTAGTTGGCAGTTCTGACTTTTGACAGCAAAGATCATCAGTATATATGAAATAGGTAAGCTAAATGTCAAACTGACACTAAACATTTACCAAATATTCACTGCTTATTCCCCAAAGCTGGAAGACATCATCCATCCCTCCTCCTAACTCTTTATCCTGATCTATTCAGTCAGCATTTGTCCTGACATAATTTGTTTTTTTTTTCCTTTAGACATAAAAAATATTATACATTCTTAATTAAATTGAATTAAGACATTACCTGTACTTTTTTTTTTTTTTAAATTTTTGACAGGCAGAGTGGACAGTGAGAGAGAGACAGAGAGAAAGGTCTTCCTTTTGCCGTTGGTTCACCCTCCAATGGCCGCCGCGGTAGCGTGCTGCGGCCGGCGCACTGCGCTGTTCTGATGGCAGGAGCCAGGTGCTTCTCCTGGTCTCCCATGGGGTGCAGGGCCCAAGCACTTGGGCCATCCTCCACTGCACTCCCTGGCCACAGCAGAGAGCTGGCCTGGAAGAGGGGCAACCGGGACAGGATCGGTGCCCCGACCGGGACTAGAACCCGGTGTGCCGGCGCCGCAAGGCGGAGGATTAGCCTGTTGAGCCACGGCGCCGGCCCATTACCTGTACTTTTTGAAATAACATTTTAAAATTACATTACAGTAAAAAAGATTAATACTTCACAAAAAAAAGAAATTTAATGAGCAAAAAGTGAAAACACCCCAGTTTAATGAGAATACAGATGATGGCTATAAAAAATAATTGAATTGAAAAATGACCATTTCACATATACACAGAAAATTTTAAAATAATTAAAAATAGAGTAGTGTAACTTTCTTAAACAATGGCTTGACAAAGGTATAAAACAAAGGATCTGTCCTTAATGTGTTGTCTAATGTGCAGTGATGCTATAACTAGTACTGAAACAGTATTTTTACACTTTGTGTTTCTGCGTGGGTACAAACTGATGAAATCTTTACTAATTATATACTGATTCGATCTTCTGTATATAAAGATAATTGGAAATGAAAAAAAAAACCTGGTGTTAAACTGGAAATGGCATAGAAAATTAATTTAAAAAAATATTATGTAGGATCTCTGTCTTTAATGTGCTGTACACTGTTATTTAATGCTATAACTAGTACTACAACAGTATTTTTTTCACTTTGTGTTGCTATATGGGGGCAAACTGTTGAAATCTTTACCTAATATATACTAAACTGATCTTCTGTATATAAAGAGAATTGAAAATGAATCTTGATGTGAATGGAAGGGGAGAGGGAGCGGGAAAGGGGAGGGTTGCGGGTGGGAGGGAAGTTATGGGAGAGGGGAAGCCATTGTAACCCATAAGCTGTACTTTGGAAATTTATATTCATAAATAACAGTTTAATAATAAAAAAAACCAAAGTTTTACAAAATTATATTAGCAGCAATATTGATTACACAGATATTTCTTTCTGTTCTCTCTCTTTTTTTGTTTGCTTTTAAAATAAACATTGATGCCACATGTAAGGGAGAACATGTGGTATTTGTCTTTCTGGGTTGGGCTTATTTCACACAACATGATGTCCTCCAGTGGCGTTCATTTTCCTGCAAATGGTAGAATTTCATTCTTTTTTTTTTCCTAAATAATAGTTCACTGTGCATACCTACCACATTATTTTTATCCTTTCATACTATGATGCACACCTTGCTTGGTTACAAATTTTGGCTATTGTGAAGAGTGTTACTATAAACACGATGGTTCAAGGACCTCTGATACATTATGTTAAAAAAATTTGGGTATGTACCCAATAATGGGATTGCTGGATCATATGGCAAGTCTATTTCACGCTTTCTAAGAAATTGCCACACTGTATTCCACAGTGGCTGCAATAATAGTTTCATAGTTTCAGTTCTTAAATTTGGGTCTTTGATCCTTCTTGACTTGATTTTTGTATATGCTGAGAAGTATGCATCTAAATTATTTCTTGTACTTATATTCATCCAGTTTGCCAACACCATTTGTTGAAGAGATTATCCTTATTCCATTGTATGGTCTGAACACTTTTGTGAAAAATCAGTTTGTTGTATGTACATACATTAATTTCTGAGCTCTCTTTTATATTCCATTGATCTATATAACCATTTTTTTTGGCAGTACCAAGCAATTTAAACTACTATGGCTTTGTAGTATGCATTGAAATCAAATGTTTTATTGTTTCCAGCTTGATTTTCCTTGCTCAGGATCTCTTTGACTATTCAGGGTTTTTGTGATTCCACAGAATTTTAAGATTGTTTTTTCCAACTCTGTAAAGAATTCCATTGGTGTTTAGATAGAGATTGCATTGAATCTGCAAATTGCTTTAGGTAATATAGACATTTAATAATATTGATTCTTTTTTGTTGACTTTAGATCTTTATTTATTTTAATTAATTAACTAATTAAATTTTACTCAGAAATATTTTATTTATGGTATACAATATTCATGCATTTCATATGTACAACTTCAGGAATATAGTGATTCTTCCTACCCTATGTACCATCCCACCCACATTCCCAATCTTTGTCCTCCTTCCCTTCCTATTCTCACTCTTATTTTTCACTAAGATCTGTTACAATTAATATTATACACATAGGATTAACCATACACTGAATAAAGAGGTTTTTTTTTTTGTTTTTTTTGTTTTTGGTTTTGGTTTTTTTTGACAGGCAGAGTTAGACAGTGAGAGAGAGAGACAGAGAGAAAGGGCTTCCTTCCATTGGTTCACGCCCCAAATGGCCGGTGCGGTGGCTCACTTGGCTGGTCCTCTGCCTACTGGTACTCCAGGTTCTAGTCCCGGTTGGAGCGCTGGATTCTGTCCTGGTTGCTCCTTTTATAGTCCAGCTCTCTGCTGTGGCCCGGGAAGGCAGTGGAGGATGGTCCAGCTTCTTGGGCCCCACATTTGCATGGGAGTCCAGGAAGAAGCACCTGGCTCCTGGCTTCGGATCGGCGCAGTGTGCCGGCCTTAGCGGTTATTTGGGAGGTGAACCAACAGAAAAGGAAAACCTTTCACTCTGTCTCTCTCTCTCTCTCTGTCTAACTCTGCCTGTCAAAAAAAAAAAAAAAGAGTTCTACAAATAGTATGAAAAAAATTTTCCTCAAAAGTCAAGATAAGGGCTGTTCAAATTCATTGCATCCCAAAGTGTCAATTTCACTTCCATAGGTTACCTTTTAAGTACTCTATTAGTTATAACAGATCGTGCAAACTTATGACATTTTTGGGGGGGACTGGTTTATTACACTAATATAATGGTTTCCAGTAGCATCTGTTTTGTTGCAAAAGATGAGATTTCATTTTTTACTGTTGTATAGTATTCCATGGTGTATATATATATATATATATATATATATATATATCTTATAATGTATTTATCCATTCTTCAGTTGATGGAATTTGTGTTGATTCCATATGTTAGTTAATGTGAAAAGAGCTTCAATAAACCTGGAAGTCAAGATAACACTATCTTATCCTGATTTAATTTCCCTTGAGTAAATTCCCAGGAGTGGAATTGCTGGATCATATCATTGGTATATATTCAGATTTCTGAGTTATCTACATACTGTCTTCCACAGTGGCTGTACCAGTTTACATTCCTACCAACAGTGGATTGGGGTATCTTTTTACCCAAATTCTCACTAGCAATTGTAGTTTGTTGATTTCTGTATGAAAGCAATTCTAACTAGGGTGAGGTGAAACCTCATTGTGGTTTTAATTTTCATTTCCTTGATAGTTAATGATCCTTAGAATTTTTTCATGTGTCTGTTAGCCATCTGGATATCCTCTTTTGAAAAATGCCTGTTTAAGTCCTTCGCCCATTTCTTAACTAGGTTGATTGTTTTGCTGAATGATCTTTCTGTTGTGCTATTGAATTCAATTGGCTATAATTTTGTTGAGGATTTTTGCATCTATGTTCATTGGGGAGTTGGTCTGTAGTTCTTTTTCTTTGTTGTTTCTTTTTCAAGTTTTAGAATTAAGGTGATGCTGGCTTCGCAAAAACAGTTTTGGAGGATTTCCTCCCATTCAATTGTTTTGAATAGCTTGAGAAGAATTGGAGTTATTTCTTCTTTAAATATCTGGTAGAATTCGGCAGTGAAGCCATCTAATCCTGGGCTTTTCATTATTGACAGGGTCTTTATTACTGATTCAATTTCTCTTTGATATTGTCTGTTTAGGTTTTCTATGTCTTATGATTCAATTTATGTAGATTGTGTGTATCCAGGAATCTGTCCATTTTATCTTGGTTTCTCAATTTGATAGCATATAGCTCTTTTTAGTAATTTTTGATGCTTATTTTTATTTTTGTATTAGCTGTTGTTATATTTCCCTTTTCATCTCTAATTTTTTATTGATTTGGGTCTTCTCCCTCTTTTTTTTTTTGATAAGTTGGTCCAATGGTGTGTCAATTCTGTTTATTTTTTTCAAATAAGCTACTCTACATTTTGCTGACTTTTTTGTTTCAATTTTCTTATTTCTTCTTTAATTTTAATTATTTATTATCTACTACTAATTTTTGTCTTGATTTTCTATTGTTTTTTTAGATCTTTAGATGCACTGATAGCTCATTTATTTGATGCCTTTCCAATTTCTTTGATCCTTTCAATTTCAGTGGGCATGTATCTTTGTTGGTGAGATTGTTTCTTGTGAGCAGAAAATAGGTAGGTCTTATTTTTGAAAACAAAATATTTATTTATTTGAAAGGCAGAGTTACAGAGATCGTAGGCAGGAAGAGAAAGAGAGAGAGAGAGAGAGAGAGAGAGAGAGATCTTCCATCTTCTGGATCACTCCCCAATTGGCCACACCAGCTGTAGCTGGGCCAAGCTAAAGCCAGGAACCAAGAGTTTCTTCTGAGTCTCCCACATGGGTATAGGGCTCATGGACTTTGGCCATCTTCCACTGCTCTCTCAGGCCACAGCAGAGAGCTGGATTGGAAGTAGAGCAGCCAGGACTTGAACCGGTGCCCATATGGGATGCCAGCACTGAAAGTGGGGGCTTTTACTGGCTACATCACAACACCAGCCACAAAGGGTCTTGTTCATTAATCCATTCTGCCAGTCTGCATATTTTAATTGAAGAGTTGAGGTCATTTATATACAAAATGACTATTGATAAGTAATGACTTGTCTTGCCATTTTACCATAAATGTTCCTATTTGTTTAATTTGGATTTCCATTGTACTTTTACTGGAAGATTTTATGTCTTCACTTTCCTTCATAGTAATGAACATGTTTCTGTGTTTCTTTGTGCAGAACATCCTTTGTGTAGAACACTACTGGATTTCTTCCAATTTCTATTTGTTATGGCAGGTCTTTACTTAACCTTCATCCATGAATGAGAACTTCATAGTGTACAGTATTCTGGGTTAACAGTTTTTTCCTCTTGAAACTTGGAATGTACCTTTTCATTTTCTCCTAGCTTGTGTGGTTTCTGATAATAAGTCAGCTGTGAGTCTAATTGGAAATGCTCTGGAAGTAATATTGCATTTTTCCCATGCACATTTTAGAATCATTTCTTTATGTTTTACTCTGGAGAGTTTCACTACAATGTGTTGTGGTAAAGATCTTTACTTTTCATGAAAAGTATACTAGGAGATTTATGTGCTTGCTGTACTTGGACATCCGTTTCTTTCTCCAGAGTGAAGAAGTTTTCTGTAATTATTTCACTGAAAAAGGCCTTCTAATCCTTTTTATGTTCCCATACCTTCAGGAAGTCCTAAGCACCATATGTTGGGTCATTTGATAGTATCCTATAAATCTCCAACGCTGTTTTCACGTTTTCTAATTTCTTCTTCTTTTCTTCCTTTTTTTTTTGTATGACTATAAAATTTACAGATATTTGTCTTCTAACTCAGATGTTTTATTCAGCCTCACCAATTCTGTTGTTAAGGCTTTCCATTGCATTTTTTATTTCATCAATTGCATTCTTTATTTCCAATATTTCAATTTATTTTTTCTTTAAAATCTCAATATAATTTTTCATTCATTGTCATGTATTTCTACAATTAATTTTTTGATTTCTATTCTGATGTTTTCTGAATCTCTTCATCTTTACATCCTAGTATTGAAGTGTTGCTGTGTTCCTTTGGGGGTACCTGGGCATGTCATGCTGTCTTCCTGATTCTTGTTTCTTCAATTTCTGCATTTATTTTTAGGTATTTGTGGAGATAATTGTTGGTTTTTCTCTTTTTATTTTTTTTTCTTTTGTGATGGCTTTTATCTTCAGAGTATGCCTTTGTGGCTTAGTGGAGTATCTGTTCTTTCAGTGAATACCCAGAGATGTATGCTGAATGTGGCCAGGGAGCTCTGTTTAGTGCTACAGGATGAGGGGAGTGTCGAAGGTGACACCAATATTGGGTGTGGTTAATTTTTAATTATTTTTTTTATCAGAGGGAGGGTTTGATCAGCTCTGTTGGCATATACTCATGCTCATCTGCTCTCCTCCAAGGAGACCAATGCCTGGGTGCTAGCCCCAGTGGTTCAATATTCATCTATGCTGCCTTAAGAACTACACAAAAGATCCATAGAGTCCTCTGTATGAACCTGGATCCCACAATTTCACCAGCAAATCAGGGAGCCCTGAGCATGTGGAACTGACAACAGTGACTGCCCAGTGATGAAGCCATACCCTGCACACTCTCACACAGCAACAGTGCTTTCACAGTCCCAGCAAACAAGGCCCCCACAGTCATAAGCACCCAACCCATTGTCAATTCACCCAGCCAGATCCAGGAATCTTCTCTCAGTTAATTGCTGGGCACACTACATAAGCTGGCATAGCTGTTATGTATGTCCAAAATGGCACCTGCCCTCTCTCAGCCAGTTGCAGGACACAGGTGCTGGGTGGTTGGGGAGAAAAAAAATGTGCCCCCCCCCCTTTATTCCCTCTAAGTTGGCAGATACAGTGTCCACCACAGGGCTCCAAGATGGACTCATATGCCAGGCTCTGCAGCTGTTGTATTGCCATTGTATGGGCTGCTGCATTCTGATCTCACCTCACTCTCCAAAGTTGATCTGAGGGTCTCAGCTGCTGAGATCCTGAGTTGTGCACATCCACACACTCCCTCCAATTTGGGTTTAGTTTCCTCTGTAGTTCTCTCCCTAATTCTTTCCTGAGACTATACTCCCTCCACTTTTTTTCTCTCTTCCCCTAGACTAGAGCAACAAGCTCGCTCCCTTTCCACCATCTTGGAATCTCTCAAGACTGTTTCTTCTGATCCATGAGAAAGAAATATATTTCCTATTTTGTGTGTCCTTGATGAACTTTTTACCAATGTTTGATAATTTTCATTGTAGAAATCTTTCACTTCTTTGTTAAATTGATTCCTATATATGTAATTTTTTGGATGGCTATTGTGAATAGGCTTTCTAATTTGATTTCTCATTCTGTGAGTTCATCATTATCATACCAAAAAAGCTATTGGTTTATATATATTTATTCTGTAGCCTGAAACGTCACTGAATTGATTTATCAATTCTAAAAACTTTTTGGTGGAGTGTTTGTTTTTCCATGTATAACATCATGTCAGCTGCAAACATCGATAATTTGTCTTTCTCTTCTTCAATTTTGATTCCCTTTATTTCTTTTTCCTCTCTAATTGCTCTTGCTGAAACATCTCATACTAAATCATATAAGAGTGGTGAAAGTGAACATCCTTATCTTGTTACAGGTCTGAGGGGAAATGCTTTCAGTTTTTCCCCATTCAGTATGATACTGTCTGTTGGTTTGTGACATATCCTTTATACATTTGTATGATGTTTCCTCTAAACCTAATTTGTGGAGGTTTTTTATCTTGAAGGGGTATTGAATCTATTGAGATGATCATGTGGTTTCCTTTTTCACTCTATTGATGTGGTTGCTGACATTTATTGATTCGTAAATGTTAAACTATCCTTGCATTTCTGGGGAAAATCTCATTTGATTTTGATATATGGATTTTAACAGTGTTTTGGATTTGTTTGGCTAGTATTTTGTTACGAATCTGCACCTATGTTCATTAAACCTATAGCATCTGTCTTTTCTTTTCATGTTGTGTCTTTGATTGTGGTATCTTAAATGCTGGCTTCATAAAAAAATTTTTGGCAGAATTCTATTCTCTTCAAATATTTTGGAATAGTTAGAAGAATATTGGAATTACTTTCTTTTTGAGTGTTTGTTAGAATTTGATAATAAAGTTAACAGGTTCCAGACATTTCCTTGATGGAAGACTTTGATTACTGCTTCATTCTCATTGCTTGTTTTGGGTATGTATAGATTCTCTATATTTTCTTGATTTAATGTTAGAAGTTTATATGAATCTAAAAATTAAACCATTTCTTTGAGATTTTCCAGTTTATTAGCTCATTGCTCTTCATAGTAATTCCTTATGTCCCTTTGTATTTCAGTGGAGTCACTTGTAATGGCTCCTTGTTCATCTCAAATTTTATTTATTTGAGTTTTTCTCATTTTTTCTTTGTAAGTATGGCTATAGGTTTATCTATTTGGTTTATCTTCTTTTTGTTTATTTGAAGAACTAAATCTATTTTTAATAAAGAAAGGGAAGAGTGCAGAATATGTATATGATGTCCTAGAATTATTTTTCAAAATTACAACAAGTCTTGTCATGCAGATCTTGTTTGGCTTTATTATCAATTCAAGCTTTGTGTGGTAGTCTGGAACAAAAATCGGCCAAAATTCCCATATCCCACTCAGGTATCATCTATAGCTAGAGGAAAAAATAAAAACAGCATAATTATCCAGGAAGTAGAAATGAAATACAGGGTTAGCTCAGTTGGTCAAAGTTGGCATTTTAGAGAATTGAACTTGGTTTGGGGAGCTAGCTGACTGCCTGAGGGTGACTGAAATTTGGCTTCTCTGATTGGCTAAGATTCAACTGTTTATTACAAGACAAGGCTATAATCTGTTTACACATCAAGTTAGATTACATTTCACTATGTATGGAGAAACCTTTAGGCGAAACTTAAAATAAAATATGCACAGAGGCAGCTGTAGGCCACTCAATTTAATTTAGCAGAATTAGACATTTGAAGCTACTACATTTGGCTGATTGCTTCCATTCTTTATCTATTACAAAAGCTAAGGACAATTGATTATTTAGTAACAGTATATAAATCCATACTCATGTTGTAATGTGTCACCCCAGTACTTCTTCCTGAACTTTTAGTAGTTTGATTTTTGTCACTGGGCTCATTTTATGAATGAAAGGAAGACTTGGATGAATGTAAAGTATCTGTCTCTGTACTCAGGGTTGTGCCAGAACATGGTTCCATGTTAAGTAGGTAATTGCAAATTCTGTCAACTCATTATTTGAGAGTTAAAAAAAATCTATCAAATTAAATGCGTTCTTACTTATGACAAATTTTGTATGTTATATGTTATATCTCAATGGCACATTTTGAAGATTAATCAGATCATGAGTATGCCAATAACTCGGTGTATCAATTATCAGTGTTCCTATTCTCTTTTATGAAAATAAAAATGTCCATGTGGAGCAAAAAGCTCAACTGATTTTCACTGTTTAGGCTGTTCCAATGTTTAGACAAAGCAGGAAATATTATCTCTAAAACTAGCTTTGTACATGTGAATTCATGAGTACTAAGATTATTACCGTCACTCCAAAGATTTTAAGAAATTTCTATGAATGTAGCAAAGACATGATGATGATGGGGACTCATAGTAGATTGAAAGCCCCATGAATCAAAATAATCGCCTTAAGTTTAACATAATAAAAATGAACTTTTGCATCCAATAGAAAAACCTTACCACGGCCAGTGGTGTGGCATAGTAGGTTAAGCCTCCATCTGTGGCACCAGCATCCCAAGTGGGTTCCAAGCCATTTCATGGCTGCTTTGCTTATACTCCAGCTCTTTGCTAATGGACTGGGAAAGCAGTGGAGGATGGCCCAGTGCTTCTGATGCTGCACCCACATGGGAGACCCCTCAAAGAGCTCCTGGCTTCATATTAGCCCAGCTCTGGCTTTGCGGCCATTTGAGGAATGAATATTAGTATGGAAGACCTCTCTCTTTGTCTCTCCCTATGTCTGTAACTCTGACTCTGAAATAAATAAATAAATCTTTAAAAAAAAAAAACTTACCTGCAGAACAAAGGAAGAATATACTTATATGCCTTGAGAATCTTGAGAATTCAGCTTAAATTCCTATAGGAACAGCATTTGTGGATTTTGCATATTAACACTCGAGAAATTAAAAATTGATATACATGAAATAATGACATGCTAGTGTGTAATAGATATTCTTATGGAAAGCTCTGGGATTTGAAAAAGGAAACAGAGCTGGAAAGAGGAATAAGAGAAGATTTTCAATTAATTGGAAAGAAAAATCATCGTGATGGTTATGAAATCATTCCCATTCTTCAAAGTCTTTGGTAACCACAAAGATTATTTTTCATTTTCTGTCATATTAGGAAGAATAAAAGCTTAAAGTGTCTGTGTAATCATAGAGATGAATGTTATGTTCAACAAAAAATCTACTCACTCATACTTCTTTGCTTTCTTTTGTAGCTAAAGTGAAAAAAATCATTTTCATGAGTAGTTTCTATGCATGATTATTAATATTTTACTGAAGATCTTAAGTGACAATTATAGGAGGTGCGAATACCTATATTCACCAGTATACTTTTCTCATTCAATATGCATTTGTCATGATATAACAAGTACTTATACAATATTAAGAAATACTAAGCTGTGCTTGGTTATGTTACAAATGTATCTTTTTAAAAACATGAATCTCCTCAAGTTTGCATAATTTTATTTCAGAGTAGCATTTATATATCTGTTTATATCACAACATTATTGATAGATATCCATTTATTTCATGAGGAAATAAAAACTGTTCTTATACAATTGAAATAAATTTCAGCCCTTTGACATAAATATAAGAGGAAAATATGAAGAATGGAAAAAAAAATCCCAAAACTAAGCACTGTCCTTCAAAAGAGTTCGATGATCCGTCATATAGTCTGTAGGTGGAGTGCAGAAAAATACGTGATTCAAATGTACAAACAGAAGCAGTCTTTTTTTTTTTTTTTTTTTACAGGCAAAGTGGACAGTGAGAGAGAGAGAGACAAAGAGAAAGGTCTTCCTTTTGCTGTTGGTTCACCCTCCAATGGCCGTCATGGCCAGCGAACTGCGGCCAGCGCACCGCCCTGGTCCGAAGGCAGGAGCCAGGTGCTTCTCCTCTTCTCCCATGGGGTGCAGGGCCCAAGCACTTGGGCCATCCTCCACTGCCTTCCCAGGCCACAGCAGAGAGCTGGCCTGGAAGAGGGGCAACCAGGACAGAATCCGGTGCCCCGACCAGGACTAGAACCCGGTGTGCCGGCGCCGCAAGGCCGAGGATTAGCCTATTGAGCCGTGGCGGTGTGTTTTTTTTTTTTTTTTTCCCCAGAAGCAGTCTTGAACAATTTCAGCCTTGCCTAAACCACTATAAGAATTCCACCATCAATTATTAATCTAGGATTTTCCCCTGAAGTTTTGGCTACAGAAAAAAAATCGTAAATATGGAGAAATTTTAAAATTTTCAGGGTGCTATATTCGCACTCACTGATGTTTCTAATTACTGGGGGGGGAGGATTGATAAAAAAAGAAAACCAAGCAAACCAAATCAAACACAAATCAAAATTACACAAAGTCACAGATAAACAGATATAGCAGAAATCAAAGCCAAATAAAAGTCCTCACCACATTTAAAAGATTCCACTTGTTCTCTTGAATTCATAACCTTGTTCTTGAAAGAAAAACAAATTTGATCCTTCCATAAGCATCTGACAGTGAGTTTTCTGAAAAAATTCAAATTTTAGTTAAAAAGAGGGAATGCAATCGCCAGGAAATTATTGTAGTTCAAACACATGCTTAACACATTGAATAATATTCAGTGGGATTCTATTTTCAGATTTTCTATTTTCTAATTTTCTGAACTCTCTGTGATGTTATACTGAGATCTTAAAACAACATAACTATTTACCACAGGATGTATTGCTTCTGACAGAGATCCATTGCCAAGAACTGACTTTTATTTTCTTTTTGCCATGGTTACTTCTCACTGTCTCCCTCTGCTCAGAATGAAGGTGCGTAACTTTGAGTATTGACTTCCAAATGTAGTTGGAGCTTCAGCTGCAACCAGAGTAGGTCTGAACAAGCCTTTTTAGGACTGTGTGTTGAATTATGTTCAGCCAAGTTTTGGACAGTTGAAAATATATATCCTGCCACATCTCACTGCTCAGCTAATTTCTCTTCTCTACTTCCACTGACGATAGCTTTCCATGCCAACAAATCCCAGAACTGCTCAGTCTCTGTGGATGAGAAAAGCACCAAGAGTGCATGATAATGGATTAAGTGCTTTATTTCTAATTTTGAATTTAACCACCAGTGTCAGTTGAGGAAAATGTAGTCAGCCCCACTAAACACAAGATATCAAACATCAGTCCAGAGTTTACACAGCTAGGAGGTGATTGAACTTGAATTTGAAGTTGAATTGGTCTGCCATGAAAGCCTGAGATGCAATCACTTTACAAGCTACCTCTTCACAGGTGCTATTGTTACCCTTCTCTGTAATGACCATCGGATCAGGGGTCAGCAAAGTATTTCTGTCAAAATGTTGTTAGTGAATATTTTAAATTTTGTAAATGACCTATGAGTTTGTTACATATTCTTTTTTGTTTTATAGAAGCTTTTAAAAGTTCAAATGCCATTCTTAGTTTGGGGTCCATTCATGAAAGGCTGTAGACAAAATCTGGCAAAAAAGCTATGGTTTGCCAGCTCTAATCTACAGGAAGTACACGCAGTGTGGCTTCCCAGGATCTGGGCTCCTGCCCAGTTGCATGCTTAAGAAATGTGCATGAAAATAGAATAATGATTCCAAAACACTGCTTCTCACTCTTCAGATTAAGGTGAGACTTTAAAGAATAGAAAGCATTGTTTCTATAATGTACACGTATAGAAAATCTTCTTTTAATATATAAAATTCCTTTTCCTTTTCTCTTCCATGTGAATTTGTGATCTTTACCAAAAAAAAAAAAAATCTTTGCGATATGGTTGGGAAATGGAAACTACTTGTTTGATTATATATGTATATATATATTATATATATATATATATATATCCTGAAATATTGGTGTGGATTTATTTCTTTGGACATTGGCATCTATACACACACACATAAACACAAGTCTCAACATAATAAGACCTTAACAAATATGTTTCTTTTATTTTTCTGAATTTGCATTTTGGTCTTGAATCTATGTACATATTTAGATGTTTTACCACAATCTGAAGAGAACAGCATATTTTATCCTATAAATGTCTGATGTCCTTTCTTTTCTTTCTGTTTTTTAAGCTTTATTTATTTATTTGAAAGTCAAAGTTACACGGAGAGAGAAAGAGAGGCGGAGAGAGAGAGAGGTCTTCCATCGGCTGGTTCACTCCCCAACTGGATGTAAGGGCCGGAACTGGGCCAATATAAAGCCAGCAGCCAGGAGCTTCCTCTGGGTCTTGTCATAAGGGTGCAGGAGCCCAAGGACTTGGGCCATCTTCTTGTGCTTTCCCCGGCCACAGCAGAGAGCTGGATTGGAAGTGGAGCAGTCGGTCTCCAACGAGAGCCCATATGGGATGCCGGCAATGCAGGCGGTGGCTTTACCGCTACACCACAGTGCTGGCCCTGATATGTCCTTTCTAATCAGTGTAGTTCTTACTACACTGTCAAATTTTACATGTGTTTATATTATTTAGATACCACATTTAAAAAATTGATTTTTTAACTTTTATTTAACAAATATAAATTTCCAAAGTACAGCTTATGGATTGCAGTGGCTTTTTACCCCCATAACTTCACTCCCAACCGCAACCCTCCCATCTCCCACTCCCTCTCCCATTCCATTCACATCAAGATCCATTTTCAATTCTCTTTATATACAGGAGATCAATTTAGTATATAGTAAGTAAAGATTTCAACAGTTTGCACCCACACAGAAACACAAAGTGTAAAGTACTGTTTGAGTACTAGTTATAGCATTAAATCACAATGTACAGCACATTAAGGACAGAGATCCCACATGAGGAGTAAGTGCACAGTGACTCCTGTTGTTGACTTAACAAATTGACACTCTTGTTTAGGCATCATTAATCACCCTAGGCTCTTATCATGAGTTGTCAAGGCTATGGAGGCCTTTTGTGTTCGCCGACTCTGATCATATTTAGACAAGGTCATAGTCAAGATGGAAGTTTTCTCCTCCCTTCAGAGATAGGTACCTCCTTCTTTGATGGCCCATTCTTTCCACTGGGATCTCACTCCCAGAGATCTTTCATTTAGTGTTGTTGTTTTTTGTTTTTTGTTTTTGTTTTTTTTTTTTTTTTTTTTTTTTTTTTTGCCACAGCGTCTTGACTTTCCATGCCTGAAATACGCTCATGGGCTTTTTAGTCAGATCCGAATGCCTTAAGGGCTGATTCTGAGGCCAGAGTGCTGTTTAGGACATCTGCGATTTTATGAGTCTGCTGTGTATCCTGTTTCCCATGTTGGATGGTTCTCTCCCTTTTTAATTCTATCAGTTAGTATTAGCAGACACTAGTCTTGTTTATGTGATCCCTTTGACTCTTAGACATATCATTATGATCCCAATTCAATCCCATCAAGGTGGCATGTACCAATGACATCTCACTAGTCCAAGTGATCAATTTCAGTTCACAATTGATCATATGAGAGTATTATAGACATGGGAAGCCAAGATACTCTGGCTCATGACAAGAGCCTAGGGAGATTACTGACACCATAAACAAGAGTGTCAATTTGTTAAGTCAACAACAGGAGTCACTGTGCACTTACTCCTCAAGTAGGATCTCTGTCCTTAATGTGTTGTTCAATGTGAATTAATGCTCTAACTAGTACTCCAATAGTATTTTACACTTTATGTTTCTGTGTGGGTGCAAACTGTTGAAATCTTTACTTACTATATACTAAATTGATCTCCTGTATATAAAGAGAATTGAAAATGGATCTTGATGTGAATGGAATGGGAGAGGGAGCTGGAGATGAGAGTGTTGTGGGTGGGAGTGAAGTTATGGGGGGGGGGAGCCATTGTAATCCATAAACTGCACTTTCGAAATTTATATTTATTAAATAAAAAGTGAAAAAATTATTTGAAAGACAGGGTTACAGAGAGAGGTAGAGACAGAGAGAGGGAGTTCTTCCATCTGCTGGTTCATTCCCCAAATGTCCACAAAGGCCAGAGCTGAACCAATTGAAGTCAGGAGCTAGGAGCTTCTTCCAGGTCTCCATGTGTGTGCAGGGGCCCAAGGACTTGGGGCATTCACCACTGCTTTCCCAGGTACATTAGCAGGCAGCTGGATTGGAAGTGGAACAGCTGGGACTTGAACTGGTGCTCATAGGAAATGCTAGCGCTGCAGACTGGGGCTTTAACAAGCTGTGCCACAGTGCGGGCCCCATGATTTTTTATCTTGGATTGAAGTTTCAAAAAGTCAGTTGCTTGATGAAAAAAATAGAGTTTTCGCTTGATATAATGATAAAACTGACTTCAAAAATTGGGACATTATATATTTCATAGTGAAAAAGGCATTGTCTTTCCTCCAGAAAGATGGAGCAGAAGGAAAATTTTGTTCTATATATCATCAAGAATCAGAATGCCACTTTTTCCATTTCTACCACGCATTTTCAAATATTTTAAGGATAATTATTTATTTGGAAGGCATAATTACAGAGAGAGAGAAATCTTCTATCAGTTGGTTTGCTCTCCAAATGACCCCATTGGCTTGTGCTAGACCAGGCTGACAGCAGGAGCCAAGAGCTTCATCTGGTTCTCCTGTATTGTTATGAGTACTTGGTCCAAGTATTTGGGCCATTTTCCACTGCTTTCCCTGATGCATTAGCAGGGAGTTGGATTGGAAGTGGAGCAGCTGAGCCTCAAACCAGCAATGCAAGCAGGCTTAGCCTGCTAAATCATTATGCCAGCCCTTCAAGTCTTTATAAAGTAATTCAAGTATGAGTTAAATTATTTTTTCTGTGGAATCTCATATGGTTGCATGATTGGCTGATGGAATGGGGTATATATATTCAACCTAGACTCTTAATAGATTCATGTTAGCTATCACAGATTGATTTAGATATTGCTGTAACTACAATGTTCTTTACATATTCTTTATTTTTTACTCTTTTTATATACAAACTTTAAAAAACATAATTTTCGTTCTCAGATGCAAGTATTTTTATATTTCTGTCATTTATTCATTATTTCTCAAGCTATAATTTTCTTCACTTGTTTACTTATATTGAAAGACAGAGAGACACAAAGAAAAGACACAGAGATCTCCCATCTGCCGGTACATTAACCAAATGCCCACTGGACTGAAGCCAAGAGCAGGGAACTCAACCTGAATCTCCCAGTCACTTGAGTCAGCATCTGCTGCATCCCAGGGTGTGCATCAGCTAGCAAGTGTAATCAGGAATGGAGCCCCCTATTGAACCTTAGCAATCTGATATGAGTGTAGGAATCCCAACTGTCATCTTAAGTGCTACACCAGATGTCCACACCTGATTGTCCACATTTCTGGACTCTGAGATCTTTCGAAAAGTTCACACAAGTTTGTAAGTACTTATTTCCTTCCTGAAACAAAAGACAGTTCAATTTAAAAACAAACAAACAAACACTGATGAGGATAAAGAGTCAAGGGAGTCCTAATGCACTAATGGAGGGAATACAAATTAGCACAACTATTATGAGAAACAATATGGAAATTCCTTAAAAAATTAAAAATATATCTACCACATGACCCAACTATCCTACTAGTAGGAAAATACTCCAAGGATATAGTGTCAGTATATGAAAGAGAGACATGCACTCCCATGTTTACTGTAGCCCAACCCACAATAGCAAAGAAATTGAATCAACCTAGGTGTTCATCAACTGGTGATTGGATAGGAAAGTGTAGTATTAAAAAAAAGAGATAATGATATTTTGACATTTAAAACAAAATGAATGGAACTGTATATCTTAATACTAAATGAAATAAACCAGACACAAAAGACAAAGTTTACATATTTCCTTTCATATGTGGCAGTTGATATATAAAGATGTGTTGATGTTGTTTTATTTGATATATAGACATTTATGAATTTTGTATTAACTGAATTATATTCTCTATATCGCATATGCTCTTCTCTCCTTACTTAAAGATTCTTGTCATGAATCCCATGTTATCTGATATTTATTTCTCTGCTCTCAAGAAGAATAGTAAGCTTGCAAATATGTCATATATTTATATATGAAGTAAATATGGTACAGTGTTAAAGATTTTAGAATATAAAATATTGACTACAATAACTCTTCATAAATATAGAATACAAAATAAAGCAAAAATGGATACATAAATTACAGTTTCGAGTTGTCAGTAGTGGTGAACTGCAATGCAAAACTAGAAGAATTCATAAGCTGATGTAATGTACTAGGTAACTGATTACCAAAAAGAAAATTTTAATTGTTTTGGCAATGTGGTTGGATAACTGATGACCTTCTGGAAAGGACAACATAATAAATCTCTTAGACTCTGAGGATTTTATAAAGTTTTGTACACAGAGTCTCTGTGGCAGCTTTTGTGTCAGGTACTACTGTAGTACAACAAATTTTTCATAAAATGGGGGGTTTTGAACAGCTATGTTATTATGCTTATAGATTCTGTGATCTGAAATTCAGTGAGGTCACATTAGGGATAGCTTTTATTTTTTATTTTTTTCTCACAATATCAGAGAAGATTGAGGAACTAGAGTAATATAATAACTGAATAATTTTCTTTTTCTGCTTTATTTTTTTTCCATATCATAAAAGGTTTCTATAAGTGTTCTGAGAATCTGAAAATTCTATCCTGGGAGCCAGTGCTGTGGCATAGTGGATAGGGCCACCACCTGCAGTGCTGGCATCCCATATGGTGCCGGTTTGAATCCCGATTGTCCATCTCCAATCCAGCTCTTTGCTATGGCCTGGGAAAACAGTGGAAGATGGCCCAAGTCCCTGGGGGCCCCGCATCCATGTTGGAGATCTGGAAGAAGCTCCTGGCTCCTGGCTTTGATCCGTGAGGCTCTGACCATTGTGGCCATCTGGGAAATGAACCAGAGGATAGAAGACCTCTCTCTCTCTCACTCTTGCTTGCTCTCTGCCTTTCAAATAAATAAATAAATCTTTAAAAAATTCTATCCTTTATTATATATCTTCCCTAATCAATTTCTTGATTTGACGTTCATTTGCTGACTAAAGGGACTGGGAATTTATATTTCCATTAAAGTTTGTTTAAAAGTGGTACAGTTATTTTTTAACTTGTGTCATACTAGCTGTATCTTATCATATGAAGTTAAAAGATCCAGTTGTCACATTCAACATTTTGTCTAGAAATCTCCTTAGCCAAATCCATGTGTTTTTATTATATTTTCTATTTTTTGCATTAATGCAGGCAACAGATTTGCTAAACCGACTGCTATGACATAATGAGAGTCTCCTTTCCACCCACTTTTAATAACATGCTCCTCACTTGAAGCCCTCATTAACAGTTTCTCCCAGACTTTAACTATCAATCAATTTCTGTCCTTCCAGTGTTCCAATTATATTTTTAAATATAATGTATTTTATTTAATGAATTCTATTCTAGCAATTACTCCTTAATAATGAATCATATTAAAATGTAGTTGCATAAAACATCTGTTTTATTGTGATAGTTTATGGATTCTCTGGACCAGGTATCAGAGAGAGTTAGAAAATCATGTGGGTGCTACAATTGTCTAAAGCCTTGTCTGAATGTAATTTAAAGACTGGGGCTCTAATGATTGGGAGCATCTATAACAAATGTCTAATTTCCGTGTTGGACTCCAAATTTGCATAACTGGATAAAATGACTTTAATTAGTCTTTTTTTTTAAAAAAAGATTTATTTATTTTTTTATTTGAGAGGCAGAGGCAGAGGCAGAGGCAGAGGCAGAGGCAGAGGGAGAGGTCTTCCATGCACGGGTTCACTCCCCGGATGACTAAAATGCAGCTGAGCCCATCCAAAGCCAAGAGCCAGGAGCCTCCTCCTGGTCTCCCACATGAATGCAGGGGCCCAAGGACCTGGGCCATCTTCTACTGCTTTTCAGCCACTGCAGAGATCCAGATTGGAAGTGGAACAGTTGGGACTCAAACTGGTGCCCACATGGGATACCAGCACCGCAGGCAGCGGCCTTACCTGCTACACCATAGTGCCGCTCCTTTTAATTGATCTTATACATAGTCACCCCATGTGACCTGGACTTCATACACCATGGTGTTCTGACTTCTTAAGTAATGATTTAAGTCTTCTAAAATGCGTGTCCTAGTAAATATGACAGTAGTCCCATAGCATAATTTCTACCAATTCTATTGGACAGGAAACCACAGAGCACATAGATTCAAGAACATAGGATGGTCAACATTTTTCATAATGATTTGTCAAATTATGATTGTCAAATTTGAAACCCAAATGCCACACAAGGAGATATCCGTTTCCTTTATGATGAGAAACAAAGAATTTCAGAAACAAAAATCTCTCAAATGTAAGATGTGCTTTAGTGGTTAAATTTTCAATTTAGACAAATGAATCTCAAGTCAACATTCAGAATGGAAAAGAACAGAAGGTAAAATGTTGAAAGAGGGACCAGAATAAGGGTTTGGTTCAATGAAATTCTTAAATCCTACAAATCTGCTGAAATCTCTGGACCTACAGTAGTGGCACACCTCACCCTGTTAGCAAATAGTTCTCATTGCTTACATCTATAAGATAAAATATGCTGCCCAGCTCCCAGGATCTGCCCTCATGGTCACCAAGACAGTAGCTAGGGTTAAGTCAAACATGACATAGCCAGAGAAATGTTGATATTTTTAGGAAGGGAAACCACTATATACAGAAGGGACTAAGGAGATAGACAATGTACTAGCAGGATTTAGAAAAGCATTTGAGACCACATGTGGAGAGTATTCAATCAAAGGATGCAGAATCTTTAAGGGTTCTTCAGAAAGGTTATAAAAAGTGAAATTAAAATATCAATTTTTGATGCTTGAAAGGCATGCATTTTTCCAATATGCATTTTTATGATCTCTGATGATTTCTCATAAAGAAGAATTTAAATATTGGAAGAGTAAGTAGGATGTAATATGTAATAACCTAATAAGGATATTAGGAAACAAAGCAAATATGCTTCTATGAGAGCTCTTATAAAGTTAAAGAAAGGTAGAGTGAGTTATTGGTGAGCTCAGACCTGTTAGAATTGTTGTGACAGTGAGTAAAAGAAAAAAAAAAAAAAAACAAAACAGACCAGGAAAGTGTTCATGATCAGTGTGGAGATTCCTCAGAAATCTGAAATAGCTCTACCATGTGTCCTATCCAGCCCACTCCTGGGAATTTACCCAAATCAAATGAAATCAGCACATGAAATAGTTATCATGTTTATAGCAGTTCAATTCACAATAGCTAAGATATGGAATCAACCCAGATGTCCATCAAGTGATGACTGGATAAATAAAATGTGGTATACATATACTATAGCATACTACTCAACCATGAAGATCATGAAAATCATGTATTTCACACCAAAATGGGTCCAATAGGAAGCCATTATGCTTAGTGAAATAAGGTAATCCCTAAAACACAAATCATATATTTTCCCTGATCTTTGGTAACTAATAGTGTGAAAAATGTGATGTAAAATAGAGTAAAAAATGTAAAACAGAGTAATAAATGAATGAAACACATTTTGAGCCCTTGTCTCTACTGTTTAGGAACATTTTTTTTCCTTACTACTTGCTGAATTCTTTATGTAGCACAGGGTTAGGCTTATGACTATAAAATAAACTAAAATCATGTCATTGTAAAAATTAAAGCAGATAATAAAACAATGGAAGGAGGAGGATGGATAGGAGCATGCGTGGAAGGAAGGGTAAGGTGGGAAATATCACTATACTCCTAAATCTGTATATATAAAATTTGTTCATCCTAAATAGATTAAAAAAATTGTTAAGAAAAGACTGTGGTCATGTTTGATTTGATATATATATATATATATATATATCATTATATATATATATATATATATATATATATATATATATATATAATGAAAGTCCAGAAAGCCTGGCAGATGACTATCTTCAATGTGGAGCCTTAGAAGATATACTACATATAAAAGTAATAAGGAATTCACTGATGAGAAGGATATCAGCATGACGAAGAAGTTCAACATTGCTTTCCTTCCATGAGTAGGACTAACAGAGTGATTACAAAAAGGGACTCTTTGGTAACAGTACAAAATTATTGGGTCCTAAAATAAGTTAGTGTAAGGGAGTTTTACTTTATAATTTAAATCAGACAGTACACAAGAACTATGCTAAGTCAAAATTAAGAGTGACAGCTAATGAGACCTGATATTCCAAAAGGCTCCGAGATAGTCAATGGAATATGGCATCCCAGAGGTCAATAGATTGACAACCAAGAACGGAATTTTTTAACCTATGTAACAATAATGAAAACAAGGATGAAAGATCAGAGGTTAAAAACATCAATTCCAATCAAATGCATGATCTATTTCTCAATTTCTTTACCTATGCCAGCTTTTGTTCCAGAGGTCATTGCTAAAGTTATGATTATGAATTCAGTATCAAGCTTTTGTGGCATTATGAAAATCATATAAAATGATAATTCTCCATTTCTTCCCCAAAGAGATCATGACAATTTACTTGTATAGTTAATTGTTATAGACAATGTAACACACATATATTTCCGGAATTTTTGGCTATAGGATCTGAATTGATCTTGAAACCCAAAGACATACACATCAATAAGCCTCTAATTTAAAGTGGGGAACATGTGAGCTAGCTATCTAGTGGGCTGCTGTATAGGATATCGATAGCATCCCATTGTGTACAGAGCCTACCATGTTATGTCTAGGAAAGTGTGAATAAAATGAGGGTATTTGATACATGGGACTAGACTTTCATTTATTTTTCTGACCTGTAGTATAAAAAAATACTATCTGATTCCCACATCCAGCCAAAATCAAAAGCTATTATTTACATAATATCCCAGAGATATTTTAGGTTTTTTTTTTCTCCTTACAGATCAAAGGAGTGGAAAAGTAGTGATATTCATTAATTTTCTACTTCATTAATAGTTTTTCCTACACATAATATGGAAGCAATCTGAAGGGAAAAGTAACTATGGCACACTAAGCTACATTATTGAAGCTATTTGCAAGATCTGGTGCTGTTGCTAGTGAAGATGAATACATTCTTAGGTATATGGTGCACATTCATTAATATGATGGGCAAATTTTTATCTACACCAAGCAAAATGGATAACCAGAAGAGGTTTGCATTAACTGGAGTAGTCCAAAGTCTACATTTGCAGTCTTGCTACTGAGCTATAACTTTACCTTCTTGTCATTAAGCTATGAATAAACATGGAGCAACTGTCCTTTCAGAGTATACACTGAGACTACTTTATTAGAAAACTCATGCCACTAGAAATAGTTGAAATAAAGTTGTGGGAAGTATGTCCTTGACTCCCTCGGTAAGTCATATATACCTCAGAAAGTAGGAGTTAAACACCATGAACTGTCAATACTTTCCCTGGTATTTTTTATGTGTCCATTGGTCTGGATCACGCTTAACCACCATCCCAAATGATATTTGACACATCCCACCATGAAAAAGAAAGTGTGATCACTTTTAGACCTCTTTGATTCTCAGAAACATATTTCACACTTAGGCATTGTTCTAGTTTGATGTTATGTGTCATAAACGGCTGTCAGATATGTTTGACTTGATCCAAGTGCAGGAAGCTATTCTGCAGTAGATCCAACATAGGTCCAGGATGCAGTGTCCTGATTTGATAACATATGAAACTTCAGCATATTAATGCTATCTGTGCTAGATTTTATGTAAGTTTCAATAGAGGAATCATGATTTGAACACCTAGTACTCTGGATACAGACCATGCTAAATAAAGGATATTTCACTTTAATTAAATCACACATATTCTAGGCTTGTTTATATTTTTGTTGTGTTCTGGGCTTTAGACAGCATCAGTACCCAAGTTTTCAAATGTGTTTGATTCATTAACATGGGGTCACATATGAAACCATTCCAAAGATGCCAGAATAGGTAAGCCACTCAGCATTTGACCAGGGGGTACATTAGTTCTATCAGATATCACTCTATTAGAATCCACCAGTTTAAAAGAGGAATATAACTTATGGTTGAAAGAAATTATACTCCCTGAAGATGGGACATCATCTTTTTAACCACAGCATACTCTTGGAATTTAAAAAAAAATGCAAAACACTATATTATGCTATGTAGAATTTTTGAGTTCAGAAGCAAGTACAGTATCTTGCATTTAATGTCACCCTCAATGTCCAATTATGGAATTGTACTTACCTTTAGTCTCGAATCTGAAGTTTTATAGTCTAGCACTGAAGGGCTAATACTTTAGCCAGGGAATGAAGGGACAGACAACTTGGGACTTCAATGATATGTGCATTGCAGTATCTTTCTTCAGGTAGATTTTCACAGTCTTGAGTACAGGATGAGCAGGTTCTGATCCCCAAAAGCATTAAGATGAATGAACATTAATTTTAAATTGGCAAGGATATAAATTTAGAGTATTATACAAGGGGCATGTTATCTTTCCCACTCTTTGTGTTTTTGTTTGTTTGTTTTAAAAAATGATTTATTTACTTGAAAATCAGAGTTACCCAGAGAGAGAAGATGGAGAGAGAGAGAGAAAGAGAGAAGTCTTCCATTTGATGGTTCACTCTCCAGCTGGCCTCAACAGCTGGAATTGCACTGATCCAAAGCCAGGAGCCAGGAGATTCTTCCGAATCTCCCACATAGGTGCAGGGGCTCAAGGACTTGGGCCATCTTCCACTGCTTTCCCTGGGTCATAGCAGAGAGCTGGATGGGAAGTGGAGCAGCTGGGACTCGAACCAGCTCCCATTTGGGATGCCGGCACTGCAAGCGGCGGCTTTACCTGCTATGCCACAGCGCCAGCCTCCGACTCTTTGTTACAATGTGGTCAGTGTATGGAGGCCTATGTGAAGAATGACCAGTCTCACTAGGTTATTTCAGAGATACAGTGATTATTCTTAAAATTAAGAGAAAATTAAAAGTTATCCTACCTTTCCTAATCAAATATGATTGCAATAAAGCCAAATATTTGATAAAGCATTTGATTTATGTTTTAAACATTTATTTATTTGAAAGGCAGAATGATGGGGGGAGGGTTGAGATCTTAGAGCCAGCTTCACCCAAATGGATGAAACATTCAGAACTAGACCAGGCTGAATCCAGGAGCATCAGCAGGGCTTGATTCCAGGCTGAATCAAAAGAGACTCCCATGGGGGTGGCAGAACTCAAGCACTCGATCCATCATTAGCTTCTTCCCAAGTGTATTCATGTGGAACTGGATAGGAAGATCAGAAGTAGAGTAGCCAGGTTCTGAATCAGCATTCCAAAAAGGGAAGCAGGAGCCCCAAGTGGTGGCTTAACATGTGCCACAATTTTCATCCTTATCTTATCTGAAATAAAAGAATTCTCACTAACAAAAAATATAGCTTATTAGAATTGTAAATATACATCTTGGAAATATATAAAACAACAAAAAGTGAAATAAGGGAAACACAAAAAAATAGAGAAAAATCATTAACTCATGCAAAAATGAATGCATATAATGTAAATGGGGAGATTTATACTGATATTATCTGGTTAACTATTTTTAGATCATTAGAAGCAGCACATTTAGGTTTTACTATACAGCAGAATATGATCTCATTGAGTGCTAGCAGAACCTATGATATACTATTATATTCAAAAGTTCACAGAAAATAGAAGTAAATAATTATGCATTAGAACAAAACATCTTTCAAATATATTCATAGTTTTTGACAAAATATGCATTTTCTTTTTTTTCTTTTTTTCTTTTTTTTAAACTTTTATTTAATGAATATAAATTTCCAAAGTACAGCTTATGGATTACAATGGCTTCACCCCCCCCATAACTTCCCTCCCATCCACAACCCTCCCCTTTCCCGCTCCCTCTCCCCTTCCATTCACATCAAGATTCATTTTCAATTCTCTTTATATATAGTTTTCTTGTACTTCTTATATTTTTTTTCCAAAATGACAAATTAATCCTGAACCAAATCAAGTGTCTAATTTATAGGAAACATGGAGTTAGGGGTTTAAGTGAACATGTCATGCCAATGCACCCAGCCACATCTGGAATTTTGGACATCCTACAATTTGTGTGGTATAGTTTCTCAATTAATTGAGCCTGCACACATAAGATAATGGGCACACATACACACAATCACAAACACACAAACTCCCTGCTATAGAACACAAAAAAGACTTTGTTACGATAACCAAATACAGTGTCACAGGGTGTAGAATTTTGATAATTTGCAGGATATGAACAAAGAGACCATAATAAACAGTCTTCTTTGAGACTATTGAAGAATTTTTAATATTAACTGATTGTTAGATAGTATCAATGATTTATTATCTATTATGGTATGGTAATAGCGACTTTTGCTGAAATTAAAGTAATTATCACAGGAAATAAACATGAAGACAATTTGATGATATGACAAGACTTGTTTTAACATGCTCCAAAGAAAACCTGTATAGCTGACAAATATAAAGAAATTTGTAGAGTACAGAGTTGTTGACATTGTGAAAATGGCATATGGGTCTTCCGTGTATTTTTTTTTTTCTATTCATGTATATGTTGAACCATTTCTCAAGTAAAACATAAATTCAAAAAAAATTGTCTATTCGCTAGACTAACACTTACAGAGAAAAGTTAATTTGTTAACAAAATTTTAAAAGTAAATATGGGTTGGGTGCTGTTAATCCACCATTTGGAATGCCCATATCTCATATACTATTCTTGCATTGACGTTCTGGTGCACTCTCTGTTCAGGCTTCCTGCTACTACACACATTGGGCTACAGCAGTAAACGATTCACACAGTTGGACCCTTGCCTTCTATGTTGAGTGACCCAGATTGAGTTCCTGGCTCCTAGCTTAGGACTGGCCCAGCTGCAGCTATTGTGAGAATATATAAGTGCACCTGTGATAAATCTCCCTGTCACTGTCATCCTCTCTACCTTTCAATTAAATTAAATGGATTTTAAAAAGCAATTTAGAAACACATTAAAAATATAAAAACAGGCCGGCACTGCGGCTCAATAGGCTAATCCTCCGCCTTGCGGCGCCGGCACACCAGGTTCTAGTCCCGGTTGGGGCACCGGATTCTGTCCTGGTTGCCCCTCTTCCAGGCCAGCTCTCTGCTGTGGCCAGGGAGTGCAGTGGAGGATGGCCCAAGTGCTTGGGCCCTGCACCCCATGGGAGACCAGGAGAAGCACCTGGCTCCTGCCATCGGATCAGCGCGGTGCGCCGGCCGCAGCGCGCCAGCCGCAGCGGCCATTGGAGGGTGAACCAACGGCAAAGGAAGACCTTTCTCTCTGTCTCTCTCTCTCACTATCCACTCTGCCTATCAAAAAAGAAAAAGAAAAAAAATATAAAAACAAACTAAATAGTCTCTAACATTTACAATAGATTGAAAATGTACTGTTTATTAATAATAAGAAGAAATCATATGAATTTCAACATCATAAGAGTATAGAATTCACATATATATATATATATATATATTATATACTTTAAAAATGTTAGCACATTTTTTGTATGGAAAGTATTTTATGAGTGTCACTACAAGATAACATGGAAAATTCTCTTCAGTGTACCAAGAGAGTCATCTGTCTTGAAATTGCAGGAGCCCCTATGTCTCCTACCTTAAACTTTCCTCAGTCCAATCTTTCATTTAACTTTACAGTTTGGAGTTTTGCTGAAATTCGGCGGATAGCATATCTGCCTTATTATCCACTCCTCTTGCTGCCGCCCATGGGTTTTCACATCCTCTTGTCTCCTTATCTACCATCAGCAAAGCCTATAAATAAGTGTCAGCAGAAACTGCAGGAGTGATTTCTCAACATCCCTGCTGATTAGGCAGAAATCAGACTGATTCTTAAATTGTTCTTATCAAAATGAGAAAGGTCATGCAAATCATACTCTGTTAAAAAGTCTTGCATCAGAAACAGGAAATATGGGCCACACGCTCAGAAATGTGTAAAATAGTTTTCAAATAGCTCTGTAGATTTAAATTGCACTGACTCTAATTCAGACAAACTATTTAATGGTATTTTCAAGAATGTTGTTCATCTTTTGAATGGCCCTAGTCATAGGGATTCTGAGGACTTTAAGGTTAACAGCCTGTGTTCCCATCAGAGTGTCCTTGGCAGCTGTTAATTAGCACACGTAGCAGACAAACTATGCAAGTTTCTTCCCTTTGTTTCTGCACAGCCAATAAATTTCAGGACATTTGAACTAAAGATGCCTTCCACTGTACAATGCCTGTCAGTCCTTTGCTTACTCCAAGAGCATTCACCAGGAAACTGAATCATAATATGCAGACTATAGTGCTGATTGTTCCTATGACCTGCTGACCTGCTTTGTTGCCATTTAGAGGTTGTTATTATGGCTGTACCCCTCATACCCATAGAAAACTGCACAGATGATCCCAACCCTTAGATAGAACAGTGCTGGCCATGACTATTGAGGGTGTGTGGTTATTTTTTTTCTTTTTTTTTAAGATTTATTTTACTTATTTGAGAGACACAGTTATAGAGAGGTAGAGACACAGAGAGAAAGAAATCTTCCATCCAATGGTTCACTCCCCAGATGGCCGCAATGGCAGGAATTGTGCCAATCCAAAGCCAGGAGGCAGGAGCTTCTTTCGGGTCTCCCACATAGGTGCAGGGGCCCAAGGACTTGGTTCATCTTCTGCTTCGCCAGGCCATAGCAGAGAGCTGGATTGGAAGTGGAGCAACCAGGACTGGAGCCTGTGCCCCTGCAGGATGCCAATGCTGTAAACTGAGTCTTCAACCTGCTGCGCCCCGGTATGTAGTTACTTTAATATATGACTTTTTTTGGTTTTCTTTAGAGTAGCATAACTGTGTTAAATTCTGCTATTATGTATGGCTTATTGAATTGGACATTTTTGCTTGGCTGTAGAAAGCTTATCCAAAAGCAAAATGTGTGTAGGGGATTTTGTTCATGAAAAGAAATCTACAAAATCTTTATAGCAAGTGAATTTGTGAGGAACACCAGCTCTTTATCCTATTCTAATACTTCACTTTCAATAAATTAGAAGATGACAACAGTGAGAAGGAGCATAACCATATTACCAGAAAGGTAAAACATATTTTAGGCCTTTCTGACTACAAGTCTATATCTCTCATGTGTTCAAGTATTACTATTCCTCTTTGTACTACCAGACTTTCTCTTTAAGCAAATCTCAACTTGGAACAATATAACTGAAACAGAGAGAACAACTGTCAATTAACAGCAAATCACATGTGATAACACAGACAGCAAAGTGCTTACATTGGATTTATAATTATTCAAAACTCCTATGGGTTAAGTAGTAAATGGGCAGTCATGGGTGGAGTATGGGATTATATAAATGTGGATATAATTGTGGTGTTACTGGAACAATAACCAGAGTGAAGAGTAGAGAAGAAAGAAGTGCTAAAATATGACAGTAATTTATTAGCATACGAGAGAGAATTTGTCTGAGCTATTAATGCCAATAGCAGTAAATTCCAAGGACAGTGAATCTTCAATTAATTTTCCTCATAAAGCCTTTGAAGGGCCTCCAGGCTTATTCAAATCATTAGAATTGCTTTACAGGACCTGAACAAGAAGCCCCATTTGCTGTTAATCTCAGAGAAAGTTTGTAGCTGGAAGCCTGTAATGAACACATTCCTAGGAAGATTCAGATAATGGATTTTTTCATCCAATTAGTAAATTTCTCAAAATCCTAACCATCAAAGGAAATGCTTTCCCTGATATAGATATTTTTGATTATTTGTCTACAAGCAAATCAACAACATCTGACTACTTAATTTAAACATTCTTTGCTTTTTCTTTCTGTTTGTTTTCATCAGGAGGATAATCTAGAGAAATTCATAAATGATTGCAGCAGATATATCATTTTTAAATATATGTGTATGCATTTTTCTAAAAGTTGGACTTAAAATTTTTTAAAGCATTTATTGGATAGAGTTCTCATATCATTTCTCTTCTCCACAGTGACTCCATATCTGACCTTTTTCTTTCTTTTCTATTTCTGTCTTTGAAGTGAAGCTCCTTTGCAAAATTTCAGTATCTCTTCTGAACTTTTAAACTCCTTTATTTAAAGAGAATATATTTATTTATTTGAAAGGCAGCATTAGACATAGAGAGTGAGTCAGAGAGAGAAAGAGAAATCTTAAATCCACTAATACATTCCCCAAATGGCCACAACAGCCAGAACTGGGCCGATCTGCAGCCAGGAACCAGAAGCTTCCTCTGGTCTCCCACATGGGTGCAGGGGCCCAAGCTCTTGGACCATCCTCCACTGCTTTCCCAGGTGCATTATCAGGGAGTTGGATCAGAAGTGGGGTAGCCAGGACAGGTCCCCGTATGAGATGCAGGTGTCACAGGCAGAGGTTTTACCTGCTATGCCATAGTGTTGGCCCCTAAATATTATTTTAAAAAATTATTTGAGAAGCAGATAGGTAAGAGATATATAGATATATCCATACATATAGATGATACATACATACATACATAGATAATTGATCCATAGTTAGATCCCTTCTCTCACCTACTAACACTATGTAAATACCTATGACAGCCAACACTGTGCTAGTTCTGAAACCAGGACCCAGGAATTCCACATCATCCACATGGATGGCAGAAATCTAATTACTTGAGGCAAGACTGCTGCCACCCAGGTTCTGCATTAGCAAGAAGCTGGAGTTAGGAGCCAGAGCAAGGAAATGCACCCAGACATTCCACTGTGGACATGTGTGTCTTAACCACTATGCTAAATGATCATTCCAAACATTCTTGGGATGCCTCACTCTCATCCTTTGAGACATTTATCAATTTTTTCTTTGCTCAGAAACATTTTTCCATACTGAATATCTCCATTCTTTCTAAAGATATGGTTAGGTTTTACTTCAAAAACCATCCTTCCTCTCCTTTTCAAGGACCTTGATCTATGTATCCTGTGCCCGTTGTTCCTTTGTCCAGGTCACTGCCTAAGAGACAGTACTCATCTTGTCTCTTCTAATTCGGCACTTCACTTGTATTCAAAACCTTGGAATTTGGTTTAATTCTCCTTCAAATAATCTCCCAGTATGCTTATCCTAATGAGTATCTCTACCATTTCTCTTGGGATTATGTCAAGCCATGGATGAAATAAAAATGGCAAACAGCCTAGAAACATTAATTTTATGTGATGGTTTTCAGAAGGGAAATTATTTTCATTGGGTAGATGCAGTGTGTTGAAAAGTATCCTTCAAAATTAACGTCCAGCCATGTTACAATTTTATTCTTATGCTTTCTTGCTAATTCTGTTTTGAGATTTCTCTCTTGCAAAAGTGGACAGATATCAAAATGGTCACCCTCCAGGAAAACCTGTTAGAAAACATCACATGCTGATAAAGAAATCAATTATCTTAGAAGACTTAACAATCCTAAACATGTCTGTACTTAAGAACAGATCATCAAAATACATGAAGCAAAACTGAGATTAATCTCCCATGTAGAAGAATTGAGTTAATTTATGTAGATACCCTGCCTCAATAGAGTCTTTCCACAACTTAACTGTAGCTGCTAATAGAGATTTCCTTCCAAAACAACAGTTTGGAAAGAAGAAAGAACATAATATAAGAAGGTTTTACATCCTAGAAAATGAAAAACACAACTATGGTAGCCTGATTGAGCCTCTTTTTTTTTTTTTTTTTTTTTTTTTTTTTTTTTTTTATGGTGGAAAACATATATTTAGAATTAGCCAGCTGGACTCAGTTCAGATGATCCCAATTTTGTTGGCAACGTCCAGAGCATCATAGTCAGGAGCCAGCCGCACATAGGCCTTCTTCTCTCCCTCAGGTCTGATCAGGGTGTTGACTTTGGCCACATCAATGTCATAGAGTTTCTTCACAGCTTGTTTGATCTGGTGCTTGTTGGCCTTGACATCCACAATGAACACCAGGGTGTTGTTGTCTTCTATCTTCTTTATGGCCGACTCCGTGGTCAGGGGGAACTTGATGATGGCATAGTGGTCAAGCTTGTTTCTCCTGGGGGCGCTCTTCCGAGGGTATTTGGGCTGCCGTCGGAGGCATAGTGTCTTGGGCCACCGGAAGGTGGGGGATGTGCGGATCTTCTTCTTGTGGCTGTGGACGCCTTTCAGCACTGCCTTCTTGGCCTTTAAGGCCTTTGCTTTGGCTTCAACTTTAAGAGGGGCAGGAGCTTCCTTCTTCGCCTTCGGCGCCATCTTAGTGAAAAGGGCCTGATTGAGCCTTAATAATCATATGTTGAGGCTGGCGCTGCAGCTCAATAGACTAATCCTCCGCCTGTGCCGCTGGCACACCAGGTTCTAGTCCCGGTCGTGGCACCGGTTCTGTCCCGGTTGCCCCTCTTCCAGGCCAGCTCTCTGTTATGGCCCGGGAGTGCAGTGGAGGATGGCCCAAGTGCTTGGGCCCTGCACCCACGTGGGAGACAGGGAGGAAGCACCTGGCTCCTGGCTTTGGATCAGCGTGGTGCGCTGGCCGCAGCGCGCCGGCCGCAGCGGCCATTGGAGGGTGAACCAAAGGAAAAAGGAAGACCTTTCTCTCTTTCTCTCTCTCTCACTGTCCACTCTGCCTGTCAAAATAAATAAATAAATAAATAAAACTTAAAAAAATCATATGTTGATAGTGCTTATTATCATGACATTAGGATCATGTGATTGGATGGCTTTTTACTTCTTTTGCCTTCCTTACAACACATAACCCAAGTCTAATCATGATCAAAATAACAGACAAGCCCCAGTTGAAGCAAAGTGTATAAAATATTTGAGAAAGATTCCTCAAAACCAGTAAAGTCATCAAAAAGAAGAAAAGTTTGAGAAATTGACACAGTCAAGAGGAGATTGAGAAGAAATGGCAAGTAAGTGTATAATAGTATTCCCCATGAGATCTAGTACAAAAAATGACAAAACTAAGGAATTTAGAATAAAATATGTGCTTTATTTATAACATTTATATTATGTAATTGTTTTTAGCAATTATTAAACACTTAGATGATATCTCAGTAACAGGGGCTTCTGTGTAGGAAGTGTATTGGAATAGCAGAAGATGGACCAAGTCCTTGGGACCTTACACCCACATGGGAGACCCAGAAGAAGCTCCTGACTCCCACCTTTGGTCTGGCACAGCCCTGGTCATTGCTACCGTTTGGGGAGTGAACCAGAGGATGGAAGCTCTCTCTTTATCTCCATCTCTCCCTGTCTTTCTGTAACTCTGCCTTTCAAACAAATAAAAAATGTTTTTAGATAATTGTTTCTGCATACAACATGGAGTCTGTTTTCTGTATTAATATCACGTTAATTTTATAATTAGTGTGAAAAAAATATTTTTAAAAAATAGTTAAAAAATGATTCTGATGGAACAGAGACATTAGCCTTAGCAATTCTAGCTCTTTTCCCAAAAATAGATAAAATTGGAATTTACCCATTACTCCTGCATCCTTTAAATCCAGAATTTACTCCTTATCCCTGCATCCTTTCAAGAGTTCAATTCAGTCTCACACCCTGTGTTGTTCCCAACCCCACCCACTTCATTCTTTTTCAGGTTTGAAAGCCAGCACCAAACATGAAACATTTGAATGGAAAAACACCTCAGTCTATCCCCCCTACCTCCCCTCATACCCCTAGCACACCCTAAGATAGAAAAATACATAGTCCACTGAGGACTGGGCCTTCTGCCATGTTTTTGATCTGTGTGCATGCTGGCAGTTGGCCACCTCTGTGAACAAATTCATTTTCGCTATGAGTTTGTATCCTGTCTCCTCTCTGTTCGGAGCCCCTTTTCCTTATATTCGGTGTGCCCTGTGAGGAGGGGTGCAAGGAATTTGCCTCTTGCTCAAACCAGGCACTCACGTATCCTGTAGGTAACAGCCGTGACACCTTGTTCCTCCAAACTTTCTTCTTTCTGCGGCAAACCTCCTTGGTCACTCATCTCACCCCCGCTTGCACTTTTTTGTTTCCCAACAAATCCACAGCCAGAGCCCTTAGCTAGATCTTATCCCTACACATCAGACCTCATTCTCAGCCCATCCCATTGGTAAGAGTTCAGCTCTTGTTTCCCAAAGGCACATTAGGGCATACTGGCCATTGTCCTTTACCTTCGGGAGGTCTAGGGTAGACTTTGGTCCACCCCCTTCTCTTTTGCTGTATCTTTTATCTTATAGAGACACCTTAATTAATTTTATTTATTTATTTATTTATTTATTTTGACAGGCAGAGTGGATAGTGAGAGAGAGAGAGAGAGAAAGATCTTCCTTTGCCGTTGGTTCACCCTCTAATGGCCGCTGCGGCCGCCGCGCTGCGGCCAGCACACCGTGCTGATCCACAGGCAGGAGCCAGGTGCTTCTCCTGGTCTCCCATGGGGTGCAGGGCCCAAGCACTTGGGCCATCCTCCACTGCACTCCCTGGCCACAGCAGAGAGCTGGCCTGGAAGAGGGGCAACCGGGACAGAATCCGGCACCCTGACTGGGACTAGAACCCAGTGTGCTGGCACCGCAAGACGGAAGATTAGTCTATTGAGCCGCGGCGCTGGCCTAAGGTACTTTTAAGTAGTGCTAAATTTTAAGTTATGATACACTAAAATACTACTGATATGGATACTCAAAAGTATAAAAGTCTTATGATCTTGTTATGATGTTAACAGTCATTATGGTTATCTCAATGAAGAAGGCCCAGAGGTCTAAAAGGAATTAATGTTTTGTGAAATCTTACAAGGGCTTTCTAAATACTATGTGGAATAAGTAAGTGCCTCTTGTTGGTTAATGAGTTTTATAATTTTCATGTCTATTTGAAATATTTTGTCATCCCCAGTTTTGTATTATCCAAACACTTCAAATCAGATTTACTATTCATGGAAATTAACACATTGCTGGTTCTGTGTTAAATGTGCCCTCCTCTAGGTTTCAAAGACTTTTTACAGTGACTTGTATTGTATTCAATATTTTGGGACAGCTCTGTAAACAGATACAGCCAAAGTTTAGCAATGGACTACAGGCTCCAATTAGAAAAAGTATGGTTAATTCAGGTTACAAATAGCAGGAAGTGATTCTAATTGGTTGCTGGTAGTTTTTAAAAAGCAATTAGGTTTCTTTTTTCCTTTTTTTTTTTTTTTTTTTGACAGGCAGAGTGGACAGTGAGAGAGAGAGAGACAGAGAGAAAGGTCTTCCTTTTTGCCGTTGGTTCACCCTCCAATGGCCGCCTCGGCTGGCGCGCTGCGGCCTGCGCACCATGCTGATCCGAAGCCAGGAGCCAGGTGCTTCTGGTCTCCCATGGGGTGCAGGGCCCAAGCACTTGGGCCATCCTCCACTGCACTCCCTGGCCACAGCAGGGAGCTGGCCTGGAAGAGGGGCAACCGGGACAGAATCCGGTGCCCCGATCGGGACTAGAACCTGGTGTGCTGGCGCCGCAAGGCGGAGGATTAGCCTAGTGAGCCGCGGCGCCGGCCCGCAATTAGGTTTCAAAATGCTATTACTGAAGCTGTTTTGCTGCTCTGTTCTGTAATATATGTTATTTGTTGTACATGTGTACATATTGTATGTCTACATAGGAAATTTATTAAGAGCTGTGTTTTAATTGGATTATAGATAAAAAAGCACTGATATAAATTAAAACTATTAAATTAACCCAAATTATCTTTTTGGTTCACATGACCTAAATTAATCTCTGATAGATTATTTTAAATTTGTTGATATAAAGTACCAAAAATGTTTTTAGTTATTGAAACGTTTGTGCTTATATTTGCTGATAAAAAAGTTACACTTGTGTAAGATATTCAAGAAATGTTTCCAAGTACACGGACTCATGTCTTGAAATTTATAGAAGACATTGGACCTTTCGGTAAGTGCTTTTGTAAGTTGTTATTTTACAGTTAAAATTGCTTGCTAAATTTTCACTTGATATTAAGTTATTAATGTGAAGTATTGAGAGTAAGAATATGGAGTGTTGACAGTAAGAAATCTGAGAAGCCTGACTTGTTTCCTCATTGTTCCTCTAATCTCTGAAAGGTAGGAAACTGATTCTATTCTGAAGGACTCTCCATCAGGATGTGCAGTTTGATTTCAGACCTTATAAAATGGCTGGCTGGCATGGTTCTGTATTAGCCTGGCCAAATATAGAAGACCAAATAGCATAGCCTAAATAAGAGCTTGTGTGATGATATGATATTACAGCTAAATTTATTTTGCCATGGGCACAGTAAACAAGCAAAACATCCATTTTCAAACCAAACTAAGGGAGACATAAAATGTTTTACTAATGACATCAAAATGTATAGACAGGTTGGATAAGGTGGTTATCATATTTGATCTTAAAGTGAGCACATAACTTTCCTCGTGGACATTGCCTACCTTAAGGGAACACCCTATCAGAACATGCCTGTGACTATACATTTCTAGCTCAGGGCACCAACATTTAGAAATGGGAATGAGCAACCCTGTGGCTAACGTCCTGAAGGCTGCCTCTGTGGCTACATTAACAGAGACCAAGAGGAATAGGAGTGAGCTAGGCAACAGGTGCAATATAAGGCTAGGTGGCAGACCAATTAATAACAGCTTTAACCAGTGATCCACAATTAAAGAGACCCAACAAAGCCGGTGCACCCCAAACAGTATTGCTTTTCCATGTGGAAAGCCAGGGCTTTGGACAGACAATAGACATGACAGAAGTCAGCTTCTGAAGAGTGCTGTCAGCTCTGCCAAGAGCTGGGCCACTGGGAACAGAATTACCCTGGGATTGAAGGATTCTCATGTTAGTGCTGCAGACCCTATTGGCCCTCTGTAAGCTGAAAAGCCCTTCACACTGCCCAGGTTCTAAAGTACGCACCTCCATCAGGGGGAGAGCCTAGGGTCAATAACATTGCAGGAACTATTGTGAATTTCCTCTTAGAGATGCCACTAATTCAGGCAAGCCTTCCTCCCAGGCCAGCTAGGTAATGGAAGTCAATAGGGTGTCTTCCCTAAGGAGATTCACATCAGTCTTATGATTTTCCTTCCAGTAACCCATTTGAAGAGATAGACAGGTCTAGATGTCATATATACCTGTCCACGACTTAATGCCCAGTGATTTTTATCAAGCCTCTTCAGTCAGTTTCTATTTGCCTCTCAGTGGGAAAACTCCTTTCTTGTAAGGATAGCACCATTTCTGGTTACTCTAATAATGCTCTGTCCTTTATTTTGGACCCTGTGTACTTAATTTGCTTGTTAGATCTATTTTCTCCAGACTCAGATAAGTGAAATCCTAGATGACCATGCACAAGAAACCATGAATGGAGACAGTTTCTGTGAGCTTGCAGTGCAGCACCCTCAAAAAGCCACCTTCTGCTGGAACCTCGTCTGGACCATAGGGTCTCTACTTTACCCCTACTTAGCTTGAAGAAGTCAGAGCATCCCTTTCTTTTTTTTTTTTTTTTTTAAACAGGCAGAGTGGACAGTGAGAGAGAGAGAGACAGAGAGAAAGGTCTTCCTTTGCCGTTAGTTCACCCTCCAATGGCCGCTGCGGTTGGCGCGCTGCGGCCGGCGCACCGCGCTGATCCGAAGGCAGGAGCCAGGTGCTTCTCCTGGTCTCCCACGGGGTGCAGGGCCCAAGCACTTGGGCCATCCTCCACTGCACTCCCTGGCCACAGCAGAGAGCTGGCCTGGAAGAGGGGCAACCGGGACAGAATCCGGCACCCCGACCGGGACTAGAACCCGGTGTGCCGGCGCCGCAAGGCAGAGGATTAGCCTGTTGAGCCACGGCGCCCGCCCAGAGCATCCCTTTCCCTACCCTCTGACAGCAACCAGGGTTTCCAAAAGCAGAGGGAAGAATTTAGAGAGTCCAGGACTAGCAGCAGGCCTGACAAACTCCATCCCACAGCTCCTTGCCAGTGCTTGTTCAGCAAACAAAGCAGGATGTTGTTTCTCTGCGACAATCAGCCATACACCTGTCTTCCCACTAACTGGACAGGACTCTTGTTTCCTATTTCCCTTTTTGTCTTCCTCATTTTAGCCATCGTTTCCATTATGGACAATATCTCTAACACGTCCCTTTATCCTTGTAATCATAGCACTCCTATCATGTATAATTAACACATTTCAAAAGTTCTTACAGGAATGAATGATTGCTATACCTCAAGCCATCAAGCAGGAACACAAGCATGCTCTCCTCTTTTAATCAATCTGATCTTGGGCATAGATTCCCCTGCCCCTTGTATGTCTTGCATTAGCAGGAAGTATCCAGAAAGAAACCAGTGCCCTATCTCTTTATCTATACTCAGAGTCAGGATTGATGGAACAAGGACATAAGTCTCAGCTATGCTAGCCCCTTGCCCCAAAATAGTTAAAATTGGAATTTACCACTCACACCTGCATTCTTTGAATTCTGGAATTTATTCCTTATCACACCTGCTGCCTTACAAGAGACTAATTCAGTCTCACACACTGTGTTGTTCCCCACCCCACCCTCTTCATTCTTTTTCAGGTTTGAAAGCCAGTGCCAAAGTGAAAAAACTGTATGGAGAAACTCATCTCCATCTATCACCTCATACCTCCCCTGCTCACCGCTAGCCAACTACAAAAAGGCCCAGTTTGCTGAGGACTGGGCCCCCTGCCATGTGTGCATTCTGTGTGTACATTGGTAGTTCAACATCTCTATGGATAAATTCTTCGTGAGTCATATCCCATCTCTTCTCTGTTCTGCACCCCGTTTCATTATAGATCCTACATGAAATAGGATCAAGCCTTGAACTATAGGTTGAATAATGAAATGGATTTTGACTCCCTTGTTTTAATGTCATTGCCTACATATTCTTTTTTTAAGTTTTTATTTAATGAATGCATTTTTCATAGATGCAACTTTAGGAATACAGTGGATCTTTCCCCCATACCCACTACCCTCCCCAACTCCCATCCCACATCCCTCTCCCTCTCCCATCTCTTTTTTTTTTTTCATTATGGTTCAATTTTAGTTTGACTTTATATACAGAGTACCAATTCCATGCTAAGCATAGACTTCAACATTTTGCATACACACACACACACAACATATAGAGCACAGTTTTGGAACAAAATCATTAGGGACGGAGGTCCTATATGGGGAGTAAGTGCACAGTGACTTCTGTTGTTCCTTTAACAATTAATCTTATTTATAATGTCCGTGATCACCTGAGGGTCTTGCCATGGGCTGCCAAGGCTATGGAAGCCTTCTGTGACCATAGACTCCATCAGTATTTGGACATCGCCATTAGCAAAGTGGGTATTCTCTCCTACCTTCAGAGAAGAGCACAACCTTCTTCGATGGCCCTTTCTTACCGTGAAGTCTCAAAGAGATCCTCCATGTAGGACAGTTTTTGTCACAGAGTCCTGTATTCTCTTTTAGCCAGATAAGGAAGCCTCAAGGGCTGACTCTAAAGTCAGAGTGTTATTCAGAGTGAATGTCTTTCTAGGAGTCTGCTGTGTGGACTGCTTCCTATATTGGACTTTCCTTCCTTTTTAATTCTATTAGTATTACCAGGCACTGGATGTTATTTATATGATGAATTTTACACTTAAACCCATCTATATGTTGACTTTGACATGCAATATAATCATTTTAACAGTTGAGATGGGCCGGCGCCGTGGCTCAACAAGCTAATCCTCCGCCTAGCGGCGCCGGCACACCAGGTTCTAGTCCCGGTCGGGGCACCGGATTCTGTCCCGGTTGCCCCTCTTCCAGGCCAGCTCTCTGCTATTGCACGGGAGTGCAGTGGAGGATGGCCCAAGTGCTTGGGCCCTGCACCCTATGGGAGACCAGGAGAAGCTCCTGCCTTTGGATCAGCTCGGTGTGCCGGCAGCAGTGCGCCGGCCGCAGCGGCCATTGGAGGGTGAACCAACGGCAAAAGGAAGAACTTTCTCTCTGTTTCTCTCTCTCACTGTCCACTCTGCCTGTCAAAAATAATAAATAAATAAATAAATAAAAACAGCTAAGATGGTATTTATACCACCGATTTTTATGGGTTTGGACTTCTGTGACATGTTTTTAGGCTGTATCCTTAGAAGTAAGTCTGTAAGACTGCATGCAGAACTGTACTGCTTTACAGTTATAGACTACCTCCTCCATCTCTTATTCCCCCTCTTATTTTTAACTGGGATATTTTTACAATTGACTTAAAATACATATGGTTAACTCTAAGTTACATGAAGAGTTCAGCATATAGTATTAAGAAGAGAAAAGAAAAGAAAATGAAAGAAAGAAGACAGAAAAAAATAAAACAAAAAAGATATACAAAATAAAAAGTAACAATGATAAACAGTCCTTGACAGGTCAAGGACTATCCAAGTCATGGATTCTAAAAGTGTCGATTTCACTTCTATAGCTTTCATTTTAGCAGTATTATTAATTCTCCCAAATCAGGGAGAACATATGGTATTGTCTCTTTGGGACTCGGTTATTTCACTTATACAACAAAAACAAAGCCGGAGGCATCACAATACCAGACTTCAAGACATACTACAGGGCAGTTATAATCAAAACAACCTGGTACCAGTACAAAAACAGATGGCTAGACCAATGGAACAGAATAGAAACCCCGGAAATCAATCCAAACATCTACAACCAACTTATATTCGACAAAGGAGCTAAAACCAACCCCTGGAATAGGGACAGTCTCTTCATCAAATGGTGCTGGGAAAACTGGATGCCCATATGTAGAAGTATGAAGCAAGACCTTACACCTTACACAAAAATCCAGTCAACATGGATTAAGAATCTAAATCTATGCCACGACACCATCAAATTAATCGAGAACATTGGGGAATCCTTTCAAAACTTTGGCATAGGTAAAGAATTCCTGAAAAAGACCCCAGGCGCATAGGTAGTCAAATCCAAAATAAACAAATGGGATTACTTCAAATTGAGAAGCTTCTGTACAGCAAAAGAAACAGTCAGGAAAGTAAAGAGGCAACTGACAGACCGGGAGAAATTATTTGCAAACTACACAACTGAAAAAGGATTGTTAACCAGAATCTACAAAGAGATCAAGAAACTCCACAGTAACAAAACAAACAACCCAGTTAAGAGATGGGCCAAGAACTTTAGCAGGCATTTTTCAAAAGAGGAAATCCAAATGGCCAACAGACACATGAAAAAATGTTCAGAATCTCTAGCTGTCAGGGAAATGCAAATCAAAATCACAATGAGGCTCCACTGCACCCCAGTTAGAGTGGCCCTGATACAAAAACCAACAAACAAGAAATGCTGGAGAGTATGTGGGGAAAAGGGCACGCTAACCCACTGTTGGTGGGAATGTAAAATGGTAAAGCCACTATGGAAAACAGTATGGAGATACCTCAAAAATCTGAATATAGACCTACCATATCACCCAGCCATCCCACTCCTGGGAATTTACCCAAGGGAAATTAAATCAGTAAGCAAAAGAGCTATCTGGACCTCCGTGTATATTGCAGTTCAATTCACAATAGCCAGGACATGGAAGCAACCTAAATGGCCATCAACTGAAGACTAGATAAAGATTGTGGGATATGTACACTATGGAATACTAAACGGCAGTAAAAAAGAATGAAATATTGCCTATATATATATATATATATATATATATATTTAAATTTGGTTTTATTCACATTTGAACTCCACTGGAATAAGAGATGAAGGGTCGTCTTCTATTCCAAGAACGAAGTCTTCAGGTAATGTTTCGGGTGCTATCTGGGCTAACTGATCATCGTTAAGAACGTAGGGTCCATAATTTCTCTAATTCGTAGGTTTCTCTGGCATCAAGTGAATCACCATGCTGCCAAAATCCGCACAGAGCCAGTCGTCCGTGTCCTTCCCTTCAATCTTAACATGAGGCTCACTCCGGCATTTCAGATACTTGTACATCCTCACAAGGTAGCAGGCCATGGCATGTAAGTGTCGCGTGGACGTTCCACTAGCAATCACAAAGCAGTCTGTGTACTTCATGTCCGGAGGGACCTGGATCACACAAATGTCTCTTGCATTTTCTTATCTCAGAAGGGAAACCAGCATATCCACGTCAGACTTGGGACCAGTATGATCTGCCCAGCTGTCCCTCATCGGCGGCACCTGCCTCCGTCCCCTTTTCCAGCCTGGGGCCCACGCTCAGGCCGCGCACAGGGCTCGCGGCCAGGCAGGCCGGGCTGGGCCCCGGGGCCGAGGGAAGGCGCTCCACTGCCAGCAGCCGACGCCGGGATCCGGCCCCTAGCACGGGCCCAGCTCCCGTGCACAGCAGCCGCTGCTGGGGCGCCCAACAGCCTCAGTGCTCAGCCGCCTATATATTCTTAAAAAGATAACCTGGAATGAAACACAAAAAGGAGGGACACACAAAAAAGTCTACTTTTTAAAATTTATATTAACTAATTAATTAATTAATCAATTCAATATTTCGCTTACTCCCACTTCACTAAATATGTTTACTATCATAGCACTTATAAATGTAAACAAATTACAGAGTTTAATAGTTGTTTCTTTTTTTAAAGATTTATTTATTTACTTGAAAGTCAGAGTTACACAGAGAGAGGAGAGGCAGAGAGACGGGGTCTTCCAATCTCCAATTGGCCGCAACGGTTGGAGCTGTGCTGATCCAAAGCCAATTATGATCGGGAGGTACAATTACAACTCCTTGACAAATTTTTCAGTTCAAAAAAATGTTAAATACTCTGTTCATATAGATTTTAGATAATGCATAAGAAAAGTAGGAAATAATTTGGAAAACAGTTATTAGAACATGTCATTTAGAGAAAAAAATTTAGTCAATGAACATTTATAAGGACAATAATTGCTTTTGAAAACCAAAAGAAAATCACTTCAATATTTTCTGTATTTGTGAAACGTGAAAAAGAGGATGATGTTGAAAGATTTTTAACATGTTTAAATCAACAAGATTTTGTATTTAATTAAAAATTGGGTTGAAGATATGGATCAATTCAAGGATGACACCAAACTTTAGAGCTGGGGAACTAGGTTAATGCTGGTGTTTTCATCTGAGATGAGAAAGTGAAAGAGGAATAAGTTATGGGAGGAGTATTTTATTACAAGGCTGGTCCTGAATGTGCTCAGTGTGCAGTGTATGTGCAATGATTACATGGAGTTGTCAAGGAGATACTTTATTGATTACGGAATGATACAGGGAGGTCCAGAGATCTGGTAAAGCAGGAAGAGAAGGCTCCAGAGTGAAGCTTTTTGATTTCTTAGGGAAGCAAAAACAGAACCACTTTTTGAGAATTCTTACAGAGTGAAGGAGAGTGGGATGCTGGAAGGAACTTAGGAGACTTTGAAGCTCATATTCTTCATAAAGTGAAAAAGTTAGTTGTTCAAGGAACAAAAAGAATGACAGAAAGGTTATTTGAAGTAGGTGAGGTTTGTGATCATGAATTTTACAATGAACCAGAAGTACTCTTCTGAAAAATTCTCTCCATCCATGCTTGGCATTCATAGGCAAGGACATAGGAATCAGAGAGTGGGTTTTTGTCAATAAGTGTAGAAAGAAATAAGAAATTGAATATTAAAAAGAATATGATTGATATCATGCACAATGCATTTTCAGCTGGATGAAGAGGGGGTGAATCTGCAAGGTAGAAGTCTAAAAAGGCAGTGTAGGGGTGGGGGTGGGGGTGTCATGGGAGAGGATGCCTTTTTTAAAAGCCAAGGATGATTGTGGCACAGTGGTTGGGTTGAACTAGGGAAGTGGAAAATGAGGACATTGTGGCAAGATATTTGGATGTTTGAATTGCTAATTTCAGAAATGAATACAAAGGAAACAGGCACATCTCCAGGGGACCACAGACCTGTTAAGGAATCTAATGTGCTGATTTCACCAAAAAAGATTAAAAGTAAAAATTTTTAAAAATGGGGCTTTTAGAACGGTGGGAGTTGAGGTACTATGAGATGAATCAACAGAGTGTGTTTATGATGCAAGGGGTAGGTCATTTACAATACTGCTTTTAGTTTCTAAAAAATATATATATATGGCTCAAACTCATTTTGAAATAGAGACTTGTACTAACACAATGGTAAAAATCTAACAGCAATAAAATGTACTTTGCTACTCACAAATATGGGAATGCATGTAATAATTCAAAATAAATGACAACTAGTATAAAGAAGAAAAACAAGAAAGAAAATATTAAAATAACTTCTCAAACATATTTATGTGAAACAAGAATAAGATTATCAATGTTAAAATTGTCAGATTGTTAAAAGAGCAATTTGAATAAAAGCAGTGTTGCAGGGCCAGTGTTGTGGCTTAGTGTGTAAAGCCACCGCCTGCAGTGTGGACATCCCATATGGGCACCAGTTTGAGTCCTGGCTGTTCAACTTCCTATCCAGCTCTCTGCTATGGCCTGGGAAAGCAGTAAAAGATAGCTCAAGTCCTCGGGCCCCTGTACCCACATGGGAGACCCAGAAAAAGCTCCTGGCTCCTGGCTTCCGACCCGCACAACTCCAACTGTTGCGGCCGATTGGGAGTGAACCATAGGATGGAAGACCTCTCTCTCTCTGCCTCTCTCCTCTCTCTGTGTAACTCTGACTTTCAACTAAATAAATAACTCTTAAAAAAAAAAAGAAAGAAAGAAACAGATTTGCTAACTTTTATATCAATAATATAATTCACTAGTAGATTAATTGTGTGACATTTTAACAGTTTTTCTGGCCTTACAAGATTACTTCTCAAATCTGTATCAGAAGTTGACAACCATACAAGAAAAAAAAAATTATACTCAGATACATAGTAGATTTTGGCTAACGGATAACAGGATTATAGCAATTTTGCATTCATAAATATGAGTCTAAAAATTAAAAAAATATAATGCAAAGAAAATGAAACTAAATAATTCGGATAAAGAATGTCATGAATTATAAATGAGATTTGCTTTGAGATGCTGACTCACACAGAACGCTTTCCATAAATCTTTGAATAAAATACATCATATTTTCTTTCTAATGCTATTCATATAATTATGAAAAGGGCATAATAATTTCTGTATCCTATTTTGAATTCTAAGACTTTAATACTAAAGCAAAAATTTGCTTTTGGAAACAAATCATATGTTTTATCACCCCACCCCCCACCCCCTTTTAATGAAGGTAAAGGCAACAGCTCAAGGAGAAAATCAGATAGAAAAGAAAAAGAACTGCTTATTTAAAAGAACTGCTTATTTAAAATATCTCACACTGATCATGAGTAAAGCTCTCATTTTCACTGACTACAGATATGTCATTCCGGGTAGTTCTATTCTTCATTCTAGAAAAGAACAGATGAATCAACATTAATAGATTCCCCAACCACCAAAAAGAAACCCTCATCATAGAAGTGTTGACATTCTTCTTTTCACGTTAGCTCAGTTCAGTCCCTCCAATCCTGCGAGGCCTGTGTGGATGCAGATAAATGCTCTTGCCCAGAAGCATGAGCGAGTATCAGAGAAAGGAACAAGGTAAACTAAATAGACTCCCGACTTTCTGAACATGACATAAAACAGGGCTTAAATGCTGACCTTGCTAGAGATGGCATGCTTTCATCAATCAATACCCTGGTTAACGGATTTGCTTCCTTTTAAATATTAATTTAAGTGGATAAAGTACACAATCTCATTCAAAACCACTTACCTACTCCCTGTATAGAAAAAAAAAAAAAAAAAAAAAAGCTTTTTCTAGTGACACAACTATTTTACCCTTGGCTTATACCTGTCTATGTACATGTGCCAAAGATTTGTGTGTAATTTAGGGGTGAGTTTTGGTTAACAAATATTTCTTATACAGCACTTAAAACATGATAGAATAAATAATGAACTGATACATTGTAATTAACAAAATATTTAAGAACTTTTGTACTTCTAAATATATTGTTAAAGGCCATGGGTTTGGGCTGGAGGGGAACCACCACATGCTAAACTACAATATTGCCAGTTACTTGCAAGTTTCTTATAAAGGACTTATTTCAAGATTATGTAAAGAATACTCAAAACTCAGAAGTAAATAAGTCAATTCAAGATATTGCGCTAGCACTGGAACGCTTAATCAATCACAATAGTAATAATAATAATAACCAAATCTGTAGTTCTATCATAGATTTATTAGAATTTTCTTTTTTTTCAAGATTTTACTTATATAAGTAGGACAAATTTCATGTATTTTATATATACAGATTTAGGAGCATACATATGCTTCCCATCTTAACCTCCAGCCTGCCCACCTTGCCACCTCCTTCCTTTCTTATTCTTTTAGTTTTTTACAATGACATACTTTTAGTTTATCTTATAACGATAAGCTTAATATTCCGCTAAGTAAAAAATTCAACAAATTATAAGAACAAAAGCACTTTTCCTCAACAGTAGAGACAAGGGTTATAAACAATAATCAAATCTCAAAATGTGAATTTTGCTCATATACATTACATTATTGTACTATATTAGTCACCAGAGATCAGGGAAAATATACAATATTTGTTTTTGGAACTGGTTTATTTCACTAGTTATAGCATTTTTAGTTTCATCTATTCTGTTGAGAAAGACAGAATTTCGTTTTTTATAACTGAGTAGTGTTCCACATTTTTTCTATCTAGTCATTGGTCTATGGACATTTTGGTTGATTTCATATTTTAGCTATTATTAATTGAGATTAGTAGACATGTGGTACAGATAACTATTTCATATGCTGATTTCATTTGGGTAAGTAAGTTAAAGTTTCTCTCACCATGACACTCATTTAAAAAATATAAATAAATTATCCTTAGTATTTTCTTAAACAAGGATGTCATGGTGAGAGAAACTTTAACTTATTTTCAAACTTTTGGACTTTAGTTCTCAGTTGCCATATTACAGTGGCTAATGTGTTCACTAAAAATTTTAATGGAAGGGGTAAGTTCCTAGTTCCTTGCTTCATTCATAATTTTGGATGGAAGAATTTGTTTCTTTGACCTGTGTATTTTCTGATACTTCTTCTATGTTTATTAATTAGCATTCTATAGTAAAAGAGGATATGTTAAAATTTATATTAACATGCACATATCTAAGTGATGAAAACTGTGAACTAAGTACTTGAAGTTAAAATCACCAATATTATAATACACAGGCATTATGTTCCTCCTGGTCAGATGCAGTAAGATATGACATCACTCAAGCCATATCCATGCAACATATGAACAACTACATGTAAATGTGCGGAAACAACAGAAAAAATGAGCATGAGGGAAATTTTACAGAATAACATAACCACGCAATATTGAGATCAAGAAATACAGAGAAAATATGACCAACAATTGGTAAGCCATGGAAAGAGAATATATTTTTTGAATCTTAAAGTTAAAAAGATTGCTATAAAAATAAAATTCAGAACAAAAGGACAATTTGAAAAAGTAAATAGATTTCCATTAGTTAGGGAAAGAATTGTATTTAAAACACCATGAGTAGGGTGGGGGAGAGATGCAAATGCCATCAAAGTCTGATATGGCCAACCCATATATAGATATATACTCATATATATGTATATGTATTTATATACATATTTATATATGTATATGTATAAATATATATGAGTATATATATATAAATACACTCATATATAGGTATATAATACTTCAGATTAAATACCTATATTCATAGAGATTATATATTAAAATATATCTTTTGACTGCTATAAGCCCTCATGAAATATAATATTGTTTGTTAAACATTATTTTTGCTATATTCTTAGAAACTGAAACTATTTCATAAATTTTAAACATTCTTATATTTGAGATTATCTTAAAGTTTTTACTTACCATACCAAAATTGACCCATGAAAATTATCAAATATTTGTTTAAATGGAGAGTAAATATAAGATATTATGTTATGAACTATTACCACTCACTCTGAAACTTGTTGAACAAGAAGGTATTAGGCACACATTTTATCTTTTAATAACCTTGGCTAGCAAAGTAGACCAATATCACAATTTGTTTCAGAAAAATTTATGTTATTGCAGATTTTTCAGCTAAAGAAAACAAAAAGCAAAAAAAAAAAAAACCTTCATTTTTTCCAGGTTTCATGTAAAAATTTGTAAGTGAACATTACTTTTAATCATAATTTTGACTTTTATATTCATTTATGACTATAGGGAATAACTAGCTATTTGCAAGCTCTTATTATTATTACTATTTGACAGGTAGAGTTATAGTTAGTAAGAGAGAGACAAAAGTCTTCCTTCCATGGGTTCACTCCCCAAATGGCTGCTACTGCCAGTACTGCGCCGATCAGAAGCCAGGAGCCAGGTGCTTCTTCTTGGTCTCCCATGCAGATGCAGGGGCCCAAGCACCTGGGCCATCCTCCACTGCCCTCCAGGGCCACAGCAGAGAGCTGAACTGGATGAGGAACAACTGGGAGTAGAACCTGGAGCCCATATGAGATACTGGTGCCACAGGCAGAGGATTAACCAAGGGAGCCATGGCACCGGCCCCTGCAACCTGTTTAAAACTAAATTAGCACTAGTTGATTGGTAACATTTTAAATTCAAAACAGTTGAACTTTTCCAAAAGAATACTAGAAAACAGAAATCGGTTAGCAAGGTAAGTCAAATGTGAAAAGAATGAAAAGCACCTTTTTACATTTATGGATGAAAATTTCTACATGCTATTATTCAAAAATTATGATAAAGGTGAGAAAGTTTTGTTTTTTACTAGTCAAGAGTTATATGAATTATACCAAAAACAGCTAATTGCTGAAAATGAAACTGAATTATAATCTAGTCTCATTTACTCAATTATTTGTAGTTATGCTCATACTACTTTATGTTACATGAATAGTATGAAAATTTTCAAGATCTAAATTGTGAGGAGCACTAGAAGTCTACTAACATAGTAATTTTTATTTACTTACAAATATTTTTCCCATCATACTTAATGACTATTTTTGTGACATATTTGGGACAGTGTGTCACTATTAGTAATATGCATTTATCATGCTGTTATACCACATAAAATCCTTGAGTCCCAAATGTTATTTTCAGTCAGACTTCCTATCTTTAACTATTTTCAGCATATATTGGTTTGTTTAGTGTTGATGCTTCTTTAACTTAAAATTTAATAAAATGAGTACTGAATTAAGGAGAGAAAATGTCACTTGCACTTTCTTTGAAAGCAGAAAATAATGTATTCCATTGAACAGCTGGGTAACTTTCATGCTTCATGCAAATTAGTTCAAAAGTACAAAAGTAGGGAAATTGTGAGTGAAAATGAGTATTTCGAAGTGCAAATGAATGCAGATTGTCTACACATTAAAATATGTGCATATATTTATTTTTAAATATTCATTGCACAATCTTTAAAAGAAAACAGGGCATTATGTTTTTGTTATATAAATATAGGAGTTCTTATTATGATATAAATTATATTTACCTGGAAGTAATATAAAATGTGCCATAGATAATCTTAAATGTATACTATAAAGAATAGTATTTGACTATAGAAAAAAATCATATTCACAGTTTTTGCATAATGCTATAATGAAGAAATCAGAAAAATATTTTATTTCCCATCTTAGTATCTGATCTTTCAGGAAAAAGCATTTCCCTTCCCAAAAGGAAGCAACCATTATAATACTTAATTCCTGTAACCTTTGTAGAGAAAAGAGAGGTCTTCTTTGACACTTAGTTCTTAGGTAGGATCTTTGGCTGGGACAAGGAATGAAATGAATACAACACCGATTAACAAAAGAAAAATATGTACATTTCCTTATTTTACTTGTTCATTGAGATCTTCACAATATCATGATGTCAGAAAAAATTACCAAAGCATGTTAATTTTATATGCCTTTTAGAAAAAGAATCATAAAGCTGTGAAGAATAACAGGACAAACAGATCTGTGGCTTAGGGCAATAAATTCTAGGGGTGTGAGCAAGCCAGTGAAAGATGAGGGTTCCTTCTGAGAGTTTGTTTATTCACATTCATTCCAGCTTTGATTACCAGGGTCAGGGGATTAGCCTGCTTTCCAGCCTTGGTATGCTGAAGGACATCCCTCCCAAATTATCTTTATGGCTTGCTGCAAGAGGAAAAGATGAGCCAAATTGTCCCTTCTGAAGCTATAGTTCCTCAAGTGATTTTAGTTTGAAATTATCAACTTGGCATATTTTCCCTAGCTGTTTTACCTTCCTAATGTCTTAAGCATCTTTTTTCTCTCTTATTTTGTAAATATAAAGCAATGCAGCAATGAAGCATTTCAAATGGCTTTAACTTGGGAATTCAAATTGACTCACCTACACAGCATTAATATTCTAGACTATCTGAATTCTTTACTTATGTGATAAATACATGTCACGACTAGGCAACTTGCAAACAATAATCTATAGTATTTCCATTGTTACATTCATTTTTATTGATGTAAAAATCAAGTCTATTATATTAATTTTTGTGGAGCCATGTTTATAAAATGCTGGTATATTTCCTTAAAAACAGCAAAATTCTATTTTTTTTATATATAGCAGCTCCAGTAGCATACATTGAAATTCATGGTAAATGTTAACATTAAAATCTTACCAGATAAGCTGAGCATAGAAAAGACAAATACATTCTAAACATAATTTTATGCTCCAACAATAGACATTGCCATCTTATAGATACATTAGTAATTTTAAAGTTTCAGATAATTTGAAATAACCATTGCATTTCTGAAAGAAACACTGGTTTAGGAAACAGTTTTGTTTCCTTTGTATGTTTATTTCTTATGCAAAAATTTTAAGAGTCATTTTAGGTTATGAAATATACAGTCCTTGAGTATAGTAGTTAAATATTCATTGAATAACTATTTCAAATATGCTTTAAAAGATAAGAAACAGAATATCATTTCAAGCTAATAATGAAATAGAAATGTTTGAGTGACACACCAAAACATCAAATCATGTCACTCATGCAGTATCTATATTTTCATGTACCTGATCCATGGTGATTTGATACAAAATTTCTCTTTTTTTTCACAGTAGCTCACCAAATAAATATACTTGACCTTGATTAAATATTATTTTTCCCTTGATGCTTTCTACATGATGAGTTTTCCCATTCATCCTTTTCTCATAAATACTTGAATATTGCTGCTTTCTGTTATAATTAGTCTGTTTAAAGATCTGTGTCTCTGCATAGTGAGTTCTTCCAGCACAAAGGTCATAGAAAAGACACCAGAGACCAGGGATCATGTTTAATTTGCTTTAATTATTTAAAAGTCCCTGCAAAAATGTCTTTCTGAAGCATAACTCTAATATTTTTTCCTTCTGATTTAAATCAATTTAGTGGTTTCCCACCATTCTGCAGAATTTTGCAAATATATATATATATATATATACACACACACACACGTACATAGATGCTCACACATACATATACATATATTTCTTCAATGTCTAGTTTTATGCTCATTCATACACCTTTACATACAATAATTAACTTGAACTGTATGGAAGTAGAATTAGCACATTGAATTTTGTTGTTTCACACATTCGCACACTGTGCATGAGATATTATCTTCAAAAGATGCTCCAACTCCATCTAATACAAGGAACTCTTCACTGTACAAGGCTCAGTCATTGTGGTGGGAACACTAGAATCCCTTTCTGCAGCTACACTTTGATCTTTCTCCTACACTCAAGGGTCAGTGTTGTCTGAGTCTCTTATCATTTCATGTACTTTTATAATATTTTTAACAACAACATGTTTAAAATTATGGGAAGCAGTTATGTACTCTGCTTATGAGAACTCCTTATAGCAAAAATAGCAAATATTGTCTGTGAATTCATTTTTGGGTTTCATTTATCTTTAATGTGTATTTACAGTATGAAACTTTTCTTTAAGTGAAGTATATTGTTTTCTTTTATTGCTTCCAAGAACTAGGTACAAATTTAGATAGACTGTAGTTACCAACATTGCCTTTCTTTTTTTTTTTAATTTTATTTTTTTATTTAGTGAATATAAATTTCCAAAGTACAGCTCATGGATTACAAAGGCTTCCCCCCCCACAACTTCCCCCCCACCCACAACCCTCCCCCCTCCCACTCGCTCTCCCCTTCCATTCCCATGAAGATTCATTTTCAATTCTCTTTATATATAGAAAATCAGTTTAGTATATATATATATATATATATATATATATATATATATATATATATATATAGGTTTCAACAGTTTGTCCTCCCATAGCAACACAAAGTGAAAAAATACTGTTGGAGTACTAGTTATAGCATTAAATAACAGTGTACATCACATTAATGACCGAGATTCTGCAAGATATTTTTTTAAAAAAAATTGATTATTTTTCTATGTAATTTCCAATTTAACACCAAGGGTTTTTTTTTTTTTCATTTTCAATTATCTTTATATACAGAAGATCACTTCAGTATATACTAAGCAAAGCTTTCATCAGTTTGCACCCACACATAACCACAAAGTGTAAAAATACTGTTTCAGTACTAGCTATATCATTACTTCACCTTTGACAATCTATTAAGGACAGATCCCACATGGGACATAAGTACACAGTGACTCCTGATGTTGATTTAGCAATTTAACATTCTTGTTTATGGCATCAGTAATCTCCCTAGCCTCTAGTTATGAGTTGCCAAGGCTATGGAAGCCTTGTCCTATTCCGACAAGGCCATAGTCAAAGTGGAAGTTCTCTCCTCCCTTCAGAGAAAGTTACCTCCTACTTTGATGGCCCCGTTCTTTCCACTGGGATCACACTCGCTGAGATCCTTCATTTAGGTCTTCTTCATCTCTCTTTTTTTTTTTTTTCCCCCAGCGTGTCTTGGCTTTCCATGCCTAAAATACTCTCATAGGCTCTTGAGCCAGATCCGAATGTCTTAAGGGCTGATTCTGAGGCCAGAGTGCTATTTAGGACATCTGTCATTCTATGAGCCTGCTGTGTATCCTGCTTCCCATGTTGGATCCTTCTCCCCCCCCCCTTTTTTTTATCAGTTAGTATTAGCAGACATTAATCTTGTTTGTGTGATTCCTTTGACTCTTAGGCCTATCAGTGTGATCAGTTGTGAACTGAAATTGATCACCTGGGCTGGTGAGATGGCATTGGTACATACCACCTTGATGGGATTGTATTGGAATCCCCTGGAACTTTTCTAACTTCATCATTTGGGGCAAATCCAATTGAGCATGTCCCCTATTATACATCTCCTCCCTCTCCTTTTCTCATTCTTATATTTAACCGGGATCACTTTTCAGTTAAGATTTAGACACCTCAGAATAATTGTGTGTTAATTACAAAGTTTACAAAAAATACTAAAATAGATAAAGTGTTACATTGTACATCAACAGTCAGCACCATAGCTGATCAAGTCACTATTTCTCATAGTGTCCATTACACTTCCATAGGTTACCCTTTGGTGCTCAGTTAGTTGTCGCCGATCAGGGAAAACAAATGATATTTGTTTCTTTGGGACTGGCTTAATTCACTTAGCATGATGATTTCCAGATTGCTCCATTTTGTTGCAAATGACTGGGTTTCATTGTTTTTGACTGCTGTATAGTATTCCATAGAGTACATGTCCCATAATTTCTTTATCCAGTCTACTGTTAATGGGCATTTGGGTTGGTTCCAGGTCTTATCTAGTGTGAATTGAGCTGCAATAAACATTAATGTGCAGATGGCTTTTTTATTTGCTAAATTAATTCCCTTTGGGTAAATTCCAAGGAGTGAGATGGCTGGGTTGAATGGTAGGGTTATATTCAGGTTTCTGAGGAATCTCCAGACTGACTTCCATAGTGGCTTAACCAGTTTGCAGTCCCACCAACAGTGGGTTAGTGTCCCTTTTTCCCCACATCCTCTCCAGCATCTATTGTTGGTTGATTTCTGAATGTGGGCCATTCTAACCAGGCTGAGGTGAAACCTCATTGTGGTTTTGATTTGCAATTCCCTGATGGCTAGTGATCCTGAACATTTTTTCATGTGTCTGTTGGCCATTTGAATTTCCTCTTTTGAAAAATGTCTGTTGAGGTCTTTGGCCCATCTCTTAAGTGCGTTGTTTGTTTTGATGTTGTGGAGTTTCTTGATTTCTTTGTAGATTCTGGTTATCAATTCTTTATCTGTAGTATAGTTTGCAAATATTTTTTCCCATTCTGTCGGTTTCCTATTCACTTTCCTGACTATTTCTTTTGCAGTACAGAAACTTCTCAGTTTGATGCAATCCCAATAGTTAATTTTGGCTTTGACTGCCTATGCTCCTGGGGTATTTTCCAAGAAGTCTTTACCTGTGCCTATATCTTGCAGGGTTTCTCCAATGCTCTCTAATAATTTGATGGTGTCTGGTCGTAGATTTAAGTTTTTGATCCAAGTTGAGTGAATTTTTGTGTAAGGTGAAAGGTAGGGATCTTGCTTCATGATTCTGCATGTGGAAATCCAATTTTCCCAGCACCATTTATTGAATAGACTGTTCTTACTCCAGGGATTGGTTTTGGATACTTGATCAAATATGAGTTGGCTGTAGATGTCTGAGTTCACTTCTGGTATTTCTATTCTGTTCCATTGGTCTATCCATCTGTTTCTGTACGAGTACCATGCTGTTTTGATTACAACTGCCCTGTAGTATGTCCTGAAATCTGGTATTGTGATGCCTCCGGCTTTGTTTTTGTTGTATAGGATTGCTTTGGCTATTCGAGGTCTCCTGTGTCTCCATATGAATTTCAGCATCATTTTTTCAAGATCTGAGAAGAATGTCTATGGTATCTTGATTGGTATTGCATCGAATGTATAAATTGCTTTTGGGAAAATGGACATTTTGATGATGTTGATTCTTCCAATCCATGAGCATGGAAGATTTCTCCATTTTCTGGTATCCTCTTCTATTTCTTTCTGTAAGGTTTTGTAATTTTCATCGTAGAGATCTTTAATGTCCTTGGTTAAGTTTATTCCAAGGTATTTGATTGGTTTTTTTTAGCTATTGAGAATGGGATTGAATTTAGAAGTTCTTTCTCAGCCATGGCATTGTCTGTGTATACAAAGGCTGTTGATTTTTGTGCATTGATTTTATATCCTGCTACTTTGCCAAACTCTTCGATGAGTTCCAATAGTCTCTTAGTAGAGTTCTTTATGTCCCCTAAATAAAGAATCATATCGTCTGCAAAGAGGGATAGTTTGAGTTCTTCCTTCCCAATTTGTATCCCTTTAATTTCTTTTTATTGCCTAATAGCTCTGGCTAAGACTTCTGGAACTATATTGAAGAGCAGTGGTGAGAGTGGGCATCCCTGTCTGGTACCCGATCTCAGTGGAAATGCTTCCAACTTTTCCCCATTCAATAGGATACTGGCCGAAGGTTTTTCATAAATTGCTTTGATTGTATTGAGGAATGTTCCTTTTATACCCAGTTTGCTTAGGGTTTTCATCATGAAAGGGTGTTGTATTTTATCAAATGCTTTCTCTGCGTCTATTGAGAGAATCATATGGTTTTTCTTCTGCAGTCTGTTAATGTGGTGTATTACATTGATTGTTTTGCCAACATTGAACCATCCCTGCATACCAGGGATAAATACCACTTGTTCTTGGTGGATGATCTTTCTAATGTGATGTTGCATTCTATTGGCCAGAATTTTATTGAGGATTTTTGCATCTATGTTCATCAGGGATATTGGTCTGTAATTCTCTTTCAATGCTGCATCTTTCTCTGGCTTAGGAATTAAGGTGATGCTGGCTTCATAGAAAGAGTTTGGGAGGATTCCTTCTTTTTCGATTGCCCTGAATAGTTTGAGGAGAATTGGGGTTAGTTCTTCTTTAAATGTCTGGTAGAATTCAGCCGTGAATCCATCTGGTCCTGGGCTTTTCTTTTTTGGGAGAGCCTTTATTACTGTTTCAATTTCTGTCTCAGTTATGGGTCTGTTTAGGTTTTCTGTGTCTTTCTGGCTCAATTTAGGTAGGTTGTATGTGTCCAGGAATCTATCCATTTCTGATAGATTTCCCTGTTTGCTGGCATACAAGTCCTTGTAGTAATTTCTGATGATTCTTTTTATTTCTGCGGCGTCTGTTGTTATGTTTCCTTTTTCATCTCTAATTGTATTGATTTGGGTCTTTTCTCTTCTTTTTTTAGTTAGTTGGGGCAGTGGGGTGTCAATTTTGTTTATTTTTTCAAAAAACCAGCTCCTCATTTGGCTGATTTTTTGTAATGTTTTTTTGGATTCAATCCTGTTGATTTTTTCTCTGATTTTAATTATTTCTCTTCTCCTACTAGCTTTGGGTCTAGTTTGCTGCTGATTTTCTAGATCCTTGAGATGACTTGAAAGCTCATCTATTTGGTGCCTTTCCAATTTCTTGATGTAGGCACCTATTGATATAAATTTTCCTCTTAACTCTGCTTTTGCTGTATCCCATAGGTTTTGGTATGATGTGCTGTTATCCTCATTTACTTCCAGAAAATTTTTGATTTCTCTTTTAATTTCTTCTATGACCCATTTTTCATTCAGGAGCATATTGTTCAGTATTCATGTGTTTGTACGTGCTCTGGGGATTCCCGAGTTGCTAATTTCCAATTTCATTCCTTTATGGTCTGAGAAGCTGCATGGTATGATTCTAATTCTTTTGAATTTGCTGAGACTTGCTTTATGGCCTAGTATGTGGTCAATCCTAGAGAAGGTTCCATGTACTGCTGAGAAGAATGTAAAGTCTTTCTGTGTAGGATAAAAAGTTCTGTAGATATCTGTTAGGTCCATTTGAGCTATAGTGTCATTTAAATCTACTGTCTCCTTGTTGGTCTTCTGTCCTGTTGATCTATCTCTGAGAGTGGAGTATTGAAGTCCCCCAGTACTATTGTATTGGGGTCTAAATCTCCCTTTAAGTCACTTAACAAGTCTTTTAAATAAACCGGTGCCCTGTAATTAGGTGCATATACATTGATAATCATTATATCTTCCTGTTGAATGGATCCCTTAATCATTATATAGTGCCCCTCTTTGTCTCTACTAATAGTTTTTGTGGTAAAATTTATGTTGTCCGATATTAAGATGGCTACGCCCGCTCTTTTTTCATTTCTGTTGGCGTGGTATATATTTTTCCAGCCTTTCACTTTCAGTCTGTGTGCATCTTTGTTAGAAAGATGTGTTTCTTGTAGGCAGCAGATAGATGGGTTTTGTTCTTTAACCCAATCAGCCAATCGGTGTCTTTTAACTGGGTTGTTCAGTCCTTTAACGTTTAATATGACTATAGATAAGTAGTAACTTTGCCCTATCATTTTTGGGTTTCCTGTGATCTTTTGCTGTGATGTTTCCTTCCTTTACCTTCTTTCATATTGGTGACCATGTTTCTGTGTTTCTGCGTGTATCACATCTTTAAGCATCTTTTGCAGGGCTGGACAAGTGGTGACGAATTCTTTCAGTTTCTGTTTGCTGTGAAAGGTCTTTCTTTCACCTTCATTCACAAATGAGAGCGTTGCAGGATATAATATTCTGGGCTGGCAGTTTTTCTCTCTTAGTACCTGGGCTATATCTCGCCATTCCCTCCTCGCTTGTAAGGTTTCTGATGAGAAGTCAGCTGTGAGTCTAATTGGGGATCCTCTGAGAGTGGTCTGATGTTTCTCTTTTGCACATTTTAAGATCTTTTCTTTATGTTTCACTGTGGTGAGTTTAATTACAATGTGTCGTGGTGAGGATCTCTTTTGGTCACGTTTATTAGGGGTTCTATAAGCTTCCTGTACTAAGATGCCTCTGTCCTTCTCCAAACCTGGGAAATTTTCTGCTAGTATCTCACTAAAAAGGCCTTCTAATCCTTTCTCCCTCTCCATGCCTTCAGGAACTCCTAGGACCTGAATGTTCGGTTTTTTAATAGTATCCTGTAGATTCCCGACAATATTTTTTAGATTTCTAATTTCCTCTTCTTTTCTTTGGTTTGCCTGTTTCCTTTCCTGTTCTCTGTCTTCTAATTCCGATATTCTCTCTTCTGCTTCCCCCATTCTGTTTTTAAGGCTCTCTAATGTGTTTGTTATTTGATCTATTGAATTCTTCATTTCATTATGGTTTCTCGTCACTATCACAGTTTCTTGTTCTACTAGTTGTTTCATTTCATTTTGATTCCTCCTTAATATTTCATTTTCGCGAGAGAGGTTTTCTATCTTGTCCATTAAGGATTTCTGTAGTTCAAGAATTTGTTTTTGAGAGCTTCTTAATGATCTTACCAATTTTTTGAGATCAGCTTCTTGAATTTCTTCTATCTCATCATCTTCATAATCTTGAATTGGGGTGTCTTTTTCATTTGGGGGCATTATAGTGTCTTCCTTGCTCTTGTTGCCTTGGTTTCTACTTTTGTTTGGCATCTTGGAGGTGTTGCCAAAGAGCTCTGATTCTTCAGTGTTGCCTAGGCTAAGGAGTTTGTTTTGCTTATGTAAAATAAGTGGTCCCTGCTCTTTGTCTTTCTGGGGTTTGTAAGGAGAGTGCAGAGAGAGGCTAGTGTCCCAGCTGGTTCCCCCCCTTTTTTTTTTTTTCCTTCCAGTCAGCCTGGTGTAGCTCCCCTTCCCCTCCGTGTGAGCTCCGACCAGGGTCTAACCTTCACGGCCAATGTCTCCTGGTTACCTTTGCTTCCAGCGCTGGGGCTCAAATTCTGTGGGTGGGCCGTGTCCATAGCGCGCCTCCGTGTGGGTCGGGTCGGTGCGGCATGGCGCGGCGCGGCTGGGCGCTGCTAGGTGCGGCAGTGGGCCACCTTACTCTCCCAGTAGGTCCTCCGTGTCCCATCCACTAGATCCGGAAGAGTTTCCTCTGCAGTTTTTTCCTCTAAGACTCTTCAGGGTACAGTAACTCCACCCTTGTTTAAATTTCTTTTCCCAAACTGTTGTGTGCACCCTCACTCTTCCGCCATCTTGGCTCTGCCCCCTCACATTGTCTTTCAATGGTTTTCTATATTACTATATTCACAATTTTTTACATTTATAATTTTCATATCTTGTAGTTTTATTTTGATGTGGAATTAATTTCAAAGTTCTAATTCCTTCCAAAGAATTTCGGAGTAATTTATATTTCCTTGCACAGGCTTGAAGCAGAAAGCTTTAATTAATTATATTCTTTCAAAACATTAATTGTTTGCTGCACATACACACTCTCACTAATTTATGGTAATGTTAAAATATGGCTTCTCTCTGTTAAATATGTCTTTCTTCAGTAGTTTTTCATTTTTGTTTTTTGGGGGTTTTTTTTTGTTTCTTCTTTTTTTTTTTTTTTTTTTGACAGGCAGAGTTATATAGAGAGAGCGAGAGAGACAGAGAGAAAGGTCTTCCTTTTCCGTTGGTTCACTCCCCAATGGCCGCTGTGGTCAGCGCACTATGCTGATCCGAAGCCAAGAACCAGGTGCTTCTCCTGGTCTCCCACACGGGTGCAGGGCCCAAGGACCTGGGCCATCCTCCACTGCCTTCCTGGGCCACAGCAGAGAGCTGGACTGGAAGAGGAGCAACCCGGACAATATCCCGCGCCCTGACCGGGACTAGAGCCTGGTATGCTGGTGCCGCAGGCGGAGGATTAGTCTAGTGAGCCGCAGCACCAGCCAGTTTTTCATTTTTAAGTCTTTCTTGGCTACTAATGGCTGGCCTCTACTCCAGAACTGAAATTTTTAGTATATATTTATTTATTTAATTATTGACTTACTTGAAAGGCAGAGTGACATGGACACAGAGAAGGAGACATAGGGACAGTTGTTCATCTGCTTGTTCACTCCCCAAATAGCCTCAAGAGCCAAGGCTGGGTCATTCTGAGCCATGCAGCAACTCTTTGGTTTTGTTCATTTGTTTAGTTTTGTTTTGTTTTTATTTCATTTTTTGAGATGTAGGGCTACAGACACAGAGTGGGGGAGCCAGAGAGAAAGTTCTTCCATCTCTGGTTCACTCCCTCCCAATGGCCATATGGCAGGAGCTGAGCTGATACAAAGCCAGGAGCCAGGAGCTTCCTTTGGGTCTCCACCATGGGTGCAGAGGCCCAAGGACTTGGGCTATCTTCTACTGCTTTCCCAGGTCATAGCAGAGAGCTGGATCAGAAAAGGAACAGCCCATATGGGATTCCAGCATGGCAGGCAGTAGTTTTACCTGTTAAGTCACTGCACCGGCCCCTTAACTTTTTTTTCTTTATTTGGGAGGTAGAATCACAGACAAAGAGAGGGAAAGACAGAGAGAAAGGTCTGCCATACTCTGGTTCACTCCCAAAATGGCTGCAATAGTTGGAGCTGAGCCAATCTAAAGTCAAGAGCCAGGAGAGTCATCTAAGTCTCTCACATGGATGCAGGGGCCCAAGTGCTTGGGCCATCTTCTACTGCTCTTCCAGGCCATAGCAGAGAGCTGAATTGGAAGAGGAGCTGCCAGCACATTAACTGGCATCCATATGGATGCCAGGGCTGCAGGTGGAGGCTCAGCCTACCATGACACAGTGCCAGCCCCACCCCATAGAAATTCTATTCAGATCTCTCCATGGGTGGCAGGAACTGAAGTACTTGAGTTTTCATTCACTGCTTCTCATGAGCATCAGCAGGGAGTTGAATCAGAAACCAAGCAGCAGGGAGCAGAACCTGGCTCTTTGATATTTGATGTGGGCAATCCAAATGGTGGACTAGCTTATCAACTGCCACAATTTTAGAGTCAGTTTGTCGTGTTTTATTAAAATAAGTAGTCTGTGATTTGAAGATTGCAATTAATTCATAACTTGTCTTGGTGACAGTAGTTTTTAGAATATTAAGTATCCCTTCAAGAACTATGATTTAAGTGCTTCTTGAGTTCAGTTTTCTTAAACAAGAAAAAGGGCAAACTAGAAATGAAAAAATTGGTACATTTTATGATATTAATGAAAATAATAAATAATGCAGAGTTGAGACCTATCTACCCTCTTTTTAGGTATATTATTTTAATATATGTTTAATTGGATAAATATGTAATTATATTTTTATTTTAACGACTTATTTTATTTCAAAGGCAGAGTTACAGAGAGGCAGAAGCAAAGAAAGAGTCAGAGAGAAGTCTTCCATCCACTGGTTCATTCTCCAAGTGGTCGCAATGGCCAAAGCTGAGCTGATCCAAAGTAAGGATCCAGAAGCTTCTTCTAGGTCTCCAATATGGGTGCAGGGAACCAAGCACTTAGACCATCTTCCACTGCTTTCCCAGGCCATAGCAGAGAGCTGGATCAGAAGAGGAATGCCTGGGACATGCACCAGAGCCCATATAGGATACTGGCACAGCAGGCAATGGCCTCACCAGTAAGTCAGAGTGCTGGATCCAAATATAGAATTTTATGTATAAACATATCTATTTAAAAATTTAAGTGTGTCTGTCTATCTATCTATCTATCTATCAATCATCTATTTATCCACACATACATATATATAGTTTTTATCAGGAAGAGAGTGATTCCCCATAAAATCACAAGAAATATTTTTTAAAGATTTATTTATTTGAAAGGGAAAACTACAGAGAGGCAGAAGGAGAGAGAGAGAGAGAGAGAGAGAGGTCTTTCATCTGCTCTTTCATCTGCTGGAGAGAGAGAGAGAGAGAGAGAGAGAGAGAGAGAGAGAGAGAGAGAGATCTTTCATCTGCTCTTTCATCTGCTGGAGAGAGAGAGAGAGAGAGAGAGAGATCTTTCATCTGCTCTTTCATCCGCTGGTTCACTCCCCAAAAAGTATGGACAGCTAGAGCTGAGCCAATCTAAAGTCAGGAGCCAAGAGCTTCTTCCGGATCTCCCGTGTGCATATAGAGGCCAATGGCGTTGGGCAGTATTCCGCTGCTTTCCCAAGCCACGGCAGAGAGCTGGATTAGAAGTGGAGCAGCAGGGTCTGGAACTGGTGCCTTGCAGGTGGCGGCTTTACCTACTACACCACAGCACTTGTCCCCCAGAAATATTTTTAATACAAGATTTACACAAGCTTATAAAGTCTTTTTTTTTTTTAATTTGAAAAGAATTATTTCAAAAACAAACTAGGCCTGGCATCTTTTTTATCTCAAAGTTGGTAATGACTGCTTCAATTTCTTAAGTGACTATACAACTACTTAGGATTTCCAATTCTTCTTGAATCAAATTCAATTTTTTTTATTCATTTAGGAATTGTCTTTCGTTTCTAAGTATTTGACCTTTCTCCATGAAACTTTTTATTTATAATTATGAGTAGATATTTCAAAATTTCATTCATGATATCATTTCATTCTTTCTACCATTCATGATACACTTCTTCATTTCTCCTGATTTGTTTTTTAATCCATTTTGCATAGTTTGGCTATTTTCTAAGTCATCTTGAGTTCTTGAGTTTTTTTATACTTTTATATAAACAATCTCCTATTCACTCTGTCCTCTGAAAGTTAAGTTCTGTTCTATTTAACATCTAAATAGAGTTTAAAATACTAAATGACAATCATAAGTTATGTTGAGTTTAAGCTGTCCTCAATTCCTGGAATATATTCGACTTGATGCTGAAACTGTTATTTTAACATACTGATTTATTTCATTATTTAAGATTTTAATTCTGAATTTTACATTTATTTATAAAGAAATGGTCCTATTATTTCCTTATTTCTTCCTTGCTCCCTCCCCTCCTGCCTGTCTTCCTCTCCTCCTCCTTTTTTCCTTCTCCCCTCCTCCCTCCCTCCCTTCTTTCCCCCTTTTCTCCTTTCCCTCCCCCCCCCCCACTCTGCCTTTCCTCTTTCCTTGTTGGCTAATCCTCTCATCTCCAAAAGTTTTTTGGAGAAGTCCTAATGACAGTGCCTCAGATTTTATCAGTATTTGAAAATGGGACCTGGCCGGCGCCATGGCTCAACAGGCTAATCCTCTGCCTTGCGGCACCGGCACACCGGGTTCTAGTCTGGTTGGGGTGCCGGATTCTGTCCCAGTTGCCCCTCTTCCAGGCCAGCTCTCTGCTATGGCCTGAAAAGGCAGTGGAGGATGGTCCAAGTGCTTGGGCCCTTCACCCCATGGGAGAACAGGAGAAGCACCTGGCTTCGGATCAGCGCGATGCATTGGCAGCAGCGACCATTGGAGGGTGAACCAAAGGCAAAAAGGAAGACCATTCTCTCTGTCTCTCTCTCTCTCTCACTATCCACTCTGCCTGTCAAAAAAAAAAAAAAAGAAAGAAAATGGGACCTTAAATGAGGTGATAAGTAAAAAATATATCTTTGAGGTGAGTCTTAATCTGTTTTGACCAGTCTGCTTATATGAGAATGCTGGGGACGGCACAGGGGCACACTAGGTTAATCCTCTGCCAGCGGCACGATGCTGGCATCCCATATAGGCACCGGTTCTAGTCCTGACTGCTCCTCTTCCAGTCCAGCTCTCTGCTATAGCCTGGGAAAGCACTAGAAGGTAGCCCAAATCCTTGGGCTCCTGCACTTGCATGAGAAGCCAGGAGGAAGCTCCCGGCTCTTGGCTTCGGATCAGCGCAGCTCCGGCAGTTGTGGCCCTTTGGGGAGTGAACCCACGTAAGGAAGACCTTTCTCTCTCTCTCACTGTCTGTAACTCTGTCAAATAAATAAATAAAAATCTTAAAAAAAGAGAGAGAGAAGGCTAGGCATCACGGAAAGACCCCAGAGGCAGATGTGCAGACAGCTAAATTTGTAATGAGGCAGCAAGAAAGTCGCCATCTGTAAGCCACAGAGCAAGGCCTCAGAAGAACCCAATCCTGCTATTACCATGATCTTAGACTTCCATTCTCTAACATTGTGAATAAATAAATGTCACTTAAGTCACCCCATCTGTGATATTTTGTTATTACACCTTCATGTATCTAATGGTGTCCCTCCATCTCTCTCTTTAGCTCTCCCTCTAGATAGATAAATTGATAATAGATAGATATGTAGATGACATACATTATTTTTTTCTTTAGTTTCTTCACTATCAATACTGAATTTGGATATGGGTTTCAGAGTTATGCTTCCTTAAATCAATTTGAATGTGAACTCTTCCTAGTTAAAAAATAGTTAAAAATTATAGGTTTGGCCATTAATGTCTACTTTACTGACCTTAATAGGGATAACTTTGAAATAATTTTTAAGATTTTTACCTATTTATTATTTATTATTTTACTTGAAAGGCAGAGACCCAGAGAGTGTGTGAGACAGAGAGTGGGAGCGAGACAGCTCATCTAGTAGTACACTCACCTTTCCTGCAGCAGCGTAACGGCCAGGACTGAGCTGGGCCAAAACTAGGAGCTGGGATCTCAGTCTGAATTTCCCATGTGTGAGGGAGTGATTCAAGTAGTTGAGACAATGTCTGCACCCTGCCAGGGTGTGCATTATCAGAAAGTTGGATAGCAAGCAGAGCAGCCAGGACTCAAACAAGGCATCCCATTACGGAATGTGGGTGTCCAAATAGCAATTTGACCACTGTATCATATATCTGCCCCTTTATATGATCTATATTTTTCTGTAATTATCATTGCTTAATCTGTATATGTAAGTTAACATCTCTTATATATTCTTAGTCATTTATTATAAGTAAATTAAAATACATATATATCCATTATGAGTTGATTATATCCACATACACTTTCTAATTTTAGCATAAAGTTCTATAATTACTTTTCTAAGATAATGTAGTTTTGTATATCTGTAGTAATAGCTACTTAATTTCATATTATTTTCTTCCATAAATTCATATTTATTGTCTATTGCTTTTAATACATGCTTTAATCTGCCCTGCGAATATCTCACATGATGTACCTCTGAAATAAATAAGAATTTTTTCAAAAAAGAAATGAAATAAATGCTAACTTTGATGCAAAAATATTGAAATCCATGAATAATGTTTTAAATTCCTATTTTTTATTTATTTGAAGGACAGAGAAGAAAAATGACAGAAAAAGAGAAGGAAAGACAATGAAATGGAGAGATCTTCTCTACTGGTTCACTAGCCAAATAGTCATCATGGCCATGGTTGTGCCAAGCCAAAGTCAGTGGTCTGGAGCTTCTTCTGGGCCTTGTATGTGGGAGAAGGAACCAAAGCACTTGGACCATCCTCCACTGCTTTCCCAGGCACATTGGTAGGATGCTGTATTGGAAGTGGAGCAGCTGGGTCTTGAACTGTTGATTATAAGGGATGGCAGGGCCACAGACACTGGTTTTAGCCACTATGACACAATGCCTACCACAATTCTCAATTTAATATTATGCATTTTCCATTAACTTTTTAAAAAAGATATTTATTTATTTGAAAGGCAGAGTCATAGATGGAGATGGAGAGGCACACACACACACACACACAGAGAGAGAGAGAGAGAGAGAGAGAACTTCCATCTGTGGTTCATCCTTCAAATGGTTACAATGGCCAGGGCTGGCCTTATCCAAAACCAGGACCCAGAAGCTTCTTTCAGTTCTCCCACTTGTGTGCAGTGGCCTGAGTACATGTACCATCCTCCGCTGCCCTCCGAGGGATATTAGCTGTAAGCTGGATCAGAAGTGGAGCAGCCAGGACTCAAAATGCACCCACATGGGATGCTGGCATCAGAGATGGCAGCTTAAGACACTATGACACAATGCCAGTCCCAACTTTTTTTTTAATAGGCACAGAGAGAGAGAGAGAGATAGCATGCTCCTATCTAATGATTCATTGCCTAAATGCTTTCATCAGCCAAGGATGTGCCAGGTCAAAATCAGGAGCCAGTAACTCAGTGAGGAATCCTGTGTGGTTGGCAGGGCCCTAACTGTGAGTGTCATCATGTACTGCTTCTCTAGGTCTACATTAGCAGGAGTTTGGAATCAGTGGCGGAGCAGGGACTCAAGCCCAGGCATCCTGAATGGCATGTGGACACCACAAGTAGCATGATATCCATCAGGCCAAATGACAACCCCCTTTAATTTCATTTTCCGTGAACAGCTTGATGTCTCCTCCTTTATATATGCATTTGTGTGCGTGTGTGTGTGTGTGTCCAGAAAAAGGATTTTTATTTGGAAAAAAATGGATAGCACTGCAACCAGGGTGCACGCACACACACACACACACAAATCACTTATGCACAGGTAGCCTCTGTTATACCTAAGGAACAAGGAAAAGGTTAGATTTTATTTGGGAAAGAGAAAAGTTGCACTAGATGTTTTGAAAGGAAACTTGTCAATACTTGTAGTACTACGTGACTCCTGGTGAACTCTGACTCGCAAGTGACTGAAGTTACAAAGTAAAATGTTCTTGAAGATGTAGTAGGCTATTTTGTCTGATTGGGTTGCCAGGCTGTGGGATACATGTGCATTCTTGTAGAAGATATTGGTTGCATGCCTGCTGAAAACTGTCCTTGTGATGGTTCTGGTCATGCATGGCAATGTCTTCCGCAGTCTTCTCTGGCTCAGTTTGACATGGATAATTGTATTTTGTATTAATCTCCTTGTTTTTCAAGATTTATTTATTTGTTTGGGAGGCAGAGTTACAGAAGAGAGAGAGAGAGAGAGAGAGAGAGAGAGAGAGAGAGAGAAAGGAGAAACAGAGATCTTCCATCCAGGAGCTTATCCCCCAAATGGCCACAAAGACTGGGCTGGGCCAAGCCAAAGTCAGGAGCCAGGAGCTTCATCTGAGTCTCTCACGTGGGTGCAAGGGCCCAAGGATTTGAGCCATCCTCTGCTGTTTTCCAGGTGCTTTAGCAGGGAGCTGTATCAGGAGTGGAGCAGCTGAGACTCCAATTCATACCCACATAGGATGCTGGTGCTGCATGCCATGACTTTAAACTGCTGGGTCATAGCACCCACCCTGATGATTGCATTTTAAATCTGACAATGTTGACATATCCATAACCTTATATCATAAATACAGTATTAAAGTCCCTCTATTCTTTATTATTTCAAAATTAATCTATTCATAACTGAGAGAGCTGTGTAATACACAGAAACATTGCATATCTAAAATCTGATAAAATAATTTTGCTCCTTGCACTTTAAAGTTTTTGTTGTTGTTGGATGGTTAAAATGTATATCATTAGCATATTAAATCTTTTATCACTTTATAAAGTTCATATTTACTTTGGAGTTCTTTGTGTTTCATTTTGTTTTTATTTTTTTGAAATGTTACAATTATTTTCTTTATCTTAAATATTCTGAAATTTTATTACAGTATTTTTGATAGACAAAATCTTTAGCACTTCATAAGCCTTTGTTATGTGAAAAAAGCATATTTATATACACTTTCACCACAGTTTCTTCCAAAGTTTTTCCCTTTCATCTCATTTATTTATATGCTGTTTTTCCAAGAATTGCTGTCTCCTGGATATTAAAACTTCTATCTGCTTCCAAAATTGTTTCTCATACTATTTAGATTTTATTCCCATACTTTAGGAAAATAAACTTTCAATAAAATCAAGTGCTGCATTTAGCTATTTTATTGAGGTTTTGATGAGACGATGAATATTTGGCTATTCTTAAAATTCTATTATATGAGGAGTTTCATGCTCATATGATTCAAACCTTGCAATTTAAGAAAGAGTCAAGCATGAAAACACGCCTAGATCTAATACTCATAACATGCAGTTTCCTGACTTGGAGGCAAAAAAAAAAAAAAATTGAGAGCACCCTACAACCACAGTCTATAGAAAAGCACATATTTTATCTAAGGTGATCTAAAAATTTCTTGTATCGACATATTACTATAATATGTAAATCATTACTGTCCTTAGTTTTGATGAATTTTTGGAATATTTTCAATCTTTTCAAATAGAAACTCATTTTGTAGTACATACAAAAATCAAACTTGCTCATATTTAACAATAGGAGCAAAGATATTACCATTTGAGAAGTGCAATTGCTATGTAAAAGGTTATGTTCATTTAAGTATGCAAAGTATTAGAAATTCTAGCTAAGAAATTTTAGGTACTTTAATTTCCTTGGAATGAGATCACATCATTGAGATGTAAAAAAAGAATCTTAAAGCAACACTAAATCTGGTGCAGTGTAAACCAGGCAAGGGCATGAGCCTCATTATTTTTGATATTTATCATTGAAAACTAGCCAAGTATTTGGACACTAAGATCTTAAGCAATATTTCTGGATGACTGAATTCCTGGGAAAATATACATTTGCTGTTTTTGCCACTTTTTACTCATTTTTTTTTCCCTTTTCATCATTAGTTACCAGTAGCATCCTGATTTTGCATGCATAAATCATATATTCTTTTATCTCAGTCAATGCGTTTTAAGGTTGCCTCCAAAACAAGTAGCAAGCATGATGCATGTGGATAAAATATTACTTGTCCTAACACAGGCCTCCAAAATTGATTCAATGATAGATACCTGATTCAGTCATATCCTGTGAGAAATCATGAGACTATTTCTTGGACTGCCTGGAGGGTAAGAAATACTCTTGAAATAATAGGATTTAAACATGGGAAGATGCAAGGCTAAGTTGCTAAGCTCACTTTGGCACTCCAAGGAAAGAGCCATTCTGAGAATGAAATATATAGAAAGAGAGGTGATGGCTGAGAGAATGAGAAACAGCAGCACTCCAAACATTGATCCCATGAGCCCAACATGCTGGAAATCAGCTCAGTCCTAGAATTTATTTATTATGTGTGCCCAGGAATATTTTCTTTACTCCAGTTTGAGTTGAAATTCCTGTAATTTCCAATCAAAACCTTTTTAATTGATTCCTTTATTTTTAATCTAATAAATATGTCTGATCTTGGCTACTCTTCCTATATATCTCTAATTCATTTTCTTTTACCTTACATCTTTTGGTTCTTGATTAATAATGTGAGATTTATCTTTCTATATGCTTCCCTTAGAATAATTTAATTAAGAACTATCTGTTCCTTGATATGAATATTTAGTTTATTTACTTCTTTCTTTTTGAATAGCAGAAACTAAATTGAACTTTAAATGCTGTCCTGAGAAAAACTTTCAAATTGATCCCAAATTCAAAATTATGCCATGGCCTTTCTTTACTAAATAATCCTTCTGATTTCTTTGGTGGGCCAATAAGAAGTATTCAGGACAATCATCATCATAAAATATTATTTACATACATTTTATTTTACAGAGGTCAGTATAACTAGCAGGTATATATTTTATGCTAGTGATATATTAAGTTTTCTTTGTATCATTTCAGGTGATAGTATTTGCTGTTGTTTCATGACCATTTAAAAAGTATAATTTATGTCATAACATTTATATGTGCCTTCTTCAAATTGATTATAATTTTCGTAAAGTATATTTCTTCCTGTGTTATGATTATGATAATACTTTCCGTGTCAGGGCCAGCATTTGTGGTATATGGGTTTAAGCTACTGCCTGTGATGCCAGCATGTCATATGGGTGCCGACTCACTTCCCGAGTGCTCCATTTCTGATCCAGCATCCTGCAATGCATGTGGGAAAGCAGTAGAATGGCCCAAGTCCTTGGCACCTGCCCCCTACATGGGAGACCAGGAAGAAGTTGCTGGTTCCAGGCATCAGTATGGCCCAGGCCCAGCCATTCTGGCCATTTGGGGAGTGAACCAATGGATAGAAGATCTCTTTATCTTTCTCTACGTTTCTGTACTCTGGCTTTCAAATAAATAAACAAATATTTTGTAAAAAGTACTTTATGTGTCCCCCAAAGGCCTACGTATTTGGGCCTTGGTTTCCAAAGTCTAAGATCAATGGTAAATGGATTAATGTCAGTGGTTAACAGTAAAGGTAGCCCCAGTGGGATGTCTTTAGGTCACTGGGAGCTTGCCCTGGAAAGTATTTCTCATGAAATATTCGTTATGCACTTGGCATAGCTTCCCCCTCTGCTTCTTGCCTTACCATGTAATTATGCTCTTGCCATCTTTCAGCCACAGGGATGCCTGAACTGATGGGGCAGCCCAATATTGGGCCTTCTTTCATCCTAAATATCTCTTCTCAGGTATTTTAAGAGAAATAATGAAAAGTTGACTAGTAAATACTTGCAAAACAAATTACCCTCCAGAATATTAAGAGCATCTCCCTTCATTGAAAATTGCTGTTTGAGAAGACAACAGTCTCTTCCTAAACAACATCATGATAACAGGTTTGGTAATGCAAACTCAAGAACCTATTTTCTCAGAATAATTTGACAAAGAGACGTGTACTAAGAAATGGGCCCAGGACATGAGCAAGCAGTAATCAAAGGATAAAACACAGTTAATATACATGAGAAAAAGTGCTCAGGATCACCAGACATCGGGGAAATGCAAATCAAAACCACAATGAGATTTCATCTCACTCTAGTTAAAATGGTTATCATCAAAAATCAAATCAAATAAATAAATAAATAAATAAATGTGTGTGAGGATGTGGGGGAAATGTAACTCAATACACTGTTGGTGGGAATATAAATTAGCACAACCATTACAGGAGACAGTAGGGAGACTTTTAAGAAATCTGAAAATAGACCTACCATGTGATCCAGCCATTGCAATTTTGGGAAATTACCCAAATCACTGAAATAAAATAAACATATGAAAGAGTTATCTGTACCTCCATGTTTGTTGCAGCCCTTGTCTATAGAGGACAAAAACCCTTGTCTATACGGGACACTGTTGAGGAACAATGGTCTTTTCTTATTACTATTTGTTGAATTCTTTACTTAGTGGAAGATTAAACTTATGATCATAAAATAAACTGAAAATATCATTGTAAAATTTAAAAGAAAATTAAGAAAGGAAGGAAAAGGGGTGGTGAGGGAATGGATGGGAGGGAGAGTAGAAAGGGAAGAATCACTGTGTTCTGAATTCTGTATATATGAAATTTGTGAAATTTGTTTACCATAAAAACAAAAAAACTAACAAAATAAGCGTAGGTTCAATAAATAAATATTTATTACTGTGAAAAATGACTATTTCAAGTAGTCTTTCAATATCAAGTGGAGGAGAAGATAGAATACAATAAAACAAATAAAATAACAACACTTACACAAATACAATGATTTTTCTATAAGCCAACTCTTCCTTTGAAGTTGTAGCACATCTTTGTATTTTGTAAATCAATATCTGTATTAAAAATAGAATTCTGTAATAAAATATGTCAACAACATAAGTTAAAAGCAATGTTACTTGAAATTAATTAGGAAAAAGAGGATAATGTATTATGTCTCAAAAAGGAATCAGCAGATGGCAAAGAAAAAACAAATATCTTATAAACATATATCTTATAATTATGTCTGGAAGTGTCTATATAATGATTATAATAATACTAATTATACTAATAAAAAAGGAGAACTGTTATTTGAACACTTCTATGTCAGCATTGTGATAAGTGGTTTATGTACACTCTGTTATTTAATGTGTGGAGCAATTGTACCTCAGTTAGAGAACCACAAGATACAGGTGAACCTCTTAGTGGAATTCTTTTGGATAGTGGGGTGACATGTATACTCTATTGAGTTTGGAAAGCAGAACATGAAGCCACCTAGGATTATTTGTGCGTCTTAAGACAAAGAACTTTCTCCAGTATAGACTACAGGCCAGACCATAAAACAAGTTTCAGCAAATTAAAAAAAAATCAAAATCATATCATGCATCTTCTCTGATCACAAAGAAATGAAGCTGGAAATAAACAACTAAAATACCTCTAGAGCATATGCAAATACATGGATACTAAACAAAATACTCCTGAATGAACAATGGGTCACAGAAAAATCAAAAGAGAAATCAAACAACTGTTGAGGAACAGATTTTTTTTCGCACTATTTGTTAAACTCTTAGTATTGAGTTAATCTTCTGTGTATAAAGTTAATTGAAAGTAGATTTTAGTTAACAATAATAATGGGAATAGGAGAGGGAGGAGGAAAAAGGGTGGGAAAGGGGGTGGGGTCAGGTATGGTGGGAAGAATCACTATGTGCCTAAAGTTATATTCATGAAATGTGTGAAGTTTGTAAACCTTAAATAAAAGGTTTCTGGGGAAAAAATAAAGCACACACTCAAATGTAAATAAAAAAATTATTACAGAACATTGGGGAGACTCTGCAAGACACTGGCACAGATGGAGATTGCTTGAAAAAAAACCCAGAGGCACAGGCAATCAAAGGCAAAATTGACAAATGGGATCACATCAAGCTAAGAAGTTTCTGAACTGCAAAAGAAACACTTAGGAAAGTGAAGAGACAACTGACATAATGGAAGAAAATATTTGCAAACTATGCAACTGATAAATGGTTAATATCAAAAAACTATAAAGAACTCAGGAAATTCATCAACAACAAAACAAACAATCCATTTAAGAACTAGGCAAAGGACTTGAACAGTTGTTTCTCAAGAGAAATTCAAATGACAAGGACATTTGAAAAAATGTTCAGGATCACTAGCCATCAGGGAAATGCAAATCTAAAACATAAATTTTGGGTTTCAGGGAACAGTATGCTATGGGTTAAATGTGTATTCACCAAATTCATATGTTTAAATCCAAGCCCCTATGACAATAATTTTGAAATGGAATTGAGAGAGAATTGGGCTATCTAGATGGAGCTGTAATGAGTGGAATTATTGCCTTTAAAAGAGAGCCCAGCCAGCTCCCTTGCCCTTTCTGCTATATGAGTTCATAGAGATATAGCCATCCTTGAAATAGAAGTTTAATTCTCTAATCTCTAATCTCCTGTGACAATTTTATACTGTGGAAACCTCCCAGTTTGTTATATTTTGTCATTGCAAATCAAAAGGACATAGAAAACATCCTATGGTTATTTTACATCTGTTTTCAATTTCATGGATTCAACAATTAACTAAGGCACTTATAAGTCTGTCAGTTAGAAAGGGAGCCCAAGGAATCTGATTCAGAAACCAAGCTGAGACAATGCATTAACTTAAAGAGCTATGAAAATAGCATTCTAAAGGGAGGACTTAAAAGAGGTAACTGTACAGATGTGAGTAGTGCTAAAATAACACCTAACTGAAACTGATCACTTTGACTAGTGAGATGGCATTGGTACATGCCACCTTGATGGGATTGAATTGGAATCCCCAGGCATGTTTCTAACTCTACCATTCATTTCATAATTGATAATAATTATAGGATTAAGAATCAAAGGGATCACATAAACAAGACTAGTGTCTGCTAATAGTAACTGATAGAATTAAAAAGGAGAGAACGATCCAACATGGCAAGCGGGATACATAGCAGACTCATAGAATAGCAGATCTCCTAAACAGCATTCTGGCCTCAGAATCAGCCCTTAAGGCATTAAGATCTAGCTAAAGAGCTTATGAGAGTATTTCAGGCATGGAAAGCCAAGACACTGTGGCAAAAAAACAAACAAACAAACAAAAAAAACAAACAAAAAAAAAAAACAAACACCTAAATGAAAGATCTCTGTGAGAGAGATCCAAGCAGAAAGAATGGGCCATCAAAGGAGATACCTTTCTCTGAAGGGAGGAGAGAACTTCGACTTTGACTATGACCTTGTGTAAATAAGATCGGAGTCGGCAAACTCAAAAGGCTTCCATAGCCTTGACAACACATGACAAGAGCCTCGGGTGATTACTAACACTATAAACAAGAGTGTCAATTGTTAAATAAACAACAGGAGTCACTGTGCACTTACTCCCCATGTAGGATCTCTGTCCTTAATGTGTTGTACTATGTAAATCAATGGTATAACCAGTAATCAAACGGTACTTTACACTTTGTGTTTCTGTGTGGGTGCAAACTGTTGAAATCTCTACTTAATATATACCAAATTGATCTTCTGTATATAGAGATAATTGAAAATGTATCTTAATGTGAATGGGATGGGAGATGAGTGGGAGGGTTGCAGGTGGGAGGGAGGTTATGGGGGGGGGGAACTGCTGTAATCCAAAAGCTGTACTTTGGAAATTTATATTTATTATATAAAAGTTAAAAAAAAAAACACCTAACCACAAAAACAAAAAGGGTGCTAAAACACACAGAAAAATAATGGCTTAACATGCACATCACTAGAAAAAGGGAATTCACAGTAATTTAATTCAAACTATGAAGGTGCAAAACATACTATCTCCTAACACCATTTTCCTTAGAAAAGAACTGTAACTTTACTTATATTAAGGTTTGCTTTTAACAGTTAAAAGTGGAAAGTTTAAATCTTATTTTCCTTACAAGTGGATGGCTTAAGAGTTCCTACAGCAACCCATTATTTGGCAAAATTGGATAGGCAATTCCTTTTCCTCATATAAAGGCATGTAGAATGATGAATTCACTTCATCCACTGGGTGTGTTTACATCTGTGTGAATCCTTGGAACTGTACAATCCATCCTGTGACAGTGAACCAAAAGTTAAAAATAAGCCCAAGGAAGAGAAGGAGAGAACCTGAATCAGTCGTGATATTAGTGAACTTCATAGTTAACCATGCCAGAGGCAGTCTAACTCTAAACTTCTGGTTAAATACCATACATCCTCATTGATAAACAGATGGAGTTCTTGTATTTTTCTAAAATTGTGAGTAAATTAGCCTAGCACAAAAACATATTGAAAAGTCCCTGTAGGATGAAAATATAGAAGTTAGTTTTTATGTCATAGAATTATAATGACTAATTTAAATATTTTCACATTGTGTTTATAATTACTCCTCCATATTTTTATTGTAATAAATATATTGTTATAAAAATATTTAATGATTAAATATGTTTTACTCAAAATTTTCCCCTGAGTGTTTTCTCAGCCAACACTTCACTACAACAAATGCTCTGCAAGTAGTTGTTTTTCCCAAAATATATATCAGTAATTTATAAATAAGTACAAATAATAAAATTTCATCAAGTGATGATTGTCAGCAAATATATATTATATTCAATTACTCAGAATTTAATATGTAAGCTTAAATTTTCTAAGAATGGCTTTATAAAAATTTTTAAGTTATTATACATAATTTTTCTTTAACTACTGTCAAGAGGTTAAAATTTACAAACATGCACTTTAATAAGATTAGATTATTTCCAGAAACTTTTATTCATTGGTGAATTTACTTATAAAATTATTACATATACAGAAATTTCTATTGTCATATGTGGTGATTACACAACTGCTCCAAGACCATAATTCTGAAGACTATCTCATGCCATGTGTCTTGCAGAGACTTGTCGGCCTATTAGTACCGTAACTTACTGAGAGACCAACAATGATAAAGGAAAAGAGAATGAGGCAAATACAATGACTTGAATGACTGCACAATGATAGTGTTGATAAAGGAAAATGAGATTTTTCCAACAATTGCAGTAGACAACATTACAGCCATAATTGAATGAACAGCTCACAGTAAATGAAAAGCAACTATGGACTGTTTCAGTTTTGAGTCTAAGAATGAATAATAACTTTCCAGGAGTTAATGGGGCATTCATTGACTCAGGAAAGTTTAGCAAGTAGAAATGAAGTCCTCATTTAGCATCCAAGCCATTCTGGAGTGGTACTTGTGGATAAATAGAACTATCCATCCATGTGGCTCAAATAAGATTTAATATTGACCTTAGTATACAATATCAAAAATCACCCAGGTGAATCATGGCCTTTTATTTCTCCTAGGAAGAAAAACTTGAAAAATCTTAACAGAAGCAGTAGGCAAAGCAAACAACTGAATTATATTTTACACACTTGAAGATTTTAAAATACATAAGAATATAAAAAATGTTTTAAAATCATAACCATGTACTGGTACTACTTGCTTGGAGAGAAGAGCTTATTGAGACCCAGCCCACCTTCTACTGATCCAAGATAGATATGCATATAAAGTATTTTTAGCTTTCTTTTTCAACATAACACTTTTAAAAACTATAACATTGGAGTCAGCACTGTGCCGTAGCAGGTAAAGCAGCCGCTTGTGGTGCCAGCATCTTATGGTTCAAGTCCCAGCTGTTCTGCTTCCGATCCAGCTCTCTGCCATGGCCTGGGAAAGGAGGAGAAGAGGGCTCAGGTCCTTGGGCCTCTGTACCTGTGTGGGAGACCCAGAAGAGGCTCCTGGATCCTGGCTTCAGATCAGCTCATCTCCAGCCATTGCAGCCACTGGGAGTGAATCAGCAGATGGGAAACCACTCTCTCTCTGCCTCTGCCTCTGCCTATCTGTAACTCTACCTTTCAAATAAATAAATCTTTTTAAAAAAGCCAAAAAACTATGACCTTTATATGATTTTATGTTGTATCTTATGTATGGTATTAAACTAACCTATAAGAAAGAGAAAATCAGATATTTTTAAAGTAATTGAAATTTAATCTCTAGATAAATGTCACAAATTTTTGTTTATTTTTTTGATGCTACACATTTTTAAAAGATCATACTCCTTGCATTTATTTTAAGTCATGAAAAACCTGCTACAAAAACATTTTTCACATACTTTTTTTGTGATTTATCACCACATCTTGAAATTTGGCAATATTCAGATAAAAGTACCTTTTCCATGTAGTGACAAAGATCTACATCTGATGTGGCTAACAACTATGCAAGTTGAGCCTCAGTTACTAAATTAAATTTCATAAGTCTTCACACAGATCACTTATCAAGTATTTTAGCTTTAAATATACAAATTATCCAGAAGATATTTTATGTTGCAATAAACCAACAAAGCAACGGATTTTTATCTTGCCTTTGCTGTGTGCATGGATGCATGTGTGTGTATGCATGTGTTTGTGTATGTCTATAAAGCTCAGCAGAGAATTATGTTAATCACTATTTTCTCATCAAGCAAAATGGTCACAGTCTTAAATCAATATCTCCCAGCAGCTGAGTTGGTATGGCTTATTTTGAAAGAGGCCCATTCACTCTTCGTGTACCACTTTCTGGTTCAATGCACAATTTCTGGCCTCCATTTGCATTAAAATGCCACCTTGGCTGCTGGCCTGACATATCAGTGATATAAAGCACTGACATTGCCTATTGTCCCTACTCTAACTGTAATCATGTGTTGGAATAACTCCGTCTTCTCCTGGAGACTGACTCTTTACAACACACACACACACACACACATATGGGCACTTTAAAAAGTTCATGGAAAATGGGCCTAAAAGATAAGCTTATTTGGGGACAAATGTTTTTGAAATATATGGTTATTGTCTATGGCCATACCACCCTGAACACATCTGATCTCGTCTGAAGTATATGGATAGCTTTTTTATAATATGCATTTTCAAGAACTTTTTCAATAACTCTTCTATACTACTTAGCTAGCCTGTAACAGACTTTATATGTCTTTGCAGAACTACACTGAAATTTACAAATCCCAAGATTCTATTTGTCACAATGCTATATCTTGGCTTGGACTCTGCATCTATTTCCTCCCTTGGTTCACTATAGTGCAGTTTTTGCTCTCATTGTAAACTCAAACTCTTTTACATTCTTTTTTTTTTAATTTCATAGTATCCAACAATTCTGTTTCTAAAATGACATTTATCTAATCCATTACTTTCTTCTTCACTTCTTTAAGTGAGCAAAAAGGAAGTAATAATGAACATTATCATGCACAGTTCTCATGTATATAGAGTAGTGAAATTATATGAAACTCTCCATGCAATAAATTTTATTTCACATGCAACTCTAGTGTCATAGAAAACCATGATTTGTCCTCTTACCCTCTTCTGGTGTTATGCAGACTATCTGACATGGAATCTTGATAGTGAGAGGGTAGGAGAAGAGACACTTTTACTTTTAATTTGACAATGTATTTAGAGAAACAAAATTAAATGTGGGCAGCACAGGGTTATATCATGTAGTATGTGGCTGCTATCACATCTACTGCAGAGGTTGTGCAGATAAATATGGGCTGGAGGAGTCAGAAAAACCATTAAAATTTTAGAGAATTTTTCTGAACTATGAAAGGTGAGTGAAGTCAGACTATAAAAATAGGAAGGCAATATCAACAGGGATACCTAGACATGAACATACGTATATATACGCATACATAGAAAAATCAAACACTTATGTGCTTGACAATGTAGAAACCATACCAAATGGAGAGGATAATCTATTAGGAACTTAAAAACTGCAGTGGGAAATCCTTGCAAGTTAGAGGGATGCGGTGGATCTACGGGGAAGGTGTAGATGTACAGCACGAGCATGGATACATCACACGGCCCCAGCTGTGGAGAGCCTCAGAGCCAGTTTGTACAGGGAGGTGAGATCAGCCTGCAGCAGTCCAAGCCACTGGCAATAAAGCTGCAGGGATAACCTGGTGCGAGTCCAGCTTAGAGCCCTGTGGGGGACAGTGTAGCTGTCAACATGAAGGAAAAAAAGGGGGCATGTTCTTCTCCTGGACCACCTGACAACAGCATCCTGTAACTGGCTGAGAGAGGGTGGACAATATTTTGTACATATGTAACAGCTGCACAGGCTTGTGTCCGTGCACTCAGCAACCAGTCAAGAGGAGACATCTGAGTCTGGTTGTGAGAACTGACAGTGGGCTGGGTACCCACAAAGGACTGTGAGGTGACCCCAGTTTCCCAGCACATTACAGGGTCAAGGGCTTAGGCTGACTGGGTGAAGCACCCACAGGTGTCTAGCTCTGGTAGCAGCTCCTTCTTTGTATGAATGGGAAAGACAGGAAGGTCAGAGAGGATCCTCAGTGCCCCATAACTGTAGGAAACCACGTATGCTGGGACTGTGAAAAATGTGGCTTCATGAAAGGGTACAGGATGTGGCTGGATCTATGGGAAGTCACTGTGGGCTGTTCCACAAGCTCAGGACCCCATATAGACTGGGAGTGTCATTACTGTGGGATCTGTGCCCACAGTGAGGACTACACAGAAAATTTGTGTGTTTCTTGTGGTGGTACAGAAGAATATTGGATCCATGGGGGCTAGTGTCCAGGCATTGGTGGTCTTGGAGGAGAGGAGGTAAGTGTGAGACTATGCCCACAGAGTTTATCAAACCCTCACCTCTGAATAAAAAAAAGATAAGATTCCTCATGTCCAAGATGGGTGTTGCCTTGGACACTCCTCTCACCCTGGAACACTGAACAGAACTCCCTGGCCAAACCCAGCACATACCTCTGGGTATTCACTGAAAGAACAGAGATTCCACTAAGCTGCAAAATTGTAGTCCAAAGGGGAAAAAATAAAGCCATCAGGGAGAAAAAGAAAACAACAACCACAACAACAATAAGAACAAAAACAAATATCTACACAAATGTCTAAAAATAAATGCAGAAATTCAAGAAACAAGAATAAGGAAGACACCATAATACCCAAAAGAGAAACAACAACACGTGTATGCTAGAATGTGAAGATGAAGTGATTGATGAAATGCTGGAAATAGAATTCACAAAATTAATCGAAGGATTACTCAGAAGTAATCAGAAGTAAATCCATGAATGAAAAAAATCCATACATGACAAGAATGAAAATCTCCCATGAAATTGAGATTTTTAAAGATATATCAAAATGAAATATTAGAAATGAAGAATTCAGACGATCATATAAAAATGTAGAGAAAAGCCTTAACAACAGACTCAGTGAGGCAGAAAAAAAGAATATCCAAAGAATATCCAAGATAAAAGGCAAATCTCTGGAAATGTTACAGTCAGATCAAAAAAAAAAAAAAAAGAAGAAGAAATAAATTAGGAAAACTAAAACAGTGTTGGAGATTCATGGAATATTAACAAATGATACTACATACAGGTCTTTGGAGTTCCTGAAGGAGTGGAAAGAGAGAAGATTAGAAAGACTTTTTAGTGAAAAAATTAGAGAAAACCTCCCTGATTTGGAGGAAGAAGGGAACGTCCAAGCACAGGAAGCACAAAAAAAAATCCCAATAGACATGAACAGAAAAGATCTTCACCACGACACACTATAGTCAATCTCTCCACTATAAAACATAAACAAAATTTTTTAAAATGTGCAATAGTGAAATGCCAGATTACATTCAGAAGATCTTCAATTAGACACACAGCTGACTTCTCCTCAGAAACCCTACAAGCTAGGAGAAAATAGTGAGACATATTTCAAATCTTAAGAGAAAATATTTTCAACCCAGAATACTGTACCTTGCAAAGCTCTCATTTATGAATGAAGGTGAAATAAAGACCTTGCATAACAGGTACTGAAAAATTTTCACCACTTGTCTAGGATTGCAAAAGATGCTTAAGGATGTGCTACACACGGAAACACAGAAACACTCTCATCAGTATGAAAGAAGGTGGAAGCAGAAAAATCTCTCAGTAAATGTACAAAGAAAATTCACAGTAAACAATAGGAATATTTATGCAAAAATGGCAGGGTCAAGTCATTAATTGTCAATAGTAACCTTGAAAATAAATGGCCTAACTCTCCAGTTAAATATGCACTGGATGAATGGATTAAAAAGAAGAATCATCTATTTGCTACCTACAAGAAATGCATCTAACCAATAAAGATACATCAAACAAAAGTGAGAGGATGGACAAAGATATTCCATGCTAACAGAAACAAAAAACGAGTTCATGTAGCCATTCTAATATCCGACAAAATAGACTTTAACACAAAAAACTCTTAAAAGAGACAAGTGCACGATAAAATGATTAAGGGATTAATCCAACAGGAAGATGTGACTGTAATAAACGTATATGAACCCAATTACAGGGCTCATGGCTATTTAAAAGAAATGTCAGTGGAGCTGAAAGGAGACATAGATCTCATACAATGGTAATGATTGACTTAAATACCCCACTTTCAACAATGGACAGATCAACCAGACAGAAAATCAGCAAGGGAACAACAGTTAACCAACACTAAAGGCCAAATGGACCTACCAGATATCCACAGAACCGTTCTTCTTGTAGGATACACAGTTTTCTTCCTCTGGGATAGACCAAAGGCTACACCATTAAGAAAGTCTCAGGAATTTTTTTAAAAAATGAAATCATTCCATGCATCTTCTCTGACCATCATAGAATAAACTTGAAAAACAACTCAAGAATCTCTAGAACATATTCAAACACATGGTGCCTGAACAACATGCTCCTGAATGAACATTGGATCATAGAGGAAATCTAAAGAGAAATTTAAAAATTTCTGGAAACAAAAGTTGACAATAAAACTTATGAAAACGTATGGGATATAGCAAAATCAGTGTTAAGAGGAAGGTTTATAGCAATTGGTGCCCCACATCAAGAAATTAGAAAGACATCAAATAAATGAGCTATCAATGCATCTCAAGGACTTAAGATACAATACCATACCAAAAAACAAAGTTAGTAGAGAAGAAATAGTTATAATTAGAGAAGAAATAAATAAAATTGAAATAAAAAACAAATCAAAAGAACAATGAAACACAGAGATGGTTTTCTGAAAAATAAACAAAATGATACACCATTGGCCCAACTAACAAAAAAAAAAAGAAGGAGAAGACCCAAATCAATTAAATTAGAGTTCAAAAAGGATGTATAAACACAGATGCCATAGAAATAGTAAGATCATCAGAGTTACTACAAAGAGTTGTATGCCAACAAATTGGGAAACCTAGAAGAAATGGATAGAAATGGATAGATTCTTGGATACATACAGCATCCCAAAATTGAGTCATAAAAACATAGAAACAGACCAATAACCATGATCAAATTAAATCAGTAATAAAGACACTCCCATCAAAGAAAAGCCCTGGGACAGATGGTTTTATTGATGAATTCTACCACACAGTAAATAACTAATTCCAATTGTTTTGAAGCTATTCAACACAATTGAAATGGAGGGAATTCTCCAAACTGTTTCTACAAAGCCAGTATTACATTAATTCCTAAACCTCCTCAACAAAATACTTGCTAATTAAATCCAAGAAGACATCAGAGAGATTATTTATTTGGAGCAAGTGGGATTTATCCCTGGTGTTCAGGGATGGTTCAGCACTCACAAATCAATTAGTGTGATACAATACATTAACAAACTGAAGAACAAAAAACATATGATTATCTCAGTAGATGCTTATAAAACATTTGATAAAATACAACATCCTTTCATAATGAATATCTTAAGAAAATGGGTATAGAAACAACATTCCTCAACATAAAAAAATGCAATTTATGACAAACCCATGGCCAGTATCTTACTGATGTGGAAAAGTTGGAAGCATTCAACACTAAAATCTGGTACCAGACAAGGGGACAAGGGTGCCACTCTCATCAGTGTTGGAAATTTTAGCCAGAGCCATTAAGAAAGAAAGAGAAATAAAAGCTCTACAAATTGGGATGGAGAAGTCAAACTATCCCTACTTCAAGGATGACATTGTTCTCTAGATAGGGGATCAAAAACACTCCACTAAGAGACTATTGGAACTCATGAGTTTGGTAAAATGGTGTGATGTAAAATCAACAAACAAAAATCAATAGCCTTTATATACACAGAAAATGCCTGGGCTGAGAAAGAACTTTTAAGATCAATTCCATTCACAATAGCTACAGAAAAATTAAATACCATGGAATAAATTTTACCAATAATGCCAAAGATATCTATGATAAAAATTATAATACATTAAAGAAAGAAATAGAAGACACAAAAATGGAAAATCTTCCATGTTCATGGATTGGAAGAATCAATCCCATCAAAATGTCTATAATAACATACTACTGAAAGCATCGATCAAAATTCCAGACATTCTTAGATAGAGAAAAAATAGTGCTGAAATTTATATGGAAACACAGGTGACCCTGAATAGCTAAAGCAATCTTATACAACATAATATCATAATATCAGATTTAAAGATATACCATAGGGCATTTACTATAAAAATAGCCTGATACTGACACACAAAAAAGATGGGTAGACTGATGAAACAGAATAGAAACTCTAGAAATCATTTCTTGCCCCAACAACCAACTTATCTTTTACAAAAAGCTAAAATCAATACCTGGAGAAAGGACAGTCTCTTCAAAAAGTGGTTCTGGGAAAACTGGATCTCTGCATGCAGAAATATGAAGCAAGACTCCTACCTTACACCTTACACAAAAATCCATTCAAAATATATCAAAGACCTAAATCTAAGACTATCAAATTATTAGAGAATATTGAGGAAATTCTTCATGACATTGACATAGGCAAGGACTTCTTGGAAAAGACCCCAGAAATATAGGCAATAAAACCAAAACTGACAAAGGGGATCACATCAAGCTAAGAAGCTTCTGCGCTGCAAAGGAAACACTTAGCAAAATAATGTGTTAACCAACAGATTGGGGGAAAATATTTACAAACTATGCAACTGATAAAGAGTTAATTTCGAGAAACTTTAAAGAGCTTATGGAACTCAACACCACAAAAGGAACAATTCAGTTAAGAAATGGACAAAGGATTTAAACAGACATTTCTCAAAAGAGGAAATCCAAATGTGCAACAGAAACATGAAAAAAGCTCAAGATCCCTAGCCACAGGGAAATGCAAATCCAAACCACCATTAGGTCTCACTTCACTTCAGTTAGAATGTCTTTCAGGGGCCGTTGTCATGGCTCACTTGGTTAATCCTCTGCCTGCAGTGCTGGCATCACATGTGGGCACCGGGTTCTAGTCCTGGCTGCACCTCTTCCAGTCCAGGGAAGTGGAGGATGGCCCAAGTGCTTGGGCCCCTGCACCCACATAGAAGACCAAGAAGAAGCACCTGGCTCCTGGCTTTGGATTGGAGCAGTACTGACCATAGTGGCCATTTGGGGAGTGAACCAATGGAAGGAAGACCTTTATCTCCATCTCTCTCTCTTACTGTCTATAACTCTACCTGTCAAATGAAATTATACATTGTAGAGGATCACTAAATAGTTGATGAATAAAATTATAATAGAAAATGTTTTTCATACAGAAATCAACAAATAACAAATGCTGGTGAGGATGAAGTTGTGGGTGGGAGGGAAGGTACCATAATCCACTTTTGATAGGAATGCAAACTGCCAGCCACTGTAGAAGACAGTATGAACATGTCTCAGAAATCTGAATATAGAACTGACATATAACCAGCCATCAGACTCCTGGGAATTTATCCAAAGGGAATGAAATGAGCATATGAAAGAATTATCTGTGCCCCGAAATTTATTGCAGCTCAATGCACAATAGCTAAGATATCCAATCAACCCAGATGTCTGACACCCTAAGAAAACGTATGTTCCTCCCATTAGTGGTAAATAATAGAGTATCTAAAAGGCAATCTATAGAATTGAAATTCACACTTTAAGATGCCATGACTTGGAACAGCCTTGTCTTGAACATTGAGGAATAGTTTTTTTTTTTTTTCATACTATTTGTCGAACTCTTTACTTCATTCAGTATTAATCGTATGTGTATAATGTTAATTGAAATAGATCTTAGTGAAAAATAGAATAGGGATATGAGAGGAAGGAGGATGAAGGCTATAAGTGTGTGTTGGAGGGAGAGTAGTGTGGGAAGAATCCGTATGTTCCTATATTTGCATTTATAAAATGCATGAAGTTTGTATACATTAAATAAAAGGTTTCTATTTGCTTGAATAAATTTTCTAATCTTAATCAACAAATGGGATAAAAACTACAAACCTATTTAACACTAATAAGTAGAAAGTAGAATTCACATTAGTGAGTGAAGCAGAGACCTTTATCTAGTGTTTGTTTTGGATCCATTTGATAAAACAGTAATCAAAGTAAACTCAAATTATCGTAAGACAATAGTGGGTGCTAAACTTTACTGAGTGCTTATGATGTGACAAACACGTAAGGCAGGCCTATTACATTCAGTTGACCACACCAACACAGTGAATTAGGACTTATTTATTGCAAGGCAATAAATTTTTAAAAAATGTATTATAAGGAAAATAAGAAGTTGAAAATTTTACATGGTTATAGAATTTGGAGGAAGCAGAGTTGAAATTTAATCTAAATCAAGTGTCCAAGTGTCGGAAATCTACGGGTTCCCGACAAGACCGAGATCCGTATAGTAAGCAGAATCCACCACATTTCATGCGCTTTTCAGCTTTTCTTTATTGCTTCTCTCCTTCCTCTCCCGTTCTCTCCAGGCGTCCCTCTTATATAGTCCACAGCCCGATTACTAAAAATGGGCATGAAAAACAGGATGTGGTTCCTCAAACTATTGTTTCAGTTTGAGTCCTGCATGAAAAACAGGATGTACTTCAGTCCATTGTTTCGGTTTAAGTGAGCCAGGCTACGTGACATCCAGCCGCAGGGAATGGTTGTCACGAGCGGCCGGCCTGTGGGTCCACACAGCTCCCCCTTTTTAGTTTTCTAGCAAGCGAGCGTGCCTGTCTTAGGTCCCCAGCAATGCACCATGGGTTTACCCGTCATGGAAACATGGAGCGGCTCGTCTCCCTGTTCTGTCTTAGGTTGCTCCATGTGCTTGCCAGTGGTTACCAGTCACTGATTACTGCTCCAACATGCTGAGCCAAATCACTTCATCATAGGGGTTGTCCCGCTGGATGGCCAACATAGCCTGCCAGATCACCAAGTTGGTGCGCTGTTGCCTTTCCAGCAATAATAACAGACAAGTAAGCTGAGGTATTGGACAGAGGCGTAGGCTAGGTAAGTGCCCTAAGCAATCTCCAAGACACACCTTCTTTCTCATTGCAGGCAACACCTGCCACCATCAGCATTAAGGCAAATATCTTATACCTGTGAAGCATTTTGAACTCTGACAAATACATCTAAAGCACAATCAATAATAATTCCCCAAACTGCAGCAAGGCAGATTAACAGCAAGGCTTTTGCACACAACAGTCTTTTCATTCGTCCGTCTCTGCAGCCGGTTCGGCGGACAGTTCCGAGGGTTGCTCCTCTGGGTCTTTCTCGAGCAGCCAAATCCTTCTCTCTGGTGCCCAAACCGGTTGTGAGGCTCCCTGTGGAGAAAAAAAACCGCACCTTGTACCTTGTACCCTTCTTAGCAAAGGGAACGGGCCCTTCCATTGGTTATCTTGGGGGTCCCTCCATAGGATCATTTGTTTTGTGTCGACTGAAATGTTATCATTCTCAGCCGAGTGTGCAGAGGACCGTTTGTCGACTGTCTGTGAGGGATGATCAAAACTGTCATAACGGAACATGTGACGTTCTGCTGGGGTCTTGCCGTTTGATGTTTTGTTTAAAAAAATCAATGGTAAATATGGCATAATTAAGTAAATCCTTAGGGGAAAGGGTGAGTGTCCCTACTCCCCCATTTTGTTTTAATATGACAGTTTTAAGATATAAATTTGCTCGCTGCACAACGGCTTGTCCTTGTGGATTATAGGGAATGCCAGTAATGTGGGTAATACCAAATTGTTGAACAAAGCGCTTCATTTCTTGAGAAGTGTATGCTGGCCCATTATCAGTTTTTATGACTTTAGGAATGCCCCAAGTGGCAAAACATTGCAACAAGTGTTGTTTAACATGTGTCACTGTTTCCTTGGCCATGGCTGATGCCATGAGTACGCCAGAAAAGGTATCCACTGTGACATGAATGCATGCCAATTTACCAAACTCGGAGTGATGGGTAACATCCATTTGCTATATGTGGCAAGGAAATAGGCCACGGGGATTAGTCCCAGTGGGTGTTTTAACAGGTTGGAAAGGGACAATTGCATACAATTTCTTTTGCAATGCAAATAGGGATTTTAAATTTTAAAGGTAAAGTTTTACTATTAACATGCCATAGGTTATGAAAACTCTTGGTCTGATCCACTATGGTGCCGATTACGAAAAAACGAGATTGTGAATCTGCTGTTGCATTTCCATTGGATAAGGGTCCGGGCAAGCCTGTATGAGCCCTGATAAAGCCAGTAAATATGGGCTCGATACTGTGAAATAGGGCTTGTTGTACTAGCTCAAAATAGGCATGGACTGTAGAATGTTTGGAAATCAAGGATGGTGAACCTAACTTTGTTACTGCATTAACTACATAGGTACTGTCTGAAAAAAAATATTTAATGGTCCTGAAACACAACTAATAATTTTTGATACAGCTGCTAGCTCAGCATGCTGTGGAGATGGAGAGGCAGTAAGTACTCAAAAGATTTTATCCCCTAGGAGGGCTACTCCAGTTTCTCCTTTAGCCCCATCTGTGAATGCCATGGGTGCTTCTTCCTGAAGTGTTTTGATGACTACATTTGGGTCATCAAATCCCCCATCACTGGGCCGGACACTTCTTGTCAGGATCACAGCATCTGCATCATCACCTACCTCTGGATCTCTGTCCGTTTCTGGAAGAGGAAAGACAAGGGGATCTCCCTTGGGGACAAACTGCTTCCTGGGTGGGTTGTTACTTGCATCAGGCATAGGCCTGATATTTTTGGCCAGTATTCAAATTGGAGTCAACTCCCCTATGGGGAACACACAGCCAAATCCTCTTCCCAACACAATCAGTGGGTCAGGCCCTCTCCAGAGTCGGGTGAGAGGGTCTGTCCATCTAACAAGCATCTGAGGTTTAGGGGTTAAATGTCCCCAATGTTTTTGGAACCTTGATTCCCTTGACCCTTTTGAAAAATTTCCTGTGGGTTGTGAGGAATTTTAGTAGAGTGTTGAATCATTTCACATCTTGGCAGCACATTTTTTTGAATGTTTTATAAAATATTGTTTAATTGAAATATGCATATGGAAATTTGCACAAATTAAATGTGTAGAGCTAAATAAATTCACACAAAATAAGCACATTGATGTAACAGCTATACAGAACAATCAATAGGATGTAATGAAGAACCTAGAGCTCTTCTTTATCATTCTTCTCTCTCTTTTTTTTAATTAAACTTTTATTTAATGAATATAAATTTCCAAAGTACAGCTTATGGGTTACAATGGCTTCCCCCTCCCAAAACTTCCCTCCCACCCACAACCCTCCCCTTTCCTGCTCCCTCTCCCCTTCCAATCACATCAAGATTCACTTTCAATTCTCTTTATATACAGAAGATCAGTTTAGTATATATTAGGTAACGATTTCAACAGTTTGCCCCCATATAGCAACACAAAGTGAAAAAAAATACTTTTGGAGTACTAGTTATAGCATTAAATAAGAGTGTACAGCACATTAAAGACAGAGATCCTACATAATATGTTTTTTTTTAAAAAATTAATTAATTTTCTATGCCATTTCCAATTTAACACCAGGTTTTTTTTTTTTCATTTCCAATTATCTATATATACAGATGATTGATTCAGTATATAATTAGTAAAGATCTCATCAGTTTGTACCCACGCAGAAACACAAAGTGTAAAAATACTGTTTCAGTACTAGTTATAGCATCACTGCACATTAGAAAACACATTAAGGACAGATCCCACATGGGATGTAAGTACACAGTGACTTCTGTTGCTGACTTAACAATTTGACACTCCTGTTCATGGCGTCAGTAATCTCCCTAGGCTCTAGTCATGAGTTGCCAGGGCTATGGAAGCCTTTAGAGTTCGCTGACTTTGATCTTATTCTGATAGCATCATAGTCAAAGTGGAAGTTCTCTCCTCCCTTCAGAGAAAGGTACCTCCTTCTTTGATGGCCCCATTCTTTCCACTGGGATCTCACTCACAGAGATCTTTCATTTAGGTCTTCTTCTTCTTCTTCTTTTTTTTTTTTTTCTTTTCCATGGTATCTTGGCTTTCCATGCCTACAATACTCTCATGGGCTCTTCAGCCAGATCCGAATGCCTTAAGGGCTGATTCTGAGGCCAGAGTATTGTTTAGGACGTCTGCCATTCTATGAGTCTGCTGTGTATCCCACTTCCCATGTTGGATATTTCTCTCCCTTTTTGATTCTATCAGTTAGTATTTGCAGACACTTGTCTTGTTTGTGTGATCCCTTTGATTCTTAGACCTATCAGAGCCATCAATTGTGAACTGAAATTGATCACTTGGACTAGTGAGATGGCATTGGTACATAACACCTTGATGGGATTGTATTGGAATCCCCTGGCACATTTCTAACTCCATCATTTGGGGCAAGTCAGATTGTGCATGTCCCAAATTGTACATCTCCTCCCTCTCCTTTTCCACTCTTAAATTTACCAGGGATCACTTTTCAGTTAAAATTTAAACACCTAAGAATATTTGTGTGTTAATTACAGAGTTCAACCACTAGTACTAGAACAACAACAACAACAACAAATACTAAAAAGGATAAAGTATTACATTGTACATCTAGAGTCAGGAAAAGAGCTGATCAGTTCATTGTTTCTTATAGTGTCCATTTCACTTCAACAGGTTTCCCCTTTGGTGTTCAGTTGTCGCCGATCAGGAAAAACAAATAATATTTGTCTCTTTGGGACTGGCTTAATTCACTCAGCATGATGTTTTCCAGATTCCTCCATCTTGTTGCAAATGACTGGGTTTCATTGTTCCTTACTGCTGTATAGTATTCTATGGAGTACATGTCCCATAATTTCTTTATCCAGTCTAGTGTTGATGGGCATTTGGGTTGGTTCCAGGTCTTAGCTATTGTGAATTGAGCTGCAATAAACATTAATGTGCAGATGGCTTTTTTATTTGCCAAATTAATTTCCTTTGGGTAAATTCCAAGGAGTGGGATGGCTGGGTTGTATGGTAGGGTTATATTCAGGTTTCTGAGGAATCTCCAGACTGACTTCCATAGTGGCTTAACCAGTTTGCATTCCCACCAACAGTGGGTTAGTGTCCCTTTTTCCCCACATCCTCTCCAGCATCTGTTGTTGGTAGATTTCTGAATGTGAGCCATTCTCACCGGGGTGAGGTGAAACCTCATTGTGGTTTTGATTTGCATTTCTCTGATTGCTAGTGATCCTGAACATTTTTTCATGTGTCTGTTGGCCATTTGGATTTCTTCTTTCGAAAAATGTCTATTGAGGTCCTTGGCCCATCTCTTAAGTGGGTTGTTTGTTCTGTTGTTGTGGATTTTCTTGATTTCTTTGTAGATTCTGGTTATCAATCCTTTATCTGTAGCATAGTTTGCAAATATTTTTTCCCATTCTGTCGGTTTGGCAGCACTTTTAAACATCCCAATTGGTTATTATCTCTGTAAGTTGAGAGATATATCTTTTGGCATCTCCAGGGGCCCTTTTGGAGATACCAAAAGTTTAAAGAATTTAGAACTTTGATTTTTAGAAACTTTGTTAAAGGTGCCAAGAGAACTTAGAGTATCTGGTTAGAATAGAATTTTTTAACATCCTGAAATGATAGCCCTTCATTAGACAGGGTGATCCTAACACTTTTAGACCAGGTCTAATCATAATGATATTTAACAATGCTTTCATCAATCTGAACTTAACAGAGACAGTAGAGTACACACTAGATTACCTTAGAAACCAGAAATAAAAACCTTGAACATAAGAGTGAGCACACAAAATCCTCACATAACTCAGAACTATTTAACAGAGCTAAAAAGAGAACTTTAGAAACAGCAGAGTAACCAATTTAGACACTGTTAAAAAGAGACACTATAGTTTTTGCAAAAACAGATCTGTGAAAGAAACAAGTTTAAAGCACATTCAGGACATGTAAAGACTTGTAAGACCACTTTAGCTGGAAAGCAAAAACATGAATACAACATAGGTCTGACATTATTTACAACATTTTGATACACTTTGTATAATTTGAATTGACTCAAACAGTTGTTACTTTAACAAATTTAGAGTCTCATTCTTTGAGAGTTCCAGGGATCCTACTGGAAGTCCCAAAGTTGTTAGACTCCACTTGAGAATTTAAACTGTTAGAGAGTCAAACCGCTCAGCCAAAAACTAGTAACCAAGGCTGTGGGCTAGATCTGATTAGAGTTAGGTAGTCACTCAAACATTAAAGACAGACAAATCCAATAAAACACAAAACCTCCAAGACACGTGCAAACTCTCAGATAAGTTAACCACAGCAGCACAGAAAAGAGCTGGTCATCAGCATAGGAGCCCATTGCTTAGGACAGGGAAACACATCTGAAACAAAGCGGCAGAGAATGAGAGTGGCCAGTTTGCAGCTACACAGGGGAACTCCTTTACTTTACTGCAGCCTGATGTCTGGCCAGTTCCCTATAAGCTGCTGACCAGAGGAGGAAATCTCCCCCTCCCGGAACGGCATTCGCAAGTCTCCTGCATGCTTAAATTGGCAAACTTACAGGAACAGGCAGAGACCCCTGGGCCAGGCGGGATCTCTGGATATAAGGAAGGAACCGGGGGAGCCGTGGGTGGGGGTCTCTCCTCGTCTCCATCCTCGGACACCCTTTCATCTCCATTCTCTGAGGCCCTCTCATCCTCATGCTGACTTCCTGCTTGTGAGGCTTGCTGGACCTCTTCTAATATTTCCACCCCTCATCAAGTAGGTGCGTTGTTGGCTCTGAATCATCCCGTAAGGCCTGCTCAATGACTTGCCACAATCTGAGACTCTCCTGTGGTTTCCCCGCAGCTCTTAACTGTCTGCCTACCCTTCACCATTGGCTTTCTTCTAGGTCGCCATTCTCTAGAAACCAAGGCGAAACTTCTGCCACAGATCTCGTAAATGCGCAGATCGCAGCCGCTTTCACGGGGCGTCCCCATGGATTTCAGCAGGCGGTTTATTAGCACCCTCATTTTTACCACCGATGGTGTGTTTCCCATTTTGAGTTTCCGCGGATATCTCCTAGGTTTACCCCTAGACTCCCGTCTATAGATGTTTCAAATTTGAATTTTCTTACCTTCTCCCATCGGTGATTCGCATCCGAGTCATGGCACCAGATGTCGGAAATCTACGGGTCCTGACAAGACCAAGATCTGTATAGTAAGCAGAATCCACCACATTTCATGCGCTTTTCAGCTTTTCTTTATTGCTTCTCTCCTTCCTCTCCCGTTCTCTCCAGGCGTCCCTCTTATATAGTCCACAGCCCGATTACTAAAAATGGGCATGAAAAACAGGATGTGGTTCCTCAAACTATTGTTTCAGTTTGAGTCCTGCATGAAAAACAGGATGTACTTCAGTCCGTTGTTTCGGTTTAAGTGAGCCAGGCTACGTGACATCCAGCCGCAGGGAGTGGTTGTCACGAGCGGCTGGCCTGTGGTTCCCCACATCCAAGTTTGTGTAATTGTATTACATATACTGCCTCTCAGTCTCCAGCATAAGGAACAATCTATACATTTTACATACAAAGTATCCCATTAATGCGGACTGGGTTGGTCAGATTTTTACTTATTGGAAAAAAGCTTTTGTCATTTTTGAATTAAGATGGATTTGAAAAGTCTTCAACTGCATTAAATGCTCTTATTTTCTGTTTTAAATTGAATTGCTCTGAAATTTCAAGATGATCTTCCTAAAATAATTGAACCTGAGACATTTGATAATGTTACTCTTACTGGATTCAGAATATACAATGACTTATAAAGCATTCCTATACTACATAAAATTTCATTAATTTTCTTGAAAAAAAAATTGATTTTATCAAAATATGACTAGTCATTCTTCTATAATGAAATGCAAAATTTGTTTCCCTTTTTTACAGAAATAGATTTACATGTGAGGATATTAAAACTTTGATAAAACACACTGCAAAAGTGGAATGTATAAATGAAAATAACACAGGGGCTAGAAAACCTTTTGCAATTATATCATAAATTCATTTAGACTACAGGAAAGATTAGTAACAGTTTTGCTGAATGTTTTTAGTTAGCAAAGCAGTGGGGTGGGGGAGGGGAGAGAGGGAGAGATTTTCTAAGCTTAAGACATCAAGATTTTTCTTTATGGATTTAATTTAAAATGTTTTCTTCTTTCTGTCTCTCTTCCTCTGACATAATTCAATTAATATACATCATAATTTACATCATTGCAATCTTTTCTTTTTTCTTGCTTTTTAGAAAAAGTTTTGTTTAATAAATGTAAATTTCATAGGTACAGCATTTGGAATATAGTTGTTCTTCCCCCCATACCCACCCTCCAACCCCCACTCCTGTCCCACTTCCTACCCCCTCTCCCATCCCATTCTTCATTAAGATTCATTTTTAATTATCTTTATATACAGAAGACCAACTCTACACTAAGCAAAGATTTCAACAGTTTGCACCCACACAGAAACACAAAGTATAAAGTATTGTTTGAAGACAATATTTACTTTTAACTCTCATAGTACTACTCATTAAGGACAGAGGTCCTATCTGGGGAGCAAGTGCACAGTGAATCCTGTTGTTGATTTAACAACTGACATTCTTCTTTATGATGTCAGTGATTACCTGAGGCTCTTGTCATGATCTACCAAGGTTATGGAAACCTTTTGAGTCTCCAAACTCCATCAGTATTGAGACAGGGCCATAAGCAACGTTGAGGTTCTCTCCTTCCTTTAGAAAAAGGTACCTCCTTCTTTGATGGCCCCTTCTTTCCACTGGGACCTCACTCACAGAAATCTTTCATGTAGGCCATTTTTTACCACAGTGTCTTGGCTTCCCATGCCTGAAATGCTCTCCTGGGCTTTTTAGCCAGATCTGAAAGCCTTAAGGGCTGATTTTGAGGCCAGAGTGCTGATAAGGGCATTTATCATTCAGTGAGTCTTCTGTGTAGCATGCTTTCCATGTTGGATCATTCTCTTCTTTTTGATTCTATCTATTGTTATTACTAGACACTTGGTCTTATTTATGTGAGCTCTTTGACACTTATTCCTATCTTTATGATCAGTTATTCTCTTTAAATGATCACCTTAACTAGTAATATGGAATTGGTACCTGCCAACTTAATGGGATTTGGAGTCCCATGGCAAGTTTTTAGCTTTACCCTTAGGGGTGAGTCCAAGGGAGTGTGTGCTGTACTATACATCTCCCTCTCTTATTCCTACTATTTTTTTACAGGGATTAATTTTCTTTTTTAGAATTCTTTATTTATTTATTTATTTATTTATTTTTATTTGACAGAGTTATAGACAGTGAGAGAGAGAGACAGAGAGAGAGAGAGAGAGACAAAGAGAAAGGTCTTTCTTCTGTTGGTTCACTCTCCAAATGGCCCCTACAGCTGGCGCTGGGCCATCCAAAGCCAGGAGCCAGGTGCTTCCTCCTGGTCTCCCATGCGGGTGCAGGGCCCAAGCACTTGGGCCATCCTCCACTGCCCTCCTCGGCCACAGCAGAGGACTGGAAGAGGAGCAACTGGGACTAGAACTCGGTGCCCATAAGAGATTGCCAGCACCACAGGTGGAGGATTAACCAGTGAGCCATGGCACCAGCCCCAGGGATCCATTTTCAATTGGATTGAAACACCTAAGAATAATTCTGTGATAAGTAGAGAGTTTAACCAATGGTATTAAGTAGAAAAAGAAAATATTAAAAAGAATAAAATAATAAACTTTTCCTGACAGTCAGGAAAAAGGCTGATCAAGTCATTGCTTCTCATAGTGTCAATTTCATTTCTACAGGTTTCTTTTTAGGTGCTTAGCTCATTGTCACATGTCAGGGTGAAATTATTATTTTTTTTAATTTATTTATTTTTTGACAGGCCGAGTGGACAGTGAGAGAGAGACAGAGAGAAAGGTCTTCTTTTTCGCCATTGGTTCACCCTCCAATGGCCGCCTCGGCTGGCGCGCTGCTGCCGGCGCACCGCGCTGATGCGATGGCAGGAGCCAGGTGCTTCTCTTGGTCTCCCATGGGGTGCAGGGCCGAGGACTTGGGCCATCCTCCACTGAACTCCCTGGCCACAGCAGAGAGCTGGCCTGGAAGAGGGGCAACTGGGACAGGATCGGTGCCCCAACCGGGACTAGAACCTGGTGTGCCGGCACCGCAAGGCGGAGGATTGGCCTAGTGAGCCGTGGTGCCGGCAAGGGTGAACTTGTCCCTTTGTGACTGGTTTATTTCACTAAGTATGTTTTCCAGATTCATCCATTTTCTTGCAAATGACCATATTTCATTTTTTAACCACTGTGTAGTATTCCATAGAGTATATAACCCATAATTTCTTTATGTAGGAGTCCACTGACAGGCATTAAGGTTGATTCTGTATCTTAGCTATTGTGAATTGGGCTACAATAAACATGGAGGTGCAGATAGCCTGTTTGTTTGCCAATTTCATTTCCTTTGAGTAAATTCTGAGGAGTGAGATGGCTGGGTCACATGGTAGGAATATGTTCAGATTTCTGAGGTATTTCCAACTTCTCTTTCATAGTAGCTTTACCAGTTTGCATTCTCGCCAATAGTGGAGTAGGGTACCTTTTTCCCCACATCCATGTCAGCATTTGTTGTTTTTTGGTTTCTGTATGAAAGCCAATCTAACTGTGGTGAGGTGAAACTTCATTGTGGTTTTGATTTGCATTTCCCTGATGGCTAGTGATCCTGAATATTTTTCCATGTGTTTGTTGGCCATTTGGATTCCCTCTTTTGAAAAATGCCTGTGAAAGATCTTGACCCATCTCTTAACTTGGGTTTTTGTTTTACTGTGGAGTTTGTTGATCTTTTGTAGATTCTAGTTATTAATCTTTTATCAGTTGCATACTTTGCAAATAATTTCTCTCATTCTGTCAGTTGCCTCTTCACTTTCCTGGCTGTTTCTTTCACCATAAAGAAAGTTCTCAATTTGAAGCAATCTCATTTGTTAATTTTGGGTTTGAATGCCTGTGCCTCTGGGGTCTTTTCCAAGAACTCTTTGTGCCAATATCTTAAAGGGTTCTTCCGATGTTCTCTAATAATTTGATCGTGCTGGGTCATAGATTTAGATGTCTAATCCATGTTGAGTGGATTTTTTGTGTAAGGTGTAAGTTAAGGGTTTTGCTTTGTACTTCTGCATTTGGAAATCTAGTTTTCCCAGCTCCACTTGTTGGACAGACCGTTCTTGCTCCAGGAAATGGTTTTACCTCCTTGATAAAATATCAGTTGGTTATAGATTTTTGATTTATTTCTAGTGTTTCTATTCTGTTCCACTGGTTTATCCATCTGTTTTTGTAGCAGTACCATGCTGTTTTGATTATAACTTCCCTATAGTATTTTTTGAAATCTGGTATTCTGATGCCTCTGGCTTTGTTTTTGTTCAATAAGATTTCTTTAGCTATTCGAGGTCTCTGGTTCCTCCATATGAATTTCAGCATCATTTTTCTATACTGAGAAGAAAGTCTTTGGTATTTTGATTGATATCACATTGAATCTGTACATTGCTTTTGGAAGAATGGACATTTTGAGGATATTGATTCTTCGAATCCGTGAACATGGCGGATTTTTCCATTTTTTTTACACCTTCTATTTCTTTTTTTAATGTTTTGTAATTCTCATCGTAGTGATCTTTGAAATCCTTGGTCAAGTTCTTTTCAAGATACTTGATGTTTTGTAGCTACTGTGAATGGGATGAATCTTAGCTGTTCTTTTTCAGCTATGGAATTGTCTGCATATACAAAGGCTATTGGTATTTTGTGTTGATTTTGTATCCTGATATTTTACCAAACTCTTCTATGAGTTCCAATATTCTCAGTGGAGCTCTTTGGGTCCCCTATATAAAGAATCATGTCATCTGCAAGTAGGGTAGTGTGTCTTCCCCCTTCTCAATTTGTAACCCTTTGATTTCTTTTTCTTGCCTAATGGCTCTGGCTAAAACTTCTAGGACTATATTGAATAACAATGGTGAGAGTGGGAATCCTGTTTGGTACCTCTTCTCAGTGGGAATGCTTCCAACTTTTCTCCATTCATTATGATGATCACCATGGATTTGTCATAAATTGCCTTGGTTGTGTTGAGGAGTGTTCCTTATATACTGAATTTACTTAGAGTTTTCATCATGAAAAGGTGTAATATTTTATGAAATGATTTCTCTGCATCTATTGAGATAATAATAAAAACACTGTTAGGAATCTGCAGGATACTAGGAAAAAATAAACATGGATTCTAGGAGTTCCTGAACTCATGGAGGGAGAGAAAGGATTAGAAAGCTTTTTTAGTGAAATGATAGCAGAAAACTTCCTTGGTTTGGAGAAAGAAAGGGACATCCAAGTACAGAAAGCACTCAGAATCCCAATAGAAATGACCAGGAAATATCCACACCACAACATATTATAAGCAAATGCCAGATTAATTTCAGAGAATCTCCAATTAGACTCATAGTGGACTTCTCATCAGAAACCCTATAGGCTAGGAGAGAATGCAGAGATACAGTCTGAATCTTAAGAGAAAAAAAAAAAAAAAAAACTGTCATCCCAGAACATTATATGCTGCAAAGTTCTCATCTGTGAATGAAGGTGATATAAAGACCTTTCATAACAAACAAAACAGAAATTGAAAGAATTTGTCACCACCCATCGAATCCTACAAAAGATGCTTTAGCATGTGTGGCACACAGAAATGCAGAAACATGGTCACCACTATGGAAGAAGGGAAAAGAAGAAAATCTCCTAACAAAAGAACAAAGGGAGTTCAAAGTATAAATTAGGGATATTTTTGGAAAAATGGAAGGGCAAAGTCATTACTTATCAAGTCACCCTGTCAACAAAGGAAAGTCCAGGACTGGATGGATTCACTGCTGAATTCTACCAGACATTTAAAGAAGAAATAACTCCAACTCTTCTCATGTTATTCAAAACAATTGAAACAGAGGGAATCCTCCCAAATTCTTTCTACAAAGCCAGCATCACCTTAATTCCAAAATCTGAAAAAGATGCAACAGAGAAAAAAAAATACAGACCAATTTCCTTGATAAACATAGATGCAAAAATCCTCAATAAAAGTCTAGCCAGTTGAATCCAGCATCACATCAGGAAGATCATCCACCCAGACCAAGTGAGATGGTATGCAAGGATGGTTCACCATGCGTAAATCAATCAATGTGATACATTGCATTAACAAGCTGCTGAGCAATCTTTTCATCATTATCTCCTTTATTTTTATTTTATTCATCAAAATAGGAATATATTGTCTTTCAAATATGCATCATTTTCTTTTAAGTCTTTATTTATGATATTCAGGAACATTTTTTCCTAAATCTCAAAGCTAAGTATTGTCCATCTTTAAACTCATCAGATCCAGTATCTATTCTATAAATTTATTAAAAAATTATTTTTGAAAATTATTTTGAAAAAGAAGGAGGGTGGGGAAACAGAAAAAGAGCTTCTGTTTGCTGGCTCACTCCTCAAGTGTCTATAATGCCCAAGAGTGAATGGGAGTGAAAGCTGAGAGCCAGGACCTCAACCCAGGTCTTAAATAGAAGTGGCAGGAATCTACCAGTTGAGCGATAAATACTGCCACTCTGAGTGTGCATTAAAGAGAAGCTGTAAGCGGGAGCCAGAATCAGGAGTTGAACTCATGTGCCCCATATGAAATGAGGGGTCCTAACAAGCAACATAAATGCTAGGCCAATTACCTGTCCCAAAATGCAGTATTTATTATACAGTCTCCAAAACAATTTTCATTGCTTTGACTTTCCAAACTGACAACAATTACTTCCCTCTCACACATTTTCATTTACTCTTTTCTAACACTGAACATATTATCTTTCCATTACTGCTTTTATTAATATCTATTATTGCCACAGAAATTTAAAATTAACAGAATTATTTAAAACAAAAAAAATGAATTATTATCCCTAATTTGCAGCAGGCATTCAGGAACTAGTTAGCTGATTTTCTCTGACTCAGAATTTCACAGGAGTTTCTAATCAGGATGCTATCTACATCTGTCATCATTTGAAGACCTGACTGGGACTGGAATATCCACTGCCAAGATGACTCACGTGTATGCCTGTTGACAGAAATCCTCTATTCTTTGCCACCAGAAAGTCTAATCAGGGGTACTTGAGTGTCCTGATACATGATATGTCTTATGATAGATCTAATCAGAGAAAGAGAGCTGAGGGAGAGATACTCCAGGGTCTTTTTCATCCCAGTCTCAGGGTCGTACACAACCACTCTATTCCCAAGCTAGAAATGACTCAACAAGTTAAGCCTATACTAATGGGAAGAAGAATTAGTTCCTATTTGTTGATGGAAATTCCAAAGAATTTATGGACACTAGTATTTTCTATGTACATTAGTCTATTGACTTCCAAACATGAATTCTGCTTGCTTTCTTTGTATGATGCAGGATAGCTTATTGGGATATATGAACATTATATCTATTGACATTGATTTATATATATATAAATGTTTTTGTATTGAACATGTTAGGAGCCAGCATTGTGGCATCCAATAGAGTTCTGCTTAGGGTTTCTGCTTGCAATACAGATTCCTGTTAATGCACCAGGGAAGACAGTAGATGATGACAAGAATCTCTACTACCTATGTGGGAGACACAGATACAGTGCCTAATTCCTAGCTTTGGTTATGCCCGGCCCTGCCAATTGTGGCCAGTTGGGGAATTAACCAGAAGGTGGACTTCTCTCTCTATCTCTATCTCTCTCTCACTGTGGCTTTCAGATAAACAATTCTTTAAGAAAATAATTCATAAAAAATAAGAGAGTTGGAGTGTGGGAGAGAGGGAGAGTAGGATAGGAAGTGCCACTATGTTCCTAAATCTGTATATATGAAATACATGAAACTTGTATAACTTAAATAAAATTTTTAAAAGTTAAATTTTTAGCATAATGAAGTATTAAAGTGTGTTTATTAACCTGGATTTTGCTTGGAATATTCAATGTTTTAGTGCAAATAACCAATGTACAAAATCTCTCTGACTGACAATTCTTATCTAATAGAGTGACAGCTTTTTAGCTGGACACAAAATGCATATTAGATCATTTCTATTTATAGGCTAAGGAGAGTGAATGCATGGAAAAATTGTCAGTGAAGATGTTTGAGGACTGCACTGTTCACTTTCATTTTCTTTTTTTTTTTTTAAATTTATTTTATCTATTTGAAAGACAGAGTTACAGAGAGAGGTAGAGACAGAGAGAGAGGTCTTCCATCCGTTGGTTCACTCCCCAGATGGTTGTAACAGCCCAAGCTGCATCAATCCGATCTGAAGCCAGGAGCCAGGAGCTTCTTCCTGGTCTCCCACTTGGATGTGGGGATCAAGGACTTGGGCCATCTTTTGCTGCTATCCCAGGCCATAGTAGAGAGCTGGATCAGAAGAGGAGTAGCCGGGACTAGAACCGGAGCTCATATGGGATGCCAGCGCTTCAGGCCAGAGCCTTAACCTGCTGGGTCACAGTGCTGGCCCCTCACTTTCATTTTCAATATATTATCTTAGTTATTACTGGTGGTACTTTTTCTTTTTAAAATAATTTTAAATATTCATTTTTTACTTGAAAGGCAGAGTTACAGAGAGTGAAAGAGGGACAGACACAGAGAGAGGAATCTTCCACTGGTTCACTCCCCTAGCAGCTGCTAAGGCCGGAGCTAAACTGATCCGAAGCCAGAAGCCAGGAGCTTCATCCAGGTCTCCCATGTGTACACAGAGGCCCAAGTACTTGGGCCATCTTTCACTGATTTCCCAGGTGCGTTAGCAGGGAGCTGGATCAAACAGAAATGGAGCAGCTGGTCCCTGGGAGTTATTTATCTGATCATGTTTTATAAAATAGTATTTTTGTTAGATATCTTTTTAACATGTTTCATTTTAAAGGAAAACCTCATGCAGTTCAAGAGAATTAAAATCATGATTCTGCCAACAGTCTTGAATATTTTTAATTGACAAATCATTGAAATGAAAATCATATGCTTCTAAGACTATTCTTTTACTTCTAAAAGAATTAATTTTGATGTCATTATAAATATGATGTCAACATATAAGAAAAATATGAGTAAATAGTGATTTCTATTTTCAACATTATTTGAATGTAGACATATTTTTCTTTTACATGTACTCATTTTGAAAATCATCTCTAAATCCCTGAGATGAAAGGACCTAATCTTCTTAAAACATGGCTAAAAACCCCTTTTATATTCCAGATAATTATGACTCTTCCAACTATAGAGACCAAGTAAAATAAAACTCTATTTACCAAAATAATTTTTTTTCTCTTTTCAATATTAAGTTTGAGGCCACATGATATTGTATAATCTCTAAACTTCAATTTAGACATTGCCAAAAAATAAGGTTAGAAATTCATACACTCACAAATGGGTTTTCCCAACACCATATGTGATGAACAAAGTTTCTCATACTCTGTCAGCTAAATAGTTATCGAAAATGACAGATCACCAACGCAAACAGAGTAGTATGATTATCTGCAGAGTTAAATTGAGTATCTTTATAAAATAAAAAGTCATCCTTCAGTTTGTTATCTGACACAGAGCAAAATCCATGTGAAATCAGCCCCCTTCTGAGTTGACAATTCTTCCATGCCTGAGGATAGTGCAGGGGAAAGAGATCAAATAAAACTAGAGTAATCATGGGAGCAAACAAAGTCTACAAGAATAATTCCATCACCTTTACCGTGCTTCTCCAGCAGAAGAATAAACCTACAGCTTAGAAGATGTGGTTGTCACTTGAGAAATAAACTTGGGATGCTGGATCTGCCTGTGAAAACCCATACTCACAAAAGGCACATAAAAGTAGGATAAACCGAAAGGACCAGGATTTTATTAATTCAAAATTTGGCCTGGCTGATTATGATCGTGAAAGGTAAATTCAACAGTGATTTGTCACTTCCATTTTTTCTTGGTTTTTGTTTTTCACTTTCTTAATAATTTTAATCAAAATATGAAGTCTAATCCAAGTTGGCAATATTAATTGCTGATAGAATTGGACCATAATGGTTTTTCCTACATTTTCCTTCAAATGTGACAATGATAAGAAGTTCATTTTGTACCCAGAATGAAAACTGCAAGTGATAATTATTTCTAAAACAGTAAAATAGTAGAAATGTCATGTTGTGTCATTTATTTATATACTTACTTTAGAAATTGTATCTTTTTTCTTTTGAATATTTTATGAGAATTTATTCATATATTACTAGAAACACTTAATAGAGTTGTGCTTCGGGTGATGCCTTATTAAAATGGCCAGTTTCAAACCTTTGTTTTACCTTAATTTAAATAAAAATATGCCTCCCTAGAGTAAAAGAACAATCGTCTTTGGATACCAAAAAATATATATTAAATGATGGTTGGATCTCCCAAGCTGAATTCTGAGACAGCAAGAAGAGAAAAATTGATTCAGCCTATAGTGACTAAACCATGCTTCCAAACGTAGGTGGAAAAGATGATCTACAGCAGGCCCAAAATGTTGAACTTTGCAATGCATCAGAAGAGAGTCCTCTGGCTCTTCACATCCTCTCCCATCTCCAAGTCCATTGACATTCACCAGGAGCTTGTGAAAGAGTCGGGAAAATGCAACAGGATCCCTATTCTAAACCTCCATGTGGGCTCTATTGCAGAACTTGTGTGCAAAGGGAGAAGGCCTTCAGTGATCTCACTCTTCCTATAGACAGCTCTTCACTCAGAACCCCGTCAGTGTACAGTAAAGTGATGTTACTATTGGCATGTTCTTATTCTACTTCTGAAATCTTCAGAAATATAAATATTACCTTTCTAAAATGAACCTTTATTAACAAATCTATTTGATTAAAATCCATTTCATTAAACATATTGCATACAAACACTTAACCAACAATTAAATAGTTTTTTTTTTTTCCTTATGGATTAACAAATCAGTATCCCTATCTGCTTGTGTTGGGCAAGTCTACATTTTGAAAATGGAGTCATTTCTATAGCAAGTAACAACGTTATAACATTAGGAAGGGAATGGAAGAACAGACAATAGAAGTGATTAACTAAATACACTATTTTTATTTAAAATCTAAGTAATAATTACGATAAAGCCATCCAAGAAAATACAGAAGTGACTAAAGTAAATACAAGATGATGACATATAAAGAAAATATTTTACAATAAATTTTCTATTTACTACATTTCTAACAGTTTATTTACATGATAATAAAGTGGATAAATATTTTCTTAAAAAGGAATACTTTTCTAGTTGTTTCCTCTCTTTTTTTGTCCTTTTGATTGCCAGTGTGCCTTTAAATTTCAAGGCTATGTAAGATTCACTTTCTCTCAAATATACAAATATCAAACACTGGCACTTTATAACTTTGAAATAACAAGTTCATAGCCAATAAAAATAAAAACAGCAACTCATACAAAATAGAAGCATGAGAAGAGAAGGGATTCTGAGAAAAGCAATCTGAGAAATCATAACCCTTGCTAGAATAGTGCTTTGAACACTCACACACATCAAATGGCTGCAGTATCTATTACAAGTGAAGAACTTATAGTCAAAATAAATGAACTGATCATTGACACTGTTCAGTGAAGTACAAACATTTTGTCAAACTAATTGCTCTTTTTTTGGCATATCTTAGTGTTTGAGTTCATTTTAAATTGCTAATTTTTACCTTTTATTGTGAATTTTGTTTCAAGGTTTTTGTTCAGTCCAACCAAAGCAGAACTATCCTGCAAAGAATATCATTCTTCTAGTGCCTGCCTCTTATTTTTCCTGTTTCATTGGAATTTAACATACTTAACCCAAATGCTACAGATATCATTTTCAATTTCTTCTATTTATTTCTTTGCTATGTTTCAAGATTTTTATAATAACAAATATAAGGTTCAATTAACCTCTACTGTATAAACAATGAAGTTATGAAACAACAGATTGGAAAGGATCTTAAAACTCAAGCAGAAAGACTCCCATATGATTACTCTTTACTAATACACTTTTATTTGAAGGCAGTTAATTCCATCATCAAGTTTTTCATTATATTGGTTTGAAAGCTGATGTTTTATAATTTCAGCTCTTTTAAAATAACTATTACTGCTTTCCTGGCCTCTTTCCTTAATCTTTTCAAATAACCCCCCTCTGGTAATTTGTGTCTTTCCTCAGTACATAAACATCCTTGATTTCTTCCTTCTCAAAAACAAAACAAAACAAAACAAACAAAACCTCTCCTTAACTTGGAGTCTTTTCTCTTCACAAGCAAATTGCTTATAGGCCCAGTCATCTCCATTTCACCTTTCTTAACCCTTCCTGTTCTGTCAGGCTCCTGAATATTGCACGGTTGTGCTGTTCAGAGGCCCAGTTCAACCCAAGACACTGCCCTTTTACCTTTCATGACTTTTTCTCTAATTATGCAGCCATTAATACTTTTTCTCAAGATTCTGGCTATTAACAACCTATTTTTCCATAGTGTTCCTGAGTCAAGAGTCTATTTTTTCAAATCCTCTTTTGTAAAACTATAAATCACATGTTTAGAAGATTTAAAATGGCAATGTGATGTCCAGAATCCACATTATTAAAAGGATTTGTAAGCTCAAGATTTTCCTACTAAGGTATCCAGTGAAAGCATTTCATCTAGATGTTTATCCTGAGGAGTTTTTAAAGATATAAAACATATGGAAATATTTAAACTGCTTGTCAAATACAAGTCAACTTGTCTGTGTACCGACATTTTAAAAATATAGTATAGCTTCAATAAGAAAAGAAGAGAAAAGAGAAGAGAAGAGAGGAGAGGAGAAGAGAGGAGAGAAGAGGAGAGAGGAGGGGAGGGGGTGGAGGGGAGGGGAGAAAAGAAAGAAAAGAAAAGCCATAAATTTGGTGTTCTCTCTCTCTCTGTCTCTCTATCTCTCCTTCCAACTCCCCTGTCATTCTCATTCTCCCTCTTTCTCTCTTTGGTCTCTTCTTTTTTTCTCATCTAGTTTTAGTCTACTTCTTTTATTCATTTATTATGTATTGGTATTATGTATTTTATCATTGATTATGCATTTGGAAACTTGTTAATCATCTTTAAAGCAACTATTTTTGCCCCTCATCCTTACTTTTCTTTATGCCATTTAGCTATGACATTGTACACATTATTACTGAAGCTCGCTAGTGGGAAGGAATGGAATCAGAGAATGCTAAAGAGAAATCAGTAATTGCTGCTGTAGTTTGGACATAGCTTGTCCCTGAAGGGCTCATGTGCTGGAAGCTGAGTTCCCAGGGTAGCAGTGTTCAGGTGGTGGAAGCTCTAAGAGAAGGAGTCCAGTGGCTAGCAATGAGTTCACAGGGACTCCATCCTTATAAATAGGTTAATGTTGTCTCCTGGGAGTGAGTTGAGTCTACTGCGACTTGATTAGTTCCTGGGACTTCATTAGCTGGATGTTACAAGATAATGAGCCTGAACCCTCCTCTGTCTGCTGCTTCCTTTCTGCTCATGTGAGCTTGATGGTCTTTGCCATGGGATACTATCTGCTACTGTCTCACCAGAACCTGGTGCCAGCACAGCACTGTGGGGTCTGCAGAACTATGAGATAAGTAAGCCTCTTTTCCTCATGAAGAGTTCAGCCTCAAGTATTTTGTTATAGCAACACAAAATGGTCTAATACACCTACCAACCCACTAGGTACGTTAGGTTTATAAGACAGTTTTAATCATAAACTTAGGTTATTATTATTACCTATATTCTGCATTGAATAATCAACTTTTTGTTAAGAAAATATCAGGAAACTAAAATAATATAATATTAAATTCAATTGTATCCCTTGTAAAATTCTGTAACACCCAGAAATAACTATTTATTTATTTATTTATTTTGGATTATCCAACATAGGATGCTATCAAGATATATAACAAGTGATTTAATTGGAAACGTGTGTTAGAGATATTTGCAATCCTCAATTTCTTTCATAAAACAGAAAACCAAAGATAAACCTTTTTTAACCACATATTTTATAATGGCTCAAATTATGTGAAAAAGATAGCAAATATTTTCACACACTTTGTACAGGCAATATACTATGAATATTTTCCTTACTTATCATAAATATAATATGAATGTTATTATTATATATGATCATTTGATTAGGACTTTTCTGGCTTCTATGAACACTGTGAAGACAGTATTTAGTTTCTGAGATACACAGAGGTTTGACTCTTGAAACAATTTTAGGTTTTATCTTGGGAAAACAGTCAGACTTTCTAAATTCTCTGTTTCTCCTCTGTTAACCTCTTCCAATAATCAGCAAGCATATAGAAAACCTTCAATAATTTTATGTAGCCTTTCATCTTGTGCTCTCTAATTGTTAGCTTTCAGTTGTTTTAATCAATATTGAAATTTCTTTGAAATGCTACCATCCTGTGCTGTTACTGAGAGAATTCATCAGAGACCGTCCACTAGAATTCCTGTTCTAAAGAGTTGCAAAGACTTGGAGGAATGAGAACAGTCATGGAAGGAGATGAAGTTTATTAAAATTAAATGTCATTAGGGGGAAGGATAAGCATGAAGTAAAAATGAAGATGGAGTTATCTGGTTTATGCAATCATAATATTTTCTCTTGAATATTAAACATCATATGATGGGTTTTATACCAAGGTTACCACAAAGGAAATTAAATGTTATGTTTCAAGAACATTTTCATATTTATAATAATGGCACAAAATGCTATATCCTAATTGAACTAAAACAGTAACATGTGCTTTTGATTAGCATTTGATTTTGTTCTTCATCTCATTAAGGGATTTCCACAGCTTGTCACCTTTTTCTTCAAAGAGGACATTTTCCATTATCACTACAATACCATAGTAAAGAGAAGATTATGTCAAGAAATCTAAACTCTGAAAGATGTAAGAGGATAGCACAACAATTTCATAGACCAAGGAAATCACACTTCTAGCAATAATGATTAATGAGATAACTGAGACCAACATTCCCAGTGAGGACATCCATAAAATCAGTCAAAATATTAAAAGTAAAATCTCAACATGAGCCCTTGGCACAGAGTTAAAGGCTGCTGAGGATGCCTGTATCCTATATAGGAGTGCTTGGTTTCAGGTCTTGGCTCGGCTTCCTTCTAATGCACACCCTAGGAGGCAGCAGATTATGGTTCATATCCTTGGCTCTCTGCCAAATACATGGGACACCTGGATTGAGTTCTGGGGTCCTGGCTTTTACCTGGCCCACACCTGGGTATTTCGGCATTTGGGAGAGGAAAAATTTGTCTTTCTTGGTGCCTCTGTCTTTCAAGATAAATAAATAAGCAAATAAATAAATAGATAAAAATTAAAAATGGAATTTGTACAAAGGTATAAAAGAGACATTAAGATAGTTAAATTGTGATTAATTAAGAGGCACTTGTTTGTCCTAAGATGTCCTAATAATAACGAAAAAAAATCAGAATGAGTCTGTAAAAATATGTCCAACACACACACACATACATACACACATATGTACTAAAATAATTTTATTTGGAATACATATAGAATTTATACAAAGCAATTAGAAGATGGCAATAAAATTTAAAAATAAAAAAATTAAACATGGCCATAGTATTTGAACAGAAATTACAGAAATTTCAACAATTTTTTCAGTCCTCTCAGTTTCAGTTCCTTAGACAGATACCACTACAGACTACAGCAATGTTTTTCAACCAAGAGTCTGCTAATAGCAGGGTAAGTGAGCATGTAGGGCACCTGGGTCTTCTGGGGTCCGTTAGAGTATATGAACTGTTAGTGCAGCTTTGAAAAGCTGCCTGCTGTCTACCATGAAACTTGCATGGAATATTTAAAATCTGGTAATTTAATCTAGCATCTATCTGAATAGATATATAAACCTATAAATGTAGATATATGTGTATGTACATTAATATCTATAGCACAAATGTATGCATTTGTGCACTGAGAAATATGCACACTAATATATTTTATTTTTTTAAAGATTTATTTATTTTACTTGAAAGAGTTACAGAGAGAGGAGAGGCAGAGAGAGAGAGAGAGAGAGAGAGAGAGAGAAGTCTTCCATCAGATGGTTCACTCCCCAATTGTCCACAATGGCCGGAGCTGTGCCGATCTGAAGCCAGGAGCCAGGAGCTTCCTCCAGGTCTTCCCATGCAGGTGCAGGGGCCCAAGGACTTGGGCCATCTCTTACTGCTTTCCCAGGCCACAGCAGAGAGCTGGACAGGAAGTGGAGTAGCCGGGTTTCGAACCCATATGGGATGCTGGCACTTCAAGCCAGGGTGTTAACCTGCTGTGCCACAGCACCGGCCCCCCATTAATATATTTTAAATGTATATATATATATATATATATATATATATATATATATATATACACACACGCACACACACACACATATGAAAAAAGCTTAATTTATACCAATAGTGGAATACTTGGGAATGAGTTGCTAAAGAAATTTTAATGTATTTAAAACAGAGAACACTACAAAAATTCAAATGATATACTGCTATTTACAATAAGATATATGACTCTAAAAACAATGCTTAGTGAAACACTCTACATAGGAAAGGACACATGTTGTACAATGACAATTACAAAATATTAAATTCTACTAACATTAGTTTTGTAGATATTTAACTATTGTATAATGAAGGTTTTTTTTTGCTAATTTTGAATACTTTTTAAAATTCTGCTATGATAAAGTGACTGAACATAGTATTATATTAAAACATCTGCTATTTCAAGTGGATTTATGAGGCTAAAATAATTTATAAATTTTGACAAATAAATCATATTGAAATATCTGATTTCTAGAGAAAGCATTTTAGAGGTCCTAAGCCTTATTGGACTAATATCAGGATTGACTAAGTTTATTAACATTTTCTACTTCAGAATGTAAAAATCAAATAAACGGAGGCTGTGATTTGCCTTTTTGACAACTAACTGAATAAGTTTTACCACATTGGAAAGAAAAATATTCATATTAAATAGTAATTAAAAGTCAAAATAAGTTACTCTTCCTTCCACGCTAAAACCTTCAAAACCCATGGCCAGTTGAATGATGACGAAGTCAGTGGTATATCAATTTCTGTATAATTTATCTATATAAGCTTGTTTTTTAAAATTATGTAATTTTTTTATTCCTTCCAAGGAAATTTCTCTGTTTAGAGACTCTTCTTTTGGATAATTGCTTTAAGTAATTTACATTTTCCAAGGAAATTCATGTTTTAGAAGTCATTGGCATGAAGTTGAACAAATTTATTCTCTTGAAGTTAATTTGATATCATACAGCTTTGTTTTTTCCTCACTTTAATTAATACTTTTTGGGCAGTGTTATGCTTTTTCTCTTTTTCTTTGATAGTGAAATGTATTTAGCAAATTATTGCTTCATTTTTATTTTTTGAAGAATCAAGTTAAATTGTAATTTTTCCTTAATACAGCTTGCTTTAAATCTATTTTTGTTTATTTTAATAATTTTAACTATCTTTGTTATTGATTTATTATTCATTTTCTCAGAAATTTAAAAAAATATGTTGTTAAAATATTTTTTGCTATTTTGTTGCATTATCTCTAGGGTTGCCAGTATTTTGAATGATCAAGAGGACTTTGCTTGATAACTCAACTGGGAAAGAGATACTTACAAAAATGAATAACTAATTTGCCATCTATGCTAGATGTTCTGTAGTGTTGATTCCACATGAGACTCAGGGATGCAAATGATTTTATGAATGAGTAGCAATGATTAATCCAAAGTGAGACAATTTGCAAAATCACTCATTTCCTGCAATAAAGATTTCTTGTGTGGTTGTTTTTTTTTGTTTCTGTATTTGAAGAAAAGACTTTTAGGATCTAATACAGTAGAGGTCACTTTAGAAAACTTTCTCACTAAAGTATAACTTGTTAGTAACTACTAATTGAAAAATACATCTAACATAATTTTAAAATGTTTAAATATGACTCCAACTATCAGAAAGAGATAAAGGCTCTCAGATAACTTCCAATGTTAACTTAAAATATACATATTTCAATTTCTATGTTAATATTCCAGAAAAGGAAACAAAGTTTAGAAAAAAGAGAAATATAAAATGATAGTTATGATTTTCATATGCTGAATTACTGTTTTTATTTACCCTGGAATCACCTCAAATTTCCAGTATAAATTTTTTTTTGGGATTTTCATGATTCCGCTAATACACTTTAAAATTAATGTCTGAATCATTAACTTTTATTGTTTTCATATGTTTAATATACAAATAAATGTATTATAGTTATTTTTTTCTTTTTTAAGATTTATTTATTCATTTGAGATGCAGAGTTACAGACAGACAGAGGTAGAGATAGAGAGATCTTCCATCTGCTGGTTTACTCTCCAAATGGCCAAAGTGGCTGGAGCTCGGCCAATCTGAAGCCAAGAGCCAGGAACTTCCTCCAGCTCTCCCATGTGGGTGCAAAGGCCCAAGCACTTGGGCCACCTTATACTGATTTCCCAGGCCATAGCAGAAAGCTGGATTGGAAGAGGAGCACCAAGGACACAAACCAGCAGCCATATTGGATGCTGGCACCCCAGACAAAGGCTTAATCAAATGCACCATGGCTCTGCCTCCCTAGAGCTATTTTTTCATCAGCCAAATTTCAAAAGGGGTCTTTCTTTTCTTTTCTTTTCTTTTCTTTTCTTTTCTTTTCTTTTCTTTTCTCTTTTCTCTTCTTTTCTATTCTTTTCTTTCATGCTGTCTTTCATTCTCACTTTCTTTTCTTTCTTTCCTTTTCTCTTTCCTTCATTCCATTCTCTCTCTCTCTTCCCTTCACTACTTCTTACCTTCCTTCTAACCTTTCAACCTTCCTCCCTTCCTTCCTTCCGTCATTCTCAAGGCAGGAAGACAGACAGACACACACACATACACACACACAGAGAGAGAGAGAGCAAGCAAGAGCTCAGAGCTGGTCTTGACCAATTATGGGAGTTGGAAGCCCAACCTAGGTCTCCCAGACAGTTGGCAGAAACTCAATCACTAGATCAAATCAAAAGCCAAAGCTGGATACCAGCTTTGTGGGCATATTAATTGCCATGTTAATGTGTGCCCCCAAGTATGGCAATTTTTATTTTAAATTATTGGCCTAGGAGAAAAATTGGAATATTTAGCTGTGTATAAACTTTCCTGATATGAAGAATTTAGTCCATATTTGCCTTGAATCCAGCCCTATTTTCTAAGTGAGTTGACTTTTATAAAATATGAATTTGGATCTATACCATAAACATCAGGGTCATTTGTATTAAATATTTGGACTTCATAATCTTTAACAGAATTCCATTTTTCAAAGATGAGAAAGTGTTTTTGGCAGCACAAACAAGGTCTGGAAATGAATTATTTGGAAGAGATGCCAAGCACTTCATAGGTTAGAGCTGTATCCAAATAGGGCAGTCAAAAGACCTAGGGCTTTCTATTCATTCATCTGTTTGTTTAGAAAAGGATAAAGATTTAGTTCACTTTCACTTATTGTCTTCATTATCAAGGGAATTCAATACTAATAATGATGATAAATATTTTCGTTCAGGAAATTAAGTATTGCATTGATGGGAAATTGAAAAATTCTGTTTACAATTGAAATTTTGATTTGGCAAGGCTACACAATCCAGGAGCTAAATGTTAATCATTTGCTTTGAAGTGGAACTGAAATGTATACATTTAATAATAAAATTATTAGTAAGATACAACTATGATTTATTTTTTAAAAGATTTTATTTATTTATTTGAGAGGCAGAGTTATAGACAGTGAGAGGAAGAGAAAGAGAGAAAGGTCTTCCATCCACCGGTTCACTCCCCAAATGGCCGCAATGGCAGGAGCTGAGCCAATCAAAAGCCAGAAGCCAGGAGCCAAGTGGTTGGGCCATCTTCTACTGCTTTCCCAGGCCATAGTAGAGAGGTGAATCAGAAGAGGAGCAGCTGGGAATGGAACCGCAGTCCTTATGGGATGTTGGTGCTGCAGACAGAGGATTAACTTACTGCGTCACAGAGTTGGCCCCACATCTATGGTTTATAAATCAGGAAATGTTGACATTATTTGAAGAACTTGATTTGGTTTCTGAGTAGGTTTCTACATTTATCTCTTTTTATATATTAAACTTATTTGTACTATTTGAAAGACAGGAGGAGTATGACAGAGAAACCAACGGGGTGGAGGGGAGGAGATCTCGTATCGCCTGGTTCACTTCTCAAATATCCACAACAACCAGCATTGTACCATGCTGAAACTAGGAACCCAGAATTCAGTCTCAGTCTCAGAGATAGATGGCAGAGGGAAAAGCACATGGGCCATCACTGTTGTCACCAAGGGAGCACATTAGCAGGAAGGTGAAATGAATAGCAGAGCTGGTACTTGAACCCAGACATTCTCATATGGGACATAATCATCCCAACCAATGGCTTAATTGCTATGTCAGGCTTTAAACTTTAATGTTTTATTGTAATATACAGCTAGATAACCTCATATGTTCTTTCATTTTTACAAAGGTTGTGTTAGAAAAGACAGTGCAGTCTGTCTGATTCAAAGAGTTTAAACAAATTTTTTTTGGAAATGATACAACGTGAAATACTGCTAGAATTATAGAATAGCAATCAGCTACAAATCAGCTATATATTATTTATCAGCTTTTAAATTACATTTGAATATTACTGATCATAAAATTTAAGCATGTTTATTTATTTTGAAAGGCAGAGAGGAATATAGAGAGATGGAGAAAGATCTACCACTTTCAGGGTTGGAGCCAGGACTTGAAGCTAGGTACTCCAAAGGGCATCTTTGGATCACCTTAACCACCCAACCAAACACCTTCCCCTGATTATGAATACTTATTTCCTATTGATCAGATTTGTTAACACCAATGTAAAATATGTTGAAAGTAGGAAAAAGTCATTGTCTTCTATGTATTTACAAATTTAGAATTGCATTGGATTACAAAGATAAGCAAGCACAAAACACCTTGCTAATATTTGATAGTGGCAAATCCATGAATACATGGAAATACCAGTATTAAGTGTTGCAGACACAAAAATAACAGACATCATTATGGGCATTAGAAAGCAAAATGGAAACATTTGTTGACTGCATACTCTTCTGGGGTAATTATTTCCAACTGGAGATGAGGTCATTTTTAAAGATTTATTTATTTATTTATTTATTTGAAACTCAGAGTAACAAAAAGAGTGGAGGGGGAATCTTCCATTCACTGGTACACTCCCCAGATGACCACAATGGTCAGGGCTGGGCCAAGGAAAAGCTTCTTCCAGATCTCCCACAAGGGTAGCAGGGGCCTAAACGCTTGGTCCGTCTTCTGCCTTTCTCAGGCACATTAGCAGGAAGCTCGATGGGAAGTAGAGCAGCCAGGACATGAACTGGAGCCCATATGGGATGCCAGCATTGCAGGCAGCATCTTTGTCTGCTTTGCCACAATGCAAGCCCCAGATGAAGTAAATTTTTTAGCAATAAGTGAAATAATAAAATATTTTCTAAAGTCTCCATGGGAAAATTGGTATTTGAGCAGGATCTTGAAATTTACACTTAATTTTTTCTGCTATTAGGTTACTTGGTTTTAGTACTTAGTGCTGTCACTTAGATCCATTACTATCCTCTACAAAAACAATATTTAAGAGCTACTATTTAGGAGTCAAAAGGCTTCCATCGCCGTGGCAGCTCATTTCAAGAGCCCGGGTGATCACTGACATGATACTTAACAGTGTCAATTGTTAAACGAACAACAGCAGTCTCGGTGCACTTAGTTCCCATGCAGGACTCCTGTGCTCAATGAGTTGTACTATGAGAATTAACTGTAAAACTTATTCTTAGTTTTTAAGTTTTTTCTGTATGTGTGCAACTTCTTGAAATCTTTACTTAGTATAGAGCTTTTCTTCTGTATATGAAGTTAATTGAAAACAAATGTTAATGGAGAATGGGACTGGGAATGGGAGACAGAGGAGGCAGCAGGGTGGGAATGGTTGTGGGAGGTGGGTATAGTGAGAGGAATCTCTATATTCATAAAGTTGTACTTATGAAATTTATACTCAATAAATAAAGGTTTCCTAAAAAAAGAGAGCTACTATTTAGTGAAAACTTACTACATACCACGAACAATTCAAAGCCTATTTCATACACTAATTTAATTATTTCTTATAAATCCTTATTAAATGAATGTAATTGTTGTCCAGCATATTACAGCTAAGAAACTGGGTTGAATTAAAGCACCTCAATCAGTGCTATTAAACAAATGTATATTTTTATAAAGTTTTCTTTTTTCTTAGATGTCAAATGCATTTATTAATAATGAGGCTCTCTGATGAATATGAGTATTCACTTAAATATGACTTTTAATGGTCATTTAAAAATGTTAATGCTGATATTGAATTATTATGAGGAGACACTTGCCAAAAGCACTTTGGGAAGTTGTACTATTCATGCTATGAAAGGGGATGTGGATGGTATCATTAAAAAATATAAAAAAATAAAAAATAAAAAATAAAAAAAATTCACTGAATAATGTTTTTAAAACATACAATTGAAGCTTGAGTAGACTCACATATCTGTGGTTTACTAAATGAAAGGAAGAGAAAGAAATAATTCAAAACAGTAAGAGGTATTTATTGCCTTTTTATAGAAATTGTAATTATAAACTATCATAAAGCAAACAGAGAAAATTAAGTTGTTAAATATTGGTGCCCCTGGCATGAAGGAAGAGAAGATGTTGGATAGAAAGCAAGAAAGGAGGTATCTTTTTGACCCAAATCATCACACACACAGACACACACACAAACACTTACAGAAATAGCATTAGAGCATTCAAATCAAGTTAAGGAAAGGTACTGTATTTTGAATGGAGAGTACATTAAAGTTTTGTTATTAAAGTTCAATTTTAAATGGCCGGGTATCATTTGCCAGATTTATGATATACAATCTGAGTAAAGGATGAATAGAGAACAATTATAACAGGGAATAATAAATAATATTGTGTGAAGAGGGCTACCATTTATAGTGGCTGTAAGGTGTAAATGACATACTTCTAAATTTAAAAATAAATATAATTATTGTGTGCCTACTATATGTGAAGCACTAATCAAACAATTTTGCATGAATTATGCTGTTGAATTCTCATGATCCTATAAGCAAGAATTATTTCATTCCTATTTTATTTTTGAAAAATAACATAGGCACAAAGTTTTTTATATATTTTATTTTATTTATTTATTTTTTAACTTTTATTTAGTAAATATAAATTTGCAAAGTACAGTTTATGGATTACAATGGCTTCCCCGCAAAATTTCCCTCCCATTCTCACACCTCCCATCTCCCGCTCCCTCTCCCATTTCATTCACATCAAGATTCATTTTCAATTATCTTTATATACAGAAGATTGATTTAGTATATACTAAGTAAAGATTTCATCAGTTTGCACCCACACAGAAACACAAAGTGTAAAATACTGTTTCAGTACTAGTTATAGCATTAATTCACATTGGACAACACATTAAGTACAGATCATACATGAGGAGTAAGTGCACAGTGACTCCTGTTGTTTATTTAACAATTGACACTCTTATTTATGGCGTCAGTAATCTCCCTAGGCTCCAGTCATGAGTTGCCAAGGCTATGGAAGCCTTTAGGGTTCGCTGACTTCGATCTTATTCTGACAGGGTCTTAGTCAAAGTGGAAGTTCTCTCCTCCCTTCAGAGAAAGGTACCTCCTTCTTTGATGGCCCCATTCTTTCCACTGGGATCTCACTCGCAGAGATGTTTCATTTTGGTCTTTTTTTTTTTTTTTTTTCCCCAGAGTGTCTTGGCTTTCCATGCCTAAAATACTCTCATGGGCTCTTCAGCCAGATCTGAATGCCTTAAAGGCTGATTCTGAGGCCAGAGTGCTGTTTAGGAAATCTGCCATTCTATGAGTCTGCTGTGTATCCCGCTTCCCATGTTGGATCATTCTCTCCCTTTTTGAGTCTATCAGTTAGTATTAGCAGACACTAGTCTTGTTTGTGTGATTCCTTTGACTCTTAGACCTATCAGTGTGATCAATTGTGAATGGAAATTGATCACTTGGACTAGTGAGATGGCATTGGTACATGCCACCTTCATGGGATTGTATTGGAATCCCCTGGCATGTTTCTAACTCCACCATTTAGGGCACGTTCGATTGAGCATGTCCCAACTTGTGCATCTCCTCCCTCTCTTATTCCCATTCTTATATTTAACAGGGATCACTTTTCAGTTAAATTTAAACACCTAAGAATAATTGTGTGTTAATTACAGAGTTCAACCAATAGTACTAGAACAAAAAAAATAATAAAAGGGGTAAAGTATTAAATTGTACATCAACATTCGGGACAAGGGCTGATCAAGTCACTGTTTCTCATAGTGTCCATTACATTTCACGAGGTTTCCTTTTTGGTGCTCGGTTAGTTGTTGCCAATCAGGGAAAACAAATGATATTTGTCACTTTCAGACTGGCTTAATTCACTCAGCATGATGTTTTCCAGATTCCTCCATTTTGTTGCAAGTGACCGGATTTGATTGTTTTTTCCTGCTGTATAGTATTCTATAGAGTACATGTGTCTTAATTTATTTATCCAGTCTACTGTTGATGGGCATTTGGGTTGGTTCCAGGTCTTATCTAGTGTGAATTGAGCTGCAATAAACATTAAGGTGCAGACCCCTTTTTTCTTTGCCAATTTAATTTCCTTAGGGTAAATTCCAAGGAGTGGGATGGCTGGGTTGTATGGTAGGGTTATATTCAGGTTTCTGAGGAATCTCCAAACTGACTTCCATAGTGGCTTTACTAGTTTGCATTCCTACCAACAGTGGGTTAGAGTCCCTTTTTCCCCACATCCTCTCCAGCATCTATTGTTGGTAGATTTCTGAATGTGAGCCATTCTAACCGGGGGAGGTGAAACCTCATTGTGGTTTTGATTTGCATTTCTCTGATGGCTAGTGATCTTGAACATTTTTTCATGTGCCTGTTAGCCATTTGGATTTCCTCTTTTGAAAAATGTCTTTTGAGATCCTTGGCCCATCTCTTAAGTGGGTTGTTTGTTTTGATGTTGTGGAGTTTCTTGATTTCTTTGTAGATTCTGGTTATCAACCCTTTATCTGTTGCGTAGTTTGCAAATATTTTTTCCCATTCTGTCGGTTTCCTATTCACTTTCCTGAGTCTTTCTTTTGAAGTACAGAAACTTCTCAATTTGATGCAATCCCAAATGTTAATTTTGGCTTTGACTGCCTGTGCAGAAGACAGTGGAGGATGTCCCAAGTGCTTGGGCCACTACACCCAAATAGGAGACCTGGAGGAAGCTCCTGGATCATGGCTTCCAATTCACCCAGCTCTGGCCATTGGGGTCATTTGGGGAGTGAATCAGTGGATTGAAGATTCTATAGCTCTTCTATCTCTGTCTCCCTCTGTAACTGTCTCTTAAATAAATTAATAAATCTTTAATTATTTAAAGCTATATATGGCCATAATGAATGAATATTTGTGAAACCTCAGTAGAGAAATGGAAAAAAAAAATGGAAACAAACAGCATAGAAAATCTACAATTTAAATCTACAATAGTTAAGACAAAATATTCACTGGACATCTCTAGGATATTTTTATCTTGATATTGATTATTTGGATCTTGTCTTTTTAATAAAAGATTTATTTATTTATTTGAAAGGCAGAGTTACAGAGAGGCAGACATGGAGTGGGGGGAGGGTGTCTTCCATCACTCCCCAGATGACTACAACAGCTAGAGCTGCACCTATCTGAAGCCGGAGCCAGGAGCCTCCTCCTGGTCTACCACACAGATGCAGGGCCCCAAGGACTTGCACCATTTTCTACTGCTTTCCTATGCCACAGCAGAGAGCTAGATTGGAAGTGGAGCAGCCAGGACTTGAACCGGCACCCACATGGGAATCCGAAACTGCAGGCAGCGCCTTTTTGTCCACGATGCCACAGCACCAGTCCCGGATCTTGTATTTTATAAGACAGATTTATTAACCTTCTTGACCTACAATAAACAAAATTTTATTTTATCGATTTTATTCATTATTTGCCCAGATTTTATTTTATTGATTCACATTCTGATATTCATGATTGCCACACCTCTCCTTCATCGTTTGCTATTTATGATTTTTTAAAGTAGAATGTTGAAGTCATTGATTTAAGACTATTTCTGTTCCACTATAGAATTAAACACTGTAAATTCCCCCATAAAAACTATTAAATTGCATTCCATAAATGTTGCTATGTTGTGTTCGTTTTTGCTTACTTTTCACTTACAATATTTTCTTTGACATATGGGTAATTTAGAAATTCATAATTTAGTTTGCACAACTTGATAAATATTGCATACATATTTATTTTATTTATTTGTAGTATTATTATATAATGCCCAGAAAATGTAGTATCTCAAACATATTGAGCCTCATCTCAAACTTATTGAGACTCAGATATAGCTTATTTTGGTTCACACAACATATGAACTTGAAAACGATGTACATTTTCTTGTTGTTTGTGTAATATTTTACAATATTAATTAGATTGACTTATTTGACAGTGTTGTTCAATACTTTTACTCATGGTCTGGATTGATTAATATCAGGTGGGTGACTGGAGAGGTGGCATGAGTTATCTCAAACTACAGTTAGTTTATAAAACAGCAAGAAAAATTGACAAAAACTGAACAGAGCTTGGTGGGAAAAGGATTAAGTGATAGCAAATACTAGACCACATATTCAAAGAAAGCCCTGCAGATAAAAAAGGAATGCAATGTAAAATAAAATTTATTTGAATAGTCAGTGGCTGAAAATCCCCAGCTTGGTGAAAACACTTATTTACAGATCTGAAATGACCCCTGAAAAGAAAAGATTCTCAATAAAGAAGCTACCTTGGAAGAAATTGGAACAAATTTTGACAAATTTTATGGTTCAGGGTATGGCCCCTTTTGTCTCTATCTACGTGAGCTTGAGTGTGTATACAAAATGTCTAAAGTCTTCATAAGTTTATTTCCTAATATATTTTGTCTACTTGGTCTACAGTTTACCAAAGATTGTCAAAAGTCTCAGCTTTGTATGTAGTTTTGTCTTTCTGCTTAAGCCTGGAAGTTTTACTACATATATTTTGACATTCTGTCATTAAGTATCTTTCTGTGAAATTTACCATTTTCTTATTATAAAATATTCCTGTTTCACTGTGGTAATACTCTTAAAGACTATTTGGTCAGAAAAGTATATAATTATTATATAATATCCTTTTCCTGTTCTCAAGATTTTCATGCCATGTCTTTTTCTTTTTGCTTTCAATGTCTTTATGTTTAATCTTTAAAGTATATTTCTTGTAGGCAGTATCCTGTCTTTTTTTTTTTTTCAAGATTTATTTATGGGGCCGGCACTGTGGTGCAGTAGGTTAATCCTCTGCCTGCAGTGCTGGCATCCCATATGGGTGCCGGATATAGTACCAGCTGCTCCTCTTCTGTTATAATTCAGTGACAAACATAGAAAAAGAGAAAGATATATATACTTCATAAAAGAAAATCTAGGGCCTGGCATTGTGGTCAGTGGGGAAAGCCACCGCCTACAACATTAGCATCCCATATGGGCACAGATTCTATGAGTGGCTGCTCTACTTCTGACCCAGTTCCCTGCTAATGGCCTGGGAAATCAATGGATGACCCAAGTCCTTGAGCCCTTGCACTCATGTGGGGAACCTGGGAGAAATTCTTGGCTCCCTACTTTGGCCTGACATTGCCCCAGCCATTGAGGTCATTTGGGGAGTGAACCAGTGGATGAAAGATATCACTCTGTCTCTCTGTGTGTGTCTCTCTCTCTGTAAGGCTGCCTTTCAAATAAATAAATAAATCTTTTAAGAAAAGAAAATATTTTAAAGAAACAAAATCTATGAATAATAATTATATATATACATGGGGCTTCACTGACATAACTAATTGAGAATACAATTAATACTATAATTAAATATAACAAATATATTAGAGTGAGAAATATACTAACACCAAATGCTGGCAATGATATGAAGCAAATCGAATTATCATAAATTCCTGATGAGTCTGTAAAAGTGTATATCCAGTTTATAAATATTAGGTATTTTTTTAAAGGTAAACAGCCGCCTAATCCATCACTGAGTAATTCCAATATTATAATTTAATCAACAGAAGTGAAATTCATATCTGAGAAAGACAGTTGTCCAACATAATAAAACAGAATTAATATTCCTTAACAGAAGAGTAAATACACTAAATACTGGTTATTTCTACAGTACACTATTATTTAGAAACATATGGGAGTAAAATATGATACATGCTACACCATGGATAGAAATTTAAAAGAAAATTAGGGCTGGTATGATGGCTCAGTAAGTCAAACTGCCGCCTATAATGTCAACATCCCATACTGGAATGCAGATTTGAGTCCTAGCCACTCCACTTCCAATCCACCTTCCTGCTATTGCACATGGGAAGACAGCAGAGGATGGCTCAAGAAGTTCGTTCCCTGTTACCCATATGGGAAATCAGTATGGGGTCCCAGGCTCCTGGTTTAAGCCTAGCCCAACTCCAGCTTTTTCAGTCATCTGGGCAATGAACCAGTAAATGGAAGATTATCTCTCCATCTCTCTGTCACCATACCTTCAAATAGATACAATTAACCCTTTAAAAAATCTGAAAGAAAAATTATGTTGAGTGGCAGATATTAAAACCACAAGTGTAACACAAGACATTATTCTATTTTATAAGCTATATAGTTAATTCATCATGAAAGCAGTCAGATTTAATTGTTGCCAACACTATGTCTGCAGTAATGTAAAAGAGAGAGATAAGTAAGTTTCTGATGGGGTAGACATGTTCTATAACCTGACTGGGTTGTGGATTATATAAGATTATATGAGTATCAACTTTAATTGAATTTTGCACTTAAGCTGTGAATTTCTCTGTGAAATCCTTATAAAAAATAGAAGAAAGAGAATTTCTAATATAGTGGTAGCAAACACTATACATACAAAATTTAGTGTCCTATACATACAAAAATTTAATAGTCATAGGACTAAAATAGATTGCCATTTTATTTTCTACCAATATTTTAACACACATGTATACACACAAACATATTCTGAGTAATATTTGTTCTTTCTAGAAAAGTAACTATTTGTTTTAACCCTACATTGTCCATAAATGATAGATTTTAAAATAATACATGCTATCACTAATAATTTGATAAAAGTAAAACTTGATTCTATAAGAAAAAAAAATTCTTCTTTAGTCTTGATTTTTCTGAGGAGAATATCTCAAAAATTAGAAAAAAAAAATAAAGCTGTGACTATACAGAAAACTGAGGTGACTCCTAGACATTACATCCTGATATTTCTCCCTTATCAGCAAGGTAAAGGTTGTTTCTCTTGGCTTAGTTGTCTTTTGAAAACCTACTGGGATGCTAATAATGTCTGCTGTCAAGGTCTCACTAAAATCATTACCAATTGTAAGAGAGAAACTAATCACAGTTAATTTGGGTGCTATGCTTCCATTTCCCAAGCGTTCATCCCAATGCTTGTAGTCTGCATGCCATATCTTACAAATTCAGACACATAAGGGCTCAATGGTGTTAGCTGGCAACAAGTCAATGACATCTTTGTTGAAGCTGATGTACTGATGTACGCCATGATGTACCTGGGTTTGGACAGTGACACCAGGCACACAAGCCATTTCTATGACTTCTGACCCATGATACCACTGGGGCCACTTTTGGTCCAGTTGTTCCACTTCCTGTCACATACTTATTTTATCCTTGGCATTCCTCCTCCCACCACAGCTATACAAAATAGCTCATGATAGTCCAAGGCATTAAAAATATCACTTTTTGTTAGCATTCTTTGACTCCATTTTTAGATCTTTGAAACAGAAAAGTCAAAAATTTCACTTTTGTAAATCTAAGATTTGTTTGTCACCTTCTGTGAAGTAGTGAGCATCAAATATCCTCTCTCTCTTATATAAGTAAAGAACCATGAGTACAATAAATTGATTGTGAAAATAGCATCATAAACAAAGCACTAAAACTCAATTAATATGATGAAATGCTGTAAAAATTAAGAGTGGGAAATGGAAAGGGAAGAGAAAGAAGGGTTGGAGTGTGATTTGGAGGTAGGGGATTTTCACTATGTTCCTGAAGCTGTATTTATGAAATACATGGAATTCTATAACAATGAGGTCTCACCTCACCCCAGTTAGAATGGCTGTCATAAAGAAATCAACAAATAAATGCTGGCGAGGATGTAGGGAAAAGGGACCCTAATATGCTTTTGGTGGGAGTGTCGGGCTCAGCCACTGTGGAAGGCCAAATAGGCATACATCAGAAATCTGAATATAGACCTACCATATGACCCAGCCATCCTACGCTTGGGAATTTACCCCTCCCAAAATGAAGTCATCATATGAAAGAGTCATCTGTACCCCATGTTCAGTGTGGCTCATTTCACAATAGCTAACATATGGAATCAACTCAGATGTCCATAAACTGAAGATTGTAAAAAGAAATTATGGGATATATATATATATATATATATATACACTATGGAGTATTTCTCATCCGTGAAAAAAATGAAATCCTATCTTATGCAACAAAAATGGATGCAACTTGAAACCATTATGCTTAGTGAAATAAGCCAGTCTCAAAAAAAAAAAAAAAACAGATATCATATGTTTTCCAAGATTAAGGGTAACTAATACAGTACCTAAAATGTAATGTAGGAAGTGAAAAGGACATTGTGAGAATTGATAATTGTTTGCAACCCTTGTCTCTTCTGTTGAGGAACAGTGTTTTCCTTTTTTCCCTTCATACGATTTGTTGAACTCTTGTACTTAGATTACTGTTAACTGCATGATAATTAAGTAAAATGAAAGTAGATCTCTGTGAAATTTAAGAGTGGGAATAAGAGAGGGAGGAGGAAGAAGGGTAGGAGTGTGGGTGGGAGGGAGAGAAATATCACTATGTTCCTAAAGCTGTATATAAGAAATACATGAAATTTGTATAATTTAAGTAAACTAAAAAAATAAATGCTATCATATCACTGCTATTATGATATATAATATGATATATATGTATAATATGATATATAATATGATATATATATAATATGATATATCATATATATGATATTTAATATCATATTATGATATATAATACTTCAAACAGTTCACGTAATAAACATAGAAGAAAGGCATTAATGATAATGTGCATTTTTCTACAAACTGCTTGTTTGAAGCACCATTGCATTCTTCAAATCAAGTCTGAATTCCTAATCGGAGCAGAAGAACACCTGCATGGAGGAACTTCAATGTACTCCACCAACTGCATTTGTACCTGAAATATTCAGTTCCAGCCTTACTGATCTTTTTCATTTTGAAAATACTCCAGGGGTTGCTCTGCTTTGAACCTTGACACATTCATTCTGCTGCCAGGGATGCTTTCTACTTCTCAACCATCCTCTCAACATATTACATTCCTCCGTGATATTGACAGGAAAAAAGAACATTTTTTTAATCTCATTAATTTATTCTTTCTTTATTTAAAATGCACAGAAAGAAACAGACAGGTATCTTATACCCAGTGGTTCACATCCAAAATACCTATCAAAGGGCAGGCCCAAGCTGACCCTGGGATCTAGGAACTCATTCTGGTCTCCCACATAGGTTGCAGGGACTTGAGTCATCAACTCCTGCCTCCCAGGATGTGAATTAGCAGGAAGCTGGAAAATTAAAAAACATGCTCTTTTATGGGATTGGGTATTTAAGACACCTCAAGTGGTCCAAAATCTGCCACGGGAAGATAATTTTACTGAAGTAATCCACATTACTTTTCACTGTTATGATTTTCTTCAACCATGCAGGCAGCTCTAATGAAATTTAATTGATAGAAAAAGTAACTATAAGATGATATGTCAAAAAGGTTGTGTCAAAAAACATTTATTTTGTGTAAAAAAAAATCTTGAAATCCAAGTAAAATGAAGTCTTCAATAAGTTCATTAAAATGCATATGATGAAAGCACTCTGCATATATTTCAAAATATTTGTACCAAAATGAATTTATTTTTAGCACTGTGTTTACATGAGGCTTTGGAAGTACCTCATATTGGTCCATTTCCATTACTATAATGAAATACTTGAGGCTGGTTTACTTCATCAGGACAAGAAATTGATATAACTCATTGTACTGGAGGTTCAAGGACCTAAATCTAGTGAGGGTCTTTTGGCGCACAAAGTCCTGAGGCCACACAGGGCATGCAATAGCAAGAGGCAGGTAGTGCACACACACATGTGTAGCTCTCTTCCTAAGATTTTGCCAGTGTCCAATCATGGAGGCTCCACTGTGATGACTTTATTTAATCCTAATCTACTCCCCAAGGCCCCATCTCTGAATGCAATAGATAAAATCCCTACCTCACAATGGAGTTTAAATTTCAACACTCTAATAACTTCAAAAAATAATTTCTACAGCAACATTTCAGTTAATTTGATGTCAGTCTGGAGACATTTGAGGTCATGGTAGGATTTTCTTTTTGGTCCAGGAGGGATTGGCTTTTAAACTTAAAAATTACTTTGACTGCCTATATATTTTAGATTGTTGGGTACTTAGGGACTTTCTGAAGCAACTTAGAGAAAAAAAAAAAACTTTCCTCTTAACTACACACATACACACACACACACATAACCCACTGATATTTTCCTCAGAGAAATAAATACATGATACGGGCATATACATCTTTTCTTGGCAGTTGGGGTCTCCCACGGCTTGGCATTGCCTATGGATCTCTGCTCTGGCTTCTTGTCAAGACCAGTGCCCACCTCTTGGTAAAGGAGAAACCATAACCCAAGTTATAAACTGAGATTTTGTCTCTTAGGAACAGGGCTAAATCTCTTAAGTCATTGCTAAAATCCTGGACATATAACTTTTTGTTCCCTGGAAATTTATTCAGGTAATCTTTTTTCTTGGAAAAAAAATGAACTTGGGTTCACAATATTAAAATATTTGGTATGATTTAGAGCCATCACTTGATTTTAGGGGAAATTATATATTCATAGTATTGTATCTGAGAGCTTTGCTGCCGGGTCAATTTTTCAAAATAAATGTAGAAGGTAGTATATATTTGTAATGTAGAAACCATGGGTGCAACTAATTACCCATACTAAACTATATGTATTAAAATTCACACCCACACCCACACACACGCACACACACTTCACTTGAGTGAGTCCTCTGCTGAGATTTTCACATTTTCAGTTAAGAACATATAATATGTTTCAGATCTTTTATAGGATCAGGAGTTTCATAATCTCTGGAGGTAAATGCTGAGGACCAATTTTTGATTTAAAAAGAAATTAGTAGAGCTGTAACAGATATTCTTTTTAGGTTTGGAAATTCTCCACTGCGTGACATAGCTACATAAAGACAGAGTGTCATAAATTATTGGGATAATTTCATTCAGAGTTCAGGTTTGTTACACCGAGGCCAACATACTGAATATAATCCTTAGGAAAACAATAGCAATCTGGCCTGTCTTATAAATAGATGGGAAACCGGGTCAGGAGCAATTTCCTAATTCACTCAGCAGTGAAGATAATTACTGTTTTTAATGATAATGTACTACAGGCCAATCTAATTGGTTCATGCCTCATGTTTAAGCAGTTCTAACTTAACAAGTGCAAGAACATTATATCTATGTTGCTAGGTCTAAAAGCACATGATACAGAAAATTGACCTTTAAATGATCCCCTGTGCAATTCTGTACTATTTGTTTTGGATTATTGGAAGTCTTGAATATTTTTAGCTAAAGTGTGTACTTATACATTTTCATAGCTTCTCATTTCCTCTGTGTGATGTCCATTAGGATACACTGAATACATTAAGAAAAGCATGGTCTTGAAAAGCACACACCAGAAAATTAAAAGTAGAGGACTGTTTAAATTATGTGAATCAGAAAAATAGAATTAGGGAAAACTTTCAGCTTCTTCAGTTAGATCTCTTTTTTTCAGAACAAATGAATTCCATTTGTTTGTTCTCAATCATCTCACAAGTGCTATGTGGCAAAAATACTGTATTTAGTGGCATCAAAAAGTCATGTTTGGAATAGGTTTACTCTTAGGTAAAAATAGGTAATCTTTTGAGCTTCTTCATTGTACTTGCTATACAAACTTTTATCCCTTACGGCATAATTTTGTGGTTTTATCTCATTAATGCTAGAGTACCAGGACACTCTGAGAGCAATCTTAAGATCTTACCCCCCTACTGAAACACTCATTTATCTAGCTGCTGGGAGTATTGGCAGATAACAGTTTACATCTCATTCCCTTTCATGAAAATTATCCTCAGCTGAAGGAAGTCACTTCATCTAAGGTCATGGTACCTTTCTGAAGCAGAATATATCCCATGACTGATTAATATGCATGAAATTGAACGCACAGAAAATTTGCCTCAACTCAGGCCAGTATTCCATGATTATCTCAATTCTAGGTCTATCTGTATGATAGTCAGAGGTCTTATTTTTATTTTATAATCGCATGCATCTTATTCAGTATGGTGGCCTACTTCCCAATCCTTCTACTTTAACTTTCAGAGAAGGATTGACAGTGAGAACACTCTCAAACTAACTGCCCTGCCTGCCCACTTCCTCCGGCAAATGCCTCAACCAGTGTTCTAGATAACCTCACCACTGAGGCTACCCTATCTTGCATCTTACTTGGTTCTCTACATAAACTTTACAGTTCTGTTTTTATATTTTATTCAGCTTTTTTATGTGGTTTTAATCAAACTATTGTCTTCAATATGTAATTCTTTGTTTTTAAAGATCTATTTATTTGCTTGAAAGGCAGAGTTACAGAGAGGCAGAGGTAGAGAGAGAGGAGAGAGAGAGAGAAAGAGAGAGAGAGAGAGAGGTCTTCTATCTCCCAGATCTCTACCCAGATGACTGTAATGGCCGGAGCTACATCGTTCCAAAGCCAGGAGCCAGGAGCTTCTTCCAGGTCTCACACGCGGTTGCTGGGGCTGAAGGACTTGCACCATCTCCTACTGCTTTCCCAGGCCATTGCAAGAGCTGGATTGGAAGAAGAGCAACTGGGACTAGAACCATCACCCATATGGGATGTCAGCACTGCAGGTAGTGGCTTTACCTGCTGTATCACAGTGCCGGCCTCTTTAATATGTATTTCTTATCTAATGTTCATAGCATTGATTTGCACAAAAAATATTAACTCATTGTTCAACAGAAAATAAAACATAAATTCTAGCATTCATATATTTGAATTTGTATATATCTTTTTCATGTAAGTCAATCTTCCCAAAGATATTTAGAAAAATACAAATTTTAGTTTATAGTCTCAAGAAACTATTATGTCTGTTTCCAGAACTTTAGTTTAGCTATTTTCCTAGAAAGTTTTAACATTGAAATTACATTGAATGAGATGCCAGCATTGCAGGCCACCGCTTAATCCACTATGCCACCACGTGGGCCCTGATAAAAGTTTAGTGGCAGGGCCAGTGGTGTACATGCTCAAGGTGCTACTTGCAGTGCCGATGTCCTTTTGTCAGGGTGCCATGGAGTCCAGCCTTTTCCACTTCTCATCCAGATTCCAGCTAACCTTCCTGGGAAGGCAATGGAAGATGCCCCAACTATTTGGGTCCCTGCCACCAATTTGGGAGATCAAGATGGAGTTCCTGCCTTCTGGCTTTCAGCTGGCTCAGATCTGACTGTTGTGGTCATTTGTTGAAGGAACCAGTGGGTTGAAAATCTCCCCTGCCTCTTACTCTGTCTCTGTCTCTGTCTTTTTCTCTCTCTTTCATTCACTCAGCCTTTCAAATAAATAATCATAAATAAATAAGATTTAATGGCAACAGTTCTCAATGTTTTTGGGGAAATGATTCTAATGGATTTCTGTAATTTCTAAATTATTATTCAAAGCAGCAAAATAAAGTACCTGGATGAAATGAAATTTTCTCTTCTCTGTGTTTTATCTGCTGTCTTTGAGTCAACTACTTACTATCAATTTTTAAAATGAAATGGAATTAAAAGAATTCTAAGGTCATCCTTACTCTAAATATATAATAAGCAGAGAAAACCAAGTCAGATTTTATGTATAATGATACGAATTGGGATCATTTTGAAGAGTTTTAGAAGTTACTGGAGAGTCTATTTTTGAACAACTTTATTAATTCAAGAAACACTTTCTGACCACCATGTTCCAGGTTTTGAAAATAGATGGATTAATGTACTCTCTGTTCACATTCAAGCTCCAAGTGAACAAATTAATTAAGAAGAATAAATGAGAGGATAAGACTCATTAAAATCGTGAGTGTAAACACATAATCTTGGTGATTTTCCTGCTGGTAATAAACATTGTCATATGATATTTGTACTAATCCCCATAAGGAAAAATATACTAATTTCCTTGAACTGAATAAAATGTTTCAATGTAACTGCCTGAAAGTACCTTTCTATTTTTCCTAGTTCCAGTCACCATTTTTTTTTTTTTTTTTGAGAAACTCTTCCCCAACTAGTTGACCTAAGTCAGGTATTTTATCTTCTGCTGAGAATGGAACCTGTATTGCAGTCTCTTTCTAGCTCCTCCAATTTTGCATTCCTTGGTCTTAGCGGCAGTGTAGGGATGCACATGTGATTCCACCCAAACATAACCTGTGTGAAAATGACTTACGTGACCAGGAAGAGCTATTCTCTTTCTTTACCATTTAACCTGAGAGTATTCAAGACTGATTAGCTCCATGCCACTTTGCCACTGTAAGCAAAAAGTATAGAGACAAATCATGATACAAAGGAGACCAGTGCTGGGATAAAATTTGAAAAATATTTGCTCTGATATCATCAGAATCCCTGTATCTATGCAAGCCTGAACCTAGAGTAATCCCTGGATTACACTGCTATGTCTCTTTCTTTATCAAAATAAGGTATATTCGATTTATTTACAGGTTTCATATTGATTTCCAGAAAGTTTTATGAAATAATGACTGGAAAACATTGAGTGTGTGAAAGATTTATTTTCTCATTTCCACAATGTATATAATAAGTAAAAATTTTCTTAGTGGTTTAAGATTCATGTGTCTCCCATTGGGACACCTGGGTTCAATTCTTTTTTCCCAGCTCTAGTCCCATCTCTGCCCCATCCCTGGAAAATGTGGTCATTTGGGGAATGAAATATAATACACCAGCATGCTCGCTCTTTCTCTCCTTCTATCTTTCTCCCTCCTTCTCTCTGTGCCTCTCTCCCTTCTTTCCTCCCTTAATCCCTTTTCTTTTTCTTTTTCCTTTCCTGCCTCACATTTCTACCCTCTCCCTTCCCCTCTCTGCTTTTCAATTAAAAAATGCATAGCATATGATAAGCACTCAGGAAAGAACACATAGTATATGAATCTGCCTCACTTCTCTATAAACTGATGATTCCCAGATTGTTGTTTCTGCTTCCATTTGTGTTCAAATATAGGAGAGGAGAGCAGAGTTGAAACAGTAAGGATGGTTGGGACTTTGAGGTACAGTGAAAGCACTGATGTGAAAAAAACTCAAGTTAGTAATAATATCTTACCTCTTTTCTCCCTATTTATCTTAAAATTAAGCAAAATTATAACTTAGAGGTCTTCCTATAATGTAGTTGACAACTACATCTTCCTAACTCTGTGGATTTTATCCCAATTTCATTGATTGTTATTTGAAATTCTATTGATGAGTAAAAAATGTTGTCAGACCTAAAACATGTACTCTAAGATGTCACATGCCCAAGCCATACACATATTACACCATTTTTGGAAAATAATCAAATTTTATATATATATATATATATATATATATAAAATTGTAGTCCATAGATTATGCCATCCAAGTAACTTTGAACAAAAGAAACTTAAAATTTGCACAAAAGAATCAAAATGAGCTGTTGGAATTATTCACGAATATTTTCAACATCAAATACAAATAATGTAATATTTCCAATATGATAAAAGTTACTATGACATAAGAAATAAAAATAACATTTTCTTCTTTAAAAAGCGATAATGTAAATTAATTTTAAAATGAACTATAGGAACCTAGCCTAAGAATCTTTGAGCATAATCATCACACTAGGAAATGGGTGTTAGGAAAGATAAAAGAAATATGCATAGGCCAACCCACTGGGATTATTCTCATAAATAGGTAATCAAAAGACAATGAATGGGCAGGTGTCTGGCACAGTGGTTAGGATGCTGCTTGGAGTGCCCATCCCATCTCAGTGTATGTGTGTTTGAGGCCCAGCTCTGCTTCCCATGATAGGTTATTACTGATATACACCCTGCAGATGGTGGCTACCCTGCAGGCAGTGTATGGAGGCTCAGGTCCATATGTTGTGGGACACTTGAGTTGACTTTCAGGCTCCTGGCTTCAGGGTGGCCAATTGCAACTTTTGCAGGTATTTACAGAGTGAACCAGCTGTTGGAAGATCTCTCTCTCTTTCTCTCTCCCCCTCCCTCTGTCTCTCATTCTCTCTCTCTTTCTCTGTGTCTCTGTAACTGTGAGTTGTAAATAAAAAAAAATTAAAAATAACAAAATAATGAAAAACACCACCAGAACTAGAATATTGGGAAAACAATACTTCTTAGAAAAGCTATTAATAATTAAACATATGTAAAGATTGCGTATTCAAATAAAGATAGATGTTAATAATTTATAGTAAAATAATAAGATAACAAAAATAAGACTGAACATATAAACTAACAAATACATAAAGTAATCCTCAAAAATGAAAAAGAGTTGTTTTTCACATCTTAAAAAATGTGCCAAAGCAACCATATGTTATTCATACTGGATATACTTGAAAATGCCACAGAAATAATGAATATAAAATATATTGAAAATAATTATTCAATAATATACTGAAAATAAAAATATATTGAAAATAAAATATATTGAAAATATTTAAAAATGCAGACAAGGTATTAGAATATCTATATTCTAAAAGGGTGCTTTTTGTAATTTTCAGTTATTTATTTATTTGACAGGTAAAGAGATGGAGACGCACACATACGCATACCCACACACAGAGGGAGAGAGAACCAGAGAACTCCCATCTGCTAGTTCACACCCCAAACGCCCTCAGTGGTGAGGACTAGGCAAGGGCTATGGCAGGAAGCTATGAACACAATTTGGGTCTCCCACAGGGTAGCAGGAATGCAATTACTTGAGCCATCACTGCTGCCTCCTAAGGGCTGAACTGGCAGGAACTTACAGTTAGGACCCACATCAAATATGACTCTTAGGTGGTATTTTGATATGCGACATGTGCACCTTAATATCTAGATTAGATTAGATATTTGTCCCAGAGGTAAATTTTAATTAAAATAATTGGCTAAAATATGAACACAATTTACCATGGATTGTTTTTAAATACCACATCAGAACATGGTCACAAGGACAATGGGAAAATAAGGTATCACTGCAAAAATGAAATATTAAAGTTGAACAATAAGGAACATTTGATAAGAAGAAGACCTGCACCAATGTCTTTTAAAATATTTATTTATTTATTTATTTACTTACTTACTTACTTATTTATAAGTCACAATAACAGAGAAGGAGGAGAAACTGAAAGAGATTTTCTATCAGCTGACTCAGATGCCTGCCACATCTAGGCCTGGGCCAGACTGAAGCCAGGAACCAGGATCTTCATCTGGCTCTTCCATGTGGGTGGCAAGAGCCCCAACACTTGGGCTATCTTTTTCTGCCTTTATCAGGCCATTAGCAGAGAACTGAATTAAAAATGAAACAACCAGGACATGAACCCATGCCTATATGGGATGCCTGTGTCGCAGGCAGTGGCTTTGGCTAAGCCACAACCCCAGTCCCTGAACCAATGTCATTGAGTCTTAATAGATCAATAACTGAAACCATGCTTGATGCCTCAGCAAGCAAGCATATTTATAAAGTAAAAAAAAAAAAGTATAGGAAAATATACTTTATCTATAAAATATTTAGGTTAATATTGAAAATAATAAATATTGTTAGTTTTTATAGTGCTTATTAATGCTTAGAGAATTGCTTCTTCTAGTTGAAAATTATAGATACAATCATAGTACATTTTTGAAAATATTTGACTATATATGAGGAAAAGTATTTTAAACTATTTTATGATATTAGTTTCTGCATGACCCATAAGTTTCCCAAATTCTACCTCCAACGATAATCAAATTCTGTGTCTTGTCATAAATGACTCCATTCTTTCTTTCTTTCTTTATTTTTATTTATTTATTTACTTGAAAGGCAGAGTTACAGAGAGGCAGAATCAGAGAGAGAGAGAGAGAGAGAGAGAGAGAGAGAGAGAGAGGTATTCCATCCACTGGTTCATTTCCCAGGTGGAGTAGCCGGGATTTGAACCAGTGGCCGTATGGGATGCCAGCACCATAGGCAGCAGGTTTACCTGTTACGCCACAGCGCTGACCCCTCTTTATTTTATTTTTAGGTTAAGTGGAATATATTTTGAATTATTAGTAACTCATAAAATGAACTAAGCTCCTTATAAAAGATTTATATCAAGGCTATTGCTAAAGAGTTATATTGCTGGATTTTAATAAGAGACTTTTTTTAAAAAAATAAGAGACCTGTTGTCTTGTTCTTTTTAAAGAAACAATGTGTCACACATAGTTCAGAAATATAAAATCTTAGACACAGTTAACTTAGAAGCTGCAGATATACAACTTTCCTACAGAAATGTGCAAACTCCATCTTTACTTTGTCATGATTCCCAGATCAGGTGCAGTTTTAGGAAAGCACTGTGACATTGCACAGTCTTAAAATCTGCATTGCTGGGCTTTTTAATACTTCTTCACCCTGTGCCTGGGAATCAAATGGGAACCCTGAGGAGCAGGACGTACTACTGAACTCCATTAGGAAAATAGATGACTGACTACCAGAGCGGCATAATCCTTGGACATCTTTTACCTTCCCTGTCTTAGAAGATTTTCTTCATGCTGGGTGTAGTTCCTTAACTGCATCCATTAAAGACTAAGGTATTTGACTTTAATGCTTTCTGTCTTTAGAATCTCCATAATTAGCCACATCCTGGTATTTAAAATCAGTTTGACAATTATTTCACTGAATTTTTTAATTACATGACAAATGACTTCCTAGACTATGGTTTATATAACCAAAAAGAAAAAATACTGTTTACACAGAGAAAATTCGACCTGAGTGCAAATATATAATAATAACAAAAGATAATAAAAAATCTATTTGGGACATGAAGGAAGGAAGATCCAAAAGGAAGTAAATTCAGACAGAGTAATAAGGCGGGTGCTATATTAATTCTATCAAATTAAGTACCAAGTCCTCCACTGCTCTGGATTCACTGTCTTCTTGTTAATAATAATAATAATAATATATTAAAATCTTTATGCTTGGGATTGCAGGATATCCAATTCTACTCAGCACATCTTCAGAAATATTTATAGATTCCAAGATTTTTATGTCATTTGTTGCTATGAGCTATCACCAAGTGTTTTCATTTTGATGATATATAAACCAACTTACAACAGTTTCTGTTTGTAAGTGATTTCTCTATTTGTCCAAAGACATGGAAACACATATTTACATCTATTTTTTAAAGAATAAGTGACAGGAGTTTTAAAGTTTTTTTTAAAAATTTCTATAAACCTGGTAAATTTACCTGTCCTATAAACTCCTAGAATTGTATGCAAAACAAAAATTACAAAGTTATTTCTAAGACATACTGTATTTGCAGTGACAGTGACAGACAGGAACTATAATGAGAGTAATTTAAGAGATTTAATACCTTCAAGTCCAAGGAATATGTCTTTTCCGTGTGAATCCTCAGATTTTGTAATCCATACATGAGGCAAATATCGCTAATCAACAAATAATACCATTGCTCTTAAATTCAGTAACTTATGTCCCATAGCCTGGAATTACTTTCCAGTCATCTTCTACCTGGTACTTGTGTATCCTCAAATCTAAATATTCTTTATTGCTTTTTCTTTCTATTAGTTCCCAGATTCCAGACACCATTCTTGTTCTTCATTCCTGTGACATTTCCATGTGTCTATCTAGTATCACTTACCTTCTGCCAAAGAAATTGTTGCTATTTTAGTGCCAGTCATCCAGAGATGAATTATCCTGGTTGTAGTTGTGAAAAAGTATTGATTTTACTTTTGCTTATAAAAAATACGTTTGCTGGGTAGAGAATTCTAGGAATGCAACAGTTATTCTGTAATTCTTTAGTGATACAATTCTACAATCTTTCATCTTTCAAATTTCCTGTAGAGAATTTAGTCCTCCATTGAAAACCCAGCTCTTACTGGTTGTAGTATATTCGTGTACATTGCAGGAGTGTTTCTCATTCCAGGGATGCACCAACATTCTAATAAATGTTAGTTAAAGTTGTTGTTGAATTATCTTTAAGCAGCATCGGCAGAGATAAAGCTTTCCATTTTTTTCTGCTGTTGTGACTTCCCAGGAGAGCTGCTAATTGCAGATCATGAGTTATGACACTCCTGGCACTGGCCCTCTTTCGATCAGCCCTGCCTTTTTCTGTAAAGTTATTGAGCTTTTCCTTTGCCTCTGATGTTGTTTTAACAGTATGTTTTTGTTTTCTATTACTCTGTAAGTCTGTAATGTTTGTTTCAAACACTTAATATTTCTGACACTTTTCCAACTGCTCCTTCTTGTTCTCTTCATTTACTTCAACATCACTTAGAAAGCAGATGCAAGTTTGCCTGACTTGGCTGCATAAGATTGGCCAGGTTAATGAAGCAAATGTTTACACTCAGTTTTCAAAGCTGACTTTCCAGTTGCTTAAAATATTCTCTATAATTTCTTCCCCTTAAAATATTCCAAGCAGATTCTGGAAAATGTCTTGTTTTTTTTTCCATGAACTCTGGTAATGGATTCAGTATCTTTCCACCAATAGAACATTTGATTGAAAAATCTTACCCTCAACAGCTAGCTGGGGAAAATAACAGTTTTCTAAGCTAATACATTCTTGGTGATCATTTTGGAGAGATACACACAGGAAAGTTGTACCATACACACTCAGTTTCTTTCATTACTAATATCTATTGTAGTTTGATACATTTGTTAGAATTGCTGGGTGATACTGATATAACATTGTTAGTCCCCTTGCAAATTTTGTTGAGATTTCCTTAATTTTTACCTGGTGATTATTTTTCTCCTCCAGGATCCAAACTTTAATGTGATATTACATTTTGTCATTCTGTCTCACTAGCTTCTCTTGGCTTTGGCAGTTTCTCAATTTTTCCTTGCTTTTAACATTTTTGACTTATTTCGGCATAACTGATCAGGTATTTTGTGTAATATCCCTTAGTTGGAATTTACTTTCTCTTTTTCTCATGATTTACATTGGTTGGTTTAGGAGAGCATTGTATGTTTCTTTTGAAACATTTCTGTTTAATGGATTCCAATCCTGTGGTTAAATTCATCTTCTTGATTACTTTTTTTTCTCCAATAATTTATTTGTTTATTTGAAAGGCAATGCAACAAAGAGAGGGAGAGACAGAGAGAATTCCTATCTACTGCTGCACTCTCCAAATGATCCCAACAGCCAGGACTGAGCCAAGCCAAAAACAGAAGGCAGGAACACCATCCATAGCTTCTAAATGGGTGGCAGGGGCTCAAACACCTTGGCCATCATCTGCTGCCTTCTCAGGTGCATTAACTGGGGGCTTTATCTGAAGCAGAGCAGCTAGGACTCAAAAGGCACTTGGATATCAGATGTCAGCCTGGAACGAACAGTTTAATCATCTGTTTATCCACAATACTGGCCCCTATACTACTTTCTTGATCATATTAATAAAGGCTACTTAAATGTCTACGGATGACAGTGTTATCATCTAGGGAGAATTTGCCCTCTCATCTGGAAGGAAGATGCATAGATTGGCGGCATATCACCTTAATTCATTCAGGCATGGAGCTGATGAACAGAGGCTGCTTTGCAGCTTTTGTAAGGCCTAGTCCTCATTTGATTCCCCTGCCTAGAAAACAGCCCATTAAAGAAGCCAACTTGGGGTCGGTGCCGTGGCTCACTTGGTTAATCCTCCGCCTGCAGCGCCGGCATCCATATGGGCGCCGGTTCTAGTCCCAGCTGATCCACTTCCAATCTAGCTCTCTGCTGTGGCCTGGGAAAGCAGTAGAAGATGGCCCAAGTCCTTGGGCCCCTGCACCCAGGTGGGAGACTGGAAAGAAGCACCTGGCTCCTGGCTTCAGATGGGCGCAGCACCAGCAAAGCAGCCATTTGGGGAGTGAACCAACAGACAGAAGACGTTTCTCTGTTTCTCCCTCTCACTGTCTGTAACTCTAGCTCTCAAATGAATAAATAAAATCTTAAAAAAAAGAAAGAAAGAAACCAGCTGAGACTCTTGGGTGTCTGTAAGCCTCACATCCTTTTCAAGTCCCAAACTCACCTTTTTTTTTTTTTTTTTTTTCTTTTTAGCACTGTATAACTAGAAGCTTTTTTCTGCACTTTATTTCTGGTTTGTTTTTGCCCTTCCCTTTGCAATGCAACTCCTCAGCATATGTCTTAAGAGGAAATTTGAATTTTCTGGATTTATTTCTTGTTCTAGTTTCACCAAGATCTTGGCTGCCTCCCAGTCCTGGCTACTTTGGTAGGCACAGCTCCATTTTTGTTTCTCCATCCTCATGAGATTGCCAAAAATTGTGCTGGCTTCTTTTCCATTAGCACAGGCCATCCGTCGTGGCCCTGGGCTCAGATTTTTGCCAAAAACTGAGAAATGCCTTAAGAATGGAGTCAGCTTCAGATTTCCCTCTTTGGGGGATCTTGGCCCCTAGAGTCTTGTTACTTTAATGGTTTTCTATTAATTAAAGAAAAGCTTTTTTTTTTTAATTTAATCTCTTATTTTCTGGATGTTATAAAGAACACTGGTCTAGTGCGAATTACATCAGAAGTTTAGAATTCCATTTGTTTCATGTAAATAAAATATGTTATTTAAATTTCACATTTTATTATAAATGTGAATATAGAAAAGCAACAATAAGAAGAGATATTTTCAGTTTGGATTCAAACGTGAGTAATACCTATAAAGTGGTGAGCTATACTTGTGAAATAACAATGCATTGCACCAAAATAAAAACCTAATACAAATAATTTGAACAAATAATGATGAATGAATGACCTTAAGAGAATGCACCATTGAGATAATTAGTTTCACCAGGAATACAACTCAAAATAAATTCAATTTTGAAAGAAAAGGAATATTTCATATGGTTACATTTATTCATCAGCATTAATCTGGGGAACATACACATTGATATAAAAATTTAAAAATGTATTTTAAAATGTTTGTATTTTGATTTTATAATCCGGCTGCTTATATAATCAAAGCATTTTCTTGGAATATGGTTGGAATAATGAGTTAATTTAAGAAGAGATCCACATAGATGATCAACATATAAAATCAACAAAGTTTCCAAAATAAAAGCAGTGACAATTAGACAATAAAAGAGGGACTGATATCAAAATGAAGAAAAGTAAGAATTAAAAGTATATGTGGTTGATTTTTTTTTAAATGAACACAAAAAGGAAGTGGGAAATAATAAAATACCCATCTTCATCATTTGAATCACAAATTCAAAGTAATTTATTTGAAAAATCTCTGTCTTCAAAATGTTTTAAATGGTGCTTCAACTAGAAAGATAAAAATATATGGTGATATATAATGTTTAAAAGATAAACAGGTATGAGACGGGACCTTGCAAATACCTATACATATTATAATGTTAAAATAATCAAAAATTAGCCGGCACTGCAGCTCACTAGGCTAATCCTCTTCCTGTGGCGCCGGCACCCTGGGTTCTAGTCCGGTCAGAGCGCCGGGTTCTGTCCGGTTGCTCCTCTTCCAGGCCAGCTCTCTGCTGTGGCCCGGGAAGGCAGTGGAGGATGGCCCAAGTCCTTGGGCCCTGCTCCCGCATGGGAGACCAGGAGAAAGCACCTTGCTCCTGGCTTTGGATCAGCACAGTGCACCGGCCGCAGTGTGCCTGCCGCAGCGGCCGTTGGGGGGTGAACCAACGGAAAAGGAAGACCTTTCTCTGTCTCGCTCTCTCACTGTCCACTCTGTCAAAAAAAAAAAAAAAATCAAAAGCCATGTGAAATCAGTATAGACATAGAAAAAGAAAGAATAGTTGAAAAGGATGGTATCATTTTTCTATAAATTGTCAACCACATTTTAAGAAGAAAGTGTAATTACTCAACATATACTGCTAAAATAGCTGACCAAAATATTTGGCCATACGAATTGACCATTCATTTACTAAAATAATGAATTGTATTCCTAAAAGTAAAATCAAAATGATACAAATTCTAAGAGATAATATAGGTTTTAAAAATATTGGTATGGGCCGGCGCCATGGCTCGGTAGGCTAATCCTCCGCCTTGTGGCGCCAGCACACCGGGTTCTAGTCCTGGTCGGGGCACCGATCCTGTCCCGGTTGTCCCTCTTCCAGGCCAGCTCTCTGCTGTGGCCAGGGAGTGCAGTGGAGGATGGCCCAAGTTCTTGGGCCCTGCACCCCATGGGAGACCAGGAGAAGCACCTGGCTCCTGCCATCGGAACAGCGCAGTGTGCCAGCCGCAGCGCGCCTACCGCGGCGGCCATTGGAGGGTGAACCAATGGCAAAAGGAAGAACTTTCTCTCTGTCTCCCTCTACTGTCCACTATGCCTGTCCAAAAAAAAAATATTGGTATGAAGAAATGTATGAAGGAAAATATGCAATATCAAAAAATTCAGAAATATTAAGTCAATATTTCATTAAAAACTTCTAAAACAATATATTACAAACAATATTACATGTGTTTTGGGGCGCACAGATTAAAAACACAGCAAGGCTTTTAAGGTCAAATTAGGAATCTTTTTTAGCCAGCTGGTGTCAAGCAACCCAGAGAAGACAGCCCAGAGTTGCCGTGGAGGAATTTTTAAAGGCAAAAACTACTTTGTATCAGATATTTAATTATGCATGTGCAAGCGTAAAGCAGGCATACAGAAGTGAGAAGCAGTTAACCAATCAGCCAGTTTTTTGTAACTTTATTGAAAAATGTAATGATTCAGTTATTCAATTGTTCCCCGTCAGGGTTGAGCATGGTGTCACTCACGTGTGTTATTTGTGGAGAAACCATAGTCTGCTGCCCTTGGCTGTTATCAAGCATGCAGGGGTACAGAAGCTAGAAATGGGCCAGTTACAAACTAACATTTACTTTTATGAATAGCAGACCTTGTGTTAAAACAACCAAGCAAAATAATATATTGTTCATAACCATCCAGGTGTGCTATACTATAGAGTTTAAACTTTTGACTTGGCTGGCGCCATGGCTTAACAGGCTAATCCTTCACCTTGCGGCGCCGGCACACCAGGTTCTAGTCCTGGTTGGGGCTCTGGATTCTATCCTGGTTGCCCCTCTTCCAGGCCAGCTTTCTGCTATGGCCCGGGAAGGCAGTGGAGGATGGCCCAAGTGCTTGGGCCCTGCACCCCATGGGAGACCAGGAGAAGCATGTGGCTCCTGGCTTCGGATCAGCACGATGCGCCGGCCGCAGCGGCCATTGGAGGGTGAACCAATGGCAAAAAGGAAGACCTTTCTCTCTGTCTCTCTCTCTCTCACTATCCACTCTGCCTGTCAAAAAAAAAAAAAAAAAAAAAAAAAAAAAAAAAACAACAAAAAAACAACTTTTGACTCAACTTGTCACACATGTATTAACACAGAAAAGTCTTTAAGGGAAAGATGTGCTCATCAGCATAACATATGAATATATGATCATAGTAAAATATTATCAAGTGATCATTACAAATTTGGTTCATAATTTGCTGTCATATGTTAGATCTATACATTAGTATGGAAATTTCAAACCAAATCTGCCTTGACTTGTTTATCACTATTTGCCCAGGCCTTAGAATTATGTTGATTTAGAAAATGGTAACTTTTCAATAAAAACTATTGAGTTCATGAATAAACAGTGCAGAAAATACAAATAACATAATGAAAAAAAGTCATTTTAAATAGGATTTTAAATGAAGTCATAGTTCTGATTTTTCTTTTTATTTCTTTTTGTATGAGAAAAATAGACATTTTTCAAGTCTGCTAGTAATGATATTTCCTTGTCCTTTCTTTCTTTTCATTTTTCAGAGTGCATTTATTTTAGAGACAGTTAGAAAGATCTATCTATCTATATCAATTTATTATCTATATATTTGTCTATCTATCCATTGAAGTAGTTCCCATCTATTGATTCTCTCTCTAAATAGTCATAACAGCAAAGACTCAAAGTTTGGCCAAAGTTGAAGCCAGGACCCAGGAACAAAATCCAGGCTACCCACAAGTGTGTCAAGAATCTAACTCTTGGGCTTGCTGTTGTAGTGCGGTGGTTTAAGCCATTGCCTGCAGTGCCTGCGTCCCCTATGAGCACCAATTCTAGTATTCTAGTCTTGGCTGTTTCACTTCCAATCCAGCTCCTTGCTAATATTCGGGGAAGGTAGTGGATGATGGCCCAAGCATCTGGATCCATGCCACCCACATTGGATACACAGGACACCCAGATGGTGTCCTAGGCTCTTGGTTTCAGCCTGGCCTACTCCTAATCAGTGCAACCATTTGGAGAGTGAATCATCAAATCTAAGTTCTCTGTTTATCTCTGTCTCTCTGTGTGGGTATGTGTGTGTGTGTGTGCATGTTCATGTCTCCTCTGTCTGTATCTCTGCCTTTCATTTAAATAAATAAAATGTAAGAAAAGAACTCAACTCTGAAGCCATAATTGCTTCCACTGATGTTCTGCATTAGCAGTAAGCTGGAACATGGGGCCAGGGGTGGGCATTGGTTCCACGTACTCAGATATGGGAGTCAGGTCTCTCAATTCCTAGGCTAAATGCTCACTCCCACTTATTTAATATTTTCAAGACTTTTTTCAGTCTTTCAAAGTTACTTTAATAATATTTCTTTTTTACATATTTATTTTTATGAATTTGCTTGTTTCCATTAGTGGGAGAGAAATATTTTTATAGCATGCTTCCTAGCCAAAGTTGAATGAGTACTTGTTCATTTTTAACTAATGCAATTTCCAGTAAGTCTTTGAAGTGAGATCTAGGTTTGTAACTTGGTCCTGTCACTTAATAATTTGTAATATAGTATATTTTACTCAATTTCACAGTCTCAGCTTCCTGATAATAATAGCTATATAAAACATAGTGTGAGAATTAGCTAAAATGGCATATGTAAAGTGTCTGGGCTGGTGTCTGCTGTGTAGGATTACAATTGATAATCGTATTAATCAAAATTACTTCTCAATAATAATGTTTATATATTTCTTAATATATCTTATAGAGTATAATGTGATTGAATGTATCAATTTGTTTAGTGAATACTAGGACTATCTTGGACCAGATACTGTCATTCATTCATTATATTGTCTCTTGAAACAGTCAGTAAACACCTTTTCATGGAGTCTGCACTTAACATGTATCTGCTGAATTTATTTAAGTCTAAAATAATTTGAATAATAAATCATCACTTTTGTGAAGAAATAAGTTAAATAAATTCAAAGTAGAGAGTAAATTATTTTATTTTACTATTCTTTTTGAGTTGAACTATCTGATTTCATAAAATTATCATGCTGAAATATATTATTACCATTGAAATAATGCTCCTTTTAAAAACTATATTCCCTCTGTTTAGTTACAAATGTCACCACTTTAGTTTGCAAAAGGGAAATTTCAAATTTTGAGAATAACATGATCTTCCATTACCAGAAAAAAATTGTCTTCCTATAAGTATCCCTATAATATTTAATTTACATTCAGGTTACTGTTTGAAGGAAAGAGTAAAAATGAAAAGAGAGGAACTCTAAATTTAATAGAATAACACACAGAATTACCAGGAGTTTTATGCTTTTATAAAATAAATACAATATATATAAAAGTATATATTTTATACATATGTAAATAAATATGTATATACATGTTTACTTAAAGGATAAATAGCTGTAGACCTACATACATGAATACATAGTAACAGGTATTTTTCAATGTTGACATGTCCCTTAACCCCCAATCATTGCTGTTAGTGCTTTGCTACAAATCTGAACACCCATGAATATTGGTAACTCCACAACATTTCATAATACTTTCTTCTTATTTGTCATAAAAAAAATCTGATCTGCTGTCATTTATCTAACCAACGGTCATAGTTAACTCTTTGGCAGCAAAGCAAATTGATAGAACCTTCAGATTCTAATTAGTTGGTTTAAAATCTAATTTAATGTAGTGACAAAAGTGAAGAAAAATCTATGTGGAACTAAGACTCAGTCAATCTATTTTGCTTGTCAGTTAATATGTAGAGCACTCTGATAAATGTAACTCTTTGAAATTCTCCCAGCTTGATTCAGTGCTATTTACAGCTATTTATTTACAGCTCTGGAACACTGTTTTCTCTTCTCACATATGATTGATCGTCAGTGCCATAAAGGTTCCACCTTTATTCTACCTAAAATGTACCCTGCAGTTATCTCTGATGAGTGAACCTGATTCTATTCTGCCAGGCTTGTCAGTAATAAATGATGGGCTAAAATGGATGTCCTCTTAAGAGGAGAAAACAACAAAACAAAACACAAACACAAATAATGAAAAGAAAAGGCCAATGAGTCTTGAGTGGATTCCATTAACAATGACTGTAAATGCTTATACAAAGGGAAAATATTGTTATGTAAGAAACTATTAAAATGTCAAAATTCTGCTCTGCTATTTAAATATTCTTTAATTTTTAAGTGTGGTAGCAGTGAGCAGAGCTGCAGTAGATTGGATTAAGCTTTATTGATTCCCCAAGAGTTGTTGGTGTGCTGCCCATTTAAACACATTATCAGATACTTAAAGAGTAATTTATAATGCTTTGAGAACGTTTACTTCATTTAAAACAGTTAATAACATCATTCAAATGAGAGAGGGTGTCAGGACTCAATAAATGAAAATGCTAGATGCAGACATAATGTCCATTAGAACAGAAGCCAAACAGATTTTTGTAACATATTAAATAAAATGTTTTCAAATATAAAATACTTTAATAATGGAACAGCATTCTAAATTGCAATTGTAGAGTCAATCAACTAATTATGGTGAAGAACACGCAGACATGATGGCAATGTGCTAGAAAACAGCCGTGGACTTTAAGGTTAGATGAAGCTCTAACTCTAAAATGGCTTTGTGTTTGAAGAGGCATTCTGTTTATCACAATTTTCTTATTTGAACAGTCGTATTTTACAAAAATTTACAGGCTTCTCTAAAAATGCCTCACCAGCCATGCTTTCTATTCAATTTTTTGCAAAATGCAACGTCTGTGCAGAATTTCAATGCAGGCTTTTAAATGGAAGAATTATTTATTTAACTTAATATGTATACTACTCTGAGTATAACTTATTCCAATACAAGTATCAATGTTAGGCCTTAACAAAATTTGCCCCACCTCCTCCTACTAACAGGTTAAACTTGCATTATATGAAAATAAAAACTAGGATATATTTTATTCAGAAGTCTTATTTTGTGTCCACATTAAATTGGTCAAATAATCTGGTTGATCATTAAGTTGATGGGCTCAACCAGTCCAAATATGCTGCCATCTAGTTTCATTAAAGAGTTTGATATTTAAAGGGAGTAGTGAATGCTAATTGTGAAATATTACATTAATGTTTTGCCATTTATTTCCTGAAGTGAGTATTTTCTAAACATAAGCTAAGCACTACTCACTTGAAATAAATAGTTAGGATTAAAACCAGCTATCATAGATTCCAGTTTTCCAACTAATAAGTAACACATAATGCTGAAATATCAACTTATCATATTGTTATTCAAAAACAAAAGAAGCAATTTCTATTAAGTTTGATTTGTAGATTAATGAAACTTTTCTATTTGTATTCACTTAGCCTTCAAACTAATTTTCCAATCAGTTAAACATTCTAATTTTAAGTCTATTAGAATAAATTACATACGTCATAGCCTTCTATGTGATTATTTACATCACTGATATTTTAGTTCTATAAAATATTCCAAATATCTTGAATAGAAAATGCTAAATAATAGCACACATGGAAAGAACTCTATTCGTACAAATTTTCTCCTTCTGCAATGATACAAATGAGAATATTCCCAGGTTACTTTTATACTTTCCACGTATATTATATAGTCTTTCTTGTAATCCACTACAGCTGACATGACTAAATTAGGATTCATTCTACTTATTTAGTCATAGTTGTATCTCAGCTTGCATTTGGAACACACAGGAAGCTAGTGAATGGCTAGCTTGAATGTCCTTATATAATATACTAGTGCAATGTTCTTTGTAAGTATATAAAAACATTAGCGCATTGCTTTCAACTGAACTCAAGTGTTACTTTGATTTTGTCAGTTACCCACTAATGCTCTTATTTCCAGAACCAGGAGACAGTCCAATGTAACTCACTGCATTTTTCTCATCATGTGTTCTTTATCTTGTCTGGCCTTTCACTTCCAGTTTCCCTATTTTTAATGGCAAAACAGTGCTGAGAAGTATTGCTCAGATGTTTGCAGAATGTTCCAGAATAAAAGCTTGTCTAATGTTTTTATTATGTTTAGACTTAGATTAGTAACGGGTTTTGAGAGGAAGTCCATGAAAGTTAGTTGTCATTCTCAGCATATTTTATCAGGGAACACATGATGTCGACATGACTTTTCATTAGCGATGTAACTGCTGGGTTGGTTAATACTGTGTTTGTCTTTTCTGAACTACAATGGTATTTGTGTTGTGTTTTTCACCCTTCTACATTCTTCCTCACACCTGGGGAAAGACTTAGTGTTCAACTCTTGGAGGGTAGAGAATAGATAGGTAGATAGATATGGATAGACAGAGTCTTCTTTAAGAAATATTTGTCTCTTCATTTATTTATTTGATTAATAATTTATTTACAACAATATGGACTCATGTATATTTACTCCAAATATCAGGGTATAAATTATCTACTTTTTCTCCCTTGTAATTTATCTGATCTTGCTTGGCAATTGTATCTTTGTGAACATCATAAAAGAATATTTTAAAAATATTCTCATAATTTATTATTAAATTGTGGGATAGTCTCTAAAATCTTTGAGGTACTGAAAACTCCTACTTTCTTTAGGATAATGTCTGTTTCCCCACATCAACCACAGTTATCACCTTAATAATAACAACTATTTTTATTAGTGGCTGCAGTAAGGTAATATGCATAATCTATGGATCCTAAATTAGACCTTATTGTATTGTTTTATCAGAAATTGTTCATATTTCCCTACATTATTTAATATATTGCTAGCGGACAAAGAACACCAAGATAACACTATTTTTGCTAATTTATGTACTTTAAATATGTCCTTCTAAGTTTCTTGACTTTTTGGATAAGAAGTTAGCAGTAGTTTTGACCTTTTTCCTGATTGTTTTTAAAATTTTTATTTACTCTAGACTTCATTATTTTGTGATGTAGGATCAGGTATGATTTAATTTGTGCATATTATTTTTGAGTTACTCTGAGATTCAAGGATTTATAAAGTGTTGTCTTTTATTAATTTTGGAAAATAATCACCTATTGTTTCTTCAAAGTTTCTTGTGCCACACGCATTTTAACTTTTGGGATTTAAATTGTACATGTGATAGACAATTTGATATTGTCTGATAACTATCAGATCATCTGCCAATTGTTGTTATTTGTTTTGTTTTTCTTCCTTTTTTTTTTTTTTTTTTTTTTTTTTTTGCTTTTCAGTTTGGGTAATCCTCACTGTACTATCTAGAATTACTTAATCTCTGTTTTATCTATTTATAGCTTCTAAGTAGCTTATCACAAATTCTAGAATATCTATTTCTACTATTTATATTAGCCACATGCATTGTGTGCATGAGTATTTGCAGTCCCTTTGAAGAATCCTTCTCTAATTCTGCATGCAGTTCACCACTAACACCTTTTACATATTTATGATAATTATTGCATAGTCAATGCTCAATCATTCCAGTATCTAGATAATCTCTTGTCTGGTTCTATCAACTGATTTGTCTCTTATTAATTAGTATTTTTTGCCACTTATTTTTCTGAAATTTTGATTCAATGGTGAAAACTGTGTGCAAAGAAAGAGGTAACTGGGATTCATGACCAGAATTTAATTTATGTACTCTTCCTTCATGCCGTTACTATGGGGCGTTGAGTCACTTGAGTAAGGAATTGATCTGGTTTGGGTTTTAATGTTGCTGGAATTACAACTATAACACAGACCTACTTAATATCTCTACAAACCTGGGCAGCTGCTACCTGAAACTGCTGCATGAGGACTTGGGATGTAGAGGATGTTCTCTCCATGCTTATACACCCCCTCTGCCAGACTTTTCTTATTTGTGCTAGTGGACACAAGGAGTGTCACCAAACAACCAGTCTGGAGTAGGAGTTGCAAAACAGAGAGCTTTATCTACTTGAGATAAGTCAAGGAGACAGACTTAGTCATAGATCCCTAAAGACAACATGTCCCTGGGAAGTCCTTTGCCAGGATTTTTAGAGCAATAAGTTTGGGCAAGTGTCTAGGATGTGAAAAGAGGAAGCAAGAGAGTCCTTCTACTTAAATAAGGAGGTAAAAAAGGGCAAGTGGGAGGGTCCTGTATGCTTAAGCAGAATACATCTTCACGCATTGTGTGTTAATGCGTTAATTTTGTAGTTAACAAAATAAATCAAAACTATGTTACTGTAAAAAATAGAGGAAAAAAGAAGAAAGGAGGAAGGGGGCTTGAGGGAGGTTGAGCTGGAGAGAGAGGGGGAGGGAGGGAAGTAGGTTATCCTCTTAGAATCCTATCTATGTTAATAATGAAATTTGTTTTATATTAATAAAAATGAAATAAAAAAACAAAGTGACCTAACCGAGAGAGAGAGAGAGAGAGAGAGAGAGAGAACTCTGGCCTAAATTTCTCTTGCAACTTTCCTTGTCTTAGTGACCTGGCCCCCTCTGAGTACTGCTTTGTAAGGTAAACCTTTCTGGAAATTCTCTGAAAATCAATCTCCAGCAAGTGAACTGGTTCTCTCTCATGCTATATTCTACACTTATTTTTATCTTTGTTATTGAAAGTCTTGTGGACAGGGGAGGATGCTATCTGAATCGTAGGGCTGCTGTTAACAAAATATGAAGTAGGGGCTGGCACTGTGGCATAACCAGTTAAGCCACCTCCTGCTATGTGAGCATCCCATATTGAACTCTGTTAAGTCCCAGCTGCTCCACTTGGAATCCAGGTTCATGTCAAGGCTCCTGGAAGGGCAGCGAGGATGGTAGAAGTGCCTGGGCTCCTGCATCCTATAGGTAGTTCTGAAAGGATCACTGGTTCCTGACTTCATCTGGCCCAGCCTTGGCTGTTGCAGCCATTTGGGGAGTGAGCCAGCAGATGGAACATCTCTCTCTCTCTCTCTCTCTCTCTCTCTCTCTCTCTCTCTCCTTCTCTCTCTCTCTCTCTCTCTCTCTGTGTATGTGTGTGCCCCCCCTCTCTATAACTGCCTCTCAAATAAATAAAATAATTTAAAAAATCATCAGATGAATTCAAACAATAGACACAGGGATATTTCTTTCTTTATTTTTAAAGATTTATTTTTATTTATTTGAAAGGCAGAGTTACAGAGAGAGGTACAATCACAGAGAAGGAAAAGAAAGGCCTTCCTTCTGCTGGTTCACTCTGCAAATGACCCCAATGGCCAGAGCTGAGCTGATCCGAAGGCAGAAGCCAGGAGCTTCTTCCAGGTCTCCCATGTGGGTGCAGAGTCCAGGGAATTGATCCAACTTCTACTGTTTTCCCAGGCCATAACAGAGAGCTGGATCAGAAGAGGAGCAGCTGGGCCTAGAACTGGCACCCACATGGGTTGCCAGCACTACAAGTGGCAGCTTTATCTGCTATGCCACGGTGTTGGCCCCACAAGAATATTTATAGTACAGTACTTCTTCCATCGATGGCTAAAGTCATAGTGAAGTCTAAAGTCATAGTGTTGACAAGTTTGTGCTCCTCTGAAGTCTCTTTGAATAATATCTCTTAACATCAGTTATTGGCACTTCACATCACATCGACCTTTGCTTCCTTCACATGGCTGTCTCCCTGTATGCTTCTATTTCTTTGTCTTATCTTCTAATAAAGACATCAATCATATGTTATAGATCTGCCCTGATGACTTCCTTTCAAAAGGATTACATCTGCAAACCTCTATCTCCAAATAAGGTCACATTTACAGTGGTATTGGAGGGAAGGAGGTAGGAGCTCAACAGGTCTTTTCAGGGGATATGATTCAGCCCAAATCAAAGAATTTCTCAGTTCTCTAGCATATTTGAGGTATTTGTTATGTGCCTGGTTTAGGGTGTGGGTCTTTTTAGCATTATTACCCACTCTGCATGGTGTCTGAGCTTTGCTTCCTATTTTGCAGAGGCAGAGGATTCATGAACAGGAAGGGATTTGCTGCCCTATCACAATAGTAGCAGACATCTGCTGAGTGTCAAAGCAACATACTGGCCTCGATAGGTTTTCTTGCCTATCTTCCATAAACAAACTCTATTCTATACTTTTCTCTCAACTGCAGTGCTGGGCCAGTGCTTACAGCTCTTGATTAACAAACAGTGGTTGAAGTGGTGTTTGGGGTTCCCTTGGGCCAGCCAGGGAAGCTGTCCCAGGTCTTCTCTGCCCTCAGTCTTTGCTGTGAGCACCCCCTAGATGCCCCCTGGAAAACTGCCAGTGAATGAGTATGAGACCTTATGCCAGAATCAACAGGGGCTCTCAACACTCACTGTAATTCACATTCATCTTTCAGGAATTTGTTCCAATTGTAGCTATATCTGATTTTGTGGCCACCTTTCCTCTTATCACCAGCTCTACAGTGAAATAATTGAAGGTTCCTTCTTTGGAAACCATTCACCTCATCATTGTACTATCTGTGCTCTCTGAAAGACTGATGAAAAAGTGGGGTTCTGTGCATTACCCAGCCTATTCTCATGTTAGAGTCAGAACAACATTCTCTGTATCCCCCTGTACTTAAGTGGAAGCAGAATCCTATTTAACCACAGTTTAATGTCAGTTTTGCTCATACATCATTCTTGATTTAATTTATTGCTTTTTGTGCTATTATGCTATTGCCTAAAGTTTATCATTCAGAAAATCTTTAATTAAAAAGTTATTAATAGTAAACTACTTATTATTCCCATGGTAAAAACTGTGTCTGTCTAAATATTTCTTAGCAAATAATTTATTTCTATTTAATGGTAAATTTATCTCTTCCATTTCTCATTGACATTCTGAATTTTATTTAAAAATGTTTATATTTGAAATGTTTTATTATTCTGTTTAAAAACTACTATTATAGCTGTATCTGAGGATTCATGACTTACATTATTAGAGGAGGTTATCAGCCTTATTACTTTAAATATTTCCTCTATCCCATTAGTTTTTGTTGCTATATGTGAAAGCTGCAGTAGATACATTTTATACATTTTTTTATTCTGCTCTTCATTATATAACTTATTTATATATTTTAATGTTAACTCTTTGTGTCAATGACTTTTATTTCAAAAATATAAAATTATTTAGGGGATCAGTGTTGTGGCATAGTAGGAAAAGTCACCAACTGTGGCATCCTATAGGAGTGCTCGTTTGTGTCCTGGTTGCACCACTTCCAATCTACCTTCCTGTAATTACTTGAGTACCTGTCACCAACATGGTAGACCTGGAAGAAGCTTCTGCCTCCTGGCTTCAGTCTGGCCCAGCCATGGCCTTTGCAGCCATTTGGGGAGTGAAGTAGTGAATGGAAGATTCTCTCTCTCTCTCTCTTTCTCTCCCTCTCTCTTCTTTCCCCTTCTCTCTCTGTAACCCTGATGTTTAAATAAATCTAAAGATTTATTATTTTAAAAAATAATGTATTTATTTGATTTTTTTACATTTTGATCCTTTTTTATGTTTGTGATCATTTTAGTCCTATTTATTTATGGATTCTACCTATGATTTTATTAACTGGTACTTTTGCATCTGTTCTAATGTTTGTGGTTACTGCTGAGCTTTGCTGATGATGGATCTTTCTTTATGAGTTTCGCAATTTTTAAATGTGATTTCATATTTCTCAGGGCTTTAATCATGGGAATCCTGTGTGGATGTGAATAAGAGAGAGTCTTTACAGATTTATGTCTTCTTATTACCAGACACCCCAGGGGTATAACTAAATAAAGATTAGTTTTGCATTATATATTTTTTTCTTCAGAGATCCTGGACCAGGTAGATAATGTAATTTGAGAAAGCAAGGCTATAGCTCTTTTTTTTTCCTTGATATATATTTTTGTGGAAATTAATTTTTTGAAAATATTGTCCTTAAAAACAGAACACTAAGGCATTATTAATTTAATTGTAGCAATATCTGTGCAAATAATCACTCTAAATATAGATGAAAAATTAGTAATATTACAGAATTCTCCTTTAAGATAAAAAAGTGTACCTGGTAATTACAATGCAAGCAAAACTAAGATGATGTGTAAAATACCATTTCAATGAAGGATTATGAATGGATGAGAATGCTTAATTTCTTTAACTTTCTTTATTGTTTGCATTGTTCCAGATCTGAGAATTTCCACATCCTCAAAGCATTTGCTATGTTACATTTTCCCATTCATTAGCCTTTAGTCCTGCCTTCATGCAGGATTTGATTCAGGATACTAATATATGACTCTGTGTTTTATTCTGAACAAATAAATTGTGTAGAATCAAAAGAATAAATAGAACAAACACATTAATTATCAATGGGATTTAGTGATTTCAGACACACTGCTTTCTTCTTAACCTACAGCCCCTCAAATAATGCAAGACTCTTCAAAGCAAAGCTGTTCATATTTTATACTAGTTGGTATGTAAATCAATATTAGCTGTTATGATCAAGATTAATTTTTGACATTTGTCTTGTTGACTCTAGTAACCTTTTAAACCTATATATCAGAAGCAAATATTAGCTGACATTGAATGGGCAATGCAATATGTGTCCAATTCACCAAATAAGTCACCAGGTAGGGATATTCATAGCAACTATTTGAGACATCAATTGGCAAATCTGTAGTCTGCATTTTGTTGTGTTGCAGAGAGGGATTCTGAGAGTTAATAAAGGCTTCAGTTAAGATTTAAGTTTTAAAAATTAGATCAACTAAGTCACCAATTTTCCAATGGAAGTCGCTAGTAAAAAATGTGATACATTGTGTTTTTCCCACAATATTGAGTTTTCCTTTTGATATCTGAGGTTTTGGATTGTTTGAGTCTGATAGGGATAGGTCATTTCTGGGAAAGAGGTACATACCACAGACATTAATGGAAACAAGGGCCAAGAATGTTGTAATTGTTTAATTCTCTTGAAATTTAAGATATCAAAATTGCAAGCCCTTTGTCCTGGCATTTCCTGTCCCTTTCTGCCACTTATTTTTCTCCACAGTATTTTTCATGACATCCTTTAGATTCAACGGATGCAATGTCTGCTGTTGCAATATTGTGATATGATAAGAAATGCAGATTTGTGTTTTGTCCCTGACTCCTAGCAAAGAGATTCTGAAATTTTTCTGAATGAATGAGTGATAGGTGTTATAAAAATGTCTGTGTTATATTTTCCACTAGTTCCTGAAATAGATTAGGAGTGAAAAGATTAAAGGAGTGTATTTAGGTCATAATACACCCCTTTCAACAATACCTTAGTTTATGTTAATGAGGTTACTTGTATAAAATCCCTAAAGATTGAGAAAGGCTCATTGTCAAGGGAAGCAACCAAGTAACTAAAGGGTTGGAACATTCAGCCCCATTTCCCAACCTCCAGGAAGGGGAGAAGGGCTATAGATTGACGTAATCACCAAAAGCCAATTATTAGATCAATTTTGCATATGTAATCAAACCTCCATGAAAAATCTAATTAATGGGGTTTAGAGAACTTCCGTGTTAGTGACCAGGAATGTACCTGTGTTCTGTCATGGCAGCACACCACAAACACACTAACAGAAGTCCCTGTGTTTGGGACCTTTCAGAATGTCACACTAGGTGTTTCTTTAAATGTCTGTTATAATGAACCAGTAATAGGAAACTGTTGTCTGAGTCCGGTGAGGTATTCTATCAAATTACTGAAACTGAACAGGGGTCCTGGGACCCTTGAATTTTAGATAAATTAAAGAAATTTTTGGGTAACACGGGGACCTACTCTTTGCAACCTACATAAAAAATAGGGGACAATTTTATGGTTCTGAACACTTTATTTGTGGGTCTATCTAAGGCTGGATAATTTAGGATTTGAGTTAAATTTGAGAGTCCCTCAGTTTATATCTGTTGAGAGTTGGAGAACTGGTTGGTGTGGGAAATATTTCCAGTTATTTAGCAGTAGAATAAAAATCCTATGGGTCCAGGGTTTGATCTGTTTCACTCTGTTTTATATATGTAAGCAACTATGAATTCCCACTATTATTTAATTGACTCAGGTTTTACATTGTAATTCCTTTACTAAGGAAGGAAGCACAGATGATCATTTTGCTTAGAATCAGACATACACATTTGTGAAAATGATGGCATGTTAAATGGACTATAGACTACAAAATAATGAATATGGACAGGAGAAAATGAAAAGTGCCTACTTTAAAAATACTCTGAGAAGTAAGTTCTAATGTTCTTTATCTCTAGAGAGAGAGAGGAGGAAGGAGGAAGGGGTAGATGAATCAGGGAAATGTTGAAAAATATTCAAAGACAAGCAATATTTAACTGCTAAAAAATGAACCTGGTCCCAAATCTCTGATTCAGTGTTTTGTTGACAACTGCAACAGACTTGGATAGATGTCCATCTCCTTGCCAAAAAAAACCCACAAAAATTATTTTGACATCACACATACCACATATGTGACACAGAATTAAACTCCACCATCAGTGAAAGTAAGGCCAAGGGAACTGACTAAACATCTTGCTGTAAGTTCCAGATTAGGAGGAGAAGCAAGCTCATCTGGTTCATCCTTCTAGGACAAGTAAAAGAATCCATTATAAAAGCAAAATGGCAGAAAACTAGATTGAAATAAACCATTGGTCTGCAATTACACTGAAATAAATGTATTGGATACTTCAACTCCAATGGATTATACAAAATTTGAATTTCATAAATTTCAAAGAATTTTAATAAATTTATTATTTGCAATTATATATAATTTTAATATATAATATATTTAAGTATGGATAGAGTAGGGACCAGAAAGATTGGCTTTCATGATTTAGAGTAAATCACATTGTTCCCAATATTTTGAGTATAGTTAGTCATCGATTTCATTTACTCTCTGTATGTATTTACTGGGGATTCTTCAAGGAACTGAGCCAAAGTCCTAAATGTATAGATGATATATACAGATAACCTCCTCCCATAGATGGGTAGACAGATATCTGGATTTACTATAGGAATAGGTTCCTACAGTTAGGGAGGCCAAGAAGTTCCATGGCTTTCCACATGCTGGCTAGAAATTGGTAAAGCCAGTGACATAATTCAGGCTCAGTCTCAAGTCCTGAGGTGAGGAGAGCTAATGGATTAAATCCCACAATAAGACCAAGGCCCTAATTACCACTGGCGTTGGGGGGAGGTTACTGTTGTAACTCCTGTTCCATATCGGAAGGAAGGGCCAAGCATTGGGAGTGCCAGTGTCTGAGGACAGGAGGAGAGGACTGTCACAGCTCAAAGAAGAGAGTATGTTTGTCCCTCCTCTGCCTTTGTGTTCAGTTGGACCTGAATAGATTGTATGCTGCTCACATTAGTGAAAGCAATCTCTTTTAACTTTACAGATTAAAATGCTATTCTCTTTTGGGAACATCCTCACCATCACACTCAAAAATAATCTTTAATTAGCTATCTGGGCTGTGTTTATTCATAGCCAACTTGACATATTGATCATCATTAGGTACTATGTCAGTACAAAAAATAAGTTAAGAAAATAAAAATCAGAACTTGAGATAATATGTGAGAAATTTATTATAATTTATTATTTGGCAATAAAACAAAAGTGTTGAAGTTGTATTATATATTATGCATTCTTGGAAAACTAGTACTTTGAATTATCTCAAAACTGAACTAATGTAGCCCATCAATGACACCTAACAGTTAAGTCATCACCCTTACTTTGTCCTATTCCATCTCTCCAGTATTATTTTCAACCCTCCCCTCCTCTGAGCATATGTATTATTTTTTTTAATGGAGAGAGAGAAAGAGAGAATCAGTCTTCTGCTGGTTCACTCCCCAATGGCCACAATGGCCAGGGCTGGGTCAGACCAAAACCAGGAGACAGGAGCTTCTTTCTGGTCTCCCAGGTGGGTACAGTGTCTTGGACTGGAAGTGGAACAGCTGGAAGTCAAGCCGTTGCCCATATGTATGGGGTGCTAGCACTGCAGGTGGAGGCTTGAACTTCTAGGCTATAGCACTGGCCCCATATGTATTAAATTTTGTCAGAGACTGTGAATAATCATTAATCTTGGACAAATGGTTGATGAAATAAAGGGAAAAAAAAAAGATTAGAAAGAGATGCAATTGGTTCCATGATTTTGATTTGATTTATCCTCCGGATGTTCTTGTGTTATAGGCTTGGTCCCCATTATAGAGGGTTGAGGTCAAAGGACACTTAAAAAAGTGGGCCTTGTAGGAGGTACTTAGGTCAATGGAGTGTGTCACTGGCAATGAAATGAGATTTGGCTTGTTACAAAAGCCTGACCCTGTCCCCACACAGTTTTTCTGACTTCCTGTTTGGCAACGTGTTGCTTCCTCCCACACATGTTCCCACAATAAAGTGATGCAGCTGGAAGGATCCCCACCAGAACTGAGCTAATTATTTGTGTCCCCTGAACCCCTGAAAATGTAAGCTAAATAAGATTCTTTTCTTATATAGTTAGCCTGTTTCATGTATTTCTTTTTAGCAATAAAATGATCAAACATGCAGGTAGATTAAGAAAAGAACTTAAAAATCTGTAATGCTGAACCATTTTTATAATTTTGCTTGCTGTTATAATTTTATATATACTCCACCTAAAATAATTTTCTAGTTGATGTGTCAGTGTATATGAATATTGACATAATGAGTATCAGAAATATTAAGTGCTTCAAAATTATCCTGAAGTTTCTCAATATTCATAATTCTTAGGACCACTCAGTTATATGTCGCCAAAAGATGGATAGATTTTGAGTATTTTTTTTTCTTTTTTTATTTGACAGGCAGAGTGGATAGTGAGAGAGAGACAGAGAGAAAGGTCTTCCTTTTTGCCATTGGTTCACCCTCCAATGGCCGCTGTGGCCGGCGCATCGCGCTGATCTGAAGCCAGGAGCCACGTGCTTCTGCTGGTCTCCCATGCGGGTGCAGGGCCCAAGGACTTGGGCCATCCTCCACTGCCTTCCCGGGCCATAGCAGAGAGCTGGCCTGGAAGAGGGGCAACCGGGATAGAATCCGGTGTCCCACCCAGGACTAGAATCCGGTGTGCCGGTGCCGCAAGGTGGAGGATTAGCCTGTTAAGCCACTGCGCCGGCCTTATTTTGAGTATTTTAATCTGGAAGTTGTATATAGAAAAAGTAGGCCCTCAAGTTGTATCTTCTGTGGCTATATATTGATTTTTACATAGTTTAACATTTCCAGGCTTCCATTAGAAAGTGTCTGTGATGTGTTGCTTCATTAGTGAGTAGAATAAGACATTCAATAATGGCTGTAGCTAAATCTCTAATAGCACACAAAGATACAGACTCTAATCACATAATTACATGAAATCTTCCACTTATCTTACATATCAATATAGATGAATTATTTTTTCTACATAATCTATTCATATTTCTATTGCTCCATGTACTCATTTATTCATAAATTTTACCATTTCCCTTAAAATAGCATCAGGTTGCTCTACATGTAAAAATGTTTCTCCTAGTTTACTTTTGAGAATTTGGTCAATTAACATAAAAAATCTGTCTGCTTTTGATAATTAAAATGTGGTGTGTAATATTGACCATTCTTTTGAAACCAAAACAAACAAACAAAACTAAAAAACAAACCACAAGGACTAAGCTGCTGTTAGCTTTAGCAAGTGTTTAGATTATCATCTATTTGTTCTATGTAGATTAAAGAACTCTTGCAGCAAGGTAACTTTTGATTTAAATGACTTGGTAGTAACCTAATATGTAGCATCAATGTCTGAAGCAGTAGCCAAGTTCCAGATATTGATTTTGCCTGTAGCCAAGTGAGGATAGAACAGGATTTTTTTTTCTTCCAAATATAAACCCAGCAATTTTCCCTGTCATGAGTTGCTATTTGGATGCATGTATGGTCTTCCACTTAAAATTCAAAGTTGTTTTGCTTGTTCCTCTTAATCATTTTTATGCATTAATGTTTGGAATATAAACATTAAATCAGAAATTAATGTTATGATCTATGTACTTTTGAATATTTAATTACTTTCCAAACTGATCTATGACTTTAGAAATCAAAACAATGGTTACCTTGGAGGGACGGGCAATGTATAAGAGGGCCCAAGTGGAATTTTGGTGCTATCTATTCCTGATTGAGGTCTAGATACAGAGATTATGCAGAAAATCAACAATCTATGTGATGATTTTCTGTTTGCTTCCTGTACATATATTTTTCTTTCACTAATAACTTTACCAAAAATGGAATGTTCTGATATGGTTATTTTTGAAAATGAAGGAAGATAAAATTATACAATTGGATTTCTTATTCATGTTAGAACATTCTGAAATATTTTAATAATAATGTAAAAGCAATAAGCCTGATAAAAGATAAAGCGATATGGACAACTCAATATTAAATGTCAGCTGAAGTGCCACATTGCCTTCTTTTAATTTTTAAAGAGGCCAAGGATGGCATGAAAATAACCAGGGCTTGTGAATAATTTTATAATTCATGGCCTTGTGTTACATTATTGTCTGATAAATCTTTCTTAAAATACATGCAAGCCTTTCTGCACCCATGTCTCTATCTTTCACTCTTGAAGGTCGAAGCTCTCTTATCTGACTGAGGAAAAGTGCCTCCAGAAGGGATACAGCTGTTTTAGGCAACTCCCTTACAATCTCATCAAAGAGTTAAGATGAACTCACAGGCAAGAGACATAGAGTTGACAACACATCAGAGCTCAGGTAAACTTTGTCTCTGGCTACTGCATATTCTTCAGACTCAATCATGTCCTTTAAAAATCACACATTTTCCTCTAAGATTGTATACAGTTTCCACTTCCCTCTCCCCCAGAAATAAAGCACATAAGTTCCTGAATCTCATTCAGTTATTGGTACTCACATTCCCATGATGCCCTTATATGCATAATGAATTTGGATTCCTTTTTTTGCGTTAATCTGTCTATTGTTAATTTGTTTCAGCAGATTCATTTACTAGAAAACTTCAGAGAGTGGAAATTTCCTTTACCCTTACAATATATGGTTTTATGATATATTATATATTTATAATTAGATATATGGCATAGTCATTAGCTGCATTTGGCAAGAAAATCATAATTATTACTTGCCAACAAAGTCCAGTTTTGAAGAGACTGTTTTCTTGAATATTGATCACATATATCATGCATCAAATTTTTAATATTTTTATTATCTTGAAGACTAATACATTAACCCTTCATACTCAAAATACTTAAAAAATATTAAGCTATTTATTCTCTAAATATTTTATTTATTTGAAAAGCAGAGTAACAGAGAGAGAGGGAGAGACAGAGAGTGAGATCATCCATTCATTGGTTGAATCAAATGTCCACAATAACCAGAGCCAGGATTGAACCAGGACACAGCCAGGAGCCAGGAACTCCATCCGAGTCTTTAACATGAGTGAAGGTTACAAGAGTTAATAAAATAGTACGGTCATACCTGGGGCGCCATTTTAGGCTGTGGCCCCATGGCCATTTTGTACAATAAGCTTTGATCCTCAGCCCAGACTGGCTTACTAGAAGTCAGGTGACCAAATGGCCCAACCACAAGCGTCAGCTCCACCTCCACCCTAACGGGATTCACTGCTCCCACTTCTTACCTGTGCAAAGCTATATAAGAGCTGTTCTGCTAATACAGGCTGCTGTTCTCTCGTGCGTGGGGAGGCAGTCTGTCAGATTTTCCCCAACCGACAATAAACCTTCTCCAGTGTTTGGTGTGTTTTGTGATGGCCTTTCACCAAGTACTTAGACCATTATCCACGGTTTACCTACACACATTAACAAGAAGCTGGATGGGAAAGGGAGCAGCTGGTGCTCAAATAGTACTTGGATAGGGGATGATGGGATAACAGCAGCTTAATCTACTATGCCATAATGTTGGCACCTGTGACAATGATTTTAAAAATATACAACTTGGTGAAAAATATGTCTCCCTATATAGTCATAATGTGACAAAAGAGTGCAGAAAGTCTTTGTGATTTTTTGTAGTCACCTATCATAATAAAAGATCAATCCAAATTCCTCCCATTCCGTCCTGATTTCCTTTTCCCTGAATTTTATTTATGAGTCATTGACAAATGAAAATTGTATATATTTAAGCTATGCAACACAGTATTTTTATAATATGTATATTGGGAAATGCTTACCATTATCATGTTAATTAACATATTCATCCCCTTTTATAGCCATTTTTTTCAGTATGAGAAAAATCCAAGATCTACCTTTCTAGAAAAGTTCAATTATGCCCTATGGGATCATAAATTATGGTCATCATACTGTATTAGCTTTTCAGGATCTTTCACCATGCATAATGGAAAGTTTGTACCCTTTGACCAAAATCTGCCATTCTTACCCTTCTTCCTAATATCCCCTCTCTACCCAATACCTCTCTCAATCTACCATTCTATTTTCTGATTCTAAGAAATTAGTTTTCTTAGATTGCAAATACAAGTGAAGACATGTCTTTTTGTGCCTGGCTTATTTCATTTGCCATGCTGGCAATGTCCTATGGCCCATTAGTGACCAATATTTTTTGTTTTAATAGTAGAACTGGGGTGGACATTTGGATGCAACTGATTCAACTGTCACTTCGGATGCCTGTATCTAATGTCAGAGTGCCCGCATCCTGGTTACTCTGCTTCCAATCCAGCTTCCTCCTAATCCATCCTGAGAGGCCATAGATGATGGCTCAAGGACTTGTGGCTCACCCACATGGGAGATCCAGAGGGAGTTTTGGACCCCTGGCTTCAGCTTAGCCCAGCCCTGGCTGGTGCAGACATTTGTGGAGTGAACAGCGGATGGAATATCTCTCTTAACTGGATGAATAATAAATATATATTCATTTGTTTTTACGTAGAGCTTTCTCTTCCTTGAGGATCTTGTAAACTGCGGGGAAAACTGAATTTCAGGATGTATCCTGAGTAGCAAAATGGTTCTAAAATTCAAAATGGGTCTGAGAGACCATTTGCTGATGAGAGATTACACACCACGCTTCTGGAAAAAAACATGGCCAGGCCCTTGTCAGGCATATTCCTATCTCAACTGCCCAGATAAACAGTCTCAGAGGAAGTTCCAATCTGAATCAAACTCAGAGTAGCCAAATAGAATAGAAGAAGCATGAATTCCTGATTGGTGTTAAGTGGACTGGAGTAAGTAGTTAGGAGGGCACTCTCTCTTTAAAAGATAGCCCCTGTGTTTTGTACCTTAGAATGTGTTTTTGCTTTGCACTGGCCAACTGTTTCTCCCCAGTCTGTAGATATTTTCTTGTAATAAATCTCTTCTTTTAGTCATCTCAGGCTGATTATGATTATTTCAGTTGACAAACTTTAAGCAGAAATATGTACCCTTTGCTCCAATTATGTATTTCTTTGTACCATAAAAATACTACTCTTAACATATTTCTAATTTAACTGTAAAATTGCCCATCTACATCCAAAATTTCTTTTGAACAACAACTCACTTCATAGATGAACATCAGAGCATATTGCTTCCTACCACAGTAAGTCCTTATGGGAGAGCAAATGAAACCATAAAATAATGCAAGCAAAGTAGAGATTTTGAGCAACTGTTTAAAGAGTTCAGTCTCAGCTCTGGGTTGAATGAGTTATCAGGCTTTGAAAACCTGCTGTCCGATTCCTCTGCTGTGTCATTGCATGCATCTGCTGCAGTTCTAAGCTTCAGCTGTGTGTTGGACAAACTGATTTCATTGCTGCCACCACTGCAGGTCACGGCTGCAAAGCTTCTCCTGGGTCTACCCAGAACACTGCCAGCAAAATAGGACTGGGCTGGAATTAGAAGCTTGAGAAATAAACAGTTCACACCCTGCAAGGTTTTTTCATCTCCATTTAAAAATACAGATGAAATTTAGCTGCTGGAGCATTGCTCAATCCCCCACCATCTCAACGAGTTCATACTGTGTAAATATTGTGATCTTAATAAATAAATACTGAAGCACAGCTGGCGCCTGCAAGATATCGCTGGTAGGTGGCTGTGGCCCTGTTATCACCAGTGGGTGTTGCTAATTATTCTCAGAACCAAGGCTCTGGAATACTAGGGGAAAGGAATGCACGGGAAAGTCAACAGAGGTTGAAACAAAAATAAAACATTGTTTGTTTCAGTCCAGAGCAAGGGCATTCCACCCTTGTGCAAACCAGAGATATTTACAGTATAGGTGTATGAGCAGCAGCTTTTCTCTGTAAAAATGATTTAGTAACACTATTTATTTCAGTCCTGATTGCATTCTAGCTGATTAAAATTCACACCACTTGTTTGTAAGGGCAAGAAGAGGTAATTGGGGTATTCAAAGGACAGCCCTGGGAGCCTCCATGTCTTAAATGAGTTTACCAAGATGAAGGGTTTCCCCTCTTCTGCCCTGCTTTTCTGGCAGGTGTGTTAATGACCCAGGTTTGCACATTGCACGCAGAAGTGGATCGTTGTGTGTAGCAGTCTCGACTTGACAAGGCAGATGCTCTTTAGACATATTGTCAAGCAGAGGAGAAGCTGCACAGGAATTGCTACATTCCTTTTTGAAAATGTCATGGTTAATTTTTAATTGCAAGCAGCAGAGTAGACCTGATGACCACATCAATCCGCTCAGGTGGAGTTGTGCTGGCTCATCAAATTATTGCCATTTCTCAGGTAACGTTATTTGACTTTGAGTCCAACAGGCAAGTGGGAACAGTATGGTTAAAGGGCTTCTCACTGTGTTCTGTTATGTTAAAGAATCTTCTCTCATTTACTGCTCTCAGCATTTAATTACACAAAGGGGAGAGATGACTTCAGAAAATGCAAATTATCATAAGTACAAGTTAGATTTCTTTTTCTACTTCTCTCCACATCACTTCTCTAGTCTTGCTCTGGGCAAGCTTTCTCTGGACAGCCCTCCGCACCCACCAAGACCCTCCTGCTATTGTTAACAGAATTGCTTCTAAGACAAGATGATTGGGAGCTGGTTTATCTGATTCTCAATGGGGCATCTCTGTCCCCTAAAATCTATTACAAGGCCTGAGACTGTAGGCATCTCCTGCTGCTTTATTCAAGAATGCCTCAACAGGAGGTATTCTTGGGGAAGAAAAAAAATATTCAATCCTTGCTAAAACCATTGGTCAATTTCTCTCAGGCAATGCATATTTAGAAGAAACAGGCATCTTTCTTATTATTGCTTGGATCATTCAACCAAAATAATTTTCCTTATTATTCTGTGTCCCAAATAAATTTATAAACCAGTTAATAAAGCTATTAGTGGTTGGAACAGATTGCATTTGTTTTGACTAATTCTGTTTGAATGTTGTTTCTATAGTTGCCTGCATGAGTCACTGTATCAGTAAAGTGATACTCACTTCAATTAAACAGGGAAGAAGGCTTCTCCCAAACAGCATCTTGCATGGCTTTCAAGCATAACAAACATTGATGCCAGGGGGACAATTCAAAAAAGGCTTCTAATATCATTAAGTTAATAGAATTATAATCACAGTGTGTGACATTTAGCTAAGTCACCAGCATTTTTACATCCGATCTCAGATGGACCAAACTACTGTCACTAAAATTCAGATCACAGACCTCACACCTCACCTCTCCCAAATTCCTTCTTTCATCTTAATTTACTCTTCTTTCAGGTTCACTCGTTTGCTCTATTTCTTGACCTTTCATTCAACTGAACTTTTCCTCATTCTCCACTGCATCTGTTTGTTTTTCAGTGATGTCTGTCTTAAATTGATTATCCTCTGATTCCTATTTCTTCTCAGTGAGAACTGAGCGTTCATCTGAGACTCAGGAACCCAATGTTTGACCATATTTCTAATTTTGTTAATAGCCAGGACAACCTTGACTATGCTGAGTGGTCGTTTTGTCTAGAGTCATGAGGTATAAAAGAAATTGAGATACACTCTTTTTTAATATTTTCTAACATGGGTATCATAGAAAAAATTAAACCAATATATAACCCAATAACTCTGATCTGGATGCTCAAAAGATAAAATTGTCATTACTTTCCAAGGGCAACTCATCACTTTGGAAAACTCTTATTATAATAAATTACTTTTTATCTTGAGCCATCCCTTCCCTTCCTGGTGGTCTTCCCTACTCCAGTCATATGTAATTAATATAAGTCTTTATTTTAATTGATCATCTTTCAAATATTAGGAAATTATTATCTTATTTAGGAAAACACTCTCATATTTTTTAATGTTAGTTCCTCAAATAATGTATTATTAAATTCCCTGGTCTTGTCATTCAGGGCCCATTTCAGTTCATTTGAGTCCTTCTGAAAGCTCAGTTATAAAACTAAATGCAATTAAAGCTAATTTAGCATCTTTTAAAAAAATTCTAGTGTCAAATATGGCTAGCATGTAGATTGCAAAATAGTACATGAAACAGGTAGGCAATATGAACAAAATCTCAATTCCACCACTTCCTACTTTTGTAATCTTGATATCATTTTCTAAAATCTTTACCAATATCTTTCATAATCTCTAAATTTAGGTTGGTGTGAAAATTAGAAATCACTCAGTACTACAATTAATAGAGTTCCTTGCCCTTGGTTCACAGTAATTATTTCCATTTTAGGTAGATTGAACTGAGGTCAATGTAAATAGCCTAATTACTTCTTTAGATTTTGGCCTAACATTTTTGAAAATATTCTCTAATAATTAACTATGTTTTTGCTTATTTGTGTTTTTATTATATCTCATTTTTAGAAGTCATGTCAGACAAAATCAAAGAAAAGATTCCCAAACTTTCTGCTTCAATAGCACTCTTAATGTCTGAATATTTTTTGCAGTGTTTTGGGGACAATAAGAACATACATAGCAGTTGTGCTCACTAATAAACTAGATTAAAACAATATGCATTTTTTCCTAAGTACACAGTAATATACACAAATTGAAGGAAACTGATATTTTGCTTCATTTTTACCTAACCCAATTATGAGCTGGTGAGAAGTGCGTGAGTTGGGCACAGCACTTCTCAAACTTTGCATGGCAACAGGCTCGTTTCCTATGCTGGTCACATTTGATAACTTCTTGCATCTCTGCAAAGGTAAGATACCACCAAAATGAATGCAGAAAATCTAATCTTCTAGTGGGTTTTATGATATTGTAGGGTTTTTCAAATGGGGAGACAGGACATGGGAGTGTCCATTCTAAGAGCATGCTACTGGATATCTCTGTGCTCCCACTTTTTACCAGCAAGTCTACAAGTTAGCCGACATTTAGGCAAGGTTATATATCAACTTAAGGATTTGGGAAAAGGAATTCGGTCTGGTGGTCTAACATAGAGATTAGAGCTGTGTTGTAAATCTTCAGAGACAGGCCCATTTAGATGCTCCTACAAATTTAAAAATTCCCCAACATACTCCAGTTACCAATTCTTGTCCATTAGCCCCCTTGCTGCCCCCATTGCCACATTCCTTTGGGACAGGTGTACCCATCCCCTCCCCCGTTTTGACATGAGCAGAAACTGCAGCCCTGCCTCTAATTTCAGGGGTGTGTGACCCTGAGAGGCATTTATGCAACATCTCCACATGATATATCCTTTATTTTTTCCATAAATTATGTCTTTTGCTCAATAGTATGTTCTAGTTGATTTTATTTCATTTTTTTAATTAATTTATTTATTTGAAAGGCAGAGTCACAGAGAGGCAGAGGCAGAGGCAGAGAGAGAGAGAGAGAGAGAGAGAGAGAGAGAGAGAGAGGTTCTCCATCTGCTAGCTCACTTCGCAAACAGCCACAATGGCCAGAGCTGCACCTATCTGAAGCCAGGTGCCAAGAGCCTCCTCTAGATCTCCCATGTGGGCGCAGGGGCCCAAGGATTTGGGCCATCCTCCATCACCCTTCCAGGCCACAGCAGAGATCCTGATGGGAAGTGCAGCAGCCTGGACTTGAACTGGCAACAATATGGGATGCTGGCATCACAGGAGGCAGCTCCACCCTCTAAGGCACAGCACAGGCCAGATAGATCTTTAAACATTTAAAATATCCTGTGGCATCTTATACATTTCTTAGCAGTGTTTTGAAGCATGGGGTTATAGTTTACTAATACACCCATGTTGTCCTTTTTTAATGTTTGATTATGATGAACATTGATCATTATTTTGTTAATAGCAGAGGTTGTTATATATTGATGCAGGAATTTCACCCTCTCACAATGTTAAGTGTTGTCTTGCAGAATAATAGAAGTACTATTCTATCAACTGAAATATATATGCATGTTGATATGCCAGCAAGTCCACTTGGTCCATTGTTCTGCCTTGATGTTTTCCACAGACTAAATAATTTAAATTAAAACCATCTCTATTGTATGGCTGGTGTTTTCTGACGAATGGCTATGGACTCAGCCACAGCATTATTAATAGTGATTTAAGGCATGTTACCCTTCATGAGATACGATTCTTTACACAGTATTTCTCATTATCATCCAAATCAAAGATGAAACAACATTTTTTTGACAATTTGAAGGCTGGCATATCATATTCTCAACTAATTTTAAGAAATCAGAATTTATAAGGTGCCGTGGCTTTGTTTCTGTCCTGTTTGTGTCTCTGAAATTAGAAGCTATAAGGCAGAAGTGTGTCTCTTGGGATGTCTCCTGGGGATTCCTTGCATCCTTGTTAGGAGACAGGACTGCAGGCTGAGATCATCCTACAGTTGTCACGAGTGAAGTGTGTGAGCTATCATGCACTATACTTCTGAGACATGGAGAAGACTCCCTCGGGCCACTAATGCGTTTGGAATACTTCATTAGTAAACAGTATTCTCAGGTAAATTCACAAAGAAGCTTCTTTGTCCCCAGCTCTCTCATCCGTGAGGACCATCCCCTAGCTGCATAACTTCCAGAACTATGATTACTTTTTTTGTGAATTTCTACAGAACGTGATTACCTCCTTGTGGCCCTTTTACCAAGGGTACAATAATGTGTCAGAGTTCCCAAACCAACTTAACATGAACCTTGTTTACTTTGTAATATCAAGGGGCTTTCTCAATTTAACTTATTTTTAATTAAAATATAAAATGTCAATGCAGAAGATAGAGGACAGCTTTGGAAAAGTAAAATATTCTCTCTTATGAAAAATAATAAGTGAATGGAAGAAAAACATTATTTCCAAACTATGATAAACTTGACCCTAAAATATTTAATATCTCTGTATGATTTTATATACTGAATTATTTTTCATTCTAGATTTATTTTATTTTTTAAAGATTTATTTATTTAGTTGAAAGTCAGAGTTACACAGAGAGAGGAAAGGCAGAGAGAGAGAAAGAGGTCTTCCATTTGCTGGTTCATTCCTCAATTGGCCGCAATGGCTGGAGCTGCACTGATCCGAAGCCAGGAGCCAGTGGCTTCCTCCGGGACTCCCACGTGGGTGCAGGGGCCCAAGGAATTGGGCCATCCTCTACTGCTATCCCAGGCCATAGCAGAGAGCTGGATCAGAAGTAGAGCAGCCAGGTCTCAAACCGGCACCCATATGGGTTGCTGGCACTTCAAGCCAGGGTGTTAACCCGCTGTGCCATGGCATAGGCCCCTCATTCCATATTGTTTTTAAATAAATATAAAGTTTTTAAAGTTAGCTTCACTCGTTATTATAGGAGTTCATAGTAGTTGAATTTCCAAATCATGGTCATACTCCTCATCAGAGTTTTTGAATATTCCTAAAATGCACTACTTTGATTTTTTTTTTTTTTTTGACAGGCAGAGTTAGTGAGAGAGAGAGAGACAGAAAGAAAGGTTTTTCTTCTGTTGGTTCACCCCACAAATGGCCGCTGCGGTCGGCGTGCTGCACCTATCTGAAACCAGGAGCCAGGTGCTTCCTCCTGGTCTCCCATGTGGGTGCAGGGCCCAAGCACTTGGGCCATCCTCCACTGTACTACTGTACTCCCAGGCCACAGCAGAGAGCTGGACTGGAAGAGGAGCAACCAGGACAGAATCTGGCGCCCCAACCGGGACTAGATTCCTGGGTACCGGCGCCACAGGAGGAGAATTAGCCAAGTGAGCCTCGGCACCAGCCACTGCTTTGAATTTTTAAATTTACTATAATATTCCAATCTATTGTGAAGTAACTGTCCCTTTGTATTAATTGTATTTTTAATATATAAATATTTTTATTTATTTTTAAACTATAAATCAAATTTTCACAATGAAATAATCTATGTACTACAGATGCAAACCTATACGGGTTACATCACTTAAGCATAAGCATGTCCCTTACATTAAATATCTCCCCTTTTGGGGGCCTGTGTGTGTCAGCACCTGTGATCCGGGAATCCCATATGAATACCAGTTTGAATCTTGACCGCTAATGTGCCTGGGTATGCAGTGGAGAGTGCCCCAAATATTTGGACTCCTATCACCAAGATGGGAAGGTCCAGATGGAGTTCTGGGCTCTTGGTTTCAGCCTCATACAACTCCAGCCTTTGAGACCATTTGAGGAGTAAACCGGCAATGGAAGATCTCTCTCTGTCTTTCTCCTTCTCTCTCTATTTCTCCCTGTGAAAATCTTTCAAGTAAATAAATCAATCTTTAAAACAAAAATCTCCTTTTTGTGCCAAAACAAATAAACGCACCCCACACAGAGAGAAAGTGAACCTGTAAGGCTGTATTTGTACATGCCTTCTCTACAAGAGTATACGTTCATTTTTACAAAAGCTTGTATACTTTGAATACCCATAAGTTCACATAGGCATCCTTTCCTGTGCCCTCATCACAGCCACACTACTCCCTACTCTCTGGTGAATCCTGTAAAACTTCCTAGCAGTTTAATGATTAATCAAATTCCTTCCCAGATGGTATACGAGACTAATAGTAAAGACAGTCTTATAAAGTGCACAATAAAATGAAAATAATGTACAACATCACATCACGTGCACTGTGAGAGAAAAATATTCAGATTTTTCATCAACAGTATCAAGAAATTTTTCTTGGAAAAATTTTGGAAACATGGAAAATTAGACAATATTAAAAAATAGGTGAGGGAAGGAGAGTTGGGGTAATTGACATTGTGATGAGCAAGGCCAAGGCAGCTTAGAAACTGCTTTGTGAGTTCAAGGTATGTAAATCCATTTGGAAGGCTGAAGTTAAGTCATCACTTAGTAAACCATATTAGAGTGTCTGTTTCCAGTCCCGGCTGTTCCACTTGAATCCTGTTTCATGTGAACGTGCACTCTGGGAGGTAGCAGATGAAAAAACTGCTGCTTAAGTCCCTTCCACTCATGTGAAAGTCCAGGATAGAGGCCCAGTCTCCTGGCTTCAGCCTGACTCAGCCCTGGGCTTTTGCTGGCATTTGGGGGAATTATCCAGCAAATGAAAGTTCTGTGTGTGTGTGTGTCTGTCTGTCTCTGTCTCTTCCTGTTTCTCTACTTTTCAAACAAAACAAAAATTAAAAAAATAAAAAAGTAGTTTGGGATGTCTGCAATCTAAACTCAACTGTGTGGGTAAGTGTGAGGAAAGGGGACACATGAGACATGGAGAGGTAAAGAGGACCTGTTCTTTACAGATTTTTGATCCAGTTGGGAGCCGGAACATGTTTGGAATTTTTTTTTTAATTTCTCAGGTGAGGATGTGAAAGAAGGAACTGATGCTAAGGGATCAAATGGAAGAGAATATCCTTAAAATCAACAGTTGCCAATCATACATACAAATGCCCCCAATGCTTTACAGTTGCATGTGTGCTCAGGTTCTTTGGCTCACTCACAAATAGAAATTGACAATAGATCAATATGCACCCAGACATGGTTTATTGGGAATTATATTTGAATGTAAGGGATACAGTTTGGCAGGAAGCAGTTCTGCCAACTGGCTCCCTAGTGGGAGCTGAACAGGTGTTTTATTGGGTTGAATAGGCTTGGTGATTCCCCCACTACAGAAGACACTAAGCGTGTACCTAGCCTCCTGTTTCCTGCGCTAGAGCTTTTGGTTTTTGCACACAATATGTGCTAAAAGGCACTTTTACACACTACCACTACCAGAGGTAAGTCACCTATGAGTTGCTCTGGACCATTCTGGGCATGTGAGCTATAGTCCCTAGAACTGTAGCAGGTGGTCTTCTGAAGCTAGGATCTGGGTGCTCCTTCCTCCTGATTGGTTTGGAACTGGAAATGGGTACATGTCAAGGTCATAAAATGGGTACATGGCTGGAGAGACTTGATTGAGTGAGTCCTATTTGTCTCATGTCTCATGGCTACCAAAGCTGAGCATAATAACTCCATACTTTACAGGAGAAGTTTGTAGATCTTGGTCTAGAATTGTTGCTTATTATTATATCATTATTATATTGGCAAACATTTTACAATCAGAAATCAAATGTTTTCTTCAGTAACTTCTATGATCAGCATTTTCATCATTGCCACAAGGCCGATTTTTCTCTTAATTCATGCTAACAAGTTTTCCTAATTATTCCAGGTCGCTAAAATATATTTATTTGTTCTGTCATCTGATTTTAATGAATGACTTAACAGGTTACAATTTAGCTGTCTGATCAAACAAATACCGCATCCGCTGGTCAGTCTTCAAACTTTAATTCTGTCTCTAAGGGGACACAAGGATATTAAATCCTCAAAATTCTCCTATTCAACAAAAAATGGAATTTGGTAGTGTAATCAGGCACACTGTGTAGATTTGTGAGTTTGACACAATATTTACCTCTTAAAGGATGGAAACAGAAAAAAAGAAGGAATGGGAAGAAGCAGGAGTTTATTTATGAAGAACGTGAGAAAGATACGAGGGTAGGAGAAGGAAACTTTGGAAACACATCTGGAATAAGGTCAAAGAAAGGGGTTAGAAAACTTATGTATGTCAGTTTCCCCTTATTTGATATGTAACTCTCCCTTTTAAAAAAAGCATTTCATTGTCAATGGTAATCCATTGTTATTAGAGAAGTGTAGTGACATTTATTCTTATGTGCAAATAAGTAATATATGCCACTTTCAATATATTTCTAATGATCTAATTTATGCAATGTTTAATTTTGAAATATTAGACCCCATGTGAGGAAGATTGGAGTTATCCTACCTTTCAACTTATCTGATATCCAGGCTAACATTTCATGATGATTCACACATTACAGCAGTACTTCTAATGAAGAGAGTACTTATGGAAAGGGAGGTGGAGTAATGCGTTTTAGATTCAAAAGAAATGGTGTTTTTGTCTTAAGTCCACTGCTATTAGCTGTGTTGCCTTAAGTAACTTACTTTTATTCTCTAAACTTACACATTTTCATATAAAAGATATGGATAAAAATTCCTCCTATGATTTTTGGAGAATAAAAGTAAGATGTATATATAGAATGCATACATTTGAAAATTGGCATGGTTATATGTTGAATAAATTAAATATATGATTACCATGGTTATGATTATTTTCATGAATAATAGTGACTGAATGTCTAGTAGAAAAAAGCTACTAATTCATCCCTAGGAGATTTGCATAGGCTTTGAGTTTAGAAAAACAAGTGTGAAGCTTTTGGAAACTAAAAGGACACACATGAACAACATCCTGTAGAATCAGCATCACTCACTGCATCTACAGTTGCATGCAAGCCCAGGAACTTGTACTTTTCTAAACCTGCCTAATATAAGAAATGGTATTTTTTCTAGTAAAAAGTTGATTGAGCAGTGGTCTATTTAGAACCTACAGTAATATCAGTGGTCTATTTAGAACCTACAATAATATCCACATGAAATATGTTGTTGACAGTTACAGAAAACTGATAAAAAATTAAATTCTGCAGCATGGTAAGGATATGACTTTGAGAGGAACAGAAGAGAAGAATTTTCTTCACTCTGCAGGTCTTCCCATTTAAGCAGTCCACATGAATTCCTAGAAATTTGCACCTCTGTGGAGATGCAGCAAATGGGAAAGTGTTAGTTTCCAAATCTGCTACCCTCTGAGGAACACTCCTGCTGGGCTGAAGCTGACTGTTCATTTTAGGCTTCATTTACTATTTAGTCTTCAGAGGGATTTTCAATATGAACAATAGAAGTGTTGCTCTAATTTTACTTGTTCTTATTCTATCAATGAATAAATAAAAACTTGGAAATCTGCAGGTTTTAAAATGGAACAAACACAAAGATTAGTTATTTATGCTCAGGTTTACTAAAAATTTATGTATTTAGAAATTAGGTTCAGTAGAATAATAGATTTATCTCTGAATATTCTCATGAAATATTTTATCATTTCAAGATATTAAAATACTTTAATTCCACCTCACCAAATCCTTACTACCTTATTAACCCTACTGAACTTAAGGTTGATTTGATGTACATGAAATTAGTGACTATCCCAAAATTTTAGCAAGAGAGTTAGGGAAAGTAAATTAAAAATCAGAGCCTTGATTCCCGGGTGGTTGATTAGCTCCTAAGGTAGAATTACTTCTGACAAAATCACTGTTCAATATTCAAAATTTGCTATTTAAAGAACATAAAATCATACAAATAAAATTAATATGGAAAGACTGACCAGATTTTTGAGATATAAAGCATTTCAGATCTACAGTCATTTATTGAAATGGAGAGAAGATAATTTAGTAACTTTCATGACATAATATATATATATATATAAGAAAAAAATAAGGAATAAAAAGTCATAGTAGGTGGTTTATAATGATTGAATTCACTTGCAATGAGAAGCATTGATAAAAGTAGAGTCCACCTATGTAAATGTAGATTTGCTAGGTACAATATAACACTAAGGAATCAAGACCAGAAGAAATACACCACATTTTAAATTACTTCATTAAAATAGTAAGTAGCAGGCTGGCGCCGTGGCTCACTAGGCTAATCCTCCACCTTGCGGCGCCGGCACACCGGGTTCTAGTCCCGGTCGGGGCACCGATCCTGTCCCGGTTGCCCCTCTTCCAGGCCAGCTCTCTGCTGTGGCCAGGGAGTGCAGTGGAGGATGGCCCAAGTGCTTGGGCCCTGCACCCCATGGGAGACCAGGAGAAGCACCTGGCTCCTGCCATCAGATCAGCGCGGTGCGCCGGCCGCAGCGCGCCTACCGCGGCGGCCATTGGAGGGTGAACCAGTGGCAAAAAGGAAGACCTTTCTCTCTGTCTCTCTCTCACTGTCCACTCTGCCTGTCAAAAAAATAAAATAATAAAAATAAAAAAATAAAAAAATAGTAAGTAGCAGCAAAAAAGGAACAAATATCATCAATAACTGCAAAGTAGCTGAAAGGAGGGGGAAAGTGTTAAAAGGCAACAATCTAGTGAAAAAAAACTACCATTGGATTACTAATTATAGCATTAAATAGCAATGTACAGCACATTAAAGACAGAGATCCTACATAATTTTTTTTTCAAAATAATTAATTTTCTATGCCATTTCCATTTTATGGGCAAAATGTTGAAATCTTTACCTAGTATATACTAAACTGATCTTCTGTATACAAAGAGAATTGAAAATGAATCTTTACATGAATGGAAGGGGAGAGGGAGCGGGAGGGGGGAGGGTTGCGGGCGGGAGGGAAGTTATGGGAGGGGGGAAACCATTGTAACCCATAAGCTATACTTTGGAAATTTATATTCATTAAATAAAAGTTTAATAAAAAAAAAATTACATTATGAACAGAAAAAAAAAAAGGCAACAATCTATTGTACTATTTTGGAGGAGTTTTAGTTGTGGTCACTTTGACTGGACTGGGAACTCTTAGGGATTCTACTAGTAATTTTTTTCTCATTTCCAACTAGCAATACAATAAAGTAAATATTGTTCCTCTAGTCTCTAGTTTTTACTACAGAGAGGCTAATTTTCTTAAGAAAATGAAAAGCATAGTCTTGTACTGTAAGCTTTGGAAGCATATTATCATTTCCTTTGTGTCAAGGGTTCAGGGTTTCTCAGTAGATTTTCTTCCCTAGACCTTCTATTATAGAAAGGGAAACACACAGCACACACAACAGCAACAGCAACAAATCCAATATAAAGAAAACACAGATAGACAAGCAGTAGTTCATTCAATCTCTCTTTCATGATGGATAGCCCACCATTAGGCTGAGCTGGAAGAGCAAAGCAGACGGGTAAATGATGCAAGCGCACAGCTGTTTGGAACCATTCTATCATTGCCACTCCTTCAATGTGAATGACTGAGCAACAAAGATTACACCTAAAATTTATATTTTTTTCTGCACAGTGACTCTGCCTTCAAGAAAATTAGACCATCTCCAAGCATAATGTAGGCAAGCATGCAGAGCATACTTGTTCTTCTCTCTGAGGCCAACATTTAAACTCTATATTTTCTATAAAATACATATATGGTTTAGGAAAAAATGTGACATGGGCAGCATATCTGTAGATTGCATTGGTGTCCTACTACACAAACTGCCTACCATGTTCTTCCCTGCTTATTGGATTAGTACACATTAGTGTTATAAGTTACAAGATTCTAGACTGTGATCCAACCACAGTGAACAGTTAGTGTGATGAAACTAACAGATGAAATACAGTGGGACTTGTTTCAAGATGCAGGTTCATCTTGAAATAATTTCAAAGAAAACTAAATGTGTTTTACATAAATCCAGGCTAAATATTGTTAAAGAAAATTTCCCTTAAAGATCTAGCCATTTGAATTGGGGTGTCATAGGTACATTTAAGAAATAAAATCAATAAGAGTAGTCAATATCTGATACTATTAATCAACAAAACTTGTTCTCTTTATATATTTAGGGATTAGTTAAAATTCTTAATCTGGCATAATTATAGATTCACAAACAATTATAAGAAGTAAAACAGAAATATTCCATTGTAGCCTTTATACATGTGTGTGCACTTATTGCCATTGACACATTGCACTGATTTACTTGATTTTCACAATTATACAAGGGTCTGTGATAATTCTAAATTAAAGGTTTAATTTAACATGTAGTCATTAATGTATGCATGTTACATGTATTGCATTCTATATAATTTATTACAAGTGTGGTTCTACCCACATAAAAAATAAATATGCCCTTCAGTACATGATTGCTATGTATTACACTTTTATGAGGTTTAAGTTAAAGTGAAAAGAAAGAGAATATGTTATTTCAAAGATAGATTAATTTTAGGAATCAGAATAAATATGTTTTAAGGGAAAAGTGAGATATACAGACAAAACTGCCACTAATGATGAGAATATCAAGTATACTTTACTGGCTGTTACTAGATTATACAGGTGATTAAGGACAAAGGCATTCTTCAAATCAATTTCATGGAGCTATGTTTTACATACAATAAAGTGCATTCACATGAACTTATACAGTACAATGGGCTTTGACAGATATATTTACCCACATAACCACCATGCAATCAAGATGTAGAGCATTTCCATCACCTCAGGCAACTATTAATCTGATTTATATCATTTTAAATTTGTTTTTTCTTTCTGTACCAGAGCTTCCTGCAAATTGATTCACACATAACATAGTGTTTTGTCTCTAGCTTATTTAACTCATCATAATCTTCTTGATATTCATCCATATTGTTAAATGCATGTGTAATTTATTTTTTATATTGGTAAGGTATAGCCCTTAAATTTATATGAAGCAATCTTTCATGTATATTGAGGTTATATTGAGTCATTGGCTGTTATAAAAATAGTGGTCAGGAATATTTTCATTCAAGTGTCTTTGTATGTGCATTTTCATGGAAGGAAGTCAATACTCAGACATTATAGAATTATTAGGAAGTATGGCAAATCTGTATAAATTTATGAAATAATCTTACTGAGTTATGAACAAGAGTTCCTGTTTCTCTACACTATTGCCAATACTTGAGTTTGCCAACTTTCTTTGTAAACTTTGGCTTAAGTCCACATAAGTAATTTTATTTTAATTTAAATTTCCCTGTTACTGATTTCCAGTTTAATTTATTTACTTGTTAGTTATTGGTGTTTGTTGAACTGTAAGGTTTTTAATATCTTCTTGCCTTGCACAATGTTTGCTCAAGCCATTTCTAAAATTTTAAAACAGCATATTTTTTATTTATTTGAAAGGCAGAGTAACAGAAAGGGAGAGAGCAACAAAGAGAAACAGAGATCCTCCATCCACTGGTTCACTTCCAAAGCCCACAATAGTCAGAGTTAGGCCAGGTCACAGCCAGGAAACTGGAAATCCAGTGGTTCTTTCACATGGGTGGCAGAAATGCAAGTACTTTGGTCATTATTCCTTGAATTCCAGGCACAGTAGAAGAGAGTTGGATCAGAAATAGAGGAATTGAGACTCAAATCAGTACTCTTATATAGGATATGGGTGTCCCAAGCAGCAATATAACTCCCTGTGCCACAGCATTCATTTTTATTTTCTTCTTTATTTTATGATGCAATAAACACATTGATTTATATTGGGGCAATTGTAGGTACATTGTAAAAATACACACAAGTTGATATATGAAGTTAGTTTCATTAACAAATTCATTAAAATACAGTATACATAACAAGTAATACACTTAAGTATATAGACCAATGATCTTCTGTTGTCATCTATCACACTCATAACCAACACACATACTAAGAACAAAGCACTACTAGTACCCCAGGGTCATACTATCCCCACCTTCACCATTTCTTTTTCTTTCAATATGTGAAACAGAATATATTGCCACTGACATGATATGGGCCAGATGAGTCAGTGAAGCATTATTTATAAACATATGCCAAAGTATTTGACATCCACACAGCTTTTATCATCTCTCTATATATATTAACAGCCACCTACAAGAGAAAACATGAAATATATGTGTTTTCAGAACTGGATTATTTTACTTATCATATGATATGCTGTTGCATCCATTTTGTTACATATGTTAGGATTTCATTTTTTTTAATAACCAGGACTGGTCCAGGCTGAACCCAGGAGCCCAGAGCTTGGGTCATTCAGCTGGGTGCATGGCCCAGGAATTAAACCATCCTCAACTGCTTTCCCAGGCAAATTATAGGGAGCTGGATAGGAAGTGGAATGGTCAGGTTTTGAATTGGCACCCATATGGAATGTTGGCATCAAAGGTGGAGGTTTAACATACTGTGCCGCAGTTCCAACCACAGGATTTCATTCTGTTTTGTGGGTAACATTCCATGGTGTATAAGTGCATCACTTTTTCTTTATCTGTTCATCAGCTGATGGGCATCTAGGTTGATTCCATATCTTATCTATTGTAACTTGAGCTGCTATAAACACAGGAATGCAAGTAACTTTTCCATATATTGCTTTCATTTCCTTTTGATTTATTCAAAGGAGTGGAACAGCTGGGTCATTTTGTTAGATCTATTTTAAGCTCTCTGAGGAAACTCCACACTGTTTTCTATAATGCTTGTACCAGTTTACATTCTCACCAATAGTGTATTAGGATAAATTTTTCTCTACATTCTCACCAGGATTTGTTACTCTTTGATTTTTGGATGGTATCTATTCTAACTGGAGTGAGATAAAACTTTGTTGTGCTTTTATATTTGCATTTCCCAGATGGCTAGTGATCCTGAGCATTTTTTTTTCAAGTGTTTGTTGGCCATTTGCATTTCCTCCTTTGAAAAATACTAGTTCATATCATTTGCCCATTTATTAACTGGAGTGTTCATTTGTTGCTATTTGGCTTCTTAATATCCTTATATATGCTGCTTATTAATCCTTTATTAGATGTATAGTTTGCAAATATTTTCCCTCATTCAGTCAGTTGCCTATTCACATTGTTGAGAGCTTATTTTCTGTGAATAAACTTTTTAATTTGATGTAATCCCAACTGTCAATTTTTGCTTTTAATGCCTGTGTTTCTGGTATTTTATCAGGAAGCAGCTGTGTAGGCCAACATCTTAAAGACTTTCCTCTAGGCTTTCCTTCAATAATTTGATGGTTTTAGGTATTAGGATTAGATCCTTGATCCATTGTGACTTTTTGTTTGTTTGTTTGTTTACAGGCAAAGTGGACAGTGAGAGAGACAGAGAGAAAGGTCTTCCTTTTTGCCGTTGGTTCACCCTCCAATGGCTGCTGTGGCCTGCGCATCTCGCTGATCCGAAGCCAGGAGTCAGGTGCTTCTCTTGGTTCCCATGCGGGTGCAGGGCCCAAGGACTTGGGTCGTCCTCCACTGCCTTCCCGGGCCATAGCAGAGAGCTGGCCTGGAAGAGGGGCAACCGGGATAGAATCCGGCGCCCCAACCGGGACTAGAAGCCGGTGTGCCGGCGCCACAAGGCGGAGGATTAGCCTGTTAAGCCACAGCACCGGCCCCATTGTGACTTGATTTCTGTATAGTGTAACGTAAGAGCATCATTTCAAAATTTTTCATGTAACATTACAGTCTTCCAAATATCATTTTTTGAAGACAATACCCTTTCTCCAAGGACTTATTTTGACTCATTTGTCTAAAATTAGTTGGTCTAGATGTGCAGATTAATTTCTGTTCTTTTCTACTGTGTTCCTTTGGCTGACATGTCTATTTTAGTACCAGTACTAGGTAGTTCTGATTAGAATAGACCTGCATTATATCTTGAAAGCTTGGCTAATGATACCTCAGGCTCTGTTCTTATCATTTATAATTGCTGTGGGTCATATAGTATTTTGTATTTCCATGCAAATTTTAGGATTTTTTTCTAGATTTCTGAAGATTGTCCTTGGTATTTAGGTTGGGATTGCATTGAACCTCTAAATTTGTTTGGTAGTATGGACATTTTAGTATAAAATCTTCCAATCCATGAGCATAGATGATTTTTCCATTTTTGTATGTCTTCTATTTCTTTCCTTAAAGATTTGTGATTTTCATGGTAAAGATATTTTACATCCTTTATTTAATACTTTTCAAGGCACATTTTTTGTAGTTTTTGTGACTAGGACTGATCTTATGAATTCTTTCTCAGCCTGAGCCTGAGTACTGTTGGTGTATAAGAGTGCTATTGATTCTTGTGTGTTGATTTTGCATTCTGCAAATTTGTTGAATTCTCTTACAAGTTCCAATAATAACCCAGAGGAGTATTTTGGTTCCCCTATGTATAGGATCAAATCATCTACAAAAAGGGATAATTTGACTTCCTCTTTTCCAACTCATATCCATTTTGTTTCTTTTTTTCCTAAGATAAAATTTTCAGATGTTATTGAATAATATTAGTGAGAGTAGACATCCTTGTCTACTCTGAATCTTAGTGTAAATGTTTCCAGATATTCCCCATTCAGTATGATGCTGACTGTGGACTTGTCACATAATGTCTTTACTCTGGTAAGATATGTTACTTCTATGCCCAATGTCTTAATCATTATATCATGAGTAATATTGTATTTTATCAAAAATCATTCTCTGCATCTATTGAGATGATCATATTGTTTTATCCTTCATTTTTTTTTGATGTGTTGTATCACACATATTGGTTCACACATGCTGAGCTATCCCTGCTTCTTTGGTATAAATCCCAATTTGTCGCTGTGGCTGATCTTTGTAATGTGTTGCTAAATTCAGTTTGCTATTATTTTGTTGAGGCTTCTACATCTATCTTGAACAGGGATTTGCCTATAGTTCTCTCTTTTGTTGTTCTTGTATGGTTCTCTGGTTTTGGAATTAACGTAATGCAGTATTCAGAGAATGAGACTAGAGAGTTTCTCTCCCTTTCATTTATTTTCAATAATATAAGAAAATTAGAATTAGTTTTTCCTTAGAAGTTTGGTAGAATTCAGTTGCACAACTATTTGGTCCTGGTCTTTCTTTTGTTGGGAATGTCTTTATTATTGATTCAAAATCAGTCCTGCTTATTGGTCTATTCAGGTTTTCTGTGTCTTTGTGACTCAGTTTCTGTTGATTACATGTGTCCAAAAATCTACCCATTTCTTCCAGAATTTCCAATTTGTTGGCATATAGCTATTTGTAGTAATTCCTAATTATTCTTCATGCTTCTGTGGTAACAGTTGTAACATCTCATTTTTCATCTCTGATTTTGTTACTTTGGATCTTTTCCTTTTTTATTAGTTTGGCTAATGGTTTCCTCATTTTTTTCTAAAACACAGTTCTTCATTTCACTGATTTTTGTATATTTTTAAAATTTTATTTTGTTTCTTTCTTCTATGATTTTCACTATTTCTTTCCTTCTACTAATTTTGGGTTTGGTTTGTTAAAGTTTTTCTATGTTCTTGAAATACATTGTTAGATCATGTGTTTGGTACTTTCCAGGTTTATTTATTTTGGAAATTATTACTATATACTTTCCTCTTAACTTTTATTTAGTAAATATAAATTTCAAAAGTACAGATTATAGACTACAATGGCTTTTTCCCCCACATGACTTCCCACCCACCCGCAAACCTCCCATCTCCAGCTCGCTCTCCCATTCCATTCACATCAATATTCATTTTCAATTATCTTTATATACAGAAGATCAATTTAGTATATATCAAGTAAAGATTTCATCAGTTTGCACCCACACAAAACATAAAGTGTAAAATGCTGTTACAGTACTAGTTATAGCATTAATTCACATTGCACAACACATTAAGGACAGAGATCCCACATAAGGAGTAAGTGCACAGAGACTCCTGTTGTTGACTTAACAATTTGACACTCTAGTTTATGGTGCCAGTAACCACTCTAGGCTGTCGTCATGAGTTGCCAAGGCTATAGAAGCCTTTTGAGTTCGCCGACTCCAATCTTGTTTCGACAAGTTCATAGTCAGGATGGAAGTTCTCTCCTCCCTTCAGAGAAAGGTACCTCCTTCTTTGATGGCCCGTTCTTTCCACTGGGATCTCACTTGCATATTTAGGGTTGTTTTTGTTTGTTTGTTTGTTTGTTTTTTCCCCAGAGTGTCTTGGCTTTCCATGCCTAAAATATTCTCATGGGCTCTTCAGCCAGATCCAAATGCCTTAAGGGCTGATTCTGAGGCCAGAGTGCTGTTTAGGACATCTGCCATTCTATGAGTCTGCTGTGTATCCCGTTTCCCATGTTGGATCGTTCTCTCCCTTTTTGATTCTATCAGTTAGTATTTGCAGACACTAGTCTTGTTTATGTGATCCCTTTAACTCTTAGACCTATCATTATGATCTACTGTGACCTGAAATTGATCGCTTGGACTAGTGAGATGGCATTGGTACATTCCACCTTGATGGGATTGTATTGGAATCCCCTGGCACATTTCTAACTCTACCATTTGGGGCAAGTCCAATTGAGCATGTCCCAAATTGTACATCTCCTCCCTCTCTTATTCCCACTCTTGTATTTAACAGGGATCACTTTTCAGTTAAATTTAAACACCTAAGAATAATTGTGTGTAAATTGAAGAGTTCAACCAATATTATTAAGTAGAACAAAAAAATGCTAAAAGGGATAAAGTATTAAATTGTACATCAACATTCTGGACAAGGGCTGATCAAGTCACTGTTTCTCATAGTGTCCATTTCACTTACCAGTTTTCCTTTGTGGTGCTCCGTTAGTTGTCACTGATCAAGGAGAACATATATTTGTCCCTTTGGGATTTGCTTAATTAACTCATCATGATGTTTTCCAGATTCCTGCATTTTGTTGCAATGACCGGATTTCATTGGTTTTTATTGCTGTATAGTATTCTATAGAGTACATGTCCCATAATTTCTTTATCCAGCAGTACAGAAACTTCTCAATTTGATGCAATCCCAAATGTTAATTTTGGCTTTGACTGCCTGTGTCTCCGGGTGTTTTGCAAGGAGTCTTTGCTGGTACCTATATCTTGCATGGTTTCTCCAGTGCTCTCTAATAATTTGATGGTGGCGGGTCATAGATTTAGATCTTCAATCCATGTTGAGTGGATTTTTGTGTAAGGTGAAAGGTAGGGGTTTTGTTTCATGCTTCTAGACATGGGAATCCAATTTTCCAAGCACCATTTATTGAATAGACTGTCCTTACTCCAGGGATCAGTTTTGGATCCTTGATCAAATATAAGTTGGCTGTAGATGTTTGGATTGATTTCTGGTGTTTCTATTCTGTTCCATTGGTCTATCCATCTGTTTCTGTACCAGTACCATGCTGTTTTAATAACAACTGCCCTGTAGTATGTCCTGAAATCTGGTATTGTGGTGCCTCTGGCTTTGTTTTGTTGTACAAGATTGCTTTGGCTATTCGAGGTCTTCTGTGCCTCCATATGAATTTCAGCATCACTTTTTCAGGATCTGAGAAGAATGTCTGAGGTATTTTGATTGGTATCACATTGAATCTATAAATTGCTTTTGGGAGAATGGACATTTTGATGATATTGATTCTTCCAATCCATGAGCATGAAAGATTTTTCCATTTTTTGGTATCCTCTTCTATTTCTTTCTGTAAGATTTTGTAATTCCCATCGTAGAGATCTTTAACGCCCTTTGTGAAGTTTATTCCAAGGTATTTTATTGTTTTTGTAGCTATTGTGAATGGGATTGGTCTTAGAAGCTCTTTCTCAGCCATGGCGTTGCCTGTATATACAAAGGCTGTTGATTTTTGTGCATTGATTTTATATCCTGCTACTTTGCCAAACTCTTCTATGAGTTCCAATATTCTCTTAGTAGAGTTCTTTGGATCTCCTAAATAATCATATCATCTGAAAAGAGGGATAGTTTGAGTTCTTCCTTCCCAATTTGTATCCCTTTAATTTCTTTTTCTTGCCTAATAGCTCTGGCTAAAACTTCCAGAACTCCCATGCAGTGCAGGGGCCCTAGGACTTGGGCCATCTTCTACTGCTTTCCCAGGCCATAACAGAGAGCTGGTTCGGAAGTGGAGCAGCTGGGACACAAACCGGTGCCCACACTGCAGGCAGAGGCTTTACTTGCTATGCCACAGTGCTGGCCCACATAGATAAAAATCTAAGAAGATAACCGTGCTTTCCTCTTCCATCCATTCTTCCCTCACCTTCTTCTGTTCTCTTCTTTTTTCTTCAATTTTTTCAAAAACATCATTTCAATGTACTTTATAATCACATTTTTAAGCATTCTTTTATATTCCTTTTTAGAGGTAGTTCATTAATCTTTTCTTCTTCACAATCTGATGTTAATGAAGATTACTGTGTTCGTTTTGGGGAGCCCTATACTTTCATTGTTCACGTTTTTTTGTGTTTCTATGTTGATTTTTGCATAACTGGGGGATTGCACATTGTTATCTTATCTGGATGTTCTTCTTCTTATTTATTTTTTTTTAATTGAAGTTTTTATTCTCGGAAATGTGCCCCTTTGGCTTGGTGGAGTGCTGGAGACTTGCACTGGAATTCCAAGGCTGTGCACTGCTTGGGGCTGGCGAGCTCTGGCCACCACCTGTGAGTGAGGCAAAAGTCCAGAATAAGACTTCCAAGTTGGAAGTGGTTTAGCACCTCTGGCTAGTGTGTTTCCAATCCTAGCCCTTCTCTCTCCTGATTCGTGGCCTACGGTGAGCTCATGGTATACCTGAACACCCCACCTATCCAGGCACATGCACCATACAATACACCAATGCACTTTATAGCATTTTTTCCAAGCCCTCTGTGAGATCTGTCCCTGGCATGCAGGGAGCTCCTTTGACCACAGGGGTGCACAGGAACCCAGCCGCAACCCATGTCCCTCTCAGCTCTGTAACCTAGGCCCAGAATTCAGAACCAAGGCACAGGGACTGCTTTCTCCAACCTGTGAGCTGTCTCATCCCTTGTGTGATCTGCCTGCTTTTCCTAAAATCAGGACTGAGATGGGCTACATCTCCACCACAGCAAATTGTGTCCGGCACTTTGGTGGAGGGGTTGGGGAGAAACAATGTATTGTTCTCCCTTCATGGAGCAAACTAGTTGCTCCGCCTCCCTGCCAGTTCCCCAGGCATTAATGAAGGTCAGTGAGAATCTTGTAATTCTTCCTCAAAGTTACCAATGTCATAAGTTGTAGCAGCCTCTTCTCCAGCTTGCCTTGGAATATAGTGGTTCTCAGTGCCCGCCGTGAATATGCAGGAGTTGATGGACTAGTGTGGCTGGCAGTTGTGTGCCTGTTCACTCACTGCTCCGTGGCATCTCTCTTCTGTTCTGACCATTCTCCTCTAAAAATTTCTCTCAATCAGTCCCCAATGAATTCACTCCTTCTTTTGTTTTCTGATATCTGTCTGTGGCCTAGGTCAGTGTAACTTCTCCCTAGTCAGCCATCCCGTATCTCTAGCATCCATTTTTAAAATTGGATTGTGTTACTTTTTTTCATTATTAGCTAAAGAAAAGGAAAGAAGTTTAAAACTTGTTCATTTTTCACTATGATTGTCCAGGTTAATTCTAGTTATAAGAATCTGTTTCATATTTATCCTTTTAAAATATTTAAATATAACTAGTCTTTAAAAATAACTGATGTTTTAAAAAATAGAAAAGTAATTTTAAGTTCACACTGGTATATAAATAAAATACATGCTAATAGCATTGAAGATGAGACCTGAAAATCAGTGTTAAGTATTTTGCAATTCATCTAAAGAGATATAAGATTCTTTGAATCTAGGATACATATGAAGATCATTCAAAAAATTCTTAAGAAGTACATATTGTGACAAAATTGCACATGGCTTTCAAAGATGTTTGCACCAAAATTTACTTACTTCTAATTCCATTTTCCATGAACATTTTGAAGTACCCTCACATTGTGTGCTTTCATTCATGTGAAATGTCCAGAAAGACAGTCTTAGAGACACAGAAAGTGAATCATAGTCGCTTCAGCTAGGTAAAGGAACTTGGAAGAAGAGATCGACTATTCATGCGGTTAACTAAACTTCTGGGGATAGTAGAAATAATTTAAAAGAAGATTGTGTAATATGTAATTGGTAATACATCATATTTGGAGCAGGTTGGAATTAGTACACTTTGCAAATGTATTTTGAGTCGTCTCCTTTGGGGTACATTGTAAGTTTTCCCCTTCTTGAAATTAAATGTGTCCATGTGAATTTCTTTGGCCAGAAGCATGGTGGGTGTTACCTACAAAGCTTTAAGAGTGAGTGCATTAGTTGCCATATCTCTGTCCCCTAATTATTAAACTATTACATTAGCTGGCTCACTGCTCAAATGTTCCCAACAGCTGGGACTGGATGAGGCCAAATCCAGGAGTCAGGAACTCAATTAAGACCTCCCATATGGATATCAGGAACCTACCCACCTAATCCATCTTATACTTCATCCCTGTGTGCTCATTAGCAAAAAGCTGGGATCAGAAGCAAAGCCATAACTCAGATCCAGGCACTCTGATATGGAATGTAGGTATCTTAACCACTGTGCAAATTGTCTGCCCCTGAGGTCATATATTCTTTCAGTAATACCACCACTTGTGAGAAACACATCTGTTTTTGCACAAAATCTCTGATTTAGGCCACATAAGTATGACAGGAGGGAATGATTAGAAATTATATATCTTGAATTTTAAATTGATGTGATTATAAGAATGGAATAGTCTAATTTTTTAATCTTCCATTTCCTGTGTCAAGGCAGGATGTGAGGAGTGGTGATCTTCCCTGTGTGGGTAAAATAGCTAAGCAGAAATCAAGGAAGAAAATGCAAGATAGAATGTGAGTTAAAACTCATTGTTTGATCTTCTGTATATAAAGAGAATTGAAAATGAATCTTGATGCAAATGGAAGGGGAGAGGGAGCGGGAGGGGGGAGGGTTGCGGGTGGGAGGGAAGTTATTGGGGGGGGAAGCCATTGTAATCCATAAGCTGTACACTGGAAATTTATATTCATTAAATAAAAGTTAAAAAAAAAAAAAAGAAAAAGAAAATTCTGGAGCTCCTAAAAAAAAAAAAAAAAAAAAAAAACTCATTGTTTCAAAGGGCTCCTGAGACCTCTCTTGAAAGGTTTTTAAAGTTATTTAAGTTGGGTACAACTTAACATTGTCAAGATCTAAATGAAAGATTTAGTTAATCTCAATAAAATAATAAACAGTTTTTTAGTTGTCTTGATACCACATACATGAACCCCCTTCAGAGGCTTTGGTGTTGGTATGCTTTTTAGGGTAGGATTGAGGCATTTTGGCCAATTATCACCATTAAGCTATTACACATTTGTTATGACCATGTCAATTTAACCACAATTTCTAATATTCATCTTTAAGTACTTCAAAACTTATTTAAAAAATCAGATAAGATTCGGGCAATGAAATACTCTGTTTTAGTTGATAATGGTCACAGAAAAACTTTTACCAAATTAGTTCATTTACCATGATTTAATTTCCAATGTTTAGGGAAAGAATTTCCTATAAAAACAAAACCAAACTGAATAAAGAAAAGGAAAGAAGTTTAAAACTTGTTCATTTTTCACTATGATTGTCCAGGTTATTATTTTTATCAGCAATAAATATGACTTGAAGTTTAAAATGAAATCAATAGTTAACTTGCTTGTTTCTTCTGGATGGGCTTACATTTTGGTTTTAAATACAAAATTGATGCAATTGGAAACCATTATGGTGAGTGAAACAAGCCAGTCTCAAAAAGACAAATATTGTTTATTGTCACTGATATGTGGCTTTTTGTATAGGATACAAAAAAATGTACTACATTTGGTGATAAGACTGTCATTTTTAGCCCTGTTCATACTCATGTAGAATTGCAGTCTTCATACTTTGTACTTGTTGAATATTTTGGTTAGTGGTGAATTCAGCCTGTATTATAGAGTGCATTAAAATTATGTTTTTGCAAAAAGTAATGAAAAGAAAACCATAGAGGGGAAAAAAAGGGGTAATTGGAGGAGGAGGAAAAGAGGGAAGAATGGCTATCTTGAAACTGTACTCATGAAATACATGAAACTCATTTTCTTTATATTAATGAAAATAAAAAATAAAATGTAGAGAAACCCTATAAGACTGACAACATGATCCAGATTGGAGGAGCTAGAATTTATATATATATATATATATATATATATATATATATATATATAATTTTATTTCTTTATTTGAAAAGAAGAGTGACTCAGGAGAGAGAGAGAGAGAGATATGCCAGTCTGGACAGGGCCAGGCTGAAGGCAGGAGCCCAGAACTCCATCTGAGTCTCCCACGTGGAGTACATGCTATTATGCATTGCCTTCCCAGGCACATTAGCTGGAAGCTAGATCCAATGCTGAGTAGCCAGTATTTGAACTGTAAGTGTGATATGGAATGCAGGCATTGCAAGTGGCAGCTTAACCTACTGCACCACAACATTAGCCCCAAGCTAGGATTTTGAGTGTATAAAATATGCTAATTATGCTGTCTTTTAAGTTTTCAATTTCAAAATTTTCTAATAAGCTAAACTACATTATAGATGGCATACATATTTTAATATTCACTCACAAATTTGTGTCCACATATAGTGAATTGAAAACAAGCCACTAATCGTATTTCAGACTCAGTACACAATTTTTATGTTAAAACTCTAATCCTGTTAGATATTTCAAATGAATATAATATATCAAAATACATCGTGGATCATTTCTTCAAATTTCACATGCAGATTTTAATATAAAATCAACTTATACTTTTCCAAAAGTACTTTAAATCTCTAGATTTATTACTGTATTTCTGATCCAAATGAATATATCATTTATAATATTATTCATTAAATTAAAATTAAAACTACAGTAATATTTCAAGATTTATATAGTTTATGCTTTTCTATGTATATACATTTTGGGAGTAGTTTTACATAAGAAAAATGCTATTATACTAGTAATCTGATATTTTTCTCTACTTCCATAAATACGTGCTTTTTTTTTTTTTATTTGACAGGTAGAGTTATAGACAGTGAGAGAGGGATAGAGAGAAAGGTCTTCCTTCCGTTGGTTCACTCCCCAAATGGCAGCCGTGGCTGGTGCTGAGCCGATCTGAAGCCAGGAGCTAGGGGCTTCCTCCTTGTCTCCCATGCGGGTGCAGGAGCCCAAGCACTTGGGCCATCCTCCACTGCACTCCCGGGCCACAGCAGAGAGCTGGCTTGGAAGAGGAGCAACCGGGACTAGAACCCGGAGCCCATATGGGATGCTGACACCTCAGGTGGAGGATTAACCAAGTGAGCCATGGCACCAACCCAATAAATATGTGCTTAGAACTAGACAATTGACCTCAACCAGCAGTTCTTAATTTTTTGGTCTCTAGGACCACTCTAGGGTCCTCAAAATTATTGATGATCAAGAAAAGCCTTTCTTAATTGGCATTAAAACTGAAAAATTATATACATGTATGTTATTGATTTACTTTAAAAACAAAAATTTAAAGTGAGTATTGTAAACAACGTATTAAAATATTGTATTTTCAAAATAAAAATGTTGAGAAGAATTAGCAATGTTTTATTTGTTTTCAAATAATGCTAGTGTCTGGCTTAATATAAGAGAATGGAATTTTCTTCATGGTTTACACATTTCATTAGCTAATAGAGCAACATGGGAGCCTTTGGACCACAATTTACAAATACTTACTGCCCTTAAATCTTGATTCTGTCACAAAAAATGTTTAACATGATGGTAGCAGAATTTCCTTTCTGTTCTTCTATTTGGTTTTTGAAACTTTCTTCCAATAAATTAAAAAGATCTATCTTTTTTCCCCTCTTCAATCATTTCTCCATATACGTTTTTGAGAAACACCTTTGACTACTGAGATAAGAAGATGATTTAGATATGGTACTATCCTAATGTACTCGAAGTTTGGAAGATAAATTTACATAAAATAAATTCCAAATCCTGGCAATTAATTTTATATCAAAATCATGGATGAAACATATGAGAAATACAAAAGATGTGCAGTCCCTTCTGTCTGAGACAATCATAAAGCAAGCGGGTTTCTCTTGCAGATAGATAGCATTGATTCTCAATGACTCAGATGAAAAACTGAAAATGTCAATGTAAAGAAACAGCATTTAAAAATTGTGAAAATATGAGTTTGAGGTGGAGAATGAAGGAACAATACAGTGTGATAAATATCAGACTATGTGAGCCTTCATATGTCAAATTAATCAATATATGGACACTGCATAGGAAACAGAAAATCCAAGTTAGAATCAATCAAACCCACTTTCTAACTAAAAACTTGTGAAAGCTCTCTTCAACCATTAAAAATACTATCTGTACAGAGTGTTAATATGACTTCATTTTTTTAAAACTCCTAAGACTCTAAGTAAAACACGTGGAAGAGACCTATGTCTTTATAGGCAGATAAATGATTTTACCTCACCATAGCCATTTGTAAAAAGGAGCAATGGAAAACAGATCATTTGATGTTTGTTTTCATGGAAATAATGCTCTAAGTAAAGCATGAACAGAATTGAAATCTAGACACCAGAGGCATTTGATACACCATATGAAACATGCAAATCAATTTTGGCAGAGATGAAGAGAAGTGACAAGGACAGAGAAAACTATGGAGGTCAAATTAAAAGCAAATTAAAAGCAACACATTACTATTGAGAGGTTGCTACTTCTCACAAGTGTTTAGGTCACTGTCCTGGATTTAAGACATAGTTTATTTTTAATATCCTTTATTGAGGCATGCTCTTAGAAGAAGATAGATGAGAATAAAAAGGGATAAGGCATGCGGCCAGTGCTGTTGCATAGCGGGTGAAGCTGCCACCTGCAGTGCTGGCATCCCATATGGGCGCTGGTTCGAGACTCAGCTGCTCCACTTCTGATCCAGCTCTCTGCTATGGCCTGGGAAAGCAGTGGAGGATGGTCCAGGTTCTTGGGCCCTTGTACCTGCATGGGAGAACTCGGAGGAGGCTCCTGGCTCCTGGCTCTGATTGGTGCAGTTCTGGCCATTGCAGCCAACTGGGCAGTGAAACTGTGGATGGAGGACCTCTCTCTCTCTCTCTGCCTCTCCTTCTCTCTCTGTGTAACTTTTACTTTCAAACAAAATAAATAAATATTTCTAAAAAAAGGATAAGGCATGAATATAAAAATAAGTAAAGGTGTTCTCAGCTGAAGTCAGTCTATATTGTTTAACACATAGAAATCTGGGTGCAAATTAGACCCCTTATTTGGACCCAACAGAGTTAAGGAGTCAATGTTGAGTGTCTCCATGTGATTCTGTCATTGGTTGCTGGGTGGGAAGCAGGTTCCCTATCTCCAGGTGGCTAAACTCCTGGTTAGCTGAGAGTCCTGCAGAGACAAGGGCATTTCTGCACGTCAGGAGCCAACACTGAAGGAATTCTGGGGTCTACAAGGCAAACATCAGTGTACAGAGATACCACTCCTCAAAGAGCTCAGCATTCATTTTCTATTAAAATTAAGCTTACTTTTGCCATGTGGTGGAATGAGAAGGCTGTGCCAAGATGGCCGCTGGCAAGCAAGTGTCAGTTACTCAGGAATGGCTTTGGAACCCACCTGGCAAAGGATCCTGCCTGACAACAGGCAGTGATTGGTTACAGCATAAACTGACCCTTGACCAGATTGGCTGCCTTGGCTATATAAGCTGCTTCAACAACTGAAATAAACGAGTCTGCGAGCTGCCTGCCTCTAGTCCGCTTTGACCCGACTCTTGGTGTCTGTGTCATGACTCCATGCCTATTGCCCCTACCACACTTCTCTCAGAATGAATCCACAGCAACACTGCCAGGCATTCTACTTGTTTATAATCTTCAGCAAGTTTTATAAGAGGAGGTTTTTTAGCATGAAATAGCTGCCAATTGGTCCTGGTTGGTCAGCAGTCTGTCCTGTCATGTCATCTCATCCTCTACCTCTTCTACCGAATTTCTCTCCTGGGAGGCAGCATTACCTAGCAAGTTCGATAAAAAGGGTGAATCAGAGTATTGACCCCTCTTTAAGATGATCTCGCTCAGTGTTTTTTGCTGCCATTTACCATCATAAATAGAAGTGATAGAAAGCAATGAAGTGTCAAAAAAATAAAATAAAAATATGAAGCTACAGGTGAGGGCCTCAAAGAGATACCCTGGGCCCAGGCTGGAATGATTTGAACAACAAAATAAATAATGGTTTTGCTGCATTATAATGAAAAGAATACATATCAATATCTCTATAGTGATATAAATAAATGATACAAAATAAGTATCTTATATTTTATTTTATCATTAATGTGGTACACAAAGAACAGATTCAATGTAGTTCACAGATGCAATTTTAAGGATAAAATTATATTCTCTTCCTTTCTCCCTAATTCCATATTTTCCCTTCCTCTTTCTTTCTCTTCCCTCCCTCCCTCCATTTTTCCCTTCCTTCCTTCCTCTCTCTCTCTTTCTTTGAGATAACATATTCTTAATTTACATTACAGTCAAGGGCTTAATGCTTCACTAAATAAAAAGTTCAAGAAATAAAAAGTAAAATGACCTTAGCTCAGTAGGAATATAGTCAGGCTACAAGCAATAATCAGTTGGAAAAAGTGACCATTTCTGGCAGGCGCCACAGCTAATCCTCCGCTTGTGACGCCAGCACCCCGGGTTCTAGGCCCATTTGGGGCACCGGATTCTGTCCTGGTTGCTCCTCTTCCAGTCCAGCTCTCTGCTGTGGCCCAGGAAGGCAGTGGAGGATGGCCCAAGTGCTTGGGCCCTGCATCCACATGGGAGACCAGGAGGAAGCATCTGGCTCCTGGTTTTGGATCGGCGCAGTGCGCTGGCGGTAGTGGCCATTTGGGGGGTGAACAAATGGAAGGAAGACTTTTCTCTCTGTCTCTCTCTCTCACTGTCTAACTCTGCCTGTCAAAAAAAAAAGTGACCATTTCACCCATATATAGTACATTTTAAAATAATCTCAAATCATTAAAACTACAATAGTATGACATATTAGCCAACAATTTGACAAATATATAAAACAAAGTTTGACAAAACCATATTTGCAGCAATACTGATATACACAGGCATTTCTTTCTGAGTGGTGGTGGAGTAAAAGTATGGCCCAGCAGTGAATATGCAATGTAGAAGCCTGGATAAATGGGGGTGCCTGGTTCAAGTCCTGTCTCCAGTTAGATTCTAGCTTCCTGCAGTCATGCACCTTGGGAGGCGGCAGTGATGTCTCAGGTAGTTGGGTCACTACTCTCCATGTGAGAGACCTAGATTGTGTTCACAGCTCTTGATTTTGGTCAGGCCTGGACCTAGTTGTTGTAGGTTTTCAAGGAATTTAAATGGATTGGAGATTTCCTCCCTCCTTCTCTTTTTCTCTAGTTATACCTCTCAAATTAAATAAATGATATACCTACAAAAAATTAAAACAAAATAAATGGTGTGATGGGCTACTTCTGCACTTGATCTTAGCAAAAAGGCAGAGAAGTGATGATGGGATACCCCTAAAGAAGTCTTTCAGTTAATCAAAGCAGAAGCAATAAAATAAACAGAAAATTGCCATAAAAGAGGACCACGGGAATAATCAATGTAGGCAAAATGAATTGATGAATGCTCAAGTCAGTGTGTGAAAATCGAAGGAAAAGCAAGGTTATTTTCAGAGGTATAAAGTATCTACATCTAAATATTTAATTACCATGATAGTTTTCACCTTTATCCACCAATTCTTGATACTTCTCCTTCTAGGAGACAGAGCATAATTTTGTTTCCTGTGAATAAGGGCTGGACCTAGTAATGATGTTTAATGAAATGATATGGAAACATAAAAGAGTGCTTTGCCATGGAGAATTATGGCAAATATCATATGAAACAAATGAACAAATTTACGTCACTGGCAGTGAGATAGTTGATACTATGTGCTCCCTGACATGATGTAATGAGAAAGGCACATCACCTCTGTGGAATTCTCCCCCAGAATCCCAAAGCTCAGTAAGAAAATTCTATAAAATACCTCACCTCTTGCTATGGTTTAACTGTGGCTTTGTCTCTGAAATAATGTAGGAGTTTAAAATCTCCAAGTTAGGAAATAATGATATTAAGAGGGTGTATGTTTAATTCAATTATGGGACTTGAAAGTGGGCCTTTGAGAAGTGACTGACTAGATGAGGTCGTTGGGCTAGAATTCCCATGATTGAATCATGGTGGATTTATAATGGGAGAGAGGGAGAGAGAGAGAGAGACAGATTAAGAGAGAGAAAAAACAGACTGAAAGAGACAGACATATACCACTCCTGTCTCTTGCTATGTGATGCTTTGTGACATATTGTGACTCCACTTGTAAGAATGCCAAAGTTTGTATCTTAACTAAGAGAGCATTCCAAATCTCCATGAACTGTGAACTTCCAGAATCATGAGGAAAACAACAACAACTAAAAAATCTATGTAAAGTAGTTTGCCTTGTGTATTGCGTACAATAGTAATGAAAAGCTGAGAAATACATCACTATTCTACAGAAGCATCAAGACCATGGAAATAATGAATAATTGTCACAAACAGGAAAAGAATAAGCAGGAATGAAAATTAAACAAATTGTGGGATCCTTTATTGAATCTTGGAAGAGAAAAAGGACAAATGAGTAAAATTACATTAATAAAGAAATGAAATTGTTAAATTTGCAGTTTTGTTCATAGCATTGTACTGTTTAATCACTTAGTTTTAATAATTGTATCATGCATATACTATGCTAAAATTAAAAAAAAACTTAATATGAAATATAGGTAGCAAGTTCATATATCATCATTGTAATTTTTTGTAATTCTAAAATTATTTCAAAATTGTTTTTAAAAAGCCATACAAGAACAAATATCTATTTATGCCCCATCAGATCAGCAGAATTCCATCATTCATCAGTGATATTACATTCTCTTAAAGGTCAATTACCCCACCCTTGCTACTCTGCTGGCCTATTGGCATAAAGACCACTTACTTACGCTTAGTTCCTTTAAAGCAGAGCCTCATATAGTGTTTCTTGTGAAAGTGAATTAATTATTGAGGCATACTCTCAGGGGAAAGAAATGATGGAAACAAATTGTGAGACTTCTCCCTTTCCATAATTGTTTAAGACATAACTCATATTCAACCTCTTCCTGGAAATGTATATACATAATATTGGCTGGTTCTCTGGAAAATCAATACTAATATCAGCAGGTAATAAAGCAGAGTAGGTCCCAACTAGAGATAGTCCGCATAGCTACATGGATTTCTCAAGTGCAATCCCATCTGAAGGCAAGTAGGCAGGCTTTTGTTCCCCAGAGCATCAGTTTAGCTGGAGGGAAGGTCTGACAAAGGAGTAAGAGAACAAAAGAGACTGGGGAGATAATTTATTAGGCACAGTATTGCCATGTAAAATACAGGGCCCCCAGTTAAATTTGATTTTCAGGTACACAACAATTTTATAGTGTATTATAAATCTTGAATGCTCTACTAAAAGAAATACATGGGGGGGGGGGGGGACTGTGGTCAGTGGATTAAAGCCCCAGCCTGCAGCTACAACATCCCATTTGGGTGCCAGTTTGACTCCCAGCTGCTCCACTTCCTATCTATTTCTCTGCTATGGCCTAGGAAAGCAGTAGAAGATGCCCAAGTCCTTGAGCTCCTGCGCCCACATGGGAGACACTGAGAAAGCTCCTGGCTTCTGATCAGCTCAGCTCTGGCCATTGAGGTTACTTGGGGAGTGAACCAGTGGGTGGAAGATCTCTCTCTGGCTCTACTTCTCTCTGTAACTCTGTCTTTCAAATAAATAAAATATTTTTTTTAAAAAAGAAATATATCTTGTTTACCCTAAATTTATAACAAACTGTGAATTTTGCATTGTTCCTTGCTAATTTTGGAAATTCTGCAATCCATGCTGTTCCTCTTTGTAATAATCAATTTGAGAAGGGAGCAATGGTAAGGTGTTAGCTATGATAACACTCATAGCAGGTGAGGGATCCTGCACAGTGTACCAGCAGCTCCCATTCAGCATCCTATTTACTGCTTGCTAATATGGATTATGAACTCATAAGACATACAAAGTGATTTTAATTTCATTATCTGAAGATTCTGTTTCATTATAACAACTTTAATAAGTCTAAAATACAAATTCCAGAGCAATTTACAAAATTGTACTTCCCTTTAAAAGCAATAAAATAAATATAATAACCAATGTAATTATTCTCTTTTAATCATCATCAAGATTTTTCAGTTTTAAATGAACTGTGACCCTAAAAATTTGTAATTTTATATCAAGAATGATGTTATACAATATGTAAGACTGGTCTGGAGGAATAGTCTTTCTTGAAGAGTATGTCTGCATTTTGTATAACAAAACTAATGTGATAATTACCCTCTTTCTTATTTAAAAACACTGGATAATTATTGTTTATTATTATAAATAGTGTGTAGAATAAAAAAGAAATATTTGAATTTGTGCAAATATTCACATGATGCACAAATTAAAGTATGATGTGAAGTATATTTGGCTACAAAGAGCTCCAAATAAAATTATTTGTAATACCACATTGGAGAGATGACTAAGAGTGGGTGAGGTAAAATTTGAAAGATAGGTGGCCCCTCTCTTTATGAGCTTCACATCTATGCATACGAAAGTCTCAGACTTGGGATCCCACTTGTTGGCATTACTATACACATAAGTATAGGGCCCCCAAAAGAATGCTTTGAAATGAATATTAGTGTGAAGGAGACTTATTAGAGTATGATTCCATGGGACTCCATCAGCGAGGAGGACAAGCAAGGATACCAAGCCACAGTCTGATGTCAAGCAAAAAGCTAAGAAGATGACTTTAGTTCAAACTGGCCATGCAATTCTAAAGAACATTGAAGACATCATTAAAAGTTTTACTGATCTGGGGCAAAGTGAGTGAATAGCTGTGCTCCTGTGTTTGATCTTTATTGTTAAGGACTGTGTGCACACTGGCTTACTGCACACACAAGTTAGAAACATCAGACAAGACTTCCACAAGATACAGTAGTTTCCATTGACTGCACTGACATTAAATCTATATCCTGAAAATACAGATATTTTGAAATTGGGCTCAAAATAAGTGTTTTAGAAGACAAAATGGTACAAAATAAAGCAGCAAAAATACAAACAAGAATGACATTCAGGGTTAATTGATACTTGAAGAGATCACAGAAATTTGCCTAACCCAGTTAATAGGTAGTGGAATTATTCATTAAAAGCTATTGCTTCACAGTAAACAGACATTCTATTCATACTAGCTTCATTGGCTCCTGCAATCCAAAATAGGTGAGTCCCTGAACTTAAAATTGTTTGTAACAAGTTTATCATTAGGCCCTTGTAGCAACTAGACCTAATAATTACTAGAATCCCTGCAGCCCTCTTTCTCTCCTACTGCATTTTCCTCTACTCCTTTCTCTCCTCTCCTAACAGACCTTGTCTCCAAGGAAATAGTGATCCATCCTGAGTCAGACATGGATATGTCCTCTACACTTCCACTCCACACCATGGTTGGTTAGATGTAAGGAATTCATTTAGAGATAAAGAAGGATATGAGACTGAGAATACCACAAGCAGCTTCCTCAATCTCCACAGAACGAGTACAAAACATTTAATAAAGAAAACAGAATCAGTTAGAACAGTTAATGTCAAAGCAAAGGAGGATCAAACCATTTTATTCCTTCTTCTTAACAAGTGTGAATGTGGAAAACAATTCATGGGAAATGAAAGTTTTACACTTTTTTCCAACACAGTGTTAAGCTGAGGGTCTTGCAACTGGTGCTTAAGGGAAACGTCAATTTCTGAATTAGAGAAGACTGTCTTAAGCTGAAAATGCAAGTTAAATGGAAAACTGAAACAGAAAACACTGTAAATCTTATTTTTACAAACCTACCAAAGCAGGCATATTATTTTGTCAATTTATAAAAAACAATACATGGAAGAACACCTTGCCCCCTCAGAGCATCATGCAAATCCACAAGTGTTACCTTTCAGATTTGATTTCTGTAACAGTAACTCAGTGATGAGTAGTATGAATGTTTTCTCAAAAACAGGGAGTCAAACAAAAAAGCAAGCTCCCAGCTCTTATAGGTATGGAAAAAGCAACATTTTTGTTGTAACATCATTGTGACAGATGAGAAGAGACAGAAATTTTAATGGCCCACAAAGGAAATTCGTGAAACACTCCCAAAGAGTGATTTTCTCTGCCAGAGAAAGAGATAAACATTGAGGCTCTGGCATTCCAGCTATTCTGCTTGAGGTTAGAGAATAGACAGTTCTCTCATAATTGCACGTATTCTCCTAATATCATTGACAGTACCCTTGGTTTAAATGTCCTATGCATTCTAATTCTTGCTTTAATTGTATCAGTACATTCATAACTCATACAGTCATATTTCTCAATATGATTTAATGATAGAATAAATACATGGAATCTGAAGATGGTAAAGAATTTTAAATGTCCAACTTTTCCTGCCAAGGGAGAAATAACTTCTATTCCTGAAAGACAGACATCTCTAACATATGGCATTCCTACTTGCTGAAGCAGCTCATTATACTATTCAACAGTTCTAATTCCTGGCAAATTCTTTTAACAGAGCTGAAAATTGTCTCTTCAAAATTTTTACTTATTGGTTTGGTCTTATTTCTGCCCTCTGGAGATAAACAAAATCTGAACACTTTTTCTATATATTACAGTATTCCAAATGTTTGCAAACAATTATTATAACCTGTTAAGTATTCTCTTCTTCATGCTAAATAGTCCCAATTCCCTTAGCAAATGCTGAGCTGTTTAAAAATATCCCTTAAAACCTTAGAGCCTCTCTTTTTCTAAATCATTAAACTCCCAAACCGCACAACAAAACAGACATGGTGTACTCAGTGCAAAATAGAGTAGTATTTTTTTTTTCTGATTAATACAACTTAATAGTATTCAAATTAGAAAATCAATCATGCTATTTTCTTTCACTGTCACAAAAATCATTTTGAAAGTAGACTGACAATAAAGAAATCATTAAATTTTTTAAGTCGTAGCATTTTCAATATGTTTTTACATATGAAAAAGTCTTGTCATGGTTTTGGAAAGACAATTTTGGAAGGCAAACTCAGGGTTTCTACCTATTTCTATATGATTTGTATCTCATTCAACTAAGTCAAGTTCTTATTATATTATTAAATACTAAAACTGTCAATAGTATATCGGCCACCTCACCTACCATTATCACCAATGAATCCACTTAACACATATTCTTTGAGTGTTCCTTAAATACCATTTATCATAAGAGGTGCTTGTAATAACCATTAATCACCTGCCCTCACAGAGATCATATTATAATGAGCAGAAATGTAAAAATAGTCCACAAATACATCTTAGTAAATCTGTGACCTTATTAGCATTCATTTCATTTCTATTATAAACTCTCAACTAATCATGTGTTTTATTGTTACACTGGGGTGATTGGGAAATAAAAACAAATGTAACTTTGGACTACTTCTGTATAACAAAATTGGCATTGCATTATTTATACCAAGTGGGCATTTACATTTAACAAAAAAATCTAGAACATACTTATTTTTGAACTAATAATGGTTCAGCATTCAGAAAATGGTATGTTTATTTATAGTCTTTATATTCAGCAAAATTTCCTACCCACAGGGAATATCATCTTGAACAGTTAAAATGCTTTATAGAACATATGATACAATATGTATATTAGCTAAGGCTTTTCATAAATATGAAGAAATTTGATGGATTATATTATTATTAATATATGATATGTTTTAAAAATGTGATCACTGTGAAAGCATTTTGGGGAAGTGAATTAAGCTGCTATTTGTAACACCAGTGTTTTATTTTAGAGCACTGGTTTGAGTCTGGTTGCTCCACTTACTTTTTTTTTTTTTATTTATTTATTTATTTGAAAGGCAGAAGCAAAGAGAGAGAGAGAGAGAGAGTAATAGAGAGGTCTTCCATCTGCTGGTTCACTTCTGGATGACCAGAGCTACACCAACCTGAAGCCAGGAGCCAGGGGTTTCCTCTGGGTCCCCTATGCAGGTGCAGGGACTTTAGCTCCCTGCTAATGGCCTGGGAAAAGCAGCATAGGATGGCTTATGTGTTTGGGCCCCTGTCACCTGTGTGGGAGATCCAGATGAAGCTCTTAGCTCTTGGTTTCTGCCTAGCTCAACCGTAGCCATTGTGGCCACTTGATGGGGGCGGAGAACCAGTGGATGGAAGATCTCTCTTTCTCTGCCTGTTTCTCCCTTTCTCTGTGTGACTATGACTTCCAAATAAATAAATCTTGTAAAAAGTTTTCAAAGATGTGAAGGTAACCCAAGTGTCCAAGGAGGGGTGATAGGTAAGCCAAATGTTGTGTGTGTGTGTGCATATGTACACATTTACATATGCATGTGTCTATATGTATGTATATATACACATTTATATGACTATCCATGTGTATATTGTTTAGCCTTGAAAAGGAAGGGCATAATCACATATATTACAACATAGATGAACCTGGAAGGCATTATGCTGAGTGAAATAAGCTGGTTACAAAAAGACAAATACTGTTTGCTTCCACCTACATGAGGAGGTACTTAGAGTAGTCAAAATAATAGAAACAGACAGTGTAATAGTGATTTCCAGGTCTTGGCAGAAAAGGGATATGAGGAATATACCACTGCAGTTTTAAATGATTAAAAATGTTGAAGAGATAGATGGTGGTGATGAATGTAAAATGGTATGGCTATATTTAAGACTACTGAATTATTCTTATATACTTTAAATTCTTAAGAGCATCAGTTTTAAACATGTGTTTTGCTACAATAAAAGGAAAAATGTGTTATTAATGGCCAAAAGAAAATTGACTTTCCAATTTTTAGATTTAATTATTTGGGTATTTTCTGAGAAGTGTACTATGTTTGATTTCTTAAGAGCAATGCCAGTAAAAACAAGCCTCACATGGTCGCTGTTGAATGTATCTTAATTCATTTCCCAAATTTTCTACCATCAGTGTCTATTCTGTATGTGGATGTATGTGGTTTGTGTGAGCAATGTGTGTGTGTTGTGTGTGTGTGCCAGCATAAGGCTCAGGTTTGAAAAATCCCAATGATAGGGAACAAATGCATAACAATGAATCTGAGGAAAAAAGGTAATAACTGCTTAGCGTTCCCTGTGTTGAAAAGAAATAAAAACATATTCCTTTCCAGGATTTAATAAGTAACCATTTCCCACATAAATATTTGAATATCATTTATTCAATTTTATGTGTTTTTGTAAACTTAAAAATTATGTTTCTTTGGTCAGCAACAGGAAATAAAATAGTAAAAGTAATTAAAATTATGTTACCTATATACATGAAAGAGTATTTGGTACAGAAATTAGGGTTTCAAATTTATTTTTAAAGCATAATACTGGATTTTATATAAAGTGAATTCCAATATGTCAGCACAGCCTCAAGTAAAGTATTTTCAAATAAGAGAAAATATCGTGTGTGGTTTTGTTTTATTAGCACTTTCTTTTGCCGTGAGGCAAAAGAATGAGATAATATAAACATGGGAAAGAAATTTCCTCCAGGAAAGGCAAATTGCAGAGGGGAAAATACTATATTGCCAATGTATTAGAGTTGCTTTGATGCTCATGTTTTCTAAAGGGTTTTTGCTAAGAAATAGAACTCAGTATTATTTATTTCTTTTCTTTTTTTAGACAGGCAGAGTGGACAGTGAGAGAGAGACAGAGAGAAAAGTCTTCCTTCCGTTGGTTCACCCTCCAATGGCCACTGCGGCCGGCGCGCTGTGGCCAGCACACCTCGCTGATCCGAAGGCAGGAGCCAGGTGCTTATCCTGGTCTCCCATGCGGGTGCAGGGCCCAAGCACTTGGGCCATCCTCCACTGCACTCCTGGGCCACAGCAGAGAGCTAGACTGGAAGAGGGGCAACCGGGACAGAATTCAGTGCCCCGACCGGGACTAGAACCCGGTGTGCCGGCACCGCAGGCGGAGGATTAGCCTATTGAGCAACGGCGCCGGTCTATTCATTTCTTGTCCTGTGTGCGTGTGTGTGTGTGTATATATATATATATATATATATATACAAATTTGTAACTCATGAGAATTATAATTGCAATGCAGAACTGTATGTGACACATAGGAAAATATTTTACATACACACATTTTGCTATTTCTCCCACTATTAAAAATATTTCAATACATTATAATTAGTTCAATTAGATAAAACAGAATAGGCACTGACGTATGACCTTATCCCTGATTATGGTTGATAATATGCATTTGTACATTTGCCTGGTCTTCTGGAATATAGGGTTAGTGATTAGTTAGGATTCATTACTTAATTAGGTTGAGTTTTATTTACCCATTTATTTCTTTGTTTTTGAATTATTGATAGCACCCTACAATGATATTCTTTTTTCTTTTCCAGTGTCTGTACTTTGTCATTTTTCAGCTGTTGCCAACTTACTTTCTTCATTATACACCCTTAAACAAATTCAATACCATTCCAGATCCCCTATCTCATTTCTTTATTTTTCAATTCAAATTAATTTCTTAATAATCCTTCCTAAACTCAATTCAAGATAGGTACAATTCATAAATTAATTATTTTTGTTTCAAATTATGGTGGACTAGTTCTTTCTGCATTTCATATGCTCAATGTCATTGTTGCCGTAATGAAGGTCATTTAGCTGTGGGGTCAAAGGAGATGAAGTTTCAGCAATGATCAGAGGAATATATTTTGAGATCTATTGCACAGCAGAGTTACTATAGCAAGCACTAGTGTTTTGTAAAATTAAAAATAAATGATAGAATATTTAAAATATCTCAACACAAGAAGTGATCAGTTAAGGGTGGGCGTGTTGGCAGGAGGGAGGTAGAGAGGGAAATATCATCATACTCCTAAATCTGTAAGTACGAAATCCATGAAGTTTATTCATCTTAAGAAAATTGAAAACTAAAAAATGATAAGTGGAATGCTGAATATTTTAATTAGAGTATTTTAATCCTTTCATGTTATATATATGTATATATATACATATCAAAACATCACAATTATACAATTGTTTGTCAATAAAATAATATTAATTTTAAAAATAATAAAATGAATGTGTGGACTCATCCTACAAGGTGTATACTGTTGGGAGGGTGGGACAATGACATTCTTCTACATGAAGCACCAGAGACAAGTTTCAGTGAACATATCCACGTATTAACAATCAGACAGAAGTTTTTATGGGGCAGGCAAAAGGGAGTAGCTAGTTCAGGTTATCAATACAACTTCTGTAGGATAAAGCCGATACTGGCACCTCTATGCTTCTCCACTCAGCTTGAAGGTCACCTATCCCAGGTAGCCATCTCAGGTGGTCTTCTGGGTCTGTGCCACACCTGGGAGCTTTTTACCTAGTACAATGCCCTTCAACAGGAAGTGGGAGTGGTGCAAATGTGCCTGGGGACCCTGCTGCCTGCCAGCTGTCAGGTCATATTTAACCCAATACACTCAGTGTACTGATCCCCCAGTACAGGGTCTTTCCTGGGAGGCATGGTATGCCATGCCCTCTTAATCTCCTGTATGGGCTAGGCAGGCAGAATCCCAGCCAGGCACAGGGTTACCCACATCTCCTCCTTCTATTTTAGGGCAAACTATCTCTATGGTCAAAATCTCAGCCAGTAGAGTAGCCTTTTGCTAGGTGGATATAACCCTACTTAGCATGGTCCAGAAAAAAATAGATCAATAAGCCACAACCCACAATAACCACTACTGCAATAATCAACGCATAGGGATGGAACCAAAATTTCATGAATCCCTATCAGTAATTCACCAGGCCCTGTATAATGGTGGTAACCTCCAGGATGGATACACAGATGGCATTAAGTTTTGGGTTAAATTGAAGAGTGTATGAGTAAACTCCCCATCCCAAGGGCCCCGAAACAGGCTGACAAGTTATGATATAGAGTTTCCTAGTCTAAGACAGGTACATTAGTCACACAAACAGCTGTAAAGCAAACAGTCAGGCATAAGCTTTCATGGGGCAGGAAAAGAGGAGTAGCTAGTTCAGGGTAACAACACTAATTCTATAGGATAAAGCTGATACTCGCTCTTCTATGCTTCTCCAATCAGGTTGAAGGTCATGTATCCTACATAGCCTTCCAGGTGGTCTTACAGGTCTGGGCCACACCCAGAAGCAGTTTATCTAGTACAAGGCCCTTCAACAGGAAGTGGGGTGCACAAAATGTGCTTGGGATCTCTGCTGCCTGCCAGCAGTCAAGTCATATGTGGATCTCAATGTACTGAACCCCCGACCAGGGTATTTCTTGAGAGGAATGGTGTGCAATGCCTTCTTAATCTCCTGCATGGGCTAGGCAGGCAGTCTCCCAGCCAGACACAGGATCACCCACATGAATGAATGGAATGGAATGCAAATTCACTCACATAGTCCTAGAACTAATAAAAAAAACATACATTTTAAGAGTTATTTATTTACTTGAGAGGCAGAATTACAGAGAGAAGGGGAAGCGGACAGAGAGTTTTTTCCATCTTATGGTGCACTAACCAAATGACTGCAACTGCTGAAGCTAGGTCAATTCAAATCCAGGAGCCAGGGGCTTTTTTTGGGTCTCCCATGCAGGTGCAAGGGCCACAGCACTTGGGCCATCTTTTACTGCTTTCCCAGGCCTTCAGCAGGGAGCTGGATAGGAAGTGGAGCAGCCAGGACAAAAACCAGGGCCCATTTAGGATGTCCGCGCTGCAGGTGGATGCTTAACCTACTACACCACAGTGCCAGCCCCAGAAACATTTGTTATATAGCAGATAATGAGTTAGAAATCCATTTTGCATGTATTATTTTAACTACTGGTCTCCTCAATTTCCAAAAATATACGGTAGGCAACAGAGTATTTTTTTATATGCACAAAGGCAAAAACAAATGACGATATCTTCAGGTAGGATTTGATAACAGCAATTATTTCCCCTATCTTGAGAAACTGTCACCTTTAACTGCAATGGCACAGAACTACTCTGAGAGCTTTTTCCTCTTCATTTTCTTTTAGGACTCATCCTTTTCTGATAGGCCATGAAATATCTGTATTCTTCAGCCTATGTCCCAAGACATTTTTGTCTTTTTCACTTCATTCTCTACTCCATTTTAGATTATACAAGGTACTTCAAAATGTTTATTGGAAAATGCATATTCTGAAAAATTATGCATATTTGAACTTTTTGTACAAAAATAAGCATATTTGTGTATACATATACAATTTGAAAGGCAAAAAATAGAAAAAAAAAGTGGAAAAGAAATAGATCTCCCACCTGTTGATTTAGTCTTCAAATGCCTACAATATCAAGGGCTGGGCCATGTCAAAGTTAGCAACCTGAAACTCAGTCCAGATCTCCAATATGGGTGACAGTTACCTAACTAATAATATATCACCTGCTGCCTGACTGGGTCCATATTAGCAGAAATCTGGGGAATTGCGAATGGAGGCAGGATTCAAACTTACGCACTCTGATAGGAGATGTAGGCATCCCAAGTGATAAGTGCTATGCTAAAAGCTTACCCCTAAACTTAGCATTTACATAATTTTTTTTCTGGGATGTTTTTGACTACTCTCATACATATACACACACACACACAAATCCAGAAGTCTATATGTCAAACATATCAGTACATGCATATGCATCTGTGTATAAATATATATGACATAACCTATATTTTAACTAAAATGATCTGTGGGCTTCACATACATAATTGAGGTAACTACTCAGCATTCCTGATGTTTCTTAGGCATTTCACATTTTACATATGCAACAGTGAACTCTTAGTCTTTCTTTCCAATTCTATTTTATAGTGATTTTCATATTTCAAGTGATGTCCCAAAGCATTTTTTAAAAGCCACCCTCTACCCTTCCCTCAGTTTTCTACATCAGCCTTGATCAAATTCAACTACATCTTTGACCAAAATTTTGTACATCATTTCTACCACCACCATTTTTAGACCATGGTGGATAATTTCTTTACCCTGGGCAAGTACAATTTAATCCTGTTTTGCTGCTGTACATTTTTGAATAAATTTAATGCATTCAAAATGATATTTTGCAAGATGATTTTCCTCTGAAGGCATTTGTCTACATTTAGCACTAAAGATCATGTTATCCAGCTACTCAGAGGCAGAGAAGACATAACGGTTTTCAGCAATCTCAAGTACATAAGAAGATAATATTTGGAATTCAGAACTACCAGGGCAAAAAGTATTTGAAGAACTCAAATGGCACACTATTTGTTTCTTTGAAACAACTGAAATATGGTTAGGCTAGATAAGTCAAGAAGCAAGGATATCAAACACAAAAGAATGGCAAACTGGAACAAAGTTTGGGGAGTGTCATTATGAAATGAACATCTGATACATAATTACTAATGCATCATGATATTGCATATTAACATATGAACACTGAATACTAATACATGATGTTACTGATGAAGAAAAACTGAAATTCAGGACTAGCTAATAAGTCTTTAAGTTTAAATCTTGTAGGGCTAACCGCAGAGAAGGAATGAAGAAGTAAGATAAAAAGTTGTAGAAAATGTATCACATTCTCTAGTTCTTTCACAAATTAATGTTAAGGTGAGGGGGCACAGCCCTTACATATAATAAAAGACATTTTCTGCTCACCAATCCAGAGTTTAAATAATGTTTCATATATCTGCCCACCAATCCAGAGTTTAAATAATGTTTCATTTATTATACCTATCTTTAAGTAACAACTGGGTCTATTAAAATTGTGAAGTACATGCAGACATTTCAAGACAATGCAAAAATTATTAAAGGCATATGTATATATATGGCTTTCAAAAAGTAAATAGCAGATCTAGATATTGCAATTGGCAATCAAGAAACGTAAAATGATACAGTAAGGAATTGAAAACAGATGGACATGATCTAAAGGAAAGAACAGAAATATTAGGGATGAGAAAAATACAAAATATAAATTGTAATGTGTTAAAAATATAGGTTTCATTTTGAGATTTCTATTAGATGGATAATATTGATAGATATTAAGAAACAACACTCACAGATAAGTTCCTGTACTTATATGAAACAAACTTCATGATAAACACGATTTATAAGAACTAAAAGAAGAATAGATGAAACACTGGATGGACAGAACTATAAGTTTATTACCTATTCTCAGAAAAATAAGCCAACAAAGAAACAAATAACAACAACAAACGTGGCATTCCACAGCATATTTTAGGAATTAAGGCAGACCGATGTCAGTTATGGTTGCCATAACAAAATGCCATTTAAATGGGTGGCTTAAAAACAGATTTTTCGGGGTCAAATTTTTTTTTTTTTGACAGGAAGAGTGGACAGTAAGAGAAAGAGACAGAGAGAAAGGTCTTCCTTTTTCCGTTGGTTCACTCCTCAATGGCCCTGTGGCTGGCGTGCTATGGCTTGCGCACCATGCTGATGCAAAGCCAGGAGCCAGGTGCTTCTTCTGGTCTCCCATGTGGGTGCAGGGGCCAAGCACTTGGGCCATCCTCCACTGCACTCCCAGGCCACAGAAGAGAGCTGGACTGGAGGAGGAGCCACCAGGACAGAATCCGACGCCCCAACCGGGACTAGAACCTGGGGTGTCTGTGCCACAGGCAGAGGATTAGCATATTGAACCGCAGCACTGGCCAAGGGTCAAAATTTTGACTGCTAAAATTCCAACATCAAATTCAAATCAGCAGGATTTTTTTTTCTGAACACTCTCTCTTTGTTTTGTAGATGGCCATTTACTTTGTTTATTTGTACGTATGTGTGTGTTCTAATCTCTTCTCATAATGACATCAGTCATATTTTTGGAGCCCCATTCCTATTCAAATTACTACTTTTTAATTTAATTGCCTATTTTGAAAATTTATATTCAAATATAATCCCATTCCAGGGTATTGTGAATTTGATAGCCAATAATGAAATTTGGGGATACATGATCCAGGCTGCAACACTTGTAAAGAAACCACCAGATACTCATATTTTCAGTACAATTTCATCAGTAATTTAGATGTCAAATTCCTGAAAGACTGAATGAAACTAAGTGATATATTGAAAGTTACTCCATAGTGTCTTGTTTGGGTTTATTCCAGAAAAGTATGTTTTTCATGGCATTCAAAAATTAAATAAAATTTATTAAAAATTAATGTCAACAGATTTGTAGGGATATTGGAAAAATCAGCATTTGTTTATGGCAAAACGTAGTAGTAAATTAGAACTAGAAAAAGATTTACTTTTTTTGTAAAGATTGTCTATCAAAAATTACAACAAGAAACAAATGTAAATTGGGCAATGTAAGTTTCTTTCTTTCTGTGTTGATTAAAGGATGCCCATGCTAATCAGGCTTACTATTTCTACTTTATACTTTAATGACATTTCTTTATCAGTGCAATAGCAAGATCAAATTAAACGCTTGCAATATAAGAAAAAGAAGAGAGAGAAATGAATACCATCATGCATCAACATCAAAATATCTGGAAAACAATCCAAAGCAAAACACAGAAAATCCATCAGTAAAAGTAAGTGATATTATCAAAGTCAGAATATAAAATAACAGTATGTTGGTCAATTCTATTTCTAATTGTCATTAGTGAACATAGAATGTTAAAACTAACACCACTTGGAGGTGGAATCAATAACTCATCCTTCTGAGTAGTGGAAATAACATCATTGTCTTATAAACTGAAATTAGACAGGGATTTTGAAATATGCATCATTAAACTTCTAATTTGTGTGTGTTTCCAAATAGCTGTCACTGATATTTTGTGAATTAATGGATAAACCAGTGACATAATTTGCAGTAACTTATTAACTATCAATTTCACTCTTGGTGAAATTCATGGGAAAAAGCCAAATGACTAGTAATATTAACAATAAAGATGGTGTTATTTGACATGACTGCCAACTTTATGTCTTCAATGAATCCTACATTTTGGCAAATATCCCTCATAATGATGAAGTTCAGTTGTAACTCCTGCTTTGCATGAATAACTTGGTCCTTAGAGGAAGACTCGAAAACTGAGTGGAATATAAGCAATAATCTCCACCTAAATGAACCAATAATGCTGTATTTTCCAAGTAACTCGCTGAAATAATGATTAAGATGGCAGACAGAAATAAGGTGCTTGACCCCAATGAAACATCATCCACTTGAAAACAAAAATGTGGAAGTTTCGCCAAATAAAACATAAATGCATATACATGCTTACACATCATTTAAGATGAACATGTTTAAATTGCTTTAACACTTTTAAAAAATATCTTTAGAAAAAGAGTATTCTTTTAAAAGAGGATGGATAAATTAATTCACTTAATCAATTCCTATATAACATTAATAATTTATATTACCAGCTACAACTGTATTTATTTTCTCCCTGAGCATATATTTTTAAAAATAGAGGAATTATTTGCACATTTACCTAAGGTGTCTTACAGTTATACTATTCGCTTGTGAATATAGAATTAAACTTTTTCCTGAAACAACGTAGCTGTTCAGAATTGTGTACTATTCAAATTCATACTCTTTTAAATCTAAGCCCATTACATTTTAATCTCTTTTTACAATACTACTTATGTATTCCTTTGAGAAGGCATCCTGATTCTCACTTCAGTTATTTATTATTTAAATTTGCATACTATCTTCCTTCTGAAAAGCTTATGGCATTGAATAAAAATGTTTTCAACTTTCATTAAACATCTGTCACAACCCATTACTAAAAAAGCAGCAGGGAAGTCTTTACAACAATAACCAAAGAGATATCATGAAAAAAAGAAAAAATAATAAGCAGTAAAAAGAAATGTATTATATCACCATTCAGAGTCATCTCTCCTAGCTACAAAAATACCTAAACTTTATCTTATATGGATTAATTACATATGTTCCATTCTAAAGACAAAATTAAGTAGGCAATTATGAACATGATGTGTAATTCCTACACTAGCAAACTTGTTGAAGTCCTTGTTTAAAATGTTAACCCATTTACATTCTAACACTCATAAGTTGATAATCTACCATTAATCTTTTCATATTAAAAGCAAAAAAAATCAGTTGGATAGGCAGAATCATTAGGGACATATTTTTCAGCTGTCTCTAAAATCACTTTGGAGAAAAATTATAAATATAGAGTGAAAAAGTATGCATAAAATGCAAAAAGACCCATGGGGTAACAATAAATATTTTAAAGGCACTACAAAATTCTATGGTTCTGACAGTGAGAGAATACTGTAAATAAGTTGTTGTTGCCAAATTAAAGGGTCATACGTTTAATTTCAACAGAATAATCCAGGAAAATTGCCAAGCATATTAAAGGATTTATTAAGTTCTCATTCAAGAACAATTGCAAATGGACAATTGAAGGGCTGAGAAAATTCTACAATTTTGCAGGGCCAATGGATGCTCAAATTAATGAAATGAAGCCCCTTTCTAGAATAAAGAAATAATGCTAAAAAAAAAATCTTCAGAGTAGAAGTTAGAATGAATAACACAGGAACATTAGACAAAGAAGGCAAGGGACATCTACTATAAGATCCAAAACAATATTTAGCAGGATAAGAGGTAATAATGGTTTAGTGGAAATACTTAGAATATAAAATGTTTAAACTAGGAGTTTAAAAGAAATAACATAATTTAAGAATACAATCAAAAATTGCAAAAATCTTAGAAGACTTTCTAATGTAAAAATTTAAAAGGGAGCTGATAGTATATGCAAAAGAATTACACTGGAAAATGCAAAAGAGTGAATGAGTGCTACAGATAACATTATGAAGCAAATAAAAGACATAAAATAGAAAAAACAAAAATTATAGGAAAGAATGTATTACAAATAGAAAATGCAGTTAGAGAAGATAGCCAAGAAAAGTCCAATGCACGTGTAACCTGAATCTCCATAAGAGAAATGAAGGCAATAGAAAAGAACTCTAAAATTTATAGTTAATGTATATAAAATAAAATATGACTTGAGCCGGTATGTAATAGCCTATGACAGGACAAATTATCCCAAAATGGCCAATATCAAGATATATTCTAGTAATATTATAGCTAAACTTTGAATTAAACTTCCAGGAAAAAAAGAGACTGATTCATACATGAAAGGAAGCCAAATAAATATTAGACTTTTCTACAGCAATATTTTGTGCCAGGAGATAATAAAGTGACCTTTTAATTTGCAGAAAGTCAATTTAATACCCAGTTAAAGTGACATTCGAGTATGGTGCCTTAGGAAAAACTTCCAGATTATTGTGAGGCTCTCAGTATGTTGTCCTTATAAGTCTTTCTTCTTATAAGTTAAATAACATACGAATTTCAGATGAGTTAAATGACTAGAAAATAATCAAGATAATATCTGCATTGAAATTCAATATCAACATGCCTCTAGAATTCAGTTTAATAATGGATTTAAGAAAGACAGTTTTTGAAGTTATCATGCCATATTTTGGCAATATAGATACAGAATAACATAAATAGGAAGACAGTGAGAGGCATCTATGTAAAATAAAATAAAAACGGATTTTGTCTTAATGTTTATTAAAATAATATGTATGTTAATTTAAAGTAAATGCGGTGAGTGAAAGATGAAACAAATATAAAATTGAGTATAATAAATAACTTAGGGAATCATTAGACACTGCACTGAAAGCATCAAGAATAGAATAGTTACACTTGTTTTAAAGATAAACTTTTGGACAAAAATATAAGCCTCCCTGTATATTAGTTAGCATGTGCATAGATAAAGAAAGTCAGTTTCCTTGTTCAATGAAGTTAAACTGAATATACTTATATGATCAAAACATCTACTATAAGAAAAATATGTTTGTCCTACAAAAAAAAAAAAAAAAAACCAGCACTCTTCTTTGAACAAAGGAACACTTTAAGAAGCTCTGGCATTGTAAAAGAGTAGAAGGAAAACATCCATATGACCTCACGCAAATAAAAGTAACACAAGGGTCACTATCACTGGCACACAAAAAGAAAAAAAAAAGCAGTAAAAACAACATATCACCTTATAATGCTATGGATTTCAATTATAATAGAAAATACAATAGAAATTATCATTAGTGATTTAATAAAATAGGAAAAACATTCATGAAGCACATACTAAAGAAGCTCCAAGGAGAAAGGAAATGTATCAGTATTAGGAGATATTAAAACCTCTTTCAAATTCAATGTTGATATACTGGATAAAAAATTAAGTGTATAGAAGAACTAAGAAATGAACATGTCTGTTATTTTTAAAAGTATATGGAAAAATAAAGAAAACTAATTATGTCACAAATTAAATATAATAATGCCCATAGAATATAATTAATATGATATTATTCTCTAAAACAATTGACTAAAATTAGAAAAAATAATATTAATCCATTAAAGAAGTTTTAACCTACAAGATTAAAAACATACTAATAGGACCTGTGCTGTGGCACAACAGGCTAAAGCCCTGGCTTGCAGAGCCAGCATCCTATGTAAGAGCCCATTGAAGTCCCAAATGATCCATTTCCAACCCAACTCCCTGCTGATGTGCTTGGGAAAGCAGCAGAAGATGTCCTAATTCCTTGGGCCCCTAATCCTGTGTGGGAGACCTGGAAGAGGCTCCAGGCTCCTGGCTTCGGATCCAGTTCTAGCCGTTGTGGCCAATTTGGGGAGTGAGCCAGCAGATGGAAGATCTCTCTCTCTCTCTCTCTCTCTCTCTCTCTCTCTCTCTCTCTCTGCTTCACTCTTCCTCTGCCTCTATCGCTGCATCTCAAATAAATAAATATGTCTTTAAAAAGCATACTAACATAAAAATATGCATGGAACCAAGAATCAGAATTGTTTGAAAATATCAGAAATGAATGATGTGACAACTAAAACAGTTAAGAGAAGAACACACAATCATCCTTCATGTTCATGGGGAATTTTTTCCAGGATTTGCTGAGGATACCAGAATACAGATGGATGCCAGGAACCAGGTTCTTCTCCTGGTTTCCCATGCGGGTGCAGGGCCCAAGCACTTGGGCCATCCTCCACTGCACTCCTGGGCCACAGCAGAGAGCTGGACAGGAAGAGGGGCAACCAGGACTAGAACCTGGGGCCCATATGGGATTCCAGTGCCATAGATGGAGGATTAGCCAAGTGAGCCACAGCGACGGCCCTAAATACATTTATTTCTAAAAATGCATGCCCATTCTATTTCTCTAGAGAACTCTGAAAAATACAAGCAGTTTAGAATATATCTTTAAAAAACATGAAACTGGATTGTACAGTTAAGGAGCACAAGGCTCGTTCAACACTAAGAAAATTATCAATGTAGTTTTGAAATGATACAAATTTCAAAAAACAAACTAAATACTCCTTCATATTTTAAAATACTAGTATGGTAGGAGTTATTAGAAATTCCAACTATGCACAGAAGTTCAGAAGTTGTATCATGTTTAATTAATAAATCTTTTATCATAGTTTGGGACATGAAAAAAGGACTATTTTTCTCCATTTTAATTTTATGTAAACATTTTCCAATTTGCTAATGGTAAAATTAAGACTTGAGAATTTGGAAAACTTAGTAAAATGAAGAAAATTAATATCAATTTGAAAATGAATTGATTATTAAAGTTAGAATTTTTGATTACAAAGAAGGTACAGATATCAGTGATAACTGGCCAAGGCAAAAAAAAAAAAAAAAAGTGTTTTATTTTGGTAGGGATCAAAGAGTGAGATCTGAAGTGAGGTTTCTTTCTGCCAGACATCAGGTGGTAATTTTTTAGCTCCTTATTGGAAGGGAGTCATGTGGACATGCAGAAGCTACATTGACCCTGATAAAGAGGACTTGGGACATGAAGAAAGGCCTGCTGGCCCTTGATCAAAGTTACTTAATTACAATTTATAATCTTGGAAGTTTAGAATGTCCAGGTGAGGTGCTTCTAAATGGTGATTTGGGAACAATTGAATACTGGGCTCTAGTTTATAATATATCCTTTTTCATCTGGAATCATGAGAGTGTGTGATATGGTAGGCATTTATGGAGTCTGTGTGTGTATGTTTAAAGTTAGGCCCTTGGTCAGAGTAAGGGCTCAAATAATAGCAATTATTTTTGCCTGCTGGAAGGTAGCATTCAATAGGGATGATAGCATAGCCCACATTAGGAGTCCTTAGATTTAGTTGAACTTCTATCTGTAAATCAGTAAAAGGTGTGATCAAGCAAGGGGAAGTCAGATAAGTAGGGAAAGAGGCTTTGGATTGATCAAGAATTTAATCATTGGTTTGGATTGATGGTCTTTGGAGTAGTAAAGCAGTTGGAAGAAGAATAGCTGCATTAAAGGCAGGAGCATTGGGAATATTATCCAAAATCTATAAATATCTAAAAAATCTCAACAACACCAAAATAAGCAATCATGTTAATGAACAGGCAAAGAATTTGAATGGGCGTTTTTCAAACTATGAATGTCAAATGACCAACAGACATGAAAAGATGCTCAGGATCACTAGACATCATGAAAATGCAAATCAAACCACAGTGAGGTTTCACCTTACTCTAGTTAGAATGGATCTCCTTAAGAAAACAAAAACAGTGTGGGGAAAAAGGTTCCCTAAACCACTGTTGAAAGGAATGCAAACTAGTACAGCCACTGTGGAAGACATTATGGGGAGTCCTCAGAAAGTTGAAAATAGATCTAACGTATGACCCAGTTATCCTACTTCCTGGAGTTTATTTAAGTGAAATGAAATCAGCATATGAGTCATCTGTACCCCTTGTTTCTATTGCAGCTCAATCCACAATAGATAAGATATGGAATCAACAGTGATGGATCAGGAAAATATGTTGTATATACATTGTAGAATATTACTCAGCTGTAAAAATAATGAAATCTTGTCTTTCAGAAGATGGATGCAACTGGAATCTATTATATTTAGTGAAATAATCCAATCCCGGCCGGGGCTTCCACCTGCAGCGCTGGTACACCGGGTTCTAATCCCGGTCGGGGCGCTGGATTCTGTCCCGGTCTCTCCTCTTCCTGTCCAGCTCTTTGCTGTGGCCCGAGAGTGCAGTGGAGGATGGCCCAAGTCCTTGGGCCCTGCACCCCATGGGAGACCAGGAAAAGCACCTGGCTCCTGCCTTTGGATCAGCGTGGTGCGCTGTCGCAGTGTGCCTACCGCGACGGCCATTGGAGGGTGAACCAACGGTAAAGGAAGACCTTTCTCTCTGTCTCTCTCTCTCACTGTCCAATCTGCCTGTCAAAAAAAAAAAAAAAATCCAATCCCAAAAAGACAAATGCCATATATTTTCCTTGATCTGTGGTAACTAATAGAGTACAAAAAATGTAAAATACATTAACAAAATTGACATTTTGAGATTATCTGGTTGTTTATAGTCCTTGTCTCTACTGTTGTGAAACACTGATTTACTTTTCTTAATGTTTATTGAATTATTTATGCAGTGGAGGGTCAATCTTATGATTATAAGATAAATGAATGCATATCATTGTAAAATTTGAAGGGAGGAGTAGGAAAGGGAGGGAGATTAGGGTGGGAAGAACCACTATGCTCCTAAACCTGCATATATGAAATTTGTTAACTTTATATAAATTTTAAAAAAGGAGTTTTATAGAAGGGTGGTGTGAAGGGTTTAAGCATGGAGATGGTCTGGTAGGATAAAGGGTCTGAATAGAATGTGAGGTATGTACAGTGAGATTTTGAGAAACAGCCAATTTTGAGCTTTCTAATATTAATTGTGAAGCTCCTTCAAGAGAACAGAGACTGGTTGCCCAATTTATTGGCCAATTTAACATAGTTGTATCCGTTTTGTAAGATAAGTTGTATACCAGGGCTATAATATTGGTTAAGGAGTCCAAGTGCAAAACCTTTTTGTTCTTTTTCAAAATATATAGATGAATGGGTTTAGAGGGAAGGCAGGAGCAAGGTCCAGAGCTGAAAGAAGGGCTTTTTTGGTTGATAGAGGCTGGAAATTCATGAGGGTGGTAGGGTTGCTAGTGTCTGCCTGATACAGGGGTCTAGCAATAAGACTGATACTGGTTATTCATATCTAGAAGAAATTGACCAATCCTAAAAAGGCTAATGATGAGCCTGATTTTTGTAGGGGAATAGAATGGGATTGTCCCCTGTGCATGGATGTTATGCTTGATTCTAGATAGGTGAATTTTGTTTTGAAAAACTGACTCCTTGGGGGAAAATCTATTATCCCTAATGTGATAGGAAGTTGAGTAACTGCATTGACTGTGAACTACATTGCTTTAAGGAGGGGCCACCCAGGAGGAGATCATCTACATATTGGAGAAGAATGCTGAAGTATAAGGACAGTAAGTGGAGGTCATTTTATAAGACCTGCCCAAATAAATGGGGACTATACTTAAATCCTTGGGGGTTGTTGTCTGGATTAATCATTGAGAAATTTTAAGAGAGGGGTCCATCCAGGTAAACATAAACAGATCTTGAGAGGAAAGGTCAAGAGGGTTAATAAAAAACCTGTAATGTCTATAACAGTGACATGAGTAGTGTGTCTAGGAACAAACAGAAGTATGGGAGGGCAGCCTCATTTAAGACACTTTGATCTTGAACCAAGCTGTGTGTGCCCTCTGGCCTTATGACATCCAGTCCAAGGATACTAGAAGGGTTTTAGATGGAAAGGAATGACCCAATTTCCAAAAGGCAAAGGCATTCTGCCTTCCAGGGTGTCCTGACCACATATACCAGACATGACCTTAGTGGAGATTGGTGATTCAGGCACTTCTTTGACCAGTATCTGTCCTTGATACATTTGAAGTAACGTCCTAAGGTCCTGAAAGATGTAGGCCAGGGAGTATTTCTTGGCTCCCTTGAAGTGTGGAAGCAAGTAGCTGATATATAGCTTGATCTTGTTTTGATTTTTCTACTTTTAGGTTCTTCTTTACTATTAAAGACCATAAAGCAGCTTTTATAAAACCCTTATGAGGGATCTGGATAACAAATTCTAGTTTTGGACACTTTTTGTAATATCTGGGGTTGGCTGGGGAGCAAAATGAGTGTGGGGATAGAGCCTTCCTGCTTCTGACTCTAGACTTTTTTTTAAGTATTTATTTTATTTATTTGAAAGACAGAGTTACAGAGAGAGATAGAGACAGAGAGAGAGGTCTTCCATCTGCTGGTTCACTCCCCCAGATGGCTGGAACAGCCAGAGCAGCCCTGATCTGAAGCCAGGAGCCAGGAGCTTCTTCCAGGTCTCCCATGCAGTTGCAGAGACCCAAGGACTTTAGACCATCTTCTACTGCTTTCCCAGGCCACAACAGAGAGGTGGATTAGAAGAGGAGTAGCCGGGACTTGAACTGGCATCCATATGGGATGCTGGTGCTTCAGGCTAGGGCTTTCACCCTCTGTGCCACAGCACCAGCCCCATGACTCTTGACTTAATTTGGTATATTTGAGGAGGGTATCTGTAATTTCTGTAAGTTGGCTCATGAAAGTCAGCTTTTCATTGAGTTTTAGGGTGAAATATTGAATTTTATCATAATTTACAACTTTAAAACCAACATTTTTCTTTTTTTTTTAAAGAAGATTTATTTATTTATTTAAAAGTCAGCGTTACACAGAGAGAGAAGGAGAGGCAGAGAGAGAGAGAGAGGTCTTCCATCTGCTGCTTCACAACAGCCGGAGCTGCGCCAATCCAAAGCCAGGAGCCAGGAGCTTCTTCCCAGTCTACCATGCGGGTGTGGAGGCCCATGGTCTCGGGTCATCTTCCACTGCTTTCACAGGCCATAGCAGAGAGCTGGATTGGAAATGGACAGCTAGGACTTGAATTGGTGCCCATATGGGATGCCAGCACTACAGGCCACAGCTTTACCCACTATGCCACAGCGCTGGCACTCAACATTGTTCATTCCTTGTAATACATAGGTTAAGAAATGGGCCATCTTAGCCGGCGCTGCAACTCAACAGGCTAATCCTCCACCTCACGGCGCCGGCACACTGGGTTCTAGTCCCGGTAGGGGCTCTGGATTCTGTCCCGGTTGCCCCTCTTCCAGTCCAGCTCTCTGCTGTGGCCCGGGAGTGCAGTGGAGGATGGCCCAAGTGCTTGGTCTCTGCACCCCATGGGAGACCAGGAGAAGCACCTGGTTCCGCCCTTCGGATCAGCGCAGTGTGCAGGCCGCAGCGTGCTAGCCGCCGGTGGCCATTGGAGGGTGAACCAACGGCAAAGGAAGACCTCTCTCTGTCTCTCTCACTGTCCACTCTGCCTGTCAAAAAAAAAAAAAAAAGAAAGAAATGGACCATCTTTATTTGATGGAAGGTGTCACTTGGGTAGTTCCTTCTAGAATCATTGAGAGGAATTATATTTAGCCCATTCGGGTATTGGTTTGAGTCCTGTGTGTGTAAGAAATTGGCAAAGGCTGTGGCAGCCAACCAAGACACAAGCCTTTTCTTTAGGTGTAGTAGAAGAGGAAATAATAATAGAAACATCCTTAGAAGTGAGGGTATTTTTGTGAGTAAGTTATAGGGATTCCTTATTGTATTAGATGAGATCCCTGATGTAGAAACCTAGGCGCCTTCCACTTTGAGGCACATCAGAAAAAGAGAAGGGGACATGAAGATTTACAATACCCTCTGCAGGAGCTTTCTCACAGAGAGGAAAGATAGGGATGGGTGCCTGGGGCTTGAGCAGCTGGAGACAGTTCTTAAGAGCATGCAGAGTTAGAGAGGGGAAAAGAGGGGCCAGTGATCTGAGAAGGAAGTTTGGAAAGTGGAGACATAAGGAGGGGATAATGCCTCTGAGGGCAGTTGCTGTGAGTAGCAATGGGTAAAGAGAGAAGGGCACAGAAAGAAGGAGGAGACTGAGATGTGGATTCGGAAAGTCTAGAAAATTCCTCGCTAGGATGGGGTGGAAGGGCTTGATCAGCAGGATCAAAGTCAAGGCCAAGCTTCAGAATATCAGGGGTTAGAGGCTTAATCTTTTCCCTGAAGAGGGGAAACTTATAGGTAGCATACGATTCACAGAGGAAAAGGCCATTACAGAGATAGAAGAATGCCTGGACCTAGGAAACCTCAGACCATTTTCCATTGTGATTGTTGATGTTTTCTAAGTCTTGGAGAATTGAGGGGGTCAAAGTTCCCGTTTTCAGGCCACTGATTGTTACTATCTAGGTTATGTTGTGGTCAAACTAAATTGAGGAAAAAGATGAGCCTCTTTTGTTTAATTACTGCCCCTGAATAAGGTTATTGAGGGGAAACCTAAGTGGGTATGTCATTTGGCAGTTGTGAGGGTGAATTTCCCATGTAGAATGGGTGTGTAGAAGAGTGAAAGGGAGGGAGAGACACAGGCATGCCTACATCTCTCACTGCACTCTAAGATGATTAGATTATCTCTTCCTTCCAGGCATCCCTGGAAAGAGAAGGACCAGGACAGAAAGGGACAGTTCCCAGGTTAGAGAAGGAAATCTGATCTAGTAGGATTTTCAAGATGGCCAATAGGTGGATACAGGGTCCTTCAAAGATAATTCAAAAGGACGAATCTGTCTCCCAAAATTGTGACAGGTGTGGTATGTTGAGGAGCATGGGTTTCAGTATCAAGTGTTACATTTAGCATTTTCCATTCCAAAACATGCTCAGACAACCAGCCAATAGAGAAAAGATTTTATTTTGGGAGACAGATTAGTTGGATCTGAAATGAGGTTTTAACCTATATGACCACAGGCAGCGGTCTTTTTAAGCCACTTGATTGGAGGGGTCATATGAATGTGCTGAATGCCACATCAGCTAGAATAAGGAGTGATTGGGAAGTACAGAAAGGTCTGCTGGCACTTGTTGACCAAAGCCACTTACTTGCGATGTTTTGCTCAGTAGTTTGAAATGTTCCAGGTGAGGTGCTTGCAAAGCTGATGCCAATACAACTGAATACCTGGCAATAAAATATCCACTGAGTTTTAGATTATCTATTGGTGCCCAATTTAATAGAATTTGGAATTAACTACTCGTGTCCCATGTCCTAACTGGTTCTGACAATAATTATGTATGTAGAAAAGCTAAAATTACTCTTACAATGGCACTTTTTAAAATAAATAAACAATCTTAAGAAGTGCAAAAATAAGTAATATTTTAAAGGAACATATCTTTCCATATTATATGTAAACTCAATAAAGTTATTCAAAATATTTGAGATAAACTATAAAATATGACTAATGGCCAATGTAGACTTAAACAAATGGGAAAATTGAGCATGCCTTATGGCCATAAGATGCCTTATTGCTTAGATGTACATCTGTATTTTGACAGATTAACTTGATCTCAATAAATCATGTATTTATATTACTAATGATAATTTAATTAGAGAGTTATTCTGGGATAAAAAGACAAAATGAAAGTAGAAAACCTTTCAAATGATGATCATTGTCATTTAATAAAAAATGCAAAAAATGGCTTTTTTCCCCAATGGAAAATGTCATATTATTTATAAAATTTATATGAAAATTACAAGACGTAAAGATAATCAAAATATTCTCAAGGAGAACCAAATTTAAATAATCAATATTGTCATATATCAAGATTTACTTATAGCTATAGTGATTAAGATATCCAATGGTAAACTGACCAATGGAACTGAATAGAAAGTGTAAACTCATATACACATAGTATTTTTTTAATGTTTATTTATTTAATTGAAACAGTTACAAAGAGGATAGGATACACACAGAGAGAGAGAGAGAAAGAAAGATAGAGAAAGAGAGACTCTTCCATTGCTGGTTCCCTCCCAGATGTTTTCAATGGTCAGATTTGGGTTACGTAGAAACCAGGAGTTTCCTTTGGGGCTCCCAAATGTTCCCAAAACTTGGACTGTCCTTTTTTGCTTTTCCCAGGCCATTCACAGGGAGCTGGATCAAAAGTAGAACAGCCAGGACTGAAAGTGGCATCCAAATAGGATGCTGACTTTGCAGGAGGCGGCTTTACCTGCTATGTCACCATGCCAGTTCCAAGATTCATTTTTTTCAGTAGGCTCACTGCTAAGGAGTAAAACATGGTAAATTAGATTTCATTGAAGTAAAGAATTTATAATTACACAATACATGCTTCAAAAGGTAAATGGTAAGTTACTGACTGGGAAAATATTTGTAGGTAGATAAACTATGGATGGATGGATGGATGGATATATAGATAGATACATTGGCGGGGATCAATGGAAGACAGATGACAAAGAACTCATATGCAAATTATCTAAAGAATTCCTCAGGTAAAGACTTCAGCCTTAGAAAGTGAAAAGTCATTATTATTAGAATTATATTTTTAATGAAATCATAGAAATTAGGGAAAAGACTTGACTGCTTACTTAACCAAATAACATACATGGATTGGAATGTTGTTTTTCTCTTTTTTATTTTACTTATCAGTCAAGCAAAGGGAACTATAATGAAATGCCACTATAAATGCACCAGAATGCCTAAAGCAAAAAGTGATTAATGATCCAAAATATTGTTGAGTACATAAGGCAACTTTAAGTCTCATATTACTATTTATGAAAATTTAATATGATATGTACATTTCGAAAAAATGCTCTCTGTTTACTAAAAGAAAATATATTCAAGACATTAAAACCACCAGTTTGACTTTTAATCATATTCTCAATCATTATGTGCAACAAAAACAGGCAAGTTTAAGATTCCTCACAGAAACACTACTTTTTATAATTAAAATTTTAACAACTAAACCAGTATCTCTGACAACATTATAGTGGGTAAACAAATGTGGTGTATTATCAGAATGAGATACCCAATGGGAATAATAGTACAGGAATTGTAACTGCGTACATTAGTAAATAATTTTACATTATTAAACTAAAGCATCCAGACACAAGGTTACATATTTTATACTTCTGTTTATTTGACATTCAAAAAATATAAGCAAGAATTATGATAAAAATTCCAAAAAGAATTTCGATTCTAAAATGGAAAATGAATGGATCTATACAAAAATGGAACTTTGTGTTGCTAGTACGGTTCTAATTCTTGATTTGGGTGATATTTATGTGGAAAGATTTATTTTGTGGAAAGAGTAGAACAATTTGAATTTTTTTCATATTTGTGTACATTTCATTTAATTAAAAATTTTAATTGTTGACTTTCACCTATTTTCAACTTAAGATATAACTTTGTTCAAATCTCTGTTTTGGTACATCAATGTCATTGCATTATTCAATGTATTTGTTCATATGTGTATATATGTTGTGCTGTGCTTTTGTACATGAGGATGAGAAATGTAAGATAAGAAAAAAAAAATCTATCCACTACATGCTTGGAGTTTTCTATCCACTTCATCCTTAGAGTTTGGTTACACTTGTTTTGCAAAAATACAGTTCTGCTAGTCAGGTACAATAACATGTGTTTGGAGTTAGGAAATATCAATTTCTGAAATTATTTCACATTTTATCAGTAAATCTTAGCCATACACTAAAGATTGGACAATATTAATTTTAAAAATTTGATGTATTCATTTTTCAAAAAGAATTAACATTTTACCAATCATTTCTTTTATGATGCCCTCCATTTTTATGTATTTTTAAACAATTACATAAATTACAATAAACTCACTCATAAAATAGAATATCTTATTTCAGAGAAGTATCCTGCCATTTCTTTCTGAACTATCTTAACAATAAGCTATTAAAATCAAATAATGCCCACACACATAAGTATAATTAAATTTTAATTATTTTAAATTATTTATTATTAATACACTTACAGTTGATTTGTTTGAACTAGGATGCAATAAAAATCATTCTACATTACATTTTTTTGGTGTAGGGAAAGAATCTTAATTTGTTCCATTCCATAACAATCCCACTCATTTTTGTAGCCATTATTTGTTGTGCTTATCTGTACAGAAACTAGGCGTTTAAATCTGTAAAATGCAGCAAATTCTGTGTAATAGCCAAAAACTCCATTATGATTTTTTTATTTTCTACATATTCCCTATAACCTGACATTTACATTTAAATTTAAATATTTGATTAAATTCAGGCTTTAAAGTTTTAGATAATTTGTTCATAGATTTTTATGTAATCTGTTTATTACATGACATCATATAACACATAATGCTTATATACTCACTATCACTGATGTTAAGCTTAATCAACATGTTTAGATATTATAATATGATAATTAATAAATATCCACTTTTCTTGTCACTATTTTAGTAATTTTCTTTGAGGACATTTTATTTTTTTAACCCAGAAACATTTTATTTAAGGTATACAACTTCATGCATTTCATATATACAAATCTAGGGTTCCCCTGGCACCCACATTCCCACCCTTCTTCCTCCTCCCTCTCCTCTTCCCATACTTATTTTCTTTAAGGTATATTTAATTTATTTGAAAGGCAGAGTTACAGAGAGGCTGAGGGAGAGAGAGAGGGAGAAAGTCTTCCATCCACTGGTTCACTCTCCAATTGGCCACAATGGCCAGGGCTGCACCAATCTGAAGCCAGGAGCCAGGAGCTTCTTCCGGGTCTCCCACGTGGGTGCAGGGGCCCAAGCACTTGGACCATCTTCTACTGTTTTCCCAGGCCATAGCAGAGAGCTGGATCGGAAGTGGCGTAGCCAGCACTAGAACGCATGCCCATATGAATGCAAGCACTGTAGGCAGCAGCTTTACCTGAAACACCACTGCGTTGGCCCCCCCAGATTTATTTTTTACAAAGACATATTTTCAATTAGCTTCATGCACATAAGATTAACCCCACATTTAGGAAAAAGTTCAACAAATAGTACGGAAAGTAACAAACAAAATAACTGTTTCCTCACAGTTGAGACAAGGGTCAAACAAAATCATGGCATCTCAAAGTGTCAATTTCAGGGCCAGTGCTGTGGTGCACTGGTTTAAGGTCCCAACCTGAGGACTGTCATCCTATATGGGTGCCAGTTGAAATCCTGGCTGCTCCACTTCAGATCCAGCTCCCCACTAACGTGCCTGGGGAAGCTTGGGCCCCTGCACCCACATGGGAGACCCAGATGAAGCTCCTGGCTCCTGGCTTTGGATCAGCTTAGCTCCAGGTATTGCAGCCATTTGGGGAATGAAGCAACGTATGGGAAACCTCTCTCTCTGTCACTCTTTCTGTCTCTACCTCTCTCTCTGTAACACTGTCTTTTAAATAAATAAAATAAATCTTTAAAAAAAGGCATCAATTTCACTTCTATACATTACATTTTAGATATTGTATTAGTTATCACACATCAGGAAGAACATATGGTATTTGTCTTTTTGGGACTGCCTTATTTCATTAAGTACAATTGTTTCCATTTGTAAACATTTTGCTGCAAATGACAGGATTCCATTTTTTTTTTTTGCTACTGTGTAGTATTCCATGGTGTACATATACCATAATTTCTTTCTTTTTTTTTTTTTTTTTTTTTTGACAGGCAGAGTGGACAGTGAGAGAGAGAGTCAGAGAAGAAGGTCTTCCTTTGCCGTTGGTTCACCCTCCAATGGCTGCCATGGCTGGCGCGCTGCGGCCGGCACACCGGGCTGATCCAAAGGCAGGAGCCAGGTGCTTCTCCTGGTCTCCCATGGGGTGCAGGGCCCAAGCACTTGGGCCATCCTCCACTGCACTCCCTGGCCACAGCAGAGAGCTGGCCTGGAAGAGGGGCAACTGGGACAGAATCCAGAGCCCCAGCAGGGACTAGACCCCGGTGTGCCTGCGCCACAAGGTGGAGGATTAGCCTATGGAGCCACGGCGCCAGCTTTCTTTTTTTTTTTTTTTTTTTTAGTTTGACAGGTAGAGCCATAGAGAGAGACAAAGAGAAAGGTCTTCCTTCCATTGGTTCACTCCCCAAATGGCTCCTACGGCCAGCGCTGCACCAATCTGAAGCCAGGAGCCAAGTGCTTCTTCCTGGTCTCCCATGAAGCTGCAGGGGCCCAGGTACTTGGGCCATCCTCCACTGCCCTCCCAGGCCACAGCAGAGATTTGGGCTGGAAGAGGAGCAATCGGGACTACAACCCGGCCCTCATATGGGATGTCAGCACCACAGGCAGAGGATTAACCAAGTGAGCCACGGCGCCGGCCCCACCATAATTTTTTAAGTCTTCAGTTGATGGAAATCTGGGTTGATTCCAAATCTTAACTATTGTGAATTGAGTTGTAATAAACATGGGGGTACAGATCACATTTTAATGTGCTAATTTATTTTCATTGGGTAAATTCCAAGGAATGGGATGACTGGGTCATATGGTAGGACTATATTCAGATTTCTGAGGTATCTCCATACTATGGCTGTACCAGTTTATATTCTGACATACAGTGAAATAGGGTATCCTTTGACCACATCCTCTTCAGTATTTATTGTTTTTTGATGTCTGTATGAGAGCCATTCCTACAGAGGTGAGGTGAAACTTCGTTGTGGTTTTGATTTGCATTTCCAGGGTCAGTACTGTGACGTAGTAGGTTAAGCCTCTGCTGGTGGTGCTGGCATCCAATATGGGTACTGGTTCGTGTCCCAGGTGTTCCTCCTCTGATCCAGCTCTCTGCTTATGGTCTGGGAAAGCAGTAGAGGATAGCCAAGTGCTTGGCCCCCTGCACCCATGTGAGAAACCCGGAAGAAGCTCCTGGCTTTTGTCTTTGGATCAGCTCAGTCCCAACCATTGGGGTCATTTAGGGAGTAAACCAACCAGTGGATTGAGATCTTTCTCTCTGTCTCTCTCTCTTACTGCCTATAGTGCTAGCTCTCAAATAAATAAATAAATCTTTATAAAAGACAAAAGCAAACAAGAAACGATTTGTATTTCCCTAATGGCTAGTGTTCCTGAGCAGTTTTTCATGTCTGTTAATTATCTCAATTTCCTCTTTTGAAAATTGTCTGTTCAAGTCCTTTGCCCATTTCTTAACTGGATTGTTTTTTTTTGTAGTTGAGTTTTTTGATTTCTTTATAGATTCTGGATATTAATTCTTTATCAGTTGCAAAGTTTGCAAATATGTTCTCCCATTCTGTCAGTTATTTCTTCACTTTGAAAAGCTGTAGTACGGCTGGCGCCGTGGCTCAACAGCCTAGCGGTGCCGGCACACCAGGTTCTAATCCTGGTCGGGGTGCCGGATTCTGTCCCGGTTGCCCCTCTTCCAGGCCAGCTCTCTGCTATGGCCAGGGAGTGCAGTGGAGGATGGCCCAAGTGCTTGGGCCCTGCACCCCATGGGATACCAGGATAAACAATTGGCTCCTGCCTTCAGAACAGCACAGTGCGCCAGCCGCAGCGCGCCAGCAGTGGCAACCATTGGAGGGTGAACCAACGGCAAAAAGAAGACCTTTCTCTCTGTCTCTCTCTCTCACTGTCCACTCTGCCTGTCAAAAAGTTAAAAAAAAAAAACTATAGTACAATATACATCAAACATATGGACATTGCTACAATCCAGTAATGTTATCCAGATTTCTCCACTTTTAATTAAAATTGTCTGCTGGTGCAGTACATTACTCTTCTGTATCTGACCTGTATCCATCATGATCCTGAAGTTATAAAACAACTATATCAACACACCGACTTCCATATTGTCTTATTGCAAAAATAGTCACTTCTCTTATTCTCTTCCAAATTCTTCCAAAATTCTGGTAGCAAATGATTTAATTTTTATTTCTAAAATTTTATCTTTTAAAAATAGTCATTTGGAAAAAACAACAGAAGGAGAGTGAGAAACAAACAGAGAGATATCTTTCATCTGCTACTTCACTCTACAAATTCTTGCAACCCCTGGGGCTGGGGAAGGCTAAGGTCAAGAGCTGGGTAATGCCATCTGAGTATCCCATGTGGGTGTTGAGTCCCTAGTAAATCTCTGTTTACTTAATTCCTTTAATTGTTTTAAAACTTTCAGTATTTGGACCCTGTTCATTTTAAAGTATATAAACTAAAATAAATTTAAACCAACAACAAAAACATTTAAAAACCATGCAAAATTATATTAAATCAAGTGAAAATATTATATTCAGGAAAGACACAAGTTTTAAAAAGGAATAAACTAAAAATTACAGAACTTAAAAATGCAACATAAATTAAAAAGGAAATTTTATGTATGAATTTAACAATAGAGTAGTGATTTCAAAGGATAGACTTAATTTATTGGCTAACAGGTCAACAGAGATTTTTTTTTTTCCAATCTGAACAGAGAAAAACAGATTGCAAGAAAAATAAACATAACTTCAGACTCAAGGACATCTGAGACTACAACTATAAAACTTAAGGTTCATCTGATTGGAGTCCTAATATAGTAGAGAAAGAGACAGGAGAAAAAAGATAGAGAGGAAATTATGGTTGCAAATTCTACTCCCCCGACAATTTGGTAAAAGATAAAAATTAAACAAAAGGAGCAAATCCCAAAGATGCTAAACTCAAGAATCCTATGCAATATACATTGTAATTGATCTTCTGTGAAATAAAGACAAGGACAGAAACTTGAAAGCAGCTAGAGAGAAATGATGCATCACTTAAAGTGGCACACAAATTTGAATAACAACCAATTTCTCGAAAAACTTAGAATCCAGATGGGAATGGCACAACATCATTCAAGTGTCAAAGGAATGAACTGTCAACAGCAAATTCTGTAACCACTGAAATTATCCTTCAGGGATGAAGGAAAATAAAGACATTCTCAGTCTATGGAAGCATATATCACTAACATAGCTATCATCATAAATTATGTTCTTCAGAAGGAAAGAAAGGAAACAGTACAACAAAGAAGCATGGAGCATCAAGAAGGAACAGAAAAAGAACAACGGAAAATGTAGAAATATTGATAATTGTGCATAGAGACTTGGCATAAGTATTCTATATCACACAGCAAAGTTGAAAAGAAGATATACAATCCATTGACAATCAAAATCACAATATTTAATGGTGTGGCAGAAAAAAAGAAGTAATCCGTCCATACCTCACTTGCAGTATGAAAATACAGACACAATCAGGCTGCAATCTATCACATAAGTGAATCTAAATGACCAGAGGAACTACTAATAAAAATATAAGATTTATATGGTGAAAAAATACATTCAAATGTAACTCATAAATGTGTTCAAGCAGCCTACAGAATTGTGATAAAAGAGAAACAGGAGGAGGGAAGCTCTGACCCAAAGGCTAACATAGCAGTCCTCTGTAACCAACTGGATCTTAGTAATGGTCTTAATAAATGGTCTAATTATGATACAAAATGAAGCATAGGCAGAGGGAGAGCAGATAATTTTTTGTTTTGTTTTTAAAAACCAACTGCACACTTCAACCATCTACTTTTGGAAAGCCACTCAGTTCAAATTCAATACAATAGTTAGTTTGAAAGTGAAGGGTTAGATGGGGCCGGCGCTGTGGTATAGTGGGTAAAGCCACTTCCTGGAGTGCCGGCATCCCATATGGGCACCGGTTGAGACTTGGCTGCTCCTCTTTCAATCCAGCTCTCTGCTATGGCCTGGTAGGGCAGTAGAGGATGGCTCAAGTCCTTGGGCCCTTGAATCTGCATGGGAGACCAGGAACAGGCTCCTGGCTCCTGCCTTCGAATTGGTGCAGCTTTGGCCTTTGCAGTCATCTAGGGAGTGAACCAGCGGATAGAAGACCTCTTTCTCTGTGTCTCTCTCTCTCACTCTCTCTGCCTCTACTCTCTCTGTGTAATTGACTTTCAAGTAAAATAAGTGAATCTTAAAAAAAAAAGTAAAGGGGTAGAAAAATATATATTGTGTAAAGATTTCTCAAAATAGCTGAAGCAGTCTCTATATTAATGTCATATAAAATAGACTTTAGTGCAAAGAAAATTATCAGAGACAGAGAGGGATACTCCATATTGATAACAAGATCAAGCCACAAGAAGACATAAAAATCCCAAGTATACACAAAATAAAAGTACCTCGAAATAAACGAATCAAAAACTTTGTGCTACTACATACTTCAAGCAGCTAAGAAGCAAAGACAAAAACAACAAAAAAACCTACAGAAAAATAAGGCTACTGACATTATCTTATGAATATATTTTGCTATGTTGTTTGCAAACAAAGAATATAACAGAAAATAGAACATAATACAAAGTACAACTTCTCACTCCACACATTTTTTTTCTAGGTAGGTATATAACACACAGTTACATAATTAGATTTGTTTGTTATGTGTTCATAAATTGCAATTTGTTTCATCTTTCAAGATTAATCTATTTTAACTGTGATTATACTCAATTTGTAGATTATTAATTTCACATCAAATTTCTGGTATCTCAACATGGCATATTCATATTAATTTTTTTATAAATCAATGATACTTTTTAATACAGATGTTATGTATTTGTATCTTTCAGTTTACCATTTGAAGTTTTAGTAAAGTAGTTAATTTCTAGACAATAATTGAGGTATCTATGCATAATTCCATCATTTTAGTCACCTGAGAACTTTCATGACCTAATTTCAGCCAGAAAGCTCCAAAAATCCTTACAAATAAAATGGTGTTATATTTTTAAAGGTTAGAACAATTGTGGCAAAAGTAAGAAAATTTAGTGTGAATTTAAGAATGTATTAAGGCATTATCCAAATTCTTGCCTGTGAGTTTAATAGAACAAGCTGCTATATATAAGGAATTTCCATCCAGCCATTTACTATTGGAAAATGCCTACTTGAGTTCAAGTACAAGTCACTAAAACCTTAATACCATTGTGTTTTGTGGAAAGTACATCATACTTTTTTTATTTTAATATACAGATAATATGGACCAAATATTTTAATCAAATATGCATGAAACCATATGTTTAAAGGTTCAAAGAAATTATTCCAAAACTATAGTAGTAATGGACTCTCAGTATTGAATAATAGGTTACCTTTATTTTTGTGTTTATATTTTCTATGTATGTAAAAGGATTACATTAACAACAAAGCAATTGCTTAGAAAATATTGCCATTGTATGAACCAAGAATCTGAGTAGTTGGCTAGCTCTTAAATTTTAAATGTGTTGCTTTAATATTGGAGAGATCCAAACTCACTGAAAACTACTGATCTACAAAGATTTTTTTTATAGAAATGCTTAAAAAAAGAAACACTAATTTCCATACTAGGATAATGCTATTGTCAATCAGATGCCCTGACTTGCTTGCTACTGAAGTGTTTGTTTCCCTATGTCTTCCCCTATAGCCCATGAGGAAAATGTAATATTCTTCTGATTATGGTACATGTTACTCAACATTACAGCATAGTCAGCCTCTCTGAAGGTGCATTGTGCATTCCTTGTTTGTTAATAATCGTCCCAGACACTAACCCACTGTTGGTGGGAATGCAAACTGGTTAAGCCACAATGGAAGTCAGTCTGGAGATTCCTCAGAAACCTGAACATAACCCTACCATACAACCCAGCCATCCCACACCTTGGAATTTACCCAAAGGAAATTAATTTGGAAAATAAAAAAGCCATCTGCATATTAATGTTTATTGCAGCTCAATTTACAATAGCTAAGACCTGGAACCAACCCAAATGCCCATCAACAGTAGACTGGATAAAGAAATTATGGGACATGTACTCCATAGAATACTATACAGCAGTAAGAAACAACGAAACACGGTCATTTGCAACAAGATGGAGGAATCTGGAAAACATCATGCTGAGTGAATTAAGCCAGTCCCAAAGAGACAAATATCATTTGTTTTCCCTGATCAGTGACAACTGAGCACCAAAGGGAAACCTGTTAAGTGAAATGGACAATATAAGAAACAATGACCTGATCAGCTCTTGTCTTGACTCTAGATATACAATGTAATACTTTATGCTTTTTAGTATTTGTTGTTGTTGTTTTAGTACTAGTGGTTGAACTCTGTAATTAACACGCAATTATTCTTAGGTGTTTAAATTTTAACTGAAAAGTGATGCCTGTTAAATTTAAGAGTGGAAAAAGAGAGGGAGGAGATGTACAATTTGGGACATGCTCAATCGGACTTGCCCCAAATGGTGGAGTTAGTAATGTGCCAGGGGATTCCAATACAATCCCATCAAGGTGGCATGTACCAATGCCATCTCACTAGTCCAAGTGATCAATTTCAGCTCACAATTGATGGCTCTGATAGGTCTAAGAATCAAAGGGATCACACAAACAAGACAAGTGTCTGCTAATACTAACTGATAGAATCAAAAAGGGAGAGAAAGATCCAACATGGGAAGTGGGATACACAGCAGACTCATAGAATGGCAGATGTCCTAAACAACACTCTGGCCTCAGAATCAGCCTTTAAGGCATTTGGATCTGGCTGAAGAGCCCATGAGAGTATTGTAGGCATGGAAAGCCAAGATACCATGGGGAAAAAAAAAAAAGACCTAAATGAAAGATCTCTGTGAGTAAGATCCCAGTGGAAAGATCGGGGCCATCAAAGAAGGAGGTGTCTTTCTCTGAAGGGAGGAGAGAACTTCCACTTTGACTATGACCCTATCAGAATAAGATCAAAGTCAGCGAACTCTAAAGGCTTCGATAGCCCTGACAACTCATGACTGGAGCCTAAGGAGATTGCTGACGCCATGAATAGGAGTGTCAAATTGTTAAGTCAGCAGCAGGAGTCACTGTGTACTTACATCCCATGTGGGATCTGTCCTTAATGTGTTGTCTAATGTGAAGAGATGCTGTAACTAGTACTGAAACAGTATTTTTACACTTTGTGTTTCTGCGTGGGTACAAACTGATGAGGTCTTTACCAATTATATACTGAATCGATCTTCTGTATATAAAGATAATTGGAAATGAAAAAAAAAACTGGTGTTAAATTGGAAATAGCATAGAAAATTAATTAATTTTTAAAAAAATATTATGTTGGATCTCTGTCTTTAATGTGCTGTACACTGTTATTTAATGCTATAACTAGTACTCCAACAGTATTTTTTTCACTTTGTGTTGCTATATGGGGGCAAACTGTTGAAATCTTTACCTATTATATACTAAACTGATCTTCTGTATATAAAGAGAATTGAAAATGAATCTTGATGTGAATGGAAGGGGAGAGGGAGCGGGAAGGGGAGGGTTGCGAGTGGGACGGAAGTTATGGGGGGAAGCCATTGTAACCCATAAGCTGTACTTTGGATATTTATATTCATTAAATAAAAGTTTAATAAATGAAAAAAAATTTTAAAAAAATCGTCCCAGAGCTGTAAGTCTTGTGATCATTTAATTTTTCCTATATATTTTTTAAAATAAGAGATCCCCACCACAAAAATACAATCTCCTTTACTATAATTTATTTATTTATTTTTATTTATTTATTTTTTAAAAATTTTTAGCCAGGCAGAGTTAGACAGTGAGAGAGAGACAGAGAGAGAGTTATAGACTGTGAGAGAAAGGCAGAGAGAAAGGTCTTCCTTCCATTGGTTAACTCTCCTAAAAGCCACTAAGGCTGGAGCTGCGCCAATCCAAAGCCAGGAGCCGGGTACTTCCTCTTGGTCTCCCATGTTGGTGCAGGGACTCTAGCACTTGGGCCATCCTCTGTTGCTGTCCCAGGCCACAGCAGAGAGCTGGACTGGAAGAGGAGCATCCGGCACTAGTACCTGGCGCCCCAACCAGGACTAGAACCCGGGGTGCCAGAGCCGCAGGAGGAGGATTAGCCAACTGAGCCACAGCACCAGCCATCCTTTACTACTTATTCATGAGTAAGCAAGTAAGTAAAAGATTTAACGGTGGCTTACCTTGTATCCTCATTGCCATATTCAGAGAATGTCTTAGAGCTTTTCTAGTAGTTCCTGTTTAACATTGAATGCATTTAAAGAAAAGTTGACAACAAGTTATTTTCAGTTGACAAAGAATGTAACAATTTAATTTTTAAATATATTTCACCACGACTTCAGAAAAGTTATCATTCTTATAGATAGATAATGTTAGGATTAAATTCTGCTTTGCCAACCAGTAACAATTTGGCTTTGCACTACACGTTCTTTGTCAAGTAACTCTCCTCTCTTTTGAAAACACATGGAGTGGGAAATATACATTATAATAATCATTATTTTACTGTTGTGGGTTCCTTTTTTTTCCTTATAATGCTCTGTTTCTGATATCAAGAGAAACACAACATAGTGTTCATTATGTTTACAGGAGACTATCATCTCTTTTTTCATTCCCACCCCATTTTCCTCTACTTTTGTCATCTTAGTCATTGGAAAATTACAATAAACTCTGAACTTTCTACTTTTTATATTATGCTTACAGCATTGTACTTAAAGTCATTCTTCTATTACTGTCAATCAACGGATGTGACATAGATTTATTTATATATGAGATTGGTTAACAAATTACTCTTTGTTTTTAGTGGCCAAACAGATTTTGCAAACAACTTCTATATTTTGCTGAGCTTACAAAATTTATAAATAAAACTCCAATGAATTAGAAAAGAACATAAAAACTAGTTTAGAAAGGAGAAATATAATTAGACAACATACTTTTGAAAGTATTTCAATGACTCAGAGAAACAGGTGACAAATCAATCTTCATTGCAATGCCACAGAATGTGCTTCAATATGTGCAACTTTAATTCTGTTTTAAAATGTTTAGACAGACACATCCATATTTCTAGTGTCATGAAGTATTTTGAATCAGGGATATATAACAGAATATAAAGATGCCATAGATCACTGGAAATATCAATATTGTTTGTGAAAATTCAGCCAAATGAAAGATTTTTATTTAAATGTGGCCAAAGGTCATCACACAAAAATGTTTTCTTTTTTCTATTAGGTAAAGACAATAGATCCCAAATGTAATATTCCATGATTAGAACCATGTTAAGACAAATATGCAGAAGGGGAAAAATGAAGACAAAAGTTTGTAGTGATAATATTTGGTGAAATGATGGGTGATATATTTCATCTGTAATTTCAGAAAAAGTTTAGACATGCAGAGTGGACAGTGAGCGAGACAGAGAGAAAAGTCTTCCTTTGCCATTGGTTCACCCTCCAATGGCCGCCGCGGCCGGCGCACCATGCTGATCCGAAGGCAGGAGCCAGGTGCTTCTCCTGGTCTTCCATGGGGTGCTAAAATATATAGAAAATCATTTTAAACAAGGAAACATTATCTTTCCTGCAAATTCTGTGTGTACCTTCAGCTACACTTAATAGTTTTTAGTCATTGTAGTAGTTTAATATTAAAATTTCAATAATAAAATTTGGTTTTAATATATGCATTAAGTGCTTCTTAAATGTGAGACTTTTCCATGTTTTTTGATGTCCAGAATCAAATGCATAATAATCAATGAATAAATGTGTGCTTACCATTGTAACAAGTTAAATCAATAAGACATTTCATAGCACACCTTTCATCTAGTTCTGCTATTTGTACTAAACATTAATGTGGCTGGTTTATTGTTAATGAGAAAAACCTTTAATAGTTACCACAGCAATGATGTTTTCTCTCTGCTTCATTCATAATATTGTCATTTAAGTTTATGAAACTATATGATTACATACACTGACATCTGTTGTTGAATTTAACATATAATCAAAAATTCTTCTAATTTTACTGTATTGCATATGTTTATAATATAAATAAATACACAAATCTCCCAAATATTTTCATTTTCAGTATAATGTTTCCATTCTTAGGTTTTTATGATATTAAATAATTTTATTTCTTGATCTTATATCTGTTTTGGATTTGATTTTTAGTCTCCATTAACCTTAATGCTGTATTAATACATTTTTATATACACTATAATATGAAAGTGATGATTTAACATTTGTTAAGGGCCTTTTCAAGTCCATGATAATTCATTATACATATACTACAAGCAGAGGTAATAATTTCAAACTATTTTATGCACATCCTATAAATTAAAACTAGAATTTTAATTGGATATTCCAAACATTATGTCAAGTTATTACAATTATGTTACATCTGTGACCATGTAAACAACGTGTGTGATACATAAAATTCAATGATTATATACCTGGATTTTAGATCAAGGCATAAAATGCTGCCAAAATGTAAAATCATGTTTTAAAACCCAACCAGGGGCTGGTGCTGTGGCATAGTGGGCTAAGCCTCTACCTTTGCCGGCATTCCACATGGGCGCCTATTCACGTCCTGGCTACTCCTCTTTCAATCCAGCTCTCTGCTGTGGTCTGGGAAAGTAGTACAAGATGACCCAAGTGCTTGGCCCCTGAGCCATCATGGGAGACTTGGAGGAAACTCTTTTCTCTGTCTCTCCCTCTATCTGTCTGTAACTATCTCTCAAATACATAAAAATCTTAAAAAACAAAAACAACTATAGAGTAAATCTCTACCAGAATGCTAGTTAACCATTTCTTTGTCTTTTTGAAATTGCCCTTAACTAATATTTATTTATCGCCAAATAAATATTCTTGAAGTTTATACATAATTATTTGTGGCAGCAATTGTTTCATTTTCTCAATGCTATATGGTAGTACATTATATAAAGATTTTACCATTGATTTTTACATTCCACTAAGTTTATTTTCTTTTTGATATCTTCATTGGGATGGTGTTGGTAGCTTGATATCTTTCAAGGCAAAAGTATTTGTGATATGAAAATCAGCAAATGCTATAAATCAGATATATCCAACTCCTAGACTTCTGTTAAGCATGTACAAGCACAACACCGAATCTTTGCTAGTGGGAAGAACATGGAATATAGAGTCAGGCATATTTAAATTCTAATTCCAAATGTTACTAGGTATGCAATCTTATAAGAGAATCTACACTTCTGTTATTATGTGTGAAAAAGGGACAAAGTATTTTGTGTAAAGTGTGATAATGATTAAATGTAAAACCCATATGTAATACCATTAACCAGTCATTTGTAACAGAATGTGTCTAACAAAATGCTAATTTCCTTCCTTGTGTAAATAAGAGAGTTGTCAGTGAACTTCACAAAGTAAATTGCAAGTCCTTCTGTTTTTCCCTTACAGCTGCACAAAGTTGGTAACATTTTCTGCATCCAAAAGTACATGTGTTTTCCTTTGGGGAGCATAAAATTCAAAGTCAAGTTTGTGTGCTTGACAAGCAATGGGCTTCCAAAAATGGTAGAAACATTGGCATATATTGTTAACACAGTTATTCCAAATAAGTTAAATTTCCATTTGTTCTTATTTTTCAGGGAAAATATTTTACTTAACTATAATTTTTTTATTTATGAAATAACTGAAATTACAGGTTTTGCTTTTCTTTATGTGGTAAATAATTATAGTTTCCTTCCTTTTATTATATTTAACTTAGATTTTTATTATATTTATTATTTTTATTATATTTAACTTAGAATATGTCTCAGAGACAACTCTTAATTAAGTATTGAAGAAGCAATTCTTGAAGCCAATAAAAACCCTCAGTAGTTTTTCTGACTGAATAAATTCATTATTATTTCAAAAACCAGTTATAATTATCAAATATAATAATCCTAATAATCTAGAATTGAAATCTTATTCAATTGAGAATGTTCTCCAATAATGCAGAATCTTATCCTATGATTTTAAAGAGATTGAATAAGAGTATTTCCAGGAGATAATGTGAACCAATAAATTAGTTTATTAATCCAACTAGATTTTATAAGATGCAGTCTTGTGCAAGACCCTGAGGATTGTAAAATCAGTGGGAAATGTTCTTTTCTCTTAAGCAGCTCACACCTAATAAATTAAGTATAACTAGACTCCATTAAAATTGATAGTTTTAATGAAATATGCTGTGATCTAATACAAGCATACTTCAAAAAGTTCATGGAAACTGCAGTTAAAATATATGTTTACTTTGGTTAAAGTAATTTTTGAAAAAACTGCATAAAAGTACAATGGGAGTTTGAAGAATAGAGAGAGATTTCCAATGTGGTGATTGTTGGGAAAGATTTAAGTGACTTTCTTGGTCTGTTCTTAAATGATGAATGGAACCTGGACTTGATGTTGGACTGAATAGGGCAGGGACCAAATATAAGAAAATGAAGGAAAACATAATTCACTAATGTGATAACTGCTGCTACCTTAGGGAAACAGTCTTAGCTGATGCAGTATGTCTAATTATACAAGTGATAAACACATGACAACCTAATTTTCATTACCTATGACTATCCCAGAATGTATGTATGTATCTGTGTATGTATTTTAAAGATTTATTTATTTATTTGGAAGGCAGAGTTACAGAGAGACAGAGGCAGAGACAGGGAGAGGGACGTCTTCCATCCACTGGTTCACTCCCTACATGGCTGCAATGGTTAGAGCTGGGCCTATCCAAAGCCAGGAACCAGGAGCTTCTTCTGGGTCTCCCATTCAGGTGCAGGGGCCCAAGGATGTGGGGGTCATCTTCTATTGCTTTCCCAGGCAATAGCAGAGAGCTGTCTCGGAACTGAAGCAGCTGGGTCCTGAACTGGCATCCATATGGGATGCCAGCGCTGGAGGTGGTGGCTTTACCCTCTATGCCACAGTGCAGGCCCCTCCAGAATGTATTAAAGAGTTTCAGTGTGTGACAAAATTCTCTTTTAACTAGGTGTTTTAATAAAGCTGAATTGTAAACAGAAGGGAGTTTTTAAATCGAGGATGAAATATGACAACTGTTCAATAGATGGTTATTGGTAATTGTACCATTGGACTTCCTGGAAAAAGGAACTAAATATAAGGCTACATAGTATTGTTTACAGAAGAACCACTGATAAGTATTATGACCAGGAAGAGAGCAAAAACTAATCCAGGAGAGCTGTACCTCATTCAAAATGTGTCCCAAAGGCCCAGCATGATTCCTGGAATTGAATCAGAGCTCAGGATGCTTGTTTTCTCTATTTTGAAGCACATATATTAAATGTCAATTGAAATGTTATACATAACATATACATTATACATACTCATGTAAGATACACACATATATAATAAATAGTAAATGCATATAGTTAAGAGACTTGTGTAATTATGATTTTCTAAACATTTGTGATGTTTAATTTTGTGTTTTGTCAGAGTGGATCATGGGCTGATCAGAATAGAGAATATTTCTGTGTGTGTCTGTGGGGTGCTGCAGGATGAGATTAATATTTGAATTAATGTACTCAGCAAAGTTAATTGACCTGGGCAGGAGGGAGGATAGTGGGGGAAGTGTCAATATGTTCCTAAATCTGTATATATGAAATACAAGAAATTTGTATAACTTTAATAATATTTTAAAAAATTAAACACTAAATTGCCCTCTCTAAAGTTTGAGGGCACAATCTAGTTCACTGAGTACCTGAGTAGAATAAAAAGGTAGGAGGTCTGCCTGTATTTTACCTGGTGCTTATTCTACCCTTGGGATCTTAGCCATTCAAACTTGAACTGAATAAAACCATTGGCTTTCCTGGGTCTCCTGTTTGCAGACTGCAGATTGTGGATTTTCATAGCACCCAGAATTGTTTAGGGAAATTCTTATAACACATTTTTTAAAGATTTATTTATTTATTTGAAAGGCAGAGTTACATACAGAGAGAAGGAGAGGCAGAGAGAGAATGAGAGACAGGTCTTCCATCCGCTGATTCACTCCCCAGTTGGCTGCAACAGCTGGAGCTGTGCCTATCCAAAGCCAGGAGCCAGGAGCTTCTTCTGGGTCTCCCACTCAGGTGCAGGGGCCCAAGGATGTGGGCCATCCTCTACTGCTTTCCCAGGCAATAGCAGAGAGCTGGATTGGAAGTGGGGCAGCCAAGACTCGAACCGCTGTCCATATGGGATGCTGGCACCGTAGGCAGCGGCTTTACCCGCTATGCCACAGTACTGGCCCTCAATACATCTTTCATATAAAATTTCCTGTTGGTTCTGTTTCTCCACAGAGCAATGTCAAACACAATGTTCTATGAAAAATTTCATGGAGTCCCAATGCATATGAAGTTTTCTTATTATGTTTCACATTAAAGTGAACGAAACAGAATACCACAGAGGGCTTACATTCAGTTGACATAAAAATCTCAATATTGATATGCGCACTTTTTTTAATAAGTCATCATCAATTATTTATATACCCACTTTTTATCGGATATGTATATACTGCTTATTTATTAGGAACTTTGTCAGCTACTGCTACATGTAGGAAATTATAGATATAAAAGAATCATTGTCTTACTTTCATGGTTCTCACAGTTCAGAAGATCTGACATCACACTCATGAATGATTACAATAAAATATGGTAAATGCTAATTAAATTTTTCACAAAAATGTGAGATGTATGAAAGCATAGATAGATAATTGTATTGATCATCATATTTAAATGTGAGATTTTGAGGAAGTAAAATATTAATTAAAATTTTAATAATATTATTTCCCCATTAATCTTTGAAATACTATATAATTTTGAAGTTGAAAAAAGCTAAGAACACCAACTCATTGAAAACAAATAATGATCACAAGTAAGGATGTTATTCTTTTCCAAAATAACCACGATATGACAGCTCTTCATAATTTATGACTTACTCTACAGTTCTAAAAGTCAGTATTCATTACTTTCAACCTTGACACTATACTAGAGAAAAAACATAGTCCAAAAGGGATATATAATCCCATGTTTTAAGAGTTTATGTGGCTCCCATTAAAAATTAAATATCATTTTATGAGCATTTTCATATTCATAAGTTATATTTATTAGAAAGGCTTATTGCTTAATAACCTGTGGACATATTTACAAAAGTAATAAGACAATCTCTGCTACTGCAGCTTCAATTTAATAGGCAGTGTAAAAAGAAAACATATTTAATTACATAAAACAGGAATAGAAAAAAGGTTCAGACAAAATTTCTTCCAAATCTTATGAATAAAAAGAGAAATAGTGTTTGAGGAAAATTGATCCTGAACATTAGAAATGATTGCATTGACTTGCTCTCTCTGTCTCCCTCTCTGTTTTATTAATATTTCTAAACAATCTACAAGGGAATTTCAAAAACTTCATGAAAATAGAATTATAAGATATATTTATCCGCCCCCCAAAATTTTTGAAATCCATGCCTAGTTTTTCTTTATATCAAACACTTTCACAAAATGTTTTTTGAAGACTTCTTATATATTGAAACATAAAAAGTTAAGGACATACATAAGCCAAGCAAAGGTAATAAGGATAAAACAAAATTCCAAGAAAATGAAAGATGTAGGTCCAGTTTTTCAAGCATAGGAATCAAGCATTGGAATCAAGAGAGTAAGGATTCCTTGAGGTGATCTGGAGTTTGGGTCACATTTACTACATCTTTAACTTCCTTTTTCAAAAGCAAATACTACACTACTCTTTTAAGACATTGATCACTTTTTCTTTGCTGGAGAGATCTAATCGATGTCCTGATTGATGTCTAGCAGGATGTGATTTAGTAGCATTGCTGATGTTTGTGTCAGGAAACCACTTTTTGTATCCCCTAATTCCTGCTATGGATAGAATTATGTTCGTAGAAAAAGATAAGCTCAAGTTCTAACCCCAGGAAACCTTGAATATGACCTTATTAGGAAATAGGGCTATTGTAAACAAATTAATGTGAGGATACACTGGGTTGGTGTGTGCTCTAAAACAATAAGAGATGTCTTCATGACAAAATGGAAGCTTGGATAAAGACATCCAGAGAAGAAGACAATACAAAGACAGAGAGTCAAGTGATTCATCCACAGTCAAGGCTTGCCAAGAATATAAAAGAGGCAAAGAATTCCTCTACATGAGCCTACAGAGAAAGTATGGCCCTGTGTAATTTGGAGCTCCAGTTTCCAGAACTGTGAGTGAATACATTTAGGATGTTTATGGGACTTTGTAATGGCATCACGAGGAATCTAATATGATGTTCATTCCAGCAATTAAGAATAATATATAAAGAAATGCCGTAGTTTTCCAATTGGTTTGTTCTCTACATGAGGAAATGGAAGATTGGCCATCAAAGAAGGAGGTACCTTTCTCGGAAGGGAGGAGAGAACTTCCACTTTGACTATGGCCTCGTCTAAACAAGATCGGAGTTGGTGAACTAAAGAGGTTTCCATAGCCTTGGCAGCTCATGACAAGAGCCTTGGGTGATTACTGATGTCATAAATAAGAGTCAATTGTTAAATCAACAGCGGGAGTCACTGTGCACCTGCTCCCCATGTAGGATCCATGTCCTTAATGTGTTGTACTATGCAAATTAACGCTAAAACACCTACTCAAAGAATTCTCTATACTTTGTGTGCCTTTGTGGGTGCAGTCTGTTGAAATCTTTACTTAGTATATACTAAGTTGATCATCTGTATATGAAGATAATTGAAAATGATTCGTGATGAAGAATGGGATGGGAGAGGGATTGGGAGATGGAATGGGTGTGGGAGGGAAGGAGTTTTCAGGGGGGAAAGCAGCTATAATTCAAAAGTTGTAATTTGGAAATTTATATTTATTAAATAAAAGTTAAAAAAAGAAATATTTTTGTTTAGGTGTTTGCTGTGGGCTGTGTGAAAAGATATGGTTCTTCCAAAGTCATTTGTCAATAATGTTTATTAAGTGTGCATGCGTGGGATCCCTCCTTCATAACTTCTGGCTTTACTTGTTTAGTTATTTTTGGTGACGTTTGACACCATGGTCATATTTTGATTCTGACAACTTTTACATGTGTATAGTGGAATGCATAAACCTATTCCCAGAAAAGAACTTCATTATATGTATACTGCTCTTAGCCTCTCCACAGACTATGACAAGGTTGGGCTGGCATCGATTTCTCTAATGCAAGCACAATTTCAATTGGTGTGGCCTATTATTTCATATAGTTGGAAGATTTATAACCCAAAATTCAAACTCAATTCTTGTAGGGTTGCTGTCAGAAGAAGTGAAATCTTAAGAATATTTCCTGGAAGTATGGCTATCTAAAAATAAAACAAAATTAAGTCCAATATTGGATTTCAATTTATTTTTAAAAATTCAGGGGAGAAGACATTTTACAGGATGTGCAAAATAGCATTCCAGGTATGAGTGTTTGGCTCAGTGGTTTAGAGTCTGACGGGAATGCCCATGACCCAATGCTGAGTCCCTGGGTTCAAGCTCAAGCTCTGCTTCTGATTCCATCCTCCCACTCTTGTGCACCCCAGGAGGCAGCAGGTGATAGCTCAGTGTAAGTTTCTTCTACCAACATGGAAGACCTGGATAGAATTCTTGCCTCCTGGCTTTGGCCTGGCCCAATCTCAGTCATCATTGGCATCTAGAGATGGAACTCTTTCTCTGTCTGTTTCTCTGTCTCTGTCGCTGTGGCTTATTAACAGCAACAAAGAAATGAAAACAGCACTTCAGGTCTATGGGGTACAGACACTGTAGAGCACTTCTACTGTGTTCACATGTTCCCCATCAAGTCAGCTGATGAATCTAACTCCATTTATTTCTCTTGAGGAAGCACATAATTCTCTAACATTCAAACCAGTCATGGTGACAGCTTTCCTTTTCAGGGCAGCAGTCCTTCTATACTGGTGACTAAGCACCTACATCTGTGTCTGGGGGACGAGCCTACAAATTGTTTCTTTCCTGTCCTGTCCTCCTTCTGATAGCAGCATCCCTCTGCTCTGAGTGTCCTCAGATAGAACCGCTTCTCATTCAGGCCCCACTGGCAGTGAGAAGATTCCTCTGCTCCTAATTTGCTAAAAGAAGTATTGTGAAATAGAAGCTGGTATAACAGAAAGAGGGGAAAAAAGGTAAATCCACATAATACACTTGCTATATTTTTAATATGTAAATTTCCACATAACGAAAAATCAAGTTACCATAATAATTTGAAACTACTTGGGCTTTAGTGAATGGTTTGAGGTGATCTCTATATCATTTGGGATTCTGTGATTCCAGAAAGGTTCAACTTAAAACACAAAGACAGTGTGGTGAACAGAATTGATCATAGCTGTAAAGGCCTAGGTAGAGGGCTTTGAAAAGAAACCTCCGAGCAAAAGCACACAAACAACAAGTGAAATAATCAAATGTGTTTGGTATCTGCAGACACTGTTGCACTCAGACTTCCTCAATACACAAACTCTGCATGGTTTTATTAACTCATGGTTCTTTTTCTCCATTTTGATGTAAGTGAATTTGCATTGAATAAGATTCTGATTGTAAATGAAGGGGCTGATAAATAAATTGGTTTACTAGCAGTTGTGTCAATACATATACAAGCCGGCCGTGGCTCAACAAGCTAATCCTCCGCCTAGCGGTGCCAGCACACCGGGTTCTAGTCCCAGTCGGGGCGCCGGATTCTGTCCCAGTTGCCCCTCTTCCAGGCCAGCTCTCTGCTGTTGCCTGGGAGTGCAGTGGAGGATGGCCCAAGTGCTTGGGCCCTGCACCCCATGGGAGACCAGGAGAAGCACTTGGCTCTTGGCTTCGGATCAGCACGGTGCGCGGGCTGCAGCACGCTGGCCGCGGCAGCCATTGGAGGGTGAACCAATGGCAAAGGAAGACCTTTCTCTCTGTATCTCTCTCTCACTGTCCACTTTGCCTGTCAAAAAAAAATACATATACAGTGTTTATGAAATTACAATATTCTCAATAGTCTTAATCATTACTAATTGTGATGGATCCAGGTTTCTCTGTGTGTTGGTTATATTACATAAAGTGCTTTCTAAGATGCATACTTTTTTTTAAAATTTTTCACTGAAATACAACACAAGCACATAAAAATCTACAAATAAACATCTCACCAAATGATTACAGAGGGAAAGATTGCATATCCTCAGATCATTCAGTGGAGAAATAGAGCAGAATCCCATTTCAGGAGCCCTCCCAAATGTGGAGGGATGAGAAGGCCATGCCAAGATGGCCACCGGCAAGCAAGCATCAGTTACTCAGGAATGGCTTCGAAACCCACCTGGCAATAGAGCCTGCCTGGCAACAGGCTGTGATTGGTTAGGGTATAAACCACCCCTTGACAGGATTGGCTGCCTCGGCTATATAAGCCGCTGTACCAACTGAAATAAACCAGTCTCCGGGCTGCTCCTCTCTGGCCTGCTTTCAGCCAACTCCAGGTGTCTGTGTGGTGACTCCACGGCTCTTGCCCCCACTGTGCTCCTCCTCTCAGAACAAATCCACCGCAACACCCAACTACTGCCATCTCCTCCCCTAGCCTTAGATAATCAATCATGCTTCTGGTTTGTAATGCCATATTTTATCATGATCTACTTTTACAGTCTTCTACATGTGTTGTTTTGATTGTGTGTTATTTTGTATCTCCTGTTCACTGACATTATTTTTATAGTTTCAAACATGGTGTTTGTGTAACTGCAGTGCACTGATTTCACTGTTTATATAATATCCAGTTGCTCTCCTACAGTGTTATCAAGTTTCCTATGGTTAGATAACTATTTGCATTATTACTAAAATGCACATTCCTATACACGTATATCACTTATATTTGGACAAGAGATTTAATCAGTCATCTTAATATATTTAAACTTTCATGTATATTAATTAGCAGCTCTAAGTAGGAAAATCTGTCTTGGTTGAATCCAAACATACAATTAATTAGATATTTTTCATGTATTTTTTTTTTCTTTAAAGATCTATTTATATTTGAAAGTCAGAGTTACACAGAGAAGAGAGGCAGAGAGAGAGAGAGAGAGAAGTCTTCCATCTGCTGGTTCACTCTCCAAATGGCCAGAACAGCTCTGGCTGTGCCTATCTAAGCCAGGAGTCAGGAGCTTCTTCTGGGTTTCCTGTGTAGGTGAAGGGGCCCAAGGACTTGGGCCATCTTCTACCGCTTTCCCAGGCCATGGCAGAGAGCTGGATCAGAAGAGGAGCAGCTAGGACTAGAACCGGTGCCCATATGAGATGCTGGCGCTTCAGGCCAGGGCTTTAACCCACTGCGCCATAGCGCTGGCACCTCATATATCTTTAAAAATGTACTGCCATACCTTTGGATGAAAATAATAATTTTACTATTCTTTTTTTTTGTTTTAAGAGAAATATCTGCTAATTACTAGACCAACTATAGAACAATTCACTTCTATATTACATATGCAATTTTATTGCATGACATGATATGCTAGGAAAACTATAGATGATATTATTTGAATAAATTATGTTATTTCTAGTAATAATGTTATTTGAAGAATTGTCCGGTTTTGTGATGTAGTGTTTATCTCACTGCCAAGAATAGTGTAACATTTTGCAAATGTATTATTATAATTCTTATTATTTGCAATTAAATAGGGACCAAGACTGTTAAACTGAATTACAGAAAGTGAACCCTTTTAGATCAGTGATGTTTTTCTACCTGTGGCTGACTAGACTTTTTTTTTTATTTAATGAATATAAATTTCCAGTGTACAGCTTATAGATTACAATGGCTTCCCTCTCCCATAACTTCCCTCCCACCCGCAACCCTCCCCTCTCCCGCTCCCGCTCCCCTTCCATTCGCATCAAGATTCATTTTCAATTCTCTTTATATACAGAAGATCAATTTAGTATAAAGATTTCAACAGTTTGCACCCACATAGAAACACAAAGTGAAACATACTGTTTGAGTATTAGTTATAGCATTAAATCAAAATGTACAACACATTAAGGACAGAGATTCCACATGAGGAGCAAGTGCACAGTGGCTCCTGTTGTTGACCCAACAAATTGACACTCTAGTTTATGGCGCCAGTAACCACCCTAGGCTGTCGTCATGAGTTGCCAAGGCTATGGAAGCCTTCCAAGTTTGCCGACTCTGATCATATTTAGACAAGGTCATAAAAGACAGAGTGAGGATAGTAACCAATGATCCTAAGAGTGGCATTTACCAGGTTTGAACAATTATACAGCATTAAGTGGGGAAGAGGACCATCAGTACACCCAGGTTGGGAGTAGAGCCATTGGTGGTAGAGGTTATGATTACAAAGGAATGAGGCCCAAGTACGCTAGACAGGGTCTAGAACAAAAGACAGAGTCATTATTAGATGAGCTAAGAAAGGTGCTGTCTAAGCTACAATTAAGTTTTCTGACTGAGAGGCAAATAGAACCCCACAGAAGGGGCTTGATAATAATCTGGTGGGCTTTAGGCCTTGTAAGTTAAGAGGCCCAGACCTATCTATCTCTTCACATGGGGTATATCCTAAGGGAGGTGTGAACCTCCTAGGGGAAGGCACTCTGTTGACTTTCATTACTTGGCTGGCCTGGGAGGAGAGCTGGCCAGGTAAAGGCAGGGGGCATCTCTAACAAGAAATTGACAGTTCTGCCTGCAATGTTGCTGACCCTACTTGACCATCCCCTCAGCTGCAGTGGACACTTTGGAAGTTGGGCTGAGTGAAGGGCTTTTCAGCTTAGAGCCAATAAGATCTGTGGCTCTGACCTGGGCATCCTTCGACTCCAGGGCAGGTCCATTTCCAGTGATCCAACTCTTGGCAGAGCTGCCAGGGCTCTTCACAAGCTGACTTCTGCTGAAGCCCAGGCTTACCACATTGAAAGCCACTGCAGTGGACTGGCCTGTTGGGTCTCCTTGAGGGCAGATCACTGTACAGATCAGCCATTAATAGGCCTGCTACCCATTGCTTCTGATGCCGAGCTTTCTTTTCCTCCTGGTTTGTGTTAAAGTAGACCAGAGGATGCAAGTCAAGGGAGTGCCCGTGTCCCATCTCTAATCTTCGGTGGCCTGAACTACAAGTCTATAGTCACAGGCATGTTCTATAGTAGTTTTTCTAAGGTAGACAATGCCCCTGAGGAAAATTATATTCTCACTTTAAAACTTTCTTTCCCTTTGGTCTGAAAGGGAGGTTTTTTTACTTACTGTTTACTTCGCTGATGGCGAAGTGAATCTAGCTATGAGATTATTATTTAAGTTCTTATTTTGGCTATGCTATTACAGAAAAATGTTATCCATCTCTTTTATAAGGTCTAAAGATTAAATTGTGCGTCCTACAGATTCCTTCATAATAGAATTAGTTTCCTACCTTGAAGAGAATAGAGAAATGAAAGAACAAGTTGGGCTTAGAATAGAGAAATGAGGGAGCAAGTCCTAGATCGCTTGTTGACAATAGCAATATCACATGAATACTTAGCAAACAGTTTCAACCATTAGATAACAACTTAAGAAAACATTTACCAGAAGGTCCAATGCCTTCTATAAATTTTAAGAATCATGTATTTGAAAACACCTCTTAAATATCTAACATGGTGTAGTTTGTTTAACCAGTAAACTTAAGCACAACCATATAAAATGTTTTTAGTTTCTTTCTACCAACAAGTCTAAAACATATGATACACAGATTCAGGTCCCACAAATTAAAATGTATCTTTGATTGATTTTAGCAGCTTAAATTTATGGACAATCTTATCTATAGCCATTTAAAATAAAACTCTTAATAAAATTTCCCCATGTGGACATACAATATGTACACACATATAACATAGCATAATAGACCAATATAGCAATTTTAATAATAGCTTTTGACTAGACTTTTGATTATACCTAAGAATAGAACACCAGTATGCACATGGTCTGTTCACCACTCAACTTTTACAATAAAAATATCTTTAATTTGTTTATGTTTTCTGTAAATTTTGCAAGTTTAAGATTATAATTGAAAGTACAAGGATAGACATTTCCTGCCATTAAAGAAGAGAGGACCTAAAAGACCTAGGACAAAATATAATCAGCCAATCATTAATGTGATAAATTTTCCCTAAATTTATAGGTCATGGTTTCTTAAATATTAGTAGTTAATATTTGTATATATTATAGACACACACAAGAAAGACAATACTATATATATGAGAAAAATTGTGTCAAGTCAGATTAAAACTAAAGCATTACATATCAGAACAACAACTGGAGTGAGGAGATACGGGTTGCTTTAGGTGATTGTTCCTGACCTCAGCCAAACTAGCAAATATTCTCTAGAAGAAAAAACTCTCATTTTATTATACATGGAATTTACATGCTTATAATTATTGGTTTCAATTGTTAAAATGCACTTCCAAATTTAAATTGTTTAATTTTTATTGCTAACAGAGATGTATAGAGTCATAAATTACAGAGCCATTTTCCTGAATTAATTTTGTTTTATTGAGTTTAAAATGAAATGTGCATTTAGATTTTATGCCTTATATGTTAGCCAATTTTATTTTATCTATTGGAAAGGTACAATGCCAATATATTAAGAAAATAATATCGGGGCTGACGCTGTAGCTTAGCTGGTAAAGCCACCGCCTGCAGTGTCAGCATCCCATATGGGCGCTGGTTTGAGACCTTCACTTCCAATCCTGGCCTGGGAATGCAATAGAAGATGGCCCAAGTCCTTGGTCTCCTGCACCAGCATGGGCGACCTGGACGAAGCTCCTGGCTCCTGGCTTCAGATCGGCACAGCTTCGGCCATTGTGGCTAATTGGGGAGTGAACCAGCGGTTGGATGACCTCTCTCTCTCTCCTTCTCCTCTCCTCCTCTCTGCGTAACTGTGTAACTCTGATTTTCAAATAAATAAATAAATCTTTAAAAAAAAGAAAATAATATCAAATATGTAGATATTTTATTCATTCTAGGGCATTAAATTTAATAGCTAAAAGTAAAATATTAGAATACTGACCCATTTATGTTTTCTTACCTCTTGATATTTTGTAATAAAAATAGATATATTGGCTTCAAACATATTAAGATTTCTTTGGAAACTTTCGCTTAATACTCAGCCTAGCATACTTATCTGATGATTTTTACCAATACACGTAGATGATAAATAATATCTGGCCTATAAAAAGTTTTCCCACAAAAAAACAGGACAAAAAATCATCATGCTATTTTTAAAGACCAGCATGATATGGTAACCAAGATTGTCAAATACAATACAAAAAAGGAATAATTCAGACATATACATATATATATATATGTAAATACATATATATACATAATTTCAGATGAAATTGTTCATTTAAAATTTTAGAAAAATGAATACAATGATATGTATATAAAAGGATCAGGACCGGGTACATTTTTTATTCCCAAGAATTAAATGTCATATCACATAAAATGTAACTCACCATATTAACAGATTAAAATAATAATACCATATCATCATAAAAATGGTTAGAAAAACAAATTTTTATCAAATTCTAAAAACTAACCCTGAAACAAATTTTCAGCAAGCTAATCAAACACCATGTAAAAGTAAAAGACAGAGTGCATTTTCCACTAAGATTAGGAACAATTTCAAGATATTCTGTCAAACTACTTCTCAACATTTTACTGCAAGTTATAGACATTATAACAACAGGAATAAACAAATACAAATATATGTTAACCAAGAAGTACAGCTGTCTTTATTATCAAGTGACACAAAAAATACAGGTAGAATACCCTAATCAACAAAACATAACAGAATGAATAAGTAAATTTAATGTTGTTACATTCAGAATATTAACTTTTGTTAATATTGGATTTTTCATATCTATTCTAGTGTTTGGAGGTAGTAAGCTATTTTTTCCTCGTAGCAACAAATGCTCTTACAGGCTGTTGTAAAGACTACAGGGCAGGCCGGCGCCGTGGCTTAACAGGCTAATCCTCTGCCTTGCTGTGCCGGCACACCGGGTTCTAGTCCCATTTGGGGCTCCGGATTCTAACCCGGTTGCCCCTCTTCCAGGCCAGCTCTCTGCTATGGCCCGGGAAGGCAGTGGAGGATGGCCCAAGTCCTTGGGCCCTGCACCCGCATGGGAGACCAGGAGAAGCACCTGGCTCTTGGCTTCGGATCAGCGAGATGCGCTGGCCGCAGCGGCCATTGGAGGGTGAACCAATGGCAAAAAGGAAGACCTTTCTCTCTGTCTCTCTCTCTCTCACTATCCACTCTGCCTGTCCAAAAAAAAAAAAAAAAAAAGACTACAGGGCAAAGGACCTCTAATCACAATGCCTACTGGAAAAATAAAAAGGATGTTCAAAGGAAAATTTAACTCGTTAGTTAAGAGGAAGGAGATCACTGTTGTTTTCTGGAAATGGTAAACATAGCAACATATAACTTATCAAAATGCAAGCACCTAACTCATATTCCTCTTCAATACTTATTAACTACACAATAAATGCTATTTTAAGATATGATGGGCTTGAGGCTGACACTGTGGCATAGTGAATAAAAGCCGTTACCTGCAGTGCCGGTATCCCACATGGGCGTTGGTTCAATTCTGGGATGCTCCACTTCTGATCCAGCTCTCTGCTATGGCCTGGGAAAGCAGTAGTGGATGCTCCTAGTCCTTGAGCCCCTGCACCGATGTGGGAGACTCATGAGGAAGAACCTCTTGGCTCCTGGCTTTGGATGGGCTCAGCTCTAGCTATTGTGGCCATTTGGGGAGTGAACCAGTGGTTGGAAGACTTATCTCTCTGTCTCTGCCTCTGCCTCTTTCTAACTCTGCCTTTAAAATAAAATTATAATAATTAAAAAAGATAGGCTCTTGATTACACATGGTAGGAAATAATGATCATGTTCTCTGATCATCTCTACACCTGTCTATTTACTAACTAACTAATATAGATACATATTACTTAACATCATGGAGATTTTATTTTTAAATTTTGAAAATGGTGAATGTAGTATGATATAATCTATATATAACTCAAAGGAGTATCCAACTCATGGTAAAGTACTAAAAATTTTCATGAATGAAATCTGAAACTACACACGCCAACCATGAATTATTTACTAGATACTATTGTGCAATCATGCTACTGTGGGATACTCCTAATTTGCATTGATTTTCAAGAATCTTAAGAAGAGGCTGGCATTGTGATACAGTGGATTAAGTCACCATTTGTGATGCCAGCATTCCTTATAAGGTTGCTGGTTTGAGTCCTGGCTGCTCTTCTTCCAATCCTGCTCCCTGTTAATGTGCCTGGGAATGCAGCAAAAAAAAAAAGTCCTAAATGTCCAGGCCCTTGCCACTTATGTGGGAAACCCAAATGCAGTCCCGGGTCTTGAATTTGGCCATGTGGAGAGTAAAGTAGCAGATGGAAGACATCTCTCTTCTTTGTCTATTTCTCTGTCTTCTTGTCTCTCTCTCTCTCTCTCTCTCTCTCTCTCTTACTCTGCCTTTCAAAATTAATACATAAATATTTAAAAAGGAATCTTAATGAATGTATTCTTTTTTGTTAAAGTTATTCATTTGAATGGCGAAATGAAAACGAGAGAGAGACAGAAGAGAGATTTTCTATCACTGGTTCACTCCAAAATGGCCCCACAACAACCAGGGTTAGGCCAGGTTGAAGCCAGGAGCCAGAAATTATATCCATGTCTCTCACTTACTAGACAGATTAGCTGCTACTTCCCAGTCACATAAAAACGGACTCTTGGTCCCAGACAGTGGCTTAACAAATTGCACCAGTTAATGCCCACCCCTGAGTGAATTCTTGTTGGGAAGTTGGTTGGGGTCACACATGTGCCAAGTTTCAACAAATAAGACTGAATCCTTGAGATGGGATCCAGTACTTGAAAAATCAACCCTAAATAAAAATTATTTAAAATCATCAATTGAAAGAAAGACAGTAAAAGAGCATCTGTTGGAATTTGTACTTGTTTGGATATTTACGATAAGAAAAAATTTGGTAGTCAATACTCAGGTTGATAAATTTATTTTGTGCAAAGCATGATATAACACCAATACCAGATAAACAAATAGCTGACAAGCAAGAAAATATTATACTTTTTCATATCATGCTGGGAACATATTTCAGAGTCAGCATCTTAGAAAAAGATTCCTTCTTGATGATTTGTGTGTCTTCAAAATAAATTAGGAATGTACATGATATTCTATTATAGCAATTCAAACTACTGATCTTAGCTTCAAAAGAAACGTTAAAAGTCTGAAATTATTTGTCAAGTGCTTATACGCTGAGTAATGTATTATGTTCTCTTGGCAGTGTATCGAAATATTTGCAGTTCTCATGCTTTATAGTTCCCTGGAATCATTAGCACACTTTTCATTTTAGAGGCTATGCTAAATTCAGCACTGAAGTCAATAGTTTGAAGAAATGAAAGGGAGGTGTAAGATTCATTTTAATAGTGGGAGAACTCGACTAGGAAAATGGTCTGTCAGTATTTTTCTGGAACGCAACACTCTGTAATTAGGTTGATGGAATAAAGGGAGATGGAAAGGACAAGATAGAGATGTTCTTTGGGGAGTAATTAGCCTTGAGAATGCAGTTAAAACTATGTGAGCATAAAAAGTTGCATAGTCAAGTCTTGGGGGAAAAGAAGAAAGAATATAGAAAGATTAAGACTGATGGAGAAGGACATCTCTGCGGAGTGGAGGGCAAATAATAGGTCTTAGAAGTAATAGAATATTCTTTAATTAGAACTGAGTCTTTAAACAATCTTTATTGTTTATTAAATCACATGAACATATCACTCTAATCTCTGCTGCACTTTATGTCAAATTGTAAAAGAATGTGCAAATTCATACTGTGATAAATTTAGATAAATTTTCATAAATTACATGCACTACATTATTTAACAAGAGAATCTTAAAATTTTTAAAGTTTCCATCATGAGACATATTCAATAATTTTAATTTTGTTGACTATTTGCCAAATTCACTATCAAAAATGAGTATGTCACTTAATATCTGCCTAATACATGTACTGTATTAAAGTGCATGCTTACATTAAGTGTCTAGGGACGTTGTCCCAATTATTCTACTACCACAGATTTATTTTTTTAAGTAACAGATTTATGTTTAAAAATCTGTCTGAAACATGTATGTTGTTATCCTAGCATATCTAATATAGTGTAAATATTCTCCATGTGTATGTGTGTGTTTATGGAGGAAGATAAAGGAGAGAGAGAGACTAAATCAAGGGGTGGTAAATGTTCCAAGTGTATCCTCTGACTGCCAAATCCCGTGGAATATCATTGTGTACTCTCATTCTTAGATCAGTTAGCTTGATAACTATGGTGGGCACATGGGACGAGACTTTAAATGTGAGAACTCATTTCCAAAAGGGCAACATGAAGAATTCCATGGATCCATTCCTCAATCAAACCAGTATTATAAAAATGTTAGCTACTGAAAGTTTGTGGTAATGCCCCCAAAGAAATATTATAAATAAACACATATTTATTTAAGAAAAGCTATGAAACTTTGCATGAACTTAGAGATCTGAAGAAAGACTCATATCTTCTGACTTATCAGGTAAGTAGCTAGAAAATGTCTTTCACGTTGTTACAACTAACAATATAGGGCTCCCAGTGCACCCAGTTTTGAGTCAGGGAGCTGTCTACGCAAATGTGTTTACCACCAGCATATCTCAGCCTGCATGCTGCTATCTGTTGTTGAGGCTAAGTTTAAGGTGAAGATAAGTTTAAGGTTTCTGGTGAGAGATGGATATCCAATGTTCAGATCTATTATGGAAGCTGTTTCTTGGGAGCCACACTGCTGGGGATGTTGAGTACTTGTTCCCACTTGCCCTGGCTTATGGCACTTGAGTTCCACATCAATATAAGCTAGCCAAAGAGAACTTGGAGTGCTGCTTGCCCACCCCAAGCACTCTAATCTTAAAGTGAAGCTGTCGGTTAGACAGAAGTGCAGCCATATTCCCCAGTCCCAGCTACTCAGTAATGCCCCAGGCGGAAGAAACAAGGAAGTGAGGCCATAGAACAGAAAGCTCCAAATCCTTTCCAAAAGAGGTGACTTGGTTTACCATGGAATATGGAGAAATTCAAGCCTAAAATTCTCCTTAAATGACTGGAAATTGTAGGGAAAGGCTAATGAAATTACATGGATAGAGTCATTAGGAATGAAGACTAAGATTGGCTCATGAGCTTTCTGGAGGTGAGAAGGAAGAAACATCAGCGAAGAATCCCCACGGAGTCAAAAAATTTCTCTTGGAAGAAATTAGATTTTAAAAGGATTAGTATCTGAAACCGTGTAAATCCCAGGATATTTTTGGAAACAAATAGAGCACTACAGGCTCTAAATACTGGCGGTTCACACATCTGTGGGATCAAGGAGATAGTTGAAGACAGCAAGCCAAAACTATAGAGAGCCTAAGGTGACACTGGGCATATGCAAAGCTACATTCCCTGAGGAACAAGATGATCACAGACTTAATACCTTGAGGGAAAGGGGTAACAACTTCACTAAAATAGTTCATCCAGGCACTAAACAATTACACAAGCAATTAACAGTAAAGTTCTGTGGGGAGCTTTTGGTTCTTGGCTTTGGCCTGGCCCAGCCCTGGTCATTGTGACCATTTTGAGAATAAACAAGTGGATGGATGACCTCTCTCTGTGTCTCTCCCTCTCCTTTTGTAATTCTGCCATTCAAATAAAATAAATATTAAAAAATGAATAATGAAACAACACCAGCAAAAAACAAGCTAAGTATCTAGATAGACATTTCTTCAAGGAAGATACATAAATATCCAAGAGCTCATGAAAAGATGTCTAGTGTCAGATGTTTTCATATTAATGCACATCAACAGCATAATTAAATAACTTCATACTAGCTAAGATGTTTGAAATCAAAATGTCAGATAATAACAGGGGTTGGTGAGCATGTGGAGAACTGAAAACCATTATGCACAGTTAGTTGGAACATAAGAAAATACAGACATGTTGGAACAAATTGTCTGACAGTTTCTCAAATGATGAAACAGAACTACTGTATAACCCAGCAATTCTGCTCCTAGATAAACATCCAAGGATAATGAAAGCAAATGTCTTCTCGAAACTTGTAACATTATTCATAATAACAAAATGTTGAAAAAACACAAATGTCTGTAAATTTATAAATTAATTAATAAATGCACTATATCCATACAGTGTTAAAATTTTCAGCCATGGAAAGATATGGGATGAATTAGTGATATATCCTCCAACATGGATGGAACTTGAAATATTATGCACACTTACAAAAGATTGCATGTTTTTGACTTCTATGTCCATAAGTGGCAAATTCAAAGTGACAAAAATAGTTTTGTGATTTTCTTGGGTTTGGTACTGAAGTACAGATGCAAAAAAGAGTACAGAATTTCATGGTAAGGTGCTGAAAATGTGCTAATATCGGCTATGGTAATAGTTGCAAATATCTGTGGCAGCATAAAAATTAAATCATACATTTTAAATGGGTGACTTTAGTGCTACATGAATTGTATCTCAATAAAACTGTTATCAAAAGATAAAGACTTGGGGGGCAGAGCCGTGACTCACTTGGTTAATCCTCCGCTTGCAGCGCTGGTATCTCCTATGGGCGCTGGGTTGCTCCTCTTCCAGTCCAACTCTCTGCTGTGGCCCGGGGAAGGCAATGGAGGATGGCCCAGGTGCTTGGGCTCCTGCACCCACATGGGAGACCAGGAAGAAGCACCTGGCTCCTGGCTTCGGATCAGTGCAGCACCAGCCATTGCAGCCATTTGGGGAGTGAACCAGTGGAAGGAAGACCTTTCTCTCTGTCTCTCTCTCTCTCACTGTCTATAACTCTACCTGTCAAATAAAAAATAAAAATAAATAAATAAAATTTAAAAAATAGAGACTTAAAGAAGATAATATGGTTAAAAAGAGGAAAAATGTTTTCTCTGATTCTATTTTTGTTTTTGTCCACCTACCACTTATCTGAATCCAGTTTGTAGTACTAGCAAGATATCTAGCCCCCCCCCCCCTCAAAACAACAACAACGGAGTTTCAGGAAAGATCATAAATAATTTCCTTGTAAGTTTAACTGCCCTTCTCATTCCATTGGAGAAATATTTCCATGACTAGAGGGAGCATATGCTTTCCTTTTTCATGTTTACAAGTTCATAGAATGGTGGTGGCTATGTACCTGTGTACATATGTACCTATGTAACCTGTAGATTTTGAAAGTTTCCATTATTTCATACTATCTACTAATATTAAGCAAAGTAATGAATCTCAATATTATAGTTGTAAAATGTGGCCTGCTACACCCTCCACCTTCTTAACCAAAGCAAGATGCTAAATACAAAGATGAGTGGAACCTGCAAAGGAAACAATGTATTGCAGCTGTTAATAGAGAGGGTATGAATACACCTGACGTTTATGGGGGATTTCATACAAGGAAGGTGACCTTGCTGGAGAGTTGTTTCTCAGCCTCTCTCTCTCTCTCTCTCTTTTCCTCCCTTCCTAAAGCTTTATTTACTTATTTTGAAAGTCAGAGTTACAGGGAAAGAGAACCAGTGAGCGATCAAGAGCAAGCAAAAGAGTTTTCATCCACTGGATCACTCCCTACATGGCAATAATGGCCACTGCTGGGCCTCACCAAATCGGGATCCAAAAGGGTCCCCTATGTGGGTTGCAGGAGCCCAAACACTTGGGCCATGTTCTGATGCTCTTCCCAGTCTTTTAGCAGGGAGCTGGATGGGAAAGTGGAGCAGTGGGGACATGAACCAATGCCTGCATGGGATGCCAGCACTCCAGGTGGTAGCTTTACCCATCATGCACTTCAGGATCATAGTATAAATGCAGAATATTGCAAATTCTTTTTTTTAAAACTTTTATTTAATGAATATAAATTTCCAAAGTACAGCTTATGGATTACAAAGGCTTTCCCCCACCCCAAACTTTCCTCCCACCCGCAACCCTCCCCTTTCCTGCTCCCTCTCCCCTTCCATTCACATCAAGATTCATTTTCAATTCTCTTTATATACAGAAGATCAGTTTAGTATATATTAAGTAAATATTGCGAATTCTAATGAAATCATGCCAAATTTATAGAAATAGTTCATTTTCTGTGGAATGTATTTGACTTTAATCTTTTTGTCTACTATCAGATCATTACGTTCTCTTTTAATTGGATATTCCTTTTAAAGAATAAAAAGAGGCCAACAGATTAATATAAGATTACATAATTATAATGTGTAGAAAGCTATGTCTTAGATACTGTTGGACCTCTCAGTTGTAGAGATGCCCACTTGCTCGAGAGGACGCCCAAAAATCCAGACTCCAGACCAGTTGATGCAAAAAGCATGAGGTATTTATTGTACATTTGCGCAAACGGGCCCCCACCTAAGGCGGTGAGGAGCCCTGAGCGGCAGTTTCACACAGGTTATATAGTCAACAAATTAGCATATGGGATTGGCCGGTTCGGAGGGACAATTAGCATACCGGAGAATGCTGAGGAGAGTGCTGAGGGAACCAGCTGAGGAGAATGCTGAGGAGAGTGCTGAGGGAACCAGCTGAAGAGAATACTGAGGAGAGTACTGAGACTCTCCGAAGGGGGAGTGGCAGCTCTGCTCTGGGCATGCCTAGAGGTTCTCTAAAGGGGATAGACTTTTCCTTCCCAGAGAACGTGCCCGCTGGACCCTGGGGAACATCTAACCTCTTAAGAAGCCCCTGATATCTTCCCAGGCCTAGTTTCTTGTCCCTCTCCCCCATAAGGGTCCTTCATTCCCTCCTTTTCTTTTTGCAAAGATTTTAATCTTAAAATCTATTGAACCGGCCTGGGGAGAACCTGCCTCACTGGGGGGAGGAAACTCTGTTCTTACTGGACTGGGTTAGGTTCCACGTTAACAATTGCGGAGCATGGGGATTGGAAAAACAATGGGGAAAGGCCAGGAACATCATAAATATTAAACAGTTTTTAAAAGTCTTAGCTTGAATGGGTTCTGAGTGTGCTGGAGCTTCCATTTGGCTGGTCTATCCGGATCCTCGGGGCCCTGGGGAGGTGGTGCTCACTTCACGTGTGAGGCGTGGACCCAAGCAGCGATTCCGTCGACCTTGAGAGCGGTGGGAGTTGTCAACAGCACAGTGAAGGGGCCTTTCCACCGGGGCTCTAGAGTCTTAGATTGGTGCCTTCGGACATACACAGCATCACCGATTTGGAAAGGATGTGGGATGGTTGTCGCCTCGGGTTGGTAGGCTGCTGCAAGAGGTTTCCAGACCTGGTTCTGGATGATCTGGAGCGCTCTCAACCGGGCCTGTAACTTAGGGGCATCGGCAACGGAGTCACTGGCAAGGTCAAGCAAGCCTGCTACTGGTGGGGGCCCTCCATAAAGGATTTCGTATGGTGTCAGCCCGCAATGAGAGGGCGTGTTTCGAACCCAGAACAACACCATAGGGAGGAGTTGGACCCAGTCTTTAACGCCAGTCTCCAACGCTAATTTGGTCAAGGTCTCTTTAATTATTCTGTTCATTCTTTCTACCTGTCCTGAACTTTGGGGTCTATAGGCATAGTGCAATTTCCAATTTATGCCTAATGCTTTGGCCACCAACTGACTTACCTGGGAGACAAACGCTGGGCCATTGTCGGACCCGATTACCTTAGGCAAGCCGAACCGGGGGAAGATCTCCTCTATGATCTTCTTGATGACCACCTGGGCGGTTTCCCGTTTTGTGGGGAATGCCTCAGTCCATCCGGAGAAGGTGTCTACAAAAACTAGAAGATACTTATTCCCATAACTGCCCGGCCTTATCTCAGTGAAATCGACCTCCCAGTTGATTCCTGGTCAGTCTCCTCTTACCCTAGCTCCCTCCGGGAGCTTGAGGTGTCTGGCATTTACCTTGGCACACGGAACACAGGATTCAGTCACCTGCTGGGCTAAAGAGTCAAGTCCGGGGATGTAGTAAGACTGCCTATCTTCCTGTAAGGCTGCTTTTAGCTTTTTGTATCCCAAATGAGTCCATTGATGGAGGCTGGTAATTATTTCTTTAGCCAATTGATGTGGCAAGACTATTTTCTCTCCGAGCCTCCAAACCCTTATTTGTTCATCATACTCTGCACCGAGCCGCTGAATCGTATCTAAGTCTTGGTCCGAATAGAGGAAAGGTGGTTCCCTCGATACTTGGGTGGGCTCAATTGTCTTTAACGGGAGCACCTGTTGGCTCAGGGCTGCCGTCCTAGCGGCCTCGTCTGCCATCCTGTTTCCCCTTGCTACGGAGTCGTCTCCTCGTTGGTGCCCGGGGCAATGAATTGCTGAGGAGAATGCTGAGGAGAGTGGCAGCTCTGCTCAGTTTCAGCGGCAAGGAGGAGGTCGTCCACATATTGCAGGAGGACCAGGTCCGGATGGTTGACTCGGAAGTCGGCCAAATCTAGGTGCAGAGCTTCATCAAACAAGGTAGGCGAGTTTTTAAATCCTTAAGGCAACCTTGTCCAGGTGAGTTGTCCTGAAAACCCGGTCTCTGAGTCTTTCCACTCAAAAGCAAAGATGGATTGGCTCTGAGGGCTCAGTCTTAAACAAAAGAATGCACCTTTTAGATCTAACACAGTGCACCATACGTGGGTCGGAGGCAAGGTACTTAGCAGATTGTAGGGGTTGGGCACCGTGGGATGCATATCCTCCGCTCTCCCGTTAACCTCCCGCAAGTCCTGTACCGGGCGGCAGTCACCCGTACCAGGCCTCTCTACTGGTAGTAGGGGGGGCGCTCCAAGGTGAACGACAAGGTTTTAAAATGCCTAGGTGTAACAGTCTCTGGATATGTGGCCGGATACCTTCCTTAGCTTCCTTGCCCATCGGATATTGACGAACTGACACGGGAATGGCCGTGGGCTTCAGATCAAGGGAGGCCGGTTGACGGCCAGCCCTATTCCCGCAGTCTCTGCCCAGGCCTGAGGAAAATCTTGGAGCTTAAAGGCCCTTTTTCTGAAGTCAGTACCGAGTGCTGGGCTCCCGTGTCAATCAGGAAGGTTACTGGTCTGCCCCCCACTTCAAGGGTTATCCTGGGCTCAGGGGGGGGGGGGGGGGGCTCCTGGCCCTGACTCACCTAGTCGTCTTCTTCCAGGGACAGGATTGGAACTGGTCTCCTCTTTGGTCCCTGTGTTTTCTTCGGGCAGTCTTTGACCCAGTGTCTTCTTTCTTTACAATAGGCACATTGATCTCTTTCCACCCGAGGCTTTCGTTTGTCTCCCAAGTCCCTATTCTGTCCTGGTCTACTCCTTTCTGTATCCTGTATTACGGTGGCCAAAATTCTACTAAGCTCTCGATTACGTTTTTTGTCTCTTTTGTCTTCCCTTTCCTCCTGCTCCTTGCGGATCCTTTCCTCCTTCTCCTCTCGGGTCTCCCTTTTGTTGTAAATCTTTTCTGCCTCCTTTATTAAATCTTGTATAGTATACCCCTGAAGCCCCTCTAGCCGCTGCAATTTATTGTGGATGTCCGGCGCTGACTGTCCTATAAAGGACATGATTACATCTCCCTGCCGGTCCTCTGCCAGGGGGTCAAACGGGGTATACATACGGTAGGCTTCCATTAATCTTTCTAGGAAGCCTGCCGGCGTTTCCTCAGCCCCCTGTACTACTGCACATACCTTGGCCAAATTGGTGGGGCGCTTTCCAGCCCCTCTGAGACCCGCAAGGAGAATCTGGTGGTAAAGACGAAGTCGCTCCCTACCAGCAACGGTGGTGTAGTCCCAATCAGGACGGGTTGAGGGAAACGCCTCCTCGATTTCATTTAGCAGTAGGGTCGGTCGGCCATCTGCTCCAGGGACGTTTTTCCGTGCCTCAAGGTAGACACGCTGCTTTTCCTCAGTAGTGAGGAGGGTCTGCAGGAGCTGCTGACAATCATCCCAGGTGGGCTGATGAGTCAATAAAATTGACTCAATCAGCCCAGTCAGAGCCTGGGGTCCTGAGAGAAAGAGGGGTTATGGGTTTTCCAATTATAAAGATCGGAAGCAGAAAATGGCCAGTACTGCATCTGGCCAGCCACCGAGCGAAGAGGAAAAGCCTGCGAATTCCAGACGCTTCCCGAGCCCCCTGCCTGCCCCTGACGGAGGCGCAGGCGGCTGGAGGGCGGGGGAGGCACTGAGACTTCTTCCCCTGCCCTCGTGGAATCAAGGGGTGGTGCAGAAGGTTGCACATCCCGCTCTGGTTATTGTGGAAGTTCCTGCGGGGGAGCAGGCTGGCCGGGAAGATAGGGTGGGGGAGAGTCAAAGCGCAGAAAGTCCTGATCAGCCGGAAGAACCGGTGGCTTGTCAGGTTTTGGATCTCGAATCTCCTTCAGAGGGTATAGGGAGGAGGTTGGCACAACCGGGATAGGAGGAGGGGGTAACGGGGTCCGTATGGGCTCCGTCGGGAAGGAGAAGGGTTCTATCCAGGGAGGGGGATTACGTGAAAGATCCTCCCACGTAGTAATGTAGGGCACCTGATCAGGGTGTCCATTTGATCCTGGCTGAAAGACCCGTGCCTTAATCTGTAAAATAATATCGAGGTTAAAAGTGCCGTTCCTTGGCCAGCCGACCTCGAAGGCCGGCCACTCTGAGGAACAGAATTTTGCCCATTGTTTCCTTTTAACCTCCAATGAGAGGTGGCGCGCGCGTTCTCGAACGTCCTTCCAGTGATCTAGAGTGAGACTTAAAGGGGTGGTTATTTGTTGACCCATGTGTGCAAGGATTTTAGCCCAAACAAAAAGAACAGCCAATGCACAAACATATACAATAAGTAAGACAAACCCCATGGCTTGCGCTAATTTTGGGAGCGGCTACCTGACCAGCCCTCCCCGGGAAGGAGGGAGACTTGGTCTCCGACCCACCTCCAGACCACCCCGGGTGCGTCTTCCGGGGGAACAGACCGAGGGTTTCCCCTCATACCCCGGAGCGTCCTCCGGGGAACGGACCAGGGGTTGCTGGGCACGCCTGCCTCCCCCACTGGTCCGGAACGGACCAGGGGTTGCAGGGCACGCCTGCCTCCCCCACTGGTCCCACAGAGTCAGGTCAGATACTGGCCAGTCAGAATACTTCAGTCAGAATCCAGTCAGAATACTCAAGACAAAGAACAACAGACAGAAAACACTTAATTATACCTCCAACTGGTCCTGCAGAGAATGGGTCTGAGGGCGACCTCGAGCCCCACGTTGGGCGCCAAAATGTTGGACCTCTCAGTTGTAGAGATGCCCACTTGCTCGAGAGGACGCCCAAAAATCCAGACTCCAGACCAGTTGATGCAAAAAGCATGAGGTATTTATTGTACGTTTGCGCAAACGGGCCCCCACCTAAGGCGGTGAGGAGCCCTGAGCGGCAGTTTCACACAGGTTATATAGTCAACAAATTAGCATATGGGATTGGCCGGTTCTGAGGGACAATTAGCATACCGGAGAATGCTGAGGAGAGTGCTGAGGGAACCAGCTGAGGAGAATGCTGAGGAGAGTGCTGAGGGAACCAGCTGAAGAGAATACTGAGGAGAGTACTGAGACTCTCCGAAGGGGGAGTGGCAGCTCTGCTCTGGGCATGCCTAGAGGTTCTCTAAAGGGGATAGACTTTTCCTTCCCAGAGAACGTGCCCGCTGGACCCTGGGGAACATCTAACCTCTTAAGAAGCCCCTGATATCTTCCCAGGCCTAGTTTCTTGTCCCTCTCCCCCATAAGGGTCCTTCAATACCTACAACTCAATCTGAAAAAAAAAAAACCAGATTTCATCTCCTTTTCAATACTGAAAATTAGCTTCATATATAATTATTTTCCTGATATCTAGGTACTCAAGAATATCTATGAAGGCCAAAAAAAAAAAAGTCTAAATGGCACTATTTCTCTGAAAGAGAATAGGAAGGGGAAAACCCCACATAAAATATTTATGTTTTAGAGATCACATTATACATTCCTTGTAACTGTTACATTATTGCTGTTATGAAGCCAAAATCTAAACTCAAGGCATTTAATCACATGCTATTTTTTTTCAGTTTTTTAAAAATTTGTCCCCAGAAACCTTTTATTTAAGGTATACAAACTTCATGCATTTTATAAATATGACTTTAGGAACATAATGATTCTTCCCACCATATGCACACTCCCACCATTCTTCCCCCTCACTCTGCTATTCACATTACTAGGCAAAGTTGTCGCACTTGCCTTGTTCCCTAAGAAAATGACTAAACCCCTGGGACAACAAACCTTCAAGGAAGACCATTCCTCTGTTATATACCGGGGAGTCACACCATCCATTAAAGAGGACTTAAACCTCTTTGTCCAGTGCTAAAAATGCCTATTATCCTAGTCAGAAAATAAATCAAATAAGTCAAAGAAATCATTTTTGACCTTGATGGGACCATCTAACAAAATGTTGTGATCATCTGAAAGTTGGCATCATTGTTTCATGTGTTGGCATTCCATGGTAAAAAGGTAGTTAAGTACATTATCTTCAAGGGCCATGACTCAGTTTATGAAATTGGTAGCTGATGGTGGGCTGAGTGCTTTTGGAGAAAAATCTCTTTTTCTGTATTATTTTTCAAAATATAAATATCTCATATTTTATGGTGATGGAAAACAGGTCATTTAAAAATGATTCTAAAGACTCAAAAGAAGAAAGAATTATCTGTACAGTATTTCTATCTCATTTTCCAAATGCTGCTAATACTCTTGTATGTAGTCTTATACACACACAATCTTATTCTTACACTTGTTTAACAAAAAACAATTTGGTGTATTTGTGATGTATAAAAAAATTAAAATAATTATGGCAAACTATTGGGATCTTTATCTCATGGGTATAAATATATTAATTGTGATGTTCTTTTTTTTTTTTTTTATTTGACAGAGTTAGACAGTGAGAGAGAGAGAGACAGAGAGAAAGATCGTCCTTCCGTTGGTTCTCCCCCCAAATGGCTGCTATGGCCGGCGCTGCGTCAATCCAAAGCCAGGAACCAGGTGCTTCTCCTGGTCTCCCATGTGGGTGTAGGACCCAAGCACTTGAACCATCCTCCACTGCACTCCCAGGCCACAGCAGAGAGCTGGCCTGGAAGAGGAACAAATGGGACTGGAACCCGGTGCCCATATGGGATGCCAGCACCACAGGCAGAGGATTAACCAAGTGAGCCATGGTGCTGGCCCTGGTGTTCTTTTTTTTTTTTTTTTTTTTTCAGATTTATTTATTTGAAAGTTAGAGTTACACGGTGAGAGGAGAGGCAGAGAGAGAGAGAGAATTCAATGCTAGCTCTAAGGATTTTTGCCTGTGAACTTTCTAAGATCATGAAATAGCTTTCCAGCATGCTAGAGGTTTCCATGTTAATTTATTCATTTTTATTAGAGACAGAGAGTGACAGAGAGTTTTGATTTTATAAATGTAGTATTTACAAATTAAAAATCATCAAAGATGGTTTTAGTTCTTAAACATTTATGTAAATTATTTTTATCGTTTTCAAAAATCTGTATTTAAAAACATGTATTTATTTTCGTCTTATTGAAATGACAATGAAAAAGAGATAGAAAGAGACAACTAGAGAACTTCCATCTGCTGATCACTTCTCAAATCCCCACAACAGCCAGGTGCCAGCGTCATGGCTCACTTGGCTAGTCCTCTGCCTGCGGCACCAGCATCCCACATGGGCGCAAGGTTCTAGTCCCGGTTGCTCCTCTTCCAGTCCAGCTCTCTGCTGTGGCCCGGATCACCACAGCTCCAGTCGTGGTGGCTATTTGGGGAGTGAACCGACGGAAGGAAGACCTTTCTCTCTGTTTCTCTCTCACACTGTCTATGACTCTACCTGTCAATTTAAAAAAAAAAATCCCCACAACAGCCAGGGCAGGGCCAAGTCTATGACAGGAGCTGCTGTCTTCCAGGATGGAAGTATCCATGCTAAATCTCAGATAGGTAAAGCGTGGTGAGCTCCAGCACGCGAAAAAATGCTCCCCTATCTCTGGAGCTATAAAAACTGTGAAACTAGGTAGCAATTTGCCCGGCCCAAAAATAAAATTGTGGGACAGGCATAAGAAGGTATCTTGTGAATGCTACCCCCTTCTACTATGGATAAATTCTATTGCAGATATGCTTAATGATCTTGATACAGTGAGATTATCCTGAATATCCAAATGTGACCTTTATGCAGTCACAAGGATTCTTATAAGAAGAGAGTGATGATTGCCAAAGAAGAGAAGGTGTGTTTGTCCAATTATCTGGGATTTTCAGAGTATCCATGTATCTACCCATCTGTAATCAATCATCTATCATATTTTCTGGTGAGAAAGAGAACAAGAGAGAGAAAGAAAGAAGAGAAAGACAATGTCAAAGAGAGACATTGAGTTATTTGAAGCACTTGGCTCATATGGATATGCAAACAAATACAACTCTACACAGAAGACTCCAGAAAGGGGGAGAAAATAAGAATATTATTAATAATTAGTTAATTATTAATAAGAATATTATTAATAATTATACATGCAATGCTTTAAAGAGTATATATTCAAGCAGAAACTATTAGGAATATAAGTTTTACCTGCTATATTGCTTTTACTCTACAAATGCCTAAAATATCGAAATTTTAATTAGGTGAACCTTGACAATTAAATCAGTTATACTGTATAATGAAATAATTTTATGAAATACTTGAGAAGCATATTTGGATTTTTTTTTTTTTTGAGAGGCAGAGTGGACGGTGAGAGAGAGAGACAGAGAAAAAGGTCTTCCTTTTGCAGTTGGTTCACCCTCCAATGGACCCTGCGGCCGGCGCATCGTGCTGATCCGAAGCCAGGAGCCAGGTGCTTCTCCTGGTCTCCCATAGGGTGCAGGGTCCAAGCACTTGGGCCATCCTCCACTGCACTCCCTGGCCACAGCAGAGAGCTGGCCTGGAAGAGGGGCAACCGGGACAGAATCCGGTGCCCTGAACGGGACTAGAACCCAGTGTGCTGGTGCCCCAAGGAGGATGATTAGCCTATTGAGCCACGGCGCCGGCTGATATATGGATTTTTTAAAAGGAACAAATTTTGAGCAAGTAAGGAATCCTGTGGGTATGGATTAGTGGATTACAATGAATAAGTCCTAGTCTGAAAGCAAAATCTGAGAGCAAAAGGGGTTAGCAAGAGGAAGCAGCAGATAAAATAGCAACATCCAAAGTAAGTCAGGGCTTGCACTCTTCACTTATTTCCTTTAGAACCAGGCCATCCCCCATCAGATCACCAAAGAGTTTTAAAATGAAAGGCAAAAGTCTGACTAGGCCTATTTCAGTCCTATTCATTTTATAAAATTGCCATTTCTGTCAAACAGGTGTTTGAATAAAAGCAACTATTTTGCATTTTGTGCATGCATAATGTCTTGCATTATCATTTCATCTAAAGACTCAGATTAACTATTTTGATACATTATCTGAATTCCAAACTTTATTAAATATTCTGAGTGATAATTAAGCCATATATTTTTAACAAACTTTTTTTTTCATGTGGTCAAGTTATACCTGGCTATATTTAAAATCCTAATAATTTATAAAATATTAGCAGCTCAGTAAAAATTGTATAGATTTATTAGATATAAACCAGTCTTTCTTATGGTTCTTTATTTCCTGGGAATTATACTTTGACATGTTTTGTATTTTCTCTTTGGATTGGTTGTTGCTTTTGAAATGCCTAGAAAAATGTTCAATATTATAATCATAGTTATATTAAATATTTCATAAAGTATTTTTATAGACAGTAATATTTTGTAAAATAGTAGCTTTTGGTAGGAATAGTCAGTTCATTTGCTTTTGGCAAGTCTGATTCAATATTTAAAATGAGTGGGTTATTTTTAAAGATTTATTTATTTATTTGAAAGGCAGAGTTACAAAGAGAGAGGTAGAGACAGAGAGAGAGAGATCTTCCATCTACTTGTTCATTCCCCAAATGGCCACAATGGCCTGGGCTGGACTCAAAAGCTCCATCTGGGTCTCCCAGTGAGTGCAGGGGCCCAAGCTGGTATTTTCCTAGGCACACTAGGAGGGAGCTGGTTTGGGAGTGGAACAACTAGGACTGGAACCAGCACCCATATCAGATGGTAGGCCTATGGGCAGTGGCTTAACGGGCTGCAGCACATTGCCAGCCTCCTAAAATGAGTCTTAGCCAAATAAATTATACAGCTATTTATAAGTTAAATGAATAAAAGTGGAACATAGCAGTATTGCTATGTATGATTATTTAAATATTCTTAAAATTAAAGCAAACAAGCATATCATGTAGAATTAATAATACTATTTCAAGAAAAATCAATATACTTCTTCAACCATAACATATTTCCATCTAGCCTCTTACTTAGCCCAATAAAGGATTATGGAGTAGATGAGACAACAATGATAAGCTTATTCATTACTTCTGAAAAGCTGATTTAAGGAAAACAGATATCTAGATCAAAGAATACAATGGATTCACTGTACTACAGCCCTATGATTTGTAAGGGAAATTATGCTAAATGCTTTTATATTAATATTTTAAATTACTATGCTTTATATTTAAACAAACTTATTTTTATAGGTTTCAGATTTTAAAAAAGCATTATAAAAAGCTCATTTTAAATTGAGTTTTGGCAGATACAATTTTTTCCAACTTTTAACCAACCTTCCTATAAAAAGAAACAGAGCTGAGAACACTCATTTCTATTCTCCAACAAGACTGTCAGAGCCCACTGCTAGAGACAATAAATCTTCCTAATAGATTTAAGTTCTATGAGGCTACATTTTTGGTATCAGCTGTAACCTACTCAGAGATTTTTATGCACCACAAAGCAGAACTGTCTTCCAGCAAGGCAAAGCCATTCAAGCCACTCTACCTGGCTCTTCCCTTTGGCTCACAAATCCTTAGTCTTTCCCAATCAGATCTGGGGCATTCATCCCTGCTTCTCCTCCCATATCTCTCTCTCTCTCTCTCTCTCTCTCTCTCTCCCTCTCCCTCTCCCTCTCCCTCTCCCTCTCCCTCTCCCTCTCCCTCTCCCTCTCCCTCTCTCACTCCCTCCCTCTCATCTCTGGCCTTGATGGCAAAAGTAAGCATGTGAAGGTTCAAAAGTACACATTTTCTTTGTGTTTTGTGAAAGATTGATTGATTGATTTGAAAGTCAGAGTTACTGATAGAGGGAAAGACAAAGAGATAGAAAGAGATCTTCTATCTGCTGGTTCACTCCCCAGATAGCCACAACAGTGGGTGCTAGTCCAGGACAAATCTAACAGCCAGGAGCTTCTTCCAGGTCTCACGAGGATGCAGGGGCCCAAGCACTTGGTCCATCTTCTGCTGCTTTCCCAAGCCATTGGCAGGGAGCAGCATCAGAAGTGGAACAGCTGTGACTCAAATTGGCATCCATATGGGATTGCCCACATTGTAGGTGGGGGCTTTATCTGCTAAGCCACAACGCTGGCCCTGAACACATACACATTTTCCAAACCAATTAGAAAAACAAACAAAATATATTTGAATATAACATCTAAACCATACCATAAGTCTATTTTAGTAAAAGGTGAAAGATTTATACTATCTGAAGAAAAACCAGAGTATTCCATACGTCTGGTTAGTGTGGTTAGCACAGAGTTGATATATTTTCAATACTGAATGTGAAACAATATCACAAAACTGAATAAATATACTGAAAATTACTGGAATTGAAATGTTATAAACTGTTAAAAATAATAATCTATGTTTAGTGTACACTTATGTCCATATCCTTAAGAAAATTTTAAAGGTTAATGAATTAATGATTTTCAAAATATAAATACCTCATATGTAAGTTATATTTTCTGATCATAATGAAATTATAAGTGGGATCCAATAATATAAGATTAAATCTAATACTTTTCCTCTTTTATATATAAAAGAGCATTTACAAATTTATTCAATCATAATAAATTTTACAAGGGACTATGAAAAAGCAACTTATCAGATATTATGAAAAATACAGAACCTGTTTCTTAGTCCACATATTTATTCTGTAAATATATTGATTTACTAAATACTTTGGAATATTTACACTCTATTACTCAACATTCTAGATTTTGTATACTATACAATGAGACAGAAACAAATACTCTCTTACCTCATAAAGTGATGAAAATAAAAGTCATGATGCTGAAACTTACATTAAACTTGAACTCAAAACAGTAATTTGTATGCTACAAAACTTCATTACCAACTATGACAGTTGTTTTTTAAAAATTTTATTTATTTCACTGAAGAGAGATAACAGACATGAAGATACACACACACACACACAAACAGATTTGCCATATGTGGGTTCACTCCCCATATGCCCAGAAGCTAGGGACTCCATCCAGGTCACCCATGTGGATGGCAGGGACCCGACTGCTAGAGTCATCTCATCCTGAGTCCCAGGGTGCACAATATTAGGAATTTGAAGCAGAGTGGGAGGTTGAATTCAAGCACTCTGACATGGGCTGCCAAAGTCTCAAATGGCAGCTTATGTACGCCACCAAACACCCACTCCAACAGTAGCAAGTTTTTATTGATGTTGATTCGTATTTTCAAAAATTAACAGAAGTAAGGTAGATGCTTGGCATATTAAGATTACTACATTCCGGCCGGCGCCACGGCTCAATCCGCCTGTGGCGCCTGCACACTGGGTTCTAGTCCCGGTAGGGGTGTCGGATTCTGTCCCTGTTGCCCCTCTTCCAGGCCAGCTCTCTGCTGTGGCCAGGAGTGCAGTGGAGGATGGCCCAAGTGCTTGGACCCTGCACCCGCATGGGAGACCAAGAGAAGCACCTGGCTCCTGGCTGTGGATCAGCACGATGCACCGGCTGCAGCGCGCTGGCCGTGGTGGCCATTGGAGGGTGAACTAACGGCAAAAAGGAAGACCTTTCTCTCTGTCTCTCTCTCTCACTATCCACTCTGCCTGTAAAAAAAAAAAAAAGAAAGAAAAAAAAAGTTACTACATTCCATATCAGAGTACCTGAGTGCAACACCTGCCTCCAGCCCCTATCACCAATTTCCTAATAATGCAGACCCTGGGAGGCAGTGTTAAATCTCAAGTAATTGTATTTCTGCCACTCATGTGGGAGATCTAGATTGATTTCTTTGTCCCTTGAATTTGGTCACTGACACCAGGACATTGGAAAAATTTGGATTAAATAAAATGACCTAGATTTCAGGCAATGGGCTATGTTGGACATTTGAAGGCATGATAATAACAATTACAGGCCTTTTACTACCTGAGGCAACATCAACCAAGGGTTCTGCTGTTATATTCACCCCTGCTTTTTGATAGAGCACAGATCTGCCATAGTCTAAATCCATAAATAATTGGAAATGAAAAGGACAGAAAAGTACACTCGCACCTGGAAGACGTAGCAACCTTCCTCTGTTCCTTCCTTCTGGTTAGGGAATAGCTTATGAGTTAGAGATGGATTTTCATTAATTATTCTTCAGATGTTTGGTAGAATTTACCAATGAAGGCACTAGGTCTTGGGCTTTTCTTTGTTGGAAAATTTTTAATTACCAATTCCATCTCCTCACTGTTATAGGTCTTTTAAAATTTCATGATTCAGTCTTGGTTGGTGGTTTGTTTCTAAAATAGTGTCTACCTTTTAGGTAATCCTAATTTGTTTGTGTATGATTTTTCTTCTGATCCTTTGTGTATCTGTGGTGGCAGTTGTAATGTCAAGCATTTTCATCTATGAATTTAATTACTTCTGAACCTGCTTTTTATTTGTTAGTCTACCCATAGGTATGCCATATTTGTGTGTCTCTTAAAATATCTTTTAATTTTGTTTCTATTTTTCAATTGCTCCTCTAGTTTATATGTGTGTTTTGTTTTTTTCTGCTTCATTTTGATATTTTCTTTCTCCCATTAACATAAACATCGCTTTCTTTTTTCCTAGTTCACTGAATAAAAAGTTCAGTTGTTTATTTGAGATCTTTCTCCTTACTTAATATTCACATTTATTACCATAAACTTTCCTTCTACATGGCTTTTGATGTGTCCTATAAATTTTCATATGTTGCATTTCCAGTTTCATTTGTCTCCATATATTTTAGCTTTCACTTTTATTTATTGTTTGTGTTCTATAGTGAACACCATGCTGTGTAATTCTCCCATGTTTCAGTTTTTCAATTTTCTTCCTCTTATTCACCTCTAATCTTCTCATTGTGTTCATAAGACAAAAGTGATATAATTTCAAACTTTTGAAATATATTTAGACTTTTTACAGCTTTGTTTTTAACTATTAAACTTTTATGCTTAGTTTTGTTAGCTTTTAAAATGAATTTATTAATTCATTAGATTATCAGAATCAAATATGTGATAGCTACTATAAGACAATTTTAATGTTAATGTAATTTTAATAAAAAGAGAACAGAGTCAATGTAGTTCATAGATAAAATTTAAGTAATAAAATGATACTTCCTTTCCTCCCCCATGTATCCTTTTTATGAGATAAATTGTTTTTCTCTCGGTGCCTTCAAAACTCCCTGTTTGACTTCTGAAATTTTGATTATAATGTGCCTCTGTGAAGGTATAATTATGTTTAATCTATTTGGTTTTTTTAAGATTCATTTATTTTTATTTGAAAGACAGAGAAACAGAGATAGAGGGAGAGACACAGACAGAGAGAAATGTTTCATCTGTTGAAACATTCCCCATAAGTTCACAATAGCCTTGCTGGAGTCCAGCAATATCAGGAGCCTAGGACTATCCCAGGCCTTCTGCATGAGTAACAGGGACTCAGACACTTGAATCATCCTCTGGTGCCTCCCAGGGTGTGCATTAGCAGGGCTCCAGATCAGAAGTGGAGCCAGAATTCAAGCCTGGTACTTCAATATCCAATGCAGATGTCCAAGACATGACTTAACCTCTGTACCATATGCTTGATCCTACTTGGCTGTCTTTGGACTATATGGATCTGGTTACCTATTTCCCTCTCCAGATTTGTGTACTTTTCTGTCACTTTCTTTAAATAAGTCTTTAGAAACTTTTTCTATTGGTGTTCTTTATGGATTTCTCATGATGTACATACTGATTCACTTGGTGTTCCGTAAGTCTCACAGATTTGTCCCACTCTTTATCATTAGTTTTTCTGTTGATTCCACTGTCTGGGGGGCATTATCAGGTGACCTGTTTTCCAGTTTACTGATTTCTCTTCTTTCTCAAACCTGCTGTTGAAACTCACAAGGGAATATTACAGTTCATGTGTTCTTCAGATCCATTTTGTTTTGTTCTGTTATGATTTGTATTGAGTTATTTCTGAAGAAGTTATAATTTTTTCATCTATTATTTTTCTGAATGTTACTATTTTTCTTTCTATGGTCTCTGGTGTTTCATTGAGCTACTCTGAACTGACTATTTTGAATTATTTATAAGCCAGAGATATGAGGCGGGGGAATAACAGCAAGAACCAGAGAGAGCACGCTCTTCCATCTGCTGGTTCACTCCCTAAAAGGTTGCAAAGACCCGAGCTAAGCCAAGCAGAAGTAAGGAGCTGGAGCTCCATCCTGTCTCCCACATGTGTATAGGGGCCCAAGCACTGGGACCATAGTCTGCTTCTTTACCATGTACATTAACAGGGAGCTGGGTTGGAAATAGAGCAGTCAGGCTTTGAACTAGAAACCTTATGGGATGATGGCATTACAGGTGGCAGCTTAACCCACTGTGCCAAAATGCTGACCCTGATAACACTCAATACAGAATTTCTATGTACAGTTTTGACAATCATAATCACAGTCACAGTAAGAATATAGACTTTAGAAAACTGGAAACATAAATGCATGTGAGAAAGAATTGGTAGAAAAGTATTCTGTACTCTACATGTGTCTAGAGCTCAGAGGAGGAATTGTGCTGTGTATTTTAGAATGTCTCCACTCTTAGATGTCAGTCTGCCATATGACCCAGCCATTCCACTCCTCAGAATTTACCAAAATGAAATTAAATCCGCATATGAAAGAATTATCTGTACCCTAATGTTTATTGCATTTTATTTCACTATGCTAGATGTGGAATCAACCCAGATGTCTGTTAACTTACAGTAAGATAAAGAAAATGTAATATATATATATATATATATATATATATACATATATATACATATACATACATACATATATGGAATACAACCTAGCTGTAAAAAAATAAGATAAAATACAGTCCTTTCCAATAAAATGGCTGCAACTGGAAACTATTATGCTTAGTGAAACAAGTCAGTCCCAAAAAAGATAAATATCATAGTTTCCCTGATCTGTGGTAACCAATAGAGCACAAAAAATGTAATGTATGTAAGCAAAATTGATATTTTGAGATTTGATTATTGTTAACACCCCCGTCCCTACTATTGAGGAACGGTGTTATTTACTTCTTACTATTTGATGAATTCTCTTTTTTTAAAAGATTTTTATTTTATGTATTTGAAAGAGTTACAGAGAGAGGTAGAGACGGAGAGAGAGGTCTTCCCATCTGCTGGTTCACTCCTCAGATGGCCGAAACGACCAGAGCTGCGCTGATCCGAAGCCAGCAGCCAGGAGCTTATTCTAGGTCTCCTGCAAGGATGCAGGGGCCCGAGGACTTGGGCCATCTTCTACTGCTTTCCCAGGCCATAGCAGAGAGCTGGGACTAGAACCAGAACCTATATGGGATGCCAACGCCACAGCGCCGGCCCCATGATGAATTCTTTACTTAGTGGAGTGTTAAGCTTATGATTATAAAATTAATTGAAAGAATGTCATGGTAAAAATGAAAAGAAAAAATAAGAAAGGAAGGAGGAGGGAGAGTGGGAGCTGGGCAGGAGGCAAGAAGGGTGGGAAGTATCGGAAACGTGTTCACCTTATATAAGCAAAAAAAAAAAAAAATGAAAAACAAGATAAGCAGGTAAAATGCTTCATAGCTCATATTGACTTGTTAGTAGTAAAATATCTGTAAATTTTGTTTGAGAAATAATCACTTAGATTAATTTTCAGTATGTGTGTGTCTGGCTATTAAATGCTCATACAGAATGTTGGCATTGATTTCTTCAAATCATAGTAGTCATTTAATTTAATTATTATGAATCCCTTAGGAATAAGTAACCTTGATTATTTATTATTATACCTACTCATTGTGATTTAAATGCCAAGAGAATTCACATTTTAAAAATCTCTAGTTATTAATTTTCGTTTTCATTTAATAACACAGAGCTGAACATTTCAGCTATGATAAAAATGTATTTTAAAAGCCATATTAATAAAATTAATGACAATATAAAAATGTAAGGACACCTATAATTAGAAAATTATATTTAAAATGAGGATAGAAAAATCAATGCAAATTAGAAAAAAGTCTGTTAGATATATTCCATAGGGGTCATATTATAAAGAACTTAACCTTCCTTCTCATCAGATAATGATTCTCTCCTAAAGAAGTTTTTATTTTTCTGTCATTTTGGCCCTAGGGACCATGTTTCATCCCTGAAAGTGAGAGTCATAAATTTTGGGATGAATTTTAAATCCCCTCAACACTGACATCTATTGAGACTTCTGATTTGAGAAATGAGCTGGTGGCTTGGAAGTGCAATAACAACTAAAATAAATGAGTCTCAAAGCCTATAACAGACTTTTAGAAATTTGGCTTTCTGCAGCGTAGAAATACCATTCAACTGGTTATGCAAAATAAAGTACATGAAAAATGCAGATTTTTTCAAATACTCTAAATCTAAAATCTTTACTGTTTATAAATGCAACACTTTAATGACCTCACCTTCGTTTCTCCTTTTTCACATTGGATGTTTGACTGAGCTTTTATTTTTAATTTTTAAAATTTTACACATTTATTTTTCCTTAGAGAAAAGGATGTAAGAAAATGAATCTATTATAGTTTTCTAAGTCCTCATTAAAATTATAGATCTTTTTCTTGTGTATACTAGGTGTAGACAAATTCCCCTTAATGGCACTGCTTACATCATATTGTTCTCTGAGACAAAAAACATGCATGGTTTTTTAAAAATATGGTATGATGCAATGCATCAGTATAGCCATGCTAACTTCTAAGTGATGGATAGAAATGCATAGTGGTGGCATTATTTTAATGTTCACCTATTTGAAACAAGTTTAATACAATGCTCTTTAACTTTGGATGTTCAATTGCTATTCTGCAGGAGGTCTTTTGACTCCAGAATAACCATGACTGAAACAAAAGTCCTTTATAAAGATATGCAAAGGTTATATTCTTTCATGTGAACATCAATGGTCTTTAACCTGATAGGCAAAAGATTTGTTTTCTTTCTAACTCTGTTGCAATGTTACACACGCTATACAAACACAGGTATACACCGACACACAGATACACGAGTTTCCATCTATACAGTTCCTTGTTTGGTACTTGATATAGCCGAAGAACTTCCCCCCAACAGTCCCATGTACAGTCTGTCTCTAACAAGTTTTATGTCTAATTCACATCATGAACAGCATTTGTGTTCCATGCATTTAATTTTAGCAGATAGGAAACCTATTGTTTTGCAGTACTCCTGTGGCACAACATGAAGGTACTTCAAAAAGTTTGTGGAAAAATGGAATTCAAAGTCTATTTTAGTGCATTTTTTTTGAAATCCACACGCAGTATTTTTCATAATACATATTTTCCTGAACTTTTTGAAATACTCTCATATGTAGTTTTGGATAAAGTATACTTATACCATGGAAAAATCCCCTCAATATGTTGATAGATTCTGGCAGCCAGTGCTAAACGGACAAGATTTTGTCAGTCTTCAAAGTTCTCGCTAGATTCTGTACCTCATCTACATTTCCTTCCAAGAAAAGAGAAGGTCTGTCCAGAGTTGAGTCTATCTCCCTTCTGAAGATGTAGAATTAAAATAATATATGCTACCCTCTTCCAGGTTCATCTTAAATTCTCTCTATGTATTTTTAAACACTCTCTAAAACTGTGCATATGCTCCAATTGAAGAAGAATTTTAGGATGATGCTTTATAAGTAGGGGTATTATAATAACAATCTGATGTTTAGAATGAAAATACCCTGCTCAAAATGTTGAGATTTCTTTTATGTATTCTATCCTTACAGTGTTTGACATTTAGTATATAGTCAAAGCATAGAACTCAGAAATCACTTGAATTTAACTTGCTTGTGTGGTTTTGTCAATAATCTGACAAAGTTATATTGTATCTGCTATTTTCAAATTTAATTCTTTCATCTTTCATATGTATATAATATATGGTTTTTATGATATAAAAGTTAAAATTATATTAAATAGGCTTCTAAAAAACTAAATTTTAGTAAAAAGAATATAACACATTTTATGTCTTTAACTATTTTTTGAAATATTTATTTTACTTATTTGAAAGAGTTACAGAGAGGTAGAGCCAGAGAGAGGTCTTCCATCCTCTGGTTCACTCCACAAATGACCGCAATGACAAGAACTGAGCTGATCAAAAGCCAGGAGCCTGGAGCTTTTCTGGGTCTTCCACGCAGGTGCAGGAACCAAGGACTTGGGCCATCTCCTTCTGCTTCCCAGGCCATAGCAGAGAGCTGGATCGAAAGTGGAGAAGCCAGGACTCGAACCGGCACTCATATGGGATGCCAGAGCTGTAGGCCAAGGCTTTAACCATCTGTGCCACACAGCCAGCCCCTGTCTTTATTTTTAAGTAAGCAATTTACAGATGTTAACTACACCAATAATGTTGTCAATTTCCAGAACTTTTTTTCTTTTCTCCAGAACTCTCTGTACCCATTAAATAACCCCAAATGCTTTACTCTACTCAGACCTGGAAATCACCATTCAACTTCATGTGAATTGGACTACTCACATCTTTGCCCTAATTCAGTATTAGTCTTTACGCAAGTGCTTATTTCACTACTTAATATCCTCACAGTTGATAAAAAAAGTAATGAATGTCCAAATTTTCTACATTATTAAAACATTTATTTATTTTATTTGAAAAGCAGAATCACACATGCACACACAGAGGGCAAGAGAGAGAGGAAAGAGTGAGCTTTTATCTGCTGGTTCACTCCCCAAATGGCCACAATGTCTGAAACTGGACCAGAAGCCAGGCGCCAACAGCTTCTTCCAGGTTGGTTCAGAGGCTCAAGCACTTGGCTCAACTCCCGCTGCTTTCCCAGGCTCATCTACAGAGAGCTTGATCAGAAGTGGAGCAGCAGGGGGCCCCGGCGCCATGGTTCACTTGGTTAATCCTCCGCCTGCGGCACCGGCATCCCATAAGGGCTCCGCTTCTAGTCCTGGCTGCTCCTCTTCAAGTGGCCCAGGAAGGCAGTTGGTCTCCCACATGGGAAACCAGGAAAAAGTACTTGGCTCCTGGCTTCGGATCTGCACAGTTCTGGCCGTAGCAGCCATTTCAGGGGTGAACCTACCTGTCAAAAAAAACAAAAAAACAAACAAACAAAAAAAAGAAGTGGAGCAGCCAGGAATCTTATGGGATGTAGGCATCACGGGCAGCAGATTAACCTGCTATGCCACAGTGCCGGACCCCCACAATTTTCTACATTTTAAGGCTAGATTATATATTTATATAATACTAAAAATGTATAAATGAATTATATTTTTTTGTATATTCTATCAGCAGTAATTGGGTTACCTCAACTTATTGCCTATTATGAAACATATACTATGAATGCAGGTGCACAAATATATCTTTGAGGCCCTCTCTCTTGTTATTATTTTGGATATATATCCAGAAGTAGTCTTCCTAGATTATGCAAGAATTCTATTTTTAATTTTTTGAGGAACTGTTATATCATTTTCCATAAGAACCATTTTACATTCTCACTAACAATGTACTGATTTTTCAATTTCTCCACATCCTAACCAACATTTGATTTTTTTAAAATTTTTGTTTTGTTGTATTTTGGTTTTGATAGTAAACACATTGTGGTATTGATTAGCATTTCTCTAATAAATAGAGATGTTGATCTATTTATGCGCTTTTAGGCCATTTGTGTATCTCCTTGGAGAAATCTCTATTCTAGTCATTTCTCCATTTATTTATAAAGTAGATTGTTCTTTCTATTGAGTTGCATTCTTTCTTTATACATTCTGGATATTAGTTCCATATCAGATACATTATCTGCAAATGTTTAGTTCTATTCTGTAGGTTGTCTTTTTACTTTACTGATTGAATCCTGTTCTACACAGATGTCTTTAAATTTGAAATACTCCAATTTATATAGTTCTGCATGTATTGCCTTGTATGAGGCTTTTTACAAATTGATATTTCAACAACTTTTTGTATTGTGTTTTAAGTGCTTTATTAGGTTTATGATGGGAAAATGTCTCTTATTCCTTCACTTGATTTTGAATGCATTTAAGAATACCTTTCAAGGAAAAATGATTTAATTTTGATAAAATCAAATTATTTTCTTTAATGAATTTTGCTTCTTCTATTTAATTTTTGAATTATCTACCTAACTGAAACAATCATTTTTACACTTCTTTTATAAATTTAGTTTTAAGATTTAATCCATTTTGAATTAATTTTGGTTTACTGTATCAGGTATAGAAGAAATTTCTTTTTTACTCTTTTGCATATGGATAGCCCATTATTTTAGCATCATTTATGAAGAATACAATCTTTCCTCTACTTACTTAACTTTGCATCCACATCAGAAATAAGTTGCCAATATTTGTATGTCTTCACTCTATTCTCATCTATTAAATATATAGTTGTCTCTCCTAGCATTAATACCTTACTGCCTTGATTAAAGTAGCTTGCCAGTAATTCTTAAATTCAAGTAGTAGAAATCCTTTACTTTTTCCTTTACAAATTATTAAGAGGTCTGGTGTTTGTATTGCAATTAAGATGTTGTTTGCCCATCCACACACACACACACTCGGCATCCAGTATCAGTGTGCCTAGATTTGAGTCCAGGCTCCACTCCTGATTCCAGCTACTTGGTAATTAGCACTTTGGAAGGCAACTGATAATGGTTCAAGTGGCTGGAAACCTGCCACTGCTGGAGGAGATCTAAATCAAATTCCTGGTTCTTGGCTACAGTCTGGCCCAGGCCAGAACAGAAAATGAGAAAGCTCTATCTGTCTTTCTCTTTTTGCCTCTCTTTTTTGCACATAATAAATAAAATTAATATATTTTATTTACTTTGTTTACTATATTTTTGTAAAATAATCAGAATTAGCTTGGCAACATGTATAAAAACTTTTGTGGAGATTTTTATAAGGATTGTGTTGTACATATAAATCAATTTAGTAAGGATGGACATATTGTCACTATTAAATTTTCCAGTCTATGAACATAATATACTTCTCCATTCATGTATATTTTATAGTTGATCTTAGTAATAATTTGTAGTACTCAGCATACTAATACTATAAATATTTTGTGAGATTTATAACAAACTCATTTATACTGCTGATGATATTTTATTTGCTTTTAAATTCCAATGAGTTTTCCATTATCTTACTACATTTAGCATTAACATAATAGAATAGCTAATACTGAATAATTTATAATGAATGAAAATTGTTTTATATTGTTGGAGACTGGAAGTCCAGTATTAAGTTTGCAACATAGTGAGGTCTTTCTTGCAAAAGACAAGATGGTGAGATAAAGAAAAAAAAAAAAAGGGAGAGAGTTAAAAGCATCTTTCTATGATGGCACCAATCCCAACTGCTAGTCCCATTCTTAATAGTAACACAGAGGCAATAGAAACTCAATATGAATTGAGTGCAATTATCTGTATACATATACTTATTTCATTTGTCTGGTTAATATCATCAATTTTATTGACCTTTTGAAAGAAGAATATTTATCTTGATTAATTTTCCTATTATTACCTTCTTTCAGAAATAAGGCCACATTTTTCTGTTTCATAGATCTCATAATTCTGCTATGATTTATTCATCATACAAGAATCATAAAGCTTTCACGTGATAATATCTTCAACCAGAAACTATTTCTCCTTCTCCTCTATTAGGCTGACAGGTGTAGGTAATAATCACTGTGGCCAAAAATGAACTTGGTAGTTCTACCTTTGTTCTATCTTCTAGACTTTGCCCTCCAGGACACTTACAGGAGAGCCTCCATGGGATTTGGCTCCTCAACTTTTAAAAATGGTAGAATATTTGATTTACTCTATTTTGGGTGCCTTTAAAAGTATTTTCATTTAGTTACTTTATTTCTCATAAGTTTGATACTAGGGAATGTGTTAATGTGAAGACCAGCTCTTTGTTAGCGGAGAGAATCATCCTAAAATCTTCAGTGTTATTACGCCAAACTGCACAAAGCCTGAATGTGATGATTTTTTTGTTTAGTTTTTGGTGACTATCTTTTGAAATTCTCGCCTGGGTTATTGACCTCTGAGTACTCAGAGTCAATGGTGTCCTCAAGTAGTTTCTCCTGTGGGCGACCTCAGAATCACGCAACTTTGTTTTATGGCAAATGACTGCTTCAGGTCAATCAAATGTGTTACTCAGTCTTGGATCACTGTCTAAAGTTTTCTTGTTTTCTCTTCAGTCTCACAGTATTAATCTGCCAGCAGGAAGCTGCCTTCTCAGATTGTATCCAGGATCAGTAATTGCCAAAAATAAAACCTGAAACTGCTGATTCATGAACTTGGTTCTAAATGCTTCTGATTTTATTTTATTTTTCTTTCTTTTTTTTTTTTTTAATTTTCTGTTTTTCCAGAATTTTTTTTTTTTTTGACAGGCAGAGTGGATAGTGAGAGAGAGACAGAGAGAAAGGTCTTCCTTTTTGCCGTTGGTTCACCCTCCAATGGCCGCTGCGGACGGCGCATCTTGCTGATCCAAAGCCAGGAGCCAGGTGCTTCTGGTCTCCCATGCGGGTGCAGGGCCCAAGCACTTGGGCCATCCTCCACTGCCTTCCCGGGCCATAGCAGAGAGCTGGCCTGGAAGAGGGGCAACCGGGATAGAATCCGGAGCCCCAACCGGGACTAGAACCCGGTGTGCTGGCGCCGCAAGGCGGAGGATTAGCCTGTTAAGTCACGGCGCCGGCTAAATGCTTCTGATTATAAAACATCATGTTGGTTCTTTTCATGTTGTTCTGCTTGCCTGTGGGAGCCTTGTTCTGTTAATCCTACCATAACCCTCATGTAAACAGGAATACTTGCATGAGATAATTTGACAGAAGGACTTTAATGTAAAGAACTGGTTGAACAAGTGTAGGAAGACAAAGAAAGAGAAGAGAGTACTTGAGTGAACACTCAAATAAAAGTTGCAAGAAGCACTTAAGCCTCTATGGGTGGATGAATGTAAGGAAAATGTTACTATTTTGAATACCAAGACCACTAAATAGAGTCTAGATATCTAAGAACAGCAGGTTTCCCTATCTAGCGTTGGGACTTCAGAGGTAGATCAAGAGGATAGATCCTCGGGTTCTCTAGTACAGGACATGCTGGAGCTGACTACTACCAGTGGAAGAAGTGATCATATTAGGGCGATGTTAACAAGACCCCAAAGAGGGTTAGGCTACAAGGAGTAAATTCTTCTGCCTTACTCCGCTTCCCAACCTCTCTCAGGTTCACAGGTAAAATGAAAGGAGAAGTCTAGTTTGCAGATTCCCAGTGCCCCCATCACAAAGCAGAGTCCTGAAGATAGAATTACAACTAAAAGATAATGACTTATTAACTTTATCCAAAACATTTAAACTGTTCCTGTTATTTTACACTGTTTGAAGAAATAACTTTTTTTTTTCTGTTTATGCTTTAGTGAAATAGATCAAAGTCATACCATGTGTTTCAAGATTTTCATTAGTTTACAGACACTAGCTAAAATATACTGAAGATTTTTTAACAATATTAACTTTATTTATTTATCTTCTTTCTCAAAGCATAAAATATATTACTTCATACCATCGAATTTGGAAACTTATACTGTGTTTCTCGATATCATTCCTTTTTTGGCATTAAATGCATGCTTTCAAGCTTCTACTTATTGACAAATATCAGAGAGTATAAAGTCATGTCTGGGAGAAGAGACTGCTCTGTTAAAAAAAAAATCTGAGACCGGTATATTCATATCAGTGTTATTTATGTTAACTCTGACCTCCAAAATACTAGATTCACCTGCTTACATACAAGTTGGTGCAGGCTTGAGTAATGCCTTCCTACTGTTATGTTCCTAAGATGATTCTTCCCTTCTAAGATACACCCCTGGAACTTCAGAATCTCCTTTTCTGTGTTCCCCAATCTTCACTATAATAATTTTCTCCACAATTCTCTTGCATCTTTTCACTCTTAACACTTGTGGGAGAAACCCATTTGCTTCCCAGTCAATCAGACAGGTGTTTAATTGCTTTCTTAGCACTTTCAAGTAGCTATTTTTATATAAGAATTTCTTTCTCATTCACTCCTACTTGCTAATATGATTTTTACCTTGTGGAAAGGCAGAAAGACAACATTTAAATCACCGCAATGCCAGTGATGTACATAAAACAAATGATAATTCTTTCCCTAGTCAAAAATAAATCTCTTCCTGTTTTGTGGAGAGGAAGCCATATATCCTGTACCAAATACTAAGTATAAAAATTCTTAATGATGGAAGTAAAACTAAAAACACAGCAATAAAAATTTCTATTGCTGTATATTTTTGTAGCTGTTTTATTAGCAACAATTCCAGCATTTTTCCATTTTCCTTACTAGCTATTACTGGTCTGACTTGCTATTATTTCGAATCAAAACTTACCCGGAAGAAAATACTTTAAAACAAAATGGGGGGGGTGATTTCTCAGCGTGTGTTCCAGTGCATTTGAGTTTGTATATGTTCCTTTTGCACTAAATAATACATGTTATGTATTCAAACTGTCATCTTTCCTTTGTTTTCATATTGAATTTGTTTTGTGCTATGTAGGTGGGCTGCACAGTACTACACATATATAAGTGCTTTCTGGAGGCACTAACTTATCTCACTTTATGAATATATATCATGCCATTTCTACAGTTTTACAGCATCATGAAATATAGTAGATGTCGATCATGGATCATGGTCCAAACAGACAGAGGGCCAACTACTCAATGGATGTGACAATCTGCTACACGTAGTAGGCTAGGGTTCAATTCTCCTTTATCTATTCACTCATGTCATCCTTATTCATGATTAAACTATGTATCATTTTTCTGAAGCAAATCGTATTGTTCTTTAATAGCATTTTCCTCCATCACTTTGAAAGCCCTTTAAAGACAGAGAATATATATGATATATTTTAATCCCCCACCATTTTTAAATAAATTTCCTTGCACATATTTAGTATTGTTTGGTTTTAGTTACTATAAAGCATGAGCTCATGCTAAGACAATTTATTTCAATTATTGAATATTGTTCTATATTTTTTATGAATTGTACTGTTAATATAGTAGGCAATATCTAACAAAGACAAAATTGTTTTGTTCTTTGGAATAGCTTGCTAAGTTATAATAATTTAGAAACCTTCGATCAATGTGAACCATTTTATCCTAAAGAGTTAATTTTATAGTTTTATGTTCTATCATGCCTTAAATGTTCATAACTGAAAAAAAGCACTTAATGACACAATGCATGAATTTATAATAAAATAATTAACCAATTCAGCTAACAATAGCATGCTTATAATGGCCATAAACTCATAAATTCATAAACTCATAAACTGATAAATTCATAAAATGAATTAGTTTACATGAGCTAATTCATTTAATATCAAGGCAGCCCTGTGAAATAAGTATTGTTTTCATCACCATTCTAAAAATCAAAAAGCTACCTTCCCAGTAACTCAGAAGTCTGGTTTGGGATTCCACAGTCTTAAAATCCTCTCATGAAAGTCAAATTATTTTGCTCATTGCTACAGAATATCCAAATGAAAATGAACAGCAACATCTTATTTACATGCTTGAATTTTACATAACCTGTGATTTAACCAGATGTTTGGATTCCTAAAATGGAAATATATCAGCAAGTGTTTTAACAAGAAAGAGCCCTGGACAATTAGCAGCTCTTTGAACCCCTCTTTGCCCTAGGTGTCTACGATTGGTTCCTAGGCCTTCAGTAATACTCAAGGAGCATAAATTTAAGACTGACATTCTGAAATGAGTAGCCTCTTTGGTCCCAGCAGAACTAGATGGGGAATTAAGTAATCCAAATATTTTGCTTTAACTCTCACCTTGCAAAAATACCAGTTCTCAATATAAACAGCCTCTGCAAAGAGAAAGGACTACAACTTGAGGAAAAGAAATGAAAGACAAGTAAGCATATTTATATCCTACAAAGAATTCCTGCAGATTTTGAATGTTTCTATAATTTCCTTTTGTGTAGTAATAAAAACAAATTAGGCTCATGTTGTTTTTACTGACATAGGGCTTAATAGAACTGCCAGTTTTCAATAGGGTTTCACATAGGTGTCCAATTAAGTATTCACTTAGACAGGAGGTTACTGCACAAATGTATATAACCTTACCCTAGACCATTTGTTTAATGCTTCCTGCCATGTGACAATACTTTTCTGATCACCAGCCGCAAAGCAAACAAACCACCATGACCAAAACAATCTTTCATGTGTCCTTAATAAATGCTACCTTCATGATTCTTAGTATTAAATATAATATTTTGGGGGCACAGTAGGTTAATCCTCTACCTGCAGCGCCTGCATCCCATATGGGAGCCGGTTCTAGTCCTGGTTGCTCCTCTTCCAATCCATGTATCTGCTATGGCCTGGGAAAACAGTAAGATGGCCCAAGTCCTTGGGCCCCTGCACCTGCATGGGTTATGGGAAGAAGCTCCTGGCTCCTGGCTTCAGATCAGCCCAGCTCCAACTGTTGTGGCCATTTGGGGCGTGAACAAGTAGACGGAAGACCTTTCTCTCTGTCTCTCCCTCTCACTGTCTGTAACTCTACCTCTCAAATAAATAAATAATATCTTTAAAAATGTAGTATTTTAATGTTGTTATTTATATAGTAACCATACATACACACACACATTCACAGAAAGGGGAGGGAGACTTACAGACACTGCAAGTCGCAATGGGAAAATTAGTTCATTTTTCCATACTAACTATGGAAAAGTTTATATAGAATAACCTCCTTTATTATATTGTTGCTAAGGGAGCAATTCATCATTTAGTAATGAGATTTTAATACATCTTTAATACACCATTGTATTTCTTTATGAAACCTAAAGCTTTCTCTCTCTCTCTCTCTCTCTCTTCTCCCTTTCCTTGTCTTTCTCTCTTTCCTTCTCCCTCTCTCTGTCTCCTCTCCATCTTCTCTTCCCTCCTTCTCTATCTTTATTCCTTTCTCTTTAGCTTAATTTATTTTCTCGCAACATATACCAGACAATTTCATCTGATAAGTCATATAGAAGCTGTGAAATTGTACATGTATATCTGGAAGTCATGATGAAAGTTATAAGGTATTAGCTAATTCACAGAAAAAATCTATATTCATATAAATTACTAAAATAGTAGGCAATTATTACTAGATATCTCGATTAGTATTAGTACATCTCTCACTTATGTGTCATCAAAATTAGAATAATAAGAATATAAAAATTTTGTAGATAAAGATTTATTTATCATGGTTTAAATGATTTCTTGAGAGGAAAGGACACTCTATATAAATATTTGAGTATGATTATGGATATGAAAGCATGTTCTCTTATGCAATATGGCTTAACTTTTAACAAGCACACAGTTCAATTTGAGATTATGAAAGAGCCTAATATTTTCTGAAGGCATAAGACAGCTTAGGTGTAAAGAGAGGTACTCTGCATTCATTACTCATCTATAGCATGGCTTTAGTACAGAAGCAGAAAAAACCATTAAGAAAGTCCAAGTGAGTTGCTGGGATTCAAAATGGCTGAAACAGGCTTCAATATGCAATTACTGAAGTATTTATTAGTCATTTCATCAGATAGTTTAGTTTTTATAAGTTGTGAGTACCAGGGTTTCTTATAGAAATATCCATGTATTCTCAAATATATTTTAGAGAAAATGATTTTGATGATGTTTTGAGTATCAATCATTTTAGGTAAATGTATAGAGCTCCATGGTTATTTTCAAAATCTAAGTCATTAGAGCTGTGGAATCACATTGGTTAATAAGTACACGTTGTTCATTCTTAACTCTATCAATTCCAGTATCAGATATCACTATCATTTTGGCATAGGATATAACTCAGCAATTGTGATATCTGTTTTCCTTTAAACAAATGCAATGCTTAGAAAGTCCACTCTGGGTACATAATAACTTGTTTGAACGTAATTATTTCCCTTTAACTTTTCTCTTTGCAATTAATTACTTTGCACTGGAATAATATAATTTGAGTTTTCTCAAGAATAAATGTAATTAAATAGCTTAAATATGCACTTTGTAATTCTCATTTCAGAATTAAGCTTGTTGAAATGCATTGTCAATCCCTTATCTGTGTGCCCCACAAAAGCATGCTGATGGACTAGAGATACCATTCAAAGCACAAAGTCATCTTCTAAAAATTCTCTTTGTGAAAAGAAGTGAAATCCTATAAAAACCTAGAGAATAAATAGTTATTTAAAATAGAATAATTTCAAAACATGCAGAGTTTTATTTTATCCTAATTGCTAAATTGTGTTTTATCAGGAAAATTTTAAAAGTATTTTTAAAGTATGTCTTAATTAAACAGTTTCAAATTCTATGGTTTTATTTGAAAGCATGGGATTCCTCTCTTTCAGTCTTCTAATCCTAATTGCTACAAAATTATTTGAACAAAAATAAAATCTTTATTTTTCGTGGGACTTTGGGATTCAAATCTGTGGAGAGTAAGGGATTAGAAAACCTCTGCTTCTAGAGAGTGGTTCAAAAAAGATATATGCAAGAGTAGCTTATATATTGACAATAAAACCTTCCAGGGTAACACACTTGACTCAGCAGCTTGAATCACCTCTTGAAGCACCAGCATCCCATATGAGAGAACCTGATTTGAGCCCTGTCTATTCTGCTTCAAATTCATTTTACTGATAATTCACAAACTGGGAGGCAACAAATAACAGTTAAAGTACTTTGTTCCTACCACTTACATGGGAGACCTGGGTGGTGCTCCAGTTTGTTGGTTTCTTTCTGATCCAGCCTGCTGTTGTAAGCATTTGGAGATTCTGTGTTTCTTTTTCTTTGTCTTCCTGCCTCTGCATTTCAAATAAAAATTAAAACTTTTGCAAAAAAATGTAGCTAACAATATTTTGCTAGTGGCACATTAAAATTAACCATATCCTAAGCAATACAGAGGCATAGAAGATACTAAAGGGACAAGACCTACGTTATTTTACTCCTAAATTTTTGATAGATGAGAGCTTAAAACAAAATGAAAGTAAAGTATAAATAATGATAGCCTAAATGTACAGTTAGCATTTTACTGTGGGTGGGTACTGGTCAGTGTATGAAACTGCTACACTTGGACCAGAGGGTCTCATGAGAGTTCTTTGGAGATCAACACATGTGCCATTTTGATTTAGAAAATATTTTCATAACAAAAGAAAAATTACCTCAGCAGAAAATGGCCAGGAATCATATGTTCTCCAGAATGATTTGAGAACCAAGAAAAAATAACAAGAGAAAAATTAAAAAAAAATAATTTCTCCCCTTTACTCCTTACCAAAACTTTACTAAGCCTGGAAAGACCAGAAGTAAAATACAAGGTACATCAAGGTGACTAATGAATATACACTACCAAAATCTAAAATTATGGTAGAAGTAGATTGGAACAGAAAGAGGACTGAGAATGAAGGGCTAGAAAGTAAAAGGAAATGATTTTGCATGCAACAAAATAGAATTTATTTTATTTATTTACTGGTACATGGCTTGAAATATTATTCCAAAAGACAAAAGTGTTTGGAAAAACTTTGGGAACTCCTCAACATATCTTCCATGCTTGGGGAAAGGGGAGCCAACAGAATGTGTTTTACAGAATAGGAAAAAAGTCTTCTTATTATAATTGCAGTGCGATCTCTCCATTTTACAACACTTTATATTGCCAGAAGTCATAAATTGAGCTCACAATGAATTGTTGATGAGTATTTCTTTTGACAACCAATCCTCTATTCTTTTGCCATTACTCATTTTTACCTGGCTTTCTTTTCCTCATCAAGTAATTCAAAAGTTTTGTGGGAAGACAGCATCATCCCTGTCTGTATAAATTGGACGTTATCCTATTTCTAAGCCACAATTGTTGTTTCAACCTTAGATTGAGCCCACAAGATACTAAGAGAATGCCATGAGAGTTTCTGGGAAAGAAATTTTCTAATGCTCTAGAGAAAAATTCCAGATTAAGTTTCTCTCTTTGGGCAAATATGAGAATTTATGTAAATGTAAGAATTATTGATAATCATACTTCAAATGCCCTTAGAATACTGTTGACACCGAAAAGAGACAGGGGGAAATGGTCTGGAGATTCTTCATTAATAACATTGTTAAGCTAGAGAATCAAATCAACTGTGTATCCCACCCTAAATCAAGACTTCTCAGTAGTATGAGCCAATAAATTCCCTTGTCTGAAGAATAAGCCATTTGAGGTTAGATTTACAGTATCTCATTACTTATTATACAACAGAAAATAATTCTGTTCTCTATTCATGTAGTCAGAATTCTCTACATTTTTGCTGTCTTTTTGGCTCCTGATAATAGCTAAGTCAAGAGGGATCAATCATTGCATTCCAATTTTCTGATTACATCTATTAAACACAAGTTGGCCAAATAGTTGTTTTCCCAGAAAATTTTTAACCGTATTTGGTATAAGAATAATGTATCTCCTATTGTTTCAAAATGTATACCATATGACCCTGGAATTCTTAGCATTAGCTACAGAGAAAATGTCAAGGCAATGAAAAAACACCAGAAAGAAGCAGAGGCCATATTAAAAATAGTGCCATAATAACTACAGTCACTGTGATTTGAATCACACGTTGTCTTTTGTGATATTTGAATTTGATTTTTTGTCCATATCTGTGAATTTAAAGATGTTATATATACAAATATATTTCTTTTGGGGACATATGATTAAGTTTTTCTTCATTTGCAGTCACTGATTACTATCTCCCTTCTATGTAAGCAATTCCAATTCAGTGATATCCTAATCAAAACACCAAGGACATTCTTTGCAGATCTCTAAAAAATGACCCTAAAATGTTTATGGAAATGCAACAGGCCCTGCTAGTTAAACCAATCTTTAAAAACACATACAAAGCTAGAAGAAGCTGGAGGAGTCACAAGGCCAGATTTCAACACATACTACAGGAATGTTATAATCACACCAAACTGGTGCTGACACAAAAATAGACATGTGGACCAAAAGAGCAGAATAGAAATCCCAAAAATTTACCCATGCACCTACAACCAAATAATCTTTGAAAAGTGAGCTAAGATCACTCCTTAGAGAAAATAGAGTCTTGTCAACAAATGGTTATAGGAAATTTAATTTCTCCACGCAGAAATATGAAATAAGGCCACTACCTTACACCTTTAACAAAAATCAACTCACAATGGATCAAAAATCTAAATTGAAATCCTGAAGCCAACAAATTAAAAAATGGGGGAAATACTATAAGACATTTGCCTAAGCATACTTCTTGGATAAGATCCCAGAAACACAGTCCATAAAAGCAAAAATAGACACGTGGGATTATATCAAACTAAGAAGCTTCTGCACAGCAAAGGAAACCCTGAACAAAGAGGTAACTGATAGAATAAGAGAAAATATTAGCAAACTATAAATCTGATAAAAGATGAATATCCAGAATATATAAAGAGGTCAAAAAACTCAAGAACAAAATTGAAAATCCAGTTAAAAACTGGCAAAGAACAGACTCACTAGCCATTAGGGAAATGCAAATAAAAAAACACATAATGAGGTTTTCTCTCAACCCAGTTACAATGATTATCACTGAAAAAACAAACAAACAAAAATAATAAATGGTTGTGGGAATGTGGAGAAAGGTGTGTGCTAATACACTCTTGGTGGAAGTGTAAAGTGGTGCAATAATTATGGAAAACAGCACAGTCTTTTCACAAATCTGAAAATAGTTCCACCATATGACCCAGCCATTCCATTCCTGGGAATTTACTCAAATGAAATGAAACAGGCATATGAAAGAGTTACCTCTACCCATGTCTATGGCAGGACAATTCCCAATAGATAAGACTTGGGATCAACACAAATAACCATCAGCTGATGACTGGATAAGGAAAATGTGGTATGTATAAATGAAGGAATGCTGCTCAGGCAAAAATGAATGAAATCCTGTCTTCTGAAGCAAAATGGGCGTAGCTTTGCACCAGTATATTTAGTGGCATAAGCTGGACCCCAAAACATAAATATCATGCTTTCACTGATTTGTGGTAGTTAATACAGGAATAAAATAAAGATTTATTTTATATGAGTAAAATTGATACCTTGAGATTTGATTACTGTTTATAGCCATTGCCTATATTTTTGCTGAATGGTGGTCTTTCTGCTTTTTACTTATGGAACTCTTTATTTAGTGGAGCATTAAGCCTGTGATTATAAAGTTCATAAAATATATTATCAATTTTTTTTAAAATGACAGTGAGCATTGGAGTGAGGGAGACAAGAAGAGTAGGTAGGAGGAAGTATTACGCTTTCAAAGCTGTATATATGAAATATGTGAAATTTATTCCCTATTTCTAAATAAAAAATAAGAAAATAATGAAGAGGGAGGGAACCATCACTGTAGACTTAGAATTCTATCTAAAATCTATATGAAACTCTTCTTTGTATGTTAGTTAAAATAAGTAAATAAGTAAATATTTATGGGTGTTCTTCAATGAATTTTTCATAGGTAAAATTTCAAACACTCAGAAAATTCTTACAATTACCCATGCACATTCACAGCCCTGTGTTCCTCAAATCAGGGTCTTACATATTGTCTCTGAAATTTTATTTAAATATTAAATGTGTACATCTGGCATTTTACACATATATTTATATTAGAATGCAATTATTCCTCTTAATATTAATTACTTCACTTGGATACATAATCATATAATTTGCTGGATTGATATAAGTGCATTCATTCATTAAAATACATTAATTTTATGAGCTTTAAAACCTTAGATTTTCATGACACAATTCATCAACTTGTTTTTTAAAGTACCTTTATATTCTATTATATTTTTAGAAATGTATCTATTAAATATAATGAATCTACTAAAACTAAAAAAAATAAATTCAAAATCTCAATAACAATAATTTTGTAATTTATTAAAGTAATAATAAAATACTTTGTAAACTGAAAAAGTAAATATTTATTTCTAATCTGTATGTATTTAGCTCTAGTTCATTCATATTACCTTCTGCACAGTATTTTATTTTTATTCTTTTTTTAAATTAAACTTTTATTTAATGAATATAAATATCCAAAGTACAGCTTATGGGTTACAATGGCTTCCCCCTCCCAAAACTTCCCTCCCACCCACAACCCTCCCCCTTCCCGCTCCCTCTCCCCTTCCAATCACATCATGATTCATTTTCAATTCTCTTTATATACAAAAGATCAGTTTAGTATATATTAGGTAACGATTTCAACAGTTTGCCCCCATATAGCAACACAAAGTGAAAAAAAAATACTGTTGGAGTACTAGTTATAGCATAAAATAAGAGTGTACAGCACATTAAAGACAGAAATCCTACATAATATTTTTTTTAAAAAATTAATTAATTTTCTATGCCATTTCCAATTTAACACCAGGGTTTTTTTTTTTTTTTCATTTCCAATTATCTTTATATACAGAAGATCGATTCAGTATATAGTTAGTAAAGATCTCATCAGTTTGTACCCACGCAGAAACACAAAGTGTAAAAATACTGTTTCAGTACTAGTTATAGCATCACTGCACATTAGACAACACATTAAGGACAGATCCCACATGGGATGTAAGTACACAGTGACTTCTGTTGCTGACTTAACAATTTGACACTCCTGTTCATGGCGTCAGTAATCTCCCTAGGATCTAGTCATGAGTTGCCAGGGCTATGGAAGCCTTTAGAGTTCGCTGACTTTGATCTTATTCCGACAGGGTCATAGTCAAAGTGGAAGTTCTCTCCTCCCTTCGGAGAAAGGTACCTCCTTCTTTGATGGCCCTGTTCTTTCCACTGGGATCTCACTCACAGAGATCTTTCATTTAGGTCTTCTTCTTTTTTTTTTTTTTTCTTTTCCTTGGTATCTTGGCTTTCCATGCCTACAATACTCTCATGGGCTCTTCAGCCAGATCCAAATGCCTTAAAGGCTGATTCTGAGGCCAGAGTGTTGTTTAGGACATCTGCCATTCTATGAGTCTGCTGTGTATCCCACTTCCCATGTTGGATCCTTCTCTCCCTTTTTGATTCTATCAGTTAGTATTAGCAGACACTAGTCTTGTTTGTGTGATCCCTTTGATTCTTAGACCTATCAGAGCCATCGATTGTGAACTGAAATTGATCACTTGGACCAGTGAGATGGCATTGGTACATGCCACCTTGATGGGAATGTATTAGAATTCCCTGGCACATTTCTAACTACATCATTTGGGGGAAGTCTGATTGTGCATGTCCCAAATTGTACATATCCTCCCTCTCTTTTTCCACTCTTAAATTTAACAGGCATCACTTTTCAGTTAAAATTTAAACACCTAAGGATAATTGTGTGTTAATTACAGAGTTCAACCACTAGTATTAGAACAACAACAACAACAACAACAACAAATACTAAAAAGGATAAAGTATTACATTGTACATCTAGAGTCAGGACAAGAGCTGATCAGGTCATTGTTTCTTATAGTGTCCATTTCACTTCAACAGGTTTTCCCTTTGGTGCTCAGTTGTCGCAGATCAGGGAAAACAAATGATATTTGTCTCTTTGGGACTGGCTTAATTCAATCAGCATGATGTTTTCCAGATTCCTCCATCTTGTTGCAAATGACCGGGTTTCGTTGTTTCTTACTGCTGTATAGTATTCTATGGAGTACATGTCCCATAATTTCTTTATCCAGTCTACTGTTGATGGGCATTTGGGTTGGTTCCAGGTCTTAGCTATTGTGAATTGAGCTGCAATAAACATTAATGTGCTGATGGCTTTTTTATTTGCCAAATTAATTTCCTTTGGGTAAATTCCAAGGAGTGGGATGGCTGGGTTGTATGGTAGGGTTATGTTCAGGTTTCTGAGGAATCTCCAGACAGACTTCCATAGTGGCTTAACCAGTTTGCATTCCCACCAACAGTGGGTTAATGTCCCTTTTTCCCCACATCCTCTCCAGCATCTATTGTTGGTAGATTTCTGAATGTGAGCCATTCTCACCGGGGTGAGGTGAAACCTCATTGTGGTTTTGATTTGCATTTCTCTGATTGCTAGTGATCTTGAACATTTTTTCATATGTCTGTTGGCCATTTGGATTTCCTCTTTCAAAAAATGTCTATTGAGGTCCTTGGCCCATCTCTTCAGTGGGTTGTTTGTTCTGTTGTTGTGGATTTTCTTGATTTCTTTGTAGATTCTGGTTATCAACCCTTTATCTGTAGTATAGTTTGCAAATATTTTTTCCCATTCTGTTGGTTGCCTATTCACTTTCCTGACTGTTTCTTTTGCAGTACAGAAAGTTCTCAATTTGATGCAATCCCAAATGTTAATTTTGGTTTTGACTGCCTGTGCTCCTGGGGTCATTTCCAAGAAATCTTTGCCAGTACCTGTATCTTGCAGGGTTTCTCCAATGTTCTCTAATAATTTGATGGTTTCGGGTCTTAGACTTAAGTCTTTAATCCATGTTGAGTGGATTTTTGTGTAAGGTGAAAGGTATGGGTCTTGCTTCAAGCTTCTGCACGTGGAAATCCAATTTTCCTAGCACCATTTATTGAATAGGCTGTCCTTATTCCAGGGATCAGTTTTGGATCTTTGATCAAATATAAGCTGGCTGTAGATGTTTGGATTGATTTCTGGTGTTTCTATTCTGTTCCATTGGTCTATCCATCTGTTTCTGTACCAGTACCATGCTGTTTTGATAACAACTGCCCTGTAGTATGTCCTGAAATCTGGTATTGTGATGCCTCCAGCTTTGTTTTTGTTGTACAAGATAGCTTTGGCTATTCGAGGTCTTTTGTGTCTCCATATGAATTTCAGCATCATTTTTTCCAGATCTGAGAAGAAGGTCTTTGGTATCTTGATTAGTATTGCATTGAATGTATAAATTGCTTTTGGGAGAATAGACATTTTGGTGATATTGATCCTTCCAATCCATGAGCATGGAAGATTTCTCCATTTTTTGGTATCCTCTTCTATTTCTTTTTTTAAGGTTTTGTAGTTTTCATCGTAGAGATCTTTAACGTCTTTGGTTAAGTTTATTCCAAGGTATTTGATTATTTTTGTAGCTATTGTGAATGGGATTGATCTTAGAAGTTCTTCCTCCGCCGTGGCATTGCCTGTGTATACAAAGGCTGTTGATTTTTGTGCATTGATTTTATATCCTGCTACTTTGCCAAACTCTTCGATGAGTTCCAGTAGTCTCTTAGTAGAGTTCTTTGGGTCCCCTAAATAAAGAATCATATCATCTGCAAAGAGGGATAGTTGGAGTTCTTCCTTCCCAATTTGTATCCCTTTAATTTCTTTTTCTTGCCTAATAGCTCTGGCTAAAACTTCTAGAGCTATATTGAATAGCAGTGGTGAGAGTGAGCATCCCTGTCTGGTACCAGATCTCAGCGGAAATGCTTCCAACTTTTCCCCATTCAATAGGATGTTGGCCGTGGGTTTTTCATATTGCTTTGATTGTATTGAGGAATGTTCCTTCCATACCCAGTTTGCTTAGAGTTTTCATCATGAAAGGGTGTTGTATTTTATCAAATGCTTTCTCTGCGTCTATTGAGAGAATCATATGGTTTTTCTTCTGCAGTCTGTTAATGTAGTGTATTACGTTGATTGTTTTGCGAATGTTGAACCATCCCTGCATACCTGGGATGAATCCCACTTGGTCTGGGTGGATGATCTTTCTGATGTGTTGTTGCATTCTATTGGCCAGAATTTTATTGAGTATTTTTGCATCTATGTTCATCAGGGATATTGGTCTGTAATTCTCTTTCAATGCTGCATCTTTTTCCAGCTTAGGAATTAAGGTGATGCTGGCTTCATAGAAAGAATTTGGGAGGATTCCCTCTTTTTCGATTGTTTTGAATAGTTTGAGAAGAATTGGAGTTAGTTCTTCTCTAAATGTCTGGTAGAACTCAGCAATGAATCCATCTGGTCCTGGACTTTTCTTTGTTGGGAGGGCCTTTATTACTGTTTCAGTTTCTGTGTCAGTTATGGGTCTGTTTAGGTTTTCTATGTCTTCCTGGCTCAATTTAGGGAGGTTGTATGTGTCCAAGAATCTGTCCATTTCTGATAGATTTCCCTGTTTGCTGGCATACAAGTCCTTGTAGTAATTTCTGATGATTCTTTTTATTTCTGTGGTGTCTGTTGTTACGTTTCCCTTTTCATCTCTGATCCTATTGATTTGGGTCTTTTCTCTTCTTTTTTTAGTTAGTTGGGCCAATGGGGTGTCAATTTTGTTTATTTTTTCAAAAAACCAGCTCCTTGTTTGGCTGATTTTTTCTAATGTTTTTTTGGATTCAATCCTGTTGATTTCTTCTCTGATTTTAATTATTTCTCTTCTCCTCCTGGGTTTGGGTTTGGTTTGCTGCAGATTTTCTAGATCCTTGAGATGACTTGAAAGCTCATCTATTTGGTGCCTTTCCAATTTCTTGATGTAGGCACCTATTGATATAAACTTTCCTCTTAACACTGCTTTTGTTGTATCCCATAGGTTTTGGTATGTTGTGCTTTTATTCCTCATTTACTTCCAGAAAATTTTTGATTTCTCTTTTTATTTCTTCTATGACCCATTGTTCATTCAGGAGCATGTTGTTCAATCTCCATGTGTTTGCACGTGCTCTAGGGATTCCCGAGTTGCTAATTTCCAATTTCATTCCTTTGTGGTCTGAGAAACTGCATGGTATGATTCTAATTCTTTTGAATTTGCTGAGACTTGCTTTATGGCCTAGTATGTGGTCAATCCTAGAGAAGGTTCCATGTACTGCTGAGAAGAATGTAAAGTCCTTAGATGTAGGGTGAAATGTTCTGTAGATATCTGTTAGATCCATTTGGGCTATAGTGTCATTTAAATCTACTGTCTCCTTGTTGATCTTCTGTCCTGTTGATCTGTCTATCTCTGAGAGTGGAGTATTGAAGTTCCCCAGTACTATTGTGTTGGGGTCTAAGTCTGCCTTTAAGTCCCTTAACAAGTCTTTTAAATAAGCTGATGCCCTGTAATTAGGTGCATATACATTGATAATCGTTATATCTTCCTGTTGAATGGATCCCTTAATCATTAAATAGTGCCCCTCTTTGTCTCTCCTAACAGTTTTTGTGGTAAACTTTATGTTGTCCGATATTAAGATGGCTACGCCCGCTCTTTTTTCATTTCTGTTGGCATGGTATATCTTTTTCCAGCCTTTCACTTTCAGCCTGTATGGATCATTGTTGGAAAGATGAGTTTCTTATAAAGAGCAAAAAGATGGGTTTTGTTCCTTAACCCAATCAGCCAATCGGTGTCTTTTAACTGGATAGTTCAAGCCATTAACATTCAATGTGACTATTGAGAAGGAGTAACTTTGCCCTGTCATTTGTCAAAGATTTTTTCTAATATATAGTTTGAGATTCCTGTGATCTTTTGCTGTGAGGTTTCCTTCTTTTATCTTCTATTTTTATTCTTAAAAAATATTTTTGTTGGCTGGCGCTGCGGCTCACTTGGCTAATCCTCTGCCTGTGGTGCAAGCACCCCAGGTTCTAGTCTCGGTCGGGGTGCCGGATCTGTCACGGTTTATCCTCTTCCAATACAGCTCTCTGCTGTGGCCCGGGAAGGTAGTGGAGGATGGCCCAGGTGCTTGGGCCCTGCACCCACATGGGAGACCAGGTGGAAGCACCTGGCTCCTGGCTTCAGATCAGCACAGCACGCTGGCTGCAATGTGCCAGCCATAGCTGCCATTTGGGGGGTGAACCAACAGAAAAGGAAGACTTTTCTCTCTGTCTCTCTCTGAAAAAAAAAATATATATATATATATTTGTTGTTGTTTATTTATTTGAAAGGCAGATTTAAAGAGTGGGAGAGGTAGAGAGAGAGAGAGATCTTCCATCTTTTTGTTCACTTCCTAAATGGCTGCATACTTAAACTGGGCCCATCCAAAACCAGGAGCCAGGAACTTCTTCTGGGTCTCCCATGCTGGTGCACGGGCCCAAGGACTTGGCCCATCATCTGTTCCCAGGCCATAGCACAGAGCTAGATCAGAAGTGGAACAGCCAGAACTCAAACAGAACCCATATGGAATACCAGCGCTGCAGGCTGTGGCTTTAACCTGCCGCACCCCAGCACAGGCCCAGCATAGTATTTTACATATCAAAATATGATAAACAGCTTGTCCATTTACTGTTGTAGAGAATGTAGCATGCTTTCAAGTTTTTTTTTTTTTTTAATTTTGAGTCATACTTACCTAACCTAAGTGAATGAATATTAATCTTTTTGGGAAATGTTTTATCTAACAATATAAATCTATTTATAATTCCAATGATATGATAATTCTCTTTATTCATGATTTTAGACTGAAAAATTAAATAACAGTGGGTTTAGTACTTTATTTGTGACATATACTAATATAAATTTTTGTAATAAGGGAAGATAGAGTGGCCTATAAAATGTGAAAAACATTGTGAAGCTAAGTATTTTGTGTGGTACCTCTAAATATTGCTTTATAAACTTAAAATTACTCCGAAAATATAACTTAAAATAATATCAAGAGTAAAAATGTTACCCATTTGTTAAAAATGAAAGTATCTCTGTTTCCTATTTTCTATCACCTCAAGTATTAATGATCTATAGATTTTCTTTATTGTTCTCAGATTTTCTGTTTACTGAAAATTCATTTTCATGTATTTTAGCTTTTATTCAATTGATGTATATTTCCTTTTGATTTTTTTAAAGACATTGCAAATTTATGGTAGCTTTTATTTATAGATTTGTAGGAATTCTTACTTATAGTATTTGTTGAACAGAAAGTGTTTATAACATTGTACTTTCTGAGTAAATGTGCCGCTTGTATTTTTGAATAATAATTTGCTAAAGAATCGTATGCTATGAAATATAAAGAAAACAGACATTATGTTAAGAGGATGTGCCTAACAAGCACTTTATATATAATTTAAAATTACAGGGATGAAGTAAAGTTCTCCATGACATGTAGTATACAGAGTATCTAGATTAATGTTGAAAATTAGATAACCAGGCTGGCGCCATGGCTCACTAGGCTAATCCTCCGCTTGTGGAGCCTGCACCCCGGGTTCTAGTCCCAGTTGGGGTGTGGGATTCTGTCCTGGTTTATCCTCTTCCAGTCCAGCTCTCTGCTGTGGCCCCGGAGTGCAGTGGAGGATGGCCCAAGTGCTTGGGCCCTGCACCCGCATGGGAGACCAGGAGAAGTACCTGGCTCCTGGCTTTGGATCAGCGACATGCGCCGGCCGCAACGGCCATTGGAGAGTGAAACATCGGCAAAAAGGAAGACCTCTCTCTCTGTCTCTCTTTCTCTCACTATCCACTCTGCCTGTCAAAAAAAAAAAAAATTAGATAACCAGCATTTTCCTAGTATGTTGTACTATTTATGGTTATTTTTATAATAGTATATTTTTATTATAGTATATTACAAATCTGAATAAATCTGATAAAAGCACTATTATTATTAAATCAAGAGTCTATCAAAGACTATCAATTTTAAATCATAGCAAGTGTCTATACTGACAGCATATCTTACCTTCTTGATTTTCTTTCACATGTCCATCAAACATATTTTACATTCTTGATTATTTTCTATCAAAATTGCCATGTGGTCAATTTTACTAATATTTATCTACAGTTTTGTCATAAACTACTTTGGTATTAGGATAGGCACTCCTCCTTGTTTCTGATTTCCATTTTCGTCGAATATCTTGTTCCATCCATTCATTTTCAGTCTGTGAGTATCTTTTACTTTTTTTATTTTTTTTATTTTTTAACATTTATTTAATTAATATAAATTTCCAGTGTACAGCTTATGGATTACAATGGCTTCCCCCTCCCTGAACTTCCCTCCCACCCGCAACCCTCCCCTTTCCCGCTCCCTCTCCCCTTCTATTCACATCAAGATTCATTTTCAAATCTCTTGATATACAGAAGATCAATTTAGTATAAAGATTTCAACAGTTTGCACCCACACAGAAACACAAAGTGAAACATACTGTTTGAGTACTAGTTATAGCATTAAATCAAAATGTACAGCACATTAAGGACAGAGATTCCACATGAGGAGCAAGTGCACAGTGGCTGCTGTTGTTGACCCAACAAATTGACACTCTAGTTTATGCCGCCAGTAACCACCGTAGGCTGTCGTCATGAGTTGCCAAGGCTATGGAAGCCTTCCAAGTTTGCCGACTCTGATCATATTTAGACAAGGTCATAAAAGACAGAGTGAGGATAGTAACCAGTGATCCTAAGAGTGGCATTTACCAGGTTTGAACAATTATACAGCATTAAGTGGGGAAGAGGACCATCAGTACACACAGGTTGGGAGTAGAGCCATTGGTGGTAGAGGTTATGATTACGAAGGAATGAGGCCCAAGTACGCTAGACAGGGTCTAGAACAAAGGACAAAGTCATTATTAGAGGAGCTAAGAAAAGTGCTGTGTAAGCTACAATTAAGTTTTCTGACTGAGAGGCAAATAGAACCTCACAGAAGGGGCTTGATAATAATGTGGTGGGCTTTAGGCCTTGTAAGTTAAGAGGCCCATACCTATCTATCTCTTCACATGGGGTATATCCTAAGGGAGGTGTGAACCTCCTAGGGGAAGGCACTCTGTTGACTTTCATTACTTGGCTGGCCTGGGAGGAGAGCTGGCCAGGTAAAGGCAGGGGGCATCTCTAACAAGAAATTTACAGTTCTGCCTGCAATGTTGCTGACCCTGCTTGACCATACCCTCAGCTGCAGTGGACACTTTGGAAGTTGGGCTGAGTGAAGGGCATTTCAGCTTAGAGCCAATAAGATCTGTGGCTCTGACCTGGGCATCCTTCGACTCCAGGGCAGGTCCATTTCCAGTGATCCAACTCTTGGCAGAACTGCCAGGGCTCTTCACAAGCTGACTTCTGCTGAAGCCCAGGTTTACCACATTGAAAGCCACTGCAGTGGACTGGCCTGTTGGGTCTCCTTGAGGGCAGATCACTGTACAGATCAGCCATTAATAGGCCTGCTACCCATTGCTTCTGATGCCTAGCTTTCTTTTCCTCCCGGTTTGTGTTAAAGCAGACCAGAGGATGCAAGTCAAGGGAGTGCCCGTGTCCCATCTCTAATCTTCGGTGGCCTGAACTACAAGTCTATAGTCACAGCCATGTTCTGTAGTAGTTTTTCTACAGTAAACAATGCCCATGAGGAAAATCATATTCTCACTTTAAAACTTTCTTTCCCTTTGGTCTGAAAGGGAGGTTTTTTCTCCTTATTGTATACTTCGCTGATGGTGAAGTGAATCTAGCTATGAGATTATTATTTAAGTTCTTATTTTGGCTATGCTATTACAGAAAAATGTTAGCCATCTCTTTTATAAGGTCTAAAGATTAAATTCTGCGTCCTACAGATTCTTTCATAATAGAATTAGTTTCCTACCTTGAAGAGAATAGAGAAATGAAAGAACAAGTTGGGCTTAGAATAGAGAAATGAGGGAGCAAGTCCTAGATCACTTGCTGACAATAGCAATATCACATGAATACTTAGCAAATAGATTCAACCATTAGATAACAACTTAAGAAAACATTTACCAGAAGGTCCAATGCCTTCTATAACTTTTAAGAATCATGTATTTGAAAACACCTCTTAAATATCTAACATGGTGTAGTTTGTTTAACCAGTAAACTTAAGCACAACCATCTAAAATGTTTTTAGTTTCTTTCTACCAATAAGTTTAAAACATATGATACACAGATTCAGGTCACACAAATTGAAATTTATCTTTGATTGATTTTAGCAGCTTAAATTTATGGACAATCTTATCTATAGCCATTTAAAATAAAACTAAATAAAATTTCCCCATGTGGACATACAATATGTACACACATATAACATAGCATAGTAGACCAATATAGCAATTTTAATAATAGCTTTTAAAATAGTTAACTCTTTTTGTAAATTGCCAATTGATTTGAATTGCTTTTTGTTTTTAGTAACCTCAGTTAACCATACTTTCTCTCAGCTGGTACTGTTAATACATTATTGGCTTCATCTGTTTACAGAGCCATCCCAAAGTACTGAATACAATAGAAGTGGCTGGAAAAAGTCCATAGGAACCTATAGGAGGACAGCTAAACACAGAACCAACAACGCTTTAGTTTTATGAGCAACAAATCATATATAACTCTGGATGACAAAGCGGCAAGATGGCGGAATAGGAAGGGAGCACACTATTAGTCCGGGGGAGAGACAGGTTAATAAAAGTGGAGATACTGCAGGGTCAAGGAAGAGTAGGGGAAGAAACAGCAGAGGGAAACTCTTCTGGAACTAGTGATTCACAGTGGACCTGCGTGGAGAGCGTGGGAGCCCAAGTTCGTGACATCAGCGGCATACTCAACACACCAGTGCTGGAATGCGAGGTGAGCCGAACCTCAATAGCCCGAGATACCAGCGGGCAAGCAGAAAGAGGAGACTAGAGGGAACAAGGCTTGAAACTCCATTGGGAAAAGTTCACCAGGCTATCTAGAAGAGAGAAGAGAGAAAAAAAAGTGACCGATACGGACACAAGTTTCTCTCTCTCCGCTCACCCCTCAAAGGCGAGGAAGACAAAGAGCAGGCGCCATTTTGGACATACATCATAAGCAGGGTGACCTCAGGTCTGCACTGGCCCTGAGCCTAGCAGAAAAACCTGACTCTGGGGGGAGGGGTGAAATAGCAGGAGATTAGCATCTAACTTGGCAACCCAGTGGGAGACTGCAGGAGAATTGGAGCCCACACTGAGGGCAGCACAGATTCCCTGTGTGGTCCTTGGGAAAGAGCTTCCAATCTCTGGCTCCTGTGGGTATATCATTCGCCTGCTAACTACCTCCAATTACGTTCAGCTGTGCGGAATTACTTCCCTTTTGAATCAAAAAAAAAGAAAGAAAGAAAGAGAGATTTACCACACCTAACCTGGGAGTGTCCTCTTTGACACACCCTCAACCCTGAGGAACCAAATACAGCTCTCAGTCCACACTCATCTCAAGCCTCTGAGGCTCCACTGAAAGCAGACAGTCCACTTAATATAGAGCCATAGTGTAACAAGAAAAAACACCACAGTGAAGAACCAAATATCTCCAACATGCCAAACAACGAACGCAAAAACCGAGGTAACAAGAACAAGGAAGACAGTATGATGCACCCAAATGAACAAGACACCTCAATTCAAGATTATGAAGATGATGAGATAGAAGAAATGCAAGAAGCAGATCTCAAAAAATTGATAAGAACATTAAGAAGTTCTCAAAAACAAATTCTTGAACTACAGAAATCCTTAAAGGACAAGATAGAAAATCTCTCTCGTGAAAATGAAATATTAAGGAGGAATCAAAATGAAATGAAACAGCTAGTAGAACAAGAAACTGTGATAGTGACGAGAAATCATAATGCAATGAAGAATTCAACAGATCAAATGACAAACACATTAGAGAACCTTAAAAACAGAATGGGCAAAGCAGAAGAGAGAATATCAGACTTAGAAGACAGAGAACAGGAAAGGAAACAGGCAAACCAAAGAAAAGAAGAAGAAATTAGAAATCTAAAAAATATTGTTGGGAATCTACAGGATACTATTAAAAAAACCAACATTCGGGTTCTAGGAGTTCCTGAAGGCATGGAGAGGGAGAAAGGATTAGAAGGCATTTTCAGTGACATACTAGCAGAAAATTTCCCAGGTTTGGAGAAGGACAGAGGCATCTTAGTACAGGAAGCTTATAGAACCCCTAATAAACATGACCAAAAGAGATCCTCACCACGACACGTTGTAATCAAACTCACCACAGTGAAACATAAAGAAAAGATCCTAAAATGTGCAAGAGAGAAACGTCAGATTACTCTTAGAGGATCTCCAATTAGACTCACAGAAGTCTTCTCATCAGAAACCCTACAAGCTAGAAGGGAATGGCGAGACATAGCCCAGGTACTAAGAGACAAAAACTGCCAGCCCAGAATACTATATCCTGCAAAGCTCTCATTTGTGAATGAAGGTGAAATTAAGACTTTTCATAGCAAACAGAAACTGAAAGAATTTGTTGCCACTCATCCTGCCCTGCAAAAGATGCTTAAAGATGTGTTACACACAGAAACACAGAAACATGGTCACCAATATGAAAGAAGGTAAAGGAAGGAAACCTCACAGCAAAAGATCACAGGAAGCTCAATTTCTCTTTGACATAGAATTAAACTCTGATGATCTGTTAAAGCAATGTGTTAAAGTAATCTATTATGTTCTCTTGATGTCTGCTAAATTCTAATTGTTCAAAAACAGCTGAATTTTTAGTAAGAGCTATGGGTTATTTAAATATGTGCTTATTTTCAAAGATTTGAATAATCACCTTGTAACAATGATCAAATTTGGTTTATGTTATGTCATGATTTTAAGGAATCTTATTTCAACCAGATATTTTGGATTTTGAGCCTTCTTGGCATTCTTGACAGGCATTCAAAAAATATAAGTTCCAAACAATCTGGTCTCTAAAATTTCCAGTAAATTTTGGACTTTGGTTTTTCCAGTTTGGGCCCAACTGAAAAAAATCGAAGGATCTATGTCTCTCATCTTATAGAGACACCAACCAATCAGGCTATTTGGATTATATTAGAAGTACTGTCAAGATGTGACATGGTACCAAACTTTAAGTTTCTATAATGGAAAATGCTATTAATACAAATGTTTGAGAATTAAAAAGTCTAATGATCTTGTGTTACTAGACATGATAGTTATCTTAATGAGAAAGCCCCAGAGGCCCAAAGGGTTAAATACTTGTAAAATCTTACAGGTGCTTTCAAAAATACTGTGAAGTAAGCAAGTGCCTCTTGTTGGTTGATGAGTTTATCTTTTACTTTTTAATACATCCAGTTTGTATCTAATTGGAGACTTTAAGTCATTTACATTCAAGTATATTATTGATAAGTAATGACTTTGTACTGCCATTTTATATAATTATTCCTATTGCTTATTTGAATCTTTTTGTACTTTTGCTACAGTTTCAGATTTATCATGCTATCATGGTGATGATTATATTGCTCTTTTTCTGTGTGTAGCACAAATTCTTTCAATTTATGTTTGGAAGGGTTGCATTTCACCTTTTATAAATGAGAGTTTTGCTGGATACGTATTTTGAGTTGGTAGCTTTTGTTTTTACGACTTGAAGTATTTTTCTTCATTCTCATCTGTATGTACAGTTTCTGATGAGAATCTACTGCCAAATTAATTGGAATTTTTAAAAATGTAATCCGGTGTTACTATCTTTTACATTTTAGGATCTATTTCACATTTTTATTTTTGAATGTTTGACTATGGTGTGTTGTGATAACATCTTTATTGACCATGTATATGAGGGGCTCTATGCCCTTCCTGTACTGGGAGGTACACACCTATCTAAATATTAGGGAAATTTTCTGTTATTTCACTGAGTAGATCTTCTAAGCCACTTTGTTTTACATTTGTGCAGGAACTCCTAAGAAATGTATATTTGGTCATTTGATTGTGTCACATAAATCATGAGCATAGTTCCTGGTTTTTCTAATTTTTCCCTTTTATTTTTTATCTGACTGAAATATTTTGAAAGATTTGTCTTCTAGTGCGTATATCATTAGTTCTGACTCAGTGATTCTGTTGTAAATGCTTTTCACTGCATTTTTTATTTGACATCTTGAATTCTTCATTTCTAACATTTCTGTTTAATTTTTGATCAGTGTAATGATTAATGGATCAATTCACCAGGAAAATGTGATGATAGTAAATGTACATGCAACTAATGCTAAGACACCAGACTCTTTAAAACAAATGTTAATGGATCTAAAGGGAAACATGCACAAATACCATTATGGTATTTCAATACCCCACATTCATCAATGGACAGATCAACTAGACAGAAAAATCATCATCATCAACAACAACAAAAACAGCTAATTGACGGAGCAAATCTACACCATGGAAAAAAGGACTTAATTGATATTTAAAGAAGATTTCATGGCACAGCTGATGAATACACATTCTTTTCATCACCCCATGGAACTTTTTCTAGGAAACAGCATTTGCTAAACAATAAAGAAAGTTTCAGCAAATTAAAAAAAATTAAACTGTATTATATACCTTTTTCTAGCACAAAATGGAATGAAACTGGAAATTAGCAACTTACACTCTAGAAAACATGCACATGCATGAGGCCTGAATTTGCTCTGCATAATGAACAGCAGGTCACAGAAGAAATCAAAAAGGATATAAAATATTCCTAGAAATGAATGAAGATGACAACACAGCAATATATATATATATATATATATATATATATATATATATATATATATAGTATTCAGCAAAATCAGTGTTAAGGGAAAACTTTATAGCAACTAGTGCCTAAATGAAGAAATTGTAAAGACATCAAATAAATGACTGAACAGTACAGCTCCAGGATGCTGAATAGCAACAACAAATCAAACCCAAAATTAGTTAGACAAAGTAAAAAATAAAAATTGGAACATAACAAACTGGAATTAAAAGAAAAAATACACATGCACAGATAAAGGACTCTTTTTTTAAATAAGCAAAATTAATAAACTGTTGGCATTATTAATTAAAAGAAGATCAGATTAGCAAAATCAGTCATGAAAAAGATGGTACAAGAAATACTACATAAATAAAAAGAATTATCAGGAATTACAGCAGCTTTTTGCCAAAAAAACAGTTATTTGCCAACAAAATGGAAAATTCAGCAATAATAGATTTCTGAGCACATAGAACTTACCAAATTGAAGCACAAAAACAAAACACTATTGACCAATATCCAAGACGGAAGTTGAATAAGTAACAAAGGTCCTACTAACAAGGGAAAGCCTAGAACCAGATGACTTCACTGTTGAGTTCTACGAGACTTTTAATGAAGAATCAATTCCAATTCTTCTCAAAATTTTCAAAACAATTGAAAGGGAAGGAATCCAAACTCCTTTGAGGCCAGTATCACCATAATTCCAAAACCAAGAAAAGGTACAGGAAGTAGAACTGTAAACCAATATTAACTGATGGCTATAGGTGCAGAAGTCCTCAACAGATAGTAGCTAATAGAATCCAACAACACAACAAAAATATTATCCACCCAGACTAAATGGGATTTATCCCTGGAATGCAGGGATGGTTCAACCTATATAAGTCCATAAATGTGATACATCATATTAACATGTTAAAGAATAAAAGCCAAATGATTATCTCAACAGATGCAGAGAAATGTTTGATCAAAATACAAGATCATTTTGTGATAGAATCCTAAAGCAAATAGTGTGTAGTAGGAGCAAGCCTAAACACAATCAAAGCAAGATATGACAAACAAATTGACACACTTACACTGAATGACAAAGAAATGGAAGCATTTCCTCTAAGATCCAGAACCAGACATGGATGTCCAACTCACCGTTACTACTCAATGAAGTTCTGAAAGTTCTAGCAACAACTATTAAGAAAGTAAAATAAATCAAAGAGATATCATTGATAAAGGAAGAAGCTAAATTATCCCTGTTTGCAGATGATATGATCCTGTACAGAAGGTAACCAAAAAACTCTGCTAAGAGGCTATTGGATTTCATAAAATAATTTGGAAAAGTTGCAGGTTATAAAATCTATATAGAAAAATCAATAACATTTATATACAGAAACAATTTAATAGCTGAGAAAGAACTTGTAATCTCAGTTCCATTCACAAAAGCTGACAAATATAAATATTGGGATAAATTTAGCCATGTAGGTACAAAATCTCTACAATGAAAATTACAAAATATTAAAGAAATAGGAGAGGACACTAAAAATGGAAATATCTTCTATGTTGATATACTGGAAGAATAGCATCAAAATATATGTATTCCAAAAACAATTTACATATTCAATGTTATGCTAATCAAAATACCAAGGACACTCTTCTGAGATATAGAAAAAGCAACCCTAAGATTCATATGGAACACAAGAGACCCAATAATTAAAGATATACCAACAATGAAAAGAAAGAGTGTAGCATCTTAATGTAAGATTTCAGAAATTATACAGGCTGTTATAATCAATACAGCCTGTTACTGGTACAAAATTATACATATGGAACAATGGAAGATACTAGAAAGCACAGAAATTAATCCACACATCTACAATCAACTATTCACTTCCTGGAATAAGGACAATCTATTTAATAAATGGTTTTGGGAAAACTGGATTTCTGTAAGCACAAGTATGAAACATGACCCCTACCTGCTTGCTATATAAAAAATCAACTCACAGTGGAATGGAGACATAAATCTGACTTGATACCATCAAATTAGTATAGGAAAAAATAGGAGAAACACTGCAAGACATTTGCATAGGCAAAGAGCTCATGGATAAAATTCCAGAAGCACAGACAATAAAAGAAACAATAGACATTTGGGAGTACATCAAAGTAATAATATTCTGCGCATCAAAGAAAATGCTCAACAAAATGAAGAGGCATCTGACAGAATGGGAGAAAATATTTGCAAACTATACATCTCTTAAATGATTAATATCCAGAATATACAAGGAGCTCAAGAGACTTCAGAATAAGAATAACAACAACAACAACAAACAATCCAGTTAAGAAATGGGCTAAGGATATGACCATGGATTTTACAAAGGATGAAATACAAATGGCCAATAGACATATGAAAATATGCTCAGGATCAGTAGCCATCATGGAAATGCAAATAAAAATCATAATTAGGTATTACTTCACCCCAGTTGGAATGGCTATGATCAGAAAATAAAATAAATAATAATGAATACTGGAAAGGAGTGGGGTAAAATGTACACTAATACAAGGTTGGTAGAGATGTAAACTACTACCACCATTATGTGAGACAATTTGGAGATTCCTTAGAAATCTTAAAATAGATCTACCATATGACCCATCCATTCCCCTCCTGGGAATTTACCCAAAACAAGGGAAGTCAGCCTATGAAAGAGATATCTGTACTCCGTGTTTATAGCAGTTCAATTCACAATACCTGACCTCATTTTACTAGCTGATTTCTGGATAAAGAAAATGTGGTACATGTAAATGACAGAATATCGTTCATCCATAGAAAAGAAAGAAATCCGTCTTTGGCAACAAAATGCAATATTTCAGTCCTTAAAAGACTAATATTATTCAATTTCTGATTTATGGTAAATTATACATGGAACAAAAAAGACATGAGTTAAATTGACATTTTAGAATTTGATTATTGGTTATAGCCCTGGTCTATACTTGTGAGAAAAAGTGTTCCTTCTAGTTATGACTTGTTAAATTTATTTTATTTTATTTTATTTTATTTAAAAATACTATTTATTTGAAGGGTAGAATTACAGAAAGGTAGAGACAGTGGTAGTGGCAGTGGCAGAGAGAGAAAGAGAGACCTTCCATCTGCTGGTTCACTCCCCAAATGGCCATTCTCTCCTAACCTGTAGGGTTCTGATAAGAAGTCAGCTGTGAGTCTAATTGTAGGTCCTCAAAAATAATCTCACATTTCTCTTGTGCACATTTTAGAATCAATTCTTTGTTATACTGTGAAGAGTTTGATCACAATGTGTTATGGTGATCATTTTTTCTGGTCTTGTCTATTAGGAGTTCTATGTATTTTCAATACTTGGATGCCCTTTCTCCAAATTAGGGAAGTTTGCTGTAATTATTTCACTAAAAAGGCTTTCTAATCCATTCTCTCTTTCTGTGCCTTCAGGAATTCCTCAGACCCCTGTGTTGGATAGTTTGATAGTATCCGATAAATCTCTAACACTGTTTTTTAGTTTTCTAATTTCTACTTCTTCCCCCTCTTCTCCTCCTCCTCCTCCTGCTCCTCCTCCTCCTTCTTCTTCTTTCTCTCTTCCTCTCTCTCTCTCTCTCTCTTCCTCTCTTTCTTTTTTTGGTCTGACTGTAAAATTTCCAGATTTGTTGTCTAACTTGGATATTCTTTCTTCTGCCTCAATGAATATGTTATTAAGACTTTCCACTGCATTTCTATTGGATCTATTGAATTCTTCATTTCTAATATTTCATTTTGATTTATCTTTAAAATCTCAATTTCATGGGAAATGTGTTCTTTCATGCCATGTATTAATTTTTATAATTTGTGGATTTGCTTTTAATTACTTCTAGGTAATCCTATGATCATTTTTTTGAATATCATTTCTGGCATTTCTTCAGTGTCTTCCTTTTCACATTTTAGTATTGAAGTGCTGATGTGTTCCTTTGAAGGCATCATATTGTCTTTCTTATTATTATTTCTTGAATTGCTGCATTTATTTTTAGGCATATGTGTAGATAATTGTTGGTATTTTTTTCCCCTGTGATGATGGGTTTTATCTTTGGACTATGCCTCTGTAGGTTAGTGTAGTGTCTAATGTTTCAGTGAATAGCCTGAGGGTGCGGCCAGGGAACTCTGTTCCCTGCTCCAGGTTGAGAAGAGTGTCCAAGGTAACACCTAAATCGGGTCTGGTAAATCTCTCTCTCTCTCTCTCTCTCTCTCTCTCTCTCTTTTTTTTTTTTTAATAAGAGAGAGGTTTAATCTGCTCTTTTGACATAGTCTAATGCTCACCCCCCTCGCCTCCAAGGAGACCAATGCCTGGTCTCTAGTACCAGTGGTAATAATATTCATTTGAGCTGCCACAAGAACCACACAAGCAATCTGTGTAGTCCTTGGTGTGATCATGGACCTTAAATGACTCTCACCAGGGAATCAGGGAGTTCTGAGCAAGTGGAACCACCCACAGTGATTACTCAAAGACCCAGCCATACCCTGCTCCCTCACACTCAGCCACAGTGTTTTCACAGTCCCAGCACACAAGGCTCCCATAGTCATGAGCATCCAGCCCTCTGTTAATTCTCTGAGCCAGTCTCAGGCATCTCCTCTTGGATGGTTGCTGGGCATATGGACACAAACTGGTAAAGCTGCTGCATATGTCCAAAAGACACCCAGCCCTTCTATATTTCCCTAGACTACAGCAGTAATCGTCCCTGTTGTACCAAACTGGTGTCTCTTTCTGAATTCTTTTTGTAATGGAGGATAAGCTTGTGATTACAAAGTAAATATAAAAATATGTCATTGAAAAATACTGAAAGAAAATTAGGAAAGAAAGGAAGAATGAGAGTGAGGAGCATTGTTACGTCCTTTAAAATGTGTGTGTGAAAGACATGGAATCTGTTTCCTTTTTATAAATATATAAAACAAAAAATGTTTATTCAGAGTATTCAAGCTTATCCATAATTGTCTTTGTTTTTTTTTTCTTTGTAAGAAATATTTTCTTATTCTGTGTTCATGTATAAATTATCAGTTTGTTCTAATTTTTATTGTTATGTCTTTAACTCTTCTTGGAAAATATGTAAAACTTATATATGTTTAGAAACTAATTTTTGTTACTATGAATTATCAAATATGCAAGCATCATAGACTAAATTGCCATATATTTCCTTGCTGATTTTCAAGGCCACATTAGTCACAACTATGTGTTCTATGTACACTATTGCCACTTTTCCTTTCATCTACCTTTGTAATTACTATCCATAAGTAGGGCAAATGGTCCCATCTCTGATATTTGAAATTGTATTAACTATTTCACTTACTTCAAGGAGAAATTCTAATACTAAGAATTCTAACAATATGTAACATTAGTACAAGTCTCTAATAATTGAGATATTTTGACATTGGCATTGTGGCCTGGCAGGTTAAACCACCATTTGCAATACAGCCTCCCATGAGTGCTGTTTTGAGTCCCTGGTGCTTAACTTCACATCAGCTCCCTGCTAATACACCTGGGAAATTAGTTGAAGATGGATCACATGCTTATGCCCCTGTCACTTACTTGCTGACCTTGGTGGAGTTACTAAATCCCAGCTTCTGCCAGGCCTAGTCCAGCCCTTGCAATGATAGGGAGAGTGAACCAGTACAATGGAAGATTGATCTCTCTCTCTCCCTCTCTCTTTCTTCCCCACCCCTCCCTCTTTCTGTTTCTCTCTGTAACTGCATTTCAAATAATAATAAATTAATCTTTAGAGTAAAATTTGTTTTATAGCCTTAAGTAATATATTTTCATAATTTTATTCAAAAAAACTTGACATTGTTAAACTTCTCTTATTAGTTCTTAGTATTTATGTTCTCCTCTGTTTTCTTAGTAGACCATAAAATATGAAAAAATAGGGTTTATTCCACGTTTCATTTCACATATCTGTATATGTTTCCTTGATTCATGTAGGAAATACTACAAAATAATGAATAATCGCATGCATATTACATATGTAAATCATATCTTAGATTTTCATGAAAATGTCTCTACCATCATAATTAGTTGCATTTACTTTAAAATTTGATAGATATCCTTTATTATATTAAGGAAATACTTTTATTTCTTATTTGTAAATTTTAAAAGATTTTAATCAAGAATGAAATTGCATCTTTTAAAAATTTTGTAAAATTTTCTTATTAAATTAACCAATACAATGTATCATATGAAGATATTTTGTAATGTTGGATATCTACATATTTCTGGAGGAAGTATACTTGTTTGTGATACATTATTGGTTTCTTCATTTTTTCAGAATTTTCTTCTGTTGATAACTCAGATTGCTTGTGATTTTATTTTCCCACACAGCCTTTGTGTGATTTTAGTTTAAGGTTGTACAAGCTTCATAAAATGGTTTAGAAAACTTCACTGTCTTCTGAGACTCAGATGTGAAGAAATAGGCAATATTTATGTGAAATTTTTATGATAAGTGGTTCTCCAATTTTTGAAGTAAGAAATTATTGACTATAGATAGCCACCTTAAAGTGAATGCTTCATCTAGGCCTCAAATATTTCCTTTTGATTTTGTATACATTCAGTCATTAATTTATACATACATCTTATAATTTACAAATGTGTGCTTTCATAATCTATATTTGTATTTCATTTCTTTTTAAGTGTGTGGTCATAAAATATGTTGTATGACACTGATTTTTTTGAAATTCGTTGAATTTTTTTATGATCTGCTCCTTGATTGCATGGACATGTCAAAAGAATCACTGTGATGTCTGCACTGAGGCAAAACATGCTTGTGTCCTTGATTTACCTTTTTCAGAAACATAGTACACTTCACAGCAAGTAATAAATGTTGTTTTGTTTCCATTATTTTAGTATTTATTTTCACTTCCTTTGATGTGTGGCTCTCAGAAGTAGCATAGAGATGACACTTCAAACCAATATGATTATCTAAAAATCTTAAAGCACATATTTAACTTCATATTATTACTGATGCATTTTGACATGTTTCTGCTTTGTTATTTTGTATTTCATATTTTGTAGCAAAATGTCCAGCAAGGTACTAAACATTAGCCACAGAGTTGCTCCCACACCAGCGATGAAGCTATACAACCCAGCCTTTTCACGACAGGCTAGTAAAAGAACAAAGACGGAGACTTTCATGATTTTATGATATCGCTCTTTAATTTCTTTCCCACCAAAGTTTAGCTACTGCGAATTCATGTTTATGATGTGTGACAATTTTTTTCGCTGTTTATCCTTCTTTTAATTTATGGATGGTGTATTTGCCAAGTGTTTCTTACTGCAACAATGGTGATGAGATTCTGTATTTCTTCACCCCTTTATGTATTAATTTTACTGAGCTGTTACATTGTCTATGGAGGAATGACTTTGCCTTTAAAGGAGAACAGTAACAACAAAAGATGTACTTGATGATATTGCACTGTTCTTTAAAACATTCTCTGATGAAGTAAACATTTGTCTTAGCTGTTAAAATGTTTCTCGTTAAGATGCCTGTGTCTTGTATGCTAGTACCTGTTCTGTACCCACTTCTGGTTCCCAACTCCAGCTTCCAGGTAAAGCAGACTCTGGGAGGGAGCAGTGAGGAGTTGAGTTTTGACCTTGGTTGCAGGCATTGGGTAGCAAATTGAATGAGTTCTCTCTCACTCCCTTACCTTCTCTCTCACCATGACTCCCTGCTTCTCAAATAATTTAAAAAAAACACGGATTTTGGCGGCAGGATTCCAAATACTAAACATAAAGGAAATTTTAGGATGTTGAAATTATTCTGCAATATATTTAATGGTGAATACAAGTCATTAAGCATTTTTAAATCATAGCACTTTATAAACTTTATAGCACACAAAACAGATCTTAATTAGTAAAATTTAATAAAGTGATTTAGAGAGTCACAGAATCCCATGACAGAAAGCAGACCGTGACAAAAGATTCTCTATGCATTACAAATGTATGAAATAGCTTAACTCAATAAGGAAAGGGACTAAAGTGCTGTGTTTGGTAACTTCACAAATAATTGAAGTCTGTAAGACTAAAGTCAGAAGAAGCTGTACTTAGGCTTTATACTGGTTGCTTAAATAGCTTCTCATGGAGGTGTAGGTTTACATTTGAAATGAATATTCAAAGTATGCTGCAATTGGGAAAGTAAAGAAAAAGATGGCTGATATTGGTGGTCAGGTTTCCCACTCTGGAGAGGGAATTCACAGAGAAATAATGGTAAGAATGATCCATGTTGGGGAGTAGGGATGGAGATACCAGTTTGCACTTAAGTATATCATAGTAAACAAAATAGATGGTTGAATCTAGAAACACTATATACACATGGGTATGCATGTATACATATATGTATTTACACACATAAATGTACATGCACATAAATGTAAGCATATATGTATGTGTGTTTATAAAACACACATGTTTCCCTATCTAAATAAACATTACATTTGCAAAAAGAGATAGTTTAACAACATCCTTTCCTATAGATGATTTTATTTCTTTTGCTTCTGGATATAACTTCCTAACTACCTTGAAAAAGGCTTGTGAGAGTTGACATTCTGTCTGGTTCCACATATCAATAGAATTGCTTCTAGCTTTTCTCCATGAAATATAATATTGGCCATTGACTTATAATATGTAACTTTTATTGTGTTTAAGTATGTTCCTTCTATACCCATCATGTTAAATGTTTATTATCGTTAGAGGATGTTGTAATTTATTGAAAGCTTCCCTTGTATCTTTGAAAATGATTATATTATTTTTCTTCTTCATTCTGTTGTTGTGACACATTGTGCTTACTGATTTGCCTATGTGGTAGCATTTTTACATCCATGGAATAAATCGCACTAAGTCAAAGAGAATGATTTTTTTGATATGTTTTGGAGCCATATTCCTCAGGGCTGTTAGTATAGTTTTCTTAATTGTTGTTGTTGTGTGTCATTGTCTTCTTTGGTAATAAAGGCAATGCTGATATTTTTAAATGAGTTTGGAAAGCTTCCATCCTTTGCAATAATTTAGAATAATTTGAGAATAATTGATATTAATTCTTCCTTAAAATTTTATAGAATTCAGCAGTGAAGCCTTCTAATCCTGGGTTTTTCCTTCTTGGACTCCTCTTTATTACTGATTTAATCTCATCTGTGGCTATCTTTAGCTTTACTATGGCTTTCAAATTCAGTTTATTTATTTATTTATTTATTTATTTATTTTTGACAGGCAGAGTGGACAGTGAGAGAGAGAGAGAGAGAGAGAGAGAGAGAAAGGTCTTCCTTTGCCGTTGGTTCACCCTCCAATGGCCGCCAAGGCCAGTGCACAGCACTGATCCGACGCCAGGAGCCAGGTGCTTATCCTGGTCTCCCATAGGGTGCAGGCCCCAAGCACTTGGGCCATCCTCCACTACACTCCCGGGCCACAGCAGAGAGCTTGCCTGGAAGAGGGGCAACCGTGACAGAATCCGGTGCCCCGACCGGGACTAGAACCCAGTGTGCTAGCGCCGCAAGGTGGAGGATTAGCCTGTTGAGCCATGGCGCTGGCAGATTCAGTTTAGACTATTTATATATTTCCAAAACTTTATCCATATCTTCTAGATCTTGTATTTTTTTTACTTAGAGTTGTAGTAGTTAATCCCTAGTTGTTCTTTGTGTTTCTACAGCATTCATTGTAATATCTGTTTTATCATCTCTGATGTATGATTTGAATCTTCTTTTTGTCTTACTCTAGCTATTGCTTACCAATGTCTTAATTTCATTCATTCATCTTTTGTATTGCTTTTTAATTTCAATTTTATTTCATCTTTATTTTTTATTATTTATTTCCTGCTACCAATTTTGGATTTGATATGTTCTTGTTTTTCTAGGTCATGGAGATAGATTGTGATTGTTCCATTTTTTAGTGTAGCCATTTATTGCTATAAACTTTCCTCTTAGTATTTATTTATAAGTATGTGTATTCTGCAGCTGTGGGGATAAAAGTTCTGACATGTCCTATTAGGTCAAGTTGGTCTATAATATAGATTAATTTTATTGCTTCTTTGCTAATTTTTTTGTCTGGTTTACCTATCCATTGATGAATTTTCTGTATCCCGACCATTTCTGACCACTTCTGATCTTCAAGCAATGATATGCCAGTGTAATGAGACTGCCAGGCACGTTGGTTTTTAATAGCATCCTCCAATAAAAATAATCAGGAGTTGATTCTAGTACTGGGAAGGAAATATCTAATATGAACTTGGAACATGTTGTAATATCAGAAAATTAGAACTTATTCAACACATGCACACACACAGTTTTACAAATATGTGAAAGCAAAGTATGAAATAGAGTAGTATTGATTAAAATCTGAAGTGTAACATAAATATCCATGAATATATGCTCATGTAAGTAAGTCTGTATACATAGATACTCAGGGGAAAGCACATATTTATGAGGAGAAGTGACTAATAATTCACATAGTTACTTTCATATATGGAACATAATTTACTATTCGTTACAGGCGGCCATTACCCAGTGACTTATTCCAATGAGTTCAAGATGAAAAGAGAGAAAGAAATAAAGAGTAATCTCAGGGTTGAGAAAACTGGCAAAACCTATCTGAATCCAGGTAATCCAGATAAACAAGAGTATCGATAGTTTAAAGAAATCACTCTTGATGAGAAATGATGAGAGTGACATTTTTACCTGTGTGGTCTCCAGAAAGTACATTTTCAAATCTAATCATAAGAACAGCACTGGAAAATCCAATATTGGAAATTCTTCATAATCCCTGATCAGTACTCCTCAACATGTTGAGATCATTAAAAACAGGGAAAGTGAAAGAAACAGAACCAAAAGCAGAACTGATTTTTACATTTAATTTTATATACTCAAAGAGATCCTGGAAGAGAAAAATGTCACTGAGTAACAACTAAGGAATCTGAATAAAGTAAGAAATGTGGTAAATAATTATGTATCCATATTAATTCCATTAATGTGATACATTAAATGATAAATGCACCCATTAATGTAAGCTGTTAATAGGAAAGCTGGATGCGGAATGTTTGGAATCTCTATTTACTGTCTTAATAATTCTATAATATTAAAATTGGTCTAAAATGAAAATTTTATTGTAAAATGTATCAAAGAGAGGCATTGCAAATAGATTTAAGTAAAACAACATTATGAATTTTATTAATTTTGGCTAGCTTTAATCACAATGGGATGATATTGCTATAATAGTAAAAGTTCAAAACAAGTTTCTTAAAACTCATTTTCTATTAAGTCACTACTATTAATTCCCTTATGTACAAGTTCTGGACTTTTCAATAGGTGTTAAAACATTGATACTTTTCCATATTATTTTCTACTATTAACTTTTGTCATAGCCTTCTCCCCAATCATGACTATACACTTTCTGATAAGAGCCACAAAATAAATACTTTAATCTTAGCAATGAATACAATTTCTATTGCACATATTAAAATCTTACATCGTTGAAAGGAGCCATAGATAATGTGTGAATAAGTGAGTGTGATTATGTTCACAAAATTTTTTTTTTGTGAAAACATAGCAGGATAGATTTGGTGAGTAGGCCATGGTTTTGTGACATTAATATATGGAATGAATCCTTTTATCTCTTAAGTAGTAGATCATTTTTCTTCTATTGAAATAAAGTGTTTTTGTATTTTTCAATTTTCCCAGTGAACTCAAAATATACAATTTAGAAAGGTAGAATCTTTAACTTATGCATATTTGCTGTAAAAGTTTAGTTATAAAAAATAAACCAGTGCAGGACTCAGAAAATTGAAAATTATCTTACCAAATCTTACTAAAAAACCAATAATTCTCTGTAACCTTGGTAAAAATATTTGGAAAACAAGTCAAAACAATTTATACAACTCATGATAATTTTATGCATTAATTTTATTTTGGTAAGATGATCCTGTTTGATAATAAGGATTGATCTTTTAGAGATAATTTAGTGTAGTTCCTTTGTTTTAAAAAATAAGTGAAGCGAACCCAGGAAGGTCATTATCAGACTAAGTAAAGGCATTTGAAAAGACTACTACAACTTTCTAGTTTTTACATTTACAAATATGTTGGTTGATCAGGTCATTAACAAAAATTTCAATATTAAATTAGTATTATTTTTGTTTATTTTGAAAGTGGAACATAAATGAGTTCACATACAGTCATAAAAGTTTCACAAGTCTCTTTAATTAAAATATACTATTGCTACATTTCATTAATTTGTGAGCAGCTCTGAGTTAGAATGTTTCTATAATAGTGCAAAATTCAGTTCTCCATCTACTAGTTTCTGAGCAGACATTTAGGGTCATAAAACTTTAGAGTAAAGCACAGCATTTACTTCTGCACTAATGGGATATACACACTAGTGAATTTTCAAAATATAATTTTAGAATATTTTATTAAGAGATAAATTATTCATAAATTTATCTGAGGAATCATTATGCTACAAAATTGTAGACACTGCCTAAAAACTAGTATCATGTATTTACAATGCCATTGGCAAGTCTGTATTGAGAAGTCTTGAACTGAGTGCCACAGAAGGAATACTTGGAGACTCTGAAACTGACTCACGCCCTCTCTAACCTAAGATTTTTTGTAAATGAAGTATTACTCATCTTTGCAATTATGATTTTAGATTACTATCTAACTTTGAGATAAAAATTTATAACTACTTTATAAATTTTATAAAAACATGAGAATTTTTACTTGGATCTTTTGTCAATGCTCATTAGATCAAAAGAAAAAGGAGATAAAACTTAGAATCAAATATTGGAAGCTATATTTTCATTCATCACTTTGAACAAGTTGTCAATACCTCATGTATAAAATAAATTGATAATACTTGGTGGTAATCATATAGTCCTTCTAACACTAACATTCACTAAGTAAGACATATTATAGTTTATCTTTATTATAAATGCAAGTCCCATGATCACTGTAACATTAAATTTTCATAGTATAACAGTTTGACTGCAAAAAAACAAAAATTCAACAGTAAGTTCAGATAAACTTAGGTAAAAAAATACAATTCACATATTAAAGAATAAACTAAATGCTAATTCTAGATTTTGTACTCAAGATCCAAAACAGTACTTTGTATATGTTTAAAAGAAAACTTACAATCAGTATACTTTAGTCACTTTATGCCTTTTAAGTTAGGCTTCTGCCATTATAACTATAGTTTATTTGGAAATATAATAAATTTTGATTAGAGGATTGGATAAATCTCTCATTTTTCCTAAACATATGTTCTGGATGGTTAAATACAGAGTGGTCTCTATATGGTCTGCAATGCTTTGGAAAGGCTATGGGAACTCCTTTGAGTTTTTTTGATGGGACAGTCAAGCTGACTCTTAAGATCATAGGAGAAACAAAGACTCTAATTGTCCTTGCAACAGAGGTGCTCATAGCCACAAGACTCCACTGAAAATAATATCCTGCTTTGTTGTTTGGGACCTCCCTCAAATTCTCTAAGCTCTGTCATACGATCACCAGAGTGCTGAATGAGTTAGACATGCAATTTGGCTCTTGATTTAGGCCAATTACTTGCACTCTAAAGAGGGCACAGATAGACAGCTGAGCATAAGGGGAAGGGGGGTCCAACCACACAATAAACAAAATGTGTCCTTAGTTTGGGGAACAGAGGGGCTTATTAAAAGATGAAAACTGGTGGTGAATGGGAAGCTTAGAAAAATATGTAGCCATGATTCCTCTCTCTGGTGTTTTCTGCAGCTTCTATTGTATCCTGCTTTCTGCATATCCAAGTGACCTCTAAACCCCATTAATAGAACTTTTCTCCCTCTTGTTTGAGAGGGTGACTATTATCCTTTCATCTTGAAAGGTCATGGGGTATCGGTTGAAGAAGTACATCACTTCTCTTTGAGTGTCCTTTCTGTTTGAAGTGATTTGTCTGTTTGCTTTATAAATGGTGGCCTGTCCCCAAACAAATGGAAATTTAGTTAATCATCTTTCCATCCCTAAGCTATAGATGTTTTGACCTGAAAAAGAAACTACACGTCAGTAGGACGTAATGTTTCAAAATGTATATTTTAAGAACTGGATAGTTATTAGGTTTAGTGAAACAGTATGCTGAAAAATGAGAGTGTGTATTATGGTATTGAGTAATGAATGACAGGGTAGAATATTAAGTCTATCAGTTAAATAGCAGGGTGAAAATAAGATGTGCCTGGTTTTCTTATGATTAGCATTCTGTGAAAGGTCATTTCTAAAGACATATCTAGTGTTTGTGAAGACAGAAACACAATTCATGTTCAAGGGAATCATGAAAGATAAAACAAGAATATTTGGTACTTGTCTTCAATATGAAGCTTACCCTATGTCTTCATATTGAAATATTAAACTTCTCAACACTGAAAGTGTTTTCTGTGGAATTTACTAGATGTCACTGTTAAAAATTGAAAACTGAGGAAGTTGAGTTTAGGAAAGTTATGGAAAGTTAAATATGGATGGCTCTGTTTTTGTCTTTTTTAATTTTATTTGTTACAATAGTTTATAGTTCACAATATTTTTTTTCTTTAATCTATGATCAAAGACTACATTTCCATGTATTTCCTTGTTCTTCAAATTCTTAAGATTTATTTATTTATTTGAAAAGCAGAGCCAGAGAGACAGAGAGAGAGAGAGAAAGAGGGAGAGAGAAAGAGACAGAGAGTGAGTTATCTTCCATCTGCTTGTTCACAACCCAAATGACCACAAAGGCTAGAGCTGGACTAGTCTGAAGCCAGGAGCCAAGATCTCTATCTGGGTCTCCCACGTGGTGCCAGGTCTCAAGTACTTAGGCCAACATCCATTGCTTTCCCAGGCACATTATCAGGGAGATGGATCAGAAAAAGAGTAGCTGGAACATGAACCAGTGCCCATACCGGATGCCAGTGTTGCAAGCAGTGGTTTTACCTGCTATACTACAATGCTCTCCCTTCAAATACTGTCACTGATGTTTTACACATTTCAATGTATATATTTTTTACTTTGTAATTAAATTTATTCTTAGGAATTTCATCTAAATTTACATGTTTGATAGTATTGTAAATTAGAAGTTTTCTTTTTGTCTGTTTAAAAATAATTTCATATAGATAACAGATTTAATAAATTTTATAAACACAATACTAAAATATATTTTTAAAAATAATTGGAATAACTTATTTTTAATTTACATTATATTCAAAGGCTTAATGTACCACTAATTAAAGAGTTCAACACGTAAAAATACCATAATTCAGCATGAATGCAGGCAAAGATTATAAACAGCAATCAAATAAAAATCTGTCAATTGCAATCGTTTATAGCAAATTTTAAAATAATCTATGATCATTAAAACTATAGTTATATGCCATTTTAAACCAGTTGTTTGACAAAGATATAAAAGGAAGTTTGGCATACCTGTATTTGCAGCAACACTGATTCTCGTTGGCATTTCTTGTCTTTTGTGTATTTTTGCATTTTTAAATTTTAGCCCCTCATATAAGGGAAAATATACATTTGGATTTCGTGTTCTGTGTCTGGTTTATTTCAATCAATATTATGTCCTCCCATCGCATCCATTTCAATGTCAATGGTACAATTTCATTTTTGTGGCTGAGTAATATTCCCATTTGTGTATATATATAAAATGTGGCATGTATGTGTATATATGTTTTGATGGACACATTAGCTGATTACAGATTTTGGCTTCTGTGACAGGTGCTGTGGTAAACATGGTGGCACAGGCATCTCTCTAATGCAATGTGTTAATGTCTTTTGGTATGACAAGTCTAATAGATTTTTTAAAAATCTTCATACTCTTTTCCATAGTGACTACACAAATTTACATTCCTAACAGTGTATAATAGTTCCTCTTTCCCCACATCCTTTCCAGCATTTGTGACTTCCAGAGTTTTTATAATAGCCAATCTGACACATATATCTGACATATATAAAAAATATCACAAAATACATTTTTTGGCCATTTGTACTTCTTCTTTTGAGAGCTGTCTGTTGAAATTTCTTGCCCATTTTTCTCCCCACTGGATTACTGAGTTGCTGATATATCAATCCTTTGTCAGATAAGTAAGTATGAAATATTTTTTTCTATTTTGTCATCTGTCATATTGATGGTTTCCTTTGATGTGCAGAATATTCAAAGTTTGATATAATCCCATTTTTCCATTTTACTTTTTATTTCCTGTATTTTCAGGGCCTTATCCAAGAAGTCACCACCTACACAATGTCTTAAAATGTTTCCCCTACATTTTTTTTCCAGTAACTTCATAGTCTCAGGTATTAAAATTAGGTTGTTGAGCCATGTTACATTGATTTTTGTAGATGGTGAGAAGTAGGGGTCTAATTTCATTTTTCTATATATACACATCCAGTTTTGTCAGCACCATTTATTGAAGAGATTACTCTTTCTCCAGTGTATGGTTTGGAACTTTTAGTGAAAAATCATTTTGTTGCAGGTATGTGTCTTAATTTCTGAGCTCTCTGTTCCGTTTCATCTATCTATGTGTTGGTTTTTATGCAAATTCCATGTTATGTAAATTATTATAGCTTTGTAGTATGCTTTGAAGTCAGGTATGTGATGGCTAAAGTTTGATTTATTGTCTTCAGGATCACTTTGGCAATTCTGGATCTTTTGTCTTCCCACATGAATTTTAGCACTGCTTTTTCCTAATTCTGTAAAGAATTTCATTATTATTTTGATATTTGAGATTTGAAATTGCACTGAACCTATAAACTAGGTAGTATAGATATCTTAATGAAAATTAGTTCAACCCATGAGCAAATAATTTGTTCCATTATCTGTGGCCTTCACTGTTTTTTCTTCTGTGTTTTATAATTTTCACTGTAGAGCTCTTTCTCTTTTTTGGTTAAATGCATCCCTAAATATTTAGTTTTTGTGGCTATCGTATATAGGATTTCTTTTTCTATTTCTTTTTTGGCAACTTCACCATCAACATGTAGAAAAGTTACTATTTTTGTTATGCCTAGTTTGGAATCTACCTTCTTACTGTACTGGTTTATCAGTTCTAATCGTTTTTTGGTTTAATGTTTAGGGATTTTCCTGTACAACATCATGCCATCTGAAAGCATGAATATTTTAACATCTTCCTTTCCAATCCCGATGCCCTTTATTTCTTCTCCTTCCTAATTGCTCTTGATATTGTTTGTATATTAGATTTAATAATAGCAGTGAAAGTGGATCTTTGTCCTGGTTCAGATCTGAAGAGATATGCTTTCAGCTTTTTCATGTACAATATTATATTGGCTGTTGATTCATCATATGTAGCCTTTATAATTTTGAGGTATATTTCTTCTAAACCTAATTTGCAGAGGGTTTTCTTTTTATCATGAAGCAATGCTAAACCTTACAAATTCTTTTTTCCAAATCTATCGTGATCATTATATATTTCCTGTTCTTCATTGTGTTGATGTGATTTATGACATTGATTGATTTGTGAATGTTAAACCACCCTTGAATCTCAGGGATAAATCCCACTTCATCATAATGTATGATCTTGATGTGGTGTTGAACTCAGCTTGCTACTGTTTGTTGAGAATGTTTGCATCTTTATTCATCAAAGATATAAATCTATAGTTTTATTTTCCTGCTGTGTCTTTGTTTTGGTAGCAGGCTGATAGCTTAGTAAAAACAGTTTGGCAGAGTTCCATCCTGCTCAATACTGCAGAATGGCTAGAAAAATATTGGAGTTAGTGACTCTAAATGTTTTGTAGAATTCAGTGATAAAGCCATTAGATCCTTGCCTTTTCATTGATGGGAGATTTTTAATTACTCTTTCAGTCTCTTCACTTGTTATGGGTCTGCTTAAGTTTTCTTTATTTCTTGATTTACTCTTGGTAGGCTTAGGTATCCAGGAATTCATCCATTTCTTCTCTGTTTTCCAATTTGTTAGCATAGAGTTGTTCATAGCTGTTTCTTACGGTCCTTTGTTTTTCTATGCTGTAAGGTGTAATAGCTTCTTTTCATCTCTTTTTTTTTTTTCTTTTTAGTCCATCTAATGATTTGTCTATTTTGTTGATCTTCTCAAAAACCAGATTTTGGTTTTCTTATTTTTTGTCTTTTTTTCCTAGTTTCAATATTATTTATTTCTGCTCTGAGCCTTGTTATTTCTTGCATCTTGCTAATTTTGCATTTAGTTTGTTCTTGGTTTTCTCAGTCCTCAAAATGCATTAGATCTTTGAGACATTTCTCTTTTTTAATGTTAGCACATAATGCTACAAACTTCCCTGCTAACACTTGCTTTGTTGTATCCCTCAGGTTTTGATATAGTATGCTTTGATTTTCATTCATTTCTAGAAAGTTTTTATTTCCTTTCTAATATTTTTGAATGACATCTTGGTCATTCAGTAACGTGTTGTTTAATTTCCATTTATTTGTAAATATTCTATTGTCATTATTATTGTTGATTACTAGTTTTATTTCTTATATTCTGAGAAGATACCCGGAATGATTTCAAGCTTATAATTCACTGAGACTTGACTTGAGGTCTATTACATTGTCTATCCTAGAAAATTTTCCGTAAGCTGATGCGAAGAAAAATTTTTTCTGTAGCTGTCTAGTGAAATGTTCTGTAAATATCAGAGCCATTTGCTCAATAGTAAGGTAAATCTGATGCATCATCATTGATTTTCTGTCTGGATAATCCGTCCATTCATGATAGTAGGATTTTGAAGTTCCTCACTATTACTATATCAGATTTCTCTTGAAATATATGGGTGACCTTGTGTTGGTTGCATATAATTAGTGATTGTTACATTGTCTTGCTTAATCAAAACAGTTATCAAAATATAATGTCTTCTTTTTCTCCTTTGACAGTTTTTGAATTAATGTCTGTTTCATCTGGTATGAGGATAGCTAATTCTGCTTGATTTTGCTTTCCATTTTTCTGGTCTATCTTTTTCTAGCCCTTCACTTCCAGTCTACATATATCTTTATTTGTGAAATGAGACTACTGTAGGCAGCATAAAGTGATGTGTTGGTTTCTTGTATCAATTCAGGCAACTTGAATCTTTAAGTGGGGAGTTTATCCCAGTTATATTCAAGGTTAATATTGATAGATAAGAATTAACACCTATCATTTTGTTGATTTGTTACTGATTTTACTGGAGCTTTTAGTGAATTTGGTAATGTCATGTGTTTTTTTTTTAACTTTTATTTAATGAATATAAATTTCCAGTGTACAGCTTATGTATTACAATGGCTTCCCCCTCCCAGAACTTTCCTCCCACCCGCAACCCTCCCCTCTCCCACTCCCTCTTCCCTTCCATTTGCATCAAGATTTCAGTTTCAATTCTCTTTCTATACAGAAGATCAATTTAGTATAAAGATTTTAATAGTTTGCACCTACATAGAAACACAAAGTGAAACATACTGTTTGAGTACTAGTTATAGCATTAAATCAAAATGTACAGCACATTAAGGACAGAGATCCCACATGAGGAACAAGTGCACAGTGACTCCTGTTGTTGACCCAACAAACTGACACTCTAGTTTATGGCGCCAGTAACCACCCTAGGCTGTCGTCATGAGTTGCCAAGGCTATGAAAGCCTTCCAAGTTTGTTGACTCTGATCATATTTAGACAAGGTCATAAAAGACAGGGTGAGGATAGTAACCAATGATCCTAAGAGTGGCATTTACCAGGTTGGAACAATTATACAGCATTAAGTGGGGAAGAGGACCATCAGTACACACAGGTTGGGAGTAGAGCCATTGGTGGTAGAGTAGGGGTTATGATTACAAAGGAATGAGGCCCAAGTGCGCTAGACAGGGTCTAGAACAAAGGACAGAGTCATTATTAGAGGAGCTAAGAACGGTGCTGTCTAAGCTACAATTAAGTTTTCTGATTGAGAGGCAAATAGAACCTGACAGAAGGGGCTTGATAATAATCTGGTGGGCTTTAGGCCTTGTAAGTTAAGAGGCCCAGACCTATCTATCTCTTCAGATGGGGTATATCCTAAGGGAGGTGTGAACCTCCTAGGGGAAGGCATTCTGTTGACTTTCATTACTTGGCTGGCCTGGGAGGAGAGCTGGCCAGGTAAAGGCAGGTGGCATCTCTAACAAGAAATTTACAGTTCTGCCTGCAATGTTGCTGACCCTACTTGACTGTCCCCTCAGCTGCAGTGGTCACTTTGGAAGCTGGGCTGAGTGAAGGGCTTTTCAGCTTAGAGCCAATAAGATCTGTGGCTCTGACCTGGGCATCCTTCGACTCCAGGGCAGGTCCATTTCCAGTGATCCGACTCTTGGCTGGCAGAGCTGCCATCATGTGTTTTAAAGATATTTACTTTACTTCTTATGTAGGACTCCCTTCAGAATTTCCTGTAAGTATCATCTGGTGGTGGTGAATTCTCTCAAGTTTTGTTTATCTGGGGAATACCTTATTTCTCCTTTACTTTTAAAGAATAACCTTGCTGAATATAATATTCTTGGTTGGAATTTTTTTTTTATTCATTACCTTGAATATATCATTCCGCCCTCTCTGACCTAAAGGGTTTCTGCTGAGAAATCTGTCATTCATTTAATTTATTTTCCTCTGTATGTAACTCAATGATTTTCTCTTAATCTCTTTAGGATTCTTTGTTCTTAACTTTTGACAAGTTGCCTACAAAATTCCTTGGATATCTTTCTTATTTAATTCTACTGGAGGTCCTTTGAGCTTCTTATATCTGGATGTTCACTTCTGCTTTCAAGACTTTGAAGGCTTTCAAACGTCATTTCATTTATCAGGTTCTCAATGCTGTTTTATCTTTCTTCTCCTTCAGGGATCCTTATAATATAAATTCTTGGTCATTTAATGGTATCCAATATTTTGCACAGATTTTATTCATTATTTTTAAACTGTTTTTTCTTTGTTTTTGTCTGATTGGGTTATTTCAAATGTCTTGTTCTCCAGAAATCCTTTTCTCCACCGGGTCTATGCTGCTGAAGCTCAGAATCATATTTTTCCATGTCATTGATTGATGTTTTCATCTCCACAATTTCTGTTTGGTTCTTCTCAATGATTTCTATCTTCTTAGTCAATTTTTCAATCATGTTATCCATCGATTTGTTCACTTCTGTAAAATGCCTATCTGTACTATTTTGCAGTGTATTGAGTTTCCTTACAATAATTATTTTGAATTTTATTTCTAGCATTTCACAGATTTCCTACAGATCAGGATTTAATTCTGGAGAAATATTATTTTCTTTTGGAGCTGTCATGCTACCTTGCTTCTTCATGCTTTCTGTGTCCCGACTATGACATCTGTGCATCTGGCATAATATTCCCTTCTTATTTATGAAGTAGTTTTTATTCAAAAACATTTATGGTTCAGATGGATTTCAGGATATCAGTTGGGTTGTTTTTGGCTTTGTTTCTAGTTTAGCACAGAAGTGTACTCTCTGAATGATTTCTCTTGCTTTAATCAATGTCAGGTGTCCTATTATTGACGCAGTGGCAACCTAGTCTGCCAAAGTTTGTAGATAGAAATATAACTTGACGTGAATATGGGTTTCCTGGGGTATAGATCTATAGCCCCTAGAGAGGCTGTACTATCTGGCATGGGTCTGGAGAGGTGGAATGCAGGCAGTTTCTTCCCTTGGTGCCACTGGGTAGATTCCAGTGTGTTTGAGGAAGCTAGTTCTGACAGATTTCAGCTGTTGCATGGTGCAATAGAGTAGTTATCCATAACTCCCAGGGATCCAGGTATTATGGAAACTAGCCACCTGTCTGAAGCAGGGTGATACAGATAGAGCACTCCTGGTACCACAAATAATTATGAATTGCTCCCAATATTATAATACTTTCATCAACAGTACAAGTATCACAAGGCACAAATGAAGTTCAGCAGTTATTACAATGCATTCAAAGGTGTGCCTGAGTGTCCCAGCATCGTGAGCTGGTGGATGTGCAGGGAACTCCTCAGGGCAGCTCTGGAATTTTTTATGAGTTGCTGGTAGTGCTAGCACCAAGAGGCTGAAAAGAACCCCTTTGGATCACAGAGAATGAGTGATCATAGCTCTGGGCCTTCAGCCCCAAAATCCCACAGTGGCATGATGCAGGGGTTCTGCTCTCTGCCATATAAGTTGCCTTGATTCTGGTTCTGGCAGCTTCTGGTATCAGTGGAGCAGAGACCACGTGCAGGACTCTACACAGCCAATTCAGTTTGGTTCCAGGGAGGGGTGTGTGATGGGGTAGAGAAGCACTGTGGCTCCCTTTTTCAGAGCAAAGTAGTTCCTTGAACCCCAGTCAACTACCCAGACTGGTGTTGAAGCCAGTGGATGGCTGTAGAATTCTCATTGAAAGCTACTGGTAGCAGGTCATGTGGCAACTTATTCCCATCTTGACTCGGGGAGATGGCATTTCCCAGCCAGCAGCTCACATGTATCTGAAGGGATAGGGGTGGGTGGTGGTGTAGACAGCCATGACATTTCTGTCCTCTGTCCTTGCCTCACCACAGAGTCTCTGTTCTGTTCTGTTCTGTCACTTCTCCACTGAAAGTTCCTATCAGTCAGTCCCCTGGGAACACGGCCCTTCCTTTGTTTTTCTGGTATCTTTCTGCAGCTGAATTCAGTGTGGCTTCTCACTGTTCAGTTCTGTTGAATCCCTTTCAGATTTTTTTTTTTGAAAATCTATTGTTAGCATACAGAAGTGATACTGAATTCTGTATGTTGATCTTATTCTCTTTCATGATGTTTCCCTGAAATTGTTTATCATTTCAAACAGGTTTTGTATGTGTATATGCATGTTTGATTACTGATTTAATCTACTTGTATGTTACAGGTTATAGATCCTTTTTATTTCTTCATGATTCATTGTGGCTAAGTTGTGTGTTTCTAGGAATTTAACCATTTATTCTAGTTTATCCATTGTGTTGGTACAAAGTTATTCTTTCAGTCCCCATGATACTCCACATTTCTGTGATAACAATTATGTATCCTATTCCATTTCTGATTTTATTCATTTATAGCTTTCCTATTTTTTTAGTCTTGCAAGCCTATTTGCCAACTCTTAATTAAATGTGTCTCCTAGTTTTGTTTTTCTATTTCATATTTTCTTTTTATCTGATGTATTTTATCTTTTAATATGAATACTGAAATTAAAAGTCATTCACATGCCACCATTACAGCATTACAACATTCTTTATTTTGTTTAAATATTTACCTTTACCCTCAAGTTTCCTAGTTTCATGTGCTACTATGGAGCTGCCTTGTATTCATTCATTTCAACTTGAACAACTCCCTTTAGTATTATTTTTCAAAGGTGTCTAGTGGTGATGAGATCTCTCAACTTTACTTTATCTAGAGAAGTCTTCATTTCTGCTTGTTTGATGAAGGAAAACTCATAAATGATATTCTGATTGGTAGCTGTTCTGCTATCTCATTATCTGAATATATCATTCTATTTACTTTTATCCTGCAGTGTCTCTTTTGAGAAACCGAGTTATAGTCTTATTATAACTTACTTTCTCATTATGATTTTAAAATTATATTTTCTTTTGTTTTTGACAATTTGATTGTAATATTTTAATGTATTTCTTTGTATTTGTCTTGGTTGGAATCTATTGGGTTTTCTTGTAGATAAATGGTATGTCTCTTTCTTCCTCATATTTGGAAAGTTTAGATCCATTATTTCTTCATTTAATCTCTCTCTACATTTCTCTTTGTCTCTATCATCTCCTTTTGGAAATTCCTTAATGTTGGTCAGCTAGGTGGTGTCCCATAAATCCCTTATGCTTACTTCACTCTTGATTTTTGGTTATTTTTTCTCCCTTGATAAAATATTTTCAAATGGTCTTTTATAAAATATTTATTTATTTATTCATTCATTCATTTAAAAGGCAGAATGACAACGAAGGAGGAAGTGACAGAGAGAAAGATATCTGCACCCTACTGATTCAATCCTCAAATGGCCACAGCAGCCAGGGTTGGCCAGGCTGAAGCCATGAGCCAGGAATTTTATCCCTTTTTCCTGGAACAGGCCCAAAGAATTGAGCCAGCACCCTATACAAATTAGCAGGGAAATTGATCCAAAGCAGAGCTTCTAGGACTCAATTTGGTGCTCCAAATGTGGGAGTTCTCTATTTCAGCTGGTGGCTGAACCAACTATGCCACAACACCAGTCCTCCAGCTATTTCTGAGTTCACTGATTACTTTTCTACTTCTTCAAGCCTGCTGTTGAATACCTTGAGTAAGTTTGTTAACTGAGCTAAGTTATTCTTCAATTCCAAAATTTACTTTTAAAATATTTTCTATCTCTTTGCTTATATTCTTTATACATGAATTATTTTCATGAGAACACTGAGCACCTTTAAGATAATTAACTTCAATTATTTATCAAATAATTCATAAATCTCTCTCTTTACAACCAATTTCTGGAGATTGGTTTTGCACATTTAATTGAGTCTTATTTCCTTCAAGAGACTTGTAATTTGTGTTAGAAGCTATATATTTTCTAAAAACCCACGTCTTACTGTGCGGACCAGCCACACCATTCGAACAGAACCTAAGTGAGGGAGAGGGACTGAAAAGAGGGACAAGAGATTGCAGAGAATGGAGCCAAGACAATAAGGCTGATCAAGGCTCGTTTATTCCAATGTCTCAGTGGTATTTATACATAACAAGCACAAAGAAGCACAAAAGATAACAACATACGTAAGCAACTTATTGGGGCTCTGGTAACACAGATAATTTTAACAGAGTGTTCTTGATTAACATCCTCATTCCGGATGGGGGTATGTGACTTTCTTATCCCAAGAACTCCATAAGCCAAGACAGGCCTTGATTTGTCTGAAGGCTGCCTACATCTTACAATATGATTTTATACAGCATAAGAACTATGTCAATTAAACTACCTATAGATACTGGATGTCTTTAATGCCTTTAATTTGGATGCATCTTCTTTAGCCTCATTCCCATAAATATGAATTATCTTTGGTTGTGAACTCATAAATCTTCCTCCATTTGCTCTCTGTCTTTAAAACCTAAGGTTCTGGAATTGTCATAATCTTCCCACTCTTCTTGGGCCCTCAGAAGTCCCTAGCCTTGTAAACTATGCCTGTAGCATAAGCACTCTGGGTCAACAGAGGAAGAAATAAGCCTTCATACAAAGCCTCAAAAAAAAAAGAAAGCTGGAAGAATATTCAAAAATGTCTATTTCCCCTACAAAGAGTTTATACAGGTGTATCAAGATGTATCAGTCTCAGTCTTCTGTGTTGCATTGTTTTCCTAAGCAACAAGCAGTAATACACTCAGCTATTTTTTTTTTTTTTTGTATTTGGTGGACACTAGGCATCTAGAATATTTTGGATCCTGTCAGAAATCCAAGGATGACAATCAATCTATTGAACAGCTCTACCAAAAACCAAACACTGGACATGTGCTCCTGGTCTCTCTCTCCCTTTTGAGAAGTCAGGAATTAAGATTTCTCTTCTTGTTCTATGCTGAGCTAGTCGAAAAGGCAATGATTAGTGAATGCATGCTATTGCAACACATTGCTTTTAAGTTTAGCAACCTACAATCTGGTGTCCTTTCTTGTCACAATGTAGGATAAGGCAAGACAGAAATCAGTCCCTTGGTCAGGTCCCTAAAATCTAAATATGGGACATTTTTCTGTCTTCTCTTTCTTTCCCGATGGAAATTCTGGACACTGTGCGTCTTATCCATATCATGGCACTGTGAGAAGGGGAAGGAGACAGACTATCAACTTCGTTCTCAGCAGCTCCCACCCGTTCACCTTTCCTGTCCACTCTCATTCAGGCAATGTAGAAGCTAACCTCTCAGCCAGTACTCTAAGTCCCCATCAAGTACTCCCTCCCCATCAAGTCAGAATGTTGGATACATTGTCCAGTCAGATATTTTCCCCTCCAGGAAAAACCTAAGACTTCAAAATTCCCTGCCAATAACATCATCCTGTGCTTGGAAGGGGGACTATAGTGGTTGAGTACCAGGAATTTTCCTATCAGCTTAAATGTCGCCGATTTCACTGTCACCTGGCATGTAGAAGCCTCTGACATGGTTTTGAAATTATAATAAAGGGAAGTGTTCTGTGTATTATTGCTGAGTCAGTATTTACATGCTGAAAAGGAGTGTCTGTGCTTTCCTAGTCTATTATCTTCTGGAGTTATTTTAAGTGGCTATTTTTATCATGGTTTTTTAAAAGTAACATTAAAAAAAAAACTATTCCAACTGCTGTTTATTAAATCAAAAACTAGAGGTTTTAGAAATGAGTTATGACTGGAAATCATTACATTCTGCTTTATAGTTAGTGGCATCCTCTAAATCCGGACTCTTAAAATTGCAAATGCATGGCAAACATACATTGCTATATCTTTTTTTAGGTGAGTAATGCTAAGAAGATAATCTACCTAAAACATGCTGCTTACATGGCATAATAATTGTTTGTATGTCTTTATTTACCTTTTTTATTTATATGTATATATAATAAATGTACAGAAGCATTATGTTTTGTGAATGAATATACATGGGAAAATAAGAATAAATAATTTTCTTTGTAATGGAATGTTACTATAAAACTGAGTGATAGAAAATCTGACTAATATAATTTCTAGTTGTTTAAAACTATAGAGCTTAAAAAGTACTTTTTAAGATAAAAAAAATAATTCTGCAACAGCTTCTGAAATGTTTTAATTAAAAGCATGTGTGATTTTAGAGCAATCATGAAACATTGGTTTTTATTAAAATTATGGCTTATATTCATTATCATGCATAGTTTAAACTAGAAAGTAAAATTTGATAGTTTCAAAGAACTAGTTTTGCCTTGAACTTTAAATCAGACAATTAAAATTTTCCAAATATGTACTTAAATTGTAGGAAAAGAACGTATAAAACTTAACACTGCAAAGAATAATAGTGAGAGGAAAAGATAGACATCCTAAAGAAATAATAGTTTATCCAAGATGAAGATGCTTTCAAAGTAGAAAGGATTCATGCTGCAGATGGAAAATGAAAGTCAGGTAGGATCCAAATAAAGAATAAGTAATGATAGAAATTAAAATTAGACAAGAGAACCTAATGTTGGCATTTGTAATGCTAATTGGAAGCCTATCAACAAGTATAAATATCAATAAATTTGACTGAACTCTGATTTAGGAATTCAATCTGTTTATGTTTTCTTTAGAGGGTTTTCATTTTGATCTGCCACTCAACACAGAACTGTCCTGCTGCCTGTCAGTTGAAGGCCCTCAGCCAGTGAAACCCCATTAGATTGACATTTTTTACCCATGGAATAAAGTTACTCACCCTTAGGGCATGTGTTATTTTTTTTCGGATTGCAAATCCTGCTATTATTTTCCAAAGGGAACCCGTCATGGGGTCATGTAATTGAGAGAAAGAATTTAAACATTCTCTTGTTTTCAGTCCAAAAGGTTTATTTCTTTATTTTGAAGCTTTCTTTCTTTTTTTTTTGTGTGTGTACTTTGGAAATTTATATTTATTAAATAAAAGTTTAAAAAAATCAGCATCTGAATGATACACACAGGACAAATATTCCAAATACATTTACATTGGGGTGAAGTTCATTAAACTGGTAATGATCTTGAGCTGCTCGCAGTCTAGGAATCAGATATGCTTATTATGTTCCAAATATACCAAGTTGCTTCAATTTGTCATCCTTAGACTTGTTCTTTCAAAGCATAGAAGACAAGCTTCCCTTTGAGGATCTCTGTCTTTTAGATTTAGTTGTAAGGACTGTAAATTCAGTGTTGCAGGACTTTAAGGGAGCCGGTGTGGTGGCACACTAGGTTAATCCTCCGCCTGTAGCACCGGCATCCCTTATGGGCACTGGATTCTAGTCCCGGCTGCTCCTCTTCCAGTCCAGCTCTCTTCTGTGGCCCGGGAGTGCAGTGGAGAATGGCCCAAGTGCTTGGGCACCTGCACCCACGTGGGAGACCAGGAAAGAAGCTCCTGGCTCCTGGCTTCAGATCGGCACAGCTCCGGCCGTGGCAGCCATTGGGAGGTGAACCAACGGAAGGAAGACCTTTCTCTCTGTCTGTCTCTCTTACTGTCTGTAACTCTACAGTAGAGTAAGCCTCCACCTGCAGTGCCAGCATCCCATGTAGGTGCTGGTTGATGTCCCAGCTGCTCCACTTCCAATCCAGCTCCCTGTTAATGGCATGGGAAAGCAGTGGAAGATGGCCCAACTTCTTTGCCCCTGCTTGTTCTAAGAAATTCCACGGAGAGTGGTGATGCAGGGTAGAGAAGAAGTTATGATCTCTGAAGAAACCTCTGGAAGCAAAATGAGGCATGATGGACAAGTCATCTAGATCACGTTCAGACAGGCTCCCATGGAGCAGAATGGGACTGGGATCCTTTAGAGGAGCCAGAGAGTAAGGTGGAAATTAGAAGATGATTCGGTGGGCAGAAACCATCTTGGAGATGTTTCTGAGCTGTGGTAAGCAACAGCCACAGCAAGAATCTTAAGACAGTGAGTGGTGATGATGCCAGGTTGGTTCTATGAGAGCTCCAGTTTCTACAGGGACCTCAACCTTTAACATAGGGGTTTGGATTAGGGATGTTCTATTTCAACATTCTAAATGAACCCTTTAGAATTGTGGGGATTGGGCTTGAGGAGGACAAAGGTAGGGGACACAAGAAAAAAGGGGAAAATTCGTTTAGTTAAAATTCAATTCCCTATATAGTCTACAAAAATCACTTTTTTCATTTTTACCTTCTGTAAGAAAGTAAACAGACAAACCTTACTTCTCAACTACTTTGTGTTCCACTGAGGTTTGAATAACACACACAGAGGATAACATTAAGAAGTAATAGCTAACTTCAAATATGTTTGTTCTCAAGGTACTCACAGAATATTCTCATGGAACCTCTGAATTACTAACATATCCCTAGTGTAGCAAAATGTTGAATTTAAAATGGCATTTGTAGAGAATACTTTAAAAGAAGTGTGATGTGCATATGTCTATTTTGCCTGTGTTTGCTCAATTGTAAATAACTGAAATAGGAAATAATTCCTAACTTTGAATAGTTTATCAGTCTGTGATACTAGATGAATGTGAACTAGATGAAAGTGAATCCCCCGCTTTTGCGCTATCACAGAGCACAGTATCTTCAGGGAAAACGATATAAAATATTTTCTTTTGTATTTTCCTAAAACTATAATACTAAGTTAGAATAGAAAATAAAAAGAAAGGGAAGCGCTAAACCAGTGTCATCAATAAAACTCAATGTAAACCTACTTATATACTCAGTAAACAACTCTCACATATTAAAGAATAGTGTATCATGTGTTCCTCTAATTGCCGTGTATTCCTGTTCATGAGTAGGGCTGTTGCCCATTACTCAATAGTGGCCAAAAGTAAGAGGGAGAGTTGTTCAGTTGTATTCCTTGGCTGTGGGAATCACAACAATCCCAATTTGATGACAAACCATCAAGAGAATAAATTCACCCTTAAAATAGATATCAATCTTGGCAATCATGTACTTGGGTAGAGAGCAAAATAAAAGAAACTCTAGACAAAGTATTTTATTTTAAATGTTACAAGGTCAATGGAAAAAACAGCAAGTTCAAAGAACCACACTTACTTGCTTATTTTAATTTACAGTTATTTATAACATCTACCATATGTTCTTTTTCTTTTTCCTGAATTCAACTAAATTTCAAAACGGTACTCACAGGAAAAACAATAGAACTCCCAACATACTTCCAAAATGCTGTGTACCAGCAAGGCCAGGTCATTACAGTGCAGTTTCATATGGCATTTGACCCAGGATGTTTGGTACCAGCTTTCATTTTCTTTAATCACCATGCATTAAGCAAATCTTACTTTGCTGATGAGAAAGAAATTATTACTTTTGAAGTGAAGAAAAAGACAATGTGATCGATGTTGCTATCATTATTCACTTTGTGCTTGTAGAAATAGTGCATAAAAAAGAATAAAATAAGAGCCATATAATTGTAAAAGAATAGATGACATTCATGATATACATCTATTTGAAAACCAAAAGTGAATCAAGTAAATCAACATCAGAATCAATAAAAATCATTGAAGACTTTTTCAGATACCCAAATATAAAATGGATATACTAAAGTAGTTTATTTTTGTATAATATTTATTGTCAATAGCATAGTCATAAAAACATGAGATGTCCAGTTACATTTGAATTTAAGATAAGTAAAGTTTTCATAGTTATATAGACCATATTATGTGGGGAACACACACTATAACAATTATTCATAATTGATAAAATGATACTAGTTTAATTTTGAAAAATAGCATAATACTTATGAATTTGTAAACACATTCCACTTATCTTTATATACAAATGCATACTTTTTTTTATGGCCAGCACACAACTTAAGAAATAAGGAATGACCAAATATATTAAATTTAAATCTGTGTCTCTTACAGATAGCATATCAGATCTCTCCACCTTCATATGGCCAAATATTGAAATAACCATTTCTATACTTTTTTTTTGTAACCTGCCAACCTTAAATGCATTATTAATGATTGTCTGTTTTTAAAAAATATGATAATAGGGGCCCAGCGATGTGGCTCATTTGATTAATCCTCCTCCTGTGGCGCCAGCATCTCATATGGGCACCGGGTTCTAGTCCCGGTTGCTCCTCTTCCAGTCCAGCTATCTGTTGTGGCCCAGGAGTGCAGTGGAGGATGGCCCAAGTGCTTAGGCACCTGTACCCACATGGGAGACCAGGAGGAAGAACCTGGCTCCTGGCTTTGGATCCGCACAGTGCCGGCCATAGCGGCCATTTGGGGGGTGAACCAACAGAAGGAAGACCTTTCTCTGTCTCTCTCTCTTGCTGTCTGTAACTCTACCTGTCAAATAAATAAATAAAATCTTGAAAAAAATAAAGAAAAAAATATTATAATAATGTTTTCAAACAGGTTATTTTTATGAATTTCAAACAATTAAATCGAAATATATTGTAACATGCAGCTGGAATTATCAAGGAAATATAATATGCAAATATATTTGAATGTACTTATTGGTACATTGGAAATTTGTCAGTGTAGTCTACCTCTTGTTAGAACACTATGCAATTCAGAGAATATAATCTTTTACTGTATGATTGATTTAAGCCATTTTGTATTGTGCATATTATATATTAAGATATAAAAACACGGCCGGCGCCGCGACTCACTAGACTAATCCTCCGCCTTGCGGCGCCGGCACACGGGGTTCTAGTCCCGGTCGGGGTGCCGGATTCTGTCCTGGTTGCCCCTCTTCCAGGCCAGCTCTCTGCTGTGGCCAGGGAGTGCAGTGGAGGATGGCCCAGGTGCTTGGGCCCTGCACCCCATCGGAAACCAGGAGAAGCACCTGGCTTCTGCCATTGGATCAGCGTGGTGCGCTGGCTGCAGTGCGCCAGCCGTGGCGGCCATTGGAGGGTGAACCAATGGCAAAGGAAGACCTTTCTCTCTGTCTCTCTCTCTCTCACTGTCCACTCTGCCTGTCAAAAAAAAATAAAATAAAATAAAAAAATAAAAAATAAAGATATAAAAACACATAGAATTCAACATATAAACACATAAATATACCTATAAGCTTATGTGTGTGTGTGTGCATTACTAGTTTCAAGATACAGACATGTTGAAATGGATTAATTAAGGCATGAACATATTTAATATTATTAGATAATATCTTAGTCAGATCTGCTATAGTAAAGTATCATACATTGAATAGGGTTTAAGGAGCATAAACTTATTTCTGATAGTTCTGTAGACTGGGAAACCCCCAAACAGGTGCAGGCAAATTTGGGGTATAGTAAAGGTATTTTCTGGCTGTGTTCTCACAGTATAAATGACATGAGGATTTTTCTGATTTTTTTTCCTTTTTTAATAATGGCTTAAATACAATTTATGAACCTCAATTTCCATGATCTAATCACTGATCAAAGGCCCATGCTATCAACTTGGGGCAAAGACTTCAACATACAAATTCTTGGGAAACAAGCATTCAGAAAACACCATGAGAGAGACCCCTTCCCCTTCTACCAGTGAAGACACAGCTTGAAGGTGTGGTCTCTGAACCTAGAAGCAGCTCCTAATCAGACACAAATTATATTGTCATTAACACCTTCTATGAGGTTTCTGCCATTGTTACATAGTCATCTCACAAAAACCTACCTCTTAATACTGCTACCTGGCTATGTAGGATGGTAACATGAATTTTCGGGAGACCAAAACATTCATTCCACTACACAAAATAATTTTTATTTAAAAACCAATTGCACTAATTTGTGTTGCAAGTAGACTTGTCCTAGAGAAGTTGTGCCACTAGCAGATTCCTTCCAACAATGACATCTAGTGAATGTCTTCTGTGTAGCAGGCACTTTTATATGTAATAATTTTCTTTAAATAAACATTTTACTTTTAATATGTCCGAATTTACAACAAAAGGTTCAAAGATAATACATAGAACCACTGTCACTCACTTGTGTTTCATAAAAGTTAAAGATTTTACTATCTGGTAATGTGATGGCTATGAAATGATCTGTGATTTTATTTTGAATTTCCCTAGGTATTATATGTAGTTATGTATGTATATTTATACGTGTATGTGTCATTTTGTCTCATTTTTGTGTATACCCTATTTATTCATTGGTGATTTGTCTATTTTTCATTTAGGAACTTATATAACAAATGTAAAACTTGTCAATAATCTTCATCCAGAATTTTTCCAAGTCCACTATTTGCCTTTTAGCTTTGTTTATAAATATCTTAAACATTCATATGTGACTATCATTGTCATGAATTAATTTCCTAACTTTTAAGAAACCTTGCTTTTCTTAAATAAACTAACTTATCCTGATGTGTTGTTATATTTGTAGTTGTATTTAGTTTGTTGGTATTTGGTTAAGTATTTTCATATATGCGTAAGTGTCCTTGTCTGCTGCAGGTGTCAAGGTTATGAGTAACATAAGTTGGAGAGAGTTTATTTTACTTTATATAAGGTTGAAAATACTTCTTAAAAATTTGAAAGAATTTGTTTTTAAAGGCTCTGGTATAGCAGTTAAGAAACCTCTTGAGACCTCGTTTGCATCCGATATCGAAGTGCCGGGGTAAAAATCCTAGCTCTGAATTCAATTATAGCTTCTAGATATTGGAGACCCTGGATAGAGGTAAATGATGGCTCAGATCTTGGGTCTCTGCTACCTACAACGGATATGTGGATTGTAATCTGGGCTGGCTTCATCCTGTCCTATAGTGAACATTTCAGGGATGAACCAGTAGATGACCTCATTCTATCTATCTTTCCCTGTCTCTCTCTACCTCTATGCTTTTCAAATGAATAAAAATAAATATTTTTAAAAAGATAAACCATCTATGCATTTAAAAATAATCTGGGTTTTGGTTTTTTTTTAGGAAGAATTTAGAGACTCAAATTATCACATAATAATAGGAAAATTCAAATATACTTTTCAAAGATTTATTTACTATACATTTGGAAGACAGAATTACAGAGAAGCAGAGCGATAGAGAGAAAGAGATGGAGAGAGAGAGAAAGAAAGAGAGAATCTTCCATCTGCTTGGTTCACTGCCCAAATGGTAGTAGCCAGGGCTAAGCTGGCCAAAGCCAGGAGCCAGGAGCTTCTTCTGGGTCTCCTACGGGGATGCAGGTGCCCAAGCACTTGCACCATCTTCTCCTGCTTTTCGAAGACATTAGCAGAAACCTGGATCCAAAGTGGAGCAGCTCAGACCTGAACTAATTTCCATTTGGGATGCTGGCACTGCAAATGGCTGCTTTACCAACTGTGCCACAGAACCCATGTCAAATTCAGACATTTTATTTTTTCTTGAGTAAATTTTGGTTTTGTCATCTTCATAAATCATTTTCATTTCACCTAAGTTTACAGTGATTTGATACATAGCTACTTAAATACTGCATTTTTATTATTATTATTGTTTTAATTTTATTTAAAGTATACAAATTTCATATATATAGATTTAGGAGCCAACTGATACTTCCCAACCTACTCTACTCTCCATCCCGCCAACACTCCCACACTTCCTCCTCCTTCTCCTTGACCCATTCTTAATATTTATAAAGATCTATTTTTAGTTTAATTTATATTTATAAGATTAACCCTACAAAATAAAGATTTCAAAAATTGTATGATGAAAAAAATGCTGTTCCTCACAGGAAAGACATGGCTGTAAACAATCATAAAATCTCAAAATGACAATTTCACTCCAAAACATTACATTTTAGGTACTCTATTCAATACAACAGATCATAGAAAATATGTGGTATCTATATTTTTGGGACTGGCCTATTTCACTAAGTGTAATGGTTTCCAGTTACATAAATTTGTTGCAAAAGACAGCTTTTTTTTTGTATTTTTAAACATTTTTTTTAAATTATTCATTTATTTGAGAGGCAGAGTTACAGACAGGGGTGGGAGTGGGGTGTGATCTTCCATCAGCTGGTTCACTCCCCAGATGGCTGCAACAGGTGGAGCTGGGCCAAACTGAAGCCAGGACCAAGAGCTTTCGCCAGGTCTCCTATGTGGGTGCAAGAACCTGAGGACTTGGATCATCTTTTGCTGCTTTCCCAAGCCATAGCAGGTAACTGGATCAGAAGAGCATCAAGGACAGGACCTGGTGCCCATATGGGATTCTGTGCCGCAGACAGAGGTTTAACCTACTGCACCATAGTTCAAGTCCTGTTGTTTTTAAGTTAATCTATTTGAAAGAGTGACAGTGAGAGGGAGAGAGGGGTTTCTCACCCACTGGTTCACTTCCCAAATGCCTGCAACAGCCAGAGCTAGGCCAGGCTGAAGCCAAAGGCCAGAAAGGAACTGCTTCCAGGTCTTACACATGGATGGCAAGGGCCCAAGTGCATGGCTGCAATAAAACATACCAAACACTGGAGTTAGAAGAAAGGTTTATTGTCAGGTGAGGGAAGCCCGACAGGCTGGGAGGCAGGGCGAAAGAGTAAGAGAGAGAGAGAAAGGTCAGGAGAGAGGGTATGTATGCAGGAAGCAGGTCCTATTATGCCTTTTCAGGGGGCAGGGAAATAAGAGCAGCAAATCCCATTAGAGTGAGGGTGGAGGTGACACCTGTGGTTGGCCATTTGTTCACCTGGCTTCTAGCAATGGCAGTGGGAGATAGAGCTGAGAATGCTGTCTGGGGCATAGATCATGTCACAGATAAGACTGTGCCATTTTACTAACATATCCCCCCCCCCACTTTTGTTTTTTATAAAGTGAGTGTTATATGGGATTACATCAGCCCCAATGTCCAGGAGGGGTGTAGGGGCATTGATCTGTCTTTAGAGCTACTTACTGCTGACATGGGGGCAATGAGTTACTCTCCATTGGCATGGGGCAATGTCTCAAGCCACAGTCTCCTGGGTTGGGAGCTGAGTATATTCCTGTCTCAGCATTTCATTGCCTGCCTGGTTGGTGAAGGCTTTAATTCATTCCGTTATCACCTCCTCTAAACACTTAAACAAATAAGATAGTATAAAGGCCAGGATGAGAATAGCAGCTAATGGTCCTAAGAGTGGCATTAATTAAATAATGAGAGGATTTCACAGAGAAGAGGAAATGTGACTGGGGTGGTCTCTGGACCTTAGTAAAGACTGTTTGATGGATGTGGTTTTAACTGGCCTGATTGGTTAACATAATAACAACAGTCTTAAGGCTCATCTGTCCCATAGTATGACACCTGTTAGTGAGGTGATTTGGCTTTGTAGACCTCAGATGGCATCTGAGGTCTCAATGGACCTAGTGATCTCTTATAATTGTTGGAGTTGTTTTGGAGTTGGTTGATCCAGATTACAGTGTGGCCCAAAGCTGTCCTTGAGATCACTACTGGGGAGAGAGAGGCTGTGACAAAAGACTTTAAGTAGCCATGTTTTAAAATTATAAACTCATTAACCAACAAGAGGCACTTGCTTATTTCACACAGTATTTTGAAAGAAACTGTAGGATAGGAATTATTTTTTTATGGCTGAGTAGTATTCCATAGTGTATATATATAGCAACATCTTTGTCCAGTTCTGAGTTGATGGGCATCTGGGTTCATTCCATGTCTTAGCCTTTGTGGACTGAGCTGCAATGAACATGGAGGTACAGATAACATTTTTCTCTGCTTATTTCATTTTGGTTGGATAAATTCCAAGGAGTGCAATTGATGGGTCATACAGTAGAACTATTTTCAGATTTCTAAAATATCTTCATACTGTCTTCCACCATTTACCCTCCCACCAACAGTGGATTGGGGTACCCTTTTCCCTACATCTTCACGAGCACTTATTGTTTATTGATTTCTGTATGAGAGCCATTCTAACGGGGGTGAGGTAAAGTATCATTATGGTTTTGATGTGCATTTCCATGATGGCTAGTGATCCTAAGCATCTTTTCATGTGTCTCTTGGACATTTGAATCTCCTTATTTAAAAAATGTCCATTCAATTCCTTAGCACATTTTTAAACTGAACTGTTTTTTCTGTTGTTGGTGGTGAGTTTCTTGATCTCTTTATTAATCCTTTATTAGTTGCATAGTGTGAAAAATATTTCTCCCACTCTGTCAGTTGCCTCTTCACTCTGCTGTGTGTTTCTTTTACACTGTAGAAGCTTTTCAACTTAATGTAATCCCATTTGTCAACTTTGGCTTTGATTGCCTGCTCTTCTGAGTTTTTCTCCCATGAAGTCTTTGCCTGTGTCAATGCCTTGCTTAATTTCCCCATGTTCTCCAGTGATGTGATAATATCATATCAGAATTTTAGGTCTTTGATCCATTTTGAGTGAATTTTTGTGTAAGGGGTAAGGTAGGGGTCTTGTATCATACTTCAGCATGTGGAGATCTAATTTGCCCAGTACCATTTGTGAAAGAGATTGGCCTAGCTCCAGGGACTGATTTTAGCTTCTTTGTCAAAGATAAGTAGTTATAAGTTTGTGGATTGATTTCTGAATTTTTTATTCTGTCCCATTGGACTACATGTGTATTTTTTTCCAGGAACATGGTATTTTGATTATAACTACATTATAGTATGTCTTAAAATCTGGTATTGTGATGCCTTAAGTTTGTTTTGTTGTAGAAGATTTCTTTAGCTATTCAGGGCCTCTTGTGTATCCAGATGAACTTTAGCTTTGCTTTTTCTAGATCTGAGAAGATTGTCATTGGTATTTTGATTAGAATCACATTGAATCTATAAATTCATTTCCATAGCATGGATATTTTGATGATAGTAATTTTTCCAATCCATGAACATGGAAGATTTTTAATTTTTTGTGTGTGTCTTCTATTTTTTTTTCTTTAATGTTTTGTAATTCTTATCTTAGAGAACTTTAATTTCTTTGGTTAAATTTATTCAATGGTATTTAATATTATGTGTAATTACTGTGAATGGGATTGATCCTAGAAATTCATGCTCAGCCATGGCACTGTCTGGGTATGCAAGGGTTACTGATTTTTGCATGTTAATTTTATATCCTGCCACTTTACCAAACTCACTTATGAGTTTCAATAGTCTCTCACTGGAGTCTTTTGGACTCCTTATATATACAACCATGTCATCTTCAAATAGGGACAGTTTGATTTCTGCCTTTTATATTTTTAATTTGATGACCCTTTATTGCCACCAGTGGAGACCAGGCTCTTGTCCTAAAGAACTCTCAGTCCTGAAGCCCAAAGCAACAGGGTTTATTAAGGCAAAAACAACAAAATCAGGATGAGAATACATGGTTGCTAGGATCAAGGGGGAATACATGGTTACTGGGGTCAGGCTAACCTAAAGCCTATGTGAAACAAATATCAATTATAATCTTAACAATACCAGTTGCAATCTTAATTTCAATCATAATCTTGACATTGATCCAGGTATTGGCCTAAGTCATATGTAGGACATAGACAAAGTACAATTTTATCACTAACCCAGGCGTAGCCTATCCGCTTCCAAGTTTGAGCGATCACGCTAGGGAATTTCTGTAAGGCTGCCACAAAACACACCAAATACCAGAGTAAGGGAATGCGTTCATTGGGGGAAACCCAACAGACCGGAAGGAAGGGTCAAAGAAGGAAAAGAAGGAGAAGGCAAACATAAGAGAGATATCAAGAGAGACAGTGAGAGAGAGAGAGAGAGAGAGAGAGAGAGAGATCAAAAGACAGAAAACGAGATTGAGAGAGACAGAAAGAGAGATCAGGAGACAGAGAGAAAGAGAACCACATGTTCAGGAAGAGGTCCTCTTAAAACTGTGCTGGGGGACGGGCAGGGAAATAGCAGCAGTGAATCCTATTAGCATGGGGGTGGGGCTGACACCAGTGGTTGGGCCATGGGGTCACCTGGCTTCCAGCCATGGCAGAGGGGGCTAGAGCTTAGAATGGTGTCTGGGGTATAGATTGCATCATAGATAAGACTGTGCATTTTACTAACATTCCCTCCTTTTGTTTTTTATAAAGCAAGAGTTCTATGGGATTATATTAGCCCCAAAAGTCCAGGAGGGGCAGAAGGATGATGATCTGTCTTTAGAGCTACTTCCTGCTGACTGGGTGACTAGGTACTCTCTGCTGGCATGGGGCGATGTCTCAAGCTGCTGTTTCCTGGTTGAGGAGCTGAGTATATCCCTGTAGCAGCATTTGGTTGACTGCTTGGTTGCTCAAGGCTTTGGTAAGTTTCATGATCAACTCCTGTAAACTCTTAAACAGACTTGGTAGTATAATAGCAACCAGGTAGTATAATAGCAACCAGTGATCCTAAGAGTGGCATTAATCAAATAATGAGAAGATCTCATAGAGGAGAGGAAATGAGGGGGGGGGTCCCTGGACCCTTGTGAAGACTATTTGATTGACCTGATTCAAAGTTGATCCCAACCAAGACCAGGAGAAAAGACACTCATCTTTTTGCAGGTAAAGGGGTTTCTCTGTAGAGAAATTGTGAACAATCATACAACATTAAGTTGGGGAGAAGACCATCTATACATGCAGGTTGGGAGTAGAGACATTGAAGTTAGAATAGAGGCTATGATTACAAAAGAATGATGCTCCAAGTGAGCTAGACATGGTCTAAAACAAAGAACAGAGTCATTATTAGAGGTCCTAAGAAAGATGCTTTCTAAGCCATGAATAAATAATATAATAAAATAATATAATATAATCAGCCTCTAATTGAGAGGCAAATAGAAACTGACAGAGGGGGCCTGATAATAATCTGGTGGGCTTTAAGGCCTTGTCAGTTATAAGGCCCTGAGCTATCTATCTCTTCACACGAGATACATCCTGAGGGAGGTGTGAACCTTCTTGGGGAAGGCACTCTGTTGACTTCCATTACCTAGATGTATCCCTTTGATTTACTTTTCTTGCCTAATGACTCTGATTAACACTCCCAGGACCATATTAAAGAGCAGTGGTGAAAGTGGGTATCTTTGGTTCCAGATCATAGTGGGAATGCTTCAAACTTTTCCCAGTCAATAAGAAGGTGGCCTTGGGTTTGTAATGAATCACCAAAATTGTGTTGAGGAATGTTCTTTCTATACACAGTTTGCTTAAGGTTTTCATTATGAAAGGATGCTGTATTTCATCAAATACTTTCTCTGCATCTGCTGAGATATGCATATTTTTTGATCTTCAGTTTATTAATGTGGTGTTTCACTTTATTTATTTGCAAACATTGAACCATTCCTGCATACAAAGAACAAATTCAACTTAGTCCCAGTGAATGATCCATCTTATGTGTTGTTGGATTCAATCAGCTAATATTTTTTTGAGGATTTTTGCACCTATGTTCCTTAGGGCTATTGAATTAGTTCTATCTCTCTGTAGCTTCTTTTTCAGATTTAGGAATTGTGTTGATGCTAGTTCATAGAACGAGATTGGGGGGACTCCCCCACTTTCATTTGTTTTTTTTTTTTTCTTTTTGCATGAGAATAATTGGATTTAGTTCTTTAACATCTGATAGAATTCAACAGTGAAGTCATGAAGTGAGCTTTTCTATGTAAGGAGGGTCTTCATTGTAGATTCAAGCTCTATCTCTGTTATTTTTCTGTTTGGGTTTTCTATGACTTCATGACTCAATTTTGATGGATTGTATGTGTCCAGAAATGTATCCATTTCTTGTAGATTTTCTGACTTGTTGGCATACAGTCCTTTGTCATACTTCCTAATAATTCCTGTTATTTCTGTGATACTTTATGTCACATTTCCTTTTCCAACTCTGATTCTATGATTTGGGTGTGCTTCCTCTTTTTTGGGTTAATAGGGGCAATGATGTATCCATTTTGTTTATTTTTCCAAAAAACAGCTCTTGATTTCACTGATTTTTTGCCTTATCTTTTGGTTTCAATATTGTTTCTTTCTTCTCTAATTTTAATTATTTCTTTCCTCCTACTAATTTTGGTTTGGTGTGTTGTTTTTCTAGGTCCTTGAGTGCATTCATAGTCCATTTATTAGATGCCTTTCCAATTTCTTGATATAGGCATCAACTGCTATAAACTTCTCTCTTTAACACTGCTTTTGCTGTATCTTGTGAGTTTTCATATATTTTTGTTTGTTTGTTTTTGACAGGCAGAGTTAGACAGAGAGAGAGAGAGAGAGAGAGAGAGAGGTCTTCCTTTTTCGGTTGGTTCACTCCCCAAGTGGCCGCTATGGCTGGCGCATTGCGGCCAGCGTGCTGCACCAATCCAAAGCTAGGAGCCAAGTGCTTCCTCCTGGTCTCCCATGGGGTGCAGGGCCCAAGGACCTGGGCCATCCTCCACTGCACTCCCAGTCCACAGCAGAGAGCTGCCTGGAAGAGGAGCCACCAGGACAGAACCCGGCACCCCAAATGGGACTAGAACCCGGGGTGCAGGGGCTGCAAGTGGAGGATTAGCCTAGTGAGCCATGGTGCCGGCCTTTCATGTTTTAATATCATCTTCATTAGTTTCCAGAATTTTTTTTTATTTTTCTTTTGATTTTTCTAAGATCCACTCTTCATTCAAGAGCATGTTGTTCAGCCCCATGTGTTTACATATGTTCTTGAGATTCTTGAGTTGCTAAATTCTAGCTTCATCCATTGTAGTCATAAAAGATGCATGGTATGATATCAATTTTTATTGGTTGAGACTTGCTTCATGGCATAGCATATGGTCTATTGTAGAGAAAGTCCCATGCACTGATGAAAAGAATGTGTATTATTCAAAACTGAGGTGAAAGGTTTTGTATTTATCAGCTATGTCCATTTAGTCCATAGGGTAGATTAGTTCTGTTGTTTCTTTGTTGGTATTATGCCTAATTGATCTGTCTGCTGATGAAAGTAGGGTACTTAAGCTCCCCCCCCCCCAGTATTATTTTATCGGAGTTTATGTCTTCCTTTATATACAGTAACATTTTTTAAATAGCCAGTCACCCTGGGATTGGGTGCATATGCACTTATATAGTCAGTTTTTCCTATTGAATTTATTCCTTAACCATTACATAGTGCCCTTCTTTGTCTCATTTAACAGTTTTGGTGTTAAAGTCCATTTTGTTTGATATTAGGATGGCTACACCCGTTCATTTTGCTTTCTGTTAGCATGGAATAACTTTTTCCATCCATTCATTTTTAATCTGTGTGTATCTTTGTTGGTGAGGTGTGTTTCTTGTAGACAGGAAATGGATGGGTCCTGTTTTTAATCCATTCTGTGAGCCTTTTTATTGGAGGGTTTAGGTCATTTAAATTAAATGTTTACTTTGATAAGCAATGAAATGGTGCTATAATTTCTCCATAAATATTGCTATTTGTTGCTCTGAATTTCCTTTGTGTTTTTATTGAGAAATTTTCTGTCTTCACATTCTTTCATAATGATGACTTTCTTTCTGTGCTTCTGTGTGTAGCACATTTGTAAAGATACTTGTTTTTTTTTGTTTTTTTTTTTCCTGATGCCTTGGTGCCTTAGAGGAGTGTCTGCTCTTTCAGTGATTACCCAGAAGTGTGTGCTGGGTGTGGCTAGGGAGCTCTGGTCCATGCTTCCATGTGGGGCTTGTATACAGAGTGACACCCAAGTTGGGCATAATAGATTTCATCTTGTTAGCAGAAAAGAGGTTATGATCACCTCTGTTGGTGATTACACCCTCACTTCTTCTCTTCCAAGGTGAACAATGCTCATGTGCTAGTCCACAGTGGGTACATTATTCACCCATGCTGTCTCATGAACTGCACAAATGAACTGTGCCATCTGCAATATGATCATGGATCTCACTATAATGACTCAACCCAGTCAATTAGGGAGTTCTGAGTGTATGGTGCTCCACACTGTGATTCTCAGAGACCCTAGCTATATCCAGCACCCACTTGTGTAGTCACAGAGTCCCCACATTCTCAGCACACAAAGCTCCCACAGTCACAGTATGCAGAGGAGTCACTCCACCCCACAAGCATATCCCATCCACTGAGTCTGAGACATTCCCAGACCCAACTGCCTATGGGAGCTCTGCCTAGTCAGTTTGAGCCCTGGAGCCTGTGATATGATAAGAGGCTGGAAGTGGCTGGTGCTGCGGCTCAATGGGTTAATCTCCACCTACGATGCTGGAACAGCAGGTTCTAGTCCCAGCCGGGGCACTGGATTCTGTTTCGGTTGCCCCTCTTCCAGGCCAGCTCTCTGCTATGGCCCGGGAGTGCAGTGGAGGATGACCCAAGTCCTTTGGCCCTGCACACACAAGGGAGACCAGGAGAAGCACCTGGCTTCTGGCTTTGGATCACCGTGATGCACCGGCCACAGCATGCTGGCCGCGGTGGCCATTGGAGGGTGAACCAATGGCAAAAGGAAGACCTTTCTCTCTGTCTCTCTCTCTCTCACTGTCCACTCTGCCTGTCCAAAAAAAAAAAAAAAATGCTGGGAGCATCTCACAGTCCTATATGTGTGCCGAGCCCCTTGTCAATCCTCCCAACCATATTCAAAGTCAGTGGAGAATGCAGATTTCTCCTCTGGTAGAATCTCTGGATCACACATGTAAACAAGAGCCACTGGCCACAGCCCATGACCATTTCACGATGGTGCTTCTGCCTGCCAGTTGCAAGGCATGTACAAGAGCCTCTGCAGCCAGTACTGATATGAGAATGGCTCCTTCTCCCTGGCTGTTGCCTGTTGTGTGCACCTGAGTTTCAGTGCTTGCTACTGCTGTCAAGATGGTGCCTTTTCCCTGCCACTAAGTAGGCACAAAAAAGAGCTGTAACAGCTGTTACTTATGTCCAAAATGGCTCCTGCCCTTTCTCAGCAGGTTGCCAGGAAATATTGTGGGGGGATGGGGAGAGAGAAATTTCCCCCCCTTTTTTTTTCACTGGGATGCCAGGCACCCTATTCCCCTCAGGACTCTAAGTTTGTCTCAAAGACAGTATAGCCTGCCAGGCTCTCCCACTGGCTATACCACCAGTGGTACAGGCCACTATGATCTGATCTCATCTTGCTCTCCAAAGCTTGCGCTTTCTCGACTCTGCTGCTGGGGCTGTGTACGGTGTCCGTGCTTGTTGATATGTTTTTGCACCTTCCACACAGATCCAAGGCACCCCTCTTCCTTCTGCAGGATCTCCACTGCTGTTTTCTCTCCAACACTCCCCTTCAAATGTACTTTCTCCACTTTTTTTTTTTTTTTTTTACTATTTTTCCCTAGCTTAGAGCAGTATGCCCTTTCCCTATTCCGCCACCTTGAAACTCAACAATTCTTATCTAAGAAATGTTTTAGTGGGGTTTAATTAATCTGTTTAAAATGACTTATCATAAGCATCCTGAATAAACTGGATTTATAGGCACAGAAAATATCTCATAAATTGAGTATCTAGTATAAATTGCTTCTTGTGTAAGCAATAAACTATCTATATTAATTGGACATCTACTATGTTAAATCTGAGCTAGAGAACAACATTCTATGATAAGACCAGATCTTGGAACACACAATAGCTAATTCTTTGCAGCTTCATTGTTTGTGCCATGAAATTATTGTTATTCTTTAATTTATTAGTAAAACTTATCAAAAGGCAAAATCTCTAAATTATTTAGATTTTTTTTTTGACAATCTGATCCATTGTGTTATCTACATACATTGGAAAATGCTGAGGTATATTATTATATCTATTTTTTTCTTACTTGAGCCCTTGTTCTTCTCTGGCCTTGACGTTAATATTATCTCCTAAATTTGTTCAACTCTGCTGGCATACAAACTTAGCCATTGTGATGGTTCTTTTTTGTGTAAAGGTAGATAGGCCCTGGTGCCCAGATTTTTGTTCAAACACTAGTCTAGATATTGCTGTAAAGATTTCTTATAGGTCAGCACCGGCATTCAATATATATGCTGATTTGAGTCCCAGTTGCTTCAATTCCAATGTATTTCCCTGTTAACTGCCTGGGAAAGAATCAGAAGATGGGCCAAGTCCTTGGGCCCCTAACACCCAAGTGGAAAACCCAGAAGCTCCTGGCTCCTGGCTTCAACCTGGCTCAGACCTGGTCACTGCTGTCATTTGGGGAGTGAACCAGTGGATGGAAGATTCTCTCTCTCTCTCTCTGTCTCTCTCTCTCTGTATCCCTGCCTTTCAGATAAATAAATAAATCTTTAATGAAAAATTTTTATGTGATTAGCACTTGAATTCAGGAGATATTGAGTAACTCAAATTATCTTCCACAATGTGGGTAGGCCTAATCCAATCAGTTAATGCATCTCCAGCAAACACTGAAGTTTCCATAGGAAGCAGATAGTCTACCTCATGACTGAAACATAAAATCCCTACTTGAGTTTTTCAACTGCTGGCTTGCCCTGCTGATCACATACTCAAAACTGCAGCCTCAACTCTCACCTCATACTTGCCAAAACTCACAGGAACATGAAACAATTTCTTATGATGCTCTGTTCTTTCCTATTGAATGTTTCCCAGGAAAACTATAATATGGACTTTCTCCTATGGGCTACCAGCCATGAATCATCCAACTCTACCCCAGTCAGTGATATTTCTGCTCAATTAAAATCAAGTTCCCTGAAATCACATGAAAGGCATACTTCTTGGTCTTTAATTTTTTATGTTATCCCTTTCATCTTATTTTGAACCTTACTGGCCTATATATGGTTCCCAAACAAATCAGGCAATATTAATCATTATGTTGATTGTTATTTATTGCACACTATTTACTTGGCAGTTTGATCTCATGTTAACAAAGGAAATCACAAACAATGTGTTTCCTAAAAAGCTGTAAGACTGTTAAGTCTTAACCATTCTTTAAATGTTATGGAAATCCTCTTTTAAAAAATTAAAATGCAGGGCCTGCACTGTGGCATAGTGAGCCTCTGAGTCAGTGCCAGCATCCCATACCAGGCATCAGTTCATGTCCCAAACGCTCCTTTTCCTATCAAGGTCTAAGCTATGGTCTGGGAAAGCAATGCAGTATTGCCCAAGTGCTTGGGCCCCTGCACCCACATGGGAAACCCAGCGAAGTCTCCTGACTTCAGATTGGCCCAGCTACAGCCATTGTGGCCATTTGAGGAGCAACATTGTGGCCATTTGAGGAGCAAATCAGTGGATGGAAGACCTTTCTCTCTCTCTCTCTCTCTCTCTCTCTGTCTGTCTATAACTCTCTCAAATAAATATATAAATAAGAAAATTAATTAGTTAATTTTTTTTATTTTTAAAATTTATTTATTTATTTTTTTTACTTCACAGCCAGCCTCAGAGTGAAGTGATGAAAATCTTTAAAGCTGAAGAGAGATAAATAGTAAACATTAAGGTTGTTAGTAAAAGCTGAGGTTTTGCCTGCCTAAGGGTGTTTGTCAATCAGTGTAACTCAGAGACTTGTGAATGAAGGGTCCCTCTGTGCAGGAAAATTTGTGAAATTTAGGGGAAGGGCTTATAAAAGAACTTCACATTATGTAGAATGTATGAACAATGGCATGTCCAGGGTGCAATGTATTGGAAAAAAAATGTATCTTTAGGAACGAGAGATAAAAAGGAAGTTTCTCTCTATTGGCCTTTGTATAAGTACTATAACAAGAAAAATATTGCCTAATCTATCGTATAGAGTCTTAGTTTGAGTTTTTCAGAGGTACTGGAATCCACAAATGGGAAGATAGCGTAAGAAAGTTGTTTCTCTTTCAAATGTTCCAGGACAGCTAATGGAAACAAATATAAAACATATCTGGAAGGATGGAATTCAAGGTTCACAGTATTTGAAAACATTAAGTTCTGAGGAATGTAGAAACATTAAACAGAGTAAGCAAGAGTGTGCAGCTAATATATTCATGTCAAAAAGTCAGATGATCATCTCTGATAAAAGCATATTTAATATAATAAAATAAATATAATGTGGGCTTGAATTTTTGAAAAAGTATTAAATAGCAAAGAAGATAAAAAAAAACCTTTAAAATGTTTAAGAAATGACAAAAGTAGTGTTCGTTGAAATCAAATCTCCAACCTGTAGTTTAAATAAATAAGTTAGACATAGCAGAAGATAAAATGAGTACATCAGAAATTATAGGTAAAAAATGTAAACAATGTAAATGTGGAAGAAAAATATGAGACAAGAGAGATAATGATAGAAGAATAAGATATTCGATCTGTGGTGGAAATTCCGATGGAAAGAACTGATACTTAAATGAGAAGCAGTTTTCAAGAGATAACAGCTGATACTCTACCGAAACTAATGGAAGACATTCAGCCTCAGATTTAAAAATCTTACAAGATTTCCAGATATGAAATAAAACAAAAAACATAGGCAAAGATAGAGGAATGGATAAAACCAATTCCTTATAAAGTATTACACTGACAACAGATTTCTCAATAATCCAAGGAATACATAGAATAATATCTTCAAAGAGTTACAAGGAAATGAGTAATCATTGATAAAGGCAATATACACACACCTACAGAAAAATACAAAACTGTGCCAATATCTAGTAAATTCAACATAATTGCTTCACAGTTGGTAATTTTGGAATTTTGAAATATAATATGTTATAGAGATGATAACCTTCAATTCAAAATGTGGTTTAATATCAGATCAATAAATGAAAGGAGACATGTACAAAATAATGCATGATATTAGAACACATGCAAAACTACTGCTGGATGTGGTTGGCGCTGTGGTGTAGCAGGTAAAGCCGCTACCTGCAGTGCCAACATCCCCTGTTGGTGCCAGTTGGAGTCCTGGTAGCTCCTATTCTTATCTAGCTCTCTGCTTTGGCCTGGGAAAACACTAGAAGATGGCCCAAGTCCTTGGGCCTGTGCATTCACGTGGGAGACCCAGAAGAAACTTTTGGCTCCTGGCTTCGGATTGGCTCAGCTCCTTCTGCTGTGGCTATTTGGGGAGTGAACCAGTGGATGGAAGACTTTCTCTCTCTCTCTCTCTCTGCCTCTCTATAACTCTGGCTTTCAAATAAATTTTATTAAAAAATGAAAAAAATAAGAAAATAAAACTAAAAATGGTTATGTTTGAGAAGAGGAAAGTAACTGATGGAAATGAGGAGAATATTGCATTCTGGAGTGCTGGAAATCTTTGATTTCTTGATTTGGGAGATTATTATATTAGTCATTCATTGTGGAAAATCATCAATTTATCCAATTAGGATCTGTGCACATTTGAGTAAAATATAATTAATCTCAAATGTTTTAATTTAGAAAGGAGATTAGAGGATAAAAAGAAGCAATTTAAAAATAAAAATGCATTAACAAAATGAACAGCCTTACTAGAAGAAATGTATTTTATTTAACAGCAAATAATATTATGTGTCATTAATGATTAACGGAGAAGACAAGAGTGGTGAAAATTTATTCTTTCAACAAACAGTTATTAAACACTCAGCCATAAGTACCCTTCTCTGAGCAAGGAATTCAACGGAGAGTGCTTTAAGACCAACCAGGCCTACTAACCAGTCATCAAGATGAGTTATTAAGCCTGGATGCCATCTAAATTTGTTTCATCAGAAAATTAACCAAGTGCTCCACTTCTTAATGCAGTTTTCTACACAGAGCTCTGCACAGATAACAACTTAATCTGCTTTCTGCTGCTGTAATGGAATACCACAGGCTGCTGAACTTTATCCGGCTCATAGTTCTGGAGACCATGAAGGCCAAGATGAGAGGCTAGCCACTGAAGGAAGTGTGCTGTCTACATCTTGACATGGCAGACTGCATCACATGGCCAAGGGGAGGTCCCCATCCTTGGATAATGAACCCATTAAAAGTACTGCTATCCTCTCAAACATAACACTTCTGAGCTTTTTGCATTGGAAATTAAGTTTCTGTCAGAGAACTTTAGTGAATATATTCAAGTAGGCTGCTTTGTAAATGATTTTAAAGAAAAACACTGAGGTTCCATAGGCAATGGTACATTCCAAAGATTAACTAATTATGATGAAACAAACACTGAATTTCAATGCAATTTTCTGAATGAATTAGTGGCATTGCAAATTATAAGTTCATTTCTTCTATGTCAAGTACAATTCATTGTTTGTAAATCAGTTTTCAAGATTCTACTCTTGTACCTGTATGTATAGGACTATAACTGTAAATACATAATAAAAATTAACAAGGGAAAGATGAATGGAATATTTAGGATACATATTGCTCTTAGCTGTAAGAGAACATGAACAAAGAAGAGCAAATATGCCATCAGAGACATTGATGCTATATTCTTTCTTAAGCTTCATAACAAATGCTAAATTAAAATTATTTGTGAGAGATATGCATATTTAAATATCTCCATTCATTTATGAGTTTATTTGTGAAAAATTAATTGAGGCTTTCAAAAATAATCTGTTTTACACACAGATTTGTAAACATTGTGAGTAAATCAAAGATGTTATATCCTCCAAATCAGATGATTAAATAGAAAATGGAAAGATGAATTCAAATAATATTCAATATGATATTTGAAAAGTTTCAGTTACTTATTAGATATGTGAAATAATAAGAAATGTGATATTTAACTTTCTATGGCAAGGAACTACCTCAAGAGAATGACATATGGGAATATGCTATTGTTTTTAATTAGAGGAATAGAACTCAAACTTCGGTGGGCATCAGAATCAGATTCACAGAATGTTACAAAGGATTGGTGGTCCCTACCTAAGACATTCTAATTCATTTCTTTTAAATTAGAGCCCATAATTTTACATTTCTAACAACTGTACACATGCTTCTGGTCTATAGACCACACTTTGAAGGAGCTATCTTTGAAGAGTGATGAACAGATGAGGATTTGTTACCTAATGCATTTTCTCTTTATCTAGAAAATGGACACATTTCTTTCTGTTATCCACATGAGTAATCTCTACTCAGATCAAAAAGAACCTCCCCTGAGAAGTAGGTCAAGAAGAACCTCCCAGTCTTATTTATGTGCCTTCTATCCTCCCTTTGAATTTGTCCTGTCTTGTTGAAAAATTGCTCTGTCCTTTTCTTTGATGATATAATGCTCTGTTAATTTATTTCTTGCCAGACCCTTTAAATCTCTCTTAGCTCCACAGTACCATGAATCTTTGATTCTTCCTTGGAGCCTATCTCTTTTTACTCAACAAAATTTTTAGGAGATCTGAGGCATTCCCATGGCTGCAATGAAATTTATATACAAATAAATGCAAAATCTGCATTTTAATTCTGATCTCTTTCCTTTGCTTTAGACTAGTAATACGAATTGCTTTCCAGAGATCAGTAGTGGGATGCCCATACATACATTAAACTCATAATATTAAAAATGGATTTTCCATCTCCAACAAACATCCCTTTCTCCTGTCTGTTCTTCCTCCATCATATCACACTGTGCAACTGCGTTTACCCCTCAGTAAATGTCAACACAACTATTGGAGCCAGGACTGTGGAAATCATTTGTGACCGCTTTTCTCTGTCATTTTGACAATGAATCTGCCTCATTTTGTTGAATTTACCATTTTCTGAGCTCTCACATCCATTTATTTTACTTCATCTTCTTTGGCATTTTTGTAGTCCATGTCCCACCACATCCTGCAAGGAACCTTCTAATTTTACTCATTCTCATTGATTTTAATCCAATCTCCATGATTTATTCAAACATAAGTTAAATCAGAAAATAATCAGATTAATCACTTTGTAATTTCCTTTTTATTAAATATTGATCCTGCTGATATGCACCAGAAGTCCACTTGAACTAGAATGAGAAATACATGTGATTTTCCTAAGTTGGTCTGAAATTACTCAGAGAGAATGAAGGTTTTAGAAACATCTCATTATTCAGAAAGCACAGCTGGTGCAGACTGCTAGCCACTTGTTTTTGCTTCCTCATCCTGTTAAAAATTTTGGCAGAACATACTCATCCCCATTTCCAAGAGTTTTAATCTTGTCAAATTTTATCTAAATTTCCAATGAGGGATTCTGAAAGACCTTTTTGTATAATATTTACTCCTTTCTTTATATCTGCTTGAAAGGCAGAGCTACTGAGAGGGAGAAAGAAAAATGTGTGTGTGTGTGTGAGAGAGAGAGAGAGAGAGAGAGAGATAAGTCTTTCATCACCTTGTTCATTCCCTAAATGCTCATGACAGCCAGGACTGGACCAGGTCAAAACCAGGAGCATGGAATTCCATCTGGACCTCCCACATGGATGACAGGAGTCCAAGAACTTGAGTCATCATATGCGGCCTCCTAAGCACATTAGCAGGAAACTGGAACAGAAGCAAAGTAGCTGAGACCCAACTAGCACTCCAATAAAGGATGTGGACATCTAAATGGCAACTTTACCTTCTATGCCACAAAGCCTAATCCATAAGTGCATCATTTTATTTCTGCTTTTATTTTATTCATTCTATATTATATGAGCTATAATTTTCTTTCTAAGTTTGGAAATCCTTTTTAAAAACCCAGTAATTAATTTTTGTTTGAGAGAAAGAGAAACACACAGAGGGATAGACAGATGGATTTCTCAGCTGCGGTTCCTTTTCCAAATTCCTGCAATGGCCAAGGGGCTGAAGCTGGGGTGGGGCAGGGGGTTTGGAAACTCAATCCAGGTTTCTACATGGAAGGCAGGGTCCCAAAGTTCATTTGAATCATTACTTGTCCCCCTCCACAGAGTATATTGAGAAGATCCTGGATGGGGATGGGGAACAGAGCCAGAACATGAATTCAGACTAATATGGATGTGGGCATCCAGACTGGCAGCTTCACTAGTAAGTTAATTGACAACCCAGTGGAAATTCTTTAAATCTGATACCAGTTCATCATGTTTGGCCTTTTATTCATCCTAATAAAGATATTGAAAACTATAAATTTATTTGTAAATACTTCTATAATGACATAATGTTTAGTGACTAGGATTTCATCAGTCAATTGTAAATATATTTTTATAATAGTTAGATCCACTATGTCTTGGTCATGAATTATTTACGTGTGTATTTTGTTAAAATTTAAAATGTATAAATTGTTTTTATCTCTTATCATTTTTTTCAAAAAAAAGCCTTATTTATTTGAAGGTCGACGTTGAGAAAGGGAAACACAAACACACAGAAAGAGAGAGAGAATTTCATCTGTTGTTTCACTCCCCAATCTACTGTTGAAAATTCTGCTATGATTTTCTTTCAGGAAAGCATTATTTCCTGTTTCTATTTTAAAATATTTTCTTCTCTTTAACATTTTCAAGTTCTGTTTGATATATCTACATGTATATATCTTACTGTCATTGTGATTTTCTTTTAAAGGTTTATTTATTTATTTGATAGAGTTACAGAATGAGAGAAAGAGAGAGAGGGCTTCCATCCACTGGTTCACTCCCCAGATATCTGCAACAGCTGCCCCAGGCCAAAATTAGTAGCTAGGAACCTCTTCTGGATACCCCATGTGGATGGCAGGAACCATCTTCCTCTGCTTTTCCCAGGCCAATAGCAGGGAGCTGGATCAGAACTCGAGTAGCCAGGACACAAAATGGCTCCTATGTGGGATGCCAGCATTGCAGGTGACAGCTTAACCAACTGCATCATAATGCCTGTCCAGTGATTTTTTTGTAAACCAAATAATTATAACCCCCAGTTGGAGAAAATTCAAAATCTGGAAGGAAAGATAGATACTAATAAAACATTTGTATTTATATGTATATGTAATTAGTTTCATATTATTTAACATTTTTTTACACTTAGTAAATTTGGTTTCAAAAGTATATGCTTATATTTTAAAATGAAATCTGAATATTATGATTAATATGTAGATAGATTAATGAGGATGAGTTTTCAGAAAGCAGGTATTGTGGTACAGCAGATTAAGTAGCCACTTGAAACTCCTGTACCCTAAGTATTGGAGGCACTTGGACAGTGAAGCTGACCTGGAAGATTTCTCTCTCTCTCTCTCTCTCTCTCTCTTTCTTGCTCTGACTTTAAGTAAATGAATTGAAATGAGTTGAGATTTTTAAAGAGATGCATTTTTGAAAACAACAACAATATATTTTTCAGGAAGCAATAATAATATTGAGAAAACTTTAATTTATATGATTAGTTGAAATATGCCAAGCAGAAAGTAAATACTTAAACATTTTAAAAGCATATGGTTTATCAAAGAAAAATGATAGAAATATAGTATTTAGAAAGATTTCAATGTGGATAGTAAAAAAAAAAGGATATGAAGTAAATTCTCAGGGGAGAGTTAGAGAGAAACCCACATGGTAGATCCTATGGAAGGAGGAAGAACGTCATGGATCAGTATGGAAAGTGCAGATACACAGCACAAACATGGACACAACACATGACCCCAGCAGCTGCGAGCCATAGAAAGCACCAGCTGGCCTATGCAACTGCACTGGAAAGGGAGGTGAGGTGAAACTGTGGTAGCCCAAGAAACAGGCAGAAAACCAGCAGGAAGACACTAGAGGGAACGAGGCTTGAAGCCCCATGGGGGAAAGTACACCAGCCTAACTAGAGGAGAGAAAAAAAAAATAAAAGGGACCAATAAGGACAGGATTCTCTCTCTCCACTCACTTTACAAAGGAGAGCAAGCCAATAAAGCAGATGCCATTTTAGACATATGTAACAGCTGTACCAGCTCGGGACTGTGACCACCCTCAGCCAAACTAAAAAAACCTTCATTATGATGGGGAGAAATAATAGGAGACTAAGACCTAGTGAATGTGTGGAGCTTATGAACTGGGAATTTGAAAAAAAAAAAAAAAACTGAGGCTGTGCGGGAAAATTCATGATTCATGAAGATGTGAGTAGTCTCTCTGGGAGATGTCACAAATTCAGGCAGTTTTGGCTACCTGGTGTATATTACAGGAGAATCTGAGCTTACACTGAGGACTGCACAGATCCTTTTTGTGGTCCTTGGGACAGAGCAGATGAATATTATACCCAATGGGGCTAGGGCTCAGGCACTGTTTGCCATCAAGGAGAAGAGCTCAGCTGAGTGGAATTACTTCCTTTCTGAATAAAGAAAGAGGGAGGGGGAGAGAGAGAGAGAGAGAGAGAGAGAGAGAGAGAGAGAGAGAGAGAGATTTACCATGCAAAACCTGGGTGTATCACTTTTGGCATACCCTTAAACCTGAAGAACTGAACAGAGCTCTCTGGCCACACCCACCACAAGCCTCTAGAGAGTCACCAAAAGCAGACAGTCCACTTAATCTAGAGTCATAGTATAATGAGAAAAGCCACCACAGCAAGAAGATAAAAGAAGAAGAAACCAAAGAATATCTCCACAATGCCCAACAACAAATGCAGAAACCAAGGAAACAAGAATAAAGAAGACATCATGATGCTCCAAAATGAACATGAACTCCAATACAAAATTATGAAGATATTGAGATAGAAGAAATGCAAGATATGGATTTCAACAAATTTAGGATAAGATCATTTAGAAGTTATCAAAAGCAAATGCATGTACTATAGAAATCCATACAGGACAGGACAGAAAATCTCTCTCATGAAAATAAAATCTTAAGGAGGAATTAAAATGAAATGAGGAATTTAGTAGAACATGAAACTGAGATACTGAAGAGAAATCAAAATGAAGAATTCAATAGAACAAATGAAAACCACATTGAGGCATAAGAGAGAATATCAGACTTAGAACACAGAAAACAGGAAAGTATACAGTCAAACCAAAGAAAAGAAGAGGAAATTAGAAATCTAAAAAATATTGTTGGGAGTCTACAGGATACTATTAAAAAACCCAACATTCAGGTTCTAGGACTTCCTGAAGGCATGGAGAGAGAGAAAGGATTAAAAGGCCTTTTTAGTGAGATACTAGCAGAAAATTTCCCAGGTTTGGGGAAGGAAAGAGACATCCAAGTACAGGAAGCACATAGAACCCCCAATAAACATGACCAAAAGAGATCCTCACCACGACACATTGGAATAAAACTCACCACAGTGAAACATAAAGAAAAGATTTTAAACGTGCAAGAGAGAAACGTCAGATTACTCTCAGAGGATCTCCAATTAGACCCACAGCAGACCTCTCATCAGAAACCCTACAGGCTAGGAGGGAATGGCAAGATATAGCCCTAGTACTAGGAGAGAAAAACTGCCAGCCCAGAATATTATATCCTGCAAAGTTCTCATTTGTGAATGAAGGTGAAATAAAGACCTTTCATAGCAAACAAAAATTGAAAGAATTTGTCACCACTCATCCTGCCCTGCAAAAGATGCTCAAGGATGTGTTACACACAGAAACACAGAAACATGGCCATCAAAATGAAAGAAGGTAAAGGAAGACAACTCCAAGTAAAAGATCATAGTATGTTCAAAGTATATATTAGAAATATCTTTGGAAAAATGGCAGGGCAAAGTTACTACTTATCAATCGTCACATTGAATATTAATGGTCTCAACTCTCCAATTAAAAGGCACAGACTGGCTGAATGCATTAAAAAACGAAACCAATTTATTTGCTGCTTACAAGAAACACATCTTTCCAACAAAGATGCATGCAGACTGAGTGAAAGGCTGGAAAAAGATATTCCATGCAACAGAAACCAAAAAAGAGCTGGTGTAGCCATCTTAACATCAGACCAAATAAACTTTCACACAAAAACTGTTTGTTTTTTTTTTGTTTTGTTTTTTGGTTTTTTTGATGGAGTAAAACAGTGAGAGAGAGAGAGAGAAGGAGAGAGAGAGAGACAGAGAGAAAGGTCTTCCTTCCATTGGTTCACCCCCCAAATGGCCGCTGTGTCCAGCACATTGTGGTCGGCACATTCCGGCCAACGATCTGCCCTGATCCAAAACCAGGAGCCAGGTGCTTCCTCCTTGTCTCCCATGCAGGTGCAGGGCCCAAGCACTTGGACCATCCTCCACTGCCTTCCCGGGCCACAGCAGAGAGCTGGACTGGAAGAGGAGCAACCAGGACAGAATCCAGCTCCCCAACCAGTACAAGAACCTGAGGTGCCAGCACCACAGGTGGAGGATTGCCTAATGAGCCGCAGAGCTGGCCAACATAAAAACTGTTATCAGAGACAAAGAGGGGCACTATATAATGAATAAGGGATCAATTCAAAAAGAAGATGTAACTATTATCAATGTATATGCACGTAATTACAGTGCACTGAATTATTTAAAAGATTTGTTAAGGAACTTAAAGGGAGACTTAGACTCTAATACAATAGTATTGGGAGACTTCAATACACGACTTACAGCCATAGACAGACAATCCAGACAGAAGATCACAAGGAAACAGCAGATTTAATCAATACTATAGCCCAAATGGATCTAACAGATATCTACAGAACTTTTCATCCTACACTTGAAGAATACACATTCTTCCTGGCAGTACATGGAACCTACTCTAGGATTGACTACATACTAGGCCATAAAGCAAGTCTCAGCAAATCCATAAGGACTGAAATCATATCATGCATCTTCTCAGACCACAGTGGAATGAAGCTGGAAATTAGCAACTCAGGAATCCCTAGAGCATATGAAACACATGGATACTGAACTACATGCTCCTGAATGAACAGTATGTCATACAAGAAATCCAAAGAGGAATAAAAAAAATTTCTGGAAACAAATGAAGATGACAACACAACATATAAAAGGTAATGAGATACAGCAAAGGCAGTGTTATGAGGAAAGTTTATAGCAATAGGTGCATACATCAAGAAATTGGAAGGGCACCAAATAAATGACCTACCAATGCATCTCAAGGATCTAGAGAAGCTGCAGCAATCTAGACCTACAACTAGCAGGAGAAGAGAAATAATTAAAATCAGAGAAGAAATCAACAAGATTGAATCCCCCCCAAAAAAATTACAAAATATCAGCAACACGAGGAGCTGGTTTTTTGAAAAAATAAACAAAATTGACACCCCATTGGGACAGCTAACTAAAAAAAGAAAAGTCCCAAATCAATAAAATCAGACATGAAAAATGGAATGTAACAACATGCACCACAGAAATAAAAAGAATCATCAGAAATTAATATAAAGAGTTGTATGCCAGCACACAGGGAAATCCATCAGAAATGGAAAGATTCCTGGACACATACAACCTACCTAAATTTAACCATGAAGACATAGAAAAACCTAAACAGACCCATAACCAAGTCAGAAGTTGAATCAGTAATAAAAGCCCTCCCACCAAAGAAAAGCCCAGGACCAGATGGATTCACTGCTGAATTCTACCAGACATTTAAAGAAGAACTAACCCAATTCTTCTCAAACTATTCAGGATGATTAAAAAAGAGGGAATCCTCCCAAATTCTTTCTATGAAGCCAGCATCACCTTAATTCCTAAGCCAGAAAATGATGCAGCAGAGAAAGAGAATTACAGACCAATATCCCTGATGAACATAGATGTAACAATCCTCAATAAAATTCTGGCCAATAAAATGCAACAACACATCAGAAAGATCATCCACCCAGATCAAGTGGGATTTATCCCTGGTATGCAGGGATGTTTCGACATTCACAAATCAATCAATGTGATACACCACATTAACATACTGCAGAAGAAAAACCATATGATTATCTCAGTAGATGCAGAGAAAGCATTTGATAAAATAGAATACCCTTTCATGATGAAAACTCTAAGCAAATTGGGTATAGAAGAAACATTCCTAATGCAATCAAAGCAATTTATGAAAAACCCACGGCCAACATCCTATTGAATGGGGAAAAGTTGGAAGCATTTCCACTGACATCTGGTACCAGAAGGGTTGCCCACTCTGACCACTTCTATTCAATATATTACTGAAAGTTTTGACAAGAGCCATTAGACTAGGAAATTAAAGGGATACAAATTGAGAAGGAAGAACTCAAACTATCCCTTTTTGCAGATGATATGATTCTTTATTTAGGGGATCCGAGAACTCTACTAAGAGATTATTGGAACTCATAGAAGAGTTTGGAAAAGTAGCAGGATATAAAATCAATGCACAAAAATCAATAGCATTTGTATACACAGGAGATGTCATGGCTAAGAAAGAACATCTAAGATCAATCCCATTCACAATAGCTACAAAAACAATCAAATACCTTGGAATAAACTTAATCAAGGATGTTAACTATCTCTATGATGAGAATTACAAAACCTCAAAGAAAGAAATAGAAGAGGATGCCAAAAAATGCAAAAATCTTCTATGCTCATGAATTGGAAGAATTAATATCATCACAATGTCCATACTCCCAAAAGAAATTTATAGATTCAATATGATACCAATCAAAATACCAAAGACATTCTTCTCAGAACTGTAAAAAAAAAGATGCTGAAATTCGTATGGAGACACAGGTGACCTCGAATAGCTAAAGCAATCTTGTACAACAAAAACAAAGCCAGAGGCATTACAGTACCAGATTTCAGGACATATTACAGAGCAGTTATAATCAAAACAACATGGTACTGTTCCAGAAACAGATGGGTACCAAAGGAACAGAATAGAAACACCAGAAATCAATCCAAACATCTACAGCCAACTTATATTTGATCAAGGATCCAAAACCAATTCCTGGAGCAAAGACAGTCTGTTCAATAAACGGTGCTGGTGAAACTGGATTTCCACGTGCAGAAGTGTGAAGCAAGTCTCCTACCTCATACCTTACATAAAAATCTACTAAACATGGATTAAAGAAGTAAATCTATGACTTGACACCATCAAATTATTAGACAACATTGGAGAAACCCTGCAAGATATAGGCACAGGCAAAGACTTCTTGGAAAGGACCCCAGAATCACAGGCAGTCAAAGCCAAAATTAACAATTGGGATTGCATCAAATTGCGAAGTTTCTGTACTGCAAAAGAAACAGTCAGGAAAGTGAAGAGGCAACTGACAGAATGGGAAAAAATATTTGCAAGCTATGCAACTGATTAAGGATTAACAACCAGAATCTACAAAGAGATCAAGAAACTCCACAACAACAAAACAAACAACGCACTTAAGAGATGGGCCAAGGACCTCAATAGACATTTTTCAAAAGAGGAAATCCCAATGGCCAACAGACACATGAAAAAATGTTCAGGATCACTAGCCATCAGGGAAATGTGAATCAAAAGCACAATGAGGTTTCACCTCACCCCGGTGAGAATGGCTCACATACAGAAATCAACTAACAACAGATGCTGACAGGATGTGGAGAAAAAAGGACACTAACCCACTGTTGGTGGGAATGCAAACTGGTTAAGCCACTATGGAAGTCAGTCTGGAGATTCCTCAGAAACCTGAATATAGCCCTACCATACTACCCAGCCATCCCACTCCTTGGAATTTACCCAAAGGAAATTAAATTGGCAAACAAAAAAGCTGTCTGCACATTAATGTTTATTGCAGCTCAATTCAAATAGCTAAAACCTGGAACCAACCCAAGTGCCCATCAACAGTAGACTGGATAAAGAAATTATGGGATATGTACTCTATAGAATACTAAACAGCAGAAAAAAATTGAAATCTGGTCATTTGCAACAAAATGGAGGAATTTGGAAAACATCATGCTGAGTGAAATATGCCAGTCCCAAAGTGACAGATATCATATGTTCTCCTTGATTGGTGACAACTAACCGAGCATCTAAAAGGAAACCCTTTGATGGACACTATGAGAAATAATGACTAGATCACCTTGTCCTGACTGTCGAGGAACAACTTACTACTTTATTCCTTTTAGTATTTTTTGTGTTCTACTTAATACCATTGGTTGAACTCTTTAATTAACACACAATTATTCTTAGTTGTTTAAATTTAACTGAAAAGTGATCCCTGTTAAATAGAAGAGTGGGAATAAGAGACGGAGGAGATGTACAGTTTGTTACATGCTCAATTGGACTTACCCCTAATGGTAGAGTTAGAAACGTGCCAGGGGATTCCAATCCAATCCCATCAAGGTGGCATGTACCCATGCCATCTCACTAGTCAAAGTGATCAGTTTCAGCTCACAATTGATCATAATGATAGTATTAAGAGTCAAAGGGATCACATAAACAAGACTAGTGTCTGCTAATACTAACTGATAGAATTAAAAAGGAGAGAACAATCCAAGTCTGCTGTGGGATACACAGCAGACTCATAGAATGGCAGATGTCCTAACCAGCACTCTGGCCTCTGAATCAGCCCTTAAGGCATTCAGATCTGGCTAAAAAGCCTATGAGAATTTCACAGGCATAGAAAGCCAAGACACTCTGGCAAAAAAAGAAAATGACCTAAATGAAAGATCTCTGTGAGTGAGATCCCAGCAGAAAGAACGGGCCATCAAAGAAGGAGGTACCTTTCTTAAGGGAGGACAGGACTTCCACTTTGACTATGACCTTGTCTAAATAAGATCGGAGTTGGTGAACTCAAGAGGCTTCCATATCCTTGGCAGCTTATGACAAGAGCCTCGGGTGATTACTGAAGTCATAAATAAGATTGTCAATTATTAGATCAGTAATGAGAGTCACTATGCACTTAATCTCCATGTGAGATCTCTGTCCTTAAAGTGTTGTACTATGTGAATTAACAGTATTACTAGTACTCAAACAGTATTTTTCACTTTGTGTTTCTGTGTGGGTGCAAATTTGAAATCTTTACTTAGTATACACTAAATTGATCTTCTGTATATAAAGATAATTGGAAATGAATCTTGATGTGAATGGGATTGGAGAGAGAGTGGTAGACGGGATGGTTGTGGGTGGGAGGGAGGTTATGGGGGGTTAAAGTTGCTATAATCCAAAAGTTGTACTTTGGAAATTTATATCTATTAAATAAAAGTTTAAAAAAAGAAAGCACCAGCTTGGGAGACTGTGTAAGATCAGACTGCAGTAGGCTGTGCCAACAGTGATATAGCCAGAGGAAGAGTATGATATGATTCCAGCCTGGAGCCCTAAGGCGAATAGATACCCATTGATGGAGTGAACAACAAAGGGCCATATTTCTCTCACTCATTTCCCCCACAATGGTAACTGGCAATCAGTTGAGAGAAGGTGGGTGCCGTTTTGGACATAAGCACTAGCTGCAGAATCTCTTGTGCACACACCCAGCAACTGGATGGGACAAGGTGCCATCACGTCAGCAGGACAGGTGGCAGCAGCTGAGGTGTGTGCACCGGGCAACCAAGGGGAGAAAACAACATTCGGCTGGCAGCTCTTGAGCATGCATGTGATCCAGAGGTTCTAGGAGAGGAAAACATCTGTATTCCTAACTGAGTCTGGCTTGGCACCCACATAGGACTGTGAGTTACCTGCAGCCTCACAATGTATCACAGGCTCTGAGGCTCAAACTGCCGAAGCAGAGCAACCATAGACAGCAGGAAAAGTTTCTGCCTCTTTGTGGTTGGGTAGGCTAGAGGGGCAGAGGAAATCGTCTCCACCCTGTTACTGTAGGAGGCTTAGATGCTGAGACTATGGGAACTCAATGACTACACAAGAGGGTGCAGGATGTAGCTGGATCTCTGGGCAATCAATCTGAGTGGCTCCACATGCTCAGAATTCCCTAATTGCCTGCTCTGTGTCATTACAACGGTAACTGTGCTCACACTGAGGACCACACAGATAATTTCTGAAAACAAAAGAAAATGACAGTACAACAATATCAAAACTTTTGAGATACAGCAAAAGGAATGTTAAAAAAGAATTTTATAGCAATTGGTGCCTATATCAAGAAACTGGAGAGTCACCAAATAAATGAGCTTCAATGCCTCTAAAGGACATAGAAAAACAACAACAAACCAAACCTAAAATTAGTAGGAGGAAAAAATAATTAAAATTAGAAATAAATAAATAAAATTAAAACCAAAATGGCAAAAGATTAGTGAAATTAAGAGGTTTACTTGAAAAAGTAAACAAAATGTCACACCATTACTCTAACAAAAAAAAAAAAAAGAAAAAGAAAAAGAAAAGATAGAGAAAGCCCAAATGAATAGAATCAGAGATGAAAAAGGAAATGTAACAGATACAACAGAACTAAAAAGAATCTTCAGGAATTAGTACAAAGAGCTGTTTGCCATCATCTATCAAAATTGAGTCATGAAAACATAGAAAACCAAAACAAACCAATAAACAAAGCAGAGATTAAATCAGTAATAAGGACCCTCCCGTAAAAGAAAAGCTCAAGACCACATGGCTTCACTGCTGAATTATAACAAATTTTTAAAGATTAAATAATTCCGATTATTTTCAATCTATTCAAAAAATTTGAAGGTAGGAAAGTCTTACAAACCCCCATCAGTGAGTCCAGTGTCACCTTAATTACTAAGCCATAGAAAGATACAACAAAAAGAGAGAACTATTGTCAATATCACAGATGAACATAGATGCAAAAATCCTCAACAAAATACTAGCTACTTAAATCCAACAACACATCAGAAAGATCATTTACCCAGAACTACCTGGGTTTATTCTATTATGCAGGGGTGTTTTTAACATTTGAAAATCAATAAATCTCATGTATCACATTAAAAATTGAAGAATAAAATCTATAAGATTATGTCAGTAGATGTAGAGAAAGCATTTGATAAAATATAGCATCCTTTCATGATAAAAGCCTTAAGTAAATTTGGTACAGAAGGAACATTCCTCAGCACAACCAAGGCAGTACATGACAAGCCCACAGCCAGACTCATACTGAATGGGGAAAACTTATAAGCATTTCCACTAAGATCCTAAACCAGACAATAATGCCCACATTCGCTACTGCTGTTCAATATAGTCCTGGAAATTTAAGCCAAAGCCATTAGGCAAGAAAAATAAATCAAACAGATACAAATTGGAAACGAGGAAGTTGAATTATCCCTCTTTGCAGATGACCTAATTCTATATATAGTGGAAGCTAAAGACTCCACTAAGAAATTATAGGAACTCATAAGAGAGTAAGTTGTCATTTGTGCATTATCTTTGGTGGGTATCTGTTGAGATTTTTTAAAATCATATTTAAGTGGGGTACTTGTTATTAATTGTTGAATTTTACGTTTTTTACATATACTTTAGACAGCAGTTCATTGTCATATATGTAGATTCTATGGCTGATGTGTTCATTCAATTAAGAGTGATATTTTTAGTACAAGAAGTGTTTAAATATGATGAAATCTAACTTATGCTTATTTTCTTATCCTTATTTTCCTATGGTGAATTGTTCCACAATTGCATATAAATATTCATGAAGAAACCAAGGTCAGTAAGAATTTCTCCTCTTCTATTCTTTCATTTTCAATTTTTTTTTTTTTTTTTTTTTGACAGGCAGAGTGGACAGTGAGAGAGAGAGACAGAGAGAAAGGTCTTCCTTTTTGCCGTTGGTTCACCCTCCAATGGCTGCTGCGGCCGGCGCACCGCGCTGATCCGATGGCAGGAGCCAGGTGCTTCTCCTGGTCTCCCATGGGGTGCAGGGCCCAAGGACTTGGGCCATCCTCCACTGCACTCCCTGGCCACAGCAGAGAGCTGGCCTGGAAGAGGGGCAACCGGGACAGGATCGGTGCCCCGACCGGGACTAGAACCCGGTGTGCCGGCGCCGCAAGGCGGAGGATTAGCCTAGTGAGCCGCGGCGCCGGCAATTTTTGTTTTTTTGACAGGCAGAGTTAGACAGTGTGAGAGAGATACAGAGTGAAAGGTCTTCCTTCCATGGGTTCACCCCCAAAATGGCCACTATGCTGTGCCAATCTGAAGCCATGAGCCAGGTGCTTCCTCCTGGCCTCCCATGTGGGTGTAGGGCCCAAGAACTTGGGCCATCATCCACTGCCTTCCCGGACCACGGCAGAGAGCTGGACTGGAAGAAAAGCAACTTGGACAGATCCAGCACCCCAACCGAGACTAGAACCCGGAGTGCCAGCGCCACAGGCGGAGGATTAGCCTAGTGAGCCGCGGTGCCGGCCCATTTTCAACTTCAATTTGTGAAATGTGTCTAGTGAAAAAAATACTTAGTGAAAAAAAAAAGTGGAATGTGTTCAGTTCTCTTAACATTTGAATATCCAAAACTTTCAGCCATTTTTTGTTGAAAAAGCTACCCTTTCTTCATGGAGTTTCCTTTACTTCTTCAAAGATCATTAGACTATGGTTAGAATGGGTCTATTTCTAAGCACACTATTTTTCGACAGATTTATCTATCTATCTATCTATCTATATACCTATCTTTCTATCTAATATAATCTATTTATTTATTTGAATGGCTGTGTGGCAGAGAGGGAGACAGAGAGAGACACACCTTTCATCCACTAGTTCACTCCCCAAATGTGTGCAATGGTTGAGGCCGTCCATGCCAAAGATTGGAACCCAGAATTCCATCTGGGTCTTCCATGTGGATGGCAGGGGTCCAAGTACTTGGGCTTTCTTCTGCTTTCCAGACACATTAGCAGGGAGCTTCATTGAAAGTAAAGCAGCTAGGGTCCAAAACTGTGCTCTGGTATGGGGTGCCAGACATAACAGGCCATAGCTCTACCTGCTACACCACACTTGCAGTCTCTAAGAACCCTTTTTCTGTTTCATTGATGTTTGTTTCTATTTTACTAAACTGTGCCATGTTGTCATCATTATTTTACTTTGTAAAAAATCTTGAAACTGAGTCCTATGAATTTTCAAATTTTGCTCTTCATTTTTATTGTTAGTGTCAGGCCTTTCCACTTAGATTTAGAATCATAATGTTAAAAAAATTTCTTCACAGTCGAGACAAGGGGCATTAGAAATCAGCAAATCTCAAAATATCAATTTCACTCTTATAGATTACTTTGTAGGTACTCTATTAGTTATAACACAGATCAGGGGAAACATGGTATTTTGTCTTTTGACACTAGCTTATTTTGTTAAGTATAATGGTCAAATTTTTTAAAATTTTTTTCTTCATACTATTTGTTGAACTCTTTACTTACTGTAGGTTTAGTCTTATGAGTATAAAGTTAACTGAAAATAGATCTTTGTAAAAAATAAGAATGAGAATAGGAGAGAAAGGAGGATGAATGGTTGGAATGAATGTGGGAGGGAGGGTAGGATGGAAATATCACTATGTTCCTGAATCTGTATACAGAAAATACATGAAATTTGTATACCTTAAATAAAATTTAAAAAACAATATATGTGCTTCATTATGTAAACAATGGATGATAACCTCTGACTTTCAATAGATTTAAAAGTGGTTGCATCCAGTTTGCTAAGCTATCTGGAGTCACCACTTGAGTGGTGCCAAATAGACTTTATTGGACTTTTCCCCAATCAGTTGAATATAATGGATGGTTGTAAATATGCTGGTGGACTGAGCACCTTTGCAACAGTGACCAGCCCATTGTCTTCCTGGATGTGCAGCAAATTGCTGGCTAGCTGTGCAATTGAGCTAACTTGGAACGTAGCCACAGCCACTGACCACATTGGACTTAGTTGTGAAACTATACTCGGACTCATCTAGAAACTTTAGCCCAGGGGCAATATAATAAAACCCATTAAGGAGTGGGGGTATGTTATGTCTCATAATTTATTATTGTAACTTGCATATGGTTTTGGATGTAATATTCTACACCCCATGTGTACTTTCATATAAGGATCTTTCTAGAAGATAGACACATAGATTGTAAAATGAGGATACTTGAAATGGTGGGTTGAGAATAGGAAATTGGGAAGATGAAGTCATCAAGTTCCCAGGCTTATATGCCCTTAATCTCTTATCTGGGTGCCTTCTGGGGCAACAAATGTCCTGGTAAACAATAGGCCCACCTGCTGGGCTGGCTCCCAGCTACCCTGTTATATAACAGCTTGGGTCAGGGTCACTATTATCTGTAAACTCACATAAGCAACTGGGGAGCATAGCTAAGCAATGGTAAAACACTGCTATTGTAAAACACTGCTGTACATTTTAAAATGCTCTATATAATAAATCATAAATAAATAATGCATAACAAATCTAAAAATCAAAAAGTTGCATTGTTGATAACCATAAAAGAATTGGTGGTATTGACATTTGGGAAATTTCAATTGTCACATTAAATTCATTGATATTTTTCTTGATATTATCAGGCCTATCAAAGTCATTCTTATTTTCTGATTATGTTTTTTTGAATCTGAATGTTCTCTGATTATTTTTAAGTTTTCATCCTTCTGCATGCAATACTCATCTGTTTTTACATATTGCACCACTTCCACTATAGGATTTAAAGTATTAATCATAATTGCTTTTTAAAAAATTATCTCCCCACCTGACAATTCTAAATTATACTATATTATATATCCGAGTTGGTTTGTGCTTGCTTTGTCAGTCAATATTTTTCTTGTCTTTAGCATGTTTTTAAATTTTTTGTTGAACATCGGACGTGGCATGATGTATTCAGGTAGTAAAAATGGAAATTGCTTTAATGTTCACTCTAATTGTAAATCCTGGTGTCAATTACATCTAGGATCTGGGTTTTGTCTTTCTTCTTGCCTATGGGGTTCCTTAAGCACTCCTTCCTAAGCAGAAATTAGACCCTAGAATTGTTTCATCTTTATCCAATATTATTGTACTGTTTATTTTTTTTTAGTGTGTAGGGTGAAAGGAATATTCTCTTATCTTAAGATCATTTGTCAGTATTTTAGTCAAGTATTGTACCTGGGCTTTGAGTTTCACAAGTCTTTGTTGGCTTCCCTTCACCCCTTATGTAAGCTTAGGTTGAGTACTTGCACTTCCCTACAGCTGAGATAGGGCTTTGGTAAAGACTTGCTGTGAAGAATAATGATTTGTCATGGAGAATGTTTTGGGTGTGTTTCAAAATGATTACCCTTTTACTCCATTTGCTAGGCACATGAGAGGAATTTTCTTGGCTGTTCACCTAGAGAAACTGCTAGGGAATCTTTCAGGTAAAAGTCACAAAAGCGTGAGTGGGACTGGCCCTGTAGCATGATGGGTAAAACTGCTGCCTGCAACACTGACATCCCATATGGGCATTGGTTCATGTCCCGGCTGGCTGCTCCACTTCTGAAACAATTCCCTGTTAATGGCCTGGGAAAAGCAGTGGAAGATGGACTAAGTATTTGGGCCTATGCCACCTACTTGGGAGACCAGGAAGAGCCTCCTGGCTACTGACTTTGGCCTGGGTCAGCCCAGGCTTTCACTGTCATTTGGGAAGTGAAACAGTGGATAGATCTCTCTTTCTCTCTCCCTATTTCTGTGTAACTATGACTTTCAAATAAATTAAAATAAATCCCTTTAAAAAACAAAAGTGGCATCCTATAACTAGGTGAGAGAAGGCAGACACCATTTTGGACAACTGCACCAGCTTGTGTCTGTACACCCAGAAACCAGTTGAGGAGGGATGTATGAGTCTGGCTAGGAGAATTGCCAGGGGGTTGGGTGCCTGTGGCTGTGAGTCTTATGTGCTGGGACTGTGAAAACACTGTGGCTATGTGGGAGGGCACAGGTTGTGGCTGGGTGTCTGGGCAGTTGCTGTGGGGGGCTCTACAAGCTCGGGGCTCCCTAATTTCCTGAAGAGGATCATGGCTGTGGAATCTGTGCTCACATTGAGTGCAGCACAGATCATTTGTGTGGTTCTGTGGCAGTTGTACTTTGGAAATTTATATTTATTAAATAAAAGTTTTTAAAAAAAAATGAAGAGTATGGTTAGTTTTTACCAAATTTACCTGATGACTGAGGTCCTATAGAGGCTTGGAGTTGATATAAGATGCATAGAGCAGCGGCTATGTGCTGACTCACTTTAGACAAAAAGAGGGTCCATTGTCACTTTAGAGTATCTTTTGGAGGCCAAAATAGGGATTATTTCTTTTAGTGGGTTTTAGATAATTCCTGTGTCTTTTCTGTTTGAATTGGAAAAGTTTTTTTTAATATAAAAACTTTATTTATAAAATCTTATGTGAAGCAGCTCTTTTTGCTTCCTCATTTGCTATTATATTTCCTTTGCTTAATAGCTATCTTACTCCTGGTGTCCCCTGCAATGTAAGACAGTGACTTCCAGAGGCCCCAGTACTCTTGAAAGAGAGCTAATGTCTCTTTCTCACATTTAATGGAAGAGTTCTTGGCAGTCAGTAGGCTTCTTTCTTACCAAATTGCTTCAAGTGCATGTAACAAAAGGAAAGTAAATTTGGAGTTTGTTTAAGTATTAACTCTTTGGCTTTTCCTAATTGCAAGGACCTTGAGAGTAAAATTTACTATCAACCCAATAATAATAGATTTTTTTGAAAGTAGGGGTACTGAATAGAAAGTTAGTACACAGTGGCTCCTGTGTCAGTTTAACAAATTACCACTCTGACCTATGTCATCACCGAGGGCTCTTGATGTAATGTGCCTAGGCTGTGGAAGGATCCTAAATCCTCTGACCCCATTAGTCTTAAGACAAGTTCATGATTGCAGTGGGAGTCCTATCCTCCATTCAGAAGAGAGTAAAGTCCCTCTTCTCCTGACCACTTCACTTGCACTGAGGACATGGACCAGGGCTGGGGATTTCCTGGTGGGATACTGCTTGCATAGTGTCTCAGCTTTCCACACAAGAGATAATCTGATGTGGGATTTTTAGCCAGACCAGAATGCCTTCCACACTGATTCTGAGATCCCAGGGTGCTAGTTACATCCATTGCCATCTTATGAACCTGCTGTCTGGACAATTCTTACATTGGAGAATGTTTCCTCTTTAGACCTGTCTATTTTATTTAACACTTGGAAAGCTATTTTAACCACCCAGTTAATGGGATCATAGTGCCACGGCCAGTTTCTGAAACTGCCCATAGGAGTGAGCCCACAGGAGTGAGTGCAAAGTGAGTCATATACAGCTGAAAAGTTTCTGCAGACAAAGACAAAAGGAGACCTGGCTCCCTGCAAGCCAGGTTTTGCTTAGACCTGTGACTTGAATCTCTCCTATTTGATCAGATCTGGAGTCTCCAGGTCTTGTTTCTGTGCCCCAGGGTTGAGCTCCTGTACCAGTCCGTTTCAAGTTTCTCTTGCTGGTTCATTCTAGGTTTATGGGTGTTTTCCAAGACTTCAAACTTCCCAGTGCTTCACGTATTTAGGGGGAGTGGGTCTGTTTACTACCATTTCTATCAATTTTAACACCTGGGGTACACAGCCATGCCTAAGATTCCAAAGGAGGCAATTGCTCTTTAACTGACATACCCACCCCAAAGTATTGCCCTGTGACCAAATAACTTTGGGAGCCTGCGCTGCCACACCTATGGCTTTCAACCTGTAGGGGACGTTGAACCTATACCTAGAAACTCTGCTCCAGAGGGAGAGCAGGCACAAAGTGTTGTTTGAGGCTGATTAAACATTTATTTTTAAAAGATATATTTATTTATGTAAAAGGCACAGTTTACAGAGAGAAAGAGAGGGAGAGACAGAAAAAGATACTCCATCTGTTAATTCACTCTCCAAATGGCCACAATGGCCAGAGCTGATCCAGTCTGAAGCCCAGAGCCAGGAGCTTCTTCTGGGTCTCCCACATGGGCGCAGGGGCCCAAGCACTTGGACCATCTTCTGCTGCTTTCCCAGGCACAATAGCAGGGAGCTGAATACAAAGTGGAACAGCGGGGACTGAGACTTGTGCCTATGTGGGATGCTGGTGGCAGACGTCAGCTTTACCCACTACACCACAATACTGGTTCCTGGGTTCAGCATTTAGAGTTAAGCTAGAACTATGAATTTCTGGTGCCCCAAATATTTTCCAAGGGATTACACCCCCATGCCTAGGACCCATGGAGCCTACAGCCCATGAGCCTCATGTATTGATTCTATGCTCCAGACTGACACCAACATTCAGATGAAAAAAAAAAAAAAAGAAAAGAAAAAGAAACCACAACGTTTGCCAATATGGCAAGTAGTATGGTACTTTGGCTAGCCAGTGTGAAGACAGGGGCAGAGACTCTCCATCCATCTTCTACTAAAAGAGGATGTCCCACCCTCCACAGCTGGATGTTGAGTCTCTGCCATATTTGGAAGTCCTACCCCTGATATTATGTGTGGTAATTAAGCAATAGAACAGGTTTTTTCCTCCTTCCCCCTCCTGCCAGGGAAAAGGGTGGAGTTAACAAGCCATGCACCAATTTGAAGATGGAAGAAACCCAAAGTAAAACTTAAGTCATCCACATGAAATCTTTTCATGGGGATTTCGTGCTGACAGCCAACATATCTTACAGTGGAGACTAACTCCAGAAACACACTGCAACCCACATGTGGGCACTCATATATTATCAGTAGACGGCCAGTAACGGAGCTGATCTCTCCTTGTGCTACAATCAGCATCCCCTAAATGTTAACAGTTTATAGGTTCAGGTCAGCAGATACCTATAAGCATTAAGTACAAAAGCATATGATTTGCATTTGTAAAGGCCTACTCAAAACTCTAGAGCAGAGAAAGAAAAGAAAAAAGGACTTCTTTAAATTATGACAATCATTTTTCCATAGCTCAAGAGGCTGCAACCAAGGTGGATGTGAGATTTTACTCAGTGATTGAAAAAGTAAGACTGTGACCCACTCCAGAAGCAGCAAACACCTGGCTGGCTCGCCAATATAATGTGGACATCGGTATGTTGGTTTTATTCCCCAGCTCTTGTCTCATACAGCAAACATTCTAAGGACAGATATGTATAAGGTGCACAAATAGGAACATGGTTTATTTAACACTGGGAGAGAAAATATGCACTCACAGATGAGTGTGGGCCAGTCCACATAGAGAAATATTCCTTATGAGTTGGTCGGAGGATTACCTAAAGGAAGAACAGGTGGGAGACAGGAAGAAGGAGACTGTGCCTCTGGAGCACCCCCAGCTGTGGTCTATGGTGAGTGAGCACCTCCTTGGTGATGGCCCTTTCTATGAGCTTGGAGTAGGTGAAGGTGGCTCTAGAGGCATAAAGGCACCTGGGAATTTTGTGATACCTCCACAAGTTCCATGTGGGACTTAACTTTCATATTTTCATAACATTTCATCTTGGATTTAGATGAAGCACGGGCATCCTAGGAAAAAACGCATTTTGATTGACAAGTAAGATGATAGAATTACATTTGGGCCTTGCAGACTTCCAGCTCAGAAAATATCTGCCTGCCTGCCTATTCATCCCACCTGAGAAAGCACTTTTGTAATTCAATAAAAGAGTTTAGAATGACCAGCTTTATCTCTTTCAGGTCTTAAACAATTTTTTCTTTGCCTATTTTCACAAATTTTAGCTCTAATATGTTGCATATAGTTGGCTTCAATGGCAACGAAATAAGAAATATTTAAATATCATAAATACAGTTGTTTGAGGATATTTTGTAATTTTGTGCAGTACATTTCACCTTGGGAAAAATGACCAATAGTTAAAATAATGTAAATAAGAACATTTACAAGGAGTGGCAGCTCCATGAGTCCTGAAAAAAAATCACTGAAGCAAATGGTATGGGAAATGTTACCAAATGTGTCACACTGTAGATATCCTGTACTGTATGTGTGCTTCAACCTATGCACTATTAACTGACCATCAGTTAAATGACTTTGAACCTTATGAATGGAATGGAATAAGATGGCAGAACTCTCTATTTTTTTACAGATTTATTTATTTATTTGAAAGGCAGAGTTACAGAGAGGCAGAGAGAGAGAGAGAGAGAGAGAGAGAGAGAGAGGTCTTCCATCTGCTGGTTCATTTCATTTCCCAATTGGCTGAACAGCCAGAGCAGCGCCAATGTGAAGCCAGGAGCCAGAAGTTTCTTCTAGGTCTCCCACATGGGTGCAGGGGCCCAAGAACTTGGGTCATCTTCCACTGCTTTCCCAGACCATAGCAGGATTGAAAGTGGAGCAGCTGGACCAGAAGTGGAGCATCCAGGACTCGAACCAGTGCCCACAAGGAATGCCAGCACTGCAGGCAGCAGCTTTATCCACTATGCCAAAGCACTGGCCCCCACTAGCTTTAAGGACCAAGATTTGTTCGTTTCTTCATTGATCCCAAATCTATATTGGTTTATATAATAAATAGATGTAAATGTTTATTTTAAAGACATTTTGCTAAATTTTAAATTCTCAGTTTTAACTATTAATTATTTGTTGTGCCTATAAGCAATCTGCTTCTATGTTTACTTTTCTTAGAAGAATGATTGCCTTTCATTAAGGAATTTAAAAAGAGAAATAATTCTGACCTTAAAATGCTGTTTAATAGAATAGCGAATGTTTACTTCCTTGCTACGAATCCCATAGACAAAGAATATTTGTCTGATTTTGTTTTGAGATGCAGTGCACACATGTGGGGAAATTAGTTACATGATGGAGCCCCAGGGGAAGTAAGGTGGGCGGAATCCAAAGTTGTTTACCACTAAAACTGATTGGCTGCGCAACATCAGGGGAGGTAACAAAACTAGTAACAAATGTATAGACATATGGCTAGTCCTATAGAAAGCCCCCCGTAAGGTGAATTTTTAAGTGATTGGCTGGTCCTTAGCCCTGCCCCAATGACTCTGCAGTTTTGTACTATAAAAGGTTCTGTTTCTCAGGAAGTAAATGAGTCCTTGCTAGACTTGGCTCCCCGCTGCGTCTGATTGTCTCCGGGATCGGGAGCTGGGGAACGGGTGAGCGGCACACTTACCTTTCCTCGGACCTAGTCCATCCTTGCACGGGTGGACTAAGACCCAGCCTCTGGCGCCCAACGTGGGGCTCGAGCAGTTACTTTTCGGCCGAGGCCAAGCGGTCTCTCAGGGTAAGTGAAACCCTAGTATGGGTAATGCAGTTTCGTCCAGAGTGGACCAGGCCTTAAAGGCCTTACAGGACTTGGGAGAGCCCAGAGACTCAGAGGAAGATGGCGGGGAAAGAGAACGGGCTAAGTTTAATCAAAAAGCAAAAACGAAAGTAAAAGTCACCCCGCCTAGCCCATTCCCCCCAGAAGGGCTGGAATCCCTGCCATACCTCCTGGGGGCAGAGTTGGCCTCCCCCTATGTAAAGCTGTGGAGGGAGCTACCTGATGCAAACCCTTGCGATTGCCTGGGAGGAGGGAGGAGAAATGAGGAGATCTATGCGGGAGCAGCCTCTGGCATGGTGGCGGCCATGCAGCTCACTCTGCTGGTGCTGCTGCTCCTGGGGCCAGGCGGCGGGGGCCAGGCAGAGCCCCCATGTGACACCCTGTGGAAGGATCACCCCGCTGCCTTCCGGGGACATGGCTGCCACCTTCCAAGGCCCCTGGGCACACCTGTTGCGCCGCCTCACCCACCTCGCCGAGGGCTGCTGCGTGCTGGCCGCACACCTGGCCGGCCCGGACCCCTCGCGGTCGCCGTTGGAGCTGTGCGAGGAGCTGTGCCTGGCCATGGAGCTGGGTGGCACCGCAGCCCCCTCGCACCTGGACGAAGCAGTGCTCATACTGCGCTGCACCCTGCACCCGCAACGCAATGCATGGAGCCCGGCGGGGACCACCGGAGCCGGAGCGGTGGCGGCAGGGGCGGCCCCAGGCCAGCAGTGGCCTCAGCATGGGGCGGACAGCTGCTGCCCGTGGAGTCGAGCAGCAGCGCGGACGGGGAGGATGATGATGATGGGACGCGGGGCCGGGCAAGGAGACCTGTTCCCGGCCCTCCTGCTGCACAGGCTGGGAGGCACCCTGCTGTACAACACCCACCCGTACCACGCCTCCCCCATGCTGCTGCTGGACACTGTGCCCTGGTCTACGTGCCCATCACGTCCAAGGGCAAGGAGACCAGCCTGCCCAGGACTGCCTGCAGCCCCACCTCCTGGAGACGCTCATTCAGCTGCCTGCCAGCTCCGTCACCAAGGTCTCTATCCAGTTTCAGTGAACCCTGCTCAAGTGGACTCAGTACACTCCAGATCCCAACCATGGCTTCTATGTCAGCCTGTCCATCCTCAGTCCAGCTACTTCATGAGACTGTACACGGAACTGCTGCTGGTGAGCCTGCCCACGCAGGACTTCAGCATGCCCTACAATGTGATCTGCGTGTGCTACGGCTCCTTCTCCACATCGAAGAGCCTAGCACCGGTGGCCTGGCCAAGAGGCTGGCCTAAAGGAACAATTTTTAAAACAAAAAGGGGGCACCAACCCCCATCTCAATGGGTGTGTGAGACTATGGGGATGGGTCATTGGATTTGTCAGAAGGTTCTCAGGAAAAAATCTGGAATGGATGTCAAATTGTTAATGAGACTTTGGGCCAATGGGTGGCACCTCAGAAGGGAGGGATGTTTTTGTTATGCAGGGCTACGGGCTCACACCTTGTATTGGTGCACAACAATGATTCCTGCGTGCTAGTGTCCCTCATCCCCCACATACTGTAACCACGCTCCCATAATAACAAGTCACGCGACACCCCAAGACGGGTAAAGCACCCAGCGTCCTGCACCAACCTAAGACAGGGCTCATGGCCAAGCTGCCTGGGTTACCAATGACGGGTAAGGGCAAGGACGGCCAGGGGCAACCTAAGACAGGGACCGCGTGCTAAAACAAAAAAGGGGGAATATGTGGGGAAATTAGTTACATGATGGAGCCCCAGGGGAAGTAAGGTGGGCGGAATCCAAAGTTGTTTACCACTAAAACTGATTGGTTGCGCAACATCAGGGGAGGTAACAAAACTAGTAACAAGTGTATAGACATATGGCTAGTCCTATAGAAAGCCCCCCGTAAGGTGAATTTTTAAGTGATTGGCTGGTCCTTAGCCCTGCCCCAATGACTCTGCAGTTTTGTACTATAAAAGGTTCTGTTTCTCAGGAAGTAAATGAGTCCTTGCTAGACTTGGCTCCCCGCTGCGTCTGATTGTCTCCGGGATGGGAGGCTGGGGAACGGGCGAGCGGTGCACTTACCTTTCCTCGGACCCAGTCCATCCTTGCACGGGTGGACTAAGACCCAGCACACACACACTCACACACAGCGGGAGAGAGAGAGAGAGAGAGAGAGAGAGAGAGAGAGGAAATTCCCATTTGCTGGTTCACTCCCCAAATACTCAAAGCTGTGAGAGTGAGGGGTTGAAACTGCGAGCCAGGAACTCATACTCCGTCTAATTCTTCCGTGTGTGTGGCAGGAACTCCATTACTTGGGCCATCACAATCCCCAGGTTCTCCATTATCAAGAAGCTAAAGTCAGAAACAAGAATCAGTATCAAGGTGATATACTCTGATTTGGAATATGTGGCGTCTTAACTGCTGTGCTAAACATGCTCTGCTTTCTAAATATTTAAAACCAGAATAATACATTTAGATATCATCTGTTTCACAAATGCTAATAACATATAATTGACACAGAGACTAATCAATTAAATCCTATTCCTGTTACTATATATCAAGCAAATAAAATTATATATTAAGCTTCCTAAACTAACAAAGTTATATTTAAGAATGAATGACTCTAATGAACCTTCTGGCTATATTATTGGATAAAATACAGAAGAAAAAACACAAACATTTACTATCACAGTATCTGAGTTGTCATGTTCATAGGGCTAGCAAATATGTCTTTTGGAGGTAGATTGGATGAGAACTTAAATATTAGTAACAGAAAATACAAACAGTTGGTGGCATCAAATTTAGAAGGAGAAAACTTTGCTATTAAAAGGTCCAATTCCACAGCAATTTTAAGTAAGCATGATTTTTTTCACAGTGAACCTTTCTTTCATTTTATCTATCATACCCATATACATTCTCCAAAACATTTATTCTATCTAAAATGAAATTTACTTTTAAATACATATATAAATTCAGTACATTATGTTATGCTAAAAGATACTGTACTCATCATTAAGCCCTATGTTCCTCTCCCTAAATGATTTTTGCTAGGAATTTTAAATCTAAAAGGACTAAGACTGCAATGCTCAGAAGAAATATCTGATAACACATGAAAGAGAATGTAGCTCTTGAAAACAACGTACAGACCAGAGAACTACAATATATTTGTCCTCTCTAACACTGCGGTTTTTCCTACAACACGTTTGTCTGTGATTGTATTAGTTTAATCAGGTTAATTCTAAAAATATGTGTAATTTCATGGAATTCTAATATTGATTGGAAAAATAAAGGAATAAAAATTATAATAACCTACAATTTCTTTATTCCTATTTTTAGTCAATTACAACAGTAGCAATAGTTACCAGTTTCTGAGTATGCATTAGCTGTGAAAACAAGAACTCATGCTTTGCACTAATTGTATATAGTGCATTGTGGTGTAGCAGGTTAAGCTGTCATGTTAGGTGCCTGCCTCCAAGATCAGGGTGCTAGTTTGGGTTCTGGCTACTCTGTTTCTGAATAAGCTTCTAGCTGCTGCATCTTGGAAAGCAGGAGTATGGCCTAAATATGAAAGAACAGTACAGTTTTCATGTCTACAGACTCTTGCTTGACCCACACTGAATGTTACAGTCATTTAGTGAGCAAACCAGTGAATGGAAAATCTCTCTTTCCCCCTCTCTGTCTCTCTCACTCTCTATTTTGCTCTGAATTTTGAAGAAGTAAATATTTTTAAATTAAAAAATAAAAATAATGTGATATCACATCATCATTATTTCCATAAGAAATATAAGTCCAAAGGCGCCTAGAGATTTTATAGGTGGCACAGGGTGATAGAGTTGTAATTATTGGAGTCATAAATAAAAAAGGAGTGCCATAATCACAATTCATGCTCTTTTTATCCCCAGGAACTCCAAATTTACAGTTCGGGCAGCAGGTTAAGAAATTAATAAAGTGGTTTTGTAATTAAACAGATTTGTTGAAATATTTTCTATCCAGGCAGGAAGACAGAGAAAGTCAGTTGATGTTAGCATGACTTCCTTTGGAGCACAGATATGCCTGAAGAGTGTTCTTAATCCATATTCCATTAGCCAGGATCAATTGCTCACATTCACTGTACAGAAAAACTATCAGCCAAACTCACTGTGTGGGGTTTTATTATCGTACAAGGTTAGGTAGTATTTTTGAGACTAGACAATGAATGATGAATAGTTTTCACATTACAGGATGATGCCATGTATATATATGGGAGGGTAGGAGAGAGAGAGAGAGACAGAGAGAGAGACAGAGAGAGAAAGAAATATGTATATAGTCAAAAATAATTTGGACTCTCCATATTCCCCAAATTACTTTTCTTCAATTTTAGCAATCTTTTTGTTCTTCCACCCATGAAGACAAAAGAAACCTTTAAAATGGTATTTTTCAACAGAGGACCATCAAGTGTGAATACTTAAAGTGACATTCCTGCAGTTAAAAGAAAAAATAGCAATACACTGCTGGTTTCAAGTCTTTGAAATTCAGTTGGGATTTGAAGAGTTTGCATGACACCATACACTCTCATGTGTCATTTTCAAGGCTCAGAGACCAGAAAGAATATTTCTGGATTCTCTGTTATCATTAATCTAGTATTCTTTTTGTTTAAAAGCTTAAACCAAAATCCTCCAAGGAAAAATAATCTGTCAGTACATTTTTCCTTTTCCCTCAGAAAATACTGAACATAAAACATGAATTCTGAGATTGAATCTGAGGAGTTAACAAGCATGAGAGGCCGGCGCCACGGCTCACTAGGCTAATCATCCGCCTTGCGGCGCCGGCACACCAGGTTCTAGTCCCGGTCGGGGCACCGATCCTGTCCTGGTTGCCCCTCTTCCAGGCCAGCTCTCTGCTGTGGCCCAGGAGTGCAGTGGAGGATGGCCCAAGTGCTTGGGCCCTGCACCCCATGGGAGACCAGGAGAAGCACCTGGCTCCTGCCATCGGATCAGCGCGGTGCGCTGGCTGCAGCGCGCCTACCGCGGCGGCCATTGGAGGGTGAACCAATGGCAAAAGGAAGACCTTTCTCTCTGTCTCTCTCTCACTGTCCACTCTGCCTGTCAAAAATAAAAATAAATTAATTAATTAATTAAAAAAAAAAAGCATGAGAGCAATTTAAGAAAAATTGACTTTTTTTTTTTTGCAAAAAAAGGCTACAATATAAGAGGGAATGTTGAGTCAGCAATATATGTAAGTAGTTATATCAAAATGAGCTGTTGATTGAAGCTGCAACTGAATACATATTTTTAGACAGAATATCGATTGTTTTCAGCATATCTGGAATGTGGTAGGGAACAGATACATCCTTCAAGTATCCCAAGAAGTACCACAGGTACGCAATACAGAAAACAACTTCCCAACTGTTTAATTCACTAAGTCTTTCTCCTCAACATTAGGTTTTAAAGTTATTCTGTGGTGGAAGTTCTACATTCTCAAATGACCAAAATAAAGAACAAATATTATGAGGTGGGAAAAACTGAAATATGCAAAAATGGTTTAGGTCTTTGGAGAGTATAACAATATAAAATGGTTAACCAGTTCCAATTACATTAGTGTATTAATCAAGATAGATTAAATATAATTTGGTTCATTGAAGACACTGAGTTATTTTTTTTTTTTTCTACAAGAAGGAGCTCTGTCCAGAAGAAGCTATAGTCTTCTTTTAAGGGACTGCTGCCTAAACTTGGGACACAGTCACCACTCTAGGTCTCTGGGAAAGCTGTAATTCTTGGCATATGTTACAGGTTAAAATATGTAGAAGAATATCGAGAAGAATGGAGACAGCTTTTTCACTAAAGCAATGGATTATAGATACAGTGCTCCTCTTTGAGTTATCCTACACTCTGCATATATCACTGCCCCTTTTCTTTTTAGTCAGAGCTGTTGAAATTGGAAGGTAATGCTAAGTCCCTCTGAACTGGAGTCTTGATGGTGGAAATATCTAGGTAAATTTGAGATTGTTGTACCTTTGGGCACTGACTTCTTTGAAAATCTCTACCTAGAAAAGTTCCAATAGAATGTACATGTCTCTCCATTTTTATTTATATTTGAAAATCCTAAATCTCAAATTCTGGATAGAATACATAAATCTTCATTGGGATTCTCTTTTCTTCAAGTAAACTGGCTTACTGATGTTCTGAAGTAATATGATGGATTCAGGTGACATTTTCAAAAAATGATTGAAAGGAGAACAGTACAGTGAAAGTAGGTGTGAGACAGAAAGAAGTGAGCCAAAGACAGAGACAAGGAAAGACTTGGTGGCTTTGAAATATTTCTCTAATCATGTACATGCACATATCTGTCCTACTGGAAGTTTCCCACTTGGCAGGCATGTGCTTCTCTTATTTTCCTTTAATGAAACTTAGTGGTTTCTTATATATTTTAGTCATTGTACTTACTCTGTTATGATTTTTGTCTTATAAAGAAGAAGTGCTTTTTTGAAGCCTTATTTATTGAAAACACAAAGCAGCACAGAGACAGGGGTTGGGGGAGGGATACAGTTTAAGAGAAAGATATCTTCCATCCACTGAGTCATACCCCAAATGGTCTCAACAGATGGGTCTGCACCAGGCCTAAGCCAGGAGCCAGGAACTCTATCCTGGTTTCTCAAAAGGGTAGCATGGAGCCAATCTTCCACGGCCTTCACAGGCACATTAGCAAGAAGCTGGATTAGAAGCAGAGTATCCAGGGCTTAAACTGGCTCTCAATATGTGACAGTGGCATCACAAGTGACAGTTAAGCCACTCTACCATGATGCTGGCTTCATGAAACCTTTTAACTAAGTTATTCTTGTTGGAAAATCCAAATTTTTCATTGGGTATTTGATAACTCAATTTCTCTGCAAAATAATTCTAAAAGAGTAAATATGAATTCCATTTCATTGTATCAACATTGGATTGTGTATTTTGTATTTTGAGTCCTGTGTTCTCTCCATAGTGTTTGAATTATCAGAGTCAAGGTTAGGCTGACATTAAATATGTAGCAGAGATGTGCAGTGACAAAAGTGTATGGCAGTTTTTAAATTGCTGTCAGAAAGAACACAAAGCTACCAGGAACCTAGCACAAACCTAGCTTCCTATCAGGAAGCTTGCATAGCTGTCTGAGTCCGCAGAAATCAGGTGGCTCTATAAAAATCCCTCTGTGTGAAATGATAGTTACTGGAGGTATGGATTTTTTTAGAATTTCTGATATTAATGGATATTTGGGCTATAATTCTATCAAAAAGTATGCATTCCAACAAATTTTCAACTTGATTTCATTCACCATTTAAATATGAACTCTCAGAAAAATTAATCTGTTAATCTTGCATTGAAACAGAAACAGAAGGCAAAGCCTATTCCTACAAATAGTGTAATAAAGGGTTTCAGGGAAGTGAGCAGAATTGGAGAAGGGAAGATACTGTTAGGCAGTAGAAAAAATACACAATTCCTTAGGTCATCAGACATGATTTCCCCAAATATAAGAGGAGAAAAGATCTAAATATAAAATTTATCTATTCAATGAAGTGTTAGCTTGGCAAATTCCTACAGAGGTGAGCATGAGCTGTGGGGCTTTGCTAGCTGAGATACTTCATTCCGGCCAAGATCTCCTGAACCTGAAACTGAGTGTTTTATCCAGGGACTCAAGTTCATTGCATTGTGTGACTCACTCCAGGAAGAATCAGCACCTCTTGTTGGCTTGTTTGTCTTTGAATCTTGCTCTAGGTTTCATCACTTTAGTAGATCTCTGCAGAGCCCTCAGAAATGATGACTTTTATCTTATTCTCATTGCCTTATAGCTTATTGTGTGTGATTCTTAATTTACTTGATAGATTGTCTACAAAAGCTGGGAACTTACCTACCTCCAATATTCCTCAGCCCCTCCCTCAATATAATGTCGAGAAGACACATTTTATGTTGTTAATCAATATTTTAAAATTTTGAATTTATGTATGAAAGTAATTTTGAAGAAGTCCTCAAGTCTCAGTGAATTCCAGGGGAGTTTTAAAAGAAACTGTGTAAAGTGAGAGTGTCAGGCAAGGAGATAAAGGGATACTGAGAAAATAAAGAACAATGAAAACATCGTGACCTTGATAGGAAATATGCAGGTCTTTAAGAGATGAACAGAGAGAGAGCAGCCCTATAAGTCTACATTCTTGTTTCTGAGCTGCCTAACAAGGGATGCAGGGACTTTTAGTCCTGCATGTGGCTATGATTGGCAGCTGAGAAATTAATTTCAAAGTCAACACAGAGCACCACAAGAAAACCTGTGCTCAAAGAGCATTAAGAACAGCAGAGTGCACCCAAGTCCATCTGGCTTGGAGTAAACCATTGCCTGGTATTTGCCCAAAAGCCTGAATATTTTCTGGACATTCTAGAGAATGGCTGGAGATCCCTGACTTATGACAAGATGTGGGGAAGTCAGGACCTTTAGGTATCTGCTGAGTATGGCGTCATGGAAAGATGTGATAATAGATGAAGACCTGCCTACTGCCTGCTTATCATTATAACTATCCTCTGCCTGGATTAAATACAAATCGATGGTCCAGGGAAAAATTACCAACAAAGGCACATTTCCCAGTTAAGAGAGAAAAAACTTGGATGAAACATAAATTCTCCTGCTTTCCAGCATGTGGTTAAAATTAGGATTTTGGCTTCCTGCAGGCCCCTTTCTTCATTCATTTATACAGCTGGGTACTTTGTTTTGGAGATGTAGAGAGGCTGCTTGAAAGACCAAGAAAGTGAGCTCTTTAAAAAGCATTAAATTGGATCAGTTTGGAAAATTGTTAAATCCTAATGTGATACCCAAATCAACTTAAATGACTCCAGGGGAGTAGTTAAAGATGTTTTGTACATTTCCACTCTTTAGCATAAAATAAACCAGACACATCAAATGAAAGAATATGTGTGGGTTTCTCTATTCTTAGCTCTGTTCATGTCCTATAATGAAAATTTGTGCAAGTGTTCAACAACAAAACAAACCCTGTCTTCCATAAACTACCTTCAGTTCTACTACTTTTGATTGAATGAGCTTTGCACAATAAGCTTTAGAAGAGAATTTCTTCATCATATGTGGCTTTCACTGTGCCCTTTACACTATTTTTTTGAATGTTGATGGTTTTCCCATAAGAAGAAAAATCTGTCTAGCCCACTATTCAGAAATATCAAAAATCTTTCTCAAACTGAAGACTAGCAGACAGAGCTATTTGTCAACAGCATGTATCCCCCTCAGGTAATTTGGATTCCTTCGTTTTCTTATTTTTAGTGCCTCTTTTATCATGCCTCTTCAATTCATGCCTAGCATGTCAAATGCACTTTAAAAACAGCTGTCTACTACTGGCTTTGGGGAACAGTGAAGGATTAGGTGAGGACAGAAAGAGTTAATTCTTTCCGTTTCCACACTGGAATAAAGTTAATAGGCTGCCAATAAGATGGGTTATAGTTGCAAAAGCTAAAGTTATAAGTAATCCTAAAGGGAAAGAGGAAAATTGTTCCTGACAAGCTGAAATTACTTTATAAAACCTCTTATGTGTTGAGAAGCCCTGAGTTGGTCAGGGCATGAAGCTTATTTCAATGTTTAACTCAGCCTGTTTATAAAGAAAATATCTTGCCCAATATCCGTTTTCCTAAAGCATGCCCTTTAACCCAGTATTCTGTGTTTCTTTTTATTGTTGGCATGGAGACTAAGAAGCACTCCAGTAGACTGATCAATGCATAGTTACATCAACATAACATTTTCAGTCAAGTTCCCAGGAGCCTTCCTCCTGAATCTGTCATTCTGATTCAGATAACTAAATCAGGCTAAGCACTGCAATGATAACGGATGACTTGCCTCATTAGCTGGCTCCTGCTGCTTGACGCTGCCAGGAAGCTCTGCAGTGACTGCCTAGGATCTTGGGAGAGATAACTGTGTTTTTTTTTTTAATTATTTTGGTGCATTTTTCTTGTAATTCTCATCTTGCATTTTGACAGTAATATTGTAGGAAGACATATGTACTAAATCCATATGCCTGGATATTCCTTCTCTAAATATGTGACATGAAATTGGTTTCAACAAGACTGAGCCAACAACCAGCTTCATCTAGAGGACTATTTGAAAATGTCCTTCAGATTCGTCTCCCGCACATGCTACATAACTGAAATCAGTATGATAAATAGTGTTAGAAACTCTCGGATGATCTCTTTCCCTACACAAGAACACATTCTGTGGCAAATATTGCTATGGCTCCAAAATGATATTCCAATGGGACATTAGAACTCATCATGCTCAAATATATAAAATCTGTTTTTTTTTTTAAAAGACCCAATTATTTGTAGAAATTTTGGTATAAAGGAGAGTCTAAGCAAGCAAAAAAACAAAAGGTCTTTTTTAATCCTGGCAGTCTGAATTTGCAACTCATGCAATTAGATGCAATTATGCATGTGGCTCAAAACTGCCTGCAGAAAAAAAAAATGAATGGAAATGCACACTTGGAAGCAAAAGGAGCTGCAATTAGATCATGATCAATGCTCCAAGCTGAGGGAATACGAACAAATTAAGAGGGGCTGCTCCAAGTCAAAATTATTTTAGCAATATTATGATTTTTAATGTTGATTTAACCAAAAAAGAAATCCTTATGAACAATATTTGTCATTCCAAGTATTTCGTAACGTTCTCTTGACTGACTTTTGATATAAAATAGGCCCAATCTTTGGTTTAATGTTAGACACCCTCACACCCATTCATGCGTTAGTTTTGTTACACATTAGACAGCATTGAACTTGTTTCATGAATTTACATTCCCATTTCAATGAATGAAAATCTTCAATACTATTATATCAATGCACCTGTTCAAGTGATGTTTTAAGTTGTTATGGCACCCATCTAAATAGAAGGGATATGAGCTATTTGAATAATAGGTAGGTTTGTCCTTGATGTCCTGAAATATCAGTTTGGTAAACCTGTGTTCCCATGCATGGAAAAGTAGGAAGATTGAAAGCGCTGTACTTATAAACACTTGATATTAGATGACAAACCCAGACTTACCTATTCCCCCAGTCCATTAATACACTCCACTGACTTTGTTTTTCATTCACCAGAAACTCTCTCTTACAAATATCCTCAAATTCCATCTTGGCAAAGACATTATTCTCTTTGGAACCAAATACTAGTATTTGTTTTCTCTTTGCTTGCTCCTAATGGTTGAACTGTAACAGGAGAAACTTGTATAAGACAGGTAACTGACTTCACTCTAAATGTATGCTATCAAAACTCAAACAGGTCTTAAATATTAGAGACCTAAAATATCTTTCCAGAAATTTACTTTCAATCACTAATGAAATGAATTTTATTTGTTTTCTTATCTCTGAAAAAACAACCAATATACTCCCCTTCCTCACTACTAAGACTAACATAATGACTATTAGTGGATGACTTATTTCGTATTTAATGGATAAGATAGGAACCATTAATTACGGACTCCTAAACCTTCTTTCCATCAAAGTGTACTTTCTTAGGTGGAAGAGGATTCAATCTTTGATTTACTCCCTGTTACTAGGAACTGAATTTATTGCTAAAAGCTAATGCTCCCACTTGTGCTTTAGGCAGATCTTTTCCCTGATAACCCACATTCTCCTACGCATTTTCAACTTGATCATTTCAAGGAATTTACCCTAAAATTATGTATATGTTCAAATATGTATTTCATATTATCTCCTTCTCTCTACACACTTTCTAATTTCCTCCATATCAAAAATGGCCTAAATATCTAGACTATAGTGCTACCTCAACTTCCTTTTATCTCATTATCTTTCCAAACTTTAACCATCTCACAGCTTCACAAGCACATGGAACATACATACTCTGGTTCTAATCGTCACAGAACATCATATTGCTAGGTCAAGTTGACACTTTTCAGTTTTCATTGTATTTGAACTTTCATTAGCATGCTTCAGTTAACATCATCTTCTACCTTCTCAAAATAATCTCTCTAAGACTGGTGATATTCAAAAATCTGAGATGCATTCCTATGTCAGTCATAATTTTTTTCTACTTTCCTAACTGTATTCTTTCGGTGACTATGTGTGCAGTTCTTGTAAGTTTTTCCCGTAGGCTTTCTTCAATTCTCTCATAATTTCCTGTTCCTGGATTGTCTCATCTACTCACATATCGTAATGCATAGATTTGTCATTGTCCCTTACATTTATATGTACAGTCTGAGACATTGTGCCAAAGCTCTAAAGATATTTATGAATCTACATAATGATGTCACCATTGTGAGGCCCCTAGGTAACTCAAATATCAAGTGATGGAAACCTTTAAAATCCTTTCTACTTTAAGTGATAAGTGAAATTTGTGTCACATCCATTAACTCCATAAAACAAACAGATGTCCATAACATATTTTTTACACAATTAATTGGAAGCCTGTCAAGAATTACTGATATTTGTTACAAAAGAGGTTTGATATTTAAGTACATATTGTGCAAATATAAGGAATATGAATATAAGGAAACTATCACTTAATGAAAACTAACTTTAAAGCTTTAGAAAGATTTGATTAATATGAATCCCTAAAAAATATCTAATGATACAGGAATTATAAATCTGAAAATGATTGGAAGAAGCAAAATTTACAAATAACTAAAATGTTTTAGAATGAAGATATATTACTATCATTATTAAATTTTGGTTCAGATTCAGACCTACGGAAATATATATAACAGAAAATGTACTATTGGCATTGTTTATGTGAAAAAGAAAGCGGAAATTTTATTTCAGGCTATGCCATTAAAGATTGACATACTTAATGCAAGTTTCCTTGTTTTAAGTCAAAATGTGTATCTTCAGCACATATTACAATATTTTAATTAGCTGAATTTAATGAGTAAAAAATTGCATTAACTAATTAAATATACTGTGGGATTTTTTTTCTTCTTCTCAAGATGCCACTTTCTAAGGACCAGTGTTCTTGAATAGCAGGTAAGGCCAAAACCTGCAACATTTGCATCAAGTATGAATGCAGGTTCCTGTCCCAGCTGCTCCACTTCTGATCCAGGTCCCTACTGGTGGCCCCTGAAGAGAAGTGGAAGATGGCCAAAACTTTTGGGACCCTGTGCCTAAGTGGGAGATCCAGATGAAATTCTTGGCTCCTGGCTTCTGCCTGGCCATTTGATGGGGTGGGGGTTGGGTGGGGCGAGCCAACGACAAGTGGAAGATCTCTCTCTCTCTCTCTCTGCCTGTAACTCTGAATTTCAAAATAAACACATCTTTTACAAAATGCCAGTATCAGGTAACAAGTCTAGAATGGTGTAATTTTAAAACACCTATCTTAGGGCCAGCACTGTGGCATAGCTGTTAAGCCACTGCCTGTGAAGCGGGCATCCCATATAGACACAAGTTTGAGTTCTGGCTACTCCATTTCCAATCCAGCTCCCAGCTTATATGTCTGGGAACAGATGATGCAAGTCCTTGGGCCACTGCACCCATGTAGGAGACCCGGAAGAAGTTCCTGGCTCCTGGCTGGTGCTAGTTATTGGGGCCATATCTCTCATTCTGTGTCTCCTTCTCTTTCTGTCTGTAACTCTGCCTTTTGAGTAAATAAATAAATCTTAAAACAAAACAAAACAAAACAAGCAAAAAAAAAAAAAAAACAGTCTTATATCCAATTTAAACATTCTCCATTCTCTCAAAAAAAGCCACAACCTCAACTGAAAATCTCACTGGGAAAGTAGTGTAGTTTAGTCTTTCAATGTACTTAAACTTTTTGTTTCTTTGTTTGCCCTTGGACAGCTGGCTCCTCCATGATCACACCGCGGGAAGGAAAACAGAGGAGTAGCAGGGGTTCCCATTGATAGCATTCCTGTAGTCTTGTCAATGCCCTCTGTGTAGCAAGCCCTCAACTCTCGGTTCCCATGAAATCTAACATAGAATTACTTTGGTGAATCTCTCTGTAAAGACTCCTCCTGCAGATTTCTTTGCTCTTGTGAATACAACAGCTAGATGAATTAATTTGTCTTGTGGTATACAGACAGCAGCTTCTTGCTGGATAGCCTCACTACATCTGCAAGATGCTTCTCTGGGTAGTTGAGATAGATGGCAGATAGATGAGACATAGGTTGCTTGACTTCTTTCATACAGGAGTAATGTAAATTATTTTATAAAACGCTCCTGTAGCCCCTATCCCCCCTTTTGATCATTTGAAAATTAGAGGGACAGAATGACAGAGAGAGATGGACAAAGTTCCCCAAATGCCAGCAACTCAATGCAGAACTCCCACAGTGGGGTGTGGGGACACAACCACTTCAGCAATCACTTTGTGCCACGAAGGATCTGCATTAGCAGTAAGCTGGAATTAGGAGCCATAGTTGGGTAGTGAACCCAAGTACTCCAACATGGTAGGTAGACTTCTGAATAGGCATCTTAACCACTATGCCAAACGGCAGCCCCTGTGCCTTAGTTTTGATTTGTTAGATTTTTTTTTTTAACATTACACTTGGGTTATAGAAAGGAATTATTAGAAAGGAAGATCCCAGCAGTGAAGCACCATTCAGATCACATTACAGCAATGATGCACATTGTCAATATAACTTAGTGCTAATGAAATTAGACTCGATCACTTGTTTGTCAAGTTTCTACTCCGTACCATTACTCTCCTTCTCCCATCTCAGAGTGTTTATTTTGTAAGGGCATCATTACGTGCAGAGTGTATATAAACACTGTTTTGGATTCTTGTGCTTGAATGATTCTGCTCTTACCTCTCATTTCTTATTTTTTTGTTCATTGAAACATTTATATCAGCATAGACACTTGGTTGATAATATAATGCCTTGCTATTATTTTATTGCATTTATTGTTATTTTTATTGCTTAAAATTTTTTAGTAGTGATCTTTAGGAACTCTTTCAATTGGCTTCCATTCTTTTTTTTTTTGTTTTTATTTTTGTTGTTTTTTTTTTTTTTTTTTTTTTGGACAGGCAGAGTGGACAGTGAGAGAGAGAGACAGAGAGAAAGGTCTTCCTTTGCCGTTGGTTCACCCTCCAATGGCCTCCAAGGCCAGCGCATCGCTCTGATACGAAGGCAGCAGCCAGGTGCTTCTCCTGATCTCCCATGCGGGTGAAGGGCCCAAGCACTTGGGCCATCCTCCACTGCACTCCTGGGCTACAGCAGAGAGCTGGCCTGGAAGAGGGGCAACTGGGACAGAATCCGGCGTCCCCACTGGGACTAGAACCTGGTGTGCTGGTGCTGAAGGTGGAGGATTAGCCTATTGAGCTATGGCGCCAGCCATTCCCTTCTCTTTTAATAGAACCCTTATACATTGGTTAATTTTTTGAGCACTTTAATACTTTCTGGCACTGTACTATGCGCCACAATCACTTTTTACATCCCCCTCTCCAAAATCAAGTAATTCTCCAAAAAAGCAGTGATTTCTTTGATTAGGTTTTGTTTTTTTTTTTTTTTTTTTTTTTTTTTTTTTTTTTGTGTGTGTGTCTAGCTCCTGTTCAATATCATTGGTGACACTCATTGATGTTGTTTTTAGTGTAGTTTGTTTACTTTTTACTCTACAGTTAGTTTCAGAAAACTACTAACTTTGGGCCAGTTCTGACCCATTTTGTCCATACATACAGTTTTGGTATAACACAGATACAGCCATTTATTTATGTGTCACATATGGCTGATTTCACTCTACAAGAGCAGAATTGAGATCACTGTCACTTGACAATTGAGTTGCTTCCAGTTCAGGGTTCTAACAGACATTGATATGTTGTATGTTATTGTAAGTGTTGTCTTAGAATGCATTTCTACCATTCTATAACTGTTATACAAAACGTGATTTTCAAAATGTTGAGCTCAAGTGCAGCAACATCGCAAAATGAGTTTCAATCTAATAATAGATCTGTAGACTCTTTTGGATTTCTTAATTATCCAGTTGTATTATCTTAGATAATGAAACATTATTTTAACTTCATTTCTCATCTTAATATCTTCCATCCTTTTTCTTGCTTCACTGCATTTGCATAATGTTATTAGAAATAGTGACAGAAGTCACTGCATGTGTTTTTTTTCCCCTTGACTTCAGAGGGAATCATTATACTATTTCATCATTCAATGGGATATGTTGTAGAGATTTAGCTTAATAGCCTTTACCTGGTAATAAGACTTTCTACACCCAACATTTAAAGGGATTTCTTTAAAGTAAGTTTTTAATTCTATCATTTTTTCCTTATTGAGAAAGTGATTTCTTTCTTTTTAAATGATTATGATTACCAAATAATATTCTTCTTAAATATTACATGTATCTTGTAGTAGCAGAATAAATTCTACATTTTCTTGTTTAAACATTTTTAGATAAAACATTCTGGTCATGTGGTAGTATCAATATTTTTTTTTTTTTTTTGGACAGGCAGAGTGGATAGTGAGAGAGAGAGACAGAGAGAAAGGTCTTCCTTTTTTTTTGCTGTTGGTTCACCCTCCAATGGCCGCTGCGGCCGGTGCATCGTGCTGATCCAAAGCCAGGAGCCAGGTGCTTCTCCTGGTCTCCCACGTGGGTGCAGGGCCCAAGCACTTGGGCCATCCTCCACTGCCTTCTCGGGCCATAGCAGAGAGCTGGCCTGGAAGAGGAGCAACCAGGATAGAATCCGGTGCCCCGGGACTAGAACCCGGGGTGCTTGTGCCACAAGGCGGAGGATTAGCCTGTTAAGCCACGGCGCCGGCCAGGTAGTATCAATATTAAATATCTTTTTACATGAAATGCTCAATTCTATGGAAAATACTGTATAAGATTGTTAATGTTTGATACATTTTGGTAAAATATGATAATATAATCTTTGACTTAGAAATTTATTTTTAAGAACAGGTATATGGGGGTCAGCATTGTGGTACAGCTGCAATGCCAGCATCCCATATATGTGCCAGTTCATGACCGCACTGCTCCACTTTGGATCTAGCTCCCTGTTAATGTGCCTGGGAAAACAGCAGAGGATGCACCAACATGGGAGACCCAGAAGAAGCTACTGGCTTGTAGCTCCTGGCTTTAGCCTGGCCCAGTCTTGACTATTGTGGCCATGTGGATAGTGATCCAGAAGATGAAAGTTCTCTCCCCATCTCTGTAACTCTGTCATTCAAATAAATAAATCTTAAAAATGTAAAGTTTTAAAATTTTAAATTTAATTTTAAATTGTAATTTGTTGTGGTGAGCACACATAACATGAAATCTATCCTTTAAAAAATCTTGAAGTGTAAAATTCATCATTGCTGATCATAGTCTTTGAGCTTTTCATCTTTCTTATCTGATTTAATAAATGGGCATTTACTTCAAAGATCTTCAGCTATTTTCCTCACTACAATAATTGCATATTTAAAAACTATAATTTCTCTATAGGAACAACTTTCAGCTTATCAGAAATGAAAATTCAGTGTGCTGGCACTGTGGTGTAGTAGGCTAAGCCTCTGCCTGCAGCACCAGTATTCCATATGGGTGCTGGTTCGTGTCCCAGCTACTCCTGATCGATCTCTCTGCTGTGGCCTGGGATTGCAGTAGAAGATGGCCCAATTGCTTGAGCCCCTGCACCCACGTGGAAGACCTGAAGGAATCTTTTTGCTGCTGGCTTCAGATCAGCTCAGCTCTCACCATTGTGGCCATCTGGGGAGTCAACCAGAAGATGGAAGCCAGTTCTGTCTGTCTGTCGTTCTTTTTGTCTGTAATTTTTCTCAAATAGATAAACAAGTAAAATTCAGTACCATTATATTTTAATTATAGATCAAGGCTTATAAATTATGAAATATCTCTCCATATCCCTACTTATCTTACATCTTTTGCATCTGATGTTAACATAGCTTGAATCATTTGATTTGGTTTTTATTTTCTTGCTACATATTTACATTTTTGCCACTTTTAGTTTTACTGTGTTTTAGAATTTTTCTCTTGAACATACTTTGTGATGAGATATTATTTTTATTTTTATATTTGTTGGAACCACACTGCTCATCACATTTCTTTTAAAATTTCTCCAATGTAACAATATTGCACCCTTCACGATGATTCCCCAAATTCCAAATACAGAAGCCAAACCAGCTGAGAACATCACCAATCATTTTCCGTGCTGTTATTCCAGGATGGATGTTTGTCATTCATCCTGTCTACAGGTCAGCAAGCAGCCATATGGAGAGTGAAATGAGAATTTACCATAATATCATGCTATGAAGTTGATACTTACTTAATATTTTCTGGCATTTAACTGTTGTGCTTGTATTAGCAGAGGAGAATCACCACAATTTATTGTAGAAAGCTGAACATTTACAGTAAAGTTAATTCCCTATTGTTACTAATGCTTATTCTGATGAGGAGCTATATCCATAAACTACTAGATCACACGCTGCTAACTTCAGACACAATGTTTAGAAAATTTTGTACTGTGATTAAGATGTAAGAATTATAATATAGATTGATTTCATTATTAAATTTTACCCAAATCTTCATACAATATAAATGATGTATATATAATCTTGTTAGGGAAGCAATAATTTATGTTTCAGTAAGTTACTAATTTTCAAGACACCATCAACTTCTTTCTCTGGGCCTGTTGGTTTCAAGGGCAGTTGTTATATGGTAAGAGTTTTCCAGTTTCCTTGTATTTCCAACTCTCCTATTTACTATTTCTTCAGTCTGTCTTATACTGATATTTAAAACCAATATTTAACAATTTGCATTGATCCAAAATCTATTCTGCATTTAGACACCTTTTTTCCTCAAATATTATATTCGGTGTATCAGTAATTTCTGATGGGTCAACATCCAGCTGTACCTTCTGCCTCTGTATTTCTTTCCATGTGCTCTTCTACAATTTGTATGCAAGTTCATATTGTTTCTTTTCTTAGGTTCCTCTTGCATTTCCCCTAATAACTCCATTAGACTTAATCCTTTAAAACTCCTGCTGTGTTATTCATATAAAACAGAATGAATGTTGCAAAACATAAATAATATCAATATCTAGATAACTCAAAATCACTTAGTTGCTTCTTATTTAACTTAGAATAAAACCCAAGTATTTGATCATAGCTTATAAAATCATGTATTATGTGGCCAGCACTGTGGCACAACGGGTAAAGCCGCCACTTGCAGTGTTGGCATCCATATGTGCGCCAGTTTGAGTCCAGGCTGCTCCACTTCTAATCCAGCTGTCTATGGCCCAGCAAAGCAGTAGAAGATGACCCAAACCCATGGGCCCCTGCACCCACATGGGAGACCCGGGAGAAGCTCCTGGCTCCTGGCTTCAGATCATCACAAATTCGGCCATTGCGACCAATTGGGGAATGAACCAGCGGAAGGAAGACCTCTCTCTCTCTGTCTCTCCTTCTCTCTCTGTGTAACTCTGACTTCCAAAGAAAAAATTAATAATTCTCTTAAAAAATGCATGTATTACATAGAGTTTTTGTAACTTTCTTACCTTTTTCCATGCCTTTGATCTCCTCAGTGTCGGCCATAATTGGCAATAGTCTTCTCTCTGTGTGTACTTAAAAGAACATAGCCTTCTTTACCCCTCTTTCTTTTCCCCTCTATCTGGAGCATTAGAGCTAATCACATAGATGACTCATTCCAATCCTGTTAGACACTTACTGAACAGGTCCTTCTTAGAGAATTCTTTGCTCACTAATATAAGAGGGGCTTCAAAGATTTCATAGAAAATGGAATTTAAAGGTATCAGTTTTCCGTGAGCTTTTTAAAATCCCCCTTTGTGTGTGTGTCTGTCTGTGTGTGTGTGTGTGTGTGTGAAGTGTTAAATCCCCACCACTCAAACAATGGACCAATGAATTTATAGCACTACAGTTTTTTTTTTTTTCCCAATGATTCGTATAACTTTCAATTTAACCAAAGCAAAACAAACATAATTTTATGCACTTGTCTAACTATATGAATTTTTAATTTCTTATTTTATAAAGTGAGGGTTTCAGAACTACCTCTTATTTACATGGTGATGACAAAGGTAGTTCATTCTTGAACAAACTCTTAATACTTGAGATATGAATAAATGTAACTCCATATTAGTAAGTGTATAATGCATTTTAGCTATATGTATAATGCCAGAAATAAATATATTTACTTTCTGGAAGTAAAATAAAAACAAAAATAAAGACCCTTGGTCAGCATTTTCATACTTGTCTAGAATCAAATAGGGATATAGAAATTATTTTGATTTGATTTTCATCATCATGTTGATATGTATTTTGCTGTTCAAGTAGATATATTTTAAACAAACTTCAAATTAACTAATATTTTGAAATTAATGTCAATTTTCTATAATCTAACCATTAAATTTGGAAATAGATAAAATCTTTAGTATCTTTAGTTTTAGTCTCCATGAAAGGTAGATTTTGTAATGTTCAGCTTCTTTTTCTGACTGTTAAATATTTATAGTGCTGTTTCTATGGCTCACGTATTATAATAATAATAAATACTAGATGGTAATTGCATCAGTATATTTACAGAATAGCATAGGCTGACTGTGCCCCCTCCCCAAATTTATGTGTTTAATCCTAATCCTCAAAATCATGGTATTAGAAAGTAAAGTGTGACCTTTGGTAGGTGATTAAATAATAAGGTAGAGGCCATCGTGAGTGGGATTTGTGTCCTTATCACAGATAACCTGGAGGTCACCTTCATCTCTTACACCATGTGAGGACACAGCAAGAGGGCTTTATGGCCCATACTGCAGGTATGCTGGTGCCTCAATCTTGAACTTATAGCCCCAAGCAGTAGGAAATACATTTCTATTTTTATAAGTTATTTATAGTATTTTGTTACAGCAGCCCGAACATTCACACACATGCGGTGAGTATACAACTTTGATTCAGCAATAGAAAATATTGAATTAATAAAAATCTGGCCTTTGAGATAATCCTGGTGACTGTACAATTATGTAGGTAGAGAGTACATCAGTGAAAGATATTATTCTCTGAGCAAAGATACCAATGCACCAAAAATAAACTCAACTTAAATTTGGCTATATTACTTAGGACAGTGGTCAAATTGTAGTGGGTTTTGAAAATTCAAATGGATGCTGGCACTGCAGGTGGTGGCTTTACCAACTATGCCACAGCACTGGTCCTGTAACTGATCATTAATTTTGATCCATTCAGATATTTTAAATTGAACACTTAGGAAAATTCCTTAATTATCTAAGTCAACTAATTATTAAGTGAAATTATTTTTAAGTGGATAAATAAGGGTAAGTGGTAACAAATTTTATCTATAACAATTGAATATACTTCTGTAAGCCAAATATGTTCATATATCTTTAACTACAATAGTCTTCTTATCCAACCTGGTGTCATATCAAAGCATTCTTTTAGTATTAACATTATTAATGTGCCTTAATTGATGTTTCTCCTGTTTAACTTTTTTTTTTTTTTTTTTTGACAGGCAGAGTGGGCAGTCAGAGAGAGAGACAGAGAGAAAGGTCTTCCTTTGCCGTTGGTTCACCCTCCAATGGCCGCCAAGGCCGGCGCACTGTGGCCGGCGCACCGCGCTGATCCCAAGGCAGGAGCCAGGTGCTTCTCCTGGTATCCCATGGGGTGCAGGGCCCAAGGACTTGGGCCATCCTCCACTGCACTCCCGGGCCACAGCAGAGAGCTGGCCTGGAAGAGGGGCAACCAGGACAGGATCGGTGCCCCGACCGGGACTAGAACCCGGTGTGCCGGCGCCGCAAGGCGGAGGATTAGCCTGTTGAGCCATGGCGCCGGCCAACAAACAAATATTTTAAACAAATTGGTATAGTGGTATTTATCTTGCAGACTCATTGTAACATTGAATTAATAATATTCTAAGAATAATCACAATTCATGCTATGTGATTTCAACAATCTAAAGTTTAAATTCTTTCTTTCTTTATCTATTTATATATTACTTTTAAACAAATGACAAGATTGAATGTCAAAGTAACATTCCCAAAGCATTTTATAAAATCTAGTACTTGGAAAATACATCATTCTAGACTAAGTTTAGATTTCTTTGCTTTAATGCGAATAACAAATTTCAATAGTTTCAGAATTGACTTACTGATTCTTTTCTTTTTTAAAAAGATTTATTTTATTTATTTGAAAGACAGTTACAGAGAGAGGTAGAGACAGAGAGAGGTCTTCCATCTGCTGGTTCACTCCTCAGATGGCCGCAATGGCCAGAGCTGCGCTGATCCAAAGCCAGGAGCCAGGAGCCTCTTCTGGGTACAGGGGCCCAAGGACTTGGGCCATCTTCTACTGCTATCCCAGGCCATAGCAGAGAGCTGGATTGGAAGAGGAGCAGGCGGGACTAGAACTGGTGCCCATATGGGATGCTGGCACTTCAGGCCCAGGCGTTGACGACTGCACCATAGCACTGGCCTCAGACTTACTGATTCTTACCTAGTAAGACAGAACAAAGCCACAGACTGCAGAACAGATCCTGAAAAGGATTTTACCAATTTTAGATTTTTGATGTTTCCTTGTACACATTTTACATACCATCTGTAAGAAAAGCATTGAGTAGAGTATGTTTACTAGAATAAAACAAGTTGCAATTACCATTCAAATAAAGAGTTAGCAAAGCCTCATCATGTTAACGCAAGAAAGAGACAGGACTCAATTATTTCCAGTAGCTATACCTCAGTAGCTGTACTGACATTAAACATAATAAGCATACAAATACAGGGACCATATTTGAACTCACCTAATAATGTTTTATGGTGATAATATGTAGTGGGAATTCAGAACATGCCTATAGTTATATTAATCTCAGTAAGGGTTTACAATTTCCATACTATAAGAGGAAAGCAATACTTTTGGCCTAAGTTAGGACTGTATTTATATGCAATATATTTAAAAACATGTCTTTATAAGCAATTAGTATAGATAGTTAATTAAATAGATAAATGCTGATAAAAAATAATCAAATAGAATTTGACAGTTTTAACATGTGAAGCAAAAATAGGTATTTCATACCCTAATTAATGTGAGAAATGAGGATTCAAGTGATAGAAATTTATTATTTTTAATATTTTTCAGATGAAAATATAGAGAACCAGAGATAAAGTAAATTTCCAATATCATACAAATAAGATTAATTTTGCAATAATAAAGTTTTTCTTTTGACAAAATTCTCTAAAGTAGTACAGGCATACTTTATGGGATATGTACTACTAAAATGATCTAAAATTATTGGATGTGCATCCTTTGCAAAATTGTAAAGAATAAATTTTAAGTTTGACTTTTTTTGACAATATAACATGAAGAAATTTTCCCAGACATTTTTGGAATAACATATTTGTCAGAAAAATATTCATTTTGTCTCTCCAATAATATAGTAAAAGATTAAGTAGTATCTACTTGTAAACATCTGTAAATGTAAGCTTTTCTAGATATTCTACTCTAGTACAAATGTACTACCAGACTTCTCATGTAAAAATCATTTTTAAAACATCAGAACCATGTCCTGATAGACATAAAAATTGTAGCCTGTTCTTTGTTACATTAACATAGCAGCTGCATTATGCTAATTAAAATTAAAGTAAATTTATGATACATGAGAAATTCAATCATTTCCTCCAATAGAATAGAGTGGCAGAAGGATCTGATATTTATAAGTCATTGCATTAAATATGATTCATAGAGATATGGATATATCAACTACATGTTGGAAGTTTAAGTGAACACCTGAGAAAGTAGTAAGTTCAAAAATATATTCACTTAGACTATGATATAAAAGGTTCAGACATATGCTTAGAAATATATATATGTATATACTTAATATATAAAGAAATAGATACATATGATGTCTAGATAGATAGTGTGCAGACATATCAGTCCATGGTCTAGAGAAATAATAGCTGAAAATTTCTAAATGCAAAAATAAACTTGTTTTTCAGATGGAAACATTCACGTTATTTCAAGAAAACTTAATACATGAATCTCACGTTGAAGCTTTTTTATAATACCTATTTTTAAGATAGATTAAGCGTTATTTAAATATTTCAAAAGTAACACACACACACAAACACACAATATAAAATTTGTAACCTAGCACAGACATAAGAGAATGATACACCTCCAAGATTTTATATCTACAAAGTGTAAGAATGATATGTAAAAGCATTTGAAAGATCCCCATAGTTGCTGAGCCAAAGATATTAGTCTTTGGCTTTTCTTTTTCCTTAAAGATTTATTTATTTGAAAGTCAGAGTTACCCAGAGAGAGGAGAGACAGAGAGAGAGAGAGAGAGGTCTTCCATGCAATGGTTCACTCCCCAGTTGGCCGCAATGGCCGGAGCTGCGCCGATCTGAAGCCAGGAGCCAGGAGCTTCTTCCAGGTCACCAATGTGAGTGCAGGGGCCCAAGAACTTGGGTCATCTTCTACTGCTTTCCCAGGCCATAGCAGAAAGCTGGATCAGAAGTGGAGCAGCTGGATCTCAAACCGGCACCCATATGGGATGCTGAGGCTTCAAGCCAGGGTGTTAACCCACTGCACCACAGCGCCGGCCCCCTAGTCTTTGGTTTAAAAACTAATCAAAATTAGTTGCTTAGAATGAAGTATGACATGAAAAATATACAAATGAGTACTGAAGTTCATATATATCATTTTTAAAATAATTCATCCAGTATAAAAATCATTAGAAACATCAGAAATAATATGTAACTAAATAGACCTGACCAGTTGGTTAAAATGAGACACATAGAAAACAGAGAAAAATTTGGACCATTATTATATGAATAAAATATGATATTTCTATTCTGTCTGTCAAATCACAGTATCTCAAACACTTGGAATTACAATCATTTGCACTGCATTATAAAATTCTGTAACTTTTTTTTTAACTTTTATTTAATGAATATAAATTTCCAGTGTACAGCTTATGGAACAATGGCTTCCCCCTCCCATAACTTCCCTCCCACCCGCAACCCTCCCCTCTCCCGCTCCCTCTCCCATTCCATTCACATCAAGATTCATTTTCAATTCTCTTTCTATACAGAAGATCAATTTAGTATAAAGATTTCAACAGTTTGCACCCACATAGAAACACAAAGTGAAACATACTGTTGGAGTACTAGTTATAGCATTAAATCAAAATGTACAGCACATTAAGGACAGAGATCCCACATGAGGAACAAGTGCACAGTGACTCCTGTTGTTGACCCAACAAATTGACACTCTAGTTTATGGTGCCAATAACCACCCTAGGCTGTCGTCATGAGTTGCCAAGGCTATGGAAGCCTTCCAAGTTTGCTGACTCTGATCATATTTAGACAAGGTCATAAAAGACAGGGTGAGGATAGTAACCAATGATCCTAAGAGTGGCATTTACCAGGTTTGAACAATTATACAGCATTAAGTGGGGAAGAGGACCATCAGTACACACAGGTTGGGAGTAGAACCATTGGTTGTAGAGTAGAGGTTATGATTACAAAGGAATGAGGCCCAAGTGCGCTAGACAGGGTCTAGAACAAAGGACAGAGTCATTATTAGAGGAGCTAAGAAAGGTGCTGTCTAAGCTACAATTAAGTTTGCTGATTGAGAGGCAAATAGAACCTGATAGAAGGGGCTTGATAATAATCTGGTGGGCTTTAGGCCTTGTAAGTTAAGAGGCCCAGACCTATCTATCTCTTCACATGGGGTATATCCTAAAGGAGGTGTGAACCTCCTAGGGGAAGGCACTCTGTTGACTTTCATTACTTGGCTGGCCTGGGAGGAGAGCTGGCCAGGTAAAGGCAGGTGGCATCTCTAACAAGAAATTTACAGTTCTGCCTGCAATGTTGCTGACCCTACTTGGCTGTCCCCTCAACTGCAGTGGTCACTTTGGAAGCTGGGCTGAGTGAAGGGCTTTTCAGCTTAGAGCCAATAAGATCTGTGGCTCTGACCTGGGCATCCTTTGACTCCAGGGCAGGTCCATTTCCAGTGATCCAACTCTTGGCAGAGCTGCCAGGGCTCTTCACAAGCTGACTTCTGCTGAAGCCCAGGCTTACCACATTGAAAGCCACTGCAGTGGACTGGCCTGTTGGGTCTCCTTGAGGGCAGATCACTGTACAGATCAGCCATTAATAGGCCTGCCACCCATTGCTTCTGATGCCAAGCTTTCTTTTCCTCCTGGTTTGTGTTAAAGCAGACCAGAGGATGCAAGTCAAGGGAGTGCCCAAGCCCCATCTCTAATCTTCGGTGGCCTGAACTGCAAGTCTATAGTCACAGGCATGTTCTGTAGTAGTTTTTCTAAGGTAGACAATGCCCATGAGGAAAATTCTGTAACATTTTTAATAATTTTCAACAAATGTAAAAGTTGACAATGCTTAAATACTATGATATAAAGTCACCACAGTTTCTGTTAAATGATAAGGGAATAACAGAGGGGTGACAACAAATATTATGTACAAAACAGATATATTCATAGCAAAGTAAGGAAGAGGTACTGATGACACCTGCGTCCTCTTTTCTGTAACTTGCTATGTGGTCACAGCTGGCATTTGCAGCTATCTTCTTCTACTCATTTGGTACTTGCTTTGCTTTCAGCAAGCACTTAGGCTGGTCACTGGTCACTGGTCTTGGTACTTAACCTGCAGCATGACCTGAAGGAGCTGGGTCATCAGTAATCCGCCTGAATTAGGTCTGCAGCTCCCCACTGACCCTAATTACAGGGCCTAGTAATCCTAAGAGATGCCCTAGGGGATCTTTATTCTAGACATACCCTTCCTTACCTCTACTTGGGAAGAACAGTTGAATTTCCCCCCTGGGAAGGCAGAATTGATCTTGCCAGGTAGCACAGTAACTGCCTTCTCTGTCTTTTGGTACCGAGGCACGAGTAGCCCAACATGACCAGGTATCAGTCTTAACTTCCAATTCAATGGAACCAATCGCTATTGCACCCGCTGGTAGAAGTCTTTCCCTTGGAACTTAGACCTTTAGCCCAGTAGAGCATAAAGTTTCAGGAACAGGAAGCAGAAACATTGCTGGTAGACCACTGGGAATAATGGTGAGCGGTGCCATTCCCATTTCCACTGCCTGATTCATGAGCGTGTGAATCCTGACTATGGGAGAAACAGCACCATATGACATAGATTGAACACCAATTCAGAGCCTCCTGGAGAACCGTGATCCAGCTCTTCAAACTATTGTCCATTCCACTGCTCTACCAAGCCAGCTCTCAGCATGGTGGGAAATGTGGCAAGAGCAGCAAATTACACAAGCAGGGACCCATTGCTGCACTTCGTTCACTGTGAAGTGAGGTCTTCGATAAGAGGAAATGCTGCATAGAATACAGTAATTTGGGCAAAAGTACTACATGCAGAGAAGGCAAATCCATATCCAGATCAAGTGTCTATTCTGGTTTAAAAAAGAGGGGGGTATATCTTGACGTGTTCCATACCACTAGACCCCTTAGGTATTTCAACAAACTAGAAGGTCCTTGAATTTTGGTCAGATCAATTTCCCATGTTCTGACATGCAAATGTCTTACCAAAAAGTCTGGAGTGACCACTACTGCTTGCTCACTTAGTCCAGGCAGCATGTCATCAATATAATGGACTGAGATCCTGTCTTTTAGAAAGGAAGGTCACTCAAGGTTCCTGTGAGCTAAATTATAACATAGGGCCGGCGTGTTGACATCCCCTGAGGTAGGACAGTGAAGGCCCTGCTTCACTGAGACGTGAAGTGCTCCTGTGGTCTTTTTATGTACAGATGGAGAAAAGTCAGGTACTGGATCAGCAGCTGCATACCAGGGGTCAAGGGATATGTTAATTTACCCAAGCAATGAAACCACATCTGATACAGCAGTTGCAACTGGAGTCAGCACCTGATTAAGCTGTGATGTTGCACTCTCGTTCTCCAATGTCCCTGTGACTTCTACACAGGCCAAACAGGAGAGCTGAATGGGGATGTGGTAGGGATCGCCACCCCTGCATCTTTCAATGCCTTGATGGTGGCACTTATCTCTGCAGTCCCTCTAGGAATGCACCATTGCTTTTCTTATTTACTATCTTCCCAGTAAAGGCATTTCTAGTGGTTTCCACTTGGCTATTCCACCATAACAGACCTCCTTTAATATATATATATATATATGTGTGTGTGTGTGTATATATATATATATCAGAAAATAAAAAAGTTTAATTAGAACGAGTGACAATTCTAATGTATAAAAGTCTGCTATGTAAAAAACAATGGATTGCCAATAGTCATTACAATATCTAGGGATTAGGAGCAATAGAATGAGCAAATTGGTTAACATTAAATCATTAACATAGTAGGTAGTCAAGAGACATAGTGTGGGATCAAAAACCAAGCACAAGTTTAATTTTATTAATAAATATATAGTTAGGTTATAAAGTAAGTTTGTGCTTCGAGAATGGCAGAGTAAGTAATATGCACCAACTTTCATGATTAAGAAACAAACACACCAGTACAACCAACAACAATGATTAAAAAAACTGGAAAAATTAGACAAAATATTATCTTACAGCTACTTGAAGACAACAGGTAGTTAATATGATGGTGAGTAATTATGAAGACAAGATTTCCTAGAAGGAGGAAACCCATAGTTATGACAACTTCCTTCCAAACTTTGCTCAGCTCGATAGGTAGCCACAGGCTCAATCATGAGTGTTTGTTTTTTGACTATTTAAAATTAAGTGAAGACAAAAATGCAATTCATTGGGTGCATTAGTATCATTTCAATTGCACAAAATTCATGGTAGGTTAGTGGTTGCCATATTGGAATGTAAAGATAGAGAAATTTTCTATTATGTTAGAAGTGTTTCTGTCAATTATAGAAGAAACATATGAAAAGCTAAGAAACTTAGATTTGGACAGTTTCATGGAGTTAGAGGAACTAAACTTTTAGCTAGTATAAGCCAAGAATAGTGAGTTTGGATTCAAACCTTATGGATATTTTTGTGTTGAGCTTCCACCAAAGGATGCACCTAGAAAGAAAGGTAAACCAGTCTACTGCCATACCAGCCCGAAAGCACCCGATACTTCTGAACGGTAAACCAGTATTTGCATAGCTTAGTATTTTCATACACTTAGCTCACATTCAAATAATCTATTCATAGTTGTGTCAGAGTAAATTTGACTAGTCAAATTGGTCTTTAACAACATGTTTAGAATAAGAAGCAAGAATATAGGCTGGCGCTGAGGCTCACTTGGTTAATCCTCTGCCTACGGCGCTGGCATCCCATGTGGGTGCCGGGTTCTAGTCCCATTTGCTCCTCTTCCAGTCCAGCTCTCTGCTGTGGCCCAGGAGGGCAGTGAAGGATGGCCCAGGTGCTTGGGCCCCTGCACCCACATGGGAGACCAGGAAGAATCACCTGGCTCCTGGCTTCGGGTCAGTGCAGCGCCAGCTGTTGCGGGAGTGAACCCGTGGAAGGAAGACCTTTCTCTATGTTTCTCTGTCTCACTGTCTGTAACTCTACCTGTCAAATAAATAAATAAAATCTTAAAAAAAGAAATAAGAATATAAAATGATTGAAAAAAGGAAGAAATTATATAATAGTGAGGAGATAAAGGACCTAACTGAAGTATAAATAAGGCTCTGAAGAAAATAAATAGAAGGCAGAATTAGCAATATCTGAAGAGCTACTGACCAAGAGATAGTCTTCCGAAAAGATTAAACAACAAAGAAAAAGAAAATGCAGATGAATTATTACAAAGTGATATTATGTATTCCCATTGGTTTGTGAACCAATGTGTTTTAGAGACAGAACACATGGGAAAATTTGGGAGTTGGGGAAGTGGAAGATCTTGGCGGCATAAGAAAGCACTATTATACCACTAAGAATTATATATATATATATATATATGTATATTTCATATATATATATATATTATACCACTAAGACAGATTTATATAAACACACACACACACAGATACACTGTTGGGGCTTTGACTTTTTGGTACATTAGGGATAAAAGCATGTATCTTCTCAATAGTGGTGGTCTGTTCATTTGTTATCAAAGTCATTACCTGGGCCAGCAGAGCTACAGGAAATCATTGCTGCCCTTTTGACTGTATATGGTGAACCCAATTCCAAAACATGATCTTCGATTTACAGAATTAATTAAGAAGTATAATTAATTGAAGACATGCAATAGTTAAAATATGAAACTGTATTAACACAGCTCACTGTAAACATTGCTGTTTAGTTTTGCCATCTTTCCCAATCATCTCAAGTTCTACCCAGTTAAATCACTATGTCTCTGTCAGAAGTTTCTCAGTGTCTGGAGAAATAAGTCTAGGGCTATTCAGTTCTGGCCAATAAATATTGGAAGATGTCTTTTTGGATTCTTCAAAATGTGCTCTTTCTCCCTAGTAACAATAAAGTATAGATGGAAAATTCCCTTTCACACACCACAATATATTTCCTGATTGTTGCCATAGCCATCTTGCATTCGTAATCAGAAAGCCAAACTAATCCACTGATTTTGACTATCACATTGCTGACCTACCAAATTCTGAAAACTGATTATTATTATTTTTTTAAAAAGGATAGTGGGGACTACATATCTGAAAACCTATCTTTAGGAAAATGTTCTGTCCATTCTCAGGACAATGTCTGCCACCCCCAACCACAACACATAGATTTATTTTTTCTTTGTTTAATCAGCAGTGCTTGGATAGACTACAGACGCTTTTGTCTAGAAGTTTACTGGTTGCTCAGCTGCCCCTTCCATATACCTTGGCTAGGGAGATCAGGCTTCTGTTAGGAATTTTTTTTTTCTTTTTCTTTTCTTTTTTTTTTTTTTTTTAATTTTTTGACAGGCAGAGTGGACATTGAGAGAGAGAGATAGAGAGAAAGGTCTTCCTTTTTGCCATTGGTTCACCCTCCAATGGCTGCCGCTGTAGGCGCCCTGCAACCGGCGCACCGCGCTGATCCAATGGCAAGAGCCAGGTGCTTCTCCTGGTCTCCCATGGGGTGCAGGCCCAAGGATTTGGGCCATCCTCCACTGCACTCCCTGGCCACAGCAGAGAGCTGGCCTGGAAGAGGGGCAACCGGGACAGAAACCGGTGCCCCGACTGGGACTAGAACCCGGTGTGCCAGCACCGCAAGGCGGAGGATTAGCCTATTGAGCCGCGGCGCCAGCCTAGGAATTTTTTTTAAGCAGACCATTTCTTCAGCCCCCAGTCTGAGACACATGAGATAGAAACTCCAGGAAATCCATTATCATCTTTTTCTTTGGGTTTTCAAATACATAGGGGATACAAATTCTTCTCTCTGTTGTTTAGAGTCTTCTTACTTAGTGTTATGCATAATATCCAGAACTTTTGTTTGCACTTAACACCTAGGGGAGAAACAGAAACTCTTATGAAGACTCCTAGGTTCAGAGTTGTCAAGGGCCTCTGTTTGTGCACTACGCAAATTGAGCCTTTTCATATGGGTTGTGATTCTAAATCCATGCAGAAGGGAACAAGTGGTAAGTAAAGGAAACTGAATGGGAAAAGAATAGGAGTAAGAAGAGGATTCAGTTCTGCATACATTAGCATTATGTGACATCTCAAGAGAGCAATTTCAGAAAATTTGTTAAGAAATTAACATTAAACATATTTTATTTAAAGGTTTATTATCTTGAATTATAACTACTGAATATTTGCATGTGCTATAGAAGCAAGTCTGTATACATAGATATGCGTGGACATACCTGTATGTCTCCATCTCTATCTATCTAGATATATCAGGTCTATTCATGAGTGATAATTTTTTTAAACTTTTATTTAGTAAATATAATTTTCCAAAGCACAGTTTATGGATTACAATGCCTTTTTCCCCCCATAACTTCTCTCCCACACGCAAACCTCCCACCTCCCACTCCCTCTCCCATTCCATTCACATCAAGATTCATTTTCAATTCTCTTCACATACAGAAGATCGATTTAGTATATATTAAGTAAAGATTTCATCAGTTTGCACCCACACAGAACATAAAGTGTAAAATACTGTTACAGTACTAGTTATAGCATTAATTCACATTGCACAACACATTAAGGACAGAGATCCCACATGAGGAGTAAGTACACAGTGACTCCTGTTGTTGACTTAACAATTTGACACTCTTGTTTATGGCGTCAGTAATCTCCCTAGGCTCTAGTCATGAGTTGCCAAAGCTATGGAAGCCTTCTGAGTTTGCTGACTTCGATCTTATTCCAACAGAGTCATAGTCAAAGTAGAAGTTCTCTCCTCCCTTCAGAGAAAGGTAGCTCCTTCTTTGATGGCCCCGTTCTTTCCACTGGGATCTCATTCGCAGAGATCTTTCATTTAGGTGTTTGTTTTTGGTTTTTCTTTTTCTTTTTTTTTTTTTTTTCCAGAGTGTCTTGGCTTTCCATGCCTAAAATACTCTCATGGGCTCTTCATCCAGATCCGAATGCCTTAAGGGCAGATTCTGATGCCAGAGTGCTATTTAGGACATCTGCCATTCTATGAGTCTGCTGTGTATCCCGCTTCCCATGATGGATCGTTCTCTCCCTTTTTGATTCTATCAGTTAGTATTAGCAGACACTAGTCATGTTTGTGTGATCCCTTTGACTCTTAGACCTATCAGTGTGATCAATTCTGAACTGAAATTGATCACTTGGACTAATGAGATGGCATTGGTACATGCAATCTTGATGGGATGTATTGGAATCTCCTGGCACATTTCTAACTCCACCATTTGGGGCAAGTCCGATTGAGCATGTCCCAACTTGTACATCTCCTCCCTCTCTTATTCCCACTCTTATATTTAACAGGGATCAATTTTCAGTTAAATTTAAACACCTAAATTAAATGTGTGTTAATTACAGAGTTCAACCAATAGTATTAACTAGAAAAAAAATTTAAAGTTTACTAAAATTTAGTGGAACATCATCTACTAAATTGCTTCTTAGGTTAGAAATACTAAATATTTTTGTCCCTTGTCATTCATTTATGTATTTGAACAGGCACAGATAGAGACAGAGAGATTTTCCATTCATTGGTGCACTCTCAAAATGGTCAGAATATCCAAGTCTGGGCCAGCCTCAAGCCAGGAGCTAGAAACTCCAAGCCAGTCTCCTACATGAGTGGCAGGGCCCAAGTACTTGGATTTTTTTCCTCTGCCTTCTCAGGTGCATAGCAGGAAACTGGATCAGAAGTAGAGCAGCAGGTACTGGAACCAGCACTCTGATAAGAGATACTGGTGTCTCAAGCAGTGGCTTAACCCATTTTACCACAATGCCACAATGTGGGTCCCCAGAAAAATAAATTAGGAATTTGAAAAGTGCAATATAATTGAAATAAGCAAACTTGAGCATTCTCATTGAGTCTCAGTTAATATATTTCTATACAATATGTGGGTTATAAAAAAAAACTATATAAAAACTTAAAGTTTTTGTTCCATAATCATTTTTATATTAGCATATTCATAATATTATATTACTCATGTAGAAATATTGCCTCTTTCACAAATATTCCTTAACATAAAACAGAACATACTGCAATTTAACATGTAAATATAACTTACTTAGGAATGGTTCAGCCTAATTACTTTCTAAGCCCAATCAAGAAATTTAAGTTAGTTGAGAGCTGACAGTTTTGGAATGCAAAAGATTTGTCTTTACATATTTTAACTAATTAAACTTGTAATTATTCTGTACTTTCCTTCTTTAAGCACTTAAAAACACTTTTTAAGTCAATTTCCTGTGGAGTAGAGCACTAAGTGATCATCAGTCATATTCTTCAAATAGAAAACATATAGTAACATAATTTTTGATGGTTTCCTTTCTATATTATGTTTATATTAACTTAGCTGAAATACTCTAACAGACATTGGAAATACTCCAGGGAGTATGCATTCAATTATTTCACTTATACTCAGAAATGTCTTCAAAATGGGTGTGACAATCTGTGAACGAAACTATTAGAGAACTACCAATTTTTAATGAATGCATGTTGGGATTCTTGTCAACATGAGTAGCAATAAGTGTATTCTTCTACAAGTTTGATCAAGGTAGCTAGTGTAAGGCATTGTTAATCATATGTCAGGACTTAAGTAAGACTTGGTGTTTCCTTGATTGGGGAAGTGGAAAGAGGCTAACAAGATTACTCCTGTGTTAGAACAACATTGATCTTTAGGACCCAGACTGTTTAGAGAACATACATTTGAAAACAAACAACAATAAAAACTTCTACAAATTTGGAAGGGAAGAAAGGTTTATTCAAATATGCATAAATATAATTTTACTATAATTTCTATTTTATACCTGTTAACTTATTTAGGGTGAATCTTGATATGTACATATGTAGTTATATACATGATAAAGTACATGATAAATCACTTATCAGCTATAGGCTATGGCCCTAATTCAACATGATTCATTTACTGTAATATACACCAAACTGGTGGATAAAATATTTTTAAATTCAAACAGTGTTTCTGTTTAAATTGACTGAACAAAACCAATTATCACAGTAACCACTGTGGCTTATATCTTAGCAGCAAATAAACAAGTCTCTCATGTAAAGGGAGCCCTTATAATTGTCACTAATTAGTCCTATTTTTGATAAAGGCACAGAAGATTAGGATATTTTCCACCTACAGAGGAATTTCAGAGTGTCAGATATATCCTTGTAATAGTTGCAAATAAATTTTAAGTATCTCATTTACTCTAGCTTGATGAACTTACTGTTATTATTCCAAAAGAAATGGAATAAAAACATATGTTATCAAAAGGAAAGCGGTCATCCTGAGGGTAGGATTGTGAAGAGATTTAGTTTGCCTAATTCCATTTTTTTTGTTTAGATTATAATAACATTAAGTGTAAAATTAGAAAACAGCATTCCACTCAGGAAAATTGCATATATTTATTTTAAGGAAGGTTATATAAAGTTATCTGAGATTTTTTTCTTTAGGAAACTATAAATTATATCTTCAACATTTTTAAACAAGAAGTTCTATTTTAAGTTATTGGAAGAAATTACTTCTTTAGTAAGGGGTACAGTTTTAATGACATTGTGTTTTTATGTTTGTTGGTTAGAATGTAAAGAAACCTATCCTATGGGAGTGTGAAAACAGATGCATAAATGAACAATCAATTATACTTTCCTCAGAAGAACAATAACTCCATAGAACATTTTGGGGATATTATTAAACTTTCTTTCATTTTAATTAGTGAAGTCAAACCTTTATATTATAATAATTAAGTAATACTATTTTAAAATTACATAAATTAAAATAATTCATGACATTGATTAATTCATTCTAGTTAGGTTAAATTTCATATGCTCATTTAATATGGCCTTTGAAAATCTCTAAGACATTATGTATATATGATGTTCATGGACAATCAATGAATTTTAACAAAGCTAGTTTGGCAGAATATTAAATATAATATTTTTGTCATTAAGGGTATCCTTTATAAACAAAACATTTATCTTGCTATAAATATTCCATAAGTTACCTAATTTTCTGTTATTTCAGTAAGACTGTTCTCTTATTTTCTCTGTTTCAACTCTTTCTCCTCATTAGCCTCTCCTGTTTCTTCTTATTTCTCCCATTTTTTTCTAACTATCAACCTAAACATAAAAATGAACTAGTGTGTTTTCCCCCATTCATACATAAATAAATTGCCATGTGTGAGTTGTTAAACTACATTGAAGGTCAGCATAGTGTAGTACCTTTTAAAAAAAAAGAATATTCTACATTCAATATAGGTAATTTCACCAGTAATGCTTGTAGTATGAACAAAAGATGAGATTAAGGGAATGATAAACATGTTTCATGTTAAATATTTTTATTCAAGAGCTATTTTTAAGATTTATTTATTTCAAAGCCAGGGCTATAGAGATACTGGGAGAAACACACACAGACACACTGAAACAGAGACAGAGACACAGACAGAGACAGACAGACAGAGAACTTCTATCCACTGATTCAAAATCCAAATGACTATAATAGTAGGGTTTGGGCCAGAACGAAGCCTGGAGCTAGGAATTCCATGCTGATCTTCCACACAGGCTGCAGCGGCCAAGTATCTGGACATCACTACTGCCCACCCAGTAGCATCATCAGTATTTGGATTGGAAGTGGAGTAGCTGGGACTCCGACCCACACTCATACTGCATGCCAGTCACAAGTGATTGCTTAACCCTTTGTGCCACAGTACAGGCCCCAGGCATATCTTTATTTTTTTAAGATTAATTCATACACTTTTTTTTTTGAAACATAAAGTCACAGGGAGAGAGATGGGGAGAGAGAAAGAGACATTTTCTGTCTGCTGGGTCACTCCACAAATTGCCCACAAAATCTGGGACTGGGTCATACTGAAGACAACCCAGAAACACTAAGAAATTCTCTGCTGTACATGGAAGGAATCCATGTACTTGAGCTGTAATATGGTGTCTTCCCATTCATATTATGAGGCAGCTATTGGAAGAAAAGTAGCTGAGAATCCAAAAAACACATCCATTTGTAATATACGGATTCCAAGCAGTGGCTTAAGACACTGCACCACAAAACCAACCCCAAGTATTTAATTACCAACAGTGATAAAGGTACTATGTTAGGTTTAGTAGGGAATTTTAATTTTTTTAAATTTATTTTTAAGCAATACAAATTTCATAAGTACAACTTTAGGAATATAGTTATTCTTCCCACCATATCTGCCCTCCCACCCACAGTCTCACCTCTCCCTCTCCTCCTTCTCCCCATGCCATTCCCATTCTCCATTAAGATTAATTTTCAATTAACTTTGTACACATTCAACAATTTGCACACACACACACACATACACAAAACTGTTTGAGAACTGGTTTTACAGTTAACTATCAATACAACTCATTGAGGACACAGGTCCTACATGGGGAGTTGGTGCACAATGACATTTGTTGTTAACAATTAACACTCTTATGTATAGCATCAGTGATCACCCCAGGCTTTTGCCATGAGTTGCTCGAGCTATGAAAAACTTTGGAGTCCACAAACTCTGTCAGTATTTGCACAAGCCCATAAGCAAAGTGGAAGTTCTCTCCTCCCTTTAGAGAAAAGCACATCCTTCTTTGATGGCCACTTCTTTCCACTAAGATCACACTCATAGAGATTCTTCATGTAGAACATATTTTTGCCACAATGTCTTGGCTTTCAATGCCTGAAATGCTCTCAGGAGCTTTTCAGCCAGACAGAAAGTCTTAAGGGCTGATTCTGAGATCAGAGTGTTATTTAAAGCGATTATCATTCTATGAGTCTGCTATGTGGACTACTTCCCATGTTGGACATTCTCTCCTTTTTAATTCTCTCTCTTATTATTGCCGGGCACTTAATCCTATTTATATGGTTACTTTAATATCTAATCCTATCTATATGTTCACTTTAACACTTAATATGATCTTTAACAATTAAGATGGAATTTTTACCACCAATTTTAGTGGTATTTGTAGTCCCATGACAAGTTTTTAAACTGTACTCTTAGAAGTAAGTCCATAGGAATGTATGCAGAACTATACAGCTTTACAGTTACAAACTTCCTCCTCCCTCTCTTATTTTCACTCATTTTTACAGAGATTTACTTTAAATTGTCTTTATACACATGATTAACTCTATGTTAAGTAAAGTATTCAACAAATAGTATGAAAAAAAAAGATGAAAAAACAAAAAGAATGAAACTGTTCCTTGACAGTCAAGACAAGGGCAGCTCAAGTCATCCCTTTTCAAAGTGTCATTTTCACTTCTATAGATTTTGTTTTAGGTGCTCTATTAGTTCTCACAGATCAGGGAAAACATATGGTATTTCTCCCTTTGGGACAGGCTTATTTCACTCAGGTTGATGTTTTCCAGATTCATCCATTTTATTGCAAATGCCTGGATCTCATTTTTTTTTACTGCTATGTATTATTTCATAGTGTACATATCCCATGATTTCTTTATCTAGTCTTCAGTTGATGGTCATTTAGATTGATTTCATGTCTTAGCTATTGTGAATTGATTTGCAGTAAACATGTAGGTGCAGGTAGCTCTTTTGTTTACTGATTTCATTTCCCTTAGGTAAATTCTCAGGAGTGGGATGGCTGGGTCATATTATAGATCTATATTCAGATCTCCATACTGTCTTCCTTGTGGATTTATCAGTTTGCATTCCCACCAACAGTGGATTAAGGTACTTTTTTCCCACATCCTCAACAGCATTTTTTTTTTTTTAATTTCTGTATGAGGGCCACTCTAACTGGGGTGAGGTGAAACCTCACTGTGGTTTTGATTTGCATTTCCCTGAATGCTAGTGATCTTGAGCATTTTTTCATGTGTCTGTTGGCCATTTGGATTTCCTCTTTTGAAAAATGTTTAAGTCCTTGGCCCATCTCTTAATTGGCTTGTTTGTTTTGTTGTTGTGGAGTTTCTTGATCTCCTTATATATTCTGGTTATTAATCCTTTATCAGTTGCATAGCTTACAAATAATTTCTCCCATTCTCTCAGTTGTCTCTTCACTCTTCTGACTGTTTCTGTTGCAGTGCAGAAACTTCTCAATTTGAAATATTCCCATTTGTTAATGTTGGCTTTGACTTCCTGTGCCTCTGGGGTCTTTTCCAAGAACTATTTGCCCGTGTCAATGTCTTGCAGGGTTTCCCCAGTGTTCTCTAATAATTAGATGGTGTCAGGTCATAGATTTAGATCTTTAATCCATGTTGAGTGGATTTTTGTATAAGGTGCAAGGCAGGGGTCTTACTTCATACTTCTCTGCATGTGTAGAAGTTTTTTCCTAGCACCATTTGTTGAACAGACTGTCCTTGTTCCAGGGATTGGTTTTAGCTCCTTGGTCAAGTACAAGTTGGTTGTAAATGTTTTAATTGATTTCTGGTGTTTCTGTTCTGTTGTATTAGTCTATCCATCTATTTTTGTACCAGTACCAGCATGTTTTGATTTTAACTGCTTTGTAGTATGTCTTGAAATCCGGTATTGTGATGTTGCCCCTTTTGTTTTTGCTGTATAAGATTGTTTTATCTATTCGAGGTACCCTGTGCCTCAATGTGAATTTCAGTACCATTTTTTTCTAGATCTGAGAAGAATGGTCTTTGGTATTTTGTTTGGTATTGCACTGAACCTCTAAATTGCTTTCAGAAGAATGAACATTTTGATGATATTGATTCTTCTATTCCAAGAACATGGAAGATTTTTCAATCTTTTGTATCTTCTTCTATTTCTTTAATGTTTTGTAATTCTCATTGTTGTGATATTTGACATCCTTGATTAAATTTATTTTAAGGTATTCAGTTTTTTTGGTAGCTATTGTGAATGAAACTCATAGAAGAGTTTGGTAAAGTCAATACACAGAAATCAACAGCCTTTGTATACACAGACAATACCATATCTTAGTAGGAAATTAAAAAGCATAGCTGTCAACCCCAAGAATATTCCATTTAATTAGCAGGGAAGATAGTGGTAAATAATAATTACAACAAATCTGTAAATAATTGTAATGAATTACAAAAGAGACCTAAAATCCAGGAATTCAGAATATGAAGACAATATTTACAAATCAATCATTCAAATGGTATCATTAAATATGTTTTTTGAAAGCAATTCTCACTAGATTTTTACATCTCTCAGATGTCTGTGCCAAAGGAACAATAGAGTAATTTGTAGCATATGATTGGTATTACAGTTTTATATTATTTGAATCTAACCAATGAACACATATATGTTGATAGGAGCTAATTTTTCTTGGATTATTTCAGCAATGTAAAGACAGCTTTACACTTTCATTTTAAACATTGAAATTTTGAATAATAGACATAAATGTAAATTGATGGCAGACACAAATAGCTGATATGAATTCTCCCAAGTTCTTTCTTTTTAACTTTTACTTAATGAATATAAATTTCCAAAGTACAGCTCATGGATTACAATGCCCCCCACCCCATAACTTCCCTCCCACCCGCAACCCTCCCCTTTCCCTCTCCCTCTTCCCTTCCATTTACATCAAGATTCATTTTCAATTCTCTTTATATACAGAAGATCAGCTTAGTATATATTAAGTAAAGATTTCAACAGTTTGCCCCCACATAGCAACACAAAGTGAAAAATACTGTTTGAGTACTAGTTATAGCCATAAATCACAATGTACAGCACATTAAGGACAGAGATCCTACATAATATTTTTAAAAAATTGATTACTTTTCAATGCAATTTCCAATTTAACACCAGTTTTTTTTTCATTTTCAATTATCTTTATTTACAGAAGATCGATTCAGTATATAATTAGTAAAGATCTCATCAGTTTGTACCCATGCAGAAACACAAAGTGTACAAATACTGTTTAAGTACTAGTTATAGCATCACCTCACATTGGACAACACATTAATAACAGATCCCACAAGAGACATAAGTACACAGTGACTCCTGTTGTTGATTTAATAATTTGACACTCTTGTTTATGGTGTCAGTAATCTCCCTAGGCTCTAGTCATGAGTTGCCAAGGCTATGGAAGCCTTTAGGGTTCGCCGACTTTGTTCTTATTCCGATAGGGTCACAGTCAAAGTGGAAGTTCTCTCCTCTCTTCAGAGAAAGGTATCTCCTTCTTTGCTGCCCCGTTCTTTCCACTGGAACCAACCCAAATGCCCATCAACAGTAGACTGGATAAAGAAATTATGGGACATGTACTCTATAGAATACTATACAGCAGTAAAAAACAACGAAACCCAGTCATTTGCAACAAGATGGAGGAATCTGGAAAACATCATGCTGAGTGAATTAAGCCAGTCCCAAAGAGACAAATATCATTTTTTTCCCCTGATCGGTGACAACTAACTGAGCACTAAAGGGGAAACCTGTTGAAGTGAAATGGACACTATAAGAAACAATGACCTGATCAGCTCTTGTCCTGACTGTTGATGTACAATGTAATACTTTATCCTTTTTAGTATTTTGTTGTTGTTGTTGTTGTTGTTGTTCTAGTACTAGTGGTTGAACTCTGTAATTAACACACAATTATTCTTAGGTGTTTAAATTTTAACTGAAAAGTGATCCCTGTTAAATATAAGAGTGGGAATAAGAGAGGGAGGAGATGTACAAGTTGGGACATGCTCAATCGGACTTGCCCCAAATGGTGGAGTTAGAAACGTGCCAGGGGATTCCAATACAATCCCATCAAGGTGGCATGTACCAATGACATCTCACTAGTCCAAGTGATCAATTTCTATTCACAATTGATCACACTGATAGGTCTAAGAATCAAAGGGATCACACAAACAAGACTAGTGTCTGCAAATACTAACTGATAGAATCAAAAGGGAGAGAATGATACATCATGGGAAGCGGGATACACAGCAGACTCATAGAATGGCAGATGTCCTAAACAACGCTCTGGTCTCAGAATCTGCCCTTAAGGCATTCGGATCTGGCTGAAGAGCCCATGAGAGTATTTTAGGCATGGAAAGCCAAGACACTCTGGCAAAAAAAAAAAAAAAAAAAAAAACCTAAATGAAAGATCTCTGTGAGTGAGATCCCAGTGGAAAGAGCGGGGCCATCTCCCAAGTTCTTTTTAAAACATTTCAGATAGAAATATGGATTTGATGTATCATTAGAGAAATGAATATATGTGAAGGCAAAACATGTAAGTGAAAAAATATTGCCAAGGAAAAACATTAGCTTTCAATATACTTTTCAAATAAATTATGTAATGTCTGAAGTAGAAGAAAACTTTCTCATTACTTAGTAAACATCTACATTGCATGGTTAAAATCCAGGCACTTCAAATTGAGTAAAGAATCAAAGATACCAGCCTAATCCTCAGATTTATACACATAAATACAGATGGATCTAGATTAACAAGCTGGGAAAATGAAGAAGAAAAAAACCCAGTTACCTGTAAAAAGGGTAACAGTGCCTTTTACATGATAGTAGTTCAAGGAAAAATAATACAACAGAAGTTAAATTGTATATTGGCCAAAATGTAAAGGTAATATATAGTACAAATTTTAGAAAATGATAGCCTGATGTACTTCCAAACCATTTGTCTATCCCAAAAGGCACACAGGCACAGACCTGAAAGAAAAAAAAGATGTCATAAAAAGGAATAACCTCATTGAGATAAATGATGGTATTCCATTTTTCATAAATTTGGGGTAATAAAAATCGAGGTACTACCACAACATATATTTCAGCCAAAAGCCAAATTATTTAAACTCAGGATATTGAACTAGGCATTTTTCTCTCATTAGTTTCTTGACAATGGCACAATAAAATGAATAAAGTGTTTTTCACCCACAGATTACCTGTAAACATCAACAAATAATACACCTTGGTTAGAATTGCATAATGTGTACAAGATATTTTGAAGATTCAGTGATTACTACTAAGGCAACTGATTTTGTAAACAGGAGGGCACTTATACCTTTTATTTGAAATGAGATATGCATGAATTTTAAAACCATTATTCTATAAAGGGAGGTAAATCCAGGTTATTCTAAATGAATACATCCTCAGAGAATATAAGAAAATAAATGCATTCTTTAACTTACACTCTTTCTCTAGGAAACCTAAATTTTACAAACTGTAACATGTTGTTAACATAAAGTGTGGGCTCATCCTGCAAGGCCCACATTATTGGGATGGTGGGGTGATGACATTCTTTGACAAGAAGCACTGGAAACAAGTTTTGGTGAATGTGTCCATTTATTAACAATCAGGCCCATGCTTTTAAAGGGCAGGCAAAGGAGAGTAACTAGCTCAGGGCAGCAACATTAATTCTATAGTATAAAGCAGATCTGGCATCTCTGCACTTCTCCAATCAGCTTTAAGGTCATGCAGCCTAGGTAGCCTTCCAGGGGATCTTTATGGGTCTGGGCCACACCCAGGAACTGTTTACCTAGTTAAGGATTACAAAGCCCTTCAGCAGGAAGTGAGGGTGGGGGAAATGTGCCTGAGGCTCCTGCCACCTGCCATTAGTCAGGTCATGGGTGGGTTTCAGTGTGCTGAACCCCTGACCAAGGTCTTTCCCAGGAGGGATGGTGTGCCATGCCCTCTTAACTTCCTGTATGGGCTAGGCAGGCAGTCTCCCAGCTAAGCACAGGATCATCCACGATAAAGCACTTGTTTTTTTAGGAACAAAATTGTCCTGGTGCAACAAAGATGATTAGTGAGTAGTTTCTATGGCCTGACATACAAATACAGGAATATTTTTCACATTAAAATTTTAGATGTCATTCCAAGACTAGAAACTACTTTTTTGTCCTGAAAATCCGCCATCATTACACCTGTTCTTCTGATTATGTGTCATCAGTCTTTATTCTTCCATATATGACTATATCATCATGGAATTCCTGAAAAAATTTATGTGAATTGTTTTTACTTCTTATACATGATTTGCTTCCCAGGATTTTCCCCACAGATTCATATAATCCTCTGATAGTCAAAGAAAAATTATGGTTATCACCATCTTCAAAATTTCATCTGTAGCATCTTTGAATATGAATTATAGTTTCTAAATAAAACCATCATCATTCACTTTCTATTTTTAACATTCAATAATTGATTACAGCATGATTTTATTTTTTAACCATTTGAAAATAAATCTATAATATTATAATGCTCAAAAAGAAAAAAAAATGTATTTGGTACATGGAAATTCTCACCATTAAATAAAATCAAATATTAACATACTAGAATTTATTTAAATTGCTGCAAATTCCATTGTGTATCATGGATTTTTGAATATATTGATTTTCTCTGGAACATTTTTGTAGTTTATGTATCTTTGGTGTGATAATTTAAGTCTAAATTTGTGGAATATTAACAGATGCTAACAAATTCTCAAGAGAATAGATAACATTTCATCAAAAAATTTCTGCAATTTTAGAAACAGTCACATTTTGCCAAACTACTGAGTGTTTCTCTGTGTTTGATTACTCCGCACCTGCATGAAATGATGATTAAATCACTGTATTTTCTGAGTGAGTAACAGAGTCTACTGGCTTTATATTGCTAATACTTTCACTTCTTTATGTACAAACCTAGTTAAAATATCAGTCCCTTAACGAGGAGCATGGGACACAAATTTGTACTGGATTAGCCAAGTTGTATATGAATCACATGTTAAGAAGTAGATGGAGGATATTTTACAAAATGTTTTTATTTTTATTTTATAGCTAACAAAAATGTAATAACTATATGATTATTTAATATTTATCATGAACAGCATAATAAAATTTACTACATGTTTGTATGAGTTTAAAAATATATCAAATGCTTATACACATATATAGATTTGTAGAAAGAATTAACAGTATTACAAGCTCTGGAAAAATTGTTTATGTGGCTAAAATTTCCTTTACATTGAACTACATTTCCCTGTTATTGAAACATCAAGAATAAAATCAAATGTCAAAGGTGAATTTTTTTTTAACCCCAAGCATTTATTATGTTTCATTAATCTTCTGAGTTCAACAGTATTTCCAAGAAAGAAAAATATTATGAATTGAGATATTATTATATTTTGTTTCAGGTACTCTTAAATATACTTTCTGATTTGTATTTAAAAATACTAGTGTTTTAACTATAAGGATATGCAGTAGACCTGAAAATAAGTATGGATATTTTGATAGTTCCTGTGTAAGTTAAATATCGAATGGATTCACTCTGTCCTTTGAGAATCAAATGCAACGTTAGTTCAAACCTCATTTTGTAAGGATAGGATGGCCCAGCAGCATCTTTCTCAATGTCTCAGGGAATCCTTGAGGGAACTTTTAGTTCAATGGACAAAATGTAGAGATTCTCTGAGATCTTACATCTACTATTTTCTTCTTTAATTTTGAATTTTTTTTTACCATCAGATGCTTTCCTTTTGTCTTTTCCAGTTTTTACACATTCCAGTTTTTCTAAAAGCCTTGATCTAACTGAAGATTGATGTGATTAGATCACATTAGCTATGAAAGCATATTGCACAATAACTAAGTTAACAATGCAAAAATGAACACATACCTATATGTCTAATATTAGAAGTTAACAATGCACAAGTGAATGCATGCTATTATTAAAAGGCCTTCAAACAGTTTATTATGATGCATTTCTTAAGGCCTGATTTCCTAGCAGTCCCTAAAAGCCTTTGGGTATGTTACTCTGAATGACCTTCTATTTAATACTTTCCTGTCACTCTTCCCTGGACTATTTGTCCCCATTGGCACATTCCTACTAATTTCTTATCCAGGACTCCAACTTCTGAATTAGTGCGGTAGTTTTATTTGTCCCTCTTGATCCCTCTTCATCCTTTGTCACCTTGCTTGGCATCCTGAGGGTCTGCTGTGTATGGATGGATTGCATAGGCTCCACCTCTGATGTCCAAAGGGTGTTCATCTGTGAAAGAAAGAGGGTCTCCAATGAACGGTCTCTCATACTACTGGGTCAACTTGTACAACCCGGAGTTGTTTCTAGGTAAAGTTATGATAACTATTACATTTTTCTTAACCTGATTTAAAGAACAGCCTTTGGCTTGTGATGTTATGAAGAAGATATTTCTGAAGTAAGCCATAAAAAAGCAAATCATATCTAAGGGGAGCTTGGGAGACTTTAACTCCTATGAACTGACAGGAGGATAAAAAAGTAATTTCTAATTATACCAAGGAAAGCATAACCCAATATTTGCTAATTACATGAAACGAAAAAAATCTCAGAGAATTATTTTTGAAGATAAAATTGTCAGTTATATACTTTTGTCAGGAGAACACCTGGTGCCTAAAATATGGGGTTGAATAAAATGAGATAGAAGTAGGAAGCTTGAAATTAAGCAATATTTTTTCTGCTTTACCACAGGGTTTAGGCCTGATATTAGTGGGTAGATTAGTTTAAAGACTGACAGAAATACAGAAGAATATCTAAAGTAGATTAATTTTTGTTTCTACTTAATGTTATCACAAACACAACAGCTTTAAGCTGCAAAAAAAAATGACCATATTTTTTGTGACTTTAAGGCTTTGACATTTCATATGTGATTTTAACTTCTATAAGATGGCTCATTATTATTTCACATAAATGTATTGACCATATCACATGTGCTTATTGATATAATTCAAAGTTTAAATAAATATATAATTGCAATTGTCCTAATTTACAGTAAGCCAAATTATTATGCTATGACCAACACTATACAATAATAAGAAAAATCAAATTATGGGCAAAAAATTGCCACTACTTTTTCTCTCTACCACTATTGTAGATATTCATCTGAACACAGGTGAGCTACCAGCATGTAACTAAAACACTAGAAGACTACATCAAATACTGTTTTATGACAACAAAGGCAAAGCTCTTCCAGTGCTCATTTCCCTACCTCCGGAAATTTAAATCCACTGTACCCCACTTGCAAGTTCAAGAGGGCCTCATTTTTGTACTATCAATAATAAAATTTAAGTGATTTTGTACTTCTACAATTATTATCCTATTGAAGCGTGAAAACAACCCTTCAATATAGTTAGACTTCTTATGCATGTATTGCTGATGGAAGAAAAAGGCACAGAAGTATTACCTAGTAACCAAGTCTTTCAGTAAGTGATTGAGGCTTCTTTCTGGTGAATTGCAACAGGCTCTTTTTGCTAGATTCCCATGTGGCCCTTGAAGAATCTTCACTCACCGTAAGAACTAAAGACACTTACAAATCAAAATTCCTCCTTTCAACTTATCTCCCTTTATAGACTACAGTCTAAGAACTAAGTACAATGTTCAGGTCAAGATGATAGGGTTTGGATCAGATTATTTTTAAAATTTTAACTTCATCATTTTCTCACTTTCAAATCATGGGCACGTTATACAGATCCTCTGATTTTTGGATTTTGCAAAATGAGGATAACCATATCTACCTCATGTTTTAAGACAGGAATAAATAATAATCTGTCTATTAGGAATGAGGAAAATTTGGCACTACAAAATACTCTGTAGATCTGACCAGCATGTAATTATTAACAGAAATCCCCTTCTAACACTCAAATGTTTCCTGAACTCCCAGATCCTGTCCCCACCCCAGACAGATGAAGTGGATGATCTTATTTCTTTATCTCTCTCCCAGGATAACATAAAGTAACTTACTTAGTGATGGGATCTCCTAAGATCTAATATGTTTCCCAGAGGAAGTGTGTGTGTGTCTTGGAGTCTTCCCAAAACTTAACTCCAGCCACATTTTTAACTAACACAAAAGATAATTTCTAGAAATTCTGTGGAGCATCACTTGAATTAGTATTAAACCAGTGATATTTCAAAAAGCTGAATTCAGCACTTTTCTTCCCAAATGTGCATTTAGAAGTCACAATTTTAGTTTGAAATCAGTCCTCGAAGAAATTTATTATTGTACAGATTAGCAAACACTGCAAATATGGTTTTTCTTTTTGGTTTGCTTGTATTCTTTTTTAAAGGACTTTTTTCAGTAGCCATATGTGAACTACAGACCAGTGCTACTCAAATTGTGCTCCATTAATAATATCAATCAATAAACTGTTATTCTACCTTGAAATAAATACAATGATTGATTATATAAGCATTTGAAAACATTTAGAGAATTTTGATACAACAATTACATTTATATATGGGATCATTTTTGATAGTTAATTTCTGTTCAATTTTACAAATGTCTCACTTTTTGATGAATTCTGAAGAAAGCATGCTCATTAATGCATTAGTATAGACACCGTACCTAAATTCTCTCCCATTCCTTGGCATCTCTGTAACTAGATCAACTATTTTGCCCTGCCATGAAGCTGGTTTGTTCAATCCTTTGCTTGCATCACCTGCTCACTGTTGAAGGACCAAGGATGACTGATGTTTGAGCTACCTCAGGCCATAGCAGTGAACTTCAGCAAGCTTACTTATTTCCATGTCTCGTGAATTCCATTTTTCTGGGAGTTTATTTTTACGAAACAAATAAGAATATTTTTCTAATGTGGAAAACTATCTAAGAGTCAAAAAGAGATTGGCATGGATAGAAGGAAGGGAAGAGGATGCTGGCAAATGAGTCCAAAAGTAATTGTGCTGTGAACGACTTTGTGGATCCTAGAGACTCGCTTGAAAGTTCTGGTGCAAATTATCTTTATTTTTAAACCCAAGCTTTTTTTGAAAGTGGTAATTTACTTCAAAAAGTTTGGCACTTATTTCCAGTACTTCAAATAACCTATTGAATATTTTATAGTTTGTATTTCCTCTAGTCTAAATGTATACTAAAAATAAGAGCTTCAGTGTTATTTTAAAAATCAGAAATCAGAGATAGAAGAAAAGCTTATGCCAGAGATGTGGTATACTCATCTCCTGTACATCCCATCTGATCGTTCTACTGTCAGTTTCAACTACTGCCTAAATTAAGTGGATCTATTTATATTCAGCATGTCTTGCATAAACATCAGATCCCCACCCTCTGCCACCCCATGCCATCCTTCTACTGTCTTACCCTGGTGAAGAAAAGGGAATTAAATTTGAGATAGGATCTATTGTGTTTCAGCATTTAGAATTGTGCTTACAATTCTCAGTTACAAAATAAGGATATTCCTCTATAAGATGAGAGACATAGGTCCTTCGATTTTTTCAGTTGGGCCCAAACTGGAAATACCAAAGTCCAGGATTTACTGGAAATTTTAGAGACCAGATTGTTTGAAACTTTGATTTTTTGAATGCCTGTCAAGAATGCCAAGAAGGCTCAAAATCCAAAATATCTGGTTGAAATAAAATTCCTTAAAATCATGACATAATATAGACCAAATTTGATCATTGTTACAGGTGATTATTCAAATCTTTGAAAATAAGCATATATTTCAATAACCCATAGCTCTTAATAAAAATTCAGCTGTTTTTGAACAATTAGAATTTAACAGACATCAAGAGAACATCATAGATTACTGTAACACATTCCTTTAACAGAGCATCAGAGTTTAATTCTATGTCAAAGAGAAATTGAGCTTCCTGTGATCTTTTGCTGTGAGGTTTCCTTCCTTTACCTTCTTTCATATTGGTGACCATGTTTCTGTGTTTCTGTGTGTAACACATCTTTAAGCATCTTTTGCAGGGCAAGATGAGTGGCAACAAATTCTTTCAGTTTCTGTTTGCTATGAAAAGTCTTAATTTCACCTTCATTCACAAATGAGAGCTTTGCAGGATATAATAAATGTAAAATCAGAATAGCTGAAATGTAGAGCAGTCAGACAATCAACAAATGATAAAACTAAGGAGAAATCACTTTTAGACTGCACAGATAATACATCTCCATTCCATAACTTGTGTTATCTATTCCAGTCACTGTCTTTCATTACTCCAATATTACAGGTTCTTTATCACTGTTATCTTTATAATGCTTCTTTAAATTCATATGTGTAAATTCTGACAATGTATTTTTAACATTATTTTGGCTATTCCAGGTCATTTACTCTTCCATATACATTACAGAATAAGCTTCTGAAGTTCTTCCTATTGTACACATTTGGAATTTGTTTTCATTTTCTTGAATCTAGGTACAACTTATATATGCGTATTACTCAGATACTGGAATCCCAGACAATGAATGCATTATGACAAATGTGCATCCTTATGAATTCCATAACCCTCAAACTGCAGAGAATTTTAATTTCTTCAAAGGGTTCCCTAGTCTTTTATCAAAAAAATCCCTAACTAAAATCCAGGATTTTATGATTTATTTTACTATAGATTTATTTACCTAGATTTTATGTAAATGTATCCATATGGGATGGATCCTTATTTTTAGTATTTTTGCTCAGAATTATGTTTTTGCTCAGCATTATGTTTCCAAGTTTATCCATTTTTTTTTTTGGATACGCAGAGTGGACAGTGAGAGAGAGAGACAGAGAGAAAGGTCTTCCTTTTCCGTTGGTTCACCTCCCCTACAATGTTCTTTTGTGTATCTGTGGTTTGTACTTTTTCTTGTTAGTTTGGATTTATCTTATGACTATAACATGATTTGTTATCCATTCCTTTATGATAAACATTTGGATTGTTTCTAACTTTTGGCTCTAATAAATAAGTTTTTTAAATATATAAATATGGATAAATATTTATTAATGAAGTGCTTCAAGTAATATTTTGAATTAATTGCTTTCAATTTTTGTCTTATATTCTGAACCATGTCAAAATTCCAGTGGTGTAAAGCACAGTGGATGCAAGTAACTATAGGTTTTCAAAAGAATGTTTCCAAGAATGGTCTGAATATGAGGCTGAAGGTAGTGGGGATGGGGGTGAGTGAAGCCCTCTTCTTCCCCAATTCATTTTCTGTGGCTATAATAAATAAATGAGACTTGGTAATTTATAGCACACAGAGGTTTACCTGGGCTTGCAGTTCTGAAGGCTGAAAATTCAAGACTAACTATGGTATATGCTTGGCTTTGTTAATGAACTCATACTGCTTCAACTTCATGCAGACGAAGCAGGTGCATGTGGAAGGGAGTACATGAGCAAGTGAGAAAGCAAGAGCACTCCAGGAAGCAGAATTCATTTTATTACAACTGTTTCTCATGAAAACAAACCAATTCTCATAGGAGCTGCCTAATCCTTTCAGGAGGATAGAATCTCCATGACCTAATTAATTCCTAAAGGTCTTACCTCTTCTCTACACCATTATAATGGGGACAAAACTTCACCATGAGCATTGGCAGAGACAAGCCATATTCAATGCTGCCTCTCCTCTGTATCTTCTAATAGCACCTGAGAGTGCAATAGCAGTACTTACCTTGCATTCCAGAAGACGGCACTTGCTTGCAGAGGGTGGTGCTGGCAAGACTGTCATTTATAATGGATCAGTATCCAAGATGCTCAGGCCTATGTCAGGGACTGTGTTATGTATTTGGGTTACAAACATGCAAAAAGCAATTACAGCCTTCAGGAAAGTAATATTCTGGAAGCAAGGGAGATCTTACATAGGTAATTACTGTGCTGTGCAGCAAGTCTAGCAAAACATTTTTCACCAGGTATTACAGAAGTGCAAAATGGATAATTATTTCAGAAACAGTGATTGATTCTCTAAATAAGTGTTGAAGTATAAGAATTATCTAGAGTAAAATTAGTGTCAGCTGCAGAATTCCAATTGCCATGAAGTAGAAAGTAAAGAAATGGAGGCTCCATTTAGCATGGATTGGGCAAACACAACGTATGTTTTTATTTCATGTAACATAATGTCATTAGGATTCTTTGTATTTTTACACAATAGGAATAGCCTATGTATTTAAGCAATTCATAGTAGTCTAACAGTTTATAATTTAAGCCATTTCAAGAGCACTCTATTTGTCTCTCTTAAAAGTTATTTTCATTTTCAAAATAAAAGTTTACTTAAGGGGCCAGCACAGCAACATAGCAGGTAAAGCGACCGCCTGCAGTGCTGGCATCCCATGTGGGCACCAGTTCAAGTCCCCACTACTCCACTTCCAATCCAGTTCTCTCCTAATGTACTTCGGAAAGCAGTGGAAGATGGCCCAACCCTTGGGCCCCTGCACCCATGTGGAAGACCGGAAGAAGATCCTGGCTCCTATATTTGGATTCTCCCAGCACTTGCCGGGGTGGCCATCTGGGAAATGAACCCCTGGGTGGAAGACCTCTTTCTCTGTGCCCCTGCCTCTCTCTAACTCTACCTTTCAAATAAATAAATAAATCTTTTTTAAAAAAAGATTACTTAAACTCTTACAAAAAAGATTTATACAAATCTATGTATAAAAGATGTTTATCTTTTAGGATCATGCAACTTATTACATTGTTTCTTATCTTATAAAAAGATGTGTTTATTACTTTTAAATAAATAACATACAATATTTTTCATTTTTTGTTGCTAGTTAGTTGATAGAGGTTATATCAAATTTCTTAACCAGAAGTACATTGTGTTTGCTATCTATTCACTATAAAAGTGAGATCAAATTTAAAGTGAAATTTACCCCCATAAAATCATCCTCCTAAATGCAATTCTTAGATATCAAAAGTGTATTAATTTTAGTCATAATTTTATTTTAGTTCATTCAGATAGTTTCATATCCAATTCTCCATCCATCTGCCCATCTACCCAATTGTGTATTTTTTATATCTTCATATTTTGTGTATGTACTTTATTTTATTTTAATTTTTAAAGATTTATTTGAAAGTCAGAGTTACATAGAGAAGGAGAGGCAGAGAGAGAGAAAAAAAAAAGTGAGAGAGAGAGAGAGAGGTCTTTCACCCACTGGTTCACTCCCCAAATGGCCGCAATGAGCAGAGCTGTGCCAATCTGAAGCCAAGGAGCCAGGTGCTTCCAGGTTTCCCACATGGATGAAGGGGCCCAAGGACTTGGGCTATCTTCTACTGCTTTCCCAGGCCATAGGAGAGGGCTGGCTCAGAAGTGGAGCAGCTGGGACTTGAATTGGTACCCATATGGGATGCCAGCACTGCAGGTGGCAGATTTACCCGCTATGTCACAGCGCCAGTCCCGTGTGTATGCACATTTGAATTAAGATTATTGATTAATCACATTCTCAATTCATGCTGAAAAGATGAAAAACCTCATATCTAGTGAGCCAATATGCTTTATAGAAAGAAAATAAAGGTGTATATGTGCTTTATAATGACCATGTAATAGCTGGAGGGAATAGTATCAAAGAGCAGAAAATTATGTTTCATTATTTCATGTAACTGGTGAGTTTTTGTTTACTACCAATTATTCCTCATTATTTTGTTAAATCATTTCATGAAGTGAGAAAGTTTAATTGAATGTCATTTATTTCTTATGGAATAATTATTTATAAAATTAGAAACTTTATTTCACTTGGAAAATCTATACCTTATCTATTGTATGAAAGATGTTTAGGTACTTAAACTGTCACTTGTAGACCATTGAAATGTCAAGTTTCCTTTAATCGCATTAATGGGATTCCTCTTTTGTCTTAGTTATTTAAAAAACAAATTTTGCATTTTAACTTTGGAAAAAGTATAGGTTCTGATTATCTTTCATTAAAAATGTAAAATAAACAATACAATAGTTTACATTTATTTATTATTTCTACAAATTGTATTGTAGATTCTAGGATATACAGTATAGAGAACAGAAAAGAGAGGAATTTAGAATACAGGTATTGAGAACTCAGCAAAATGCTATTAAAGCCATTTAATACTAAGGTACAAAGTGTGCATATAAATATTGATACTGTATAATCCACAGAAGATATTTTGATATGAAGCATAATGACATTTCATCTTAATGCAATCATAACTGAATCAATTATTACTTTTCTGAGTGATGAATGTATATTTGGTACTCCAAAAGTCAAATTTGTTAAACTTTCTGAAGTCAAAATCATGATTTCCTTTCTCATTCTTTTATACATTTTCCATCTTAGTGTCAAGATATGTATATAATTCATGATTTCAAAATATTAAGCAGTGCATGTAAACCAAAATTTCTTTACCCAGTCATCAGTTGATGGATATCTCAGTTGACTCCATATCTTAGCTATTGTGAATTTAGCTGGAATACTACTCAGTAGTAAAACAAACAAATAAAAAATAAAATCCTGTCTTTTGCAGCAAAATGGATGCAACTAGAACACATTTTACTTATTGAAATAAGCCAGTCCCCAAAAGACAGATAGAGTGTGTTTTCCCTGATCTGTGATAAATAATTACTATTATAATGTATTGGAGTGAAATTGACATTTTGAGATTCATTGATTGCCTACAGCCCTTGTCTCTACTGTTAAGTAATAGTGTTTTTTTCTTCATACTATTTGTCTTACTTTGTGTAGGGTTAATCTAATGAGTATGAAATAAACTGAAAATAGATCTTTGTAAAAATTAAGAGTAGAATAGGAGAGGGAGGAGGAAGAAGTGTGGGAGCATGGGCAGGGGGGAGGGTAGGATGGGAAGTATCACTGTGTTCCTAAATTTGTACATATGAAATGCATGAAATTTGTATATCTTAAATAAAATTTAAAAATATTAAAGTACTTCTGAATTTCTGCATGCCTACAAAATCCAAAGTTTTCTTATGAAAAATCTGCATTTATCCTAAACCTGTTCTTAGTAACTCTTCTATTAACACTTAAGAAACTTAATTCTATTCATGAACACTTAAAGAAACCTGGGCCTACTTGCCCTGTACAGGGTCATTATAAGACTTAACTGTGTTTTGTAAGAGATATTGATGAGGACTGTATTACAACTTAAACGTGCATCACCAGGTAATTTCCCTTTCCCAAAGCAGTAATCACTACAAATTATTAAGTTGAGCAATTAGCCCTAGATGTTAAGCATTTTCATTGATACTACAAAAAAAAAAAAAAAAAAAAAAAAAACAAAAAAAACAAAAACCACAGAAACTTTTAAGCAAATGTGTGTCCCTAATGGTCCTCTCTAGTCAAAATTATCCTGGTTTTGTTGTTGTTGTTGTTGTTGTTGTTTTGTTTGTTTTATTTTCCTGGTGCATCCACTACACTGAAGTGTTCATGGGATGCTGATAATGGAGATGTTCACGCCAACAACCAGCAATATCAGCACTAGAGGATTTTTAGGTTAAGGGGCTACAGCCCTCCTTTTAAAATATTTTTTTCAGCTTAGTTAAAATTGTGTTTACAATGAGTCTGTATGGCATGATTGGGCTACCAAATTATCCAATTAATTATGAAAATGAGGAAACATCACAAATAATATAATGCTTTCCTTGTTCTGGAACAGACTAAAATAAATGAGGAAATTGGTATAGTAGGAAATTAAAAGCTTCTTCAAATGTGGTAATATTATAACATAGCTGTCGTTATACATGTTTATGTTTTTTCATTCCTCATATTTTCAACAATAATACGTAGGGAGAAAAATTAAATGTTTTTCAAAAACTCAGCTTTTATTTTCTATCTATTCTGTTAGAATTCGTTTTCCCTCCCAGCAATCAAAGTGCACACACAGCAAGCATTTGCTTGGCCTAGCACATTATGTGTTCCAACATGTAGGGCAAAACAGCATTGGATACACTAACACAACTTAAAATAACACTTTAATATAATCATGAATTATTTTAGCCTATAAGAAAAATGCATGCATAAGTCTTTTGACCACATGGATATCATTAAACAATTTTTCTCATGTTCATTTTATCTCAGTTACTCAGAGGCTATTGTTTCAAGTGCTCACATTGCATGAATTTACTAGTCAATTTTACTTAAAACTCTGAGTTACTCTTACCCATAAAGTAAGAATCTATAATAATTTACATCTATCTATGTAACATATTACCATGAGGTTCATGTTAGTTAATAAATATAGGCCGGTGCCGTGGCTTAACAGGCTAATCCTCTGCCTTGCGGCGCCAGCACACCGGGTTCTAGTCCCGGTCGGGGCGCCAGATTCTATCCCGGTTGCCCCTCTTCCAGGCCAGCTCTCTGCTATGGCCCAGGAGTGCAGTGGAGGATGGCCCAAGTCCTTGGGCCCTGCACCTTCATGGGAGACCAGGAGAAGCACCTGGCTCCTGGCTTCGGATCAGCGAGATGCGCTGGCCGCAGCGGCCATTGGAGGGTGAACCAACGGCAAAAAGGAAGACCTTTCTCTCTCTCTCTTTCTCACTATCCACTCTGCCTGTCAAGAAAAAAAAAAAAAAAGCTAAAAAAATATAAATGTACATTGGTTTATAGTTTAACATGTTAAATTTCAAATTTAATGTAACAATAATAATTGAAAGAAGTCTCAAAGGTACAATTGGATATAGATTATTGAGGCTTGGTAAAAGTTGTTTCACTGAGAAAAGAAAGTTACTGAAAGTAAAAGATAAGGAAAAGATAAAAAAAGTATATGATTTCAAAGTTGTAATCAACATTGTATTTCCCAAGCCATGAATATAATTTGTCTTAAAATGGTCTATTTTATACAATTAGATATTCTCTTCTTCTAATCTGGAAGACTGGAGATTCATGAATCTTGTCTTTGTTGCTGTTTATTTTTGTACTTTAATTTAAGCGTAATCTATGGCATTCAGTCAAATGGCCTAACAAAAACTATCAGGTATCTAACAGAGAACAAATAGTTTTTGACTGATTTCCTGAATGTCCACAATAAAACAGTAATGTTTTCTTTGGTGCTGTCACAGTTCATTTGTCTTTCTGCACTGTTACGTGTTTACATTAGATAAGATGACTTGCAAGCATTTGCAAAGTCGGAAATATTAATCAAGCCAGTGTCACCAAAATAATGATGATGATGATAATGATAATAATTACAAAGATAAAAATGCTCCCAAGAAAACAATGCAATTATAAAAATCAAAATTAAATATATCTGAGAGCATTAAGCAGAGGAATGTAACTATCACTCATATCTTTGATAATAAGTGGTTGTGAATATAGAAATTATTTGACAGGATTCTTAAGAACTTCTGTAAATATTGTCTGATATCTATACTTTTCTAAGTTGTAAAATGACTCATTGATAGAATTCTATTTCAAACTATGATTGAGTACTATATAGAAGAGCAATATTCACTGTAAGAATGGCTACAAATCTGGATTAATTATTTTTTCAAGACATTAAACATCATTGGAGAGCTAAGACATGCAGAACATGCGAGGTGAGGAAATCATATAAAGAGAAGCTCATTAAAGTGAGTTAAACCACTGTGCTACACTTTTGCCTAAAAGCTATTTGGTAACATTGAAGTTTTGTAGGGCAAGAAGCCAAGTTTAATAGAAAACAGCTAAAATGGAGAAAAGCAAGGAAGGGGGAAAAAATATATAAGTCTGGAGGTGTCAGAGCCACACAGACTTAGGGGATGAAACCCCAGAGATAAAGGAAGCCCATGAAACGGATACAGCGTTCTTTCTTAATTTCCATTGGTCTTTCAAATCTATGCACTGGGAATATTAGAAAACAACTGAAAACCTAATTTTAGTTTTTTAGAGTGATCAGAGAGACTAAACTGTACTTCAGAATCCAACCACTTACCACAATGTGCTGTCAGTGTGAATCCGAAAGGACAGCTACACTGCAGAAGTGGGTGTGAACCAGAGGCCGAAAAGAGAAGCCAAAAGCCACCACTGAGAGTGAACAGGCAAATCATAGAAGATTGGGTGTTTGCTATACATGTATGCAATCAAGATCCCAGCATTCAGATTGAAAACACGGACCTGCAGGTCAATAGAATAGGTAGCCCAACAAGTAAGACAAGCAGGGGACTTAATTAAACACTCAGGACAACAAAGAAAATATACATATAATCTACAAACCCTGAGGAAGTCTTTGAAGTGTATCAAATACTTGAGACACTACAGAGAGTCCTCACCAGGTGTGGCTTCTTGACCAGGGACATTCCAGTCACCAGAACTGTAAGCTGAATGCACCTTTGTTTACATTTTTTAAATGAATGGCCCATCATGTGACATTCAGCCATTGCAACAGAAAATGAGCTATGATATTGACTAAAGATAAACATACTCATTTCTTGTGACTAATTCCAATCTTATACAAATGCTCAACAAAAGCTGGTCTACATTCATAAGTATAGGTAAAAGAATTTCACAAAATCACTAGTTATAAAAGTACTAAATTAGAAATTATCTAGAAGTCTATCAGGAGATGATTGAATAAATAGTTTGGTATGTAAACCAGTAATTCTCAACTGGAAGTGATTTTGACCTTGGTGGCAGGGGGTCATTTAACAATACGGAAGATAATTTTGTCATAATTTAGAGGATGTGAGGGAACACACTGTTACAGATATTTAAGGGTGCAGATTTTAAACATGCTACAATACACAGAAATTCTTTCACAATAAGTAATTATCTGGTCAGAAATGTCAATAATGGCAGAGAATCAATAAATTAATTCTATGCATGAAACACCAAATTCATCCTACAAATATACAGCTTAGAAAAATAGAAAAATGATACAAAAATACATATTTTTAAATTAACGTATATAAATTAAAAAACCAGTAAACCATATAAATGTTAATAGAGGCGATATTCTGATTCCCTTTGTAGAAGAGTAGTAACTGAAAGGGTATGGGCACTATTTTATTGTATATCTGCTCTTTAAAAATACTTGAACTGAACATTTTTGTACTTCTGAGATATTTTTATGTAGACATATATTTTTTAACTTGCCATTGAGGGGCAAGTGTTTAGCTGAAAGATTAGTTAAGATACTGTGTATGCGTGCCAGGGGATTCCAATACAATCCCATCAAGGTGGCATGTACCAATGCCATCTCACTAGTCCAAGTGATCGATTTCCATTCACAATTGATCACACTGATAGGTCTAAGAGTCGAAGGGATCACACAAACAAGACTAGTGTCTGCTAATACTAACTGATAGAATCAAAAAGGGAGAGAACGATCCATCATGGGAAGTGGGATACACAGCAGACTCATAGAATGGCAGATGTCCTAAATAGCACTCTGGCCTCAGAATCAGCCCTAAAGGCATTCGGATCTGGCTGAAGAGCCCATGAGAGTATTTTAGGCATGGAAAACCAAGACACTCTGGGAAAAAGAAGAAGAAGAAGAAGAAGAAGAAGGAGAAGAAGGAGAAGAAGGAGAAGAAGGAGAAGAAGGAGAAGAAGGAGAAGAAGAAGAAGAAGAAGAAGAAGAAGAAGAAGAAGAAGAAGAGAAGAAGAAGAAAAGAAGAAGAAGAAGAAGGGCAAAAATGAAAGATCTCTGTGAGTGAGATCCCAGTGGAAAGAATGGGCCCTTCAAAGAAGGAGGCACCTTTCTCTGAAGGGAGGAGAGAACTTCCACTTTGATTGTGACCCTGTCAGAATAAGATCGAAGTCGGCAAACTCTAAAGGCTTCCATAGCCCTGGCAACTCATGACTAGAGCCTAGGGAGATTCCTGACACCATAAACATGTGTGTCAAATTGTTAAGTCAGCAACAGGAGTCACTGTGTACTTACTCCTCATGTGGGATCTGTCCTTAATGTGTTGTCCAATGTGAAGTAATGCTATAACTAGTACTGAAACAGTATTTTACACTTTGTGTTTCTGCATGGGTGCAAACTGATGAAATCTTTACTTAATATATACTAAATCGATCTTCTGTATATAAAGATAATTGAAAATGTATCTTGATGTGAATGGAATGGGAGAGGAAGCAGGAGATGGGAGGGGTGCGAGTGGGAGGGAAATTATGGGGTGGGGGGAAGCCATTGTAATCCATAAGCTGTACTTTGGAAATTTATATTTACTAATAAAAATAGTTTAAGAAAAAAAAAGAAATTAACATCTAAAAAATTTTAAAAATTTAAAAATCAACTATCAAAAAAAAAAAAAGATACTGTTTATGGTGCTCATATCTCACACTGGTATACCTGAGTCTCATAGTCAGGTCAAGCTCCTGTTGAGATTTCTGCTAAAGCAGACCCTAATGGATTGTTGTGATGGCTGAATTAATTGAGTCCTTATCACCAACACAGGTGTCTGGATTGAGTATTTTCTTCCTGGCTTTGGTCTTCCAAGTCTCAGCCATTGTGGTTATTTGGGGAATGAACTAGCTAGTGAGAGTTGTCCCTTCTCCCCAAAAAATATTGCCACTAAATTTCTCGATTCAGTTTTAATATTATCAATATTTTGTTACATATATATTATATGAATAAAAAGATAATATCAACTTCTTAAAAGGACAAAGGGTGTTATGTAAATTGAAATAATATAATCTAGTGGCCAGTGCTACAGTAGAGATGGCTAAAGCTCCAGCCTGCATTACCAGAATCTCTTATGGGCACTGGTTTAAGTTCCGGGTGCTCCACTCTTCCACTGCTAATGCGCCTGGGAAAGTTGCGGAAGATGGCCCAAGCAATTGGGCCCCTGCACCAACGTGGGAAACCTGGAAGAAGCTCCTGGCTCCGGGCATCAGATCGACCCAGCTCTAATCATTGCGGCCTTTGGGGAGGTGAATCAGCAGATGCAAGACCTCTTTCTGTCTCTGTCTCCACCTCTCTATAACTGTCTTTCAAATAATTGGAAATAAATGTTTAAAAAATCATCTAAATACACAGTTTCTTTCTGATATGTGTGTGTGTGTGTATGTAACATATTTTCAAGGAGATCTTTTCAGAACAATACTTAAAAAAATCATTTCAGCTGCCTATTTTTTATTTTCTTTCAAGGCAAAGCCCTCCAACATGTTTTTTATTTCTTGAAAAGTAACTTAGCTTCCACAGGAATAATAAAATAGACAGCATATCAGGATACCCTACAGTGGAATACCATGGCAACAGATACTTTGGCTGAGTCTTTTTGACTGTGGGCAAATCTGCCCAATTCTGTCAAGTTCACTATCTCCAAATTACCATCAGAAATATTAATGTTCCAAAAAGAATAATATTCCTTCCTAGTCACATACATAGCTATGGTGAATAAGAAATAAGTCACCTGGCTAAGAATTATATGTTTGTAGATCTAAATATTAATATAAAGCATTTTATGATTTCGTTTAAGGTAAGGTAAGGTAAAACATGTATCAATAAACTGAATCATTGTAAAGATGTCTTTGTATTTATTGTGTTTACAAAAGTCTGGTGAGGCAAAGATTTGAGAATTGAATTCTGCATGATAATTGACACTATTTATTTTATATATGTGTGTAGGTATATATATTATATATGTATATATATATATGACTCTCTGTAAAGATAGATAACTAGTATAAAACTTACCGACATGTATTGTGTTCACCCTGAATATTTATCTTAAATTCAATACGCCCAGGTGTGTGTTCTGGTTGGTTAGCATCACTTGTGCCTTGCTACTCAAGGAAGAATTAAAGGAAAGGTGGCTGGCTGAATGGAGGGGTTTGGTGGAGGAAAAGTAAAAGGAGGAATGAAGGGAAGATAAAGGAAGAAAGTTAGTGTTTCACCAAGTAGAAGCCGGTGAAGATGTAGATGGTTTGTTGAGAAACGGTAGGAGACCCAAGATGAACATCTTCCCTTGCAAATGGGAGAAGCAATGGGATTAAATCTGAAAAACTGAGCTTCATTGGAAATGCTGTATGATACTCACAGCATTTTCATATAAATGATATTTCAGTGTGCTGTTCCCTTTTCCTGAATTCTGAAATGAGATTTTCAATGGGATCCACAGGCAGGCAGAGAAGTAAGATAGAAGGAGGCAATGGACAAGGTGCATAGCAGCCCCTACTGAGTTCTTTCAGAATTTTTTATGACAGAGAGAAATAAATGTGTATTTGTGTTTGTGCCATAATTTTCAGGTTTTTTTTTTCCATAGCCAAACCTCTCCTAGTATGAGATCCATGTCACCTCCCCTGTACTAGACATGTAGCTGAAAGCTCAAGATACAAAGGTGATGTGTGAAATAACCCTTGTTTGGTGTTTGAGGATACAATATTAAAATTACAATAATAAATTGTTTTAACTCTTTCAATATTATGTGAAAAATGGAATGTTGAAAAATCAGGTCCAGTGCACCCTTATGTCCTGCGGGAAGATATTTGTCTTAAAATTAATCACAAACAGTTATTCTCAGGTGGACAATAGACCATTCCAGAAAAAAAAAAGTAGGCTTCATGCTAGAAGAAATTAACTCACTGAATAAAAAATCCCTATAAATGTGAGCAGTTCTTATGCTAAAATAATGGAATCTACGTATAAGACAATTAGAAGAGAATGGGTAAGGCCAAACACTGAGTCAATTCTAAGATTGATCTAAGGGATTTGAACTTTGTTCCATAGGCAATAGTGGAATATTGAAGAATTTTGAGTATTTGACATGAGGTAGTGGTGAAGAGAGTGAGAGAGAGTCAGAGACAGAGACTGAGAAAGAACCCAATCAGTGCTGAATGAATATACAATGGAAAGAAAGGGCAGGATAATTACTAAAGATGATAGCTGCAGAATTATGTGTCTTTTCCTTCATTTCATTTATTTGAATATGCTTGCTGAGTCTTATCTAATTTTGTCATTATTTGATGATGCTATCTCTATTATTTATTTAATTTGTTTTTATTTTTTCAGAGGCAAAGAGACAGAAATACAATCCACTGATTTACTCTTCAAATACCTGCAACAGTCAGAGCTGGGCTGAGGCCAAAGCCAGGGCATTAGAATTCAACCCAGGTCTCTTAGGTGGATGACCAGAACCCAATTACAGGAGCCATCACTTCGACCTGGAGTCTGCATCAGCAGGAAGCTTGAGTCAGAGCCAGAGTCAGTAATGAAGCCAGGCACTCTGATATAGGACCAGTGTGTTAACCGTGATGCTAGTCACTTAACCCAGATGGTGCTAACTCTCTTAATAACATTAGCTATGTTTCTGAACTAAATTTCATTCTTCCTGCTATTTATAAGGAATAAATTCCTGAGCTTCTTTTCTTCCACCTCAAAGTCTATAATTGCCATATATATCTTAGAGTACTAAAAGGCTATGAGTACACTGATAACTATAATTAAAGAAATATTTATAGAAATTATTTAATATCCACATGTTTAATATTTGAACAAAAGCATGCAAAGTCAAGTTAGGGATCTTTGCTAAGTTACAAAATTCAAAATGCAAGTACCATAAATTTATAACTAATCACAACCAGGTAATGATCAACCAGGTTCCGAATGAGGACATTAGAAAATTCTCATACGTCTTATATCTGTGCCTTCACACATCACTCACCTCTCCCTACTAAAAACATAAAGACCATCCAGATGTTTGAATATATACATTTGCCGAGTCCAGTGACCTAGCACACTAGGTTAATCCTCCCCCTGCAGCACCGGCATCCCATATGAGCGCCGGGTTCTAGTCCCAGTTGCTCCTCTTTCAGTCCAGCTCTCTGCTGTGGCCTGGAAAAGCAGTAGAAGATGGCCCAAGTGCTTGAGCCCCTGCACCCACATGGGAGACTAGGAAGAACACCTGGCTCCTGGCTTCGGATCGGCATAGCTCTGGCCGTTGTGGTCATTTGGGGAGTGAACAAACGGAACGAAGACCTTTCTCTGTCTCTCTCTCTCTCACTGTCTGTAACTCTACCTGTCAAATAAATAAATAACATCTATATATATATATATATATATATATATATATATATATTTGCCTTTTTCACATAGTAGAGTATATTTCACATACTCTATTAGTTTGATCAGTGAAAACATATGATATCTGTGTTTTGGGGACTGGCTTCTTTAAATAACTATAATGGTTTCCAGCTCTTGTTGCAAAAGATAAGATTTCGGGCTTGTTTTTTTTTTTTGTTTTTTTGTTTGTTTATTTTTTACTGCTGAATAGTACATAATACTGTATATATACCATAACTTCAATATCCAGCCAAAAGTTGATGGACATCTGGGTTGATTCCACATTTTAGCTATTGTGAATTGTGCTGCAATGAACATGGAGTTACAGATAACTATTTCATATAATGATTTCTTTCGGTTTGGGTAAATTCCCGGAGGTGGGATGGCAGGATCACACAGTAGGTCTATATTCAAATTTCTGAGGTATCTCCGTACTGTCTTCCACAGTGGCTGTACAAGTTTTCATTGCCAACAATAGTGGACCCTGGTTACCTTTTCCAGCACATTCTCAGCAGCATTTGTCATTTGTTGATTTCTGTATGAGAGCCATTCTAACTGGAGTGAGGCAAAACCTCACCATGGTTTTGATTTGCATTTCCCTGATGGCTGGTGTTCCTGAAGATTTTCTCAAGTGTCTATTGGTCATTTGAATTTCTTCTCTTGAAAAATGCTTGTTCGGGTCCATTACACATTTTTAACTTGATTGTTTGTTTTCTTGTTGTTGAGTCTCTTGAGCTCTTTATAGATTCTGGATACTAACCCATTACCAGTTGTATAGTTTGTACATATGTTCTCCTATCATATCGGTTGCCTCTTTGTTTTGTGTTTCTTTTGCTGGGCAGAAGCTTCTCAGTTTGATGTAACCCCATCTGTCAATTTAGGCTTTGGTTTCCTGTGCTTTTGGGGTATTTCCCAAGAAGCATTTGCCTTTGCCAATGTCTTGCAGAGTGTCCCCAATGTTCTCTAGTAATTTGATGGTATCAGGTGGTAGATTTAGGTTTTTGATCCATTTTGAATGGATTTTTGTGTAAGGTGTAAGGTATGGGTCTAGTTTCATACTTGTGCAGATGGAGATCTAATTTTCCCAGAACAATTAATTAAAGAGACTGTCCTTGACCCAGGGATTCATGTTAGATCCTTTATCAAAGACAAGTTGGTTGTCGATGCAAGAGTTGATTTCTGAAACTTCTATCCTGCTTCATTGGTCTATGTGCCTGTTTTTGTGCCAGTACCAGGCTGTTTTGATTATAATTGCCCTTAGTATATCTTGAAATCAAGTATTGTAATGCCTCCATCTTTATTTTTGTTGTATGAGATTGTTCTAGCTATTTGGAATCACTTATGTTTCCATCTGAATTTTTTTTCTCTCTCCCCTCTAATGCTGCCAGTACTACTGAGAAGATTGTGTCCTGTCCCAGGCAGTTGCTGTGCACACACATAAAATCTTTCACAGCTCCCATCCAATCCTAAAATGGTGCCTGCCCTTTCTCAGTCAGGCTATGGTCACTGTTTTGGGGAAGCTAGGGGGAGAGAAATGGGCCCCCTCTACTTTCACTGGGTCCATGGGTAATCACTAGCAACCACTAACCCCCAGGCCTCCAGTCTGGTCTCACCTCCACCTCACCTCCAGCCCCAAGCTGCCTTCCCTCTGGCTCTCAGCTGCTGCAGTCATGCTTTGTGTTTGTGTTCATGCTACATGTTCACACCTTCCACACAGGTCCACGGCAGTATTCTTCCTCTTATAGGATTCCCAGTGTTGTTTTTCTTTCCAATTCTCCCCTACCCCACCAAGAGTGCACTTCCTACACTTTTTTTTTACTGTTTATCCCTAGCCTAGTGCAGAATGTCATTTCTTAATCCAGCATCTTGGAATCTCCTATATCACATTATTTTGATTTGCAAGTGTTGAACCATATTTTACAATCCTAGGATGAACCTCATGTGGTTATGATAAATGATCTCTTTAATATCCATTTGTGTTCACTTTGCTAGTGTTTTGCTAAACATTTTTGCATCTATATACATTATGAATAATGGCCTATAGTTTTTTGTTGGTGTGGCCTCATCTGGTTGTGCTAACAAGGTAATAGTAGCATTACGAAATGAATCAGGAAGTATTCCTGCTCTTTAATTATTCGGATGAGCTTGGTATTAGTTATTTATGTTTTGTAGAATTTTCCAGTGAAGCCATCAGATTCTGGGCTTTTATTTTGTGGAAAACATTTTAATGTCATTTCAACTTCTTTTCTATGTCCAGATGGTCTTTATCCTCTTAATTCAATTTTTGTAGGTTGTGTGTGTTAAGGAATTAAATCTTTTTCTCCAAGTTGTAATTTTTTTTTTTTACATTTCTGATTTTAATCATTTGAGCTATTTCTCTTTTTATGTAGCTAAAGAATATTTTAATTTTGTTGATCTTATCAGAAACCAACTCTTGGGCCAGTGTTTGGCACAGGAGGTTAAGCCTCCCAATGCCAGTATCCCATATTAGCAGGGTTGAGGACTGGCTTCTCTGTTACCCATCCAACTTCCCGCTAATATGCCTGGGAAGGCACAGGATAATTGCTAAAGTCCTTGAGCCCCTAAAACCCATGTGGAAATCACAATGGAATTCCTGGCTCCTGGATTCCATCTGGCTCTCACCGGCTGTTTTATACATTTCAGGAGTAATTCTGCAGATGTAAGATCTTTCTCTCTCTCTCTCTCTCTCTCTCTCTCTCTCTCTCTCTCTCTATCTCTCTCTCTCTCTCTCTCTCTCTTATTTTTTGTCACTCTGCCTTTCCAATAAATAAATGTTTAAAAAAACTCTTCAGTTCCTTGATCTTTTGTATTATAATTCTGTTTCATTTTTTTCTTCCATGATTAGCATTATTTCCTTCCTTCTACTAAGTTTTATGAATTATTTGCACTTGTTTCTTGGTTCAATGAGGCACAATGTTAAAATAGTTTTTTAGATTTATTTATTTATTTAAAGGGCAAAGTCTATAGAAAGAAGGAGAGAGATGGCCGGCGCCGCGGCCCACTAGGCTAATCCTCCGCCTTGTGGCACCGGCACACCGGGTTCTAGTCCCGGTTGGGGCACTAGATTTTGTCCCGGTTGCCCCTCTTCCAGGCCAGCTCTCTGCTGTGGCCCGGGAGTGCAGTGGAGGATGGCCCAAGTGCTTGGGTCCTGCACCCCATGGGAGACCAGGAGAAGCCCCTGGCTCCTGCCATCGGATCAGCGCGGTATGCTGGCCGCAGCGCGCCAACCGCAGCGGCCATTGGAGGGTGAACCAACGGCAAAGGAAGACCTTTTTCTCTGTCTCTCTCTCTCTCACTGTCCACTCTGCCTGTCCAAAAAAAAAAAAAAAAAAAAAAAAAAGGAGAAAAAAAAAAAGAAGGAGAGAGAGAGAGAAAGAGAGAGATCTTCCATTCACTGTTTCAATACACAAATGGCTGCAATGGCAGGTGCCCTGCTGGCACAAAACCAGGAGCCAGGAGCTTCTTCCATGTCTCCCACATGGGTGCTGGTGTCCAAGCACTTGGGCCACCCTCTGCTGTTCTCTCAGGTGCATTATCAGGGAGCTGAATTGGAAGTGGAGCAGCACGGCCTGGAAACAGCACCCAAATGGGATGCGATACTTTAGGCAGCAGCTTTACCTGTTTGCCGCAATGTTAAAATCTTTGAGATTTTTCCCCTTTGGATAGTTCTTTTTGTCTTCTTTTTTTGCCAGTTAGCTTTCTTTTTTTTTTTTTTTTTTTTTTTTTTTTAACTTTTTGATAGGCAGAGTGGACAGTGAGAGAGAGACAGAGAGAAAGGTCTTCCTTTTGCCGTTGGTTCACCCTCCAATGGCCGCCGCGGTAGCGCGCTGCGGCCGGCGCACCGCGCTGTTCCGATGGCAGGAGCCAGGTGCTTCTCCTGGTCTCCCATGGGGTGCAGGGCCCAAGGACTTGGGCCATCCTCCACTGCACTCCCTGGCCACAGCAGAGAGCTGGCCTGGAAGAGGGGCAACCGGGACAGGATCGGTGCCCTGACCGGGACTAGAACCCGGTGTGCCGGCACCGCAAGGCGGAGGATTAGCCTGTTGAGCCACGGCGCCGGCCGCCAGTTAGCTTTCTACTTAGGATTGCTTTTATTGTATTATAAAATCTGATATTTCCATTTTATTTTTTTAATTTTTTTTTTGACAGGCAGAATTAGACACTGAGAGAGAGAGACAGAGAGAGAGAGTTATAGACAGTGAGAGAGAGAGACAGAGAGAAAGGTCTTCCTTCTGTTCGTTCACTTCCCTAATGGCTACTACGGCCAGTGCTGCACTGATCCGAAGCCAGGAACTGGGTGCTTCCTCCCAGTCTCCCATTATGGTGCAGGGACCCAAGCACTTGGGCCATCCTCTGCTGCCCTCCTGGGCCACAGCAGAGAGCTGGACTGGACTAGTACCCGGCACCCCAACCGGGACTAGAACCCGGGTGCCAGCGCCATAGGTGGAGGATTGACTGAGTGAGCCACAGTGCCGGCCTCCATTTTAATTTATGTGAAAAAATTTTTAGAGGCAAGTGTTTGGCCTAGCATTTAAGATGCTGTTTGGGACATGCTCATCCAAATCATGCCTGAGTTCTCCTCCTACCTCCATTCTTTTTTTTTTTTAAGATTTATTTATTTATTTGAAAGTCAGAGTTACATGCAGAGAGAAGAAGAGGCAGAGAGAGAGAGAGAGAGAGGGAGAGAGAGAGAGAGAGGTCTTCCATCTGCTGGTTCACTCCCCAATTGGCCGCAAAGGCTAAAGCTGCACCAATCCAAAGCCAGGAGCCAGGAACTTCTTTTGGCTCATGCAGGTGCAGGGGCTCAAGGACTTGGGCCATCTTCTACTGCTTTCCCAGGCCATAGCAGGGAGCTTGATCAGAAATGGAGCAGCAGGACTCGAACCGGCACCCATATGGGATGCCGGCACTTAAGTTGGCGGCTTTACCCACTACGCCACAATGCCGGCCCCCTCCATTCTTTTCTTGTGATTTTATTTATTTATTTGAGTAGTAGAGTTATAGACAGTGAGAGGGAGAGACAGAGAGAAAGGTCTTATATCAGCTGGTTCACTCCCCAAATGGTTGCAAAGGCAACGGCTTGACCGATCTGAAGCCAGGAGCCAGGAGCTTCTTCCAGGTCTCCCACACAGTTACAGAGACCCAAGCGCTTGGGCCATCTTCTAGTGCTTTTCCCAGCCATAGCAGAGAGCTGGATTTGAAGAGAAGCAGCCAGGACATATAATGTCCATAAGGAATACTGGCATTGTAGACAGAGGCTTGGCCTACTATGCCACAGTGCTGGCCACCTTTCCCCATTCTAGAAGCCAGGTTTTATGGTAATACATACCCTGAGTGGACAGTAGATGGCTGAAGTATTTGGGTCTTTCCCATTCACATGGAAAACCTGAATTGAGTTCCAAGCTTCCAATTTTGGTCTCTGGCTTAATCCCATTGCAGCATTTGGGGAATGAATCCAGATAGGAGAGGTCTCTGTATTTGCCTGTATCTCTCTCTCTCTCTCTCTCTTTCTCTCTCTCTCTCTCTCTCTGTCCACCTGCCCCATAAATGGGTGAGTAAATTATTTTAAAACCAAATATTAAAATTTCCCTTTTAAATTTTTGAGTCATTTGTTACTGAAGAGCATGTTATTCAATTTTCACATACTTGTGAACTTTCAACAATCCTTCTGTTTTTGATTTTTAGTTGTATAGCATGGTCAGAAAGGATGCTTGATACAATTTCACTAATCAACTTTGTTAAGATTTGTTTTGTGGCCCATCAGATGTTCTGTCCTACAGAACACTTTAAGTGCAGTTGAGGAAAATGTATAGATGGAATGCTTGCAGATGTTACCTGCATTTGATCTTGGGTATAGTTTTAGTCTCATGATTTCTTTGAGATTTTATGCCTAAATGATCCATGCATTGCTAAAAGTAGGGCTTTGAAGTCCTCTACTACTAATGTATTTGATTCTATTCCTCTCTTCAGAGTTACTAATATTTACTTTTATTTTATGTATTTTTATTTTTAGTAGACATAAAATGTACATATTTATGGGATGTTATTTAATGTTACTGTACACATATATACTACAAAATCTACAATCATAGCAAGCATATATATTTCCTCAAATTTTTTTAGAACATCTGAAAATTTTTAATCATTTCTTTACAGGTTACCTAGACCGCTTTTGTTTAAGAAAACTGTAGAAAGTTAGTAACTACCACGAGCGGATGCCAGGCGGTGGCACATGTCAATTTTCCACAGAGCCCTGCTTTGCAGGGAGTCTGAGGGCACTGCTTGGGGTCTCTGCTCACATTGACTGGAATCATCCATGGCAGACTTTAGCCCACAGGTCGCTTCTCCCCATATTTCTTTGTAAACCCTTCAGCATTCTTACAGAATTTTTTACGGTCCTTAGAGTATTCTTCAGCTAGGTCAGCCCGAAGCGAGTGCTTGGGCTGGGGGTCGTTCACCAGTGCTATGAGGGACTGGACTACTTGGTCGGTTTTGGTTGCTGGCTTCCAGTTTTCAGCACTAATTATGGGCAGACAGACCTGCCCCTTTTCATCAATGTTTGGGTGATAGATCTTTGTTTTAAATATGATCTTCGGTGGTTTGAATGGGTACTCTGTTGGAAAGTTGATTTTGATTCTGAAGGCTCCCTTGTCATATGGAGGGTTGTCAGGAACAATAAGCCCTTGCCAAGTCAATAAATTAGCTTCATCAACCTGGATGTTACAGAAGTTTTTCATCCCACATTTGCGGATCTCTTCTAGCTCCTTCATCAGCCTCCTGCTGGCTGCCATCTTGGACCTGGTGCTATTTCCTCAAATATTTAATATTTCTTAGTGGTACAATCTTTCAAAATCCTTTCCTCTAACTATTTCTAAGAAAAGTGTACAGTGCATTATCATTAACTTGATCATTCCACTTTGTAATAAAACACCACAAATTCTTATCCCCTTCTAACTATAACCTAGGGCCTGATGATCAATCTTTTCCCATGCCTCTCACCTCCCTTCTTTTCCCAGCCTGTGGTCATTATATGCTCAACTTCTATGAGATTAACATTTTTATGTTCAGCATATGAGTGAGATCATACAGTACTTATCTTTCTGTGTTTCCATTATTTTACTTAATATAATGACTTTTTTTAGAGATTTATTCGAAAGTCAGAGTTACACAGAAAGAGAAGAAGAGGGAGAGAGAGAGAGAGAGAGAGAGAGAGATCTTCCATCCACTGGTTCACTCCCCAACTGGCTAAAACGGCCTGAGCTGTGCCGATCTGAAGCCAGAAACCAGGAGCTTTCTCTGGGTCTCCCACATGGGTGCAGGGGCCCAAGGACTTGGGTCATCTTCTAGTGCTTTCTCAGGTCATAGCAGAGAGCTGGATTGGAAGTGGAGCTGGACTTGAATTGACACCCCTATGGGAAGGCAGGTTTACCTACTATGTCACAGCGCCGGCCCCTATAATGACTTTCAATTCCATATGTGTTTTGCAAATCACAAGATTTAACCCTTTTATGGTTGTATAGTCTTCCATTGTGTATATCTATGAAATTATCTTATTCTGTTATCAATGGACATATACATAGATTATTCCCATTCATGTACTACTGTGAATAGTGCAATAAACATGGAAATATAGCTGCCTTTTCACCAAACATTTCATTTCCCATGGATAAATATTCTGTAGTGGGATTGTTGGATCACATGGTAGTTGGTAGTTCTATTTTTAGTTTTTCTGAGGAGACTTCACACTGTTTTCCCAGGGAGCTAATTTACATTTCTAACAATAGTGTGCAAATGCTCCATTTTCTCCACATCCTCATTAGCATTTATTACCCTTGATCTTTTGATAAGAGACAATTTGAGTCAAAGGGATATCTCCTTGTCATTTTGATTTTCATTTCCCTGATGGGTTTTGTTAGTGAACATTTTTTTCATATTCCTTTTGCCCATATATACGTATTCCTCTTGAGAACTGCCCATTTAAAACCATTGCCGATTTTTTCATACCTTATTTGATATGTGCTATTGAGATATTTTAGCACCTTATATATCCTGGTAAATAATTCTTTGTCAGATGCATATTTACAAACATTTTCTCTCACTCTGTGGGTCTTGTATTCACCTTGTTGATTGTTTTCTGTGCACAATCTCTTTGATTTCACAATAACACATTTGTCTATTTTTGCTTTTGTTTCCTGTGGTTTTGAACTCTGGTCCAAAAAATCCTTGGTTGAGTAATGTCTTGCCCTGAGGAATCTCACTTATATTTTCTCCTGTTGTTTTGAAATACCAAGGTCTTATATTTAGTCCTAGAATCCATTTCAAGTATATTTTGATACATGCTGAGAGATATTTTGGTCTTCAGATTCTGAATATCCAGCTTTCCCAGCACCTTACACAAAAAGATTTTCTTTTTTGTGATGGGTGTTCTTATTAACTTTGTGAAAAATCAGTTGGCTATAGGTGTGTACTCCTATTTCTAGGATTTTTATTCACTATATATATATTGGTATATATATATCAATTTTTCTGTCAATATCTTGCTATTTTAGTTACTATAGCCTTGTAATGTATTTTAAAGTCAAGTAGTGTAATACCTCCTGCTTTGGTCTTTGTGTTCAATATTGATTTAACTATTTTGGGTCTTTTAAGTTTCAAGAAAATGTTTAGGTGGTGTAGCAGGTAAAGCCACAAACTGCAGTGTCGGCATCCCATATGTGCATTGGTTCAAGTCCCAGCTACTTCACTTCTGATCCAACTTCTTGCTGAGTGCTTGGGAAAGCAGCAGAAGATGGCCCAAGTCCTCAGGCCCATGCATCCACATCGGAGACCTGGAAGAAACACCAGGCTCCTGGCTTCAGATAGGCCAAGCTCTGGCAGTTGTGGTCATTTATGTAGTGAACTAGAAGATGTAAGACCTCTCTCTCTTTGCCTCTGCCTCTCTGTAACTTTGCTTTTCAAATAAATAATCATTAATACAAAAGAAAAAGAAAAATTTTAGAAGTGTGTCTTTTTAGTTCTGTGAAAAGTGTCACTGGAATTTGGATATGTTTTGCAATAAATCTTTCAATAGTATGGATATTTCGATAATGCTAATTCCATCTAATAGGGGTAATTCTACATTCTTGTGTGTCCCACTTAGTGTCTTTCTTCAGTGTTTCATTCTTTACACTGTAGTGTGTTTATTCCTAAGTATTTCCATTTTGCTAATAACTACTGAAAGTAGGATTGCTGTCTTGATTTCCTTTACAGGTAGTCCACTATTGGTGTGTAAAATCTACTATTTGTGTTGACTTTATATCCTGCAAAATTGTCAGATTTGTTTGTTAGTTCTAATAGTTTTTGCAGGAGTCTTAGGAGATGTTCTATATATAAGCTCATGTCATTGTCACATAATAAAAATTTACCTTCCTCTTTTCCAAGGATCAAGCCCATTATTTCTTTATCTTGTCAAATTGCTCTGGCAAGGACATCAGCATTCTAATGGGTAAAGGTAGTGAAAGTGGACATTCTTATCTCTTTCTTGGTGTTCAGAAGACTTCCATCTTTCCTTATTTAGTATATTAGCTGTTGGCTTCTCATATATAGCCTTTATTATGTGCAGCTATGATCCTTGTATACCTAATTTGCTCAGAATTTTTTTTTCATGAAAGTATGTTGGATTTTATCAAATGCAATTTCTGAATCTAAAAGATGATCATATAATTTTACTACTTAATTCATTTGATATAGTGTATTCTATGGCTTGATTTGGAAATATTGAACCATCACGTATCCTTGGGATGGTTCTCACTTGATTACAGTGAATAATTCCCATAGTCTATTTTTCTTTATATTAACTAAAATATTGAGATGAGCTTCTTGGGAAGGAAAGTTTCATTTTAGCTTGGAGTTTGGAAGTTACTGAACAGGATAGGATCATCAAATAGTCTGGTGTTGTGGTAGTTGGTAATGGCTAGTATGATTACCTGGCGATCCAAGAAGCAGAGAGAAGGCAACTATGAACAATTTTTTTTTTCTTTTTTGACAGGCAGAGTGGACAGTGAGAGAGAGAGAGACAGAGAGGAATGTCTTCCTTTGCCGTTGGATCAGCCTCCAACGGCTGCCACGGCCAGCACACTGCCGGCCAGCGCACTGCGCTGATCCGATGGCAGGAGCCAGGGGCTTCTCCTGGTCTCCCATGGGGTGCAGGGCCCAAGCACTTGGGCCATCCTCCACTGCACTCCCGGGCCATAGCAGAGAGCTGGCCTGGAAGAGGGGCAACCGGGACAGAATCCGGTACCTCGACTGGGACTAGAACCCGGTGTGCCGGCGCCACAAGGCGGAGGACTAGCCTGTTGAGCCATGGCGCTGGCCGAACAATTTGAACTCAAATAATATCTGACCCTCTTGGAAGAGCCACCTTCTGAAGGCATCTCCCCAGTAGCCCGAATACCTTCCGCAAGATCCACCTCACAGCTGTCATATGGATCAAATGTCCACTCTTAACCCATCAACTATTAAAAATAAATTAAAAAAACAACTCATAGCAAGGTTTTTTTAAGATTTATTCATTTATTTTGCCTCAGAGTTATAGTGAGAGAGGGAGAGACAGAGAGAGAGAGAGAGAGAGAGAGAGAGAGAGAATCTTATATCTTCTGGTTTACTCCCTAGATGGCCACAGCAGAGTACTTGATTGGACATGGAGCAGCTAGGACACAAACTGGTGCCCATATGGGATGCCAGTGTTGCAGGCAGCGGCTTTACCTGCTATGCCACAATATGAGCCCATAGGTTTCTAAGGTGCTCTTAGATACAGTTTGTCACTATTTTGTTAAGAATTTATGCATATGTATTTCTCAAGAATATTTGCTGGTAACTTTGATTTGTATCGTGTGCTCTTCTGGCTTTTGATTCAGGGTGATAATGGTCACATTGAATACGTTTGAAAGGAGCCCTTCCTTTTCTGTTCTACTTTTTGTAATACTGTGAGCATAAATGTTAATTCTTTAAATGTTTGGTAGAATTTTGCAGTGAAACCACATTAGTTAAGGATTTTCTTTAATGGGCTTTTTTGATTACTTAATTGATATCACTACTCATTATTATATGGTTTAGGTTTTATATTCCTTCTTGACTCAGTCTTGATAAGGTGTGTATGTCCATGGATTTTTCCATGTCTTCTAGGCCATCAAATTTGTTGTTCTATAATTATTCATAAGAATATCTAATAGTATGTTGTGTTTTTAGTGTGTTTGTTGTAATGTCTCCCTTTTTGCCTCGAATGATATTTACTGCAATTTCTTTTGTCATGTTCAGTCTAGCTTAATGTTTTTCAATCTTGTTTAACTTTCAAAAAACCAAATGTTCATTTCAATGAGTTTTTTTAGATATTTTTTCAAAATATTATTTGTTTGAAAGAAAGAGTTACAGAGAGATGTAGAGCCAGTAAGAGAGAGAGGGGGCTTCCATCCACTGCTTCATGACCAGAACTGATCCAAAGCCAGGAGCCAGCAGCTTCCTCTGGATCTCCCACATGAGGGCAGGTGCATCCTGTCTGGATGATCTGTCCATTTCTGATAGTGGGGTGTTAAAGTCCTCTGCCAGTATTGTGTTGAAGTCTATCCCTTTAGATGTATTACTCTTTGTTTTATTTATTTGGGTGCTTTGACATTGGATACATGTATATTTACAAGTATTTTTTCTCACTGGATTGAACTTTTTATTGTTATACAATGATCTTCCTTGTCTCTTTGTACTCATACTGATATAAAATTTATTTTATCTGATATAAGTATGGCTACCTCTCTTTCATTGGATTTCCATTTACATCAAATTTCTTATTCCATGCTTTCACTTTCAGTCTATACATGTCCTTACCAGAGTAGTGAATTTCTTGTAAGGAGCAAATAGTTGAATCTTATTTTTTATCCATTCAGTCACTTTATATCTTTTAATTAGAGAATTTAATACACTTATATTTAAGTTAGTTATTGATAGATAGGTCTTATTCCTGCCATTTTAGTGTTGTTTTTCTATTTTTATTTTAGCTTTTATTCACCCAAACTAGTGAAAGAGCACTCTAGTTACCCTATTTTAATCTATAATAATGTTAGTATTATTATTCCAATTTTTAACTTTTAAAAATTGAGACTAAAACTTATGAAAAGTATGACTAATATTATCATCATTGCTTTCCGTGTTACCAAACCTTCTGCCCATAGTTTCTAAAGAATTGTAAAGAGGGCTGACGCTATGGCATTGTGGGCTATGCCTCCGCCTGTGCTTAGCCTCCATGGTAGGCACCGGTTTGGGTCCCGGCTGCTTCTCTTCCAATCCAACTCTCCGCTGATGGCCTGGGTAAGCAGTGCAGTATGGCCCAAGTTCTTGGGACCCTGGACCCATATGGGAGGCCCAGAGGAAGCACTTGGCTCATGGTTTTAGATCAGCCCAGCCCTGGGCATTGCTGCCATTTGGGGAGTGAGCTAGCAGATGGAAGACTTTCTCTCTCCCTCTCCCTCTCCCTCTCCCTGTAATCTGCCTCTCAAATAAATAAATAAATAAATAATCTTAAAAAGAAATTGCCTTGAAAATAAACTCTAATATTTACCTTCTTGTACCATAACTAACCTATATTTTCTTTGTGATAACACAATCTTCCAGATTTATTTTAACACAGTGAAAGAAAATAAAGAAGAGACATATTTTCCAATTTGACTACATCTATTATGTTTAGTTATTACATCTGTCAGTGTTTGGAAGCTACATATAAAAAAAATCCAAATGCTTCTCCAAGTGAAGTATAACCAAATAGTGAAGTATAACCGAATAGTTATCTACCAATGGCTGGTAGATACATAGAATCCTGAAAAAAAAAATAACAGTATTACATAATTCTTGATATCTATTGCATTGATTATCATTTTAACAGACTCAACATCATTGTAATCAGGAATTACATGACTTTATACATAGTAATAATTAAGCATGTTGATATTGTATTATGGTTGATGTATACATTCAATCTTTAAAAAAATCAATTTGTGCCAAATCCTTTTATATTTGTCAAGAAATACTTTTGCATCATAAATTAGAGAAGGAAAGCAAATATGTAAAAGTTATATACCAAATAATCAATTTTAAATATACATTTCATTTGAGGGTCATCAAGACAGAGAGAGTCAGATAAATAAAATATGCTCATTCATCTCTAAATGCCAGAAATGGACACTGGCCTAGAGCTAAAGCTAGGAACTGAGAACTCAGTCCAGACCCTTTATGTGCATGGCAGGGACCATTATATGCTACTGCCCAAGGTATGCTTGAGCAGAAAGCAGGACTAGAAAGCAAATTTAGGACTTGAACCCATGTATTTGGATACGGGATGCATGTGTCCCAACCAACATTTTAATTTCCTGGCCAAATACTTGACTCCTCAATTTGTTTCTAATTTGTATTCTTCACAGAATGTTTCTTTAAATAATATTAAGTAAAGAAAATAGTTGGAGGAATATATTTTCACAAATATAACCAGGATTATTTAAAATAGAGGTGTAATATAGACCTACTACACTCAAATGAAATAAATAGCTAGTGAATGAAAAACATGTTTAAAAGGCAACTGCCTAAGCTCAGCTGTGTTTTTTAAGACCACTGCATTAAAATTTCATTACACTAAAATTAAAGCTGAATTTTAGTTTCTGATTGACGTTTAACTAAGAGCGATGTGTTTTCTTGAATTATTTATCTGATTGTCATTCTTTCTTTGTGATAGAAAGCAACCTGTTTATGAAAAATTAGACGAATGGGATAATTATTAAAAAGGTCCATCAGTGAGTCTTCATCTTGAACAGCTAATCTAGTAATCATTGGTCAGGATGGACTAAGTTATGCTAAAGTAAGAAACAAATCAATGGCTTCACAGGATCAAAGTTCTCATTTGTTCTGCCTGACTAATTCAGCTTTAAAGTCTTTTATTCAAGAAGCTTATTCAAGGCTGCTTAATCCAGTAGCACAAGGACAGATGCTAATAGACCGTTCACCTCAACATGTAATTCTGGTATTTTGGCTAAGACAAAGGGAACATAGTGAATCACACAGTACCTAGTAAAGTTTCTAACCAATTGTAAGTTATATCACTTTGGCTTAAAGCGCATTGATCCAAGTAAGATGTGCCAAAACAAAATGCTTAAGGTAGTCAGGAAAGTGCAATTCTCCCAAATGTTTGATAACTATTTGGTAAACAGCTGTAACAATTACAAGAGCTTATGCTTCAGGACACTAGCATTCACTATGCACTTTCAGGGCACCAAGTATTCACTAGGCTGGCTCTTCCCCAGACAAAAGCTGTCATAGCTTCATAAGGCAAACAGACCTCAAGTTCCCTCCAATCACAAAATAAAATCAGAGTCCATTAATCCTGGTGACCCATGGCTGTGATTTCTCTTGATTAAGTAAAATCAACAAACAAGCAAAAACTATTCTTGATAGTTTAGCTTGATAAGCTAAAACAAAGTGTTCACTTGATCATTTGAAATGAATTTATTTGCTTATTAAGTAAATAAATAAAAAGCTGCCATTGGATTCTTGCATAGCTCTCCCATCTTTAAGTGAATAGACACATGGTAGTCACTTATAGGTAGCAATTTTGTAGCTTACTGGGATAATATTGAGAAATCCTTTGCCCTGAGTTTGAATAGCATTTGTTAATTAGAATCTAAATTTTATCCTTGGAAGAGATTCTCTATTTGAATTTCCCATGTGACATCACTTTATCTTCTATAGTATGATTTTATCTTTTCTTTAAATAATGCGTCTTAGGTGAACACAGAAGAATAAACATTTTTGGAGAACTGAGAAATTGTCATTCTTTTTGTTATTTTCATTTTTATCTGAAAGGCAAGGAGAAGACAAAAAATGACAAAGACTGACAGAGACAGACAGTGATCTACTATCCTTGCAACAGCAAGACATGGGCCAGATTGAAGCCAGAAGGCTGAATTCTGGGTCTCCTGCATTGATGGTCGGAACCCATGTGACCACCTGCTTCCACACTGGGTACACATTTGTAAGAAGACAAAATTGAACACAGAGCAAGAACTTAAACCCAGGAAACTCTATCATGGGATGCAAGTGTCCCAAATGACATCTAGCTATTATATCCAATACCTGTGCTTAAGAAACATTTTAAACCTGTTTCTGCATATAAAATTGAGGTCCAGAGGCCAGTGTTGTGGTGTAGTGGGTTCAGCTGTCGCTTGTTTGCCATACCACCAATCTCCATATCAGAGTTCCTGTTTGAGACCCTTGTACTCTGCTTCCCATTCAGCTTCATGTTAATGCACCTGGGAAAGCAGTGGAAGATGACGGCACATGTATTTGAGCATCTGTCACGCATGTGTTACACCAGGATGGAGTTTGTGGCTCCTGGCTTCAACCTGACCCTCACCTGGCTGTTGCAGCTATTTGAGGAATAAACCAGTAGATGGAAGATTTTTTGTCTCTCTCACCTCCTCCCACATTACTGTGCCTTTTAAATAAATAAATTAATTTAAAAAAAGCATGATTGAGATTCAGAGGTCTTTGTAAATCTGAAAGAAATCAAGGCTTCTTGCTTGAGGTTATAGTAACTTTAAAATGATACCCTTGTGTGTGTGTGAGTGTGTGTGTGTTTGACAGGCAGATTAGACAGTGAGAGAGAGAGACAGAGAGAAAGGTCTTTCCTTTTCCGTTGGCTCATCCCCCAAGTGGCTGCTACCGCTGGCGCGTTGCGGCCAGCACACCATGCCAATCCAAAGCCAGGAGCCAGGTGCTTCCTCCTGGTCTCCCATGCGAGTGCAGGGCCCAAAGATCTGGGCCATCCTCCACTGCCTTCCCGGGCCACAGCAGAGAGCTGGACTGGAAGAACAGCAACTGGGACAGAATCCGGTGCCCCAACCGGGACTAGAACCTGGGGTGCCAGCACCACAGGCGGAGGATTAGCCTAGTGAGCCAAGGCGCCAGCCCTAAAGTGATATCCTTTTAAAACATTTACTGACATTCTTATTCATTGGATAGCAATTAGTTCCATGGGATAATGAATGAAATAAATGCCTTTTCTCTACAAATTCTCCCATTTGCTACACCGCTTGCTTTTCTGCCCTTTCGCTGTCTTTCTCAATATCACTGTAGTTCAGTGGACTTTCCAGACTTTGTTGGGAGAGCAAAGTTTAAGCTATTTCCCCAGGCCCATGACTCCAAATAAAATAAATTATTTGCACCAGCCAAATCCATCCAAGGTTTTAAAATGTGTTTGACACTGAAAACATTTTTAAAATTTCCTTTTTTACAGTTTGAGATTAAGAAGTAATTTTCTCACTTAGCCCTAATGTTTGATGGATTTATTAATCTTCCCATAATTCTTAGTAAGCTGGCTGGTTCTTTCCTCATCTTTCATTTCTTTTTTTTTTATTTCTTTTTTTTTTTTTTTTGACAGGCAAAGTTAGACAGTGAGAGAGAGAAAGACAGAGAGAAAGGTCTTCCTTTTTCCTTTGGTTCACCCCTCAAGTGGCCACTATGGCTGGCGCGTTGCTGCCTGCGCTCTGCGCCAATCCGAAGCCAGGATCCAGGTGCTTCTCCTGGTCTTCCATGCAGGTGCAGGGGCCCAAGCACTTGGGCCATCCTCCACTGCCTTCCCCAGGCCACATCAGAGAGCTCAACTGGAAGAGGAGCAGCCAGAACAGAATCCGGTGCCCCGACTGGGATTAGAACCCTCGGTGCTGGCACTGCATGTGGAGGATTAGCCTAGTGAGCCGCAGAACCGGCCTACTCATCTTTCATTTCTAACCTTGCATGGAATAGTGAATACCAACAAATCCTTGCCAATGATCTTACTTTTCAATTTTTTTAGATTGGAGGATCCAAGCTCATTTTATATATGTACAGTGATCACAGTTGACAGTTCTATCAAATACTTGGACATTGCATAATATTGATAACTGTGCTTTCATAATTTCATAACAGATACTTCACCAGTCATTACTTGGTGATTAAGCTAGGGCCACGACACACTTGTACTTCAGGATTGGTTTCTGATGTTTTATTTTGACTTTAGTTATGGAATCAGCACTCTCATAGTTCCAAATTCAATATAGACTACATTGGACAAGATTTTGTTACAGGGGCCTTGGTGTTGTGGTGTAGCTCATACTGGAACACTGGGGCTGATCTCTTTCTCTCTCTCTTCTTTCTGTGTCTTGCAAAGAAATAATACAAACCTTTTAAACAAAAATGTTCTGCTGCAGAAATGAACAAACATGAAAGTATAACAAAATTAACAAATAAGGTTTATTACTCATTCCTAATATATGATTGGATGAGTTATCTGTCTATCATGCCTGCTCAGTTCAACCTTGAATAGCTGAAACTGTTTCCAAGGCATAAAATATTAAAGCTCTCCCTCTAGTAGTGTGAACCTCACATATCTAGTGTGAACACCTCACATATCACTCACACGCACACATTCACTCATAACTCATTGGCCCAATAGAGGGTCAAGTTTATTTTAAGGACATATTATTTTACCAAGTGCATAGGAAGGAAAAACAAACAAACAAAAATACTGCCTTAAGTTATTGATGTCTGTTAATATCTTTATGAAGAGGTTTTCTGTTTTGTGTGTATAATATGTATGTATGTATATATATTTATATATATATTAGTTGTTTTGAATATTTTAATTATTAAGAAGAGTAATTCTGTTTCTTAGGATGAGCACAGTAGTTATTAATTTGAAATTATTGGAGATTTCCCTTCCATTAAGTTCCAAATTTTGTTCAGTACAACAATCATGAGTAGACACCTGTTAAAATTATAGACCTTTAAATAAAATCTAGTCCTTTGCAAAATAGAGTTTAATTTAGCAGATATATCTTTTTATCAAATATACCATGAAATATTTATAATTGGGCAAATTTTGGAAATACTTCTATATAAAAATATGAGGAAAATATGTGTCTCTTGAAAAAGAGTGCATGGTTTTTTGTGCTTTAACTTACAGATATTATTAGAATGACTTTTAAAATCTTGTCTTTACTCAATAAACTTTAACTTAAGAAGTTTTATACTCATAAAGATGTTGAACAGAAAATGGAGAGTATTCTCTTGTTCCCCTCATAGCTGTCCACCATCATTTCCTCCGTTACTAACACCTTATTCTAGTGTGGTACATTTGTTAAAATCGATGTTGATCTTGGTATATTATTATTAACTAAAGTCCATACATTACAGTAGGATTCATTTTTGTGTTTTGCCTTCTGTGGATTTTCAAAAATGTATAGTGGCATTTGTCTGATATTACAGTACCATAGAGAATAGTTTGACTACTCTACAGTTCCCCTGTGTGCCACTTGTTCATCCTTCCTCCTTCCCCGAGGCAATCACTTCTCCTCACACAATATCCATAGTTTTATCCTTTTACAGATGTAAAATAGTTGGAATCATTCAATATGTAGGCCTTTCATAATTACTTCTTTCACCTAGCAATATACATTTAAGGGTTTTCTGTGTCTTTTTATGCCCTGATGGTTTACCTATTTGTGTTGCTGAATAATATTCCAATATGTGGCTGGACCACACATTGTTTATCCATTCTCCAATTATTGTCATTATAGCTGCTTCTTTGCAATTATGATTAAGTTGCTATAAACATTAAATCCAGTTTTTGTGTGGATGTAATGTTTCAATTCATTTGAGCTAATACAAGGAGTATGATGACATACCATATGGTAAGGCTGTGTTTAGTTTTGTAACAAATTAAAAGACTGTCTTCCTGAGATGCTTACTATTTTGCATCCTCTCTAGCAGTGAGTGAAATTTAATATTGGAACAAATTACCTGTCATCATTAGGTGTTGTCAGTGTTTTGTTTCATCTGTTCAATCTACAAAGTATATAATGATATTTCATTGTTGTTTTAATTTGCAATGACAAACATATGATTTTGTGTTTCTTCTCACAGGCTTGTCATCTGTATATCTACTTAAATGAGGTATCTGTTCAAATCTTTTGACCATTTTTAAATTGAGTTCTTTGTTTTCTTGCATAATAATGTTTCTTTATATATCTTAAATGTCATTCCTTTATTAGATATCCATTTTCAAATATTATCTTCTAAAATGTTTTGTCTTTTGGAACTATTGTTAATTATGTGTATTGTTTGGCTCTCCAAAATGACTACCCTCAAATCCTTGGACCCAGTAAACATGAGCCTTATATTGCAGCTTTACAGACACTTCACTTTAGTTTAGAGAGATCCATTTCCCACTTTTGACTTCAGAACTATTAGACAATAAATAATAAATGTTTGTTATTATAAACCATTGAGTTTATGGAAATTTCCTCTGGAGAGCAATAGAAAACAAATACAAGAAGCTGTGCTAGAGTTGTAAGGGATGATGAGATAGCATATTTTGGGGGGTTGTCAAAATTTTCAACATAGGAGTTAAGAACAAAACTGTAAAGCCAAATAACCTGCTGAAAATATAGTTTCAAATGTGTGAATATGTATGCCCCTAAAGTACAGAAACAAAATTTTTAAATAGTAATTTAGATCAGACACAGGTTGAAATGCTGTCAATCAAAGCAAAATACAGGTTACTGAAAACAACAACCTTAAGCTATGAAAGATACTGCCTCAGATTTTTTTCTACTTTAGGGTAAAAGATACGAAAAAATTTTATTGTGTGTGGCATAGATCAGAATTTTTTCCATATGGAAAAATAGTGAGATTTTAATATTTTCTAAATATATGTGCATTTAGTTTTAAACAGAGTAGTGTAACCTTTAAAATATTTAGCATAATATGAGAACAATATGTGAGAACAAATTAGATCATAAATGAGCCTTAATTGTTTAAGGAATTACTATCCTTTACAAATCAGATTCAAGAATTATTCAAATATACATGTGACACCAAGTTGAGATAATAAACTGTATCATTTTAACATTTGAATAAATCAGAAATTTACCTTCATTTATAAAAAAAAGAAGAAATAGATTCAGGGATATTTTTCCACAGCTACAAGACTTGGAACATAGCAGGCATTCAATAAATGTTTATTGAATCGATGTGTTCTCATCTAGAGTGGTGGATGGTGGAATTGATCTGATATTAATCTAGTACAGAACCCTTTCCAAAACTATATCTATTACAAAACCACATGTCTATTCATTGTTAATCATAAAAAGGATCCTACTTAAATATTATATATTCAATTGATTTGATGCACTGCACATTTGTATGCCTTGCATTTCAAAGGAAAATCATGATGAATATTAATTGTCTGAAATACTTTTTCAATAATTAAGAAAAGGTATTAGTTTTTGTAAAAGATGCATGAAGACTGGTGAGTTGTAAAAAATAGAGGTAAATATAAATTTAACAGTGAAAGTCACTCATAATCCCAAGGATGTCATATTCTGCCAAGTCACTACCCCTCAAAAAAACTAAGTATTTTTTAAAGCAGGTATAAAATGTACTACATAACTAGTGAAACTGAGTCGGGTGATGTTTTCTTTCTACTTAATTTGCACAGAGAGATTACTGTTGCCATTGATTTCTTTTTTCCAAATCTAATTGCACCTAAATAAAATTGATTTATATTCTGTGTGATGCATAGTGAGCTCCCTGAAGGCCACACAATCTCCCATGACATTCAGCAATGGAAGATATTTTCCTAATGACCTGTCTCTAAGCTCCCTCTTCTATTTGAATTACATCAGTTTATGGATCATTCCTCCTACCTACACATCCTGTCCCTGTTTAGCCCCGGGAGGCCACAAATCTATAAATGTGCCTCTTTCCTTAGTGACTGACCCTAAAAAATCTCCTGTAAGTTCATTTTGTGTGTTATACTATCTATTATAATGGTTTTTTAAGAGTAAAGACTAAAAGAGGAAGCATTTAAAATCAAATCTGGAAATATAAGGTTTTATTATTTAGATTAAATTTTTTGATAGACTACATCTCCATAAAGTAACTATTCCTCACATAAGTCCAGAATAAACTCCTTTACTGAACTCTAGAAAACACTGATTTGTTTTATGCACTATAGACCAAAGTAATTTTCATATGTATGAGGTAATACAGTATAGCCCATTTAAATGTAATCATATAGTACAGTCATCCTCTCCTTATTCACAGGGGATATGTTCCAAGACCACCAGTGATGCCTGAAACCTCAGATAGTACCAAGTCTGATACATGTTACATTGTTTTCTATACATATATGCCTTTGATAAAATTTTATTTATAAATTAGGCACAATAATATATTAATAAGGACTGCTAATTAAATAGGACAATTATAAAATATATTATAACATGTTGTATCTCAAAATATCATAGTGTATTCTGTATCTTATCAACCTTAGGACATGATTGTTTTTTCTTTTCTTATTAAATCAAGAACATCCACATGTTAATATTTTTTCTTTTTTTAACTTTTATTTAATAAATATAAATTTCCAATGTAAGCTTATGGATTACAATGGCATTTTCCTCCCATAACTTCCCTCCCACCCGCAACCCTACCCTCTCCCACTCCCTCTCCCCTTCCATTCACATCAAGATTCATTTTCAATTCTCTTTATATACATAAGATCAATTTAGTATATATTAAGTAAAGATTTCAACAGTTTGCACCCACATGAAACACAAAATGAAACATACTGTTTGAGTACTAGTTATAGCATTAAATCAAAATGTATAGCACATTAAGGACAGAGATCCCACATGAGGAACAAGTGCACAGTGACTCCTGTTGTTGACCCAACAAATTGACACTCTAGTTTATGGTGCCAGTAACCACCCTAGGCTGTCGTCATGAGTTGCCAAGGCTATGGAAGCCTTCCGAGTTCGCAGACTCTGATCATATTTAGACAAGGTCATAAAAGACAGGGTGAGGATAGTAACCAATGATCCTAAGAGGGGCATTAACCAGGTCTGAACAATTATACAGCATTAAGTGGGGAAGGGGACCATCAGTACACACAGGTTGGGAGTAGAGCCATTGGTGGTAGAGTAGAGGTTATGATTACAAAGGAATGAGGCCCAAGTGTGCTAGACAGGGTCTAGAACAAAGGACAGAGTCATTATTAGAGGAGCTAAGAAAGGTGCTGTCTAAGCTACAATTAAGTTTTCTGATTGAGAGGCAAATAGAACCTGACAGAAGGGGCCTGGTGGTAATCTGGTGGACTTTAGGCCTTGTAAGTTAAGAGGTCCAGACCTATCTATCTCTTCACATGGGGTATATCCTAAGGGAGGTGTGAACCTCCTAGGGGAAGGCACTCTGTTGACTTTCATTACTTTGCTGGCCTGGGAGGAGAGCTGGCCAGGTAAAGGCAGGTGGCATCTCTAACAAGAAATTTACAGTTCTGCCTGCAATGTTGCCTACCCTACTTGGCCGTCCCCTCAGCTGTGGTGATCACTTTGGAAGTTGGGCTGAGTGAAGGGCTTTTCAGCTTAGAGCCAATATGATCTGTGGCTCTGACCTGGGCATCCTTCGACTCCAGGGCAGGTCCATTTCCAGTGATCCAACTCTTGGCAGAACTGCCAGGGCTCTTCACAAATTGACTTCTGCTGAAGCCCAGGCTTACCACATTGAAAGACACTGCAGTGGACTGGCCTGTTGGGTCTCCTTGAGGGCAGATCACTGTACAGATCAGCCATTAATAGGCCTGCCACCCATTGCTTCTGATGCCTAGCTTTCTTTTCCTCCTGGTTTGTGTTAAAGCAGACCAGAGGATGCAAGTCAAGGGAGTGCCCGTGTCCCATCTCTAATCTTCGGTGGCCTGAACTACAAGTCTATAGTCACAGGCATGTTCTGTAGTAGTTTTTTCTAAGGTAGACAATGCCCATGAGGAAAATTATATTCTCACCTTAAAATTTTCTTTCCCTTTGATCTGAAAGGGAGGTTTTTTCTACTTCCTGTTTACTTTGCTGATGGCGAAGTAAATCTAGCTATGAGATTATAATTTAAGCTCTTATTTTGGCTATGCTATTACAGAAAAATGTTAGCCATCTCTTTTATAAGGTCTAATGATTAAATTGTGCATCCTACAGATTCCTTCATAATAGAATTAGTTTCCTACCTTGAGGAGAATAGAGAAATGAAAGAACAAGTTGGGCTTAGAATAGAGAAATGAGGGAGCAAGTCCTAGATCGCTTTCTGAAAATAGCAATATCACATGAATACTTAACAAACAGTTTCAACCATTAGATAATAACTTAAGAAAACATTTATCAGAAGGTCCAAGATGGTCCACGTGTTAATATTAAAGGAAGACCCTTACAGTTTCTCTTTGGCACATCTAGCATTAGTAGTGTAGGCCTTTGGGGCCATTACAAAGTAAAGTACATATTACTTAAACTCAAACACTATGATATCATGATAATTATTCTGATAACCCAGCTGGCTGCTAAGAGACTAACAGATGTGTAGCATATGTAGCATACATACAAGAGGCAAAGGCAGACTCATACTCCGGGGGTCAGAGGGGAACGCATATGTAAAGTCAAGTTGGGAATAGGGTGGGAGAGACTAATATATGTTAGTCTTCCCTGGTATTTCTGCCTGGTATTACACAGCATAATATTTTTGATTGCTGAACAGTATTCCAATTTATGTATATACCACAATTTGTTTATTCTCTGGGTGATAGGGTATTATCTGTTTTCAATATTATGTGTAGCATTTCTTTGCACTTTCATTTGCTGCACCTTCTGGAGCATGTTTCAATTATCTTGGATAATATCTAGGTTTGGAAATTGTTGACTCAAAAAGTAACTGTATGTTTTGCATGGTCAGAAACTGCCAGGGCAGGTGTTGTGGTGTAGTGTATTAAACCACCTCTTGGGACTCCCGCATCCCCTCTCACAGTGCCTCCAATCAAGCCCCACCTCTGCTTCTCCTTCTGGCCCTGCTTCCAGCTAGTACACCTGGTAGAGAGAAGATAGCTCAAGTCCTGAGTCCCTGCCAGCCAAGTTGGAACCTGGATGCAGTTCCTGCCTCTGCCTTCAGATGGGCCAGCCTTGGTTGTGTCAAGGAGGCGTTTGGGGAGTGAACCAGTGAACAGAAGTTGTCTCTCTCTGTCTCTCTGTCTCTCTCTCCCTCCCTCCCTCCTGCCCTCCCTCCTTCTCTCTGTCTCTGACACACACACACACACACAATTTCTTTTTCACTCTGCCTTTCAAAAATTTATAAAGATTATTAAATAAACATTAAAAAAGAAGTTGTATATTTCCATAGGTGATTCTTCCCAAAATTTTCATGCATATGATCAAGTTAAAGTTAACTTAGGTGTATTCTGTGAGAACAGATTTCAATTTTATTTATTTTTCATATGGATGTACAGTTGTTCCTTTTATTTTAAAACACTATCATTTCTTCCTTTGAATTAGCATGGATATTTTTGTGTAAATTATTATTATTTTATATTAGTCTATTTTATCTTTACTCAGTTCTATAAATGTATAGGGAAGTTTAACTAGTGGATTGAAAATTTTACTGATTTTCTCAAAGACTCATTTTTAAAAATATTTTTGTTAACTCTACTTTTTCTGTTGTCTAATCATTGATTTCCTCGTCATATTTATTATTTACTTCAATTAACTTTTATTAAATCTGCTTTTTCCCAATTTCTAAATCTGATCATTCTTTGTATAAATTTATTTTTTTCTTTTTTATTAAATTATGGTAAATCATTTTGTATTTTGAAATAATTCTATATATGCATTAAAGTTGTAAAGTTGGTGCAGAATATAGCCATATATCCTTCATCTAGCTTCTCCTATTGCTAACATCTTCTATTACTATACTATATTTGTCAAAATAGCAAAGGTGTATTACCGTTAGCCAAACTGCATACCTTCTTTGTATATAAAAACTTTTCCAGAGATTTCCTCTTTCTTTAAAATGATCTAATCGAGGTTACAGATTGCATTTAACTCTCATAACTCTAGGACTATTGTGGGTTGCGATGGTCAGGAAGTAAATTTAAGATCTTGGAAGGATTGTCAGTTGAGGATATGATCCTTGCTGTAGTGACTGAGATGGGATGGAACACAAGATCATTTGAAGTAAGTAAGTCAAAGAACAAGTAGTATTTATTACATCAACATTAATGCCTAAGAATTACAACAAATGTTAAAGTCAGGAAATCAAACAGTTCTGAAAATCTTTATGAAGTGAGAGTGAATTGAATATTATACAGAATTCCAAATAAGTAATAAATAATGTGGAAATGGCATAGTTGGTTAGCATGGGATTTCTATGTGTGCATTTTTTTTTTAACTTTTAAGTTTTTTTGGAAAGAGATGTGGAGGAAAAGACAGGGATGACCTAAAGTAGCAATGAAAACAGAAAGAAGTGCTGTTTTTCAAAGTAACAGAACTGTGGTGGAAAGTACAGATATAGTACTTCAAAGCAAAGTGTTCTCAGTGTTTTGCTGGCATTCAGTGAAAGCCCTAAGTGAAATCAGGTCCAGTCTAATTTTATAATACACGAAAAAGATGCAGTTGGAGACGTTAATTTTGTAGTCTAAATGTTTTTAATGTTTAAATCAAGCTCATAAACCATTAAATGAAATGGATCTTACCCTCCTAGCTTGACAAATACATTTTCAAAATGATAAAATGTATAAAGCGTTTTCAAGTCCCTCAGATTTGGTAAAATACCAAAGATGATTTAACCGAACTATCATACTGTGTATATGTGTCCTATGGATGGAACAGAAACATTTACATGAGTAATAAAATGAAGATCGAATTCATTCTCCTTTAATAGTATCCATTAATTCCCTGAGTTTTTTCCCTCTTTTCTGCAGTATTATTACTCAGACAGTTCTAATCAAGAGTTTTACTCAGGTTCTGTGCTCACTAGCAAAATTATTTGAAATAATACATTTTCATAACAAGGTTCACCATGGCAATATAAATCATTGAAAACATATTCCATGTGAATTCATGTACATCTTTCTAAAATATTCAAAAGCATTTATTAAGTTTGAAAAACTCAAGTAATAATCACATTTATAAGTCAAAAGTATATTTAAAATATAGAATGTTTAAATGTAAAGAAAAGTAATTCATATTAGATGTTTATGTAAAACATAACATTTCTAACAGACATTGATCTTCTACTTATCAAAGAAAAGAGTAATCATACTTTACAGATTTTTCCTATTCATTGTATGAAATACTTAATATTGTAAAAGTATCCTTATCTATGAATAATTAGAAATCATTTACCATTTTGCAAATTGTTAATGTGTGACTACCTCCAAAACCATAATTGGAGTGAAAATCGAAATAGGAAAATGCACATTTAACATTATTTCTAAATGAAACTTTCCTCTGCAAGTATGTGCTGCCTTCTTGCTGAGCAGATTTGAAAGTTAGTTCATCTGTCTTTCTTCTTACATAAGCATTTCTGCTATTCAAATTATGTCTGCACTCCACAATGGCGTTTGTATTCAAGATTCCTGGAGATGTTATCCAGAAAACTCCATTGCATTTACACGAAGTTGCATTTTGTTTTGCAGACATAGGGCCGCAAATGAAGAAACCTTTTCTTGTGATCTGATCCATGGCATTCAAGAGAGTTTAGAGTTAGAAGCCATAACAATGCCTAGTTTCTGAAGTGACTCATAGTTCTTTCATGATTTTCTGTGTTGTGGGTGTAGGTGGGTTTGTTAGATGCAGGTTGCTCAAAAAACAGTGCTTGTGATGTGAAAGCCATACTCTATTTTTTTAACCTAGAAGGACAGAATTTAAAGCATAGTCGTCCACTGAATTCAATGAGTTGTCTCCACTTAATCAATTAATATCTGTAATATTGGGAAGTTTATGTTAATAGGAGCCTTAAGTGCACTGAATGCTCACTTGCCACCCCATAGTGCCAGAGTCTAGAAGAGGGATGTGAGGACAGCTGGAGATAAGTGGACCACCTTTGTATTTTCTCCAGTGATGGGGTAAAGATTGGAGGAAAGATAAGACTTTATTTTATGAGTTATGTTAATTCCATCAGATTACTATAATTTTGCTTTCTCTATTAATTTAATTAATCTTGATAATTTAACATTTATTGTTTTGATCTTGAAGGATGTTAAATGTTAGCTTCAATATCAATTTTCAAAATAAATAATGTTGGGGTTGGCGCTGTTGAGCAGTGGGTTAAACCTTGGCCTGAAGCGCCGGTATCCCATATGGGCACCAGTTCGAGACCTGGCTGGTTCACTTCCAATCCAGCTCTCTACTATGTCCTGGGAAAGCAGTAGAAGATGGCCCAGTGCTTGAACCCCTGCACCCATGTGGGAGACCCAGAAGAAGCTCCTGGGTCTTGACTTTAAAACGGCACAGCTCTGGCCATTGTGGTCAATTGGGGAGTGAATCATCGATTGGAAGACCTCTTTCTCTCTCTGCCTTTCCTTTCTCTGTGTAACTCTTTCAAATAAATAGATAAATCTTCAAACAAAAATAATGCTATTACATCATTAAACAATTAACTTTGCTAAATAGTTTTATGATGGGGTCAACTCTGTGGTGTAGCATGTAAAACTACCACCTACAATGTCTGCATCCCATATGAGTACTGGTTCTGGACCCTACTACCCTACTTTCAATCCAGCTCCCTGCAAATGGCCTGGGGAAACAGCAAAAGATGACCCAAGTGCTTTGATCCATCCACTCATGTGGGAAACCTGGAAGAAGTTCCTGGCTCCTGACTCCTCGCTTCAGGTTGGCCCAGCCCTAGCTGTTGCAGCCATCTGGAGAGTGAACCAGCGGATGGAACATTCTTTTTCTCTTTCTCTCCCTCTCTCTATAACTCTTTCAAATAAATAAATAAATAAATAAATCTTTAAAAATAATTTTATTATGATGCTAATGCTATTTTCTCCCCATCTTTCTTGCTACTGATCCTGCCATTGGTTTTCTGGTATATGTGGGCTTCTCCATATATCACTTACGACCATCTTTCATAACTGCATATCATATTTATTCAGATTTTAATTCTCCTGTGCAAGGGATTTGAATTAGGTTAAGACTACTCTCTATTCATACTGAAGGGAAAACATTTTAGTCAGCAGTTATGATGAAATTTTAAGGATTAGGTCATACTAGACTTACATAAGGAAGCATCTTGTTCTAGTTAATGTCAGGAATTGTGGTCCCATGATGAAAGGCAGTCTAGTGAGAAGGATGGAAAGGTAACCTAAAACTTCCTGGAATTTGAACTGAATTGATTAAATGTTATTTCAGGTTCTACATGTAGCCATTTTTGTCTAAAAGATAAAAAATGTGGATTAATTACATGTTATATTTTCTAATTCTAAAATAAAGCAGTCATAATTCAGTAAGTGAGATTTAGATGAGTTTTGTGAAATTTATGGAACATTTGCTTTTAAGTTTGAACAAGAGTTTTTTTTTTAATCAGAGAATATGATCCAAAACATGTTTTATTTTCTTTATTTCTTTTTTCTTTTTTTTTTTTTTTTTTTGAAAACATCCATTTACTTATGAGGCAGAGTTACAGACAGAGTGAGGGAGAGACAGAAAGGTTATCCATCCACTGGTTCACTCTCCAATTGGCCCCAACAGTCAGGACATGCAACTATGCTACATAAAAAAAAAAAAAAAAAAAAAAAAAAAAAAAAAAAAAAAAAAAAAAAAACTATGCTACATAAAAATGAATAGCTGTCGGCACCGCGGCTCAGTAGGCTAATCCTCCGCCTTGCGGCGCCAGCACACCGGGTTCTAGTCCCGGTCGGGGCACCGATCCTGTCCCGGTTGCCCCTCTTCCAGGCCAGCTCTTTGCTGTGGCCAGGGAGTGCAGTGGAGGATGGCCCAAGTGCTTGGGCCCTGCACCCCATGGGAGACCAGGAGAAGCACCTGGTTCCTGCCATCGGAACAGCGCGGTGCGCCGGCCGCAGTGCGCTACCGCGGCGGCCATTGGAGGGTGAACCAACGGCAAAAGGAAGACCTTTCTCTCTCTCTCTCTCTCACTGTCCACTCTGCCTGTCAAAAAATAATAATAATAATAAAATAAAATAAATGAATAGCAACTATGTTATTTACTACAATCTGAAATATACTCCCTAAAATACCAGTGGTAAGTCCCTAGAGAGTTTTTTGTTTGTTTGTTTGTTTGTTTGTATTTTTTTGACAGGCAGAGTGGACAGTGAGAGAGAGAGAGAGAGACAGAGAGAAAGGTCTTCCTTTTGCCGTTGGTTCACCCTCCAATTGCCACTGCGGCCAGCGTGCTGCAGCCAGCGCACCGTGCTGATCCGATGGCAGGAGCCAGGTGCTTCTCCTGGTCTCCCATGGGGTGCAGGGCCCAAGCACTTGGGCCATCCTGCACTGCACTCCCTGGCCACAGCAGAGAGCTGGCCTGGAAGAGGGGCAACCGGGACAGGATCCGGCACCCTGACCAGGACTAGAACCCGGTGTGCCAGCGCTGCAGGCGGAGGATTAGCCTATTGAGCTGCGGTGCCAGCCCCTAGAGAGTTTTAAAGAATTTTTAAGTAAAATCACAGTGCCTTGAAAGATTTACTTGAACAAAAAATTGATAACATTTTAACATTTTGTCAAGGAAAATCCTTCTAATGCCAACTTCTCTTCACAGTGAGTCAGAATGAAATTAAGTGACACTCTTGTCTCTATTTTACAGTATCCTGTAATTTGGGCAATTATGTAATCATTATAGATGGATGGCTGGTTCATACATGATGAGATCTATAAGTTATAACTGTTTACAATGAATACATCCAAAGATATTTTCATTTATTTGAAGAACCACAGGTATAAACATCTGTAGGCCATTTTGTAGTCAAAGTGCTTTCTTGTGAACATTTTAGCTATAAGGATGTCTCAATTGTATATGTACACATGTGGGTTCATAAATGTGCATATTTCTTTGAGGATTTCAAATGATTTTAAAGAAAATCATAAGACATTTAAAATGTTAATTCCAATACTTTTTAATATTACATGGGTAGTTAAGTTTAATAAAGACACATGCTACTTCAGTTAAAAAGAAAGGCATATTTGCCATTTAATTAAAAAAAAGCAGTTAACACCTACCTAAAGTTAAACTATACCATTTTATTTTTATATTTTCAAAACAGAGGATACCTATAAGGACTCCTACCTATGAAGAATAGAATTATTCTTTAAAGCTTTTAAGAATTGCTTGAATATGGATTGAATTTAATTCAATCATAAATATGCAAAAGTGATTGAATGCATATTTACATTTTTCAAATTAACCTTTGGACTATAATTAAGTTAATACCCCCCAACTCACCCCAGAAAATCTTGTCTTAACTTATTTAAAACAATTTTCGAGGAATAAACTCAATAAAATACATGTCATTGTTATAATGAAGGAGGCAAGAATAGTTTCTTTGTACATTCATCTAAAACATTTTTCACTTGTTCCTAAGTTCTAAAGGGAATGTGAATTATTTGTGAAGGCTGGTAGTTCACTATTTGTAATTTGTACATGTATGAAATTATGTCACAATATTAAATATTGAGTACTGGGATTTTGACATAGAGAGTTCAGCCATCAATTGTGATGCCAATTTCCCATATCAGAGTGCCAGTTCAAGATCTGGACACCCAGTGTCCAATCAGATTTACTACTAATGGCCAATGAAACCAGAGGAATATGACCCAGTATTGGGGTTCCTGCCACCCACATGCAATATCAGAAAGAAATTCCTGGCTTCTGGATTTGCCCTGGCTCAGACCTGACTGTTGCAGGCATTTGGTAGTGAGTAAACAGACAGAGCTCCCACTGTGTCTCTCCCTCTTTCCCTGTTACTCTGCCTGTCAAATAAATAAATACATGCATTAGCAAACAAACAAATGTTTTAAAAAGGCATTCATCCTTTTATTATTGTATGAATTTGAATGCAAGAACTTGAAAATTATGGAAATACCATGAGAACAGGGAGGGGATAATGGAGTAGTTAACATAGATAGCCAAAAACTTAGACCTAAATAAGATAGAACAGGGAAAACGGTATACATAGGATGCCACAAAATATGTAATTTTATTTATTCAATTCTTCTCTACTGAGTTTCTATGTGATTTGAATATTCTGCAAGTTATCAAGTATGGATTCATGAGGAAAAATATGAAAAAATAATATTCTTATGGAGATTATGGCATTAGAAGCATGCAAAATTTAGCAAAGATTCACTAAATAAATGTAAAATGACAAGTTTTATAAGAGCTACAAAAAAGAAATATATTATGCCTTAAGAAATAATGATATAGCCAGTTTAATCTTGTTGGAAGATCAGGGAAGTGTTCCCAAGAAATCAAATTCCTATCAGAAATTATTCTGGTTCTTACCATGAACTCTCTTCTGCAATACTCACAACAACTGTCCTGTCAATATATTTTCATCACCCTTATTTTACTGGGATTAAATAACTTTCTAAAGGTTGTATAACCAGTAAGTTTCAGAGCCAGGAGTAGAGTCTATGCAATCTGGTGGCAGAGCCTGCAGTTTTATCACCTTGCATATGCTGTTTCCCATGAGGTCTTAACCATACTGTCAAGTGAAAGAGTTTATAGGTAAGCTTCGTCACATAGACTAAATAGCAGTTATTAAGAGAACAGTAATGATAGTTCAAGAAAGAAGAAAATCATAATTGCAGCTCAAATATTCAGTCACTTCATGTATTAGAAAAGGCAGAATTAAAAAAAGAGGAAATATGTAACTGCTTTTGAATATTATTGATGAGAATAATTGAATGTTCATCTAAGAGTTTGGGTAGGAATCCACATAAACTCAATTCATAGAGTAAGGATAACCCACATACTAGAAATACCATTATCTATGACACTTGTATAGTTCTAATCTTATGATAAAAAGTTTAATGAACTTTAGCAAGTGACATATCTTCAATCTTCAGTTTCTGAACTGCATCATGATACCCAACTTTCATGGGATCTAAGATACTTGGTGTTTTCTCCACATAATTCTAAATTCAATTTTTTTAACTTTTATTTAATGAATATAAATTTGCAAAGTACAGCTTATGGATTACAATGGCTTCCCCCTCGAATAACTTCCCTCCCACCCGCAACCCTCCCCTCTCCCAACCCCTCTCCCCTTCCATTCACATCAAGATTCATTTTCAATTCTCTTTATATACAGAAGATCAATTTAGTATATATTAAGTAAAGATTTCAACAGTTTGCACCCACATAGAAACACAAAGTGAAACATACTGTTTGAGTACTAGTTATAGCATTAAATCACAATGTATAGCACATTAAGGCCAGAGATCCTACATGAGGAGTAAGTTCACAGTGACTCCTGTTGTTGACTTAATAAATTGACACTTTTGTTTATGGCATCAGTAATCACCCTAGGCTCTTGTCATGAGTTGCCAGAGCTATGGAAGCCTTTTGAGTTCACTGACTCTTATCATATTTATAAAGTCATAGTCAAAGTGGAAGTTCTCTCCTCCCTTCAGAGAAAGGTACCTCCTTCTTTGATGACCTGTTCTTTCCATTGGGATCTCACTTGCGGAGATGTTTCATTTAGGTTTTTTTTTTTTTTTTTTTTTTTTTTTTTTGCCAGAGTGTCTTGGCTTTCCATGCCTGAAGTACTCTCATGGGCTTTTCAGCCAGATCTGAATGCCTTAAGGGCTGATTCTGAGGCCAGAGTGCTGTTTAGGACATCTGCCATTCTATGAGTCTGCTGTGTATCCCACTTCAGTGCTGTGGCATAGCGGGTAAATTCAATTTGTTTTAAAGTTAACATGCACACTTGTGTTATTTTATTGTTTTGTGAAAATATGTTGTGAAATCAATGCAAAATCTTAAAAAAGTAGAATTTAATATGTTGATTTAATAAATATTTATGAAGTTAAGAGAGGAGACAGAAAATTGTAAGTAAACCAAAATATGAGTTTTAATTGAACATGAAACATTTAAGATTTTCTCAAATGGATAATTGTAGTGTGAAAATAAAACACAAAAATACCCATGGTAGTGTATATTAATGATGTAAGATAAAAATGTCCTTAATATGAATATAAATCATGGTATAAAAACTCTGCTTAATGCTTTACTTCCGGAATATAATACTCCAGAAACTAATTATGTATTTTGAATTTCCTCATATTTTTTCTTAATATTACTGCCTTTTATTTAGAATATATTTTAAATAATTAAAAATTATTATTAGCATACAATATATGTTCACTTTTATGGAATACACTACAATGTTTCAATAACATTCACAGCATATACCCATCAAATCAGGCAACTTAGTCTTTTCATTTCCTTACTTATTCTTTGTGTCCAGAGCCTTTCAGTTCCTTACCTCCAGTTTTTCATAAGTTTGAATCAACTCTTTTCTTTAACTTCCACATATGAGAGAATATATATAGTATTTGCCTTTTCATGCTTGGCTATTTTCACTTAACATGATCTATAGTTCTATCCATATTGCCACAAAAGTCAGAATTCCATTCTTTTTGCAGTTGCCCAGTATTTCCGTGTGTATATAGACCATATTTCCTTTATCCATTTATCAATTGATGGGCATCTAGATAGAGCCCCTATCTTAACTATTGGGAATAGTGCTGCAGTGAACACATGGATACACATATTTCATTTTATGCTGATTCTGTTTCCTTCAGGCAGAGGTGTTATAACTAGGTCAAATGGTAAATCTACTATTTGCTTTTTGAGTAACCTCCATGCTGCTCTCCATAATGGCATAATTTACATTTCCACAAACAGTACATTTCTTAATTTTTAGGCTTTACATTAATTTTAGGGTCAAATTTAAGAGTCAAATGTACTGTAGCACTGCTTCTATTGAATGAAATCTAATTGAGATCATAAGTCCTACCATATTTTTTTTTATTTTCCTGGAGTAAAACAGCTCCAGTATCTTTTTCATACATTTGTTTCTCTAAAATAATTGGACTTTTTTGAGGCCAAGGTGTTCTTTTTTTTGTTTTTGTTTTTGTTTTTGTTTTTTGACGGGCAGAGTTAGACAGTGAGAGAGAGAGAGACAGAGACAGAGAGAAAGGTCTTCCTTCCGTTGGTTCACCCCCCAAATGGCCACTACAGCCGGCGCACTGCGCCAATCCAAAGCCAGGAGCCAGGTTCTTCCTCCTGGTCTCCCATGTGGGTGCACGGCCCAAGCACTTGGGCCATCCTCCACTGCCTTCCTGGGCCACAACAGAGAGCTGGACTGGAAGAACAGCAACTGGGACAGAATTTGGTGCCCCAACCAGGACTAGAACCTGGTGTGCCGGTGCCGCAGGCAGAGGATTAGCCTAGTGAGCCACGGCGCCAGCCAAGGTGTAATTCTAGTATTTACTATTTTCATTCCACTTAGCAAATTAATCAATTCATCTGTTGATTGAACCGAAATTTATTATCAGTTGGACACCTCAGTAATCCCTAATATACTCAGCCCTTTCCAATAAATATATATTAGTTCTATTACCATTCTTTACCAAATAAAAAAAATTTTTACAACTTTTCCAGTTTCTCATATTTTATTGTCCCATTGTTCACTGTCAGAAGTCCTTTTCTTTCTTTCTTTCTTTCTTTCTTTCTTTCTTTCTTTCTTTCTTTCTTTCTTTCTTTCTTTCTTTCTTTCTTCTCTCTCTCTCTCTCTCTCTCTCTCTCTTTCTTTCTTTCTTTCTTTTATTGAAAAAGTCAACCTCTCTTGGGGCCAGCATTGTGGTGTAGGAGCCTGTGACACAAGCATTCAGTATGAGCATTGCTTCATGCTATTCCACAGCTGATCCAGCTCCCTATTAATGGACTGGGAAAAGCAGTGGTGAATGGCCCAAGTGCTTGTACCCTACTATGCACCTGGGAGACCCAGAAGAAATGAATAGATCCTGGCTTTGGCCTGGCCCAGCCCTGACCAACCGGATAGTGAACCAGTGGATAGAAGATCTATCTATGTCTCTGTCTCTCTCTCTGTAACTTTGACTTTCAGACAAATACATAAATCTAAATTTCTCTTCATATATGAGCCTAAAACTTTACTTTGGAGACTTTTTTTCCTAATTTAAATACAAAACAACACAGATTTTTCTCTTCAATGTTTTCCTCACTCCAACAATCAAATTTTTTCAGAATTTTTTTTTTAAGAGTTACACACAGAGAGGAGAGGCAGAGAGAGAAGTATTCCATCCACTGGTTCATTCCCCAATTGGCTGCAATAGCCAGAGCTGTGCTGATCCGAAGCCAGGAGCCAGGAGCTTCTCTCAGGACTCCCACGGGACTTGGGCCATTTTTCATTGCTTTCCCAGGCAATAGCAGAAAGCTGCATGGGAAGTGGAGCAGCTGGGACTTGAACCGGCACCCATATGGGATGCCAGCACTGCAGGCGGCAACTTTCCACTATGCCACAGCGCCGGCACAAGTATTGCTTATTTGAATCCTCAACCACAGGATGCTTTCCCTACAAGTTGGTGATTCACAATCTCAGCAATCTTTTTTTTTTTTTTCTGTCCATGATTAGATGATCAGTGTCTAGCACAGCAATTTTTTTTAAGAGGAGGAGGTGGTCATTGAACCCTGGTCCTCCAATGTAGGACATAGGTGCCTATTTTTTTTTTTTTTTGAGGGGGAGCTTAATTTATTTACGTGAAAGGCAGAGTTAGAGAGAGAAGGAGACAGAGATGTTCGGTCTGCTAATTCACTCCTCAAATGGTGGGAAGGGCCAGAGCTGGCCCAGTCCAAAGCCAGGATCCAGGAGCTTCTTTAGGGTCTCCAATGTGTGAGCATGGGTCCAGTAAGTCAGGACATCTTCAACTGCTTTCGCACACACATTAGCAAGGAGATGGATTGGAAGTGAAACAGCCAGGACCATATGGGTTGCCAGCATTACAGGCGGCTGCTTTATCACAACACTGGCCCCTAGCAAAGTAATTTTAACAGTGTGAAAGATGCTTTGTGTAAATAAATGAATCTTGAGAATTATCCTGTAAGATAACAGAGAAAATCCTACCTGTTATTTCATACTTTCTCTTACATAGGAAATAGTTAATAATTATTTAATATTTATCTAAATTCCACTATATATCCCTCATCATGCTGTTACTCAGAAACTCTAATTGCAAAAGACAAGGATAACTGTATTTGACAGATTAATTTTTATGATTCTGCACCTTCCAAAAGTCTCATGGTGCAAATATAAAGTACAACAGATAATAAAGATCAACTTTTACATCGTAATCTACAGTTTCCTATCCTTGTGGATTAATTTTAGAGTTCAAAGCTTAGATAAATATTCCCACTGAGGATTTTTTTCTTATTATTTTATTTTATCTAATTTTATGGGCTTGAAAGTCTTCATTGTTCTTAATTAACTTCAATGGTCAAATCTCTAATAGTTCCACTTTCCCTAAGTAGGTCCTTAAGGGAATAAATTGGATATCTTTCTTACTTTCCAGACTGCCTTCAGTATCTACTAAGATGTGATAAATGTTAGACAAAAACATCTAAGTAACATGAACAAAGAACAAGGAGATAACTCATAACATTTGGTAACATATTCATTTAAAAGTTACTTTGTTATTTTTATTTATTATTATAAAATTATTTATTTAACACTTTGTTTATTTGAAAGCAAGAGTTAAAGAGAGGCAGAGGCAGAGAGAGAGAGAGAAAAAGAGATCTTCCGGCCGGCGCCGCAGCTCAATAGGCTAATCCTCCACCTTGCGGCGCCGGCACACCAGGTTCTAGTCCCGGTCGGGGCACCGGATTCTGTCCCGGTTGCCCCTCTTCCAGGCCAGCTCTCTGCTGTGGCCAGGGAGTGCAGTGGAGGATGGCCCAAGTTCTTGGGCCCTGCACCCCATGGGAGACCAGGAGAAGCACCTGGCTCCTGGCTTCGGATCAGCGCGGTGCGCCGGCCGCAGCGCGCCTACCGCGGCAGCCATTGGAGGGTGAACCAATAGCAAAAAGGAAGACCTTTCTCTCTGTCTCTCTCTACTGTCCACTCTGCCTGTCAAAAAAAAAAAAAAAAAAAAAAAAAGAGATCTTCCAGCTGCCAGTCCTCTCCCTAAATGGCCGCAATGGCTGGAGCTGAGCTGATCTGAAGCCAGGAGGCAGGAGCTTCTTCTGGGTCTCCCATGTGGGTGCTGGGCCCCAAGAATTGGGCCATCTTCTGTTGCTTTCTCAGGCCATTAAGAGGAAGCTGGATTGGAAGTGGATCAGTGGAGACTCGAACCGGTGCCCATATGGGATGTGTGGCACTGCAGGCTGAGGCTTTACCAGCTTCACCACAGAGCAAGGCCCTGTTTTATTATTTATAAGATCACATTATCTCCCCATGCCCAAAAAGCCTAAACAAAGGGAACTGGAGTTGGGAAATTAGAAAGAGTGAAGCATAGAGTGAAAAAAAAAAAAAAAAAGAAAGAAAGAAAGTCTGAGTATTTTTTCAATTGTTTCAATATCAGGGGATTGTTGCCTCTGGAGAAAAAGCATAAAATGTGATACTTGAAAATGTAATGAGATAAGATGAGCAATGGGATGGCATGGTATGAGATGGAATGGAATAGAATGGAACAGAATGAGAAAGAATGGAGGAATCACATAATACAATTCAAAAGTATCTGGAACATGGAAGGTAGTAATTTTGTATCCATCATAATCTGTCACTTGTTGGTTAATGGCAGATGAAAAGTATGTAAATGTGCCAGCACAGTAGAGCAAAATTAGCACGCATACAACACACAAAAGTACAGAAACTCTAAGAAAGAATTTTTTTAAATGAGTTGTTACAAGACTTTCCCTATGTGCAGTTGAATGCCACAATAGTAGCCACAGAACAAAGATGGGCTAAGAAATTTTGAAAGATGAGATAAGCTGTCTTCTATAATGCTGGCCAGCATTATGGTGGCAAAACTAATATGTTTCAATTGTTGTTAAGGTATAGGAAAGACAATAAAAGGAGACAGGAACAAAATCAATGATGATACCATGGTTCAGATGAAAATCATTTATAACTGGGACATTATACAGAATAGTTTATCTGCATTATTCAAGATTTCAGTTATGAAAAAAACAAAACAAAACAAAAAAATGATTAAGTAACTCAGAGACCAGAGAATACTGAAGAGAATGGTGAATAAACACAAAGTGGTATCCTAGATGAGAAAGATTGTTAATGAAAACCTGATAATATTTGAATAAAATTCACAGTTTAAATAATAAGAAGGAACCATTTTTACTACCTTAGTTTCAACAAATATATCATTGTTATTTAAAAAGTGAATATTTTTGGAATTAGATCAATGATATAGAAAAGTTTATCATTTCAAATTTCCTCTAAATCAAACATTATTCAACAAAATATTACTTAAAAACAGACATGAAAGTGTTATTTTTCCTGGAGTCAACTTTATTAATAAATACATGAGGCAATTTTGTCATAGGTTTATCACACTTCTACAATTAGAAAAAGACAATATCTGAACACTTTCCAAAACAATTCAGAAGGTATATGTTTCTGTGTTCACCTTTTATTCAAATTTTAAAGAAAAATTTTGCCTCATAATGATGTAGACACAAATAACAATAAAATAGAGAAGTATCTTAACGTTTTGTCAAGTCAACCTGGCTTCTAAGAAGTTATATTTATGTTCTGTGACAACATCAGTGAACAGTTTTAAAATATTATTTTGTGTAAGTGAATATTTTTATAATCCATTTATTTGAGAAATATATAAAATCAAATAACGTTTCTGGTAGTGAACTTTTCATGATAAAAGAGAAAAACTAGAATTCCCTTGGCTATGGATCATACACTCAACATGTTCTTTTGGCAAAATTATCTCAGCAGCTGATGATTATTTGTTCTTCCATATAATTTAGTAATGTCAACTTGACAACTTCCATGAAAAATTTTATTGTAAGGTTAACTGGAATTCCATTTAATTTATCATCAATGTCTTGGTAGAATTCCCTGTCTTTTTTGTTGAGTTTCACTTCATATAAGAATTATATTTTCTCTCTGTTTTTATAATTTCTTTGCTTATCTTCTGTAATGATAGGTTATATTTTCAATGAAGGTTTTCAAAATGTTTTGTTCTATTCATTTCCATATTTCTTGTGGTATAAATGGAAAAGTATATAATTTTCCTGTTTCAATTTCTTTCTGTATTATTTAATTTTTAAAATTTATTTTAACATAAAATGAACAGATTTAATGTAGTTTGTAAATACAGTTCTAAGATTATAATACTTCCCTTTCTCCCTTCCTTCTTTATCTCCTTCCTCTCCCTTCTATATTTCTTTCATTCTTAGTTTGTTTTTTGTTTGTTTGTTTGTTTGTTTGTTTAGATCTATTTATTGTGGGCCGGCGCTGTGGAGTAGTGGGTAAAAGCCACCGCCTGCAGTGCCAGCATCCCATATGGGTGCCAGTTCTAGTCCTGGCTGCTCTGCTTCCCATCCAGCTCTCTGATATGGCCTGGGAAAGCAGTAGAATACAGCCCAAGTCCTTGGGCCCCTGCACCCATGTGGGAGACCTGGAAGAAGCTCCCGACTCCTGGCTTCCTATTGGCACAGCTTCGGTCATTGCGGCCAACTGGGGAGTGAACCAGCAGATGGAAGATAATTCTCTTTCTCTGCCTCTCCTTTTCTCTCTGTGTAACTCTATTAAGTAAATAAATAAATCTTAAAAAAAAATCTATTTATTTGACAGAGCTCCAGAGAGAGAGGGTGAGATAGAGGAAGAGAGATCATAGATTCTCTAGTTCACTTCCCAGATGGCATTAAAGGCCAGGGCTGGATGGCAGGGCCAAAGCACTTGCACCATTAGAAGGCAGCTGAATCAGAAATGGAGCAGCTGGGACACAAATTGGCACCAATACAGGATGCCCACATGACAGGCAGAAGGTTTACTACCACATCAAAATGTTGGCCCCTCCATTTTTGATTATTGAGATAGCATATTTTTAATTTACATTATAGTCTAAGGCTTAATACTCCATTGAATAGTTAAAAAAATAAAAAGATTATTCAAAAGCAGGAATATACGCAAGAGTTATAAATATCAATCAAATGAAAAGTTGCCAATTTCACTCTTTTTTTTTTTTTTTTTTTTTTGACAGGCAGAGTGGGCAGTGAGAGAGAGAGACAGAGAGAAAGGTCTTCCTTTGCCGTTGGTTCACCCTCCAATGGCTGCCGCGGCCAGCGCACCGTGCTGATCCAAAGGCAGGAGCCAGGTGCTTCTCCTGGTCTCCCATGGGGTGCAGGGCCCAAGCACTTGGGCCATCCTCCACTGCACTCCCAGGCCACAGTAGAGAGCTGGCCTGGAAGAGGGGCAACCAGGACAGAATCCGGCGCCCCGACTAGGACTAGAACCTCGTGTGCCGGCGCCGCAGGCGGAGGATTAGCCTGTTGAGCTGTGGCGCCGGCTAGCCAATTTCACTCATATACAGTAAATCTGAAAAATAATTATAGATTATTAAAGCTAGAGAAATATATCATTTGAAAAGGATATGAAACAAAGTTTGACAAAATTAAATTTGCAGCAATACTGATATACACAACATATCTTAATTGTAGTTCCAGTGTATAATGAAGAAAATGTGGTATGTGTTTTTCTGTATCCAGTTTATTTCACTCAAAATGGATCCATTTTGATGTAAATGGTAAAATTTCATTCATTTTTATAACTGAATAATATTCCATTGTGTGTGTGTGTGTATATATATATATATATCACATTTTCTTTATTCATGCAACTGATGATGGACACCTTGGATGATTCCATATTTTGGCTGTTGTGAACAGTGCTGCTATAAACATGGTGGGGCAAATACATCTTTGATACAATGTGTTCATGTCTTTTGAATATATATTAATAGTGGGATTGTTCAGTTATAGGGCAAGTCTATTTCTATATATCCTTGAGACGTATTGATTAATTTGAAAGGCAGAATGTCAAAGTAAGAAAGGGAGAGACAGAGAGATCTTCCATTCACTAATTCACTCCCCTAATGGTCACCTTGGTCAGTCTGGGTCAGACCAAAGCCAGGATGCTGGAATTCTATCCAAGCCTCCCACATGGGTGTCAGGAGCCAAAGTACTTGGACCATCTTTTGCTGCTTTCCCAGGCTCATCAGCAGGAAGCTTAATCAGAAGTGAAGCAGCAGGGACTAGAGCCAATGTTCACATGGGAGGCAGGTTTTGCAGGAGGCAGCTTAACCTGTGACATCACGATGCTGGCCCCTATGTCTAGTTTTTAAGAACTCTCCATACTGTTGTACATGGTAGCTGCATTAATTCACAAAAAAATTAAATTGGATTATATGGAAGCAATTGAATTTGAAATATCAATATTTCATCTAGTACACTAGCTAAGCTTATTTCTATCAGATTTGTTTATGTCTTCACTTATTTGGAAATCAGTGAGACACACACACACACACACACATAGAGAGACAGAGGCGGAACTCTTCCATCCACTGAATAACTCCCCAGATGACTGCACTAGCTGAGGCTGGTCCAAGCCAAAGCCAGGATCCCAGATTCTGGGTCACCTATATGGTTTACAGAGACCCAAATACCTGAGTCAGTATGTGCTACTTACCAGGAGATACACTAACAGGAAACTGGAGTTGAAAGTGGAGGTAGGAGTCGAAACCAGGCTTTCCAATTTGTGTATGATTGTTTCCCATCTGGCATCTTAATCATTCCCCAAAAGGCTTGTCCTTGACCCCTTTTTTTAGTGATCATTCCATGTGAAAAGTATCCATCATGGTTTGTCATAGGCAATGGGACTCCATTTTTATGACATGAACCCCACCATGTGCTCTGATTAGAAGCCAGGCAACAAATGTCTTAATATAGCAGAATTATCTTCACCTTGTTCTGCAGAATCCAGTCTTTCAGCAATATCTTCCTGCTTCAGACCAGAGGCCTCACCATTTCTCCCCACTTTACATTTTGCCTCAATTAAATATCAATGAATTATCTTGTGCTTAAACAGTAACATGATTATCATCTTTTAAATTTATTTTTCTCATATTTGTTTCCATAACTTTTTTTAAGATTTATGTATTTATTTGCAAGTTGGAGTTACACAGAGAGAGGGGAGACAGAGAGAGAGAGAGAGAGAGAGAGAGAGAGAGAGAGTTCTTCCATCAGATGGTTCACTCCCCAGTCGTCTGCAACGGCTGGAGCAGCGCCGATCCGAAGCCAGAAGCCAGGAGCTTCCTCTTGGTCCCCTACGTGGGCACAGGGGCCCAAGGACCTCGGCCATCTTCAACTGCTTTCCTAGGCCATAGCAGAGAGCTGGATTGGAAGAGGAACAGCCGGGACTATAACCGGCTCCATGTGGGATGCCAGCGCTTCAGGCCAGGATATTAACCCAATGCACACAGTGCCACCCCATTGTTTCCATACTTTTAAGAAGAAAACTATTTAATGAATGACGTTCAAAATTAAAAAGCAGAAATTGCCATGAAATATATCGTCATTTAAATATTAAGCAATTATAATCATACATTCTCAAAGTTCAAAAATCTTTTATAGGATAGGCTAATCGGAGCTTCGTAATTCTTCAATCACAATTAAAATTCCTGTGAATAGAAAGCAGAGAAATACTTCAAATCTTAGTTTTTTGACAAGCTGTAACTGTTACCTTACAAATATTGTCTGCTTTCAATACCTGGTAGGTTTTAAGTTTTCCATGTAATTCATAAGGATAGAATTGGTCTTACAGATACTTCCACTTATTAGATACTATATTTAAATCTCTAAATAAAAATAATTTTAACACTGATACTTCTTTTTTTTTTTAGATTTATTTATTTATCTAAGATGCACAGTTATAGACAGTGAGAAGGAAAGACAGAGAGAATGGGCTTTCATCCACTGGTTCACTCTCCATAATGACTAAAATTACTGGAACTCAGCCAAGCCTAAGCCAGGAGCCAGGAGCTTCTTTCGGGTCTCCCACATGGGTGCAGGGACCCAAGCACTTTCTCTAGTGCTTTCATAGGCTATCAACAGGGAGCTGGATAACAAGTATAGCAGCCAGGACTTGAACTGGTACCCATATGGGGTGCCAGTGCTGCATGCAGAGGTTTAACCTATGACACACAGTGCCAGCCCTGACATTCATACTTCCTTAAGTGATGATTCAATTTAATAACTGGAAAAGAAAATTCGCATGAAGGAACAAAAATTTATTTAGATGATATTGCTGGAAAGATGTCCCTCCTCCAAAACCAATATCCAGGTTTGCAAGGGCCCCTGAGATCATCAGTTGTGGGCATCTTTATAAAACTAACATAAACTGAGTCATTGTTTGTTGTTTGTATAAACATGAGAAAGTATGTGGAAAATAGGTAATGGGAATAAATTGTTATATAATGTCTAATAATGAAAAATAGGATGATTTCTACTAATCTAAAATAGACAAGTACCAGATGATATAAATGAGAAACCTAAAAAAATGCATGCAGAGTAACAGTCACACAGCACTTTATATTGATTAATCGTTAAGTGGTTGTGTGGCATCAGATTCCACAAGATCTTGGTCATAAGGAAATTGAATCACTTTGGAAATTTAGAAGTCAAAATTAAATATCAAGTGGTTACATAAAATTAGCAGCAATTATTAAATAAATATATTTGATAAATTCCAAAAAATGTGAAAAGAAGACATATGCTTTACCATAATTAAAGGTTAGGTGGATGAACGATACAGTTTTTTGTTGCTGTTGTTGTTTGCCGTTTTGTGATTTATAACTCTAACATTAGACTGAAAAGCAGCAATACAGACACCTGCTTCAGTGGAGCCATTGTTTCCATGGTGCCACTTTCCATCACCTACTTTTAATAGTTTACACAACAAGATCAAGGGTGCCCCAGCTGTTACTGCCACTGTTGCTAAGCAACCTTTAAATCAGAGTTCAAGAAGACAAAGAATCATGCTTGAAAAATTTCTCAAGTGTCTGTTTTATGCACCCCCGCCCCTACTCTCTTCATTTTGCACCATTTTACAATGTTTATACTAAAATGTTGGTTTTCTCCCTTTAATCCAATCATCTATTAATGAATCCACAATTCCAAGTGCTTATGAGAATCAGCTAAATATTTTTGTTGGTTTTCAAGATGTAATATTTATGTTCAACTATTGGCCAACTCTAACACAATATAAACAACCTTAAAGTATTTACTTTCTTTTATTAATCACAATAAAAGGTTGTTTTAAATCTTCATGATCTGCTGCCAGGCTGTAACATTGTTGTACCCGAGAGTCTCGGGAAATGACACACAGATCAATGGCTGGAGATTCAGTGCCTGCAGAGAATTGCAATACCCTCTTGTGCATTCTGAAAGCTAAATATCATCACCTGCAAGAGACAAGAAGTCAAAATTTTGTAAGGAACAGAAAACAGAGATGAATTCAACCACTTTGCCCTTAGAGAATCTCTGACTGATGAAGATGCCATTAATGTAAAAGAAAATAGTTTTCAAACATTTATATAAATAGTATGGTATATTTTCCTCCAAAAGTAATTATTCAAAAACCAGAGACAAAACTGTCTATTTAATAGATTAGTAAACATGTATCAGCAGTATGGGGAGCAAATAAAAATAAGGAGAAAACATGTTTGTTGTATCTTTTCATGTTGTATTTTTAAGAAGATTGTGATTTTAGGAACTGTAAATAATAACCAGATATGTCTGAATAATTCACATTATGAGAATAAATATCTTGATAGGATTCAAGATAGAGGTCTGAATACACTACAAATGTGTGAGCAAGTATGCACATCTCTCCCATCAGTGGGCCCAGTGGGAGTTTATCTCATTGGTGTGAATGAGTGTTAAAGTCCTTATCCTCCTGGCCCAATGCAATGGTCCATAATCTAATGAATCAGGTCCTTGAATTTTCCTTTGACCTCTTCTAACAAAACACACAGCCATAATTTTCTTGTTCTTCCCTCTATTTGTCTTTCGTTTTAACCTGTCTTCTAAATTCTATCACATCCTTAGATATCTACTTCTTGTATACAAATTTCTAAAGCTGATTCAATTAATTTGATCATCAACTTTTTTTTCTCTATTGGTTCTCATTTCTATTGTTACCTTTTACATTTTTTGCATTTTTCCTTGAAATATGCATGTATGTGACTGTTAATGTATCAATTCACTAGTATTGATTATTTCTTATGTAACGCTAGGTGTATGACAACAATCAATTTCATTTAGATATATGTGAAAGTAACAAATATTCTATTTAAGACCAAAAACTTGGCCCATGGTTACATTCGTATAAATGTTGGAAGATGTGGAATCCAGACTCCTTGGTAGTTATGCAAATTGTAGTTGTTGGTAATAAGCCTGAGCCATGGAAGGACAAAGGTGGGAACTATACCTTAGTCTAAATATCAGTAAGCTAGCATTAAAAAACTGTTACAAGATTTAGTAAACACATTCTCCAATTTCTACCTCAGTATTGCACCACTTAATAGCTCCCTCTACTACCCTTTTTGTCCTTCATCCAAAAAGCATCACCGTTTTACACTATTTCATTCATCCTGCTTCTTCCCTATTTTCCCCTTAGGTTAGCAATGTACCATGTAAAATTGCAAGGACTGCCTTAACAAAGCATCACACACTGAGAGACTTAAGCACAAGAAGCTTCTGTTCTGCAGACTAACAATCCAAAGACAAGATTTCAGTATGGTTCCTTCTGAGGGCCCTCTCATTGACCGAGGAATATATTCTCTCTGTGTCTTCACATTCTCTTCAATCTGATTATGTCTTTTACCCCGCCTTCAAAAGACACAAATAGTATTGGATTTGAGTTCACCCCAAAGATCTCTTTTACTTTTATTGTCTCTTTAAAGACCATGTTTCTGAGTGCAATCTCAGTCTATGATACTATGGATTAGAATTCCTGCCTATGAATTTTGGAGAGACACAGGTCAATCCATAGCACATGTCTACATAACATGCCAATAACATTGCATGGAACTTTCACTCCTTCCACCCCAACAAAATGATTTCACTGCTCTATTTACAAAATCAATCAGGAAAGAGTATTATACACTCACTACAGGTGCATCTTCAGCTTCTGCTTAGTTCTCTACTCACTGGCTTTTCCTTCTGCACTATGAAAATTTACTCAGATATGATCTAAGGATATTTTACTGTTTTGTACCTTACTAAGTATTGATACATCAAGTTAGTTTTGATTAGTTGCTTGTACTTCTGTTGCCTAGTTTTCCTATCACTGTATACAGTGGGGTTTAATATCTATAGAGTTCCCTTTTATGCCTCAAATCTTGTAAGTCTTGCTTTTAAATGCATTCTTGGTGTGGGTGTTATGGCTCAGTGGAAAAAGTTGACACTTAGAATACTGGAGTGATGGATTGAGTCTTAACTACTCCACTTCTGACGCAGCTTCCTGCTAATGTATCCTGGGAAGCCACAGAGTGGCCCAAATGCTTGGACCCCTGTCACCCATGTAGGAGACCAGGATGGAGTTCTTGGATTCAGGCAAGCCTCAGCTGCTGTGGGAACTTAGTGAACCAGTGAATAAAAGCTCTTTCTCTCTGTCTCTATTGTTCTAGTTACCTTGCATGTAGATTAAAATACATATTTAAAAAATCTATTTCCAGAGCTCAAATTACTATCTGCTGTGATAGTTGGTAATTTTCACATGTCCTGAGAGTATCTTATAAAGAGATTCCAAACTTAACTAATATTTCTATGCTCAAAATTATGTTGCAACCTACAGTGAAATGTATCTCTATGCCCATTAGAATTTTTTTGGTTGTTTGTTTGGATTGTTTTTTATTTAAAAAATGTTGTTGTTTGTTAAATTTTATTTTAAAGGCAGAGTGACAGAGACAGAAACACACAGAGAGACGTCTTCCATTATACTGTTTCACTTCCCAAATGACCGCAGCAGCCAGGTCAGGACTGGCTCCACACCAGGAGCCAGAAATTCTATCATTGTCTCCCATGTCTCAAGTACTTAGGCTACCTTCCCAGACACTTTTGCAGTGAGCCAGATTGGAAATGGAGTAGTGGTGATTTTACATAGTGTGCCACAACATTGGCCTCTAGGTGGTTGTTTATTTTCTGTGCTTTATACATATATTTTCATAAGGATTTCATGATTTTCTCAGTGATTATTCACCTGTTCTAGAAAGAAAAAAAAATCTTGGAAACAAAGAAAATTACAGGGAAAGTGTGAACTACATAATACACAAATATTTATGAAATACCTTGTATATACTGCCAGGAAATTTTGCAAGTGGTAAGTATTGAGTAGTTACCAAAGTACACAAGGTTCTTGTTTTCATGGAGCCTGTTATCTCATGGAGAGAGGGAGACAAACACAGAAAATATATAAATAAGAATCTATTATGACAGGTGGAGAATAGAGTTCTTAGAAAAATAAAATAAAACTGCATTAGAAGGATATGTACTGGTGTTGCCTGCTTTGTATAAAAGGGCTTTACAGCAAAGAACTGAACTAGAGAGAAATGAGTCATGCAAATATTTGAAGGAAGAACATTCCATTCCAGGAAGTGCAAACAAAACAGCATGTGCTAATCTTGGAATATCAAGGAACTGGGGCCGGGGACAGAGGGGTGGGGAGAGACTCAAATGGTTGAAGCATAATGCAGAATAAAATAGAGGGTGAATGGTAGAACACCAGGACTGAACAGTCACAATCATATGAGGATTCTATGCCTTTATATTGACTTTGCCTTTAATTAAATATGTTGTGACTATTTAAAACAGAAGAATGATGTGATATGGTATTTTTAATGTTTTATTAAAATTGTATTTATTTATTTGAGAGAGACAGAGAGATAGAAAGAGCTTCCATCTGCATCCACTAATTGCTTCCCAAAATACCCACAGTGGCTAGGGGCCAAAGCCAGGAGCCGAGAACTCAATACAAGTCTCCACAAGGGTGGCAGAAATCCAACTACTTGAGACATTACTCCTGCCTCCCAGGATCTACATTAGCAGGAAGCAGGAATAAGTAGTCCTAGCCCAGAGCAGAATACTCCAATGTGGTACATGGGCATCCCAATGTGCCAGCCAATACCTTCCTTGACATGTTTTTAAATGATTACTCCAACACTTCTTCTGAACATGGTGGACTAACTTGCACTATACCAATGTTTCCATCAAGAACAAACAAAGCTGTATAAAATAAAGAGAAGATATTTAATATATAAGAGGACTGAGTCTCACAGAACTTGGAAATATCAATAATCAATATTTAAAGAAATTAAAGGGAAAAGAGTTGACATTTTATACCACTTCTCCAAGATTTTCTTACTTTTTTAATTTAGAGGGAACCAATTTCATATATACAGTTTTATTAACATAATGATATTTCACACCTTGTCTCTATCCCTCCTTTGCTCCCACCATCCCTCCTGCTTCTTTTCTTATTTTTCTTTGAACTTTTGCAATGTCATGCTTTCAATTTTAAGCCTGTCCTTGTAACAAAATGGTGCAATTGGAGAACATTTATGATTAGTGACAAAGCCAGTCCCCAAGGACAAATATGATGTTTTCTCTGATTTGTGCAAATATATAGAGTATCCAAAAAAACCTGTAATGTGAATGACTGAAATTGGCAATCTGAGATTGGATTATTGTTTATAGCCATTGCCTATACTCTTGAGGAGCAGTGGTCTTTCTACTTTCTACTTGTTGAATTCTTTATTTAGTGGAGGATTAAACTGATTTTCTGATTTTAGAGCAAATTTGTTGCAGAAGGTCAATGCCAGAGTCACAGAATCAGGATATCTTACATGACTGAATAGGCAAAATTGGAGATAAGAGCTGCCAACAAAACCAGGACAAGAAGATAAATTAAGTTCTCAGGAAAGGAGTGGCAAAGGGAAGCCTGAACCCCACACTGACTTTCCATTTGATCTATAAAGGTTTACAGTAAATGATAGCACAGTTACAAATATAGAAAGCATATTGACCTTAACTGAAGAAGTGACATGAAAGAACAATTCATCGCAGCAATAGTTAACATATCCGAAGAATAATTGGTTCTCAATTATAGGGATCTATGAAAATGATTAAATAAATAAAACCTGTAATCAAAAACCTAAACCATGCTTCTCAATGGCTGAGGAAACACATTAACAAACTTAAAATTCATCAAATTGTATTTAAAGAGCATATTTTATGTAACAGAATTATAGCAAGTCTGATCAAAAAGCACAAAAACAGAAATAAGTAACATTAAAACATGTATTACTACAGAAACAACAGACATAAAGAGATTAGATCTTTAATGTGCTGTACATTGTGATTTAATGCTATAACTAGTACTCAAACAGTATGTTTCACTTTGTGTTTCTATGTGGGTGCAAACTGTTGAAATCTTTATACTAAATTGATCTTCTGTATATAAAGAGAATTGAAAATGAATCTTGATGCAAATGGAAGGGGAGAGGGAGCGGGAGAGGGGAGGGTTGTGGGTGGGAGGGAAGTTGTGGGAGGGGGAAGCCATTGTAATCCATAAGCTGTGCACTGGAAATTTATATTCATTAAATAAAAGTTTAAAAAAAAAGATTAGATCTGAAAATGCATGTTAAATTTAGGTGACATGAGCAGATTCCTATAAAATACATTTTTTATACTTGACAAAAATATTGTGGAAAATCAGAATAGACATTACCTATTAAAGAAATTGCATTCTTCAACTTCTCAGAATGTAATCTACAAAACAACTAAGTTGGAAAATGCTTTCATATTTTTAGTAGGAAGAACAGTTATCTTAGATAAACTCATGTTGAGATTAGAAAAAAAGAAAACATTTCCCAAGTTATTGTTTGAAACTGAATACAATAAAAATATAAAAATTGGAATCAGGGTCAATGTTTGATGCAGTTGTTAAGGGAACCTACATTCTATATCACAGTGCCATGTTCTAGTTCACTTGATATTCTACATCAGAGTGCTGAATAGACTCCCCTTGGAATTCCATTTTCCTGTTAATGTGTACCCTGAGAGGAGAGGTAGCAGGTGATTGCTCAAGTAATCGGATGTGCACCAAACAAGGTAGACATCTCCCCCACCTTCTGTTTATTTACTAATTTTGGGTTTAGTTTGCACTTGTTTCTCTAAATCTTTGAGGTACATTGTTAGATCATTTATTTGATGCCTTTCCAATTCCTTGATGTAGGCACTAATTGCTATAAAAATTTGTTCTTAACACTGCTTTTGTTGTGTCCCATAAGTTTTTTTTTTTTTTTAATTTTTAAAGATTTATTTATTTTATTTGAAAGGCAGAGTTACAGAGAGGCCAGAGTCAGAGGCAGGCGGAACGAGGTCTGCCATTCGCTGCTTCATTCCCCAAACGGTCACAATGGACAGAGCTGTGCCAATCTAAAGCCAGGAGCCAGGTGTTTTTTCTAGATATACCACATGGGTGCAGGGGCCCGAAGAGTTGGGTCACTGCTTTCCCAGGCCATAGCAGAGAGCTGGATCGGAAGTGGAGCAGCCAGGACTTGAACTGGCATCCATATGGGATGCCAGCACTGTAGGTGGCTGCATTACCTACTATGCCACAGTGCCAGCCTACCATAAGTTTTAATATGTTATATTGTCAATTGTTTTTAGGAATTTTTTTTTTTTTGACAGGCAGAGTGGATAGTGAGAGAGAGAGACAGAGAGAAAGGTCTTCCTTTTTGCCATTGGTTCACCCTCCAATGGCCGCTGCGGCCGGCGCATCTCGCTGATCTGAAGCCAGGAGCCACGTGCTTCTCCTGGTCTCCCATGCGGGTGCAGGGCCCAAGGACTTGGACCATCCTCCACTGCCTTCCTGGGCCATAGCAGAGAGCTGGCCTGGAAGAGGGGCAACCGGGACAGAATCCGGCGCCCCGACCGGGACTAGAACCCGGTGTGCTGGCGCCGCAAGGTGGAGGATTAGCCTGTTAAGCCACGGCGCCGGCCTGTTTTTAGAAATTTTGAATTCCACTTTGATTTCTTCTTTTAGCAAATGTTCACACAGGAGTATGTTGTTCAATATGCATGTATTGTATATTTATTTTCCAGTGTTAAGTTTTTAATTTCCAACTTCATTACATTGTAGTTCAAAAAGTTATATGAGATGATTTCAATTTTTTTTTATTTGTTGAGACTTGTTTTATGGAACAACATATAGTCTATCCTAAAGAATCATCTATGTACTGATGAAAAGAATGTGTATGATTCAGGTGCTGGATAAAGTGTTGTGTAGATACTAATTAGATCCATTTGGCCTACAGTGTAGATTAGCTTTGCTGTTTCATTGTTTTTTGTGTAGTTGCTCTGTCAATTAATGAAAATGGGTTGTGAATTATCACATTATAATAGTGTTGAATCCTGTATGTTTCTTTAGGTATATTAACGTTTGTTTTAAATAGCAAGGTGCCCTAGCATTGAGTGCATGGGTACTTCCTATAGTCATATCTTTCTCAAAATTGGTTCCTTAATCTTTGCATAGTGCCTTTCTTTGTCTCTCTTCACAATTTTTGTCTCAAAGTCTATTTTGTCTGATATAAGGGTGGCTACTTATACCTGTTTTTTATTTCTTCTTATTAATTTTTTAATTTTTACTTTTTTAGGTAATTATTTATTAAGGAATACAAATTTCATGTATACAACTTTAGGAATATAGTTATTCTTCCCACCATACCTGCCCTCCCACCCACATTCCCATCCCTCCTCCCAACTTTTCCCTTTCCAGTACCTGTGCACTAACTCCCCATGCAGCACCTCTGTCCTCTATGAGTTGTATTATGAAAGTTAACTGTGATACTTGTTCTTAAACAGTTTTCTGTGTGTGTGTGTGTCCATTTTTGTGTAAATTGTTAACATTTTTTACTTAGTATAGAGTTGGTTTTCTGTGTACAAAGTTAAATTGAAAATGAATCTAAATTAGGAGATTGGTACTGGAAAGGGGAAAGTTGACTCCATCAGTATTTAGATAAGACAATAAGTAAAGTGGAAACTCTCTCCTCCCTTTAGAGAAAAGTACGTCATTGTTTGATGGCCACTTCTGTTTGTTGGGCTCTGACTCATAGAGATCCTTCATGTAGAGTATTGTTTGCAATGGTGTCTTGGCTTTCCATGCCTGAAATGCTCTTACAGGCATTTCAGCCAGAACAGGAAGCTATAAGGGCTGATTCTGAGGTCAGCATGTTACTTAGAGCCATTGTCATTCTATGAGTCTGCTGTGTGGACTGTTTCCCATGTTGGAACATTCTCTCCTTTTTAATTCTGTCTATTATAAATACCCAACACTTGAATCTATTTATATGGTCACTTTAACACTAATCCTATCTATATGTTCACTTTAATACTTAATGTGATCACTTTAGCACTTAAGATGGCATTTTTACAACCCAGCTTAATGGGATTTGGAGTCACATGGCAAGTTTTAAATTGTACCCTTAAAAGTTAGTTCTTAGGAATGCATGCAGAACTACACAGCTTTATAGTTAGAAACTTCCTCCTCCTTCTCATTCCCACTCTTATTTTTAACTGAGATCCATCCTCATCCTCAACTGAATTTATACATATAAGACTAACTCTATGCAAGCTGAAGCCAGGAGCTGGGAATCCATTCCAAGACTTCCATATTGGGGGCAGGATCATGACTATTCCTTTCATCACCAGTTCCTCCCAGAATGTTCATTAGAAGATAGTTGGAATCAGAAGTGGAGTCAAGACTCAAACTCAGGCATTGCAATATGGGTTGTGGGTGTTCCCTGTGGCTACTTAAACTCTTGGCGAAATGATCACCCCAATAATAAAAATTGTAAGCCTTGTCATGGAATTCAGGAATGCAGCAGGATGGTTTTTATCCACTACAAGATAACATTGTGGCCTGAGCCGTGGGTTAACAGGCTAATCCTCCGCCTTGCGGCGCCAGCACACCGGATTCTAGTCCCGGTTGGGTTGCCGGTTTCTGTCCCGGTTGCCCCTCTTCCAGGCCAGCTCTCTGCTATGGCCCAGGAAGGCAGTGGAGGATGGCCCAAGTCCGTGGGCCCTGCACCCGCATGGGAGACCAGGAGAAGCACGTGGCTCCTGGCTTCAGATCAGCGAGATGCGCCGGCCGCAGCGGCCATTGGAGGGTGAACCAATGGCAAAAAGGAAGACCTTTCTCTCTGTCTCTCTCTCTCTCCCTCACTATCCGCTCTGCTTGTCAAAAAAAAAAAAAAAAAAAAAGACAACATTGTACTGAAAGTTATTTTTAGTATACTAAAGTAATTAAAGTAAAAAAAGTGCCAAAATCAAGTAATTAATTTAATCTTCATATAAATGTGTAAGTATAGAAATTCCTAAGAATATGAAAATTATAGGAGTAAATATGTGAACTTAGCAAGTTTTAGGTCAATTTACATTAATTACTGACTTTAAAATAAATTAATTTATAATCGATTTATATCTAGAAATTACCTTAATAAAAAATGAAACAGTGTCTTCACTGAAATTGCAAAAACATTACTGAGCTATATTTTGTAACCTAATTAAAAGGAAATGTAAAGTATCCATGGATATAAATGTTTATTGTTTTTTTTTTAAAGATTTATTTATTTTACTTGAAAGTCAGAGTTATACAGAGAGAGGAGAGGCAGAGAGTGAGAGATCTTCCATCTGATGGTTCACTCCCCAGTTGGCTGCAATGGTAGGAGCTGTGCCAATCCGAAGCCAGGAGCCAGGAGCTTTCTCCAGGTCTCCCACATGGGTGCAGGGGCCCAAGGACTTGGGCCATCTTCTACTACTTTTCTAGGCCACAGTAGAGAACTGGACAGGAAGTGGAGCAGTTGGGTCTCAAGCCAGCGCCTATATGGAATGCCAGCAATTCAGGCTAGGGCATTAACCCACTGTGCCACAGTGCCAGCCACATAAATGTTTATTGTTAATATTTTCACTCTTAGCAAATTGATTTATATAGTTAGTATTTAATGATATTTCAGAGATGTGGAATGAAACTGATATTAATACTTGCACTCAACCTATATATAAAAATTATTCTAGGAGCTGGCGCTGTGGCTCACTTGGTTAATCCTCGGCCTGCGGCCCTGGCATCCCATATGGGTGCCTGGCTCTAGTACCGGTTGTTCCTTTCTTCCATTCTAGCTCTTTGCTGTGGCCCGGGAAAGCAGTGGAGGATGGCCAAAGTGCTTGTGCCCCTGCCCCCACATGGGAGACCAGGAGGAACCACTTGGCTCCTGACTTCAGATTGGCACAGCATGCAGGCCGAAGAGGCCATTTTGGGGGGTGAACTAGCGGAAGGAAGACCTTTCTCTCTGTCTCTCTTTCTCACTGTCTAACTCTGCCTGTCAAATAAAAAACAATATTCTGAATGGATTATATATCCAAACATGAAAAGTTAAACAGTGAAGCTTTTAGATAAATATACACATAAATATTATTTTGACTTTGAAAGGAGCAAAATTTGTTAAGCAGGAAATACATAAAATCTGTTCTTTTTATATTATAAAACTTAAAAAGCAATAATAAATAAAAATATGATTTTGATTAAGTTTAACCCCTTTATTACAGTGAAAAGAGAATCCATACACTGAGAGAATAGGCTTGCAACATATCATTCTGACAAAGAACTCACATTCAGAAAAATTTTAAAACTGCTACAAAAGAGTTAGCAATCTTATAAAAATCTTAAAGAAATTGGACAAAAATCTTGAACAGGCAATGGATGCAAGTTATCTCTCTCTCTCCCTGGCACTTTACCTTTAAAATAAATAAAAATAAATAAATCTTTGAAAAATATGGTCCTGAATGTGGTACTGCAGATAATAATTTTTATCTCTTTTCACCATAGAATCACATGCCCTATTAGGAAAGAAAGTAAAACAGAAACTTTATCAGCTGGATAGTAGATATGAAGAACCTTTCCAAATTGTATGCATATACCAAGCTATTCTAGAGTTGTCTCATAGTATAGTTTAATCAACAATAACTTTTTACATAACAAACCTTAGTTGAGTTATAACCTACATCAATATTTGTAATATTTTAACAATAAAACTGCTTCTGAATTTGGATTCTATGTATATTGCTCTTGCAAGAAGGAATCAGTATTTTTTTTTTTTTAATCCTGCTTAGGGTCCAATTCAAATTTTATTTGATTATTTAATGCAAAAATTTCAGTTTTTCAATTTGTTTTTATTTATGCTAAATATTCAATATATCTAATGTAATTGTTGTTTCAAAGTTTTTCCGTTGTTTATCTGATATAAGAACTGGTATATGGAAGCAGCTACATGTTCCAAAGGAGTTCTTTCAAAAGGAATATTCTCTTAGGGAATTTGAAATAGTTTACCATTGCCAAGTATGCCTATTAGCATCCACAATGTAATTTTTTCCTGATTGTCCCATCTTAATGTGCTCACTAATTCCAAATTCCTGTTTTCATTCAGAGTCAGTCACCTGCAAGTTATTCTCAGATTAACTTAGTAGAATAGCATGTGCTCAGAAACCAACCCTGAACATAATAAAGTGGGAAATTTGAGTGATGAGAACTTTTTAAAGAAAGTTCTTTGGTTGATCATAAAATCAAAAAGCAAAGCTGAAGAATCAACCCCTGAGACAAAAAGGAAACTGTAATATCCTAGTATCTCAGCAGCAGGAGTTTGGTGTTCCTCTCCCATTTAGATGGTCATGAAATGACTTAACTCCAACAGCCTCCATCAACCTTGACAGCCTTCATTCTTTCCATGAGGCCCCACAGTTTTCAACAACATAAAATATAATAAATAATTGATGCAGGAACAGTAATATGTTTATATTTGTGGCCAAGGGAAAATAGAATTTTTTTTTACCAGATATATGACCAGGGTATTGGGTATCGAGCTTATGGTTGTTTGGAGAACAAATGTTGGGAGACAATGTAATATCCACCAACTTGGACAATTCTGAAAAGGCAAAATTTGTATTTTGTCTCCCTCCTCTATTTCAGTTGATTATTGAATCATTTAATTCACATTTTTTTTAACTTTTATTTAATGAATATAAATTTCCAAAGTACAGCTCATGGGTTACAATGGCTTCCCCCTCCCAAAACTTCCCTCCCACCCACAACCCTCCCCTTTCCCGCTCCCTCTCCCCTTCCAATTTAATTCACATTTTAATTAGACTACATAAACTGTCTTTCAGTACTTCCTTTTTATTGTCATTCCCTCTCTATTATTTTATCCTGTAATCCCATTTCAATGTTTTTTTTTTTTTGATAAAGTCTACAATGGTATATACAACCAGCTAGTCTTAAAAAAAAGTGAAAAAAATACAAAATGAAACAGACCAACATCCACAGACTTTTCCTGAAATGCTCTTTTAAAAAGAAATGGGAAGTGAGAAAAGGGGACATTCTATGCTAGCGGGGAACAGAGGAAAAATACATGTTGAAATATGAGCTTCATTGAGAGTAAATGCAGATATTAAGTTATTAGCATCCTACCTGAAATGATGAGGGGGAGAAGATGGATGGCTAGCTACATAATCACAGAAAATAGTGTTTCCTGAATTTGCATGACAAAAGCTACATGACACCTTAGTCATTAGAAAAAATTTAAGTTTAAAGTTTATATTACTCATTATTACTCATCAAAAATTGAACTAAATCAGTAATCTTCAAAGATGAGTTCAAAATCTAGTTCAATCAGTTATAAAATATAGAATTCCTTTTTCATAACCCATTGTCTTTTTCAAGATTCATAAATGAATATTCAAAGATCACCACACAGATTGAGGAACAGGCTCTCCAAAGAGAAAAAATTGAGAAAAAATTCAACTATATTCTTAGATATTTGTTAATCTCAGGTGTATAGGAACATGATGAAACTAGTTGACATTTACTGGCTACTGGTAGCTAATTATACAGTTTTGAAAGGTTAAAGAATGTCACTTTCAGGTTTTGGGTATATCCATTAATTCACTATTATACTTCACGTAATTATTAATAGGAAAAGGAAGAATCCCCAACTCCTCATTTGTTACAATCTTTCTCATATAGCAATAAAAGCAAATTAAACTAGCACATGGTCTCAAGATCACACAGCAACTGAGATTAAATTCTTATTTACTATCAATTTAAATTTATTGAACTGCCATTATACTTGCTTTGAGAAAATATTCCAGAAAAAGAATAATATGGAGATAAATTTGACTAAATAACATAAGCACTTTTTTTTCTGAATTTTTATCAGCTGAAAGCAGTGTAAGAGTGTTATTCCTCCTGGTGTTTCTCCACCAGACTCTTTTGCATTATAAAACAATTCTACCTCATCGGCCTATTTTAGCATTTAAGTTTGTTTTCCACCCATCTAAATTCCAAATGCACACCATAGAGGTTTACTTTTCTATCCATCTGCTGCACCAATACCTTCCTGTCTATGCTAATGATAGACAAAGGATATAAAAAGGGCCATGTGGTTGATTCAGTTTTTGTTTTGTTTTGCAATGCAGACGCACTTGGAGCACCAGGTCAATGAATTCTGGAAACTGCATATTTTTGACACATGGGACCTCTGCAGAATGAATCAAAGTTAAATCCCATGAATAAATGCTAGTGTTTAATAATCATGCCGCTTATGGAAGCTTTACTGTGAATTCATAAAAGCAAGGACAACATTTCCTTGCAAGTCCACAAATCACCATCATGAGCTAGGCAGGCTTGAATAAACTGAGCTGGACTACATAGACTCCTTGGCAGTTGCTAGTATTTAAATATGGATGGAGAAGCAAAGACTAAGAGAAGGTGTCCTGAAGCAAGCAAATGACAGCTCCCACAAATAAAGGGAAAAATGTTAAAACAATAAACAAAAGAGAAACAATTACTTGCTCATTACAAACGTGTCATATTGCATTCTTTATTTTGATTGTGGAAAATTAGCCATTGACTACCAGGAACAATTGATTTTCCTTCACAGCTGTTTTCTAATTACATTTGAACACTAAAAATTCAAGTGCGACCATTCAGCTGTATGAAGAGAATTTTCTTTTATTATTGTCGCTGTTGCTGGAAGCTTTGCCCAGAAGCACGACTATAGTTCGATGCTCTACTGTATGTCTTTAGTGTTTATGTTAAAAGGCATGCTTTTCAGGGATATTATAAGAACTCAAATATTTAAATTATATAAGACTGGACTCGGTATACAAAATGCTGGCTCAGATGCTGTTACTTAGCTTTCTGGTTCTTTTTATCAGTACCATCAAAACAAGGAGAAGAAACAATAAAGATAGCTTAAATCAGTACATCCGTTTCTTAGTCACTGCATAGTCCTCAATTGGATCTATTTTTGTCCTTGTGGTTTCTGATGAGTGTTTTGGCACAGTCTTGCGGAGAGGGTGGAGGGTGATGGGCAGTTTCCTGTCAGTTGATTCTGTGGGTAAATTCTAAGCAAAGAGCATGGAGACTATTAACAGGCAAGATTCCAAGGTTTCAGAGAAGCAATTGAAATTTTGGATGATTCCCCTAAACTCTTCAGAATTTCCTCCAAAATGATTTCAATTTTAAATTGAGGCCAGAAATGTGAAACTTACCCTTGGGAGTTTTCTAGTATTTGTGGTTACTGAGTTCTGGAAAAATAGTCAAGCTGCTGCCTTCAGAAAACAGCATCCCTGATTCATCCCTGTCATAATTTATGTAAAATCAGCAATGTTAAGATTTCTACATGAATTAAATAAAATCTTAGGGTAGCTATTTTTCTTCTGATGACATACTTTTAACAAATAGTTTAACACTCCAAACCAGGGTTATTTCAACCAGAACTAAGTTCTTTATTGTCATTTATTAAATATTTGACCTTTTCAGAGGTAACTTTAATCACTTGATAAGTTTTTATGACTTTGTTGAGAACATGCAGTTTCTCCAGTGATGTAATATAACTTTAATATTTACCTTTTTTTTATCATTCAAAAGACAGTGTTATAGAAAGAGGCAGAGTTAGAGGCAGACAGAGTTCTTCCATCTGCTGGGTCACTCCTCAAATTTCCGGAAAGGCCAGAGCTGAGCTGATTGAAAGCCAGGAGCCAGGAGCTTCTTCTGGGTCTTCCACGTGGATGCAGGGACCTAAAGACTGCTGATTTCCCAGGAGCATCAGCAGGGAGCTGGATTGGAGGTGGAGCTCATATGGGATGTGGGTGCTATAGGCCAGGGCTTTAATCTGCTGTGCCACAGCACTGGCCCATGCAATGTAACCTCAAATTTATCTTTGACAGTGGTAGCTTTGGGATCCACAAGTCCCTACCTGTACTTCCAGGGAAGAAAACTCCTTGTCAAGTCCCCGCGGGTGCCTAAAGGTCAACCAATGAGGATAGACCCGCCTCAACCTTTAACCCCCATGCCCTGAATCTATAAAAGGAGCACTCCCAATCTCTGACGTGCGACTTCCCCAGCCCCCGCTCTGTTGCTTTGTTGGGACCAGTGAACCTCACCCAGGAGCGGAACCCCAATTAAAGCCTGTGAATTAATTGATCCGTCTGCCTGGGAAGATTTGTTACGTGCCAGACAACTTGCAGACAGCAGGAGACTCAATGATGCCTCCATGGTCCCTCCTATCTAAATATTTATTTTGTAAAGGTAAATATCAGAGTTATAATTGTTCAATTAAGCTAGATTTGAGTTTTGACTGCCCCATTATTTCGAGTGTTGTAAAACAATCTGCAGCCACAATAACACACTGGGCATGTAATTTAGGATTGTATTTTTAACTAATATGTAGATCACAGATAGTCATATTAGCTGAGCTACAGCCAGTCTCACTTTGTTGTTGATCAGAGTGTTTCCAAATAAGCAAAAACACTAATTTGTAGCCAGCAACAGCATTTCTCTATGCCACTTCCATTTTTCAGTCCTTAAATACTGCCTGCCCACATTGCATCGAAGACTCTATGAATCTCTGCTGGTTTAAATGGCTACTTGATTCTGGAATAGTTCTTTACCCAATTTAACTGTCTTATATTTAATTTGTATAGTTTTTCTTTTAATGTATTTTTATCTCACTTGCAAAATATTTTCCACTTCCAATACATTTAATTTGTGACTTTTGCAATAAAATCTAATAAGAAATAAAGTAGTGTAGATATTTGTGTTGAAATTATGTTTATTTCATTACATGTTTTCTCAGTTATTAGCAATACAAAAGATGAAAATCATTAGCATAAAGTTTTGAAACTACAAAGAATTTTTGAAACACTGAAGAAAAAAGATTTAAAGTGTTAGGTGTTGTAAAGGTTCACAATTACTTTAACTGGGTCATTTCAAAACAAATTCTGAGATTTTTCTCACATAGTCATATAAATTATTAGTAAAATAGAAGACTTTACCAGCAACACCAAGGAATGCCAAATATCCACTACTGAAGAGGTCAAAGGTCATGAAAGCATTTCCCATCAACTGCACCCAAAGGCACAGAACTAGAGACCAATATAACTGCCAGGCATTGGTAGAATGGAGGCCAGAAAATATGCTTTCAAGAAATCCCTAATGTCAGAAAGCCATTCACAATGAGTACAGTTGCTTGCCACACCTGAGAGGATGGTTCTCAGAAGGATTCCCAAAACCAACGGACAAAAGCCCCTGTCCTGTGCCCGAGTCCACACATTTATCTTCAGCTATCACCTGAGAACAATGGCTTCTGTTTTTAAACAACCTTATGAAATTACCTCTCATCAGCTGAGTAAAACTGAACCGTGGTTTCTAAAAAGCTTGGTATATGCATTTCCAGCCTGATCACCCTTATAGAACAGGAAACAACTTAGCAAGTTAGAGATGATAATATACAGCAGTATCTAGAAGAATTACATTTGAGTACCCAGGAATTCAATCCCATGAAGAAGTAAAGAATTGGGCTGGCACCGTGGCTCACTTGGTTAATCCTCTGCTTGCGGCACCGGCATCCCATACAGGTGCTGGGTTCTAGTCCCAGTTGCTCCTCTTCCAGTCCAGCTCTCTGCTGTGGCCCGGGAAGGCAGTGGAGGATGGCCCAAGTGCTTGGGACCCTGCACCCGCATGGTACACGGGAGACCAGGAAGAGGCACCTGGCTCCTGGCTTTGGATTGGCGTATGCAGTGCTGGCCGTAGCTGCCATTTGAGGAACGAACCAACAGAATAAAGACTTTTCTCTCTGTCTCTCTCTCTCACTGTCTATATCTCTACCTGTCAAATAATTTAAAAAAAGAAGAAGAATTAGCAATAATGATTTATAACATATATTTGTTGAATTTGATAATCACCAACATTTACTACACACATTTTTTTCCAGGATTTTTCTATACCAACAATCCAACAATAAGACAACTATATTTCTCAAGTAAAGAGATGCAAAATACTGTGACTGATTTTTCTCTTCCTTTTACCAATGCAGCATTAACAACAAAGAAAAATTTAATTTTGAAATAATAGTATGTTTGATATGGCATAAAATGGGAAGTGGTTTGTTCATTGTGCTAACATTTCTCATCATGGACTGACAGAAATACTAACTACTAATTGACAGGCGATAGCTTTATCAGAATCGTCAGATTGAGCTCTTGCATTGTTCTGGGATATGGTTTCCATGAAGATGAATAATGTGATTCCTGGAATCATGGGTCACACATCATCAGCATTTTATTTTTTTGAAATATTTATTTATTTGAAAGGCAGAGTTACAGAGAGGCAGAGGCAGAGAGAGAGAGAGAGAGAGAGAGAGAGAAAGTCTTACATCCGCTGGTTCACTTCCCAAATGGCTACAACGGCCAGAGCTACATTGATCCAAAGTCAGTAGCCAGAAGCCAGGAGCTTCTGGGTCTCCCACAAGGGTGCAGGGGCCCAAGGACTTAGGCCATCTTCCACTACTTTCTGAGGCCATAGCAGAGAACTGGTTCAGAAGCGGAGCAGTCGGGACTTAAACCAGTGCCCATGTGGGATGCCGGCACAGCAGGTGTTGGCTTCGTCCACTATACCACAGCACTGGCCCCATGATCAGCATTTTCTAGATGGCTCTTCTATGTTTATGTGTGCACATGGTAAGAATAAATATTATGGGTCAGTATATCTAAGATTTTCTAAATGTTTAAGTAAATATAAATCACTGTTTTCTGTGCCTTGAAATCGTATATGCTTTTGGCACTTCGTTGCAAAACTTATGGTGTTGTCTCTTATCGGGTGGCTATATCAGAAAATAAAATTTTAATGTAAACATTATATTCTAGTAAAATACAATATATGATAAATCTTAGAAGAAACAAAATTTTAAAATATATTTGTGGGTAATAGGTTCCTGATTATTCATTCTGAGAAAAAACTTTGAGTATAGGGGCTGATTATATTGTATATTAAATATGTGTGTCCCATCACTCAAATGCTTACACTAAACCCTCACCCCCAGAGTGACTACATTTGAGAATACACCTCTAAATGAGGTCATGGGGGGCTGGCTCTGTGGCACAGAGGGTTGACGCCCTGGCCTGAAGCACCGGCATCCTATGTGGGTGCCTGTTCTAGTCCCGGATGCTCCTCTTCTGAACCAGCTCTCTGTTATGGCCTGGGAAAGCAGTGGAGGATGACCCAAGTCCTTGGGCCCCTGCACCCACATGGGAGACCTGGAGGAAACTTCTGGTTCCTGGCTTCAGATGGGCGCAACTCTGGCTGTTGCAGCCATCTGGGGAGTGAACCAGTGGATGGAAGACCTCTCTCTCACTCTCTGCCTCTCCTCTCTCCCTGTAGCTGACTTTCAAGTAAATAAATAAATCTTTAAAAAATATGAGGTCATGAAACGTGTTCCATAAACAAATGGAATTAGTGTCCTGTTAAGAATAAATGCTATACCATCAAGGTGGCATGTATCATGCCATCTCACTAGTCAAAGTGATCACTTTCAGTTCACAATTGATCTTCCCGATAGGTCTAAGAGTCAAAGGGATCACATAACCAAGACTAGTGTCTGCTAATATTAACTGATAGAATTAAAAAGGGAAAGAATGATCCAGCATGGAAAACGGGATACACAGCAGACTCATAGAATGGCAGATGTCCTAAACAGCACTCTGGCCTCAGAATCAGCCCTTAAGGCATTCGGATCTGGCTGAAGAGCCCATGAGAGTATTTTAGGCATGGAAAGCCAGGACACTTTGGCAAAATAAATAAATAAATAAATAAATATAAATGAAATATCTTTGTGAGATCCCAGTGGAAAGAACAGACCACCAAAGAAGGAGGTACCTATCTCTGAAGGGAGGAGAGAACTTCCACTTTGACTATGACCTTGTCTAAATAAGATCAAAGTCGGTGAACTCAAAAGGCTTCCATAGCCTTGGCAACTCATGACAAGAGCCTAGGGAGATTACTGATGCCATAAACAAGAGTGTCAATTTGTTAAGTCAACAACAGGAGTCACTGTGAACTTAATCCTCATGTAGGATCTCTGTCCTTATTGTGCTGTTCAATGTGAATTAATGCTATAAGTAGTACTCAGTTTTTTTTTTAATTTTTTAATTTTTATTTTTTATTTTTTTAACTTTTATTTAATGAATATAAATTTACAGTGTACAGCTTATTGATTACAATGGCTTCCCCCTCTCATAACTTCCCTCCCACCCGCAACCCTCCCCTCTCCCACTCCCTCTCCCCTTCCATTCACATCAAGATTCATTTTCAATTCTCTTTATATACAGAAGATCAATTTAGTATAAAGGTTTCAACAGTTTGCACCCACATAGAAACACAAAGTGAAACATACTGTTTGAGTACTAGTTATAGCATTAAATCACAATGTACAGCACATTAAGGACAGAGATCCCACATGAGGAGCAAGTGCACAGTGGCTCCTGTTGTTGACCCAACAAATTGACACTCTAGTTTATGGCGCCAGTAACCACCCTAGGCTGTCGACATGAGTTGCCAAGGCTATGGAAGCCTTCCAAGTTTGCCGACTCTGATCATATTTAGACAAGGTCATAAAAGACAGGGTGAGGATAGTAACCAATGATCCTAAGAGTGGCATTTACCAGGTTTGAACAATTATACAGCATTAAGTGGGGAAGAGGCCCATCAGTACACACAGGTTGGGAGTAGAGCCATTGGTGGTAGAGTAGAGGTTATGATTACAAAGGAATGAGGCCCAAGTGCGCTAGACAGGGTCTAGAACAAAGGACAGAGTCATTATTAGAGGAGCTAAGAAAGGTGCTGTCTAAGCTACAAGTAATTTTTCTGATTGAGAGGCAAACAGAACCTGATAGAAGGGGCTTGATAATAATCTGTTGGGCTTTAGGCCTTGTAAGTTAAGAGGCCCAGACCTATCTATCTCTTCACATGGGGTATATCCTAAGGGAGCTGTGAACCTCCTAGGGGAAGGCAGTTTTTTTTACACTTTGTGTTTCTGTGTGGGTGCAAACTGTTGAAATCTTTACTTAATATATACTAAATTGATGGTCTGTATATAAAGATAATTGAAAATGAATCTTGATGTGAATGGGATGGGAGAGGGAGCAGGAGATGGGAGGGTTGCGGGTGGGGGGGAAGTTATGGGGAGGAAAAAGCCATTGTAATCCATAAGCTGTACTTTGGAAATTTATATTTATTAAATAAAAGTAAACAATAAATGCTAGAAAACTCACTTGTGAAAATACAATCATGAGAGCACACAGTGAGGAATTGCATGGCCATCTGCAACACAGGGGCTGAGCTGTCACCAGACATCAATCCTAATGACACCTTGATCTTGGTTTTCCAGTCTCTAGCATTGGAAGAAAATGAATTTCTGCATTTAAAATACTAAATCAATAATATTTTGTTGCAGCATCTTGAGTAGACTAATACAGATTACAATAAAATTGTATTCTGGACTGACCAAAACAAATTCAACATTTCATTTCAACCGGATATTTTGGAATTACCTGGAAATGAACATTACCATGGATATTTACAACCTGATACGGGTATTTATTTCCAAGTATGAATTTGATCCTATTACTTGATGGTCATTTGAAGGTATAATCTGTATTTATGTCAAATAGTGCTACTCCCAGCATTAATTCTGCAGAAGGGAAGCATTAAAAATTCAATTTAAGAATTAATTTTAAGGGATGGCATTGTGTTATATGGGGCAAAGCCATCTCCTGCAATGCCAGCATTTTGTATTGTACCGCAGCTGCTCCACTTGCAATCAAGCTCCCTGCTAATGGCCTGGGAGAAGCAGTGGTAGATGGCCCAGGTGTTTGGTCCACTGCAGCCACATGAGGCAACCAGATGAAGCTCCTGGCTTCTGGCTTTGCTCTGGCCCAGCACTGGTGGTGGCAGCCACATTGAAAGTGAAGCAGTGGGTGGAAAAATGGAAGGATGGAAGGATGAAAGAGTTCTCTCTCCCCGCCCCTGCCGTGTGTGTGTGTGTGTGTGTGTATCTCCCTCTCTCCATAGTTCTGCCACTCAAATAAATAAATAAATCTTTAAAAAAAGAATTTTAAAAGTTTAAACACTATAAAATGGATGCAAACTCTGTTATTCCAAATGTAAAAATAAATTATTGATTCATTTTTTCTAAGTAGTATAAAACACAATAAAATAAAACAATTACAAACTATGCTGCAATGAACATTCTAATACGCTGTTTAGTTTGAGTGCTTCTGCCTGCCAAATCCAACTGAGTCAAGCATTTGGATACAGATAATTTATCTTGGAGTTTATCCCAGGAACCACAAATGAGGAAAGAGGAAAAGAGAAATAGGCAAGAGAGAATAGGCAGTGAAGTTATGTCTTAAGCTAGAGTACCACAGTGAGCAACTGGGATACAATCCAAAGGGAGACTGTGTGGAACATGCTCCAGGTGTTTTCTCCTAGAGTACAAAAAGATTGCAGCATTTAACTATTGCCTCCCAGTCCCCTTCCTTGAGTGCTGTCCTAGTGTTAAGAGAGATACTATCTGATTGCTCTGAGTCCATCGTTTCTCTCTCAGTTACTTCCAGAGAAAGTTCCCAACCAGAGAGGTTGGAGAGGTTGGTTTCAGGAGCATGCAATTGGAGTGTGACTGCAAGTCAGCAGCTGTTCAAAGAAACAGTAAACTCAGTGGACCAAAGGGGCATGGCATGGGATACCAACTGCATCTACGGAACACTTACATGTATATACAAGAGTCTCTTGAGGGCAAATAGCTAGTAATTAATTATTTTGAATTGTCATGATTATATTGAATTGTCATGCCTGAATTTTCAATTTTACGAGGCACTGACAAAACACTCCTCAAGTAGCTGTGACCCAAACGCAGTTCTGCAAGAAATTAAAGAGCTCAAGTGGCTTGATGTTTGTGTCAATATGCACTGTTGTGCTTATTTGTTAGTGTGAATTACTATTCAATCAGTACGAGAGAGTCAACCATATTTGCATATGTTCAATTGCCAGTGCATCTTCTTTTCCAAATGAACATGCTTGATTGTTTTTTTTTTTTTTCCATTTTGGAGAAGTTTTCTTTTTCTTCTCAACTTACTAGTTTATATACTTTGAATTACCAAGATCTTTTCCATGTTTTTCTTTATGTTTCTTGTGCATATTGATGAACAGATATGGGAAAGGCTAATAGGATATTTTCAAAGAAAATGAAAACATACACACAATTAAGAAAAAAAAATCAGTAGTTTTAGACTTTTAATAAATCCACACAACTGTCAAAGACTGAACCAGTGTTAGACATGTCAAGGCTCTTAAAAAACTTCAAGTTAAATATAGGCAATTTTTTTTCCTAAGAACATAATATCTTTTGTCCATCATTATGCAAAAGCACAAATATTTTTGCATGCACTTGATTTGGTGATCCATGATAATAAATGTAGTTTATTTACATCATATATGAAACAATTTCATAATACAAGTTTCTCAGTATTTTAAGGAGTAAAATGACTATAACAAAACAAAGCCATTTTCTTCCTTTATGTTTCTCTCCTATAGAAGAGATCTAGAGAAGAAAAACATTATAATCCATGTAAAACCAGTGATTTTTGGCTTTTAAATTTTAAATAATTTTAAGATTTACAGAAAAATTGTAATGGTAGCACTTTAAAGAATTCTAGAGTAGGGCCAGCATTGTGATGTGGTGGGTTAAGGGATAACTTGCAATGCCCACATGCCATATGAGTACCAGTTCATCTTCCAGATGCTCAACTACCAATCTGGCTACAGGTTAATGTACCTGGAAAAGCAGTGGAAGATGAGCAAGGTGCGTGGGCCCCTGCACTCATATTGGTTACCTGGATGAAGTCACATGCTCCAGGCTTCAGTTTGGTCCAGCCCTGGCCTTTTGGCTATTTGGAGAACGAACCAGCAAATGGATGATCTCTCTCTCTTCCTTCTTCTTTCTCTCTGTAACTCTGCCTTTCAAATATTTCAAATAATTAAGTACATCTTAAAGGCATTTGGACCTGGTAAAAAGCCCACGGGAGTTTCACAGGCACGGCAAACCAAGACACTGTGGAAAAAAAAAAGAAAATAGACCTAAATGAAAGATCTCTGTGAGTGAGATCCCAATGGAAAGAACAGGCCATCAAAGAAGGCAGTAACTTTCTTTGAAGGGAGGAGAGAACTTCCACTTGGAATACGGCCTTGTCTAAATAAGATCGGGCTGGCACCACAGCTCAATAGGCTAATCCTCCATCTTGCCGTGCCGGCACCCCGGGTTCTAGTCCTGGTTGGGGCGCCGGATTCTGTCCCGTTTGCCCCTCTTCCAGGCCAGCTCTCTGCTGTGGCCCGGGAGTGCAGTAGAGAATGGCCCAAGTGCTAGGGCTCTGCACCCCATGGGAAACCAGGAGAAGCACCTGGCTCCTGCCTTCAGACCAGGGCGGTGCGCCGGCCACAGCGTGCTGGCCGCGGTGGCCATTGGAGGGTGAACCAACGGCAAAGGAAGACATTTCTCTCTGTCTCTCTCTCTCTTACTGTCCACTCTGCCTGTCAAAAAATAAATAAATAAAATAAATAAATAAATACATAAGATCGGGCTTGGTGAACTCAAAAGGCTCCCATAGCCTTGGCAGCTCATGACAAGAGCCTCAGGTGATTACTGAAGCCATAAATAAGAGTGTCAATTATTAAATCAACAATGGGAGTCACTGTGCACTTACTCCCCATGTAGGACCTCTGTCTTTAATGTGTTGTACTATGTAAATTAACGGTAAAACTACGACTCAAACAGTACTCTATACTTTGTGTGTCTTTGTGGGTGCAGTCTGTTGAAATCTTTACTTAGTATATACTAAGTTGATCTTCCATATATAAAGATAATTGAAAATGAATTATGATGAAGAATGGGATTGGAGAGGAAGTGGGAAATGGGATGGTTGTGGGTGAGAGGGAGGTTATGAGGGGAAAAGCCATTATAATTCAAAAGTTGTACTTTGGAAATTTCTATTTATTAAATAAAAGTTGAAAAAAAAAGAATTCCAACATAATCTGAAAGAGATTTCCCTAATGTTAGCATCATATAGAACCATCATACATTTGTCAAAAGTAATAAGTTACAGTAGCATTAATTCAAGTTTATTCATAGTTCACATGTTTTTCTGCTATTGTCCTTTTTCTTTTCCAGCATCTTATCCAGATACTGTATCACAGGTAGTCAGGATGTCTTCTTCTTCTCACCCAACCTACTCCAGTTTCTCGGACTTTCCTTACTTTGACAATCTTGAGAGTTTTGTCTGCTATTTTCCATGGTTAGTCTAAGATAAGGAATTCCACAGAGCTGCAGTTCTCATCATTCCAGGAGAAGGAGATATAGTATGATGCTAACTTTGATAACTTCATTAATGTGCTATTTGAAAATGTCAGCACCTTAAAGCATCAGATCTCATTTATAATATTCTACTTGATGAAAGCTGGCCCTAAATCCAACCCATACTCAAAGGAGGAGGATCTAAACTCCATTTCCTGGATAGAGGAGAATAATCAGAAAACGTATTGACATATGTTAAAAATAGCACTTAATAAGCATTATGAGAGAGCTATCCTGAAGCTATTTCACTTTCCTTTTTCTCCTTAAGCTTTTGTGCACTAATTCATAGTGCATTAGTGAGTCATGCTTGCCATAAGAATAACTATGATTTTTCTAATTGTTGTTTCCTTTCCCCTTATTTCTCCTCGACATATTAATTGGAATTCTTTCATAAGATTTACCTAGTCTACCTCATTCATTATTTCCTTAATTATTTATTTATGTCAGTTTGGACTCAGGGCTATTTTAAATTTTAGTGACACAGTTCAATATTGTATATTTGTTTTGCTGGCTAAAGTGTCCCTGCCCCAGACTTAGAATAAGCAATTTCTTTAGCAAAGTTCTGGTTTCTTTTTGAAGAATGTCATTCAGAAACTAAGATCTAAGCATAGTTGTGCTTGTTGTATTCTGGGGCCTCTAAGGGGACACATTTAGAAAATACATGTGTTCATATCAACTCACAAATACCCAGACATTTTTATATGTGCGCATATATTCATCAATCTATGATACATATACATATACAGGGACTGGCATTGTGCGGTAGCAGGTAAAGCCACTGTCTGTACCATTGCTTCTCGTTCTGTCTCTCTTATCTCTCTGTAACTCAGACTTTCAAATAAATAAATAAATTTTTAAAATATAATATATATATACATTAACATGTGTATGATTAAATGTATCTATGAAATAGATATATTTATGAATAAATAAATGTAATAGTCAAACTTCAATTCATGTCTTCAACTGTCACCCAACACAATAAATTTTATTAGTTTTCTTCTATATCTTATTTGATTGTTCTTTCTCCAACAGTGGGAAACTTGTCTCCCATTATATAAATCTAGTTCTTAATCAACTCTATAATCTACAGAGAAATTTATTTCTAAATATAAATACAATCATTTTATTTAATCAACCCTGCTATGTACAAATATTTTCTGAGTATATTTTGGCATTTATGCTCATAGAATTCAACAAAACACTGATTTCCAAAGTTACTTAAGTCAAGTCTTCTTTTGTCTTGCTTTGTTTACGAATCACAGTGGGCCCTCTATTTCTGTGGATTCTGGATTCAACCAACCCTGTAAAGAGCTTTTCCCTTATCCTTATTCTCTAAGGAGCATAGTGCAACAAGTATGTACATAGTATTTGCATTTTACTACACCTTGTAAGTTTTCCAGAGTTGACCTAAAGTATACAAGAGGGTTTTGTAGGTTATATGCAAATTCTACCAATTTTATATGAGAATAAATTAGCCAGTTTCTCTAGACTACCGTGAAATATCTGAGGAAAGCAACTTTGTAATCAGAAAAAAGTTAAGGCTTACTTAGCTCAATTTTGGAAGTTCAAGACTTAGTAGTTCAATTGATTTGGCTTGCATGTGGTTAGTAGGTGGAATTGGTGGAAGACTTGGGGAAGAAGAATCTCCTGTAAGCATGAAAGCAAAGAAAGAGCTGAGCCCAAGCTCAAGCTTTTCTCTCAATTCTATCACAAGAACTACTTCCCTTAATCATGCTCCCAGTGACCTAAGGATCTCGCACTAGGTTCTACCTCCTGAGGTTTTCACTCACTCCCAAAGCAGCACCTGGGAAGCAAGCCTTTAACACACAGCCTTTTTGGAGAAAGTAACACACAAACTAATATTGAAACCATATAAAACATTTTTGAGCAACTGTGGGTTTTGTTACCCATGGAAGGTCCTGGAACCAATCCTTTGTGAATATGAAGGGATAAAGGACAATTAGGTTCAATGATCACATTCTACTTGTAATTCTGACATTCCAGAGTACCACAATAGATTTTTAAAAGGCTCTACATAAAATGCTCTCTTTGTGGTGTTCAGATTTAAAGATTTTGAAAAATTTTGGTTCTGTGTCTGCCACTAAATCACACAGAGGAGTCCCATAATGTTCAAATTCTCTTGAGCATTCCCTTGAGAGTCAAATTTCACCTTTATACATTACAATCCTCCACTAATGTGTTTTCCATCCTTACAGACATGTCTCTTAAAAGGTTTCATATAAAAATGGAATCATCCAATATATAATATTTGGCTTAGGATTATTTCACATAGAATTACATTTAATTCCATCCATGTTATTATGTATATGATAATAGTGTTCTCTTTTATTACTAAGTATCATTTATTTTATGGATATATTAGAGTTGCTTGATCTTGTTAAAGGGCCTTTTTTTTTTTTTCCTATTAGGTTGGTAATGACTAAGCTACTATAAACATTTGTGCCAAGGATTTTGTAATGTGAAAATTTAAATTTTAGTTCATTGGACAATAAATAGAGTTGTGATTTTTTACTGTATTTACAGTCTGTGTTTAAATTTATAATAAATCAAAGATACTTCTCTATATTCTTTATTTTACAACATATGTGTGTGTGTGTGTGTATTTCAAAGCATTTACAAAACAAAGTATTAAAAAAGAAGGAAATTGGGGCTGGTCTTGTGACTCAGCGGGTTAAGCCACTTCCTGTAACATCAGAATCCAATATAAGCAGCAGTTCGAGTCCCAGCTGCTCCAGCTGCTTCTGATCCAGCTCCCTGCTAATGTACCTGAGAAAGCATCAGAAGGTGGCAAAATTATTTGCAGCCCTGCCACCCAAGTGGGGGACCTTGCTTCCAATTGGCTCAGACCTGTCTATTGCAGCTATTTGGGGGGTAAAGAAGTGGATGAAAGCTCTGTGTGTGTGCATCCACATGCTTTCGCACACCTCAATCTTTCTGTCTCTCTCTCTCTCTCTCTCTCTCTCTCTCTCTCTCTGAAACTGCCTTTGAAGTAAGTCATACATAAATCTTGAAAGAAAACTGCCAGGGTAACTTGAAAAAGTGACTGTGACATTTTGCATTTTCTCTCAAAGTTGATGAAATTTTGTTTCAGCACTTTAGAAACATTACTCAACTATTTTTCCTTACGTCATTTTAGCTGAAAAATCTGCTATATTCCTATCATTTTCTCTGAGCAAGATACTTTTATTTTCTGTTTGTTTTAAGTTTTTTCTCTTTGTCTTTTACATTTGCTGTTTGAATATGATATTCTTAGATTTTTGTTCTGTTTGAATGTTTGTTTTTTTATGTTCTATGTTTGTTCTCTTTCTCTGTGGAGATATTGGATCTGGGGTTTAGTGTTTGCAATTAATTTAGAACAAGGCCTTTTTGTGTGTTGCATACTGTTGTGATGGCTGACACTGTTAACTTTCTTGTAAGTGTTCAATTCAGTAATGCTGAATATGTTGGGCTTTGATTGTAGGGATTTACTTTTATCTAAATGGAATGTAGTCCTGAGTTGATGTTTGATTCTTCTTTTGGCTATTAGATTTTGAATACTTTTGCATAACATGCGTCTTCTGTTTGTGTTGCTCCTCAGGAGACCCTCTTAGCCCTGTCCCAACTGGAGTCAGATATTTTGTTTTGTCAGTACTCATTGTGGAGGTGGTATCCTTGGAGGAGGGAGAAGGAGAGAGGATGGGGTTTTGATTAAGGTCAGGGATGTCCCTTCAGACGTCTTCCTACCTTTCCCCAGATGTAATGGTGGCTTTATTAACTAAGCATTGTCCTCCTCCTTCTCTAAGGTTAGTTTTTTTCTTTCTTTCTTTTATTTATTTATTTATTTATTTTTATTTCTCCCATTCCCCAGGTGAAGGTTCCTTTGTGTGCCCTGAGGTTATAGTTCTGTGGAGAGATACTGGGAAAATGTTGACAGTGCTTGCTGTTCTCAAACCGCAGCCAACAGCATAACCGGGCAAGCTTTCTCATGGTTTTCTCAAATGTTCCTTTGAACTCCTTGTGGTATTCTTGGAGGAAAAGTTTGCGACAGGGTGTAAATTTCCCTGTTTGTGGCTCCTATTGAAAACTGGAATGTCTTAAAAATTATTAGATGAAACTTCTTACTGTCTGAGATGGTCTCTGGTGGTGTTTTTGCTCAGAATACAGCTACTCAGGCAGTGTTTCTTGAGAACCTCTGCCCGTCTTCAAATTTCAATTTAGTTGTTTTTTCTGTGATCTCAGACTCATACAATTTCAAGGAAAATGATTAATTTGCAATTTGTCCTTCTATTTGTTTTAAGTGTGAAAGCTAATCTCTTTCAAATTTTTTCATGACTGAGCTGAAACTGGACTACTAATCATGATATAAAATTAAAAGACGGGGCCAGCACTGTGGTAAAGCTGCCAGCTGCACTGCCTGCATCCCATATGGGCGCTGGTTTGAGTCTGGCTACTCCATTTCTGATCCAGCTATCTGCTGTGGCCTGGGAAAGCAGTGGAAGATGGCCTAAGTGCTTGGGCCCGTGGACCCGCGTGGGAGACGCAGAAGTTCCTGGCTCCTGGCTTCAGATCAGCGCAGCTCTGGCGAATGAGGCTAATTGGGGAGTGAACCAGCGCATGAAAGACCTCTCTCTCTCTCTCTCGCTCTCGCTCTCTCTGCCTCTCCTTCTCTGTGTAACTCTGACTTTCAAATAAATAAATACAACTTTAAAAAAAGAAATTATGACATAATATTGGGACCACTTTCATCATTTACCAGTGTGAAAACTGAGACTTTAACATTACTGTGGAAAAATATAGCTAATTATTGGAAAACTAAGACCAGAATCTAAAATTTCTGAATCCTATTCTAATATAATTCACACCACACAAGATTGTGTCTTAGTTTCCTTTTGCCTTTCTGTTAACTATGATTTTTTGTAAGATAAATAAATGTGAAAATCATGGATGTAAGCCTGCAAATGTGTACTTATATTACACACAGATATGATTTATGTGTGATATTTAGACTTTTAAAAGGATAGTTTACATAGAGTACCAAAGTTCAATGTTAGTGGATTAGTGTCACTTCATTTCCTTCATGTGGAAGGATACCTAGCCACAACACATTTCAGAGAATTTTATTACTGATTATTATATTTGTTACAGATTATTACAGAGACATCTGACTAAAATTTTTCAGATCCTATAAAAATAAGAAGAAAAACTATATTTCCATCTATTTATATTTTTTACTTTATATTATTGATACAAACACCAAAGAACAAAACATTTGGTTGTTCATGATTATCCTAAAGTGACTGAAAACTCCTGAGTATTTTTGCATTTCCTTGTACATTTAGAGAACAAAAAATCCCCAAAGGTTCTTTCAACAATCTTATAAGCATTACAAATCTTTATGTGTATGAGTCCAGATACTTTTTAAAATTGATTACTTGTTTGCTTTACCAAAAAATCATAGTCACTAAACATTAATGGGCTAAAGAAATGTATATATTTTAAGTAATCGGCACTGTGTATTGAAAATGAGATATATTTGTAAATATGAACTTATTTTACAAAATGTAGTGAGATCCCAGTGGAAAGAACGGGGCCATCAAAGAAGGAGGTACCTTTCTCTGAAGGGAGGAGAGAACTTCCACTTTGACTATGACCCTATCACAATAAGATCAAAGTCAGCGAACTCTAAAGGCTTCCATAGCCCTGGCAACTCAAGACTAGAGCCTAGGGAGATTACTGACGCCATGAACAGGAGTGTCAAATTGTTAAGTCAGCAACAGGAGTCACTGTGTACTTACATCCCATGTGGGATCTGTCCTTAATGTGTTGTCTAATGTGCAGTGATGCTATAACTAGTGCTGAAACAGTATTTTTACACTTTGTGTTTCTGTGTGGGTACAAACTGATGAGATCTTTACTAATTATATACTGAATCGATCTTCTGTATATAAAGATAATTGGAAATGAAAAAAAAAACCTGGTGTTAAATTGGAATTGGCATAGAAAATTAATTTTTTAAAAAAATATTATGTAGGATCTCTGTCTTTAATGTGCTGTACACTGTTACTTAATGCTATAACTAGTACTCCAACAGTATTTTTTTACTTTGTGTTGCTATATGGGGGCAAACTGTTGAAATCTTTACTTAATATATACTAAACTGATCTTCTGTATATAAAGAGAATTGAAAATGAATCTTGATGTGAATGGAAGGGGAGTGGGAGCAGGAAAGGGGAGGGTTGTGGGTGGGAGGGAAGTTATCGGGTGGGGGAAGCCATTGTAACCCATAAGCTGTACTTTGGAAATTTATATTCATTAAATAAAAGTTTAATAAATGAAAAAAAAAGAAAATGAAGGATAGTATTCATCAGAAAATAAAGTACTGAAGATTCTAGAATTCTGCAGGCAAAATAACAAATTTTATCCCATAACTAACACATGGCTAGCAGCTATTAATTCAACATAGTTTTTTTTTTTTTCTTTTTTTTATTTGACAGGTAGAGTTATAGACAGAGAGAGAGACAGAGAGAAAGGTCTTCCTTCTGTTGGTTCACTCCCCAAATGGCAGCTACGGCCAGCGCTGAGCCGATCCGAAGCCAGGAGCCAGGAGTTTCTTCCTGGTCTCCCAGGTGCCATGCAGGTGCAGGGTCCCAAGCACCTGGACCATCCTCCACTGCCCTCCTAGGCCACAGCAGAGAGCTGGACTGGAAGAGGAGCAACCAGGACTAGAACTGGGCACCCATATGGGATGCTAGCACTTCAGGCAGAGGATTAACCAAGTGAACCACAGCGCCGGCCCCCAATTCACCATAGTTTAGTGAAATGAATATAGAATACAAGTCACATTATTTTTCTTCATATATTTTCTAAAATCTTTTATATTGAACTTCTATATTCATTCATGCATGCAGATTTCTTTATATAGGATAAGAAATTTGTACATTATCAACATTTCTATATTTCAAAATCTACTCTTAGCCAGAGCCACGGCTCACTAGGCTAATCCTCCGCTTTGCGGCGCCGGCACACCGGGTTCTAGTCCCGGTCGGGGCGCCGGTTCTGTCCTGGCTGCCCGTCTTCTAGGCCAGCTCTCTGCTGTGGCCCGGGAGTGCAGTGGAGGATGGCTCAAGTTCTTGGGCTCTGCACCCCATGGGAGACCAGGATAGGCACCGGGCTCCTGCCATTGGATCAGCGCAGCGCGCCTACCGCGGCGGCCATTGGAGGGTGAACCAACGGCAAAAGGAAGACCTTTCTCTCTCTCTCTCTCACTGTCCACTCTGCCTGTCAAAAAAAAAAAAAAATCTACTCTTATGAAAATCTATTATCAAGTCACAGATGGAAGAAAATAATGTAATACATGTGAAGAATGGCTTACATTTAAAATCTTTAAAGAACTCTTCAATAATAATTCATTAATAACAAATTATACAAACAGTAAAACACTTTAATGGATACTTTACCAAAGAAAATATTCAAATGGAATATTAGTTAATTAGAAAGATGCCCTATACTATAAGTAATTAGATACATGAACATTAAGACTGTGGTGAGATACCTACATACCCAAGAGAAAGGCTAAAATTTTAAGGAGTCTAAATTGTGGGTAAGGATATAAAGTCACTGGAAGAAGGCACTTTTGTATTTTTGTAGTTTCCTTTAAATTCTCTCATATATATATTAACTTATTAGGTGACTCAGAAAATCTTATCCTAGATATTTACCAAAAAATGAATATATGACTTGTATAAAGAAAAAAAAAGTGTCCTCAATATTGATAGCAGACTTACAAAGCCACAAACTAAAATCAATTCACTCAATTCAAATAAATCTCAACATAATGACTCTAAGTGATAAGAGATGCGCACAATAGTAGTTTTCTTTTTCTAACTAACTCACACAAAAATCAAATCTATAGTGAAATAAATCAGATGACTGCTTGTCATATATTGGGATTCTATGGGTTCAGGGAGGTTGACCACAAAAGGAGCCAGGGAGCAACTTCAGGTGATGAAGATCTTCTGTGTGATGACTGTGTTGGTACATGTACACTGTAACGCTTTGTCGAAACTCATCTAATCCGACCTTATATTTGATGGAATTCATTGGGTGGAAGTTATGTCTAAATACAAATAATATTAAAACTATACTACACAAAGGACATTTGAGGAAATATAGTATTTTCAACAAGACATTTTCAACAAAAAGAAATTAATAATATAGATTTGAACACTGTATCATTAAAATAAAAATAAGCTCAAAGTGGGTCAAATATCTAAATTTAAAATACGGAACTACATAACACCTAAAGGATAACATAGGAGACACTCTAGAGGAACTTGGGTAATATGATGACTTTTTTCATACAATAGTAAGGGCACTATCCATTAAAGAAATAATTGATTAACCGAATTTCATCAAAATTAAAAAGTATTGCTCAGTGATAGATGAAATCAAGATAATGGAAAGGCAAACACTAGACAGAAAAAATAGTTGTAAAAGAGTTATCTGAAAAGGAAATGTTATAAATATGTAAAAGAACTCTTAAAGCTCAACAATAAGAATGGAACTATTAGAATTTAATAATGAACAAAGACCTTATCAGATTCCTCAAGAATATATATATATATATAAAATACATATATATATACATATATATACTATATATAAATGTATATGGAAAAGATACAAATGTGTATGTGGCAAATGAGCATAAGCCTAGATGATCGCCACCCATATTATTATAGAACTGCAAACCAAAACAATAACATTCCACTACACACCAATAGAATGACAAAATGCAAATCTGTTACACCATGGCTATTGAGGATATGGAACAAGAAGGTTCATTCATTCCTGGTGGGGAATGTAACATGGTGCAATCAAATTCAAAGACAACATGACAGTTTCTTACAAATTAGTCATAATCTTACCATTCTTCTTAATTAAAAAAGAGAAGAGATATTCTCAATATAAATTAAACTAATTACTTTTTGATCTATCAAATTTCATCATGTTGCATTAGTTAACTATTGTTGCCTTTAAAAAAAACCCAATATTTAGCAGCTAAAACAGCAAAAATTTATTATCCCAGAGTTACTTTTGGTCAGGAATTAAAGAGCAAATTTTCTGGGTGGTTCTGGCTCAAATTTTCAACAAGTAACAGGTATGGCTTTAACCAGGGCAATAGGCATTTGAAAGCACTTCTGGGTTGGTAGGACATTTTTCTTATTTGTTTTCAAGTTTTTCTTTTCCTTCCTCCCTCCCTCCTTCCCTCCCTCCCTTCCTTCCTCCCTCCCTCCCACCCTCCCTCCTTTCCTTCCATCCTTCCTTCCTTCCTTCCTTCCTCCCTCCCTCCCTCCTTCCCTCCCTCCCTCCCTCCCTTTGAAAGCAGAGTGACACACAGAGAGAGGGAGAGGCAAATGAACACAATGCCCAGAACTAGGTTAAGCTGAAGCCTGGAACTCCATCCCAGTCTCCCACTTGTGTGAAAGCGGCCCAAGTATTTGCACTACTATACACTGCATTCCCAGGTACATTAGCAATGAGCTCGATAGAACGCAGTGTAGCCAGGACTCAAGGAACACTTTGATTTGAAATGTCAGTATCCCAGTGGGCACCTTAACTTGCTGCACAGCAACACCAGCCCCTGTAGGAATTGTTTCTAGGATGACCTACTGGTAGGACTGAGAGCAAAAGTCCTCAATTCTTCCTAATGCCAATTTCCACACAGGCTACTTATGTAGAACTCATAGGCTCCTCACAACCTGAAAGCATACTCCCCCAGATTAGTCAGTCCAAAAGACAGAGATCAAAGTGAGAGATAGCATGCTTCCTTATGATCTTTTCTCTAAAGAAATGTTTTCTTCTTCCAACTAATTCTGTTAGAAGAGAGTTCAGCTAAGAAGCAGGTGGAGGATCAGTCTTCACTTCTTGGAGAAAGGCATATTAGTAACAAAGAGGTACACCTTACAGAGGTATGTAAGGGATGGATTTGTCTACACTGCAATGTAATTGAGGTACTGTGGTTTAGTTTTCTCAGATTTTCTCCTTTTTTATGCACTTTATATATAAAGAGAAAAAAATAATCCAATAGAAGATAGAAAAGGATCTTTTGAAATGTTATTTTCAATTACGCAATTTCCTACTTAAATAATCGACTGAGTGAAGAGAAAATGCATTCTACTAGTGCTTAATATTGCTTAGCATACATTGATTCTAATATGGAGAAGCAGCGAGGCACTGCTGGATCCTGGCTCAGTGGAGAAGCATAAAACACAGTCAGAGAAGGTTTCCTGACCATCGAGCCCCTGCTGTCTCTATGTTGCTTCCATTACTCAAGCACTAGGGAAATAACAAACAAGGGGAGAATTCACTTCATAAAAGTTAGTAACATAAAACCTCCTTGATGAGCAGTTAGCTTTTGGAGAAGTTTATACAGAGGGCAGTTATAGGAATTGCTCAGCGTAATTGATTCTCTGTTCTGAACTAATTCAACCAAATATTAACTTTATTAGACAAGCCAAAGCCTGTGGCTTCAGCCTCTATTTTAATTTTATATTTGATCACTCATTAGGGATTATAAATGATTATATAGAAAATTCAAATATTTGGAAAAAAGGAAGCAAAATATTATTGGCAACATAAAGTAAGATGATAAAATTTTAAAGACAGACCAAAGGGAAATAATTTTTATAAAAATATAATACTTGTATTGGAAATAAAGATCTCAGTAGATGGATTTTATGACAGAATGATAGAAGCAAACGTTGTACCTTATTGAACTCAAATATTAAGTTTAAAACCTCTTCCAGAAATCATCAGGAGAGAGAATCCAAATATTAAAGAAAAGAAATATTTCATATTATAAAGTCTCATGGATAAAGACAAGGTCTCTTCAAACGCTATAACTAATCACATAGGAATGGAACTAAGATTTTCCAAAATAATGCAAACCAAGTCAGGTTAGTATTAGAATTATAAACACCACAATAGGCAAAAGGACAATGAACAAAATTTTCCAAGTTTAAAAGATAAATAAACATTTGATATTATTGTTTTAAGGAACTCTTAAAAGGAGACTTAAACAAAGATGTAATTAAGGACAGTTCAAGAATTTTAGCATACAAAATATTTGGTGGAGCATATCACATTGAATGGATAAAAATGAACAGAGAAAAATGTTAAGGAAAATATTAAAATAATAATGAGTGAACAATATAACAAAGATCATTGCCATCTGAAAACAAATGATTAAAATGAAAAAAGAAGTTATATCCATATCTTCATAAACAAAACCCATATTAAATATCAACATTATGAGATGAAAGGGATAGACGGACTTGAGTATTTTAAAGTACTATCTAATCTGGATTGAGAAAAACATCAAAATCAATAGCTGGGGAATCAAAGCATAAATAAAGCTTTAATAAATTATGAAACTGGCCAGCGCCGTGGCTCAACAGGCTAATCCTCCACCTTGCGGCGCCGGCACACCGGGTTCTAGTCCCGGTCGGGGCACCGATCCTGTCTCGGTTGCCCCTCTTCCAGGCCAGCTCTCTGCTGTGGCCAGGGAGTGCAGTGGAGGATGGCCCAAGTCCTTGGGCCTTGCACCCCATGGGAGACCAGGAAAAATACCTGGCTCCTGCCATCGGATCAGCGCGGTGCGCCAGCCACAGTGCACCAGCAGCGGCGGCCATTGGAGGGTGAACCAAGGGCAAAAGGAAGACCTTTCTCTCTGTGTCTCTCTCTCACTGTCCACTCTGCCTGTCAAAAAAAAAAAATTATGAAACTACAGAATTAAAATGAATGTTCAGTATCTTAAAATAATTGAAAGAAAAATTTATTTCTTACTAAAGTGAGAAACAGTAAGTGCACTGAATAGAAAATGATGCAGAAATATTAATAAAATAATTATTATGAATGCAAATCAAGCATTGAGTGATATAAAAAGTGACAGCCTCACATGCAGTTCTTGGCCAGAACACCCACATACAGCATTTTTATGTTGCCTTGGCTACTATACAGCATGACAACCTTGCACATATTCATAGTTGCATGTGACCATAAAAGCAAGTATATCACAATAATCAAAAGGGAGTCATATTGCCTTTTATTACTGCTCTTGGATATACCATCATCTAATATTAGCAAACTAACAAGTTTCCTAGAATCAAGGTAAGGGGCTATGGACCCCACCCCTCAATGGGAAAAATGTCAACCACATCATAAGAATAACATCCGGTTTTGGAGATATTGTGGCCATCCTTTAAAAGTACCATCTATTCTTTCACCTTCAAATTAGGACAATTCACTTCCTTCCCATATGTGAGATAGAGCAGTGCATGTCCCCAAACCACTAATCATATCACAGTGTAGCATTAGTTATCTAACTCCAAGAGCCAGATAAATCATGTTCAGCTATAGATGAGGGTCCTCAGATTTCATATCTTGTGTAGAACCCCTTGAATACAATTTCTTTCAATCTGACCACTTGTGAACTAAAGAAACAAGTTGCCTTACTCATACACTGGCAGCAAATAAAGATGGACACAGCAGAATGTCTGATATAGATAGTCTTGTTCAAAAACAGGGGATTCTCAACAGTTAATGTTCTATAGAATTTTCAGAATTCAATCATACACTATGTTGCTATTTTATAGAGATAAATCTTTCACCTGGGAATTCAAGTCAACTTGGGGCCCCATGCTCTGAGCTCTGACTTTTGTTCTCTGAGCCATTCTTCCTTTTCTACAAGAAATGGTCCAGTGTTTGGAATTCAGTAATGTTTTTCATCACTCCCTGCCTGTTCCCCTTAAAGAAATGTGAAAGGTTCTCTTTTCTTATATTATCTACTCTATGCCAAATTTAATTATAATATAATGTCTTTTAAAAAGTATATAGGTTCTCTAGCTAGCAATTTATAATTGAATGTATTAAACAAAACCGCATATGCAAAAAACCTTTGACTGTAGGCTCCCTTTGAATCTACTATTCCCTTTGAATACAACATTTCAAGATCCTTACAAACCCTAGTTTTTTTGTTGTTGTTGTTGTTTGTTTGTTTGTTTTTGTTTTTTTAAGGGAAAAGGTTTATTGGGGAACACCCGACAGACTGTAGTGAAGGTGCGGCGAAGGAAAAGGAGAGAAAGAGAGTATAAGAGAGAGAGAGACAGAGGAGAGATGATAGAGAGACAGCCAAGAGAGAGGAGAGAGCGCAGGAGAGAAGAACCAAGAGCCAAGAGAGCACGTGTGCAGGAACAGGCCCTTTTAAAACTTTGTCTGAGGGCGGGCAGGGAAGCTGGAGCAGCAAATCCCATTAGGATGGGGGTGGAGCCTGGCTCAGGTAGCTGGGCAGTGCGGCCACCTGGCTAAGACTGCGCCAGTTTCCTAACATTCCCCCCTTTTGTTTTTTATAAAGCAGGATTTGTATGGGATTATATTAGTTCCAAAAGTCCAGGAGGGGTAGAGGGACGATGATCTGTCTTTAGAGCTACTTCCTGCTGACACAGAGCGACGAGGTACTCTTCGCTGGCATGGGGTGATGTCTCAAGTCGCTGTCTCCTGGGTGGGGAGCCGAGTAAATCCTTGCAGCATTTGGTGGACTGCCTGGTTGTTGAAGGCCTTTGCTCGTTCATTTATCACCTGCTGTAAACACTTAAACAGACACTGTAGTATAAGAGACAGGGTGAAAATAGTAACCAATGATCCTAAGAGTAGCATTAACCAAGTAATGAGAGGATTTTATATAGGAGGGGAAATGGGGGGGAGGTCCCTGGGCCCTTGTGGGGACAGTTTGATGGATGTGGTTTAAAACTGATTCCAGCCAAGACTGGGAGAAAAGCCACTTAACTTTTGCGGGTAGTGGGGGTTTGTCTGTAGAGAAATTCTGAACAATCATACAACATTAAGTGGGGAAGAGGACCATCAGTACACACAGGTTGGGAGTAGAGCCATTGGTGATAGAGTAGAGGCTATGGTTACAAAGGGAAGGGGCCCAAGTGGGCTAGACAAAACCCTAGTTTTTAAAATAGATGCCCAGAGATCATGCCTTTAAGATTCTTTGAATGTCTTTGTTTGTGTTCAAGGGCCTTTAATGCCATTTTGAATGTCCAAAAACGTTTTTAAATATTACACCTTAAGCTGAATCTTTATTATGAGACACTTTGGTGACAATGATTTGGAACTGATTCATGATTATTGTTCACTTTATGATTCTTTTTTATGATTTACTTACTTATTCAAAAGGCAGAGTTAGATAGAGGAGACAGTGAGAGGCAGAGAAAGAGAGATCGTCTTCCATTTACCATTTTCTTCCAAAAGTGGTGTAATGGCTAGTGCTGGATCAGGCAGAAAGAAGCCAGGTGCCAGGAGCTTCATCCAGGTCCCCGACATGGGTGCAGGAGCACAAGCACATGGGCCGTCCTCTGCCACATTCCCCAGTGCATTTGCAGGGAGCTGGATGGCAAGTAGAATAGCAAAGACTCAAACCAGTGCCCATATGGGAAGCTTGTGCTGCAGACAGCAGCTCAACCTACTATGTCATAGCTCCAGTCCCGACTTTATGAATCTAGAGGAAGTGAAGAATGAGAAATAATTTTATTTGTAAAGTCAAAAATTTAGTATAATTCATATTTACACTTTTTTTCTACTCTCTTAATTTATATTTAGCTGTCAGATTTGACAGACTGCGTACTCAAAACTTTATTTGGAAATCTCAGCCAGATTACCAAGTTAATCAATATTTCCCGTTTTCTACATTACTGTAGTCAGTTTTACAAAATCTACCTCTGTATACGAGGGCAAGAATGGCATTTCCTCCAGTTTCCAGAAACATTTTCTTTAAGCCTCTTCAGGTTCTTTAAACTTTCACTAACACTGACATTCTTTAGGTTTTCATTAATGGTTTTCTAAATGTACTTCCAATACCAATACCAATACCAATACCAACACTTTCTCAATACAGTCCAAATTTTATAAAGGCTATTTTCTATTGCTGGCACTCTAATCAATCCCATCAATCTATTTGTGTGTATAATAAATTATCCCAAAAGTTAATCTGAAAATAATCATTTTGATCATGTTCACAGACCACTAAGTAACAATTCAGAAATAGGCAGTGCGGTGATTTCTCTAACTCTCACCCCCTTGTTATGTCAGGACTCAATGGAAAGGAAATGATTGGCATTGTCTGACAAACTGCCACAAGCTCATCTGGAAACTGTCTTATTTCCATGTCTGATAGTTGTTGGCTGCCACAGAAGAACTCAGTCAGCTGGAAGTATCATTTAGCTGTACTCTGTCTATGACATTTATATAGTCTTTTAATATGGCCTCAGCACCCTGACAGTGTGCTAGTCTTGGATTTCTCACATGGTACTCAGAGCTCCAAATATAACTGTTCCAAATGAAGTTGTTGAAAAATCAGCCACCTACATTTTGTGGTCCCATTATATACATCATAACACACATATATTCTTGAGAAATTGGAATTTAGAATTAGTACGTTTAGTCCATTTTTTTTTGACAGGCAGAGTTAAACAGTGAGAGAGAGAGAGAGAGAGAGAGAGAGAGAGAGAGAGAGAGAAAGGTCTTCCTTCCGTTGGTTCACCCCCAAATGGCCACGAAGGCCAGTGTGCTGCGCCAATCCGAAGCCAGGAGCCAGGTGCTTCTCCTGATCTCCCATGCGGGTGCAGGGCCCAAGCACTTGAGCCATCCTCCACTGCACTCCCGGGCCATAGCAGAGAGCTGGACTGGAAGAGGAGCAACTAAGACAGAACCGGCACCCCAACTGGGACTAGAATCCAGAGTACCGGCGCGGCAGGTGTGTGTGTGTGTGTGTGTAGGAGATGGGGGGCAGGAAAAGTCTAATTTTCTCTCCATGTGGGTCTTTCCACAGTCTTTTTGGATTTTTAACATTTTGGCTTCTCCTTTCCAAGAAAATGCATCTCAGCAATATCAAAAAATACAGTTTTATCTTCGATGACACAGCTTTGGATGTCACATTGCCTAAATTTTTCCATAGTTCTAAAGTATCTCAGAACAAAGAGAAAAAAGCAAACAGTACCTTACTGTGATGAGAGTGTTTAAATTACATTAAATGAAGAAAATGCATAATGTGCGAAAGTCTTTTAGCCATATTTTCAAAATCTATTGAACAAATTCTACTGCTCTATAATTGAAGAAGATAAATAAAAGACTATATGTTATATCTGAAACATTCATACACATATGTACATAATACATATGTATATAAACAACCATTGATCATGAAATTGAGAGTTTTACCTTCAATAATTATCTGAATTTTGATGCCTTTACAAACATATAGCAGACAGTCTATTCTGTGGTCACTTTAAGCATACTACATCAAACAAGTAAGATTAGGGAAAGTCGTATTATTAAGAACATAACCAAGAGTTTGTTTTTGTTGTTATTGCTTTAAGCTAGAGTGGAATTAATATCTGAGTTTATTTTTGAGATGATTAGTAAATCTTACACTCCCACAAAATGCCTTATATTAACAAATGTAATTTACCTTAATTATTATACAGAGCTAGAAATAAATATGCCAATTAACTGATCTCTCTGATTACAAAAAGCCATTAGTAATGTATAATATTGCAAGATAGTTCATTTCATTTTATGACTTGATTTTGAAACAGTCAGACTTAAATAGTTAAGCTTAATAATTCACATTAAATAGCAAAATCAAAGATTCCTAGAATGGAAACAAAATATGGCACAGTTGGATTTTTTCCACACACAACTACATTTTATAACAGCAATTTATAAAATAAAGTCATTATCAGATTATAATGGTTTTGTTCTATTCTCAAATAATATAATATAGTTAATAAAAACACGTAACCCTTCTAATTTGTCCACATAAATATTAATGATGCTTTAGCTTATTTAGTATTAGTCAAAATATGAATAGGGTTTAATGCCATCCTTAATGCCACCTCTCTCTCTCTCCCAGAGAGAGACTTCTAAAAGGCAGATAAATCAATACAGTAGAAAATTACTGGAGTAGCACTTGAAAAATATTTATTTATTTAATTATTTGAAAGTGTTACACAGGGACCCAAACACCTGGGTCATCTTTTGCTGCTTTTTCCAGGCCATTAGTAAGGAACTGGATCAGAAGTGGAGAAACCAGGACTGGAACTGGCACTTATAAGGGATGCCAGCGTTGCAGGCATCAGCTTATCCCACTATGCCACAACACTGGGCCCCTGGAGTAACTCTTGATATGGGGAAAGTTTATTTATTTTTTGCTAATGGAAATGAGTAGTAAAAGAAGTACTATTTGAAGATAAATATGCATCAAGTTTGTTTTGTTTCAAAATATTCATTGAACAATAGCAATCTGAGAAATGTCACAACCAGTTGATTGTGTTTTCACGAAGTTCAAGAGATAAGAATCCATGCGAGAGTGGCTCTGTACTGTAAACATAGCTATATCCATATCCACTTCCCGTAATTCTCCTTCTGTGATTCTGCATTAGAGTTTGCTGCAACAGAAATTCTTGCAAGTTTGAGGAAGCACAAGAAGCATGAACCACATTATTTTACAGGTTTTCAAAGTCCTCTAAAGCTTACAGAGGCAGCCAATACACTGACCCAGCCTTTTGAGTCCACAGCCCCTCAACTTTCCTAGTGTAGTATCTCCAAGTCATGAGTCAATAACATGTATAATCCAAAGGGGAAAAAAGCTAACAACTGCTGCTGGAAACAAGTGATTTTAAAGTTGGGGGCAGTTAAAGACATATGGGAAAGCCCCCAACACACAAGACAGAATCACTGGTTCTACTTCAGGGTTTCCATCTGTCTCTTGATTCCACTTTATTTATTTAACTATTTAGTTAGTTAGTTAGTTAGTTATGGATTCCGCCATTCATTTACTTTCCTGTGATGAAACGTTCTTCTTTCTGTCGGGTATATTAAACCTCCAACAACTTTAGACTGACCAGACACAATGGTGTAAGTCTCCCCTGGAATTCTTCAACACCTGTCACATTTTTGTAATTCTATCGCCATAGTAATTCCTTTTCTCATATTGCTCATACTTGTATATTTCTCTGGTTCTAGCTTCAACAAAACATCAATCAAATCAAGCCAGTGAAATTAGGTTTTTTTATGCTTAATGTACATGGGCACAAGGCTGAGTTATTGTGCTTTGATAGTTTTTGTTTATGGAATTTTCCATGTTTCTCTCCCTGAACATATTTCTTCAACATTCTTCACCTTCCTTTCAACTTTCTTTATCTTTACATTACAGAGAAATTTAAGAAATAGTTATTGGATGAGTATATAGAGGCACAAAAGAATTAATGAAATGTGAATATATATATACATAAAATTTAATAGTCAAGTATTATTCTGTAAGTGCATTTGCATATGAACAACTCTGGTTTCACCAGAGAGGAAATTAAAAAAATCTATACATAAATATATATATATATATATATATTTTAAAAAGCTAATAATTGCATTCATTAATCACACAATTTCTACTTGGAAACAGTAAGATTTAGGGTAACTACAGTCAAACAAATGAGGTTATGACCCCTCAATACACTCTTGCCATAAATTAGCATTGCTGATAGGAATATAAGAAAATGACTTCTCTGAAAACTTAAAGAGAATCAGTAGGGGCCAGCATTGTGGCATAGCCAGCAAAGCTGCCACCTGGAATCCTGGCAACCTGATCCAACTCCCTGCTAACATGCCTGGGAAAGCAGTGGAGGATGACCTAAGTCTTTCACTCCCTGCACCCATGTGGTAGACCTGGAGGAAGCTCCTGTCTCCTGGCTTTGGCTTCACCTAGCCCCAGCCATTGTAGCCATTGGGTGAGTGAACCAGCACATGAAGGATCTTTTCTCTCTCTCTCTCTCTCTCTCTCTCTCTCTCTCTCTCTCTTGCTCAACCCTTAAATCATAGATGGAAACCACCTAACCATGTATACTGATGTTATGACAAAAAATAAATCCAATATTTGAGAGGGGAAAACATTCTGAAATTATCAAGTATCCAAGCAGTGAAATAGAACATTGTGAAAATTTCTACAGAACACTGAAGAAATAATATAATATTCATGCTTCTGGCTATAAACAAACAGTTCTACAAAGTACAAAAAAAGGCCATCTCTAAATACCATATCTGACAGGGTCAACAAATCAAGGAATCTGTCCAGATAAATTAAGTTGAAAGGTAAATATTATGTCAAAATAATGAATTAGTGCTTTGTATAATAGCATAGAAAATAAATATATTTCTCAGATTAAAATATTAAAAACTCCCAAGGAAAAAGTAAACATTTAGATTATCTGAAGGAAGAATTTTGCCGTAAAGATTTAACAATCTGAATTAAAAAAAAAAAAAAAAAAACCTGAAACACTACTAGAGGGTATAGCTTTAAATTCTGTTAATAGTTTCACAAATGTTTATTCTGGCAAGAAATCATACACCCCAACAAACTAAGGCATGGAAACCATTAATTATTTGCTAATTCAACATTCTTTCATGTCTGTGAGCATCATGCTTTAATTTCTTTTCATTTTATTTGAAATTCAGAGAGAGAGAGAGAGAGAGAGAGAGAGATTTTTTATCCACCCTCCATGGCTGGGACAGGCAAGTATCAAGAAACTGAAACTCATTCTGAGTTTCCCAACCAAGTTGTAGCAACCCAGCTACTTGAACCATCACCTGCTGCCTCCCGAAGTGCACATAAGCAGGAATCAGGATCAGAAGTAGAGGAGTTGGGACATAAAAATTGACATTGTTCTATGGGATATAGGCATCTCAAGTCGCATCTTCAGTTGTTTGCCAAAGCCTGCCCTGCAACTATACCTTGTTTAAAAAAAAAGACCAATAAATGAAAATGCATCATTAGTCTTCAGAATATTTTCAGTATGATGATTACAAACCGTATATAGAGAACTACTTTTTATCATTGTGGCATGAAGATACGTGTACAATTCTCTGTACAAAACAAGTATAAAGCTAATGTAAACTGTTCAAAAAGTTGCTCACATTATGGAGAAACAAATAATCAACAAATTTGAAGGGTTAACTGTAGAAGAGTGTTATTTCTTCTAGTAGTAATAGTAAGGGTGACAAGTTGGTGGCCTTCTTTTGCTGTTTGAGCCAAGGCAAACAACAAACCAATAACCTAGGGACTGATACTGTGGCGTAGCAAATAAAGCCACCACCTGCAGTGCCGGCATCCCATATGGGCGATGGTTCGAGTTCCAGTTGTTCTGCTTCTGATCCCCATCTCTGCTATGGCCTGGGAAAGCAGTAGAAGATCTCACAAGTGCTTGGGCCCCCGCTCCCACATGGAAGACCTGGAAGAGCTCCTGGCTCCTGCCTTAGGATTGGCGCAGCTCTAACCATTGCTGCCTTCTGGGGAGTGAACCAGCAGATACAAGGATGCAAGACCTCTCTCTCTCTCTCTCTCTCTCTCTCTCTCTCTCTCCCTCTGCCTCTCTGTAACTCTGCCTTTCAAATAAAAAAAATTAAAAATTAAAAAAAAAAACTTAAAAATACCCAATAGCCTAGAAAATCAAAGGGAGGTGCTGGCATTGTGACATAGCATGCTAAGCTGCCACCTGCAATGCTGACATCCCATATCAGACCACTGGTTCAAGTCCCAGCTGCTCCACTTCTGATCCAGCTCCGTGGTAACACTCTAGGGAAAGTATTGAACTTGGCCACTTACGTGAGAGACCAGGATGCTTTGACTTGGCCTGGCCCTAGCCTTTGCTGCCATTTGGATATGAACCAGCTGATAGAAGATTGATCCCTCTCTCCTTCTCTCTGTCTTTCAAATAAATAAATGGATACATATTAACAAAAATAGGAAAACTGGGGGCCGATGCTTTGGCACAGTGGGTTAAAGCCGCAGCCTGCAGCACCAACATCCCATATGAGCGCTGGTTCAAGTCCCAGCTAATCCTCTTCCAATCCAGCTCTCAAGCACTAGGAGATGGCCCAAGTCCTTGGGCCCCTGTACCCACGTGGGAGAACCAGAAGAAGCTCCTGGCTTCAGATCAGCTCATCTCTGCTGTTGCGGTCATTTGGGGAGTGAACCAATGGAATGGAAAACCTCTTTCTGTAACTGTCTTTCAAATAAATAAAATAATTCTTTAAAAAAAAAACAGGAAAACTTAAGTGAAAGAAGCTCTTACAAAATATTATATATAGTGCATAGTTTTCAACCAAAAAGTTACTAGGAAAAAAAAAACTTGTCAAAGTATTACTCATATTTAACTAAATAATAAAAAGCAGTTGGTAGAAATTGACTCTTTGTGGACATGTATATTAGATTAAATAGACAAATAATTCAAATCAAAAATTTTAAATTTTTTAAAATTAATTTATTTATTTGGAAGTCAGAGAGAGGACAGGCAGAGATTGAGAGAGAGGTCTTCCATCCACTGGTTCACTCCCCAGATGGCCACAACAGCCAGAGCTGCACTGATCCAAAGCCATGAGCCAGGAGCTTCTTCTGGGTTTCCCGTGTGGGTACAGTGGCCCAAGGACTTGGGCTATCCTTTGCTGCTTTCCCAAGCCACAGTAGAGAGCTGGATTGGAAGTGGAGTATCCAGGTCCTGAACTGATGCTTATATGGGATGCTGGTGCTTCAGGCCAGGGTGTTAACCTGCTGTACCACAGCGCCAGCCCCAAATCAAAAATTTTAAATTAATAGCTTTTTCTTAGATAACATATTTTAATTTACATTATAGTCAAAGGCTTAATGACTCTAATAAATAAAGATTCCAACAAAGGAAAAGTAAAGAACTAGAAAGAAATAAAAAGCATATTTGAGAAGGAAAATAGCAATAATCAAATGAAAAAATGTCCAACTTCACTCAGATAAAATTTAAAATAGTCACAGTAATTAATTTTAAGCAATTAGAAAATATTTCTATAACTTAGTAAAATGTACCAAGAATGATGAAACAATATTGTAAATGTGAAATGTATAAAAATTCACTAAATATATTAACTAGCCTTTGAGAATGGTAGGAGAATAAATCTTCGAATCTGAACATACATCAGTAGTGAGAACTTAAACTAGAATCAGAGAGGAACACGAATTGGAAGATAAATGATTGGGGCTACAGAGATCACTGAGTAATATCACACAATCCCACTGATGGATTCAAAGATAGTTGGGAAAAAAACGGAGAAAGAAATTGGAAAAAAAATGGTTAAAAATTCCAAAATTTGCACGGAAATTTTAATTAAAAAATCCAACAACTTCCAGAAACCCCACAAAGATTCAAAACAAAATGAATTATATGTAGAAACTCTGAATCAAATTCCTGAAAATTAAACAAAGAAAAATTCTTAAAAGCAACTTGAGGCAAAACAAAATAAAATAGCACCGCCAGTACAGGGAAAAATTAGCTAATGGCCAATTTCTTATTAGGAGTGTGGAAGATAACAGATGACAAGTCAAAAAGGAAACACATGCACATGGCCAACTGCCAACCAAGAATGCATTTCAACAAAATTATCTTCCAAAAATGAAGGTAAAATAAAGACAGTCTTAAATTTAAAAGATATAAAAAAAACAAAAAAATTTATATTTAGTGGACCCGATCTGCAGGAAGTACTAGAGAAAGTCCTTCAAGCTGAAGGGAAATGACACTTGTAACTCATCTGGACAGGAAGAAATGAGCATTAGAAATAATAAACCTTGGGATAATTGTAAAATAATGAATATTTTGTCTTTCTCTTCATTTCTTAAAACTCATATGGCTATTTAAAGCAAAAAGTGTACACAGTCGCACACACACACACACACATACACACAAAGAATAGCAGAAAGAGGGCAAGAAAATGGAGCTGTTCTGATAAAACATTGTTACAATTTAACCTGAGTCAATACTAACTATCAGGGGACACGATAAGTTAAAAATGCATATCTTAAACAGGGAAACTACCAAAGCTAAGATTAAGGAACAAAGCAGGAAATCTGTTGTCACACTACTTTTCAACATTAGAATACAAGGTCACTCAATAAAATAAATAAAGAAAAGAAAAAAAATGACATGCAACTGGAAAAGAGAGAGGAAAACTGTCTTTATTCATAGATGACATGATGGTGTATGCAGGAAACACTAAAAAAATCTTCAAAAAGTCATCGACATCTTCAAATAAATTTAGCAAAATCATAGGATACAAACTAATATGCAAAATTGCTTTTATATACTATTGCACCGAACAATCCAAAAAAGTAATTTTGCAGATGCTATTACAAAATCAAGAAAAATAAAACTAATTGTAAAAGAAGATTGGAAGATGTGCACTGCATTTATACAAAAAGTTATAATATACCATTAAGAGAACGTAAAGACGACTTAATTAAATGTTCATACATACTTTTAATTTATTGGAATACTTAGTATTATTTAGAAGACTATTCTTTTTTTAAAAAAAAGATTTATTTACTTGCTTGAAAGTCAGAGTTACACAGAGAGAGGGGAGGCCGAGAGAGAGAGAGTGGTCTTCCATCTACTGGTTCATTCCCCAGTTGGCTGCAACAGTGCTATGCCTATCTGAAGCCAGGAGCCAGGAGATTATTCTGGGTCTGCCACGCGGGTGCAAGGGCCCATGGACTTGGGCCATCTTCCACTGCTTTCCCATGCCATAGCAGAGAGCTGGATAGGATGTGAAGCACCCAGGACTCGAACCAGGGCCCATATGGGATGCCAGCACTGCAGGCGACAGTTTTACCTGCTATGCCTCTAGAAGACTATTTCTGAATTGAACTATAGACTTCTGGATATTACTCAGAAATTGAAAAGCTGAGTTTATTATTGGATAGAAATATAAAAATCTACTGTTGGAAAAGTAGAAATTAAGTTGAGAACTATGAAATATAATTCCTAGATACATATGTTAAGCTTTGAGATTCTTCATCACAAAAGATGTGATAGTATGAGGGGAGACATAGCTAAATAAAGCAGAATAGGGTTCATTTATTGAAGAGAACACTAATGGAAAATAGATTTTCCACAACAGAGACAAGGAAATTCATTAGAGAAGTATTCTTTCAATAGGAAGCAGTAGAATATTTTGTTATAAAAATTAAGCAAGAAAACAAGCTTAATTATTATCACACTATTTACACAAGTATTTCCCTCATAATGAATCATATCCATAAATATGCTAAGTAAAAACATAAAACTTCTAGAACAAAGCATAAGAGAAAAATTTTGTTGAAAAGTTATTCAAGGCTTTCTTGTTAATAAAAGCTGGAACCACTAAAATAAATTGTGATAGGTCCAAGGTTGTGGCATAGCAAGTAAAGCCACCACCTGTTGAGTCAACATCCTATATGGAAACTGGTTCAAGTCCCAGCTGCTCCAGTTCCAATCAAGCTCCCTGCTAATGTTCCTAGAAAAAATGTAGACAGCCCAAGTGCTTTGGCTCCTGCAACCCAAGTACAAGACCTGGATGAAGCTCCTAGCTCCTGGCTTAGGTTCTGCCCAGCTCTGGGTATTGCAGCCATTTGGAGAGTGACCCAGCAGATGGAGGATCTCTCTTTCTCTCTCTGTAAATCTCCCTTTAATAAATAAATATTTGCAAAAGTAAGTCCTGATAAATTGTACTTGGTCAAATTAAAATTTTTGAATTTCATAAGATACTACATAGAAAATGAAAATTCAAAGAAGAGACTGGGAGAAAATTTTCTAAAATCCAAAATCTCATGAAGTATTAGTGTCAAAACTGTACAAAGAAATGTTACAAACAAATAATAAATAAACAAGTCAATAAATGAACAAGCAAATAGTTTAGAGACATAACCAAATAATACATTTAAAGAACACTTAAGCACTTAAAAATTGCTCAATGTCATTAATTTTTTAAAGATTTTATTTATATGAGAGGTAGAGTTACAGAGAGTGAAAGGGAGAGGAGACAGAGAGAAAGGTCTTCCTTCCACTGGATCACTCCCAGTGGCCGCAATGGCCAGAGCTGTGCTGGTTCAAAGCCAGGAGCTTCCTCCGGGCCTCGCACATGGGTGCAGGGGCCCAACCACTGGAGCCATCTTCTACTGATTTTTCAGGCCATAGCAGAGAGCTAGATTGGAAGAGGACCAGCTGGGACTCAAACCTGTGCCCATATGGCATTCCGGCGCTACAGACAGAGGATTAACCTACTGTGCCACAGTGCTGGCCCCAATATTACTAATTATTTAGGAAATTAAAATTAAAATCACAGTGTGATGCTACTCAATGCCCACTAAGAGAGCTAAAATAAGAAGGTTGATGTTGCTGAGGGTGAGAGAGGATATGGCAAAGGTGAACACTTGAACTTACTATTAAAAATGTAAAAGGAGGAGCTGGTTTTGCAACTCCAGCATCCCATATGAGCACCAGTTCTTGTCCCAGCTGTTCCACTTCTGATCCAGCTCTTTGTTAATGGCCCAAGTGTTTGGGTCCCTGAACCCATTTTAGAGACCAAGATGAAGCTCCTGGCTCCTGGCTTTGGCCTAATTTAGCCCTGCTCATTGTGGCCTTTTGGGGATGGAAGATTCTCTCTCTCTCTCTCTCTCTCTCTCTCTCTCTCTCTCTCTCTCTCTTTCTTCTTCTCCTTCTTCTCCTTTTCCTCCTCCTCCTCCTCCTTCTCCTTCTCCTTCTTCTTCTTTCCCTCTCTCTCTCTCCTCACCCCATGTGTTGTATATGTGGTGTGTATGTGTCTTTATTTCTCTCTGTAACTCAAAGTGTCAAATAAATAAATAAACCTTTCAAAAATAACTAAATAAATAACACTGTAAAATGGTAAAGTAATTTTACTTGGTAATTTGTAGTTATAAAATAGCTTGGCAGTATGTGTTTCTGTATTTGTATGTATTTATTTAAAGCACAACACACTTACCATGGAATTAGCAATTCCTCTCTCACACATATACCCACAAAAATGAAAATGAATGTCCACATGAAGAATTATATGTGAATTCTTATAGCAACATTATTCATAGCAGTCCAAAATGTAAAAACAAAATGTTTTTAGCTACTGAATGAGGATGTGAACTGGCAAGTGATATTCAGCACAATATTAATGTATAAAAAACATGGATGACTCCCTAAAAACTTGCTAAGCAAAAGAAGCCAAACAAATGCTATATAATTGCATTTATGTAGCTGTTTTGGAAAATAGAAAATGTAGTACACATCCACAAAAATACACAAGGTTACAATTGCCAGAATAGATATGAGAACTGCAAATAGGTCTGAAAGAAATTTGGAGTTAAGGCTATTTTTTAAAACCAATGTTGGGTCAATGTGTCTGTGCATAATATGAAAGAGTTTCATGGCATGCCAATTACATCCAACATAGATATTAAAAATATCACATTTATCAAAATACTAGTGTGAAATAATATAGAAGTTAACATACACTGGCAATATGTACACAAAAGTTATTGTGTGCAGCAGCATAAAACTAAAAACAAAATTCACTCAGAAAACATATCTCCACTGCTCAGACTTTTAAAAAGCATAAAATTTTTGAATGGCAGCTGGTTTGAATTAGTATGAGATACTGAATATTCATGGAACTCCTCAACATCATTATAAGTTTGTAGCCTAAAAATTAGGGGAAAATAAAAATTGTAAATCACCCATTTCATCTTTTAACTGCTTGCATTACTAATGGGTATTTGTGAGAGTTATGCCTTTGTGTTATATTTTTTTAAACATCTAGGAAAGAAAAGAAAGGAAAGAAGCATGAGGAGTATTTTACAGGTGATGAAATATAAACATCTACCATTCCTAGATATGTTGAAAAATGAAATTTTTGTTTTATAAAAATGCAAAAGTTAAAGGAATCAAACCTGTCATATGCAAATATTTCAATTATTTTCATAAGTATATTTAATAACATGATACACATGTTTCTATATTCAGAAATACAATATAATGAGTTTAATGTGTGTCATTAAATATTATTTGTAAAGTTTAAGCATCTAACGACTGAAACAAGCTGGTGCTATAAAATATACAAGACTCTTAATATGCTCTATCTCCCAACAAATAACTCCAAGCTCTTAACAATCAAGTGTAACATACCCTACAGAGTTAAAGAAATGGAGAATGAACTGGAATTGTTTGAATTGAAACAGAATAAGCAGAAACTTAGTTGAATACTACCCAAATCAGCTAAAAACTGTCATGACTGAGGCCAGTGCCATGGCTCACTTGGTTAATCCTCTGCCTGCAGAGCTGGCATCCCATATGGGCTCTGGGTTCTAGTCCCAGTTGCTCCTCTTCCAGTCCAGCTCTCTGCTGTGGCCTGGGAAGGCAGTGGAAGATGGCCTAGTGTTTGGGCCCCTGCAACTTCATGGGAGACCAGGAAGAAGCACCTGGCTCCTGGCTTCAGATCAGCACAGCGCCGGCCATAGTGGCCATTTGGGGAGCGAACCAACGGAAGGAAGACCTCTCTCTCTCTCTCTCTCTCTCTCTCTCTCTCTCTCTCTCCCCAACCCTACCTGTCAAATAAATAAATAAATAAACTGTCATGACCATGGGACACCAATGTGTACACTGTTGACTATTTGTGAATTTATGACATTTTTGAGTCAAACTCCCCTCTCTGAACATGCTAAGAAAACACTACATGAAGATACAATACATGAACAGTCACACACCTGATCTGTGCCTGCACAAAAACACAAAGAACCCCCCTCCCGCATCTTGGATAATCAGCCAAATCTCAAGTTTGATCCTCACCTCCCATGCCCTTCCTAATAAATGTCACTTGCAAAGGCTGGCTGTGGAATTGGACTTGGACTTACCTGGCTGGCTTTAGTTGCAGACTCCTGAGGCTATAGACAGTCAAACTCACAATGTATTGGTACCTTGTTGACCTATAGGAGATGCTTTCCATTCTGTATGTTTCTTCCCTGGGCACATTGGCCCAGGGTTTTCAATAAAACCAAAGAGATTTCCAAACAAATCATAATCCTACCCTCAAGTTTCCTGGAAGAAAAGGGTTGTAACTACCTATAAAACATACAAAATTTCCAAGAAAGCTAGGAAATACTTGAGCTTTGAGTCACCTCAGGAACAAAGACACTGCCTGATCTAAGGGAAGTTTTGGCACCATAGAAGCACGTGCCTCTGGAAAGCAACTGTAAGCATTCCATATGATGGTAAGGTTTTGTCATATTTGGACTCCAATTGCAGACACATAGCCAAACTTTGTATAAGATTCTATAGGAGCAGACAGTGAACGCCTAGGTGGGAATAAGGACAGAAGGTATTTCAGACCATTGAGGAAAGTCCAGTTACAGCCCTGTCCTTGAGCTTTCAGTATTGGAGGAAGATGTCTTGCCTGTTTATTGATGAACAACAAAGAGGAATCTCAGGGTACTAGCTGACTGGATAGCACACAGAACCCCATAGCCTACGTCTCACAATGGCAGCATAGTAACAAAATAATGGCCAGTCTGCCTTCAGAAAATGACATCAACTTGTGATCTATAGGAAGCCAAAAAACTCAGCTTTGGCTGCCTTACCACAGTACATATCCTACATTATCTGCTGTCCCTTTTGAAGAAAAAAGGGAAGTATTAATCTGCATTTGGGAAATTAGAATATACTAGCTCTTTTTGTTAGACAAAGATAGTCTATCTTCACACTAGTCCTAGTCTTCTAGAAGCTTATGTTGTTTTGTGCACTGCTTCCAGAATTAGGCTACTTTCTTTGTAATACTTAAGAAATGCTTTATTAAGAATAATCACCTATTGGCCAGCGCCGCGGCTCACCAGGCTAATCCTCCGCCTTGCGGAGCCGGCACACCGGGTTCTAGTCCCGGTCAGGGCACCAATCCTGTCTCGGTTGCCCTTCTTCCAGGCCAGCTCTCTGCTGTGGCCAGGGAGTGCAGTGGAGGATGGCCCAAATCCTTGGGCTCTGTACCCCATGGGAGACCAGGAGAAGCACCTGGCTCCTGCCATCGGATCTGCGCGGTGAGCCTGCAGCAGCGCGCCTACCGCGGCGGCCATTGGAGGGTGAACCAACAGCAAAGGAAGACCTTTCTCTCTATCTCTCTCTCTCACTATCCACTCTGCCTGTCAAAAAAAAAAAAAAGAAAGAAAAAAGAATAATCACCTATGCTCTATAATCTATCAACTGTTTTTGGTCATGTAAGCTATGACTTGTAGTTTCACTGCATTCCTTTGATTTTGTATATACCTCAGAATGAGGCTTGAAAGGATAATTCTGTTGGAAGAATTGTCCATACCTTGACTGTTAACAAATCATTCTAAACATTGGATTTGCCATCAAAAACTCTACTCGATACATGCATACAATTTTACTGAGATCTCTTGACTTCAACCTACCTATGACAGACCATCACAGCATGTTACACATAGAGATAGACTACTATAACTCTGATTAAAATTCCCTCTTATCTCTTTTTTGATCTGTATCATTAATGGCTCATAGTATAGTGAACAACAGTTCCCTAAAAAAATCCCTGTTTCTTCAAAAGGCATTTGCAGCCCTTTCCCATTCTTCAATCCATTTATATCACAATTGTCTAGAAGACACAGTCTTCAGAGAGGATTTAGAACCTCTTGTGCTTTAGGAATTTGTCAACTAATTGGACTAATCATTTCTTTACCCAACACAAATGATCATTATTTTGACATGTCCATATTGTCACCCAATGAAAATCTCAATTTTTATAATCTTTTTAGAAACTTATGTGTCTCCAGTGGATGCATTTTTGTGGACTCAAAATAGATAGTTTTGGGTGTACGCATGAACTGATAGTTGGTAAAAAGTAGAAAATGTTCGGCTAGGATGGCTAATCATATCATTCTCTATCCAAAACCCTAATGAGACTTAACATTGAGCTAGTTCTCTAAATTTATTTTCTAGAATCTAATTGCCCATTTATTTGAAAAGTGGAAAGATGGCTTTTGCTAGATGTTTAGCAGGTCACTTTTATACTGGTGGTGGGTTATATGCTATGGACATATCAGAAACTTAGTACTCTGGATATTGTAGCAAATGAAAGAGCTTCAGGAAAAACAGAATTGATTTCCTTAGAGAAGGTTGTATTAGGTAACCACATTGTGCTTGATTATAAAATAGCAGAAAAAAGGAGTATGGGCAGTAATAGCCAGTTCCTTTTTTTTCACCATTATCAACAAATCCATCATGGTAGAAACCCACTTAGACAAAATTAAACAGCAAGCCACTTGGGAACAACAGCTTTCCCTGCTACTACAAGAAATGAAGACTGTTTCTCACCCACCAGAGATGGAATCACTCTTCCAAGGATTGTTAACATTTGGTTTATTTATACTCATAATAGTCTTTGTTTGCTATTTAATTCTATGGTGTGCCTTCAAGTGCTGTTGAAAATTCACAAAATAGGAACTAAAATCCTGATGATGTAAAATCAAATCAAATTTTAAATCCATGCACTTGAGAATATGTCCAAATAGATACTGAATTTTCTCAAAATAACCCTCATCAACAAGAATCAGCTAGATTGACCATCTCAGTAAATAATACTCAGAATTGAGGAATGATGAAAAAGTTGGGGGATAGAAGCTATGCAGTTAAATAGTTTAAGCGCTAACTGAAAATTTTGAGATTACATTACATATTAAAAAAAAGCAATGTTAACACTCCCCAAATTTGGGCCATCATTGTGGCATAGTGGGTTAAGTTGCTACCTGCAGCACTGGTATTAAATATGGTGCAGATTCAACTTCCAGATTCTCCACTTTCAATCTAGTTTTCTACGAATGCACCTGGGAGAGCAGCGGAGGATGGCCCAAGAGCTTGAGCCCCTGAATCTATGTGGGAGGCCCAGAAGAAGCTCCTGAATTCAGCCTAGTACAACTCCACCTGTTCCAGCCATTTGGAGAGTTAACTAGCAGATGGAATACCTCCCTGCCTCTCTCTCTCTCTCTCTCTCTCTCTCTCTCTCTCTCTCTCTCTCCTTTCTATCTTTGATTCTGATTTTCAAATAAATAATTTTTTAAAAAGAAACAAAAAACTCATCTAAAACCTACCAGGGCCACAGGACACCAAGTCATAAAGGCACAAACTACTGGATGAATTTATGATAATTTGAGTCAAAATCTTTCTTAACCTGCTAAATCTACCACATTTTGAACATATATCTTGTGAACATACATGTAGCTGACTTGTGCCTGCACAGGAAGACCAAGAACACTCCCTTTTGGATGACCAATCAACTCCTATCTTGGAACCTCACTTCCCATTCCATTCCTAAAAAGGTCACTTGCAAAAGCTGGTTAGGGAGTCAGATTTGAACATTATTTCTGGCTACTTGTCTGGCTGCCTTGTGATAAACATTTTCCCTACAAAAGACCATGGCTTTGTTGTCTTGCTTGCAATGAATGGCATTAGCCAAACTCATACAATCCTTCTAGTTTCCATTCTTAAAGGATATTATGTGTCTGTATACAACCGAACTCCATTTAAAAGTTCTTTGCCAATTATCCCCTTTATAATTTATCCTGCTTTAAATCCTTACACTTGGTATCTAAATTTGTCAAATTAATTTGCATTCTTAACATAAAAGTTGTAACGAAGTGCTTGAGGGAGTCATCTATTTAAGAAGAAAAACGCAGATTATTTGTATATGGAATTAATGACATCCAATTTGCCCATCAAGGGAATTATTTTCTTCATTCTGGCTTACTCAAAGAGAATATTTGTTAAATGTTTACTCTATTCCAAATGCTAGCATTTTCTCTCGCATGGTATTCAGACTCAGATAATTGACTTTTGGATAAGTATATAAAAATCTAAAATGCTCTCCATCTATAAGTTTTTTGTCAAAATAATATTAGTAACTAATAAAACATGGATGAGTGTTACTTGGAAATATATGAAATTACACCTAGTCCAATTAAACCACATTTTGTATTTGCTTTCATACTATCACTGTAAATTTAACTCACTCTTTAAGTAATAAAAAGAAATAAAAAATGAACACAAACATACATATGTTTACAACTAAATGAAAACACTATACATCTGTTCAAATCTAGTCTTAATTACCCACAAGAGTGAATGGTGTAGATTCAAATTCAATCTAATCAAAGTTTTGTAATTTTCAGTGGAAAATTGCATGGGCAGCTTTCATTACCACCAGCCACGGTTAGGGTAATGAAACATCAACTGAGTCATTTTTGAAATCATATAGATGTAGAAATTAGAGCAAGGAGGGAAGCCTCTTTTTATTTCATTAAACTAGCTAAACTTCCCCTTGCACCGGCTGGAAAGAAAGATCATTCTGAGGTTTCTAGAAGCAGTATCTTACAGGCTTCCCCCAAATGAGATAGCTTATCCATATAGTTTTAAACTGGAAGGACAGGACCCAGAGTTTACCTATACTTTATTAATAATTACTTAATCAACATGGGTAACTTTATTTACTTTCAATCATTAAAATAAACATTAGGCATCCTGGAAAATTATTGGGAACATTAAATAAAATGATACCATATTAGATGTAATTGGAAATTGAGGTAGCAATTTTAATATCATACTCCAGAAAAATTATTGAAAAACATGGAAATCACAGTTAATATTTTAATAAACATTCTGATAGCTAGCATTTTGCCCTTGTAAAGAGATTTACCTTAGCTCAATAAATAAAAATTGCATTTCTTTCAACATTACTTTCCTTTATATACTCAACTATTCTTTATGCATGCTTTTCTAAATAAATGACTTAAATATAGTTCACTTTGATCTTGAGCTAAAAGAAAGTTGTTAAAGCTGCTTGTGATTATTGGCCTGGAAAGCATAATTATTTTGAATTCAATTTGCATTCATCAACTGTATCATTAGGATCAAATTCTAGCATTTTGGAAATATAAGTTTTTTAAATAAAGAGAAATAAAATTTTGAAAGCCTGTTTTCTCAAATTGTAAATTTTAAATTGATTGTTCTTAATGTTCACTTCTGTCTTCTATATTCAGTCTCTTTCTAGGGAAAACCATCTGTCAAACAGCCACTGAAATTAGGTATCTGTTTCAAATGGGCCTTTAGCAATAGATCATTTTGGCTGTATCTTAGGGGGCTGTAATAAAGAATTATTTGCTACAGGAATTGAAATCAACATACACTGGATCTTTCTGTAACAAAGTTTTTATGTAGATGAGTTTAATCATCAATCTGCACTTCGTTGTACCAAAAAGAAATTACTTTTCCTAATTATATCCTTGCTAATTTTTAGTGAACTACATCTTTCAAACATCTTCTTTATTCTCCTATGTAAACAAGTGTCAGATTTATAACTCATTGTATGACATAAAGAAGAGTCACTTCCTAATGCAGTGACCTTGTTTTCAATAGACTAAGGTTTGTTAATCCTCTCTCATAATTTAAAATACTGCCTATAAAGTGGATCTAACAAGGAATTTGACCACATGTAATTAAATACCTATAAAGACAGAGAAAAATACATTTACAGGCTTATGTAAAATTAAACAGAAGAAAAGATTGAGATCAGGACTTAGAGGAACAAAATAAACCTATCATTTCAAACAAATAATGTTATGATTCAACAAATTAAGATTAGTTAGCATGCACATCATATTTCAATAAAAGAGAGTAAAAAAGGGCACAGAAGATTACTGGGCAGAATGAAAGGCAAGAAAAGGGATAAAAAAGTTGGTAAAGTTTTAAAATTGATCAGAAAATAGGATTAAGCAAATATTAGAAACAAAAGGCACCAGGGGGCCTAAAATAAGAATGAAAAAAATCTCAGATGCAAAGGACAAAAGAAAGATGGTATAAAAACAGCAAAGTACAAGGAAGAAATGGAGAGGCAACATAGAAACACAGAGATAATAACTGTTGTTTAAAAGATAACACCCCATGTGGAACAGGAATTATGATCTATGAGCAAGAATAGAGTATAATATAATATAATATAATATAATAGTATTTTCTGCATTGCACAGACTTTAATAAGTGTAACAAGAAGACAAATTTACAGTTGTAAGTAAAACTTAGCATAATCTTTAAATTACAAGGCATAGATGAAGAACTTATAGTTTTCCTTACAGCAAAAACATAGCAACGGATGACTAATTATAAAATGGAGGTAGCTTCAGTATAAAATGCAGAGGATTTTAGATAAAACATTTATTTTATTTAAGAAATTGAAAGGTGTCTTCAGAAGAACAATACAAATTCTACATATCTTAAAAAGCAATTCAGCTGTAATAAATGATGTGCCCTGTAATAATTTAAAGATAAAAGTATTATATAAGATTACAATGTAAAAGAAAGTGATACTTTAACTAGCTGCAAGCAGGAATTTATTGAAAATGGAGAGTGGGGGGTTCCAAAGTGGCGGAAAAGCCAGTCTGATTTAAGCTGGGTGAAATAAATTTTTAAAAAAGGGCAGATAGTATACTCTCAGGGTAAAGCTGCAGAGGAACTGCAGTGGGAGATCCCAAGAAAGCAGTAGAAAGAGCCCACACCTGTGCAGCAAGTACAGCCACACAGCAACACGCGTCGAGACAACAAAAGGACCCAGCAGCTTGGATTGGGGAAAAAGGCTACGGCCCTGGCAAACCAGTTGAAATCCGATTTCACAGGCCCGTGCCACTGTTTATACAGCAAGAGGGAGAGGCTTAGTGAACTATACCTTTTTGAATCTGACCCAGATCCCTCAGAACAGCACGTTGACTGCTCACCCAGAGACTAGGGGAAAAAATGACATGTCTCTCTCTCTACCTACTTCTCCCTGCTACAGTAGTGACCTGTAGCCAGTGGTGGGAGAGCTGCTGTCATTTTCAGACACAGGCAGGTAGTGGCTACTCTAGCTCCTGAACAGGCACCCAGCAATAATTGTTCTCACCCTGGGCAATCAAAGCACTTCAAGAGCAACCGATGGAGAGGTCTTCACTGTGCTAATGCACCCACCTGACAACAGGAGGGGCAGGGAGCTATCCCTATGGAAAGGAAGTGATGCCTGCAGTAGTACTCTCCTATGTGTCCAGCACAATTGTAAAGGGAGCAGGGCTGTGGTTTGCAGGTATTTTGCACACCTAGATCCAGAGAACTTAGCAGAGAGAAAAACTCCCATTCCCCACTGACATCAAATCTGGTTGGGACCAGAGTTGATTCAGTGGGCTCTGGGGACCCCTCAGTCTCCTTGTGGACAGGATAGTCAAGCTAGGTGGAATGGCCCCAGTGTTACTCCTTGACTCTGAAATCCCTGGGAACTGAGAATGAGAAACTCATTTTCATGAAAGCAGGCTGGGTGTAGTCAAGTTCTGGGCAATCATAGAGGGCTGTTGCACACTCTCATTGCTCCTTGGTTGCCTACAGCAGCTCATAGCAGAGGGAACTGTGTTCACAGGTAGGGCTGCACATATCATATGTGTGATTCATCCATTGGTGTGGATGAGTATTGAACAATGGGGTCTGACACCTGGGCATTCCTCAGCTTGGAGGAGAAGGGGTGGTCATACCTACTAGAGAGGACCATTTTTTCTCCATCCAGTTAACCAGAGGAGAGCTACCACACCCAACCTGGGTGTTATCCTGGATACTCACCTCATTCTAAAGCACTGAATGGAGGTCCCTGGCCACACTCACCACACATCTCTTGGTATCCATTGAAGGTATAGACATTCCACTAAGCCACAAAGGCATAGCTAAAAGATAAAAGCCATCAAGAGGAAAAAAAAATTCTACAAATGCCTAAAAATAAGTGCATAATTTCAAGAAACCAGATTAAGGATGATACTATGACCCACTCCAAAGGAATACAGTAACATTTCATTATTAGAATGTGAAGATGAAAAGATTGAGGAAATGCTGGAAATGGAATTCAAAAAATTAACTGTAGGATTACATAAAAGCAAAAAAAAGCAAATCCACAAACTAAAGAAAACCATAGGATATGAATGGAAATTTTTCCCATGAAATTGAGATTTTAAAGAGAAATCAAAATGAAATACTAGAAATGAAGAATTCAACAAATTAAATAAAGAAAGCAGTAGAGAGCCTTAACAACAATGTTGGTGAGGCAAGTAGAAAGAATATCTGAGCTAGAAGACAAATATTTGGAAATTATATAATCAGACAAAAAAAAAACAAGAAGAATTTGGAAAACTTAAAAACAGTATCAGAGATATTTGGGATACCATCACATGACCCAACATAATGGGTTTTAGGAGTGCCTAGCGGCGTAGAAAGAGAGAAGACTTAAAGGCCTACTTAGTGATATAAGTACAGAAACTTCCCTAGCTTGGAGAAAGAAAAGAATGTCAAAGTACAGTAAGCACATAAAACTCCTAACAAATAAGACCAGAAAATATCTTTACCATGACACATTATAGTCAAACTTTCCACAGTAAAGCATAAAGAAAAATTCTAAAATGTGCATGAGAGAAATGCCAGATTACTTTCAGAGGATCTCCAATTAGACTCACAGCCAACTTCTTATCAGAAACCTTACAGTGTAGGAGAGGATGGTGAAATATATTCCAAGTCTTAAGAGATTAAAACTATCAACCCAGAATACTATCCCCTGCCAACCTCTCATTTATGAATGAAGGTAAAACAAAGACCTTCCACAACAAACAGAAATTGAAAAAAATTTGTCACCACTTGTCCAGTCTTACAAAAGATGCAAAGGATGTGCTACACACAGAAACACAGAATGATTGTGATCATTACAAAATAAAGTGAAGTCAGAAAAATCCCCCAGTGAAACTACAAACAAATCCAAAGTAGATGCAATGAATATTCACAGAAAAATGGCAGAGTCAAGCAGTGACTTATTTGTAGTAACTTTGAATGTAAATGGCCTCAACTCTCCAGTTAAACAATACAGAGTAGCCGACTGTATCAAAAAATAAGACCCATGTATTTGTTACCTACAAGAAACACACCTTACCAGCAAAGAAAGTGAAAAAATGGAAAAAATATATTGCATGCTAATGGATAAAAAAGTCAGGTATAGCCATCCTAATATCAGACTAAGCAGACTTTAACACAAAAACTTAAGAGACAAAGAAGGACACTATGTAAGGATTAAGGGATCAATACAACCAGAAGACATGAATACAGTAAATGCATATGCACAATCACAGGATGCCTGGCTATTTTAAATAACTGTTAACAGCTCTGAAGGGAGACATGGTCTCCAATACAATAGTAATGGGGGATTTCAACACACCACTTTCATCAATGGGTAGAACAACCAGACAGAAAATCAACAAACAATAAAACTAATTGGCATTATGGACCAAATGGACCTATTGATATCTACAGAACTTCTCACTTACAGTGGCAGAATACACATACTGCTCAGAAGTGCATAGAACTTTATCTGGATAGACCATATACTAGGCCATAAAGCAAGTCTTGGCAAATTCAAAAGAATCAAAATCATACCATCCACCTTCTTTGATCACAATGGATTGAAGCTTGAAACCAATAATTAAAGAATCTCAGAACATATGCAAGCACGTGGAGACTGAACAATAAACTCCTAAATGAATAGTGGGTCATACAATAAATAAAAAGAGAAATCAAAGGATTTCTGGAAATGAATGAAAATGACAATACCTCATATAAAAATTTATGGGATATAGCAAACGCAGTATTAAGAGGGAAGTTTATAGCAATTGGTACATACATCACAAAACTGAAAAGTCATCAAATAAATTTGCTGTCAGTGCATCTCAAGGACCTAAAAAATAGCAACAATCTAAACCCCAAATTAGTAGGAGGAAAGAAATAATTAAAATTAAGAAGAAATAAGCAAAATTGAAATGAAAAAATAATATAAAAGATCAATGAAATGAAGAGCTAGTTTTTGGAAAAATTAACAAAAACTGTTGAAAGAGACAAAGAAAGGCATTATGTAATGACTAAGGCATTAATTCAATAGGAAGATTCTTTATATAATACTTGTATACACACCCAATGCCAGGTACCTGGTTGTTTAAAAGAAATGTGAATGGATCAAAAGAGAGACATAGACTCCAATACAATAATAATGCGGGAATTCAAAACTCCCCTTTCTCAATGGGCATACCAACCAAGAAGAAAATTAAGAAACAACAGAGCTAATCTACACTATGGACCAAACAGACCTAATTGATATTTACAGAACATATCATCCCACAGCTTCAGAATATACATTCTATTCATCAGTGCATGGAACTTTCTCTAGGATAGACCATATGCTAGACAGAATATAAAAGATAAATAAAGTGACAGAATATAAAATTAACACACATAAATCAGTAGAATTTTATATAGTCAATGCCATGGCTGATAAAGAACTTCTAAGGTCAGTCCCATCCACAATAGCTACAAAAATTTAATACCTACTGTGGACTACATTTAACCAAGGAGATGAAAGTTCTCGATGATGAAAGTTATAAAAAGTAAAGAAACAAATAGAAGATGACACTGAAAAAAAATGGAAAAACCCCTCCATGTTCATTGATTGGAAAAATTAATATCATTAAAATGTCCATACTACCAAATGCTATTAACAGATTCAGTGTGATCCCAGTCAAAATAAAATGGACATTCATGTCAGATCTAGAAGAAAAGTTGCTAAAATTCATATGGAACACAAGAGACCCTGGATAGGTAAAGCAATCCTATACAACAAAAACAAAACTGGAGGTATCACAATGCCATATTTTATGAAATACTACAGGGCAGTAATAATCAAAACAGCCTGGTACTGGCATAAAAACAGACACGTGATCAATTATACAGAAAAGAAACTCTGGAAATCAATTCATACATCTACATCCAATTCATCTTTGACAAATAAGCTAAAATCCATCGCAGGAAAAAGCATAGTCTGGGAAAGGATAGTACAGGGAAAATCAGATCTCCATGTGCAGAATTATGAAACAAGTCCCCTACCTTACATCTTATACAAAAATCAACTCAAAAAGCATCAGGGATCTAAATTTACAACCTAGTATTTCCAAATTACTAGAGGAGAACATATGAGAAACTTTGCAAACATTAGCAGACTTCTTTAAAAAGACTCCAGAAGCATAGACATTTAAAGTCAAAATAGACAAATAGGATTGCATCCAGGGAGAAGCTTCTACACTACAAAGAAAACACTCAGCAAGGTGAAGAGACAACCAACAGAATGGGACAGAATGGGAGTTAGCATTCGCAAACTATGCTACTGATAAAGGATTAATATCCAGCATATATAAAGAGCTCAAGAAGCTCAACAACAATAAAACTAACAATCCAGTTAGTAATGAGCAAAGGACTTGATCAGGAATTTTTCAAAAGAGCACATTCAAATGAAATGTTCAATATCACTAGCCATCAGAAAAACTCAAATACAAACCATGGTGAAATTTCACCTTACCCCAGTTCGAATGGCTCTCATACAGAAATCAAGTAACAAATGCCAGCAAGGATGTGGGGAAAAAAGTATACTCCACTGTTGATGAGAATGTAAACTAGTATACCCATTGTGGACAACAATGTGGAGATACCTCAGAAAGCTGAAACTAGATATACCACATGATCCAGCAATCCCACACTTGGGAATTTATTCAAGGATAATGAAATCTGCATATGAAAGAGTTTTCTCTACCCTATGTTTACTGTAGCTCAATTCACAATAGCCTCAAATCAACCCATATGTCCATCAACTAATGACTGGATAAAGAAATTATAGTATGTATATATGTGTATATATATGGAACACTACTCAACCATAAAAAAAAGAATGAAATTCTCTCTCTTGCAATAAAATGGATGTAACTGGAAACCATTATACCTAGCATAATAAAATAGTCCCACATACATAAATGCCATATGTTTTCCCTAATCTGTGTAACAAATAGAGCACCAAAAATATAATATATAGAAGTGAAATTGACATTTTGAGATTTGATAATTATTTATAGCCCTTGTCTCTATTCCTCGGGGACAATATTTTTTCTTACTGTTTATTGAATCCTCCAAAAAAGGAATTAAAATACATTTATCTTTGTGCAACAAACTTTTTGAAATCTATGCAGTTTTTTCATAAAATGTATTTTTAAAAAATTTTTGGATATCTCTGATATGCATAGATTTAAAATTTATGTACCCAAATAAATGTATCTTATTAAATTTTCCATGAACTTCTTGAAGTAAATTCATTCACACACAGGCTTATATATTGCCACTTTATTGATGATACATTTGTCTCAGCATATTGACAAAGGAGATATAAACTGAAAATTCATAAATAGCCAGTATTGACATTATTGACATTACTGACATATTGACATATTTTAAGATTTACTAGATATCATACACATTGATACACTGTTTGTAATTTTTTCAATTACAATTTTATATACATTTTCTGTTTTATACATTTCTTGGAATAATAATTTAAAATTATAAATTTCTATATTCATATATTTTAAATACGTTTTATATAAAGCCCTGGATTACAAATTAGAACCTGGCCTGGGTGTAGTAAGCCAAAGCATTATGGAGTTTGATTGCATAATAGCTGAGTTTTGTTTGGTTTCATAAGTCCCACAGTATAGTAGTTAGTGAAGCTATAACCAATTAAATAGTTAAGGTATAACAAATTGATGAGTTGATTGACAAAGATGTAGGCAGTTAAGTTGTTTTCTATGTCTCACTTCCATATTTCAATACATGCTGCCTGATCATGTTGTTGGCTAAATTCTGAGAAAATGTTCACAGAGCACCTTGAATTTGAAAATCATATAGATGCTTTATGTTGGTCTTTTTTGCTCAAATAAACTCTACTTGACATAAAAAAGTAAATTGGCTTGTATTTTCAGGTAGTTTCATATTCTCTTATTACATAAATTTGTGTTCAGTGTTATGTCTTGGAGAATTGAAACTTTTTGCATAATATTATAACCATATGTATCTCTAATAATATTCTTTGTAATCAATGCATCTACTCCTGGTATTTACTGATTAGTGTTAGCAAAGTTCTCTTCTCCGCGTTTTAGAGGTAAGGTCATGCAAAGACAATTCAAAAAGATTATCTAGAAACAAAAGAGAGATGCCAAAGTCAAATATTTTCATTTATGCCTACAAAGAATGAAAAATAGGAAACAATCATGTGTTGAGTCTAATTATTCTAAAATCAAATGGCTTAAAATGCATGGATTTCATGGCTTCTATGTAACACAAATCCAGCTCAACATTTTTTGTTCCTCCTTAGATTGGCTTCAAAGCAACAATCAAGGTGTCAAGTGGGGCAGCATTGGTCTCTTCTGACTAGGGACTGATTGTCAAAGCTCTCTTATTTGTGTTCACATTGGCAAGTATCAGTTCCTTGTGGGCTTTTGGAGGACTTCATTTACTAACAGTTAGTAGTTGGAAGACATCTTCAGCACCTCACCATTTTTGGTTACTCTGAAATATGGCAGGATAGAAGTAACAATTTTAAAAACTTAATCTTCAGCCCTATTCTAGAAACAAGTCAGTTGATCTAGTCCACATTCATGGGAAGCAAAACCTGAACAATGTGAATAACAAAAGATGGACATCATTAGGCATAATTTTACAAGCTAATTATCACAATACTTTGGTTCTATTATAAAACTATAAACGAATATTACATGATGCATATTATTGTTTAAACCTCATTTAGAAACTACATTCAATTATTATTCTGATATGATAATTCTGCTTGCACAGTTGTATGTTAAAAGTTTGAATACAAATGAACATCCATGCAATCATTCCTCTTTGACTATCTAACATAGAACTCTTTAAGACTATTTAAGATAGCTTTGTCATAAATTAAAATGGAAAAGTAATACTATATATATATATATGTATATATATATATATATATATATATATATATATATATAGCAAAGTATTTGGATACTTTCTCATGAAAATGTAGAGAGGCACATAACTATTTAAGTAGAGGTAAGTTGTCCTACAGAGAACTGATTCAGTAGGGCAGACAATGTTTATTTTTATGAGGCACTCAGTAAGTTTCAATATTGGATAGTAGCATAGGGAGAAACCCAAGTAGAACTTAGAGAAACCTAAATAGAAATCACAAACCCTAGAGGTCTCTACTAATTGTGATCCTAAGGCAAATCATTAAGGCAGACTTCCCTTAATTAGATATGTTTCCCAAGATGGAGGCAGAATGCCCAACAATTCCCATGACTATAGTAAGAATCTTAGCATTGATTGCTTTCTCTTCCACACTCAATGAAATACTCCAATTAAATCAAACTCATTTATTTCTCAATATGTTTAAGTGTTATGATGATGCGGATTTAGAGTTATGTTCCACTTTCCTTTGGAATTATAAATTTCAAAATACACTGCTGTTATCATTCATTCAAATAACCCTAGTAAGTTTCCTGTACCAAAAAAAGGCCCTCTGATCACTCAAGTGAAATATGAAATTGAGTTCTACATGCAGTAATATATCAGAAAATAGATTTGTAGGCACCTGTTTTGAAATAATGATGCTTCCATTCACATATGCTATTTTATGCAATATCCAAATTTCAGAAGTGAAATAATTTAATACTAGAGAACGGTTTACAAAAAATGTCTCCTGATTTTACTTCGCACCTTGAGTTCTAAAACTGGAGCCAAACTTTAAATTCTTTGCACCCAATATATGTAAGTGATAGGAAGATCAATCTTATGAGATGATATAAATGCTGAATAAGATATGCATCACATAAATGCTGCATGAATGAAATACTCTATTACATATTTTGTGGAACTATGATGGCTTTACAATAAAAATTTTCCCTATAGAAACACTAAGTAATTTGCATATTTAGTCTAACTATATTTTCTTTCAAGTTTTATAGAAGTCTTCATATTTTCATCAATTGTGTTATGCTTGTTTTTTTTTTATTAATTTTGATTTTCCTCCCCTGAGTTGTAACATTTACTTCTAGGTGGAAGACAATTCATCACAATTTTACTTTTTCCATCTTTGTATCAATTAAGATTTGCTAAGAATGACTAATTTAATTTGACTTATTATTTTGCAAATAAAACATAAATTGATTATCCCACATTTCTCTGTTGCTCTTGGAATGAATTTTCTGTAGGAGAGGGGTCTTCAGTAAGTTCCCTGAATATGCAGATTATGGAAAAATATGCATGAATTTCAAAAATTTGGGGAATCAAAATAAATTTTCAGTTCCACTTTCCATGAACTTTTTTTGATTTACCCTTTTATACAAAAGGCAAAAATAAGGATAATTTTCTTCAAAATATGTGATCATCCAAGTGAATAAGTTTTTTTAGAGCGTCTTCATGAGAATATCATCATAACTTTTAAAAAATCTGTTTTAAGGGCTCAGATTAGTGTGTGTGTGTTTTTTTTTTTTTTTAATTTATTTTATTTGACAGGCAGAGTTAGAGAGTGAGAGAGAGACAGAGAGACACATTTTCCTTCCGTTTGTTCACCACCAAATGGCCACTACGGCCAGCACTACACCAATCTGAAGCCAGGAGCCAGGTGCTTTGTCCTGGTCTCCCATGTGGGTTTAGGGGCCAAGAACTTGGGCTATCCTCCACTGCCTTCCTGGGGCCACAGCAGAGAGCTGGCCTGGAAGAGGAGCAACCTAGACTAGAACCTAGCGCCCATATGGGATGCTGGGATTAACCAAGTGAGCCACGGCACCAGCCCTAGTGTGTATTTTTAATTAGAGTCTAGAAATCATATTTGAAATTAAACATTCCTAAATACATGTAACCACATATAAGAAATCACAAAATTTTTGGTTGAATATTGTAATCAATGCACAGTTATTATTAAGTATTGAAACTTAACTGAAAAGTGATCACAGTTAAATATAACAGTGGGAATAAGAGAGGGAAGAGATGTGCAATTGGGACATGCTCTAGCTGACTTGCCCCAAACAGTAGAGTTAGAAACATATCAGGGGATTCCAATTCAATCCCATCAAGGAGGCATGTACCAATGCCATCTCACTAGTCCAAGTGATCAATTTCTGTTCAAAATTTATCATAATGATAGGACTAAGAGCCAAATGGATCACATAAACAAGACTAGTGGCTGCAAATACTAACGGATAGAATAAAAAAGGGAGAGAACGATCCAACATGGGAAGCGAGATACACAGCAGACTCATAGAATGACAGATGTCCTAAACAGCACTCTGGCCTCAGAATCAGCCCTTAAGGCATGGGGATCTGGCTGAAGAACCCATGAGAGTATTTCAGGCATGCAAAGCCAAGACACTCTGGCAAAAAAAAAAAAAATGACATAAATGAAAGATCTCCATGAGTGAGATCCCAGTGGAAAGAACAGGTCATCAAAGAAGGAGGTACCTTTCTCTGAAGGGAGAAGAGAACTTCCACTTTGACTACGACCTTGTCTAAATATGATCAGAGTTGGTGAACTCAAAAGGCTTCCATAGCCTTGGCAACTCGTGATAAGAGCCTAGGGTGATTACTGATGCCATAAACAAGAGTGTAAATTTGTTAAGTGAACAACAGGAATCACTGTGCACTTACTCCTCATGTGGGATCTCTGTCCTTAATGTGCTGTACATTATGATTTAATGCTATAACTAGTACTCAAACAGTATTTTTCACTTTGTGTTTCTATGTGGGTGCAAACTGTTGAAATCTTTGCTTAATATATGCTGGCCGGCGCCGCTGCTCACTAGGCTAATCCTCCACCTTGCGGCGCCGGAACACCGGGTTTTAGTCCCGGTCAGGGCACTGGATTCTGTCCCAGTTTCCCCTCTTCCAGGCCAGCTCTCTGCTGTGGCCAGGGAGTGCAGTGGAGGATGGCCCAAGTGCTTGGGCCCTGCACCCCATGGGAGACCAGGAGAAGCACCTGGCTCCTGCCTTCGGATCAGTGCGGTGCCCTGGTCGCAGCGTGCTGGCCGCGGCGGCCATTGGAGGGTGAACCAACGGTAAAAGGAAGACCTTTCTCTCTGTGTCTCTCACTGTCCACTCTGCCTGTCAAAAAAATAAAAATAAAAAAATAAAAAATATATGCTAAACTGATCTTCTGTATATAAAGAGAATTGAAAATGAATCTTGTTGTGAATGGAAGGGGAGAGGGGGAGCGGGAAAGGAGAGGGTTGTGGGTGGGAGGGAAATTATGGGGGGGTGAAGCCATTATAATCCATAAGCCATACTTTGGAAATTTAAATTCATTAAATAAATGCTTAAAAAATAGAATGCAGATGTCCTAAACAGCACTCTGGCCTCAGAATCAGCCCTTAAGGCATTGGGATCTGGCTGAAGAGCCCATGAGAGTATTATAGGCATGGAAAGCCAAGACACCATGGGAGGAAAAAACAAAAAAATAATAAGAAGAAGACCTAAATGAAAGATCTCTGCTAGTGAGATCCCAGTGGAAAGAACAGTGCCATCAAAGATGGAGGTACCTTTCTCTGAAGGGAGGAGAGAACTTCCACTTTGACTATGACCCTATCAGAATGAGATCAAAGTCGGCGAACTCTAAAGGCTTCCATAGCCTTGGCAACTCATGACAAGAGCCTAGGGAGATTACTGACGCCATGAACAGGAGTGTGAAATTGTTAAGTCAGCAACAGGAGTCACTGTGTACTTACATCTTATGTGGGATCTGTCCTCAATGTGTTGTCTAATGTGAAGTGATGCTATAACTAGTGCTGAAACAGTATTTTTATAGTTTGTGTTTCTGTGTGGATGCAAACTGATGAAATCTTTACTAAGTATATACAGAATCGATCTTCTGTATATAAAGATAATTGGAAATGAAAAAAAAATGGTGTTAAATTGGACATGGCATAGAAAATTAATTAATTTAAAAAAAATATCATGTAGGATCTCTGTCTTTAATGTGCTGTACACTGTTATTTAATGCTATAACTAGTACTCCAACAGTATTTTTTTACTTTGTGTTGCTATGTGGGGGCAAACTGTTGAAATCGTTACCTAATATATACTAAACTGATCTTCTGTATATAAAGAGAATTGAAAATGAATCTTGATGTGAATGGAAGGGGAGAGGGAACGGGAAAGGGGAGGGTTGTGGGTGGGAGGGAAGTTATGGGGGGGGGAAGCCATTGTAACCTATGGGCTGTGCTTTGGAAATTTATATTCATTAAATAAAAGTTTAAAAAAAACAAAAACAAAACAAAACAAAAGAAAAAAGATCCAAAAAAAAAAATTCACAAAATTTTAATTGTGATTGCTTTTGAGAGCTATATTGTATAATGGTGACACAGATCTTTCAGTCCTATCAGCCAATAAAAATAAAATACTATATTAATGATTCATAATACTTTTGCATTTTAGTACCTTTCAAAGGAATAATATAAATATTATCATTGCTATTTTACATGAAAACAAATGGATGATAACTCGTTTTTGCAGCATTGTACATATACTACTATTAGATTTTAAAATCAAGATTCACATCAGGGAGTTTTAACTATTTTTCAGAGGAATAGTATCATGGAGAGGGGTTAAATCCTGAGTTCTTGTTCCAAAGTCAGTGTCATTTTTTTGTTTGCTTCACTATGGCACACTTTTCCTCAGATATTACATTTTTTTTTTTTCACTCAGAGACATGACATCATCTTAACTTGTCTGTGTGGTTTTCTGATTTTCTACACTGGTTTACAAAACTATGACTGCAACTGTCTCATGATGAACTAGAGTTTTTTATTAATGAATAATACAAATAATATTATGCACATTCTTTTTCAAATTTATTTTAAAATTTTAATTACCATGTAATACTCGCACTTTTTAAGGTGTAGAAAGCAAGTTTTCAGTATATATATGTATCTTGCACAGACTGTATCAGATAACCCGCCTTTTTGTTTCTTTATAGTTTCTTTGTGTGAATATCCTATAAGCCTCCAGTTACTCATACTTAATATTAGATATTGCTGTGTGCCATAGTCACTCCACTTTGATGGCAGAATGAGATTAATATGGTCATTATAGAGAACAATGTTTCTGTCCTTATAAACCAAAAACAAAGCCTCTTAAATATGTGATACTAGTTTATCAACGTCATTATCAGTTTCTGCTTTAGGAATTCCATTTCCATCTTTCCTGTCCATGTATGTTCCAAACAGGTGTCAGTTACTAACCTGGAAAATGGAGTGTTTGATTGTCCCTAGACCCTGCCAGCAGAGTTATAAGATTTTCAGGTTTGGGATTGGCCCTGTGGCACAGTGAGCTAAGCCTCCACCTTTGCTACCAGCATCTCATATGGGGACTGGTTCATGTTCTGGCTGCTCTTCTTCCGTCTCAGTTCTCTGCTCTGCCCTGGGAAAGCGGTAGAGGATGGCCGAAGGGCTTGGGCCCGTGGATCCATGAGGAATCATTGACAATATGTGTCTGTGTGTGTATATAAAATTATATGTCAAATTACACGTGTAGATTTGTGTAACCACCACTACAATCAGGATATCCAAAAGATGGTAACATAAAAAAAAAAAAATTCTTTATGTTATCTATTTGAAGGCATACTTCCCACATTATCCCAAACAGCTAGTAACCACATATTTGTTGCTTTTCTTTGTAGTTTTAACATTTTGAGATTTTAGCATAGATAGAAATATGAAATATATGACTCCTGGCTGAAAATACATCAAAATGTTCTCAAGAATCATCCCAGTTCCTGCAGTGGCAATTAGTTCATTGAATTTTTAAGAATTACTCATCTTTCACTGTATTTGTCAATCACAGTTTGTGTTGAGTTTTACTCACTGATGAAAATTTAAATTTTCCTAGTATTCGACTATTATAAATAAAACTGCTATAAATAGTTATCTATATGATTTCATGTGTACGTATATTTTCATGTCACTGTGATAAATTTCAAGGATTGCAATCTTTGGTTGATAATGTAATTGCAAATTTAGATTTTATAACATTTTATCTCAGAATAGCTTTAGATTCAGCAAATAAAAATTGTGAAGTAGTAATAAAAATAGTTCCAATAAGCCCTTCTCCCTACTTCCCCTATTATTAGCATATCATATACTTGTCGCAGTTAATGAACTGCAGTCTGTGGAATTGTTTTCCAGTGTGCCTGTACAGTTTACGTTGTCACTAAGTTGTATGAGATAGTTTTTCTACATATTCTCCAGCATTTGATGTTGTTACTGTTTTATTTTAGTTGCTCTAACAGCTTTGTAGATAATTAATTGTGTCTGCACTTGGATTTTTAGAATGATTTGTTTTAGTAATCATCTTTTCACATGTTTATTTGCCAACAATTTATCCTCTTCAGTGAAAGATTTCTTCCTGTCTTTGTCCATTTGTAGTTGGGTTGCTTGGTGTGCTTTATTGTGGAATTTGAGTGTTCAGAATATTGTCCAGGCAATAGTCTTAGGTTATTGAAAAACATTTTCTCCCAGTCTGTAATTTGTCTTTGTGTCATAGCAGTTTTCCAGGGAACACACTTCTTTTAAAATTTTCGTGAATCCTATTTATCAATTATTTAATGATGGATAGTGCATATGGTATCATTCCTATCAACTATTTACCACTACTTAGATTCAAATGATCTTTTTCTCTCCAATATCATCTATAAGGTTTATGTGTTACATTTTACAATTAAATATGAATTAGACTTTACTATGTGAAGTTTAGGCCAAGGTTCATTATCGTGCTTATGAATAAATAATTGGTCTAGCACCACTTCTTAAAGAAGTATCCTTCCAGTAGTGAATTGCTTCACATTTTGCAAATGTCAGTTGATCAGACTTGTGTGTGACTATGTTGAGATATCATATTGTTCCATTGCCCATGTGATTGTCTTTCCACCAGTCCAACCAATCATGTTTTTACTGTTTCTCTTAATAAACCTTCAAATCAGCTAGACAGATACCAATCACTTCTTCTGCATATATTTTATCTGGTCCAGATTCTTTGACTTTCACATAAATTTCAGAGTAAAATTATATTTAAATACAAAAAAATGTGCCAGTATTTTGAGAGGATTGCCAGTATTTGAGAGGATTACTGATTCTGTAACAATTGACATATTTTTGAGTCTTCATATTATGTGTTTAAGTCATTTTAAAATTTATTTCATCACATTTTGTACTTTTCCAGCATACAAGTCTTGTGTGTCTTTTGTTAGATTTATACCTAAGGCTTTTTTTTTTATTTCTTTAGCTTTATGCATAATATTGCATTTTAAATTTTATGTTCCTCTTTGCTTGTTGAAAGCATATAGAAATATGGCTTGTTCTAAATATTGATTTTTGTGTCTCGAGATCTTCCTGAACTCACATATTAATTGTTTTTTTGGGTTTCTTGGGGGACTTCTTTAGGGATCTTCAAATCATCTGGTAACAGGAATGGTTTCATTTCCTTCTCTCAAATCTGTATATCTTTTCATATACTTCTTCATTGCATTAAAGAGAGCTTAAAATGTTTCACACAGCAGATGTCATAGTAGAAATTCTTGCCTTTTGTCAGGCTTAAGGAGTGTGCATTAATTATTCCACCAGTAAGTATTTGTTAACTTTCATGTTTGTGTAGATGCTTTTCAAATTGAAGAAATTCTCCTCTCTAGATTTCTGAAAAAAATCACCATAATTGGTTATTGAATTCTGTCAAATGCATTTTTACATTAAATGCTATATTCATGCAATTGTTCTTATCTAGTTTATTAATGTGATCAGTTTTTTTTTTTTTTTAATTTTTAAACACCCAGCCAGTCTTGCTTGCCTAGAATAAGCTATATAGGGACATAATCTCTGTCTCTCTCTTACATTTTGTCAAGATTATTTTTACTGATATTGATAACTAAGATTATTTAATATTTTTAAAATAGCATCTTACCTTTGTTAGCAGAGTAATAGTGGCTTCATAAAATGAGACTGTGAAGTTCCTTCTTCTTTCAATTTCTGGAGTAAATTCTAGGGAATTAATGTTAATTTTTCAAATGTTTTACTTTTCCAGTGAAACCATCTGGATTTGGAATTTCTTTCATGTGATAGCTTACTCAATTATTTATTTCATTTTGACTTTATTGTGGTTTTCAATTATTAAAGTTTTTTTCCATTTTGTCTTAATTTTAAAATTCATATTGTTAGAGTCTCAATAATTTCTTATCTTTTTGAGGTCTTCATAGTCTGTGTTGGTATCTGATATTACATTTGTGATAGTATTGATTTCTGTGTTATTTGTCCTTTCTCTCTTTTACTACAAATGTGCCAATTAAACTATCATTTCAAAGTAGTAATGATATTTGGTTTGTTTGCTTACTTATTTTCTCTATTATTGTGTGTTCAAATTTCATAAATAGGCTGGTGCCGAGGCTCAATAGGCTAAACCTCCGCCTGTGGCGCCTGCACACCAGGTTCTAGTCCCAGTCGGGGCGCTGCATTCTGTCCCGGTCGCTCCTCTTCCTGTCCAGCTTTCTGCTGTGGCCCGAGGACAGTGGAGGATGGCCCAAGTCCTTGGGCCCTGCACCCTCATGGGAGGCCAGGAGGAAGCGCCTGGCTCCTGGCTTCGGATCAGCGCGGTTCGCCGGCCGCAGCGGCCATTGGGGGGTGACCCAACAAAAAACGAAGACCTTTCTCTGTCTCTATCTCACTGTCCACTCTGCCTGTCATAAAAAATAAAAAAATCATGAATAGCATTTCATTTTTTCTGCTTGTGTTATTTTTATGCACGTATTTCTACTTCCCTGTGGAAGAAATGGAATATTGAGACTTCTACTTCCTACAGTAAGCATTTAATGTTATAAATTTATTTAGCAGAAGTTCTTTAGCTGTGCTTCACAAATTTTGATCTATTGTATTTTCATTTTCATTCAGTGCAATGCATTTTTTATATCCCTTGATACTTTCTGTTTGCTCATGGATTATTTAGAAATACCTTTTCAGGTATTTGAAGATTTTTCTCATAACCTTTCTGTTACTGATTTATAGCTTGATTCCATTGTGTTAAGGGTACAATTCTGCAGGATTTCAACTCTTTTGAATTTATTGAGTATTGTTTTATGACTCAGAATGTTATTCACATTTATATTTTTGTTCTATCTGATTATAATTCCATTTTTATGATATTGAGTTAACTGAATGTATTTTAAAATATTGGTCTGAATTACTTACAGTATCTTAAAATATCATTTTGCAAAGTTTTATAGTTATTTTTGTAGGTATTATTGTTTTCTGTTTTCATAATTTTACCAGAACTTCTCTTATTTTGGAAGCTTTTACCCTTTCCCATTAATAATAAAATTGCCTATAAAATTTTTCTCTACATACATTTTTATAATATATTTCTACAACTGACAAATATAATTTAGAAAATAAAGGGTGAGGGTAAACCTCCTTTATTCATATTTCTGCTTACAATACCATTCATAATTCATGAGTTCTGTCCTAGTAATCAAATTAACTGATTTCCCCTTTGTCCTCTCTATTCTGCTATTTAAGTCCCTCACTGACATTTTCAGATTTAAATAATTGTGTACTTTCAGTGCTATAATTGCTCCTTGATTTTTCCCTGTATCTTCTATTTAATACCAACTATTTTTTTGTCTTTTCATTTATTTAAAACCTATACATAATTGTTCATCAAAGAATTTTTATGTTTATGCTATGAGGTACACACCCTCATGTATGTCCATGCAAGCACACAATCACACACACAGAAATATATATATATATATATATATATATATATATACAAATATATGTGTGCATGCGCAAGCACACACGGACACACACACACACCTATATATAGGGAGAGAGAGAAAGAGAGAGAGAGAGAACATTTCCACCTGTTGATTCACTCTCCAAATAGTGGCAGTGACAGTGAGTAGACTAGGCTGAGGCCCTGAGCCAGGAACTCAATACAGGCCTCTCATGTAGGTGGCAGTTACACATTATTTAAGCCATCACCTATGATTTGAGGGTTTGAACTGGCAGGAAGCTGGAGTCAGGAACTAGAGCAGATAATCAAATCTAAATACACTAGTACATGACACAGGCGTCTTAACCAGAGCACTGAATGCCAGCCTCACCACCTATTTTTATGATAGTTGTGCTTGAATCATTATACTTGTATATTGTATAAGTATCAGCATCTGTTGTTTACTTTTCTCAATAATTTGACTTCTTCTTGGTTCTCAGAATGTTGAGTGATTTTTTTTTTTTTTACTATAACTGAACATTTTAAGTGATATGTTTTAAATCCTGGATCTTAAGTAATCTTCGGTTTTATCCCTATTTTTTCCCTGCTTTGGTTGGGGAACAATGATGGTATCTAGTTTTTGCCGGATAGCAGAATGAGTCTTGAGTTCTTGGTTTAACTTCTAGTGTGAGTTAGTTCTTGGGAGGGAGAGTCTCCCAATTCCTGCTGGACAGGGATCAAGTTTCATGATTTCCTCCAGGCTTTCAGGGATACTACCTGGACTAGTTAAGCAAGCGGTATCTCATTAGTGTTCTCCACGTGGCCACTACTGACTGCAAGACTGGAAGACAGACTCATAGCTAAAGGATGAGGACAATTCTGACTCCATATTCCACTACCTCCACACTCTCCAGGGTGGCATGTGAATAGTAACACTATCGCCAGTTAGGGGGAGCAATTGAGCCTCTTAGCTGGGGTCTGCTGACATGGTTGAGGGGAGAAATCTAGTTAGCACCCAGTGATGATGATTGCTTTTAATCCCTAGTCTTTCTTCTCGGATGCCTCTCAGGGACCAGGGAGGGTCATCTTGTCAGAATATGGTGAGGGTGATGGCCTACACTTCCATGTGATATTGTGTTTGTAGTGCCACAGAAAATTTACAGTATTCAATCAGAATAGGGATGCTATATATATTTTTTTTAAATCTGTATTTTTCAGACTGCCTTTTTCCTGTTCTTCAAATAAAGACAACAGACTTTTCTGGGAGTGTTTTTAGTTTTTGTTTTCTTTGTCTACAACCATCGACATTTTCAGATAATAGGTTTCTAAGAATTCTTATAGGAGACACAAGAAAAAAAATCTATTTAGTACATTTTCTTTTTACCACATATCGTTTTTCTTTGATGGATAACTTTCAGGCATCTTAGCTGTAAATTGTGGGAGGAATGAGGAAGAGGAACTTCCTTCATCCTTGCAAGAAAAATTCTCTCCAGTCTTAAATTTTCTTTTTATTTTTAATTCCCAAATCTTCATAGGAATTCAGCAAAACTCTAGAAGGAACTTTCTAAAGAAGGACCACCAGTGGTCATTCTAAAATACCGACTGTGATAATTACTTGTTAAGGGTTATATTTTATTGAAATTTATACCTCCTTTCCCTTGTTCTAAGACACTGCTCAAAATGTCAATATATTAAGTCTTTGAGTGTGCTCTCAAACTACTTCAGGGAAAAAATAGAACATGCTTGTTTTTCTACTGGAGCTTATAAGTATTCAGGACATACTTTAAAAATCCTTTCCAGGCCAGCGCCATGGCTCAACAGGCTAATACTCCGCCTTACGGCGCCGGCACACCGGGTTCTAGTCCTGGTCGGGGCACCGATCCTGTCCCGGTTGCCCCTCTTCCAGGCCAGCTCTCTGCTGTGGCCAGGGAGTGCAGTGGAGGATGGCCCAAGTGCTTGGGCCCTGCACCCCATGGGAGACCAGGAGAAGCACCTGGCTCCTGCCATCGGAACAGCGCGGTGCGCCGGCCGCAGCGCGCCTACCGCGGCGGCCATTGGAGGGTGAACCAACGGCAAAAGGAAGACCTTTCTCTCTGTCTCTCTCTCTCACTGTCCACTCTGCCTGTCAAAAAAAAAAAATCCTTTCCAATGTGCATGCACAACCACACGCACACGCACACACAAACACACACGTTGAATACTCTATGCCCCCAAGGTACTCATGAATTTAGCACTAGGCTTTGAATTAGTGAAATATTTTAAATGTCTGAAATAACTATTGAAGAAGCTTGAAGAAGCTGTGAGATCTTGCATGACATAAGCTTGAGATTCCTTTGCATGTAGTGTCTTCTCCACTTGATTGTGACATGCTTTATTACTCTGTTTACATTTAAGGCCCAGATGTGTTTCGGTTTTCTTTTTATCTGTACTCATGTGCTGTTTACAATATTCCTTTCTACGCACCAAAATAAATGTAAAGAAGAGTTTTACAACATGTCACCTCTTAAAGATCTTTGATCCAAGGTTCTTTCACTTTGTTGTCAGCAATCTCTATTTGCTGTGCGCATTAATGGGAATAATAAGCATTTACTTTGGTCTTTTCCATAGATCATTTGTATCATAGTTCAGAAATTCTTTTCTCATATCTGTGCGATGATATCTGGCATATGGCCAAATACCACAACAGCATTTCCTTTGGAAGGACTATCCTTTCCTCACTGAACTACCTTGGCATCTTTGACCAAAATTAGTTGACCGTATATAAATCAACATGATTTTTTTTTCCATAGATCTACTTAGCTATCCGTATGCAAATATAGTATTGTATTTACTACATTTGCTTTAAAGTAAATTTTTGAGGGTGAATTTTTTAAGATTCATTTATTTATTTGAATGGCTCACTCTCAGTTGGCCACAATGGCCAGAGCTGGGCCAATCTGAAGCCAGGAGCCAGGAGCTTCTTCTGGGTCTCCCACATGGGTGCAGGGACCCAAGGACTTGGGCCATCTTCTACTGCTTTGTCAGGCCATAGCAGAGAGTTGGATAGGAAGTGGAGCAGCTGGTACTCGAACAGGCACCAACATGTGATGTTGACACTGCGGACTGGGGCTTTAACCCTCTTTGGAGTATTCCAAACATTTAGATGCTGCTATTAATAGACTTTATTCTATCTAAGTTATTTTCTAACTTTTCATTTATAGAGCTTAGAAATACAATTGAGTTTATATATTAACCTTTGCATCCTGGAAATTTGTTACAACCATTGTTTTGATTCTGGTATATTTTTCTAACTAGAAAAAATTTCTACATTCAAAATCACATTCCTTGTAACTCTTTTATTTATTTCTTGTTTTTCATTCATTTTCTTTCAGTAGCTAGGAACTCTACATTTAGAAATTTAGCATCTTTTCTTGTTGGTGAATACAAACATCTTTTGCAAATTTGGAGTGACTTGTTATGCTGGGTTTGTGCAATAGTAACAGTTACTTCTATTCTTACACTTTAAAAAATGTGTATTTCAAGTGAATAAGGTGCACAAGCAAGTCCCACTTTAATGCATGCACATTTGAGTTTGTATCTCCAAGCTTAGATTTCTGGGGCTAGGACTGGAATGGACTTATTGGTGTGGACATAACACAATCAGTCTATTTTTGTTGCACAAATTCATGTATGTCTTTTTGATGCCAGATATTTCTGCAAATAGTCCTGTGTTCTGTGGAGGTTTACAAATGCCAAAAAGCATAATTGTGGCATTCTTGGTTTCCAAATGCATAAACAAACTTGCACCCAGATGCAAGCAACATTAAATGCTATTAACAAAGTTCTCTGTAATCTAAAAGGCGAGTGGCGAATGCATTTCTGAAAGGAATGGCTGGTTTTTATCTGGAATGAAAATAAATTTCTCACTAAAATTTGAGGAGACATTATCATGATTCTGTGTAGGGAGCAATGAATGTAGATGAGTTGGCAATCAAATTTCATGCTTCAGGGCTTGAACTGTTTTTATAGAGGTTATAATGGGATCTTTTGAAATAAGTGAAGGAATTTTTCTTGCCTTAAAAAGTCTAGAGTTATCTATGTAGATCATGGTCCAATATGGAGTTTCGAAAGAACAGTAACATCGCTGCTCAAAAAGAGAATTTGACAAAGTCTAATCTGTCTCTTGGTTTCCCTCAAGTGATATAGAAAAGCATGATATGAAAGCTTTTCGATGCAAAAGGAGTCCATGAAATTATTCAGCTAGCATTGCTTTTCATCTCAGAGGGAACTGACATCTGACTCTTTTCTATACTTGTAACCAAAAGAAAAATCTTTATTCACAGTTATTGAGGCTCACCTCTTGCTCTCTGCTTCCATAGATCACAGCTGTGAACAGAATCCATATAAGGCAAGATGTCAAAAAGGAGCCACTAAAGAACTCATCATCCAGGTACTGAGAATCGATGCTATCTCTGTCCCACAATAAGCTAACTTTCTTCCCTTAAGGGAAACATATGGATTTTCTTATGTGTTAGTGCTTCCCCAGTTAAATCCTTCTTCTGTGGAAATAATGGAGTTTATTTAAATGCTTTTTTTTCGGTTGTTTATCACTGTTATACTGTAGTGCAATCAGGTTAAGTACTTCCCTATATTCCTGTGAAATTTTCCCATGATTACTTTGAATTTTACAGCATTTTGACATTTAAACATCTAGAGTATCCTCTACCCCCAATAATTCAATAATACAAACCTTTATCCTAAAGAGAGTAAGGCCATCTAGGGGAAAAACACACTCAGAAGAATGTAACAAATAAAATGTGAGAGGAGATGGTTAAATTATGTGTGCCCCTACCACCCATCTTTGAGACCCATATAAATTCCTATCTCTTGGCTTCCTCCTGCCACTGCAGTTATCTGGAAAATCAATCAGCTGTTGAAAGATTTTCCCCCTCTCTCTTTTTCTCTGTTTGCAACTCTGACTTTCAAATAAATAAGGTGTTTTAAAGAAACAACTCTTTCTCCAAACAGATATTGCTGTCTTTTTTGCATCCATTATTTTGTTCAGTTCTAAGGAAGAATAGAGTTATAATTTTTACCTTGCCAAAATGATGAAAACTCTTACATTAAGGAGCAATGACTGTCCATATATATCCATACTATCAAAGGATAATCACAGCCTAATCTATAGTTTTGTTTTTTTTTGTAAATTTACTTAGCCTCACTTTTCTGATTCATTAAAATTATTTGTGAAATTTATATGCCCTGAAGTTATCACTTTCTGCATCAACAAATCAGAGCTTATTTCATTAAATTTAAGCCTTATTTTTAAAACCTGGAAAATACATTGACCTGCAGTTTAAGGGCAATATTTCCAGTTAGGCAAGTATAAATCTGAAGACATGAATAGCAATGATATAATTAAATTCAAAGATTCATGTATATATCTTACATTACATAAAATGCAACATGGAAAACAAGGATTCCAAGTTCAGTAATGTTTAAACTCATGTAGTAGATGCATTAATCATAACAAAATAGGATATGTTGAGATCATTAGGTATGACAGAATTTCAGCACATTCATGAAAATTGAATTAAGAAAAGTTTTTTATTGCAAACATTTTTGAAATACATGAATAGATTTTTGTAGTACCTATTTTCATGAACATTTGGAAACCACCTCATATTTTCAATATATTCCAGATAAAAGTTTATAATTTATTGCTCACCAGAAGAAGGGTAGGAGTGCAGGCAGGAGGCAGGGTAATGTGGGAAGAATCATTGTGTTCTCAAATTTGTATATGGGAAATGCATGAAGTTTTTACACCTTAAATAAAACGTTTCTAGTTAAAAAAATTAAAAATATTAATTTTAGCTTGTTTTTGTTAAAATCAATTTAGTGAGCAGCAACATTTGAGTATATAATCTGTACATCTCAAAATTAGCTCATACTAAGTGTAAAATATAGTTATTTTTTAAAAGTAGACTTACAGTCTCATTGTAGTTTCTTTTCTATAACTCCCTAAAGCTCCTTCACACCTATATGCAGTCATTCCTTGTTTCTGTGCTCTTTCTTTAAATTTGACTTTGTAAGCATTTCATGCAAATGTAATCACACGTGTTTTCAAAAAAAAAATCACCTGCAGCTGGCTATAATATAATGAATAAAATAGTTTCATTTAACTGACAGTTCCAGAAGCTGAAAGTCCAAGATTGAGGAGCCGCATTTGCTCAGCTCCCAGAGAAGGTACCTTGGCAAATGATGCCACAGCTGTGGCAGTTCTCGCAGAGGAAATCACATGGCAAGACAGGAAGCAAGAGAGGCACTAAGGGAGCAAACTCACTCTTTACATAATAACTCACTCTCAAGAGAACTAACTGAGATTGCGAGAACTACAGCAATCCATTCCAGGAGTGGTACTTCCAGCTTTATGTAATCTTCACTAAATCCCACGCCTTAAAGGGACCACCACCTACTTATACCACCACATTCGGGCACAAACTTCTAGCACATGAAACGTCAGGTGACACACTAACTAAACCATCATGTGGGATTTTATATGTGCCTTCATCTTTACTGAAGGTATGAGGTTCATCTGTGTCGCAATATATACCAAAAGTGTGCTTTTGCTGAATAGTATTTGATTACAAAGATGTAGCATAACTTATTTGTTTATTAATAAGTTCATCAGTAGTCAGAGTTGCCACTCCTGGCCTGTTAAGAACAAGGCTACTATAAACATTTGTGTATAAATCTTTGGGCAGATTGATCATTACTAATATTTAGAAATATATTGGATTTTTGTATAACAATTTTGCAACCTATAAAATTGGTTAATTTTTCACTAGCATGTTGTATAATAATTGGGATATTCTAAACAGAAAATCATATTCTTGTCCATAAGATACAGTTTTATTTTTTCCTTTATAATCTTGATGTATTTTGTTCATTCTCTTAAATTGTTACCCTAGCTAGGACTTCAGTACAAAGTTGAATAGATATGGGGAGAAAAGACATCCTTGCCTTGTTCCTGATTTTAGAACTAAAGTGTTGAGTGTGTCTTCATTAAATAAATGGTTAACTGATAGTTTTAAAGAATAATTATATTAGTTTAAATAATTCCCTTCTATTCTTAGTTGGCAGAGCATTTTTAGTTCACCAATGAATATTGCATTTTAAATCTAACTCCGCATCTGTTGAAATGATCATCTTGCACTTTTGCATCTAGTTTTTCAACATAGTGAATTATATAGATTGATTTTTGAATGTATAAGTAGGTAGAATTCTTGTAATAAATCCCACTTGGTCATGTTGTATTGACAGAGCCATATGTTGCAGCACTCTTCTTGTTGCTACTTTGCTGAGGATATTTTTGTTTTTGTTTTTGTTATGTCTCTCTCAGGGGTATCATCACAACACAAGGTTCACAAATGAATTAGGAAACCATTAGTCTTCCTTTTCTGGAAGAGTTTATGAGGCTTGATAATAAATCTGTAAATTTTTGATAAAATTAATTACTGAATCCACCTAGGCTTGGGATGGCTTTCTAATTACTAGTTCAAATTACTTCTGTGTTTCAGATGAACTTGCATTTCATCTTGGGTTAATTTTGGTATCTTTTTCTGGTAATTTGCTTAATTCACTTAAGTGGCCTTTTTTGTTTGTAGTATTCTTTTTTTATTCATTTAATATCTGTAATCTGTGATGCTAACCTTTATTTAATATCTGGACAATTTTTGTTTTCCCTCCTACTTCCTTTCATTTTTTAAGATAAAGATTGGCCTTTTTTTAAAAAAAGTTTTAGTTATTTATTTGAAAGTCAGAGTTACACAGAGAGAGAAGGAGAGGCAGAGAGAGAGAGGTCTTCGGTCCACTGGCTCACTCCCCAACTGGCCGCAATGATTGGAGCTGAGCTGATCTGAAGCCAGAAACAAGGAGCTTCTTCCAGGTCTCCACTGAGGGTGCAGGGGTCTAAGGACTTGGACCATCTTCTACTGCTTTCCCAGGCCATCGCAGAGAGCTGGTTCGGAAGTAGAACAGCTGGGATTTGAACAGACGCCCATATGGGACGCCGGCACTTTAGGTAGTAGCTTCACCTGCTATACCACAGGGCTAGCCCCTGGGATGTTTTACAGATTTTTTCTTTTTTTAAAATAGCTTTTGATTTTATCATTGTCTCTATTGTTTTGTATTTTCTGTATGTTTGAATTACATATCCATGTACATTATATCCTTCCTTCATGCTTTGAATTTATTTCTTTTTTTTCCTGTTTTATTATATGGACAGTTATTAGTCTAAAATTTTAAAATTTTATTTTTTTAATAAAGGTGTTTAAAGATAAAATTTCTTGCTGAGCAATCATTTAACTGCATTTCTTAAATTTTGACATGTTGTGGCTTTGTTTTCATTAAGATGAAAATGTTTTCTAACCTCACTTGTAATAATAGAATTATGTATAATTTAGAAGTAATATTTGATGATTACATGTTTTTTTATTCTACTGTGGATCTTTGCTTCATTTGTGACAGATAAAAAAATCTTTGGATGACTTAAATCCATTTGTCTTGTAAACTTTAAAATGTACTATTCTCAAAAATAATCTCTGATAACTTTAAAAGAAAAAAGTATTTCTTGAGCAGTTTTTGGGGTGGAATATCTCTAGGTCAAGTTGGCTGGTGGTGCTGTCAAAGCCTTCTATTGCCTTTCTGAACTCTAATTCTCTGCAGTACTGAAGCTGAGTTTTTGAAACATCCAAATAGTTTTGTCTACTTCTCCCTTAAATTCTGTTAGCTCTTGCCTCAAGTATTTTTATAATAAACTCCTGAGGAATTGGCCTTTTTTCTTCATAAAATTTCCAGTCAAATATTTTGTCCAATTCAAGTATTTTTAGGGTTATAAGTCAGCATTTTCTTGGATGTCTGGATTAGAGTTTTTTCATCAATTTGGAAACATGTTTGCCATCACGTGTTCATCATTTTTCTATTCATTTCTTTCCTTTCCTTTTTTTTTTTTTTTTTTTTTTTTTTTTTTTTTTTTTTTGGACAGGCACAGTTAGACAGTGAGAGAGAGAGAGAGACACAGAGAAAGGTAAGGTCTTCCTTTTTTCCATTGGTTCACCCCCCAATGGCCACCAAGGCCGGCGTGCAGTGTCCGGCACACTGCACCGATCCGAAGCCAGGAGCCAAGTGCTTCCTCCTGGTCTCCCATGCGGGTGCAGGGCCCAAGGCTTGGGCCATCCTCCACTGCCTTCCCAGGCCACAGCAGAGAGCTGGACTGGAAGAGGAGCAACCGGGACAGAATCCGGCGCCCCAACCAAGACTAGAACCTGTGATACCGGTGCTGCAGGTGGAGGATTAGCCTAGTGAGCCATGGTGCTGGCCTTCCTTTCCTTTTAAGTCATTCTTATTCATATCTTCATATATGTGATAGTGTTCCCAAGGTTAAGGTCTTTCTCCATATTCTTTTCTTTTCTATTCTCCTATTGTGTGTATCTCTATAGATATAACATCAACTTCTCTATGTTGTTTGTTCTGATGAGTCAAATCTATTACAGAACATCTCTAGTAAATTTTTAAAATTCCAGTTATTATAATTTTAACTTATGAATTTCCAATTGGTCCTTTTTATCTGTCTTTTTACTTTTATTGTACAACTGAAAATATACTAACCTCTCATTTTTTCCCTTACCTCTTTTAACCTGGGTGTCTTTAGTTCTGTGAATATATTTATAGAGTGCTTTGATATCTTTGTCTATGATGTCTCCCACCTGGTCTCCTTGGAGAGACAGAACATTAAAATCGGTCTTGCTTTAGAATAACTGCTCTTGTTAAAACCAATCCATTACTTTGAGAACTACATTAATTAAATCATGATTGTAGAGCTGTTCAAAACACCTCCTAATGTCCCCACTAACTCTTAAAATGACTGCCTTGGGTACCAACCCTCAACACGTGTTTTGGTGTCGATTAACCATATTAAAACAACTACACACACCATTGCTTTTGAAATGTGGTCAATTAACAGAATATATTACCTCATCTCTGAATTCTGTTCTTTAGTTACATTTCATTTTTGATATTTGTTTGGTTAGTGACTTACCTGGAACAATTCTGTGAAATCTCTCCTATGATGTTAAACCATTGAGATCTGGGATTGATTTTTTATATTAATGCGAGTTTCTAGTGGTTCTACCCATATTGATCTTAAACTAGTTTTCAGCCAATGATGGACCACAGGTTATGTCTAAACAACTTGAGATAACAAATATTCCATCTTTTGTGATGGGGAATACAGTCCAGACATAGGGAGTTAACAATACTATATCAGTTTTTACTTTTAATGGACCAATGCCTCATATTTGGTCAGGGATAAGTAAATAACTAAGGAACTTGTAGTTATTTCTGCAATGTCATACCTATATGAAACATTTGAGATCAACAAGAGAGTATCAAAGTCTCTGCATCTGTTGAGAAACATGGATAAATGCACATGGTTCAGACTTGAGGTAGAATGTGGTCTTTTTCGAGAAATAGCAGTTTGTACTAGTAAGGGCTTCAGTTGATTGATGAAGTCCGCTAATATTACTGAGAATAATCTCTTTCACTTAAGGCCAACTGATTGTAGATGTTATCCATGTCTACAAAATACCTTCACAGCAACAGCTAATTAGTACTTATATAAATTACTGGGTATTGTTGCCTAGATATGTTGGCACATAAAAGAAAATCACAGTTTCCTATGGCTGTCTTATCTTCTGTGCTTCTTGCTAAATTTGTGGATAATCTGTGTTAGGTTATTGACATCAACCAGTGTATTGCCCTCAGTTACCTGCATGTTGGCCTTCCCTGATTGTTTCCAACTAAAATTACTAACGTTTTCATCAGTTCTCCTGGAAAAGATTTTTTCAAGCTCCCCCAATATAATCTCTTTGAATGGCTCTGTAGTTAAAGTTCTGTGGCCTACCCAGCACTGGTACAACAACTTCATATAAGAGCTGGAGCTGAGGAGAAAGCTATGCAAGTAACCCCACTGTAAAACTCTGCACAGATGCTCTGCTGTTCCCAAAGTTGTCTTGAATCAGTGTTTCTCCATTTCTTTAAGGCCATCGATCATAATCAGAACTCCAGAATGCTTTGCAGGTTAATAATCACTTTGGGGGAAGAGGATTGTTGAGATCCTTACACACCCATTTCTTAAGCCATGTTACATATTCAAATAGAATCAGTGATCAAAATAACCTATAGGTTTGTGATATAAAACAAAAATTCCCTTTCATACTTCTTTGTAGTTTCATTCAACAGATAATATACTTTTGCATCTTTCATCAAGTTTTCAGCTAATGTAATTTTTGTTGTTTCGAGGTCCAATCCAAAGTACCACACCACATTTAACCTTCTTGCCTCTTTAGTTTCCTCTAGCAATATACTATCGAGTCCTGATTTTATCTCCTACCTGACATTCTATGTGTTTGTATTACTTATATTTAAAATGATTATCTACATAGTTAAATATGTACTATCTGGCATACTGTTTTCTGCTCTGTGCATTTGGTTTATAACTATTTTTCTTGGTTTCTCTCTTTTACCATTTTAATTCTATACTTTATTTATGTTTCTTATAAATTTATTATTTATACTTCTTTTTTGTTTGAAATGTTTTATCCAGATTATGAAATACACATGTTAGAGAACTAAAAAGTCACTTTCCGATAAAATTCAGATAGTATTGGAATATTCTCAATTTTAGGACACTGCCATCAAACATTTTACCTTTGTATATACCTTAAGCGCACACACTGTTGCTATTATTGTCTTAATCAGTCAGTATTCATGAAAATACTAAAATAACAAGGTTAATAATGATTTTATTTTACCTTCTCTTTCATTTCAAGTATTCTTCCTTCCTTTGTGTACTTTCAAATATTTCACCTATATCATGTTGTTTCTGGTCTGAAGACATTCCTATGTCTATCATCATGATCCCATACATTATTCCAAGAAATCTGTTGAAACTGTTATCCTGTTCTCTGGATTACCACATATAATATTCTCTTCTTGTTACATTTAAAATTTTCTTAATGGAGACACATTATTTGGCACAGCAGTTAAGAACCACTTGGAATGGCTGCATCCCATATCAGAGTGGCTGGGTTTGAGTCCCAGCTCCACTTCCAATTCCAACTTTCTGCTAATAATGCTCACCCTAGACCCAGAAGATTATGGCTCAAAATCCCATATTGCCTTTGGATTTTCATAGCTTGCTTATTATATACCAGGTTTGATTTTTTTAAATTTATTCTTGATGTTTCCTGAGATTCCATCGTGTCTGCTAGTGTGCTTTTCATTTCTAGCATTTTCATTTTATTTTTCCTTAAAGTTTAAATAACTCTGCTAAAATAACCTATTTGAACTTTCAAATCATCCATCCCATCTGATTAGTAAACTGTCCATCATAGTGATTTCAAAATTTTATCCTATTGCTGAGATATGTCTCATATACGAGCCTGATTCTAAGAAATGTTTTGTTAAGGTTATGTTTATTATTTTATCTCTTGTACTTCATACATTTTATGAAGGTCAGACATGATGTATAGGGCAGCAGACGGTGCTTTCTATGTGGGCATCTTAATTCTGTCTCTGTCACTTGAATCTATATTTGTGCTACTCCCTAAACGTATCTGATCTTTATAATTCTTTCCACCTGTAAGACTTTGATATTTTGATTTACCACCAGTTAATGAGACTTTGAGAGTTGGACAGGGACATTTTCTAATATTCTATTCAACATTTTCTGATGTTCCTGATGTTCTATTTGTTTTTTAAAAATATTTATTAATTTATATATTTGAAAGAGTTACACAGAGAGGCAGAGAGAGAGAGAGAGAGAGAGAGAGAGAGAGAGAGGTCTTCCATCCGCTGGTTTACTCTCCAATTGGCTGCAACTGCCGGAGCTGTGCCAATCCAAAGCCAGGAGCCAGGAGCTTCTTCCACGTCTCCCATGCAGGTGCAGGGGCCCAAGTTAGGCCATCTTCTACTGCTTTCCCAGGCCACAGCAGAGAGCTGGTTCGGAAGTGGAGCAGCTGGGACTTGAACCAGTGCTCATATGGGATGCCAGCACTGCAGGTGGTAGCTTTACCTGCTATGCCACAGCGCTGGCCCCCTGATATTCTATTTGAGCTTAAGGCTTATAAAGGCAGAGTATTTCATTTTGCCCTCTCCTTCATATGAAGTACGACATCAGGCATGTTTTTTCCATCACTCTTAAGAAGTAAAGCTTTATTCCTTGCCTTATGTCCCTCCCAAAAGAAAACAGGTTTCCACCAGTGCCCCGGTCTTCGTTTTTTAAGGAACTTTCTCTGTAGATGAGTGACAATATGATATGGTTCTAGATAATCTTGGAGGGGACTGCTATTCCACTCTCCAGTCAGCAATAGGGCAGAAGCTTTCTTAGAATTTAGATTCCTCTTCCCTGGGAACACCTGGTGAGGGCTTGAGACAAGGGGAGATTTTGAAGACAAGAACCCACAAAAGTGTGTGAACCATCTTATGTCTGTCTCTCCCAGTGGCTATATATTTTCATGGTAGCCCATATTGATCTTTAGCAATTCAACAATAATTTGTAGTTGGATATTTTTTCTTTATGTCATTTATTCATCAGCATTTGTTCAAGGTAAACAAATGACCCATGCCTATTTTTTTCCCTCTGAAGTGTATTTCATGGCTTATTTCACAAAGTCAGGTTGGTTGCATTGTGAGTCATTTTTTGATAAATTCAAGAAAGCTTACTATTTGTAGTCTGTCTAACTTTTTTCTTGTTTTAAGGAGTGAAATTATTGCTAGAATTCTGTATATCTTAACTGAAAACAGTAATTGATTTTTATTTTACTTTTTTGCTCTATTAATTTTGCTGGTTTTTTTTTTTACATTCTTCTATTGATCAATTCTGTAACTTTCCTATCATTAATTTCTGTAATCTATTCTGTCTTTTGTTATTTTTCTGGGAGAAATTTCCAACTTCCTCATAACTTCTACTAAATTTTCTTCAATTTACTAAATAACAGTTTATTTGTTTCCTGAATGCAATTTTATTGCAGTACCTTAATTACTTTCTGAAAATAGTATTTTTCTTGAGTATTTTTCTGTTGTTTCTGCTTCTTCCAAAATATTTATTATCTATTTTTTTAAAGATTTATTTATTTGAAAGTCAGAGTTACACAGAGAGAGAAGGAGAGGCAGAGAGAGGGAGGTTCTGTTTCCGCTGGTTCACTCTCCAATTGGCCGCAATGGCTGAAGCTGAGCTGCTCTGAAGCCAAGATGCAGGAGTTTCTTCCAGTTCTCCAGTGCAGGTGCAGGGGCCCAAGGACTTGGGCCATCTTCCACTGCTTTCCCAGGCCACAGCAGAGAGCTGGATCCTAAGTGGAGCAGCCAGGACTTGCCCATATGGGATGTCGGCACTGCAGGTGGCAGCTTTACCCACTAGGGCAAAGCGCTGTTCCCTGATCTATTTTTAATCCTTCTTTCCCTTTCTTCATTTGTGCCTGCCCACTCATATTTGAGCAGGGTGGAGCTAACAAGCTGAAGTGAGTACTGGAAACTAACACACTCAGTTAAAAATAGAAAAGCTGCACAAAGATGAAAACAAATTTTCTCAAAGCCATTGCACAACTGAAAATATGGTAATATTTGATTTCAGAAAGAACAGACATACTTAGAATAATGAACTTCATAGCTTAGTATTTTTGGCTGGTTTTCCTTTGAAAGCATCTGACTATTTCAGTGCTTCTAAGCTCAAATGTTGAACCATATTTCGATGGTTTCTTAAGGCTAGTGGCACAGGAATTAGAGTATAGAACACAATGAATGGATAAAAATTCTAAATATAAATCTTAAATCCATATGTCCAGGCAGATACTATAACTTAGATTTGAACTATTTCAGTCCATGAAATGATAATGAAGTAATCCCAGTTTGCTATTGCCTGGCAGAAGTCAAAGAAAATCCTCTCTGTAGGAAAAGAACATCACCCTCATTTGCATTTTAATTCTACAAACAATTTTACAAACACAATGACTGACAGAACCAGGCACACATACAAGAAAACGACAAGGTTAAGAGAAAACAGTAGAAATAACAAATTCCCGAAAGAGAACAGCAGATAATCTCCATGTTAAAGTTAACTGTAACAGTCTTTTAAATAACTATGCTTTACTATAATCGAGGATATAAGTTTAAAGATGAGAGATTCAGCAGAAGAAAGTACTTTTAGAGTGTAAAACAGAGTCCATTGGAAATGACATACATAAAAATAATAATAGTCAATTAAGAATTAAATGGATGCACATAATAGAAAATTAATCAGCAAAGGGGGTAATAACTTGCTACAATGGACAATAAGTTGGAAGAAAAATATATAGGATAAAATTAGGAAAGTGCAGATAATGGAAAATAGAAAAGCAAATATCAGAAAGGATATAATAGGAGTTCATAAGTTGTGTTTAAGAATAATCAGAAAAGGAGAAATAAAATGAGCAAAAAAAAAAAAAGAAATGCAGACTTAAAACTATTTTGGTAGCATTTATATCAGAAAATATTAATCTAATTTTGAATACTTAAATTTCAAGATATTAATGATCATATCAAAATTAAATGAACTAAATATTCTAATAAATACAAAGGTTGTCATAATGATTAAAAATCAAACCCAACTATCCACAGCCTACAGCAGACACATTTACCTAATGGAGTAGAAAGATAGAAAGTTAGAGTATTAAGAGTTATACCAAATGAATAATAAAATAACTACATCAATATCAGATAAAGAGGAATTAAGAAAACAATTACATTGTGGGAGGGCTGATATAGTGGGAGGATTAACTATATTCATAAAGTTGTACTTAAGAAATTTGTAATCCTTAAATAAGTTTAAAAAATTAAAAGTTGAAAAAATAAATAAAAAGAAAACAATTGCCCAAAAAGATTGAATACTTGATAGTTCTATTACTTTCCAGTTATAATGAAAATATAATTTTGAATTTCTCAATTAATACATGAGTAATAATATAAACCGAACATTTATAAAGCAAAGTAATGACTGGAAAGGAATTATATAAACTCTGATTTAAATGTTTTATAAAATATAAAGAATATGCACAAGAAAATTTTGATAGCATAAATAATTCTTTAAAATTGCTGGTGTACTGACAAAGTAATACTAATATTTATATACACTAGAAGCAGTTAGAATATAGAAATTTAAATGACACTAAATAGTACCATTACCCTTAAAACATGGAAAATATGTAATAAATCTTCAAAAGTTGTGCTTTATTATCTGCATTATTTTGTACATTTGTTTTATTTAACAATATACTAAAAAGTTTTAAGCAAAAGTCACTTTTAGGTGAGTTTTTTTGTGATATGCTCTGTAAATCCATTGGGATTCGATGATATCAATGACCATACCTCTTACTGATGGTGTGTTTAAATTCTCTATAGAATACTTTGTCTGCTCCAGGCATTTGAAACTAAATTACCAAATTTCTGAGAGCCCTGTTGATTAAAACAGCTGCAAATCTCCTGGTTCGATGTGTAAACTACACTCAGTCAGGCTGTTATCAGCACAGTATCAGATGATCTGGACTAGGGGTTGCCTGGTGAAAGGCTGTTTTATCCTGCTCTTCAAAGAACCTCTACCCCTCTACCCAGGTGCTTCTATGTGTGTGTGTGTGCACTTGTGTGTGTTTTGAGAGTAGGGGTAGTAATTCAGAGTGTTATATGGATCTAATAATTGAATTACTTTTTGGATAGACTTTGGACAACCCAGTATTCATGCTCACTCTTACTTCCAATTTCTTTGTATCTTACATTGACAATTCCTGAGATTTTTATGCATTCTGGGTAGTAGAAAAGTTTTAAAGATTTTTATATATTCTAGACAAAGAGAGTTTGTCAAGGTACTGCCTAAATTTGCTACTGCCTATGTAAGACTTTTTTCATATTTTCCTTAATTTTTAAAATTTTTTATTAATATGAAGAGAGCAGATTCCATGTAGTTCATAGATATAACTCCAAAAATATAATGGTGCTTCCCTTTATCCTCTTTCTTCCTTTCTTGTTTTTTTTTCTTTTCTAATAGACTTTGTTTCATTTTAAAACATTTTCTAAATTATTTTCTACAATTCATATGACAAAATAAATTAACTTTGACTTCAGTCACATATCTATTACATATCTCTAATGCATACTTTTATTTATTTATCTGCATGTTTTAAATGTAATACAAAAACCAGAAAAAGCATGTGATAGATTATACTGAACTACTCATACAAGCACCTGCACATAAAAGTTAACATCAAAAATTGCCTCAGATTTTAATTACTTTAATCTTTAGTATTTTAAGATCCAATACATGTGTTTATTTAGGTTAGTGGCACTCAATCCTTTTATTTTAATTACTCTCATCTATGAAGTAAAAACACATTACTAATAATCATGGAACTTTAGTTGGGAATGTAGCACTCCAAATGAATAAACTGTATAACAATTTTATTCATATTTCATACAATATCAGTATTTATTATAATTTAAAATTCCATCATTATCTATATTATTCTAAAATAAATGGTTCTCTATCATATTGTGTCATATCATCTGATTGATTCTGTAACAACACAGCATAAAATTCAGTACAGACGAGTGAGCCACTGACTTAATTAACTGAACTGACCCCTTGAACTTATGTTTTCAGTCAATCTAGAATAATTTTGAGACTTTTGGAATGATGATTCAGTTTCTTCTGCAATGACAGACATCTCCAGTGTAGCAATTTACCATTCGAGATGGAGAAGACGAAGACGGGTGAGAGAAAGAGACAGGCAATGGGGAAGAACTAAGAGAACGAAAATTAAGGTAGATCTCACTGTGACAATAAAAATTGTTCAAAATATGAAAATGAAATGTTATTGATACATACGTTAGAGCAGCATAAAAATGTAGTCAACTTGCATGTTCAAGAAAATTCTTTTGCTGTAAAACAATAGCCTAATTCTTTAATAATTATAATGACCTTATGGGAATGAAGGTCAGACAAGCTTCTGACTGGCTGGAGATAGAATTTCATTTGATGTTTGTCTGCCAAAGCTCTTTCTAATCTCCCGGGAAGGCTGAAACCTGTGTGGAGACATTTGTTATAGTGACTCTACCTCACTGAAATAGGAGAACCAAATTCCTAAAATTTCAGTGGTCCATAGTGTGTTCTCTCAACTAACAATTTAAAATTCTAATATATCATGTAGAAAAATGATAAAGAAAAATTAAATAAAAGGCAATTAATAATAAAAACAGAGTACACAATTGCTTTTGAAACAAAAGAAATGATAATTTTCAAAACTTTGGCATTTTTCTTTCAGAAAACACTGTTTTCTTTACGTAGCCCTTTTGCCCTTTGATGTTTCACATCCCTTAAACACACACACACACACATTCACACACGTTCACACACACATATGCATGCACAGCCATAAACACTCTGGTCATCCCTTGTATCATAACAAGTTGCAGAGGAAATCATTTTCTGTCCATTAAAAAAGGTTATATACTTTTAATTAGACATAATGCCCTTAAAAGTACTAACTTATTGAGCAATGAAATATTAGATCTGTTGATATTGGAGACATTATCAAAGAGATTGCAGGGTGGACATATGAGAGAATTTGCTGAAAATCTCATTTATTTTGAAGGTATGAACTGAATAATTTTTCTTCAAAATTATTCTGTTTCATAAATGCATTTTTGGAAGGAAGTGATAGTGAAAGTGATCATATAGTGTGGACAGGTAAATGGGCAGTAAGTGTCCACCAGAATCACTTCGTTCTTCGTTGAGTGCTTGACTTCATTCTTTCTTGAATCTGCAGGAACTAATACTCAATCTCCTATTACGTGAAATTTTCCTAAAAATCTTTGTCAAAAATGAATAACACCTTCCCTCATTTGCAGCACAATTTTCTAAGCATTCAGTGTTTCTGTGAGTCCTCATTATAATTTCCATTGCCCAACATATAAATATATAGAATAATTGAGTACAAAAACATTTATTTACATATCCAAATATCTTAAATGATGGGAGTAAAGGAATCAAAACTCTCATCAAAACAGTAATTGACATTAAATACAAAATAAAATCAAAGAAAAAATGTTTTTGTGCATTATAGATGCTCCACAATATCAGTATTTCCCCCAGCAAAGAGCATTCATTTTATCAACAACATTTTGCACAATAACTTGGACATGACACTTTCTATTAAATATTAATTAAATTATGAATCATAGGGTATTTCAGATCTAAAACGCCAATATTTGTTTCTAGAATATTCTATGAAAGAACTTGAAAGCAGAGTTCAAGTTATGTTAATAAAATATGTTAAAAATCTCCCTTAACCTAAATACATTTTTAAAATAATTAAGGCATTTATTTGTATATTTGAGAGACACAGAGATACTTTCCATTCACTGGTTCACTGCATGCCTGGATGGCCTGGCCAAATTCAGGAGCTAGGAACTCAATCCAGGTCCCACATGGGCAGCAGGAAAGTGTCACCTGCTACCTTCCATGGACAGCATTAGCAGAACGATGTTATCTGGGTCCTTAGCCAGGAATCAAACACAGGTAGCCTAGATATCTTAATCACTAGGCCTATGCCCACACTTTACCTTATATGTTTAAGACTTTAATATCTTAGTAATCAAAACTTTCAATTAACCAAATTCTTTTGTATATATGAGATAACATGTAAATTTAGATCATTCGTATCTACTGCCAGTCTTTGGCCAGTACATGATCAGAGAGAACTCTTTTGCCAAGCTGACTGACTTTATAAAGATTATGTTTTTGGCTACATAAATATCTATAGAAAATATATCAAATAAAATTTGTAATCACATAGGAAATAAAGGAAATTGTTTCAATTATATTTTCAGAGGTTTAATTGTGGCATTTTATGAGTTTAATAAGGAATCCTACTATATACTTTTAATTAATATTATGTATTATATATTAAGAAAATATACAAAAATATAAAGGAAACATCCCTATTTGGGAACTTTCTGTTAGCTGCTAAATTTTCATGTTGAATTCTAGTTTTCACAGAGTCTCCTGGGAAAATTTTTTGATTTCTGATTGGAAAATGTTCAACAATCCTCAGTGCTGACATCAGTTTTGAGGCCTAACTTAACAGAACTGGTGGAGGTATAATTAACATGATTTTTGGACTCTATGTTAAAATATGTCTGCCTTTGCTTGTTTTAATTCCAAGAAAATTGTTCATTGCATTTTTAATTTGATGTTCATATTTTGCAAGTCATAAGGTCAACACTTTTTTTTTCTTTTTTGACAGGTAGATTGGATAGTGAGAGAGAGACAGAAAGGTCTTCCTTTTTGCCGTTGGTTCACCCTCCAATGGCCGCTGCGGCCGGCGCATTGCGCTGATCCGAAACCAGGAGCCAGGTGCTTCTCCTGGTCTCCCATGCGGGTGCAGGGCCCAAGCACTTGGGCCATCCTCCACTGCCTTCCCAGCCTATAGCAGAGAGCTGGCCTGGAAGAGGGGCAACCAGGATAGAATCCGGCGCCCCAACCGGGACTAGAACCTGGTGTGCCGGCGCCGCAAGGCGGAGGATTAGCCTGTTAAGCCACGGCGCCGGCCAAGGTCAACACTTTTAATTTCAGGTTTTTTTTTCTGCTTTTTTCAAAATTGTATCCTTAACAGTATATTTTCATTTGTAATAATTATTATTTTTATTTATTACATTTTTAAAAACTGAACAATTAATGGAAAAAAGCAATCCATCTTTGTTAACTAACTTCTGCTATCATCTCTATTGTTTTAAGCATCATCCTGGTTTGTTAGCTATTTCTAAGGAAAGAAAGACAAAATCAAAATGATTAAAATGAAAAAGAGAATTCCAAGTACTGACAAGGACATAAATCAACTTTAATGATTTTTGCATCAATAATGAGAATGTTAGTTTGTGTGACCAATATAAATTTTGATTATGTGAAGCTGGTGTTGTGGCATAGCTGGTAAAGCTGTTAGCTGCAACACCAGCATCCCATATGAGCACCCTTTCGAGTTCCAGCTGTTTCGCTTCCAATTCAACTACATGCTAATGGCCTGAGAAAGGCAGCAGAAGATGACACAAGTGTTTGGGCCTCCACCCTCCACATGGCAGACGCGGATGAGGAGCCTGGCTCTTGGCTTCAACCTGTCCCAATGCTGGAAGTTGTAGCCATCTTGGCAGTGAATAAGTGAATGGAAGAGCTCTCTTTCTCTGTCTCTCCCTCTCTCTCTCTCTCTCTGTAACTGACTTTCAAAATACATAAATAAACCTTTCAAAAAATGGACAAAGTGTTAGTGTTCTCTAGAGTTAGGTGTCAAAGCAGTGGTTATCATTAAGTGGATAGATAAGAGGAAACAGAATAGAGAGTAAGTAGTTATCTTTGTTTCTTGACTGTCCACTGATTTTTCCAAGTGTGCTAGTGGATGACAGTTCATTAAACTGTGATTTTATATCTGTGCCTATATTACGTATTAGTGAAAGTTATGCATACAAATAAAAGTCATTCAAATGAGCACCCCTTCAATGACGCATACATGTAACATGCTAAAATTACATACAACGTAGGAATTAGCTAAAATATACAAGTGGTTATGCTTACAAAAATAACTTCTAGCCTACTAAACTTATTTAATAATTTTGTTTCTCTGTGAGTAAACATTGTATAATTAGGATCAATTATGGGTATTATAACCTCTAGTAAATAACAGAGGTTTCCCAAAATATTTTTTTTTTTTTTGACAGGCAGAGTAAGACAGTGAGAGAGACAGAGAGAAAGGTCTTCCTTTTTCCATTGGTTCACCCCCCCAAATGGTTGCTACGGCCAGTGCGCTGCGCCGATCCGAAGCCAGGAGCCAGGTGCTTCCTCCTGGTCTCCCACGCGGGTACAGGGCCCAAGGACCTGGGCCATCCTCCACTGTCTTCCTGGGCCACAACAGAGAGCTGGACTGGAAGAGGAGCAACCAGGACAGAATCCAGCACCCCAATCAGGACTAGAACCTGGAGTGCCAGTGCCACAGGTGGAGGATTAGCCTAGTGAGCTGCGGCACTGGCCTCCCATAATAATTTATATACACATACAATTGAATTGTTATGGTAAAGATTATATTGGAATCATATATTATTATCTTCAAAATCATTACTTAAACCAACAAATTTGAAATACAACCATTCTTCAGAGTGATGTATTTCTTTATAATGAATACTTATTAAAGATTATATTTATATGATTTGTGTCAGATTTGACCCTTTGATAAAGTTTTTGGTGGTTAATATTAGTTAATAAAATGAAGTTTGAATTAGATATATTTTCCACTATGGACAAGATTAGCTGAATTTAAAATATTTATTGTGTGAGAAAATTAACTGCCTTATTATTAAAATGAGCATAGTTATCATTCTTTTATGCCTCATTCCTATCAATGTCCTCAAAGACAGATAAACATACACATACTGTACCTTTACCTATGTCTATATGTAAAGCAAGAAAAATCACTATGCAATGTTGGTGAGAAATACCAAACAATGTTAACAACCCACAAAAACTTAAAAATAACCATAGAATAAAGAAATTAGAGACTTGAGGTTCAGTTTTAGTTCTACCTATGTAACAGATAATTAGATAATTTGAAATGTCAGTACTAGTTGCTCATTCATTACTTCAATATATAATTATCAAATACCTCCGTGTGCTTGGTATTTCTAGGTCAGAAAATTTTAAATAAATAGAATTATTATTCATTCCCAGTTTTACAGTTTCATGTACATGGAAATAAGTAAATGAAGTGGCAATACATTGTAAGGCATACAGTAAGATTCACTGGGGATTTTACATGTAAGAATAGTAGGGTGATAATTTTTTGTTCTTTATTTCTTCTGTGTCACTTGTACCACTATATCCAGGCTTCTAGTAGGCATTTAATGGAAAACTAGATATGTACTTGAAATATTTTTAAGGAATAATTTTTCCTTGACAATACCTTTAGTATTTTCACTGCACTTCATGGAATATCTAGGACATATAATGATGACTAAAATCTTAAGGACTTTAAATATTTATAAGAAAGAGAGTCCACAAAGTCTGCTAAGGACAAACAGTACTCAAATCTCAAGGGTCTAGTCTATCTGGGGCCAGCACTGTGGCATAGCGGGTAAAAGCTGCAGCCTGCAGTGCCAGCATCCCATATGGGCACCAGTTAGTGTCCCAGCTGCTGCACTTCCAATCCAGCTCTCTGCTGTGGCCTGGGAAAACAGTACAAGACGGTCCAAGTCCTTGGGCCCCTGCACCCATGTGGGAGACCTGGAAGAAGCTCCTGGCTCCTGGCTTCGGATCAGCACAGCTCTGGCCATTGCAGCCAATTGGGGAGTGAAACAGTGGATGAAAGAACTCTCTCTCTCCCTCTCTCTCACTCTACCTGTAACTCCCTCAAATAAATAATCTTAAAAAAAAGTCTAGTCTATATCCAATGATTGTTCATACTGCTTCTAATTTCAGATTTGTAGAATTGATGAGATTGTGGTTTTTGCTTTAAAAAGATTATTGTCATTTCATAAATGAACAAGAATACTTACCTTTTGAAATTCGAATTGAAACTCTAAAACAAAAAAGTTGAGTTCACAAAATTCAAGCAAAGACATGAGGATTTATAATAAAATTTTCAATTAAAATCCAACCTGTGCATGTGTGTGTGTGTGTTTGAATGTGAATGTGTATATTTGGGGTTGTTTACCTTTTTGGTTACACCTCATCCTTTCAGCAAATTTTGATTGACAGGATTTTTTTCAACGATTTGTTTCCAAATTCCAATACAAGCATAAAGTATCTATCTGATTCCTGAGATACACCTCAGGGATCAGTACATGCACTGTCATTATGAATTACAAATCATTGACTCTGTTTTCTGTTTCCAATTTCATTGCAATGTAACATGTCTAGTTGTGCTGTATCTGACTAGTATCTGTCAACAAATGATATTGTTAGTATAATTGGAATGAGAAACTACAACACAGTGATTATGTCCTGGAAATGAGATTTCAAGAGTCTATTTCTTATGTTCTTTTTTCCTTGACTCCTTTCCCTCTGCTACCTACCACTCTATTCCTTTCTTATAATATTGACATATAACCAGCACATCATTTCATGAAGGGAGAATTTAGTCATGTACCATGTTTGCACATAGCTTTAATGTGATTGTACTATGATTCCATAGGCAAACATAAGAACACTGAATTGCACACAAAGTCTGTAGTCATATCATCTGTGTCTACAGATGGAAAACAGCCTGCACAAACAGGAGGTATTGTTAACCAGGTGGATTTCCAGTTTCAATATGTTTGAACAAACTGCATATCACAAGGATATTTGTACCTGGGCAAGGTTGAAGAAGTGTCAGAACATTTTTTTAGAATATTCAAGTGTTATTTGCAGAATCTTCCTATAGCTAATCCACTGGTTTGGGGTTATGTATTTACCTGATTTTCTCATTTACCACCATAAAAGGATTCACTCATTTTTATTATGCTGCCAACAACCGGTGGCTCCTCTGTGAGTTTGGCATTACCTATAACATGACATGTAATTCCAAGACACAAAATCCAAATCAGCTGAATGCTCTCAAACTCCAGAGAATTTAGAATCAGGAAACGTTACTGTTTGTACTATGTTCATAGATCTTATTTGCGTAATTTTCTTTTGACACTTAACATGTAATTCCAGGATCAGCAAATGAAGAAAGGAAAAATGTTCCTGTGTTTTCCTTTCCTCACCGTCTCTCACACAAGTGACCACAGTGACCCCTGATGCTCTTTGGTGATGAAACTACTTAACAGTGGCCCTGCTGCTGACCACAGCTGCTTCCGAGGTCTAGCACAATCCCTGTTTTTAGGAGCCCTGGTTCTTCCCAGAGCTCCTCACACACAACACCCAGTGCAACGCCCAGGTTCAACTTTCACCTTCAGGACCACTTCCCTCCTAAGTGACTCACTCAGCAGGAAAGGGAAATTTGTGTTGGGGTGTGGAGTTTTCCCCTCAGATTAACATGCTTCTGGCTGCTGGCAAAATTAGAAAAACAGCTTCAAGGATAAAATGGCTTTATTTAAAACCACCAGTAGAGGAGATTTTTAACATCAACACCCAGCAAGCATGCTCCTGTAGATTTCAGAAATCACCTCCCCCCTTACATAATACATACGGTATTTTACCTTTGAAAATGATTTCTGATGATGCCCCGGATATCAAAATTAGGAAACAGCCAGAAAGCATTTCCTTTCTTTCATGTTTTGTGTCAGTTGCCCTCCCTGAGTCTTTTCATTTATCCTGGCAGAGGTTTGTCTCTTTACCTTTAAAAGTTAAATCCACCTTCATCGTACAATGTAGAAAGAAGTGAAATTAAACTGCAGTCTGTTCCAGAGGAGAAAATCTACTTTATTCATCTCTCAGCCCTACTTTAACTTACACTGACCTAATTACAGCCCACACCAGGAGAGCCGGAAGAGTTGAAGGAGCGCTTCTGCCACCTACTGGTCGGGGCCCAGAACTGTGAGCTGAGACCTCCACGTTTTTTCTTTATTTTTGAAATGTCTGACACATAAGTGCAAATGACCTTCTCTCGTTTCTGCAGGAATACTGAGGATTTGCATTACATACTGCTCTGCTCCTTTGGAGAGCCAGTGTAATGGCCTTCTAAAGGGCTCCTTTTGGTGGTTGAATAAATGGCTGTAAAGATAAAACACAGGCTTAAAACTCTTCTAAAAATTGTACATTTCATGAAAGCTAAATTGAAAGTCATAATGAAAACATTAATACCTATTAAAGCAAAATTTAAGTATTATGTGTCGACTTTAATATTTAAGGATGCTAGCACCCTCCTCGCTAAATCAATTATCTTCCTCATAGCAACTGCATGATTTAGCTGCCTGAATGATTTCTTCATTGCAGCTCCTGACTTGTTTATTTGTTTGCTTTGGGGAGTGGTAGTGGCCATTTAAGAATGCTTCGTTTTCTGTTGCTGGCTTCATTAACGAGTTATTGATCAGCGAGTTGAAAGAAAAACTTGGATGAAAAATGTAGTCAGCCCTGAATCACCAATGCTAATTAAAATCAGGGAAAGGAAAGACACTTACAATGTTTAAATCTCAGAGTAGCCGATCTGCTCCTCCACCAAGGCATTAAGGCAGCAGCCATGAGCTGCTCCCGGTGGCATGCCTGCCTGTGTCATCAAGCAAGGAAACAACTTTGTGCAAAAATCCTTGGGGATGTAACAGGAAGGGATCGGCTGTACGCAGACTGGGTAATCAATTCTGGAATCATGAGGGTAAGTAATGTGTAGTGTCACATTTGCTTCCCTTTTAACAAAGCCTTCAAAGTACCGTGGTAATTTTCAGTGTTGTGACATATTAGGATGCTCTTGAATGCTATGGCTCTACATTATTCACCATATTAAATCTAAAGAGAATAATGATAAAGAATCTTTTCATTATTCTTAGGGACTCCCGATCTACTGCTGTTTTTATGATGGTGATTAGGGTCCTGGTGATAAAAGTAACTATCTATGTTATGTATGGCTTGCCAACCTGCTTTATTTTACAAAAACTTAGATTGAACCCAAAAATGATGTGGTCATTTATTCATCAAATATTAATTAGAGAGTGAAATGGGTCCCTGTAACAGGCATGAGGTTTACATGACTACAAAAAAAAAAAAAAATCAACATGGCTGGGCTATGGTCTGCACCAGAGTTTGATGCAGATGTATCTTCAACTCTCTGCATAATATCGACTACAATAAGCATGATAGACATTGCAGTCTCTAAAGATCAACCCACTCTTCAATTCCACGATCCTGTCTTAATGCAGATATTTATTTTTAGCCTAGAATAAAATTTCAGTAGCCTAACAAACAGGTCAATCAATGATTAGTTTTTGTCTAAGGCGATTCAGAGTCTCTGTTCCCAATGTTGTCAAAATCATTTTGTCGTTAGTAAAAAGAGAAGTGATTGATCAATAAAATGAAAATTTAAAACCTTCCCAATTTTGACCATCTGAGCTGACTGGTTTCACAATACTATCCAGATACTCAGCTTTGGTGCTAAATTCTTAACATTAGAGAAACTTTCCATGATATTCTCTTCAAAATTAAACTTTTTTTCTCAAAAATTCTTTAGCATGGTACTGTGCCATTTTCAACATTATTTCATCTAGTACTTTCTTTCCTGAATAACTTACCTCCTGACATACGTTTTGCTGTTATAAAGTAAAGCCAGGGGCCTGCGCTGTGGTGCAGTAGGTTAATCCTCCACCTGCAGTGCTGTCATTCCAAATGGGCATCAGTTCTAGTCCCAGCTGCTCCTCTTCCAATCCAGCTCTCTGCTGTGGCCTGGGATAGCAGTAGAAGATGGCCCAAGTCCTTGGGCCCCTGCACCCACGTGGGAGACCAGGAAGAAGCACCTGGCTCCTGGCTTTGGATCAGCGCATCTCCAGCTGGCCACTGGGGAGCGAACCAAGGGACGGAAGACCATTCTCTGTTACTCCTTCTCACTATCTGTAACTCTACCTCTAAAAAATAAAATCTTTAAAAAAAAATAAAGCCAGTTTTGTTAAACCTTGCCATCACCAATGCAAAATTCCAGTACAATTCCACAGAAATTCAAGTGGATTAAAATATTCATATTATGTCTAGGATAATTTTTGATAAACTTTGTTTTACTCTCCTGGCATTGTAGCTTGGCTGAGGGAGTGAAGGGGAGAGGTAGAGCTAGATATTCAAAGCAGAATAACAGAGATAAGGAATGCTGGAGCTGTTATACTTATGGAGGTGAGACAGGGTATTTCCCACAGAGACAGGAAGGAAGTGTTAAGACAGAAGGGAAAATGGAAAGTAGTAGAGGTTGGTAAAGACAGGAAACATAATGGAAAGATAAAAGGAAAGGATTGGTCTTTATTGAAACATACCCTGCAGTGAGCACACCACACAAGTCATGTAGGGAGGGTATCCCTCCAAATTATTGAGGTAACTTTAATGTTCATTATTCATATTCATTTTAGATTTTGAAGACCCTTTGTAAAACAAATAACTGCACTAAAATTATGCTCCATGTTATTCAGGATTCAAAATCCAAACTATATTGGGAATAAAAGTTCTGGAACTAGCAATTGGTTGAAAATTTTGTGGCATGGTGGGATGACACCATGGGAATAATGTTTCTCTGTAATACATAACCCGTTCAACTCTGTGAATTTATAAAGTTACTTACTAGAAGTAAGAATAGTATGAGGAAGTATTTTAGGAATATTCTTTCTTCTGAATGAAAGAAAATTGTGCATATAAAATGTTGACCCGGTTAAATAGGGAGTTATTAAATAAACTATGTCCATAGAACCCCTTGATTTTTAAATGCTGATAAAGGATCCTTCATTCAAAAGTATTTTCTGAGTACCTACCCTCTGCTAAGTCCTCTTTTATGTACTGCTGAATACATGAACTCATGAAGTTTGTACACAATTGCTTTCAACAAAGAAGACAACAAAGTAGAAAAAAATGCATTAATTAGAGGTGTTCTGTTTCCATGAACTTTTAGAAGCCATACATATAATGTAGGCTAGTTCCAATTCTAGGCTTTTGCGAATATATCAATGAATATGCTGGTTCAAAATTCTTTTCTTGCTGGGACCAACACTGTGGCATGGTAGGTTAAGCTGCCGCCTGCAATGCCAGCATTGCATATGAGCACTGGTTTCTGGCTGCTTCACTTCTGATCTAGCTTTCTGCTAATTTGCCTGGGAATGCATCAGAGGATAAAGTAAGTGCTTGGGCATCTGCTACTCACTTGGGAAATCCAGATGAAGCTTCCAAATCTTGGCCTTGGACGGTCCCACCGCTCACCATTTGGTGAGTGAAGCAATAGATGGAAGATGCACTCCCTTTCTGCAACTCTGCCTTTTAAGTAAATAAATCCTTAAAGAAAACAAGGTTCTTTTCGTGCTGAAACTTAAATTTATTTTAAATGATGACTTAATCCAATTTATTTAGTTTTATTTTATTTGAAAGGTAGAGTAAGTGATCTTCTATCCAGTGGTTCAATCTCCAAATGCCTGCAACAGCCACAGCTTGACCAGGAATAATATTTGAGCCAGGAACTCAATCCAAAGTACTTGGACCATCACTATGCTTCCTATCGTGTACATTGGCAAGAAACTAGAGCAAAAGTGAAGCCAGGACTCAAACTCAGGCATTCCATTTTGGGATGCTGGTGTCTTGTCATGCCTTAATGACTGTGTCCGATAAATGCTCCAGAGTTTAAATTTTAGAGGGGTAGATGATTATCTTCATAAGTAGCAATGGAGGAAAATATACAGCTCAAACAGAACAAATCAAGTAGAATAGTTTACAGAATATTCCAAGTATTGTATAAAATTTTGGGAAGTTTAAATAGAGAAATTTGTCATTATTTAAACTAATTAAGGAATTGAAACATTTAGATATCAGAAAGAGCCTTGCAGACATGGGGAATTGCCAGTACAATAGACACTGAAGGACATGCATGAACATGGTTAACACTGTAGGATCTCGTAAGTGTTCATGAAAACATTGGATTGATTATACTGTTAGGTAATTAACTACCCATGGAAGATGTTGAACTAGAGTGGTAATATCCTGATAATGCAAGATCACTGAGGCTAACTTGTTAAGAAATGACATTGTGTGGACAAAAATTAGAGAAATATATATACACTATGGAATACTACTCAGCTGTAAAAAGGAAATCGTGTTTTTCACAACAAAATGTATGCAACTAGTAACCATTATGCTTAGCTAAATAAGCCAGTCCCCAAAAAGCGGATACTGAGCTTTCCCTGATTTGTTGTGACAGATATACAGGTACAATGTAATGTGTGAGCTAAACTGACATTTTAAGATTTATTGTTTATCACCTTGTCTGTACTCTTAAGGAACAGTGGTTTTCTCCTTACAACTTGTTGAGTTCTTTATTTAGTGTAGGTTTAAGCGTGTGATTATAAAATAAACTGAGAGGATATCATTGTAAAAATTGAAAGAAAAAAAGGAAAGAAGGAGGAGGAAGAATGGGAGCTTTGGCAGGAGGGAGAGTAAGGTGGGAAGTATCATAATGCTCTTATATCTGTATATATGAATTGCATGAAAAGCGTTCACCATAGGTAAACAAAAATTTTAAAAATTAAAAGAATAAATTAAAAGCAATAACAAAAATAAATTAAATATAATAGCTTGGACTGAACTGATAGTTTAAGAAGTAGCTGGATTCTATTTACTTTTATTAACTTTCAGTAGGTCCTAAAGAAATGTATTTGGAATATAAGAAGAAAACAGAAGTGAAGGGACTAACTCCAGGGATTTAATCTTTAAAACTGCAAGGAAGAAGTTATCATTGATGGTAAAGGTTAAGACTAAGGAAGAAGTAAATTTGGGTGAAGATCTAGAGTTCTCTTATGGGCATATAGGTTGAAAATGTCTATTTTAAAATGCAAACACAGATGATGAGTAAGCAGTTGCATACCTGAAACTACAATTTAGGAGGAGCAATCGGGATATATATTGAAGTTTTCAGAAAAGAAATGAGATTATGATTATGTGAAGTCACAAAGGGACAATATAAATAGCAAAGAGCAAAGTAAAGAAATTCTCCAAACTGTGGTATTCCATCATTTATAAATCTGAATGAAAATGGAAAACTTCAAGGAAGACGAGAAGAGATGCCCACAGGGATAGGCATAAAAACAAAGTGTACCTGGATGTCCAATGAAAAGTTATTATAGTAAGGAAGAGCAATCAACATGGCCATGATGCTTATAAGTTAAGCAAGTCAAATGTAGAGAAGTGATCCTTGGATTTACCAACATGCAGACCACTTGGCTTTGACAAGGCTAGAACTGGTAAAGTGAGGGAAGGTATGTAATGGATCCAAGGGGAAAAATGAGGAGATAATGAAAGGAAGTTAATCTATACTGTAAACAACCGCACCAGAATAGAGCACTTAATGTTATTTGTGTTCATGTAATTGCAAACTTGCAACAAATCAGACAGGTTTACCATGATTCTCAAGATAAAATAAGATGAAATTTTGAGCTTCTCAGAATTAGGCAGATAAATAATTAACAGAATCTGAAGGAATGATAATATATTTTTACTCAGTAAAATACTTGGAGTGAATGTTGTGGCACAAAAGTTTATGCTGAAGTTTGCAATCTCTACACGTTCCATAATACAATGCTCTTTATAGTCATGTGGACTGCACCCTTCTGATCCAGTTCCCTACAAATAAGTCTGGGAAGCAACAGGTCAAGTACTTGAGTTCCTATTACCACCTATGTGGAAGACCCAGATAGAGTTCTTCAATCCTAGTTTCACCTGCTGTGGCAATTTAAGGAGTGTGTCAATAGATCACATTCTATCTCTCTCTCGCTCTCGCTCTCGCTCCCTTTCTCTCTCTCTCTCTCTCTCACACACACACACACACACACAAGAGCTAAATATGATTATTGCTTACAACTGAAGGCATATTTATTACAATGTCCAGTAGTGATTGTGTTCTATGTGATCAGAATCAGAATATTGTTTGTATATCCCTCTCATGGTTGCAGCTTAGGCATTTTCTTTTATTTATTTATTTATTTATTTTTGACAGGCAGAGTGGACAGTGAGAGAGAGAGAGAGACAGAGAGAAGGGTCTTCCTTTGCCGTTGGTTCACCCTCCAATGGCCGCCACAGCCAGCGCGCTGTGGCCAGCGCACCATGCTGATCCGAAGCCAGGAGCCAGGTGCTTCTCTTGGTCTCCCAAGGCATTTTCTTAACAATGTGCCAACTGCAAAATTAGATATAGTTTAGTTATAAATTTTAAAATCTGATATTTTCTACAGAAATATCCAGTGAATGGACCATACATGCAAAGCTATCTTAGAATTTTCTAGGTAAGCAGTGTGAAAATTAGAAAAATATACAACACACATATTCACTTGTAAACATAACAATTGATTTCCAAAATCAAATGCTAATGTTATTTCAGTTTATAAAGTAATAGATGTTTAGTAAAATTTACTGTGTTAAAAGCCAAGAAAAGGAGAAACAAAGAGATTTGGACTTTGATTTATCATTTGCCTGTAATCAATATAAACAAAGAACAAATAATTTATTAAACTCATCTTGATTTTTAAAGTATTGAGAGCAAATGAGAGAAGACAGAAATGATCAATAGAATCACAGAGGACCATCTTAATGAAAAGCTGACCCATGTTGTCTGGGTCAGTCTCCTAAAGTATGGTCTAATGAAATAGCTCTCTCTGTGTAGTTCAAAAAGTTTGCACAGAAATAAACCATTGTATTGTGAAATGTCATTTAGATTTTGTCCAGATACTTCATGTACTCTTTATGTGATTTCTATTTTACAGCATAAAATTGAGCCTTATGCAATGAGATGAAAATTTCACTTCAGTGTCTAGATCCGTAAAGCAGGTGGGATTTCTACTAAACACAGAGCATTTGGAGATATGAGTTTCCTGGACATTTGCTATAAAGATATCAGCGCCTGTTTTCAAATTGTCCCTTCATTTACACTTAATGTTGGAGAAGTTGGGATTCAGTGTTTTATCTTTTTTTTTTTTTTTTTTTTTGACAGGCAGAGTGGACAGTGAGAGAGAGACAGACAGAGAGAAAGGTCTTCTTTTCTGTTGGTTCTTCCCGCAATGGCCTCTGCGGCCGGCGTACCACGCTGATCCGAAGCCAGGAGCCAGGTGCTTCTCCTGGTCTCCCATGGGGTGCAGGGCCCAAGCACTTGGACCATCTTCCACTGCACTCCCAGGCCACAGCAGAGAGCTGGCCTGGAAGAGGGGCAACTGGGACAGAAACCGGCACCCCGACCGGGACTAAAACCTGGTATTCCGGCGCTGCAGGCGGAGGATTAGCCTATTGAGCCGCGGCGCTGGCCAAGTGTTTTATCTTTATGTAAAAAATCATCAGTTCATCATAAGTTCTTTTATGAGTTACGAAACTACTCTGTCAAAGTAAACTTTAACATTAGTAAAAAATGGACTAGAATATGCACACACACACATACTCCATTGGAAAAAAAAACATAAGATAGAACATTTGTTTTACATTAAAAATTCATTAGTATATTTGAGAGAATAAAATATATTCATAAGCTGTTTTAAATATTTAATGCAAAATATTTTACTACCAAATGAATTCATTTAAGAGTCATCTTAAAATGATTTTTTTCTTTAATAAATATGCCAGGCTTAATTATCCCTATCTAAATACTATAGAAGGTAGTGAACATTCAATCCACTGTAATATTATTTTATGTTGTATTGTCTTTGTTGATATAAATTTAATTAAAATATGCTTTGGCAAGGACCAAAAGACTTAATTATTTAAAACAAAACTTAATCATTGCCAAACCTGAAAATTAAGCAACCCCATATGACTGCTTCTTGAGTTTACTATGAAGCTACTATATTGGAATAAATGAGGAAAGCCATAATTACCACATTTTAATTATTTTTATCCAATAAATAGACAACTAAAATCAGCCATTTTAGAAAATGCTCATTTTCATATAAATGGACAAAGAATAAAATAAATAAACTCCGTATTTTTCAATTCTATTCAGCATTCATATATCAATACACTTTTCTTTACTGGCAATATTTGAATTTATTTTCCTTCTTTTTTATGGGAAACACAAAAACACAAATAATGATAAATAGCCCTTTTAAAATTTTATTTATATAAAGAAAACTGCTTTTATATATTTTGTATATAAAATTTTAAGCCCACGATACTTCCCAGTCTCCTTCTCTCCCTCTCTCCTTCTTCCTTACTGTAAAAATTAAGAGAAAAAATGCTTTTTAAAATCTTTATATATTTATTTACAACTATTTGAAAGGCAGAATGACAGGACGGGGGTAGAGAGAGACAGAGATACTTTCCATCTGCTGGTTTTTCTCCAAATGTTTGCAATAACCAGAATTTTGCTAGGCAGAAGCCAGGAGACAGGAGCTCCATCTAGTTCTCCCTTGGTGGGTGGTAGGGGTTTAAGCACTTGAGCTTAAACATTATCTGCTGCCTCCCACACTGTGCTTTAGTAGAAATAGCCAGTTGGAAGTGGAGTATCAAGCACGCATGACAGCACTAAGGTAATGAATTCAGCATCCCAAGTGGCAGCTTATTCTGATGTGCCATAGTACTTCCCCCTTCTTAAAGAATTCTTAGTGGAAGTCCTGAAGATCATTCAAATCTTCTATCTCTTTCCTTTAGCTTTCTTCTCTTAATATCTATGGAAATGTCATGTAGGAAAGAATATGGGTAGCACTCAGGGATTGACAATTGCTCTACAAGGACAAAAAACCTAACAAGTAGTGTTCTAATGTCTGCTTAGATATTGACTAAAATGGACTATAGACAGATCATGCGTGAAATAATTCCTAGATTATTATCATAGATGGTGAAGCTGAGAGAAAGAAGAGAGCGTTGTAGATACCTCATAACAAGAATCATGAAATCTGTTGACTGAATGGGTAAATTAGGTAGGGTGCTGAGAAAATACAGAAAAATCCAAAAGGCATTTGTGTGGGTGCTATGGTGAATGTTGGTATTTTCCAAAAATTCATACATTGAAATCTACTCTTCAATATGATGGCATTAAGAGATGAGGATTAAGGATGCAAGTAGAACAAAACTCTCAGGATTGGGATTAGTGTACTCATAATATGAGAATTTGAAGAAGGCACCATCTATGAAGCACAGAGCCAGCTCTCAACAGGCACCAAATTTTCTGCCTCCTTGATCTTGGACTTCATAGCCTCCAGAACTGTGAGCAATAAATTTATATTGTTTATAGATTATCTGGTCCAAGATATTTTGTTATAGCTGCCCAAACAGACAAAAGCAGTGGGGGACATGAAGAATAATGTTTTCGTTTTGATTGAAACTGGAAAACAATGACATAGTAAGGAAAATATTATTATTCTGAGATTCAAAATGATATGTACTAAAGAGAGGGAAGGCAGCAAAATATAGTTCACAGAAATTAAAACCAGAAGATTTTTAAAAATCCTGTTAAAATAGCAAGTCTGGCAATGAAACATTGGTCTTTATTCACATTAAAGAAAAGCTTAAAGTGCTCATATGAATGAATGATAACATCTTAACTTTCATCTTGCTGCTTAAGTGCATCAAGATCTTTTTTTATCTTAGAAGTTTTATATTGCTTTACAGGGTGTTCCAGAACATGTCTCCTCAGCTGATATATTTTTTATCATTGAACTATCAATTAAAATACCTCTTCAGATGGATCATTGCTGAACTTTGCTTTTACTACACACACAGCATAATCGTTTGCTTTTTACATACATTAACTCATTTTACCCTGAATAGAAAAACTCTTAATTTATGTAGAAGAAAAAATTTGACAAAAATGTATAATAACATCCAGAAAGTGCTAACCTCAGAGAGTGAGAAAAATATATTTTGAACCACTAGAGTTTGTATGTTAGTATAAGATCTTAACTACTGATCTATGCTAATTATTTGTTAATTCTTATCTGTATTATCTTAAAAATACATATCTCTCTGACGTTATCTTATTTGTTTCCAAAGCACATTTGTCCATAAAGAAGTATCAAACAACGATAAATTCGATGTAAGTAGAAAATTAAGCAAACCTGCAAAAGCTAAGTAGGGAAGTTGATAGTTGTCTTAGATTGTATTGAATTATCTACTCACTCCCTGGGTAGTCCCTCTCCCTGAAGAGGTGGACTCTATTTCGCTGTCCCTTGACTCAACTTTGTATTTCTTTGTGACACATTTTACCTAAATAATAATGAAATTAATTTTATCAAAGCCTGTCAAAATATGCATGCAACGTTTCTACATTCATTGTGAGAAGAACATGACAAATTCAGTGGTGCAAAGAACAAAACCAGCTGAAATGAAGCCTAACCTCCTGCTTTTTACAAAGTAAGGAACTGAATAATGATTATCATGTTATGTCCTTGGGTTTTTCTGGTTGCTTATAATATAATACTTTCTATAGTCCAAGTTAATTGATAGATAAAATTGAAAATAGAAAAGAGACATTGCCATTGTAAAAATCCTAAATTGTCTGGCATTGCCTCTTTAACAGGCAGTAAGTTCAGAGAAAATGCTTGAAGAGATTGGGAAAATATCAAGGGGACCGTTCCAGGAGGATGAAAAACTGGAGACATGTATTGTGTAGTGGTGAAATATTTGGTAAAAACTCTCACATGAGGTTATTTAGAAGATGGAAAATGCATCTAATGGATTTCTGGAACTGGGCAGGGTGGCCTCCAGAGAAAATGAAATGTTGACTACTTGGTCTCTGCCCTTTAAGCAGCAGAAAGTGAAAACTAAATATGAGAGATGATCTCAAATAGACTTTGTAAGCAGATATCAGAAGGTTTGCAGTGTAGGGAAATGCAACTTTTTCTCTTCTCTAACTGTAGCCAAAAATTTCTTAAAATAAGGTACAGATGAGAGTAAGAGCCTTCCCTTAGTATTATATTCATGTGGGACCATAAAACATCCATACAACTCTTTGAAGTAGTATAACATACAATAAAACAGAGTCACTTTAAATGTGTGGTATGTGGATGGGTAGAATATTACAGAGTCAATTTTTAAATTTTTTTATTTATTTTTATTTTTATTTTTTGACAGGCAGGGTGGACAGTGATAGAGAGAGAGAGACAGAGAGAAAAGTATTCCTTTTGCTGTTGGTTCACCCTCCAATGGCCGCCACAGCCGGCGCGCTGCAGCCAGTGCATCACGCTGATCTGAAATCAGGAGCTTCTCCTGGTCTCCCATGGGGTGCAGGGCCCAAGCACTTGGGCCATCCTCCATTGCACTCCTGGGCCATAGCCGAGAGCTGGCCTGGAAAAGGGGCAACCGGGACAGAATCCAGCGCCCTGACTGGGACTAGAACCTGGTGTGCTGGCGCTGCAGGCGGAGGATTAGCCTATTGAGCCCTGGCGCTAGCCAAAGAGTCAATATTAACATATAATTTTGGAGAATCCAAGCACCATTCTTTTGAGGTAGGTGGGAATCAACAGTTAAAAAGATATATCCTCTACAATTAAAGAGTGAGGATGCATTTTGCTACTCTCACAATTGGAAGGCAGGGATTTTTATTCTATCTCTTTTAAAGTCTGTCTTGATGACATCCATAGTCAATGGACAGAAATGATGATATCCACAAAGGAGCATGGCTGAGCTCCCATCTGATGCTGAGGCTTCTTCAGTCCAGTGAGTCATCTTGGATATAAAGTGTGAAGGAGTCTTCAAATGATTCCAAGTGTGGGAGAGATCCAAAGGAAGCAGAAAATTCCTGAGTTCAGGCAAACCATGGAAATGAGAGAGACAATAATACATTATGGGATTAAGTTACTAATTTTAAGGGTGCTTTACTATAAAGCAACAGGTAACTAGATTGAAGCATAAAACTAAAATAAAATCAATCAACAGTAAGTTCTATGGAAGTGAGCAAATATATTAATGAGTTCAGGTTATCTGTGCATCCATGCATTGATCCTCATATGATTTCATAGTTAGTGAAAGTGAAGCAAGAATTGAACATGAACATGTTTGGATCAGGGTTAAAAAGAGTATGACTGAATTACAAATAAACAATTCCGGGATTTTTCAGTTCTTTGTAAAAAGAAAATACCCTCATGTCTGGCATATGAAATGAGGAGTCAAAGGGAAAATTTGCTGTTTTAAAAAAATTTAAAAAAAGCAAGTAATAAGATAAAAACATAATTAAAATATTTCAGAGTTAAACCAAAAAACATCATTATTAAACTGAAAAAGAATCATAAAAAAAAGGGAAACAAATCTTCTAAATTTAAAATTCACAATATAAATGAATGAATAAACATGTAAAGCACAAATTGCAAAATAAATTTATGCGACTTCATACTTAAAATAGAAATTTAGTGTTGAGATTTTTCAAATTTTTCTTCTTAAATTTCTTTTTTTCTTTTTCTGGACAGGCAGAGTTAGACAATGAGAGAGAGAGAGACAGATAGAAAGGTCGTCCTTCCATTGGTTCATCCCCCAATGGCCGCTGCGGCTGGTGCTGTGCCCATCCGAAGCCAGGAACCAGGTGCTTCCTCCTGGTCTCCCATGCAGGTTCAGGGCCCAAGGACCTGGGCCATCCTCCACTGCACTCCCAGGCCACAGCAGAGAGGTGGACTGGAAGAGGAGCAACCGGGACAGAATCCAGTGCCCCAACCGTGACCACAAACCATTGTGCCAGCGCTACAGGCAGAGGATTAGCCTACTGAGCTGTGGCTCCAGCCTTCTTAAATCTCTAAAAATATAATAAAACAATCAAATGGTGTCTGTTACTAGGTATATTGTTACAGTATATTACATAAAGTATAAAGTTATAATACTTTCTGTTGTACTATGACATTGAGTATCACAATGCTGAATTGGTCCAAACACAGAAGTCTCTTAAAGAATTGCACTATTATCAATATATGCTAATATAAATACTGAAATAGCTATTGCTATATTATTAGTAATAATATAATTTGGAAGCACTGGAAATAATGAACAGTAAAAGATATCGTAAATTAGTAATTTTCATCAATTTCAGGAGAATATAAAATTGCCATAAAAATCTTTTGGAAATAACTTTTTGAAGAATTTTGATGTCCTTAAATTTTTTCTCATGGAAAACTCAAATAGAAGAAAAATTGTTTAATTACAATTTTTTTGTGGCTTTTTATACAATAGTAGGTAAGAAAGAAACTGAAATTAAGGTAGAGGTATAGATAGAAATTAAGATATTAGAATGAATGGTAAAATGAGAACCCTGGTAAAATATACAAAGATAGAACATTGAAATGGTAAGGGCATCTAATGGAAAGTATACCTAACAGTATTGCTTATCATTAACTTTACTGAGTTATCTGTATATAAAATATATAGGAGTACAAAATGTACTCAATTTATGTATTTAGTGAGCTGTTTTGACAGAGTTATGCATGCTCGTAATTTTTGTTACCTTCATTTAAACATTCCTGTTACTAAAAAACAAACAAAAATACAACCTCTTCATTATTAAATTCTTTCCCTGAAAAAATGGAAAAAAATCAACTTTAAAAATCAACTCTACTGGGGTTGGCACAGCAGGTTAAAGCCCTGGCCTGAAACTCCAGCATCCCATATGGTCTCCGGTTCTAGTCCCGACTGCTCCTGCTCTAATCCAGCTCTGTGCTATGGCCTGGGATAGCAGTAGAAGATGGCCTAAGTCCTTGGGCCCCTGCACCCATGTGGGAGACCTGGAAGAAGCTCCTGGCTCCTGGCTTCAGATGGATGCAGCTCCAGCCATTGCAACCATCTGAGGAGTACTCCAGCGGATGGAAGATCTCTCTGTTTCTACCTCTCTTTGTAACTCTGTCTTTCAATAAATAAAATATTTTTTTTTGACAGGCAGAGTGGACAGTGAGAGAGAGAGACAGAGAGAAAGGTCTTCCTTTTTGCCATTGGTTCACCCTACAATGGCTGCTGCAGCCAGCATGCTGCGGCCAGCACACCGCGCTGATCTGAAGCCAGGAGCCAGGTGCTTCTCCTGGTGTGCCATGCGGGTGCAGGGCCAAAGGACCTGGGCCATCCTCCACTGCACTCCGGGGCCACAGCAGAGAGCTGGACAGGAAGAGGAATGACTGGGACAGAATCCAGCATCCCGACCAGGACTAGAACCTGATGTGCCGGCGCCGCAGGCAGAGGTTTAGCCTATTGAGCCGCTGCGCCGGCCAATAAAATACATCTTTTTTTTTTTTTTTTAAATACATCTTAAAAATCAACTCTACTGATGTATAATTTAGACCCAGAAAGACTCAGTTATCTATAGTGGAGTTTGTCAAATATTCATAAGTATATTCAACCTTTTAACAGCACTGTGTTCATTTAGAATCCCCAAGGAACTTTATATGCCTCAGATGTTATTGCTATTAGTCTGCTTTCTCAAACAAAATTGATTACAAAAACATGTCATTTTTATTTTCCCACATAGTTACAATTTTTAACATGCATTACTACTTTGTGGAAATCTGTATCCGTGTGACTTTTCTTTTCATTTAAAGCAAATAAGACGTTTTAACACTTCTTAACAGTGCAAGTCAACTGGAGACAAATTTTCTCAGCTTTTATTTTTCTGAAAATGTGCAAGTTGATACTTCATATCAATACTTTAAAGATGACATTTTTATGTTTACTTGTTTATTGATTTCTGAAAATAAACTTGAGTTCATTTATTCAGCTGGTTATTTTACCTTTGTGATAATATTTATTTTATTCTATGGATGCTTTGCAGTCTTTTCTCTTTATCATTTTTTGTGTGTTTTATATTTTTTGTCTTGTTTTGCTTTTCATGAATTTGAGTATGGTGTACCTGGTAAAGTGTTCATCTGTGAATTATCTAAACTTTTTAAAACTTCTTGCAACTTTGAAATTTGGGTTTACACTTTTCATCAAAATTAGAAATTGATAGCTTTTTAAAAAAGATTTCTTCTTACTTACTGTTTATGACTCAATGTCTTATACAGCTTGCTTTGTTGTAATATATCCAGAGATTCAAACTATCTAAGGGACTGCATTCATCAGAAATTTTTTTAAGAATACTGAAAGCAATTATTTTATTCTATTTATTTATTTTTTGACAGGCAGAGTGGACAGTTGATTCACCCCCCAATGGCCACTGTGGCTGGCGTGCTGTGGCCAGCGCAGCATGCTGATCCAAAGCCAGGAGTCAGGTGCTACTCCTGGTCTCCCATGTGGATGCAGAGCCCAAGGACTTGGGCCATCCTCCACTGCACTCCCGGACCACAGCAGAAAGCTGGACTGGAAGAGGAACAACTGGGACAGAATCTGGCACCCGGATGGGGACTAGAACCCGGTGTGCCGGCGCTGCAGGCAGAGGATTAGCCTACTGAGCCGCGGCGCCAGCCTATTTTATTCTTAACTTAGATTCATCATTTCCTAACAATGTACTCAATTTGTTTTATTATTTGCCCATTCCCCTTCCTCTCTTGCTCTAGATTTGTAATTTCTCTATTTCTATATCTGTCTATCTGTGCGATCTATGTATTTATTCCTAAGCAGGCATTTTAATCAATTTTAGAACATTTTGTCCATTTGTTCACAAATACTTCAAAGTGAATTTTGAAAGAACAAGGAGTCAGGTAATGTAACATCATTATCAAAACTATTTTGTACTAACAATTCATATCAAAATTTCACCACCAGACCAGTAAATTCCTTTACATATGTTTTTTTTTTCTTATTTATAATGCAGTCTAGTTCCACTTACAAGGTTAATTTTGTGCCCTTTTTAACTGCTTTAGTAAGAATCAGTGTCTCAGCCTTTCTTTATCATTTTTCATTTTTGGTATTATTAAGGAAACAAACTAATTATTTTATGGGTTATCTCATGTTCCTCCATGTTTATAATATGTCATTCATATTTTGGCAAAGGAGCAAAGAAATAAGTATGAATTCTTCTCAATGTGTCATTTGAGAAGGCTCATGATGACAGTTTATCCTCTTATTAGCAAAGTTAATTTTGACTACTTGGTTAAGCATAAGATACCTTGATAAAGGCCAGATCACAAAATTTATCCACTATTAGAATAAAATTTCCAACTTGTAATCAGTAAGTATATTGTGAAGGGACGTCTTGAAATTCTATTTATATGTTCCAAATTATTCCTCATCAAAATTTCACTCACTAGTTTTGGCATTCAATGTTTTGGGTTTTTATTTTTTGCTATAAATTTTAACATTCTTTTGCACATGTATTAAATTCAATTTACTAAAGGAATGATTTTTCTTCTCTATTTTTACTTATCTGTTTATCATTTGAATAGGTATGAAGATGCATAGATGATAGATGATAGACACATACATATATAGATTTATAAATAGGTAGATAGGTAGTTAGAAAGATAATAAGCAAACAAATAGATAGGCATACTCATAAAGACAGAGAAAGAGAAAATAGCTCCTATAATTTTCATTCAATTTTATTTGGACTTTCAATTTATAGAAACACAATCACTTAACTTACAAACTCTAAAAATATACAAGAAAAATAACTCCAAGATAGCAATTGTATTAAGGAAATGATCATGAAAAGATGGTTTTTAAAAGCTCTCTCCTAAATTTTAATTTATAATTGATAGTAAACTTTATGTAGAAGATTAATTTTAACAGATTCATTCTTATTTGTGGATACTAATCTAAGATCATAATTCTATTCCCTTTCTCCCTTCCTCCCTGTAACCCTCCTTCCTTCTACCTTTTTTTTTTTATTTCAAGATAAAATTTTAAATTTACATTACAGTAAAAAGGCTTAACAATTTCAGTGAGTAAGAATTTTAACAAGTAATAAACAAAGAAGTTCTTACTTTAGTTGCAATATAAATAAAGGCTTTAAATAATAATTGAATGTGTAAATGGCCATTTCACCCATATACAGGTTTTTGGTCAAGTAGTCATTCCTGCTTTCTTTCAATGAAGTACATAGTGTATATGTAGCACATTATCTTATTCCAGTCATTGGTCCAGGAGTATCAGAGTTGATTGCATATCTTAGCTGCAATGAACAGGAGTTACAACAGGAAGATAACTCTTCCATAAGCTGATTTGATTCCATTAAGATAATTTCCAAGAAGTGTGATGTCTGGGTCATATGGTAAATGCATTTTCAGATTCCTGAGGTATCTACAAACTGTCTTCCACAATGCCTGTACTAGTTTACCTGCCCACACAGTGGATTAGGCTACCTTTTCCCAACCACCTCACCAGCATTTATTGTTTTTTGATTTTTTGGATAATAACCATTCTAACTGAGGTGAAGTGAACCTCATTGTGTTTTTGTTTTGTATTTCCCTGATGGCTAATGATCCTGAGTATTTTTTCATCTCTCTGTTGGCAATTTGAATTTCTACTTTTGAAAAATGCCTGTTCAAATTATTTGCCCATTTCTTAACTGGATTGTTTGGTTGCTGTTGAAGCTCTTGAGCTCTTTATAGGTTCTGGATATTAATACTTTCTGAGTTACATGATATGTGGATATTTTCTGCCATTCTGTTGGCTGCTTCTTCTTTTTGTTCAGTGTTTCTTTTGCAGTGCAGAAGTTTCTTAGCTTGATGCAGTTGCATTTGTCTATTTTTGCTTTCATTGCTTGTGCTTCCAGGATCTTTTAGAAGAAATCTTTGCCAATGCCAATATTTTGCAGTTTCCCCAAAGGCCTCCACTAATGATTTGATGGTAATGTTCAAAGATTAGATCCTTGACCCATTTTGATTTGATTTTTGTGTAAGTTGTATGGTAGGTTATTTTGTTTCAAACTTCTGCATGTGGAGATCCAATTTTCCCAGCACTGTTTGTTTAAGAGACTACTATTTCTCCAGAGATTGATTTTAATTCCTTTGTCCAAGATTAGTTGGTTGTAGATACAAGGATTGATTTCTGTGGAATCTAGTCTATTCCATTGGCATGCATGCCTGTTTATTTTGTGACTGTACCACATTGTTTTTTGATTATAGTTTCCATGTAGTATGTCTTGAAATCTGCTAATTTGATGCTTCCAGCTTTGTTTTTGTTTTTTAAGATTGTTTTAGCTACCCTAGGTCTCTTGTGTTTCTACATGAATTTTAGCATCATTTTTTTCCAAAATATGAGAAGAATGTCATTGGTATTTTAATTGAGATTGCATTGAATCTGTAATTGCTATCAGAAGTATGGATATTTTGATGATATCAGTTATTCCAATCAACAAACATGAAAGATTTTTTTCCATTTTTTTCATTTTTTATCTTTCTGTTTCTCTCTATAATATTTTGTATTTTTCATCATAGAGAGCTTTGACTTCCTTTGTTAAATTTATTCCAAGGTATGTAAATTTTTTTAACTATTGTGACTGGGGCTGAACTTGTAAGTTATTTCTCAATCATGGCATTGTCTGTGTATACCAAGGCTATTGATTTTTGTGTGTTAATTTTTTATCCTGAAACTTTAACAAACACCCTTGCGAGTTGCAATAGTCTCTTAGTGGAGTCTTTTGATTCTCCTATAAACAGAATAATGTCATCTGCAAACAGGAATAAATTGACTTTATCCTTTCTAATTTGTATCTTTTTGATTTTTTTCTCTTGCCTAATGGCTCTGGCTAAAATTTCCAGGACTATATTGAATTACACTGGTGAAAGTGAGCATCCTTGTCTGATTCCAGATCTTAGTGGAAATGCTGCCAACTTTTCTCCATTCAATAAGATGCAGGCTGTGGGTTTGTCGTATATTGCCTTGATTGTGTCCAGGAATGCTCCTTCTATACCTAATTTGCTTAAGGTTTTTGTTATTAAAGGTTGTTGTATTTTTTCAAATGCTTTCTCTGCATCTATTAAGATGATCATGGGGTTTTTATTCTTCAGTTTGTTAATGTGTTGTATCACATTTATTAATTTACTTATGTTGAACCATTCCTAAATAACAGAGATAAATCCTACTTGGTCTGATTGAATAATCATTCTGATGTGCTGTTGAATTTGATTAGTTATTATTTTTTTGAAGATTTTTGTGTCTGTGTTCATTAGTGATATTGGTCTATAGTTTTCTTTCTTTGTAGTATCTTTTCCTGGCATTGGAATTAAAGTAATGCTGGCCTCATAGTAGGAATTTGGGAGGATTTCCTCCATTTCAATAGTTTTGAATTGGTTGAGAAAAAAAATAAAATTAGTTTTTCTTTAAAATGCTACTAGAATTCAACAGTGAAGCTATTCTACTGTGAACTTTTCTTTGCTGGAGGGAGGGGGCTTATTACTGATTAATTCTCCATCTTGGTTATTGGTGTTTAAGTTTTCAATGTCATCCTGCCTCAACATTGGTAGATTATATGTGTCCAGGAATCTATCCTTTTCTTCTAATTTGTTGGCACTTAGCTCTTTGTAGTAAATCTTGATGTTTCCTTTGATTTCTGTGCTATCTATTATTAGATCTCCTTTTTCATTCCTGTTTTTATTGATTTGGGTCTTTTTAAAAAATTTTTTTAATATATTGTGTTTCCATTAACACAGATTTATCTTTACTAGTTATGCATTTACCATGTAAATCATACAGGAGAAAAAGAGAAGTTAAAAGCCTAAAACACAATGATATTCACTTTTGTATTTAGCTATATATTTACTTAACCAGAGATCTTTTCACATTGCTTTCAGTTACTATCTTGTATTTTTTTTGCCTCACACGAAATCATTTATACATTTAGCATTTCTTCTAGTGCAGGCCTCCCAAGAATGAACTATATAGATTGTGTCATTCTGAGATTATTTTAGTTTCTCCTTCACTTGTCAAGGACAGTTTTGCTAGATGTTGAGTTTCTGCTCAACAGTTTTTTTTTTTTTTTCCTTCGTTTTAGCTTTTTATTATCCCATGCCTTCTGGGCTGCATGCTCTATGATGAAAATTATCTCTTCATTTCATTGAGGATCCCTTGTATGTTATGAATGGTTTTTCTCACAGCTTTCAAGATGCTCTCTTTGCCTTTGGCCATTGACAGTTGTCTCGATGTGGATCTAATTGACTTTGCTCTGTTCTTTGTGTCTGTTTTTGGATGTTTTTCATGTCTTTCATTAATTGGGAGATTTTTGACCAGTATTTCTAAATGTGTTTCTACTATTTGTCTCTTTTCCTTCAGCTAGAATTTATTTATTTATTTATTTATTTATTTATTTATTTTTGACAGGCAGAGTGGACACTGAGAGAGAGAGAGAGAGAGAGAGAGAGAGAAAGGTATTCCTTTGCTGTTGGTTCACCCTCCAATGCCTGCCGCAGCCGGCGTGCTGCGTCCGGTGCACCGTGCTGATCTAAAGCCAGGAGCCAGGTGCTTCTCCTGGTGTCCCATGCGGGTGCAGGGCCCAAGCACTTGGGCCATCCTCCACTGCACTCCCGGGCCATAGCAGAGAGCTAGCCTGGAAGAGGGGCAACCGGGACAGGATCCAGCGCTTCAACCGGGACTAGAACCTGGTGTTCCAGCGCCTCAGGTGGAGGATGAGCTTATTGAGCCGCTGCACCAGCACAGCTAGAATTTCTATAATTCATAGGTTTAAACACTGTATGATATTTTATAGGTCCCCTTAACTCCATTTTTTGTTCTTTCTTTTTTGCTTTTCATAATGGATAATTTCAACAACCCTATGTTCAAGTTTGTTGATCCTTTTTTTTTCTGTCTACTCAAATCTACGGTTGAATGCCTCTGTTGAATTTTTAATTTCAGCTATGACATTTTTCAAGTCCATAATTTCTTTTTTTCATATTTTCTATCTCCTGATTAATAATATCCCCTAGTTATTCTTTTTTTTTTAACTTTTATTTAATGAATGTAAATTTCCAAAGTATAGCTTATGGATTACAATGGCTTTTTTTCCCCCATAATTTCCCTCCTACCCGCAACCCTCCCCTCTCTGGCTCCCTCTCCCCTTCCATTCACATCAAGATTCATTTTCAATTATATTAATATACAGAAGATCATTTTAGTATATATAGTATATATTAAGTAAAGATTTCAACAGTTTGCACCCACACAGAAACACAAAGTGTAAAATACTGTTTGAGTACTAGTTATAGCATTAAATCACAACGTACAGCACATTAAGGACAGAGATCCTACATGAGGAGTAAGTGCACAGTGACTCTTGTTGTTGACATAACAAATTGACACTCTTGTTTATGGCGTCAGGAATCTCCCTAGGCTCTTGTCATGAGTTGACAAGGCTATGGAAGCCTTTTGAGTTCACCAACTCTGATCATATTTAGACAATGTCATAGTCAAAGTGGAAGTTCTCTCCTCCCTTCAGAGAAAAGTACCTCTTTCTTTGATGACCTGCTATTTCACTGGGATCTCACTCGCAGAGATCTTTCATTTAGGTCATTTTTTGCCAGAGTATCTAGGCTTTCCATGCCCCTACCATACAACCCAGCCATCCCACTCCTTGGAATTTACCCAAAGGAAATTAAATTGGCAAACAAAAAAGTGGTCTGTACCTTAATATTTATTTCAGCTCAATTCACAATAGCTAAGACCTGGAACCAACCTAAAGGCCCATCAACAGAAGACTGAATAAAGAAATTATGGGATATGTACTCTATAGAATACTATACAACAGTCAAAAACAACGAAATCCAGTTATTTGCAACAAAATGGAGGAATCTGGAAAACATCATGCTGAGTGAAATAAGCCAATCCCAAAGGGATAAATATCATATGTTCTCCCTGATCGGTGACAACTAACTGAGCACCAAAAAGGAAACCTGTTGAAGTGAAATGGACACTATGAGAAATGGTGACTTGATCAGCCCTTGCACTGACTGTTGAACAACTTAATACTTTATTCCTTTTAGTATTTTTGTTCTACTTAATACTATTGGTTGAACTCTGTAATTAATAAACAATTATTATTAAGTGTTGAAACTTAACTGAAAAGTGAGCCCTGTTAAATATAAGAATGGGAATAAGAGAGGGAAGAGTCTCTAACAAGAAATTTACAGTTCTGCCTGTAATGTTGCTGACCCTACTTGACCATCCCCTCAGCTGCAGTGGTCACTTTGGAAGTTGGGCTGAGTGAAGGGCTTTTCAGCTTAGAGCCAATAAGATCTGTGGCTCTGACCTGGGCATCCTTCGACTCCAGGGCAGGTCCATTTCCAGTGATCCAACTCTTGGCTGGCAGAGCTGCCAGGGCTCTTCACAAGCTGACTTCTGCTGAAGCCCAGGCTTACCACCTTGAAAGCCACTGCAGTGGACTGGCCTGTTGGGTCTCCTTGAGGGCAGATCACTGTACAGATCAGCCATTAATAGGCCTGCCACCCATTGCTTCTGATGCCTAGCTTTCTTTTCCTCCTGGTTTGTGTTCAAGCAGACCAGAGGATGCAAGTCAAGGGAGTGCCCATGTCCCATCTCTATTCTTCAGTGGCCTGAACTACAAGTCTATAGTCACAGGCATGTTCTGTAGTAGTTTTTCTAAGGTAGACAATGCCCATGAGGAAAATTATATTCTCACTTAAAAACTTTCTTTCCCTTTGGTCTGAAAGGGAGGTTTTTTCTACTTACTGTATACTTCGCTGATGGCGAAGTGAATCTAGCTATGAGATTATTATTTGAGTTCTTATTTTGGCTATGCTATTGCAGAAAAATGTTAGCCATCTCTTTTATAAGGTCTAAAGATTAAATTGTGCATCCTACAGATTCCTTCATAATAGAATTAGTTTCCTACCTTGAAGAGAATAGAGAAATGAAAGAACAAGTTGGGCTTAGAATAGAGAAATGAGGGAGCAAGTCCTAGATCGCTTGCTGACAATAGCAATATCACATGAATACTTAGCAAACTGTTTCAACCATTAGATAACAACTTAAGAAAACATTTACCAGAAGGTCCAATGCCTTCTATAAATTTTAAGAATCATGTATTTGAAAACACCTCTTAAATATCTAACATGGTAAGAGATGTATAATTTGGGACATGCTCAATCGGACTTGCCCCAAATAGTAGCATTAGAAACGTGCCAGGGGATTCCAATACAATCCCATCAAGGTGGTACCAATGCCATCTCACTAGTTCAAGTGATCAATTTCAGTTCACAATTCATCATAATGATAGGGCTAAGAATCAAAGGGATCACATAAACAAGACTAGTGTCTGCAAATACTAACTGATAGAATCAAAAAGGGAGAGAACGATCCAACATGAGAAGTGGGATACACAGCAGACTCATAGAATGGCAGATGTCCTAAACAGCACTCTGGCCTCAGAATCAGCACTTAAGGCATTTGGATTTGGGTCTTTTATCTCTTTTTTGGTTGGTTGAGCCAATGGTGTATCAATTTTGCTTACTTTTTCAAAAAACAGCTCTATGTTTCACTGATCTTTTGTATTTTTTGCTTCAATTTCTTTATTCTCTAATTTTGCTTATTTATTTCCTCCTACTAATTTTGGGTTTTGTTTGCTGTTGTTTTTCTATGTCATTGAGGTGCATTGATAGATCATTTCTTTGATAACTGTACAATTTCTATATGTAGTTACCAATTGCTATAAACTTCCCTCCTAACACTGATTTTGGTGTATCCAACATATTTTGATATATTGTATTGTCATCTTCATTTGTTTCCAGTATTTTTTTTTATTTCTTCTATGATCCATTGTTCATTCTGGAGCATGATGTTCAGTCTCCATTTCTTTGCATATGTTCCAAAGATAACTGAGTTAATTTCCAGTTTCATTCCATTACAGTTAGAAAAGACACCTAGTACGATTTCATTTTTTAATTTGCTGAGACTTGCATTATGGCCTAGCATATGGTCTATCCTAGGGAAACTTCCATGCACTGATGAAAAGAATGTGTATTCTTCAACTGTGGGATGTAATGTTCTTTAAGTATCAGTTATATCCATTTGGTCCAAAGCAGATTAACTCTGCTGTTTGTTGATTTTCTGTCTAGTTGATTTCTCCACTGATGAAAGCGAGGTGTTGACAACCCCTATTACTATTGCTTTGGAGCCCATATCTCCCTTATATCAATTAATATTTGTTTTGAATAGCCAAGTATCCTGCAATTTGGTGCATTTACACTTATTATCCTCACATTTTCCTGTTGAAATGATCCCTTAATCTGTTCTCTGTTACAGTCATTATACAGTCTACAGTTATCGTATTGTTATGAAGTCCATTTTGTCTCATATTAGAATGGCTACACCTGCTCATTTATGCTTTCTGTTAGCAAAGAGTATCTATCCATCCTTTCCTTTTCAGTCTGTTTATATCTAATAGTGATGTGTGTTTCTTGTAGGAAACAAATATATAAGTCTTGTTTTTAATCCATTCTGCCAGTCTTTATCTTTTAATTATAGAATTCAGCCCAGTCACATTCAAGATTATTATTGATAAGTAATGACTTGGTCCTGCCATTTTTTTTCCCATAAATATTCCTATTGATTGCTTTGGGTATCCTTTGTACCTTTACTAGGAGATTTTCTGCTTTCACATTATTTCATAATGATGGCTATCTTTCTATGTTTCCATGTATAGCACTTCCTTAAGCATCTTTTGTCATGCTGGGAAAATTCTTTCAATTTCCATTTGCTATGAAAGGCTTTTATTTCACTTTCATTAATAAATTGTAGCTTTGTGGACTATTTTTTTTTCTTTTAAGACTTGGATTATGTCTCTCCATTCTCTCTTAACCTGTAGGATTTCTGCTGATAATTCAGATGTGAGCCTAATTGAAGATCCTCTGAAGATAATCTGGCAATTTGGCATTTCTCTCATACATACATTAGAATCTTTTCTATATGTTTTAATGTTGAAATTTTACTATAATGCCTTGTAGTGAAAATATTTTCCAGTATGCCTATTGGGCACTTTATGCACTTCCTGTACTTGGAGGTCCATTTCTTTTCCAAATTAGGGATGTTTTCTGTGATTATTTCAGTGAATAGGCCTTATAATACATTCTCTCATTCCACATTTTCATCCCAAGAAATCCAAAGACCCACATGCTGGATCATATGATAGTATCCCATAAATCTCCAACACTATTTTTCTTCTTTCTCCTCCTCCTCCTCCTCCTCCTCCTCCTCCTCCTCCTCCTCTTCTTCTTCTTCTTCTTCTTCTTCTTCTTCTTCTTCTTCTTCTTCTTCTTCCTCTTCCTCTTCCTCTTCCTCCTCCTCCTCCACCACCTCCTCCTCCTCCTCCTCTAGCTCATTCTCCTTTTTCTTCTTCTCCAGTCTGACTGAGATATTTCCAAAGATTTATCTTTTTTTATTAAACTTTTATTTAATGAATATAAATTTCCAAAGTATAGCTTATGGGTTACAATGGCTTCCCCCCTCCCATAACTTCCCTCCCGCCCGCAACCCTCCCCTTTCCCGCTCCCTTTCCCCTTCCATTCATGTAAAGATTCATTTTCAATTCTCCTTGTATACAGAAGATCAGTTTAGTATATATTAGGTAAAGATTTCAACATTTTGCCCATATAGCAACATCAAGTGAAATAACTACCATTGGATTACTAATTATAGCATTAAATAGCAATGTACAGCACATTAAAGACAGAGATCCTACATAATTTTTTTTCAAATTAATTAATTTTCTATGCCATTTCCATTTTAACACCAGGTTGTTTTTTTTTTTTCATTTCCAATTCTCTTTATATACAGAAGATCACTTCAGTATATAATTAGCAAAGACCTCATCAGTCTGCGCCCACATAGCTTGGAAACTATGTCTTCTGCCTCACGAAGTCTGTTGTTAAAGCTTTCCACTGTATTTTTTATTGACATATTGAATTTTTCATTTCTAGTATTTTAGTTTGAGTTCTCTTCAGAAGCTCAATCTCATGAGAAAACTTTTCATTCATGTCTTGTATGAATTTCTTTAACTCATGAATTTGCTCCTCATTGCTTATGAGTAATCCTATGTTCATTCTTTTGAATTCCTTTTCAAGCATTACAGTCTCTTCATCTTCACATTCTAATATTGAAGTTTTGTTGTGTTCCCTTGGATGAGTCATGTTGTCTTCCTTGTTCTTGTTTCTTGGTATTTTTGCATTTATTTTCAGGCATTTGTGGAAATACTGGTTTTCTCCACTGATGGATTTTATCCTTGAACTATGTCTCTGTGGCTTAGTGGATTTTCTGTTCCTTTAGTGAATACATAGTGGCACGTGCTGGCTGGAGCTGGTCAGTACTCAAGGTGAACTCTGGTCAGTGCTCAAGGGTGGGGCAAGAATTCAGGGGGACTCTGAAGATGGGTATGATAGATCTCCTCTATTGTCAGCAGAGGGAGGGTATGACCACATTTGTTGTCATAATTACAACCTCATCTTTCTTCCAAGGTGATAAATGCTCAGGGTTACCTCACAGTGGCTATAACCCTCACCCATGCTGGCTCATGAACTGCACATAGTATCTGTGCAGTCCTCATTGTAGTCATAGAACACTCTACAATGACCCACCCCAGGCAGTCTGGGACCTCTGAACCTCTGAAATCAGATACAGCAATCATGCCTTATCGAGCAGTCACAGGATTGCCATAGTCATAGCATGCAAGGCTCCCACTGTTACGTAGTGCAAAGAATCCCCTTTCCACCCTGTAATCCTGCTCCATCCATGAAGAGAACAGAATCATTTCCAGAACCAATTACCTGTGTGTGCTAAACCTTGGCAGTTTGAGCCCTGGAGCTTATGAAAGGTTGAGAGAATAGTAGCACCTCAAAATCATAAGGGGGTTCCCAGTCCCGTTTCCACTCTCCCAGCCAACTCAAAGACAATGGGAAATGCATTATTTTACTCTGCTAAAATCCCCTGGGTGCAAGTGAGAAACATGTGAAAATATGTCACCTTCTGGGGCTGGCACTATAGTATTGCAAGTTAGGATGCTACCTGTAGTGCCAGCATGCCATGTGAGCACCTGTTTTGAGTCCTGGCTGTTCCACTTCCAATCCAGTTCCCTGCTGGTTTGCCTGGGAAGGCACTGGAGGATGGCCCATGTGCTTGGTCCCCTGCACCCACTTGGGAGATAGAAAAGAAACTCCTGGCTCCTTGCTTCAGCCTGGTCCATCCCCAGCTGTTGCAATCATTGTGGAAGGGAACCAGCAGATGGAAGACGTCTGTCTCTGTCTCAGTCTCTCTTTTTATAATGATGTCTTTCAAATAAATAAAACAAATCTCTAAGAAAATGATGCTTTCACCCTTCCGGTTGCCAGGTGCCATGGAGGGAGGATGGGGAGAAAGAAATTTGTTTTCCTTCACTGTATTATGGGCTACCCTTCCCGTCACTGGGGCTCTAGTCCAGTCTCAAAGACAATGTGGTTTGCAAGGCTCTCCCATGGGCAATGTCACCTGTTTCTCCCATTGCAGCAGTCTGCCCTTATCTTGTTCACAGACCTGGTGTTTGCTCCAGCTTCCAGCTATGGGAGTTGTGGATGCTGTCCTCACATGCTGCTGGGCATCAATACTCTATAAACTGCTCCAAGGCATTATTCTTTTTTCTGTAGAATTTCCACTGCAAACAGTTCTCCAACTATCCCCTGGAATGCACCTCTTCCATTTTTTTAATTTAATTATTATTATTATTATTATTATTATTATTATTATTTTTGCTACCTTCCCCTAGTCAAAATTAACATGGCTTTCTCCTATTCAGCCATCTTGAAATCCTAACCAAATTCTTTTATGAAGCCATAGAACTCTGACCCTCACCTAGACTGAAAAATGGCTGGTCCAAAAAGTATGTGAGAATCTGTATGCTGAAAACATTTTGCTGTTTTATACTTCCTAAGTGTCCAGTGTCCCCCAGTTAGTGAAGGTGGAGAGCAGGTGAGTCAGACTTGCCTTAGGAGCCTCACAGCAAAGAAGCTGCCTTCTAGAATCTCACCCCACTGTGGATCTGGATGAAGACTATGACAGCAAGATCCCATGTGATTCAGACTTCCTTATTTTTAAATGACAGGTTTATTCCTTTCAAATAAAAATGCTTCCTATGTGTCTCTTTTATTTCTTTCTAATTTCAATAAAGTTGAAATAAATTTATAATTGTTTTGTTATACCTATATATAATATAATATATAATTCGTAAGTAAAGCAATGGCCCTAATATATATTTTTTTAATTCTGTAAGAACTAATCCTGGCGAGTAAAAGAAGAGGTAATACATTTCTTCACTTATAAAATGATGATAATTATATTATTTTATGTAGTAATTTTATGAGTTTGCTGTGAAGAGTCAAGGATGTAAATAAATAGGGGAAATCTGTGAAATGTATAGAACAGTACCTGACATATAAAATTTGTTCAAAGTCATCATTATTTTGATGATGGTATCATTATATATCAACCACTAAATATTCCTAGGTCAAGGAAAAGTAAAAATCTCTAACACGATATTAGACATTTGGTTTGGTTAAATATTCTGACATTTAAATTCTATCATTTTGTATTTGAATGCTATCTGGGATACTTATCAATGATGTTATTCGCTAATTATATAAACATCCATGAAATCATTAACTATCCTGCATCATTTAGTCCATTTTGGCATGAAAAAGAGTGAGGATACTGCTTTTATGTGTTATGCAAATATTATTTTGAAAGCACTTTAGTAAAGTATACATTAAAATATTTCTAAATCAGAAGATATGATAATTTACATAGTTGTGTAGATTAACATCTTCTTTTTATTCAATGTAGTGATACTATATTAAACCACAGTATTCCTCTTCTCCAAACCACACCACTACACAGAGGTAAGCTCTAATTTGAAACAGACTTATCTCTTTCCTGTTGCAAGGCCTTTGCATATTTTTAAGGATGAATAAATGACATTCATTTATGCATGACTTACTAATGTTATCCTTATTTATGGGTACTGTAAATCTAGTTCATTTGTTTTAATATCCACAAATTTTAATTGCAAGTATTGCTATTATTAATGCTTCCAAACGTTGTAGCTATTATGCTAATTTTATGCAATATATGATCAATTCTTAGCCATTCTGAATATGTCTATTATAATCAAGTCATTCAGTGTCGAAAATGGTCATTGTGTTATTGAAAAGAAATTTAAACATCAGTTTCAGGCTCCAAGTTAAACAAGTTATTTTTGTGTTATATAAAATTAGATCAAGTTATATATATATGTATATATATATATATATGTGTGTGTGTGTGTGTGTGTTATATAAAATTATGTAGTTACAATCATATATTTGAATCTATTCCAATGAAATTCTGAATTATTGTGTTAGAATTCCCCAAAGGTAGATTTTGCTCTTCTTCCTTGTTTTTGGTGAACTTCAATTTGAAATGGTTTGAGTGTCAATTATTAGAAATATAAAATTAGCAATCATTTTATATTTTTTCATGCACTATTCATTTTACAATCAAGTAATGATTCCAATGACCAATTATCATCAATTTAACTGTTATTAATTTTACTATAGCAGCTTCATTTGATTGTTGCTACTATGATTATTGATATAGTTAATATTTTATTGACATTTCTGAATATCATTGCCTCCTTTTACTTTCACCTTCTCTGTGACATATTTTTGGTCTCTTTATCTTTCAAATGTAATGTTAAATGTAGCTGCTTTCATGTGACTTTTTTTTCTTTATATTATTCAAAGTACCATATTTTTAATTTTCATTATGGTTGTAGCTTACTGCTCCACAAACTATAGAATTTAACGAGTAAAAAGCAAAAAGTAAAACAGACAAGCAAACCAATAAACAAAAGAAACCACAAAGGCTCAGCAAGAATGCAGGCAGAAGCAATAAACAGTAATCAAATAAGATGTTTATTTCACTCTTGTTCAGTAAATTTTAAAATGATCACAAGTCACTGAAACTATAATGGTATATCATTATAAATCATTGGTTTGACAAAGATATAAAGCAAAGTGTGATAAAGCTATATGTGCAACAATACCGATATCTATAGACACGTATTCCCTTATAATTTTGTTTATTTTTTAGTTTTAGCTCCCACATATAAGAGAGAACATGCAGTATTTGTCTTTCTGTTATGTCTGTATTATTTCACTGAACATGAAATCCTCCATTTTTATCTGTCAATGGTAGAATTTTATTCTTGTTTATACGTGAATACTATGTCTCTAAGTGTTTGTGGGTCTATCACATTTTGTTTATCCATTCATCTGATGAGAGATATCTTGGTTGATCTTGGTTGTTTCAATATTTTGGCTATTGTGAACAGTGCTGCCATAAACCTATTGGTGCATGTAACTTTTTAATGCAATGTGTTCATGTCTTTTGGCTATATACCTAGTATTGGAACTTATGAATCATATTGCAAGTTTATTTCTAGTTTTAAAGAATTTTTTATTTATAAATTTATTCCATGATGGTTACTCTAATTATGCTGTTTCCCTCTACTCTACATCCTAGGCAGCATTTGTTTCTCTCTGTCTTTTGGATAATGATCATTCTAATGGGAATAGGGTAATGTCTTATTGCAATTTTGATTTGCATTTCCCTGATGTCTAGTGATGTTGAGCATTTTTCTTCATATTTGTTGGTCATTCTTTTGAGAACTGTCTTTTGAAGTCCTTTACCCATTTCTGAGGTGTACTGTTTGTTGTGTTTACTTTTTTGAGATGTTGATATATTCTGGATATTAATAATTTGTCAGATAAGTAGTATGCAAATATTTCTTTCCAATCTGTCATCTGTATCTTCACTTTATTGATTTTTTTTCTTTTGATTGCAGAAGCTTCTAAATTTGAAATAATTTCATTTGTCTAGTTTTGCTTTTGTTGCCTGTGCCTTGGTTTCCTCATGTAGACAAATGTCTGAAATTGCTTCCCCTACATTTTCTTCTAGTTACTTCACAGTCTTGGGTCTTAAATTTAGGTCCTTGATCCATCTTGAGTTGTTTTGTATATGATGATAGGTAAGGATATAGTTTCGTTCTTCTTCATATGTTCACCTAGTTTTGCCAGTATCTTTTATTGAATAGATTATCCTTTCTCCAATCTATGGAATGGGCACAAATTGTCAAAATCAATTGCTTGTATATACATGGATTAATTTTGTTGCTCTTGATTCTTTTCCATTGATGTACATGACAGTTGTTTCCTTAACTTCTAAAGGACAACTTTGCTGGATATAGTTATTTTGATTAGAATTTTTTTTTCTTTAAGGTCTTGAATATATCATACTACTCTCTTCAAACCTATAGAGTTTCTAATGGGAATTCTGTTTATCTAATTGGCTTCCCTTAATATATAATTTAATGCTTTTCTCTTGATGTTTTTAAGATTATGTACTCGTCCTTAACTTTGGATAAATTCACTACAATATGAATGGAAATCTCTTCTGGTTGAGTCTGCCAGGGGTCCTTTGAGATTCCTGTATTTGGATGTTCCTGTCTCTCTCAATACTTGAGAAATTTTCAGCTATCATTTCATTTAGCAGTTTATCAATGCCTTTTCCTTCTGTTCTCCTTCAGGAATCCCTACAATAAGAAATTTGGTCACCTAATGAAAACATGCATTTTGCATAGGTCTTCTTCTTTCTTTTTAATTCATGTCTTTTATTTTTATCTAATTGGATTATTTCAAAATCATATTCTCAAGATCAGAAATTCTTTCCTCTACTTTGTGTATTCTGATGCTGATCCTCTCAACTGCAGTCTTTACTTCTTTAAGTTTTCATCTCCAAGATTTCGGTTTGATTCTTTTAATATTTCCTATCTCCTTCATGAACTTCTTTATGCCACCTACTGTTTTCCTCATTTCTTTTAGCTGTGTATCTGTATTCTCTTTAACCACATTGAATTTCCTTACAATAATTACATTGAATGTATTTCTGGCATTGCGTAGATTTACTTCCAATCAGGGTCTATTTCCTGAGAACTATTGTGTTCTTTTGGAGATGTCAAGTTACCTTACTTATTAATGTTTCCTGTGTCCCTATGTTGATGTCTGAACATATGATATAAAAAGCTCCTTCTTTACAGAGTAGACTTTATTGGAAAAGGATTTATAGTTTAGATGGAATGTAAGGTATCACTTAGCTTATTGTTTTGGCTTATTGTGTATCTTCTAAATGACCTCTTTAACATTAGTCACTGTCAGCAACATATATAAGTGACACAGTGATATTGTTTGAAACAAAAGAGTGGTTATGAGGTGAATATGGGGTTAGTAGGGTGTGTTTCTTCAGTCCCCAGAGAGTTGAAGGTCAGTCACACTAGGAATTGTGATAGCCAGAACCTCAATCGTGGTTCTGAGGGATACCAAGTGGGGTGTCCCCTTTTCTCACTGGAAATCATTAGTGATGCTAAAGTTTGCAGCACCAATATCTGTAGCTCAAGGACTGTTTGAAATGCATGGATCCTTCTCTAGTTCCTGTTGGGTGAGTGCGAATTGTCTTTATAGCACCAGAATCCCTAGTCCCAGGACTTGTAGATATATGCTGACCCTGTTCCAGTTCCACAAGGCAACAACAACATATATGGAGATTTTGCCCTGGCAAGTATGAGTTGAGAGAGGTGGAATGTAGGCACAATCTTCCCTGGGTCCAACTGAACAGATTCCAGTAGATTTAAGTATGTTAGTGCTAATTATCACAGTACTGGTGTTGAAGGATACAGTGAGGTTTCAGCCAGGTGTTGGAAGGGAGATAGCCATCTGGGTGAATCTCTAAGGGTCAGAGCCAGGTGTTTGGATAGAGGTGGACACCTTCCTGAATCAGAGTAAAACAAAGAGAATTCTCCAGTTATGATGAGTGAGTGCACAGTTGTCCATAGATTTAGCACCAACATCAATGTGCCCAATTCTATAAGTTACAGAGGAAACTTGCCTCCAATTACCACATGGCACACAAGGGTTTTACTCGTGCTTGTGCCCAGGGCTTCCAGCACCATGAGCTACAAGTTGAAGGAATTTTCTCATCTCAGGTCTGGAATTTTTATGGGCTGCTACTGGTGCTAGCCCCAAGAAACCAAGGGGAATTCCCCTGACACATGAAGGGCAAGTGGGTGAAGCCCTGAGTTTATGCCCAGAACTCCCACAGTTTCAGGGTGCAGGTTTGCTTAACACCTTGTAAATTTCCCATCTCTGGTTCTGGTATATTTTGGTAGTTGTGTGACTGCTTGCTGTTTGCTGAGTGAGAACCAAGTTCAGAGTTCAACTGTACCATGGATATTGATTCTAGCTCTTTGGGGAGGGTGAGGGTGCAGAGGGAAGCAATGTGGTTTGCCTTTTTAGAACAAAGTAGTCCCTCAACCCCAATTAACTCTCAAGGCTAAACTTAAAATCAGTGAGGGACTATGGGATTGTCTCTCAGTTAAAGCTGCCAGTGGCAGGATGCTGCAACTCCTTTCCCCTACCTTGTCTTGGCAAGGTGGTATTTCTAAGCAAAGAGTGGGAATGTGTTGGAGCCATGAGCATAGATTCAGTGGTGACTGATGATACAGCCATCAGCGGTAGCATCTCTGTCTCCTCTTCTCACTGACCCATGGAGTCTCTGTTCTGAACCGTCATTTCTCCACTGCAATTTTCCCTCAAAAGTCCTTTGGGAATATCATCTTTCCTTTGTCTTTCTGTGACTGAGGTCAGGGTTGCTTCTCACTTTTCATTTATATTGTATTTCCTCCAACAAGTAACTTTGAATATATGGATTGCTGATGTATTTGATTTAACATCCACCATCTTGTTATTTGTTGTCTATTCATATTACTTATATGAATATATATATATATATCATTTATCCATTTATTTTACTCTATTAAGATTTTCTGGCATCCTCACAATGGTAGAATAGGGAAAGGACATACTTACTGCTTTATGCTAGGAGAAAACAGTAGGGAAAAAAAGTGGAGTAAGGGCATTCTCAGGGGAAAGTTGTAGATACATGTGGAGTGGAAGTTCTGCAGAAGGAAGAGAGGCATTGGAGTCAGTGTGGAAGGTGCAGATGTGCAACAAGTAGCCCAGATACAACACGTTACTATAGCAGCCAAGAGTCACAGGAAGAACCAGATTTGGAGAGCGAGGCAAGAGAAGACTACAGTTACCCATTCCCCCTGACAATATAGTTGAAGGGAGAGCATGGTGTGAGTTCAACCTGGAGCCCTAGGGGGAAAGCACATCCCCCATAGTCCAGGGAAAAAAAGGCACATCTCTCTCTCCCTGTCCCCCCAACAATGGCACCCAGCAACCAGCTGGGAGAGGACACCATCTTCACACAAGTGGTGGCTGTGGCAGCTCAGGTGCACACCCTGCAACCAGCAGGGAGAATACACCATTTTGAAATTAATGGTGACAGCAGTAGCTCTTGTGCTGTCGTCCAGGGATTTTACCAATATGCATGTGATCCAGGGATTTTACTAGAGGGAAAAATCAATATTTTCCACTGAACTTGAGTCTGGCCAGGAAGATTGACAAGGGCCTGGGCACCCAGGTAGAACTGTGAGGCACCATCTCAACATAGCTCAGACCCTGGGCTCAAACCGCTGAGAGAGAGCACCCACAGGCAACTGGCTCTAGGAAGATTTTTGCCTCTCTGTGCATGGGATAAGCTTGTAGGGCAGATCAGATATTCTGCACCCCATGACTGTGGGAGCCTTATGTGCTGAGAATGTGGGAAATCTGATTGCATAAAGAGTTCTGGATGTAGCTGGGTCTCTGGGCAATCAATGTGTGTGGTGCCAAAGGCTCAGAGCATCTCAGTTGCCTGGGGTGGGTCCTTGTAGAGGGATCCATGATCACAAAAAGGCTGCACAGATCCTTTTGAAGGTTCATGTGGCAGCATGGGTGAGTGTTGCACTCACTGTGGCCTAACCCCAGTATTGATCACTTTGGAAGAGAGGAGGTGAGGGTATGATTAAACTAACAAAGGAGATCATAGCCATCTTTCTGTGGATAAGAGGGAATCTACCACACCCAACTGGGTGTCACTGTGGATACCTGACTCACCCTGAAGCACTGACCAGAGCTCCCTGGCCACACCAAACACATGCTTCTGGATATTCACTGAATAATCACTCTACTAAGCCACGGAAACATAGTTCAAAGCCAAAACCATCAGATTGGAAAACTAACAAGCAATTCAACAAAAGCCTAACAAGAAATGCAGAAACTCAAGAAGCAGGGATTAGGAAGACAACATGACTCTCCCAAAGGACTACAAGAATACTTCAATATTAGAATGTGAACATAACGGTGAGATTGATGAAATGCCAGAAAGTGAATTCAAAATATTAATCACAGAATTACTCAGAAGCAATCAGAAGCAAATTCACCACTTAAACAAATCTATAAATGACTTGGAAGGAAAATGCGGGGCATGAGCGCGGCCATGGCGCAGTCAGGCCAGGCTCCACATGCACAGCTGCCCCTGGGTGCCCCCACATGAGCTGCGCAGAATGGAGCTGAGCCCGCAAACTAACCCGAGCCAGGGCCCGCGGATCCAGCCAGTGGGTGTCCTGGGGATGGCAGCGCAGGGAGGGACCTGGCGCGCGCACACGTGGCCCCGGCCACTGCCAAGATGGACAGCGACCCTGCGGGGTACGCGGCCATGGCGGCTCCGGCCCCTGGGCCAGGCGGCACCAAAGAGGGGTCAACATGGAGCATGCCTAGCTCCAGGAGGCACAGGACAGGCTGCAACGCCTGCAGGAGGACTTCATTTACAGCCTGCAGACACTGGAAGAGTGAGACTGTGGGCTGGAGCGTGTGCACAGCTGCCGCCATGATGCCGCTGTGCCCAGGGCCGGCCATGAACAGGCTGCTGTTGCACGAAGAGGGGGAGTGGATCCTGGAGCAGCTCGCGCGGCCGCCACAGCCCCCCTCCCCCTCAGCAAGAGGACTGTTGGGAACCAGATGGAGAGGGACCAGGCTGCCAACGATGATGCTGGCGGCTTCCTCTCCAGCAGGCCTTGCAACAGGGTCAAAGAAGATGGCGCCCAGGGGAAGTAAGATGGGTGGAATCCAAAGTTGTTTACCACTAAAACTAATTGGCTGCGCAACATCAGGGGAGGTAACAAAACTAGTAACAAGTGTATAGACATATGGCTAGTCCTATAGAAATACCCCCCATAAGGTGATTTTTAAGTGATTGGTTGGTCCTTAGCCCTGCCCCAATGACTCTGCAGTTTTGTGCTATAAAAGGTTCTGTTACACAGGAAGTAGATGAGTCCTTGCTACTAGACTTGGCTCCCCACTGTGTCTGATTGTCTCCGGGACCGGGAGGCTGGGGAATGGGCGAGCGGCGCACTCACCTTTCCTCGGACCCAGTCCATCCTGTACGGGTGGACTAAGACCCTGCAGGAAAATTCCTCCATGAGATTGAGATTTTGAAGAGGAATCAAGCAAATATATGCAATGAATAATTCAGTAGGTCAAATAAAAACTACAGTTGAAAGACTTAAGAACAAGTTGGTAAGATAGAAGGAAGAACATCCAAACTAGAAGGGAAATTTTTGGAAATATCTCAGAACAGAAGAAGGAGAAGGAGAAAGTGAAGGAGGAGAGGAGAAAAGAAAATTAGAAAAATTGAAAACAGTTTTGGAAATTTTGGGGTTGCTTTCAAATGGCCCAACATATGGGTCTTAGGAGTTTCTGAAGGTATGGAAAAAGAAAATGGATTGGAAGGCATATTCAGTGAAATAATTACAGAAAATACACCTAATATGCAGACAGAAAGGGATGTCAAACTAAAGGAAGCACGCAGAACTCCTAACAGAAATGACCAAAAAAGATCTTTACAATGACACATTGCAGTTAAACTTTCCACAGTAAAACCTAAAAAGAAGTTTCTAAAATGTCCATGAGAGAAACAGCAGATTACTTTCAGAGGATCTCTGATTACTCACATCTGATTTCTCATCAGAAATTCTACAGGCTAGGAGTGAATAGAAACACATAGTCCAAGTCTAAAAAGACAAAAACTGTCAACCTAGAATATTGTTCCCTGCAAACCTTTAATTTATGAATGAATATTAAATAAGTATTTTCATATCAAACAGAAATTGAAAGAATTTGACACCACTCACCCAGCTATAAAAAAGATGCTTAAGGAAGTGTTACACACAGAAACACAGAAAGATAGTCACCATTATGAAAGACTCTGAAGAATCTGAAGGCAGCAAATAAAAATCTCCCAATAAATGTATAAAGGAAATTCACAGCAAACAATAGGAGTATTTACAGGAAAATGACAGGGCCAAGTCATCATGTATCAATAGAAACCTTGATTGTAAATGAACTGAGTTCTCCAAAATTCTCCAATTGAAAAATACAGTCTGTCTGAATGGATTGAAAAACAAGACCCATTTGTGTGCTTCCTGCAAGAAACACTTCATCATCAAAGACACCTACAGACTGAAAGTGAAAGGAAGGAAAAAGATATTCCTTGCTAATGGAAAGCAAAAATGAGTAGGGGTAGCCATCCTAATAGTAGACAAAATAATTTATCACAAAAACTGTTAAAAGAGACAAAGAAGGACATCATGTAATAATGAAGGGATCAATTCAACAGGGAGATGTAACCATAATAAATGTATATGCACCCAGGGCTGGTGCAGAGGCTTAGCAGGTAGAGCTACAGCCTGCAATGCCAGCATCCCATATGGGTGCTGGTTCAAGTCTTGGCTGCTCCATTTCCTATCCAGCTCTCTACTATGGCCTGGGAAAGCAGTAGAAGATGACCCAAGTCGTTAGGCCCCTGCAACCACATGGGAGACTTGACTCCTGGATCCTGGATCCTGGCTTTTGGCTCCTGGTTTCAGATCAGCACAGCTCTGGCTATTGTGGTCAGTTGGGGAGTGAACCAGTGGATGGAAGCTCTCTCTCTCTCTGCCTATCCTTCTCTCTGTGTGTAATTTTGACTTTCAAATAAATAAATAAATCTTTAAAAAAAAGTGTATATGCACCCAATGCCAGGGCACCTGGTTACTTGAAGCAAATGTTAATGAATCTAAAGGGCAACATAAACACCAATGCAATAATGGGACTTCAACACACACTTTCATCAATGGGCAGATCAATTAGACAGAAAATCAACAAAGAAACAACAGAACTAATCGACATTAGGGCCTAACTAACATTTATAAAACCTTACATACCACAGTTTCAGAATACAAATTCTTTTCATCAGTGTGTTAAATTTTCTCTAGGATAGAACATATGCTAAACCATAAAGCAAGTCTCAACAAATTCAAAAAAATGAAACTACACCATGAATCTTCTTACCACAATGGTACAGCCATTGGGGAAGAAAAATAAAGATACCTGAGAGAGCTGAAAATCAATGTGCCATATGATCCAACAATCCCACTCCTGGGAATGTACAAAAGGGAAATGAAATAAGCATATGTAAGAGCTATCTGTACCGCCAAGTTTATGCTCAATTCAAAGTAGCTAAGATATAGAACCAACCCAGATATCAATTATTTATATTTATGTACATATAATTATGTATAATTATATCAATTATGATGACTAGGTAAGGAAATTATGGTATTATACACTATGGTATACAACTCAGTTGTAAAAATGAATGAAATCCTGTCTTTTGCAACAAAATGGATGCAACTGATATCATATACTTAGTGAAATAAGCCAGTTCCTAAAAGACAAACACCATATGTTTTCTCTGATCCATGGTAACTAATAGACTACCAAGATTTAATATGTATAGGAATTAATTGACATTTGGAACTTCAATTAATATTTGCAGCCCTTATCTCTGCTATTTTGGAACAGTGTTTTTTTCTTCATACTATTTGTTGAACTTGTTAGTTAGTATAGGGTTGACTTTATGAGTATAAAGTAGACTGAAGCCGGTGCCGTGGCTTAACAGGCTACTCCTCCGCCTTGCGGGGCCGGCACACCGGGTTCTAGTCCCGGTTGGGGTGCCGGATTCTGTCCCGGTTGTCCTTCTTCCAGGCCAGCTCTCTGCCATGTCCCGGGAGTGCAGTGGAGGATGGCCCAAGTGCTTGGGCCCTGCACCCGCATGGGAGACCAGGAGAAGCACCTGGCTCCTGGCTTCGGATCAGCATGATACTCCAGCTGCAGCGGTCATTGGAGGGTGAACCAACAGCAAAAGGAAGACCTTTCTTTCTGTCTCTCTCTCTCACTGTCTACTCTGCCTGTAAAAAAAAAAATCTTAAAGTAGACTGAAAGTATCTCATTATAAAAATAAAGAGAGGGAACCGGAGAGGAAGGAAGAGGAAGGGTGGGAGGCAGGGTTGGGTGGGAAGTATCACTATGTTCTTAAATCTGTGTATATAAAATCTGTATATCTTAAATAAAATTTTAGAAAAAGATTTTCTATTGAGTTCTTTAATTTATTTTATCCTTCTACACACACACACACACACACGCACACACACACATGCTCTAAAAAAACAAAACTCCTCTGCAGTGAACAGATTAGATGTTATACCCTCTTTTTATACAATAAAAACACTCATTTTCATACTTTTGAAGAACATTTATATGACTTTTTGTTAAATTGCTGATTCTGGCAACTAATAGTATCTTAAAGAACTGTTTGTCTGCTAACAGCTTTGGCTCCCATTCCCCTGAAAATTAAACTTTTTAATACAGACTGTGTTCATTTTTCATATTATTGCAATATAACATTTAATTCAAATGTTTTTAAAATGTCTTTATGGGGGCCGGTGCTGTGGCTTAGCGGGTGAGGCCATTGTCTGTATGTCTGGCATCCCATCTGAGTGCCAGTTCAAGTCCTGGCTGCTTCACTTCTGATCCAGCCCTCTGCTAATAGTCTGGGAAGACAGTGGAAGACGGCTCAAGTCCTCGGGCCTCTACCCCAGCATGGGAGACCTGGGGGAGGTTACTGGCTCCTGGCTTCAGATTGGTGCAGTTATAGCAGGTACGGCCATCTGGGGAGTGGGCCAGCAGATGGAGGACCTCTCACTCTCTCTCTCTTTCACTGTGCCTCTGTCTCTGATTCTCTGTAACTACCTTTTAAATAAATAGATAATTCTTTAATATATATATATATATATATATATATATATACATTTATTCCTTAGGTTTATTGAGGTATTTGATTACCATTGCATTTTACATTTGTTTTTATCCTGCATTCAGCTATTTTCTTTAATAAATATATCTTAAAATGCTCTCCCAAAGTATCTTTATTTTAAATATTAAATATTTAATTAATTTATTTATTTTATTCAATTTATTTGAAAGACAGAGTTACAGAGAGAGGTAGAGACAGAGAGGTCTTCCATCTGATTGTTCATTCACTCCCTAGATGGCTGTAACGGCCAGAGCTGCACCGATCTGAAGCCAGGACCCAGGAGCTTCTTCGAGGTCTCCCACATGGGTGCAGGGACCCAACGACCTGGGCCATCTTCTACTGCTTTCCTAGGCCATAACAAAGAGCTGGATTGGAAGAGGAGCAGTCGGGACTATAAGAGGTGCACAAATGGGATGCCTATGCATCAGGCCAGGGCTTTAACCTGCTGGGTTACAGTGCCAGCTCCTTAATTAATTTATTTTATTTAAATATTTATATATTTTAAATTATTTGAATATATAAATAGTTTAAATATTTTTATTTTTTCATGTTGACTTAAAATGAGCAACATTTTGAATTCAATGTTGATTATTTTTCCTGTACACTTTACATTGCTAAAACATTTGAATTAAAATCTTATTTCTGTCTTCTTGCTGATATGTAATTCTGATACAAAACCCCCAAAAAATATTTTTTCTGTGTTATCCCCTCCCTTTTTCTTTAATCATGCCATTGTATCTTATTAGAGATACAACTTAAGCATTAATTGCTCTTTCACATTTTCATTCACTTTATTTTACATGTGTTCTGATTCATACTAAATTTTTAACCTTAAACTTTCTCTTTTGGTCATATTCGATGTTAGATTTCAACTATTTAAGTGTCTACCTATCATTTAATGTCAACTTCAGGGGGTGATGCTGTGGCATTACTGTTTTGCCAGCGTTGCATATGGTCACCGGTTCAAGTTCCTGCTGCTCCACTTGCAATCCCGCTCTCCACTGCGGCCTGGGAAAGCAGTGGAAGATGGCCTGAGTCCTTGGGCCTCTGCACCCATATGGGAGACCTAGAAGAAGCATCTTCTTTGTATCAGTTGGGAAATTCTAATTCTATTTCCCATTTCTGTTGACTTCCCTCTATAGTACGTCATTAATTGTTATGATTTCAAAAATTTAACCCTGGGCTCTTCCTTGACAAAGGATTAGTTTGGGTTTGTTTCTTTTCTATCTGAGTTCATGATGACCTACTTTGTGGATATCCTTCTAAATTTAGGTTAACATCTATGGGTGCCTTAGAACTTTCAATTAAGATCTTAATATTATTTTAAACCCATGAGATTGCTGCAAATGTTGGTTAATAAATATTTAGACATTTTGATACCACATTTTTATGGGCTTTCCATTATGGCTTAATCATCTTTTATGAGATCACCGCTCACCACACCCAGACTGCAACACTCTCCTATGAGTCCTGGGAAGATATTCAGGATTTTCACTCCTTTCTTTTATTGAATTAGTTTCATAGGTTGTGGTGGAATGAGAAGGCCATGCCAAGATGGCCACTGACAATGGAGCCTGACTGACAACAGTCTGTGATTGGCTGGCTTCAGAAACTGCCTGGCAACAGGCTGTGATTGGTTAGGGCATAGACCACCCCTTGACCGGATTGGCTGCCTTGGCTATTTAAGCTGCTGTGCCAACTGAAATAAACAAGTCTGTGGGCTGCTCGCCTCTGGCCTGCTTTCAACCGACTCCTGGAGTCTATGTGGTGACTCCGTGCCTCTTGCCCCCACCACGCTCCTCCACTCAGAACAAATCAAGTACAACAATAGGTACATTACTTTAATGAGGTTTTATAATTTTAGTACTTCAAGGCACTAGATTGTATGAATCTTCCATTCTTAGAAACAAGTATCTTGCTGATAACATAATTATAATTTCATCCCATTATTTAGGTCACTTCCTAATTAAATAATGAGTTTTCAGCCTCACTTTTTTTTAATATTCATTTATTTTTTGAAAGTTGAAGTTACACAGAGAGAGAGGAGAGGCAGAGAGAGAGAGGTCTTACATCTACTGGTTTACTCCCCAATTGGCTGCAACAGCCAGAGCTGTGAGAATCCCAAGCCAGGAGCCAGGAGCTCCTTTTGGGGCTCCCACACAGGTGCAGGGCCCCAAGAACTTGGGCCATCTTCCACTGCTTTTGCAGGTCATAACAGAGAGCTGAATTACAAGTGGAGCAGCCGAGACTCAAACTGGTGCCCATATGTGACGATACTGTCACTGTAGGCAGCCACTTTACCTGCTACACCACAGCTCTGGCCCCATGAGTTTCCAGTCTCACTTAGAGCCTATTCTTCATGTCTAGTGTTTCCCTCTTCTTTTTAAGGTTTATTTATTTATTTGAGAGGCAGAGTCATAGACAGAGAGGTAGAGATGGAGAGATAGGTTTTCCATCGGCTGGTTCTCTCCTCAAATGGCCACAATGGCCAGAGCTGGGATGATCTGAAGCCAGGAACCAGGAGTTTCTTCCAGGTCCCCCATATGGGTATAGGGGCCCAAGCATTTGGCCATCTTACACTGCTTTCCCAGGTCATCAACAGGGAGCTGGATTGGAAGTGAAGCAGTCAGGACTTGAGCCAGCACCTGTATGGGATGCAGAACATGCAGGTGGAGGCTTAACCTACCACACCACAGCATCAGCCCCATTTCCCTCTTTTCAACTCAACTCAACTCTTGTTTTTATTATGACAATTTTTATTTGCCAATCATTTTTGTGTATTTCAAGTTATTTTTTTTATAAAGTCAGTCACCCATGTTGCTGCAAAGTATTTCTGTATATATTTCACTGTGTCAGTTTCTATGAGAAAAAAAAAAAAACTACATAAGAAAAATGAAAGGAGTAGAATGAGAGTAGGGAGACATTCCAATGTTTTTCAATTGGAATATGAGAATTTATGTTCAAATTTGATTCAGGTATTAGGGTTGAGCACATCAAAGATCTTCCTATTTGTGCTGCATCATTACTCTAAGAATTCACTTGACATTGTCCAATGTGCAGGAAAGAAAAAAACTGAGACATGGCAACACAAAACCCACCGTACCTTCAAGCACTAACAAAATATACAATGAAATCATCATAGCAATGTCCTTAAAAGTGTTCTACTTCAGAGGCCAGTGTTGTGTTGTTGTGGGTTAAGCTGCCAGTTGTGATTCTGATGTCACACAAAAGTACCAGTTCAACTTCCAGCTCCTTGCTTTTGATCTGGCTCCCTACTAATGCACCTGGAAAAGCAATAGAAGATATCTCATGTACTTATGACCCTGCCACCAACCTGAGAGACTTGGATGGAGTTCCAGTCCTGCCCTGGTCTCTGCCTGGTCCTTCCCTGGCAATGTGGCTATTTAGGGAGTGAATCAGCAGAATGAGAATCTCTCTCTCTCTCTCTCTCTCTCTCTCTCTCTCTCTCTCTCTCTTCCAGAGTTCTTTTCTCCCTCCTTCCCTCGGTAACTGTACCATTCACATAAATAAACCATTAATTTTTTTATATTTTAATATCTTAATTTTAAAAGCAAAGAAATACACAAAACACCCATGTTGTCAGGTTCTGTTGTCAAAATTGATCTCTGATTCTCTACCAGTGTCCTTTCCAGTCTCTGACTCCCCTAAACCTAATTTAGAAACTTTTCCAGTCCTTGGAAATTACAATTTTCCAATCTACCCAGAAGATAGCATTCAATCTGGGTAAGTTTGTTGAAAGCTAGATTCCATCATTTAATGTTTGTGTTTTACTCTAGAAAATTTTATTTAAGAAAAAAACCTTCACATATTACATAATTATAACATCAGGAATATGGCGGTTTTTTCCACAATATATGCCATCCCAATCATTCTCCCACTGTTCTTTCTCTCCCTCTCCTATTCCCATTCTTATTTTTTACTAAGATCTATTTTCAATTAACTTTATACACATATGATTAACTCTATACTAATTAAAAAGTTCAACAAATAGTATGAAAAAACTGTTCCTTAACACTCGAGACAAGGGCTCTTCAAAGTCATTGCTTCTCAAAGTGTCAATTTCACTTCTATAGATATCCTTTAAGTTGCTCTATTAGTTATCATAGGTAATGGAGAATATATGGTATTTGTCCTTTGGGAAATGGCTTATTTCATCAGAGTGTCTAAAACATGGTGCTCTCTCAAGAGATAATTGTCCATTGTGTAGTTTGGGCTATACAATGAAACTCTTTGAATATTTATTAAGTCAACCACAGTACTATAATCAGGTCACTTAAAGCTGCTAGATGACCAGTGAGAAATAAAGAAACATACAATCATTTCTAATACAAAGAATAAGTCAAGTACAGTAGTTTAGTCAGCTGGAATCTCAGATATAACTTTTATTAGTTTTCTTATATTGAAGGAAGTCCTTACTAATTGATAGAAATGTGATGGAAAAATATCAAAATAAACTGTAGGATAGAATCTATAGGAATAGAACATTGATCAGGAGTTGCCTGGATCTGAGAATGTGGGGGTGGAATTGACTGAGACTGGCACCAGCATAATGGAAATGTTCTATTTCTTGTTGGCTACCAGGGTGCATAAATTTGTCAAAACTCATCAAAATGTATACTTTAAAGTAGTGTATTATACTTCAATTAAGTCAATTTTCTAAGTGCCTAAGTAATTTAAACAGCTCCTCAATAACATTTCCAGCAGAGAAAATGTTCAGCAGTTTTGTTATTGGGGTAAAATGCTATGAGACAATATTATTTAAATTTTCTAAATAGTAGCAATAATGCTGAAATGTTTAAAGAGACTTTTTATGGTAGTCCGTATATAAAAGGAAATTAATGGGTCCTACACTAATGGTATTCAGTGATTAAATCACCAAACTACTGATCTTTCCCTTGCTTATTCATAGACCATCAGGTAATTAGGGCTGGCTCAGCTATATCATCTGCCAGCTGTGAATAGAAAGAGAACAATAGTTATTCAGTTCAGTGAGATCATTATCATTCATATAGGAAAACAGGACCTTTGTAACTGTTAACAACAGGAGTAGATATAGTCCTTCTCCAATTCTCTGAATTTATTGAATAAAAAGCCATTAGAAAAAAAGAGCCATTAGCCAACTGGAGCCTGAAATGTCTATATGCATTTATAATTAATTAATTCTAATTTATTTAATAGGGACATCTAACATTATTGTAGCACTGGGGTAACTTTAAGTACTAAAAATATCTCAAATAGGCTTGAATTCCATTACCAATAAATCCTAAACCAATAAATGTTTATATATTAATGTCTAGCTAAAAATTCAAGTCAAGTTATTCTAATAAAATCAAGTCAAGCAAAATTGGTTTTTATACTAAGACAGTCTTGCCTCCATTGCCTCAAGATCAACTCTATTAAAAGCACACTCACAAACAAGCACATATTTTGATACAGACAAGTGAGCAATATTAATGAAAAACTAAAGTGTAAGAATATTGATCACTATAAGACTAACAAGTCACAGCAAATTGTGGCATAAAGTGAAGTGGAATTAACTAGCAAATCTTTTCTTGCAGTTGTCTTAAAATTTACATAAAATAAACAGAGCTTACTTGTTCTAGTTTAAATATATAAATAAACACATATGTCAACCACACATATTCTCATTATCTCAGATCTTCCTCTTATACCACTTTTCAATAAATCCCTTTTCATTCAGAGCTGACAACTTTATCATTTCTATCACCATCAATTGGTGATATCTATTGGAATTCATATAAACACAATCACATGGCACACACTTTTTTGTTTCTGACTTTTTTGTAACCCAATATAGTTTAAGATTTGTAGTAAATCATGGTTATAGCAACAAAGTGTTTATACTATCCTTTTATCATTCTTCCAATGTCTAAAGGATCATTTGACTCTTATATTTGCATTTTTCACTATTGTCATCAAGAACAGTCTAATTGGACTTACCCATTCTATGACTATCATCAAATATCAATGTTGACTTGAGTTTTAAATTTTTTTCTCAAGAATTTGTGCAATTGATTTCTATCCCTATTGTCATGATGGGTTGTAATTTGGTTTAATATATTTTTTCATCCCATACCTTCCATTATTTTGGGAGCTTAGATAATTTCTTTTTCCCTAACATAGGCATTTATAATAGAAGTTAGTTATTAACTACTAGTTTAATTTTTCAATAATCATTGCCTCATGTCATTCCACACATCTAAGGTGCTTCCTTTTATCATTCAATTCAAATATTTCCAAAATTCTCATATAATTTTGATAATGACTTTATTAGCTTATTTTTAAATTTTCACATACTTATATGTATTTTACCAATTTTTAGAAAGTGGCTTGAAGTTAATGCCATTAGAACCAGAGAATTTTTATATTCACAATTCACACTGTGCATTTTTTTAACATTTAATTAATAAATATAAATTTCCAAAGTACAAATTTTGGATTATAGTTGCTTTTTCCCCCCATAACCTCCATCTCACCTGCGACCTTCCCATCTTTCACTCCCTCTCCCATCCCATTCTACATCAAGATTAATTTTCAGGAGCCAAGATGGCGGAATAGTGAGGGTACACACTGAGAGTCCAGGAAAATATAGTTTAATAAAAGTGGAGTTACTGTAGTTTCAGGGAAAGTTTTGGGGAAAAAAACTGCAGAGGAAACTCTTCTGGATCTAGTGGATATGACACAGAGAATGTAAGTGGAGGGGAAGGGTGCACATGGCTCAGAGCACAGTTGTAGAGTCTACGCACCAGCGCTGGAAAGGGAGGTGAGGCGAAAACTCAGTATCCAGAGACATTAGTGGGAAAACAGCAGAAAGAGCATAGAGGGAATGAGTCTGGAAGCCCCGCTGGGGAAAATACATCAGGCTAACTAGAGGAGAAAAAAAAATAAATAAATAAAAGTGACCAGCATGGACACGAGTCTCTCTCCACTCAGCTTACAAAGGCAAGCAAGACAAAAGAGCAGGTGCCATTTTGGACATACGTAAAGTGGCGCCTGCATCAGCCAAACAGAAAAACCTGACTTTGGTGAGGAGAAATAACAGGAGGTTAGGACCTAGTGAAGGTATGGAGCTAATGAACTGAGACTATGAAAAACTGGGGGTGTGGGAGAGAACTCATGGAGTACAGAAACTCAGTAACCTTGGCAACCCACTGGAAGACCTCAGGGAAATTTGAGATCACACTGAGGACTGCATAGATACTTTGTGTGGTCCTTGGGGCAGAGCAGATGAATATTATACCCACAGGGGCCAGATTTCATACATTGACTGCCCTCAATTCCACTCAGCTGTGTGAAATTACTTCCATTCTGAATTAAAAAAAAAAAAGAGAGAGAGAGAGAGAAGATTTACCACTCCCAACGTGGGTAAGTCACCTTTGGCCCACCCTTGACCCTGAAGAACAGAACTCTCTGGCCACACCCATCACAGCCTCAAAGGATCCATCAGAAGCAAACAATCCACTTAATCCAGAGTCATAATATAACGAGAAAAACCACTTCAGCAAAGAAACCAAAGAATATCTCCACAAGCCAAGCAACAAATGCAGAAACTGAGGAAAAAAGAACAAGAAAGACATTATGATGCCCCCAAATGAACAAGATACCCCAATTCAAGATTATGAAGATGATGAGATAGAAGAAATGCAAGAAACAGATATAAAAAAAAAACTTGTAATAACATTAAGAAGTTCTCAAAAACAAATACTTGAACTACAGAAATCCCTACTGGACAAGATAGAAAATCTATATCTTGGAAATTAGATATTAAGGGGGAATCAAAATGAAATGAAGCAACTAGTAGAACAAGAAACTGTGATAGTGACAAGAAATCATAATGAAATGAAGAATTCAATAGATCAAATGACAAACACATTAGAGAGCCTTAAAAACAGAATCAGTGAAGCAGAAGAGAGAATATTGGACTTGGAAGACAGAGCACAGGAAAGTACACATTCAAACCAAAGAAAAGAAGAGGAAATTAGAAATCTAAAAAATATTTTCGGGAATCTATAGGATACTAATAAAAAACTCAACATTGGGCTTCTAATATTTCCTGAAGGCATGGAGAGAGAGAAAGGATTAGAAGGCATTTTCAGTGAGATACTAGCAGAAAATTTTATGGGTTTGGAGAAGGACAGAGACATCCTAGTACAGGAAGCTCATAGAACCCCTAATAAACATGACCAAAAGAGATCCTCACCACGACATGTTGTAATCAAACTCACCACAGTGAAACATAAAGAAAAGATTCTAAAAGGTGCAAGAGAGAAACGTCAGATTACTCTCAGAGGATCTTCAATTAGACTCACAGCAGACTTCTCATCAGAAACCTTACAGGCTAGGAGGGAATGGCAAGACATAGCCCAGGTACTAAGAGAGAAAAACAGCCAGCCCAGAATATTATATCCTGCAAAACTCTCATTTGTGAATGAAGGTGAAATAAAGACCTTTCACAACAAACAGAAATTGAAAGAATTTGTTGCCACTCATCCAGCACTGCAAAAAATGCTTAAAGATGTGTTACACACAGAAACACAGAAACACAGTCATCAACATGAAAGAAGGTAAAGGAAGAAAACCTCACAGCAAAAGATCACAGGAAGCTCAAAGCATATACTAGAAAATATCTTTGGGAAAATGGCAGGGTAAAGTTACTACTTATCAATAGTCACATTGAACGTTAATGGCCTCAACTCTCCAGTTAAAAGACACAGATTGGCTGAATGGATTAAGGAACAAAACCCATCTATTTGCTGCTCACAAGAAACACAACTTTCCAACAAAGATGCATCCAGACTGAAAGTGAAAGGTTGGAAAAAGATATTCTATGCCAACAGAAACCAAAAAAAGCATGTGTAGCCATATTAATATCAGACAAAATAAACTTTAACACAAAAACTGTTAAGAGAGACAAAGAAGGGCACTATATAATGATTAAGGGTTCAATTCAACAGGAAGACATAACTATTATAAATATATATGCACCTAATTACAGGACACCGGTTTATTTAAAAGATATGTTAAGGGACTTAAAGGGAGACTTAGATTCCAATACAATAGTACTGGGGGACTTCAATACTCTACTCTCAGAAATAGACAGATCATCCGGACAGAAGATCTACAAGGAAACAGCAGATTTAATCGACACCATTGATCAAATGGATCTAACAGATATCTACAGAAATTTCAATCCTACATATAAAGATTTTATATTCTTCTCAGGAGTGCATGGAACCTTCTCTAGGATTGACCACATACTAGCCACAAAGCTAGTCCCAGCAAATTCAAAAGAATTAGAATCATACCATGCAGCTTCTCAGACTGCAGTGGAATGATTGTGGAAATTAGCTACTCAGTAATCCCTAGAGCATATGCCAACACAAGAGGACTGAACAACATGCACTTTAATGAACACTGGGTCATAGAAGAAATCAAAAGAGAAATCAAAAACTTTCTGGAAGTAAATGAGGATAACACAGCATATTGAAACTTATGGGATACAGCAAAAGCAGTTTAGAGAGGAAAGTTTATAGCAATAGGTGCCTACATCAAGAAATTGGAAAGGTACCAAATAAATGAGGTTTCAGTGCATCTCAAGGATCTAGAGAAACTGCATCAAACCAGACCCAAATCTAGTAGGAGAAGAGAAATAACTAAAATCAGAGAAGAAATCAACAGGATTGAATCAAAAAAAATTACCAAAAATAAGCTGAATGGTTTTTTGGAAAAATAAATAAAATTGACACATCATTGGCACAAATAACTAAAAAAAGAAGCGAAAAAATCCAAATCAATAAAATCAGAGATGAAAAGGAAATTTAACAAAAGACACCACAGATATAAAAAGAATCATCAGAAATTACTACAAAGAGTTGTATGCCACCAAACAGGGAAATCTATCAGAAATGGATAGATTCCTGGACACATGCAATCTACCTAAATTGAACCATGAAGACATAGAAAACCTAAAGAGACCCATAACTGAGAAAGAAAGTGAAACAGTAATAAAGGCCCTCCCAACAAAGAAAAGCCCAGGACCAGATGGATTCACTGCTGAATTCTACCAGACATTTAAAGAAGAACTAACTCCAATTCTTCTCATACTATTCAGAACAATTGAAAAAGAGGGAATCATTACAAATTCTTTCTATGAAGCCAGCATCACCTTAAACTCTATGCCAGAGAAAGATGCAGCATTGAAAGAAAATTACAGACCAATATCCCTGATGAACATAGATGCAAAAATCCTCAATAAAATTCTGGCCAATGGAATACAGCAACACATCAGAAAAATCATCTACCCACATCAAGTGGGATTTATCCCTGGTATGCAGGGATGGTTCAATCAATCAATGTGATACACCACATTAACAAACTGCAGAAGAAAAAACATATGATTATCTCAATAGATGCAGAGAAAGCATTTGATAAAATTCAACACACTTTCATGATGAAAACTCTAAGCAAATTGGATAGAGAAGGAACATTCCTCAATACAATCAAAGCAATTTATGAAAAACCCACGTCCAGCATCCTATTGAATGGGGAAAAGTTGGAAGCATTTGCACTGAGATCTGGTACCAGACAGGGATGCCCATTCTCACCACTGCTATTCAATATAGTTCTGGAAGTCTTAGCCAGAGCCATCAGGCAAGAAAATGAAATTAAAGGGATACAAATTGGGAAGGAGGAACTCAAACTAACCCTCTTTGTGCAGATGATATGATTCTTTATTTACGGGATCCAAAGAATGCTACTAAGAGACTATTGGAACTCATAGAAGAGTTTGGCAAAGTAGCAGGATATAAAATCAATGCACAAAAATCAACAGCCTTTGTATACACAAGCAATTCCATGGCTGAGAAACAACTGCTAAGATCTCTGCGAGTGAGATCCCAGTGGAAAGAACAGGTCATCAAAAATGAGGTACTTTTCTCTGAAGGGAGAGAAAACTTCCACTTTGACTATGACATTGTCTAAATATGATCAGAGTTGGTGAACTCAAAAGGCTTCCATAGCCTTATCAACTCATGACAAGAGCCTAGGGTGATTACTGATGCCATAAACAAGAGTGTCAATTTGTTAAGTCAACAACCAGAGTCACTGTGCACTTACTCCTCATGTAGGATCTCTGTCTTAAATGTGCTGTACATTGTGATTTAATGCTATAACTAGTACTCAAACAGTATTTTTCACTTTGTGTTTCTGTGTGGGTGCAAACTGTTGAAATCTTTACTTAATATGTGTTAAATTGATCTTCTGTATATAAAGAGAATTGAAAATGAATCTTGATGTGAATGGAAGGGGAAAAGGAGCAGGAGAGGGGAGGGTTGCAGGTTGGAGGGAAGTTATGGGGAGACAAAGCCATTGTAATCCAGAAGCTGTACTTTATATTCATTAAATAAAAGTTTAAAAAAGATTCATTTTCAATTATCTTTATATACAGAAGATTTACTTAGAATTTGCTAAGTAAAGATTTCAACAGTTTGCACCCACACAGACACATGAAGTAGAGAGTACTGTTTTAGTAGTAGTTTTACCGTTAATTCACATAGTAAAACCCATTAAGGACAAGGATCCTACATGGGTAGAAAGTGCACAGTAATCACCCAAGTCTCTTGTCATAAGCTGCCAAGGCTATTGAGGCCCCTTGAGTTCGCCAACTCTGATCTTATTTAGATTAGGCCATAGTCATAGTGGTAATTCTCTCCTCCCTTCAGAGAAAGACACTTCCTTCTTTGATGCCCCGTTCTTTCTACTGAGATCTCACACACAGAGATCTTTCATTTATGTCACATTTTTTTGCAAAAGTGTCTTGGCTTTCCATGCCTGAAATACTCTCATGGGCTTTTTAGCCAGATCTGAATGCCTTAAGGGCTGAATCTGAGGCCAGAGTGCTGTTTAGGACATCTGCCATTCTATGAGTCTGCTGTGTTTCCTGCTTCCCATGTTGGATTGTTCTCTCCTTTTTAATTCTATCAGTTAGTATTAGCAGATACCAGTCTTATTTATGTGATCCCTTTGACACTTCATCCTATTATTATGCTCAATTGTGAACTGAAACTGATCACTTTGACTAGTGAGATGGCATAATTACATGCCACCATGATGGGACTGAATTGGAATCCCCTGGCATGTTTTTAACTCTACCATTAGGGTAAGTCCGAGTGAGCATGTGCTGAACTGTACATTTCCCTCTCTTATTCCCACTCTTATATTTAACAGGGATCACTTTTCAGGTAAATTTAAGCACCTAAGAATAATTATGTGTTAATTAAAGAGTTCAACCAATGGTGCTAAGTAGAACAAAAAATTACTAAAAGGAATAGAATAGTAAGTTGTTCCTCGACAGTCAAGACAAGGGCTGATCAAGTCACTGTTCCTCATAGTGTCCATTTCACTTCAACAGGTTTCCTTTGAAGTGCTCAGTTAGTTGTCACCGATCAGGGAACATATATGATATGTGTCCCTTTGGGACTGGCTTATTTCACTCTGCTTGATATATTACAGATTCCTCCATTTTGTTGTGAATGACTGGATTTCATTTTTTTTTTTTTTACTGCTGTACAGTATTCTATAGAGTACATATCCTGTAGTATCTTTATCCAGTCTTCTGTTGATGGGCATTTAGGTTGATTCCATGTCTTAGCTATTGTGAATTGAGCTGCAATAAACATTGACGTGAGGGCTGGCGCCATGACTCACTTGGTTAATCCTCCACCTGCGGCACCAGCAACTCATATGGGCACTGGGCTCTAGTCCCGATTGCTTCGCTTCCAGTCAAGCTCTCTGCTGTGCCTGGGAAGGAAGTGGAGGATGGCCCAAGTGCTTGGGCCCTGCACCCCATGGGAGACCAGGAAAAGCACCTGGCTCCTAGCTTCAGATTGGCATATCTCTGGCCGTAGCAGCCATTTGGAGGGTGAACCAACAGAAGGAAGACCTTTCTCTCTGTCTCTCTCTCACTGTCTAACTCTATCTGTCAAAAAAATTGAGGTGCAGACAGCTCTTTTATTTGCCAATTTAATTTCCTTTGGGTAAATTCCAAGGAGTGGGATGGCTGGGTTGTATGGTAGGGTTATATTCAGGTTTCTGAGCAATCTTGAAACTGACTTCCATAGTGGCTTTACCAGTTTGCATTCCCACCAACATTTCCTTAAATGAAAAATACACACACACACATGTATATTTTCCGACATGCTTCATTCTTTCTTACAGATTCGAGCTTCAAATAGTATCATGTTTAATGAAGTTCAAGAACTTCTCTCAGCAATGTTTTAGTGCTAGTGGGAGCCTAATACACACAGCTTTATTTTATATGAAAATGTTTAATTTTGCCTTTTTTAATGTTCAAATCAATAGGCAATTCTTTTTTGTTTGTTTGTTTGTTTGACAGGTAGATTTATAGACAGAGAGAAAGGTCTTCCTTCCATTGGTTCACTCCCATTATGGCCACTATGTTGATCCTAAGTCAGGAGCCGGGTGTTTCTCCCAGTCTCCCATGCGGGTGCAGGGACCCCAAGCACTTGGGCCATCCTCCGTTGCCCTCCCGGGTCACAGCAGAGAGCCGGACTGGAAGAGGAGCAACTGGGACTAGAACCCAGGGTGCAAAGGCCGCAGGTGGAGGATTAGCCAAATGAGTCACGCGCCAGCCAGGAATTCTTTTATTTATAGGAAGAATGAGCAAAGTGTATATTTTCCAGATACTCCTTTTCCCCATCCATCCTGCAAACAGTCTCCCCTGTTATTAACGTATAATGTGTAATAACTTGGGAGTTTCTAGTATATGTTAGGTTTCATTCTGTGCTATTCATATGATGCATTTTTGATGAATGTAAAATCAGATGTATTCATCATTACAGTATAGTGGAGAATATATTCACTGCCCTGAAAATCCTCTGTGTCCTATACATTCATCCTTTCTTTCATCCTCCCAAACTTCTGACAAGTACTGTTCTTACCCTTCCCACAATTTTACATTTTCAGAATGTCATATAATTAAAAGCATACAACAAGGCTTTCCAGATAGGTTTATTTCTCATAATGCTATACATTTAAAGTTTCCCCAGGCCTTTATGTTTTGTTAATTCCTTTCATTCTAGTACTGAATTATATTCCATCTTCTTGGTGTCCATTTTATTTATTCATCTACTGAAGGAAATTTTGGTGGCTGTCCAGTTTTGTCAGTTAGAAATACAGCTGCTATAAATATTAATGTGTAAGTTTTGGTGAGGATAACAATTTTCAAATTTTGAATAAATGCCAAGGAATGTAATTTTTGGATCAAGTGGTAAGAGTACATAAAGGTCTATGAGAAACATCTTGCAAAATCTCTGTACAATTTTCTATGCCTACCATTAGTGAATGAAGGATCCTATGGCTATACATCTTCACCAGTATTTGATATGGTCAGTACTTTGGATTATACTCATTCTAGTAGATATTTGGGAGTATATAATTATTGCTTAAATTTGCAATTCTCTAATCATAAACTTTTATATACTAATTTACCACCTGCATGTTATCTTTAATAAGACAATATGACAATTTTATATAATAAAAATTATGCAACAACCTGATAGAAAAACTTTAGCAAAACCAAAATTTGGCCCAAACAAAATATATCATCAGATTATTTTCCTTTATTCTTCTTCTTTGAACTTCCACATGTTTCCTAAAATATCATATAACACTTCATCCTGTCTGAATATTTTACCCTTAGAGGTGCTTTCTGTTCTGAGAGAATATGTAACTTTCACTTATCAAGTATCCTTTCACTAACCTGTTTCCATCAAAGCACATCAACACTTAGTTTTTTATTTGTTTTGAATCTTTATTTCTAGTATTGCAATTCCTTGTCATTCTAAATTTTACTTTGTGTGTTATAAGTTCTTAGAACATCTATTTGGGGCAATGATGTTAGCTGAATGCAAGAGAGTCAAAAAATCAGTGTTGTCTTGTTGCTAAGTGTGCAGATGCTCCCCAAATATCTTGTATTGCAAATTTAATCCCTACTATCATATGATATTGATGCTTGGAGACTTGATGAGGTAATTAAGATTAAATGATGTATTGTTGGACCCCATGATATAACTAATGGCTTCATAAGAAAAGGAAAAGAGGTCACACTTAGAAAGCTTTTGCTCTGTCTTCCCAAGTGATGCCTCTTGTCAGAGTCTGACACAGAAAGAAGACTGTCTCTAAATGCCCACACCATTTCCTTGAACTTCAGTCCCTGTGTCTATGAACGAAGTAAACCTCTGTTCTTTATAAGTTATCCAGTGTGTGTTATTGTGTTATAGCAAAAGAAAATGCACTGAGACATATGACAGAATGAAAAAGGAAGCAGCATCACAACCATCCACTCTCCATGTTCAAGGTTCTCTTGCTACCTTGACAGCTTGCATGCTATAATTTACACTGAGGGTTCTATTAAAGAGAAAACAAATCTATAACTTCTTTTTAGTTTTGATTTATTTGAGAAGCAGAGAGAGGTGTAGGGGAACAAAGAAATAGAGAGAAAGAGAGACAGACAAAGAGGGTTCAGAGAGATGGAAACAGAAAGTTCCTAACCTCTGGTTCACTCCCCAAATGACTGAAAAGGCTGGCATTGAGATGGTTCTCAAGATGGGAACTAGGAACTCAATCTATGTCTACCACATGGAATACAGAAACTCAGTCACTTGAGACAGCACTGTTGATAGAGTGTGAATAAAAGCAGTTCCAAAGTACCCCAACATTTTCAGCCCCTTGCCTGCTAGACTGAGAGCAGATCCCAGTCCTCGCTCCATCGAGAAAGTTCCTAACCTTCTACAAACTTCCTCAACCCCACTTCAGCTGTTAATTTTCCTCAGCCAGCTCAACCTTGCCTCAGCTGTTACTCCTGCCCAACAAGGAAGCCTATGCAAACTGTCTCAGCCCCGCATTAACACCTGCCCACTCCTGACCCCAGCTCCTTAATATATAAACTCCAGTCTGTAAAAAGCAGAGCTCTCTGCCATGTGTTCACAGGTAGTGAGTCCGTTTCAGATCTGGCTCTGAGGAGACCTATTCTGGCTGGAGTCTGTGGTCTGCCTCCTCTCTGTATTGCTCTCCTACATTTAAGGTTGGTGCCTCATATGAGGAGTGGTGTGAGAGATCTGCTTCCTCATCCACGGTGATCCCTTGGGACTTCACATGGTTTGAGGAAGTTGTAGGAGAATCTGCTTCTGAAAGAGCTTGCTACGCACCTTCCACCTTGCCTAAGGCTTAAACTGACCTGCCCTCTGCCAAGAGCTCTGATACCTTCTGCGTGAGGACCAGGACCCTCCCATCCTCTGAATTTCCTCTCCTCTCAGTGGCAAACTGGGGCTGAAAACCATGAGGTGTCAATTGAGTGTCAACCCTTCATCTCCAGGGGAAACTCACAGCCACACTGTTTCCTCAGAGCTGAAATCTCACTCAAGATCTCTCACCTTTCTTTCTGCCTTCACTTTCTTGTCTCTGCTCTCAAACAAGCTCCAGCTGGAAACCTCTTGCCAGATGTCTCTGCCACGTGTAACACTGGACTTCATTTTCAACCAATGGACTGGTAAGATGTTGGCCTCCATCTCCCCAAGGTGCCTGGGACAGACTCTGGCCAAGGTCTAGGCTTTGGCTGTCATCCTGCTCCCCACCCTTAGCTCGCGGAACAACAGAGAAACCTTTAGAAGTTTTTTTTGAGAACAATCCCACTTCCCAGACTAAAGACACCTGTCCTGATGTTGGGGCTCTTTCTCTTCTCTGTGAGAAGATACCAGTAGAAGGATCTCTTTTCTGGGGAATGCACTGGAGCTAGCTGAATCCACAACCTTGGGGCTTATTCTGCCTGACCCATGGGTTCTGAAAATTCTTGTATTCCTCCTGATTCACCCTTGGTCTGGCTTCTAAAAATCTTGTTGGCCTTGGGCTTGAAAGGGGAGATAAAACCAAAACAATTGATTTTTTTCTGCACTACATCTTGACCTCAATATAAATTGAAGAATGATTCCCAGTGCCCAGAATTTGGTATTTTTTAGATTTATTTTATTTTTTAAAAGATTATTTGAAAGTCACAGAGAGGAGAGGCAGAGAGAGAGAGACAGAGAGAGAGAGAGAGAGAGAGAGGTCTTCCATCTAATGGTTCACTCCCCAATTGGCCACAATGGCACAATCTGTGCCGATCCGAAGCCAGAAGCCAGGAACTTCCTTTGGATCTCCCACACGGGTGCAGGGGCCCAAGGACTTGGGCCATCTTCCACTGTTTTCCCAGGCCATAGCAGAGAGCTGGTTCGGAAGTGGAGCAGCTGGGTCTCAAACCTGCACCCATATGGGATGCCTGAGCTTCAGGCCAGGGCATTAACCCGCTGTGCCACAGTGCTGGCCCTTAGATTTATTTTTGTTTACTTGAAAGGCAGTGACACAGAGAGAGAAGGAGAGGGAGAGGGGAAGACAGAGATCTTCCATCAGCTGGTTCAGTCCCCAAATGGCCACAATGGGCCCTGCCAAAGCCAGAAGCCAGGAGCTTCCTCCCTGTCTCCCACGTGGGTGCAGGAATCTGGGGACTTGAGCCATCTCCACTGCTTTCCCAGGTGCATTAGCAGGGAGCTAGATCAGAAGTGGAGCAGCAGGGAATTGAACCAATGCCCATATGAGATGCCAGTGCTGCATGCAGCAGCTTAGCTTTCTACAACATAGCGTCATCCCCAGAATTTGGTATTTTCAATTTTCAAATTCTCCATGACTTTGGCAACTTCATACAGAGAAATGGCAAATGGTTAGAGCTTCTTTATGTTCAGGCCTTTTTTCTCCTCTGAGGTAGCCACTCTCTTTGTAGCCATGTTCTCCCCATGGAGGAACAGAGCCTGAAACCTTCTACCCCACCATTTGGTTTCTCCTTGCAGCCTCCCTGCAATTCTGAGCTTGATATTCTCATCATGGAGGAAAAACCCTCTACCAAATCCTCCACCCCACATCCCCTTCCCTGTCACATCCTCTCTGTGATCCTGATCTAACTGATGAACCTCCACCATATTGTTTCCCACCTGACCCCTTTCCCTCCCCTCCTTTTAATCATTCCCTTAACCAGAGAATGGAGCAGAAGGTCCAATCAGAGTCCAAGTCCCTTTTTCCTTATCAGATCTTGACAAAATAAAGGAGCTCCCTAGGCTTGTTTTTAGAGAACCCCTCCAAGTGTCATGAGGCATTCCTTCACCTGACCAAGTCCTACAGCCTAACTTGGCAGGACCTCTATCTCATTCTATCCTCCACTCTACCTCCAAATGAATGGGAATGCATTCTACATGCAAACAAGAAGCGTGCAGAAGAGTCACATCCCTAAGTCTCAGACAGACACCCAGAGAAAGCTCAGGCCATTCCTAGGCCCTCCCCTATTCTTGATTAGACATAGAAACTCAGAGACCCAGTGGAACAGGCCTGAGACCACATGATTCCCTGCCTGTTAAGCAGGTCCCCTCTGACAAGCTTCACAAAATTATGTAGGGGGCTGAAGAAAACTGCACTCTTTATGTCCCACCTTACAGAGGCGACAGTAAAATTTGCCGATCTAGATCCTAATTCCAGAGAAGGTCAGTTGTTTTTACATCTCCACTTTATATCCCAATTGCCCTGGATATCCAGTACAAACTTCAAACTTGGAGGATGGTCCACAAACCCCCCAAAGGACTTCATAAATATGGCTTTTCTCCTCTCTAACAATAAGGACAATGAACTAAGAATCCCAGCGAGAGTAACACAAAATTAAAGTACTAGGTGCTTGCCTTTGTAATCCTCCAAACCCCTCACCACAACCCATGTTCTAACCCTCTGGGAATCTGTTTTTGATGGGGCAATATGGACATTGAGCCAAGGCCTGCCCCAACATGAAGCCTCTCACCAAACCATGTCCCAACAGTGGACAGTGAGGATGTAGGAAGATAGACTGTGCCCATAGGGACTCCCTGCACATCTGGGACAGCCCTCTGTCCCACCAACTCCAAGACAAGACATCTCATCTCTGTTCAACTTAGAATGAGGAGGCCCACATTCAATAGTCCCCATTACAAATGAGTCCATAGACCCAGTGGTAACAGGGACAGCATTTGGCAAGGATATTTCTTTCTTGGTGGATATTGGGGCTAGTCCAGTGAAACTATTCCTGATGACAATAGTGAAAAATTCAAACATAAGGATCAAATGATCCTACAGACATTGGAAGAATGACAAAAGGATATCATAAACACTCTGATACAACCACAATTTACTACAAATCTCAAACATACTTTGGATAAAAGAAGACAGAAAGAAAATAGTTTATGCCATGTAATTGTGTTTATATGAATTCCTATAAGAATTGCTAACTGATGATGAGAGAAACCAGAAAGATGTTACCTCTGAATGTGGAGGAATTTATTGAAAAGTGGCATAAGAGGACTTTCTGGGATAATGGGAATGTGTGTGGTGGACACATGTATTTATCATGTATTTAAGCTAGAATGAGAGAAATTTTATTTAAGTACATTTTAAGCTAGCTACAAGAAAAGATTTGTTAGTTAATTCCACTTCAGTTTCTGCCATAATATGCTATGACTTATTAGTCTTATGGTGATGAATATTCTTACACTTGAGTTTTCCATTACTATTGCTCACTTGTAATAATATGTTCATGTTTATGGATGTGCTTTCAAAAAAGTTAACACTGAAGCAATACAGGAAATAGTGTTTCTAGTTTAAACACCCCAAACTGTGGTTGACTCTCTTTCCTTTACTTAATTTTGCTTGACTTTGTTTTTATTATAAACTTGATATGAATTTTTAGATAGGGATTAATATATAAAATTTCTTGATTTATGATGATTTGGTATTGGAGTTCAAGCCTGTTTGTGATGTTTCAGTACTTAAAATTACTCCAGTTCTACAATAATGTTACATGGATCTATTAAATAAATTTGAATTAAGTATATATGTGCAGAGATATTTCAGGTACCTTAACTGTATAAACCCCAGTTTGTGCTCACCAGAAGAGAGTCCCTCTCTGGTTTGTCTCTGAATAAACCTGTTCTGACTGGTATCTGTAATCTACCTCCTATTTCGCTTTCTCTACTACTCTTAGAACCGTTCTCTCTATTCTCCCTGCTCAAACCTTTCCAGTACTACTTTAACAGGAAATTATAGGCCGGCACCATTGCTCAGTAGGCTAATCCTCCGCCTTGCGGCACCGGCACACCGGGTTCTAGTCCCGGTCAGGGCACCGATCCTGTCCCGGTTGCCTCTCTTCCAGGCCAGCTCTCTGCTGTGGCCAGGGAGTGCAGTGGAGGATGGCCCAAGTTCTTGTGCCCTGCACCCCATGGGAGACCAGGAGAAGCACCTGGCTCCTGCCATCGGATCAGCGCGGTGCACCGGCCGCAGCGCGTCTACCGCGGCAGCCATTGGAGGGTGAACCAATGGCAAAAAGGAAGACCTTTCTCTCTGTCTCCCTCTACTGTGCACTCTGCCTGTCAAAAATTAAAAAACAAACAAAAACAACAACAACAACAACAAAACAGGAAACTATAGCAGGAGCCAGAATCAGGAATGGAACATAAACACTCAGGTATCTTAACTACTAGTCCAAACACCTACTCCTAAAGGGAGAACTTCTAATGTTTGACTTTTTTCTATACTTCAATGTATAGAAAATTGTTTAAAAGTTTTGTCTTTTAGGGCCAGCACTGTGGTGCAGTGGGTTAAAGCCCTGGACTGAAGTGCTGTCATCCCATATGGGCACGGGTTTGAGACCTAACTGCTCCACTTCTGATCCAGCTCTCTGCTATGGCCTGGGATAGCAGTAGAACATGGTCCAACTCCTTGGGTTCCTGCACCCGCATGGGAAACCTGGAAAAAGTTCCTGACTCCTCGCTTCGGATTGGCGCAGTTCCAGTTGTTGCAGCCAATTGGGAGTGAACCAGCGGATGGAAGACCTCTCTCTCTCTTCCTCTCCTCTCTCTGTGTAACTCTGACTGTCAAGTAAAAAATAAATAAATCTTAAAAAATTAGTCTTTTTGATTATTTGCATAACAGGAACAGGCTCATGTATTTCATATATATTGTTTTAAGAACATGATGGGTGTCCCAAGATGGCTGAGTAGGGAGCTAGCTTACTGGTCTAGCTCAGGAGAAGACAGTTTAAAAACATGGAGGTAGTGTAGTCTCAGGGAAGAGTTAGGGAAAAAATGGCAGAGGAAAGAACCGAAATTAGAGGGACACAGTGAACCTACATGGAGGGCGTGGGTGCCAATTGCTCGGGACTCCAACAGCTGAGAGCCCACGAACCATCAGTGGAAAGTGAGGTGAGACATACCGCAGTAGCTAGAGATGCTTGCAAAAAAGTTGCAGGGAGAGCCTAGATGAAATGAGGCTTGAAGCCCCATGGGAGAAAGTGCACCAGCCTAACTAGAGGAAAGAAAAAAAAATAGGATGGTGTGGACACATTTCTCTCTCTGATCACCTTACAAAGGTGTACAAGCCAATAGAGCAGGCACCATTTTGGACATACATAACAGCTGCACCAGCTTGAGTCTGTGCCCAGCATTCTGCTGAGCAGAGACTCCTGACTCTGGTGAGGGGAAATAACAGGAGGCTAGGAGCTTGTGGCTGTGAAGCTTCTGAACCAGGACTGTGGGAAAAAAAAAAAAAAAAAACAACTGAGGGTGTGTAGGAGAACTCACAGTGTGGCTGGGACTTTGAGCAGTCCTGGTGGGAGATAAAACAAGCTTGGGTGGTCCTGGTTACCTGGTGAAAAACATTTCTGGGGAATCTGAACTTATACTGAGGACTGCACAGATCCCGTGTGTGGTCTTTGGGACAGAGCAGACAAATAGTATAACCACTGGGGCTAGCACTCAAGCACTAGTCTCCATTGACGAGAAGAGCTCAGCTGAGTAGAATATACTTCCCTTCTGATTAAAAGAAGAATTTATCAGGCCAAACCTGGGTGTTTCACCTTTGGCATGCACTTAACCCTGGAGATCTGAACAGAGCTCTCTGGCCACACCCACTACAAGCCTCTAGAGATTCACTGAAAGCAGATAGGCCACTTATCTACAGAGTCATAGTACAACAAGTAAAGCCACCATAGTGGAGAAAAGAAGGAAAAACCAACGGGTATCTCCACAAATGCTGAACAACAAGCCCAACAATTCAAGAAACAAGAATAAGGAAGACTACATAACACTCGCAAAAGACCATGATTCTTCAATACTAGATTATGAAGATGATGAGATAGAAGAAAAGCAAGAGCTGGGACTCAAAAAATTGATCATAAGATTACAGAGAAGTAATCAAAGGCAAACACATGAACTACTGAAATTCATGCAGGACATGAAAGAAAAACGCTCATGAAATTTTAATCTTGAGGAGAAATCAAAATGAAATGAAGAATTCAATAAAACAAATAAAAAATGCAATGGAGAGTCTTAAAAACAGAATCAGTGAGGCAAAGGAGATAATATCGGACTTAGAAGACAGAGCACATGAAAGTATAAAGTTAAACCAGAGACAAGAAGAGAAAATTAGAAATCTATACAACACTGCTATTAATCCCTTGGATACTATTAAAAAACAACATTTGGGTTCTAGGAGTTCCTGATGGCATGGAGAAGGAGAAAGGATTAGAAGGCTTTTTGGTGAAATACTAGCAGAAAACTTCCCAGAGTTGGAGAAAGAGACGCCCAAGTACAGGAAGCACACAGAACTCCCAATATACATGACCAGAAAAGATACTCGCCATGACACATTGTAATCAAACTCACCACAGTGAAACATAAAGAAAAGATTCTAAAATGTGCAAGAGAGAAATGTCAGATTAATTTCATAGAATTTCCAATTAGACTCACAACAGCCTTCTCATCAGAAACCCTACAGGCTAGGAATGAATGGCAAGATATAGCCCAAGTAATAAGAGAAAAAAAAAAACTGCCAGCTCAGAATATTATATCCTGCAAAGCTCTCATTTGTGAATGAAGGTGAAATAAAGAACTTTCATAGCAAACAGAAATTGAAAGAATTTGTTGCCACTCATCCAGCCCTGCAAAAAATGCTTAAAGATGTGTTAAACACAGAAACACAGAAGCATGGTCACCTATATAAAAGAAGTAAAGGAAGGGAATCTCTCAGTAAAAGAGCAAAGGAAGTTGAAAGTATAAATTAGAAATATCCTTGGAAAAATGGCAGGGTAAAGTCACTTCTTACCAATCACATTGAATGCAAATGGCCTCAACTCTCCACTTAAATGGCTAAACGGATTAAAAAGCAAAACCCATCTATTTGCTACTTAGAAGAAACACATCTTTCCAACAAAGGTGTATACAAATTAAAAGTGAAAGGTTGGAAAAAAGATATTCCATGACAACAGAAACAAAAAAAGACACAGCATAGCCTTCTTAATATCAGACAAAATAGACTTTAACACTAAAACTGTTAAAAGAGACAAAGAAGAACACTATATAATGATTAATGGATTAATTCAACAGGAAGATGTAACTATTATAAACGTATATGAACCTATTTACAGGGCATCTTGCTATATAAAAGATACATTAAGGCCCTTAAAGGAGACTTAGACTCCAATACAATAGTACTGGGGGACATCAATACTCTACTTCCAGCGATGGACAGATCAACCAGACAGAAAATCAACAAGAAAACAGCAGATTTAATCAACAGTATAGACCAAATTGACTTAATAGATATATACAGAAATTTTCATCATACAGTTGTAGAATACACATTCTTCTCAGTAGTGCATGGAACTTTCTCTAGGATTGACCACATACTAGGCCATAAAGCAAGTCTCAGCAAATTTAAAAAAAATAGTTTTTAATTTCTCTTTTGATTTCTTCTATGACCCACTGTTCATTCAGGTGCATGTTGTTCAGGCTCCATGTGCTTGCATATGCTCTAGGGATTCCTGAGTTCCTGATTTCCAGCTTCATTCCATTGTGGACTGAGAAGATGCATGGTATGATTTTGATTTTTACCAACACAGAAGTTGAATCAGTAATAAAGGCCACTGCTGAATTCTACCAGATATTTAAAGAACTAACTCCAATTCTTCTCAAACTATTCAAAAACAATTGAAAGAGAGGGAATCCTCCCAAATTCTTTCTATGAAGCCAGAGTAACCTTAATCCTAAACATGAAAAAGATGCAGCAGAGGAAGAGAATTACAGACCAATTTCTCTGATGAACATAGATGCTAAAATTCTAGCCAGTAGAATTGAACAACATATCAGAAAAATCATCCACAAAGACCAAATGAGATTTATTCCTGGTATGCAGAGATTGTTCAACATTCACAAATTAATCACTATAAAACACCAAATTAACAAACTGCAGAAGATAAATCATATTATTATCTCAATATTGCAAAGAAATCATTTAATAAAATACAGCACCTTTTCATGATAAAAACTCTAAGCAAACTAGGTGTAGAAGGAACATTCCTCAACACAATCAAGGCAATTTATGACAAACCCACGGCCAGCACCAAATTGAATGGGGAAAAGTTGGAAGCATTCCCACTGAGATCCGGTAGCATACAGGAATGCCCATGCTCAACATTACTATTCAATATAGCACTGAAAGATTTAGCCAAAGCCATTAGGCAAGAAAAATAAATCAAAGTACTAAAAATTGGGATGGAAGATGTCGAACTATCCCTCTTTGCAGATGATATGATTCTTTAGGGGATCCAAAGAACGCTACTAAGAGACTATTGGAACTCATATAAAAGTTTGGCAAAATAGAAGGATATAAAATCAATACACAAAAGTCAACAGCCATTGTCTACACAGATGAGATGGATGAGAAAAAACTTCTAAGATCAATCCATTCACAATAGCTACCAAAAAAAAATCAAATACATTGGGATAAACTTAACCAAGGATGCCAAAGATCTCTACGATGTGAATTACAAAATCTTAAAGAAAGAAATAGAAGAAGATACAAAAAAAATGGAAAAATATCCCAGGTTCATGGATTGGAAGAATCAATATCATCAAAATGTGCATTCTTCCAAAAGCAATTTACAGATTCAACGCGATACCAACCAAAATACCACAGACATTCTTCTCAGATCTGGAAAAAAATTATGCTGATATTCATATGGAGGCACAGGAGACCTCAAATAGATAAAGCAATCTTATACAATGAAAGCAGAGCCGGAGGCATAACTATACCAGATTTCAAGACATACTACAAGGCAGTTATAATCAAAGCAGCCTGGTACTTGTACAAAATCAGATGGTTAGACCAATGGAACAGAATAGAAACAACAGAAATCAATTCAAACATCTATAACCAACTTATATTTAATCAAGGAGCTAAAACCAATTCCTGGAGCAAAGACAGTCTATTCAACAAATGGTGCTAGGAAAAATGGGTTTCCACATGCAGAAGTTTGAAGCAAGACCCCTACCTTACACCTTACACTAAAATTGACTCAACATGGATTAAAACTCTAAAGCTATGACCCTATGACCTGACACCATCAAATTATAGAGAAGATTGAAATAACCCTACAAGATATTGGCACAGGCAAAGACTTCTTGGAAAAGACCCAGAGGCACAAGCAGCCAAAGCCTAAACTAACAACTGGGATTACATCAGATTAAGAAGTTTCTGTACTGCAACAGAAACAGTCAGGAAAGTGAAGGGGCAACCGATAGAATGAGAGAAAATATATGCAAATTATGCTTCTGATAAAGGATTAATAACCAGAATCTACAAAGAGATCAGGACACTCCACCACAACAAAACAAACCACTTAAGAGATGGGTCAGTGACCTAAACAGACATTTTTCAAAAGAGGAAATCCAAATGGCCAACAGACACATGAAAAAATGTTTAGGATCACTAGCCATCAGGGAAATGCATATCAAAACCACCATGAGGTTTTACCTAATGAGGTTTCATCCAGTTAGAATGGTTTTCATATAGAAATCAATAAACAACAGATGCTGGCAAAGATGTAGGGGAAAAAAAGCACACTAATCCACTGTTGGTGGGAATGCAAACTGGAAAAACCATTATGGAAGACAGATTGGGGATACCTCAGAGATCTAAATATATCCCTACCATATGCCCCAGCCATCCCACTCCTTGGAATTTACCCAAAGGAAATTAAATTTGCAAACAAAAGAGCTATCTGCACCTCAACGTTTATTGCAGCTCAACTCACAATAGCTAAGACATGGAATCAACCTAAATGCCCATCAACAGAAGACTGAATAAAGAAATTATAGGATATGTACTTATGGAATACCAGAAGGCAGTAAAAAAAATGAAATCTGGTCATTTGCAACAAAATGATGAAATCTGGAAAATATCATGCTGAGTGAAATAAGCCAGTCCCAAAGGGACAGATATAATATGTTCTCCCTGATCTGTGACAAAAAGATCACTGTTATAGGCATCTAAGTTTATTGACAAGCAGCAAAAAATGAGATCAAGAATAGGGGAGAGGGCATTTAGAAAGAAACATCCATTACCTCTACTAGACATGAATGAAGTAACATCACAGACCATTAAAAAACAAGAAGGATAATATGAGACTGCTGATATGCAACTACATGCTAATAAATTGTATAGCCCAGAGTACATGGACAAATATCTCATCTCAAGCCTCTAAGGCTCCACCGAAAGCAGACAGTCCACTTAATATAGAGCCATAGTGCTACAAGAAAAACACCACAGTGAAGAAACCGAATATCTCCAACATGCCATACAACAAACGCAAAAACCGAGGTAACAAGAACAAGGAAGACACTATGACGCCCCAGATGCTGTCCCAAGCAGCATGTGAACTACTACAATACATGCATGTTCCTGGAATACATTATTGATAAATTTTTTCTACAAGCATCTGCCTAGATTTTTGTTTTCTGAAGTATGCCATTTTCAACAAAATCTATGTAACTTTATGAAGTCCATTTTATTGCTTTAATTAATGTTTGTGTAATTATTTGCCTGTTTAAGAAGCATATTTCTAATTGAATGAAACAGTTTTTCTTGTGTTTTCACCTCAGATTTCAAAAGTTGCAATTGTTTTATTTAGACCAATGTGTACTTCTTAAGCTGTTTTTTTTTTTATATATAGACTGAGATAAGACTGAAGCTCCCTCAATAAAGATATACAGTCCTTTAAGCAACATTTTTTTAAATGTTATCTTTTTCCATTGAATTACCTCGACATTAAGTCAAAAATCAGTTGGCCATTGAGTTATTTACGAACATTGTTTTCTGCTCCATCAGTCTCCACAGCTGATTATGACTACACTACACTGTCTTAATTCCTTCAACTTTTATAATAAATCACAGAATTAAAGTATTCCAAATTTCTTTATTTCAAAGTGTTTAAGCGATTCCATTTATTTTGTATTTCTACATACATTTTTAAATATTTGTAAATTTCTTCAAAAAGCTTTGTAAGGGCTTGGCAGTATTTTTTTTTTGTGATATTTGTCCATGTAATCTGGGCTATCCAATTTATTAGCATGTAGTTGCATTTCAGCAGTCTCATATTATTCTTCTTGTTTCTTAATGGTCTGTGATGTTACTTCATTCATGTCTAGTAGAGGTAATGGATGTTTCTCTCTAAATGCCCTCTCCCCTATTCTTGCTCTCTCTCGTTTTTTGCTGCTTGTCAATAAACTTAGATGCCTATAACAGTGATCTTTTTAAAAAAGATCTTTTGATTTCATCATTTTTTCTATTACTTTCCTGTTTGTTAATGCTTTTCACTTATTCTGGTTTGCTTTGGGCTTAATATGCTAAGTAACTTTTCTATGTTTTTGGGTGTTTGGTTTGCTGTTTAAGTGTATTTTATTTGTTTGAAGTACTTTCTTCTTTTCTCACATGGAATATAAAACTATAATATTTCTCTTTAAGCATTTCTTTAGAATCATCTTACAACTTTGTTGTACTGGTACATCATTCAATTTAAAGTATTTCCTTTTTTTCATTTCTTTGGAACAAAAATAACATTTAATATCCATTTATTTATAATGAAAGAGTGATATAAAAAGAGAGGGAGAGAGAGAAAGAAACTTTTATTTGCTGGTTCATTCCCCAAGTGGCCCCAACAGCCAGCACTGGGCTAGGCTGAAGCCAGAAGCCAGGATCTTCATCTTTGTCTCCCACATAGGTAACAGGGACTCAAGCAATGGAATAATTTTTCATGTTTTATTACCAGACCACTTAACAGAGAGTATATTGGAACACTAAACAATGCCCATATGAGATGACAGCATAGCTGGCAGTGGCTTTACCTGCTGTGCAAGATGTGGGCACCTTAAAAAAATTGTAAACCTATATCATTTAATTTCTCATCATTAGGGGATTTCTGGTGTATATTATTTTTGTTAGAATCTAATTTTATTCCACAGTTATCCGAGAATATTTTGTCATATCTTTATTTTAATTTGAATATGATATAATTTCCATATTTATTTTTCTTTGAGCAATGAATTATTTAGAAATTTGTTACTGAGTTTCAAAATATTCATAGACTTTCTAAATTATTGACTTTAATTTCCATTCCTTTTCATCAGAGAATATATCTTGCAAAACTTGAATTTTTTAAAGATTTATTTATTTATTTGAAAGGCAGAATTACAGAGAGGCAGAGAGAGAGAGAGAGAGAGAGAGAGAGATCTTCCAACCTTTGGTTCACTCCCCAAATGGCTACAAGGAACTTAGCTGGGCCAATCCAAAGCCAGGAGCCAGGAGCTTCTTCTAGGTCTCCTACACAGGTGCAGGGACCCAAGGACTGGAAGCATCTTCTACCACTTTGCCAGGCACATTAGCTAGGAGCTGGATCAGAAGTGGAGCAGCCAGTACTCTAACAGGTGCCCATATGGGATGCTAGCACTGCAGGCAATGACTTTACCGACCATACCACACTGTGCCAGTCCCAAACTTGAATCTTTTTACAGTAAATAAACTTATTTAATTACTACAAAATGTAATCTATGTTGATAAATGGCATATATAGACATGAAAATAATTTGTGTTGTGCTGTTGTTGGGTTGAGGCTTCTACAAGTATCCACTAGTGATAGAGAATAATAATGTTCAAATTCTAAATTTTCTTTCTTTCTTCCCATTTAGCAAATATTGAAAGGAAGTTGTGGAATTCATATTTTATTATTCATTTCTACTTTCAGTTCTGTTCACTTTGCTTCATGAATTCTGATGTTCAGTTATTAATTACATGAGATTCCAGGACTATAATAACTTTGAGTTAAATTGTACTCATTAGAAAATGCCATTCTTCATCTCTCCTAAAATTCTTTGTTTTAAAATCTAGTATGTCTGATATTTATGCAGCTATGGTAAATTTATGTTGTTTATATTTTTCATGGTATATTTTTAAATTTAATATTTTTTTAACTTTTATTTAGTAAATATAATTTTCCAAAGTACAGTTTATGGATTTCAATGGCTTTTTCCCCCATAACTTCTCTCTCACCTAAAACCCTCCCATCCCCCGCTCCCTCTCCCATTCCATTCACATCAAGATTCATTTTCAGTTATCTTTATATAGAAAAATTTAATATTTTCAGTTTTGTCTTTATGTTTTCAACATCTTTTGAGAAGTATAGATTTGTTTCATTTCTTAATATACTCAAAATATTTGCCTTTTAATTGGGGATTTTAAGCCACTTATACTTAGTATTATTACTTTTATTTGGTACAGTCACTTAGTTGTGTAAAAATCTATCATCTTGATATTATTTGGCAAACATTGTTTTTAACATGCCTTTGTATTATACTCAATTGCTTTAAAATAAACAAACAAAATGATCCCATTCACAACTCATGACATTGTTGATATTTAATCATTTCAAATAACCATATCTACTTATTTTATTTTGATGACATAATTACTTATCTTCTCTAATAGTTATCTTGATTGTGCATATGTTAATTCTCCACATACAATTCTGCATGCTTTGAAGGAAGGAATAGTAATTGCTCCTATCACTCAATGCTAACAATTTTCACAAACTCTGTATACTCTGGACTTTTCTGACAATCAAATCAGTCTCAAGAAACAAAATTTATTGTAGATAATTTAAAAGAACACTGGTTTATAGACTGGTTGATTATTTAAAAAATGCGTAAATAAAATAAGTATTTATATCACATTTTCTGCGTACTTAATTACATGGCTTTTCTAGGAACAAGGTTTTAAAATATTAACTCGTGGTAAAGTTTATTTCCAATTGATAAATCTGTAATATAAATAGTTTCACTATAATAATACTCAGTGAAGAGTGCTCAAAAAATTAGAAGAAAATTTTATTACTCACTTTTTCTCATTTCCAAAACAAACACACCTGTAATCTGTTCTGTTTCCTAGACAGAAATTATTTCATGATGTTCTAGGTTGCCATTGTCTCTTACATGGACTTCTTCATTAGTCTCTAAGCTTATTTTATTGGTCTCTGTATCTTCATTGAATTTGCCTAGAATTTTAAATGTTTTCCTAAAATGTTTTTGAATTAATCTCAAAATTCTTACATTGGCCTATAAGTGTCCTCATGCTCTTAGTATTCCATGCATCCTCCATTGGCCTTTTAAACTCTGAATTCCTACATTTTCTCTCACCATCATCCTACCTCACTATGATTAAAATTCACCGATCTTCATTTGCCCTTGTTACTTAGCTCCCTACTCAAAATCACAGCCTGTGAAACAGCTTTCGTGCAACCCAACCTAAGTCCCTTCCACTCAACCCTATTCCACTTCACTTTATTATTTTTATTATCTTACACCCACAATTTTGAAAATATCTCATTTATTAAGTCACTCCTAATAGAATAAGATACTATGAGAATGGGAATAGCCCTGTTGTCCTCATTCTTTTCCATTCACTAAAACAATGTTTTCAGTTGAAAAACCTAGAGCTGGTCTTTTGTCTATCTATGTGTGTATCTATTTCATTATTTAAATATACCTTAAATAGCAAAGATATGTAAGGTTAATGCACAATTAGATACTTTCATGTGTATTATGTAATGTCTTTCTTAAAAAGTTCTGTGAATAAGGAGGTCAAGCTGATACTAGCTATTTTGCAGGTGAGGAAATAAAAATTCTTGAAAAGATCTATGACTATCAAATTCAGAAAGTTAGAGAAGGGTAGCTGATATTTAAATCCATGACTTCTGACACTAAATCTTGCACTAATTTTTGTATCTTACTATGTGCACCATAGGAATATTGTTAATATTATTAGTTTTAATAATATTTACAAATATCCTTTTGATAAGAAACTAGATGAGAAGGTAAATGTAGAACTAAAATAAATTACTTTACAAATATATTCTATGTATCATTTGAAGTCTAATATTTAAATTATCAAAACAGCTGTTAAATTACCAAAATTTTTCAGTGTTTTTAAAGAGATGAATTAAGGGCCGGCTCCGTGGCTTAACAGGCTAATCCTCCGCCTTGCGGCGCCGGCACACCGGGTTCTAGTCCCGGTTGGGGCGCCGGATTCTATCACGGTTGCCCCTCTTCCAGGCCAGCTCTCTGCTATGGCCCGGGAAGGCAGTGGAGGATGGCCAAGTGCTTGGGCCCGGCACCCACATGGGAGACCAGGAGAAGCACCTGGCTCCTGCCATCGGATCAGCACGGTGTGCCGGCCGCAACACACCTACCGTGGCGGCCATTGGAGGGTGAACCAACAGCAAAAAGGAAGACCCTTTCTCTGTCTCTCTCTCTCACTATCCACTCTGCCTGTCTAAAAAAAAAAAAAAAGAAAGAGATGAATTATATATTATTTTAATTCAATAAACAGAATCTGTAGTAAAAATGACTAGTTCATTAACAAAACTACAAATTAAATATTTAAAAATGAGAAAAATAAATCTCAGCTTATATAATAATATTCAAAGGACCATGAAAATGTGGGCTCCAAAATCGCCAACATTTGAAAGTACTCAGAAAGCCATCTTCAGAGAAGGCAGTTCTTAATACCTTCTAAACTAACCAGGAGGCTGGGTTAGAACCCTAAGCAAGTAACACAATGGCTTCCACATATATGTTGTCATCTTCCTAATATTTATTCCCCTTTAAGCATGCTTTCCAATGAGGCATAGGTTGAAAGTCACTGAAAACAAACTTATAACACAGTGTCTCTCTCTCTCACACACACACACACCACACACACAACCACACTCACAAATGAAAATAGACATTGGAGGCAAACCCTTTAATGATGCCAACAAATTCAATAAATTCACTAAATTAATTTGACCTAAAGAGAATTATCTTGTAGCAATGCATTATAGAGACAAATTTCCCCCAAATGGGATGCAGGTATTAAAATTTGGTCACAGCCAACGCTGTGGCATGGTGGGCTGAGCCTCCATCTGAGGTGCAGGCTTCCCATATGGGCATCAGTTCTAGTCCCAGCTGCTCTCTGCATTGACCGGAGGGGGCGAGGAAGGAGGGAAGCCTAAAGAGGATGGCCCAAGTGCTTGGGCCCCTGCTGGCACGTGGGAGCCCTGGAAGAGGCTCCAGGCTCCTGGCTTCATATCGGCTCAGCTTCGACCTTTGCAGCCATTTGAGGAATGAAGTAGTGGATGGAAGACCTTTCTCTCTGTCTCTCTCTGTGTCCGCAATTCTGTGTCGCAACTAAATAAATAAAATCTTAAAAAAAATAGTTTTGTCAGAAAACATGAAAAGAGAGAAACAGAAAGAAGAAAAAATGTGTGATATGGGCTGACCTCCTGTGCATCACTCCAGTGCTTTTAAAGTCTCTCATGACTAAAAATCTATCTCATGGCTTCTTTTTAAAAATTTTTAATAATATAAAGAGTACAGATTTCATGTTTAGAAGATAACCATTTTTCCCCCCTCAACCTGCCTCCTCCCTTCCTTTCTTTTTTATTTCTTTCTTTTTTTTTTTTTTTTTGCAAAAGCATAATTTCTGTCCACTTCACAATCACAGGCTTAATGCACCACGGCTTCTTAAACTGAGAAATTGCTCCCTGGACATCAGCAAAACCTTGAGGCATCTGCTTCTAATTAAAAAAAAAAAAAAGTGCACAACAGAGTAAACAATGAATATTCATTTCTTCATGTGTTGACAATTACATAGTGCTGGATTTAAACTGGAAAATAGTTAAAAAGTAAACATTATCCCTGCATTTGAATCTTGAGTCCAATGCTAATGTGTAGGCAATAGATGGTTAAATTTACTACTGTCCTTTGGTATTCAGGAAGGGAAATTTGGATGCAGAGCAAAACAGAGAGCTGGTGTCCCAGTTTAAAGCCAGATGAATGTTGGGTAAAACTTTAAAAATAGAAACTGCCTTAGGACAATAATGAAAACATCCAATATTGTCTCTCAAGGTGACTAGGGTCTCTGTTTCTAAATACAGGATCCTAAGAGAGAAGAGCGATGCTAAATGAGCTATGTGGATGAGGAATTTATCTCTCAAGCTCATGACTCATTTAGTTCCTTTCTCAATTTCAAAGGAAAAAGAAGGCATCAGTTAACCTTTACCAGCAATACAAGGTTATCATTAGTACATAGCCATAGTACAATCAACTATTACAATTCATAATAATAAGGATTGTAACAAAGAATTTGATAGATGCTAGTGGAAATTGTATAAATTCAAAATTATCAAAAATAGAAGTTATATTTTAATTTTTATTTTTATTCTAAGACTGCATAAAACGTCACAATTTTGTCACTTTTTGTACTTATTTACTTAGGCAGTGTTATAATTGTTAAAAAGACAATCTCATAAATTCAATAAAGGTAATGCTTAGAGATGAGAAAGCGGAAATATTTGTTGGCTCCACCATTATAGTAAGAAAACCTGGAGAAACTGTGAATTAAATAGATCCTTCAAACTCATCAGATATTGAAGTCTCAGGGCAGCCAACTCACCATAAATCCAGAAAAGGATAACAACCAGCAGGGAGAAACAGTTCCTAAACCTTTGCTTAAATAGTGCAGAAATCAGTATATTTCTTATACATCAATAAGATGATTCAATGAAACCTTTTTTTAAAATTATTAAATAGAGAAAATAAAGCCCCTAAGGGCCACAAACAGAAAGCAGTCTGTATTTCTTGCAGGCATTTTTGGCCTGAGGCATTCACTTGGAATATTAGAGAGAATCTTTAGAGGGTATCTTTTTTTTATTATTTATTTTTATTTATTTTTTGACAGGCAGAGTGGATAGTGAGAGAGAGAGAGACAGAGTGAAAGGTCTTCCTTTTTGCCGTTGGTTTACCCTCCAATGGCCACTGCGGCCTGTGCTTCGTGATGATCCGAAGCCAGGAGCCAGGTGCTTCTGGTCTCCCATGTGGGTGCAGGGCCCAAGCACTTGGCCATCCTCCACTGCCTTCCCAGGCCATAGCAGAGAGCTGGCCTGGAAGAGGGGCAACCAGGACAGAATCCGGCGCCCCAACCGGGACTAGAACCCGGTGTGCTGGCACCGCAAGGCGGAGGATTAGCCTATTAAGCCACGGCGCCAGCCATAGAGGGTATCTTTTGTGAGGTTGAAGGAAGAAACAATGATTAATGTCAATATCCAACACAGAATTGCCCCCCTATTAATTCTATGAACTTCGTGCCTTGATCTAAATGATTAAGAAAAACAATTTAAATGCCATCTTAGGGTACAGGAAGAAAGAAATCTAGTGAGGGAAAGGAAGGGAAGAGCATCACCTACCTCTGGGAATGGCAGACTATTAACGATGGCTACCACAAAAGGTTGAGGAGGGGCAGGTATGGATGTGCCCTGAGTTCCAGAAACAGAGTGTAGGCTAAGACTCAGACTTACTAAGAACCGAGGGGTATGCCCCTAGCCTGTGCCACTCTTCAGGCCTAAAAGCACGGGGTGAAAATAGTAACAGAACACAGTCACTAAACTTGAATGAGGCAAGCTATCTTTAGGAGAAAGTAAAAAGTTCAATCCAAAAGGAAAGCAGATATTGAGAAAATGATCTCTGGAAAACCAGGCCAACCCTAAATGCAATGTATTAGCAGAGAAATTGAATCCTGTGGTGCATTTAGGGTATTCACAGGAACAATAAGCCTCAATTCAGCTGAGCTACTAGAGGTCTAGCAGAAGGAATGCTACATCTAGCCTTCTCTGAGCCCAAAAAATTTCCATCTTTCTTCACTGTCTTATATAAGATGTCCAGCTTTTGATTTTCCAAAACTGGCAAAAGAAAAGCTTTTATCCTAAAGAGAAAAAGCTTTTATCAGAACTTGCCTCAGATGTGATGGATATGAAAGAACAATTAGATAAAAACAACTGAGATAAAAAAGAGGAAAGTGGACAATTGGAAAAATATAGAAAGAGTTAATAAAATGAAATATTTTAGACCAACCATTGCAATATTTTTATGTCAATTTTTTCAACAATCCATTTAAAGAGATTGACACGTGGGCAGCACCATGGCTCACTTGGCTAATCCTCTGCCTGAGGCACCGGCATCCCATATGGGCACCGGATTCTAATCCCGGTAGCTTCTCTTCCAGTCCAGCTATCTGCTGTGACCCAGGAGTGCAGTGGAGGATGGCCCAGGTCCTTGGGCCCTGCACCTGCATGGGAGACCAGGAGGAAGCACCTGGCTCCTGGCTTTGGATCGGTGCAGCACGCCGGCCGCAACACACTGGCCATAACAGCCATTTGGAGGGTGAACCAACGGAAAGGAAAACCTTTCTTTCTCTCATTCTCTAACTCTGCCTGTCAAAAAATAAAAAATAAGAAATAAATAAATAAATAAAAGAGATTGCCACAACTGTTAAAAAAAAAAGAGAGAAGAAAACTGAGGGCAAATTTTCCTCAAAGAAAAATACTAATATTTTGAAACACATCAGTCCTTATTTAAATTAGTTACTTAGTTACTTTAAGCAAAAGATTACGGAGTTTGTGTTGTGGCATAGAAGGTAAAACGTGCTACATTGGCATCCCATATGAATGCTGTTTCATGTCCTGGCTGCTCAAATTCCAATACATCTGTTAACTACCTGGGAGAAGCAGCAAAAAATGGTAAAGGTGGTTGAGTTCTTGTCACCCATGTCAGAGACCCAAATAAAGCTCCTGGCTCCTGGCTTTGACCTGGTTCAGCTCTGGCTGCTGCAGCCACTTGGGGAATAAGCTAGCAGATGGAAGATTCTCTTTCTCTCTCACTCTTTTCTCTTTCTCTCTCTTCCCTAAATATAGATAATTTTCCTAGATATAATAACTCTGCCTTTTAAATGAATGAATAAATCCTAAATAATTATATGAAAACTATTTTTATATTATATATGTTATAGTAAGCTCTATTTTGGTAATGTAATGATGTCTGAAGTGAAATCTTTCTTCTTGCTTAGGATACATTTTCCTTCTTAGGATATAGAATTTGAATTGCTGCATAAACAGGCATTCAAACATTCCTGGCCCTTGAGGCAGATTGGCCAGTTATCTTTCACAATGATTACTAACATATATCCAATATTGCATTTGATATTAAAATGTTTTAAAAATCAAATTTGTTGGGGCAGGCGCCATGGCTCACTTGGTTAACCCTCTGCCTGCGGTGCCAGCATCCCATATGGGCACCTTGTTCTAGTCCCGGTTGCTCCTCTTCCAGTCCAGCTCTCTTCTGTGGCCCAGGAGGGCAGCAGAGGATGGCCCAAGTGCTTGGGGTCCTGCATCCACATGGGAGACTGGGAGGAAGCACCTGGCTCCTGGCTTTGGATTGGCACAGCTCCTGCCCATGCTGGCCATTTGGCCGGTGAACCAACGGAAGGAAGACCTTTCTTTCTGTCTTTCTCTCTCACTGTCTATAACTCTACCTGTCAAAAAAATAAATTTAAAAAATCAAATCCATTGATGTATAAGTTATACATATTAATAGATATTCATTTTAAATGTAGATTATAATGAGTTTTTTTTTGCAAATATATACACTTTGTAGTCATCATCAACATTGAGATGTAGAACATTTTCACTGCACAGAAAGTTGCTAGATGTCTCATTCATGGCTCCAGGCAACATGGACTGGTCTGCTCTTTGGTCAACACTGAATGGGCCTATATTTGCAAACATTTCATATACATTACATTTTGCACTTTTACATTTCCTGTCTGACATTTTGAAGAGTCATTCATGTTGTTTCAAGTATACATAGTTTCTTACTTCAAACTATGTGAGGAATCCCATTATATTACCCTACAACAATTTTAAGTTTTTCTTGAAAGAATTTTAACAAAGCAATACAGGTTTTGCTTCTTAATGATCCAAGGTGAATGAACAATGAGAAGCCACAATGACCTCAGCCACAGAAAGAAAACAGGAAAACAAAGGACTACATTTCCAGGGGAGTGACACAGAAATTTTCAGTGGAGAAATGACAAAACAGAATCCAGATTCTATGGGACAGCAAGGACAAACATACCACTGCAACTGGTCATGCCTCCAACCAACCCTGCATCTATGCTGTAGGCTCCCAGCTGGGAAATTCCATCTTTCTAACACAAAGTAGGAAGAAATTGCCTCAACACCCCAACTCGGACAGCTTTAACTGAGGAGGAATTAAACAGACACCACTGATGGCAAGTCAAGCCTGGGGAGCTGACCAGGGTCTAAGTGACTACTTTGTCTCTTTCCTCTCCTCCAGTACCCCAAAACAGCAAATTCAATTGGCCATGTAGAGCTACAGCTGATCTCCACTTTGACTCAGTGATCAGCCATCAGTTTCACTGCTACCAGAAGCGACCAGACCAGAATCAGGGCAACATACAGGTCATAAAGTGGTTCCCCTGCATCCATCCTGCAACTGTGGGAATTCAGGGTATAAACTGTGGAGCTATGCTCACTCTCTGTACATGAATGAGCACAACTATCTGGCACTAGCACCAACCACAACCCATAAAAAATTCATACCCAGTCTGAAGAATTTCCTTCAGCATCTTGTTCATGGTGTTGATACTTGGGAACAAATCGCAGCATCACCGATGTGTGTGACTTGAGACCTGGGGACAGTTCCATCTGTGCCTTGTGGAAATTGCGATTGTTGATGTCAGTAGTACAATCTTTGGAGTAAGTCACACTTACATTAAATTGAGTGTTCTATCACCATCACCAACACCTAGCTAGTATACTGAGAGATCTGGGTAATCATACCACTGTTTTCATCCCACCTCTCTAGACCTATACCTGCCAATGCAAAATGTTTTTAGTTATCCTGAAGGACCACAGCATGGTTCATTTCACATTTCCCCACCTTGGGACTAGGACTTTCAGCATAATAAACCTCAGCATCTGTCATAATCTCCCAGTAGGATCTGGAGACTGTCACCTTGACATCACACAGTACTACAGCCCCCATTGGAATCCCAAATCCCAGCAGCATTAAAGCTTGGCATTGGTATAGGGGGAAGCACTCTCGGTGTTCTGTACAAATGAGACTCTGGGTTTCATAGTCACTGGTGTAACTGACACCAAACTCTCTAGGGACTGAAGACATTTATGAAGCCAACATTTACCTCAGAACCACACTTCTGCTGTTATGAACCACGTGCAGACTAGACAACTGTTATTAAAATGACAGCTGACATTGTTAAAGGAAAAGAAATCACTCAAAGGTTAAACTGCAGGGCTCACCTAGAAACAGGCCAAATCAATAAGACGAGTAATATTCTGAATTCCATCTAAACCATAAACTCTGTTCTATGCCATAAAGAAGAAGGGTCTATTACAACATTTGCACAGCCATCAATATATGGATGAAGCAATATATGGACATCAGTATATGAAGAAGCAAGGTAGAAAGACATTTCCAAAAGAACACAATAGTTCTCCAGAAATAGATTCTAATTTGAAGGAAATCTATGAAAAGCTAGAAAGAGAATTCAAAGTAAGTAATCCCAATACTATGCAAGATAATACAGATATACACCTTAAGGAAATGAATAAAACATCAGGTTACATGAATGAAAAAAATCACTAAAGATATAACAATCAAAAAAGAGCTCTAAACAGAAGTTTTGTATTTGAAAACATCAATTAATTAAAAAGAAAAACATGATTCAGATGTTCAACAGCAGATTAGACCAAGTTGAGGAAAGAAAGACAAGAATTTGAAATAACCCAATCACACAAAGACAAAGAGAAAAGATTGAGAGATTGAAAATGAATGAAGAAAGACTATGTGAAATACGTGACACCGTTAAGTGACCAAATGTTCATATTATAGGGATTCCTGAAGAAGAGAAGAAAAATTGTTGAAAACAACTGAATTAAACAAGAGTTGAAATTTTCCCAATTCTTCAAAGAGACATGGATATTCAGAGACAGGAATCTAAAGGAACCCCAACAGACTCAACCAAAATTTTCCAAGGTATAAAAATTGTCCAAAGTTAAGAATAAGTATAGCATCCTAAAGACAGTAGAAAGAAGTGTCAAGTACATATAAAGGGAAACCATTTTAGATGAAAAGCGGACTTTTCAGCAGAAACCATATAAACCAGAAGACATTGGGATGATATATTCAATGTCTTAAAAGAAAAAAACTTCCAACCAAGACTATTATATCCAACAAAGCTATCCTTTTGATGTGAAGGAGAAATAAGCTATTTGCCAGAGAACAAAAACTGCAAGAATTCACCACATTAGAAGTAAACATCACAAAACCATGTGATACTACCGAATTCAACAGAGCAGGTATAATAAACAAAATGACATGTCTTAGCTTCTATCTGTCTATCTATTAATAGTAACTTTGAATGTAAATAGATTGAATTCCCCACCCAAAAGGCTCAGGAGGGCTGAATGGATAAAAAATAACCATACATCCTGACTAAAAGTGAATTACTGCAAAAAGACATACCATGCAAATGGAAACCAAAAATGAGCTGAGTACCTATATTTATATGATAAAATATATTTTAAGCAAAAAATGTAAAAAGACAAAGAATAAAATTATATATTGATAAAATAATCAGTTCAACAAGATGTTAAAAATACCACCTAGATATATACAGCAAACAGTATTAGATCTAAAGTGAGTATTAGCTTCTAATACAATAATAGTGAGAGACTTCAACATCCCACTATCATCACTTGACAGATCATCCAGACAGAAAATCAACAATGATATACCACATTTGAGCCATACTTTTGAATCAGTAGTATTAGCAGAAAGTTTCACCCAACAATTACAGAATACAATAGCAAAACAAATAAAAGAATAAATCTAATTAAGGGGTAAAACCCCTTAATAGGCAGTGTTCAAAAGACGAAATACAAGTGCCCAACAAATATATAAAAAAATACTCAACTTCAGTTACCATCAGGGAAATATAAATCAAAACCTCAATGAGATAGCACCTCACTCCTGTCAGAGAGTTATTATCCAAAAGACAGAAAGCTACAAATGCTGGTGAGGATTTAAAAGAAAGGGGAACTCATACACTGTTGGTGGGAATGTAAATTAGTGCAGCCACTGTGGAAAACAGTATGGAGGCTTCATAGAAAACCAGAAGTAGACTTGCCACATGATCCTGCAGTCCCAAAAAATATAAACACATTGTATCAGAAAGACTCCTGCACCTTCATGTTCATATCAGCACTGTTCACAATAGTCAAAATACAGAATCAATCAAGGTATCCCTCATCAGATGAATGGATACAGAAAATGTGATGCACATACACTCAATGGAATATTATTCAGCCATAAAAACAATGGAATTTTATCATTTGCATCCAAATAGTTGCAATTGGAGAACCTCATGCTGAGTAAATAAGCTGAACACAGACAAATATCATGTCTTATCCCATATATATAGAAGTAAAATTTAAAAAACAAAATAAACAAAATGTTTGTGCATATCAGTAATGATGCAAACATAGTTTACTCAAATTTGCTTTACATTTTTGTCAAACAAATTCGTCAGAATGATAGACTACTACAGTTTTAATGATCTGTGATTATTTAAAAATGTATTGGTTATGTATGAAATAAACTTCTCATTTGACCATGTAGTCCTTGCCTGTATTCCTGCTGAACTATGATATTTTTACTTTTTATTGAACCATTTATTTAATGGAAAATTCAGCCTCTGACTATAATGTAAATTTAAGATGCTATCTCAAAAGGAAAGAAAGAAATGTTAAAAAAAAGTTTATGCATGTTTATGGGGTATGATACATTACAAAAAATCAGCCAAACGAGGAGCTGGTTTTTTGAAAAAATAAACAAAATTGACACCCCATTGGCCCAACTAACTAAAAAAAGAAGAGAAAAGACCCAAATCAATAGGATCAGAGATGAAATGGGAAACGTAACAACAGACGCCACAGAAATAAAAAGAATCATCAGAAATTACTACAAGGACTTGTATGCCAGCAAACAGGGAAATCTATCAGAAATGGACAGATTCTTGGACACATACAACCTCCCTAAATTGAGCCAGGAAGACATAGAAAACCTAAACAGACCAATAACTGACACAGAAATTGAAACAGTAATAAAGGCCCTCCCAACAAAGAAAAGCCCAGGGCCAGATGGATTCACTGCTGAGTTCTACCAGATATTTAGAGAAGAACTAACTCCAATTCTTCTCAAACTATTCAGAGCAATCGAAAAAGAGGGAATCCTCCCAAATTCTTTCTATGAAGCCACCATCACCTTAATTCCTAAGCCAGAAAGAGATGCAACATTGAAAGAGAATTACAGACCAATATCCCTGATGAACATAGATGCAAAAATCCTCAATAAAATTCTGGCCAATAGAATGCAACAACACATCAGAAAGATCATCCACCCAGACCAAGTGGGATTCATCCCCGGTATGCAGGGATGGTTCAACATTCGCAAAACAATCAACGTAATACACTACATTAACAGACTGCAGAAGAAAAACCATATGATTCTCTCAATAGACGCAGAGAAAGCATTTGATAAAATACAACACCCTTTCATGATGAAAACTCTAAGCAAACTGGGTATGGAAGGAACATTCCTTAATACAATCAAAGCAATATATGAAAAACCCACGGCCAACATCCTATTGAATGGGGAAAAGTTGGAAGCATTTCCACTGAAATCTGGTACCAGACAGGGATGCCCTCTCTCACCACTGCTATTCAATATAGTTCTGGAAGTTTTGGCCAGAGCTATTAGGCAAGAAAAAGAAATTAAAGGGATACAAATCGGGAAGGACGAACTCCAACTATCCCTCTTTGCAGATGATATGATTCTTTATTTAGGGGACCCAAAGAACTCTACTAAGAGACTGCTGGAACTCATTGAAGAGTTTGGCAAAGTAGCAGGATATAAAATCAATGCACAAAAATCAACAGCCTTTGTATACACAGGCAATGCCACGGCTGAGGAAGAACTTCTAAAATCAATCCCATTCACAATAGCTACAAAAACAATCAAATACCTTGGAATAAACTTAACCAAAGACGTTAAAGATCTCTACGATGAAAACTACAAAACCTTACAGAAAGAAATAGAAGAGGATACCAAAAAATGGAGAAATCTTCCATGCTCATGGCTTGGAAGAATCAATATCATCAAAATGTCTATTCTCCCAAAAGCAATTTATACATTCAATGCAATACCCATCAAGATCCCGAAGACCTTCTTCTCAGATCTAGAAAAAATGATGCTGAAATTCGTATGGAGACACAGAAGACCTCGAATAGCCAAAGCAATCCTGTACAACAAAAACAAAGCCGGAGGCATCACAATACCTGATTTTAGGACATACTACAGGGCAGTTGTTATCAAAACAGCATGGTACTGGTACAGAAACAGATGGATAGACCAATGGAACAGAATAGAAACACCAGAAATCAATCCAAACATCTACAGCCAACTTATATTTGACCAAAGATCCAAATCTAATCCCTGGAATAAGGACAGTCTATTCAATAAATGGTGCTGGGAAAATTGGATTTCCACATGCAGAAGCTTGAAGCAAGACCCATACCTATCACCTTACACAAACATTCACTCAACATGGATTAAAGACTTAAATCTACGACCTGAAGCCATCAAATTATTAGAGAGCATTGGAGAAACCCTGCAAGATATAGGCACAGGCAAAGACTTCCTGGAAAATACTCCAACAGCACAGGCAGTCAAAACCAAAATTAACATTTGGGATTGCATCAAATTGAGAAGTTTCTGTACTTCAAAAGAAACAGTCAGGAAAGTGAAGAGGCAACCAACAGAATGGGAAAAAATATTCGCAAACTATACTACAGATAAAGGATTGATAACCAGAATCTACAAAGAAATCAAGAAAATCCACAACAACAAAACAAACAACCCACTTAAGAGATGGGCCAAGGACCTCAATAGACATTTTTCGAAAGAGGAAATCCAAATGGCCAACAGACACATGAAAAAATGTTCTAGATCACTAGCAATCAGAGAAATGCAAATTAAAACCACAATGAGGTTCCATCTCACCCCGGTGAGAATGGCTCACATTCAGAAATCTACCAACAACAGATGCTGGAGAGGATGTGGGGAAAAAGGGACACTAACCCACTGTTGGTGGGAATGCAAACTGGTTAAGCCACTATGGAAGTCTGTCTGGAGATTCCTCAGAAACCTGAACATAACCCTACCATACAACCCAGCCATCCCACTCCTTGGAATTTACCCAAAGGAACTTAATTTGGCAAATAAAAAAGCCATCTGCACATTAATGTTTATTGCAGCTCAATTCACAATAGCTAAGACCTGGAACCAACCCAAATGCCCATCAACAGTAGACTGGATAAAGAAATTATGGGACATGTACTCCATAGAATACTATACAGCAGTAAGAAACAACGAAACCCAGTCATTTGCAACAAGATGGAGCAATCTGGAAAACATCATGCTGAGTGAATTAAGCCAGTCCCAAAGAGAAAAATATCATTTGTTTTCCCTGATCAGTGACAACTGAGCGCCAAAGGGGAAACCTGTTAAGTGAAATGGACACTATAAGCAACAATGAACTGATCAGCTCCTGTCCTGACTTTAGATGTACAATGTAATACTTTATCCTTTTTAGTATTGGTGTTGTTGTTGTTGTTCTAGTACTATTGGTTGAACTCAGTAATTAACACACAATTATTCTCAGGTGTTTAAATTTTAACTGAAAAGTGATCCCTGTTAAATCTAAGAGTGGAAAAAGAGAGGGAGGAGATGAACAATTTGGAACATGCTCAATCGGTCTGGCCGCAAATGGTGGAGTCAGAAATGTGCCAGGGGATTCCAACACAATTCCATCAAGATGGCATGTACCAATTCCATCGCACTAGTCCAAGTGATCAATTTCAGCTCACAATTGATAGCTCTGATAGGTCTAAGAGTCAAAGAGATCACACAAACAAGACAAGTATCTGCTAATACTAACTGATAGAATCAAAAAGGGAGAGAAAGATCCAACGTGGGAAGTGGGATACACAGCAGACTCATAGGATGGCAGATGTCCTAAACAACACTCTGGCCTCAGAATCAGCCCTCAAGGCATTCAGATCTGGCTGAAGAGCCCATGAGAGTATAGCAGGCATGGAAAGCCAAGATATCATGGAAAAAAAAAAAAGACCTAAATGAATGATCTCTGTGAGTGAGATCCCAGTGGAAAGAACGGGGCCATCAAAGAAGGAGGTACCCTTCTCCGAAGGGGGGAGAGAACCTCCACTTTGACTATGACCCTATCGGAATAAGATCAGAGTCAGCGAACTCTAAAGGCTTCCATAGCCCTGGCAACTCATGACTAGAGCCTAGGGAGATTACTGACGCCATGAACAGGAGTGACAAATTGTTAAGTCAGCAACAGGAGTCACTGTGTACTTACACCCCATGTGGGATCTGTCCCTAATGTGTCGTCTAAAGCCAAGTGATGCTATGACTGGTACTGAAACAGTATTTTTATACTTTGCGTTTCTGTGTGGGCGCAGACTGATGAGGTCTTGGCTAATTATATACTGAAGTGATCTTTTGTATAGAAAGAGAATTGAAAATGAAAAAAAAAAAACAACGTGGTGTTAAAATGGAAATGGCATAGAAAATTAATTAATTTGAAAAAAAATTATGTAGGATCTCTGTCTTTAATGTGCTGTACATTGCTATTTAATGCTGTAATTAGTAATCCAATGGTAGTTTTTTCACTTGATGTTGCTATATGGGCAAAATGTTGAAATCTTTACCTAATATACACTAAACTGATCTTCTGTATACAAAGAGAATTGAAAATGAATCTTTACATGAATGGAAGGGGAAAGGGAGCGGGAAAGGGGAGGGTTGCGGGCGGGAGGGAAGTTATGGGAGGGGGGAAGCCATTGTAACCCATAAGCTATACTTTGGAAATTTATATTCATTAAATAAAAGTTTAATAAGAGAAAAAAAAAGTTTATGCATGTTTATGGGGTATGATACATTGTTTCATTTCATATATGTAATATATATGCATATATATTACAATATATATGAAATATATATTATACATAATACATACATATATATGTATATATATATTATAATATCCGGTCAGGATAAATATATTTATCTCTTTAAATATTTAACATTTCATTATAATGAAAACATTTAAAATCTTATATTGCAATCTATTTTAACAGAGACTGTATTTAGCTTCTGCTTCTGTTATGAAATGTGCATGTCATGATTCATGGGCATTTGTAGCTTTCTGTCTTTTGGATAATAACTCTCTGACAGGGGTGAGGTGCTATCTCATTGAGGTTTTGAAATGCAGTGCATTTCCTATAGTCACCCTACTATGCAATGGAACCATAGAAATTCTCACTCCTGTTAGGTAACCTAGTATCCATCAGTAAACCTTTCCCCATTCCTCACTCTGCTTCTCATACCAAAATTTGTCTACCGATCATTGATGAAGAATTGTATAGATTCCAATTCTTTTTCTATGAACAGTGATGAAGAAATTTTGTGTTGAAATGTGCTTTTCTTTTAGAGAGATTTCTCTGTGTGGACTTACTTGATTCACACATTAATACTAATCTAAGAAGTATATCTAAGAAGGATTAAGGTTGTACTCCAGAAGGATTATGACATTTTACTGGCAATTTATGAACTTTCCAATGGTTCCAAATCATTGCTTATACTTGATTTTATTTAGTCTTTATATTTACCCATCATAATGGATGTGTAATGAGATCTTCTTATGGCTTTAATTTACATTTCCCTCATGACTGTTGATTTTGAGCATTTTTTCTTGTTCATGCAAATCATTCATATTTATTCTTTCTTAAAATGCCTCTTCATTATGTTGCTTATATTTATCATATCATTTTTGTTATTATTGAGTTCAGACTTTGTTATGAATATTTTCAGATATGCTTATTACATTCTGAATACAAGGATATTTTCAGAAATGTGTATTAATACTTTCCTCTAATCTGATCTTAATTTTTCAGTTTATTATAAGTGACTTTCAAGAAGCAGAATATATTTTAATTTAACAGTATGATCCATTTTAACTAAATACAACAGTTTTCTCTTTGTAAAAGCATAATAGTGTTATAATGCTATAATAAGTTGAATATTAGAAAAATTATTATAAGCTAAACAAATAATCCCTGATCATTCATAACTATTTCTACTTGATAATGTCTTGTCTATGTATGAGTATTTATTGGAAGGATAACATTCCAAGTAAAAAAATATTTTAAGGATATGAACAGGAATGCAAATTGGGTTTTCTTAATAGTATATACTTATTTTTTTGACAGAGTTAGAGAGAGAGACAGAGAGAATATACTTTTAAAACATAGATTTCAGAACATGTAATGAAAAATCACTACCATAACATTAAAATTATTTCATAATAAAGTTGATTTACAAACATCAATTAATAATTTCTTCAGCCTTTAACACCTTAAAAAATATCTAGGCCGGCGCCGTGGCTCAATGGGGTAATCCTCCACCTTGCGGCGCCAGCACATCGGGTTCTAGTCCCGGTCGGGGCGCCAGATTCTGTCCCGGTTGCCCCTCTTCCAGGCCAGCCCTCTGCTGTGGCCAGGGAGTGCAGTGGAGGATGGCCCAAATGCTTGGGCCCTGCACCCGCATGGGAGACCAGGATAAGTACCTGGCTCCTGCCTTTGGATCAGCGCGGTGCGCTGGCCGCGGTGGCCATTGGAGGGTGAACCAACGGCAAAGGAAGACCTTTCTCTCTGTCTCTCTCTCTCACTGTCCACTCTGCCTGTCAAAAAAAAAAAAAAAAAAAAGAAAGAAAGAAAGAAAGAAAAAATATCTAAAGGCAGATATGTAACCCAGCTCTGAAACAGTTCTGTAACCTGGAGCAAATATCTATTCTAAAACTCAATTCATCTCAGAAATAAAACACATAATTTTTAAAGTTTCTTCCATGTCTAAAATTCATGAATTCAAGTATTTATATTTTTTAAGTGCTTACTACTTTCTATTTTTGCATTTTAGCTATCTTAATCGATCAAGAAAGATGCACAGGAGTTGAGGCTGTGCCCATAGCAGATTAAGCCACAATATGCAGTGCAGGAATCCCATATGGAGGATGCATTGAATCCAAGCTGCTCCACTTTCATTCCAGCTTCCTGCACATATGCCTGAGAAAGCAGCAAAAGATGTCTCAGAGGCTGAGGCCCCTACCCCTACCTGGAAGACCGAGGCGAATCCCCTCATACCTGGCTTCTTCCTGGGTTAGTCCCAGCCATTGCAGCCATTTGGGGAGTGAACCAGTGGAAGGAAGATCTCTCTCTCTCTCTCTGTAATTCTCATTTGAAAATAAATAAATAAATAAGTCTTTAAAAAAAAAGATGCATAGTAAATAAAATTGTTCTAGTCCTAGTAACCAACAGACAAGAACACGCGCTCACTTATGTTTTTGGAAGATTTTTTTTTAAAAGGATTCAGTATCTTTCCTACATAAAATCAAAACATAGCTACAGGAGGAGAAGCTATCATCCACATAGATTGGTTACTTAAGGCCTTAGATTAGTATTTCCACATATAACATATCAGAGTACAGAAATATGTCATCTGGCTCTCTTAAGATGCAAGACACATCAGCACATTAGTCCACATGGTCTTATCCCTGGATGTTTTTACAATCAGTGTGGGTGTGAATTTCAGATTTCTGTGGGTTTCTTTCAGGGACTTTTCTTCATCGCCGGTGTTTCCATCTCCTGATTTTTCTTTGGCATTCTGAAACCTTTTGTCTATTTTCACCATTTGTTTCTGTCAGTTCTTTGAAATATTACTGCCCATGAATCATGACATGCACATTTCATAACAGAAGCAGAAGCTGAAGATATGGAAGTAACAAAAAATATAATGTTTTTTTAAAAAGAACAAATAATAAGAATTCAGATGCCAACAGAGGACTATATCAAATATTTGATTTTATTGCCAATGGTTTGAATTTTATTTCTTACTTGAGAAAACCAACTTCATTCCTAAACAGTTACTTTATCTTCTAGTGGTAGAAACAGAGGAAACAGCTTTTTTTTTTTTTGACAAAATTGTCACAGAGAATTAAAAAAAAAAATGCCTATCCAAATTAAAGCACAATTCTTCCTTAAATGTCATAACAATTCGCATATGCTAGTGGTTTTTAAAATTTCATAAAACCACTTTTAAGATGATGACTTTGGCCATGTTGTAGATAGTGCATGTGAGCTAGTTCAGTGTTACCTTGTCTTTGAGTCATCTTTGTCATCACCTTCTCAGAGTTCACCTCTCCAGCTGCCACCACCAGGTCCTGAATTTCCTGCTATATCAGCAGACAAGAGCTCAGTTACCAGCTCCCTCTTCTGGGCCAAACTGGAAAGTATGTCCTGAACAGAACCAGCGTCGCAGGGCAACTCATGAGTGCCAGCCACTTTTCAGGCCAGCCTGGCATATTCTCCCAGTAATTCCATGGTGCCCTTTTTGCTTCAGAAGTTTTAATTTTGATTAAAATACATTTATCTTTTTTTATTTTTCCATTTTCCTATCTATGAAATAAATTCAATTCAAATTTTATCTCCAGTTATTTTACTATTTTATTTTTGTAAATTTTTCAATTTTAGCTTTTATGTTCAGGTGTGTTATCCATATTGAGTTAAATTATTGCTGTACGATGACAGGTAAAATTCAACATTCATTGTTTAAACTATATATCTAGATAGACATCTTTTTTACAAGGGGTGTTGAAAAGACTTATGCTTTATCTCTTGTAATGGCTTTCCCACATTTTTCAAAAGTCAATTGTCATGATAGTGTCTTAATTTTTTTCTGTTTTTTATTTGAGAGAAAGAATGATGGACGGAATGGTGGTAGAGAAATAAAGTGAGAGAGAGAACATTCTCATCTGCTACCTCACACTGCAAATGCCAGAGCTGGGCAGCTGAAGATGGGAGCCAGCAACTCTATCCAGGTCTCATAGTTGGGGCAGAGGGAACTCAATCACTCGAGCTATCACCACTGCCTTCCTGAGTGGCATCACCAGGAAACTGGCATTGGGAACCAGAGAAAAAACTTCTAAAACCAGGCATTCTTATTGGACACAGTCTTCTCAAATGCTAACCCAAATGCCTAGTTCATAATAAGTTTGGAAACTAACCAGGTTATGTCCTACAATCCCAGCCTTTTTGTTTGTTTGTTTTACCTAGAATTGACCGGCTAAAACACTTACATTGCAACATTTAAAATCAATTTATCCATTTCTGCAAAGAAACCATGTATCTGCCAACATTCGTTTGGACTCTAGGGGATCAATAGATCAACCTGAGTCAAATTACCTATTAAAGTTATTGAGTCTTTCAACATAGTCATAGTAAAAATATTCATTTTATAAATATCCGTTTAATTGAGGCTTTCCTTAATTTTTCTCAGCAACGTTAAATAGTTTCTATTGTAAAAGCATTAATGCATTTTATTAAACAAATCCAAAATATCTCATGTTTTATGATTTTTGATATCGTTCATATTTAATTACATCCATTGCTGCTATATAATCATATGAATAATTTTTAAAATATGATCCTGTTTCTTAAGAACATGAGTTATTAACTTAGCTGCTTTTATTGACATTCTTAGAATTTCTACAAATACAATTATGTCTTTTGCAAAAACAAGGCTATTTAGTTATTTATTTTTCAACTGTATGCTTCATTTCTAGCTAACTACTTATAGCATTTAGTTCAACATTGAATAGAAATAACATAACAGAAGCAAAATTCTTACACTTTTCCTGATAAAAAAGCATAATGAATGAGTTAGTTCTTTTTATGAATTCCATTGCTTCTCTTTTCTGTGTTCCTGTTTTCATTTAAACATCTGTACAAATGCCCTTTTAAAATTCTTAGTGCTGGCCGGCACCGCGGCTCAACAAGCTAATCCTCCGCCTTGCGGCGCCGGCATACAGGGTTCTAGTCCCGGTCGGGGCACTGGATTCTGTCCTGGTTGCTCCTCTTCCAGGCCAGCTCTCTGCTGTGGCCCGGGAGGGCAGTGGAGGATGGCCCTGCACCCACATGGGAGACCAGGAGAAGCACTTGGCTCCTGGTTTCGGATCAGCGCGGTGTACTGGCCGCAGCACGCTGGCCACAGAGGCCATTGGAGGGTGAAACAACGGAAAAGGAAGACCTTTCTCTCTCTCTCTCTCTTTCTCTCTCTCTCTCTCTCACTGTCCACTCTGCCTGTCAAAAAAAAAAAAAAATTCTTAGTGCTTAGGATGCCTCTAGGGACACCAGCATTGCATATCTGAATGCCTGGACTCAAATCCCAGCTCTGCTTCCAGTGGCAGCTCCCTGCCTGCTAATGCACACCCTTGACGGCAGCAGTAATAACTCAAGTGGTTGGAAAGTTGGAACTCTGCCACCCACATGGAACACCTGGCCCAACCCTGGTAAGGCAGACGTTTGGGCGTAAACCAGCACATTAGAGATCTCTGTATTTTTTTTTGTTGTTGTTGTTTTTTCTGTTTCTACTTTACTCTACTTTTCTGTCCTTTGCCTCTTAAAATAAAAGATAAAATACAAATAAAATTAAATTGTTATTTGCTAGTTCCATCATTTTTGACATTTTGTGGTCTTCTTTCATTTGACTTTTTAAAAAATGCCTAATTTTGAGTCACAATTTCTTGATTCTTCAAATATTTAGGGATTTTGATTGTATGCTGATATTTGTGAAAACTCCACTCTGGAATGTCTGTTTTTTTAAACAGCTTTATATATCAAATGTAGGCTCTGTTTTGGCAAGTAGTTTTTGGCCAGATGAGTTTGGCTCTTTACAGGGGTACTTTGAATTTTTATTTATTTACTTGAAAGAAAGAGACAAACATAGAACTTCCATCCACTGATTCACTTCCTGAATACCCACAATGGCTGGGCTGTGCTGGGCTGAGGCTGGGCCAGGGAACATCCAGGAGCCAGAAATTCAGTTTTGATTTTCCACATGGACGTCAGGGACTTTATCACTTAAGCCATCCCCTGTGGCTCTCCTCTGAGCATCAGCAGAAGCTGGAATTCAGAGTGCAGTCAGGACTCAAATGCACACACTCCAAAGTGAGATGTGGGTGTCCCAAGGGGCTTCTTAACTGCTGTGCCAATGACCAACCCATAAGGTGTGTTTTAAAAGATATTTCTAGCCGGCGCCGCGGCTCACTAGGCTAATCCTCCGCCTTGCGGCGCCGGCACACCGGGTTCTAGTCCCGGTCGGGGCACCGATCCTGTCCCAGTTGCCCCGCTTCTAGGCCAGCTCTCTGCTGTGGCCAGGGAGTGCAGTGGAGGATGGCCCAAGTCCTTGGGCCCTGCACCCCATGGGAGACCAGGAGAAGCACCTGGCTCCTGCCATCGGAACAGCACGGTGCGCTGGTCGCAGCACGCTACCGCGGCGGCCATTGGAGAGTGAAACAACGGCAAAAGGAAGACCTTTCTCTCTGTCTCTCTCTCACTGTCCACTCTACCTGTCAAAAAATAAATAAATAAATAAATAAATAAATAAATAAAAGATATTTCTAGGAACATCTTCAAGCAGCCTGCACTACAGAAATGCTTTGGATCCATGGCTAAAGTATGAACCACTTGGAGTTTTGTCTAATTTCAAATTATCAGTAAAGATTTTCTCCTCTGGTAAATTGGCCCTCAAGTACCTCCTGAACATTGGGAGTTCTGAGAATTGTTGAGTTTACAACTCAGTTGACTAGTGGCTCATTGCTGATTATGTGGATGCTGGTTAATGCTACAAACTTAAGACTATCTATTTAGAAGAAGGCAAAGACATGCTTAGTGTTTTCTGAATCTCAGTTTTCTGAAAGCTGTCTCCTGTCACATAACTACAAATTCTCTTGCCTCAGCTTCTTCAAACTTCCATCTTCATCTCCTTACTTCAGTGAGGCCACAAAACTCTGGATTCCTTCTTCATTTCCCGGGGGTCTAAAAGTTGCCTGTAGTCAGGAAACTGGAGGAACCTTAGCCCCGCTCTTATTGTGTACCTTTGTCAAGACCTTTGCTACCATTTTTTGAATATTTGAAAATGTTTTTCTCATGTATATTTTTCTAACTTTTTTAGCTGTGAAGTTTGTGTCTAGTCATTAATATATGAAACTTGGAAGCAAAATTTAACAATTTCCCCTTTTTACAACAAAAATTTCAAATATTTTAGAATAGCTTTAAATTTACAGAAGAAATAGAATATTACAAAAAATATATTATTTTTCTTAGTGTCTCCTATTGTTATCATTAGTATGATATAGTTGTGAAACTATTGACCTAGTATTTCCATTTTCTTATAATTAATGTTCATAATTCATTGAAATTTCATTATTTTTAACAGTGTCCTTTTCTGTTCCAAGATCTCATCCAGGATATTAAGTTTACTCATCATGTCACAGGCTACTGCTGACTGTGATAATTTCTTAGACTTTTCTTGTTTTTGATAACCTCAACAATTTGCTGTCCTGCTATTTTGTTTAAAATTTTTGTATTTTAACAAAACACAGAATGTAATGATACAACATTTATATATACCCTGATAGTACTCAAAGTCCCAGTGTAACTTGGTATTCAAACCAGCCCTCAAATGGTACGCTTTTGTTGTAGACAGCTTAACCCACTGTGCTACAATTCCAATCTCAAAGGCAAACCATGATGGATACATGTCTCCCTCTAACCTGTGAAGTTACCTAACTTCCTATTTGATGTTTTTCCCTATTTCACTGCTCCTAGAGTCCAGAATTTTGTGTTGTTGTTGCTACTAACAATGCCTATCTAGGACACACCACAAGTTCATTGTGATATCTTTCTTCCCCAGTTCCATTGTCCTCAGAAGGGAAAAGAATTATGACACAATCTCTTATGCATTCCTATTTTTCCTCAAAACTAATCTAAATCATCAGAACACTTCTAAAGCAAATAACATTCATATCCTGCAGATAATTCATATTTGATACACTCCATGACATATTTGATGGAGCATTTGATTACATTTTGAACATTTTCTCTACATTACCATTATTTTTACAAAAAAAGGATAATATGGAAAACTTCAGTTCCTGGCCCATAATTCTGAGTCAAAAATCACCAGTTATTTCTGCCAGCTTTATTTATTTGTTAATCCATTCCCTGATGTTTGCATATATTACTATGAAGAATCAGCTTTAGAAATTTTATTATTTTTAAAATTTGAATATCATCAATTTATATCCAATGATGGAAAATTAAAATTTAATATTCTCAGTACTGGTTCCTTCTTGAACACTCCATGATTCCAATCCCAAACACATGCCTATGTTTCCCTATATTGTACTGTGAGTCCTTACATCCATATTTTTCCATTGTTCCATTTTTCTCTCTGTATTCTTTTTATTCTCTGTTGGATCAATCACTTTATCTCTTGTTAGATTATTTTCTGTTTTGTTGATGATGATTCACCCCCATTGTAACACTTATTATAGAACACCCATGTAAGTCTTTTGTATACCCATGAACCACCTGAAAGCATGCTTCCATGGGGAGTAGACAAGTTTCTTCAAATTTCAGAATGAGACAATTAAAATGACTTTTAGGTCAATCAGTTCCTCCACAGATACCTTAATCCTCTAACAGCTTGCATTGGAAGAAAAAAAAGCATTTTCCTGATCCCGGAGAAGCAATGGAACTGGCATTTTCACCTATTGGCATTCAGAATTATAATTAATCCACCTGTTTTGAGAATGGAGTTCTAATCCACGGTACTACACGAGGATGAATGTGTGCAGGGCAAGCTCACCTTTACTTAAAAGATGATTATAGATGACATTTATGTTGTCAATCATTTCACTATTTTTGATAGAAATAATTAATTTATAAATAATTTTGATATTTTTTTCCATCCTTGGATTCACTCTGCAAATGCTCAGAGGACACAGAACTGGGTCAGGTCAAAAAACAAAAAGCAAAGAATGCAATCTATGTATCCGACAAGGGAGACAGGGCCCCAGGTTCTTGAGTCATCACCTGCTGTCTTCACAGGATTCACACTAGCAAGGAACTGGATCAAAGGAAATGAAACCAGAACACAAACAAGGCACTCCAGCATTAGATATAAGCATACCAGTGCTTAACTGCTGTACCGAACACTTCCTATTAATAATATCTAACATAGAATAACAACACATGGAAAGAACAAATAATTAAAGTAAATGAGAAATCTTTTTTATTGTATGAGTCACTACATCAATTGGCCTTTGAAGACAAAAATTAAGTCACCTCAATGGGAAATACCAATGTGAAAAACTATAATTCTCAGCAAACTTCCAAAATGAAACATCTAATTTAAATTAGCTGCAAATGAGGAAATTCTTCAATCACCGTTAATTTCATCAAATGGCTGAATTCAGGCAAACACAGAGGGTTACTCAGATTTTGTTATACAAGCTAATTATTAACCTAAAATTTTCATTTCCTGGAGAGATAACAGCTAAACTCCCATAGTTATTAAATGAGGATTCCTTACAACAAAATGCATTGCATGTTTTGAATATTTTTTTGATAATCTGAGCAGGAGTATCTAAATAAAATTTGGATTTTTTTACAATACTTGCTTTATTTGATAGGAATAGCAAGTTCATTATTTGCCAGTAAATGGAATAATCGTCTAATTAGCAGCACTTGTTATGGGATGAATATTAAATTACCAGAATAGAAAAGAGAAAAAATACATCATACCTCAGTAAATTAAAGTCTTGTTATAGAATGAATTTACATCCACCAGGCAGAAAACATAAACAATCTCTCAGTTAAAAGCCTTGGGAGGCTTGCCAACTTTTAGAAATTGAAGGATATTTAACCCTTTCACTCTGTCAAGCTGTGATTGTCCTTCAAGGATGTTTTCTTTATGTCATTGAAATTAATCACATCTTCTAAAATGAGTATGCTTTACAATACTGAGCATGTTAACTATGTATATTTCCTATCAATTGAAATATATCTGTATTTCATGTAAGGGAATATTGAAAAGAAATTATAAAACAATATAATTAGGCACACATTAAAGTGCGCAATATTGACATAGAATCATAATAATTTAAAAAAGTCATAACACCTATTACTCCCCAAGGCATTTTCATTAAGTAGTATATTTTCCTTTTTTTTGAAATTGCAGTTGCTACCTTATCTTTTCTGAATATGTTTTCTCTCATTGAATGCCTTCACCTCAACAAGTTGGGCCTGAAAACTGAAATATATGTCTGCCAATGATTTACCAAGACATCTCTGGGAAGTAGGTGGCCTTAGAGAGTTCCAAACCTTCTTAGGGTGCTTAGTAGGAGGAAACCATGGTAAAAGACCTCCCATAGGTTTTGTAGGCATTCCATCTTCCACTCTGTAGAACACAAACAGTTCTAACAATTATGTCTCCCAAATGCAATGTTAACCCCAATGTAAAAGGAGAAGATTGCTTGTTGATTAAAATTAGGATAGGGTAACCTCTAAGTCACTTAAAGGTGATAAAATACAGAGTGTGAATGATGACTGCTGAAAGCGCATGTTGGGAATCAAGAATTGTAATTTTTGCCTCAACTCAACTTCTATGTCTTTGATCTCAGGCAAGCTATGCCATTTAAAGTCCTAAGAGTACTCACGTGCAAAATGTACACAGTTCATCCAGAGCTATGAAGAATTTTTTCAACTTTCATATTCTAGAATTTTTTTAAAGATTTATTTATTTATTTGAGAGTCAGAGTTACAGAGAGAGAGAAGGAGAGGCAGAGGCAGAGAGAGAGGTCTTCCATCCACTGGTTCATTCCCCAATTGGCCACAACGGCCGGCATTGTGCCTATCTGAAGCCAGGAGCCAGGAGCTTCTTCCAGCTCTCCCATGTGGCTGCAGGGGCCCAAGGACTTTGGCCATCTTGTACTGCTTTCCCAGGCCATAGCAGAGAGCTGGATCAGAAGTGGAGCAGGCAGGACTCGAACCAGTGCCCATATGGTATACTGGCACTGCAGGCAATGGTTTTACCTGCTACACAGCACCGGCCCTGATATTCTAGAATTATGTAACTCCTTAAATAGGGAATGGCAATTCTCCTTTGCCCCCCCCCCCCCCAGATTATCCAATGAACTGGTATCATTTAGATTGGCATTTTGATTATCCTAGGCTGTCTGGTTCATAATCACAACACAATATTGTTGGTACTAAACTGTAGTAGGTACAGCTTATAAAACTGTATGAACTGTCTTCAGCACAGCGAAGTTAATAAAGAATCATTAAATATATCTAATCAAACTAAATTTCATCAGGAAATTTGATACAAATAAAAACCAGGAATCATTAATTAGTGCCTATTTTAATTAACTAATTATTCAATTTAGGTTTGATTAAGGTAGAGTGCCAGTATTAGATGAATTTATTATAACATTATTTAGAAATTATTGTTCATTCTTCTTCTAAAATATAATTGATTACATGTAATTTTTCAAAACATATAAATAGTTGTCCTGGCTTTTGTAGCCTATCATTCATTTTCCAATTACTTGTGCTTTAATGATGGATACACTGGAGAACTAATATAGTGGTAAATAGGTAGAGAAATATAAATAAAATTAACTTTAACATTTACCGCCTCCAAAACTCTGGGATATTGCCTCTTTACATTTACATTCTATAAGTGAGAGTGAAATCGGAGATGACCCCCTAAAATTTATACAAAAATGTGGCCCTTTAAAGTTCCCCAGAAGTGCTATCTGGGATGCCACATATGCTACCGGAATTTGGGGTGCCATACAGTTTTACCATATGCTTACTAATAAATCCCCAATATTAATAAGCCCAAGAGGGTTTTTGCCTAATATTTAGAGAAGAATTCTAAATACCGGCACAGATAAATGAGGCAGCATGATACATTTTAAACCTTTATTTAGTGAGAAAGATGCATAGGAGAGTGAGAGCTTTATTAAGAGAGAGAGGTAAATCTGTGTTCATACAGAGCACCAGGAACCAGCCACATGGAGGTGCATCTAGAACAGGAAGCCTGGGGCACGTGGAGGCGCAGGGCTACAGCAAGCCCCCTCCTGGCAAGAGGCCAGGGAAGAAGAGAAAGGAGGACACACCGTGTCCCAGGCTTTTGACCCACTTCCAAAGGGGAGTGGTTAATTAACCTGATTGGCTGGTGGGCACCCAGGTGCGGCCAGGTAGGGGCATGAGGTCACACAGGGGTGTGGTTAAGTCATGGTCTTCCAACTCACAAACCTAATCGATTTTAACCTGTATGCCTGCCTACTTTAAGAGTGGTGATATTGGGAGTTCCATTCAAGTAAAAGAAGTTAATGATATTCTTTTTGCTGTGTTTTCAGTATCCCAAAGAAATTGTTTTCTGTAAACACATTAATCTCCCTCCTTGAAATACCACTAACTGGATGTTGCTCCTTCTTCCTATGATGAGACCTATGCTAAAATATCAATTGTAGAAGATGGCGGAATAATGAGGACGTGCACTGATAGTCCAGGAAAAGATAGGTTGATAAAAGAGAAATTACAGGGAAAGGCTCAGGGAAAAAAATGCAGAGGAAACTCTTCTGGATCTAGTAGATGTGACACAGATGACCTGCAGGGAGAGCAAGGACGCCCACGGCTCCAAGCCTACACATCTGCGCTGGAAGGGGAGGTGAGCCCAGTAACCCGAGACATTGGTGGGGGAAACAGCAGACAGAGCCTAGAGGGAACTAGGCTTGAAGTCCCACTGTGGAAAGTTCACCAGACTAACTACAGGAGAGAAGGGGAAAAAAAAGAAAAAGAAAAAAAAAGGGGGACCGGTACGGACGAGTTTCTCTCTCTGCCCACCTTGCAAAGGCGAGCAAGAGACAAAGAGCAGGCACCATTCTGGATATACGTAAAAGGTGCGCGTCCTCAGGGCTGTGCACAACCTCAGGACTGTGGGCAATCTCACAGCTCTGCATGACCTCAGAGCTGTGCCCGCCCTCAGTCAAACAGAAAAACCTGACTCTGGTGGAGGGGGGGGTGAAATACCAGGAGGTTAGGATTTGGTGAAAGGGTAGAGCTAATGAACTGAGGTGGGGAAAAAAGAAACGATGGGTGAGAGAACTCACGGAGGTTACGTGAGTACTCTCCAGAGATGCTACAATTCAGTAACCTTGGCAACCCGGTGAGAGACTGCAGGAGAAATCGAGCCCACACTGAGGGCAGCATAGATTCTTTGGGTGGTCTGTGGGAAAAAGCAGATGAATGATATACACATAGAAGCCAGAGATCGGAAGCTAACTACCAGCAATTCTGCTCAGCTGTGTGGTATTACTGCTCTCCTGAATAAATAAATAAATAAAGAGAAAGAGATCTACCACTCCTAACCTGAGTGTGTCACCATTGGCACACCCTTAACCCTGAAGAACTAAGCAGAGCTCTCTGGCCACACCCATCTCAAGTCTCCAAGGCTCCTCCAACAGCAGACAGTCCACTTAACATACTCATACTATAACAAGAAAAAAAAAAAAAACAGTGAGGGAAGAATAATTCAAATAATACCTCCGAAATGCCAAGCAACAAACACAGAAACAAGATAAACGAAGACATTATGACGCCCCCAAATGAACAAAACACCCCAAGCCAAGATTATGAAGATGATGAGATAGAAGAAATGCAAGATTCAGATTTCAAAAAAATTATGATAAGAACATTTAGAAGTTTTCAAAAGCAAATTCTTGAACTACAGAAATCCTTATTGGACAGGATGGAAAATCTCATTTGTGAAAATGAAATCTTAAGGAGGAATCAAAACGAAATGCAGAAACTAGTAGAACAGCAACGTATGATACTGATGAGAAATCAAAATGAAATGAAGAACTCAATAGATCAAATGACAAACACATTAGAGACTCTTAAAAACAGTCAGTGAAACAGAAGAGAGAATATCAGACTTAGAAGACAGAGCACAGGAAAGCAACACTATGTATCAAAACTTATGGGATAGAGCAAAAGTAGTGTTGAGAGGAAAGTTTATAGCAATAAGTGCCTACATCAAGAAATTGGAAAGGCACCAAATAAATGAGCTTTCAATGCATCTCAAGTATCTACAAAAACTGCAGCAAACCAGACCCAAATCTAGTAGGAGAAGAGAAATAACTAAAATCAGAGAAGAAATCAACAGGATTGAATCCAAAAAGCATTACAAAAAATCAGCCAAGCGAAGAGCTGGTTTTTTGAAAAAATGAATAAAATTGACACACCATTGGCTCAACTAACTAAAAAAAGAAGAGAAAAGACCCAAATCAATAAAATCGGAAATGTAACAACAGACAGCACAGAAAAAAAAAAATCATCAGAAATTACTACAAGGACTTGTATGCCAGCAAACAGGGAAATCTATCAGAAGTGGATAGATTCCTGGACACATGCAATCTACCTAAATTGAGCCATGAAGACATAGAAAACCTAAAGAGACCCATAACTGAGAAAGAAATTGAAACAGTTGTAAAGGCCCTCCCAACAAAGAAAAGCCCAGGACCAGATGGATTCACTGCTGAATTCGACCAGACATTTAAAGAAGAAATAACTCCATTTCTTCTCATACTATTCAGAACAATTGAAAAAGAGGGAATCATTACAAATTCTTTCTATGAAGCCAGCATCACTTTAATCCCTAAGCTAAAGAAAGATGCAGAATTGAAAGAAAATTACAGACCAATATCCCTGATGAACTTAGACGCAAAAATCCTCAATAAATTTCTGGCCAATAGAATACAACAACACATCAGAAACATTATCCACCCAGATCAAGTGGGATTTATCCCTGGTATGCAGGGATGGTTCAATGTTCACAATTCAATCAATGTGATACACCACATTAACAAACTGCAGAAAAATAAACATATGATTATCTCAATAGATGCAGAGAAAGCATTCGATAAAATTCAACACACTTTCATGATGAAAACCCTAAGCAAATTGGATAGAGAAGGAACATTCCTCAATATAATCAAAGCAATTTATAAAAACCCACAGCCAGCATCCTGTTGAATGGGAAAGGTTGGAAGCATTTCCACTGAGATCTGGTAGCAGACAGGGATGACCACTCTCACCACTGCTATTCAACATAGTTCTTGAAATTTTAGCCAGAGCAATTAGGCAAGAAAAAGAAATTAAAGGGATACAAATTGGGAAGGAAGAACTCAAAATATCCCTCTTTGCAGATGATATGATTCTTTATTTAGGGGATCCAAAAAACTCTAAGAGACTATTGGAACTCATAGAAGAATTTGGCAAAGTAGCAGGATATAAAATCAATGCACAAAAATCAACAGCCTTTGTATACACAGGAAATGCCATGGCTGAGGAAGAACTTCTAAGATCAATCCCATTCACAATAGCTACAAAAACAATCAAATACCTTGGAATAAACTTAACCAAGGATGTTAAAGATCTCTATGATTAGAATTACAAAATCTTAAAAAACAAAATAGAAGAGGATACCAAAAAATGGAAAAATCTTCCATGCTCATGGATTGGAAGAATCAATATCATCAAAATGTCCATTCTCCCAAAAACAATTTATAGATCAATGCTATTCCAATCAAGATACCAAAGACATTCTTCTCAGATCTAGAAAAAATGATGGTGAAATTCATATGGAGATGCAGGAGACCTTGAATAGCTAAAGCAATCTTGTACAAAAAAAACAAACAAACAAAAAAAAAAAAAAAAAACCAAAGCCAGAAGCATCACAATACCAGATTTCGGGACATACTACATGGAAGTTGTTATCAAAACAGCATGGTACTGGTACAGAAACAGATGGGTAGACCAATGGAAGAGAATAGAAACACCAGAAATCAACTTAAACATCTACAGCCAACTTGTATTTTATCAAGGATCTAAAAACAGTTCCTGGAGCAAGGACAGTCTATTCAATAAATGGGGCTGGGAAAACTGGATTTCCACATGCAGAAGCATGAAGCAAGACCCCTACCTTACACCTTACACAAAAATCCACTCAACATGTATTAAAGACCTAAATCTATGACCCAACACCATCAAATTATTAGAGAGCATCCGAGAAACCCTGCAAGATACTGGCACCTGCAAAGACTGCCTGGAAAAGACCCTGGAGGGACAGGCAGTCAAAGCCAAAATTAACTATTGGGATTGCATCAAATTGAGAAGTTTCTGTATGGCAAAAGGAACAGTCAGGGGAGTGAAGAGGCAACTGACAGAATGGGAAAAAATATTTGCAAACTATGCTACAGATAAAGGATTAATAACCAGAATCTACAAAGGGATCAAGAAACTCCACAACAACAAAATATACTTTTGAGATGGGCCAAAGACCTCAATAGACATTTTTCAAAAGAGAAAATCCAAATGGCCAACAGACACATGAAAAAATGTTCAAGATCACTAGCGATCATGGAAATGCAAATCAAAACCACAAGGAGGTTTCACCTCACCCCAGTCAGAATGGCTCACATTCAGAAATCTACCAACAATAGATGCTGGAGAGGATGTGCGGAAAAAGGGACATTAACCCACTGTTGGTGGGAATGCAAACTGGTAAAACCACTATGGAAGTCAGTTTGGAGATTGCTCAGAAACCTGAATATAACCCTACCATACAACCCAGCCATCCCACTCCTTGGAATTTACCCAAAAGAAATTAAATTGGCAAACAAAAAAAGCTGTTTGCACTTTAATGTTTATTGCAGCTCAATTCACAATAGCTAAGACCTGGAATCAACCTAATGCCCATCAACAGTAGACTGAATAAAGAAATTATGGAATATGTACTCTATAGGATACTATACAGCAGTAAAAAATAGTGAAATCCACTCATTTGCAACAAATGGAGGAATCTGGAAAACATTACCTTGAGTGAAATAAGCCAGTCCCAAAGGGACAAATATCATATGTTCTCCCTGATGAGCAACAAATAACTGAGCACCAAAGGGGAAACCTGTTGAAGTGAAATGGACACTATGAGAAATGGTGATTTGATCAGCCCTTGCCCTGACTATTGATGAACAACTTAATACTTTATCCCACTTAGTATTTTTTTTGTCTGTTCTACTTAATACTATGGGTTTGATTCTGTAATTAATACACAGTTATTCTTAAGTGTTGAAACTTAACTGAAAAGTGATCCCTGTTAAATATAAGAGTGGGAATAAGACAGAGGAGGGATATACAATTTGGGACATGCTCAAGATGACTTGCCCCAAATGGTAGAGTTAGATACATACCAGGGGATTCCAATTCAATCCCATCAAGGTGGCATGTACCAATGCCATCTCACTAGTCCAAATGATCAATTTCTGTTCACAATTGATCATAATGATAAGACTACTAGTCAAAGGAATCACACAAACAAGACTAGTGTCTGCTAATACTAAGTGATAGAACAAAAAGGGGAGAGAATGATCCAACATGGGAAGTGGGATACACAGCAGACTCATAGAATGACAGATGTCCTAAACAGCACTCTGGCCTCAGAATCAGCCCTTAAGGCATTTGGATCCAGCTGAAAAGCCCATGAGAGTATTTGAGGCATGGAAAGCCAAGACACTTTGTTCAAAAAATATGTATATACCTAAATGAAAGATCTCTGTGAGTGAGATCCCAGTGGAAAGAACAGGTCATCAAAGAAGGAGGTACCTTTCTCTGAAGGGAGGAGAGAACTTCCACTTTGACTATGACCTTGTCTAAATATGATAAGAGTTGGTGAACTCAAAAGGCTTCCATAGCCTTGGCAACTCATGACTGGAGCCTAGGGAGATTCCTGACGCCATAAACAAGAGTGTCAATTTGTTAAGTCAGCAACAGGAGTCACTGTGCACTTACTCCTCATGTAGGATCTCTGTCCTTAATGTGCTGTACATTGTGAATTAGTGCTATAACTAGTACTCAAACAGTATTTTTCACTTTGTGTTTCTGTGTGGGTGCAAGCTGTTGAAATATTTACTCAGAATATACTAAACTGATATTCTGTATATAAAGAGAATTGAAATTAATCTTGATGTGAATGGGAGGGGAGAGGGAGTGGGAAAGGGGAGGGTTGCACGTGGGAGGGAAGTTATGGGGGCGAAAGCCACTGTAATCCATAAGCTGTACACTGGAAATTTATATTCATTAAATAAAAGTTAAAAAAATATCAATTGTAGAAATATTTGATTTAAATAAATATGCATTACCCTCTGCACATATTAAAAATAATATTTTAAAGTATAGGAAAATATGTGATACATGATATCAAAAGCCATGAATCCAGCTTTGTTTAACTGGATTCATGTGCAGTTTTGTCCTCTTTCAGAAAATTACTATTCTAAAAATGCTAGGGATAAGCATGTATGAGTAAGGAAGGGGTTGCCATGGAGTGAGTATTTGTGCTGCCTCTCGCATTTATATGCTAAAATCCTAATCCCAGTGTGATGGAATTTATAGTTAGAGTAATTAGGATTAGATTAGGTCATAAAAGTGTAGTCCTCCTGATGGTATTGATGTCCTTAAGAATGAAGAGACATGGCATATCCTGTCTCTCAGAGTGCAAACACCAAGGAAAGTCCAATGAGGGCAGAAAAAGAAGAAAAACATTATTTCCTAATGGCTTAGTCTCCCAAATAATTCGCATTCATCACTGGATTCCCAAAACCCATTTTCACATTGTTAATCTTCACATTTTTACGATAGAGAATACAGTGGATTCTTTGCTTTCCCAGCTTCGTTAGCATTGCAATTTCTTGCAAAGAGACAGAATCAACTTGATACACTTGAATTCAACTTCAAGTTGAAGATTACACTAATCCAGTTATAGACTCTCTACAAATTTGACATAGATTAATGAAGTTTCCAAGTGTTTTGTCAAATAAATATAATGATGTGAAAGATCTAGACATACCCCCTTCCCCAGAACACCATTCAGTCTTTTGCTACCAGCCTAGAAGGAGGTTTTATGAAATTAAATATAAATACAATACTTCAAATGGTGAATGATTTATAGCCTGTGTTTTATAAAATCATTTTGTGATTACCAGACTATTCTTATTCATTTGATTTTGAACTTACCAAGAAATGTGACTCTTTCCATAAGATTAAAGAAAATAAATTCAAAAAAGCCAAGAAATAGATATTTGTTTAAATCATACTGAGATATGAAAAGCATTTATTAGGTTGTAAAAAATAACCCATAATTTAATGATTCTATACAAATAAAGGGAATATAAAGAACCAAATACTAAACACAAGTCACAGTATTGATACATCATATTTTTCTTGACAAAAATGAATAGTGAATTGAGATGCTCAGACTCTATGGATGCAGCAAGCAGCTATGAATTTGAGTTAAATTTTATGTAGGAAATGTGAAAAACAGTACAACATATTTCTATCACTAATTGAGCCCATCCATGTGTCCTATATCTGAAACAATCGAGATTAAATCAGAAGTGCCTGCTTATAAGCAAGCATCTGCAATGAGATGACACTGAGTCATGTAAAAGTTGTTAAAAATGCAAACCTATTACTGAAGGGAAAGAACAGATGTACTCTCTGACTTGTGCCATTTGATATTCTCTACCATGGAAACTGGTAAATTTCCTTTTGCAAAATACTCAGAAGGAAATCCCTTCCCTCTATCTGAAGTAATACATGCATGTTCCCCAAACATGATTTTAGCACTTAATGAAGCACTATACCAACACAGTGAAGTGAAATAAAATTGTATTTCAGCATGAAGCATATTTGAAAAAATTAAAACAGTGGCAAATAGACGTTACAGTGTCTTAAAGCCAGCATTGTCAACTTCAAGATTATTGGGCAACAAATGGGGTCAGCAAAATTCACTTCTTTTGATAGATGGCAAATGATAAGATGCCTTGGAGAAATAAATTAATGCTGTAAAATCTGACTCCTTTGTGATAATATGCAGCAAAAGAATTTAGTTTTGATAGCGACTCTATGTCCTGCAAAGTCTGGAATATTTACTTCCTAACTCTCTTACAGAAACAACAGGTCTAAACAGAAATTTCTCTGTTTTCCTTTTCCAAGCAATTCAAAACATGAAGTCATTATTGTTAATTTTCTCTATCAGTTGTTGTGTTTGAGACTCTGGGGATTTCTGTGTAGGTATTCCATTATGCTGTCTGTCTCTCTATCTATGTCTCTGTCATTTTTTCTCTTTACTTTTTCTTTCTCCCTGTCTTTTACTCTTATATCAATGATTTCTATCATTTTCCCCTATCTGCATACTTCTCTTCCAACACCACTTTCAAAGCTTATTTGTACTGAGCTTACCTTACCTTACCTTACCCTTTAGCCAACTTCCCTGGTGATTCTAGACTAATCATATAGTCCAATGTACATTGCATGTACACACTTTGTTACATTTCTTCCTTCTGCTTTCCAAAGTCCAAATTGCCCGTGATGCACTCTGAGCACTTAATCAGCTCAGGATTATTCAACAATAAGTCTGCACTGACTTCCTAATTCTTTGCCACAGTGGTTTCTTTCTTCTTTCCTTTTAAATTTCATTCAATTTTTTAGTTTATCAATTTATATAATGTAAAATTTTCATAAATTTCATACATATGTAACTTTGGATTACTCCATATTTCTTTTTTTAAGGTTTATTTATTTATTTGAAAGAGTTACACAGAGAGAGGAGAGGCAGAGAGAGAGCGAGAGAGAGAGGTCTTCTATCCGATGGTTCATTTCCCCAATTGGCTGCAAAGGCCAGAGATGTGATGACCCCAAGCCAGGAACCAGGAGCTTCCTCTGGGTCTCCCACGTGGGTTCAAGGGCCCAAGGCCTTGGGGCATCTTCTACTGCTTTCCCAGGCCATAGCAGAGAGCTGGATCGTAAGTGGAGGGGCCGGGTTTTGAACTGGCGCACAAAGGGGATGTCGGAGCTTCAGGCCAGGGCATTAACCCTCTGCGCCACAGCACCGCCCCACTCCATCTTTCAATAGTTTATTTTCTGAGGTCTAAAGTGTTCTCAAAGCAGATTACAGATTTTTAAGTTCAGAAGGTTGTATATTTATTTTTCTAACTACTTCCTTAAAAAAGTACTGCAAACTAGACCACAAAATTTAAGAGAAATTAATTCTTTTACACTCTGGGGGGTAGAAGTCTGAAATCAGAGTAAGTGCCAATATTGTACTCCTTCTGATCGCTCTAGAGATGAATCATTTGTTGATTCTTCCCATTTTCCAGTAGTTTCTGCAAATTTTTAGTATTCCTTGGCTTGTCACCGCATCTCTCTAATTTCTCCCTTTTTCCCCATGGCCATTTTTTGTCTTCGGATGTGGATGCCTCAAAATCTCTTTCTTCTTAGAAAAACTGCCATTGGACTTAAGGCCCAACCTAATCTTGTATGACCTCATCTTAACTTGATTATATCTGCAAAGACCTTGTTGCCATGTAAGTGCACAATCAATGATAAATGTAGCCAGGATTTCAATATATGTTTTTGAAGACCAAACTCAATTCACATACTACACTCAAATATAGCTAGACCAATCATTCATCAGAGTGACATGGAGAAATCCCAAGCAATACTTATATATCTTTTGATATGTCACACTTTAGCATGTCATTGCTTTCATTAGTGTTTAGTTCAGAATTATAATAAACAAACAAAATTTCTTGTAACAAAAGTCCATTGTCCTTCTCTCCCTAATTCTATTCTTTACCACACACAGTGTAAAGAGTAATGGCTTATCTCTGTTATACACTGTTAAATGATTAAAGACAGTTTATTTTCCCCTAGGACCTTCTCCAGGATACACATTCCTATTTTATTTGACTGCCTTTTTAAAATATGCCAGGAACAGAATGAAAAACCATGACATGTGTCTCTCAGAATGCCTAATTTAGCTCCAATTGTCTGGTTTTTAAGAAAATGTCTCTTAATTGCCTACTTTAATATATAATTAGAGTTCATAATATCATATGGCTTTGATGTCACAAAGACATGGTTATGAATCCTAAATTTGACAGTAAATGATTGTGCTACTATTGAAATTAAATAATATTTCTAAGGCTCAAGGCTCTACCTGGTAATACCTACCATAAAGAGCTAAAGATCTTAGAAATTAGATAGCAGATAATTAGCACAATGCCTGCTAGACTTAATAGCTGGTGACTTCTAACAACATAATTTTATTGGTGTGGCAACATGTAATTTTTGTTTAACACATCAGAAACCTGTATTATATTGATCGTGGCCTAGAGCCCTTAGTGTTAATTCATGCCCTGACAGCGACATCATAGTTAATGGATTTGTACATTGTTTTACAGACCTAGTTATTCATATCGTACTGACTATGAGAGTTCCAAACAGGCATTCAGTGGCAATGTGAACACAGAAATTTATATTTTCATGTAGGTAAATGGGGCTAAGGGAACTCTTAGACTCACCACTAATTATCATAAAGACAAATCACTGAAAAGCTTGGGGAATATTCTGGGTTTTTCTCTGATAGAACAGCTAATGTTTCTTGACACTCAGTCTCTTTGAAGGGCTTATTTCTCTATGCTCCATATGACTGTATTCTCATCAATTGTTGGCACATGAGGCAGAGTCATCAATGTAAGACCTAATATAGTGGCTGGCACTGTGGTGTAGCAGAAAAAAACACTGCCTGCAGTGCTGGCATCCCATATGGGCGTCAGCTCGAGTCCCGGATGTTCTACTTCAAATCCAGCTCTCTGCTATGGCCTGGGAAAGCAGTAGAAGATTTCCCAAGTCCTTGGGCCCCTGCACCAATATGGGAGACCCAGAAGAAGCTCCTGGCTCCTGGCTTCAGATTGGCCCAGACCACTTGGGGAGTGAACCAGTGGATGGAATACCTCTCTCTCTCTATCTCTCTTTTGCTCTATCTTTTTTCTCTGCCTCTGCCTCTCTGTAACTCTTCTTTTCAAATAAATATATAAATATTTTTTAAAAATGATCTAATATAGATTTTTCCTATTTTTCCTTAAAAGCAAAACATTTTATTTGGAAGATTTACATGTTGAAAATAATTTTCAAGGCTGGCGCTGTGGCTCACTAGGCTAATCCTCCACCTGCGGCGCCAGCACCCCGGGTACTAGTTCCAGTTGGGGTGCCGGGTACTAGTCCTAGTTGCTCCTCTTCCAGTCCAGCTTCCTGCTGTAGCCTGGGAGGGCAGCAGAGGATGGCCCAAGTGCTTGGGCCCTGCACCCGCATGGGAGACCTGGAGGAAGCACCCGGCTCCTGGCTTCAGATCGGTGCAGCACCGGCCGTGGTGGCCATTAGGGGAGTGAATCAACTGAAGGAAGACATTTCTCTCTGTTTCTCTCTCACTGTCTAACTCTGCCTGGCAAAAATAATAATAATAATTTTCAAGCTCTCATCCTTCTGGAAAAACTCATTTTATCAAATTCTGGTTAACTATATGTAAGTGAAAGTGTTTTACAGGACTCCCATGAAGAATGTTTAAGGAGAATTGAATTAGCTGGGAACCAGCCTGAGAATATTGTACTGACTGTTAGATATAAAGTAGATGCCTGGGAATATGAAGTGGCCCTAATGATAGAGGGCAAGGAGCTGTCACAGAAAAGTAGGAAGAAGAGGAATCCCTGATATCCATAGGGACCCAAGCCTGATATTGATTGATAGGAATTCAGACCTCCTTCACACGTGAAAAACTGAATTTTTAGTAGTTTTAAGCTACTATTATTATTCTCTTTCTCCTAGATGCAGATCGTGTTAATTCAATCATTGTTCTGACTATTTCCATGAAAAGATTTCAAAAAGACAACTAAATTGCAGAAAAAAAAAAACTATTGATCTAACTTTTAATCATTTGCCTATGTACAGTTTGAATTATATTTGAAAAAATTCATATATCTAACTTCTTACCACAATACCTCAAAATAGGACATTATTTGGAATCGTCACCAAAGGGAAAAGCCTGCTAGATCAAATTTTTACACACTTCAGAGGAAGGTAATGTATCCCAGAGTGTTAACAATAGAACACACACAATATTCAGCATCCAATTTAAGCTCACTGTCTTTACACAGAATGTGTAATTGTGTTTGATGGGACCAGTGCCTTGGCATAATAGGCTAAGCCTCTGCCTGTGGCACCAGCATCGTATATGGGAACCAGTTCATGCCCCGGCTGTTGCTCTTCCAATTCAGCTACCCGCTGGTGGCCTGGAAAAGTACTAGAACATGGTCCAAGTGCTTGGGCACCTGCACACTCATGGGAGACCTGGAAGAAACTCCTGATTTCTTCTTTTTTTTTTTTTTGACGGGCAGAGTGGATAGTGAGAGAGAGAGACAGAGAGAAAGGTCTTCCTTTGCCGTTGGTTCACCCTCCAATGGCCGCTGCGGCCAGCGCATCGTGCTGATCCGAAGCCAGGAGCCAGGTGCTTCTCCTGGTCTCCCATGGGGTGCAGGGCCCAGGCACTTGGGCCATCCTCCACTGCCTTCCCGGGCCATAGCAGAGAGCTGGCCTGGAAGAGGGGCAACCGGGATAGAATCCGGTGCCCCAACCGGGACTAGAACCCGGTGTGCTGGCGCCGCAAGGCAGAGGATTAGCCTGTTGAGCCACGGCGCCGGCCTAGAAACTCCTGATTTCTGACTTCAGATTGGCTCAGCTGTGGCCATTGCGGTTTTGGGGAGTGAACTAGTGGATGGAAGACCTTTCTCTCTCTCTATCTGTAACTCATTGTTTCAAATAAATAAATAAGTCATTAAAATGTATTTGATAGTTAAGTAAGAGTAACAGACACACACACACACACACACAGAGAGAGAAATCTTCCATCCACTGGTTCACTCCCCAGATGACCTTAATGGCCATGATCCAGGAGTTCCTTCAGAGTCTCATCATGAGTGGAAGGGGCCCACGTACTTTAACAGGGATCCAGAGCAGAAGTTGCACAGCCAGGACAATACTGGTACCCATTTGGGATGCCGGTGTTATAGGTGGTGGCTTTCCCTACTATGTCACAACTCTAGCCCCAAAAAGAGGTTGTATAGATAGCGAATATATAAGAAAATATTGAAGTCAGTGGACAAAGATATTAAAATTATAAAGAAGGATCCCTTGAAAATGCTAGAGCTGAAAACTATGTCTGAAATATGTATAGTTCACCCTTCATTTCCATGCATTCTGCATCTTTGGATTCAAGAAGTGCAGATAAAAAATATTTTTTTTAAAAAATGCAACTGTAAATAAAAAGATTTTCTTTCTTGTCATTGTTCCTTAAATTATGCTTTATAACAAGAATTTGTGTAGCATTTACATCATAATCTTGAGAATATACCAGAAGATATGCTTACATCTTAAGCAAATGCTATATTCTTTTTATAAAGAATTTGAGTAGCCATAGATTCTAGTGTACAAGAGCAGTTGTGGAACAAATCCCACACAGACATTGAGGGGCAATTGTACTCTATTTTTTTTCTGTAAGGGGAAATATGTAAATATTTTAGGCTATGTAGGCCATATGATCTCTGTTGCAAGTCTTCATCTCTGCCATTTTAGCCTTCAAGAAGCCATAGACACTATATAAACCGAGTGTGGCTGTATTCAATAAAACTTGATGTACAAAAGCAGGTGTTTAAGTGAATTTGGCTTGATTGTTTTATTTGCTGGTACTTGCTATTAACCAAGTAAAGACAATATTTTGTAATCAAAAAATATATTCCTTGCAAACAATAACCAAAATACAGAGGTGAATGTAATACATCAGACGAAATAAGTTTTTAGTCAAAGTTGTCACAAGAGACAAAGTTATTACCTAATTGAAAAATATGGCAGGCCAGCACCGTGGCTCAACAGGCTAATCCTCTGCCTTGCGGCGCTGGCACACCGGGTTCTAGTCCCGGTCAGGGTACCGATCCTGTCCCGGTTGCCCCTCTTCCAGGCCAGCTCTCTGCTGTGGCCAGGGAGTGCAGTGGAGGATGGCCCAAGTCCTTGGGCCCTGCACCCCATGGGAGACCAGGATAAGCACCTGGCTCCTGCCATCGGATCAGCATGGTGCGCCGGCCACAGCGCGCCTACCACAGCGGCCATTGGAGGGTGAACCAAAGGCAAAAGGAAGACCTTTCTCTCTGTCTCTCTCACTGTCCACTCTGCCTGTCAAAAAAAAAAAAAAAAAAAGAAAAATATGGCAATTCATCAGGAAGATATAAATGTATCTATCTATCTATCTATCTATATATATATAGATACACAACTGACATCAAAGTGCATAAAAATATAAACTAAATATTTACAAATATATAGACTAAATGTTTATAGATGTAAAGAAACAGACAAAAACAGAATGGTTATAGTAGACTTCAATAACGCACATTCACTAGTGGATATATTATCCAAATAGACAATAAGTTAGCAGCAGATAATAAGAACATTTCCAAATAAGAGCACTAAGCAATACATACAGTAATAAGAGCATCATAACTACATTCTCAAGTACACATAGAGCATTGCCCAGGATGGATCACATATCAGTTCACAAAACAAACTCTAACAAATTTACGAAGACAAATCTTGCAAAGAATCTTTTCTGAACATAGTTGAATGAAATTAGAGATAAGGATCTGAAGGAAACTGGAAATCCACAAGATCTTGAAATCAAATACAACACTTTGGAACAATGACTAAATCAAAAATGAAACCGAAATGTGAACTAGAAAATAAACTAAGACAAATGAAAATGAAAAAAAAAAAAAAAAACAAACAACAACCATGTGAAAACTTAGGAAATGTAGCAAAGGCAGCACTGAGAGGGGGCATTTTATAAGGATAAACACATCCTTCCAAAATTTAAACAGAAGTAGTCTGTCATTAGAGCACTGATGACTCCAAAGGCCAACGTCTATGCACAGCTCCTGGTGATGATTCAGAAAATGCGGCTGACTCATTCCACTGAGAAAAGGTTTGAAATACCATTATTTGTACATGCCTTTCCCGTATTCCAAATTTTTTTTCAAGAAATAAGCATATTCTAATTGTGCTTGATTATCTGTTACAATCTAAGTCTCAGTTTGTCTGTCTAGGAGATATTGATCAAAGAATATTGTTTCAGTTATGTAACAAAAATAAATTCAGGAGATCTACTGTACAACATGGTACATATACTTAACAATGCTTAACAATGCTTAACACTTCATTTAATATTTTGTTTAAATGGGGCCAGTGCTGTGGCACAGTGGGTTAATGTCCTGGCCTGAAGTGCCAGCATCCCATATGGGTGCTGGTTCGAGACCTGGCTGCTGCACTTCCTGTCCAGCTCTCTGCTATGCCTGGGAAAGCAGTAGAAGATGCCCCAAGTCCTTGGGCCCCTGCATCCACATGGGAGACCAGGAGGAAGCTCCTGGCTTCTGGCTTCGGATCGGCACAACTTCCGCCATTGCGGCCATCTGGGGAGTGATCCATCGGATGGAAGACCTCTCTCTCTCTCTCTCTCTCTCTTTCTCTCTGCCTCTCTTCTCTCTGTGTAACGCTGACTTTCAAATAAATAAATAAAGAGATAAATAAGTAAATAAATGTTACAAAGTTACAATCAAGGAATCAATCATGTCCTCCACCCTTAGACCTTCATTTCTAAAGGTTCTGCATCCAGCTATTCAACCAACCACATGGGAGACCTGGATGAAGCTCCAAGTTCCTGCCTTCATCCTGGCCCATCCCTGGCTATGGTAAGCATTTGAGGAGTGACCCAGTGAATGGAAGATACCACTCTCTCCATCTCTTTTTTCCCTCTCTTTCTCTCTTTCTGTGTGTGTATGTGTGTGTGTGTCTCCCTCTTTCTCTGTTACTCTGCCTTTCAGATAAATAGATAAATGTTTTTAAACAGTTATTCAATGATATTAGGCATTGTGTTACCAAATTAATGCTCAGATTAAATAAATTCTATATAATATAGTAATTAAAATAATTAAATAGATGAGAAAAATCTTTTGTAATTCTGCAAGACTTTTTAAAATAAAAATGACATCAGTCCCTGATGCTTTACAAATCTTATTAAACTCTAAGAGAACAAATAGTTCTATTACTATTAAATTTTCCAGTCAATGAAGAAAAGGAGATAGTCATAAACTAATTTTATAAGATCAGCATAAGATTAGCACTGAATCTTCATGTGTGAGTCACTATCTCGTCAGTACGAGAAAGAAAATTACAATCCCATGGGACTCATGATCTGCACTGCAAACTCCTGCATACTTAATAACCAAACCTAGAAATGCATACAAAATATTTGTCATGATTAAAAGGAGTTCAACCAACATCGTTTCAATGTTAGAAAAGTAAAAAATATAATTCATGTTATTAACAAAAAATGGGACACAATTAGAATTATGTCACATACTACCTATACTCAATTTAAAAATTCTTAGACACCATATGCATAAGGCATTTTCCTAAAGCATTAAGATTTTTCCAATAGATTGCATTAGATATTGTATAATGATAAAACCCAAAATGATTTGATTCAAGATGAATAGTAGGCCGGTGCCGCGACTCACTTGGCTAATCCTCCACCTGTGGCACTAGCACCCCGGGTTCTAGTCCCGGTCGGGGAGCTGGATTCTGTCCCGGTTGCTCCTCTTTCAGTCCAGCTCTCTGCTGTGGCCTGGGAAGGCAGTGGAGGATGGCCCAGGTCCTTGGGCCCTGCACCTGCATGGAGACCAGAAGGAAGCACCTGGCTCCTGGTTTCGGATCAGAGCAGCGCACTGGCCGTAGTGGCCATTTGGGGGTGAACCAACGGAAAAGGAAGACCTTTCCCTCTGTCTCTGTCTCTCACTGTCTAACTCCACCTGTCCAAAAAAAAAAAAAAAAAAAAAAAAAAAAAAAAAAAAAAAAAAAAGATCAATAGTAAAGTAATCCATTCTCTCCACAACCAAAGAAGTTTTTTGTTGTTGTTGTTGTTCTGTTTTGTTTTGTTTTGTTTTGTTTTTATAGGTAACATAGTTTTGTATCTAGACAACTGAAAAAAAAAATAGCTTTTGGCTCCTGGCTTAAGCATGACCCAGCCCTGGCCATTGTGATCACCTTGGGGAGTGAACCAGCAGATGGAAGATAGCTCTCTTTCTCTCTCCCTTACACTCCGTAATTCTGACTTTTGAATAAATAAGTGAATAAATAAAATTTTAAAATAGGTTATGCAGAAAAATGCAATACATTTATTAATATTGGAGATACAAATTGCTTTCAAAATTACATTTTTCACAAATCAGCAAAAAGTGATGTGAATTCATAATATGTACTATTAGCATTTTGGATTTAAAGCAAATATAATCAGAAATAAATCCAAAAAGAGCTGTTTAAAAACTGTCATTCCCAAAAAGATAAATATTATATGTTTTTCCTGATCTGTGTGGTAACTAATAGACTACAGAAATGTGGTGTATATGTGTGAAATTGACATTTTGAGGTTTGATTATTCTTGATAGCCCGTCTCTATTTTGAGGAATAGTGTTTTCTTACTATTTGTAGAATTCTCTACTTAGTGATGGGCTTAGCTTGTGATTATAAAGTAAAAATTAAAAGAAAAATAAGAAAAGAAGGAGGAAGGAATATAAGAGCATGGGCAGGAGGGAGAGTAGGGTGGGAAGTATCACTTTATTCCTAAATCTGTATATAAGAAATATACAAAATTTGTTCAACTTGTATAAGTAAGAAAATTTTACAAAAGAACTTTTAAGGCCCTTCCCCCCAAAGAAATGCAAATTCCTCCTCTGGTATTATAACAAAGCAAGTAAAGTTTCAGATGGTCTAAAAGAAAAACTTTATAGCATTATATTGAAAGACCTAAAAATAGCTAATTAAATTTCAGAATGGATCACAAAATTGTTCATTGTTACTGAATAGTGTTATAGATTCAATGTAGTTGTGATACTATTATCAAAAGGCAGTTTGTAGTATTTGACAAACTAATTCTAAACTATTTGCCTCAGAGCAAAAACTAATAAATGTCATATCCTTATGGAAAACTGGAATGGAACCATGTCCCAGACATATATGTGCAGACACACAGAGACACACAGACATTTGAAATTGAAAAGAAACAAGAAACTAGTTACTTTCTTACTTTATATAAAGAAGTTAGAGATAGTTTTAAAATGTGTAAATGGAAAGAACATCTATACAACTTCGGAGAATAATGCTAAAAAAAATCTGACAATTGGTGAGCAATTTCTTCTTGTAAAAAATTGCTAAGAATAAGGGAAAATGTGAATAAATAAATGTACATAAAAATAAACTAGTTTGCTTATAAAATTTGCTTGAGAAATTGGAAAGGCAAGTGGTTACTGGACATTTGTTTAAATGAACTTTTAAAATCATTTGAAAATGACAATTCTGAATTTACAGGGATTATTTTAAAACAATGTGTACTCTTCATCAAGATCAATCCTTCCACAAAATAGACACTATTTTTCTTTAGAAATAAATATTTTTATTTGATTACCATTAGAACTTTGAATTGTCAATAGATCCTTAGACGGTTGACTCAACAGTTGCTGACTAACTTACTCAAATTAAATGCTTGTCTAAGGATGACAATAACCTATTAAAACTACTACCTTCACTGAGAGAGTCATGAATTTTCCCCAAACTGATTTTCTTTAGCAGTTTAGTTTTTGTATCAAAGACATCTTGGAGAGGATAGACTGCAAGTCTTTTCTATGTACTTTTTATTATTCTCATTGATTCACCACTTCATGCAAGGTATTTTTTTGCTTATATCAGTTCATAATCTCTATCACCTTTTTCCAGATTTCCTGAACATGTTGGTACTGAGAATAAGAGGTCTCCTTAATCTCATTATTAAATTTATTGGTAAAACCAACACCGAACAGATGAAGCAACAGCCATGTGTTGTCTTAACATCAACATGAGCTTCAGTATCCACAGAGCGACTGCCATTTTTGTTAACTCAGGTCATTTTTTCATGGGTTAGATCCATGCTGTAGAAGTAGCCAGGCAGTTTTTACCCATAGTATCTGCAATACCCAGCCACCCTTAAAAACAGCCACCCTTGAGGTCATTTGGTAAAATGTTTTCCTTCAAATTCTTATTAGTACTCTTTTTACAATATTACTTTTATTATACATTTAAGGACTGCATCATATTAATCTTGGCTTTGTTTTTCCATCTTTTGGAGGGCATTTTTTCTTAATCACCATCATGCTTCTGTGAGAGCCAATAGACTTATTTTATTATTTAATTTAACATTTTAAAGCAGTGTAAAGTTTCTCAATAAAAACCATAATCACCAAAATAGTAAACTACATAAATTTTTATTCTTTTAAAGATTTATTTATTTATTTGGAAGAGTTACACGGAGATAGAAGAGGAGGCAGAGAGAGAGATGGAGAGAGAGGTCTTCCATCCACTAGCTCACTCCCCAATTGACTGCAACAACTAGAGCTGCACGAATCCAAAGCCAGGAGCCAGGAGCTTCCTCTGGGTCTCCCATGTGGGTTCAGGGACCCAGGGACTTGGGCCATATTCTACTGCTTTCACAGGCCACAGCAGAGAGCTGGATCAGAAGTGGAACAACCAGCTCTGGAACCGGGTGCCCATATGGGATGCCAGCACTGCAGGTGGTGGTTTTACCTGCTATGACACAGTGCTGGCCCCTACATAGAATTTTTAGGACTCTATACACAATAGATAAAGAACTATCATTTTGCATCATTTATTTGTAACTGCCAAGCACGCAAATATTCTATAGTAAAAATTAACCTAGAACAAAAATGATGCATATTTTAGGGAAATATCTAATATTATGCTTATATAAGCTATTTTTATTTTAAGCTTTTGTGTTTTCTGAAGGATATAAGAATTTTCAACTTTGTTACATGAGTGTTATTTATTTATATCCTCCTAATGTCAGATAAAAACTAATGCAGTTTTTTTAATAAACAACAATTATATTTTCTAAATTTATGATCTAAAAATTCTTTAGATTCTTCATCAATTTCACCTTCCAAACTTTTATCAACATAAAGATTGATTAAATATTTAAATATCCTTTGAAGCATAATAATATTTTAAATGCTGAAATGTTATCGTTTACTTTAAAGCCGCCACTATCAAACATGTTAATAAAATAATTTATCTAATAAATTGATCACAAACTGGGAAATCATCCTGTATGATTCGATATGATCTGCCAGCTTCTTGGTTGCCATAGAAATTGATTACAGCAAGCATGTTTAATGCAACACACATTTGATGAATAAATAATTTACGTACTAAAGTTAACAAAGGAGTCTAATCAAAAAACATGTTTATGATAACTTATATTAGTTCTCTATGATATCTGATGCACATTTTTCCTTAAATTTGAGATAAAAATTGTATAAGTACAGAACTGTGTAGATAAAGAATATGCTTTTAGATCTATTATTCATAGTTCTTGTATCGCAGGAGAATTTCATTATCCTAAATGTCATTCCAGATAAAAATATTAGATCAATGCAACTTGTCCAAACTATTAACTTTTTCTTACCATTGATGTTTTGCCACTTCCATCATTGCCTAATTATAATTATTTAAGGGATTAAAATCCAACATTGCAAAGCACTGAACAGCATCATTTTAATGATTTAAAATGTAATTTCTGAGAAATAAAAATGATATATTTTAATTCTTAAAGAACTAAGCAGAGTGTGATTTGAAAATAATATGGTTCCAGTCACTAAAATATCACATCATTCAAAGGTTTTATATATAAACCGTTAGGACATATTATATGAGTAAATATTTTACATGAAGTTCATTTTTATAAAAAGTTTAATTTGTTTGAATTAATAACAGAAAAAAATAAAGAAATTTAATCCATCTAGAGCAGCATCCTCATTTAATGGAAGAATAGTAAGTCTAGTAAAAAATTAATCATCCAAAAATTGTTATGTGAAGTGTGAGTACATTAAAACATCCATGTAAGATCCAGACATAAAACCCATGAAAGATACATATATGTTTGGAAGTATATGGACATTCTTCCATATGTATGCAAATATATGCCTATTTATGAATATACTTGTATATATGTATATATACTTGTTCAGAGAGAGAGAGAGAGAGAGAGAGAGAGATGGAATTGTAATGTAACCATGTACTATGCATCCACCTTTCAGTTTCACTGAATAAAAGTTTGTAAATAATTTTATTTTATTTGTATCTCTACTGCTTAACCCCATCTCACATTAAAGTATTACTCTTCCATGTATATGTCATTTCTTAACATGTGCAATCTTTAAAATCATAAAACAAATAATTTACATAATTAACAGTAATTTATTACTATCATCAAATGTCTAGTGACATTTCAGATTTTCACACTTGTCTCATAAAAATGTACAGTGGATTTATTTGACTATACTCAATGCACTAGAATTAACCCATCTTTCTTTTAGTTTTTTCTTTATGTGTCTATATAAAGAGACTGAGATACTCTTAAAGAGACATTTTCGGCCGGCTCTGCAGCTCAATAGGCTAATCCTCAGCCTGCGGGCACTGGCACCCCGGATTCTAGTCCCGATCGAGGTGCCAGATTCTGTCCCATGCTCCTCTTCCAGTCCAACTCTGCTGTGGCCCGGGAGTGCAGTGGAGGATGGGCCAAGTGCTTGGGTCCTGCACCCGCATGGGAGACCAGGAGAAGCACTTGGCTCCTGGCTTCGGATCAGTGTGGTGCGCCAGCCTCAGGGCGCCAGCCACAGCGGCCATTGGGGGGGTGTGTCAACAGAAAAAAGGAAGACTTTTCTCTCTCTCTGTCTCACTGTCCACTCTGCCTGTCAAAAAAAAAAAAAAAGAGAGAGACATTTTCTCCTTTTGATTTTTGTTCTTCAACTGGGAATTTTGTTGAAAATAAATAAGAAAATTTGTGTGAAATAGTTTCACACAGTCTGAATTTTCCTGGTTGCTTCTCTGTGGTGTCATTAACACATTTCTTGGTATTCTCTGTCAATTGGTAGTTGCATATAAAAAGTTATTTGAATTTTAGAAACAATTACATAATAGACACTACGTGTATTTTAGTTACAGAACAATAATGTCTGATTGTCTTAATTTTGCTTTATTAGATGTTATTTATAAATAACTAAATGTATACACATATATAAAAATTAATTTAGAAATGTAAACTAATGATAATCTAATTGTAATACACTTCCTCACTTATTGGACGTTATTTTACATAAATGAAACTTTATCTTAGGAACTTTTGGTTATCATAAAATACATTTTATATAAGAATGAAAGAATAGTATTTGATTCTTTTTTAAACAATTTGTAGAATAATAAATTGTTTTGGTAGCATCTTTAAAGAAAAACAGTAAGACTATTCAAGTGTATGTGTATATAAAATAATTTTAACCACAATTATTTTATTTTTATGATGCCTTAATTATCCACATAGTCAGTTGAGAAATTAAAGAAAAATTACAGGTAACAATATTGGGCATTGCCTAAAATAGTTGCTGACAACATGGCGCATGGCGCCTGGCGGAGGTTCGAAGGGCGTGTTTACAGCCGCTGTGGTTAAGCCATGCAAGATTGGACCACCTGCAGGGATAGGTCCGCTTTAGTTCCGGACACATGGACAGTGCATGATCCCTATATTTTGCTTAAGATGCCCCTGTGTGTGGTCCACCCACGCCTGCGTGACTTTTTCACTGATTGGCTTCCCTACTGCGCATGTCTTTTGTAAGCCTTATAAGCCTGTACACTTCCTCAATAAAGTAGTTCCTGCTTTGACAGAACTCAATGGTGCTTGCTGTGTTCTTGACCTGTCGACCTTACCTTTCCCGTTTGCCTTGTCAGGGAGTGCTTGTGCTGTTCCCTGCTGGTGAGGGGCCAGCCTCAGGCTTAAGACCCCAACAAGCAGTATAAGGGATTTTATGTGGTAGTCCAATTATGAATAATTGAGAGCCTGTCACTTTTCTTTTTAAATCTGCTATGATATAAAATTCAGTTTATAGATTTAGAAATTATTTTAATGTCTTAATTTTATTTTATCCACAATAGTTTTCCAATGTCTCTTATTGATACATAGATAAAGTTCAGTTTCAAACTATGAGAACTGAATGGTACAGATCAATTAGAAAATTTCTTGAATTCATATCACAAAGGAAAAGATATGTAATATCTGATATGCATGTATAAGTGTGTGTATACATAAATTTGCTAACATGGGAGAAATTTTCATATAATATATGTACATAAATGACCATTTTATCCTTTTTATTTAACATAAACACTCATATTTTAAAAACAAGTTTTATTTATATATTTCCCTTTGTAATAGACTTGTTTCTAAAACTTCAAAGTACAAAATACTTCTAAAATGCCCATAACTATTCTAACCAGTTATTTCCTAACAACCTTAGATAACAAATCATTAAAATATAATTGCAAATTATTAATCCACTTTAAAAAACAGATTTGTGATTTGTGACTTTAGTATGCCTGAATGGTAAACTGTATTAGAAAAAATTTTAATGCTATGTTTGCCTTAATTTTTGTTGCCATGTTATATTAAATATTTGAAGATATTTACTGTAGATTACATTTATATAACAGATTTGAGCATGACTGTTGGATGTGATCCTGAAAGTTGGTTATCTGATTTCTGTAGTCATTAAGATAAAATGACACAATATGTTATTAATAATAATAATACTATTTTGAGAATTATTTTTAAGGATTAAAATTTATAACTTTTAAACATTATGAATACATTAAGAAATTTTGAGCATTATAAACTCCTTTAACGGAGTGCTGTATGTAGGAATGTGGAGGGTGAATTAGTTGTCAAAATGATAATTATAATTATTCTACCCAAATGATATACACATCAAATATCAATATGGGATGTTACTATATCCTTTTCCTGCCCCAGTTAATTATAAGATATATTATATGTAGAAATGCATTGTATCTGCAGCCTAATCAATCTCTTAACCCCTTATTTCAAAATCCCAAAAAGGTCAGAATTGATTAAACATGAATTAAATCAATAAAAAGTATGTACTCTTAGTCCGTTGTACTTATTGGCTGATTAAGAAAAAATCAGTTTACATAAGCAATAAAATGTTCTAAATAATTCTCAAATGGTGAAGCTTGAAGTGACTGGTCAGCTATCATAACTGTGCCTCAAAATTACATATTGGTTTACTTGATGTTATCTTTAGGAAGAATTTTAAAATATGAGAGTATGTGCCTGCTTATGTAACATAAACTGGGGAGGATGGCAGTATATTAGAGATACTGAAAGAATTTTTAGATTTTAATATACAGTATGTCCACAGAATGGTCAAATATGCAACAACTATGTAATTCATTTTGCAATCTACCACAGCTTGCAAGTGAAAGGAGTCACTATTGATAATGTTGGTAAACAATGTGGGTAAAACAAGTCTGTCCAAGGCATTTAGACATGCTCTTTCCACTGAAATAATAGAAATAAACCGATGGCAACCTTCTTTGAACTTCTTATATTGTAATAGTATATATGAAATAAATAAACATCCACATTCAAATTGCAAGTTCAAATCATAATGGAACTCAGTGTGAAAAAAAAGATGTTAGTACCAAGCTTGCAACCTATGTCAGCCATATTATGCATTGATCATTTTTAAAATTAAGACATTTATCTTATTACATGTATTTTAACCATCCTCTGCTATTACATTTTTTTCCACCAGATGGTAGCCAATAAAAGCAAGAAGCAAAGAGATTAACAGTTAAAAGAAATAAAATTAAATTGAAGCAAAACTCAAATAGAAATATTTATCATAGCTATAGATAGAACTATGCTTGTATAAAGTCTATAAAATAATTATATAAGCAAGTTCTTTTAAAATTTCTCTTTTGAATAAAAATGTTTTATATTCTTTAGAGTTAACTTGAAATTCTAGGTCTCTGTAACTGTTAAATCATAGAAACAGGAAAATACTAAGCCTGAATACTGAAGTCAATATTAAATCTGTCATAGATCATTCACAAATATGTGGATATAGAATTATTTTAAATATTTCTTTATTTAAAGTAAGCATTGAAATGTTCTAAAATGCATTTTTTAGAATATGTATTTTATGACAGCTCTTTTTTAAAAAACTCATCAATCCCACCTATCCTTCAAAAAATCAGATATATGAAATTGTTTCTTCTGTGTGGAGTCTTCTCTATCCTTGTTAGTCATGGCTTGTACATGAAGTGTTCATTATTTGCAAAAACCAATTATCATCCCTGTCTGGATACATTAAGATTTTTTCTACAAGTCTTTTCCTCTCTATCACATTTTAAGCAACAATTTACATGAATTATTCATAGTTCCCATATTGCAGGCAAGTTTTTTTTTTATTAAATTTGATCATAATAATAGTTATTACCCCAGTCATGGCAGTTTTATGAGTATTCTTCAGTGCCATTACCTGGAAAGATTTCAATCAAGAAATATAAAAGATGCAAATCAATTTCCATAATAAAATTAAACTGTACCATCTACTCCTTCATTCCAGCAATAGAGCTGATTGACAGCCTCTCCCTGATACCTGGAGCAGATAACATTCAGATTCAGAAATGGAGAATGGCAGATTATTTCCTGTTAAGAATTTCAACAGCTTTGTATTCATTGTTGCTATTCTGTGTTTGCTAATATCACTGAGACATAACATTTAACTTACAGTCCATATAGAAATTTATTTTCAAAGCAAAACATTTTCTTTTCTGACTGTAGTTTATTCTCAAAATAAATATAGAATTAAGTGCTATTATGTTATTATGTTATTTTCCTCCTAACAACACACGGTACCTTCATTTTATTAAGGAGAATATTATCGGGGGAAAAGTATGATTATATACAGATTCTGGTGTCATTTTTTAATTAAAAATATCAGATTTTTACATTGAGAATTTTCTTTTAAAACATGTATCAGATTTTCAATCCAATGCTCATCAGTATAGATGGACTGAAATTTTGCAGTTCAACTGGCATAGCTTTTAGAAGGAAAGGCCAGGATGCCAGAGAGCAGGTGGATTGTAAATATGCTTTGCCATTGTATGTATTCTTTCTTGAAGAGCACATCCAAAGACCTACAAAGATCCACAGACCCTGGACCTCAAACTTTGAGTCACAGACAGGGGACTGGAGAAGCCACCATCTAATGTTACTTCTCCCAAAACAGCTCTGGATTTGTGTAGAAGATGAAATAGCATCAATAGTCTTCTATGAAAATGACTTCCAAATATATTTTGAGTTATTTTTTTATTTACTTATTGAAAGGCAGGGTTACATAAAGGTACACGCAGAGAGAGAGGTCTTCCCTATGCTGGTTCATTCCCCAAATGGCCACAATAGTCAGAGTTGGGCTGATCTGAAGCCAGGAGACAGGAGATTATTCTGGGTCTCCCTTGTGGGAGATTTGGGCCATCTTCTGCTTTCCCAAGCCAAAGCAGAGAGATGGATCACAAGAGGAGTAGCTGGGACTCAAAACAGCACCCATATTAGATGCCGGCACTGAGGGTGGTGGTTTCACCTGCTACACCCAGCACAGGCCCATCCAAATATTTTTAAGATTAATTTATGTATTTTAAAAGAGTTCAGAAAGGGAGTGAGAGACAGAGATCTTTGATTCACTGATTCACTCCCCAGATGGCCATAATGGTCAGCACTGAGCCAGGCAGAGCCAGGAGCCAGGAAGGGGATTTATCCGAGTCTCTCATATGGGAGTAGGGGCCCAAACGCTTGGGCCATCTACCGTTGCTTTCCCAGGCCTTCAGCAGCTTTCTGGTTCAGAACTGGAACAGCCAGGACAGGGACAGGTGCCCATCTGGGTTGTTGTTATTACAAGCAGCAGCTTTACCCACCGTGCCACAACACTGGTCCCCAACTCGCACATTATTCAAGGCAAGGCAGTGTTAATAAATGAATTTGTAGTTGTTGCTTTCAAAAAATATTCATGGACAGTATGTAACATTACCATTTCTAAAGTGCCTTTAATTTATTATCTATATCATTTACATAACTTTTACTTTCACAAATAGCATGATATTATTGGATGGCAATAAAATATAACTTCAAGAATAAAAATAAATTATTTTTGCTCAAGCAATATCTCAAATTTAAACTTCACTTGGTAGTGTTAGTACTCTCCAGAAGATTTCATCATACTGGTCCTGCTTATCTTTCTGGAATTTACTCAATCTTAGCTTTTTCTAACTCTCCAATCTGATATGGGATCCTTTTCTCATTGCTTATCTATATGGTAGAACTTATTACCATAAATTGTTCCTGTTTAATTATTCACGCCTACATCAGACTGCAAATCTTGCATATATATTCCATGTTTTGAACAAAGCTTGAAAATTATCTGTTGATTTCGAATGCATGGACCATTGGACACATCAGTTGCAGAGATAAACAGCATGTATAGTTGATAGGTGCATTCTAGAAAAATCCCTTCTGTTCAATAAGCTTGACTCTTCTTTTGCATCATAGACAGTAATATAATTTTTGTAACCTGTGGTATGCTTACTTATATGCTATTTCTTCTCTCATTTTATTGGTAGCTGCTCATTCTCTCAGTTTTTTGTATCAAGAAAGAGTGAATCTTCTTAATCATGAAGTTAATAAAGGTAATTTGAAGTTAAATGCTTTTAAATCATATTTTCACACTGTAAACATTTTATTTTCAAACAAGGCTTACATAATATATTTGCATATATATACATACTCTTAGAACTAGCTGAGGTTCACCTTAATAACACATTTAAATATCTAAATTTCTTGCAATGTTGTTGAATGCAGATGACAAAATTGATCTTCGCATTCCTAGTGCATAAAGAAAACCAGGAAATAAAATGAAGTATGTAATTTTTTCATACATGGTATAAAACCATAGGATTGAGTTGAGGGATAATTACCTGAGCTATAAGATGTTTTTTTCTGTAAAAATTAATATTGAAATCCTAATAATAATAATAAGCACTCAACTATAAAGCTACAGTAATTCAATGAATGTGACAAAGTCCTAAGAATAGATGAATAACTCAATGCAATACACTTGAAAATCTAAAGGAAGGAATATTTTCACATTATTGGTTAACTATATAGGGTACATAAACAACTCAAACGTGAAAATAAATGGTGTTCACTGGCAGGCATTGTAGCTTGGTGAATTCAGATATCAGTTGGACGTCTGCATCCCATATTAGAGTGCTTGTTCTGGGTACTCCACTTCTGATCCAGATCCCTGCTAATGTATCTGTGAAAATGGCACAAGAACTTGGGCTCTTACTACTTATGTGAGAGACTCATGTGGAGTTCTAGTTTCCTGCTATTTTTCCTGGCATAGCTGGCCATTGCACTTACTGGAGAGTGAACCAGTGGTTGGAATATCTCTTTTCCTTGTTTTCCATCTCTCTGTCACCCTGCCTTCCAAATAAACAAATAAATCTTTTAAAAACATAGGGGGTACCATTGTGGCACAGCGTATTAAGGTGTGTCTGTGATGCCAGCATCCCATATGATGACCTTTTTCTTCATTTCCAATGCAGCTCTCTGCTAATGCACCTGGGAAAGCAACAGGGAATGCCCTGAGTCCTTGGCACTCTGTAGTTACCCATGTGGGAGACAAGAGTGGAGTTTCAGTCTCCTGGCTTCGGACTGGCCCAGACCTGACAGTTGCACCCATTTTGGGAGTTATCCAGCAGAATAAGATTTTTTTTCTTGTCTCTCCCTCTCTCTCTGTAACACTACCTTTCAAGTAAATGCATATGCCTTTAAAAAAATGTTACTCAAACAAAATCTGAATTCATAAGAATAAAGTTGGACCCCTACATTACATTATATCTAAAACTTTACTCAAAATTCAAAATTGATCACCAACTGAGATACTAGAGGTTACACTACGAAACTCTCAAAAAAAAAGGAGTACATTTCCATAATGCTGTATTAGGCAATAGTTTCTTACATATGAAATTCAAAGCATTAGCAATGGGAGGAAAAGAGTTGGACTCCATCAAATTTCAAAACTTTTGTGAATCCAATAAAGTAAAAAAGACAACATCAAAAATGGGAGGAAATATTTACAAGAACATAAATGGTAAGAGACTTGCTTCTAGAATAAAGGCCTCTTACATCTCATAAATAATCAGAAAAAAAGCAATTTACAAAGAGCAAAAGAATTGAATAGGCGTTTTTCAGAAGAAAACATAGAAATTGTCAATAAGCACACTAAAACAAGGAGGACTTCATTACTCATGAGAGAAATGTAAATGTGAACTAAGTACCATCTCCTACCCACTAAAATGGTTATAATAAATAATGTGGACAATAATAAGTGTTGACAGAAATGTGGAGAAATCAGATCCTTCACAGACTGCTGGTGGGAATATAAAATGGTGCATACATTTGGGAAAACTGAAGGATAAAAACAGTAAAAAAATAAGTTAATATAGAGTTATCAAATGACCCAGAAACACCATTGATTTATAACCAAAAGAATGGAAACACAAGTCCATGTAAAAAATGAGAAATAGGCATATATGTATTCTTCCTAAAATATGTGAAATCAAATAAAAATTCTGTTAACTAATGAATGTACAAACAACATATTGTACTTTCACACTATGTAATGCCTCTGAAATAAAAGCGAGGATGTACTTATATATGCTACAACATGAAAAAAACTTGATTACATTAGGCTAGACGAAAGAAGCTAGTCAAAATGACAGCATTTTGTATTTTATATTATAGAAAATTTTCAGAAAAAAGATGCTAATCATAATGGAATAAATAGAAAAAACAAGCAATATTGCTTATTTTAATCAGTGGATCAATGATCGCGTCACATAAGAATAACGCAAAAGTATCCTTTAAAAACAAAAATTAGTAGATTAGAAAAAAAACATATCCAACTATAAACTATCAAAGAGTAACTTATTTTACATATACATGTGTAGAGTGGTAATATTAAAGAACACATTCACTGCAAGATGTTTTTTGAAAATTTTAACTAAATTTTAAAAATTTACACAAAACCATTGAACAATTTATTCTAAATCATACCACTGAGTTTTATATTACAGCCAAATCCTACAGATAAGACTATCACAACATTGAGTAAATGAGAAATAATATTTTCTGTTAATATTGGTTTTAAGGTCTGTTTTAAACTTTAAGGACACAGAAACAAACAGGAATTGAAAGAATCAGACAACACTCATCTAGCCTTATAAATAATACTTAGAAATCATTTATTTATAATTTATAAATAATTGTATAATTAATTTATAATTTATAAATATTTATATTTATAAATGATACTATGCTACACAGAAACAGAGAAAGATAATTAGCACCACGGAAAAATGTGAAAGCAGAAAATCATCTAGTGATATTACAAAGCAATAAGCATATTACAAAGGAATAAGAATATTTGTGGGAAAATGGCAGGACCATATCATTAGTTATCAATAATAACCTTGAGGATTCCAAGATGGTAGATTAGGGGATGACATACTACGCTAGGCTAGGGATAAACAGTTAAAAGAAAAAAAAAGTGTAGGAAGTGCCCTATCAGGGGAGAACTGGAGAGAAAACCACACTGGAAATCCTACAAGAGGAAGGGGAATGCTGTGGACCTGTGTGGAGGGTTTGGACCTGCAGCTGAACACAGATACAGCACATCACTGTGGCAGTCTAGAGCCAGAGCTGGAGGCAGCTTGGTGGTGGCTTGGAGATGGAGGCAAGACAGGACTGCAGCAACCCATAGCCTGAGGGAGAGCATAGTGTGAGTCTGGACTGGAGCCCAGGTACTAGCAGTTGTTAGCGGCTGCCTGTGGACCCAGTGGAAGTAGAGTGGGCACATTTATTTTTCCCCAACTTCCCCACAGCGTGCTGCTGGCTGAAAAAGGCAGTTGCCATTTTGGGTTTGGGGAGCAGCTTCAGAAGCCTTTATGATCACACACAGCAACTGACTGAAACAAGACTTCTCAGCAGTTCTGGCAGGAGTGGCAGGAAGAGAGCAATATCCAGCCAGTGGCTCTTGTGTATGTGTGTCATCCAGAGATGAAATCAGGGGGAAAAATTTGCAGTACCCCTGACTTTGAGCTTGGCTGGGTGGTGGCTGGGCACCCACATAAGACTTTAGGGTACTCTCAGCCTCCCAGGATCAAGACACATAGAAAGAATTGGCTCGGAGAACATTTGCCTCTCTGTTGAATGGCAGGGCACAGTGAAAGCTCTGCATCCAGTGAACATAGGAAGCTTGTATGCTGAGACCACAGAGGCTCGCTGATTACATGAGAAGGTAGAGGATGTAGCTGGGTCTCTGCTCTGTCACACTTGGAGCTCCTTGGGTGGCTGTGTCAGGTCACTGCGGCAGGAACTCTGCTCACAGTGAAGACTGTGCAGATCATTTATGTGGTTCACACGCTGGTACAGATGGGTGTTGAAGATCCAGTATTGCTCAATTTCTAAGAGAGGAGGTAATGGATGATCAAACCAACAGAGGTAAGCATTTCCCCCTTACTGAAAATAAGAAATCTACCACACTCACTATGGGTGTTGCCCTGGATACTCACCCCACCCTGGAGCACTGACCAAAGCACCCTGACCATACACATCAACAATTCTTGATATTCACTAGAAGAGCAAATAAATACTAAGGCACAGAGGCATAGCTCAAAGATAAAAGTCATCAGAGGAAAAGAATAACAATAACTCCACAAATGCCAAAAATAAATGGAGAAATTCAAAAACAAGAATATGGAAGACACCATAAACCTCACAAAAGAACACAATATTTCAAAATTAGAAGGTAAAGATAAGGACATTGAGGAAATGGCAGAAACAGAATTCAAACAATCAATCAAAAGATGACTCAAAAGCAATTAGAAGCTAATCCATAAAATAAAGAAAACCATATATGAAGTGAATGACATTTTCCCATGAAATTGACATTTTAAAGAGAAATCAAAATGAAATATTAGAAATGGATAATTCAGTAAACAAATGAAAAATGTGGTGTAAAGCCTTAAGGACAGACTCGGTGAGGCAGAAGAAAGACTATCCAAGCTAGAACAAATCTTTGGAAATCTTTCAGTCTGATCAAGAAGAAGAAGAAGAAGAAGGAGAATAAGAAGAAGAAGAAGAGGAAGAAGAAGAAGAAGGAGAAGAAGGAGAAGGAGAATAAGAAGGAATTAGAAAACTTAGAAACAAGCCGGTGCGCAGCTCACTAGGCTAATCCTCTGCCTTGCGGCGCCGGCACACCGGGTTCTAGTCCCGGTCAGTGCACCGATCCTGTCCTGGTTGCCCCTCTTCCAGGCCAGCTCTCTGCTGTGGCCAGGGAGTGCAGTGGAGGATGGCCCAAGTCCTTGGGCCCTGCACCCCATGGGAGACCAGGATAAGCACCTGGCTCCTGCCATCGGATCAGCGCGGTGCGCCGGCCATTAGAGGATGAACCAATGGCAAAAGGAAGACCTTTCTCTCTGTCTCTCTCTCTCACTGTCCACTCTGCCTGTCAAAAAATAAATAAATAAAAGAAATCTTAGAAACAGTGTTGGAGATTAATGAGATACTATCAAACAACCCCCAACATATGAATCTTAGGAGTTCCTGAATGTGTGGAAACAGAGAATAGAGTAGAAGGCCTATTAGTACAATGATTACAGAAAACGTCCTCAATTTGAAGAAAGAAAGGGACATACAATTAGAGGAAGCACATAGAACTCTTAACAGAAATGACCAAAAAGATCCTCAACATGGCACATTGTAGTCAAACTTTCCACACTAAAACATAAAAAAAAAAAAAATTCTAATATATACACAAGAGAAAAGCCAGATTATTTTCAGAGGATCTCCAATTAGACTTATGGCTGACTTCTCATCAGAAACCCTAGAGGGTAGAAGAGAATTGCAAAATAGAGCCCAGGGCTTAAGAGAAAAAAAAAAAATCTCAACCCAGAATACTGAACCTAGCAAGACTCTAATTTGAGAATGAAGGTGAAATAAAGACCTTCCATAACCTCAGAAATTGAAAGAATTTGTCACTACTCATCCAGCCTTAAAAAGGGTGTTAAAGCATGCGCTACACACAGAAACAGAAGATAGTGATCATTACAAAAGAAAGTGAAGGCAGAAAATCTCCCAATAAAAGTAAAAAAAGAAATCCAAAGTAAACAATAGTAATATTTATGGAAAAATGGCAGGGCCAAGTCATTACTTATCAATAGTCACCTTTTACGTAAATAGCCTCAATTCTCCAGTTAAAAGATGTAGACTGACTGAATGGATTAAAAAAACAAGACCCATCTATTTTCTGCCTGAAAGAAACACATCTTACCAACAAAGATGTAGATAGACTGAAAGTGAAAGGATGGAAAACATATTCTATGCTAATAGAAAGCAAAATAAAATGTAAGACTTGCCATCCTAATGTCAGACAACACAGATTTTAACACAAAACTTTTAAAAGAGATAAAAAGGGCACTATGTAATGATTAATGGAACTATTCAAAAGGAAGATGTGGCTAAAATAAATATATATGCACACAATTACAGGGTGCCTGGCTATTTAAATGACATGTTAATACATCTAAAGAGAGACATAGACTCCAATACAATAGAAATGTGGGACTCAATACCACACTTTCATCAATGGACAATCAACTAGACAGATAATCAACAATAAAAATAAAAAAAGCAAAAAACAGAGCTAATGGACACTATGGACCAAATGGATCTAACTGATACCTACAGAACTTTTCACCCCACTGTTTCAGAATACACGTTTTTCTCATCAGTACATGGAGCATTCTCTAAGATAGACCATATGCTAGGCCATAAAGCAAGTCCCAGCAAATTAAAAAAAAAAAAAATTGAAATCATACCATGAGCATCTTGTCTGACCACAATGGAGTGAAGCTGGAAATCAATAACTCAAGGATCTCTAGAACATAGGCAAAATCATGGAGACTGAACAACAGGCTCCTGAATGAACAGTGAATGATAGAAGAAATCAAAAGAGAAATCAAAAAAAATTCTGAAAATGAATGAAGATGACAATACATCATATCAAAACTTGTGGAATACAAAAATTAACATTTGGGATTGCATCAAATTGAGAAGTTTCTGTACTTCAAAAGAAACAGTCAGAAAAGTGAAGAGGCAACCGACAGAATGGGAAAAAATATTCGCAAACTATACTACAGATAAAGGATTGATAACCAGAATCTACAAAGAAATCAAGAAAATCCACAACAACAAAACAAACAACCCACTTAAGAGATGGGCCAAGGACCTCAATAGACATTTTTTGAAAGAGGAAATCCAAATGGCCAACAGACACATGAAAAAATGTTCAAGATCACTAGCAATCAGAGAAATGCAAATCAAAACCACAATGAGGTTCCATCTCACCCCGGTGAGAAAGGCTCACATTCAGAAATCTACCAACAACAGATGCTGGAGAGGATGTGGGGAAAAAGGGACACTAACCCACTGTTGGTGGGAATGCAAACTGGTTAAGCCACTATGGAAGTCTGTCTGGAGATTCCTCAGAAACCTGAACATAACCCTACCATACAACCCAGCCATCCCACTCCTTGGAATTTACCCAAAGGAACTTAATTTGGCAAATAAAAAAGCCATCTGCACATTAATGTTTATTGCAGCTCAATTCACAATAGCTAAGACCTGGAACCAACCCAAATGCCCATCAACAGTAGACTGGATAAAGAAATTATGGGACATGTACTCCATAGAATACTATACAGCAGTAAGAAACAACGAAACCCAGTCATTTGCAACAAGATGGAGCAATCTGGAAAACATCATGCTGAGTGAATTAAGCCAGTCCCAAAGAGAAAAATATCATTTGTTTTCCCTGATCGGTGACAACTGAGTGCCAAAGGGGAAACCTGTTAAGTGAAATGGACACTAAAAGCAACAATGAACTGATCAGCTCCTGTCCTGACTTTAGATGCACAATGTAATACTTTATCCTTTTTAGTATTTGTTATTGTTGTTGTTGTTCTAGTACTATTGGTTGAACTCAGTAATTAACACACAATTATTCTTAGGTGTTTAAATTTTAACTGAAAAGTGATCCCTGTTAAATCTAAGAGTGGAAAAAGAGAGGGAGGAGATGAACAATTTGGAACATGCTCAATCGGACTGGCCGCAAATGGTGGAGTTAGAAATGTGCCAGGGGATTCCAACACAATCCCATCAAGATGGCATGTACCAATGCCATCGCACTAGTCCAAGTGATCAATTTCAGCTCACAATTGATAGCTCTGATAGCTCTAAGAGTCAAAGAGATCACACAAACAAGACAAGTATCTGCTAATACTAACTGATAGAATCAAAAAGGGAGAGAAAGATCCAACATGGGAAGTGGGATACACAGCAGACTCATAGAATGGCAGATGTCCTAAACAACACTCTGGCCTCAGAATCAGCCCTCAAGGCATTCGGATCTGGCGGAAGAGCCCATGAGAGTATAGCAGGCATGGAAAGCCAAGATATCATGGGAAAAAAAAAAAAAAAACCTAAATGAATGATCTCTGTGAGTGAGATCCCAGTGGAAAGAACGGGGCCATCAAAGAAGGAGGTACCCTTCTCCGAAGGGAGGAGAGAACTTCCAATTTGACTATAACCCTATCGGAATAAGATCAAAGTCAGCGAACTCTAAAGGCTTCCATAGCCCTGGCAACTCATGACTAGAGCCTAGGGAGATTACTGACGCCATAAACAGGAGTGTCAAATTGTTAAATCAGCAACAGGAGTCACTGTGTACTTACACCCCATGTGGGATCTGTCCCTAATGTGTCGTCTAAAGCGAAGTGATGCTATAACTAGTACTGAAAACAGTATTTTTATACTTTGCGTTTCTGTGTGGGCACAAACTGATGAGGTCTTTAAATTATATACTGAAGTGATCTTCTGTATATAAAGAGAATTGGAAATGAAAAAAAAACAACCTGGTGTTAAAATGGAAATGGCATAGAAAATTAATTAATTTGAAAAAAAAATTATGTAGGATCTCTGTCTTTAATGTGCTGTACATTGCTATTTAATGCTACAATTAGTAATCCAATGGTAGTTTTTTCACTTTATGTTGCTATAGGGGCAAAATGTTGAAATCTTTACCTAATATATACTAAACTGATCTTCTGTACACAAAGAGAATTGAAAATGAATCTTTACATGAATGGAAGGGGAAAGGGAGCGGGAAAGGGGAGGGTTGTGGGCGGGAGGGAAGTTACGGGAGGGGGGAAGCCATTGTAACCCATAAGCTATACTTTGGAAATTTATATTCATTAAATAAAAGTTTAATTAAAAAAAAAACTTGTGGAATACAGCATAAGCAGTATTAAGAGGGAAGTTAATATCAGTTGGTGCCTACATGAAGAAATTTGAAAAGTACCAAATAAATGAGCTACCAGTGCATCACAAGGACCTAGAAAAACAACAACAAACCAAACACAAAATTAATAGGAGGAAAGAAATAATTAAGATTAGAGAAGAAATAAACAAAACTGAAACAAAAATAAATACAAAAATCAGTGAAATTAAGAACTGCTTTTTTAAACAAATAAAGAAAATTAGCATGCCATTGCCAGCTAACCAAAAAAAGAGGGAGAAGCTAAATCAATAAAATCAGAGATAAAAAAGGAAATGTAATAACAGATAACATACAAACAAAAAGAATCATCAGGAATTAACACAAAGAGCTATGTGGCAACAAATTGGGAAATGTAGTAGGAATAGAAAGATTGCTAGACATGTACAATATACCAAAACTGAGTCATGAAGACATAGAAAATATAAACAGAACAATAACCAAGATATAATTGAATCAGTAATAAAGAGCTTCCCAACAAAAGAAAGCCCAAAACTGGACAGTTTCACTGTTGATTCCTACCACACATATAATGAAAAACTAATTCCAGTTCTCTTCAAGCTATTCAAAATAATTGAAAGGGAGGGAATCCTTCCAAACTCATTCTATCAAGCTTAATAATCTTAATTCCTAAACTATAAAAACATAAAACAGGGAAAGAGCAATACATACCAATATCTCTAATGAGCATAGATGCAAAAACCCTCAATATAATATTAGCTAGTCAAATACAACACATCAGAAAAATCATTCACCCACACCAAGAGGGATTTATTCTTGGTATGCAGGAATACTTCAACATTCACAAACTGCTGAAGAAAAAACATATGGTAATCTCAGTAGATGAAACAGAAAAAGCATTTGATAAAATATAGCATCCTTTCATGATGAAAACCTGAAGCAAATTGGGTAGAGGAGGAACATTCCTCAACAGAATCAAAGTAATTTATGACAAACCCATGGCCAGCATCCTACTGAATGGGGAAAATCTGGAAGCATTCTCATTAAGATCTGGAACCAGAGAAGGAGGCCCACTCTCACTACTGCTATTCAATTTAGTCCTGGAAGTTTTAACCAGAGTTATTAGGAGGAAAAAAAAATTCAAAGGGATACAAATTGGGAAGAAGGAAATCAGTCTATCCCTTTCTGCAGATGACATGAGTCTATATATAGGGGATTCAGAAGACTCCACTAAGAGGCTGTTGTAACTCATAAAAGAGTTTGGTAAAGTAGCAGGTTATAAAATCAATACAGAAAAATCAATAGCCTTTATAAACACAGACAATGCCATAGCTGAGAAAGAACTTCTAAGATCAATCCCACTCACAGTAGCTACAAAAAACTTTAAATACCTTGGGATAAATTTAACCAAGGGCTCCAGAAATCTCTACAATGAAAATTATTGGCCAGCACCGTGGCTCAATAAGCTAATCCTCCACCTACGGCACCAGCATACCGGGTTCTAGTCCCGGTCAGGGCGCCAGATTCTGTCCCGGTTGCTCCTCTTCCAGTCCAGCTCTCCTCGGTGGCCTGAGAGTGCAGTAGAGGATGGCCCAAGTCCTTGGGCCCTACACCCACATGGGAGACCAGGAGAAGCACCTGGCTCCTGCCTTTGGATCAGCACTGTGCGCTGGGCGCAGCGGCCACTGGAGGGTGAACCAAGGAAAAAGGAAGACCTTTTTTTTTTTCTCTCTCTCTCACTGTCCACTCTGCCTGTCAAAAAAAAAAAAAAAGAAAATTATAAAACATTAAAGAAATAATTAGAAGACATTAACAAGTGGCAAAAATTATCTATGCTCGTGAATTGGAAGAATCAACATCATAAAAAATTCTCAAAGTACCCAAAACATTCTATTCAGATCTAGAAAAAGTAATGCTAAAATTCATATGGAAGTACAGGAGACTCAAAATGGATAAATCAATCTTATACAACAAAAACAAAGCCTGGGGCATCACAATACCTGATTTGAAGACATACTACAGGGCAGTTATGATCAAAACTTCTCAGTACTGACACAAAAACGTATTGAGAGACAAATAGAACAGAATAGAAATGCCAAAAGTCAATCCATGTATCTACAACCAATTTATACTTGACCAAAGAGCTAAAACCAATCCCTAGAGCAAGGACAGTCTCTTCAGCAAATGTTGCTGGGAAAATTGGATCTCCACATGCAGAAGTATGAAGCAAGACCCCTACATTACACCTTACACAAAACTCTACTCAAAAGGGATTAAAGACCTAAGTCTATGACCCAACACCATCAAATTATTATAAAACACTGGCCAATGCCAGTGGTGCTGGCATCCTGTATGGGTGACAGTTCGGTTCTTGGCTGCTCCACCATCAATCCAGCTCCCTGTTAATGTATCTGGGAAATCAGTGGAGAATGAACCAACTACTCGGGCCCCTGCACCTATGTGGGAGACCCAGAAGAAGTTCCTGGCTCCTGGCTTTTGACTGGACAGTTCAAGCCATTGCAGACATTTGCAGAGTGAACTAGTTGATAGAAGATATCTCTCTCTCTCTCCCCCTCTCTCTCTCTATCTCTCTCCCTAATTCTAGTTTTCAAATAATAAATAAATCTTTAAAAAGACACAAGCTGTTAAAAGAGAAGAAAATAATAGTAGAGTGAAAGAAATAATAAAAATGTAGAAACTAACAAAATTGAAGTAAAAATAATAAAAATGAGCCGTGAAATGAAGAGCTACTTTTTTCTGAAAAAATAAACAAAATTGATACACCAATTATACACCTAAAAAACACAAATTAATAAAATCAGAGATGAAAAAAGAGATGTTACAACAGACACCATGGAAATAAAAATAATTATAAGGAATTACTACAAAGAGCTATATGCCAGCAAATTGGAAAATCTAGAAGAATTGATGGATTCCTGGACACATACTATCTAACAAAATTGAGTTATGAAATGTAGAAAAACTCAATAGGTCAATATCTATGACAGAGACTGAATTAATTATAATGACCCTCCCACCAAAGAAAACCCAGGGTGGGATGGCTTCATTGCTGACCCCTATTCTTAAATTGTTCAAATAATTAAAAGGGAGTATCCTGCAAATCTTCTATGAGGCCACCATCATCTTAATTCCAACACCAGAAAAAGTACAAGGACTCTAGTCCTATATCCTTCATGAACATAGATATAAAACTTTCCAACAAAATATAGCTAATTGAATCCAACACATCAGAAATATCATTTATATGGACAAAGTGGGATTTATTCTTGGTAGGTAGGGAAAGTTCTACATATGCAATAAATCTGATACATCACGTTGACAAACTGAAGAATAATAACCATATTATTATCTCAAAAGATGCAATTAAAGCATTTGATCGAATACAATATCCATGTGTGATTAAAACAAAAAACCTTAAGCAAATTGGGTCTAGATAGAGCATACCTCAACACACACAACAATTGAAATAATTATGCAACAAACACACATCCAGCATTATATTAAATGAGGAAAAATTTGAAGCATTTCCAGTAAGATCCAGTACCAGACATTCTGCACTCTTGCCAATACAATTCAATATAGTTGTAGAAACTATATTCAGAACCATTGGATAAAATGTCCTATCCACATGACATAATCTATATATATACAGATATGAGCCAAAAGACTCCACTATGAGAATATTGGAACTCTTGGGGAATTTGGTAAAGTTGCAGAATAAAATCAACACACAAAAATCAATAGCCTTTGATACACAAACAATGCCATGACTCAGAAAGAATTTGTAAGATTATTCTCATTCTCACAGCTGCAAAAATTTAAATATTTCAGGATAAATTTAACCAAGGATGCCTAAGATCTCTACAATGAAAACTACAAAATATTAGAGAAACAAATAGAAATAGAGCCAAAAAATGGAAACTTCTTCCATATCCAGAGATTGGAGGAATTGATACCACCAAATTGCACATGATACCCAAAGAAATTTACATATTCAATGTGATTCCAATTTAAATATAAAGATGCTCTTCTCAGATTTGGAAAAATAACCCTAGAATTCATATGGAATAATAAGAGACATTGATTAGATAAAACAATCTGAAATAATAAAAATAAAGCCGGAAGCATCAAAATACCAGATTTCAAGACATATTGCAGGGCAGTTACAATTAAAACTGCCTGGGACTGACACATTATGGCTATGTGGAACAATGCAACATAATAGAAACCTCAGATATCAATCCAGGAATCTACAATGAAGTAATCTTTGACCAATGAGTTATAATCAATCCCCGGAGAAAGGACATTCTCTCATCAACAAATGGTGTTGGGAAAATTGGATCTCTGCACATAGAAGAACAAAACAAAAACACTACTTTAAACAAAACTAAACTCACAATGGATCAGGGTTCTATATCCAAGACCTGAAACCTTTTAAATTACTAGAGGAAAACATAGAGGTAACATTGCAACACATTGACATATATAAAGACATTTTCAATAAGATGCTGGAATCACAGGCAATAAACTAGAAAAGAAAAATGGGAGTACATCAAGCTAAGAAGCTTCTGCACAGCAAAGGAAACTCTCATCAAAGTAAAGAGGCTACTGACAGGAAGGGAGAAAATGTTGCAAATTATGCAACTGATAAATAATTAATATCCAAGATAAATAAGGAGCACAAAAAACTCAACAAACAAACAAGCAAGCCAGGTAAGAAATGATTAAATAATATAAATAGCCATTTTTCAAAATATAAAATACAAATGGCCAAAAGACATGAAAAGATGCTCAGGATCAGTAGCAATCAGGGAGATGAGAATAAAAACCACAGTGAGATTTCAACTCACCCAAGTTAGAATGGCTATCATTGAGAATCAAAAAAAAATAGCAAAAGTTGGTGAGGATGTGTGGGAAAAGGTAGCCTATTACCCTGCTGGTACCAATGTAATCATCATGGAAGACTATTACAATCATCATGGAAGACTGTATGGAGATTCATCAGAAATCTAAAAATAGATCTACCATTGAAGCAATCATCCCACTCCTGAGAATTAACTCAAAGGAAGTAAAACAAGCATATAAATGAGTTGTCTGTACGCCATGTTTATTTTAGCTCTACTTACCATAGCTAAGATATGGAATCAACCCAGATTTCCATCAATGGATGAAAGAATAAAGGAATTGTAATAAAATATCAAAGAATAGTATATATGATAGAATACTATCTTAGTCTAAGCAACAAAATGAACACAATTGGGAATAAATTTGCTTAGTGAAATAAGCTGGTCCCAAATAGACAGACATCATATATTTTCCCTAATTCGTAGTTAAATAATAAATAGAATACAAAAAATGTAATGTATCAGAGCAAAATTGACATTTTTAGATTTGATTATTGTTTATAGCCCCTGCCTACACTTTTGAGGAACATTGGTTTTTCTATTTTGGTTTTCTACTTGTTTAATTCTCTATTTAGTTTAGGGGAAAGTTTGTGATTATAAATTAAATGAAAGTATGTCATTGTAAAATTTAAAAGAAAAATAAGAAGAGAAGGAGAAGGAAAGGTGAGGTTTAGTTAGAGAGCATAGAGTGGAAATTATCATTATGCTCTTATAACTATCTATATGATATGCATGAAATTTGTTCCCTCTATAAAAGTTAAAAAATAAAATATTAAGAAGCACCAGAACAAATTAGCAATTTTAAAATGAAAATAAAATTAACCTACTGTCAAGAGAACTATTTTTTTTCATTTTAAGAAAGTTTGAAATTGGTGAAATTTAAGAGCCTAGTAAAAGCAAGGTACTCAGTTTGCTCTTCCTCTGACATTTGCATGTGAGGATATTTCTGAATGGAAAAAATGAAGTATATTAAAGCATTTTCTATTTCCCCCACCAACTCATTTGAAATTCTCTGATAGTTGTTTTGCTCTTTCGTTTCTTCAACTTGAAAATTCATTTTAGTTTATACATTTCTCTCTCCTAGATATAAAAGGAGCCTCTGATGTGCCATTCAATACCTGCTACTTGATTGAACCATCAGTTAGTACTGGCAGAATAGCTTGTGTCTGGCTATTTGTGTTGAAAATGCTTTCCCTTTTCATGTGGGAAAAAAATCACTTAAAACAAGTCAGCCTTATCCAAATACACTTTTACTCAAGAATCGCTGCTGCTGACTTTATTGTTAATATTCATCAAGTAACAGGGACCAATAAAACTGACAAACACATTTGTAGTTCTGATTTGCAAAGATTGAAAAACTCATTTTAGAAGAAAATAGCTAAGGTTTAAAAAATTTTAGAATTCATTTTTACTCCGTTAGAAAAGAAATAGTGTTGTCATTCATTCAGTGAAACCCATGTGTAGACAGATAAGAATCTTCTGATGAAACACGAAGTAAATATGTAAAATTTCCTTAGAAGGCCTTTTGAAATATGGATATATATTCCCAAGAAAATGTCTGTATAAGTAGTATGTAGTATGCCAACAATCAAATCCTTCAAAGAGTGATGTTAATTCTATCTGGATGTATTAATGAAGGAACTATAAATGTCTTTCCACTTTGTCACAGCAGTGTAGCCTTGCATTCATATAATGTTTTCTTTTTGTTTTACATTTTGTTTGTTTAAAGTTACAAAGCAGTATTACTGGAATTGATGAAACAAAGCAGGATTCTTTTTATTTAAAAAACAGCAGGACTTGCTATATCTTAACTGATACCAAATGGAAGTGTTACTGAACTTCATGCTATTTTGATGGCAAATATCATAGAGATAGAGTTTTTGTGTGTACACACATGTGTGCTGGAACAGGACCCATCACTTCTGGAAGTAGCTTAAAATTAGTAAAATCTCTGTCCCCAGGAGTATTCCTATTACAGCATTTTGTAAACCACTATCTACTCTTTCCAATCAATCACAAACTTGGCTTATTGTTCAACTGGTGACAAAACTAACTCTGTTTACCATTTTTCACAGTTAAGAGCAATAAATAGCAAAACAACTAATAGGAAATACGAGGTGGGGCTGGTGTGGTGGCATGGCAGATTAGGCCACCACTGCTTACACATGAGCAGTGGAGGATAGCCCAAATGCTGGGGCCCCTGTTACTGTTATGGGGACTGGAATAGAGTCCCTGGCTCCTGGCTAAGGACTGACACATCCTGAGCTGTTGTGGCATTTTGGAAAGTAAGCCAGCAGCAAAAGATTCTCTTTCTATCTTCCCCTTCTTATTGTAGCTCTGTCTTTCAAATAAAGAAAGAAATATATTTAAAAGAAAATATGAAGTGAAAATATTTTAATAAAATCTAAATTATTGTTTATAAAATGTTAACATTTTTCTGACAAGTGCTGACATTGATTGGCTAAATTTTATTGAGTTATATTTTAAGCATTCCATGAGGATACTTGGAAAAGTGGGTAAAGAGTGACAGAAATGGGCAAATGATCCAATGCTTGACCATATATATTACAAAATAAATTAGAATAAATATAAGCATAATCTTGTGTTAGAATGCAAAACCTATATAAAAAAACTAGGTAAATTTAATACTCCTCCAGACTTTCTTTTGTTTTTTTAGATTCATTTTTAATTTCAAAGGCGTACTTACAAAGACCAAGATCTTCCATATTTCCATCTGTTAGTTCACTCTCCAAATAGTCACAATGGCCAGGGTTGGGCCAGGCTGAAGCCAGGAGCTTCAATTGGGACTCAAATATGAGTAGCAGCGGTCCAAGTAATCAGGCCATGTTCCGCTGTTTTCCCATACACATTAGCAGGGATCTGGACTGGAAGTGGAGCAAACAGGACATGAATTGGTGTGCATATGGGATGCTGGCATTGCAGGTGGCAGCTTAACCCACTGTACCACAACAATATCCCCCAGACCTTCTTTTCTTTTTAAAGAATAGTCTACTTAGAATAAGTGTCTTAATATTATATTTTGCTATTCATCAAGAAAAGCAGACTTCTGATGGGGGGTTTTCTAAAAGAAGCCACTGACTTATCGAGTTAGGAAAATTTTCAGAAATGAAATGTTGAATTTTTGACCCTTATCAATGCACAATTCCCCAGATATGAATAATATTTAGTTAATTGGTAGCACTTAGATTATAGTATCATCATATTTCCATTAATATTCCCATCAGGGATAAAGAAAGCATTCTTATATTATAGTAACACCATAATTTTATGGTGCTTAACTACTCACTTCAGTTAAGACATTCATATTTATTATGCATTATGGACCTCAGAGCTTTGATCAGTGCTTGTGCTTAAATATGGTTTGAAAATAAGCTTCAATAAAAAAAAAAGCTCTGAGTTTCCACACAATTTTATGCTGAACACCTAATGTTCTAGCTCTTGTATTTTCTTCATATCATAAATACAGAGTAGCACGTATTAATTTTTTGGTGCCAGGACATCAGGCATATTTGGCATTGTTTTGAAACATCATTTAGGGGCTGGCACTGTGGTGCAGTAGATTAATCCTCCACCTGTGGCGCCAACATCCCATATGGGTGCCGATTCTAGTTCCGCAGCTCCTTTTCTGACCCACTCTGTGCTGTGGCCCAGCAAAGCAGTGGAAGATGGATCAAGCGCTTGGGCTCCTGCACCTGTGTGGGAGACCCAGAGGAAGTCTCTGGGTCCTGGCTTTGGAAAGGCTCAACTCCAGCTGTTGTGGCCAATTGGGGAGTGAACCAGTAGATGGAAGACCCTTCTCTCTTTCTTCCCTCCCACTGTCTGTACCTCTACCTCCCAAATAAATGAATAAAATCTTTTTAAAAAAAAAGTTAATTTAGGGGGTAGGAGGTGAAATAGAAGGGTGGGGATATTTTTGAATAAGTGGATTTGGTATCTGTTAAAATCAAGTTGTTACAAGAATAACTGTGCTATTCAGAGTGGACTGAAATTATAGTTATTTATTCCCTCTGCTGATTGTAAATCAAACTCCTTTTGTGTCAATCAACCATCTCCACATGCAGGGGATTTCAATAACAGAAGCAGAACAAATAATAAGAATAATAGCATGATAATGTGCTATGTTCACTTTGGTGAAACAAAACTTCAAGAACAATATTGTAGGAAATTGTACAGTGGAGAATTTTATACAATCATAATACATTAAAAATAAGCAAATCTAATCATTGTGATTTAAATAACACAGAAGACTTACATCACGAAATAAAATCTGTAATCTAGTCTAGACTAAAATAGTTGGTTTTTTTTTCTTTTTGGTTGGTAATGTTATTGTAATTCCAGGAAAGTATAGAAAATAGCATAGAGCTAATGGGAAAAGTAAAATAAATTCACAATGCTTATATTTAAAAATAAATGTTAAATCACCACAATGATTATATATCACCTTATATTTTTATATATGCAACACATTTTGTCATTAAACTCACAATTTAGCCTTAAGAAGTGGTTTTAATAAATGTAAGAATTTTATGAACAAATGTATGATTAATCTTTCAATATGTGAGATAATTTTTAAATGCCTGAATATTTCACTTTTAAGCTATGTGGTAATACAGTACTAAACAAGTATCTATATAAATGTGTTGAATAATCCTTTCCAAGTACATAAAAACCCTTGATATTAAGATATTAAGAATATGTCTATCATTGAATGGATAAAAACAAAAGTATTTTGTATGTAGATACATATCAAGTCTGAAAAAATCATACTACTCAAGGATATGTAAATAATTTAAAAGTACTGAGAACATGGCCTTGCTAATGAATAGGAACAAAATGGTTTTGAAAATAAATACTAAGCATATTTTAAGAACTGTATGTTCTAAATTCTTACAAAATGCAAGAAGGCTTGAAAACTGTTGAGCCAAATGTGAAAGGCAGAAACACAATGGAATATAAACATTCAAACACGTTAAGAGAGAATTGGATGCGAAATAGCAGGCAAAAATTATGATTATTTCATGAATCAACTAACATTTAATGCAGAAAATTACAATGAGATTCTTCAAGTCATTAGTTGAAAAACTGTATAATCATTTTTGAAAATGCCTTTATTATTAAAAAGGCCAAATTCAGGCAAGCTTTCCCATAACAAGGTCGTAGTCAAAAATGATGTGAAATGAGAGAAAATTATTCGTTTTTAGAAGAAGCAATATAAATTCAAATTATGGATTACCAGTATTTCCAAAGAATAAAGTGAATTCATATAGGTAATAATATTTAATAGAAATAATCATTTTCTACATTAAAGAAATTTCTAAATTTGCATACTTGTAAGACTCAATTCAGAGAAAGTTAATGATTTCATACAAATCTACTGACCTCAGGTTTATTCATAATTATAAATGCCCCCCAAGATGAAGGAAATCAAACTTATCTTGGAGATACCTTTAGCAAAGAACTTATACTATTTTTATTTATAAAAAGACAAGATAATGTCTTTCTCTTACTTGCAAGAGTCAGAATCCTTTAAATCATTGTTAGAATAAATGGCCTAAACTAGAAATTTGACTATTTTTTTTTAAATCAAGATTCATTAAGTAGTAGGTACACATCATCTAGCATTCAATATACTCTCAAGTAAAAAAAGAAAGCCCCAAATTTTATTCCCTTCAAATAGCTATCAAACTCAGAAAAAAACAGAAACAAGTAGATAGAATATCTATATTAGCCAGTTAACCAAATTAATCCAAGCCAGTGTGTACTTATTCAGAAATGCCCAGCATATACCTGATTAATGACAAAACCCAGTGTATTTGTTACCCAGGGCTACCACACAAAAGAAAATTTACTGTGTCAGAGTTCTGGACCCTGAAGTCTGGAATCAAGATGTTGACCCTGAATTACGTAGGGGAATCTTTCCTTCAATCTTCCTAAGTTTGGTTTGTTTCTGGATGATCTTGGCATTTCTTGAACCATAACTGTACAACAATCATTTCTGCCCTTGTGTCACATGTTATCCTCCTCCTTTGTCCCTGGGTCTTCAGAGGTTTGTCTTTGGAAGGTTGACTCTACCTCAGTATGTCAGTTTAATTTAACTAATTATATCAGCAAAGACTCTATTTCCAAATAAGTTCACAATCTGAAACAGAGGTTAGGATTTCATGATATTTGGTGTGGGTCTGGGGTTGAAGCATATAAGACAATTCAATGCACAACATCTGGGTTGACCAAAGATACAGTTCTCACAGAAAAAAGTATACAAAGGAAATTAGTCCATAGATCCAGTTTGTTTTTTCACTCTTCAGCACGTAGGTGAGGGACATTTTTCCACTTAAGGTTATAGGGATAGTCAAACATATGCAATGCAACACTAGATAGAGAAGATCAAGAAGAGTTTTTAGGTTATAAATACTTATGGCTTGGTAAGACAGCACACCATAGGTAGAGGGTTACAGGGGATCAAACTTGATAATGTTGTCAGAAAACAGGTCTGCCTACTCGCACACACACACTACTGTTGTAAAAACACTGAATTCATCTTTAGAGAAACAGAGCATTTATAGTGACTGCAGGACTGCAAGAAGGAGACAAGTACTACCAAAGCCCAAATCAATCTCTTTCCTCAGAAAGGGGTTTGTGAATTTGGTGGATTTGGGGTGAATGTGGAATAGCTGAGTCAATTTAAGTGACAGAAAGTGACATGTGGAAAGGAGAGGGCTAGGGAAAGTCCTTTGACAAATCATGTCTTTACACACATGTTCAAAAATGGCTTCTGAAACATAATAGGAAGTGCATCATTTAACATTATAATAAGGCCGACTCTGTGGTTCACTTGGTTAATCCTTTGCCTGCAGCGCCAGCATCCCATATGGGTGCCGGGTTCTAGTACCGATTGCTCCTCTTCCAGTCCAGCTCTCTGCTGTGGCCCAGGAATGCAGTGGAGAATGGCCCACGTCCTTGGGCCCTGCACCCACATGGGAGAACAGGAGGAAGCTCTTGGCTCCTGGCTTTGGATCGGCGCAGCGCGCCAGCCGTAGAGGCCATTTGTGGGGGTGAACCAACGAAAGGAAGACCTTTCTCTCTCAATGTCTAACTCTGCCTGTCAAAAAAAATTATAATAAATCACAAGGAAATGCCAGTCAGTCAGATTTGATCTGCAGAGTTTCCAGTTACAAGGTTGTTTGCAACCAGTTGTCTGATTTTGTCACAAACAAGATAAAAGACAGCTCTGCAGAATTTCAGTAAAGACACCTATTACAGGATAGGTATTACAGTAATATAATATTATAGTAATATAATGTCACTATTACATGATATTAGTATGTTAGGCAACAAAGGAAGCTTGTTGTTAAGGAAGAAGAGAGGGATGCTTTCTTGTCCATGGTTTCAAGAACAGAACAGGGCCGGTGCCGCGGCTTCAGTAAGCTAATCCTCTGCTTGTGGCGCCGGCACCCCGGGTTCCAGTCCTGGTTGGGGTGCCGGATTCTGTCCCAGTTGCTCCTCTTCCAGTCCAGCTCTCTGCTGTGGCCCGGGGAAGGCAGTGGAGGATAGCTCAAGTGCTTGGGCCCTGCAGTTGCATGGCAGACCAGGAGGAAGCACCTGACTCCTGGTTTCGGATCAGCATGGTGTGCTGGCCGCAGCGGCCATTGGGGGGTGAACCCATGGAAAGGGAAGACCTTTCTCTCTTTCTCTCTCTCTCGCTGTCCACTCTGCCCGTCAAAAAAAAAAAAAGAACAGGGTCCATTGGAAACTGATTTTTTTAGTACCAAGGTAAGATGACTCTTGTTTTCTGCAAGAAGACATAATTGGCTTATTTGAATAATTATGTGAACTAATAGGGTATTGTTCCTATTGCTCCTCGCTCCTGAGGGATAAGCACTGGCCATGCCTAGCCGCCATGAAGAGCAGTTGTTTGACAAGAATACCTCATCCAAGGGAGCAGAACGGGTGGAGCCAACCTGCAGCTGGAGGCCGTTTATCATCAAGACAGCACTAAATATTGAATGCTGACTTCAGATCTCATTCCAAATTTACACTGTGATGCCTCAAAATATATTTAAACTGCAGCACTGCTTGTGCTCTTAGGAAGCAGGAGAAATACCTCACTGGGAACAAGAGCTGGGTAGGGGGATTTGGGGTGGAATTCATGGAATCGCTTTTTGTCAGACTGATTCAGGGAGGAGTGTTGTGGCATAGAAGGTAGGGTTACTACCTGTGACAGCTGAACCCCATAAGGGCACTGGTTTGAGACCCTGCTACACCACTTCTGGTCCAGCCCTCTGCTAATGTGCCTGGGAAAGCAGTGGAAGATAGCAAAATTCCCCGGGGCCCCTGCACCCACATGGGAGACCTGGGGAAGCTCCTGCCTCCTGGCTAGGACCCGGCCCAGCCCCAGTGGTTGTGGCTATTTGGCGAGTCAACCAGCAGATGGAAGATAGCTCTCTCTCTCCCTCTCTCTGTCTCCCTCTCCATCTTCCTCTCTCTTTCTCTCTCCCTCTCTCTCTGTATCCCTTTCTCTCTGTGTGTAGATCTTTCAAATTAATAAATAAATCCTTTTTTTAAAAAAAGCCGATTCAAAGTATAAAAGATACAACTTAATTTTACATTGTTATTCATTGTGTCAGAGCATCCATGCCACTATGGCATTGCCTTCTTGTTTGGTAAGCCATTACTTCCAGTAATTAAGCTAAGTAAGACATAGATAGATATAGATAGATAGATGATATATGTTTATGCTTATATATATATATGTATGATCTATTTTATATTCAATAATTTATCTAAGATCATGTGTACTTCATTTACATTTATAAACATCCTCAAGTATAACTTTGCTCCCAGTACTAATCAAAGCCATGTCTTCCAGCTAGTATGTATCAGCAGATATTGAACATAATTAAGGACTTATATTGTAGAAGTACCAAAGCCAGTCGGTGCCTTTTAATCTTTCTGCAGCATAAATTATTTTAAGAATTTTTGGCTGTCCAATTGGGTTAAATGTGATCCTTCCAATTTTTTCCACCTCAATGTGCATGTTTCTTCCCTTAATTATCCTCCTAACTTCTTTTGTCACTGAATATACTTGAGAAAGAAGGGCTGTGCCCTGCTCTCATTTTAAATTTCTTGCTCCAAATGGCCTCAAATCAGTATCCACTGGTGCATGAAATTTAAGATCTCCTCTATGGCAATGTTTACTTTGTGAGTTTTTAGAATCATGAGAGCTGAATTGAGGGTTGAATTCATCCACTAAGTGTGCAGTTAGAGGTGCTGTGTTTTTCTTTTGTTTGCTTGCTTTTGTTTATTCGGTTGTATACTTCCTATAACCCTGCAGATTCAGTTCTTCATCTCAACAGTCATATATGGGTGACTGGCAGAAAAAAAGCATCGAAAACCTGGAAGATTACTAAGACAATTTTTTTAAGATTTATTTATTTATTTGAAAGTCAGAGTTACACAGAGAGAGAAGGAGAGGCAGAGAGAGAGAGAGAGAGAGAGGTTTTCCATCCACTGTATTACTCCCCAATTGACCACAACATCCGGAGCGGCACCAATCTAAAGCCAGGAGCCAGGAGCTTCTTCCAGATCTCCCATGCAGGTGCAGTGGCCCAAGCACTTGGGCCATCTTCTACTGCTTTCTCAGGCCACAGCAGAGAGCTAGATTGGAAGTGGAACAGCTGGGACTCGAACCAGCACTGCAGGCTGCAGCCCTATCCACTATGCCACAGCAGAAGCCCCTAAGACAAAGATTTTGAGGTCTCCTACTCTAAATGTGTCTGTGTCCTTCTTTCCTTTTAGTTATATTCGTTTAGATTCTTGCATTTTGTTAGGTATATAGACCTTTAAAGTTATCTCTTCTTAATAAGTTCATCTTATCATTTTATAGTCTTTCTTTATACTAATTTGAGTTAAACTGTATTTACTCTATAATGTAATAAACCTAGTTTAATAACAATAAAAAACATTTGAATCTACATAAAGATGTGGAGATTAAATAATTTACTCCTAAAAATCAATGGAACATGGAAGAAATCAAGAAGAAAATTTTGAAAGTTCTAGAAATGAATAAAAGTGAAAACACAACATAACAAAACATCTAGGATACAGCAAAGGCAGTCCCAAGAGGGAAATTTAGAGTGATTAGTGATTACATCAAAAACCATAAAGATTTCAAGTAAACAACTTATCACTGCACCTTAGCAGACTAGAAACACCTGAATAAATAAAACCCCAAATTCCCAGAAGGAAACAAATAATAGAACAATCATAAATAAAATAGAGAACATAAAATCCACACCCGAAGAAAATAAATGACATGATATTGTGGGTTTTTTGAAAAAATAAACAAAAATGCCAGACACTTAGCTATACTAAATATGAAAAAGGGAGAAGATTCAAAGCAATATAATCAGAATAGAAAAGAGATACAATACAACTAGCATCACAGAAATACAATTGATTATTAAAGATTACTAGAAATAATTATATTGGGCCAACACTGTGGCTCAGTAGGTTAATCCTCTGCCTGCGATGTCAGCATCCAATATGGGTGCCAGTTGGTGTCCTGGCAGCTCCTCTTCCAATCCAGCTCTCTGCTGTGGCCTGGGAAAGCGAAGACGGCTCAAGTACATGGGACCCTGTACCCAGATGGGAGACCTAGAAGAAGCTCTTGGCTCCTGGCTTCAGATCGGCTCAGCTCAGGCCATTGTGGCCATCTGGGGAGTGAACCAGCGGATGGAAGACCCTTCTCTCTGTCTCTCCCTCTCACTGTAACTCTACCTCTCAAATAAATAAAATCTTGGGGCCGGTGCTGTAGCATAGCGGGTTAATGCCCTGACCTGGAACACCGGCATCCCATATGGGCGCCGGTTTGAGACCTGGCCACTCCACTTCTAATCCAGCTCCCTGCTATGGCCTGGGAAGGCAGTGGAGGATGGCCCAAGTCCTTTGGCCCTTGCACCCACATTGGAGACCCGGAAGAAGCTCCTGGCTTCTGGCTTCAGATCAGCGCGGTTCTGGCCATTGCGGCCATCTGGGGAGTGAACCATTGAATGGAAGACCTCTCTCTCTCTGCCTCTCCTATCTCTGTGTAACTTGACTTTCAAATAAATAAATCTTTAAAAAAATATATGCAACAAAGTTAATGACATGGAAGAAATGGACAAATTCCTGGATACACACTTTACCAAGATTGGATCATGAAGAAACAGTATAGCTAAACATACTAATAAATAATGAGTAATGGAATAGAATTTGTAATAAAAAAAATCTCCCATTAAAGAAAACCCTCAAACAAGATAGATGCACTGTGAATTTTATGAAATATTTAAATAAGAATTAACATATAGTCTTTTTAAATTATTGCAAAAAATGTAAGAGGATGATAATCTTCCAAACTCATTTTAGGAGACCAGCATTACCTCAATACCCAAACCAGACAAGGATGTCACCAAAAACAAACAAACACACAAAAGAAATAAAGAAAGATACAGAGCAAAGCCCTTGAGAAATATAGATGAAAAATTCCTCAACAAAATGCTAGTAAGGTCAATCAAACAGTGCATTTAATAGATTGTTCAGTGTGATCAAGTAAGATTCATTCCAGAGATGGAAGTAGGGATCCACATACGCAAATCAATACATGAGACACACCACATCAACAAAATGAAGAATAATGATCAGATGATCAATAGATGCAGAAAAAACATTTGATAAAATTGAAAATACTTCTATAATAACTCAACAAATTACATACAGAGCGGACAAATATCAACACAATAAAGGGCATCTATAATAAGCCAATGGATAACACCAAACTTAATAGGGGAAAAACTGAAAGTTTTTCTAAGATCTTTAACAAGACATGCCTATTTACCTTAACCACTTTTATTCAGCAGTACTGGTGATCCTATCCAGAACAATTAAGAAGAGAAAGAAATAAAAGGAATCTGATTTGGAAATGAGGACATCAAATTATCACTGCTTACAGATGATGTGATTTTACATATAGAAAACCTCAACAAATCTACCTAAACTATATGCTCCGAAAATAATAAAATTGTTTCAGAGAATTAGAAACTGATAACAGAAAAATATGTGGAAAATTCCCATACATATCCTTAACTAACCTCTGCATAATTGAATAAGTCACTAGGAAGAATAGGAAATATTTTGAACAAATAAAAATTAAAGCACAATTATCAAAATGGATGAGATGCTGCAAAATGGTTATTGAAAAGGAATTCATAGTTTTAAATTACATAAACTGCAGCAGATGAGATTATTTAAAAGCAGTCACTTAGGTTGCATCAGAAAACTCAAAATAGAAAGTTAAGGGTAGGCGTTTGGCATAGTGGGTTGCAGTGCCAGTCCTATGCTTATGTTTCATACCAGAGTGCCTGGGTCTGAGTTCTAACTCCACCTTCTTTCTTCAGCTTCCTGCCAAGACTCCTAAGACAACACTGATGACTCAAGTATTTGGGTTCCTGCCACCTATGTAGGACATATGTATTGGAGATGCCAGCTCCCAGCATCAGCCACAGCACAGCTCCAGCTATTCAAAGCATTTGGGGAGTTAGCCAGTGGATGGGATCATTTTGTCTCTCTGTGTCTGTATCTCAAATACTTTGTATAATTACAAAAACAGAAAATTAAAACGAGGATAGAAAGAAATAATAAACACAAAAACAAAATCAAGTAAAGAGAAAATAAATGATGAAGAAATCAATTAAAAGCAAAGTTTTTCCTTAACCACTCAATAAAATTGACCACACCAAAAAAGAGAAGATAAATTAGCAATATCAGGAATAAAAACAGAGATATAACTACAGATCCTATAGACAGTAAAATAGTAATGAGGCAATATTATGAAAATTTTTTGTGGCAATATATCCATATATGAAACTGTGCTTAAATGGAAAAATATTAAATTTTATTAAATTTAATAAAATAGTTTACTAAATTTCCAAATCTAAAAAAATAAATTCCCTAAGGGGATGAAGAAAAAATGTATTCTGCATTGTACCATTTCTGTTAATAACTTGACTTCATAATTAGAATCTTTCCCTTAAAAAATCTTCTTGGCCCAGGTGGTTTCACTGGAGAATTCCATGAAGCATTTAAGGAAGAAATAATACCAATTATGCAAAAAGAACAACTATATGTCATTACACAAGATATTACATGATGTTAAAATTTCAGTATCTGTGGTTTTAGTGAAGCTCAGTCACTTTTTTTTAAGATTTTATTTATTAATTTGAAATTTGGAGTTACAGAGAGGCAGAGGCAGAGAGAGGGAGAGAGTGAGAGAGAGAGGGAGAGAGTGAGAGAGAGAAAGCCTCTGGTTCACTCCCCAGTTGGCTGCAACTGCCAGAACTGCCAGAGCTGGGAAAATCCAAAGCCAGGAGACAGGAGCTTTTTCTGGGTCTCTCAGGCAGGTGCAGGGGTCCGAGACTTGGGCCATCTTCTACTACTTTCCCAAGACATAGCAGAGAGCTGGCTGAGAAGTGGAGCTGCAGGGACTAGAATCGGCGCCTATATAGGATACCAGCATTGCAGGTAGTGGCTTTACTTGCTACACCACAGTGTTGGCCCCAATTCACATTTTTACTATTAGTTAATTAACTAATTTTGAGAGGCAAAGAGACAGGCAAACAGAAATCTCATCTGTTGGTTCACTCCCTAGAATGCTTGCTGTAGCAGGAATTGGTCTGGGCTGATGCTTGGAGCTAGGAACTCAAATCAGTTCTCCCACATCGTAGGCAGATTGCCAAATACTAGAGCCATCATCCACAGCCTCCCAGGGTATAAATTAGTCAGAAGCTGGAGTTAGAGCAGATATCGAGGGGCCAGTGCCGTGGCTCACTTGGTTAATCCTCCGCCTGTGGCGTTGGGTTCTGGTCCTGGTTGCTCCTCTTCCAGTCCAGATCTCTGCTGTGGTCCTGGGAAGGCAGTGGAGGATGGCACAAGTGCTTGGGCCCCTGCACCCACATGGGAGACCAGGAGGAAGCGCTTGGCTCCTGGCTTCAGATCGGAGCAGCACCAGCTGAAGCGGCCATCTGGGGAGTGAATCAATGGAAAGGAAGACCTTTCTCTCTGTCTCTCTCTCTCACTGTCTAACTCTATCAGTCAAACAAACAAACAAACAAAAAAAAAAAAAAAAGAAAGAAAGAAAGAAAGAAAGGAGCATATTTCTGCACTTGAACACAGGGACTCCTGATATATGATGTGGACATCTCAAGCGACATCTTAATTACTATGCCAGTGCCTGCCCCAGACACGGTTTTGTTTGTTTCTTTACATATTATCTATGATTCCTTTCACACTACAATGGAAGACTAATTGCAACATTGCAACAGAAGCCATATGTGGTGCTGTCATTGCTTCTCACTGCTGCTTGTTTCTCCTCACAAATCACAGTGATGAGTTATAATAGCACCCTCTTAAGGAAAAAAAAAAAAACTTTCTGATCCCCACACTTTAGGAAAAATTGAAATTCGACTTCCCTGTCAATGAAGTAAAAAAAAAAAAAAAACAAAAACAAAAAAAAAAAACTTCTAATTAGGTCATATATTTAAATGCATTTAAATGTGAAATCATATACACATATTCATTTATATGAAAAATACTGATAAATTTTTACTATGTACCATTTTTAAATCATATTCCTCAGAAACCCGGTTAAATAAAAAGGTAGGTAACAGGTGGGAATTGTAACTTTCATCTCTCTTATATATAAAGAACATCTAAAAACAAGTGCAAAAGAGATTATCCCATAAAAATACATATCTGAAATTTGAGTGTGTAATTCACAAAAGGTGAATGGCCAAAAAATAAGTGAAAAGGACTCAAGCTTTAAGCATTCTTCAAAATAGGGTTAAATCATATTAAATCATATTAAACTACCACTACCTCACTACTAGAATGTCCAATATTAGCAAGGTTGGCAAAGAGAAGATAGAAGGAAGGGAAACAGAGACTCCTGTTTTTCCATCTAATCATAATGTATCTTGGTTAAATCACTTAGGAAAATGATTTGACATTTTCTAGTAAATTTAAGTATTTGAACAGGCAATTCCGACTCTTGAGTTAAATCCAAAAGTATGTGCAACATTAAAAGCAGCATCACTCAGAATATCTCTAACCTGGAAGCAACTAAGATGTCTACTACAAAATAAAAATGAACTGCATTTTATATATATACTGTGGAACAAAAAAAAATGAATAATTGTAGCACCCTGTATTATGGGAAAGTCACAAAAATGAAGATTAAGAAATGAATCCAGGCACATTTGTTTAAATCTGTGTATAATTCTATTATTATAGAATGTTACATTACCCAATCTAAAGTTTTATTAGAAGTCAGAATAATTGGAAATTGAATGTGGATGATTAGTCATTGGGATAAAAGAAATGAGTGTTTCAAGTGTTCACTGTTTTCTGGTTCAGGAACGATGTGGATGTTGAATAAATCCTTTTACATTGTGATCATTAATAAAGCAGTATACATATTTGTACAGCCCTCTATATTTTAGCTAGAAAATACTTACAGATATCTAAAATAATAAGACTCTGAGAGATAAGGTGGTTATGAATTGTGGTATAATTATTTAAGTGTACCACTATTTATAAAATTTTATTTCTATCCTCATATTCTTCAGTTTCATCCACATATATCAAATAGATTATTCAAAGCATAATGCACCCAGTAACTTTTGCTGTGTTTCGATATGGATTAGTCTTATTTAACAATTTAGTATGTAATAATTTATATTCCATACAAAGGCAACTATTTAAGATCAGTAAGCTTTGTAACTTTCTTTATCTAAATAAGTAGTTCCCTTCTTCCACTCACTAGGAAGAAAATTCATACGCACAACTCATCAGTAAATTTTCTGCTTGTTGTTATGTTGACCATGGGTAGTTCCTTCCACATCAGTGCACATCTATGATCCCATGTATATGAGCACAGAGCCTACATAGCTATTATAAACTAGTCATCTGGAAATCTCTTTCAATGCTCACAGCTTGTACCACCCTATCAAAAAGAGCTACTTTGTCTCTTAGTAGTATACAAGCCCACAGATGATAAAAAGCTAAAGATACAAGAATTCTTTCAACAGCATCCTTTCATAAGCCAGAAAAATTCATACAGGTAATGCTATTACTATCGACTCTGTCTCAATTATTTATATAAATATTTATTCATTATTAAAGTGTAGTAAATTCATTGTTTCTTCAATGAATCTTATTTATCATTTTTAAATAGTCATTAAGCATTAGGATTCTTTAGTTGGGATATCATAAATTTTCCATTTGGAAACAAAGAATATAAAACAAATAAGCAAATATCATATCCATAGTTTATGATTTCTTCAAAGAAAAAAGAAAAACATATATTTCAATAATACTACCCATTAAGAAAACATCTTTTAGTTATTATATTGCAGGCTATGTAATAGATTATGCATTATAAAACAAATTAATGCTGAAAGACAAATAGATGACTACAATGTGGCAATTTCAATAGCATTCTGATATTACACTATTCCCATCGTCATCAGGACCATCACATCACAACCTCTGAATCTAGAGATAGTATGATTATAAGTTTTCTAGAAGATCTGAAAGGAAAATTAATTTCATTCCAGAAAATTCATTTCATTTTTATTGACACTTAAAAATTTAACATACTGTTGGGACATTGTATGATGTTCAGATACATACAAAATTTGTGTACTAATCAATTCAGGGCTATCCTATCTATTTTCTCAAATATATGTCATTTCTTTGTGGTGAAGACACACCACAAATTCTTCCAGCTTTTTGATATATACAGGACATGCTATTAGCTACAGTCATCCTACTCTGCAGTTGAACACAAGAACTTTTCTCCTGACTATAATATAGTACCCGTTAACCAGCATTCCTCTGCCTTCCTCTTCCCAACTCTCCTCATATTCTGGTTAAGTTCAATTCTGCTCTCTTGCCTTTCTGTGTCTGACTTTTTCTCTTAACCTAATGTGCAGAAAATCTATTTATGTATCATCAGAGAAAATCTCAATCTTTATAGTCAGGGAAAATCTGTTTTCACTAATGAGTCGATGATAATTAATTTATGTAAGCAGAAAATATACAACCCATATAGAAAAGATCATAAAAAAAAGCCCAGTGATTTCAAGAAGTCCTCCTTTCATATAAAGATATATCAATGTGTACTCATGAGGACAGAGTTCCCTTAGGTAATATTTTATTGTCCTTTGTTTTCAGCTGACCCTTATAAAATTGGTCATGCTTCAAAAAATAAGTCATTTTTAAAAAATTGTTTTATTCCTAACCTCTTCTTTCCCAAATCTCCTTCTAGATACAAAATTTTTTTCACTATTGAACTTCTCAAGAATGTGATGTACTTCTTTCTTACTTTTATTGTCTATTTTTAAAGAAAGATGCTAAGTTTAAATATAATATCATCACCTTTCTCCTTATGTGTTTTCACCTTCAAAATTTTAGTTATTTGATATATAATTTGTAGGCTAATAATGTTTACATTTTATGACCATAATCAGTTCTTCTGTATTCTGCTGTTGACTTAAATCTAAAAGTTGAAAAATAAAGGATAATTATAATGTCATGATGATGGAAATATTATTGATTACGCAGCTAATTCATTTCCTTTTTACTTTTCCAATAATTTTTATTACAAAGAAAATCTTCCAATCACATATAGATCCCCAATTGCTTTGATATTTATTTTCACTTTTTTAAAGAAATTTATTAGTACATTAGATTCTCACGGTCACAGTAAATGAATAATAATCACTACAACACAGTTATCAATTTTTATGTCAATATGCTATTAGTACAAAAAGAATAGATATGATTTTGTCAAACTTTGTTGTGTGTCTTTGTCAAACCAATGGTTAAGAATGATATACTACCATAGTTTCAGTAATCTGTAATTATTTTAAAATTTAAGAGTGAAATAGATGGATGTATTTTCATTCAAATACTATTTATTGCCCTTGCCTATTTTCATACTGAAATGTGGTCTTTAGATTTACTTGTTGGAGGTTTTATGTTGTGGAGAAATAAGCCTTTGACTAAGCAGTAAATTAAAAACATGTCATCTCAAATTAGAAAAGAAAGAAAAGGAGAGAAGGAAGGAAGGAAGGAAGGAAGGAAGGAAGGAAGGAAGGAAGGAAGGAAGGAAGGAAGGAAGGAAAGAAGGGAGGGAGGGAGGGAGGGAGGGAGGGAAGGAGGGAGAAGGACAAAATAGATATTTATTCAGTTTTACATTTACACAATGGCTATTTCAAATTCCTCCTCCAAACTCAAAAGATTATCCAACATCTCATTTTACTGTAGAAAATATTATATACCTCTTTTCCAATATCATCAAAATCATCTAGTGCTTCTGCATTGTACTTGATAATCTGTGATGATTTCCTTCAGTATATCTTCCTGGAAAGACACTGGTTTTCTGTTCCAAATTGTATCTTTTATTTTCTTAAATCAATTGCAGACTATAATCTTGAGATTTATTTTCACTGATTTTTCTTGTTTTTCACTGTCATATATCCATAGTTGCTAAAACAACTTCCCTTTGAAAATAAGAAAAAAGAAAAAAAAAAGATGAATTCCAAAACTCTGAGTCTCTGAAAAGCTGGTAAAAACTAATTGAAAACTTGACTTTTCAGTAGAATATGGCCCAACTCCTTGGGCACCTGCACCTGCATGGGAGACACAGAAGAAGCTCCTGGCTCCTGGCTTCGGATTGGTACAGCTCTGGCAGTTGCAGCCATTTGGGGAGTGAATCATGGGATGGAAGACCTCTCTCTCTCTCTCTGCCTCTTCTCTCTCTCTGTAATTCTGACTTTCAAATAAATAAATAAATCTTTAAAAAAAGAAAACTTGACTTTTATACATGTAACCTTAAAATTAATTTTCCCTTAGACTATCTGAAATCATACTGCTGTGGATTAGGTAGGGTCTAAATTCCTATTCCAGGTTCTTGCCTATTAACTTATAGAAGCATTCTAAGAACAGACACAAATAAAATGTACAAAGTGATGAAGTTTATTAAAAGGTGAGGAAGTCACACACACACACACACACACAAGCACACATGGGCCATGTTTAGGAATAGAGTGGACAAGGAAGGGAAAAGATGAAAGAGGGAGACAGAAAGGAAGATTTTAGTACCCTGCTTCCTCTGAGTCTAAATGAAGAGAGAGAGTGCCCCTCCCAAATGCCTGGGTTTGTATGAGCTTAGAAACAGGAGTGGTTACATAAGACCAAGTCCCACATAGGGGAGGTATGTCCTGAGGAAGAGGTCATTTGACTGACAAGTTTACAGGGGGCCAGGAAGGTGCTGCTGGAGCTCATGGCCCTAATCTAACCACTTGCCTCAACCCATAACAATATTGCAGCACCCTCTGTATTCTAACATTCAATAATTACTGATGAAAAATTAGAATTCAGTTGAGTTCCTTATTAGTTACATAGTTGTTTTTTTTTTTTTTTCCTTTCTGGAAAAATTTAGATTGTTTTTGCCTCAACTCTTTCCCCCAAAATTTTCAAGATTTGTTAGAATTAGCAGTCCCTTCTTTTTGAGGTATTCTATTGATTTTTAGGGCATCAAACCCAATTTGGATAATGAAATTATGAAGTCTGCAGGCACATAGGCACTTATGCCTGTGACTTAATAACAGCCTCACCAAACAATCTTGGAAATGAAAGAACATTACTGAGATGATATTTCTCATTGCCTGATCTTTGGAAAATAGCTGAAACTCAATCACATCAAAATGCCTGGGAACATTTCCATAAGGCCACAACATTGAAACAAGCCTTGACACTTACCTAGGTTGTAAAGTAGTCCTCGTTTGTCCAGTCTGAATGATTTTAAGTAATCATGGTCAATTCTGGTACAAAAATAATAAATGAATATTTCAGAATTATCTTAAAAGTATTATATAACATTATAATTGTTCTATTTTATTGTTTTTTATTGTTGACTTATTTTCCTAATTTATACATTTACCTTCATCATAGGTGTGGATATATAAGAACATGGTATATGCTCAGAGTTGAGTATTATGCTATCCACAGTTTTAGTCATTGACTGGAATTTTGAAATATATCTCTTACAGAGGAGCCACAGCACTCTTTTTTTTTTTCTCCAAACTTGGGCAAGGAATCTCTGATGGGTCTATCACATAGGAGTTGCTGGACACTTGGGGAGTGAATTCAATCCCTCACTGCTTTCAGGGGAGTCTATAACAGATAGAAACACCCAATACCCAATGTTCATAATTTCTTAGAATTTTTCACAGTCTGGTAGGTTTTAATATTTTCTAATCATCCCTGTGATTTTAACAGGAAAGAAAATTCTATCAAATTATTGCATCTCATAGTGGATCTCCCTAGAATCAGATATTGCCGAAAGGACTGGTTTACTTGGTTGCTGATCCTGAGAAATGTTTGTCATTTAGTAGGAAGTGATTAGGGAAGGAAAGAAAATAATTAAGTGTGCTACCAAGCAAGATACCATTGGGAGTAACTGGAAACTAATTAAAACTGTAGAACCTTAAGAGCCAGTGAATAATATGGGCTTCTGAAATAATGAAAGTACTATTGTATTTATAAACCCAACTCCCATCAGTCATTCTATAAGAGCTAACCCAAAGAAGGGCGATGGATCCCCTCTTCGACCCCTTAACCGTTTGTGAACCTAGGCCAAATGGTCTCTGATGGTTCACAAATATTTTATCCATAGTTGAAGAGAGCAGTAGAGAGTTGATAGCAGGGAATCTCAGTGTTTTGCATTAAAATGGTAGGGAATGGTGGGAAATCAGCAACAACTGCTTCACACTGGGATGAAGACAGAGCTACAGAAGTGATAATCAATCAACAAGAAGAACAGCAGAACTTGGCTCTTAACAACCCCTGCTTCTCAAATATTTCCTTTTTCTGAACTTTTGTGTACCAATTCTGCTTGTCAGGCTTCCTCATAGGACACTGGGATCTTATGCATCTGCTGATTCTTCACCTACCCATCCTCTAAATATTGTTTTTTCCCACATTTTCCCAAAGTCACTTGTATTTTTACTCTGCATATTACAATTAGAAAAGGAAATCAATTTCTGTTGGTTTAGGGTATATTTGCTATAGTAAAAGATTTATCAAAAGAATCCTTTCTCCTGAAATTCAGACCCACATGTGTATTAAAACAACTACTCTTCTTTTGATTTTGATAGCATATTAGCAGCTCCAGTTCAACTTTTCCCATATTAAAATATCACATTAAACCAAAAATTCAGTCTTTTATGAATTTCTATTTCCATAGAAGCAGAGTTGCTGGTAAAATACAGAATTTCCAGTTAAATTTAAAATGGAGAGAAACAATAAATAATTTTTTGTAAGCCTGCCTTAAATAGTACATGGGTATACATATACTAAAAGATTAGTCATTGTTTATCTAAGTTTCAAATTTCACATAATAGCCTACATATATTTAAATTAACCAAAAGACCCTACATTGATAGGGTTTTGTTATTGTTGTTGTTACTGTTTTTCCTGGCTGTTCCTCCCTGGACACATGGGGTCCATCACCAGATGTGTTGTGTTTGTTTCCTAAATTATTCAGTATTCTGTACTGTATTTCTAAACACCTCTGTTACTACTACCTTTGTAATAATCATTCTAATTTCTGCCTTTATTTCTTAGCTTTGCAGTTGGCCATTTTGTTTCCTTTCTCCACAGTGCTGCCAATATAACCTCAAATTTAATCATGTTCCCTTCCTAAATAATACCTTCCAGATATACCTAAATTCCTAGTAAGATTCCTACATTTGGTTTATAGAGTTCTCTATGATCTATTCTCAGCCCTTCAATTCAGCCTAATGCTATGTTAGGTCCTTCCTCACAAGCCAGGGTGGAAATGCAATGGACATCTTTTTTTTTTTTTTTTTTGGACAGGCAGAGTAAGACAGTGAGAGAGAGACAGAGAGACAGAAAGACAGAGAGAAAGGTCTTCCTTTTCTGTTGGTTCACCCCCTAAGTGGCCGCTGCGGCTGGTGCTCTGCACCGATCTGAAGCCAGGAGCCAAGTGCTTCCTCCTGGTCTCCCATGTGGGTGCAGGGCCCAAGGACCTAGGCCATCCTCCACTGCACTCCCGGGCCACAGCAGAGAGCTGGACTGGAAGAGGAGCATGGGACAGAATCCGGCGCCCCAACCAGGGCTAGAACCCTGGGTGCCGGTGCCACAGGTGGAAGATTAGCCTAGTGAGCCAAAGTGCCGGCCGACAAGTTTTAGTTTTTCAAGAGGGACAGCTTTCATCTGACTTCAACCCTTCACAAATGCTGTCACTTTTTCAGTGATTCCATCTCTGATGGATCATACAAAATTAACACTTCTACTAGAAAATCATTAACTATTTCTTTCACTTTTCATTTTTACCTCATGTGTAATTACTGATCAAGTCTTTATTTCACTCTAGAGTTGAAAATCCATAAGCACATGAGCACAAGTATAGGCAAAGGAACATTATTCAGCACTAAAATAGATAAACTATCAAGCGTACAAACACATGTAAGAAACACAAATACATACCATAATGCACAAGAAACCAACTAATGAAGGCGTATTAGATGACATTCTGAAAGAGGCAAATGTATAGAGACAATAAGAAGATCCACGGTTCCCATTGGGTAGCAGGAAAGGGAGAATAAGTAGGCAGAGCAAAGAGGAATTTTATGACAGGGAAAGCACTCACTATGATACTGTACTAATGCATACACATCATCATGAATTTCTCTATACCCATGGAATGTGTAACATCAAAGGGAATTATAACAAAAGCCACAGACTCTGGGTCATAATGAAGTGTCAATATAGATTCATCAATTGAAGGGAATGCCCCACTCCGCTGGGATATATTGATGGTGAGTTGCTGTGCATACATGGAAACAGGAGTCGTGTGTGAACTCTGTGCTATTTCTCATCAATTTTGCTGTCAAGTAAAACTATGCTAAAAATAAAGTCTATTAATAAAAATATAAAAGAGAAGAATATCAAACGTGATTCTGATGATTAAATAGTGAGAGATTTGCCTTCAGAATGACAATTAAAATGACAGAATTCAGTAAATTTCATTGAATGTAATTTTTGAACAGAGGTTGTAGACAATCTACAGCTAAACATAAAATGGGAGGTAGATTAAAATCAAACATCATCTATCCAGTATTTTTTGGGGGGTCTTATTGGTGGCCTATTCAAAATCATGTCAGCCCCATCTTACATGCATTCTTATTCAATCATTATTTTGTCAAGTCAACCATCACATGCTGAAGAATCAGTATTATTTTCGAGGATATAACAATGATTCAATATGGTGGTTAAATTATGCTTCAGTATTACTGTCTTACTTGGTTTGGGTGGCTTATAGACAAGAGTAATTTATTTTTCACCATCAGTTCTGATGGGTAGAAGTCTGAAATTAACTTAAGAGCATGGCTGATCCTGGTGAAGGCCCTCTTCTGGCCTGCAGACTGTCAACTGAATGTTCTCACACGGTAGAGAGGAAGCAAGCTTTCTATCCCTTCTTGCAATGGCATGAATCACATTCATGGGGGCTTCGCTCTTATGACATAATTTTATTTCCTTATATACACTACATACATTGGAGGTTAGAGTCCAATGTGTGAATTTGCAGGAGACATAAACATTTATTCTACAATAATCACTTTCTAGAACATTAAATAATACATAATTAAATAGGTGTGTCAATAAGTTTCCATAATTTTAACTTAGTTAACCTGGTATTAACATGGACACGACTGTAATTTGTGTAACTGGGTGGTAGCACAGAGTATTATCTGATTTTTTTTAGGGGGAGTACAAGATATAGGATTTATCTATGCTGCTCATTTCACTTGTTGAAATGTGTAGATTTTAAATGGGAATTTCTTTTCTTTGAAATTTAAATTTGGTTTTTAGAAAATATATTTACGTGAGCTAGTGACTTTGTTAAAAAGCCAAAGAAATTTAAAAATGGTTTGTTTATGGGTTGAAGTATTAAGAAAAGAAGGATAAAAATAAAACATTATCTTGCTATAAAGGAGCTAAAACATGTATTGAAAAATCTGATGTTCCCTCTCATCTGTCAATGTGATCCTGGGTACACATAAATAACATATTATTGATTTTTTGTGGGTATCAATTTTTTGAAGTCCAAATGCAAACATTCACAACAAAACATCATTTTTAATTAGTAATGTTGAAAACATGAGCCTTCATTTTGGGTAGTGTCTGTTTAAAATCACCTCTCTTACTGTAAATATGTCTGTTTCTATTTTACTTGCATCTTAATCTGTCAACATTAACTGAATAAGTTGCACCAGATCAATTTGTTTTAATCCTATTTGATCTAACTGGAAAGCTATTTACTCATTCACAGACTTTGAGATTCTAGAAAGTTTCTTCTGATATGTTCTTCCCTGCTTCCAATCTTTCTTCACTGAACAGTTTATTTGCTACAAACTACATCATGAATTCAGAACAAAAGGGATTTAACAGAGGACCTAAAAAGAGCACAAAGTTGATGTTTCTATATTGATCTGAAGGATTGTCAACTGCAGTTTTGTTAACTGTTGTTGTTATAGTCTGTATTATGGATGGAAGTGCAAAATACTAGATTATTTTTTACCAAAAACTTGTTGAAGAACTAGACAATCAGAGTTCAGTGTTCGTTAAAAGTAGTTCAGCTGAATCCAGAGGTAGCTCCCTATTATCTGTGAGCATTAATTAAGGGATACCTTGGGAACACATTTTAGAAAAGAGTAGGATATTATGGTTCTGTGAGGAGTAAAGTGCTGTTCTGGAATTTTCAAGACGGCAGGCATCATCCAAGTAGTGACTTTATAGTAAAAATAAAGGGAATTTTCCTATAAGTCTTAAATCCTATGTGCACAGTGCCACCAGCAGGAAAGAGAAGCACAGTCAAGTAATGGTGGATTTAACATCCAAAGGAAAACCACAGCCTTTCAGTTATCTTGAAGAGTACAATAAGAATTGTCAGCTTCTGGGGCCTTTGAGCCATTCAAATTCTGACTCCTAGGATTAGCATTTAAGTAACTTCATTCTGCTTTATTATACCAGGATAGCAGCCTTGATGTTTCCGATGTCTATTAAGCCATGAAGCCATTGGTAACAGTTCACAGAATATAACTGAGGAAAATGGTTTTGCTGCTATAAATTCTTGACAAAATCTACTTGAATCATATTTTAGCTAAACTTTTCATGATCTTAACGCTTTTCAATATCTTTTTTCATAGCTATTTAACATTAAAACGAATTTGTCTGTGCGTATGCATATATGTTCATACATGTGTATTTCATCAAGAGAAGTATTACATATACATGTATATATACAGATATCAAATATATGTATTTAAAAGGTAGATATACTTCTAAAATAAAATTAAATTTTATTCCTCTTCTCTTATACTGATTTAAAACAAATTATTAAATGATATTGCTAAAAATTTAAAATATGATATGATATATGTGAGAAATAAATGCTGTGTGTTAAATTTTAAGTCTTTAAGAAGCTGTTCCAAAGGGACACGTTTCAGATACTTACCACAAGGGGGCGCGATCAGGGAAGGAAAGGGAAAGAATTAGAGCTATCACTGAAAATATTATTTTGAAGTTTAAAGATCCACTTTTCCCCCATCTTTCCCCTCCCCCACAAGATAAGAAAAGGGAGGGTTTCTGACAGGAATTGCTAGGAACTCTGATTTCATGCTGCAATTTACTTAAGACAACTTCAGAGGAAATTGAGTGGACTTAACTTAGTTACTTGGGGATAATTTTTACAACCCAGCGCAAGTTGTATACTCTATGGGTTCAGATACATTTTTGTAAATGCAAATAAAGCTAAACCTTTTTTCTGAGATGCACTCAGTATAGTCAGTGTGCCTTACAGGCCTCTTTGACTTTCTGTTCTCTCTCCTCTCTTCCTCTGCCTCCCCTTTTTTATATCCTCTTTATAGTTTTCTTCTGATTCTTTCATCACACTTTTGTTATTCCCCTCTTATCCTCCTCCACTTCTTTTTCACCTCACTTTCTATATAAAAATAAGAGTTTTTATAGATAACATGGAATAATAGAGAATTTAGAGACCCTAGAATAATATTTCTGTTTGCATTTTAGATTTTTATGTGACTGTGGATGAATTGATGAATATTTATGAGTATCAGTTTCCTAATCTGAAAATTCAACAAACACGTTTTGCAAAACTGTTAAAACCTTAGATAATGGGAATACCTCAAGTTCATGGAAGGGGCCAGCACTGTGGCTTGTAAGCCAAGCTTCCAGGTGAAGCACCGGCATCCCACATGGGCGCTGGTTCATTTCTCTCCTGCTCCTCTTCCCACCCAGCCCTCTGCCTGTGGCCTGGATCAGCAGCGGAGGAAGGCACAAGTGTTTGGGCACCTGCATGTTCATGAGAGACCCAGAAGAAGCTCCTGGCTCCTGGATTTGGATTGTCTTAGCTCAAACTGTTGTAGCCATTTGGGGAGTGAGCCAGCAGATGGAAGACCTTTCTCTCTGGATCTCTCTCTGTCTATAAATCTACCTCTCAAGTAAATAAATAAATCTTTAAATATATATATAAATAGTTTATAAGTTCATGGAAATGGAATATAGTTTTGTGCAAAAAACACAAGAAATCCATTTGCAGTTTCAGTAGTACATATTTTCCAAATAAAAGTGAAAAACAACTACTAGAATAACTAGAAAATATTCGTTCTTTAATAAATAGTAAACATTGGTGGGATTATAACAGTCTTAATGATTTATGAATATGAAATTATATTATGGAATTAAATGCTTAATATTTTATTATCAATATTATCTTAATTTTTATAAATATAATAGCTTATTTACATAAATTATGTATATGTAATGGAATATTACTCAACCATAAAAAGAATGAAATCCTGACATTTGCAACAAAATGGATAAAACTGGAGATCAAGATATTAAGTGAAATAAACTAAACACAAAAAGACAAATTTCATGCTTTCTCTCATATGTGAAAGCTAATTTATAGAGTATACAAATATGTGGATGCCATATTATGTATTATACAGAAAGCTATCAATATTGTTCTCACTGCATTATATCCTCTACATAATAATATACCTTTCTTTCCTCACTTTTCCTCATTATCCCCACATAATTTGAAATTAATGTCCCTACTTTTAACAAAAATAGTATGCATGTGTATATATGTATGAAGTGAATATGAAAAAATGTTTAAAATCATCAAATCTGAAAGCTAGTAACAAATAAATGCGATTTTTTTTACAAATAGAATCAATGCTTAAAATCGTAAATGACTGACTTTAGTTAATAATAAGACATTAATGTTGATCTAGCAATTATAACAAACATGTCATAGCACTCCAAAATATCAATAATAGGGGAAACTGTAAGCAGGGATAGTGGGGAAGGGAGTATGTGAAAACTGTTCTTCCTGTTCAATATTTCTGTATATATAAAACTGCTCTGAAAGTGTAGTCTGTTAATAAATTGGTGAAAATACTCTGTTCAAACAGAGGATGTATAGTGTTTTTTTGTTTGTGGAGGGAAAACTTTTATTTCTTGCACTGTATTTGCACTATATTTGGTGAATGTTATTCTTCAATTGTGACCTTGTTTATGTTAAGGCAGCCGGGTAGATATTAGCCTAGGTGTGTAAGAGGAACTGAAGAAAATTAGTTTTAAAGAAAATAAATTCATGTGCAATGGAATAAGGAAATAAGTCCTGAAGGCGGGACCCAGCCTCTTGTCTGTCTCCTCTAGCCCAGGGTGTCCTTGCATGGCCTTTATCAAAAGGAATTTGCTTAATTGAAGTAGCAGCACTAATGACCAGACAAGGTTACAATCCCTGGACTGAAGGAGTCATTTGCTTCTCCAGTGTTGTCCGCAAGGGTTTGTTTAGGGGAATTCTACATCTGAAGCTCTGCCACTCACACTTTCCCAGAAGAGGGAGGAGGGGGACCCATACTCACATCCATAAAAACACCAGTCCAGTCGGAATGCAGTCCTTTACTGAGATGCCAGCTTGGTCTGTCAGCTATAGGAATTTCTCTCGTCTTTTCCAATCAACTCTGCTAAGATCGTCTTATCTTCTCATCCATTGGCCACACACTTCATCGTTGATAGAACAAGTTTCTGGGGTTCAAATCAGTGGTAACATTAATAGAAATTACTGTCCCCTGCCCCTAACACAGGCGTAATACACACAATGCCCCACCAAATACCCAAAATCATATAGTGCAAAAAACTATTCATCCAAGGACTTCATTATTGATGCACACTTCCATACTGACAGATGAAAAACACATATATTCTCTTAGCACAAAGCTTATATCAACAAATAACTTTCTGTTTGAATGCAAGTTCCAATTATCACAATGGGAATTTAATTATTAATGCAACCACTAATCAAATATGCCACCAATGAAATCTAAGCAAATTTATTTCAAAGTCAGGTTGATATTTAGTGTCCATGCAAGAAAAATCAAAACAGTAGTAGTATGTACTCTTCAGAATTCTTTTTTTTTAATTGCCTCTACTGTCATTTCAACTCTTTTAGCATGTTTTTTGATGTGTTCCCTGTTAAAATCCCAGAGATGTAGAGAGAGTTTTCATTTGAACCTTGATGAAAAGTACAAGATAAGTTCAAACTTTCCTCAATTTTATCTCATATGTAGCCAGTTGGTTTCCAGAATACCATGGCAACTTAAATTTGCTTCTCTTTGAAATGTGTGGGTTTTTTTGTTTCATATTAGCACAGAATTTACATAGACATGTTTACACTGAGAAATTAACCCCGAAGTGTTCTTGATAGGAATGAGTAGACTTCCAGAACCATTGAAATTAAAGGCTGTCTAGTTGTTGTAAATATTTATCTGTCCACTTTGACAGATTGGGGCCAGTTTGACGTTTTCAATCCTCAGCCCATACAAAAATATAAAGGCATATTCAGTGCCTTAGCAATTTATTGAAAATATTTAAAATGTGTTTTTACATTGTTTTTGGCTATCTGTGCAATGAAATTCAAAAACTACAAAAATCAAGGGAACTTGCATATCTAATTATTTTCCTGGCTTATTGTTAAGCTGCTTACTATAGCAAGAACATTATTTTGGAAATATCAGGGGCTTGTGCAGCAACGATATGTTTTATGCTTTCCTTCTCTATAAATTTGCATTTTCTGGGAACTTAACATAAATTGAATCATACAATATGAGTCTGTGTCTTGGTTTTGTCATTTAGCAAAATATCATGGTGGTTCATCCATGCTGTGGCGTGTTTCAGTATGTTGCTCATCATCATTGTTGAACAGCGTTCCACTATACAATAAAGTCACATTGTGTTAGTGAATATTTGGATTGCTTCCAGTTATGACTACTAAGAATATCCTTATATGGAAATTAACATCCAAGATTTAGTGTGGACATATTTTTGTTCATTCTTCATTGTTAGATTCCAGAGAATGGAATTATTAGTATACATGGTAAATTTAAATCTTTTTAAGAGGCATCAAGTATTTTCCAATGTTGTTATATCAGGTTATAACATCAGTAGGAACATATGAGGGTCCCAGTTTTACTATATCCTCACCCATAGTTCTTACTATGACTTTTTGAATATATGCATCCAAATACTTTGGTTTTCTTTGCATTTCTCTATTAATACTGTGTCCTTTCATGCACTTACTTGTTGTTTATGTACTTGAAGACATGGTTTTCCAATGTGTACCTATTTTAAAATTATTTGTCTTAATATTTAGTTATATTTAGTTCTTTATGGGGCTGGCGCTGTGACTCAGTGGGTTAAAGCCCTGGCCTGAAGCACCAGCATCCCACATGGGTATGGTGTTCTAGTCCCAGCTGAAAGACCTGGAAGAAGCTCCTGGGTCTTGGTTTAGGATCGGTGCAGCTCCAGCCATTGCAGTCATCTGGGGAGTGAACCAGGGGAAGGAAGACTTCTCTCTCTGTCTCTACCTCTCTCTGTAACTCTGTCTTGCAAATAAGTAAAATAAATTTTAAAAATTTAGTTCTTTAGACACTCAAGTTTTATGTCCTTTATTATACAAATGATATGTCACTTTTATTCAAGTCTGTAATTTGTCTTCTAATATTCTTGTTGATAATCTACTTATTCTTTGTCATGTAAACATTAATATATTTTATTAATCTAACAAAGTAGAGCTAACTTTTTTGTCACCACTGCAACACTAGCTTATTATTTCAACTTAAGATTTGAAAGAATCAGTAAAAAAAAAAAAATAATAGTTGTCATTATAAATACAATTCAATTTCCTTAATCATGTGTTTCTTTAATGACCTTCATAAGTTATTTGCAAGTCTTAAAGCAACAAAAAATTATAGTATTAGAATAAATTAAAGACTATTTGGAGTATTCATCCATGAATTCTTCATTTCTTGACCAACTAATATTAGCTAATGTCAGCAAACTAATATATATTGACACTTAACGGAGTTTCATTCAAGCATAGAAGGGCTACGTGACTTGAAATTAAAATGTATGAAGTAAAAACTGGAAATGATTGAATCTTAAGCACAAAGATTATGGTAGTAAAAGTCTAGCTTCTATGGAAACATAAATATACTTCTGAAGTTTTCAGTTCTTAGTAATAAAACTCTTAATTTTCCACACTGTTTTCATCATTAAGAATGTTTTGTCTACATAAATTACTAAAAGTAAGGATGTCCCTTTAGAGAAATATCAACTGAATGAGATCTGGTCTCAAGCATCTCATTTTGTCATTTCTCCAATACATTCACAACTTCCCACTTCTACCTATCAGGAAATCTGTATTTGGAGTTATTTTGTTGTTCAGGGTTACTAATTTCTAAGGTCTGGCTAATACAGAAACATTAAAATAGGGCTTCCATATTACATGTTATGTAGAAATAAGTAATATTTGGGCATACTTCAAGTAGTTCAATCCATTTAGTAGGCCAATTAGCTTATAATTGATGTTTCCTTGGTAGCAGTGCAACAATTTAAATTGTATAATTTTTCTTATATGTATACATCATGCTAGGTAATGTGGTCTAAGCTCGATAAAAAAGTGAATAAATTCTCAGAGGCCAACTGAACAGAATTCTTAGATTACAGTAGGTGATAAGTAATATCAATGAGAAGTGAAAGAAGATTAAATTTAACAGGTTGCCTTTTCTACATTAAATGAGATTTTAAAAAGTTTGTATAAAATGAAATTAAAAGACCAACACAATAAACTTTTTGCTTCAACGTAAGTACCATTAGTTTTAAAACACTGTTTAAAATGATCATAATAGCCATTTAATCTATCCCTAAAGAATCTGACTGTAATCTTTTTTTACAATGTTAGCCAAAGAAAAATGTTTTTTAAAGGATTTTAAGAGTAAGAAATAAAAATAAGTCAGAAGAAGATAAACAAAGATTGTAAGGTAGAAGACTAATTATTTCCCAATGAAACTCTTGCTAAGTTGCCCTTGTTTGATGAGAGGAATGCACAGAAACATTGCTATTGTGAAAAGTATTCTCTGGTGAAGATTTCCTGGATACTTATGCTAATACTTTGCTTTGGCTAAAGTCCTAAAACAAACACACAAGTAAACAAAAACAAAAATAGAAACCCTTATAACAAACAGATGTATACGTTGACTGGACCAACTCCACCTTGTGGTAGCCATTGTCTTAATTGTGTTTTGCCTTCAATATCATACTAGTAAATTGTGTTTATCTCATTACAATTCTTGGGAGAAATGCTTTAGGATCTTGACCCCAGTTGAGACATCTCGGTTCTTGCTTCTACTTTACCTGAATTCATGTTTCTCTGATAAGGTCTCTTTTCAAACTAGTGTCATTTCCTTAGTGCCTCAAATTACTTGTATGAGTTTATGCTAGTGCAAGTATTTTGTAATTCCTTTATTTTTTTCATAATAAATATTTTCCATGAACTCTCTTGAATATCCCTCAAAGATTTAAATTATGATACACTGACAGGTCCCTTCTTAATTCATATATGCAAAGACATTCTGCTCACTATATTTTCATGCCACAATTAGGTAATTGTGGTAGTCAAAACTCCTAATGTCACCTCCATGATCATATTACACTTAAGGCCAAAAAGGTGATTTAGATGGCTCTCATCTAATTCCCTGGGTTCTAAAAACCAAATAACTAGTGCTCAGGAAGTTAAAAGCATAAGAAATATTGTGTAACAAGGATGGAAGAGATTATGTGGAGAACACAGAAGAAAATGCAGTTAAAGAGTGTCCCCAGGCTCCATATTTAGCCTAGCAAGCACTTAAGCAAGGAATTTACTTATGCCATTTAGGTTCCTCAAGACAATGTTATGGTTAATGTCTCCGGTGAAGCAACAAGGATATTAGGCACTTTACAGCATTTATGATGAGAAGAGCAATTCTCCATGGCATTCTTTCCAAAAATTTACCCTAATTTCAGTGTAATAAAGAGGAAAATGTAAGACATAACCGATTTGACAAGCATTCTAGCCATCAGTACACAAAATGTTCCAGATGATAAAAAGTAAATAAAGGTTGAGAAATGTCATAGATATCAGAAAACTAAAGAGACATGACAACTAAATGCAGTTTGATGTCATTGGTTGGGTCCTGGAACAGAAACAAAAATATTAGTGGAAAAATGGTGATACTCAAAGTCTAAAACTTAGTTAATACTAATATAACAATTCTCCTCTCTTAGTTTTGACAAATAAACCATAATGATGTGAGCGATAACGTTGGGGGAAATTGAAACCTGATGAGTAGTACATGTGAGCCTGCTGTACTACCTTTTCTGAAAACTAGATTTGTTTTCTGAATTAAACAGCTTGTTACAAAAATAGCAAAGTATTTTTCTGTTAAAATAATGCAAAAGATGGGAATGCATATTCAATAGAGGCATCTAACATAGACTGTCTCCTGACTACATAAAAATCTCTGGAACAAGCACCCCCACCCCAAAAATAAGGGCAGGAACCTGGTGAAAGAAAAAGAAAACAAAACAAACAAACAAAAAAACCCAGAAACTTTCCTTAATGTAAACACACACTCTACTAAAAAAACAGTATTCAAATGTAAAATAAACATAAAATTATTTTCAGATTGTATAAATATAAAAAAGATAATTGCAAATTAAATTTACCAATAAACTTCTGCATATCTTCCAGAATGGTAAAATAAAATGTATTGGTGAGAAGGCACACAACTGGTACTCTCACATACTGCTTTAAATTTGGTCCAACCATTTTGTAAAATTCCTTTTTGATAAAACTGAGTAAATGCATATTTTACAGCCCAGAAATTTCCCTTCTATAAAACCAACCAAAATGATTATATTTGCACCAAGAAAAATGTGCTAACAATGCTCTTTTGTAGTAAGCTAAATCTGGAGCAACCCAATATTTCACATATCTCAGGAATAAATAAATAGCTTTTCTTATACTATCAATGTATTCCTTTGGTAAAATGTAAATGAATGAGCTGTAACTTTATACAGCCCCTATGAATCTCACAAATATAGATTAAATAAAAGAACCCGATTCAAAAGAATATCTCTGTTTATTTAATTTTTATAATGTTCATAATTAGGCAACAGCAATTTATAGTGTTACAAATCTGGGTAACATGTTTATCTTTTGACGAAGACAATGAATAGCAGGGTGCATAAGAGCCAGTTTTAGAGTACTACAATGTTTTACTATTGATCTGTGTGCTGTATTATGGGTGTGTTCAGTTAGTGAAAATTTACCAAGGTGTGCATTTATAATTTGAATGACTTTATATATGCTATGCTCAAGAAAATATTTAGAAAACTTAATTCTTTTTAAAAAATGAACTTTTGATTTCTTCATCCTAGACACAAATCAATCTATTCTTAGGCATATTTAAAATTTATGTATAAAATATTGTTTCTAGAATATGATTAACTACTTCATACAGCTGTTATTTTTCAGGTTAAACAATTCACCTTTCAATTTTTGAGAGACATTTTTATCCATTAGCAATAAATTAGAACACATAGTATCCAAAGAAACATTTCCCATAATTTTTGAGTCTGTAGTTCACTTGGAATTCCAGAAAACCTTTTACCCTTCTTCAATGTGGGCTGCATTTTTCAAATTTAGTAGAAATCAGAATATTGAAAGAAACACACAGGCTATGAAATGATCTTCCAGGAAAGTTATCAGTCATCAAGTATGACGTAGATATTTTATGAATTTTATAGGAAATATTATTGAATATACTAGGAAAACTAAATGATTACTATAAATATTTCATATTTTAAATGTCAGAGATGACTTTATTATTATTAATATACAATAAATGGGCAATGTATCATAGGTAGAATTGATCTGAAGTGAAACCTGCTGTATTATAAAATACCATTGTCTGAAGTCAGACAACCCAGACCTATAAATCAGACCTATAAATTTATGAGCTGTGAGACTTTGAAGCTGTCCATATTCCCTCACAGATCCTCACCTTTCTCCATCCATCAAATTAGTGTCATAGAAACCACTTTTTAGGTTCTCTGTTAGAATCAAATGAACTAATAAGTGCAAATAGAAGTCACAATGATTGACATATAGAAGCATTTAAGAAGTGTTTGTTTACTTCCATCCATACTGCTAATCATTACCTGTTATAAGGCATTTGGGGAATAGCCCACACCTGTGTATTCAATTCCATCACAAGGTGACTAACAATTTCCTGGGTTTTCATTCTGAACTAAATCCCTTCTAGCACTTTATTTTTAAGAAAACTCTTAACTTTCACAATTTACTATGTCTCTTCCTACCTCAAATTTTTCCTGCCCTTAGCTCAAAAATGATGATTAAGAAAAATAAGGTAATAGACACAAGATAAGAAACTGTGGGTCATTTTTAACTTACCTTTTTTGTGTGCTTTAATTTTCAGTTACAATGGTTTACAAATTTTGTCATTTCCCCATTGAAAACTTCTAATTTGATTCAGTTCCTTCATTATAACCTCTAATTTTTTATCTGCCACAAATTCATTTCAAAAATTTTTGTACCAATGGCTTTTCTATTTGTTCCTTGATTCTATTATCAATATACAATGCATTATTAAGATGAGCCACTTGTGAATTCATTCAACTGTATTTCTGACAATTGTGAAGGCACCATGACCTCACAGACAACTGAGTAACTGAGTATATGTACTTATATATTTTTTTTTAATTTTTACTTTATTTATTTGAAAGGAAATATGACTGAAAGAAAGAACTCTTCAATTTGCTGGTTCACACCTCAAATGTCCTCAATGGTTTGGATGGGCCAGTCCAAAGCCAAAAGATTAGAATTCCATCCAGATGTCATGCATGGGTGGAAACGGCCCAGGCAGTTGGGTTATCTTCTGTTGCTTTTTTGGGTGCATTAGCAGGGCAATGGATTGGAAACAGAGAAGCTGGGATGAGAAACGGCACTCAGATATGGGATGTCAGCATTGCAGGTGGTGGCCTAACCTGCTTTACCACGATGCTGGCCGCTACACATACAAATGTTGAATCTAGTGTAACCAGACTTAAACATATAGACCTAAATCAGTACAGAATTATTTCAATAAAGTATATAGAGAAGAGAATTAAAAGGCAGGTATGTTTTGGGCCAAAAAATTTTGAGATCCATAGTTTTTTACAATACTCATTTTCATGAATTCTTTCAAGATCCCTTGTATGCCTGAATTTCAAAATTTTGGGCAGTAAAATAAACTTTCATTTCATTTCCACAAACTTTTTAAAATATACTCATATGTAGTCTCCCAGGTCATATCAGAAGCTACTGAAGTAATACGCATATAAGTGTGATTAAATTGCTCCAGAGTTTATTACAGCAGTTAATTAAATGAACTAACATGTAAGTTGTCTAAGAATTATTGAATTTTCAGGGTTGGCCTTGTGGCATAGCCAGTAAAGCCACTACTTGCAGCACCAGCAATCCATATGGGTGCCAGTTCATATCCCAGCTGCTCCACTTCTGATCCAGCTTCCTGCTAAAGCTTGGGAAAAGCAACAAAGGATGTCCCAAGTGTAAAGCTTGGGAAAAGCAACAAAGGATGTCCCAAGTGTAAAGCTTGGGAAAAGCAACAAAGGATGTCCCAAGTGTTTGGGCCCCTGCCACCCACATGGGAGACCTGGATGAAGTTCCTAGGGTTTTGGTCTGGCCCAGTCCTGGCCATTGCAACCACCTGGGGAGTGAACCAGAGTATGGAAACTCTCTCCGTCTCTGTCTCTCCCCCTCTCTTTCCTTTTGTAACTTTAACTTTCAAATAAACAAGTAAATATTTTTAAAAAATTATTAAATGTCCATATGTTCCCCACAATAGCTCTGATGTGTAGCCTGACACATAGGACACCTTGTTTTTTTTGTTTGTTTTTTTGGTTTTTTTCATGCACTAAGATTGTTAAAGAAATAGTGGTAGCTTGAGATAGTCATAATTTTTATATTCATTTAAATTATAGTATCACAGGGCTCTGAAAAAACATTATCTCTAATCTCCCATAAAACAAGAGTTGATAACAATGCTGAACAAATGCTGTTGGCATGAGTCTCTGACAGGGCAGCTTTGATTGATGCTGTAGCTTTCATAAGATGCTGCAGAGGAAGAGGCAGTTCAATAAATCAGAAGCACAAGGAAGTCAGGCAAATGCCTGCCAGCAGTGGGATGTTTACATGATTTACTTGCTGCAGAAAAAACTTACTAGAAGGATTACAGGAAAAGCTAATCATGAAATAACATTCTCTGACACTTAGTGTCTAGAATTCAGGGATAAAATTCAGTCGCACTGAAGTTAATCAAAATCTGCCCATTCTTTTAAAGACAAAATGTGCCTATTCCAAAGGAAAATCAAAGAAATGTCATAGCTATTGTTACAGTAGTTGGGCCAATGTTCAGAAATTCTGGATTGATGATAGAAGATGGAGAGACAAATGCAGATAGATACATAGTTAGATAGTAGATAGATAGTAATAGATAATTTGGGTAACTAGCTATATCCTTTTCAGCCTCTTAATGTAGAAGTTCTGGTCACTGTTTGCAAAATTTTTCTTCTTTTTTCAAAGAAGCATTCTATGATACAAATGTTTAATACCTATTTTTAACACAGTCAATAAATTTCCACTGTAATTTATTTTTAAATTTTTTTTTAATTTAAAAATTTTAAATTCTACCATGTGAGGATTTAAAATTAAGGTAAGATTAATTATGAAGTGTGTTGATTTAATTTCCAATATTTACAAATTTTTCAGATAAGTATCTGTTACTGATTTCTTAATTTTTGCATTAAAAAACACTTCTAATTTTTAAATAGAAAACTGATTCTCAATGTGCAATCATAGAAGACAGTATATCAATCTTTCCTGAATACTGTCAGTTATCTAAGGCTATATAACAATATTATCACAAATTTGGCAGCTTTAAACAAGATTTTCACAGTTTCTGTGAATCAGGAATCTTGTCACAGTTTAGGACTATCTCTGCAGTTTATAATTAAGGTGTCAGCCTAGGGTTTCAGGTCTCAGCAGAATGTTCTACTGGGGAAGTATTTAATTCCAAGTTCATTCATGTTGGAAAAATTGGTTTCACTCTCCTTTTAAGACTAATAGGTTTTTCTGTCCTGACAGGTGTATAAAGGCCATCTATAGTTTCTTCCCACATGGGGTTCTTGATCATACTTGATTGCATCCTCAAAGTCAGGGCGGGAGTATCGGATTCCAGCAAGAAGGAGGTACAAACTAAGTGAAGCGATCATGTCCATAAAGTCACATATGTCTCATCACTTTTGTGTATTTTCTTGGTTAGAACTCGTAGGCCCAGCTCACACTCAGCAGAGAGAATCCTGCAAAGGCACAAATACCAGGAAGGGAGCATTATGGGTTACAGCAGATCTGATGGATAGATCTCTCTCTCTCTCTCTCTCTCTCTCTCTCTCTCTCTCTCTCTCTCACACACACACACACACACACACACACAATGTCTACTTCTGCCCTCCAAACCACACACAAAATATTTCCAGTAGTCCTTACTAATGAAGAACCTAGCAAGAAAGAAAAGCCTGAAAATCAGTTTCTAGCTTAGATACTCCCTAATTTCTCTCAAGAACATGCTGTTACTGTAGAATTACTACACAGTTTTTATAGCTATGAATTTTCTATGCTGTTCTCTCATTCTGAGTAATTGCAAAATAGACATGTTTTCTAGTCAAAAATTAATGAATTTATGAATTTCCTAGGGTTTTTAAAGGATCTCATGATCTGCAAATACATAGAATTTTATTTCTTTTCCACAGTTTTATGCAATCAACTAATATTTGTTACCATCTGGTTTAATTAGGTCTTAAGTAAAAGTTGTGAAAGTGAAAATTCTTACATTTTTCTCAATGTTTTTGGGAAAAAGTTTCATTACATATGAAACATTAACCTCACACATATGGCTTTTAGAAGATCAAAGAAGATTCCTTCAATTCCAAAGTTCTTACTGTGAATAAGCTTTAGAATTTTATTATTTTTCTTCATCAACTGAAATCATTATATGATCTCTATTTCAGTTGATTTATACTATGAGTGACCCATTTGAGTGTGTTAAAGCCCATCATGTATTTCTGGATAAAATCTACTTTGACATGAATATTTCACTATTTGTATATTCATATGTTTGTTGTATATATTATGAAATGAGTTTTAACTTCATAAGCAACTGAACTGTACTTTTCCTTTCTTGTCATTTTTTTCTGATGTGGTATAATGGTAACTCTAGACTTAGAAGAGATAATTTTGATTGTTCCCAAAACAAGGCAATAATAAATATTCCAAGTGATAAATTTGTCAATTACCTTGATCTCCTGATTGTCTATTGTATATGTGTATTTAAATATCATACCATACTACACAAATATGTAAAATTATTAGATGTCAATTAAAATATTTTAGGGAGGAATTCTCTCCTATTCTACTTTCTTAAAGTGCTTGGGCTCTGCACCCTATGGGAGACCAGGAGAAGCACCTGGCTCCTGCCTTAGGATCAGCGCTGTGCGCTGGCCGTAGGACACACGCCTCGGTGGCCATTGGATGGTGAACCAACGGCAAAGGAAGACCTTTCTCTCTGTCTCTCTCTCATTCACTGTCCACTCTGCCTGTCAAAAATAAAAAAAAATTAAAACAAAGTCATTTGGGCTTGGAATTTACCTGGAAGAAAAAATTTTAAATAAAATATAAATTCTTTAATAAAGATTGACTAATGTCATTTTTCCATTAATTTTCTATTCTTACACAACCATTGTTTCTTTATTTCTAGAGAAATCTTGACCCCTGTAGAGTAAAACAAGCTGAAGGCAACAGTTCCCTTTTTCCCCTTGGATACCTCTATTTCTTACATCATTTTACCACAAATATTTCACATTATTTTCAGATTTAGTTGGTGGCAGGTTATTAAATAAAATATTCCTTTGAAAGTTTATTGTGTGTGTCTACTTGACGAGGTTATGATATCCAGTTGTTTCATTAACAACAAGATGTCTTGATGCTATGAAGGCACTATTTTTTAATCAGTAGACTTGCAATAAGCTAGATGCCCTGCATAATGTGGGTAAGTCACATCCAATTAGCTGCAGGTCTAAAGAGCAAACACTGAGGTTTCCTGAAGGAGGAGGAATCTGCCTCAAAACTACAACATAGAAACATTACCTGAGTTTCTAACCTGCTTAGCTATGGAATTTGGAATCAAAACTGCAATGTCAACTCTTACTTGAATTTCCATACTCACAGCTTGCTGTACAAAATTCAGAATTGCCAGCTTCTGATGGATGGAGTCTTCTGGTGGCTAAGACGACAAGGGCATTGCCTACAATGTCCAGTGTATTCCTTGTGTAAGAATATTAGATCTGAAATAGATAAGGATTAATTAAGACAGACATATTTTATAGGAAATTCATGTTGGAGATCCTATATTGTCTGAAAAGAAGGCCAGTTAAGCAATTTCATAATCATGAAACCATCCATGGCAAGTAAAAAATGTTTTTAGGGACTGGCACTGTGGCATATTAGGCTATTCCAGTGCTACTGGCCCATCCCCTGTGGGTGCCAGTTCATATCCTGGCTACTCCTCTTCCAATCCAGCTCTCTGTGTATGGCCTGGGAAAGCAGTAGAAGATGGCCCAAATACTTGGGGCCCTGAACCCAAGTGGGAGACCCAGAAGAGTCACCTGGATCCTGGCTTTGGATCAGCTTTGCTCCAGTCATTGTGGACATTTAGGGAGTGAGCCAGTGGATGGAAGACCTTTCTCTGTCTCTTCCTCTGTGTCTATAACTCTACCTCTTATCTAAATAAAACAAAATCTTTTAAAAACGTTTTTATACTATTGAAAGAATCAAAATAGTCTAGACTACCATAGGACAAAACATCTACTTGTGTAAGGCATTGCAAATTGTTATTGCTATTTTTAGTAGCATGACTTTCATTACCAAAATGCATTTTTATAAGATTTATTTATTATTTATTTGATAAAAAGAGTGACAGAAGGAGAGATATTGAGAGAGAGAGAGAGAGAGAGAGAGACATTTTCCAATCATTCGAACAGCCAGGGCTGACTCAGGCCAAGACAGTAGCTAGGAAGTCTATCTGGGTCTCCCTAGTGAATGGCAGCAACCAAAGTAGTTGGGCCATCATTTGCTACTTCCCCAGGCACACAAATAAGAAGTTGGATGGGAAGCAGAGCAGCTGAGATTCAAACTGGCCCTCCTATATGGGAAGCCAGCATAGGAAGCAGTGCTTAATGTACTATATAACACCGGCCTCCAAAAATGAGGCTTGAAAGAAGAAAATTCATAGATGTTAGTAAAGTGAAATATCAACTGTAAATACATCTATATCTCTATCTGTCTGCCTATCTACCTATCTATAGATAGAGATTGTGTTCATCACCACACATCTGGTAAAACATATTTATGTGAAAAATCTCCAAAATCTTCCTCCAACAATATTCTCAGCTCTACAATAGCTTTAAAATACTGTTAATCCATAAAAATTCTGCCATCACAAAGTAAGATATACTGCAACCAAAAACCACTAAGATTTAGAAAAATCTGTCTGCACAGTAATATAATCATGTGAGATATCAAATAGATATGCATATATATATATATATATATATATATATATATGTAAGACTTCCTACGGAAGATGAGCTTTTTAATCATAGTGTTTGGCTTCCCATATCTGATTTGTTGCTTCTTAGATGGCAGGAGGATGGACTTAGTAGCACATTTTTCTCTAATTTCTTGATAAGCACTACTATCAGCTTGACAACCCAGACTGATTAAATATCCCTATTCACATGCAGGCATAACTACTGTCTTTGAGAATCCCTGAGGCTAAAATTAAATGTAAATTAACAAAGGCTAAAACTGTTCTTCAACTTCTTTCCTTTCAAGCAATCATTACAAGCTACTTTATGTAGAAAAGATCATGTACTTACTTATAAATTACACTTGCTTTCTTTTTTTTTTTTATTTGTGCAAGTAGAGGCCTGATGGGATCCTGTCATGGAAGGATAGTAAAATAGCATTACTTAGAAAAACAAAATAAAAATTGGAAAAAGGAATGCATAACCCAACATCTATGCACAATCAGTCTTGGAGGTTGAGAATTTAAAGTAAGAAAAGAACAAGCAAGTCTTTAAGACCCACTTTAGCAAATATAAAATGATTAAGGAAGTCAGAAAGTCAGGCAAAAAATTCAGGTTAGAGCCCTGGGTACAAGAACTTCAGTCAATTGTTATGGACAATGTGGGACTATGGTCAAGGACAACAGTTAAAACAATAATGATGATGTGCAACTCTGACCTAGAGCTGTGATCACCCACCAGATAATGGAGCACCAAAGGCTCTGTGATTGGAAGGCTTCTTCTTCAGACTGAAGTTGATCAGAGGTCATCAGGAACTCTGACAGAGCAAAAACCTGGTGCATCTGGGTTGAATGGGGAGAAAGGATTATTCAGGAAGTTGGATCCAGGGTAGAATCAGGCCACTGTCAAGATCCTTTGGAAAGAATCTCTCTTCTTCTATTGTATTATGAGTTTACAGGCACCTGAGACTGACTATGATTCTATATCATTGTTGCCTGATGCTGTTATTCCAATCTGGCTATCTATTTACTTTCTCAAGCACTGCAAAGTGATCTCCCATCTTTGCTCCATTCTTCTCAAACCCCAAACTTATCCTCCCACCTTGCCCACATCCACTTGCAAAGCAGTAGAAATTATTCTACCTACATACTCCAACATTCAAAAACCTCTCTTCTGGGCAAAGATAGTTTCTACAGCATTGCTCATGGATCAATCCACACTCATAACAGTGGAATGTGTGGTATTGTTTTTTCTTTTCATTTCTATATCTTCTGTTTTGTTCTATTATAGCTTTATCATTAGTATTTGAATGTGCTCAAATTTTCACACTTTGAAAAACTTACCCCAGTTGCTATTACCTGCATTTTTAATCTCTTATTTCCTTTATGGAAAAACATCATTATGTCACTCATTTACTTACTTAAATTTTATTTTCTAGGGGTAAGACTTTGATTACATCACGTAGTATCTGAACAGAGAAAGCAATAATCTCTAAGTTATCTCCATCAGGAACAGCACAAATCATGAAGAATACATAGTGGAAACATATTAGTTAATAAATTAACATGATTATTATGAGATATAAATAAATGAAGAGAAATATAGTATGGTAGGTAAAGTAAAATAACCAAATGAGAAAGAACATAACGTATATGATCAAATGCATGTAAAAGTTGACATGTATTTATTTGTTTTAATTTTTTTTAATATTTCTTTTTTTTTTACTTTTTTTTTTTTTTGACAGGCAGAGTGGACAGTGAGAGAGAGAAAGAGAGAAAGGTATTCCTTTTGCCGTTGGTTCACCCTCCAATGGCTGCCGCGGTAGCGCGCTGCGGCCGGCGCACCGCGCTGATCCGATGGCAGGAGCCAGGTGCTTCTCCTGGTCTCCCATGGGGTACAGGGCCCAAGCACTTGGGCCATCCTCCACTGCACTCCCTGGCCACAGCAGAGAGCTGGCCTGGAAGAGGGGCAACCGGGACAGGAACGGTGCCCCGACCGGGACTAGAACCCGGTGTGCCGGCGCCGCAAGGTGGAGGATTAGCCTAGTGAGCCACGGCGCCGGCCAATTTTTTTTAATATTTCATTAGAGAGAGACAGATAAAAAGACTGATAAAGTTCCCATCCCCTGGTTTATTCTCCAAATGCTCATAACAGCTGGGTCTGGACCATGGCCAGCAACCAGGAACTCAGTCCAGGTCTTCTGTATGATGACAGTAACTCAACTACATGAGCCATCACTGATGCCTGCTAGGGTCTCCATTAGCGAGAAGTTGGAATCAGAAGCTGGAGCCAGGAATTCAACACAAGTACTCTGATGTGCTAGCCACTAGGCTAATTGCCTGCTCCTGGAACATGTGATTAGGACAAGAGGATCGTTGATTTCTACCTCTGCCTGAATCCAAAACTGAGTGACTGCAAGAGTGCTACATGAAATTAGCGAGACTTTTTTTAGAATTCCAAATGGGTTTATGAAACTGTTTCTCAACATGTTTTTTTTTTTTTTTTGAGGTTTCAGTAGAACATCAGAGCTATAGGTAAAAACTGAAATTATAATTCCTTCCCTGCAAACAGAAGGCACATTCTTCTTCCGCCTCTGGTGAGAGCAAGGCAACTTTCAGCAGGCTGACAAGGTCACAGCAGAAGGTCTGTCTCAGCAAGGCGTGAGAAGGACAGCTGTGGTCCTCTTGGTGGTTTTAGGTTTGCTGGGAACTACAATCTGCATAAGAAAGCCAGAGCTTCCTGGTGGTCCTGCTAATGCTTGCTGTATTCCTAATTTTAGGGAAAACACTTAGTCTCATTGTCCCCAAAAAGTCCATTGCTTTGCAGAATTTTAATCAAATCAAATGCTAGCATAGGAGAAGGGGTGATGTTTTACGCAAGGTTGAGCTGTTTGTGGAAAAGAATTAAAAAAGCAACAGGTTCCCTGGTACATACTTCCCACTAGAATAAAGATAAATGTTATTAAAGCTTTAATTCAATATATGCTATAAATACAACAATAGGATGTTAAAACTGTAGACTAGATCTAAGTGAACCTTTGAATAAGTACAATAAAGAAATTAGAGTTACAGAAAGAACTGCAAAGAGGGGATACATTGAAAAAGCACCTGCTTTGAACTTGGGACTTCTAGTAAAGATTAGATTAGGAAGGTAATACTCCAGCTTGTGTAGTCAATTTCTGCATAGCTCGACAGCACTCTAGGCCTTGGCTTGTGTGGGCAGCCTGTTATCTCACACCTGTCTGATTTGTAACCCATGCTCTAAATATGCCCTTGAAAATCAAAGAAATTGTAATTAGAAAAAATAGACAAGAGGCATGTTATTGTGAGAAAAAAGAATCACTATTTGACTTATGATATAAAAATAAAGTCTGTTAAGTTTGATGCTCGAGAGCCAGAGCCATGCCATCAGCCTTGCTGTGAGTGTGTCTCTCATTTCTTCGAGTGCTGGAGCTGGTCTCTGGCACACCTCCTTTCTCTGCTATTGTGAGACACATGATGAGATGGAGATTTCATCCACTTGACTTCTTGACTGACAACAATAACTACATCTCCCCCAGTGGACTACAATTAGGGGTTCCACACACAGCCAACAAAAATACTACATAATCATCAAATTTGAACTTCATTAAAAATAAATACTTCCTGGTATAAGTATGTCCAAAATTAGGTAAACATATTATGAAAATGTGTTTTTGTTTATAAGATATGATATTCAATATTAATTGAATTACCATGATTTTGTCTGCCAAATCTATCAACAGTTGACCTGTAGGCTGAAAAACAAACCTAAGTTTTTGTAAACTACTGTTGTTTCAGGGATATTTTTCACCTCAACATAATGTAGCATCCACTGAATAATATAGCCAAGGTTTGTCAGTTATAAAAAAGTATGGGATTAAATGATATTGACTGTATTTTAGGCTTTACAGTTCAATCCTCCACTGAAAATTAATGTCTTAAGCTGAAAAAATATTGCTTTATTCAGGTGATATTCACCTTTACCAATCCATGCACCATAGCCTAAAAAACACTTTACCTATTCTCATGATTATTATTGGAACATATACAAATTAAATCAATTACCAAAGTATGACATAAGCTTAACAACTCTTCTGTCCAAAGACAGAGAGAGAAAAAAAAGAGAGAGAGAGAAAGACCTTGTATCTACTAGTCCAATCCCCAAAAGTGTACAATAGCCAAGGTTGAGACAGACCAAAATCAAGAAGGTGGAATCCAATCCAGGTCTCCTATTTGGATGGCGGGAACCCAACTACTTGGAGTATTACTGCTGCCTCCAAGGGTACACATTAGCAGGAGGCTGGAATTTGTGGAACTGGGACTTGAACCCAGTCACTTGGATATGAGATGTGAGCATCCCAAGGAGTGCCTTAACAGTTAAACCAAACTCCTGCCCCATCCCCCCATGCAATTATAAGCCCAGAATAATAAGCCAGGTGATAATTTCCTTGATGTTTCTAACTCATGCTGATGCCATAAAGCATACACACATCTGATTCACAGTTTCATTTACCAATGGTAGAAAATTAAAATAAGCATTTAGATAAACAATTGAAGAAAATAGGTTCTGGTCAATAAAAGATTGGGAGGAGGGGCTTTTTTCTCCCTTTTCTTTCCCTTGTTTCTGGACCATCAAGATGCTGGACCATCTTGGGCCAGGAGTTTCCAAGGAGCTACTCCTATTGTATTTTTCTTCTGTAGCAGAACGCCTTGGTCAGGTACAGAAATAAGGAAAACAAGCAGTGTTCAGCAAACAGGATGCATAAGAACATGCTCAATGCCCTGAATCTCAGATGTCTGGTGTGATGTTGCCCACAATTGATCCACGTTGTGGAATAAGTAGTTCAGGCTGGGGGCAATATGTTGCAAGCAGTGCTAGAATCAGGAGTACTGAATAAGCTGACCTCAATTTTGCTGGCATGTGTGCTGTCAAGCATATGAGCAGAATGATAATGAGAGTAGCACACAGCATGTTTATTTCTTTGGATGAGTAAGCCAGTAAATAAATATCACTAAAATACAATAGTTATAACTTTATTATAAGGACATACACAAAGAGCTTCAGGCTAAAGATTCATTAACATGTGCCTTTGATTGTGAGGTATGTATGTGTGTGTGTGAGTGTGTGTAAAGACTTCCTTGAATAGTTTTATCAGGGAACTTGCCTTTACTATTGCTGCTTATATTCTTTTATTTTTATTGTTTTCTGCATGGGTAGTGAAAAAAGAAAACTTTCTACAGACACCCTATCATAACTAAAATACTGATACTACTGCTAGATCACAGATGGATATTAAAAATTCAGTACTGTTTCTGAGATCTTCTCTTAACTTGAATTTGTTTAGAAGCAGCTCCTGATCCCAGTATTCAGTGAGTATTCTTCAGGAATTATTCGATAAGCTACCACAAAGAAAGTGATGGAATTATAGCAGGAAGGTGGGAAAAGCCAAAGAATGGTATGAAAATATGAGAGATCACAACGTGACCTAATGCCACAGGGAGCTCCAGGTTTAAATCATACTCACCATTGGTTCCACATTGCCTGTGAACTTACACTCCAGCCCTTACTTTACTGCGGTCTGCCCAGAGAGAATGAGAGTGAGGAACAAAACTTACAGGCAATTTATGATCTCCAGCAGGTGGAACAGTCATTTTAAAGTCTCAGGGTAAACCCATAATGGTCAAACAGGCATAAAGCTGGGCCTGGGCACACAGAATGGTAAATGGGGTGAATGATCTGAGAACAACACAAAAGACATGTCTAGTTACAGAATTTAAGTCAGAAATAAGAGACATCTTTGTTATTACAGGAATTATGCATAATTGGAAGGTGCTAAAGATGGAGGGTTTCATGACTCCCCAGAATTTTTATGTGGAAACTCTAATTGGCAATGTGATGATTGGTGGGGACGGGCATTTGGGTTCTAATTAAGACATGAAGGTGGAGCCTTCACATGTTGTTTGTGTCATAGAAACAGACGCAGAGTGACCTCTTTTTGCTCATGCGTGGATATAGTGAAAAGATAGCTGTCTTAAACCAGGAAAAGAATTCAACCATGTTGCTACCCTAACCCCAGATTCCCATCCACAAGATTTGGGAGGAATTCATATTTTCTTAAGCACACCCTGCCCATGGTGTTCTGTCATTGGTAGACTAAGCCACGACAGTGGGTAATCCAATAGAAGTACAAAGTATATTTTTAGAAACACAACTGAAATAAGAAAAGAATAAGTAGGAGAAGCAAATTATGTTAACATACCACTTTTAAACAAAATTGCAGTTAAACTCACCATAGAATAGGAAAAGGGAGGATTCATAAAATTAATCTAGGATGTACACAAGAGGATGCAACAGAAATAGATAATAGATAATTCATAAAAGAAAAAAGAAAGAAGTAGGCATTCCCGCCAAATTTAAGAGCACTTGACACCTAAATGATAATTAAATCGATATGAGACTGGTCAAGAGAGACAAAGCAGACAGTCTTCAGCATGTTAAGGGTTATCCCACAGGCTATGTGAGGTATAAGGGAAATGTGTGGGGGCCGACGTTGTGACGCCTGTTGAGCCACCCCTGCAATACCAGCATCCCACAGAGTATGCTTCACCTTAACTAGTTTGATTTAAACAATTATCTGAAAAGCACCCAAAGCAGCCTTTTCACAGGAACTTGGTTTTTTTTTTGTTTTTGTTTTTGTGCATGCATGTGGCTCAGGCTATTGATCTCATTCTCAGTTTTGTTTTTTATAATGTAGTTAGAATGAATTCAGTTGTTTTGCCAGATGCTTTTGGGTATAATTTGAGGGATCTGATTGACATTTTAATAACTATTGTACTTACATCAGTAAATGTTATTTAGCACATTTTTAGAGAGACATTAAAGTTAAAAAGACATTCGGTTGACTCAGTTATTAAATCTGCAAATGTCTTCAAAATTAGAGGAGCCAGAATATGTATTCTAACAGATCTGGTGTCCTATAATCAAATAAAACACCCAATAATAAAACCCAGCGTCTGGCAAATTGTCCTTCCCATGGAAAATCACGAACATAGAAGCATAAGGTAAACTTCACTCAAATATACACAGACATTGTACTGTCTTTCTATTATTATGTGCAATCAGCATTTCTCCTTTATTTGCTGGGTCTCAAGAGGAGAATCTAATGTAAATAACTGCCATCACAACATGCATAATAAATAAACCTATCCGTATGTACAACCTCATCATTTGGAATAATAAATAAAAAGCAAACAGCAGCTGCCATCACTGTGGCTAAAAGGTTAAGCCTCCATCTACAGTGCCAGCATCCCATATGTGAACCAGTTCAAGTCCCAGCATCTCCACTTCAGATCCAGCTCCCTGCTGATGCACCTAGGAAAGCAGCAGATGTCCCAAGTACTTAGGCCTCTGCCCCAGTGGAGGAGACCTGGAAGAAGCTCCTGGCTCCTGCCTTTGGCCTGTCCTAGCTCAGCCATTGTGGCCAACTATTGGATGAAAGTCCTCCCCCCGCCTTCTCCCTCTGTGTCTCTTCTTTTCAAATGAAAAAATCTTAAAAAAAAAAAATGAAAGCAAGCAGCAGTTATTCCTGCATGTTTTAGGTCAAGTGTCATCGTCATCTCTAAAATCCCTTCAACCTATGATAGTCACAGTCTTTGAAATTCTACATAGGAAAAGACAGGGATTTGAATGTTTCTCAGGCAAGTGATGGCATACTGGACATCTGTTGGCTTCTGCCTGCCAAGAATCTGTTTATCCTTTGTTCACAGATAGGATGTGGCAAAGGAGATTAATCTACTCCAGGCATTTTAGTAAGAAAAAGAATTTGGTTTTAAAAAAGCCTGGATTCTCTAAAGAATTGAACCCTAAGCTGTGCCACGCAGAGTGACTCATAGAACAATGCAGAACAGATCGCTGGAGAACACTACCTCTCAGAGCCCAGCACTGGTCTGAGCTAAGAAAGATGACACAGGAACTGCCTCTAGGAAAGACAGGGAGTGAACACAGGAAAATCACTTCCCAGGGACAAAAAGCCTCACCTTTTCCTGGCATTATTTTCTAGCCGGACAAACCCCAAATTACGGGAAGATGACTTCCTTTGTACTTGTTCTTAAACACACTCCAGCATGCTTTGTGTTATTGACATTTAAGTGAAAACTTTCTGTACAACACTACCAATAATTTGTTTCTCATATGCAGAAAAAAATTGCAATCTAGTTTATTGATGATTGTTTCTAAATATAATTTTTAAACATTTAGATATATTGACTTTCTCACATCTTATGTGTATCTTAGTCAAAGCAATCTCCACTAAGCACAAACATAAAATATCCTAAATTGTTTTATTTTTATCACTTTGTTTTGTGATTAGTATTTATAATCAATACTGAATACATTTTCAAGTTCTCTAAGATAAAGGTACAACTTTATAGACTTCTACATTGTCATCCTTATCCTAGTAAATTGAAATACAGCATTTGTCAAACATTAAATTGCTTTCACATGCTTGTATCTATTTCCAGGAACTCCAGACTGTTCTAGTGATGTATGTCTAGTCCTCTGCAAATATCATAAAATTTTCATTATAACGTGTTTCAATACCAGAGACAAGTATTCCATCACTATATTCTTTTAGTATGAATTATTTGGTGAGGCTCAGGCTTTTATGATTCCACACAAAAATAAAGTTTTCAAATATTCTGGAATTTTAATTGGAATTGCAGATAACAAATACATTAGTTTTTGAAAAGCTGACTTTTTTATCTTATTCAGAATTCCTCTTCAAGTATATGATACATAACTTCATTTGTTCAACAACTATTTTAAGTCTCTCAAAGAAACAAAATGTTATTGAAGTAAATAGAAACTTATCCATTTAAAATAAAAGTGTTTTTATAATTATCATTTTATCTGCTTTCCACATTTTGAAACATGTTGATTATTTAATATAAAGTTCAGAGCCGGCGCCGCGGCTCACTAGGCTAATCCTCCGCCTTGCAGCGCCGGCACACCGGGTTCTAGTCCCGGTCGGGGCACCGATCCTGTCCCGGTTGCCCCTCTTCCAGGCCAGCTCTCTGCTATGGCCAGGGAGTGCAGTGGAGGATGGCCCAAGTGTTTGGGCTCTGCACCTCATGGGAGACCAGGATAAGCACCTGGCTCCTGCCATCGGATCAGCGCGGTGCGCCGGACGCAGCGGCCATTGGAGGGTGAACCAACGGCAAAAGGAAGACCTTTCTCTGTCTCTCTCTCACTGTCCACTCTGCCTGTCAAAAATTAAAAAAAAAAAAAAGTTCAGTTATTTTTAATTGTCACTGTTTCCACTTAGTAATGATTTACATAGATTTTTATTTGTACATTTCTAGATGATTAGTCCATTCATTATTACATTGTGGCTTTATAATGTTATGGATTAACAGAAGGAGGATGTGACTGCTACAGTTTCAATGCATCCCCCAGAAAACCTGCATTGGAAACAACCCCAAATGCAGCAGTGTGGGGAGGTGTTTCCAATAAGGGCCTGAAGCTCTGAGTCAATATCTTTCTCTCTCTTATCTGCTCCATTCTTTGACCTTCTGCATGATATTATGCAACACAACAACTCTCATCAGATGCAGCCCTTTGCTCTTCCCAGCTTCCACAACTGAGAGACAAATAACTTTCCATTTGTTGCCAGTTACCAGATTGTGTTATTCTGTTCAAATAGTATAACATGAACTGAAGCAGTGAACAATAAGAAATCTTTGGAGTATGCCAAGATTTTCTTTTTTTGGCCTAAGGCAAGTTCAGTCACACACTGTGTTTTGGGTGTAGTATTTTATGTATGTCAATTATATGATGTCTATTATTTCATTGTTTAAAATTTGCCAAATCATTTCTTGATTTATATATTTATTGGATTTATTTTTTGCTGTTGTTTTAAATTTTTTAATGCTGTTATCATTTTATCTTTGTTTGTTATTTTTTTCAAACTATCTCAGAAATAGAAAATAAAATACAGAGGTGAGCATTTGGTCTAGCAGGTAACACATTGGTTAAGATGCCAACATTTCATACTGGAATGCCTGAGTTCTATACTCAATTCCAACTGACTCCTACTTCCTTCCAATGCAGACCCTGAAAACAGTGGTACTGGTTCAAGTAGTTGGGTTTCTGTCACATGGGAGACTTGGATTTAGTTCCTGGCTACTGGCTCCAGCCCTGGCCCAGTCATCATGGCCACTGTGGGCATTTCAGGAGTGAACCCGCAAATCTGAGCTTTCTCTCTGTCTCTCCACTTTTCATATAAAATATTTTCTTTTAATGTTAAAATTAATGAAGAAAATAAAATATAAAACACCTGTTTTATTCCTAAATTGCTTTGTATTTAAATCAGTTTTTATGTTTCTTTATTTTTTTATTTTTTGATGTGTGAACATGTTGAAGCCTTTCTATTAGGTGACTATAGATTCATGATTTCCATGCCCCCATTGTTGATTTTACACTTTCTCTTTAACAAATGATCTTTCCAGAAATACCTACTTTCTTCAGTTTAATGACCTGTATCAACCATTATATTTTCACTATTTTTTCATGGCCTTAAAAATCCCCTGTGCTTTATGTATTCAATTTTTTTTTTCACCCATTCCTCCCATACCAAATCCCTGGTAGTCCCTAACCATTTTACTGTCATCATAGTTTTGTATTTTCATAATGTCATGCAACAGAAATATATAATATATAGTCTTGGCATATTGTCTTCTTCCAATTAAGAATATGCATTTGAGTTTATTTTGCCATTTTATGGCAATTTTAATCTCTTAGTAGGTAGCTTGTTTACTTTTGATTCTATTTTATAGTTTCTGTTATTGTATTTAGTTCTTTATTCTATTGTTATCTTTGCCAATACAAAAATTGCTATAATGTGAACAGGATATGTGTCCAAAAGAATGTAAACATTTAAATCCCCACGCATAAGCTGATAGTACTAAGGAGGTGAAAACTTAATACAATTATATTAAAGACAGTTCTCTCAAGAAGGTTAGTTATGAAAACCTACATCATGTCCACTACTCCAGTTCTTATCCCTGACTAAGCATACAACTGTTTGGCTTCGCCAGATGACTGAACCAAAAAGATCCACTCAGTCCTGGGCTGTGAACCTACAAAATCATGAGCCAAAATAAACATACTTCCTTCATAAGTAGACTGTCTTAGGTATTTCATTGTACTAATACAATAACTAATACAGAAAGTGTCCATTGTCTCTTTTTTACATAAAATATTATTAGTATTATTTCCTCTCAGCTATATGTTTTTTAAAATATCATTATATTGCTTCCTTCTGGAAAGATAGACTTGTTGATTTTTAATTTATAGATGATGGTTCACTCTCTAGCATTTTCTAAGTCATTCAGATTTTAAGTTTTTAATTGCAGATAAGAAGTCATCTGTGTATTGTGCTTTTTCCATGTCAATTTCTTTCTCATTCATGACTGTTGAATTTTCTCTTCATATTCTGAAGTAGCTAGATGTTGTTCTTGATGTGCTTATTTTTATTGTCTTTGTGAAGCCTCTGCATTCTCCTTCAATGTGTAGGCTCATGGATTCTTCAATTTGGAAACCTTCTCAACCACACTCATTGTTCACTTCTCTCCCAACTGCACTTATCTTTTTTTCCTTCTTTTCTGGGCGGTTCAGTGAGTCGTTCTCTGTCTCCTTCCATCTCCTTTTCATGTTTCTATCTTACCTTTTTGCACTTTAATAGAAATGACTGCTCATGGATTTCTCTTCTTTAGTGCATTTTTCCTGCATATTTATACCCCAATACTTTTTAATTACTGTTTTTTTTTTCTTTCTGGAATTTTCATTTGGTTCTTATTCCCTAATTATCTTCTTTAAAATAAAGAAATAAACAAAGACCCAGTGTTGTTTTTCATTTGTGGTCTCTGTTTCTTCGTTTGTACCCATAGGCATTTTGAAACAGTGGTAGTTCAAGTTCTGTCATTTGTTGCATCCACTTATTCTCCAAAAACCAATAGTTATTGCCACATCTGGGTCTTTTGGTGCTTTTTAGCTTTTAAGTTAGCTCATTTCACTGAGATTTATCATCCTCTGAGATTGTTCTGTGACCTGAGTTGTAAAGGGTTCCTACTGTGTCTTTGGTTTAAGTATTTTGGGAGGCCTAGATGTTTCACAGCTTGAGACAAGCCTTATCACAATTTTCCAAGTTGTGTCTCTGAATCAAGTCAGTACATTATTTTTAATTTGGATACAATCTGTGTTTGTAAAGGGCAATATCATGCATTACCAGATTTTTAAGACATACCTTTTCTATCCTCTGTTCCAGGTAGGTAGAAAATGTGTTGGCTGAATAGGGTCATATGTTCTTACTTAATTGTAAATAATTACTATTTTTGCACTCTACACATGAGTCAAAGCAATCTGTCTTTGCCTTGTGTTTCATTGCACATAAAACTTTCAGGGGTTAATGACTGTGATCTTACTGAAACAGATAGAGATTTCTTAACTCTTATATTCCTTGACATCATGCAGCAGTTGATTCTGAAGACAGTATCCAAGAGTTTTTCTCTTAACAGGCACAGAAGAATTAACTTGTCATATTTTTATCACAAAAACAAATTATTAACATTGATATAATAAAAATATTGATTTGCATTTCTCTTTTCATTTAAATTTTTGTTTCACCCATACTTATCCAGCCTAATGTATTTAATATTTTAAATTGTACATAAGAATCACTTAAGAATAAACAGTATGTATGTGTACCCATGGGTGAGCATGAATATTCATACACTTGGCTTGCATATTTAATTGCATAGTGGCAATATCCTATATTTCCTAATTTGTAATATTTGTCGCTTAGTACAATGTTTTAAAATCTGTTCATGTACATACAAGTGTTTCTAGTTTATTCTTCTTCTTTTTTTTTTTTTTTGACAGGCAGAGTGGACAGTGAGAGAGAGAGAGACAGAGAGAAAGTTCTTCCTTTTCCATTGGTTCACCCCCTCATGGCCACTGCGGCTGGCGCACCACGCTGATCTGATGGCAGGAGCCAGGTGCTTCTCCTGGTCTCCCCTGAGTGTGCAGGGCCCAAGCACTTGGGTCATCCTCCACTGCACTCCCAGGCCACAGCAGAGAGCTGGACTGGAAGAGGAGCAACCGGGACAGAATTGGGTGCCCCGACTGGGACTAGAACCCAGGGTGCTGGCACTGCAGGCAGAGGATTAGCCTATTGAGCCACGGCACTGGCATTCTAGTTTATTCTTTTAAAAATGCTAGTAGTACATAGTTTTATTTCATCATATATTATGATTATAGCCTTTTGCTAATTATGGCCTTCTGCTTCCATGCTCTTATTAACAGTTATATGATAAACATTCTCATATATTTTCCCATTAATTCTCAGTGTTTTTCAGACTAATCTTGTTTTAGCCATATCCAATAAGCCGAGTGTCATCATGATGACATACATTCTTCCAATCTTACTTTGAAGTTTCTCACCAGTCATTCTAATTACTTCTGATATATTTAATCAATGTCCATAACTTCTATATGCTAATAAATGATAAATATTTGTACCTAACCCAGATATCTTTTCAGAGCTTCACCTACACACAACCCAGGCTGTCCAAAATTTAATTTATCATTTATTTCCTAAAATGTATTCTTTCTATTTCCTTTTTTGCTATCACTAAGTGACAGAAGGATCATGTGCTGTCTTACTATTTTCCCTTTCTTATCTATAGCATCCAACTTGTATCTGAAGCCAATAGACTCAATCTTGGAACATCTGAACAGTTGTTTCCATTCCCGCTGCTGCTACCCTGGTGTCAAACAAGACAATTTCTTGTCTGGATTACTGGACTACTCAGTAGATTACCACATTGCCTCTTTATCTCTTCTTTTGCTTTCTTTAATCTGTATTTTGATCTGTATTCAGATACCTAAAACATAAATCCAGTTATGCTATTTCACTGGAAAATAAAATCCAAACAGTTTATCTTGAACACTTGTATCCTCTGTAATAGAGCTGCTAGCTACATTGTTTTCAATCATATTCAATTATATCAGAATTTTAATTCCTTAATTCTGTCATAGTCTTACCTTTTAGACTTAACATGTATACTTCCCTATCTCTAGTAAATTCATTTTTCCCCAACTTGTCTATATAAATTCTACCCATCCAGCAAGTCTTGGTTAAAATCTTTAATAACAACATTTGAAATTCTCCCAGTCTAATTATATCCTCATAAACTCTGTCAGAACGATGTTTTTCAATATAAGTTTATAACCAGGCATTTATTTCTGAGATTACTAATTTAATGTCAATTTCATGCCTTCCCCTGAGCTGAAGAAAATTGAAACTCTTTGGTAAGGTACACGTTTACCTGGTGCACAATTGCAGATCAAGTATTAACTGAGCAAATAACAGGTTCCAGGCAGACAGATCTGTCAATAAACTAAACAATTTTTCTCCTCAAAGAAAATAAAACAATAAGCATAATAAACAAGAAAGAGAAGCACAGCTTTTGCAACATGGCTTTACAACTCTACTACTTAGCCTGACGTAACGGTTCAATCACCATCTCATTCTGTAATTTTGAAAGCCTCTTAACTCTCTGTCCATGTTTTCTGATTCATAAAAGAGATACAACGGTATGTACTTAATCAGGTTGAGAGTAATTAAATGATCTAATACTGACAGAGAACTGGGAATAGTATCTAACATCTTGTAGGCTTATATTAAGTACAAATGTGTGTTATATGTTATATTGAAAAGCAGTGTACTTTTTGACAAAAATAAAGCAGAGTCAAGGGTACTGAATATAGAAAATGGAGAATGTGGGTTACAATTTCAATAGAATGATCAGCTAGGCCTAATGGAAAGGTAACATTTGAGCCAAAAATGGAGGGAAATTCAAATAAATTTAAAATCAATTAAAGAATAAATTTTAGCATTTAAAGAATATTCCAAGATTTACATAGGATGATTAAAATTGTAGTAGGTAACACAAATGAATAAATCTATATAGCTTAGGAATGGGTAAAAAACAACAACAGGTAATCCTACTGGTAAAAACAGTAAGATTGCCAATGAATATAAAGCAATATGTTTCCTTTCTCCTCTGCCACCCGCTGACCCAGTGGGAAATGGAGCATCCAAGATGGGGAGAGAGCTCTACACAATGCAAAAAGGGAGAAACCAGTTCTAGTCATGGTAAGGAGATGAACTGAGAAATATGCATTGTTCAAAAGAGTAGACAAACTAAAATAAAAACTCTAAACAAAAGAGAATCCTCTTTTTTCCTAAGAAAACATGTTTTCTTAGATTATTTTATTTTGCTAAAATTCAAGCACTTGCCTATCTGATTTTCTTTTTTTTAATTGCTATTTAAATTCATATTCAATTTAATAGATTATATTTCATTAATTATTAATTATTCATCATTACATTACTTTTTTCTTATGTGGTTTAGTGTTTTAAACATCATTGGCTCTGGAAGGGAAGAAGAGGAGGAGGAAGATGAAAAGGAGGAGAATGAAAGAAATTAAAATGGACAAATTGAAGGAAAATTATATTCTACATGACAGAATTTAAAGAGAAAAAGGAAAAGAAGAAATATGAGGAGGAGAGTCCTGTATGCCACTGAAGTCCTTGCTGTTTTTTTTTTTTTTTAATGTTACACTAACGAATCTTCAGAAACACATCTCTATAAACCTCTCTATTCTATGTAACCTTTGATGTGGAAGAATAGGCAATTTCTGAAAGGGGTTGAAAGAAGCTCAAGGCATTAAAACTGAAATTACCTTTCCATCTCATCGGGCAAAGACCATGTCTTATTGTCTCCTCTGCACTGAGTGATAAATAATGCCATGTTGCAATAGAAGAAGGGTAGATTCTGCTCTGTTCAAATCCCTTGCTTATTAAACAAACCTCTCAGGCAAATGCTTTTTAATAAACATTTTATAAAATGTATGTGACTGTATAAATTCATTTATAAAGGGTATTAGATTCCTTCATACTATAAAATCAAGTTCTGTCTCAATTTTCTAAATATGGATGATTTGTAGGTAGAAATCAATTGACTAGGTGATTTTATTTTTATGATATATGACAAATGGTGAATTCAGAAAACTCAAGTTGAAATTTTAGATTTCATTGGCCATTGCAAAAATAGCAAAGCATCCCCATTTCACCTCCTGTGCTTTCTGGAAATCATAGTTTAGATCCATCCCATAAGTTCAAACTGAAAGCAGAACTGATATTTAAATGCTATTTTTAACTTCCTAGAGATTGCTGCACCAGAGACATATTAGCTTCCTGGCAAGGATAAGTGAAAGACACTTGTTGCTCCCTTGGGATAGCATTATTTGAAAATCTAGAAAAATAAAATCTAATTCTATTACAAAAGATATATGTGAGTTTGTTGTGACAGCAAATATTAAGTAAGCATTCAGAGGTCTAGGAAGATAGTATGTTATGGTATAGAGAAATAAATTTCTCTTTCTCTCTGTTCTCTAGTAATTTTCCCTACAGCTGCAAAAGTTCACAGGTAAAAAGATAATAAAAGATATCTTTTGCATGCAATTAAACTTTAAACATAACAAACGTTATTTTTATACTTTACTTGAGTGGGATAAGCTAAAAATGCCTGATCTTAATTTTCCATGTCTTATTTATGTAAGGAGCTCTTTTTAAAATATTCTACTTACATGAGTTGTGCATATTTCATATATACAAACTTAGGAGCATAGTATACTTCCTACTCTGCCCTCTCTCCTGCCCAAGAACCCACCCTCCCTCCTCCTTCCTTTCTTATTTAACTTTTACAATGGCATATTTTCAATATATTTTATAATCATAAGCTTAACCCTCTACTAAGTAAAGAATTCAACAAATAGGAAGAAGAAGAAGAAGAAAAAGAAGAAGAAGAAATTACAAAGGAAATGGACCCAACACAGAGAAATACTTCACATATCTGACTTTATTTAAATATTTCACATATCTGACTTTATTTATAATGTTATGTAAGCTTTTTGATTCCATGAAAATTCTTTCTTCTATATATTTCATCCCAACATTCATCCTTTCAGCAAGCTTAAAATTGTTTTAGCTTACTAGTATTTTTAAGGCAAATGGTCTACCTGTGTAGATGGGTTTCATTGAATACAATAAAGAAATGCATGACTATAGACAGAGAAACCAGCAGTTGGCATGTATGGGCTCTAAAAGGAAGAAAAAAAACAGGTGATCATCCTCCACAAATTCTGGTTTTCAGACAGCTGAGAAATTTCAAAAAGTGTAGAATTCAAATAAGGAACTAAAAGTTAAGGAACAGAACATTAAAGCATAGGACATAAGGAGAGGAAAAGGAAAAAATAGACCACAAATCTGAGTGTGGGAAACTTTAAATATCTCTCCAGAAAAAAACATAAATTACCTGGTGTATGTGTATTCAACAAGTATTTTTGAAATGAATCGCTACAATTAGAGATTATGGTTAATTTCATCAGAGATAGTAGGTTGCAATACAAATGGACCAAATTTAACATGTGTGATAATAAAATCTATTGAGTGCATATGGAACAGTTCAAAGAAGAAAGAAAAATCTGCTGAACCAATACTTCAGAGTGAGTGGGATGAGAAATATCAATGAGTAGAAATTGTCTTCAGACTATAAACTACCACCTTCAGAATGAATAAATTCAGTTTTCAGATCACCTGCCTTAAGATTTAAAGATATGGAGCAAGCAAGTGCCTTTGGCTTAGTTTGGTCAGGATTTGGTACTTCAAATAATGATCCAATTAACATTAAAGCAGTAACAGAAGAGTAGTTTCCTGAATGAAGACATAGATATTATTAACAGAAACCAGAAAAATGATGGAAGGGCACTGTGTAACCTCTTCTTGAAATCTACAGGGTTCTTTAAACCAATCATCTCATATAATTCCCTCAACTAGCCTTCCAGATAGGATTCATTTCCCATTTTATGTTAAGAAATCTGATAAGAACATGGAAACCAATTAATGATTATAAAGAGATCAACCCTGACTCCATTAGCTTTGCTGTTTCTATAAGACACAGGAAGGTGATATATAGCTATTACACACTCAACCTGAACAAGTTTTGAAATCAGTCCTTGTGAAACAGAAAATAACACTGTCAAGCTATGAATTTATTAAAAATTTTATAAGATATTTTGAATTTACAGCTATTAGAACAGAGTTGCCAAAAATAATATGATGATGATTTCAACATTTAGAAATGCTCCTCTTTCTGAAAAGACACAGGGCCTACATAAATTATGATTTGTTCATCCATTATTGAATTCACAGCAAAAGTAGGAGCATTCCCTGAAGGCCCAAGTATAAACTGTTATCTGAAAAAGATGTGGAAAGCGAACAGGGAAGCCAATTCTGCTCTAGAAATGAATGTCAGTAATAGGACCGCAGGGCTTTGTTGGTAAGCAATCAAACAGGGGGAAAAAAAGAATCAGCTTTGCAACCATGAAAACTGGGAAGCTGAAAGTGTGACTATTATAAAGCCAAGAATCTAAAGGAACTGCAGCTTCATTGAAAGTGTAGACTGGAAAAAGTCAATCACTTAGGAAAGGAAACCATTGGGGAATCATATTTGTTTTGGCCAGCTCCAGGTAGAAAAAGATAATGATAATGGTTATGCCTTCAAGAGAGAGTTTGTATGCAAAGAATTGCTCTCTTGAGAGTCTGGGATTGAATTCACTTGAGATACCACCATGAGAGCGCATACCAACATTTATACAAAATTACCATTGAATTAAAATAGGGTGGAAAACTTCCAAAGCAGTGGAGATGTGGATATGACCAAAAAAAGCATAAGGAATAAAAATGAGAGTTTTGAAAATGTGCTCAAGTATTGGAACAAATTACATATCTAAAATGAGTGGGAAAAGTCCTATCTACCAGTGATTACAGTAAGTAAAATGGAATAAAGTTATCAGTTAATAGGTCCAAAATGTCAGCTATGAGATTCAATTTTATCTTACTTTGAAGCTATTATCTTAGTGTATCACACTTTCTTGGCTACTGGCTGAAGACCTGGATTTTTGGGTCAGAAACAAAGGATTTTCTAGCTCACAACCTAGTGAGCAACATCAGATCAGCATATTTTTATGTTTCCCTTGCACCCAAACCCTACAAGTGAAACACAATATGACCCACATAAATGTTATACAGGATTGTTCTTTATACTAGAAAGAGATACTACCTTGTCTATCACAGTTGTTCACTCTATACCCTGAGAAATGATTTTGATAATGAGTAGCCAGGGCTTTGTTTTCTTGACACTATAATAAGACTGGACAGAGGTACTTATGGCTCATGCCAAGAATCCACGCCTTATTCCAACATATTCTTGGTTGAACTAAAATTTTCACATGAGTGTACCATTTCGATTTGTCTGACCAAGAGATCCTGGAGCTATTCAGCACCAGTTTTCTCATGTATTTGAGGCTGCCATTTAATATAGCCCATTCATCAGAATCAGATGGATTTGCATTCGAGTCTAAAACTATGCCTCCCACAATCACAGATTCATTTAGTTGGGCATCAATTCTAAAGTGGCCCGTGGATCATATTTCAGAAAGCCAACATGACACTGTTTTACAGTACATATTTTTAATAACAAGAAGAAGTATACTCTAAAATAATAATAAAATGTGTATGGTAAATACACAAGCCAGTAACATAGTCAATAATTATCATTACTGAGCATCATGTACTGTAGATAATTCTATTTGTTATACTTTAACACAATCAGCACCACAATAGACTTGCTTGCAACAGCATCACCACACACATGTAATGCATTGTGCCACAATACTATGCTATGACATCAGCAGGTGGTAGGAATTTTCTGCTGCATTATAATATTATGGATTAACCCTTGCATGTATGGTCATTTCTTAGTCAAAGTGTGATGCAGAACATGGAGGCACATATACAAATCTATTTGCTCTGTGTATTTAATTTTTACTTTGCCTTTTGCCTTTGTTTGTGATGTAAATATGTTTTCTTTAATATTTTCAAATAAATCAATATTTTTCTTTACCACTCCTAGAATTTCAGTTGTAGTAATAAAGTTTTTACAAACCCCTAGGTCATATATAAATTCACCTTTTTTTTTCTAGTGCTTACATGTTTTCCTTTTCAGATTTATATTTTTAGTTTATTTGTCCTTTATCCTGTTATATGTTTGAGGAATAGAATTTCAATGCCAATTGTGAAGTAGCTAGCCAGAATTCTCACCATTATTAATATAAAATCCATCAGTTCCCTGGTGATCTGAGGTGATGTATTTATCATATACTAAATTTTTGTAGCTATTTTGTCTATTTGAAGACGTGTCTTTCCATATTCTAAGATCACACTTGAGACCTTGAATCCCTATACTGTCAAATCAGGAACCAGCCTCCCATTGTCTCCCTTAACCCCAGGTGTCCTTGGCTTATAAAAAAAGGGATTCAGTGAATTGAGTGGGCGATAAAGCTGGACCAATAAGGTTCTAAGCACTGGACTCATGAAGTAATTTGCTTCTCCAATATATAGAATACAGATGGCCAATATTGCCCAGAGGGGTTAGTGTGAGGATATTCCAGGACCAGGCAAAGAAGTTCCAGGTCTGTGGCATAAGGTAACTGCCACTTAACTGTAACCCCCCAACCAACTGATGCCCACTTGACTATAATAAATTTCCAAAAGATCATGGCATCACCAAACAATCAAAGAAAGATCCATGAGTACCATTGACCAATGAGGAACTTGGACATGATCTCTTCATAGCCCCTATTTCAATCACAAGAACTTTCACTCCTAACTCCTTGTGAAGCCTGGGAATTAAACAATATCTGCCTGGTTTCTTGTTCTAATCATTGCAATCAATACCTAGTTTCTTCAACCACCCAGTGATCAGTGATAGGTTTCTGTGCTTTGGGCAGGTGGACCCAGGTTCAGGAATTCTTTAGCAACACCTTTAACTAGTTTGGGGTATAATTTGGTGACACACTTTTCTTAGAATTAAACTCTGATGCTCTGTTAAAGCAATGTGTTAAAGTAATCTATTATGTTCTCTTGATGTCTGTTAAGTTCTAATTGTTCAAAAACAGCTGAATTTTTATTAAGAGCTATGGGTTATTTAAATATGTGCTTATTTTCAAAGATTTGAATAATCACCTTGGAACAATGATCAAATTTGGTCTATGTTATGTCATGATTTTAAGGAATCTTATTTCAACCAGATATTTTGGATTTTGAGCCTTCTTGGCATTCTTGACAGGCACTCAAAAAATCAAAGTTTCAAACAATCTGGTCTCTAAAATTTCCAGTAAATCTTGGACTTTGGTTTTTCCAGTTTGGGCCCAACTGAAAAAATCGAAGGACCTATGTCTCTCATCTTATAGAGACACCAACTAATCAGGCTATTTGGATTATATTAAAAGTACTGTCAAGATGTGACGTGGTACCAAATTTTAAGTTTCTATAATGGAAAATGCTTTTAATACAAATGTTTGAAAATTAAAAAGTCTAATGATCTTGTGTTACTAGACATGATAGTTATCTTAATGAGAAAGCCCCAGAGGCCTAAAGGGTTAAATACTTGTAAAATCCTACAGGTGCTTTCAAAAATACTGTGAAGTAAGCAAGTGCCTCTTGTTGGTTGATGAGTTTATAATTTTAAACATGGCGACTTAAAGTCTTTTGTCATCCACAGTTATATATGATTTGCTGCTCATAAAACTAAAGCGTTGTTGGTTCTGTGTTTAGCTGTCCTCCTATAGGTTCCTATGGACTTTTTCCAGCCACTTCTATTGTATTCAGTACTTTGGGATGGCTCTGTAAACAGATGAAGCCAATAATGTATTAACAGTACCAACTGAGAGAAAGTATGGTTAACTGAGATTACTAAAAACAAAAAGCAATTCAAATCAATTGGCAATCTACAAAAAGAGTTAAAGATTTTAAAAGCTATTATTAAAATTGCTATATTGGTCTATTATGCTATGCTATATGTGTGTACATATTGTATGTCCACATGGGAAAATTTTATTAAGAGTTTTATTTTAATTGGCTTATAGATAAGATTGTCCATAAATTTAAGCTGCTAAAATCAATCAAAGACACACTTTTCTAATTATAGGTGTTGGTATAATTAATTGTAATAACTGGTTTGATTAACTGATATTCTAAATTTTTTTAGAAAATTTCACCACTGCTAATCATCTAATTATTTTTTCTATATAACCTTTGCTTTTATGTATCTCCAGATCCCACACACACACATACTACCACCAACGTTGACGTTTTATTGAGATTGCATTTAGTATTGACTTGGAGAAAATTCACATATTCACAGTGTTTATATTCTTATCTTCTTACATCAGTCTTTTTATTTCTGTTTTCTTTATTTCTTTATATTCATACTTATTTCTATGTCGCTCAGTAGAGTGTGTTTTTTCTTAGGTTTTTTTTACCTTTCTTGATAAGTTTATTCATAATACCGTGTTATTTGGGAATTTCCAGAGAAATTATATGTATTTTTATATAATTATATACCACATGCTATATGGTATTAACTACATAAACTACATATACTATGTTAGTGTGTATGGGTATGTGTATACAATGAGAGAAAGAGAGAGTTAGTCTTAAGGAATTGCCCATGTGCTAGTGGAGGCTGATAAGTTTAGAATTCGAAGGACATGGCCGGTGCCGCGGCTCAATAGGCTAATCCTCCGCCTAGCGGGACCCGCACACCAGGTTCTAGTCCCGGTCGGGGTGCCGGATTCTGTCCTGGTTGCCCCTCTTCCAGTCCAGCTCTCTGCTGTGGCCCGGGAGTGAAGTGGAGGATGGCCCAAGTGCTTGGGCCCTGCACCCCATGGGAGACCAGGAGAAGCACCTGGCTCCTGCCATCGGATCGGCGTGGTGTGCCGGCTGCAGCGCGCCAGCCGCAGCGGCCATTGGAGGGTGAATGAGTGGCAAAGGAAGACCTTTCTCTCTGTCTCTCTCTCTCACTGTCCACTCTGCCTGTCAATAAATAAATAAATAAATAAATAAAAAAGAATTCGAAGGACAGACTCACAGGGTCTCCCAAGTATGATGTCATTTTTTCGCTATTAATGCCTTCAATTGATTGGATGAGGCCCATCCACACATTGGGGGATAATCTTCTTTGTCCAAAACCTTTTGATTCGAATGTTAATCTCCTATAAGAAATATCTTCAGGGAACATTGAGAATAATGTTTTACAAAAATATCTAGACACCACAGCCTAGTCAAGGTAACACACAAAATCAATCATCAGAGGAATCTTTGATTTCAGAATATTAAATTCATGTCCTGAACATAGTTTCACCTCTCCATCTCACTCCATTTCTGTCAATTTCTCCCCCTTCCCTTCCCTTTTTTCCTTCCTGAATCACTCCCTGTCCCTGTCCTCCTACCTGTCTCTTTTGCTTCACTGGAGATTCCCAGGGAAATTAGCACATCATCTGAAGGTAGAGGTAATTTAACTAACTCTTACGCCTCTAATTACTTTCTTTAATCTGATTTTATTTTTATATCTTCACTATAATATTAAAAACATAAGCAATAATAAGCCTCATTTCCATTTTCTCTGAATTTAACAGAAACTGGTTTAGCATTTTCTCACTATTTAAGGTATGGCTTATTTATATTTAAGAACTATCAAATAAATTTATTTTTATTCAGTATTTTATAATTTATTATTATGTGAATTAGTTATTTACCTATGAAAAATATTTAGCTTTGTGTAGGATCTTTTAGAAACATGATATAATGATTTTCCTCATTAAATCCATTTTAATGTGAATCATATTAATGGTTTTTCTAAATTTGTTCTGCCCCTGGATTGCTGAATTAAATCATAGTCATTATTTTTTAAGCTTAATGTGATGTGACCTTTATTTGTTAATACTACTTTATTTCAAATATCTACAATAGTGTTTCCATAAACGAGGTTGACTGTAGGTATTCTTTATGTGAGGTCATTTGTCAGTTTACGTATTAATGTTATGCTTGTGCATTTGTTATGATCTCTGTGGAACTCAGAAGCCTTTGAAGGCACTGAAAACAGAATTTGTGGATGAATTACTTAATTGATTTGAAAGGATTATAGGAGCAAAAGAGAAGTTAATGCTAACAAAAACTAAATTGCTGCAAACCAGAAGCAGTGATCTTCCAAGCCCAGGGTCTCTGTGTCACACTCATAAAGCAACTTTCATTGGAGTCAGAACACCCAAAATGGAGCACATCCACTGCAGGTCTGCAGCAGGATGCTTTGCTGAGAACCACATTGCCTTTGCAGGAAAATAAGAGCCTTTGTTCCCAGCTCTGTCCTGTGTGCAGCTCTAGCTGCCACTCTCCTGTCCTGAAGGCTGCTGTTCTTTCAGCCAGAAACACCATCACAAAAGGAATAAAGATAGAATCAGATCTTTGCTCTTCATGCTGTCCAGTCTTCCATGAGTGCCTTCCACTCCACTGGAATAATCTAATTACAGATTTTTATTTGGCATGAGTGTCTAGTAACTGTAGCTTATGGGGTGCTAGATCCTGCACTACAAGAGTGGATCACAGAAAAGCAGAAAAAGTGTTGGGACTGCTCATTCATAAAAGGAATTTGAGTATTTTCCTTTTATATTTCTTTCTCCTATTCACTAGGACAGCTTAGATAATACTGGGATTATCTGGAATATGAATGGTCATTTAGGTCAAGTTTTGCTTATTTAGTGTTAGCTCTTTCATAATATTTTCTATTTCTTTTGTAAAATTTGGGTCATTTAAAATTCTTTCATCGGGTCAGTTTTAGTAAATTATATTTTTCCTAGAAAATTATTCTGTCTTCTAGGCTTCAAATTTGTGTGGAGCTGGGAAAGTCATTTCTTCTGATCATTAGAAATGTACCCATTTTTCAAAATGTGTGTATTTATCTAGCCTCTACTTAAAAGACAGAGCAACACATAGAGAGTGAGAGAGAGAGAGAGAGAGAGAGAGAGTGAGAGACCTTGCATGTGCTGGTTCACTCCCACAACAGCCAGGGTTGGCCAGGCCCAAATCAGGAGCCTGGAACTTCATCTAAATGGAGTCTCCCACATGAATGGCAGGGGCTCAAGCATATCAACCATCATCTGCTGCCTCCCAGGATACATTCCCAGGATGCAAGGGAACCAGGACTCTTAACCCACTGTACCATAATGTTTGCCTCCTAGAAATAAATTCATCTTAAGGGTCATTTTCTTCTTATCACTTCTTATTTGGGGTGTTTATCTTTTTACTATTTTACCTTCCCTTGATTTGTTAGTCATTGGATTATCAACTTTGTCCTTTTTTTATTTTTTTAAAGTTTTTTTTTACATATAAGGTAAACAAATTTCATGTAGTTAGTAGATACAGATTTAGGAGTATTTTTGTTAAATAATTTGAATTTACTTTATTGTTTATATGTTCCAATTCATTTATTTTTCTATTTTTATTTTTCCTATCTCTTTCTTTGGTGATATTTTCATACCTTCAAGTTGAGTATTTCTTGTCTTTATTTTCCTTTGTTTTAGCTATTTCCTAAATATTTTGTAATCTGGTTTATATTTTCTCTTGACGCATGAGTTGTTATTAAAAAGATTCTGATTTCTGTTCCTATAGACTTTTTGTCACTGGTTTCTATTTGGTTTGTGTATTTATACTAAAAAACATTGTAACTTGTGGAATTTCAGAATGATTTTCAGAGCACTCAGAAATGTATTTTCTCACAACTCAGGAACCAAAGAGTCTGAAATCAAAGTATGAAGCCCATCATGCAGGTTTGCAGATTCGTTCCTGACCTTTCCTGGTATCTTCATGTGGTCTTCCTCTGTGTACATTTGTGTTCAAATTTCTTCATCTGTTAATGATATCTGTTATACTGATTGGGGCAATCAGATAAGCACATTTTAATATAATGACCTCTCTAAAGACTGTCTCTAAGTAGGCATTATGGTTAACATTCTGAAGCATTATGGTTAAGGTGCAGGAAGGAGCAGGCAAGCAATTTAGCTCAGAACACTACAAATTCTTTGCACCAGTATGTCCCAGCACCTTCACTTGTACAAGTAGCCTTCCTGTATCTGGGAATTGTTGCTCAGAAAAACAACTGTAGAAATATGAACCACCTAAACCAGTTCCATATTATTAAATATGAATGAACAATGATGTCACCATAAACTATAGTAAAAACAGAGCTGGTGCTGTGATGGAGTGGGTTAAGTTTCTGCCTAGGATGCCTGCATCCCATATCAGAGTGTGGTGTGGCTTTGAGTCCCAGCTCTCCACTTCTCATTGAGCTTCCTGCTAATGCACCTGAGAAGGGACTGGATCATAGCTCTAGTTGTTAGGCTCCTGTCACACCCCCAGGGAACTCAGATGTGATTCTTGGATCCTGGTTCCAGTCTGGCCCACTATTGTGGGCAACTGGGGCATTAATCAGCAGGTAAGATGTCTCTATCTCTCGTTCAAATAAACAAATTTTTAAAAATAAAAATGTAAGAAAAATGATCACATGAAAGAGAACAGAATAATAAGACAGGAAATCTGACTGTAGAGGGTAAAATAATAATTCGACCATTAAGATGAAATAAGTTTGGCCTGAAGCTTCCTTCCTATATGTTTTATGATTGGCCTAAATATTTCTCGATATATAGTGAGCTGTAAACTAACAATGTATAAACAGACTATAGTCTACTCTATTCTGGTAACAAGTAGCTGAGTCGCAACCAGTAACAAGCAGTCAGCCATTTATACCATATTCTAGTAAAACCAGATGCAAGCAATGACCAACTGCATTGTCTCTGTGCCTCACACATCAATTTTCTGTACATCACTTCCTTCTCTCTGACTGGAACTGGAACTTTCCCACACAGTAGGGCAGAGTATTCCCAGTCATTTTTGTTTCAGGTAGCAGTTTGAGTCTAGAACCACAAATAAAGCTAATTAAGATCTGTAAAACTAGATCTGTTGTAATTTTCTCTTTTAAGACAGCAAACTAGTGTGTATTTAAAACACACATATTTAAACAGCAGATTTGGTTTGGTTCGTATTTATAATGCAACTATACAACAGTATGTTGTTGGATAATTGATTTAGATAATGAATTCATGGAATTTTTTAAAAAGATTTACTTTGTTTTGAAAGGTAGAGTCACAGAGAAAAGCAGAGACAGACAGACAGCAGAAAGAGCCCTTCTGTCTACTGGTTCACTGCCCAAATAGCCACAATGCCCAGGGCTGCCCAAACCAAGATCCTTGAACTCCATGCAGGTCTACCAAATGTGTGATGAGCCACAGCACTTGGGTCATCTTCTGCTGCTTTCCTAGGCACGTTAGCAGAATGCTGGATAGGAAGTGGAACCGTGCTGACGCCCCACAGAAATGCTTGATAAGCCGCTTTAAGGTAGAAAATATGAAAGACAATAAATATATTATGAAATTTAAAAAAAATTGTAAGTAGGCAGAATTCTTCATATTTCAAAAGGAAATGAGGAACAGGTATTTGGCCTAGCCATTAAAACTCATGTTCCATATCAAGTTGCCTAGGCTGGACTCCAGGCTGCAGCTGCTGACTCCAGCTTCCTCCTAATGCAGACCCTGGGAGATGCTTGGTGAGGAGTGATGACTCAAGCAGTTAATTTCCTTATTGGAGAACGCAGATTGAGTCATCTGGTGCTGAATTCATTATCAGCATTATTGGGGAGTGAATCAGCAGAATAATGTCTCTCTTTCTCCATTTGTCTGTTTCCTGCTTGGTGTCTGTGTACCTATCAAATAAATGAATTTTGAAAACTAATTTGAATCTAGGCTTCTACATAACACTAAACTAGTAATCAAGACTAAGATAACAGATTGAGGCAGTTGTAAAGAGGGAGAGAGTGTTCAATATTACTTGACAAATAGTAATTTAAGTTTGATAATTGAGCTTTAAAAATCAGTATTGACAGTGAGGTATAAATAGGTATTTATTAAGATCTACGATTTAGAAAGAATTTTTACTTATCAAGAGATTAACCTGACCAAGATGGCCTTAATCCCCTCAACTTGACTAAAACTTAAACACGTTTCTTCCTAACTGGAGGCCGTGAGCCTTTTTTTTTTTTTTTCAGCATTTACTTTAGAAGCCTTCATAATTTTATATCTTTTCTCTTCCCCTTTCAGTTGTAAATCTTCTCCCAGTCTCTTGCCAGATTTACAGTCTGCAAATGACTTTCTCAAGGACCCAGGAGCCATTCTTTTGAAATATAATCATCCTTATGAAATACAATTTAAAAATTGCCTTATCTCCCAGTCTCTGTGGGAGAGTAAGAAGCTAACTTCAATAAGCTCCAATTAGCTAACAAAAATGGCCTAATCACAGTGACCAATTCCCCCCACTAACTTTGTCAGCATTTTCTATTACTTTACTCCAGTGCTTACCAATACCCTGAAAGATAAATATTGTTTGTTCTCACTCATACATGGAAAACATAAAAACAAAGAGCAGAAAAAAAGTCGTATAAACAAAGAGCAGAATTGTAGACATCAGAGTCTGGGGTTGGGAGGAATGATGGGAAGTTAGAAAACAGGCACTATAATACAGTTAAATAGGAGGAAAAAGTTCTAGTGTTATGTAGCACAGTAAAATGGCTATAGTTTAGCAGATGCATTATATATTTTATAAAGAATTAAAAAAGAGGAGGTCCAAGGTTACCCACACAAAGAAATGATAAGAATGTTTAAGTAGATGGAAATGCTAATTATGAAGCCAAGGCCCTCCCACTAACTCTGATGACTTAGACATTAGCAGGCCTCCATCTCTCCCTCAGCTTGCAGTTTCTATGGTTTCTCTTTGATGATTGTAAGTCAACTCCTTGCTAAAGACTAGCTCAGTAATTAAGCAAGGATCAGGAAAGAGCGAAGATACTGAACTACAAAAGCTCAGAGGACCCCTACAGTGATTCCTTCAGTACTAGCCTCCATTCTGAGAGCTTCACAGGAACCTGCAGGCTTTGATTAAATGAAACAATACTCAATATGATGTAGGCAGACTGCCAGAAACACCTTCAATCACAGCTGCATACCAACCAAATTCCACCCCTTACCATGTCAATCCAACTGTGCTGTAGGCTCAGCATACCCCCTCTCTATCATGCACCTGAGCCTCAATTCCCAACATGCACCACAACCATGACATATTCATTGGATCATCACATGTGTTGTGCCCTCTCCCCAAACCCCACCTTCTTTGAATGTTCATTAGACCCTGCCCTGGGCACCATGTCATACCCTGAGGAAAGGCCCCAATCTTGGTGTGGGCAGATATTCCTTGTCAAGTTGCTGCAGTCCCATCTGAGTTTCTACTGCTGATAGAGACGGGAGTCATATCCTCCATCCTTTCTCTGTAGAGTCTAGTACTCAAACATCTTTAGACTTCTTTTTTTTAATAATAAAAAAAGGTTTTATTCATTTATTTGAGAGGCAGAGCTATAGAGAGGGAGGGAGAGACAGGGAGAAAGGTCTACTATTCACTGCAATAGTAAGTGGCTGTAATGGCAGGAGCTGGGCCAATCCAAAACCAGGAGCCAGGAGCTTCTTCCAAGTCTCCTAGGCAGGTAAAGGGGCCCAGTCACTTGGGCCATCTTCCACTGCTTTCCCAGGTCTTTAGGAGGGAGCTAGATCAGAAATGGAGCAGTCAGGCCACAACCCAGTGCCCGTATTGGATGCTGACACCACAAGCAGAGGCCTAGCCCACTATGCCACAGAACCTACCCCATCTTTGGACTTTCTGTCAAGAAGCCTAATTACAATCTCAAGCTTAAAAGGGGCCAGCACTGTGGCTCAGCAGGTTAATGCCCCGGCCTGAAGCACAAACAACCCATATGGGCGCCAGTTCAAGACCCTGCTGCTCCACTTCCGATCCAGCTCTCTGCTATGGCCTGGGAAAGCAGTAGATGACCCAAGTCCTTGGGCCCCTGCACCCACGTGGGAGACCCAGAAGAGGCTCCTGGCTCCTGGCTTTGGATTGGCACAGCTCCAGCCATTGCGGCCAACTGGGGAATGAACCAGCAGATGGAAGACCTCTCCTGTCTCTCTCTCTCTCTCACCCTCTCTCTCTCCCTCTCTCTCTGCTCTCTCTTGTTACTCTGATTTTCAAATAAATAAATAAATAAATCTTAAAAAAAAAGACAAACTCAGGGCAACATTAAAAAATACAATTACAGGTTTACAAATGATGTTTTAAATGTGAGTTTAACAGACAAGGGGTCAGAATCAAGGTTTCAGGGACACATAGGAAGGGGTTGAGACATAGGTAAAAGGATCTACACCTGTCCTCCAACCTCCCCCTTGCTGTGATCTCCATGATATTATTTCCCCACAGCTAAAGATCATGATGGATGCCTCAAATGGAGCGAGGGAAAAACTTAAGTCTTCTTTTATTTTTTTTCCTTTCTTTTTCTTTTTTTCTTTTCTTTTTTTTTTTTTTTTTTTTTTTTTTTTTTTGACAGGCAGAGTGGACAGTGAGAGAGAGAGAGATACAGAGAAAGGTCTTCCTTTTGCCGTTGGTTCACCCTCCAATGGCCGCCTCGGCCGGCGCGCTTCTGGTGCTGATCCGAAGCCAGGAGCCAAGTGCTTGTTCTTCTCCTGGTCTCCCGTGCAGGTGCAGGGCCCAAGACGTGGGCCATCCTCCACTGCACTCCCAGGGCATAGCAGAGAGCTGGCCTGGAAGAGGGGCAACCGGGACAGAATCCAGTGCCCCGACCGCGACTAGAACCCCGTGTGCTGGTGCTGCAGGCAGAGGATTAGCCTATTGAGCCACGGCGCTGGCCTTCTTTTATTTCTTGTCCTCTCATTTCAGATGGGCAATAAGATATCTTTGACATGCACCACTTTGGAGGGCATCATCAGATACTGAGATTCTTTTGAGCCTGAAACTTTGGAAAAATTTCCTGGTCTTTTTCTACACTACAACATGGCCAGAAGACAATCTGGGGAATAAACTTGATCCCTGAAAGGAGGCATTAACTAAAATATTATCCTCCAATTAGGCCTCCTTCATCATAAGATAGTAAAATGGTCTGAGGTTTCTTACATAGAGGCATTATTTGCCTTGTGAGACAAGCCAGACTTTTCCCACTCTGTAAAACAGACCCTGTGCTTTTAGCAGTAGTTACTCTCAAAACACCAGCTGCCTCTCTGCCTCTCTTCCTCTATCCACTGTGGAGCCTGCTGCACCAGTCTCTGTGCCTACTGTTTCTATTCTTTTTTTTTTTTTTTTTTTTTTTTTTGACAGGTAGAGTGGATAGTGAGAGAGAGAGAGACAGAGAGAAAGGTCTTCCTTTTGCCATTGGTTCACCCTCCAATGGGCGCTGCGGCCTGCACATCGTGCTGATCCGAAGCCGGGAGCTTCTCCCGGTCTTTTATGCAGGTGCAGGGCCCAAGGACTTGGGCCATCCTCCACTGCCTTCCCGGGCCATAGCAGAGAGGTGGCCTGGAAGAGGGGCAACTGGGATAGAATCCGGCGCCCCAACCGGGACTAGAACCCGGTGTGCCGGCACCGCAAGGCGGAGGATTACTATTCCTATTCTGTCATGCCTTACCCACTCCCAGTCCAGGACTAATTGTTAGCAAGCAGGACACCAGACTGCTGATCTCCATATGACCCCTCAGTAGGTTCTCCGTTCAGTGACCCTATTGATGTCCAGGTCCCCTTCTTCCTAAAGGACCTCAAGCAGATAAAGGGGGGCATAAGCAAGTTTTCAAATGACTCTGATAAGTGCATAAATACTTCCCAGACTGTAGCTAATGTCACTCCTAAGTCAAAACTTAATAGGGACAGGAAAACAGGCTGTCCTCCAAGCTACAGAAACCAGTGAGGATGAACTCCATATGGTTTTCACATCCCTGTTTGATCAAGAAGGCAAGGAAAAACAATCTATCACTCAAAAGGAATCTTACCTTAAATCAGAACTAAATGATCCTGTAGGTGAATGGGAATAAAAGCATTTCATTATTTTTTCTTGGAAGGATTGAGTAGGATGAAGACCCAGCCTTTGAATTAATCCAAACTCTGTAGGCTAGACCAAGGCCTTGAGGAGAATCTCTTGACCATTATAAAAAGACTGAGAGGCGCTTTGGTTAAGCATAAGTCCCTTTCTCCTGACTCCATTGAAGAACAAACAGTCCTAAAGGATTGTATTTTACTCAGCCAGACTCAGATATTAGAACCTTCAAAAATAGGATTAGACCTGAAACTACATTAGAATTTATGAAGGACACAACTTTGGTCTTTTAAAATTAAGACTTGGAGGAGACTCCACAATAAGAGAAAAGGAATAAGAAAAATGTTATGTCTCTGGTAGCAACCTTAGGGCCACTTCAACTTGAGGGTCCCCAGGGTTCTCCAAAGGACTATGGTTGTGGTCAGATGTGTCTCTGGCCTCAGAATCAGCCCTTAAGGCATTCGAATCTGGCTGAAGAGCCCATGAGAGTATTTTAGGCATGGAAAGCCAAAACACTCTGAAAAAAAAGAAAAAAAAAAAAAAAAAAGAAGACCTAAATGAACAATCTCTGCGAGTGAGATCCCAGTGGAAAGAACGGGGCCATCAAAGAAGGAGGTACCTTTCTCTGAAGGGAGGAGAGAGAACTTCCACTTTTACGATGACTTTGTCTGAATAAGATCGAAATCTGCAAACTCAAGAGGCTTCCATAACCTTGGAAACTCATGACTAAAGCCAAGGAGATTACTGATGCCATAAACAAGAGTGTCAAATTGTTAAGTCAACAACAGGAGTCACTGTGTACTTACTCCTCATGTGGGATCTCTGTCCTTAATGTGTTGTCCAATGTGAATTAATGCTATAACTAGTACTGAAACAGTATTTTGCACTTTATGTTCTGTGTGGGTGCAAACTGATGAAATCTTTACTTAATATATGCTAAATTGATCTTCTGTATATAAAGATAATTGAAAATGAATCTTGATGTGAATGGAATGGGAGAGGGAGTGGGAGATGGGAAGGGTGTAAGTAGGAGAGAAGTCATGGGGGTGAAAAGCCATTGTAATCCATAAACTGTACTTTGGAAATTTATATTTACTAAATAAAAGTTTAAAAAAAAAAAAAGATGTGACTCTTCAAGAGGAATTTCCACATTCCCATTGCCAGAAAAAAATAATACATAGCTCTTTCCTACTTGCAATGGGGAACATTTGAGGACTGACTGTTCCCAGAGACTAAGGCCTCTGAGGCCAGACTACCTTCCTTAGGTGACCCATAAGGATGTAAGAGACCCAAGCATTCTTCTTTGGATTCCACCACCCTGATCTTCAGCACTCCAGACATGCACATGGTCCTAGCTGCCAAAAGGAAGGAAGATAATTTCCTCTTGGGTACTGGAGCTCCCTTCCTCTCTTCCTTTAGTGTGACTGTGAGAGGTGTGTCAGGAAAGTCCCTAGTTACAATTTTATCCAGCCCCTAAGCTCTAACAGGATATCAAAAACTAAAACTACTCAAAAGTAGTCACGCATTAAAATGCTACAGAAGTTGTTTTTCTCATAATTCAAGGATGTTGGAAGACTGTTTCATGATATGAATTGAAAAAAACAGGTGGAAAAAAGTTATGGTGAAAACTATAAATATGAAAGTGTATTCTTAACAAGAAAGGTTAAAAAAAGACAACATTGAGGGGAAAGTATGTTTAGAAGATCTGTGGAAATTAAATACTGTGGGAGTAAAGGTGGTACAGAAAGCCAGAAGCATGGGAATTCTTGATGAGAAAGTTAAGAAAAAAATATAGAAATGACGGTATGGTCAAGTAGGGTCAGCAACATTGCAGGCAGAACTGTAAATTTCTTGTTAGAGATGCCACCTGCCTTTACCTGGCCAGCTCTCCTCCCAGGCCAGCCAAGGAATGAAAGTCAACAGAGTGCCTTCCCCTAGGAGGTTCACACCTCCCTTAGGATATACCCCATGTGAAGAGATAGATAGGTCTGGGCCTCTTAACTTACAAGGCCTAAAGCCCACCAGATTATTATCAAGCCCCTTCTATCAGGTTCTATTTGCCTCTCAATCAGAAAACTTAATTGTAGCTTAGACAGCACCTTTCTTAGCTCCTCTAATAATGACTCTGTCCTTTGTTCTAGACCCTGTCTAGTCCATTTGGGCCTCATTCCTTTGTAATCATAACCTCTACTCTACCACCAATGGCTCTACTCCCAACCTGTGTGTACTGATGGTCCTCTTCCCCACTTAATGCTGTATAATTGTTCAAACCTGGTAAATGCCACTCTTAGGATCATTGGTTACTATCCTCACTCTGTCTTTTATGACCTTGTCTAAATATGATCAGAGTCGGCAAACTTGGAAGCCTTCCATAGCCTTGGCAACTCATGACGACAGCCTAGGGTGGTTACTGGTGCCATAAACTAGAGTGTCAATTTGTTGGGTCAACAACAGGAGCCACTGTGCACTTGCTCCTCATGTAGGATCTCTGTCCTTAATGTGCTGTCCATTGTGATTTAATGCTATAACTAGTACTCAAACAGTATGTTTCACTTTGTGTTTCTATGTGGGTGCAAACTGTTGAAATCTTTATACTAAATTGATCTTCTGTATATACAGAGAATTGAAAATGAATCTTGATGCAAATGGAAGGGGAGATGGAGCTGGAGAGGGGAGGGTTGAGGGTGGGAGGGAAGTTGTAGGAGGGGGAAGCCATTGTAATCCATAAGCTGTACACTGGAAATTAATATTCATTAAATAAAAGTTAAAAAAAAAAACACACACACACACACAAAAAGAGGAAAATCACCCTCAAACTGGTTTTGGAGAAAAGCAAACTCTTTTTCTTGGCCAAGTGGATTAAAAGTCATGTTTGCAAATAAAAAAATATATATATAGAAATGAGGAAAAAGAATGTTGTGAAAGTTTTAGGGAAGTTAACTGTTTTGGGTATTGGATGGATGAGAGTAAAAGGTAACTATTTTAAAGTTAGCTACTCTGTCTGGAAAGTCCACAAAACAAAATTGCCTGATTCTCTCTTTCCTTGGTCCTTGCAGTATTTAAGTTCCCTAAGTAATTGGAATATATGTTGATGTCACATGCTAACCAAGTCATAACAGAGTCAGAATGAGCTGCCTATATTAAAATGTTTTAATGATCAATTTAACGAATTAGATCTGGCTCAAAACTTCATTTAAAGCATTGACATAAAGGAAATTATTACTTTTATTTTGACCAAGTGGTTTGAACCTTTGACAATAGAATGATGACAAATTTGAATTGTGCTTATATACAGATTGGATGTTTTACATGCTGGGGTTAATGGCTATTAACAGGACACAGTATCAGAACTGACCCATCCCCCATGGCTTGGTGCAGCTCTTTGCAGCTGCAATGGGAAAAAAAAAAAAAAAAAAAAAAAAAGGTAAATGGACACTTTTGTCCTGCTCAATCTGCTAGCTGCTTTCCCTATTTAGAAAATTGGTCCTTAGTCTCAAATGTAAAACCCATGTCATGAGGTTGTTGTAGACAGGCATATAGAATAAAATTATTTCAGTTTGTGAGCTGGAAGACCATGCCTTCTCACCACACCCCTGTGTGACCTCATTCCCCTACCTGGCCACACCTGTGCACCCACCAGCCAATCAGGTTAATTAGTCACTTCCCTTTGAAAGTGGATTAAAATCCTGGAACAAGGCGTGCCCTCTCTTTCTCCTTTCATTGGCCTTTTGCCAGTACAGGGCTTGCTGTGGCCCTGCACCTCTAGGATGCATGGCCTTCGGGACACCCACTCCAAGCTTTCTGGCCTGTATGCTCCTCTACGTGGCTGGTTCCTGGAACTCTGTGTGAACCCAGATTCACCACTCCCCTATATATAGAGCCCTCACTCTCCTATGCATGTCTCTCACTGAATAAAAACTTAAAAATGAATCATGCTGCCTCGTTCATCTATGCCAGTATTGAGAATTATTCTCTGAATATTAGCCAAGAACCCACACAGGCTTATTAATATTGGGAATTTATTAATAAACACACAGTGATATCATAAGGCACACCAAATTCCGATTTCATATGGCATCCCAGGTGGGACTTTTGGGGACTTTTAAGGGGGTCATATTCCAATATCATATTTTAGGGGGCCAACTCCAATATCAAGGTGACTCTTCAAACCCAACCCAATCACTCATATGGACATTTCAAAGCCTAAGAGATGTCCTTACTGGACTATCTCAATCATAAGACTCCTTGGTAGTAGTGGTCATGGACAATTGCCTTGCCTTAGACCACCTGCTAGTAGAACAGGGAGGGTTTTGCACTATGATTAATAAAACCTGTTATATTTATATTAATAGTTTAGGACAGATTGAGACCAACATCATAGACATCTATAAACAGGCCATCTATTTATAGATAATCTCAAAAAAGAAAATGAAAAACATCTTCAGGTCCCTATATTGCATAGGAGATGTTTTCTCTCTTAGGGTTGCTTGCCATCAACTTCAAACTTCTGATAATTGCTTCTCTCTTAATCAACTAGCTCATCCATTTTATTTCTTTTCACAAACAGTCAATGCAGATGCAAATGTACTCTACCTTAACCCATGTGCACAGTTCCTTCTACCAAGAGCACATAGACCACATTGATAGCTTGACCAGTCATCACCACTGTTGCCCAACGGCAGTTAGCTTTACCTCATCAGAGGGTAAATTCACAGAAATAACAAAGAGCTGAGGCCTGTGGTAGATAGTCAGGGACACAGAGGTCCTAAGAGACTCAAGCATGATTCACAGAGGGATACACCTGGAGAACAAAATGCTCTCATTACTCAAAAACAGAGAGAAACTGGAAACAAACAGTATCTCATTATAGCTGGATCCATCCAGAACAAGATACTGACTCCTAAAGTAAGGAGAAGTCATTAGTAAGTAATGGACATGTTTGCAAACGCCTGTAAAATTTCCTCATAGCCCAAAATATAAACCCCTAGACATCTTCCCCTCAATGGCCATCTCTTCTGCAACCCCTCTTGGCATTTCTGGGAGCTTTTGCTTTTGATTTCTCTTTTTGCTCAAAATATTTTTTTTCCTGCTCATGCTCCATTATCTCAGTGTCTCATCCTTCATGACTGTGAAACAAAGAACCCAGCAGAGAAACAGTTACCATCCAAGAAAGTTATAACATTTCTGAAAATTTGAAAACAAGAAAACTTGCAATACTATCCCTTTCTGCTTGCCTTTAAGTAAATCTTGCTTTGTTGCTCCCTCTGGCTTCATCTCTGCCTTGAATTCTTTCACGTCAAGAAAAAAAAAAAAAAAAAAACCCACGGGCCAAGCCCAGCCATGGGTTGTCCTCCACAATGAATCCAACCATAGATTCCAGACAAATCTGAGCTTGCTTTTGCCACTACAAAATAAAAACACTGGCTCCTCTCAGTGACCAAAGGAAAACCACAATTACTGAGGACCAACCAGAACCCCACACATAAGTTGACCACCCACTGCTCCTTTAATCTGTAAGATTCACTACTTTCAAACCCTTATAGAGCCCACAGATTGAGCAATAGGTGTCTGATTTCTCACTCTGAGCATTTCAAAACGAAGTCTTACTTGCCTCTACCACCCTGTTGCCAGTAACTGGCTTGGAGAATGTTGGACAGACTCAGTTTGGGTAATTTCCTTATCTGTAAGAATTCCTCCTTGGGGCCAGCACTGTGGAGTAGCAGGTAAAGCCACTGCATGCAGTGCCAGCATCCTTTATGGTTGCTTGTTTGAATCCTGGCTGCTCTACTCCTGATCTAGCTTTCTGTTATGGCCTGGAAAAGGAATAGATGATGGCCCAAGTCCTTGGACTCCTACACCCCCAATGGGAGACCTGGAAGAAGCTCCTGACTTTGGACCAGCAAAGCTCCAGATGGTAAGACCTCTTGGGGTTTGAATCAGCATATGAAAGACTTCTTTCTCTCTGTATCTCTGCCTCTGCCTCTCGGTAACACTGCCTTTCAAATAAATAAATCTTAAAAAAAATTGTGGGTGCCAACTGTTAAAATCTTTACTTAATATATACTAAATTGATCTTCTGTATATAAAGAGAATTGAAAATGAATCTTGATGTGAATGGAAGGGGAGAGGGAGCGGGAGAGGGGAGGGTTGAGGGTGGGAGGGAAGTTGTGGGAGGGGGAAGCCATTGTAATCCATAAGCTGTACACTGGAAATTTATATTCATTAAATAAAAGTTAAAAAAAAAAATCCCTCAACCCGTTTTGGAGGCTTCCTATAAACATTCCCCTGAATTCATCATCTAACATGGTAAGCATGTATCAAATTATCAAACTGTATCCCCCCAAAATGTACAACTGTAATGATGACCAAAGATAATGCATTTTCTTTTCCCTTTTCATATTCTACTTAACAAAAGCTAATTTCTGACTTTCTGACTAACCCACCTACCTTTAACTCAACAAATAAATCATGCTTCTTAAGAATTTGAGGAACCAATGGCAGGAAAGTGGCTAGAATTACTAGAACTCAGGTAAGCAAGGAATTTGCAACAACCAAGCTCAATGCTAAAGGGAACATCACCTGGTCAGGGATTTATAGCCTCCAATTGTGAGCAGTCAAGTTTAGACCAAAGGGAACTCTACTTAACTAGTTCTAAAATAGTTATTGGATCTGAAACTGGGACTTTGGTGATCAACTAAGCCTATTAGCCTCCCCAACCTCCCCCGTTCCCCTTTCTCCCTTAAAAAGTCACCGTGCTAACTTTAAAACTGGGGAAATCTCTTTGAGGTAGAAATGCCTGCTCTTCTCCCAAGACCTCAAGTCTCTTCAATAAGTCAGACTTTTTTGCATCAATTCTTATCTCTGGCAAATTGGCCTTCAAGTGAAAAGTAGCATGAACTTTTATTTTCAGGTATCAAAATTATTGTATGCCAATTAAACTTATTTAATTAAAATTATAAACTCTCTGCCTCTTGTTTCAGAAGAGTTGAAGTCAATTTTTCTCCCCTGTTGCAATAGTCTCGATGTATACTGCATTGATCTTCAATACAAGTTTCCATATCTGTATAGATATTTCTCAGGCACCCCAGGATTGATCATAAGACATTTAATAAGAAATGTCCCAACCAGAGTTTTATACATCTGGTTTTTTAGCTCTACATATCTTCCTCAACATCAGAAGTTTTACCAGTTATTTTAAGAAATGTCAGAAATAAATTTTTCTGGTATAAACTTACCTGGAAAAAAGGGGAATTAACAAGGCAATTAACTCAAAAAACAATAACAGAGAACTAGAAAATGTGCAATCTTTGAATATTAAACAATGTACTTTTAAATAATATGTCAAAAGATAGCTATCAAGGGAAATTTGAAAATATTCTGAATTGAGTGAAAATTGAAATACAGCTTATTGGAATTAATGGAATGCAACAAAAGCAATGTTTAGAGGTACACTTACAGCTTTCAATTTGTATTCTAGAAGTTGATTCAGATTCAAAATGAATAAGCTAAGCTTTCACCTTAGAAAATTAGGAAATGAGGGGGCTGGCACTATGGCTCACTTGGTTAATCCTCCACCTGTGGCACTGGCATCCCATATGGGTGCCAGGTTCTAGTCCCAGTTGCTCCTCTTCCAGCCCAGCTCTCTGCTGTGGCATAGGAGGGCAGTGGAGGATGGCCCAAGTGCTTGAGCCCCTGCACCCACATGGGAGACCAGGAAGAAGCACCTGGCTTCTGCCTTCGGATCGGCGCAGCGCGCCGGCTGTAGTGGCCATTTTGGGAGTGAACCAATGGAAGGAAGACCTTTCACTTTCTCTCTCTCTCTTTCTGTCTATAACCCTACCTGTCAAATAAATTATTAAAAAGCAAGAAAATTAGGAAATGAGAACAATAGAATCCAAAGAAAGCCAAAAAAAAAAAAAGTAGCAAAGATTAGTTCAGAAATCAGTGACCTTGAAATCAGGAAGTGGACAAATCAACAAAAATGAAAGCTGGATTTCTTTTTAAGAAATAATAAAAGCAAAGTAGGCATTTAGCCTAGTGGTTAGGTCACCTGTTTCCATATGAGAAGACCTAGGTTCTATACCTGATTCCAGTCTTCTGCTAATACAGATCCCAAGAAGCAAGGGTGGTGGCTCACATACTTGGTTTTCTGCCATCTGATGGAACAAAGACATAAGCCTTAGCCATTCTTACTCATTCCCCAAAAGATAAACATTGGAATCTGTTCTTTGCCCTTGAATCTCAATTGGGTCTAATACCTTATTGCCTTTGCATACCTACATTCTTTCCCAGGTTCCCAAGGCTCTCACAACTACCTGAAAGATCAGTTGCTCTGCCACCTGAAAAACCAGTTCCAAAAATTCACTTCCACCTGCTCTCCCTGATGTAGGCAGGCATACAGGTTAAAATTGATTAGGTTTGTGAGCTGGAAGATCATGCCTTCACCACCCTCTATGTGACCTCATGCCCCTACCTGGCCACACGTGTGCACCCACCAGCCAATCAGGTTAATTAACCACTCCCCTTTGAAAGTGGATTAAAAGCCTGGGACACTGTCCGCCCCTTCCTTGCTTTGGCCTTTTGCCAGTACAGGCCAACACACCACATGCCTAGATGTTCCTCCACGTGGCTGGTCCCTGGAACTCGATATGACCCTCACTTTCCTATGCATCTTTCACATTGAATAAAAGATAAAAATGCACCATTCTGCCTCATTCATTTATGCTAGTATTCAGAATTCTTCTCTGAATACTAGCCAAGAACCCACACAGGCTTATTAATATTGGGTATTCATTAATAAGCACAAGGTGATGTCGTATGGCACCCCAAATGCTGATTTCATATGGCACCCTAGATGGGACTTTTGGGGAATTTTAAAGGGGCCACATTCTGGTATCATATTTGGGGGGGGGGGGGCGGGCAATCACGATTCCATCCCTACCCCAACCCCTAGCCCTAATCCTCCTAAAATATAAAAGGGCCGGGCCCTTCTTCCACATGGTCCATGAATGATGGTCACCATCTTCTACAAATTTATTTTCTCTGAATACTTTCGATCTGGCTATAGATTCGTATACTGTATCCTCTCTATTCTCCACCTCTTTTCCTAACACCATTCTCATAGGAGAATTGCATAGCATTCTGACCACTTGCTTTGGTCCCAGCCCTCCTGTGGACATTTAGGATGCTCGAGGAATGAGCCAGTGGATGGTAGCTCGCTCTCTCGCTCTCTCTCTCTTTCTCCCTCCTCTCTCTTTCTCTGTGCTCGTCAATAAAAATATGTTTCTACAAATGATAAACTAAATGAATCTCTAACCATCTAAGAAAAGGAAAGAGGATACATTAATAAAAATATCAGAAATGGAAGAAGAGGGGCTAACATTGTGGCAGAGCTGGTTAAGCTGTCAGCTCCAATCCTGGTATAACATAAGAATGTTGGCTTGAGTTCTGGGTGCTCCACTTCTGATACAGCTGCTTGATAATGCACCTGGGAAAGAACCGGAAGATGGCCCACATACTTTGGTCCCTACAACCCATGTGGGAAACCAAAATGGAGTTTCTGGATCCTGGCTTCATCCTGGCTCAGCTTGGGCTGTTGTGGTCATTTAGGGAGTGAACCAGCAAATGGAAGATGTCTTCTCTCTCTCTCTCTCTCTTTCTCTCTCTCTCATGAAATATACTAAATCCTCACAAATGAATGATAAGACATTCCTAAAGGTGCACAGAACATTAAAAGGAAATAAAACAAAAGATATGAAAAATTATAAGGCCCAAAATATATTATATAATAAATGAACTAATTTAATTTAAGACAAATTGTATGAAAACTCACCCAAGAAAAATATATGAACTAAGGGAAAGATATGTATTTTTCAGTATCTCTAAAAATTAAAAACTTTTCAAGACACACCATTAGCCCCAGATTGATTTTCCAGTGAATGCTACCAATCATTTAAGAATTTATATCAATTCTTGACTTTTATTCCAGAAGACAAAAACAAAGATAATTTTCTCTAACTCATCCTGTGAGGCTAATATTTTTCCAATATAAATAGAAAACACTTGTAAAAATAAGTAAAACCTAGGATTACTTATGAATATAAGCTACAAGAATCTTCAGTAAAATTAAATTGTTAAATTTTGGCATCAGTTATTCTGTGCCATTTGCCTTACCATGTAAATTTTAAAATCAGTTTGATATCCAAAAAATAATTATTCTGGGTATTTTGTTGCAACTGTGCTGAAACTACACATGAAGTTGGGAAGAACTAATATTTTGAAAATATTGAGTTTTTCTTAATTTTATCTTTTATTTAATGAATATAAATTTCCAAAGTACAGCTTATGGATTACAATGGCTTCCCCCCCATAACTTCCCTCCCCCACATAACCCTCCCCTCTCCCACTCTCTATCCCATTCCATTCACATCAAGATTCATTTTCAATTATCTTTATAAACAGAAGATCAGTTTAGCATATATTGAGTAAAGCTTCTAACATTTTGCACCCACACAGAAACACAAAGTGTAAAATACAGTTTGAGTACTAGTTATAGTATTAATTCACAATGTACAACACATTAAGGACAGAAATCCTACATGAGGAGTAAGTGCACAGTGACTCCTGTTGTTGACTTAACAAATTGACACTCTTGTTTATGGTGTCAGTAATCACCCTAGGCTTTAGTCATGAGTTGTCAAGGCTATGGAAGCCTTTTGAGTTTGCCGAAACTGATCATATTTGGACAAGGTCATAGTCAAAGTGGAAGTTCTCTCCTCCCTTCAGAGAAAGACACCTCCTTTTCTGATGACTTGTTCTTTCTACTGGGATCTCACTCACAGAGACCTTTCACTTAGGTTTTGTTTTTTTTTTCCACAGAGTCTTGGCTTTCCATGCCTAAAATACTCTAAAATACTCTCATGAGCTCTTCAGCCAGATCTAAATGCCTTAAGGGCTGATTCTGAGGCCAGAGTGCTATTTAGGACATCTGCCATTCTATCAGTCTGCTGTGTATCCTGCTTCCCATGATGGATTGTTCTCTCCCTTTTTTATTCTATCAGTTAGTATTTGCAGACACTAGTCTTGTTTATGTGATCCCTTTGACTCTTAGTCCTAGCATTATGATCAATTGTGAACAGAAATTGACCACTTGGACTAGTGAGATGGCATTGGTACATGCCACCTTGATGGGATTGAATTGGAATCCCCTAGCACGTTTCTAACTCTACCATTTGGGGCAAGTCAGCTTGAGCATGTCCCAAATTGTACATCCTTCCCTCTCTTATTCCTACTCTTATATTTAACAGGGATCACTTTTCAGTTAAATTTCAACACCTAAGAATAATTGTGTGTTAATTACAGAGTTTGCCAATAGTATTAAATAGAACAAAAAAAGTACTAAAAGGAATAAAGTATTAAGTTGTTCATCAACAGTCAGGGCAGGGCTGATCAAGTCACTGTTTCTCATAGTGTCCAATTCACTTCAACCGGTTGCCTTTTTGGTGCTTGGTTAGTTGTCACTGATCAGGGAGAACATATGATATTTGTCCCTTTGGGACTGGCTGAATCACTCAGCATGCTGTTTTCCAGATTCCTCCATTTTGTTGCAAATGACCAGATTTCATTGTTTTTGGCTGCTGTATAGTATTCTATAGAGTACATATCCCATAGTTTCTTTACCCAGTCTACTGTTGATGGGCATTTAGGTTGATTCCAGGTCTTAGCTATTGTGAATTGAGCTGCAATAAACATTAAAGTGCAAACAGCTTTTTTGTTTGCCAATTTAATTTCCTTTGGGTAAATTCCAAGGAGTGGGATGGCTGGGTTGTATGGGAGGGTTATATTCAGGTTTCTGAGGAATCTCCAGACTGACTTCCATAGTGGCTTTACCAGTTTGCATTCCCACCAACAGTGGGTTAGTATCCCTTTTTCCCCACATCCTTGGCAGCATCTGTTGTTGGTAGATTTCTGAATGTGAGCCATTCTCACTGGGGTGAGGTGAAACCTCATTGTGGTTTTGATTTGCATTTCTCTGATTGCTAGTGAACTTGAACATTTTTTCATGTGTCTGTTGGCCATTTGGATTTACTCTTTTGAAAAATGTCTATTGAGGTCACTGACCCATCTCTCAAGTGGGTTGTTTGTTTTGTTGTGGAGATTCTTGATCCCTTTGTAGATTCAGGTTATTAATCCTTTATCTGTAGCATAGTTTGCAAATATTTTTCCTATTCTGTCAGTTGCCTCTTCACTTTACTGACTGTTTCTTTTGCAGTACAGAAACTTCTCAATTTGATGTAATCCTAATGGTTAATTTTGTCGTTGACTGCCTGTGCCTCTGGGGTCTTTTCCAAGAAGTCTTTGCCAGTGCCAGTATCTTGCAGGGTTTCTCCAATGCTCTCTAATAATTTGATGGTTTCGGGTCATAGATTTAAGTCTTGAATCCATGTTGAGTGGATTTTTGTGTAAGGTGAAAGGTAGGGGTCTTGCTTCATGCTTCTGCACATGGAAATCCAATTTTCACAGCACCATTTATTGAATAGGCTTATTCCAGGGATTAGTTTTGGATCTTTGATCAAATATAAGTTGGCTGTAGATGTTTGGATTGATTTCTGGTGTTTCTATTCTGTTCCATTGGCCTATCCACCTGTTTCTGTACCAGTACCATGCTGTTTTGATAACAACTGCCCTGTGGTATGTCCTGAAGTCCGGTATTGTGATGCCTCCTGCTTTGTTTTTGTTCTACAAGATTGCTTTGGCTATTCAAGGTCTTCTGTGTCTCCATATGAATTTCAGCATCATTTTTTCCAGATCTGAGAAGAAGGTCTTCGGTATCTTGATTGGTATTGCATTGAATGTATAAATTGCTTTTGGGAGAATGGACATTTTGATGATATTGATTCTTCCAATCCATGAGCATGGAAGATTTCTCCATTTTTTGGTATCCTCTTCTATTTCTTTCTTTAAGGTTTTGTAGTTTTCATCGTAGAGATCTTTAACGTCCTTGGTTAAGTTTATTCCAAGGTATTTGATTGTTTTTGTAGCTATTGTGAATGGGATTGATTTTAGAAGTTCTTCCTCCGCCGTGGTATTGCCTGTGTATACAAAGGCTGTTGATTTTTGTGGATTGATTTTATATCCTGCTACTTTGCCAAACTCTTCGATGAGTTCCAGTAGTCCAGCGCACCAGCCACAGTGGCCATCAGGGGGTGAACCAACAGAAAAGGAAGACCTTTCTCTCTGTCTCTCACTCTCACTGTCCACTCTGCCTGTCAAAAAAAAAAATAAAAAAATAAAAATAAATAAAATAATTTAGCTGATTCAGTGAGATATAGCAGAATCATGATTTCCAAAAACAGGATTACACTTACATTTTCTTGCTTTTAGCACACTTGTGCATTGTTCAGCTGCTTTTTTCCATTTCATAGGTAAGCAAGCAAACAATTTGGTCAGTCAACCAAGTCTCACTTAGTATGCAGAAACCTAGACAAAAGCATTAATTTAATTTCCATTATTTTTTCTTTTAGGAATGGCAAAGATAGCTCATTCTTATTGAGTGTACTGCAATAATTTTGCCACAATTCAGTAACACTTCTCTAGAGAACTGGTTTTAGGAGAGAAAAAAATTTGCAGCAATTAACAGAAGTGTTTGTGGATTTGCTTTTTGCTGTTTTCTTGTTTTTCAATCCAATCTGTGCCATCTTTAAGTGTACATCCTGGTATCTACTCAGAGAAGAATTTCTAAGGTATTCTAGCATTCATTTCTCAATTATGCTGTTCTTGCATGACAATGCTACAAGTTCTTTAACTTCTTATTGATAATTAAATCACAGATGCATAATTAAATGTATTCAAGCTTAAATAAATGAAGACAAATAAAACCCCAGTGTTCTTCTTATCTGAGAAACATAAATAAACAGGCTTGTATAGAAATGCTCATTCTTCCTTGAGAAAGAATTATGTTTTATCATGCAGTTATTATTGCAAGTGGGCAAAAAAGTAGTAATATATTATCTGTGACCATCTACTAAATTAATAGGTTTATTTTAAAACATTCTCAGTGTGTAGTTAATCAACTTGGAAAAATTGTATATAATATTACTACATATAGAAATATCTTTTAGAAATTGACAGTGAGTTACTACCATATATCAGTTATCACTTATGAACAAATAAGGCATAGATAAAATTGAGAAGGAAAATAAGTTATCGAAAAACTACCAATGAAAAATTCAATTCCACAATCATTTTTAAAGTTTTATTTATTTGAAAGACAAAATGTGTATGTGTTTGTGTGTGTGTGTATGTGTGTGTCAGAAAGAGAGAGAGAGAGAGAGAGAGAGAGAGAGAGATTTTCCATCAATGTATTCATTCCCTAAATGCCCTCATCCAGGACTGCATGAGGCTGAATCCAGGAACCAAGAACTCAGTCTAGATCTCCATTTTGGGTGGCAGGAAGCCAAGTACAGGAGCTCTCATCTACTATCCCCCAAGGTGCCCATTAATAGGAGGTAGAATTGTAAACAGAGGCAGGACTCTGACACAACAAACAACTTACTAAGAGCCTTTATTATGACGCTAGTAAGATACAAATTTCAAGAAGATAAACCAATGAGGGAAACCAAAGAGTTAAAGATCAAATGAATCAAATTCTACACAAAGATACACTGAAGGCATTAAAGAGAAGCGACCAACCTTTTGGGAGGATAGGGAAAATTTCACAAGGATAAAGAGGAAATAATGAGGAAAGGCAGTTTTAGGGAGTCAGTACACTATTTTAAAAAGTATTATTAAGATCTATTTTACATTTGATAGTGAATGTATGGGTCCATCTCTACTGCTGAGGAGGAGTACTTTATTATTATTATTTGTTGAATAATTAGTTGAGGGTTAAGCTTATGATTATAAAATAAACTGAAAGTATGTCATTTTAAAAATTATAAAAGGGAATAAGAAAAGAAGGAGGAGGGAAGATGGGAGTATGGGCAAGTGGGAGGGTAGAGTGAGAAGTACCACTATGCTCCTAAATCTGTACATAGGAAATATGTTAAATTTGTTCACCACATATAAATGTTTAAAAAGTTGAAATAAACAGCTTTTCTATAGCTGCTATTCTTAATTATTTTTTCTCAAAGATTGAAGTGTTTTTATTATTATTAATTTTGCTTGTTATTTGCTTTTCCTGTTAACAGGAGGATGTAATGTCCTTGTTTACCACTTGTGATTAAGTTACAGTGTGAATTTTATTTCTTATTCCATCCTTGAAGTTAAGTACCATCTCTGAAGCATGATTTAGCCATATAATTTAGCAATTTTCTGTTTTGATGCTGTGAATTTCATGCTTTGTATTTCTGGCTCTGTATTTTTGTGTTAATGCCACAAGATACATTGATTAATATCTAAAAACTCCTTATCATAGTTAGCAAAACTGTGAAAATGATACTTGGTGACAGTAAGGATAAAGAAGTGACATCTTCCTGGATGCTCCATAGCACACACATTCTTTGGCTCAATCATAGCTACATGCCATCTTTCCTGCTTCAGTCTCTACTGAATATACCTGTACATTTATAAACCTAGGGATATCTGTGTTCTTGACCTGTGAAAAAAATCATTGCTTATGATCTTATGATAGATTTCAGGGAACTATAAAACATGTGCTATGGTTGGTTTCTGAGGGTACATCTAGAATGAAGAGCAATCCTTTTCTAAAACATGGATTCTTATAAATTTTCTAAATAACCATATGATCATAAATAGTAAGAGGACTTTTTAAGAGTACTTCATTCCATGTTCTGCTATATTTCTGAGTAATTTGGTCAGTAAAAATATCAAAACATGTGGCAGTCTATGTTTCTAATTTCTGCAGATTTATTATCCTCAAATTCTCCTAATTTAGTTGTTCATAATTCAGAATTTTTATATGCTGCATTTTCTGAACTTTACAGTGCTAGTTTGAATAAGACATCATTTAGTCAGAGTTTAACCACTCACATATAAATGTAAGTTATTACATTTACAACTGATACTGCTGAAGAAAAAAAAGAAAGGAGTGCTTCTTTGTCCATTAGAAGATAGAACTCTGGGACTGGGGATATGGCAAAGAGAGTAAAGCCACCACCACCAATGTTGGTGTCCCATAGGGGCATCTGTTGCAGTCCTGGCTAGTTCACTTCCAATCCAGCTCTCTACATGGCCTGGAAAGCAGTGGAAGTTGGCCCCCAAGTCCTTGGACCCCTGCATCCACATGGGAGACCCAGAGGAGGCTCCTGGCTGCTGGCACAGCTCCAACCAGTGTGGTCATTGGGGAGTGAACAAGAGGATGGAAGACGGATGGAAGACCTCTCTCTCTCTCTCTCTCTCTCTCTCTCTCTCTCTCACCTTTTCTCTCTTTGCCACTGCTTCTCTGCCTTTCAAATAAATAAACATTAAAGAAAAAGAAAATGTAGTTCTGACCACCATAATCATTTTATTCTGTCTTAGGGAAATAATTCTTCTAATAGCCTTTTAGGAAGGAGTTCATAGTGTATATTCACAAAGTTGTCAGCTGCGACTGAAACAAAGACTTGGAAACCCAAACTCAATTCCACATAATGACAATACCAGCAGAGAGACACGAGAAGCCAGCCCCTGAGTCTATTCTATGAAATCTTAATGGTGAGAAATAACTCAAATGACTTGTAGTGAGACTCTAGAATCTTTTTCCAGAATGTTTAAGCAGGACCTGTTAATATATGTGAGAGAAGCGAGGAAAACTTCTGCCAATAATGAGATTAAAATAATCTGTTAATTTACTGCTATATATCTATATCAATCTCTCTCTCTATATATATATATATGTGTGTGTATATATATATATATACATATACATATATATATATTTAGAAATAGAATGGACTCCTCTACTGAGGTAATGATCAATTTTAAATGAATGATAACTCCAATAATATAGTAGGGAGATAGTGACAATTCTCTGGAGAGTTCTAATTCATCTCATAATGTATTTGATGTGCTTATCACAAACTAACAAAAGATTACAAAATACTTTTATAAATCTATTTGATGACAGTTATTGGCATCTGTTACTCATTAACATGATTGTGCTTTTATCTATCCTGAAAGAGACAACCTCCTGAAATAGTTTTAACTTATTACTTGCATCTGTTTAACCTGGGGAACTTGGACTTCTCACTTTGATTTGTCCATAGGGAAGCTTTATAACAGATACAACTCTTTCTATATTGTCAGCTAATTAAAATATAGAGGCCACCTAGTAAACATACATTTTTTATCCATTCTGTTATAAACTGAAGACAATTTGCTGTAAGAAATCACAAAGACAGTTCAGTTTTGGAGAAATTAAGTAGTTAATTCATTAAGTAGTTAATTCAATTCATAAATTTGAACTTGATAAAGTCAATATCAAATTTTGAGTTCCTCAAAATTCAAGGACAAGATCATAGTCTTAAACATCAAAGAGAATACATGGTTTCAATTTTGGCTTACAATAATAATACTCAAACTAAATATAACAAAGAATATTAGTTACCAGAAACTCTAGCTTTTGCATTTCTGACCCTTAGCAACTAATTTCCTCTTATTCCATTGAATGACATTTCACTGTATTCCATTTACTTATTTATTTATTTAAATCTGATTCCCTATTGAAGGGCATAGCGATTGTTTCCAACTTTTTGGTGGTGATGAATAAGGCTACCATAAATATTCCATGAAGAATTTTGTGTGAATTTTAGTTTTCAAGTCAATTGGATAAATTTACAGGAGTTCAATGGCTGGAATATATGGTAAATCCATTCTTAGCTGTGGGAAGTTTCCAGATTACCTTCCAAAGTAGCTCCACAACTTTATATTCCTAACAGCAAAGAATGTAAATTACTGTTTATCAATTTGCTATAATACAACAATTTGTAGAGAAATGCTGTGAAGCATAGTTAAAAGAATGAGTCCTTGAAGTAGAGTCACTTTTTAAAAATATGTCTTAACATGTGGTCCCATTTTTCTATGTTTCACATTAATTAAAATCCTATTCTGAAAAAAAAATTGCCTAAACTTTTGAATCCACAAAATAAAAACACCAAATATATGTGTAAAAAAAAGTTACTATTGTTCCACATTCTTGGCAGCACTTGATAATATCATTTGTTGTTCTTTGAGTAGTACTTCAAAAAGCATTTGAAGTATTCAGAAAGATAAAGAATACTTAAATCAAGGTTTTTCTTTCATTGTAATCCTTGAAATATCTGATTTTAAATTTATATGTGCACTTTGTTATTTTCTATCTGCTAATCAAGACGTTCTTGATTACTTAGAAGTTTTTGTAATCTAATTATCAATTTTGTTTGGAAAAGGGCAGATTGTTATGGCCAATAGATCATAACATATTCTTCAACTTCTATCTTAGCCTCTTAAACTATTTGCTCTCAGGATGTTTCATCTTTCTGCCATCTCTTTGAACTTAACTACCATGTAATAAATGAGATGATCCTAAAATAATAACACTCTAGAAAATTGAAGTTCTGTAGGGTAAAAATCAAATCCAAGAGGCTATCTGTAAAATATGGTTCAGGGTAAATCCCTGACAGTAACACCTTAAAAAAAAGTCTTGGACAGATTAAGGGCAATGTTTCTTAGACAATGGCAAGAGATCAACTGATTTCTTTTTTTTTTTTTTAAAGATTTATTTATTTACTTGAAAATCAGAGTTACATACAGAGAGAAGGAGAGGCAGAGAGAGAGAAAGAGGTACTCCATGCTCTTACTCTCCAGTTGGCCACAAGGGCCAGAGCTGCACCGATCCAAAGCCAGAAGCTCCTTCAGGGACTCCCACTTGGCTGCAGGGACCCAAGGACTTGGGCCATCTTCCACTGCTTTCCCAGGCCATAGCAGAGAGCTGTATTGCAAGTGGACCAGCCAGGACTGGAACAGATGGCCATATGGGATGCTGGCACTGCAGGTAGTAGCTTTACCAGCTATGCCACCTTGCAGGCACAGAGATCAACAGATTTCTAAGAATCCTAATTGCATGACCACCAGGTCCTCTCAGTCACATAAGGGTTCTCTAGGATTCTTTTGTAAAAAATTAAATATGCAAATAATTTGAAGGTATGTGTGTGTGTGTGGAAGGAGGGAGGGTGAGAGAGAAAGAAGAGGTTGGGGAGAGAGGAGAAAGAGAGAAAGTGCTCCTATCCACTGGTTCACACCCCAAATGCCAACATTGATTTGGGCTGGGTCAGGCCACATTCAGAAGACAAGAATTCAATCCAAGACTTCCACATGAGTGGCAGAAACCCATTTAAGCCCTCACCTGCTTCCTCTCACGGTGTGCATTAGCAGGAATGCTGAGATCAGAAGTGGGGCCAAGACACAGAGATAAAGGTCTTCCTTCCGTTGGTTCACCCCCCAAATGGCTGCTATGGCCGGAGCTATGCCGATCAGAAGCCATGGGTCTGGTGCTTCCTCCCGGTCTCCCATGCGGGTGCAGGGGCCCAAGGACTGGGGCCATCCTCCACTGCCCTCCCGATCCACAACAGAGAGCTGGACTGGAGGAGGAGCAACCGGGACCAGAACCCAGCACCCATATGGGATGTTGACGCCACAGGCAGAGGATTAACCAAGTAAGCCACGGTGCCAGCCCCCCATTCTTGACTTTGTAGTTAGACAAAATATCTTCTGGAAGTCTTAAGGATATTAGGCCTTAGCACCCTCATTTACCAAATACAGAAAAACCTATATCACAGAGTCATGACAATAGCTTTTATATATGAGAGTGAATTCCAATAAGATCACTGAGAATCTCACAACTTTTAAATAGTATTTTACAAGTTGACACTGTCTTGACAGGCAGGATTGAAAAGGTCAGAGACTCTTCACAATTAAAATGAACTTCTGGGCCTTTAACCTTCACCTACCCAAAATGTCATTTCTTACAAATAGAAAGGGTAACTCACCATGGAGAGTAATCTGGCTCAAGAATTTGCACTAAAGAACTCTAAATGCAACAATGCACCCATATCTGGACCTAATTGTGACGATGAATTCACATACCACAAGTCTGAACCTAGCATTATAATGTATGAAGTTTCTAGGGGCCCTGAGACAAGTATCTTTTCCATATGTGAGGAATATAAATACTAGCAGCAGACTGCCATTGATTGCATACTCATAAAACAGCAATTGATTTGCAGTTCCCCTGCTGGGTCATGGAGTCTATTTTCCCCTCACATTGAAACAGGAATGGGCCCATGAATTAATTTGACCTGAGAATATGATAGAAGAGACCCTGTGGGACTTCTACGTCTGGGTTATATGCCATCCTCTTACACTAGTTCTCTTGCAACACTGCTATTGGAATTTTCCTACTCAGAATCCAGCCACAAAAATGTGAGGTGCAAAACCCCTAAGATAGGCCAAGTGTAGGTGCTTCTGCAAAGAGCCCCAGATGAATGCCAGACAGCAGGGAGCATTAACTGCCAGCCTTGTGAATGAAACATGCAAGTGAGCCTCCAGGTGTCTGTAGACACAACCATATTCTGACCACAAATCCCTGAGACACTTCAAATTAGAACCAGCAGCCAAATCCAGCCAACATGCAGATCCAACAGAGATAATAGTAAATTGATGTTTATAGCCACAGACTTGTGGAGGAGTTCACTAAAGGTACAATAGATAACTACAGAAGGAAATTATAGTCACCTGTTCCAAAATTATTTTACATTCATAGATTGGAAAATCTTGAATTCTGGAAATCTGGAGAAGTATAAAACTGAGTTTTTAATAATGTATTATAATGAAATTTTCTTTAGTACTGTCTAGTTTGCTTGTGGGTAAGGTTTAAATGGAAGGTTTATTTACAACTATTTTCAACACATAAAACATTTTCTTACATATTGGCTTGCTTTATTTATGTATTTCTATGGAGACTTTATATTTTCTTCCAAGATAAGAAAAAGGAAATATTGTGTACTCTGAGCCTTTCAGATGTCTCAAGAGGTGATGCAGCACTTGCAGGCCAGAAGCAATCAATTCTGTATCATTTACACTTTCGTTCCAGACACATTCAGGCTGATCCATACAATTGTTATTTTAACCAGAGAAAGTTCTCATGTAAAAAGTCAGAACTCATCATTATTTAGGCAACATTGTTTTTAAAGGTTGTACCTACAAATTTATTTTTAAGTGTATATAAAATAAAATTCATGAAATATATTTATTTTGGTGCAAAAATATTAAAATCCATGATTATGAGTGGTAACCAAAAGATTCACAGAAAAGGAATGCTATGAAAAATACGCATGGATTTTGAAAATATTTTCCTCCAAAATATATTTAATTTCATTTTTTCTACAAACTTTTGTAGTAGCCTCATATTTTCCTCCAGTATCAATATTTCAGCTACACATGCTTGAATGTAGACAATTACTAAAATTTTCACCAATTAATAAATATGAGGATTAGTTTCTCCAAAAGGAAAGATGAAATAAAATACAGAAATAATAAACAAGCTATAAATACAGAAAAAGCTAAAAATATAAAGATAGAAATAGATCATTGTAAGAAACAGACAAATTTCCATTGTTTATTCAGAAGAGCAAAAACTTCAGTTCTTTTTACAATTTATTTCATTTATATAAATGGAAGAGATTTCATGTATTTCATATGTACAGTTTTAAGAGTATAATGATACCTCCCACTATACCCCACTCACTCATTCACTCCAACTTTCCCTCTTCAATTCTTTTTTTTTTTAGTTTTTACAATGACAAGCATTAAATTTACTTTATTATCAAAGCTTAATCCTCCACCAAATAAAGAATTCAATAAGTAGTAAATAGAAAAACCATTGTCTCTCAAGAGTATAGACAAGGGCTACAAACAATAATCAAATTTCAAAATGTCAGTTATGTTCAAGTACGTTATTTTTTTTGTACTCTGTATAAAAGTTACCACAAATCAGGAAAAACATGAAATTTGTCTTTTTTGGGCTGGCTTATTTTACTAAGTATAATGGTCTTGAATTGCATGCACTTTGTAGTGAAAATAGGATATCATTCTTTTCTGTGGCTGAGTGGTATTCCATGTGTATATTATCACAATTTCTTTATATAGTCATCAATTAGACATCTGAGTTGATTCTATATCTTAGCTATTGTGAGTTGAGATGCTATAATCATGGGAGTACAGATACCTCTTTCATCTGCTGATTTCATTTCTTCTGGGTAAATTCCTAGAAGTAGAATGGCTGGATCATTTGGTAGATCTATTTTCAGTTTCTGAGGAATTTCCAGAGTGTCTTCCATAATAATTATATGAATTTACATTCCCACCAACAGTATGTTAGAGTACCATTTTCCTCATATCTTGCCAGCATTTGTTATTTTTTTAAAGATTTATTTGTTTACTTATGTATTTATTTATTTGAAAGTCAGAGTTACACAGAGAGAGGAGAGGCAAAGAGAGAGAGAGAGAGAGAGAGAGAGAGAGAGAGAGAGGTCTTCCATCCTCTGGTTCACTCCCTAGTTGGCCACAATGGCTAGAGCTGTACCAATCCGAAGCCAAGAGCCAGGAGCTTCCTCCAGGTCTCCCACATAGGAGCAGGGGCCCAAGGACTTGGGCCATCTTCTACTGCTTTCCAAGGCTAGAGCAGAGAGCTGGATCAGAAGAGGAGCAGCCAGGACTAGAACCAGCACCCATATGGGATGCTGGTGCTTCGGGCCAGGGCGTTAACCCACTGAACTACAGAACTAACCCCTGTTATTTTTGAATTTTGGATGATAGTTATTCTAACTGGAGTGAGGTGAAATCTCATTGTGGTTTTTATTTTCACTTCCCTGATGGCTAATGATTTGGAGGATCTTTTCATGTATCTGTTGGCCATTTGTATTTCATCCTTTGAAAAATGTCTGTTCATTTTCTTAGCCCAATTCTTAATTAGTTACTTAGCTTATTTTTCTCCTGAGAATTGCTTCTAGTTGATATTTTAAAACTGTTCTGTAATGAAGACACGGACTGTTATATTTTTATTTATTTTTTGTTCAGCAGTTACCTTTATTTGAACCAGATGCACATGAATTAGACAACTGTACCAACAATCAGCCCAATGCATTCTGTGAGCAAAAGGAAAAAACAGAGAAGAGGCATGGGATTTTAATACACATGATTCATCTCAGACTTTAATTTAACTGCGATGTACATTTTATTTACAAGAAATAAAATTAAGGATGGCACTAAATGACTTAAATTTGAAAAATTTAGAAAGTGACATTCAGCCATTTAAAATTAATGGAGAGTAGATAAACAATCCAATTAAAGCTGTTAAATTGTCTAGCCAACAAATTACATTTTGCAAGTTGATTTTTCCCAAATTAATTTTAACAAATTAATTCTGCTGAAAATGTGTCTTCAACCACTGACTTTTAGCAGATTTCTTTCAGTAAATCATTTTGCTTATTTTTTTCCCACTCTGGAGAAGTGAAAGCTGGGTTAAAAACAGTTTTAGCATATTTCTGAGAGTTCTAGGGAATAAGGGGTGTATCTGGTTTTCAAGATCTTCTCTATATTTGACTGGGACCTGTGCCCTCACTACTCGTTAGTGCCTGTCATATTAAAATTCCAATTGTTAAAATGTATTCATTTTGGCTTTCATTTTGTTGTTCAAAGATTTAAATGGCATGAAGTTGAAGAATGTGTTACTTCCTAGTGAGAAATTGTTCTATGACACCCAAGAATATTCAATAAATAGGTAGAGAACCAGTGCCTGTGTAAGGTCAACCTAGGGATGCTTGATTTAAGAGCTGGTTCTAGGGGTTGGTGCTGTGGCATAGTAGGCTAAGCCTCCACCTGCAGTATCAGCATCCCATATGGGTGCTAATTTGTGTCTGATTGCTCCTTTTCTGATCCAGCTCTCTGCTTATGGCCTTGGAAAGCGGTGGAAGATGACCCAAGTGCTTGGACCCCTGAACCCATGGAAAGACTTAGAGCAAGCTCCTGACTCCTGGCTTGGGATCTGCTCAGCTCCGGCTGCTGTGCCCAACTAGGGGGTGAACCAGCTGGTAGATCTCCTTGCTCTCTGTCTCTCCCTCTGTCTGTAGCTCTGCCTCTCAAATAAATAAAATAAAATCTAAAAAAAAAAGAAAACCAGCTGGTTCCAGTTGAATAAAAAGAGATTAGATGACACACATTACATAAGTAAAAGTCATAAACACTGAAATATGTATATTTATATATATATATATATATATATAAACATAATAGCATAAATAAATGTTTATTTGAGAAATAGCCAGCAGGCAGCATCATAAAGAAAAAAGGCAAGGCCAAAGATATGAAGGTAAAATGGGAAACACAGACTGTATTCATGATATAGTTCAACATAATAAGAGCCTGCATGAAGATATTAGAAAAAATGATTGGGTAGGGTATCAGAGACTAGGAATAAAAGAAGTAGGATTCAGTATTTATTGAAGCTAGTTGCAGAAATAGGAGAAATATTACTGTCTGATGACTTGGTAAATAGCCGTGTTTGCAATCATGACAGTAAATTGACATGGGAGACTCCTCTGGGTGATTATATGATGAGGTAAGTGTCATATGTTAAATTTGAATGAATTGTGGTGCTTTAGATAGAAATATACAGTGGATAATGTCAGTAGGTATTGGGTGTTTGTGTATGAGTAAGCTCAGAGACATGGTGGAAAACTCTCCATAGGAAGTATAGTCATCAGCAAATTTGTTGTAAATTATAGCCATGAATAATGGATAACATATGAAAAACAGAATGTCAGGAAGAGATGTAGGCCACAATAGAACTTTGAAGAACTTGGACACATATAGTAGGAATAAAGAGATCTTGGAACACTGAAAAATCATAAGCAGAACAGAAAGCAGCATGTGGTAAAGAGGGACTTTAGCGCAAAGCAGTAAGAATGAGTTATTTCTCAGTGAGGACTCAACTGGCAAAATAAGCAAATGCCCACTGTTTGAAGAATAACTATATCAAATGCTAGAAAAATGTCAAGTGAGGAAGGCCTAGAAACATGTCCATTGTGTTTCTAGAAACTCATCAGTAATATTAGTAAGAGTAATTACCCTGTTACAATGGGACTAGCTGCAACTTCCAGAGAATGCTTCTGATGTTTCTTTTATCCCTAAGAAGAAACAGGTTCCTAGTGCATTTCTTTAAAAAATTTTGAGGAAAGAAGATATTATTTTATAAAGTGATGGTAATGCAGTGAAAACATTTATCACAAATTCCATATTATATGACATTAGTATAGTCATCCCTGCTTTAAAAAAATAGAATCTGTATAAATATGCAATGTTAGTATATGAAGTGAATATAAAATCTAAATATTGTTAAATCTGTGTGTGCTTATTATAGTGGTTCTATAATTTTCTGTTATTTGAAATATTTTAAAATAAAAAGGTGGGGCTGGCACTGTGGCAAAGCAGGTAAAGCTGCTCCCTGCAGTGCCAGCATCCCATAAGGGCACCAGTTCGAGTCACTACTGCTCCACTTCTGATCCAGCTTTCTGCTGCGGCCTGGGAAAGCAGTAGAAGATGGCCCAAGTCCTTGGGCCTCTGCACCTGTGTGGGAGACCCTGAAGAAGCTCCTGGCTCCTAACTTTGGATCGGCACAGCTCTGGCTATTGCAGCCAACTGGGGAGTGAATGAGCAGATCAAGACCCTCCCACACACACCACCTCTTCCTCTCTGTAACTCTGCCTTTCAAATAAATAAATGAATCTTGATAAAAAATAAAGTAAAAAGGCAAAACTATTTTTGTTTGAAAGATACAGATCAGATAGGTTTTCTGTGATTAAATGGTTGAAACGGTTTGCTAAGTATTCATGTGATATTGCTATTGTCAGCAAGCGATCTAGGACTTGCTCCCTCATTTCTCTATTCTAAGCCCAACTTGTTCTTTCATTTCTCTATTCTCTTCAAGGTAGGAAACTAATTCTATTATGAAGGAATCTGTAGGATGCACAATTTAATCTTTAGATCTTATAAAAGAGATGGCTAACATTTTTCTGCAATAGCATAGCCAAAATAAGAACTCAAATAATAATCTCATAGCTAGATTCACTTCGCCATCAGCGAAGTATACAGTAAGTAGAAAAAACCTCCCTTTCAGACCAAAGGGAAAGAAAGTTTTAAAGTGAGAATATAATTTTCCTCATGGGCATTGTCTACCTTAGAAAAACTACTACAGAACATGCCTGTGACTATAGACTTGTAGTTCAGGCCACCGAAGATTAGAGATGGGAAACGGGCACTCCCTTGACTTGCATCCTCTGGTCTGCTTTAACACAAACCAGGAGGAAAAGAAAGCTCGGCATCAGAAGCAATGGGTGGCAGGCCTATTAATGGCTGATCTGTACAGTGATCTGCCCTCAAGGAGACCCAACAGGCCAGTCCACTGCAGTGGCTTTCAATGTGGTAAGCCTGGGCTTCAGCAGAAGTCAGCTTGTGAAGAGCCCTGGCAGCTCTGCCAAGAGTTGGATCACTGGAAATGGACCTGCCCTGGAGTCGAAGGATGCCCAGGTCAGAGCCACAGATCTTATTGGCTCTAAGCTGAAAAGCCCTTCACTCAGCCCAACTTCCAAAGTGACCACTGCAGCTGAGGGGATGGTCAAGTAGGGTCAGCAACATTGCAGGCAGAACTGTAAATTTCTTGTTAGAGATGCCCCCTGCCTTTACCTGGCCAGCTCTCCTCCCAGGCCAGCCAAGTAATGAAAGTCAACAGAGTGCCTTCCCCTAGGAGGTTCACACCTCCCTTAGGATATACCCCATGTGAAGAGATAGATAGGTCTGGGCCTCTGAAATTACAAGGCCTAAAGCCCACCAGATTATTATCAAGCCGCTTCTGTCAGGTTCTATTTGCCTCTCAATCAGAAAACTTAATTGTAGCTTAGACAGCACCTTTCTTAGCTCCTCTAATAATGACTCTGTCCTTTGTTCTAGGCCCTGTCTAGTGCACTTGGGCCTCATTCCTTTGTAATCATAACCTCTACTCTACCACCAATGGCTCTACTCCCAACATGTGTGTACTGATGGTCCTCTTCCCCACTTAATGCTGTATAATTGTTCAAACCTGGTAAATGCCACTCTTAGGATCATTGGTTACTATCCTCACTCTGTCTTTTATGACCTTGTCTAAATATGATCAGAGTCGGCAAACTTGGAAGGCTTCCATAGCCTTGGCAACTCATGACGACAGCCTAGGATGGTTACTGGCGCCATTAACTAGAGTGTCAATTTGTTGGGTCAACAACAGGAGCCACTGTGCACTTGCTCCTCATGTGGGATCTCTGTCCTTAATGTGCTGTACATTTTGATTTAATGCTATAACTAGTACTCAAACAGTATGTTTCACTTTGTGTTTCTATGTGGGTGCAAACTGTTGAAATCTTTATACTAAATTGATCTTCTGTATATAAAGAGAATTGAAAATGAATCTTGATGCAAATGGAAGGGGAGAGGGAGCGGGAGGGGGGAGGGTTGCGGGTGGGAGGGAAGTTATGGGGGGGGGGGAGCCATTGTAATCCATAAGCTGTACACTGGAAATTTATATTCATTAAATAAAAGTTAAAAAAAAAAGTTGCCATATAATCCTTCCTCGTCCAAGAATTTGAATTTCAATACTATATGTTCCTGAGAAATATAACACTGAATCAAGAAATGACAACTGAACATCTAGAAATTATCAAATATGTAATAGGGAATTATAGCACTTTACTAAGTATATCTGATGGAAATTAAAATAGGTATCTTTCATTGTCAATTCATTTTTGTAATAATAAATATTTAAAGTTTTTGTGAGTAGAAATTATGACTATTAATAATAAAATATCAAATATATTTTTAATTCATGTCCATATTTCCAATCTAAACAATGTATCTCTTTTTTTAAAAAGCATTGTTGGGGTCTAGTGTTGTGGTATATCAGGTAAAGATATTTTCCTTTGATACCAGTATCTCACATGGCACCTGTTCGTGTCCTGGCTGTTCCACTTCAAATTCAGTCTGGAGAAAGCAGTGGAGAATGGCCTAAGTGTCTGTTTGGGCCCTTGTCACCCATGTAGGGAGACCAAGTGAAGCTCTTGGTTTCAGCCTTGTCCAGTGCTGATCATTGCAGCCATCTGTGGAGTGAACAAGCAGTTGGAAAATCTTTCTGTCTCTCTCTCTCTCTCTCTCTCTCTCTCTCTCTCTAGTCCTGATTTTCAAAATAGATTTAAAAATAATGCACTGGAAAATATAAATGCAACAAAGAAGCACAGTTGTCATCATGTAATATTTTAAACATTTGTAGCAGAACAATATAAGTGCATTACCTTGAAATTTATCCATTGCATAAACACAAGGCCCCTTGAGTTGAAAAATGTACAGTCTAACAGATAAGAGAAGTCTCCATGTTGCACTTAGAAACTAAAATAACTTATTTTGTTATAAGTCTTGTACTAATGGCTTTCAAGAAGAAAAATATGTAGAACTTATCCTCATCCTAAAATTCACTAGTAAGTTGAGAAGATAGAAAGACTTACAAATAAATAACTACAACTCAGTGTCATCAGTGCTGTATTATTATGCAATGTTTTTTTCAGCTATCAAAGTAAATCTTATTCACACAAATATTACATATGTTTTACAGATGAGGAAACAGAAGTTGAGAGAGGTTAAGTAGCTTTCCCAAGCTTTTTTGTTAAAGAAATCATCATAAGGAGCCAGCCTGTGGTGTAGCAGAAGATGGCCTACATGCTTTGCCGCTGCATCCATATGGGAGATCCAGAAGAAGCTCCTGGCTCCTGGCTATGAATTGACCCAGCTACGGCCGTTGTAGCCATTTGGGGAGTGAATCAGCAGATGGAAGATTCTCTCTCTCTCTCTCTCTCTCTCTCTCTCTCTCTCTTCTTGTGTGTGTGTAATAATTCTGCCTTTCAAATAAATAAATACATCTTTTAAAAATCATCATCTATATTTTATACAGGATTACCTGACACCAAAACCAATGCTCTTAACCCCTAATCAATGCAGCAAATTAAGAAGAAAATGGAGAATGCCAGTTTGGTTTAAATTTCCAAAGGAAGCCGATGAGTGCCCACTTCACTCCTCCCACCAAAAACCCATGCAAACACGCTAAAGGCATAGATAGCAGAGTATATATGAAAAATGGGTTTATAAACAATTAAGAATTGTATCCAAATTACTTATTGCAAAAAGTCTAGAATACAAATACATGGGATATAACATTGTGAAGAAAGAGGCTAGCTTATATAAGCAATTTTCTATCCACATAGATGACAGAAAAAACACCAAACATCAGAGTAATGTTTCTACATGCATTATGCACATTTTTATTTATCTGATATTTGAAAACCAAAATCTGCCTGAGGCAAAAAAGAAAGGGGGTTTCTTTGGAGCTGTGTGAGACAATTCTACATTCTCTCAGAAAAGAATGTTTCATTATTGCTGTTGGCTTACGTCCTTTGAATTATTACTAGTTTTGATATGGGCCAGATGTAGGAATCTTATAGTCTGATTTGATAATTCAAATATTTCTAAGCACAGAGGAGAAAAATCCAACATTTCCAAAACTAGAATAGAATTAAATTTACACTAGAGAAAGCCATCTGAGTTTGTGGAGCATCAGAACAGTTTAGCAATGAGAGTGTGGGTTTGAAGCACAGATGGCTGAGTAAAACTACAGTAAATAATTCTTTATTATTTTCAATTAAATATGATAAATCTTAAATGTAAATGTGCTTAATAGTCTTTTTCATTTATAAAACATATAACAGTATAAGATGGATTGGTGCATTAGATTAACATATTCATCTATTAAAAATATTTTTACAAGTGATCAAAATCTTACTATAAAACAAAAACACCTTAATAGATAAATAACAATCATCAATTAACATTGTAATTGCTGTGTGATTATAATAAATGATATTAATTACAAGGCAATATTCTAAGTTCTTGACATTGATCACCTTATTTAATTATGAAAATGTTTGTATAAATGTGTGCTACTTTTAGACTCTATTATAAAGATGAAAAAAGAGGCCGGCATCGCGGCTCACTAGGCTAATCCTCCGCCTTGCGGTGCCGGCACACCGGGTTCTAGTCCCGGCCAGGGCACCAGATTCTGTCCCGGTTGCCCCTCTTCCAGGCCAGCTCTCTGCTGTGGCCAGGGAGTGCAGAGGAGGATGGCCCAAGTCCTTGGGCCCTGCACCCCATGGGAGACCAGGAGAAGCACCTGGCTCCTGCCATCGGATCAGTGCGGTGTGCTGGTCACAGCGCGCAGGCCGCGGCGGCCATTGGAGGGTGAACCAACGGCAAAGGAAGACCTTTCTCTCTGTCTATCTCTCTCTCACTGTCCACTCTGCCTGTCAAAAAAAAAAAAAATGAAACAAAAACCATTTAATAGAATAAAAGATCGATTAAAATTAAAAACATGAACCACACTAAGAACAGAAAAGAATTTTCTCAAGTTGATAAAGAATAATTAGCAGCATCTTAGTAGTGAAACAAAAAAATCATATCCCTTAAAATTATGAATAGAAAAAGGACATCGCTTTTACCAATACTATTCTATCTCATTCAAGGTGCTACAGAAAATACAAGTAAACACCTGTTTTAAAACTCAGATATAAATGAAATTGTAAGTAGAGGAAACAAAGGTTTCTCTCATTATTTACTGGGTAGATGATTGACTATGTAAAAAGCTATAAATAATCTAAAGAAAAATTTATTTCAAACAAGAATCTAGCAATGTTACTGGACATAAGATCAATATACTAGATAGTTGCTAGCTATAAGATGAAGCGCATGTCTATATAACAACATAGAATTAGTTATAGTTTCTGAGATAGAGGGAGAGATCTTCTATACTGGTTCACTCTCAAAATGGCTTCAACAGCCATAGCTTTTACAGGCCAAACCCAAGAGCCTGAAACTCCATCTTGTTTTCCTACATGAGTAGCAGGACCCAATCACTTGGGCCTTTCTCTGCCACTTTCCCATGACTTGAACCAATGCACCAACATGGGATATCAGCACTACATATGGCAGTTTAGCTTTCTGCACCACATTGCTGGTCCTAAGAGTTGTTATTGTTAATACTCCTTCCTAAATAACAGAATATTAATTAACTAGGTAGATAATAGCCTAGGTGTGCAAAAAGGGCAAAAAAAAAAATGGGACTTTTTGAAAGAAAATTAGAACTATTGTACAATGAAATGAGGAAATAAATCTTGAAAGCAAACCAAAAATTATGCATCTGAAGTAATTGTTCTTGTTTAATAACCTTATTAGGTGGATTCTAGCTCTCTTTCAGGGACAGCTTAGGGGAATCTTCCCTACCCTGTACCAAAGGAGCTATCAGGTCCAACAACATTGTGCTGATAATGGCCTGGGAGTGAATTGCAGGAATTTCTTAGCCAGAAAGTTGTCCACCCAGCAATATCACAGAAGAGAGAGGAAGGCCAGAGAAATACAGGGTCAGGGAGCACACTTATTTCCATTAGTACTCTACCCCAAAACAGTGGGCACTCCGTTCTTTCCTGAGATAGCTACCTCAGCTATCAGGTGTACTCATTAAACTTTGCTACCTCACTTATCAGTGCTCTCTGTCTGAGCTCTGAATTCTTTCTTATGGAAAGACAAGAACTTCTGAGTGACCATCTCTGGTAACATACATGGCAAGCCAGCCAGAAGAGCACAAGAGCAGTGGCAAGTCCTGAACAACCTGCCCGTGACAATGCTCCATGTCCAGCCTTCTTCTATCAGTTCCCCTGCTTCATCTAGTGGCAACCAAAGTCTCTTTGTCAAGATTTTATGGAGACATAGGCTTGTCTACTTTCCTTTAAATTAGATACCTTGGTCTTTCCCTGCTCTTACTTTAAACCAAAATCTCTTTATCACATCCACACAGGCATAGATTGAGAAATGAAATGTCATTAGGGTGCTTGATACTAGAAGATACCCTTGTCAGGACAAGTTGGAAGTGGACCAGGAAAGATTTTCGCACTAGGCACCCACTGGCCTCAAGAAAACACCCACTCTCCATAGGCACACTGTGAAATGACACACTTGCCTGCTCCCTGTGGCCAGTCTCAATAATATCTTACAAGAGATGAATTTACTCTATCCCTCTCTTTTTCTTTCTCTCTTGTTCCTACCCCTTGTTACTCAGCTCAAATGTCAGGAAGGAAGGGGGTATGCATTTGGTTTCAGCTGGCCAGTTTCCCCACGTAAGCTAGTGAGAGGGAAGGCTTTGATCTTATCCTTTCCAACCTGTCTGATAGATTTTTCCCTCTATTCCTGGCTGCTTATATTTTAATGGTAACACTTTTCTTCAGTTCTTGAGTGCAGGATCGCCTACTTTTCCAATTCTTTGTTCCATTATGTATTCAACTGTTCTAAGTAATGGATTCATATGTTGACTTCATGTGCTAATCATTTTAATCAACATTTTTCTGTGTTTTTATAACTACCTGGGTAGCAAGAATTTTTGCATCTTGGAGGAGGGTTTCTTATGTTTTCTGTTGTCTTTTACTGAGTTTTGATTTCTTGAGAGAACTGAGTCTTTGAGAACTGAGTCTTTAAAGGAGTTAACATTATTTATCTATTTGTAAATATTACCTTAACTCTGATTATGTCTGGCTCACAGCTTTGTTTCAAGTGCTCAAATTAAATGATTTATCTCTTTTACTGTAATCTAAGATCTTATTTTGACTGGCTGACTTGAACTTCTCACATTTCTTTATATTTAAGGATCTGAGTTGAGTCTTTTGACTTAGTTTTCCAATTGGATCCCTGGAAATCTCAAAGGATGAGACTTCAGTGCTGAAGAAAGTTAAGTTAATTAAGTTGTGTAAAATGCAATGTTGCATTATAACATAATGGTGAACATAAGCTGTGCTTATATAAATATCTGATGTTTTATTTACCAGATGAATCTTTGATTATAGGATGTGGTTCCAGGGTGGACCAAGTCCTCTGACTTTATAACATAGCTTACCCTGCATATTATGTTGGTTGCATGAGAAGGGATGTAGCAGGAAGGAATGCTGTCTAGCTTGTCCAGGGCCAGGTCAACACTGAGACAAGGAGCTACCTGCCCTCTCCACACTGAACTCCCATCCCTGCTCATAAACCTGATCTCATCCCTGCCAGATACCTAGCATTTCCTGGAACTAAAATTTAAGCCCTCAGGGAAGGAATAAGTAGGGGAATCCTACATGAGGCATCCATGGGGAGTCCTTGCTGTAGCACAGGACACCAGTGTCAGGGACAAAGTGTTACTCAGCAGCCATGCAGAAATGACCCTGTGCATATTCTTTCTCAGCCACCAAGCACCTGTGGCTGACTGAAGAGAAAGGAGAAAAAAAAATACAGTAAATGGGTGTTTTTGCCTTCCTCATGTCTGCAGGCTCAAGGAAGGCCAGATTCTGTAAAGGGTGTCTGACAAAGGCTGAAGCGAACCAAATCTTAAACAATCAGGCATTGTTTAAGGTAAAAATATGATTGATTTAAGTCTTGGGTAAAAATATGGGCCAAAGTGAGGGGTCCAGTCAGAAGGGAGGGAAGGATGCAAACAGACTTAGAGATGGTAGAAGCCATGTTATGGAATAAGTGCTAATACTAATACTAGATAAGTCTGAAGACCTAGATATGTGAGTTAAACGGTGAGGCCTAGTGTAAATTAGAATCACTGGTTACATGGTTAGGACTGGTAAAGTGGAAGTTAAATCTGGAAACCCATGTCCCATAATCCATGGGCTATCAGTGAAAGTCTGGAGTCTCAGGGAATAACTAAAATGCATTAGTTCTTCCTGAGTGTGAAGATATTTTTGCTCTTCCCTTTGAATAGCCAGGAACACCTGCCCAGCTTCTCTTGTATTCGCTTTCAGATGGTGAACAGACCCATATTATCACGTGACTCGTCACCAGGATGCATTCTCAAATATTGACGACAGTTTGATCCTCTGAATTTAAAGAAAATAAATGGTTAATACTTTTTTGTAACACTACGTGGCACAATATAAATTAGGTGACCAGGAAGCCTGACCAAAAGATAAGAAATTAGATTATAATAAGATTTTAAATCTACATCTGTTCTGAAATGGCTGCAGTAAGTGGACAAAAGTCCTGTAGGTACAGGCTTTTATGGCAGTGATAAAAAGCCATGAACTCTGTAAGAGTTGCAAGCTACACTCAGTCATGTTAGCGCCACTTAAATGCCACCAAAAACTCATTGTGAGGCAAAGCCAAAAGAACTGCCATCACAGAATAGCACCCCTATAAACACCCAAGGTCTATCTACCTTCCTTTTCCTGTAAAGAGAGCTGTTCTCACCAATGAGCCCTTAGACCTGAGCCTAGAAGCCATTGGAATGCACCCCTTACAGAAGACAGTGGGACTGAATGGTCCAGCAGGGTATGAGTCCTCTTTACAATGCAAGACTTAAATCAGATGAAAGAGGAGCTAGAAGCTTCTCTAAAGACTCTAATGGCGGCCGGCGCCGCAGCTCAGTAGGCTAATCCTCCGCCTTGTGGCGCCGGCACACCGGGTTCTAGTCCCGGTCGGGGCACCGATCCTGTCCCGGTTGCCCCTCTTCCAGGCCAGCTCTCTGCTGTGGCCAGGGAGTGCAGTGGAGGATGGCCCAAGTCCTTGGGCCCTGCACCCCATGGGAAACCAGGAGAAGCACCTGGCTCCTGCCATCAGATCAGTGCGGTGCGCCGGTCGCAGCTCGCAGGCCTCAGTGGCCATTGGAGGGTGAACCAACGGCAAAAAAAGGAAGACCTTTCTCTCTGTCTCTCTCTCTCACTGTCCACTCTGCCTGTCAAAAATAATAATAATAAAAAAAAGACTCTAATGGATGTTTAGATGGGTGGTAGAAGGTGACTAGCATGGCCAAACTTAGTTTTCCTCTTACACTTTTAACTCACAGCAAAAAACAAATCATACCACAGCATGTCAATAATTATGCAAATATCTTACAAGGGCAACAGGAAAAATGAAAGTCAGAAACAGCCATACAAAGAATGCTATGGGATTATAATATCCTGGAAAGAAAGAGAATGGATTAAACGTTCCCTTCTATTTTGGCAAAATTGGGAGCAAGCAGCAAAAGACAACAAAAGAACTTTAATAATGCAACAATCATACAGCAAGAAGGAAAACCCAACTGCCTTTTTAGAGAGGCTTAAAGAAGGCCTTTGAAAATATACTGATTTACATACTGACTCCTCTGTAGTTACAGTAGTCCTAAAGCATAGATTTCTAGCTCAGTCTGCCACTGATATTAACAGAAAGCTTCAAAAATTAGGGATGGGAGCAGGTACGCCCTTAGCTGACATCTTGAAGGCTGCCTCTATTTTCTATTTTAACGGAGACCAGGACAAAGAGGAGTCAGCAAGGCAGAAGGAGCAGCATAAGGATGATGGTAGGCCCAATTAATAACTGCTTTATGTGATAATCTGCCACCAAATGGATCCAACCAGGCTAGTTCACTCCTGAACAGCATCTGTTTTTGATGTGGGAATCCAGGGAATTGGGCAAACAGCTGTCAGGACCGAAACTGGCTTCCAACAAACTCTACTTGTTCTGCCAAAGGCCTGGCCACTGGAAGCAAAATCTAACCAAGAGTTGAAGGATTCTTGTATTAGAATCACAAAATATGCTGACACTAAGTTGAAGAAGCTTTTCCCTCTGCCCAATGTTATGTGTCACCTTAGACCTTCCAGCACACCAAATGAAGAGAGAGTTTTACAGGTTAGTCAACAAGTTTGGGCCTCAAGCATACCTAGCCAGGCCTTAAAATCCCACCAGATCATTATTAAGCATAAAGACCCTAATAGTTCTCCAAATAAAAAAGAATTATCCCATAAAGACAGAAGCTAGAGAGTGCCTACAATATCCAATCAACAAATTTCTCCACCAATGGTTGTTAATGTTATGCAATCCCCCTTAAAATACACTATTCTTCCAACAACAACAACAACAAAAAAATGGGGAATACAGATTAGTCAGTATTTGTGTCCAGTAAATAGGCAGTAAGTCCTACTCACACCATTGTGCCCAATACCTTCACAATATAAGCATAGATAATCATTGGGACTAAATGGCCTTAGATGAATTTTTCTGTATTCCTGTAGACCCCTCTGGTCAGTTCCTATTTTTTCTTTTTTCTTTTCTTTTTTTTTTTTTTTTTTTTGACAGGCAGAGTGGACAGTGAATGAGAGAGAGAGAGAGAGAGAGAAAGAAAGGTCTTCCTTTGCTGTTGGTTCACCCTCCCATGGCCGCCATGGCCGGCGTGCTGCGGCCAGTGCACCGTGCTGATCTGAAGCCAGGAGCCAGGTGCTTCGGGTGCAGGGCCCAAGCACTTGGGCCATCCTCCACTGCACTCCTGGGCCACAGCAGAGAGCTGGACTGGAAGAGGAGCAACCGGGATTAGAACCCGGGGTGCTGGTGCCACAGGCGGAAGATTAGCCTATTGAGTCCTGGCGCTGGCCTCCTATTTGCTTTTCAATGGGTGAATAGACAGGCTTAAAACATCAATTAACTTAAACAGTCCTGGTCCTGCTGCAGGGTTTCAAAGACAGTCTACACCTATTCTGGCAAGCTTTTTGGATGACTTAATGGACTTGTCTCTCGAGTGGGCTGAGAAGCTAATCCAGATATAGATGGAGGGGAGGAGACATGTGTGGGAGAGAGGTAGCCAAACTCATATCCATAAAATCTCCAGTCCAGATGGATTGGGATTTCAGTTCTTCTCTGAGATGATTTTCTGGTCTATCAGGTGTATTTCTCTTCAAAAATGTTACTACTTCACTTACTACTATTCTCTATCTGATGTCTAAATTCTCTCTTGTGCAAAGAGAAGAATCTCTAAGCAGCTATTGCCAGTAACAAAATGAGTAGACAAGTATTAACAATATAGGAGAATTAATTGATATGAGCTAACTTAAATTAATTGATATTTTTATAACACTCCAACAAGCAATAGAAAAATCCATGTTTTCAAGTGCATAGGAGATGCTCATGAAGAAGTACCACTTATGGGGTAATGAAACAAACTGCGATTAGGAAAAATGATTAATATATTTGAAATGTGTTCAGTTATCTACAGAATTAAACAACCACAACTAAAAAATAAAAAAATCTCTAAATATTTTTATAAAGTAAATGGTACCAACTTCTAAATTACTTTTAAGCCAAAATTGAAACTGCAAGGACATTAGAACATATTTTAATTAAATAAAGAAGTATAGTAAAATTTGTAGGATGAGGCTAAACCAGGGTGTTGAAGAAAATTTATAGTATGAAATGCATATATTAGAAAATCATAAATGTAAAATTAATGACCTAAGCTCTCATATTAAGCAACTCGAAAAGAAATAGAATGCCTAACCCAAAATAAGTAGAGAAAGGAAATAAAGAAACTTTTTATATGAATAAAATAGAAATAGAACTTTACATGTAGAATAGAATTCTATACTTAAAATACACATCCATGATCTAATGAAGAACTTGGGGTAGGCATTTGATCCCATTCTCTGATGCAAAGAGTTTTGAACCAAAGCAAAATGATGCATATATAGAAGCATTTTAGCTCTTCTCAGTGCAAAAGTCTTCATGTAAAAGAAGAAGTGAGTACTAGATGTCAGCCACAGATCTCTACACCATTCCCACTTTCCTGTGTTGCCATCAGCTAATCCTATGACAGCTCTTGAATTATACTTTGCTTTCAAGTTTGGACTTCTAATAAATTCCCAAATAAAAATACCACACCAATATATAGATGTACATACATCTACTTATAATTACAATGTAATCATAAAATCATAGATTTCAATTTCTTGATATATATCAAGATGAATATTTATATAGAATAATAAATTGCAAGTAAAAATTTAAGAATCTTACTATGTACCAATTTGTATATTTCTATTCAACCATCATAATATGACTCTTGATGTTACATCTACATTACAAAAAGAAGACAAAAATATAATCAGCCTCAAATAATTTATCCAAGTCACAGCAGGCTCTGATCACCTGTCCCCAATACGGCCAGTCATCTGCTGCATCATGCTGCTATTCTCAGGATACATTATTTTATTTGAGTCCCACTCTCTTATGGACCAGAGATACAGCTGCTAATTAAACCATAACAACAATCCTACATAAACAACTAGTCTAACATCATCATCAAGGGAAGATCTAAAAAAACTACGTTATTAAAAAAATCTTAATTAGAAATTTCCATTTTTACCCTAAGGAGCTTTTAGTTTCTATTTAAAAAAAAAAAAACTTAAATGGAAGAATGGAAGATATTTCACACACAAAATGTTAAGTGAGCAGATTGAAAGATGATATTCATATATTTGATATCTAACCTCTAATTGATTACTGTGGAAGGTGTCAGTGATATTTCAAATAATTGAGTTCCTTCCATGCATATAAAAGACTTGGATTGAATTCTCTACTCCCAGCCTTGTTGTGAGCATTTGGGGGGTGAACTATTAGAGGGGAGTTTATCTGTCTCTCTCCTTCTCTCTCTCTCTCTCTCTCTCTCTCTCTCTCTCTCTCTCTCTCTCTCATCTTTCTCTCCCTTTATCTCTGTCACTCTGCCTTTCATATAAGTAAATGGATTTTTTTTAAAAAAAAAAAAAGCTCACAGAACATTAAGGAATGAACCATAAAAATAAATTAGAATGTGAATGAATTATACTAAACCATGAACAATAATATATAATACTTATGCCAAAGAGGAAATGGTTAATTCTATGTTTGAGCTTTATGGAGGAAAGGGTCTAAAAAGTTAATGACTAATGTAGGTAAGCAGGTGAACTGCTTCATCCAAATGGAAAATTATTTTGAATATAGCCTAACTTCCAAGTCTATACATTAATTTTTAATGGTAGTATTCAAATACACTTTCCTTTACTTATTCCTGTCAATGAGATTGATCCTAAAAGTATCCTTTTAAAATTTTTTCTAATATTTAATATGATTTGAACACAGCAAAACTTGTTTGTGTGGTGTTTGTACATTCATAAGCAATGTTCAGTAGGTTAGGATATTATTCCACTAAGCACAACTTTAGAAGATTAATTTCATTATAATTTTTGTGCATATATTTACCCTTAAGAATTTCATGATCATTGTCTATTATACATCTCATACTGCAACACTAGTTATAATCTCTGGGGACAAAGCAGAATATGCATGAAGAAATGAATAACATAGAACTCAAAAATTCTAACAGCTGATGGTTTTAGGGAACTGAATCATGTCTAATTGATCCCTTGGTATTCTCTGTTTATTTCATTCTGCCCATTCTGTCTTTCTGTATTGGCTTCATAAAGAAATAGTCTCTCATCCTGACATTAATGTGTTTTTATGTGATTGTTTATATTTCTAATTTTAGAGGAAAAGAAGACTTTTCCCCCATAGCAAAATAGATATACACTGATCCGATTGCTCTGTTTCAGAGATAGAAAATAGGCCATGCAGTCTTTATAACTTCTGAAAAAATATGGCTCAGATTTTTAATCTGACTGTAAAGTTAAATGGTCTTGAAGGCAGCACTCCAGTCAGAACAATTCTGAAAGTGTAATCAAGAATGAAGACATCATCATTTCGTATAGAAGGGAATTAGTAATCATTCATGTGAAATGTTCTCAGAGGAGTGATAATGTTTATCATTGTTTAAAAAAGAAAATGTGTGGAAAGTATTATTGAGCAATTTATTTTGTTGTAGACAAAGCAGGAAATGTGTGAAAAATTATCGCTGGCCAGCTTACTATGAAACAAAATTAAATGAACAAATCACATAAAACTTTCAAAATTACTTTTGTAACTCTTTGATATTCCAATTCACCAAGAGCCTTGGAAGATTATAAATGGTGGCGACTTAGGAATAAAATGATGATGACTGTAGATTTGACTTTAGGCAACCGGACATATCCCAGAAAGAAGAGATCTAAATTATGTTCTTATCATGGGGACTTTCTTGTATGTCATGTGCTTGAGAGCATCCTGCTTAGTTCAGTGTAGCAGAGGTCAGTGAATCTGTCTTGTCTACTTCACTGTGTTGTTCTATAGAGCATTTCAACCACTGTTAGTGGTTGCTTGGATCTTGAAGATTGTTTCATCAATTTTTGTCATATCTGTAGCTGGAAGAAATGGCTTAAGATAACATTCTAAAGGCAAAGTTCTATTGTTTTCTGTTTTACTGCATTCCTGTGCTTTGTGACTTTATGCCATTAAAAAATCCATTGATTATAAATTAAATGTAAATTCAGAACAGAACTAAAATACACATGTATTTCCAAGTTACCATCTCAATATAGATACATGGTAAATGTTGCCATACAACTCAAAACATATATTTTTTGTTGTCTGTAGGTGGTTCAAATGAAAGCCAGATCTTAACAATGCTGGTGTGGAGCTATGACTGTTGTGGCTTTGGCAGATGACAAAGGCAGCTAAGAACTAGTGAACACCTTGACTCAGCCCTGAAGTCAGGCTGAACCTGTCTCCTTATCCCTTCCTGTGCCTGCAGGTCAACAGAAACCACAAACAGAACTGGCAGAAGATTTTGTTTTCTTTAGCATCTGCATTTCAGGGTGAAACTGGATGTGGATAATTCATGTGAGTAGGCAGCCAGGACGGAGCAGTACGGACATTTTATCAGCCATATGGGGAGTTTGATGTGGTAAGGAAATTAGGTCTATCAGCCAGGAAGACTTTGTCTAACTGTATGAGAGAGCCATCTTGAAAACTGAGTAACTCTTACCAGCCAAAGCCTTGAGATGACCACAGATCTCACCAAAATCTTGAAGATAACCCCATAAAGGTGTCGAGCCAGAGCCACTTCAAAGCCCTTGACCCATGGAAACTATTACTGTTTTAAGCTACTAGACTTAGGGTCATTTGCTACACAGCTGTAGATAACTAAAACAAGCATATGTCAATGGGTACAATGGAATTAAGAAAATAAAAGCTGTTTATTTTGGTGAAAAAATTTTTGAAATCCATAATTAGCTTTTATAATATGCATTTTCATAAACTTTCTGAAGAATTATCAAATGTTCAGATTTTAATTTTTGCTCCAAAATACCTTATTTTTAAAATCTTTTCTATGAACTTTTTGAAGTACACTTTTATATTCATATTTTGGTCTAAGACTCTGTCTCCATCTTTATGTGTAATATGTATCTATATGTCTTCAGGAAATTATCACAAAAGAAGCCTCATTAATTAACTTAAAGTAATAAAATATAAAGTCAATTGGAAGTTCACTTTCTACTTAAATCCCCATTAATCATTTATTTTTTGATATGAATTATTTGAAAATATCTCTTCAAATGAGATAAACCAAAAAATTGGTAATCATGAAATGTTCATTCCTTGGAAATATCACTAGGTTTTAGGTGCCAATTTTAATAAAAGTGTTAATGAGATATGAGTTGCAAAAAGTAACACGTAAGCCCTCCATGGGACATAATGCTATTACTGGGTCTCTGGATTAAGTATTTTATAAATGCTGTACTGAAAAAATGTGTATATTTAGTAATTAAATATTATCTAAAGCATTGCTATTAGTGGCAGACTATCATAGACACCATTCATAAATTTCAAGTCTAATTGGTCTCAGACTGTTAAAAATATTGAGAGACACCTTTTAAAATAGATTTGTTGCAAAAAGTCAGAGGTAGGGCATTCAGACTACATATATAGATCTGGAGTAAATGAGAATGTTTCTTTTTTTAAAAAAAATATTTATTTATTTATTTGAAAGTCAGTCGGAGAGATAGGGTTAGAGAGAGAGAGATCTTCCATCTGCTGTTTTACTCCCGAAATGGCTACAGTAGCCAGGGCTGAGCCAGGCCAAACCCAGGAGCCTAGCACTTCATCCAGGTCTCCTACATGGATGCCGGAGTCACTGACTTGGGCCATCCTCACTACTTTCCCAGGCACATTGGCTAGAAACTGGATAAGAAATGGAGCAGTCAGGGATTGAACTAGCATCAATATGGGATGCGGACATCACGGGCAGCAGCTTTACCATCTAAGGCACAACACCGGCCTCTACTGGAAATAGTACAACAATATCAAATCCTCTTATTGGTTTACAGATATTCAGTCTTTATTTTTCACAGCCGAAGCTACGTGAAGTTCATGCTTCAGATTCACCACACCCACACATTCTCTAGCTAAAATTTAATGAATTTTAATCCTGCAATTCATGGCAGATTTTCAAAAACTTCTGTCTTGTGCTCATTTCTTTCTTTTTTTATTTTAAGATTTACTTATTTGTTTGAAAGTCAGAGTTACACAGAGAGAGAAGGAGAGGCAGAGAGAGAGAGAGGTCTTCCATCCTCTGGTTCATTCCTCAATTGGCTGCAATGGCCGGAGCTGCACTGATCTGAAGCCAGGAGCCAGGATCTTCTTCCGGGTCTCCCACATGGGTGAAGGGGCCCAAAGAATTGGGCCATCCTCTACTGCTTTACCAGGCCATAGCAGAGAACTAGATCAGAAGTGGAGAAGCCAGGACTCGAACTGGCACCCACATTGGATGCCAGTATTGCAGACGGCAGCTTTACCTGCTACGCCACAGCGTTGGCCTCATACCCATTTCTTAAGTAAGGATGAGTGCTGTTGAATTCAGATGACAGAAACTCAATTCATACTATCCTAAGCAAATCTTAAATGCATTATCTGATATCACTAAACAGGAATCTGATTTCAAAGAGTTTGATTCAAGGGTTCAAAAGCTATAAACGAAGTTCTATCTTCACATCTCCAAACTCCACTTTTTGGCCTTTGGTTTAATTCAGCAACAGGTTAATTCCATTTGGTGACAAGACATTCAAAGCCCTGGCCCTACATAATGTGGTTTACTTTGTGCCTTACTTGAATGAATCAGGGGGAACTGGAGTCTCCTAGCATACTTGTGCTCAGAGGCAATACTTCTTCCTGACAAGATCTTGAAAAAAAAAAAAAAAAGTGGGATCTCTACCCCAAAATCATTGTAACTGTGGCAGATTACTATGGATGGGAGATGTTTTATTTCCCAAGTAAAGGAAGACTGAACAGACAGAGCCCTAGATGTGCTATTGCTGTCTGAATTACCATCTTGTTCCTAAGTACCAAGGAAGAATTGTCTGTTTAAGAGTACATTGCGGGGGCCAGAGCTGTGGTGTAGCTGGTTCTGCCTCTCCTTCTCTCTATGTGTAACTCTGACTTTCAAATAAACAAATATTTTTTAAAAAGAGTACATTGCAAAATTTATTATAATTATCTTACGTGTTTCTTTTTCTTTCTTTTTTTATTTTTTAAAGATTCATTTATGGGGCCTGGCGCTGTGGTGCAGTAGATTAATTCTCCACCTGTGGTGTCATCGGCAATCCATATGGGCACTGGTTGTAGTTCCAGCTGCTCCTTTTCCAGTCCAGCTCTGTGCTGTGGCCTGGGAAAGCAGCGGAGGATGGCCCAAGTGCTTGGGCCCTGCACCCATATGGAAGACCCAGAAGAAGCACCTGGTTCCTGGCTTCAGCGCAGCTCGAGCCGTTGTGGCCATTTAGGGAGTGAACCAATGGAAGGAAGACCTTTCTCTCTGTCTCTCCCTCTCAAATAAATAAATAAAAATAAATAAAATCTACCTCTCAAATAAATAAAAATGCACGGTAAATGTGTTTTTCTTATGGTGAAAGAACCATTGTAAGAAAATCATGGCAAATTAAAAAAAATGCAAAACTTATGCATTGTTTCATGCATATTAGGTAATGAACCCTTTGATCATATTTCATCACCCATGAATATAAGGAAAAAAGGACAAAATAGGAACAAAAGTGAACATTAAAGAAACACAGCAAGAGAGGCAATCTAGAGAAGCTGATGAGACCAGCCAAGTTACAGGGGCTTCCCATCTACCTTCTCTGTTGAATACACCATGGACGTCTTTTCTACAAAGTTTTTAGATATTTCATATCTCCATAAACAGCTGTCATTAAATTGGATAATAACCAACCTCAGTTTATAATTTCTGTAAAATGTTGGTTAATAATCATATTTAAGATTCCACAGGCAGCCAGAGAATATAATAAAAAGGATCTAGCCTATTTTCCATTTACATGGCATTTTTTTTCTCTCTTAAGTAAAATATATTTAACGGTTTATCAGAGTAATTCATCCTGTCCTTTCTCCCATTAAACACCAGATAAGTAGCCCATGGGACATTAAATCATGGCAGCTTGTTATTTGCTCAACAAGCTATGTAGGCTTCCAATTTGTTCCATATTTTATGACAAGCTGTGACTGCATGGTTTCATCAAATATTACATAAATAAGTTAAATATAGATAGGAAAAAAGTAGTTGTTTGGAGGATTACTGTATTGAATGTTTGAAACTCAATGTTCTAGCCTGTCACCACCAGAAAATAGCATTTAAATATGTATACTTAGGAACAATTATATAAAATCAGAGCAATTTTTACAAGTAACAATTACATTACAATGCCTTTTAAGTTCTTAACTCCAAATAAAAATGACAATGGAGCATATAGACTATCATGAATATGAATAGCTAAGAAATGTTAAGAGGAAATCCCAAATCAGGCTTTACTATACATAAAAATGACATAAAAATGTTGGTTGTAGGATGCAAATGCATACAGTTTATATTATCATCTAAACATGAATCAAAATTTCAGTTGTTGTAGATTAACAAAAAGACAATAACTGAAATTCATGTGTGCCCCCTCTTCTCAAGATGTAGTTCTTGTTTCGTCTTTCCCTAAAGATAGATATTTCCTTAAAAAAGTGAATAAAAATCGTGGGCTACCACAAATAATATGACTTAATAAAGCTATATTGTTTATATCCATATACATAATCCTACTTCGAATTACTTACTATAAATCCCTTGATAATATGCATTCACATATGAGCCGAATTAATTCTTCTAGATTCCCATGGATTAAATTAGGAACATTAAAAAGGTTACTTCCTAGATGATGACATGGAAGTGTTTTACTCCTTGTATCCTAGCTTTAATATCAAGTTATATTTGTTCACTCTTAGTCACCGTAAATTGGAATGTATCTATTACTCATGGGTCAACATGAAAAGCAATGTCTTATGTAATTGTGATATTTTCCAGGAGAAGTAAAAAAGGATTGAATTCAAGATAAAATTCAGTAGTTCTTGTGGTTCTTTCTCTTCATATTTTCTTTTATCTTCACCCTGTTTTTCTTCCGATGATTAAAATAGGAGAAATGCGAGATTTGCAAAGGTTTTATTTAAGTGGGTTGTTTGTTTTGTTGTTGTGGAGTTTCTTGATTTCTTTGTAGATTCTGGTTATCAACCCTTTATCTGTAGCATAGTTTGCAAATATTTTTTCCCATTCATTCGGTTGCCTATTCACTTTCCTGAGTGTTTCTTTTGAAGTACAGAAACTTCTCAATTTGATGCAATCCCAAATGTTAATTTTGGCTTTGACTGCCTGTGCTTCTGGGGTCTTTTCCAAGAAGACTTTGCCTGTACCTATATCTTGCAGGGTTTATCCAATGCTCTCTAATAATTTGATGGTTTCGGATCACAGATTTAAGTCTTTAATCCATGTTAAGTGAATTTTTGTGTAAGGTGAAAGGTAGAGGTCTTGCTTCACGCTTCTGCATGTGGAAATCCAATTTTCCCAGCACCATTTATTGAATAGACTATCCTGATTCCAGGGATTGGTTTTGGATCTTTGATCAAATATAAGTTGGCTGTAGATGTTTGGATTGATTTCTGGTGTTTCTATTCTGTTCCATTGGTCTATCCATCTGTTTCTGTACCAGTACCATGTTGTTTTGATAACAACTGCCCTGTAGTATGTCCTGAAATCTGGTATTGTGATGCCTCTGGCTTTGTTTTTGTTCTACAAGATTGCTTTGGCTATTTGAGGTCTTCTGTGTCTTCATGTGAATTTCAGCATCATTTTCCATATCTGAGAAGAATGTCTTTGGTATCTTGATTGGTATTGCATTGAATGTATAAATTCCTTTTGGGAGAATAAACATTTTGATGATATTGATTCTTCCAATCCTTGAGCATGGAAGATTTCTCCATTTTTTGGTATCCTCTTCTATTTCTTTCTTTAAGGTTTTGTAATTTTCATCATAGAGATATTTAACATCCATGGTTAAGTTTATTCCAAGGTATTTGATTGTTTTTGTAGCTATTGTGAATGGGATTGATCTTAGAAGTTCTTCCTCAGCCGTGGCATTGCCTGTGTATACAAAGGCTGTTGATTTTTGTGCATTGATTTTATATCCTGCTACTTTGCCAAACTCTTCTATGAGTTCCAATCGTCTCTTAGTAGAGTTCTTTGGGTGCCCTAAATAAAGAATCATGTCATCTGCAAAGAGGGATAGTTTGAGTTCTTCCTTCCCAATTTGTATGCTTTAATTTCTTTTTCTTGCCTAATAGCTCTGGCTAAAACTTCCAGAACTATATTGAATAGCAGTGGTGAGAGTGGGCATCCCTGTCTGGTACCAGATCTCAACGGAAATGCTTCCAACTTTTCCCCATTCAATAGGATGTTGGCCGTGGGTTTTTCATAAATTGCTTTGATTGTATTGAGGACTGTTCCTTCCATACCCAGTTTGCTTAGAGTTTTTATCATGAAAGGGTGTTGTATTTTATCAAATGCTTTCTCTGCATCTATTGAGACAATCATATGGTTTTTTTTTCTGCAGTCTGTTAATGTGGTGTATCACGTTGATTGTTTTGTGAACGTTGAACCATCCCTGTATACCAGGGATAAATCCCACTTGGTCAGGGATGGGCCAAGGACCTCAATAGACATTTTTCAAAAGAGGAAATCCGAATGGCCAACAGACACATGAAAAAATGTTCAAGATCACTAGCAATCAGAGGAATGCAAATCCAAACCACAATGAGGTTTCACCTCACCCCAGTGAGAATGGCTCACATTCAGAAATCTACCAACAATAGATGCTGGAGAGGATGTGAGGAAAAAGGGACACTAACCCACTGTTGGTGGGAAAGCAAACTGGTTAAGCCACTATGGAAGTTAGTCTGGAGATTCCTCAGAAACCTGAATATAACCCTCCCATACAACCCAGCCATCCCACTCCTTGGAATTTACCCAAAGGAAATTAAACTGGCAAACAAAAAAGCCATCTGCACATTAATGTTTATTGCAGCTCAATTCACAATAGCGAAGACCTGGAATCAACCCAAATGCCCATCAACAGTAGACTGGATAAAGAAATTATGGGACATGTACTCCATAGAATACTATACAGCAGTAAAAAACAATGAAACCCAGTCATTTGCAACAAAATGGAGGAATCTGGAAAACATCATGCTGAGTGAATTAAGCCAGTCCCAAAGAGACAAATATCATTTGTTTTCCCTGATCAGTGACAACTAACTGAGCACCAAAGGGGAAATCTGCTGAAGTGAAATGGACACTATAAGAAACAATAACCTGATCAGCTCTTGTCCTGACTGTTGATGTACAATGTAATACTTTATCCTTTTTAGTATTTTGTTGTTGTTGTTGTTGTTCTAGTACTAGTAGTTGAACTCTTTAATTAACACACAATTATTCTTAGGTGTTTAAATTTTAACTGAAAAGTGATCCCTGTTGAATATAAGAGTGGGAAAAAGAGAGGGAGGAGATGTACAATTTGGGACATGCTCAATCGGACTTGCCCCAAATGATGGAGTTAGAAATGTGCCAGGGGATTCCAATACAATCCTATCAAGGTGGCATGTACCAATGCCATCTCACTAGTCCAAGTGATCAATTTCAGTTCACAATTGATCACTCTGATAGGTCTAAGAGTCAAAGGGATCACAAAACCAAGACTAGTGTCTGCTAATACTAACAGATAGAATCGAAAAGGGAAGAAACGACCCAACATGGGAACCAGGATACACAGCAGACTCAGAATGGCAGATGTCCTAAATAGCACTCTGGCCTCAGAATCAGCTCTTAAGGCATTCGGATCTGGCTGAAGAGCCCATGAGAGTATTTTAGGCATGGAAAGCCAAGACACTCTGGGGAGGAAGAAGAAGAAGAAGAAGAAGGAGAAGGAGAAGGAGAAGGAGAACGAGAAGGAGAAGGAGAAGGAGAAGGAGAAGGAGAAGAAGAAGAAGAAAGACCTAACTAAAAGATCCCTTGGAGTGAGATCCCAGTGGAAAGAATGGGGTCATCAAAGAAGGAGATACCTTTCTCTGAAGGGAGGAGAGAACTTCCACTTTGACTATGACCCTATCACAATAAGATCAAAGTCAGCGAACCCTAAAGGCTTCCATAGCCTTGGCAACTCATGACTAGAGCCTAGGGAGATTACTGACGCCATAAACAAGAGTGTCAAATTGTTAAATCAACAACAGAAGTCACTGTGTACTTATGTCTCATGTGGGATTTCTGCCTTTATGTGTTGTCTAATGTGCAGTGATGCTATAGCTAGTACTAAAACAGTATTTTTACACTTTGTGTCTCTGTGTGGGTGCAAACTGATGAAATCTTTATTTAGTATATATTGAATCGATCTTCTGTATATAACGATAATTGAAAATGAAAAAAAGAAACCTGGTGTTAAGTTGGAAATGGCATAGAAAATTAATTAATTTTTTAAAAATATCATGTAGGATCTCTGTCTTTAATGTGCTGTACACTCTTATTTAATGCTATAACTAGTACTCCAACAGTATTTTTTCACTTTGTGTTGCTATGTGGGTGCAAACTGTTGAAATCTTTACTTAATATATACTGAACTGATCTTCTGTATATAAAGAGAATTGAAAATGAATCTTGATGTGAATGGAAGGGGAGAGGGAGCGGGAAAGGGGAGGGTTGTGGGTGGGAGGGAAGTTTTGGGAGGGGGAAGCCATTGTAATCCATAAGCTGTACTTTGGAAATTTATATTCATTAAATAAAGGTTAAAAAATAAAAATAAAAAAAGGTTTTATTTGTAAAAAAGGTTTGTATCACGTGTGGAAGATGTGAAGTGCTCAGTATAATCATCATTATGACTTCAAAAATTTTACTAGCCAGTAACAGATTAAATGACAATTCCAAAAACAAAACAGGTGTGGGCCTGGCTGCTGAACTGCTCAGTAGGAAGCTGACATTTCAACATTAAAGTTGGATGCATTGGAGCATTGTTCCAGTCATACCAAACTGTCTAAATTACAAAATCCTGGCACATATTCTAGACATCAAGTTGTATATCCCTCTATTTTTAGTCTGGAAAGCCTTTATTAAATCATAAAAGGATTTTCTCACCCAAGCAAAATTGGAAGCTGGCAGCACAAACAACTAAAAACAGGTCCATGCATTTTCCAACTGAAAGATTAGACCATATTCATTAGCATTTGAATTACTTCTGAAAAATTTCACCTATCACTGATTATATACTTTTAGTGTATTACTGCAGACTCATATTTCCATGCCTTTTCATCCAATTAAGTTGTGTAGACTAATTTTTATTTATAATATTATAAGCACAGTTTATAATGTATTAATCCAATATTAACATTGTTTCTCTTTTGGAAAGGTTACAAAGAGAGTTAAAGTAAGAGAATTAGCTAGAGCAACAAATGTATCCTTTGAACTAGAAACTGATTAAGATTTTCCCAGTAAACTTTTTTTCAGGCATAATCTCATCGAGGTAGTGATCAGGCAAGAATGAACTAATGTACTACTTTCAGTTAAACCACTATTGATAAGTACAGAAATGCTTATGACAAAGAAAACTAATTTTTATCTCTACTAAATTTCATAATGCTGAAAATTTTGCTGATCTTTGTAGAGATATTATACATACCATAAATTGCATAAAGTAAATTAATCATTAGTGTGTGTTACAGATGCATTTACATTCGTTTTTACTTACATAATCACCAGATGAAGCCATGGAACATTTCCATGAAAGGCACTAAGATTGACTTTCCTTAAAAAAGAAAAAAAGATTTATATATTTATTTGAAAGTCAGAATTGGAGAGAAAAAGAGAGAGAAAGAAGGAGAACTTCTGTTTACAGTTTCACTCCCCAAATGACCACAGGACCCTGGAACCTCACCCACGTCTTCCTCATGAGTAGCAGGGGCCCAAGCACTAGAGCCATCTTCTTCTTCTTTTTTTTTAATTAAACTTTTATTTAATGAATATAAATTTCCAAAGTACAGCTTATGGGTTACAATGGCTTCCCCCTCCCAAAACTTCCCTCCCACCCACAACCCTCCCCTTTCCCGCTCCCTCTCCCCTTCCAATCACATCATGATTCATTTTCAATTCTCTTTATATACAAAAGATCAGTTTAGTATATATTAGGTAACGATTTCAACAGTTTGCCCCCATATAGCAACACAAAGTGAAAAAAAAATACTGTTGGAATACTAATTATAGCATTAAATAAGAGTGTACAGCACATTAAAGGCAGAGATCCTACATAATATTTTTTAAAAAATTAATTAATTTTCTATGCCATTTCCAATTTAACACCAGGTTGTTTTTTTTTCATTTCCAATTATCTTTATATTCAGAAGATCGATTCAGTATATAATTAGTAAAGATCTCATCAGTTTGTACCCACGCAGAAACACAAAGTGTAAAAATACTGTTTCAGTACTAGTTATAGCATCACTGCACATTAGACAACACATTAAGGACAGATCCCACATGGGATGTAAGTACACAGTGACTCCTGTTGCTGACTTAACAATTTGACACTCCTGTTCATGGCGTCAGTAATCTCCCTAGGCTCTAGTCATGAGTTGCCAGGGCTATGGAAGCCTTTAGAGTTCGCTGACTTTGATCTTATTCCGATAGGGTCATAGTCAAAGTGGAAGTTCTCAAATTCACAATAGCTAAGACCTGGAACCAACCCAAATGCCCATCAACAGTAGACTGGATAAAGAAATTATGGGACATGTACTCCATAGAATACTATACAGCAGTAAGAAACAATGAAACCCAGTCATTTGCAAGAAGATGGAGGAATCTGGAAAACATCATGCTGAGTGAATTAAGCCAGTCCCAAAGAGACAAATATCATTTGTTTTCCCTGATCGGCGACAACTGAGCACCAAAGGGGAAACCTGTTGAAGTGAAATGGACACTATAAGAAACAATGACCTGATCAGCTCTTGTCCTGACTCTAGATGTACAATGTAATACTTTATCCTTTTTAGTATTTGTTGTTGTTGTTGTTGTTCTAGTACTAGTGGTTGAACTCTGTAATTAACACACAATTATTCTTAGGTGTTTAAATTTAAATTTTAGAGCCATCTTCTTCTACTGCTTTCCCATGCACATTAGCAAGAAGTTGAACTGGAAGCAGAGAAGCCAAGGCTTGAATCAATGCTCAGATGGGATCCCAGCATTGCAGGAAAGGTCTTAAACTGCTGTGCCACAACACCAGCCCCTAGGATGACCCTTTTCCATCTATTTCACCTTCCAGAACACCTCCAGGTATTCTTACTTCATGTAGTAACATAATATGCAATCTTTTTTCTCTGGTTCCTTCTGTTAGAATAGTATTTTTGAGATTGATCTATCTTTTTGGTGAGTCACACTAGTAGCTCATTCTCTTTGTTTGCTGGTAGTAATTTATTTTATTTTTATAATATATTTTGATAGCCTAATATTCACATATCAATAAATTCACCTTTTCAAAATTACCAAAATCAATGGTTTTCAGTATATTCTTTGTTGTGAAATAATCATCATTATTAAATTTTAAAACGTATTTCTAATTTCAAGGAGAAATATCACAACCTTTAGCAGTCAGACCCCATAACTTCACCTCTTTGCCACTGGAAACCACACATCCAGTTTGTCCTTGTGGAGTTGCCTATTCTGGACGCTTCAAATAAATGTAATAGACAATTGCACCATAATTTGCCTGCTTATTTGTTACTTAATTTCAACAAATTCTAGTCTGAGACCATAATGAATAACACTATGAAAATTCTTATAATTTGTGTTATCATTCACAGTATTTCCTGGATTCTATAATTTACAAACTTACGTGACTAAATGCTGAGGATAACTTTTTTCTGGTGGTTACATAATTTTCCAATACCTCTAGGAATGCATGACTTTCGGTTGCCCCCAAAACTCACCAAGACTTATTATTCTCATTACTATTATTATTAATCAATATTGAAACTGTATACAATCATGATTGCAATTTGCGTGTCTGATAAGTACTGACATTAAATATCAGTAACTTGCATGTTGGCTGATTATTTTCATTTGTGAAATTCTACTCAAATGCTAAATTATTTTGATTGGGTTATTTATCTTTTCATATCAAGTTATAAGATTTTTTAAAAGATTTTTGTTATTGTTTGAAAGGCAGAACAATGGGGTGGTAGGACAGGAGAGACAGAGAAAAAGAGATCTTCCATCTGGTGGTTCACATTCCAAATGGCCTCAACAGCCAGATGAGGGCCAGGCTAAAGCCAGGAGACAGGAATTCCATCATACTACCCAAACTACAAGGATAGGAAGGTCCCAGGTACTTGGACCATCTTCCATTTTCTTTCAAGGTGCAGTAACAGAAAGTTGGATCTGAAGCAGTGTAGCTAGAATTCAAGCTGGTACCTCAATGTGGAATGCCATCATCACAAGTGGTGGCTACCACTGGACAATAATGCCAGCCCTGAAGGATTTTTTTTTTATACCTGTTCATGGTATAACTTTTTGGAACACACATGTTTTATTTATACTTTTATCCCAATGTATGTTGTTTGTCTTCATTATCTTAATGGTATCTTTTGAAGAGAAAACAATTTCAATCCAAGTTCACAGTGTATTTTCTTCTATAAATAATGTTTTTCTGTGTATCCTGTCTAATAAATTTTACCTATACAAAATGTGCATTATTTCTTTGAAACTCTTTTTTTTTTTTAATTTGACAGGTAGAGTTATAGATGGTGAGAGAGAGAGACAGAGAGAAAGGTCTTCCTTTTCTGTTGGTTCACCCCCCAGTGGCCGCTATGGCCAGAGCTACGCTGATCCAAAGCCAGGAGCCAGGTGCTTCCTCCTGGTCTCCCGTGCGAGTGCAGGAACCCAAACACTTGGGCCATCCTTCACTGCCCTCCTGGGCCACAGCAGAGAGCTGGACTGGAAGAGGAGCAACCAGGACTAGAACCCGGTGCCCATATGGGATGCTGGTGCTGCAGGCAGAGGATTAACCAAATGAGCCACAGCACCAGCCCCTCTTTGAAACTTTTTTACCTTTTCATTTAAAGTTGTGATTGGTTACAGGTCTACCTTTGCATTTGATATGTGGATGCACATTTTTCAACACATGTCCAATCCCTTCAGCAGTATTTAAGGAAAGCCAGTCTTTTCCACATTGAGTTATTCTTGTACACAATAGCCTGGATTATGACTAGTATCAGGCTGCGAACTACTCCAATTTTGTTTTTCAAAACTCTTTTTATTATTTATCTTCCTTTCCATTTCAAGTGTAAATGATTAAATCACTATGTTAATTCCCTTTTTGAAAAGTTTTATTGAAAGGCAGAACAATGGGTGGGGCCACAGAGAGAGGGAGAGAGAGACAATCTTCAATCTACTTGTTCACTACCCAGTTGGCCACAATAGGCAGGACTGGGCCAATCTTAAGAATGATGCCAGGAACGCCATCCAGTGTTTCTTCCTAAAAATACTTTTCTTCAGCCACTAGCTTCTTAAGAAACAAGTGGAATACAGTTGGTAAACAGTATACCAGAGCTATCCACTGAGAAGTATAAACCATGTTTGATGATTAATTTTACATGTTAATTTGACTGGCTCATGGAGCACTCAGAAATTTAGTTAAACATTTCTGGGTATGTATGTGTGTCAGCATTTAAATCAGTAGACCTAGTAAAGCAAGTTGCCACATCATACCCACCATCCCCCTTCCCCATGTGCGTAGGCATCTGTCAATCCGAAGATAAGAAAAAGGAGGTAAGGAGGTATCTCTTACTGTCTAAGTAGTTTGGGATATTGTCATTCTACCTAGAACTGCAACCCATACCATTGTCACTTCTGTTTCTTAGGTCTGTCACTGGAACTACACCACTAGCTGTATTGTTTCTAGCTCAAGGCATTTCTCTGCTCCTCCCAGCTCCTCTGTAGTCATATGAGTCAATTCCTATTAAAGATAAACATACATATATATCCTATTAGTTATTTTTCTATGGAGAACCCTAATTAATCTACCATGATTATAGCAATAAAAATACCAAAATAGACAGATTAGCTATTGATATCGGACAAGACCCCCTAAAATTCACACTAAAACGTGGCCCCTTAAAGTTCCATAGAAATGCTAGCCGGGGTGTCACATGTACTACCAGAATTTGGGGTGCCTTACGATTTTACCACGGGCTTATTACTAAATCCCCGATATTAATAAGCCCAAGAGGGTTCTTGCCTAATATTTAGAGAAGAATTCTAAATACTGGCACAAATAAACGAGGCAGCATGGTACGTTTTAAGCTTTTATTCAGTAAGAAAGATGCATAGGAGAGTGAGAGCTTTATTTAAGAGAAAGAGGTAATTAGGGGTTCATACCGAGCACCAGGAACCAGCCACGTGGAAGAGCATCTAGGCCAGGAAGCCTAGAGCACATGGCCCAAAGGCCATGCGCCCTGGAGGCGTGGGGCTACAGCAAGCCCCCTCCTAGCAAGAGCCCAGGGAAAAAGAGCCGGCCAAGCCACACCGTGTCCTGGCTTTTAACCCACTCCAAAGGGGAGTGGTTAATTAACCTGATTGGCTGGTGGGCACCCAGGTATGGCCAGGTAGGGGAATGAGGCCACACAAGGGCGTGGCCAAGGCATCAGGTAGGAGCATGAGGTCACACAGGGGCGTGGTCTTCCATTTCACAAATCCAATCAACTCCAACCTGTATGCCTGCCTAGTTCACTATGATTATGAATTGGAAAACTCAATATTGCTAAAAATCAATTATCTTGAAATTGATTCATGGACATAAAACATTCTTTTTCTTTGAAATTGTGCTGAGTCAGGAGTTGTGGTGTAATGACTTAAGCTGTTCCCAAATTGTATTTATGAAATGCATGAAGTTTTTATGCCTCAAATAAAAGGTTTCTGGGTAAAAAAAGAATTTAAATCACCTAGCCAACAAAGACTGAATCCTAAATACTTAAAGAACTCTCAAATTCACAGAAATATTCAGAGTAGAAATTGCTTCGTATATTTGTAGTCATGGGTTATATGAATCTATCCACATTTAAAAACTAATAGAAGTCCACACCAAAAATGGAATATTATATATATACTGTATATCATATATATTATTATTTTGAGATGTAAATTTTTAAACAAAAACAGTCTATAGTACGTTATCATTATTGTTCCTTGAACATTACTGACATTATGTTTAGAAACTTACATAATTTTCATTCTGGGTGTTCTTTATTTCTTCCTCAATTTCCCTGATTCCATCTGGAATAATTAATTTTCTATACAAAGATCTTGCAGTGTTTATGGCAGTATGGGTTGTGGTTGACAAATTCTCCAGACTTCTGTGTTTTGAAACATCTGTATTTCACTTTGGTTTTGAAAGTACATTTTTTCTAGAAGCCTGGTTGACAAAGCCTTTCTCTTATCACATTAAAGATGTCATTTTCTTGACTTCCGGCCTCTCTCACTCTGATGGGAAGTCTGCCATCAGATTCGGAGATGCCCTTTCAGAAACAGTTCATTCATTTTTTCTCTCAACCACATTTTGTCTTGTTTCAGATTTTATTTTTATCTCTCATTTTCAGCAATTTGATCTGATGTGCTAAAAATGGAGGGTTATACTTTTGTTTATAAAGCAAGTTCAAAGTATATCTTGTAAAAATTAAAAGCAAAATAAGAAAAGCAGGAAGGAAGTAGTTTGGGAAGTACCACTATGCTCTTAAAACTGTATATATGTAATACATGGAATGTGTTCCCTTTATATAAATTTTAACGACTAAAAATATTCTTGGAATATAGTGAAATTCGTTTTTATATTATCAACATCTGTAAGTTTGGGGATTTTTTTTCATGATTATTTCTTTTTTTTGTTTTTTGTTTTGTTTTATTTTGTTTTGTTTTTGTTGTTTTTTTTTAACTTTTATTTAATGAATATAAATTTCCAGTGTACAGCTTATGGATTACAATGGCTTCCCCCTCCCATAACTTCCCTCCCACCCGCAACCCTCCCCTCTCCCGCTCCCTCTCCCCTTCCATTTGCATCAAGATTCATTTTCAATTCTCTTTATATTAAGAAGATCAATTTAGTATAAAGATTTCAATGGTTTGCACCCACATAGAAACACAAAGTGAAACATACTGTTTGAGTACTAGTTATAGCATTAAGTCACAATGTACAGCACATTAAGGACAGAGATCCCACATGAGGAGCAAGTGCACAGTGGCTCCTGTTGTTGACCCAACAAATTGACACTCTAGTTTATGGCGCCAGTAACCACCCTAGGCTGTCGTCATGAGTTGCCAAGGCTATGGAAGCCTTCCAAGTTTGCCGACTCTGATCATATTTAGACAAGATCATAAAAGACAGAGTGAGGATAGTAACCAATGTTCCTAAGAGTGGTATTAACCAGGTCTGAAGAATTATACAGCATTAAGTGGGGAAGAAGACCATCAGTACACACAAGTTGGGAGTAGAGCCATTGGTGGTAGAGAAGAGGTTATGATTACAAAGGAATGAGGCCCAAGTGCGCTAGACAGGGCCTAGAACAAAGGACAGAGTCATTATTAGAGGAGCTAAGAAAGGTGCTGTCTAAGCTACAATTAAGTTTTCTGATTGAGAGGCAAATAGAACCTGACAGAAGGGGCTTGATAATAATCTGGTGGGCTTTAGGCCTTGTAAGTTAAGAGGCCCAGACCTATCTATCTCTTCACATGGGGTATATCCTAAGGGAGGTGTGAACCTCCTAGGGGAAGGCACTCTGTTGACTTTCATTACTTGGCTGGCCTGGGAGGAGAGCTGGCCAGGTAAAGGCAGGGGGCATCTCTAACAAGAAATTTACAGTTCTGCCTGCAATGTTGCTGACCCTACTTGACCATCCCCTCAGCTGCAGTGGTCACTTTGGAAGTTGGGCTGAGTGAAGGGCTTTTCAGCTTAGAGCCAATAAGATCTGTGGCTCTGACCTGGGCATCCTTCGACTCCAGGGCAGGTCCATTTCCAGTGATCCAACTCGGCTGGCAGAGCTGCCAGGGCTCTTCACAAGCTGACTTCTGCTGAAGCCCAGGCTTACCACTTTGAAAGCCACTGCAGTGGACTGGCCTGTTGGGTCTCCTTGAGGGCAGATCACTGTACAGATCAGCCATTAATAGGCCTGTCACCCATTGCTTCTGATGCCTGGCTTTCTTTTCCTCCTGGTTTGTGTTAAAGCAGACCAGAGGATGCAAGTCAAGGGAGTGCCCGTGTCCCATCTCTAATCTTCGGTGGCCTGAACTACAAGTCTATAGTCACAGGCATGTTCTGTAGTAGTTTTTCTAAGGTAGACAATGCCCATGAGGAAAATTATATTCTCACGTTAAAACTTTCTTTCCCTTTGGTCTGAAAGGGAGGTTTTTTCTACTTACTGTTTACTTCGCTGATGACGAAGTAAATCTAGCTATGAGATTATTATTTAAGTTCTTATTTTGGCTATGCTATTACAGAAAAATGTTAGCCATCTCTTTTATAAGGTCTAAAGATTAAATTGTGCATCCTACAGATTCCTTCATAATAGAATTAGTTCCCTACCTTGAAGAGAATAGAGAAGTGAAAGAACAAGTTGGGCTTAGAATAGAGAAATGAGGGAGCAAGTCCTAGATCGCTTGCTGACAATAGCAATATGACATAAATACTTAGCAAACCATTTCAACCATTAGATAACAACTTAAGAAAACATTTACCAGAAGGTCCAATGCCTTCTATAAATTTTAAGAATCATGTATTTGAAAACACCTCTTAAGTATCTAACATGGTGTAGTTTGTTTAACCAGTAAACTTAAGCACAACCATATAAAATGTTTTTAGTTTCTTTCTACCAACAAGTTTAAATGGCTTATAGATAAGATTGTCCATAAATTTAAGCTGCTAAAATCAATCAAAGATACATTTTAATTTGTGTGACCTGAATCTGTGTATCATATGTTTCATGATTATTTCTTAAAACAACTTCTTGCCGTATCCTACCTTCCCCTTTCACCTGGAATTCCAAAGTGTATATCTTAGACATGTTTACTGGGTCCCATTTTGTATCTCATGTGATTTTTTTTTGAAATTGATTTTTCTCTGAGCTTCAGTTTTAATAGTTTCCATTGATTTTATTCTTCATATTACCGATCTTTTCTTTTGCAGTTTGCTTCTAATGCTAAACACACCTAACAAAACCTTGACAGATTCCATTTTTCCATTTAAGTTCATTTGATTCTTTTTAAGTTTTCTTTAAACAACATGATTAATCTTTCTCCACATCCTTGAACATATCCATAGTATTAATTCTAAAGTGTTCCTTTTGCTCATTTTTAACATAGACATGTTATGAATATATGGTTTGCTTGCTCTTTTTACCTTGGGGCACATTTTCACACCTACAGTCTTACTTGCTTTTTATATATGTTCTCATTTTTTTTTTCTAAAATGACATAGAGGAATAATTTTATGCTCATCTTTGGTGAAACAGTATGTTTTTTTTTTCTTTAATTGGTAGAATGATGGATACACCTTAATCAAATCAAGAATTAGGCATGGCCAGAATGGTTGGCAGCTTGTATTTGTCTCATTTTCATTTTAGTTTCAAAGATCTTAAGGGCACACCTGTGAGGTGTTATTAAATGCCCTTCCCACTGCCAGGAATTTGATTTTTAAACACTGCTCAATGCTATGGGATATCATTCCATGTTTCCATCCCAACTCCCATCTGCCTTGCCATTCACCTGATATCTAGGGAGAGAAAATTGGCACCCATGTATTCAGGACTCTCCAGATTCCAAACTGGCAACCAGCCAATACAAGGATCAAAAGCACCACTGGTTATCTTTACCCCAGCAGGATCTTTCTGCTCATGGCAAGCCCAGCCTCCGTCCATGCCAGATCTGCAAAGGGCCTGGAGGGGGAAAATGAGAGGACAAAGGCGGAACTTAAATTCAACTGGAAAGAGATCTTTCCTGCTTAATGTCTTCTAAAATAAATTGACTTCTCCAATAATAAAGTTTCCTAAGTTGAAATATAGAACTTATATTCAAGTAGTAGCTTTACAAAATGATTGCAAGAAAAAAAAAAATGTGTGATGGATGTGTAAATGGATTCTTATAAACGTTTTAGGAATTTGGCCACATGGCTTAAGGTGACATGTCCCAGAATCTACCATTAAACTGAAACTTACTAACACAGTGACACAGAATAATATTGCTCAGAGTGATGTAGAGCTTTCTCAATGTAATTTTTTCTTTAAAATTAATAAAAACTATTATTTCAGAAGTGATCTAACCAGTATGATATGAAATAAATGCTTAGATATATTTGGAGTGCTTGTGTACAAAATGATTAGTTACAAAAATGAGAGGTATATAATTCACATTTCCTCTGGTCACTAATTTACATCACTACTCTATTTCCTTTTTATGGTTATTTAATTGGATGCCTTTCTCAAACGTTTATTAAGTCCTTGCTATGAGTTGCATCACAGGAAAATAGCAGAGAATAAGTAGGACCATTGAGAATTAATTAAGAAAAAAATCTTCCTTAAAGCAAATTTAATTAAAAACAAATAAACAAGTAGCCACTGTTTAGCTCAGATTAGCCAGTTAATAGATTAGAAATTATGGTTCTTAAATGTTTCTTGGTAACTTGTTCTTTTCCTGGTCCTCCTCCTAGTTTTCTTTTCTTCCTCCTCCTCCTTCTCTCCGTCTATTCCACCTTTTTCTTCTTTTAGAATTGCTCTTTGAATTTCACTGTGTAAAATTTAAAGCAAAGAACAAAACAAAATGTAACAAGTGGCGTCTTCTGCCTGGCTTATCTCAGAGGCTTAGCTTAGCATTTCCTTTATCCTTAGATAAATCAAAGTAATTCAGCACACAGTAGCTGTTCATAAATATTTCTTGAATAAATAAGTGAATCACTTTCAGTGAATCTAGGAACAAATAAGTTATTAAATGAGTTTAAAATATCACTTTAACACTGGAAATCTGTGGGAAAATTCTTTTTCCCTTCAGATCACATAATATTTTCAATTCACTTCATTCCTACTTTTTTTTTTTTATTTGAAAGGAATGGACTAAATCTCACCCTTAACATTCCCCTGGACCTCTACTCTACTAATCCAAATGTCAATAGCATTTTATTTTATCTTTGGTGCTTGTCTGTGCTGTATCTCAGTTCCTGTAACAAGTGTAATGCTATTCATAGTAGATGGGTTCCATTTGCCCCTTAATGGTTTTATAATTAAATAAGTACCTGCATTCCTCTTATTGTCTTCTGAAATATTTATCAGCAAAATGTATACTTTGCTTGTAAGTAAATTCTTTTATTTACTATCTTATTCATTATATTCCATGTAATATATTTGCACTAATAGGATAAAATACAAAATATAAAATAAATAAATGATAAATTGAATTTCAAGAAATTTAAAAATTTTAGTTATCAGAAGACACCATTAATAAAATAAGTTGGCATCCCACAGAGTGGGGTAAAATATTTGTAGTGTATAAACCAGATAAAGTGTTTACATCTGAAGTAGATAAAGAGCTCTATAAATCAATAATAAAAAGATAAATCAACAAAATGGGCAGAATTCATGAATATTTGTTTCAAGAAGGAAGAAAAATAGTTAATAGGTAGATAAAAACATTACCAGCTGTCAGTGAAACATAAATTAAATTAAATATGTTCCTACTATACATATCTGGATTTGATAACTGATAACAGCAAAGACTGGAATGGTTATAGAACAAGTGATTTGTTTTTTATTCCTAGTGGGAAAGTAACATGGTGAAATAACTTTGGAAAATTGACAATTCATCAGAATATGAGCCTCCACCCACCTTCTAATTTTGTAAAGCTAAAATTCAGAATTCTAAAGAACAGCAAATGAATGCACAAGTTAGGATGTCCATACTATGGAATTCTACTCAGAAATAATGTAGATGAATCTCAATATTATTATAGTCTGTGAAAGAAACTAGACATGAAATAGTATATGACATGTGATTCTACAAAAGGTGAAACTAATCTATGGGGATAGACATCAAAGCAAAAGTCACCTAATGAAATATGTGTGGTGATGGCAGTGTTCCATATCATAATAGTACTGTGACGTTAAACAAGTGTAAACATTTGTCAAGGTTCATCCAGTTATAAAAATAAAATATACACATTTTATAGTATGATTTTACTATTTATAAAAATATAGTGGGGGCTGGCACTGTGGCGTAGCAGGTAAAACCGCCACCTGCAGTGCCGGCATCCCATATGGCTGCCAGTTCAAGTCCTGGCTGCTCTACTTCTGATCCAGCTCTCTGCTATGGTCTGAGAATGCAGTTGAAGATGACCCAACTCCTTGGGCCCCTGTACCCACGTGGGAGACCCAGAAGAACCTTCTGACTCCTGGCTTCGCATTGGCGCAGCTCCAGCCATGGTGGCCAATTGGGGATTGAACCAGTGGGTGCTGGCATTTTGGCATTGCAGGTAAAGCCACCATCTGCAACACCCATATCCCATATGGGTGCCAATTCGTGTCCTGGCTACACCAGTACTGACCCAACTCTCTGAAATGGCCTGGGAAAAGTAGTGGAAGACAGCACAAGTGCTTGGGCCTCTGGAATTTATGTGAGAGATCTAGATGAAGCTCATGGCTCCTGGCTTCAGCCTAGCTCAGCCCTGGCCATTGAGACCATTCAGGGAGTGAAACAGTGGATGGAAGACCTCACTCTCTCTCTCTCTCTCTCTCTCTCTCTCTGTGACTCTGGCTTTCAAATAAATAAATCTTTTTTAAAAAATACTGCTAATATGCAAAATTAAATTGCAGATTAATTCATCACCATAGTAGCAAGATGATTATATTATAATTTAATGATAATTTCTTATGAAGAGTGTTGCCTTTGAACTATTTGTAAATAAGTACTAGTCAACATCTTTGATGTCAGTGATGTGTAAGGAAGTTTATACTTCTTCTGATTTAGAAATTGATTGAATTTTATGTGAGACCATTAATTTTAGGAGAAATTAAAAATAAAATATGCTTTTGAACATTAAAAATTATGTGTTGTAAAATTGAACTCTTTGTTATTTTTTTAACCAGGTCACAGAAATTTTGCCAATAGTAAGGCAAAGCTAATGGTGTGTAGCAGTAAGCAGTGGAAAAGAAAAGAAAATTGGCAGCTATGCAGAGTAAAGTTGAGGCAAAGTTATCAGTAACTGAGTATTTTGTCTTGTCTGAGACTACCAAGGTTTTCTGCATACAGAAATTATTATTATAGGAATGCATTCTTGCAGAAATTTGTAAATTGTATTCTTTAAGAACGTGTAGTCAATTGGAAAATATGCATAAAGTGTCATTTAAACACCATGCAATAATTCTATAACTGAAATGTGTGCAATATGATTAAGAAACAAGAAAAAACGGTGTTTAAATCTGTTTATATGAATAGAGTAAATCTTTCTGAAAACAGGACAGTCAAATGACTTAGGACTACAGAAGATTGCCAAATGGATTGAGGAAATCATTATAGCAATAGGGAATAACAAGTGAAAGCAATAAAGGTATAAATAATGAAAGGTCATTGAAGGTTGAGGAATCCTGTGGTAGGAATACAAGATAGATAGGAAAGTATAAAATCAATTGAAGCATATTTGAGGGTTATCTCATTATCTCGCATTATCTCAGACTGCTATAACAAAATAGAGCTTAGATACGGAAAATTGTTTTCTCACAGTTCTAGGATTGAAGTCCGAATCAAGATGCCAGCAAGATAAGTTTCTACAGAAGATTCCTTCTCTTGAGTTACCACCTCATTGTGTGCCCATAGGCATCATCTGTGTGCATTCAGGAGGTAGAGGACAGTTAGAGAGCAATAGCACACAAATCTCTAGAGTCTCCGGTTACAATGGCGCTAATCCCATCATGATGGCCCCACCTTCATAGTCTCATCAGACTGTGTTCTCTCTCAACAGCCTCACATCCAAACACTACCACATTTGGATGGAAGGTTCAACAGATGAATCTTGGGTAGCAGAGGCAAACATCCTGCAAAACCAATGGGGAATTAGTATTTTATACACAAACTTACTAAAACTTACTGGGAGTCAATAAAGCAATTTAAAAAATATTTTCAATAAAAATAATGAATGCACATTTAAAAAAAGATTTATTTATTTACTTGAAAGGCAGAATTACAGACACAGAGAGAGACACAGAAAGATCTTCCAATTGTTGGTTCACTTTCAAATGGCTACAAGAGCCAGAGTTGTGCTGATGTGAAGCCAGGAGCCAGGAGCCAAGAACTTCATCCAGGTTTCATATGTGGGGACAGGTGTACAAGCACTTGGGCCATCCTCCACTGCTCTCCAAGGCACATTAGCAGGGAGCTGGATCAGAAGTGGAACACCCAGGACACTAACCAGAGCCTTTATGGGATTCTGGCATCACAGGCAGTGGTTTAATACGCTATGCCATAATGCTAGCCCCTAAATACACATTTTTAATCATTTATAAGTTAAAAATTATGAACTCCTCATTCTCTTCATGATGTACTTCTCATCTTGAAAATTTTGTTACTTTTCTGGTATTTACATCATTAATTACTTTGCATGAATTTTTGTATATGATTATATATTGTATCTCAAAATAGAACAACTGATACCCCAAAATAATTCCTCCAAAGCCACTTATGTAATGAACTTTAGGAAACCCAACTTCTACAAAATTATGACTTTGCAAAGTATTTATATTTGGCCTGTGTAATGAATTATAATTCTACTTAATTTATGGTACAACTTCCCTTTTTAAATTTTTTTTATTTTTCATTTATTTGAAAGAGAGTGAGGCTAAGAGAAAGAGAGTCTAATAGATAGACAAACATCTCCCACCCTCTAGTTCACTCTCCAAATGCCAACAATAGCCAGAGCTTGGCCAGGATGAATTCAGAAGCCTACAGCTCAATCCATATCTCCTACAGGGATAGTTAGGACCCAGGTACTTGAGCCACCACTAGTTGCATCCTAGGGTGCACATCAACAGAATGCTGAATCAAAGGTAGAGGAGCCAGGACTTGAACCAGGAATTCTGATACAGGATGTGGGCATCCTATTGGGTGACTTAATCACTGCATGAGATGCCTGTCCTGGCAGTTTCCAGATTTCCTTCACACTAGTATTTGTCTATGTTTCATTTTGCTTTGTTTTCCATAGACCTCTAATTACTTCATCTATAGATTCTACAGAAAGCAAACCAAAAAACTTTTCTCGAACTTTTCAAAATACATAGAATTCAATCAACTTCATCTTTCTGTTGAAGATTTTGTGTCTGGAAATCTGGAACCTTCTGCTCTAGCCACAACTCTGTACTCTAAGGGTTTACTGCACATATGTGAACCTGGGACTTCTCACCCTCACCTGGGTGGTTACTTTCATATCACTTTTATTTTAATCTCATTAGTTTTTAATCTCATTCCACTATCCTTATTTCAGGGTATGTTCTCCAGGTAGCAGAATTGGAGAGGGATCTGGGTGCAGAATGTTCATTAAGAAATACTTTTGGGGTGACCGGCACCATGGTTCACTTGGTTAAACTTCTGCCTGCGGTGCTGGCATCCCATATGGGCACCAGGTTCTAGTCCCAGTTGCTCCTCTTCCAGTCCAGCTCTCTGCTATGCTCAAGAAGGCAATGGAGGATGGCCCAAGTGCTTAGGCCCCTGCACCCGCGTGGGAGATCAAGAAGAAGCACCTGGCTCCTGGCTTCAGATCAGCGCAGTGCTGGCCATGGCAGCCATTTGGGGAGTGAACCAATGGAAGGAAGACCTTTCTCTCTGTCTCTCTCTCTCTCTCTCTCTCTCTCTCACTGTCTATAACTCTACCTGTCAAATAAATAAATAAAAAAAGAAATACTTTTATAGAAGGATTCCAAGATGGCAGAATAGTGACAGGTGGTCTGCTCTAGACTAGGCTAGGTGAAAATAGTAGAAAAAAAAGTGAAGAAAATGCATTCTCAAGGGAAAGTTGCAAGGAAGACTGCAGTGGAGATTCTGCAGATGCAGTGGATCTGTGTGTAACGTGCAGATGTGCAGCAACAAGCCTGGACACAAGTGACTCCAGCAGCCCTGAGCTGGAGAAAGTACCAGCTTTAGAGAACAAGATGAGATCAGACTGCAAGGACCCGTGCCACTGTTGATATAGCGGGAAGGAGAGCCTAGAGGACTACACCACTGCCTTTGAGCCTAGCACAGAGCCCCGAGGAGAACAGGGCGACCAGTCACTCAGAGAAAAAGAAAAGCAATACTCTCTCCCCATCTTCCTTCCCTTTCACAGAGTGCCCAGCAACCAACCATGAGAAGGCTGGTGCCATTTTGAACATAAGTAGGTAACAGCTGCTTCAGCTCTTGTGTACGCACCTAGCAACCAACAGGGACAGTCTCCATCTTGTCAGCAGAAGGAACCACAGCAGCTCTGCTGCATTCACCTGGGAAAAAGAGACCCCTGTACACCCCCAGCATGATTGTGAAATGAGCAGGGCCATGGCAGGCACATATTGTGAATATGTGTGATCTAGGGATTTCACCAGAGGGAAAATCTGTGTTCCCCATGGATGTTGATTCTGACTGGGAGAATTGACAGGGGTCTGAGAACCAACATATGACTGTGAGGTGCCCCCAATCTCTCAACAAATCACAGATTGCAGGGCTCGGGGGGGGTTCAATCTGCATTAGTGGAGCACCCAGAGGCAGCAAGGTCTGGGAACCTTTTAACCTCTCTGTGGATGGGATAAGGTAATGGTGCAGAGTGGTTCCTTTTGCACCCTGTGATTGTTGGAGCTCTGAGTGCTTAGACTGTGAGAGCACTGTGGCTGCATGAGAGAGAACAGGTTGTAGATGGGTTTCTGGGCAGTCACTTGGGGGGCTCCACATGCACAGAGCTCCCTGATTTCCTGGGGTGGGTCATTTCATCCAGATCTGTGCTCACACTGAACAGATCTTTTGTGCAGTCCATGTGGAAGCATGGATGAATGTTACAACCACTGAGGGCTAACATCTGGGCCATAAACACCTTGGAACAGAGGAGATGATAGTGTGACCAAGCCAACAGAGGGACAATATCCTCCTTTCTGTTAACCAGAGGATGCCTACCACACACAACTTGGGTGTCACCTCTATATTTGCCCCAACCTGGAGCACTGACCAGCCCTCCCTGGCCACACCCAACACATACCTCTGGGAATTCACTGAAAGAGCAGACATTCTACTAAACCACAGAAACATAGATAAGAGCCATAAGAAGAAAGCACCAACAAGTATCTTCACAAATGCCTAAAAATAATGCAGAAAATAAAGAAAAAAATAGTAAGGCAGACAACATGACTCTCCCATAGGAACACAACACTGCAGTATTAGAATGTGAAAATGAAGAAATTGATGAAATACATGAAATGAAATTCAGAAAACTAATCACAGAATTACTCAGAAGCCATCAGAAACAAATCCATAAGTTAAAGAAATTAATATATGACGTAAATGAAAATTTTCCCCAAGAAATTAAGATTTTAAAGAGAAATCAAATTGAAATATTAGAAATAAAATCTTCAACAGATAAAACAAAAATTCAGTGGAATGTTTAACTACCAACTCAGTGAGGCAGAAGAAAGAATATCTGGGGCCAGTACCATGGCTCACTTGGTTAATCTTCTGCCTGCAGTGCCAGCATCCCATATGGGGCACCGGGTTCTAGTCCCAATTGCTCCTCTTCCAGTCCAGCTCTCTGCTGTGGCCCAGGAAGGCAGTGGAGGATGGCCCACGTGCTTGGGCCCCTGCACCAGCATGGGAGACCAGGAGGAAGCACCTGGCTCCTGGCTTCGGATCGGCACAGCACATTGGCCATAGCAGACATTTGGAGGGTAAACCAATGGAAGGAAGACCTTTCTCTCTGTCTCTCTCACTGTCTAACTCTGCCTGTCAAATAAAAAAAGAAAGAATATCTGAGCTAGAAGACAAATCAAAAAAGAAGAAATTAGAAAAAATAAAAATGGTGTTGGAGATATATGGGATATTATAAAACAACCCAACATACGGATCTTAGCAGTTCCTGAAGTTGTAGAAAGAGACAATGGATGAGAAGGCCTATTTAGAGATATAATTACAGAAAGCTGCCCCAAATTGGAGAAAGAAAGGGATGCCCAAGTGCAGGAATCACAGAGAGAAGACCAGAGACATGACCAGAATGTGTCTTCACCAAAAAACATTGTAGTCAAACTCTCCACAGTAGAACATAAAATTCTAAAATGTGCATGAGAGAAATGCCAGTTTTCTCTTAGAGGATCTCCAATTAAACTCACAGTTGATTTCTCATCAGATACCATACAGGATAGAAGTCTTAAAAGAAAAAAAAAAACTGTCAACCCAGAATACTTTACTCTTCAAAGCTCTCATTTACAAATGAAGATGAAATAAAGACCTTCTGTAACAAACAAAAATTGAATTTGTCACCATTCGTCCAGCCCTACAAAAGATACATAATGGTGTGCTACACACGGAAACACAGAAACATGGTCAACACTATGAAAGAAGGTGGAGATAGAAAATCTCCCGGTAAAAGTACAAAGGAAATGCAAATTAAATAATAGGAATATTTATGGAAAAATGGCAGAGCCAAGTCATTACTTATTAATAGTCACCTTGAATGTCAATGGCCTCAACTTTCCACTTAAAAGATACAGGCTAGCTGAGTGGATTAAAAACAAGACCCATCTATCTGCTGCCTATAAGAAACACATGTCACCAACAAAGATACATGCAAACTGAAAGTGAAAAGATGGAGAGATATATTCCATGCTAATAGAAAACAAAACAAAACAAAACAAAAAAGGCCAGTGTAGCCATCCTAATATCAGATAAAATCAACTTTAACACAATGTTGTTAAAAGAGACAGAAAAGGGTCCTACAGAATGATTCAGGAATCAATTCAACAGGAAGATGTATCTATAATACATGCATATACATCCCATTACAGTTCTGTTTAAAATAAATGTTAATGGAACTAAATAGAGACATAGACAAAAATACAATAGCAATGGGGCAGTTAAACACCCCACTTTCATCAATGGACAGATCAGCCAAACAGAAAATCAACAAAGAAACAACATAGATGATCGACACTATGGACCAAATGGACCTAGCTGACTACAGAACAGACATTTTTTTTTTTTAAATTTTTTTTTAATTTGACAGGCAGAGTGGATAGTGAGAGAGAGAGAGAGAGAGAGAGAGAGAGAGAGAGAGAGAGAGAGAAAGCTCTTCCTTTTTGCCGTTGGTTCACCCACCAATGGCCGCTGTGGCCAGCGCATCTCGCTGATCCAAAGCCAGGAGCCAGGTGCTTCCTCCTGGTCTCCCATGCGGGTGCAGGGCCCAAGGACTTGGGCCATCCTCCACTGCCTTCCCGGGCCATAGCAGAGAGCTGGCCTGGAAGAGGGGCAACTGGGATAGAATCCGGTGCCCCGACCGGGACTAGAACCCAGTGTGCCTGCGCCACAAGGTGGAGGATTAGCCTGTTAAGCCATGGCGCCGGCCAAGAACAGACATTTTTCAACAGAGGAAATTCAAATGACAAACAGACACTTAAAAAAATGCTCAGGATCACCAGCCATCAGGGAAATGCAAATCAAACTACACTGAGGTTTCACCTTACCCCAGTTTGAATGGCTTTCATACAGAAATCAACAACAAATGCTCACAAGGATGTGCGGAAAAGGGGACCCTAATTTATTGTTGGTGGGAATGTAAAATGGTATATCCACTGTGGAAGACAGTATGGAGGTACCTCAAAAATCTCAATATAGACTTACCATATGACTCAGCCATCCCATTCCTGGGAATTTACCCAAATGTCAAGAAATCAGCGTATGAAAGAATTTTCTGTACAACCATGTTTATTGCAGGTCAATTCACAAATGCTGAGATACGGAAACAACCCAGATGTCCATCAGCTGAAGACTGGATAAAGAAATTATGGTATATATGCACCATGAAATACTGCACAAAATAAAAAAAAATAAAGAAATCCTGTCAATTTCAACAAAATGGGTGCTACTGGAATCCAAGATGTTGGCTTTAAAATGTCAACAAAGGCATAGCTTTTTTTTTTTTTTTTAAATCACCTTAAACGGAAGCTAAGAAGCACGTGTCTGATCTAGGGAATAAAGATAACGTTATTGACTCAGTTCAATCACACTTCTTCCCTCCGCAGGGACTGAAAACATTGTTGCCACAAAGGAAGTTGGCCAGAAAAAAAATGGAAATAATAGAAATGCTATTGGAAGCACATTAGCAGTATCTGTCACAATCTCTGGGTCTATTTGAAAACAACATAAGACCATCTCATTTATTCAAGACATTAATTTTGCAACTGAGATAATTATCCTTATGTCAAGCAGTTCCTAATCTGTAACTTTCATTTTTATCTATCTGTGCTTTTCATGCTTATATGTTTGGATATTTTCTCTAAGTGAGCTTATCTGACAACCTAATTTCAATCACTTTGGATTTAACTCCTTTTTAAACTTTTTTATTTATAAAAAATGAACAAATTTCACATAACTCATATATACAGATTTAAGAGTATAATGATGCTTCCCACACTACTTCTCTCCTACCCACACTCTCACCTTCCCTCATCCTTCCTTTCTTATTTTTTTCTTTTTAATTTTTGCAATGGCATACTTTCCTTTATTTTATAATCACAAGCTTAACCTTCCACTAAATAAAGAATTCAACAAGTGATAAATTCTTTGGAATGCCCAATGTCCAACTAAAATGGCTATCTTATAACAGCAAAGGTAATAAAATTAAGAAATCTGAGCATTAGGCATACTGAAAACTGATGAAAAGAATTTAAGACATGAATAACTTTTATGGCAAATATTTAACACAGTTCTTTGTTTCTTGGTATTTTCTCCTTGGATTCAATCAGACAGGTAGAATTCTTAATCCTTAAACCATGTTAGAAAACTCTTTACAAGAAAATTTTCAGTGATAAATGTAAACCTTATCTATTACAAAATTCATGTAATTGGCTGCTTTACTTTAACCATAAAATTCTTCTAAGATTTATAAAAAATTGAATATCTATCAAAGATGCAGTGGTAAGAGCTAAAAGGTGGTTTTTAGGGAAGTTGATGTTGGCATAGACAACAGACTAGAATAGAAATAGAAAATATGGCAGGCACTACAGGAAAACATTGGCTGACATTATAGTTCTTTTTTTAAAAGATTTATTTTATTTATTTGAGAGACAGAGTTACAAAGAGAGGTAAAAACAGAGAGAGGTCTTCCATCCACTGGTTCACTCCCCAGATGGCTGCAACAGCCAGAGCTGCTCCGATCCAAAGCCAGGAGCCAGGAGATTCTTTCAGGTCTCCCACACAGGTGCAGGGGCCCAAGGACATCATCTACTGTTTTCCCAGGCCACAGCAGAGAGCTGGATCGGAAGAGGAGCAGCCAGAACTAGAACAGGGGCCCATATGGGATGCTGGCACTTCAGGCCAGGGCATTAACCCACTGCACCACAGCGCCGGCCCCATGACATTATAGTTATTAATTACAGGGGAGTAACTGCATTAACACTTCAGAAATGACAAAGAGTGACTAAATGTGACTAAAGATTCCTATATGTGTGCATATTGTTAGGGATAATAATAATCATAAATGTTATTATGATTATTGTATTGTTAGGGGTATTACTATGACCATTCACCCATTTCATATTACAAGGTAAATATTGGTAGAACTTAATCATATCTTATTTCTTTTTCCTCTCATAATTCACTTCAAATCCCTTTTGAAGATAATCTAAATATCTTACATAAATTACTATCCAAATTGAGAGATTGAATCATTTTGTTGACTATATTCAAATAGAAGAAAAATAAAGGTATTACTTGGAAATGATTTTTAATAGAAATTGTAAAACAGGATTTTCTTATATCTGATAACATGGTAATATTTCAAATTGTAAACTAAAAATAGAGCATGTAATAAAGTTGAGAAGATAAGAATTCTAGAAAGAAAATGCAGATGTAGTCATTTGTTTAAGACATGATAAAAGGAGTTAATATGTAAAAGATATGTTTTTAAAAAATTACTTGATTCAAAATTAATATAAATAATAAAGTAATAAAGTTCATGTGGTGCTAGCAAAGGAATAGACATACTGATACCTAGAATAGAAGAGACCAGAAATACAATGAATAGCTTATGTTCAATTTTAACATATTTGCCAAGGGAAGTAAATTATGCTCATGAAATAGATATTCACATTAAAAATTTACTTCATATTTATGATCATACAAAACTAATTTGAAATGAATCATAGACCTAAATTAAACTATTTAAAATTGTTAAATTCTTAGAAGTTATAAGAAAAATCCATGCATGTTATTATTTATCTTTAAAAAAGCATAATCTATAAAGGATTAATCAATTGATAAATTATTAACTAGAGATCACCCATTTTTTAACTTTTCTGCCCTTCAAAATCACCATTTTTCCAAAGAAAAATAAATAATGAGTCACAGAACATTGCTGCTCTTTTATTAGATGACTTATCTCTCTCAAACTTCTTTCTAGATGACACAACTTTTATGGATGACATAATTCATATTTGGCCCATCACATTCTTAGATACTGAATGCTTAGAGAGTTGACCCATTTTCTCCACTTACTTCCCTAAGCAATCATGTCAATATGGACCTTGTGCTAGCTAGTGCTTGTATTTCTGGCCTCTTTTCTATTCCAACTATCAATATGTCTATATTTTTCCTACTGTCAACATAACTTCATTACATATTCCCATGTCTTTCAGCATCTTGTTTTCCTGCTTTTTTAAAATATGTATTTATTCAATTGAAAGAGTTACAGAGAGAGGGAGAGACAGAGAAATCTTCCATCTGCAGGGGCCTAAGTACCTGGGCCATCTTCTGCTACTTTTCCAGGCTCATTAACAGGGAACTGTAATAGAAGCAGAGCAGCCAGGGCTCAAACTGGCACTCTGATCTGTGATACCAGTGTTGAGAGCTGTAGCTTAACCCACTGGGCCACAACTCAAGTGCCCAGATACCCTTGAATTCAAAGAAAAAGAGGGAATCTTAACCCGAGGGTTAAACTCACAGATTTGGAGTACTCTATGTGGTTTCTAATCTCAGTTTTCACAGGTTATAATTATGAGACTCAGGCTAAAATATTTGTCTTCTGGAAGCTTCCAGATCCTCTTCTGTAATAGAGATCTAATGTTTAGTGTAGGTATGAGAGGTAAAGAAGTTACTATTTGGAAGGCGGTTCTAAAAATGTCTGTCACATAACATCTACCATGGTCATTGTGACGATGTCACAAAGACACTCAGATATACAGAAAAGATGAGAATGATCTAGCATGACAGAACAGGCAGATATTAGGAGAAAAAGAAAAACAAGAGGCATTAATGTGTGATGTCAGCATCAAACCATACTGAATGAAACATACAGCTCTCTCCTCCCCAGTATCTTTCCAATGCCTTCCTGGAGGGTTTCCTGCTCCCTCTGATGTCACCAAATCTGCTAAGGTAATCATTATGAAGATGCTGTATAGTGTCACTTAAGTAGAAGAGGACAGGGGCCAACGCCATGGCGCAGAAGGTTAATCCTCCACCTGCGGTGCCAGCATCCCATATGGGCGCTGGTTCTAGTCCCGACTGTTCCTCTTCCAATCCAGCTCTCTGCTATGGCCTGGGAAAGCTGTAGAAGATGGCCCAAGTCCTTGGGCCCCTACACCCATATGGGAGATCCAGAACAAGCTCCTGGCTCCTGGCTTCGGATTGGCGCAACTCCAGCTGTTGCAGCTATTTGAGGAGTGAACCAACGAAAGGAAGACCTCTCTTCTCTCTATCTCTCTCTTTCTCTCTCTCTCTCTCTCTATCTGTAACTCTACCTCTAAAATTAAAAAAAATAATAATAAAATCTTTAAAAGAAAAAAATAAGGTAGAACAGGACAAGCCTAAGGTAAAAATGATCATTTTTTGTACTGTAAAGTAATATTTCTGCATTTCACATATCAATTTATTTTGATGGCTTAAAATAAAGAGATGTACAATTTGGGACATGCTCAATCGGACTTGCCCCAAATGGTGGAATTAGAAACATGCCAGGGGATTCCAATACAATCCCATCAAGGTGGCATGTACTAATGCCATCTTACTAGTCCAAGTGATCAATATCAGTTCACAGTTGATCACATTGATTGGTCTGAGAGTCAAAGGGATCACACAAACAAGACTAGTGTCTGCTAATACTAACTGATAGAATCAAAAAGGGAGAGAACGATCCATCATGGGAGGCGGGATACACAGCAGAATCATAGAATGGCAGATGTCCTAAATAGCACTCTGGCCTCAGAATCAGCCCTTAAGGCATTTGGATCTGGCTCAAGAGCCCATGAGAGTATTTTAGGCATGGAAAGCCAAAACACTCTGGAAAAAAAAAAAAAAAAGAAGACCTAAATGAATGATCTCTGTGAGTGAGATCCCAGTGGAAAGAACGGGGCCATCAAAGAAGGAGGTACTTTTCTCTGAAGGGAGGAGAGAACTTCCACTTTGACTATGACCTTCTCTAAATAAGATTGGAGTCAGTGAACTCAAAATGCTTCCATAGCCTTGACAACTCATTACTAGAGCCTAGGGAGATTACTGACGCCATAAACAAGAGTGTCAAATTGTTAAGTCAACAACAGGCGTCACCGTTTACTTACTTCTCATGTGGAATCTCTGTCCTTAATGTGTTGTCCAGGGTGAAGTAAAGCTATAACTAGTACTGAAACAGTATTTTACACTTTGTGTTTCTGTGTGGGTGCAAACTGATGAAATCTTTACTTAATATATACTAAATCGATCTTCTGTATATAAAGATAATTGAAAATGAATCTTGATGTGAATGGAATGGGAGAGGAAGCAGGAGATGGGAGGGATGCGAGTGGGAGGGAAATTTTAGGGGCGGAAAGCCATTGTAATCCATAAACTGTACTTTGGAAATTTATATTTACTAAATAAAAAAAATTAAAAAGAGCTAAAAAAATAAAGTGCTTTATAATGTTCTTGATCTATTTAAAATTGGCTTAGATGTGAATTATGTAATATTTCATAAGTATTAAAAAAGGATTTTACTATTATAAAAGATATTTTTTTCCAACTGCATTGAACTTTTATTCCAGAAATCTAAAAAAACTTTGCATGAGTCTCAATGTCATGGAGATCTGACTGATGCCGTTAGTGTGAATGTGAGTATGTGTTCGAAAAGAGAAAATTAATATGTTAAGCTAAAATGCAAAATAAAACTGACTGTCTCATTCAAATATCCCATAAACAACATAATATACCTTTATCTGTAAAATAGAAAGAATTCTATACATATGCTAAATTGAACCAACATCATAAATAACAAAATGCAATGCCAATTACATTCATGTTTAAGCAGCAATTTTTTAAAATAACCTAGTCTCAATAACAAATATTGTTTTCTTAGAAAATAAATAAGTCTGAAGAACATAGGCAGTTCCCTTCATGGTCATTGAGCACAATATTTTTAAAGGTGGGATCAGTAATGCAACTTCAGTTTACAACAAGATTTCAAACTTTTTGATTTTATAAATCTTATGGAATGCTTTTGGGATTAAATATTCAAACCCTATTTGTAAGATGGTAATGTAGGTAAGTTATTGCATATCATAATAAGTCATACTTTATTTCTTGGAAGGCATGTTTCCAAAAGCCCACAATCCCAGGGCATATTGTTTTTTTCTTTCTTCTATACAATATCTATCTGCCTATTACCCATGAGTGAAAATTGAAAAATCTTTATAATGATATTATACATCTCCAAAAACATTTTTACAACAACCACCAAAAAAATGACAAAAATATTGGAGTGAACATAAAAACATATAAATAGCACATAAATATGGTAAAAATGGAAGGTTTTATGTGTTTAATAACTTCAAGTGATGAATTGGGAAAAATAGAGGAAGGAGAGCATTTTGCTATACATAATTATACATAAACTTTGTTACATAATAATTTTGTGGGAAACTCAAAGTTTTCTCTTTTAGCTCAATAGAACAGTTGAATTACCAGGGTCTTTCTACTTTAAATGTTCTCAAGATATTTTGAGAGAACAGTTTAAATTGATTTTATGGCTCTGCCAACATAGCTATAGTTGAGAAGTAGAGTAGAAAATGCATATAAATTAGGTTATTTTGCAAATTGGTAAGAACTTCAATATTATCTTTTCCATCTTAATGGATTTAAATTAGAAACACTAATGATTATGTTAGCATATTTTGTGCTCAGTGGGAGATGCCAACAAAAGGGTTGTTTGGATACATTTGGAGAAAGATAAACAGTTGAATAGCATTAGCTCCAAAATCAAAATAATATTTCACTGAAAATATAAAGTTTTAAAGAAAAGTCAAATGTTTCTCAGAGCATTTTAAATAAATTTATGGGATAGTTGCAAACCATGCTGAAAGGAAGAATTTACTGTCAGGCATAATTTTCCTTCTACTAACTTAGAGTTTAAAAATTGCTTATATGCCTCTGTGAATCATGCGCAAATGAGTTCTGCTAGCCTGCATTATACAAATATCCTCCTAGACATATTTACTCACAATCTCAATGGCATAGGATCTTTAATATTATTTTAGCAGGAATGATTTGCTTATATGTATTTCTTTACTTTATCTTACATGATCATTTTTTGTATTTAAAACTGGAATACAAACTGCTAGAGTCAGAGGCATGTTTGGCTACTCAAATAGACTGATTCTCAACTGGGAATTCATGACATGCTCCAACAGGAGGATTTTACAAAACACAATTGCAGTAAACATAGTCAAGGGGACTAGAGCTGAAAACAGAAAAACCAGAAACTAAAGCTTCTCTATTTCTCCATGACCACACGATCAGTAAATCTACTTCTCTTGGCAAACAGGCTCTCCTTCCATTCCTTCCTTTCCTCTCTGCCCACTCCTCTCTATGTCTTTTTCTGCACTTAGGCACACATATATGTCACGCGTTTGCTTTCAGAAGTCCAGTTCAGAGCTAACTGCCCCAATCCTGGTACACTACGCCTTCCCAGTGCTTAGGATGGAAAGTATTGACAGAGATCAGCTTTTTTTTTCCTCAAGATTGTGAAAACCTGGCCCATTCATCTGTGTTCAGAAATACTCATCAAGTGAGGCAAAAATCATTCTTTCAACAACTAATATTTATATCTACCAGTTAATAAACACTGTGCTTCAGGCAGAACAATAGTGTTTAAGCTCACGAGGTACACAGTTCAGTGAAATAAAAAATCATCTTCAAATAACCACAGTAATTAAGATATACTTACAGGGGCTTGCACTCTGGTGCAGTGGGTTAAAGCACTGGCCTGAAGCACCGACATCCTGTATAGGCACTTGTTCGAGTACCACCTGCTCCTCTTCCAATCCAGCTCTCTGCTATGGCCTGGGAAAGCAGCAGAAGATGGCCTAAGTCCTAGGGCCCCTACATCCACTTGGGAGACCTGGAAGAAACTCCTGGCTCCTGACTTTGGGTCAGCTCAGCTCTGGCCATGGTGGCCATCTTGGGAGTGATGGATGAAAAACCTCTCTTTCTGTCTCTACCTCTCTCTGCAACCCTATCTTTCAAATAAATAAAATAAATCTTTAAAAAATATATACTCACATTCTGAAGTAAAGAAAAATTATTTCTCTAAGAGTACATGGCAAGTAATTTTTCAAGATTGGAGGGCTAAGAAAGATTTTCTGAGGAAATGAGCTAGATATGGGATTTGAAGCATTAATAGAAATCTGCCAAGTTAATAAAGAGGAAAGGTTGAGGATAACACTACTGAGATTAGACAGATAGATGAAGGTAGGTAGATTGATTGATTGATGATATATAGGAAGATGATAGATAGATGATAGACATATATGTAGAGATGTATTGCTTTTGAGATCAATAACAAATATCTTGTGTAAGGAGTTATATGCCAAGGCCCTTTGGTGTAAGACTGAATTATACATCATATATATATATATATATATATACATATACATATACATATACTATATATTATTTAACCTGTAGAGTTATAGACAGTGAGAGAGAGAGAGAGACAGAAAGAAAGGTCTTCCTTTCATTGGTTCACTCCCCAGATGGCCGCTACGGCCGGCGCTGCACCAATCCAAAGCCAGGAGCCAGGTGCTTCTTCCTGGTCTCCCATGCAGGTACAGGGGCACAAACACTTGGGCCATCCTCCACTGCCCTCCTGGGCCACATCAGAGAGCTAGACTGGAAGAGGAGCAACCAGGACTAGAACCTGGCCCCCATATGGGATGCTGGCGCCGCAGGTGGAGGATTAACCAAGTGATCCATGGTGCTGGCCCTATACATCCAATATATTATAAGAAGGCCTCAGTAACTGGTGAAGAGAGAGAAAGAATTTGACTTAATAGAGAGGAGAAAGGTAAACAGGAAACACTGCACTTGGTCTTCCTAGGGAAGGTATGATTTTTTTCTCTATTACTGGAGTAACCAAATCTTAGACAAATTTTAAACAAGTGAGCAACTTAATGAGATTTGTTTGAAAGATGTTCCTGATAGGAGATCAATAAAAAACAAAAAGATATAGGCACAGAATAGATGTAAGATCACTTGTTAAGCAATATAGCAATACAAATAAGAGATGACCTGGAAATGATTGAAAAAAAAAGTGTTAAAAAAAGTTTATAAATAAAGATGATTTATGAACAAAGATTATGCTCACCAAAGGATCAAGAGGCCATGTTGAAGACAGGAATATCACAGACTATATATAAACTTACTGATATATGTGTGATCACTTCATAGCTAGTAGTAAAGATGCTCATGCAAGTGGTTGAATTGTGCCCCTCAAAAATAACACAGTGATGTGTCAACTCTCAGTACAGCAGAATTTGACCTTATTTGAAGTAAGGTTTTTCACAGGTAATTAAGTCAGAATGGGCCTTACCCAATACAACCATGGACTTTAGAAGAGGAGAAATTTGAATACAAAGATAGATACACACAGAGGGAAGATAACATGAAGACACCCAAGAAGAAGAAATCCATGTGACTGGAGTGATGCACCTGTCATCCAAAGAACACCAAAAGTTGTCAACAAACCTCCAGAAGCTAGCAACAGACAAGGGAGCATCTTCCACCTATAGGTTTCAGAGAGCACATGTCTTAATTTTAGACTTCTAGCCTGCAAATCTGTGAGAATAGAAATGCCTGTGATTCAAAGCTGTGTTGTTCGATTTTTTAACTTTTGCAAGTCATTCATGTCTCATGTATATTTATAGCTTCATCAAAGATGTCAAAATATAAAAAGTCCAATTCTCTTATACTTGCTACAGTTTTTAGAAAGTATGTTAATCTGAAATCAGTTTGAAAGGCATGCAAACATATTTTTGGCCAAATATGCATAGAACATGCTAGACCTCAATTTTTTTTTCCCACAGGTAGTCAGACAGTGAGAGAGAGAGAGACAGAGTGAAAGGTCTTCCTTCCATTGGTTCACTCCCCGAATGGCCACTACGGCCAGTGCTGAGCTGATCCGAAGCCAGGAGCCAGGTGCTTCCTCCTGGTCTCCCATGCAGGTGCAGGGCCCAAGCTCTTGGGCCATCCTAAACTGCTTTCCAGGGCCACAGCAGAGAGCTAAAGATGGTACCATGGTAGTGTGCCTCCCAAACATTCACATGCTAGGATCTTGGTTTGCAGTGTGGCACTGTTGAGGTGGTGGGACCTTTAAGAGACAGGGTCTGGTGAATGGTGATGAGGTTACTGGGGATGCAGCCTGTGAAGGGTTTAAAATAATTTTCTCAGGAGCTGAGTCATTTCTCACCAGAACAGGTTGTTATTAAAGCAAGGCCATCTTCTTAGCCACTTTTATTTTTAAGATTTATTTACTTATTTGAAATGCAGAGTTACAGAGTGGCAGGGGTAGAGAGAGAGAGAGGTCTTCTATCCGATGATTCATTTCTCAAGTGGCCACAAAAGCTGGAGCTGAGCCAATCCTCACCCAGGAGCCTGGAGCTTTTTCCAGGTCTCCCATGCAGGTACAGTGGCCCAAGGACTTGAGCATCTTCTCGTTCTTTCGCAGGACATAGCAGAGAGTTGGATCAAAAGTGGAGCAGTTGGGACTCGAACCAGTGCCCATACAGGATGCCAGCATCCCAGGCAGTGGCTTTACCCATCACACCAAAGCACTGGCCCCTCTTGGCCACTTCGGTATACAGCCAATTCCCTTTTCTTTTCTCCTTCAAGTTGTGATGAAGCCTAGAGGCCATAGCTAGGATGCAAGTGATGTGTTGTTGGCATTCTCTATCTACCAGAATCAATCGTGAGCCAAATATAGTTTTCACTGTATAAAGTAACCACCCTCAGGTGTTTTGTTATAGCAATGAATATAGACTAAGATAATAATATGGTAGGCACAACTCTAAGATTCACGCCCCCCCAAAATCTCCACTCCCTCTTATATCTTTCTAATCCCCTCTGCTTGATGAGACATGTGAGCTTGATGGAATTTCATTTCTGTAATAAAGCTACATTAGATGGCAAATGTAATTAAGGTTTTTTTAAATCAGTTCATTTGAGTTCATCCAAAGAGAGATTGTCTGGGACAGGCCTTCCCCAGAGAGAGATTTGAGCTTGGAGCCTGCTGCCTGCCTTGAACAGCTAAGCAGCCATGTGTGGCTTGTGGAAATATCCACATCACAAGAACCTACAGATGATCTTTAAAATCAGAAAACGGTCTTTGCTAACAAGGGAGAAAACAGAGACTTTGGTCCTCAAGCCCATGAAACTGAATTTCCTAACTTGAATGGACTCTTAAAGAGATTCATATCTAGCCAAGCCTCCATATAAAAGCCAGCTCACCTAGCATCTTAATGACAGCCTGCTGAGACTGAGTTGTGCCGAGATTTCTGTCCTGCAGAAATTGGAAAGGGTAGCTAGATATTGCTTTTAGCCACTAAATTTAGAGTAATTTATTATGCATCCATGGAAAACTAATATACATTCTACAAATGTTATGCTCTCATTAATATTTTGAACATTTTAAAGACATTTTTCTCATTTTGTTCTATTTTAATTTCATCTCAACTAAAGTTTCAAAAATAATATTGATTTCACTGGTCACCCTTGTGCATTCAGCATCTTTGTTGAAGATTTGGCTTCAGGAAAAATTGTGATCTGTCTCTGCCTCTGTCTCTATCATCGCTCTATCTCATGTCGGTCTCTCTCTCTATCTCATATCTCTATCTCTATCTCTCTATCTCTCTTTATCATCTCTATCTCTATCTCATATCTCTATCTCTGTCTCTCTCTATCTTTATATCTCTATCTCTATCTCTGTATCTTTATCACTATTTTTATCCCTATTGCTAGTTGTCTTCCACATTTGAACCTGCAAGTGGTTTGATCTTTTCTGCATATAGACTAGTGGATCTAAGCATCCTGACATTTTAACCTTTTATATTAATAGCAGTGAAAACCCTAAATGTCCCATGAAACTTTGAGATGGGAGGGAGATTGGTTTCCTTTCTGGTCTCTATTCTATGTATACCACCTTCCTTAGATCTGCAGTTTTGTGAAATTGAATTCTCACACAGTGTTGAGGCTAATCACATGGTTTGTAGAAGTGGGATTAGTTCTAGCCCTTGCCTACTAGAGTACAAACATTCACCTCTTGAATTCCCGGGAGCAAAACTGCAGACTGCCCCCAGTTACTTCCAGAGCCATCATCATGCAATCTGAGGACACCATTTCTCTCTCTGCTTCCCAATTCCTTTCCTTGCTGGCCAGCATGTCCACATTTGGAGCAGAGAAAATGGAGGAAATATGAATTCTTTACACTTTTAAAGACTGAAAGTCTAAGAATAGAATCAGGAGCTATTGTTTTTAGCTCATTCGTCATACTGTTCTTAGTAAAGGAAACATAACATAAGTACATAGGAAGGAGTGAAAGGTAAGGGATAGGGAAGGGGGAAGGGGACTCTGATTTTGTCAAAATGAATCTCCAAACCAAACTTTTAGCATGTGAAGAATTATGTCTGAATGGAATATATGAGGATGGAGAGAAGGAGAAATGAGAAGAGTTCATTTTTTTAATAACTAAGAAATGGCACACAAATTAGGTCTTGTCAGAATGCGTGCTCATGCATACCAAATTAGAAAAAGAAAGAGGGTAAGTATCTTCAGCACTTCAATTTCGTTGGATATTAGAGCTTAAGATATAGAATAATGTATGGACATAATTTATGTCCATAAACCAAAATTCTGGATTTTGATTCTATCAAAATTTCTAAACAGTTTCACCTATTGGTCATTGTAAAATGACTTCACACCATGTCAAAATGGTAGAGTTGTTATAATCAGTGAATCTAGAGTGATGACACAACATCAACACAGCATACATTAAGGTTCACTTTGTTTTTCCTGGTTCTGTAGAGTGTATGGGTTTTGACAAATGTAAATGTACAACCACTATATATCTTTATAGGAAAAACTATTGAAAGAACAACAGAAACAATGATTGCCAAGAGTTAGTGGGAAACAAAATGATTATTAAGCGAAGCAAAAAGTATTTTCAGAACATGTGATACTATAATAATGATACATGTTGTTATATACAATTTACTATTCTGGTTAGAGGTATCAGTAATGGGGGAGGTTATACATGTGAAGAACAGCAGGTAAATGGGAAATCCCTACCTTATGTTTTTCAATGTTACATATTGTGAATAATGTGATGTGATTAGAATTTGTCTTGCATTAATTCCAAGACTCACCACCAGAAGTGATAGAAATTTTGGAAAACTGTATATCACTGGCCACTATAAGGACGTAATAAAAAAACTTTAGCAGGAGAAAATGACATCAGGATCACCAGTGGACAGGCTAGCAAAGTTTCACTGTGTTCAGCCATGGGGAAAGGTACAGCATCCAGGACTCTCCTGCCTACTCACAATTTAAATAAATTTCAATAAGAAGTATTTTACTTCATGGAAAACATATTTAACTATCATAATCTTCTGGAAATGCACTTTCTGAGAAGAGGTGCAAATTAACTCAGAATTGGGTGAAATTTTCCTTAATATTGCAATGAGCTTTCAATATTAGCTCCAGAAGAAAGCAAGAGTGGTAGGCAGTTACTGTATTTTTGGTTTTGTGTTCAATGAACAGTTTTTGTTTTAATTTTAAGTGCTTTTTGATTAATGCATGATATTTATATACCTTTAAGAGGGATATCACAACATTTTAACACATGTACCCAGTGAAAGCTAATAAATACTGGCGATCAATATCCCCTCCTCCCCATTGCTCCTCCACGTGTTGTCGAGACTACCAGCTCCTGTTTTCTAACTTTTATAAAATGCCTCAGACATTACCATGCACCATGGTTTCCCCACTGTGCTGTGGAGCATTAGAACCTGTTTCTTCTAGCTAATTTTTGGGTACCTATTATCTCACACCATTCTATCATTTACTCCCACACTTCTCATTCTCTAATAACTATTATTCTAAGACCAGATTGACTACTTTATAAACTTCCACACATGAGAAAGAACATGTAGTATTTGTCTCTTTGTGTCTGGCTTATTTAACTTAACACAATGACCTTCATTTCCATCAATTTTGATGCAAATGCCAGGATTTCATTTTTATTGCCAAATAATACCTTATTGTGTATATACCATTTTTATTCATCCATTCATTCATCAATGAATACATAGATTAAGTTTATGTCTTGGTTATTGTGAATAGTGCTGCAATGACCATGAGAGTTCAGGTATTTCATTTATGTTGATTTCATGTTTCTTCAGATATATGCCAAGGAGAAAGACAATCGAGTCACAGGTCTATTTTTTAAAGTTTTTTGAGGAATCTTCATACTGTCCTCTATAATTTCTGCATTAAATTGGATTCCCATCAACAGTGTTTAAGGATTCTCTTTTCTCAGCATCATCACCAGGCTTTAATGTTTTTTTCTATTTTATAATGGTTATTCTAATCTAAGTGAAATGATGCCTCCTTCTGATTTTTATTTGTTTTGGGTTAGTGATATTGATCATTGTCTCATATACTTGGTGGAAACTTATATCTCAACTTTTTTACATTTTTATATGTTTTATTTATTTACTTACAAGACAGAACACAGGGAGAAATTTCCCAGACGATGGCCCAAATGTTTGGGTCTCTGAACCCACATGGAAGACCTAGATGAGGCTTCTGGCTCCTGGCTTGCCTGGCCCAACCCAGGATTTCGTGGCCATTTGGGGAGGGAACCAGCAGATGGAAGACCTCTCTGTCCTTCTCTTTCTTTGTAACACTACCTTTCAAATAAATTCACTGCCTTTCAAATATATATCTCACAGGGGTGGGCATTTGTTGCTTAATAGATCAGAGAACCTAGATTCAATGCCTGGCTCTGCTCCTGGCTCAGTCTTGCTAATGCAGACCTTGGAAGGCAGCAGTGGTGATTCATGTGATACAGTCCCTGACACCCACCTGGGAGACCTGGATTGAATTCTCAGTTCATGGCTTTGATTCTAGCCCAGCCCTGGCTGTTGCACATTTTGGGAGACTGAGTCAGTGGGAGGGAATGTTCTTGTTCTCTCTCTCTCTCTCTCTCTCTCTCTCTCCATCGCTCTCTCTCTTTCTTTCTTTCTCTCCCCACCATCTCTCTGCCACCTGAAAAAATAAATTGTAAAACTATGTAAATCATTATGTTAAAAATGCAAGTCACACTCCATGTTGCTGTATTCTTCTGGTTTTACATTGTCACTTGATAATATTGTCCTCCTTTCCTTAACTGATTATGGAGAAAACATTTAAAGAATTTGGATACCAGGAACACCAAACCTGTAAAGAAAAATCTTCTAAATTTCAGAAATTATACAGGAAATAAACATTAGTGTCAAAGAAAGTAGAGGCTGTCTTATAACCCGAACTCTAATTCAAAATTAATTCCATATAAGAATAAATTATGTTATAATTTTCTCAAGTCCTCTTTTTGACCCACATTAATATTTTTAATTAAATGCTTTTCTCATTTCCTGAGAATACATCATGAAGAATGAAGGGTTTTTCCAAGGAGCATCAGGGAAGCATCAAGGAGCACCCACAACATTAATCTACCTTTTCATCTCTAACTACTCTCCGTGACCTGTGACCTGCTTTGCCTCAAAATACACATTCTCAAAATTCCTGAAATTTTACTGTCCAGGGCCCACATTCTGGTGCAGCTGTAAAGCTGTTGCCCACTGTGTGAGCATCCCATATGAATACCGATTTGAGTCCAATCTGTTCCACTTCTGATCCAGCTCCCTGCTAATGGCCTGAGAAAGCAGCAAGGGTATTCCAAGTCTTCAGTTCCTTGCACCCACTTGGGAGATCCAGAAGAAGCTCCTGGCTTGGAATTGACCCAGCTCTGGCCGTTGTAGCCATTTGGGGAATGAACCAGTCAACCAGAGTGAACCAGGAAGATCTCTCTCTCTCTCTCTCTCTCTCTCTCTCTGTATGTGTGTCTAGCTCTGCAACTCTTTCAAATAAATAAGTAAATGTTTTTAAAAAATCTTACTCTGTCCTTCCTTTGTGCAATCCTGATGTTCTGCAGAATTGCTCTAATCCACTCTCTTTTCACAAGTTCCTCTGCGATTGAGAAATTATGAAAAGTGTTTCATGGACCAATACCCTTTGCCAAAGATGAGATAATGAATTATTCTAGGATATTTAGTCTTGGATATACACTCAACCATTTTCCTTCCACTTTTGCCCTTTCTCCACCACTCAGTAGTACAACTGAGTGGGGATCAATGTGGTAAGGATGACCTGTCTGCTCCTTCACCTCACACATAAGACACAAAGCATTCCAACCAGTGTTCTTGCTTCATAGAGTCCAGTGCACCAACTTCAACGTTGATACCTAAGCAGCTGTGTGATATGGGGAGAGACAGCAGGCTAGTCACCATGACATGTGTATTCTTCTTCAAGGTCCTTTGTCTCTATCTGAGTTGGAGCCTAGCGTTACCACTTTTTCCCTTATTTATGGATTAGGTATGTTTAATTTTGAAGATATTGACCTAAGATGACAGGAGAACATGTAGGAAGGCAGAGTGGAAGCTTCTCTGGCCTAGAGTTGCGCTCATTAGCTCTATTATTGCTATTACTCTTTTCACATACTCTTACTGTGCCAAAGTTTATCATTTGTTTTAATGGACAATATTTTTCATGTAGGTCATCTTAAAATACCTTGAGAACCTGCATGAATAATAATAAAAAAAGATCCTGATAACTTTAATCTGATTTGGAACATTGGCAAAATTTTTGATTTTTATTCTAGTTCATTTGTCTTCATACTCCAGTCTTTTCGGTTCTTGGTCATCAGTGGAGTCAAATTCATAAGATAGCTGTAATAGACATCCTAGAGTTTATGCAAGCTTGCAGATGTAAAGTCAGATCTTCAGTTAGTTTATTCTTTTGCTCTAAACATAAGGTAATAATTTTCTTTCTTTCTTCATTTACTAATGAATATAATGTAAATAAATATGAAACAAAAATCCAGTTACAAACTGTTTCCTCTGTGGGTCTGCTCAGTTGGTTAAAAGATACATGAATTCATTTATCAATAGACTATTATATTTCCCAGTGACAAAGTATAAACAACACAGAATTTGCTCATGATCATAAATAAGCCTTTTAAAATATAAAATTGGTAGTATTGTTTCCCTTTCTGTCTCTCTCTCACCACTCTCAACATATTTATGCAGCAATCTTATATTGTTTACATAGTATCTGACTCTCAAGTAATAAAGTTTAGCATGTTTTCTTCTTTTACATGACATGCATTTTAAATGTGTTTAAACTGTTTTCTTATTTTATTTGCTACAGTTAATAAATATCAGTGATGCCACAAATTCATTAATGTTGGAAAGGGGAAAAGTACAATTGCATCTGTTCTCTTTCCTCTCAAAGAACATATATTCAGCATATTTCTATCTTAACTTTCCAGACTTTTATATTCCAACTTGTTGGGTTCTAATTTCTTATGAAGCTTCATAAAATAAAGCTTTCTGTAATCCTAACACATAGCGCAAAAACACACACAATTTTATGCTGACAACTCAGAAGCTCCTTTGAGTAGAGAAATGATATAAGTAAATGTCAAAACTGCTATGCACAAATTGCACATCATTCTAAATTAATTCCACAGCTAGCTGCAAGATACAGTTTTTTAAAAGACATTGCAACTTTGAGGCACATTTTAAGTGAGCCATGATAGTGGCATTAAGAAACAATTCAATTTCATATTTGAGTCAAATAACAATTCTATAGCAAATCGATGTAAAGATAAATTCCAATATAAACTCAAAAAGAAATAAAAAGATTTTCAAAAGTTACATGACCTCCTAATCATGATTGCAATAGTTTTATGCTAGAAAATAGCAATGTATTTATTTTTTTCACTTTGGGATATGACCTTTGTTGAGTTTATCCACCTGGGTAGAAAATTGTCTTAAAAAAACAAATTTTGTGAAATGAACCATCTGCTGGTTCATTCCACAAATGGCCTCAATGGCCAGAGCTAGCCAGTCTGCAGCCAGGAGCCAGGAACTTTCTCTGGGCCTCCTACTTGGGTACAGTGGCCCAAGCACTTGGGCTATCCTCTGTTTTCTTCCAGGCCATAAGCAGAGAGCTATACTAGAAGAAGAACAGCTGGGACATGAACCCGTGCCCATTTGGGATGCCAGCACCATAGGCCTCTGCCTATGACCACTACCCCACATCGCTGGTCCCCAAGGTGGTGACTTTCAAAGATTCTAGTTGTCAAGTGAGAAAAAGATTATGTCTGACCTCCTTACATTTTCAAATAAATAAATAAATAAACCTATAGCGTTCAAAAAAAAAAAAAACAACAAATTTTGTTACTATAACTTCTGCATCATAATCAAAATCAATCCAGTTTTTTTAACAAAAACAGTCAACTCAATCAAAACTCATTCCTTCAGAAACAAGAGCTTACTTGAAAACATAATAACACTTAAATATGGTGAAGACTGGAATGCAGAAATTTGTTTGGTTGGAAAGCTAATTAAACTTCCAACTTACTCAAAAAATTACTTTTTTCTTGTGAGTCTGTTTATTAAATCAAACTCAAATCATTTAAAAACTCAAGATTTATTAGGGATGCTACAACACCTTCTAAAAAACCTTATTGAATAATCATCAAATCATCTATAAAATAAATTTGTCATACATTTAATGGAGTGAGTGTTTCTGACAGTTATAGTGTCAAAATTGGATTGGATTATTAGTCATAAACTGAAGTTGAGGTTTTAAAATAGCCCTACGTGTTTTGTTTTTATCTCTTTTGTTCTGGTAAACCATTAGAGTGAAAATATAGAGAAAAAATAAATAATAATTGAATTTTTGGTGAACTTGTGTCAGATGAATATACCCTTGTAAAAGTCACTGAGATCAAGAAATAGACTCCTTCAAAAAAAAAAAAAAACTCCTCTAGATTTCCCTTTATCTGTTAATGTCATTTGATAAAGTTAAACACCTTCCTATTGTAATAGATCTGCTTTTGCCCATTAAAATATGTCAGTGATATTCACTCATTATTGTTGTGTGTTTCAGTTGTTTGTTCTCTTTCAATCCCCTTTAATACTCTATTGAATGAAGATACCATGTTTTACTTATTCATTATTCCACTGATGGGCATTTGAGTTGTCTCTAATGAAGACTTTATGATAATCCTATAAAAATATTATTAATGTCACTTGCCAAAAGTTACAAACTCACACAAATGAGTAAGAAGACATAAACTGAGTATAAAATACAGAAAAATGTTGAGTAGTTATAAAAGAGAATTTAAAGAAGTTCAATAAACATGCAAAAAGATGTTCAAGCTAATTTGTCTTTAAGAAAATATAAATTAAAAACAATGATTTATCACAACAGATTATACAAAATGAGAGAACATAGAAAATAATTACAAATAGCCCCATTCTTTCCACTGGGATCCCACTCACAGAGATCATTCATTTAGGTCTTTTTTTTTTTTTCCATGATATCTTGGCTTTCCATGCCTGCTATACTCTCATGGGCTCTTCCGCCAGATCCGAATGCCTTGAGGGCTGATTCTGAGGCCAGAGTGTTGTTTAGGACATCTGCCATTCTATGAGTCTGCTGTGTCTCCTGCTTCCCATGTTGGATCTTTCTCTCCCTTTTTGATTCTATCAGTTAGTATTAGCAGATACTTGTCTTGTTTGTGTGATCTCTTTGACTCTTAGACCTATCAGAGCTATCAATTGTGAGCTGAAATTGATCACTTGGACTAGAAGGAGGTACCCTTCTCTGAAGGGAGGAGAGAACTTCCACTTTGACTATGACCCTATTGGAATAAGATCAAAGTCAGCGAACTCTAAAGGCTTCCATAGCCCTGGCAACTCATGACTAGAGCCTAGGGAGATTACTGACGCCATGAACAGGAGTGTCAAATTGTTAAATCAGCAACAGGAGTCACTGTGTACTTACACCCCATGTGGGATCTGTCCCTAATGTGTCGTCTAAAGCCAAGTGATGCTATAACTAGTACTGAAACAGTATTTTTATACTTTGCGTTTCTGTGTGGGCACAAACTGATGAGGTCTTTACTAATTATATACTGAATTGATCTTTTGTATATAAGGAGAATTGGAAATGAAAAAAAACAACCTGGTGTTAAAATGGAAATGGCATAGAAAATTAATTAATTTGAAAAAAAATTATGTAGGATCTCTGTCTTTAATGTGCTGTACATTGCTATTTAATGCTATAATTAGTAATCCAATGGTAGTTTTTTCACTTTATGTTGCTATATGGGCAAAATGTTGAAATCTTTACCTAATATATACTAAACTGATCTTCTGTATATAAAGAGAATTGAAAATGAATCTTTACATGAATGGAAGGGGAAAGGGAGCGGGAAAGGGGAGGGTTGCGGGCGGGAGGGAAGTTATGGGAGGGGGGAAGCCATTGTAACCCATAAGCTATACTTTGGAAATTTATATTCATTAAATAAAAGTTTAATAAAAAAAAGAAAATAATTACAAATAATGGCAAAGATATTGAGAAGCCAGAATTTTCACATATTACTGGTGATTATGATAGTTGGTAAAATTTTCTTGTGGGGAATCATTTAATGATTCTGTAGAATGCATACTCTAAAATCCAGAAGTTTCACTCTGAAGTAGATTCCTCCCCTCAAAATTGCTGAACAGAAGACCTGTAGAAATATGCTTATATTAGACATAGTCATTAGGCTAATCCTCTGCCTGTGGCACCGGCACACCGGGTTCTAGTTCTGGTCGGGGCACTGGATTCTGTCCCGGTTGACCCTCTTCTACTTCAGCTCTCTGCTGTGGCCCAGAAGTGCAGTGGAGGATGGTCCAAGTCCTTGGTTCCTGCACCCGCATGGGAGACCAGCAGGAAGCACCTGGCTCCTACCTTCAGTGTGCCGGCCGTAGCATGCTGGCTGCAGCAGCCATTGAAGGGTGAACCAACGGTAAAGGAAGACATTTCTCTCCGTCTCTCTCTCTCACTGTCCACTCTGCCTGTCAAAAAAAAAAAATGAAAAATGCATTAAAGAGCCTTAAAAACAGAATCAGTGAAGCAGAGGAGAGAATATTGGACTTAGAAGACAGAACAGGAAAGTACACAGTCAAACCAAAGAAAAGAAGAGGAAATTAGAAATCTAAAAAATGTTGTCGGGAATCTATATGATACTATTAAAAAAACCCAACATTAGAGTTCTAGGAGTTCCTGAAGGCATGGAGAGAGAGAAAGGATTAGGAGGTCTTCTTAGTGAGATACTAAAAGAAAACTTCCCGGGTTTGGAGAAGGACAGAGACAACCTAGGACAGGAAGCTCACAGAACCCCTAATAAACATGACCAAAAGAGATCCTCACCATGACATGCTGTAATTAAACTCACCACAGTGAAACATAAAGAAAAGATCCTAAAATGTGCAAGAGAGAAACGTCAGATTACTCTCAGAGGATCTCCAATTAGACTCACACCTGATTTCTCATCAGAAACCCTACAGAATAGGAGGGAATGGCATGAGATATAGCCCAAGTACTAAGAGAGAAAAACTGCCAGCCCAGAATATTAGATCCTTAAAAGCTCTCATTTGTGAATGAAGGTGAAATAAAGACCTTTCACAGCAAACAGAAATGGAAAGAATTTGTCGCCACTCATCCAGACCTGCAAAAAATGCTTAAAGATGTGATACACACAGAAACACAGAAACTAGCCATCAATATGAAAGAAGATACAGGAAAAAAAACCTCCCAGTAAAAGATCACAGGAAGCTCAAAGCATATATTAGAAAATATCTTTGGGAAAATGGCAAGGCAAAGTTACTACTTATAAATAATCACATTGAACATTAATGGCGTCAACTCTCCAGTAAAAGACACAGACTGGCTGAATGGATTTAAAAACAAAACACATCTATTTGCTGCTAACAAGAAACACATCTTTCCAACAAAGATGCATGCAGACTGAAAGTGAAAGGTTGGGAAAAGATATTCCATGCCCACAGAAACAAGAAAAAAAGCAGATGTAGCCATATTAATGTCAGACCAAATAAACTTTAACACAAAAGCTATTAAGAGAGACAAAGAGGGGCACTATATAATGATTAAGGGTTCAATTCAACAGGAAGACATAACTATTATAAATGTATATGCACTTAATTACAGGGCACCAGTTTATTTAAAAGATATGTTAGGGGACTTAAAGGGAGATTTAGAATCCAATACAATAGTACTGGGGGACTTCAATACTCCACTCTCAGAAATAGAACATCCGGAAAGATCAACAAGGAAACAGCAGATTTAATAGACACTACAACCCAAATGGATCTAACAGATATCTACAGAACTTTCAATCCTAAATTTCAAGAATTACATTCTTCTCAGCAGTGCATGGAACCTTCTACAGGATTGACCACATACTAGGCCATGAAGCAAGTCTCAGCAAATTCAAAAGAATTAGAATCATACCATGCAGATTCTCAGACCATAAAGGAATGAAGTTGGAAATTAGCAACACAGGAATCCCTAGAGAGTATGCAAATACATGGAGACTGAACAACATGCTCCTGAATGAACACTGGGTCATAGAAGAAATCAAAAGAGAAATCAAAAACTTTCTGGCAGTTAATGGGGTAACAGCACAACATTCCAAAACTTATGGGATACAGCAAAAGCAGTGTTAAAAGGAAATATCATAGCAGTATGTGCCTACATTAAGAAATTGGAAAGGCATCAAATAAATGAGATTTCAATGCATCTCAAGGAACTAGAAAAACTGCAGCAAACCAGACCCAAATCTAGCAGGAGGAGAGAAATAATTAAAATCAGAGAAGAAATCAACAGGATTGAATCCAAAAAAAATTACAAAATATCAGCCAAGTGAAGAGCTGATGCTCACTATCACTACTGCTAGTCAACATAGTTCTTGAAGTTTTAGCCAGAGCCATCAGGCAAGAAAAAGAAATTAAAGGGATACCAATTGGGAAGGAAGAACTCAAACTATCCCTCTTTGCAGATGATATGATTCTTTATTTAGGGGATCCAAAGAACTCTAATAAGAGACTACTGGAACTCAGAGAAGAGTTTGGCAAACCTGCAGGATATAAAATCAATGCACAAAAATCAACAGCCTTTGTATACATAGGCAATGCCATGGCTGAGAAAGAACTGCTAAGATCAATCCCATTCACAATAGCCACAAAACCAATCAAATACCTTGGAATAAACTTAACCATGGATGTTAAATATCTCTATGATGAGAATTACAAAATCTGAAAGAAAGAAATAGAAGAGGATACCAAAAAATGGAAAAATCTTCCATGTTCATGCATTGGAAGAATCAATATCATCAAAATGTCCATTCTCCCAAAAGGAATTTATAGATTCAATGTGATACCACTCAAAATGGCAATGACATTCTTCTCAGATCTGGAAAAATGATGGAGAAATACATATGGAGGCACGGGAGACCTCAAATAGCTAAAGCAATCTTGTACAGCAACACAAAGCCAGAGGCATCACAATACCAGATTTCAGGACATACTACATGGGCAGTTGTAATCACAACAGCATGGTACTGGTACAGAAACAGATGGATAGACCAATGGAACAGAATAGAAACACCAGAAATCAACCCAAACATCTACAGCCAAAGTGTATTTGATCAAGGATCTAAAACCAATCCCTGGAGCAAGGACACTCTATTCAATAAATGGTGAGGGGAAAACTGGATTTCCATGTGCAGAAGCATGAAGCAAGACCCCCACCTTACACAAAAATCCACTCAACATGGATTAAAGATCTAAATCCATGACCTGACACCATCAAATTATTAGAGAACATTGGAGAAACCCTGCAAGATATAGGTACCGGCAAAGACTTCTTGGAAAATACCCCAGAAGCACAGGCAGTCAAAGCCAAAATTAACATTTGGGATTGCATCAAATGGAGAACTTTCTGTACTGCAAAAGAAACAATCAGGAAAGTGAAGAGGCAACCAACAGAATGGGAAAAATATTTGCAAACTATGTAACAGATAAATGGTTAATAACCAGAATTTACAAAGAGATCAAGAAACTCCACAACAACAAAACAAACAACCCACTTAAGAGATGGGCCAAGGACCTCAATAGACATTTTTCGAAAGAGGAAATCCAAATGGCCAACAGACACATGAAAAAATGTTCAGGATCACTAGCAATCAGGGAAATGCAAATCAAAACCACAATGTGGTTTCACCTCACCCCGGTGAGAATGGCTTACATACAGAAATCTACCAACAATAGATGCTGGAGAGGATGTGGGGAAAAAGGGACACTAACCAACTGCTGGTGGGACTGCAAACTGGTAAAGTCACTATGGAAGTCAGTTTGGAGATTCCTCAGAAACCTGAATATAACCCTACCATACAACCCAGCCATCCCACACCTTGGAATTTACCCAAAGGAAATTAAATTGGCAAACAAAGAGCTGTCTGCACCTCAATGTTTATTGCAGCTCAATTCACAATAGCTAAGACCTGGAATCAACCTAAATGCCCATCAACAGTAGACAGGATAAAGAAATTATGGAACATGTACTCTACAGAATACTATACTGCAGAAAAAAAAAATGAAATATGGTCATTTGCATCAAAATGAGGGAATTTGGAAAACATTATGCTGAGTGAATTAAGCCAGTCCCAAAGGGACAAATATCATATGTTCTCACTGATCAGTGACATTAACCGAGCACCAAAAAGGAAACCTGTTGAAGTGAAATGGACACTATGAGAAACATTGACTTCATCAGCCCTTGTCCTCATTGTTGATGAACAACTTAATACTTTATTCCTTTTAGTATTTTTTTTTGTTCTACTTAATACTATTGGTTGAACTCTTTATTTAACACACAATTATCCTTAGGTGTTTAAATTTAACTGAAAAGTGATCTCTGTTAAATATAAGAGGGAAATAAGAGAGGTGGGAAATCTACAATTTGGGACATCCTCAATCGGACTTGCCTCAAATGGTAGAGTTAAAAACGTGCCAGGGGATTCCAATACAATCCCATCAAGGTGGCATGTACCAATGCCATCTCACTATTCCAAGTGATCAATTTCAGTTCACAATTGATCATAATGATAGGACTAAGAGTCAAAGAGATCACATAAACAAGACCAGTGTCTGCTCATACTAATTGATAGAATAAAAAATGGAGAGAATGATCCAACATGGCAAGCGGGATACACAGCAGACTCATAGAATGGCAGATGTCCTAAACAGCACTCTGGCCTCAGAATCAGCCCTTAAGGCATTTGGGTCTGGCTGAAGAGCCCATGAGAGTATTTTAGGCATGGAAAGCCAAGACACTCTGGAAAAAAAAAAAAAAAACTAAATGAAATATCTCTGCGTGTGAGATCCCAGTAGAAAGAATGGGACATCAAAGAAGGAGGTGCCTTTCTCTGAAGAGAGGAGAGAACTTCCACTTTGACTATGATCTTCTCTAAATAAGATTGGAGTCAGAGAACTCAAAATGCTTCCATAGCCTTGACAACTCATGACAAGAACCTAGGGTGATTACTGACACCATAAACAAGAGTGTCAAATTGTTAACAGGAGTCACTGTGTAATTAACTCCTCATGTAGGATCTCTGTCCTTAATGTGTTGTACAATATAAATTAATGCTATAACTAGTTCTCAAACATTATTTTACATTTTGTGTTTCTGTGTGGGTGCAAACTGATGAAATCTTTACTTAATATATACTAAATTGATCTTCTTTATATAAAGATAATTGAAAATCAATCTTGATGAAGAACGAAATGGGAGAGGGAGCAGGAGAGGGGAGGGTTGCAGGTGGGAGGGAAGTTATGGGGGGGGGGAAGGCATTGTAATCCATAAACTATACTTTGGAAATTTATATTTATTAAATAAAAGTAAAAAAAAAGTTAACTATTACATTTTTCTTTTCTGTTACTTTATTTGTTAATTTTAATAGTATTATTAACTTTATCCATACACAATTTTCTTAAGAGGCACTATCTTCCAGATACTGCTTCGATATTTCTCCTTTTGCTTTTGAATCTATGCATTCTGTGCCATATGTTCCTTACTTTCTTTATTCAGCATCTTATGTTACATTTTTCTCTGCTCCTCAGTTCAGGTATATAGAGTTGGTCTTCAAAGTTCATAGAAAATAGCATTAAAATATTTTACACAAAAATGGAAACCCATGCCTAGTTTGCATTTCATAAATGTTGGACATCCCTTATCATGCAGATATTGTGAATTTTTCATGCCAAAATCAGCATGTTTTAATTTAATTTTCCACAAATTTTTATAATATTCTCACATAATCCTCTCATTGTTTATTATATTTTGCCTTTTCTATCCCTTCTGTGAATTCTGGTGTGGATATTTAAACTATCCTGAGTTTAAGAAGCTTCTCTTCTGCTGTGTCTTATCTACATATATAATTTATATATTTACATATTGTTTGTGTAAAATAAATTCATCCCTGGTATGATACATTAGAATTATAGAATTAGTAATCATCACAACCATTCAATTAGGAACATGTCCACCACTCCAGGAAGTTCCATCATCTCTCTTCACAGGTAAACCACTTCCTCCTAGAGGTGGCAACCACTGATCTGTTTTCTGGGTCTTTCTGGAAATTTCATATAAATTTAAACAGATAACATGTATTCTTTGGTGATTGCCTTTTGTCAATTATTGTAATGCTTTTGAAGACATTAAGTATTGTGCTACGTGATAGTGGCTTATGCTGGATGGCATTACATTTTATTTAAAAGTAGAATTTTTTTGTTGATTCACCAGCTAAGGAAGATTGGGTTTGTTTCTGTACTTTAGCTAATATAAAAGTCTCTGTTATAAGATTCAAATACAAGTCTTTGTGTTCTACACTTTATTTCTTTTCATGTTTCTGGAGGAAATACTAATGTTGGAATTTCTGGAGCTTATGATAAATTCATGTTTAATTGTGTTTAACATTTATTTATTTATTTATTATGTTTTAATTTATTTGAGTAACAGAGAAATAATGGCAGACAGGCAGACTGAGAGATCTCATCCACAAGTTCACCCCTCAAATTTTCACAACAGTCATGGTTAGGCAGGGTGTAAGCTGGGAGCTGGGGATTCAATCTAAGTCTACCACACAGAAGGCAAAGACCCAGTCACAAGGGAGATCATCTGCTGTGTCCCAAGGTGTGCATCAGCAGGAAGCCATAGATGAGAGTAGAGCCAAGGCTTGAATCCAGGCACTCTGATACAGGATGATAGTCACTGAACCATATGCTTGTCACCATATTCATCTTTCCAAGATATTATCAAATTGTTTTCCAAAATGTCTGTACCATTTTAAGATTTATAGGTACATGAGATATATAGATACAGAGATACATGAGTTTCAGGTTTTAAACATCTTTGTAAAGAACTATCATTGTCTATCATCTTGAGTGTAACCATTATAGTATTACATAGTAGATCATCAATAAATACGGGATGGGTAAATCAATATGAGTGTGTGTATAATTTCCTAGCTGTAATCTTAACTCCTAACTATAAGCTTAATAATAAAATTTTACAAAGTTACTGTTATTTATGGCACTATTTGTAAAAATGCCAAATACATTATGAGAAAATTAACAACACTTGAGAACTAGTTATACCATTAATGTATATTGTACAACACATTAAGGACAGAGATCCTACATGAGGAGTTAAATGCAAAGTGACTTCTGTTGTTGACTTAACAATTTGACACTCTTGTTTATGGTGTCAGTAATCACCCTAGGCTCTTGTCATGAGTTGTAAAGGCTATAGAAGCATTTTGAGTTTGCTGACTCCAATCTTATTTAGAGAAGGTCATAGTCAAAGTGTACTTTTTTAAATCTAAATAAATCTCCACCCTTTTCTGAAATTTATTCACTCTAAGACTGATAAAACTGCAAATTAAAAGTAGACTTCCTGTGCAAAAATAATTCTGCTCACATCGTATCTGGCAAATTTTACACAGCTATCATTTAGATCAAAAGTTACTAGAAAAAATACGCAATCACTTAAAACAGAGCTTTTTCATGATCCCCTTTGTTTCAAAACTGCATTTTGGGAAATATTTATGGGCGCATACTACAACTGACATTTGCACAAAACCTGAAGCACTCATACACAAATATATAAGGGAGTCACAAGAAAAGACTATTCTCAAACTCAATGATTCATAACAACTGTTGTGAACAAACAAAAAAAGTTATTCTATTCATGGCTATGGCACAGTTACAGTTAAAGTATATAGACTAAAATTAGCAAAAAGATGCATGAAATGAAGTTCAGAAGAAGTCAGGCACCAGTGTGTGCCAGTGGAGTCACACAGGGACATAAGGCTCCCAACAGTGTTATCTGCCAACATTGGCTGAGTCACATCATCCAGGGAAGCTCACTGAGCCTCGATACCAGGGTTTTTATTGGTGGTTTGCAATGTATGTGTGCAAGGCCCTGATATGACCTCAGATACACAGACTCCAGATCTCTACCCTAGAGAAAATACAGGTGTTCAGTACCACAATCTATTCACGTTGCCAGAATTCAAGTCGCCCAATGCCTCAATGATTCAGAAAAAATTGTTTTCAGGCAGAATATTCCAAGGGGTCAGAGGTTACTTTCAAATTGCTGGCCAAGGGCCACTCCTAAACACAAATGATCTAGACGTTGCTCACAAGCCCACTGAGATAACCTTTTCTTGTCCAATAAACTATACAGATATGTGGCTTTATTATTACAAAATATTATTAATTTTGATGTTGCTACAAAATGGATTGCAATCATTCTTACATTTAAGTGTTCATTTTTAATTAAAATCACTAAATTTTATGTAATACATTATTGGATATTACATCTTACTTAGGAGAATAGTAAATTAAATACTGGAGAAATCCCCAATAAAAAGTAAATATACTGTTCTGGTGTTGTGGCACAGCAGGTTAAGCCACTGCCTATGATGCCAGCATCTGATATCAAACCCCAGGTTCGAGTCCCAGCTGCTCCATTCCAATCCAGCTCTCTACTAATGCACCTGAGAAAGCATCAGATGCTGTCCTAAGTGTTTGGACCCCTGTCACCCATGTGGAGTTCCTGGATTAAAGTCCTATCTCCTGGCTTTGGCCTGCAACAGCCCTGAAAATCCTGTCTATTTGGGGAATAAACCAGCAGGTGAAAGACTCTCTCTCTCTCTCTCTCAAATAAACAAAATAAAACTTTTTTAAAAAGCGAGGATATTTAAATATTATAAACTTTAGTTAGAAAAAATGATAACTGGAACAAAATTGGTTGTTCACTCAAAGATCAGGAGCCTGGAGCACTGAGCACATAAAAGTAACAGTGAACTTGGGCACCAGAGGACTGAACCTAAAATAACTGCCAGACAAACTGGCTGCAGAATGAATTAATGTGGTGCTACCTCTCACTGGCCCCCTACATGCGTGCTTACTACACAAAGGCCTGCCCTTCTGCTTTAGTATATGCCCTCCAGTTCTGGTTGGGTAAATTACTTCCAAAGAAATGGAACCAACTATTGGTGTTAGAGGTGAGCAGGGGTGATCTGAGACTCCCAGGGCCAGAGTTCATGTTCCCTTCAGCTTGACAGCCAGGTCTAAGTGATAAAGCAAGGAGGTAGCTAACAAGGCGACCCTTTCCTGCAGCCCCGTTGCATGGCAGCCAGCTGCACCACTCAAATTCCTCCCCCAAACACCCCCACCACACAGCAGAAAACCATAGCTTCTGTGAAACCTGCTCAGAAGAGGAACTGACCCAAAATAACCAAGGCAGCTACCATCTTTGTCCCCACAATGATCTTTAGCTAGTTATAAGGTCATTAAAATAAAATTAGCATGGCTTATATACCTGCTTCCTTCGTGCACCTGACGCCATGGCATTTCTAAGATTTCCAAAAATGGGCAAACAAATTTGTGACCTCAAGCTTGACCCCAAACTCTGACTCTTTGTTTTGTTTTGTTTTTTTGGCAATGTTATATGCCTTACTCTTTTTTATTTTTTTTTAATTTTTTTTTATTTGACAGGTAGAGTTATAGACAATGAGAGAGAGAGAGAGAGAGAGAGAGAGAGAGAGAGAGAGAAAGAAAGGTCTTCCTTCCATTGGTTCACTCCCCAAATGGCGCTAAGGCTGGCACTGCATTGATCCGAAGCCAGGAGCCAGGTGCCTCCTCCCGGTCTCCCATGCGGGTGCAGAGGCCCAAGCACTTGGGCCATCCTCCACTGCCTTCCCAGGCCACAGCAGAGAGCTGGACTGGAAGAGAAGCAGCTGGGACTAGAACCGGTCCCACACTGGATGCCGGCGCTGCAGGTGGAGGATTAACCAAGTGAGCCATGGCACCACCCCCAAACTCTGACTCTTATGAATATTCTAAAAGGCAATAATTCTAGAAGGTAATGAGCTAAGTCTTAAACATTTTAGAGAAAAAAACTCTGAACATGACATTTCATACTCAAACAAAAAAACCTGGGGACTGTGGGAGGCAGACTCGGACATGAGATCCAAGATATAGTAAAAAAATTTGGAGGACGACAATTGTGAAGGAGGCCTAGAATGAACTCTGTGCTTGCTAAACCATTTAACCAATGTGGTAACCTGAAAGTTATTAGTAATACAGAGGTGGGAGGAGATGCATTTTCTTTCATTTTCCCTTTTTTCAATAGGAAATTTAAAAAAAGTAAAAATATAAGAGAAAAATCACTGTGCAAGAAAAACATGGTTCAGATGTAAACATTACAACTGTATTGTTAAAAAAAATCTGAACCTTAGTAAAATAATCCATCCCATCTTGAAATTTAAATCAAATATCATAGCTCTGGCATGAGACTACTTAAATGAATATGTTTTATTCTCTATGAATCCCTTCCAACTACCTTGCCCTGAAGTGAATAATATTTACTGAAATTTAACAGTAAAATTATCATTATCTTTATGTTTAATAATCTTTATGTTTTTATAAAATAATTATGTTTGTACATTTTATAGATATGCAGTTTACTATACACCAATCATATCTCAATGAAATTTTGAAAAATAATTCAATAATTTTGGGCCAGCACTGTGATGTAGTGAGCTAAGCCTCCACTTGTGACACCAGCATCCCATATGGGCACCAGTCCGTGTCCTGGCTGCTCTACTTCTGATCCAGCTATGGTCTGGTAAAGCAGCGGAAGATGGCTGAAGTGCCTGGGTCCCTACACCAGCGTGGGAGACCCAGAAGAAGCATCTGGATCCTTGCTTCAGATTGGCCCAGCTCTGGATGTTGCGGCCATTTGGAGAGTAAACCAGCAGATGGAAGACCTTTCTTTCTATCTCTCCCTATCTCTGACTATAACTCCACTTCTCAAATAAAAAAATAAATCTTTAAAAACATATAATAATTTATATACCAAAATTCAAAGATAATTATATGATATTAGCACACCCATTATTTAGCCTATGAAATAAAACATTTTTATAGACTTTAGGTCCCCTAGGTTTAGGTTTGTCCAAGACCTTAGCTTTGCTGCATTTTTTTTTTTTTTTTTTGACAGGCAGAGTGGACAGTGAGAGAAAGAGACAGAGAGAAAGGTCTTCCTTTGCCGCTGGTTCACCCTCCAATGGCCGCCACGGCCAGCGCGCCGCGACCGGCGCACTGCGCTGATCTGAAGGCAGGAGCCAGGTGCTTCTCCTGGTCTCCCATGGGGTGCAGGGCCCAAGCACTTGGGCCATCCTCCACTGCACTCCCGGGCCATAGCAGAAAGCTGGTCTGGAAGAGGGGCAACCAGGACAGAATCCGGCGCCCCAACCGGGACTAGAACCCGGTGTGCCAGTGCCACTAGGCAGAGGATTATCCTGTTGAGCCACGGTGCCGGCCTTGCTGCATTCTTAAGAAGAGCCAGTACAGTTATTTAGTGTTTATTTGGTATGCTTTTACAAGGGAGAATTCTATAAACATAGGGAGGATTCTATTAGCACTACATTATAAGGTTAGTGTAAACAAACCATTAAATTTTTCCAGACTGTAATGTCATTATGTAAGGTATTTCACATTTCACATAATTTTGGGAACTATATACATCTGTATTAATAGAGTCATTACTAATAATAGCTGCATAGTGTCTGTAGCACTAAAAGGTCAGAAATAATTTGTGTTCCTATTAAAAGACTTTATAATATTTCCAAATTTTATTCACAGTAGAATGAATACACATGAATATTAATCCTTGTGTGCAAGTGTAAAATGCCTGTGTGACAGTGGTTCTCAGTCTTGTCAAATGCAACATCCCCTTCTGATAGCACCAGTTTTGCCACATGCCATTTATTCTTTCTTAATAATATTCATAGATACTATTATACAGCTGTGCACATGTCTGCAAAAATAGTCACATAAATGACAAAGGAAAATAAATATAAATAATATCTTCTTTAATATATGAATACTTTGGCATAACTACACCTGAAGATAGAGTAAGTTAGAAAGATACTTGCTCCTACATACAAATCATCTTGAAAGCAGCATGTTGTAATTAAGCATTTTTTAATTTTAAATATACATTAGAAAAGGAAGGTAAATATAGATTTCAATGTATTAAAATGCATTCAATATATAAGTATATGAATATGTTTATATAGGTGATTTAATCCATAGATACTTTGCTATTTATGGTAGATTCAAAATGATGAAAAACAGCATGATTAATTTATAAGACAAAAGAGAATTCAACTTAATTAAGACATGTAAGAATAATGCTTTAATTTCAACACAAAAGAGGTAGTCTAGACTGAGATTTTTTAAACAGGTTTTTGCCTAGTCAATTATCCAGGAACACATTGGAATGAAAATATAATTGTGGAAAAACAACTCTTTGTTGTATGGTATCCAGCATCCATGGCCCTGCCTACTATTTACAAGTAGCATCTAACACTCATTGAGGCAACTATTACAACCCTATACATTCAAACAACCAATAGATTGAGAATCACTCAAATAGCTACTTAGAAGTACTGTTAAGTCACCTGAGAACTGTTATGTAGCTAGGAAAATAAATGGTATGTCATAGGTGAGTCACAGCTTCAAGTTCATCAAGTTACACTTAATATTTCTCTACATTTGTTGTAAGTTACACATCAACCACCAGGACACATGAATTTTTATTTCTCTCCATCCTCTTCCATATTTATTATAGTAGAATTTTGTACTTTGTCCATCTAATGGAATTGTACAAAATTGTATGTAATTATATGTAATTTTAAGTTCATATTTACATGGTTATTTGTTATACTTTATGTCCATCTTATGTTGTAGCCGTTGAAATTGTTCTGTTACCTTACAATAGCAAAAACTGATTAGCTGGACCAGTGCTGTGGCACATCAGGTTAAAGCACTGGCATGCATTGCCACATCCCATATGAGTACAAGGTGAATTCCCAGCTTCTCTGCTTCCAATCCAGCTCCCTGCTAATGGCCTGGGAAAGCAGTCGAAGATGACTCAAGTGCTTAAGCCTCTGCATCGACGGGGCAGACCCAGAGAAGCTCCTGGCTTCTGGCTTCAACCTAGCCCAGCCCTGGCTGTTGCAGCCATTTGAAAGTAAACTAGTGGGCCGGCGCCGCGGCTCAATAGGCTAATCCTCCGCCTAGCGGCGCCGGCACACCGGGTTCTAGTCCCGGTCGGGGCACCGATCCTGTCCCGGTTGCCCCTCTTCCAGGCCAGCTCTCTGCTGTGGCCAGGGAGTGCAGTGGAGGATGGCCCAAGCCCTTGGGCCCTGCACCCCATGGGAGACCAGGATAAACACCTGGCTCCTGCCATCGGATCAGCGCGGTGCGCCGGCCGCAGCGCGCTACCGCGGCGGCCATTGGAGGGTGAACCAACGGCAAAAGGAAGACCTTTCTCTCTGTCTCTGTCTCTCTGTCCACTCTGCCTGTCAAAAATAAAAAAAAAAAAAAAGTAAACTAGTGAAGGAAAGACTCTCTCTCTCTCTCTCTTTCTCTCTCTCTCTCTCTCTCTGTAACTCTGACTTTCTAACAAATAAATTAAAAAGTTGATCAGCAACATAGATCTTTCCCCGTAGAAAACTAAGCAAATTATTATAAGTGTATTATAAAATACTACCCAGCTATTAAAAAGAATGAAATAAAACTATAAGCATTGGCAAGAACAAATTGACTAGACATAGTGACACTAGTAAATAAAGAATCCATAGGCTGGTGCCACGGCTCACTAGGCTAATCCTCTACCTGCAGCGCCGGCACCCCGAGTTCTAGTCTCAGTCGGGGTGTCAGATTCTGTCCCGGTTGCCCCTCTTCCAGTCCAGCTCTCTGCTGTGGCCCAGGAAGGCAGTGGAGGATGGCCCAAGTGCTTGGGCCCTGCACCCACATGGGAGACCAGGAGTAAGCACCTGGCTCCTAGCTTCAGATCTGCACAGCGCGCCAGCCATAGCGGCCATTTGGGGGATGAAGCAATGGAAGAAAGACCTTTCTCTCTGTCTCCCTCTCTCCACTGTCTAACTAGGCCTGTCAAAAAAAAAAAAAAGAATCTATATATTATAAAGCATATGAACTCATGTATCCATATCCATATCCATATATTGGCAGGAGAAAACTAATTAGAGTGAATGCTTTTCGTTCTTTTCTATGTATTGTTTTATTTTAAATTTTATGTAGATGATATAATTATCACATTTAAAATGATGAGTAATTAGAATAACGAAAAATTAACATCTTTGTCAGTGGTAGCAGCAGGGTAAGAAATGAGAAATCCTGTTGTTCATTTCAGTACAATATATGCACAATCTTAAAAAAGTGTCGCAAGTTAACAGTAAGTGTCATGTGGCTAAAGGTAGACAACAAGTCAGGGAACATACTACGTGAGAAATGCCTGTGCGCTAATACAAGTCAGAATTACTTAATATCAGAGATGCAAATATAGAAACTTTTTTTTTTTATTTGACAGGTAGAATTAGAGAGAGAGAGAGAGAGACAGAGAGGACAGAGAGAAAGGTTTTCCTTCCATTGGTTCTCTCCCCAAATGGCCACTAAGGCCAGAGCTATGCCGATCCGAAGCCAGGAGACAGGTGCTTCCTCCTTGTCTCTCATGCGGGTGCAGGGGCCCAAGCACTTGGGCCACTCTCCACTGCCCTCCCAGGCCACAGAAGAGAGCTGGACTGGAAGAGGAGCAGCCGAGACTAGAACCCGGCACCCATATGAGATGCCGGCGCCGCAGGCGGAGGATTAACCAAGTGAGCCAATGTTATAAGATAAACTTTCATATCCACCATAGTATAATAATATATATAATAATATATTCCCTAATTTTATTGTCAGAATCTCCTCCATATACCCAATTAAAATTATGTCTATTAAGTATCCACAGAAACTGATACCATTATATGTATATATTTTCAAGCTTCCAAATTCCAGAGAAGAAATTTACCTATTAAATATAACTTCCAAATGATAAAAACATACTCCTCCTTTAAAATATCAGTATACTTTCATTATTTATTTCTGTAATTGTTACTACTCTTTTCTTGATAACTGTCTTAATTGAACAAATTCTTGTATGATCATCTTGACTAATGAGATGACACAATGAGCTTAAAGACAATTTGTTAGACTACAAAAAAGTCACATGCTGCACATGGCTCTCTGCTACCAACCACTAGTGAAACTAACAGCAAGTGGCAAATAGGCATGTAATACACTTTTCTAAGAAAATTCAAAAGAGATATTAATATTCATATTTAATAATGTTAAAATATCAAATATACTTCTGTTGTTTGTCAATGTAGCTATCATATGAGAGTGTTTTAAAAGGTTGTGGGTAAAAAAGTTTTGTGGAAAAGTGGAATTAAAAAGTAAGTTTAATTTGAGCTAAAAAATTTTTGAAATCCATGCATGGTTTTTCTCACATAAACTATTTGAAGATTCCTCATCTGTAATCCAGCTGTGCAATAGAATAGGTAGATTTCTTTTCTTTGATTTAGAGCAAAAATTACAGGAATGAGTTTTCTCTCCAGTCCTCACTAAATGAGCATATATTTGTAAAAACCTAATAAGGGCCAAATACTAGAAATACTGACAATAATTATAACAATATTATGAGCACCTCCTGTGTTAGGAAACTGGCGCAGTTTTATCTATGGCGTGATCTGTACCCTGATTTACATCCCAAGTTCTAGCCCCCGCCGCCATTGTTGAAAGCCAGGTAGCCACATGGCCCAAACAATCTGTGCCCAGTTCCACCCCCAACCTGATGGGATTCACTACTCCTGCTTCCCTGCCCGCCCTCAGGCAAAGTTTTAAAAGGGCCTGTTCCTGAACACTTGCTCTCTTGGCTTCTCTCTGCTCTCTTGGCCCTCTCTCTTGGCTCTTCTCCTCTTCTCATCTCTCTTCTCTCTCCTCTCTGTCTCTCTCTCTTACAATCTCCTTTCTTTTTCCCTCTTCGCCCCTTCCCTCTGGTCTACTGAGTTTTCCCCAATAAGCCCTTTCCCTTACTCCGGTATTCGGTGTGCTCTGTGACGGCTAACAGAAATATATAACATCCTGTCTGTCAGGCATTATCCAGAAGCATGTAACTGCTGGTGGCTCTTAATCATCTCCAAAGACATCTGTGAAGTGGGCATTACGATTGCCACCTTACAGATAGAAACAGTGACACACAGAGAGCCTGTATAGCTTTTTCTGGCTTCCCACAGTGGTCAATGGTAGACCAAGAACTCAGTAACATGATCTAGGGGATTTTCTCCTAACCATTAAACCAAGGCCCATAACTAATAAAATGACTGCAACCACTATGCAACCCTTAGGGAGAGTGCTGGCTCTCATGACATCGCTCTGTGTTTTTCGTCCCCTGATGCATTCTGCAGAGGCTGATTCTTTCCTCCTCTAGGATTTTCTTGTACAAGAGTCAGCTAGAGATTTCCCCGCACAGCAGGGGAGCTGCTGTTTTGTGAGATTTCCTGAACAGTTTAAATAGAAGAGACACTATGTAATTTGTATCTCTGAATGAGTATGTGGAAGTCTTAGATGAAGCAATTTATGATTATGCTGAAGCTATCCTTGCCATTCAAAAGGAACTGTCTCTGTTTCCTTTCCTGCTCTACCCTCCCAAAATAAAACACTTCTGAAAGGCTGACCCTTTCCTAAAAACACGTGACTTCCTGAATACAACAGCAAGTTCTGTGCCAACATTTCCAGGAAGAATTTCACTGAAATCCTTACCAGTGTCCCCTGAAATTACTACATAATTGTCAGATTATGGTACCATCACCAGGAGCAGGTTACAGTGGATCTATGCTTCCGTGGACATTTGTTCAAATATTATTATGTTTGACCTTACATTCTATTTAGTCTACTCCTAATTTTAAAGTTGAAAGATTTCTATAGAAATGAAGTTGAATACTATTGTGATCTTGGATTTTGTTTAACCCTCACTAATATTGGCCACTGTAATATTTATACCTTGTTAACAAAATGATATTTGATAGCACTGGGAAAGCTGGCAGAAATAAATATTTTCTTTAGGACAAAGCCCATTATTATAAAGCAACAACACAGTACTATAGGGAATGATTAGAAAGCAAATGTGAATGTACACTCACATTTACTTTTACAGTTTATAGATTATCATTTTATCCTTGAACTGAGCTGTCAAACAGAAAATACTTTCACTAAAACAGAGTCTTGTATGCTCATAGATCTGTTACCTTAATTTACTTTATAATTTTTTAATAAACTCATCTTTCTTTTTTTTTTTAAAGTTTTACACCCATCTTTCTTATCCAGGAATCTTAGACAAATATGTTGATTTAAATTCAAGTTACACAACAGAAGATAATTGGTTTGCCTCTCAGGGGATTACTTTGCATTGCACCACAAGCATACAATTAATTCATAGGAATTCAGACAGTTTTCAATACCATGTTCAATTTCTGTTGAGTGTGACCTGGGATGCAACAGGGTTATATAAAGTGTCATTACCTTCTACACTTAATTTATAGAATCACAGAACATGGGGAATATTCTGCTGAACTATTTAGTAATACTTCTTGTAAAACATTTATTACGAGCTCCTGAGGTCCCTCCTTAGAGCACCCCTCGAAATCACCTCTTGAAATAAGTTGTATTTCAGCTGGCGCCGCGGCTCACTAGGCTAATCCTCCACCTTGCGGCGCCGGCACACCAGGTTCTAGTCCCGGTCGGGGCACCGGATTCTGTCTCGGTTGCCCCTCTTCCAGGCCAGCTCTCTGCTGTGGCCAGGGAGTGCAGTGGAGGATGGCCCAAGTACTTGGGCCCTGCACCCGCATGGGAGACCAGGAGAAGCACCTGGCTCCTGTCATCGGATCAGCGCGGTGCGCCGGCTGCAGCGCGCCGGCCGCGGCGGCCATTGGAGGGTGAACCAACGGCAAAAGGAAGACCTTTCTCTCTGTCTCTTTCTCTCACTGTCCACTCTGCCTGCCAAAAAAAAAAAAAAAAAAAAAAAAAAAAAATTTAAATTTAACAACAAAAAAAAAAGAGAAATAAGTTGTATTCCACAAACAGAACCAATTCCCTGGAGGATGTTGCTTCAACTACTTTGGGTTGCTGGATATCGTCAAAAACGGACAGCATAGCTGTCCTGTTACGAACCAAAGCAGCACTCTCCTACTCTGTAAGACACCAAGATACCTGGAGACAGGGGGTGGAGCGGTGAACAAAATTCTTCAAATGCTGATCTGATGCCACACTCCAGATGTCTTTCACCAACGGCAGCCCTTGCACCCCATTTCACTACTTCTTATTCATGTCACAGATCTTACTAGACACATTCAAGTGAGTTCTGGAAATAACAGGAAGTTCTCAAGAAGATGTTATTTCTAGGGGATTGAATTACGCTAATACAGAACCATACAGTGAGTTAATAGTAAACCCTGAGAGACAAAATAAAAATGGTTGTGCCCTCCTCATTTTTTATGTAATGTGAATCAGAGTTCAGATTTAGTTTTATGTTGTGTGAATCAAAGTTCATGGGCAATGATAAACTGTAATTGTTTAAAAGGACATATTTTATATTTCCTATGAAAATGAGCTTGCCTGATATATATATATATATATATATATATATATATATATATATATATATATTGGTTTATTATAGAAGATGGATTAATCAAGTGACCAACCTGGACAAATTTGAGAAAAGTTGAAGATTATTTAATATTGGGCAACTAAGGCATTTGTAAAGGTCTTCTCACATAACAGCCCCCCAAACTAGTTGGAGGTGTTACTACAGAACCCCCAAACCTGAGTCCAGTCACCCAACATAAGGAAAGTCAATCACTGACATTGGGGTGATGAAAGAAAGTAAGTATTCATTGCAAAGCACAGAGCAAGGAGCCAGGAAGCTATTGCTTAATTTCTGGGCTCTCTGAAGAGTTAGCATTAAACATTCTCACAGAGTGAAATTGGGGCTGAAAATATATGTTCAGTTCATGTCCAAGTTTCTGGCTGGTCAGTGATGCCCACAACCTTCTTTTCTTTTCTAGTTGGTTAATGGTGCCATGCTCCTTAGGGAATTTTTATGGCGATCACCTGGGCTTCAGTAAGTCTAGGGAGTTACATACAGGTAATGGTTACATTCTGCCCTAGACCTGGGATTTCCCCTGCCCTGGACCTAGAATTTCTGTTAAAAACAACCTCTAGACAATACTTGCCAACAGGGTTTTTTCTATTAGAAAATAAAATGACTCCTTGAGTCCAGTGATTAGAATTTTGTAGGGCCAGCTGTCCCACTCCCTTAACTTCAGTGAATTGCTTTTAATCCTAAAGGAAGGCAAAGACATCGTGGGCTAAGGATGGATGGCTGGGTCCCAATGATATCTTGCCTATGCTTTTTGATACCTTTGAATATGAATTCCATTTCAGTCTACTTGTTTTGTATTCAGTTAAATAAGACAGATCTTACATCGATGGTTCCTTTCAGTTCTCAGGAAGCTCTTAATAATCAATAATATGATAACAGTGACAAAATAGAATTTTAAAACACTATTGAGATAAATACAAGAATTTTCTTTCACATAAATTTTAACAGCAACACCACTAGCAGAAAAAAAAAAAAAACGAAGAGAAATCTAATATTTGGTTTATAAAAGAACATCCACTAAGGTTTTTTATGCAGTAGGATAATAATACCGTTTGCCAACATATTGCTTTATGTACCTAAAACAAATCCTGTTTTTATGCATACTAGTTTATGACTATGAATAAGTAACATTAGTGAAAGGAAATAATGGTATACAAATGATTAAATGGAGATGTATTATATATGTTTTCTTTTTTCCCAAAATATTGCTTCCATATCTCATCTCTGTTTACTGCATTTTCTATTTATAAAAAACAGAATCTCTTGGAAAACATTTGTGCACACTTCATAACACCTTTAGAAAAATAATTGAATTATTGGAATCTAGAAATGCTGTTTATGTCATAACATATATCAAATTTAAACTACTTGTTTTATTTTTTTTTAGTTTATCAAAAAATTTGTGATATAAAAGGCCCAATTCTGAAGAAGTTAAAAACAGACTACAACTGATTTTATTGAGTTGTAACCAATCCTCACCTTAAGCTTCATAATCATAATTTAATCTAGTAAAACAGGACATAGAGATGTCTAGTTTTAAAATTATTATGCCCCTCACTTATAAAATCCAGCAATTTTATTTCCGCTTGCTTTCAAAGCCCTGAAAAAGAAGCTGAAATTAATTAATTTTGCTGATCCCACTAGAATTCTCATACTTTATTTTTAGGGTATTATTATAAGCCTTCTTAAAAGAGAAAGCATTTATTTTTTAGTAATAGCAAATCAACATAATAAATGTCAAGTTTATTAGTTCTGTATTTTATCCTTTAATCCATTCATCTATTTTAAAGAGAATGAATATACTCTCCTATCCAATAAAAGAATTTTTCAAAAAATCTAATGATTTACCTAATTTGTAAGAATTATTTGATTTAAAAAATCTGTAATTATAAATTAAATTGAAATATTTTATTGCAAAAATTAAAAGGAAAGAAGGAGAAGAGAGGAATGGGGGAGGATGAGGGAGAAAAGTATGGTTATTGTATTAGAATTGTATCTGTGGATTAAGTGAAATCTGTTCTCTTTATATTAATAAAAATTATTTTAAAAAACAAATAAAACTATAAAAACTAATTGTTTCAAAACATGAATAATTCAGACTTGTTCAACTATAAGCACTGTTTTATACAGATTTAAATTACCAAAGTTCATATTTTAACCTTTTTTTTTTTTTTACATGTAACCATTTAGATTTTTCCAGAAAAAGTTTTATTTGGGCTTTTCTTGAAGATACTTCCCGGGACTCCCACATCGCATGGAGGAGTGCCTGGATTCAAGACCCGCACCTGCTTCTGATTCCAGCTTCTTGGTATTGCTCATACCAGGGATGTCTCAGTAATAATTTCTCTATTAATTACAAGTTCAAATGATAGTGCTATAGATAAAAGAAGCTAAATAAAACATCGTTGCAGTTGGTTCCAGCTTCTTTTTGTTCAACGTGGTTATGAGAAGGTTTAACTTGCACCTGTAGTTTTTTTCAGTTTCTGTGGAGCCGAGCCACTACCAAGACAAAGAATTAGTGGGGACCAGCTGTGGATGGTGAGCCCTTTGCATAGCTCTTGACTTTGCTAAAGTTTGTACTTAACTGCTCACTATAGGCTTTTGTGCTTTTAAATAGATAGAAAGTTGCCTTTTCACTTACTTAGTTGGGTTCCGCTCTGACACTGTTGTCTGGTGATGGAGAGCCTGAGAGCTGAAGTGAAACACAGATGAGCTGGAACTTCAGCTTAGCTATTTGGGTCAATTATTTTTACCTACCTGGACCTTGTTGTCTGCCCCTATCAGCGAGGGTCAATGATGATCCACTTCATTGTGTGAGATGGAGGAAAAATAACAGGTGCCTGGGGTAATATACAGAGCACAGTATTAGTAAATTATATTTTTATTTTAATTACTATTTCCCTCACTTTTCTCTTTTCTGGCTAGGAGTTAAGCATGTCCTCTAAATCAGAAAAAAAATATATCTTTTTGCTTCTGTTGTGCGATACTTGGTCTACCAGCAAGTTGATAGTGAATTTTCCACTCTGCATCCATGGCATCAGTTTTTAATTATGGGCATCTGGCCCCTTCTGTGTTGATGTTCAGTATTTATCAACACTCAGCCAGAGACTAAATGAGAAATGTCGGTCACCGTGAAACTTCCCAGCAGTTGGGAGCAGGTAAGTTGGACGCAGTAGAAAGACTATATTCATCCCGAAGTCACTGCCTACATGACCCCCGGTGGCAGGAAGCTGGTGAGTGCCACACATCGGGCGTCTGGCTCCCTGCTTTGTGGCTCTCAGGCATCACAAGGACACTTTGTGGCTTCTGTTATGTGTCTGCAGACTTCAGTGCCTGCGTGCTTCTAGGATGTGCCTGTGGGACTTGGGACAGTTCACCCGAGGCTTCCGTGTGCAGCCCTGGGGACCGGCTGTATGACCGAAACACTGGAGAAGCCCGGGCTGGGAAAACAGGATGCCAGGAAGAAGTACTCATTTTGTGCGGCCTTTATCTCTTCTGCTTTGATCATGAAAAGCATCAGTGCCCCAGGGTGGGTGCTTGGCGAAGTGGCCAATGTGTTGTTGGGATGCCTGCGTCCTGTGTGGGACAGCCTGGGTTTAAGTCCCGGCTCCGCCCTGGGTTTCAGCTTTCTGCTAATGCAGATCCTGGGGGCACAGCAGGTGATGATGGCTCAAATAATGGGGTCTTTATTACCCACACGGGAGACATGAATTGAGTTGTGGGTTCCAGGCAGTTAAAACAGAAGTAAAAGAATTAGAGCCCTAAATTGAGATCTTGGGACTAGAAGGCCCCGTTGGTGCCTGCTCACAGACAGATGAAAATGTGGCTTACACGCCTGTGCCTTCAGCTGTGAGGAGGCACTGCGGTAACTACTGCTTCTTTGCATGGTGCACCTGGTGGCCTGAGTTTTCCCCTGATGAGTAGAACTCTCTGTTGTTGGGGCAGCTCTGCTCTCTGTGGACAGCCCGAGCACATCCAGATCAACAGGAGAGCATGTGTAGAATTGCTTTGCAAGCTAGAAGATTTCACAACCTATAAAGCCTCATTACTAACCTGAGGCTGCCATCACAAAGCCTAGCTGAAGTCATCCACAGACTGTAGCCAGTCTCCCTCCTTGTCATATTACACAATAGAATAGCATATAGCCAACAGTAATGATAGAAACTGCCTACTGTGGGATCCTCTTTTTATTTTTAAAGACAGAGTTACAGACAGAGAAAGAGGTCTTCCATCGTCCGGCTCACTCCCCCAATTGGCCGCAAAGGCCAGAGCTGCGCTGATCTGGAGCCAGGAGCTTCCTCTGAGTCTCCCATGTGGGTGTCGGGACCCAAGCACTTGGGCCGTCTTTCACTGCCTTCCTGGGCCATAACAGAGAGCTGGATGGGAAGAGGAGCAGCTGGGACCAGTGCCCATATGGGATGCCGGCGCTTCAGGCCAGGGCTTTGACCTGCTGCACGATAATGCAGGCTCCTACTGTGGAATCCTCTCAACAACCCTATGATGCTGTTGATGCCATTATACAGATGGCAAGACTGAGGTGCAGAGAGGTTAAGTGGCCCTTCGTCTCAGGTTTTCGGCACTGAGGAAACAGGTTTGTGAACAGGTCCTGAGCTTTTAACCGTGCTCACTCTCTGATGTGTTCATGTTGCTTTGCTTCCCTCTGCCTCCTGTCTCATAGTGCTCGTCTTCAAATGCACGTTCTGTCCCAGAAGTGACAGTTTCATTAAGGCCTCCAGGCCACGTTTTGATGTTTTTATCGCTCAGATTTGAACCTGCTGAAGGATGACTTGCTGTGTTCCATTTAGCTCGCTCTTTACAATTCCTTTTTTTTTTTTCAGTTGTATTCATTCTGCTAAGATGGGGAAACTTTATATGTTTTTTCTTAAAGTTCCCAAATTCTTCGCACAACAGTGAGGAAACTCGTTAAGAAACAGTTCAAGGCAAGGAGGGCTTTGTGGTGTGGTGGGCAACACCCGCTCTTGGACCACCAACATCCCATATCCGAGTGTGCAGACCCCAATCCCACCGAGCTTCTCGCTAATGCACCCGGAAGGCAGCAAATACTGGCCGAGTACTTGGCTTTCTGCCATCCTGTGGGAGATTGGCAGGAGCTCCTGGCTCTTGGTGTCTGCTGGCTCAGTCCCAGCTGTTGGGAAGTGCACCAGTGGATGGAAGACCCCTCTCTCCGGGTCTCTCCCTTCCATATTTTAACCTTTTAAATTATACTTTTTGGGAAATTATTCAAGTTAAAGTACCTCATTTCAATTTAAGCCATGTACCAACATATATACTTGACAGAAAATGTTTTCCAACTAAAATTCCAGAAAAATGATGAACAAAGTAGTGATTCTTTGTGAAAAACCACCCATTAAGGAAAGATAAAATGTTTTTCCCCCTACATTTCCACCAAACAACACCCATTGCATATTTGCTTTTGACTGTGGTAGCTTTTGGTTGCACTTTTCTAAGTGGTATGCTAGATTATATTTTTTACCAATTCTTCTTATATTGCAGATGCTGGAAGGTTAACACCGTATTTTCACAAAAAAAAGGTGCATTTATGCAACGCTTTTCTTGCCAGTGATTTAGAAAGAACAGAAGAAATTGCACACAAGGCATTCATTTAGTTTATAAAGAATTGTAATAAATATTCCTGGCAGACTTGATCCTGAGATGATGGCTAAGCAGGTACAATGAAGCAAGCATCAGTTATTGAATTTGATAGAGGTAGCAGCTCCCTCTGCAGATCACTCCTGTGGTGTTTCTTGGGAGTCAGTACTGCAGGTCCAGGTAGAAGCCTGTTATACCGTGAGGGAGATCAAAATTTTCCACCTCAAGTTTGTTTGGAATATTTCAAATTGTTTATTCAGAGACCCCAAAGAACTCTGCAGGCAAAGGGATGGATCACAGAAACATAAAAATTTCTTAAAGAGAAATTCATACCGTCTACATTAGTAAGTTAACAAGGGATTCGGAGACTCCCATTTGTTCAGATCCCCTAATGTATCTGGGAAAGATCTTTCCCCAGGAGAAAGAGTTTTGGGGGCTGACACCTGGCCCAGAGATTAGCACAGGTAGCTTCTTACCACTGTTACCTGACAATCAACTGCATAACAAGACAGGCTTTTCTCACGTGTGTTTTCTCTGCCCTTACCCTTCAGTAACTTCCACCCCAGAAGCCTCAAGAACCTATTTCCTTCTGTGACTCGAAATGGTTTTCCAATATGTGGCCTTTCCTTGAGTCTCATTCTCTGTGCATGGCTCCTGAATTTCTGCAGGTTAATAAGTCTGTATGTGTTTTCCTTGTTAATCTGTCTATTGGCTGTTCATTTTGTAGATGAAAATTATCATAATTTCTGGCAGAAAAATGAAAATTTAAAACTTCCATTTATCAACCCTTCTAAAGAGTTTGCAACAACAATCAAATGTATTAAACATTGTTGTGCTTGGGGCAGGCATTTGGTCTAGTAATTAAACTGCCAATTAAAAAAACCTACATCACGTTTCAGAGTTCCAGGTTTGTTGCTTACTTCTGCCTCTGGATTGCTGAATCAGTTTGGCCCAGGCCACAGCATTACATGCAATTAGGGAGTGAATCAGCCTATGGGAGATTCTCTCTCTTTCTTTCTCTCTCTTGAGAGAGATAAATATATAAAATACATATGTATATATATGCACATCACACAAATATACATGTATATACACTAAATCAAAGTTTTATATAAATAAACAAAAGTTTCTTCTCTAAGAAAAATATTGCTGGAGCTGGCATTGTGGTGTATCAAATTATGCTACCAACTGCGATGCCATCTTCCCATATGTGCACCAATACTGGCTGCAACACTTCTGATCCAGCTCCCTGCAAATGCACCTGGGAAAGCAGCGAAAGATGGCTCAAGTCCTAGGACCCTGCACCTACATGGGAGACCCAAATGAAGTTCCAGGTTCCTGGCTTCAGGCCAAGCCCCAGCCATTGTGGCCATTTGGATAATGAAATAGCATAGGAAATTCCTTTCTCTCTCTCTTTTTTCTCCCTCCCTGTGTCTCTCTGTCTCTCATTCTCTCTGTAACTCTGCTTTTCAAATAAATATATTTTAAAAAATAAAAATAAAACAAATATGCAAGAAAATGTACTTTTAAAAATAATAATGTTTAAGAATCTATCATAGAAGATAGCTTAAGATTTTTCTCCACCCAGAACACATTGGTTCCTATAGTAGTAACAATTCTGTTGTTCTTTATTTCATTGATTTTATGATTCTCAGGAACATTTTAATAAAAATAGACAATAAAATGTGGCTGTTTGTTTTTTTTGTGAAAGATTCAACATTTGAAAACACACACATATTTGTTTAGAATAGAGGTGAAAAACCTAGTGATCACCCATATAAAGCTTGAAAAAATCACAATATCCTTTTATTATGCAAATTTAGAAAAGTAGGAAGAGAAGAAAACATCATGGTAAACTGTATTTGAGAAAAATATTAAAATATTACATATTTAGGCTGGCGCCGTGGCTCAACAGGCTAATCCTCCTCCTAGTGGCGCCGGCACACCGGGTTCTAGTCTCGGTCGGGGCACCGGATTCTGTCCCAGTTGCCCCTCTTCCAGGCCAGCTCTCTGCTATGGCCCGGGAGTGCAGTGGAGGATGGCCCAAGTGCTTGGGCCCTGCACCCCATGGGAGACCAGGAGAAGCACCTGGCTCCTGCCTTCGGATCAGCGCGGTGCCCCGGCCGTAGCTCGCCGGCCGTGGTGGCCATTGGAGGGTGAACCAATGGCAAAGGAAGACCTTTCTCTCTGTTCTCTCTCTGTCCACTCTGCCTGTCAAAAAAAAAAAGATAAAATATTACATATTTTTATCATACTTTGATAATAAAATATTAGATATACTCCATCTAGATTGAAGAAGGGAAATATATACCATTTCTAGATTTCTACAGATTCATAAGCTTGCATGCATTTTCCCTGTTAATCTGTCTGTTCATTTTGTAGATGAAAATTATCAAGATTTCAGTTGGAAAAAAATAAAAAGAAAAGTGCAATGGTCCCTTTAGGAGAAAAGCCTATAGACGAGGAACTCAAATCTCTTGATATCCAATGGGCACTTAGATGAGTAGAATTTCTGTGTAAGGGTGAGGTGAGTAGGGAATATACAGAAAGAGAGGATTGTTATATATAGCCCTGAAAACAGAACCTCTAGTGAGGGCAGTGAATTATCTCCTTAAATTCATAAGTATCTCCCAGGGGCAGAGGCTCACAAGAATCCTGCAGAAGGTGCCCCAGAGTTTAGGTCAAGGAGTAGCACCAAGGGTGAGCACTACAGGCAGTGAGTTACGCTGCACTTGAGATGGCTGCATCTGGTTCTATTCCTGACAACTCTGTTTCTGATCCAGCTTCCTACTAATGCATCCTGGAGAGAAGTAGATGATGGCTTAAATGATTTGTCCTCTGCTGTCCTCATGGAAGACCCTGATGAAGTTTCAGATTCCTGTCTTGTAGGGTCTTGGCTGTTGCAGTCATTTGAATAAACTAAAAGATAGGAGATATTTCTCTTTTAATCTGTCTTTCTCTTTCAAATATATGTACATAAGTAAATAAAGATTTAAAGGAAAAACAAGAAGTTGCATCAAAAGGCACACTGTATGGACAGTAGATGAGACCATGTTTTTCTCAATTTCGTTCTTCAGAACTGAAGTAGTTATGACTCCAGTTTTTGGGAATGCTGCTTGCTGCCAGCCCTTGATTTCTGCTCTCTCCGGGAATTACCTGTGCTTAAGAGTCTATCTCCTAAGTCTAATTCCTCAGAACAGCCTTCTTCCAATATCAGCCTCTTACTTTAACTTGAAACATTTCTGGTGACCATTCCAGCTTCAGGGTCAACTCATGGGAAATTCAGATGAGATTTCTGTTGCATGAGCATTGCTGCTTAATATCACCTCACTGGTTCCTTTTCTTTTACCCACAAACGCTTAGCTAAAAAGAACTCCTTCAAAATCTCCCCACATTTTAAACTTCATCTGAAATTTTGGTTCCAAGGGAACATGACCTCTAATACTGGCTATCTAATGATGTTGAACACCATTTCATGTGCTTATTGTCATTTTTTATCTTGTGAAAAGTCCATGAAAATCTTTTGCTTACTTTAAGAAATGATATTGTTATTTTTCTTACTGTTCTTACTGTTTAGTTACTAAAATTTTTTAAAAGATATCCAGGAAACAGCTCCTTTGTTATTTTTATATGCATATGTATTACAAACATTTTTTCTCTTAAATGGTAAACAGATTATTTAAATTTTAATGAAATACCATGTATCTTTTTTTTTCTTTGTGGTTACTGTGAGGGTGGTGGTGGTGGTGGTGGTGGTGGTGTGTGTATGTGAGTGTCCTTTCTAATAAATCTTTGTCTTGTCTGTCTGAAGTCATGAAGGTTTTCTCATAAAAAGTTTTATGTCTGGTTAAATTGAGCAATGAAGGCTCATGGTTCATTGCTTTTCATGCATGTATCCAGTGGTAGCACCATTTGTTGAAACAGTATTCTCTTACTTATTAAGTTGTCTTAAGATTTTCCTTAAAAACCAATTGACTTTTTTACACATGGTTCTTTTTGTGGATCCTGTTCTATTCCACTACTCTCTGTCACTTCATATTTAGAAATCACAATATTTATTTACTACATATTTATAGCAAATAATTTTCCCTTGCTTTCCTCTTTAAGAGTGTCTCATCTATTGCAGATATTTTTCATTTCCATATAATTTTGGACTAAACATCAATTACAAGAAAAATGAGCTGGAATTTTGATTGAGATTACATTAAATATGTAGATCAGCTTGGGGATATTGCCATCTTTTTTTAGAAAAAGATGTTATTTATGTATTTGAGAGGTAGTGTTACAGATAGATAGAGGGAAAGACAGAGAGAAAGGTCTTCCATTCTCTGATTTACTCCCAAAATGGCTACAACAGCTGGAGCTCTGCTGATCTAAGGCCAGGAGCCAGGAGCGTCTTTCAGGTCTCCCACGTGGGTGCAGGGGCCCAAGTACTTGGGCCATCTTCCACTGCTTTCTCAGGCCATAAGCAGAGAGCTGGATCAGAAGAGGAGCAGTTGGGACATGAACTGGTGTCCATATGGGATGCTGGCACCAGGCTTAGCCTATAGGCCACGGTACCAGCTCTGGGGATATTGACATCTTAATAATAGGTACTTCCATTAAGTAAGAGAGTATGTCTTTCTATTTAGGTCTTTAATTTCTCTCAACAATGTTTTCTAGCTGTATATGTACACTTTTGTACATCTTTTATTATATTTATTGTTAAATATTATACTATATCAGTTTTTAAAATGATTTTCTAATTGTAAATAGAAAATAGAGATAATTTGATTTTCTATGTTGAGCTTTTATGCAGTATCAAAACATTCACTTTTAAATGTAGTCTTTTCATATTTTATTACTTAGAATTCTCATGTAAATAATGATATCATTTGTAGATAGGAATTTACTTCTTTCTTTTTAATTTTCATGCCATTTATTCCTTCTATTATTTTCTTTTACTTAGGACTCTCCTTGTATCATTATAGAAATTAGTGAGCTCAACTGCCTTTTTGAAGGAATGCTGAATTTTACCTAAATAATGCAAATGCAGTGTTCAAAGACAAGGGCATTCAGGTTAGGCAGATCTGTAGCAGTGCACACAATCCTGATTGAAGAGAAATTGTGCCAATAGATTATAGTTGAGAAAATCTATATACCAATACCAGATTAAATCAAAAAGAGAGGAAATGAACTTTGGCCTAAGATGGTACAGGAATTTTGGTTGTTGGTACTGAAGAAGTAGTTCCCATTGCACTAGACCTACCAAAGATTAAAAAAAAAAAAAAAGTGTTGAAAATCTCATAACACTCATTAATCTAATCTTAAAGAGAATCCAGCATCAATCTTCCCACTGACATATTCATGTTTCAAGTACTAATATATAAGCAAGAAAAAAATTTGTAATATAATTGAACCAGTAACATATTAGAACTAGTCTTTATTTTGAGGTTTCTTTTGTACAGCGTTTGGTCTTACTGAAAAGAAAAAAGTTATGTGCAAATGGATGAAGGGGTAGACATAAAGCAATCAAGAAAATTCCAGTGGCTTTGTCATTAAGGCATCTCATTAGCATTCAAACAAAAAGATAAAAATTTCATGGAGAGTGTTCTTAGAACAAAAAAATACTTAAAAGTTCTGAATCTGGATTGGAAATTATGAGTATATGATAGATACTTTTAAATGAAAAGAAAGGCAAATAAAAAGAAAAAACAAAACTTTGAAGCCATAATTCAGAGCCAGTGTTGTGGCACAATGGGTTATGCCAACACCAGCAATGTTGACATCTAACATCCAGGCTGCTCCACTTCCATTCCAGCTCCCTGCTAATGCTTCTGGGAAAGCAGTGGAACATGGCTCAAGTTCTTGGTCCCTGCTCTCATATGGGAGATCTGGAAGAAACCCCTGGCTACTTGCTTTGGCCTGGTACAGCCACAGGCATTGTGCTTTCTCTCTCTCTCTCTCTCTCTCTCTCTCTCTCTCTCTCTCTCTGTCTCTCTCTCTCTCTCTCAATGTGGGGCTCGCCTGGGATTGAGAATCCCCCAGCTAACTCACGAAACGCAGGAGAACGGGAGGATTTTTGTATGTGTGTTTGTGTTTGTCTTAGTTCTGTCCTAGTGTCTATGAAACAGCCAAAATTGGAGGAGCTCTATTTGCATTGTCCCTGCAGGTGAGTTTTGGAAACGGGATTGGATAACAGGCAGACGTGCTGGAGAATCCGACCTGTGTCAGGGAGACGTCCCTGGCTGATTTGGTTAATAACTGAAACTGCAGGTGAGTTTTGGAACCAGGATCGGATAACAGGCAGACGTGCTGGAGAATCCATCCCACGGCAGGGAGATGTCCCTGGCCGATTTGGTCGACCTTGGGCTTATCAGAGTGAACTTGTTTGGTGCCAACCTCAGGGAGTCGCTTCCCCGAACCCAGTGTAGTTTTGTTCTTTTTTTTTTTTTTGGCCGCAACGTTTGTGTCTGTGTCTTGTTTGTTGTGTGATTGTACTAACTCTTATCACTGGGAAAATGGGACAGCGAGAAAGTACCCCCCTATCTTTTGTAACTGACCATTTCTCTGAGTTTTGATCCAGGGCTTCAGACTTGTCTGTGTTGGTGAAAAAGAATAAGTTAATACATTTTTGTAAAATTGAATGACCCGCTTTTGGTGTTGGATGGCCCGCAGAGGGAAGTTTTGATTTGGCCTTAGTCAAAAAGGTAAGAGAAAAGGTATTGTTGCCTGGAAGGAAAGGGCACCCAGAACAACTCCCCTATATCCTGGTTTGGCAGGATTTAGCTCATAAGCCGCCAACCTAGTTGAAGCCCTTTGTGCCTCCAGTAGGGGAGGTGGGAGTGTTGTTGGCACAAGGAAAGAAGAAAGAAAAAAAAAAAAAAAAAAGAACCAGAAAAGAAAGAACCAGAAAAGAGGGAACTTGAAAAAAGGGAAATAGAAGTCTTGCCAGACTCGAACCTATACCCTAGTTTACTGAACCTGGACATTGATGAGGGGCAGAACCCCCCACCTTATGTCCCTCCCCCTCAAGTGGCCCAAGTCACAGGAGGATTAGGAACACCGGCTCCATCAGTCCTGGAGGGAGGTCCAGCGTCTAGTGCTAGATCCCAATGGGGTAACATTCAGAGGCAAGAGAGGCCCTCCTCTACAGTCCAGGCTTCTCCTCTAAGGGCCATAGGACCAGTAGGACAACAGAATTGGCAGTATTGGCCCTTCTCTACTAGTGATCTTCATAATTGGAGGGCCCAACATGCTCCAATTCCAGAGAAACCGCAAGAGCTAATCACGTTGTTAGATTCAATCTTGTTCACCCATAACCCCATGTGGGATGACTGTCAGCAATTACTTAAGGTATTGTTTACCACAGAGGAAAGAGGAATAATTCTCAATGAAGCGAGAAAGCAGGTTCCGGGTGATGACGGACTACCCACCACAGAACAGAACTTCATTGATGAGAGTTTCCCTTTGACGCGCCCTGGTTGGGATTTCAACACGGTGGAAGGTAGGGAGCGTCTCCGAATTTATTGCCAGACTCTAATGGCCAGTCTCCAGGCATCAGCAAGAAGGTCCACAAATATTTCTAAGGTACATTCATTACGACAGGAGCCGGGAGAGAGCCCCTCTGCCTTTTTGGAGAGGCTATCTGAAGCCTTCAGGCAATATACCACCTCCGACCCCTCTAGCCCTGAGGCACGGGCAGCCGTGGTTCTGGCTTTCGTGAATCAGTCAGTGCCAGATATCAAGAGGAAGTTGCAGAAGCTAGAAGGGGTGACAGAAAAGGGGATTCAAGATTTGCTTAAAGCAGCAGAGAAGGTTATCACACTTGAGAGACTCTTGAGGAGAGACAGGATAGGTTGCGTCAGGAAGACCTAGAGAGAAAAGGAAGAGAAATGAAGGGTGGAGGAGGAAGAGAGATGAAGGGAAGACCGGAAGTTTCAGGCTAAGGAGATGAGGAAGAATCAGAGAGAGATGGCTAGGATATTCCTAACTGCAGTAAAGGGAGGGGGAGAAAGAGATAGGGAGTACCGTCCCTGGCAGGGTAAGCAGCAGCCAAGACTTAGCAAGGAACGATGTGCTTTCTGCAAAGAAAAGGGACGCTGGAAGAATGAGTGCCCGAAGAGAAAAGACAGAGAAGGAGACAGGACAAAGGGCAGTCGGGCTGAGGTCTTGTTCAGAAGAGGAGGGAGTGATAGTGAATGGGGGGGACGGGGCTCGGACTCCCTCCCTGAGTCCAGGGTAACCCTAAAGGTGGAGGGGACTCCAGTTGATTTCTTGGTTGATACAGGAGCACAATTCTTGGTGGTAAACCAAGACAAAGGTAAAATGACCAATAAAATCAGTATTGTCCAGGGGGCTCCTGGATCAAAGGCTTACAAATTGACTACAAAACGAACTGTGGATTTGGGACAAAAACAAATAAAGCATTCATTTCTGATGATTCCGGAGTGTCCCACTCCTCTGATTGGAAGAGACTTGATCACCAAATTAAATGCTCACATTTATTCCTCAGAAGATAAAATTAGGGTAACTGATGGGGAGGGACAACTTATATAAGTCCTCAATTTAATGGCCCACGATGAATATAGACTATATCAGCCAGTGACATTGTCATAGGGATGGGCCCCAGAGGTCCGAGAGTTGGTTGAGAGATACCCACAGGCTTGGGCAGAGACAGCGGGAGGACTGGCTAGTCACATGGCGCGCCTTCTAATTGAACTGAAGCCAGGAGCCGAGCCTGTGAGAGTATGCCAGTACCTGATCCCTGCCAAGGCAAGGCAAGGGATAACACCTCACATACAGAGATTATTGCAGGAAGGCATCTTGAGATGGTGCAAATCCCCTTGGAACACACCCTTGTTGCCTGTCCGCAAGCCAGGGGGAAAGGACTATAGACAAGTGCAGGACCTCCGAGAAGTCAACAGAAGAATAGAGGACATTCACCCAACCGTCCCCAACCTGTACAGTCTCCTTAGCAGCCTGATCCCAACACAAATATGGTATACTATTTTAGACTTAAAAGATGCTTTTTATAGTCTACCCCTCACTGCCAAAAGCCAGGAGATATTTGCCTTTGAGTGGCGGGATGAGGAAACTGGTCGACAGGGACAGTTCACCTGGACTCGGCTCCCACAGGGATACAAAAATAGTCCCACACTGTTTAACGAGGCCTTGAGTGAAGACCTGAGTGAGTATGGAATGACCCACCCATCTGTGACTCTGTTGCAATACGTAGATGATTTGTTAATAGCTAGTGAGACCCAAGAGGAATGTATGAAGGGCACTCAAGAGGTGCTTGAAGCCCTTGGATGAATGGGCTATTGGGCTAGTGCAAAAAAACCTCAGATTTGCAGACCGGAAGTAACATACTTAGGATATAAACTAAAAGAAGGCCAGAGATGGCTCACTGAGGCAATGAAACAAACAGTATTAAGGATTCCCAGACCTCAAAGCCCGAGGGGAGTGCGGGAATTCCTGGGCTCAGTGGGCTACTGCCGGCTGTGGATTCCCCGGTATGCAGAAATAGCCTGACCCCTATATGAAGGCAGCTGAGAGGGTCAAAATTGGACATGAACTGATGAGATGGAAGAGGCTTTTTTTTTTTTTTTGACAGGCAGAGTGGACAATGAGAGAGAGAGACAGAAAGAAAGGTCTTCCTTTTACGTTGGTTCACCCTCTGATGGCCGCCATGGCCGGTGCGCTGTGGCCGGCGCACCACGCTGATCCAAAGGCAGGAGCCAGGTGCTTCTCCTGGTCTCCCATGGGGTGCAGGGCCCAAGCACTTGGGCCATCCTGCACTGCACTCCCGGGACATAGCAGAGAGCTGGCCTGGAAGAGGGGCAACTGGGACAGAATCCGGCGCTCCAACCGGGACTAGGACCTGGTATGCCGGTGCCGCTAGGAGGAGGATTAGCCTGTTGAGCCATGGCGCCGGCCTGGAAGAGGCTTTTAAGACATTAAAGATAGCCTTCCTCTCGGCCCCGGCATTGGCACTCCCAGATCCCACCAAAGACTTTTACCTATTTGCAGATGAAACCAAGGGAATTGCAAAGGGGGTGCTAGCCCAAGCCTTGGGACCCTGGAAACATCCTGTGGCTTAGATCTATCAAAGAAACTGGACCCAGAAGCGGCCGGATGGCCGGCATGCCTGAGAGTCATAACCGCTACAGCCGTCCTGGTGAAGGACGCAGATAAATTGACTTTTGGCCAACCTCTCATTATCATCACCCCCCATGCCATAGAGGGAGTCCTGTGACAACCACCGGGTAAGTGGATGACCAACGCCCGACTTACTCATTACCATGGCTTGTTGCTAGATGTGCCCCAAGTCAGATTCCAAGGGCCCCTCCAGTTAAATCCTGCCACTCTGCTGTCAACGCCAGATCTCAATGAACCGATACAGGACTGCCTGGAGATTTTGGTGGAAACTGCTACCATCCGCGAGGATTTCAAGGATCAGCCCCTACCACAGTGTGACCTAGTATGGTTCACCGATGGGAGCAGCTTCATGGAAAATGGTAAGAGGCATACAGGGGCAGCTGTGGTTGATGGGCAAGGCAACATCATTTTCCAACAGCGCCTGAGTAGTGCCGCTTCAGCACAGAGAGCAGAGCTGATGGCCCTGACAGCTGCCCTTAGACTGGCAGGAGGAAAGAGAGTGACTCTATGCACTGACAGCCGTTATGCATTTGGCACAGTGCATATTCACAGGGCTATCTATAGAGAAAGAGGCTTCAGAAGCTCTGGGGGAACGGAGGTCAAGAACAAGGCTGAGATTATAGCCCTACTACAGGCTGTGAGTAAGCCTAAAGAAGTGGTGGTGGTACATAGTCTGGGACATCAAAAGGGAAGAGACTTCGTGTCTAAAGGAAATCAACTGGCAGACAGGGTGGCTAGGGAGGCAGCTCTGCTAACGGAGGCCCTGTGCACTGGGATAAGAATGTAGACAGGAGACAGCTTGCTGACTATGAATTGATGCACAGTGACTACATATCGCTGGCTGTGGGGGACAGTTTCAGAACCCCTGGGAAAAATGGATGGGTGAGACTTGTGGCAGCCGCTGTAGTGGACAAAGAATTCAGAACAATTTGGCATTCCTAAATAAACCGGGAGGCTATGGATGTGGAGTACAATCTTCATCAGGCCTCTTTGATGGCTGCAATGGTAGCCTTGGAGCTGGCCAAAGCAAAAAAAAAAAATTACTCTCTCTCTATATATAATTGGAGAGTCTACCAAGTACTACGAGAAGGGGACTTCTTGCAAATATGGGAGACCTGCCCCAGAGAGGAAGTTATGGCCTTATAGAGGGTCCTTGAGTTACCCTCAGAACTGGCTATCTTGCATACCAGAGGGATGGGACAGAGAGACGACCTACATAAAAAGCTAGAGGTCGGACTGACCACTGTTAGAGAGACTGCATTTGTACCAATACTAGACTGTGTTCATGCTTTGACTGTTGCATTGCCCCAGTGTGGAATAGGAGACCTTCCCCCAGAACCCCTCTACATTGAAGATTTGCAATGGATTAAATCTAGTAAATACTCAGTCCATGCGGACAAATGGGCAAGAGATGGGGAGAGCCTCATCTTGCCGCAGCACCTGGGCCTACACATCAGTCACAACTTACATCGATCCACCCATTTGGGAGAAAGTAAATTAAAACAGCTCCTCTCTGCTGCCCGAGTAAAATTCTACCACCAGGGACGCTTGATTCAAGAACTCGTGGAAAATTGTCGAGCATGTCAGGTGATGAAGGCTAGCCATAAGATAGAAGTGCATTTCGGTAAGAGGGAAAGGGGGTGGAGACCAGGTTGGTTCTGGGTGGTGGATTTCACTGAGGTAAGGCCAGGCAAGTATGGATACAAATACTTATTAGTATTTATAGACACCTTTTTGGGATGAGTGGAGGCTTTCCCCACGAAGAGAGAGACCACAGAGACTGTAGCCAAAGTTTTGCTAGAACAAATCATCCCCAGGTTTGGAACTCCTAAGGTGATTGGCTCTGATAATGGACCAGCTTTTGTCAGTAAAGTAATACAAAAATTAGCCCAAGTTTTGGGGACAAATTGGAAACTGCATTGTGAATACAACCCCCAAAGTTCTGGTCAAGTAGAACACATGAACCATATGCTAAAGGAGACTTTAACTAAATTGGCAATGGAGACTGGCAAAAATTGGGTGACGCTCCTTCCTTATGCCCTGTTCCAGGTCCGGAATACTCCCTATAAACTTAACTCCTTTCTAAATCACATATGGGTCCCCACCCACTGTTTACCCTGACCACCCAAGACCATTGAGTTCATCCAATCTAAATGGAAAGGACCTTATACTGTTATACTTGTCACCCCTACTGCTATAAAGGTGGATGGGATAGCACCCTGGCTGCATCACTCCCACGTCAGAAGGGCATCAGGACCGGAAGCTGTGACAGCAGAGCAAGAATGGACAGTTAGTCAGAACCAAGAGAATCCACTCAAGCTTCGTCTGACCAGGTGGAGAGCCAGGACAGCGCCAGAACAGGAGGTCGAACCTCCCCAACTGCCGTGACCATCGCCTCGCTGAAGGTCCTCCAAGAACGGCAGGATTCAGAAACCGACATCACTCAGTGCCGGACACATTCCCAGTTCACTAAAGGAGATCAAAACCAATAGACCTTATATTGTGCCAGGACTATGGAAATATTCCACATGAGGAGGATTCCTCATGTTGAGAAAGAAAAGGGGGGGGAATGTTGAAATGAAAAAAAAAATATATATATATATATATATATATATATATATATATCTAGAACTAGCGGATGCTGAATATCAATTGCTCTTTGCTTCTGTACTGTGCTGCTTGCTCAATGACTTAATGCGGGATTTCCAGCGTAAGAAAAGTGGGGGGGGGGGGGATAGTTGTACCACCATGACAGGCCTCACAAACTCCAAGAAGATGGGAAGGCCCAATTCTCAGAAAACGAAGCTTAGTAAATACTTCCTGAAATTAATGGTCTCCTACTTCCTTGTGTGACCACTTCCTTCTGAGACGCGTAGTCCCGGACTGCTGAGATGCACCAATAAAATGCTCACATTTAGGTAATTGACATATAAAGGATAAGGAACTAGCATACGTGCGTAATGACGAATATACTTGTTTACTCAAGTGTATAAAACCACTGAGAAGGAGAGAGGCGGGGCTTCTTACCCCCGCACTGCACTATGTTGTGTGTGTCGGTGGGAGCCACAGATATCTGGCAATAAAATAACAAATCCTCTTGCCCTTGCATCTGTGACTGTCTTTTGTGGGTTAATTGGGAAAGGTCTCGGATCCCATAGTTCAACAAAATAACCTATAAGGAGAGGATACTTAACCTATGACCTGAATAACCATTGAGATTTCAGAAATAAATATTTCAAGTATAGGACAGAACAGATATATTAAATAGTAATAGAGAACCAAGCTTGCCATAAACTGTTGCAAGGAAGAGATGGAAGAAAGTAAATGTAGTCTATGCTGGTATGAGAGTATGTCAACAAGTAGGAAAGAGCAGTCAAATTATGAAGAGTTTTCAGAACATGGTAATGAATTTGGTTTTTGTTAGAGTTTTGAACATAATTTGGCTCCTGAACTAATACAGGACGTGAAGTCACAAAGTTGTAGGCCGGCACCCTGGCTCAATAGGCTAATCCTCCACCTGCGGCGCATTCTAGTCCCGGTCGGGGCATTGGATTCTGTCCTGGTTGCTCCTCTCCAGTACAACTCTCTGCTGTGGCCCGGGAGTGCAGTGGAGGATGGCCCACATCCTTGGGCCCTGCACCCCATGGGAGACCAGGAGAAGCACCTGGCTCCTGGCTTCAGATCAGCGTGGTGCGCCAGCCGCAGTGGCCATTGGGGGGTGAACTAACGGAAAAAGGAAGACCTTTCTCTCTGTCCCTCTCTCTTTCACTGTCCACTCTGCCTAAAGTGTGGAAACTTAACCCAGTTATGGTTAAGAGTGTCCTTGCAAAGTTACTCTTAGGAGAGGTTTGGTCAAAGAAACCTGAGTCAGACTGCTCCCCTGTTCTCATGGGATCCTTCCCCACATAAACTCCACCACTGATGTCAACCACTGCCACTCACCACCCTCATCGGAGGCCAAAACAATGGGCCCACACAATCTTTGACACGAATCTCCAAAACTCTGCAACCTCTCTTTCCTTCATAAGCAGCTTTCCTTAGGTAATTCACTCTACTAAGAAAAGGCTGACTAACACTGTTTTTATTCTATTTGCAATGAACAACCATTTGAAAGATTTAAGCATGGAATGGTGGATTTTTACATGATGGCTTTTTAGAAGTTATTGATTAGATGAGCTACTCCATCTCTGTGTTTTTAATTCTTGCTACCAGTCAGGTTCAAATTATCTGTCATTTTTCATGTGATTATGCCCTCCATTTAGTGAGTCACAAAATCTTCTAAGCTAAATCAGAAAAGTCTCAAACACTTCCCAATTCTCAATCTTTATTATGATCATACTAATTTAGGACTTTATGCTTTTGCCCAAATTAATCATGTAAGCTTTTAATTATACTCAAGATAATTCCTATTCAAAACTCAATTAAATGCCTTCATTCTGTTTAACTGTCAACCTGGGCTTATGGTTAGAGCTGTATATGGTTTTATGATCAATAATGGGAAGCAGGTCTAGTATTGCAGCATAGTAGGTAAAGCCACTGCTTGTGACGCCAGCATCCCATATGGGTGCTGGTTCCATGTTTTGGTTGATCCACTTGCAATCCAGTTCCCTACTAATGGCCAGGGGAAAGTAGCAGAAGACAGCCCAAATAGTTGGGCCCCAGCACCTATGTGAGTGACCAGGATGAAGTTCCTGGCTCCTGGCTTCGACTTGGAACAGATCCTACCCCATAATCCTGTATTTAAAATAAGTAAAAATAAATTTTTATTTTTTTAAAAAAAAGAATGAATAGGAGGCAAAAAGTGAAATGCACATCTTGGTAGATATAGATTCCAAATTACAAAAATAGTTTGAGGAAGTACAACGATTTTATTCTAGATGATATTATATGTTTACATAGGAAAATTTAAGTATGCAGTGTGATTCTCTGAAAAGAGTTACAGAAAAGGCCATTATTGTTTCTGACAGGAATTAACTTAGATTAATTAGGATATATTTCTGAAACGATTATCTGTGAGACTTTTCATAAAATCTTAAAAATTCAAATCCCTACTTTAATTTTTAAAAATTAAAAGTGCTCTTCATAGTGAATCAATATGAAGTGTTTTCATTTTTATCATCCTATTATGGGATTATTTAATTCAAACAAAAAGTAAAGAAAGGAAAGCATCAGAATTCACAAGAATGCTGTGATGAGTTTGATAACATATTATCTTCAGCCTTTGAGAGCTCTTTGAAGATAAGCTGTTGAATAATGTCACTACATTATTATTATAGTCAGAATATAAATACAGGTTTAGCATCTTGTCAAGATAATACAACTTTCAAAGGAGTACAAAGTGAGAAATTCACATGTGCAATTTTAAAGGAAGCAGGCAGAATTCAAGAGATTAAATCAAACAAAAGATATTGTGTTTATTAATATTCACCCTTTTCATGGAAATGTTATAGAAAATAACATAATTAAGTTAGATAAAATTTGGTTTGATTTTAATTTGGTTTCCCATTAATTTAGGAGAGTGTTGTGAGCATTCCTGATGACCTTAATTGAAATTAAAATGTATAACGGACTTGTTTATGTTTAGATCAATGTTGGCATTTAAAATGGACATCTCCAAGCCATTATATTCTTAGTGTAAATTGGTCATGATTATTAAGTCCATAAATTTTAATTATATATAATGCTTAAAATAAGAAGAAAAGAAAATTTTAGTGTTTTCACTTTATTGCCTTAAAATATTTTTCAAGGGTATAGAATTGTAATATAAATCATTTGGGTAATCCTCAAATAAACAATCGCTTAATTATCCAAGGCACAGCATCCACACTATAATTTTAAAACATCAAAATGAGAAAAGTAATTAGTCTCTTGGGTATAATTAATCCGTCTGCTAAGAACTGGGCCAAATTGTAGTCAGAGCTTTCTATAATGCAGAAGCCAATTTTATTACACTGAAACACTATGCTTCAAGCGTGTGGACTTTGGCTCTAAGAGAAAGTAACATCCTCATAATTACTGGGACTTGAAAACACACAGGATGCATGGGAAAGAAGGCTCTGCTTCCAGAATTAGAAATTTATAGCAAAACTTCAGAATTGTTTATAATTCTCTGACAAACTAGATTGTGTTGGCAACCATCAAGTGCCTAAATGGAAATTCAAAAACCAGATATATTTTATTTTTACTACAACTTCATTTACAATACTAATTGAAACATTACTTTAGAAGGTTAATATAGAGCAAAGTTCTGAAAAATTGAAGCATTTTATGGTAAGTAATTGAAAACAGAATGTTGCTAGTAACAGAAATTAAACAATAAAGATCTGTTCACCACACAACTATTTCAACAACTGATTAACTCAACAAAAGATTTCTTCATTGCATTTACTTAATTGAATAAAATGCTGTTTCTTTTAAGAACTTATAAATTCCATGACAGTTCATATTGCTTTTAATAGCTTTTAGAGGTTTTTGCAGTTTTAAACATATCTTAGTAGTAGCAGTTTATAAGATGTTACAGTGGTCAAAACAAAGTTTTAGAGAGATTGAAATTCCCTTTCAATATACTTGATATTCATAAATGTCCATTTTGTCACCTATAAGGTAAACTTAAGAACCACTTGTCATTTTCAATTTGAGCTAATATATTTTGAATCAATTGCAATGTAATTTCTTATTTTTTCAGCCAAGTGTTACTATCAGGATGTCTTCTCTAACTTTTCAACTAAGAAATCAACCTTAGCCTATTGAGTATACCACTCAAAAGTTAAAATGTACTACATTTACTTTAATTTTTATGCACTACCTATATTTTTATTTTTTAAGAATACCTGAATTATAACTGTCTTGTATGATTGACTAGTATACATAAAATTTGAGATAAAATAATGTTATGAATGTAGTTATACAAACCCTTCTAATAAAAGTCCTATGGAATAAGCATAATAAAAATAAGGATGGAGAAGATATATAGAAAAACATTTACTGAGGCAAACAGAGAAAATATAAACCAATGCAGGTCCTATTTTTTTCCTGCCTGAGAAAATGAAGTAGAGAAATGACATACTTTTCTGTGTGACAACTGGGACACTTCATGTGAAAAGTAATGTAAAACCAAATCAAAGTGGCACTAAGAATGAGAATATGTATTGCTCAGTTATCGGGAGTCTAGAGAAATGCTGAAAGTAGGCATAACCAATGAAAATGAAGATAAGTGGCTCCAAGATGCTTGGATCTTGGACCTGACCTCAGTCCCAAAAAAAGATACCAAAAGCATAAATGAAGGGCCACATCCACAGGGGACTGAGAAAAATTTTATCAGAGAACTGACCAAACAAAACAGAGACTCTGGGGTTGGAAGTTGTCAGGGGAGGGGGGCAACAAGGACATAGGAAGACATGTTACTGCTAGCCATAGTGTGATCCTTCTCTGAGTCTAGGAAACTTCTAGCTTCTGGCTTCTGGCTAGGAAACACCATCTTGACAAAACAATGTCAGAAGAAGAGACTGGCACCCCGCCACCAGCAGTGTTAATCGAGGGAGAATTCCACAGACTTTAGTCCAACCTGGGGAGCTGACAGAGGCTTAAGAAACTACTCTTCTCCAAAAGAGGAAACCACATTGCTTCCCTCTCTTCCCTTGACCTAAACACCAGACTCCATTTGCTGTGGTAAAGTTGTTACTGAATTCTGAACTGGCTTGGTGATCATCACGCAGTCCCAGTGCAGATGGAAGCCACCAGAGCCAGAGACATGGAAGATTTCAGGGTGAAAAGCATGCCCCCTGTATTATGACTTTGGATTTCTGAACACAAGCCCCAGAGCTAAGAAAATCTGGATTGAAGCTTGGTTCCCTCTCTGACTGCAGACTCAGAGCTCCCTGCCCCCAGGGTATGGATCAAGATGGAATCAGGGGATACACTAAGGAGTGAGTTGATGCTCCTGATTGTGCACACACCTGGATGAACAGTGTGCCCCATGAGCTCACTCTAGGCTGTAAATCAGCTGGTTCATCATAGCATGGAGAAAAGCTGGGACTGCAAACAAGCCAGCCAAGTACAATGTCCCCTGCCTCCACTGACTATGGAGATATTCCACCACACCCATCTTGGGTGTGATGTTGGACTCATGCCTTACCCACAGATAGTGGACCGAGCTCTTTGGCAACACTTAGCACATGTTCCTGAAGCTCAAGAGTAAACCTTAGCTTCTCCACCACACCACCTAGAGGTCATCTGCAGTAATAAGATCTTCAATTAACAACAAAAAATTTCTCCGTTAAAGATAGGAATTAGAGATCCTCCACGTACACAAAAATCAATGTAGAAACAAAAGAAACATGAACAATTAAGGCAATATGAATTCCTCAAAATAGCACACAAATGCATTAATATTGGACTGGAGAGGGGAGATTGATGAAATACCTGAAGAAGAAGTCAAAAGAATGATTGTAAGGTGATTCAAAAATACAGAGAAAAAAGTTAAATGAAATTAGGAAGTCAATACAAGACAGGGATGAACAATTAAGCAATGATATAGAGCAACTGAACAAAAACCAAACATATATCAGAAGTAAAGTATTCATTCAGTCAAATAGGGACCGAGATCCCATGTGGGCATGATGCCAAGTCCAGGCTGCTCCACTTTTGATCCAGATCCCTGCTAATGCATCTGGGACAGCAGCAGAGATGTCCCAAGTTCTTGGGCCTCTCAGGGGAGACATGGAAGAAGCTCCAGGCTCCTGACTTCTACCTGGTCCAACCCCAGCTATTGTGGTATCTGCAGAGTGAACCAGCAGATGGAAGATATCTCTATCTCTCTATTTCTCCCTCCCTCTGTAACTCTGCATTTAAAATGAACAAATGAAAATATTTTAAAGAAAAAGACAATGGGGCTGGCTCTGTGGCGCAGTGGGTTAATCCCCTGCCTGCAGTACAGGCATCCCATATGGGTGCCATTTCTCGTCCCAGCTGCTCCTCTTCTGTTCCAGCTCTCTGCTATGACCTGGAAAATCAGTAGAAGATGGACCAGGGGTTTGAGTCCCTGCACCCACACGGGAGACCCAGAAGACGCTCCTGGCACCTGGCTTCAGATTGCCTCAGTTCTGGCCATTCTGGCAATTTGGGGAGTGAACCTGTGAATAGAAGACCTTTCTTTCTGTCTCTCCCTCTCACTGTATGTAAATCTCTCTCAAATAAATAAAATATCAAAAAAAAAAAAGAAAAAGACAAGTCAAGTCCAAAAGTACAGTGCAAAGCCTCAGAAATAGATTTGGTGACACGAAAGAATATCTGAACTAGAAGATTGATCTTTTGAAAGATATTTGACAAAAAAAGAAGAAAAAGCTCAGAACCAAAAATAGTGTTCAGAGTCTATGGGATATTAAAGAATCATGTGTATCTGTCTTAGGAGTTTCTGAAGATCTGATTCAAGAAGAAAAATTTTTTTTTTAAATTTTAAAGAAGAATGACTTAGAAAACCTATACCCTGATACAATTGGAAACTATTATATGTAGTGAAATAAGCCAGTCACCAAAAGATAAATACCATTTGTTTTCCACATTCTGTTTTAACTAATAGAGTGCCTATAGGACTGAAATTTACATTTTGCGATTTGATGATTTTTAGCAGCACTTGCTAGACTGTTGAGAAACAGTGATTTGTTGATACTACTTCTTGAACAATTTATTTAGTGTAGGGTTAATTTTATAAATATAAAATTTTATACTTATAAAATTAACTGAAAGCAGATCTTTGCAAAAATTAAGAATGGGAATAGGAGAGGGAGGAGGAAGAAGGGTAGGAACATGCGTCGGGGGGAGGGTAGGATCCCTGAATCTGTATATAGGAAATAGATGGAATTTATTAAAAAATTAATGAATGAAATTATATCTCTTTATATAGGAAATATATGGAATTTATAAAAAAATGAAAACAAAAATTAATGAATGAAATCATATCTCCAAGTTGGAGAAAGATATGCACGTCCAAATACAGGAAGTGTACAGAAACCCAAATAGGCATGATCAGAAAAAATTATCACCACAACATATTATAACTAAAGTATCAAAAGTAAAACATAATGAGAATATCGTAAATTTGTAAAAGAGAATCACCAGACCACCTTTAAAGAAACTGCCATCAGATTGACCTCAACAGAAAGCCTACAGCCCAGGAGAGAATGGAAAGATGTAATCCAAGTCCTAAAAGAAAAAACTCCCAAACCAGAATGCTTTATTCAACAAAGCTTTCATTCATCAATGAATGAGAGACTAAGTGAAGCAAGAATTAATATAATTTATCACTCAGCCAGTATTACAAATGATACTTAAGTATGTATTGAAGTGACACTGATAGTAGAGACTCCAGTTTAGAGCACCTGAGACCCCATCTTGAGAAAACACTCCCCACAGAGACTCTGGTTTGAAACTATGATCTAAAACTTAGACAATAATAGTACACTGCATCCCCCTTGGCAGAGCATAGAAACTTCCTAGCATGATCGCTCAAGCTTAAAACAGATAGGCTGCACCTGGATCAATGTTAAGATTTAATTTTTCTATTGTCAAGATTGTAATTGATGTTAGTTTCCGATAGGCCTTAGGTAAGCTTGACCCTAGTAATCACATATTCCCTCCAATCCTAGAAACCATGTATTCCACCTCTCCTCTTTTTGGTGTTTGTCTTTATAAACCCTGTTGCTTTGAGCTTCAGGGTTTAGAGTTGTTTGGGTTATGTCCTGCTCTCCACCATTGGCAATAATGTACTGTCAAATTTTATCAGTGTGTGGTGAGTCTCTACAATCTCTCAGGCACAACATTTTGGAGGCCCCAGCAAGATCTGGAGAACACCCCCAGGAATATCTCACTCTGATCTTCCAGATTAGTGCTCTGGCCATAGGGGAGGAGCTACTTGATGATGTTCTATTGCCCCATGATCTGGTTCACTGACATGGGAGGCTTGGCTCGACCTCTTCACCAACCAATTGGCCTTAGTTTCTCTGGCAAGTCGACCTCTATTTTTCAAACACCTTCTGGGTGTTGGGCTGTCTGATGAGACAGCAACACAAATCACCTTCCAATTGAGCGAGACAGCATTAGCAACTGGGACTCTGGTCTGGTTAAAGAAAGGCTTATTAACATTTCCTGTATACATTTATTTCTGTTCCTATTTCATGGCCACTTTCTGCATCCATAATCCAGGGAGACAAATTCTTTTCCTTGTCCTGCCTGGCCTGTCTTTGTCCTTTATTCCCTTGTCTCTGGAGTCTCTCTGTCCCTTTCATTGAACACAGGCTCTGCTCAGTCTAAGCCAACACCTCTTTAGTGCATATTCAAGAATTTTTTCTCCAGCTTTTTCGAATGACTGTGGGATCTGCCTGACTTGAGGTAAGCTCCAGGAGCATCTCAAGTCATCTAGGTGTAATAGCTAAATGTAAATTAGGTAAAGGTAAATAAAATTAATGTGTCTAAATGTAAAGTTTGGTACCTTTAGCAGCTTGTATCCTTAAAAAATATTCATAAACAGTCCAAATATAAAAAATTATCCAAAACTGTTTAGAAGTAACAAGTTAAAATTTTATGTGTTATCTTATTTAGAAAATGTTGTCTTAGTTTAGAGATTTTTAAGGGATTATTCCAATGTAAATAAAAACATCAAGAGAAAAAAAAAGGGTCATGAATTTAAAAATGTGTTCTTGGTAAAAAAAAAATAAAAGGTTAAAAAGAAAAGAGATTTAAAAAGGTAAAAAGGGTTAAGTAAATAACAAAAGGTATAAAAAAGACAGAAGGTTATAAAAATTTTTCTAGACACAAAAGCTATTAATTTAAACCTGATACTCTGTTAAAACAGTTAGGTTCTTGCAGTGCATAGATGTTAGTAAATATTTTAAAATTGTCTTTAAAATCTGTTTAAAAACTTCAACATTTCCTTTTAACAGTTTTTGTTTAAAGAGTGACTCTGTCAGTTTTCTAGCTGGTTCTAGTAAGCTCTTTTCTCCTCCCCATTTCTGACTCTTAAAATTGTTCCAGGTTTCTGAGAACTCTTATATTCAGGTTTTTATTTCCCATTTTGATGACAGACCAAAGGGATATTAATTTTGTATCCTACTGAGATACTCTGATTACTTAAAAACAGCTGAATTATTATTAAGAGTTATATGCTCATTCTTAAGCATTTGATAGTTCATTTTATAACAATGGTCAAATCTGGTTTATATTATGTCAGGATGTTAAAGATCTTATTTTCACCAGATATTTTATGCCTTCTTGACATCTTTGACAGACAATCAAAAATTCAAAGCTCCAAATACCAACTAGTTAGGTTATTTCGAGTATATAAACAGTACTGTCAAGAGGTGAAGTGATACTAAATTTTAAGTCATAATAATGTAAAATGCTACTAGATACAAATGTCCAAAAACTTACAAAAGTCTAATAATTTTCTTGTATTATCTGTCCTGATGATTGTCTTAATTGAAAAAAGCCCAGAGGACTAAAAAGGACAAATGTTTTATAAAATCTTACAGGTGCTTTCTAAAATACTGTGTAGACTAAGCAAGTGCCTCTTCTTGTTGGTTAATAAGTTTTTTTAATTTTAAGCATGGTTATTTAAAATCTTTCATCATTCACAGTTTTGTATTTTCCTCTAAGCATTTAAAATCAGAATTACTGTTCATGAAAATTAAAACATTGTTGGTTCTGTGTTTAAATGTGTCCTCTTTTAGGTTCTAAAGGACTTCTTTTTCCTTACTTTTATTGTATTCAGTACTTTGGGACTGGCTTTGCAAATAGATAAAGGCAAAGTTTAACAGGTTACAACTGAGAAAAAGTACGGTTAATTCAGGTTGCTAAGAGTAGAAGTAATTCTAATCATTTGGTAATTAAAAAAAGTTAAGGATCCTAAAAAGCTGTTACTAAGACTGTTTTATTGTTCTATTCTAATGTATGTTATGTGCTATATATATGTACATATTGTATGTCTACATGGAAAATTTATTAAGAGCTCTGTTTAAATTGGCTTATAGATAAAAGATTACTTATAAATTTAAACTGCTAAGTTAACCCAAAATTTGTTTAATAAGTCTCTGTATCAGATGTTTTAAACTTATTGCTAAAAATGTTTTTAAGTCATTCACGTATTTGTTCTTGGGTTTGCTGGTCAAACAAGTCACACTTGTGTTAGATATTCAAAGCATATTTCCAACTACATATACTCTTAAAATGTATAAAAGACATTGGGCCTTTTGGTAAATGCTTTCATAAGTTGTTTTTTACAGTTAAAATTGCTTGCTAAGTTTTCCTTTGATATTAAGTTGCTGACAGTAAACATTCTGAAAAGCCTGTCTTCTCTTCAAGATAAAATACTGATCCTACTCTGAAGGATTCTCCATCAGTATGTAGTTTAATCTTTAGAGCTTATAAAAGTATGGCTAATATTTTTCTGTGCTAGTGCCTGGCCACATATAGAAAAACAAATCACATAGCCTAAATAAAAGCTTACATTATGATATCATTTTACAGCTAGATTTATTTTGCCATGGGCACAGTGAACAGGCAAAACTTCCCTTTTCAAACCAAAGTAAGGGGGAGATACAAAGTCTTACTAATTACTTCAACATTTATAGACAAGTTAAATAAGATGGTCTTCCTATTTGATCTTACCTAGAAGAACATAACTCTCCTCATGGACATCATCTTATCTCACAGAAACAAACAAACAAACAGAAACATTGTCAGAACATGCCTGTGACCACAGATTTCTGGCTCAGGCTACCAGAGATTAGAGGCAGGACTGAGCACCCCCTTGGCTGACACCCTAAAGATTTCCTCTGTGGTCTATTTTCACAAAGATCAGGAGGAAGGAGTGAGCTAGGCAACAGGAGCAATGTAAGGATAGGTGACAGGCCAATTAAAGATAGCTTTACACAGTGATCTGTCATCAAAGAGACAAACAAGACCAGTGCACCCACAAGCGGCATTGGGGCTTTGGACAGACAGCAGTCAGAACAGAAGCCAGTCTCTGAAGAACTATCAGCTCTGCCAGCCAACAGCTGTGTCAACAGATATGCCCTGGAGTTGAAGAACTGCTAGGTCAGAGCAACAGACCTTGTTGGCTCTAAGATGAAAAACCTTGGGGGCGGTGATATGGCACAGCGGGTTAACGCCCTGGCCTGAAGCACTTGGACGCCGGTTCAAGACCTGGCTGCTCTACTTCCCATTCAGCTCTCTACTATGGCCTGGGAAACAGTGGAAGATGGCCCAAGTCCTTGGGCCCCTGCACCTATGTGGGAGACCCGGAAGAAGCTCCTGGATCCTGGCTTCAGGTTGGCGCAGCTCCAGCCGTTGTGGCCAATTGGGGAGTGAACGAGCAGATGGAAGATCTCTCTCTCTGCCTCTCCTTCTCTCTGTGTAACTCTTTCAAGTAAATAAGTAAATCTTAAAAAGAAAAAAAAAAAAAGATGAAAAGCCCTTAATTCTGCCCAGCTTCCAAAGCAACCACCAACATCAGGGGGACAGCCTAGAGTCAGCAACATTTAAGGTAGAGCTGTAGATTTGCTTTTAGAGATCCTGCCTATTCTATACTGACCTCCCATTCAGGCCATCTCTGCCCCAAGAACAGCAAGGAAACAAGAATCAACAGCGTGCCTTTCCTACAGAGGTTCACACCCCCTTATGATGTCTCTTCCAGTATCCTATGTGAAGAAATAGATAAGTTTGGACCTCATACACCTCATATACCAGGCCTTATTATTATTATTCCACCTTATGCCCACCTTATTATTATTATTATTATTATTATTATTATTATTAAGCTCCTCCTGTCAATTTCTGTTTGCCTCTAAATGAGAAAACTTCCTCCTGGTTTGGACAGCACCTTTGATAGGTCCACTAATAATTACTCTGTCCTTTGTTTTAGACCCTGTATATTTAATCTGTTGGTTGAATTCATTTTATCCAGACTTAAAGCAATAAATTTCTAAATGGCCATGCACATGAAACCTTGGATGGAATCAGTTTATGCAACCAGACACTGCAGCCTCCTCGAGAGGCCACCTCCTGTTGGAACCCTCTTTTGACTGCCATTCCCCACTCCACCCTAAGAGGCCCCCAGGACAATGAACCCTTGCCAGTAGGAAGTAGCCAAGGACAGCCTGGGTACCTCTAGTAGTAGGATGGTTAAAAGAGAGGGACTGAGGCCATCTGGTTGGGCTAAGTGGCTGTGGGCCCCTCAGGCTTGAGCAGAATGCCCTGTGCATGCAGGCTGTAGGCTGTAACAGAAAGGTTTGCTCTGAGACCTACTCTCACCTTTCCCCACTGTGACATCCTGTTCAACCATATCTTCAAGCTAGTCACAACTCTTCCACCCAAAAACTAATAGCAAGCAGGGCTTGTTCCACTAAGGAGAAAAAGCTAGCTCTTAGCCCTCCTATTTGGGTTGTCACCAAAAGGCCCCACTTTTGTACATGTCCTTCCTTGCAGTGGACCTGAGGGACATCATTTGACCCCCAGCCTTAACTATCACCAATGTCGTGCTGCCCTCTTGTAAGTTCTCATCCTAGTTGGGCTCAGTGTGGCAGGCATTGTGGCCCTCAGCACAGCAGGCTTGGTTCGGGAGAGCTAGGTATTTGCCATATGATGACATCTACCTCTCCTTCTCTCTCTGTGTAACTCTGACTTTCAAATAAAATAAATAAATCTTTAAAAAAAGAGCCTCCCAACAAAGAAAACTCTGGGAGATAACATTTCTTACTCTAGCAAATAATTTTTAAGGAAAAACTAATACCAATATTCTTAAACTATTCAAAATAATTGAAAGGAAATGAACCCTTCAAAACTCATTCTCTGAAGCCAGCATTATATGTACTCCAAAACTGGAGAAAGATACAACAAAATAGAAAACTATATCCTAATATCCCTGATGGACATAGATGCAAAAATCCTCAACAAAATACGTGCAAATTGAATTCAACAATACATCAAAAAGATCACACATCTTGACCAAATGGATATTATCCCAGGGATGAAGGAATGGTTCAACATATTCAAATCATTAAATGTGATATATCACATGAAAAAGGAAAGATAAAAACCATACGAATGTTTCAATAAATGCAGAGAAAACATTTGGTAAAATGAAATATCCTTTCATGATAAAACACACACACACACACACACAAACTTTAGGGGCCAGCACTATTGTGTAGCGTATAAAGCCGTGGCCTGCAGTGCCAGTTCAAGTCCTGGCTGCTCCACTTCCAATCCTCTGCTATGGCCTGGAAAAGCAGTAGAAGATGGCCCAAAGTCCTTGGGCCCCTGCACCCATGTGGGAGACCTGAAAGAAGCTCCTGGCTCCTGGCTTTGGATCAGCCCAGTTCTGGCAATTGTTCCCGTTTTGGGAACAAACCGTGGATGAAAGACCTCTTTGTCTCTCTCTCTCTCTCTCTCTCTCCCTCTGCTTCTGCCTCTCTGTATCTCGGCCTTCCAAATAAATAAATAAATCTGAAAAAAAATAACTTTAAAAATTTGGTATAGAAAGAACATAATCTAAACAGTCAAGGCAATATATGACAAGCATACAGCCAGAATAATTGAACAGATTAATGTTGGAAACATCCCTGCTAACATTTGGAACCAGAAAAAAGATGCCCAACACATCAATATTATTCAAAACCTATTTGGAAATGTGAGCCAGAGCCCTTAGGCAAGAAAAAGAAATCAAAGGGATACAAATTGGAAAGGAGGACCTCAAATTATCTTTGCAGATAACATGATCCTTAAAAATGAGAACCAAAGACAGCACTAAAAGACTATTAAAACTCATAAGAGATTTGCAAAGCTGAAGGATATAAAATCAATACACAAAAATCAATAGCATTTGATACATCAAATATGTTCTGGCTGAGAAAGAACTTACATAAGATCAATCTGATTTACAATAGCTACAAAAATCATAATACCTTGGAATAAATTTAACCAAGAATATGAAAAATCTCTATAATAAAAATGAAAAAAATCATGAAAGATGGACAAAAACATACCAAAAAATGGAAAAATCAGAAGTCCAGGGTTTGGAAGAATTTATACAATCAAAATGTCCATACTACTCAAAACAATTTACAGATTCAGTATGATCCCAATCAAAATTCCATGGACATTCTTCACCGAACTAGAAAAAATATTTAAATTCATATGGAAACACAAAAGACTGAATGATCAAAGAAGTCTTAAACAATAAAATCAAAGCCAGAGGCATCACAATACCAAATTTCAAGACATGTTACAGGGCCTCTGTGATCCAAACAGCCTGGTACTCACACAAAAATAGTCAAATAGATCAACAGAACAAAATAAAAATCCTAGAAATTAACTCACATATTTAGAACTGGCTGATATTTGATGAACAATCTGAAATCACTCCCTAAACAAAGGACAGTATGTTCAATAAACTGTGTTTGGAAAATTGGATTTCCACATGCAAAAGTTTGAAATAAGATACCTACCTTATATCCTATATAAAATCAATTTAAAACTGGGTGAGGGATCTATACTTAATACCCAAACCATCAAATTACTAAGGAAAAACATAAAGGAAATATTGCAATAAATTGGCCTAAGCACTTACATTTTGGATAGGACCCCAGGAGCACTAGCAATAATACCAAAAAATAGACAAATGGGATTATGTCAAGCTAAGGAATTTCTGCATCGCAAAGGAAATATTAACAAAATTAAGAAAACTGAAAAAAAATTGTAGAAAGTATTTACAAATCATGCATACAAGCATACAATAAATGATTATTTTCCAAAATATATAAGGAGCTCAAGAAATACAACAACAACAAAACAATCCAGTCATGAAATGATCAGTAATATGAACAGGCACTTTTCAAAGGATGAGATGAAAGTGGCCAATAAGCACATGAAAATATTTATCAGGATCACTAACCAACTAAAAAACACTATGAGGAATTATCTCACACCTGTTAGAATGTTTATTATATAAAAATAAAAAACAACAAATGTTGGTGAGATTGTGGAGAAAAGTATACTTAGTACATTGTCAATGGTACTGAAAGTGGTGCAGCCATTTTAGAAAAGAGTATGGAGATTACTCTCAGAAAACTAAAAATAGATCTAACATGTTATCCTTTTATTCCATTTCAAGGAATATATTTTTAAAAATGGAATCACTCTCATGGGCTGTTCGGCCAGAGCCGAATGCCTTAAGGGCTGATTCTGAGGCCAGAGTGCTGTTTAGGACATCTGCCATTCTATGAGTTTGCTCTGTATACCGCTTCCCATGTTGGATTGTTTTCTCCCTTTCTTATTCTATTAGCAGTATTAGCAGACACTAGTCTTGTTTATGTGATCCCTTTGACTCTTAATCCTATCAGTGTGATCAATTATTAACTGAAACTGATCACTTTGACTAGTGAGATGCCACCTTGATGGGATTGAATTGGAATCCCCTGGCACATTTCTCACTCTCCCGTTTGGGGCATGTGCCGAACTATACATCTCCTCTCTCTTTATTCCCACTCATATTTAACAGGGCTCACTTTTCAGTTAAGTTTCAACACCTAAGAATAATTGTGTGTTAATTACAGAGTTCAACCAATAGTATTAAGTAGGAAAAAAATGCTAAAAGGAATAAAGTATTAAGTTGTTCCTCAACAATCAGGACAAGGTCTGATCAAGTCATTGTTTCTCATAGTGTCCATTTCACTTCAACAGGTTTCCCTTTTGGTGCTCAGTTAGTTGTCATCAATCAGGGAGAACATATGATATTTGTCCCTTTGGGACTGGCTTATTTCACTCAGCATGATGTTTTCCAGATTCCTCCATTTTGTTGCAAATGACCAGATTTCATTTTTTTTACTGCTGTAAAGTATTCCGTAGAGTACATATCCCATAATTTCTTTATTCAGTGTTCTGTTGATGGGCATTTAGGTTGATTCCAGGTCTTAACTCTTGTGAGTTGAGCTGCAATAAACATTAAGGTGCAGACAGCTCTTTTATTTGCCAATTTTATTTCCTTTGGGTAAATTCCAAGGAGTGGGATGGCTGGGTTGTATGGTAGGGTTATATTCAGGTTTCTGAGGAATCTCCAAACTGACTTCCATAGTGGCTTTACCAGTTCGCATTCCCACCAACAATGGGCTAGTGTCCCTTTTTCCCCACATCCTCGCTAGCATCTGTTGTTGGTAGATTTCTGTATGTGAGCCATTCTAACCAGGGTGTGGTGAAACCTCATTGTGGTTCAGATCTGGCTAAAAAGCCCATGAGAGTATTTTAGGCATGGAAAGCCAAGACACTGTGGCCACAAAAAAAAAAAAAAAAAACCTAAATGAAAGATCCCTGTGAGTGAGATCCCAGTGGAAAGAATGGGCCATCAAAGAAGAAGGTACCTTTCTCTGAAGGCAGGAGAATTTCCACTTTGATTATGGCCTTGTCTAAATAAGATCAGAGTTGGCGAACTCAAGAGGCTTCCAGAGCTTTGGCAGCTCATGACAAGAGCCTCGGGTGATTACTGACATCATAAATATGAGTGTCAATTGTTAAGTCAACAACAGGATTCACTGTGCACTTACTCTCCATGTAGGATCTGTGTCCTTAAGGTGTTATACTATGTGAATTAACGGTATAACTAGTACTCAAACAGTACTTTACACTTCGTGTGTCTGTGTGGGTGCAGTCTGTTGAAATCTTTACTTAGTATATACTAAATTGATCTTCTGTATATAAAGATAATTGAAAATGAATCTTGATGAATAATGGGATGGGAGAGGGAGTGGGAGATGGGATGGTTGTGAGTGGGAGGGCGGTTATGGGGGGAAAAAGCCACTATAATTCAAAAGTTGTACTTTGGAAATTTATTTTTATTAAATAAAAATTTTAAAAAATTCAAATAAAAAATGGAATCAGTATATAAAGGTGTTACCTGTCCTTCCCATGTTTATAGTAGCTCAATTCACAGTAGCAAAATTATGAAATCAACATAGATATCTGTCATTTGATGATTGGTTAAATAAAATATAGCACATATATGTGTATATATATTTTATATATATATATGTATATGATGGAATATTACTCAACAATAAGAAAGAATGAAACCCTGACACTTGTAATACAATAGATGCCACTGGAGATCATGACACTATGTGAAATAAGCAAGACCCAAAAAATAAATATCACATGTATTCTCTTATTTTTGTATTTTAATATACATAGAGCCTACAAAAATTGTGTGGATGTCATATATCCTTCTTTCTCCATGTTATGATCATTGCCAATCCGAGATATTAATATATCTTTCTTCAAGCAAAATTAGTATACATGTATATAATGTCTACTATTGAACTAAATGTGACAAAACATTACAAAATTATAAAATAATAACTTCAGAAAAGTAGATAAAAATATAGATATAAAATTAAAAGAAATACATAAAGTTGAGTTATTTTATTGGCTTAATTGCATGCAAATTATTTGTATTGACCCCATTTTTTTCCTGTCATGTTGTTAGCATCACTGTAAGTCTGGTTTTCTTCCTAACTGCAAGTCTTTGCTAAAATTTCCGTGCATTATAGTACTCCTGGTTCATATTTAGGGATGAGAGAGGGGAAAAAAGTTGAGTATACTAGGGTTTTTGGGGAGTGCCAGCAGGTGCATCTCAAAATTTAAACAAAAACTCTGCAATATATTCTGTATGCTCTAACTTACATTTCACACACAGTTTTTAATTAATCATGAAGGTGATGAAAATGGCTGATGCTGATTATTTTAACCAATAAAGAGCTACCTTGGGAATCCAAAGTAAACTTTGGCAGTTATCCAAGCATAACTATATAAATAATGTTAGGAATGAAAACAAAATATTCTCTACCTTTCCCAAGTTAGTTGTAATCCATTGCTTATCTGTGGAAGAATGCAGTGAAATTGGGGGAAATAGGCAAATTTATTCTCATTCATCTAGAAGCATCATATATCTTAGGTTCAAATACATATGAGATTCAAGTAAATAACCTAAATAACAAAATGAACGACATTTGAAAAATAAATAAATAAAATATGCCAAGATAGAGTAAACCTATCATTTGTTTTCCTGATGATATTTATGAATGAGACCACCCTTGATATCCATGATTATAATTTCTGGCATAAGTTATAAATCAAACTCTTTCATTTCAAAGAAGTATATAGTTGTTATGTATGTCTCCCAAGAAGGAAACCTTCCAGCTCCTGTCAATTACTCACACATAAAAAGACACTCAATATTCCTGAATCCTCTTGTAGTTCGGAAGAAATAAGTGTTATAATTTGATGTGAAATATCCTGATTTTAAATAGTGATTTAATTTTAAAATATCTATTAAAGTATTTTTATTTTTATAACTTTTATTCTAGGGAGTAAAATAACTTTGTATTTGAAGAAAGAGGGAAAATAAAACTATGTTGCCCAATATCAAAGCACAAATGAAAAATGTAATAATTAAAACACCATGGTATTGATGCAAGAATAAGGTGATAAATCAACAGATTAGAATACATGAATCAGAAACACAGTCTATAGTACTCAAATGTTTTGATATAAAAAGAAAACAATATCAGTCCCACAAGCATTAAGCACTTCAACATGAAAAAATACAGTTTATTACTTTTAGATGAAAAGTACAGATGAATGTATTTATTTCCTCACAATCATTTAAAATGTATTAACCAAGACCCAAAAAATGTTGTTCATAAAAATTATTAAATTTTTACTCATTTGTATCCAAACTATTTTTTTCAGAACATATTATTATTGGAGATTAAAAATAAAACAGCTCACAGGCACCAATGTTGTGGCACAGTGTATTAAGTTGCATCCCATATGGAGTGTCAGTTGGAGTCACACTACTCCACTTCCAACCCGGATCCCTGGTAATGCCCCTGGGAAAGCAGTACAAGATGGCCTAAGTACATGGGCCCCTGCAACCCCTGTGGGAGACCAGAATGGAGCTTTTGGCTCCTGGTTTCCACCTGGCTATGATCTGGCTATTGTAGCCATTTGGGGTGTGAAATAGTGGATGGAAGATCTCTTTATCTCTGTCTCTCCCTCTCTTTCTGTCACTCTGACTTTCAAATACACAAGTAAATATTTTTTTTTAAATCACTAACTAGGAAAAGACATATAGAGGCCTTGAAAAGTGCTGGTATTCCAAGACACAAAGGAAAAAAAAAATCAATATCCATTAGGTGATATGACAAAAGTTATAAACTGGTCAATCATAAATGAGGACAAACCAGTGACCAATAAATATGTAAAAAGATGTTAAATCTCACTAACAAAACCTCAACAAGAGTAAATTTCACTCCCATTGCCCTTAGTTTGGTAGAAATTATAAAGTGTGTTAGTATCAGATGTTGTAATGCCGTGGGTCAGTAAAAACCTCTATCTTAAGCTGAAAAAGATATTAACTATGTAAAACCAAACATGATTAATTTGACACTGTCATATAGATGCCATATATTTATTCTATGATTCAATAATTTCACTCTTAGATAAACTCTAGATAAACTCTTGCACACATGCACAAATGGACATATAAAGTTGTTTCATTAAAGTTTTACTCTGTAAAATCAAATTTCAAGTGGGATAAATGTCTGTCAGCACAAATATAGATTGTATGATATTCATTCAATGAAATCATATATAGCAGAGAAAGAAAATGAAAAAAATTAACATTCAATTTTAATATACATTATTTCTATAAATATAAATCTCAAAAATATGAATTTAAAGTTTTTAAATGCAAATTGCAGAACAAACACACACATAAATTACAATGTCACATTTACAATAGATAGAAGAGAATGGGAATAATTAAAAACAGATTCAGAATTGTTACTTTTGCAATTGGGAAGTAATATTCTATATACTGCAAATACGTAGAAGAACTTTTGCTTGGGATGTGTACAGAGAGAATTTACTATTACTCATTTCTTTGAATATTGTTTTACAACAAATTGTGAGAAATATGGTAATCTAGATTTAAAAGTAAAATCTACTGTAAAAAATCACCATAGACAAAAATAAAATTCAAGAAGAAAACTGGAGAAATTCTAACAGGATGAAAACTGTCTAAGGATCTAGTATAGTGCCTGGCACAATAGGAAAAAGTAATTGATGGGTGTACCTTGCTGGTAAGATCCAGTTGAAAAGGCCTGGGGTACCAGGTATGGTGATTTCAACAGGTGAAACACGGATATAAACCAAGTCAAATCACAGTGTTTGGTATTGATGGATATCATTCTTGAATTAAATTATAAACACAGGACATAGTGAAAACCCAACAGAATGGAACGCTTAGTGACAGACAGAGAAGAATCAAAAAAGCAGTAACTAGCAGGATCTTCTTGGCAGATAGATCTCTTGTCTTATCAATATCTGAAAATGAGATAGCCTTTTCAAGGCTGTTTCTGAAGTCACCTGGGAGAATGGCAGGAAGACAGAGAGTGTCAACAATGTCTACAGAGAACTATCTTGTCAAAATCACTTTTTGCACACTTACTAAGACTTAAATGCACTCAATTCCAAGGCAGTTGTTTCACAGTCATTCCTTTTCCCTTGTCATTGCATATGTCAGAGAAGAATTTGTGTAGAGGAATTGTATGTGTGTGTGTGCATGCATGTGGAGTGTTTTTTTTTTTTTGCAGCTTTGCTTATATATCATTAGTACTCAAAAAACTGTACAGAATCAATGCATATGATCTGATATGTTTGTAGACATGTTTACTTCCATGCTACAGTACAAAGTAACAAACATATACATCACCTTCAAAATTTTCTTTCATGTGTCCTTTTGTATGTTTTTGTCCATGTGTTTTAATATCATATAGCAACTCAGCACTTGTACTCATGAGTAATTTTTCCAGCAAAATTAAAATTCATATGTGGGTTGAATTGTGGTGTAACAGGTTGGGACACTTGAGTCCCAGTTACTGTGTACTTCCATCCCATTTCCTGCTATTTCCCCAGAAGGAAGAAGATAATGGCCAAAGTATTTGTGTTCCTGCCATCTTTGTAGGAGACCCACATTCCACATGGAGTCCCTGACTCCTGGTCTCAGCCTTACCTAACTTGGGCTGCTGTGGGCATCTGGGGAGTGAACAAGCAGAGGGAAGGTATCTCTCACTCTTTCTCTCTTTCTCTTGTTCTTGCTCTCACTTGTACTCTCTCTCTCTGTTAGTCTGGCTTTCTTTCTCTGTCATTTTGAATCTCAAATAAATAAAATAAATGTATTTTTCCAGAAAAAGGAAAATTTGTATTCACAAAAAACTCCAGACATGAGTTGCTTTATTTATAACATTCAAATGTTGGGAACAACCATAACTCCCTTCAATGCATTTAAAAATAAGTAAATAATTGTTTTTAAGATGGATTTATATTCAGCAGGTAAAAGTAAGGAACTATTTGTATACACAACTACAAGAATGACTTTCAAGGGCACTATGCTTAGCGAAAAATGTCAACCCAAAAATGTTATATACCCTGTGACTACATTTATATAACATTCACAAAAAAGGCAAAAACTTAGTGTTGGAGCCAGGTTGAAGGATTTTCCTTATGTTAATAGAAGAGTTTGTGACCTGATTATGATAACGGTTCTGTGGACACATGTATGACAAAACTTTTAGCATGCTATCCACTAAAAACAAAACAACACACACACAAAGATATAAACTGGTGAAATCAGAATAAGTTCTGTAAATTTTATTAATGGCATCACAACAATGTCAATGTCTTGGTTTTGATAATATACCACAATTATGTAGAATGTTATTATAGGAGAGAGTTGAGTGGAAGGCACATGAGTATGCTCTACAAATATTATGATTTTTTGTGAGTGTTAAGTTATTCTAAAAGAAAAATAACAAATGTTCACACTCCTCTGCTCATTGGTTTTGCCATACAACTCTACCAGAAACAACTCTACCAGAAAAGATTTTTGTCCCTTCTAATGAAGCTTGAACATGTTTTCGCAAAAACACATTTAAATATAATCTCTCTCAATAAATATTACTTCACTACTCATGCATCAGTCTTTAGCAACAAAAGTCTTTCGGAATTGCCACTAACAGGAAATGATTGCCAATGTGGCTTCGCTTCCCCAGGGAACTTCAAAGTGCACACACACACATACACAGCAGGAATATATGTAAGCCTGATGTGTTTTCAAGTCTTCTAACGTCCTGGAGAGAGAACAGCCGCATGCATGAAATAACCTCACTTCAATACATCAGTGGTTTAATTCTCTTCTCACATTTGGCATATGTGGCCTGCTATAAACATTAGGGATTTTTAATAATGGTAAATATATGTAAGCTAAGTTCCATCTATGTATGAAGATCTTTAATAAAATACATAAACTCCCTGTGTATTCTTACTTACATTCACTGAAAACTCTGAACCTTCCCTGTATTCACGAACTGTTTTGTTACCTTCCGAAAAATCAAGAGAAAACATTTAATTAGTATTTCACCTTAAGTGAATAGATTGGATAAGAAGCCAATTAGTATTTAGATAACAGAAAGTCTCATTAGTCACTGAGCACTCAATAGAAAAGTCTTCATTATTTTCTTTTCTGTAACTGTGGCATGATGTGCAGATTGCATCAGCATTTTAGGAGCACCAGTTCTAGTCCCTCTCTTACTACTAATTTGCTAAAGGCATACACAAGTCCCTTAATAGGGAGATTAAGGCACTTGGCAAGTGTACTAGAGGCTGATTCTGCTTTGAATGAGTTGGGTGTGATTGGGAGCAACAGAAAACAAGAGTGCTTCCAAACAGGCTCCTAGAGATAGTTTGTAAAGAGTATTTCGTGAAACAGTGGGTAAGATGCAATCAATAAAAGACTTCCATTGAACCTGAAGGTGTAAGAGCACGTGGGTGTGCTGTGGGTCCAACAAGAGAAGACCCAGCGTTCAGGGCCAGAATGGAGAACAGGACTATTCATTAAACTCTATCATTCTAAAACTGAATGATATTTTTATTTAAATATCTAGAAAAGTAAAACTTTTACTCCATTCACCAGTATCCCCTCTCCAATTCCTGCATGAATGAAGCCAATTTACTTGCCCTGTCACAGAAATACTGGATCATTTGTATTCTGTGAAACTTCCAAGAGACAGTGGAAGCAAAAAGAGAGTGTTCAAGTCCTCTGGGCAGGAGAGTCTAAACATGGGTCTCCCATGAAAAATAAAGCAACTCACACTCTGCTCCGTAAGTAACGTGCTCCTCTGAGGATGAAGAGTGGCTTCTTGATGCCTCTCATGTGAACACATTCACAGCCCTTTAAGAATGGAGAGAACCAGAAAGTGCAGATTTCCTTCTACAAAACTAAAATTTAAACAAAGAAGTAAGGATCTTTAAGAACACCCAGATTCCTCACATGTCTCATTTACTAATGGCTGCATTTTCCATATTTCAGCATGGAGGGTTTTCATAGTGATTTCCATGACGCTGCATGCATTTAGGAAGCATTTCCATATCAAGCAGTTTACCTCTTTGAGCATCATTTTTTATACGGCATAATGAAACATCTCACAGAATTAGCTGTGCTGTGTCTACATTTCATAAGAAATTGCATTCCGTCAGCAGCACACTGTGAGTCTTCAGCATCTTACTCACAAAATAATGGACACTGCATTGATGTGGTGTCCAAGACATCCCAAGAATATGAAATATCTAATTCTGATTTAAACTGCCAGTGTTCATAAGTACTTGATATGAGAATTTTCTAATGACTTTGTAATTCTGCTCCCTCCAGTTATCATGATTACTTATATTCCCTAGACAGAAATTAAAAGATGAGGAGGGAAGGTTTACATGTTTTCTTCTTCGGGGTGCTGCCATATGCCATTTTTTGGCACTCAATGATCACTGACTGCAGACTTCTTGGAACTCCATGCCCTAGTTAAAGCTGGATGGAAGGAGCTTGTTCTCCATCACCATTCTTCTATGCAGTCCTTGGATCAAATCCACAAATTCTGGAGAAAAATGTCTTCTCACCCTCCAGTTATCTGTTTAATACATGACAGCATTATTCAAGAGAAGAGTTTTGAGACTACATATAAAATGTCAACAATATTTAAATTAAATTTTCAATTTAACTTCAGGGTAACACTCCAAGGATCATGAAAACGCCTTATAGATGTTCCTTATGATACTCAAAGATCATCAGCTAATACACCATTTTCTAAATTATATCAAACTTCATAAACTTCTGTTTTTTCCAGAAGGAAGGAAATCTAGAATTCTGTGTATCATGTAAAAAAATTCTCTAAAGTATGTCACATGGAGAATTCTTTCAACATATGATACAGTAATGTTTTCATATTTTGTATCTAGAAGGGTCACCAAAAATTCATAGAAAATGAGAATTGTGAAAAAAACTATTCATGCATTTCAAAAAAATATTTGCACCAAGATAAACTTATTTTTAATTTTATTTTTACATAAAAATATGAGTTTTGAAGTAAACTCATATGAGATAATGTTTCAAGAATTTCTTACTCATTTTATGTTTCTTTATTTTTCATTTTCTTTTGGAATATATAATAAACCATTCCAATTTGTTCACACTTTCCCTCTTCAGTTCTTATAGCTACACAGTATCAGAGTTCTTACTATCATATATTATTTTAATTACCTGTGTCATCACATTTAAAACTTTGCTAATATTTTTCTTCTTGTGGGGCAAAGATGGATGTTAATTTTTAATTAAATGTAATTTTTATGATGTATATGTGATTTTTATCTAAATTATTCAGAAAACTATAAAGATGAATTTTGCATGCAATTAATCAAAACATGCAAATCATCCAAACTCACATTTATTAATTATGGGTAATGCAGATGGAAGATATATATATATATATATATATATATATATATATATATATATATATCTACCTCTGCCTCTCTGTAACTCTACCTTTCAAAGAAATAAATAAATCTTGCAAAAAAATTTAAAAATCATATGGAAACACAGGAGATGCTGAATAGCTATAGAAATCTTATACAGCATAAACAAAGCTGGAAGCATCGCAATACCAGACTTCAAGAAATACTACAGGGTATTTATAATGAAAACAACCTGGTAATGGCATAACACAAATAAATGGACCAATGTAAGAAAATAGAAACTCCAGAAATATACCCACACATCTACAATCAACTTCTACTTAACAAAGGAGCTAAAATCATTCCCAGGAGCAAGGACAGTGTCTTCAACAAGTGGTTATGAGACTGGATCTTTGCATACAGAAATATGAAGCAAGACGCCTACCTTACACCTTACACAAAAATCCACTCAAAATGAATCAAAGATCTAAATCTATGATCTGATACCATCAAAATACTATAAAACATTGGAGAAACCTTGCAAGACATTGGAACAGGCAAAGAGTTCTTGGAAAAGAACCTAGAGGCACAGGCAATCAAAGCCAAAATTAACAAATGAGATACATAAAATTGAGAAGCTTCTGCACTGCTAAACAAACACTTAGCAAAGTAAAGAGCCAACCAGCAAAATGAAAGACATTATTTGCAAGCTATGCAACTGATGAAGGATTAATATACAGAATTTATAAAGAGTTTAGGAAACTTAACAGCAAAGCAAACAACCCAGGTAGGAAATTGACAAAGGATATAAACAGACATTTTTCTAAAGAGGAAATCCAAATGGCCAACAGACACATGAAAAAATGCTCAGCATCACTAGCCTTCAGAGGAATGCAAATCAAAACCACAGTAAGATTTCACCTCACCCCAGGTAGAATGGCTTTCATACAGAAATCAACAAATGCAGGCGGGGATGTGGGGAAACGGTACTCTAAGCCACTGTAGGTAGGAATGTAAACTGGTAAAGCCACTGTGGAAGACAGTATGCAAATACCTCAGAAATGTGAATATAGACATAACATATGAAACAGTTGTCTCACACCTGTAATTTACCCAAGGGAAATAAAATCAGCATATGAAAGTATTATCTGTTTCCCCATGTTTATGGCAGCTCAATTCACAATAGTTCAGATACACAACAACCCATAAGCTATACTTTGGAAATTTATATTCATTAAATAAAAGTTCAATAAAAAAAAAACTGAAACCCTATGTTTGCAACAATATGAATGCAACTGGAAAACATTATATTTAGTGAAATAAGCCAATTCCAAAAGGACAAATGCCAAATGTTCTCCTTGATTGCTGGTAAGTAACAGAGCACCTAAAAGGTAATCTATAGAAGTGAAATTGAAACTTTCAGGCACATTGAAGTTAAACAGCCCTTGTCTCAACTGTTGAGGAAGTTTTTTTTCATACAGGTTGTTAAGCTCTTTACTTACTATAGTTTTAGTCTTATACACATAAGACTAACATAATTAATTATGTTATTAATTAATATTAATTATGCTATTAATTAATGAATTAATTAACATAAAATTAATTTAAAAATCTTGGTAAAAATAAGAATGGGAATAGGAGAGGAAGGAGGAAGAATGGTGGGAGGGTTGGACTGTGGATATGGTGGAAAGAATCACTATGTTTCTTATTTATTTATTTGAAAGTCAGAGTTATACAGAGAGAGAGCGAGAGAGAGAGGTCCTCCATAGGATGGTTCAATCCCCTATTGGCTGCAATGGCCAGAGCTGCACTAATCTGAAGCCAGGAGCCAGGAACTTCCTCTGGGTCTCCCAAGTGGGTATAGGGACCCAAGGACTTGGGCCATCTTCCAGGCTATAGCAGAGAGCTGTATCAGAAGTGGAGTAGCCGGGTAAAACCGGCACCCATATGGGATGCCAGCACTGCAGGCCAGGTCATTAACCTGCTGAACCAAAGCACCAGTCCCAGAATCACTGTTTCTAAAGTTGTGCTTATGAAATCATGAAGCTTGTATACATTAAATGAAAGGTTTCTGGGAAAAAAGGAAAACAGCAACAAAAATCAGTAACTTTTGTATACACAAACAATGTCATGCCTGAGAAATAACTTATAAGATTAGTCTTATATGTAATAGCTACAAAAAATTTAGATAACCTGCGATAATTTTAATCAAGGATGTGATAGAGCTCTACAATGACAATTACAAAATATTAAGGAAAGAAACAGGAGAATACACACATACAAACATGGGTAGAAAAAAATGAAGAAAATCCATGTTAATGGATTAATATCATCCAATTTAAATAATTAAAGAATTCATATTAAAGTATACATACCATGAACAGAACTTACAGATTCAACGCAATCCCAATGAAAATATTGGACTTTTTTCTCAAATTTGTAAAACAAATGACCCTGCAGTTCATTCACAATCACAAGAGGTCCTGAAAGGTTAAGCAACCCTTAAAAATAAAAATAAATCTGGAGGCATCCCAATGCCTTATTTCAAGGCATATTACAGGGCAATTATAATCAAAACAGCTTAATACTGCCACAAGAATATATTTGTCAACCAATGGAAAAGATTAGATATCCCAGAAATTCACTCACACACCCACAATAAACTAGTATTTTTACAAATGAGCTAAATTCACTCCTTGCAGAAAGGACAGTCTCTTCAACAAATGCTGTTAGGAAAATTGTATCTCTGAATACAGAAGTATGAAACAAAACCTGTATCTTGTACCCTATATAAAAATCACAATGTATCAGGGATCTAAATCTAAGACCTAAGACTTGAAAACATCAAATTATTAGAGAAAAACATAGAGGAAACATTGCAAGACATTTGCATAGGCAAAGACTTCTTGGATAAAACTCCAGAAGTACAGGAAATAAAGGTAAAAATAGACAAATGGAATTACATCAAGCTAAGAAGCGTCTGCATAAAGAAGGAATCACTCAACAAAGAGGAAACTGACAGAATGAGAGAAAATATTTGCAAATTATACATGTGACAAAGGATTAACATCTAGATTGATTATCATCCAAAAATAAAAAAATAGCCAATGATGGCAAGAATTTGGGGAGAAAGGTACCTTAATACAGTATTATTTGGAATGTAAACTAGCAAAACCATTGTGGAAGACAATATGAATAATCTTCAGAAATTTGAAAATATATCTACAATTTGACCCAGCCATACCACTCTTGGGAATTTATGCAAAGGAAATGAAATAAGCATAGGAAAGTGTTACCTGTATCCCCGTGTTTTGTGAGTTCTACTCACAATAGCTGTGCTATGAAGTCAACCCAGAAGTCCAACAACTGATGACTAGATAAGGAAATTGTGGTATGTACACATGAGGGAATACCAAAAAGCCATTAGAAGGGTGAAACCCTGTCTTTGGCAACAAAATGAGTTCAACTGAAGACATTATGCTTAGAGAAATAAGCTAGTTCCAAAAGGACAAATATCATATATTTTCCCTGATTTGTGGTTACTAATATCAGAATATAAAAACTGTAATGTATATGAGCAAAACTGAAATTTTGATATTTGATTAATTATTGTTTATAGTCCTTATTTATACTGTTAATGAACAGTGATTCTGTTTACTTCTTGTTGAATTCTTTATTTAGTGGGGTTAAATTTCTGATTATAAAGAAAATTGAAAGTACATCATTTTAAAAATTAAAAGAAAAATAAGAAAAGATGGAGGAGAGTAGGTAGAAATGAGGGAGAGATAGTACAGTGGGAAGTGTCATTATGCTCTTAAAACTGTAAATATTGAATACGTGAAATCCATTCCCTCATATAAATTTTAAAATAAGAAAATTTACATATATACAATGTATACAATAACTTCATAAATTTTTAAAGCAAATTTAATGGTTTTGCACTGTAGCTCGGGCCCAAGAGAGGTTTGACTAATCAGTACCTGCAGTGGCAAGTACCAATGTGAAAGTTGCTTAATAGTTTCTAAAATTTTACTCTAATTGTATATTATTCTTTTAAATTCTTAGTAGTATTAATTCCCAATTTACAATTTGCTAACAGAATAAAATATAGTACATCAAATAAATTCATTATAAAAAGATTTCTAGTACTAATTTGATTAATTACTTTAGAAATCTAGGATTTTAGACTTTGAGATCATAACCTTTCTAACCACTGTAGTAGAAGTTGATCTTATGGAAAACAAAAATGATAGAGAAAACAAATTCTGAGTAAACTTATAGACAGAAATTAATAATCAATTAAAGGTCTTTTAAAGTGTTAGGTAGATACAGTAGCCTAATTCACCACTATAAAATATTAGCATTTTCTTGATGAAATTAAGGCTTTTGATTTTAAAGTATCCATTCGTTGAAATACCATTCTCAACTTTTAGTGACTTTCTCTCACCAGTTTACCAAATAAGAGTATAATTTTATTTGAAAATAAAATTATGAAAACAGTTTGAAAAAATCAGTGGGATTCTTTTATTCTTACAGTCAAGTAGGTATTTAAATGTGGATATTCTAGGCAAAAAAAATGCAATGAATTCTACTATGCAATACATGTGATTATAGTCTGGAGATGCTGTCCAAAATAATTACTTTTTCACAATTGATGAAAACATTAAGCAATCAATTTTGCAAAATAGAGTAGTTTATAAAAATGACTTTCAAACGTGGCCAAATAGAGCCTTCCAGTAAATAAGCAAAACATTTGTTTAGGTAAATAATGTTCACCATTAAGGCATTCAGTTTAAGCAAATTAGTTCAATGAGAATAAAAAAAGTGTGTTATTTTGTTATTCACTGATGTCCTTAGAGACTTTGGTTTTTAATTGTGACAGTCCCATTTAATTGTTTTAAATGTTTCACATTGTGTGCAACAAAATAATTTAGTGGACAGGGAAAGTTTCAGTAAGAATTTTTAAAAAAATTAATATCACTTGACTACGGTTTGGATATGGTTCATCCCTCAAAAGTTTATGTGCCCAGTATAACAGCACTGAATGTGGTAAAACAATTCAGATTTGGGGCCAAGTGTGAAGGTTTAGGTCAAGGAGAGTATCATCCTCAGAAAGGACTATTGCTTATCTTTTAAGTCTTGAGGAACTTGGTTGGTTACTATGAGAGTTGGTGATTTTAAAGAAAGGTCATCTTTCTCAGCCCACCCACCCGCTTCCTCTTAAGTCATGTCATATCTCTCCTATCTATTACCTCTGTGGTGTCATCTACCAAAAGCCATCATCAGAAGCCAATGTTTGCACCATGCTCTTGAACTTCCAGAACTGTGAGCTTAAAACGATTCTCTTTGAGTTCATAACTGTGGTGTAGCAGGTTAAGCTGCGACTTGCAGATCAGCATCCCATATGGGAACCAGTTCATGTCCCAGCTACTTCATTTCTGATCTCGCCTCCTGCAAATGTGCCTGGAATGCAGCAGAGGATGACTCAATGCCTGGGCCCCCACCACCCATGTGGGAGACCCAGAAAAAGCTTATGGCTCCTGGATTTGGGCTGGCTCAGTGCCAGCAATTGTAGCTACCTGGGGCATGAACCTGTGGATAGAAGAGGTCTCTCTCTCGCTCACTCTCTCTCTCCCTTTCTTTTCCCTCTCCCTTGCCCTCTTGCCTCCCTCCACTGTTCATCTCTCTCTCTGTAACTCTGCCTTTTAAAGAAATAATCTTTAAAAATATCCTCCTTATTTTATAAAGTATCAAGGCTCAGAAATGTTGTTATACTGAAAAGTGATCCCTGTTAAAAATAAGAGTGAGAATAAGAGAGGGAGGAGATGTACAATTTGGGACATGCTCAATCGGACTTGCCCCAAATGCTGGAGTTAGAAACGTGCCAGGGGATTCCAATTTAATACTATCAAGGTGGCATCTACCAATGCCATCTCACTAGTCCAAGTGATCATCTGCAGTTCACAATTGATCACGCTGATAGGTCCAAGAGTCAAAGGGATCACACAAACTAGTGTCTGCTCATACTAACTGATAGAATCAAAAATGGAGAGAATGATCCATCATGGGAAGCGGGATACACAGCAGACTCATAGAATGGCAGATGTCCCATATAGCACTCTGGCCTCAGAATCAACCCTTAAGGCATTCGGATCTGGCTGAAGAGCCCATGAGAGTATTGTAGGCATGGAAAGCCAAGACACTCTGGCAAAAAAAAAAAGACCTAAATGAAAGTTCTCTGCAAGTGAGGTATCAGTGGAAAGAACGGGGCCATCAAAGAAGGAGGTACCTTTCTCTGAAGGGAGGAGAGAACTTCCACTTTGACTATGACTTTGTCTAAATATGATCAGAGTCAGTGAACTCAAAAGTCTTCCATAGCCTTGGCAACTCATGACTAGAGCCTAGGGAGATTACTGATGCCATAAACAAGGGTGTCAAATTGTTAAGTCAACAAGAGGAGTCACTGTGTACTTACTTCTCCTGTGGGATCTGTCCTTAATGTGTTGTCCAATGTGAAGTAATGCTATAACTAGTACTGAAACAGTATTTTTACACTTTGTGTTTCTGTGTGGGTGCAAACTGATGAAATCTTTACTTAATATATACTAAATTGATCTTCTGTATATAAAAATAATTGAAAATGAATCTTGATGTGAATGGAATGGGAGAGGGAGTGGGAGATGGGAGGGGTGCGAGTGGGATGGAAATTGTGTGGGGGGAAGCCATTGTAATCCATAAACTGTACTTTGGAAATTTATATTTACTAAACAAAAAATAAATAAATAAATAAATAAAAAGATATTTTATAGCAGCACAAATGGATTAAAATGAACTCTCAATGTTTTTATATGTATATGAACAAGTGTGTGGGTATGTTTACATACACATAGATATCTCAGTGGAAAATGCATGACTGCAAAACACTGGTGATACTATAAGTTCACCAACTTCATAAATTAATCACATAAAATAATATATATATATATATACCCATATGTATATGGACCTATATATATATGGGTATATATATATATATATATATATGTGTGTGTATATATATATATATATGGTCCTTGATTTCTGGAGATAACAATATAACTTTATAAATTCATAACACAGCAGAGCTAAAGTAAATTTGTACATTTATTATTTTCTGTTTTAGGAAGAACTACATAAAATGTTCACTTTTTTTCTCTCAGATACACTTTCCTACACAGTTCTCAACTCACTTCCTAAAACCCTACTCTGTGAGTTACAGGATACATTTCAACTTAACAGAATTGTCAGTAAATAAAAGACTTTAATATTTCTACCTGTGATGTCAGCTTCCCAGAAGTGCACCAGTTCAAGCTCCGGCTACTACATTTCTCATCCAACTCCCTGATAATGTTACAGGGAAAACAGCAGAGAATAACCCAAGTACTTGGCCTCTTGCCACCTGCATGAGAGATGCAGATGAAGCTCCTGGCTCCTGCTTGCAACATTACCAAGCCAAAGCCATTCATCCATTTGGGACTGAACCAATGGATGGAAGATCTTTCTCTCTTTCTCTCTTTCTCTCTCTCTCTCTCTTTCTCTTTCTCTTTCTCTCTCTCTCTCTCTTTCTCAATTCTGCTCTCCAATTAAATAAATAAATCTTTGAGGAAATGGATACATTGCAGAAGAAAGATCATATCTACATTTTAGGCAAATCATTCTAGTTTCTGGAGGATGAAGTAGGAGTGGAAACTATTCAACTGGGATGAGAATAATAGCATGTCTTAAAAAGCATGGGTCAGAAGAAAGAAAACATTAGGAAAGAAAGAATGGATAGGGAAATTAGAGTAATCTAACTCTGCCTGTCAAAAAAAATACAAAAGAGATTGGGAAAGTACATTTTCCACAACTAGAGAACAGATCTAGGATTATAAATTAATGAGTCAAATCTCTTAATATCAAGTAAATCTAGAAAATAATTCCATTTTGTGAAACCACTTGGAACCATAAAGCATAACTTTTCACAAGAAAATTACATGGATGTGCACACCTTTCTAGATATATAAAACACTATATAGTATTTGCTTTAAAACACTTTATTCTTGTATTTGGAATGCATTTTGTATTCACTCATTTACATAATTTAAAGATGATTGACATAAAATGATATTTCATTTTCAAAATGATACCCACTTCTAGAAAGTAAGGTTCAAACTAGCTTTTTTCTATAAAGGATCAGATATTAAATGTTAATTACTGCCCAAGGGGCAAAGTCAAAGACATTACTTAGAGGATTACATGACAAAAAGGTATACCCAATATCCTCAAACATTGGATTTATAAATTCAAAATTTTATTTATAGAAACAAAAACTTGGATTTCATATTATTCTTTCTTGTTCTTTTTTATTAAACTTTTATTTAATGAATATAAATTTCCAAAGTACAGCTTATGGGTTACAATGGCTTCCCCCTCCCAAAACTTCCCTCCCACCCACAACCCTCCCCTTTCCCGCTCCCTCTCCCCTTCCAATCACATCATGATTCATTTTCAATTCTCTTTATATACAGAAGATCAGTTTAGTATATATTAGGTAAAGATTTCAACAGTTTGCCCCCATATAGCAACACAAAGTGAAAAAAAATGCTCTTGGAGTACTAGTTATAGCATTAAATAAGAGTGTACAGCACATTAAAGACAGAGATCCTACATAATATTTTTTCAAAAATTAATTAATTTTCTATGCCATTTCCAATTTAACACCAGGTTTTTTTTTTTCATTTCCAATTATCTTTATATACAGAAGATCGATTCAGTATATAATTAGTAAAGATCTCATCAGTTTGTGCCCACGCAGAAATTCAAAGTGTAAAAATGCTGTTTCAGTACTAGTTATAGCATCACTGCACATTAGCAACCCATTAAGGACAGATCCCACATGGGATGTAAGTACACAGTGACTTCTGTTGCTGACTTAACAATTTGACACTCCTGTTCATGGCGTCAGTAATCTCCCTAGGCTCTAGTCATGAGTTGCCAGGGCTATGGAAGCCTTTAGGGTTCGCTGACTTTGATCTTATTCCGATAGGGTCATAGTCAAAGTGGAAGTTCTCTCCTCCCTTGAGAGAAAGGTACCTCCTTCTTTGATGGCCCCGTTCTTTCCACTGGGATCTCACTCACAGAAATCTTTCATTTAGGTCTTTTTCTTTTTTTTTCCTTTTCCATGGTATCTTGGCTTTCCATGCCCACAATACTCTCATGGGCTCTTCAGCCAGATCCGAATGCCTTAAGGGCTGATTCTGAGGCCAGAGTGTTGTTTAGGACATCTGCCATTCTATGAGTCTGCTGTGTATCCCACTTCCCATGTTGGATCTTTCTCTCCCTTTTTGATTCTATCAGTTAGTATTAGCAGACACTTGTCTTGTTTGTGTGATCCCTTCGACTCTTAGACCTATCAGAGCCATCAATTGTGAACTGAAATTGATCACTTGGACTAGTGAGATGGCATAGGTACATGCCACCTAGATGGGATTGTATTGGAATCCCCTGGCACATTTCTAAATCCAGCATTTGGGGCAAGTCTGATTGAGCATGTCCCAAATTGTACATCTCCTCCCTCTCTTTTTCCACTCTGAAATTTAACAGGGATCACTTTTCAGTTAAAATTTAAACACCTAAGAATAATTGTGTGTTAATTACAGAGTTCAACCACTAGTACTAGAACAACAACAACAACAACAAATACTAAAAAGGATAAAGTATTACATTGTACATCTAGAGTCAGGACAAGAGCTGATCAGGTCACTGTTTCTCATAGTGTCCAATTCACTTCAACAGGTTTCCCCTTTGGTGCTCATTTGTCGCCGATCAGGGAAAACAAATGATATTTGTCTCTTTGGGACTGGCTTAATTCACTCAGCACGATGTTTTCCAGATTCCTCGATCTTGTTGCAAATGACTGGGTTTCATTGTTTCTTACTGCTGTATAGTATTCTATGGAGTACATGTCCCATAATTTCTTTATCCAATCTACTGTTGATGGGCATTTGGGTTGGTTCCAGGTCTTAGCTATTGTGAATTGAGCTGCAATAAACCTTAATGTGCAGATGGCTTTTTTATTAGCCAAAGGAAACAGGCAGGAAAAGAAACAGTCTTTCTTGTTCTTAAGTATCATTCTTTTTTGCTTTCTTTAAACATTTATAAATGTGAAAACCATTATTAGCTCACTAGACTGTTCAAAAAGAGGCAGTGAACCGGAGTTGGCCTTCAGCTTGAAATTCCATGACCCCAGCTCTAAAGCAGTCAAGTACTCCCTTTGACACAAACTGCTAGTGAAAGAAAATTGAAACTTTGATGGTAAAATATAACAAAAAGAAAAAGAATAGTATGTGCAAAAAATAGTTACCTAATACATTTTTAAGTACCTCCAATGAAAAAGAAGCTTATTAATTTTAATGAAATTACAATTCAAAAAAAGGAAAACAATTATTATTTAAAGTAGAATAGCTTAATATTTAATTCCATTATATTTCTGGGAAAAAACATGCAATGAGAGAAAAGTCAGCAAATAGGAACAAATCCTTCAAAGTATAATGAAATATCACTAAGACTCTATAAAAATGCAAACAACTCATAAAATTTGCCAAAGAAGCGCTTCTGAAATTTATAACTATCATGATTTGTTGCAGCAATTGTGAATTTTGTTCTGCAATTATAAAAAAGAAAACAATGCATATTATTGGAAGTATATCATATTACATTCAATTTAACATGACTGGCTATTGGTTCAGCCTAATAACCTGAGTATCATCTTAGAATTGTATATTGCTAATAAGAAGTTATTATTTCTTTACACTTGATTTTTTTTTCATTTCTACAATGGAATAGACTTAAGCTTTTAATTAGTGATAGAATTGTTTATTGGGTCATTTTATGTCTAATTTCAGATTTTATTTTTTTATTTACATTTATCACAATAATATACAAAAAATTAAGAAATATGAAGAAAGCCCAAACCAGAATTTATTTATTTCATTCCATCCAAAGCATAAAAATTAAATTCTTTATTCATATTTAACTATATCAGAAAGTATAACAGCATTTAAGTGAAGTACACACTAATTCAAATTAGTACATTTGCAATCAGAGAAGGTTGCTGTGTTTTGCTTCAAAATAAATACACTCTGTATATGATGTTTATCAGCTTTCCAAATTGATCTTTACCATGCAGAGACGCATCTAATGATTCAAATGCACTGAATAATCAGAGGGGAGGCATAGTTGGCTTCATACCTTAGGCAGGATTGAGATACCCAACCGTGCTCTCTCTACTTGGGAACGTTCATGGAAGTTACCAAATGCAAGCCCCTCCCTTAACTGTAGATTTTGCATCCATTTCCTGATCATTCATTTAAGTTTGCAGACTTCAAGATCCTTTCTTCTATTTGCTCATAAAAAACATTAACAGGCTATTGTGAAATATGGTAACCCCACTATGCTCTGGAAGAATAGAATCAATTCTTTCTAACCAACGGCATCGTGATACTCATTATCTAACTCTCTCTAGTCTTCCTCTCTCCTTCTGTCCCCAACTTCTCAGCCCCTAGTAATTACTATTTCATGTTCAAATGGACATTTTTAGCTTCCACATAAGAAGAAGAACATGTGGCATTTATTTTTGCTGTTTCTGACTAATTTTGCTTAACATAATGTACCTCCAGTTTCATCAATTTCACAGCAAATTGCAGGACTTCTATCTCTATTTCTTTATTGACATTATATATAATGTTCTCTTTATCCATTTATCTATTGATGGTAATCTTTGTTAATTCCACATCTTGTCTGTTATGAAGAGTTCTTTAATAAATATGGCAGCACAAGTTACATTTCTGGATCATATGGTAGATCAGTTTTTATCTCCTTACTGTTTTACATAGTTTCTGATAGTGAAGATACTCCCCACCTTCACCAGAATTTTCTATTTTGGGGAGATCGTTTTTATAATAGCCATTATAACTGGTGTGAGATGATATCTCCTTATAGTTTTTACTTTTACCACTACTATCAATACAATATTAGAAGTCTTAGCAAGGTAAATGAGACAAAATAAAGAAATAATGGGCATCAAAATTGGAAAGCAGAGAGTAAAAATGCCCATTTTTGCAAAAGACATGATTTTATGAAAACCTAAATACTACAGCCCAAAACTATTCAGATTGATAAATGAATTTGGAAGTTTTGGGATATGAAATTAACATACATAAATAACAGTAGTGGGGGGGACACCTAGCCTAGTATTTTAAATCCCTGAATTCCAGATTCTAATACCTGGGTTTGATTCCCAGATCTGGCTTCTGGCTTCTTGCAAACACTTGGAGACAAAAATGATGGTCCAATATTTGAGTTCCTGTCACTCATATGGGAGACTTGGATTGAGTTCTTGGTTACCAGTTTGGGGCCCTAGCACAGCCAGCATAGCTCTATCCGTAGAGAACATTTGAGGAATAAAGCAGTAGATGGGAACCATCTTTTTTTTAATCTTTGTATCTCACTCTTTCCCTTGCTGTCTCTTTGTCTCTCAAAATTAGCCACAGTAGCATTTTATCTACCACTAGTGAATTTGCTGAAAGATCAGTCAAATAAACAATACCATTAAGTCAATTAAAAAAACTATTTGTAAATAACTTTAACAAAAGTAGTGAAAGATTTGTCCAATGGAAATTATAGAACACAGATAAAAGAAATTGTTAAAACACATAAATAAAAGGAAAGATATTCCATATTCTTAGGCTAGAAGAATCAAAAAATTTTTAATTTTTTTATGCTGCCCAAAGTAATCTATGGATTCAATGCAATTCCACTGAAATACCAGCGACATTCTTTAAAGAAATAGAACAAAGTCCTGAAATTCATATGGAACCACAAAAGACACAGAGTAGCCAAAGGGATCCTGAGAAAACAAAGAAATAAAATTAGAGTCATCGTAATACCTGACTTCACAGCATACCACAAAGCTATAATTAAAACAGCTTGGTATTAGCACAAAAACCAACACAATAGAGAATCCAGAAATTGATCTAAGTATATACATCCAACTGATTTGATAAATATACCCAAAATATACATCAAAGAAAGGGTATTCTTTTCAATAAATGATACTGACAGCACTGGATATATAATAAGAAGATAGATCCTTGTGCCTCATTCAACACAGAAATAAACTCAGAAAGAAATGTGTGAGTTTAATACTTGAAGCTATGAAATAACTAGAAGAAAACAAGGGAAACTCTTTAGCACATCATTGTAGGAAAATATTTTTGAATAAGAGTCCAAAAGCACAGTATAAAAATAAGGCAAATGATTGTATCAAATCAAGATGTTTTTGTGCATCAAAGAAAAAAAATCACTAAAGTGGTGAGACACCAGAAATATGAGAGAAATACACTATTAATCTGACAAGATATTAATTTCCAGAATATATAAGGAATTCAAAAACTAAAAGTTAAATAACCAAATAAAGAAAAGAGCAATGATCTGCAGACACATTTGTCAAAAGAAAACATACAAACATACAAATGGCTAACAAGCATATGAATAAATGCACAGTCAGTATCACTAATCACCAGAGAAATGCAAATACTAATAATTCTATTATAAAGGACATAAATGTTTAAGATTATTATGCCCTATGGATGAATTGGTCATTTTTCATTATGAAAAGATATACTTTATCCATGACAGGTTTTTTTTTTTTTTTGCTCTCTAATCTATTTTTCAGATTGATGCTGTTATCCCATATTTCTTTAGATTAATTTTGGGATGATAAGTTTTTAATGCGTGTTATACCACTTTATGTATACTATAAGAATCTGACTTTAGTATATTTCAGATTCTGTTATCTAATGTTTATACTATTGTTGCACATTTTATTAAAGGTAAGTGAGTCCTTCCACAATAAATGTGTTTATTACTGCTTAAGTTTCAAGGAAATTTTGATAAGAAAAAATGCATGCAAATCTAGCAATGTGTTATTATGTATATTATTCTTCATTTCTACCTGGTGTCATTTGTCTTCTGCCTGAGACATTCATTATAGATTTCTTGCAATTTGTGTCTGCTGTTGATAAACAAATTTGGTTTTTCTATGTCTTAAAAAGTATTTCACTTTCATTTTGAAAAGTCATTTTAGTGCTTTTGAATTTAAGCACTGTAAATATATTATTGCAATGTCTTTTAATTTGCTAGTTCTTCTTTAGTTACCCTGTTTTTCTCTGGTAGCTTTTAACATTTTTCTATCACTGATTTTGAGAATTTGATTATTAAATGCTTGTTTGAATTTTCTCTATTATTCCTTTCCTTCAGCTTCTTTGAACAGTAAATATCATTTCCATCAAATCTGAAAACTTTCAAACATTATTTACTAAAATATTTTTGATCTCCCTTCCTCCTCCTCTCATTTGACACCTGAGTGACACATGTTTTTAAGGTGCTTCAAAGTGCCCTGCAAGTCACTAATTGATTTCATTTTCATGTTACCTGCATTTCAGTTTGGAAAATTAGTTGCTGTTGTTCTACCTTTGACTTCACTGATTGTTTTTCCTTCTGCAATGTCCAATCTGTCATTAGTAATCACCAGTGTTCACATTATTTTGCACCTCAGCAATCATAATTATATCTTAGAAGTTTAATTTGTTCATTTTATATCTTTTTACACTTGTATTAATATTGACAACAAAGCTAATGTAGTTCACAGACAATTCTAATAATATAGTGATACTACTCTTCCTCCCTTCCTTCCTATATCCTTCCATCTTTCTTTATTCTTCTCATTATTTCATTTTTCTTTGTTAATTTTTGAAATAATGTATTTTTAATTTATTTAATTGTCAAAGGCTTAACACTTAACTAAATCAAGAGTTCAACAAGTAAAATTTAAAAGATCATTTTTCAGTAGGAATAAAGGCATATAAACATTAATCAATACAAAATATGTCAATTTCACTCATGCTCAGTAAATTTTTATACTCTATATATTAACTGTCACAAATCAGAGAACACACTTGATATTTGTCTTTTTGTACAAGGATTATTTCACTAATATTTATGATATCCAGTGGCCTCCATTTTGTTGAAAAAGTCAGGATTTCATTATTTCTATGGCTAAATAATAGTCTATTGTGGATAAATATTACATTTTCCTTGCCTAGTCATCAGTTGATTTACATCTTAGTTATTGTGAATTGAGCTACTATAAACATAGGAGTACAGGTAACTCTTTTGTATGTTGATATCACATTTTTGGGTATATCCCAAGGAGTAGCATAGCTGGCTCACATGTAAGATATATTTCTATGTTTCCTTCTTCTTTTGAAATTTATTTATTTATTTGAAAGGCAGAGTCACAGAGAGAGAAAGAGATAGATCTTCCATTTGCTGGTTCTTTCCCAAATAGCTGTAACAGGCAGGGCTGGATCAGGCTGAAGCCAAGAGCCAGGAGCATCTCCCAGTCTCCCAAGTTGATGGCAGGGATCCAAGGACTTGTGATTTCACTATTTTTCCAGCCCATTAGCAGGGAGCTCAATTGGAAGTGGAGCAGCTGGGACACAAATCAGTACCCATATGGGATGCCAGAGTCATAGGCAGTGGCTTTATGCACCACACCATAATGGTGGCCCCTATTTCTAGGTTTCTGAGGAATCTCCATACTGTCTTCCTTCATCATTGTATTAGTTTACATTCCCAGCAACAGTGTACTAAGGTAGCTTTTTCTCCATATCCTCACCATTATTTGTTATTTATTAATTTTTTATGACAGCCATTCTAGCTGGAGTGAGGTAGTACTTCACTGTGGTTTTTATTTGCATTTTGTTAATGGTTAGTGATCCTGAGCATTTTTTATGTGTCTGTTGGCCATTTGTATATCATCCTTTAAAAAATGCCTGTTTTTGGCCATTGCCCATGTCTTAACTGGTTCATTTATTTTGTTTTTGCTGAAATTCTTTTTGCTCCTTATATATTATGAATGTTAATCTTTTATCAGATACTTAACATTGTAAATATTTTCTCCCATTCTGTTGGTGGCCTCTTCACTTTATTTAGTGTTTCCTTTACTGTACTGAAGCTTCTTAGCTTGATGTAATCATGTTTGTCAGTTTTGCTTTTATTGCCTGTGTTTCTTGGTTCTTATCGTAATGAAGTTTGCTTAGGCCAGTGTAGTACCACATTCTTCCTATTTCTTCTTCTATTAAGTTGACAGTTTCAGGCTTTAGATTTAGATACTTGATCCAGCATGAGTTGATTTTTCTGTAGGTTGTTAGGGATCTTGTTTTATTCTTGTGCATACAAAATGCCAATTTTTCCAACACCATTTGTTGAAGAAACTGTCCTTTTCATAGGGAGAGATTTTAGCTCATTTTTCAAAGATAATTTTGTTGTAGATGTGTGAATTAATTACTGTGATTTCTATTTTATTCCATTGGTCCACATGTGTATGACAGTACTATTTGCATGCCAGTACCAGGCTGTTTTGATTTTACCAGCCCTGCAGTATGTCTTAAAATCAGGTACTGTGATGCCTCTGCATTTTTTCTTTGTTTAAGATTGCTTTGACTTTTGGTGTCTTTTTTGTTTCCATATACATTTTAGGATCTTTATAAATCTAAATTTCTAAAGAATCTCTTTGATATTTAGTTTGGGATCACATTGAATCTATAAATTGCTTTGATAGCACAGGCACTTTGATGGCATTAATTCTTCCAGTTCATCAAGGTGTGCTTTCTTGCATTTGCTTAATTAACATTTCACCATTGTGGAGATCTTTGGAATCCTTGGTTAAATTCATCTCAATATTTAAATTGTTTGTAGCTATTGTGAATGGACTGATCTTAAAAGTTCCTTGTCATCCAGAACATTTTTGTTGTATAAGAATGCTATTGATTTTTGTGCTTTGACTTTATATACTGAAACTATGCTGAATTCTCTTATGAGAATGCTCTTAGAGGAGTCTTATAGTTCCTCTATGTAAAGGTTCACATTACCTGCAATCAGGAGTAATTTGACTTCCTCCTATACAATTTATATCCCTTTGATTTATTTTTTCTTCCCTACTGGCTCTGGTCAAAACTTCAAGAGCTATTCTGAATAATGAGACTAGGCATCCTTGTCTGGTTCCAGATTTCAGTGGAAATATTTCCAACTTTTGTCCATTTAACATGATGATGTCTGTAGTTTTGTATTATATTGCCTTGATTGTGTTGGGATATGTTGCTTCTAAGTTTTTTTTTTTTCATGAAAGGATGTTGTATTTTATTTTAAAAATTCTACTTAAGTTTTTTCACATATTGAGTACAGCTATGCACATTTCAATGCTCATGTATGCTGCTTATATTATCTAAGTCTAGTACTGTTTAATTTTCAATTGGATAATATTTCTCATAATTCTGGAACATATTTCCATGGCTTCTGTACACCTTGTGATCTTGATTTAATGTCTGACGTCCTGAGCTTTGTCTTGTTGAATGCTAGTCATTTTTTATTTCTATAAATAGACTAGAGGCTTATACTATCACAGCCTTATTTTTTTTCCGACGCTTTTCTAGTTTATTTACAAGATTTGGTAAATGAAGTCAGACACGTTTTTCTTTCTTGCTCTAATTATTCTCCAAAGCTATGAAAACATCATTCTGAATACCAAATCTACCTGAGTGATGATAATTGTGACTATTTCCAGCCTTGTGTCTTCCATGTGTGTTTTTCTAATTCTTTTGCAAAAGTTTTCTATAATCCGTGAGTAGTGTCTTCACTTGCATATACTGATCAAACTCTGTTCACTGTTTGAGGATGTTTTGAACTGGTAGCTTCACATAAGTAACTCAAGGAGGTAAACCCAGTCTTTATTTTATCTTGATTTGGAGAGAAGTCTTGGAAGATTATTTCTTTATAGGAAACATATTCAATATGAGTGATTTGTAGAGATTGCATTAATGTTTTATAACAAAAACAGTTTCACTCAAGTGTTCCTAATGTGTAAAAATTTTATAGCTGGATAAATAAAAATTCTTATTGTTTGCTCAAGCTATGGTTTCCAGCTTTATGTATTTCTCCTTTAAACTTGTAAGTTAACCCTCTCTTTGTGTCCTCAGGATTTCCTGCTCCACAGCCTTTACAGGTTCTCTTTTCCACAGAAAAAGATTGCTTTACTATTCACCTGATAATATTCATTGAACATAAAACAAATATATTTAAATAGACCATGTACACCATGTTCTAGTCACTAGGGACTTCTGCCCTAAGTGAGCAAACAATCTGGATAAAAAAGCAAAAAAGTAAGCTATATACAAAGGAGATAAATATTTTGGGGGAAAATGTAGAAAGATGAGGTGGATTAGGACTGTGTTTGGAGCACACACAAGCACAGCAGAATACACAGCATATTTATGACTTTATGGACTTATTAGCGAGTGCAAGTGGAAGGATGGACAAAGAAATTCCCTGTAATGGAATCAAAAGAGAACAGAAGTAGCTATTCTTACAATACAAACTTTAAAAGAGGCAAAGAAAATCATTATGTAGTCATTATGTGATGAGTAAGGACCAGTTCAACAAGATGTAAGGATTATAAGCATATGCACTTAATGCAAGGGCACAGTTTTATAAGGCAAATGTTAATGCAATAGATTCAGCAGATACCTGAAAAGTGACTAGAGGACCCACAAGAACATGAACAATCCAACCCATCATTTTACCTTACGCTGACGCTGAGAATCCATGGGGAATGGCCTTGGAGTTTAAAGCAGTCTTCTAGCATCTGAGGGATGGAGGGACTGTGGATAGCACTTGCGGACATGTGGGCACTGAACAGACACTTGAGTTCTCATTTTGAAAGACCATCGTGACACCAGGTAAGTGTATGTAGGAGTCACATAATTAGCATCAAGTTGGAACCCCATTACATCTAATGTTTAAATGTCATGTATGTATGTTGGAATATGCTTCTTAAAACTGGATAAGTGTGTGCCAAGACATAAATCTGTAACCTATGGAAAAAGAAAAAAAAAAAAGAAAGAGAACTTATAAACTATTGGCCAAACTAACAAAAAAGGGGGTGGGAGAGACACAAATTAATGAAATCAGAGATGAAAAAAATGTTACAAAGAAATATAAAGCCATACTAGGAATATTGTAAACAGTTGTATGCCAACAAATTGGAAAATCTAGGAGAAATGGATAGATTTCTGGCCACAAATAATTTACCAAAATTTAGGCATAGAAATATAGAAAACTGGAATGGATCACTAACCAAGGCTGAGATTGAATCAGTAATAAGCAGCTTCTCAACAAAGAAAAGCCTAGTATTAGAATACTTCAAGGCTGAATTTAACCAAACTATTAAGGAATAACTAATCCCATTTTTCTTAAACCCTCAAAACTATTGAAAGGAAGATAACTCTTCCAAACTCATTCAACTAGCATTAAGAATTACCTTAGTTTCAAATCCAGAATAGATACAGCAACAAAAAGACAATTATACTGCATTATTCCTGATTAACACATATGCAAAGGGCCTCAACAAATTACTAGAAAGTCAAAACAAACATAAGAAAAAGATTATCCACCCTAACCAAGTGGGATTTATCTCAGAGATGCAGGCATGGTTCCAAATACACAAACCAATAAATGTGACACATAAAACCAACAAAATTAATAAAACCATAAATTATCACAATAAATGCAGAAGAACATTTGACAAAATATAACACCTTTCATGATAAAAACATTTAAAGGTGGGTATAAACGTAACATATCTCAACATCAAAATAATATATAAAAAAGTCACAGCCAGCATCATATTTAATGAGGAAAACCTCAAAGAATTTCCACTAGGATCCCAAACCAGATAAAGATGCTCATTTTTAATACTATGACTCAATATAATTCTGGAAGATTTAGCCAGGACAATTTGATAAGGAAAAGAAAATGATAAAAATTGGAAACAATTTATCCCTGTTTGCAGAATCCACAAAGAGAACTCATAAGAGAATCTGGCAAAGTCGCAGAAAGTAAAATCAGTGCACAAAATTCAGTTTAATTTGTATGCACCAGCAATGCACTGAGAAAAAAAAAACCTTATAAGATCAATCCATTGACAATATAACCAAAAAATGTGAAGGTTTCTACAATGAAAGTGACAAAACATTAATGAAAGAAATTAAAGACACACACACACATACACACACACACGCACACACACACAGAAAAATTTTCCATGTTAATGGATTAGAAGAATAAATAGTATCAAAATGTCCAGTCTACCCACATGAGATCCCAATCAAAATACCAAGGATATTCTTCACATATTTAGAAATAGCAACCTGAAATTCATCTGGAGACACAAATGACCCCAAATAGCTAAAGCAGTATTAAGCAATAAAAACAAGGCTGGTGGATCCACAATGCTAAATTTAAAGACATACTACAACATTGTTATACAGTGCTTTACTAGAGCTTGGTACTGGCACAAGAATACATATATAGACCAAAGGAATAGAATAGAAACTGAAGAGTAAATTTACACATCTACAACCAAATAATCCTTGACAAATGAGCTAAATATATTCCCTGGACAAAGAACAGTCACTTCAACCAATGATGCTGTAAAAATTGGATTTCTACATGCAGAAGCTTGAAACAAGACTCCCCACAATCCCCTATACTTAAATAAACTGTAAATGAATCAAGGATATAAACTTAATATCTGAATCCAACAAATTTCTAGAGTAAATTTGTTTCCTAGGGGAAACACTATAATACATTAGTCTAGGTGAAGGCTGCTCGGATAAGACCCCAGAAACACAGGCAATAAAAGCCAAACTAGAAAAATGAAATTACTGGGCGGAGCCAAGATGGCAGAATAGTGAGGGCGTGCACCAATGGTCCGAGAAAAAATAGTTTAATAAAAGTGGAGTTACTGTAGCCTTAGGAAAAAACTGCAGAGGAAACTCTTCCGAATCTAGTGGATGTGACACAGAGGACCTAAAGGGAGAGCAAGGTTGCCCACCAAGTGGAAGCTGAGCTGCGGGAGCCTAGCCGCAGAGTCTGCGTGCCAGCGCTGAAAGGGGAGGTGAGACAAAAACCTCAGTAACCTGAGACATTGGCGGGGAAAGGCATAACGAGGCCTAAGGCCCCACTGGGGAAAGTTCGTCAGGCTGACGGGAGGAGAGAAAAAAACGAATAAATAAGGGGAAACGGCATGGAATCTAGCCTCTCTCTCCTCTTACCTTACAAAGCTGGGCAAGACAAAGAGCAAGCGCCATTTTACGTATGCAAAGCAGCGCCGGCCATTAGCCAAGCAGAAAAACCTGACTCTGGTGAGGAGAAATAACAGGAGGTTAGGATCTAGTTAAATTGTGTGGAGCTAACGAACTGAGACTGTGAAATTCTAAGTGGGGGGCGAGAGAACTCACCAAGTACACAAACTGGGTAACCTTGCAACCTGGTGAGAGACTGCGGAGAATTTGAGACCACACTGACAGATGCATAAACTCTTTGTGTGGTCCCAGAGGTAGATTGCATACATTTCACAGAGGCCAGATTTCATACATCAACTACCCTCAATTCCAATCATCTGTGTGGAATTACTTCCCAACTGAGTAAAAAAAAAAAAAAAAAAAGAGAGAGAGAGAGAGAGCGAGAGATCGCGAGCTAGAGAACAATCTGGGTGAGTCACCTTGGGCACACCCTTAACCCTGAAGAACCAAACAGAGCTCTCTGGCCACACCTATCACAGCCTCCAAGGATCCATCAAAAGCAGACAGTCCACTTAATCTAGAGTCATAGTATTACGAGAAAAAGCACCACAGCAAGGGAATCAAAGAATATCTCCAATATGCCAAACAAACGCAGAAACTGAGGTAACAAGAGCAAGGAGGACACTATGATGCCCCCAAATGAAAAAGACACCCCAATTCAAGATTATGAAGATGAAGAGATAGAGGAAATGCAAGAAGCAGATCTCAAAAAATTGATAAGAACATTAAGAAATTCTCAAAAACAAATTCTTGAACTACAGAAATCCTTAATGGACAAGATAGAAAATCTCTCTCGTGAAAATGAAATATTAAGGAGGAATCAAAATTAAATGAAACAACTAGTAGAACAAGAAACAGTGATAGTGATGAGAAACCATAATGAAATGAAGAATTCAATAGATCAAATGACAAACACGTTAGAGAGCCTTAAAAACAGAATGGGTGAAGCAGAAGAGAGAATATCGGACTTAGAAGACAGAGCACAGGAAAGGAAACAGGCAAACCAAAGAAAAGAAGAGGAAATTAGAAACTTAAAAAATATTGTCGGGAATCTACAGGATACTATTAAAAAACCAAACATTCAGGTTCTAGGAGTTCCTGAAGGCATGGAGAGGGAGAAAGGATTAGAAGGCCTTTTTAGTGAAACACTTGCAGAGAACTTCCCGGGTCTGGAGAAGCACAGAGACATCTTAGTACAGGAAGCTCATAGAACCCCTAATAAACATGACCAAAAGAGATACTCACCATGGCACATTGTAATTAACCTCACCACAGTGAAACATAATGAAAAGATCTTTGCTGGCGCCGTGGCTTTACAGGCTAATCCTCTGCCTTGCGGTGCCGGCACACCGGGTTCTAGTCCCGGTCAGGGCGCCAGATTCTATCCTGGTTGCCCCTCTTCCAGGCCAGCTCTCTGCTATGGCCCGGGAAGGCAGTGGAGGATAGCCCAAGTCCTTGGGCCCTGCATCTGCATGGGAGGCCAGGAGAAGCGCCTGGTTCCTGGCAGTGGATCAGAATGATGTGCCGGCTGCATCGGCCATAACAGGGTGAACCAATGGCAAAAAGGAAGACCTTTCTCTCTGTCTCTCTCTCTATCACTATCCACTCTGCCTGTCAAAATAAAAAAAAGAAAAAAAAGAAAAGATCTTAAAATGTGCAAGAGAGAAACGTCAGATTACTCTCAGAGGATCTCCAATTAGACTCACAGCTGTCTTCTCATCAGAAACCCTAAAAGCTAGGAGGGAATGGCGAGATATAGTCTAGGTACTAAGAGAGAAAAACTGCCAGCCCAGAATATTATATCCTGCAAAGCTCTCATTTGTGAATGAAGGTGAAATAAAGACCTTTCACAGCAAACAGAAATTGAAAGAATTTGTCGCCACTAATCCAGCCCTGCAAAAGATGCTTAAAGATGTGTTACACATAGAAACACAGAAACACGGTCATCAATATGAAAGAAGGTAAAGGAAGGAAACCTCACAGGAAACTCAAAGCATATATTAGAAAATATCTTTGGCAAATGGCAGGGCAAAGTTACTCCTTCTCAATAGTCACATTGAACGTTAATGGCCTGAACTGTCCAGTTAAAAGACACCGATTGGCTGATTGGGTTAAGGAACAAAACCCATCTATTTGCTGCTTACAAGAAACACATCTTTCCAACAAAGATGCATACAGACTGAAAGTGAAAGGCTGGAAAAAGATATACCATGCCAACAGAAATGAAAAAAAAAAGCAGGTGTAGTCATATTAATATCAGACAACATAAACTTTAACACAAAAACTGTTAAGAGAGACAAAGAGGAGCACTATATAGTGATTAAGGGATCCATTCAACAGGAAGATATAATGATTATCAATGTATATGCACCTAATTACAGGGCACCGGTTTATTTAAAAGACTTGTTAAAGGATTTAAAGGGAGACTTAGACCCCAATACAACAGTACTGGGGGACTTCAACACTACACTCTCAGAGACAGTCAGATCAACAGGACAGAAGATCAACAAGGAGAGAGTAGATTTAAATGACACTATAGCCCAAATGGATCTAACAGATATCTACAGAACTTTTCATCCTACACATAAAGCATTTACATTCTTCTCAGCAGTACATGGAGCCTTCTCTAAGATTGACCACATACTAGGCCATAAAGCAAGTCTCAGCAAATTCAAAAGAATTAGAATCATACCATGCAGCTTCTCAGACCACAAGGGAATGAAGTTGGAAATTAGCAACTCGGGAATCCCTAGAGCATATGCAAACACATGGAGACTGAACAACATGCTCCTGATTGAACAATGGGTCACAGAAGAAATTAAAAGAGAAATCAAAAATTTTCTGGAAGTAAATTAGGATAACAGCACAACATACCAAAGCCTATGGGATACAGCAAAAGCAGTGATAAGAGGAAAGTTTATATCAATAGGTGCCTACATCAAGAAATTGGAAAGGCACCAAATCAATGAGCTGTCAATGCATCTCACGGATCTAGAAAATCTGCAGCAAACCAGACCCAAATCTAGTAGGAGAAGAGAAATAATAAAAATCAGAGAAGAAATCAACAGGATTGAATACAAAAAAATTACAAAAAATCAGCCAAACGAGGACCTGGTTTTTTGAAAAAATAAATAAAATTGACACATCATTGGCTCCACTAACTAAAAGAAGAAAAGATCCAAATCAATAGGGTCAGAGATGAAAATGGAAACGTAACTACAGACACCACAGAAATAAAAAGAATCATCAGAAATTACTACAAGGACTTGTATGCCAGCAAAACAGGGTAATCTATCAGGAATGGACAGATTCTTGGACACATACAACCTACATAAATTGAGCCAGGAAGACATAGAAAACCTAAACCGACCCATAACTGAGACAGAAATTGAAACAGTAATAAAGAGGGAATCCTCCCAAATTCTTTCTATGAAGCCAGCATCACCTTAATTCCTAAGCCGGAAAAAGATGCAGCAGAGAAAGAGAATTACAGACCAATATCCCTGATGAACATAGATGCAAAAATCCTCCATAAAATTCTGACCAAAAGAATGCAACAACACATCTGAAAGATCATCCACCCAGACCAAGTGGGATTTATCCCTGGTATACAGGGATGGTTCAACGTTCGCAAAACAATCAACGTGATACACCACATTAACAGACTGCAGAAGAAAAAACATATGATTCTCTCAATAGACGCAGAGAAAGCATTTGATAAAACACAACACCCTTTTATGATGAAAAATCTAAGCAAACTGGGTATGGAAGGAACATTCCTCAAAAAAATCAAAGCAATATATGAAAAAACCACGGCCAACATCCTATTGAATGGGGAAAAGTTGGAAGCATTTCCACTGAGATCTGGTACCAGAAAGGGATGCCCACTCTCACCACTGCTATTCAATATAGTTCTGGAAATTTTAGCCAGAGCTATTAGGCAAGAAAAGGAAATTAAAGGGATACAAATTGGGAAGGAAGAACTCAAACTATCCCTCTTTGCAGAGGATATGATTCTTTATTTAGGAGACCCAAAGAACTCTACTAAGAGACTATTGGAACTCATAGAAGAGTTTGGCAAAATAGCAGGATATAAAATCAATGCACAAAAATCAACAGCCTTTGTATACATAGGCAATGCCATGGCTGAGAAAGAACTGCAAAGATCAATCCCATTCACAATAGCCACAAAACCAATCAAATACCTTGGAATAAACTTAACCAAGGATGTTAAATATCTCTATGATGAGAATTACAAAATGAAAATTACAAAAACCTTAAAGAAAAAAATAGAAGATGATACCAAAAATGGAGAAATCTTCCATGCTCATGGATTAGAAGAATCAGTATCATCAAAATGTCCATTATCCCAAAAGGAATTTATACATTCAATGCAATGCCAATCAAGATACCAAAGACATTCTTCTCAGATATGGAAAATGATGCTGAAATTCATATGAAGATGCAGGAGAGCGTGAATAGCCAAAGCAATCTTGTAGAACAAAAACAAAGCCGGAGGCATCACAATACCAGATTTCAGGACATACTACAGGACATTAGTTATCAAAACAGCATGGTACTGGTACAGAAACAGATGGATAGACCAATGGAACAGAATAGAAACACCAGAAATCAATCCAAACATCTACAGCCAACTTGTATTTGATTAAAGATCCAAAACCAATCCCCGGAGTAAGGACAGTCTATTCAATAAACGGTGCTGGGAAAATTGGATTTCCACGTGCAGAAGCATGAAACAAGACCCCTACTCTTCACCTTACACAAAAATCCACTCAACATGGATTAAAGACTTAAATCTACGACCTGAAACCATCAAATTATTAGAGAGCATTGGAGAAACCCTGCAAGATATAGGTACAGGCAAAGACTTCTTGGAAAAGACCCCAGGAGCACAGGCAGTCAAAACCAAAATTAACATTTGGGATTGCATCAAATTGAGAAGTTTCTGTACTTCAAAAGAAACAACCTACTTAAGAGATGGGCAAGGACTTCAATAGACATTTGTCAAAAGAGGAAATCCAAATGGCCAACAGACACATGAAAAAATGTTCAAGATCATTAGCCATCAGGGAAATGCAAATCAAAACCACAATGTGGTTTCACCTCACCCCAGTTAGAATGGCTCACATTCAGAAATCTACCAACAATGGATGCTGGAGAGGATTTGGGGAGAAAGGGACACTAACTCACTGTTGGTGGGATGCAAACTGGTTAAGCCACTATGGAAGTCAGTCTGGAGATTCCTCAGAAACCTGAATATAACCCTTCCATACAATCCAGCCACCCCACTCCTTGGAATTTACCTAAGGAAATTAAACTGGCAAACAAAAAGGCCATCTGCATATTAATGTTTATTGCAGCTCAATTCACAAGAGTTAAGACCTGGAACCAACCCAAATGCCCATCAACAGTAGACTGGATAAAGAAATTATGGCACATGTACTCTATAGAATACTATACAGCAGTCGAAAACAATGAAATCCAGTCATTTGCAACAAGATGGAGGAATTTGGAAAACATCATGCTGAGTGAATTAGGCCACTCCCAAAGGGACAAATATCATATGTTTTCCCTGATCAGTGACAACTAACTGAGCACCAAAGGGGAAACCTGTTGAAGTGAAATGGACACTATGAGAAATAGTGACTTGATCAGCTCTTGTCCTGACTGTTGATGTACAATGTAATACTTTATCCATTTTGGTATTTTTTTTTGTTCTAGTACTGGTGGTTGAACTCTGTAATAAACTTACACAATTATTCTTAGGTATTTAAATTTTAACTGAAGAGTGATCCCTGTTAAATATAAGAGGGGGAAAAAGAGAGGGAGGAGATGTACAATTTGGGATATGCTCAATCGGACTTGCCACAAATGGTGGAGTTAGAAACATGCCAGGGGATTCTAATACAATCCCATCAAGGTGGCATGTACCAATGCCATCTCACTAGTCCAAGTGATCAGTTTCTGTTCACAACTGATCATAATGAAAGGATTAAGAGTCAAAGGGATCACACAAACAAAACTAGTGTCTGCTAATACTAACTGATAGAATCAAAAAGGGAGAGAACGATCCAACATGGGAAGCAGGATACACAGCAGACTCATAGAATAGCAGATGTCCTAAATAGCACTCTCGCCTCAGAATCAGCCCTTAAGGCATTCAGATCTAGCTCAACAGCGCATGAGAGTATTTTAGGCATGGAAAGCCAAGACACTCTGGGAAAAAAAAAAAAAGACCTAAATGAAATATCTCTGCGAGTGAGATCCCAGTAGAAAGAACGGGGCCATCAAAGAAGGAGGTACCTTTCTCTGAAGGGAGGAGAGAACTTCCACTTTGACTATGACCCTGTCAGAATAAGATCAAAGTCAACGAACTCAAAAGGCATCCATAGCCTTGGCAACTCATGACTAGAGCCTAGGGAGATTACTGACGCCATAAACAAGAGTGTCAAATTGTTAAATCAACAACAGGAGTCACTGTGTACTTTCGTCTCATGTGGGATCTGTCCTTAATGTGTTGTCCAATGTGAAGTAATGCTATAACTAGTACTGAAACTGTATTTTTACACTTTGTGTTTCTGTGTGGGTGCAAACTGATGAAATCCTTACTAGTATATACTGAATTGATCTTCGGTATATAAAGATAATTGAAAATGAAAAAAAAAACTTGGTTTTAAATTGGAAATTGCATAGAAAATTAATTAATTTTTTAAAAATATCATGTAGGATCTCTGTCCTTAATGTGCTGTACACTGTTATTTAATGCTATAACTAGTACTCCAATAGTATTTTTCACTTTGTGCTACTATGTGGGGCAAAGTGTTGAAATCTTTACTTAATATATACTAAACTGATCTTCCGTTTATAAAGAGAATTGAAAATGAATCTTGATGTGAATGGAAGGGGAGAGGGAGTGGGAAAGGGGAGGGTTGCATGTGGGAGGTAAGTTTGAGGGGGGGAAGCCATTGTAATCCATAAGCTGTACTTTGGAAATTTACATTCATTAAATAAAAGTTAAAAAAATAAAGAAAAGAAAAATGAAATTACTTTAAGCTAAGAAGCTTCTACACAGAAAAGGGAATAATTAGCAAAGTTAAGATCCAGTTGACAAAATGGGAGAAAATATTTGTGAACTTCATTTCTGATAAAGGATTAATGTTCAGAGTATGTACAGAATTCAAGTAAGTCAACAACAGCAAACAAAAAATCCAGTTTATAAATGGGCAATATGTATGAATAGGTATGTTTCAAAGATGAAGTGCAAGTGACCAACAGACGCATGAGAAAATGCTCAAGATCACTCACCATCAGGGAAATGCATACAGTAAACCAAAATGAAGTATCACCTTGCTTCAGTTAGAATGACTATTATCTAGGGGCTGGCACCATGGCTCAGTAGGTTAATCCTTCACCTGTGGTAGCAGCATCGCATCTGGGTGCCGGTTCTAGTCCTGGCTGCTCCTACTCCTATCCAGCTCTCTTCTGTGGCCTGGGAAAACAGTAGAAGATGGCTCAAGTCCATGGGCCCCTGCACTCACGTGGAAGACCAGAAGAAGCTCCTGGCTTTGGATCAGCGCAGCTCTAACCGTTTTGGCCAATTGAGGAGTGAACAAATGGAAGGAAGACCTCTTTCTCTGCCTCTCCCTCTCACTGTCTGTAATTCTACCTCTCAAATAAATAAATAAATAAATAAATAAAATATTAAAAAAAAGAATAACTAGCATCCAAAAATCAAAATTAACAAATGGGGGCAAGGATGTGGAGGAAAATGTACTGTAATACACTATTGATCTTATGCAAACTGGTACTACCATTATGAAAAATAATGAAAATAGTGTGGAGATTCCTCAGAAAACTAAAAGTTGATATACCATGTGACCCAGACATTTTGCTAGGAAAAATATCCAAAGGAAATGAAATAACAATGGGAAGAATTACTTGCACTCTTTTGTTTATAGCAGCTCAATTTACAACAGATAAGATATACAATCAATCTAGATATCAATCAGCTGAGGACTGATATAGAAAGTGTGGTGTATATATATATACATATATATATGTATATATATAAACAATGTAATATTATATTATACAGCTATAACAAAGGAAATCCTCACATTCACAACAAAGTGTATGCAACTAGAGAACATAATGTTATTTGAAATAAGCCAGACCCAAAAAGACAAATATCACATTTTCTCTTATTTTAGTAGTTCATATATAGAGAATAAAAATTGTATAGCTGTCATATCATTCAGCATATGGTTATAAATGGTGATCCAATGAAGCATACTATGTAACTCATACTATGTAAATTGTTTCAATGAATTATACTATGTATGTTATGAAAAAGAAATGGGGAAGATAATAGTGAGGACCCCTGTGATGCTAGCAATGCTCTTCTTAATTTAGGTGTTGGTTATAAGTGTGATCAGATGACAAAAAATAACTCATTCTCTGTATACTTACATGCATTTCTTGGCATGTAAACTGCATTTCAATAAAATGCTTTAAAAGTACCATTATCCAGAGATTATATTACTGTAGCATAGTAGAGCTAAGCCATAATACAAAATTCCCAAAACATGCTACAATTTTCAGTTGAGGATTTTATGAAAAGAGAAGCCTCTACATGGGAATTATTTGCCTCAAGATGCATGGAATGTGAAAAACCAGGGAACCTCATAGAGATAACTACAGTGAAAAGCCAAGTTTCATTCAAGAAAAACTGTATCGGAAGCATTCCTCGAGTAAATAGATGATATAATATATTTATTTAGCAGGGAACACAACTCCATAAACCATTACAAAATGACTGGAAGACAGTTTAACTTGGATGATAAAATATTTAAATTAGTGCATACACAAATATATCAATAAGAATTATTTAATTCTTAGACACTTTGATGAAAAAGAACCATTTTATCATCTGTGCTTCAAAGATGAGAAAAACTAGGTCTTAGGGATATTGTTATAGTACTTTATCCGGGCTTGCACTGGATAACAAGTATGTGCAAGAGCTAAAAACCATTGTTGAGGGGCAGGTATCCTGCATTGCAGGGACCAGGTTTCAGTGGCAGCCCCACTCTTCATTCTTGTTGCCTGTTAATGTGCACCTTGGAATGAGATGTGACAGCTGAAGTACTAGAGTCCCTGCCACACATTTGGAAGAACCAGATTGGGTTCTCTGTTCCCTGTGGCTTCTGCCTGGCCCAGCCCAGAATGTGCTCTTGTGTTCTCTTTCTCCCTCCCTGCTTTTCCTTCACCCTCCCTTCCACATTCCATCCCTCCCCCTCATAAGTGAGCATATCTGAGTCTTCAAAATTTTCACAAACAATGTGGGCTGCGTTGCTTCAGAATCCGAAGTGTGAGATAACCAAAACACTTTCACCTGTTTTTGAACATATTATTTCTTTTTTTAAAGATTTTATTTATTTATTTATTTATTTGATAGGTAGACTTACAGGTGGTGAGAGAGTGAAACAGAGAGAAAAGTCTTCCATCCATTGGTTCACCTGCCAAATGGCCACAACGGCCGAGATGGGCTGAAGCGAAGCCAGGAGCCAGGAACTTCTGGGTCTCCCACATGGGTGCAGGGGCCCAAGCAGTTGGGCCATCTTCTACTGCTTTCCCAGGCCATAGCAGAGAGCTGGTTTGGAAGAGGAGCCGCCGGGACTAGAACCAGTGCCCATATTGGATGCCAGTGCTACAAGCAGAAGACTAACCTACTGAGCCACGGTGCCAGCCCCTCAACGTTCTATTTCTACAAATATAACCTGAAATCATATTAGCATTACTGGCAACACCATTACACTAACACAAAGGAAATATGCAATAAACAAAGAATTCTTATATCTTTTTATTTCCCATATGCCTAATAGACACATTTTCTCTGAATCTATATTTTTAGACTCTAAGAGCAGAATTTACATTTGACCTTCATATGAATAATTTTATTTGATCTCTGACAACATCCCAGACTGTCCCAAAATGTATTCTGTATCCAATGCACAGATACATTTCCAGAGAAATTTTTAAGTAAAATTTAATTAAACAATCTGGAATGTAAGATGCACATTATACAAATCTGAAAATGGAACATCATCTAAGGAAGTATTGTGAAAGATTCTCACATGACAGGGATATCAAAATAAAAGAAGAGTCAGCTAAGGGAGGCTCTTTCCCAGGTAAGAAGTTACCTACGTATCCTCTGGATTCCACCGGGAATGCAGAAAGGCAGGGTCTGTTCCAAGGATAAATGCACAAGTAGGGGCCAGCGATGCAGCATAGCAGGTAAAAGCTGCAGCCTGTAGTACCAGGATCCCATATGGGCACGGGTTTGAGTCCCGGCTGCTCCACTTCCAATCCAGCTCTCTGCCATGGCCTGGGAAAAACAGTAGGAGATGGCCCAACTGCTTGGGCCCCTGCACCCATGTGGGAGACCCAGAAGTTCCGGGCTTCTGGCTCCTGGCACCTGGCTCCTCGCTCCTGGCTTTGGATCGGCACAGCTCTTGGCCATTGTGGCCATCTGGGGAGTGAATCAGCAGATAGAAGAACTCTCTCTCTCTCTCTCTCTCTCTCTCTCTCTCTCCCCCTCTCTCTTTCTCTCTCTCTGCCTCTGCCTCTGCCTCTCTGTAACTCTGCCTTTCAAATAAATAAATAAATCTTTTTAAAAATGCACAAGTAAAAGTCACAGGGAATGTATGGACATGTATTACAAATAGAAAATAAGCAATCATAGGGAGCTGTCTATTTCTTTAAAATCAAATAAATCAAAAGATCTTTGTAGTCCAATTGTTCAGGATAATAGTATAACTAAAGAAAGAAGTATCCACACAGAGTCATAAGCCATATTAATATAAAATTGTATCATTCTATTAAGGAATGCTTGATCTAGCTAATAAAAGGATTTATCTGAATATGTGATAAGAAAATTTCCATGATGTCATAGTCTCATAATTAGCATGAGAATCTTCAGAATGGCTGCATTTGACAGCAAATGAATCATCTCTTCTAGCATTAAACTACATCATGTTTATGAATAGTGGCAAGTTACAAAAGCAGGATTTTATTTTTTATGTTAGCAAATACACTGGAATATCTGTGCCCCTATTATTCCCCTGGAGACTTTTCAGTCCTTTAACAACACTAAATAAATAAACAATCTGAATTTTATGCATAGTTTTCCTAACTCCCCAAGTATCTGGTCTTTAGCACCTACTACATTCCCTTCCACACATGTTTAGGGTACTTTGTTAATTACAAAAACAATTGGATGCCTTCTAATAAATTATTCATTGCTTTCTATAAGTCAGTTGCTGAATATATTTTTGAAACATCTTTTAGCCAATTGAAATATTCTATTGAACCCCCAAAAAGGCACTAAATCTTCTATTCAAAACAGAATTAAGGTATGCACTATAGCTATATAATTCAGTCTAAAACTATTGAAATATAGTTGCCCAACCAGAAGACATTTGAAAATTATTTTGATTCTCTTCTGCCAGAAATATGGAAATTCAAAAGTGAAATGCAGTTATCTTTCATGTCATATTGATTATTTTTGGCTTTCACTGACTCTAACAGGGTAGACCAATGTGGGATTTTACACTTTGCTAGGAACAGCTTCAGCAAAACATGTTATTATTAGCTTCATCTGCAATTATAATTTCAAAGCCACACTTTGCCGGAACAGGAGAAGAGGCCAAGGAAAATGGAAACCGTAAATGAGAAACAGCTTGGTCATAGGTTCAGGTGCCAACAATTTATTCAGTTTACTGAATTCAGGTTGCCTCTTCCAATGTTTATGAATAATTCCATTCCCCTTGAATACCCTTCATGAATGAACTCAGTGATCACTGTGCAACCGTTTTTAACTGGGCAATTCTTTTGTAGCCAATAATAAATAGGGTTTTGAATATTCATCACTGTCTTAAATGTTTAGTTTTTTTTCATTTATCCTCTAATCCCCTTTATAAATATGTAATCACAGTTAATATCCCCCAATTATAATACTGAGAAAGTTCCTCAATTTCTTGGTGTCTAGTGACACTTGGTGAGTGGGTAATGAATTAATCTTTTGTTAAACAACATCACGTCTCTACCAAGCACTTTGTGCTCCATGACATAGGGCCTCTTGTTGTGTCCTCAGAAGTTTGATATTTGGAGGACAAGCTCTGAGACCTTTACTACATTTGAAATACAAGAGTACCATGAAGCTCCAAAAATTATTTTTTCAGTATTAAATAGATCAATAATGGAGTTAAAGTATGTGTTTGTTAATAATGAAACAAAAGACCTACCTTACATGAGAATTTCCCTTGATTTTTTACCCCTCTAATTAATAATGAATAATTCATCATGGAATCAGGTGACCATTCCTCCAATTGGAGAGAGAATGCTGGTTATATGCTTGCACAAATCAAAGTGATAGTAACAGCTTCAGTAGTTTATGTCATGATTATAGTTAGGCTGCTATTGCTATATTTTTAAAATTTGTATAAAAATTTTGTTTGCTAATGAGGAAACCAAATATTTCCTTTTTTAACTATTAATAGGCCATCTGCCCCAATTTCTCACCTCTTTCCATTTCTTCCAAAGGATTTGAAGCACTGGTCAATTCTCAAATTATTTGTTAACTTTTCTAGCCTTTAATAGCACCTTGTTTGGTAGGAAAATTCTATTCTCATAATCCATATGGTTTGCCCCCAATTATAAACTTCTTGCATATTTAATTTTGAGGATTGTTTCCCTAAGAAATCTGGCTATTTTATTTCACCCATCAGATGTAGGCTTTTAAAATAATTTTTATATTTTATGTTTTTTATATTTCCACTGCTATACAAAAGACCAAGAGGCTATTCTTCAATAGACATTGTAGTTTTCTAACTATCTTAATCAAGGCTGAGACATTCACTATATAGATTTTTCTGGATCCAATCTTAGTAATAGAGTCTACTTCCCTCTGTTTATACAGCAGTGTTTTGCTGAGATCCTTGTATAACCATGGTAGATTAAACACAACACTAATAAGAGCCAAGGATGAAGAACTACCAAATAGCAAGACTGTCTTTGCTGAATTACATGTTCTTCTGGGAGTCTCCAAAGAGTTATTTCCCTGTAGTGTATTACTCAACCATGCTCGTGTTAATGATAAAAAGATGCAGCCAAGCTTGTAATTGCACATCATAAACCTTTGTCATTTTTTATCCAACCAACCTACAGAAATTGAACAGAACTTCTGGGTTAGATTAACCAGAATTTGACCATAAACATTTCTTCTCATATTTAAAATTGAGCTAATTATGTTGGGAATAAACAAAGGAAAACTTTGGAGTAAAATATGTGGTCATTTTATTTCTGGCAATAAAGAAAGGAGATGGGGAAACCAATGAGACCGTGTGAAACCTACACCTTCTTGCTCACTTGTGTGCCTATTAATATGGATCCAGAGACTGGGCGAGAGACTAATATGGACTTACACTTAAAAAAAAAAATCTTGTGACAATTGATTGAATTATGATTCTTCTAATATTTCATGCACCCTAAATGTTCTATAGGTCATTGTAATAGCTCCAGCCGCAGTCCTTAAAATTTACTGTTTCTCTGCTTGCTCCCTACCTTTCACTGAGCCATGCAAAGTTTCCTTATGTTACTTAAAAAGTGGTTAATCTAACCCCAGATATGATTTGTTCCTTGAATACTCTTCTTAAATCTTTGCCTTGCAAAACTGTACTTTGAATACACTTAAAGCAAAGCCTTCAATGAATCCAACATTGTGGCACAGCAGATTAAGCCACTACTTACAACACTAGCATCCTATATGGTTAATTCTTGCTGCTCTGCTTCCTATCTAGCTCCTTGCTAATGCACCTGGGAAAGCAGTAGATGACGGTTCATGTGCCTGGGCCCCTGCAACCAAAGGGGAGATCCTGGCTCCAGATTCAGCCTTCCCCAGCCCGGCTATTGTAGCCATTTGAAGAATATACCAGCAGATGGAAGATTCTTTTTCTCTGTCTCTCCCTCTCTATTTCTCACTTTGCATTTCAAATAAGTTAAATAAATTTTTAGAAATTGATATCTTCAAAAAGATCTTCTCTGATTCCCAGTCTAAATTCCCTCATCAAATCTAGATTTGTTTCATCACATTTTTGTAATGTTTTTTTCATTTTTCTTGATGTGTATCGCATATCTGTGGGAAATTGTTTTTACCATTATTCTTTCATTGTGCATTGCACTATTTTGAATTTGCTGAAGAGTAAGAAAACACAATAGCGCATGTAAGAGCAAATGTAGAGGTAGACCAGACATCAAGGTTACCAGATGCAAGTTACTGAAAATCAGATGTTAAATGACTGCCAGTAACTTAATAGTCACTGGATCATAGTTAGCAGGATGGAGAGCATTTTGCCATGACTTAAAATCAAGGTAAAATATTCTTAAAAACCTCCAACAAACATAATTTCACATTTCATTTCACAGCATTGGATCACAAGCTTATAGCTGAGCTGACCACTGGTGAAGGAATTGGAATTTCCTTTATTTTTTAATTTTATTTATTTATATTTATTTAGTTGAAAAGCAGAGAGAGATTTACTATCCACAGGCTCACTCTCAAATGCCCAAAATAGTTGGAGATGGGACAGGCCAAACCCAGGAGCCAGGAGCTCTATTCAGCTCTTCAATATGGGTAACAGAGACCTAACAGGTGAACCATCACCTGCTGCCTCTCAGTGTGCACGTTGAAGTCAAGTTCCACTGGAGAACAGAGCTGGAACTAGAACACAAGCACTGTGATATGGCATGTAGGTGTCCCAAGCAATGGGTTACCTCCTATGCCAAGCACCTATTCTTGAGGTTTCTTTTAGTTCAATCTGACCCATCCCTAGAATAGAGATTGTGAGTAGGTTCTCTGAGGCATGGACTGTGTGGGAGCTGGGTGGATACATCATGTTTGCATTCTGTTATGAAGAATATAGTGGAAGCAGGCACCGCGGCTCAATAGGCTAATCCTCCACCTAGCGGTGCCGGCACACCGGGTTCTAGTGCTGGTCGGGGCGCCGGATTCTGTCCCGGTTGCCACTCTTCCAGCCCAGCTCTCTGCTGTGGCCCGGGAGTGCAGTGCAGGATGGCCCAAGTGCTTGGGCCCTGCACCCGCATGGGAGACCAGGAGAAGCACCTGTCGCCTGGCTTTGCATCAGCGCTATGTGCCGGCTGCAGCACGCCGGCCGCGGCAGACATTGGAGGGTGAACCAATGGCAAAAAAGGAAGACCTTTCTCTCTGTCTCTCTCTCTCTCACTGTCCACTCTGCCTGTCAAATATATATATATATATATATATATATATATATATAAAGAATATAGTATGTAGTGGAAATAAATTCTGGGTGAAAATTGCATTATTCACTATGTTATATATCCACCATATTATATATTATTTACTATATAAACAGAGCTTGCTTATCTTGTTTAAACTATGTAATATTGTCATCATCTTTGTTTTCAGTATTTTAAATGCTATGATGTCATTATTAACTATTCAAGTTAAACTAACAACTGTCATTTCTACCACTTCAAATGATGAGAATTAGATGCAATTCAATGTATCTTTTAATGGTTTTAAAAATTTATTTGTTTATTTGAAAGAGTCACAGAGAAAAAGACAGGGAGACACACACACACACACACACAGGTCTTCCATTAAGCCACTACTTACAACACTGGCATCCTGTATGGTGGGTCCTGGCTCAACATATAAGCAATAGCCAGTTCTGAGCCAGGCCTATGCCAAGAGCCAGGAACTCCCTCCAATTCTCCCACATGGATTGCAGGATCCCATGGATTGCAGGGCCATCTTCCACTGCTTTTCCCAGGTGCATTAGCAGAGAGCTGCATCAGAAGTGGAGCAGCTAGAACTCAAACCATAGCCCATATGGCATGTCAGTGGCAGTGGCTTAACCCACTGCACCACAATACCACGATGCTGGCCCTGAATGTACTTTTTTTTTTTTTTTAAAAAAAAAGTTTATTTATTGAAAGGCAGAGTTTCAAAGAGGCTGAGGCAGAGAGAGAGAGAGAGAGAGAGAGAGAGAGAAAGAGAAAGAGGTCTTCCATCCTCTGGTTCACTCCCCCAGATAGCTGCAACAGCTGGAGCTATGCCAATCCGAAGCCAGGAGCCAGAGCTTCTTCTGGTTCTCCCACACAGCTGCACAAGCCCAAGGACTGGGCCAGCTTCTACTGCTTTCCCATGCCATAGCAAAGAGCTGGATCGGAAGAGTAGCAGTCAGGACTCGAACCTGCGCTCATATAGGATGCCGGAACTGCAGGAGGCAGGTTTACATGCTATGCCACACCACTGGCCCTCCCCTATGTACTTTTTAGCCAAAAGTATATAGCCCATCAAAAACTGACTAGAAAACAGCTTTCCTAAGTTATATTCCCCTCACAAAAGGCTGAACGAAATTAAAACCTTATGCTCTCTTTGTCAGTTTGGGCTGCTAGAATAAAAATGTTATAGCTAAGATGACTTAAACAAACATTTATTTGCCATACTTCTGGACCCTGGGAAGATCCAGAACAAAGCCACAGCGAATCCCATGCTCCTGAGAGCTGCTTCCTGGCTGTTGACTTCAATCTTTTCAATGTATCCTCACCTGATAAAGAGGAGAATCATCTCCCTCCTTCTGCTTCTTATAAGGACATCAACCCTATTCATGAGGGTTCCAACATCATAACTCAGTCACATCTCAAGGGCCCCACCTCTTAATACCATAACAGTGGATAAGAGGTTTCAAAGGAGAATTTGAGGAGACACAAATGTTCAGTACATAACACTATCTACCAGGAAAGTTGTTTCAATCCCTAATTCTGAGAAATCTGTTTACCAAGTATCTAGGAGAATGAGAAGTAAATTCTACAAAAGAGTCTACAAGAGAGAACTAGAAAAGATAATGTCAAATCATGTACTAGTTCAGTTAAAATATGAAATCTGCACAGGATTTATTTAGCTGCATTATGTCCAGGTTATCTATAAAGCAGTAAGTACATAAAGATTTGAGGCAGAAAAACTCAATACAAAAGGACAGTCTGTCTGTGTCTCACCTGGTGTGCCTCAATACCAGGGATATCTGAGTTAACACCGTGTTTGAGAATCCCCTCACTAATCAGTGGAGCAATGCAGAGAGATCTGCAGGGGGTGGCTTGTAATGAAGCATTGAAGGCTCAAAGCCTGCCCCCGAGGTCAGTCCAGCTCCAGGAGCCTGATGTGTCTTTGTAGTTGAAGTTATTGTGAGACAGGAGAAGCTATAATAAAGTGATAATTAAAACTGAAATAAAATACTTGTGAATCCCTCTCTAAAACTAGGAACTCTATTAAAAAGGTCTACCACATTTGTGGAATGCATTTGTGTTTGAAGACAGTAGTAGAAATAAGTCAACTTTCCTATTATGCCAGCATTTGACATTAGTAGGTTAAAAAATGCAACTAATCAAATCTAGAAGCAAAAGGTCAGAATATATATACATGCTCACATGCTTGAATTTAGATCCACTGTAGCAAGAAGAACAAAAAAAAATCACTTTTATAATCATCAGATCAAATCTCTTTTCCAGGAGTGAGTAGTCAAAGTCTTCCTCTACATATAAACCAGAATAATTGGAGTCACTACCATTTCATTGTGTGTCTAATGTACACCAGGCACTCACATTACCCAAAAGCCACCATGCTAAGATTCATGTACTGTGCAAAAGTGTCTGGCCACAGAGGCAAGTGAACTTATATACTCTAGCAAAGATTGCACCTTGCAAGGCAGGATGCATTCATCCCAAGTGGCACCTTTTTCTAATTCATCCACATATAAGGATGTTTTCTTTTCCTAATTTTTATAAAATTGCTGCATATTCTAACAGTTGTACTAGCTTTCTCTTATTTGTTCCTGACAACAAACCTTACTATATAAATATCAATAATCCCATGTAATCTAAAGCATTCTGAGGCCAGTCATTCATTAAATATTCAAGTAAAATAAAATGAGCCTATAATATCCCTCCTAACTGTGAGAACTTTATCCGGTTGGCTTGATAATCTCTTGGTTAGAATTTGTCTGTTGTTTCTGGTTGTCTCTCTGCCAGCCCCCTGACTCTGTCCTTTTACAATATCACTTTTTTCCAATGGAAATTGTGTCTCCTTGATCTGAGTTTCCTAGGGCAGCATAACATACACAAACTATCAGTTACAGGCTGATGGAAGTCTACAGATAAGAAGAGAAATTACAAAATACAACAGAAAATATGTAAACTGAAACACGGCATCCTGGTTACTACTTCTCATCACTGTTATCAGAGAGTTCATTCTTGCTTATGAGGTTCCACAGCCCCAGACTGACATCAGGATTCCAGGGCTCCATTTCTCCTACCCAAATCCAATGTCCTTTCCAATCGTCCTTTAAACAACTTTACTGGGAACAGAACACCACTCAAGATTTCTCTTTAAATGTCATGTATTTCTTTAAAATTATTTGAAAGGCAGAGAAACACAAAGATGGAGAGGGATAAAAGAGAGAGGAAGAGAGAGAGACAGAGAGACAGAGATGTTTGTCATCCTCTCATCCACTGATTCACTCCCCAAGTGCATGAAACAGGGAAGGCTGGGCTGAGCCAAAGTCAGGTACTGGGAACTCAGTCACCATCTGCCACATGAATGGTAAGAATACAAGTATTGGAGTCACCATCTACGGTCACCCAGTGCTTATTAGCAGGAAGCTCAGATAGGAAACAGAGCCAGAACTCAAATATTAACACCCTGATATGGGATGTGGGTGCCCCAAGCAGCATCCTAAATACTGTGTCAAATTTCCACTGCTCACAATTTGTTAATTCTTTATTTTACAAAATGATTAAAATTTTCTTTTTTTTGTTTTCTTCTTTAACCCTATATAAGACTTTCCATTTTCATAATCTCTTCCCTTAAGTTAAATTTCCCACCTCCCGGCCGGCGCCGTGGCTTAACAGGCTAATCCTCCGCCTTGCGGCGCCGGCACACCAGGTTCTAGTACCGGTTCGGACGCTGGATTCTATCCCGGTTGCCCCTCTTCCAGGCCAGCTCTCTGCTATGGCCTGGGAAGGCAGTGGAGGATGGCCCAAGTGCTTGGGCCCTGCACCCACATGGGAGACCAGGAGAAGTACCTGGCTCCTGGCTTCGGATCAGCGCGATGCGCCGCCCGCAGCGGCCATTGGAGGGTGAACCAACGGCAAAAAGGAAGACCTTTCTCTCTGTCTCTCTCTCTCTCTCACTATCCACTCTGCCTGTCAAAATAAATAAATTAAAAGAAAAATTTCCCACCTCCCATGAAGTATATATGTAGCTCAATTACTATTTTAGGTAGAAATCTTTTCTGTTGCATTGTTTCTACATATAAAATGGAGACACAGCTTGTGCAATTCAAGATTGCTTGTGCTCCAAAGCTACTCTCCTATTAATTACTAACGTGAAGTCAATTCAGCACACAAAATGAAGAAATTCTGGAACTGAAGTGAATGAAGCCTTTTGCTAACATTAAGAGGGAAATTATCGACAGTTTGGACAAGGGCTGATCAAGTCACTGTTTCTCATAGTGTCCATTTCACTTCAACAGGTTTCCTTTTTGGTGTTCAGTTAGTTGTCACTGATAAGGGAGAACATATGATGACTGTCAATGAACAACTTAATACTTTATCCCTTTTAGTATTTTTTTTTTGTTCTACTTAATACTATTGGTTGAACTCTTTAGCTAACACATAAATATTCTTAGGTGTTTAAATTTTAACTGAAAAGTGATCCCTGTTAAATATAAGAGTGGGAATAAGAAAGGGAGGAGATGTACAGTTCAGAACATGCTCAATTGGACTTACCTCTAATGGTAGAGTTAGAAACGTGCCAGGGGATTCCAATACAATCCCATCAAGGTGGCATGTACCAATGCCATCTCACTAGTCCAAGTGATCAGTTTCTGTTCACAACTGATCATAATGAAAGGATTAAGAGTCAAAGGGATCACACAAACAAGACTAGTGTCTGCTAACACTAACTGATAGAATCAAAAAAGGAGAGAATAATCCATCATGGGAAGCAGGATACACAGCAGACTCATAGAATGGCAGATGTCCTAAACAGCACTCTGGCCTCAGAATCAGCCCTTAAGGCATTTGGATCTGGCTGAAGAGCCCATGAGAGTATTTTAGGTGTGGAAAGCCAAGACACTCTGGCAAAAAAAAACAAAAAACAAAAAACAAAACAAAAAAACCTCTGCGACAGATTCCAGTGGGAAGAACGGGCATCAAAGAAAAAGAAATAGGTACCTTTCTCTGAAGGGAGGAGAGAACTTCCACTTTGACTATGACATTGTCTAAGTAAGATCGGAGTTGGTAAACTCAAAAGGATTCCATAGCTAAGTCAATAACAGGACTGTGCACTTACTCCCCATGTAGGATCTCTGTCCTTAATGTGTTGTACAATGTAAATTAATGCTATAACTAGTATTCAAACAGTACTTTACACTTTGTGTTTCTTTGTGGGTGCAAAGTGTTGAAATCTTTACTTAATATATACTAAATTGATCTTCTGTATATAAAGATAATTGAAAATGAATCTTGATGTGAATGGAATGGGAGCGGGAGATGGGAGGGTCGTGGGTGAGAGGGAAGTTATTGGGGGGGGGGAGCCACTGTAATCCAAAAGCTGTACTTCGGAAATTTATATTTATTAAATAAAAATTTTTAAAAAAACTAACAAAAGAGGGAAATTATTACAGGAACTCCATACCTTCAACACAGTAAATATTATTGAACACCAATAGTGCTCACCACAAGAGAGGTGGGTACCTGCAATTATCAGTATATCTTCTAGTATAAGGTACAGACATTGAATAAAGAAAGAAATATCCTGCAATCAATGTTAAGTCTCATGAAGGTAAAGCATGGATTGCATGAGCCCATAACAGAGAAGGCCTATTATATCATGCAGTCAACTAATCCTTCCTATGTTCTTTAAAAAAACATGCAAAATTCTTTCCTAAATATTTTTAATGTCCTAGATATTTTTAAGAAAATCTGTGGAACTAAATGAGCCCAATAGGCATATTTAACTGTAAACTAGCCTGCTTATTAGATTCTTCATCACTTTTCTGAACCTGACTTGAAACAAACAACTAGCAATATGAGAACAAATAAGCCAAATAGCAAGCAAATTTGAAGGAACCATCTACTTTCTCTGGTTCTACTCATGGAGATGAGACTACAAGACGAAACTACCATGCTACATTGAGTTAGGACCACGTTAGTGCATAAGATTCTGCTCCTGCAAGCAGCAATTCCATGATCCAGGGGTGTTTCCCTGACTAACTTCCTCTCTCTCCACTGAACCATTCACCACTTTACACTTGCCCAAAGCCAGGCATTCTCCTTCATAGAGGAAAATAGGAGACATTCCATGGAAACTCTTAATCTTTTTATCTCAAAACCTTACTTTATCTGTACCCAATTCCTCCTTCCTTTTAGCTACAAAACATACATATTCCTGTCGGAGTTGAGTATTCTGTGCTCTGGAGTCATTGTCTTTAGTCTTCCCAGCAAACGCAACCTGCAACCTATCCATTGTTCCTTCTCTCTCTTTCTTATGTTTGTCTCTTACTTCCTACAGCATATTTTCTATATCTCATTAAGTTTAATTTAAAAAATTGATAAAAGTTCTACTTTAAATCTACATCTCCAAACAGTTGCTTTATCTCATGCCACACTCTCTTAGCCAAAGTTCTTAAAAGGGATATTAACTCCACATGCTGAGATGCCATTCTCTCCAACTCTGTCCATGTGAGTTTCTAATTCTCTACTGCATGGCTTCTTTTTATTTTTAATAAAAGATTTATTTATTTCTTTGAAAGGCAGAGTTACAGAGACGTAGAGGCAGAGATAGAGGTCTTCCATTCGCGGGTTTACTCCCCAAATGGCTGCAATGGCCAGGTCTGGGTTGAGCAAAAGCCAGGAGCCAGGAGCTTCTTCCAGGTCTTCCAGGTGGGTGCAGGGGCCCAAAGACTTGGGCCATCTTCTACTGCTTTCCCAGGCCATAGCAGAGTTGGAACGGAGGTGGAGCAGCTAGGACTCGAACTTGCACCCTTATGGGATGCCGGCACAGCAGGCGGTGGCTTTACACACTACACCACAGCATTGGCTCCATACTGCACAGCTTCTTAACAGAATGAATGCTTGAGTCCTCCTGGAATTCATTGAAACCCTAACCTCTACTGTGGTTGAATCTGGGTGGGCTAGGGGAAGTTTCCTAAGTAGTTAAGGTTAAAGGAAGTCGGAAGAGTAGAGCCTTGATCCAACAGGATTAATGTTGCTGAAAGAAGAGACCTCAAGGATTCCACTCCTTCCTTGTGTGAACACAGAAGAAACGTCATGTGGGAACACATTAGATATGTGGCCTTCTATCAGCTGTGAAAAAAGGCTCACCAGAAACTGAATCCACTGGCATTTTGATCTGATAATCCTAGATTCCAATCAGAAAATAAATTTCGGTTGTTTAAGCCTCCCAGCCTGGAATCCTGGAATCCTGAGTAGACACAGCAAGTTCTTGAAAAGAAATATGTTTCGGCCAGAGCTGGTAAAGCCACAGCCTGCAGTGCTAGCATCCCATATGGGTGCTGGTTCTAGACCAGGCTGCTCCACTTCCAGTCCAGCTCTCTGCTATGGCCTGGGAAAGCAGTGGAAGATGGCCCAAGTCCTTAGGCCCATGCGCCCATGTGGGAGACCCAGAAGAAGCTCCTGGCTCCTGGCTTCAGATTGGTGCAGCTCCAGCTGTTGCGGCCAACTGGGGAGTGAACCAGCGGTTGGAAGACCTTCCCCTCCCCTTCCCCCTCCCCCAACCCCTCCCCCACCCCCTCCTCATCCCTCTCTTTTTCTCTGTATCTCTGACTTTCAAGCAAATAAATAAATCTTTAAAAATAGAAAATAAATGTTTCAGTTCTCTTAAGTAAGCTATTTCACCCATATTAATTGAACAAATACCTTTGAGTACCCACCACTGTATTAGACACTAAGAATACATATTAGAACACTAACTAGTAAACATCAATCAAATGAACAAAAAATATCAGGTAACAATAAGAACTATGAAAATAATAATTGTATAAATTGAAGACTTCCTTTCCTTGGAACGCTGTATTTCTGTATTCACCTCGCTTTTCTTTCCCATCTCTGGCCATTTGTCCTTAGGCACATGCTCTGCTAACCACAGTTAGATATTGACAATCCTTCAGTCTCAAGTTTGGACTCACCTTTGAATAAAACATTATATTTGTTTTGTATATTGTAAATAGTTCCAAATGTTATATCCCCAGCTGAGATTCTTCTTTAGAGAAATATAAATACCTACATTTTCCTTTGAATGTCTTAAAAACATCTCAATGTATTTTGAGATCATAGGAAAATTCCTCAGCCATCACAATCAGCTAATCAACAGTGCAAATACTAAACACCATTCAAAGTATCTCTTCACCTCATTCTTGATTGTTTCTTCACTACACTGCTTAAATCATCCTAAACATTTAGTTTCCCACACCTCATTCATTATTCAATTTACAGGTGTGCCCAGGGTGATCTTAAATATGTGGTGTAATGCAAAGGCCATGCCAAGATGGCTACTGGCAAGCAACCGTCAGTTACTCAGGAATGGCTTGGAAACTCACCTGGCAACGGAGCCTGCCTGGTAATAGGCTGTGATTGGTTAGGGCATAAACCACCCCTTGACCAGATTGGCTACATTGGCTATTTAAGCTGCTGTACCAACTGAAATAAATGAGTCTGCAGGCTGCTCGCCTCTGACCTGCTTTCATCCGACTCCCGGGGTCTGTATGGTAACCCCGTGCCTCTTGCCCCCACAATGCTCCTCCACTCAGAACGAATCCACAGCAACATAAATATATGATTATAATGTTATACTATAAAAGAGACATCCTTATCAGTTTAAGACAAATATTGAGAATATGCTAAAAGATGTTAATAGCTTTGGAATCTTCTAAAAATGCTTTTTTTCCCCATTTAATCTCTAAACAATACATGAGTCTTTCATCTTCTCAAATGCTCTGCATTCTTTACCACCTGCACATTTTTTATCATGCTTTTCTTTCTGCCTGAGGAGTTTCACAACTGTCTTATATAATAAAATAACTACGCATACTTGACATTTCAACTCAAACTTACTTCTTCATGAAAACCTTCTTTACTCTTTTATAGATATTATATGTTAAAGACAAAACTCTTATATTCATTAAACTCACCTCTTAAAAGGGAAAACCAGGGGCCAGCAGAGGATGGCCCAAGTGCTGGGGGCCCTGCCAATCTAGTGGGAGACGTGGAAGAAACTCCTAGTTCCTGGCTTCAGCCTGGCTCAGCACTAGCTTTTGCAGCCATTTGGGGTGAACCAGCAGATGGAATACCTCTTTCTCCTCTCTTTATCTCTTTCTGTCTCCCCGCCCCCATCATCTTAATCAGATAATAACCAAATAAAAAAGCAATCCCATAATATCACTCCTGAATTTATAGCCAACATAAATACATAACATAAAAAATCAGGAGCTCTGATGTCAAAGGGCAAGAGAAAATGGATTTCTATCTCAACAAAAAGGAAAGCGAATGCAACCTTTCTTTAGTGCTTTGTTCTGTTTTTGCCTATCCAGTTTGGTGAAGGTAGATCTTACTCAGTGTACCTTTGATTGAAATGTTTATCTCTTCTGGAAACACCCTCACTGACAGAAATCCTGTCATACACTAAAACACTGAAAAGTCTTGAGGAATTATATGAAGAGAAATAATCCACTCACAAAAAGACAAATACGGCATGATTCTATTTATGCAAGGTGTCTTAAGTAGTCCAATTCACAGACACAGATATGAAATGGCACTTACGTGGGACTTACAGTAGCGGAAGGGAGAAGTTTCATTCTGCAAATTGAGAGAGTTCTAGAGATCTGTTTCACAACAAGGTAAATATCTAATGGTACTTCCTAACGTTTGTGAAAAATGCAATTAAAATTATATTGGTATACTTTATCCCTTTTAGTATTTTTTTTTTGTTCTAGTACTATTGGTTGAACTCTGTAATTAACACACAATTATTCTTAGGTGTTTAAATTTTAACTGAAAAGCGATCCCTGTTAAATATAAGAGTGGAAATAAGAGAGGGAGGAGATGTACAATTTAGGACATGCTCAATCGGACTTGCAACAAATGGTGGAGTTAGAAACGTGCCAGGGGATTCCAATACAATACCATCAAGGTGGCTTGTACCAATGCCATGTCACTAGTCCAAGTGATCGAATTCAGTTCACAATTTATCACACTGATAGGTCCAAGAGTCAAAGGGATCACACAAACAAAACTAGTGTCTGCTAATACTAACTGATAGAATCAAAAAGGGAGAGAACGATCCATCATGGGAAGCGGGATACACAGCAGACTCATAGAATGGCAGATGTCCTAAATAACACTCTGGCCTCAGAATCAGCCCTTAAGGCATTCGGATCCGGCTCAGGAGTCCATGAGAGTATTTTAGGCATAGAAAGCCAAGACACTCTGGGAAAAAAAAAAAAAAAACTAAATGCCTAAATGAAAGATCTCAGTGAGTGAGATCCCAGTGGAAAGAAGGGGGCCATCAAAGAAGGAGGTACCTTTCTCTGAAGGGAGGAGAGAACTTCCACTTCGACTACGACCCTGTCAGAATAAGATAGAAGTCGGTGAACCCTAAAGGCTTCCATAGCCTTGGCAACTCATGACTAGAGCCTAGGGAGATTACTGACGCCATAAACAAGAGTGTCAAATTGTTGAGTCAGCAACAGGAGTCACTGTGTACTTTCGTCTCATGTGGGATCTGTCCTTAATGTGTTGTCCAATGTGAAGTAATGCTATAACTAGTACTGAAACTGTATTTTTACACTTTGTGTTTCTGGGTGGGTGCAAACTGACAAAATCTTTACTTAGTATATACTGAATCGATCTTCGGTATATAAAGATAATCGAAAATGAAAAAAAAAAAACCAACTTGGTTTTAAATTGGAGATTGCATAGAAAATTAATCAATTTTTTTAAAATATCATGTAGGATCTCTGTCCTTAATGTGCTGTACATTGTGATTTAATGCTATAACTAGTACTCCAACAGTATTTTTCACTTTGTGTTGCTATGTGGGTGCAAAGTGTTGAAATCTTTACTTAATATATACTAAACTGATCTTCTGTATATAAAGATAATTGAAAATGAATCTTGATGTGAATGGAAGGGGAGAGGGAGTGGGAAAGGGGAGGGTTGCAGGTGGGAGGGAAGTTATGGGGGGAGGGGAAGCCATTGTAATCCATAAGCTGTACTTTGGAAATTTATATTCATTAAATAAAAGTTTAAAATAAAAATAGGACTTTTCTCTAAGTGAAACAGAAAATCTTTGGAATTTTCTGAACAGAAGGATGACTTATGCCATCAAAGAATCTCCCAGGTACAGTGTTTTGTGAAAAAATAGTAGGAGATGTTGGATGGCAAGGGCAGAGCAGGAAGATTGCTTACATTATTGCTCTTTTCATTTCTTATAATTTATTACATTTCTAATTAAATAATTTGCTGGAAATAACATGGAGATCCTTTTCACTCATGAATCCTGAGAGTCTTCTATTCGTCCAATAAACATTTATTTATTTATTTATTTAAATTTTTGATTAGTGAATGAATTAATGTTTTAGATGCCTAACTAAAGGAATATTTTGTTCCTGGATATTTCCCAGTTTTGAGATATTATTTCCCTCCTTATCTTCTGTATATTTCCATTTCTTTAAACTTAATACCTATTTTTTAACAGTTATTTATTTATTTGAAAGTCTGAGCTACAGAGAGGCAGAGGCAGAGAGAGAGGGGTTTTCCAAACACTGGTTCATTCCCCAATTGGCCACAGTGGCCAGATTGTGTCAATCCGAAGCCAGGAGCCAGGAGCTTCCTCTAGTTCTCCCACATGGGTGCAGGGGCCCAAGGACTTGGGCCATCTTCTACTGCCCTCCCAGGCCATAGCAGAGTGCTGGATCAGAAGTAGAGCAGCCAGAATGCAAACTGGTACCAATATGGGATGCCAGCACTGCAGGCAGTGGCCTTATCCGCTATGACACAGCACTGGCCCCAAGCCTGTTTTTTTTTTAAATTAACTTTCAGTATGCACAAATAATGCTTGAAAATGAAAATTCCATCAGCATTAACCACAAATTTGAATACAAAATAATTTTAATATTTTAAATCCAAATGCAGATATGATAGGAAATAAGAGATTATGACTGCATAGAAATATGTGTTGTTGTTTTTTTTTCATGAGCAAATCTGAAGCCCACAGAATACTAATAGCTTTTTTATACTACTTTGCGAACTGAAATAGAATGTAAAATCAAAGGGACAATTTCCATGGAAAATAGCTGCAGAATAAGAATTGGCACGTTCTTACATTTTAAATGAGGAGAATGTTATAAAGAAGACATTAAAATAATATTCAAAATAGAAAAAATTATTCATATATCCATCAGTTTTAAGAACTAACTGCTTGACCATGATTTCTTTGGTTTTAAATTATTTTAAATCATTAGAAAATGGGGCCAGTGCCGTGATGTAAGAGGTTAAACCTCTGCCTGGGACATCAGCATTCCATATGGATGATGGTTCAAGGCTTGGCTGCTCTACTTCTGACCCAGCTCCCTGCTGATGGCCTGGGAAAGCAGTGGAAAATGGCCCAAGAAACCTGGAAGAATCTCCTGGCTCCTGGCTTCTGATATGCCCGGCTCTGGCCAATGAAGCCATTTGAGGGGTGAATCAGAGGATCGAAGACCTATCTCTCTGTCTCTCCTTCTCTCTGTCTGTAACTCTGACTCTCAAATAAATTAATAAAGCTTTAAAATTATTAGAAAATTAATTATTCTTGTATGTATGATATTGCATTTCAGCCCCTCCACATTATTATTAAAGGCTATTATTTTACCAAAACATTAAAAGTGATCCCAATACTATATTAGGACCAGCTCCGGGATTCCGTAACAGAGGTTAAATTAGGAGATATGTAAGAGTAGCCTTGTGTTAAAAAAAAAAAAATTCTTTGCTTTATCCACATCTGAATTCTGCTATCCCTGCTTCCATGTCCTCAAGATCTATTTCCAGATATGTTCTTCAATGTCCTCCTAGGAAGTATTAGAAAGATCATATGCTCTTTTAACTAATCTGCTACCTGTCACAGAATGTACTATACTTCCTCAGCTGGGACATATAACACTCTATATAATATCACACTGGTTCATAATACAAATGACATCAGGCTAATCGGAAGCATTAGCAGAAACTTTCAAGTATTCTCAACCACATGGTAAGCCAAATAAATAACAGAAAAAACATTGTGCAGTATTTAACATCCCACACTCCAAAATTTACAAGACATTCTCTCCTTTCCAATTATTCATTGCCTCACAGTACACGGCCAAATACTGTGACTTAGAAAAACTGTATTTAGTTTGTTCATGAATCTGTAATTCTGGAAGGAAATGACTATAACGGTTCATTGCTGCTCCATGTACCATCAATGGGTCTGGAGGCACATTCAAATGGTTAGCCAGTTAAGGGTGGTTATTGACAACTAATAACTCTATAAGAATCGTGGATGGGGACCCCCAGTTCCTGTTCACATGGAGCTCTTGTCAGAACGTCTGTGTGTTTCTCACATGGCAGCTAGATTCCAAGAGTGAGTGTCACAGGAAGCCTGGGCAAATGTTACAGGCCTGATTATTGCTTGGCCTCAAAAGCTTCATAGAGACGTTTTGCTGTATTATTATGATAAGAATGACTAGACTGAATTCAGGAGAAAGCTAATTTTGTTCACTCTCTCAAAGGAAGAGTAACAAAAGAATTGCAGCCCTTTTTTTTTAACCTACCACATTATCCATAAGCAATGAGAAATAGATACATTTTGAAATTCCTACGTGCCCCCCTCCCCCAAAAAAAGGAAGTAGATTATATAGTAGACTCTTCAGATTCTGCAAAGAGCACATTCCACACACCTTGAAATACTACCCTTTCTTATTGATTGACTCAAAGGATATAAGTTTTGAAGGAGCCCAGGATAAAATAGTTCTCTTTGAGAGTTTCAGAACACAGTTTAAGCATCCCCATCACTTGATATATATGACCCAGAAGATCTTCTGGTTCTATAATTGTATTAGAATGTGTCAATTAACTTACACTTATGGCTTAAGGCAGTTCATCATGAATGGTTAATAGAGGGAAAAAAAAACTTTAAGTCTGGTTCATCTGTAGGTGACACTGGTTGTAGTAAAATATGGATTGCTCTTACACTACATTTTCTCTCCAGGGTGGTCTTTATAAGACAATGATCAATGAAATATTTCCAAGTTGATTGAACTTTAGTAGGACTCCTGGACTTCCTTTATATTGAACAGTGATAAGTGCTTTACTAATAGAAAAAAGCACCTATCCAGCACTGCAATATTAGAGAAAAGGAAATTTAGTTAACTCATCAAGGGGTGTGCAACAAGCTATGACATCATACACTCCAGTATTTGCGTATTGCACTCAAGAATACAAAAAGCATGGCACAATAAAATATATATGGGTCTGGGCTCTCTCTTACTATGTAGTACTAGGTGTTGCTGTTATTGAATGTCAAACCTGCCAAACACAGAGACCAATATTTAATTCTTGATATAGTATCATCCACCGAGGAAACCAACTAGCCACATCTGGCAAATTGAAAACATGAGAATTTGTATCCCAGAGAGAGTAATGATGTGTCCTAACTTGAACTGATGGGTGTTCTGTGCTTGGAACTTTCTTTCCCACAGCACTTTGAACAGCATCACTCTTCAAGGGTTCATAGAGTGCTTAATCACAAGAAAATTCTGAAAACAATGAATTAGATCAAGGATCTCACTTTAAGGAGAAGAGGTCACAGTGGTGGAGAATAACCAAATATTATGCTAGTTCTACCATTCCATAAATTATGTGAACTTCTAAGGGCAGAGCTCATGCACCAGCACAGAAATGACATCTCTGGGATTGAGACATTGTCCTCCAAGGTTAACTATAGTGTTTGAACCAATGGCAGTTACATATAGTGATTATATAAATAGCTAGGAAACATGACTCTAGGATACATATGGTAGAATTCGGATTGGTCCTCATCATTTCCAGTTAGCCACATGGGGAATTAATGATTTCAGATCTTCAGTTTTAGCTTCTTCTGGACTAAAGGCCCTACTTCCTGAAGTGAATGAGGGGAAATGTGTTCTTCTACAATTGTCTTTGATAAGCATTCTGCTAAAACCAAAACAGCTACTGCCTGACCATTAGGCTTCTAAGAGTAGAACCAGAGCTAGGCACATTAACCTCTTGCTGTTAAAATCATCACCAGCTGATACGGGTAAGAATCTGTAGCAGATGGATTTAAGTTAATGTGCAGTACTATGGGCCAGCATTATAGACCAGTGGGTTAAGCTATCGACTGTGACACTGGCATCATATATTAGAGTGACACTTTGAGTTCCAACTGCTCTGCTTCTCATGTAGCTCTCTGTTAATGTGCCTGGGAAAGTAGAAGAAGATGGCCAAAGTGCTTGGGCCCCTGCCACCCAAGAGCTCTAGGCTATTTACTGTCAACCCTCACCTTTGGGGCCTTCTTTGTCTGTTGGAGCTTTCCCCAGGAGGCATGAGTTTCCAGAGAATTCATTAACCTCTAAAGCAGCCTTCTACCAATAAGTTTGAGATCCAAGTTCTTCTAGTTAGGTTTGGAGAGGAATATTTTCCTACCAATGACCTTAAAAAGAGTTTTCACTACTGAGATATGATTGAAAAAAAGTTTGTATGTGTGTGTGTGTGTGTGTGTGATTGTGTTTGTATGTATATGTGCGAGAGAGAGAGAGAGAGACTGAGAGAGAGAGAGGAAGGGAGGGAGGGAGGGAGTTTGTGGCTTGTCTTGACATTTCATGCCTTTTTATTCTATTATTTCATAAAATCTCTTAAGTCTTCCCCTCCTCGGGTTCACTGAACCCATAGGATAGAAGCAAGAGGCAATGAGAGCCCTTTTAGGATTTAAGTCTCTGCTTATAGAAGAGTTGAAGAATGTGGTACTCTGCTTCTTTCACTAATGCTGAAAGTATGGGTTATATGCACTTTTATGTGTTATGTTTATTGATGTTATGGTCGTTCGCGTGCTTATTCCAGGGAGTATGATGAACTGCTGGAATCACATCACCACAATTATCTTCCAGACTAGGAGGTTCTCTTCAATTTTGCATTTATTTATGAATTTTATGCATTTCTTTACATTCACTGTGTAGAATATATTACCCAAGAGGGAAAGGAACTTTTATGATTATACAATTCTTTTATTCAAAATGTTAAGCAAAGCACATTATTCCTTCAATTGCAATACAAAAGCATATATCTAACAGTGTAACAACAGTATCTTACAGTGTAACAATTGCATATATTAAATATAATATTTATGTTTCTCCAGCCATAAAATTAATATTTTTATTATGACTGTAAACACATTCATTTTAAGATCTATATTTTATTTTACCCGTCTTTTCATTATATTTCCACAGCGAAAACAGCAAGCATTATAAAGTGTGACATAACATAGCCTATGCTTTTATTTCAGCACTTGTAAAAGTCACATCTTATCTTAAAGTTTTCAGCCATGATTCAATACATTAGGATTATCAAGTGCTGCAACTTGTTTCCTATTGTCTATTAATAACGGAAACAAATTAAAACAAAGTCTGAGTTTGTTTTTACCTAATGCTGTTCTGTGTCTATTTGCTTTCACAGTTTACAAAAAAAGGAAGCCATGGAAAAAATATATGACTCGCCAACAATTAATTATATTTTCCATTTTGATATCTCTTGTGTTATTATTTAAAGTTATATTTAAAAGCAGTTCTGATAATTGATAGCTATGTGAGCTTAGTGAGTTATTTGTCTATTCTGAGATTCAGATGAAGACTACATACCCTTTTAAAGAAGAAATGTGGTAATATAAGTGCAACTGTTCCCAAAAATAAGGTTAAGATAGCTTGTGACTTGAAAGTGAATACTCAAGACACAAGAGGTATTGCAAGGAATGGCATCCTAATTGATGGCAGATCATTCTATCACACAAACCTAATTCCTCAAGGTAGCAGAAGAACTCTTAAAGGGAGTATGGAGGGCGTTCCAAGATGGTGGAATAGCATCAGGACAATCCAACTCACATGGGGCAAAAAAATTCATTAAAAAGGGGAGAAAGTACATGCCTAAGATAAAACTGTGGGAAATCCATAGCTGGAAACCCAGTGAAAACAATAGACAGTCTAGGTCCATGCCGAAGAAGCAAATACGCATTAAAAAAACAAGCGGAAGCTTGGACCCGGGGAGGAGAATGCCTACCCCGACAGACCAGGTAAGAGAGGAATCCACGGGCCCATGGCTCTGTGGATAACAGAGAGAGTGAGAGCTTAATGAACTGCTTTTGAAGTTCCACGTGTGCCCCTTGGGACAGCAGAGGAGATAAGAGGAAAAAAATAGATAGATGATAGATAGATAGATACACAGATACATAGATACATACATAGATAAGAAGGTGGCACACCTCTCTCGCCTCTCCCCCACCCCCACGCCATTTTTTTTTTTTTTTTTGGACAAAGGCAGCTGGCTGCCGCCCCACCTCCCATGCACAAGCCAAGCAATAACGGGGGTTGCCTCACCAACCCACACACAAATAGCAAGGGCCACAACAATTAAGAAGAATTCCTTCCCAGTCACATAAGCTGTACCATGCCAGTTGCCCAGCAATGGGAGGGGAGGGGAAGTCCCGCCCTTAGAAATCTCCTACCTACCTATCACAATCAAGAAATGAATGGAGTCCCAGTCGTGGGGGCTTTGCGTTTCCATGATCCACAGACCAAACCTGAGGAAAAAACCCACCCTGGGAGCTGAGTCTGAGAAAACAGTGACTGCATAAGAGGAGACAAAGTGTGGCCAGGCCCTGAGTAACTACAGAGCTTCCACACACCCCAAGCTCCTTGGTTACCTGTATCCGCTCATAACAGGGGGAGCTGTGCTCACAGGAAAGACTCCACAGATCAAATGTGCAGTTAATTAAGCACTGTGAATGAGTGCTGAGCACCCCAAGGACTAATACTGAGCATACAGCAGCTGAGGAGAGCTACAAAGCCCAACAGGGGACTTACCTTGGAAACTTGCTCCACCCTGGAATAATGAACAAGCACCACGTCTACCCATAGCACACACCTCTTGGTATTCACTGAAAGTGTAGCGGACCCACTAAGCCACAGTGACACAGACCAAAAACAAATGCCACCAATTAAAAAAAAAAAAAAAAAAAAAAAAAAACTACGCAAATGCTGAAAAACGGAATAAAAAAAAAAAACTTATATAAGAATAGTAAGACACTAATGAGTCCCCCAAGGAACACTACAACATTTCAAATTAGAAGTTGAAGATGAGGCCAGTGATGTGGAATAGTGGGTTAATCCTTTGCCTGAGGCACCGGCATTCCATCAGTTCGAGTCCTGGCTGCTCCACTTCCAATCCAGCTCTCATTAAGGCCTGGGAAAGCAGTAGAAGATGGCCCAAGTGCTGGTGCCCCTGTGTGGAAGACCCAGAAGAAGATCCTGGCTCCTGGCTTCAGATCTGCTTAGCTCTGGCTGTTGCAGACATTTAGAGAGTGAACCAGTGAATGGAAGACCTTTCTCTCGGTTTCTCCTTCTCACTGTCTATAACTCTACTTCTCAATTATACAAATAAATCTTTAAAAAAAAAAAAAGAAGGTAAAGAGGAAGAGATTGAGGAAATAACAGAAAAGGAATTCAGAAAACTAATCATCTGATTACTTAGGAGTAATCAGAAGCAAATTCACAAACTAAAGAAAACTATACATGATATTAATGAAATTGAGATATTATAAAGAAATAGAATGAAATACTAGAAATGAAGAATTCAATAAATAAAAATGCAGTGGAAAGTCTTTTTTTTAATATTTATTTATTTATTTATTTATTTGAAAGTCAGCGTTACACAGAGAGAAGGAGAGGCAGAGAGTGAAAGAGAGAGGTCTTCCATTTGCTGGTTCACTCCCCAGATGGCCACAATGGCTGGAGATGCTCTGATACAAAGCCAGGAGCCAGGAGCTTCCTCTTCCTCTCCCAGATGGTTGCAGTGGCCCAAGGACTTGGGCCATCTTTTACCATTGGATGGAAGATTTTTCTCTCTCTGCCTATACCTCTCTGTAACTCTGCCTTTCAAATAAAAATAAATATTTAAAAAAAAAATAGAGAAGAAATAATCAAAATTGAAAGCAATAAAACAATACAAAAGATCAGCAAAATGTGTTTTTGGAAAAATAAATAAAACTGACAAATCATTGCCCCAACTATTCAAATAAAGGAGGGGGAAGACCAAAATAAATAAAATTAGAGGATAAAAAGGAAATGTAACAATATATACCACATAAATAAAAACAGAAAAACATCAGAAATTACTAAAAAGAGCTATACACCAACACAATAGGAAACCTAGAAAAAATTGATAGATTCCCAGGCACATACAACCTACCTAAAATGAGGCATGAAGACATAGAAAACTTAAACAGACCAATAACCAAGACAGAACTCGAAATGGTAAAAATGACCCTCCCAAAAAAGAAAAGTCCAGGACCAGATGACTTCACCACTGAAATCTACCAAACATCTGAAGAACTAACTCCAATTCTTCTCAAGCTCTTCAAATCAATTGAAAGGGAGGGGATCCTCCCAAATTCTTTCTTTGAAGTCAGTATCACCTTAATTCCTACGCATGATAAAGGTACAACAGAGAAAAAGAACTAGAGACTAATCTCCCTGATGAACTGGGATGCAAAAATCCTCAACAAAATACTAGCCAATCTAATCCAACAACACATCAGGATTATTCACCCAGATCAATTGGGATTTATCCCTGGTATGCAGGGATGGTTCAACATTCATAAATCATCAATGTGATACATACATTAACAAACTGAAGAATGAAAACCATATTATTATCTCAACATACATCATACATAACTTTGTTAACTGTTAAATAAACAACAAGTGTCACTGTGCACTAATTTCCCATGCAGGACCTCTGTCCCCAAAGAGTTGTATCATGAGACTTAATAGTAAAACTTGTTCTCAAGAATATCAGTTCCTTTTATTGTATTAAGTGGAGGATATTCCTATATCTCATGAGTTATAGTTATGTCAAAGAGCTCACAAAACATGTATCATTTTTTAATTCTTCTTTAAAGATAAGTTTTTAAAAGGAAAAAAGTAGGGAAGAAGGGAAAGAAAAGAGGAAGGGAAAAAAGCAAAATGACCTTCGAGATGCAATAACTTTGAACAGCCCTTGTCTGGACTGTTGAGGAAGGTTTTTTTTCTTTTTTTCTTTCTTTTCGTTCTCTTTCTCAGGCTAATAGTTGAACTCTTTACATAGAATAAAGTTAATTTTCTGTATTTAAAGTTAAATGAAAATAGATCTTAATGAATAAAGGACAGGAAACAGGAGAGGGAAGAAGAATGGTGGGAAAGTGGGTTTGAGGGTGGGTACAGTGGGAAGAATTACTATTCTAATGTAATTACGAGATGTGTGCAAATAAATAACACTGAGGCACTTAACAAAGGGAGTGTTTGGTGGGGGATGGAAAGGGTATCAGGAACAAGAGGGACAAATCATTACTGGTGACTTGATCACCTATCTTCACTACTCACAATATACCCACTCTCCCTGCCCTGTGATGCTGTCACTCCCCTGTTCAAAGCCTAGCACCTTGAAGGAACTTTCTACACTTAGGACTCCAATTCCCAGCCTACAATTGCTTTTCAGTGTACTGAATTTTTGCCACAATTTCTCCACTGACAAACTTCAGCAAGGACAGGTGATTACCATGTTCAATGAGTTTTTCAATGCCTTCATCTTACTTCATCAACTTTGACATCTGATAGCATTGGTAACTCTTTTTTCTTCATAGTGTCTTTAGCATGCCCCTTTTCCTTCAAGGTCCTTAAGTGTTTGTGTTCTGTAAAGAATTTCTAACATGAGCAAATGTTATCTCCATCTACACAGAAAACTATACCAGTTTTTCTGCAACATGACTCATCTTTTTAAAATACCAGTTCTTTTTTTTTTTTTTTTTTGACAGGCAGAGTGGACAGTGAGAGAGAAAGAGAGAGACAGAGAGAAAGGTCTTCCTTTGCCATTGGTTCACCCTCCAATGGCCACCATGGTTGGTGCGCTGCAGCTGGCGCACCGCACTGATCTGAAGGCAGGAGCCAGGTGCTTCTCCTGGTCTCCCATGGGGTGCAAGCCCAAGGACCTGGTCCATCCTCCACTGCACTCCCTGGCCACAGCAGAGAGCTGGCCTGGAAGAGGGGCAACCGGGACAGAATCCGTTGCCCTGACTGGGACTAGAACCCGGTGCACCAGCGCTGCAAGGCAGAGGATTAGCCTGTTGAGCCACGGTGCAGGCATAAAATACCAGTTCTAACTATGGCCTACATGTAGTCCATGTGCTGACTTGTACAGTCTGATAAAAGTAATCATGTATTACGAGGAAATTATGACTTTGTCCTATGGTACTTGTCATATAATAGATACTCAAAGAACATTAGATGAATACATTGTATTAAAATACATTTGTGGCCATTAATTTAAAACATCCCTGTAATTAACAAAGTATCTTCTCAACGTTCATGAAGATGATCATTGACCAAGTGCTTGAAGACATTTTTTACATGTCATTTCTTTTCATTTGATTTCAGAAGGTTGAAGTATTACTCTCATATTTCCCTATGAAGGAAATTCACAACTGAGGTATTATGTCCAAATTTAATTACCTTGTTGTAAATGAAATACTGACCAAGAAGAATTCAAAGAGTAGTGTAATTAGAATTGAGAGAAGAGAAGTTATTATATATTATTTAGAAATGTTATACACATTTAATGTATGTATTAATTTATCTGCTCCAAATATGTGACTTCATTTACTCATTTAATCTTTAAAAGAAGAAGCAAAGGTGCATTGAACTTATAGAGCTTGCTATTAAAACAGAGAGCTGTAAATATATGCATTAGCATGAATTTTTCAAAGTCCTTGTTATGCATTAATTTCCAAACTTTTTATGCAAAATAACTATTAATGCCATTTTTCTTTTTAAAATGTTCATTATTACTATAAAGAGAACATATTTCGTGTGTGTCACAAGTATAGTTTTAAGAAGACAAGCATACTTCCCTCCCACTCTTCCCCTTTCCTCAACCCCTCCTTCCTTCCCTTCTCATTTTCCTTTAATTTTTGAAAGATATTCAATACACTCTAATATCACAGGCTTAATTCAGCAATATCTATAATATTAAAAATAAAAAGTAGGGAGATCACAGTTCTCCAGGAGTATAAACAAGCACTAAAGGCAACAATCATATCACAAGATGTTCATTTCATTTCTTTTTTTTTTAAATTTTATTTAATGAATGTAAATTTCCAGTGTACAGCTTATGGATTACAATGGCTTCCCCCTCCCATAACTTCCCTCCCACCTGCAACCCTCCCCTCTCCCGCTCCCTCTCCCCTTCCATTTGCATCAAGATTCATTTTCAATTCTCTTTATATACAGAAGATCAATTTAGTATAAAGATTTCAACGGTTTGCACCCACATAGAAACACAAAGTGAAACATACTGTTTGAGTACTAGTTATAGCATTAAGTCACAATGTACAGCACATTAAGGACAGAGATCCCACATGAAGAGCAACTGCACAGTGGCTCCTGTTGTTGACCCAACAAATTGACACTCTAGATTATGGCGCCAGTAACCACCCTAGGCTGTCGTCATGAGTTGCCAAGTCTATGGAAGCCTTCCAAGTTTGCCGACTCTGATCATATTTAGACAAGGTCATAAAAGACAGAGTGAGGATAGTAACCAATGATCCTAAGAGTGGCATTAACCAGGTTTGAACAATTATACAGCATTAAGTGGGGAAGAGGACCATCAGTACACACAGGTTGGGAGTAGAGCCATTGGTGGTAGAGTAGAGGTTATGATTACAAGGGAATGAGACCCAAGTGCACTAGACAGGGTCTAGAACAAAGGACAGAGTCATTATCAGAGGAGCTAAGAAAGGTGCTGTCTAAGCTACAATTAAGTTTTCTGATTGAGAGGCAAATAGAACCTGATAGAAGGGGCTTGATAATAATCTGGTGGGCTTTAGGCCTTGTAAGTTAAGAGGCCCAGACCTATCTATCTCTTCACATGGGGTACATCCTAAGGGAGGTGTGAACCTCCTAGGGGAAGGCACTCTGTTGACTTTCATTACTTGGCTGGCCTGGGAGGAGAGCTGGCCAGGTAAAGGCAGGGGGCATCTCTAACAAGAAATTGACAGTTCTGCCTGCAATGTGGCTGACCCTACTTGGCCATCCCCTCAGCTGCAGTGGTCACTTTGGAAGTTGGGCTGAGTGAAGGGCTTTTCAGCTTAGAGCCAATAAGATCTGTGGCTCTGACCTGGGCATCCTTCGACTCCAGGGCAGGTCCATTTCCAGTGATCCAACTCTTGGCAGAGCTGCCAGGGCTCTTCACAAGCTGACTTCTGCTGAAGCCCAGGCTTACCACATTGAAAGCCACTGCAGTGGACTGGCCTGTTGGGTCTCCTTGAGGGCAGATCACTGTACAGATCAGCCATTAATAGGCCTGCCACCCATTGCTTCTGATGCCTAGCTTTCTTTTCCTCCTGGTTTGTGTTCAAGCAGACCAGAGGATGCAAGTCAAGGGAGTGCCCATGTCCCATCTCTAATCTTCTGTGGCCTGAACTATAAGTCTAAAGTCACAGGCATGTTCTGTAGTAGTTTTTCTAAGGTAGACAATGCCCATGAGGAAAATTATATTCTCACTTTAAAACTTTCTTTCCCTTTGGTCTGAAAGGGAGGTTTTTTCTACTTACTGTATACTTCACTGATGGCGAAGTGAATCTAGCTATGAGATTATTATGTAAGTTCTTATTTTGGCTATGCTATTATTTCATTTCTATACATTTTTGTATTCCATATTAACTGCCACATATCAGAGAAAATATGGGATATTTGTCTTTTTGAGACTGGCTCATTTCACTAAGCATTTCAGTTTCCACTTGCACTCGTTTTGCTGTAAAAGATGGGATTTTTCATTATTTGTATGGCTGAATAGAATTCCATAGTGTGTGTGTGTGTGTGTATACATTACAATTTCCTTATCCAGTCATCAGTTGATGGACATCTATATTGATTTCATATTTTAGCTATTGTGAACTGAGCTTCAATAAACATGGAGGCACACATAACTCCTTCATATGCTGATTTCATTTCTTTTGGGTAAATTCCCAGTAGTGAGATGACTGTCTTATGGTTGCTCTATTTTCAGATCTCTAAGGAATCTCCATACTGTATTTCATAATAGCTGTACTAGTTTACATTCCCACCAACAGTGTATTAGGGTGCCTTTTTCCTCATCCTCACCAACATTTATTGTTGATTGATTTTTGAAGATAACAATTCTAACTGAGGTGAGATGAAGCTTTATTGCGATTTGTATCTGCATTTCCCTGAGAGCTAGTGATCCTGAGCATTTTTCAAGTGTCTATTGGCCATTTGAATTTAGAAAACTACTTGTTCATGTCAGGTAATTTTCAGGAATTTTTGAAGTACCTTCATATTTGTATGTACATATATGTTTATAATTATTAATCTATTTCCTACCTTCATCTATATCTCTCCGTGCCCTTCACTTGGCATAGCCTATGCCACAGATTTTATTGCCCACTGGATTCTTGGGTTTTGCCAATTAGGATAAGATCAGAATAGAAAGCAGAAGAATGAGATTAGAGTATATATTCTCTGCTCCCATTTCGGCAGCACAGGAACCGGAGGATGTTAATGTCATTTTTCACTTTTTCACTTGAAGACCACAGTGGCTGTCAGGTAAACTTCCATTCGTAGAACTTTGTGTCTCTTCTTCCAGTTTATTCTCCATTTTCTTGCTGCTTCAGGGCACAGGGTCATTGCTGCCCTACCACGTACTAAACCAGGGATCTTGCACTATTCAATACAATTTTCTTACATCCTCTCCACACCTTATAAATAGTCCCCTATTTAAATCTGTTCAACTTATCCCAATCTGTGTATGCCATATGCTTTATGCTGTGACACTGATTGATGTAGAAACTTTTTTTTTTAATTTTATGGGGGCTGGTGTTGTGGCGTAGTGGGTAAAGCAGCTGTCTGCAATGCTAGCACCCCATATGGGTACCAGTTTGTATCCCTACAGAACCACTTCTGATACAGTTCCCTGCTAATGGCCTGGGAAAGCAGTGGAAAATGGCCCAAGTACTTGGTCCGCTGCTACCCATGTGGGAGTCCTAGAAGAAGCTCCTGGCTCCTGGCTTAAGCCTAGATCGACCCTAGCTGTTGCGACCATCTAGGGAGTGAACCAGTGGATGGAAGATCTCTCTCCCTCTATCTTTCCCTGTTCATCTGTAACTCTAACTTTCAAATAAATAAATCATTTTTAATTTGTGAATGAGAACACTTTCACTTCAAATGCTATAACTAGTACTCCAACAGTATTTTTTTTTCACTTTGTGTTACTATATGGGGGCAAACTGTTGAAATCGTTACCTAATATATACTAAACTGATCTTCTGTATATAAAGAGAATTGAAAATGAATCATGATGTGATTGGAAGGGGAGAGGGAGCGGGAAAGGGGAGGGTTGCGGTTGGGAGGGAAGTTTTGGGAGGGGGAAGCCATTGTAACCCATAAGCTGTACTTTGGAAATTTATATTCATTAAATAAAAAAAATTAAATTTTTTACAAAGTACAAATTCATAATTCCATTCATAGACCCTAGCAAGATTCATATTCATAAATATATGCAGAATTCAGATGGCATTTTGCAACTTTAAATAGAAAAAAAATGCTTTGTCAATTTTAGCAAAAAAATTTATATCAACTCACAGATAATATCAACTAATATAAGCCTCATACAAAATACAACTTCTTTCTGAGTATCTGATGGGTACATCGTCATTCATATGAAAAGCAAAAGACAAAACCTAATGCTTTTGATTATTTGGCCTTGGTAGATATTTCTGACCTTTACAGCTACCAAAACACTTTTGTTCTAGCTGGAAAGTTCTTTTGCCAAGATATTCAAAGGCCATTTGGAATCTTTTTACAAGTGTAAATTTGATACAATTGATTCTCCTCTAATAAAAAGTCAATCTTACTTTTCCGCTTGTATTTTAGAATATCTATTCATCACTTGATACTATCTCTTCATATCCATGCAGCAGATATAATACTAATAGCAATACAATGTGTGAACAGAGGCTTCCAATTTATCTGGAACTAAAAAATGCAGGAGAATGTTTTGAGACAGCATCAGAGTGAGGGCTCTCCTTTTCTTGCCACTCACAGTGACTGCTAGAGAGATGTGCTATTGTTAACACCGCTCCTATGAAAGGAAAAGTAGACTTCGTGGCACTATAAGATATGATCTTTTCTCAAGTCATGAGAATAAATGCTAAAACAGGCAAGCTAACAACACATGGCATGCCTCTCCTTATCCACAGTAGTCCTGCAGTAAAATTGTGAAGCGAATTTCATCTTCTAATTTTCCCATATATCTTGAGGAGATATAAAAGAATCTTTGATCAACCTTTCCTAAGTTTTCCTATTGACAAGCGCTTGTTCTGGCTGTGCTGTAGTTTCAGTTTCTTTTTCATTTAAACTTATCCCTTGGGTATCAGGTTGTAGAGAGTTAATGACTGCATTGACATTTTGACATTGATTTTAAGATAAGCATAATTGATACAGCAAACAAAATTTTTGGTTGGCAAAATATTAGAATTCCACATAAATGTCAACCTGTGGAATAGTACCTATTGCAGGCCTGCAGGCCTTGAGAAAGCCTCATATTACTTTACATAAAATTCTCTCCATTTCTGTGAATCTCATGAACATCAGAAAGGTGTTCTTGAATCCTACATCCACCCCAACTATATTAGACTTTTCAAGTCGAATTTGATAACATTCAGTGAAGCATTAGAAAATTTGTGAGGAAGGTTTATAAAACTTTACTGACAATATATAAATTTCAGAAAGAGTTACATTTAAGAAAAGCAAGGGGGCAATTATCTTGCCAGCTCCATCCTATAACAGGATGCCAGGTAGCAGCACTTCACTGTCCTGCAGTCCTGCAAAACACAGAAAATTGTGGTGGAAAATTTGTGTCACTTCCTAGAATACTCTAGGAAGTAAAGTTCTAAGGAAATAATTTTTAATAAAAGTTTTTATCATCATTGTTTGAATAAATCTTTTTAACATCCAAATATGTTTTAACCAGGCACTGAACTAGGTGTTATAGACTGAGGGGAGATCAAGTCAGCTATCTTGAACAGCATAGAAACAGTACTGATTAAATCAAGTTTCACCCCCGCCCTCAAAGACATGTGTCCACCTCTAGTCCCAAACCAGTCAGGATCAAGGAACATCCAGATCCTAAACACAAAAGATCCCCTAGTGCTTCAATGGAGACCTCCCCAACCTATATGCATGCCCAGAATAGCCCAATATATGTAACCTTCCCTGGATGGTGGTAGTAAGAAACACTGCCATTTTGAATATGTTGTCTACAGAAGCAAAACAAAACTGAACCAGCACAAAACACCAAACAGGATGCAACCAAAGTATTGTGTACTGAGGACAAACCACTATACATCCCCACACAATAAAATCACCTGTTCAGCTCCCATGGAGGAGCCAATCAATAGATCCCCATTCTGCCTTGCTGCCTCCTTGTGTTAATGCATAAACCACAATAAGCCTTGTTTAGGTTACACATTGGTCTCCTGTTAAGGTTGATTTGCAAATGAGCCTAAGAACCTAGAGTCACTAAAAACGTGCCCAGTCAATGTCCATAAAATAACTTTCACCCAGCAAACATTAAGAAAGAACTGTAAATAATTTTATTTATATTCATTAAATAAAAGTTAAAAAAATAAATGGCAAAAAAATATATCTTTTCCAGAACACAATAACACCCTTCTAGCTATGAGGTTATTTCAAAAATTTTGTGTAATATAGAATTAATAAATATTAAAAAATAATTTTAAAAAAAGAAAGAACTGTAAATAATTATATAAAATAATGCAGTTTTCTATAGATATCTCAGGAATTTCCAAAGTATTATAAGGTTTCAAAAAGAGGAAATGAGGAAACATTCAAAAAAAGAAGACAAATTTGCAACTACATTTTTATCTTCATTAAGTATTCTAATTATATTCAACACTTCAGCAAAAAAGAAGCATATGTTGTGTGCTAACAAAATTAGCATGTTAATTTTACTGCAATATTCACAGGTCTGATCATTTCTTCCATGTAATCACTTAAGATTTAAAAGGCAAAAATGAAAGATTGCTCTCTGCTATACAACCACCATCAAATTCATGATTCAAAATAGCTCCAAAAATAACAGGACATGATTCAGCTAGTTACTAAATACACATCAACACCAAAATACTTATTACTCAGATAAATCCTGACTTGAGATAAAGCAAAAATGTAATTTTATTCTGGTTCTTTCTATCTAATAGTATGCTTCTAGATAGTTATTTTGTCATTTTTCTATGAAGATAAAGCATGACTCTCAGAATCATTATAATAAGGTCTCAATTATTTTGATTTTTATTTTGATATACTCTTTTAAAGATTTATTTGAAATACAGAGTTACAGAGAGAGGTAGAAACACAGAGAGAGAGAGAGGTCTTCCATCTGATGGTTCACTACCCAGATGGCCGCAACGGCCAGAGCTGCGCCGATCCAAAGCCAGGAGCTTCTTCCAGGTCTTCAACATGGGTGCAGGGGCCCAAGGACTTGGCCCATCCTATACTGCTATGCCAGGCCATAGCAGAGAGCTGGATTGGAAGAGGAGCAGTTGAGACTAGAACCGGCACCCACATGCGATGCCAGCGCTTCAGGCCCGGGCTTTTACCCACTATGCCACAGCGCTGGCCCTGTTGATGTACTTTTATATTCTTCACATTTGTTTCCTGATAAGTTAATTCACTTCCTTTGCTGAGCAAGTTAAGCTATGGGGAGTAGGTGAAGCATAGGGAAGCCGGTGAGCTCCACTTGCCGCTACTGTACTTCCAGGGCACATATGCAGCTCTTAATGCAGAAGTATCCAAAAATTTTATCTGAATTGATATGATAGCAAAAAAGTAAAGACTAATGGCCATAACACCAGGAGGAAAAGTGAGCTATTAACTCGGTCTCCCCCACAGCAGTAGCCTACTGATAAATCGGTACCTCAGTCACAGCATTTGTATGTGAGAGTGAAAATACCATCTCTCTCTATTGCCTTTGCTTGTCTTGAGGATAATGTGCTAATGAGAAAATGCTCTACAAAAGTATGCTCAAAACAACCTCTAAGAGGCTGTGTTGGAGATTCCCTTATTCCTTCCCAGAAATAAATTATTTGTTAATTCGGAATTTCAGAAAATAGGCAAGGTTCATAGAAACATGGGGAAAAATTCTAAGAAAACATGGCATGACTAGAAACCTGTTTCTAAGGCAGTTAAAGAAAATTAGCCAGTGATTTCTAACAATAATTTGTAGCAATATAAAATTCCTCTGACTAAAAGAAAAGAAAAAGGCTTATCTAACTGGGATAGACCCCAGAACTGAAGTAATACCTAAGAAAGATTACATTTGGGAAAAATGGACAATGGGCTTAAGCCCAAGAGAGAGTGATCACTATTCCAAAGGTTGGAGTAAGGAATTAGTTTGGTTCAACTCCCATGAGGTGTATCCAAGAAGAATACACCAGATAAAATAGACTAGCAAAGATAGGGGATGTAAGGTTTGTATTATTTTAAAACATTCAGGACAGTGTACTCAAACATTTAGTATAGCAGAATCACTCAAGTATCATATTGTAAAATATTCTGAATCAAGAATTCTGCTTTCCAATCTTTCAAAGCAGTGCTATGGAGAGCAACCTGGGATCTAATCAGCAGCAGCCTGGGCATTCTGAATATATTAGTCAGATTTTCATTATTATAATGAAATATCTAAGAATAAGCTACTTATGAAGGAAAGATGGCTATTTCAGCTCAGAGTTTTAGAGGTTCACTGTCCAAGATTGGTGGGCCGCTCTGGTTCAGCATTTGGACATGGCTTGCTTCCTGCAGAGTTCCAGGTTAGCTCACAGCATCACAGGGCAAGAGGGAGTGCAGTCCATCTATGTTCTTCCTTACAAAACCACCACAATGTGCTCATGGGATGTCCATCACAACAGTAATATAATATAATATAATATAATATAATATAATATAATATAATAATATAATCACTTTCCAAAGATTCCATCATCAAAAGCATGATTAGATTAAATTTAGGGACCCACTGTTAACACATGAGCTTTTGTGTGATACCCAAACTAATATCTAAACAATAAAGCACTGGTTGCCAGATGCCTTTGAGAATCACAGATGTAAATTCTCTGTAAAAATTTAATAAAAGATATATTCATCCTTGAATATTCAGGAGGCAAGTTGAAAAAAACACCAGGATTGGATGCCAAGTAAAGAAGTATGGACTTCACTTACATAGCATGCCTGACTATGCCACATTATTTTAAAAAGGGAATGTCTTTCATTACTTGGCTGGCCTGGGAGGAGAGCTGGCCAGGTAAAGGCAGGGGGCATCTCTAACAAGAAATTGACAGTTCTGCCTGCAATGTTGCTGACCCTACTTGACCATCCCCTCAGCTGCAGTGGTCACTTTGGAAGTTGGGCTGAGTGAAGGGCTTTTCAGCTTAAAGCCAATAAGATCTGTGGCTCTGACCTGGGCATCCTTCGACTCCAGGGCAGGTCCATTTCCAGTGATCCAACTCTTGGCAGAGCTGCCAGGGCTCTTCACAAGCTGACTTCTGCTGAAGCCCAGGCTTAAAACATTGAAAGCCACTGCAGTGGACTGGCCTGTTGGGTCTTCTTGAGGGCAGATCACTGTACAGATCAGCCATTAATAGGCCTGCCACCCATTGTTTCTGATGCCTAGCTTTCTTTTCCTCCTGGTTTGTGTTCAAGCAGACCAGAGAATGCAAGTCAAGGGAGTGCCCGTGTCCCATCTCTAATCTTCGGTGGCCTGAACTACAAGTCTATAGTCACAGGCATGTTCTGTAGTAGTTTTTCTAAGGTAGACAATGCCCATGAGGAAAATTATATTCTCACTTTAAAACTTTCTTTCCCTTTGGTCTGAAAGGGAGGTTTTTTCTACTTACTGTATACTTCACTGATGGCGAAGTGAATCTAGCTATGAGAGGCGAAGTGAATCTAGCTATGAGATTATTATTTAAGTTCTTATTTTGGCTATGCTATTACAGAAAAATGTTAGCCATCTCTTTTATAAGGTCTAAAGATTAAATTGTGCATCCTACAGATTCCTTCATAATAGAATTAGTTTCCTACCTTGAAGAGAATAGAGAAATGAAAGAACAAGTTGGGCTTAGAATAGAGAAATGAGGGAGCAAGTCCTAGATCACTTGCTGACAATAGCAATATTACATGAATACTTAGCAAACCATTTCAACCATTAGATAACAACTTAAGAAAACATTTACCAGAAGGTCCAATGCCTTCTATAAATTTTAAGAATCATGTATTTGGAAACACCTCTTAAATATCTAACATGGTGTAGTTTGTTCAACCAGTTCCCCTAGGAGGTTCACACCTCCCTTAGGATGTACCCCATGTGAAGAGATAGATAGGTCTGGGCCTCTTAACTTACAAGGCCTAAAGCCCAACAGATTATTATCAAGCCCCTTCTATCAGGTTCTATTTGCCTCTCAATCAGAAAATTTAATTGTAGCTTAGACAGCACCTTTCTTAGCTCCTCTAATAATGACTCTGTCCTTTGTTCTAGACCCTGTCTAGTGCACTTGGGCCTCATTCCTTTGTAATCATAACCTCTACTCTACCACCAATGGCTCTACTCCCAACCTGGGTGTATTGATGATCCTCTTCCCCACTTAATGCTGTATAATTGTTCAAACCTGGTTAATGCCACTCTTAGGATCATTGGTTACTATCCTCACTCTGTCTTTTATGACCTTGTCTAAATATGATCAGAGTCGGCAAACTTGGAAGGCTTCCATGGCCTTAGTAACTCATGACGACAGCCTAGGGTGGTTACTGGCGCCATAAACTAGAGTGTCAATTTGTTGGGTCAACAACAGGAGCCACTGTGCACTTGCTCCTCATGTGGGATCTCTGTCCTTAATGTGCTGTACATTTTGATTTAATGCTATAACTAGTACTCAAACAGTATGTTTCACTTTGTGTTTCTATGTGGGTGCAAACTGTTGAAATCTTTATACTAAATTGATCTTCTGTATATAAAGAGAATTGAAAATGAATCTTGATATGAATGGAAGGGGAGAGAGAGCGGGAGAGGGGAGGGTTGCGAGTGGGAGGGAAGTTTTGGGAGGGGGAAGCCATTGTAATCCATAAGCTGTACAGTGGAAATTTATATTCATTAAATAAATGTTAAAAAAATGGGGGGAATGTCATCAAAAAAGCTTTGCTATAGAAAGGTAAAGTTGGCAATAATGGGAGGTAGATTAGGGCAAGTATAGGCTTGAGGAAGAATAGTTAGGACTGTGGTAGACTGGCTGAACTAAACTATTGGGTTAGTCCTAGAACAGGGCTGAGGGAGTTGATACTGAATTTTATGCGAGAGAGGAGTCAAGTTAGGAACAGTTAGTAGAGTAAAATACGCAACATAAAGATTTAAAAAGAAGATGAAGGGGAAAGAGTATGAAAACATACACATGATGCATGCAGGATGGCTGAATAGTGAGAAGATACACTGATTTTAGCCATAGGAAGAAACCAGAAAAACAAAGGAAGGAACATGTTCCCAGGGGATCGTTTGAAAGAGATGCAGAGGGAAATGGACCAAAAAAAACAAAAATCAAAATAAACAAACAAATTAAAAAAAAAAAACAGAGACTCTGGAGCAGCAAGGGCAGTGGGCAGATGCAGTAGCCAGTTATAAGTCTTCAGTGACTCCCAGAACCAGTGGCCTGTGGGGAAATGCAGTCTTCACAGGTCAAGACGAGAGCAGGCTGCCAAAACTCTATTACCCCCACTGATTGTGAACTTGGCCTGGGTAGCTGGCAGGGAACTGGGCATCCACTTAGCTTTGTGAAAGGAAGCCATGTGGCTTCCCTACCTTTGCCCCACCAAAGCACCAGACTCAGTTTGTTGAGGCAAAGCTACAGCTGACTTTTCTGGTGACTTGGGGAAGGTGGGCAGCTGACTCTGCAGATGGGGGAGCTCTCTGGGAATATAACAGGTACCCTGAATCCTGTGACTGTGGGAATCCTGTATCCTGTGATTGTGGGTGTTCTCTGACTGTGGGAATTATGCATAAGTCACAAAATGAGATGGACATGGCATGTGACGAGGTTGTAGTGTATTCACCCCATCTGACTCCAGAAGCTCAGAGCTCCCTGAAAGTGTTGACAGATTGCACAGAGAGCTCAGCACATTGGTACTCTGTACTGCTCATGGCCTGAGTGGACGTGGTGAGTGGGTACTGTGAGCTTGCTCTAGACAGGGAATCAGCAGGTTCACCTCGGCAGAAACAAAGATTAATGTTAGGACCATGCCATCTAACATCAATATCCCCTCCCCCTATTGACTATAGTCCGGATTTCCACTATGCCAACTCGGGTGTCACTCTGGATTCTTGTCCCACCCACAAACTGTGTCCAGAGATCCCGGCTTAATCAGACCACACCTCTGATCTCCAGTGTAATCCTCCGGCAGTTGTCTAAGCCACAGAGGCACATTTCCAAGAAAAAAGGCTTCAGAGCAGACAGCAACAAGTGATTTCCCAGCTGTGTAAAAATCAACATAGAAATACAAGAAATATGAGCAAGGAAGGCGATATGACAATCCAAAGGAACACAATAATGCATTAATATTGGACTGTGAAGATGAAGAGAATGACAAAATACCACAAAAAAGTAATTCAGAAGAATGATTGTAAGATTACTCAAAAACACAGAGAAGCATTTATATGAAATAAGGAAATTTGTACATGACATGCATGAGAAATTCTGCAAGGAGATAGAGCTATTGAAGAAAGACCAAACAACAATATCAGAAATGATTATTTCAATGAGTCAAATTAAAAAATAGTGTAAAGACTTAAAAACAGGTTTAGTGAGACAGAAGAAAGAATATCTGATCTAGAGGAAAAATCGCTGAAAATGTCTCAGTCAGGAAAAATAAATAAAATAACATTAGAAAAACTGAAGAGTTTTCAGGATCTATCAGATACCATTAAATGACCAAATATACATGTTTTAGGAATTCCTGAATGTATAGAGAAAAACCAATGACCTTGTCAACTTATTCAGTGAAATAATTGAAATAATGGCAGAAAAATCCATTCCTCCATTTGGGGAAAAGTATGGACATACAAATATAAGAAATGTATAAAATCCTGAAGATACATGATCTGAAAATATCTTGACCATGACACAATATAGTCAAATTTCCAAAAGTGAAACATGAAGAAAACATTGTAAAATGTACAAAAGAGAAATTCCAGATTAACTTTAAATTATTTCCAATTAGTTGGACAGCAGATTTCTCAACAGAGACCCTACATGCAAGGAGAGAATGGGGTAGTCCAAAATCTAAAATAAAAAAAAAAAAGTCAATCCAGATTACTTTATCTAGCAAAGCTCTCATTCTTCAATGAAGGTAAAATAAAGATCTCCCAAGGAAAATAAAATTGAAAGAATTTGTTACCACGCAGCCAGCCTTACAAATGACACTTAAGGATATATTACAAATAGAAAAAAAAAATTAGAATCATGAAAGAATGTGAGGGCAGAAGATCCTCCCAGTAAAACAACAAAGGAGATTAAAAAAAAAAAAACAGGAATAATTATGACAATGGCAGGACCAAGTCCATTATTTATCATAATCATAAAAGTAAATATTCTAAACTCTCCAGTTAAAAGATGTAGACTAGCTGAATGGATTTTAAAAAATCTATATGCTAGATAGAAGAAATACACTTCACCAACATAGATGCCCACAGATTGGAAGTGAAAGGATTGAAAAAGATATTCCAAGCAAGTGGAAATCAAAAACCAGCAGGAATGGCTATCCTAATATCAGACAAGCTACACTGATATAATCAATAATTATATATTATATAATATATATGGTTTATATTATATAACATGATATAATAATAATACAGACTAATGTAAGGTGAATGCTGTTAAAGGAGACAAAGAAAGTCATTATGAAATGATTAAGGGATCAACTCAACAAGGAGATCTGACTACAGAAAATGTACAGGCACCCAAGCTAGAGCAACCAGCTTTAAAACAAATGTTAAAGGATCTAAAGGGAGATGATAAGCTCCAATACAATAAGAAAGGGAACTCAACATTCCACTTTCATCAACTGACAGATCAATCAGACAAAAAAATCAACAAAGAAACAACAAAGCTAATCTATATTATCAACCAAATTGATCTAATTGATATTTATAGAACACTCCGCCCCATCGCCACAGAATACACGCTCTTTTCATTAGCGCATGGAACATTTGTAAGGATAGACTACATATTGGCCATAAAACAAGTCTCAACAAATTTGGAACATTTGAAATCATATGATGAATATTTTATAACCACATCGAATAAAACTGGAAATTAACAACAACAACAACAAAAAAAAACACCTCTAGAAAATATACAAATACATGGATACTGAAAAACATGTTCTTAAATGAACAGTGGGTCATAGAATAAATCTAAAAGAAAATTTAAAAATCCATCTACAACTAACAGATCCCTGACAAATAAGCTAAAATCACTCCTTGAAGAAAGAATATTCTCTTCAACAAATGCTGTTTGGAAAATTGGATCTTCACATGCAGAATAAGGAAAAAGACCCCTACCAAACAACCTATACAAAAATCAGCTCACAATGGAGCAAGTTTCTGCCTAAAATTAAGACTTGAAATACTTAGATAACTAGAGGAAAACTTAGAGGAAATTTCTGAAAGACATTAGAAAGAAAAAACATTTTGGATAAGACCCCATGAAGCACAAGCAATAAAAACAAAAATAAGACAAATATGATTACATTAAGCTAAGAAGTTTCTGCACAGCAAACAAAGCACTCAACAAAGTAGGAACTGACAAAATGGTAGAAAATATGTGCAAATATGCATTTCTGAACAAATTAATATCCAGAATGTATAGGAGCTCAAGAACTTCAACAACAACAAAGCAAACAATCCAGTTAAGAAATGGGAAATAGTATGAACAGGCATTTTCAAAAGGTGATTTTTTTCATCAAAAGATGTAATACAAAAGTTCAACAGACATGAAAAAAAAATCACAATCACTAGCCATCAGGGAAATGTAAATAAAAATCATTATGAGGTACCACCTCAACCCAGTTAGAATGTCTAACATCCAGAAAATCAAAAAATTAACAAATTCTGGTGAGGTTGTGGAGGAAAAGGTACTGTAATACACTGTTAGTGGGAAAGTAAATTGGTATAACCGTTAAGAAAGAGAGTATAGAGATTCCTCAGAAAACTAAAAATAGATCTACCATATAATCCAGCTACCCAACTCCAGGGAATGTACCCAAAGGAAATGAAATCAGCATATGAAAGAGTTTCTTATATCCCAATGCTTATAGCATCTTCATTCATAATAGCTAAGATATGGAATCAACCTATATTTCCAACTGATGAATGAATAAAGAAATATATATATATATATTTAGCAATACTAATCAATTCAGCCATACAAAAGAATGAAATCCTGATTTTTCAATAAAATGGGTGCAATTAGAAATCATTATGCTTAGTGAAATAAGCCAGATCCAAAAAGATAAATATCAATTTTTTTCTCTGATTTATGTTAGCTAATATATAGAGCACAAAATTATATATATATAATATATATATATATATATATTTGTGAAATTGATATCTTGGTATTTGAGTGCTGATTGTAGCTCTTGTCTTTATGTCTGCTGAGCAGTGGTCTTTCTACATTTTACTTATTGAACTCTATTTAATGGAGAATTAAACCTTTGATTATAAAGCAAATTAAAAATGGTATCACAGAAATTAAAAAGAAAAAAAGAAAAAAGAGGAAGGAAGTAAGGGAGTAAGGAAGATAGGGATGGGGGAATGGGAGTGAGAAATGTAGGGAGAGAAGTATTTATAGAATTGTATCTATGAACTACATGAAATCTTTTGTGTTCATATTAAAGATGTAAATATAAAACTTTAAAAAAGAACACATAGAATATAATTTAAAGTAAAATTAAAAATTCATAGTTTAAATCATATTAATAAATTGCTATGACTCAAATTAACTTTTGCAATTTGGATCAAAATAGAAAATAGATTCCCAGTTCCTTATTGAAAAGAATGCAGGTGAGTTTGCTGCTTCTTGGTTCTGACCTCAAACTATAACATATTTCACCTAGAGGACAACTGAAAAAAACCCACAGTCATTCCTTTTCATTCTTTGAGAATTTAGAGATTTTTTTTTTCATATAAATGCCTCATCAGATATTGTCTCCTGAAAACTCCTTTGTTCAAGGATTTTAATGGCCTGCACTAATACCACAATTCAGACACCCACAGCTCCATTTTTAAAATCAAAAAGCAATTTTGGCCACAATTGTCTACCTTTACAATCTCATCATTAACACAAGTCTCCAAAGGAATGTTTTTCTTCCAAATATGATTTCTACTTTATTCATGATTCTTCTTTTTCATTATACCAATGCATGTTTTATGATTTCAAAAATTCTCCCTCTCTCTTCCTCTCTCTCTCTCTCTCTCTCTCTCTCTCTCTCTCTGGCTTAATCAATGCTTTTGCTAACTTATTTCACTGATTTTCACAGAACATACTGGATTTTAGATCATCTGTCTTCTCTTCCCACATATGAAAGCCGACAGGACAGTACTGTAGGACTGAGTTTTGCCAAACTGATATCATTGCAAATTTGTGACATCTGCTTTACTTGAACTAAATCATTAATATCACCAAAAATAAAATACACACACACATACACACCAAACATACACAAACCCACAGACAGTAGGTTTCCTTTGCCAACCTCCAAAGCAATAAGCTACTCGGTCTTAGCAAATAAACATACCTATTAATTCACAGTGAAAATTGAGCCTCAGTGCAGAATCCGTAGCTTTATATCCTACATTCAGAATACTGCATATATTTACCTATATTTCTTCATTGGTTTTGAAGGAAAATTACTTCATATTTTTTATCAGGAAACTTTTATTTATTGATTTCATAAATACCTGTAGTTCTCATTCTCTGTTGCATCATTTTCAAGTTCAGGAATTAAGGTGATCCTGTCTTCATAGAAGGAGGTTGGAAGATTCTCTCCCTTTCAATTGTTTTGAATAGTTTGAGAATAATTGAGATTAGCTCTTTTTTAAATGTCTGGTAGAATTCAGCAGTGAAGCCATCCAGTCCTGGGCTTTTAATTTTAGAAAAATTATTTCTTGCATTCATAGATAATGCATCAAGCAATGTTCTTAATCCATCCTATCTCTTTAATCCATCTTTTCTCCTGTGATTTCCACATCCTAGTGTCTGTTGGGGCACTCTATACATGTTGTAAACATTGTAAATGTAAACATTGTAAAATCTATTAGATATTTTTAAAAAGAAATTTTATACTAATACTAAAATATTTTGATGAATATAGAAATTATATATAAATAAAAACATACATGACTAATTTAACTAGAAGTAAAATCCCAATAAACCTAGAGAAGATCTAGAGTTATAAGCACAAAATTAAAAGAATATAGATCATCCTTGGCCAGTGCTGCGGCTCACTAGGCTAATCCTCCGCCTGCGGCGCCGGCACACAGGGTTCTAGTCCCACTTGGGGCGCCCGATTCTGTCCCGGTTGCTCCTCTTCCAGTCCAGCTCTCTGCTGTGGCCCGGGAAGGCAGTGGAGGATGGCCCAAGTGCTTGGGCCCTGCACCCACATGGGAGACCAGGAGGAAGCACCTGGCTGCTGGCTTTGGATTGACACAGCGAGCCAGCTGTAACGGCCATTTGGGGGGTGAATCAACGGAAGGAAGGCCTTTCTCTCTGTCTCTCTCTCTCACTGTCTAACTCTTGCCTGTCAAAAAAAGTATATATCATCCCTGAGAGCAAGAAAACCTGGTGGTTCTAAATTTTACTCATTGAATGAGACAGAAAAAAACTACCATATACAAGCCATGTTTTATTTTCTGTCAATCATAGCTGAAAACAAACCTGTTCAATACACAATTATCTCCATATTTTTACCATGTTTACTTTCTTTTTCTTTTTCTTCTTGTACTGAGTGCAACAAGATTTTCATCCACATTCATACACCAAAATGACTGGCTAAGACATCTTATGATCTATTGACTAATCATTGGCTTTATTTTAATTAATATCTGCATTACCTTTAAAGTTTGTTGGAGGCCGGCGCCGTGGCTCAACAGGCTAATCCTCCGCCTTGTGGCGCCGGCACACCGGGTTCTAGTCCCGGTCGGGGCACCGATCCTGTCCCGGTTGCCCCTCTTCCAGGCCAGCTCTCTGCTGTGGCCAGGGAGTGCAGTGGAGGATGGCCCAAGTGTTTGGGCTCTGCACCCCATGGGAGACCAGGAGAAGCACCTGGCTCCTGCCATCGGAACAGCACGGTGCGCCGGCCGCAGCGCGCTACCGCGGCGGCCATTAGAGGGTGAACCAACGGCAAAGGAAGACCTTTCTCTCTGTCTCTCTCTCTCTCTCTCACTGTCCACTCTGCCTGTCAAAAATAAAAAAAAAATAAAAATAAAATTTAAAAAAAAAAAGTAAAGTTTGTTGGAGTCTCTGTTTGAGCTGATTTTTTTTTCATTTATTCATTCAAGAGATATTTATTGAAGTTCCAAGAACAAGGAAATAATGATTAGAACTTGTCATGCACGTGGAATTTACACATTAGTGAGAAATAGACACATGAGTCAACCAAGCAATAGCAATGGAAATAAAAGTGTGGCTTCTATGAGAACCAATATAAAAATTGTGCTCTTGTAAATACATAGAAAACTAGACAAATATATGAAATAACTCTTCATATTTTGAGCAACTGGCAATGCGGAACTAGGGTTTCTGAGACAATAAGTGCAATGTAATGAACTTCCCGATCTAGCTAACTGTAGCTTTCAATCACCTTCCAGGCAATAAAGAGGTAATGGGAGTTAAAATAAGGAAATCTTCATGGATTGTGGGAAAAGGAGAAAGAATCTGGAATATAGAACATCTAGAACATCTTCAAAAATGACTAGGAAAAGAGTAGAGAAACAAGAAAGTAAGATTAGTACAAAAGAGAAATTTGAGGCACAGAAATGAGAGATATGAAGTTACTAGTGTTAGTGGAACACAAGGGATCCACTCACTTTGGGTGTTATTGAATAATGAGTCTCAAGAAGTAGTTGCAAAATTCACATTTTGAGATTTAGTTACTGTTTACAACCCTTGTCTCTACAGTTGAGCAACAGCATTTTGTTCTTAATATTTGTTGAATTATTTAATTAGTGGAAGATTAAGCATATGATTATGAAACAAACTGAAATATGTCTTTGCAAAAATTAAAAAGAAAAAATAAGAAAGGCAGAAGAGGGAGGGTGGGAGCATGGGTGGGAAAGAGGGTGGAGAAGGGGGAATATCACTATGTTCCTGAATCTGTATATATGTGATACATGAAATCTGTTCATCTTATATAAATACAAAAATTGAAAAAAGCTCTAATGAGCAAACTGTTTCAGATTCTCTGTTATTGTTCCTGTGCCCCAATCTTGCCCTAAATCTCAAACTCTTGGTTATAGTAGTTAACAAGGACTATAAGACTTCTAGTATCAATTTTATAAAAGTACATGGGTCTGGCCGGCGCCGTGGCTTAACAGGCTATTCCTCCGCCTTGCGGCGCCGGCACACGGGGTTCTAGTCCCGGTCAGGGCGCCGGATTCTATCCCGGTTGCCCCTCTTCCAGGCCAGCTCTCTGCTATGGCCCGGGAAGGCAGTGGAGGATGGCCCAAGTCCTTGGGCCCTGCACCCGCATGGGAGACCAGGAGAAGCACCTGGCTCCTGGCTTCGGATGAACGCGGTACTACTGGCTTCGGATCAGCACGATGTGCCAGCCACAGCGGCCATTGGAAGGTGAACCAACGGCAAAAAGGAAGACCTTTCTCTCTGTCTCTCTCTCACTATCCACTCTGCCTGTCAAAAAAAAAAAAAATTAAAAAAAATGCATGGGTCTTCTTACATTTAATTGAATCTGACTGTTCATTTTATGCACAGTATTCCCCAAATAGAAGCAACTAACATCCATCAGCAGGTGACTGATTAAACAAAAATGTGGTGTATTTACACAATGGGATATTGCTTAGAAACAAAATAAACTAGTGATACATGTAACACCATGGATGACCTTAAAATTTTGGAAGTGAAAAAAGCCAGATGCAAAAGAACACAAATTATAAAATTACATTTGTGTGAATTTTGGAATAAACATAATTAATCTAATCTGATAGAAGTCAGAATAAAAGTTGCCCTTGCTCAGTAGGAGACATTGCCTGGAATATGATAAGAGAAAATTTTCTTGGAAGATCAAAATATTCAATACTTTGGGAGTAAGATTATGTGGACACATGCATTTTTCATGATGGTTAACTGTTCACCTGTGCAATGCATCATACATAAATTAAGTCTCAATTTAGAAAGAGAATTATAAAAATGTCATAAGACAAGTGATATGAATAGCAGACATTTGTTGAGTACTTGGTTTTGTATAAAACTATCACTATTTCCTTATTTTTTAAGAATCCTCCTCTGCCTGCTTTTGGCTTGGGGATATTTAATATTAATTACTCAGGTGAGAGTAGCTACTCTTATAAATATGAGATATGTGTGGATAAAGGTGTCATAATACGAACTTATCAGCAATCCCCAAATAATATTATCTTATCCTTCTTTTATACCTAAATGTGGAATAATATAATCACAATAGTACTATGATATCCTTTATAGGATCTGTTTTCACATCATGTATTTTTTCCAATTTTTATCTTCAGTACTTCAATTTCTGATAGCCAATAAAAACTGGAGATGTACTTTTATTTCCAACAGTGAAATGGAAAACTGACTAAAACTAAGGGAGTCAAGACAGTTAAATGAATTTTACTAGCGTTTATAAAAAGCTTGAAAGAATAACCTTCTGCGATAAGGAATGCCTTTTTCTCTAGAAATGAAAAAGGCTTCATAAAAGGACATTTACTGGGCTCATAAAATTCAAATGAATATATTATTACCAAGTTTCACAATATTAGAAGACAGATGATAAAAGAAGCAATGAAATACATGAGAGAAGATTGAAATTGATCATCAAAAATGCTAGAAATAAGAAACCTAAAAAATTCACTGGTAAACCAATTAGGATTATATTATAGTTAAAATGATTACCATAAAAGCTGTTATAATCTAATATTATATTTCATTTTTCAATTTTGTCAAGTAAAAGACAGAGCTAAGCTGAGTATATTCAAAATGCTAATCATTTATCAAGTGCCTGATAATGTAAAATAAATCAAACTCTGGAATGGGAATGTAATATAGTTATTCAATAAGAGTCTGGTTAATTGACTAAATTAATGTGTTCCTTAATCATATTTTTCTAGTCACTGAAATGAAAAAAGGCAACAATTTAATCTGTGAAGATAATCATGAGACATCATTTGGTTCTTACATCTCTTTTGTAAATATATCATTTCTGTAAAATGGAAGTGGAGGCCAAATGAAGCTTCCATTGTTTATCTAAGTATCAGCCATGAGATATTAAGAGAAACTACAGCAACCTATAAAATCACACCTTCAGATTGGCTACCAATGAGCAACATAATCCATTCTGTTTCACATCAGCAGTTTTTGTGTTAAATAAGAGGAGAAATCACTTTTCTTAAGCACATGACTACAGAGTTATTCTATCCTTTACCACATACTTCCTGAAATTTTTCTAAGTAAACCAATTAACAATGATATTTCTATCATTCTCTATATAAAATTAAAACATATCAACTATAAAAACAAGAAAATAAACATGAACTTTTACCATGAAGAGACTATTTTAAGGAGTTTTAGGTTTAGAGAAACAACAGAAACTATGAAGTTCCTATACACACCCTCTCACGTGCAATTTCCCAATTAGCACCATCTTACATTCTGTGTAGTATACTTATTACCAATGATAAACCAATATGGTTATTAAGTAAATTCTGTAGTCTGCATTACACTCTCCTGTTTGTGTTATACAGCTCTTTGGATTTTTACAAATGCATAAAGTAACACATTCATCATTATAGTATCATACAGAAAAGTGTCACTTCCCTAAAACCTCAGGGGCACTCACCTGCCGTCTGTTAACCGTTCCTCCAAACCTCTGAAAACCACTATCTTTTATTACTGTCTGTATAGTTTTATCTTGTCCATATTATAGTTGAGTTTCCCCTCCAGACTGGCTTCTTTCACTTAGCCATATGTATTTAAAATTCTTCCATGTATTTTTACAGATTAACAACTTTTCCTTTTTTCATTACTGAAAAATATTTCATTATATGGATGTACTACAATTTATCTGTTCATCTACCAAAGGATATAATTCAAATTTTGCTTTCAAGCTTTGGCAATTATAAATAAAGCCACTATTGGAGCAAGAATTTAGTGCAGTAGTTAGGATACTGCGTGAGATGCCTACATTCCATATTCGAGGGCCTGGGTTCCAATTCCAGCTTCCTACTAGTGACTACTCTTGGAGGCAAACAGGTGATAATGCAATTATTTTAGTCTCTGTAACCCATATAGAGGACCTGGATTGATTTCCAGGATCCTGGGTTTGATCTGCTTCAGCTTCCAGCTATTGTGGGCATTTCAGAAGTGAACCAGCTAATGGAACATATGTATTTTTCTCTCTGTTTGTTTCCATCTCTCTTTCTTACCCCTTCTGTGTGTTTGTGTGTGTGGGTGGTATGTTTGTGTGTGTGTGTGTGTCTGCCTTTCAAACAAAAATAAATATAAAGCCACCATTAAGCCTTATATGAAGGACTTTGCATGGATATAAGTTTGTAATCCATTTGAACCAGCAGCAAGCAGTAAAATGTGAATATAAAGACAAGAAATAACTCTTTTTACCAAAACTTAAGGGTGAGATTCATATTGAATATAAACAGGTAGAAAAAAAATGCTAGATTATATGGTAAAACTGTTTATATTTGTAAGAAACCTCCAAACTATATTCAAAAATTCCTATACCATGTGTATTCTCACCGAAATTGAATGAAACAATTCTTGTAATCCAATTACACATGACTAATTAATTCAACATTAGTAAATCAATCAATGAAATCCCTCACATCTAAAAGCTGATTAAGAACATCAGGTGATCATATCCGTAGGTGTAGGAAAAGCATTTGACAATACCCCATGCTCACTCATGATGCAAACTCTCAGCACATTACACACTAAGCTGTGTTTTGTGATGAGTCCACTTCACCTATGATGTAGTGTTTTTTGTTGTTTTATTTGCTCCTTAGAGTTACAGGTTTTTCTCTATATTCAATCACTTTTCCTTGCTGTTACTAAATAATGGGGACTGGATAACTTTAGAAAAAAATAGATTTGTTTTGATTCATGGTCCTGAAATTCCAAGGTCATCACATCATATTGGGTGAGATTCTTGCTGCTGGCAGAGTTCTGAAGTGATGCGTACATAACACAGCAAGACGCGGGGTGTGCATTTGTTTCTTTGGTCTCACTTATAAAGTCACTAAAGTTCAATTATGGAGGCCACATTCAGATGATCCTATCTAATCTTTTTAAAATTTATTTATTTTATTTCATTTTTAAGGAATACAAATCCCATAAATATTCTTCCCACTATACTCGCCCTCCCACCCACACTACCATCCTTCCTCCTCCTCCTTCTCCTCTTCCTAGTACCATTCTCCATTAAGATTCATTTTCAATTAACTTTATACACAGAAGACCAACTCTATACTAAGTAAATATTTCAACAATTTTCACACACATCATGCACACACACACATACAAACTGTTTGAGAACTAGTTTTATAGTTAACTCTCATAATACAACTCATTGAGGACAGAGGTCCTGCATGAGGAGTCAGTGCTCAGTGATTCCTGTTGTTAATTTATCACTTAATTCTCTTGTGTATGACATCAATGACCACCCAACGCTCTTGATATGAGCTGCCTAGGCTATGGAAGCCTCTTGCGTCCAAAATACCCATCAGTATTTGGACAAGGCCATAAGCAAAATGAAAGTTCTCTCCTCCCTTTAGAGAAATGTATATCCTTCTTTGATGGCCACTTCTTTCTGCTGGGGTCTCACTCACAGAAATCCTTCATTTGGGTTATATTTTCCCACAGTGTCTTCGCTTTTCATAATTGAAATGCTTTCCTGGGCTTTTCATCCAGACCAGGAAGACTTAAGGGCTGATTCTGAGGTCAGAGTGTTACTTAAAGTGACTGTCATTCTATGAGTCTGCTGTATGAACTGCTTCCCATGTTGGAACATTCTCTCCTTTTTAATTTTATCTATTATTATTACCAGACACTTGATCCTATTTATATATAATACTTAATCTACCCTTCTCTTTTCCTTGGCCTCTTGCCAGGAGGGGGCTTCCTGTAGCCCTGCATCTCCAGAGTACATGATCTTCAGGCCACCCACCCTAGGATTCTAGGCCTAGATGCTCCTCCACGTGGCTGGTTCCTGGTGTTCGGTATGAACCCAGATTTGCCTTTCTCTCTTAGATAAAGCCCTCACTTTTCTATGCACCTTTTGCACTAAATAAAAGCCTAAAAATGTTTAAAAAATACTTAATCCTATCTATGTATTCACTTTAATACTTAATATGATCACTGTAACAATTAAGATGGCATTTTTACCACCAAGCTTAATGGGATTTGGAGTCCCATGACAAGTTTTAAAACTGTGCCCTTAGAAGTAAGTCTGTAGGAATTTGTGCAGAACTATACAGCTTAACAGTTACAAACTTATCTAATCTTAATCATCTCCAAAAGCCCCAATTCTGAACAGCCTAGTCTGACTAAGTTTCTGCCCTCCTTGTTCCTCACAACAATGAGAATTAAACTTCAACATCTGAATACCTGGGCAACACTCACACTACATCCAAACCACAGCCTTTGCCTCACATTACCCTCCATTTCCTGTATGTCATTCATATTTCCCACTGGTGCCTCTAAAATATCATAGTCATTCTTAATTCTTAGTCTGATAATTCCAATTGTCCACTCAGATTGTTTTTGGCCCATTAGCATCACCTGTAATTTTTTGGTAGAAAGTTAGACATGAGGCAAGTGATAAAAAGAGCTGATATAAATAAAGACTTTGGTTTTATGTTGATCTGTTCAGAAGCTAGACTGTTGTTTGCTGTAGCTGTAAAGTTAGTCAATAAGTTTTCTCAAGTGTCTTTTTTTTGTATCCTCTATTGTCTTTGTGTTTCTGTGGAGATTCTTTTTAAAACAAACTCTGAGTGTTGCAGTTCTTTCAGTTGTAAACCCCTCTTATTGAAGAAGAACCCAATGAGATATGTGTTCATATTTCAAGGGGTGAATGACACAAAGCACCATGTTGTCATCTGTTGATAGTGAACCCAGAAGCAGTGATCTCAGGTTTTATCTGAAAATATTTATTTTTATCATAAAAAGTAAGAATTAAGGATCCTTCTCTTTGTGTTTTAAGGAAAATTTCCACAAAGGAGATGACATTTCTTTTCATATCTCAACAGAGGAAAAGTCAAGAGGGATATCCCTCTTCTAAACCATATTCTTAGTTTGTGGTTTCTTGCCTATAACACAGACTCACACTTATTTAGGATAATATCTAGCTCTCATTGAGTCACTTGGGAAAGAGGGAATTGGAGGATGGATGAGTTCATGCAGCTACTACTATATGTGAGTAATAATTAACAAGTCCCTAGCTCAGAACCCTCATATCTACTTGGAGGATAATATGAAAAAGTGTAGATATGGAAAACTTAATGTTACAGAGGAAATGAATGATAATCCTGATAATGTTAAAATTTTTAAAATTTTATAGAATGAAAGATACTATAAGGAAATCGAAAAAAAGGAAATACTTCTAGATAAATATGACAGTCATTCCAAATGTTGATGGAAAAAAATGGAACTAAATGTTAAATTTATTTGGATGTAAAAGATCTGGAATCCATGTAGGTTTTTGCATCATATGTGCTTTCTATGAATGTACTGAAAGTTCTTGTATTCATGAATTTCAAAATTTGTGCCAAGATAGCCATTCTAGTCTGTCTACTTTTTCATAAAATTTTTTGCAGTCCCCTCACATTATTTATTGAAAAAGATATATTGATACATTTAGCCACATAAGAGAAACTTTTTTACTGTAGAAGACAATATCCTGAAAAACTAATACTATGCCAATGATACCGACTCATCCATGAATTGCATGTTGGAATTAGATTTTTTTTTCTTGACAGGCAGAGTTAGACAGTGAGAGAGACAGAGAGAAAGGTCTTCCTTCCGTTGGTTCACCCCCAAATGGCTGCTATGGCTGGCACGCTGCACCAATCCGAAGCCAGGAGCCAGACGCCTCCTCCTGGTCTCACATGCGGGCACAGGGCCCAAACACTTGGGCCACCCTCCACTTCCCTCCCGGGCCACAGCAGAGAGCCAGACTGGAAGAAGAGCAACCAGGACTGGGACTAGAACACCGAGTACTGGCGCCACAAGCGGAGGATTAGCCCAGTGAGCCGTGGCGCCGGCCAAGATTGTTTTTTAGATTATCAATATCCACATCCCACCCTAGACCAATTAAATCTAAATATTTAGGGGCTAGCACTGTGGCATAGTGGGTAAAGCCACTGCCTGCAGTGCCAGCATCCCATATGACACTGCTCCACTTCCATCCAGCTCTCTGCTATGGTCTGGGAAAGCAGTGGAAGACAGCCCAAGTCTTTGGGCCTCTATACCTGCATGAGAGACCCAGAAGAAGCTGCCAGCTCCTGGCTTCAGATCGATGCAGCTTCAGATGTTGCAGCCATCTGGGAAGTGAACCAGCAGATGGAAGACATCTCTCTCTCTCTCTCTCTCTCTCTCTCTCTCTCTCTCTGCTTCTGCCTCTCTGTAACCCTGCCTTTCAAATTAATAAATGAATCTTTTTTAAAAAATCTAAATATTTAGGGTGGGATTGTATTGGAATCCCCTGGCACATTTCTAACTCCATCATTTGGGGCAAGTCTGATTGAGCATGTCCCAAATTGTACATCTCCTCCCTCTCTTTTTCCACTCTTAAATTTAACAGGGATCACTTTTCAGTTAAAATTTAAACACCTAAGAATAATTGTGTGTTAATTACAGAATTCAACCACTAGTACTAGTACAACAACAACAACAACAACAACAAATACTAAAAAGGATAAAGTATTACATTGTACATCTAGAGTCAGGACAAGAGCTGATCAGGTCATTGTTTCTTATAGTGTCCATTTCACTTCAACAGGTTTCCCCTTTGGTGCTCAGTTGTCGAGGATCGGGAAAACAAATGATATTTGTCTCTTTGGGACTGGCTTAATTCACTCAGCATGATGTTTTCCAGATTCCTCCATCTTGTTGCAAATGACTGGGTTTCATTGTTTCTTACTGCTGTAAGTGAACAGTTTCTGACACTGATACATACAAAGTAAATAAACATGCTCAATATAGCATAATGATGGAAAAATATAGAAAGTAGCAAATTCATAGAGAAATATAAACAAGTCTAATCTTACTAAAATCAGAGAAATATAAATTATTATAATTTGTATATATATGCTAGAGAAGATTAACAAGATTGTTAATGCTTAACATCTATAAATCATTCAGAAATGGAAACCTTTACATACTTTTGATAGGGATACAACCAATTTGGAGAAAATGGTGCTATTTATGAAAATCTTAATTTTGTCAGTCACTGAACACATAATTCATCTTTTGTTATACAATGGAAGCATATAAAATGTAGAGTAAAACCTCTTCTAACACTTAGCTAATATACAAGGTAAATTAATATTCATTTATAAATGACTTGAGTAGACAGATTGCTGTGTCTTGCCACATGTTAATGAGCCCACTAGAACATGCAGACACTCCTGCTCACAGTGAACTTGATCCCCACCAAGTCAGTGTGTTTCTAGCCAAACCTGATATCCCATGGAATTTGTAATTCTCATTATGGAATTTTATTAATGTTAGATACACAAGGAAAAAGGAGACAAAGTTGTGACTCCTAGAAGTTCTGAAAAGAGTTAAAAACTCGTCTCTAAAATGTACTGTCATATTGCTTGTAAAAAGTAGTAAGAAAACAACTGTAAAATTATCCTGCAATTGAATATTTTGTAAATGTGTTTAAATTCTCACTGAACTTTTATAAGAAAAGTAAACCTGAAAAACAAAAGAACAATGGCTTGTAAAAGACAGCATAGAAATTTAATTATCATTAACCAAATATATAAAGTGATAAAGCTGTACATTCAAGTAAATCACACTTAAAAATGATATCTCTACATAATGTTTATTATAAGGCTTCATTTTAGCTATCTTTGGATTACTCAACCTTAAGTTCTCAATGAATTGTATAACATCATTTTAATTATTTACACAGCTATTTATTACAATACTCTTGTAACCAGAAACTGGAATCAAAATTAATGAAATATTATAACATTATAAATAATGCTTCATTATAATTAATAATATTAATTTTATAATTAATTAATAACGTTAATAACATAATTATAATTAGTAATGTTTCAATATGATTAATTTCATTATAATTAATGAAATATTATAACATTATAAATAATCAAAACTATATGAAGTACTAAGAAAAGATATCCTCCCAAAATTGTTAATTGGAAATTCAAGGAACAAATAGAATATTAGGGAAACTATGTACCTCACTTTTTATTTGGCAAAAGTATGTTCATATAGAGCAACAAATTATTAACTAAAAAAATAAAATAATGAAAAAATCAAACTGTAAGCAATTTTAATTTTCCTTTTTCTTGATACTTTTTTATGTAAGTATATGATATATGGGGTAAAATCTTAATTTTTTTACAAATAATCTGTACCAGAGAATATATAACCCAATTTGTGCAATTTTCCTCTAAAAATGATTTGTACAACATTATACAACTTTGCAATATTATACAATTAAACAATATTGCATTTGTTTCGAACTAATAAAATAGATTTCAAATAGATGGCGCTTCCTTTCTCTATCATCTTTGCTTTTGGAGACTAATTCTGAGCATGCACAGTTATGTGGCAGAGCTTTAGACTTTAAGCCACCTGTCAGTCACTTAAATTGCTGATTAATTTTGGCTTGGCACCACTTATCATTTTAGATCAAGTGCTTGATGAAATAATCAGTCATCTGTGCCTGCTTTGAGAAATTAGCATGCGTGTTTATTTGTCAAAATGTCAAAGTGAGTCTTTAATTCTTAATTACCGTCCTGCACAGCATATGTCAACATTTCTCAACATTAAGAGGGCAACATTCTCAAAGCAAGGGCAACCATGATTCTTACAGCAAGGCCACCATTCTAAACCTTCCTCAGATGTTTTCCGTTAGGAATTACTTAAGTAGGGGGAGAGCTAGATAGTGGTGATGGATTTCTCAAGATTTTCCTATCAAATCCATAAACTAAATTATTCCTTTTTCATCTCTTAAAAAAGTGTTTTGGCATTATTTTATTAAATGGAGTTATTAAATAGAGAGTAAATAACTAATCTAGGTGTTGGGAAAATGAGCCAACCATTATCCCCAAGGTGGAGGATGGGTGGCTGTTAAGCATAGAGTGAACATTTTGACATCAAACCACTTCAGTATTTATGGCTTAATATTTTTTGAGGTCACCATGTGTAAAAAGCTTTAATTCTAAAAGTACAAAGAAAGCCAACTGCAGAAGTGTTCATAATTGGCAGTTATACATCACAATCAGTGTCAAACATAAAGGTACTATCCCTTCCTTGAACTAATACAATGTCATCAACCCATTAATAGTAGCATCTACAATTGCAGATGCTTTTTCAACAGAAGATACAACTTATGCTGATGCAATATTTTCTTCTTTCCATTAATAACTCTATCATTAACACTTAACTATTCAACTGTTGCTTGTGGTAAATTAGAAAAATTTTGAACTGCTTTTAGTTTTTTTTTTTAAGATTTTATTTATGTATTTGAGAAGTAGAATTACAAACAGTGAGGGGGAAAGACAGAGAGAAAGTTCTTCCATCCAGTGGTTCACTCTCCAAATGGCCACAATGATGGAGCTGAGCCGATCCAAAGCCAGGAGCCTGAAGCCAGGAGAGTTTCTTCTAGGTATCCCACAAGGGTACTGGGGCCCAAGTACTTGGGCCAGTTTCTACTGCTTCCCCAGGCCATAGCAGAGTGGACAGTGAGAGAGAGAGAGAGAAAGGTCTTCCTTTGCCATTGGTTCACCCTCCAATGGCCGCCGCCGCCGCCGGCGTGCTGCGGCTGGCGCACCGCGCTGATCTGAAGGCAGGAGCCATGTGCTTATCCTGGTCTCCCATGGGGCGCAGGGCCCAAGCACTTGGGCCATCCTCCACTGCACTCCCGGGCCATAGCAGAGAGCTGGCCTGGAAGAGGGGTAACCGGGATAGAATCTGGCGCCCTGACCGGGACTAGAGCCCGGTGTGCCGGCGCCACAAGGCGGAGGATTAGCCTGTTGAGCCATGGCGCCGGCCCAAAGTTCCTAACTTTTACTTGCTTTATAATACATATAAATGGGCAAGTGTTGGGCAATAATGAATATGAAGAATAAGAAAACGTCAGTAAAAAAGAGTGGCCGACACATAAAGGAAGCCAAGTCTATAAATAAATGTTTACTAAGTAGCTGATATGTTCCAGACATCCAGATGACCAGTGAACAAGATATTCCACCTGTAGATAATTTCCTAATATAACTATTAAGCATTACAAATAGACCTGTATTACTGTATTAGCTTTATCTCCAAATGTTATACATGTATTATAATTATCATTTTTTTCAAATATATTTTAAAGAATTTTATTTTTTTATTAGAGAAGTGGAGTTACAGACAATGAAAGAGAGACAGAGAGAAAAATCTTCGATCTGCTGGTTCACTTCCCAAATGGCCACAACAACAAAGCTGAGCCAATCTGAAGCCAGGAGTCAGGAGCTTCTTCTGGGTCTTCCACGTGGATGCAGAAGCCCAAGCACTTGGGCTAGCTTGTACTGCTTTCCCAGGCCATAGCAGAGAGCTGGATTAGAAGTTGTTGCAGTGGATTCGTTCTGAAAGGAAGAGCATGGTGGGGGCAAGGGAGTCACCACACAGACCCCAGGAGTCAGGTGAAAGTGGGCCAGAGGCGAACAGCCTGCAAACTTGTTTATTTCAGTTGGTACAACAGCTTATATAGCCAAGGCAGCCAATCTGGTCAAGGGGCAATCTATGCCCTAACCAATCACAGTCTGTTGCCAGGCAGTATCCAAAGCCATCCAATCATAGCTTATTGCCAGGCAGGCTCTGTTGCCAGGTGGTTTCCCAGGAGGTTTCCCAGAGGGTTTTCCGAAGCCACTCCTGAGTAGCTGACACTCACTTGCCAGCAGCCATCTTGGCATGGCTTTCTCATTCCACCACATTTCTAATTCCACCACAAGAAGTGGAGCAGATGGGACTAGAATCAGTGCCCATATAGGATGCCGACATCACAGGCAGAGGATTAACCTACAGCGCCACAGCCCTGGCCCCTCATATATTTAAACTTCCCATGTAGCTTCGTATTCTGCCCATGGATTATTCAGATAACTGCTGTTTAATTTCCAGGTATTTGTAGATGTCTCTATATGTCTTATTATATAATTGGTTTCTATTATTTAATTTTATAATGATCAGAAAAGTTGTTCTGCATGTTAATCTTCTTAAATTCATTGAGATTTGTTTTATGGCCCACCATATGGGCTCTTTTTTTTGTTAATGAACAATATGCATTTGAACTACAGTTTTATGATGACAGAGATGATGGGAAAGGAGCAGAGTGAAAATTACATATCTTTTCCTAGATAAATTGTCACTCACTCAAACACACATGCACACACATACATACACACACAACAAAAGTAAGATCTGAAGACAGATGTGGACATCAGCGGATCTGTGGGGCATATGTATAAGTATGTGGTAGAAAGAGAGAAGATGGTGGCCCAAAATCCTAGATGTTTAGACGTGCTGATTTTTAACCAACTGAGAAACTTAGTTGAGGGTATCCACTGATAGCTCACCGTACAAATAGTGAACTCAGGCAAAAGGTTTATAATGAAATACTATAAAAAAAAAACAGGTACAAATAAAACTGTAAAGCATCTCAAAAAGTTTGGAGAAAATGCAATTAAAAACAACTTTAGGGGTGGGCATTTGGCAAAGCGGTTAATATGCTCATTGGGAGGCCAGCATCCCATATTGGAGTACTTGGATTCCAGTCCCAGACCTGCTCTCAACTGTAGTTTACTACCAAGGCAGACACTGGAAGGCAGTGGTTTCAGCTCAAATAATTGGGTTTGTACACAATACACAAAAAACCTGGATTGTGTTTCTGGCTCCTGGCATCAGACAGCCCAGTCTTAAATGTCATGGGCATTTTAGCGATTGAATCAGTGAATGGCAATTTCTCTCTCTTTCTCTATCTCTCCCTGTCCATCTGAAATAAAGTAAATAAATAAGGAGACAGATTATGTTCCCAATTTTGAATTTTTCCTTTAAAAAATGATTTATTTATTTGAAAGGCAGAATTACAGAGAGGCAGAGGCAGACAGACAGACAGACACACACACACACAAACACACACAGAGAGAGAGAGAGAGAGAGATATCTTCCATCCACTGGTTCACTCCCCAAATGGCCACAGTGGTCAGAGCTGGGTCTATCTGAAGCCAGGAGCCAGGAGCTTCTCCCAGGTCTTCCACAGGGTGCAGGGGCCCAAAGACTTGAGCTATCTTCTACTGCTTTCCCAGGCCGTAGCAGAGAGCTGGATCAAAAGTCTAACAGCCAAGACTCGATCCGGAGCTTATATTGGATGCCAGCACTGCAGGCATTGGCTTTACCTGCTGTGCCATGGCACCAGCCCCAAATTTTTACTTTTATAAATTACACATGATACCTAGCCAGCTTTGCATATTTTTTCTGATCTTTGTTAGTATGGATATATTGTGGTAAACAACTAAGGGAGAAGGGCTAATAGGGCAAGAAAATTCGAATAAATTCACTATTGCGACCATTTATTTTTGAATCTGTGACACACACACACATGCCCACATGCACACACAAAGTAAGGAAAGAACAGCAAGTCTATTTATCCAGAGGACATTTCCTAAGGCTTTCCTTTCTAGAAGTATTGAGTAGGACTACACTATTGAGAAAGGTCTTTCCAGAAGAAACTAACACAGGATTTGGTGAAAGAATTGGAGACTGGCTTAGCCACCCAGATGAGTCAATAAGCTCAAGGATCTGTTCAGCACAGGAGCCAGAGGCACACACCTTCAGATCTTTTGCACATAGACCATAGAAGCCTTATTTCATTTCTGAACCATGACTATGAATAATCCCTCCAGGAAAATAATAATCCTTATTTGTAGCTGCCCTAAGCAATTATATTTAAAGTCCTTGAAATCATAAGGCAATTACTTTAGGTTTAAGAATAGTAACATCTAATTAGAATATTAAATTAAGTTCAGTATGATTCTATACTTTTTATAAATATAAACTAATTTCTGTAAAGTAAATTTAAACAACAAAGATTATTTACTTTGTCACTCTCCATTATAATAAAATTATGAAGAACATTTTGAGATTGGATAACTAAACAACTCACTTAGTTTCCCATGAGCAAGGGAAGATCAGAAGGAGGAAGGGAGGGCTGAAGAGGAGGAAAATATACACAAATATACACCAGGAGATCAAAAGTACATACTCCTTTGGAAGGCAGCAATATCAATCAAAGCTTTTCCAGGCCTCAGAAAGAATGCTCATTAATAAAATACATTTGAATGGCTGAAAGCAAACTATCAGAGCCCTGGAGACCTCCTACTATAGAGACAGTGGACAACCATAATCCAAAAAGTCCTGGCAGTCAATCTTCATCCATACCACACCTCTTACCAAAGATTTTCTGTTCATTTTACAGCAAAAGATCTATTTATGAGACAGTTTGAATGTGCTAATTATTCATTACTTTGTGTTTTGACAACATGAATCACAGGTCACCTTGATCTTTTACAAATGGTACCACCAAAGACTCCACCATCCATCTCTCCAGATCTGGGGCTGATCAAAAGCTTATCCTCTTGAATTGTTGAGACAAATGCCAGCCTGCCTTTCCAGTAGTATCTGGCTGTTGTCTCCACAGTTTCTGAGAGCCAATGATTCCTTTCCTTTAGCAGGAAGAGGAGATCTCAGCAGAGCTTTAAGCAAGGGAAAGCCTGGGGCTGAGGGTGAGGTTGCCGCACTGGAAGCTCTGTGCCTTGCTTCTCTCTGGACCTGGTTTAACTCAGAGACAAAGACTTGTATCTTGGCCAGGGTTGTGTAGTAAAGGGGTCTTCAAAAGCGTCATGGAAATACCTATCATGGAAAAAACTATGCATGGATTTCAATTTTCTTTTTTTTTACATTAACATGAACTTATCTTTTGATTCCATTTTTCCTCAAACTTTTTTCAAGCACCACAGTGGACTGGCAAAGCTGAGATTTGGTTGGGATGAAAAAGAGGAAAGCTACCACTTTTCCTGTTGTCTCTTGGTTCTATTCTGTCCATGGTGATCATTTTCAACTTCATGGCATTGAATACTTGTTCTGCAACAGCCATTTAGGGGACTGAACCAGCGGATGGAAGATTTCTCCCTCTCTATCTCTCTGCCTCTCCTTCTCTGTCACTCTGGCCTTAAAAATAAATGAATGAATGAATGGATGAAGGAATAAATAAATAAATAAATCTTTTTTAGAAAATAATATAGGCTCTGTCTGCAACATTTACAAGGACACCCACATCCCATATCAGAGTGCCTGATTTGAGTCCCATCTATTCTGTGTTTCAAATACAAGTTCCTGCTGGTGCACCTAAGAGGCAGTGTATGATGCCAGGTACTTGGATTCCTTCCACCAGTATGGTAGACTTAGATGGAGCTCACGGTTCCTGGCTGTTGCAGGCATTTAGGGAGTGAAGCAGCAGATGAAAGCTCTCTGTCTCTAACTCTCTCATCCTCATTCTGTCACTTTGCCTTTCATTTAAATCAATCAATCTTAAAACAAAAACAAGAACAAAACAACCTTAAAAGTAAACAAAAAGAATAGGCATTTAGTCTAGAAGTTGAGATGCCCACGTTCCACATCAGAGTGCTTAGACTCTATTTCCAACTCTGACTCCTGACTCAAGCTTCCTGCCAATGCAGAACCTCCGAAGCAATAGGGATGGTTCTAATGATACAGTACGTGCCACTCACAGGGGAGACTTGAATTCAGTTCCTAGCTCCTGGCTCTGACCCAGGCTATTACAAGCATTTGGGGAATGAGCCAACTGATGCTCACAATCTTTCTTTCTCTCTCTCTCTCTCTCTCTGTTTCTCTCTCTCTCTCTGTGTGTGTGTGTGTGTGTGTGTTTCCCTGTGTATCTACTTTTCATATGTAAATTTTAATTTTTTGACTCAGTAGATTTTATCATGGTGGTTAAGATAATGAGTAGAAGTGTAACATGGCACAGACATATGGAATCTCTGAAGTTGGCACATTATATAAACAGAAGCCATGGGAGTAAATGTCGGTAAATCTCCAACATAGAAACAAGTAAAGAGATGAGCATGGCACAAGAGGTTAAGCAGCTGCCTGTGACTCCATATGAGTACTGGTTTGAGTCCCAGCTCCACTTCTAATACAACTATCTGCTAATGACCTGGTAAAGCAATCAAAGAGGGCCCAAGTAGTTGATCCCTTGCACCCCCATGGGAGCCCTGGATGGAGTTGCAAACTCCTAGCTTCAGCCTGGCCCAGCCCCAATTATTAATTATTGTAGGTGTTTGGAGGAGTGAATCAGTGGAATCAAATATATTCTCTCAAGTACTTTCTCTGCAGCACTTTCTGTATCGCCATCTTTTAACTAACTAAATAGATAAATAGTCTTTAAAAAATAAAAAGGCAGTAAAACCAGGGATGGGTATTGTGCTGAATTCGTCTCAATCAGTAACCATCAGTCAAGGAAAATACTATTCCTGGCCCTGAAAGCAAATCCGAGAGTTTGAAGGCCGTATCAAAGATAATTTCATTGAAGGACTTATTTTCAATGAGCTAGTATTTTAAGACCTCTGATTCACTGATGCAAAATAGACAGCATCTCAACAGCTGTTTGTAATGAGTCATCCATTAAGTTGAAGGCTACATCTCCAGAGTGTACACTTCCCAAGAATTTGCCAACCATAACCTAAGTGAAATTCTTTACTTCTGGAAATCTACTGGCCAAAGATGCATTCTATCAATGTGAATCTCAATACACTATCCCCATCTAAAAAGTGTGCATTGCTATCTTTGGCAATTGGACTCAATGCATGCAAATTCCTAGGAGCAACTTCAGTCATCATTTCTTAAGTTTGGATGAATTCCCTTCTAAGCAAAAGAAAGAAATTGAGGCAGTTTGGTTAAGGCAATTATTCTTCAAATCCATTGCTCTACTTCACTATGATTTTCTGATTGAATGATGGAATAAAGGTAGCTCTTTATAATGTTTCCAACTCTTTCAAAATGAATTTGCACTCAGGAAGAGATGTCTTCCTGGTCTCTGGTTATCACTGTTCTCCTTAATCAGTATGGTTTTGTATTAGGTGTGTGTACATGTTTCAACTTCACAAAATTTGTTTGTGGCAGTGCTAATTTATAAATTTTGACCCTAGATCTCAAATTTACAACTACAATTTCAATTTTTCAATTATTTTCCCTACCTTAGAATTTGGAATATGAAATAATTTTAATACATTTTTCTGCTTTAAACATTTCTTGGGGCTTTTTAAAATTTACATCTTCCCCAACTTCCTGAGCACAGGAAACATTTTGATAAAAGTTCTTAAAACATTTCACCCTCTCTACTTAAGATTTCCAAGCAAATATTCAGAAAGACTTTACTTGTGACTATTCATTAATATATTTTAACATATGAGAATATATCTAAATAGCAGACAAATTTTAATATATTTACTCTTTTCCTATTGAAGTGTAAGTTATAGTTTTTATTTTGTAAATAGATTAGACTTATCTATTTCTTCTTATGTCAATATCATTGGAAAATGATGAATGTCAATGTCATCTAAACAATACTATCAACATGTAGACTACTAACTTTAAATAACTTTTATACAGTTTGTTTTAGGATACCAAGTTCCTTAATTCTATTTTCAGTTTTCACAGTTTTATCTTGCAGCTTGCAACACTATCTCCCAATACCACTGAAATTACTTGTTCAGGACATCCTGAACTTCCACTCTTACAGACGAGTCAACTGTCAAATGTGAAGTGATTTCACAGTAGGATTTTTAGGGAACAAATGTTCCCTGCTGTATGTAATCTTGGAGATTCTTCATAAAGAATAAAATCAGGTAGATACAAAGGGCATTAATACTATGTGACATGGTGACAGAGTGAATTTTTTTAAGATTTATTTATTTATTTGAAAGACTTACACAGAGTGGACAGGTGGAGAGAGAGAGAGAGAGAGAGAGAGAAAGGGCTTCCATCCAACGGTTCTCTCCCCAATTAGCCGCAACGGCCGGAGCTGCGCTGATCCAAAGCCAGGAGCCAGGAGCTTCCTCCGGGTCTCCCACATGGGTGCAGGGGTCCAAGGACTTGGGCCATCTTCTACGGCTTTCCCAAGCCATAGCAGAGAGCTGGATCAGAAGTAGAGCAGCCGGGTCTCAAATCAGCACCCATAAAATAGGATGCCAGCGCTTTAGGCCAGGCGTTAACCCACTGCACCACAGAGCCAATCCCAAGTGAGTGAAATGTTAAATCAGTAAATCTTGGTAGAGGGATGGACATAAGAATATCCAAAGAATGAATCACTATCTAGAAGTGCAAGTCTTGGAGGACCACAAATCTAAAAGACAGAAATGGGAAAATCCAAAGAAGCAATAAGAAAATGAAGCAATGTCTTGCTGAAATACATGAACAGGAAGGAAAAATTTTCCATTAAAAAATATGGTCAAATTGCAATAAATATGTAGGCCATGTGATCTTTAGATATTTACTCTTGCTTGGTAAGACAAGTTATTCTCATCTTCTGGCTTTAATGAGTCTCTTTCCCCTTCCTATGTTATCTTAAAGTGTACTCTCTGGATTTTATCACACTGAATTCTGACCACTGGTTTGATTAAAGAAGCAACATTTACCTTTTCTTCCTTCTGCCTTGACCACTAACTTATTTATCAAGAAGAATGATTAGATCTCAGACAATTACAGAAGCAATACTTCAAAGCCAAAAACAAATGTACTCTTTTTTTCTGAATTTTTTCTCTTTCTCTGTCTCCTTATATTCTTGAAAAACAAACAGAAAAAAAATTTATTGTTAATAAAACACAGGTCAGGAATTTTTTTCTCCCTCACTTAATCCTCTTTGCCTTACTGTAAAGACATAATCTTAATTACTTTTGATAAGAGAAAGCAAAAGCTTACTGCTGCTTAAAAATGTAATTTCATTTTATTACAAATAGACATGATATTGGAAGAATCAGATAGTATGGTTCCAATGAAATATATGCTACATTTTGTTCTCTGTAATTCAGAATACATTGTCACAAAGATTTTTTCCTGATTAACAAAAACAACTTGACATATACAAACTTATCAAGAGTCTGTGGAGCATTCAAATAAATTATACTTCTCTGCACTAGAAACATTAAGAGCAGGATGACTAAATTTGTTAACTCTTTTTCAGTTTAGGCACTAACAAAGCTCTCTATAAAATCTAAAATTATTTCCAGTTTAGCTTTCAAGACACTGAATTTGCCTTACTTTTTATTTTTCATTAATGATGAATGATTATATTCATGTTATATGTTATATTTTATTATATTCATTATATATCATGTTTTACATCTTACTTACACATACCTCACTAATTTTCCTATTTTATTGTCTCAATCATCTCTAATTGGATCTGTAAACTACTACCAAACAAAAATTTCTCAAAAACATCACTTCATTAAGCCATTACTCTTGATCAAGAATCTTCACTCTCTGATATTCAGATCTTACACAGTAAGAATACTGTATACAGTAGAATATAGTAGTAATAGATGGTTTGAGATTGCTTATGTGATTGATTTTAGGAGATAAGGAGCACCCATTTCTAACCCCAGGGGATAAAATCCCTGATAATGAGCAGGTTATAGATTCTTCTTGGTTCTAGGTTTTCTTCTCAACTTGCTACTAACCTTTTGCTCCTCTTGTACACATTGCTTCATTCTATCCATATCTCTTTTCCTTCTATGAGGGACCTTCAAAGAGTTCACAAAAAGGAAATTAATAGATGTTTGTTTTGATGCAAAAATTTTTAAATCCACGTATTTGAGAAGTTCACAAAATGTAAAAATAGGTATTTTGAAGAAATTATGCATAGATTTCAGAAAATTTTTTACCAAATAAACTTTTTTTGTTGTTATTTGTAACCTTTAAATATATTTGATAGAGAGAAAATACTCCTTCATATCTGCTGGTATATATATTCCCAAATGCCCACAACAGATGGATCTGAACAATGGCTGAAGCTGGGAACCAGGAAATCAATCCAGGAACCCAAATACTTGAGCTGTTACTACTGCCTCCCATGGTCTAAACTGGCAGGAACCTGGAATCAAGGGCCAGAGCCAGGAATTGAACCCACGTGCTCTAATGTGGGGTGTTAACTCCTAGGCTAAACATCTGCTCCTAAACTTAAGTTTTAATTTGACTTTCCAAGAACTTTTTGAAATCCCCTGATACATCAGAGTGTTGATTCAAGTCCCAGCTCCTCTGTTTCTGATCTGGATTTCTACTAATGCACCTGGGCAGGTAACTGATGATGGCTCAAGCACTTGGGACACCACCTCCCTTGTGAAAGACCCAGATGCAGTTCCTGGCCCAGGAACTGGGCAGCCATATGAGGAGTAAACCAGTAATCCAGCAATGAAAGATTTCTCTCTCTCTCTCTCTCTCTCTCTCTCTCTCTCTCTCTCTCTCTCTCTCTCTCTCTTTCTCTCATCTCTCTGTATATAAATAGAGGCAAACATATATAATATATATTATATATATATAGCAATTTCTAACTCATCTCTTATTAAAAAAAACCCTGTATACAAAAAGTAAGCTCTCTCTCTCTCTCTCTCTCGCTCTCGCTCTCTCTCTCTCTCTCATCTCTCTGTATATAGACAGAGGCACATATATAATATATATTATATATATATATATATATAGAAATTTCCAACCCACCTCTTATTAAAAAACCTATATACAAAAAAGTAGGTAGACTAACAGCCTCCAGTTAGATTACTATAGCTTTGCAGATTCATAATTTCTTCCTTGTGCTGCAGAAAGGGAAGATTACTCCTGTATCTATTCCTAGCCTTCTCTCTCCAGTTTTAATTTTCTCAGAACTCCAAGGTCTCCATGGAGACCATGAAATTGAACTATTGTCCAAACAGGAGCAGATAGGATGCGTTCCTCTTCTATCTTCTTCATTTTTAATGCTTTTCAGTTTCTCCAAGCTATCTCCATTGTAAAATGCTCTCCAATAAATCAGGTCTAGTACCTTCTTTGGCCATGCACAACTTAATTTCTTAATTGACTTCACTTTTCATTCCCCAAGATCTTCTTATGCATGGGCCCTCCTCACTCAAATGGGTAGATGATTTCACTTCTTCATCCAGATCCAGATCAGTGTTAAACCAACACCAAGAGCAAAGTTCCTTCATTTTTCCCTTCAGGAGCAACTGTTTCCATGACTCCTGTCTACTTCATTATACTCCCTACTTCTTCCCCAATCCATCCACCCTCCCCTAGCAACTGAAATTTAAATTTGTTCTCCTAGCATCCCTTACAATACTGCCATCTCCACCACTGTAAAGGAAGTACATTGACTATATCCATCCCCATTGTTTTCTTCAAGACATGACATATTCTGCAGTAACTATATCAATAATCTTCTCGTATGTCAAAATGAGGCTTCAATTTGATCTTTGTCAAATATATGATGAGCATTCTCCGTGTTTCTGATGCTGCATTAAAAACACCAATGTTGAAAATATCATTGTTTTTAATTATGTAAAAATTATCTATCATTTTATGTCAATAGTGTGTGATGATAGAGCTTTAAATATGTTCTTACTAAAATTTACAGTAAGATTTGTTAAAATCAGTAAATGTGCATGCATAGCACTTGCTTTGGTCAGTCATAAATTACTTCCCTCAGTCTGAGATAATTTAATAAATAATTAATTTGCCATATTGTGCATTTATGTATTTAGAGCTAGTATTTCTTTTAGGAAACTGGAAGACTTTATCTTTCAATTTCATGGAATACATACATCTTAAAAAGAAGTCAAGACAGATTCTAAGACAAGATACATATAATGTCTGGTATTTGGACTTTTTCTTTAAAAATTACAAATGAAATATTTGTTCTCTGAATAGAACAGAATTTATAATATTGTAAAAAGAGAAAAAGCATCATTTTATCTCTGGTAATTAGTGTCCCTTATTCCTCTGTGAAGAAAGAAAGAAAAAACAAAGAATGAGAGTGATCATCATTTAAAAGCAGAAAGAAAATATATCCCAAAGCATTTTCCCTTCCTTTCCAATGAATCCAACCCAAATTCCTAGGTTCCAGTACAAGAAATCTATTTCTCCTTATCTCCTAAAATCAATCACATAAGCCATCCCACACCACCTATTACTACCGTATTCAACTAAATTATGAGCCTCGCATTCATTTAAAGCAAAATTCCAGGAACTGAAAGAATGGTTTTTATTTTTTTATGACCTACCACTAAGAATTAAATAGCTCCTATTTGTAAGGCATCACATGTTACTTTGTAGATAGATAATTACAAAAATTATCACTTTGCTTCTGCCAGGAGCTGCCTGATACTTTAATACACAGTGAAGTGAAAATTTTTTAATTGTCGCTATTCTAAAAGGTGATAATTTAAGTCGTTTCCTAGAGGGATCGTGTGGTCCCATCAATTGGTAAGATGTAATGCCATGTACACCTAAGGATGAATACAGAGGTTGTCATGGCAACACTGAAATTTGGTGAACTGCTCAAAAAGCTAGTGTTCCTGTGAATTCAGGAGTGGGTATCTAATGGTTCCTGCTTGTAGACCTCAACACTAATAAAATGGAAGTGTTGCAAGCAAAGTGCAACTAGCGTTTTATCATCATCACTGTAAGCATTTGGAAGACATGTACTGACCAGTCAATATCATGATGGTGCTTTTTTAACTTATTTTATAGCTGAGCCTAATTAGAAAAAAGACTGTGACTTAGCCGCAAAGATAGTGAAATTTAGAATTATTAGGAGCATAGAAATTGATTTCAAATACTCCTCTGCTTCCCTCACCCACCCCTGTATAATGGGGAAATAATAATGAGGCGAATTATCTTAACACACTCATAATATTTTAGAGCTGTGATCAAAGATTGATCCTACATATAAATTAACATGCATTAATAACATTAAGGGCCTTCAAAAGCAAAGTTCTAACTTCCCTTTTCAAAACAGATAAAAGATTAAAATATTTTGCAGAAATTCATTTAGCTGGCTGATAGAGTTCATGCACTGTATTTAATAACTTCTAGTTATTTCTGGAATAAAACTTTATAAATCTTGTCTAGAGCTGCAAAGATGTAGATAATATTGCATTTTATTAGTAAATTGTTCTTCCAAATATCTCCTAGGCACCAAGCTATTTATTATTAACTTGATCTGTCCTCAGTAAATATAAAATCAAACATTTAGTCCAACCATTCTTGAAATATAAAAAGTGCTAAACTAAACTACTACCATATACTGCTTTGAATTTTGGTCAATGACAAGCCATTTATAGGACCACAGACTCTTAGACTATAATGGAGCTGACAAATTCCTATTGCCTATTAATGCTATACTATTCAAACATCCTAGTGCAGTATTGCTCATGTGCTTGTAGTGATGTGGGTACAAATAAACCTGTTTAGATATATCTAGTTGCACAAATATCTACCATTGTATTAAAATTATTTTCAGTGTTCAGTACAGTAACATACAGTTTGCATCCTAAATATGCAGTGGGCTATACCCTCTAGGTTTCTCAGTACACTGATGTTCCCACAACAATGAAATCAACTAAGTGCTTGATCTCTGCTTTCTATAAACAGTATTACTTTAATTAAACACTTTCATTAAAATAGAGAAAAGTAATGGATCAATTGCAATGCTTTTCATTAATTTCATGGGGTTGTAAAGAAACTGCAGTGCTGTTTAATGGAGATTCATTAACAATCATTATGATAGTAGACTATCTTAGAGGCCGAGAAAGATTCATAATGTTTCTAGCTTTATCTTCTCATATCCAGCACCAGCTACAGTAGATGAGACAGACACACAATATATTGCTCAGTACAGAGTCTTAGGTGTTACTTGGGCCAACCTCCTTGTTTTACAAATGAGCAACCTGAGATCCAGTTTAGTTCTGGGACTCAATAAAGCAGGGCATAAAACTCGCATCTTCTGTTTCCAATGAACTCAGGATAACACTTATAAATTACCTGCTTTAATAGAATATGTACAGGAATAGCACAGAATATCTATAGTACAAATATGCCTTTGTATATACAAGAACTCAATTATAAAAATAAATTTAGTGAATGGAATGCAGCATATAATAATTTTTAAAAACTAAAAAATCAGCTGCCACTAATAAGAAATGTGTCTGGTTTTAAACTATTTAAGGTTGTTTAAATATTCATTTATTTGAAAGATAGGGCTACAGAGAGAGAGAGAGAGGGAGAGATATCTTACATCAACTGATTCACTCCCCAAATGGCTACAACAACCAGGACTAAGCCAGACTGAAGTCAGGAAACTGGAATTCCATCCAGGTCTCCCCTCTGGCTGGCTGCTTTTCCAGGTAGATTAGCAGGGAGTCAGACTAATGGTGGAGCAGCCAGAACTCAAACAGGCTCTTGTATGAGATACCAGAGTTGCAGGCACTGCACTACAATGCTGGCCCCAAAATATCTAAAATTCGATAGTGCACAGAATAGTCCAGTAAACTTTTTTGCACTTATTGTATAATTTCCAACACCTGTATACAGAAACATTGTGATTTGTCTTAATTATTTATGGCCATATATTTATACTAAAAGTCACACACATGTGAAAATGGAGCAATAACTTGCCAGTATCTGATTCTGTGGCCTGCGTTTTTATCAATTATCATATCTTTGGTTACCTTCTGTCCCACTGTCCCACACTAGCAACTATAAATAATAGGAAGACAGATTTTGTTGTTGATTTGAGCATAAAATTTTCTTGCAGATGATTTTAGTATGTTCTCACCACATAGGAAATATTCTATTAGGATGCCTTTTGGTATACTGCAATGATTATACATTTGCCCTAGATAGCACATAGGATGTTGTCATTAAAGGGATCGAACAGCAGAGCTTCATGGTCTTAGAAGTGCAAATCTAACCCCCAAGCAATGCTTTTGTACCAGAACCCAAAAGTGAAGTTTATCAATCAGTGGACTTCTGTTTTTATTAGATTTCACAGGGTGCCAAATGATCAAGCAAGAAATAAAGATGTTTCCGTGCCCTGCGGTGTCAACTTCAGTAATTTCTTGCTACTAAGATGTTTTAACACCTCTTTATTTGTGGGCAATAATAAGCTATTGTGGCAATGCTATCAGAGTGTGGACACCAGACTGACTGCTGTCCATAAATTGTCTGCTAGCAGACTGATAGCTAGATATTGACACTGAGTCGGATTATAAATCCACTATGTCACCAAGTGCACTATTTAGTATGGTTGGCACCTTGTATGTCTGGGGTTAGGGAAGTAAAAATACTTTCTCGCTGAAGGGCATACTGCAACTGATTTTCATCCAGGAAGAAGCATTCTCCTCTCAGCCTGGAACCTCAGGGAATTCCATTCATATGTAGTCTCTCTTCTCCTTCTGATGGAGGTCTGCAAACAAGGGCAGTGCAAATGCCAGAAGACAAAACAGAAGCCCCATAAAGAATTTTAGATGATCCATTGTTTGTTCACTGCATTGTGTATAAAATCAGCTGACCTTAATAAGTATTGTGTATTATTAGCCTAAGAATACAATATAGACATCTTTTTTAAAGATTTATTTATTTATTTGAAAGTCAGAGTTACACAGAGAGAGAGAAGGAGAGGCAGAGAGAGAGAGAGAGAGAGAGAGAGAGAGAGAGTGGTCTTCCATCAGATGGTTCACTCCCCAGATGGCAGCAACAGCTGGAGCTGCACCAATCCGAAGCCAGGATCCAGGAGCTTCCTACAGCCCCACATCTAGGTGCAAGGGCCCAGGATTTGGGCCATCTTCCATTGCTTTCCCAGGCCATAGCAGAGAGCTGGATCAGAAGTAGAGCAGCCAGGACTCGAACTGGCACCCATATGGGATGCCAGCACTGCAGGTGGTGGCCTTACCCACTATGCCACAGCGCCAGCCCCACAATATAGATACCTTTAATTTTCCTGTGATTGAAGATGTCATTTGACTCTAAAAATCTATTAAGGCTATGGCCTGGGAAAGCAGTGGAAGATGGCCCAAGTCCTTAGATCCCTGCACCCACACAGGGGGCAAAAAGGAAGCTCCTGGCTCCTGGATTCATATTGATGGAGCTCTGGCCATTGCAGACATCTGGGGAGTGAACCACAAGTTGGAAGACCTCTCTCTCTCTCTCTCTCTCTCTTCCTCCCTTTGCCTCTCTGTAACTCTGCCTTTCAAAACAAATAAAGTAAGTAAATAATAATAATAATAAATCTATTACAGAGTTGGAGCTGTGGCATAGCAGGTAAAGCTACCTCCTACAGTGCAGCAGGTAAAGCCACCTCCTACAGTGCTGGCATCCAATATGGGTGCTGGTTCAGGTCCCAGCTGCTCCAATTCCCATCCAGCTCTCTGCTATAGGCTGGGAAAGCAGTCTTTGGGCCCCTGAATCTGCATGGGAGTCCTGGAGGAAGCTCCTGGTTCTTAGCTTCAAATTGGCCCAGCTCTGGCCATTGTGGCCATTTGGGGAGTGATCCAGAAGATGGAAGACTCTCTATCTCTCTTTCTCTCACTCTCTCCTTCTCTCTGCCTCTGTCTCTCTGTAACGCCACCTTTAAAATAAAAAAAAAATTAAAAATCTATTAAGTTGTTTTCTATTGACCTTTTTTAACTTACTACTTCATCAATATTCACATCAAGAATGGAAAATTTAGTGTGTTTAGCTTCTGGAAGGTAGCATACATAACCTGCATATGAAGATGTTTTGAGTTCTTGCCTATTATTGTCTTCATATTCAGGATTTGCTACATTAAAAACAATCTATAAATCATATGGATAAGGGAAAGAAATTTTTCAGATTTTATATGTATTTTATCTTTAGTAAAATCTGGCAATCAGATTTTGTTTTCTTAATCTGGGAATTTTTTTTTTTCTCCCATGTAGGTGCAGGTGCCCAAGTACTTGGGTCATCTTCTACTGCTTTGCCAGGCCATAGCAGAGAGCTGAATTGGAAGAGGAGCAGCTGGGATATGAACCGGCACCCATATGGGATACTGGTGCCACAGGAGAAGGCTTAGCCCACTACGCCATAGTGCCGGGCCCGGCTTGTAGGTTTTAATTGAAAATAAAATAAGAGTGGGTCAAGGAGAGTAGATTGAATTTAATAAGCAAATGTTAAAGCCCAAATTGTTGAAGGCTGGCTGGTTTTGTATGTGTGATTTTTTTTTTTGATATGTGATGCTTCCTTATTATTTATTTATTTATTTATTTTAAGCTTTAAAATATTAATCTGGGAAATTGAAATTATTTTAATTACTCAAAAACTTCTCCATTGTTCTAAATCATCACCCTAATGTTAACTAGTTACAATTCAACAGAATACAAGACTTTTAACAATCCTTACAAAATGGATTCAATGTATTTTGTTACTTTTGAGACTCAGACATATTTATTTTAATTTTTCTTATCAAAAAACAATTTAAGAAGCAAAGGCAACATATCATAAATATTTTGCTTTCACATTGATTTCAAAGACGAAGGAGGTAGTGTAATGGAGTGTGAGAAATAGCATCAGCTCTATAAGCACTTTATTGTCAGTGTGGAAGCTTTTAGACATTTTCTTATCAAAAAAATACAATATAATGGGAAAATTTAAATTCATTATTTTTTCTGTTTTTAAGACTATTTTGCTACCATGTTTTGCAAAACAATCTATATTAGTAAAGCATCTGAAAGGTTAAACGAGAATGTTAACACCATTTCAGGGCTAAGCAAAATATTATGAAATACTATTACACTTTGTAGTTCTGAAGATAAAACCCATTTCTGTCAACAAGACATAGAACTACAGACTCATAAGAACATTTGTTCTAAGTTACCTCATCCTTTAAATCAGATATCAAATGCCTTAAAATGCAGAGTACTATCAATCAGAGTACAATAAGCTATATGCCATCTCCGAAAAATGCAACCTACTTGAAATTAGTAGTTTATGTGACTGGCTGCATGTTTCAGGAAATGAGTTACAAAGATGCCAAAAGATTTTTAAGATTAACTGAAATTATCATAGAGACATTTGACTACATTTCTCACAGAGATGGTCTACAACATTATAGAAATCACTAGCCAGAGCATTTGTTAGTACTTGAAGACTATAGCAGTATTATCTGTCTAGATATGACAACATATGTGAAAAATTCTTTCAATTAACAGCTACTTACAATTATTTTAATTTTCATATTTTTGAAATTTCAAAAGAAATTTTTAAGGTGAGATTTAATTGGACAAACTAACAACTGTAATAACTTCACACATAGATACAGCTGGCCCTACTTACAATATATTTAATGTATGATGCTTGAAATGAGTAAGAAATAACCAGCATCCTGATGTTGCGAGAGTCTATGATTGTAATCACTTGGGTTTATGTCTCATCCCCAAGAAATGGGGCAGATTTTTATTTCCGCTGAATTTTGGAAAAGTTACAGCTTGTTTATATTACAATTATTTATCACTACTGCATTCTTTGTGTTACACTCACAAAGAATGAGGAGTATAGACAAAGAAGAGTGAGCAAAGCAAAGACTCTTATTAAGGAAAAAGAGCGGCCGGCGCCGTGGCTTAACAGGCTAATCCTCCGCCTTGCGGCGCCGGCACACTGGGTTCTAGTCCCAGCTGGGGCGCCGGATTCTATCCCGGTTACCCCTCTTCCAGGCCAGCTCTCTGCTATGGCCCGGGAAGGCAGTGGAGGATGGCCCAAGTGTTTGGACCCTGCACCCCATGGGAGACCAGGAGAAGCACCTGGCTCCTGCCCTCGGATCAGCGAGATGCACCAGCCACAGTGGTCATTGGAGGGTGAACCAAAGGCAAAAAGGAAGACCTTTCTCTCTGTCTGTCTCTCTCACTATCCACTCTGCCTGTCAAAAAAAAAAAAAAAAAAAAAAAAAAAGGAAAAAGAGCAAGCTCTTGGCCGGTGCCGTGGCTCACTAGGCTAATCTTCCGCTGTGGCGCCGGCACACCAGGTTCTAATCCTGGTTGGGGCTCCGGATTCTGTCCCGGTTGCTCCTCTTCCAGTCCAGCTCTGCTGTGGCCCGGGAGCACAGTAGAGGATGGCCCAAGTGCTTGGGCCCTGCACCCGCATGGGAAACCAGGAGAAGCTCCTGGCTCCTGGCTTCAGATCAGCGTGGTGCGCCGGCTGCAGCGGCCATTGGGGGGTGAACCAACAGAAAAGGAAGACCTTTGTCTCTCTCTCACTGTCCACTTTGCCTGTCAAAAAAAAAAAAAAAAAAAAAGCTACTGGCAGAACCAGAGGGTTCCCAGAGGGGGTAGTCAAAGAAGAGTTCATGTCTCGGGTTCTTAGGGACTCCAAGGGGAATTTCTCATGGTTGGTATGGAAGAGATGCAAATGAGACATTGAGCAGTGATTGTTTTGATTGGCCAATATATATGATAATAAGATGAGAACCTATAACACTGCATATGGGCCACTCATATCACTTATTTTTTTGTGTAAACAGGCTAAGCAGGTGAAGCTGAAGCACACGTGAAGAGCCACTCATGTCAGAGACAAGTAACTTGTTTTGCTTAATGAATTTGATCGAGTGCTCAAGAGGGTCCACACAGGTTGGAGGCCTTTGACCGTTATGACCTTGTCTGGCGACCCCAGTGGTTGCATTATTATTCCTCAGATCCCATTGTCCCTCTCTGCCTGACTGTATTGAGAATCTGTCTGCCTCCTTTTCTATCAATCCCCTGCTCTGAAGTGGTGCTTCCAACTGCCAATAGGCAAAGGGGTGACAACCATTCTGGCTGCTTCAAATTGAAAAGGGACAGCATTGAAGGATGGGAGTCAGAGTTTCTCCAGAGGCCTATATGAGGGTCTCTTCAGATGAAGTCTCCATTTGCATGACCATCAAAGGATATTATACCAGCCTTCATTCTCCATTTAGGTTTTGGAGAATTATAGGGATGATTGCATGGGTTTAAAAGTCCCTGTGACTTTATGTTGTCTATCATGGATTTTAACCCTTGTTGGGTTGGGCAGTTATTGCACAGTCAATCTTTCCCTGAGTTGCCCAAACCTCTAGATTAATGTCTGTATCAATTAGGGGAGGGTATAAGGATTGCCCTAAAGCCACGAGTACAGTGGTACCTATCTGAGCTAAGATGTCTCTCCCCAGAAGGGCTGTTGGGCTCCCTGATATAACCAGGAAGGCATGGTATAAAGCAAGTTATATCAGTTACTGCTTAGGAGCAGGTTGAAATATCTAACTGAGGGGGTTTTCTGAGACACCTCTCAAGTTCATACCTAGGGAAGAACAGAGACCTGTATTTGAAAACAGGATAGAAAAAGCAACTTCAGGATCTAGGAGGAAGTCAACTTCCTTCCTTTAAATGGTTAGGACCTGCCGGGTCTCCTTACTGCTGATGACCTCAGTGGCACATGGTGTAGAAGCCCCAGGCCCCTTCTTTCTTGTCAGTCATCTGAAGAAGGGGGCCTGATCCTAGAGGCCTTGATCTCTGGGGATCGTCAGCCCCTCAATGAGCCCCATTGCAAATAAAAGAGGGCCATGTGGACTTTCTCTGGCAATAAGAATAGGGATATTTCTCTTGAAGTGCTCCTGACAATATCCATAGCACATTGGAGAATGGTGTTACAGTTCCTACTTATCTCTGGGGGCCACGTTTCTCCATCTTCTAGCCTGTATCCTGGTCATGCAGTGTACAGAAAAAGACCTAGCATTCTTTATTCAAAGTTTGAGGCTCAAAAGAATCCCAGTGCTTGACAATGCCCTCCAAAAGGGGTGCATGCTGAAGATAGTTCATTACACACCCAACTTCTAATGATGAGCAGCCTTGGAGGCAGCCAGTGAAGACGCAAGTGCTTGGTACCCTGTCACATATGTGGGAAGCCTGGACTAAGGTTCTTGCCTTTTGCTAGCCCCCATCTTCAGTTGCTTTGGGCATTTTGGAGAAAACCAGTGGATGAAAGGTTTGTCTTTCTGTATCTCCTGCTCTCTCTCTGACATTCAAATGATTTCTAAAAATCTTTTGAGTGTTTGTATGGTCCTATTTTTGCGTTTTCTGATCTGTTCCATTGACCTATGTGTCTATATGTCCACCAATCTCACACTGTCTCATTTACTATAACTGTATTATAAGCCTTAATATTGGGTACAGTGATTCCTTGAGCTTGATTCTTCTGTGTTAGACTGTTTTGTAGCTATTCTAAGATCTGGCCCTTTCAATATAAATTAAAGAACAAGCTTATACATGCCGGGAAAAAATTGTGTTTTTTTTTTCATAGGAATTATATTAAATAAACCTTTGGGTAAACTTGATGAGAAAAGACAGTTTTACTATGTTGACCTTCCAAATCATAAAAGTGGTATGTCTCCACATTTATCTAGGTATTTGATTTTTTAAACAATATTGGTAGTTTTCAGCATATGGACTCTGTTGGTTTTGTTAAATGTTTACCTAAATCCAGTTTATAAGCTAATAGGAATTTATCCTTCAATTACTACATGATTTCCACTCATATTTGCAATTACATATTTCATAATAATGATACTACTTCACAATTTGTTTGAAATCTAAAATTCTGTTTGTTTTTCAGATGTCCTCTCTTCTGTGTCAGATCATTTATGTATGGTACATAGTTCTCAAAAGCCTAAATGTGCTAGCAGCAGAATACAAGACATGTTTTATAAATTCAACTATTGTTACCACAAGCAGATGAGGTTTCTGAACACAGTCATTTCACTTTAATACTTTAAAGAATTATGAAAATTACCATGGATTTTAGGATATAAATTATAAATTTAGAAAAATCATAAAGGAAAAATTCAAAATAAAGGTATTTAATATAGATCTGATACTTAGTTACTCTAATCAAATATTAATAATTAATGATATAGCCCAAAGACATCTTCTGAATAATATCAGTGTGACCTAAGCCTATCCAAAGATGGATGTAGCTTTACCTACACATGCTAAGAGCTTATACAAGCCTCACCAACTACATTTTTTCCTTCCTACTTTAAGTGAGGTCTCAACAGAATGTGGACATGACATTCTGGAATATCCAGTATTTTCCACTAATGTTTTCTTTAATTTTAGTAACATCTCTACCTCCTTCCTGCAGAGAGAAAGTACATTATGTGTGTGTGTGTGTGTATATATATATATATATATATATATATAACTTTATCATTTATCCTAGATTTTCCAACTTTTTCCATGTAATTATTCATAATAATCCCTGATTACCCTCTGTGTCTCTGTAGTATCACTCACAATATCTTCTTTTTCATCTATGAACTTATTTGAGTCTTCTTTTTCTTAGTCTAGCTAAAAGTTTATCAATGTTGTTTGTAAAAAATCAATTGTTCATTTCAATGATCTTTTGCATTGCTTCTATAGTTTCTGTTTCATTTATTTCTACTATGGTCTTTATTATTTCTATACTCATACTAACTTGGGGTTTGATTTATTCATGTTTTTTGAGACTCTTGAAATCCATGTTAGATTGTTTATCTGATAGCTATCGGTTTTTAGTACACACTGCTATAAACTTCCATCTTAATACAGCTCTTGTTGTTTACCATTAGTTTCAGGAAAATTTTTATTTCCCTTTTGATTTATTCAATGACACGTTGTTTATTCAGAAAAATGTCACTCAGTCTCTCTATATTGGATTTTGTTGTTATTTCAAGTTTTATCCCATTATGGTCAGAAAAGATACATAATATGATTTTCATATTTTTTAATTTATTAAGATATGTTTTGTGGCCTAACATATGGTTCTAGGCTAGAGAATATACAAACTGATGAGTAGAACATATGTTCTGTAGCTGCTGGATAGAATGTTTTATCAATGTCTATTAGCTTCATTTGCTCTATAGTACAGTTCAACTCTGGATTTTCTTCATTGATTCTTATGTCAGGATGATTATATCTGTCAATGAAAGCAGGGTGCTGAGGTACCCAAATATTACTGGGTTGGAATATACCTCTCTTTGGATCTAATAATGTTTGTTTTATAAAGTCAGAGGCTGTGCTATTACATGCATATAAATTTACAGTCTTTATATTTTCTTGTTGAATTTATCCCTTGGTCATTATATAGTGATCTTTGGCTCCTTTTTCAGATTCTGTCTTAAAGTCCATTTTGCCTCATGTGAGTGTAGCTACTCTTGCTCACTTTTGGTTTGCATAGACTATCTTTTTCCATCCTTTCACTTTCATTCTGTGTCTTTATTGAGGTGAGTTTCTTTTAGGCAACATATCTTTGGATCTTGTTTTGTAATGTATTTAATAAGTTTGAATTTTTTAATTTTTTAATTTTTATTTTTTATTTATATAAGATAAGAAAATTTCATGTATTTCATATATACAGAATTAGGAGCCTAGTGATACTTCCCACCATACTCTCCCTCCCACCCACACTTCCATCTTCCTTTTTATTGAAGAATTTAGTCTATTTCCATTCAAAGTTATTATGGTTAAGTAATGACTTAGTTATACCATTTTGTAACATTTTATGTTTACTTTTATTATCATTTTTTCCCTAGTGGGTTATACATTCACATATTTTTATGTTTGTTTTCTTTTTCTTCCATACATAGGATTCCCTTAAGTTTATTTTGAAAGAGGGCAATGAATTCTCTCAGCTTTTACTTGTCTTGGAAATCCTTTATTTCTCCTTCATTGTAAAAGACAACTTTTCTGGAAAAAGTATTCTGGGTTGGTGTTTGTTTTTTTCAGAACATGGAATATGTCATCTCATTCCCTTTTGGTCTATAGTGTTTCTGTTGAAAAATATGTTGTTTATCTAAGGGACGGAGGGCTCCCTTAAAAGTTACCTGGTGTTTTTCTATTGCAAGTTTTAGAGTTTCTTTTTTGCGTGTTGTAATTTTGAGGGTTTGACTATGAGTCACGGTGAGGATATTTTCTGGTCATGTCTGTTTGAGGTCCTATGGGCTTTCTATGGGTACTTGGATGGCCATATCGTTTTCCAAATTGAAGAAGTTTTCAGCAATTTTTCCAAGCCTCTACTCTTTTCACTCTCACGAGTCCAAACAACTCAATTATTTATTTGTTTAAGGGTTGCCCAAAAGTCTCATAGACTGTCTTTATTTTCTTTAATGCTTCCATCTTTTGTCTTATTGGGATATTGTGAAAATCTTGACTTCAGGTTCAGATATTCTTTCTTCTGTTGTTGAGAGTTTTAACTATATTTTTATTTGGCTTGTTAAATTTTTCATTTTCAAGATTTCTATTTAGCTGTTTTTTAAGATCTTTATCTCCAGTTTATGTCAACTATGAAGAAACTTGTTATAAACATTTGTGCATAAATTGTAAATGTCTAGATATAAATTTTTTGGTATTTTCCCCATTATACTTTCCAATTCACCACATCTCTCCCTCTCTCTCTCTCTCCCTCCCTCTCTCTTTTCCCTCCTCCTCCCACTCACCCTGTGAGATAGAAATTATACATTTCTTCTTGTGTTATTCCATTCCTGCCACTAATTGTGAAATAGGAAACAGCAGCAAGGAGAAAGGTTTAGGGTAAAATGAATTTAATTTGCAAATACTATATCTGAGTTTTATAAATTATGTCAAAACAGAGATTTTCAGTAGATTGTTCATTTCTTCTAATTGTTCTCAACTACATTTAGAGATTGTTGGCGGGGGGCGGGGGAGTGGCTGGCACTGTGGCACAGTGGTTAAAGCTGCCATTGGTGTGTAGGCATCCCGTATGGGCACCAGTCTGAGTCCTAGCTGCTCCACTTCTGCTTCAGCTTCCTGCTAATATGCCTGCAAAAGCAGCAGACGATACCCCAAGTGCTTGGGCCACTACCATCCACGTGAGAAATCTGGAAGCTACTGGCTCCCGGCTTTGACCTACCCCAGCCTCATCCATTGTGGCCTTTTGGGGAGTAAACCCGAGGATGGAAGATTTTCTCTCTCTCTCTCTCTCTCTCTCTCTCCTCTCTCTTTTCTTTCTGTCTACCCCCTCCTCTAATTTATAGGCCAGGACCTATAAATGCATATAATATGTTTTAAAAAGGAAATTGATTAGAGAAAAAGCAGAACAAAATAGTAAGTACTTTCTCAGGCAGCTAGTATAGAAATCCAGTACAAAGACGCACTTTCATGATCCTTTCACCTCTGGTTGCTAAGTTCAGGAAGAGAATCATAAAAACAGATTTAGGTTATATAAATGGAGGAAATAAATGTCTGGAGTTGAAATGTGTTTAGCAAAAGTGAAGATAGAGCAGTTATATAGAGAAAGCTGTATGAAGAAAATAGAAATTGAATGTATAGACATCAGGGAACAGCTAGAAAACAGCTAGAAATAAAGCAATGAGAAGAATGTCTATGAGGCCAGGGAAGGAGATGATAATAGTGAAAAAGAAGTTTGGGCCAACAGTTCAATCAAGAAGCTCTGTGATTTACTATGTACCCAACAGAGAACTAAATATGAGAAAAGGGGAATTGCAAAGACAAGAAAAACAAAGTTCCTGCTCCCAAAAAGTCCATGATCCAGCAAAGGCATAAGCTAAGTACATCAATTACTACATTTCAAAACTAATAACCAGAGCCCTAATTAAGGAATACTATTTTAAGAGCCCTGAGCAAGACACAAAATAAGCCCTCATAGCCTGTTGGGAAATCTGAACCAGTTTCAGAGAGTAAGGGCAAAATACATTTGAAGGATAAATTGGACTCATATGTGTAGACTAACAAACAGGAAAGTAAGCAAACAAAAAAAAACTTTAGAAATGCCTGAAAATAAAAAGCTGCAGAATGCCCAGATGGCAGCAAGCAAAGGAATTGGGAAGATTAAAGGGAGCAGACAATTAAAATAAAAACCTTTTGAAATTTTGAATCACTGGGAGTGCTATTTCCTCTGCAGGTCTTTAAGCACCTCAATGCTTCTGTTGTGTAAAAAATAGAGTCTATATATATATATATATATATATATATATATATATATCCTATCTTCCTATCTGCTTTGTCTCCTTGGGTGATTATCTGTTTTTATCACACACACAAATAAATTGGTCATTATAGCATTTTCTGCTCTAGCATAGATGATAAGTTGCAACAACAAAGAAGAAAATTATGAGCATATTGCCAACCATGTTGGCAACCATTCACAAGACTAATACCATTTTATGCTTCAAGGTGTTTGGAAATGTAAATACATTTTTCAAGGTAGGAACAATTTGAGAAAGCACAGTTTTCCTTAACTCATGACTGGGAATGGTAATTAGTACATCAGTGAATTACCTGCAGAGTTTTATTTCCATGAACAAGAAAATAATGTTATCTGACTCAGTGCAGCAGGTTGATGTGAATTATGACCTTCAGAATAACGAAGCCTGCTGATTATGCACCAAAGGTGCAAGTACACAAGGATGATGTTGCTATTCTAGCAGCAAACTATTTGGAAGTAGAGAATAATTTAAGAGAATATTCTAAGGTGCCTAGAATGGCTTCGGAACTCAAGGATGTCCCACATCCTTTCCTTCCTCTGAGATAAGGGTGCTGAACATTTCGACTATTTGGTTTGGTGTTCTTAAACAGTCCAAGGAAGTCTCTTCAGAGGTATTTGTAGAGGTAGAGCTGCTAAAGAATCACCAAAAGACATCATAAACAAAAGAGTGAATTATGTAATCAAATATCAAAGGAAACCTAAAAAACTCTTTGAAGAAAATCCAAGAAATTTTTGTACAACAGAGTTCCTTATGACATGTTGATAGTAAGAGGAAAGTGTACATTTTTGATAACATCTCTACACCTCTGACATCTTAGACTAATACCAATGTCTTTGAAAGATTAGATCATTAACAAAATGCCTGATTACTAGTGCCTTAATGTATTGCTGTCTTAGATCTAGTTGATTACCAAACAATTTCAATCCTTTGAAAAAGACAAAATGATGCAGATTCTATTTATAAAGTAATAAAACAACAGAAAGAAATACTGAAAATAAGTTTATTAATGTATGTGGTGATAAATACCTTTGACAATATGAAGTTCAGTAAATTGTAAATACTAAGATTAAATTGCTATTTTTGAAAGATTTGAGTAAAGACAGGAGTTTTCCTCATCTCCTAAAGAAATTACTACTAAACAGCATGAAAAAGAATCAGAAGTAATTATAATGGTAAAAGAAATATATTTATTAAACAATTTTTATTATATTCCTAACATCCTCTAGATATTGCGCAAGGACCCAGATAGGTAAAATAAAGATGAGTTTTATCCACATAGAATTTATGATCTACTGAAAGATTACAACCTATCAATATTTTCTACTACTGTAACTGAATGACAATAATTTATTTTGCGAAATTGTATAATTAGAAGAAGAAATAACATAATTACAATAGGCAGAAATTATAAAAGATAATTCTAATATGGATATGGCAAAATAATTTAAATAAATGTGACAATGCTGATTTGGAAATGATTGAATTATGGACTAGTGTTTTTCCCAATTACTGTCACTTCCTTTTTATAAGCAGTGAACATTTTGCACAGTGTGATGAATAGAATGTACTATGTGTCCTGTATAAAACAAAAAATTGTGTTGGTATAATGCCAGTTTCTTTCAGTGAAAAACATTTTGCACTCAAAACTACTACTGAGATTTTCAAAAGTATTTTATTTAGAGAATAAAATTTTCAAAACTACAGAATGTGGTATCATTTATTTTTTTTTAATTTTTAGTTGAATACTTATGGAAAGCATACATTCATCACTTCAAAACAGTTACTATGAGCCTGTTAAACAAGGGGTCTTCAAAAACTTCATGGGAACTGTACTATAAAACTATGCATGGATTTCAAAATGTTTTTGCACCAAACAAACTCATATTTTAATTCCATTTATCCAAAAATTTTTAAGAACCTTCATAAATAAAATCTCAATGTGTTAATATATATTTAAGTTGAAAGTTTTGTTTCTAAATAATCTCTACCCATTAAAAAAATGCAAAATAGTCTATTACCTAATAAAAATGAGATATTTAACTCTCAAGAAACATTTAGAGATAGATGTCTTTAAAAGTAGATGAAGTGTTGTTGGAATTCAAATAGTAAAATTGAATTTATATTTTAATTTGTATTATTTATTGATTGAAAGGTAGATCAACAGAGAGTGACAGACAGTTCACCCATCTGCTAGTTCATTCCCCAGTTGCCTACCACAGCTGGGTCTGAGCAAAGTAGAAACCAGGAATTCAATCTGGATCTCCCACACTGAAGTTAGGAATCCAAGTACTTGACTTATCACATGATGCCTCCCAGGGAGGACAATAGCAGGAAGATGAATTTTAGAGCAGAGCTGGGACTCAAATTCACACACTCTGATATAGGATGTGGGTGTCCCAAGTGTTATCTTACGTGCCACACCAAAGAACCACTCCTCTAAGTTTAAAATGTAAGATTGAAGACAGACATTTTCTTTATTCACTCGGCAAATCATCATTAATTAACAAAATTCTGTTCCTCCCAAACCTAGTTTACAAAATATTTCCCCAAAGTTGGTGCTACCTTGGAGTAGGGGTGGAGGATCAGTAATCTCTCTCTGGAACAGAAGAAATCAGTATACAGACAAAATAGAAAGAGAGATTCTTGGGTTCAATCTGGCAAAAGTCTAGAGAATCACATGACATGGGTTATTATGAAATATTATATAAGGGGGAAAAGTATTATTTAATGGACCTGCATGTTGGTGAAACTAAAAGTGGGGAAAGATTGAATTCACCTACAGAACATTCTACATTCAATCATAATAGCTCTGTTATTCTGGTCACCCTGATTTATAGCTCCAGCCCTTCTCTGCCCTTTGAATGATTTAGAAACAGCCAATCTAACAGAGAACTCATCTTACCATACATAAGTAAAAATAATCATCATTTGCAATATCTAAGGACATTTTAACTAAAAGATTAACACAGAAAAGAGAACATTCTTATATATTGAAAATAATCCCTAGTAGTATGTGTCCTTTACGTCTTTATGTTCTCTATAATTTCGATCATGTGTGTGTAATAGACATACACATTTTCTCTTACATTCTCCATCTAATAATTCTAAGAACTTTGCCATGTCATTATGAGTTCTTAATGTTTATCTTCTGGGAAAGTTACATAATTTTTATCCATTAACAATCACTTAATTATTCTCTTGCTTTGTGGTAGTTTAGATCCTTTCCCATTATTTTGCTAAGAATTTATCAATTTGCACATTATTTTTTCATAACACTTAGGATAGAAAATGGAATGGTTGACCTATCAGATTCCCTGTAGTGTCTGAATGTGGCTATTTTATTTTATGCTTGCCAGTTTGAGGAATTTCATTGGAAAAAAGACTTTGCCAGTTGATAGGTAAAACGTAACAGCTTACTTCCAACAGCTTCTGTTTATGCAGGAAGCTAAAGGTGAGTCCGTGTTCTTCAGACAGATCTGTCCTTTGATGAAATGCCTTGGTATTTCAGAGGTCCTTCTATTTCCTCAATCCTGCTTCCTCCAACAGGGGCTGGCACCTTGTCTTCAGGACAAAGGAACCCCTTTCCTTATCTACTGCCAGGGGATTCCAATTCAATCCCATCAAGGTGGCATGTACCAATGCCATCTCACTAGTCCAAGTGATCGATTTCTGTTCACAATTGATCAAAATGATAAGAATAATAGTCAAAGGGATCACATAAACAAGACTAGTGTCTGCTAATACTAACTGATATAATTAAAAAGGGAGAGAATGATCCAACATGGGAAGCGGGATTCACAGCAGACTCATAGAATGGCAGATGTCCTAAATAGCACCCTGGCCTCAGAATCAGCCCTTAAGGCATTCGGATCTGGCTGAAGAGCCCATGAGAGTATTTCAGGCATGAAAAGCCAAGACACTCTGGGAAAAAAAAAAAAAAACCTAAGTGAAAGAACTCTGCCAATGAGATCCCAGTAGAAAGAACAGGGCCGGCCGGCGCCGTGGCTCAACAGGCTAATCCTCTGCCTTGCGGCGCCGGCACACCGGGTTCTAGTCCCGGTCGGGGCACCGATCCTGTCCCGGTTGCCCCTCTTCCAGGCCAGCTCTCTGCTGTGGCCAGGGAGTGCAGTGGAGGATGGCCCAAGTGTTTGGGCTCTGCACCCCATGGGAGACCAGGAGAAGCACCTGGCTCCTGCCATCGGAACAGCGCGGTGCGCCGGCCGCAGCGCGCTACCGCGGCGGCCATTGGAGGGTGAACCAACGGCAAGGGGAAGACCCTTCTCTCTGTCTCTCTCTCACTGTCCACTCTGCCTGTCAAAAATAAAAAAAAAAAATAAAAAAAAAGAGTGAAAGAACAGGGCCATCAAAGAAGGAGGTACCTTTCTCTGAAGGGAGAACAGAACTTCCACTTTGACTATGACCCTGTCAGAATAAGATTGAAGTCGGCAAACTCAAAAGGCTTCCATAGCCTTGCCAACTCATGACAAGAGCCTAGGGAGATTACTGATGCCATAAACAAGAGTGTCAATTTGTTAAGTCAGCAACAGGAGTCACTGTGCACTTACTCCCCAAGTACAATCTCTATCCTTGATGTGTTGTTCAATGTGAATTAATGCTATAACTGGTACTGAAACATTATTTTACACTTTGAGTTTCTGTGTGGGTGCAAACTGATGAAATCTTTACTTAATATATACTAAATTGATCTTCTGTATATAAAGATATTTGAAAATGAATCTTGATGAAGAATGGAATGGGAGAGGGAGCAGGAGATGGGAGGGGTGCGAGTGGGAGGGAAGTTATGGGGGGGAGCCATTGTAATCCATAAGCTGTACTTGGAAATTTATATTTATTAAATAAAAGTTAAAATAGAGTACTCAGTAGAAAGATAATTTTCACAAGAATTAGAAAAATATTTAATATATGATCACTAATTAATATTTTTTAAGAACTATCTTATGTAGATCAAATTGTGTTTCTTTTCTGGTTCCTTATTAATTGTTTCTTTTTTAAAAAAAATATGTATTTATTTATTTGAAAGGCAGTTACAGAAAGAGATATACAGACAGACAGACAAAGATCTTCCATCCACTGTTTCACTCCCCAGATAACCTCAATGATGTGAGCTGGGCCAATCTGAAGCCAGGAGCCAGTAGATTCTTCAGAGTTTCTCGTGTGGGTGCAGGAGCCTAAGGACTTGAGCCATCTTCTACTGTTTTCCCAGGAGTCTTAGCAGGGAGCTGGATCAGAAGTGGGGCAGCCTAGACAAAAACTGGCACCCATATGGGATGCCAATACCGCAGGCAACAGCTTAACCTGCTACACTACAGTGCTGGCCCCTAATTATTTATCTTCTTGACTTGGAATCTCTAGATATTTTATTTTGTGTCTTGTAGTTTCTGCTTCATGATGGTAGTTACTGTGACACTTTGGCATATACATATTCATAGCTTTTAGATAGGTATTATAAATTATGAACTTTAGCATTACTAGTATCCTGCTACATATTTTGCTAGTTATATTTTTCACATTCATATTCCTTTAACCCTGTGTATCTGCAGCACCAAATAAAGTGCAGTTTAATTCATGTGTTCTGCTTTAAATCTTGTTTCATCTCTGTGAATCACAGTGCCCTAGTTCACCTGGCACTTCAACTTTTTTTTTTAAGACTTATTTATTTATTTGAAAGTCAGAGTTACAGAGAGAGGAGAGGCAGAGAGAGAGAGAGGTCTTCCATCCAATAGTTCACTCCCTAATTGGCCACAATGGTCGCAGCTGCGCCGATCTGAAGCCAGGAGCTTCTACCTGGTCTCCCAAGTGGGTGCAGGGGCCCAAGGACTTCGGCCATCTTCTACTGCTTTCCCAGGCCATAGCAGAGAGCTGGATGGGAAGAGGAGCAGCCAGGACTAGAACCGGTGCCCATATGGGATGCCAGCGCTTCAGGCTAGCACATTAACCTGCTGCGCCACAGAGCCGGCCCCAGTTCAACTTTTTCATAAAGACTTTGTTCAGTCATTCTTTTCCTTTTTCTCCCCATAAACCACATAAACATCTCTGTGACAGCATAAAACATAAAAAATACAGAGCTAATTACTAGCTACCATTTACATTCTTTTCTGGAATATGGACCTTCTAAGGTAATTACTCTGTGCATTATTTATCCCTGTGTCTTCAAGCCTGGAATATAGCAAAAACTCAATGAATGTTCATGATTTTAGTTGATATGATGAGGCTAAAGCTGTATTGCATGCATCAGCAAAGAATAGAGGATAAAAGGTTTAGTTACTATGGTGAGCAGGGCTCAAGGCAAAGATCTAGTTAAAGCTGTCATCAGATAGACTAGAATAAGGTACAAAAAACCAAAGCTTATTACCTAACATAATGCTAGACTAAATAAAACATAGTTTAAAGGAAAAATATCTTCCATTAGTGGGGAACATAGATGTACAGAAGCCCATGTCAAATTATAGAATCTGTGTAGGCATAGCAAGAAGAATTCCAAGATTCCAAAATCTCACCACCTAGGATTCATAAACTTTCTTCTAAGTATTCAATCAACCACTAGTCTAGGTTCTTCTGTGAAGGGAGTTTGCAACTGTAATTAGATCTCATAATAATCAACGTTAAGAAAGCTGACTTAATGAGTCTCACTTAATTATCTGAGCCCTTAAGACAGACTAGGCTTTTCCTGTTTAGAATGTTAGAGGGGTTCCACAAAAGAGAGTTTATTTATTGCTGGTTTTGAAAATAGAGAACATGTGACAAGATACTGGGAGTGATCTCTTCCAGATGAGATTGGCTTTGACAGCTAGCAAGGGAACCAGCCTCACTCTTTAAAAACAACGCTGAATGAACTTGGACCCGGATCCTAGGCTCCAAATATGAACACACTACAATGGTTTACATATGACTTGAGGTACCCAAAGGCATCATGTATTGAAATTTAATCCCCATTGTGAGGTCTTAAGAGGACAGAGCGCAATCCAGTTATGGATTATAGATCTGGGCCTTTGGGATGAGGTTAAGGTTACAGATTAGTGTGGCGCCCCATTGAGTGAGTACTGGTGGCTTAGTGAGCAGATGTACACAGCTCAAACAGGGAGACATGCATGCACACTCTCCTTTATCTTTCAAGGTGATGCCGTCATGAGATGCAGACCCTCAACCTTGCTCTTTCAAAGATGTGAGTCAAAATAATCTCTTTTCTTTATAAAGTTACTCAGCCTCTGGTTTTTTGCTACAGTGGGTATATTAGTCACTTTTTGGTTGCTACAACAAATACATGAGGCAGGTTAAATTTATGAAGGAAATGTTTATTTAGCTCACAGTTTTAGAGGCTGAAAATCCAAACAGCATGGTTCAGATCTTGACTGGGTCCTATGGCAAATGGTAGGAAGGCACACAAAAGGAAAATAGCACATTGCGAAAAAGCAGGATGCCAGAGAGATTAGGTAGAGCCAGGTTCCAGCTTTTATTAACAATTTGGTCTCTTGAAAACTCATCAGGGTGCTATGAGAGATTCCTGAGTCCCTTTTGAGGCTATATCACTCATTGAGCTGGGACTCCCACTAGGCCCCAAGTCTTAAAATTTTCATCGTCTTTCAACACAGCTACTGTGAAGGCCAAGCTCCAAGGCATAAAACTTTGTGATGGCAAATAACATCCAAATCATAGCAGAAATTAAAATACATACATTTTTCAGAATCCTTTATCTCAGCTTGTGAGACACATCCCAGTTATGCCATGCCTGTACTTCTGCTCTGTGAGCCGACATGAATAAATACTGTTTTAAGCAGTATACTTACTTAAGATGCCTTAAACATAAGGCACTGTGTTAAATTTGAGTGAATATATTGTGAAACAATGGAAATTAATATAACCTATAAATGCCTTTCTAATATATTTAGTCAGGCTTGTGTCAAGGCTAACAGGTAGAACTTAGCCTCTAACTTGCTAAGATTTACAATCTATATCTGGATCACAAATTTGGAAGGCAGGACTGACTTTACCAAACCTTCAAGCTTTCTGAAGGTCCTTCCCTTGAGATTCAGTCCTCATTATCAGAATCTAACTTCCTGCTGTAGGAGATGCCTGCTTCTGCCTGCGGTCGAATCTTTTCCCGTTGAATTTTGAAGCTAGTCAGATGCTTTAAATCCCACTCTACCTTTTAATTGCTCAGTGATCTCAGACAAGATATTTAACCTAACAAAATCTGTATTTCCTCATCTATGGAATGGGGATTAGAGTAATTATTTTATAATTTATTATGAGCATTAAGTAAGATAATGCCCTTAAGCTTTTGGTGTATTTCCTAGAATATAGTAAACACTCAGAAGTATTAGACAGTATTAATTAACTACTCAAATTTCTTTCCTTCTCTAGTGTTCTTTTCCTGGCTTAAAAAAAATACAAGCGTGTGTATACAGGCCAAAAGTAAATATTCACATGTTCTGAATGTAATATACAAAATTCTGCAAATAATGTCTTTCTATAAATGTTAAAATATAGATGCAAATAAACATTTGTCTGGCTTCAACAGCAGGTGAATTTACATAAGTAGAAAATAGTTAAATAGCTGGCACTGTATCCATTTTAGCAACACATTTTCTAATATGCTGTCTGTTTTTTAATGGCAGCACATGTTACTGATTTCTAAAAAGAAAAGTTTTGTTTGCTTATGTTTTAATTAGGTTAAGTGTATAAATATTGCCACATTACTTATTATGCAACATATATTCTATAATTATTAGTTTTAGCAAAATATTTAAGTTTGAGAAATCTGAAAGTAAAAATTTATTCAAAAATCTATTAAGCTCCCTACCAGATGCATGATTAACTAATCTGTGTAAAGATATTGAAATGTAAAGTCATCACCCTGTCCTGAAACTTGGGAGATATAGGGGTAAGAGACATTAATTATAAAGCTATTATAAAAATTACCAAAAGAAAGGAAAAAAGTGAACTAAGGAAGCACTACCTGAAGGAAACAGGAAATACTGATGAGAAAATGTTTTTAAGACAAATAAAGAACATTTGGAAACTGTCTATGTGTGGAGAATGAGCAGCAAAGTGTTCTCTTCTGTTTCCTAGTCCATGACCAATGAGTTAGCAAACCCCATCAGGTCTTCCTCCGCAACTCTGAAATTAGTTATAAAACAAAAAGAACACAGTCTTCTTAAGATGGATAACCTGAATTTGAATTTCAATTCTACCGCTTATGATCATTAAAAATGTAGCCACCCTCTTTATTTCCTTGAGAGTTGATTTTGTTATTGGTAAAGTAGTGACAACAATTATCTTTGTTTCTCTTTCCCACTCAATTTATTTGAAATCCAAATGAAACTATGAAAAAGACTTGGTAAGTTTTATAAGATGATGATGTCATTGACTGCAGTATTTTTCAGAGGTACAGAAGCAGGCTTCGAGGAAGAAGGGGAGGGCAGATCACAACATGTTATATTGAAGAGAACAGCAGGAAATGTAGGTGTCAGTTTCAAAAAGTCATTTGGAAACAGCCCTGGAACTCAGGAAAACAGTGATAACTAAACAAATAAAAAAATTGCACAAGCAAATAAACACAAAAAAGACTTGAGTCATTTACATAGTATGAATGGTTGAAACTGTGGGAGTATTTCAAGTTATCAAAGAAGTTTAAAGATTTTGACAAAGATGGAAGAAAAGAGAAAAATAAATAAATCCATTTATTCTCTCATTAACTCCCTCATTCATTTATTAATTTTTATAAGAATTACTGCAGACCTACTACATGCCAAATATACAGGGTTTAGTTATAGCTATATAGAGATGTTTAGGACACGTTCTTTCCCCTCAAGATGCTTTTATTTAACAAGCAGAATTATACTTGAGCACAACTGTTGAAATTTTTTTACTTTAATTTTTGATTAGTTTTTACATATTCAATGTGATTTGTAAATATAATTCTAAGAACATAATGGCATTCCCTTCCTCTTTCTCCCTCCCCCTTCCTTTTTTCTACCTCTCACCTTCTTTACTTCTCCCTTTATTTTTTTAATTTATTTTTTATTTGAAAGTCAGTTACACAGAGAAGAGGGAGAGGCAGAAAAAGAGAGAGAGACAGAGACAACCACAGAGAGAGAGAGAGAGAGAGAGAGAGAGAGAGAGAGAGAGAGAGAAGAGAGGTCTTCCATCTGCTGGTTCACTCCCCAATTGGCCTCAATGGCCAGAGCTATGCCAATCCCAAGGCAGGAGCCAGGAGCTTCCTCCAGGTCTCCCACCCAGGTGCAGGGGCCCAAGGACTTGGGCCATTTTCTACTGCTTTCCTAGGCCATAGCAGAGAGCTGGATCAGAAGTGGAGCTGCCAGGACTGGAATCAGTGCCCACATGGGATGCCTGCACCGCAGGTGGCGGCTTTACCTGCTACACCACAGCGCCAGCTCCTCCCTTTTTTTCCTTTTTTTTTATTTTTTGAGGTAACACATATTAAAATAACATTACAGTAAAAAGGCTTAATACTTCACTAAAAAAGAAATTTAACAAGTAAAAAGCAAAAAGACCCTAGTTTAGTGGGAAAACAACTATAAAAAAATTGAATGGAAAAATGATCATTTCACACATATACAGTAAATTTTAAAGTAATCACAGATCATTAAACCTACAGTAGTATAACATTATTAACCATTGGTTTAACAAGGTTTTACAAAACTGTATTTAAAGTAAAACATACACAGAGACATTTCTTTGTTTCCTTTTTTTTTTCTTTCTGATTTAGTTGTTTTTTAAATTTTAACTCCCACATGTCAGGAAGAACATACAGTATTTGTCTTTTTGGGTCTGGCTTATTTCATGCAATATTGTGTCCTCCAGGCTTGTCTATTTGGCTGCAAATGCTAGAACTTCATTCTTTTTTATAGTTGAAGAATATTATATTCTGTATATATACCACATTTCTTTATCCATTCATTCATCTGATGGTGGACACCTTGGTTGGTTCCAAATTTTGCCTCCAAATGGTGAATAGTGCTACTATAAAAATAGAGGTGCAGGTATCTCTTTGGTACATTTTCTTCAAGTCTTTGGGGTATATATCTAGTAGGAATTGCTGGATCATATGGAAAGTTTATTTCTAGATTTGTTTTGTTTTTGAAGAAATTTCCACATTGTTTTCCTCAGTGGTACACTAATACACTTTCCCATTCATAGTGCATAAGTGTTCCCCTTTGTCCACATCCTCACCCACACTTGTTATTTGCTGTGTTTTGATTTTAGCCATTCTGATAGAGTGAGCTAATATGCCCTTGTGGTTTTGATTTGCATTCCCCTGATTGCTAGTGATGCTGAGCATTTTTTACATATTTGTTGGTCATTTGTATTTCTTCTTTTGAGAACTAATTATTAAATCCTTTGCCCATTTCTCAACTGGATTGATTGCTTTTTATCATTGAGTTTTATATGTTACTGATATAGACAAGATATTAATCCTTTGCCAGAATAGAGTGGGATGATAGAGTCAAAGTCTTAAAAACTTCCAACCAAGGCTATTATATACAATGAAGCAATCCTTTAAAAGTGAAGGAGAAATAAAGTATTTTCTAGATAAGCAAAAACAGATAATTCACCACCATCAGACCAACCTTACAACAAATTCTGAAGGGCATCTGGCTTTCGAAGTAAACATCATGAAAACACATGACACCACCCAATTCACTAACAGAGCAGGTAGAATCATTATCCAATCAACAAAATGATAGGTCTTAGTTCTTATCTATCAATGCTAACCTTGAATATAAATGGATTGAATTCACCAACCAAAAGACTTAGGCTGGATGACTGGATAGAAAGCCATGACCTTACTATAGGCCGCCTACGAAAAAATCACTTCACAAGCAAAGATACACACAGACTGGAAGTGAAATGTTGGAAAAAGATACACCAGGCAAATGAAACCAAAAAGAAGCAGGTGTAGCTATCTTAATATCAGATAAAATAGACTTTAAATAAAAAACTGTTAAAAGAGATAACTAAAGACAATATATTTTGATAAAAGATTCAGTTCAGCATATAAGGACATAACAATCATAAATACATATGCACCCAACACAAAGCACATGGATCTATACAGAAAATACTTATTATAGCTTAAGGGAGAGATAGGTTCCAAAACAATAGCAATGGGTGACTTCAACACCCCATTCTTATCAATGGACAGATCATCCAGAAAAGAAATCAATAGAGATACATTTGAGCTAAAGCATACTTTCAATCAAATGTACCTAACAGACATTTGCAGGACATTTCACTCATCAACACATTGAACGTTTTCTAGGATAGAGCACATATTAGGCCACAAATCAAGTTTCAGCAAATATAAAAACTGAAATCATACCATGTATCTTCTCAGACCACAAAACTAGAAATTAAATAAAATTAAATAAAACTAGAAATTAGCAACGAAATCAATAGAACACTCATAAATACTTAGAAATTAAACAACATGCTGGGCTGGCGCCATGGATCACTTGGCTAATCCTCCACCTGCAGTGATGGCACCCGAGGTTCTAGTCCCGGTTGGAGCACCAGGTACTAGTCCTGGTTGCTCCTCTTCCAGGGAAGGAGCATGGGAGACCTGGCTCCTGGCTTCAGATCGGTGCAGCGCACTGACCGTAGTGGCCATTAGTGGAGTGAACCAACGGAAGGAAGACCTTTCTCTCTGTCTCTCTCACTATCTATAACTCTCTGTCACTCTTTGTCACTGTCTAACTCTGCCTAGCAAAATATTTTTTAAAAAATGCTGCTGAATGATCAATGGGTCATTGAAGAAATTAAAAAGAAAATCAAGAACTTTTATGAAAATGGAAATATAACATATAAAAACTGGTGGGATACAGCAAAAGCAGTATAAAGAGGAAAGTTTATAGCATTAAGTGCCTACAATAAAAAAGAGAAATGCCTCAAATTAAACATCTAATTATGCATCTTTATGACTTCAGAAAACAAGAACAAAGCAAACGCAAAATCAGCAAGAGGTGAAAAATAATGGAATCAGAGCTCACAGAAGAAGAAATCAAGAAATAAATGAAATTGAAACTAAAAAAAAAATCAACACAACAAAATGTTGTAGTTTTTTTTGAGAAGATAAACAAAATACATAAACCTCCAGCCAGAATAATAAATAAAAAAGGAAAATATTTAAATAAATAAAATTACAGATGAAAAATAAGACACCACTGAAATACAAAGAATAACAAGAAACAACTATGAAGAATCATATACTAATAAACTGGAAAACCTCAAAGAAATGGATAAATTCCTAGATTAGTATAACCTACCAATGTTAAATCAAGAAGATTTAGAAAATGAAAACAGACCAATTGCAAACAATAAGAATGAAGCAGTAATCAAAAGTCTTCTAATTGTGGAAGAATCTAGGACTTGATGGCTTTACTACTGAATACTACAAAACATTCAAAGAGGAAGTAACCCCAATACTTTTCAAACTATTCCAAAATATTGAACAGAATGGAATTCTACCAAACCCTTTTTATGAGATCAGCAATACTCTGATACCAAAACCAAAGACACAACACAAAAAGAAAACTACAGACCTAATGAACATAGATGCAAAAATTCTCAACAAAATGCTAGCAAATAGAATCCAAAGCCACATTAAAATGTCATATATCACTATCAATTAGGATTTATCCCAGAAATGCAAGGATGATTCAATATTTGTAAATCAATAAATGTCATATATCACATCAATATAATTAAAAAGAAAAAACATATGGTCATCTCAATAGATGCAGAGAAAGCACTTGATAAGATTTAGCACCCCATCATAATAAAAACCCCCCACAAATTAGGTACAGAAGAAACATCCCTAAAAATTGTAAAGACTGCATTTCAAAAGCTAACAGCCAATATCAACTGAATGGGGAAAACTTAAAGCATTTCCTCTCAGATCTGAAACAAGAAAAGGATGCCCACTTTCACCACTCTTATTTAATGCAATACTAAAGGTTTTGGCAAGAGCAATTAGAGAATAGAAAGAAATAAAGGGCATCAAAATTAGAAAAGAGGAAGTAAAATTCTCCATGTTTGCAGCTGACATAATATTGTACAGGGGAAATCTAAAAATATCCACCAAAAACTGTTAGAATTGATTAAGCAATTCAGTGAAGTTGCAGGTTACAAAATAAACATATTAAAAACAGTAGTTATTGTATGCCTTTGATGAACTCACAGAAAAAGAAATCAAGAAAGAAATCACATTCATAATAGCCAGACAAAAATCAAATATTTGGGAATAAGTTTAACCAAAGTTAAAGATCTCTACAGTTAAAATTATCAAACATTGATTGAAAAAATCATCAAGGATACACAAAATGGGAAGATATTTCTTGCTCATGGATTGGAAGAATCAATAGCATTAAAATGTCTATACTACAATTTACAGATTCAGTGCAATACCTATCAAAATACCAATGGCATTCTTTACAGAGCTAGATAAAACAATGTTAAAATTCATATGAAATCACAGAAGACTCCAAATAGCCAAAGAGATCCTTAGCAATAACAACCAAGCTGGAGGCATCACAATACCTGATTTCAAGGCATACTACAAAGTTATAGTAATTAAGACAGATTGGTACTGGTATAGATACTGATACGTAGATCAATGGAACAGAATAGAGAGTCCAGAAATTAATCGACATCCGTACCACCAACTGACTTTTGACAAAAGCACTCAGGCAATACAGTGGAGCAAAAATAATGTCTTCAACAAATGGTACTGGCAAAACTGGATGGATATATATATATATATATATATATATATATATATATACAGAGAGAGAGAGATTAATAAAATTAGAGCTAAACCATTCACCATGTACAAAAATCAACTCAAGATGGATCAAAGACCTAAATTCAAGACTTGAGACTATGAAATTGCTAGAAGAAAACATAGGGGAAACACTACAAGACGTCGCTTAGGCGATGAATTATTGGACAAGACCTCCAAGCACAGACAACAAAAGCAAAACTAAACAAATGAGAGTACATCAAACTCAGAAGCTTAAGGAAACAATCAACAGTGTGAAGAGACATCCAACAGAATGGGAAAAATATTTGCACTCCAGGTATCTGAGAACAAATTATTTCAACTCAATAATGGGCACTAATGGAGTGTAGATGTTCTGCTTCTGAAATTGATTTATCGGAAAGTGAAGTCATAAGAGAAGTTTCATGGGGTTCAATTGATGCTTTGGAAACTGAGGGATCATTAAACACATAAATAAATGAAGGACTTCCATGCAGGTGGGTTGATTCTTGCACACACACAGTACACACATACTCATACACCCATGTGAAGACATAAAAGCCCATGAGTCATCCATGAAACAACATATTGTGAAACACTACTAAAACGGGGGAGTGAGGTAATTTCAGAAGAATCCAGAGAAGTTGAAAATGGGGATTCCATAAATGGTAATCACTTAAGAAATCCAGCTGTCTTTTCTGTAGGTGTTAAGCAGGTATTAATGTACAGAGAAGGAAAACATGGATTTAATTAAATTCTATGCAAATTAAGTACCATTTCTCATAAATTCTTGGAAGCAGAGCTATTTTTAAATTTTGGATATATTTATTATATTATATATTTATATATTATATTATATATTTATATAAATATATTTGCACATATATTTATATATAATGCATATATTATATGCATATATGTGCAAATATATTTATATAAATATATGATATAATATATAAATATATAATATGATATATAAGTGCATTATATATTATATATATAATGATATGCCTAATGGATGTGAAACTCATTCACAATTCATATGTACCTTGTAGATACAGAATTAATTAAATTTTATAATATTATAATACTATGTGGTATTATAATATTATATGGCATTTTCAACAATTTTGTCCATGAAACAAAATTTGTGTACATTTAACTATCAAAGAGCAAACGTGTGACTATCGCAGCCATCCTTGTGCACAATTTATGGCTATGTGGCATCCCCATAATTCTTGACTGAATTTATATGTTACCAATCAGCCACCCTTTTCTCAAGTTCACTCACAGATGAGTAAATGGAAAAAATGTTATACACCAGTAAAGCAGTGGAAAAATAATGTGCTTAGGGTAACTAAGCAGCACAACAATATAATCACAACACCTATATCAAATGTTAGACAGTAGCAAAAGCAATAGAGGCAAGTTGTTAATGCAATGGTATTTTCATTAAAAGATTGCTGTACACTGCATTTTTTTAGATGAAAGGAAACATCAGAAACAGTTGAGAGAACAGAAAGTTGAGTCCTCTAGTAATGAGGAGGATTCTTGAGTGTGTTTTAAAATGTTTGCTTCAGAGTCATCTTCCCCACTATTGATGGGTTTTTGTCTTAGAAGTACTCCTTTGAATTTATAAACTGCCATGATTTCTTATCCAATTATGAACAACACTGTTCTAGTTTTTCAATAAGCCCATCACATAGATTCACTATGTCATCTGTAGGCACGCTTTCTGCAGTATTAACACTATCTTTCTTACAATTAACCCAATGGTCTTGATTTAGAAAAGTTCAGGTATTTAACATTGTTCAATAAATGAACAACTGGAGACTCATTGCAAATACTAAAAAATTTCTTTGATTTCCATTTTGATGACAGACTGAAATTATATATGCTGCATATGTAAAGAGGACACATTTTTTTCTCACTTCACATAAAATCTTTCAAAGTCACACCTTGTTCATCATCGTCATTAAACAGAAATGAAGATAGGTTGTGCCAAATATACACATGTGTCTTTGGTTATTGCTTTCCAAGTGTCGGAAACAATATATACAACATCCTTCATGCTAAACTCCTTTTTAAAACCTTTCATGCCCCCATATTGCTGCTGTTCAAGAAACACTTTTATGTCTACTATCCCTTGATGTAAGGATACCTCTTTGCATGGCTGAATTAATGAAGTTACTCTTTTATGTCTACTATCCCTTGATGTAAGGATACCTCTTTGCATGGCTGAATTAATGAAGTTACTCTGGGAGAAAGTATATGCCATAAACATTTTTTATTAGAATTTTAGCTGAAGGTTGAACAGAATAGTTATCAAGAAATAATAAAATTTTGCTATTGTCATTGAGCACAGTTTCTCTGTAGTGAGCATGAGCCACTCTACAAAATGTTTATGAAAACAATCAGGAAAGATGTCCCTGGTGATCCACATGTTTTGTTAGTTTTAATAATGGACTAGCAAGAAATTTATCCTTTTAAATAGCAAAGACACAAGCTTTTGCCTATCACAGCAAGTTTATATGGACAGATGCTTGTTGCATTAGCACATCCCAGCAGAGTTATTCTTCCCTTGATATCTTTAACTCCTGTGTAGGCTGTCTCATCAGTAGTCGTCAGTGTCTTTCTGGAGCAATAATGCCAAAATGGTGATATGCCAATTAGCTTCCAGCTGACCTGACATGTGACCACTGTCATATAGAGGGGTTGAACCAAAAGCAGACTGCCCAGCAGTACCGAGACCAAACTACAAATCTGCAGAAGCCTGTGCAAAAATAAATGGTATGGTTTCAAGCCATTGGGTTTTTAACTTTTTTGTTACACAGCAAAGATAACTGAGACAGAATCTGCCAATTACATGTCAATAGATTCAACATGTTCATAAACAAAATTCCTCTTGTTTGATCTTCCTACAACAAATTGGCCATACCATTTTGTGTCAATTATTCATGTTTTGGTGGTTATTCATATATAAAATGTAGTAAAATTATTGTTAGGAGTCATCAGTTGAAATGGTGTCACATGAACTGGGAACATTTGACTTCGCATAAGAAAAAAAGTTTTTCCTACTGTCATGAGCGATATAAATAGAACATGAGAGTGAGGATATATATTACTTTCTAAAATAAATTGTAAGTTCTTAGAACTTTCATTAAAGTGCAAATGACAGAAAAAAAATAATGGGGAAAATCAGGCTCCTCTATCTTCACAGCAGTCCGTTACAATGTTACAGTTTGTACAGTAGAGTAAATTTGCAGTTTGAGATGCTCAGTTTCACAATGTATTGATTCGGAAGAATTTTCTTACTTGTAGGTTTCAAATTACTGAAAAGTTTTTGATATTTGCCAATCATCAATTCTCCCACTGACAAGGGGTCATGTACATGATAGCTTGTTTCTCTCAGCATTCAAATATCTAAGCCTGGTCCTTGATTTGTGTCTTAGCCCTTTGCATTTTTAAAACTAAATACTCTAACACATCAGGTCATTATTTCATTTCACCATTCTATAGCTACATTATTTCATCTGAGCTATTAGAAAGTATTACAGTTTATATTACAGTATTATGAAATTTAGATAAAGGGGGAAATAAATATGAGAGGAGGATTTTTGAATACTTTAGCCTCTAACATAGGTCTTTATATGCTTATAGTTCTCTTTGAGAAATCACTCATACCTTCTTTATAGTATGCATTCCATCAGCAATGTCTGCAAATTCTTATTTTGCTATACCCTTTACTGCATCATCACTGTTAAAAATGTTCCTGATTTCTCAAGTGGGTAATTTACTATTTTTACTATATTTATTTTATTAATAATGTTGAGTGTATCTTCAGACATTTATTTGAATTTTCTCTTTTGTTCTTTTCTAGTCACATCCTTTGATTACGCCTCACATAATTTTTGCTTTACTTCAGATCTTTCCATATCTCTCTCTCTGCCTCTCTTTCTCTCTCTCTCGCCTTTCTCCTGCTCCCTCTCCCTCTCTTTTTTCCTCTCTCTTTTTTCCTATTTCTCCTTTTCTCCCTCTCTGCCTGTATCTTCCTATTCTTTTATATATTCCTTGACACATCAGTTTTATAATAAACAGAAAGTGTAAGTTCTGAGGACTTGGTAATGAGGACAAAACCTACAAAAATACGAACATTTGTAAACTTTCTTTACCCAAGGTATCCCTTAAGAAAACATATTTTTGCCAAGTCCAATTCACACACCCAAGTTAAGGATGACTTTGAAAAATCTTTATTCCAGGACATCAGAAAACATTGAGTAATGACTCAGCCTATAATTCTATGTGTGCAGATGCCTCAATTGGCTCTTGGAATGAACTCATATACCGTTTAAAAAGAGATGGGTATTATAGAATCCTACAGTCCAGTATACAAAAAAAAAAAAATTTGCAAAGAACCAAGATTCTAAAAAAATGGTATAGCCATGTCATGCAGGAAAGAGTAACAGAAACAGTTATTCAGTTTCTCAATACAAATGCAGAGAAAGTCATGTGAAAGCAATGAATTTTGTAGTGTGAGTACCTGGACCACTGAATCCATAGCATCACATGAAATGCTGTTTGAAATGGGAATTCTCAGAACTTCTGGATCAGAGCCTCTGGATTAAGAGTCCAAGGGGAGACTATGGGAGTGTGTTCACAAGTTCTCACATGATTCTGAAACAAACCCAAGTGGAACTACTGTTGGTGTCTAGCACTTGTGCTCACCCACCTGCCACCATCTTACTTCCAGATTGCTCCAGCTTTGTCTGTCTTGGCATGCTCTTATTTTCTGTCAAGCACGATGACTACTACAGTCAACCTAGAGCTTCCCAAAGGGAAGTAGAGTAAAATAGGTCCTTCCAGACAGAAGCACTTACTTTCCTGATTGGAAACTCAGCTGATTTTTGAAATAACATTGGGTTTCCTGAGACTGACCATAATGGAACTTTTAAAAAGGGGGGAGGGGATTTTCTTTAAGCTCTTGATCATTCATTACCCAGGGTCCCTCACAGAAAGCTTCTTGGAAATCATTCATTCATGCATGTGTTCTTTCAAGTTTACTCTTTGTGTAGGACACATTCCTGTCCCTGGGATACAAGAGTTAGCAAACGAATATAGACAATTATCTCACAAAAACTAGGATCTGAAATATAATATTCTCATGAATATTATAAAGTTCACAGATCTTTAATGTTAAGCTCTGAAAGAATGTCATGATGGAAAAATTTAGAAAGCTATAACAAAAAGGAGGATATAATCTCCAAATTCAGGGTGACTTTTCCTAAGCATGTGAGAAGCATAGAATACTACCAAGACAGCCCCTGTATGGGTGTTTGACCATCTCATCTAAGAACAAAAGGACATTTGGAAAAATTGAACGGTGGTGAGAAGGAACTTTTTTTTCTCTTCCTTTGGGGTAAAATAAATAAGTGAAAGAGTTTGCTGCTACAGTATCCATTCCTTTAATCTATCCTGATTACTTTTAGAATTATTATTATAGAAAAGGTGGCGGCCAATCAGTTACAAGTGACATACTGAGACCTGAGGCCGGCGCCTCAGCTCAATAGGCTAATCCTCCACCTGCGGCGCTGGCACACCGGGTTCTAGTCCTGGTCAGGGCGCCGAATTCTGTCCCGGTCGTTCCTCTTCCTGTCCAGCTCTCTGCTGTGACCCGGGAGTGCAGTGGAGGATGGCCAACGTGCTTGGGCCCTGCACCTGCATGGGAGACCAGGAGGAAGCACCTGGCTCCTGGCTTCGGATCAGCGCGGTGCGCCGGTCGCAGCGGCCATTAGGGAGTGAACCAACGGAGAAGGAAGACCTTTCTCTCTCTCTCTCTCTCTCTCACTGTCCACTCTGCCTGTCAAAAAAAAAAAAAATGACATACTGAATATGCATTATATCAACCTCCAACTACAGTTGAAGCTGTAAATTGAGTTTTCAACATACCTCCAGATATGTGATGCAACTCTGTTTTGACCAAAAATAATGTAAAAGATAAGTTCAAATTACTCAGCATTTCAGATGCCCAGTTGTAAAGGAAATACTTTGTCATTAAACCCCAAGGGACTGGAGAAGAAAGAAATAACCATAGGTTAAGTGCAGTACAGATTTTCAACACTGATGAAGTCCAACAAGGCAGGTTAGAGGAAAGGAGCTCAAAATTTATTACAAAAGGAGAAAACAGAACAAAGCCAAATTTTAATACTAAGTTCCTGCACTCTGTTGAAGTAGAAAACCAAGTCAAGTGCAGAGTGGTAGGAATATCAAAATATCCATAAAAAAAGAACAGCATATGACAAGAAATAATTCTACCAGTTAGTAACAATTCTATGCTTCCTATGCTTCCTACAAAGATAAGTCTCTTCTGTGACTAGAGAGTAAAGAATAATTTCACTCAGCCAGGAAAAATTTAAGTGAAAAACAGGATAAATCTTAAGAGCAGGCAACATAGCTAGTTACTCACTGCAACTGCTGTGAGATATAGTTTTCTATTTTTCTATGATTTTATGTACCTGTACTTCTAGCATTAACAAATTAAAAAGTATATGTATTTTTTTTATATTTTTCCATCGTTTTTCCACCAGGTGACTAGGCTATATACCATGTTCTGGGCCTTGCATTTCTCATTTGACAATACATTGGAGTCATCTATCTATGATATTATAGAAAATCATTCTACTGTACAGTTGTATATCATGATATTTACTGAAAGACTTTAATTTATAGCTAGTATCATCTATTTGGAGGTTTAAGGTTTGTTTCTAATGTTTTCATCTACAAGTAATTCTTCAATTAATAGCCTTGTTTATTAATCTCATTTTAGATATCTAAGTGTATCACAGCAATAAATTCCCAGAAGCAAAACAAAAGAATCAGATTCTATTTGTCTTTGTGTTTTTGACAAGTATTGATAAATTGTCATCCCTAGAGATAGTACCAACCTATATTCCCACCCTAGAAATGGATGACATGACCAATGACACCAGAGCCTGGCCGAAAGTATATCAAATTTTAGTTTTGTTAACTTGATAGATGGAAATTAGACATTCAACAAACCTCTATTATGAATCAGGTTAAGAATCTTCTCATATGCTAAACATACATTTTACATTATTTTTTTGTGAACTATTTATATTATTTTATCATTTGTTATGTTGAGTTACTGGAAAGTTTGGTATTCAAAGATCTTAATCAGTTTGCACATCTTAAGCCATTAGCCAAAGACACCAGCTCAACTGAAATAGATGCCAGATGTGGACACTTTGTATGGCCATAGCATCATGGTTCAGTGGAAAATTTGGTCTAGTTCTCAATCTTTATCTAAATTCTTCAGTTATTTAAGAAAAGCTGAATGTGTTTTTCCCAAATATTTCATTTATATTTTGATTTTGCTCATGCTATTTTAAAGAAGAATTCAAACATTTTTAAATTTTAGATCATGAAATATTCAAGACTTTCTTTCATTTAGAAAGAGTTCTACATTCCAAAAGTTTTAGCCAATTCTTCTATTTTCTGAGTGTACATGATTTTGAATTTTCATGTTTAAATTTTTTAAGTATTTCAGTATTTGTACAGTATAAGTTGTGAAATATCAAAATAAATCCAACATTTTTCTGGATATTCTCTTAACTTTCCATCTCTATTTAGTGATTAGCTCATCCTTTCCCCTATTTTTCTGAACGCTATCCTACCTATATGTAAATCTCATATGAATTTGGATTTACTTGTGTATTCTATTTTTTAACTAAATTTTCTCTAATTTATTTATTTGAGTGCTATGAGGCAGAGACAGAAAGCCCCCATCCACTAGTTCACGTCTCAAATGTTCGCATTCTATTTACTTGATCTGTACCATATTGATTTGATTAGCCTGTACTTCAAATCTGCCCTACGCTCCTTGCTATTGAAGTTTTCTTATTTGCTCTCACTGATTTTCCTACAATGACCAATATTGCAGTCATATCTACTGGTGGGAATAAAAAATCAAAAGGAATTGATAGTAACTACCAAAATTCCATGTGCATTTCACCTTTGAACAAACCATATTAATTCTAGCCTAGAGAGTAATTAGTCAAAAAGTAAACTCATATCAGTATAATTCTTTACAGCACTATTGGTAATAGCAAAAAACTACTAAAGCTATAGCTATTATTAATAGGAGGTTGTTGAAAAAATGCATATACCCACACAATGGAGTGAAATGTAGCTATGTGAAGGATGGACAATCACCTCTGTATACAATAATATTATGGAGTGATCTGAGTAAAGTGCTACCCAGTGGGTATTGAATTTCCTTTCTTTCTCTGGTTTTTATTAGTAAACATCTTTTGAAAATTTGAGTTTCCTTTTTTGGCCTTCCCTAGTATTTTTAATGTATTTATATGAAAAGAACAGATTTCATCTTTCAATATACACAGTTTCTCATTATTAGTTATTTAATGAGATTCTGCTACAAAATTCAGAACACCAATTTGTGAGGGTAAATTCCATTCATTAGAGCAAAAACAGATTGCAGATAGCCCTGGAGCTGAGGAAAAGCCTTGACTTTTGGCAATATGTGCGCATCCATAGCCTTAAAGGATACAATCTAACTTTAATAAAGAAATATTCTTTAGTAACTTACTCTTAGTATAATGATTGCATTGTTGGATTTTTCATTTTTGTGGTTTCAAATTCAAGAGAAATTATTGAACATTTTCCAGGTTTCCATATTTTGAATGCTAGTCTACTCAAAATTTGTCACTTCTCTTTTCCAAAAAGCATGAAGCTTTAAAATGTAAAATAATAAGATTTCTCTGAAAAATGTTTTTATTAAGTTAATCTTTTGTAATAAAATGCAAGTGAGCCAAACATAGTTTTTTAATTTGTAATTGTCTTCTGAGGAAAAAGACCCACAATTCTCATTGACGCTAGTTAATACCCTCAGTAAAAGTATATGGTATCATTAAATATTATCCCCTGGTGTGAATGATAAAAGATACTTGAACAATCTTTTCAATTGATTGTTTCACATTATATCCAGGACAATCATAATTATATAACCGTAGTCTCAATTTTTTTTGCTTCACATAATTTTAGTCAACTGATTTTTTCCTGTTTAAGAGGTGTTGTTGGCTATGTCAAGCCAATTATCAAGAGCCAACATTTAAACTGCTAATCAAAATTACAAAGCAGAGCACCATTCTTGTGATGTAAGTTTTTGTGTTAATCCTCATAATACAAGAGGATTTGGATTTCTTTGTATTCTGCGTGGATAGAGGCTATATAAGAAAATTAAAATTTATATTTATTCTAGTGGATACATTAATTTTATAGCAGTCAATATTCTTTTAAGGATGAGTGAAAATTCAGTCTTCTCTTTCATTGCAAGTACAACACTCAGAGCTTGCTCTCACTCTCTCACTCTCCGTTTCAAATAACCAAAAATAAAATAAATGAAATTTTATGTGTGCACACATACTACTATTGTCTAAATAATAAAATGCTATAATTTGTATAGGTTTTATATTATTTTGTGGCATAGATATGCCATAGTTAAGTTTTAAACAGTTAGGTAGTTGCTTATTTTTAACAGCATAAAACACATTGTAAATCCTTATTCTATAAATGTTTACCTACTCTTAAAAGTGTACCTTAGGTCATATACTCAGATATAGAATATCTAGGATAAAGTATGTGGACATTTTTGGGCTCCAGATCATAGTAACAGTTTCAAAATAAACCATATCTATCTTATTTTCCAATGATACATCCACTGGCATTAAGTAGTAGATTAATTGCTGAGGTTTTACACCTTTGGCAATTTGCTGAAAATAGTATAGTTATGAATTGCCTACTCATTATTAGTAATAATAATCTTCAAATGTTAATTAGCCATTAGCCTTTCTGGCTTTGTGACTGCTTCAGGTGTTTTGTCCAATTATTTGTGGCTTACATTAGGGTTTAATGTCTTTGTAAATTAAGAACACAAATAATCCTTCACATTTTATTTCAAATACATTTGCACATGTTCTATTTCCATTTTTTTCTTTATTGATTTGAGTGAGTTTACATTACATTCAGAAAGGTATATTGATCCTTTTAGTATTAGATTTTATTCGGCCCCATAAAGCCTGTGTCCATTCACAGGTTAAATAGATACCCACTTAGATTTTCAACTATTTTTAATTTCATTTTCTACATTTAGCCCTTTCATCTTTTATAATTAGTTTTGATGAAATGGAATGAAATAAAATAAAAATGGATTTTCTAAACAACAATATCAATGCACTCACTAATACATTTTGAATGATCTATCTCTTTCACCTGATTCATCAGGACTCATTAATCATGCATAACATTATACAGTCTGATTCTACAATAGTTATGCTATTCCATTGATCTATTTTGTATTGCTAATTGCTGTAGCTTAATCATTTAAATTATACACTTAATAATTCGGTTTTCATAAAATGATTATCTTATAGAATTAATTTTTGCATATTATTCTTCCTTTCCAAAATTTTCAAAATATTTTATAGCTGTTTGCTTTTTTCTGATAACAATAAAGTTTATTTTTGTGGCATATTTGAACACTGAGAAAATTAACGAAATCTAGGCTACAAAGAGTCAAAATCCCAAATTGATGACCTGCTAGCACTATTACCTTTGATAAGTTATGTGAATTATCTGTGCCTCAGTTTTGCATTTGTAACATGAATATAATAACATAGGGTTGTTGTAATAAAAAGGTGAATGATTAAATATATACAAAACACCTAGTATAGTACTTGGTAACATAACATTTTTTAGTAATTATATGCATACTATAAGGGAAACTCTGTTTAATTTTAGTTCTTGGGACAGTCCCTCTCTGATTTAATTATCTTGTGAAAACTAATCAACTTAAACGAATTTCATGTTTGGGCATGAGCGAAGAGGGCAATGGAGAAAGAAAGAAACAAAATTCAAGACTCATCTTCCATTTACATTTAGACAATTTTTCATAAATGTTGCCTCATCCTAGGCTACTAATTCTCATGGCTTTCCAACCAATAGAATGGGAAGAAGAAAGATAAATTCCATTGTGAATATGCATATTAAAAGGATTTTAGATAAAGAATATGGGAAGCTGTATAAAAAACTAATAGGAGATATTAATAGGGGAAATGAGGTTAAGGATAAGGGAACCCTTTGTGTGGCTACCTCACAATTTTTTTATAAATTAAAAAGTATTCTGATATAATACATAATAATATTCTGATTTAATATATAACATATAAGAGTCCTAATTCATTTTTATTAAAACATTGCATTATTGTATGTTGTGGTTTTATCTAATCTATGCAATAGAAAATTTAGGAATGACTCTTTGTAACTCACATTTAGTTGCACTTAGAGACCTGCATGTTGATAATTTTATCTGAGTTGTTCCTTTATGATGCAGATTGAGATCTTTGTTGCTAATGTGCACAAGATTTACCAAAAAAGCATGTTAAAACTGAAGGTTTTATATATATATATATATATATATATATATATATATATCAATAGATCTATGCATTTAATTATCCCCTCTACTCCAAGGTAATAGAATGCAAATGGTTACAAGGAGATTTTGAGAAATATGGTCCAAGGGAGAGACACAAAGGGAAGCATGTGATACTGCTTATATTGTGGCAATAGAACAAAAAAGAAAGACCAACTTCTCAAATTAAGAGGAACGTCTTCCAATTTCAGTGTGAAGCAAATAGAGTCAGTGAGGGAAAGAAAATATACACATAGTTCAATTCACTCTGGTGCCCCAGTAACAGCTGCTTAAAGTCAACAGTTGCTTTGTGAAGCAGGATCTGAAGATGCTTTTTCTCCATTAAGCTGCAGAAGTAAGCTCTCCCTCCTCAGGGCTAGCTCTCCTCCAGTTTCTACTTCCCCACACACATAAAAGCCATGTAAGACAGTGGCCTTTTAACAACAGACCATGTAAAACTATAATCTTCACTTATAAGTCTTTCAACACATGTCTCCTGAATCATGCCCTTCCCTAATGACTACAAAACTGGGTTGAAGCATCTGCATTTCCACCTATCATGGTTGACCCTTCAAAAATAAATTATGGATGGTCCAACAGGGAGAAGGGAAAATAATTTTATCTTTCTATACTTAAATATACATGAGGATGCTCTATTTCAAAGTGACTCCAATATACATCCCCAATAGCAATGTAGTAAAGGAGATTTTTAACCCTAGAAATGTCACCAGCTTTGTCCTCGGAAGTATTAATTATACTGTGTGCTTTTCTACTTGGTCAATATAAATGTCTTTTACATATATCATTTCCATCTCTCTGGTCTCCCTGGTATCTTCTCCTATGGTAAACATTATAATGTAATGAATTCCATGTGTCAGTGAGATCTGTGGTATTTTGAGAATTGTTCTAGGTATTAATGTTTCAGAGACTTCATACAGAGTGCAAAATCTGAATAAGAATTATGAGATAAATTGGTTCTCTTGAGAAGCATTAATAACATTTAACTTGAAACAAGTTTAAATCCCCATAGTCTAACATACTGCAAGTATATAAGATTCTATACATAGAAAACTGTGCTGAGTACCCCCTGCCACAAAAAAATACCTATGACTTACTGAATTTTTCTCAGTGGTTTAGTATTTTCTTACAGATTTATAGATCACTCACTAGGTTACTCATTATTTATTGTGCTTCAGGATGGTAGATTTTGATATTGTCAGTTATATAAGTAGTTATAAAATCATTTTAGGTAATAGCATCCATTATTTTCAACTGACTGAAGGCAGGGAGTTAGTGAAAGAGTTGTGAATTGATTCATTTGCTTATTTAAGAAACTAAATAGTAGCATAAAGCTCATGGAGCAAAATTTCAAAGAAATACAGAATGAGCAAAAACTATTACATGAGAAGATGATGGTTCAATAACCAAGAACAAAGAAGTGGAATCCAATACATACCAAAAATCTCAGATATAAAAACATTTGGCTCTTCATAAAAATGAAGCAGAAATGGATTCTATCTTAGGCCATTTTTAAGACATTTGGGTGGTATTAACTATCCTCAGAAACAGTTTCTATGAAGTCAAGTAAGCAGTTAGGAACCAAAAATTCACAACATTTTAAGATTACTGGAGTACCAATAGGAAGCACCCAAGGACATTTTAACCTCAAATCTATTCTTAAAAGGACTTTCCCTTTGATGCTTGCCATAGCCTAGTTACTCAGTGACTATGGCCTTCCATCAACCCCATTCTTACCTCACAGATTGGCTTAGTGTCCAGGGAATACCATGAGAACGTGGAGTCACTATCCTGGGCCAGCTGGAGAAGTTTTGAGCTAAAACAGGAAGCAATGAGTGGAGGTGCACCGTTTTGTGACAAGGCTCTGGCACAGCGGCAGTAACTTCAGATGTGGGATGGGGGGTTCTGGGTTCAAATTCATTTATCTTTTGCTTTCTATAAGTGCTATTTTTTTAACAATTTATTAATTTATTTGAAAGTATGAGTTACAGAGTGAGAAAGGGAGAGACAGAGATAGAGACCTTCCATTGGGTGGTTCACTCCGCAGAAGGCTGCCATGACAAGGGCTGAGCCAGGCTAAAGACAGGAGGCAGGAGCTCATTCCAAGTCTCCCATGTGAGTAGTGGTGGCACTTCAGCCATCTTGTTATTGCTTTTCCAAGGTCATTGGCAGGGAGCTGGATTGGGAGTGGAACAACCAGAACACGAACCGGTGCCATATGGGATGCCAGTATCACAGGTGGCAGCTTTACCCACTACGCCATAATGCCAGCCCCTATATTAAGACACTTGTGTGATATTAACTATCCCTGAAATAAGGTCTGCTAGGTCAACTAAGCAGGAATCAACCATCAGCAACATTTTAAGATTACTGGAATATCATTCAGAAGTACATTATGACATTTAAGTATCCTCAAGGCAATTCTTTTGAGCAAGGACTTTCTTTGATGCCTGTGTAGACTTGTCAAATTGCTTCTCCCTCTGAGCCACTATTTCCTCATTGTGAAGCAACGAAGGCAACTCCCAACTCATTAAGTTTAGCACTGCATGTGAATATTTGTGCTTATCTAGCAAGTGACATAGAACAAGTTCTAAGAATTATTGATGAAACTAAATCTAAATGTCGAGGAGATTCCAAGGCTCCTTATTGAATTTCTTTTCTCACTCAGACCTAAGTGTTCACATCAACATCACATTGGTTGCTTCTTCAGTGCCTCCACAGCTTCAGTAAAAGCCCTACTTGTTACACATCAGGGGTCCACAAAGTCTTGAAACACACTTGACAGGCAGTCCACTTAGTGTTATAGGAAATAATTTAATAAAATTACTGATTTCAATGAAAATAATAACAAATGTGATGTAGTAGACACAGTTATATGTGTATTACCTGTATTAATTTACTTAACCCACAAAATAAGCTAACAGAAAATGAGTTAATTCATTCTTCTGTGCTTAAAGGCACAGGCAACCGACAAAATAGAATTCTCTGTGTTTTAGAAATGCTTCTAAAATAATGAAAAACCTGATTTTGTGCAGCTGTTCTTCTTTGTATCCCTTTAGCTCTGGTTTGTCTTAAGAATGCAGAAATCAATCCAAATCATTTTAGTGATCATAGAAAAGATTCAGGCAGCTGGCTCTCTAAAAAGGAGTGTAACGGTTGGACCTGTGAGCTTTCACAGCTAAGGAAGAGGAAAGGTCAACCTAATTTAATCACAATGCCATTAATCAAAACAACTTTTTCATCAATCATAAAGTATTATAAGGAATAAAAGACATTTTCTTCCTTTCACTATTTCACTATTTACTCTTTCTTGATTTTGTGTGTACTCCAAATCAAGCTTTTTTTCTTTTCAGTATCAATGGCTGATATAGTCATTTCTAGAATTCTATCAGTTGGTTAGAAGTATTAAGATTTCATTCTAAGATGTCAGAGAAAGAAACAGAATAAAGAGAGACCCACACTGAATGCAATCAGCAGCGTTGGGTGACATTTTCACCTCTTAAGTAGCTCTGATTCTTATTATTCTTTTATTCCCCACTAAACTTACAGCTATTATATAAATGCTATCCAGGATTTTTTTTGCTCTAATGTAATGAATAATTTTAAGGTATCAAATCATCTTTTCTCAACAGGAAGCATTGATTAATTTGGTACAATTTGAAATATAATGAAACAAGTACTACAACACAGAAATAAGACATTCATCAAAATATACAGTGACTCTAGAATGCAAAAATTTTTGAAAGTTTCACATATGTTACATTTTATAATATGATAAGGCAGTATTCTTTCTCTCTTGTGCTACCTCTTGTCAAATTTGTTAATACATGATTATTCTATTTTCAAAAGTATGGTGCGTATGTTTAAAGATTTATTTTTAATTATAATATCTTAATATGAGTCCAAGAACTTATGACTATGTATAAATACCCACATAAATTTTATTTTCTTTCATTATCTATAATTACTTATGATTTTTGCATTCACATCTTTTAAATCATTTTAGTGAAATATTATTCAAATGATAAGAATAAAATGACTTTCGATGACTTAATCTGTATCTACATGACATACAAAACTTAAGTTAGCAATATAAATACATAAGAGTTGAAGGATTACATAAGTAAAATAAAACTGGTTCATTTTTCACCTATGATATTTGGACATGCAATTATCTTCAAAAATCTTAACTATGGAAATGATTATGTATTACTCTGGGAAAGTAATAGAGAAGATTGACGATCGATGGGAAAAGTTTTATGCAGAAGATAGAGAGAGGAAGAGACTGAGCCACAGGTTTTTGCAACGGGCCAATGACAAAAGAGAGATTGGTGGAAGAAAACATGACCTCAAATCGAAGAATTGGGTGTATTTCTATATTGCACAAGCAAAGAATTAAAGTTGTAGAGAGAGATTAGGGAATGGGTAAACACAAATGGGCTAGTAGAAACTCTATAACCATTTAAGGACTTTGAACTTCATCCTGAGTCAGTGGTTCTCAAACACAGGTATGCACTGGAATCACCTGAAGAGCTCAGTAAAACAGAGTAATGGACCTCACCTCCGGAGTTTCCCATCCATTAGGTCTGGGGTGGGGCCCAAGAATTTGCATATTTGGCAAATTCTCTGGAACTGCAGAAGCTAATGATCTATCCACTGATCACACCTTGAGAAAATGTTTTAAGGGAAATCTCTGTAGGACTTTGACTTGCTCTTTCAAAAATTCACTTTTGCTATTTAGTGGAAAATGTATTAAAGAAGATAAAACATGGGGACGATTAAGAAGTGGTTGCTACAGTACAGACAAGGTAGCAACGAAGGAGAAAGAAGAGATAGTGAAGACTTTTGAACAAAGATTATTCCCAAGGTTCTGACTTGAACACCAGGGGAAATGGTGGTCAGATTTTTTGTGATGAAACTTTGAGGAGAGTGCAGTGTGAGACCTGTAAAGATTGAGAGATAATGGTGTTTGGGTAAGTTTGGGGAGGGCAGGGAGAGGAAACCCAGTGCCCAACGCCAGATGCACTCTGCCATTAAAGGCAAAAATGCTGAGCTGTGGGTCATGATAACTTCCATGGTCTAAGACAATCAGGAGAGATTTATACCTCTCAAATGAGGAAAAAGGCAGTTTGTAGGGGCTGGCAATCAAGCAGAGTTTAACAATCATACTGCTGACTTGTGCTAGTCCCTCCCAATCTGCCTGCAGAGCATCTCTTCCTCATGAGAGGTCACTGTTCATGGGCAAGTGATTTTTACTCCTAGGGTAGAGAAGAAAGTTGCTTTCTTAAAATGCAATTTCATATGTATTGTTTATATTCATTAGTTAGCAGATTTCATGTAAAATTAAAATGTAATAGAACATAGAACCCATCAAGTCCTAAATTTAAAGGAGCTTGGCTGCCCTAATGTTAAATGTGCTTTTTGAAACTATTGGCTGGAGAAGTCAAAAATGATCAATCTATCTCATAAATCACCTAGTAAATAATTTCAATGAAAGCAATTGCAAAATTACTTGAATTTATAGGATTTGGGGGTGGGGAACAAACAGAATGTTTATCTTCTAAATTCAGCACTGTCTTAGATTACTTCTGTATTATATTTCTTTTTATTCAACCAAAAAGCATGAAACATGTCTTGCTTCATTTCTTGTAATAAAACAAATATTTCAACCTTCTACTTGTATAATTGTTGCACTTATATTAATGCAATTTTACTTTTATTTTAAAAATGGGGAATTTCAAAAGCCAATTTTAATATGTTTCTGTTAAGTAAAAAAAACTATTCTAAAGAATTTATAATGATCCAAGGATTTCCAAATGTTGCCATATTGAGGAAAAATCAAATGTTTTCTTTCGTTTTCCCTAGCATTTTTTTCTGGCACTCTTTGTTGCTTTTTATCTGATTATTGAGACTGTTTCTTTAAAAAGGAAAAATTCAGTCATTCCATTTGGTTTCTATGGTAACAAAAACTAATTTCTGGGTTTTGTTATGAGCTATGATCATGCTGAAACCAAAGAGGACTCATGGGTCTTGCAAAATTCATAAAGTCAAACAAATAGGACTGCCATCTTCTGGCATTTGTCTGAAATGACAGACAATTGTACAAATTCTGTATCCTAACCAGGAAATTGCCCCCTCTTACTTCCATTTGCTATTTCTAACACAGCATAATGACATGGCACATCCTCAGATGGTTCTTGGGTGACCTCAATTTGCAAATAAGTTACTTGTCCCAAAGAGAACATGAAGAAGTGAAGAAGTCTTAATATAAATATTTGCTCCAGAAAAAAGGCAAATGCTTTGGGTACATAAAGCATTAAAATCTTTCTTCTTCTTTCAAGCGGTTATTTAATCATTTTAGAATCAAAACAATTCAAAGCATAGGCCACATAGTTCAAGGGGGAATTTCACCAATGATTTCCATGATAGAGTTTTTCTCTCCTGGGAAAGAACAGAAAGAGAACTAATAGAAGAGGGCATATAGGATCTGGAAACTTCCTCCCACCCTTTCTGCTGACAGCAGTGAGTTATGAGGTGTTACAGAGCAAAACAGAGTTACCGTAAGAGCTGTCCAAATAACTTATGGCATTGAATCACAACACGATCTTCAGGAGATAATTCATGTCACCAGTGAATGTTCAGTAATATGGACTTTCTCCAAAACACCATATTTAACAGGCAACACCAGTGAGAGGTGAATTTAATGGCAAAGTGAATTATTTAATAGAATTGAAGTGTACTCTAACATGGAAAAAGAGCTGATTAAAATGTATATATAGCTGAAAACATCATTTAAATTAAATGCTGGATTTGAGCAGCAAATAACAATGACTCCAAAATGTTCGGAGGCCAGTTGATTCAAATACTAAAGAGAGTAAAGAATAATGTAACTAGGATTTATTTGTCTTTAAACACTGCCTTTCATTATTATGGAAATAATAGTAAATTAAATTTTAAATATATAAGGCAGGTATTTATGCTATCAGAACAGTTTATTATTGTAATACCTATTCTTTACAAATTGGGCACACAAATAATTACTTGAATAAAAGAATAGTACTTTGAAACCTTTTTGAATTAAAAGACTATGTGTAGGCTTCCCCAAATGTGAGCTAACGTCTGTTCATCAATAATTGATTAACTGAGATGACAATGAAACATTCTAATATACAATGATAGTAGTAACATAGCTTATTGATTCCATTTAAGCAATATTACTACTATTCACCTCAAGTCTAGAAAAGCCCAAACTGGGACTTTGAAGCCTTTATCTACAGATTGTGTTTCTATGAGACACTATTGGTCTTGGCTGCAAGATCATTGTGACATTCTGTCCTACATTGAAAAGCCAACCCTGATCCATTGCTGAAGAATGAAAACCCAACCCTGATCCATTGCTGAAGAATGAAAACCTAACCCTCATCCACTGCTGAATGCATCTTGTCAGTTTACCCTGCAAGTCTACAGATATTTCTCTGGAATTGGTGATACAATGTACCTCTCTGAACTCTGTTGACTGCAAGTTTTTTTTCTCCAAAATTTGAAAATCAGTCAGAGTGCCCTTGCTTTCTTTCCAGATCAAGTAATTTTCGACTCCACAAATTCAATAAAAAAGCTAATTGTACTAGCCAAAAAGTTCATATACAGGCAAGAAAGAAAAAAAAAATAGTAAGTTCCCAGAACAATTCTTTATACCCTGTTGAATGCTGTATGCTTTACCTATCACTAAATTGTCTTTTGCACTCACCATTCTCTTTCTATCCCCACTCCAGGACCTTTGTCCTCAAATATGGCCTTCTGCACTCTTCCTGGCCATAATCCTCCTTATTTTCCTGACAACTTGTCCCCCATACAACCCTCCTGCATTGTACTTTCAGTAGTCATACAAAAGAACAAATATGATGAAGTGACATACATACTCACAAAGGCTGTTCTTCATTTACAATACAGAATCCAGTCTTAGCATGACTTAAAAACTGCAAAGTCTGACCTCGACATACCTCCCAGCCCTTGTTTCTACAGTTCCCTCTGGGAAGTCTATGAGTCTAGAGCCATTATAGCTCTTGAGATAGCTATTGAGCAATATCACGGTATGGTATCACTTGATATTAAGTTTATAGGCAGATAGCATCTCATCCTAAATCTCCACTTAGGGAATCCTGACTGTCCTTTGAGGCCTTGTGCAAATGCTACCAGTTCTTCAAGCCCTGACACCCAAGCATCAGGGCACCGCAAACCCCTGAACTCCCATTGTTAGCACACTTCTTGAGTTTGTAATGCATTTCATAAAATAGTATGTATTTGCCGTTAGCAGCACAGTAAGGAATTCCTAAAGCAATTTTATTTATCCTTTTATTCATAAGTTCAATAAAGTTTTGTTGAGCGTCTGCTAAATCCCAATACCCATAAAAGGCACTGGGAATAGAGATAAATACATGAGCAAAAAGACCCATGCCCACAAGGAACTCATTTCTAGTGAGAAAACAGACCATAGATAAGCAACTAGATTTTTTTTTAAAAAAAAGAAGCTGTTAGATACCTAGAAAAACTCTAAAAAGAAAACCAATATCATGATGTAAATATGAGAGATAATACTATCCAGGATAACAGAGAAGACTGCTAAACTGAGGGTTGTAGAATGAAGATTGAAAGAATCAGGACATGGCTGTTAATAGCTGCTGCCCCTTGGAAGGAGGCCTATGCACTGGGCCTTAAATGAAACACTTGATCAATGCATACAGTAACACCCAAGAAAAAGTTAACACACTCAGAGATGATGCTGTGGATCAGAGGATTTCTCTGATTTCTTCTGATATTTTTAATCAGGGGCTATATGGATTATATTGACTGATGCTTGGAAAAGGGAGAACAGTACATGTTTTTATTCTTTAAATAATGTTTTAAAGATTTATTTATTTATTTGAAAGGCAGAGTTACAGAGAGTCAGAGGCAGGTAGAAAGACAGAGAGAGAGAGAGAGAGGCAGAGGCAGGTAGAGAGAGAGAGAGAGAAAGAGAGAGAGAGACAGGTTTTATATATGATGGTTCACTCCCGAAATGACCACAATGGCCAGAGCTTGAGCTAATCCAAAGCCCGAAGCCAGGAGCTTCTCTCAGGTCTCCCACATGGATGCAGGGTCCCAAGGACTTGGATCATCTTCTACTGCTTTCCAAGGCCATAACAGAGATCTGGATCTGCAGTAGAGCAGCCGGGACTCAAATCAACACCCTTATGGAATGCCAGCACTGCAGGCAGTGACTTTTACCACTATGCCAAGACACAGGTCCCTACAATACATGTTTTTAAAAGGACAGAAATAGAAATAAAAAAATTAACATAAAGTTCAGAAATAATATTTGGACTTGGATACAGTTTTGCCTAATTCTCTAATGGGTTGTTAGACTTCTCAATCAGATGAACCAATAAATTCTTTTCTAAAATCTAATTTTAATTCAATTTCTTTCATATGCAATCAAAATAGTCTAGAATAACATACAAATCTCAGACACTTATGTAAAATTTACTCATTCAAGAACTGAAGTTCCCACTATTAAAACTAGTATGTAATTCATCAACAATTCTTCAGATGCATCCTTCCATTATGTCTTAAATTTGACTACTTCTCCCCCATCTGCATTGCCACCATGTGAATACAAGATTTATCACTGTCTCATCTATCATCTACATAGCAGACTAGTAATTAATATATGATACATTATATTTTCCTTAATAAATATAAAAAATAAGGATACTGGCATGGTTAAAACTTCCCCTTTCACCTCAATAAAATTGCAGAATCTGGCATGATTGCCCTGCTGCCTAACTCCCAAAGTCATCTCCTCACCCACCTATTTACTTCAGCCACAGTTGCCTCCTCCGGGGACATCAGATGCATGCTGCTTTTGTCTGTCACCAAGATGTGCCATTGCCTCTGCCTCACACCCTCCTCCCTTAACTACCACGGCCCCCTTCCACATCCTAGCCGCCAGGGTCAGACATAGCTCCCTGAAGTACAAATGATGTAATAAACAATATAAAGAATAAATTAAAAAAGAACATACTGGAAAGCTTCATTTCTTAAATGTCAGATATCCTTTCCCATCATAACTCACACACCGTGATTCTCAGCATTCTCTTTCTTTAACAGGAGCGACAGCACATTATAATTATAAGTGATTTTTATTTTGTTTTCTTGGTCATTGTATCTTTCCCACCATTGTTTATAAAGTCTTAGAGAATAGAACACGTTGATTATTTGACTATCCAGCATAAATATTTGTTCCTGCCTAACTTTCAAGTTTACATTAATCTCAGAATCCTCAATATCCTTCCCCAGGATTTTGCTTCTGCTTGAGTTAATTGAAAGTTATTGATTGCCACAGATTCTCCAATTCTCTGACCATGTCTGACATTTACAACGGATATGCAAAATGTAATCAAGTATCCATTGGATACTTGTTCCAAAAATATTTGCTGAATTGAAATATTTATTCTATTTCATATAGAAAGCATATTTCCTTATAAGGTCTTTTGTTAAGTTACTCCACCAAAAATCCTAAAAACTAGAAAGTGATCAAACGTGGTTGAAAACAAAAATCCCTGCTGAAGTTCAGGCAAATAAGCCCTTTTCATGACTTCGATCTCAGTCAAAGTTTTTCAAATCTAGGATATCAGTGATTTTGCAGCTGGCCAGGGCCACATTCATCTCAGAATTTGAGATTAAAATCACATAATAAAATATAAATTGTCAGAGCCTGTGCTTTGGCATAGTGGGTAAAGCCGCCTGCAGTGCCGGCATCCCATATGGATGCCAGTTCAAGTTCCAGCTGCTCCACTTCCAATCTAGCTCTTTGCTAATGGCCTTGGAATGCAGTAGAAGATAGCCCAAGTCCTCGGGTCCTTGCACCCATGTGGTGGGAACCTGGAGGAAGCTCCTGGATCCTAGATTCAAATCGCCCAGCTCCGACTATTGTGGCAATTTGGGGAGTAAACCAGCAGATAGAAGACCTCTCTCTCCCTCTCTCTCTCCCTCTCTCTCTCTGTATGTGTGTATATATGTGCATATATATATATATATATCAAATCATAATAGACCACTGGGCAAAGTAATAATTGGTTAAAAAGAGCATCATAGGCTTAGATTATATTGTTTATAAATACTTTCCTTTTCTTTGTGATGAGTATTCAACACAATAAAAATATTTTAAATATTGAAGGAGTACTCATCTAGCCCAGCATTTGGATGCCTGCAACCCACATCCGAAAACCTGTCTTCAACTCTAGGCTCTGGTTCCTGACTCCAGATTCCTGCTAATGCCTACTTGGGTAACAGCAATGGTGATTCAAGTGATTGGGTTCTTTCCAATCACACAGCACCCCATCACCCACTGTGGGCAAATGAGGAATTAATCAGCAGATGGAAGATTCCTCTCTCTCTCTCTCTCTCTCTCTCTCTCTCTCCCTTCCTCCCTCCCTCATTCTCTTTCTCCCTCTCTGCTACCTTTCAAACAAATTAGATAAATATTTTAGAAGTATTATCTTGGGGGCCAGCGCCGTGGCTTAACAGGCTAATCCTCCGCCTTGCAGCGCCGGCACACCGGGTTCTAGTCCCGGTAGGGGCTCTGGATTCTATCCCTGTTTCCCCTCTTCCAGGCCAGCTCTCTGCTGTGGCCCAGGAGTGCAGTGGAGGATGGCCCAAGTCCTTGGGCCTTGCACCCGCATGGGAGACCAGGAGAAGCACCTGGCTCCTGTCTTCAGATCAGCGAGATGCGCCGGCCGCAGCGGCCATTGGAGGGTGAACCAATGGCAAAAAGGAAGACCTTTCTCTCTGTCTCTCTCTCTCTCTCACTATCCACTCTGCCTGTCAAAAAAAAAAAGAAGTATTATCTTGGGAATTTCAACCCTGGAGTTTTGCTTTGTTTTTATCTCTAACATGATCCACAATTAAAAAAAAAAAAAGTAAAAGGAGCTAACACGAAAATTTTCTGACATTGAAGTTGTACCCTATCACGTATCTGAGAAAAATGCATGGCTGTTACCCATAGACATTCAAAGATGAGACACTAAAATTCTTTCACCAGTTTTATTTATTTTCTTTTTTCACTGAAAGGTATAGAAAAACAGACAGATAGAAAACTTACATCTGCCTGTTCATTCCACAAATGCCTACAATAGCTGGAGCTGGACCAGGTCAAAATAAGGAAACTGGAACTCAGTCCTCACCTTACACCTGACTGGCAGAGACACAAGTACTTGAGCCATCACCTGCTGCTTCCCAGGTATACATTGGTGGGAAGTTAGAATGGGAAGTAGAGGCAGGACTAGATCTCAGACCCCCTGATATGGAATTCAGACTCCCAAATTTTTCTTGACCACTATATCAAACACCCACCCCTACTGGTGGTTTAGATGTCATATTTCATCCAAATAATGCTTTGACATAGACTTTGGTTTTAATAAACTACAATTTTTGAGAAACTAATATAATGAATTTATAAGAAGCCACCATGGTCAAATTTGCTCTTCACCTCAGTTAAAATGCCATTTTACCAAGCAAGACTTAGGAACAGAAATATTCAGAGCCTACCTCTGATCTGCAAAGAAAAATCCTTGGTTTTCATCATTTGTTATGCTTTGCAAGGTTGTTTTAACCCCTTGCTAGTATTTTATCAATGTCTACATCCCAATAACTTCATTTTGTTTTTATTATTGAGTATATGAAGATAAAAATAATAAGAGATCAATCATTTGAAGCAATGAATCATCTGTCTAGATCAAGAACACAACTAGCATCCATCTGGAGACAAAGCAAAAGTTATAATTCTATGGTTGTTCAACGCTGCTACCCTATTCCACCCCAGCATTTTAGGCAACATGCATCTCATGGCTAAAAGAACCAAATTTCAGGGCTGGGTGTTGGAATCAGCAGCTAAAATGCTGCCTGAGATGCCTGAATCCCATATCAACAATTCCTGGAACCAGTGAGTTCCAGCTTCACTCCCCATTCCAGCTTCCTGCTAATTTACACGCAGGGAGGCAACAGGTGATGGCTCAAATAGTAGGGTCTCTGTCATCAATGAGGGAGACCACCAGACTGAGCTCCTGGTTGCTGAGTTAAGCCTGGCCCCTTTCTGGCTGTTACTGGCATTTGACGAGTGAACCAGCAGATGGAAAGCTTCATCTGTCTCTGTCTCTGTGTCTTTCAAAAAATAAAAATAAATTTTGCAAAAGAGAGAATCAAATTTAAATTTTAAAAAGGTGGCAAATCATAGAAAGAATGGAATTCACAGCAATCAGAATTTCAGAGATTTCAATACAGTAGACCAGATAGCTAAATAGTCACATTGATAAAGGACGTAGCTGACCTAAAGACACTGGTCTTTGTATTGTAATCAAATTTATCTAGCCATAAAGCATTTGTTTTGGAAAATAATTTAGCAGATTTGTCATACAATTTACAGATTGTCTTAGAAATTTGATTTACCCATTTTACCAATATCATAATGATATCTAGGACTATATTACACAAAGACTCTCTCCTCCCTATTTTCCCTTTGTGGAACCCTGAGCTAGAACAGAATATGATCCTTTTTTTTTGGTTACACATCCACAGTAATGGAAGGAAGTCACTGTAGTTTGAAGACGGAATGGTTTGTCCTCACACATTCATGCAGGAGTTCTATCCTCAAAGCCATATGTTAGTGATTTGAGGATGGAAACTTCATCCAGCTGTGGTGTTTAGAGGTGGACCTTTGGAATGTGATTATAATTGGGTAAAGTCAACAAGATATAATCCCCATGATTGGATCCTGGTGGTTTTGCAAGAAGGAGAAAGAGCAAAAACTGTCCTCTCCCTGTCATTTTTTAAAATACTTTTATTTATGTAATGTGAACAAATTTCATGAACTACAGATATATATATATATACACAGATTTAAGAGTATGATGATACTGCCAACCTTCCCTCCTTCCTTTCTTGTTTTTTCTTTAATTTTTACATGACATACTTTCAGTTTATTTAATAGTCACAAGCTTAACCCTACACCAAATAAAGAATTCAAATAAAGTAGTAAGTAGAAAAACCAGTGTTACTCAACAGCATAGACAACAGCTGTAAACAATCAAATCTCAAAGTGTCAGCTTCACTGATACATCACATTTTTTGTGCTCTGTGTATTAATTGCCACTGACCCAGTGACCCCATTCCCTGTCTCTTGCCATGTGACACCCTGTGTTGCTTCGGAATCTGCCAAGAAGAAAGCAATTGCCAGATGAGGGCCCTCAACATTGCACCTTCAGAATCATGAGCCAAAATAATTTGCCTTTCTTTAAAAGAAGTCTGCCTCAGGTGGTTCATTACAGTAATGCAAAGCTTACTGATTCAGAAGTCTTCATGCAGGTATAACAAGAATCAACTACTGCAGAGCCAAGATCCCACATCTCAAGATGACTGATTTAACCTACAAAAAGAATTCTCAGGTGGCATAAAAAAGTTGTTTCCTAATAAACAACTTTGAACTTCACATCATTTCAAATCACAAGGTATTTAAGAAAAAAATAGCATGAGTTTCTTCTGTGGTTTTCAGGACAAAAAAAAAAAAATCCAGTTTTGATTTTTGCTCTTGTCATTTCTCCTTTAGGATATCCAGATGACATTTTGTCAGAAATATCAATCTCTGGGAGGTCATAGATGCAAATTTGTCAAATTCCATGAGTGCATGAAGAAGTCATGTTGATCTCTGTGCTATGGTCCAAAGAATATATAAGCAAGGTATGAGATAATGATAAGTTCAGTACTTCTTAGAGTTGGATCAATTATCATTTAATTCTGGTCAAAAGAAGTGTTACCATTTATGTCAGCCAAAAAAAAGAGGACTGTAGAATCAGCCCCTAAGATGACATACCAAACGCTTCCATACTTTATTTCCAGGTACACTTTTCACCTCTCAGTTCAGCACCATCCAATGCTATATCTATTTAGATGACAGTTACTTGGGTTAGAGCCAAATACTTTCAACTACATTTCATGAACTATATTTAAGCCCTAGGATATTATATGCATCAACACAAATAAGTCCATTGCTCTTAAAGGATTATATTCAAGATAAAGGAGGAAAATCATATAACTAAGTAAATAAACAAGAGCTATAAGAACATAAACCAGGACAAAATAATATGAAGACACGATTTAAGAGTGGCTGCCTCAGATTGATCACAGACAGTTTCTCTGCCATGAGTTAACTCTGTGAATATCTGAGAAAAGACAGTCCAGACATAAGGCACAAGTGCAAAAAAGTATTGAAATAAGAGCCAATTTACCTGCTGAAGTAACATAAAAGAGGGCCAGGGAAGCTGAAGTTCAGCAAGGTAAGTAAAAAGTGAATTTGAAAATGGAATGAGCAGCCAGATCATGAAAAATAAGCAAGTGGTTTTATAAAAAAATTTGTACATTTATTATTTGAAAGGCAGAGCAAAGAGAGAGAGAGAAAAAGAGAGAGAGAGACATCTTCCATCTACTTGTTCACTCCCCAATTAGTTGCAATAGCCAGATTTGGGCCAGACCAAAACCAGGTGCTAGGAACTCCATCCTGACTTCCCCACAAGGGTGTCCAGAGCCCAAGTACGTGGACCATCTTCTTCTGCCTTCCCATGCACATTAGCATGAAGCTGGATTGGAAACTGAGTACCCAGGAGTGGAATCAGCCTTCTGATATTGGATGCCAGCATCACAAATGGATGCTATACCTGCTGCACCACAACACCGGCCCCTAAACAAGCCAATTTGTATTTGATTCTAAGGTTAAAGGGAAGAAAAGTTGCAGGGTGATCTGATTTAGGTGTATCATTATCTCTGTTTGCAGTGTAGAGTATGGATGTGGAATGTGGATTTTATCTGGTACTAGAGCAAAAACAGGAAGATTAAGAACTACAATATTCGTCAAGGCCAAAAAAAAAAAAAATGGTCACTTTGAGTATGTAGTAATAGATTAAGAGAATCAGAATTTATTTTTTTAACTTTTATTTAATGAATATAAATTTCCAGTGTATGGCTCATGGATTACAATGGCTTCCCCCTCCCATAACTTCCCTCCCACCCGCAATCCTCCCCTCTCCCGATCCCTCTCCCCTTCCATTCACATCAAGATTCATTTTCAATTCTCTTTATATACAGAAGATCAATTTAGTATAAAGATTTCAACAGTTTGCACCCACATAGAAACACAAAGTGAAACATACTGTTTGAGTACTAGTTATAGTATTAAATCAAAATGTACAGCACATTAAGGACAGAGATCCCACATGAGGAGCAAGTGCACAGTGGCTCCTGTTGTTGACACAACAAATTGACACTCTAGTTTATGGCGCCAGTAACCACCCTAGGCTCTCGTCATGAGTTGCCAAGGCTATGGAAGCCTTCCAAGTTTGCCAACTCTGATCATATTTAGACAAGGTCATAAAAGACAGGGTGAGCATAGTAACCAATGATCCTAAGAGTGGCATTAGAATTTAAAGATGAAGATCTTGGCTCTATCTTACTTCAGTAAAAGGTGAAAGGTATGACATTTACCAAAATGTAGAAAAAATGAGGGATAGAGTTTGGAAATAAGTTAACTGCAGGCACATTGAAATATCCAAAGCAGATGTTTAGGAATAAGTCATGGTGGATTTTCAGGTCAAGCCCTTACATCGCTGTTTCAAGGTGCCATACAGTACCTTCTTGGGCAAATCAGTCCCCGACCTAACTTGAAAATGTTTGTCACAGACTCAACAACCCTTCTCATTTTCCTCTCTTTTATTTTCTCACTCCATACTGGAAACCTTCCTATCTTTAATCCCTAAGAGTGAGAATGCCCAGTACACTGGAATCTACTTCAGCATGGATTTGGAACTTAAAATTATGCTTTGTTTGAGCCTAAGCACATATACCCTACCAAAAAGCATCCACTCCTACTCTGTTATATCAGTAATGGCTGTTGGTGGCTTACTTTCCATCAGACCACTTTCTCTTATGCACAAATTTGACAGCTACTTCCAAATCACACCAATACCCACTCCATCTCTAGTTTTGTTGCGTGATTTTACTCAAGTATTTGATTCCACTTCAAAGTCATCACTACAAAGGAAAGCAGTAAATAAATACTCCTTGATTGTTTCTAAGTCATGGAGTAATTTATGAAACAAATTTATTGACTGCAGTGATAAAGTGTAATTTCTAAAGTCATCCAGAATATTCATAAAAGAGAACATTAAAGAGGGAAAAGAGCCCATACTAACAAATTAAAACTGAAATACATAAAAGCTATCATTTCTCTGATAAAAATATTGAGCAAAATAAGTTCTCTTTAATGATATTTCTGAGTTTTATACCACTCTATGAATATTTTTAGTGTAAAACATGCAAATTTCTACTTATGCACAGGAAGTAGGATACATGAGGCACTATCTATATGTGTCTTTTTTTTTTTTTTTTTGACAGGCAGAGTTAGATGGTGAGAGAGAGACAGAGAGAAAGGTCTTCCTTTCGTTGGTTCACTCCCCAAATGGCTGCTCCTACTGGAGCCACGCCGATCCGAAGCCAGGAGCCAGGTACTTCCTCCTGGTCTCCCAAATGCGTGCAGGGGCCCAAGCACCTGGGCCATCCTATACTGCCTTCCCAGGCCACAGCAAAGAGCTGGACTGGAAGAGGAGCAACTGGGACTAGAACCCGGCGCCCATATGGGATGCCAGGGCCACAGGTGGAGGATTAACCAAGTGAGCCACGGCACCGGCCCCTATATGTGTCTTAATTATTGTCTCCTATCTTATATATCTAATAATCAGATGCACAAATGCCTTTGCTAATTATTATTTGTAATGGCTATTATTCCTAAGAGTGCAGGATGCTCAGTTACTTAAACAAATATATCATGTATTCATTATTTTTCTTTAATGGTGATTATTAAGTAGGTAGAATTTCATATGTGTTAACTGATTCAATCTAAGAAATACATAGTAAACCTGTAGTAACAAAATAATTTATTTATAGTTAACCTAGCCACTTGAATCTGATAAGAATCTAAACAGTATCAATATTAAAATATTGAAATATGATGAAAGATTCACATAATCATGTAAATTTTATTTCGATGCCAAATAAGAAACAAATGGTTGTTTGGATACTTTATTTTTTAACCAAATGTTTGGCTCTCTATTAAAATATTACGACTTTGAAACTCTCCAAAGAACAAGAATGTTATCTTAGCATAAAGTACGTATGCAAAAAGGAATGAAAGCTATGTTTTAAGAGTAATTAAGTGCAGCAAATTTATTTAAATATTTCAGTTTCATCTATCATTTTGCCCTATATTATCTTACAAAAATTTAAGACATTTTCATTTGCCACCACTTTTAATTTTGCTTTATTTATTTGAGAAGCAGAGAAAGAGAGAGAGAATTATAAAGAGACAAACAGACCAGGAAAGAGCTCCCATGTACTGATTCACTTCCCCAAATGCCCACAATGGTAGGGTAGGCCAAACTAAAGCTGAAAGCTAGAATTTCAGTCCAGGTCTTCCAAGTGAATGGCAGGGATCCAACTACTCACGACATCAAGACTGATTCCCACAGTTTGCATTAGCAAGAACTGGAGTCAGGAGCCAGAGCTGGAATTCATGCTCAGACACTCTGAGGTGGGATGTGGGCATGCTAACCGAAATCCCAACTATCTAGACTAAAAATCAGCTCATCATCATTTCTGCAGCCTTTCTATTAAAGGATATAGAGAGTACTGACACCAAAACATGTTTTCTTATAATACAATTCTGAAAAAAATATGTCAAGAAATACTGTCTCTAACAGTATGATTCCATCCACACAAAAACATTCAAGAAACTCGAATAGTCTCCAAAAATCATGATGTATCAACCAGCTGTATAGTTAAAGTAGAAGACAGCTCACATATTGAATATTGAAGTAAAAAGTCTCAAAAAATATACTGAAAGTACAAGATTTTCAGATTTCTTAGAATATGCAGTGGAAATCAAACCCAAGCTGTTTTATTCACAATATTTGTATTTTGAAGGGGCATTCAGGGCAGCGGTTAGGATGCTTTTGCTATACCCACACCCCATATCAGAGCACCTGGTACATATCCAGGCCCCTCCACTTCCAAACTAGCTTCCAGATAGTACACATCCTGGGAGGCAGTAGATGGATGACTCAATTAGTCAGGTTCTTTCCACCCATATGGGAGATCCTGGATTGAGTTCCAGGATCCTGACTTCAGCCTGTTCCAACCTGGGATATTGTCAACATTTATGGAATGAGTGAGTAGACAGAAGATTTCTTTCTCTTTTTCTTTCTCTCTTTCTCTCTGGGTTTGAAAAAAAATGAAGGTAAATTTTTAAAAACTTTCAAGATCATGTCTGAAAAGAGAAATTTCAAATGTTTTATTTATAATTCTTATAAATTTCAAGTTTCTGAAATACTACTTTTCGCATTTTTGTAAACAATTACAAATCCATAAATTCTTTCTGTATATTTTTCTCCTATAATATCCCCCAAATCTACTTTTATGATGCTATTGTTTATGATACACTAAGATTTTTTAATTATTAAATTAAAGATCATAGAAAGTAATCACACATGCATCAAATAAGTGGAATAATTATAATTAATGATCTCTGACTATTCTATCAGTAAGCTCACTCACAGAAACCCACAACATAAACAATAAGTTCAAAAATACTTATTCCAGAGATTCTGAAATGGAAATGGAAAATATCTCATGTTGGCAATGCTGATTTTATTTGAATTAAATTCATTATGCCTGGGGTGGACCTTATGGTGCAGGAGGTTAAGCTACTGCTTGGTTTGCTTGATTCCCATATTCAAGTGCCTGAGATCCAATCCCAGCTCTGTTTCTGGCCTAGCTTTGTAGACTTAAAAGTAGTGAAATTGGCTCCCTTCAGAGTCTATTGCTAGTTTTGCAGTTTAAATTACTGCAGAGAGAAAATAAAATACTCCTGAGAAATGTTTAGTAGGATTCTAGTTGGGATTAAGAAAAATTATGTAATTACATAGACAGGAAATTATTTTTACATGAAAATTAGATTTTCACCAATCTAAGGAATTGTTAGTAAAGGCAAAGGATGTAATCAGGAGATAATTTAAATAGAAATTTCCCTACTTGACGTCAAAAGAATGTTCTAAAAAGATTGTGGTACCCACCTCCAGAATTTTGTGATTTTTATCTTCAATTGGGCAGCTTTTCCACCCTGATTTCATTAGGTAATGTGTTACTAATTAAAAAGAAATCAAAATGCTGAGGTCCACATAAAACAAAGAAGTAAAAGGCATCAAAAATGTTCAAATATTTATCTTTGTTTTCTATTTCTTGCATTAGTTCTTTAATAAAAAATTCTCCTGCCCTTTTCCATGAGATATGCCAAGTCATTATATTCAAACAATGTTACATTTCATTAATATGCTTCATGGCACACTGCCAGATAGGAATAACAAGTTCTAATTTTTAGACAATCTTGACAATTTATTAGAGCTTAAGCAGGAATACAAAAATAAAACAGCCAGCTCAAGCACACCTGAAATCCAGTATGTACATTTATAGGTTTCTTATTAATTCCAAGAGATGTGTTTGATTAAGCACATAAGCAGACATAATACCACTGTCAATAGTTAGCTGAATACATTTCTGCTTTCAAAGTAAGTTAGAAATACACACTAAATTGAATTTAATTAAGTGCCTCTCAAGGACAAGGAAACATTTTTCTACCAAGGGCCATTTGGACATTCAGAACATCATTCACAGGCCATATATAAATATCAACTTAAAAGTTAGCCTGCTATTTTTCTATACATGTTCTTATTGTTTGCTTTGGATTTCCTTTGTACTTCTACTAGGAGATTTTCTGCCTTCACATTCTTTCATAATGATGACTATTGTTCTGTTTCTGTGTGTCACAACCTTAAGAATCATTTAGAAGGTTGGGTAAGTGATGACAAAATCTTTCAGTTTCTGTTTGTTTTGGAAGGTCTAAGTTTCACTTCCTTGATAAATGAGAGCTTTGCTGGGTACAGTATTCTGGGTTGACTCTTTTAGGACTTGGGCTATGTCTCTCCATTCTCTCCTAGCTTGTAGGGAATCTGATGAATCAGCCATGAGTCTAATTGGAGATCCTCTGAAGATAATCTGGTGTTTCTCTCATGCACATTTTTAGAATTTTTTAGTTATGTTTTACTGTTGAAATTTGACTATGATGTATCATGGTGAAGATCTTTTCTGATCATGTCTATTAGAAGTTGTATGTGCTTCCTGTACTTGGATGTGCTTTTCTTTCACCAAATTAGGGTAATTTTCTGCTATTTCACTAACTAGGCCTTCTAATCCATTCTCTTCCCATGCCTTCAATAACTTCTAAGACATGTATGCTTGATCATTTGATAGTATCCCATAAATCTCAAACACTATTTTCAGGTTTTTTCTAAGCTTTTTTCTAATTTCTCTCTCTCTCTCTCTCTCTCTCTCTCTCTCTTTTTTTTTTTTTTTTTTTTTTTTTTTTTTTTGTCTGACTGAAGTATTTCAAAGGATTTGTCTTCAAGCTAAGATAGTCTTTCTTTGGTCTCACCAAGTCTGTTGTTGAGGCTTTCCACTGTATTTTCTTTTTGACAAATATCAAATGTTTTCTTTGATATGTAACAGTTAATATAGAATGTAAATAAAGTATAGGAATGAAATGGTCACTTTAGGATATGATTGTCATTTTTAGCTTGTATATATACTCCTATGGAACTGTGGTCTTCCTACTTTTTCTTGTTGGATGTTATGATTAGTGGTGAATTAACCCTGTGAATATAGTATGGATGAAAAGCATGTCTTTGCAAAAACTGATGAAGAGGAAGGAGGGAGGGAGGGGGATCAGGGCCAGCAGGGGAGTGAGGGAAGTGTGGTTGCCTTCGTGGAATTATAACTAAGGAATACATATAATTGTTCTTTTTATATTAACAAAAAAACCTTTTTAAAAGATTTATTTATTTATTTGAAAGTCAGAATTACACACAGAGAGAGGAGAGGCAGAGAGAGAGAGAGGTCTTCCATCCAATGGTTCATTCCCCAAATAACCACAACAGCCGGAGCTGTGCGGATCCGAAACCAGGAGCCAGGAGCTTCTTCCGGGTCTCCCATGTGGGTTCAGGAACCCAAGGACTTGGGCCATCTTCTACTGCTTTCCCAGGCCATAGCAGAGAGCTGGATCAGAAGTAGAGCAGCCAGGTCTTGAACCGGCACCCATATGGGGTGCCGGCGCTTCAGGCCAGAGTGTTAACCCTCTGCGCCACAGCATCGGCCCCAATAAAAAAATTTTTTAAAAAAGCTAGCCTGCTATAGATTTGTTGAATTTTGAGTCCTGCCTGTGATTGCCTTGGCAGGGCCAGATCACATGATTCCCCAGGGCTTTTATGGCTCACAGGCTGGACATTCTTCACCCCTGATAGATGCCACGTAACTGTCGATCATCACTTCATTGGAGAAACTTCACCCACTGAAAACCATAAACTCCTGAATATAAATCTAATGGAAATGACAGGATCACATTAAAAAGATTTGTGATTTTTTTTCCATCTTCTTCACTCTTATAAATTCATGTCCTGAGAAAGAAAAGAAAGGAGTCTTCTTTCATTCTTGTAATCGTATAAATAAAATATGCACAAAATAGTAAAAGACAGATCATACTGACTTATACTAGGAGGTATGAAGAATACCACATACCAGAAGTAAATAGATTTCTAACATTCAACAGAAAATTAGTAGTTCTCAGAATAGACTCATGTTTCCCAATTAAATCTCCTCAATATATAAAAACAGCCATTTGGACAATCTAATTATTGATTTTCAGAGTTCACTGAAAAACTTCCACTTTTGTTACAGGTTTTACACTTCAAATAATCCTGTTGAGTATCAATAAATATTTTGTAAAATATTTCTTATGTTACTAAGGATGTTATATTTATATTATTCTTCGACTAGGAGAAATAATGAATAATTATAATCTGTTTATTGCCCAAAAGAATAGTTCCCAGAAATGAAATTGTGTTTAAGTTTTATTGTGTACCACTTCAAACACAAACTGCCTGCTTCAGATTAAGACTTGGCTCCACATGTAAGAAAATTTCCTGTTTTGAATTGTGTTAAGACACAACATATGGAAAAAATAGAGCACTTGTAAAACTTGGTAAAACAATTTAGAAAATGAGGTGGTATAAAATACTGTAACCACAACTTATAAGTTATGTTTCCTCTAATACTCACTAAGGATATAGTTAGAATCAGACATTCTGTAGCACACTTCTTTTAAAACTTTACCAAAATGTCTACACCAAAGCTGACCATATATCCTCACACTTTTCACCCTTGTTTTGAAATAGTCTAAGGAAAATATGCAATATGTTATTTTATTTGAGGTTGAAATACATATGCTTATTCAAAGAGATGCCTAGTTGATGAAGCACTTCATTTTTCAGAAACTTAGTGGAACTATTTCCTAGTGAGCAATGAAGCCAGTAACAAAATATTAGTAAATGGAGAAATTACATTTGTGTTTTTGGTTTTTTTTTAGATTTATTTATTTATTTGAAAGTCAGAGTTACACAGAGAGAGTAGGAGAGGCAGAAAGAGAGATCTTCCATCTGCTGGTTCACTCCCCAATTGGCCGCCATTGCTGGAGCTTCACCAATCCAAACCCAGGAGTCAAGAGCTTCCTCCTGGTCTCTCATGTGTGTGCAGGGGCTCAAGGACTTGGACCATCTTCTACTACTTTCCCAGGCCATAGCAGAGAGCTAGATTGGAAGTGGAAAAAGAACCTTAAAATATGGTGATACAAGCTACTTTCCCTCAATATTATTATGGCAGGCTCTGTATAAGCACATGTAAAGCACTATCTGATTTAACCCTTATGGTATCATTAACCAATTTTCCAAATAATACAATTGAAGGGGACAGTCTCTGATCCCAGTCATTCCAGGGATTTTCTTGTGTTTCTTTTGAACAACTCCTGATTTAAAAAGAGATTCATATAAAAGTACATATTTTACATCTGCATTAAAATAATAATTTGATAAAATTTCTGTTATGTTAGATATTACCACCTTAGGTACATTTTTTTCAGAAATATTTCCTTGAAGATACCACTAAATGGGATTATGTAAATCAGTCATTGATTAGCTCTTAAAATATGTTTCTATCCATGCATTTTTTTAAGACTTGAAATTCAATGTTTTCATTCTCCTTCTAATACATATCATTCTATTGGTTTACTTCTATGGTATGATTTTATGAATACATTTATGTTTTATTTCTATTTTTATTTATTTTCATCTACTTGAAAGAGAGAGAAACGAGAGAGATTGAGAGAGAGCAAGCTTCCATCCACTGGTTCATTCCCCCAAATGCCTGCAACAACTAAGACTGGTACTAGCCAAAGCCAGGAGCCTGGGACTCCATATGGTTCTCCCACTGTGTGACTGCCTCCAAGAGTGCACATTAGCAGGAACATGATTGGAAGCAGAGGCAGAAGTGGAGCCAAGACTCAATCCCAGGCACTGTCACACAGGATGCGGGCATGCCAAGCAGGATCTTAATACCACAACACTCAATCTGCAGTTAATTTCTTTGACATTGTTATTTGGTAACAAGAATTATTAGTCTGCTTTATGGTGTTATAAGAAAATATTTAGTAATTTATAAACAACAGAAATTTATTTGACTCACAGTCTGGAGGCTGGGAAGTACAGGCTGAGGTGACACAGCTGCTGGATAACATGGAGGAAGGCATCACATCACATGGGGAGAAAGCATCTGAGAGCGCAAAGGGTGGGGCCAAACTCACTCCTTATAAGGATGCCATACCTAAGATAATGAATCTGGTGTAGGCCAGGTTATCTTAATTTGCATTCCAGGTCCTTACTCCAATAGAGACTAGAATTCAAAGTGGAGACATCTATATAAAACAAGTATGAACTGGATTTATTTGACTGTAAGGGAATAAATATACATTAATGAGTTATTGTGGGTCACTCCATGCAGAGAAACACCCATAATGAGTAGGCCAGAGGGTTGCCGATGAAAAGAGAGGAGTGCAAAAAAAGCAATATTTCCAAATATGGTCCTTGCTGAAAAGAGACCTCTTTCCAGTACCCAGCCTCAGTAGAGGGTGACACCTTTTCTGATATAGAAATGAAGTGGAGTCTTAGAACGCAACCTGATCCCAGAAGAAACAAGTGCATCCTGGAAATGTGGGCATATCAGGCCAATAGTAACAAGAAAAATATTGCACTGCAGGGCTGCAAGCATTCCAGCTCACCTAGAATTTAACTAGCTGAGTAGTTACACCATATGGCATCCACTCTCATAATCAAGGCATGAATCCATGTGTGAAGTCAAAAGCTCATAAAATAAATACCTTTTAAAGTGCTTATCTCTCAATACTGCTCCACTGTGAATGAAATTTCTAAGATGAATTTGGGGAGACACATTCAAATCCTAACAAAAACAGTGAAATCTTCAAATCCTCATAAACAAATATAGATGTTCCTCAAAAACGTGGTTATATCACAATAATCACATAAATTGAAAATAGTACAAGTCAAAATTGCATTTCACACCTCTAACCTCTTAAACATCATAGCCTAACCTAGCCTACCTTAAATGTACTCAAAACACTTTCACTAGCCTATAGTTGGCCAAAGTCATTTATACACGAAGCCTAATTTCTAAGAGTATGAACTATATCATATAATTTATTAAATACAGTGCACTGTACAATGTTATTTGTTGAGCAGAAGCTGCAGCTCACTGCCACCATCCAGCAACACAAGAGAATATCATACCATATACCACCAGCCAAGAAAAGGTCAAAATTGAGAATCTGAAGTGCAGTGCCTACTGAGTTTGTATAATTTCATTCACTTATACATTGAATCTAAGAGAGCACTTGCATTAACATTTCTAAAGCTCAGTACATAAAATAAGTGCATATAAACTAAAAACATAAAATGTAACACATGCTGAATTTTAAACTCTAACTTTAATACAAACCCAATCTCATATATGCATGATTGTAAGTATGTGTATGTAAAGCATGAAGTGTTGACTTAGGAAGTATACAACAAGAACAGATATTAAGTACTTGCTTTAATTTTATTATTAGAGGAGGCTTCAAAGAACTCTTAAAGAAGTAGAATTAAAGATAACTCACAATTTCCATGAACACTTCAAGTCCATATATACTACTGTAGTAACACTCAGGTATGTGTTTTAAAGAAAGAATATTTGAAAAAATAGCACCACTCACAGAATTTCTTCAAAGTGAGAAATCATAACAGCTATTGATTGAATTAGGATTGTAACTCAGTTGTAAATGCAATAGCCAAATGAAAAAATAGTCTTCACAGATAATCCTGAACCTGTTCAACTTGTGAACAGAACTATAAGTATTGACTAAGTCTCCAAGAAATAGGGGTGAATATTGAGAGAAATTCTGACTTTCAACATCAATATTGAAAAAGAAAATATTTTAAGTGAATCCAAAAGTTTGAAATATTGATAAAAATCATACATTCAGATATATTTTCTTTAGGTGGGCAGGCATTCTGATATAGTGAATTAAGCCACTGCTGCTTAGGACATCTGCATCCTGTATCAAGAGTGCCTGCTCTCTGTCTGCTTCCACTTTCTATCCAGCTTCCCATTAATGCACTTGGGAGGAAGCAGAAGATGGCCAATGACTTGGGAGACCCAAATGGAGTTCCAGGCCCCTGGCTTTGGCCTAGCCAAGCTCCAGCTATTGCAGGCATTTGGGAAGTAAACCTCTCTCTCAGTATCTTCTAAATAAATAAATAAACTTCATAAAAAGGAAAACTGAATTTTGTGATGCCATTGCTATTGCACTAGGTGCAGTATGGAGATATTTTTATTAAAATTGTAAGGTCAGCGCTGCAGCTCACTAGGCTAATCCTCCGCCTGCAGCGCCGGCACCCCGGGTTCTAGTCCTGGTCTGGGCACCGGATTCTGTCCCGGTTGCTCCTCTTCCAGTCCAGCTCTCTGCTGTGGCCCGGGAGTGCAGTGGAGGATGGCCCAAGTCCTTGGGCCCTGTGCCCACATGGGAGACCAGGAGAAGCACCTGGCTCCTGGCTTTGGATCAGCGCGGTGCGCCGGCCACAGCACACCGGCTGCAGTGGCCATTGTGGGGTGAACCAATGGAAAAGGAAGACCTTTCTCTCTGTCTCTCTCTCTCATTGTCCACTCTGCCTGTCCAAAAAAAAAAAAAAAAAGTGAGTAAAAATTTTGAAAAATATTTTATGGATATACATGTGTCATTCTTGAAAAACAAATCAGATATCAGGCTACATAATAATAAGTCTCTTAAAATTGGGGATTCACAGATAAGATCTACATACTCCTATTTAATTTCATATTTACATATATACTCGTAATTTCAGATACATATATCTTACAAGATACATATTCATCTATTTTAATATACATATATATGTAAGATATATGTATATATATGAAATTAAATTAATCTTGCAACAAATGTGTGCACAAATCTTATAATTTTTCATATATATTAATACACCTTCATTTAGACATGAAAAATACAAACATCTTTATATCAGCAAGGAGACTCTCCACCAACCAGATTTTTTTATTACTTCTTAGATTTCAATGGGTAGACCTTAAGAGAATTATAAAATCATAGCACAAAAATTTATGTATGCTACATAAGGTATTTTTAATGAGTGAATCTATTGCTTTTCTAAAGGTTATGACAAATTATTCAAGTAGAAGAAATTCACATCTGAGTTTTGATAGAGCACACATACTATGGTTGTAGCTAGTTTATAATCCACATTTTTCACATGACTATCTTAAAGTTATTTAATATCTCTGAATCTCAATTTTCTAATCTATAAAAAAATATAATAGCATGACCTGCTCAGAGGTACATTTATCATGAACTTAATGAAGTCTAAGTTCAGAGCTCTCACAGTATGGGTAGGTTACTAGGTGTTTTATAAAATTCACAAACTTGTGTATTCTTGTGGATAAAGACACTCCCCAAACTGTATAACTTAGTACTCATCAAGATTGAATTCGTGTCTTGTTCACCTGAGTGGTAATGCTGATGATTAAATTAGATAATGCATGTAAATCTTTAGCACTATGTGTATAATACACACAAAAATTATTATCCTTATTATCCTTAATGTATCACAGGCAACTTTCTTGTGTTTATTTTACCTATTGCTACATACAATTGATTATGAGTGAGTAGAGTTTACAGACTAACAATATATTAAGTCGTCCTAGGAGATTTAGAAAAGGAAAGAGTATGAAAGAGATTGACTTAAGTATAAGAATTACAAGTATTGATACATGTTTAAGAAGGAATTATCTTTTAGGATTTAATCGAGATCATGTTTGCCTTGTGCTGAAAAAAATTCTAGACATTTATTCAGAGAAAAATGTGATACCATGTAGAGAAAATTGCCTCAGTGAAACCTCATACACTTGTCAGTTGGCTATTAAAAGAAAAAATGAGTAAATGGTTGAGCTCACCAGAATTACCCAAGTCTTATCACATCTGTGCAGAATCATCTAAGTATTCAAAGATTTAGACATGTACACAAAAACAGCTATGCAAATATCTGAGTCACGGTTTTGCAGTTTGGAACACGTACTTATTGTATATTCATGATGTAAACCATATTTATATACCTATTTTACAATTCATAATACAAATTCCATCATACTTTTTAATCACATACCTATAAATAGCAGATATGAACTATTTCTCTAAAGTATGATTAATCACACAAAGAACCACAATGAATATTATTGACTTATGATTAACTCTGCCGTTTGGATTTTCTGCTATTTTCATCAAATGGAGATTTATATAATATATATATAATATATGTGTGTGTGTGTGTGTATGAGCTAGTTATGAATAAAATTCACCATCAAAATATGACTTGCATTTCGAATAATAATAATCTGAATATAATCTTCATTGAATCAATGAGTTAAAATAGGAATTTATTTTATGCTTCAAGACAGAACTAGTTTAAAATTAATATGCATATATTAATATTGCATATTAATATTGATACATATATCAAATTTCTTTTTGAACAGTTTCAATGTTATAAGTATGCATGCATAATGTAATTTAATGTTTACATATTTATTTTCAAAAGAGAGAAAGAGAGAGACAGAGACAGAGAGTTCTTCTCTTCACTGACTTACTCCCCAAATGCCCAAAAAAGCCAGGATTCGAAGCCAGGAACTCAAAACTTCCTCAGTCCTCCACATGGGTGTCAGGGGACTAAGCATTTGAGCCATCATCTGCTGCTGTCCAGGGTACATAGCAGGAACTGGATAGGAAGTGAAGTGGCCAGGTTTCCAACCAGTACACCTACATGGGATTCAAGCATTGGAAGGGTTGGTTTAACCTGCTGCAACACAATACCTGCTCCATGTATAATGTACAGTCCTGTTCTGAGAAAAATGTTTGTCTTGCCTTTCCTGAGTCAATCGAGAAATGTTTAATGAATTAGCAGTGTAAGAAGGGTCAAATTATTTGGTTCTGTTCTGCTCAATAGGAATAGAAAAGTCAGTAAATTCTTTCCAGATAGTTGAGTTGAATGGCCAAAATCACAACGCCATTTCCTGCTTCATGCTGTTTCCATTTGGTAAGACAGAATTGGTCACCATGTTCTTAGTATTGCTTTTCAGGGATGTCATTCGCACTGCGGAAGAGCTGAGTAGGTAGCTGGTTGATCTTTCTGGAAAGGACTTCCTCCCACAACAGAGCTGGCTATTGAAATGCTTCCTGAAGCTTTCACTGAGTAGATAAAGAGCAAATGGATTGACACAAGAATTGCAAAAACTCAGAACCCTGGCAACCAAGGTGACAATCATGTGTCCTAGAGATGGGTCAATCTCCTTATAGTTGAAAGACCTATACATGTAGAGGATATGATTTGGGAACCAACAGAAGGCAAAGCATCCCACAAAGACCAGCACAATCTTAGCCAGGCGTTTCCGTGTTTCCATCTGCAATATAAGGAAATAGTCCCATTGGTTAAAATGAAAATGGACCCAGCCACATTTAAACTTATAATGTCACAAAAGGAGTAAAAGTCATAGCATAAACAATATATCTGAAATATATGAATTATTTATTTTCTGTCTCAAAATGATGATGTTAATAGTTTGAAATACCCATTTTGATCACTATGCTATTTTCATTTAACAATATACTTTAGCTTATACAATATTAGAAGATAAATTATTCATAAATGGCTATGTATTCATGTGAAAACTGTAATCTTCAAAAATTAACTTATTTTGAGCTATTTTCCTTTTGCTTAGTCTCTTTGTGTTGATATTAAAATAACTCATTTCTATTTGTATTAAATCCATTAAATTAATAGGGTGGAAGAAATGCAAGCTGAGATACTTTTCAAAACTCGGGGTACTTTACACTTTTTATTATTTTTGGCTTTATTTGAGAGGCAGAACAAGAGAGATAGAGAAAAACATCTCCCATTTACTGGTTCATTCCCCAAATGCCCACAACAGCTGAGTCTGGACTGGGGCTGAGGCCTAGAATTTGGAACGCAATCCAGATCTTCCATATGCGTGGCAGAACACAAATACTTGAATCTTCACTGCTGCCTCCAAGGATCCGCATTGATGAGAATCTGGAATCAGGAGCTGGAGCCAAGAGTCAAACCCAGGCACTCTCATGTGAGAGATATTTTAAATAAGGAAAATAGATTTATTGAAACAGCCTGACATTTTTAATTCCTACTTCATAAAAAAAGAATTTGAGATTTAAACTCTTGATTCAAGTGAAAGCACCTGATATAAGTGTAAATCAAACAAACATTACTATCTTAGGTCACCCTTACAAATAAAAATACATTTTCCTGTATAATAAAATGTGGCACTGTGTTTACTTTTTTATAAGAAGGTTTTCATAAATGTGATAAATAGGAAAAATTCAAATACTGGATATAGCATTTTAAATTAAAAATAATTACCTAACATCCACAGTCCAAGGTTTAATTCATGCTTGTCTAACTTGTTTAAATATTTAAATAGACAAATGAAAACATTAAGTCATAATTCACCAAAAAACACTAATGGTAGGCATCATGATATTTTCTCATCTAATACTCTTGTCCATCAATTAGAATTTCCAGAAACCAATGAAAAGTTTAGCATTGGAACAAAGCTGATGTCGATGAGTAACAGAGATTGGTGATGAGGAAGCAAAAGAAGGTGCAAATAAAGAGGAGTCCAATTCAAGACACAAATGAGAGAACACTTCAGAAAGTTCATGAAAAACTAGAATTAAAAGGGTTTAATTTTGGTGCATTTTCCATGACCTTCGTGAAGTACTGTCACATGGTACCACAGATGTATTCCAGTGCCATCTTGGAAGTTCTAAGGAGGTCAAATGTGAACTGTTTATTTCTAAGTAGTGTCCTCTCTAAACAGTGGAGCATGGATGCAAGACTTTCACAGCAGTCTGCACATGGAGACTCTGGTGCATAGGCAGGCTGTTGACACTGAGATTACCTCTTGGCAAATATTAAGACCCACTGGCCCAGTAGGGAGACTCACCAAAACAAAGAGAACCAAGGCCATTTGTGTGTGCATTTTGTGTGCATGAGAGAAACTCGACCTTAGATATCAAAAGCCAAAACTTGCATTCCCAAAATTGAGATACAAATTGAATCAAAAGACCCCAAATAAAAGAAATGTTTATGTACAGCAAAAAGCACAGTGAGCCCAGGGCCTGGATATTTTGTTTCAGGGGCATCAGATATTTAAATAATAAATCTACTAATTTATCTATCAATACTTTCAATAGCTGATTAATTTTTAAGTATTTAAAGCAGATGTTGATCTTCGATGTCCATGGCCATTCAAAAGGTTATTTTCCATGCAAGAAACATTTACCCACTTCTACTGTTGCTAAAGTACACACGGCCCCCACCAATTACCCCATCTATGTTTCAGCAAATATTAATAGTCTGAGATTCCATTTGTTTGCCATCAAATTGAGAACAGGCACCCATGACCTCCCTGTACCTACAGAAAATTTTAGAGTTCTGCTCTAGGTGTACACAAACGTATAACCAGAAACTTCCCACAAGAACATTATTTCTATCTGTTTGTGGATTAACACAATGAGTTTTCACCTGAAATCATTACTGCATATTTTTAGGGAACAAAAACGATATGCAGTGTATGCTGTATTTTTATGTTAGTAAAATTTGAGAATCCCAAATGTCCCAGATCCCAAAATGTCCCAAAATCCAAAACCATTTTGAATTTTCAGATTTTCAGAATAAGGTAAAGTCTGTGCAAATATTCTCAAATCTGAAAAATCAGTAAGTTTAAAATTCTTCTGGTCCCAAGCACTTTGAATAATGATATTAAATTTATAAATAATCTCTGGATCATACTCATTCTCTTTCTACTGTTCTCACTTTTTCCAGACCCTCTCACTCTGGCATCCAACCCAAGTCTCATTCCCAGGTTCCAGTGTCAGTGTCACACAGTCCTTTCCTGATACATGCTTCTTACAAATTCTTTAGTGGCCTAATGACAGAAATATATACTTACTAGGTTAAATTGTTTTGGCTTACTATGTCCTTTGCATAAACTTTTGCACATAAAGAGAGGCCTTCAAAGGCATTAATTTCTAATGATGAGATTCCTAGTCTTGTCACAAACCCAGTTGGGGCTTTGAAGGGCTATAGCATAACCATATACTAGAGATCCCCCAAAACACTTCTAGTTAAGGCTAGTGTAGTGCAGGTGCATCTTTTCTAATCAAATCCAGTATTGAGAGCCCATGAAACAGAACATTGACCCATACACACCCAGCACACATACCTATTAACCTTACCTGCTTTTTGGTATGTTCATTGTATTCTCCAGGAAGATTATGTGCGCTTTTAATTAAGGTCTTTGCAATGTGATAATAATAAACACTAATAATAGTAAGTGGTATGAGAAAATAGACCAAGAAAATGAGCACTGAATGAATCTTTGGATGTAATTCGTCTGTCTGAGGGTAGGGTATACACGCTGTGAAACTGCTGTTATCCAAGCTACTGATGCGCACCACTTCCGAAAACACAGCTTCAGGTACTGCCAACAACACAGAGACCACCCAGATGCCCACGACTTTCACACAGGTCCACAGCAGCGCCCCTGATGTCTGCATGTCCATAGGGTTTACAATGGCTCTGTACCTGGGAAAGCAAATAGGTCTCAAGTTACTCTGTGAAGGGGGGGGGGGGGGAGGGTGGACATCTTACTTGATGGCAGAAGCATTAATACCCCGTTAGTCCCTGGTTGTCCTAAGGTCCCCATGTCTGTGTACAAGCAAGTAATTTCACTGCATAGAAGACAGGAAGATAGAAGTAAATAATTTAAAATGACATCTCTCAAATTGTGATCATTTGCTTAACTCTTTCACAAGTACTTTCTAAAGTTACACATACTATCATCTTTCACTGAATATCATTAATTATCTAATATTTTAAGCATTTTATTTTCAAAAAGTTATTGTTACTGTAATTTTTATAATTGCACAATAGCCATAAAATATAAAATATCCACAAAATAATATTATGTTTTAATTTGATAATCTTCTATAGCTTTTGAGTCTGAGACCTGCCACTGTTTTTCCTAAGGACATTAATAAGTTTTAGAGAAAAATCTAGACTGATAATTTTTGTCTATAAATATGAAGACTAAAAGAATAACAAGTCAAACAATATCCTGTGTTCTCTCTTTCTCTCTCTCTCTCTCTTTCTCTCTCTCCCTCTCTCTCTCTCCCTTCCTCTCCTTTTTCTCTCTCCCCTTCTCATCTTGTTGCTGGTGACATTTCCAGCCCCTCCAGGGGAAGGAGAGTTCACAAAGTAGAACACCCCATGTGAAACATGAAATGCATAGAAATTAAGGAAGAATAACAGCAAAAAGCCTCAGCCAGGACATGAACCGGCACCCATATAGCATGCCGGCACTTCAGTCCAGGGCTTTAACCTGCTGTGCCACAGCGCCTGCCCCAATGTGTCTTTTTTTCTTAGTATTTTTCATATCTATGAAGCATATCTCCACCTCTTTCTTGGTTTACCTTCTAATATGTTCTGTTGCTTTAGCGTCCATCTCTTTTTCTGAATGTTTTATTTCTGCTACCATGTTTTCTTTTTCTTAAAATTCTTTCTTGTTTTTAAAGCTTTCATTTTTCATAGTATACCATTCCTATTATATGTTTATAGTCTTGTCATATTTCTTATGAAATTAATACAGAAAAAATTGAATCATCTCTTGTTGGCATGGTTCAGGGTTTTGTTTGTGTAGTGCCTTTGGCCTTGTATGTCTTCCCAAAAGTTAATATTGATTGACAATTCATATTTAATAGCAAAGTACCAAAAACTACTAAATTATTTTTATGTGGATAAGAGTGAAGAGAAGCGATTACTACAAATAGATTGTGCCCTCTTTTTAGTTTATCAAGAAACTCAAAAGCTAGTCACTTCTCTACTCAGTATCTGAACACATACTATTGGAGAGGCTCTGTCTCAGCAAATTGGGGCTGCTGTAATAAAACATCACAGACCAGGTGACTCACAAACAACACAAACTTAGTGATCACAGTCCTGGAAACTTGGCAGTCCAAGATCAAGGTACTGGCAGAGTCAGTGTTTGGTGAGCGTCTCCTTACTGGCACAAAGACAATGCCTTGTCACTACTTCCTCATTTGGTGGAAGGGACAAAGGTCTCTCAGTCTCTTTTATAAAGACTTTTATCTCATCTATGAGGACCCCTCTCTCATGACCTAATCATTTCCAAAGGCTCCACCTCTTAATACCATCACCTTTAGGGTTAGGGTTCCAACTTATGAATTCTGAGGATGTATAAGCATCCAGGTTATATCAGGCACTATGATCATAAAGGATGTTCAGAAACTTGAAATAGAAATTAAAATCATAAAACTCCCATTACAATAAGATTTCTAGCCCAGAAAGAGCCTTCCTGGTTTAGGGAAAGCAACACGGTGGGAGTGCAGGGCAGGATAGGGCAGGTCTTTTTTTTTTTTTTTTTTTTTTTTAGAGGCAGAGTTAGACAGTGAGAGAGAGAGAGAGACAGAGAGAAAGGTCTTCCTTCTGTTGGTTCACCTCCCAAATCACAGCTACAGCTGGCGCACTGCACCAATCCGAAGCCAGGAGCCAGGTGTTTCCTCCTGGTCCCCCATGCAGGTGCAGGACCCAAGCACTTGGGCCATCCTCCACTGCACTCCCAGGCCACAGCAGAGAGCTGGACTGGAAGAGGAGCAACAGGGACAAAATCCGGCACCTCAACCAGGACTAGAACCCAGAGTACCAGCGCCGCAGGCGGAGGATTACCCTAGTGAGCCACGGTGCCGGTCAGGGCAGGTCTTTTCAACAGGGATCATCCTAAACCACCTCCTGTGAGAAAGAGAGGACAGAGCCCCAGGATAGCTCCTAAATCATATACATTTAACAAAAGTGCAGCATTGTAAAATCTACAAAACCAGAAATCATGGGTGAAAAATAAGAGATTACCAAAGTGTTGTTATCATTACTAAAGCATAGCTTTCACTTGTCAAAGAATATGTTACGCACTAACCAATGATGGACAAAAAGCAAAAAAGCACCAGAGGACAAATCTTTCTAGTTACACTACTGTAGTTTATTTTTCTTATAAGCATTTATTTCTTTCTTCAAGCAGGGAATAGGCCCACAACAAAGAGTCTAAGTGTGAACTATATGACAACAGGAAAGTCTTGCTCATTGATGTATGCCTCATGCATAACACCATGCCTGATCCATAGTAGCTTCTCATTAAATGGTTGTTGAACTATTAATGAAAAGGTGGCCTGAGCAACAAGGAGATCACTTATTAAGAGCAATTGTGGATGAATGGGTTTGGAGTTATTAGATACTGCTCTGAAGCAGAAATGGTGCAGAGAAATGAAGACAGAGTCTACCCTAGTGCTGCCCAGAATGTGTCAATCTTCAAAATCACCCAGAAAATTTGTGAAAAAGAAAGATTGCTAGGATTTTTCTCCCCACACTTATTCATGTAGGGTCTCTAAGACGGGAAGTATGAGATTCTGCATTTCACTAAGATTTTCAGGTGACTCCAAGCATAAACCAGGTGTTGAAACCCCCTTTCAAGAGAACCAAGTACAACCTCCAGCATCTTCCCCACAGGGTTCCTGCAAGGTTGTCCATTGCAATGGGTACCTGTTCAGCAGCAGCTTGGAGAGCATCTGGAAGCTAACAGAAGTCAGATATTTGAAAAATCAGATGCATGTCCTTCACAGTATATCCCATCCCATTAACAACATTATTCTTATTTTGCAAATAAGAAAAATACTGCTTTACAAACGTGTTTTTTGCTGTTTGTTGTTCTTTTTTTTTTTTTTGTCTCCAAATAAGATATTTGGACATAGTGCAAGGTCAGCACCCAGGTGTCATAAATACTCCGCCTGCTGTGCTGCCTCCTTACAGTGTATTCCGCAGGTCTCAGGTTAAGACAGACAAATTATCAGCAACTATAAAACACATAAATTCTAACAATAATATGGATATTGTCAGAATTCTATAGTGTCTCCCTAATTCAGTATAAAATGATCCTTCCTTCTAAAGAGACAGACAAAAGAAATGAGCAACAGAAGTTTGAGGTCAATGAATAAGTGATATTTAATTTATTGCACTGAAGTATAATGACTTTTAGTTAACAATAAATCATGTAATTTCAAATTAAAGTCAATAAAATCAAGTGTAGGTATTAACAATTCATCCTGCCTCTATGGTTATGTAGAAATAGCAACTGAGCACTTATTATGAAAAGCTGATTTTTCTCTTTGGACTGGCAACTAGAAAGCTTTTAGAAAAACTTATGACTCACTTTTGGCAACAGTGTCAGTCATCTTTTATTTTTCAACTTCCTACCTCTAGTTTTCTTTTTATTTCTGTTGTATGTTGTCTGTATTTTTATTTTTAAGCTGCTTTAAATCCTTGGGAACAAACTGAAGATAAGCAAGAGTGGTCCATGGCCCAAGTGAAAGAGTCAAACTACATTTCCTTATCATTATTACTAAAATATTCATTCTATACTCACAAAACACATCCTATATGAAGGAAACAGTAACAACCAAAAGGCCAGGGAATATATGAGATTTAGCATTTTTCTCTGATCTTGATAGGGGGTTCCCCATGAAAAAGGATTGAGAAAACTGTTGTGAAATAAACTCAAGACCTAGTTCTTGCTACTGATGTTGCATTCTAAAGCTGAAAGCACAATGATGGGAATCTTACTATTATCATAGCTGATCTTTAGGTTTTGCCCGAATAATAAGGTAGATTTTTTTAACTTTCCAATTAAAATGGATGCCATAAATAAGGGCAGCTAAAGTAAAAAAGTCAAGTTTTAATTTTGATTTTCAAAGAAAAACTTCTTTAAAGATCATTGAATAAGTGTGATATAAATGAAACGAGGTGCTTAATTTACACAACATCCAATTTTTCAGGGATATGTTTTTGGAGATATATTACATGAACTACACATTGAAATTTTCAACTCAAAATGATTATGGCTCTCAACTCCTCACAGAATTATTTTCTTTTCTTCAAAAATGCTTAACTCCAATCCAACAATAATGTAAGATAAAATTGGGAATAACAGGAAATTCATGTCTGCAGTCCTTTTTCATTAATCATTTAATATATAAAGTAAAGAGGAGAGTGAACATCAGTTTAATTATCTTTGTCAAATTGTTTAGCTAAATAGTTTAAGTCAGGCTCCCATTCCTCCAGGGAATTGGATCACAGCTTTGTGTAATGATGTCTAATTATACATACGGCCCTACTACCTCTCAGACATTACCTCCTGCATAGATATCGGGGAATGATAGTATTGAACCCCAAGTTAGGAGGCCTAGATATTCCTCCCAGCTCTTCCAGGAAGTCTTACATGCCCTGGACTTCAATATTCACACCTAGAAAATGACAAGGTTTAAACTCTTTGATCTGCAAGGTAGAAAATAGAAAACTTCACACACTTAAGATATGTGGGAAGCAGATCTGATATGAAGGATGGATTTTTTCAGCATTGTTTTAAGATACTAAAAGTTAGCACCTATATGTGAAAAATATGTATTTCCTAACTTCAAGTATAAAACAAGAATGTGACATGTGAACTATGTGAACTGTGTGAAGATCATTTATGATTATAATTTTTTGCTTCAAATAAGTAATATAATTCAGTTAATAAATGTAAATGATGTCTCCTCATATTTGAGAGAAAAAGAAAATTAAGCATTTAGCTAACATAAGCAAACATTATTACTTAACAGATTATTATCCTACTGAATAAGGAAAATGCACATCTAAGGTTTAGGAACACATGCACTAGATAGTTGCATTTTTTTCATGTTTATTCTATAGCTTTTCTATGAAGTACATAATAAAGTTCCCAAAGTGGTGGTAGACAAGAAGGTCCAGGAAATGCAATTTTAAACCTACTTTCAAACTAATCCAATTTTAAGTATTCTTAAAGTAATAGTTATATTATTTCTTTTAAAATTTTTATTTAAGGTATACAAATTTCATGTACTGCACGTCTATAGATTCAGGACATAGTGATAATTCCTATCCTACCCTCCCTCCCACCCACGCTCCCACCTTCCTCCTCCCACTCCGATTCCCATTCTTTTTTTCTACAAAGATCTATTTTAAGTTAACTTTATACTCATAAGATTAACCCTACATTAAGAGTTAAACAACCAGTATGAAGGGGAAAAAAGAAAAAGAAAAAAACACTGCTCCTCCACAGTCCAGACAAGCAAGGGCTGTTAAAAATCATCTCATCTCACAGCGTCAGTTTCCCTCCTATAGGTTACTTTTTAGGTACTCTACTGGTTACCAAACTTCACAGCTCAGTCCACCCTTACTCCATTGACTCTACCTCCTGGATACTCTCTGTTCCTCTCCATCCCCAGCCTCTCCCCACCCACACCCTAACCTCCCCTCTCCACCACTTTTCTAGGCCACCTCGTGCTACCTGGGCTCTCACCTGTCCGCGCTGAGGGCAGTGAGAGTGAACACAGAGACGCCCACGGAGGTGAGCTGGAAGGCCGGGATCAGCCTGCAGCCCACTTGGCCAAACATCCACTCGTCAAAGAAGTAGCGCGAGGCGTCCACCGGGACGCAGGTGAGCAGCAGCAGCAAGTCACCGGCCGCCAGGTTGGAGATGAAGATGTTGGGGACGCTCCTCATGGCGCTGTTGCTGATGAAGATCTTCACCAGGAGGACGTTGCCGAGCAAACCCACCGTGATGATGAACAGGTAGAGCGACGGGATCACGCCGCGGATCACCAGCTCGGCGGTGGACCCGTGGGGGGCAGGCAGGAAATCCCTTTCCCACACCTCGGGAAACAGACTGCTCTGATTCGCGCTGGTGCTCTGGGAATGGCTAGGAAGAGACGTGGCGGGCATGGTCTCTGCTCCGGAAAAGTGCACCAGAGTTGTCATGCACTCTGATGCCCTGCAAAGTGCAAAGCTCACGGACTTGGCGTTAAGCGATTACCCCCTGGTCCCTGCAGGTTTACAACCGCGGGGCAATTATTGCAGCGCCGCGTCCCGAGCAGGACAGGACCCCGGAAGACATCGGCGCTCACTTTCAGAATCTCCACTCTCCAGGGGATACCTAGGCTCCTGCTAGCTCTGAGTTTAAAAACGGCAAGGGGGGAGCGGCAAGGCAGCCGCGTCTCAGTTTCTTCTTCGGTAGTTTGTTCTAGCTTGCAGCTAGCAGAGACCAGTCCTTTGGAAAACGAGGATCTGTTCCTCTGGGGTTCGCAGAAGCACCTGCCCAGCCCAGGACTGGGCTGGCAGGAGCGGAAGCGACCCGGGAGCTGTCCAACCAGCCGTCGCTGAATCGCTGGGGGCGACGTAGAACCCTGGGCACTTCGCTCGCCCCGCAGCTCCTACTGTATTATGTGGACCTGGAGAGGCGCTGATTCCTCGCTCTCCCACCCTGTGTCCCTACATCCACCCATCTTTGCCCGCCTCTAAGCGGGAGGAGCCCCAGGCAAGAAGTTTGGGAGGATTTGGGCGTTGCTCAAATCCCTCAAGTTTAAAGGCTTAATTTAGGAATGAAAGTGATGACAAAGGGTGAATGAAATGAATGGAATTCCCTCTCCGTGCTTCTTCCTTTCACTCTACCAAATGTGAAACAGTTTTCTACAGTTGGCAATATTACTTTTAGTTATAGGTTATTAACCGTAGTGCCCAGTCTAGCCGCTACTCAGAACAGTCCTCAAACCATCCTCTTTCAGCCTGTTACTGTCTTAGATTGCTTTGCCTTCCCAGAGCACGGATTGAATGGAATCACTCAGTAAACTTTTGTATCTAGCTGCTTTCATTCACCATTACATCTCTGAGATCCACCCCCCCCCCCAATACATGTTTGTGTAGGATTTTTACTGCTGTGTGGTATTCAATTTTATAAATCTCTCATTTATTTTTCCATTCTAGTGTTGACAGACATTTGGATACTTAAAAATGTTAGCCTATTTAAATAATGTTTCCATGGATACTCTTGTACATGCCTTCCGGTACACATCTGCATAAACTTCAGGTATGGATTTGCTAGGTCACAGTGTGTGAATACACTCAGCTTTAGTAAAAACTGAGTTTTTCAAGGTGAATTGGAAATTTTTCTCTTCTTTTAGAAACTGACTTGAGAATCTCTATTTTTTTTTTAATTCTACGGGCAGCCTGGGAGGCCTGCGAGCTCTAGAGCAGGGCCTAGGGGAGTGAGTTAGGTGTCGGAGTGGGAGGCACACACGCACAGGGCTGTGCAGCCCAAGAGGGCAAGTTTGGGACAGGGCTGAGCTCAGGTGCCCGGCAGAATGCAGGGCAGAATGCAGGCCACGGCTTGAGAGAGGCCAGCGGTCAGGACAGCAGGCCTGGCCGCGCTGGGCTTGGTCTGCCTCTCGCCCGCCCCAGGGCACACAAGAGCCAGCCCGGTGCTCCAAACGGGCCCCAAGTCCTACCTAGAGGCTGAGGCCGGCCTCTGGAGGCCTCAGGAACACCAAAATCTTTACTTAATATATACTAAACTGATTTTCTGTATATAAAGAGAATTGAAAATGAATCTTGATGTGAATGGAAGGGGAGAGGGAGCGGTAAAGGGGAGGGTTGTGGGTGGGAGGGAAGTTATGGGGAGGAAAGCCATTGTAATCCATAAGCTGTATATTAATTAAATAAAAGTTAACAAAAAAAGAACTAAATAAATGGTGACAACATCTCCTATTCACAGATGAGAATACTCAATGTTGTCAATATTATTTTTTCATACCATTTTTATAGATTCTCTATTAAGACTGAGCAAACGCACGCCTATGATGGAGCAATGTAACACCTAGGTATATACTAAATAAATATCTAATATACTATTTTAAGTCATTTATTTATTTATCCAGTTAGCTAGTTAGAAAGCAGACCAACAGAGAGAGATATTCCACCCACTAGTTCATCTCCAAATGCCCACAACAGGTGGAGTTGGACCAGGATAAACCCAGGTGCTTGGATCCCAATCTGGTCTCTCACACAGGTATCAAGGACTCAATAGCTTGAGCCATTTCCTGCTGCCTCCTAGGGTATGCATTAGCAGGAAGCTAGATTAGGATACAAAGCCAGAACTGGAACCCAAGCACTCCAATGTAAGCAAGCATTGCAGGTGACATCTTAATTGGTGCACCAACATCCCACCCTTGATATACTATTTTAAACAGGATGGTTCCATCAATAAAATAATTGCTTAAACTCTCACCATTTGAGCTTTACATCAACCATAATGGTTGCCCAGCTCTGGAGTTAGCTAAATAATATTCTTTTTCATTAAGAAAAGCATTTTGCTAGTTTTTGTTTATAAAAGGATAAATTTGTTCAAGAACAAGGAAATTAACCAAGGATTACCTACAATGATCTAGTCATAAACTGATAAAATGTGTACCTGTACAAAGTCTTTTATAAATTAAGCCATATTTTCAGATATTTTCCACCAAGAACAGTGTTTCATTATCATTGTTGAATTAGGCAAGGCAGACCTCGGCTTTGTAATCAATTTTATGTTCACTAATTCAATTAAAAGTTCATATGACCTTTATTATATTTCACTGCTTGAAATAATGCACAAACCATAGGGTTTGTGATAGCTAATATAGAGAGAAGAAACACCCTTAATATATGAGTGACAATGATAACTTGGGAATTGATTATTGTTTATAGCCTTTGTTTATATTCCTACTGAACGATGGCCTTCGTACCTTTTACTTGAACTCTATTTAGTGGAATATTAAGCCCGTTATTACAAAGTAAATTTAAAATGTTATTGCAAAAAACAATTTTTAAAAAGAAAATAAGCAGAGAAATAGTGCACTGTGAGAAATTTTAAGTTGTTCATTATGATTATAATTGAGCCCTTAAAGTACAAAACAGAAAGAAATAGGAAAAAAATATTTTTGAAGAAATAATAGCCCCAGGGCCTGCACTGTGACATACTAGGTTAAGCCACTGCCTGTGGCCCCGGCATCCCTTATGGGTGCCAGTTCAAGTCCTGGCCGCTCCACTTCTGATCCAGCTCCCTGCTAATGGCCTGGAAAAGCAGTGGGAGATGGCCCAAATGCTTGGGCTCCTGCACCCAAGTGGGAGACCCAGGAGAAGCTCCTGATTCCTAGCTTCAGATTGGCTCAGCTCCAGCCACTACGGCCATTCGGGGAGTGAACCAATGGATGAAAGACTTTACTCTCTGTTTGAATCTCCCTCTCTCTATCTGTAACTCTTCTTCTCAAATAAATAAATAAATTTTTAAAAGAAAAAAAAGAAAGAATAACCAAAAATTTTCCATATTTAATTAAAGCTAAAATTCCTCCTAACCAAGAAATTTGATAAACTACAAGCAGAAGAAACATAAATTCTACCAAGATAAGAAACAAAGCTTTCCCACTTAGACCAGAACCAAGGAAAGGATATCCTCTCTCCTCAATCCTTTTCAGCACTCTACTAGAAGTGCTAGCCAATAAGGACAAGGGAAAGAAATGAGAGGTAAATTGGCTAAGCAGACCTAAAATTATCTTTGTTCACAGATTTGCATGATTGTTTAATGTCAAAAATCCATAACAACAGACCAAAATCCCTCTTTCCACTAGGAAAAAATTATGCAAGGTTATAAGATACAAAGTTAATATGCACAACTTAATTGTTTTCCTATATAAGAAATGACTTCAACAAGGTCATGGAAGTGAAATTAAGCAGGGATATTAAAAATTTCTGCACCAAAGTAATATTTTTTAGATCCACGTTCCCATGACCTTTCAGAGAACCTTCATCTACCCTTGATGTTTGAGTGGAATTTTAAATTAAAAATACTAAAACATTACAAATACTTAGAAAATTAAATATTTTGGTATAAATTAATAAAATATGTACAAGATCTATATGAGAAAAACTGCAACACTCTAATGAGTGAAAGCAAAGAACTAAACATAATGATAGGAATAAGAGTCAAAGGGATCACATAAACAAGACTAGGGTCTGAAAATACTAACCTATAGAATAAAAAAGGGAGAGAACGATCCAACCTGGGAAGCGGGATACACAGCAGACTCATAGAATGGCAGATGTCCTAAACAGCACTCTGGCCTCAGAATCAGCCCTTAAGGCATTCAGATCCGGCTGAAAAGCCCATGAGAGTATTTCAGGCATGGAAAGCCAAGACACTCTGGAAAAAAAAAAAAAAAAAACCTAAATAAAAGATCTCCATGAGTGAGATCCCAGTGGAAAGAACAGGTCATCAAAGAAGGAGGAACATTTCTCTGAAGGGAGGAAAGAACTTCCACTTTGACTATGACCTTGTCTAAATATGATCAGAGTCAGTGAACACAAAAGGCTTCCATAGCCTTGGCAACTCATGACTAGAGCCTAGAGTGATTACTGATGCCATAAACAAGAGTGTCAATTTGTTAAGTCAACAAGGAGTCACTGTGCACTTACTCCTCTTGTAGGATCTCTGTCCTTAATGTGCTGTACATTGTGATTTAATGCTATAACTAGTACTCAAACAGTATTTTTCACTTTATGTTTGTATGTGGGTGCAAACTGTTGAAATCTTTACTTAATATATACTAAACTGATTTTCTATATATAAAGAGAATTGAAAATGAATCTTGATGTGAATGGAAGGGGAGAGGGAGCGGTAAAGGGGAGGGTTGCAGGTGGGAGGGAGGTTATGGGGGGGAAAGCCATTGTAATCCATAAGCAGTATATTAATTAAATAAAAGTTAACAAAAAAAGAACTAAATAAATGGTAACAATATCTCCTATTCACAGATGAGAATACTCAATGTTGTCAATATTATTTTTTCATACCATTTTTATAGATTCTAGGAAATATCAATCAAAATCCCTGCAAGGTAATTGGTGGGTATCAAAAAACTGATTCCAAGTTTACATGGAGAAGTACAAGATCCAGAACAGCCTACAGAACATTGAAGGAAAAGAAAGTTGGAGGACAGGTCCTGCCTGACTTGAAGCACATTGTAAACCTACAGTAATCAAGAAAATGTGGTATTGATGAAAGTATAGACAAGTAGATCACTGGAACAGAATAAAGTACCCAGATATAGATCCATATTAACACAGTCAACTGATCTATGACAAAATAACAAAGACACTGTAACAGTTTTTGCAACAAATGGTGGTGCAACAGTTGGATATCCAAATTCAAAAAAATAATAATAATAAGCTAGAGACTGACCCTACACCCTACACATACACACAGTAACTCCAAATGAATCATAGACCCAAACGTATATTTAAAAAAAAAAAAGAAAACCATTAAACTCCTAGAAGTTCACAAAGGAGAAAAAACAAATCAAATCCAAGTAATTCTTAGATGTAACACCAAAGACACAATCAATGAAAAAATTACTAATAAGCGGTACTTAAATGCTTAATCAAAATTTAAAACTTTTGTACTGCAAAAGTCACTGTCAAGAAAATGAAAATAAATATCACAGACTGAAATCTGTGATCTAAATCATGACCAATATGGCAAGGAACTATTGCAATTCAAAATATACACGATATACCAATAATTATTAAAATTAAAATTTAAAAATAAGAAAATGAACAATCCAATGAAAAGAAGTGGATCAGAGACTTTAACAGACACGGCAGCAAAAATTCATACAGATGCAAATGACGAGTGAAAGATGCTCCATATCATATCTTACTAGGAAATTGCATGTTAAAACAACATGTAATACCCCTATATATTTATAAGATGGCTAAAATACAAACCAGTGAAAATATCAAATGCTAAGGAGGCTGCAGAAGAACAGAGATCCTCATTTATTGATGGTGGAATTGTCAAATTTGGAAGAAAGTTTGGCAATTTCTTACAGAACTAATCGTTCCCTCGTCATATAATCTAGCAATCATAAACCATGGTATACCCAAAGGAGTTGGAAATCTGTATCTATCCCAAAACTTGCATAAGGATGTTTGTAGCAGCTTCGTTCATAATGGCTAAAACTTGGAAGCAACCAACATGCCTTCAGTAGGAAAATGGATAAATTATGATGTATCAGACAATAGAAAATTATTTGGCACTAAAAGGAAATAAGGTGATGAGTCATGAAAAGACCCAGCAGAAATTTAAGTGTGTTACTAAATGAAACAAGTCAATGTGAAAAGGTTAAACACCATACGATTCCAACTATATGACAATATGGAAAAGAAAGGCAAAACAGTGGAGAAAGAAAATATCTGGGGTCAGAAAAATATTAGTGGCCACCAGCAATGAGGGGCAGAGAAAGTGTAGCACAGAGGATTTTAATTCAGTGAAACTATCCTTGGTGATACCATAAAGATAGATTAATGTCATTATACATGCATCAATATGCATAAAATGTACACCAAGAGTGAATCCTAACATACACTATGAGTTGTGGGTGATTAATTGTGCTCTATCAACAAGCGTGCCTCAGTGGTAACAATGTACTACTCAGGATGGAATGGTGATAATGAGGAAAGCTGTTAAGGTATGGAGACAGGAAGTTACACAGGAAATCACTGCACAGTCTTTATTTTGCTGTGTCAAAATAGCTTTTCACTATCTTAGTCTCTTTGGACTACTGCAACAAAATATAAAGTGGGTAGCTTGTACAGAACAGAAATTTATTTCTCATAGTTCTGTAAACTGGGAAGTAGATGACCATGTAACTAGCAGAATCACTGTCTGGTGAAGTCCTGTTCCTTGTTGTTGGTGCCTTCTCATTTCTTCCTCACATGGTAGAAAGGGTCAAATATCTCATTTGGGCCCTTTAAGAGAATACCAATCCCTCTGCTATCAGAACCTAATTACACTCTAAAGACCCTACCTCTTAGTACTATCACATTAGGGATTAGATCTCAACATACAAATTCTACCAGAAGATATACAAGCCATAACACTTACCTTTTTCTTTAAAAGAACATAATGTGGAGGTTATTTTAAACAGATCTACATGGATCAGAAGAGGATGAAAGTACTGATGACCACAGTATCTACAATCTTGTACCAGGTCATCAGCTACACATAGATAAAGTCTTATTAAAGGGTTACAACTGGCCAGCTCAGTGGTTCACTTGGCTAATCCTCCACCTGTGGCGCCAAAACCCCGGGGTTCTAGTCCCGGTTGGGGTGCCAGATTCTGTCCCGGTTGCTCCTCTTCTAGTCCAGCTCTCTGCTGTGGGCCGGGAGGGCAGTGGAGGATGACCCAAGTGCTTGGGTCCCTGCACCCGCATGGGAGACCGGGAGGAAGTACGCGGCTCCTGGCTTCGGATCAGCGCAGTGCCGGCCATAGTGGCCATTAGGGGAGTGACCTAACGGAAGGAAGACCTTTCTCTCTGTCTCTCTCTCACTGTCTCTCTCTCTCTCACTGTCTAACTCTGCGTGGCCAAAAAAAAAAAAGGGGGGGGGGGTTACAACTACCACATGACTTTTCATGAGAAATACATTTTGTATGTAAATGTGTTTCCTAATTTGCACCAGGTAGTTAGCAATATATATAGTAGATAAAATAAAATTCTATTACCAGATCAAGGACACATGTAGTTTAACTATAACAAAGCATAGCAAAATTACAACAAACAATTTGCATTTAATGAAAAGTGACATTCAGAGAACAGAAGTTTCTGGCAAGAATATTGAGACTCCATTGTTAAGCTATTTGAGGAGAAAGGCAAATGATAACAAGCTTCTAAGTCTAATAAAGGACTCTTTAAAAAGGGCAGGCTTTTGGTGCAGAGGTTAGGACACCACTTGGGACAACTATAACCCTTATCAGAGAATATCAGTTTGAGTATTGGCTCTGCTTCCACTTCCAGCTTCCTGCTAATGCACACCCTAGGAGGCAGCAAAATGGTAGCTAAAGCAGTTGTGTCCCTACCAACCATCTGGGAGACCTGATTGAGTTCTTGGCTCCTGGCTTCAGTGTATCCCAGCCCTGGGAGTTGCAGACATTCAGTAAATGAACCAGTCAATGGAAAATCTCTGTCTCCAAGGGAACGGAAGGGAAGGGAAGGGAAGGGGAGGGGAGGGAAGGGGAGGGGAGGGAAGGGGAGGGGAAGGGAGGGGAGGATAAGTAAATTAATTTTCAAAAGAAGGCTTAACAAAATAGTTTTTCCATATGGAATAAGTGTTAAGAAAACATGAGCCAACAAAACAGCTCTAAACCAAGCAGGACTTCAGATATACTATTACAAAAGAAGCAGAAGTAGCCCTGGATGAGAACACAACTTCTGAATGGTGGTATAAAGAGCACCACAGACAGTAATTCTGTGAAAAACCATAACTGGTAAAATTATAGTTACATAAGCATGCAACATTGTAGAAATTGCCCAAAGTGCATACAGCAAGTGAAGAATCTTTACTCAACAGTATTTACTAAACCCCAGTAAAACCAGTGAAAGTCTGGGGCATTTGAGTCTCAACCTTCTCTCTCTACCATCCATGTCTCTTGTTCAGCATAACAAATTCCTCTCCATGTGTGCAGCCAAGAACACAGAAATCCTTCTTCTCCTCTCTAAGTCAAGTGCTTCAATATCCCCCAAGAGGGACAGGTCACCTCCAATTCTCTTCCTCCCCAGATCCATGCTCTACTCTAGGTAAAAGCAGCTGAGTGATTTGGGACTATCTTAATAATACATGGTAGCAGCACTAGTAATTCAGAAGTTCTACCCCAGGTGCAGCAGGCCATAATTACTGAGCTCTGATCACTCTCACCCTATCTCCCTTGTAGGGAAGAGATACTAGGACAGATAAACAAAGGAGATCAAAGGCCACTACCCTTGCACATGGTTCTGCTCCCAAGGCAGCAGTGTCACTCAAGGTAAGAAGTCAGTTGTCCCTACCCCCAAAACTGTGACAGAGATTTTTGCCCAGGAGAGCAGAGGAACAGGCCAAAAAAGAACAGAGCTCCAAAGCTCTCTCCAAAGGAACTTGTGATACAATGTGGGAAAATACAAGTTGAAGGACACTCTTGAAAACAATAAAGATTATAGAGGCAATAAATTACAAGGAGGCTTGTAGCTCCATAAGATCAATAATCTGAATTGTAAACCAGCTACAAGTTTATCAGAGAAAGCTAGAGAGACAGCTAAGAGCACTCCTGGGGTTGGAACAAATGTTAAAGACTGGCCTCAAAGACTACTATTGTAAAAGGTCCTGGATGTAATTGGATCTTACTGTGGAGTAATTAATGCCCCCAAGGCATTATTAAAAACAATATAGCAACCAGCCAGCAACAGCTGACTAACAGCTGGATGTAATACCTACAGAGACAGACAGATTAATAAAGAGATCAAGAAAACAATCAAAAAAGAATACTGCTAAAATCCCTTCATCCCAGCATGACTGCACATACTCCAGGCTTTGTCCTGTGAGGCGTGATGTCAGAGACTGCACAATGTGGGAAAAAAGACACAGCTAAAATAGCCCAACTTAGTTACTAAGCAAATAACCACAAATTTGGAAGAGTAATGAGGCTCAATATACAGAATTGCTACAACATATTATCTAAGTCATTCAAACATATTATAGATATACACACATATACACACACACACACACACACACATATATATATATGTAAAGTAATAGAAAAGTGTGATCCATATACAGGAAAAGTACAGACAACAAAAATTTGTCTTTACAAGGATCCAAATGTCAAACTGAGCAAAGATTTCAAAGTAACTACTTTAAATCTGGTCAGATATCTAAAGGCCAATATAAAGTGAATGAAGGCATGGTGACAACGTCTCATCAAAGAGAGAATTCAAAAAGAGTTAAAAGACACTTGTTAAACTTCTTACTAGGTGAAGTTTTATGTCTTTTTACTATAATGTAACTTTAAAATATGTTATCTTAAGAACCAAAAAAAAAAAAAAATAGGAAAAGGAAGGAGGGAGTGAGAGGGGAGGGAGGGAAGGAGGGAATATCATACATTCTTAGAATAGTATCTACAAATCACAGTGAATCTGTTAAAAACAAAAATAAAACATTTTAAAAGAAATAAAGATTATTTTTAAAAGAACAAAATGAAAATTCTCGAGTTGAAAATTATTATAATTGAAATGAAACGTTCTCTGGAGTGTTCAACAGTAGATTTGAACCAGCAGGCCAGTCAGTGAAGTTAAAGATGGGATAATAGATAAATGCAATCTAAAGAGCAGGGCGATGATTTAAAAAAATTAGCAGAAACTCAGAGAAATACAGAACATCATTAAATATAAAAATATGCATAATCAGAGTACCAGAACAGAAGACAAACTATAAGGAGATTAAAAATACACCAGGAAGTAACAGTAAATTTATTGGAAAACACTAATCTGTATATATATTGAAGAATCTCAATGAATTTCAAATAGTATAAACACAAAGAAATCCACATCCAGACACATCAAAGTGACAATATCCAAAGACAAAGCCAAAAATAAAATATGGAAAGCATCAAAAGAAAAACGACTTGCGAATATATAGGAACACCAGTAAGGTTAACAATTGACTTCTCATCAAAAATGGTGGAGGCATATTACTTCCAATGGGATGCCATGTTCGGAACACTGAATAATGAAAAAAAAAAAAAACTCAAACAATAATCTTTTTCGTCCTACCTTTTCATTATTTTATTTTTTCTTCTTTTAAGCAAAGACCTCAATGTAGTGGGAATATAGACAAATGACCATAAACAATAATTGAATGGAAAAATGACCACATCCATACACAGTAAATTTTGAAGTAATCACAGATCATTAAAACTATAGTAGTATAACATCCTTAACCACTAGTTTCACAAAAGTATAAAACAAAGTTCTCAAAACTATGTTTGCAGCAATACTGGTAAACACAGACATTTCTTACTTTATTCTTTCTTCTTTTTGTTTGTTTTTTGCATTTTAGTGCCAAATATAAGGGAGAGCATGCAGAATATGTGTTTCTGGGTCCAGCTTATGTCACTCAACATGATATCCTCCAGATGCATTCATTTTGTTGTAAAAGGTAGAATTTCATTCTTTTTTATAGCTGAATAATATTCCATCGTGTGTGTATCTGTGTGTGTGTGTGTGTGTGTACCACATTTTATTTATCCATTCATCTGATGGTGGATACCTTGGTTGGTTCCAAATTTCGGCTATTGTAAGCAGTGTTTCTATGAACATGGTGGTGCAAATATCTCATTGATACATTGCGTTCAAATCTTTTGGGTATATGCCCAGTACGGGATTGTTGGATTGTATGGCAAGTCTATTTCAAGTTTTTTTAAGAAATTTCCATGCTGTTTTCCATAATGCCTGCACTAATTTGCATTCCCACCAACAGTGTATAAGTATCCCCATTTGTCCACATTCTGGCCAGCAGTTGTTACTCTCTGTGTTTTGTATTTTAGTCATTCTGACAGGAGTGAGGTGATATTTCATTGTAGTTTTGATTTGCATTTCCATGATAGCTACTAACGTTGAGCATGTTTTGATATATTTATGGGCCATTTGTATTTCTTCTTTTGAGAACTGTCTATTGAAGTCTTTTGCCCATTTCTAAGCTGAATTGGTAGCTTCTTGTTGTTGAGTTTTTTGTTTTTTTTTTTTCTTTTTTTTGACAGAGTGGATAGTGAGAGAGAGAGACAGAGAGAAAGGTCTTCCTTTTGCCGTTGGTTCACCCTCCAATGGCCGCTGCGGCCGGCGCATCGCGCTGATCTGAAGCCAGGAGCCAGGTGCTTCTCCTGGTCTCCCATGCGGGTGCAGGGCCCAAGCACTTGGGCCATCCTCCACTGCCTTCCCGGGCCATAGTAGAGAGCTGGCCTGGAAGAGGGGCAACCGGGATAGAATCTGGCGCCCCAACCGGGACTAGAACCCTGTGTGCCGGCGCCGCAAGGCGGAGGATTAGCCTGTTAAGCCACGGCGCCGGCCTTGTTGTTGAGTTTTTAAAGTTGTTGATATATTCAGGATATTAATCCTTTGTCAGATAGGTGGTCTGCAAATATTTTTTCCTATTTTGTTGAATGTCTCTTCACATTATTAATCACTTCCTTTGCTGCGCAAAAGCTTCTGAGCTTGATACAGTTCCATTTATTTAAATTTTTTTTAATTTTTTTTATTTATTTTTTATATTTTTTTTGACAGGCAGAGTGGACAGTGAGAGAGAGTCAGAGAGAAAGGTCTTCCTTTTGCCGTTGGTTCACCCTCCAATGGCCACCGCGGTAGGCGCGCTGCGGCCGGCGCACCGTGCTGATCCGATGGCAGGAGCCAGGTGCTTATCCTGGTCTCCCATGGGGTGCAGGGCCCAAGCACTTGGGCCATCCTCCACTGCACTCCCAGGCCACAGCAGAGAGCTGGCCTGGAAGAGGGGCAACCGGGACAGGATCGGTGCCCCGACCGGGACTAGAACCCGGTGTGCCGGCGCCGCAAGGCGGAGGATTTGCCTAGTGAGCCACGGCGCCGGCCCCAGTTCCATTTATTTAAATCCAGAAAAACCATCCTTCAAAAGGGTAAGCAAAAATATTTTTGGGTAAATAAAAAGTAAGATTTTTTTCATTGGAACGACTTTACAAGAAATACTAAAGGAGGGGCCAGCATTGTGACATAGTGGGTAAAACACTGGCATCTGATATGGACCCTGGTTCGTGTCCCAGCTACTCCACTTCCCATCCAGCTCCTTGCTAATGGCCTGGGAAAAGCAGGGGAAGATGGCCCAAATGCTTGAACCCCTGCTACTCAGTATGGTAGACCTGGAAGTAGCTTTAGCCTGACCCAAGCCCAGCCATTACGGCCATCTGGGGAGTGAACCAGTGAATAGAAGATCTTTCTCTCCATCTCTCTCTCTCTCTGTGTAACTCTGACTTTCAAATAAATAAATATTTTTAAAAAAGAAATACTAAAGCAATTTCTTCAAGCAGAAAGCAAATGACACTAATTCAAATCTACATGTAAAAAGCCCAAGAGCACTGGAAAATATAATTACATAATTATTAAAGAGAGTATGATAGTAAACAGTAAGATTAATGTAGCAAACTATATAAAGATCTGCTTGCTCTCCCTTCTTTTCCCAGCTTCTTTATAACAATTATGCATGTAATATGTATAATACTAGCATGAAGAGAGAAGAGAGGATATGCCTGTATAGGACTAACATTTTTATATCTCACTGTAAATGTTATTATAAATCTGAAATGGATTCTCATAAGTTAAAATGTACATGGCAACCACTAAAAACACAAAAGATGTAAAAATTATGTATATGGAATTAAAAATTAGAAAATATCTACTTAATGCAAAAGAAAGCAGTAAAGAAGGAACATAAGTACAAAATAATAAATGAGACATACATAAAAAAGAAAATGTTACATATAATTCCAACTCTATCAATAATGATATAAAATATGAATGGAGGAAACAATCAAATCAAAAATCACAGACTGTCAGCCTGGATGAAAAAGTAGGATCCGACTCTATGGAAGACATACTTTAGATTCCAAGACACAAATAAGTTGAAAGCAAAAGGGCAGGGAAAGGAATAAGCAAACAACTGTAAGAGAGCCAGAGGGCTATGCAAATGTCAGACAAAATAAACTAAAACAAAAAGTTTACAAGAGATAGAGAGGGATGTTTTATAATGACAAAAGTGTTGATCCATTAAGAATACTTAATAGTTTTAGCCAGATAGGTACCAGCAACCAAGTCTCAAAATTGCCTGAAGCAAATATTGACAGAAATAAAGGGAGAAATAGATAACTCAAATATTCAAATATTTTACTTTCAATAATGGCTAGAATAATTAGGCAGAAGAGTAATAAGGAAAAAAAGAACTTAAAGGGGCCAGAGCTATGATGCAGTAGGTTAAAGCCCTGGCTTGAAGCGCCAGCATCACATAGGGGCGCCGGTTCTAGTCCCAGCTGCTCCTCTTCTGATCCAGCTCTCTGCTATGGCCTGGGAAAGCAGTAGAAGATGCCCCTGCACCAATTGGGAGACCCAGAAGAAGCTCCTGGCTCCTGGCTTTAGATCAGTGTAGCTCCAACCGTTGCGGCCATCTGGGGAGTGAACCATCGGAAGGAAGACCTCTCTCTGTCTCTACCTCTCTCTGTAACTCTTTCAAATAAATAAAATAAATCTTTGAAAAAAAAAACTTAAAAATACAAGCCAAAGACACATCACTACCATCTATAGAACAATTCACCAAACAGTAGAATACAGATTCTCAAGTGAATATGGAAACTTCCCACAGGATTGACTATATGCCAGGCACTAAAACAACCCTTAATAAATTTGAAATAATTGAAAGCAAACAAAGTATGTTCTCTGATAACAAATGAACCAAGTAGAAACAAGCAACTCAAAGAAATTCTGGAAATTCACAAATATATGAAAACTAAAGTTCAAAAAAGAAATAGCAAGAGATATTAGAAAATATTTTGTGGGGTTAGTGTTGAGGCATAGAGTTAGCTGATGCCTGCAATGGCTGTCATCCTATATGAGCCCTAGTTTGAGTCCTGGCTTCTCCACTTCTGATTATCTCCCTGCTATTGGGCCTGGGAAATCAGTAGAAGATGGCCCACATCCTTGAGTCTTTGCAACCACAAGAGAGACCAGACAAGAGTCTGGCCCAGCCCTGCCATTGTACTCATTTGAGGAATGAATTAGCAGGTGGACGATCTCTTTCTCTCTATCCTTCTCTTTCTCTCTGCATCTCTCTCAAATAAATAAATAAAAATAAATATTTAAAAAAAGAAAAAATACTTTGTGATTACAATAAAAATGCAATATACTATATGTTTTTGAAGCTAAAGACCTCATTTTAGATTACTACATTGGTATAAAATGAAATGCACAAAATTGATGGAATGTTCAAAACAGGCAAATGTGTAGAGACAGAAAGTTGATTAGTCATGGCCTGTGACCAGAGGAACTGCAGGAAAGTGGAAAACAATGGAGGCAATGCTAATGCTGTGAGGTTTCTTCTGGAAGTGATTTAATATTTTAAAATCTGTTGTGATGATCGCACAAGTATGAATTATCTAAAAAACATTTTTGGGGGCCAGCGCTGTGGCTTAGATGGTTAAACTGCCTGCAGTGCAGGTATCCTATAGGGACACCCGTTTGAATCTCAGCTGTTCCACTTCTGATCCAGCTCTCTGCTATGGCTTAGGAAAGTAGTACAAGATGGCCCAAGTCCTTGGGCCTCTGCATCTGTGTGGGAAGACCCGTAGGAAGTTCCTGGCTTCAAATCAGCACAGCTGCAACCATTGTGGCCAATTGGGGAGTGAGCTATTGGATGGAAGACCTCTCTCTGCCTCTCCTCTCTCTGTAACTCTGACTTTCAAATAAATAAATAAATCTTTAAAAAATGTAATTTTCTAATTTGAAACACTTCCGGAAACTGCTAAATAGCATTCTATAAATTTGTCGAGGAAAAAAGGCTTATAATTTTTTTTTAAAAAATTGTGTTTCTCAATTTTTAAAATTTTGTTATTCGCAATAATTATATATATATATATACATATATATATATGGGCTATATTGTGACGTTTCAAAACACATACACAATGTGCTGATCAAATCAGAGAAATCATATTTTTCATCTTCTTTGATATTACTTTATGATTGCAGCCTTGGAGTTGCTTTCTTTTTTTGCTCAGAATGTACATGATAGTCTATTGTGACCTATAGTAACCCACTACACTGTGTAGCACTAGGAATTTATTCCTTCAATCTAACTCTGATTCCATAACTGTTATCAAAACCTGTGATTCATCCCAGCCTCTAATCACTATTCTGTGTTCAGATTGAAGTTGTTTGGTTTCCAAATATGTAGGATTACAATTCCTTAGCAGTTAGTAACTCCAAAGTATCTTATTTCTGTACTTCATGTTACCAGATCAACTAATGCAATGCAGGTTTTCTCCTGTTGCAGCATATGACTTAATGGCACTGTATGTAGGCAAAGAGTAGGCTTTCTTGTCAGCAAAAATAAAAATGCTGTTTCTTTCTTTCCAAATATAATGAAGTAGACACAAAAGAAAAAACATTATCTTCAAATTCTGTATAAGGCAAGGATTTAATAAGTCTCTACAATAGTCTGATGTGGCTTCAGCACTCCCCACATGAGCAGGACTACTATCTTTACCCGCAACATCCATGTTACTAAACTATAATAAATCTCTGGTAATAAACAGGATTAGACAATTCAATATTGCATGTCTCATTGGCGCCACCTACTGAGCAATGTTTACATTTTGTAAATCCATGTACAGGTAAACCACAAAGGGAACCAAAATCAAAATAACAAAGGGTGACAACAGAATGATCATGTCTCCAGCAATTTATTTTCACCCGTACTACTGAAGTATAAGTGCAGTAACCCAAGCAGTGTCAAATCAGAAACAAAATCATTTTAGGCTTCCTTTACAAAAATCCAACACTTATTTTTATTTTATATATATATATATGTACATATGTGTGTATATATATATATGTGTGTGTGTGTGTGTGTATATACCTTACTCATCAGGTAGGTTTATTTTTAGCTACATAAAATAACTCAAGTGGAAAACCTCTGCAAATCATAAAATATTAAAAATGAAAAAATTTCTATACAATTTTACCCAAATGTGATGGCATTTTGAATTTCATTTAATTATTTTCAAAAAAAATTTTTAATGCCTCATAACTGGACCTGTGACCCCACCTACTTTTAGGTTCACTTGAGACTAAGCAGTGGAAAATCTGAAATATGCGACTTCACTGGAAAGAAATTCTATGTCAGATGGTTGACAACTGCTTTCTTATTCTCTTGTCATTTCCATAAAAATGGAGTGGTTATTTTTATAGCCTAAAGTCACTTATATTCTTCAGTTTTGAAAAGGGATTGAATCATACATACCAAGTGTGGCCAAGGAAGACTCCATTAATGAAAGTATCTTTGATGACTCAAGCTTGTCATGGTGTTGAATGACTGAAATATTCCTGAAGCACAAGAAGTTAGTGTGGTTAAGCAGCAAATTCATTGATATTTGACTGTTGATAAGATTTATAAAATAGAACTCTTCTATATAAAATGTTCCTCTCACAAACTTTAGCCCTTTCATGACTTCTCTGTAGAGATGATCTGAAATAATAACCAATATAAAATATTACCAATAAAATCAAAAGAAGTAATTCCATCTACCTGATTAAACACATTCATTACACTCATCTTTTCTATGTGATGCAGGCAAAACACCAGTTTTGAAGATTTGAACAGCGCATGCTTCCTTTTCCACAGTGTGTATAACAAGCAACCTTACCACATTTGGAAGCATCTCTATATCTGTAAATATCTAAATGATAATCATAAATATAAAAGATAAACTCCTGGAGTGTTACATTTTCATAGGGAAATGTTGTTATTCTGTAAATATGTTCCTAGCTAAAACATATTCCACTCTCTGCATGTAAATAAATTGTCTAAAAAAATTGTTCTTTAGTCCTATTCTCCCTACATTCGCATCTTCATGGCTATCCCTCCTGATCCCCAAGAGGTTTCTCAGCATGAAGAGCTCAATTATGAAATAGGAAAAGCTCCACTCAAAGCTGATACATGCAGTTGCAAAGTATTCTGGAGAGGTTAAAAGACTGATATGAATTTGGCCCACTGAATATAACCTGCAGTGATATTGCCAGAGAAGACAAGAATTTGAATGAGCTTAGGTTGAAAAAATAAATTACCTTGTCGCCTTGAAGGCAATCTCCATGGGTCAAGGCTAAAGCTTTTTTCCTTGGTATTTTGTGGAGAAGCATCTTTCTTTATATAACTAGGTGGTTTTCACATTTTTGTGATTAGTAATCTACTATTTCTTTACAAATTGTTTTTTTCAGAATAAGGAAATTGTTCTTATTAATTATTAGGAGCAATGAATCATGCTAAAAGTTATCTTTTTCTAAATCCATTACAAATTTAAATCAAAATCAGGTATTAACAAGACTAATATCTGTCTCATGTTTCTTTTCCCTCTTGGGTTCATTCATCTCTATGTGTCTAGCAGACGTCAACAGTAGAAGAAAAGAACATCATAGTTCAAAAAGTGTAGTCCTTATTTTATCTATTTAAGAGATAGATACTTGATCATGATCATCAGTAAAAATTTTGATGAAAGAATTTATTTCTATAAATATATTTAATTTATGCACCAAAAATGTGAATTCAAGGAGAAAAATAGACCACCATTGAGAGTAAGGATGATTAAATCATACATAATTATTGATATGGCCACTACATAATTACTGATATAACCAGTACAATTTGATGATTAGGGTTCATGTGTCGAATATCAAGCCAGGTAATTTGCATCCATTATCTGTTGTCATATTCATAGCAGACTAGGATCTTCATATTATTTTCATTTTATGAGTGACAAAACTAAATCTAGAACAATTATTTTCAAGGTCATCCAGTTAGACAGTGACAGAAAATATTCAAAATTCAGTAAATCTCCATTCAACAAGCCATGCATAGAAAAAAGGAGCTATAGCTAAAAAGATTATGTGAAATACATCAAGCACACACAGATAAATATCTCATATTCTCACTTTCACAAAGGATTTTCAAGAAGTTCATTAAAATGTATATTATGAGAAAACTGCATGGGTTTCAAATTTTTTTATTATTTTTCTATATTTTATAGGCAGAATGACAGAGGGAGAGAGACAGAGAAAGAGAGGTAAGTGAGAGAGCGAGAGAGCTACTGTCAGGGATGACTTTTCAGTTAATTTTAAACACCTAAGAATAATTGGGTGTTAATTAAAGAGTTCAACCACAACTTCTTAATCTGTGGGGTGTTTTAAATGAGGAGACAGGACGTGGGAGCATCCATTTTAAGAGCATGCCACTGGATAGCTATGCACTTCCACTTTTTTTTTTTTTTTAAGATTTATTTATGTATTTGAAAGAGTTACGCAGAGGCAGAGAGAGAGGTCTCTCTCCCCAGATGGCTGCAACGGCCACAGCTGTGCCAATCCAAAGCTAGGTGCTAGGAGCTTCTTCCAGGTCTCTCACATGGGTGCAGGGGCCCAAGGACTTGGGCCATCTTCTACTGCTTTCCCAGGCCATAGCAGAGAGCTGGATCGGAAGAGGAGCAGCCGGGACTAGAACCGGCACCCATGTGGGATGCCAACACTTCAGGCCAGGGCATTAATTGGCTGCACCACAGCGCTGGCCCCTGCACTCCCACTTTTATTTAGAGGCTACCAGCAAATCTATAAGCCAGCAGGCTCAAAGGCAAGGTTATACATCAACTTAAGGATTTGGGAAAAGGAATTCAGTCTGGTGGCCTAAAATAAGGATTAGAGCTGTGTTGTAAATCTTCAGAGACAGGCCCAGTTAGATGCTCATGCAAATTTACAAATTACTGAAAATACTCCAGGTACCAATTCATGTCCATTAGCCCCCTGCTGCACTCACTGCCACATTCCTTTGGGGGCGGGTGGGTGTGTCCATCCCCAGACCTCTGGGAGTGGGGTGTGCCCCCCTGAGAGGCACTTAGGCAGCATTCTCTACATTAATCTGACAAAAAGATACATCTACCCAAACACACATATCCACATTTACACAAAATACTCTTGTAGCCTACAATTACTATAGGAAGCTGTAACAGAATACTTAGATCTGAAGGGATTTGTACAGTGAAAATCTTGATCAGATGGATTAAGGCCTTCAAGGAGTTCGATTTTCAGAGTTTTTTTAGGACTTTTCAAAAATAAATTACTGGGACCATCCATCCACTAGTCTTGAAATCCTGCAAAATTGTTGATGCTACCGAGTTACAAATGTTAGGAAACAAGAATGCTTTTCATCAAGACATCCTTGTATTACTTAATATTTGATAAGTCATTTTTAGCCAAGTGTTGTTAGGAGTCATTCATCTTTAGTGCTTACTCATTCTATATTTAATTAATAATTCAGTGTTGTATATGCTTCCTAACAAGTATACTGGCATAAAATCATCTTTCAGTTTATTATTACTATAAGTTATATCCAAGCTTAGCCAAATAAGACATAATTATTACCATTGTCATTAGCATGATTTTTTTTTTATTTTTTAAAGATTTATTTATTTATTTATATGAGAGGCAGAATCACAGAGAGGCAGAGGCAGAGAGAGAAAGGTCTTCCATCTGCTTGTTCACTCCGAGGTGGCCGGAAAGGCTGGAGCTCTGCTGATCCGAAGCCAGGAGCCAGGAGTTATTTCTGGGTCTCCCACTCAGGTGCAGGAGCCCAAGGACTTGAGCCATCTTCTACTACCTGAGCATGTTGAGTGGCAGAGAGCTGGATCGTTATTGGAGCTGCCAGGACTCGAACCAGTGCCCATTTGGGATGCTAGCACTGAAAGTGGTGGTTTTATCCGCTATGTCCCAGTGCCGGCTTCTAACATGCTAATTTTTAACTAATTAACATCTAACATCATAAAGATTAATATCATTGGAAACCTGCCATTTCACTGAAAATACGAAATTCTTATGTACATTTCATAGATTAAAAACTGATGTTGGAGGGGGGCTGGAGTTGTGGCGTAGTCAGTTAAGTCTCACCCTGCAGCACCGGCATCATATATGGGCACTTGCTCAAGTCCCTGGCTGCTCTGATTCTGATCTAACTCCCAGCTAACTGCCTGAGAAATCAGTGGAAGATGGCCCAAGTGCTTAGGTCTCTGTATTCACCCATGAAGCCCCTGTCTCTTGGCTTCAGCTTGACCTAGCTTTGGCTGCTGTGGCCATTTAAGGAGTGAACCAGTAGATGGAAGACTTTTTCTCTCTGTCTCTCCCTCTCTCTATCTGTAACTCTGCCTCTCAAATAAATAAATATTAAAGTAAAAACTTGATATTAGAAACTTGCAGTATGTGAAATCATGTATTAAAATTTATACCAATCCTGACAACATATAAATTCTGTGATTGACTTCCATTTATTTGTGTGTGCAATATGGTTTGCAATGATAAGGTGATTGAAGGTCTTCAAGTTACAAAACATTTCACTATACCCCTAGCATGTAAATCTGGAAAATAATTCCTTCTGAAACTACCAAAGAATATGTCATGGTTTTAGTTTATAAGACTCATAAAACTCAAATAATTATAGTCAGTAGCATACTAATATAACCATAGTACATCTGGTTTCTTATTTTACCAGCTCTAGTATATCTAAGATACGTATTAACATTCTAAGGATAAATTAGCACATCCAAATACTTAATAAGGAGAAATTCATAGGAAAATTGACATTAAATTCCTCTTTCCAAAGGGAGCAAAGGTGTTTTATAAATTAGTAGTTCATAACAGGGAAGGACATTAATCAGTTTTCAAAAGCTAAATCTGTCTCAAGCTTATTATTATTCAAAGCAGTGAATTTTCTCTGGTAACATGTCACAGAGGGAATAAGGAATGGAAGTTCTAATGATAGCCCAGCAATTTAGTATTAGGTTTTAATTCAGTAATCTGGAATTTATGCACATAAGACTGATTATATGCACTAAAGTTCAATTTTACAAGCATTTCATAAGTTAAAAGAATGGTATGTATTTCAGTAACACAAAATATGTTTTCATGTATACTGAAATTAAGAAGCAGATACAATACACTGTTCTGCTAAATATAAAGCAATCAATTTTCTCCACAATGAGGCACACAACAAAAACATTGACAATGCTTCATTATGTTCAGTATTGAAAACTGACAACAAGTTGATAAAATGGAATTTCTTATTGATGAAAATTGGGATGAAGTCAGGAATAAGCACTGATAAAGGAGTAGTAGTAAGCACAGGCTTTCTGACTTTGATTCTCTAGCAAATAATTTCACAAAAATTAATTGACTATCAGGTATTCAAGTTCCTACAGCTATTTGGTTTACAAGAAAAGAAGAAAGGGAAACTGAATATAGACAAGTTTAAAAACTGAGTATTTATCAGAAAGATGACTGTAATCTTCCTATCAATGACTCTAAATGATCTATTTATTGTGTGTAAAATTCTCTAATTCCTTTGGTATTAAAATGATTTGAAATAACATGAAAACCTGAACATGTTGAATGGCATATGCTAATATTAGTTTTATTACTCTTGCAGTCATCACTAAGTTATTTCCATGAATATTAATCATGTACCTATAGCCCACTCTGATGCTCTGAGTTCCTTATTTGGTAATGTGATATCTTCAGATAAGAGCTCTCCAAAGCAGGTTTATATGATGCACATTGTCTCATAATGGAGCAACCTATTAATTGAAGAATTATCCCTATGTTCTCTCAGGTTTAGCAAGGAATTGCTCATATATTATATTTGATTATTGTTTATAGACCTCAATGAACCATAGTCTTTTTACTTTTTGCTTTTTATACTCTTTGCTTAGTTGAGCATTAAGCTTTTGACTTTAATGTAAATTAAAAATGTTATCTCAAAAATTTAAAAAGGGAAGAAGGAAGGAAGGATGAGGATAAAAGAAAGAGAGATGAGGAGGGAGAGAGAGAAGTATTGTAATCTTAGAACTGTATTTATGAACTACATATAATCTGTTCTTTTGTACTGATATCACATTAACATGAATATTGATGAGAATTGTGTTGTAGGAATTATCATACACTTTCTATGACCCTGGGAATATAATGTATTAACAAATTTTTTAAAAAGTGGTAGAAAGCATAGAAGCTTTGGGGAAGTTGATATGAGTTTCAGAAATTGGAAATAATATATCTGCTAGCACAACTAAAGGGTTAGCACCTTGGCTGCCTGGATCTACCGTTTTGTAATTTCTGAAGGAACTACACTGGTTGGTCTAACTATTGCCTCCTTTTCTATGTGTTCTCCACATCTTTTTTTTTTCTTTCTCAGCAGGCATGAAATGTGTTCAAGAACATATGTAGTATAAGGGTTTTCAGATAAAAAAATTTCAAAACAGGTAAGGTAATGGATTATGGATAAGAAGCACAGGGGGCCGGTGCCATGGCTCAATAGGCTAATCCTCCGCCTGAGGCGCTGGCACACCGGGTTCTAGTCCGGGTCTGGGCACCGGATTCTGTCCCGGTTGCTCCTCTTCCAGTCCAGCTCTCTGCTGTGGCCCGGGAGTGCAGTGGAGGATGGCCCAAGTGCTTGGGCCCTGCACCCACATGGGAGACCAGGAGAAGCACCTGGCTCCTGGCTTCGGATGAACGCGGCGCACCGGCCGCAGCGGCCATTGGGGGATGAACCAATGGAAAAGAAGACCTTTCTCTCTCTCTCTCTCACTGTCCACTCTGCCTGTCAAAAAAAAAAGGCACAGGGAAGGGAGGATATGGAAACCATCCTTACAAATTTACAACAACTGCTGATCTTGATACTTCTAATAGGGATGTCTAATCAAATCTCAGGGAGACCTAGCACTGAATTGTCTGCACTGAGAAAATTCATTTGTGTAGGTATTATGCCCATCTGCTGAGAAATAGATTATTTGGGTTGTAAGCCCAAGTTTATCTAAACTATAAGTTAGTCTAAACTCACCTAAATGATTCTTAAACCAAGCCTCAAATGTATTCCACTGGTTCTTGAAACTGAATTATGCTGCAGGACAAATTCTAAATTTTTTGAAAAGAAAAAATTCAACCATCAACAAAATGAAATATAAAATATCAGACACACTGAAAGCAGGAAAATATTATTCATAATGAGAATATGTTTATAATACATAGAACCATAAAACCAAAGAACAGTGAAATTACTTAAATAGTATCCAGGTCTTTCTTCATGAAGAAATGGAAGCACACTCCAGAAGGGTAAATCATTAGCCCAAAATAACATCATTGATTATTGGCCCTTTTAAACAAGCTATGCCCAATTCCATTCCAGAAAACATAAATTATTCATGGAGAAAGACAAACCCAATTTTGGCAGGTCAGATATTTCAGTGAGATGTGAATTGGTAAGGGCTGTGATTTATGAATCTAGGCAGCTATCCGGATTGCCTTATCTCAGCTGCCATTCTGGGAAGCATACTACTGTGAATACCTAAATTGACCTCTATTCCACCCATTCAACACTCATTGGGTATCTCATGAGGACAACAGTAAATTACTGTGACAAGTGCTAACTACCAAGAATTGAAGAATGCTAGAGAAGAAATTTACATAGAAATCATTTCCCCCATTTGTCAGATGCAAAATCAGCCAAGACAGTTTGTGATCATTTTCTGAAGGATTAAATATAAACCATGCCTTATTTTAAGCAAATCCTCAGCAGCATATATCTCTATCATATACACATATAAATATATGCATACATACATGGCATAAGCACATGTGTTCCATGTAAGCCACTTGAAGGCAAGAGTTGCACTGTGCTCACAAATTCATAACTTTGCAAAGCTACCGTCCTGTAGGCGTTTGTTAAATGGATGGATAAAAAAATGGGTGAATGAGCACAAAAAGAGAAAAAGGTATAGTTCTATGATAAGACATGCAGCTTATTTTCAATTTTCAGCCATATTTAAAATAGTTACATATATTTAACATGTACAACATAATGTTATTATATTGATATACATGGTGAAATAATCCCACAAACTAACTTACTCATCACTTCTTATAGTTATGTATATGCGTGTGTGTGTATTAAGAAAACTTAAGATCAACCATTTTGGCAAATTTCAAGTATACAACACAATATTGTTGACTATACATTCATTGCTGTACGTTAAATCTCCCCAAGTATATTTATCTTGCATAATAAAAATGTTGTAGCTTCTTGGCCATTATCTTCCCATTGCTCCCCCCTGGGAACTACCATTCCACTCTGACTCCATGAGTCTGAAGATTTTAGATTCCATCGTTAAGTGAGATCATGCAGTATTTGATGTTTGTGTCTGCTTGATTTTACTTGGCATGATGGTCTCAATTCCATCCATGTGGTTGCGCATGGCTAGTTTCATTCTTTTGTGACATTGAATGTTATTCCAGTGTGTGTGTGTGTGTGTGCGCACATGCGCATATGCATGTGCATTTGTACATTCAGAAGTGCTATGGTTTAAAGGTTTTTCCCCCTAAAGCTTCAAGTACTGGGAGCTTGGGCCCCAAAGGTGATATAGGAATCGATGGAACCTTTCAGAGTCAGGGTCTGGTGAGAGTTCCTTAGATTCATTGGGTGCTCTCTACACAGAAGAGAATTCTGGTCTCTTGGGATGAGCTTTCACTAGAAGTTGTTAATAAAAAAGCTTGAGCCTCTCCCCTGAGTCTTTCTCTGGCTTCTCGTCAGGACATAATTGCTTCATTGTACATGTGCTCTTACCATTGCTTCCCACCTTGAGATGATCCAGCTAAGAGGGAACTACATTAGAGACAGCACTATGCTGTTTGGACTTTTATTTTCCAAAATGGTGGGCTAAATGAACCTCTTTTTCATAAAGAAGCTTGCCTCAGATAATTCATTAGAATATAGTAATGAAAAGTTGACTAACACCATATATATACACATATATAATCTTCGTCTAGGTAGACATTTGGGTTATTTCAACACTTGGCTATTGTTGAATAATGCTGCTATGAATATGGCAATACAGATATTGGTTTAATTCCCTTTGGGTACATACTCAAAAGTAAAACTGTCAAATCATTAGGAAGTTCTATTTTTATTTTTGGGGGTAAACTTCAAACTGTTTTCTCTAACAGCTGTAGCAGTTCACATCCAACAACAGTGTAAAGGTGTTTATTTTTCTCTATATCCTTGCCAACATTTATCCTTTTGGGGGAAACTAATAGCCATTTTAAAAGATATAAGATGGTATCTCACAATTTCCATTTCTTCAATGATTAATGATGTTGAACACATTTTGATAAACATGCTGGCCATTTGGTATGACTAATGATCATCTCAAATATACAAAAGGTTTCTAAAATTTTTTAGAAGCATGATTTCAGAGAAGACTGATCTAAAGAGAGTAATTGGGACCAGCGCTGTGGCGCAGCGGGTTAACGCCCTGGCCTGAAGTGTCGGCATCCCATATGGGCACTGGTTTGAGTTCCGGCTGTTCCTCTTCTGATCCAGCTCTCTGCTATGGCCTAGGAGGGCAGTATAAGATGGCCCAGGTCCTTGGGCCCCTGCACTCATGTAGGACACCCGAAAGAGGCTCCTGACTCCTAGCATTGGATCAGTGCAGCTCCGGCTGTTGCAGCCAGTTGGGGAGTGGGCCATCTGATGGAGGACTTCTCTCTCTCTCTCTGCCACTCCTCTCTCTGTGTAGCCCTGACTTTCAAATAAATAAATAAAAATCTTTAACAAAATAAAGACAGCAATCAATATATATGTGAAAAGGGAGAGAAGTATTTAAAATAATTGTGTGACCATTTTTCAAACTACATGTGTTAAATCTAATGTATAGAAAATTTTAAAAAATTAAATATCATATCCACAAAAGAAGCACAGATTTAAGTTAAAGGGCCAGATACTGGTCAAGTTATATATATATATATATATATATATATATATATATATATAAGTCTTCTGGTTCCCCAACTTTCTCCTTTCAGGAAGCATTCTGAGGAAGGTATTCAGCTTCAAGCACAATGCTTTCTTTTTAATAAAATGGTGAAAACACTTTCAACCAGGAACCCAAAGGCTGGATGTATAGGTCATTGATACAATGGACCAGGAAACTATTTCCTTTAAGGAGCAGAGAACAATAAACTTGAGAGCAGCTTTTAGAGAAGAATATTATGCCTTAACCAATGGACATTCTAAGTATTCAGGGTGGGAATAACTAGCTTTTTCCTTAAAGTTTTCACAATTATTGTGGACTAGTGAGAGTTGTCTATCTCCTTTTGTTTTGGGAGTGATTGTTATCATCCTTTCCCTGCATCACCAGTGTACATTGATGTTGTTCAGAAGATCGCTGCTCCTTTTGTTCACTCAGACTCTGGGTCAAGAGGAGTCATAGCTGACCACATGCAGATATAATGCAAATCACAACACCTTAAACTTAGATCTTCATGCTATAATTAAATTAGAGTTTTTGCATCTGGGGATGATAGTGAAGACAAGTGGGAAAGGTGTGAATATTGTGATCAGAGGGAACATAGTGGTAGAACATATAATTGTCCCTAAATCTTTCCTCTTACTGCATGCACACCTCTGCAAAGTGACTTTGCATATCCATCAAGAAGGAGAACTTATTTCTCAAATGTGATCCGGTATTGATTGCAATGTGCTTTACTTAATGTAATATTAGTAAACATGTAACAAGCCTAAGCAATGCATTGGGAGTTGTCCCTTGGTTACTTTTGAAACCTGCAGCTTTTAAAATATGCAACTGATAGCATCTAAAGGTGCCCAGGTTATCTCCCTACCAAATAATCCACCAATTGACATACATATGAGACTATAGTATAGCTGCTATCTTATCTGGTGAGTTTCCCTTATCTTTAGGAAGGTATCACTGAGCATACATCCTTTATTGCCTGGCACTGTCACCTCATGAGCAAGTTGCCCACAGAGATCAACAGCTCCTTCTGCTCTCCTCTTGCCTTAAGACTTCCAGAGGTAGCAAAGTACTCCATGCAAGAAAAGCAGCCATGATACAACAATGACCAGAGCAGCAGCAATATATTTGTCTAAGTATCACACTTTCCAAGGGAAAACATCATAGCATAGTTGATTGTCACTTGGAACACCCACATCCCTTATCTGATTGTCTGTGACCAAGTCCTGCCTCTGATTCTGATTCAGCTTCCTTCTAATATGCACCCCGAAAGACAGAGATTATGGCTTGAGTACTTGGTTCCTTGCCACACACATGTGATACCTGGATGGAATTCCTGGCTCATCCTGGCTATTGCAGGAATTGGGGGAGTGAACCAACAGATTTCTCTCTCTCACACACACACTTTTGTTCTCACTCTCGTTCTTTCAAATAAATAAAAATAAATAAATAAAACTATTAAAATCATTTCCTAATTTTTAAAAGTCACCCTTTCCCAAAGATATAGGTCATGCCCATTGTCAATCTAATTTTATGTGATATTTTGGCCTCCTGTATGCATCATTCCCTTGTGTCTTTAGTAAACTTGGCAAAACCTATAAGGGGTGGACCAGAATTATTTTATTTGTTCCCCCCCACAATGACCCAGCAATGATGGTGAAGCTGCAATTTAATCTTCTATTAACATTTGAAAGGTTAAGGCAGTTTATACATTCTGAAAGAACCTAATAAGACTTATGATGTTCATAGATCTGGCATTCATCTATTTTTTTATAAATAATAATATTTATTACTAAATAATGGCAGAAGTCAAAGCCCAATTTATTCCATGACATTTAGATGGATTTTTTTTCCTCCATAGGAACAAAACAAAGAAAAACCTGGAATTCTGATTCTGGGAAGATAAGAATAAACGCTAATTTCTTTTTTTTATTATTAAACTTTTATTTAATGAATATAAATTTCCATAGTACAGCTTATGGGTTACAATGGCTTCCCCCTCCCAAAACTTCCCTCCCACCCACAACCCTCCCCTTTCCCGCTCCCTCTCCCCTTCCAATCACATCATGATTCATTTTCAATTTCTCTTTATATACAGAAGATCAGTTTAGTATATATTAGGTAACGATTTCAACAGTTTGCCCCCATATAGCAACACAAAGTGAAAAAAAATACTGTTGGAGTACTAGTTATAGCATTAAATAAGAGTGTACAGCACATTAAAGACAGAGATCCTACATAATATTTTTTAAAAAAATTAATTTTCTATGCCATTTCCAATTAACACCAGGTTTTTTTTTTCATTTCCAATTCTCTTTATATACAGAAGATCGATTCAGTATATAATTAGTAAAGGTCTCATCAGTTTGTACCCACGCAGAAACACAAAGTGTAAAAATACTGTTTCAGTACTAGTTATAGCATCACTTCACATTGGACAACACATTAAAGACAGATCCCACATGGGATGTAAGTACACAGTGACTCCTGTTGCTGACTTAACAATTTGACACTCTTGTTCATGGCGTCAGTAATCTTCCCAGGCTCTAGTCATGAGTTGCCAGGGCTATGGAAGCCTTTAGAGTTCTCTGACTTTGATCTTATTCCGATAGGATCATAGTCAAAGTGGAAGTTCTCTCCTCCCTTCAGAGAAAGGTAACACTTATTTCTTTTATCTCACCATTATGAGGGATTGTTAAAGTTGCCTATTTTTCATATCCAGCAAAGCATTCCAGTACTACAAGGCCATGGTCTCTTTCTCATTAGTTGTAATTACATGTGTTATAGAGAAACTCCTCTACTTGCTAGAAGAGAGCAGTTATATTGTCTAGAAAGTTATAATCTGCAGATCACAAGACAAAGATGAGAAAGGCAAATGAAGAAAGTACACACACATTGCCAGTCTGGCATTATAGAGATAAAAGATAATAAGTAGATATATGCGGAGAATTAAAAAAGTTCATGGAAAATGGAAGACAAAAAATAAAAACATAAACTTTATTTCTCAAGGTAAGCTCCATCAAATTCAATAGATTTTTGTATACAATGCTACCAGCCATTTAGTTCATCTAATTCTTTAATTGAAGGTCTTGGGAATTTAACCATGTAAATGCAGGATTTTTACATTATTAACTAAAGAGAAAAGGGATTCCCTTTGAAGTTTTTCTTATTATTAGGAAGCAAAGAGAAGTTAGAAAGAGCCAAGTCAGAACTGTAAGGTGGATGCCTATGGATCTCTCATCAAAACTTTACAGAATTATCCTGGTTTAATGAGAGGAATAAGCAGAATATTGTCAAGGCAGAGAAGAACTCTGGTGAAATTTTTCTGCCAGTGCTTCAACTATCTTAATACACTCTTAGAATTAGCAAATGTTATTGTTATTTGATGCTCCAGAAAGACATCAAGCAAAATGCCTTGGGCATCCAAAATGCAGTTGCCTTGACCTTTAGTATTGACCAGTCCACTTTTTTTTTGACTGTACTACCACCACCTCCCAGTAGCCATGGCTGCCATCCCTAAAGACAAAAGATCACACTAGGAAAGGTATGTTTCATCTCCTGTGTCAATTCTTGAAGAAATGCTTCAAGATCTTTATCTCACTTGTTTAAAATTTCCACTGAAAGCTCTGCTCTTTGTCTACATTTGGTCTGGGTACAATAGTCTGGGCACCCATTGAGCAGAAAGTTTGTTCCTCTTTAATTTTTCAATTAAAATTGAAAGTCAGCTGAACTAATGGAGATGTCTATGATGTTGGCTATTATTTACCTTGTTAATCATCAGTCCTCTTAAATTAGGTCATGAACAAAATTAACTTTTTTCCTCTCAAGTTGATATGGATAGTCTGCTTCTGCAAGCTTCAACTTCAGCATAGTCTCATCCCTTCATAGAGAAAATTTCAATGTTCACCATCACTAGCCATCAGGGCAGTGCAAATCAAAACCATAATGAGGTATCACCTCGCCCCTGTCAGAATGGCTATTATCCAAAAGGCAGAGATTAACAAATGTTGAGAAGGATATGGAGAAAGAGGAATTTTTTTTTATACTGCTGATGAGAATGTAAATTACTGCAGCCACTGTAGCAAGGGAATTTCTTAAAAGCTAGAAATAGACTTGTCGTATGATCCAGCCATCCTACTACTGGGGTATACACGCAAAAGACGTGAATACAGGCCGGCACCACGAATCACTTGAATCCTTCACCTGCGGTGCCGGTATTCCGGGTTCTAGTCCCGGTTGGGGTGCCAGATTCTGTCCCGGTTGCTCCTCTTCCAGTCCAGTTCTCTGCTGTGGCCAGGAAGTGCAGTGGAGGATGGCCCAAGTGCTTGGGCTCAGCACCCGCATGGGAGAGAAGGAGGAAGCACCTGGCTCCTGGCTTCGGTTCGGCGCAGTGCTCTGGCCTCAACGCGCCAGCCATGGCGGCCACTTGGGGAGTGAACCAACGGAAAAAGGAAGACCTTTCTCTCTGTCTCTCTCTCTCACTGTCTAACTCTGCCTGTCAAACAAAAAACAAACAAACAAAACCATTTGGTTTGGGGCCAGGGCTGTGGCATAACAGGTAAAGCCACCTCTTGCAGTGTTAGTATCCCATATGGATAGTTCCAGTCTCAGCTGCTCCACTTCTAATCCAGCTCCCTGCTGGTGCACCTGGGAAAGCAGTGGAATACAGCCCAAGTGCTTGGGCCCCTGCACCCACATAGGAGACCTGGGAGAAGTTCCTGGCTCCTAGCTTTGGCCTAGCCCAGCTATAGCCATTGTAGCCATTTGGGGAGTGAACGAACAGATAGAAGTTCTCTCTCTCTCCTCTCTCTGTAACTCTTCCTTTCAAATAATAATTAAAAAAAAAATAGTTGGTTCGAATTTACTTTGGTGCAAATTTTTAACATCCAGCAGAGGTTTTTCATAATATCCATTTTGTATACATTTTTAAAGATTCCTCTTACCAATTAGAAGTGGTTATTTGTCTTCTTTGGTGCCTGGTGATCCTCAGTGCCCCAACATTGTCTAGCAGATGATGTGCTTACTAGAGGACAAAATAAAGCATGGTTTGTGCTCATGGTTTGTGCTAGATCCTGCTCTTACCTTGCTTAGCAGTCCCTTGTGTTTTTCCTTAGAGCAGAAACATGCTTGCAGAGCTTTCCATGTTGACAGCAATCATTCAGCAAAAGAGACAACGATAGCAACACATCAGTAATATTTAATGATGGAATAGCTAGCACAGCCTGTGGGTTACAGTTTCTTACACTTCTCAGAAACTAATTGTATTCCATGAGGGTAAGCAAGAAGGAAGTAGGTATATTTCTCATGTGTTTATCTTTTAGGACATACATAATTGAAAAAAAAAAATCACTACATTTTCAGAGAAAACCTTAACCTAGAGTTCACGGATTAACCTATGGGTGGTTCTCAGGTAATTGCAGGGGAATACAGCACTCAGAGTCTTTGTGGGGTTGGCCTCTTGCTTTGCTGGCACTCCTGGCTGGCTGACTGGCTGGCTATGCTGACAGTGCAAGTGAAGGGATTATTAGATTGACCACATGCCCTCTGCTTTTGTTTCTTTGTATTTGTTTTGTTTTAGGATAGAGATAGGAAAGTTGACTGGGGCCCCAGAGAGCTATGAAAAAAAAGAAAGGAAAGAAAGAAAGAAAAGAAGGAGGAGGGGAGAGAAATTTGCAGTGATAGAATTTTCTGCCGTAAGAGTCATGAGAGAATACAGGAGTTTCATCTGGCAGAAGGAAACTGGCTATGTGGGTCAAGAGTAAACCTGTAGGGATGCCAAGGTAACATCTCCTGAGACATGTCTCTAAATTACATCAAAAACTTCTATGAAGGATGTGTAAGTATGATACAAACCAAACAAATCCATCTTATGAGTCTTGTCTGTATTTCAAACTGATTTGCATGATTGTTGATGAATATCTCTATAAACAGAAAAATTCAGGAAGTACTTTCAGTTGTTGGTGTTTTAAAGTAGTTTATGCTCTCAATTCCATAACTAACAAGTAGAATAAAAGCTATAATGATAATTAATAAGCATTATCTGCTTGTTCTGACAGTATGTATAATGAGTTTAATACTGAATTTTTAAATCTAATTTTCTTTTAAAAGGATTGGACATTCTAAGATTTTAAGAACTTGATTTCCAAGAAATGACAGGGGAATGGGATATTAATTGAATTAATAACTGTTTAAATATTTCCATAATTACACATTTGATGGGCAATATGTCCCTATTCATCTGTTGCATTTCATAATCTAAAGTGAAATTTGAGTGAAAAGATTTGTATTTGACTTGATGATCCTAAGGGTCTATCTTGATTCAAACCGTCTTGAATCTTAAATTTTAAAAATGTGATAATGAAAAGAGCCTTAAAATGTGCTCTTCAATGTTTCTTTTCCTAAAGTTTTTTTTTTTTTCTCCTAAAACCATAACAGGTTAAACCTCCAACTGTGATTGGCCAATTCCACACCCTTTTCTTTGGATCTGTCCGGATGTTCTTTCTTGGGGTGCTAGGCTTTGCAGTTTATGGGAATGAGGCTTTGCACTTCAGTTGTGATCCAGACAAAAGAGAAGTAAACCTCTTCTGTTACAATCAGTTCAGGCCAATCACTCCACAAGTAAGTTTTCCTGTGGGGTCATGAACATTGACTCAGCAAGCAATACAATTTTTAGCTTTCTAATGTAAAATATGTCATAATTAGATGAGAAATACTCTAACAGGTACTATTTTTATAATTATGCTACTTTATTTCTAACTAGTTGCATGTTACAAATAAATTAATTTGAGGTGGTCAGGACTTTCTTTCAACTATAGCATTCTACTATCTGTTGATGTTGTTACTCTAGATATTTCTAGATACATTATATTTATACATTATTGTTATGTAATATTATATTATATATATTATGTTATATAATATTATACATTATTGTTACATTATACTTCATATTTCTAGATAGAAACAAATCATTTCACTATTATCAGTAATAGTATAGGCAATGACAGTAAAACATAACTATATTTTCAAAACTGCCGTATGTTTAAAATTTTAAACATCTTACTAAATAAATGAGATATGTTTAACTTTATTACCTTCACTGTATTACTTTATTGCTTATAAAAATTTTATAAAACCAAAATTTTCAAATTAACCTCTATGGAATCAGTGAATTGTTTTTAGTGTACTCTTGGTTCTACAAGGATTAATTAATTTGACTAAGTTATTTCTGGCATCTTTAGGTATTCTGGGCATTGCAACTAGTGATTGTCCTGGTTCCTGGAGCCATTTTCCATCTTTATGCTGCATGTAAAAGCATCAATCAAGAATGCATTCTTCAAAAGCCCATCTATACTGTGATATATATCCTCTCAGTTTTATTAAGAATTAGCTTAGAGGTAATAGCATTTTGGCTTCAGATTCACCTCTTTGGTTTCCAAGTAAAACCTCTTTTCCTGTGTGATGCTGGATCTCTTGGGGGGAAATTGACAATTATAAGATGCATGGTTCCAGAACACTTTGAAAAGACCATTTTTCTCATTGCTATGTATACATTTACTGTAATTACAATTATATTATGTATTGCTGAAGTTTTTGAGATCATATTTAGAAGATTATGCTTTCTAATTAGGCAATGACCAAAGAGTTGTTTAACTGTAATCATGCCACATTTACTTATAATTCATTTTTATTTAGTTTTTTTCTTATTCATTGAGTATCCCAATTTAAAACACAACTATCTGTTCTTTAAACTTACTTTAGTTGTATGAAATTTATGTCAACTATAAAACATTAACACTAAGTTCTAAGATAGTGTTCCTTGAAAAAAACCACTTAATTTTATTTTAATTTTGTCACTTATTTTATTGAAATAAATACATAGAGGCAATGTTAACTCATTTTTAAACAATGCTTTCAGAGAGACCTTTCACATAGAGCATATTCATTGATCACAGTGTTTCGTGGTTAGAGAAAATTTTACAATCTCTTTTACACAGAATGGAAAGTTGATATTCAGGAAGATTAATTTATGTGCCTGAAGTCATACAACCAGACTAGGCTCCGGATCTTCCTATTCCCTTTCCACTCAGCCAAGCAGTGTTCACTTTGAAGACGAAACCATTTTCTCATTCATGTAAAATGTGACTGATTTAAGTAAAAAGTTGGAAATTATTTACTAAAGAGTAATTCTATATTTTGGTCACTAACTTGAAGAAATGGAAAAATTTCATTTTAGTATTATAATCCTGTTTTCTTGAAATTTTTAGTATCAAATGAAATGGAAATATAACCAGAGAATAAATTGTAAATGCTATGGATTATATTGTGCATAGATTCCTTGTTTCGTGTTGGGAAAAGAGAAAAAGGAAAAACCTCTATGCCCTTAGATATCCTGTAACAACAGCTTCTATATTCAATGTTATTGAAATGGAAAGTTATGCTAATATTAAGTTATATTTCTTCAATAGCTAAGAAGTTATTTCAAAGACAGTTTCATATTAATTCAGTGTGTTTCTTTTTATCTGCATGCCTTACCAACAATCATCTTATCATCTTCATTTTGTATCATTTAAAATCTTTATGTGTTACTGCATTATACTGGTGTCTGCCTAAGAAAAGGATAGTCCGCCGCGGCTCACTAGGCTAATCCTCTGCCTGCGGCACCGGTACACGGGGTTCTAGTCCCTGTCGGGGCGCTGGATTCTGTCCCGGTCGCTACTCTTCCTGTCCAGCTCTCTGCTATGGTCCAGGAGTGCAGTGGAGGATGGCCCAAGTGCTTGGGCCCTGCACCCGCATGGGAGATCAGGAGAAGCACCTGGCTCCTGCCATCGGATCAGTGCAGTGCCCGGCCGCAATGGCCATTGTGGGGTGAACCAACGGAGAAGGAAGACCTTCTCTCTCTCTCTCACTGTCCACTCTGCCTGTCAAAAAAAATTTTTAAAAAAAAGAAAAGGATAGTCAAATACTGAGGTTTTCAATTTTTTTTATCTTTCATTCTTCAGTCTATTTTTGATATTATGAATTTGTGGATTTAGAATTTTTAAATCATTGCATTTTATCCACATAAAAGTGCAGGAAAGCATCCAATTTGTATCCATTCAACAAGTGCCTCTGAGGATATATTATTTAGCATGTACTGCATTGACAGTCCAAATATAACGATAACTAAGATGTAGTTATCTTTATCAGACCACATCCTAGTGGGTGGATATGGCATGCCAAGATAGTTGGAACTGATGCAAATAGCCTTCTCTGAGGGGAAAAAAATAACTATTTAGTTACCGTCTTGTATTTAGAATCACTTATGGTTCGTGTTAATAAACACCATTAATCTATTTCATTTAAATAAACATTATTATACTTAAATTGTCTGCAGATAATAGACTCCTTTATTGCCTGAATCCAAGGGAGACTTCTCCCACCCATCTTCCCACAAACACACATATCATCATTACAGGAGATACTTTCCTCCCTGCATCTTTTCAAGGCTTAGTAATTTTTGGTTGAATGTCAGATATCGTGGGTTTTACCTCGATGGAAGCTGGGGTTTTTCCTAATCATAAATATTCTTAATATTTATTTTGGGACACAATAAAGTTATTTGGAAAAAGATGGTCCTGTCTGCCTTTTTAAGCTTTGCTAGATATAACCAGTGTAGTTTTTACCAAAGGGCTAAATTTGCCTCATTACTAAGACAAATCCTTTCTGAGTGATTTATCAGGTGTCCCTTTGCTGGTTTGGAAATCCTATCCTTCCAGTATTCTCAAAGTCTTGAATTTCATCCTCATACTGGTTGGCTCATAGTTGCTAGATGAATGGATATATGTACAAGAAGGAAGTCTTCTGTGCATCCAAGGGAAAAAAATGGAGAGGGGTAAAGACATTATCATGGCCTGCTTCTCAGGATTTTTCACAGGGAAGATATTTTTTTCTAAACACCCCTTAATGTCATTGCCATTCATAGATAAACATGCTGATCTACTCTTATTCATTCTTGAGAGTCGGCCATTGTTAAAGTATGCCCCTTTATTGAGAGATTTTCCACTCTAGCTACTGGAAACTGCTACTATTCTCAGTGTCCTGTGTGAATCATGAGTTCAGGTCGTTTTAATCCTTTCCTGATGTTCTTTTCCAAGAAACATCTTTAAAGGCGTTGCACTGATCAGAATTCAGGTGAAGGCCCATTGGAAATCTCTGGAGTTCTCTTGCTTTGCTGCTCTCCCCTGGGTTTCAGTCTGCCCTTTGAAACCCAGCCACCCTGACATCCCTGGACTCCTCCACAGGCAAGGTGGAAGGATAGGATATCAAAGCCCCAAAGGACACTGCTTACCTCCACTTCCAATGGCACTGCCATGGTCTGAATTCCCTGGCCCCACCAATTCATGTTGGAAACTTAATTCCCAACGCAACCATATTGAGAAGTGTGACCTTAAAGAGATGATTATTACATCATGAGGGGTCTGTCCCCAGTAAGGGGTTAATATTGTTATTGAAGGAGTGAATTTGTTACTGCAAGATTGGGTTTATTGTAATAGGCAGTTCAATTCTCTCTCTCTCTCTCTCTCTCTCTCTCTCTCACTTTCTCTGATGATGCCACTGTGTGGTGCCTTCCATTGTGTTATGATACTACAAGAAGGCTCTCACTAGATGTCTGCCCTTGTTTCTTGGGCTTCTAAGAATCCAGAATTGTAAAAATAATAAATTCTTTTCTTTATAAATACCTAGTTGGTGCTGTTCTGTTATAGCAACACAGAAAGGACTAACACAAGTACATATTTTTATAGTCAAAGATGGATATAAAGTGAAAGTACTAGATTAAATTATTTGCTGATCTATTATACTACAGTTATATTTTGTTAATAACTGATCAGGGTTGGTAACACACAGCCATATGATTTTAGATAATAAATGCTATATAAAATTGTTTCAAATATGAAAACCTAATTTATCTGACAAAAATACAAATATAATAAAAAACTGAGTGTCAAACTAAATAAACATCCAACCATTTAAAAATATATTTAAAACTATTTCATAAAAAATTATTGGGTCAAATAAAGTCAAGATGGAGTTTTTCAGGCTATTTATAAATGAAACACACAGGCTACACAGTTAACACTGTGTGGAAAATTTGTAGTGTACAGATAATTGACAGCTGAAGATAAATCCACTGTGAAAAAAGAAGCAGCATAATTCAAATCAGACATAAGAACTTTAAAATAGGGGCAAGTGTTGTGGGGCAGCAGGTAAACCCACTGCCTGCAACACCAGCATTCCATATGGGCACTGTGTTGAGTCCTGGCAGCTCCTCTTTCTGATCTGGCTCACTGCTAATGGCCTGCGAAGGGCAACAGAAGATGGTTCAAGTACTTGGCCTACTCCCACCAATGTGGAAGACCCAGATGAAGCTTCTGGCTTCTGACTTTGACCTATCTCAGCCATGGCTACTGCAGCCATTTGGGGAACAAACTTGTGGGTAGAAGATCTCTCTCTGTCTCCCTCTTTCTCTCTGACTTTCAAAAAAAAAAAAAGGAAGAAGAGGAAGAAGAAGAAAAGAAAGAAAAAAGACTTCAAAATAAAACTAGGAAGAATAAAAATAATTTAATAAAGATATTGGCAAAAAAAGTCATACATTAGAAAAATACACAATAGATAAATCCATGATGGCTCTTTAAAATAAATAAACTAAATAAGACTCTGGCAAATGAAATCAAGAAAGCAATAGATTATTAAGATTATTATAATGATATATATATAAAGTATATAACTGGGAGCACATTTTAATAAAGATGTACACTATAAAATGTAAGACAAACAAGCAAAACAAAGCGACATGATATTGACTAATAAGCTAACAAAATAAATTAAATAGAATCATTAAATATTCAATTAATACAAAAGATAGCAGAAAAGAGAATAACAAAAACAGTTGAGATAAATACAGAACAATAATAAGGCAGTAGACCTAAACCCAAACATATCAATATTACAATAAATATAGAAGGTCTTGAGACCTAAATAAAACAGATATTATCTGAAAGTATTTTTATGTCATACCAAATTATCAAGACCCTCATCTTAAATATTTTTAAGTATTTAAAGATTTAAGATTTAAGGCCAGCGCCCCGGCTCACTAGGCTAATCCTCTGCCTGCGGTGCTGGCATACTGGGTTCTAGTCCAGGTCTGGGCACCGGATTCTGTCCCGGTTGCTCCTCTTCCAGTCCAACTCTCTACTGTGGCCCAGGAGTGCAGTGGAGGATGGCCCAAGTGCTTGGGCCCTGCACCCGCATGGGAGACCAGGAAAAGAACCTGGCTCCTGGCTTCGGATCAGTGCGGTGTGCCAGCCGGCCGCAGTGGCCACTGGGGGATGAACCAACGGAAAGGAAATCTTTCTCTCTGTATCTCTCTCTCACTGTCCACTCTGCCTGTCAAAAAAAAAAAATATTTAAGATTTAAAATATTTAAGTATTTTGTAGATAATAAGAAACAGAAAAAAATATATCGTGAAACACTAAAATTCAGAGACCTGGACTAAATATAGTAATACGACAGAAATCAAGAGCATGTCAGAGCAAGGACAACTGAGAAAGTTTTAAAAGTTTTTTGCAACAATTAAAGTTTAATTTCATTAGGAAACATAACAGTTATAATGTGTATGTCACCAATTACAGAGCAAAACTTGATGAATTGAAAAGAGAAATAATTGCAATTATATTAAATAATTGCAAAACATTTCTCTCAGCCAATTGGCAAATAAAGCATCTGATAGAATACATAGGATTTAAATATTGCTGTAACTATCATGAACTAACTGACATACATATAACATTCTACCCATTCAGCAACAGAATATATATTCTTTTCATATGTATGTGGAATATTCACCAAATGAGACAATTTGAGCCATAAGAAAATCTCTAAGATTGACATCATATAGGGTATATTCACTGAAAACAATGGATTTAAACTAAGAAATCAATAAAAATCAGATATCAGAAATATTCCAAAATGTTTGAAAAACTAATATACATTTACATTTACTAGACCACGAATCAAAGAAATTATGAAAGAAACTTAAAATAACTTTAGGGGCCAGGACTGTGGCACAGCGGGTTAAGCTGCCATCTGTAGTGCCAACATTCCGTATGGGGACCAGTTCAAATTCCAGCTGCTCCACTTCCAATCAAGCTCCTTGTTAATGCACCTGGAAAAGCAGCAGAAGATGGCCCAAGTGCTTGGGTCCCTGCACCAATGTGGGAGAACCAGATGAAACTCCCGGCTTTGGCCTGGCCCAGCCCAGGACATTGTGGCCATTTGGGGATAAACCAGTGTATAGAAAGTATCTCTCTCTTTCTCTTTCTCTCTCCCTCTTTCTTTCTCTGTCTCTCACTTTCTGTAACTCTGACTTTCAAATAAATAAATCTTAAAAAAAGTTAAACAAAATTATAATGCAAACACAATTAATCAAAATTGTGGAGTGCACTAAAACAGTGTTCAGCCGAATAACAGTTCTAATATTATATTACGAAAAAATATAAAATGCCTTTTGCTTCCTGTCTTAAGAAGTTAGAGAAGAATTTAAATACAAATCAAATAGAATGATGGAAACAAAAATCAAAGTTTAAAACAAAAACTGAGGGACAATAGAGAAAATCAATTAAACAAAAAGTTAGCCCTTTGAAAATATTAGAAAAGCTGATAACTTTCTAGCTAAATAATTTAAGATAAAGAAGAAGAAAAGGAAAGTTGGTAGTATGATAAATGAAAAAATATATCACAATAAGACATTGAAATGATTATAAGGGAACACCATAAGGAATGTTATGGCAGTAAGTATGATACTTAGATAAAATGGAAAAAATCCTTGAAAGACATTTTCTAAAACCTGAATCAACAATAAGCATAAAGCATTAGTATGCTTATATCTATTAAATAAATTAAATTTAAAATCCAAAGATTTTCCATGAAGAAAACTCCATGTTTAAATGGCTCCCTGATGACCTGCATCAAATATTGAAGGATGAAATAATATTCTAAAATTTCTTTTGGGAATTAGGAGGGAACAAGTGCCATTTTGTTTAATGACATCAGCATAATCTGGATATCATAATTTGTACTGAGGTGTATTATTAAGCATAGTGTAGAAAAATATATGCAAATAATATATCATGTTCAAGTGGGGTATATTCCATACATGAACGGTTATTTTAACACCTGAAAACAATTAAAGTAACTGAATTGCATTAATGGAATAAAAGACAAAGAGTACACAGTAATATTAATTGATACAGCTAAAAGTGTGACTAAATTTAATACCTATCAATGATGAAATAAACAAAATCCAAGTCTTTCATTCCAAATGGGAACAATCTAAACATGATACAAACTATCTAAGGAAACCTATAGGAAACATCCCATTTAATACTGAAAGAATCTGGAAAAAGACAAAGCTATCTACTTTTGCTACTTCTATTGAATACTAAATTGGATTTCAGTAAGACAAAAACAAAAACAAAATAAATGTATATTTTGAACATATTTTTTCAAAAGTTATAATAAGACTGAGATAAGCAATGCAGACTGGAAAAGAATAAATATTATCCTTATTCATGGACAAGATCATGTACACAAAAAATTCTAGAGGATGTAAAAAAAATCTAGAGAATGATTAAATTTATCAAAGCTATTTGCAGAGTAATAAAAAGTGAAAATTAAATTGTAAAATATGGTGTCATTTACAACCATACATAAAACATGAAATACATAAGGATACATTTCACAAAATATGTGCTAGACTTGCACAAAGAAAACTGTAAAATAGTAAGGGTTGAAACAAAGCATAATTTTAAGTTAATGGGAACAATAACCATATCATATCCATAGTTGGAAAGCCTTAATCATTTACAACATCAATCACTCCAAATTAACCTGTATATTCAATCCAATTGCAATCAAAATTTCAGCAAATTTTTGCAGAAATTGAAGCAGTTTACAAATTTAAAAGGAAACGTGAAACACCTAGAATAGCCAACACAACTTTGAAGTAACAATACAAAAGACAAGACTCACATTACTCTCAAGACTTCTCTGAAAGTACAGTAATAAAACAGTGTGGATCTGGTATCAGGACAGGCAAGTCAAACAGGAATACTACAGAAACCAGAGACCAGAAGGCATTCTGCACATATGTAGCTAATTGTTTAAAATATGTGATAGTGTAGCTCAAAGGTGCTGCGACAACTAAATATCTTTGCTGAGACTATAAATTAAAATTTTTATCATTTCAATGTTTTCCAGCCACCATCCTGGTAAATGGACCAAACCACATCTTCAGGGTCTTCTCTGTTACTCTTCTGATCTCTGTTAGGGGCAACTGTAAACAAATAGGATATGACACTGAAAAAGAAACTAATGCCACATACACAGTTTCCAAAATATATAGATACAGATATGTAACACCCAAAGTTGTTCTGACCACAGCTGAAACAGAAACTTCTTTAATCATAAATACACACGGAGTTCAGGACATGGTGCAAGTGTTTATCATCAAAACACCTGTCAGTTCTAGTGTCTTTTCTTCTTCCTGTTGTAGGTCTTGTCCCCTTGCACATCTCTTCTCATTCCCCTTTTGTAAAGGTCAAGCCCCATCCCAGCATCCATGATGCCAGATCCTTCAACAACTGGTCAGTGACTGGCAGGTATTTGGGTCAGCAGAGTATTTTGTTTTAATCTGGGCTTCACTTCACATTCCAACTTCCTGGTAATGCACACACTGGGAAGACAGTAATAATGGCTCAAGTACTTGGGTTCTTCCCACCCGTGTCGGGTACCTGGGTAGAGTTCTAAGCTCCTGGCTTCAGTTCCTGGCCCAGCCCCATCTGTTGGGGGCATTTGGAAAGTAAACCAGTGGTTGCCAGATATCTCTGTCTCTGTGTGTGTGTCTCTACATTTCAAATAAAATGAAAATATTTACAATCATTCATATATTTATTTGAAAGGCAGAGTGACAGAGCAAATGGGACAGACAAGATGGACAGAGATATTCCATCCACTGGTTCACTCCCCAAATGGTGGCAATGGCTGGTGATATGCCAGGCCCAATCCAGAAGTCTGGAACTCCATCCAGGTCTCCCAACATGGGTGGTAGGGAACCAGGTACTTGGGCCATCATCCACTGTTCTCCCAGGCATACAAGCAGAGAGCTGCATCAGAAATGGAGTAGCTAGGACACAAACAAGTGTTCTGACATGAGATGTTGGTGTCACAAGCGGTAGCTTAACTCACTACACCACAACACTGGCCCCTAAGATGAAGATTTTAAATAGGCTAGTCAATGCTGGATGGAGGAGAGCTTAGATCCTTCTTCATACTAAAACATCATGATAAATTATTAATAGCAAAACCAGAAAAACAAACTTCACTGTTGATGGTATTTACTTTGCTTCATAGTGTAATTGCAATGTGCTCTCATGCTAACAATGTCTCTGTACTTCTGTCCATCATATCAATTATCCTCTCATAAAAACAGTCTTGGGCCAGCGCCGTGGCTCAATAGGCTAATCCTCCACCTTTCGGCGCCGGCACACCGGGTTCTAGTCCCGATCGGGGCGCCGGATTCTGTCCCGGTTGTCCCTCTTCCAGGCCAGCTCTCTGCTGTGGCCCGGGAGTGCAGTGGAGGATGGCCCAGGTCCTTGGGCCCTGCACCCGCATGGGAGACCAGGAGAAGCACCTGGCTCCTGGCTTCGGATCAGCGCGGTGTGCTGGCCGCAGCGTGCCAGCCGCGGCGGCCATTGGAGCGTGAACCGACGGCAAAGGAAGACCTTTCTCTCTGTCTCTCTCTCTCTCACTGTCCACTCTGCCTGTCGAAAAATAAAAATAAATTTTAAAAAAACAGTCACGTATGTGTGCATTTGGAGTAAAATCCACTTCTATTTCACTTACATTTTTATTCCTTCCCTAAATGTTTCCAAATGGGAAAGGAATTGGCAGTCTCCAGCCCTAAAAGAAGAGATGAGAAGAATAACAGGAAGAAACAGCCTTCACCAGGAAGAGAAACATTCTTTTTTCAGGTACAGAAAGATGGAATAGAGCAAACATAAATCACAAGAATATGTGCTGTGTAGTGATGTCACCAGCAAGTAATAATGGTTAGGTGCACAAGCTCTGTATCCAAAATGCCTAGATTTGGGTGCTGAATATTAATCCTTGCTGTTGTGACTTTGTGCAAGAGACCTAAAATCGGGACCGGCGCTATGGCATAGCAAGTAGAGCTGCCATCTGCAGTCTGGCATCCTATATGGGCGCCGGTTCGAGTCTCGACTTCCACTTCTGAGCCAGCTCTCTGCTGTGGCCTGGGAAAGCAGCAGAAGATGGCCCAAGCCTATGGGCCCCTGTACCCACGTGGGAGATCCGGAAGAAGCTCCTGGCTTCAGATCAGTGCAGCTCCAGCCATTACAGCCTATTGTGGAGTGAACCCGTGGATGGAAGACCTCTCTCTCTCTGCCTCTCCTTCTCTCTCTCTCTGTAACCCTGAATTTTCAAGTAAAAATAAATAAATCTTAAACAAAGAGACCTAAATCTATGTCTCATTTTTCTCATTAATGAAATATTGGCCATGATAATATACTCCTCACAGAGTTTACTGAAGACTAAACAAATTAATGTAAATACCATAGAAACATTCATGATACACGGTAGATGTACAGCAAAAGCTAAGTACATATTACTTTTGAGTTGTAGCCAAATGAAGTAGAAAGAATTCACATCTTACAACCTTAATCTCAATAGCAGGAAGTGCAGGTGTCGCTCAAAGCAATCAGAGCAGAGGGAAGTCATCTGTGGACATTCACTGGGGCAGGTTTTCAGCCCTGGATGTCCCATTAAAATTTCATGGGGACATTTGAAGAAATTCTGACATTTAGGATCTAACAAAGAAGAATAAAATCAGAATGCCTGGGAGACTGACCTCCATATGAATTCAGTCATTTAATAACTTCTGAGATTAAAGCAACCACATTTGAGAGTCAAGAACAGGAAAATAATATGTGAGAAGTTATCAGGAGGAAAAAAAGACATTTACGATTATCCTTGTCTTCTTTTCTTCATTAATTTCTCTTTAATTTCAGCAATTCCTGAGTGAAATGTCATGGGAATGGGAATAAAAGAAAGAGAAAGAACACACATATATGTGGCTCAGATTGAGAGAGAATACAGAACTCAGAGCCCAGTTGGGTGAAAAAGACCAAGAGTAAGATGATGTACTCTGCAAATAGATACAGACAAAGGCTGTGGATGACATAAGGCCATGAAGCCAGTCCTTCCAGAGTGGAGGAATGGGAGTGATTAGAAAATGGTAAGCAGAGGGAAATCTCAGAACTATGAAAAGGAGTTTTAAATGTCCTCAACACTGGGACTAAAACAGATTGTAAATAAATACGAAGGTGGTTGGAGGAAGTAAGCTGTAAATTCCTGAAGAATGATAGTTTGTGAAGGAGGCAAGAAAACGAGTTACAGTCACCGAGGACAGAAGGCAAAGCTGATTTCTTCTGCATACTAGTAAGAAAACAGGAAGTCCAAATACCCTACCTGTGCATTACAAGATAATGAATGTAAAAATAATCTCCAAATGGTTAAACACTATCCAATCTACAGATGATTCATCTACCAAAACATGCATTAGCCAGTCCAGAACAAAGGCACGATTTTCTTTAAGCTTTATGTATCTGAATATGTTTAAGTTGGGGGAAAAAAAAGCATAGTTATTTTACCAATGTGTCAACATAAAAAATTTTAAATTTAAACACACCATTTCCCCCCTCATACAAGAATTGAAATTAATGTTTCTAAAATCAAAAGCCTTCTACAGACATTGCTGATATTTTAAGAACTGGAATTGATCATTCCCGAATGATACCAAAGTCTATCCACGCCCATAACCCTTCTCCTAGTCAACAAACATGACTTTCTTGTTCTGTCCTGTTTTTTTCAAGGATTTATTTATTTGAAAGGTAAAATTCCAAAGAGGTGGAAAGACAGAGAATCTTCCATCCTTTAGTCACAAAGAGAACAAATAACAAAGCAAAGCAAAACAAGAAGTCTTCCTCCTACCAGCAGAGAGCGCTGGTGCCATGCGCCATACACTCCCGAGGCTCCAGGAGCAACGAGTCAGGCGCACTGGTGATGTCCCTATTGGGCTCCCGTAGTCGACCCGATTTCGCGGAGTTAAGGAACAGCGCGTGGGATTTGCGCGGAGTGACCGTGCGCGCGACCGGCCAGACGGAAGCGGAAGTGTCGGCAGCGCGCAAGTAGGAAGTGGTGATAGTCCGGAGTGGAGATGGCCGCGCTGGCTCCGCTGCCCCCGCTCCCCCCACAGTTTAAGAGCATACAGCATCACCTGAGGACGGCTCAGGAGCATGACAAGCGGGACCCGGTGGTGGCCTATTACTGTGAGTCTTTTCGAGTCGCCGCGCCTCCCCTTACTCAGTTACGTTCCGGGGCCCTCCCACCGCCCCTGGGTGTGTGGGGCACGCCACGCCTCCCGACTTTAGACTTGAGCTTCGACCTCTGGGCCTCCCTGCGAAAGCCCTGGGGTCCCCGCGGACTTCAGGGCGCCAAACCTTTTCATAGACCCCAGGAAGGCAAAAAAAAAAACCAACTCAAAACACCTTGAGTTAGTTAAATGCCCCAGAAGTGACTGCATGGGCTCTGGAACTCGAATACACTTCCCCGAGTTTGTCTGTGTCCACACAGGAGAGCCTTCTGTCTCTGGCAAGTAACTCGGGTAGGGCAGTAATTGAGTCTGGGGATAAACGCAGGTGAGTGCCTCTAAGGGAGGAGTGATGTGGACTAAAGGAAGACGGATCGGCTGGAAACGTGGTAACATGCACAGGCTGCAAGCCCATTCCGAAGCAGATACATGGTTCAGTGGAGAGTTTGTTACTAACCTGTCAGGACTTTAATACCTGCAGTTGACACCTTCAGTAGCAACGTGCGACTTCGGTTGTGATACGCAGAAGCTACAGTTGGTGGAAAATAGATTGTCCAGACGTCTTCTTAAACGGCGATTGAGAGGAGTGGTTCCCGTAATTTCATGTAAATTTTTCATATCCCATACTGTACCTTCAGTGCAAATAAAACAGGTGACCAAGCACCTGTAAATCTGCTGAAAAGGGTTTGGTTTGGTTTTAGTGGAGCTCAGTATTGTATGTCCTCTGTTGTGGGCGTTAGGTTAGCTACAACCTGGTCCACATCATCCCTGCCATACTCCACACCTCATTTTTCAAATGCAAGACCCTCTGCCTAACCACCATGTTTCCACTCTCTTGCAACATCGACCTTTTTTCTGTGCTTGGAAAACTCTTGAGTCAAAATCTAAATTCAAATATCTCCTCTTCTGTAGTCAGTCAGTTGATCATTCTCTGTGGATTTCTGTCGTGTCGTTCAAATCTTAGAGAATTATTCCTATTATATTTGTTCTTCAAGTTCCTCAAGCAGGGACCATTAATCATTCAAAATGTATTATTGAGTTTCTGCCTTGTGCCAAATCACTGGGCACTTTTGCTATAATTCCTGTAGTCTTTGATCTTACATATAGTAACATGAGCATGGTTAGAATGTTAGGTTATGGAGAAAAGTAAAGCAGGGGAAGAGAATAAGGAATACCAGGAATGATGGTAGGGAGTGCAGAGGGTATTTCAATTTCCAAGTGTTTGGAGAACAATTCACTGAGTTCACTCTAAGAAAGGCATGAAAGGCAGGTCTTGCTGCATGTGTGAAAGGAGGAGCAGGGGACCCTTTGTGACTGAATTGGATACCAGGAGGGGGAAACTCATGTGACATGGACAAAGAGGTAATCTCTCCTAACAGTGAAATAGGACCCCTTGTTCCTATCTGAAACTCATCCCTGTTCATGAACTATATTATAAACTTTTGTGACTGCCCAAGGGACCCTTTATTTCCTGTGTTAGTATTGTCTCCTAGTTCTTTCCAAGGTGTCCCACCTTGCTGTCTACCGAACCTTGTAGATTGAAATAGTTGTCTGTGGTTGTCTTTACATCCTTATCAATAAAGGTTTTTTCAGCCCAATTCAGACTAGTATTGATGCGCAATATTTTACCGAAATTACTCTCATCAGGGTTATGAACAAACGTTTTAATCACCAAGTCCAGACTTAATGAAAATTATGTTTTCAAACAGATGCATATAAAAGAATATATGTCATGCACATGTAGAATTTAAGGAATAATGGACAGTAACATTCCCACTATATTTGATAGGTTTTTAGATTTTGTAATTTCTGTCTGCCTGCTGGGTGTGAAATGATGTCTCATTGGAGCAGAAATTTACAATTCTGAGTCTTAATAAGGGTGAACAACTTTTCATATGTTAATTAACCATTTGTGATCCCCTTTTGAAATGCCTATTTATTGCTTTTGTCTGTTTTGTATTGCTCTGCTTTTTTTTAAATTAATAATGTAGATACTAATTCTGTTTTATATGTGTTGGAAATGTCTTCTAGTTCGAAGTTTGGTTTTTTACTCTATTTAAGAAGTCCTTTATTCAAAAGTATTTAATTTTAAAATATAGCCAACTTCTCTGTTTCTTTCTTTATGGCTTACATTCTGATTTCCTAGGCCTTTTTCTCTTTGTGTGTACTTTTTGGGATTTTGGATTCTGAATATCTAGATGGATTTCATATTAGTAGCTTTTCACTACTACAATGAATTACCTGAGACAGCCTAACTCTGTAAAAGAAAAAACTGTGTTTGTTTTCTTTCTATAGTTTTGGAGGTTCACAATTCAAGATCATAGGTTTGGCCTGTTGCCAAGGCTTTCCTACTGGCAGGAGTCCTGAGGTGATGTGGAGCATCATAAAACAAGAGGGCGCATGTGTGTCTGTGTCTCTGCCTCATCTAAAGCTGCCGGGATTCAATTATGAGGACTTCACCCCAGTGACCCAATCCAATCTAATCACAGCCAAATGCCTCACTTCCAGCTTTATAATTGGGTTAAGTTGGTGCATTCTCAGTGCCAGTAAGACTCTGAAGTTTAGCCTACTGTATGAGTTTGGGGACCAAAATATGTTCCAACTAGCAGGTATCTCATCAGTTCTGGAAAGTTCTCTATTATAATCTGCTCACATATTGCTTCTCTTTTATTATCCCTGTTTCCTCATAAATTTTGATTAACGTGACATTTTTCATTCCCATGTCTCTTAATTCTTTCATGTTTTTTACTTTTTGTCTGTGGTACATCCTGTGAGTTTTTGTGGCCCATTTCCACCTCCGCATATCCTATTGTCTAACCCACTTATTGAATTTTTCTCTCTTGTTTTTTAATGCCACTATATTTGTTTTCAAACTGGCCTAGTTATTTCTGATACTTTCTTATTACTGATGATATTTTTAATCACTTATTTATTGAAACACTTTTAATGTGTTTATTTATACTTGCTGTGTGATCATTTCCATAGCTACTATATTTATGGGTCTGATTCTACTGTTCAACAAAATACCATTTATAGCAACTTCTTTCCTTATAGTTGTGTGCTAAGCATAGGAAATCAGTGCTCTTCAAACTGGGCTCCAGTAATTTAAAAGGAATCAGTGTCCCAATTCTGAATTACGATGCTTTGTTTCCTAAAATTGATCTTCCCGACAAAACTCCTGTGGTCAGGATAGCAAAGTAGTCTTTTGGCATTTCCTGTTTACAGTTGCCCTTTTCCTTTAAAGAAGAAAAGCATATATTCAAATATAATCACTTTTTTTAAAGATTTATTTATTTATTTGAAAGTCAGAGTTACACAGAGAGAGGCAGAGGCAGAAACAGAGAGAGAGAGTGTTCCATCCACTGGTTCACTCCGCAATTGGCCACAACGGCCGGAGCTACGCTGATCCTTAGCCAGGATCCAGGAGCTTCCTCTGGGTCTCCCAGGTGGGTGCAGAGGCCCAAGGACTTGGGTCATCTGCTGCTGCTTTCCTAGGCCATAGCAGAGAGCTGGATTGGAAGTGGAGCATCTGTGTCAGCACCCATATGGGATACCAGCACTTCAGGCCAGAGCATTAACCCGCTGTGCTACAGCGCCAGCCCCAAACATGATCACTTTTATGAGTATTGCCCCTCCCAGGAGTGAAGGAGGAAAATCTTGCAGGATGTCCAGAAAAAGAGACTATTCAAATGATTACTATTTGGGAAGCATGCATTTTTAGCCGGAGCTTCCTGTCTCTTCTTTTCTTTTAGGAAATAAAATCAAATAGCAGACATTAAGCCTTTATTAATTTTTTTAAAGATTTATTTTGTTTATTTGAATGACTGATTGACAGAGAGAGGTAGAACCAAAGAGAGAGGTCTTCTATCCACTGGTTCACTCCCTATTAAATGGCCACAATGGCTGGAGCTGCAATGATCCAAAGCCAGGAGCCAAGAGCTTCTTCCAGGTCTCCCACATGGGCACAGGGGCCCAAGGACCTGGGCCATCTTCACTGCCTTCCTAGGTCAAAGCAGGGAGCTGACTAGGAAATAGAGCAGCAGGACTCTTAACTGGTGCCCACATGGGATGGTGGCTGCAGGGCGGGGCTTTAACCCATTGTGCTACAGTGCTGGCCCCAACATTAAGCCTTTATTTGAGAATGCTGGACGAGAAAAGTTATAAAAGTATGTTCTGATGTGAGGGAAGAGAGTAGAACTTTATGTACAGGGGATGCATGGAGTCACTTGGATCTTATCTCTTTTCAGGAATAGTTGCTCAAGAATGGATCTGAGGATTAGCTGTTGGCAACCATTGTTTGATCATTTTGTATTTCATCAATGGGGAAAGGGTAGCAATTTGGGGCCAAGGTGAAATAAGGACATGAAAGGACCAAAATAGAAAATTCTCTGTGTCTTTCACAGTCTTTTACATGTGTACATGTACACACATATCTGTTAATTGTAATGCCTCTGAAAAACTCTCCTGTGTTAAAATGTTCTAAATTTCCAGAATGATAAAAATTTTTGTTGTTACCTTACTTCTTCATTTTCTGTTCATTCTTAAGGAATATCATGCTTGAATTGAGAACAGAATAAAAAAAGCAAAGGAAAAATACTGAAGGTAGAAGTACCCTTTTCCATCAGAACAGCACATTCTTGTAAGGCTCTGTAGCTTATTGTTTCAGAGTTAGAATTCAGAAATGAGATAGGGCCTGGGTTGATACTCCAATGGGAAAATCATTCACATTTTTCTGAAAAAGTAAGTCTTGGTTGGTTTAGCATTAAATGACTTTGCCAGTTATCTAATCTAGTAAATATTCTCCTTAAATAAGATTTTGAAATACATTTAAAACAGGGGTGATTGGAATTGGTGGTGGGAGACTAAGGGATGTTCAAACTAATCGTATTTCCATTTTCTTCCCAATCTTTTCTGTTCTATGATAAATTAGAAAGCTCTGATTGAAAGTGAAATAATGAATTTTTGTAGTAACATTTTTGTGTATAACATAGGAATTGAGTAAATAAATAACTAATTATAGAGTAACATATCTTTTATAGTTTTTTTTTTTAATTTTCATTTATTTGAAAGATAGATGGAGGGAAGGATGGACAAATTTCATCTGTTGGTTTACTCCCCAAATGCCTGCAACACCTGGGCCTAGTCCTAGCTAGAGCCTGTAGCTTGGAACTCATTCTGAGTCTTCCAACGGGGCAGCAGGGACCCAAGTACTTTAGCTGTCGTCTGCTGCCTCCCAGCGTGCTAATCAGCAGGAAACTGTAATCAGGAGTGTAGCAGGGACTGGAACCTATGCACTCTGAAACAGGATGTAAGCATTTTTTTTTTTTTTTTTTTTTTTGGACAGGCAGAGTGGACAGTGAGAGAGAGACAGAGAAAAAGGTCTTCCTTGTCCATTGGTTTACCCTCTCAATGGCCGCCGCGGCCAGCGCACTACAGCCTGCACACCACGCTGATCCAAAGCCAGGAGCCAAGTGCTTCTCCTGGTCTCCCATGCAGGTGCAGGGCCCAAGGACTTGGGCCATCCTCCACTGCACTCCTGGGCCATACCAGAGAGCTGGACTGGAAGAGGAGCAACCGGGACAGAATCCGGCACCCTGACCGGGACTAGAACCCGGTGTGCCGGTGCCGCAGGCGGAGGATTAGCCTATTGAGCTACGGCGGCGCCGGCCAGGATGTAAGCATCTTAAGTGGTATCCTGACTACTATGCCAAATGCATGCACACTTTCTATTTTTAAACAAATTTTGAAGCACACCTGTTTTTTTTTTTTTTTTTTTTAAGATTTATTTATTGGCCGGCGCTGCGGCTCAATAGGCTAATCCTCCGCCTGTTGCGCTGGCACACAGGTTCTAATCCTGGTCAGGGCGCCAGATTCTGTCCCGGTTGCCCCTCTTCCAGGCCAACTCTGCTATGGCTCGGGAGTGCAGTGGAGGATGGCCCAAGTGCTTGGGCCCTGCACCCCATGGGAGACCAGGAAAAGCACCTGGCTCCTGGCTTCGGATCAGCGTGGTGCGCCGACCGCAGCAGCCATTGGAGGGTGAACCAATGGTAAAGGAAGACCTTTCTCTCTGTCTTTCCCTCTCACTATCCACTCTGCCTGTCAAAAAAATAAATAAAAAGAAAAGGCTTATTTATTTATTTGAAAGAGTTACACAGAGGGTTGGCGCCGCGCCTCACTTGGCTAATCCTCTGCCTGCGGCGCCGGCACCCCGGGTTCTAGTCCCAGGTGGGGTGCCGGATCTGTCCCAGTTGCTCCTCTTCCAGTCCAGCTCTCTGCTGTAGCCCGGAAGGCAGTGGAGGATGGCCCAAGTGCTTGGGCCCTGCATCCGCATGGGAAACCAGGAGGAAGCACCTGGCTCCTGGCTTTGGATTGGCGCAGCGTGCCTGCTGTTGCGGCCATTTGGGGGGTGAACCAACAGAAATCTGTCTCTCTCACTGTCTAACTCTGCCTGTCAAACAAACAAACAAAAAGAGTTATACAGAGAAAAGGAGAGACAGAGAGGTCTTCCATCCACTGGTTCACTCTCCAACTGGCTGTAACGGCCATAGCTGTGCTGATCCAAAGCCAAGAGCCAGGAGCTTCTTCCGGGTCTCCCACGTGTGTGCAGGGGCCCACAGACTTGGGCCATCATTCTACTGCTTTCCCAGGCCGTAGCAGAGAGCTGGATCAGAAGTGGAGCAGCCAAGTCTCAAACCAGTGCCCTTTTGGGATGCCAGCTCTTTAGGCCAGGGCATTAACTCTGCCACAGTGCCAGCCCTGAAGCAATTAAGCAGCCCTTAATTGAAGAATCAGCCAAGATATTATTAAAAATTATTATTCAATGAGAAGTGATTATATGGTTGTTAGCCTATAACACAGAAGAACTTGAAAGAATTCAGATTTTGCTTTGGCACAATTTCCATTCTGATCTGCTTCTTTATGTGAATGAAATTTTTCCCCATGTTAGATTCAGAAGTAGGAATGGAACTTCAGTGTTCTAATCTAGCTGATGATGCTGATAAATATAACTTAGTTTGATCTAATTCATTTTTATACGATTTATTTATTTGAAATGATTGTGACAGAGAAGTGGGCAGGAGAACAGAGATCATCCATCCTCTGGTTCTTTCCCCACAAAGCCAGGAGCCTGGAAATCCATCTGATGGGTGGCAGGATCACAAATATTCAGGTCATTTTCCATTGCCTTCCTAGACTCATTAGCAATTAGTTGAGTTCTAAGTGGAGCAGCCAGAACTCAAACCAGCCCTCATATAGGATATTACTTCTCAAGTGAAAACTTTACCTGCTGTACCCCAAAGCCAAGCCCCAGTTTAACTCATTATAAGATGCATTTCCAATACAACTTTTTATATTTAGTGATTGTTAAGAAATATAATATTTATGGTGTTTTGATCTATTATGTATTACGATAATGCAGGTTATTCAAGAAGAAAAATTTTAATATTTAGCATCTTATTTCACAGGAAATTTGGTAAAAATTTATATTTTAATTTTTGTTTTTTTTCAGAAATAGGATAATCAAGTAACTACTTTTGAGTATGTATACAAATTCCTTTTAATGAGATTCTAAAGTTAGTCAATACAAATATGGGTTAAAAGAATAAAGAAAAATATAAAACTTCTGACTCTTGGAAAAGAGATGTTAATATTTGTTATTACATAGAAATTACATTTTTTTCTTCCTGTTTAAACATATAATAAAGAGGTCTATTTATCAACTTAAAATTGTATGAAGAGATACATGTCTCTAGTCTTAGAGCACATAAGACTTTCTAAATTCCTAGAGCAAGGAAGAATTTTGGGGGAGAAAAACAATGTAAGATTACTTTGCCAAACTATATACTGATACATGAAAGTATTATTTTCTCTTTTACTTCTGGTGCTTCACTTGTGATGCTCTGCCTGGAATTCCCTTCTCATTTCTCTTAATTTCACTCACTTAAATCATAATGATTGAATACAAATTTTACTCCTTGCAGGTTGTTCTTTATGACTGCTTAAAGTAATCTTGGAAATTGTTGCTGTGTATCCTTAATCTTATTACATTGTCTTTTTTTAAATTTTTTTTAATTTTATTTAATGAATATAAATTTCCAGTGTACAGCTTATGGATTACAATGGCTTCCCCCTCCCATAACTTCCCTCCCACCCGCAACCCTCCCCTTTCCCGCTCACTCTCCCCTTCCACTTGCTTCAAGATTCATTTTCAATTCTCTTTATATACAGAAGATCAATTTGGTATAAAGATTTCAACAGTTTGCACCCACATAGAAACACGAAGTGAAACATACTGTTGGAGTACTAGTTATAGCATTAAATCAAAATGGACAGCACATTAAGGACAGAGATCCCACATGAGGAGCAAGTGCACAGTGGCTCCTGTTGTTGACCCAACAAATTGACATTCTAGTTTATGGCGCCAGTAACCACCCTAGGCTGTCGTCATGAGTTGCCAAGGCTATGGAAGCCTTCCAAGTTTGCCGACTCTGATCATATTTAGACAAGGTCATAAAAGACAGAGTGAGGATAGTAACCAATGATCCTAAGAGTGGCATTTACCAGGTTTGAACAATTATACAGCATTAAGTGGGGAAGAGGACCATCAGTACACACAGGTTGGGAGTAGAGCCATTGGTGGTAGAGTAGAGGTTATGATTACAAAGGAATGAGGCCCAAGTACGCTAGACAGGGTCTAGGACAAAGGACAGAGTCATTATTAGAGGAGCTAAGAAAGGTGCTAAGCTACAATTAAGTTTTCTGATTGAGAGGCAAATAGAACCTGATAGAAGGGGCTTGATAATAATCTGGTGGTCTTATAAATATCTTTACTTTTTTTAAGATTTATTTTTTTATTTGAAAGTCAGAATTAAACAGAGAAACAGGGAGAGAGAGATCTTCCATCCTCTGGTTAACTCCCCAAATATCCTCAATATCCAGAACTGGGCTGATCCAAAGCCAGGAGCCAGGAGTTTCTTCCACGTTTCCCACATGGGTTCAGGAGCCCAAGCACTTGCCCCATCTACTGCTAGAAGTTATTATTCTAAATAATTTGGAGTTGTTATATAACTTCTGCTAGTTAAATTTAACTTCTGCTAAAAGTTATTATTTCTAAATAATTTGGTGTTTTCTTTTTTAATCAGGAAGGAATGTTGAAATGTAGATTAAATTACTTTTTGGCTTTCTGTGATAGTGCTATGAGGCTTATTGTTTACTTCTCTGAACTGTTTATTGTAGTGAGTAATAGCAAAATAGTAACATTTTTCATATTTGTAGCATCTCTCCATTTTGTAATGGATCCCACTAGTTTTTTCTTTTTTTTTTTTTTTAACTAGTCCTTTAATTTTATTTATTTGTAAGAGAGAGAGAGAGAGATCTTTAATTCATTGGTTCACTCCTCAAATAGCCACAATGGCCAGGAGCCTGGAACTTCATCATGGTCTCCCAAGTGGGTACACGGTCTCAGATACTTGGGCCATCTTTCCGTTGCTTTCACAGGCACATTAGCAAGGAGCTAGAATGGAAGCAGAACAGCCAGGACTTGAACTGGTGTTCATGTGGGATGCTGGCATTACAGGAGGCAGCCTAACCAGCCTAACCACTATGCCAGCCCCAACATTTTCTTTTGAGGTAATTCCAGATCTACATGCAGTTGTCTGAAATAATATAGTATGGTCCTTTGTGCCCTTTGTTCAGTGACCCCTGCCCCATGGTAATATTTTGTAAAACTATAATATTATAACCAGAATATTGACATGGATACAATCTGCTAATCTTATACTTCCTCAGACTTACATGTATTTTATGTATATGTTTAGTTCTAAACAGTTTTGTCAAAATACTGAACAGTTTATAAGAAGGATCCCTTGTGTTTCCTTTTTTAACAATACATACTGTCCCCTCTACCCTGCCTCACTCCTAAATCCTGGCAAATACAAACCTGTTTTGCATTTCTAAAATTTTAGCATTTAAACACATGCTGTATCAATGAAATCCTATTTACCTATAAACACATGTACACATACACTTATGTATATATATACACATATGTGTTCATATATAAATTATATCTTCACTGGAGATTCATTCAAATTAGTTTGTTCCTTTTTAACTACTGTATCCGTGGTATGTATGCCACATCATTAAAAGTTCATGGAAAATGTATTTTAGGAAACAAAAAGTGTGACTATCAAAAAGTTGGGGCACCAAAATAAACTTTTTATTTTTATGAGATTTAAAAGCAAGATTTATTAGAGTCAGAGACCTCCAGCCAGAGGAGCATAGATGGGGGGCTTCTAAGAGAGGAAAAAAAAACCCCAAAAGGTCCCTTGGTACTGGGGTTTTTAAACACAATTTTGGGTAAGAAAAGAAAAACTTATCAGCTTGACACTCAGTTATAAGGCAGGAACAAAATCCATCAAAAGACCTGATTTTCAATCTTTTATCCTATCTGGCTTACTCATGATAAAGCAAAGAGCCATAAGAAGGGTGAGATAGGTAACTTGTTTACAGTGAACTGACCTCAGGAAGATGGAATCACCATTCCCTTGCTATTCTTAAGTAAAATTAGAAGCTTTCAAGGAGTCGGCAACCTGGCATTTTTGACCTTGCTAAAAACAACCCTAGTAGGAAAGCAAGCACTCTGCACCCCAATTTCTACTACCTATTAACCCATCTGATTCCTAACATTCCCACCCCTAGGAGAATGGACCCTCACTTCTGTTAGGGAACTGGGCAGCGATCACTCTGACTGCTTCATGCTGAAAAGGGGTGTTGTTGGGAACAGGAGTCAAAACAGGATTCCAGCAGGAAATGGCTTCTGGAAGGGGACAGCAGTTCCAGTTTGCAGAAACTGCTTCCATCCGAGGTTTCATGTGCATGGCCATCTAGAATTTTATTGTTTCAAGTCTGGAGAAAACAAATCTAGCAAGCAGGTTAAACTCACAGTTTCAGTCTGGTGGGATGATTCTGTTAATTCTATTTTTCCTCAACCTGTTTTAAGTGTTTAACAGTTAACCATTGAAGGACATTTGTGTTATTTCCAGTTTATAACATGAATAGAACTGGTATAGTCACATATAGATTTTTCTGTGAAACTTAAGTTTTTATTTCTCTAAGCTAAATACAAACAGGTATATAGTTCCTGGATCATATCGTAATTGCATGTTTAGTTTTATAAGATATGGACAAATTGTTTTCTAGAGTGGCTGCATCATTTAGACTCAGATTTGCTAAACATAATAAGTGATATGGTTTCTCCATATCCTTGCCAACATTTTGAGTGTCAATATTTTTAATTCTAGGCATTGTTACAGTGAGACCTGTTGTGGCTTTATTTATTTATTTATTTATTTATTTTTTGTTTCCCTGGTGGCTACTGAAGTTGAACACCTTTTCTTGTGCTTGCCTGCTGTATGTGTATTGTCTTCAGTGAGATGTCCATTCGTGGTTTTAGCCATTTTTTATGAGTGAGTCTTGAAAGTTCTTCATAAGTTCTCTAGTCTTTTGACACATCTGTTTTGTAGTATTTTCCTCTAGTCTATACCTTGTCTTTTCATCTTCATAACGTGGTCTTTTACAGACCAAAAGTTTTTTTTTTTTTTTAAAGATTTATTTATTTATTTATTTATTTGGGAGGTAGAATTTGAGACAGTGAGAGGGAGAGACTGAGAGAAAGGTCTTCCGTCCGTTGGTTCGCTCCCCAGATGGCCGCAACAGCTGGCTGGAGCTATGTGGATCCGAATCCAGGAGCCAGAATCTTCTTCCAGGTTTCTCACACGGGTGCAGGTGTCCAAGGACTTGAGCCATCTTCTACTGCTATCCCAGGCCATAGCAGAGAACTGGATTGGAAGACGAGCAGCCAAGTCTAGAAACGGCACCCATGTGAGATGTCTGCACTTCAGGCGGGGCTTTAATCCGCTGCACCACAGCGTCGGCCCCAGATCAAAAGCTTTTCATTTTGATCATGTCCAGTTTAGCAGTTTTTCTTCTTTTGTGTTCCATTTTTGGTGTCAAAGCTGTGAATTTATTGTGTTTTTCTTAGTGTGCTAATCTATTTTTTCTTTTGTACCAGTCTCCAACACCAAGAATATTACAAGTAAGGTTGATTGGTAGTCTTTCTAAAAGATTTTTTCATTTTGAAATTTTTGGTTTAACATTATGATAGTTTCCTAAATAGTATTGAGAGATTTGCTTCTTTTTCTGAAATACAAGTTGGGTTAAAAGGCAGCAGATCTTTCTTTAGGCTTTTGTTTTTAGATTTAAAAAACAAGGCTTCAGTAGGACAGAACTTCATGCTTTAGGAGGGATCTATTTTACTGTATTTTTTTTTATTTCTTCCATTAAATGTAAATTATAATGACCTACTTGTTTTTGACTGAAAAAATTATAACTGCAAATGAGTACAGGGTAAAAATATTTGCTGAAATGGCCACGTGAATTGGTACAAAGTTTTAGAAAGCATTTTGGTAAAATTTAAGGCAGCTATACTTTAGAAATTCCAGTTTTGGGGCCAGCGTTGTGGCATAGTGGGTAAAGCCGCTGCCTGCATGCCAGCATCCCAAATGGACGCTGGTTTGAGTCTCAGCTGCCCCACTTCCAATCCAGCTCTCTGTTATGGCCTAGGAAAGCAGTAGAAGGTGGCCCAAGACCTTGAGCCCCTGCACCCCAATGGGAGACCCGGAAGAAGCTCCTGGCTCCTGGCTTCAGATCGACTCAGCTCTCCTGTTACAGCCATCTGGAGAGTAAACCAGCAGATGGAAGTCCTCTCTTTCTCTGCCTCTGCCTCTCTAGCTCTGCCTTTCAAATAAATAAATAAATCTTTAAAAAATATATCTGACAGAGCATTCATTGTATTTCTAGGAAAGGGTGGCAATTTACAGGAATTAGGGATCTCCTTGTATGGTCAACTACCTTAGCTTGTCATGACAACTGTAAACTGTAAGGATGCAAGCGATTTTTACTATGCTAATATTATTGTAATGAAGGTATAATAGGGTTTCAGGTCTCCTTGAGGTTAAGTTAGATGCCATCTTTGATCCAGCTGATGTTAACCAATTCTTTTGCCTGATTACTTTGTGGGATGTTATATTTTGGGCCGTTTCTACTAAGTGATGGACCCAGGATCTAAATGACAAATGTCAGATGAGAAATGTTTTACTGAAAATTGTTGGTAGTAGATAGTAATTAGAGAATTAGTTGTTGAGTGAGCAAGGGAAAAGGAACTAGTTAAATTGGTGGTACATGAAGGGGCAGAAAGCCAGTAAAATAACCTGGGCAATTCCTGAATGGAAATTAACGACAGCATTTCTATTATTAACAATGTATTTGTTAAGTTCTTTCCCCCCAGCCCCTTTAGCAAAGCCAGAAAATACACTTGAGTCCCTATTAAAAGTGGAGACTTTATGATAAGTATTCTGAGCCTGCAGGCTTAGTGCCATAAATAAAACTAAATCCCAAAGCTCTTTCTTTTCTTTTTTAATTTGCTCTAAGTAACCAAATACATAAAGTTTCATGTTTTGTTTTTTGTTTCCTCTAGGGGGTGACATTGTAAAATTAATAGACTTTCAGAAAATGTTTTCAAGAGGGCCTCAGTAATATATTAGGAAAATTAGATACAATTCAGGAAGTTGCAAATACATATGGTTACGTTGGTTCTGAGATGTAACAGGACATAGAAATAAAAATTTTAGCCTAGTTTAATAAAGACTAAGTAATAGTGGATTTCCTTGGTGATCAAGGAAAGCCACATAAATATTAGCATTAATAATCAGTAGCCTACTGTTTTGTTGTTAATCATATACAAATTGGATTTAAAGTTCAGATACAAAGCAAGAAAAAGCAGTTAATTCATTCTTTGCTGTTTTCTGAATCTGTATGATAAATTACTTTCAGTAGTCTTATTGTCTAAATATTTTTTTAATTATATGCTGACTTAGAGTACTATATTATAGGAATGACAGGTTGATAATAAAAACACACAGGAGATTGGATCACTGATTTATCTACTTGGATTCATTAATATTTTGGTTTTTACATTTATTCAAACATGAGTTTTATTTTGTGAGAATAATCTATTTTTTTTGAGTAAGGTATTTTTTTAAGTAAGGCCCATGTCTCTTAATATTTTGCCACATTTCCATTCTGTTTCTTTGGTGGGCATTTTTTTTAAGTAATTAAAAGTTAATGTTATGTAAACATTTTTATTCTATAACTTCAAGTGCTAGCTAATATCTCTGGACCTGTTTCTTATGAAGAAAAAAATGAACAATGAAACAATTGGATCAGTAAGGTTCTTAATGAGATTAATATCTTAATCTATGAGGATCACAAATTAAGGCAACTCCATATGAAGACACCAAATATTGGACTTCTTAAAGTGGTGGCTTAATTTATTAGAATTTACCTAAAGGAGATGATAACATTGTAAAAATAATAATAATAGCGTATCAGAGTATTATGTAACTGTGAAAGTGATATGAGATTACATTCATTACAGAAGTTTCCCACAGCATAGTGTAAAAAACAAACAGTGCAAATTATATAGTCTCGTATATGTAAAATTGTGGTTATATTTAATTTTATGTGCATATATAGAGATGTTTTGATATGGTGAATCCTGAGCCAGACTGCACCTGAGTCAAATTCTAACTTACCAGTTATTGGCTACAAGGCCTTGGGCAAATATAATTTTTTGTGAGCTTCAGTTTCTTTGTTCATAAAATCAGGATAATGGCGTTCATTTCATAAAAAATTTTTGATGGATTAATTTATTTTTCTACTTTTAAATAACCATATCAGTGTTTGACTCATGATAATTAGTTTTTATTTTTAACTCCAACTCACTGAAATCTTGCAGACAGTATATTGTCAAGTCTTGTTATTTTTTTATCTAATATGATAACCTCTGCCTTTTAACAGAATATTTAAGTGATTTCTATTTTTAGTGGCTTTGTTTGTATTCATCAGAAACTAGAAATAATTCAGATGTCCTGATATTCAAGTTAAATGAACTGGTTATAGTATTTCCATGCAGTGGAATAAATGGATCATTGCTTAGCAATAAAAATGTACTAAAACATGCAACCTCATGAATTAACAGCAATTTGCTAAGTGAAAGAAGTTAGGGCTAAGGATGCTTATATATGACAATGTTAATATACTTTTTGCTGAGATAAAACGTTGGGGACACAATTACCTGTGGTTAGGCCACTTATATTTAATGTAATCATTAATGTGTTTGTGTTTAAGTTTACTATCTTGCTGTTGATTTTCTACATGCCTCATCTTGTTCTTTTTTTTTTTTTTTTCTGCCCTTCAAATTTTTAAAAGATGTCATTATGCCTCCACTGTGGGCTTATTAAATAGTCCCCCAGTTACTTAATGGTTGCCCTAGTGCCTACAACACAATCTACCACTTAACCTCAGTCTATTGATTTATAATACATAACCTCACATATGAGGTAATTATTTTCTTTATTCTCTCCTGTCCTTTTGCTATAGTTATCATGCATTGTTCTTACACATATTCCTTAAACCCTATAATACATTTTTTAACTTAAAATTTCTATTTATTTGAAAGAAATAGAGCTCTTCCATCTTCTAGATCACCATTAAATGCCATAACAGCAGACTCTGGGTCCAGCTGAATGTTGTCAGGAGCCCTGAACCCAGTATGGGTCTCCCACTTAGCTGACAGGGATCCAACTACTTGAGCCATGACTTCCTGCCTAGCAAGGGTACGTCAGCAGGAAGCTAGAATCAAAAATTAAGTCAACTCAAACCTATACACTCTGATATGGAATCTTGGCATCCTAAGCTGTGCCAAATGCCTGTCCTGTTTTTTGTTTGTTGGTTAGTTGGTTTGTTTGTTTTTTAATCACCCATTCTGTCTCAAAGAAATCTATACATAAGAATAAGTCTTGGCCGGTGCCGCGGCTCACTTGGCTAATCCTCCGCCTGCGGCTCCGGCACCCCGGGTTCTAGTCCTGGTTGGGGCACTGGATTATGTCCCAGTTGCTCCTCTTCCAGTCCAGCTCTCTGTTGTGGCCCAGGAAGGCAGTGGAGGATGGCCCAAGTGCTTGGGCCCTGCGCACCTGCATGGGAGACCAGGAGAAGCACCTGGCTCCTGGCTTTGGATTGGCATAGTGCGCCGGCCATAGTGGCCATTTGGGGGAGTGAACCAACAGAAACCAAGACCTTTCTCTCTGTTTCTCTCTCTCTCTCACTGTCTAACTCTGCCTGTCAAAAAAAGTCTTTTTTTCAATGTTTTACCATATAAATACCATTTTCAGCATGCTTCGTTCCCTTTTATAATTATGTTTTAAAACTGATATTTTTCTTTCTTTTTGAAGAACTCTTATCATTTCTTATGCAGACTTGCTGCCAATGAATACTCTTCATTTTATTGTGTGAAATAAGCTTTAATTTCATCTTTAATTTTGACATATTTTTGGTGGATAAAGAATTTTAATTGGTTGATTTCATGTTCCAACACTTTTTATCATCAGCCCACTCTTCCCCTCACCTTTTTTTTCCACACTTGATGTTTTTTCATACCTCAGGAGACTGACTTTTGATTCTTTTATTTTAATTCTTTTCCTCTACATTGTATTTTGGGTGATTTCCATTGCTGTTTCGCAAAGTTCACTATTTCTTGTTTGGCATCTTGCTTTTAATCCTATCCAGTGAATTTTTCCTTTCAAATACATTTTTCATCTCTAAAAGTTCCTTTTGATTTCCTTTGTATATGTTCCATGTCTTTAATGCATGACTTCTTTAAGTTCTTTGTTAATGACTTCATATTTAAATGTTAGTATCTGTTATTTCCATTATTTTGTCATTGCTTGATGTGTTTGGACTATTGGTTCTTCTTGTTATGTGTCAAATTTTTCTGTCTGCCAGCATCTTGATTCTTCCAGTCCATGAACATGGAAGGTTTTTCCATTTTTTTATATCTTCTAATTCTTTCTTTGATGTTTTTGTAATTCTCATCATAGAAATCTTTGACATCCTTGGTTAAATTTATTCCAAGGTATTTGATTTTTTTTTTTTTTTTTTTTTTTTTTTTTTTTTTTTTTTTTTTTTTTTTTTTTGTAGCTGTTGTGAATGGGATTGATCTTAGAAGTTCTTTCTCAGCCATGGCACTGTCTGTCTATACAAAAGCATAATTTGATTTTTGTGTGTTCTATTTTATCAAATGCTTTTTCTATGTCTATTGAGATAATCATATGGTTTTCTTCACTTTGTTAATGTGATGTATCACATTGATTGATTTGTGAATGTTGAACCATCCCTCTATACTAGAAATAAGTCTCACTTTGTCCACGTGAATGATCTTTCTGATGTGTTGTTGGATTTGATTAGCTAGTATTTTATTGAGGATTTTTGCATCTGTGTTCATCAAGGAAATTGGTCTGTAGTTCTCTTCTCTGTTGCATCTTTTTTCAGGTTTAGGAATTAAAGTGATGCTGGCTTCAGAGAAAGAATTTGTGAGGATTCCCTCCCTTTGATTTGTTTTGAATAGCTTGAGAAGAATTGTAGTTAGTTTTTTAAATGTCTAGTCAAATTCAGCAGTGAAGCCATCTGGACCTGGGCTTTTCTTTGTTGGAATGTTCTTTATTACTGATTCAATCTCCATCTTAGTTATTGGAATGTTTAAATTTCAGTGTCTTCAATTATTCTTAGGTGTTTAAATCTTAACTGAAAAGTGATCCCGGTTAAATATAAGACTGAGAAAAAGAGAGGGAGGAGATAGACAATTGGGGACATGCTCAATCGGACTTGCCCCAAATGATGGAGTTAGAAACGTGCCAGGGGATTCCAATACAATCCCATCAAGGTGGCGTGTACCAATGCCATCTCACTCATTTCAGTTCACAATTGATCACACTGATAGATCTAAGAGTCAAAGGGATCACACAAACAAGACTAATGTCTGCTAATACTAACTGATGAAATCAAAAAGGGAGAGAAGGATCCAACATGGGAAGTGGGATACACAGCAGACTCATAGAATGGCAGATGTCCTAAATAGCACTCTGGCCTCAGAATCAGCCCTTAAGGCATTTGGATCTGGCTGAAGAGCCCATGAGAGTATTGTAGGCATGGAAAGCCAAGACACTCTGGGGGGAAAAAAAAAAAAAGAAGAAGAAGAAGACCTAAATGAAGGATCTCAGTGAGTGTGATCCCAGTGGAAAGAACGGGGCCATCAAGGTAGGAGGTACCTTTCTCTGAAGGGAGGAAAGAACTTCCACTTTGACTATGACCCTGTCGGAATAAGATCGAAGTCGGCGAACCCTAAAGGTTTCCATAGCCTCGGCAACTCATGACTAGAGCCTAGGGAGATTACTGCCGCCATAAACAAGAGTGTTAAATTGTTAAATCAACATCAAGAGTCACTGTGTACTTACGTCCCATGTGGGATCTGTCCTTAATGGGTTGTCCAATGTGAAGTAATGCTATAACTAGTACTAAAACAGTATTTTTACACTTTGTGTTTCTGTGTGGGTGCAAACTGATGAAGTCTTTACTTAGTATATACTGAATTGATCTTCTGTATATAAAGATAATTGAAAATGAAAAAAAAAAGTTGGTGTTAAATTGGAAATTACTTAGAAAATTAATCAATTTTTTTAAAAAAATATCATGTAGGATCTCTGTCATTAATGTGCTGTACGCTGTTATTTAATGCTATAACTAGTACTCCAACAGTATTTTTCCACTTTGTGTTACTATGTGAGGGCAAGCTGTTGAAATCTTTATATATACTAAACTGATTTTCTGTATATAAAGAGAATTGAAAATGAATCTTGATGTGAATGGAAGGGGAGAGGGAGCAGGAAAGGTGAGGGTTGCGGGTAGGAGGGAAGTTATGGGGGGGGAAGCCATTGTAATCCATAAGCTGTACTTTCGAAATTTATATTCATTAAATAAAAGATAAAAAAACGTTTCAGTGTCTTCATTCCTCTATTCTGGTAGATTGTAAGTCTCCAGTGATCTATCCATTTCTTCTTGATTTTTCAGTTTGTTTGCATAAAACTTTATTGTAGTTCTGGTGATTCATTTATTATTTTTATATTTGTGGTATCTGTTTTTACATCTCTTTTTTTTCATCTCTGATTTTATTGATTTGGGTCTTCTCCCTTCTTTGATTTTGTTTTGTTTTTGGTTAGTTGTGCCAATCCTGTAACAATTTTGTTTATTTTTCTGGCAACAGCTCTTCATTTCACTGATCTTTTGTATTCTTTTTTGTTTATTCTCTCATTTTAACTATTTCTTTCATCCTACTAATTTTAGATTTGGTTTGTTTTTCTAGGTCCTTGAGATAATTTGATAGCTCATTTATTTGATGCCTTTCCACTTTATTGATATACTTGCTATAAACTTTCCTCTTAACATTGCTTTTGATGTATAACATAAGTTTTGATATGTTGTGTTGTCACCTCCATTTTGTTTCCAGAAATTTTTTGTTTTTGATTTCTTCTATGACCCACTTTTCATTCAGGAGCATGTTGTTCAGTCTCCATGGGTTTTCATATTTTTAGAGATTCTTGAGTAGTTAATTTCCAGCTTCATCCCACTGTGGTCAGAAAAGATATTTGGTATGATTTCATTATTTTCAATTTGCTGAGACTTGCTTTATGGCCTAGCATATAGTCTATCCTAGAGAAATTCCATGCAGGGATGAAAAGAATGTGTATTCTGTGACTTTGGAATGAAATGTTCTATAGATATCATTTACATCCATTTGGTCCATAGTATAGATTTGCTCTGTTGTTTTATCATTTATTTTCTTTCTAGTTGATCTGTCCATTGATGAAACTGAGGTGTTGAAGTCCCCCATTAACATTGTGTTGGAGTCTGTGTCTCCCTTTAAGTCCATTTATATTTGTTTTAAATAGCCAATTGTCCTGGCATTGGGTGCATGTACATTTATTACAGCACATCTTCCTGGTGAATTGATCCCATAATCATTACATAAAGTCCTTGTCTCTTTTAACAGTTTTTGTGTTAAAGTCTTTTTTATCTGATATTAGGATAGCTACAGTTGCTAGTTTATGCTGTTAGCATGGAATATTTTTTTCCATCCTTTCACTTTCAGTGTGTGTGTATCTTTGTTGTTGAGTTGTATTTCTTGTGGACAGCAAGTAGGTGGGTCTTGTTTTTTAACTCTTTCAGCCAATCTGTATGTTAATTGGATAATTTCGACCATTAGACCATTTACCTTCAAGTTTACTATTGCCCTGCTCTTTTTCCTTAAATATTCCTATTGTTTGCTTTGGATTTCCTTTGTACTTTTAATAGGAGATTTTTTTGTCTTCACCTTCTTTCATAATGATGACTATTTTTCTGTTTCTGTTTATAGCATATCTTTAAACTTCATTTGTAATGCCAGACAAATGATGACAAATTCTTTCCATTTCTGTTTGCTATGGAAGGTTTTTATTTCACCTTCATCTGTAAATGACGAGAACTTTGCAGGGTACTGTATTCTGTGTTGAAAGGTTTTTTGTTTTTTTTTTTCTTTTAAGACTTGGACTGTGTCTCTTCATTCTCTCCTAGCCTATGCTGTTTCTCATGAGGAATCAACTAATTGTAGATATTGTGACAGTAATCCAGCATTTCGCTCCAACACATTTTAGAAGCTTTTCTTTATGTTTCAGTGTTTGACCGCATGTGTCTTATTGGAGTTCTTTTCTGCTCATGTCTAAATGGTGTTCCATGTGCTTCCTATACTCAGATGTTCCTTTCTTTCTCCAAATAATGGAAGCTTTCTGTTATCATGCTGAATAGGCCTTGTTTTCCAATCTCTCTTTCCACACTTCAGCAATTCCAAAGACCTGTATATTGGGTCAATTGATAGTATCCCATAAAGCTCAAACACTGTTTTTAATTTTTTAAATTTTTTTTCCTCTTCCTCTTTTTCCTCTTCTTCCTCCTCCTCCACTTTTTCCTCTTCCTTCTCTTCTTCCTCTTTCTCTTCTTCCTCTTTCTCTTCTTCTTCTTCTTTTTTTTTTTATCTGAGAATTTTTCAAAGATTTGTCTTCTAGTTCAGATATTCTTTCCTCTGCCTCAGCAAGTCTGTTGTTAAGGCTTTCCACTGTATTTTTTATTTGATACAATGAATTCTTCATTTCTAATATTTCAGATTGATTTCTCTCCAAAATCTCTATCTCACAGGAAAATTTATCATCCATGTCACTTATAGATTTCATTAACTCATGAATTTGCTTCGCATTGTTTTGAGTAACCCTAAGATCATTATTTTGACTTCCTTTTAAGGCATTTCCTCAATCTCTTCATCTTCACACTCTGATATTGAAGTGTTATGTGTTTTTTGGGAAGTCATGTTGTCTTCCTTGTTCTTGTTTCTTGTATTTGTGCATTTATTTTTAGACATTTGTGAAAACACTTGTTGGTTTTCTCCATTAGTGAGTTTTATTTTTGAACTATGCCTCTGTAGCTTATTCGAATATCTGTTCCTTGAATGAATACCCAAAGGCATGTTCTGAGTTGAACCAGGGAGTTCTGGTCAGAGCTCAAAGGTTGGGTGAGAATCCAGGGTGACACCCAAGTTGAGTAGATCTCTATTGTTAACAGTGGGGATGGTGTGATCATGGCTGTTGTGTAATCATACCATCACCTCCTCTCTTCCAAGGTGATTCAGTGCTCAGGGTTAGTCCATAGAGGCTACAACTCTTCCCATGCTAATCATGAACCTCACAAAAGTCTTCTGCAGTCCTTAATGTGAGCACAGAACCTGCTGCAATGAACCATTCCATAGTTAGGAAGTTCTGAGCCTCAGACACTAGACCACTGACTCACCAGAGACCCAGCTACACCCCGGCCCTATCATGCAGTCGGAATTCCCACAGTCACAGCTCACAAAGCTCCCACAGTCACAGGATGCAGAGGATTCCCTCTCCTCCCTGCAAGCCTGCCCCATCCACGGAGAATGCAGAGTGTTTCCAGAGCCAACTGCTTGTGAGTGCTCCACCTTGGCAGTTTGAGCCCCGGAGCCTCTGATGGGTTGAGAGGATGGGATATCTCACAGTCCTACATGAGTGCCTAGCCACCTGTCAACCCTCTCAGCCAGCCTTAAAATCGATGGGAGGTGTGGATTTTTCTCTCATATAGTCTGGCTGCCCACAAGAAGTGCCACAGCCTCCACTCTTGTCAAGATGGTGCCTTCCTTCTGCTGGTTGCTGAGCAACCTTATGAGGGGATAGGGAGAAAGAAATGTGTTTTTCCTTCACTCCATTAGGCGGGCACCATGCCTCCCCTCCCCCAGTAGGACTACGGGCCAGACTCAAAGTCAGTATGTTCCTCAAGATCTCCCTCATGAAATATCACCAGTGGCACAGCCTGCCAGTCTAGCATCACCAAGCTCTCAGAAGCTGGGGTCTCCTCCAGCCTGCAGCTACGGGAATCATGTGTGGTGTCCACACTTGGAGCTTCATGTCTGCTCTTTCCATGCTGCTCCATGGTGTCCCTCTTTAGAATTTTCACTGTAAACATCTCTCCAGCTCTACCCTTCAGCACACTTCCTCTGCTTTTCTATTGCTGTCTTTCCCTCATCAAAAATAGCATGTTGTATTCCTGTTCAGCCATCTTGTATTCCAAATTTTTAGATATACTTTCTCTGGGGCCTGTACTGTGGTGTAGTAGTCTAAACCTTGGCATATGGCACCAGCATCCCATGTGGGTGCCAGTTCATGTCCTGGCTGTTCTTTTAATCCAGCTCCCTGCTGATGGCCTAGGAAAGCAGTGGAAGATGGCCCAAGTGCTTGGGCCCAGGCACTCACATGGAAGACCTGGAAGAAACTCCTGGCTCCTAGCTTCAGATTGGCCCACCTCTGAGCATTGCAGCCTTTGGGGAGTGAACCAGCAGATGGAAGACCTTTTTATCTGTCTATCCCTTTCTCTATTTATAACTCTACTTCTCAAAGAAATAAATAAAATCTTTTCTTAAAAAAAGATATTGTTACTCCAAAAGCTATAATATTTAGTCTTTGAGAAGTCCCTTAACAAAGGATAGTGCTAAACATATAGCTGGTATTTACAGTATATGTACTTAAAGTAGAGTTAGCAGAGTCGGCATTGTGGCGTGGTGAATAAAGCCACCACCTGCAATGCCTGCATCCCATATGGGTACTGGTTCTGTGCTAGCTGCCCCATTTATGATCCAGCTCCCTGCTAGTGACCTGAGAAGATCAGCAGAGGATGCCCCATGTGCTTGGTACCCTGCCACACACGTGGGAGACCTTTATGAAGCTCCTAGCTCCTGGCTTTGACCTGGCTCAGACCTGGCCGCTGCATCTTTTTTGAGCTAGTAGATGAAAGATCTCTCCGTCTCTCCCTCTCTTTCTCTACTTGTGCCTAACAAATACGTAAATAAATCTTAAGAAAAAAAAAAAAAAGAGTAGAGTACTTTACTCAGTTCTATTTCTTGGAATAAAATTTACTTTTAAGCATCAGTATGTATAAATACATCCTATTTGAAGCGTCATGTTTATTTAACCAGTAAATAAAACATCAGTTTATAAAATTGATTTTCTAAATCTTTATATGTATATTTATATCATGAATTTTTTATTTCTCATGGATAAGCATAAACATGTCAGAATATTAATGTTCAGATTCTATGAAACTTTGAATTCTACATACCTTCAAATTTATAATGTTTGTCTCCTAAATGCCTCTCATTAAATTAAAGTAGTTTGGAAAGTATTTAATCCTATTGCAAATATGCCTCATTACTCATCATCAAATAATATTTATTCATAAAAATAAACATTTCCTTGATGAAATAAATCAACTATATTTTCTTACAGATGAATTTAGCTACACATTTAATTGTTTTGGTAAGTATTTTCCATGTTAGACATTCATTTTTGATTACATTACTGCCACTAGGATAAATTGTCTTGAACAGAATTCTACATAAAAGTGATTTTTTTTATCCTTATGGGAAAAATTTCATCCTTATGAGAAAAAGACTAATTTTCATAAGTGGATTTTAAGGTCTTTTCACTTTTTTTAACATTAGAGAATGTATCTTGTTATATACTTTTTGTGCTACAAATTATAAACCACATAAGAAACTCAGAAAAGCCACGCTAGTTTATGTCCTCATGCTTTCTAATGCAGAGGTAATCCCGTTCTTCAATTTCTTCAATTATAGATATTATGTTATAATGTCCTTGTAGTGGCAAAGACTGAATATGTGTATAAACTAAGATAATAAAAAAAAAAATGTGTAGGCCAGTGAACAGGAAGCTTGAATTTATGTGCATAGCTGAGTGTTAGAAGAAAAAGAGTTAGCATTCAGAATGGTTGCTTTGTAGTACAGAAGTTTGAGATGGTAATTTAATTGTGGAACGGCAAGTGTGTGAGTGAAAGTATATGAAATTATTAGAGCTGAAATGATAAGAATTAACAACGTGATGCTGTTTTTGCATTATTAGACTGAAGTTTCTTGCTTACTGTGAAAAGTATAAAATAACAATGGCTAAGGAAATAAGGATTTACTCCCTTGTTTAAAAGAATGTATGGTGTTGACAGTACCTAGTGCTAGTGTGCCAACTCCATGAAGTTATGTGGGACCCAAGCCCATTCCAGCTAACAGAGCTACTAAGCAGCACATGATTGGCATTTCCAAGGTTTCCTTAAGGCCCAAATGGGTAGTAGAGTTCCAGTCATCAAATCATGCTTTCTGTGACCTCAGCCAAATCAGTTATTTGGGAAATATAAATAGAGATTGATATTTATTTATTTATTTGAAGGGCAGAGTTACAGAGAGGAGGAGAGAGAGTTTCTTCCACATGCTGGTTCACTTCCCAAATGGCCACAACAGCCAGGACTGGGCCTGTCTGAAGCCAGGTGCTTCTTCACTAGCAGGTGAGCTGGTTCAGAAGTGAAGCAGCTGGGACTCGAACCAGTGTCCAAATGGGATGCCGTCGCTACAGGGCATGGTTTTAATCTGCTGTGCCACAGTGCTGGCCCCCAAGCCTTATTTGGAGGGGAACAGGAGTCACTGATTAAAACCTGGCATAAGCAAGTGGGAAAAGGACTAGGACAACTTCATACTGAAGTATGGCTGGTTAATAGAAGAAGAAAGAAGATAGAAAATTCCGTAACGTTTGTGGTCAAAGCAGGGGCTTTTTAAGTGAAGTTCTTTTTTTTGGCATCTCAGATTAGTATCTGTGTGAAAGTGTTCTCTCATAATGGTTAGTGTGGCAGTGTAAATCTGGACACTTGTGAAACTCCATTATTTTTTCCTCTTGTTAATAGTAACTATATGGATCAAATCCTTAAATTTGAGATGAGAAAATAAATACAATAAGAAATTAAATTTCTGCCAGCGCCGTGGCTCAACAGGCTAATCCTCCGCCTTGTGGCACCGGCACACCGTGTTCTAGTCCCGGTCAGGGCGCCGGATTCTGTCCTGGTTGCCCCTCTTCCAGGCCAGCTCTCTGCTGTGGCCCGGGAGTGTAGTGGAGGATGACCCAAGTGCTTGGGTCCTGCACCCCATGGGAGACCAGGAGAAGCACCTGGCTCCTGCCATCGGATCAGCGAGATGCGCCAGCCGCGGCAGCCATTGGAGGGTGAACCAACGGCAAAAGGAAGACCGTTCTCTCTCTCTCTCTCTCACTGTCCACTCTGACTGTCAAAAAAAAAGAAATTAAATTTCAAATTCTATAACATGAGGTAGCCATAAAGCGTCATGATTAAAAGGCAGTTCCTTCAGGGCTGACACCTTGGCTCACTTGGTTAATCCTGCACCTGTCGCACCGGCATCCCGTATGGGCTCCAGGTTCTAGTCCTGTTTGCCCCTCTTCCAGTCTAGCTCTCTGCTGTGGTCCGGGAGGGCAGTGGAGGATGGCCCAAGTGCTTGGACCCCTGCACCCGCATGGGAGACCAGGATGAGGCACCTGGCTTCTGGGTTTGGATTGGTGCAGCGCCAGCTGTAGCGGCCATTTAGGGAGTCTATCAACGGAAGGAAGACCTTTCTCTCTTTCTCTCTCTCTCACTGTCTATAACTCTACGTGTCAAAAATAAAAAATAAAAAAAGGCAGTTCCTTCAATAAAACCATCAAAATTGAAAACACAGTGATGCAGTTACTGTATGCAGGTGTATTAAATACATTTTTAAAAATTTTTATCAGGTAAACAGAATTGAATTTGAAATCATAAGAGTAATTAAGAGATACTAAACCCTGTTGTGAACCTCTAGTATAGAAAACAGTGATAGGGCAATAGCCTAACAGGATAGAAAATACACAGAACTGGACCCTGTTATCCCAAGAAAATTTAATATATTATAATGAATGAGAAAAGTGACATTTAAATCAGTGGGCAGAATGAGCTATTCTTTCATTCATGTATTTATCTATTCAGAAAATGTTTATTGAGCACTCTCTTAGATACCAGGGACACATCAGCAAACCAAATAGACAAAAATCCCTATCATCTTGGAGCTTCAGAGCTCCAAGCATGGAGCATAGAGACAAAGAATGCATAAATAGTAGATGATTATGTGCTGGAGAGAAAAGTAAAGCTAGAAGGGAGGGTAGTTTGACAAGACTGCATTGGGGGCTAGGATGTTACATTTCTATTTATGACTACATAAAGAATTGTTATAAATCAATTTGTTAAAAAAGCTGATTCGGCAGATGCTTTTTCTTCTTTATGGATGGCTACACCTATTTCAAAATGGAAAATATAGAGCTACCCAGCAAATACTTAATACCTTTTTAGTAGTTGAGACAAACAGAAATCAATGAGTCTTCAAATTGACAGGAAAAGTCCAACAGAGATACTGCTTTCAGTCCTCAGATTCACAGAAATTTAAGTTTAATATCATTTTTTTTTTAGTTTGGGGAAAGCAGATGTTTACATAATGTTGCAGATATAACTGCATGTTACTACTTTGTTTTGGAGGACAGTGTTTTTTTTTTCTTTAAATTTTATTTAAGATATACAAATTTCATGTATTTCATATATATTCAGATTCAAAAACAGTGATACTTTCTACCTGAACCTCCCTCTCACCCACTTTCCCACCCTTCTTCCTCCTCCCTCTCCTATTTCCATTCTTGTATTTTACAAAGGTCTATTTTGTTAACTTACACTCATAAAGTAAACCCTACACTAAGTAAATAATTTTTTAAAAAAGTATGAAAGAAAACAAAAACTATTCCTCAGAAGTTGAGACAAGGGTTGTTAAAGATCATCATATCTCAAAGTGTCAATTTCCCTCCAATAGATTACCTTTTAGGTACTCTGTTACCACAGATCAGAGAAAATATGATATTTGTCTTGAGGACTGGCTTATTTCACTAAGTATACTGGTTTTCAGTTGCATCCATTTTGTTGCAAACAATGGATTTCATTTTTTTTTACCACTGTTTAGTATTTCATAGTGTATATATACCATAATTTCTTTATCCAGTCTTCAGTTGATGGACATCTGGGTTGATTCTAGATCCTAGCTATTCTGAATTAAGCTGCAATAAACATGAGGGTACAAATCACTCTTTTCCTATGCTGAGTTCTTTTGTTTTGGGTAAATTCTCAGAAGTGGGGTGAGTGGTTCATATGGTAGGTATATATTCAGATTTCTGAGGTATCCCCATATTATCTTCCACGATGGCTACACCAGTTTACATTCCCATCAGCAGTGGATTAGCAGTGACATTTCCCTGATGGCTAGTGATCCTGAGCACTTTTTATGTGTCTGCTAACCATTTGAGTTTCCTCTCTTGAAAAGTGCCTGTTTAAGTTTTGAGGACAGTTTTAAGATCATCTCTCAAAATGAAAAAGGCTACATACCTACCTACCTATCATAGCTCAATAATTCCACTTCCTGATAATCACCCTAGGGAACGTTGAGTGTATGCACAAGGAAGTATGGTAGCACAACATTATTTGTAAGAATGAAAATTTCAGAACTACATAGATGTGCTTAGTTTCAATGATATTTACATACTGTGAATCACTAACACTAACCACCCAGGTCATATAATTGATATGAGAGATAAATTACAGATGATATAATTTATAATGTAATGTACATGCCATTGGTAACACCAATTACTACGTAATTACTAGGAGAGTAATTAGGATTGTGTTGTTAGTAGATGTCTTCAGCCTTTGCTTACCTCAGATGTTTTTACTTTTATTTTTTAAGTTTCAAAAATTTTTGAGATGCAGAGAAAGAGCTTGCATCTTCTGGTTAGACTTCAGCTACTGAATCTGGGCTGGGATGAGCCCAACTGAGCATTCATTTACCTTTGCCTCCCAGGATCAGTACTGGCAGGAAGGCAGAGTCAGAAGCTGGAGCTATGAATTGAACGCAGGCACACCTATGTGATTTGTGAGCCTCTTAACTATAGGCTAATCATCTACCCCATTAGTTTTTTAAAAGAGAAGTTATGCATGTATATTTTAAAAGATCATATACATAAAATTTGTTAAAAGTGGAGTATATCATAAAAGTGAATTCTTGCTATAAACCTTAATTCAAGTCTCATTTTTTGCTACCATAGCCCACATTGTCTGTTTTGTCAGTATCACTTATCTAATACTTGGCAAGTGTTCTTGTACATTTGACTGATTGTTCTGAGTGCCCTGATTCTCCAATTAAATTATAGGTACTTTTGACAGTTTAGGACCTACCTAGTCATTCTTTTATTTTTTTTAATATACTACAAAAAGAGAAGGTATTACTTGATAAAATGTTGTTACTATCTTGGATTTTTATCATTCTTTATATAATGTTTGTGTTTTTTTTATTTATAAGTAAAATTGTCAAAGTTTTATTTTTAAATTTATTTATGTTTTAAATTATTCACTAGGCAAAACATATATTTTTAAGCCTTCAGTCATAGAAAAGAATGTTTTAAAGAAAAATTGTTTAAATCACCTTATCTTTCTTATCTTTATAGGTCGGTTATATGCCATGCAAACTGGAATGAAGATTGATAGTAAAACTCCTGAGTGTCGTAAATTTTTATCAAAATTAATGGATCAATTAGAAGCTGTAAGTTAAACACTGATCATTTATTTTCTGACTATGCTCAAAATACCATTTTATTTCATTTTCATGTATATGTTTTCATTTTAGTTTTTTTCTCTTGGCAACAGTCAGTAACATTGTACCTGAGGGAAAGCTAGATACAATTTTTTTATTTACACCATACTGTCAGGAGAGTTGTAAGTAAAAATTAAAGTAGATTCAGCCATCTTTGCAGATGCAAGTATCTTGTTCCACATTATTGTGGAACAGTAGCTTTTGATATCCTTTCATAAATGACAGACTTTCAAGCCTCCCTTCATGCAGTCATATGGATTGATTTGGGAGTTCTTAAATAGCTCTCTTTTTGTTTTAAAGATGTATTTTGATTTGGGGAGCAGAGTTATAGACAGAGAGAGGGAGAGACACAAAAGAGGTTTTCCATTCTCTGGATCACTCCTTAAATGGCAGTAATGGCCGGAGTTGGGCCAATATGAAGCCAGGAGCCAAAAGCTTCTTCTGGGTCTTCCACGTGGGTGCCAGGGCCATCTTCCACTGCTTTCCCAAGCACATTAGCAGGGAGCTGGATTGGAAGTGGAGCAGCCGAAATTTGAACCAGCTCCCATGTGGGATGCCAGCACTGTAGACAGAGGTGTAACTACTAGACCACAGCACCAGCCCCTTACATACTGAAATTATCCATTTATTTAGTGAAATGAGCCATTTATTAGTGAAAGAGACTATGAAAGAAATGTTATTGATTGGCCGGCTCCGCGGCTCAATAAGCTAATCCTCCACCTGCAGCGCTGGCACACCGGGATCTAGTCCTGGTTGGGGCTCTGGATTCTGTCCCAGTTGCCCCTCTTCCAGGCCAACTCTGCTATGGCTCGGGAGTGCAGTGGAGGATGGCCCAAGTGCTTGGGCCCTGCACCTGCGTTGGAGACCAGGAGAAGCACCTGGTTCCTGGCTTCAGATCAGTGCAATGTGCCGGCCGCAGCGCGCTGGCCGCGGCGGCCATTGGAGGGTGAACCAATGGCAAAAAGGAAGACCTTTCTCTCTAGTCTCTCTCTCTCACTCTCCACTCTGACTGTCAAAAAAAAAAAAAAAAGAATTGTTATTGATTGCTTATCCTCATCCTCCCTCTTTCAGTCCAGGATGAGATATAGGTATCCTCCCCTCTTAGCAGGAATGAGGTAGGTGACTAAAGAGTCACCTTCTTGAGCCTGATGTAATGTCACAGATCACTGTTTGTGGTGCTTATGGATGGAAAATTGAATGAGTTGTATTGGGAGTCAGTGCATGAAGAAATAGATCTTCTTCAGTAATTGGGCCAGGCTGAAACCAGGATCCAGGAACTCAGTATGGGTCTCCTACATGGATGACGGGAACCCAAGTACTCGAGCCATCACTGGCTGCCTACCAGGGTGCATATGAGCAATAATCTATCTCAGTAGAGAGTGGAGCCAACTCAAAAATCCAGGCTCTACAATATGGGATATAAATGTCCCTGGCAGCATCTTAACCATGGTGCCAGGTTCCCACCCTGTAATTGCTTTCTTTTGTTGACAGAAACAAAATTTAGACACACTAAAAATCAAGTCAAAACATTTAGACTCATGGGTCTAGGGTTTTCTATTTGCTTTTTATTATTGTATTACTCAGTATTATTCAGATGTATTATTCAGATGTATTCAGAGTATTATTCAGATGAAGGCATATCCCAACATAGAACTTTCTTGCCTCATTATGTTTAAGTAACTATGGACAGAAGTGTTCTCTGTAACTTTATGTGATTCTCTGGCCTATTGACTCAGAGTAACTGTCATCTACTGCAATGAGATTTCAGGTGCCACAGAGGGAATTCAGCTGCCAATGGAGCCTGTCTGGCCTGCTTCTGTAGCTACTTCTATGGAAGCATGAAAATTTAAATATTCTCTTTTGGAGGGATGAAGTTGGGGCAGGCAGGAAAATTTTTTTCACTCGTGGCAATATATTTGTCAAATTCCAACTCTAACAAACATGTAGAATATAGCTCTTTATTAATTTCACAATATAATTATAATAACTAAGATAATAGCTTTGGATATAAAGAAGCCAAGCTGTTTTTTTATAATAATAAAGTATAAAAGCACATTTATAAAGGAACTAAAATAAATTCCAATATTAATTCTCTTCTGGACTTAAATTATGTCTTTATATTTATGAGAGTATTTGCTCTTTTTTTTTTTTTTTTTTGACAGGCAGAGTGGATAGTGAGAGAGAGAGAGAGAGAGACAGAGAGAAAGGTCTTCCTTTTTGCCGTTGGTTCACCCTCCAATGGCCGCTGCGGCCGGCGCATCGCGCTGATCCGAAGCCAGGAGCCAGGTGCTTCTCCTGGTCTCCCATGCGGGTGCAGGGCCCAAGGACTTGGGCCATCCTCCACTGCCTTCCCGGGCCATAGCAGAGAGCTGGCCTGGAAGAGGGGCAACCGGGACAGAATCCAGCGCCTCAACCGGGACTAGAACCCGGTGTGCCGGCGCCGCAAGGTGGAGGATTAGCCTGTTAAGCCACGGTGCCGGCCGAGTATTTGCTCATTTTCTGAGACACTTTTCTGTTTAAATTTTTACCTCATAACATCTTTGAAAAAAGTAATTTTTAAATAATAGTTTGATACTGAGATCTGGTATTCCAGAAAGTCATTTTATTCCAATATGATAGTCTGAATAAAAAGGTAGAACTTTGTTGTTTTTAAGATACTTTATTATACTGTGTGGGTAGGAGATAGACTTATACACTTAAAAGTTGTGTATTGATTTGAGGTATGTGTCTGTATTTTAAAAATTTCCATTATCCAATTCTGAGTTTATCATCTTATGCATTACTTACTATTGAATCTCATTGTTTTGTTTTGAGTGGTACTATTTAGGACATAACACAGTTCTTTTACTTTTTTTAATACCTGATAAAAGTGAAATTAAAATTTTAAATTATATATGTTTAGAAAAGACTAATTCCAATTTTAGGTAATCTGATAGTACAGTAGATAAGACCACATTACTTTGAAATTTTCATCCAAATACTTGAATATATTATGTTTTATTCTTGATTATTCTGATCTTCAGCACTCAATTATGCTTATGGATTATTGTAAGTGTGTTTCTTCAAAGTTTTGGGAGCATTGGAATTTGTTTTAAATGCTGGAGCAGGACAATTGTTTTGCAAGATTTCACTGATACATCTCTTATTGAAATGAATGTAATTTTCCTTAAATAATTATTTTAGGCTTATTTGTATGATCCAACATGGGAAGCGGGATACACAGCAGACTCATAGAATGGCAGATGTCCTAAATAGCACTCTGGCCTCAGAATCAGCCCTTAAGGCATTCGGATATGGCTGAAGAGCCCATGAGAGTATTTATTGTAGGCATGGAAAGCCAAGACACTCTGGGAAAAAAAAAAAAAAAAAAAAAAAAAAACCTAAATGAAAGATCTCTGCTAGTGAGATCCCAGTGGAAAGAACAGGCCATCAAAGAAGGAGGTACCTTTCTCTGAAGGGAGGAGAGAACTTTCACTTTGACTATGACCCTGTCGGAATAAGATCAAAGTCGGCGAACTCAAAAGGCTTCCATAGCCTTGGCAACTCATGACTAGAGCCTGGGGAGATTACTGACGCCATAAACAAGAGTGTTAAATTGTTAAATCAACAACAGGAGTCACTGTGTACTTACGTCTCATGTGGGATCTGTCCTTAATGTGTTGTCCAATGTGAAGTAATGCTATAACTAGTACTCAAACAGTATTTTACACTTTATGTTCTGTGTGGGTGCAAAGTGATGAAATCTTTACTTAATATATACTAAATCGATCTTCTGTATATAAAGATAATTGAAAATGAATCTTGATGTGAATGGAATGGGAGAGGGAGCGGGAGATGGGAGGGGTGCGAGTGGGAGGGAAGTTAGGGGGGGAAAGCCATTGTAATCCATAAACTGTACTTTGGAAATTTATATTTACTAAATAAAAGTTTTAAAAAAAAAACATACTTGTCAAGCTCTTAAATTATAAACTGTGTATCTGATTTTATTTTAGCTTAAGAAACAGTTGGGTGATAATGAAGCTATTACTCAAGAAATAGTTGGCTCTGCCCATTTGGAGAATTATGCTTTGAAAATGTTTTTATATGCAGACAATGAAGATCGTGCTGGGCGATTTCACAAGTAAGTAAAAAAAGAAAACTTGAGAGGTTGCATACTGAACAGAATTATCTAGTTTTTTTATGGCACAACTGTCTTTCTTGAGTGATGTATATTGATTCCTTACTTCCTCCCTCCCTTCCTCCCTTCTTCCTACTCTCCTCCCTCCTTCTCTCCCTGCTTCCCTCCCTCCCTCTCTCCCTTTCACCCTGCTTCCCTCCCTCCCTCTCTCTCTCCCTCCCTCCCTCCATCCCTCCCTTCCTCCCTTTTTCCCTCCCTCCCTCTCTCCTTTCTTCCTCCCTTCCTCCCTTCCATTTGGCAGAAAGACAGAAAGGGATAGTTTCCAGCCACCAATTCAGTCCCTACAGAGCTTAGGATTGGTCTAAGACTAAAGCCAGGAGCCAGCAACACAATCCTGGTCTCCCAGCTATCCTCTAACCAGTACATTAAATGCCTGAAGCCCCTCCCACGCACGCACACCTTTTTTTTTTCTTCACCATGGCACCATGGCACCTTAGACTGAATTATGCTTATAAGCGCAGGCCTTTGAGTTTAGAGAAAATGACTGAGTCAGGTGTTTAGCTTAGCATTAAGTCATCAGGATGTACGGGTCTTACATTGGAATACCTGGATTCAAGTTCTGACTTTGCCTCCAAATTTCCTGCTAATGTATACTGTAGGAGGCAGCAGTGATGGCTGAAGTATTTGGCTTCCTGGCTCCCAGCTTGCAGGCATTTGGGGAGTGAACTAGTTGATGTAACTGTGCAATCTCTGTCTCTTGTTCTGCTTCTCAAATAAGCAAATTAATAAATAAAAATTTTGAAAATAAGATGAATAAAATGACTAACAGATCTATATTATCAGGAAATATATCCTAATTAGTCTTTTTTTTTAACAATCAGTAAAATATGTGTTGATTTTAGCCAAAATCACAGCCTAGTCATTATTATGATGATATTTATTTGCAGATAAATGTGTTAAGGTTTGATATGGATTCACTATAATTACGTTTTCTAAAATCCAAAGCATGCAATTACTCTTTGCTGTAAATATATACTTATAAGTGAGTCATATTACTTTCTCCTGATAAGATTAGAAAAGGATCTCTTGTATATTTTTGAAATCTGATTTTATTTAAGATGTTGTTTTCAGAGTGCATTTATGAATATTGTTTTTTTTTTTCAAATAGCTGCATGAATAATACTACATTTGTTTTTCATTTAAATGAAACCTGCTGTTTTGTCTTCCAGAAACATGATCAAGTCCTTCTATACTGCAAGTCTTTTAATAGATGTCATAACAGTGTTTGGAGAACTCACAGATGAAGTTAGTATGCATTCTTTATTGTCTTACTAGCTTAAGATCAGTAATGTTATCTGTTTTCTTATTACTTAGAGCTGCATGTTCATCAGAAATGTAATACAAGCAAAAGTAATTTTTTAGTTTTTTACGAAATCCTTTAAAAAAGTAAAAAGGTCATATTCTTTTTAATAATGTCTTACACTTCTGGTTATAAGTTCTTTGAATCCAGTGTGTCAGCACATGTATAAATACTATATTGGAAAGCACAGATAGTATTTGATTTATTATGTGTTTAGGTATTACTAATCCTATATGCTGTTAATTACTACGTGATATTTGATAAATATACCAGAGATTTTTAAGACTTTTTTTCAATTTCATTTCTAGTCAGAAATATTTGTTGTGTTTTTTTTCATTGTAAAATACATGAGACTTGGCATTTTATATGATACTTCATAAATGTATGATTCTGTCAGCAGCTCCAAGATAACTCAGCACATAATCCATTTATATATGGACACATTGAGACTGTGACAAATTTACTGCTTTGTTATTTTCACTGTAGCAGGCTTTACCATTGGCGTGAAAAATGTGTTTTGAGATAGGATTTATTAATCTAGAAAGAGAAAACCACAAATGAGACTGCTATAAGCAGGTTATATTAGTGACCTGAATACTGAGGCACATTGCTTTCTGTGATAGGATTGTTTTCAAAGTAATAAATAACTAAACAAAACAAAATACAGTATATGTTTGAGGTGCTTGCATTCCTGTAAAAAATTGTACTGTATTTCAAAACTATGAACAGTGATATAGAACAAGTTAAGCTCTAGACTTGACAATCATAAGCAGGGTTTTATTTCAAGACATCTGCATTCATTGCCCTTGTCCACGCAATTCAGAACCATTACTCAGTCACTCAGATACCCAGAAGCCACCTGATAGATTTTTGAAACACCTGTAGATTGTGGCACAATGCGTAATTGAGAGCCATTGCTCTCAGGTATTTTTGATATAGAGTAGTATAAAAAGGAACTGAAATCTGGAGAGTGAAGACCTGAAATGTTTGTATTGTGAATTCTGAAGACCTGGTGGATCAGCTCCTATCTCTTACTACCAATCTACATTTATTTTTTTCTCTTTTACTAGCATAAGACATTGTGCTAGATACTTGGAGATGCAGAGACATTATAGACATTGTGTTTTGTTTTGAGAGTAACAGTTGGGTGAGGAATAGTGAGAATGCAATAGAAAAGTCATAACCTGATTATACAGATAATAGAAGGCCTATTATCCTCAGTGAAATTTTCAAATAAAGAACTATGGTTCCAATGATAGGTTTCTGTAGAATGAGCTGGAGTGAAGAAGTACAAGTCTGTGGCTTGAAACTTGATAATTACTGTGGACTTTAGATGAGTGATGGAGTCGTATATATGGGTTGTTTTCAGCTTGAGAAAAATATACATTGAGACATAGATATTAAATTTTGGAGTGCATTTATGATATCAACAATGAAATAACCAGAAGACTTGTAGAAGTAAATAGGCAAGAAATCAGCAAAGTAGAGAGGATGGTTCAAGTTACAAGATTAGACAAACCCTTCTTGTAAACTTTGTTTTGCAAGTAGAGGTGGTAAAGTAAATACCCTTGATAAACATCTGTGTTTAGAATGCAAGAGGAAGAAGTGAATAAAGAAACAAAGTAATGGAAATTGATAGGACTTCAAGATACCAGAGCAGAAGATCATGATAACACAAAGTAGTAGATCAGAATGCCAAATGCTTCCAACTACTGTCTTGATTCTCTTTACCTGGGGAAACTACCTTTGCCCATATATCTCAGATACAGACAAATGGTCCTTTGAAGTTATAACTACTAACAGTGGGAAACACAGATAAAAGGTAAAATCATAGATAAAGGAAAAAAGCAGACTTCCAAAAGTCTTAAGTATGGGATAGAACCTTCTTACTTTTGATACATAACATTTCCATACATATAATGTATGTGTTTCATCTGCATTTCAGAAGAAAAATCTAGGTTTATTTTTACGTACCCTCAACAAAGAACAGGTTCCTTAGCTGTGTGAACATAGTAACAAACAAAGAAACTCTAGGTGAGCCCAAGGAGAAGCCTTCAGGAGAGATTGGGGATGGGATTTGTTTAGATACTGACATTATTAAATGAAGTGAGACATTTTTCCAAAACAATAAGCCTCTTTTATTTTTTTCTCCATCTCATTACCCAGTTTGCTACCTAAGTTTCTCTGCTACCTTGTAATGGCACTAGGATAAAGTAGGAAATAGCATCTTTGTTGGATAAAAGTTTCAGCTGGAGGAGTCTAGACTGTTTTGGAAAGAAGAAATTAAACATTCTGAAGACCAGAATGAAATGTGTTTTGTGATTGGACTGAGGCTTAGTCTTGGGCCTTTATATAGAGTCTATATATTTGAATTAGAAAATGTGTGTGCACACAATTAATATGTAATTATATTGATACTTTCCATTGGCTTATATATTTTACTTACAAAATGCAAAATTTGTACTTTTCAGCAAAAGCATATATATGAAAATTTACAAATAACATAATACTGATTTTTTTTTTCATATCCAGTATGCTATAGCGATCTTTTCCTGAGTTCTGAGCTGCAAACTAAAGTTGACTAAATGTATAAAGACAACCAACAAAAAAATTGGTGAGATAAGCCATATACAATAAGCATAATTCTCAAGCCAACCAGTTTGATCGCCTTGTTTCAAATGTGTTGTCCCTTTCATTCAGCATTGTTTCTGATTCTATCCTTTTATTTCTGTAAATGGAGACTTCATAGTGATTACTAACATTTAGATTTTTCAAACCTAGTGCTTTAAAGTGCAATTTAAATAATGCTCAATTTGAGCAAAAGAGGGAGGAATTACACTCGTGATTTTACTAGCTTTTTTTATAAATAAAACAAAACAAAGCCAGTTTACTTATTTCTTTTTTTGAAGGGCTGAATGACAGCAGGTGAGACAGGATGTTGGGGAAGAAGGAGGGAAAATCTTCTATCCATACAAATATGGATAAACAAAGCATTCAGCATCACCAGCCATCTCTCACAGGTCCCCGTTATGATCCAAAAAAATCTAAGGCTTGTATTTACTGGTGATTTAAGAAGTATATGCCTACCTAAAACAAAGCACACAGTATTCCAACATTTATAATTTCAAAAATTATTGAATGGATTAGTTGTTTTAAAAAACCAAGGATGTAATTGATTATTCAATCCATTTAGTAGTTTTCACTCATTCCCTCCTTTCAATTTCCACTTTAGTTTCATCCTATACTTTGAAACCACTAGCACAGAAAAGACAGGAAGCAGAGCAATAGGAACAAAACAGGTAGGCAGATTTTTAAAACCTGTATAGTTACTGTGCTCTAGGTATATTTCAGGATTTGCTATAAACTATTCATTTTTTATTTTAATTTTTAATTTAGTTTTTAACAGATTCAGTGTGATTTGTAGATATAATTCTAAGAATATGATAATATTCCCTCACTCCCTCTAGCTCCTCCTCCTACCTTCTCTCTTTCTCCACTTCTTTTTCTTTTTTTTTCAGTTTTTGAGATAGCATTTTAAAATTACATTACAGTGAAAAAGCTTGTGTATACAAAGGTCTGTGTATACAAAGGCTATTGATTTTTTATGTGTTAATTTTATATCCTGACACTTTTAACAAACTATTTTATGAGTTCCAATACTCTCTTAGTGGAGACTTTTTGCTCCCTTATATATAGAATTATGTCATCTGCAAATAGAGCTAGTTTGACTTCCTCCTTTCCAATTTCTGTCCTTTAGCCTTACTTCTCTTGCCTAAAGGCACTAGCTAAAACTTCCAGGACTATATTGAATACCATTGAAGACAGAATGAATCCATGTCTGTTTCTGGATCTTAGTGGGAATACTTCCAGCTTTCCCACATTTAATAATATGCTGGCTGTGGGTTGTCAAAAATTGCCTTGATTGTGTGGAGGAACGTTCCTTCTAGTCCCAGTTTACTTGAGGTTTTCATCATGAAAGGATGTTGTGTTTTATCAAATGCTTTCTCTGCATTATTGAACTAATCAAATGTTTTAATAAGACATACTTAATTTGTTAATATGATGTATCACATTTATTGATTTGTGAATGTTGAACCATCCCTGCATACCTGGGACAAATTCCACCTGGTCCCAGTGAATGATCTTTCTGATGTGTTGTTGGATAGATTAGTTAATATTTTGTTGAAGATTTTTACATCTGTTTTCATCAGGGATATTGTTCTGTTTCTCTGTTGTATCTTTTTCTGGTTTAGGAATTAACATGATCGTGGCCTCATAGAAAGAGTTTGGGTTCCCTCCCTTTCAACTTTTTGAATAGCTTGAAAAGAGTTGAAATTAGTTATTCTTCAAAAGTCTGACTCAAGTACTTTTGCTGTGTAGAATTCAGCAGTGAAGCCATCCAGTGCTAAGCTTTTCTTTGTTGGGAGGGTCTTTATTACTGATTCAGTTTCCATCTTGGTTATTTATCTGTTTAGGTTTTCTATGCCTTCATGACTCTCACTCAATTTTGGTAGATTGTATGTGTCCAGGAATCTGCAGTTCTTCTAGGTTCCCCAATTTGTTGGCATACAAGCCTTTTTAGTAATTCCTGAAAGTAATCTGGCACAGCCCCTACTCATTTCAAAGTGGTGCCAGTTTCTGGGTACGCACAAGAGCTTCTGCAGCTGCTACTGTTGAAATGGCTCCTTCTCCCTGCCCATGGCAGGGTGTTTGCACCTGAGCTGATAGCACTGCTGCTGCTGTCAAGATAACATCTTGTCCCTGCCGGTTGCTGGGCACACACACAAGAGCTGCCTCAGTTCCTTCTTAAATCCAAATTGTCACCCACTTCCTTTCAGCTGGTTGCCTGTTGCCGTTGTGGGAGGGATGGAGAGAGAGAAACGTGCCCCTTTTCTTGCTGGGTTAGTGGGCACTTTATCCCCCTCAGGGCCCCATGCCGAACTCAAAGACAGTATAGTTCACCAGGCTATCTCTGGCTGTCTCACCAGTGGCCTGGGCCAAGGCAGTCTGATTTCACCTTGTCTCCAGAGCTAACGCTTTCTCCAGCTCTTAGCTGCTTGGGTCCTGTGTTGTGTCTGTGCTTGTTGCTGCACATCTGCACCTTCCACACCGATCCACAGCATTCTTTGTCCTTCCTAGAATCTCCACTGCAGTTTTTAACTCCCCCTGAAATTGTACATTGTCCACCTTTTTTTTGTTGTGTGTGTGTGTGTGTGTGTGTGTTTTTTTTTTACTAATTTCCCCTAGCCTAGAGCAGTACACCCTTCCCTATTCCACTGTCTTGAAACCCTCTAGTATAATATTCTTAACCATTGATTAGACAGAGGTATAAAACAAAGTTTTACAAAATACACACAGACATATCTTTTTTTCTTTATTTTTTGTTTGGTTTTTAAATTTCCCACATATGAGGAAGAACATGATGTATTTGTCTTTCTGGGTCTGGCTTATTTCACCTAACATGCTTCCTCCAGTTGAGTCTGTTTTGCTGCTTTCTTTTATATTGCTGAATAATACTCCATTTTGTATATAAACCAGATGTTCTTTATCCATTTGTCTGATAATAGAGACCATGGTTGGTTCCAAATTTTGGCTCCAAATTGTGAACAGTGCTACTACAAACATGATGGTTCAGGTATCTCTTTGATATATAATGTTCAAGTCTTTGGGATATATATATCCAGTAGTGGGAATGATGGATCATATGGCATCTCTGTTTCTAGTTTTTTGAGAAATCTCCACACTGTTTTCCACAGTGGCTGTGCTGATTACATCCCCACTGACAGTCTATAAGTGTTCCCCTTTGTCCACTTCCTTGGCTGCATTTATTAATCTAAGTGTTTTGGATTTTAGCCATCCAGTAAGGATGGGCTGAGGTGATTTCTTATTGTGGTTTTGATGTGCATCTCCCTGAAGGCTAGTGATGTTGAGCATTTTACCCATTTCTTAACTGGAGTGATTGTTTTATTGCTGTTAGTTTTTTAAGTTGCTGATATATTTGGGATCCTCTGTCAGATATGTGGTTTGCAAATATTTTTCCCGTTTTGCTGGCTGTCTCTTCACTCTATTGATCATTTCCTTTGCTGCATAAAAGCTTCTGATTTTGATAAACTGCCTTTTTTTTTTTTTTTAAAGTTATACTTTTGTTGCCTGTGCTTTGGAGGTCTTGCTCAAGAAGTCATTCCCTACACCCATGTCTTGGCGTGTTTCCTCTACATTTTCTTCCAGCAACTTCATAGTCTCAGGTCTTAAATGTAGGTCTTTGGTCCATATTGAGTTGATTTTTGTATATGGTGAGAACTATGTGTCTAATTTCATTCTTCTACATATGTATGTCCATTTTAGCCAGCACCATTTGTGGAAGAGATTATCCTATTCCACTGTATGGTCTAAGCATTTTTGTCAAAACCAGTTAGCTGTGTTTATGTCAATTAGTTTCTAGGTTCTCTATTCTGTTCCATTGATCTGTGTATCATTTCTTATGCCAGTATCAAGTTGTTTTAATTACTAAAGCTTTGAATTATGCTTTGACATCAGGTATTGTGATGGCTCCAGCTTGCTTTTTTTTTATTCAGTATTGCTTTGGCTATTCAGGGTCTTTTGTGATTTTATATAAATTTCAAAATTGTTTTTTCTAAGTCTGTAAAGAATGCTATTGGTATTTTGATAGGTACTGCCTTGAAACTTTAGATTGCTTTTGGTATTATAGACATTTTGATGATGTTGATTCTTCCAATCCATAAGCAAGAAATATCTTTCCATTTTTTGTGTGTCCTAGATGATTTCTTCCATCAATGTTTATTAATTTTCATTGTAGAGATCTTTGACTTCCTTGGTTAAATTTATTTCTAAATATTTGATTTTTTGTGGCTATTTTGAATGGGGATATCTATCTTGATTTCTCTTCCTGTGAGTTCATCAGTAGCATACAAAAAAAGGTACTGTTTTGTGTATGTTTATTTTGTAACCTGCAGCTTTACCAAATTGCTTTATCAATTCTAACAGCTTTTTGGTGGATTGTTTAGGTTTTTCCATGTGCAACATCATGTCAGCTGCAATCATGGATAATTTGACTTCCTCTTTTTCCAGTTTTGATGCCTTTTCTTTCTCCTCCCTCAGTGCTCTTGTTAAAACTTCCAGTACTGTGTTGAATAAGAGTGTAAAAGTGGACAACCTTGTCTTCTTCCAGATCTGAAGGGAAATATTTTCAGTTTTTCCTCATTCAGTATGATATTGGCTGTTGGTTTGTGGTATTTATCATGGAAATGCAGTAGGGTTATTTAATTGCATGATGTTCCATAGCTTTTTAAATATAGTTTTATTTGTTTGTTTATTTAAAAGGCAGAGCTACAGAGAGAGACAGACATCTTCCATCTGCTGATTCACTCTTCAAATGGCTACAACAACCAAGTTAGGACTGTGCTGAATCCAGGAGTGAGGAACTCCATCCAAATTTCTCACATTGGTGGCAGGGATACAAGTACTTAGACCATCTTCCACTGCTTTCCTAGGCCATTTAGCAAGAAGTTGTATTGGAAGTGGAGTAGTCAGGACTTGGTTGCCAGTCTCTGAAGCAGCAATTTAACCCACTGTATCACAATGCCTGCCCCTATTCTTAACAAAAATGAGACTTCCTTCTAAATTGGTTCCTTCCCTTGCTTCTCAAAATACTCTGATAGAAATGCTAAAATCTAAAATAACAACAGAAGATGAGGATAGGAATAACAATTGTTTTTATTCATATAACTTTTATCTTTAAATCAAGATAATGATGGTTTTTAAATTGTATTTTAAGTTTTTAAAATTTTGTGGTTATTTCCTATAAGCTCTGAAAATTTGTTCTGAAAAAAGAAACAAAGCCAGTCTCCACTGTACACTGGGCCAAGAAGTTTTTCTTCCCTGTCTGGACTTGACTTCCGTAAAATGGAAATTTTGCACAAGAGGATCGCTGAGGTCCTTTGTAGCTATGCCAGGTCTATGATTATTTGTCCAGGCATATGAAGAGTGATGAAGAAAATAGGAGAAAGAATGAGATAAAAATGCAAACCAGGAAAGTGAGAAGTAAAAATAGTTTTAGAGGGTTTGAACTTTTGGCACAGTAGGTAAGGTGCAACTTGAAATGACTATATCCCATGTTGGAGTGCCTGTTTTGCGTACCAGCACCACTCCCCAGTTCTAGCTTTGTGCTAATGATACACTGAGAGGCAGCAGATAATGACTCAAGTACTTTTGCTGTGCACTTGGGAGACCTGAATTGCAAATGGCATTCCCAGTTCCTGCCTTCAGCCTGGCCCCAGCCTGGCCGAATGCCAGCTATTGCGAGATTTTAGGGAGTGAACCAGCAGATGGGAGATGTCTCTCTGTATCTATCTTTCCATCAATCTACAATCTATTGATCAATCAATCTGCCTTTGCTCTTCAAATAATATATAATTAATTAGAGGAGTAATTTTAGGTTAGAAGCTGAAAAGTAGGGATAAAAAACAAATAAATTATATGTTATATAAATATTAGTGAAAAATAGAACCACTGAAAATTATGGCTGCAAAGAATAAATTTCTACTGGGAAGAATGGAGAAGAATATCAGGTAGTATGGGCATAGTAAGTGTAGGCATAAGCAATCAGAACACCTGAAACTTCTGTATAATAAAATGTAATAATGATTTTTGAGTCTTGTTTCAAATTCTCTTATTTAAAATATAATCCTAGAGCCAACCCTAAGGCACAGCAGGTTAAAGCCGCAGCCTGCAGCACCAGCATCCCATGTGGGTGCCAGTTCAAGTCCCGACTGCTCCACTTCCAATCCAGCTCCCTACTAATGTACCTAGGAAAGCAGCAGAGGATGGCCCAAGTCCTTGGGCTCCTGCACTCATTTAAGTGACCCGGAAGAAGCTCCTGGTTCTTGGCTTCAGATCTGCTCAGCTCCAGCCATTTGGGTTTGAACTAGCAGATGGAAGACCTCTCTCCCTCTGACTCTGCCTCTCTCTGTAACTCTGTCTTTGAAATGAATAAAATAAATCTTTATTTATTTTTTTAAAGATTTATTTATTTATTTGAAAGTCAGAGTTACGAAGAGAAGCAGATAGAGAGAAGTTTTCCATCCGCTGGTTCACTCCCCAACTGGCCGCAACGGCCGTAGGTGCACTGATCCAAAGCCAGGAATCAGGAGCTTCCTCCAGGTCTCCCACGTGGTTGCAGGGGCCCAAGGATTTGGGCCATCTTCTACTGCTTTCCCAGGCCACAGCAGAGAGCCAGATCAGAAGAGGAGCAGCAGGGACTTGAACTGGCGCCCATATGGGATACCGGCACTGCAGGTGGTGGCCTTACCTGCTACACCACAGCGCTGGCCCCTAAAATAAATCTTTAAAAAGATACATATAATCCTTTTGGGGCCAACTTTGTGGTGTAGCTTGTAAAGCCACTGCCTGTGACACCAGCATTCCATACAGGCACCAGTTCAAGTCCTGGCTGCAGTTCTTCTTCTTTTTTTTTAAAGATTGATTTATTTATTTGAAATGCATAGAGTTACAGACAAGAGATGTAGAGACAGAGAGAGAGCGAGTTCTTCTATCCGCTGGTTCACTCCCCTGATGGCTGCAACGGCGAGAGCTGAGCTGATCCCAAGCCTGCTAATGGCCTGGGAAGCAGTGGAAGATGGCCCAGGTGCTTGGGCTCCAACAGCCAGGTGGGAGACCTGGGTCTCCTGGCTACTGGCTTCAGCCTGACCCAGCCCTGGCCTTTATAAGTCATCTGGGAGTGAACCAGCAGATGGAGGATCATTCTCGTGCTCCCTTTCACTCTCCCTCTCTTTCTGTAAGTATTCCAAATAAATAAATATTTTTAAATAACTAATAAAATATAACCCTTTTATACAGGCCACTGGTTCACAAGCTAGATTTCCACAATTTTCCTAATTTATTTACCTTCCTATTTTGAGTTCCATTTCCCTGCAGTCCATTCTTGTCTGTCATTTTATTGAAGAATCTACAGCAGGAGTGGGGAAATTTTTTTCTGCCAAGGACCGTTTGGATATTTATAACATCATTCACAGACCATACAAATTTATCAACTTAAATATTAGCCTGCTATGGATTTATTGAGTTTCAAGTACCGCCTGCAGTTGCTTTGGCAGAGCCAGACCAAATGATTTTGTAGACCAGACATTTCTTCTACCCAACCTCGCACCTCCACCTCCACCCGCTATCTACAGAGAATTCTCATTGCTTAGCAATGCAAGCCCAGACTCCTACAATGCTCTAAGTTATACCTTGTCATCAAGTCTTAGCTACATTATGCTAGCCATTGTATGAATTTCTCCATTCTCTCAATGCTTCCATTCTTTAAGCTCTTAACTGTGTGAATATTACGCCATGGATATATTGACATAGTATTTATTATATTTTAAAATAAACTATACTGCAAGTATTTGAAAGGGATACTTTGTCTTTTGCTACTCTAGATCTTTTAAAATTAAATGTAAAATTTTACACTAAATAAAATACTGGAGTTTAAAAAGTAGCTGATTAGTTGATATTTTAAACATTGATATGGTTAACTTTTCATTTTTCTATCTTTAGATGGAAATAATGTTCATTTTTCTTTATATCTTTCTTTCATAACTTTCCTAAATATAATAGCTTTCATTTCAACATTTCTTTTTCTTGATCCATTTCCTCGTAGTTTTCCCTTTTTTCATGTCATTACTCATAGTTGTACAAAATTATATGCAAAACATAAATACTTTATTTGCCTATAGTAACACCTTACATAATCTGAGGGTATGTCAGAAAGTTCATGAAAAAAAATTGATTAAAAATTAAGTTTTTTGGGGAGCCAAGTTACACTGCAGTAGGTTAATCTGCCACCTGCCATGCTGACATCCATATGAGCTCTGGTTCAAGTACTGGCTGCTCCACTTCTGATTCAGCTCCCTGTTAATGCACCTGGAAAGCAGCCTAAGATGTCCCAAGTGCTTAGGCCCCTGCTGTCCATGTGGCCAACATGGGTGGAGTTCTTGTGGCCATTTGGGAAGTGAACCAGTGGATAGAAGATGCTGCCTTTCAAATAAATAAATAAATAAAATTCTTTTTAAACATTATTTTGGTGGAAAAATTTTGGAATTCATGCATAATTCTTATAATACTTTTTGAAGACCCTGTCTGTATATATATAGAGTTCAAACTTTTTATACCAAAATAATTTTCATTCTTTTTATTTTAGACTTCTTTTGTTATTAACAGTGTTTGAGGAGCAAATAACATGTTACCCTTTTTTCTTCATAATCTTCGCTTCAGGATTAATACGGCTAGCTTAGTGAAAATTGCAAGTAAATATAATACTGATTATATTGTTTTTATATCATTTATTGAGTTTCTGCTAAATTGAGAGGATAAAAGTATATTTTGTACCCTCACAGTGCTGGTATTCTAATTTAGAAAGGATAACCGAAATAACTGTGCTAATACATGATGCATCAATGATGAAATGCCAGGAATGATCCACTTATAGTACCTGCCATTTGCCTGATATTTTATATAGACACTTTTGATATATTTGTTCACTATTCAGAACTCTGAATTACAATGAGGAAAGTACTCAGCCCTTTTTGTTATTGTTGTTGTTGTTAGATGTCCAGTCTTTTGCGGACTGATTGTTTATAAAATACAAATACCAGTAATAAAAGAATGAGTGCAAAAATTAAACTACCGAAAGTCATGAAAAGTAAGTTTTCTAAATACTCTCAAAATTTCTGTACAGTTTGCAGACCCGCACTGTTTTGGGAACCATGTCCTAATTGTTAGTAATTCAAATGTAGATCTGTTTGGACTCCACTTTGGGACTTCATGCTCAAAAAACAGTGTTGCACAAATATTGAAGCACTAATATAAATGAATTGTTGGCTATAGAAGAGGTAGTCTGTTTAGGAATATCCAGTTGCAAGAGGTTCTGAACTAAGCAACAACTTCCTGTTGGTTTAGAAAACCATGCTAATGGAGAAATTCTGTTTATAAAAGCATGTGTTTTGTATATACATTATATATATGTATATGATATATACATATGATATATACATATATGATATATACATATATATATATGTTCATCTTATCCTTAGCTATGTTCATTAGTTGTTCATCTTCTCACTGTATCTTAAAAGTGTCATTGTTAATCATTGTAACAGTAAATCGATGAGAGAGTAATAGTATCTCTAACTGGAGTAGAAATTCTGTGTGTCTTGGATTTACTTATGTGTAATTGTGCAGAACTATGTCATATCTAATCAGTGAATTATGAAGGAATAATGCATTTTTTGCATTACTATTAGTATAAAGTAGTTAAGGGTACAGGCATGGCCTCAGAATCCCATTACGTCACATCATAACTCTACGATTTATGTTAGTTAACTTCTCTAGTTCTGTTTCCTCATCTGTAAGACAAGGAAAATTATAATAACTAACTTTTTCAAGTTGTCCTGGGAATCTAACGAAAAAACTTAGATAAGGCCTTTAGCAAAGTACCTAACATATATTAAAACACATTAGCTCCTGCTTTTATTCATTTGATGAAAAGACTGTTAATGTGAAAGATAGATTGAGGAGACCAAATAGGAAATTATTGTAACACAGATCCCTTGTAAACTAGGACAAAAGATGAAGTCTTGAGTTAGTATTTCAAATAAATGAGAGTAGGGTGGAATTCAAGAAAAATATGATTCTTTTTCTACCAGAAAATCAGTAAATGCATTAGATTAACTCACATGAAATTGCTGATGTTTTAATATCTTTGACATACACAAAAGGGAATTTTGAAGTGGACCATTCTGAATACTAAATTAGGGGTGGGCATTTGGCCTAGTGGTTAGTTCCACCCCAGAGTCCAGCTTTCTGCTCATGTGTACCCAGGGAGGCAGCAGATAATGGTTCAGGTACCTGGGTCCTTGCCATCCATGTGAGAAACAAATTGAGTTCCCAGCCCTGGCTGTTTTAAGCATTTGAGTTGTGAGCCAGGGAATGAGAGCGCTCTCTTTTTCTCTTGCTTTCTGCTTTCAAATAAATAAAATATATAAAAGTTAAATATGAATTTGTATTCATTGTTGATTGCAGCCTGTAACCTGAGTCTGAAGCATAGCTCTCTCATACAACAATGAATAGTAATGTTTTAATAATGTCCTAGTATACTATATTTAGAGAGGTTGTCAGTGAATACTTGAAAGTTTTAATGGAAACTAACCTAAACCTATCAATCTTAAATATTCACTTTGTATTAAGATAAACTTACTAAAAATATAAAGACATTATATATTATTGCTTCTATATTTAGAAGTCTAACGTGCAATTGGAGTACAAAACCAGAATCAAAAGAAAATATATTTGAAGAATACTTACAGTTTTTCCAAATTAGGTGAAGAAGTGGTTACAGATCCAAGAAAGCTAATGAAACTCAAGGAAGATAAATAAGGAGAAAATCACACCAAAGAACATCAGAGTCAAATCAGTGAATTCCAGTGATGAAAGAAAATCTTGAAAAGCAATCTTATAAAAATAACACATTATACAAAGGATTAACAATGCTTTGAAGGATGGTTGAGGAAAAAAAATATGTTATAATGATATAACATATTTTAAAATACTGGCTGGACAAACGAACAAGAACAAATAAATCCATCAGTGCAGAACTGTATAAACAGCAAGCTGTGCTTCCAGAAAATGAAGATAAAACTAAAACATACCACTAATGGATCTGCAAAGAACAGTTGAAGGAAGCTTTTTCAGTTTGAAGAAAAATGCTACTGAATGGAAATTTGGATATGGAGAGGAATATGAAAAATACACAGTAATGTAGCTAAATTTAAAAAACTATTTTTCATCTCTCTAAATGATGTATGACTATAAAATACAAATAACTAGCTATACTTATATTGGATAAACTGAAAACAGAGAAGGAAAATAGAGGAAACCAAAAACAGATGAGACTAATAAAAAACAAGGAGCAAACTTTAGACCTAAGTACAGCTTTATCAAGACACACTATGAATATAAATAGACTAACACTCCAGTTTAAAAGTAGAGATTTTTAGAATGAATTTAAAAGGCAAATATTTACTGTATGCTGTTTTTACTAGGGCTAATCTCTAAAACCAAAAACAGACATTTTGAAAATGAAAGCATGGAAAAAGACATTCAATACAGATATAAGTGAACAAAATTCCATAAAGTAGACTGTTAAGATGTATTATTAGAGGTAAAATGGGATGAGACATTTCATAATAATAAATGGGTCATTTCATCAAGAATATATTATTGTTACAAATGCCTGTGCCCTAATAAGAATTTCAAGCTACATGAAACAAAAATTGACTGTAATTTTTAAAAAATACAAACTCATAATTGTTGTGAGAGATTTTTAACATCCTCTCTTAGTCATTGATATTATAGTTTTTTAAAATCAGTAAAATGAATAAAGATAGGGCACATCAAATGTAGAGAAACAACGCTTTCATAACATTGCATGGTGGAAATGTTACATGTTAAAACCACTTTGGGTAAAGATTTGGCAGATTTTTGTAAAGATAAACATACTCCTAACCTTTTACCCAGCAGTTCCTTTTTCTGGTATTTATCCAAGAGAAATGAAAACACATGTCCAGAAAAAGACTTGTTGAAGAGGGCTCATAGAAGTTTATTCATAATAACCCAAAGCTGGAAACAACCCAGATATCCATCATCACAGAACTGATAAACAAATTGTGATGTTATTCAGATATATAAAAAGGAACTGTCTACTGGTATAGCCTACAGCATGGAAAACTTGTAGATGTTATGTCAAGCAGTGGAAAAGTGAGAAAAATCTTCACTGTAGGGTTCCCTCCTTTTATAATCAACTGCAGTGGATAAGTTAATTCTAGTGAAAAAAAGCGGAAAATCTTTTTGAGGGTGGGTGTTAAGGGAAATTGACATGGGAAGGTATATAAAGGAACTTTTTAGGGACCTAGAAATGGTATGTATTGATAGGAATATGGTTTACACAGGTAAGGATATAGTCAGAACATCAGAGTACTCACCTAAGATTTATACATCTTAAGTTACAGCTATTTTACTAGAAAAATAAATATTGAACTACTGTTTATAGGTTTTGTTTATCTTGATATGGGTTGATAGTTGTAAATCTGCTTAAGGTAAATAAATTGAAGGATACAGCTTTCTCACTTTTGGGGAAATTAGTTTCAGTGTGGAAAAGGAGAAACTAGATTGAATTTTATTGGATTGGAATTAGAGAAATAGTATTCATATTCACTCTTTTAAAAATATATTTGAGGGTCCAGCACTGTGGCGTAGCAGGTAAAACTGCCACTTGCAGTGCCAGTATCCCCTATGAGCACTATTTCGAGTCCTGGCTGCTCCACTTCCTATACAGCTTTCTGCTATGACCTGGGAAAGCAATGGAAAATGGCCCAAGTCTCTGGGCCCTGCACCTGTGTGGGAGACTCCAAGGAAGCTCCTAGCTTCAGATCGGCACAGATCCGGCTGTTGCAGCCATTTGGGTAGTAAACCAGAGGATGGAAGACCTCTCTCTCTCTCTCTGCCTCTCCTTCTCTATCTGTGTAACTCTGCCTTTCAAATAAATAAATATTTTTAAAAATATATATTTGATGGCATTATAGCTTAGTGGGTAAAACTGCTGCCTACAACACCAGTATCCCATTTGGGCACCAGTTCATGTCCTAGCTACTCTACATCCAATCCAGCTCCCTGCTAATGGCCTGGGAAAAACAAAGAAAGAAGGCCCAAGTGTTTGGGCCCCTGCCACCCAAGTAAGAAACCCAGATGAATTCCCTGACTTCTGGCTTTGGCCTGGCCCAGCCCTGGCCATTGGAGGCACCTGGGTAGTGAACCAGCCATGCGTGATCGATCTCTCTCCCTCCTTACACCCTTCCTCCCTCCCTCTTCCTCATTAAGTCTTTCAAATAAATAAATATTTTTAAAAATATATATATTTGATGAATAGATATATAAGGCAATCCCAACATCTGTATACTGAGAGAACTCAGAAGCAATCACCAGTAGCAAGAAGCTCATAGAAATCACACCCACTAAGTTTTCAGTGTTGTTTTCCTATAAATGAAACCTAGATGCTTGTACAAAACTTGAATCTACAGCTGGCTAGAGAAATCACTAGATGAAGCTAGACATTCTTGTGCCAAAAAACAGAACCATTTATCATAATTGGGACCAGGACCAGTTTAAAAGGACTCCCACTATCCAATTCAGGGACAAAATGAATGATAGTAGTAGGTGATAATCCATTGAGTAAAGTAGGAATCTGTGGAACTGTACAGACACAAGCAATAAAATAAATGAAAGAAAAAAAAATGGAAGACAAAGAAGGCTCTTTATACTAAAAGTCTTATTTATGTGGCCAGTACTGTGGCACAGCGGGTAAAAGTCCTGGCCAGCATCACATATGGGCATCAGTTTTAGTCCTGGCTTCTCTACTGATTCAGCTCCCTATTAATGCACCTGGAAAAGCAGCAGGGGATGGCCCAAGTCTTTGGGCTCCTGCACCCATGTGGGAGACCCAGAAGAAGCTCCTGGCTCCTGGCTTCGGATCAGCCCAGCTCCAGCCATTGCAGCCATTTGGGGAGTGAGCCAGCGGATGGAAGACCTCTCTCTTTCGTCTCTACCTCTCTCTGTAACTCTTACAAATAAATAAAACAAATTTTAGGAAAAAAGAAAAAAAAAACAGAAGTCTTATCTACAATTAGAACATTTCTAATCTAGAATCTGGAATTTGAAATTTTTGAGTGTTGACTTGATATTCAAAAGCTTCAGATTTGGAAGCATTTTGAATTTTGGATTTTTATATCAAAGATGCACTTATGGTAAAGTCTATGCAGATATTACATAGTTTGTCAGATTCAAAAATCCAAATCACTTCTAGTCCAAAGCATTTTGGATAAGGGTTTTTCAACTTGTAATAAATACAGAAGTAATGATGAAGTTAGGAAATTATCAGTGGACTTTAAAAGTAATGGGTGGTAGGGGCTGGCGCTGTGGCACAGCTAGTTAACGCCCTGGCCTGAAGCGGTGACATCCCATATGGGCACTGGTTTGAGACTAGGCTGCTCCACTTCTGATCCGGGTCTCTGCTGTGGCCTGGAAAAGCAGTGGAATATGGCCCAAGTCTTTGGGCCCCTGCACCCATGTGGGAGACCCAGAAGAGGCTCCTGGCTTCGGATCTGCCCAGCTCTGGCCATTGTCGCCAGTTGGGGCGTGAACCATCGGGTAGAAGACCTCTCTCTCTGCCTCTCTGTGTAACTCTGACTTTCAAATAAATAAATAAATCTTAAAAAAAAAAAAAAAAGTAATGGGTGGAAATTTGAAGGACATGTGGATATGTTGTTTATATTAATTTCTAACTATTACCCCTCCAATTGCTTATTAATTTCAAAGAGAAAAATAGTCTATGGAGGAAAAGTCCCCATTTACCTCTTTAACCAACTCATCAAACTGAATGCCACCAATGTCACATGCATCCTAAGATGACCTAAGAAAGAAAAGTAACTTAGTAGTAATCCTGTTAAAAATGTTACTTGAACCAGATTGTGAGAAAATGTCAGAAAATCCAAATCAACAAACCTTTTACATATAAGCTAACTTTTTTGTTAATGTCGTGGTTAAGAAATACAAAAGAAATACAAAGGCTGTTCCATATTGAGGCTAGAATGACATTACCACTAAGTACTGTGCATTCTCCTTTTCTCCTTAGGTTAGATCTTGTCAGGAGGGAGAAATAACTACAGAGAACATTATTGGGGCCATTGACAATATTTATTAGGACTGATATTAGGCAATGGTGTTAAATTTCCTTATTTTGATAGCCAAAGTATATGAGATCGGTCTTAGAGAATGCATAAGGTAAGAGTAAAGGAACACAGTGACTCCAACTTACAGGGTAGAGGAAAACGATATATATATATATATATATATATATATATATATATATAAATAGATTGATAAATTCAAAATGTAAACAATGAGAGAATCTGAGTAATAGGTATATGGTGGGAGTATCTTGTACCACTATTAAAACTGATGAAGACAGTTATTTTCAAAAGATAGTTGGGGCCGACGCTGTGGTGCAGTGGGTTAATGCCCTGGCCTGAAGCGCCGGCTTCCCATATGGGTGCTGGTTCTAGTCCCAGCTGCTGCTCTTCCAGTCTAGCTCTCTGCTAGGGTGTGGGAAAGCAGTGGAACATGGCCCATGTCCTTGAGCCCTTGCACCTGCATGGGAGACTTGGAAGAAGCTCCTGGCTTCAGATCGGCAAAGCTCCAGCTGTTGTGGCCATCTGGGGAGTGAAACATCGGACGGAAGACCTCTCTCTCTGCCTCTCCTCTCTCTGTGTAACTCTGACTTTCAAATAAAAAATAAATCTTTTAAAAATATATATACAAAAGGTAGTTAATGTTGTTTCCTTTTCTTACCCCCATAAATTGATGTATCAAACAGTTAACACCGATACCTTGTTTGGAAAATGACTGATTGAAATATATATTCCAATATCTTGATAAAAATAGGTGTTAAAATTAAGTATTTGCATATAAGATTACAATTAAAATTTGGTATGATTTCACTTTCCTTTTTAAAACTTGTTGCATGAAATTCTAGTTGCTTTGAAAAATGCTAAAGTATAAAATATTGAATTTCTAAAAAAATACTCTCTCAAAAATACTTTAGTATCTGACTCATTGTGGTAATCAATTTGTTTTAACATTTTTTTTTCAGATATTTCTCATTATATTTTGTCTCATTGTTTCTGGGAGTCGTATAGAACCCTTATTTGTATAATATACTTAACATAATTGAGGAACTAAAACTGTAAATATAATTGATTTCAGCACCCACTTAGAAATTATTCCTCTGTTTGTGTCACTTATTACTTTGAAAATTTTATAAAAGGTTTGTATTCTCTCCCACTAATGTATGTATTGCATATAATTTAAGAAGCTTCACAGATACCCTTAACCCTACCTACTGACTCTTCCCTGCAAGCCTAAGTTGAACTATGTTCTCAAGTTTAATGCATACATTTTCTTTTATTTGCAAAAGGTACTTTGCTTCAGCTCTATGTTTTTCATAATGTGCTTCCAGGAAAACCAGCTTTTAGAGCTTGATAAAGGCATGGATTCCAGAATTTAATACCCATTTATTTATGCACTAAATATTTGTTAAAACCTGTGTACTAGGCACTGGTTGTAGGCATTAGCAATGCACCAATGAACAAACTCTCTGCCTTCACAGGAATCACATCCCTGTAGTGTAAACAGACAATAAGCAAAACATGTATTGTGTTAAATGATAAAATGCCATGTAGAAATTCAGGTTGGGGATAAAGAGGTCAATTTTTAAGTAAGGTATTGGGGAAGAACTCACTAAGAAGGCAATTTTAGCAAAGCCTTGAAGGAGATAACACAGATGTTTCAAATGAGGTGAAGTACAAAGTTTTGAGGTTGTAACCTGCTGCCTGTTCAGGTTCAAGAAAAAGCAAGGACAATGTGACTGAATCCAAAGTAGAAAGGAGATTGATAGGAGATGCGTGAAGGAAGTTGGAGTTTAGAAAGAATTGATAAGATTTGGCTTGTGTTTTTAAAATAGTATTCCTTTCACTAAAATGGGCAAGAGTGGAAAAAAGGAGATCCATTAGTGCATTACTAAACAATGAAGATGAAAAATAATTTTGGTTCACACCAGAATTTGCACTAGAGGAACAAAGAAATGGATTCTGAATATACTTAGAATACAGAGCTGGCAAAATTTAAGAGCTTCACTTTGAATCTTAGAAGAGAGAAATAGAAGACTCAAAAATGACTCTGGGGTTTGGGCTTGCACAACTTAAAAATGGAGTTTTACTGACAGGTGGATGAAGAGATTCAAGGGGGGAAAGTAAGTAAGTGGTTTGAAATTATAGCAGGCTATAGGCTATAAGACATATGAGTAAAATGTCAAGTCCTTAAGTTCAGAGGAGAGGTCTGAACAGAAGGTAGAAATTTTGGAGTTGATGACATGAGGAGGTAAAACATAGATCAGGAGTCTAACAACTGAAGTTTGTGGCACTGCAGACCATGGAACATGAAAAAGAACCAGTACAAGGCATTGGAGGAGCACCAGTGAACTAAGTGGCAAGCCTGTGGACCTCAATAAATAGGAAACCAAGTGAAAAGGGAATCTCAGAGCTTGGAAGATGATCGTCTTCTCATGCTGATGGAGTTATCAAGAAAGATAATGTCTAAGCATTAGATTTAACAATGTAGAAGTGATCAGTAACCATGACAAAAACATTTACAGTAATTAATGAGGATAAAAACTTGAATGGGTTCAAGAGAAAATTGAAGATGAAGAAATGAAGACAACTAATACAAAACTTTTCTTCAAATCAGAGTTTTGATTTGCTGCTGGAAAATGGTTTAAATGGATTTTTCGATTGTTTCAGTCAAAAATATATATTATACTTATGTGCTTCTTATATATACTGGATTTAAAAAAAATACTTTTATAAGGTGAACAAATTTCATGTATTTCATACATACAGATTTAATAGCATAATGATACTTCTCGCCCTCCGGCCCATCTTCCCACCCACCCTCCTCCTTCCTTTCTTATTTTTTTTAATTTTTACAATTATATACTTTCAGTTTATTTTAAAGTCACAAGCTTAACCCTATAAGGAGTAAAGAATTCAACAGTTAGTAAGTAGAAAAACCACTATTCCTCAAGAGAATAATGTAAACAATAATCAAATCTCAAAATGTCTGTTTATGTGCTCATTTTGAGAATACTTTTTATGGCCTGTATTTGAGGTCATTTGTCACTGTGGCAAGTGAAAATTAATTTAAAATTAAATGAAAACTCATATACTACTGCTGACTGTAGTGGCTGAAATCTGCAGTTGTCAGTGATTTTCATCAATCTAGTTACAAAACAGGAACTTAGAGGCCAGGCACAAAAATCAAAGTTCCTTTTGTAATTCCTGTTTCCCAGAAAGGATGTCTAATCAGCCAAAAGGAATTTCATAGATTTAAGAAATATTGACATCTTAAAAATTTCCTTTTAAAATGTTGTATAATATGTAGTATTCTTTATTCCAAAGAAGATTTGTTAAAGTTAAAACTGCCAGAATTTTCTTGTAAATGTTATGCACACAAGTTTGTGGGAGTAGTAATATCTTAGAAACAGTATGGAGTCAAAAATACTTTACTGCTATATTTCCGTTTGGGACAGTTTTCAAAAATGTGCCTAATGAAATGAACGCTTTTTGGCTTAAATTAATCCTTTCTCAAACTTCTAAAACACTAATGAAGAACTTCAAGGTGCTTTAAATTTCTCCACCTAATTCATTCTATAAAATTGGGACAGAAGAAAACCTTCTGAAGTCATTATGGTACTCTTTTCCCATTGTGTCTTTAGACGGGATTAAGTTACAGATCAACGAAAATTTGGCTTATTTTTAAAGCTCCCAAAGAAAGCAGTTTAAACCTTGCTAAGCTATTTATTCATTTATTTTCAAAATGATCCTGTGTATCTACCAAAATATATATTACATTAGTACACATTAAGTAGCTGAGCTTTAAAAGTCCATTTTCCATCAGTCCACATATTTCCTCTCAACTGAAAGCTGTAGTGTGATAAGTGTAGGTGACCAAAGCCCTAAATTGAGTGGCTTTACTACTAAAATAGTGTGACCCAGGGCAAGTCATTTTACTTTTGGCATGGCATTTCGTAATCTCATAATGGTGAAATTATAAAACCCTAAGAAAAAAAAGGAGAAGAAAGATTATGGGACTTCAATAAAACAGGAACATTTAGGGATAGCACTTACTACCTGGCTTTCACCTTGGACTCTAATGTGCATGCCTGATTCATTCCTCCTGTTATCCCCAGTACCTAGTATAGTGAGTACTGGTCAGTTTACTTATGAGAAAAAAGGAAGGGAAAACAAGTTTGTGTGAATATTGGCTTGTGTAAACACAGAAAAAAATGCCCACATCACAGAATGGCAGTGAATAAATGGCATAAGGACATTGACAAGAAATTGAACAATCAAGGACCAAATTGTAGGTTTTTTTTTTTTTTTTAAGTGTATAAACAAACCACTGAAAAGATTGACTTGAGTGAATTTATATTTTAGAAAGAGCAGAGTACTGGATGTATGTAGGGAAAATGTGGTGGGGGTAGGGCTAGAACAGAAAAAGTATATTGCAGAGCAGATCGGGTGATGAAGACCAATTCAGAGTATGTTTCAGAAGTGAGATCAACTGGAGAAATACATGAAGGAATGCAAAGAAGGACAAAGAATAAAAGAGATGCCAAAAAATTATTCCCACATAATCGGACATGAGAGGATGAAGTGCTTGTTAGCCAGTGGGGTAGGTATGGCGAGTGGTTTTAGTCAAGTTAATTTCAATTGTTTGTGAGACGTCCAAGTGCAGATGTCACAGTCAGTTGGATATTAGAAACAAAATACTAGCTTGATTAAGAATGATCAAGGTTTTTAGAGCCATGGACATGTGTATAGGTAGATAACAACATTGGCTATATAACAGGAGTCATTGTCTTCTAGGAAATCTGGTAGATGGTATAATGAAAGAAGACCTGATCAGGTAGTGACTGGATGGATATACTCCTATTTCTACTGCCGACCTTTCATGTGAAACCATAAAAGAGAACTATAATTGTGTCTTGAGGAAGATAAATTTTCATGAAGTCTATCAAGCCCTAGAAGGTTTGTAGAATCCAGTAATAGAGTTAGGAGATTCTAAAAATGGATTTTATTTCAAAAATATTATATAGGTCATCGAAAATGCTTGTTTTTCTCTTTCCCATCATCTAATATTTATATAAAATTATTCTTTTTTAGAATGTGAAACACAGAAAGTATGCAAGGTGGAAGGCAACATATATCCATAATTGCTTAAAGAATGGGGAGACTCCTCAAGCAGGCCCTGTTGGAATTGAGGAAGATAATGGTATGTGTTTATTTATTCTAAGTGAAATGATTTAGTAGTATCATAATTTTTCATAGATCATTCAGAAATTTTTGAAGGAACAGTATGATTTTGTTTCTATCAGGTCTAAAATCTATGAAAACTAGGAATAAATAACTGCTGTCAGATCTGTCAATGTCAAAACAGAGACTTGGCTTCTCCTGTCATCAGAGTCATTTTTCATTCCTACATAGGAAAGGTAATCCATTTGTAATTTATATAATGTTTGTGAGGCAGAAATAGCTCATTTTTTAAATAGATCTGCTTGAATCATATGAGGTGTTTTTTGTTGTTTGAGCAAGGAAGATAAATAATATTCATATGGTTCAAAAATTAGAGTACAGGTTAAAAATGGAAAGTGTGCCACTTCATCTCCCATCTTCTAGATTCTACCAAAATTCAAATAAGTAAATACTGTTTTTAAATCCATCATTTTAATGAATTTACAAGCAAATAGGGGTCCTCCCTTTTTTCACACAATTGATAATTCATACTGTTCTGCATCTAGATTTTTGTTTTTAACAATATATACAAGGAAATTTCCATCAAATACTAACTTTACAAAATTTAGTCATGAATAAATGAAGATCTTGTTATTTCATTTGGCTTTTGGTTAATTTTTGATGGAATTGAAAAGGAAAAATGTTTTCACTTGTTTTTCTTGATTAGACAAATAGGAATAGATGGTTAAAAGCTAACAAGCTTTGTTCTAAACTGAGGAAATTCCAAATGATCCTTGCCATTTCATTTTACAACTTTCAGACATCTTTGAAGATGATCATCTAATATTGATAAACTTTTTCTTAAAGGATCAGATAGTAAATATTTAGGCTTTTTACAACTGTTCATCTCTGCTATTGTAGTACAAAAGTAGCCATAGACAATATCAAGGATAAAACCATAAAACAGGCAACTAGCCCACTAGCCATAATTGACTAACATCACTCTGTCTCCTTAGATATCTTATTTTAGTGGATTGTGTTAAAAGATTGTCCAGTATTGAACTAACTTTGCATTGTGTAGTAAACCCCACTTGGTCATCATATAGTATTTTATTATGCTAATGGATGCAGTTCACTCCTATAGTATCATTTGTGATTTTTATATTAATATCTTAATGAAAAAAAAATTTTAAGGACAAAAGTGCAAAATTTCATGTAAAAAAGAATTAAAGGGTAAATTAATTTTGCTGTAAAAAATTTTGAGATCCATGCCTCATTTCTTCATAATAGGCATATTCCATGAATTTTCTGGATTCATTCACATGGAGTTCAAAATTATTTTCTACCAAAATAAATATTTATTTTAATTCTATTTCCCTCAAACTTTTTGAAGTACTCTCATATCCAATGATATGCTTGCATCATAAATATAGAATGTTTTTTGGTCTCTTGCTATACTTTGAAACATTTTCAACAGCCTTGGAATTATCTCCTCTTTAAGTTTCTAGGGATAGAAAACTTTTGTGAAACCAACTGGCCCTGGTAGTAGAGTTGCTTTTTGACATTATTCTATGCAAATCTATTGCCTCGAGTTTTATGAGTGTGTGCTTTCTCAGTCAGTACCACATAAGTGAATATGCACTGATGAAATGAACAATATTTTAGTTCTTTCAGCCTTTAGTATTCTCTGCATATGTGTTTTTCTCAGTTTTCCAGTCCTGGATTGCAGTTTTGCATAGGTGAGATACATATCTGTAAAAGGCAGTATCCACTTACAAAAGATGACAACTGTGTTTAATATTCCATATATCATTTAAGAATGAGTAGATAGCTGGGAAAGGTCTTTGGCACAGTGGTTAAGACATAGCTCAGAATGCCTGCATCCTATATTGAAGTGCCTGAGTTAGTGCCAACTCCACTTCTGATTCCAGCTTCCTGCTAATGTGCATCCTGGGAGGCAACAGACGTTGGCTCAAGTAGTTGGGTTCTGTCATGCACATAAAAGACCCAAATTGAATTCTAGGTTCCTGACCTTTGGCCTGATCCAGCCCCAGCTGTTACAGGCGTTTCTGGAATAAACCAGCAGATAGAAGATATTCCCTCTCTCCCTCTCTCCCTCTCTCCCTCTTTCCCCCTCTCCCCCTAACACTGTGTTTGTGTGTGTGTGTGTATTTATCTTTGTCTCTCTCACCTTTTCAAATAAATAAAACAATTAAAATTTAAAACAAAAAATAGGTGACAAATAAACACAGAAGAAAATATTGAAATTTTTCATCCTTACTGAAAAACAAAATCACCATAAGTTACTCTATACACTTAGGGCTAAAATTTAACAAACTGATAGTACCAAGTGCTAGCAAGGACATTAAGCAGCTAGAACTCTGATACATTACTTATGAGAAAAAGTTGTATTTAAAATTAATCATAGTCTTAAAACAAGAGCTGGCAATCCTCCTCCTAGGTGTTTATTCAAGAGAAATAAAAATATATGTTCACCCAAACACTTGTACATGAATGTTAATAGCAACTTTATATGTAATTGCCAAAAACCAGAAATACTCTAAATGCTCCCAGTTTATGAATGGATCAATAAGTTGTTAAGCATCCTTGCAGTGAAATACTAGTCAGCAGTTAAAAGCTAGGAGCTGTTATACGCATTAATATGGACTAAGTCTTAAAGTCCTAAAAGGCCTAAAACAAACAGCTATACATTATGAGATTGCCTTTCTGGACATTATGGAAAAGCTAGTGCTGTAGGCCGGCGCCGTGGCTTAACAGGCTAATCCTCTGCCTTGCGGCGCCGGCACACCGGGTTCTAGTCCCGGTTGGGGCGCTGGATTCTATCCCAGTTTCCCCTCTTCCAGGCCAGCTCTCTGCTATGGCCCGGGAAGGCAGTGGAGGATGGCCTAAGTGCTTGGGCCCTGCACCTGCATGGGAGACCAGGAGAAGCACCTGGCTCCTGGCTTCAGATCAGCGAGATGCGCCAGCTGTAGCGGCCATTGGAGGGTGAACCAACGGCAAAAAAGAAGACCTTCCTCTCTGTCTCTCTCTCACTATCCACACTGCCTGTCAGAAAAAAAAAAAAAAAAAAAAAAAAGATAGTGCTGTATAAACAAGAATCAAGTCAGGGAGCACTTGGAGGTGAGGGGAGGGGATTTACTACAAAGATGAATGGGAAAATTTGGAGAATAATGTAAATATTCCATATTATGGCTATGGTGCTAGTTGCACATTGTATTTCAGTTCTTCAATGCTATATACCTAAAAAGCATGAATTTTACTATATGTAAACTACACTTCACTGAAAGTTTAAAAACTTGAGTGAGGAAGAAAGGAAAACTCTTCTGTTTATCTATTCAGAAGACTATAAGAACTTTATAGTGACACTCAGTAAAAAAGAAACACTGCACTTTTACATCTGAATACTTGGTATAGTTTATTTTGCAGTTCATCTCTTAGAAATATATACTTCCATACAACATTTCAAGGTTAATTTACTCTTGTTTATCCCTAAAGCACACTTCATGATCTAAATTTTAAAGTTTTTTTCATATAAAATACTTCTCTAATTTCTGTATTCTTTTCATTAACAATGTAGCAAAAATAATATAATACTAAGATTGTGTAGTGTTTAAAATTGAGTACTCTAAAACATTAAGTTTTTGCATTATTTCTTAGGAAATTTGAAGTGAAATGTTCTTGCTGCAACATTTATTTTTCATTTAATATTCTGGAATGTGTTGTATATTCATTTATTTACTAATTTAGTAACTGTCCATAATATGAGATGTTTTTATGTCAGTTCCACTGCTTACTGTTTCCAGCTTTCCACAAGAAAATATTCAAGATCTTTAACCTACCAACAAGAATCACCACTATCTGACACCACTAGTATTTTTTCAGTTTTATTTCCTACTCACCTTAATGTTGTCAGGCTTCCATAACAAAATAGCATAGTAAATTAACATAAATTTAGTTTCTCACAGTCTGGAGGCTAGAAGAATCAATATCAAGATCTCACAAGGTTTGGTTTCTAGTAAAACCCTCTTCCCGGCTTTTAGACAGCTGCTTTCTCTCTCTAAACTCACATGGTGAAATGAGAGCCTTCTGCCTTCCTTTTTCTAGAAGGCCATAGTCTTACTAGATTAGAGCCCTATCCTTATGACACACTTAAATAATTACTTTCTAAGCACCTATTTCCTGATAAAATCACATCCAGGTGACATGTGAATTTTTGGAGGGACATATTTCAGCCCATGGTATTTTATACCTGGCCCTCCAAAAATTCATGACATTATTACCTACAAAATACATTCTTTCCATCTGAAAAATGGTAATAAATTCCAACATCAATTCTAAAGTCTAAAGACCAAAGTCTCCTCTAAATAGCCTCTAAATTAAGTTAAGTGGTAAAGATTGAGGGTACAGTTCATCCTGAGGTAAAATTGCCCTCCACCTGTGAATCTGTGAATCCAAACAGATTATGTGTTTCCAAAATACAGAAATAAATACAGAAATACACTCGTGGAATAGGCATAGTTAGTATAGACATTCCCATCCTAAAAATGGAGAAATCAAAAAGAAGAGAAGAAAAACAGGTTCCAAGCAAATTCAAAACCTAGCAAGGCAAATTTCATTAGAGTTTAAGTTTTGAAAATATTTTAATTTGAGTCAGTGCTCTGCTTTCTGGAATCATTGGGGTGATAGTTGCACCTTACAGATCAGCCCTAAGTCTGCAGGCCAGAGGGCCCTGCCCCTGTAGCTATGGTTAGAGGAATTTTAGCCTGTTGAAATAGAGATAATCCTATGTTGAAACCATAGAGGTAGCCCTGATGATATTACAATTGTGTTTGGAGTCATTCTTCCTTTTTCTTAAAGAATAGGTACACACTTGCTGCTAAATAGCTCCATATTCAATACTTTATATATAAGAAATGTAACAGGCTTCCCTTCTGTTTTTCTGAGTTTTTTGTTTTTTGTTTTTTGTTTGTTTTCAGTACTCTTTAGTCCCTTCTGGCAGTTTTTTTGCTGTTATATTCCCATATCAATTCCTGGCTTCTGCTAAGATAAATAAATCTTTGGGTCTCACCCATGATCTCTCTTTATTAAATTGTTGTTCAGCCACACCCTAAGTGTTCTCTTCAAAAAGCTTTCTTGTTTTTTGCAATATAGATGGAGTAAGAATTTTACAAATTTCCAAGTTCTGATACCCTTTTACATAATAATTACTTCTTAAGTTTTTTCTCTTTCATTTTGCATTTTACTATAAGTAATAAGGGCCAAGCTGCTTCTTAAATACTTTGCTTAGAAATCTCTGCTAAATACCCAGTTTCAGAAAAGGGATTGTGTGGTGTGGCAGGTGAAGTAATTGCCTGCAATGCCAGCATCCCATATGGGCAGTCCCAGATGCTCCACTTCCCATCCAGCTCTCTGCCGATGGCCTGGAAAAAGCAGCAAAGGATGGCCCAAGTGCTTGGGCCCCTGCTATCCACGTGGGAGCCTTCGAAGAAGCTTCTGCCTCCTGGCTTCACTCTGTGCCAGCACTGACCATTGCAGCCATCTGGGCAGTGAACCAGCAGATGGAAGAGCTCTCTCTCCCCTCCCTTCCCCTCTTTTCCCCTCCCTTCTACTCCCCTCTCCTCCCCTTCTTTCCCCTGCCCTCCCCTCCCCTCCTCCCTTACTCTCCCCTCCTCTCCTCTCTCTGTCTGCCATTCAAATAAATATTTTAAAAAATAGTTTCATCTCACATTTCACAGAACACTAGAAGACAATTTAGTCAAGTTCTTTGCTATTGTATAAAAGAAAAAAATTATCTTCCTCTAATTTCCAATGACATACTCCTTATTCTGAGACCTCAGGAAAATCACTCTTAAATTGATATTTCTAGCATGCACCTGAAAACTCTTTGAGCCTCTACCCAATCTCAAAACCATGTTCACATTTTTAAATATTCTTTAATAGCAGCACCCCATTTCACTGTAACAGAATCTGCCTTTGATTTGGCTGTCACAGCAAACCATAGGCTGCATGTCTTAAACACTTTCTCACTATTCTCAATTAAGGTCTGGTGGAGTTGATTTCTGTTTGCATGCTGTCTTTGTACCTTGGAACTGGCCATCTTCTTGCTATGCTGGTGATAGAAACAGAAATTTCTCCTTTCCTCTTCACAGTTGTCTAAGACTAAAGTCCCACCCTTATGACCTCATTTAATCTTAATTACCTCTTAAAGATGCTGTATCCAAATGTAGTCACATGGAGAATTAGGACTTCAGCAAATGAACTGCAGAGGGAGAGGCCATTTCATTCCCTAGCACCTGTGTAAACCCTTTATTATGGCCCGGGAAGTTAATGGAAAAAAAAAAAATATCATTTTTCTTTAGTTAAAGTCATTTCTTCTCTTAAAATGCTCATCTTTGTTTTCTCATCTGAACACTGCTGATCTCTTTCATCTGTATTCCTTCAAAGTTGTTATGTATAGTCTAATAAAATATATACTTAAAAATGTTAGTATAGGCCGGCGCCGCGGCTCAATAGGCTAATCCTCCGCCTTGCAGCGCCAGCACACCGGGTTCTAGTCCCGGTCAGGGCACTGATTCTGTCCCAGTTGCCCCTCTTCCAGGCCAGCTCTCTGCTGTGGCCAGGGAGTGCAGTGGAGGATAGCCCAAGTGCTTGGGCTCTGCACCCCATGGGAGTCCAGGATAAACACCTGGCTCTTGCCATCTGATCAGCGCGGTGCGCCGGTCGCAGCGCGGCGGCCATTGGTGGGTGAACCAACGGCAAAAAGGAAGACCTTTCTCTCTGTCTCTCTCTCTCACTGTCCACTCTGCCTGTCAAAAAAAAATGTTAGTATATTTATAACAAGGTAATATTTATAATATATTTTATACTTGCTAGATTTAAGGCACAGTGCTAAATGTTTTACCTAGGCAAATATTATCTATCGTAGTCCTCCTAATTTCTGAATGTAGAAGGACATCCCTATTTAGAATTAGAAGAATGAATACTTACAGAATATAAATAACTTTCCCAAGCTCTAAATAGTGAATATAACCATGATTTTAGTCCAGACCTGTAATTCTAAAGTCTATGCTCTTGTTTACATTTAAGTAGATACCTTGACATGAAATAACAAACCTTATACATAGTTATCTTCCCTAATAAGCATTTTAAGAAAATATCTCAGTCATCTACCATTGAACATGAAAACTATTCATTTAGCCTTCCTTTGAGAGCATAGTGTCAACATTATGAAGAATATCTATATGCTTTAGACACGATCGAGAGCCCTGAATTTGTAATGCCTGCCCCCTCCCAGGACTTACCTTTGTGCTTGCATTTTTTAAATAGTTCACATATTTTTTTTCATTTATTCAAGGAACTTTTTTCTTCTTAGTCTTAATGTCATTTTCTACTATTAGGCAAGTACATGGGATGTATACAACATAGTCACTTTCATACAGGACCTTATATTCTCATGAGGAGCAATAGTTTAATAAGCATTTATAATCTATGATTGTAAGAGATTGTGCCTAGATGAATATTGAATATTAATTGAACCAAACCAGGTAGAAAGCTACAACTGGTGGTGGGGTGGGGTGGGGTGGGGTGGGGCAGCATTGGGTACTATTTGTCCTAGCAGTTAAGATGCCACTTTCGATGCCCAGCCTCTCTACATTTATTCCAGATTACTTCTAATGCACATATTCAGAAGCAACAAGAGATGGCCCAAGTACTTGGGTCATTCCCACCCATGTGGTAGACTTGGGTTGAATTCACAGTTCTAGGCTTCGACCAGGCCCTGCCTGCCTGAGCCATTTTAGGCATCTGGGGTGTGTATGGCAGATAGGAGTTCTTTCTGTTTCTCTTCTCTCCCTTCTCAGAAAAAATTAATAAATAAGTACAGATTTAAATATTAAAAAATATCCTTCTGCAGAGAGAAAAAGAATGAAAATTGACTGGAATATAGAAACTTAAATATTATATATTTTTGACAGTTAATTTGGGAAGGATAATTCTGTAGGTTGTGAGACAAATTCAAGGGCTGTTAGTAATTTAAATGAAAAGTAATGGCAGCCTGAGTAAGGTATTGGCCTTGGAGATAAAGAGAACAAGGTAGGGGCTGGTGCTGTGGTGTAGTGGGTAAAGCCACTGCCTGCAGTGTCGGCATTCCATATGGGAGCTGATTCGAGTCCCAGCTGCTCCATTTCCAATTCTGCTCTCTGCTATGGCCTCGGAGGGTAGTGGAGAATTGCCCAAGTCCTTGAGCCCCTGCACCCGCGTGGGAGACCCAGAAGTAGCACATGGCTTCTGGCTTTGGATCAGCTCAGCTCCAGCCATTGCAGCCAACTGGGGAGTGAACCAGCAGATGGAAGACCTCTCTCTCTCTTTTTCTGTCTCTCTTTCTGCTTCTCTGTGTAACTCTGACTTTCAAATAAATAAATAAATCTTTTTAAAAAAATGAGAGAGAATAAGGTAGAATTATACAAATATAATCAATGGGACTTGATCAATGAGTGAGAGAAGGAAGAGATGAAAGATGATCCCTATAGGTCCACCTTTGGTGGTTGGAGGCATACTGTTTCCATTCAGAGAAATGGCTAATACAAGATGAACAGATTTGTTAAGAAAATTAAAAGAACACTGAAGTTCTAATTTGTACTTGAAGTAGTACAATTGGCAACTTGATATTTTACCAAAGATTTCAGAAGAACCATCTGTGATAAAATTAGAACTTTGAAGTTGTCATCTCAAAAGCAAGAGGGATGTCCACTTTCAACATTGCTATTCAATATGGTTCTAGAAGTTTTAGCCAGAGCCATTAGGCAAGAAAAAGAAATCAAAGGAATACAAATTGGAAAGGAAGAAGTCAGATTATCTCTGTTTGCGGAAGTACATGATCCTTTATATAGGGAAACCAAGAGACTCCACTAAGACTATTGAGACTCATAAGAGAGCTTGGTGAAGTTGCAGGATATAAAATCAACAACAATAATCAATAGCCTTTGTATACACTAACAGTGCCATGGCTCGAAAAGAACATGTAAGATCAGTACCATTCACAGTAGCTGCAAAAAAAAATTAAATTACCTTAGAATAAATTTAACCAAGGATATGAAAGCTCTCTACAATGAAATTACAAAAGATTCAAGAAACAGAAAACACAAAAAAATGGAAAAATCTTCCATGTTCATGGATTAGAAGAATGAATATCAAAATGTCCATACCACCAAAAGCAATTTACAAATTCAGTGTGATCCCAACAAAAATACCAATGACATCCTTCTCAGATCTGGAAAACATGATGCTAAAATTCATATGGAAACCAAGAGACCTGCAAATAGCTAAAGCACTATTATATAACAAAAAACAAAGTTGCAAGCATCACAATGCCAGCTTTCAAGACATACTTCACAGTAGTTATAATCAAAACTGCCTGGTACTGGCAAAAAAAAAAAAAAAAAAAAGACATGTAGACCAATGGAACAGAATAGAAATCCCAGAAATCAATCCATGCATCTACAACCAACTAATCTGTGACATACAAGCTAAAATCAATTCCTGGAAAAAGGACAGTCTCTTCAACAAATGGTGCAGAGAAAACTGGATCTCCACATGCAGAAGTATGAAGCATGACCCCTACCTTACACCGTATACAAAAATAAACTCTAATTGGATTAAGGACCTTCGTCTATGACCTGGTAATATCAAATTATGAAAGGAAAACACTGGGGAAACTACAACACATGGGCATAGGCAAAGACTTCTTGGAAAAGATCCCAGAAGCGCAATCAAAGCAAAAATAGACAAATGGGATTACATCAAGCTAAGCAGCTTTTGCAAAACAAAGGAAATACTCAACAAGAATCAACTGACAGAATGGGAGAAAATATTTGCAAACTATGGCACTGATAAAGGATTAATATCCAGAATATATAAATAGCTCAAGAAACTCAGCAGTAACAAAGCAGTCAAGAAATGGTTAAAGGACATGAATAGACATTTTTCTTTATATATATATATATATATATATATATATATATTTAAAAGGCAGAGTTATAGAGAGGCAGAGGCAGAGAGAGGGGAAGGTCTTCCATCTGCTGGTTCGCTCCCCAAATGGCCTCAGTGGCCAGAGCTGCACTGATCCGAAGCCAGGAGCCAGGAGTTTCTTCCAGTTCTCCCACATAGGTGCAGAGGCCCAAGGACTTGGGTCATCCTCTACTGCTTTCCCAGGCCATAGCAGAGAGCCAGATTGGAAATGGAGCAGCCAGGATTTAAACCAGTGCCTATATGAGATGCCGACACTGCAGGCGGTGGCTCTACCCACTATACCACAGCACCAGCCCCCAGGCATTTTTCAAAGGATGAAATTTAGATGGCCAACAGACACATTAAGAAAATACTTAGGATCATTAGCCATCAGAGAAATGCAAATCAAAACCACAATTAGGTTTTACCTTACCCTGGTTAGTATGGCTATCATCTAAAAATCAAAAGAAACAATAAATGCTGGCATGGGTATGAGGAAAAAAGGTACCCTAATCCACTACTGGTAGAAATGTAAACCAGTACAACCGTTATGGAGGACAGTCCGGAGATTCCTCAGAAACCTGAAAATAGATCTCCCATATTAGCCAGTCTCCCCACTCCTGGGAATTTATTCAAAAGAGATGAAATCAGCATATGAAAGAGTGATCTGTACCCCCGTGTTTATAGCAGCTCCTTTCACAATAGCTAAGATATGCAATCAACCCAGATGTCTATCAACTGATGACTTGAATAAAGAAAATGTGGTATATATACACTATGGAATACTACTCAACCATAAAAAGAATGAAACCCTGTCTTTTGCAACAAAATGGATGCAACTGGAAACTATCATGCTTAGTGAAATAAGCCAGTCCCTAAAAAGACAATGTATCTTTTCCCTGATTGGTGGTAATTAATATACAAAGTACAAAAATGTAATGTGTCTGAGTGAAACTGACATTTTGAGATTTGATTATCGTTTATAGCCCTTGTCTTGAAGAATAGGAATTTTTCTACATACCACTTGTTAAAATCTATTTTGTGGAGGGATAAGCTTGTGACTATAAAATAAACTGAAAGTATATCATTGTAAAAAAGAAGGAAAGGCGAAGAGATGTGGGATGTGGGCTGGAGGGAGGTTATGGTGGGAAGTATCATTATCCTCAAATCTGTATATATGAAATACATGAAATTTGTTCACATTATATATTTTTTAAAAACTAAAGAAAAAAAAGAAGAGGTGAAGCCAGAGTGAAATGTTAGATCTCTCAACAAGAGTGTATACTGTTAGAGCTAAGTACCAAAGATTGAGCTCTTCCTCACATTTAGTAATTATACTGGGAAAGCTACTTCTACTTTCTGATTACATATAAAGTATCATTTACATACACATATTTGTAGTAAATGTAAAGATGCATGCTGTATTATTCCACTTCTCATTGATGTAACAAAATGTCTGAATCAAGCTACTTTGTTTTCTTAGGATATTGAGATGCGGAATTAAATTCTTTTTGTGCATTTGTTAAAAAGATATTGGTTTTTCCTTTTTATTCTATTAATATGTGTTGCATTGATTGATGAATTTTCAATGCTACCCTCCTTGGTAAACTCCTGTATTCATGATAGGACCTTATATAACTAAATTTAGTTCTAATAGTAAGGATCTTTGTATCTACATTTATGTATTTGGGAAGCTTTGGCATTAGGGTTTCACAGCACCATAAAACAAATTGATAGTAATCCCTCCTCCACTGTTTTTGGAAGGTGTTTGCTTCAGATTGGTATTGTTTCTTATTTAGATGACTGATAGAATCCACCACTTAATCCCTGTAGGCCATCCCTTTTCTTTGTTGGAAGGTTTCTGACTGTGCATTGGATTCCTTCCATAGATATAGGTATAGCCAGATGTTAGCTCATCTCTTCCTTTATGGGGTTTAGTAGTTTGTGTATTTTAAGTAGGTGTGACATTTTCTTAGGTATTCTAGTTAATGGCTTAATATTGCCTTATTGTCCTCACTATGCTACTTTTTAAAATATTTCTTTATGTGAGAGGCAGAGTTACAGACAGAGAGGGGGAGAAAGAGAGAGAGGTCTTACATCCTCTGGTTCACTCCCCAAATGGCTGCAATGGCTGGAACGGGGCCATCCAAAACCATGAGCCAGAAGCTTCTTCCAGGTCTCCCACATGGGTTCAGGGGCCAAAGTATTTGAGCCATCTTTCACTGCTTTCCCAGGCCATTAGCAGGGAGCTGGATGGGAAGTGGAGCAGCCGGGACCCCGACCAGCGCCCATGTGGGTGCTGGCACCACAGGCGGAGGGTTAACCTACTACCCCATGACACCAGCCCCCTCAATACACTTTTATTGTATGTAGGATACAGCTCTTTCATTCCTAACATTGGTAATATCTATTTTTTTCTCTCTATTCTAATATCTCTTGACAGAGTTTTGTTTGATTGTTTAAACGAATGATTTTTAAGTTTTTAATTTTCTGTCTCATTTTTTTCCTTCTCTCAGATTTGTGTTTTTGGTTTTTTTTCTGTAATTTCTTGAGGAAACATCTATCTTTGATTCTTAAACCTCTTTTTTCTAATAAAAACATTTAAATCTATCAGTTTTCCTCTAAGAACTAATTTAGCAACATTCTGTATTTCAGATTTCCTTTTTGAGTAATGGATATTTAGAAGTATATTGTTTAATTTCAAAATATTTTGTATGGGGTCAACACCATGGCATAATAGGCTAGGCCTTTGCCTGTGGTGCCTGCATCCCATATGGGCACGAGTTCATGTCCTGGCTGTTCCTCTTCCAATCCAGCTCTCTGCTATGGCCTTGGAAAGCCGTGGAAGAGGCCCAAGTCCTTGGTCCCCTGCACCCGCATGGGAGACCCAGAAGAAGCTCCTGGCTCCTGGCTTCAGATCAGCACAGCTCTGGCCGTTGTGGCTATATGGGAAGTGAAGCAGCAGATGGAAGACCTTTCTCTCTGTCTCTTCCTCTCTATATATATACAAGTCTACCTCTCAAATAAATAAATAATCTGGGATATTTTTAAATATCTTATTGTTATTTAATTCAATTCCATTTTTCTCAGAGAATAAAATACATTTTAAAGATTGCTGTATTTTGGCCGGTGCTGTGGCTTACTTGGCTAATCCTCCACCTGCGGTGCCGGCACCCCGGGTTCTAGTCCCGGTTGGGGCGCCGGATTCTGTCCTGGTTGCTCCTCTTCCAGTCCAGCTCTCTGCTGTGGCCCAGGAAGGCAGTGGAGGATAGCCCAACTGTTTGGGTCCTGCACCCACATGGGAGACCAGGAGGAAGCACCTGGCTCCTGGCGCAGCGCGCCAGCCATAGCAGCCACTTCGGGGGTGAACCAACGGAAAAAGGAAGACCTTTCTCTCTGTCTCTCTCTCTCACTGTCTAACTCTGCCTGTCAAAAAATAAAAATACAAAAAAAAAATACAAAAAATTTAAAAAAAGGTTGCTGTATTTTGAAGTTTATTGAGTTTATAATCCAGCATATGATTAGTCTTGATCAGCATTCTATGTGCAATTGACAAAATGTTCTGCCTTTGGTGTTAATAGTATTCTGTGAGTATGACTAATAAAAGGGTGTTAAAAATCTTCAACTATGGGGATTTTACTAGTTCTGTCAGGTTTGGTTTTGTTTAAAGCTCTATTTTGTTAAGTACATGTAATTTTATAATTGCTTAATTTTAATAAACTAACCCCTTTATTATTTTTAAATATTCCACTGTATTTAACTGCTATTCCTTGCCATAAATTTTGTTTTTCCTAATACCACAGTTAGCACCTTGCTTTCATCTGGTTGACTATTTATGTGATGTTTTATCATTATGAAATATTCCATTGTATCTCTGCTAATATTGCTTATCATCAATTCTGTTTGATCTATTAAAATTAGTCACTTCATCTTGTGTTCCTTAGAACTTACATGATACATCTATTTCCATCCTTTTATAAAGTTTAAGCATACCAAAGTATTTTTTCCTTTTTTTCATTTTCATTTTATTTGAAAGAGATCTTCCATCTGCTATTCACACTCCAAATGCCTGCCAATAGTGAAGGCTGGAACAGGCAAAAACAACAGCTAGGAACCGAATCTTAGTCTCCCACATGGGTGGCAGGGACCCAAGCCCTTGTGTCGTCTTCTGCCTTCTCAATGTAGACATTAGCAGGAAGTGGTTTTGGAAGCGGAGCCAAGACTCAAACCTGGCACTCTGATATGGGATGTGAGCTGCACAAGTGGTGTCTTAATCACTGCACATGAGCATTTCTGTTTTATTCAGTGTTTCAGTACATGCCTTCAAAATAGTGTTCAGTCCAAGCTTACTATTTTGTCATTTGTTTTCTGTTTCTTATCTTTTTTTGTTTCCCTCTTAGATTTTTCTTTTCTCTGATGAATTATGCCCATATTTTTTCTTTATAGTCTTTAATATATTTATAAAAGCTGTTGTAAAATCCATTTTTACTGATAAATCTCTGGATCAATTTAAAATCTTTTTCTCTATTTTTTTCCTTCTTTCTCTGGTCATAGTGTTCTTATTTCCCCTATACCTCAAATGATTTTTATTGTTAATAACATGTTGTAACTCCTCTGCATACTATCTTCTTCTACAAAGTCATGATTCTTATTTTAATAGTTAACTTGCCTGAACTCAGATTGATAACTTTGTCCTTCAGCTTTAAACTATTACTTTATTTACTATGGCTACCTGGAGTCTTCCTTGAGTGTGTCTGCATACTTTCAGGGTATGCAGGTAGCTAGCTGGAGTTCATAGAGATATTTCAAGACTAAGCTGTCAGTTACTCTTTCTTCTGCACAGACTGTTTTGGGAAAATCACATGTAAGTTAGCCCATCTCCCAGGGTCATGTTCACTCTAGTTTCTATCAGCTTTTGGCGATTTTTCAATACCTTCAAATAGTGGGGTGGCTTTCCTTCCCAGAGTATATAAATGTTAGAATTCTCTAATAGAGCGGAAGCTGATTTTAATGTTTATGAAGTATAAATGTATCAACAAAATTTCCTAGTAGAAAGCCCATCTCAAAATAATTGGTAACCTTGATTTTCTTTTATTTAAAATTACCTGCAGAGAATATATGATATAGTATAATCAGATAAAGAAAGGTATTTTTAAATGTGGTAAGCAGGAACTGGCACCGAGGTGCACTAAGTTAATCCTCTACCTGCAGCAGCAACATCCGATATGGGCGCTGGGTTCTAGTCCCCGTTGCTCCTCTTCCAGTCTAGGTCTCTGCTGTGGCCTGGGATAGCAGTGGAGGATGGCCCAAGTCCTTTTGCCCCTGCACCCACATGGGAGACCCAGAAGAAACCCTGGCTCCTGGCTTCGGATTACGTAGCTCCGTTGCGGCCATTTGGGGAGTGAACCAACGGAAGGAAGACCTTTCTCTCTGTCTCTCTCCTCTCACTGTCTGTAAACTCTACATGTCAAATAAGAAAAAAAGTCTATATCCCATACTTATTCTTTAATTTTAAATCACATGATTTCACAAAATTGGCATGTTATCATTTAAATATACTATCAAAATCTAATTTTCTCAAAGTTTTCAGCTTTAGCTAATGATACAGTGTTCTTTAAAAGTATATTTCAAAACTTATCAAGATAAAAAAATCTTACCACTTCCAAATTTTTGTCTATGAGTAGTTCGATACACATTCATAATATTTAATAGCTAGTACAAAATAATATTGACTAAAAGGCAGCAGTCACAAAATAGAGTTCTTATTTAAAGAAAAATATGCTACATGCAAAGAAGTTAAAATATTCAAAAATATTAACCTGAAAGAATCGTTAATAATAATGTCAGGTACAATTAAATTTTAATATCATAGAAAAAATTAAAAATGTTATTTAAAGAGATAGAACCTGCTTATCAAATTCATTAAATAGAATTTCCTATGTAGACTGTAATATGTGTACAATAAAATAAGAATGCTTGTCATTTCAAAATACCTACTTTTAGGATCTCTGTGAGTGAGATTCCAGCGGAAAGAACGGGCCATCAAAGAAGGTGATACCTTTCTCTGAAGGGAGGAGAGAACTTCTACTTTGACTATGACCTTGTCTAAATAAGATTGGAGTTGGCGAACTCAAAAGCCTTGGCAATTCATGACAAGAGCCTAGGGTGATTACTGACGCCATAAACAAGAGTGTCAATTTGCTAAGTCAACAACAGGAGTCACTGTGCACTTACTCCTCATGTAGGATCTCTGTCCTTAATGTGTTGTACAATGTGAATTAACAGTATAACTAGTACTCAAACAGTACTTTATACTTTGTGTTTCTGTGTAGGTGCAAACTCTTGAAATCTTTACTTAGTATATACTAAATTGATCTTCTGTATATAAAGATAATTGAAAAATGAATCTTGATATGAATGGGATGGGAGAGGGAGCAGGAGATGGGATGGTTGAGGGTGGGAGGGAGGTTATGCGGGGAAAAAGCCACTGTAATCCAAAAGCTGTACTTTGGAAAATTATATTTATTAAATAAAAGTTAAAACACCAATAAAAACAAAATACCAACTTTTAACATTGTATATATATTATGTATTATATATATTATTATATATTATATTATATATATTATATAATAGATGGTGAAGAAAATGAAGATGCCGGAGTAGCCTCTCTGCCCACTCAACCACCTCAGCCATCATCATCTTCGGCATTTGACCCAGGCAGCATGCCATCAGGCAGCTATAGTGGCATACAGATTCCTCCGGGTGCACACGCTCCAGCCAACACACCAGCGGAAGTGCCTCATGGCACAGGTAGGAAATTAAAACTGAAGGACTTTTGGATTTCCCTTTTATATATACGAACTACGCTTCTTATCATATATGTGCCTTATTAATGATATTCATGAAGTATAAGATCTTAAATTCCATTTGATGCCACAGAAAACATTTAATTCTTTTCATTGAAGTTTTAATTTTAGTTGTGTTTTAGGTTTGAGAAGTAACAAGTATTTATATATAGATTACAATTAACTTTATAACTTACTAATAGGAGTAGTTTCTGTGTTTTTTTATATAGTACTCTTTTTTTCTTTTTCTTCCTTTACCCTTCATCACCCTTCAATATTGTTTAAGAAGAGCACTGAGTTGAGTGAAGTATATCCTAGGATGTGTGAAGTAGAGGATTTAAAGCTCAGACTCTCAGTAGCAGTGAAATCTCAGACAGGTGAAAGCAGGAACTTCAGGTTATTTTTTCTTTAACATGATAGACATATGACTTTACAAGAAAAGAAATATCTGTTATCTTTGAGAAAATCTATACTGTGTGGTCATAGACAAAAAGATCTGATAGAATGAATCTCCAGTAGTCAGTGTCGATAGACAAACTGAAGGTGCTCTTTCATTTAATCATATTATTGACAAAGTATTACTCTTACTTCCAAATAGAAAGTTCTTCATTGGGGGCCACTACCCATATGCCTGTGATACTGGCATCCCATATGGGCGCTGGCTCAAGCCCTGGTTACTCCACTTCCTATCCAGCTCTCAACAAATGTGCCTGTGAAAGCAGCAGCAGATGGTTCAAGTATTTGGGTCCCTGCCATCCATATGTCCATGTGAAGGATCTGGAAGGAGTTCTAGGCTTCTGGCTTTGGCTTGGCCCAGCCCTGGCTATTGCAGTCATTTGATGGGTGAACTGGTGGATGGAAGATCTGTCTTTCTCTGTCTGTCTCTCTCTGTCCCTCCCTCTCTCTAACTCTACCTTTCAAATATATAATATAGAATATAATATATAATATATATGATATATTATATATATAAAAGATACTCTCTATGTATATTTGTATGAAAGAACTTTGTATGAAGAGAAATTTGTATGAAGTAGCCATTTGGGGAGTAGATTAGCAGATGGAAGACTCTGTCTCACTCTCTCTCTCTGTAACTCTGAGTTTCAAATAAGGATCTTAATAATAATCATAATAGTAATCGTAGCTAATTTATACTTATACTACAGCAACTTTATTTATTTATTTATTCATTCATTCATTCATTTAAGTCAGAGTTGGAGAGAGAAAGATCTTCCATCTTTTGGTTCACTCCCTAGATGGCCACAATGGCCAGAACTGGGCCAGGACGGAGTCAGGAGCCTGGAACTCCATTTGGTTCTCCCATGTTGATTGCAGAGGACCAACCACTTGGGTCATTTTCTGCTTTTTTTCCCAGGCCATCAACAAGAAATTGGATCTGAAATGAAGCAGCTGGGAAATGATCCAGCAGGCATATAGGATGCTAGCATCGCAGACAGTAGCCTTACCTGCTACTCCATAACACCAGCCCGGATATTACCCTAATTTACAAAGTCTGAAGAGATTAGGCAATTATCTCAAGAAAACAAACATACTTAGTAAATGACATAACCAGAATTTGCACCTAACTCTCTCCAACTTAATCTTTTTCCACTTTGGTACTGTCCCTTGTTTGTTTGTTTTAATTAATTTGTTTTTGTTTTTTGAAAGGCAGTTACAGAGAGAGAAGGAGAGAGAGGTTTTCCATCTGCTGGTTCACTTCCCAAATAGCTGCATCAGCCAAGGCAGGGCCATACTGAAGCCAGAAGCCTGGAACTTCTTCCAGGTCTCCCACAGGGGTGCAGGAGCCCAAGCAGTTGAGCCATCTTCTGCTTTTCCCAGGTCTTCAGCAAGGAGCTGGATCAGAAGTGGAGCAGCCAGGACTCGAACTGGCACCCACATGGGATGCCAGCATCTCAGTCAGAGGCTTAAGCTGCTAGCCCATGGCAGCAGCCCCTGTTTTCTCTTGTAAGGATCTAAAATCCTATCAAATCAAAAGCTACATTTCTGAAACTTTATTTCTCTTAAAATTGATTCAAGATGTTGGAATCTCCAATTAGCCCCCAGATTTTTTTTCCATTATATTTGAAAGAGTAAAAAAAAAAAAAAAAAATCAGTTCGTAGTTGTCTAATAAAAAACAAAATAACATCTATAGTTTATAAATATAGCAGATGTTTCCCCTCTTACTCACTTTAAGAATGATTTACTTTCTCTCATATAAAGGTCCAGGATGTACTTTTATCAAAGGGAAATCCTTAAGATAGCTGAGAAGAATAGTATGTACTAATTTACAGTTTTTAGTTCTTCCACAAGAAAAGCAAAAGGGGTGCAAAGAGGGCAGGCGTAGTGATTGTTTAAGCAGGCAAAGTGTTTGCCTCTTGTGCTTTACTGTACAAATATCTTATGTAGGTAATAAAACTATAGTTTTTTCTTTCTCTTGAAACATGATTTTTGCAGCCTGTGAATATTAGGGAAAAAGATCTTACTGAAAAATCTAATTGGATTAAGTAATAGAATTACGTTATGATTAATGCTAAGCTTGTCATTGTAAATGCATCTCACCTCATCCATAAATCAAAAACGGACCTGGGTTATACACTTCATTTCAGTTCCTTAGTTAATCTTTGGTATTCAGTTCTTGATATTCTGGCCTCAGCATTTTTCTCAATGCTGTATCAATGAAGTTTTATTCAACCCTATTCTTCTAGTATCTTACCATTGCCTTCCCTATTCCTGACAAGTAGCATGTTTTTCTCCATTTTTGTCTGCTTTCTGAATCCTGCTTACTTTGTGACAGGGACCCAAGTACTTGAGCCATCAGTTGTTGTCTCCCAGAATGAGCATTAGTAAGAGGCTGGAACCAAAAGTGGAGCCAGGAGTTGAACCCAGGCACTCCAATATGGAATGTAGGCCTTCCAAGTTGCAGCTTAGCCTTTGAACCAAGTACCCACCCTTTTTCCAGTTTTATAATCAGCACCTGTCCTTTTCTAGAACCTAATGTAATGCCATTTAGTCTGTAGAAGAAGTTAGTATTTAAATAGAAATCTTGTAGTATTTAATTATTTAGTGTGTATTAATCCTACCTAATATGCTAGATAAGCATCTACATAAGAATTAATTAGAAACTACTAGTTAATACTAATAGTTTTGTTAAGTAATAGGAAGAAATTTCCAGCACAGTTCTGTTTTCTGCAAGAGTATTTTAATGATCTCATCACTGCCATACTGCAGTCTGGGGTTTGTTTCCCGTTTGCAAATTGACAAGTGAGATCAAAGAAGGAAAGAAAAATGACTAGAATTGGGCATCTCAATAAAGAAATAAGTAGCTTAAACTAAAAACTATTTTACTAACTTATCAGGTGCTTATGAACTTGTGGTGAGCTAATACCTTAGGCCCCAGTGGAAACATGTTCTCTGTGGCTGCCATTAGGACAGGCCTTGCTTCACTGCTTCAAGACAAATGAGCAGTGCCCGGCATGGCTGGGTTACCTGAGGCATGTTGGATCTGTGTTGTCATTTCAAGCTTTAGCTGAATGTCTATGACGAAAAGTATTAATAAGATGCAGCCTACATTTTTTTTGTGTTACCACTCAAATAAGATTGTACCACATAACTCAAATTTTCTGGCTATAAGTTCTGTATTGTTCTTGTTAATACTAACAATTGAATTTTGCATATTGGGCTGTCCCAATAAGCATTTAAAACCCAAAGCAGAATACTAACAAGAAAGTATTCCTTTTCAGTAAATCTGTTTGGTGTATTTTAATTTAGGCAAAAATATAAATTGCTTCACAAAGAATGACGTTGCTATTAAGGTTGGGCCGTGAGAAGATTGTACACTTGGATTTATAGCATATTTATGTGCCTTTTGATGTTTGGCAAGTTTTGTGGAGAAAATTATGTCATGTATTCTTAGTCTTTGGTTAGCTCTTATCAAAACCAAGCAAAAAGTAGTCATTGAATTGGTCAGCTTGAAATTCATGTGTTTGTTGACTTTGTAATCCTACTTCTATAAATTTCTATGTGAATATATCCACACATATATACAGAATAAGAATATTTCCTGTAGTAGCAAAGATCAGCAACAACTAAAACACCCATCAGTAATGGACTGATTTGTGAACTGTGATACAGACATAGAATAGAACACCATGTAGCTATTAAACCAGGCAGACTTATGAGTTAATCTGGAATTATTGCTAGGACATATGAAGTAAAAAATGCACAAAACTGAATAGCATGGGGCCGGCGCTGTGGTGCAGCGGGTTAAAGCCATGGCCTGAGGTGATGGCATCCCATATGGGTGCTGGTTTGAGACCAGGCTGCTCTGCTTCCGATCCAGCTCTCTGCTATGGCCTGGGAAAGCAGTAGAAGATGGCCCAAGTCCTTGAGCCCCTGCACCCCCATGGGAAACCCAGAAGAAGCTCCTGGCTCCTGGCTCCTGGCTTTGGATCTGCACAGCTCCAGCCATTGCAGCCAAGTGGGGAGTGAACCATCAGATGGAAGACCTCTTTCTCTCTGCCTCTCCTCTCTCTGTGTAACTCTGACTTTCAAATAAATAAATAAATCTTTAAAAAAAAATGAATAGTACGCAGAGCGTTGCTTAAAGAGAAGCAATGTTAGGGTGGGGGTGAAACATCCTGTTCTCAAAGAGGCGCAATGTTAGGGTTGGGGTAGAAACTCAGGCATTGCCCTAAGTAACATTAATAATGCATAATGTATTTTCCTACATGTCTTCCATGCCAGACTCCACATCACATAATTGTGTCCAATTAAAATACATACAGTTTCAAGAAAACAAGTAAAATTAGAAAATTCTTCAATGATTCTTTAGTTCTTTCCTGGCACATAAATTAAGAAATGTAATGCTTTATACCCATTTGTGATTTTCTGATTTGCAGGTGTAACAAGTAATACTATCCAACCTGCTCCACAGACTATTCCAGCCATTGATCCTGCACTTTTCAGTACAGTTTCCCAGGGTGAGTCAGCTTACTGTTTTGTGAAATGTATTTTTTTCTCCTGTCGAGGATTGGTGGGGAGGGAAAGTATTACTTTGTAATTTGACTTTGAGCTATATTTTAAATGCGTTCTTACTTAAATTTGAATCTCTAGGTAATTCAAAGCACATTTCTTTTAATACCTTTGTTCACTAGATTCTCAAACGAAACAAGAGCATTTCATATTATCAAAAATACCTGAATACAAAGGGAAACCCTTTTGTTACAGTTCTTTTTTGTACAATACTGGATATAGTGACACAAACATCTAACTAAAGCTGCCATGAAAATTTGTGCTAGATTACATCAGTTTTCTTAAGGTTACTATGTTTTGTGATTATGAATCTTCCTTATTTACACTAAATTATTAGGTTATCTAAAAATTCCATAAACCACAGAGCCTCCCTTCTATATCATGTTACTATAATGCAACCATAAATGAGAGGGAGATATTTGGTATTTAAATAAGGAATGAACATCTAGTAAAGAGCAACTAAGTATGAAAAAGTAAAACTTGGTAGAAAAAAATACACAAGAATATAAGTAGGTAATGTAGTTGTTCAATGAATATATGAAAAAAGCCCAGCACCTTACTAATAATCAGGGTAATTGAGAACTAAAGTAAATTTGATTTCATGTCATTAGATACAAAAAATAATTTTATTAGCTAGGGTATGGAGAATGACTTTTTTTTTTAATGACTCTTAATCCTGTTGGTGTAAATAAAAATTCGTAAAGCTTTAATTATTTTTAGTACTTTGTCACTATCAAAATTGCAAATGCTTATGCCTTTTGACCTGGCTGTTCCACTTTTAGTAATGTATCTTAAAGAAATAGTTAGATGGGGCAGACATGTGGCACAGTTATTAAGTTACTGCTTGGGATGCCCAACATCCTATATGAAAGGAGTACATAACTGGCTACTCTGTTTCCAGTCCAGCCTGAGGACTCACTACTCTGTTTCCAACTCAGCTTCCTGCAGATAGTACTCTGGGAGGTAGCAGATGATAGATCAAGTACTAGAGTCCCTGTCACACACAGGTGTGGGACACCCAGACTAAGTTCCTGACTTCTGCCTGGCCCACCAGTGGTTGCTGTTGGCATTTGGGCATTGAGCTAGCAGAGGGAAGATCTCTCTCCATATCCATCTAAATCTATATATCTCCCCTCTTCCCCCCCACCCCCATCGCGTCCTTTCAAATAAAAGGAAAATAAATTTTAAACATTAAAAAAATGTTTAGGCGTGGATACAGTGTATTTACAAAGATATTTATTTCTGTGTTGTTTATATTTATAGTAGAAGCAGTCTTAAATGTCAATTTAATGAGTACACAGTACTGAGTAGTACTGTGCACATATTGAAAAGCATATGATCGGCCGGCGCCATGGCTCAATAGGCTAATCCTCTACCTGCGGCGCCAGCACCCTGGGTTCTAGTCCCGGTCGGGGCGCTGGATTCTATCCTGGTTGCTCCTCTTCCAGTCCAGCTCTCTGCTGTGGCCCAGGAGTGCAATGGAGGATGGCCCAAGTCTTTGGGCCCTGCACCCGCATGGAGACCAGGAGAAGCACCTGGCTCCTGGCTTCGGATCAGCACGGTGCGCCGGCCGCAGCGTGCCAGCCCCAGCGGCCATTGGGGGGTAAACCAACGGAAAAGGAAGACCTTTCTCTCTTTCTCTCTCATTCACTGTCCACTCTGCCTGCCTGTCAAAAAAAAAAAAAAAAAAAAAAAAAGTAAAGAAAAGAAAAGCATATGATCGCTATCATGTCAGAGGACCACTGAAGAGCCGATCAGCAAGTTAAGCCACTACCTGCTTCACTGGCATTCCTGTTGGAGAGCCAGTTCAGGTCCCCACTGTTCCACTTCTTTTCTGTTTCCTTGCTAATGTCCCTGGGAAGCAGCAGATGATTGCCCAAGTACCTGTGCTCCTGCCACCCACATGGGAAACTCAGTTGGAGTTCTGGCTCCTAGCTTTGGCATGGCCAAGGCCTGTCCATTGCATCCATTTGGGAAACAAACCAGTGGATAGAAGATCTCTGTCTCTTCCTCTTTCTCTGTCACTCTTTCAAATAAATAAACTAAGCAAATATTCTCTTAAAAGAATTTGCAGAACATTTTATATACTGCAGCTCTATTCAGACATGCACAAAAAAAGCCATTTAAGACAAAACTGTACTTTCTAATATGTTTATAAGTGTATAAATGTACAAACTTAAAATAGTAGTTTTGGATATACCAAACTTGAGACCATAAAGACAAACTTTTAAACTAGTTTAAAAATAAAAAAAATATATTATACAATGTGTGCTATCAGACTACACTGGAATTAAACTAGAAATCAAGAACAGAAGATAGCTCGAAAGTCCCAAAATATTAGTAGGTTAAACAACATACTTATATAGAAAACATCTCAAGACAAATTTAAAAATACTTGAATGAAATGAAAACACAGACTTCCAGAATTTGAGAAATACAATAAATGTAGTGATTAGAGGGATTGCACATATTAGAAAACATCTATAAATCAATCACCTATGCTTCTACCTTAGGAAACTAGAAAATGAATAACAAATCTAGAGTAAGCTGGTAAACAGAACAGATAATAAAAATTAGAGAAGAAATCAGTGAAACAGAAAATAGCTAAGTAGGAAAAAGAAGAATGAACTCTAATGTAGATTCTTTAAAATGATAATAAAATTCAAAATCAGTAAAATTCATCTGCCTCTAATAAGTAGGGCTAAGTGAGTGGAAACAAATTATGAATATCACAGATGAAAGAGTGGACTGCTACAGATCCCATGGGCACTAAAAATAAAGAAAATCCTTTGAACAATTCTGTGCCCACAGTTCCATCTTGTTTAGAAGATAGATGTAAAGGGAATGCTTTCTAGTTCATTCTCTGATCCCAGTATTACCTTGATACCAAAATTAAAGACATTACATGGAAAGGAAGCTACAAACCAGTATCTCAACACAAAAATCCTCAAAAATACTAGCAAGTTAAGTCCACAATGTTTAAGAAGAAGATATACCATGGCCAAGTGGGACTTTTTCCAGGTATGACAGATTCAGCATTTGAAAAATAAACTATCCCTTTAATAGGCTAAAGAAGAATAATCACATGGTCATATCAATAGATGCCAAAAGGTTTTTTTAGTTTGTTTATTTCTTTTTACTTTACTTATTTGAGCAGTATAGTAACAAGAGACAGCCCCCATCAGCTGCTTCGTTCCCCAAATGCCCACAACTATCAGAGCCAGGATGGATGGAAGCCAACTACCTGGAACTCAATCCATATCTCACACATGGCTGGCAGGAGCCCAATTACTTGAGCTTTTACTGCTGCCTTCCAGAGTCTCCATTAGTAGGAAGTCTGAATTAGGAACTGGAACTGGGACCCAAACCCAGGTATTCTGATGTGGGACACAGGAATATTGTTCTTTCCTAAAATATATTTGTTTATTTGAAAGGCAGAATTAACAGAGAGAGAGACAGACAGAGGTTGTTCATCCACTGGCTCATTACCCAAGTGGCCATGATAGCCAGGGCTAGGCCAGGCCAAAGTCAGGAGCAGGAAATCCATTTAGGGACTCCATGTGAGTGGCAGAGGCCCAGCTACTTGAGCCATCTTTCTCTGATTTTCTAGGCACAATAGTAGGCAGTCACATCAGAAGGGAAGTAGCTGGGGTTCTAAATGGCGTCATCACACGCAGTGACTTAACCTGTGCCGCAGACATGGGCATCTTAACTAATGTGTTAACCACTAGGCCAACTGCCCACCCACCAAAAAAAAAAAAAAAAAAGTGAAGCCAGTTCATCATGAAAACTCTCCATAAACTAGGAATATGAGGGCTCAACTTAATATATCAACAAATAGCTACAAAAAGAAAAAAGAAAAAAAAAAAAAAAAGGACTGCAGCTATCAAACTTAATGGTAAAAAACTTGAAACTCCCACTATAGCCAGTAATGAAGCAATGATACCCTTTTCACTGTGTCTTGTCAACGTCACAGTGGAAGTCCCTGCTAACGCAGTAAGACAAGCAAAGGGAAGAACATGAATATAGATTGGGAAGAAGAAATAAAAATATCTTGGTTCACAGATAACATGATTGTCAGTGTAGAAAATCTGAAAGAATTTGCAGCAACAGAAAAATGAGAAGGGTTGCAGGATACAAGATTAACATGCAAAAGTCATTTGCCTTCTAGCACAGAAAAAGTGGAATTTGAAATTTAAAACCCAATAATAATTTGTTTTTATACAAGCACAGTAATACAAAACAACACTATTACATTTATACCCCAGAAAATGAAAAACTCAGGTTTATGTCTCCCAAAATACTTATAAAACCCATATAAGGAAAACTATAAGTGTATTGAAAAAATAAAAGAACAAGTAAATAAGTGATCAGATAATTCATTTTCCTGGATTGGAAGATTCATTGCCAAGATGTCAGTTCTTCCCAACTTAACCTATTGAGTCAGTGCAACTACAACTCAATACCATCAAATTATTAGAAAACATTGGGGAAATCCTGCAGACATTGGTACAAAGAGTTCTTGGAAAAGATCCCAGAGGCACAAGCAATCAAAGCCAAAATTGACAAGTGAGATTACATCAAATTGAGATGCTTTTGTACTACAAAAGAAACACTCAGCAAAGTGAAAAGGCAGCTGACAGAATGGGGAAAATTATTTGCAAACTATATAACTGATGAAGGATTAGTAAACAGAATATATAAAGAGATCAAGAAACTCAACAACAAAACAAACAACCCAGTTAAGAAATGGGCAAATGATTTATACAGGCCCTTTTCAAGAGAGGAAATTCAGATAGCTAACAGACACATGAAAAATGCTCAGGATCATTTCAGGCAGGGAAATGCAAATCAAAACCACAATGAGATTTCAGCTCACCCCCGTTAGAATGGCTTTCATACAGAAATCAACAAATAATAAATGCTGGGAAAAAGGTACCCTAATCCACCACATTGTCTGTACACTGACTTTTTAAAAGGAATAGAAGATAGAAAAAAAATGGAAAAATCTTCCATGTTCACGGATTGGAAGAATCAGTATCATCAAAATGTCCATACTACCAAAACAATATACTCCTTTTTAAAATGTTTTGTAATTCTCATTGTAGAGATCTTTGACATCCTTGGATAAATTTATTTCAAGGTATTTGATATATTTTTGTAGCTACTGTGAGTGGGATTGATCTTAGAAGTTCTTTATCAGCCATGGCATTGTCTGTGTATACAAAGTATTACATACTATGTCTATACACTGACTTGTCTAAATACAAATGTGGGGAAAATGTACCTGAATCTGCTATTGGTGGGAATGTAAGCTCGTAAAGCAACTATGGAAGACAGTACAGAGATTCCTCAGAAGTTTGAATATAGACCTACCATATGGCCCAAGTATCCCACTCCAGGGAATCTACCCAAGAGAAATGAAAACAGCATTTGAAAGAGCTGTCTGTACCTTCGTGTTTATCGTAGCTCAATTCATAATAGCAAAGACATGGAATCAACCCAAATGCCCATCAACAGAATACTGGATGAAGAAATTTTCAGAGGCTGGCACTGTGGCATAGCTGGTAAACCCACCACCTGCAGTGCCGGCATCCCACATGGGCACTGGTTCAAGTCCTGGCTGCTCCACTTCCAATCCAGCTCTCTGCTATGGTCTGGGAAAGCAGTAGAAGATGGCCCACATCTTTGGGCCCCTGCACCTGCATGGGAGACCCAGAAGAAGCTCATGGCTCCTGGCTTCAGATCAGCTCAGCTCTGGCAGTTGCAGTCATTTTGGGGGTTAACCAATGGAATGGAAGACTTCTCTCTCTGGCTCTACTTCTCACTGTAACTCTTTCAAATAAGTAAAATAATTTTTAAAAAAAGATTTATTTTATTTTTAGTGTGTTTAAAGTAGAGGATATTCTCATGTCTCATAAGTGTTTGGTAAGTCTAGGGGCCCAACACCATTGCTGATTTCCTTAGGTGCTTCTTCAGTTAATGATAAAACTTGTTCTCAAAGAAAGAAAAAAATATATTATTGCAAAAATTAAAAACAAGAAAGGAAGTAGAAGGAACGGAGGGAGGGAGGGAGGTAAGGGTGGGAGGAAGGTTGGGGTAGGAAGTGTCATTATGCTGTTAATACTGTATGTATAAGTTACATGAAATTTGTTCCATTTATATAAATTTAAAAATTTAATAAAGGAAAAAACACTTAAGGAAGAAATACTACCAATTCTACACGAAGTCTTCAAGAAAACACAGGGGGCCGGCGCCGCGGCTCACTAGGCTAATCCTCTGCCTTGCGGCGCCGGAACACAGGGTTCTAGTCCCGGTCGGGGCACCGATCCTGTCCCGGTTGCCCCTCTTCCAGGCCAGCTCTCTGCTGTGGCCAGGGAGTGCAGTGGAGGATGGCCCAAGTGCTTGGGCCCTGCACCCCATGGGAGACCAGGAGAAGCACCTGGCTCCTGCCATCGGATCGGCGCGGTGCGCTGGCCGCAGCGCGCCTACTGCGGCGGCCATTGGAGGGTGAACCAATGGCAAAAGGAAGACCTTTCTCTCTGTCTCTCTCTCACTGTCCACTCTGCCTGTCAAAAATAAAAAAAGAAAACACAGGAAGAAAGTGTACCTGACACTTCATTTTAGGAAGCTAATATTACCCTAATCAAAACCAGATTACCATTTACAAGAAAACTACTTCACACCAATACCCTTCCTAAGACAGACTGTCAGATTATTGGCAAATGGAATCCAACACTATCATTACCTTGGAAAGCAAGGTTGATCTAAGATTTGAAGATGAATTAGTATCTCCTCATATCAGTAAGCTTAGGGAAAAGAATACCATCACTAAAGAAATTCTTAACAAATCAACAACATTTGACAAAATTTATGATAAACTAGTTGCTCAATATATTAGAAAAAAAAAAAAAGGAAACTTTCTCAACCTGATAAAAGGCATTTGTAACTAACCTACAGCTAAAATTGTTTAATGGTGAAAGATGAAATACTTCACCCCTAACACTGAGAATAAGGCAAGGATGCTTGTACTCACCATGGCTATTTAAACCTTATTATGCTTATAAGGTAAGTAAAAGATATAAAATGTATATAGGTTGTATAGGAAGAAAGAATACCGTGTCCAGTCGGATAATACAACTGTCTAAATAAAAAAATCCCAAAGAGTCTTCAAAGGAACTTCTAAATAGATTTAGCAAGGCCACATTCTATAAAGTCACTATGCAAAAATCAATTATATGTCTGTGTTTTAGCAATAATTGAAAAGTCTCAAAAGTAGCACTTATAATAGAATCAAAATACAGTCATGTGCTGTGCTGCACAATTTTTATTTTGGCCAATAAAGGATTGCATATATGGCAGTAAATTCAGGCATTTGGCCTAGTGGTTAAGCTGCTGCTAAGAATGCCTGTGTTCCATATCATAGTACCTGAATCCGAGTACTAGCTCTGCTCCAGAACCCAGCTTCCTGCTAATGCACATCCTGGAGGTAGCAGGTTGTTACTACTACATGAGAGATCTGGATTGAGGTCCTGGCTCCCAGCTTCACGAGGTCCAGGCTAGCCATTGCAGGCAGTGGGGGAGTAAATCATTGGATGGTAGTTCTTTCTTTGTCAGTCTGCCTCTCTCTCTCTGCCTCTCAAATAAATATCTTTTAAAAAATAAGTAAATGGGGGTGTGTTGTGTCATAGCAGGTAAAGCCACTGCTTGAAGTTCCAGCATCCCATATGGACACTGGTTCAAGTCCCAGATGCTCCACTTCCCATCCAGCTCTCTGCCGATAGTCTGGGAAAGCAGCAGAAAATAGCCCAAGTACTTGAGCCCCTGCTACTCATGTGGGAGATCAGGTGAAACTCCTATCTTCCAGCACCAGCCTGGCCCAGCTTTGGCTGTTGTGGCCATTTGGGGAGTGGACCAGCTGATGAAAGATCTCTGTCTCTGTCTTTGTCTCTCCCTCTCTCTGTAACTGGGATTTTCAAATAAGTAAATAAATCTAGACAAGTGCTAGAACAAAGCTTCCTCTAGAAACACAATAAAACCTGCTAGAATGAAAAGGACATGGACAAACCTATAAGTGTAGTTGGAAATATCAACATTCCTTCCTTACTGATTATATAAAGCCAAATGAATAAATGCAAATTGCTGTAAAGCATTACATTTTGGGGCCGTGTATTACGCAATTACAGATAACACATGGATGAAAGAAATCAAAGATCCTGCTGATTTATTCCAACCCCAGTCAAAATTCAAGTGGCATTTCTTTTTTTTAGAAATTGAATAACAAACTCTAAAACTGTAAGATTTCCAGGAGAATATCTGTTGTGACTTTAGATTAGGTACAGACAAAACAATATAATACAATAACAAAAGAACAACATATTAAATAAAACTGATAACACTGTATTCCTCCACAATTAAAAACTGATGTGTACACTTAAGGATATCAGCTGTGAATTCTGTGGGTTTGACAAGATTAAAGTCATGGCAAGTCCAGAAACTGATGCCGAAATTCCACTTCACTGGTATTTAAAAATACTGCAGGGGCTGGTATTGTGGCATAGCAGGTTAAACCACTGCCAATGATGCTGGCAACCCATATGGGTGCTGCTTCAAGTCCGATTGAGTTCCTGCCAATGGGCTGGTAAAGCAGTGGAAGATTGGTACAGTTCCTTGAGCCCTTGCAACCATGTGGGAGACCTGGATGAAGCTCCTGATTCCTGGCTTCAGCCTGGTTCAGCCCAGGCCATTGCAGCCATTTGAGGAGTGAACCAGCAGATGGCACATCTCTCCTTCTCTCTAAGTCTTCCTTCATAAGTCAATAAATCTTTATTTAAAAAAAAAAAAAAAAAGCCAATCTGAGAAGGCTACATAGAATGTGATTCCAACTATATGACGTTTTGAAAAGAGCATACTAACAGAGACAATGAGTAGACCAGTGGTTGTCAGGGGTTAAGAGTCAGGAAGGGATGAACAGATGGAAAAGGAGAGTTCTAAGGCAGTGAAACTTTGCTCTCTCTGGCTTCACCCTCTCCTGCCCCTCTTTCTCTACCTTCCTCTTACCCCTTCCTTCACTTCCTTTCCTTCTCCCTCCCCCCTTCTCTCTCTCTCTCTCTGCCTCTCAAATAAGTAGAAAATGTTTAAAGTAGTAGGCAAAAAAGACAGGCATTACTTTAAGGAATCAATAAATCCAAGAAGATAACAGGATATTTTTTTTTCTTGGTGTTACTAGAAAGTAAATATCAACTTAGAATTCTGAACCCAATCACTTATTAAATCATTAATTGAAAGTGATTAATTACTAAAAATTTCTACAGGATGCTTATCCCTCAGCAGGAAAGACACTTCTCACTAAATACTGAAGTAAAAACTCTCTCAGAAAACACATTGGTGGATGGGACAGGAATTTGGCTTAAGGGTTAAGATGCCAGTCATCCCATATTGGAGTGTCTGGCTGTGCAATACTTGGTCCTGCTCCTGACTGCAGCTTCCTGCTAGCATAATCCCTGGGAGGCAGCATTGGTGGCTCAGATGGTTTGGTTTCTATCACCCATGTGGGAGACCTAGATTGAGTTCCTGGCTTCTAGCTTCAGCTGACCACCAAGCACTGTGGTAGAGAATTCAGGGAGAGAGCCCACAACAGGAGTGCTGTCTGTGTGTCTGTCTCCTCCTGTCACCTTCCCTCCCACCTCCCCTCTGTCTCAAAGTTTTCAAAAGTCATAATTCAATTGTTTTATATATTGTATTTTTAAAATGAAAGAAAGCCTGATGTGTTATAAAATATGAGAATAACTATTTAACAGGACTTAAATTCTCTATGTATTCTTAATTGTTAAAAATTAATGTCTCTGTACACCTATTACATTTTACATTTACATCTATAAATTGGCTATTTAGTTATTTAATATAATTGTTCATTTCTATAAGCCCTGTATATTATACATCTAATTATATTTTCCTGTTGAAAAACTTTCATTGACATTTTATAAATATTGTAATATGTCATGAAAATGCAATATTTTAAGATAGTTTTATCATTGGTGAATAAGTTTAGTTTATAAAGACTAAAATAACAACAGAGTTCTTGCCTTGATACACATTTTATCTTATAAATAAGTGATATGTTAGTAAGACAGTGCTAAAGCTAATGCTGTAAAAATATAATTAGTCTGAGCATTAGGGCTTTTGTCTAGCAAATCTAGTAAATTCTGGACAGACACCTTGTGTATTTAAAAGGTTGCTCTGAGATAGGAGGATAGAGTATTAAAGCCCAAGCAAGGATTGTTAGGTATACTTGATTTTCAAATATGTCTCTCTCGCCTACACAGTGTATATATCTAAGTAAGCAGAGCCTCTTGATGTGTTCTCAAAACCCGTTAAAGATTCTGATAGATATTTTACAAGAGAGAAAATATTGAGCAGAAGCATTTTTAGGTTTAATGAATAAGAAATCTCACATCACTAAAATATAATTGTAGAAACTGTTTTTGTCTCTTAGCAATTGTTTGTGCTAGTTGTTGATTTGTATTACTTTGTAAGCAAAATTCAAAGAAATTAAAATAATTTCTGTTAAAATTGTAACATAAAATCTGATTCATAATAGGAACCAAATTATAGTCTTTTTAGTAATAGAATTCAACAAATATTTGAAGATTTACAGTGTCCTTCCTGAGTTATTGTTACATAAATATACATATACTATACATATTATCTTAGAATATAATGTATGTTTAATTCTATATACACTTATTTTAAAATATGAGACTAATGTACAATATAGCATTTTCATGTACAATACAGCAGACAGCATTTTCATGATCAGTCAGTAAACTTATTTAGCACCTACAGGTAGTACCTGGCACTGAGCTATATTGCTGAGAATATAATGTTTCAGTGATCTTTGAAAATCCTACAGTGTAATGTGGGCTGGAATTTAGTATTAGTCACCTGGATTTGATACCTACTTTGAAGTCTTTACCCTAGCTAATATCAGTTTACTACTTGTTTTTATATATGGCAAAATTAAAAGCAGCTGAGCAATTTCATTCTATTTGTGAGGGCAGCTTTATCAACAGAATTGAAACATGTCATCTGTTCATTATATTCTGTGCTCCCAGCCTTCTGGTCACTAGTCCCTGGAGTCCTTATAAACATTTCCAAAGAAAACAGTGATTATTTCAAAGGACAAGGTGACAGGATACAATGTCAGTTTTCAACTTAATCTTTAAAAATGCATTTGCAAGTGCATTCATATCTGAGATTAAATGAAATACTATTACATGTTTTTGTACCCAAATTATTTAGTTGGGTACTTACTACTCATGCATGTAACTGGAAAACTTTATAGTAGTGAATTTTAGACAATTTGTGATGATTTTTTTACAGGTTTAATTGTATATTTGAATAATACAGAATGTTGGTAAGCCTTCAAAATTTCTTACATAGGTGACACAAAACTGAAATATTTTTAAGCTCATAAATGTTAAGTAATGTAATTTTTTACAAAAAGTTTGTTATTCCTCTTTTTATCATGAAGGCTATATTTATATTCCAGCTCAAATGAGGGTTGAATGGTTTAGTCTGTGTGTTTTGTTCCATGAAGAGACAGGCTCTGTGACTCTGACATAAACATCAAGCCACTGTTCTTGTTTTCATACATATAATTTTTTATTGCAATTAATTTTCTGAAATATGAGAAATAGTTTATTGCTTCTTGAAGAAAAATCTTATATAAATTACTATGTCTTCATATATTATAGCGAAAACATTGAAGAAAATATCAAAATATGTATGGAATTGAAAAAACTCTGTTTTTACTAACTTTAAATATTTTCTTTAATCTTGACTATAAGCATTTACCTAACACAACAGAATACTTTGTATATGTTTATAAATAGGTTAATTCTCCTCTTTTTCTAGGCGATATCCGCCTCACCCCTGAGGACTTTGCAAGAGCTCAGAAGTACTGCAAATATGCCGGCAGTGCTTTGCAGTATGAAGATGTAAGCACTGCCATTCAGAATCTACAGAAAGCCCTCAAGTTACTGACAACCGGCAGAGAATGAAGCCTTTGTACAACAGATCCATGTATTTTTGGCATAAGGAACTAACTCCATTACTCTGTCTTCAGCCTATCAAGAGTACAGTTTTAAGAAAGACTTCAGTTGAATTGAATATGACAATGAAATCTGTGTGTATCAGATTCCTTTTGAAGCATTCATCAGCAGCCTCAACCAGTTTTTATTGTCCATTTAGTGGCTCCAATAATTTATGGGTACATAGGGCTGATATTGGCAAGATCCTAAAAATACCCTTTGAACCCTTCTTTAGCAAATGAAAACACAGGAAGTATGTATTGGAAATAAGCTTTATTAATTTACATACATGAAGAGAATTTTTTAAAAGCCATACTGTTTGGACAAACAGATCATATTACTTTTCTGTAAAATTCTAAATTTAATAAAAGATTCCAAAATAGTCTAGATTAGAGATTACCCTTTTGTTTTCCTTAAGACTTATAAAGCAAATACAAATGTCCTAAAGTGTTAGATTAACCTGAAAAAATTATGTTCAAAACTCAATTTTTATTCATTAAAGTTTAAAGTTGATGGAAGGAAAAGTCATTCAGTAAAGGGGTAGAATTGCTTTCAGACTTAATATTGTTAATAATGTTGGTTTCCCAAATGCTTTTCCTCATCCATTGAAGCTTAAGGTGAATTGGTATTTGCTGCATCAGCAGTCTGACTGCATGTCATAGAGAATGAAAAACAGAGATCTGTAGAGATGCCTGAAGACTTGGTGCTTTTAAGTTAAGATTCTTCTCAGCTGCTGTGGAGTAGGTTCCATAGAGTGCACAGCTGTGAATGATTCAGAAGATTTATTAGACTTAAGATACTCCATTGTTAAGTTTATAAATTTTGTGGGAAATTATGGACTTACTGTGTCACCTGAATTTGCTGTGTAAAAAAAAAAAATAAATACAAGGATTATTTTTAGTTCAAAATTACTGTAAAGCCAGATGTCTGTTTTGATTTGCATGGCAAAATTGTCAATATTTTAAGTCATTGTCTTTAGTTACAGAAATATGGATACTTCTAGAGTAAGAAGCATTTTTTTGAAACAAGGTAAATATGATAGATTTACCATAAATGTATCTGGTTCCTGTCATTCATGCCACTAACATTGAAATTCTTTAACGAAGTCAACAATTGGCTGGCCATCTGTTGTGTAAAGTCTTTTTAAACAAAACCATATCCATTAATTTCTATTTTATATGTGGTTACTTTCCACAACTGCAGAGTTGTATGTCTTGCAAGTCTAAAATAATGTCTGGCCCTTGAAGAAAAAGTTTACTGACATTTATTCTAACATGCTGTTTGAAAGAAAATGAATCACTAACTCATAATCACTTCTGCCTGTTTTTCTCTGCATCAGTGTGATGTTGTTGTACAGGGTTTGGGAGAAGAAATCTGTACACCAAACGAACTGTTCTAATTATTGCACAAAACATGCCTTCTATGTGAACATTCGTAAGGCTCAGCATTTGCATCTAGTGCTGTGGTATAGTTCCTTAGAACATTATTTTCACAATAAGTATGACTAGGATTATCTTTAGTGTCACAAGAGGTAAGTACAGTTCAGCACACATTTTAATTCAAACTTTAACAGGTCTGAACACTGAAAAGTAAAGCTACCACCTCTTTCATACCTTTCCTGTTGGCTTCTAATTGAGAGAGCCTGTTGATGGAAGGAGACATGCAGAAGCCATGGAGTCCATGATTAGTGGGCTACATGGTGTAAGGGAATCCTCTGGGGAGATAATACCACTAACCCTCTCAGCATTTGTCATGAGAATTAAATGAGATACAATTTATGAAGTGCTTAGTACATGATATTATTCCATAAATGTTACTGTTAACTTTAATGCTATGATGTTAATTGTTAATAATAATTTATTTCTCAAATATCAGGAAATCCCATTGTCTATGTGGCTGAATGCTTCAGAATGTTTTCTTGCATGAAAAGACTGAACTGTATAATGATTTTTAACTCTTGTGTGTATTTCTTTATATAAATACTGGTGATAAAATTAGGAAGAATTTTCTATGTAATACTAAGATAAGCAGTTTTCATTGATTCATTCAACAGGTCTTTATTGAGTTGCTACTATGTGCCTGAATTGTTCTTTGCAAGAAGAAACAGAAAACAAGGAAGGAGGTTTGGATCACTACCTCATCCAGTTTGCATTCTAATGCGGAAAGAAACAGACAAATTTAATAAAGTGTATATCACGTATGGTACAGGACCAGTGGTTCTCAAAGATTGTTAGGAATGCAAACCTTAGGTCCTACCCAAGTCCTAGCAAATCATATCAAGGAATGAGGCTGAGAATTCTAAGCTTTAAAGGATGCTTTGTAGTCCCTAACAATTTGCATATTTAGCCCTACCTAAATCAGAAAGGTTTGAGTATCAAAAGAGATTTTCTTGAAGCAGTGATTCTCAAAAGATGTCCCTGCGCCATCTGCATAGTCATCACCTGGGAACTTGCTAGAAATTTCTGGGGATCACATGTCAGGGAAATTCTGCATTAGGTAGTGATAAATGCTGTGGAGAAAACAAGTGCAGGATAGGTGAGGATTTGTTGTGAGTAGACATACTAATTTTTAAACAGGGTAGTCAGGATAGACCTGCCTGAGGTAGCAGTTGAGCAACAATGAAAGCGGGAGATACATGGAGAAAGAGCATTCCCAGCAGGATACCCCAGCTTTTGTAATTGAGTAAGATGAGGAGCTGTGAAAGGTGAGCAGAAGAGTAGCCAGATAACGGCTGAACTTTTAAAAAGATTGTGTGAGCTTCTATGTTGAGAATGGACCAAAGGGAGGGTTAAGTTGAAAGTTGAGAAGCCAGTTAAAAGATCATTGGGATAAACTTAAACCTCTGGTCACCATGGAGGTATAAAGATGTGATTGGTGTGTGATCACACCCCTACTTTTTTTTTTTTTTTTTTTTTTTTTTTTTTTTTTTTTTTTTAAGTAAAACCATAGGATTTCTGTGAACTGATGTGAAGTAGGAATGTAAGAGGAATGAGGCTTGACTCCTGGCTTTTAGCTTGTAAGCCTGGAAGCTGATATTTAGGTTGAAGTATAGTGTACCCAGGTTCTGGTGATCATCCTAGGTAAAACTGATGAGTGTTTGGGGGGTGGGGCGTGGAATAAGACAAAGTTGTACCTACAGTGGGAGCTCTAGGAACAGTTCCCATGGTTAGCATAACCAAGGAAATTTACTGCCTTCTACATTATACCAAAAAGACTCTAGTTACAAATCTTAAAAATTAAAATCCTGGGATGTTCATAGAATTTACTTATATACAACTTGTAGAAATCAGAGGATTTTGTGTAAATATTAAAACGTTGCATACTGTTGCTTCTATAGCAGCATTGTTAGAAATACCTTCAGCTGTAAAAGAATAGTAACTGGAGCTGAGGGATTTTTGTGAACATGACTAGTATTTGAGTGCTTGCTTTATACCTGACACTATTCTAAGTAGTTCGTGTATATTAATTTGTTTAATCTTGCCAGTGGTTCTAAGAGGTAAGCCTTATTATCTCTGTCATACAAATGAGGAAAGGGAGCTGCATGGAGAAAAATGTACCTAAGAGAGCCCAACATTTCTAATATCAGACTCCCTGTTTCAGATCATAGGAAGTATCACCCATGTAAGTAAATCATGTTACATTATTGTAAGTACAATGAGGTGTTGAAGTGAGTTCCACATTATCAGAGTCATTGAACAGTTCCTGTTACTAGTAGGAGGTATAGCAACTGGGTTTTCCTGTTATCTTGGCAATATGTTTCAAAGGACCATGGGTAAGACGGTGAGCACAGGGCATGAACATACTGACTTCGATATAATCATCAGTTATTTCCTCAATTAATCTTTGACCTGAAAGTCTGAGGACAAGAGTCCCTGGCTCTTGAGATACCAAGTGTTGGGGGACAGAGATAGCAATATTCCATGAACATAGCTTCATGAACAGGCCTCATAAAATGCCAACAGGCATTCGTTTGCAAAAAAATAATTATTGAGTATCTACCACCAAAGTTTAACACAATAATGCCTTTTTTAGAAATTGACTTTGCTGCCGGCGCCGCGGCTCACTAGGCTAATCCTCCGCCTTGCGGCGCCGGCACACCGGGTTCTAGTCCCGGTCGGGGCACCGATCCTGTCCCGGTTGCCCCTCTTCCAGGCCAGCTCTCTGCTGTGGCTAGGGAGTGCAGTGGAGGATGGCCCAAGTCCTTGGGTCCTGTACCCCATGGGAGACCAGGAAAAGCACCTGGCTCCTGCCATCGGAACAGCGCGGTGCGCCGGCCGCAGCGCGCTACCGCGGCGGCCATTGGAGGGTGAACCAACGGCAAAAGGAAGACCTTTCTCTCTGTCTCTCTCTCTCACTGTCCACTCTGCCTGTCAAAAAAAAAAAAAAAAAAAAAAAGAAATTGACTTTGCTGAGCAAAGTTAGAGAAGGGCTCACAAGAGAGGTTTGTCAGGCAGAGAAACAAGAAATCAGCAGAGAAAAACATGAGCAACACCATAGAGGAAAAAATGCTGGAAATTAAGGGAACTCAATTGATTACTGCTTATACAGATGGTCTATGGGAACAAGGAGTTGTACATATGAGATCCCACAGGTGAGGGAGGTGTTGAGGACTGAATTGTGCATTTCAGAATTCATGTTTGGAAGTCCTAACCGCTGTTGTGAAATATTTGGAGATTGACCTTCCAGGAGACCCGTAAGGTTAAATGAAGTCATAAAGGTGGGCCCTTATTCTGTAGAACTGATATCCTTAAAAGAACAGCAAGACACCAGAGCTTGCTCTCTCTCATAAATACAGGCCATATGAGGACACAAAGGGGCTCAAATACCCTCTTAACCGTATTGGTTATCTGCTTTATCAGTAATTCATGGAACTATTCTGTCTCTATCCCTCAGCTATGTTACTTGTGTTGTGGTATGGGTGTATTCAAAGCCCCTGGAGAAAGAAGAAGAGATTTGGATTTTTCTATTGTTCAGTGATTAGATACCTGTATATAGTACTTTCTTTAAAAAAAAAAAAAAAGGAATACCCCTGTAATATCAATACTTTGGCAAAATTACTATTTATTTCACCATTTGATGTATGCTTGACTTTATTTACATATATTTCCTCCATTAAATGCTAAGATTCTTGATTTCTAAGGACCATTTATGCATCTGTGAATCCCAAGTAATTCTCCTGAAACTTGGTATGTATTAAGTATCCCTAACTAGTGAGATTAATAGATGACTAGGTGCAAAATTATATTGAAACCAAATAAAAATTAGTTACATTAAGAAATGTCTGTTCTCGAGAATCGTAGTGTGAGATAAATTACATCAAAAGTTCTGAAATTTGTCAGTCTGTTATCCAAAAAACCTTCATTTCACAACATCAGAATATTGGAGTATTAGAGAGTCCGTGCCACCCAGAAAGTCTCAGTTTGTAATTCATAGCAGTAAATCAGCTGTGATCAAAACACTAATATCCTAGTCATTGCATACATGTTCTCTGTTGGCAGCTTACATGTTCTTGGTCTGTCTACTCTAGCAGAGATTAATATAATCAAGCCCAATATTTACCAAAATTGTGTGGAATGAAAACTTTATATATAAAACTATAAAAAACTATAGATATAAAGTAAGGAAATTGTACCTGAAAGATATTTTTTCACATGAATGAACAAATGAAGATTGTGATCATAGAGATTGAGATTTGAATACTTTGAGGAAATACATTGAGATTTGAACACTGGGGAAACTCAGAGGTCCTGATTTTTTCTGCCTACTGAGCCAAAACTGAAGAAAAGGTGTGAAGATTATGGAACTGTGGGCACAGGGCAATGCAATGCAGAGTAGTTCTGTTCTTAGTCTGAAAGCTGAGGGTCTTTTCCAGTCATTGCCACAATCTGGTCTGTCCGTCAGCAAAAGAAGCCTTCCCCTCCCAATCCCTGGGCCATAGTTTTCCCACATTAACATGAGTACGCACAGATGGACTTCTAAGGTTTCTTGATGAGCTAAAAATCTTCAAGTTTCAGAGTAATACTAAGGATTTCGGCAGACAAGTTTTCTGATTAACCTGTGATCCTTGAATCACTCCTCATCTTAACCAGGCACATTATTTCATATTTCAGATGTTAAATCCTGACATCCATCTTATTCAGCTCTTGACATATGTTAACATGCTATACATGCAATAAATAAACCCTTTAAATAAAGTTGAAATCAAAGTCCAGGACAGCAAAACCATTGCAGTTTCTTCAGACAGGGAGTTTGCTTCTGTCAATGCAGACTGCCAATGGGCACAAACCTGACAAAGAAGATCGCCAGGAATAAAGAGTCATCTCAAATTAATAAGATGGTCAGTTACTATCAAGGGGACACCATCCTAAGATTATGTCCCTACCAATAGAATGAGCTTCAAAAAGCTGAGGCAAAAACTAATATGAGAATCCAAAACCATCAGAAATCTGAGCTGTGTCAGCATCATGATGGTCAGTCAGTAAAGTCTGTGCAACATTCCAAATTCTGAAAAACTCTGAAATCTGGACTTTTTTTATAAACTTATGTCTTAAGCATTTAAGATAAGAGGTAATCACCCTGCACAATTGCAAGAAAAAATAGATTCTTAACACCATCTCAATAATTGATAGAAAAGTAGGTTTGTATACTGGACTCAAAATGGTCCTTATGACCATGAATAAAATAAATGTTTGGTTTGGTTTGGATTTTTGCAGTGGATTCCTTTTCCTCATTTTCTTTTAGGGCAACTTCTAAATAGGATAGTATGGAAATGACCCACAGAACCTATTTTTCTCTTGATTAGAGATTTTATTTCCATGTATGGGAATATTGGAAACAGCACTTCTGCCTTTTTTGCTCCTCAATTTAAATGGAAACACATGGTGGGGTTATTTACAAATGAGTATTTATGCATATTGAGAATACATACTTTTTCAGTACTGTGCTAAGATAAATTATAGACATTCCCTGATAGTCTCTAAGTATTTCAAAACAGTCTGCCAACCGAGTAATTTTCCAGAAAAAACTTTATTCTAGGTTATTATAGTAAAAGCTCTTAGACCAATTCACTATTTTTGGTATCATTTATGAAAAAAGGTCAACATTGTAAAGACAGTGGCATACAGAATCCTATTAAATATGTATTGTGTATATGTGTGTGTGTAAAGCTGACTTAAAAATTAAGTTCAGAAGCAGCCATTTGGCCTATCAGTTAAGATGCCAGTGTCCCACATCAGAGCACCTGACTCATGCTACTAGCTTCTGCTTCATGCTAATGCACACCCAGAGAGGCAGTGGTAGTGGCTCAATTAATTGGATTTCAGATACAAAAATAGGAATCCTGTGTTGTGTTCCCAGCTCCCAGCTTTGGCCACAACCCTGCTGTTGCAGGTTTTTAGATAGTAAAACAGTGAATTCTCTCTCTCTCTCTCTCTCTCTCTCTCTCTCTCTCTCTCTCTCTCTGTCTCTCCCTGGCAAATAAATAAAGCTTTAAAAGATAAATTCATTTTGCTTCAAAAATTTTTGAAATCCATACATAAGAGGGGACTTCAAAACATTTCCTGAAAATACATATTCTGAAAAGCTACGAGTGTGTTTTAGGAATGTTTGCTTTGCAATACACTTACCTTTTAATCCCATCTTTCCATGTTTTGAGTACCCTGTGTTTATACATATAATGCTTTCGAAAATAATTTTTAAATTACTATTGGGAAGGAGCCAAGATGGCGGAAGAGTGAGGGCATGCACCAACAGTCCAGGAAAAGATAGTTTAACAAAAGTGGAGTTACTGTACCCTCAGGAAGAGATTCAGAAAAAAAACTGCAGAGGAAACTCTTCCAGATCTAGTGGATGTGACACAGAAGACCTACGGGGAGAGCAAGGTGGCCCACTGCCACGCCGAGCCGCACCGTGGGAGCCGCGGGAGCCCCAAGAGCGGGGAACCCAGTGAGCCCAGCCACAGAAGCCCAGCCGCAGAATTTGAGCCCGAGCACTGGAAGGAAAGGTAACCTGAGACATTGGCCAGGAAGGGGAGAGAGTAGTCTAAGGTACCCATGAGGGGGAACTGCACCAGGCAGACTGGAGGAGAGAAAAAAAGCAAATAAGGGGAACTGGCAGGGTCACTAGCCTCTCTCTCTCCACTCACCTTACAAAGACGAGCAAGACAAAGAGCAGTTACCATTTTACATATGTAAGACAAACTCCATAACCTAGGCAACCCGGTGAGCTGTGTGGAATTTCTTCCCAACTGAATCTAAAAAAAAAAAAAAAAAAAAAAAAAGGAGAGAACAAGACAGCAAGCCAGAGAACAATCTGGATGAGTCACCTTGGGCAAACCCTTAACCCTGAAGAACCAAACAGAACTCATTGGCCACACCTCCAAGATGCCAAACAAATGTAGAAACCAAGGTAACAAGAGCAAGGAAGACACTATGATGCCCCCAAATGAACAAGACCCCCCAATCCAAGATTATGAAGATGAAGAGATAGAGGAAATGCAAGAAGCAGATCTCAAAAAACTGATAAGAACATTAAGAAGTTCTCAAAAACAAATTCTTGAACTACAGAAATCCTTAATGGACAAGATAGAAAATCTCTCTCGTGAAAATGAAATATTAAGAAGGAATCAAAATGAAATGAAACAACTAGTAGAACATGAAACTGTGATAGTGACGAGAAACCATAATGAAATGAAGAACTCAATAGATCAAATGACAAACACATTAGAAAGCCTCAAAAACAGAATGGGTGAAGCAGAAGAGAGAATATCGGAATTAGAAGACAGAGAACAGGAAAGGAAACAATCAAATCAAAGAAAAGAAGAAGAAATCAGAAATCTAAAAAATACTGTCAGGAATCTACAGGATACTATTAAAAAACCCAACATTCGGATTCTAGGAGTACCTGAAGGCATGGAGAGGGAGAAAGGATTAGAAGGCCTTTTTAGTGAGATACTAGCAGAAAATTTCCCAAGTTTGGAGAAGGAAAGAGATATCCTAGTACAGGAAGCTCATAGAACCCCTAATAAACATGACCAAAAGAGATCCTCACCACGACACGTCGTAATCAAACTCACCACAGTGAAACATAAAGAAAAGATCCTAAAATGTGCAAGAGAGAAACGCCAGATTACTCTCAGAGGATCTCCAACTAGACTCACAGCTGACTTCTCTTCAGAAACCCTACAAGCTAGGAGAGAATGGCGAGACATAGCCCAGGTACTAAGAGAGAAAAACTGCCAGCCCAGAATATTATATCCTGCAAAGCTCTCATTTATGAATGAAGGTGAAATAAAGACCTTTCACAGCAAACAGAAATTGAAAGAATATGTCACCACTCGTCCAGCCCTGCAAAAGATGCTTAAAGATGTGTTACATACAGAAACACAGAAACACGGTCACCAATATGAAAGAAGGTAAAGGAAGGAAACCTCACAGCAAAAGATCACAGAAAGTTCAAAGCATATATTAGAAAATATCTTTGGCAAATGGCAGGGCAAAGTTACTCCTTCTCAATAGTCACATTGAATGTTAATGGCTTGAACTGTCCAGTTAAAAGACACCAATTGGCTGATTGGGTTAAGGAACAAAACCCATCTTTTTGCTGCTTACAAGAAACTCATCTATCCAACAATGATCCATACAGGCTGAAAGTGAAAGGCTGGAAAAAGATATACCATGCCAACAGAAATAAAAAAAGAGCGGGCGTAGCCATCTTAATATCGGACAACATAAACTTTACCACAAAAACTGTTAGGAGGGACAAAGAGGGGCACTATATAATGATTAAGGGATCCATTCAACAGGAAGATATAATGATTATCAATGTATATGCACCTAATTACAGGGCACCAGCTTATTTAAAAGACTTGTTAAGGGACTTAAAGGGAGACTTAGACCCCAATACAATAGTACTGGGGGACTTCAATACTCCACTCTCAGAGATAGACAGATCAACAGGACAGAAGATCAACAAGGAGACAGTAGATTTAAATGACACTATAGCCCAAATGGATCTAACAGATATCTACAGAACATTTCATCCTACATCTAAGGACTTTACATTCTTCTCAGCAGTACATGGAACCTTCTCTAGGATTGACCACATACTAGGCCATAAAGCAAGTTTCAGCAAATTCAAAAGAATTAGAATCATACCATGCAACTTCTCAGACCACAAAGGAATGAAATTGGAAATTAGCAACTCAGGAATCCCTAGAGCACGTGCAAACACATGGAGATTGAACAACATGCTCATGAATGAACAATGGGTCATAGAAGAAATTAAAAGAGAAATCAAAAATTTTCTGGAAGTAAATGAGGATAACAGCACAACATACCAAAACCTATGCGATAAAACAAAAGCTGTGTTAAGAGGAAAGTTTATATCAATAGGTGCCTACATCAAGAAATTGGAAAGGCACCAAATAGATGAGCTTTCAAGTTATCTCAAGGATCTAGAAAATCTGCAGCAAACCAAACCCAAACCCAGTAGGAGAAGAGAAATAATTAAAATCAGAGAAGAAATCAACAGGATTGAATCCAAAAAAAATTACAAAAAATCAGCCAAATGAGGAGCTGGTTTTTTGAAAAAATAAACAAAATCGACACCCCATTGGCCCAACTAACTAAAAAAAGAAGAGAAAAGACCCAAATCAATAGGATCAGAGATGAAAAGGGAAACGTAACAACAGACACCACAGAAATAAAAAGAATCATCAGAAATTACTACAAGGACTTGTATGCCAGCAAACAGGGAAATCTATCAGAAATGGACAGATTCTTGGACACATACAACCTCCCTAAATTGAGCCAGGAAGACATAGAAAACCTAAACAGACCAATAACTGACACAGAAATTGAAACAGTAATAAAGGCCCTCCCAACAAAGAAAAGCCCAGGGCCAGATGGATTCACTGCTGAGTTCTACCAGACATTTAGAGAAGAACTAACTCCAATTCTTCTCAAACTATTCAGAACAATCGAAAAAGAGGGAATCCTCCCAAATTCTTTCTATGAAGCCAGCATCACCTTAATTGCTAAGCCAGAAAAAGATGCAACATTGAAAGAGAATTACAGACCAATATCCCTGATGAACATAGATGCAAAAATACTCAATAAAATTCTGGCCAATAGAATGCAACAACACATGAGAAAGATCATCCACCCAGACCAAGTGGGATTTATCCCTGGTATGCAGGGATGGTTCAATGTTCACAAAACAATCAACATAATACACTACATTAACAGACTGCAGAAGAAAAACCATATGATTCTCTCAATAGACGCAGAGAAAGCATTTGATAAAATACAACACCCTTTCATGATGAAAACTCTAAGCAAACTGGGTATGGAAGGAACATTCCTCAATACAATCAAAGCAATATATGAAAAACCCACGGCCAACATCCTATTCAATGGAGAAAAGTTGGAAACATTTCCGCTGAGATCTGGTACCAGACAGGGATGCCCACTCTCACCACTGCTATTCAATATAGTTCTGGAAGTTTTGGCCAGAGCTATTAGGCAAGAAAAAGAAATTAAAGGGATACAAATCGGGAAGGAAGAACTCAACCTATCCCTCTTTGCAGATGATATGATTCTTTATTTAGGGGACCCAAAGAACTCTACTAAGAGGCTGCTGGAACTCATCGAAGAGTTTGGCAAAGTAGCAGGATATAAAATCAATGCACAAAAATCAACAGCCTTTGTATACACAGGCAATGCCACAGCTGAGGAAGAACTTCTAAAATCAATCCCATTCACAATAGCTACAAAAACAATCAAATACCTTGGAATAAACTTAACCAAAGACGTTAAAGATCTCTACAATGAAAACTACAAAACCTTAAAGAAAGAAATAGAAGAGGATACCAAAAAATGGAGAAATCTTCCATGCTCATGGATTGGAAGAATCAACATCATCAAAATGTCTATTCTCCCAAAAGCAATTTATACATTCAATGCAATACCCATTAAGATACCAAAGACCTTCTTCTCAGATCTGGAAAAAATGATGCTGAAATTCATATGGAGACACAGAAGACCTCGAATAGCCAAAGCAATCCTGTACAACAAAAACAAAGCCGGAGGCATCACAATACCTGATTTTAGGACATACTACAGGGCAGTTGTTATCAAAACAGCATGGTACTGGTACAGAAACAGATGGATAGACCAATGGAACAGAATAGAAACACCAGAAATCAATCCAAACATCTCAGCCAACTTATATTTGACCAAAGATCCAAACCTAATCCCTGGAATAAGGACAGTCTATTCAATAAATGGTACTGGGAAAATTGGATTTCCACGTGCAGAAGCTTGAAGCAAGACCCATACCTTTCACCTTACACAAAAATTCGCTCAACATGGATTAAAAACTTAAATCTAAGACCGGACACCATCAAATTATTAGAGAGCATTGGAGAAATCCTGCAAGATATAGGCACAGGCAAAGACTTCTTGGAAAATACTCCAGCTGCACAGGCAGTCAAAGCCAAAATTAACATTTGGGATTGCATCAAATTGAGAAGTTTCTGTACTTCAAAAGAAACAGTCAGGAAAGTGAAGAGGCAACCGACAGAATGGGAAAAAATATTTGCAAATTATACTACAGATAAAGGATTGATAACCAGACTCTACAAAGAAATCAAGAAACTCCACAACAACAAAACAAACAACCCACTTAAGAGATGGGCCAAGGACCTCAACAGACATCTTTCCAAAGAGGAAATCCAAATGGCCAACAGACACATGAAAAAATGTTCAAGATCACTAGCAATCAGGGAAATGCAAATCAAAACCGCAAGGAGGTTTCACCTCACCCCGGTGAGAATAGCTCACATTCAGAAATCTACCAACAACAGATGCTGGAGAGGATGTGGGGGAAAAGGGACACTAACCCACTGTTGGTGGGAATGCAAACTGGTTAAGCCACTATGGAAGTCAGTCTGGAGATTCCTCAGAAACCTGAATATAACCCTACCATTCAACCCAGCCATACCACTCCTTGGAATTTACCCAAAGGAAATTAAATTGGCAAACAAAAAAGCCATCTGCACCTTCATGTTTATTGCAGCTCAATTCACAATAGCTAAGACCTGGAACCAACCCAAATGCCCATCAACAGTAGACTGGATAAAGAAATTATGGGACATGTACTCTATAGAACACTATACAGCAGCCAAAAACAATGAAATCCAGTCATTTGCAACAAGATGGAGAAATCTGTAAAACATCATGCTGAGTGATAAGCCAGTCCCAAAGAGACAAATATCATTTGTTTTCCCTGGTCGGTGACAACTGACTGAGCACCAAAGGGAAACCTGTGGAAATGAAATGGACACTATGAGAAATAGTGACTTGATCAGCTCTTGTCCTGACTGTTGATGTACAATGTAATACTTTGTCCCTTTTAGTATTTTTTTGTCCTAGTACTATTGGTTGAACTCTGTAATTAACACACAATTATTCTTAGGTGTTTAAATTTTAACTGAAAAGTGATCCCTGTTAAATTTAAGAGTGGGAATAAGAGAGGGAGGAGATGTACAGTTGGGGACATGCTCAATCAGACTTGCCCCAAATGATGGAGTTAGAAACGTGCCAGGGGATTCCAATTCAATCCCATCAAGGTGGCATGTACCAATGCCATCTCACTACTCCAGGTGATCAATTTCAGTTCACAATTGATCACACTGATAGATCTAAGAGTCAAAGGGATCACACAAACAAGACTAATGTCTGCTAAAACTAACTGATAAAACCAAAAAAGGGAGAGAAGGATCCAACATGGGGAGCGGGATACACAGCAGACTCATAGAATGGCAGATGTCCTAAACAACACTCTGGCCTCAGAATCAGCCCTTAAGGCATTTGGATCTGGCTGAAGAGCCTATGAGAGTATTTTATGCATGGAAAGCCAAGACACCATGGGAAAAAAAAAAAGAAGAAGAAGAAGAAGACCTAAATGAAGGATCTCAGTGAGTGTGATCCCAGTGAAAAAATGGGGCCATCAATGTAGGAGGTACCTTTCTCTGAAGGGAGGAGAGAACTTCCACTTTGACTATGGCCCTGTCGGAATAAGATCGAAGTCGGCGAACCCTAAAGGCTTCCATAGCCTTGGCAACTCATGGCTAGAGCCTAGGGAGATTACTGACGCCATAAACAAGAGTGTTAAATTTTTAAATCAACATCAGGAGTCACTGTGTACTTACGTCCCATGTGGGATCTGTCCTTAATGGGTTGTCCAATGTGAAGTTTTGATATAGCTAGTACTGAAACAGTATTTTTATTCTTTGTGTTTATGTGTGGGTGCAAACTGATGAAATCTTTACTTAGTGTATACTGAATCGATCTTCTGTATATAAAGATAATTGAAAATGAAAAAAAAACCTTTGGTGTTAAATTGGAAATTACATAGATAATTAACCTTTTTAAAAAAATATCATGTAGGATCTCTGTCATTAATGTGCTGTACACTGTTATTTAATGCTATAACTAGTACTCCAACAGTATTTTTTCACTTTGTGTTGCTATGTGAGGGCAAGCTATTGAAATCTTTATATATACTAAACTGATTTTCTGTATATAAAGAGAATTGAAAATGAATCTTGATGTGAATGGAAGAGGAGAGGGAGCGGGAAAGGGGAGGATTGCGGGTGGGAGGGAAGTTATGGGGGGGAAGCCATTGTAATCCATAAGCTGTACTTTGGAAATTTATATTCATTAAATAAATAAATAAATAAATAAATAAATAAAAGCTTTACAAACAAAACTAAAAAAAATTACTATTGGAACAAAAAGCAAAGAAAGTGGGAATAATTTATTTTCTATCCTAATTCTTCTACTAAGAATGGTAATTTTTTTTTTTTTTTTGCTGCTTCCATATTGGGCAGTTGTTGGTCTACAAAATGAACTGCAAAAGGTCAGAGAATTTCTTATGAATGATCTTTGACTTTCTGAATGGACACAACAAGTTTTCAATCCATTTTACTCCAATAGGCTTTGGTTAAGAAGTCATGAAATGGTGCTAGGCTCATAGCTCAGCAGGTTAAGCCACCACTTGCGATGCTGGCATCCCATATGGGTGCCAGTTTGAGTCCTGGTCATAGAAGATATTTCTCTCTCTCCTCTAACTTTGCTTTTCAAATATATAAATAAATCTTTTTTTAAAAATGCAGTGCAGACCACTGTGTTGTATACCCTGACTTCACAAAGTTTCACTGGGTATCTCTGCCACTCAGGAGCTCAAAATCTAAGGACACAGATGTGCACAAATAACCTATTCAAAGGCATAGTTGGAGTACCACAAAAGAAACGCTAATTCTTTGTTGTTGAAACAATATTTTTCCCTTCACACTGGGATAACTGAGGCACAGTTCATTGGATGGTAGCATTGGAATTTCACCTTTTAAACTGAACAGGATTCCAATAGAGAATGTGAGATGGGTAATTAAGATGAAAGAGAAGTGTAAGAGGGAATTTATACTGGTGGAAAAGCACATAACTTTTGACAGTTGCAGCAAAATAGCCATCTTAGTCCTGAGGAGAGCCTACCCAATAAAAGTAGTACAGTCAGATGTCTCCACTTAGATAGGCAAGTACTCTGAATGTGCTGTTTTATTCATATAGCTGACAATTACAATAGTAATTGTCTTTTGCATATTTTAACGATAGAAATGTGTTGCTCATGGGTCTCCAGGGTGGGAAGTCCAAGGTCATCAGATTTAGTGCCTGGTGAGGACCTAGTCTCTGCCTCAGATGGTGCCTTTTGCTCATGCTCGCAGGTGGAAAAGGGTAGACAAGCTCCTTGGGGTCTCTTTAATAAAGACTTTAATTCTCATCATGAGACCTGCACTCTTGCGATTTAATCACCTCCAAGCCCTTAATATTGGGGGTTAGATTTCAACTGAGGTGTTTTGGAGGGACACAGACATTCAGACCATAGCATACCTGTAGCACAGTTTTCATAGTTAGAGGTGAGTTCTTTGGGGATCATACAGCATCTTACTCATTTTCATAGCTGTATTGTTCACTGTATATCTTAACAAATATGAATATTAATCATTTGCAAATCAATGAACAAACTAAATGTATTTCTTATCAGGTATCCAGAAAGACAAAACACATGACAAAAATTCAGGTCTAAATCCCTTCCCATATTTTTATTCTTTCTGAAACTAAACATGCAGATCTGAAGCTGAACCTGCCTGTATAAACTCCAGTCCTCTTAATGACCTTCATATGCTCTGCTCCATGACACTAAAAGTCAAAGGCAGAGATGAGTTCACCATAGGGAAGGGATGGTTGTAGAGCAGACAGGGCTACACAGGACTGGAGGAGAGTGAGGGAGGAGGGAAAGGGAAGCAGGTTAAGAGGTGGAATATTCTACCCAGAGTCTTAAAGGATCAAAGTGAGGGTGCATCTCAAGCTCAACTTCCAGGAAAGGTTGCTTAAAGTCTTGCTGAAAGAATCCATGCGATTTCTTTTTGCCATGACCCTTTGTTCAGTAAATGTTTAGGAATGTCATCACAATGCTGTAGTATTTGTAAGAAAGTTGTTGAGGCCCAGCACCACAGCTCAATAGGCTAATCCTCAGCCTGCGGCGCCAGCAAACCAGGTTCTAGTCACGGTTGGAGCGCTGGATTCTGTCCTGGTTGCCCCTCTTCCAGGCCAGCTCTCTGCTATGGCTTGGGAGTGCAGTGGAGGATGGCCCAAGTGCTTGGGCCCTGCACCCGCATGAGAGACCAGGAGAAGCACCTGGCTCCTGGCTTCGGATCAGCGCGATGTACCGGCTGCGGCGGCCATTGGAGGGTGAACCAACAGCAAAAAGGAAGACCTTTCTCTCTGTCTCTCTCACTATCCACTCTGACTGTCAAAAAAAAAAAAAAAAAAAAAGTTGTTGAAAGGTTCACACACGGGTCCCTAAAGAAAGTTTCCAAGGATGTTATCAAATAATCCATCTTTCACTTTTTGACTGAGACTGAAGATAGCTTATCACTCTGAGAGTCTTTTGACCAGAAGGAGAGTAGCTGACTAGGGGTGTGTTTGATATAGTCACAATTCACCTTTTCAGGAAAGTCTTGGTGTTTGGGCACTTGAATTCTTACATGTCTTGAGGAAGCTGAATAATCCTGGAAACTTGAATTCAGTCCTAATGAAGTGTTAACAGCTTTGGTAATGTTGATGAAAGTGACCTAAACTCTTTGATTCACAAACTCTTGCTGATGGAAGAGACCTGAAAGATGATCTGGTCCAGCCCTTCCATTTTAGAAAGGATGGAAACAAGACCCAGGAGAGATGTAGTTTCTCCCTCATGCAGGATCGCACAGCTGCTTAGTGGAGGAGAAGAAAACCCAAGGAAACCGCCTCAGACCAAGGACCTTTTCAATCTTCTTCTCCTGAAGACTATTACAAAAAAGATGCTCGGCTCACCAAGTCTGGTTCTGAAATCTGCCATTTTTGCCAAAATGTGTATGTAATTCCAAGTGGAAATCATTGACTAGTGAATCACTTCAAATAGTCCCCCTTTATTACCTTGAAATGCCCTCAAAGCCCCACATTCAAAGAAAAACATTTATCACTTCTGCTCAGAGTCTCCATCCCCATAGGCACTTTAACGCTCAGGAAAAGCTATCTAGCAACCCAAGGGAAGGTATGCTAAAATGCCAAACTAATGAGAGAGAGAACATGGATTCGGACTATCATCACATCCTTAGAAAAATTCACTCAACATGGATTAAAGATTTAAATCTACGACCTGACACCATCAAATTATTAGAGAGCATTGGAGAAACCCTGCAAGATACAGGTACGGGCAAAGACTTCCCAGAAAAGACCATGGAGGTGAAGGTAGTCAAAGCCAAAATTAACTATTGGGATTGCATCAAATTGAGAAGTTTTTGTACTTCAAAAGAAACAGTCAGAAGAGTGAAGAGGCAACCGACAGAATGGGAAAAAATATTTGCAAACTATGCAACAGATAAAAGGTTGATAAACAGAATCTACAAAGAAATCAAGAAACTCCACAACATCAAAACAAACAACCAACTTAAGAGATGGGCCAAGGACCTCAATAGACATTTTTCAAAAGAGGAAATCCAGGCCGGAGCCGTGGCTGAACAGGCTAATCCTCCGCCTTGTGGCGCTGGCACACCGGGTTCTAGTCCCAGTTGGGGCGCCGGATTCTATCCCGGTTGCCCCTCTTCCAGGCCAGCTCTCTGCTATGGCCCAGGAAGGCAGTGGAGGATGGTCCAAGTCCTTGAGCCCTGCACCCGCATGAGAGACCAGGAGAAGCACCTGCCTCCTGGCTTTGGATCAGCGAGATGTGCCAGCCGCAGTGGCCATTGGAAGGTGAACCAATGGCAAAAAAGAAGACCTTTCTCTCTGTCTCTCTCTCTCACTATCCACTCTGCCTGTCAAAGAAAAAAAAAAAAAAAAAGGAAATCCAAATGGCCAACAGACACATGAAAAAATGTTCAAGATCACTAGCAATCAGGGAAATGCAAATCAAAACCGCAAGGAGGTTTCACCTCACCCCGGTTAGAATAGCTCACATTCAGAAATCTACCAACAACAGATGCTGGAGAGGATGTGGGGGAAAAGGGACACTAACCCACTGTTGGTGGGAATGCAAACTGGTTAAGCCACTATGGAAGTCAGTCTGGAGATTCCTCAGAAACCTGAATATAACCCTACCATTCAACCCAGTCATACCACTCCTTAGAATTTACCCAAAGGAAATTAAATTGGCAAACAAAAAAGCCATCTGCACCTTCATGTTTATTGCAGCTCAATTCACAATAGCTAAGACCTGGAACCAACCCAAATGCCCATCAACAGTAGACTGGATAAAGAAATTATGGGACATGTACTCTATAGAACACTATACAGCAGCCAAAAACAATGAAATCCAGTCATTTGCAACAAGATGGAGAAATCTGTAAAACATCATGCTGAGTGATAAGCCAGTCCCAAAGAGACAAATATCATTTGTTTTCCCTGGTCGGTGACAACTGACTGAGCACCAAAGGGAAACCTGTGGAAATGAAATGGACACTATGAGAAATAGTGACTTGATCAGCTCTTGTCCTGACTGTTGATGTACAATGTAATACTTTGTCCCTTTTAGTATTTTTTTGTCCTAGTACTATTGGTTGAACTCTGTAATTAACACACAATTATTCTTAGGTGTTTAAATTTTAACTGAAAAGTGATCCCTGTTAAATTTAAGAGTGGGAATAAGAGAGGGAGGAGATGTACAGTTGGGGACATGCTCAATCAGACTTGCCCCAAATGGTGGAGTTAGAAGTGTGCCAGGGGATTCCAATACAATCCCATCAAGGTGGCATGTACCAATGCCATCTCACTACTCCAGGTGATCAATTTCAGTTCACAATTGATGGCTCTGATAGGTCTAAGAGTCAAAGGGATCACACAAACAAGATTAGTTTTTGCTAATACTAACTGATAGAATCAAAAATGGTGCGAACCACCCAACATGGGAAGCGTGATACACAGCAGACTCACAGAATTGCAGATGTCCTAAACAGCACTCTGGCCTCAGAATCAGCCCTTAAGGCATTCGGATATGGCTGAAGAGCCCATGAGAGTATAGTAGGCATGGAAAGCCAAGACACTCTGGAAAAAAAAAAGACCTAAATGAAAGATCTCTGTGAGATCCCAGTAGAAAGAATGGGGCCATCAAAGAAGGAGGTACCTTTCTCTGAAGGGAGGAGAGAACTTCCACTTTAACTATGACCCTGTCAGAATAAGATCGAAGTCGGTGGTGGTTTGGGAGAGCGGCATGATGATGGAATAGAAAGGGAGCACACTGATAGTCCCGGAAGAGACAGTTAAATAAAAGTGGAGATACTGCAGGTTCAAGGAAGAGTAGGGGAAGAAACAGCAGAGGAAACTCTTCCGGAAGTAGTGATTCACAGTGGACCTGCGTGGAGAGTGTGGGAGCCCAAGTTCGGGACACCAGCGGCAGAATCAACACACCAGCGCTAGAACGCTGTAACCTCACAGCAAAACATCACAGGAAGCTCAATTCCTCTTTGACATAGAATTAAAATCTGATGCTCTGTTAAAGCAATGTGTTAAAGTAATCTATTATGATCTCTTGATGTCTGTTAAATTCTAATTGTTCAAAAGCAGCTGAATTTTTATTAAGAGCTATAGGTTATTTAAATATGTGCTTATTTTCAAAGATTTGAATAATCACCTTGTAACAATGATCAAATTTGGTCTATGTTATGTCATGATTTTAAGGAATCTTATTTCAACCAGATATTTTGGATTTTGAGCCTTCTTGGCATTCTTGACAGGCATTCAAAAAATCAAAGTTCCAAACAATCTGGACTCTAAAATTTCCAGTAAATCCTGGACTTTGGTTTTTCCAGTTTGGGCCCAACTAAAAAAATTGAAGGACTTATGTCTCTCATCTTATAGAGACACCAACTAATCAGGCTATTTGGATTATATTAGAAGTACTGTCAAGATGTGACGTGGTACTAAATTTTAAGTTTCTATAATGGAAAATGCTATTAATACAAATGTTTGAGAATTAAAAAGTCTAATGATCTTGTGTTACTAGACATGATAGTTATCTTAATGAGAAAGCCCCAGAGGCCTAAAGGGTTAAAAACTGGCAAAATCCTACAGGTGCTTTCAAAAATACTGTGAAGTAAGCAAGTGCCTCTTGTTGGTTGATGAGTTTATAATTTTAAACATGGCAACTTAAAGTCTTTTGTCATCCACAGTTATATATGATTTTCTGCTCATAAAACTAAAGCATTGTTGGTTCTGTGTTTAGCTGTCCTCCTATAGGTTCCTATGGACTTTTCCAGCCACTTCTATTGTATTCAGTACTTTGGGATGGCTTTGTAAACAGATGAAGCCAATAATGTATTAACAGTACCAACTGAGAGACAGCATGGTTAACTGAGGTTACTAAAAACAAAAAGCAATTCAAATCAATTGGCAATTTACAAAAAGAGTTAAAGATTTTAAAAGCTATTATTAAAATTGCTATATTGGTCTTTTATGTTATGTTATATGTGTGTACATATTATATATTCACATGGGAAAATTTTATTAAGAGTTTTATTTTAATTGGCCTATAGATAAGATTGTCCATAAATTTAAGCTGCTACAATTTTTTTTTTTTTGACAGGCAGAGTGGACAGTGAGAGAGAGAGACAGAGAGAAAGGTCTTCCTTTTGCCGTTGGTTCACCCTCCAATGGCCGCCGCGGTAGCGCGCTGCGGCCGGCGCACCGCGCTGTTCCGATGGCAGGAGCCAGGTGCTTCTCCTGGACTCCCATGGGGAGCAGGACCCAAGGACTTGGGCCATCCTCCACTGCACTCCCTAGCCACAGCAGAGAGCTGGCCTGGAAGAGGGGCAACCGGGACAGGATCGGTGCCCGGTGCCCTGACCGGGACTAGAACCCAGTGTGCCGGCGCCGCAAGGCCAAGGATTAGCCTGGTGAGCCGCGGCGCCGGCCTAAGCTGCTACAATTAATCAAAGATACATTTTAATTCGTTTGACCTGAATCTCTGTATCATATGTTTTATACTTGTTGGTAGAAAGAAACTAAAAACATTTTATATGGTTGTGCTTAATTTTACTGGCTAAACAAACTACACCACTTTAGATATTTAAGAGGTGTTTCCAAATACATGATTCTTAAAATTTATAGAAGGCATTGGACCTTCTGGTAAATGTTTTCTTAAGTTGTTATCTAATGGTTGAAACTGCTTGCTAAGTATTCATGTGATATTGCTATTGTCAGCAAGCGATCTAGGACTTGCTCCCTCATTTCTCTATTCCAAGCCCAATTTGCTCTTTCATTTCTCTATTCTCTTCAAGGTAGGAAACTAATTCTATTATGAAGGAATCTGTAGGATGCACAATTTAATCTTTAGACCTTATAAAAGAAATGGCTAACATTTTTCTGTAATAGCATAGCCAAAATAAGAGCTTAAATTATAATCTCATAGCTAGATTTACTTCGCCATCAGCAAAGTATACAGTAAGTAGAAAAAACCTCCCTTTCAGACCAAAGAGAAAGAAAGTTTTAAAGTGAGAATATAATTTTCCTCATGGGCATTGTCTACCTTAGAAAAACTACTACAGAACATGCCTGTGACTATAGACTTGTAATTCAGGCCACCGAAGATTAGAGATGGGAAACGGGCACTCCCTTGACTTGCATCCTCTGGTCTGCTTTAACACAAACCAGGAGGAAGAGAAAGCTCAGCATCAGAAGCAATGGGTGGCAGGCCTATTAATGACTGATCTGTACAGTGATCTGCCCTCAAGGAGACCCAACAGGCCAGTCCACTGCAGTGGCTTTCAATGTGGTAAGCCTGGGCTTCAGCAGAAGTCAGCTTGTGAAGAGCCCTGGCAGCTCTGCCAAGAGTTGGATCACTGGAAATGGACCTGCCCTGGAGTCGAAGGATGCCCGGGTCAGAGCCACAGATCTTATTGGCTCTAAGCTGAAAAGCCCTTCACTCAGCCCAACTTCCAAAGTGACCACTGCAGCTGAGGGGACAGCCAAGTAGGGTCAGCAACATTGCAGGCAGAACTGTAAATTTCTTGTTAGAGATGCCACCTGCCTTTACCTGGCCAGCTCTCCTCCCAGGCCAGCCAAGTAATGAAAGTCAACAGAGTGCCTTCCCCTAGGAGGTTCACACCTCCCTTAGGATGTACCCCATGTGAAGAGATAGATAGGTCTGGGCCTCTTAACTTACAAGGCCTAAAGTCCAACAGATTATTATCAAGCCCCTTCTGTCAGGTTCTATTTGCCTCTCAATCAGAAAACTTAATTGTAGCTTAGACAGCACCTTTCTTAGCTCCTCTAATAATGACTCTGTCCTTTGTTCTAGACCCTGTCTAGTGCACTTGGGCCTCATTCCTTTGTAATCATAACCTCTACTCTACCACTAATGGCTCTACTCCCAACCTGTGTGTACTGATGGTCCTTTTCCCCACTCAATGCTGTATAATTGTTCAGACCTGGTTAATGCCACTCTTAGGATCATTGGTTACTATCCTCACCCTCAACCTTTTATGACCTTGTCTAAATATGATCAGAGTCGGCGAATTTGGAAGTCTTCCATAGCCTTGGCAACTCATGACGGGAGCCTAGGGTGGTTACTGGTGCCATAAACTAGAGTGTCAATTTGTTGGGTCAACAACAGGAGTCACTGTGCACTTGCTCCTCATGTGGGATCTCTGTCCTTAATGTGCTGTCCATTTTGATTTAATGCTATAACTAGTACTCAAACAGTATGTTTCACTTTGTGTTTCTATGTGGGTGCAAACTGTTGAAATCTTTACTTAATATATACTAAATTGATCTTCTGTATATAAAGAGAATTGAAAATGAATCTTGATGTGAATGGAAGGGGAGAGGGAGCAGGAGAGGGGAGGGAAGTTATGGGAGGGGAAAACCATTGTAATCTATAAGCTGTACATTGGACATTTATATTCATTAAATAAAAGTTAAAAACGAAAATAAAAAAAAAAAGATAGAAGTCGGCGAACTCAAAAGGCTTCCATAGCCTTGGCAACTCACGACTAGAGCCTAGGGAGATTTCTGACACCATAAACAAGAGTGTGAAATTGTTAAGTCAACAACAGGAGTCACTGTGTACTTACTCCTCATGTGGGTTCTATCCTTAATGTGTTGTCCAATGTGAAGTAATGCTGTAACTAGTACTGAAACAGTATTTTACACTTTGTGTTTCTGTGTGGGTGCAAACTGATGAAATCTTTACTTAATATATACTAAATCGATCTTCTGTATATAAAGAGAATTGAAAATGAATCTTGATGTGAATGGAATGGGAGAGAGAGCGGGAGATGGGAGGGGTGCGAGTGGAAGGGAAATTATGGGGGATAAAAAGAAAAAAGAAAAAAAAAGAAATATCCAAGAAGTATTTGTGGAAAAAGCAGAGTTTGAGGATATATTTCTCCTGGATTATGGAAACTATCTTGTTTTCACGTTTACTGTCCAAGACAATTTTCACATTATTAGGATTTAGAATTTTAGGGTTCAAAGCAGGTGAGGAATCACCTAGTTAAAGCAGAAAAGACTTTATTTGCAGGGAGAGGGACAGACTGAAAGGAAGTAAAGAATGGGGCTTGAGCCCCCTGGACCAAGGGTAAGGGTTTGAAGCCAGAGCAGCAAGCAGAACCCCTACTTAAGCTGCTTACTGGCACCACATGGACCCCGATAAGGTGGGTGAGCAGAAAGGCTCCCTGGGAAAGTTTACAGAGCATGGTCTTAGAGCTGCAGGTGCAGGACTTTCCTGAGCAATAAACATTTTGCTAGGCCTTAGATTGTCTACTGTGCCCAGTTTCATAGGGCCTGGAGTTTTGGGTCCAGTGACCTAATTGGTTCTAACATACATCTCATATGAAAGGGTCCATGCTCTTAGAACTGCCAGGGCAACATCAGTGATTCATTTCTTTTCTTTTTTTTTTTTGGGGGGGGGGGGTTATTTATTTATTTTTTATTTCATAAATGTGAATTTACAAAGTGCAACTTTTGTATTGTTGTGGCTTCCCCCCCCCCCAACCTCCCTCTCTCCCGTGGCCCTCCCTCTCCCTCTCCCATCCCGCCCTTTATCGAGTTTCATTTTCAATTACCTTCATATACTGAAGATCAACTTAGTATATACTAAGCAAGGATTTCAACAGGCTGCACTCACACAACCGCACAAGGTATAGGGTACTATTCAACTAGTAGTGTTTTTGCATTTCATAGTAAAACACATTAAGGACAGAGATCCTACGTGGGGAGGCATGTATCCAGTGACTCCCGTTGTTGATTTAACAATTGGCACTCTTATTTATGACGTCAGCAATCACCCGAGACTCTTGCTATGAGCTGTCTAGGCTATGGAAGCCCCTTGAGTTCACCGACTCTGAACTTGTTTAGTCAAGGCTTTAAGACGTATTTATTTATTTGAAAAAATTACAGAAGAGAAGAGGCAGAGAGAGACAGAGACAGAGACAGAGAGAGAGATCCTCCATCTGCTGCTTCACTCCTCAGTGGCTGCAAGGATGCGGCCTGGGCCAAGCCGAAGCCAGGAGCCAGCAGCTTCATCCAGGTCCCATGGGGGTGCAGGGTTCCGGGGACTTCCACCTATCCTCCACTGCTTTCTCAGGCACATTAGCAGGGAGATGGATCAAAAGTGGAGCATCTAGGACTGGACCAGGTGCCCATATGGGATGCGGGTGCTGCAGGCAGAGGCTTTGCCCCAGTGAGGAACCAGCCCCAGTGATTCATTTCTTGGTATCTCCTCAGAGCAGAGGTTCTTAACGCGGAAAATGGTCACTGTTTTAGATGAGGAAAACATGCATTGACTTTTTAAAATCTCTAGCTGAAATTTAGCATTTCTATAACTATCTTTTAAAATATTTTATTTATTTATTTGAGAGGTAGAGTTACAGACAGAGAGAGGGAGAGACAGAGAAAGGTTTTACATCCATGGGTTCACTGCTCAAATGGCAACGCTGATCTGAAGGCAGGAGCCAGGAGCTTCTTCTGCATCTCCCCTGAGGGAGCAGGAGCCCAAGCACTTGGGCCATCTTCCACTGATTTCCCAGGTGCATTAGCAGGGAGCTGGATTGGAAGAGGAGCAGCCAGGACTTGAACCGGTGCCCATATGGTATGCCAGCACTGCAGGTGGAGACTTAGCCTACTATGCCACAGCACCAGCCCCGCATTTCTATAACTATCATTTTTAAAAATATTTATTTATTTATATGAAAGTAAGTTACACAGAGAGAAGGAGAGGCAGAGAGAGAGAAGTCTTCCATCCACTGGTTCACTTCCAATTGGCGGTAATGGCTGGGGCTGTGCCAATCCAAGTCAGGAGCCAGGAGCTTCCTCCTGGTCGCCCACATGGGTGCAAGGGCCCAAGGACTTGGATCTCTTCTACTGCTTTTCTAGGCCATAGCATAGAGCTGGACCGGAAGTGGAGCAGCCGGGACTTGAATCGGTACACATATGGGATGCCTGCACCGCAGGCAGTGGCTCTATCGACTACACCACAGTTCCAGCCACTTCTATAATTATTAATACGAGAAACAACCCACTTTTTGTGTGGCTGTCAAGAGTAGAAACTACAGGTATTATCACACCTCATTACAATGGTTGAGAAGTCACTTGTGCTCATCACAATTTCATATTTTTGAATATTGCTAGACCTGCTTTAGGACTTATTACTGAATGTGTTAATAAACACAACAGATTTAGTGTTTTAATGCATCATTATTACTGATTTCCACATAATTATTTTTTCTCTTACCCTATCAGGTAGAATAATAGCTCCCACAGATACACACACCCTAATCCCAGGACCTATGAGTAAGAAAGCTTAGGAGTGGTAAAGGGACTTTGCTTCATGCTTGTGATGAAGGCTGCAGCATCGGAGGTGGGGGGAGTGTCCGGAATGGTCCGGGGGGCTCAGCGGAATGCCCTGCGTCCTGAAAAGCAGAGGACCTTTCCCTGTGGGGGCAGAGAGGTGGCTGTGCGCAGGACTTGATCTGCCTAGGCAGGGTTTGAAGACAGAAGAAGGGGACAGTGAGCCAGGGAATGTGGGTGGCCTTTAGAAGCTTGAAAAGGCCAGGAAACAGACTCTCTCTCAGACCTTTGTAAAGCAGTGAAGACCTGGCGACACCTTAGTTTTTACCCCAGTTTGATCTTTACCAGACTTCTGACCTCCAAAACCATACGATAGTAAATCTGTGCTTTTTAATTCACTAACTCTCAGGTGATGTGTTACAACAACAATAGAAAACTCGCATACTATTCATTTTATCTTATGTTCTTAAACATGTTACTCTGGGAAACTAAAAGCAATTCAAAACTGCCTAGTAGTGTCTGCAGCTCCAGTTAAATGGAAAACTTTATGTAGTTTGACAGTGACACCAGTCAGTGTCTAAAGGGACCCAAACAGAAAAGCTATAATTTTTTTTCACAATTATCCATTGTTAAGACTATACCTTTAGGGATCATTTCTGTAGTTCGCCATAATTATCCAATGTTCCAGTAAGAATTTTTATAGCACAATCACAAGTATAGTTCTCACTCACTCAGGCTTGGCTTTTCTCTCAACTTTCATTCTCAGTGACTCTTATTTTTTCTGGCTTCCACCGTCTCCAAATTTGGATTGCATTCCTACGTCTAATTCATTCGTGCAGGAATGAGAGCCAGGGGAAGAGTGATTTTAATTGATGTTATTACTTTATGAGCTTCCAAATCAACCAGGCAGCTACTAAAATATTATGCTAGGGAATTGTTGAAGAAAAATGAAAACCTAATAAAAAAGACCTAATCCAAAGGGGCTGTATTTTTCATTCCCAATGTTTACAGGGTCTCTGGTGATCTCTTGATTGGAATTCTTGAGATCAATTCCTAACCCTGCTATAGTATGTCAATGCCAAAGTAATTTTTAAAGTAATCTCCATTTTCCTATCTGTTAAGTGTAAAGAACATTTTTGACATATCTGGCCCATTAAATTTGGTAGTAGTATTTAAGGGTCTATAAAATTCTGGCCAACTGCCTTATATTATTTAAAAGTACATTCTTATCTGTTACGTTTGGAGTCTGTCAAAAAAAAAAAAAGCTTTTTATATCCAAGAAAGATGTTTCCTTTTATCTGAAGAACAGCCCTGAAGTAAACAAACTTGCGTCTGTCTTTGTCAACAGTAGCCTAGTCAGTCTGCTGTTGGGTACACCCAGCAGCATAAGTCCACACCCTCTGGTAACAAGTCATTTTGCTAAGTGTTCATCGGAATCTTAAGAAAACAAAAATAGAACAAAACCGCTAATACAAATATTATAAAATTGTAAACTGTGAATCTCTCACTTTTGAAAATTCACACAGAAGAATACAATCGCTGATCCTTTGGGTAATGAAAGACAGACAGGATAGGGATGCCTGCCTCCAGCCCTGGTCAAGGATACACAGTGCATAATAAAGAATGACCTCTGGACCTCAGACAAAATAGAATGCCAAAACTGGAATGTTGCCAGATTTCCACTGTGCAAGGTCTAATTCCGTTGGTAAATCTGTGTTCCTTATTCATGAACCTCAGTATGCTTTCAGAAACTAAAAACCAGTATTTCTCACTAGTTAAGATGCAGAGTCATCCTGTTTACCTCAGGTACACAGAATTGCAGTAAGTGTCACCTCTTTTACCCGAGAGATTTTCAGCATGTCCTACAGAGAGTTTTCTAAAATGCAAAAAATGTTAAGTTGAAAAATCTGTAAAAATTTAAAAAGTGCTTAACAAAGTTTTTTTAAAACTATTTGTCTTAAACTAGTGGGGGTATTTCTTTTTTCTTTTTTTTAAGATTTATTTATTTGAAAGGCAGTATTATAGAGAGGGAGAGAGAGAGAGAGAAAGAGAGAGAGAGAGAGAGAAAGAGACACCTTCCATCCACTGGTTCACTTCCCAGATGGCCGCAATGGCTAGAGCTGCGCCAGTCTGAACCCAGGAACCAAGAGCTTCTTCCAGGTCTTCCACGTGGGTGCAGGGCCCAAGGTCTTGGGCCATCTTCTACTGCTTTCTCAGGCCATAGCAGAGAGCTGGATCATAAATGGAGTAGTCAGGACTTGAACCGGCGCCCATATGGGATGCTGGAACTGCAGGCAAATGGTGGCTTTTACCCAGTACGCAGTGTTGGCCCTGATTTTTGTTTTTAAGATGATATTTATTTATTTGAAAGGCAGAATTACAAAGAGACAGAAGGAGAGACATCTTTTCACTGGTTCACTCTCCCAAATGGCCACAATGGCCAGAACTGGGCCAAGCCAAAGCTGGAAGCCAGGAGCTTCTTCTGGGTCTCCTCCATGGGTGCCAGGAGCCCAAGCACTTTCACATTAACAAGGAGCTGGATGGGAAGTGGAGCGGGACTTTGCACCCATATGGGATGCCAGCACTGCTGATGGTGGCTTAGCGCACTGTGCCACAGCACTGGCCCCTTCATAGAGTTTTCAGTTACTCTTCGGAATAGCAATTGCATACTCCCATACCTGAGAAACAGCTCATACCTCTAATAGCAAGCTTCTAATGAGATCAGCACTTTATTTATATTTTCATATCACTGAAAACTTCCTAAGCAACTTTGTAGTGGTAAATGATAACAAAATGCAGAAAATATGTAATGGTGATAAAAAAAAAAGTTTGCACTTAGAAAAACCAAATTAAAAAAATTAATGTCATAGGGAATATCATACAATTTCATGCTATTAAAGAAAACCTGTTGAGGTTCATTGTAGCTAGAATGGATTGTGCTTCTATAACATACATACTCCAAGATGTGTGATAGCATAAGCACAAATTGTGTCTTTGCTCCTATGAAAGTCCAAGGTGGGTATACCTGATCAGACTGTGTCTACTGCCAGTGGTGATGGATGGAGCCAGGCTCTTTCCTCTTGTGTCTCCAACACCTTTCTAGCATCCGCACCCAGCTGGAGGAATGGGAATGAGAACTTGGAAGTTATACACCAGAAGCTGTACTCCTCACTTCCACTCAAATGTCATGGCCACACCTAAATACAGAGGAGGATAGGAAATAGAGCATAACTGAGTATCCACAAATAAGAGGAGTCAGAGGGCTGGCGCTGTGACATAGCTGATAAAGCCACAGCCTGCAGTGCTGGCATCCTATGAGTGCCGGTTCGTGTCCCAGCTGCTCCACTTTCAATCCAGCTCTCTGGTGTGGCCTGCGAAAGCAGTAGAAGATGGCCAAAGTCCTTGGGCCTCTGCCCCCGTGTGGGAGACCTGGAAGAAGCTCCTGGCTCCTGGCTCCTGGCTTTGGATTGGCGCAGCTCCAGCTGTGGCAGTCATCTGGGGAGTAACCTGCGGAGGAAAGATGTCTCACTCTGTCTCTGCCCCTGCCTCTCTGTAGCACTGCCTTTCAAATAAATAAATAAATCTTCAAAAAAAAAAAAAAAAGAGGAGTCGGATTTATGTGAGCAAGCCTTGTGAAAATTTATATATATTAAGGTTACTTCTAGTACTGAAATAAGTAGGTTAATTTCCATGGATGTGAAATACATAACTTCTTATCTTAGAAAAATAACACATTCTCAGTGGGAAAAAAAAAATCTAAACTTTGTAACAAGGAAAAAAATGAAAAGATCAACCCAAACACAGAGATAATCCCTGGAAATTTTTGATAATCATGCTCCATTTCACCATGTTTATATATTAATCTGTAGAAGATATTACATCATTTAATAATGCTACTTATGTAGCTCTATTCTCTGATTGTTTTCATTTAGAAATATCTATTATGCATTGTTTCATATCACCGCTATAAAATAATGTCATCATAGCATTCAGTGTTATAAGAATTGCTTCATTTTATTAATCTATTCCTTTTCTGCTACTATCAATAATTATCTAATAAACATATTGTGGATATAATTGTAGACTTTGGTCTTTGTGTAGTTTTCTTGGCACAGATTCATATAAATGAGATTGCTGAATTGAAGATTATATACATTTTATATTTTTAAATATGTTGTCTAGCTACTTTCCAGAAAAGATATACCAAGTCACAGTCCCATCAATGGCATGTGACAAACCCCATTTTCCAATGCCTTGTATACTGCAAGCTTTGTTCTTATTCGTATTTTTATCTCTATGATATTACAGGTGGCATTTATTTTATTGTTTGTGAAACTTTTCAGTTGTTTTGGAGGCATTTTTCTTTCGTGTCTCATAAATTCTCTTTAATGTTCATTGCTGATTATTCTACATAGATTTAGTTTTATTGCAATCATTTGCACATGTACCTTGCATAAAAATATCATTTTTATACATGTTGTAAATGCATTTCCAGTTTAGATGTCATCCATATCTATGCCTTTATATATATAAAATTTAATTTTAATTAAAGATCTTATTTCTAGGAGACTCAAATTTGACTTTTGAATGTATTTTATTCTTCCTTTGTTTTGTGACATACTTAGAAACCCCCCCCCCTTTTTTTTTATATGACAGATAGAGTTAGACAGTGAGAGAGACAGAGAGAAAAGTCTTCCTTCCATTGGTTCACTCCCCAAATGGCCGTCATGGCCAGCGCTGCGAGGTGCTTCTTCCTGGTCTCCCATGCGGGTGCAGGCGCCAGCACTTGGGCCATCCTCCATTGCCCTCCCGGGCCATAGCAGAGAGCTGGACTGAAAGAGGAGCAACTGGGACTAGAACCTGGCGCCCATATGGGATGCCAGCGCCTCAGGTGGAGGATTAACCACGTGAGCCACTATGCGGGCCCCTTAGAAACCCTTTTACAACTGAGATTTATAAGAAATTCATTGCAACAGATTTTTAAAATTTTCTTTTCAGCATTTGAACTTAATATTTGAATATTCAATAATCAAATTCAATATTCAATGTTTGAATCTCAACAAGCAAGAAATCCCAAGGTTCAGCCTTCATATGGCTTCAAGAAAGAACTTGGGGGTCAGTGTTGTGTGTTGTGGCACAGCAGTTAAGCCACCACTGTGACACCAGAATCCCATTTGGAGAGCTGTTGGAATCCAGGTTGCTCTGCTTCCAATCCAGCTCCTTGCTAATGTCCCTGGGAAAGAAGATAATGACCCAGGTACATGGACCCCTGTCACCCACAAGGAGACCCAACTGGAGTTCCAGGCTCGCCATCTAAGAAGTGAACCAGTAGTATCTCTCTGTAATTGTTTTTCAAATAAGCAAGTAAATCTTTAAAAAGAAAAGAAAAAGAATGAACCTGAATGAATAGGCTTAGTACAGTTACTATCAAGGCTAATAATTTTACCTTTAGAAAACAGTAGCAGACTAGGAAATTTTCACTTAATTTGCTATTCCTTATATTAAGTCAAATATCCAAGTTATCTGATTATTTTCTTTGAATTGATCAAGTGTTTAGTTGCTTAGTCATAAATTAAAATGCAGTTTTTGTATTATGCTAGTACCATTTTGGGGTTTTTTGTTTGTTTTTATTTTTAAATATTTATTTATTTATTTGGAAAGTCAGAATTACAGAGAGGGAGAAACAGAGACTTTTCATCCCATGATTCACTTCCCAGATGGTTGCAGTGGCCAGCAGGAGCAGGAGCTTCTTATGGTCTCCTACAATGGTTGCAGGGGCCCAAACACTTGGGCCTTTCTCTGCTGTTTTCCCAGGCCATTAGTAGGGAGCTGGTTCAGAAGTGAAGCAGCTGGAATAAGAAATGGTGCCCATATGGGATGCCAGCTTTACTCACTATGCCCAATGCTGCCTTTCCCCAACCCCCAACTTTTTTTTTTAATATGAATGTTTATAATGAATTAAGGGCAGGCATTTGGCTTAGTATTTAAGACATCTGTTAAGTCACCTGAATCCCACATAAAGGTACCTGAGTTGCAGGCCCATTCCGGTACCTGATACCAGCTTCCAGCTAATACAGCAAGTGGTAGCTCAAGTAATTAAGTCCCAACCACCCATGTGTGAGACCTGAATAGATTCATCAACACAGGCAAATGTAGGTATTAGGGAGTGAGCCAGCAGATGGGAACTCTGCCTGTATGTTTTTATCTGGCTGTCTTTGTCTCAATTATAAAAACAAAATAAAGTAAGATAAACAAAAATTGAAAAAAGGATCATGTTCTTTAAAAACAATTAATCTAGAGCCCATACTAAATTATGTGCATAGAAATGGGAATGTTTGGATCTATGCAAAATGAAGTATGCGTGCTTTTTACCGACTGTCTTAATTCTCAGAGAATTTCTCATTTTCATTATGATACAGTTAGAATTAAATGTAAGGAATAAGCAAATGTTTTTAAAAAACATATAAAGGAAACCATCATCTGATAAAATAGAACCCATTGTGAAATAGTTTTGTTGATTTTAATAGACTGTTCTATAATTTAGTTGCTAATATAATTCAAAGAATTGTAGAGATTCTTGCTTCTGGGATGTAGTAAATAAAACCAAGGTGTCAACTTGCCATGAAACATGGAATGAATCAGAAGACCCAGTCTTCACAACCAAGACTCTGCTAATATTCAGCCACATTATAGGAGCTTCCCAGGTCTCTGTTTTCGTTGAGGCCACATGATCCAGTTAGATCTCTTGATCCACTTAGATCACTATGACTTGCTTGTGAAATAAATCTTCCCCTCTTTCACTTTTCAGAGTTCAGTACAAGGTATCCTGGATCAAATAAATACAGGAAAAAATGTTGATTTTCTTAATATCTACTGCATATTAAACATGTACCATGTGATAGACCCTCTGCAAAATATACAGTATTTTTTTCTTTCTCTCTCTGTCATTATCTTATAATGACACTTAAAAGTATGTGCTGTATACTATTTTCATCAGAGCGTACTACAACCAACAAGGTTTAGTAAATCCATAATGCCAACAAAGATGTAGGGTGTAAACCATATCTCTTTGGACAGCATTGTGGCATAGCAGGTTAAGCCACTGCTTTGAAAGCTTACATTTTATATTGGAGTGCCTGGTTGGAGTCCTGGGTTTTCTGCTTCTGAGGCAAGTTCCTGCTGATGTAGCCTGGGAGGCAACAGATGACAGCCTATGTACTTAGATTCCTGCCACCCGATGGAGTTCCAGGCTCCTGGCTTTGGACTGGCCCAGTTCTGGCTGATACAGGTATTTGGGAAATGCATTGCGGAAGGAAGGTTCTCTCTCTCTCTCTCTCTCTCTCTCTCTCTCTCTCTCTCTCTCTTCCACTGCCTGCTTTTCAAATAGAAGAAAATAAACATTGCAAAATAAGTAAATCTTTTAAAGAGATGAAGTAAACCACATCCCTGTGACTTCAGAGTGGTGATGCAACATCATACACCTCTGGTTGTCAGAGATGCCATCGATGTTTCCTAGGCGATGAGGATGTCACAAGGTCACGTTTCAGGGACAACTCTGACTCATCTAAGATCCAAGATTGGAATTCCTTTGAAAAGTTGCTGTAACCTAACTATTTTGTTGTTTCCAGTGAGTAAAAAGTTTTTTCTCACTCTTTACTTATATCCAAGTAACCTTGACATTTCATTATAAAAATTAAGATTATTGAAATCATATTTGTCTAGAAAAAATAGCCTATCACTAATATAAATTCTCACTGATTTCTTTCAAGATACTAAACAATGTCATCTTTAGAGGAGCCTCAGGATTCTACATTATAGATTGGAAGTGATCTATTATCCATAGGACAGTCTGGTCCATCACTAGGTTTTGCCAGTAAATTGTTACTGGAACATAGCCATACTCACCCATTTATATATTGTCTGTTTACATTATGTTGTTTTATGCTGCAGCATAAGTGGTTATGCAGTTGTGACAGAGATCACAAAGCCTAAAATATTTCCTTTCTGGCCTTTTACAGAAAAGGTTTTCTGAATTGTGTCACTAAACTGAATACCAAGGATTTTAGCCTAGAGAGTTCAATGCCAGGTAATACCGGGATGACGTCTTCAGAATATATCTTTGTACCTGCATTCTAGTTTGATGGACTTGCCAAGAGTTATCTACAAAATGTACCATCCTAGCAGAATCAATGACTTGTCTGAAGAGTGACTCATATAGATGAACATCAGAAAATAGCTGTCGTGTGCATGTAGAACTTAAGGTTTTGATGTTGAACCATTCTATCAGGGAGTAATGAGTCCTTGGTCTTACTCTTAAGGACATCTTGGCTTGGGGGAGGACAAAGGCATCGTTATCAAAGAAGAGACTTTTTTTGGTTGCATTAATAAGTTGGCATATATCCAATTTATCTAAAAACCAAATATTCTAAGTATATGAGATAAGAGCAGGACTGGCTTTGACCTTATTTTCTACCACTGATCATTAAATTCTTATATGCCAATATGCCATCTCTTTAATTTCCTACTATAGCATTTTGATAGTCTTGTGAAATGTACTGTGGAGTAGTAGATAAAGCCACTGCCTCTGCCTCTGCCTCTCTGTAACTCTGCCTTTCAAATAAATAAATAAATCTTTTTTAAAAAAGAAATACAGTTGTTAAAATTTTTTCTTTAAATATAAGCATAATCAGTGAGTACATGCTTATGTTCATAAACTAAACCTCCAATTATATATTTTTGGAGATAAATGTTAATAATGAGCCTCCGTGGAGAAAAATAAATAGATAATAAAAGATAGGCCCTAACATCCAATCACCAGAATTAAGTCAGGATCTGTAACTTATCAGTCTGTTGCTATAGCAAGGCATTTTCCCTTATCCATAAAATGGGTGAAACAATGATGTCTACCATATAGTTTGTTTGAATAAAAACAGAAGATTTTTGAGGTGTTTGTATGGTGCCTAATGTAAAGTAAAATGAGGATGGGAGTATTTTGGTCTGTACTTGATGACTCATACAGGTGGACCTATGGACATTTCCATCTGTGGACACTAAAGTTGATCCATGAAGGGTTCAAAGCATCTTAACCCATGAGTGCTGCCTCTCCAGAATCCGCGTCTCAGTGAGAAGAAAAGGCACACCAATGACCATTAGTGGAAGAGCCCCTCCTACCATGGGCTTCTCCGTATTCAAGGTATGGCATTGACAGATTCTGAACTGTAGTTCCTAAAGAAGGAGTGATAGCATGAAATTTTGTCTAAATAAAGTGATAAATACTTTGCAAAAGAACTTTTTTTGAAAATAGAGTGGAGGAATTCTTGCCACAGAATGAATGATAACTGCCAAGTGAGTGGAAATTCCTGCCACCATCAGCTCTAACGTGATTCATGAAAATGTTGTATCTCTCTTTCTTGTAATTGTTATTTTTAAATTCCTTAAAATCTCAGTGACAAGGTGCACTGTGTTTGAAGGCTTTCTGCTATGCCACTCACTACCTATAAGCTAAGAAGCACAAGGAGAACAAGGGTGGAGTCTATATATGTTGAGGGAGTTATCTCCAAGGAATACATTAATGTAGGTCGGGAAAGGAGCTGTCATTCTGAAGTTGAAGTAAAGTTAGGGAGTCACGACTGAAATAATCCTTTGGGAATACCATTAGGTATCTGTTGTAAGATTTTATTCAGGGGGAACAAAAGACAGTGCAACCTTAGGAAAAAGCCATGTAATAAACGAAATGAGGTTTTTGTTGTCAAGGCACTCTAAACACAGGTCTGTTACTTGCTATTTGAAGGAAAGATTTTTTAACTTCTCTGAGTCTCAATTTTTTTTATCTGCAAGTAGAAATAATAGTGGAAGAATTGTTCAAGGGCTCAAAAATAATTTGTATAAAATACCTAACTTGGTTACTCTATAGAGTGCTGCCCAGAGAAATATATTGCTTTGCTCATCCATCCATCCATTCATTCATTCATATCCACTTCTCCTTTTGGTCGAACAGTGTGTCATTGTGAGGTGGCAATGAGACAAGGTGACATATAAAAATGGTCTGAATATTATTTTTGAGACATGTTTTATTGATAGCTACATGCAAAGATTTCTGCAAATACAAGGATAGATCACAGTGTGCACTTGCAATTCAATTGCTCTTTGAACAACTTGTTTATCTACAAAACAATGATACTACAATTCCATTAGGGTGAACGCATGTAATGTTTTATCTAAAACTAGTTCTTGAGCTTACACTGGGGGAATAAATGGTCAACATACTAGCAGTAGAATGCAACTGACTGCCAATAAAATGCAAATTTAAATTATAACAAAAGCAAATGTTGCTGTTCCTAACTTCTAAGGAACTTATTTCTAAAGGCGATAAAACAATACACAGTGAGTAACCCCAGTGTATTTCTTTCTTTCTTTTTTTTTTTTTTTTAGTTGACAGGTAGAGATATAGACAGTGAGAGAGAGAGAGAGCAGAGAGAAAGGTCTTCCTTCCACTGGTTCACCCCCCAAATGGCCGCTATGGCCGGCTCGCTGCGCCAATCCAGAGCCAGGAGCCAGGGGCTTCTTCCTGGTCTCCCATGCGGGTGCAGGAGCCCAAGCACTTGGGCCATCCTCCACTGCCCTCCTGGGCCATAGCAGAGAGCTGGATTGGAAGAAGAGCAACCAGGACTAGAACCCGGCGCCCATATGGGATGCTGGCGCTGCAGGTGGAGGATTAACCAATGCCCCATTGTGTATTTCTTGAAAATACAATGACTCCAGTAATATACATTCTCAGAGCTTATGAAGAAAATTGTAATATAAATGGAATACTTACTGTGGCAGGAAGCACACAAATAGAATTCAGCAGTATCAACCTTGCACTGTAGAAAGGGACTTTGGGCCTTATTTTTGAAGGAGAGGTCAGAGTTGCCTGGGAGCTCCGTTTACTTTTGCACTGGTCTTATTTGGGGTGGCTTTGGTGGTGGAGAAGGAGATTATGGAGAATGTTTAACCACAACCTCTAGCCACCACTCCCAGTAGGTGACCCTTTAACATCACCTCTGAAATCTGAGTTTTAGAATTGGTTTTATTCTTATGTTTGGGCTAGAGATGATGTTTGTTGTTGAATATATATTGAGAACCCTGTAGGAGCTGTACCTCATGCCAAGCAATGACACACTATCTTTTCCCAAGGGGCAAAGGGAGTAGTCTATGGGATAGATATGCATGCATCTGGAGTTATTTTCTTCCAAGGTGCTATAAATGGGTGGGAATCAGATTTCCATCCAGTACAGGCAGAATAGTCTCCATAGAATTGGGCTTGTTGAAGCAATTCTGAAAGAATTTTTCTCCACTGTACAATTTCTGTTTGAGTTTTATTTTCAAAACTAATCTTCCCTATAAATATTGACTTTGCCATTAAGTTGAAAAACTGACGTAGAAAAAAATATCTGCATATTACTCTCCAGAGAACCCAGAAAATCACTAGTGTCTTAGGAGCACACTGGGGAAGAAGGGAAGGAAATTGGGGTGACCCATTAGCTAATTTAGTCCATCAGTGGCCAATGAAAGCTGAATTTTGTTTTATAAAGTGATGGAAATATTGAACCCTTGGGCTTCCAGGACACTGTTCTTTGCCAGTTCTCCCACTACCTCTGGCATGCTTCCTCCCAGCCTCTCTCTCATTCTGGCACCTCGTCTTCTACACACCAGCTGAGTATCATCCTCCTGTGGCACTTGATGCTTCCTCCTTCTCTGCTCTGAGTTTTATATGGCTTCGTAATGTACATTTTCAATACTCACAGAGTCTCTACGAAAAATTGTGAAGGCTTCTAACACTTCTAACACTCGTGTGTCAAAAATGAATTCATTTACATGTGAACCTCACCCTCAAGGAAGTGGATGAACATGCTACTTTTCCTCTGGTAGCTTCCTCTCCAAACCCTAACCTAGGAAAATCATGAGAAATATATTAGGCAAAATACCTGACTGGTACTCCTGAAAACTGCCCAGGTCACTGCAAACAAAGAAAATCTGGGGAAATATAGCCAAGAGGAGCCTCAAGAGACCTGTTGATATAATGTAGGGTGGGATCCTGGAACAATAAAAAAGAAGTTAGATAAAAAGCAAGAAAATCTGAGTAAAGCATAGAATTTAGTTAATACTAATCCATCAGAATTTTTTTGCATGTTATGACAAATGTATTTCACTAACATAAAAAGTTAATAATAGGGAACTGAGTGTAGGGCATATGTAAACTTTCTGTACAATTTTTTCTATACTATTCTAAAATAAAAATTTTATTTTAAAAACAGCAAAGTCATCATTTTGCCTCCCAAACATGTCTCTACTCCTTATTTCTTATTTTTGTCTATGCAATAATTGTGGGCTAACCAGGACTTTTGCACTGGTCATCCACATTTATTATACAAACTGAGCTAAGCAAATAGTGTTTTATTAATTTTGAAGTTTTATATATATATATAAATATATATATATATATATGAGTTTAACACACACCCAAAAAAAACATAATTAAAGTAAGAAACTTCCAAATGTTCCCTATTATTAAAGAAGCAAATTTGCACACTGTGAAATACAAAGTTAATTTGAGGCCATCTGCAGTGGAGAAGTTAAAATGGCCCCACCATGACTTCCACACAGAAAATTGTAAATTCACTTCCCAATAACTCAACTAAACTGTCTCATGAGGATCACCAACCAATGCTTTCTGCTCTTCCTGATTGCAATTTGATGTTTACTAGAGTCTTTACAGTTTAAATGCCATTCCTACCCCCCTGGTTAACTAAGTGTCTTAGATTTCTGCCCAGTATCCTTCTCCTTTCTGTTTATCCTACCAGAGATAATTTAATGTGTCAAGTACCTACCTAAGTGCCCAGCTGCACTGATGGGGGAAGTAGCACCCAGTCTGCCTCTCTCTCCATCCTACCTCCTGATGACCTCTGCTGCAGTCTAGATGGATACTATCAATCTCCAGCATCCCAAGCTGGGATTCACAATAAGGCGTAGCTGGACCCATCTTGCCCCTTGCAGGCCCACACTTATCTCAAAGCAACATCTCTATACTAGGTTCTAGGGCTGGTGGTCCCCACCCCACCCCCACTCTTCAGCCTCACTTTACTGATCTTTGGCTTCTTCCTGTTATTTATCACTATCACATTATATTCAGGCCATACAGAAAGTTCTTGATCCCTTGAAATCCACATATAATCTCTAGAAACCATAAATGGCATTTCAGGCCCTTAAGTCTAAGACTCTTCTTGAACTGATACTTATTGTTTTATTCACTCTTACATTCCCAGGATACAGCAGAATTGTACTGAATGCAGGCTCTCTGGAAGAGGCCATGCTATTGGAAAGTGAGAGCAAATATTCTTGCTTCAGGATTATCCCAGAAAGATCAGGATCTTTCTATCATTATGCCTGTCACCAGTCCTTTCCCCTCTTCACTTTTTTAAGGTGACAGTGGACCAAACACTAGATTCACCCAGTTGGCTCAACTGTTATTCTCTTCATGTCAATAGCGCTTTTGTTTCTCTCTTTTTCTCTTTCTTGCTCTCATTCTCCTCCTGCCATTGTTTCTCTCTTTTTCTCTTTCTTGCTCTCACTCTCCTCCGTCCAAGACTCCACTGCTCACACATTCAAAGGACTTCTATTTTCTCTACCTGTCTGATAGAAGCAGCCTCATCCCATAAGCATAGCCTTCCATCTCTATGATGTATGTTAAAACTTCATGTTGTGTATAACTTAATACTCAAAATCAAGATGTGAAAATTCTGAGAAAATCCTTTTAACTCCCATTAGACACAGCTTTTACAAATTAAAAAAAAAAAAAAACTGCAGACTATCATCTCACTATGGAATTCAAAAATCTCTATTTTGAAATCCAAAACAGAACATTGATTTCTTTTGGTGTCTTTTGTCTGGGCAGTGTCTGCCCTCTGCTGCCCTTGGCAATAAGATCAGGCTCAGGTCTAAGTCTTTATGCAGAGGGGCCGCTGGAGACAAACCTCAGTTACTTAGAGAAAAATACAATATGCTGTACTTAAGACAGTATGCTAAAGTAATTGTCTTTACTCCATTTGGCTGAGACTCTGACAATGCAAGCCTTGGCTCTGGACAGAACTCCCAGTCACCTTAGCCACAAATGCTTGCTGCCATGGCATTTTCTCTGACTTCTTTCTCTGCCCTTAGATTCATTGGAATATCCAATGTTGTCAGTTCACTTTTTGTAACAATTTTACCACTTTCTATCCCCCTCCCCAGTTTTCAATGACTCACCCCTCACTGCTCACTTAGATTATTTCTATAATCTAATTTGTTTCAGTGCCTGAAGTCACTCCTCCTTCAGTTTCCTTCTTCCCTTAAGTTGGGAATATGAATGTTGCAGTGACAGAAACCCAAGATCCAATCTACTTCAACATTTGCTAGTCTGTGAATTCAAGCAAGTATTTAAGCCTGTGTTTTCTGAACCTTATAAAGTTGTCCTGAGGACAAAGTAAGATAAAATATGCTGAGTGTTTACCATGATATCTAACTGATGAAGAATAGTGCCAATCATTGCTGTGATTATAATTATGCTCAAAGCTCTGAAATGTTTCAGGAAGCCAATGGATGAGAGGTACATAGAAGGCAGAGTACCCTTTAGATAAGCTTAGCAGTGGGAAAGATCACGAACACAGGTGAGGAGGCAGGAAGCACAGTATAATAGGGGAGCAGTTGGATAGGAGCCAACAGTGTCAGGAAGGTGGGGAAAGAAAGGTTGTAAGTTAAATGACTGAAAGACAAAGACAACCATCATTTCTAGGCTAATTATTGGTATTTTATTTCATAAACATTGAAGAGGTTTTTGACTTATACTTTACACCAACGTCCTGTGTATTTGAATTCTAAAAACAAAAATGATAAAGATAGAAGATTGAAAAGACAGTGAAGAGTAGTGACTCTGCCTGCTAAACATGCATACTTTTGCTGAATATTTGCTTCAGATTTTTTAGAGATGAGCTCTGGCAGATGAAGTTCAAGTATCATAATTTCCCGTATATTATTATGTTTGTATGTAGTATCTGTTCAATATTTTAATTTTTTAGCCTTTATTTTAACTTTATAGTATGATCCTTCTGTTTTCAAATGTGTTTACTGTTAAAAAAAAAAGACACAGAAATATGTCAAGTCCCGAGAGACAAGGAAAATTACCAACAAAATAATATTTGGAAAAATCAGAGAATAAAATCTTGAGGATGAGGGTCATGGGAAGAAAAATTGCTTAAATGTAATGACAATGAATGAACTCACGTGCCAAGAACAGACAGTTGATAACTGCCTCCCCCCAAGTAAATAACCCAAAGGAATGAGGCATACAATTAGCCAAGCAAAGCACTGAATTCATTTTCAGCTTCAGAAAGGCTCCAAGTGAACACAGTCATGTTGGTTAGAATTTGAGGTTCTAAGCTCATCAGGTGGCTAACTGGCAAATTCTGAGTGGGAATCTTATTTATCTTATTTATTAAATCAGCTCCTGTTACCAAAATGAACACTAGAGGGTTGGAGAATATGAATTCTGGCCTTGAGGTTGGGCTGACTTTTCATCAACCTTGGAAGGGATCTGTTTTATCCTCCCTCTTCAAAAGGAAGGGACTGCTTGAGTTTCAAGTCTGGTTTAGTTTTACCTCTCACTGAAGGAAAATTTTATAGGTTGTTATTTTTCTCTTAAAATCAACTAAGTGTAAAGAGAATTAATTTTTCACAATTTGCTATAAGCTCATGTTCCAATCATTTCTTTCTATCTTGGTTATTGTGAGCTATATAGAACCGACAAGTGTTTGGGTCACTGTGTTGTCCCAGAAAGACAATGGTCGTAGTATGATCCTGTCAACTCCATTCTCCTTCTTAGTAAGTCCTTTCTGAAAGACCAGCAGATGTTCTGCAGGAAGTTCAGAACCACTAATGATAACTAAAGAAAAGGCAAGAGGCTAAGCATCCTAGAGTAGGTGGACTAATAAAAAATAAAAACCTGAAATAGCACTCTGTACCCTTCATCCCATGTCTTTTGGGCTCTTAATTACCCCTGTTCAGTGTGCAAGAAAAATAAGACCTTAATTCCCAGTGGATGAGCATTCTTTAAACCTTTATGATGCACTTGAATTACAGCTATTAATAGTGAGGTCATGGAAGAATGAGTAAGACATTCCTACTCATTAAAGTCCTCCCAAAGGATACATTCAAAACTTTATGTCCCTGAAGTAGCTGTAGTTTTCCATTAATAATGAAGAAAGTGTCTTTATTTTAAAATTTCTAGGAAATGAGGCCTTGAAATGCAACTACCCTAAAAAAGATCAATTCATTTGCTCTGAGTTTTCTGATATATGTCATTCTCCTTTCTTCTGTCTTCCTATTATTTAGGTGTAAGGAGGAGTGTGTGTAGAGTCCCATCCTATACTTCTAAGTCTTCCAGGAGCTTATGGGAAGGAGTGAAGACTATGTTAAGGACTTTAAAAGTTTGAAGATGTAAAAAAGTATGCATTATTGTTCACATTTTTTGTCGTTTTGTTGACCCCGCTAACTCCCATTTCATCTATTAACATTCCATTCCCAATCAATGCTTTCATCCTGCTCTAAGCTCTCAATTTATTCCAATGTTCACTTGTTAAATATCAGATAAATTGCAAAACTTCTTAATTTTAAATGAAAACAGAAATAAAACAGTAAAAAAGGAAAGAAGTATTAGCTTTTTGAGGAAATATCAAACACAATTTTGGATTGTCTCTACCCCTGGACAACTCTGATTACCTGGATATTTCACAAACCAAGTTTTCTTAGTTTGAAAAGCAGTTGCATATTTTTACTATAGTTTAATTTGTAAACCTGGAATCATTTTATCAATAGGATGAAGATTTTCTTTCTTTTTTTTTTTAAGGTAAAGACATTACACTTTTAACTTAAAAATCAACCTAAATATTTAACATTAAAAATTCTAGTATGCTTATATCTTGAAAGAACCCCAGTTTAATTTGCTTTGTTTTGTTTCTCCCCAGGCAGCCAAAATGCAACAAAATTGCAGTGGGAATAATATCGAGATGAACTGAAAGGAGAACTTCACAGTTTTATTTTTATTCAAATTTCTGATTGATTGCAATTGCTGCACAATTGCAAGATGGAAGAGCAGAGGTTGGTCATTGTACAAGTCAGAGAATCCTACAGAGAAATAGAGGAACAATCAGAGACTAAACCAAATCCACATGTCTTCTACACACTACTCCCAATGAGTCTTAAACATATATTAAAAATAAATGAATAGCTATAAATTCCATCATAAAAGTTGTCCAGTGGGAATTCTCAATAAATCCATTAAAAATAAACCACAACAGGGGTTCTTGATGGTGGAAAACATTACGTATAACTTGCAAGCTGGTAAGAAATTATTACTAAGTGTGTTCTAATAATAGTAAGACTGAAGAAGAGAAACTACCTACAACACATGATTTCCAGAGGAAATTCCATTTATTAAAAAAAGGCCAACAAAGAGGTGGAGATGGCCTTAGTTCCAGCATGTGGGCCTCTGCTTCTCTCCACTGGCTTCAGTTAAAAGGAAAGACTGTTTTTTAACTTCTCCATAAAGAGTAGTTCCCATGCTGCAGTACAGTCATGAAATGTACATGTTTTCCTCACCATGTAAAAGGGAGCTTTACGCTTTAAGAAAATGATGGGAATTGCAAACAATTCCTAGCATCACAGTATCTGGAAAGGTTTATATTTCTCTAGCTTGAAAAGACATTTGCAGAGTTTCAGATGAAGCCAATGGTGACAATAAGAGCTGGTCCATTAAGAAATGTAGGCTTGGAGATCAATGTTGTGGTGCAGCGTGTTAAGCAGCTGCTTGCCAGCTGGTGTCCTAGCTGCTCTGCTTCTAATTCAGCTCCCCACTAGAATGCTTGGGAGAACAGCAAAAGATGGCTTGGACCCCGCCACCCTTGGGATAGACCAGGGTGAAGTTCCTGGCTCCTGGTTTTGCCTTGACTTGGACCTGGTTGTTGCAGCCATTTGAGGAATGAAACAGCCCATGGAAGATCTCTGTTTCTCTTTGTGTGTTCTGCTTTTCAAACAAATAAATAAATCTTTAAAAAAATAAGTGTTGCAGGGTCTTAGTCCACCCGTACAGGATGGACTGGGTCCGAGGAAAGGTGAGTGTGCCGCTCGCCCGTTCCCCAGCCTCCTGGTCCCGGAGACAATCAGACGCAGCGGGGAGCCAAGTCTAGCAAGGTCTCCTTTACCTTTTGCATAATAGTACCTTTTATAGCACAAAACTGCAGAGTCATTGGGGCAGGGCTAAGGGCCAACCAATCACTTAAAAAATCACCTTATGGGGGGATTTCTATAGGACTAGCCCTATGTCTATACATACACTTGTCACTAGTTTTGTTACCTCCCCTGATGTTGCGCAGCCAATTAGTTTTAGTGGTAAACAACTTTGGATTCCGCCCATCTTACATCCTCTGGGCGCCATCTTACTTGGCTCCGCGCGGCTCTGTTCAGCGCAACTCAGGCGGGGGCACCCAGGGGCAGCTGCGCATGCGGAGCCCCTGGGCCTGGCCTGGCCTGGCCACGCTCATGCCCCACAAAGTGTAGTCATGTAAGGAGTAAACTTGTAGTGTTTGTTCACTATAAGGCTCTGGGGATTTGGAATCAAACAAGATCTTGGTCTTTCTGTCAATTATTATACTTGAGTAGAGGAGAAAAATGCATAGTTAATCTGAGCAATGAGATAGACATTTAAAAACTACAAGGAGAGACATCTAAAACATACTGAGAGACAAACTACTTAAATGCCTGGGACCTACATTTTCTCACCTGAAAAATGGAAACAAGACTAATGAGACCACATAGCATTGAAAGAAAGAGATGAATCATATTAATTTTTAAAATTATTTATTTATTTATTTAGACATTCAGAGAGAGAGAGAGGTGGGGCAGAGGGTTATAGCAGACAGAAACCTTCCGGATGCTGTTTCACTCCCCAAATGCCCAGGGCTGAGGTAGACCAAACCCAGAAGCCAGGAACTCCATCTGGGTCTCCCACGTATGTGACAGGGACCCAAGTACTTAAGCCATCATCTGCTGTCTCCTAGAGTGCATGTTAGCAGGAAGTTGGATCAGAAGTAACAGTGGGACTTGATCCTAGGCGCGCTGATATGGGATAGTAGTGTGCCACCACAGTGTATGCCCCAAGGTGAATCATGTTATAATGAAGATTTTAGTAAGTATTCAATAGACGAACCTATTATTAATATATTATTAATATACTTAAGAAAAGATATGACTATATGCTAAACATTGTAATTAATTTTTGGCATAACATTCCTATTCTCCCAAAAACTCCATTAAATAACTACTATTATTATTGCTTTTTACAAATGAGGAAGCTGACACTCAGAGAGATTAAGTAACTTGTGCAAGGTCACACAGCTAGATTTCAAACCCAGGTGTATGGCTTAAGCAGAGGATTTATCATGAAGCATTTTCATGGGTAACTCCTAGGGCTCAGTTATATCTTCATGTGGTCATTTTTCCTTGCAAAATTTGCAAACATTTATCTTAGCCAATGAGTTGAGAATATTCTCGCGTTCCAGCTTCAGATCCTACAGATTTCTCCCTTGCCAGTTAAAGTTGGAATAACCATATCATTTTTTAAATCCATCCCTAAGAATGAATTGATGATACCTTTAGTTTGGGTTTAGTGGGCTCTTTTTGTGTAGTTTGCAGCTGCTTCCATGCCTGGCTTAGTTACTACAAGTGAAGTCTCACAGATTGGTGGAGGTAAAGAGACTTTTCTGACTCGATTGGTAATGCTCCTGAAAAAATTTCTCTTTCTGTATTTGATGATCTAGAAACAGCTAATTCCTTAACTTAAATGCAAAAGCATGTATCACCAACTATCAAACAGCCTGTGACACGTTTTTCGAGTTTATATCCCACTCCAGCTCTCCTTGCACACCTGCTTTATCCAAAGGGCTCTCCTTCCTTGACTGGATCATATACATCTTGCTCAGGCTTAGGTTCTTATCAATTTCTTACTAACTTGGCACAAAATCTAACCTTAGTAAAGATAATAAACCCCTAATCCACCACTAGAGAGATTGCTGACAAACTGGGCAAAACTGAGCATGTAAAATGAATCACTAGATAAGCAAACTTTAAATGCCAAAAATTCTGTAAACATTTGTGAAAAAAGAAACCAGAAGTTCTCTTGATTCTGTTAAAATCCTAAAAATGTATATGAAATTACCAATAATACATTTGAAGCTGAAAATTTGTAAAACTATCAATGCCTATAGTTATTCTCTGATAATTTTAGTTCTTCAGGATGAAAAAACCTGAAATCTCCATTTTGCTAAGAGTTATTATACAATTTGTGTTATTCTAAAAAATAAGCTTAAAATATTATATGGTTTATTAGTAGCTAATTAATTTGTAATTTTCTGATTTATAATTTTAATTTTAATTTTTTTTTGACAGGCAGAGTGGACAGTGAGAGAGAGAGAGAGACAGAGAGAAAGGTCTTCCTTTGCTGTTGGTTCACCCTCCAATGTCTGTTGCGGCCGGCGCACTGCGCTGATCCAAAGGCAGGAGCCAGGTACTTATCCTGGTCTCCCATGGGGTGCAGGGTCCAAGCACTTGGGCCATCCTCCACTGCACTCCTGGGCCATAGCAGAGAGCTGGCCTGGAAGAGGGGCAACCAGGACAGAATCCGGCGCCCCGACCGGGACTAGAACCCAGTGTGCCGGCGCCGCTAGGTGGAGGATTAGCCTGTTGAGCCACGGCGCTGGCCTATAATTTTAATTTTTATAAATTATGACATTTCCTTTCTGACTTTCAATATTTATTTCCATAATTAATGTATTCTTCTTAAAGAGAGTCCCACAAATTGAGGCCCACAGAACTCTGATTTGTCCTCATTCCCAGTCTACCCCTTTCATAAAACTGCTATGACGATTAGAATACCGCTTCAGATGGAGGCATTGCCTTTGTTACATGTATGTCAAGTTGTCAGATTGGAGCTTTAAATTAAAACTTACTTGCATGGAGATGTCAGCATATTAGGGATGGAGCACTGGCTGGGGATGACCAGAGGTGTGTGCTAGCCTCATTCTATCCCTGGAGAGCTCCTCTACCACCGCCACTGCAGGCCCTCATGTGCTTCAAGAGCCTTTTTATCCAGTGGTGCTGTCCACAAATAGTTTGTTGCTATATTGATGATGATGATCCTTCTTTGTTTCCTTTATAGTTGCATGAGGTAATGTCTCTGTCAGCTTCATTCTAAATTATAGTTTGACTAATAGGAAATGAATGTCTTTTGAACAGCAGAAAGTAAGCAATGACTCCCTATCTTACTACTTATATTTGCTTCTAGCTTTACTATCTGCATCCTTCAAATTTCTTTATCGGTATCATTAACTCTGTAGGTGAGTTTGAAGCTATAATAAGGGTGAAGAACACCCGGCCTGTGGGCCACATAGGCACATGAAATCAATGTGGCCATTACAATGAAGGACAGTGTCAGATGGCAAAAGCAGCTGGTCACTGATCTGGTCATGCCAACAACCACTTAGGTCTGTGGTTCTCAGCACCAACTGACTGTTAGCATCAAGTAGAGAACTTGTAAAACTAAGTGTCCTAGAAGTGTCCCTTTCTGACTGTAATAGGTTTCCCAGGGGATTCTAATGTGCAGTTGGGTTGTGGCACCACTGGTCAAGGTGCTTTGCTTTCTGGGGCAGCCAGAGGCTGGATGCTCATAAGCTCTCTCTTAAGCAAAGGTTAATAACATAGCTTGCTCCATTAGATAAAAGAATTCATCCAAATATAAGTCTCTCAGAAGGAAACATATGTCAAGCTGTCATTAGTCACTTACACTTTAGTGTAGCCCTGTCCAATAAGTAGAAGATGGTGTTACTGGAAATGCTCCGTATTTGCAATACAGTTTGGTAGCCACATATGTCCCCTGAGCACTTGGATGGATCTAGAACAACTGAGCTACTAAGTTTTTATTTAATTTCATTTAAATGAATAAAAACTTAAGTGACTGCAGGTGGCTAGGGACAACCATATTGGCCAGTGAGATTCTAAGATGAATAGCGGATGAATAATGCACCAGGGGAGAAGGACACTGGACACCTGGGAAGAAAGAGGTGGGGAGGGAACCCTGAGGATAGGAAGAAGAGGAAGAATGCGGTGAATCAAGGCTCACTGTGAAAACACCTTCCCTGGGAGGAGCAGAAGGAGATGACTTGGCAATGTTGGCTTTGGAGATATCTGTCACTCTTTGCACCACCTACAAATAATGCTGAAGAAGAACCACTCAGGAGCCAACTCTGGCTAGGGTACAAGCATCTCTTCAAACCACCAACAACCAAATATAGCAAAATCCACAGAAGCCCTTGCTGTGGGTAACTTAAGTAGAAGACCACACAGGCAGAGGAAAAGTTGAGGCATCTAGAATCGGCCAACCTGGCTTTGCCTTCTCAGCTCTGTCATTTTATAAGCCAGGAAAAAAGTTACCTGGTGTCTCTGAATCATGATTTTCTCACTAATAAAACACAAGTGTTAAGACATGAGTATTGTATCATCTACTGACAGTGTAATATCAGACAAAGGTGTACAAATGGTCCTAAGAAAACCACTGAAATATTATTAATTATTCCCGAGTCCACTTGAATATGACGGTGGTCAGAGGTGTGCCATAAAGACCTTAAATGGACAGAAGGGATGTGATATCTAAAGATCTTCAGACAGGAAAAAGTTTTCTTTCTTTTTTTAAATTAAAAAAGTTTTTAATTTGTTTGAAATCGAGATACACAAAGAGACAGAGCGCTCATCCACTGGTTGACTCCTCATCAAATGCCTACAATGTCTAGGGCTTGGACCAAAGAACTACCTACAGATCTCCCACTTGGGTGCAAGGACACAAAAACCTGGGCCATCAACCACTGGCTCCTAGGGTGGGCAGTATCAGGAAGCTGAGATTAAAGTAGGGGCCAGGACTTGATCCCAAGCACTCCAATATGCAATGCAAGCATTCCAAGCAGTGTCTTTCCTGCTACTCCAAATGGCCACCCAGAAATAACTTTCTAAACAGAAATCTAGGCTCCATGACCAGGCCTATTGCAAGCCACTCAGCCACACTCTATCTATGGTAACCTATTCTATTAATTCTTGAAAATGGTTCTTTGCCTCCTATTTTGTTAGCATCAAATTTTGACTTTATTCCAGGACTAGAGAGCTGCCCACATCAGTCTCTGAACTTCTTTTATCTAGCTAAATAATTCTGGTTGATGTATGCCTGTTTTATTTAAGGATATCTTGGGCTGATATCTATCCTCAAGTAAATTTATATTTTAATGATACTATAGGCCAATTCTTTTCAAAATGGGAAAAAGAAAAACATTTTTATGTTTTATTTGGATAATTGTCTCAGAGACTTGGCATGCATTTTGACAGAAAAAGTGAAAGAGATTCAAGAAAGAGAGAGAGAGAGAAAGGAAAGAAGGAAGGAAGGAAGGAAGGAAGGAAGGAAGGAAGGAAGGAAGGAAGGAAGGGAGGGAGGAAGGAAGGGAGGGAGGAAGGAAAGAAGGAAGGAAGAAAGAGAGAGAGAGAGAAATAAAGAAAGAAAGGCACACATTCCTTCTGATGTCAGCTTCTTAAGTACCTAGAACTGGGATCTCAGCCCCCACTGCTCAGCAGGACCACCATATTCTTTCTTTCCATTGCTCCTCCTCTTGCTCTGTTCATAGAATTTTCTGCACCACAGAAGCAGGCTGAGGAAGGGCTCATCTCAAACCATTCCTTTCTATTACAGATGGCTTGGACTAAATAATTGTCTCATACATTTTGCCCAATTTTTTTTTGTTTTGTATGGGTGGAAGTAACCCCTGTTTTATAGCATTTAATACACCCATGAAATGTCATTTTTCACTTGTTAAACTTCTTTTTCAGTAAAGTATTAATCCTTTTTTCTGTAATATAAATTTAAAATATGTTACCTCAAAGATTAAAAAAGAGAGAAAGAAGGTGGATGGGAAGGAGAGAGAGGGAGGGAGAGAGGAGGAGACTATCATTATGTCTACAACAGGACAAAATAATGAGGAAGGCTAATCAATCTGAACCTAAATGTGTTTGCAAACTCATAACTGTTTATATGCACAGAGAAAAGAATGTTAATCATTGATGAAATGTAAAAACACAATAGAAATTTCAAGAGGGCCATGAAAAAATGAAATGAATAACAATTTGTTCAACTCATGAAAATAATAAACAAGATGAATGGAAAAAAGAGTTTGAAGTAAACTTTACAAGATAGTGGGAATAGGGACCAGCATTGCAGCATGGTGGTTAAGTGGCCGTTTTCTACTCTGGCATCTCATGTCAGAGACCAGTTGGTGTTTGCTGCTCCACTTCCATCCAGCTCCAATCCATTAGGAAAACAACAAAATATTACCCAAGTACTTGGGCCACTGCCATCCATATGTGAGACCCAGATGGAGTTCCTGGCTTCTGGTTTTACTTTGGCCCAATCCTGGCCTTGCAGCCATTTGGGGAGTGAACCAGGAATTGGAAGATATCTTTCTCTTTCTGAACCTTCCTCTCCAATGGAAAATATAAAAAGATGGGGGGCCAGTGCTTTAGCACAGTGGATAAAAGCCGCTGGCTGCAATGCCATCATCTCATATGGGCGCCAGTTTGAGTCCTGGCTACTCCACTTCCCATCCAGCTCTCTGCCATGGCATGGGAAAGCAGTAGAAGATGGCCCAAGTTCTTGGGTCCCTGCACCTGTGTAGGAGACCCAGAAGAAGCTCCTGGCTCCTGGCTTCAGATTGGTTCAGCTCTAGTCATTGCAGCCATCTGGGGAGTGAACCAACCAGTGGATGGAAGACCTCTCTCTCTCTCTCTGTATGTGTGTGTGTGTGTGTGCCTCCCTCTCGCCTCTGCCTCTCTGTAACTCTTTCAAATAAATAAATAAATCTTAAAAAGCAAAAAGATGGAAGGAATAAGAATACCTGTCATCACAGTAAATATCGATAGACTGCTTTCTATTCTTCCATTAAAGAAAGTTCATCAAGTTATGTTCTATGAAGCATCCAAAGAGATAGAAAACATTGGGCATATTATTGTTAGCAATATGTAGACATATTTAAAAAAATCTCCACTATGCTTTAAAAACCCTTCATATATATTTTTGAATGAAGCACCTCTAGATTTTAGACATTGGCTTTAATTCTGAGTATGAACCTAGTAAAAACCTAGTAAAAAGAAAAATCACATATATATATATGTGTGTGTGTGTGTGTGTGTATACTTTTCTCCAGATTAACAATTGATACTTGGAGGTTAAATATAAAGTGAGAATAATTTCTCAAGAAAATCTAGAAGAATACATGTAACACAAAAATGCAAAGAAAAGCTTTTTAAGCAATGTTTTACACTCAGAATTGTGTAACATTTTCAGAGTTAAAAACTTTATATATGACATAAAAACATAAAATTGGGAGGTAATAATAACATCAATATTTGCAATATTGATGTTAAAGAATTTATATATCTATGTTTACTACATAAAGAGGCATTAAAAATTGACAAGAAAATGACAGAGGGCCGGCGCCGTGGCTCAACAGGCTAATCCTCCGCCTTGCGGCGCCGGCACACCGGGTTCTAGTCCCGGTCGGGGCACCGATCCTGTCCCGGTTGCCCCTCTTCCAGGCCAGCTCTCTGCTGTGGCCAGGGAGTGCAGTGGAGGATGGCCCAAGTGTTTGGGCTCTGCACCCCAGGGGAGACCAGGATAAGCACCTGGCTCCTGCCATCGGAACAGCGCGGTGCGCCGGCCGCAGCGCGCTACCGCAGCGGCCATTGGAGGGTGAACCAACGGCAAAAGGAAGACCTTTCTCTCTGTCTCTCTCTCACTGTCCACTCTGCCTGTCAAAAATGAAAAAAATAAAAAAAATTAAAAAAAAATTAAAAAATGAAAATGACAGAGAACCCCAAAGACTATCCATTAGTATAACGTAGTAGAAAATAAATCACAGTAAATTTCATCTAAATGGGTAGAAATCACTCAAAATAAATTCTTATTTGAAAAGAGTGCTTACAAAAGCAGAAGTGCCTCACTTTTACCCATCAGAGTAGTAAAATTTAACAAAGACTTCTAACACGTAAAGTTAGCAGAGTGACAGAAAAGATTGCTTTCACGTTTGTTTATTTGGTTCCAGCTTTGCGTCCTGTACAGTAGTGGAGGATGCAGATCTAGTGAGAATCAAAGTCCAGCCAGGAGGGCGGAGAAGCAAACAAATTGGCATAGGACACACTTAGTGCACAGTGGGATCTGGGTTAGAAAGCAATGGGGAGAGAAGAAGGCAGAGCAAAGCTTTGCCCTAGCAGTACAGGTGAGAGGGAAGTGTGTTTTCCACAGCCGGAGAAGCCGAACTAGGAGCATGCCCACACCAGAGTGTGAAGCAGAGAGTTTACCCTTAGCATCCACTGTGACACTGAAACTTCACTGGAGAGAAACATTTTTTTTATTTTTATTTTTATTTTTTTTTCATTTATTATTTTTTACATTTAGGTAGCATAAAGTATCTCCTGTGGAGCACACATTCAAAAATTTTGGAATTAACTACAAATCTGCCAGGAACTCACCTAGCATACTCTTCTCTGGAGCGTAAAAGGCTAATTTTCTGTTATCAAACTCACTCCCTACATACAAGGCTTCACTTCTTCAGACTCTCTGTTCCCTAATCCAAAGATGTCTTTGCTGAACCCATTGAGAGATGACTTCCTTTAGCTTCTTGAGAAATTTGTTTTCTTATCCTATCTCTCAAAGCCAGGCTTTTTTGGTCTTCCAAGGAAACAGTTACTGTATCTGACGGACGGGTTCTCACTAATGCATGTGTGTTAGTTTTAGCCCTCTGAGAAACAGATGCCAGGCTGGGATTAGAAGTGCCAGAGAGATATCCAGAGAGGGGGTGGAGAGGTGTTTATGAAGGTCAGAGGGAAGGGAAAGGAGAGGAAAGGAAGGTTTCAATCTGCAGTGCAGGTCAGATGATAGCACGAAGACTTCAGTCAGACCAATGGAGAGTCTCTGAGACAAGGCTACTTTTCCAGGAGACGCAGCTTGGGGAGCAATGATCTGGTTGGGATTCCCCTGCAGTGCTCAGCCACTGGCTGGAATGGGATGTGTGACCTGGAGCAGCATGTGAGGTGGATGTTGGGAAGCAGCAGCTGCAGCCGTCAGCTGCACTTTCAGGGTGGACACAGGGAGATAATTTAAAAGTGCTCCTTCCGGCGCCGTGGCTCAATAGGCTAATCCTCCACCTTGCGGCGCTGGTACATCGGGTTCTAGTCCTGGTTGGGGCGCCGGATTCTGTCCTGGTTGCCCCTCTTCCAGGCCAGCTCTCTGCTGTGGCCAGGGAGTGCAGTGGAGGATAGCCCAAGTGCTTGGCCCCTGCACCCCATGGGAGACCAGGAAAAGAACCTGACTCTTGCCATTGGATCAGCGCGGTGCGCTGGCCGCAGCGCGCCAGCCGCGGCGGCCATTGGAGGGTGAACCAACGGCAAAGGAAGACCTTTCTCTCTGTCTCTCTCTCTCACTGTCCACTCTGCCTGTCAAAAAAAAAAAAAAAGTGCTCCTTTCATGTTTCTTTCCCTGCCCTAGTAATAAATGACCATTTTCTAGTGCTCTCTGGGAACAAGACTCAGCTCTTGCTTACCCTGTGCTTGCCAGGTTTTCTTGTCTAGGTACCAGAGCAAATGACCATATAGCTACAGTGCATTGTAAATAGAAGGGGCTGCCTGTAGGCAGAGGTGCAGGGGCTCCAGCACTCCAGAGAACGGATGGAATCACCATCGAAGAACTCTCTTAACCCATCTGAAGCACACTGTGGGGAAACTGGGATCCAACCCCTTAGTTATGTTACAGAAAGAATATAAGAAACAATGACCTGATCAGCTCTTGTCCTGACTCTTGATGTACAATGTAATACTTTATCCTTTTTAGTATTTTTGTTGTTGCTGTTGTTGGTGTTGTTGTTCTAGTACTAGTGGTTGAACGCTGTAATTAACACACACTTATTCTTGGGTGTTTGAATTTTAACTGAAAAGTGATCCCTGTTAAATATAAGAGTGGGAATAAGAGAGGGAGGAGATGTACAATTTGGGACATGCTCAATCGGACTTGCCCCAAATGGTGGAGTTAGAAATGTGCCAGGGGATTCCAATACAATCCCATCAAGGTGGCATGTACTAATGCCATCTCACTAGTCCAAGTGATCAATTTCAGTTCACAATTGATCACACTGATAGATCTAAAAGTCAAAGGGATCACACAAACAAGACTAATGTCTGCTAAAACTAACTGATAAAACCAAAAAAGGGAGAGAAGGATCCAACATGGGGAGCGGGATACACAGCAGACTCATAGAATGGCAGATGTCCTAAACAGCACTCTGGCCTCAGAATCAGCCCTTAAGGCATTTGGATCTGGCTGAAGAGCCCATGAGAGTATTTTATGCATGGAAAGCCAAGACACCATGGGAAAAAAAAAAAGAAGAAGACGACCTAAATGAAAGATCTTTGCGAGTTAGATCCCAGTGGAAAGAACGGGGCCATCAAAGAAGGAGGTACCTTTCTCCGAAGGGGAGAACTTCCACTTTGACTATGACCCTATCGGAATAAGATCAAAGTCGGCGAACTCTAAAGTCTTCCATAGCCTCGGCAACTCATGACTAGAGCCTAGGGAGATTACTGACGCCATACACAAGAGTGTCAAATTGTTAAGTCAGCAACAGGAGTCACTGTGTACTTACATCTCATGTGGGATCTGTCCTTAATGGGTTGTCCAATGTGAAGTAATGATATAGCTAGTACTGAAACAGTATTTTTACACTTTGTGTTTCTGTGTGGATGCAAACTGATGAAATCTTTACTAAGTATATACAGAATTGATCTTCTGTATATAAAGATAATTGGAAATGAAAAAAAAACTGGTGTTAAATTGGAAATGGCATAGAAAATTAATTAATTTTTAAAAAAATATCATGTAGGATCTCTGTCTTTAATGTGCTGTACACTGTTATTTAATGCTATAACTAGTACTCCAACAGTATTTTTTCACTTTGTGTTGCTATGTGGGGGCAAACTGTTGAAATCTTTACTTAATATATACTAAACTGATCTTCTGTATATAAAGAGACTTGAAAATGAATCTTGATGTGAATGGAAGGGGAGAGGCAGCGGGAAAGGGGAGGGTTGCAGGTGGGAGGGAAGCTATGGGAGGGGGGAAGCCATTATAATCCATAAGCTGTACTTTGGAAATTTATATTCATTAAATAAAAGTTTTAAAAAAATAGTATCTCCACTCTGGCTGCACAGCAGAATCACCTGTAGAGCTTTTTTTTAAAAAAGTTATGAATGTGATTTGTAGATACAATTCCAAGATCATCCCAACCAATCAAAATCTCTGGGGTGAACACCATGTACTGAACAGAAAATTAGCCTTTTAAGCTCCAGAGAAGAGTATGCTACGTGAGTTCCTTATGTACAAAGTTGAAGCCACTGTTCTGGTGTTTACCACAATGACAGGACAATGGAACGGGGATCTTAGAGCCAGCAGATCTTTAAAGCACTACTTAGAGGTAGCAGTGCCAGAAGTGATAAGATAATAGTGGAGGATATTAGAATAGTCACAGCTTCTGCTACCCTTATTCCTACTCTCTCTGGCTCTCTAGGAGCAGAAGACATGTACAAGTCTGGGTTTCATAGCTGGCCATCATAGGCTCTCTCTCTCTTTGTGTGGAAAGACAGAAGACTCACAATAGGAGACAGTACTGAACAAGTTTTGTGGTTTACTGGATATTTATACCATGGAAATTGGCAAATACTACAAGTCAATTCCCCCCCAGATGTCCTATTTAATAGGACACCACTTCACTTATTTTTTTTTATTTCACAATCTAACTCTTTCTCTTTCTGTATCATTGATTTGTTTCAGACACCTGATTATCTGATTAGTTTTGCTGCTGATGTGTTGCGGTGTGTTTTACTACCTATTCCCAAGAAATAATAGCATAACCAGGTTCAGTTTTGGTGTTTTGGAAGACTATTCCATCAATGTTGTGTTCCTCTTTCAGGAGGCATTTGATTAATGCTTCTCTTTCTCTTTGTGAGGTCAACAACCATTGATACTTAAGATCCAGATCCATCAATTCATGATGGGGTACAATATCAGTTTTTCTTCCTTGATTAACTGAAACACATCAGTACAGAGAAATCCCTCTTATCTTCGCTGTGCCTTCATTTACAGGAGAGGCAGAATGCATGTTTCAGCATTTTCTTCTGTTTACCAGTTCTTAAAATACTCAGTTCCACAGCATCCTCTAATGGCAACTATGAGATTTTTCCTCATTATTGCTTGAACTTGTGAAGTGCATGTATGATGTGTTTTCATCTATTGTAGTTACTGTTTTTGTAGATGCCCAGTCTTTGGTTGGTGGAACCCTTTTAGTGTGGAACCTGAGTCCTTTTGACACAATTCTGGTTTTTGATGCTTCATTGTCATCTGTCCCACCACACCATCACTGTGTTATCATTGCCATGCTTTCCAAGTTCATCTTGTATACTTCCTAACCTAGAGCTTAGAATCAATGTATAGCTCAGATATATTCCTTTCAGTGTGCAATGTTACTTAGGAACCACAATTCAGACTCCGGGGGACTATTTTTATTACATTTCAGTGAACATTTTCTTTTTTTTTCCCTCCAATATCAGGAACCCTGCTTTTCAAGGACACTGAGCATATTAAATTTAAATAATTACATAATCCCTTATTTGATTTAGTACACTTAGCTCATAAAGCAGAACATTGGAATAATTACATTATCACCACTGACAATATAAATCCTAAAACAGCTAAACTTTAAGCAGTTCTTTTGTCTTTGACATAGCCCAATTAAAGACTTTATAAATTCCTGTTTTTAAAAGTGTTATTTATTTTTTTATTTATTTTCTTTTAACTGCAGAGAGAGAGATCGATCCTATATACTGATTCACTCCCAAATGCCTGCAGCAAACAGCTGAGCCAAGCTGCAGCCAAGAACAAGGAATTCAGTCCAGATCTCTTATGTGGATAACAGGGGCCTAACTGCCTGAATCATCACCTGCTGCCTCCCAGGGCACAGCTGCAGGACAATAGAATTGGGAGTAGAACTGGGACTCAAACCCAGGCACTGTAATATGGAATTGAGGCATCTGAAGCAGCCTCTCAATAGCTAGGCCAAACGTTTGCCCCAAACTCCTATTTTGAAGTCATTTGTTGTAAGTGTGCCATTCACTGGTACAAATGAGTCTATGTTAAACTTACTTTTTATATTTTGAATTTTTAAAAGTTTTCATTTTTTGTAATTATGTTAACATACAGTTTAAAACAAATCTACAAATAAAAGATTATATACATATATTAAGATTTTATTTATTTACATATTTGAAAGTCAGAGTTACACAGAGAGAGAGAAGGAGAGGCAGAGACAGAGAGAGAGGTCTTCCAACCACTGGTTTACTCCCTAACTGGCCATAATGGCGGGAGCTGCACAGATCTGAAGCCAGGAGCCAGGAGCTTCCTCCGGGTCTTCCATGTGGATGCAGGGGCCCAAGCACTTGGGTCATCCTTCACTGCTTTCCCAGGCCATAGCAGAGAGCTGAATTGGAAATGGAGCAACTAGGACTCAAACTGGCGCCCATATGGGATGCCAGCACTGCAGGTGGCAGTTTTACCAGCTATGCCACAGTGCCAGCTCCAAAAGATATATTTTGAAAAATCTAGGCCCTGGGCTGATGCTGTGGCATAATAGGCTAAGCTTCTGCCTGTGGCACCAGCTTGCCATATGGGTGCCAGTTCATGTCCCAGTTACTCTTCCAATCTAGCGCTCTGCTTACGGTCTGGGAAAGCTGTGGAATATGGCCCATGTGCTTGAGCCCCTAAACTCAAGTGGGAGACTTGGAAAAAGCTCCTGGCTCCTGGCTCCTGGCTTTGGATCGGATCAGCTCTGGCCATGTGGTCCTTTGGGGAGTGAACCAATGGATGGAAGACCTTTGTCTCTGTCTCTCCCTCTCTATCTATAACTCTACCTCTCAAATAAATAAATCACTTTTTTAAAAAATCCAGCTAGCTTCCATACCAGTCCCTTTACCCTATTTCTTCCCTCCACTTGTTGGCAACAATATGAAAAAATTTAGGTTTATTTTTCTATTGTACCTTTTAAATATAAGGTATGCATACAGGTACATCTCTTTTCCTCTTTTTTATAAATAATAATATTCTATTTTACTTCACCTTATGTCTTGGACTTAAATCCTGGAAATCATTCCATAGTAATAGATATAGATCTTTCCCATTTCTTTTTTACATCTGCATGATATTACACTGTATTCCATAGTCAACCAGTCTCATTCGAAAATCTATTTACAGTCTTTGCAGTATTTACAGTCTTTTGATAAAATAGTCCTATATAATAGTTCTATAAATACAGTCTTTTGATATAGTCTTATAAATAATACAGTCTTGATATAATAGTGTTATAAATAATAAAGTCTTTTGATATAATAGTCTTATAAAGCTCACTTTGAACAGAAGTTCTTTTTGTTTTCTTGGCAGAATAGCTGTTGAGTAAGTGCCAATAGGTGGAACTGCTGATATAAAGTGTACACACATATTTGATGTGGTTAGGCATGGCCAAATTCCCCTACACTATAATTGCATCATTTTCACTCCCACCAGAAGTGTGTGAGAGATCCTCCTTGCTCACACCCTCTCTAACTATGAAGATGACAAAGCTTTGTAACTTATTCCACTTTAATGGTTTGAAATTATGGTAAAAAGTTTTAATTCATGTCTTATTATGAAGGAGGATATGAGTTTTTATATAGATATGAAACATACCCATTTCTTTTTGTGTGACTTACACATTTTACGAAGTAACTTTTCTGCAGCATCAGTTTTTCTATTTTTCAACTCTTTATGTATTTGTAAACCTTTCTCTGTTGTCCAAGTTTATCAAGAATAGGATTGAGAGATATGGAGAAATAGGAATCAAATTTTAATTTGCCAAATATGATGAATGAAGCCTAGAACAACTTTCTCAACACAGCCAAGATTTTCATCAGGTCACCTTCCACCCATCAACAAAAAATAAACACTTACTAAATTCTTAGTATGGGCAATTCTGTGGATCCCAGTGAGGTAATTGTTGGTTCACTCAACTGATTCAAGGTATAAAAAATAGATACTTAAGCTTTTCTTCCTACCTTTGTTTTTCTTATTCTTATTTTATATCTACTGTCTGAAAATAGTTCTCTGTAAGGCATTGTTTCCCAACATTTGTTAAATCACGGTACAGATAGACAAGTATAGTAATGTTAGAGGACATTGAGGCAAGTCATAGATAGTTTGAGGATGCTTATATTCAGCTTTCTGAAATTATTTTAAATTACTTAATTATCATAAAAATCAAATTGTTAGAGATAAATGTTGAGTTTGTCTACAATTTCAAAATATTTTTAACTTGCTGATGAAAAACTTAAATATGCTTTTATAAAGCTAACTTTTTAATGTTAGTTAGAAACATGAATATACAGGTATGTGTTGTGTGTAATGGGTGAAGCTACTGTTGAGATGCCCACTTCTTCTTAATTTGGAGTGTCACTTGGAGTCCCAGCCACTCCACTTCTGACCCAGCTTCCTGCTAGTGCACACCATGAGAGGTAGCAGATGATTACCTAAGTAGGTGGATCCCTGCTACCCATGTGGGAGCCCCTCATGGAGTTCTGGACTCATGGTTTCAGCCTGGACCAGCCTCAACTACTCTTGCAGACACTCGTTAATGAATCAGCAATTGAAAGATTCTCTTTCTCTCTCTCTCCCTCCCTTTCTCCCTTTCAACCAAACAAATAAATAAATCTTTGAAAAAATGCAATAGGAAAATAGAATTCCTAATCATCAATGAAGAGAGACTTTGTTCAAAAAGTGAAGTGACAATAATATTATGATCACTATTTAAAACAGCTAAATATCTTAACACCTGAAACTGTGTTCAAAAAACTAATTGTTCTCCAACCTCTTTCATTGATAAATATAATGTGACTATTTCATATGAGTTGTGGAACATTTGCTTGGAGCTACCATCTGGTGCCACTATTACCAGTGGACCTGGCCAAGTTTCTCCAGACAAGTTAACCTTGATCTATACGGCAAATGTGGTTTCCTTCTGCAGCTCCCCCAGTGGAGAAACGTGATGGGTGATGGCATTCTCCAAGGCCAGGTGCTTAAGAAGTAATCCAGGTGGTGATTCATGACATGGCTTCAGCAGTCACATCACTAAGAAGGGGTGACTGCTACATGTGGCTCATCATGATTGTCACCTACTGAAAAGCAAGAGACCTTGTGCCACCATCTGAGGAACTCCAGACAAGCTTTCTCTTGGTCAGAACTGATCATCCTCCAGTCACCCCAAGAGCTGAAGGTATTGGTGTCTCCAGGCCCATGGGTAGCCACACCAGGTGAAAAGAACAGCTGTCATGTACTGTGAGTGAAACACCTCTGAGAAGAAATGCCGCTTCTAAACTCTCTCCATAAGAGGATGAGATGGAGTAAATGTTTAAAAGAATTGTTTTAAAATGGAATGTTTGTGAAATTTAGAAACAAATTGAGAAGCAACTCTACTGTAGATTTTTATCTTACTAATTTGGAAAAGAAAGATTTCAAGTAAAAAAAAAAATGTGCCTGTCAGAGTTGTATTTCCTGGATCACTTTTCATGTTGTCAGCCAACTATACTTAAGTGGTTATGGCCATCCCAGCTGCCGCCCTCAGATTGCAGAATTTATCATGGCCCTGCCTAGCATCCAACTCACTACAATGACCTAAGACAATTATAGAACAAGGAGCATCATCTTACCAAATATGACTTTCTGTCTTTCATAATAGGCATAAAATTACCTATAATATCTTTGAAGAAAATATCCTAAAAAGTTACCTGTTGGATACAGTGAAATCAATTGACTTGCAGATTCTTGAAAGACAATTGAAGCTCTGTCAATTGGATGAGGACGTTTTCACTTAAATTTCTTGAATATTTAGGCACATGTAAATAATAATGCATAGAATTGTGACTAAGAGAGAGTGAGTGAGTGGGTGAGTGAGTGAGAGAGTGTGTGTGTGTGTGTGTTTGGGGAGGAGGGCTGGTAAAGTGAGGGAGTAGTGGGAGGAGAGGGAAGGTAAAGCCAGAAAGGAAAGATAGAAGGGAAATGTGGCTCTCAGGGATAAAGGAGAAAGTAGAGGTATGTGGTGAGAGGTAGAGATTGTTATTATTGGCACAGAAGTATACAGCTTTAAAATTATTACTCAATTCCACAAAAATGTATTAAGTGCCTACTGTACTAGGAGCTGGAATACCATAGTGGACAAAACCAGATAAACACCTGCCATTCCTAACTTACATTCTAGCAAATTCCTAGCAGCTGCCAAATATAAATGAATAATCCTCCTATAATATATTCAAGAAAAGTCCCTGTTAATATAATGTGTCAAGCAAAAAGAAATACATTCTTATTTTCTTTTTAAAAATTGTATTATTAATTGAAAATTAACAGTTAGGGATGGGATACAATGTGATGTTTTGCTATAGGAAACATTGTGGAATCATTAAGTTAAGCTAATTAACAACTCAAGTAACTTGTCATTTCTGTGTGTGTGTATGTATGTGTGTTGCAACCATTCAAACAGTCTACTCTGTAAGCAATTTTCAAGCATGTAATAAATTTCTATTAAATATAGTCACTATGCTTTGCAATTAGTCTCTAACCTTTATTCTTCCTGTTTGACTGAAACCTTGTCCCCTTGGATCAATATCTCCCCATACCCTTCCCCCAACTCCACCAAAGCCTCTGTTCTTAATAATTTTACTCTCTACTTATATGAGTCTGACTTTTTAACTTACACATATGACCGAGATTATACAGTATTTGTCTTCTTGTGTTGGGCTTATTTCAGAATAAGCAGAATGTCATCCAGGTTTATCCCTGTTCTCAAAAATGGAAGAATTTCCTTCTTTTCGCAAGGCTGAGCAGTATTCTATTATTTATGTATGTCATATTTTTATCACTTCACCTGTCAATGGACATGTGAGTGGATTTCAAAACTTGGCTATGGTGAATAGTGTTGCAAGGAACTTTGGAGTACAGATATCCCTTGAGGACAAATTGATTTTAATTTCTTCGGATATATACCCAACAATCGGATTATTGGGTCATAGGATATATTCTATTTTATTAAGGAAAATTTTATACTGTTTTCCTTAATGGTTCTACTATGTACAAAGAATTTCCTTTCCTTCATATCCTCACCAACATTTGTTATCTTTGTTGTTGTTTTTTCTTCTTCTTTTTTTTTTTTTTTTTTTTTTTGATAGGCAGAGTGGACAGTGAGAGATAGACAGAGAGAAAGGTCTTCCTTTTGCCGTTGGTTCACCCTCCAATGGCCGCCGCGGTAGGCGCTCTGCAGCCGGCGGACCGCGCTGATCCGATGGCAGGAGCCAGGTGCTTCTCCTGGTCTCCCATGGGGTGCAGGGCCCAAGCACTTGGGCCATCCTCCACTGCACTCCCTGGCCACAGCAGAGAGCTGGCCTGGAAGAGGGGCAACCGGGACAGGATCGGTGCCCCGACCGGGACTAGAACCTGGTGTGCCGGCGCCGCAAGGCGGAGGATTAGCCTAGTGAGCCACGGCGCCGGCCTACTTGTTATCTTTGTTATGTTTTGTTTTCTAGTAGCTATTGTAACAGGTATATGAGTATATCTCATTGTGGTTTTAATTTTAATTTCTCTGATGATCAGTGAGATGTACCTCTCACTAATTTTGATTTCTAATCTTACAAATATAGCAGAGAATAATGTACTATCTTATAGCATATATAAATAGCAGAGTATAGTACACTGTCTTAGTTTTGGAATATACAGTGATTTTAAAAATATATAATACAGTTTGGGGGCTGGCACTGTGGCAAAGTGGGTAAAGCTGCCATCTGCAGTGCTAATATCTTATATGGGTACCCATTTGAGTCCCTGGCTTCTTCACTTCCTATCCAGCTCTCTGGAACTGCCTAGGAAAGCATTGGAAGATGGCCCAAGTTTTGGGTCCCTGCACACTCGTGGGAGTCCTGCAAGAAGCTCCTGGCTCCTGGCTTTGGATGGGTGCAGCTCCATCTGTTGCTGCCATCTGGGGAGTGAACCAGCAGATGGAAGACCTATCTCCCTCTCTCTCTCTCTGCCTCTCCTTCTCTCTGTGTGTAACTCTGACTTTCAAATAAATAAATAAATAGTATAGCACTAAGAAGCTATAAGGGTCAACAGTGAAGTTTCTATTGAAGCTGTGTAAGGCAGAAGATTCCATGAAGGTCCATCTTCTGTCACTCCTGCATACACATTGGATGGGGAAGTACTGACAGCCCACACTTTCATCTATTTCCTCATCAAAGGCCACACAGCATGTCACGGAGCAATTGCTAGTTCAAATGTGCAGGAGGATGTGAGCAATGGGGAGCAGAAAGTAAAGGGAAGTGGGGGTAGGGAAAGAACAGGGCACATGATGCCCACCCAAATACTTTGATTTGCATCATACTCTGGACTCTAAAAATAAAACCTTCTTTCTTTCCCGCCAACCACTGACAAAATTAAGAGATTTGCTAGTACTATCGCTGCTCTTGTTACTATGGTGACAGACTCTACATATGCCTGCCTCCCACACACTTGCCATGCTATCAGTGCCCACCATCGGACCTGGAGCTGCTGCTTCCATAGATCATCACAAAATGACCACGAGAGTCATCATGGATGCCACACAGTAGAAGTCCCAGCCCACTTCACCATGTCCAGAAGAAGGAAGGGGGAGGGGACTAGAATGATGTCCATGTCCATGGACTGAGTTCCTCTTTTTCACTTCTCCATCATCAGTTTGTCCTTTTAATCTGCTTTTGAATCAATTGTAACTGTAAGCTGTTTATTTCAAAATAGTAACGACTCAAGGAAGGCATACAATGACTTTGACAAAATGCTATATACCACAGGTTTCACTTTTCTCATATTAGACTGCTTATTATTATTTTTTTTTACCATGATGGACAGAGACTCAGAAAATTTAAGTGAATTGTACCTTATCACATTTGCTAATGGTGAAAAAATAATCCAGACCTAAATCTATTCAATGCCAGAGACTTTATCTTTTGTATTATATATTTTTCTGCCAGCCTGCTCCTGTTTCTGGTGGATGTGATAATGAAATAGAAGGATCAAATTATGCCTTTCAGAATCAAACAAAAATCTGTGTCCAGAAGCTGACTCTCCCTTTCCAGTCACACAGTTTTTAACCTAAGTTGTTTAAATCTGTAAAATGGGAATAATAACGATATCTACCCATGAAGCAACTGCTAGGATTAATGAAGTGATGTACCAGAATCCATGGCACAATGTGTTTCGCAGCAATCACAGTGGCCGAGTGGGTCTACTCTGAGCAGTGTATGCCCAGATCCAGGTGCCCTTGTTTGATTTTCATTGCCAAGGGCACCTATTCTGACATTTTTTTTTAAAAAAAAAAGTTTCTTTCTACTCTTCTCTCTATTCAAAAGGTCATAATTTCCCTTTAGATTGTTCCGTTTCTTCTGGAAAGGACAATTTCCACAGAAATAACAGCCCTGCAAGGGCTTTGTGCCATTCTAATCTTAGCCATATAAAAATGGCATATTTGTAGGCAGTGATGATAACTCTCTACCTTATTTTTCCATGGTGAATTTTTTTTTATTCTTTTTTCTTCAGCCAGGCCACCAGAAACTTGAAAGCTTTTAGCTATAGGTGTTGATCAAATGTGTGTCAGATGTCTCTAAAAAGTATGCTTGTCTAAAACATGTGACTCCACCCTGAATGTCAAGGCATGGGGAGAATTCAATTGTTAATTAGGAAAATCCCTCGAGTGACATTTTTAGCCAACCACATATTTCTTTTCTAAATATTTTGGTAAGTGTGAGTGGATTCGTATATAATTTCATTAATTAAGAGATTTTCAACTACAAATTGTGAAGATCAGCTCCAAAGAGGCCTGACTTGGGTGAGAACCAAGACCCAGGCATCAATGTTTCCATATGCTCTGTGGGGATTTGGAGGAGGGGAAAGGTGGCTGCCAGATGTTCCGAAAGTCAGCCTGGTGTGGGAGGAAAACAGATCAAAAGACTTCCTGCAACTTTTTTTGCTCTAAAAATCCAGAGGGCTCTATCACCCTTCAGGAGTGTCTGAGCTGTGAATTTTATGCTAACGAACATGTTCTTCCTCTTCTCTTTATGTGGCGTGGCCAAGTCATTAATGTACATGTTGAAGAGATCTTTTATTTGTTGTCCTTATGTTCCAAGAAGGCAACTAGGTGATCTGGAGACTAGAAAGAAAGAGAAGGTGAAGTCACGGGCCCTGCCTTGGGGATTTACACTCTGATTGATTTGAACAAAAATGACTTACCTATGCCAGGCTTCTAAGGATCATCCCTCAAGAACAAAGAACTCCTAGCACTTACTGTAAAGCCAAATGCATTCCGACTGTAGGATGACAAAGTATGGTCATAAGAAAAGAATAGGAGATTCATTCAGTTGGATAGGAATTCAGGAGACCTGGGCTTTCAGGCCTAGTTTGCCTCTTACTTTTTGTAGATCATCTAATCCTCTCATTTTTATTTATTCTAACCTTTGATTTCTTTGTTGCTAAAGCTTGGATAACTTAAATAATCTTTAAGCCTCCTTCAATATTTATGTTTCTACAATTCAAAGTAGAGATTATATAAATCAAGGCAACCACACTGTCTTCAGGTACCACCAAGTGGTGTGTAGTGCCCCTTGTTATGGAAAACTCGGTGATGAGTGAGACATTGGATCTTTGGACAAGGGCTGACTTTCCATTAAGAAAATTGGCTGTGTGTCCAATGTGAAACTGTGACTATGCAACAAAATTAGCCAATGCTCTAACAGAGGTCCAAGAAAAGTAAGAAATGCCTAGATACATTCTCTGGTTTTTATGTGCTTTGTTTCTAAGGCATGAGAAAAGTCAGAGGGTCTCCCTGACAACTTCTCCATGGTCTGAACTGCTATTTGTTATTGTTTCAGTCATTATAGAGATATCTCTCATACACACACATTCACATCGCATTGTACCTCATGCACAAGATGTGTTTGGATAGTTTTTGTTGTTCTTGTGTTAACCATGGTCTAGAGGCACTAGGAAAACTGGTGCAGGCATTCAGATTCTTCAGTTGCAAGCAGTATAAACAGGGAAAATGGAGTTTATTCTAAGAAGTTGTGTGAAATCATAGTGTTAAAGTGGAAGCAAAAGCATCAGAAAATACAGTTCAGGACACACTTAGCTCCAGAAGGTTTCTGAGGTAACAAAAACCCCGTTGCCTTCACCAATGAGCCATCAGAATAGGAAGACTTGAGTTCCAATCATCTTTTCTAACTTAAGGCTCAAGGTTCACACTCCTGAATGAAAAACTGTATGCAGTTTAGCTTTGACTCTTGGCAAGTTGAGGGAAGTCTCCTTGATTTTCGGTACTCCAAAATGGCACACAATGGGAGGAAGTAGGAAACTGGGAAATGTAAGTGTCCAAAAGGAAAGACGGGATTGGTGGTGAGTAGTCAGCACAACAGACATACATTGTAGTTAGCAATTGGAAGAAAGCCTAGATATTTATTTGGAGAGCAATCACCATTAAAATATTTCTTAAAGGCAAAATTTCAATTAATTTCTCTTGTATTCTTTAAAAACATTAATATATTTGTGATTTTTTTTTCAGGTTGATTTTGGAAATAAGTTGCGTGTTTCTATAATATATGCCATATTTACTGTTTGGTATAAGTAACTCTTAACACATCAGTTCCTGAGATCAATTATGGCCATCCAGAAAAGAAAGAGCAGGTGAGAGAGAACATAGGTTTGAATCTTCATTTTCTACCAAGTGTAACTTTAGACAGATCATTTGACTCCTCTGAGTCTTGAGTTCCTAAAACAATGCCCAGTAACTGAAATCAACTTAGAGATCAGTATTTGGCAAAACAGTTAAGATACCACTTGAGACATCCAACCCATACCAGAGTATCTGGGTTCAAGTTTCATCTCTGCTCTGTATTCCTGTTTCTTACTGAAGCACATGCTAGCGAACAGGTGATGGCTCAAGTTTTTAGGTCCCTGCACCCCCTGTGGTTGAACTAGACTGCATTTTGGCTCAAGTTCTTGCCTCCTGGCTTTGGCCTGGCCAAACCTGAGCAGTTGCAAATATTTGGGAAGTGAACCAGAGATTGAGATCTCCCTCCGTTTGTCTGTTTCTGCCTCTTTGCTTTTAAATAAAAATAAATAAATAAATAGTTATTAAAACAACTTAGATATTGGTAGACAAAAATATTTGTTGTCTTGTATTTGAATAGGTTTTCAATGTAAGTGAAAGGCAATATATAAAATATGTATTACTTTCTTAAGTACTAGAAAAAGCGAAAAGATGTCTTAAACTAGATGGGTAACTTCTATCTATCTTAAAATGCTTCATAAAAAGCAGGCATTAGGGCTGGCACCTTACTGTAGTAGGTTAAGCCTCTGACTGTGGCACTGACATCTTTTATGGGTATCAGTTCATGTCCTAGCTGCTCTAATTCTGATCGAGATCTCTGTTTATGGCCTGGAAAGCAGTGGAAGATGGCCCAAGTGCTTAGGCCCCTGCACTCACATTCGAAACCTGAAAGAAGCTCCGGGCTCTTGGCTTCGAATTGGCCCCACTCTGGCCATTGCAGTCATTTGGAGAGTGAACCTGCAAATGGAAGACCTCCTTCTCCCTGTCTCTCCCTTTCTCTGTCTGTAACTCTGCCTCTCAAACAAATAAATAATTTTTTAAAAGAAGGAGGCAACATCAATATTTCCTATTTTTATTGGGTTGAATTTGCCACTCAAGCCAAGACATTTTCTCATGATCCCTAATTATTTCTGCTACAAATCTTTCTTAGTGGTAACGACTTTGCCCAGAAATAAACATTTCTTCCCCTGCTTGTCATGGTTTGGATATGATTTATTCCCATCAAAACTCCTGTTGAAATCTTATTCTCCAGGGTAAGAGTGTTGAAAGGTGGTGGGGTCTTTAAGAAGTCATTAGATCTTTAGAGGGATCCATGATTTTATCTTGTGAAAATGAGTCTTGCTCTCACAGGATGGAATTCATTTCTGCAAGAGAGCAGGTTGTTATAAAGTGATTTTGGCTTCTCAGCTCTCTCTTGTTTCCTCTCCCCATGGGATTTCTTTCACAGTTGCTCACATCCCCTTTACATTTCTACTGTACCTGGAGTAGCAGCAAGTAGCTCTGCCCAGAAGCCAAGAAAATGCCAGATATATGCCTATTTAAAGGTACCAGAGAGAAAGAGAGAGAGAGAGAGAGAGCGAGCTCTCATCTGCTGGTTCACTCTTAAAATGTTCACAACAACTGGGGCTGTGCCAGGCCAAAGCCAGGAGCCAAAAACCCATCCAGGTCTCGCACATGGATGGCAGGACGCTGAGTACTTGAGCTGTCACCTGCTCCTTCCCAGGGTATATATTAGGAGGGAGCTGCAGTCAGAAGCAGAGCCAGGATTCACGGCTGGGCACCCTGATATGTGATGTGGGTGTCCCAAGTGGCAGTGTATCTATTGAGCCAAATGACTGTCCCTCACTTTTTACTTATCTAAATAAAAACCCAACCTCAGGCATTGTGTTAGTGGAACAGAAAATGGACTAAGACACTTTTGTTCACTTTAGCACATTCCTACCTTTCATCAATGCCAGCTCATCTGTCTTCTCCATGATGTTGTCTTCAGCTCTGCACACAGGTTTCTCTTTTCTCATATTTCCTGCATCATCTTGGAATGGACCCCTCATTTTGGTACCTACACATCCATTACTTTTTTAATGGCATTTTATTCATTGCTTCATTAGTCTGGAATTTGTTTTTCTGCCTGGGCAGGAGCATTCAAGCAACATTTAGTGAGTACCCACTATGCACAAGGAATAGTTCTAGATACTGTGGAGATTCAGGGATGAGTAAGGTGGGTCAATAGTGTGGAAATTTCTTAACTAGAAATCAATTTGATATACGATCCAGCAATCACACTACTGGGTATATACCCAAAAGACTTGAACACAATAAATCAAAGAGGTACCTGCATCACCATGCTTATAGCAGCATTGTTCACAATAGGCAAAATTTGGGTGCCAAGATTTTCATCATCAGATGAATGGATAACATATATATATATATACACATATATATCACATATATGTACACAATGGAATATTATTCAGCTATAAAATAATGGAATTAAACATTTGCAATGAAATGGATGAAGCTGGAGGACACCATATTGAGTGAAATGAGCCAGACCCAGAAAGACAAATACCATATGTTCTCCCTTATATGTGGGAGCTAAAATTTAAAAAACAAACAAAAACAGAAAAAAAGAAATGTCTATGTGTATCAGTATTGCTGCAAATACAATTTTGTAAAACTTGTTTTACACCTTTGTCAAATCAGTGGTTATGAATGTTATGCTACTATAATTTTAATGATATGTGATTACTTTAAAGTTTACATTTCACTGGGTGAAATGGTCATTTTTCTATTCAATTATTATTTATAGCCATTGTCTGTATTTCCACTAAACTAGTGTCTTTTGCTTTCTACTTTTTAAACTTCTTATCTGGTGAAATAGTAAGTCTTGTTACCATAATATGAATTTAAAATGGTATCTCAAAATCTTTTAAAAAAGAGAGAGAGAAAAGGAGAAGAAAGGAGAGCAGGAGGGAGGAGGGGAATATAAATACGGTCTTAGAATTGTATCTACAAATCATACTGAGTCTGTTAAAAGCTAATTAAAAATTGAAATAAACAAAGAAATTTGCAGATGGTATAAGGAAGGGGAACAGCACAACAGAAAAAGAGAGGCCTTGTTAACATCTTAGTCTGTCTGGGCTGCTGTGAAAAAGAACAATGGACAGGGTAACTTCCAGCAACAGCAATGTGCTTCCCTTCACTCTGGAGGCTGAAGCCCAAGGTAAGGTCTAGTGAGGATGGCTGCTGGGTTGCGGTCAGTGCTCTTGTTGTAGCCTAGCTTTACAGAGAGAGGCTGAGAGCTTGCTGGTGTCTCTTCTTACAAGGAGGCTAATCTCCTTGGGAGGCTTCTACTCCACTGACCTAATTATCTCCCAAAGCCTCACCTCCTTACACCGTCTCAGTGTAATTTTGGTTGGGGGCAGCGACACATAAGCATTCAGTCCATGTCCACGGAGATAATTTAATAATTCCGCTCTCTCTTCTGGAAATAACGGTGAAAGATGGGGAAGGGTCCAGTGAGCAGGAAGACTTTTTGAAGCAGAAAGGTGACCATAGGAAGCAAACACACCTGTTTCTGAAAGGTGTAGCCTCTTTGACCTCTTCCAGTCCTTCCACAGAATCTCGGTCTGCTATGTGATTTCCTGGGGCCTCAATAACCAGCAACTGAACTGCACAGAAAGAAGGAAATTGGGAAAGAACCATATTTAAGGAGTCAGAAAACTCAATACTCTTCTGGACTTTCTCTTTTGTAAAGCAAACAAAACTTGAATGGCTCTCACTGTTTAACCAATGTTCACGGGATACAGACCAGAGTGGCCTTGAAAGTGGTCATTACTTGTACTTTATGCCCTGCTTAGAGACTAGGGGACCTCCCTGAAACCCCAGGATCTCTCCCCAGTGAAGCTCTGATGACAGGCTGTAACTTCAGGGTCATTGGGAGAATTTCTTTCTGGGAGGAGCTTCAGAGAAAGGTAAGTCAGAGCTCAGACTCCTTACTATAACTCAGCAGTGAACACAAAGGTAGCCAAGCCCAGAGAAACTGAAATGGGAATTGAGGGGGGCGGGGGGTGGTCAAGGGTTTCATGCTTTGCATTCAAGTAAAACCATGCTTGGGGGACGATCTATACCCAAATGATCGTTCCTACTTTTAAAAACACGTACATGATGCTACTTTGATCAGTAATTCATTTCACTGACTTGCAGATTTAGCCCGATAACATTTATGCTTACCGCTCTCTTCTTTAGTGACTGTTGTTTACATTTGAAGGCAAACTATGAAAAACCTTTTCTGGGGCTACATTAAATCTATTTTACTTTTGATGTGGAAGAACACTACCCAAAAGGATTCTTTAAATATTTTTCATCCCTAAACATACACATAGTGTTTTTCACAAAGATGTTTTTAAGTTGTTCTGGTTTCCATTGTGGCCACTACATTGTCCTGTCCACCCACCAGTTCCTTGTTTTTCATGCATAATAACTTTTGCAACCACATGTTTCAGCAAACATGTCGAGTAGAAACTCTTACCTCAAGAGGAGGAAATTGGGTATTATTTGGATTTATTAATTGACCATTAGGGTGAGGCATTTAAATACATGCAGAGAAACAAGTGTTACAAAGAAGTCTAGTACTCAAAGAATAAAGTTTCCTGTAAACAAAATGAAATGAAACTAAAAGATAACCCTAAGAAACTCCATGTGGGGAGATTCTGGAGGGCATATCTTTGTTAGCTTCAAGCTCAAAGGCAGCACAAACATTTCTACAGGAATTCTGGGCACTTATCAAAATATTCTCCTCAGTAAATCAAGGGGATATTTCAGGGAGGAATTTAATAAGGACTTGGCAATGGCATTTGTGCTGCAGGGCTTCCAATGTAATACTTGGGTTTCTCAATAGTTCAAATATCAAATGTCCAGAACTTACATTTCTATACACCTCAGAGGTCCGTGAGTGATATTTTTCTTTGACAAGGGTTCCCTCCAGATACAATCTAAGGAAAATCCTCTTAGTCATTTTTAAAATGATATCCTCTTGAAAATTCATCAGATTCTGTCTTGCCATTGGTATGTTGCACAACAATAATGTTCTACTCGCTTTTGATCTTTTTGAAGATGACCAAAAAAAAAAAAAAAGTCATGTTCCAGCTCCATTCTGATATTTTTCTGATTTGTGCAGATGATGAGTCACTAAAAATACATTAGAAGAGGTGATTTCCCAGCTGCTGACCAGGGCTGTCTCCTAAGAATTGCCTTTACTATTGTGAATTTTGATCCTACCAACAGATAAGTATTGGTTTTCTTCCTTACATATTAAACTACAAATAAGGGAAGAACACAGGAGTAATATTTCTACTTCTAATGCTTATGTACAACTATCTCAACTTTTCAGTTGCAAACACATTTTGATGGTGGGGGTGGAAAGAGAGTAGAAAGACAGTGAGGGAGGCTGGACCTTTGGTAATGTGGGAGAGGCTGTGAGGGAAAGGGAAGAGGGCACAGCGAGTTAAGCAATGGTCTGCAGTGCTGGCATCTCATATGGGTGCCAGTTCCAGGCCCAGCTGCTCCACTTTTGATTCAGCTCCCAGCAAATGTGTGCAAATCCTTGGATCCCTGCACCCACATGGGAGACCTGGAAAAAGCTCCTGGTTCTTGGCTTTGGCCTGTCCCGGCCTCTGTCATTGCAGCCATTAGGGGAGTGAACCAGCAGATGGAAGATTTTCTCTTGATCTCTCCTCTCTCCCTGTAGCTCTGCCTTTCAAATAAATAAATACATAAATCTTCAAAAAAAAAAAAAAGGTGGGGGGAGAGGAGAAAAAGCAGGGGAGGGGTCTTTTAGGAGAGTAGAGACAAAAGGGTTACAGTGTGAACTCATTGTCACTTTCTGTCTGAAGTCTTGCTTGTGTGCTCCCTCTTGTCAGTGCTACTAAATTTCCACACCAGTGTCTTGAAAAGTCCGCATACTACATTGCTTTGTGGTGATTTCAGTGTTTAATCTCCTATCTGGAGTACAGTTATTTTTCATAAATTTCTCTGATTCTCTTGTTTTTCCCTCTTAACCTGGGGCAACTATTTTACACAGTAGTTAGCTCTCAAATGAGGAAGATGAGGAAGGGAAACAAGGACTGTCTTTTTTCATGAGAACAAATGATCCTACTTTGAATCTGACCCCAACAGCACTCTGAGAATATGTAGGAAGATGATTTTGGCTTCCGGGGAAAGCAAGCTGTAGAATCGGATAGCAGCCTGGCATAAGCAAACTCTATGTGCTTAGAGTACATGCTATTTGAATAATAACAGTACTATTCATGCTTGCATAGGTTAAATATTTATCCTCATTGCATTACAGCAATTCTGGCATGATTTAATGGTGTCAGGTTTTTGGTGAATTCTGTCTCTCTCTCTCTCTCTCTCTCACACACACACACACACACACACACTTTTGTTGTTGTTGCTTCAAGTAGAGATAAGTCACCTAAAGGTAAGAGGAGCTAAATGACTTCCCTAAAGAGCCAGCAGTTGCAGTGGGTACTGAGAATGTTGTATTCAGAAAGGGAGCGCTGGCTCACTCCATTCTGATTCATTTCTAGAACAGAATGTCTACACCCTCTTCCCTGCCTTATTGTGGAGGGACCTTCATTCTGATCATCCAGATATAAATGTTAGAACCATTTTATTTCCTCCTTCATCCCCAAAAGCCAACTTTCCTCACGACTACTGTGCCAGTATGTAACACATTCATTTTCACTGAAAATAACTTTTTTTTTTTTTTGACAGGCAGAGTGGACAGTGAGAGAGAGAGACAGAGAGAAAGGTCTTCCTTTGCCATTGGTTCACCCTCCAATGGCCGCCGTGGTTGGCACGCCATGGCCAGCACACCGCGCTGATCCGAAGGCAGGAGCCAGGTGCTTATCCTGGTCTCCCATGCGGGTGCAGGGTCCAAGCACTTGGGCCATCCTCCACTGCACTCCCGGGCCAGAGCAGAGAGCTGGACTGGAAGAGGAGCAACTGGGACTAGAACCCTGCGCCCTGACAGGGACTAGAACCCGGGGTGCCGGTGCTGCAGGGGGAGGATTAGCCTATTGAGCTGTGGCGTCGGCCCACTGAAAATATCTTCATGTCGATTTCCCTGAAACTATTGCAGTTAATAGATAAACATTTCAACTACTCAGCTTTTTTCTACATCATCACAGTACTCTGCTTAAGTAAAGTTTTGAATATTTCACTACCTGATCCAAACTGTCTGTTGATGGATATAGGATGAAATCTATATTCTATCTTTAAAATATAGTCTCTTTATTTTCCATGTTACTGGTTGATTTCCTTACTTCATGTACGGTCATCCAGGGAAATAAAAATCTTAGCTTTTTCCAAAACATGCTTGTGTTTTTCTAATACTGTACTTATGTTTACGCTGAGTATGTTAAAAACTAACTGGGTTCTGGCCGGCGCCGCAGCTCACTAGGCTAATCCTCCGCCTTGCGGCGCCCGCACACCAGGTTCTAGTCCCGGTCGGGGCACCGATCCTGTCCCGGTTGCCCCTCTTCCAGGCCAGCTCTCTGCTGTGGCCAGGAAGGCAGTGGAGGATGGCCCAAGTCCTTGGGCCCTGCACCCCATGGGAGACCAGAAGAAGCACCTGGCTCCTGCCATCGGATCAGCGCGGTGCGCCAGCCGCAGCGCACCTACCACGGTGGCCATTGGAGGGTGAACCAACGGCAAAAAGGAAGACCTTTCTCTCTGTCTCTCTCTCACTGTCCACTCTGCCTGTCAAAAAAAAAAAAAAAAAAAAAAAAAAAAAAAACTAACTGGGTTCTTACACTGCACAGTTTCTATTTTAAGTAATGTATACACACTTCTTCATTAATTTCTCATAATGAGCTCAAGAGATGAGCATTTTTCTCATTTTACGATTGGCACACAAGCATTTAGCAACCTTCAAGAGGCATAAAGCAAGTAAAATCAGAATGTGAACCCACATCTATCTGGCTTCAAGCAGCACACTTCCCTCTTCCTTCTTAGGGTTTGGAAAATTTTCTAACTCTCATGTTCCATGTCAGATGAAAACATTGTGTTCCCTTTCTTATATTCTTTATGCCATGTTGTATTTAATTTCCTAATATATTTTCAAGAATTTTTTGCAACTGTGCTTGACTGCAATATTGTTCTATAGTTTCTTTTCTTGTAATTTCTTTTTCTTTCTGATTTTGTTTCAGCATAACCCTGGATTCGTAAAATAAGTTCAGCAGTGTTTCCTTTGTCTCTATTTTCCAGTACAATTTTTGTGTGTCTCTGGTATGTTTTATAAAATTTAGCAATCAAGCTATCTAAGTCCAGTTTTCTTTGTAGCAAATATTTTAATTTTAAATTCAATTTTTGAGTTCACATGGGGCTATTCAGCTTTTCTGTATCTTCTTGAATCAGAGTTTTGCAGTTTCTTTTAGAACCTTCACTTAATGTAAGTATTCAATTTATTGTCATAAAGTTTTTCATAATATTCCCTGGCTGGGCCAGACCAAAGCCAGAAACCCATTTCTCCATTGGGTCTCTTAATTGGGTAGCAAGGGTTGAGGTAGTTGGGCCATCTTCTGTTGATGTCCAAGGTGCATTAACACAGAGCTGGACTGAAAGTGGAGCAGCTGGGATTTGAACCAGTTCTGATATGAGACATCAGTGGTGCCAAGTGGAGGCTTAATCCACTATGCCACAACACTAACCTCAACTCTAATTTTGCATGCATGCTGTTAGCATGTACAAAGGGCCTTCAAAATGTTCATAGACATATATTATAAAAAAAACTACACAACTACACATGGTGTTCAAAAAATTTTAGCACCAAAATAATCTCATACTAAAATTTTAGAATGTGTTTGAACATGATCTAGTTTAAGGTACCAGGAAAGACAAGGCATCATTTTGACAAGAATCCCTGTCAGAGCAACATAAATTCTGCTTAAATTGAAGTAAAAACAAACATCAAATTTTGGTGGAAGAATGGGGAAATCACTGGTGTTTTACAAAAAGTTTAAGGGGTCAATGTTCCAGAGAAATTAGCAGTTTACAAATGGATAACTCATTTTAAGAAAGGATGAGATAATGTTGAAGATTGAGCTCACAGGGACACATAATCCACCACATCAATTTATTAAGGAAAAAATCATCTTGTTTGTGTCCTAATTGAAAAAGACCAACAATTAGGAGCAGAAACACTAGCCAGCATCATAGGCATCTCAAGTGGCTTGGATTACACAACTCTGAAAAATCAAACTATAGCAAACTTTGTGCTTCATGAGTGCAACACCATAGCACCTAGATCAGCTAGAGGCAAGAGCAAAGTTTTGAAAGGAAACAAATATGATCAATATCTTGAAGCATTACTTTGAATTATTGTAATGGAAGATAAAACATGGTTTTACCAGCGTGATTCTAAAGACAAAGCACAATCAAAGCAATGGCTACCAAGAGGTAAAAGGGGTCCAATCAGAGCAAAAGCAAACCAGTCAAGAGCAAGGGTCATGGTAATGATTTTGGGGAATGCTCAAGGTTTGTTGACTTTCTGGAGGGCCAAAGAACAATAACATCTGCTTGTTAGGAAGTATTTTGTGAGTAGACAACGCGTTAGTAGAATGCCTATGAAACTTCCATAGAGAAGTTCCTTTTCCGCTATGACAATGCTAACATTCCTCTCAAAGGCAATTTTGTCAGCATTTCAGTGAGACATCATTAGACATGCTCCTTGCCATTCTGATTTCACCCCTTAGTTTTCTAATATTAAAAAAAAATTAAGGGGAGCCACTTTTCCTTCAGTTAAAAATGTAAAAAGAATTTAATTGACAAATTTCCCAGCACCCTTAAATGACTGGTATCATCATTCTTAAAACTGTCTTGAACTTGATAGAGCTTATGTAGAGAAATACATTGATGTAGTTTATTGTGTAATTCCATTATTCAACATTTTGAAAAACCCTTGTACTTCATTCCATCCTTTTCTTTCAGCCTATTTGTGTCTTTGTATTTAATGTGTGTCTCTTTCAAGAAGCAGAGTGCAATCTTGCTTTTAAGCCAGCTTGAAATTCTCTGCTTTTTATTTTGCATACTTAGTTAATCAACATTTAATAAAATTTTTATATTGTAAGTTTTAAGTCCTGATACTTTTATAATCTTAAAAAATGTTTGTTTCATTTCCATTTTGTTCCTCTTCTTCTTTCTGCTTGTTTTAAAGAAAATATTTTGCAGTATAACTATAAATCCTATGTGGCCATTTTAACACTTTTTTAATTCATTAGTGGCTGCCCTAAATATATCATTCAACTTTAACTTATCAAAATCTAGTTAATTATTTTTTAATTTATTCTAGCTGAATATATAAAACCATTAACAATATAGTTTTATGTATCCCTCCATCCTTTGGATTATCTTCATTATATATGATATATATATATCATATATAATGTGAAATGTGAAAATGTTTTACTTAATATATGTGTATATTTTTAAATAAGTTAATAAAAAGAATATATGTTGTATATAAAATTATATATATGTATATCTATAGTCACATAATATATATTTATCTTTTCTGAGTCTCTATTCTTTTCTACACATAGGGAACCCTGGCTTGTAATATTTTCATTAGTCTGAAGGACTTTCTGTAACATTTTAAATAGTAAAGTTCTGCTGGCTTAAATCTCTCAGTTATTTTAATCTAAAAATCTCTCTATTTCGCCTGAGCTTTGAAGGATAGAGATATCTTGAATAATAGTTTTATTTTCTGTTCAGTACTTTGACTATGTCATCTCAGTATCTTCTGGCCACCTTTGTTTTTAATGAAGTCTAACATTACCCACAATGTTACCCCTCTCTGTAGAATATGTTTTTTTTTTTCCTTGCTCCCTTCTTATTTTCTATTTTTGGAATTCATTAGTTTGAATCTGATGTGCTTGAGTATATTTATCTCTGTTTCCTTTCTCTTCGGATTTCACAGGTTTTCTTGAACTTTTAAGTTTATGTTTCTCAAGAAATTTGGAAAATTTCTGCAGATCTCTCCTTTTGGAACTCTGATTACATGGGTATTGCACTACTTGTTATTGTCACAATATTGTCACTTCTTTCTTTTATTATTATTATTTTCAAGTAAACTAATCTTTTTGTGCCATGTAAAACACATACAGTCTATTAGCAGTTTTTCATATCAGTTTTTTTATCGTTTCCAGTTTCCCTGTTGGTATCACTATGTATTTACTTTTAATGTGATTTAAAAAATTATTTAAAATATCTCCTTTAGTTTCTTGAATATATTTATAGTACTATTTTGAAGTTCGTATCTGTTATACCCATGTCCTGGGGCCACTTCAAATTAGTTTCTACTGGCAATTTTGATTCTGATTTTGAGGAACTTTTTTTTGTGTAACAAATTTTAGTTGAAATTGGACAGTGTGATAGCTCTGAAATTTGTTTTATTCTTCTGAAGATTTTTGTTTTGTTTTGCTTTGTCTAATCTTTGTAACTTTCATAGACTCAGATTTTAAAATATATCTGTATGTGATACATGGTAACTGCTATCTCTGCTCAATTTTTTTTGGTGTTCAGTTGCTGAAGAAGTTTTATTTAGGCTGGAAGCCTGGAAGCCTCCATGGCTCATACAATACTGGGATGTGTTCATGTATGTGTGCGGGGATGGGTTCACATGTATATATGTCTTGATTTTTCTTGATGACTGTTGACAATTGGATGACTGTTCTATACTGTATACTCAATGGAATGTTTCTGGTGAAGATGTCATGTTTCTATATTTCCACATTTAGTCTTGCCTCTCCTTTTAAGAACATAATGTCAATGGAGTTTAGGTGGTTCAGAGACCAGTCAGTCTCCTCCATTCCAGTTGTTCCAAACAATGGGTAATTAGTTTTGACTTTGGAGGTTTCCACTTAGAAGAACTCTGTGTTCTGCCAGCTCTCCCCAAGGTCTTCATTTTGTGTTCTCTCTTACAGTTCCTTGGATTTTACCATCCTTGGGGGCTTTTTATTTATTATGGTTCAATATTATAAATGTTTCCTACAGTCTTCAAAGATAGTTTTTACCCTGAGATCTTAACAACAAGAATCCAAAAACAATTTAAATCACATGGAAGAAACTCAAATAATAACAAACATTTGCTTTAAAAACATTTCAGTTTTTGTCCCTTCTGTGATCTAATGTGATCTATTCAATAGGTGACGTTATAATTCCAAGCTAAGCAGTCATGACACTTATTTATGGAATACACAACAATCTGGCTTTAATTTTCCCAGCAATCACAACATACTTCACTCAACTCAGTTTTTAGAACTATAGCAAGGCTCCATATTCACCTTGAATTCAAAATCAGTGATTCTTTCATTTATACTATGCTTCCATAGCTATAATAGTGTAAGACTAAGCGGTTTTGTCAAATATTAGCTTTATAAATATAATCAACAGTTAATTGCGAAAGACTAATCATGAAACTACATCATTGCATTTTTTTTTTTATTTGACAGGTAGAATTAGACAGTGAGAGAGAGACAGACAGACAGGTCTTCCCTCCTTTGGTTCACCCCGCAAATGGCCACTTCAGCCGGCGGGCTGCACCTTTCTGAAACCTGGTGCCCACATGGGGTGCTGGGGATGCAGGTGGAGGATTAACCAAGTGAGCCATGGTGCCAGCCCCAATCATTGCATTTTAAACTTAGATTAAATTCAAGCCATATACAATTACAGAGTCTATAGTTCACACTTATATTTAATATATAGTCTACCAATTTAAGTGAAAATATTAATCTTTTTTTAAGATTTTATTTGAGAGGCCGACTTATAAACAGAGAGAAAGGAGAAAGATCTTCCATTCGCTGGTTCAATCCCCAGATGGCCATAATGTCCGGAGCTGGGCCGATCCTAAGCAAGAGCCAGGAGCTTCTTTCCGGTCTTACACGTGGGTGCAAGGGCCCAAGTACTTGGGCTATCTTCCACAGCTTTTCCAGGCCATAAGCAGAGAGCTGGATTGGAAGAGGAGCAGGCGGGGTATGAACGTATGCTCATATGGAATGCCGGCACAGCAGGCAAAGCTTAGACTACTATGCTACTGCATAGTATTTGGCACAAGAAGAACAAGAAAAATGCAGTATAAATAAGTATGAAGTTCATAATACAAAATGGAAGTTAGTCAAGCAGAAAAATAATATGACATGACCATATAAAGAAATGATCTATCATTTTAGGCAGAAATTTCAGTGTTCACTTTGATTTGAAGGAAAGCAGCTTACCTTTTCAGAAAAAAATTTAGATGCACAAAAGTGAATTAGAAATATATGGAAACATTGTAGTCAATTATTAATTTTAATAACAGGAACTGGTGACTGTTTTGTAGACAAAAGAATATGACAAAAATTAATTGTAATGTTTTTGTTAACAATAAAAATTACTATAATTTATTTTATACTTACTTTGTGCCAAGTTACATATATTTTTCCTTTCAATTGTATCAAAAATGAAACTTTAATATCTTTCTTCAAACTTTGTTAATAAATTTGGATAATGACTTTAAAGATGAACACACATATAAAAACTAGTCTTTATGCAGGGACTATGATCCCACTTTCACTGAGATATCAGTTAATACTTCTTACTGAGCCGTATGTTTACCATAGACCCCAATGAATGTTATTTTGTTAATAATTAAATTGAAGACATTCACAATTTCTTTATTAACCCAGCTTTGAGAGCTATAAAACAAAGAAGCACAGCAAATAATTTTATAAATTTCTTGCCTATTTTTATAATGACTCACTGGAAAGGAAATGTCTCCTTTGAGAGACAGTAGCCATTTCAAGTTTGCATGAAGAATAAGCCCAGTCAGTAAAGAATATGGCTTTGTACTCTGGTAATTGTGTTAGAGTGATGGAAAAGACTGATGGCCAAACAATGTCCACCAGGAGTAGAACAATAGTTTTCTTGAGCCGTTCAAGAATTAGCTCTTACCAAAGCACTAGTTTATGCCTTTATTACAAGGGCAAATGTTTGTTGAGTCTAGCTAATTTGGGAGAGCAAGTTCATGGTTCACTCTCACCACAAAAATGATCACGTGCTTACAGATATAAACTTTATTGATTTTGGCAAATTTTAAATTTTTAAATTTTCATTTAAATCAATGGATATATATATATAAATAGAAATATCTAAGCTAATGGAGCAACTCTATAGTCATAAATAGTATTCGGCATTTATATAGTAACTACATTAAATTTATCATGTCCTATGTGGGTGCTCATAAAATGAAAGAAAAAGTATATTTGTGGCATGAATAATATTTCTTTAATACCAGCCATAATTTTTACATACAGCAATGAGAAACTGATTATCAAATGTATTAATATAGTATGGAAAAAATTAAGAAAATTTCCACATGGGTATTGTTTAATATACTGATAAAAACACCTCTTTAATGACATTCATTTTCTAAAATATTTTATTGGTTAAATCAGTTTGGACTCTTTATAGTTGCCCATGCCCAAATACACTAGCATTTTCCATGTCAAAATATTTCTTTTCCTGAAACTACCTAACTATTAGCAGCTGTCTGTGTGAGAATAGAGGGAGGATTGTTTCACTGCACTCAAAGATTAATGATGCTCTATGGCTTCAAAAGAAAGTTCAGTTCTGGCTTTCATGGCAGGCACCTCCCTCTTGTCGCCTTTAATTTTATTGCCACTTTTAGAACAGAATTATTCATTCTGTGGCATATTAAAATAGTCTATAAAGCGAGTTTTTGTTGAAAGTCAATTTTACTTGTATTTAACTGCAAAATTCCACTTCTCATTGCAATCATTCCAATATTTTTGTTTGTTTGTTTTTGCTCAAATATTTAATATTGGCTAATTGAGCCATATGTAAAGGATGTGAGGGGTGGTTTGAATTTGTTCTATTTTCCTTTAGATTTTATATATTTTGATTTTCAAAATGATATGGCAAGATTTCAATGATATAAATTCTGAAATAATATAGTATATAATATATACTATTCTCTGATTCTTATCAGAGCTGCAATGAAGTAATATAGCGATATAAACCTAAATTGGAAACAAACACAGCCTCGACCAGGCCTGATCTGTTTTTGATCACCCCACTTCACTCCACTTGAAAGTCTTGGGATTACTGCTTTACTCCTGTGTGATTCCAGAAATATAGCTCAAAATTATGAGAATTAAATATTTAAAGGTATGTGCAATGCAGCCTTGAAAATAAATGGAATTGTGATACAAGCTACAACAAGAGATGACCCTTAAAGACACTACACTAAGAGAAATAAGCCAGGCACAAAAGGACAAATATTATATTATTCCACTTATAAGCATAGAAAAAATACATAGAGACAGGAAGCAGAAGTTGCCAGAGACTGGGGCAAGGGAAAGTGGAGAGGAACTGTTTAATGAGTTTCAGTTTGGCATGATAAAAAAATTCTGGAGATAGATGGTGGTGATAGATAACAACAATGTGAAAGTATTTAATGCCACTGATCCACATGCTTAAAAATGGTTAAAATGGTAAATTTATATTATCTACATTTCACTACATTAAAAAAGTTAATAAAGCTTCAGTGCACCATTTTAATTTGAAAAGGCATTTTGAAATATTTCAATAAAGTAAATAAGAAATTACCCCCAAAATGATATGTAACAAAGATGGCAAATGACACCCTATAGAAGTCATAGCAGCAAAAGTCATAATTTCTTCTAAATCAAAAACAGGACTGATTTATACAAACAGAAAAGTTAATTTTTGATGGCGGTATTGCTCAGGAAATCATTATTCTTTAAAGGTTTCAGTTGAGGCGTGTGGAATGTCTAGTTTACCTGACTTGTGTATTTGCACTGTAAATATGGAAAAAGCCAGCTGTTAGAAGCTGATCCAATCTTTAGTGATCACACCAAATCTTCACAGTCCAAGATATGTGTCCTTAATCCATTGAGGGTCAGCCAAACCTTGAAAATTTGAGATGGCAAAGTCTATTATACCACAATTCAAGGAATGCTGGCTACAAATTATTTCCAGGATAGAAACATACAGAATATATATACAGAATCACAGGATCCAGCTTCATTTGAATAACAATTAATTTGGACTATTTTATTCTACTAATTAATTTTTTAAAGATTTATTTATTTATTTGAAAGTTAGAGTTACAGAGAGGCACAGGCAGAGAGAGAGAGAGAGAGAGAGAGAGAGAGAGGTCTTCCATCCACTGGTTCACTACCCAGATGGCTGCAATGGCTGCAGCTGCACCAATCCGAAGCCAGGAGCCAGGAGCTTCTTCTGGGCCTTCCGTGTGCGTGCAGGGGCCAAAGGACTTGGACCATCTGTTTTCCTAGGTCATAGCAGATAACTGGATTGGAAGTAGAGCAGCCAGGACTTGAACTGGTGCTCATATGGGAGGCCAGCACTTCAGGCTGGGTCTTTAACCTTGTGCACCACAACTCTGGCCCCTCTGCTAATGCATTTTGCCTTCTCCACTGGAGGGATTTTTTTTTCATAGAAAAATCTGTTTCTACTTTCAAGTTAATATTAATAATAACAGCACTTACCATTTTTAAGTTCCAACTGTGCCAGACATGTTACAAATATTATCTCTAAACTTAATAGCAACTAACAAAGCTTAGTACTATTTATTCCAATATATACATATGGAATCAATTCACAGAGGCCCATCTTGGCCCAAAGGCAGCTACTGAATGAGTGGTAATACGTGTTTTTGCTTCCTTGCTTTTGTGGCCCTCAAGTTGTGTTTTTCCCGTTGTGTTCTGTATGCTATGCAAGCCTCCAATTCATTGCTCATTCTGCTAGATCCAGAGCTTAGAATTCTTGATAACGTCGGCTATAACACCTGTACTGCATGGTTAAGTTTCAGGAGTGACTATTCTTTGTGAGCCAATTCAAACCATTGACTCCTCATTGTTTTTTCCAACAGTACTTGTTTCAGGTCTAATAGGCATGTTTTGTTCTGATGTTGTCAGACAATTCTAACAATTACATTAGTTCTCCAAGACCAGCAGAGAGGAAATATGATTTAAACTACTATTAAAGAAAGGAAAAAGACCAAACTCTTGCAACATCATACCAAATAACAAATAAAAACAATGTTCCAGGTGGAAGTAGAGTATGCATGAACTTCTCAGTCCTCTTTGCTACCCTTCTTCTCCATTAAATGTTTGTCCGGGGCGTTGTCTGAAGTCCTTTCTCTTCTCTATACATTTATTTGAATAGTCACCTGACTCATTCTCAGGGCATTAAAAGTCACTGGTATGCTGATGATTCCCAAATGTGCTCCTGAACTCCAGATATATGTGCCAATTATACATTTGATATCTCTGCTTAGACATCTATGGGCATTTCATATCTAACCTGTACCCTTCTCATGTATTAGCTGTCATTCCCACTATCCATGCAGCTTTTCAAGCCTAAAACCTGGTGTCCTCCATGGTCACTCTCTTCTCAGTCTCCAGGCTCCAAATCATTATAAAGCCAATCACCTCAACCTCCAAAATGTATACTGAATCTGTCTAAGTCTCCTTCCATAATTCAAGTCACCATTACTTCTTTCCAGATACTGAGACTGCCATCTATGTGGTCACCATGTATGTTAGTCAGAGTTCTCTAGAGAAACAGAACCAATAGGAGATACAGGATTTGGCTCATGAGAGGGCAAAGTACAAAACGTGTAGTGTGGGCCAGCAGCCTGGACCCCAGAAGAGCCAGCACGCCAGTAGACTTTGAAGCTGTCATCTGTAGAGCTCAGAAGAGCCAATGATGCAGATGAAGTCTAACAGTAATCGTCTGGGGATTTTCCTTTGGCTTAGCGAAAGCCTTTTGTTCTGGTCAAGAACTTCAACTGATTGGGCGAAGCCCACCTTCATTATACCTGGCAATCTGTTTTACTCAAAGTTCATTTATTAATCTCACAAACGTTAATTTCCTGGACAATCCATGGCCAAAATAAACTGACACATGAAACTAATCATCATACCACACTTTCCTTAGTGCCCTAAGTCCTCAACCTAGCATCCAGTTGGCAAATTTCTACTGTAATCCCTCAATAGCATTCCATAGAACTCAACATAGAATTCTATTCCCTACTCAGAAGACTTGACATAATCTTACCCTGCTGTATCTCTGCCTTCCTTCCCTTACTTTCCCCTGATACCGTCTGTGCCATGTTTTATTGTTTTAGCTTTTTGTAGTAACTATACTCCTCTGCCTTTAATATTCTTCCCATAAATTTAGGCACTGCTGGCACCTTTTTCAATCAGATCTTAAGTGCCCCCATCTCTGAGGTACTTTCTAGAGAACTCACTCGGAAATAGCACATTCCATCTCTGGAATTATTTTTCTTGTTATTTTTAAAACCGGCTGCTTAAGTTAGCCTAGTTAATACCTCTATGGATTCTCATTGCATTTACTGTTCTAGAAAATCATTGAAATGTGTTCTGCTGGGGCTGGCACTGTGGAGTAGTGGGTAAAGCTGCCACCTACAGTGCCGGCATCCCATATGGGCGCCGGTTTGAGTTCTAGCTGCTCCACTTCCAATACAGCTCTCTGCTATGGCCTGGGAAAGCAGTAGAAGATGGCCCAAGTCCTTGGGCCCCTGCACCTGCGTGGGAGACGGGGATGAAGCTCCTGGCTCCTGGCTTCAGATCGGCACAGCTCCAGCCATTGCAGCCAATTGAGGAGTGAACCAGCAGACCTCTCTCTCTCTCTCTCTCTCTCTCTCTCTCTCTCTGCTTCTCTTTCTCTCTGTGTAATTCTGAATTTCAAATAAATAAATAAATATTCTTAAAAAAGAGAAAACATTCCCTTTAAAAAAAGAAATGTGTTCTGCTATATCTAAAACCTAAAGTTGGTTGTTTGTTCACCTTTCTGAATATATTCTTGTCTTCATAGTTATAAGTGGAATATCATGGAGTCTTTTGCATTAAGGGGTATACCTGTTCTTTTAACTTAATTAGCCTTTTCTCCAATTGTAGAAAAATAGCTCTGATTCTGCACCAAGAGCCCTCATAAACAAGATATGTGTATATGTTTCACAAAGTGTTTACTTCTACTCCAGCTTTGTCATTCTTCCATACAGAATTTGACATTCCCCTCTGTCATGCACACACACACACAAACACATACAACATATTCACTTTCTGCCAAATTCTTGGAAAAATACTTTAATTATCAAAAAACAGATCACGGGAAAATGTATAGAATTAACTCAATAAAGTAAATACATCATAAAAACTACTTCTTCCTGTTCATTCTTGTTTCCTTTTGGCCAGACTTATGGATATCATTACACATCAGCAATATATCTGGATCTGTATTGCTCAATACTTTCGAAATACAAAAACACAAGGTTTCCTATATAAAGTAGATAGTTTTAAATAATTTACATATTTTGGTAAATGATAATAGATCACTTTAATCATTAGTTAGACAATTATTGTATTAGTCAGGATCAGCTGGATTATACCTGAGCGACAATTAACCCCAAATTCTAGCAGCTTATGGCAATAAAAGCTTATTTGTGACTCATACTGTGCTTATCCCGCAAGTTGGCTGCAGTAGTTGCTACACATTATCCTCCCTTTGATATACAGGCTGATGGAATCTCCACCATTATTCTAAATGTCAGTTGCTATGTCAGGAGAAGAAGAAGGTGACAGATTCCACTGTAATTCTTAAAATGTTTGCCCCAAAGTGACATACATTATTTGTACTTATATCTCACTTACCAAAGCAACTCATTACTATGCCTAACATTCAAAGGAAAGCGAAGAATGATTCTACCATGCTTGGACAAGGCTAGCCACCCTATTGGCAAATAGCCCTAAAGATTCTGATAGTTCTATCATGTATAAATAGCAAAGAATCGTACATAATCATATAAATGAGCAAGAATTTAACATTGTCTGCATGATGTCAGGCATTAAAGAGCTTAAATACCTGGTAAGTGGGACTGGACTACTTCAGGATCATGCCTCCTTGACTTCAAAATTCTACTGTTGTTCCAATACTAATTATCTCTCCCCATGTTACTGCTAACCTTCTTAAGCTTCTCTTACAGAAATTTCTCTGCTATAGTCCATTATGATTAATTGTTCACAATATTGCTTTAGTTACGTGGCTTCCTTTTCAATAAGCTAAACTAGAAGCAAATGTAGTTAAAATATGTTTGATTAGTTTTGCATGTCCTATAGGATGAAGCCAAACTCCTTACCCTGACCTTCCAAACCTTCCACAATCTACCAACAATCAGTCTTTTTCTCCTCATCAGGCTCCACAATAGACCACTGCATTCTGACCATTTGTTCGCTTTCTTTCAAATATTTTCATTTTTCCATGTTTTCCTACATTGTTGCTAAAATCGTTCCACTGCTTCAAATTTTCACCATCGATCCAAACTACTCTTCATCACTTAATTAAAGTTCCAGCTCAATATGAATGTTCACTATGCAAATAATCACCAAGGAAGCTTGACATTGACCTTGGGATGCAGTGCTGGCTTAATTAATTAACAACTTTCATTAAGCACTTAATAAGTTCTAGGCAGTATAGTGGCTGTATGTGTTAGAATGTAGATGTCTGTTAAGAATAAGAGTGGGAATGGGAGAGGGAGAGGGAGGAAGAAGAAGTGTTGGAGCATGGATGGGAGGGAAGGAAGTATCACTATGCTCCTAAATCTATATGTATGATACAAGAAACTTGTATAATTTAAATAAAATTTTAAAAGTCTAAAAAAATAAGAAAAGACAGATGGCTGAAGACATGTGGAGGTTAATGATGCTGACCCAAGACATTCACAAGAATTAGACCCTCTATGTTAAGGAGTTTTATAATGTCTTATCCAATTCATTTTACTTATTTCTTTCTTTTCTAAGTATGAATAAGAGCTATATAGGATTTTTAATGAGTAAATCTAATCAAGTGTTGAAGTGCTAATTCAAGAATTATAAGGGAAAAATTTCTATTAAAAAAAAAAAAAAGAATGTCTGGTACATGGGGCCGGTGCTGTGGTACCATCCATTCCACATGGGCCCCAGTTCCTGTCCTGGCTGCTCCAGTTCTGATCCAGCTCCCTGCTAATGGTCTAGGAAAAGCAGCAGAGGACGGCCCAAGTGCTAGGGTCCCTATTACTCATGTGGGAGACCCGGAAAAAACTCCTGGCTCCTGGTTTCCGCCAAGCCTAACCCCAGCCATTGCAGACAACTGGGGAGTGGATCAGCAGATGAAATCTCTCTCTGACTCTCCTTCTCTCTCTGTAACTCTGATTTTCAAATAAATAAATAAATAAATCTTTTTTTCTAAAAAAAAAAAAGAAGAAGAAGAAGAATGGTACACATCTTGAACTTAACCTGTCCAAAATTGCAATCTTGATTCTCCTTCTGAAACCTGCTCCCCCTGACCCCGATTGTTCTCCAACTCACTTATTAGCAACTCAATTTACCCAATTGCATAGTTAAAAAAAAAAAAAAAACCTGGAGAGCTCCTTATCCCTGCTGCTAAATAATCCTTGAACTCCTTGGAGACTATTTTCCACATGTCAGATGGTGCTCCCATGCTTTGTGTTGGAGGAGGGGCAGTATAACCTTTCCTCCACTCTACTAATGTTAGTTTATGAATTAGACTTTTGAAGATCAACAGGAAATAAAAAATCTTGAAACTTATACGTGCAACGTGCATAACACACAGGACGTGCACAACACACAGGAGAACTCAATGATGAATAATTCAAAGAGATAGTTAAAATTTGGGGTTTTTATACCATGTCACATAGAAAAATACATTGTGGAGAATTGACAAGCAAAGGAAAAGGGATTTGGGTTTCTAGGGAGAAATCATGGGAAAGTAAATATGGGAGTGTGTGGCTGTGGAAGATAACGGTTATTTCTGTAAGGTTTACTTGTGCAGACCCATCTTGGTCCTGGCCTTCCTTTTCCAGAGATAATGGTTGTTTCCCTCTTCCTGATATGGGAGATGGGAGGGAAACCCCTTCACAAAGAGGAGATTTTTAATCTACTTTTAAGAAAATAGGATGAGGACACAAAGCTCTTTTTGTGTTTTCTGCTTTTAAATTGCCTTTAGCTCAAAATAATCTTTATGCTAACGTGGCATATTCTGATCCCCATTTCTAAATTATCTTACAGTAAAATCACAACCTTGTTCTACTCCCATGTGGCACATATCTTGACCTTTTACAATCTCTCAGAAATCATTCTGTTCTCCTTCAATCTAGCTGATCTATTCTCCTTGATCTTGTATGTAGCCCAAGTCTATGCTGCCTCAGGGCATTTGCACTTGCTTGTCTTATTTTGAAACACTCTTGGTTCACATAATTGTTGGGTCTAGCCTCACCTTAGTTTGAACTTCTTCAAGAGCACCTTCTCGGGGAAATTTTCCCTGATCATTCTGTAGGAGATAGCCCTTGTCATCTCTCTTCCTCTAATCTCTTCATGCTTTATTTTTCATGGAATACCAGCTAGCACTATACAGACATTAACATCGGCAATAATCACTGTCATTTAGTGCTTTCTATGCACAGGGAACTTAATTAAGATAATTACATGTAATATTTAGCTTCCTAAGTTATCCATGAAGACTAAAGAACTTGATGAAAACACTTTACTGCATGACATTCATAGCAGTCCATGTTCATCAGCCAATTATAACAACTAGATTTACAATATATACCGTGTCAACTTCAAAATAATATAGACTGTGTTCTGTTTTCTCATAGGAAAGGAGGGTTTGTGGGAGATAGAATTTTTAAAAAGATGGCTTTCAAGTACTTGAAAAGAATGAGGTGTTACTGAGAACTAGCAGACACTTGTAAGAAAAAGTCGTGTCCTCAAACTCATGAGTTGGGTGGATCACTAGAATGTTTAGATTAGGAGATAAGAAAAATAGAAAACCATATGAATTTCTTGATTTATATCGCCTGCTACAATAACTTTGGCCCCTCATTTGGGGGAAACTATGAGATGACAGTAAGGCAAAATAGATCAACAACTTTTCTGGGCAGGTTTTTGGCACGACGGTTAAGACACACCTTGGGAGGCATCCTGCCATACAGGAGTGGAGTCTTGGCGCAGCTTCGGATTCCAGTTCTCTGTTAATGCACAACTGTTGGGCAGAAAGTGATGGCTCAAGTACTTGGGTCCCTGCCACCCTTATGGGAAACCTGGATAGAGTTCCAGGTTCTTGGTTTCAGCTTGGCCCATCCTTGACTGTTGGAGGAATTTGGGGAAATGACCAGCAGTTGGAAGTTCTCTCTGCCTTTAAATAAAATGAAAATAAATTAAGAAGTTAAACAATGAAAAAAGGGAAGGGTGAACACTCCCCCCCCCCCAATGTTAATTATCAGGTCAGTATCACTAGCTGGCCTCTTGCAGTACCTCCTAGGGTTAATATTGTTATTTAGGACCTGAATATAGGAAACAGTATAATTGAATTTGTGCACAATAAAAAAATTCTAAGACTGTTAACAAGATTAGTGGAGGAATCAAACTTCAAATTAATTCCTACAAACTGATACAGTGGACTGAATGTAATAAAATTAGATATACAAGGCTCCATGACTATGGATTCACATAATTCATGCACCAGTGCAGTGTGAGCCTTCTCAGTTGGTGACAGTTCATGTGAAGACTTGGGGCTAACAGTCAGGAGAGGCTGTGGAGGAAAAGCACAACATTGGAAGCCACTCAGACATTAGTGTGTGATCGGGGGCTCATTGTATGATCTTGGCTAAGTCATGTTATCATTTGGAACTTCAATTTTCTATATTTCATTAGGACTAATAGTTATTTGCAGACATTTTGAATTTGTGGAGGCAGGATATTTTTGAAAGCTTAATTTTCTGTTTTTGTTTTTTTTTTCCTTCCCCTCTGTTTTTTCCCACTTTTTCTTCTCCCTTTTCAAGCTGTGTGTGCTCATAGTTTCTGGGAATGATAAGGAAGAGGGGAGGACAGAAGTACTCAGAATATCTGGATTTTTTTTTTCCATAGCTTGAAACAATAAGGGAAGTGAGTGGAGTTGGGGTACAGATAAATAGTGAGATACAATGATAAAGAGAAGCTGGCTTCCCTCTCTCAGGTTGGAAAAGGAAGGAAGAGAGGCTGGAGTTAAGGAGGGGTAGTTTAGCAGATCAGGGGTCTAAATGGTTTCCAAGAAGAATCCTGAATTCTGCTTCTCTGATGGTGGCCCAGGGAAAGGCAAAATAGCAGAGAGGGGCGCCTTGGAACAACTAAGCTGATGAAGACTGGACTGTCCATCAAGGGAGTCCAGAGAATGCCTGGGAACTGGTAATGTGCATAGCCACAGCTTAAGCCTCCACTTGAGCCATTGGCATGATATTGGTGCCAGTTCAAGTCCTGGGGGCTCAGTTTCCAATCCAGCTCCCTGCTAATGTGCCTTGGAAAACAGCTGAAGATGACCCAAGTACCTGGACCTTTGCCACCCGCATGTAAGACCTGGATGGAGTTCTAGGCTTCTGGCTTTGGCCTGGCCCAGCATTGGTGTATGGTCATTTGAGAAGTGAACCAACAAAATGGAAAGATCTCTCTCTCCTTTGCTATCCTCTCTTCTCCCTCTCTCTCTCTTTCTCTCTCTCTCTCTCTCATTCTGTCACTTTGCCTTTCAAATAAAGAAATAAATAAATAGAGAGAGAGAGAGAAAGAGAGAGAGAGAACATGGAAGAATCTCCCTGACTACACTGATGTCCCAAGTCGACCATCCAGGAACTTTACTGATTGAATGTATTGACATGTGTAAGTCAAAGACCTTGTTTCTTCCACCCACTCTGCTGAAGAAAGCCATCAGCCTGGTTAAAAGGGAGTACTAGATTGATTAAAGCAGAATGGGAGATTAAAACACAAATTTACAATTGAGTTGAATTATTTACAAGTTAGCAATATGATTTGTGGAATGAAATTTATATACTCCTGGAGCATCCTAGAATATCAATCTATTTTGGCTGCTCTTATCTCTGCCATAGATATTTTACGTGGTTGCTCCAGAAGTCAATATTACCATTTATTTACACAAGAATAATATCTGGTTCAGGAAAGATGAGGATCTCTCTGCTAGCATGGGGTGAGGTATGGAATTCACTCTGAGTACAGTGTAAAGTGGGCTGATGTTGTACACACGGAAGGACAAATCACACGTAGTATGGAACCAGACACTAAATGGTTAAAACAATGTGGGCTGTGAAAACCAAATAAGGGAAAGCTGAGGAGAAAGATGAAAGCTGCCTTCAAATATCTGAAAGGTTTATTGTGGAAAATAGAATGTCCTTGTTCTGTATGGAAGTTGAAGGCAAGACTATTTGATTCAATCACTGGGGAGAGAGGAAGTTTCTCATAGTTGAGTGTTCATCAATGTTAAGGGATTCAAACAGATGTTCAATATTCATTTTGTGTGGAATGTTGACAGAGGATTCCTGTATGCAGAGGAATGTGGCTCTGGCACTTTTAGTTTTAGGAGGATGTGATGTGTGGGGGCAGGCAGAGGCCACTGACATTACCAAATTCCAGAAAATATGCTGAGTTCTCTATATCTTTAGCTCACTGAATCTGCCTAACAGAGTTAAACATTTTGAGTATTGTAATTCTTAATTTTGCTTTTTTTTTTTTTTTGCAAACCAGGCCTATATAGTTTCCATGGCCAACTGGCAGATTCAGTGTTGGCCAATTGAAGGTCAGATTTTCTACATGGGTCTATGACATTAAAAAATAATCCTCTCCATTATATACATTTCCTGAATATGATCTTTAAAAGAAATATATATATATACATATATATATTTCCCTTGATATGCTCCTTTAAAGAAAAGAACAAATTCTTAGTTTAAGGACAGAGTACAAAGTACATAGATATTGCTAACATACTGATCAATGGTAAGCATACTGTAGCTATGATACATGTGATTAAATAAAAATATTGATGCATATATTATGAAGATATATGTTAATATATTATAGCACATTTAAATAACCACTGCTCTAGCTGCCAGAAGAATTTTCATTTGTTTTGGTTAATGTGAGGGTTACGTTAAGTGTTAATGTGTCATGGCCATGGTGTCCAGATATTTGGTCAAAGTTATTGTGGATATTTCTGTAAAGGTGCTTTTTTTGGATGGGATTAATATTTAAATTAATGGACTGCGTAATGGCCTCCAGGTTCATCTATGTCGCAAATGGTAGAATTTCCTTCTTTTATGAGGCTGAACAGAATTCCATTGTGTATATATATCACATTTTCTTTATTCATCCATTGGTTGATGGACAAAAAGAAAAATAATCCATGATCTCACTTAGTTAAGGGGGTTTCAAAAAGTTCATGCAAAAGATGTATTATGGAAAGTTTACACATGGATTTCAAAAGTTTTTTGCACCCATGAACTTCTTGAAGCCCCCACTGTAAAATAAATTCATAGAGTAAAATGGTGATCATCAGAGGGTGAGGGGGTAGGGACAGGAGGATGTTGATCTGAGGGTACAAAGTTTCAGTTAAGATACATAAGTTTTTGAGATCTATTGGGCATCATGGTGATTATAGTTAATATATTATATATTCCAAAATAGCGAAGTTTCAAAATTCTCACCATATGTGATGCATGTGCAATTTAGGTTGAGTTAATTATTCCACGCGGTATACTACATACAAACATTACATATACCCATAAATGTATGTAACCATAGTCAATTAAAGATAAAAAATGAATTTAACAAAATAACTTAATAAAAAATCAGTGAACTTTGAATAAAGCTGATTCTCCTCCATAATGTGGGTGGATATCATGCAATCCATTGAAGGCCTTAACAGACCAGACTGACAGCCTCCACGCAAGAAGGAATTCTGCCAGCAGAATGCAACTGAACTTGGACTACACCTCTTCCCTAGGTCTCCAGCAGGCTTATAACACCGCAGATTTTGGACTTGTACTTCCTCAATTGTGTGAGCCAATTCCTTAGACTAAATCTATTACACATCCACGCATTCAGTTGGTCTGTTTTTGTGCAGCACACTGGTTAATACAGCTGTTTATGTTTCTTTGTATGCCTTAGGTTTCCTGTTTTTCTTCTTGTTTTAAAATTCTATGAGTGAAACAATCACATGTCAGAGCTTGGAGGCAGATCTTTCCTTAGTTCAACCTTCAGGCATAGCCACAGCCTTCATCATCACTTTGATTCCAATCTTGTGAGAGACTTGAACTAAGCTGCAGGCAGATTCCACACCCACCGAAATGTGAAATAACAAATGTGGCTTAACAGAGAAATTATATGAGTGGAGCTTTAGAATTTCCCTTGGGATAAACTGGTGTACTAGAGACTGACTTGAATTAGGAGGCTGGGGACCTGGGTAGTAGCCCCTGGTCACCGCTAGCTAGTGTGTGCAGATCGCAGATCTCACATCTCTGGGTCTCCTTTCTCTACCCCTGTAATATAAGAATGCTGAGCAGAGGAACTTGAGTGTCCTTAAGTGCTACAATTCAATGTTTCTATTAATCCCCCCACTTTTTTTTTTTTAAGATTTATTTATTTGACAGAGTTAGAGAGAGAGAGAGAGAGTGAGAGATAGAGAGAGAGAGGTCTTTCATCAGCACTCCCCAAATGGCCCCAAGAGCCAGAGCTGGGCCAATCTGAAGCCAAGAGCCAGGAGCTTCTTCCAGGTCTCACACAGGGGTGCAGGGGCCCAAGCACTTAGGCCGTTTCACTGCTTTCCCAAGCCAGTGGGAGGGAGCTGGATCAGTAGTGGAGCAGCCTGGGCTCCAACCGGCGCCCTTATGGGATGCCAGTACTGCAAGCGGAGGCTTAACCTGCTTTGCCACATAGCAGATCCCTAATCCTACAGTTTTATTCCTCAAAATAAATACTGATAAAAGTCACAGGTAGGACACACCCTAGACTCAGATCTCCAGATCTGGTGTCAACAGTCCAGCTTCCCTTCTTATGGTAACTGCCTCTGCTCAGGTCTGGCTCTACCTCTTTTTTATCCCACCCCAACAGTTCTCTATCAGCAAACAATCAAGGTGAAATCACTCGTTCAGCCCTTGTGTGGGCGGCCTGGGCACGCGCCATCTGCAGAGCCAGCTGGGCTGCTCTGGCTGTCAGCGCGCGCACAGTTCTGGCACTGGGAAGTTCGCCTCTAGCATGTGGTGCGTACCTTTGGTGGGACACAATGGGAAGGGACCCTCTTAGAAGCGGGAGCCCCCTTTTCCCGGTTCTCATCTCCAGGGAGGTGTGTCCAAGTCCCTTTTCCGGGAGAGGAGAGGAGGAAGAAGGCACACAGGAAAGTAGAAAGTAAACGGCCCAGGAACTTGGCGAGGGGTCCTGTGCGGCGTCCCAGGTGGCTGGGAGCGCGACAGTGGCGCGGGTAGCGACACGATAACGCCCTCCCGTGACGCCTGCGTTCCGAGTTTCTCATTTCTTTCACCGAGGGTCTCTAGGGTTCAGGGATCGCAGCTTTAGGGTGGCCTGCGGGTCTACCCGGACCCCTCCCTGCCTGGGAACCCCGCCGGGCTCCGCGCCCACCTCCCACCCACCCCAGCCCGCCCCCGCCTTCTCCTTGCTGCCCGCTCCCCGTGAGCGCTGGTCCCACCCCGCGGGGCGACTTCTCCCATTCTGCCCTGGGGTTGACGATCCTGGGTGGGGCAGCAGCGCCTTCGGGACGGCCCACGCCGCGCGACTCCGAGACCGGGGCCGCCGCCGGAGGGCCGCGCGCAGCCGGGGCAGCCGCACCTGAGCCCCCAGCTCCGGCCCAGCGGCGGCGCCGGAAGCGCGGGCGGACCGCGCGGGCTCGTGGAGGGCAGCCTGAGCCCGCGGGGTGGGGGACGAGAGCCGCACAGCGGGTGGCCGCGTCCCGCCTCCCGCCGGCGCGGGCGACGACCTGCCAGTCGCCCCTTCCTTCCCCCCACCCCTCACTGCCCCTCCTGGCCCGGCCCCGAGCGCCCCAGCCCCGGCGCTCGGGCAGACCCAACTGCCTCAGCCGCGAACGCGACTCCAAGTTCTCCGCGAGGAGGAACCTGCCGCCCGCCCGCCCCCTCGCTCGCGGGATCCGCACTTGAGCCCAGCGGCGCCGGGGTCCACCTTGCGCCGCCCCGCGCGCGGGCGAGGAGCAGCTGCCGGGAAGCCCCGATGAACTCTGCAGAAAGGGCGTGAAAGAGGGGTCCGGCCGCCGCGCGCCGCCCGGGCGCCAGGGGTCCCCGCGGGGGCGATCGGAGCGGCGGAGCGAGGACCGAGCGGCCTCTGGGCGCCTCCGGCAGTAATGCCAACATGTAAGTGTCACCTCTGGGCTCACGCTCCCTTCACACCTTGCTCTGAGCCCTGCATCTCCGGGCTCCCCCCACCCCCACCCCCCATTTCCCTCATCTAAGCGATTTTGAAAAGGAATTTCAGCTCCTTTGACGGCATAAACCGGTTTGTCTCCAGCCTGCCCCTCGAGGCACTGAGGAATGAGTCTTGCCAAAGGCAGCTGTGACATGTGTGCTGCTGACTTTCTTCTTTTTCTTTTCTTTTTTTTTTTCTTTTCCCCGCAGCGAGAGGTAAACCTCACATTTGGGCGGTGTGAAGGGCAGGGCTTCAAAAATGGGGAAAACGTGTTTTCGATTCAAATTAAACAAGGAGTAACAGGCACCGCTGCTGCTCCGTCCAGGGCCCTGGCCCTGCCAAGCAAGCGCGCTCCGCCATCAACACCTGGGGGCCTGGAAGGTACTGGTTTGTGGAGAGAATGTTGACTTTGCACCTTGTCGCTCCGTGCTTGTAGCAGTTGTTCTTGGATCTCTGGGGGCAATTTGGAATTACTTTTCTCTTCCGTTTTTACTTTGTAGAGTGAAACGTGAGGGGACTATGCTGGCACGAGGGGACTTGCGGAGAATGCTCCGGGGAGATAAGGGAGGCCGAGAAGGGTTGGAGAAATCTAAAGGGCTTTGCTTCTGGGGAATCCTCGGGAAGAGGTGAGGTGCCTCGGTGATGCCGCACAAGGATGGCCGGGCACCGCCTGACCCCTCCAGGATGGAAAAAGGAAGGTTGTTTTCCAGAGGGCCAAGCTTATTTTTGTGGCCAGCTAAGCAGTTACTTTTTCTTGCACTATGCAATTTTCTTTCTGGTGTTTAATCTTGGGCAGACACCCTTACAGACTTTCTACCCACTTCCACTAACTGATGTATGAGAGCTTCTAGAAATGATGTTCATCCTTTCTTCCACTGCCCTGGGATCCTTACTCATTTCCAATTGACTTTTCCCTTTCAGGTTAATACTTGGGAAAAGATGGCCACTCAGGGTCCTGTCTTCCCTGCCCTGCCCCCTACCCAAGGAGAAAGAGTAGTGGCGGTCAGCTAGTCCTGCAGCTCTGTTGTGGGTAGTGGGCAGTATACCGACACCAATCATTTTTGTTACACTGGTAGGAAGTCGTCCCACACCTGTGAGGCTCAAAGTTACAGAATTGCCAGAGAAATCAGCAAGGTATAACATAGAAGACTTTATTTTGGGATCTGGCCAGTAGTCTCATGTAAGACTTGTTCTCTTATTCAGCCAGCACATTTTCAGTGAATATGAGTTTGTTTTCAATTTCAAGTTTTCCTGAAAATACCGAAGAGTTCTTAACAGCAGATCTTTCTCCAACTTCCTTTCAGCTCTCCTAGGTATTAGGATCATATGGGGTAGAGGTATATTATTTATTTATTTTTTTTTTAAAAGGAATGGCAGTTTTTAAAATGTGAAACTGACCAATAGGTGATGTAAAACATATCCTGATTATGAAACTAAGTTATATAGTCCATTTGAATTCGGTGTGATTAAAAAAATCTTGTTATTATACAGTAAATGCAGGGATATTCAACCACATAGACTACAGTGTAGTACCCTGATTTGATTTTCTTTGAGCTATTTTGACAATAGTTTTAAAATTTTTTGCCAGACTCACAGTGTAGTTTTTCCACTTGTTATTTCACTTGGAATAACTGAAGATCTTCTGAATCTTTTAACATATTGATATGGTAGAAAATATGGAAATAATACCAACCTTCCCAATGTAAATATTCCCACTATTTTGTTAAGCAATGTTAATGATATTATCTTTTAAATTTTAATAAATTCAAGTACCTAAACTATTTAAGTGTATGTTATACTACTCCTTGTGCAAGTGTATGTATTGTTACTCTCAAGTTCTGAAATTACAGACTTATAAATCAACTTGAGAGTTGCAACTGCATACTTTAATACCTTAACAAATTTAATAGATTTAGCAAGAATTGGGATAATTGGTCTGAAATTGCATAAAGCTACTGTTCTGTTTATGGTTTATATAAATTACATGACATTGTGCTTTTCCAATATGAATGGTGAATGAGACTATTGTCTCTTGGTTTATGGGAAATATTAGATGCCTGTATTTTTACTGTCTAACTGGACATGTCACTATGATTTCTGGAAATAATGATTTGAAAAAGAATCAGTTTATAGATTAAAAATAAACTGACAACTGCTTCCTTAAACTTGACTGTTTTTCTAACTGCCCATATATCTTACAGAGTTTATACTTTGGATGGGATGATTAAAAATTACTAGAGACTACTTAGATTTTTATTTAGACTAAATAAAAAAAACACTTTGTTCAATGTGTGTGGTATGCATGGGCAAAACTGAATCTTTCCATTTTTATTTTTAATTGGATGACATCATTATATTATCTACATTGGATGACATTAAGATGCATACTGGATGATCAGGGAAAACATTTAAAGAATAAATCAATCACAACTAAAAATGCCAGGAAAATTTGAGTGTGGCGCCCTGAGTATCATTTTACTTTGCATGATAAGCTTATTTAGGATGGAATCATTTGGAGTACCTTAAAAAAAACACTTAAAGATTAATTTTTAAATATTTAGGGCAAACTTGATAGATATTATATATAATATAGAATTTATTTTCAAAAATCACATCATTGAGAAGAACATTTATATTGTGATGGAAAACTACACAAATTACTTGAACATGCCAGTCCAAATAAAGGAAATCCACATGGAGCAGTATTTATTTTATCAAACTGATAATGGTAAAGTAATAATAATAGTGATAAGAATATTATGAAATAAAAACACTGGTACACTTTAGTATAAGTGGGTGTTTAACTTTTTCAGAAATAATTTTAAACTTATCTGAAACTCATGAGAATAAAAAATACAAAGGACACCTGCATACCCTTTATTAAAAATCACCTATAATAAATATTAATCCCATTTATCATTTTCCTGCTTCCATTGGGTCCCTAGCCCCTACACACACACACACACACACAGATTTTTTTGTTTTCTGAATCATCTGAGAGTAAGTTGTATGCACCAGGGATTCCGGAGGGGACCTTTTTAATGAAAACTTTTAAGACATTAGTAGATTCAGATGGAGTCGTAAAGAAATCAGCTCCTCAGTTGATCAACTCTACAGAGATATCCTTTACCCAGTTCCTGTAATGGTAATATTTTGTAGAAGTATCTTATAAAGTCAAAACCAGGATTTGATAGCATCTACTTATCTTTTTCCTATGCCCCCAATTTTATGTATACTGATTTGTATGTATTATTCTTAAGAAATTTTTTAGGCTTACCTAAGATATAAGCCTGTTATGAGTGTTATTGTTCAAATGTTTAGAATTTGTGCATATTTGAGGGATAAATCAGGCTTTTTAAAGTAGAGATGAACCCAACTTAATAAAAGAACTTCAACTGAGTAACTATATAGCACTTTCTCTTTTTTTGTGTATATTATATAAGCTTGAGAACAAGATCTTGAAGAAAAAGAAGAAATACTATTCTGAGCAGCCCCCCCCCCCTTCATTTATTTGTTTATTGGAAAGGCAGAGTTGGGGCCAGCGCTGTGGCTCACTTGGCTAATCCTCCACCTGCGGCGCCGGCATCCCATATGGGTACCAGGTTCTAGTCCCGGCTGTTCCTCTTCCAGTCCAGCTCTCTGCTGTGGCCCGGGAGGGTAATGGAGGATGGCCCAAGTGCTTGGGCACCTGTACCCGCATGGGAGACTGGGAGGAGGCACCTGGCTCCTGGCTTTGGATTGGCACAGCGTGCCAGTCCTAGCGGCCATTTGGGGGGTGAACCTACGGAAGGAAGACCTTTGTCTGTCTCTCTCTCTCTCACTGTCTAACTCTATCTGTCAAATTAAAAAGAAGGCAGAGTTACAGAGATAGAGAGAAACAGATCTTCCATCCACTGGTTTACTCCTCAAATGGCCATAGTAGCAAGGGCTGGTTCAGGCCAAAGCCAGGAGCCAGGAGCTTCTTCCTGGTCTCCCATATGGGTTCAGGGGCCCAAGGACTTGGACAATCTTCTGGTGTTTTCCCAGGCTCATTAGCAGGGAGCTGGCTTAGAAGTGGAGCAGCCTGGACTCGAACTGGCGCCTATATGGGATGGCAGCATTGCAGATGTTGGCCTAAACTGCTGCGTCGCAGCGCCGGCACCCTGAGCAGACTTTAATAAACCAAGTTGATTCTTTTCACTCTGAAAGAATCAAGGTATTCCTTTTGTCACTCCAAAAATCCCTTTTTGAGAAGATTTACTATCAAAACAGATTTGAGATAGCAGAAAAAAAGTTACTTTTGACTGTTGCTGGTATTGATAGAATTAGGACTGTGTCAACTTCTCCACTGAATATCTTTAAGTTGTTTTTTGGGGAAACCACTAGGAGTAGAGAAATGGAAGATAGTAGGTTTTTAACATTACTTCAGTGATACATTTTTGTACAATTAGGTCTACAAGGGGTCATAACCCCATTTAAAACAATTCTAATAAAAAGGTTACATTCTATAGCTTCCCAAAACAGAAAAGCATATTACATCTCGGAGTCATTCAGCACTACTGGTTTGAAATAGAGGTAGCTTGATTTGCAAAAAAGGGCAGCTGGGTTGGAAGCCAGTTAACATGTGTGATCTTTGACTCAGGTGTCACGGATTATGTGACCTGGAGCAAGTGTTTGGTATCTTAGTTTTATTTATTTATTTATTTTTTTATTTTTTGACAGGCAGAGTGGACAGTGAGAGAGAGACAGAGAGAAAGGTCTTCCTTTTGCCGTTGGTTCACCCTCCAATGGCCGCCGCGGTTGGCGCGCTGCGGCCGGCGCACCGCGCTGATCCGATGGCAGGAGCCAGGGGCTTATCCTGGTCTCCCATGGGGTGCAGGGCCCAAGCACTTGGGCCATCCTCCACTGCACTCCCTGGCCACAGCAGAGAGCTGGCCTGGAAGAGGGGCAACCGGGACAGGATCGGTGCCCCGACCGGGACTAGAACCCGGTGTGCCGGCGCCGCAAGGCGGAGGATTAGCCTAGTGAGCCGCGGCGCCGGCCTTAGTTTTTTTTTTCATCTGAGATAATAGGTTTTAATGCATAATTTTATATTCCTTTCGGATTACAGATATTGTTTTTTCTCTCTGTCTCACCTTTTCTCCCTTTCTCTCTCCTCTCTTTCATTTAGTTACAATGATTTTTTTCTCTTCAATTCTTCAGTAAAACTTTGAGATGAACCTCAAAATGGTATGAGGCTGTACTATTTTTTGTAGTTCCTATTTAGATCCTTAGTAACCCTGTTCAAGAGTTTCCATTCTTGTGAGAAAGTTGTTTAAATCCCAGAGATGTGTCTTTGCTAAGTGATCCCCTGAGAAGACACACAGTGCTTTCCTTCCTCTGTTCTATTCTTAATTTATTTGTTTCTGTTCTTCAGTAAACAGTAAAGTGGATGAAAGTTGGCTTGTCATGTGGTTTATGTTTGGTTACAAGTGCTTGCCCTGTCCTCAGTTCCTTTTTTGTCTGTAGTGATGGAATCTTGAGACCTGGAATGCATCAACCCTGGTGGTCATTTGCCGCTATTGCTTGATAGGATGGCAGGCAGGTTTGCTAAGACAACTTAAGGATTGGATATGAAATCCTTAAATATCAGAACCTTATATAGCAAAGGAGAAGTTGCATGAGCTTGTAAAATAAACAGTATTGAGTGTAGCCAAGCCAGGGAGCACAGTTCCCTGAATCTTGTTGAGTGAGTACATGGATTTGAGAGGGAACCATTATTCACATGTGGATAAAGGGGAATTGTCATGAGCCACAAAGAGTAAGAGCTGGCAGTTCTCTAAGGCCGATACTTCCTTCTGTTAATATCTGTGAGGCTGGCAGCCAAGTTTGATTGATTTGCCCCTTTATTTTTCTAGATCTCTGTTTCCTCCCTGGTGAAACGAGGAGGTTAGATTTCATCTTCCAGCTCGAAACTCTAAACTCTGAATGCATAATTGTTCCTTTGTTTTAGAAGCAAACTCAATTTGTTTTAGAAGCAAACAGTATGAATGGGAAACACTTTATTTATCTAACATCAATAAGAAATGGACCTGTTGGGGATTGCATTGTGGCAAAGCAGGATAAGCCGCTACCAGCAATGTGGGCATCCCATATGGGCTGGTTTGTATCCCAGTTGCTCCTCTTCCAGTCCAGCTCCCTGCTAATGGCTTGAGTAAAGAAGCAGAAAATGGCCCAAATGCTTGGTCCCTTGCCACCCACTTTGGAGACTTGGAAGGAGCTCTTGGCTCCTGCTTCAGCCTGGCCCAGCCATGGTCATTGTGACCATCTGGGGAGTGATACAGTAGGTGGAAAATTTCTCTCTCTCTCTCTCTCTCTCTCTTTCTGTAACTGTGACTTTCAAATAAATAAATAGAACTTAAAAAATTAACATGTTCTTCAAGTGAACTTTATGTGACAAACATTTGTAATTACCCAAATGCACCAAAACTGTTATCTCTAGGACTACTTTTGATGGGTAATATCCATTTATAGGAGAGGAATAAGGCTCAGAGTTTAAGTGTTTGCTCCCCAAACCACATGATTAATAGAGGAACCAGCATGCAAATGTGTGCCATTTCAGAGTCCATATGCATTAGTATTGTTATTATTACTTACTAAAATAAACTTCTCATTAGCAGTCACAACTTTTAAGTTCAATGATTTTTAATAGATGCATTTCGAAACATGCCGTCCATAAAAAATAGTCTTCATATCATAAACTTGCCCTTGTTTAGAATTCTCAGTAGGAGAGCTGCAATCAGAAGTTACTGGAACTTCTGATTTGGTGAAAACAAAATCGTGCCGTGAGTTTCAGACATGACTTAAAATCACTATATTCTTAGCAGACATGAATAACCAATTTCATTTCTCTTCCTGAGTGGTTCTAGAAGTGAGCATGAAGTCAATTGATTGGTGTTGACATATAAGACTAATCCTGTTATCCATTCTTAGTTTTGTTCCTTTGATTTCATTGTTGGCAGAATAACCACTTATATTAGAATACCTAAGGTAATGACAATAACTGATGTTTGTTGAGCTCTTGCTCAGACATGGTTTGTAAAGATACTATCTTACTTAATCATCTCACCCACACTGTTTTACAACTGACATACAGGAGGCACAAGATGGTCAAATTTCCTAAGGAATGAATAGTTCATAAGTAGCAAACTTGGATCTGACTCTAATGCTGTTCCCTTTGCCATGAGATGGCCTCTTGTAGTAAAAGAAAGATTAAAAAATGCAAGCCTGTGGCATATGTAGGAAGCATTTGATGTCTACTTTGTTCATTGTGGTATTTCTCTTCCTACTTTTCTAGTTTTCTGTTTAGTATTGCACAGTTTCCCCAAGCAAGCAGCCTTCAGGCTCTAAGGAATGTTTTACTGTGGTTCTAAACTGTGTTATGAGTTGCCCCCCTGCAAGGTGTCTGGCGCATAACAAATCTTTCCAGGCAGACGAATTGATTAATTCTCAGGCTTTTATTGGGATTCCGCTCCCAGGCGAGGTTCCACGGCCCCAACAGAGCAACAGAGTGGGGGGCCGAGGAAGCCCTGCATTAGAGATTGGGAGAGCTCCTTTTATAGATTCAGGGCATGGGGGTTAAAGGTTGAGGCGGGTCTGATCCTCATTGGTTAACCTTGAGGCACCCACGGGGACCTTGACAAGGACTTTTCTTCCCTGGAAGCACAGGTAGGAACTTTCCATTCCCAGAAGTGTAGGCCTTCCCTCCTTGCGGATCCCAAAGCTACCCCCCCCCCTTTTATTTTTTAGAAATCAGCTGATTCTTAACTATTATTACAGGCAAGCTAACTGGGGATTTTAAGATCTGGAGGTTTCTTACTGCTAGTCAACATCTTAATGCCTGATGCACCAGTCCCTTTTATGGGCTCTCTTGGTGATTGACTTTTATTTTTGCTGCCCCATCCCATGCTGGTCTCATTGGAGCTAATCCAATGAGATGTATCAAAGTGTTGTTCTTAAGCCAAGAGAATATGGAGATTCCATTCTAAAACATTATTATATATAACTTAAAAGATGAGATGCTTGTGTAGGATAATTAAGTTTTCAAAGCACCATCCCTCCATCCATTGTGATTTAGTAATTTCTGTAATATTCGATATTCATTCTTAATTTAAAATCATTAATATGGCTGGCATCAATGGCACAGAGTTAAACCACTGGCTGCAGTGTCAGCATTCCATATGGGCTCAGGTTTGAGTTTGAGTCATGGCTGCTCCAATTCGGATCCAGCTCCCTGCTAATGCACCTGGGAGAACAACAGAAGGTGGCCCAAGTCCTTGGGCCCCTGTCCCCACATAGGAGACCCAGAAGAAGCTCCTGGCTTCCAGTTTGGCCTGGTCCAGCCCAGGATATTGTGACTGTTTGGGGTGAACCAGCAGATAGAAGATCTCTCTCCCCCTTTCTCTCTCTCTCTCTTTCTTTTTAACTCTGCCTTTCAAATAAATAAAAAAAATTGATAATCATTGTTATATTTGAATCATTCTAACTTTTTGGAATGGTAATACTATAAGGCTTCATTTTAGGAGAAAAAAGAAAACAGGCAATTTAATTTTATTTTAAATAATTCCATGTGTAAAACTGAATAACAATGACATACTTTCAGTTTTCTTTATAATCTCAAATTTAACCCACCACTAAATAAAGAATTTAGCTAATGGCCAGTGCTGTGGCATAGTGGATTAAACCAACCCCTGAAGTGCTGGTATTCCCAGATGGCCAAGGTTCCAGTCCAGGCTGCTCCACTTCCAATCTAGCTTCCTGCTAACATGCCTGGGAAAGCAGCCTGGGACAACAATTGATGACCCAGGGGCTTGATGCCCTGCCACCTACATGGGAAACCCAAATGAAGTTCCTTTCTCCTGGCTTCATATCGGCCATTGTAGCCATTTGAGGAGTGAACCAGCAGATGGAAGATTCTCTCTCTCCCTCTGTCCTCCTACCCCCAAAACTCTGCCTTTCAAATAAATAAATATATTTTAAAAATTCAAGTAATAAGTAGAAAAATCAGCATGAAATTATAAAAATTAAAAATAAGAAGGAGGGAAGCTGAGAGACAGGGAGGGAAGGTAGAGTAGGAAGTACAGTTATGCTCTTAAAACTGTGTATATGAAGTACATGAAATTTGTTCCCTTTATATAAATAAAAAAGTTTTAAAAGAACCCTGATAACAATATAAAGTGAGCACATATCCTTAAAACCTAGTGTCTGAGAAATATAGGGGTGATTGATAAAAACATATTCCTGCTACCCAAATGGGCATGTTTCTGATGAGGTTGAAGCTGTTGTTTTGTTTAGTTGAACGGCGGCAGAGCCCTAGGGAAAAGGAGACAGAAGGAGATCTTCCATCTGCAGGTTCATTCCTCAAATGCCTACAATAGCCTGGGCTGGGCCAGATTGAAGCCAGGAGCCTGGAACTCCATTTGAGTCCCCACATGGGTGACAGGGTCCCAACTACTTGAGCCATTAATTGTTGTCCGCCAGTGTGCACATTAACAATAAGCTGGACCAAAAACAGAGTGGGGACTTGGATTCCTTCACTTTGATATGGGATGTGGGTATTCCAAAGCACATCCCATAAGTTGCTTTTTTTTTTTTTTTAGTAATTGTGTTCTCTTGAACTGTCTAGACATTTACCCATCTTCAAAAAGAAATTACTTATTATATATATTCTGATAAAGTGCCACCAAATGGCAAATAAATTCATGAATTTCTAATTTTTTCTTTTGCTAATTAACTTGAAACAGGTGATTAGGTCATCATCATTTTTTAAGTTCCCTCTTTGTTTGAAAGCAAGATTATAAAAGGTTTCTGTTCTCTTATCCCTGCTGGGAACAAACATCTTCAATTTGTTTGTCACAATACTTTACTGAGGTTGAGTGGCCTGATTGCAACTTTGTTTGCTTGCAGGATGTTTCACACAGGTGCACTGTGGAACTGCCATTGGAAATGGAAGCCGAGCTGCTTTCTGTTCCTATTTGCTTTGTGCATCATTTGTGTTGCTCACTCAGGTAAGACTCATATCTCTTATAAATCCAAAGTTTAATGATAATATTGTCTTCAGGGTAAATGCACTAATTATTCAAGTTACCTTATTTGTTGCTTTTTTTCCCCTCCTGTTCTTGTCCTTGCAGGATTTGATCTGTGTATGCTCTTTGTCCTCTCTGAATTAAGTGTGAATACCATTACTTTGATCTTTGTTTTGTTTCCTAAGAATTTATTTCTTTAATCTTTGCTGTTTTGGGTTTATTTATTTATGAAGTACATATTGAATGATGAGATAACTGTATAATTTACATTAAGAAAGTGCTAGCTACTTCTATTATTGAATAAATATACAACACTTAGTTCTCCTTTCAACTTTTCAAATAGTTCATTGTGGAAAGTACAGACTGCTATTTTCATTCATTCTTTTGTTACTGTGTTGCAGTGTGAAATAGGATTTTGAAATTAGGCTTCACAGTTTATTTAGTTTACTTAATATGGAAAAGTTAACTTGAATTGCTGTATTTTTGGTATTAAAATATCTATTTTTATAGTTAGTTTTTTTCTGATCTTTGTAAAATGTGTTCCTTTTGGCTATGGAAAACTAAGTTTTCTGTAAATAGCTAATTATAGGAATAGCCAATCACAGGCTGAAGAATGTGATGTTTAAAAGTAAAGTATTGCTTCTTTATTTAGTTTTGTCACTGAGGACATTTTATTTCTCTTATATCCATTCTGTTTATTTACTTTCTCCAATATTTATTAAATTTATTGTGTTTTCCTTTAGAATAAAATGAAAATGTCAATTTAGGAAATCATTATTTTTGAAGTCTTATGTATTATTTGAGATTTAATCAATATCATAAATTCCATAGCTGTATCTGCTAGTATAAATGATATACTTAAAGAACCATGGGAATAGTTTATCTGCTAAATTTGCTCATGCATGGATCAAGAAATTCAACTTGTGTTTAGTACGTAAATACTTTTTCCAGCTACCAAGTGTTTTCAGAGTTGGAAAATCTTGAAAGCTGAAAAATCTCTGTTCTTGTTTGATGACTGAAGAAGAAAACTGATTTTTCAGTGGATTTTGAAGTTCCTCTTCTTGGTACTCAAACTTCACATGTGTGAGTGGGATACTTGGTTCCTACCTCCTATTCCCAAATCTACTTCTCCCTCAATCTTTACAATCCACCTTCCTATCCTAATGTTCTCTCCAATTTTCACTATTTTCTAGGCACATGACCTTTCTAGCCCCAGACCATGTCTACCTGGTATTGTCTTCTCCCTAATGGCTAAGTGTTAATCTTGTTCCTAAGAATATGCTGGCTCTTTCTGGCACTCTGATCTCAGTTTAATTATTAGTTAGTGAAGTTCCTCTTCCTGGTACTAAGTCACTTCTAGAAAGAGGAAACACACTTAGAAAGAGATCTGGAAATAAAACATATATTGTATTTATGATGTACAGTGTTGAACTGTCTTTTAACTTTCAGAAGTGATTGATCCTTTAAGAATCAATACATAATGTAGGATAAATTATGAGATTAAAATTAGTTGAGACCTATTTACTTTTATTTCTGTTAGGTCAACCGTTTGTGATTTCTCATGGCTTCTTCAAACCAAAGCCCCTCAAAATGAGACTTTTATTTTAGAGGTCAACATTTGAATTGATATATATACACATTAAAGATTTTAATCATTTGAATAAATAAAATGGAACACATGTTTTTAGGCTTATTAAAAGGAATCAATCAGGCTGGGACCAGGTGAGGCCAGGAAAGCCAAATATAAGAGACCTGCTCAAGTTGTGGGAACAAAGTTCTTAAATTTGTTAAGTTATTCTCTTGCTCTCTCACCAAGAATTTCATTCACTCTTTTTAAAATTTCTTTCATTACCCAACTCTGTGTGCGTCAAGTGAGGTTTATGACAAATAGTTCTCTGTGTTCAATCGTGAAGCCAAGACACTTTCTATCTTTCTCTCTCGAAGCATGACTCACTGAAAATGCCACCATCTCACACATGGATTTCTGAACCACAAAACCACTTCAGAGATTACTATTGGCATTTTCATATCAAATTCACATGTGATAGTTCAGATAGATGTTTCCTAGAATGAACTCACAAACCATTTCACATAAATTACACCTTTATATATATCTAATCTTAAAAACTTTTGCATAGATCAAAGTGAAGTACACTATAAGACTATTGCTGAAGAATATAGATATTATCTATATTTCTATAGATATTTATATATAGATATCCATATTATCTATAAGTATTTATCTATATACATGTTCTTTGACATTTTTTACATCTTGAATGAACCCTGGATGGTCTCATCCTGTGACCTTAACATGACATTTTGATGCCGGTGTCTTCTAAATCCTTACCATCAGTCCTGCCCCTTCTGGAACCCTAGGGTCACCTCTCTATTTGCTGGTCCTCATCTGCCCTTAGATATATAATAGGCCTCAAACTTCACATGTGTGAGTGGGATACTTGGTTCCTACCTCCTATTCCCAAATCTACTTCTCCCTCAATCTTTGCAATCCACCTTCCTATCCTAATGTTCTCTCCAATTTTCACTATTTTCTAGGCACATGACCTTTCTAGCCCCAGACCATGTCTACCTGGTATTGTCTTCTCCCTAATGGCTAAGTGTTAATCTTCTTCCTAAGAATATGCTGGCTCTTTTTGGCACCCTGATCTCTGTTTAATTATTACCACCTCAGAAATCTATATCTATCTTGCCAATCAAAGGAACCTGACTCCACTCTTTATTATAACCCTTTGTGGTAATCTGTTCAATTTTGGATATTCCCTTCATTGTTAATGTTTTGTTAATTTGACTGTTAAACCAGGCTGGAGGGTTGGCAAACCTCTTCTGATTATTAAGATTGGCCCTGGCCGGCGCCGTGGCTCAACAGGCTAATCCTCCGCCTTGCGGCGCCTGCACACCGGGTTCTAGTCCCGGTCGGGGCACTGGATTCTGTCCCGGTTGCCCCTCTTCCAGGCCAGCTCTCTGCTGTGGGCCGGGAGTTCAGTGGAGGATGGCCCAAGTGCTTGGGCCCTGCACCCACATGGGAGACCAGGATAAGCACCTGGCTCCTGCCATCGGATCAGCGCGGTGCGCCGACTGCAGCGTGATGGCCGCTGCAGCCATTGGAGGGTGAACCAACAGCAAAAGGAAGACCTTCCTCTCTGTCTCTCTCTCTCACTGTCCACTCTGCCTGTCAAAAAAAAAAAAAAAAAAAAAAAGAATAAGATTGGCCCTTAGTTCAAGTGACTAAAAGTTGGAATACTATGGTTCCATTTGGACAACATCCAGAGTTTAATCTGTGTAACAGAATTAGAATGTTTGCACCAAGTAGGTGTTAATATTTGTAATTTCATGGTTTACTTACAAAGATAATAGTATACAAATGTGTGCCCTTCAGAATTTCAAAAAGTAATTTAGAAAAACAGCACAGTGTCTTTTGACAAGTGATAAATATAACTTTTAATAAGGACTACAAAATAATTGAATATTTAAACTGGTTCTATCAAAGTACAACAAAATTTGAATGGTTGCTAATAACAATCTAATTGAAGTTGTTGGAAAAAGGGCATACACCAATACACTGTTGTTGGCCCTATGTTTTAAAAGTTAAGAATGCTCCTATTGTTTGGCATGTCACTCCCACATGTAGGCATCTATCCTATAAAAACAAAAAAAATGCAAATGTAGAAAAATATCAGCATGTTATATGTGGCATTGTAATAGCATACAATTAGAAAAGAATATCAACATATATAAATTATTATTTATAACTAATTATCAAATATGTAAATTATTTTATATTCATGATATAAAATATCAAAATATGAAATATTTTATATTCATTATATAAAATATCAAGTCCTCCCAAACAATGTGGTAAAGCTGTGTGTATTGGCTTGGGAATATGTCCATGATAATAACATTAAATTAAGCAAATTGTCCAATAATATAAGATTATCTCAGGTTGTACTACAAAACTAGGATGTACTATGCATATATATCTGTGTAAGACCATGTGGTGAACATATTAATAAAACAGTCAGTGATACATACCAGACTTTTAAAATGAATTATCATAAGGGCATAGTTTAGAGTGAGAAGGGGGAAGACAGTGCAACTTTACTGACCCCTACATTTTTTGCCTGATTGTCAATAGTATGTATTACTTTAGTGATTTGATGTAACTGACCCTGGTGCAGTTCTTTGCATTTTAAAGAAAGTCATATCAAACATTGGCTGGAGAGAATGTTGAGATGTATGCCTATATTAGTTTTCTGTTAGTCACTTAACTGTTACTTTAGCTCTTTCTTCACATGATCAGAATCTCTACGAGGTGTTTTAAATAATAACCCCTTTATGTGGCATGACCCTCCATGACTGTAGATGAGTGATGATATCTCCAACAGAGTTACTGCTGTTCAAGAAGAGTGGGAAATGGACGGCCCAGAGCCAACGAATTCCCAAGCAACTTGGAGCCTGTTTTCACACAGATAGCCTTAGTCATGAGCACTGAGGGAGGAGCCTCCCTTCTCTCCTGAAAATCAGTGATATCAGCAGATTATTTCAAAGTGCAGTGTTATTCTGATATCCATGAGCCACCAACATCTAAAAAGGGAAATGTTTCTGAGAGTACAGTCTGACCTGAATTATGTCCTTTCAAACATGGAGCACAGCACAGTTCTAGAAGGCCAGTGCTTGGGCAGAAAGAATGCTGCTCCTTTTCTTTTGTGTTTGTTCATTATTCTCAGGATGAGCAACGATTATTTAGTATCAGTTACATTACAATCGGTATGTAAGTGTTATGTAGACATTTTGTGCATATTTTTGTATTTAATCCGAAGGTTTTCAAATGCTCAGAAAAATAGTCTATTTATATTTTTTCAAGGTTTTTTTTTATAAAGCCATTTTAGTATTAATATCTGAAAGGTTAGAAATAAATCTCTGAGTATTTTGCATATCATCATAAACGGGTGTTTGTGCACGTGTATATTTCAGTCAGAGTGCTCCAGATCCCTTGTGAAGCTTTCAGTTGAAAGGCTGTTTTCCCCTTCCATAATTCAGATTAAAAGAGCTTATGTGATGGAATCAATACAGCCTAGAAAGTTGTCTACAGATGTTTCTGGGGGGCGTCTGTTCAGATAATTTCCTTTGAGTACCTTTGAGTGATCTGAATTAGATATGATTAAAGATGAAGTCCTGGCTGGCGCTGTGGCTCAATAGGCTAGTCCTCCACCTGTGGTGCCGGCACCCCTGGTTCTAGTCCCAGTTGGGGCGCCGGATTCTGTCCCGGTTGTTCCTCTTCCAGTCCAGCTCTCTGCTGTGGCCTGGGAGTGCAGTGGAGGATGGCCCAAGTCCTTGGGCCCTGCACCCACATGGAAGACCAGGAGAAGCACCTGGCTCCTAGCTTTGGATCAGCATGGTGCGCTGGCTGCAGCGCGCCGGCCGCAGCGGCCAATGGGGGATGAACCAATGCAAAAAGGAAGACCTTTCTCTCTGTCTCTCTCTCTCACTGTCCACTCTGCCTGTCAAATAAATAAATAAAGATCAAGTCCTGCATCAGGGGTCAGTTACATAAACATAGGCTGGGGAGACTTACCTTGTCACCACAGTGGGTGAACTTGAGGAATCAATGTGTTGGGGCCATGCAAAAAGCTGAGAGGATAGAGTCCAGTCTTCAGTGGTCAGATCAGACTTGTCTGCACACTTGTCATAATTTAGAGAACACTCATGAACGGGGGCTATCTCAACCAGGAAGATGATGAGTCTGTAACAATCCCAGGAAGGTTTCAGAGCACGCTCTGCACAATGTTGTGATTCCCCTCTGGAAGGGTTGCCTTGGAGGATTCCCATTCTGGGCCTCAGCTCCAACACTGTCGCTTTTGTGTGTAAGTTTGTTTTAAAAGCAAAAATCCTGCTGAATGATTTAGAGAAGTGGCACATTTATTTTGGGATGATGAATTCAATAAGATACAGCACTGGTCTTCAGATAGTTGAGGAGTGGTGGTTGGCATTGTTAAGAGACTTATCCTAAGTACCTTAAAGAGTAATTGGTTCTCAAAAAATAAATAAGTAAAACCAACTGTCCCTCAGTGTTCCTGTCCCTGGGATTCAAGACATGAGGGATCACAATATTAAGGAGGTGTTTGTACTGGAAATCTTGAAGGCCTCCTAAGCCTACAGTTGTGTTTCGTATAAGCATACTTCAAAAAGTGTATGGAAAATGCAATTAAAAGACAATGTGCATTTCTTGTGAACATTTTAAAGTACCTTCAGAGCCTGTAGGTGGAAAGTTTCTTCTGTGTTCATTTCCTTTCCTTTGTAATGACTAACTTTTAGCCTAACCTAGAACTAAAGACTGAGAAGGTAACTCTTGGACAGGATAAACCTTTGCAACTCCAGACTTCCATAGGTATACTACGAAGCTAGGTACTCTGTGACTCTGGCAGTGCAAAATTCTTTCCACTTTCAAATGACTAATTCTTTAAAGAGTTTTCCTTTCATTTTAAGCAAGTAGAATCTGCTCTTTGGCACTGTTCTCACTAAAGTTGCACTGTCATAGTATTTGGTAAGGAAAGAATGCGGAAAAGAACGAAATAGTGATGGACCAAAGAGGAAGAAAAAACCCATATGCATTGCAGATTTAACGAGGAAATATGTTTTAAAGGGTGGAGCGGCAGAGGGAGGAAAGTATAGTGGTTAGGTGAGAAATTATATTAATTCTACAATGAGCATAAAGTCATGTAAACATTCTTTCATCTTCATTGAACTAAGATGACTAAATGCCTGAAAAGAAAATAAAGGTTTTGCTTACGCATGGGTGATGGCTGTCACTAGTTAGATTAACTTTCTTAACTATCTCTGGAAAAAAAACACTTTGGAGAATCAAGTAACACAGCGGTTTTCATGGTTTAGATGCATTTTCTTCATTCTCTCAAAAGTCATTAAATATTTATAGCCTTTTACATATTTGAGTTAAACATTTTCTCAGAAAAATTGTTTGGATTGTGATGCATTTGATGTCAGAATACCTTGATTTATAGTCATTCCTAAATCACCCTTATTTTAAACTTGTGGCTTAGAAATAATACGTGTTTTAAAAAAGTTACAAAGTTTCATCAGTTTGTACCCACGCAGAAACACAAAGTGTAAAAATACTGTTTTAGTACTAGTTATAGCATCACTGCACATTAGACAACACATTAAGGACAGATCCCACATGGGATGTAAGTACACAGTGACTTCTGTTGCTGACTTAACAATTTGACACTCCTGTTCATGGCGTCAGTCTTATTTAATGCTATAACTAGTACTCCAACAGTATTTTTTTTCACTTTGTGTTGCTATATGGGGGCAAACTGTTGAAATCGTTACCTAATATATACTAAACTGATCTTCTGTATATAAAGAGAATTGAAAATGAATCATGGTGTGATTGGAAGGGGAGAGGGAGCGGGAAAGGGGAGGGTTGTGGGTGGGAGGGAAGTTTTGGGAGGTGGAAGCCATTGTAACCCATAAGCTGTACTTTGGAAATTTATATTCATTAAATAAAAGTTTAATAATAAAAAAAAGTTACAAAGTTTCCTTCAATCAATCAACTCTTAGGAGCCAAGAAAGATGCCTCCCTCTAATGTATGCTACTGCAAGCTTGGGGTTGCTAGTTTAGATAAAGAGAAGGTTTTACAACAGAGCCCAGTTGATGGATTGTGTCAACCCATTTTAAATCAGGATATTTTCTCCTCATTGATTATAAAATTATAGTGATCACTTTTACTGGTTTGGGTAAAGTCACAAGAATGAGCCAATGTTCATAATTTTTAAAAATCCCCAAACATAAGGATCATTTTAGAAGATCCTTTTGTTGGCCAAAAATTTAAAGGATATTATTAAAAGCAAAATATGAATCTGGAAGAAGAAGAGACTCTGGGAATGTTGATCCTTACTTTCATACATATTCATGGCTTCTTTCTTGTATCCTTCCTTCCTTGATGAATTTTATGTCTAAACATTTGTCCAGAAATACGGCCTAATGTACAACTGCTATTGGCCCCTGTTAGTATAAATGATAGTTTTGCTGGATTTATTTAACTGAATTTTAAGGCAGAAGATGAGAGGTTCCGGTCACCGTGATTTCAGTGGCTGCACAATATTGCTACAGTGGGGGAAGCAGCTAGACTTCTAGATCCAATGTGCTCAGTTTGAGCTGTTAAGTGTTGTTGGTTTTTATTTTTAGAGAGGATGAGCTTCAAATATGCTCGATAAAGTTCTGCAAATGGGATTTGCACCTCTTGTTGAATTCCCTTAATCAGCGTGTGGACACCAAATGCCTCCTGTTGGTTCATCAGGGGCCAGTGTTAGTTTTTCCTTTGGGCTGCTGATCTCCTTTCTCTTTAGAATGGTAACCTGAAAACGTATTACTTGTAGGAAGCTCATTATCACACAGCTTCAGTTTCAATACTGCTAAAGACCCAGTATTTCAATAAACGATACATTTTATGGTTTCTCTCTGAGCCTGGTATGCTCCCAGCTTGGTAACCTTTAATTGGTGTTTGCTTAAGACTCTTCAGTTCTCACCATCGGACTTGCTCACCTGTCTTACACACAGGTATTAGAGAAGTCTACCTCTTTTATTATCCATTTCAGAAGATAATTCTCTCTGAATTTTAAGCTGTTTCTTATGTTTAAGGTGGTGGTCCTTCACATCCATGATACTACTGATTGTGCCATCCCAGAAGTCCTTTTCAGCAAATGGGTAGTGAATGAGTTGAATTGTTTTCCAAGCAGTCCTGCTAGACTCTGGATTTCCCCCAGCAGGGTACAGCAGCCTCGCTTAGAAGTCTGCTTTCTTCATCAGGGCCTCCCACTTCTCCCATTAGGTTAGGATGTGTTCAACCTTTATTTATGAGAGCATTGTATTACTGTGTATTACAGAGAACACAGAATTAGTGTTGCTACACTTAGACTCATTTAAAAGTTAAGGACTATGATTTAATAATAAAAAGTACCTGAGCACTGTGTGTGTATAGATATAATTCAAAAAGTTTGTGGAAAATGTGTATTATGAAAAAACTGTGCATGAATTTCAAAATTTTTTGTGCCAAAATAAACTTATTTTAATTCAAATATCCCATTTTTTTAAAAAGTACCCTCACTTATGTGTGTGTGTGTGTCTCTGTGTGTTTTAAAGTCCTGCATATGAAAAGGTAAATTATAACATTGAAGAGTTTTAGCGTTTTTCTTTTCAAAGATTTATTTATTGGGACTGGGGCTGTGGCATAGCAAGTAAAGCTGCTGCCTGCAGCGCCAACATCCCTTATAGGTGCTGGTTTGAGTTCCAGCTGCTCTACTTGTGCTCCAGATCTCTGCTGATGCTCCTGGGAAAGCAGCAGAAGATGGGCCCCTGCACTTAGGTTGGAGACCTAGATGAAGCTCCTGGTTCCTGGCTTCTGCCTGGCTCAGCCCTGGCTGTTGCAGCCATTGGGGAGTGAACCAGCAGATAGAAGATCTCTTTCTTCTTCGCCCCTCCTCTGTAACTCTGTCTTTCAAGTAAAAACAGAAAGGCAGGATGAGAGAGAGAGAGAGAGAGAGCGAGCTATCTTCCATCCACTGCTTCGATTCCCAAATGGCTGCAATGTCTAGGACAATGCCAGGAGCCTGGAACTGCATCCAGGTCTCCCACATGTATGGCAGGGACCCAAGGACTTGGACCATCTTCCACTGCCTACCTGGGTACACTGGCAGGAACTGGAGTAGCCAGTACTTGAACCAGCACTCAAATGGGATGCCAGAATCTCAGGTGGTGGCTTAACCTGTTGCACTACAATGCTGACTCCAAGGAGCTTTAGCATTAATGGGGAGACTGACAAGACAAAATACTAGGATGCAGTGTGTTGCGTTATTCAGTATAATTGCAAACATGATGTCGAGTGATAGCAGAAGAGATCTCAGAAAAGTTTCCATGGAGGAGATAATGTTCAGTGTTCAAAGTTCTAGCAGAGGTTATGCACAAAATATTTTGAAACTGTTGTGGCTTCTTTATTGACCATCTGAACAGAATGGGGTGGTTTGTACCCAATAAGAATCAACCTTGACTGAAAAGTGAGACCATGGAGAATAGATATGGAAATGGAGGCAGGTAACATAAGCAGAGAAGGAGGCAGGAGCAAGGCCAAACACTTATTTGCATTGAAAATGATTTTGCAGAAGCCTTAATATTTAAAGATTTATTTATTTATTTATTTGGAAAACAGAGAGAGAGAGAGAGAGAATCTTTCATCTACTGATTCACTCCTAAAATCGCTGCAGCTGGGTCAGGCTAAAAGCAGAAGTCTAGAATTCCATCTAGGTCTCCCATATGGGTGGCAGGGTCCCAGATACTTGGGCCATCTTCTACTGCTTTTCCAGATACATTATCAGATAGCTAGGTTGGAAGTGGGGCAACTGGGCCTCAAACCAGAGCTTCTATGGTATGCTGGTGTTGCAGGTGGAAATTTAACACATTGTGCCTCAATGCCACCCCCACTTAAAGCTTCTTGATAGTAGAATAAAGGGTCTTTGCAGAAAAGGGTAAGGAAAGAGTCCAGTCTGGTGAGTGGGAGGCCATACTGGAGAATATCACGCATGAGATGGTGCTGACAAAGCTGAGTGAGGACCTCCAACCCAGTATGGGGAGCAACACATGTCACTAGTAGCCATGAGCAGTATGGTTTTTAAATAATGGTCTGCATTAAAAAAAATACATACAAAGAAATATAAGATAGCAATCCTTATTGCTCTTAAAAATTCAGATATTTCCTTTTTCATCATGTTTTTCTTTTTTCCTTTTTTAAGATATTAAAAATTTAAAAAAATTTAGAATTTATATAAGGGGAACAAATTTCATGTATTTCATCTATACAATTTTTTTTAAAAAGATTTATTTATTTATTTGAAAGGCAGAGTTATAGAGATGCAGAGAGAGAGGTTTTCCATCCTCTCGTTCACTCCCCAGATGGCTGCAATGGCCAAAGCCGCACTGATCCGAAGCCAGGAGCCAGGAGCTTCTTTTGGCTCTTCCACACGGGTGCAGAGGCCCAAGGACTTGGGCCATCTTCCACTGCTTTCCAAGGCCATCTCAGAGAGCTGGATTGGAAGTGGAGCAGCTAGGACTTGAACCAGCACCCATATGGGATGCTGGCACTGCAGGTGGAGGCTTAGCCCACTATGTCACAACGTCAGCCCCTATATACGGTTTTAAAAGCGTAATTATACTTCCCACTCTATACTCCCTCCTTTCTTCACTCCCACCCTCCTCCTCCTCCTTTTGTTACTTTTCTTTTCATTTTTATAATGTCATATTTTCAATTTACTCTATAATCACAAGCTTAACCTTCCATTAAATATGCAAGAAGTAACAAGTAGAAAAACCATTGTAGTTTTCTAACACTAAGCATATATAGATTTTATAATTATTTAAAATTGAAGCATACTCTGTTTCTGTAATTGATTTGTTTTAGAACTGACATGGTTAAATTCCTTGATTTTTTTTTTTTTATAAGTGCCTGGGAAAGCAGCAGAAGATGGCCCAAGTGGTTGGGCATCTACAACCACGTGAGATACATAGATAAAGCTACTGGCTCCTGTCTTTGGCCTGGTCTAGCCATGGCCATTGTGGCCATTTAGGGAGTGAGCCAGTGGATAGAAATCTTTCTCTCTCCCTCTCCCTCTCCCTCTCCCAAAAAAAGTTTAAAAAAAAATCATATAATAGCTTCATACTGAAAAGAAATCTAAATGTCCTTCAGTATGTGAATGGATAAGCAGATTTTGCTGTACTCTTAGAATATTACTCAGCAAAAAACAGAATGAACTATGGATACATGTAACAGTTGAATGGGGATCTTTAAAATAGGTTGAAAGGAAGGAGCATAGAGTATGTTTGAGAGCACTTCAAAAAGTTAGTGGAAAACGGAATTAAAAGATACTTACTTTGGTACAAAATTTTTTGAAACCTATGCACAGTTTTTTCATAATACATATTTTCTGTGAACTCTTTGAGGGCATTTAATACTTTATGATTTTTATATGGAATTATGGAATCCATGGAACTAAGCTGTAATGATAAAATCATGGCTCTAGTAGCCACTGATTGGGAGGAGACACAGTAAATATTTATGCTGTGCTGATCAAAATGTTCCAAAAGTAGATTTTGATGTAGTTACACTGGTGTATAGGAACATAAACTCATCAAAGAGCATGCTTAGAACCTATACATTTATTGCATGTAAATTATATCATTTTATTTATTTTTAAAAATGTATTTATTTGAAAGGAAGAGTTGCAGAGAGGCAGAGATTGGGAGAGAGGTCTCCAGCCACTGGTTTACTCCCCAGATAGACTCAAGGGCTGAAGCTGTGCCAATCCGAAGCCAGGAGCCAGGAGCTTCTTCTGGGTCTCCACTTAGGTGCAGGGTCACAAGAACTTGGGCCATCTTCCACTGTTTTCCCAGGCCATAGCAGAGAGCTGGATTGGAAGTGGAGTAGCTGGGACTTGAACTGGAGCCCATGTGGGTTGCCAGCACTGCAGGTGGCGGCTTTATCCGCTATGCGCCAGCCCCAAATTACACATTTAAAAAAGTAATTTTATACTTTATATTACATTTATATACTTTCTATTACATATATATTACTGCTCGGCGCCGTCCTCGTCCAGCAAGAGACAGAGACCGAACACTTTGCACGGGGTTCCTTTATTGCTCGGCAAGCAGGAGATCCAGCTTCGATCTCTTCTGGGCAGGAACTTCCCTTACACCCGCGTAGCAAGGGTTTATATGCACAATACACGTCACAAATCAGGTGATAGGCTAGAAGCGCGGGGATAGGACAATCTCGTGGCAAGGCGGGAAGGAGCGAGCTAGAGCGGGAAATCTAAGGCGGGAAGGAGCGAGCAAGAGCGGGAACTCCCTGAGATGAGGAAGAACCCGGAAGCAGGGAGTCGGCGCCATCTTAGGGGCACGGTTCCTCCGGTCTGGTTCCCTACATCTCCCTCCTTTTGTTTTTGCACAAATCACATCCCCGACGGCCCTGGCTCATGAGGGCCGGGAGAATATTTACTAGGCAGAGAGTAGAGGTGCATACCCAGCGTGCTTGTGATCCGTTAGTTACGGAACTTCAAGGGCCTGGCCACAACCCCTGATGTCTCCGTTAGGGATCAGTTTTTATTCCCTTTTGCTGGGGCAGGCTGGGAATTGAACCTGCATGCATATGCATATGCTCTCCCAGGACCCCCGGAACCCCCGGGTGGACTCCTGCTGCAGTACCTTTGGTCTCGCATACCCAGTTTTCGCTCCCCGTCAGGGATGGGTGATACAGCCCAATGAATGAGAGGGGGAACAAGACAACTCGAGGAAGGTGTGTGCCTGATGGAGGCATTGTCCATATGTGAGGCGTGAGTAGGGATGGGGGGACGAGGGTTTTAATCGCTGGTATGGACCCGGTCATAAGTCATGCGAGCCAGCATGGCATATGCATCCGGATCACGGTGATGGAGAGCAGCATACGCTGCCGCGCGGAACTGATGTCTGACGCTCTCCAACTTGTTGTTGATGAAGGAGCTCACCCAGCGAAGTACACAGGGACGTCTCGTTGTTTTGTTGCAATTTGTCGTCCTGTGAGAGCGTGGTAATCTCGGTTATCTCGGGGGAGATGTCGTCCGTAGGTGATAGAGGTGTATCTTGCGGCGGCGGGGCTGTTTTTCTGACCAATCTTTCCGGTATCCAGAGAGGTTCTCTTCCAGATTCCTGTGGGAAGACACAGACCGCGCCTCGGTTCCAGCATAATACCGGATCCGGGCCGTACCACTTTCCCGTGAGGACATCTTTCCAACGGACATAGCCTCGTGAAGATGGCTCCTTTAACATGTGTCTCTCAGCGGGGGACATAGAATGATCTGTCAAATTCAAAAAGTTTATAGTAAACAGTGCAAGGGAGAGGCGCATTCGAGGGGTTTTGCCCGTGGCAATTCCCTCCTTTTGTTTTAAGAGAAAAGCCTTGAGGGTTCGATGAGCCCTTTCAATTATGGCCTGTCCCTGAGGGTTATAAGGGATTCCAGTTTTATGTTGTACCTGCATACGGGTGCAGAAATCTTGGAATGATTTACTTGTGTATGCAGGACCATTATCTGTTTTTAAAGTTTTTGGTTTGCCCCAGGCTGCCCATGCAGCAAGGCAGTGATTAGTGACATGGGTGGTACGCTCACCCGTCTCCAGAGAAGCAAAAATTACTTGGGAACAGGTGTCAACTGACACATGAACATACTTTAAGGTCCCAAACTCGGATATGTGGGTGACATCCATCTGCCAGATATGTCCTGGTAGTAATCCTCGGGGATTAACCCCCACCGAAGGCACAGGGGTTAAAGTAGGGCATGCGGCACAATGGCGAACAATATCGCGAGCGGCAGCACGAGAAAGACCGAATTTGGCGGCAAGGGTTTTTGCGTTTACATGGAACTCTGAATGAAACTGGATAGCCTGCTCTTCTGGGGAAGAAAATTGGAGTATCCAAATGGGGCGTGTGGCTTGATCAGCTATAGCATTGCCTGTGGTCATGGGTCCAGGTAAGGAAGAATGAGCTCTAATATGAGTAATAAAGAAAGGAGCAGACCGATTCCAAATAGATTTTTGCAGGGTGAGGAAAACTGTCGCTACGGAGGATGAAGAATTGACTAGTCCTGCGGCCTCAAGGATAGACACAGAATTAACCACATAGCGTGAATCAGACACAATATTGACAGGTCCGGGGAAATCAGAGAAGACTTGGTTAACTATAAGAAGTTCAGTTACCTGGGGGGAGTTAGTAGCGAATTGGAATGTTTTTGGCACAGATCCTGAAACAACATATGCACCGACTCCTGTTTTAGAACCGTCGGTATACACTACTGGGGCTCCCTGTAAGGGCTTTTGGGATGTGGACTTTGGAAAAATAACTGGGTGAGACTGAACAAAGGTTAGCAAAGGATCAGAGGGTGTTCTGTTTGTAATAGTTGCGGAAGTGGAGCAGACTAAAACCGCCCAAGCATCAGTACAAGCGATTAGCACACGTACCTGTTCCATGGAATAGGGGACAACAATGGTGGATGGTTCGCGTCCAAAATGTTGGATAGCCCTCTGAATGGCTAGGAGAGTTATCTCCGCCACTGCCACGGGATAGTAACTAATAGATCTAGTAGATGACATTGAGGGATGGATCCAGAGGAGAGGCCCATCCTGCCATAGGACCGCGGTGGGCTGTTTAAGGGTGTCGAGGACCCAAAGAGTAAGGTCTCCCGCAGGGTCCCAACGTTTTAGGGCAGCTTTACTAAGGGCATCGTTGACAATTGACAGTGCTTGTTTGGCCTCAGAGGTGAAGGTTCGGGGGGAAGCAAGATCCGGGTCTCCTTTAAGTATATTAAAGAGGGGCTGCAATGCAGCATTAGGAATGTTAAGGTAGGGCCTAATCCAATTGATATCCCCTAAAAGTTTTTGTAAGTCATTTAGAGTGGAGATAGCATTGATTTTTATTTGAATTTTTTGAGGTCTAATTTGAGTAGGGGCGACTATAGCCCCAAGATAAGAAACTACAGACAACAATTGCACCTTATTAGGTGCAATATGCAGCCCTGCCCCTTCCAGCACTTGTTGGAGTGTACTGTATAAGGCCAGGAGCCTCTCTGCTGTGGGGGCTGCACACAGTAGGTCGTCCATATAATGTAGGCACCTGCAGTCGGAATATCGGTCTCTAAGAGGTTTTAGTACTTGGGCTACATAGACTTGACACATGGTGGGGCTATTAGTCATACCCTGAGGCAAGACTGTCCACTCCCAACGCTTGTCCGGTTGTTCCTGGTTCTGGGTGGGGACAGTAAAAGCAAAACGTGGGGTATCCTTTTTGTCCAATGGAATGGAAAAGAAACAATCCTTAAGATCTATTACAATAACAGGCCATTGGTTGGGAAGTGCCGAAAGCAGAGGAAGACCACGTTGCACAGGGCCCATAGGCTGCATCTGTGCGTTGACTGCCCTAAGATCATGTAAGAGTCTCCATTGACCTAATTTTTTGCGGATGGCAAAAATAGGCGTATTCCATGGAGAGGTGGATGGGATCAAATGACCAGCGTTGACCTGCTCCAAGACCAGAGTGTTGACTGCCTCCAGTTTCTCCTGAGATAGGGGCCACTGTGGAACCCAGACGGGTACGTCCGTTAGCCACGAGATGGGTAAAGGCTCCACTGGTTTAGGAGGCGAAACAGTGACCCCTAGGAAAAACCCAGGCCAACTTTACTTGGTCTTTGTTTTGGTTCAATGGGGGAAGGGTGGCCCTGGAGCTGGACACCGAGTCCCTTGCCTGGGACGTAACCCATATTTTGTAGCATAGATCGTACTGCAGGGGAAGTGGTGACCAAAGCAACATCCATTTCGGCCAGGACGTCTCTCCCCCAAAGGGAAATGGGTAGAGGTAAAATGAATGGAGAAAACTGTCCTCTATGACCCTCGCTATCCTGCCATGACAACAAGGCTGCACTGATTTTTGGGAAATGAGCAAAACCAAGTCCTTGCAAGGTTTGTTCCGCCACATTTGTAGGCCATGTACTAGGCCAGTCCTTTGTTGCTATAATGGATTTGTCGGCTCCTGTGTCTAAAAGTCCCTTAATGTCCTTGCCATTAATCTGCAACACTAAAGTGGGACGTTCATTTAAAAGCATATGTAAGCCGGTAAAATTAATGCCAGAGGACCCAAAGTTACCAGCGCCGCGAACGTGGTTTTTAGCTGGGATTAAAGAGTGAAGACTGGGCAGTAATAACATTTGTGCGATACGGTCTCCAGGATTGATTACTAAAGGTCCCTGAGGGGCCTGAACCATGATCTTTACTTTACCAGTGAAATCAGAGTCAACTACCCCGGGGATCACAGCTAGCCCTCGGAGGGCGGCGGAGGACCGACCCAACACTAATCCAACCGAATCCGGGGGCAGAGGACCGGAGCAGTCGCTCTCCACTAATTGTACCCCCATCTCCGGAGTTAAGAGGAGAGGGGAGGTGGCGCGGAGGTCCAGGCCTGCGGACCCGTGAGTGGCACGGGCTGAGGGTGCACTGGGTGTAGCGCAGACACGGGAGGTGGAACCTGAGAGTAGATTTGATTTTGGGGGCTCCTCGCTGGGTTGGGGAGCCCCCTCTGGCCGTTTTTTGGCCCCTGGGCGCTACCTGTAAGTGGGTTGCCATCGATATCGAAAGCAGAACGGCATACCTCTGCCCTATGAGGGCCCTTGCGGCAACGGCGACAAGGCTCTATGCCTGAAGGCTGTGCCGTGGAATACCCATGGCTGAGATTGGGGCAATCGCGTTTTCTGTGACCCGGTTGATGACATTGGAAGCAAAGTCCTGAAGATATGGGGGGTCGGGTCGATTTAGATTTTGGACTGTTTTCTTTGACTTTTGCCAGCATCGCAGCTAGGCCCGCATTAGTAAGTGGCCCACCGGTATCTCTGCAGTATTTTAACCAGGAGTCCAGAGATTTATGTCTATATTGTCGAAGAATGTTTTTGCACTCTTTATTAGCCTGCTCAAAAATAATTTGTTTGACCAGTGGCTGAACGTCAACCTCGGAAGGGAAAATACGCGACGCAGCCTCAAGTATGCGAGCGACAAAATCAGCGAAGGGTTCGGCCGTGCCCTGAACGATCTTGGTGAGGTGGCTAGCTGAGTCACTTGGATTGGACGCCTGCCTCCACGCACGTTGGGCACAGTTGGAAATTTGCCTGTATACTTGTCTAGGGAATTGGGTCTGGTCAGCCTGATAAGGTCCACGCCCTAAAAGCATATCAGCATTCCACGTAGGGTGGCCGTCCTCAGCATTTTCATCTGCCTGGTCATGACAGCACTCTGTATTCATAGATTGCCACAAAAGAAAGCCGCCTGGACTTAAACAGGCCCGAGCCAATTGGGTCCAGTCGCTAGGTGTTAAAATGGACTGGCCGACTGATTCAAGGAGTGACAATGTGAATGGGGCTGTGGGTCCATAGTCATGGACCGCAGCCTTAAGTTGTTTTAATACTGTCATGTCCAATGGTTCGTGCCGGGCCTCTCGCGTGCCCAAAGCCAAAACAGGGTAAGCCTGAGCGGGGGCAGCGGGAGCGCCAGTTCGCAACTGTTTCCAGGCTTGTTGATGAAACTGTCTGCCTGAAAAAGGTGGCACATTTGGGACGTTTAATGGCCATGGCGGCACGGGTGTTAGATGGGGCTGAGGCACGCCTACATGACCGCCAGCAGGAGGCGCTGCGTCTTTAATCTGATGGGCGGGCACGACATCGATAGGAGGAGCCGTAGGCACTAGAGGGCGTAAACAGGCATCTTTTAACTTTTGCCGCAGCTGCGCATACGTAGGAGGCGGGGATTTAGGATCGCCGTCCCCTTCCCCCTCAGACTCAGAGGAGGCGGAGCCACATTCGGAGCCTGAGGCCAGTGAGGAAGTCTGGCATCCCGTGTCCTTAAATTGTATGAGGTCCCGGGCGCCGTCCGAGCTCTGAGAACGAACTTCCTCGAGAGCCTCGCGAACCGCCGTAAGAGTCGGGCGGTCCGCTCCCACCGACCTCTCCTCTTGGAGGCACGCCCGCAGTAGTTCCCATAAGGGGAGAACAACGGGGTCGATATCGGGTTCCTGGGGATCGTTAACTGTGCGCCGGAGATCCTTTCCTAATTTCTCCCAAGACTCAAGAGTTATTTGGCCCTCGTGGGTGAGCCACGGCGCAAAGAAATCAACACTTCCAAGGAACCTGACAAGTGTGGTCTTAGAAACCTTAATCCCTTTGCTACGCAATAATGCTTTTAACGGATTAAGCAACATTGAATGGCTAGATGAATTTCCCATTTTCAGTTTAAAGCGGGAAGACACGTCCGCTATCTTATTTTCAGTTTAAAGCGGGGGAACAAGTCTGCTATTCTTTCAGTTTAAAGCGGGGAAACAAGTCTGCTATTCTTTCAGTTTAAAGCGGGGAAACAAGTCCGCTATCTTAGGGTGCGTCCACCCTCCAACCACGAGATATACCTCACTCGCGGGGCCCAGACGGTAAGACTGACCTCGCTTACCTTCTACTTACCGGGCAACGTAGAGGAAGCTCCCCGTACGGGCCACCAGCTGCTCGGCGCCGTCCTCGTCCAGCAAGAGACAGAGACCGAACACTTTGCACGGGGTTCCTTTATTGCTCGGCAAGCAGGAGATCCAGCTTCGATCTCTTCTGGGCAGGAACTTCCCTTACACCCGCGTAGCAAGGGTTTATATGCACAATACACGTCACAAATCAGGTGATAGGCTAGAAGCGCGGGGATAGGACAATCTCGTGGCAAGGCGGGAAGGAGCGAGCTAGAGCGGGAAATCTAAGGCGGGAAGGAGCGAGCAAGAGCGGGAACTCCCTGAGATGAGGAAGAACCCGGAAGCAGGGAGTCGGCGCCATCTTAGGGGCACGGTTCCTCCGGTCTGGTTCCCTACATATTACACTTCCATACTTTATATTACATTTTAAAAAGTAATTTAATTAAAAAAATTCTGATAATAAGTGGGATTCTAAGGCTTCCAAACTATCAGGTTTATTTTTAACTATACAGAGAAGTAAATTATGGCTTTTTAAAATACAGATTCTTCATTGTATTTGATATAATTTTGTCAGCAAGAAGGGAATATTCAGTTTTACTGTGTTTATGTTAGTTATGTTTATTCAAATATTTTCAGTACTTAAGTTTTGGCCATGGGACAACATACTTGTGCACATATCAGCTCCATCTGTCTCAAGTGTAACTTTCATCTCACCGTCTTTAGCTTCTGCACACATTCAAAAGTTCAGGTTGTTATATAGATCTTTTTTTGACAACCTTTTCTTGCAAAGCTTCTTTTCTCCATTTAACAGAGACAAATTTAGCAATCATTGTATTATTTTCTGTTAGTTCAATTTTTGATATACCTATTGCGTTTTTTTAAACTAAAGCCTATAGGCAGTTTACTGATATTTTTGAATTACCACTATTAATAAAGCGAACAATAAAAAGTAGGTAGCTCAGGAAAAGTCACTGCATTTGTAGTCATGATGTGCATGTTTGTCTTTCTGATTATTTTGTTTTACTTTAACTGAGTGGCTTATCATTTATCTACTATAAGGTGATTTATCTTCACTTCAAAAACTCATGATCTTTGTGAAAATCTCCACAAGGCTCTTTGTAAATTGGATAGCTGTGCAAATATGAAGCATGAATCAGAAAGTAGATTCCAATCAAACACTTGAAAATTCTGACCTAGAGTAGACTCAGCACCTGGTAAGAGGCTTCTGAGACGTTGTTTGTTCTGCCCTGGTTACTGACTAGAGAGGCTACTTAGGTAAGTAGTGCATTGAAAGCATCAGTCAAGACGGTCTCATTTTTGTGGAAGCACCTGCTATGGCTGGACCCCTGAATAAAGGTCATTTTTTTTAACTTATGAAAGGTGTAATGAGAATGGGGCTGTTGATTGAAGCAAAATAACAGGGCCCATAATCATCAGTTGTTAATATTAAGGTTCCAGATGATTCACAGGTTACTCAAAAACATCTCTTGAAAGCAATGCTGTTTCCTGGCCTATTGGATGGTAATTTGAGGAACTACTATGTAAAATTCACTCAGTCCAAAGGGCAAAAAGTAGAGTAGTCTTAAATTTCCATGAGTATTAGCAAAATGCAAGGCTCAACTTTTACATCTCTTTAAAATCTGATTTCATTACGGAATTTCATATAAGTTTAGCACTAAACTGCTTTAGCAGACATTTTGCTGTGCATGCTAGTAGGTATGGTACCATTGGCTGTAGCCTTTGAACAGGTGAGCATTTTCTTAGAAATCTGTATTTATTACGAAGGTACCAGTGGTACCTTGGAATCAAATCTATATGATAATAAAAGAAAATTTTATGGGTCTTTGCTTTTGTGAAGCCATGCAGTGACTTTGAAAGTACTATTAGACAGTACTATGAAACTATATCATCCACTTTTGTCATTGCTTATGATAGAAATGCAACACTTATTACTTCCTTGTGGCTGAAGCCAGGAGCCCCTTAAATGCAAGCTTATATTTATTTGCCAGTCATTCCATATGATGCCGAGTCTTTTTCTTTGCAGATACAAGACTTAACTGGAGTTCAGTGCTGTCTTTTATGCGTATATCATGCCCATGATCATCACTCACAGTTTTTAATTTGATTCCGTAATAGCAGAGGGAAATTGCTTGTGATGTGATCTGGAATGCAGACTCTTTTTTTTTAGGTGTGTGTGTATGTGTGTGTGTGCACGTGTGTGTTTACTACCAGTCGTGAAAGGTTATCTTGCTATAACTAATTGAATGGCTATTTTTATTCATCTTTATAAAAACTGTTCTAGCCCTTCAAGTAAGTTTTCATAGAATCATATATCCCTGTATGTTCATGTTTTTATTGATTGATGTAAAGTATAATGTATTTTGTATCCATAACATGAAGTATAACTAGCAAAAGTAAGTTTGGGAAGAAACACAGTCTAATAAGTGTATTACAACTCAGTGGAAGCAGAAACCTGCAGCTTTACATGTTCAGCTTTCTCTGTCAGGGTACTTTACAGAGAGGGTCATGAGAGCAGGTAAACTGAGGAATCAGTTAAGTGCAGGCTGGTTAGGAGAGCTACTCATAGACCTCTGTGCAGCAGCCTACGCTCCTCTTCAACTTTGGCTTCTTCTTCCTGACTTCTGTGTGTATTCACAACATTGCCATTCTCCATCCCTTCCGAATTAAAATTTGGAAGATGTCTTTAACGCCTCCTTAGCAGCATCTCTGTGTATTTTTTTTTTTAAATTCACTGTTAATATGGGAATATCTCTCACATACCTTTGTTTTTTGAATGTCCTTCATTCTAATGCAGACCTTCATTGCCTTTTTTTTTTTTTTTTGGATTTATTTATTTATTTACTTGAAAGAGTTACAAAGAGAAAGGAAAGAGAAAGAGGTCTTCCATCCACTGGTTTACTCCCCAATTGGCCGCAATGGCCAGAGCTGCAGGGATCCGATGCCAGGAGCCAGGAGCTTTTTCCAGGTCTCCCACGTAGGTGCAGGGGCCCAAGGACTTGGGCCATCTTCCACTGCTTTCCAAGGCCACAGCAGAGAGCTGGATCGGAAGTGAAGCAGCCGGGTCTCGAACCTTCGCCCACATGGTTTGCCGGTGCTTCCGGCCAGGGCGTTAGCCCACTGTGCCACAGTGCTGGCCTCCCTTCATTGCCTTTTGTTTCAGCTTTTTTGCTAATAGAAAATTTGATGTTGTTGTTTGTTTGCTTCCCCTGCAATATACCAATCCATTACTTTTATAAAAACATAACTTAAACTATAATCTGCTCAAGAACTGTGAAGAGCTTTTAATTTCTGAAATATGGCCTCCACTGAATGCTGCTCAGGCTTCTTTACCATGTATCCTTAAACAATATTTCCTAAACTGTGTCCATTATATCTTGGTACATAATGTAAGAAATAAGTGAAGTAGGAAATATTTTTTGCCATTTCATGTACTTTTTTGCTTCCTCTCTATTTCTTCAACTCAAAATCCTGTCTGCTTCTTTGATACTTGATCAACAGTGCTTCTCCATTTCAAGAAATATCTTGAATAACTCTTTGCTTGGGGAGCATTTAAAATAAGCCTAAAAACTGGTGTTTTTGTTCTTAATTTGCATGTAGGTATGTACCACTCTAACTGCTTGTGATGAGAGTGCCTGGGTTTGATTCCTGGCTCTGGCTTCTGATTCCAGCTTTTTGGTAATGCAGAGATTGGCAGGCATTGGTGATGGCTCTAGTAGTTGGGTTTCTGCCTCCCACATGGGAGGCATGGGTTGCTTTTCTGGCCCAGACCTAGTGACTTTCGTGGGCATTTGGGGAGTGAACCTGAGGATAAGTGATATCTATTTTGTTTGTTTCTATGACTCTCAGACATATTTTTTTTAAAAAGGTTTTGTTTTTTTTAGAGGCAGAGTTACAGGAAGAGAGAGGGAGAGACAAAGTTCCTTCATGTACTGTTCCACTCCCCAAATGGCCACAATGGCTGGAGCTGGGATAATCCAAAGCCAGGAGCCAGGAGCTAGGAGCTAGGAGCTTCTTTCAGGTCTCCCATGTGATTGCAGGAACCCAAGCACTTGGGTCATCCTCTACTGCTTTCCCAGGCCCTAAGAGAGAGCTGGATCTGAAGAGGAGCATCTGGGACTAGAACGGGTAGCCATATGGGATGCCTGTGCCACAGGCAGAGGCTTAGCCCACTATGTTACAGCACTGGCCCTCAGATACGTGTTTTAGAAATAGAAATAGAGCAGCAAAGGATTTTCTTAATCTCCTATTTTTCTCCATCTCACCTTTCCAATTTTATAACAATTGTGTGTTCATTCTGTTTGTTGTCTGTTGTGTGATTATTAACGTTTGTATTTTCTCTCATATTAGTTATCAGTGCATAAAGCCAGGAGGTACATCTTTGTTTTTGTATTCTGGATAAAACCAAGAGAGAATAGGCGTTAAAATAAGAATGAATGAAAACACAATATTGAAAGAAGACATTTGTAATTAGGGTAACCCATTGACTCTACAGTTTTAATGAAAGGCAGAGAAAAATGTGTTGTGATCAAATTAAGCTGGATGCAACCATGCATTTTAGTTGTCTGATTCAGAGCAGCTTTAATTACTCAGAGTGTGGTAGATCCTGGTGATTCATGCTATCTTGATAATTTTATTTCTGTTGATGTATGCAGTCATCCTTCATTATCCATGGGATTAGTTCTAGGACCCCCACAGATTCCAGAATCCACAGTTGCTACCAACCATTATGTAAAATAGTATAGTATATGTGTATAGCCTGTGCCTGTCTTCCTGTATACTTTAAATTGTCTCTAGATTACTTATATACCAAACCCGATTTTATTGTACCAAGAAGATATACCTTTTGAATAATTACTGGAAAATTTACCTAAGAAAATAATATAATAAATGTAAAATCTTTACATATAAAGGTATTTATTTAACATTATGTATGGTAGAAAAAAGAACTACCTAAATATTTGTTATGCTGTGTGTTTTGAGAATAGTGATAAGAAAAAGTTTACACATGTTCAGTGTAGGTGCAATTTTATTTTCTGAGTATTTTCAATTGATGATGGATTGAGTCTGGGGAAACAGAACCTTCAGATAAAGGAGAGCAACTGTACCTACGATTACAAAGGACCTCAGGAAACCTTCTTGGGCAGCTGATAACATGAGAATCCCAGACAGACAGGCAACATGTCTGAAGTTTACTTCTCCCTGTCTTTTCTTGACTGGACAGTCTCTGTGGTGTCATGACATATGCTCCCAGCACACCTCCACTGTAATCCGCCTCCTTTCCCTTTTCCCAGGAGAGGAGGGGAAACAGTAGGGCCTCCACCCACCTCCACCTTCATATTCTTGACATTTCCCAGGAGGCTCAGAGTTTAGATGAATCTTGGACTGAGACTCCTGGGTACCATGTGGATTTGGGATTTGGGGCTGCTATTAATTTTGTTTTAGCTATGTTATGAGTTGGCTTGGGATTTTAGCTAAACTTTATAATGTTATTTCCATGAGAAAAAAGAATTCTAAAATCCAGACAACCAACTTGGAACTCTTTTTGCAACATAATGAATTAGTGTGTTTCCTAACATGTGATTTTTGACTTTTTAAGGAGTAAATATTTCTTTTTTTTTTAACTTTTATTTAATGAATATAAATTTCCAAAGTACAGCTTATGGATTACAATGGCTTCCCCCCCATAACTTCCCTCCCACCTGCAACCCTCCCCTTTACCGCTCCCTCTTCCCTTCCATTCACATCAAGATTCATTTTCAATTCTCTTTATATACAGAAGATCAGTTTAGTATATATTAAGTAAAGATTTCAACAGTTTGCACCCACATAGAAACACAAAGTGAAAAATATTGTTTGAGTACTAGTTGTAGCATTAATTCACAATGTATAGCACATTAAGGACAGAGATCCTACATGAGGAGTAAGTGCACAGTGATTCCTGTTGTTGACTTAACAAATTGACACTCTTGTTTATGGCATCAGTAATCACCCTAGGTTCTTCTCATGAGTTGCCAAGGCTATGGAAGCCTTTTGAGTTCACCAACTCTGATCATATTTAGACAAGGCCATGGTCAAAGTAGAAGTTCTCTCCTCCCTTCAGGGAAAGGTACCTCCTTCTTTGATGACCCCATTCCTTCCACTGGGATCTCACTCACAGAGATCTTTCATTTAGGTCATGTGTTGTTGTTGTTGTTGCTTTTTTTTTTTTTTTCCCAGAGTGTCTTGGCTTTCCATGCCTGAAATAAGGAGTAAATATTTCTAAATTTATTATACGCATGTCTTGTTCTTTAAAATAAGATTAAAACATTCTGAGGTGTATTCAACAGATTGTTTAGAAACATAATGTTTTAACTTTTATTGATGTATCTGGATACTTCTCATTTAAATGAGTATTTGCAGATTTAAAAAAGAATTTATCATTTGTATATCTATTAGATTTATTGTACCAAGAAGATATACCTTTTGAATAATTACTGGAAAATTTACCTAAGAAAATAATATAATAAATGTAAAATCTTTACATATAAAGGTATTTATTTAACATTATGTATGGTAGAAAAAAGAACTACCTAAAAATCCATGAATACAGAATCATTTTATGATATGGAAAAATGACCACAATTACAGTATAGAAACACACAAAATTTTAGGTAATAAAAAATCAATACTAAATATTCACTATACTATGTCTGCAAAATACCCATGCATGTAGATAACTGAAAGGTAGTGTGCAAATATTAAAATTGTGGGAAGAAAATTAGAAATAATAGCTTTATTGTTTTTGCAAAATGTGCCTTCAAAATAATCCTACTTGATTTTAAACAAGTGGTTTCTGGAACAATGATGCAGACTGATCAAGACAAATTCAAAATTATACTTTATTTCTTTGTATTCCCTTGTAACAAAAAAGGTTATTCTCTTAGTGAGGGATTGCCAACTGTTGTGTTTCCCTTTCCCATAATTGCTACAAATTGTGAATTCTTACAACTCTCATACAAAAAATACCAAAATAACAAAAATCAGGAATTAAAAAGCAACTGGGAGTTTAGAGAAATAATTGGCATATCTCATTGGGCTCAATTATTTACAATATACAGTGCGATAATTTTTCAGACTCAGCTTTTTTTCCTGATCTTGAATATAGTTCAAGATGAGTGTCACGCTGAATGCTGACTCCCTGCACAGAACAGAGTTGTTTTGTTCTTGTGTACCCCTTGACTGTGCACTGTTCTTTTAAATTAACGATGCAGGAACAAATTCATTCTATGAGACTGAGATCATCTGTTATCAAAACTCTGTTATGAGGTGGAGACAGAGACCTCATGTCTGAAGTGATCACAGAGGCATCTGTAGAAGGAGCCATACAGTCAAATGTGAGGTTAAGGGTGTGTGCGTCGGGAGTCGGGGTGGCGAATGGTCTGTTGGCTGTGTACGCTTTTTGGTAGACTTATGGGATTTGAATTCACATAATTTGCTTTTTACTTAAAAGTCTTTTCACTTTAAAAATGCTTTTTAGATTAATTGACATAGATCATTCTTTCAGAAACTGATAGCATCCAGAAAATCTTTGCACATTATTTAATAATTTAGTACCCAATTCTGGTTATTATGAAAGTATAATTTCTCATCTTGGCCTGATTATGAAAGACTAGTACCCCATCTTGCTGTAATACCATGTTTGAGTATTTATACTTTGTTGTTTGCAGATGTAGCATAGTTGTCAATGGGATATAATGACTTTTCTAAAAAATGCTTTATTTTTTAAAGTGTTGTAGAATAAAGGATGAGGCGAATGAACTGTAGCTGCAACTAAAATCATACTAGGCCAAAAGCTAACGAGGAATTTTTTTTTTTTTTTTTTTTTTGTCTTTGAGGACTATGAGGGACTGGAATTAGAATAACAGCAACTTTGTTTGTAAACTGGAATATTTCTTCATTCAAATGTAACACATGGAGTCCACCTTTTGTATTAGGAAATCTGTTTCTGAACTCAGGTTGAAAATCAGTGCTGCTCTGAAACAGATTAGTAGAAACGCAGAGTAAATGCCCGAGACTGAACACTGTTACTCCATCAGTTTAAAGATCAGCTATTTGATATTTGAGGAAGTATCTATCATTTCAATCATTGTAAAAAGCAGGGCCTGTGCTTGGTGATAAATGCTTTGAACTTCTTTTCCTCTTTCCCTCTCTTTCTCCTCTTTTTCTGCATGTCACAAATCTCTGTTCATCGGATTTTTAGGAAGTCAGTTGTTTCTATAAATGGCAAGTTCTTTTTCAATTTTCCCCTGAATTCCCTTCCATTTCCTCCTCCAACTCTTCTTAAAATGCATTTCTAGTGGGTTAGCATGCTGATCAATAAACAAAAACTGGCATAAAAACCAGTTTTCATAATAGAAAATAAAAGTCCTATATTTTGAGATTAAATCTGATTCGAGGGGCTGGCATTGTGGTGTAGTGGGTTTTAAAGCCACTGCCTGCAGTGCTGGAATCCCATATGGGTGCTGGTTCGAGACCTGGCCGCTCCACTTTTGATCCAGCTCTCTGCTATGGCCTGGGAAGACAATAGAAGATGGTCCAAGTCCTTGGGCCCCTGCACCCATGTGGGAGACCAGAAAGAAGCTCCTGGCTCCTGGCTTCAGATCCGTGCAGCTCCAGCTGTTGTGGTCAGTTGGGAAGTGAACCAACGGATGGAAGACCTCTCTCTCTCTCTGCCTCTGTCTCTGTCTCTCGTTCTCTCTCTGTGACTTTCAAATAAAATAAATAAATCTTTTAAAAAATCTGATTCGATAAGAATCACAATAATACTTTACATAGTTTTGGTTTGGTATATGAATTATTTTTATTCAGCTACTGTGTCAGATTCTTACAATCTTTTCACCCCACCCCAAAAGATAAGGGAATTATCATTTTCTCTGTGTTGAAAATTATTTTCTCTGTAGTTCTCTGAGTGAATATAGGAATAGTTAAGAGGCAGCTATATATAATAAGAGGTAGCACATGGTTTTTCTAATCCCTAATCCCTACTCATTGTTCCTTCCACTAAATTAGAGGTAAATGTCAAATGGCCCACCAATGTCTAGCCAAAGCTATGAAGATTCATATACCTTTATGTGCTTAGTCAAGGAATGCTTCTTAAGCCTTGTTTTAATTCTGTGAATTGAAAGCAACAAAATTTTTTCCATGATGATTCAATTCTAAGTATTTCCAGAGTGACGTTTCAGACAGTGGCTATTATGTGTTCTGGCCTTGGGGCCAATACTACAGTAACACTGGGGAACATGGTAGAAATGGAAATTCTTGGGCTTCATCTCAGAACCTCTGCTTCAGAACCCCTCAGGAAAAGCCCACCACCAATCTCTGGTAGCATAAGTCCTCCAAGTGATTCCCATTCAAGCTAAAGTTGACAAAACAGTGTTTTAAACTCTTCATCACTGCAATTGAGACTCAGGTTAATTTTAGTTTAACCTTTTCCTGAGATACCTAAGGGGCCCATGCCACATTTATCACACTTTTCTAATTTATGTCTGCATCCACACACTGGCAATGGAGATGGTAGAGTATAATGGTTCAGTGTGTGCAACTGTAAGTTGCAATTCTGGTTTCATCACTTAGAAGTTACTTCTCTGTGACATAAGCTCTTGATAGTTCCTACCTGCTAGGGTTGCTGTAACAAATAATTAAGAGAATCCACATGGTGCTTTTAGCACAGCCTGACTCCGCAGAAAGTACCTATGGAATATTAGCTACCAATGTTTTCATTTGGCACAGGTGATTTACCTACTGAATAAGTAAAGATTGTTTTGAAAATGATTTTTTTAAGTTTTAACTGAAGACCTTAAACATTGACTTTTTGAGAAACAACTCATTTAGAAGGCTTTCTAGAAATATCCTGTAGTCTTCATGACTCATTGGCAGATTTTTTTTTATCCTTACTCACTATTGGAAATTTCATCTTAGTAGATAATTTATCAGTAACTAAAAGTAACATGAAGAGAAAATTCACTCCCCCAAATCATTTGAATATTCTATTCCTCATTTTTTTTCAACACTTTTTTTTGAACAGGAAGAAAATAATTGCATTAAGTTTCAGACCTCTTCCGCAACATTTACAGTCTACTTTTGTTCACCTGCTATCCTTTCAAAACAAGAAATTCTCAGAGTGAATTTAACATCCAACTTCTAGCCTTTCCTCCTGCTCCAGTGAATTATCTTATGGAAAAAGCTCCTGGCATTGGGTCACTGCTTGTTTGTGATCAACTCAAAAGGCAAATGAGAGGACCTGAAAGTGGGAAAGGGTTGTTTTTACACTGAGGGTTTCTTTTTTTATTTAAATATTGATGCTCCAATACTTTGACCATAAGGATTCTCAGTTACTCCTTAAGATTTCTTCCTCCCCTCCTAGCTTTCGGTAATAGCTGTGTCATGCATCTGTCCTCTGTTGTAGGAAGAAGGTAGAGAGGAGGAGGGCATGGCAAAGGCGGCCCCATGAAGATTCCCTGTGAGTGCTGCTGCCGAACTTCACTCTTCCCTGCAGCCCAGAGCGTAGTCCCTAATAAGCTCTGGCAGGGATAAAAATGTTCTGCTGGAACAAAAAAAAATATGTATTTTTTGCCACTGCAATTTTTTTAAGAGCAGAAAAACAGGGTAGGGGGGAGGTTAAGAATTAGGTAGTGAAAACTTTTTTTTTTTTTTTTTTTTTTTCAGATAGTATTCTCAGCCAGTGGGGCTTATGCAAACCAGAAAAATGCGGGAGTAAATATGGTGATGTCATTATTTAGTCATGAAAACCATATTAAGAAAAGGGCTTCCCCTAATCCTCAATGTAATACACTAGGTCACTCAATCCACTTTTGGATTCAAAGGTTTCTGTTCCCTGTTCAGAACCAAGGACTAGTTGATGTATTAGAGTCTTGATATTCTACCTTTCCCTTTAGAAAAATAAATACAATCTGCTTGAGAAGAAGATGGATTTGATTTGCTCTACCTAGTTGTACTGAATGCATTTAGTGGAATGAAAGTTGAAAATACTTTATATTTTTTCCCTAATGAACATTAATTTAGGATTTTGAGGGGAAGGAATTTATAATGTGTTCTTTCCATTTTCAATCCTAGAGAAAAAACTCACTCTATTTTGAAAACCCAGTTCTTAATTTATTATACATCAGAGGAGCTACAGCCCCATAGTGTTGGAGTGTAGAATTCTTGCCCATGTTAAAAACGTCGGAATTGCTTTTCCAAAAGGCCTTTCATATTTTCATTTATGTAGCAGGCGGGGTGAACATTTGTGTCTATGGGAGCTCAAAAACCCAACTTGTTTTTGTCTGCTGGTCACCAGTGGGACCAGGAAGGCTGAATCTCCTTTGGCGTTGAGGTAAAAAATGGTTGTCAGTGTTATCGGAGAGCTTTTCAAAACTTTTATGGAAAAATGAAATTAGAGGCATGATTAGGGGCAAGTGTTTGGAGCAGCGGTTAAGACATTGTTGGGGCCGGCGCCGCAGCTCACTAGGCTAATCCTCCGCCTGTGGCACCGGCACATCAGGTTCTAGTCCCGGTCAGGGTGCCGGATTCTGTCCCGGTTGCCCCCCTTCCAGGCCAGCTCTCTGTTGTGGTCCAGGAGGGCGGTGGAGGATGGCCCAAGTGCTTGGGCCCTGCACCTGCATGGGAAACCAGGAGAAGCACCTGGCTCCTGGCTTTGGATCAACGTGGTGCACCGGCTGCAGCGGCCATTGGAGGGTGAACCAAGGGAAAAGGAAGACCTTTCTCTCTCTCTCACTGTCCACTCTGCCTGTCAAAAAAAAAAAAAAAAAAAAAAAAAAAAGACACTTTTGGGATGCCTGCATCCTGCTACCAGAGTGCCTGGGTCCCAGTTTCAGTTCCATCCCAATTCCAGCTTCCTGCTAACGTGCACACGGGAGGCAGCCATTAATGACTCAAAAACTTGGGTTTCTGCCGTCCATGTGAGAGATCTGGGATGAGTTCCAAACTTTGAGCTTCAGTGTGGCCTCATCCTGGCTATTGTCATTTAGGGAGTGAACTAGTTAGTGGAAGATCTCTCCGCTTCTCTGTCTCTGTGTCTTCCTGCCTTTCAAATAAATGAGATTTTAAAGTATTTGTCTATTCTGGTTCACTTTTTTTCATAATATATAGGAAATAAGTATTATGAAACAAGAATACATGAGTTTCTAGGTTTTTTTTTTTTTTGTACTAAAATAAATTTCTCCAGGAACTTTTAGAAGTGCCCTCATATTCTACATAATACAGCAATGCTGTTTTATGGAAAAGAGTTAAAAAATTAACTATCAAATGAGTGCTTTCAATTGTCTAGGCTTTGTAGTGCTTTCCCACCAACACCTAACCTTTGCCATCCCTGTGCCTCCCTCCAGTTCTTAGAAGATAAACTGCTGCTTCTATTTCTTCCCTTCTGTCGCTCCACCCCAAAACCCTTGAGTCTATGGCTCCTTTAAAGTGTGTATTTCAAAGAAAGCCATAGTGAAAAGGGCTGTGTCTTTTTAGGCCCAGTGAAACATGTCCTGCTGCCCATGGGCTTTTTGTGAGGCTTTCTGTGATCTCATCTTGCAGAGTCAGAAATGAAAAGAGATTCTCTGTTCTGTGTTTGCTGGCATAATCCTCATGCTGTATGACGAAAATGCAGCAGGAATCTAGTGATGGCATGGCCTTCTGAAAAGGATGCTGTAAATGAAAAAAAAAAAAAACTTTTCAGAAATGTTGTTAGCTTGATCTTGTTTTGTTTTTCTTGATGAGAATGGTCCTGAAATACAGTAGTACTTACAGAATAAAAGGTTTAGATTGTCCAACTTTTGAATTTTTCAAAGGCAACAATATTGATTACTATTGGCAAAGTTAATAGAACAGAACAGATGGTGAAAACTGCTGCCCTCTCCTCTATGCTTTTGGTAAATTGCTCTTTTATTTTTCTTGTACTTGTGACTAAGCAGGAAAATATGTGTTCCTGCTCTCCAACCCCCTCCCCATTAACTGGTCATCTTAATTCTCAACTTATCGAATTTAGCATGTTTTCATGTTAATGTTTGTGTCTAGTCCTTAGATCATCTTTTAATGAGATGTGAAGGAACATTACCTTGAGAAAGCTAATTGTATTTTTTAAAGATTATTTATTTAAACCACAGAGTTACAGAGAGGAAGAGAGAAGAAGAGACAGAGAACAATTTTCCGTCCACTGGTTCATTCTCCAGGTGGCCACAACAGCTGTGGCTAGACTAGGCCTAAGTCAGGAGCTTGTCTGGGTCTCCCATATGAGTGTGGGACTCAAGGACTTAAGCCTTAGTCTGCTGCTTTTCCAGGTGCATTAGCAGGGAGCTGGATTGGAAGAGGAGCAGCTAGAACTCCAACCAGCGTCCATATGGGATGCCGGCATTGCAGGTGGCGGCTTAATCCACTTTGCCACAATGTTGGCCCTGCTAATTTTATTTTCTAATTCAGTACTGTATTGCTGTCTTGTAGTAGTAGCACATTGGGACAATTTAATAAATATCTTTAGAATAAAATACTGCTAAATCGAAAGTACATATCATTGTTACTTGATAAAAAAGAGAAAGCATATGTTAATATTGTTAAGGTGCACAATTCTTCCTACTATCAAAATTTAGATGATCACCTATTGTTGATTACTTTATAAACTATATAGTATGGGACAGGTTCCCAGCTTGTGAAAGATTTGAATACTAACTTTTGTAGAAGAGAGGCTATATTTGCCAACATAATCATGAGTAGGTAGAATGTTTTAAAATAGTTTGATATCTCTTCTAATCCAGTTTGCAAAGATATTAAACACATGTAAATATTAGATACCATTTTATAGATATTGAATTTTTTTTATTTTTAACAAATGTAAATTTTGTAAATTATTGGCTGAATGTCTTTAACTGGCTCTGTTCTTCACTACACTAGAGTGTGTTTAATTAGGATGTTTTTTACCTCCTTTGTGAAGGAAATCTGGGTTAAGCAGAGTTGACATTCTGCTGGCTTAGATAATGAGCCACCTCATTCCAAGGCAGTTTCTCTAGGAAATGATTTCCTTTCCTTATAAATCTTGCTGTGTGCCTTGAATGTTGTGTGGACATGAAACATTATTTACCAAGTCAAGAAAGGTACTTTTGCAAGAGAAATAAAGGATTATGTTCCTTTTTATATATAACTATTTTTTTTTAACTTTTATTTAATGAATATAAATTTCCAGTGTACAGCTTATGGATTACAATGGCTTCCCCCCCCCAATAACTTCCCTCCCACCCGCAACCCTCCCCCCTCCCGCTCCCTCTCCCCTTCCATTTGCATCAAGATTCATTTTCAATTCTCTTTATATACAGAAGATCAATTTAGTATAAAGATTTCAACAGTTTGCACCCACATAGAAACACAAAGTGAAACATACTGTTTGAGTACTAGTTATAGCATTAAATCACAATGTACAGCACATTAAGGACAGAGATCCCACATGAGGAGCAAGTGCACAGTGGCTCCTGTTGTTGACCCAACAAATTGACACTCTAGTTTATGGCGCCAGTAACCATCCTAGGCTGTCGTCATGAGTTGCCAAGGCTATGGAAGCCTTCCAAGTTTGCCGACTCTGATCATATTTAGACAAGGTCATAAAAGACAGAGTGAGGATAGTAACCAATGATCCTAAGAGTGGCATTTACCAAGTTTGAACAATTATACAGCATTAAGTGGGGAAGAGGACCATCAGTACACACAGGTTGGGAATAGAGCCATTGGTGGTAGAGTAGAGGTTATGATTACAAAGGAATGAGGCCCAAGTGCACTAGACAGGGCCTAGAACAAAGGACAGAGTCATTATTAGAGGAGCTAAGAAAGGTTCTAAGCTACAATTAAGTTTTCTGATTGAGAGGCAAATAGAACCTGATAGAAGGGGCTTGATAATAATCTGGTGGGCTTTAGGCCTTGTAAATTCAGAGGCCCAGACCTATCTATCTCTTCACATGGGGTATATCCTAAGGGAGGTGTGAACCTCCTAGGGGAAGGCACTCTGTTGACTTTCATTACTTGGCTGGCCTGGGAGGAGAGCTGGCCAGGTAAAGGCAGGGGGCATCTCTAACAAGAAATTTACAGTTCTGCCTGCAATGTTGCTGACCCTACTTGACCATCCCCTCAGCTGCAGTGGTCACTTTGGAAGTTGGGCTGAGTGAAGGGCTTTTCAGCTTAGAGCCAATAAGATCTGTGGCTCTGACCTGGTATCTTTGAGGCTTCAAGTTAGTGAGAATGTCTTTTTGCTTCCACTTGCCCAAGAAACAAGCAGTGGGCCACAATATGGGCTGAGGGATCATGACAGGGAAAGCAGGCCAGCAGGCATTCTAGAACCTTCAGGGAAGGGCATCCTGGAAAGCCAAGCACATGGCAGTGTCAGCATGCTGTCTAGTTGTCTTCCTAGCCTTGCTGCAGTTGGAAATTAACTAAGCGTAAAATAGCCTGGCACTTACTCCACTGACTGAGAGGGCCATGGACTGTTTCAAGAGCTGGAGAGTAAAGGTGATCACAGTAGAGAGATGTGGTCCTAACATGGGCCTCAAGTTTCGGGGCAAAGGGAATATATGGTACAAGACTTGATTAAGGTAATTTGTCAGTTAGTGAAAGTCTCAGTGATCAAACCCACCTGGGCAGGGAACATGCGGGTGCCTAGAACAACTTGGGGCAGATGGTTAAAAAATGAGCACCTGGGCCAGTGCTGTGGTGTAGCGGGTAAAGCTGCCGCCCACAGTGCCAGCATCCCATATGGGTACCAGTTCGAGTTCCAGCTGCTCCACTTCTGATCCAGCTCTCTGCTATGGTCTGGGAAAGCAGTTGGAAGATGGCCCAAGTCCTTGGGCCCCTGTACCTGCATGAGAGATCTGGAAGAAGCTTCTGGCTCCTGGCTTCGGATCAGCACAGCCCTCTCTCTCTCTCTTTCTCTCTCTCTCTCTCTCTCTGCCTCTCCTTCCCTCTCTGTAACTCTTTCAAATAAATAAATAAATCTTAAAAAAATAAATAAACAGAGCACCTAATATGGCTCATTTGTTGTAATCCATCACCAAGTGTAATTGTTGGTTTGTCAGGGTTATATTCCATCTGAACCATTTTATTATTGTCTAAGTGTTTTCATATACCTTTAGAATCATAAAATATGACAGACCTTGGCCATCAGCTGGCTTGACTTCCTCATTTCAGTGTGTGATTCCTGAAGAGTGCATGTTACAGTCAGGCAGACTCGAGGTACGGTCTCACCCTCATCACTCAATCTTCAAGCTCTGGAAATTTGGAAACATTACTTATCTTTTAAATATTATTTATAACATTTATTTATTTTTATTATTTATTTGAAAGACAAATAGATCTTGATTCTGATGTTTTACTCCCCAGATGCCACAACAGCCAGGCTATGTAAAGCTGTAATCAGGATCTGGGAACTCAATCCAGGTCTCTCACGTGGGTGGCAGGGACCCAAGAACTTGAGCCGTTACCTGCTACTCCCCAGTGTGTGCATCAGCAGGCAGCTGGAATGGAAAATAATCATTACATGAACTCAGTCACTCCAATATGGAATGCGGACATTCCAAACAGCAGGCGTCTTAACCTGTGCCAAGTTCCCTGTCATTACTTTCCAGTTAAGATTAATAATACATGTGTCAGATTGTGGTAAGGCTCATACAATGCAGCAACAGAGGTCTCCAGGACATTACAGTTTATTGTTATTGAGAGATAATGAAGCTAGAGTCACAGAAAAGTTAATTAATTTGCTCATGACCACTTAGGACTTAGTAGAAGTAGCAATATCAATTCAGGTCTTTTGTTTCTATTTCTTTTGCCTGTTCCTTGCTGTTGTTTCTCTCAATTCAAATAGATTTTGGTGAATAAAATGCTTTACAAGGGATGGGATGTAGGTAAACTCACAGGTTTGTGCAAGGAAACCTGGTATGAATTGCTGCTAATTAGTGATAACACTTTGTTACCTGGGGAAGGAAAGTGGGTTCCAGTAATGCCTGTTGAATGGGTTTGACAGTCTGTTCTGTGGAAGTTGCAGAGTATTTCTAAAGTGAGCCCCAAGGTATGCCTGCCCTGCTGGAAATTCTCAAAAAGTACTTATTAAGGGATATATACCATTCCCAGACAAAATATGAAAGAAATAATTCAGGAGGAAGCTAAAGAGAATAACATTTCATGTAAGAGGCAGGGAATCAAAACAGTGAATTTGGCTAATGGAAGAAAAATGATAAAGAAAAGGGGAGGAAAAACAAAATATTCTGCATCACTAGATATAGTCTTATACTCATTAGTAGCTAGGGGGTTAAGACTGTCTCACTCTGTGCCCCATGAAACAATGAAGCAAATTTACAAACATTAACAGATTGTGGAAGTCCTGTTACCTAACTCCAGAAAAAAACAGAAGCCCAAGCGTTTGTAGAACTAGAACTGGGAGTAATGAGGAAAAGTTACCAGGAAGTATGTCTTGGCCCAGAAAACTGAAGCACTTTCTAACAATAAATGCTGCCAACAATGAAATATCCTCTTCCCCTAATGAGCTTCCTCTCACTGGACGGTCAGGTAGCGGCTAGAAAATTGTCTGGCAGGAGTGCCATCAACGGGTTCCAGTGTTAGGTCACATTTTCTATCAGGCGAACCTGAGCATCTCTTGCCAAGACTCTGTGATTCTATGACTGGGTTGCACCTTATTTCTCTTTCATATCAAGAGTTTTACTGTTTTTCACAAATATCCTTTGATATACTCAGGGTAGATTAGCTGTGGGAATCCTTGAACAGGAGTAATCAAATGAATTTAAAGTAATGTATTCTAGAGAAAAATATCCCAAGCGTGAGATAGATTGAAAAGTCATAAGTATAAAACTTACAGGAGTGATTACAAATTTCAGTAGAATTAAGAGAGGTGATGGGTATGAACACAGACACATCTAGAATATAATTTATCTGTTGTGTTTAGTATTATCTGGAAGAGGGAAAAGCTTACACCAGGAACAGTAGTAGTAAGAAAGCAAAGGACATTTATAGAGAGCTTCAGGAAAATATTCTTTTACAATAGGTGATTAGAGGACAGTACTGAGAAAAAGAAAAAGAATAAATAAAAAACCACAGAAATAGTGTTAAGTCATGGAGGAGGCCAAACCTGAATTTCAGGCTTTGATGTTTGGCCTTTGGCAGACATTGGATTTACATTTTTTAAAATTTTTAAATATATGTGGACTTCATGTGAGCTTTGTTATACAAACATTAATTTAGTGGTAGTGGGAAAGAAGGTTAAGGAAAGGATTGGAAGGGAAATACAAAAAGTCTAGGTGGGAAAATTGAAGCCTAGTAAGTGCTAAATACCAAAACTAAAAGGAGGGTGGCACAAGAGAGAATTCCACTGCCGTAGGGACAGGGTTGCCTATCAGTGAAACAAAAAGACACTTGTGGAGAACATGCTTTGGAAGGTATCAGTGAAAAAGCAGGTTGTCCCCAAGCAGATGGCCCCAAGTATAAAACTGGTGCCTGGATCAGACTCAGGAGTTGAGACACAGACTTCGTAATTATTTACATAGAGGATGCCACTGAAATCATGCAATTTTATTAGATTCCAAAGGGAAAAAAATCTGTGAAGAGAGGAAGCTCATCTGAACTGTGGGAAACCACAAAATTTAGGGGGAAAGAAGAAAAAAGTAGATTACAGAAGGTGGACATCAGAGAATACTTAATGAATAAGGAGAAGACCCGAGATGGTGTTTATGGAAGCTGAGAAAAGAAAATTTCAAGACAGTGTGCTCAAGGGCTCTCTGAGAGACCCTCATGGTAGAAAATAAGGACAACCTGAGATGGACGTTCCCATGGAAAATGCCGACCACCATTCAAGAAGTTCAGAATTGAGGTGAACATATAGTTTTATAATGTAAAATAACAGATGGCAGCAGATAATGCACTAGTCAAAATTTTGTTGGTTACTACAAGCGACTTCCCATAATTTTTTTTTAACCCTTCTGGGTGAAGCAGTGTCTGTATATGCCTGGGAGGGTATGTAGTATTCTTCTCCACCTACCAGCTCAGATTGCACTCAGGGGTAATGACTTTCAGTGGGGCTAAGTTTGTAGTTTTCAAAGTCTATAAGAGGACAGTGTTGTTGCTTCTTTATTGAAGAGAAGTAGACAATCTGGGCATCCCAGCATGGAACTTCCAGTTAGCTCTCAAATCCTGTACTGTGTGCAACAACCTTGTTCTAAAACTGACTTTGATCTAAATAGTAATTCAGGAAGGGCAAATCTCCAGTCACTGACAGAGTAATCAAACATGTATATAAGGCTGTAATTAGGGAACACATACATGTTTACTTCTTTGTAGTTTACTATGTGAGATTATGAAAATAGTAACTACAGTCCTTGTTTCAAATACTTCATGATTTTCATTTTAGCAACTAAAGAATCTACTACTAGAAATGAAGTACAGTAATTGTATGAATATAAATATAATAGCCTCATCATAGATATTGATGCCAGGCATTATATATTTTATGTGTATTTTATATATATATATATATATATATATATATATATATACATGCATGTACATATATATGTATGAGGGCACTTCAAAAAGTTTGTAGAAAATGAAATTCAAAGATGTTTGTTTTGGTGTAAAAAATTGAAATCCATGCATAGTTTTTTTCATAATATGCACTTCCCATGATCTTTGTGAATATTCACTATTAAAATTATTTCTTTAACAGTGTTGAGAATATTTAATTTTCTTTGGTAGCTGGTTCAAAGACTTGTTTCTTATTAAGACTGAAAAATATTATTATAATTCCTACATTTTAGCAGTTTAAAACAGTAATTAGTATTTGAAGAATACCTAATAGCTTTACATTGATATATCTTCAAATTCATTTTATACTTAAAATATAAACATAGCTAAATTGGTTTTCTTTAATATTATAAAACAGAGTTTTCAGCAATTTTTGATAATATTTTATTTATTTATTTGAGAGATAGAGCTATAGACAGTGAGAGGGAGAGACTGAGAGAAGGGTCTTGCATTCATTGGTTCACTCTCCAAGTTGCCACAATGGTTGGAGCTGAGCCAATCCGAAGACAGGAGCCAGGAGCTTCTTCCAGGTTTCCCACATGGGTGCAGGGGCCCAAGTGCTTGCGCCATCTTCTGCTGCTTTCCCAAGCCACTAGTAGAGAGCTGGATTAGAAGAGGAGCAACTGGGACTAGAACTGGTGCCCATATGTGATGCTGGCACTGCAGGTAGAGGATTAAACTACTGCACTACAGTGCCAGCCCCAGCAAATGTTTTAATAAGATAATTTATATTTCCTAAATAGGTTAGATTTGTAAGTTTATAATCCTATAGTATTAGAAAAAGTTAATTACAGCGATCTAGGACTTGCTCCCTCATTTCTGTATTCTAAGCCCAACTTGTTCTTTCATTTCTCTATTCTCTTCAAGGTAGGAAACTAATTCTATTATGAAGGAATCTGTAGGATGCACAATTTAATCTTTAGACCTTATAAAAGAGATGGCTAACATATTGCTGCAATAGCATAGCCAAAATAAGAACTCAAATAATAATCTCATAGCTAGATTCACTTCGCCATCAGCGAAGTATACAGTAAGTAGAAAAAACCTCCCTTTCAGACCAAAGGGAAAGAAAGTTTTAAAGTGAGAATATAATTTTCCTCATGGGCATTGTCTACCTTAGAAAAACTACTACAGAACATGCCTGTGACTATAGACTTGTCGTTCAGGCCACCGAAGATTAGAGATGGGACTTGGGCACTCCCTTGACTTGCATCCTCTGGTCTGCTTTAACACAAACCAGGAGGAAAAGAAAGCTCGGCATCAGAAGCAATGGGTGGCAGGCCTATTAATGGCTGATCTGTACAGTGATCTGCCCTCAAGGAGACCCAACAGGCCAGTCCACTGCAGTGGCTTTCAATGTGGTAAGCCTGGGCTTCAGCAGAAGTCAGCTTGTGAAGAGCCCTGGCAGCTCTGCCAAGAGGTGGATCACTGGAAATGGACCTGCCCTGGAGTCGAAGGATGCCCAGGTCAGAGCCACAGATCTTATTGGCTCTAAGCTGAAAAGCCCTTCACTCAGCCCAACTTCCAAAGTGACCACTGCAGCTGAGGGGATGGTCAAGTAGGGTCAGCAACATTGCAGGCAGAACTGTAAATTTCTTGTTAGAGATGCCACCTGCCTTTACCTGGCCAGCTCTCCTCCCAGGCCAGCCAAGTAATGAAAGTCAACAGAGTGCCTTCCCCTAGGAGGTTCACACCTCCCTTAGGATATACCCCATGTGAAGAGATAGATAGGTCTGGGCCTCTGAATTTACAAGGCCTAAAGCCCACCAGATTATTATCAAGCCCCTTCTGTCAGGTTCTATTTGCCTCTCAATCAGAAAACTTAATTGTAGCTTAGACAGCACCTTTCTTAGCTCCTCTAATAATGACTCTGTCCTTTGTTCTAGGCCCTGTCTAGTGCACTTGGGCCTCATTCCTTTGTAATCATAACCTCTACTCTACCACCAATGGCTCTCCTCCCAACCTGTGTGTACTGATGGTCCTCTTCCCCACTTAATGCTGTATAATTGTTCATACCCGGTAAATGCCACTCTTAGGATCATTGGTTACTATCCTCACTCTGTCTTTTATGACCTTGTCTAAATATGATCAGAGTCGGCAAACTTGGAAGGCTTCCATAGCCTTGGCAACTCATGACGAGAGCCTAGGATGGTTACTGGCGCCATAAACTAGAGTGTCAATTTGTTGGGTCAACAACAGGAGCCACTGTGCACTTGCTCCTCATGTGGGATCTCTGTCCTTAATGTGCTGTACATTGTGATTTAATGCTATAACTAGTACTCAAACAGTATGTTTCACTTTGTGTTTCTATGTGGGTGCAAACTGTTGAAATCTTTATACTAAATTGATCTTCTGTATATAAAGAGAATTGACAATGAATCTTGATGCAAATGGAAGGGGAGAGGGAAAAAAAAAAAGAAAAAAAAAAGAAAAAGTTAATTACTTTATAATGGCCAGTTTTATATGCTACATAATTTAAGCATTTAAATGATTTTTTTTTAATTCGAATAGTAAGCCCTATCCATCTATTCACTATTTATTATTAACCACTGCCCCATACCCAAACTTGGAAGCTGACAAAATATAAATTTTCTTTCAGTAGTTAACTTACTTGTCAAACTGCTCTCTTGTAAACATACTCCACATTTACTGGTTGTGATTGCAGGTGTATTGATTCTCTAAATCAATGTAAGAAAATGTAAATCTTTCTATTCTTAAATATTCACATCTAAGATAGCTACTTACTAATTTTTAACCTGTGTTAACCAGCTATTATACAAATATCAGATATTAATTTAAATGTTTATATTAATAGTGCTCTTCATATTTATTTGAAAGGTGGAAAGCACAGATAGATAGAGAGATAGAGGGGGAGAGAGATATATCTTCCATCCATTAGTTCACTCCCTAAGTGTTCGCAATAGCTGGAGTTGGTCCAGATTGAAGCCAGGAGCCTGGAATTCAATTTGAATCTTCCATGTGAGTAGAAGGGACCCAACTACATCAGCTGTTACATCCCAGGGTGCACATTGGCAGGCAGCTGGAATCAGGAGTGGAAGTCTGGATTTGAACCTGGGAACTCTGATACAAAATGCATCGTTTTAACCACTGCTGCAGACTTCTATTCCCTTCAAGTTCTGAGCCAGGTATCCTGTTGAGAATCTGATATTAGCTATGTGGAATATTTTATGCTCATTTACCACTGATATATAAACCCTTCAGAGCAGATATATGCAAGGATCAGCCAGGTAGACAATCTCTGTCAACTGTCCATTGGCTTTAGGAAGCATAACAACAATGCAAATGCCTCTGAGAAATCTGCAGACCAGCAGTAAAAGTGATATGAGGCACTGAAATTAAGGATTTGATTTAAGAACTCTCAAGCATGCTTCAGTCAAGGCCGATCTCAGAGCTTTCCAAAAACCACACTAAAATGAGAACCCCTCCTTTCCTTCTCAGTGCCAAGAATCAGTGCTGATACAAACTCTGGCCATTTCATTTCCTCTATGTCTGCTTCATTAGTAACCCAGATTTATTGGTAGAATATCTTTTGTTGAAAAGCATGATCCTTTTGTGGTATCCAGTACCAGGTCCGTCCAGTGCTCTATTCCACTTGGCAGTAGTGAGGAGGCCCTTAAGGCAATCCATGCTTCTAGTATTTTTTTTTTTTTAAGATTTATTTGAAAGACAGAGTTGCAGAGAGGCAGAATCAGAGACAGAAATAGAGGTCTTCCATCCGCTGGTTCACTCCCCAGGTGGCCGCATCAACCAGAGCTATGCCGATACAAAGCCAGGAGTCAGAGCTTCTTCTGGGTCTCCCATAACCTTGCAGGGACCCAAGGACTTGGGCCATCTTCTGCTGCTTTCTCAGGCCATAGCACAGAGCTGGATCTGAAGTGGAGCAGCTGGGTCTCGAACCGACGCCCATATGGGATGCCGGCATTACAGGAGGCGGCTTTACCCACTACACCGCGGCGCTACCCTCTCTAGTATGTTTTGACTTCAAAGATCATTATGTGCCTTACTAGAGGTACAGAATAAAACCTATTATGAAATTATACACTGAATCTTTTCATTGCAACTGTCTACATGTAATGCCAGATAATTCTTTTACATCATGGAAACTAGAAACTAGGTGCTTTTCCCCTTCTTGGTCTAGTATATTGCTCTTTGACATAATTGGATACATATTTCCTTCTGTGTTCCATTGTTATCCATGTGTCTTGCAGGTTTTGTTGGCATTGGAAATTCTGTTTCCTAATCTACAGACAATAAAGCTTTCAAACATTAGATGCACAGTTAGGTAGTGCTAAGCCACCCTTATTGAATTAAGTTTTTACTTGGTCTTATTAATAAAAATCTTGCATATTAACAGCTTATGTGCATCATGGGATGAGACTGTCTCTCCTTTAAGTAACTTCACATCTGTGGAAAGAGGAACATTAGAAGTGGGAGTTAGATTAACAAGTATTATTATGCTGATTTACCAGCACCTGATGCAAGTTATTTTGCAAGGAAGACAAATGGAATGCAGATGTAGTCTGAAGAATAAAAGTTCATCTGTAGCAATTTGCATCTTACCAAATATTATTGATAATCTATATACAAGTCTTCCTGGTCATGAATATCCTTGTATTTATTCAATTCCTGATGTATGCATTCAACTTGCTGTAGAAGATTATAAGAATTTAAAAGGGCGCATATATAAGGATACTTCAAAAAGTTTATGGGGAATTGAATTAAAAAATGAGTTTTTGGTGCAAAAAATTGAAATAAATGCATTTGAAGAGTGTTCAAAAGTTTATGAAAAATGCATATTGAGAAAAAACTCTATGGATCTCAGTTTTTTACCAAAAAAAAAGTGTTTTAATTCCATTATCCACTATTTTTTTGAGTACCCTTATGGTCTGTAAGATTATGAAACTTACAATCATAAATGTGTGTGTATGTGTATTGTGTTGTGTAGTGTAAATCCATATAGAAAATACTTGGATGTGTTAAAAAATCAAAGAAATATATCTTTATTCAGTTATTAAGAATGAAATTAATAAATGGATTTCCTTTGTATTTCCATTCTAAATGCCGTTGATTGATATAATTTCCTAAAGAGAGAGAGAGGGAGATCCTTTGCCTTTCCACCCCAAAGTAAAATTGCGCAAAATTTTAACTTTGATTAGTGAAGTTGTTGGGCCTCAATAAATGAATAACTTTAATAATAGTGTGTAGAATTTATTTGAATTCATAGAATAAATGTTTCTGTTACTATTAAGGTATCTTAGGATTGTTTTCGTGGTTATATAAGTATAGTACTGACCTGGTACATAACTTTTTTTCTGGTCATTGTGGATGTGAAGGCATTATAGGATTACATATATCATAACATTTTAATATGTAGAAAGAATGGTACTTACAAAATGCAAGTGTAAGTAAGAATTGGTTCAAGAAACTATGAAAAAGATATCTTTAAAAATTGAAAAGGAAGGAATGTGACAGCTTCTTGTTAGTGGCTATTGCAAATAAGATCAGCCTAGCTCTGGTCATTGCGGCCATGAGTGAACCAATGGACGGAAGGCCTCTCTCTTTGTTTATTGCTTGCTTGCTTGGAAAAACTTGCATTGGTTTCAAGATTCTACCTGCAAGCATGCCATTGAGTAACACTGTGGCCTTGGACAGTTTATACTTCCTTCTCCCCTTTCTCCTAAATTATAAAATGAGAAAGTAGACTGTATTAAATAAGCTGTATAATTTTTTAATATTAAACTTATGTTTTAAATATGTGGTAAATAATTTTCTTACCTCAAAAATTTTATTTTAATTTTATTTGAAAAGAGAGAGAAAGAGACAAAAAGACAGAGACAGTTCTTCCATCTGCTGATTCACACCCTAAATGTCTGCAATAACTAGAACTGGTCCAAGCCAAACCCAGGAGTAATCCAGGTCTCCTGTATTAGTGGCAAGGACCCAAATACTTGAGCAACCATCTGCTCCGTACCAGTTAGCACATTAACACAAAGCTGAATCCAGTAGAAATGCTGCAACTTGAACCAGGCACTCTATTATGGGATGTGGCTATCCCAAGTGACATCTCATCCATGTGCCAAGTAAATGTCCTATAAACTCTATAATTCTATTTCTATTAGAATTGTGTAATTCTTTGAGTATTTTACTAATGAATAACAAGTTTTGTTTTGTTTTTTAACCCAACCAGTCTGAAAATTGGCTAATTGAAATACTTCCAAAATTGTTTGATTCTGTGAATGGAAAAAGTAAAATTTAGAGTTAGTCCCCTTTCCTAGCAAATTGAGTATTAAGGGTTGATCTAGAAGACACTCGTTTGGTGCATTTCATCCCTTAAGATGCTCAGAGTTCCAACCTGTGGTATACTCAACTGAGTATATGAACCTGTTACCAAGAGACCAGCAGGACAGTGGTGGGATTGAAAGAAATACAGTATAACCAAGTGGAAAAGAGAGAATTCTCCAGAAGCCAAACAGAATTGTTGAAAGGAAAAACATAGGAAACTAAGTTTATCTCTGGGATTTATTCCAAATCAAACTCCAGAGGAGATTCATTTCCACAATGTTTTCGCAGTCCATACTTCATCTTATGATACAGTGATGACTACCACTGAAAATGAGAAGTTGTGATACCCTGAGCAGTCAACGAAAAATTAAATGACTTGCATTATTGCTTGAACGCAGTATATTCTTTTATAAAGATTAGGAGATATAATCCTTACTATTAACTTTGAAAACATTGTTAGAAAGCACCTAAGTACTCTGACTTTACCAGTTAAATGAAGTATATAGATATTGCCATGATTAATTGACTATTAGGTTGTATTTTACACAGATCAAAATTAGTAAGCCAGCAGTATTTTTTGACTCTCTTGTGAATTTTTTAAAATTTTGGTAACCTTATAAAAATCTTAAAAATGATCAAAATAGCATAACAAAGCAGATCAGACACATATACAGTTGAAAAATGGATGAAATGTTTCATGTATAATTATGTAGCATAAATGATTATCTCCCTTTAGTAAGAGTGCATGTGGCTATTCAAAGTAAAAGAAATATAAGAAATAGCTTATTTTAAAATGTATTAAAATAAGTAAAGTTTCTGCTGGGAATATAGATGAAGTTCACACTTCTCATTTATGTTACTATTACTTCTATGTATAGTTCAGCATGACTGTCCAATATACATGAATGGATTCTTTATATTAAATGAGATAAATGTTAGTCTATAAAAGTGTATTCTCTGCAAAATGAAATGGATATATTTTTGGCAAATATATAAAATCCATTGCCTATGTTTCCTGTGCTTTAATGATTAATGTGACCTAAGTAAGTGTCTATGCATTCTTCATATTCACAAAGACCTTAAAACAAAATTTGCTTAGTGACTTGGAATAAACAGTGCACTTGGAAGTAAGAAAACAACATAATATGTTCTTAAAATTTAATAACCTAGATGCTGAACCATCTTTAAGCAAATAATTAGCAAATTGTATTTTTTACAATAATATTCAGAAAAACAAATTAGCTTTCTTTTAATGAAAATGAGTAGGAGTTACCCACATCTGTGACTAAAGTACCCTGTTGGGCCGGTGCCGTGGCTCACTAGGCTAATGCTCTGCTTGCAGCACCGGCACCCCGGGTTCTAGTCCCGGTTGGGGCGCCGGATTCTGTCCTGGTTGCTCCTCTTCCTGTCCAGCTCTCTGCTGTGGCCCAGGAAGGCAGTGGAGGATGGCCCAAGTCCTTGCGCCCTGCACCTGTATGGGAGACCAGGAGGAAGCACCTGGCTCCTGGCTTCGGATTGGCACAGTACGCCGGCCATAGCAGCTATTTGGGGGTGAAGCAACAGAAGGAAGACCTTTCTCTCTGTCTCTCTCTTTCACTGTCTAACTCTGCCTGTCAAAAAAATAAATAAATAAAGTACCTTGTTTATTCCTTACATTGTTTTTTCTTATGATTTTATTTAATGAAACTGTTCTATGAAAGATAATAAATAGTATTTGTAGATACATTTTTATTATCTGTAAGTTCGGGTTTTTCTTGATTATAAAATTATAAACTTTTTAGATTATGGTTTTTAAATAATAGATTTTCAAATTAGAACAATAAAAAATAAAACTAATATTTTGATTTCTATTGAAAAGCACAGCAAGAGTCAAACAAATTGTAAAATCCATTTAGCTTCCAAACATAATAAGATCAAATCATGCATAACTGGTAAATTAACCAAATCCAAATCCATGAAAATGTTCAGTTTACTTATTTATTTTAATATGATTCTAAAAGCCAGGACTTTTTTTGTGTGAATTATCTGGCAAAAGAAAACAAATTTCAAAAGGAGGAAGTGCTCAATTTGTACTCTCCTGTTTGAAACATTAGGATTTATAATAGCCCATAGCATAAAATTTGATAGGCTTCACTGATGCTTGACATTTACAACACTGAATTCCTGTTTCTGAAGCTTATCTAAATGCTAACTGAACTGTGTGGAAGATATTTCTAGTGAACAATAGTTTCAGTTCCTACTGGATTTTCTTTTGGTTGGGAAACTGAAAGGGTCCTCAGAGAGAAGCCAGAAAGATCTAGCTCACATGCTAATAATACATGATTTATTATTCTGGATTTATTACTCTGTGAAATGTGAAAATCCTTCTCTGGATGGTGTCACTGATTGTTTTCTTTCCAAAGCATTAGCGATAAGAAAAATATTACGTGAGCTCAAATTGTAAAAGAAATACATCCTTGAGAAAACACTGTTTAATAATGCAATGATCAGTATAAATGTTTCTTTCTAGTATACTTTTGTAATAAAAAAGTATTTGAAATTCTTTAAATGTAGTCTGAATCTTTTACATGACTTTTAGCACATAATACAGAGTTATTCTAGGTCAGTTCTACTGTGTTTTAAATGTACATAACAAAATATTCAACCTTCAGAGAAAAAGTGTTACATGCTTGATCCTTAATGTTTTCAAAATTAGCTTGATATTTGATATTTGTTTATGAACCTTTTTTTAAGGAAATAGTATGGAAGAAGGGGTTCCAATTGTTAAGACTTAAGAGAGGGAAATTTCTAACGTGGAGTCTTTTACAATTAGCTGGTTAATTCAGGGGTTTGTTTTGTTTTGTTTTTTGTTTTTTTAACATTTCATACTGCATGTACTACTTCGTCCAAACATTTTTGCTTAGGTGACTTGGTACCTTAAAGTGATTAAAGGAAAAAATTTTCTGCTTCAATTCTGTTGTTTGAAGTCATGGGCAGGTAAGTTGTTTTTTTTTTTTTTTAACTTTTATTTAATGAATATAAATTTCCAGTATACAGCTTATGGATTACAATGGCTTCCCCTTCCCATAATTTCCCTCCCACCTGCATCCCTCCCCTTTACCGCTCCCTCTCCCTTTCCATTCACATCAAGATTCATTTTCAATTCTATTTATATACAGAAGATCAATTTAGTATAAATACTTCAACTAACCTCTACTCTACCACCAATGGCTCTACTCCCAACCTGTGTGTACTGATGGTCCTCTTCCCCACTTAATGCTGTATAATTGTTCAGACCTGGTTAAGGCCACTCTTAGGATCATTGGCAGGTAAGTTTTTATGCAAAGGATACAAAGAGAACTTTTAACATTTCTAACACAGTGATATTCAATGAGTCCATAATTATAGTTATCATAGTTATCATTGTGATAAAATCGATTTATGACTGTAGGAATATTTGGAAATCTCTCTAGATGTTGGGAAGATTGGAAATTAGGCTGGCGCTGTGGCTTAACAGGCTAATCCTCCACCTTGCGGCGCCGGCACACCGGGTTCTAGTCCCGGTTGGGGTGCTGGATTCTATCCAGGTTGCCCCTCTTCCAGGCCAGCTCTCTGCTATGGCCCGGGAAGGCAGTGGAGGATGGCCCAAGTCCTTGGGCCCTGCACCCGCATGGGAGACCAGGAGAAGCACCTGGCTCCTGGCTTCGGATCAGCACGATGCGCCGGCCGCAGCGGCCATTGGAGGGTGAACCATCGGCAAAAAGGAAGACCTTTCTCTCTGTCTCTCTCTCTCTCACTATCCACTCTGCCTGTCAAAAAAAAAAAAAAAAAAAAAAAAGATTGGAAATTAAACTTGTTCTATCAAGCTTCAAATAATTTCAAATATCAGGGGCTTAAACAGTAGAAAGAATGGGTTGGGGATTAGAACTGAGATTCCAGCCAGTCTAGTGAAGATCAGATCATAAAATATTATTGATTGTGAAAGTCAAAAGAGACCTGAAGAATATCCTTTTGTATTTAAAATTTTGCATAAATGAAAAGTTTCCTGCGGAGTATAAAAGAGTAAAAGTATGTTATGCAGATTTGTTGGTGATTTAATAAAGTTTATTTTTTTTTTAAAGCTTTTCTTATTTATTTGAAAGAGCTACAGAGAGAGGTAGAGCCAGAGAGAGAGATCCTCCATTCCTCTGGTTGACTCCCCAAATGACCATGATGGCCAGGGCTGAGCCAATCTGAAGCCAGGAGCCAGGAGATTCCTCAGGGTCTCCCATACTGGTACAGGGGCCCAAGGAGTTGGGCCATCCTCCACTGCTTTCCCAGGCCACACTAGAGAGCTGGATCAGGAGAAGTGCAGGCAGGACTCAAACCGGCGCCCACATGGGTTGTCGGTGCTGCAGGCTGGAGCTTTAACCTGCTGTGCCACAGTGCCTTCCCCAAGTTCATAAAGTTTTGATATAAAAATGCAATTGTCTCTAATCTTTCTTGGATTTTCAATTAGGAAATAGCCTAGAGGAAACTGTAAGTAGCTTGAAGATTGTCTTATTATCTTTGGCAGTCATGGTGAATGCTGTTCTGCTTACACTTGTTGGCTAATCACAATGTACACAATGAAAATATTGAGCCAGAGTGTGGCCAGGGAGTGCAGTGGAGGATGGCCCAAGTGTTTAGGCTCTGCACCCCATGGGAGACCAGGAGAAGCACCTGGCTCCTGCCATCGGAACAGCGCGGTGCGCCGGCCGCAGCGCGCTACCGCGGCGGCCATTAGAGGGTGAACCAACGGCAAAGGAAGACCTTTCTCTCTGTCTCTCTCTCTCACTGTCCACTCTACCTGTCAAAAAAAAAAAAAAATACTGCAGTAAGTCTCTTGCTTTTCTGTTTAGAAGTCTCGGTCACATAATGATCAACTGTGTTTGAATTCAGAATTGTCCTTCTGGTTTACATATAAGTTAAATACATGAGTTTTAGCGGGTGTTCCTGACAAGCAAAAGGAAACAGAATATCAAAAATATTAGGTTGCCCTGTTTTCCACAGCATGTTCTGAATTTAACCTTTATGATGTTTCATTTTATGTTTCATGTAACTTTTTGATCAAATAATTCCATCAATTAAAATACAGTTTCCTGATGGCAGCATGGCTAATAGTGTGTGACTGAAATGCAAAAGTTAGAAAGTTTTGTTTTCCTATGGCTAAAGTTGACTGCTTCGATAATCAAACTTGAAACTACAGCCAGACTTTAATTTGGGGCAAAATTGGCTTACTGTACCAACCCATTAATTTAGTTGTTATGTCTTAGATTTGTGTTAATATCATAACTGTAAAGTTGTTTTCAGGAGGAGGCATCAGTCAATGCTTCTGATTTGGGAGCCTGGATTCCCACTAGATGAACTAGGTTCTGTTCCTTATATTGACCATCTCACTGTAGGTGGTCTGGGGCAACATTCCCATTGTGTTTGCAAAGCTGGCTCAGGAGAGTGGTCTGCTGATAGGAAGGCTGATAGAGAACTGTGATCCCAAAAGCCCTTTGTCATCTTGGTAACTGGGTTAACTATCAGCTTTAGGCTTAATCTTGATCTCATCAGTGGCTCAAAGACTGTTGATCGTTTGCTGAATGTTCTCCCTATAGCTGGCTGGATATTACTATTGAGCTCTTCTTCTTCTTCTTCTTCTTCTTCTTCTTCTTCTTCTTCTTCTTCTTCTTCTTCTTCTTCTTCTTTTTTAAAGGGAACAGATTTCATGTATTTCATATATAATGATACTTCTCACCCTACCCTCTTTCCCTTCCTCCCACCCACCCTCTCTCATTATTTGCTTATTTTTCTTTTATTTTTACAATGACTTTCTGTTATTGAGTTGTTTATTTAGTGGAGGTTTGAGCCCTTCTTAGACTTTTACTTTACTCAGAAATTCTCTGCATTCAATCTGATAGCAGTCAAGTCTCACCAGTCTCAGAAAAAGTCTCGTTTTCTAAGATGATTATGTCTGTTGATACCAATGCAAAAAAAGTAAAAATGTAACACTTTAAAGAACAATCTGGTTCCTAAGTTCCTGGGGAACTCTTCATTATAGGTCGTAAGTACTGACAAAGCTTGCTTTTTGAATAAAGTAGTTAAATATTCTCCTGGATACCTATGCTAGCATTTTTTTTTTTTTTCTGAACCAAACTACCATGTTTTTTCTGGCCAACAAATTTAAAATCTAAACATAAAGGTTTATTTTTCATAAATATGTTTTGAATTTGACCTTCACAGGGAACATTTTAAGTGTAGTAATCAATGAGGTTTCAGGTACCTCTTTACAGAGAGCTACTGTGATTATGTTTTTGTGGTTGGATTTTTCTGAACCCATTAGCTACATGGTAATGGAGTGGTGGTATTAAGGTTTTGAGAATCATCACACCACCCGCTTACCAGAAATTCAATAAAAAACAAACATGAGTGATAGGTTTATGATCTAGTACAGTATATTTTTAAAATGGTATTTGTTAAGCTCTCCAGAGGAAACATCACACAGAATATGAAAAATCCAACGTTGATCAACTGAGCCTTCCTATAATTGGATGAAGCATCAAATGATAAAGGACCATCTGGAAGGGGCAAAATTTACATCTAGGCATGAGGTAGGTCATTTTTCTAGAAGGCTCATATGTTTAAGGATAACAGGAAAATATCATATTTTAATTCTCTACACTATTTAAAAGTACCCTTCGTTTGTTCATCCCCAACATAATTTAAAAGCATTTGCTTCTTCAATATGAATAACAAATGTAGTTCAGTAACTAGCTTCCTCTATATACTTCAAAAATATTCATGGGTCATGAGCAAAGCAGTATTTGGAGGTGAAGTTTTGTTTTGAGATATTCAGACTTCATCAAAAAACCTGATTTTTTAACAATTATTTTAAATTTTAATGGAATATAGAAAATTTTACTTACTAGCAATCTACTTCAATTAGTATTCCACAATAAATCATTTTATTTCTGCGAGATTAGATTAGTCTGGACAATTTTGCATTGCAAATCTGATAGGAAAACATCACAGTCTTTAGTTATCTTTGATCTGTGATTTGATTGGGATTTGATAAAAATATAATTATTGGGGCCGGCTCCGTGGCTCACTTGGTTAATCCTCCGCCTGCGGCACCGGCATCCCATATGGGCGCCAGGTTCTAGTTCCGGTTGCTCCTCTTCCAGTCCAGCTCTCTGCTGTGGCCCAGGAGGGCAGTGGAGGATGACCCAAGTGCTTGGGTCCCTGCACCCACATGGGAGACCAGGAGGAAGCACCTGGCTCCTGGCTTCGGATTGGTGCAGTGCCGGCCGTAGTGGCCATTTGGGGAGTGAACCAACGAAAGGAAGACCTTTCTCTCTTCTCACTATCTATAACTACCTGTCAAATAAAATATATATATATATATATATATATATGTGTGTGTATATATATATATATATATATATATATAATTATTGATTTTCTTTTCCGTTCAGGTAATTTTTTCTTGACCTGCTGGAACTATTAATTGTATTGGGCCAAAAGATGCCTCCAAAATGAAAGAAACTAACCTTGGTGTCAAAAATATAATAACATTGTATTTAAAGTGTTAAAGCTGAGGTATTAAATAAGTCACCAACCTACTTAGGTAGTGACTGGAACCAGAACTTACTTCTAGTTCTCACTTCATTTTTCTACTTATCACTACAGGTTGAATAGAGGTTTCTTTATAGAACATCCTCAGTGTCTGTGGTTTCCACAAAGCTTAAGACAATGAAATTAAAAGATACTGCAGGTCAAGGTCCTGGAACTCCAGACTCTGAAATGGAGATTAGAATGTATGAGGTTTATTGGCATTAATCTTGCACCAGCCCTGTGAGGAAACTGAAGAAAGGAGAGGACAGAGAAAGAAGTGGGTGGTGACACAGTTACGACTATGGCAGCTCTGGAGCTAGAATATCCTGGTACCCTATTCTGAGGCACACAGACTGGGCCTTATACCCCTGTCTTGACCAGCTACGCTGAAAAAGCAGTTTGGCTTTGGCTTAGGTGTCTCTGTTGACAGCAGTCTCTTCAGAGAGACTCAGCTATGAGCTGCCAACGGCTGGCAGTCTCAACAGCTGAGAGAGTAGACATGGTCTAGACCGGGGATCTAACCAGTGCCCTGAAGCATCTTCTACTCTACCATTAATGAAGTGTCTACATTTTTTAGCTATTGACTAAATCATACGTTACACGAGGTTTCACTAATCTGTAGACTAACCACAAAAAGCAGGGGCCATATTCCCTTTTCAAAAAAGAAACCGAGGTTGAATAACTCCCCCAAGATCACACAGAAACGGCAAGTCTGCATGACCCAAACGCTCATGTTGCTTTCATGAAGCTGTTTCCTATGTTACAAGAAGCAGCAGGATGACTTATCTAAACTCTAAGATTACTCACATTCCTTTGATTCTGAAGAAAATTTGAAGATTAATTGTCCCATTAATATTGTGACTACAGCTACTACCACCATTTGAGATAGATTTAGCACTTAATATTGATGAAACCAAATTAGATGTGACCCTTGACTTTCAGACATTTAGAGACTAGATTACAAAGTCATTAATTAAATTGATACAGAAATCTCATCATCAATAAAATTACTACCTACCATTGTAAGATGGTTTTAAGAATTTAATTTATATAGAGAAGAATAGTATGTACCTTAAGATAGCTTAGTAACTCTAAAATTTACTTTCTATGCTTTAAATTCAGTAGAAGCTTAGAGATATTAGTGAAAAGCTTGCCTTGATAAAGTTAACTGGGTATCAGAAATAATTCTCACTTTTGTCCTCTTGTATAAGTCAGTTGGTATTCTTGGGCCTTAGCTCATACATCTGTAAAGTGCAGGGCATGAAGTAGACAAACTAGGCTTCTACAAATAAAAAAAAAAATTCCTCTGTGGAAAAAAAATCTTGATTATTTAGAATAGTATCTCATAATGTATGCATATTTAAGCATGATTTATATATGTGGATGATGTATGTTTTCTTCTTTTATTTTAAAGATTTATCTATTTATTTGAAAGGCAGAGTGATGGGAGGGTGGGAGAGAGATAGAAACAGAGGTCTTTCATCTGCTGGCTAATTTCCCAAATGGCTGCATCTGCTGGGTTGGGGTCAGGCCAAAGGCGGGAGCCTGGAGTTCCATCCAGATATCCCATGTGGGTGTCAGGGTCCCAAGTACTTGGGCTGTCTTCCTCTGCTTTCTCAGGCACATTAGCAGGGAGCTGTATTGGAAGCAGAACAGCCAGATCTGAACCAGCACTGCAGTATGGGATGCCAGCATCTCAGGTAGTGGTTTAACTTACTGCACCACAATGTGGCCCCTGTTGCACGTATTTTCAGACAGTTTATCCTCAGTTTCTGTGTATTTATGTGACATATCTATGCTGTGCATGATGACAGGTGCTGGAGATTTGGAAGTGAATAAAGTAGACATGCTGCCTGACCCTATGGAAATTGTATACACAAGGGGTTTCAAAAGGTTTGTGGACAACTGGATTTAAGTATAAGTTTACTTAGGTGTCAAAAAGAGTTGAAATCCATACCTACAAGGAAGTTTTCAAAAACTTCAAAAAATGATAGGGCATGGACATGATAGTGTAACCTGCTTGGGGTGCCTATGTCCCATATTGATGTGCCTGTTGGAGACCTGGCTGCTCTGCATCTCCCACTTTACTGCTGATGCATCTTGTTAGGTAGTGAATGATGGGTCAGTGCTTGGGCTACCACCACCTGGGAAACCAGGATGGTGCTCTGGGCTTCTGGCTTTGGCCTGGCCCAACCCTGGCTCTTGGTAGGGATTTGGGGAATGCACCAACATATCAAGATGTCTCACTCTCTCTCTTTGTTTCCTTGACTTTCAAAAGGATGAAAAAAAGCATTTTTAAAAGTTTATGGAAATGCATATTATAAAATCTATGCATAGATTTTAGATTTTGTTGTATCACAATAAACTTACCTTTTAGTTTGATTTTCCATGAACTTTTTGAAGCACTCATATGTCATATATACAGGTATATCCAGAAAATGTACACATTACCTGCATGCATGCAAAAGTTTACTTTTATGTTATTTCCTTTTTTTTTTAACCTAGCTCATTTCTATGAATTTGTGGTATTTAGTCAAGAAGAAATATCTGACAAGGAAGGCAAGCAAATAAATTAGATGAAGCTTGCCAAGGAAAATAGTCTTAAATTTTAGAGGGTGTACCCACAAGATGTTCATATCTCTTCTGCCTCCCTCCTCCTGCCCCTCAAAAAGAACCCTAAGCCTTTCTTTATGTGGGATGAAGGAAATCTGTAACTTTGTGTCCTGGCATCACACAATGTCACAATATGAACTCAAGATAAGTGGGTCATCTTAACAATATCAACTTGCTGTTTTTTTTTCTTTTCTCTCTACTTCCATTTTTATTGGATAAAACCCAGAGAATCAAAGAGGAAGCAGACAGCAAAAAGTTTCCACCCAAGCTATGTCTAAAATATTTTATTTTACTCCTCTGTATTCCTTACCACTAATTACCAAAGAAAGTCAAGAGGAAAACATGATAGTTTAATCTACCATAATACCATTCTAATTACATATAAAAAGAAGCCACCCAAACTGCAGTAATTTAATTTAATCACAATGTGTATCAAATATCATAAGTGTATCAGTATGCATTGTTTTCCTCCCAGCCTTCCCATAAAGTTCTAGATCAAATCAATTGAGCCTTGGCATTGTCTTTGTGTGTATATTTGTGTGTGTATGAGTGTGAGAGAGAGACAGAGACTGATTGATAGAGCTCCATTGCTAGTTCAATTCCTAAATGTCCACGATGATGAGAGCTGAGCCATGGCTGGAGTCAGAATGCAGGAATTCAGTCCAAGTCTCCATGTGGGTGGCAGTGACCCAATTACTTGAGCCATCACCTGCTGCCTCCTAGAATCTGAATTCATGCGAGTCAGGGATTGAATCTGGCACTCCAATGTGGGACGTAAATGTCAACCACTAGGCCAAACACTTGGCCCTTTTTTTTTTTTAATTAAACTTTTATTTAATGAATATAAATTTCCAAAGTACAGCTTATGGGTTACAATGGCTTCCCCCTCCCAAAACTTCCCTCCCACCCGCAACCCTCCCCTTTCCCGCTCCCTCTCCCCTTCCAATCACATCATGATTCATTTTCAATTCTCTTTATATACAGAAGATCAGTTTAGTATATATTAGGTAACGATTTCAACAGTTTGCCAACACTTGGCCCTTTTTAAAAAAATGTATTTTTTCTTTTTATCCATCTAAGACAGCAAAAGGAGCAACACATTACTATTACTTGGATGTTGTACCAAATGGGGTAGATTTTATGTACTTTGTTAAAATATCATTAATATAATGGGCAGATGTTTGACCTTGCAGTTAAGATACCAGTTAGGATATCTGTGTCCCAGGTCGGAATACATGGGTTTGATTACTGGCTCCGGCTCCTGATTCCAACTTCCTACTAATATAGGCCCTAGGAGGCAGAAGTGATGGCTCATGTATTTGGGTTCATGCCACCTGTGCCACCTGTGTGGGAAACTTTCGCTAAGTTCCTGATTCCTGGCTTAGCTCAGGGTCATTGCAGGCATTTGGAGACTGACCCACCAGATGAGAGAGCGCTCACTCACTCTCTACCTCTCAAATAAATTAATTAAAAATTTCATTAACATTAAACTTTGGCTTTGTTAATTGCAATTTTTTTGAAAGGCAGAGTTAGACAGTGAGAGAGACAGAGAGAAAGGTCTTCCTTCCGTTGGTTCACCCCCCAAATGGCTGCTATGGCCGGCGTACTGTGCCGATCCGAAGCCAGGAGCCAGGTACTCCCTCCTGGTCTCCCATGCAGGTGCAGGGCGCAAGGACTTGGGCCATCCTTCACTGCCTTCCCGGGCCACAGCAAAGAGCTGGACTGGAAGAGGAGCACAGGGACAGAACCAGCATCCCAACCGGGACTAGAACCCAGAATACCGGCGCCGCAGGTGGAGGATTAGCCTAGTGAGCCGCAGCGCCGGCCTGTTAATTGCATTTTTTAAAGATCTATTTATTTATTTGAAAGGCAGAATTAACAGAGAGGGAGAGGCAGAGGCAGAAGCCACTGATTCACTCCCCAAATGGCTCCCAAAATGGCTGGATCTGGGCCATTCAGAAGCCAGGAGCCAGGAGCTTCTTCCGGTCTCCCACACGGGTGCAGGACTCCAAGCACTTGGGCCATCTTCCACTGTTTTCCCAGGTGCATTAGCAGGGAGCTGGATGGGAAGTGGAGCAGCTGAGACTCAAACCAGCGCCCGTATGGGATGTCGGCACTGCAGGCAGCAGCTTTACCTGCTATGCCAAAACATGGTTGTTGTTGATCTACTTTATGAAATTTTATATCTCTAATCCTTATGTTTTACATTTCTGAAAAGAGTGTGCCGCACAGAGAAGGATGTGTCTTTTTACATGGTTTCTACTAGAAATCCTTAATAAAAAGCAAACTGTGAACTGAAAGTCTGTACCTAAAAATGACGCCAATGAAACAAATTAGTACAACTCAATAGGATATAGTGCTGCCTTTGTCTTTTGCTTCAGCAACCAAAATCTAATTGTTGAATAATGTGCTTTGGAGGACAGTAGTGTCTTTCATCAAAACACTGTGCAAAAAGTTCCAGCCAGGCAGTGTGTTATTTCCAGTCAAGTATATGAGACTTTACATGCTGAGAACAGCTGTAAAGATGCAGGGATAGGAACAAGTTAGAAGCCAGTGCATCCAAAATATCTAATATGAGCTATAGGTATATAATTTTTAGCTCTCCTGTGAGCAGACATTTAAACGTAGTAAACAGAAATGATAAGATAGGCTTCCCTTTAAGATTTCGTTCTCATTTTCTATAAAAAGGAACGTTGCTGTGTTTAAATTGCTAATGACCAAACATGATCCTCAATTTGCCAGTTGCACATTAAGTCTTATAAGCAATCACTTACAACATTCTCTTTTATGTTCTGGCCAAGGGTTTTGCCTGAATTTTAAACTCAGTGTGAAACATGTATTTCTTATTATGTTGGTTACAAGAAACTTCAGCTGCATTGTTTGCTTTTGAATCATGACTTAGTTTTATATAAAAGAAATTTGTAAAACATGAAATAAGAGATGTACTAGAGAAAAGTACTTTTGATAATTTAAAAAACTATTACTTTCTGGAAAAAACACATGATACATAAACTAGTAACACATTTTTACAAGCAAATATTAAGTTTTATTAAGTTTTCAACTAGCTTTAGTTCTTTGTCCCATTTTAGTTAGAAAAGCTAGCAACCCTCTAGAAATTGTCCTTGGAAAAAAGGCTTGTTCTGTTCATCTAAAAACTGAAAGTCAGCTGATTACGAGAGTAGTTCAAAAACTTTATGGAAATTAAATTAAAACATGTTTATTTGGGTATAAGAAAACTTTGGAATAATAATCTACATTTTCCATGAATTTTTTGATGACCCCTTCTATATAAAAGAGAAGAGCTCTCTTGGCTAATCCTCCCCCTGCGGCGCTGGCACCCCGGGTTCTAGTCCTGCTTGGGGCACTGGATTCTGTCCCGGTTGCTCCTCTTCCAGTCCAGCTCTCTGCTGTGGCCCAGGAAGGCAGTGGAAGATGGCCCAAGTGCTTGGGCCCTGCACCCGCATGGGAGACCAGGAGGAAGCACCTGGCTCCTGGCTTCAGATTGGCGCAGTGCGCTGGCTGCAGCGCACCGGCCGTAATGGTCATTTGGGGGGTGAACCAACGGAAAAGGAAGACCTTTCTCTCTGTCTCTCTCTCTGTGTCTAACTCTGCCTGTAAAATAAAAAAAAAAAAAAGAGAGAGAGGGAAGAGAAAAGAGAAAATCATTTTAATTTCCTTGAGTAGATATTCGACTCAAATTATCTTTGCAAATAACTTTCAGAAAGACCTGTATCCAAATGTCTCCTATTTCTTTTCATTCATTATTAAAGAATTCCCAAACCTGTGGTTTTTCATCTTTCCTTGCTGAGAGTTCTTGGGGAAATTACCCATAGTTTCCCAGCACATACTCTTTCCTCAGAAAATGATATATCTGTTTCTAAAGCTTTATACTGATATTGGAATCCCAAATTGCCATTGTTTGAAATGTCCCTTTTGATTCTGCAATAAGATGAACCTCCTTCATGTCAGCAAGCACTAGGGCTGTCTGCCTCATTAGCAGTATTGTTTTCATGGAGAATGGGGAAACTAATCTCTGTTACAGTCTATCTTGAACCAGAATAATATTATAGATATATATGCATATATATAAAATTTTAAAATACTTTCCTGGAATTATGCCCTATAGAACTTTGTAGTTTGATGTTCTGAGATCATGGAAGGCATCCATCTGTTCAAATCATATTTCTTTTTCTCTCAAAGAACATCACAAAGCCAAATCATAATCAGCACAGAGGCAGTTTTGCAGACGTTTTGATGATCATTCCACTCCTCCAATAGAGAGTGACACAGATGTGTGCAGCTGAGTACTCCCACGCTCCCAGTGGCACCAAGGCTTGCTGCAGTCCACACCTCGCCGGGGACACTGACAAGCTTCTGTTTTTAGGGCTGTGCCTCCCACTGGAAACATGCTGCCCTGTTTGCTCTGTAGACCACCCAGCCCACCCACTTTTGGTGGTTTGGCTTTCTCCCTAGCTTGCCTGCAGGTGTGACCTTATTCACCCACTTAGAACAAGTCACTCTCCCATTTTTCTGAAGTTTAAAAATATGACTGGCTGAAAGAAGGCAGTAAGCAAGCAGATTTTTATACTCTCCTGGAAACTTATAATTATAAAGTTCGGTGAACTTCGTGAACTTCTTCAAGAGTGTTTTTTCTGCAGGCTTATGATTGATGTGGAGGATCCCTGGGACATAGGAAAGCAGCTGAAACGGAGGGAAGTTGAATGGGTTGCCTCCATGCCCATAGCCTTCCAGAGGCTATGCAAGGTTAGCACCTACATCACCCCATCCCCAACCCAGTGTGATTTCAAATTAGATAAACATTTTGCGATGGTGTGACAAGCCAACATTCAGCCTTGCTTCTCAGTAGGTATATTAACTTTATAAAACTAATGAACTATTTTTTTTGTAAAGTAAGCTGGTAGGCATCAAGAGCACACTAACATAGCTATATTAAGGGAAAAAGGAGCCAATTTTTGTTTCCCTGATGTAACCACACTCTCAATCTTCACGATCTGTCACAGCTTGCTCCATAATTCTAAGCCAGCAATATTCAAAATAGCACAATAAGTACTGTTAACGAGATGTGGAAATTTTCTTGAGCAGGAGTGTACCTCAGAAGTCAGGATGTTTGCTGACCATTTGTTCTCCTTGCATTCTCCCTGTCCTGGTTGTCCTGTAGGGAGTCAGAACTTAAAAGTAGGCCAACAAACATAAACAGGCTGAGTCTCATGACCACTCAACAAGACCCTCTTGCCTCGTAACCTTATGAACTATACATCAGGACTCTATTTTCCTCAGGGAAGCCTCAGGTATCTTTTAAACTCTCCTGGAAGCGTCTTCCTAATATGGGGAACCATTGGATCTCTCTTGTGTGTAAGGACCTGAATCTGTCATCCACACTACAGTTTTGGAAGCAAAGGAGACATTTTTTAAGATGTGGAAAACAAGGCCTTCAATGATCAATGATCAAGCTCAAGGTCCCATAGTTGGTGAGCAGAAGCGACAAGACCAGAAGCCACTGTGATTTGGCCAAAGAGTCACCTCGGTGTGGACTATTGAAAGAGGGAGGTGATTTAGTCTCTTCTCTCGTCTCACACAAAGCACTTGTTCACTAAATGCCAGTTGTTGAGTGTTCCTTACTTCTCTGTTTCTCTGCACATTGGTGTGTTTCAAGACAGTATGTTTTATGGATTTATAGGTATTCAAATGTTAAAGAAAATACTTGACAGGTGTAATTTTAGATCTGGAAAAGATCTCAAAAGAGCCTCTAATTCAGCTTCCCATAATGATTATTTTTCCAGAGTAATATAACATCTTCCTTATCAACAAAATCTAATGATTTGACTGAAAGGGTGTTAGAAGAAAACTTTTAAAAGTTTTTTTTAAGTGAAAAAGACTTAAAGTAATCTGCCTGCTTCTCTCCATCGCTGTCAAAAAAAATTTCTTTAATATGTTATACTTGAAAAGTTAGCAAATATTTTGAAAAGTAATTAATTCCAATGATTAATTAACTGCAGACTGTGAAATGGACAGCATATTTAAACAAGCTGTTCATATGTCAAATGGAAAGTTTTACTGAAAAAATACTTCTATTTTTAAGTCTATGTTATGGAATTTTTATTTTTACCTTATTACTAGGATGTTTACATGAAACAATATTCCTTAAAGGGGAAAAATGATGTCAGTTGCATCTATAATTTGTCTTGCTCCAAACCTTGACTATTTAAACTGCTTCCATTTATGTGCACAATCCTGAAAGATTTTATTTAAATGCCCTCAAATGAAAGGCTTATTTGGAAAATTTGAGCAAACATGCATACTTATCCTGCTACTACTACCTTCTTCCCAATATATTCTCCCAACTGATTGAGAAAGTAATTTTGCAAACCCAGAATTTGCTCTAGCTATTAATTTTAGGTCCCTTACCAATACCACATAACACAGAATAAATAGGAAGCAATAACCTTCACTGACTTCTTTTTAAGATCTATTTTATTTATTTGAAAGGTAGAGATAGAGAAAGGTCTTCCATCTACTGGTTTACTCCCCAGATGGCTGCAATGGCCAGAGCTGAGCTAATCTGAAGCTAGGGGCCAGGAGCTTCTTCCGGTCCCTCACGTGGGTACAGGGGCCCAAGGAGTTGGGTCATCCTCTGCTGCCCTCCCAGGCACATTAGCAGGGAGCAGCGGGGACTTGACCCCACAGCCATATGAGATGCCGGTGCTGTGGGCTGGGACTTTTAGCCACTGTAACACAGTGTTTGGCCCCTCACTGACTCTTAGCATTGATTTTTATCTCCATCCCTTCTGAGCACCTCCTGATAATCAAATATAAAGATACCTAAAAGGAAACTGAAAGTGAATGGATGTGGGGGCCTTGACAATGGTACAAATGAATGAGAAAGCAAACTACAAAATGTGTGAATAAGGAACAACCATACTCAAAATGATGCTAAAAACTAATATTTGAACCTTATACTGTGAGCCATGTACAGTCTTGGTGCATTATATGGGTATCTCATTAGCTGCATTCATGCACTCAAAAAGTAATGTACTATTTAGCCAATCATGACATCATTGCCTTCATGGGCATTACAGCTGTAATTAATTTTTATGAGACTAGGACATTCTCTACTTAAGGTGGTAGTATTTGGCAATATTTTTCTGGTTGATGCCAACATAACCAGTTTCACCTGCAGTGCTGCCTGGATAATCCATATGGAAAAGTTTTCTGTGACATATTCAAAGGAAATGAACACTGAAAGTTTGATGCTTATAGTTCCCTCAGGCTCCCTTTTGAGGTAATAAGACACAGAAGATGAAAAGAAGATAGGTATTTGATTAACACTAGATAGTCACTCTGCTTCTTTTTTTTTTTTTTTTTTTTTTTTTTTAAATCTTACGCAGCAACAGTTAGGCTTTGCTTCAGTGAGTTCAGCCCTTGTAGAATTCATCTGCCCTACCACTGTGACTGCTTTTCTCTTTCCATGAACAAATGGCCAGGGTAGCTTGCTGTCTTCTGTCTTCCTTTTTGTCATCTGTCAAGCCCTTAGAGTTAGGCTGCAGTGATTCCTACAAGGATCTTTATTCACTGGTAGCTATGTGTTGTTTATGTGTAAAAATGTAAGGTTTTAAATACATGTGATAAACATATCTATTTTACTTTCCCATATTGAAAACATTTATATTTCCCTACTATTATGTTAATTTTTCATTTTCTTTGGCATAGATTGCAAACTTTTTCAAATTCCAGTCTCCACCTTAGTATCTTTGTTACTTCTCCCCACATCGCACAGGATGCATCAGCTAAACATGCAGGCCTTTGCACCTGTTGATTCCTTTACCCAGCATGGTCTTTGCTGTTTCTTCTCTGCTTTTCCCTGCACTTGGCCCAGTTCTGTGCTGCATATTTAGGTCTCAGTTTTTTCTTAATCAGTTAGAAATGACACTACTTCTGTGAGGTCTAAATATAAGCTATTGCCCTAAGATACCTGCTGTCAGAGAACAATTATTATCTTATACATTTACTATTGATCTGCATTCCCAGGATCTATAAATTCCATAAAGTGCAGAGTTAAATCTTGTACATGATTATTTTCTGAAAGCCTGGTACTACGCATAATAAGCAATTATTAAGTGATTGGATGTAGGGGGCTAGTAAGAGATGATTTAGGAAGTGAGCAGGGCAACTATGGGGTGCTGTGTCTATCCTTTAAAGGCTGTCGGATTTCTGGACTCTGGAGAAGCCTTGGAGTTAGAGAAAGTGTGCTTTCATACTTCCGTTTGCATTTTGACTGATCCTTCCCATACTGATGTGAAGGATAAGATGGTGGTTGGTAGTGTGAGATTAAGCTGATGAGAGTATTGACAAGTGACTAGTTACTGAACTTTTGTCCAAGAGAGAAAAGATAAGAAAATTAAAATTGTGTGACCATGAGAATCAGAGGACAGACTTCGTAACTGTGGATATACTTACGTCATAGCCTTAACCAACGAAAATGATGTGGGAAAGAGGAGGGGTATTCAGTGTCCTAGCTTGGATGAATCTCTTGCTAATAACAATTATAAAGGGACTAAAAACAAATAAATTATTTGAGGAATTGTGCTTGGAATGGTGAATCCGTGCAGCAGAGATGTTGAGTATACAGTTGCAACCAAGAGTAAGTGCCCACAGGGCAAGCATTGTGGTACAGCAGGTGAAGCCACAGCTTGGGACACCTGTATCCCATATCACAGTGCTAAGGTTTGAGACTCACCCCTGCTTGTGATCCCCCTTCCTGCTAATGCACATCCTGGGAAGCAGCCCATGATGGCTCAAGGACTTGGGTCCCTGCCACCCATATGGGAATCCTGGGTAGATTTCTAGGCTCCTAGTTTTGGCTTGGCCCAGCTCTGGCTGTTGCAGGCATTTGGGTGAATGAACCAGAGGATATAAGATAGCAAATTTTTTTTCTCTCTCTCCATTACAAACAAACATAAAAAGAGTGTGGTGCCAAATAATCCATGTGTGTCATTCGCATTTGGATATAATGAAGGCCTTTCAGTTTGGATGAAATTACTCAGAAAGAAAGTACATAGAGAGGAGAGCTTCACAGAATATTGGCTTGAGCACCCTTGGTTAGAAGGAAGAGAAATCTACTAAAGCTGGATCCAGTAAGGGAGTGGAGTGGTGGCTATGCACTATAAGATTTCTTGTCATAGAATCCAAGGATGAGCCACAAAGAACAGCTCCTCTGTCATCACTGCATGTGAAATGTGTGGAATTAATGTCTCTCTGTTTCTCAAGGGTCTTGTTTTTTCTTACCTCTCTGTTCTGTAAATTTTCTTTTTTCTTTTTCTATCAGCCTCTAATGTTTCCCGTGTTTGCAAGTGGCCGAAGTGGCTGCTACTTTTGAGTATAAAGTCATCATTTTAATTATTTTAAAATTCATTTAGGAGACAAAAAGCCCCCCACTCCAGCCTTCATCAGTTGGTTTAATCCCCAAATGCCCATAAGGGCTGAGGCTGGACTAGGGCCATGGCCAAGAGCTAGAAACACAATCTAAGTCTCCTTTGTGAGAGGCAGGAAGCATTGGTGGGAAGCTAGAGTCAGGAACTGGCGTTTGGGAATCAAACTCAAGCACTGCAAAGTGAGATTCTGGCATGTTAACCACCAGGGCCAATGCCCACACCAACTTCGCCATTTTTTTTGCCTGTGATCCTCTGATGACATTATCTGTGTCTATAACTCCCAATTCTCTGAGAGAGAAAAGAATTTGACAGATTAGCAAAGCCCATTATTTGGTTTCCTTCAGGTCAAGTTCACGCATTGGATCAAGTAGTACAACTGTGACAGCAAAAGCTCTGAAAGTGGATAGATGTTCTAAGGAAAAGATCCACATAGAAATTGTGAATATCATGCTGTTATTTAAAGGAACATTTCTAAAAGGTTAATGTGCTTATGAATCACCTGGAAGCCTTCTTACAATGTGGGTTTTCTTTAGTAGCTCTGGATGAATCTGTATGTCCAACAAATTCGTGGGTGCTGCTGGACTGAGAAACATACTTGAAATTGCAAGAATTGGAAGGGCAAGCAGAGGGTGAATGTGAATGCTCAGGGCTGCAAGGGCAGGGGAAGGAGAATGGAAGAGCTCTGGGTGGATAGACTCTCAGGAAGCAGAGTTTGTTCAGAGGTATCAAATACTGCAGAGAGTGAGTGTCATAAAAATGGAAGCCTCTTTTTTTTTTTAATTTGACAGCTAGAGTTAGACTGTGAGAGAGAGAGAGACAGAGAGAAAGGTCTTCCTTCCGTTGGTTCACCCCCCCAAATGGCCATTATGGCCGGAGCTACGCCAATTCGAAGCCAGGAGCCAGGTTCTTCTTCCTGGTCTCCCATGCAGGTGCAGGGGCCCAAGCACTTGGGCCATCCTCCACTGCCCTCCCAGGCCACAGCAGAGAGCTGTACTGGAAGAGGAGCAACCCGGATTAGAACCGGGCGCCCATATGGGATGCCGGCGCTACAGGCGGAGGATTAACCGAGTGAGCCACTTTAATATTGAATAATCTGCACAACTTTGTGAATTCTTTTCAGCAGTGATCAGAATGCTATGGACTAGAGAGAAAGTTTTCCAAAGTCAGATCAATCCAGAGTTCAGAATTTGCAGGGGATTACTGTGGAAGGGCATGAGGAAGGGACTTGAATAAATATATTATCCAGATAGTAGATTCAATGATAGACAATGCCGTGTAAGTTATTTCAAGTTACTTATTAACTTTACATTGTTTTTCTGAGAGATGGACAAGAATCAACCACTGCTTCAGAGAGAAGGACTTCCCATGAAAATATGTGTGGGCATGTGTGGGTATGCATGTCCATACACTTGTGTGTTTGATCCTCCTGCCAAGGACATACATTTACATAACAAGCTGACTGTAGAAGGATTTATAACAGTTCTTTTGCTTGGATCCTCTGAAAGTATTATCTTTTACAACTAAGTACAGAATGCTTTCATGCCAAGGTGATTAAGGAAAGACAGGGCTCAAGGTTTAAACATTAACAGTATTGCAGGGATCAGAGGCATGAGGATGTGGTACATGTGAATATCTTTGGAGATTCAAAAAGTTGTCAAATGTATATGCCTCGTGAAGGATCCTTCAGTTCCATATCTTGTCGTTTTCTAGCCGTGTCAAACTTGAATTCATTCAAGTAGGTCCCCTTTTGAACTCATGCTTAAGTCATTGTGGTAGCTTCAATTCCTGTTGCTTCCAAAGAACATTTTGAGGTTGAACCATCACACAGGGCAATGAAACAATTAGCTGGCTAACTCTGGGGAAACTAGTGTTTTAGGAGGAATGTGGGAGTGAATTGATATCCTTTTATGGCTGCTGGAAGTTCCAGGAGGAGATTGGCGTGATCAGTGTAACTTTGGTTCAAGAGGGACCCTCCCCAGTTTGGAAATGCTAACTGAATGCAGAGCTGGAGGAGTGGTGAGGGCGGGTGGGGATGCTTGCCAGGTCTGTCACATTAACAGAATCGCAGATGTCACAGCCAGATTGCATTCAGATTCTTTGCCATCCTGAAAAATCCGCATCATAGTCTGAAGTCACTTAAACATAAATAGCTACTTCGATGAAGTTGTCTAGTTCTGTATATTACCAGTCATTTAATACATACCAGTGTCTGAACTATTGTTTATATTTTACATTTCATGTTAAATTTGGCAGAAGTAGATATGATCTCTAGAAATGGTGTGCGGCTATCCTGGTTCTTTAAAGATTTAGATGTTGAACTGGTCCTAGAATTCTTGGTTGCTGGCTCTTAGGTTTAATTTTTAGAAGGCACTGAGGCTACTGAGTATTTTAAACCTTTTAAGGCAACAAATGATGAGCTTTTAATTCTTTGGTACTCAGTGTATTCACATGGATAGTTCCAACAATGACTTTGAATAAACGCAAAGGTACAGATGACATTAGCTAAATTTTCTGAAGATAATTTTCATTAGCCAGATATTCAAGCAAATTTATTAGCTATAATATTATATACTTTCATGTAAATAAGAAGATTTAACTTAAATGTTGCCATTTTGTTCAACATTTAACACACTGTAGGAAAAAAGAAACCACTTATCCAATACCAGCCACAGAGTTGTGTTGAAAGCAGCTAAAATTGAGCTCTCATGTATCTCTTGGGATTTGAAACTCTGTTTTAGACAGACTTTCAGGAATTTGATATTTGAGTTGTACAGAGATGTACTTGCAGCAAGGGTGGAGTAAGGATCCAAATCTGTGAGATAGTAAAATGTCCCCTAGGATAATGGTTATTAAATCTATACCTAATTGTTAGTTGAGTTAGGCCTTGGTATGCCCGGGCAGTTTTCCATCTTGACTTTGAGTTTCACTGAAGATTAAAGTTTTGTGGAAATATACACAAAGGCTGGAGCTGTGGTGCAGCCTGTTAAGATGCTGCCTGCAGTGCCGGCATCCCACAAGGACACTTAGTTTGAGTCCTGGCTGCTCCACATCAGTTGCAGCTCCCTGTTAATGTGCCTGAGAAAGCAGAGGAAGATGGCCCAAGTCCTTGGATCCTTATAGCCACATAGGAGACCTGGATGAAGCTCCTGGCTCCTGGTTTCAGCCTGTCCTAGCCCAGGCTGTTGTGGTCATTTGGGGAGTGAACCAGTGGATAGAAGATCTCTCCCTCTCTCTGTCTCCCTCTCTCTCTCTCTCTCTGTCTCTGGATCGCTCTTTCAAGTTAAATAAACCTTTAAATAAAAGAAAAAGAAAATACACACAAACAAATTACAGGTAACCCTTTGTAGCATAGGCAAAAGTTGAGGTGTAATTTGGTTTGTTATTTGTTTGGATTACCTAATAACTTTGCTTTCATAAATTAGGGGGGCAAATATGTTACTCTGCCATCAGGAACCAGATGCTGTGCACTGAATGGCTCATAAAAATATTTTAAACCTGGTTTTACCAAGATCTCACTCAGTGATATCTCAATAGACATTTTTTAAGTAACCCTGCCTCTGAGAGAGCGTATTGATTATATAATGAAGTAATTCATAGAGTAGGAAGTGATTAGCAGTGACATTTGATTACTGCAAATGGAAACATCAAAAGCACTATATTCTAGATTCTTAGGATTCTTTTACTAACAAAGTAGTTCCAAATTCATTTCTTAAAATATAGTTCTTAGTTTAAGAAATTATCCATTAAAATTATCTTTTAAAATAGCATTTGAGCTCACCACTTTATTCTATGTCTTTATTTGTGGCAACATTTTCTTCTTTCTAGAAACACACTAGATTTACATTCAGAAGAGTTGGTTTGAATCTTGGTCCTGCTATCAATTAGATATGTAACTTTGATCAATTTATATAATCTTTGTGGTCTCATTGATTTCATCAAAAGATGGAGGTGGTCATAATTCCCAGAACCGTTATGATACTAAGTGAGATAATACATGTGAAAGCCCTTTGCTGTGGTCTATAAATATAATGAACATGATAATATTAAACATACTTTAAGCGACATGTCCTCTAATTAACATAATTATTACTCAGTAACACTCTATAAATGTACTCTAGCTGCTGTAGAGGAGAATCATATGGAAGAATTTATTTTTTTTTCAAGTGCATGTTGTGGATATCTTCTCTGTCTTTTCTCTATCCCAATAATTGCCTAAGGGAAAAAGGCATCATACTATCAGGGATACTGCCTTATCTCTCTTCATTTAATGATACAAAGATGTTGGTGTTAGAGAAACAATGGTAAGTGCCAACCACTACATGGTGGTAACCATGTGCCATCTATAATTTATAGAACTCCTTATTCATGTAATATTCCCAATAAGTCTAGGAGGTAGGTGCTATTATTATCCCAGTGTAAAGATGGTAAAACTGAGACACAGAGAGATTAACTTGTTAAAAATGGTGTATTCAGTGTTACCAATCAGAGTTACTTTTCTAGTACCCTCATCCAGCTCTTATGGGAGAATATGGCAGAAATACTGTTATCAGGATAAATGAAGTCATGAACATTACTTGGATCTTGGATGTAGGGGATGGTATCTTATCTTGGAAAAATGATGCTACCTATCTACACATGAGGATGACACAGAAATTGTTTTTTTTTTATTTTCTTTACTTGTGTTTCCTTTTAAATTTCCAGAGTCTATTACCAAATAAATTATTATTAATTAATGAGGATTACTTCTGTCTCTGAGTTACCAAGTATAGTAACAAGAAATTTAACTTACCAAAGAGGTCTCTGTGCTCTGAGTGAAATGATTGGAAGAAAGAACCCAAGGACCCATCTAAAGAGTTGTTACAGAACCCACACACTCTTTTTTCCAGGCTTAGAATTGGATTCATATGCTTCAAAGAGTCATTCTTTAATTTAGGCGTGGTCCCATTCATATTTTCATTCATCAACTTGTCCATAAATTTAACAAATTTTATTGAAAATCTCCATATACCAGGGTACTGTAATGTGTTGGGAATAGGTTGGTGAATATGACCAGTATCTATGCTCTGCTCTTTGAGTTTATTGACTAGCAGTTTATTTATTGTCTATGCAAACAAATAATTTCACAAATGGGAGAAGCATAACTTTTCTAAATAGTGCCATAAAGGAGAACATGGTATTTCAGAGATGGATAAGATGCATTTTGCAGTCATTTGATGGACATAATTCATTCTGAATTGTTTGTCTTCAGTCCTTTACAAGGTGTCAGTTACTCAGGAAGAAGAGCAGAGGGAGGGCAAGTTAGAAAGAATTGGTAGAGAAGAGCTGGAACACAAGGTGGTCACAGGATAAAGATAAAAGGAAAAACCAACTTGAGCAGTGGAACATATCTAAGCCCTTGAATATGTCACTGTGTCAGAATAATAAGTAGTATTTGCCATCACTACAATTTTCAAGAAAAGTCATTGCATTGTCATTCCACTTAATGCAGTAAAAGAGGAAGGAACACACTAAATTTATAGCAGTTTCCATTAATATGGTTAAAACATTTTATTTGAAAGTTTAATAAAACATTTTATTGTTTGAAAGTAAAGTTTTATGGTAGTTTATTTATTCAGAATGTTGGATTAACAATATTTCTGTCTGAACTTACATAAATATTTTTAAATAACATGAATATTTATTGTGGGAAGATAGGAGACCTTAGTTTCTGCTTCCAGCTGGCAGGCAGGCCATGAATAAATAATAATTGAGGAGATTCTAACTGCTTTCTTTAGTGAAAATAGGATAATAGCATTACTTTTGTCTTTTACATAAAATCATCCAATTAATATTTATTGTGAATCTACACTGCATACTGAGAATAGAGGGATAAGCAAAGAAAATATGACCCTTGACCTCATGGCACATAGAGGTCAAAGGGCAAGACCAGTATTCTTTTACAGTGGGCCTTTGTTTTTGCTGTTCTTTTTGATGCAGTGATGTTCTGTCATGTTCATGGTGTGCTCCCTCACTTCATTTGGGTCTCATTCAGTGTCATCTCTTTGGAGAACTACCTGCTGTCTCCATCCAATTCATGTCACTCTGTATCCTCTGCTTTACTTTTCTTCCCACATTTTGTTATTACCTGTCATTAGATTATGTGATTAATTATCCTCAGGTCCAAGATTGGAGTATAATTCACAGATTTTGTCTTTCTTGCTCATTGATACAGACTGTTTAAATAGTAACTAACACATAACGGGCACTTGATAAATATTTATTCAATGACTGAATAAATAAGATGATCACACAAGTATATACTTACCAAATGTGGTAAGCAAGTGAAAGAATTTTCAAAACTATAAATATTCTGTGCATGCAAAAATGATGCTATTTACTTGAATTTGAGACAAAAATGTATCCTGCCAGGGAGTAACCTGTTTCTTTTAACATTGATAGCTTTCTGGTTTTTTTAAAGATTCATTTATCTATTAGAAAGGCAGAGTTAGAGAGAGACAGAGCAAAATAGAGAGGTCTTCCATCTATTGGTTCACGCCCCAAATGGCTGCAATGGCCAGAATTTGGTGGATCTAAAGCCAGGAGCCAGGAGCTTCCTCCAGGTCTTCCACATGGATGCAGGGACAGAAGTACTTAGGCAGTCTCCTGCAGATTTTCCAGGTCCATTAAGAGAGAGTTGGATCAGAAGTGGAGCAGTCAGGACTCGAACTGGCACTGTATGGGATGCTGCTGTTTTATGTACTACACCTCTGTGCCAGCCCCAGTAGCTTTCTATTTAAGCACTTATTCCCTAAGAGTTTTTCTTAAGAACTTAAATAATAATCTCATAGCTAGATTCACTTCGCCATCAGCGAAGTAAGCAGTAAGAGTTTTTCTTCTTTTATACCCATGGATTTTAATATTTACATCTACCTTTATAATTTTATAACCTAATTCAACCTAATCCAAATGCTCCCTGGCATAGACCTGTGTCAGTGAACCTTTGTGAAACCTATTGTTGGCCCTTGAGGATTCAGTGTTTCTTAATTTTTTATGCAATGTGTGTGGCCTCTGTGCATTTTCTTAAGAGTTCTCATAAGTTTCATCAATTCTCAGGACATATGACCTCCCAAGTTGAAGAATCAAAAAAGCTGTCCGCACCTTAATGTTTATTGCAGCTCAATTCACAATAGCTAAGACCTGGAATCAACCTAAATGCCCATCAACAGTAGACTGGATAAAGAAATTATGGGACATGTACTCTATAGAATACTATACAGCAGTAAAAAAACATAGCAACAAAATGGAGGAATCTGGAAAACATCATGCTGAGTGAATTAAGCCAGTCCCAAAGGGACAGATATCATATGTTCTCCCGGATTGGAGACAACTAACTGAGCACCAAAAAGGAAACCTGTTGAAGTGAAATGGACACTATGAGAAACGGTGACTTGATCAGCTCTTGTCCTGACTGTCGAGGAACAACTTAATACTTTATCCCTTTTAGTATTTTTTTGTCCTACTTAATACTATTGGTTGAACTCTGTAATTAACACACAATTATTCTTAGGTGTTTAAATTTAACTGAAAAGTGATCCCTGTTAAATATAAGAGTGGGAATAAGAGAGGGAGGAGATGTACAATTTGGGTCATGCTCAATCTGAATTGCCCCAAATGGTAGAGTTCGAAACGTGCCAGGGGTTTCCAATTCAATCCCATCAAGGTGGCATGTACCAATGCCATCTCACTAGTCAAAGTGATCAGTTTCAGTTCACAATTGATCATAACTAAAGGATTAAGAGTCAAAAGGGATCACATAAACAAGACTAGTGTCTGCTAATACTAACTGATAGAATAAAAAAGGGAGAGAACGATCCAACATGGGAAATGGGATACACAGCAGACTCATAGAATGACAGATGTCCTAAACAGCACTCTGGCCTCAGAATCAGCCCTTAAGGCATTCGGATCTGGCTGAAGAGCCCATGAGAGCATTGTAGGCATGGAAAGCCAAGATACCATGGAAAAGAAAAAAAGAAGACGACCTAAATGAAAGATCTCTGTGAGTGAGATCCAGTGGAAGGAATGGGGCCATCAAAGAAGGAGGTACCTTTCTCTGAAGGGAGGAGAGAACTTCCACTTTGACTATGACCTTGTCTAAATAAGATCAGAGTCGGTGGACTCAAAAGGCTTCCATAGCCTTGGCAATTCATGACAAGAGCCTAGGGAGATTACTGACGCCATGAACAGGAGTGTCAAATTGTTAAGTCAGCAACAGGAATCACTGTGTACTTATGTCCCATGTGGGATCTGTCCTTAATGTGTTGTTTAATGTGCAGTGATGCTATAACTAGTACTGAAACAGTATTTTACACTTAGTGTTTCTATGTGGATGCAAACTGTTGAAATCTTTACTTAATATATACTAAATTGACCTTCTGTATATAAGGATAATTGAAAATGAATCTTGATGTGAATAGAATGGGAGAGGGAATGGGAGATGGGAGGGTTGTGGGTGAGAGGGAAGTTATGGGGGAGAAAAGCCATTGTAATCCATAACCTGTACTTCGGAAATTTATATTCATTAAATAAAAGTTAAAAAAATAAATAAAGCCATCATCCACAAAAAAGAATCATGTACTAAAATTTTATATTTTTCCTTTCATTTTTGTATCACTATTGGTATTTCATTTTCTACTTAAGATGGTTTCATTTTCCTTTTAATTTTCATGATTGTATTTTGGTATTTTTAAATATTTACTATTTGGTTGTCCCTAGTGTGTAGTATTCTTGGTTTATTGTGTGCATCTAATCCCAGCCCTTCTCTGTCTCTCTTTTGTCTGGCCAACAGCATGGGGATGTGCCAACTGCAGGGTCGTCCTGTCCAGCCCTTCTGGGACCTTCGCTTCTCCATGTTACCCTCATGACTACCCTAACAGCCAGGCTTGCTTGTGGACCCTCCGAGCCCCCACCGGCTACATCATCCAGATAACCTTTAATGACTTTGACATTGAAGAAGCTCCCAATTGCATTTATGACTCATTATCCCTTGATAATGGAGAGAGCCAGACTAAATTTTGTGGAGCAACTGCCAAAGGCCTATCATTTAACTCAAGTGCGAATGAGATGCGTGTGTCCTTTTCAAGTGACTTTAGCATCCAGAAGAAAGGTTTCAATGCCAGCTACATCAGAGGTATGTAAACCAAAGGCAGTGCCAAGCTTCTGCTCTCATTAAACATGTGCTGCAATAAACACAACGACCAGAAGACAGAGTCATGCTCTTTTATGTGAATGTGAATGATTAGGATTAGGATTTAAGGGTAAGAATCTGTTACTATTTTCTGAGCATTCTCATTAGCAAACTATAATTACAAGGTCAAAAATCAGGTTACAATAGAGCTGAATTCTTTTATACTATTTATACACAGAACAGTTAAAAGCTGCTTTGGAAGACACATAGACATTCCATTGCTAATAATTAAAATCTGTAATTTTAATATCTCTCCACTGAAAATTTAAAACATCTCTACTTAGAAATCAATTTATTTTGAGTTTTAAGATGTTAATTTTTTAAGAAACTGTAGGGGACAAACATAGAAAGTTAGTGTATACATTTAAGAAGAATTGTTTACTTAGGCTAATAAACAATTTAACCTGATGAAAGCCTCCTGAAAACGACTAATTGAAGTAAGTAAATCATTATTATCCAGTGTGCTTCCCAGATTCTGGCAGATCATAACGCCAAAACAATTTTCTTTAAAACAAGTCAAGCTTTAAAGCACTGGGATTTAGTTATAAAACTTTTTTCGTGTTTCTAAATATATGTCATTTATTTTATAAAATAAGCAAAAAGGAAAGGCAAAACTGATCTTCCCTCACTATTGTAAATTATGTTTCCTGGTTCTAAGTTATATATTATTTGTGACTGATATTAGGGTACACATGTGGTTAAGCAAAACAATGCTTTAGTTTTTCAAAATAATGTTTAAAATTATATGGGATATTTGGAAATAAAAATGGAACAAATTAGAATTACCTATAGATCCACTATGTAGCCATAACCACTAATAAAATGTTCATGGGTGTATTTCCTTCCAGGCTTTCTGTTTTAACAATTCATAGAGAATATTGTTTTCATACTATAATAAGTATCCTTATTTGCATAATTACACCTATACACTGCTATCTATTTTAAACATAAACTAAAATTCATGATTCTCTTAAATTCTATCTTGGATTTTTTAGCAGAACATTTATATTAAAATGATGTTTTATCATAGAGCAATTCTTAGTATATATTAAAATGTGTTCAAACTACCATTCATATGAAATTGGTATTAACTAATATTATTTTTCAGGAGAGATACTTCTCTCTCAAACCAAGTTTATAATGTCTGTGATATTAGTAAAGGGCTACATCTATTGTAATATTTAATCCTGTCACATGTACATGTAACTGCATTTTAATTGTTAATTCACTATACATATAATAATGGTGATCCCTTGCTATTTATTGCTGTCATGCAGATACTGCCCTACACTGTGTAGATTTTATCGAATTCTTATTGTCCATCTATGCCACGAATGCCATTGTGCTCCACATTACAGTTGAGAGGATTAAGATAGAGGGAGGTCCGAGGTCATGTGGCTGCTCCCTGAAGACCTGGGCCAGGAAGCTCATGGACTGCCCTTTCCAGATGCTCCTTCTGTCCCTCAAAAATGAGTTCATATGCAAAGATGTAAAGGAGCTACACCTTAACACTCTATTTTTTGTTAAACTTTCCTCTAAACTCATCTCTTCAATAGAATTCTTTTTGCATTTGTACCTAAAATAGCCAGAAAGTAGGACAGAAAGAGGACATACAGTGTCTGAAAGCAGAGGGTAGAATAAGAATGTGAAGAGTAAAAGGCAATTGTTAATGAAAAAGAGAACAATTGATTGTATTTAGAAGTTGTTGGAAAAATAACATGTTTTTGAAAATCATGATAGGTACATAAAGACTTCCTGGAAAGTTATTCCCTCAATCAAATCATCGAGTTATATTTTTTAATTTTTTAAAATTAGAGATTAAAAAGTAGTTATCAACTTGGCTGTCACTCAGATGTTTACATGTAAGGTCCAATCATGGTTAGAGTTAAAATGGGTGAATCTCTTAGTGTTATTGTTGGAATAGTTAGTAATGGAGTAGTTGGTAATGGATTAGTGACTAAGGCTGTTCAGAAAAAGAAAGGAGGCGGCAATGGGAGTGAGTGGAAAATTAATTAGAAAGCAGTGGGTAACTGAAATATATGAGACATTTTGCATCTCATTGGTCATTGTTCTGTAGATAACATGTTTTATCTCTCTTTTCATCCTAGTTGCTGTGTCCTTAAGGAATCAAAAGGTCATTTTACCCCAGACCCTAGATGCCTACCAGGTATCTGTTGCAAAAAGTATCTCCATTCCAGAGCTCAGTGCTTTCACATTCTGCTTTGAAGCAATCAAAGCTGGAAATGAAGACAATGACTGGACAGCTTTCTCCTACTCAAATGCATCCTTTGCACAATTGCTCAGTTTTGGAAAGGCCAAGAGTGACTACTTTCTAACTATTTCTGGCTCAAAATGCTCACTGAGCAGCGTGCTACCTGTCAAAGAAAAAGAAGACATTTTCACAGAAAGCTTTGAGCAGCTCTGCATTGTTTGGAATAATTCTTTGGGCTCTATTGGTGTAAGTTTCAAAAGAAACTATGAAACAGTTCGCTGTGATTCTACCATTAGTAAAGTTATTCCTGGGAATGGGAGATTGTTGTTGGGCTCCAATCGGAATGAAATTGCCTCTCTAAAAGGGGACATTTATAACTTTCGACTTTGGAATTTTACCATGAGTTCCAAAATCCTCTCCAACCTCAGCTGTAATGTGAAAGGGAATGTGGTCGACTGGGAAAATGACTTTTGGAATATCCCGACCATAGCTCTGAAAGCTGAAAGTAACCTCAGTTGTGGTAAGTCTGTGGCAGGGTCACTCTCTCTCTCTCTCTCTCTTTTTTTTTTTTTTGGTTAGCATTGTTCTATGAATATGTTGTCAACAGAAATTATACATAAACACATATGTATCTGCATCTATATTTACTGAAATTAAAGAGTTCTTTTCATTTTTGAAGTATTATCAGCTCAGCCCTTCATAGTATACATTTAATTATAAGCCATGCTTTTTCAGTCAAAGTTTTCCTCTACTTTAAAGTTTTCTCTATGTCATAAAATAGCACAAATTTATCACTAGCATATTATTGTTATGGTGAGTGATAGTTTTTTATTATTATTGTGAATAATAGTTATTGTGAATGAGTCCTACAAAAATGTTAATATTAGATTTGAAATGAAAGAAATTAACATATGTTAATCTGTTTTAATCACAAAAGTGATGCAGTAACAAGCTCATGTTTATCATTCTGGAATGAAATGTCAATAACATAACAAATAAAATGCCACCACCTAAGAGAATAATATTTACTCACAGCCTACTTTATGGAAAATCTTGATCATCAGGAATTATAAGTTTTCTCTTTGAACTTTTTTTCTCCATTTGAAAATGAGCATTTGTCTGTCTTCTCTGGTTGCTCTGTAAGAGACCTTAAATGTGATACTGTTAGAAGTGGCTACATGGAAAATATTTATGAGAAATATCTCTATGTATAGAAGATAATTCTGGAAATCTTCATTTTACTGTAGAACTGATTCAAGCACAAAAAAGGAGATGTTTCATTATCAATTTAAAATGTTCTGTGACTTAATCTAAGGTATTGATAATATATACATTTTAGTCAACAGCAGTAACTCTCAATAAAGGAAGAAAGAAGTGGCCCAGTGTTGAACAACTTGTTTGTGACTTTGGAGGACATTTTATCAGAAATTCATCTCCTATACTTTGAACAAACTGGGGCCTATAATGAAAAACTGAGGCCACCTCCTCAAGGTTCCTGGACTGAACCTACCCTTCTGACTTACAGAACTGTTGCCTACCCCTCCATAAGAGCACCCACCTCTCTACTGTGGTTCATGGTGCTCCTGCAATGACGGGAAGGGTATTTAGCGATCTCATCTGAGAGATATTCTCTCCTGGGTTGTTGGAAAGAGAGTAAACCATACCCTGTGACAGAAGGAGACTGTAGAGCTATCTAAGAGCTCATAGTGTTCCATATGATCCTCTCTCAGACTAAGATTAGCTGGGGAAGACCTTCAGGGATTTCTGAAAAGTCTCACGCAGCGAAGAAACTGACGCCAAGTGTGCGTATTTGGTGTGGGATAGTGTAGAGCAGAGAGGGACTGGTGCTCTTCCTGTGCTCTGAGTGGTGGTTTTTAGTTTTGGCTCCTCTTTTTTTTTTTTTTTGACAGGCAGAATGGACAGTGAGAGAGAGAGAGAGAGAAAGGTCTTCCTTTTTGCCGTTGGTTCACCCTCCAATGGCTGCCGCGGTAGGTGCGCTGCGGCCGGCGCACCGCGCTGATCCGATGGCAGGAGCCAGGTGCTTCTCCTGGTCTCCCATGGGGTGCAGGGCCCAAGCACTTGGGCCATCCTCCACTGCATTCCCTGGCCACAGCAGAGAGCTGGCCTGGAAGAGGGGCAACCGGGACAGGATCGGTGCCCCGACCGGGACTAGAACCCGGTGTGCGGGCGCCGCAAGGCGGAGGATTAGCCTATTGAGCTGCAGCACCGGCCTTGGCTCCTCTTTTTACCATATGCTTGACCTTTATGAGAAAGTCATAACATGGATCAATTATTATAATGATTGTCTTCTTAGGGAATTATATTATAAAGGCTATAGTGACCCACAAATAAGATTTGGCTATGTACATTAATAATTGATGATAGTTAAATTTCATTTAAATTGAATGCCTATTATATGTGAGAAAGCATTTTAAGCACTTTACACATACTGACCCATTTCCTTCATCATGGATCTCATTATGAAGGTTCTATTATTTCTCCCATTTTGCAGAAGGGGAATCAGAGGCATAAGGAAATTAAATAGCTTATCTAATGTTACTTAGTAAGTGTCCAAACCAAAGTTTGAACCCAGAAAGTTTGGTTTTACAGCTCTCCTAACCACAATAAATTAGACTGTTTTTCACTATAAGCAGGGCTAGAAGATGTGACTCAGGGCCACAGCAGGGCAAGCTAGCTCTTGCCCAAGGGAGAAGCATGAAGGCCCAAGAACCATCTCTTCAGGCCAGCAGTCCATTCGTGAGAAAACACCAGCTTTATAGGGTGTTAACACAGTATTTGTTTTAAACAAACTTTATGGGATTTCCTTCCTGCAGTGCTTCTTAGATAACTCAATATGATAAAATATGAGGGATATACTGTTGCAGAGTTTCCTAAACTTCTCTAGGAAATCCTCTAGATGAGGGTTTGGCAAACCAAGAAGGCCTATGGCAGGACACGTTTTTGTAAATAAAATTCCGTTGGAACACAGCCATTCCCGTTAGTTTATATATTGTCGATGGCTGCCTTAGTGCTACAGTGACTGAGTTGATGTGGTGCTAAGTAAAGCGTGGCCCACCATCCTAGAATATTTACTGCCTACCTCTTTAAGAAAAAATTACCAATCCTTGAAATTCTTCCAAAGAACCACAAGGATCTAATTCACTGAAACACACACTTTGGACAACACTGGGAAAGACCTGCAATTTCTCCTGGACCAGAGGCAGCAAACCAGCCGTCCATAGGCTAGTTTAGCCCTTAGCCATGGGTGGTGCTGGTAGTGTTTATTTGTTCTTGTTCATTTGCATTTGTTTCACACAATGCTTTTAAATGGCAAATTATTTACAACATTAAAAAAAATCTGTCATATTAAAATAAATTTTTGGATTTCTCTGCCAAACAAAAAACTGATCTGTGGCTAATACTTCTTTGTGGCCTATGCAGCCAGAGCTAAGTGGTGGCTGCTCCTCTGAAGGGGTTTTCCATTTCACTTCAGCCTTTAGCACTCCCTGTATTTTTCCCATTCCAGATCCTTTTTCGTGTTTATGTCACCTGCTGGCACTTGTGGGCATTTAAGTTTAGGAATCCCAATTCAGGCCACTCTGTTCACGTAGCAGGGTGAAAACCAAAGCTTAGGGAATAATCAGTGGCTGAGGCTGGCATTGTATCCTAATAGGCTATGTCTCAGCCTGTAGCGCTGGCCTTCCATATGGACACCAGTTTCTCTCGCAGCCACTCCTCTACTAATCCAGCTCTCTGCTTGTGGACTGGGAAAGCAGTAGAAGATGGCCCCTCCTCCCACATGAGAAACCTGGATGAAAATCCTGGCTCCTGGTTTCAGATCAGCCCAGCTCCAGCAAGTTGTGGCCATTTGGAGAGTGATCTAGTGAATGGAAGACCCCTCTGTCTCTCCCTCTCTCTGTCTTTAGTTCTGCCTCTCAAATAAATAAATAAAATCTTTAAAAGAAAAAAAATGAGTGGCTAAGGCAGTTGGTGAGCGAACACCTGTCTTCTTGTCTATCATTTATATCAGCATATCCTCATATTTTCTTTTGAAAAACATTATTTATTCCAAGAATTTATAATTGATAAATAAAAAATTTCATTGTTATACAACATGATATTTTGATACACAAGAGTACTTCAAAAACTTTATGGAAAATTGAATTAAAAGATAACTTCATTTTGGTGCAAAAATGTTTAAAAATTTATGCATAGTTTTTTCATGATACACATTCCTGTGAACTTTTTAAAAAATTCATTTATTTAGTTGAGAAGCAGAGAGACAGACAGTTAGTGTTCCTATCTACTGGCTCACTCCGAAAATGACTGCAACACCTAGGTCTGGGCCAAAGCTAAAGCTGGAAGCCAGGAACTTACTCCAGTTCTCCCACATCAGTAGCAGGAACTCAATCATTTGAACCATCACTGCTCTCTCCCAGGGTCTGCATTAGCTGGAGCCAGAGCTGGAAGTCAACCTAGGCACTCTTAAGTGGGAAGCCAGTGTCTTAACGAATATCTTTTTTCAAAGAAAATTGTTTATTTATTTATTTATTTTTAAAGTGAGAATTAAAGAGGGCGGGGTGTGGGTGGGGGAGAGAGAGAGAGAGAGAGAGAGAGAGAGAGAGAGAGAGAGAGAGAGAGGAGAGAATCTCCCAAGATGACCACACAGCCAAGGTTGTGCCAACCCAAAGCCAGGCACCAAGAGTTCTATCCAGATCTCCCACATGGGTGGCAGGAGCCCAAATACTTGGGCCATCTTCCATTGTTTTTCCCAGGTGCATCAGTATGAAGCTGGAATCCAAATAGAGCAGCCAGGACATGAATTGGCACCCATATGGGAAGCTGGAATTGCAAGCATCAGCTTTCCCCACTACACCACTATGCTGGTCCCTTAACTGGCATTTTAATCACTAAACTAAATGCCTGACCCTCCATGAACTTTTTGAAGACCTTTTGTATGTGTATATTGTTCAAAAGCTAATTCAAGCCAAATAACATATTGATTACCTAATATTCATATGTATCATTTACTTATTGGAGAGCTCTTGTCTGCATGTAAGTGCCACATATAAGTGAGATCATGCAGTCCTCCTATTTTCTTAAGCACTGCCTTTGAGAATTCTTTCACAACCTAATATTACCAGAACATATCAAATGCATGTTCATCTGCCTTAGTCATTTATAAATTTTCAAAATGACTTCATTGAAGGAGTAACACAAGCTTACAGGGTCAAAATATTTGCTTTTCTTTAACTTTTAGAGCTGTCTTCCTGACATTCCAAGATGATGCCACAAGCCCTCATTCCGCAAGCTGCGATGCCCAGGCCCGTGTTTCAGGAGTAATGATGGCGGAGGAAATTTCCTGCCGCTTAATCATCAGCTTTGAGTTAAGAGCTGAAGTCACTTATTAACTGACAGGAAATACCTGTAGCAGAGATTATATCTAGGCTTATTAACAAAGCAAAACTGCAATAAGTGTGCTCTATTGACATTTTCACCTTTCTTTTTTTTTTCCAGAAAACACTGTGTCTTGCTGTTTATGGTTATTGTAATTTCCAACAAACTAAGGACCAGTACAGTAACCAATGTGAAAACAGAATTCATTCCTAACATTCCATTGGACTGACATTGTCTGTTAAATATTCCAGGATAAACTTGTGATAGAAAATGAATGGATTTTCCAAAGATATATTGCTAAATCAATTTTAATGTGAAAGTTAAATGGTAGAACAGAATTTACTTCAATTAACATTAAAACATATTGTCATCTGTTTCACATATTAAATATCCAAGCCTTAATAAAATTAATATAAGTGTACATTTCATAATTTCAGAATTGTACTTTTTAATTTCCCCTACACTGTTCTAAGCATATTTGGAGAATAAGAATTTTTCAGCAGTTTTTAAAAATCATGCTTAATCTTGTCAGTCCCTTCCAGGGAGAAATGTTATTTAGCAGTAATTCCTTTTCCATTTATAACATCTTTATTTTTCTTAGGACAATTTTATTAAATATTTTCAGTTTTATGACTTCCATGGATAGATGATTTCCTTAGTGGACTCTTTAATTGTAGGTATGCTTGTGTTATGATTCAAGTTTAGATACTGGCTAACATCCATCAATTTTCATAAAGAACAGACAGTGCCTTCTCTACCAGTTTTATTTATTTTACTGATTACTGCTCTTTCCTGAGGAGTGGCACAGTATAACTCAATGAATAGTCCAGGTTCAATTAAGTTACATCTATTTAACAAGCACTTATTAAACACTTTCATCTGTTAGTCACTATGGCTATGGAGAAAAAATGCAAATACTAAGTATTTAACGTTGTTGATGATCTTTTCTAGAAATATCTGGATTTGTGCCAACTTCGGTTTTCATTTCCAAAAATTTTACACCTAGTATCTAAGACTCACCAAATCTTGGATTCATACCCTTTCATTTTTAATTACTATATTTCTGTCCTTTATACTGTAAAACTTCCAGTCATTATTACCCCCTTCCTTCCATCCCAAATGAATTATTGATTTCAGCATTTTTAGATTACCAACCCATTTTTTGAGATAAAATCACTCTCTCTTTACAAAGGACTGTATTCTTTGAGGTTTCTCAACATTTTATGAACATAGATGACTTCCAAAATAATTTTCTGTTAAATATATTTATTTATGAGTAACAAGTAAGAGCAGACTGAAAAATATTATTTTTTCCACTTTGCATCTTAGTCTGAAGATTTACTGCACTATTATTTGAATTTTCACTACGTAAAGTAAAAGATGATTTGCTGACTATATATCAGCCCTTTTTTAGTACAATGTTTGTAAATATTTATTGACACTTCTCAGTAGCATGATTTTAGAACAATCACAATAAATGGGGAAAAGATTAACAGTTTTATAATTTTCCATCAACTGCCTATTTTCACTGAATTCCTTTTATTTTTCAGAAAAATTAGACCTAAATTTACCCTTAATATTGAGTAAATACCTTTCAGTACCTTTATGGTAGCCTCACAAATCAGTGAAAATATACAGATCACATTCTAAGAACAATTTGTAGATGAAAGGTTAATCACTATCCAGTAGAAAGAATGTCTATTCTTTGTTAATACTCAGCTGTTTTCCAAATCTGTCAGACTAGGAAAATTGATCATGTGATAGGCTTTACATGCCAGAAATAGAACTGGATATTTGTAAAAAAGTCTGTGTATACTTTTTATATTTCATGTATTTGTTTCTGAACGTTTGTATAATTTTAAAGTAAGATTTCATTACCCAGTTTAATTTCCTTCTAATTAAACTAAATTTGTCACTTATATTTATACCACTTTTACCAAAACAATATTCAAGTATAAATTCTGTTGTTATATTGGGTCATCATAAAATAGTGTTTATTAAATACTTTTAGAACAATGTTAATTTGCCGAAACAAGAAATTATCCCAAAGGAACAGCTACTTAAAATATTGAGAAGCAAGTATTATAATTTCCCATGAAAGGATGCTACAATTTGAAGTTCATCCTTGTTCCTGCACATTGGAACTGATGAAATAGTTAAGGAAATTGTTAAAAACCTTACTCTAAATCATAGTTCTTCAGATTTACTTTCCTTTTTCCCATCTCTAAACCTCTTTAACACACTGTAGTGAAAATGCAGTTAGCCTTAAAACTTCTTTCCCACAACACTCTCCTCTTATCTCTCTTTGTCTTCTAGAGATACTGTATCAGTGCCAGAAATGGTTTAAGGAACCTTTGACTGCCAACATTGTGTGTAATTTGAGAACTGCAGGAACTCCATCCAAGGGTCTCCTCTGTTGTGTGTTACACTGAGATTACATCAGTCATGTTGAGTTTTGAAGACTTTGTAGTTTTCAGAAATCCGGATCTTTTAATAATGAGCCATCATTGTCATGGAAGTAAATAATGGGCAGAGAGCATTCATGATAAAAGTCCCCTTCGGTTCTGTCTCAGCTTCTGCCTTCTCCGCTGCTTTTTATCCATAATACACTTACTTAAGTTTTCAGTCTTTCAAACTCCCCTTCCCTAGATCTGCTTTCTTTCACAGCCAAGCTTCCTCTTCTTGCATTCAATACTCAAACTTGGGTAGTTTGGATTTCATTGTTCCCACGCTGCTGAAACTAATTTCTTTGGCGGCACTACCACAATTCCAATACAAAGTTAAAGGCATTCATAGTCTTTATCATTCTTAATGCTTCTGGTGTTCTTGACATGGCTACAACCTCCATGAACCTTTCTTTACTTAAATTCTGGAAAAGCATCTTCTGTATAAGGGAGTCTGTAGCTCTTTTACTTATACTTGATAATTAAATATCAGAATATTTATGGTTCCCTCATATTCTCTACTCAAACTAACAGTCTGGGTCTGCTGGTTCTCTTCACATCCGTATCTTCCATTGAGTATGTCCTGGCAAAACCTCTTACAAAAACACACAACTTCCCATTTATATATAGTGGTCTGTTTCCATCACTGGACTATTTATCCTACTCTTCCAAAGTTTGTTCTTCTCCTGGTATTTTCTGTCTCCTTTTATGTGATCATTATGTACCAATTTCTTAAGTTGGAAACCGGTAGAATCTCAGTTCTTCCCTTTCTTTTCCTGTTTTCTATTAGTCATTAAACCCTACATACTCCATAATTAAGTTTCTTTTTAAAAAGATTTATTTATTTGATAGAGTTACAGAAATGAAGGGAGAGGGAGGGAGGGAGAGTAGAGGGAGAGCGAGTGGAAGAGAATGAGAGAGCAAGAGTGAGCTTACATCCATTGGTTCAGTTCATAGATGGCTGCAATGGCCAGTGCTGGTCCAGGCTGAAGCCAGGAGCCATGAGCTTCATCTTGTTTCCCATGTGATGGCAGGAGCCCAAACACTTGGGCCATCTTATGCTTTTACTGGGTCATGATCAGGGAGCTAGATCAGCAGTGGAGTAGTAAGGACGTAAACTAACACCCATATGAGATTTTGATATCCTGGCAGGGACTTTTTACCTGCTGCACCACAATGCCAGTGCCTCCATATTTCTTACATCCATCTCTTTATGTCTGGCCTCCTTATACTCATGATATAAAGCCTGACTTATTAGTATTGTTCCTGCTTCTTGTTATCTCCTGCTTTTTGGTTATATAACCTCAAAAAGAATGCTTTTGATCTAAATCTAAGTTTCTACCCTTGTTCTCCTTCATCTTTTCCCATGGCTTTTAAGAGTTCACAATTTTAGCTGTCACTCATAATACGTTCAGTAATTTTTTCAGTAAAGCTGGAGCACCTACTTACTGTGTATAGAATTCACCAGTGGAAGAAAGACACAAGATCCCAGCTCTCATGGTGTGCACATTCTACCAAGCCCTCCACCAGCTACTGATTACTTTTATATCTGATCATCTCCACTGATTGCTTACAGTTACCCTACCAAGCAATCCCAAGTCCAAGACCTTTTCAGAATTTGGTATGGCATGTTGTAGAAATTACTTGCTGGTGATACCAATTTCTACTCTCTTACCCGAGATCCTTCTGACCTCACATGCCTTATGGTTCTCCTTGTTTTGAATGGATTTCCTATTTACTCTTCTGACCAGACTACCATTATGTCCCAGTTTGGACCACTACCACTTCAGAGCTCTTCTCCTCTTTGCATTCAGAACTGTGAGACCATTTCCCATCCATGTGTAATTTAGAGACATGATGTTGCTTAAGGCATTGTTCTGGTTTCTTGCTTCACATATTGTAGATAATGAGTAAATGTTTGCTACATGAGTCTCTAAAGGTCTGTGATAAGTCAATGTCATCTCACAGACTTGCCTGTGGGGTTAGGTCTTTCTGAGTTACCATATGTGATTCCTTCCTGGTGCCTGAGGGATGCTGTTAAACTGAGATATTTTCTGCTTATGCGCACCGTTTACCTAAGTAGGCATCTTCGGTTAGCTCATACACTGGCCTTGCTTTCCCATCATGTTATTCCCATGGGAAAGTTTGGAAGATGTTCAAACATTAGAATGAAATCAGTAGCTTATAAATAATAAAATTAGCAATACAGTATGTATCATTTTGTATATATATATTTATACTTGTAAGTTTGTTTTTGTAGTACATACAAGAGAATACTTCAAAAAGTTCATGGAAAATAGAACTAAAAGATGTTCAGTTTGGTGCCAAAAATTTTTGAAATTCATGCATAGTCTTTCATAACATACATTTTTCATGAACATTTTGAAGATCTCTCATAAATGTGTATCTTATATATAATTGCATTTATTCTTAGATCTTTATTCCTGGTGAATTATGCTTTTTTCATAATAAACGTAGCCCATCTTCCCCAGGCTCAACATACTGGCAAAACTGTTAACTGCCAAAGGAAGATTTATTGAGATGGAGAAAATCCCCTACTTCTACTAGAAAATCAGCTCAAAACTTGTTTCCTGCTAAGTATGAGTCAGTAAAAGCTTTAAATAAAAAGACAGAGCCTAACTTGAAGTCACAGAACCATGTTTCTGGAATTGCAAATAGCATGTGCTAGCATTTGTGAACCAAAAATATGCATTTTGTGAGTGACTCATAATATCCAAGTTCACTTCTGAAACTTCTCCTTGTTGTTGATATTATATCTGTAGGAATTTCCACCAGGGTATTATAATGTATTGTACAAAAGGCCTTGAACTTTTTATAAAATTTGGAGGAAAATAGCACTTCTCATTTTATGTGTGGATTGCTGATAATTCATGTAAAGATTTTGAAGGCAATTTTACTAACTTGATTCTGTGCTTGAGAAAATTAAAACACAGTAACCTTAAAAGAATTTATTCCCATTGGAGTATTCTTGATGGAGTTTTCTTGGGCTGTTCATATTATACCAACCATATGATTCTTGATTTATTTTTTTAGGATAATATCAATGAATTAAATTAATTGAGACAGACTTATATATTCTCTTTATGTTAATCAAGGTTCCTACCTGATCCCGCTCCCAGCCGCAGAACTTGCCAACTGTGCAGATCTGGGGACCCTTTGTCAAGGTAGGGAGCCAGCCAACATCCTCTTCTGGAGTTGTCTTGATTTGTATTTCTTCCTTGAATAATGTAGTTGTCATTGCTTTGATTTTCATCTTAATTTTCACTAGGAAGTCCAGAAACCAGCAAAACAGAAGAATTTCTGGATGTGTTTTAGTTGTGTGGGTATACAGTACATACATTGTATAGAAAGAATGCATTCACACACTGGATGAGCACATTTCCATAAAGCACTAAGTTTTTAAAAAATGTTAATTATGTTATATAAAGCACTAAGTTTTTTAAAAATGTTAATTATGTTATACCATAAAGCACTAAGTTTTTAAAAAATGTTAATTGTGTTAATTTAAACAGGGTTGATTTAATTTTTCCTCATTTCTCAAGAATATTGCAAAGGCCCAGGATAAATATAACCATGTAATATTATAAAGAAATACTTATGTCTATAAAACAATGAAAGAAATTAAGTTGAATATTTAGTTAAGCCCATGAGGCAATTTATGATGTAAAGTATAACTTAAATCATAAGATAAAAATGCTTTCACTAAGTGAATGTTAATGTGTTAATTATTATGATGCTTCATGAGTATACTGTGTCAATATTCCCATTATGTATTGTATTTTAGATACTTGCATGCTAAGTAATACATAAAGTGAGTTTTAAAATAATAATATATTTTGCTTTAATTTTATTGTGCCCCTCCTAATTACTCATGACCCTTTTTCACTCATTTGTCCTCTGTAAAATATGAAGTAATACATTCTATGTACCACATTAAGAATCATGGCCATGCCTTATGCAAAAACTGGATCTCATGTTAAAGGGATCATAGTGCATGGATGACAGGATGAGAAGTGAGAATAAATGAGCAGAAACATTAGATCTCTTCTGTGATTCTAGTGTTGGGGGTAGGGCAGACAGGGGAAGGGAGTATAGCTCATTATTATCTACAGTTTTCCTTTGGAGATGTTGTGTCTCTGATATTATCAATTGATACTCTAAAAAGTAGGTCTTTAAGTAGTTTCCATGAACTCAGTACAGTTTTAAAAGTTATATGAAATAAACCAGAAAATCTTAATTTTATTTAAATCAAGATAGGCAGGTTTAAATTTTAAAAATTTTCTTTTTGCATTTTTTAATGATTTATTTCTTTATTTGAATGACAGAATTAAAGAAGGGGAGACAGAGAGATAGCTCTTCTATCCTCTGGTTCACTCCCCAGTGGCCTCAATGGCTAGAGCTGGGCAGATCTGAAACCAGGAGCTAGAAGCTCCCTCCTTGTCTCCTACATGGTTTCAGGGACCCAAGTACTTGGGCCATCCTCCACTGCTTTCACAGGTGCATAGCAGGGAGCTGGATCAGAAATGGGGTAGCTGGGACTCTAACCTGAACCCATATGGGAAGCTGGTGCCAAAGGCAGAGGCCTAATCTGCTTTGCCACAATGCCGGTTCCTGTTTTTTCATTTAGTCTGAGGTATCTATGGTACTGATTCTTTGATTCAAAGAACAAGAGACCCAGCCTTTTCTAATTTTTTCTCTTCTAAGCTAAATGACCAAAAGCCATTTTCGTGATATATTTTTCATGAAGATCAATATAACTGGTTGTTCATAATAAAAAAGTCTTCAAAAAGAATTCCTATTCTTTTTTTTAAAGATTTTACTTATTTATTTAAGAGGTAGAATTACAGACAGTGAGAAGGAGAGACAGAGAGAGGGGTCTTCCTTCCGTTGGTTCACTCCCCAAGTGGCTGCAACGGCTGGAGCTGCGCCAATCCGAAGCCAGAAGCCAGGAGCTTCTTTCCGGTCTCCCACATGGGTTCAGGGGCCCAAACACTTGGGCCATCCTCCACTGCTTTCCCAGGCCACAGCAGAGAGCTGGACTGGAAGAAGGGCAACCGGGACTAGAACCGGTGCTCATATGGGATGCTGGCGCCACAGGTGGAGGATTAACCTAGTGTGCCACGGCGCCGGCCCCATTCCTATTCTTAAATATTGTATACTTTGGAGTAGAAAATTATTTTAATTACAAATGTACAATTTTGATTCAAGAAATTCAGTATTTTATTAAGGGCCTTTAGAAGGTAATTCTCTGCATAATCACTTAAGTGTTTTAAATTTAGATAATTTTTAATTAATTAATATTTAATACATATATGTGGACATTGTACATTTGAATGCACATTGAATACAAATGTATCATCTGATAAGCTATAGTAAAATTATGTATGTAGCTTATTTTATTTCTTTGCTTTTCCATAATCAACGCACTGCCTAATGGTTTAATCTTTTTAGGGTTTTGATAGTGTCAGAGGCATAACTATAGCATAGGCTTTGAAAATGTCTCCCATGTAAGGCTTGCCCTTGGGAAATACTCTTTGTCCACAATGTTTAGTAAAGTTATTAGAATCATTAATTGATTGATCTAGTCTATATATTTCATTCGCTTTCATTTTGTGTACTTTATCTTCACAAGGAAACATACTTCTTGTTAAGAAATTTTATTTCTCTAATGTCACTATATCAAGCAGACTGACTTAATTTTGGTAACTTGCATGCTATAAATATATAAAGACTACACTCTAAAATGTTTTCCATTTACAAACTCAGGAAACAGGTCTAGAAAGATTTAGTAACTTCTGTGTAACTACCAACCTCTTAATGGCAGACCTAGGTCTACAATCTAAGTGTCATTTCTTTAATCTCATTATGCAAGTTCCAGATCCTTGTGCAAAATGACACGTGGCACCAGAGGTCATGTGAACTGATTCTTAATGTGCCATACATAGAAAACATTGCTTTGATTTTATGCATTATAACCTTGGGGTCTGTTGTATTTAGTGGCAAAAAATGGTTTTTTTCCTCCTCTATATATTTTCATGCATTAAATATAGATTGCTCATCCATATTAACTTTCCTGTGCTCCTTGCAAAATTACATCTTTCTCATCTTTATTACCAGCTACTGTAAGCTCTCCTAGTACTACATCACCCATTGTCACCACTAACATGCCTGTTACTAATAGAATCGATAAACAAAAGAATGGTAAGAAATAATTACCTTTTATATTTGTGGTGTGTCTGACCCAATAAAACATTATATTCTGAGGGTGGGAATATATATTATTCCAACAGTGTTTTTGTTATCGGAGACAGTTGATGCATCTGTAGTTTTGCAGTAGTAATAATCACTTGATCTAGGGTTTCCCATGCTGAGGGTCAGTGGGATGGGTAGATTTCCAGGACTCCTCTTGTGTACTTTTAGATAAGGTTTCTTTCAAAGGAAGTTGTAAAACAAATACATTTAATATAAGAAATTAATCTTCACAATAGTGGACATCCGAGCAGAAAAAAAGCCCTATTATTCCCATTATCCTTTCTCAGATTATTCAGGGAACTAGTTTTAAATGGAACTTACAATTTCAAAAAGCTAAGAAATTTTAGTAATTTGATCACTGAAATTAGCTTTATATTCACACATTTGTGACATTTAAACTGATTTTTGTGTTAAATATTTTGCTATATTTGTGTGTTGAATAAAGTTAGAATATGATTAAATGTCAAGTCCTAAGAAAATCTTTTAATGACATAAATTCAAGTAACTTCAAATGCTTCTTGCTTTTTTGTTCATATATCCTTTTCTATTTATTTTCTTTGTAATTTGCAAATATTGCGGAAAGAAAATAATGGAGGAAAACCCAGGTAAATTGAGTAACTGTTTAGCTTAATACTTAGGGACCATGTAATTCAGTCTTAGTGATTTCAGTTCTTTTTCTTTTTTTAAATGTTTATTTATTTATTTGAAAGTCAGAGTTACACAGAGAGAAAAGGAGAGGCAGAGAGAGACAGAGAGAGACAGAGAGAAAGAGAGAGAGGTCTTCCATTCTCTGGTTCACTCCCCAGTTGGCTGCAATGGCTGGAGCTGTGCCGATCCGAAGCCAGGAACCTTCTCCAGGTATCCCACTCATGTGCAGGGGCCCAAGGACTTAGGCTATCTTCTACTGCTTTCCCCGGCCACAGCAGAGAGCTGGATCAGAAGTAGACAAGCCAGGACTCGAACCAGTGCCTATCTGGGATGCCGGCACTGCAGGCAGTGGCTTTACCCACTACGCCATAGCACCGGCCCCCTGTGATTTCAGTTCTAATAAAGAGAAATTCCAATCAGGTGACCATTCTGTGGCCTCAAATACAGTAATATTCTCAAATATGAGATATTAGAAACAAAGGAATTTTGTAAACCCCAATCATTTAGCTTGTGAGGCCAAGACATCTGTAATATATCACCAGAGGTCCCAAACCCAGAAAAAAGAAACCCACATAACTCATTTTTTCTTTGGCTTTGGGGGTTACATCAACTTCCTCTGTAAGAACATTTAACTTGGAAGTATGGAATATTTTACATAAAACACAGATATAAATTTCATTAGGATTATAAAGACATCGATTCAGTAAAGTGTTTATGATTATTCTGGTAGTTACACCAAGGAGATTTATGATGGAGCAAAAATTCCAGCAACCCCCAAGAAAGCAAGAGCAGCTGAAGTTTCCAGTGCATATTTCACATGGACTCCAGCCAACAGATGGGAATATTATAATTCTCACTAAGTATTTCATTCTTTGTATGCACATACAAAGAGCCTCTGTAGCATTCTCCCTCAAAATTGGCACATCCTCTACTGCTCAAGAACATTTATAGGAGGCTTCAGAGCCTGAGACTTGGTGGAGTGGAACTACATTCACTCAATCATGTCATTTTTGACATTCCTGAAGAAAGCCTTGTTCAGTCCATCTCTGTTTGCATCACAACTTTCAATGGAGTTTCAACAAAGCAAGCAAATGTTAGATAGTTAAAATGGTGTATCTTAACCATATTAATGAAAAAATATGATTCAGATGACTCTTGCTCAGAGAATAATATGAGCATTTATAAATATCAAAAACTTATCACATGGTAGAAATATTCTCAAAGTTGTGTACTCAATTTTCTGTACTATCTTAATAAGTTTTACCATATTCCTGAATCACCCATACTATTAAGATTTTTTACTAAATTGACTCACTTTTTAACTTAAATTTTTGTATTTACATTATGAAATTAATGTGCTATTGTAAAATAGAAGCATAACTGATCATTAAATATATAAATGAAAGTGAAAATAAATATAAGGTAAACCGTGTTTTATAATATCCTGCTGGCTCCTCATATTTCCTTACCTCTTTTCTTAAAAAAGAACTTCTTTTATTTTAATTTTATTTGAAAAGCAGAAGGAGAGAGAGGAAAGAGAGAGAACAATGGAGAAAGAAAGAGAGAGAGGGTGATGGGATGGGTACAATAAAGGGAAAGAGGAAGGAAAGAGAGAGAGGTCTTCTGTCCTCTGGTCGATTCCCCAAATGCCTGCAGCAACCAGGGCCAGAGCAGACTGCAGCCAGGAGCTAAAACCTTAGTCTCGGTCTTCCACGCATGTGCAAGGACCCAACTGTTTGAGCCACCACCTGCTGCCACCATGATACACATTGACAGGAAGCTGGACCAGAAGCAGAGTAGCTGAATTTTTTTTCTTGGATGTAATCAAATTTGAAGCAATTGAGAATTATTTTTTCACTTTGGGAATAAATGCAAATTAATGTCATGTCCTAGATTATCTAAAACTATTCATGTACTACATACAGTTCTTATTCTTTGAGAAACTGATACAGTAAACAGTCTCAGGGTTATGATCTGATATGTATTTACTTTGTTCACTCACTGTAACAAAGATAGGCACAATTGTCACATCTGTTATCTGCCTTACCCAGTCCTTTTAACTCTGGGCTGGCAGAGATTTACTGAGCTCATCAATAATAATATGCCAGTACAAGGAAAGGAGAGGAATTTAGATTGCTTAATAATCTGATATATTTTCTTAATATGTCAATAAAATTTGTCTTCCTAGCTTTTGTGAAATGTTCCTGTTTTTCTCTCTGAAGTGCTTTTTTGTTATTTTCAGCAGGATTCCATCTGACAACTTAGATTATATACTAAAAATATCTTTCAAGTTACTTTTCACAAACAAATATTTCAGGAGAACATTCCTGAACATTCTCACAAATAATGAACCTTTGTGCCTTGTCCATTAAATTCCCAAGAAAAGCTCTTGGACCAATGATTATTTTGATTCCAAATCGTTAGAAACATTACCCTAAACCTATTGAATAATAAACTTATATCAGGTTGGCATGAGCAACTCAAATAAGGCATTGACTCCATTAGTCCTTATTGTTCTGAAATCTGGCTTATGCAAGTATAAATTGTAAATGCTGTTTCCTCTTTATCACATATAGTTAGCTTTTTAAACAATAATCTCAGAGGATATTGGTAGATTCCAACTATCTGTGTAGCTTTATATGCCAAGCATTTTGAAGAATTAGGACGTGCAGGATCTGCAGGATGACAGTCACCTGTTATTAGATAATTACATTGTCACCAGTTCAAACAAATAATCTCAACTAGAAAATAGCATTGGGTTCATATATTTATATTTGTCCTTTCAAACATGTATTTTCTTTTTTTTTTTTGATAGGCAGAGTAGATAGTGATAGAGAGAGAGAGAGAGAGAAAGGTCTTCCTTTTTGCTGTTGGTTCACCCTCCAATGGCCACTGCAGCTGGCGCGGCGCTGATCCGAAGCTAGGAGCCAGGAGCTTCTCCTGGTCTCCCATGCGGGTGCAGGGCCCAAGGACCTGGGCCATCCTCCACTGCCTTCCCAGGCCACAGCAGAGAGCTGGCCTGGAAGAGGGGCAACCGGGATAGAATCTGGCGCCCCGACTGGGACTAGAACCCGCTGTGCCGGCGCCACAAGGTGGAGGATTAGCCTGTTGAGCCATGGCGCTGGCCTCAAACATGTATTTTCAAATCTGTCATTTCACACTTATATGTCACACCATTGAATATACACTAGATAAAATAGTGTCATTTCTGTATTATCCAAGAAACCCTGAGAAGAATGTTAATCTGAAAAAAGGAAGGCTGAATTGGAGAGATGCTTACAGAAAGGAATACTGCTTTGAAACCGAATTTGTAATGACCGACAGTGAGTTCTACTTTGAATTCTACAGTGCTATAAGAAAATAGTTATAGGGGCTGGCACTGTGGTGTAGCAGGGGAAGCTGCTGCCTGCAGCACTGGCATTCCATGTGGGTGCCAGATCAATTCGCTGCTGCTTCACTTCTGATCCAGCTCCCTGCTAATTCACCGAGGAAAGCAGCAGAAAATGGCCCAAGTACTTAGGCCTTGCACTCCATGGGTGACCAGAAGAAACTCCTGGCTCCTGACTTAGATCTAGCCAGCTCTGGCTTTTGCAGTCATTTGGGCAGTGAACCAGCAGATGTAAGATCTCTTTCTGTTCTCTCTCTCTCTCTCTCTAACTTTGCCTTTCAAATAAAATAAATAAGTATTTTTAAAAAAACCAGATATATTCTTAAATACTTATTTTTCAAGAAATATGTATCATTAAGTCATCTAGCCTGGATATCATTTTTAGGAAAATACATACATATTTTGAAGTTTCTGGAAGGCATGAAGATTCATGAATATCTTTTACATTGAGATACCCCTGGAGTTGTTAGGTCCTGGAACAGGCTGCGTCAAGTTGTCTCAATAGCATTCCTCTGGGGCCAATGTTTCAACCAGTTGTTTTCCTAACTTCCAAACCCTTCTCATCAGCTCTTCGGTGGTCATTTTATCTTGTTTTAGTGATTCACTTATAAGCATTTTCATGATTACTTGCTTACTCCACTATTCAAAACTTATAAATAAGTATAACAAGTATGTTACACTGAGTAGTTTTTGGTTGTTTAAAAACTATATAATTCCCAGGATTCTGAAGAGACACTACCTGAAAATTAGTCATAGCACAATAGAATCTGTAGCATGAGATGCTAAGTTGGGATACTAACATTTTACTTGCTGTAAGCAATGTAACTACTAAGACTATTACTGTATGTAGATGTCTGCTATTGGATGTCTCTCATAAAAATAATGAACTGGAAAAAAATGGGTTGGAAATATTTAACATTTAAAAATATCCTAAATATTTTTGTACTTCCATAAAATTTCAAGAAATGCCAGTGATTAAAAATACTTATTTTTAGTACTTTGCAGTATTTTTCCAGAGTTTAAACAATTCATACTTATATCACAAAAGTGTGCTTTAGATCTCCATCTAGTGGTGGGTTCTCAGATTGTCTACTAACCCCCGTGTGTAGTCTCAGAATATCCTCCTGAAAACTGAATCAACTCTTGGCTTCTATAACTTGAATTTCCTCTCAGTTATTCAGAAAATCTACGATTTGAATTTCCTTTCAAACATTCAGAAAGTTCATGATTTGACATTATAAAATCTGTAAGATAAATAGTTTTTTGGTCTGAATTATCATTTGTTTAATGTGTACCTCTGAATACATTTTGTTCAGAATATTTTTGAAGGAGTATAAAATAAATATCATTAAAATGTCTGAAAAGTTTTAGAAGTTGAAATAAACTAGTTTGCATAACTAAAAAGTCACCTGTCTTGGGCTTGTAGCAGTTTTATACATTTATACATTATGCAATTATACCTGTAGGGGGGTGGCAATTCTGTTATTTAGACATGAAACTGACTACTTTACAGGAAAGACATTCCTTATGCAGTGGGACTGGAATTTACATTTTGCTAGATTCAGGGGTTCATGTAGACATACTTTTGTAACTTTTTACTGCCTCTGCATTATTTCATTAAATGTATTCTGCAACATTATTTTAATTATATATTTCTATATTTCTTTATTTTCTGGGCATTTTTACTTAAGACAACATAATGATGAAGAAATATGATTAACAATAATGAAAATCAAAAGTTTTTGTTTTTCTATAACCTATCATATTTAAATGGGTATTTTTTCCTCATTAGTTACTTTAAGTAAAATAACCTGTAGAACACATCCAGAGAGATTTAGCAAACCATTAATATTGAGTTTTGATTTTCATGCAACAAAGAAAAAAGAAAAAAAAAAGGCTACTTTGAAGATTGCCCCAAAACGAAAGAAACAGAGCCTTTTAGACAATAAGGTTTTCCTGTTATGTAAGTTAGTCCTCTTAAAATTCTTCCTGCCAACATTCTTTCTTTTTTCCTTCTACTTTGTTATTAATGGCCATTTTTAAGAAAATCTGGTCAGAAATCAGGTAAAATACAGTAGTATAGTAGATGTCATATTGGAGGAGAAGAAAACAAGAAAATGAGAAGGAGGGGTTGTGGGCAGTCAGTACATGAGCCTGTTCTTTTCCCAGTTAATGTCTGCCCATAATCTCACCAAGTTTTCATGCCCCCAACCTCATTATCAATCTTTATAATGTGCAAAAAGTATAATTTCATATAAGAAATCAAACTATGCATAAAATCATCATTTTGCAAATAGTAGATATCAACTATCTATAGAATTTATAGAGTGTGATGAAACATACAGTTGATAATTTAGAAACAATACATTCTGTGTAGGAATAGATACTTGGTAACTATCCCTAAGTCAGATAGGTTAGTAAGCTTAACATGAAAAGTAGCTCAGAAATTTTCTGTGCTCTGTAGAAAGCATTTCTTATAATTTTTGTGGAATGATATGACTATATTTAAATGGTTTAAAATTACTGTCAAATATAATTAATGGACTAATCTTGTTTCCAATGGGCAGATGGAATTATGTATAGAATATCGATAGTGATTCAAAACAGCCTTCATCACCCTGAGGTAAAAGTACAGAGCAAGGTTGCAGAATGGGTAAGTTGAATTGGTAAAATTTATATTTTGTTGTAAATCTTCAAGTTCTTAAAATCTAGAAAAGACTCTGGGTAACTGAATCTAGGGTCATCCTGAAACATGGATGCTGTTCATTATAAATATAGGAATAGACACATGAGATTGGATGTGCTTTTACAAAGAAAGAGAGGTATATTTGAATAAAGGGTAATAAACAGCCTAGGAGACTATCAGCATCTTAAATAAGAAAGGTACCACACAAATGGAAATAGATTTTGATAAGTATCCTTATCTACTAGTAGATCCACACAGTGCCACCTATGTTTTTCTTTTTTTCTTTTTCTTTTTTTTTTTTTTTTTTGACAGGCAGAGTGGATAGAGAGAGAGAGAAAGAGAGAAAGGTCTTGCTTTTTGCCATTGGTTCACCCTCCAATGGCCGCTGTGGCCGGCGCATCGCGCTGATCCGAAGCCAGGAGCCAGGTGCTTCTCCTGGTCTCCCATGCGGGTGCAGGGCCCAAGGACCTGGGCCATCCTCCACTGCCTTCCCGGGCCATAGTAGAGAGCTGGCCTGGAAGAGGAGCAACCAGGACAGAATCCGGCGCCCCGACCAGGACTAGAACCCCGTGTGCTGGCACCGCAAGGTGGAGGATTAGCCTGTTAAGCCACGGCGCCAGCCCATTTATGTTTTTCAAAATACATTTCTTATTCTTTTTGTTTGAATGTTGGATCAAAGTCAGAGTATAAAAAGACAAATCATCCCATCTTTGTCAGTCATCTGTTGGGAGACCAACCCATCTGCTTGGAAATCACTGTTAACGTGGTTTTTCTGGATTTTTTATGTATATAAAAGAAAATATGACTATAAATTCTTATTTCATTCCTTTTTACGCTAGAAGTAAGTAGTGTATTTTACTCATCATTCTCCACCATATTTTTCTTGTTGCCAGATTTTATAACATTAATATAAGGACTTCATCTTAAAAAAAAAAAAAAAAGGACAGAAACACAAACACACAGCATACTATTTTATTATTTGACTGCCTAGGTCTTCTGTTGAGGGACATTAGGTTATACTTTATTTAGCAATATTCTATCAGAGAACAATTTGGTAGTTTCTGATTTTAGAAAATCTAACTTTTTTCTTTTCTTTATAAATAAAACCGATGATTTTTTTCCTTTTTATTCGCTCTATACCAATTTCAAAATTTTCACTTCCTACCTACAGTACACTGTAAGGCTTTGTAGTTATTTTTATGTAGAATTCTGTTATAGTTCAAAGATTAGTATTTTTGTGAAAAAAAGTCATTGTGAATAAAAGTAGACATTCTGAAGCAGGAAAGGTGACTTTTCTTATTTGTGTGTACACGTATGAAGAATAACTCACTGGAAAACGTAGTTTTGTTTTTAAAAGCAATATCCAGAAACAAAAGTGTGTAATTAACAACTGTGATGCAAAACAGGAGAGGAAAATGAAATTCTGTAATAGAAGTCAAAATAAATGCAGTTGCTTTCTTTTTGGAATGATACAGTAACAGCTGACTCAAACACTAGCAGAGGTGTTCAATTTCTTGAGCTTTACAGAGAGACTACATTCTTGCATCCCATTTTTCTCTCTAGCATTGTTCTTTTTGTTTAAAATCAGAATGATTTCAGAAGTAAATTTCTTTTGACAGTTCTTTATTTTCATTTTCAAACAAATACTCTGGTACTATCATTAATTCTGAAAATTAGCATTCACCAGAAAGTTTGTGCTAGCCAAAGTGTAATTTTACATTGGTACTTGCTTCAGACAGTGTCAGCATAACATTGTTGTTACCTAAAGCTAGGCTTTACAAAAACTTTTCATTTAATATGCAAGTTACTGAAGTAGATACTTGTTTGGTCATGGAGAAAATATAAGTGATTTCCCTGCTTCATAAAACAGATTGAGCATCCCACAAAATCTGCAAGTTTTTTTTTTTTTTTAATGCAGTACTCCTAAAGTTTTAGAATTTGGAATATTTGGATGATTGGATTTTCAGATTAGAGATGTTGAACTCATGAAGTCTATTCCAAAATTCAAGAAAAAAATAAAATCTGAATCAGTTCTATCTCCAAAGCATTGTGCATAAGGAATATTCACTGTATTGCAATTTATAATTAAAAATAATTTCACACTTTTTGTCAACATTCTCTAAAATATACACTGAATTTCAGAATTGAGTACAAGGAAGGCTACATGTGCATAGAAATAAGATCTAAAGAAACTTTTGGAGGTGATACATAGATAGCAGGATCTTACGTAAGTGGAGACCTTCTGTTTTTCACCTGCATCCTGGAAGCTCGCTGTTTATACCGAGAGAAATTCATTGCCTCCGAAGAGTCTGATGCTGAGCCCCAAAGAGCCTCTAAAGACTAAACACGAATTCTGTCATCCCAGTAATGTTGCACTTAGTCTTCACTTGCTTTCTAAAGGTTCATGTTGTTAATTTTTCTGTATTCCTAATATTGTTAGATTATGTTAATTACTAGAAAACATGTCTCAGTACATCTCAGTGTTTATTAAATGAAGAACAAGGAAGGCATTTATTGTGCTAGTCTCATTGTATTAAGGGCTAGAGAGGAAATGATAGACTTCAGTTCTGGTCTGAGATCTATTACTTCTTGATTACGTAAACTGGAGGAAGCTATTTCTCCTTATTTTCTTCATGTACAAGGCAATGGAAGGGGGATATGGCCTATCTCTCTGATCATGGTGAGGAATGGAAGAAAGAATGTTTGTCAGGTCTTGGTGTACAATGATCCTGTAAATATTGCATTTATGTTTGGCTCACCCAGATCTTCAGGATTTTCCTGGAGTCCTATCCCACTAACAGCTTATTTTGGGAGAGGGGGGAAAACTTGATTCAATTTAAAAAAAAAATATTCCAAAAACTCAGGCTTTTGCATTGTGTTTTTCAGCTCAATTCAACTTTCCAGAATTGGAACTACACTGTTTATGTAATTAATATCAGGTAAATGACAGAATAAATTATTCGAGAAATAAAAAGTAGTATCTAATTTAATTCTACCCTTTCCCCAATTGTACCATTATACACATTCTCACATACACACACGTACTGTATTCATAATCTTTGTAAAACAACTCAATATTATATTGCTTCTTTCAACCAATGCTTCAATGCTACAGAAATAGTTTCAAACATTTCTCATCATGAATTCTAGTCATTGTTTAAAATTTTAGCATGGGGCAGGTATTTAATGCAGCAGTCAAGAAACTGCCTGGGGCACTCGGGATCACACATCAGAGTGCCTGGTTTGCATACTGCATTCCCAGTTCCTACTTCCGGTTATGTGCACTCTAGGAAGGGGCTGTGATGGCTCATGTAGTTATATTCCTACCACTTACATAACAAATAAGGCACCTGTGCTCTGATTGCAACGGCTTTTCAAAAGTTCTCTTCCCGCATTTCTCTTTAAATGCACCACTAACTCCTCAGCAAATATTATCATCTGTTCTTGGTTTTATACTTTTATCCTGAAGCCAGTTTTCTAAAATGTATTTCACAACCCCTAAGCATATATTCTGTGACCCGAAAGATGTGATAACTCACTAGAGAGATCAAGTTGTAAATAAGTGCAGGAAGTATGTTGTTCAGTGAAAGCTGCAGGTTGCTTTATCAGAACTTCTCAGGTTCTTCCGTCTACTATTATTCGTCGTCAATCCTTGCGCAGAGCAAGAGCCCAAAGGTGCCCAGCTTTATGAAAGAAACAAGACCCCAGCACACACATTTGGAGATGGTGTCCTAGAATATCCATTCCACTTTCTTTCACCTTAGCAGGTTTTATTGTTGATGATGAGGGATGAAGTTGCTAAATAAGATATATAATGAATATGTATATTTATATTTGTAGTTTTCACCAGAGCATGGAAGAAGACAACATTAAATTCAAGAGAAGCATTGTGAATGATCAAAGGTAACCCTGCGGAGTCTTACAGAAAGTGTCCTATCCTTTGTCTTGCACACTGCCTTGACTGGCAGATAAACAAGCAATGCGATAGAAAATCTTTATTCACGTAGCATATTTAAATTATTTCTTTAGCACTAATACATGCATTTCCTCCTTGCAGATAGTAATGTAACAGTTTGAATAGAAATCTCCATCTAATGAAATCTAATTAATGAGTAGAACATTTAAAATGTATAAACTGTTTTTAACATTTTTGTTTTTTTTTATTTGTCATAATCTGTTATTTGAAATTTCAAAGAGATTTTAAGGAAAGTGGCTTTATTTTAAATAAAGTGCTTTTATTTTGTAATATCTAATAATACAGATTATAGGCACAAAAGTGATTTCAGCATTTAAAGCCATCAGCTAATTTTCTAAGGCATTCATTTTAAAATTTATGTCAGGATTATGACTTAACCATGAAGGTAAATTAGTGAATATGTCTAGCATATATAAACAGTAGGTTTATAAGAACCAGCTGTTAAGAGTGGTGCAAAATGAAAAACGATCTATCCTCCTCAATGGAACAATATTACATAGTTGATTGCATCTCTAAAGATTTTGTTAAAATCATTTGAAAAGCAAAGATCATGTAAGTCTTGCTGAGTTTCAGTTGACTGAATTGATGTTTTGGCTGTGCAAGCATGATGATAAAGTTTGCTTCTTTTCAGACAATTTATTCTTACTACAAGAAGATAAAAATAAGATTTCAAATGAGAATTGGCTAGAGAGCTTTCTTATTACTTTTTCTTCTTTTTTACTCAACATTGGAAGAACAAATTTTTTTTTCAAGGAGTAATGACCTTTTTATTTGTATAAAAATGACAAGTGCTGATTTTAAAAGTTACCAAATTAGTTTTTAATAATGTAAATAGTATTTTTTTTTAACTTTTATTTAGTAAATATCAATTTCCAAAGTACAGTTTATGGATTATAATGGCTCCCCCCCCATAACTTCCTTCCACTCGTACCCCTCCCATCTCCCACTCCCTCTCCCATTCCAATTCACATCACGATTCATTTTCAATTATCTTTTTATACAGAAGATCAATTTAGTATATATTAAGTAAAGATTTCATCAGTTTGCACCCACACAGAACATAAAGTGTAAAATATTATTTCAGTACTAGTTATAGCATTAATTCACACTGAACAACACATTAAGGACAGAGACCCTACATGAGGAGTAAGTGCACAGTGACTCCTGTTGTTGGCTTAACAACCTGATACTCTTGTTTATGGCGTCAGTAATCTCCCTAGGCTCTAGTCATGAGTTGCCAAGGCTATGGAGGCTGAGGAGCCCATGAGATTATTTCAGGCATGGAAAGCCAAGACACTCTGGCAAAAAAAAAAAAAAAAAAAAAAAAAAAAAAACCTAAATGAAAGATCTCTGTGAGTGAGATCCCAGTAGAAAGAACGGGGCCATCAGAGAAGGAGGTACCTTTCTCTGAAGAGAGGAGAGAACTTCCACTTTGACTATGACCTTGTCTGAATAAGATCGAAGTCGGCGAACTCAAAAGAACAAATGTTTTTAAAAATTATATTGGAATTTGCCATTTCTTTGTGTTCAACAAACTGGACTGATCCATCTGATAGGGAAAGTTGTTTCGATTTTATGTTATGTCTCTTCCATTATGATCTGAAAACAGCAATATAAGGGTACTTCAAAAATTTTGCAGGAAATGGAATTTAAAAAATTTTAAAAGTGCATTTTGATGCAAAAAAGATTTTGAAATTCATGCCTATGTGGGTTTTCAAAATGTTCATGGAAAAATATATAGTATGAAAAAGTTATATTGATTAAAAAATTTGCATTAAAATAAATACCTTTTAATTACTTTTTGAAGCACCCTTATACATTTCAATACTTTATTCTTGAAGGTAACAGGGCTTCTCTCCTCCACTTATTTGAACGGTTTCTTTCTAACCCTTACTGCTAGATCACACTGAACCTTCTCTACTGGATACAACAGCAATCTGGATCCTTTGCTGGGCACTTTGTCCAACAATTGAGACAACCATAGTATGGGTATCACCAGTGGAAGTCAGCGTTCACTTTTACTCCCTGTGGATCTTCTCCAATCTTGTAATGATAAGTCAGCTATCATTAATATATGTTAGCTACTCAGAAACCCTTGCTTGAAAGATGTTTAAATTTATGGAATCTCAATTTGCTAGTCTGTGAAACTAGTAAATATTTTCATAGATAATTATACAGAGAATGAACTAAGACTGCGTATGTGGGGAAAATGCACGCTTTAGTTTTTCTTTGGTATGAACTTTTGGCATTATTGTCATATTTATTTTTATTGCCTTGCCCTCCCCTTCTCTACTACTCTTATGCCATTGATGAACCTTTATATTCTCACAGCTTTCCTCAAACCACAGTCTACTAGTTTTACAAACATTTTTTTTTTCTAAACTTTTCCTGCTGATTCAAATGAATCACTGTAGCTTCAGATAACACTATCATACTCTATCGCCTAGACAGACAGGAAACCAAAACCACAGAGACTGGTCTATTCAAATAAAGAATGGCTGATGGTGACAACAGATAGAATTAGACTTTGCAGAACCATAAAATAGTTTTAGTTTTCAGGATGGGAGAGGAAAACAACACAGATAAGACCTATGAAAATGCATAGTTACTCTTCAGCTGGTGAATTCCGGTATTCAATACCATCCATGGTACATTGTGCTGATCATGTTCTCAATATTCAAGTGAATGAATACAAAGGTCATATTCCCAAGTTCTCAGTAACTCGAGTGGCAAAGCGTATCTTCGAGAAGTCATTTAATCTGGAGATACTTCTTCATAGGCAATTTTAAAAATTATTAAGATACCAAAGTTATATTCACACATCTGTGTCATCCTGAATTATGGCTTGTATATGAACATTTAGTAGTAGATCATTGTAAAGAAAAATAGTTTTCAGAGAGAATTAGAACATTAGAGCATATTCTGTTTGAGATTAGCACAGATATTAAGGTGTGAAAAATGGAGCTATTCTATAATTTCACCTAACCTTGAATATAAGATATTCACTTTTTCTTTCTTATTGTTTTAGCACAGAAATATATTAGTACTCTAATTTTTATTCATATTCACAAAATGTCATAAATATGCTAATACCTCTCCACTGAATACTCTGTAGGTTTGTAAAAAATAAACAAATGCTACTACTTTGTCTTTGTTTATAAAACATAACTGATCTTGAGAATATAATGCCTTTTGTTATGTCACATTATTTATTTCTCCTCATAATACAAAGAAGATGAAAGTTTTGTTTGCAAACTCAAAGCTTTCATATATAAGGGGAAAAATTTTCTACATGACAAAATAATGTCATTTAATTTTACTCTGTTGTTGAAATCAGTCTTTTGATTTCTACTTCTTATTATAGCTGTGACTGCAAGTGAACAGAATATTATATGCCCTGAAATTGTAAAATTAAAAGGGCTTCCAGAATACATCTCTTTGCTTCCCAAAGAGATATTTGCTCTTTTTAAGATCTTCAAGGTCAGACATTCTATCACGTTCTTCATCATTGTGCCAACCAATCACAGAGAATATTTTGATTACTTAACAAAGTACTTGAAAATGGTTCATGAAAATGGAAAAATCATTTGTCACTCTCCTGAAGAAATCATACAACATTTATGAATAATAATGCGTTTAATAATTTCAAAAGTAAAATGATCCATTGAATTTCTAATCTTTCTTCAGAAACTTTATTTTTGATCATTAAGAAATAACATAGAATATACCAAAACTATGGTACTGTTTTTGTGTGCATGTTATAAAATATCAATACATGATATATTATTAAACAATATTGATGTTAAACATGTAAACACTTCTGAAAAGAAATAGGGCAAGATGATAGAATTGCACATGTAATATTCTATAAAATCTATCCTTATTGAAATATTTTTATATTATAATTTATGCAACAGCAAAGTTGGCGAGCACCTTGACCAGCTTTTTCAATGTCTGCACTTCCTGGTCAACCTTCCACATACAAGTGTTCTGTTTTTCTCACCAAAGGCAACCAGCCAAACCACAATCTCAACAATAATTCTGTTTGAAATGTTTTCCTAGGATGGTGATTTGGGCCCTTCTAGTTTACAATGCTACCAACAGTGCCACTTTAGAAGGAAAAACCATTCAGCAGAAGCTCTTAAAAAATAACGAGTCTCTGGATGAGGGCTTGAAGCTGTATACAGTGAACGTGAGACAACTGGGTAAGTGACTTTAATTCTTTTATAATACACATTTCCTATGTCTAGAGTCAGTTGTAATTAAACAAAAGAAATAACTTTTCTTCTTGTTTATGTAAGAATATTTTTTCTGACGATGAAATTCATTATATTGGTGACATTGTAGAAAACTGATGACATACATAGAGGCCGGTGTTGTGGCATAGTGTGTAAAGCCACCACCTGCAACCCCAGAATCCCATATAGGCACTGGTTCATATCATGGATATTTCACTTCTGAACTAGCTCCATGATAATGGCCTAGGAAAAGTAGGAGAAGGTGGCACAACTGCTTGGGCTCCTGCTACTCATGTGGGAGCCCTGGGTGAAACTTCTGGGTCCTGGCTTCGGCCTGGCTTAGCACTGGCCATTGAAGGACATTTGGAGAGTAAACCAGTGGCTGGTTTATTATCTTTCTCTCTGTTTTTCCCTTTCTCTCTGTACATCTGACCTTTAAATAAATGAATCTTTTTAAGAAAAAAAAAAATAGGGATGACATAGCAAAAAAAAAAAAAAAAATCAGGTCTATACCAATGGGATCAAAGTAATAAAGCAGGCAGCAAATGGTGGCCTAACTGCTTGAGCTCCTACTTGTGAGACCTGAATAGAGTTCTTGGCTCCTGGTTTCAGCCTGGCACAGTCCTGACTGTTGTGGTGTTTTGAGGGTGAACCAGAAGTTGAAAAATTGAGAGATTTTTTTTTTTTCTGTTTCTCTCCATTTCTCTCTCTGTTACTCTGCTTTCCAAATAAATAAGTAAAACTTTAGAAAAGCAAAAATACAGTATCAATAAAAAGTAACTATTCTAATATTACTAAAGTACAATAATATATTAGAATTCAGTACTATACCATTTTGTAACTCTAAAATGCCTGAGAGAAGTTACTTCTGAAAGAAGTATTTTGGCTTGTAAAGATAAAAGTTTATTTCTAGCAGCTTATTCATCTGTTTAGAGGAATGACCACTACTAGGCTAGCTAAAAAGCACAGAGAGGGTAGGTAAGCCCAGCTCAGCTTCTATAACCAACCTTCTCCTGAGAACAGCCTTCCATGAGTATGCCCCAATGACCTCCCACTGGGCCTTCCTCCTACACATCATATTAGATTAAGCCACCAGCCTTAATCCATTAATTATGCTTTGGGAACCAAGTTCCTCTCCCAATACATGAACCTTTGAGAGACACTCAAACTCTTATCCAAACAATCTCAAGCATTTTAGTAGCAATCAAGAGAGAGTGTTGATACTCTAACACTATATACATTATGAGGCTGCAGTAGGGGAAGCAAGGTGAGGAAGCCCTAAGAAGGCGATGACCACTGACACCAGAAACGTGGTGCAGTGAGGAATCTGACATCTCCACTTCTGTGAGCAACCACCCATCTCTCCTGTGACAACATATGCAATTACAGAGCCTCACAGAGCTGGATGAATGCAAAGAATAATAGAGATAGTCATAATATTAAAAACAGTTTCTGAGTCTCTGCGGGAAAATATTTGCTACCTAAAAAAAAGGCTTCCTGGGGAGGGATGGTACAACTTGCTGTCTTTTTATACATGGAATCTTTACCAAGGAGGAGTGGAAAAGTGGGAGTTTACCTAAGACCTGGAACCCTGGCAAGACCAGTCCCATCTGTCCTAAGAGGCTGGAGAATCCCAGGATGACTCCCTATGCATATCTGAACATTTAGTTAGCCTTGTAACTTACACTGCGCATTTTACTGTTTTCCTACAAGTGGATACATGGATGACATTTTCTAGCAGGTGGAAAATTTTAGGCTAAAATATGACAATTTAAAAGTCCACGCTATCAACATAATAACACACTTGAGTTTTCAGTTGCTGACTATGTTGGTCACTTCCAGCAAACCCGTGTAACTTGTTTTTCAGTATTTGAAATATGTAATTCTATTGTTGCTATTTATATGTTGATGCTCTTGGATATTTTATGAAATGTAAATGTGAATCATTTATGTCATCACTTAAAGAATTTTCAAACAAAATTTGGAATGATTTGAGGAGGAAAAGTGAAGATCAATGTGTGGAGCTGGCCTACATGTGCCTTCTTGCTTCCAGGCAGTGGGTGTTATCAGCAGCTGGAAAATTCTCCATGAAATATGCTCACAACTCAGCAGTGACCTTATTGATCCACTAATCTGTAGACTTTCCCTTTTTAAAAAGATTACATTATATATTTTTCAGATTTTTTTCATTTCCTGTATTGTTTATTTTTGACTGCAACTTATTTTATTCTCTGCTAATGATTTACATTACAATGATAATGTATCACATTTATACATACTCACATGAGTGTGTATTTTTTATTTGGTGGTTTTTCAAGATGTAATGATTTTTGTTTCTGAAATGTATTACATGTTTACATTTCCCAATTTCTGAATTTTTATCAATTTTTAAACACTAATATTTTAATATTAATTTAATATAAAATTCAATAATTTAATTGTAAATATTAATTTAATATAAAATTCAATAATTTAATTGTAAATATTAATTTAATATTAATATTACATGAAATAAATACCAAATTACAAGTATCATTATTTTTGCTTTTACCTAACCGAGTAATAGATGAGTGTTTCTCATGCTCACCCTTATTTTCTCATAGGTGTGTGCGCCGCCCTAGAGGAACCCAAAGGCTTTCACTGGCCATCCATTGCACCTTCTGAGTATAGCCTTTCCTGTCCAGATAAGCCTGGCTTTTCTGTATCACGGATATGGTAATTCTGTTATTGACTCGCATCCAAAGCTCCCCTTCTACCATCCCAGGGTTATAGGTACTACATTGTAGTTCTCATGCTTTAAATTGATTGGGAAGAAAGGTCAGAATATCTGTGTGTGCCTAACCCATATGCTTCCTGTGGGTTGGAAAATAAAGTAGGTTATCCAAAAGGCAGTATTTTTCTTCCAGCAACATGTCGAGGGACTCCTTCCCCCCAAAAGCTAGAGGAATTTGTAAACCAAAGGGTGGTCCCAGTCTGTAGCACCATGCACACTGATGAAACCTGCAAGTTTACAAGCTTGGAACATGCAGCTCAAATTCCAGACTTTGTATCTGGAGAAGGGAGAAATGGGAAACAAGTAATAAGGCAGCATCTAGGTGGCAGGAGTCTTCTGATGGACACTGTCAAGATATAGGTTTTTTACTGTTTCATGGAGATAAGATAATTGTAGGGACTTGCTAAATGGCAAGTCAAGTTTCATTCTTACCTTCCATCCTACTCCCAGTTAAATTTTCTTGGAAGAATTCAGAAGTGGGCCATTACCCAAGTGTAAATACTTGGCATCTACTCCTGTGTTTGACATGTCCTAAGGAGGAAAAGAGAGTGCTTTCAGGATTTATGGACTTGAGTTTGAAATATGGCCCTGTCTCTTCCTAGCTAAAGACTTGGGAAATTCCCTGACTTATGTAAGTCCATTTCCTCACCATAAAATGTGAATTATAATCTACTTTCCAGTCATGTGAAATAAAAATCAGGTTTTACCTGTAAAGCTGTTAAGCAGAACTTGACCAACATGCATAGGTTCAGACACCAGATATTATTAGTGGTTTGTTTCTTTGGTATGTGTTACTGTGAATTTTTAGTGGAAGTTTCACTTCAATGTATTACAGTTTTATTTTCACATGAAACTTACCTAGGTGTCAGGGTAAATTCTAAAACCTATTAACTAATTCTGACAGTTGTAAACTCATGCAAAATGTTTGAAATATCTTTTTGTTGTTGTTGTTTCATAGCTATCCCAGCTCTTCCAACACATCTTTGGCTTATTGGGGGCCTCTTGATATCTCCAACTGTTCAAGTAAGCAGTTTTTCTTCAATTCTCAGTGACAAAATGAAATTACCTCATTCTTCATGATTGTTTTTCCTCTTTAGACACGTTTTTCTGCTATGTGATCCTATTTAATATTAAAAGTCAGGCAAGTGATTGTTTCACTTACTTAAGGTAGAAGATTCTTTTTCTGCAATCTAACTTTTCTGTCCCATTCATTCTGTAGGAGATTAAAAACTGTAATGTAATTCTAGAGAAAAACTGAAAATAATGTATAAGTTGCTATTTATATCAAACTTTTGTAGTCTTATATTATTTTTAAACAATAAATATGCACTTATTTGGTGATTATAGGGAAATTTCTCTTGCAACATATATAAGCATTGGTCTCTCCAAGTTGTTTGTATCTTACTAAAGAGAGAAGTTAGTCTCCAAATATAAAGAAAAGTTATTGTCCTATGAAGATGGTGATAGGGGGATATACATTGGAATTTCACTTTTCCACATCAACTATAGTGTGAAAAGTCACACTATGCTTTGGATTCCTGGAAGTACTCAAAATACACAGGTCAAATTTTATGTGTTGTTTCTTTTGTCTTTTTATAGGGGAAGCAAATGAAGTTGCCAGTGAGATTTTAAATTTAACTGCTGATGGGCAGAACTTAACCTCAGCCAATATCACTAGCATTGTGGAACAGGTCAAAAGAATTGTGAGCAAAGAAGAAAACATTGATATAACACTTGGCTCAACTCTAATGAATATATTTTCTAATATCTTAAGCAATTCAGACAGTGACTTGTTTGAGTCTTCTTCTGAGTAAGTATTTTGTTGTTGTTTTTCTGGAGAGTCAGATTATTGGAGAAATGTGTAATGGTATGATTTCTCACTATCTGAATGCTGTATGGAAAGACTTCATAATTCTTAATTCCAAAAGGTTCAGTGATAGTCTCCAAGGTCAAAAAACAAATTTCTGTATTTTTTATGAAATATAATTTAGAAAATGTCTAGAGTTGTCATCTGGCAAGATATATAAGTGGCCCTCAAAGAGCATAATCAGTATTTCATTTTTCATTCGAAAAATTCTAAAAGCTTAGCTAGCCAGGGTTATGTATAACTTGGTTACAGTAAGCCCATTATGCTATGAACTATGATAGAGACTGCCACCACTATGTGATTGCTGGACTTTTGAAATTAAAATGCCTGGGCAGATGAAAGTAAACATATTTTTATATAATTTTGTGCATATCTGATTATTTCATTTAATATGTTAAGATTTTTTCCTATTCTCTTTCAAATACATTTTTGTATAAAATTTTTATATTCATTAAAATGTATTTTCTAAGTTACTTTATCTACATAATATAAATAATTATAGATTCTTATAGTGTCTTGCAGTTCAGAAAACATTTTAACACATTATTTCCTTTGATTTCCACTAAGCATTTGGGTAGGAAAGATATTTTTCATTTGAGGAAAGAGATGCCAAGATAAATGAAAAGCAATATTTATTCAGAATGATTTAGTTATTGATTTTCCTTAAAGCAGGTATGTCTTCTGGATATAGCTATCACTGTGAATTTATGTTTTAACTGATGTTATTGTGGTTTGGGCTAATTTGTGCATAGTTAGGTTAACATCAGAAAATTCAAAGACAATTTTATTTGGTTTGTATTTTACAATGCAGCAAAACATGTATGTTCAAGTATCTAAAATATTGTATTACTTATCAGAGGTATTACTGTTACTTATTTAGAGCTTTAAAAACAATTGATGAGTTGGCCTTCAAGATAGACTTAAACAGCACGCCACATGTGAACATCGCAACGCGGAATCTGGCTCTTGGCGTATCATCCCTATCCCCAGGGACAAATGTAATTTCAAATTTTAGCATTGGGCTTCCAAGCAATAATGAATCATATTTCCAGGTAATGAACCAGTGGTTTCTTTCATTTTTACCGACTAATTAGACAAATAAAAACTTGCTCATCACTTACATTAGTTCCTTCAAGGAAATATGGATCTGGGATGTGGAGAGTAGGTCCAAGTATTGATAAAATTTTAACTATAGGAATAGACAAAAGATATTATGGAAGCAAAGAGGAGGCGTAATTTCAAAACCTAAATGATGGGGATGATCAGCTCACCCCCTACAGAAGGTGATGCTGGACCTAAGTATGAATATCAAAGCTTGAGGAAGGGCTGACATAGTGGGAGTGGGGGTGAGGATCTGTTCAACCAGAGAGGGAGCCGAACTAAGGGTCCAAAGGTAAGAAGATGCATGGCACATTCTCTTTGCCAGCGGTTCTCAAACTGAGTAGCAGAATGTCTAAGAGGACTTATTAAAACAGACTACTGGGTCCTCCCTCCGGTGTTTCTAAATTAATAGATCCTGGGTGAAGATTTGCACTTTTAGCAAGTTCTTAGGTATTGCTGAGTCCACTGATGTGAGGAGCACATTTTGAAAACCCCAGGTTAGGGAGCCGTCGGCATGGAGGTAACAACGAAGTTAGACAGCAAGCTGGGGCCAGATTAACAGAGACCCTCTGGAGTTGGTAAAATGCCCTTCGGGTTCCTGTTATATGCCAGACAATGCTAGCCACCAGGACAGGAAAATGAGGGAAGCATCGTCCTTGATCAGGGAAAGAATGTGTGTGGGGTGTAGAGTTTCTTTAGCTGGGAGATGGACAAAACTGAATATATTACCATTCAGGAACAAGGATATAGGGAAGAATTTTTTTCTCCTTTAAACTAGTGGTTCTTTAGGCTACTTCTGTTTCCCATTTTAAGAGTGAAAATTTGGTCAGCTTCAGTCTATTCCAAGAGTGCAAGAAAACACTCCCTAGCCTAAGCTATGTTTTCCAGAAAAATAATACTCAAGAATGTGTGTAAACCTCTACTATTGCCTCTTTACTGAGATAGCTCAGTCTCTACAATCAAATTGACTTAATTAACTTTTCTCTCTCTTTTTCCCTCCTTCCCTCCCTTCCCTCCCTTCCCTCCCTTCTTCCCCCTACCCTGCCCCGTCTCTCTCTCTTAGTTACTGTCTTTCATGGTTTTGTGAAAACCTCAAAATCTGATAATGCTAAATCTAATTTTTATACTTGCAAATGTTGTCTAATGTGTAAGTTTTTCAGTTTGCCTTAGTTAAAATCAGTGCATTTTCTCTTTTGCTACACATTCAGTCACCAAATGTGAGTCTCTGGCTCTGTCTGTTAAGGGGATCTATGCAGGAGCTGCAGGGACTGATAAGAGGTCAAGGGGAACCCTGATCCTTGCTAACTTGATACATACAGTTTTGACTTACATGTGGAATAAACTTATCATAAATTTCCTTGAGATGATTCCATCAATATATCTGTATATGTGTGACAGATGGATTTTGAGAGTGGACAAGTGGATTCATTGGCTTCTGTCATTTTGCCTCCAAACTTACTTGAAAATTTAAGTCAAGAAGATTCTGTATTAGTTAGAAGGGCACAGTTTACTTTCTTCAACAAAACTGGACTTTTCCAGGTAGGTGTGTACCAAAATGTTATTTTTTAATTTCCAATGAAATTACCTTGTGCAAATATAAAAATGAAAGTTCAGATTCCTTTGAAAAGTGAAAACTTTATATATAATCCCTTAAATACTTAATATAGTAATATGGTGTTAACAGGTTATATTTAATTGAGTTTCTGAAATAAGTCAAATAATGGGCTGAAACTTGCATGATACAAATCAAAATTGAAGTAGAAAAGAAATCATTATTCCTTCTTTTAATATTTTATTCTGTCCAGTCATTTAGATCTTTAAAGAAGTTGTACTCTAAAGAAAGATTTTTTTTTTAATTTAGCAGGAAGCACTGTTTACATAAAGAGCAGCATTCTTGGCTTTAATCAGTTTTCCATTAGCATTTCAAGTGACCTTAGGCCTTCACACATCCGCAGACTAGAGTGGCATTGTGCTGAGCACATATTATCATTTTTATTGGCACCATTTCTAGATCCTAGAAGGTCCACTGCCAGCAAACACTGGTGACCTCTACTTGCCTTATGAGTGCAACCCTATCTAGAAGAATTTCACTGAACACTTTTTTTTAAAAACAAAAGTTATTTCTTAAATTCAAGGCATCAGTGTATATCAAATACTGCAACCTATGTAAGAAGATAGTGAGTCTTAAGCCTGAAAGAATTGTGTCTAAGTAGTCCTCCTCATACATCATGTGTAGAGAAATGGCCAAATAGGTTAGAGGGAAGGAAAGGGAATACTGTGGAACTGTTGACAGTAATTAATTCCAGATGTTAGGAATTGTCATCAACAAATGTTTTAGGAACAAGCTATATACAAGTTTTATACTTTATATAAATGTGATTTATATGTTCTACATAAAAGCCTGGTAATTACGCTCAAGGATTGCTTTTAGCTGTGAACACTTACAACTGCATTTGTTAAAATCACTATAATTTGAGACTTACAGCAATGTGACCATTAAAAATATTAAAAACACAGTGAGTATCACAAAATGTGAATGGTAGAGAGAGGTTAGTTCAGAGAGGAGTTTGGCCTGTAGGAAGAGTTTCAGACAACTCTTAAGGATGTGCTACTATTTTATGTTGGATCTTCTCCATGCCATTTTCACCTCTCCTTTGGCATCTTCCAAAATTGCTAGTAAGAGCATATTTTAGGTTTTTAAAGTAAATTTACAGCCAGATAAAAAATTTTTACAGGTTTTATGATACTTCCTTAACATAGTAGGCAAAATAGGAATATATTCTTAAGAAATATTCATTTATGTATTTGAAAGGCAGCATTACAGCGATCTTCCATTCCCTGGATCACTCCCCAAATGGCCTCAACAGCCGGAGTTGGTATAGGCTGAAGCCAGGATCCTGGAACTCCTTTCAGATCTCCAACATGGGTGGCAGAAGCCCAAGCATTTGAGCCATCTTCCTCTGCTTTCTCAGGGAATTGAATCCAAAAGATTTATTTATTTATATTATTTTATATACTTATATTGTATATATGTATGTGTAGATATAGATATAGATATCTATTATATATAGAGAGAGAAAGAGAGAGATCAATCTTCTATCTGCTGATTCACTCCCAAAATGGTTGAAACAGCAAGGGCTGGCCCAGGCCAAAGCAGGAGCCAGGGGCTTTATCCCAGTCTCCTTTATGGATGGCAGGGGCCCAAGCATGCCAGTCATCTTCCACTGCTTCCCAGATGCACTGGCAGGGAGCTAGATTTGAAGTGGAGCAGCCAAGTCTCAAACTGGTGCTCATAGGGATGCCTCAGTCACAGGTGGTGGCTTAACACACTGCACCACAATACCAACCCCAGAGTATATTTTTAATTAAAGGCTGGGTATTACCAACTAATAGCTGACTTTACTGATAGTGACTGCCACTAATTTTTTACAAAATTAGTAAAAAAAAAAAAAAAAACTAAAAAGCTATATTCTGGTGCTGGGATTTATTTGGCATTGAAGCAATCCCTTAATTATTTTACAACTGATTTATAAACTGTGCTACAGAGAGAAATTTAGGAGGTTTGACAAGAAACACAAGGAGAAGTAAAAATAGAGATGAACTTGTGGCAAGACAGCCTCTTGATCCAAATTGTTTTGTAGCACAGTTCCATTAAGTTGATTTCCTGACAACCTTATCATGCAGTAGAATCTGCAGATGCTGGCAAGTATGTGACCTAAGAAGAAGGTACGGGTTCTGGATGGGACATTAGCCCAGTGAAACTGCATTTAGGTGTAAGTCAGTAAACCTGTCAACCTGTTGGCATGGATGTGAAAGATGAACTGCTATTTCCTTCATACTTCTGTGAGGGAAAACAACTTCATCTATTTTCTAGAGCAGGGAAATGATCTGATTGTTTCACAGTTTTTATGGTTTTTATTATTTATGAATTTGCATTGTTTTGGATGTTAGCTAGCCAACATCAGTCTTTTCAATCAAGAGTGGAGTTTTATGAACACTGCCTGACAATATTGGTTCGTGACTCTCCCTAAATGTATTTATTATAATAAGGGAAATAGCAGAGCTCTTTCAGGAAAGCCAGCAACTTGATTTATAAACAGGATGTTCTAGAATTGAAGATCTTAAGTGTAAAAATTGCTGACTGTTTGCTTATTTTGGAGGCCCAAAGTAAAATGAAAGTGTGTACTTCTAATGCATGCAATTTTTTTGTTGTTGTTCTTTAAAAGGATGTAGGACCCCAAAGAAAAACCTTAGTGAGTTATGTGATGGCATGCAGTATTGGAAACATTACTATCCAGGACCTGAAGGATCCTGTTCAAATTAAAATCAAACATACAAGAACTCAGGTAAGAAACTCTTACTAATAGCAATTGAACAGAGGCAGATCATTTCAGACATGATAAAAATAAATAACTGGCACTTTTTGTGAGGGCAGTATTCCAGAAAGGGAGAAGAACTAGCCAGGCATCACTCCCCAGTCCCCATTAATGGCAGCAACTAGGGGATTGTTCTTATCTGGGACCCAAAAAACTGAAGGGGAGTGTGAACAAAGAAAAGAACTACAGTCCTTAAGGAACAACATACGACAGCGCTTCAAGTCAATGAGGCACACCATTCCACCCTGAGAGGTTTTGGTTGTTTACATTTTTAAAGTCAAAGATAACTGTAACTGGAAAAGCCAAGGGGAGAACAGGGGAGGGTGGATTTCTTTTCAAGAGGTTAGCTGTTGTTAAAAATCTTGGCAAGTGTTGCTTTGCTTCTTGCTTCATTACCCTTGCTATCATCTGTTTATTTGATAAAAGTAGAAGAGGGTTTCGTCCCAGCTGGCCCAGGAACAGGCTTTTCTCACTTTTCCAGAGAGTCCTGGGCATGATTCTGCCCTTTAATGGACAGGCAGGAAGGCAGCAGGAAATGAGCAGACTGAACTGGGCTAAAGATTGGAGTTAGGTCATCTAAGAACTGGCCCTCCCTGGTCGTGAACCCTGAGACCTTGTTGTTCTATCCTTTAACCTCCTTTGTTTTCATCTCTTATCTATAGAAGAGGATTTTTATTTTGTATTTTGGTGAAATATACTTAACATAACAGGTATAATTTTAATCCTTTTAAGTGTACTGGTAGGTAGTATTAATTATATTGAAATTGTTGTGCAACCATCAGCATCATCCACAATTGAAGCTGTTCCCATTTAAATACTAACCCCTATTCTTCCCTTCCAAGAGCCCCCTGAAAACACAATTCTGCAAGGGATCTTCTAAAAGCTCATGGAAAAATGTGTATTATCTTTTAATTCCATTTTTTTTTCACCAACTTTTTGAAGTGCCTTCCTGCTTTCCATTTCTGTTCTTTTAACTACTCTAAGTATCTCATGTAAATGGAATTATATAGTATTTTTTGTAACTTTTGTAATTGGTATATCTCACATACCATAATGTCTTTAAGGTTTATCTAGGCTGTAATATAGGTCAGAATGTCCTTCCTTCTTTAAGTTGGGGTAATATCACATTGTACATATGTACCAGGTATTGTTTACCCATTCATCCATCAATAGACTCTTGGGTTGCATCTACATTTTGGCTAGTGTGAGTAATGCTGCCGTGAATGCCATTGTACAAGTATCTGCTCAAATCCCTATTGTCAGTTTGTTTATTATGTAAGATATAAAGGAGATTCTGGGGACAGTGCACAGTTCAGTTGTAAATAACTTCACTAAATGCCAAGAATGATAAATGACTCAGTGTTTAATGATGGTACATATATGGTAACCTGCTGAAAAGTGGGTAATAGGATTCCTCATGAAATTATAGTTAATTTTGACACAGAGTTTCTGTAAAAGAGAAGATTCCCCTAGATTATCTTGACATTTGCAAGCTGTATTACTATGGCTACTACTGATCCATTTCTTTATGAAACCCCTGGCACTTTTATTCATTTGATGTTTAAATGACAATTTTTAAGTTATTTAAAACACAACTTCTCATGTTTATTCTTATGTTAATATAGGAAGTGCATCATCCCATCTGTGCCTTCTGGGATCTGAACAAAAACAGTAAGTTTTAAAATTCTAGTTATCTTAATTTAGATATCAATTGAATTTTAAATATTGTTAGGCATCTTCATTTCTTTTAATTCCAGAATGAGTCACAATGTAAGTGTAATGTACAAAATTTAGTTTAGGTTGCTTGGGGAGTCAGTTCTAATTTCTGTAACTTTTTAGTCATTGCAAGAAGAAATAGGCATGTTTCATTCTGTTTTCCTTTCTGTAAATGAAGTAGCTTCTTTCATTTATTTGTAAAAATTTGGTTTTATAACTGCTTTCAGATGACTTTAGGTGTTTATTTGATTTCATTCTTTAAGGACACATCTCAGAGCATCATTTGGTATGAGTGAGGCATATGATTTGAAATCCAGTTTTCAGACCTCGGATTAGGAGAGGAGAAGAGAAGCATGCTAAGAGAACATCAATATAGAAAGGATTACTTGAAAGAAATAAGCAGCTTCCAAAATGATGCTTAACAATCAATAAAGGAAGATGAAATTAAGGATAAACAAATCATTAGGCATAAGGTGTAGAGAAAAGAAGTACAAATGAGGGAATCTCCTATGCCTGTCCACTAAGGGTACCTTTCCCATGGTCTCTGCTTGAGATTATTGTGGCTAAATCCATTCAGTGCCAGTACAGGCTGCTGTCATGATAAATGTGCATATTATCACATGGGACTGGTGTGTACCTAATAGCATTTTCTAAAGAAACAGACCCCCATGTTCTTATATATTCACAACGATGTAGAACAACCATAGGGGGGAAAATGTCCTAATCCACAGAGAATTTATGAGCATGAAACACATTTGAAAAGCAGTATTCTTTTCATACAATTTTATTTTATTTTTTAAAGATTATTTATTTGAAAAAGTTACAGAGAGAGAAGGAGAGGCAGAGAGAGAGAGAGAGAGAGAGAGGTCTTCCATCCACGTTTCACTCCCCCAGTTGGCCGCAACGGCAGGAGCTGCGCAGATCCTAACCCAGGAGCTTCCTTCAGGTCTCCCATGCGGAGGCAGGGGCCCAAGGACGTGGGCCATTTTCTACTGCTTTCTCAGGCCATAACAGAGAGCTGGATCAGAAGTGCAGCAGCCTGGACTTGAACTGGCACCCATATGGGATGCTGACATCCCATATGGAATGGCTTTACCCGCTATACCACAGCACCAGCCCCACAATTTTATTTTAAAATATGTTAAAATTAAAATTGAATCAGACATGCAGAACCCCTGAGGCCATTCAATGGTACACACATTGAAAGCACTGGATAGATAATCTGCATTGCCCACCTGGTACTCCTATTACCATGATTCCAGGAATTGAAATTATTCTAAGTATTGATAGCTCCCAGAATGACATGTGTTTTACAGTTAAACTCAGTAAGCAGAAGGTAAATTTCCTAAAAGAAGGTTTCATGCGTTACAGAAAAGGTATTGACCCACTATTATTTCCATGCTGTTTGCTGATCCTTCCTACAGAAAGTTTCGGAGGCTGGAACACATCCGGATGTATTGCACACAGAGATTCAGATGCAAGTGAGACAGTCTGTCTGTGTAACCACTTCACACACTTTGGAGTTCTGATGGTAAGGAGGGCACCTCTGAGCTCATTTTGACATAATATGATTGTGGAAAGCATATTTCTTTTTGAGTTCAACATTTTAGATTGTTTGGGAATTGTTTTCTGATCATATTCATCTGACCCTGAACCTTGATTCTTAGAGAAGAATCTAATTAGCAGAAATCATAAAAATGTTTTAAACTAATTCCAGGAGAGAATTATACCTTCTTTCCCCATTGGCATTAATTATGATGATAAATGATCCTAACCCCATCAAATCATTGAGTTAAGAGAGAACTGGGACAAGGAGACAAATATGGAGACTTGAGAGGAAGGAGGGAATGTTAAAGAAGTAAAAACATCAGGTGTTACTAACATGGAAGTGAAGTGTGAATACTTTGATCAAAAATTGTCTTCCTTATGTCATCACTCAATATGTTTGAATGCCACTTTGTACCAGGTTTTGTGCCAGTGATCTCCCTGGGGGAGTTAATATTTTGTTCCAACACACTAGCAACTGGGGTTAGAATGGAGACCTAAGTCCTACAAAAAATGTTGAGTGTGCTGTTTTCCTATCCTCAAGCCTTCATGTATTTTTCCTTCCTTTCTCGTTTCCTTCCTTCCCATGATGCTGTTCATTTATCTCATTAGCCAGCCAGCCCAACAGTTTAAACAAAAATTACATCATATCCATGTTTCTTCATCCCACCGAGTATTCAGGAGCCACCCTGCATCCAACAGCTTGTTTGAATTCATCTGCAGAGTTAAACCTTTTCCCTTTATTTGGTTCACTTGGTTTTTGGAAATACTTTTCTGGTGTCCAAGGCACCCTTCAGGTTGTGACATAGCCATTGTTGCTGTGTTGCCTACATAAAGGCACCGAACTGCATTTGTTTCTTCTTAGGAGATGGAAGAAATGTGAGCTGAGGCAATAAAGCTTTTTGAATTGGAATCACAGACACAGGTTGTGTTTATCCCCACCCTTAAATCTTATACCCTTCTTCCTGTGGGGCCTGGGAGGAAGCAGTGAGGAACTGTGGGCTGTAGCATTTGGCTCCTGAATCTGCTTGGCCTATGTGAATGGTCATTGTCATATGGCAACTCTGCAAGTTGTAATTTTCCTGACAATCTGGTACATAAGTGCTCTGAAGCATGAGAACAAGTCAATTACAAAGGTGCCAAATCACAGAAAGTAATTCAACTTTCTCAACATATAAATATTTTTTTCTTCACAGAGCATGAACATGAACAACTAAACCATGGCATGTTTGCTCTAAGTAGTTAAAAAGAAAATCTCTGTTCTTCTGTGTTCTCTTTTCTCCAAAAGTAATAATGGGAATTCTCTCAGAAAACACTTACTTTGTACAGTTGTTTATTCAGCTATATGTTTTAGCTTAATTCATTCATATATTTCAGCTGTGTATATGTGTGCACATGTGTGATTGTGTTATAATAATGTTAAATAAATAACAGTATTAAAACCCATTTTTTAAACTGTGAGTTAGTTCCTATATTGTTTAAATTCTATTGTGGGCTTATAGCTATATATTACTTTGTTGCCATCTGATTAAATAGTTAATGTAACATGTGTATGGAGATGTGCATCTTGCATTGTTAAGTGCTGCTCGTCCATTTTCTTAGCTGTTTTTATAGGACCATAAAGTGCTCGAAGAAAAACTTCTCAGAATTTATGCTTTCTGGAGACATACCCATGTCCTTTTAGATTTTTCAGACCACCAAGACTCTGTTTAGATTTTTTTCTTGATTTACAGTCACTTTATTCATTTGCCCAAGATATCCTGGAGTCTTAATTGCCCTGTGACACATTCAACCATAATTATATCTTTCCTTTTAAAAATGTATTTACTTATTTAAGATACAGAGAGAGCGCTCCCATCTACTGATTCATTCCCCAAATGCCCACAGTGTCTGGGGCTGAGCTGGCCTGAAGTCAATGGTTGGGAACCCCATCTGGGTTGCCCCATGGTTGGAAGGAGCCCAGTTAATTAAGCTGTCAGTGCTGTCTCTCAGGATCTGCATTACCAAGAAGCTGGAGTCAGGGACCAGAGCTGGGTGTTAAACCTATGTACTCTAACATGAGATGCAGGATTGTAGCCAGTAGGTCAAACATCTGACCCACAATTACATCTTCTAATCTGCAGATGTATGAAGAATTTAATGTCTTCAGCTACATTTCTTTGGAGTAAAACTGACTTGTATTTTTAGCATTTGTACATTTTCATGTTAGTTAATTCAGAGAAATAAATATTTTCATTCTCTTAAAGTATAACAAGAATTGAGTGTTAATATCTATTGGTAAATAGCAATGTTTAATTTAATTTTTAGCATAAAGACTGGGTTTAATTAGAGTTTGTAAGCCAATAGGCTTACCTACTTAGGTACCATGGGCTTTTTTAGTGGTGGTGATGTGTCATGGACTGTAACCCTGTCTCATGTGCTGTGGACACCCCATGTCCTGCCAGTGCTTTAAAGGATTCCTGAGAGAAGGCAGTGGGTTTCTACTGATTCTAAGCCCTGCTTCTCCTTCATTCCATCACTTTATGTGATTTTTGATGTCATAAAGGTACTTTACCTATTCCATACTCCATTAGCAAACCTGGAACTGACTCCTATGTCTTTGTTTCATACCCATATACACACAAACAAATACCACTTACTGGAAGCCTGTGTGTGAATAGCAGACTTTGTTGACATCGTGGTAAAATGAAAGAATGGTAACATATAGAAAGAAAAAATTATAAGACAAATCTTTTTCATAATTTAAGACATGAAAGTTCAAGACATCACTATTCCAAGAAGGCTCCATTTTTTAAATATGCATAATGGAGGTGACTTTCTCCTCAAATCGGGATGGAGTAGTTGCTCTTCCCTCATTATTTATTCCTATTCCAAACTACCATTTAGCAAAGAATGGAAAGATTTTTCTACATGGCCTAGACATTCCAAATATAGCACAGCATATTTAAATTAATGCTTCATATTAATATGCTGAAAAGTGTTCATTTCTTTTTATTCCACCACACCCCACAGTACTTCAGATTGTGACCTTCCAGGTCTATAGGGACAAAAACTGTGACCCCAAAATCTTTAGTGGCTTCTGACTTATGAAAAAAATTAGCCACCCATCTTGTATGTACCAAGCTTTGAAATGACAATGGTAAGGAGTGTCAGCACTGTCCTTAGAGCTGGACAGTCCAAGCACCAGCACCTGCTTCCCTGCCAGGCAAGGAATCTAAGGGTCCAAGGGTTTGGGCCATGTGGGCCACAATGTACTTCATTCACACTCATGCATTAGCCTTGTAAACTTAAAAATGGTTCTGATAACTTATCACACACAGGCAACTACCTCCTCTTCACTTTCTGTTGGGAGACCCTGTGGTTTTGCTCTGCATGTTCTATGGTGTGCAAAGAGCTTGGGAAAGAAATTAAAAAAAAAAACAATAAGCTACTCTTCTTGGCAATAATGCTACATTTTTCCTTCTTCTATTGATCCACAAGAGTACAATAAATGAAGATGTCTATGTTGATTTACACAGTTGTTTTTAGCCCCTGAGGTTGAGTTGCCCTAATGTTAGCAGTAAACTTTCTAGTGAAACAAATTACTGTTCTCATGAGAAAAGGAATTCTTATGACTGCTTCCATGTTCTGTGCAGGACCTTCCAAGGAGTGCCTCACAAATAGATGCAAGAAACACAAAAGTCCTTACTTTCATCACCTATATTGGGTGTGGAATATCTGCTATTTTTTCGGCAGCAACTCTCCTGACATATGTTGCTTTTGAGTAAGTATTTTTCTCTCTGCCAAGCCCAGTGTGAACTGTTCCAAATGTGAATAGGAAAATTGCCTTGGCTTTTAAAAACATTTATACACTTTGTGAATCATGTAGGGTGGTTCAAGTTCAATGTTCAGATTTTTCATAGATATATCATGCAACATGGATTTTCCAGCTACAGAATCTTAATTTATTGTTATTGTATTTCTTTTTCTAAAATGAATGCAAACCTGTTAGGGATGATTAACATTGAAGTATATTAAAAATTATTTTAAAATACTTTCTACATTGTAAAAGATGAAGATATTTGCTTCATAAATTTTATAAAGTCAGCCCTAAAATAGGAAATTTAAGAAAGATTATCCATAACTCATGAAAAAAAGTGATTTAAAAAAATCCTAGAAAAAATTTAGTTTGTTGATTTGGAAGGTAGCTAGAGGTCTCCCATCCACTGATTCCATTCCCAAATGCATGCAGTAACTAGGGCTGGGCCAGGCTGAAACCAGAACCTGAGAAGACAGTCCCTGTCTCCCACAAGGGTGGCAATGACCCCAAGTTCTTGAGCCATCACCTATTACCTCCAAGGTTGCATATTAGCTGGAAGCTATAATAGAAAGCAGAGCCAGGACTTGAACCCAGGCACTTCAGTATGGGATGTGATGTGGATATCCCAAGCAGTAACTTGTGCCAAACCCCCACCCTTGGAAATTTGTTTTCAATAAAAATATCATTCCTGTAACTTTAGAAATTTTCCTGGATTAAAAAAATCCATTGAAATCCTTTGGGGATTTTTTAAATTATTGGAAACAATTTTGAAATAAAATTAATATTTTAAAAGTCTTTACAACTTGGCCAAATACTCATAATTATCTTTAGCCTTTCTCCTAGTGGAACCATGTTGAAAAGATAGTGCCCCATAACCTATCTCAGGGCTGTATCAGATGTGAGTTTACTGTCTGTGCGTCAGTGATTTATTTACAATATCAGTTCTTGTATTTATTTCTATTTTTCTGCTTTTAGGAAGTTGCGAAGGGATTATCCCTCCAAAATCTTGATGAACCTCAGTACAGCCTTGCTCTTCCTGAATCTCATCTTCCTCCTGGACGGCTGGATCACCTCCTTTGATGTGGATGGGCTTTGTACTGCCGTGGCTGCCCTACTGCACTTCTTCCTTCTGGCAACTTTTACCTGGATGGGACTAGAAGCCATTCACATGTACATTGCCCTGGTGAAAGTGTTTAACACTTACATTCGCCGGTATATTCTAAAATTCTGCATCATTGGCTGGGGTAAGCCTCCTGAAATTTGAGGGTGTTATTTTGTTTCTCTCATAAGTATTGCCAGATTCTCATAGGAAAATCCTTTTGTCTAAAGAAAAGTAATGTTATGAGAGACCTTTAAAATTATGAACAGTGTAGATTAGGGTCATCTTCAGAATGGTCTTTTTAAAAACTCTAACATGATAACTCACTAAATTCAGGAGTAAAGGAGTAGCCCTAGCTCCTGAGTCACCAACAATCTATTTCCTGAGCCCAGTGCCAGCCCACCCAAGTCCAAAGAAGCAGCAACTGGCAGAGAGCGATGCGTTTCCATTATGCTTCAAAATATAAAGGCCAACTGAGAATCCAGGCCGTACTCATCCCCAGACGCATGACCAGGTCTTGGAAACTAGAGAAAGAATGTTATTTTTGTGTATGCAAACAAAAGACATAGAATTCTACCTTGAACTTTTTAACCTGAATCCTCTGTCAGATATGGACGGTTGTGTTGGCCTGTTTGGAATCTGTTCCTTTAGCTCCCATCTTTATCTGGGTTTTGTATCAGGCCAGGCATTTTAGAGCTTTCCCACAAATCTTTTTCAGATGGCAATATTTAAGCATGAGACATTTCCAAGATATTCACCACCACCTTTGGAGGCAATAAAAGAATATTTCATGGAACTAGGGTGGTAGAGCATCTCCCCACCAAAATAGGCATGGAAACATTTTATTGATTCTCTTGAGAGAAGAGAAAAGATTATAGATTTTAAATCCCTGGTTTTTTTTTTTTTCCCTTAGTTTTTCTTAAGATATTTCCTTTCATAGAAAGAGGCAAAATCATCTGCAATTACCTTATCTGTCTGAACTCTAGCAGTCTAATGAGGTGTCGTTAATGAAACCACATCTGCTAGTGCTGGATTCAATATAAATCAGACTGTGGGCCCTCTGGTGGATACCGCTAAGCAAACACAACATTTAAATATCTGTCTTTTAAGAGTAGGTTTTGACTGTGCTCATTAGAATTGGGTTTTCTACACCAAGGAGATTTTGCTGTTGTCTTAAAATATCAGGTTGCCAGTTCCAAGAAGTTTGAATCTGTGATATGGAGTGTTTCTTTCTTTTCCCCCCCTTGCCATTGTCAATCTTACGAAGCAGTTCCAGGTGCTTCACAATGCTTTCCTATGTCATGGTCCTTTTATAACAGGTTTGCCTGCCTTAGTGGTGTCCATTGTTCTAGCTAGCAGAAACCAAAATGAAGTCTACGGAAAAGAAAGTTATGGAAAAGAACAAGGTGATGAATTGTAAGTAGTAAAAGCTTTGGGGGAATTGATCTGTAATGGGTGTGTGTTTCCTAAAGTTTAGTGTAATTTTCTATGCCAGTCATGAGGGTGTCATTTTTTATTTATTTATTTATTTATTTGGAAGTCAGAGTTATACAGAGAGAGAAGGAGAGGCAGAGAGAGAGAGAGGTCTTCCATCTGCTGGTTAACTATCTAATTGGCTGCAATGGCCAGAGCTGTACCGATCCAGAGCCAGGAGCCAGGAGCTTCTTCTAGGCCTACCACATGGGTGTAGGGGCCCAAGGACTTGGGCCATCTTCTACTGCTTTCCCAGGCCATAACAGAGAGCTGAATTGGAAGTGGAGCAGCTGGGTCGAATCAGTGCTTATATGGGATACCGGCACTACATGCAGTGGCTTTACCCGCTGTGCCACAGCACTGGCCCCGAGGCTATCATTTTAAAAGGTTGAAGTTCATTTACATGATTTGCTAAGGTCTTGGCTGCAACACAGATTAATTCAGTTGCATGATCTGAATGTTTGAGCTGCTTTTTCACATTAACATTGTGCTTCATCATTTTAGAGAATCCAGAAAACCCAAAATATCACCTTCTAGCTTCAGAAGACACATTCTTTTAGCACATTCCATAATACTCAGACCTTCTCAAGCCCACACACATCTCTAAGAGAGTTAAATAGTATCAGTGAGTGACTCGTGCCCTTATGAATGCTGTATAGAAAGGTAGAGAATAGAACATTGCATTCTTGAGTAATTTAGAAAGTGCCCTTTAGGCTATGAGATAATTGAGATTAAGGCTTTTGTTTGTGCACCTGTCCTGGTTGGATAACTTCTATATCCAATCAGTTGTCCAGTCTGTCCAATCCCTCATTGTTTTTGCTTCTTCATGTTTCTTAAGTGGACTCAAAAGACCATGCAATAAGAGAAGGCAAGCATGGATCTAAGTCAGGAATTTCCAGATTTTAGAGGATCTTCCAGGTAGGAAGAAAAGTTAGGTCTAGGGGAAAGTAGACTTATTTTAGAGACATTTATAATAGGATATCTCAAAGTAAATAAAAGGGGCCAGTGCTGTGCTGCAGTAGGTTAATCTTTCACCTGAGGTGCCCACATCCCATATGGGTACCAGTTCTAGTCCCAGCTGCTCCTCTTCCAATCCAGCTCTCTGCAATGGCCTGGGAAAGCAGTAGAAGATGGCCAAGCACTTGGGCCCTTGCACCGGCTTGGGAGACCCAGAAGAAGCTCCTGGCTCCTGGTCAGATTGGCCAAGCTCTTGCCATTGTGGCCATTTGGGGAGTGAACCAACAGATGGAAGACCTTTCTCTCTGTCTCTTCCTCTCACTGTCTGTAACTCTACCTCTCAAATAAATAAAACCTTGTTTTTTTTAAAAAAAGTACATAATAGTCTATCAATTCTGAATAAGGGACTTTTAGAAGTATGTTAATTGCTATATTCTTCAGTAAATTTCTAGATCATCTACAAGTCTCTTTATTTAACATTTACTATATGCCAAAAATTCTGTTAGGTTCTAGAATTGAAAGATATTCAAGACAGCTTTTGCCTCTATAGAGATCATATTATAATGTGGAATGCTTGAAAATGATGACCATTTATCCTATAATTTCTTAAAAAGATTTATTTTATTTGAAAGAGTTAGAGAGAGGGAGGATGGAAGAGAGATCTTCCATTTGCTAATTCACTCCCCAGATGGCCAGGGCTGGGCCAGGAGTCAGGAACTTCATCCGGGTCTCTCATGTAGGTGGCAGGGGCCCAAGTACTTGGGCCACTTTCAGCTGCTTTTCCCAGGCCATATGCAGGGAGCTGGATGGGAAGTGTAGTGACCAGAATACAAACCAGTGGCCATATGGGATACTGGCATTGCATATAGTGGCTTTTCTTGCTATGCCACAATGCTGACCCCTTATTCTAAAATTTTAAGATGAATTGAATTACCTTAAATCATTTCTGTTTTTGAGGTACCTAAGAATTTCTGTAGCATTAATAAGACACTAGAACATCTGCAAATTACAGTGGCTGTCAACTTTGCTCATAGCGTATTTGCCCACAGTAAGGTTTTACTGTTTCATCTGTTATCTTAACTGTTCAATCTAAATATCAAAAATATCCGTCTGTATCTCATAAGAATGATTTATAATCAGTGTAGGTTTGTAATCATGGGTCGGAAGTGTCTTTTTAAGAATTCCATAGTTCTCTAACTAAAGTTCTTCTCTCATTTAGGCTAATTATATTGATGGGAATTATTTTGTCTACAGTAATGAACTCACAATCAGGTGTGGCTTAAAAAAATGGGAATTTACTCTTTGCATGTAACAAGAAACATGGAAATAGACAACCACTGGCGTTGATTTTGTGGCTAAAAATGCCGGGGACAACAACTCTACAGCTTTCTTGACTTCCCTCTCATGGTATAAGATGGCTGTGGCAGCTCTGTCTCTCACTGTCATGTTTGTAGCAGGAAGAAGGAATAAGGAATTGCCAGCTAATCTGTCAAAAGTAGCTCTCCCCAAAAATCCCTTAGCAGATTTTTGCTTCCATATCATTTTGTAGACCAGCATCACATGGCTACCCTTTAAATATCAAGAGGCCAAAATTACATACTTAAATTTCCCTTTCTTAGAGAAAAGGAGCTCAGGCATGGTTTAGGGTGAGCCAACCAAGAGTACTTTCACACCAAGTCAGGATTCTAAAAGCTACCTGGTTTTTCTTTTTGACAGTGACTTCACTAGATATTATGCCACAGTCGGGGACTGGCACTGTGGCATAGTAATCAAAGCCTCGGCCTGTGGTGCCAGCATCCCATATGGGTGCTGGTTCATGTCCCAGCTGCCCCTCTTCCATTCCAGATCTGTACCATGGCCTGGGAAAGCAGTGAAAGATGGCCCAAGTGCTTGGGTTCCTGCACCCATTTGGGAGACCCAGAAGAAGATCCTGGCTCCTGGCTTTGGATTAACCCAGCTCCAGCCATTGTGGCCATTTGGGGAGTAAACCAGCAGATGGAAGATCTTTCTATCTGTCTCTCCCTCTGTCTGTGACTCTGCCTCTCAAAAAAATAAATAATTTTTTTTAAAAAAAGATGATGATCACCCATAAACAGACACATATGAAAAGGTTAAAGAAGAAACTGAGGGGCAGGGAAGTGAAGTGACTTTTCTAAAGGCATTTGAGAGAGAAGTCTGCAGTAGTACAACCTAAGTCAAGGGAAATCCTAGGTAAACAGGGTATGGCATAGCAGTAAATCTTTCTCATTTCTTCTTGTTTTTTAAGCTGTTGGATTCAAGATCCAGTCATATTTTATGTGACCTGCACTGGGTACTTTGGAGTCATGTTTTTTCTGAATGTTGCCATGTTCATTGTGGTAATGGTGCAAATCTGCGGGAGGAATGGCAAGAGAAGCAGCCGGACCCTGAGAGAAGAGGTTTTAAGAAACCTGCGCAGTGTGGTTAGCCTGACATTCCTGCTGGGCATGACATGGGGTTTTGCCTTCTTTGCCTGGGGACCCTTAAATATTGCTTTCATGTACCTCTTCTCCATCTTCAATTCATTACAAGGTAAGAGAAACAGTAGCTGAACATTTTCCTCTTTGCAATTTTATCATATTTGTGGACAGCTTCTTTTTGGATGGATGCCATGTTAAGTTTCTGCAAATGCTTAGCACAGTTCCAGGCACAGGGTGGGTACTCTTTGAAAAGGTCTCAACTGGGTAAATGAGGCAGAGTGTGAGTTACATCAGTTTTATTCCCCTGTGATGTATCTCAAACACCTAGAACAGAGCCAGGCTGATATTAGATGTTGAATATATTACACACACACACACACAAAGCTTATATAAATATTCTTTTATGAACGTAGACATATATTCTTGTATGAATGAATATGGAGCAGAGTGTTCAGCTGAGAGCTCAGTGGGAAATTGAAAAGCATACACTAGTCCTCTTTGCAGCATTATTGAATGTTTGTGTTCTTCACAGAACCCTTCCACATATAGATTTGCCATTCATAGTGAGAAGAATGTTTGTATTCTATGCAAGGATAGAAGCCATTCACCTTGGTTCCTGTCTCCTTGGATTTTAAATAAATATAAACAGTTTAGTTGGAAACTCATCTTTTCATGAGATTCAGCAATTAGATTGACTTAACAAGCACTTGCCACTGGCCAACTTTGTAGAAAAATACTAGATTTCCTTCAGGGAGCTTTCAGTCATACTACTGATTCTATCCACAATCTACTATATTCTGTAATAGATTCAACTTTTAAGCTAAAATAGGTGCACATTACTTTTTCTGAAAATTAAAGACAATCTTTAAGGTCCTGGATATTCCTTGTGTTGCTAAAGCTCTCTAATGTGAAGAAACACCATGATGTCAGTACTCCAAAAGAAACTGGATGACAACATTTGGAAGGGGGTTTTTAGCAGAGCAGGACTAATGGCTTTACCTGAAGCTGTTGATCTTACAACTGTAGGTATGTGGGGATGAAAGAGCTAACTAAAGCTGAGCAAGTCTGAGCTGGGCTAGGAAGCAGGTTCTCTCTCCAGGTGGGTACTCTCTACAAATGTGCTCTAAGAAAAGCCTGTACTTACCTACTGGAGAGTGTGGTGTGCCCTGCTTATCTTTCTGGGTCCTCCACTAGCTTGTGAACTGCAAAGTTGTTTGTCACATAGTAGGTGCTCAGTGATTGTTAAATGAATGGATTGTTAGATAAAAAAGCACAGAGACTTTGAGGATGGCCTTAATTCAATCTCAGATTCCTCTGACATAAATACGTATTAATTAACTTAGCAAATTTTATCTCCTATAACTCCTATATCTCCTATAACAGAGGAAATACACATGCTCATTATCTTTAGTAAACAGAATAATAAGCTTCAGTTGCAACCTCCCAAAGTTGGAAGTGGATTACCTAGCATATGAATATACCTTCACCAGAATCTAGATTTGTAAAGTCAATATTTCTCTAATCTCTTCAATAATATACAACTAATAAGTGCCTAAATCAATATTGACAGAAGTGTCTGTTAACATTGGAAATTCCGTGGTTTTATATTTCAGGATTGTACATGAAAGGCACATTGATCTGCCAGCCCAGCCTTGGTTTTGCTTTTAGAATTTCCTGGCAGCGTCAGTAGCCTTCAGCAGCTACAGTTGTCTGTTCAGCTCTGTTTCCATTAATGAGAATTGGGATGTTTTATTTCTCCCAGCTTGGGTCTCCTGTCAGGAGGGAAAAATGTTGTAAACCATCATCAGGTCAGTGCTATTCATAAATCACTGACTTTAGGACTGATTTTAAATTATATAAATTCAGAACAGATTTCTTCACATCCAGTGATATTAAAAACACCTCCTAAAAAGAAATTTTAAATTAAAAGGCATTGATACAAAGTACACGAGTCTAAGAACACTTGCTTACTGGCCGCGCTTATATAAAGAGTTCTCAGGACACTTGGAAAGTCAAACAATGGTCTTTATTGCTAAGTTGTTTTCTGAACATTCCAAGAGAGGTTTGATTGTTAGAAGGATGTACTTTATTAAAGAAAACCTGTAGAATTTAGACAGTTTAAAGAAACAATTCAATGAATGCAAGGTTAACACAGGTAGTACTTAGGCAAATGACATTATGTGTATTTTTTTTTTTCCTTTATGACACTCTTTCTTTCAGCAAAATGACTTGGTACCATTTCTTCATGGAGCTTTTATTCTAAAGGAGAGTGGTTTTAAAAAGGACCCCATAGTGTTGAGAACATACTAACGAATATGTGATATCTAAGCTGAAATCTGAAGGATCCATAAGTCTAAACTAGGTGAAAGGTAGAAACAGTTATGGGGAAAAGAATATTTCAGGTAAACGGCCTTTCATAAGAGCGGTGCAAAGTCTTTGAAAGGGTTTTGGCTTGTATCATGGCAGGCTCAGATGCACATTCTATAAAGACTAAGCTGGATGTATTGTGGAGAATGGATGCGAACACCCTGTAGTGTCTATAGCAAGAGCAGATATGAGGCTTTTCCAGTGATTTGATTTGAAATGGTCCAGTACTGTAGACTGTGTTGGAAAGGGAAGAGCTGAAACGAAGTACATAGAGTCAAAAGAAGTTTAGAAAGTATGCTGCTTACAAAACACTCCTCAGTGGTTTGGTCGATAAGCTTTTATGTTTCTACAATGATTAAGGCACCTGGTCATCTTCTTAATGGGATATTACAGTTATTAAATGCCTGTCATTATAAGACTTAGCTATAGGTGAAGATTAAGAATTTAACACAGTATTCTGGAAACTATAGCAATACTACACGAATTTTAGCTTCTATTTTAGCCTGTGGTTGGGTACTTAAAGTGCAGCAGGAAATGGTTATGAATGCGGCAAGTCACCAGTAGTGTTATGGGATGAGACTCATGCAAGCAACAAGGATTCAAGTTGATTCTATGGAGATGCCAGGGAACATAAATCAGAAGAACGACTTCTGATAAGTTTCTTATCACATTCATTCATTTATTCAAAATAGCAGTTCAAACATGTTTTTTAAAAAATTCATCTTATCCCTCAATGTTTTTGGAAATAATATATAGAGGTATATGTGTATAAGCACATGTATGTCATTAGAATACTAATAAATGTATATATTCTGTAATTTTTATGTTCTTTATTTTTATATTTTCTGTATTTGAATATTTTTACTACATATTTAAAGTTTTATATGTATTTTATGTACATTTATAACTATAATTTAATTGCAAAAATCATGTTAAGTGAATGTTAGAAAATTATTATGATCTGTGTGACTGTGACTAAAATTTTACTTATATGAGCAAATGAAGTCACAAGTTGAATCAAGGCTGAAACAAAGTTTTTCTTTATTAGTTTGTCTAATTTTCCATAGTAGATTGCTTTGGTATTTTTATTTTGCCTACTTTTCTTGGATATGTAATATAGTGAACATTTCATCGACTTTTTCCCTCAAAAATGAAAAGATAAATATACCTTTATAATATGGTAGATTATATATCCATCTGCTTTTGCAGTTTGTGCTGCCTTCCCAGGATGCAGCTAGCTAATCATTATATTAATTTTTTTCAATTTTTCTAAAGAATACAATTTGAAAAAATTGTAAAGTCTAAAAATTTCTATCACACACAATCTTTTAAAATTTAAAAAAAAATTGCCTTGTGAAAGGGAACCAATGCCTAAAAACATTAGACTATACTTCAATAAATGTGAAAGAATTCATCCTAGAGAAATAAAAGGCAATTTGTTGGTTACAGATTCTTGGCCCTCTCTCCCTTGAAGACACTTTTAGTAGAAGTGTAGGTTTAAAGTATTGTCCTAAGATGTAGCATGTGCACACAGCTGCTTGTTATGCAAGTGACAGTGTCTCAGATTGCTGATCTTGTTCACTAATGGATGAAAAGTATTTGACACTATTAATTACATTAGGCATCTCCAATATAGAGAGACACTAACTCTCTTGTCAAGTTCCTCAGGATATCAGGTTAGCTTCCTACCAAGAGATTGCATTTTAATTTTCATTTTCCAGGAATTGAAAACAATAATGATTAATAGTTTAGGCATAGTCAGCCTATCTAATGTGCAGATACATGACAATATAATAAGATGTCACACATAGTTCAAATAGATGCTGGTGTGGAGAACACAGAAGGATATTATCATTCTACTAAGGGATAATGTTTGCATTCATTAATTACTTTGATAATCTTAAAATAAACCAGAGCCACAGGAATAAATTCATTTGTATGGTACATTATCATATAGAGAATTTTCACATAACATCTGTGATTTTACTTTCATTCTTGCAACAAGTCTGCGAAGTACATACTAAGAAAGAGGTATTTTCTCCATTTGATTGATAAAGAAACTAAAGCACAGAAAAAATAATGGCTTTCTCAAAGTCAACTTTAATCTAAAAATGTATTATTTACAATATAGCATATATTGTGTAGTAATAGGACACAAAGTGTAAAGAGAAAACTAAAACAAATAGCTGGACCTTCAGTTTCTTACTTCAAACTCTCTAAGAAGTGAATATCTATTTTTATTAAAAATTAGCAAATATGCATTTAATGAATAAATGATATAAATCATCTCTTAGCCTTATTCAGAAAAAAATCCTTTAGGGAAATACTATATTATTGTCATGTGTGTTGGTAAACTAAGAAGTTAAAGTCGGGGTGGGTGTTTGGCCTGCTGGTTGACACTGATTAGGAAGGCCACGTGTCACGGCAAAGTGCCTGGGCTAGCTCTTGCTCTGATTCTAGCTTCCTGCTGATGTGGACCCTGGGAAGGCAGCAGTGATCACTGAAGTCATTGGGATACTGTCACTTATGTGGAGACCTAGACTGAGTTCCCGGCTGCCAGCCTCAGATTGGATCAGCTCCAGCTATCAGGGCTGTTTGGAGAGAGTAAGAGAGTACTTCCTCTCTCTTGCTCATAAATAAAATTTATTTTTAAAAAAGGAGATCGAGTTAAATTATCAGGTACACTATACTAAATGCCAACAAGTCTCCCTTGCCACTGTCAGTTTGGTTAGAAACCTCATGAAAGCTCAGTTGTTACATAATCACACATACAATACACACACTGACCTGGTGCCAAGGTAAAGAGGTGAACCACCTTTCAACTCCTAACATATGAAGTGATGTCATGTTGGCTGAGACATTACACACCACAAGGAAATAAATTACTCATCTTTTGGTGGGGCAGTCTGTGCCATTGAGAAATAATTTTCTAAAGTCACCTTAGGTGTATGAAAGGAAGATTTAAGAAGTTTCCAAGGAGAATCATAAGTCATTAAAGATCCCCAGCCTAATAACAGCCAGCTGGCTATTTCTAGTAACAGCAGAACATAGGAGCTGTTTAAAGCTTCAAATGCAGGCTTGCTAGGGAGTTCAGAGATACTCTAGTTTGTGTTTGTCAAAAATCAAATTACCTAGAGTTGATGGCCTCTTCTACCCAAATACTTGATAAATTTCTGACCAACTTTCCCATCAAAAAATTCCAGAACTGCTTTATGCTCATGGTCTTATCAAGACACAAGCCTCTGGTTACTTACCCATGTTCTTAGTCTTCCCTTTAATTGAGTTTCTAAATCTTTAGTATCCAGGTTAAGAAAAAGTCAACTCAGGTTACCTGTGTGAGATTAGTGGTGAGGATTCTGCAGAAACTGTCGGTGGCCTTTATTTATTAAAGAACTTAAGAAAATGAGGAACCAAAGTTGCTGTTTTCACTTATTGAAAGTGAATTTTTGGGGTCAATGCTGTGCCTCAGTAAGTTAAGCCACCACCTGCAGCACCAGCATCTCATTTGGGCGCCAGTTCCAATCCTGGCCACTCCACTTCCAATCCAGCTCCCTACTAATGTGTATGAGAAAGCAGTGGAGGATGACCCAAGTGCTTGGGTCCCTGTACCCATGTGAGAAATGGATGAAGCTCCTGGCTCCTGGCTCCAGGCTCCAGGCTCCTGGCTTCAGCCTGGCCCAACATTGGCTGTTAGAGGTATTTGGAGAGTGAATCAGGGCATGCAAAGTCCATCTCTCTCTCTCTCTCTCTCTCTCTCTCTCTCTCTCTAACTCTGCCTTCTAAATAAATCGCTTTAAAAAAAACAAAAAATATATTTTAAAAAAGGAAGTGAACTTTTTTAGAACAGCAAAAGGATGTCTATATGAGCTCCCTTATGTTCTACTCATAGTAATAAATTTCTAAGGAGCTGTTTCTGGCAGTATTTTAAGCTTTTGATAATCAGGGTGAATTTCTGAGAATACATTTGATGACTTCTTTCACATTTGCATCAGAAGTCACATACTGTTTGCCTGAATCAGGCAAAGGGAATGAGTTCCACGTAGGAGTCAGATTTTTACCCCAGATATCTAAGTGTGTCTTTTTTTTTTTCCCTAAGTAATTAAATAACTCTTGTAAGGTCCAAGATCAAATACAGGCTCGTGCAATCTACACTGAATATAATGCTAATACTTAGAAGTAGTTTTTTTTTTTTTTTTTTTGCTCAAATGTGCTATCTGAACGTGTTCTCAGGCAGATATCAAAAATAAAATCCAGTACTTGATGAGATGTTTTAGAATGCTTTCCATTCCAGTTTACAGCATGCTCCTTTGCCTTCACCATCTTCTTCACCATATTTGCTGGATAAGCCCTGGCCCGTGTGTCCTCTAGGAGAATTTTGCACAGTGAACTTCCTTTTATTTTCCACCCTAGAAATATCAGTAGCAGATTCACTTTGCCACATATGAGGAGACTTTAAAAAGTTTATTTTGGTGCAAAACAATTTTATTTTTTTTAAACTTTTATTTAGTAAATATAAATTTCCAAAGTACAGTTTATGAATTACAATGGCTTTCCCCCCCATAACTTCCCTCTCACCCACACCCCTCCCATCTCCCGCTCCCTCTCCCATTCCATTTACATCAAGATTCATTTTCAATTATCTTTTTATACAGAAGATCGATTTAGTATATATTAAGTAAAGATTTCATCAGTTTGCACCCACACAGAACATAAAGTGTAAAATATTGTTTTGGTACTAGTTATAGCATTACTTCACATTGGATAACAAATTAAGGACAGAGATCCTACATGAGGAGTGAGTGCACAGTGACTCCTGTTGTTGACTTAACAATTTGACACTCTTGTTTATGGCATCAGTAATCTCCCTAGGCTCTAGTCATGAGTTGCCAAGGCTATGGAAACCTTTGAGTTCCCCAACTTCGATCTTAATTTGACAAGGTCATAGTCAAAGTGGAAGTTCACCCCTCCCTTCAGGTACCTCCTTCTTTGATGGCCTGTTCTTTCTACTGGAATCTCATTCACAGAGATCTTTCATTTAGGTCTCTTGCCCCAAATGGTGGAGTTAGAAATGTGCCAGGGGATTCCAATACAATCCCATCAAGGTTGCATGTACCAATGCCATCTCACTAGTCCAAGTGATCAATTTCAGTTCACAATTGATCATACTGATAGATCTAAGAGTCAAAGGGATCATACAAACAAGACTAGTGTCTGCTAATACTAACTGATAGAATCAAAAAGGGAGAGAATGATCCATCATGGGAAGTGGGATACACAGCAGGCTCATAGAATGGTAGATGTCCTAAATAGCACTCTGGCCTCAGAATCAGCCCTTAAGGCATTCGGATCTGACTGAAGAGTCCATGAGAGTATTATAGGCATGGAAAGCCAAGACACTCTGGAAAAAAAAAAAAAAAAAAAAAAACCCTAAATGGTGCAAAACAATTTTAAATTGATGTTGATGCATTTGAGGGAGTATTCAGAGTACATGAAAAATGCATATGTTGGAAAAACTATACATGGAGTTCAAAATGCTTTTGCATGAATATTAAACATATTTTAATCCAATTTTCTCTACAAACATCTTGAGTACCTTTGTATTTGCAACCCTCGTCTTCCTAACAGAACTGTAAATGTTATTTATTTTATATGAGTAAATTGCAGATTTTACTGAGAATTAAGACATCACATTTAGAGATTATATATCTTTGTTGGTTAAAGGAAGATGGGTGAATGTGGTTGAAGACAAGGGACTGGTTAGAAACCTGTTAATTTAGGGGTGGGCATTATTGCATATAGCAGGTTAAGCTGCCACTTCGGAAGCCTGCATCCCACACTGGAGCACTGTTTCATGTCCCAGATACTCGACATCCAATGAAGCTTCCTGCTAATGCATCCTGGGTGGCAGCAGATAATGGCTCAAGTGCTTGCGCCTCTGCCACTCACATGGGAGAAACCCAGTTGAAGTTCTGAGCTCCTGGCTTCAGCCTGGCTCAGACCTGGCTATTTGGGGGCATTTCGAGAGTAAACCATTTAGGAGTGAAGTAGCAGATGAAAGGTCTCTCTCCCTCTCACTCTTTCTCTGATACTCGTTCAAGTGTATGAAATTAAGAAAGACATCTGTTCGCTCAAAGTTGATTAAATGGATTTGCATGAATAAAATAAAAAATCCAGGCAATTGTCAAGCAGAAGGAAGTATTGCTAATGGCTTGGATTCATCAGACTGGTAGTTCTACAGGCTAAAATTCACCATGAGTTCAGTTCTCTTTTGTAGGATATGAAGGTTTCATGACATCAGTGTGAGTTTGTCAAGATGCTGCAAAGCTTTCAAGTCTAAATTCAATATTGAGGCCTCACTATTTATTACTAATTAATTATTTGTAATATGTTATACATAATAATAGCATTTTATTCATTTAAACATATTTATGTACCTGTATTTTAAATGGTATAATAGTAATACTAATACAATGATAGTATACCTATACTGAGTTCATTGTGATAAAGATATTTGAATTTTTCAGGAATTTTTAAATAGGATGATCATACATTTGAAACCAGTAACCAAAATATAGTCAGTATTTTCTTTTTTTTTCTTTTTTTCTTTTATTTTTGACAGGCAGAGTGGACAATGAGAGAGAGAGACAGAGAGAAAGGTCTTCCTTTGCCGTTGGTTCACCCTCCAATGGCCACCGCGGTCGGTGTGCTGCGGCCAGCGCACGGCGCTGAACCAATGGCAGGAGCCAGGTGCTTCTCCTGGTCTCCCATTGGGTGCAGGGCCCAAGCACTTGGGCCATCCTCCACTGCACTCCTGGGCCACAGCAGAGAGCTGGCCTGGAAGAGAGGCAACCAGGACAGAATCCAGCAGAACCTAGTGTGCCGGCGCCGCAAGGTGGAGGATTAGCCTATTGAGCCGCGGGGCTGGCCAAGTCAGTATTTTCATGCTGCCATTTATCTTCAAGTAAAAACATGTAATCATCTTCACTGATTTCAACAGAAATTTATGCTAAGAACTTACCAATGGCCAAACAAGACAATAAACCCAAGGGGAGAATTAGCCCATAGTCATTTCATTGTAGTCATGGCCCATCCTATAGAAATCCACCAAACTTTTTTTCTAATATTTTTAAAATAAGAGTATGGGTCATTTTGAGTTAAGGTATTGAAAGAATAAAACATGTGAGCATTACCTTAGGCATATCTTATACACTTAACTACTTTCCTTAACAGACAGTACTATCAATACTTTTCCTCACATTTTCAATTGGGCAAGCTACAATGTAACTGAGAATTGTCTTGATGAATACTTCACATTCAAAAGGAACAGATAAGTTTTTTAAAAATTTATTTATTTATATAAAGGGAACAGATTTCATGTATTTCACATATACAGTTTTAAGAACATAATGATTACTTTTCATCCTAGTCTTCTTCCTTCTCTTCCTCACTCCTACCCTACCTCCTTTTTCCTTTCTTAATTTTCTTTTAATATTTGCAATTATATATTTTCATATCTTTTTTTAAAAAAAAGATTTATTTATTTATTTGAAAGGGAGAGTTACAGAGAGGCAGAGGCAGAGAGAGAGAGAGAGAGAGAGGTCTTCCATCCACTGATTCACTTCCCAGATGGTTGCAATGGCCAGAGCTGCACCAATTCAAAGCCAGGAGCCAGGAACTTGTTCCGAGTCTCCCACATGGGTGTAGGGGCCCAAGAACTTGGGCCATCTTCTACTGCTTTCCCAGGCCATAGCAGAGAGTTGGATCAAAAGTGGAGCAGCCTGGACTCCAACCAGCACCCATATGGTGCACTGCAGGAGGTGGTTTTACCCACTAGGCCACAGTACTGGCCCATATTTATCTCTTTTAACTATTTTTGTGTTAAAGCCTATTTTGTCTGATATTAGGATGCCCATACCTGTCCTTTTATGCTCTACATTAGCATGGATTTTTTTTCCATCCTTTCACTTTCAGTCTGCATGTATCTTTGTTGGTGAGATGTGTTTCTTTTAGGTGGCAAATAGATGGGTCTTGCTTTTTAATCCATTCAGCCAGCCTGTGTCTTTTAATGAAAGAGTTTAGGCCATTAATTTTCAAGGTGACTATTGATAAGTAATGACTTGGCCATGCAATTTTTTCCATACATGTTCCTATTGCTTACTTTGGATTTCCTCTGTACTTTTACTTGGAGATTTTCTGCCTTCACATTCTTTCATAATGACAATCTTTCTGTGTTTCTGTTTGTAGCACATTCTTAAGCATCTTTTTTTAAAGATTTATTTATTTGAAAGTCAGAGTTATACAGAGAGGGAAAGGCAGAGAGAGAAGCCTCCCATCCACTAGTTCACTCCCAAACTGGCTGCAGTGGTTGGAGCTGCGCTGACCTGAAGCCAAGAGCTAGGAGTTTCCTCTGGGTCTCCTACGTGGATGCAGGTGCCCAAGCACTTGGGCCATTTTCCACTGCTTTCTCAGGCCACAGCAGAATGCCGGATCGGAAGTGGAGCAGCTGGAACTCGAATCGGTGCCTATATGAGATGCTGGTACCGCAGGCAGCAGCTTTACCCGCTACACCACAGCGCTGGACCCCTTAAGCATCTTTTGTAAGGCTGGATGAGTGGTGACAGATTCTTTCAATTTCTGTTTGTTATGGAAGGCCTTTACTTCACCTTCATTCATAAATGTGAGCTTTACAGGGTATAGTAATCTGAGTTAACAGTTTTTTTCTCTGAAGACTCAGTATGTCTGCATTCTCTCCTAGCCTAGTTTCTGATGAGAAGTCAGCTGTGAGTCTAATTGGAGATCCTCTGAAAATAATGTGTCATTTTTCTCATGCACATTTTAAAATCTTTTCTTAATGTTATACTGTTGAAAGTTTGACTACAATGTGTTGTGTTGAAGATCTTTTCTGGTCAAGTCTATTAGGAGTTCTATGAGCTTCCTGTACTTAAATAGGTCTTCTAGTTCATTCTCTACATACTTTCAGAAACTCCTAAGACCACCTATGTTGAGTCATTTGATAGTATACCATAAATCTCCAACATTATTTTAAATTTTTCTAATTTCTTCTTCTTCTTCTTCTTCTTCTTCTTTTTTTTTTTTTTGTTCTGATTGAAAAATTTCCAAGACTTATCTTTTGGCTCAGGTGTTCTTTCTTCTGTCTCACCAACTATGTTGTTAAGGCTTCCCACCACAGTTTTTATTTGTCTATTAAAGTCTTTGTTTCTAATATTTCATTTTGATTTCTCTTTAAAATCTCAATTTCATAGGAAAAATTTTTATTCATATCACATATAGATTTCTTTATTTTGTGGATTTGCTTCTGATTGCTTTTGAGCAATCCTGTAATTAATCTTTTGAATTCCATTTCAGGGTCTCATCAATCTCTTCATCTTTGCATTCTACTATTGAAGTTTTTTTTTGTTCCTTTGCGGGGATCATATTGTCTCCCTTATTCTTGTTTCTTGAATTTCTCTGTTTATTTTTTTAGGCATTTGTGGAGATACTTCTTGTTTTTTTTCATCTGATTGCTTTTATCTTTGAACTGTGCCTCCATGGTTTAGTGTAATGGCTGTATTTTCAGTGAATACCAAGGGGTGTGTGCTGTATGTGACCAGGGAGCTCTGGTCAGTGGTCCAGGGTGGAGCACGTTTCCAGGGTAACCCCCAAGTTGGGCATGGTAAATCTCTTTTTTTTTTTTTTTTGACAGGCAGATTTAGACAGTGAGAGAGAGAGAGACAGAAAGCTCTTCCTTTCCCATTGGTTCACCCCCCCCCCCCAAATGGCCGCTACAGCTGGTGCACTGCGCCGTCCGAAGCCAGGAGCCAGGTGCTTCCTCCTGGTCTCCCATGTGTGTGCAGGGTCCAAGCACTTAGGCCATCCTCCACTGCTTTCCCGGGCCACAGCAGAGAGCTGGACTGGAAGAGGAGAAACCTGGACAGAATCCAGCGCCCCAACCAGGACTAGAACCCAGGGTGCCAGCGCCGCAGGCAAAGGATTAGCCAAGTGATCCACGGCGCCGGCCAGTAAATCTCTTTTTAACAGATGGGAAGGAATGGTCACCTCTATTGGTGTGATCACACCCTCACCTCCTCTTCTCCAAGTTGATCAGTGACTGAGTTTTAGCCTCCTGTGGGTGCAAAACTCATCAGCACCAACTTATGAACCACACAAATGATCTGCACAGTCCTCACTTTGAGCGTGGTTCCTGATGCAGTGACAACAAGGAGTTCCCAACATGTGGAGTCATACAGCAGTGTGTCTGGCTGGTATCTGTATATGGATGACCATCATTTTTTTTTTTAAGATTTATTTATTTGAGAGGCAGAGTTACAGGGAGAGAGAGAGGGAAAGACAGAAAGATCTTCCATCTACTGATTCACTCTCCCAATGGCTACAAGAGCCAGAGCTGGACTGAACTGAAGCCAGGAGCTGGGAGCATCCTCCAGGTCTCCCATGTGGGTGCAGGCACCCAAGCATTTGCCATTTGGGGAATGAACCAGTAGCTGTAAGACCTTTCTCTCTGTCTTTCCCTCTTTCTGTCTGTAACTCTGCCTCTCAAGTATGTAAGTAAAAGTATGGGATGGGATCCTTGTTTTATTGGTGATAGAAGGAAATGGGACCAAATATAAGAATCAGTGCATGGTACTTGTATTTTGGAAATGTTAGTTCCCAGGGGGACAATGTAGCCCTAGAAGAGTTGGAAATCAACGACTGAGTCAGTCATGTCACTCTTTATACTATGAATGAGACAAAGAAAGAATCTGTAGCAAAATAGGGGGACAGTGGACAACAGGATGTCAAGAATGAAGGGATGTTCCACTGAGTTAATGCTTCTCTGAAGTATAGTATAAATGACAGTGGGAAACTGAGTTTGCAATATGGTAGTCACCATGACCCACCCAAGAGCAGTCGTGGTGTCATCATGCATGTGGATAGTAGTGTATTTGGTGTGGGTTGAAAAGATACAAGAAAAAGTGGAGACAGCCACATCAAGGAGTTTGAGGAGAGGAAATGTGGAAGTTGAACTTGGAAGACAATTAGAAATTAAAATGTTAGAAGGTAAAATAGGCTTTAAAAAAAAGAGTTTGTAAAATATATTTGTTAGATAATGGGAATAACCAAGTATGGAAGAGTAGGGGGAGAAATTGAAGAGGCTTCCTCAAGAGGGTTAAAATGTACAATAAACTCCCAGAAGGGGTGGCTTTCAAACAACAAGTAACACAATTATTGGTAAGCATAGGAATGACTGCAAATACAAAGACTGTTTCGCAATTCAGAAATACTCCTGTTCAAATGTTGAGAAACTAAAGTAGGACAATTGGAGCCACATGACTCTGCTGATTTGGGCCATATTTGTCCTGCTAAAATACCTCTTTTTTTTATGGCCCAACCTATTATACTATAATTGTATCTATAATAATACACAAATATAAAATACCTCAGAATATACAAATTGAAACAGACAACTTATGAGTGTTTTCAGTCTTCTCTTTGTTCCTAAATTTTATGGAAATTTTTTTCATGATTTTATGTCAAATACAAGTGTAAGGAAAATATTATTAAATGCTTGTTAAATTGAATATTGCTTCTTTCCGTTTGATTTTTAGGTTAAGTCTTACTAATTGTTAGAACAGGCAAAGAAAATCAGATTCATGTAGTTATTCTAGTTCTGAGTCTTTGTGTTCTACTGGATATAAATGAGCACTGCATACTACAAGATTCCTTAAGATCCTTGTTTCTTAATGACATAAATGTAAAAGATTTAAAATTAAAAAGAACAATGTATTTTATAAGATTTATCTTTAAAATATGTCTGTTGGGTAAAATATTGGTATTTTTGTGACAGGCTTATTTATATTTATCTTCCACTGTGCAATGAAGGAGAATGTTCAGAAACAGTGGAGACGACATCTCTGCTGTGGCAGATTTCGGTTGGCAGACAACTCAGGTAAAGGGGCATGTTGTTAATTAGATTTTACATTTGAAGTAGCTGTCCTTCACACTTCCATTGTCAGAAAACCCCTGTCCCAGTGGTAGCAAGGGGTAAAAGTGGTACATGTGAAAATGCTTACTTGGAATCTTAAAATAATAGAGCTAGAAGAGATGTAGACTTTGGTAAAAGGCGAAAGATTTATAGGATCTGAAGAGAAACCAGAGTTTAAGAGATGTGGACTTTGGACCCAAACCACCTATTCTTCAGAAGGGAGGCGTGAATTCCAAACAGGTTCAATTATTTGCTCAAGACTTCATGTCAAATTCAGCAATTCAAATAGCAATATCTACCCTTATATATTATTTAAAATCTGGAGTTGCTTTATCAGGCAAAGAGATATTTCTCAATATAAAAAATAACCAAAGAAAAGTTTTACTTACTTAATTACTTATGTATTTAAAGGAATAGACTTCATGTATTTCACATATACAGTTTTAAGAATATAATGATACATCTCACCCTCTATCCCTCTTCCTTCCTTTCTTTTCTTTTTATTTATAATAACAAGCTTAATCCTCATATAAAGAATAAAGGATTCAACAAGTAGTAAGTAGAAAGATCACTGCTTCTCAGGAGTATGGACAAGGGCTATAAGCATTAATCAAATCCCAGATGACGGTTTCACTTACACACATAATTTTTTTTTTTTGATTTATGGTGTTTATTGATTTGTGAATGTTGACACCCCCCCCCCCCGCCCTTAGGTTCACAGGATAAATCCCACTTGATTGTGATACATGATTTTTTTCAATGCAGATTTGGATTTGCTTTTCTAGTATTATGTTTTGTTTTTCATTTATTAAACTTTTATTTAATGAATATAAATTTCCAAAGTACAGCTTATGGGTTACAATGGCTTCCCCCCTCCCATAACTTCCCTCCCACCCGCAACCCTCCCCTTTCCCGCTCCCTCTCCCCTTCCATTCACATCAAGATTCATTTTCAATTCTCTTTATATACAAAAGATCAGTTTAGTATATATTAGGTAAAGATTTCAACAGTTTGCCCCCATATAGCAACACAAAGTGAAAAAAAAAATACTGTTGGAGTACTAGTTATAGCATTAAATAAGAGTGTACAGCACATTAAAGACAGAGATCCTACATAATATTTTTTTAAATTAATTAATTTTCTATGCCATTTCCAATTTAACACCAGGTTTTTTTTTATTTCCAATTATCTTAATATACAGAAGATTGATTCAGTATATAATTAGTAAAGATCTCATCAGTTTGTACCCACACAGAAACACAAAGTGTAAAAATACTGTTTCAGTACTAGTTATAGCATCACTGCACATTAGACAACACATTAAGGACAGATCCCACATGGGATGTAAGTACACAGTGACTCCTGTTGCTGACTTAACAATTTGACACTCCTGTTCATGGCGTCAGTAATCTCCCTAGGTTCTAGTCATGAGTTGCCAGGGCTATGGAAGCCTTTAGATTTCGCTGACTTTGATCTAGAAGGAGATAACTTTCTCTGAAGGGAGGAGAGAACTTCCACTTTGACTATGACCCTATCGGAATAAGATCAAAGTCACTTACACACATTATATTTTTATTCTATGTATTAGTTACCATAAATCAAAGAAAACATGATATTTGTCTTTTGAGACTGGCTTATTTCAGTAAACAGCCTCCACCTATTTCAACTGCGTTGCGAAAACAGGATTTCTTTCTTTTATATGGTTGAGTAGTATTCCATTGTGTGTGTGTGTGTATCTGTAACATTTTCCTTATCCAGTCATCATGTGGTGGTCATCTGGGTTGATTCCGTATCTTAGCTATTGTGAATTGAGCTGCCATAATTAATTTTTTATCATCAATGATTACTTCTCACCCTTAGGACATTGAAGTGGGATTTTAAATATTGCATGCACAGGATTGATGTAAGAAACCTATCTGTTTCTTCAGTTTATTATTGATTAGTGTCAATCTCTAAGCTACTGCCAGCATATCAGAAAATGGGATGCTCCAGATAAATTCTGATGATTTTTCAGGGCAGAGCATGTGTCTCATAAAGAAAATTGATAGAGTGATGTTATTTCTTTCAGATTGGAGTAAAACAGCTACCAATATCATCAAGAAAAGTTCTGATAATCTAGGAAAATCTTTATCTTCAAGCTCTATTGGTTCCAACTCAACGTATCTTACATCTAAATCTAAATCCAGCTCTACCACCTATTTCAAAAGGAATAGCCACTCCGGTGAGTCATTGTGGCTGTGATAAAGATGGAAGCAGCACTGTCTAGTATTTAATTCCTTAACCACTGGAAGTGTTAAAACTTAATTCCTTAATGGAAGTGTCACTGATGATGCTGTTTAAATTACTGATTAAGTATGAAATAGTGGAAAGCGTAGAAAGTGATATAAAGCTGTACCTTTTATACCCTGTTTATTCATGATATTCACAATGATCCACTTGTTCTGACATTGAGCATTATGGGTATATGAGCAATTCTGACAACATAGAAAATAAAGAATATTTTGTAGTACTTGATCGTCTGTGAGTGGTGTGAAAAGGTGTAATAGTTTAATAATTATAAAGGGAAATGAAATGATTACTTTTCAACACTAATTAAACCCCTGGCAATCAACTCTTGACACTCGGCACATAGTACATTCCTAATTAAAATTGCTTCTAAAAGGATAATAAAAATAACTTTTTACTGTTTAATTTGTTTAGCCTTTAAACATAAGTAGAAGAATGGCACAGAAAAGATATGTATTTGGCTTTTTGCAAATAAGAGTGTAAATATATGACGTGTCTATAATTATTCATGTTGCAATCATTTGAATTACAAACAGCCCTTATGTACATTTACAAGCACATGTGTCTCTCTTTTCATCAACTTCTACACCTTGCCACTGGTGTGGCCACTGCCTGGGATTTGTGGTGGTATTGTGGGAAAAAATTTTTGTGTTAGAGAGTTTGTTAATTCCAAAATTAATTTATGATTGAAGTAAGAACTCAAAGCAACTTAGTACAGCAGTTCTTAAAAGTTTCATGGGATCAAGGATTTTCTTGGGGAATGGAATGTCAGGTGTGGATTATCTTCCAGAATAAGGTGCATATTTTGCATCATATATATATTGTATCATATAAATCATGTATATATGCAGTATATGTATGTACCTTTGCCTAAATTTAAGAGATCTATTCACATCTGCTTGAGGATATTTTTGTAAGGTTTATGTTTAGAGATAGATTATTCTTTCTGGTTGCCTTTCTTTTGCTTATAATGAATGATTTTTTTCACTTTGTTTAACTAAATGTAGATGCTAACTTTGTGTACTTCTAAAATCCAAATAATTCATCGTCAATAAGTTGTGAATGATTAGGAATTAGATCAATTGAATTATTTTGCTTTTAACACAGGTGAGATTTGCTAGCCTGGAGAAAAGCAGGGGAGAGGAGCAATATTGTAGATAATTTGGAGCACAATACATTCTGGATGTATTAAGGAAAGAAAGAGCTGTAGGATGCTGAGGAAAACTGACTAGGACATAAAAGAAGAAATTCAGAAATAGAGGAACTAAAGACACTTTTCTATTTCAAAATTCTGTATAGTTTTTTTAATTTGCTTTTCAAAAAATTCATTAATGTTTTTTCTGTTCACTTAACCCAAAAACTCTTGAGGTGATATGGGTTCTTGTAAATTAGCTTGAGGACATAGTTACCTGTATGACATTGCTGCTGTGGTGTAATAAATTCTGGTTTCCAATAAGCTGACTTCAAATAGCCTTTGGCTACCTAAACAGTTTTTTAATGGGACAGCTTTTATGTGGGGAATCACTCAGAGTATGCAAAAAGTCACTGCATATCATCATGGATATCTGGTTGGTTTATTCTTGGAATTGATCTAGACATTCATATGTTTATGGTGTAGATAATGTCTCCTAAGAGCATTCCTTCAGCAAAAGTGGATCATTCAGGTAAACTTTCATTACTTTTTTGAATGCATGACATTTTTGCAAGGTAATAAGAGAATATTTGCATGGATTAAGCTAAGAGTCTTGCCGCACCAGCAGAATGGCTTGTTCTGTACAGTACTTTTCAGCTAGCATGATGACATTCCTGCACAGAGCTGGAATTTCTGATGTTTCAAATGATGGTTGGCTGTGCCGGCTCTTCTCTGCATGGGGTGTCTGCAAGCCGCGCCTTCTAGGAAATGTACCATGCTCTGGAGTGAGTGGTCACATATCATGTAATGATAAAAATGAGGATGAAAAGCAGTGCTTCAGAGTTTTTTTTTTAATAGAAGGACATGAGATTTGTTACTTTTCCACTGCTCTTTTGGATTACTGGACATATCATGGTACATTCATAGAAGTCATAAAAAGGAAATTATCAATTCCAAGCCTGCTTTGTGAGGATTTTTATGTGCTTAAAATTTCAGCATAGGTGAAATATTTCCTTTCCCTAGCCCCTGGTTTTCAAATTTGCAAATGTAATAAAAATCTGTATTAAGTATAATTTAATATGTAACCAGGAGATGAAGAATAGAACATTATAAAATATATATTTATATTTTATATATAAATAAATACAGCCTTTGTTCAGAATTTTATTTATTAGACTGTGAAACCCCATCATATTGGATGGTATCTTTGAAATGGAGCTGGTCAGCATCTCTAAAAGTATATGCTCCTTGAAGTGGTCAAGGAAGCAGAATTCATATATCGTTGACATTTTCCCGAAATATGTGTGGTACTCTAAAAACATCAAGCACAAATTATTCAAAAAATCCCCAATGGAAAACCAATGGCTAGTGAATATGTGAACTTAAGAAAGCATAAAATGAATCAGCTTGCTGAGAGCCAAATGGGAACAGGGCCTTGTATTATGGCTCTGTGGCCTTGTTCTCATCAGCACTGGGACATGCTTCAGTCTACTCATTCACTCCATGATCCATCTTTTCTTCTCTCTGGCTTCCTCTACAGTGGAATGAGAGTGCTGTTTCCTATTTCAGTCTTCATTGTATTTAGTGGCTTCACCAAAACAGTGGTTGAGTGATTTGAATACTTTCCCAAGACAACAGATATCATGATGATGACTAATACCAATTATTGATGGGCTTAAGTGTTGTATCGCATACAGGGTCCAACTTATTTAAAACATAAAAAACCTACAGTGTGCATTCCAGTTGTGGAGCCATGATCCCCAAAAGCAGTTTTTTTGGGGGAATAGAGGTTTGCCTCTTCCATGGAATGTAGAGTAAACATGTCTTTAGGAAGCTAAATGTCTCATAGAAAGTCACATTTCTCCTTTATCAGTGTAAAAGCTCTCTCATTTGGTTAATTTGAGGGTAGAATTTCTCTCCAAAGTGTTTTTGGAAGAGGAAGGAAGGAAGATACATAGAAGGTATCAATTAGATTCATGAAAACAATCATATATATTTATAGATAATAGCACAAGGAAGCCGGCGCCACGGCTCAATAGGCTAATCCTCTGCCAGCAGCGCCGGCACACCAGGTTCTAGTCCTGGTCGGGGCGCCGGATTCTGTCCCGGTTGCTCTTCCAGGCCAGCTTTCTGCTGTGGACCGGGGGTGCAGTGGAGGATGGCCCAGGTCCTTGGGCCCTGCACCCCATGGGAGACCAGGAGAAGCACCTGACTCCTGGCTTCAGATCAGCGTGGTGCACCGTCTGCACCGCGCCGGCCGCGCCAGCCATTGGAGGGTGAACCAACGGCAAAAGGAAGACCTTTCTCTCTGTCTCTCTCTCTCTCACTGTCCACTCTACCTGTCAAAAAAAAATAGCACAAATGAGAGTTTCAGAGCACATCAGGGGCAATTTTAGGAAGTTTTTGGGTCTAGAGTAATAGTAGTCAAATATTAATTACTTAAAAATTCAGGGAAGAATTTTACTTAGCAGCCCTTTATTACTATCAGTTGCTCTGAAACCATAGCCTTGTCAATAAAAGCAAATAGATTTCTATGAAAGTATTTCTGATAAAAAGAAATTTGTCTTCTATAATTAAAATAGTAATTCATAAAAGGTGCCCTTTTTGCTAGATTCCAATCATTTCACAAGCTAAAAATCGATTTTAAAAAATTCAGAGTATATTTTTATTTATTTTCACTTACTTTTGTTCTTCAAAATCCTTTCAATGTATAATATTTTCATTGTGAGAAGAATGAAAAATATGTAAGAAGTAACTCATCACCAGCTATGCACTCCTACCCAATTGCCCTTCCCTGTATCATTTGGTAAACATTTTAGATACCAAATCATTTCTTCCATAAATATTTCAGCATATTTTAATTCATTTATAACACAATCTGTTATGTCTTTTGAGCCAGTTGGTGCCTGTACTTTTGAAGTGGTTTTTCAGATTTTTTTATTCATTGGCTCTTTGAAAATGCCACTTAAAATATTTCTTAAAACAAACAAACCACATCACAAATTACTAAAAGACAAATTGTCATTCTGTGAATATTAAAAATGTACTTTGAAGATGAAAAACTTGAAATTTTAGTGTTGCCTATTACCTAACCTAAGAAAGAATTAGAGCTTCCTTTCCTTTGCTTACTTCTTTAATATGCAAAATAGAGTATACAGTGGGGAGGCCCTTAGGAATGTCACCATCCAATCTTGCAAGCTAATTTTTTGTATCATTTCTTGCAGACAATGCCTCCATGGACAAGTCTTTGTCAAAACTGACCCATGCTGATGGAGAACCAACATCAATCATCCCTGTCCATCAAGTCATTGATAAGGTCAAGGGTTATTGCAATTCTCATTCAGATAACTTCTATAAAAATATTATCATGTCAGATACCTTCAGCCACAGCACAAAGTTTTAATGTCTCTAATATAGAAAAAGAATGCAGTCTACAGAAACATGAAAATCTGCAAGCAGTGAGAACTGCAAGTAGCAGATATAAATGTGCTATTACCTAGGTAACTGCATATATATAAAAATGTATTTTGTTTAGAAGACTTTTGTGAAATTTAGAATTTATCTTTTCAGTATATTTCTTCCATAGAGGAGCTTCCATCATCAGTAAAACTTCAGTACTGAAAGCAGTATGACTCAGTAGCCATTTGAGGTACAGTATTTTAAGTTCAGAATTGTATCAGACTAGTCACAATTCAGAGGAGACACTGAATTTGGAGGATAGAGGAGAAGCAGAGCTAAGGACAAACTCTAGTTTAGAACTTATTTGTACCCTACTTCATAGATAGATCTGGATGTGGCCTTTTCCTGTATCTTCTTTCTCAACAGTAAAAAACAAATATTTGCAACTATTTGGATGCCCACAAGTCCATCCTAGTGCTTTTTTCCCATGAATATAGTAGTATTTTCTCTTTTGCAATGAAATTTAAACACAGTTAGAAAAAATATCTAATGTTTGATCCAAAGATTTAAAAGGATTTTTCATATTATATCAAATGTTTTACCTTCAGAGCTATAACATGCTTAAGAAAAAAATGTTTTTCCAAAATCAAGATTTTGACCAATATGAAGCTATGAAAATTTCTAATATTTCCCTTGCCATATTCAAGACACAAGGCTCCAGTATCATTATTTGTTATCATTTAATCCCATAGATTGAATCTCCTATAGTTTTGATAGTCTGTTAATATGGGCCTCCCAAGAGTAATTTAAGAATTAATCTGCTGTACCTATCCTTTTCCTCCTGTGCTGTATACTGAGCCCACGGTATTAAGGGAGTAAGGAGAATTTCCATTCTACATCTCTGCACAAGAAACAGCCTTTCCCTTCCAGGAGATACACTGTTGAGTCTCCATGGTCCTGTCCTTTCTCCAAAGACTTTAAGACATTTCCAGTTGCACAAATGAAAGTTTCTAACTTCTCTTACTGAAATTTTGTTCCAGGGAATATAATCTGAGACACATGGGTGACTCATAAGAATTGAAATGATTTATAAACATATGGGTGTACAATTGCTGGCCAAAAAAATATTTGTACTGAGACCTCCAATATAATACATAAGATCCCGAGGAGGTTTGGCAAGATAGATTTATGGGTCAGTCTGCTGCCTAAAAATCAGGAATGATATGAAGCAGCTAATCCAATTTACAAACTATCCTGAGTACCGCATGCTTGCTAGTGAACATGGAGGAGACCACATTTTAATTGCTCTTAGAGTTGTATGTGGTTCCTTAGAAATTTGGCCTCAGTGCATGCCGTTTCTTACATTTGCTCTGGGTTATCTGGGAGATGGCAGGTCTTGGGAAGTGGCAGCATAAAAGATGAGAAAAGGAGGCATTGACAGAACCAGACTGCTTAAAGGAAGAGATCAGAGATGAACTGAGGACACGGAGTCCTTGCAGAAAGCAGGTAGTTCCCAGTAGAAGACACAGGCTGTGCAGCAACTCTGGGAACCTCCCAATTTTTCTGATCTTCAGTCATGAAGCTGTCATTCAGGCTCAGACAGATGATGAGATAATGTGGTGGTGGATTTTCTGCTATTCCATTTTTCAGGAGCCTGGAGCACCATCAGGGAGATGAACACTGCCCAGCTCTCTTTCACAGGGAAGGGTATTTTGGAGAAAAGGATAGTAAATGTTAACATTATCAAGATTCACTACAATACAGCCAAATACTGTTCCATAGGCTGGTTATTAAGAGGCTGCTTACTGTAGCAGAGGTTACATATGGATGAAAATTAATCAAATACTGAATATTCATATAGTGCCTCCCCCAAACCTTAGATATTCATTGTCTACTTAGCTTTCTACTGTGAGATTTCTGCCCAACGTGCTTGTTTAGTTAATAGTAAAAGATGGCTTCAAAAACAGCCTTGCTTTTGGTTTCTACTCATATTCATCCACAATAGGGAAACACTTTTTTTTTTCATTTGACAACAATATCAGCTGCACTTTAGAAATTTTGGATAACCAGATGAGGAAAAATGAAGAAATGACTGAACTGAACTATTTGACTGGATTTAAAATACTAAGGCAAATTCTATTCTCAGTTGTAAACATGCAGTTCTCACCTGCATTTAGTACCTTCAAAGGAGATGGGTAGGAATTTAGCTGTGGAGCCAAAATTTAGTTTATCTGACCTTTAGGAACAATATCAGGTCAGATTCTGTTTCTCCCCCATATTTTTTAACTCTGTTGTGTTAGCATTTGACGCTAGGATCCTGAGATAGTTTCCATTCATGTCATCATTGTTGCATTGTATAGATTTTCTTTATTGTTGGCATAGACTCTTTTGTATATATTTATTTATTTGTGTTTATAAATGTCAATTTGTTTTATATCTTAGCTTTACATTGCCTAGCTTTGTTGCTTCAATTAACTTTCTATTAGAGAGATTGTATATATTTTCCTAAAAAATTGTGAAATAGTTTTCTGTATCACTATCTTTGAATATGATGGATAACAGTGATTGTGAGTGAAAATTCCAAATAGTAATAAGAAGCTACTCTAGCTGATTTGCCAGTTTACTTAAATGGAAAATGTTTTTCAAATAAATACTTATGGTATTCATGTTCTGAATTATTCAATTCCTTTATGAGTGAATGTTTTTATTTCTGACTCTCAACTAGGAAAAGATTATTTGATGGCTGGAAAATAATCTGCCGCCAATTAAGCTAGGGACATGGGACTGCTTCGCCAAAGTACTCGGAATGAATGTATGACAAAGATCCAGTTCGCTGGGGATTCATGCATTTTGAAGTTCTTAGAATTTCTCAAGATGACTGATGCAAAGCCAAGCTCTGTGGCAGATTAAAAGTCAAGCAGGTTTCTTTGGGAGGAAGTTTTCGGTATCCCAGAAAGGGAACTGAGTCACTAACATGCAGAAGTTAGAATTTGGAATATTTTTCTCACATTTATAGTTTCTATTTTAATTGTGGGAAACTTAGAAAATGATAAATTTTAACGAATGTCACTTGCTTGATCAGAAAAGAACCTCCCTGCTTCCTTTTTCTCTGGTTACTTAGGGTAACTCTTTCCTGCAGACAGCCAAGACCCAGTTTGGCTCACAGCCCTCCGCAGCAGAGTCTATGCCCAGTGCTAAGTCGTGAGGCACTTTGGCAGGTCACTGCCAAACCAGGTCTCCTGAGCCAGGGTTCGCAAGTCCTGGCCAAGCCATGCAAAGAAAATAGACAAGCAGTTGCTGAAGGCCCCTCAATAGTCACATAGGAGCAGGCTACTTCAGGAAGCATGGGCAGTAGGTGAGAAACACTCATTTGATTTGCAAGCTGCCCTGTGGTTTATAGTATTTTTGAAATCTAAAGAATTGGGCTTTATAAATACAGGATTTTGGAAGCACTTCTGTTTTCAGTTGAATAACATTCCACTTCTCTCATGTAAAAAGCATTAAATATCGCCCTCTCTCTCAGCTCCTTCATTTTCCTACTTCATTCCACTTTTCTTCTCTTGCTCTGCTTGATTCTTCTCACCCTCCTTCTTCATTTCCAGGGAGAACAGTTAGGGTGACAGTTTTCTTTCTCTGTTTTCTCAGAGAAAAATAAGAATAAAAGTAAAATTTTCAAATGTTTGCATTTATAATTCAAAGCCAGTCCAAAAAAGAAATAATAAAATTTTGAAAAATTACATGCTTGGTGACCACAGGCAGCTCCAACCTAAACTGAGTAATTTGAACCCATAGCAAAAAAACATAAAATCCGTAGACATGTTTGGGTTCCAGCTGCTTATTTTTTATCTCATATAATTTTCACCACAATTCTAGGAGGAAGTATATTATTTAAGTCTCCCATTTGGGGAAATTGGTGATTAAAGATCATGAATGACCACCGAGAAAGTGAGCAGTACTCTAATCTCAGTCCATTTGATGCTGTATTCCTTCCTGTACAACAGCTTGCCTAGTTGCCACCTTCAAGTAACCTACAGACTGTGAAGGAAGGTAATCCAAGGACAGCATAAATGCCTGGAGGTTCAGACAGAAGCTTCCAGAGCTTCAGAAAAAAGCTCTGGAGTAGCAAAACATTAATGATGACTGTGTCTTTCAAGTTCTGATAGATTCTGATTGGCCTCTCCTGGGGGTATGGAAAGTGATTCCAGGCACAGAGATTGGAAAGTCAGGGCAGTGAGTGGAAAAATAGTTGAGGTTGACTTGATTACAGGGTATGGGAAAGCGGTTGCAGAGGGATGACAAGACTGAAACCAGGCCAACATGTGAAGGGCTGCAGCATCTGACTGGAGAAGCCTCACCTTCTTAGCAGGCACAAGGGAGCATAAAGGCTTCTGGGCAGTGAGAGAACCCAGTCCTAGCCGGGCTGTAGAAAGGAGATTGTGGAAGAGGGACTGGACTGGAAAAGGACAAACACTGAGGAGTTCTTTGGACAAGTCAGGACAGCAGGCACCCTTAGGGCTGTGTCTGAGGATTATCACTGGATCTGAGAAGTGCTGACACTGTCACAAGGTTTTCTAAGCAGCCCTCCCAGGTTTTGATAGGAGCCAACTCAGCTCTTCAGTGTAGCCCTGAGTGCCCTCGTCATTCCCAGGTGCCATGACCTGGGTAGGAGCTAGAAAAGAAAGTCAGCCTGTGCACAACGCTGAAGCTGGCTGTGTCAAGAAATGTGCAGATAGGAAGAAGAGGGAGGGGTTAGTTTAAAGGAGAGGAAGTGTAAAGGAAAGGTGTTGTGGGAAGGTTCCTCTGTTTTATGGATGGAATACAACATCTGGAGACAAGATGAGGGGCACTAGAAGGGAGTGAGTGGGTCTTCTAGCAAGTCCTGCAGGTGAGGGTGAGGATGGATGAGAAGCACAGGGAGAGGGCTAAGCCATGGCCACAGAAGAGGCCTCACTTCCTGATAAGTAAACAGGCTGTTGGAGGAGACAAAGAGGAACGGAGAGACTGATGTTGGGAAAGCTCATTGAGATTCCCAGATTGATGTCATTTTACCTGCTGGGTTCTGTAAAGGAAGTGGCATCAAAATTGGGACCTGAATTAAAATTATGGTTTGAAACAGTGTTACAGAGAATACGAACCCTTGGCTTAATTAGATTACATAAACTAATAATATTTGCCCTAGAGTAGCTTTTACCAGTATAGTCCCCAGTAATCTTACTGACATTTTTATTTACTGTATTTTGAAAAAACTAGTTTATTTAAATATCATAACCAAACACTAAGTACTCTAGAATCTTACAACTTCTTGGCCAAACATGTATTTTAGACATTTTCATGTAAATTGATGATTTATAATTTCAAGTACATTCCAAAATCTTTTGAATCTTTTAAATTACGTGTTCCGTTTGGCTTGGCTTATTATCATTCTGAATGAATTTAAATGATTTCTACAAATTCAGTATCAGATTAAGATACTTGATATTCTCATGAATACATTTTAAGGTCGATATCTGTAGTATCTGGTTCATTACATGTGAGAAAACACCACAACAAAATTAAGAGTTTAAGGACTCAAGGAACAAAAGCTAGAACACGAGTATTTCCCTGCTCATTGTCCTAAGGCTCAACCCAACAAGTGAGCCGAGTAATCCTTTCTCCCTTCTGAGAGTAGCAAAATAAAACAGAGGGCCTTCCTACAAGGAGTTTACTGGCCAGTTGAGTTGATTGATTGGACACATTTGAAACTATTTAAACACAAAGCAAAATTGGTTTGTGTGTGAAGATCTGAGAGGTAACCATCACTGCCAAAAAGAGTTAATGTATTATCTCCCATACCACTTAGCAGTAATAAATATTAAATAAGTTCCTGCAATTGCTAAAGTGCTTAAATTTAACACATAATATTGTGTTGTGTTTTAATTTCATGTGCATGTGACTTTTCTACTGAATGCTGTTAATTTGAGGCCCTTTGTACTGCCTTATGTCTGAAATAGTCATTTTCATAATCGCATACTGCTTAGCAACCTAGCAGGTGCTTGGTTAGTGCTTACTGAAGTTGGCGGTGGTGCACTTCCATTTTTTATTTTAGAAAAATACTTTGGATTTTGATGGGGTTGCAAAAACAGACTAGAAATACAAAGCAAAGGAAACTATATTAGCATGATCTTTTCAAGAATATTTGTCCCAAGTTTGTAACACTTTATATGAAGCAGTCAAGTTGGATAAGAACAAAATGAATCAGTTTAATACTAACTATAAATCATTGTAAATGGTAGTAGAAAAGGAACCAGGTTCGAGTCTGAAATTAGAAAAACCTTCTCCTGAGCAATTGTTTTCAGAACTGTTTAGGGCTCAAGCTCGCTTCAGTATTAGAGAATTGAATGCAAGAGCATGGAAGGTGCTCATGAAGATAAGCATCCAGGTCCAGGTGTACAGCCAGATCTAGGGGACTCTGAGTACAACAGGTAATGGCCTTGGTCATCAAGCAGCTATTTTCTTTTGGTTGCTCTGATGCATTTTAATGTTGTAGAGCAGTTTTGGGTCACAGCAAAATTGAGATAAAAGCACATAAACTTCCCATATCCACAGCCCCTACACATGCATAGACCCTCCCTTTTTCAACATCCCTCACCAGAGTTTCTAATTGCTAAAATTTATGAACCTACATTGACACATCATAGTTTAAATTGGAGATTACTCTTGGTGCTGAACGTTCTGTAGGTTTGAGCTATTGTAGTAATAATATCACAGTATTACACAGAGTATTTCTGCTGCCCCTCCAAACAATCCTGAGCTCACCTATTTATCCATCTCACCACCCCCAATCCTTGGTAGCCACTCAGCTTTCTACTATCTTGATAGTTTCACCTTTTTCAGTTTCATATAGTTGGGGTCATACAGTATGTAGCCTTTTCAGATTGGCTTCTTTCACTCAGTATGATTCATTGAAGTTCTCTCTCTATGTCTTTCCATGGCTTGATAACTGCTATGGTTTGAATGTGTTCCCAAAAGTTCATGTGTTGTAAACTTAATCCCCAATGGAAGAGTGTTAGGAGGTGAGGCCTATTAGGAGGTGATTAGTTAATGAGGGCTCTGCCCTCATGAATGCACTGACGTCACCATTATGGGAATGAGTTAGTTCTCATGAGAGTGGGCTTGTTATGAGCAAGTACAGCCCCACCTTGCTCTCTAGCACACACTCACCCCTTTGCCTTCCACTATTGGATGATAGAACAGAAAGGCCCTCACCAGGTAGATGCCAGTGACTTGATAATGGATTCACCAATCTCCAGAACTGAGAAACAAATTTCTTTTCTCTATGAATGACCCAATCTGTGGTTTTCTGTTGTAGTAACACAAAAATGAAATAAAACCATAATACATTTCTTTTCAGTGCTGAATAATATTCTTTTGTCTGGAGGTACCATGGTTTAGCTTTCTACTCATCTACTGAAGAATATGATGAATCCTTCCAGATTTGAAAATTAGGAATAAAGCTGCTATTGCAAACATCACATGCAAGTTTTTGGGTGTACATAAGTTTTCACTTCTTTTGGGAAAATACCAAGGAATGTGATTGCTGGGACCTATGGTAAGAGTAAGGTGAGATTTCTTAAGAAGCTGCCACACTGTCTTCCAAAGCGGTGATGTTGTAGTTTTCATCTTTGCCCATCCTCATTATCTTCGGCAGACTAGCTTCCTCTCCAAGTCCTTTAGTTTCTGCTTCATATTAAACATGAAGTTTAAAGTTGTTGGCACCTCTGACCTCAAGCTTAAACATGAAATCACAGCTCTGGTTCTCAATACCATATAACAATTATTTCAAGAACTCTTAGTTTTAAATTCTTGAGAAAGCTCCAAATCGACACAGCTTTAATCAGGTGTCTATACCTGATCAAAGAATACTTGGTATGAATCTAAGTGTTCACACTGACCCATTTAACAGAGGCTGAGGAGGTGGAAGGAACATCATTGCTAATTCAGGATGCTTACATTGTGTTCAATTGCAACAACCAAATTATGCAAAATATGATTTATTAAAGGTTATTAGTTAATGCATTGTGTCAGTTTTGGTCCCCCAGAAGATGACTGCCAAGATATATTTAGATATGTCAGGTGTTTTTTGAGAATAACGCCTGTGAAAAGTACAGGACAATGGGAGCAGGAATAAGGAAGACCTTCAGGTCTTACCCATGTGACAAATGAGTAGGAAGGAGGAAGACTGGGTAGGAAGAAACTCAAACCGCAGTGCTGTTCTGAGGAATCTTAACTGGCCCGACAGCAAGTTCCAGCACAAAGATTTCTCAGTAAGGTGGCCCATCTTCCAGTGAGGGTCCCAGTACTCCTGTTTTGCTCAGTCATTGGCTGGGGGATGCTTGGGAACAGTGTATCCTCAGTTCTAAGTACTGCAGGTCCTGAAAACACCTTGTCTGGAAGCTGTTGGCTGACTCCACTCCTTGCATCAAGTTCTCTCCTGAAAGTTCCAAGTAGCACACCACCCCTCACCCCCCCCATCTCTGCCCCATGGCAGCCATACCATGTTCACACAAATCCAGGATGGCCAGAGAATTACTAAAATTAATCTGATGGAGGACTTTGTTTACCCTGGCAGTTTGCTGCTAGGCACTGTCCAAGTGGTTCTGGGCACAGGCATGGAAAACAGGATACTGGTGAGTAATATCTTCAGCTAGAGATTTACAAAAAAAATTTTAATATAAAAATGAAGTTTAGAAATTAACTGAATTTTAATTACCCTATCCATTTAACAGTGTAAAATCAAGAGATGTTTTAGAAACTATGTTGAATTGAACTATTGGCATGACCCTGAAGAAAACATGTGAAAACTGTTTCTTTTCATCCCCAATTTTGATAAATTCATCACTTTCTTTGAATGAATGTTAGGTTGTTAGGAGGATAATTATGATTTGCCTAACAAAAATCTAGTATTTGTTAAACTTGCTTTGTGTAGCCTTCTATGAAATATAATTTTGTTCCTATTAATTTGTTGCAATTACAGAAAAATCTGAGGTCCCTATTGACTTTTTGGCCTCAGTTCTATTCCTATCTGTCTAGAAGTTTCCACATATCAGAAAACCATGTTACAGTCTACAGTAAGTTGTTAAGGCTGTTAACTAGCAAGGATAAGGAGAACTGGTCAAATAGAATTACTATTGTTTTAGGTTTAGAAATGTGAATTGATCTCATTTTGCTGAAGTCAACAATTCCTTCACTGAAGGTATCATACAATGTAGAAGAAAGGTCACAGGCTTTTCAAAAATACTTACTCTCCTAGTAGTGGTCTGTGCGACTTTATTATGTTATTTATCTGCTCTGAGTCTCAGTTTAATTCTCTACAAAAGAAGGGAGACTGATTCATTGCTAAACTATTTTCAGCACTTCAGTTCTGTAATTTCCTTTAAATTCTCTCAATGTAAAAATGTTAGTAATTTCCGCTTAAATGGCAAAGATCTAAAAGCTAAAATATGCTAGACATTTGATCATATTCAATCTGAATTTTTCAAAGTATGTATCTATTCTATTATATATCTATCTATATCTTTTCAAAGTATATATCTATTCTATATATCTCTTCTTTATCTTTTCCATAAACATAATTTAATATTTTCGGGGCTCTGCTTAAGTCTTCTAGTGATAAATTTTGCAGGGAGATTCACTCTGCAATGCAAAATAGAGAATGGACCCACCAGTCATTGGGAAAATCAGAGATGAAACTCCAGTCTTCTTGTAGCAACCCTAAAATTAATGACACCCCCCCCCCCTCCAGTGTGGGTACAAAAATCCTTTTTGTCCTCCCCAGCTGTGTGCTACAACATAGAGAAAGGCCCACAGGGGGAAACACCAAAACAGATAAACAGGAAAATCAGAGGCAGCAAGTAAAACAGGTCTGACAGTTGCCGAGAAGTGTCCTCAGGTGTGCAACAGAGGATCTCTTGCTGGGCAAGTAAGAAAGGCAAAACCAACCGGCTGCATCTCGTAAACCTGCACAAATGTGCCCCACAGAAGGGAGGCCTGTCTTTGTTTTACCTTGGCTGCCCAAGCCAGGTCTATATTCAAATCAAGGAACTATGTGCAAGCTATGGAACAGTTCTTAGCACAGAACTTCCTGAAGAGGTCCAAGAAACACTTTATAGAGATAATGTTTCGTGTGGCTGCCTTTTAAGGGTCCTGAGAATCTCCTTGTGTATTATATCATACATGAATTTACAGACATCATGACAGTGGGATATCATCTATGGCAATGAAAATATGTGCAGCATAAAGGGAGGGATGCTTGGCCAACTTGGAAATCAGGACAACTACTAGATCAATATCTTAATATTTTAAAAATAATATATATTTCTTAGAAAAAGGAATTGTCACTACCTTGATTAAGATTCTAATCTGAAAGCAATAAAGACTGACTTCTCCAAAGTTTTTGGTAGAATATATATGTGGAGTCTTCAAAAAATTTATGGGGGAAGCCAGCATATGGTACAGTGGGTTAAGCTGTTGCCTGTGTTGGTGGCATCCCATAGCGGAGAGCTGATTTGAGTCACAGATTCTCCACTTCTGATCCAGTTCTCTGCTAATGTGCCTGGGAAAGCAGCAGAAGATGATCCAGTTGCTTGGGACCCTGCCACCCACATGGAAGACAAGATGGGGTTCCAGGCTCCTGTCCCAGCCCTGGCTACTGGGGCTACTTGAGAACTGAACCAGTGGAAAATCTCTCTCTCACTCTCTCATCTCTGTAAATCTGTCTTTCAAATGAATACAATGAATCTTAAAATGTTTATGGGAGATCAGTGTTGTGGAGTAGTGGGTAAAGCCATTGCCTGCAACGCTGGCATCCCATATGGGCACTGGTTTCTGTCTCACTGCTCTATTTTTTTTTTTTTTTGACAGGCAGAGTTAGACAGTGAAAGAGAGACAGAGAGAAAGGTCTTCCTTTCCATTGGTTCACCCCCCCAAATGGCTGCTATGGCTGGCGTGCTGTGCCAATCCGAAGCCAGGAGCCAGGTGCTTCCTCCTGGTCTCCCACGCCGGTACAGGGCCCAAGTACTTGGGCCATCCTCTACTGCAGTCCCGGGCCACAGCAGAGAGCTGGACTGGAAGAGGAGCAACCAGAACAGAATCCGGTTTCCCAACCGGGACTAAAACCCGGTGTGCCGGCGCCGCAGGCGGAGAGTTAGCCAAGGACTGCTCTACTTCTAATCTTGCTGCTTGCTGATTGACTAGGAAAAGCAGCAGGGAATGGCCCAGGTGTTTTGGCTCGTACCACCCACGTGAGAGACACACATGAAGTTCCTGGCTCCTGGCTTCAGCCTGGTCAAGCCCTGGCCGTTGCAACCACCTGAGAAGTGAACTGGGGGATGGAAGATCTCCCAATTTCTCTGTCTCCCTCTCTCTTTGTAACTCTTTCAAATAAATAATTTTGTAAAATTTATGGGAATTGTATATGATGAACAACTTCATGGATTCTTTTGCACCAAAATAAACTTATTTTTTTAATTTTGATTTTCTACAAACTTTTAGGTGTGCACTTGTGTGTATATACACATACAAATAGAGACTTTTTAAATCAAGTGCTCACAATTATCAAAAGCACATAACTTCTTAGGAATAATTCCAAGCAAGTACTCCAAACAAAAGTTAGAAAATGTTTTACTAGACCTTTGCCACAGTAACAGAAAAATCAGTTTGTAGTTATGAAGTGTTGTTTTTCTTTTCTTATCCACAAAAGCTATAAGAGATTGCTAACATAGTTGTGGCTTTTATTTCTCCAAATAATTCCCAATTCAATTGGACATTTTTCCTTCAAAAGATTTTTTTATAACATTTTCTCTGCTATTTGGTATAGTCAGTGTTTACTCAACAAAAGCACTGAAAGTTTAAAAAACATTCTCTCCTCCAATCTTGGAGTTACATTTTCCCCATGTCTTCTTTGGCATGTATTTGGGATGAAAGTGGCCATGATGAGTCAGAACTCACAGTTAGGTATTTTGTAGCCTTTCGTTGTTTTTAGTCACCTCTTTTACACCCACAGATCTGATCAGTGTGAGTGACTCCCAGCGCCACTGGAAACTTCCTGAAAAAGTGATGATGTCCAAACCTTGCTTTCTTTGCAGTCACAAGCAATACAAATTCATTCCACTCCAATCACTCTCTTGTTCAAGAGTCTTGTTAGCACAGATCACTGTTCATGGAGGGGCAGGAGGAGGTGTAGGAAGTGGGCAGCAATCCAGAATTGAATTCTTTCTGAATGATCAAGGTACTATTTCCTAAAAATTCATGGAAATGAGCTGGTAGGTTTCATGAAACACTACTTCTCTTTAACATTGCTGCATATTGTTCAGATGAACAGGAATGGTCTCCTGTAAGGCCTGGAAAGCAAATTAAGTCCCTCTGTGTTTCCTTCACATAGAAAGCAACTCTAGAGTTCAACTGAGATGATTGCCTTCTTTCTTGAACCCTGAGCTTCAAACATGAGACAACAAGGGTGTGGTTGGAAGCTCCTGGAATCGATTATTTTCACTTGGTTGGTAGACTAATTTTGGTTTCACGTGGAGGCAGAAAGGCTCAGTCATCTGAATTGCTACGTGTGTGTGTGTATGTGTGTGTGTCTAACCTTATTGTATTAGGATTCTCCAAAGAAACAGAGCAAGTAAACTGTGAGTATGTATTATAGGAAGAGATTTATTTTAGGGACTTGGTTTATGCGATTGTGGAGGCTTGGAGAGTCCAAAGTCTGCAGATCCAGGAGAATGGAGACCCAGGGAAGAGTTGTAATTCAAGTTCAAAGGCAGTCTGCTGGCAGAATTCTTTTTGGCTTTAGGGAGCTCAGCCTTTGTTCTATGCAAGTCTTCCACTGATTGGATGAGGCCCACTCATTATGGAAAGTAATCTGCTTTGATACAAGGGAACAAGTTTAAATGTTATCTCATCCAAAATACACCCTCACAGAAGCATGCACAATAATGTTTGGGCACCATGACTCAGCCCACTTCACATATGTTATAATCATACATCATATTAACAGAGACTATGTGTGAGAGACACTTTTCACATTATGGAATGATACTAACAATTTTGTCTATCTCTTTCCATTGTCCTAACAGAGTCAGGACACTTTAAGAGACAAACATCTTAGTGCTTTCTGTGTCTTAAAGGGGCTGCCCTAGCTCATGTCTTTGGAAACCTCTAAAAAGATTAGCATAACAGGAAAGAAAAGAGATCATATGATCCTACCATCAATCCCAACTTCTCCAGATCCTGATCTTCTTCCTAATCTGTCTCTAAATGCCCAGGAAAATTATGTCAAAATCATTAAATTCAAATAAAACTTTAATAATATTGATAATTCTTTTCATCTCCTTGTAAAATTTTCTTACATCACATGATAGTATGTTGCAAAACTAGCAATGGATTTGATATTGAGAATTATGCTATCAACATTCAGCTGTCAGTAATGGGCAGTATCTTAATCTTTGCAAGCCTCAGCTTTCTCATCTATAAAATAGGAAAATGATAATATTGACAACTAACTCACTTGTTTGTAAAGATCAATTGAGACTTAAAATATCAAAATATTTTAAAATTTACAAAGCATTATGACCTTGATTATCATTTCTGTTTTCAATTAAAGTAACTTATTCCAGTCGTAGAATCTTGGGCCCCACTAAGTGCCTCAGCTCTCTTACATTATGGTTATTGAAGAAGGCTTGTCTCATACCTATGAGGATATTTCAGAAGGTTTGTGGAAAAATAATTAAAAGATACTTATTTTACAGCCAAAAAAATTGAAATCCATGCGTAGTTTTTCTGGAATACACATTTTCAAAAAAATTTTTGAAGACCTCTAATATGCATGGGTTTCATTTCTTTGCACCAAAATAAACTTTATCTTTTAATTACATTTTCCATGAGCCTTCTGAAGTTCCCTCATAAATACTAATTTATCACGCAGGAAGTTGAACTTAAATTTGATATGGAAGGAACTTCGGTCTAGTTTGTTGCTCTAACAAACCTAATTGTCTCTTTCCTGGAATATGTGAAACTTCATATTGAAGAATCCTTCAAATTCAGACAATGTTTTACTCCCAAAATACACTGTCAGGAAATAATTAGATGTACCATTTATCTCTTCTGGATGAAACCAAGAAAGAAAGATGTAGTTGTTGCTCTTGATGAAAACAGGTATCTGTGGTACCAGCAAGTCTTGCTCCCTCAAAGCTCAGGCTCTCAAATACTTAAATAAATATAAAATCTCAGCAATGTTCTATAAATGTAGCAAAAATATTAGTGGAAAAAAAATCTGAAGTGCTCAGCATCTCCAAAGTGTATGGTATTTTTTTTCTTTCAGAGACATGGTTTCTAGCCACCCTAAAGTTATCATTTCTGTAAGGATTTCTTTTTCACTCACTGCTGGTCCACAAAAAAAAAAAAAAAAAAAAAAAAAAAAAATTCTAGTTTTACCACTACCATTGACAACTTCTTAATTTAGGTAAGATTCATTACTTTAACCTGTCCCTGACCACTTCTCAAAATAGTGATCAATTTGAGTACTAGAATAATCAGGAAGTATCAGAAAATTTTGCTGTTTTACACATATAGTTCTGCTAGTTTATAAAATCACTCACCTTCCTAATAGTCCTTGTAGCAAGCATAAGTGTTGTACAGCATAATGTATGAAACAATGTCACTCTTTCATCACCTTGAATAGATAACTATTTTTGCATTCCTTTTTAACTTCTGAATTTGTGAAGATGTATCTTCTACAAGTTAGTCAGTCAATTTTTATGGAGTATATCTCAGTGAAATGCCTCAAACCATCACACACATAGCAACTTGATTTATTTGCCTAAATGTTGTTTTATTTGCTCTGACTGTATGTATCATTCTCTCCTTCCACATTGTCCTCCATTGCCTACTAAACTGAATCTAGAGCCATTTCCCTAAAGTTTAAGGTTATCCAAAATGCATGGATACCATAATCCAACTTAGTTATTTTCTCAGATTTGTTCTATACTCTCTTTGCTTTGGAATGTTCCCTCTCATGCTTTTGCCATTGCAATTGGTCTCCATTTGAAATGCCTCCTAATCTGCAGAATCTCTCCTACCACTAAAAAATGTCATTTTCTCATTTATTAAAATCCATAGTCTTTGTTTTTCCTTCTGATTTTCCTCTGTACAGTAGTCATTGTGAGCTTTTCTAGTTTATCCTATTAAGAATGTAAGTTTCTACTGGCAGAAACTGTGTCTTTTTTTAACTTTTATTTAATGAATATAAATTTCCAAAATACAGCTTATGGATTACAATGGCTTTTCCTCCCCATAACTTCCCTCCCACCCACAACCCTCCCATCTCCCACTCCCTCTCCCATTCCATTCACATCAAGATTCATTTTCAATTATCTTTATATACAGAAGATCAATTTGGCATATATTAAGTAAAGCTTTCAACAGTTTGCACCCACACAGAAACACAAAGTGAAAAATACTGTTTGAATACTAGTTATAGCATTAAATCATGATGTACAGCATATTAAGGACAGAGATCCTACATGAGGAATAAGTGCACAGTGACTCCTGTTGTTGATTTAACAAATTGACACTCTTATTTATGGCATCAGTAATCACCCTAGGCTCTTGTCATGAGTTGCCAAGGCTATGGAGGCCTTTTGAGTTTGCCGCCTCTGATCATATTTAGACAAGGTCATAGTCAAAGTGGAAGTTCTCTCCTCCCTTCAGAGAAAGATACCTCCTTCTATGATGACCTGTTCTTTCCACTGGGATCTCACTCGTGGAGATCTTTCATTTAGGTCATTTCATTTTTTTTTTTTTTTTTTTTTTTGCCATAGTGTCTTGGCTTTCCATGCCTGAAATACTCTCATGGGCTCTTCAGCCATATCCAAATGCCTTAAGGGCTGATTCTGAGGCCAGAGTGCTGTTTAGGACATCTGCCATTCTATGAGTCTGCTGTGTATCCCGCTTCCCATGTGGGAACGTTCTCTCCTTTTTAATTCTCTCAGTTAGTATTAGCAGACACTAGTCTTGTTTATGTGATCCCTTTGATTCTTAGCCCTATCATTATGATCAGTTGTGAACAGAAATTGATCACTTGGACTAGTGAGATGGCATTGGTACATGCCACCTTGATGGAATTGAATTGGAAACCCCTGGCACGTTTCTAACTCTACTATTTGGGGCACGTCTGATTGAGCGAGTCCCAAATTGTACATCTCTTCTTTCTCTTATTCCCACTCTTATATTTAGCAGGGATCACTTTTCAGTTAAGTTTCAACACTTAAGAATAATTGTGTATTAATTACAGAATTCAACCAAAAGTATTAAGTAGAACAAACAAAAAATACTAAAAGGGATAAAGTATTAAGCTGTTCATCAACAGTCAGCACAAGGGCTGATCAAGTCACTGAGAAACCGTGTCTTAAGCACCCATTCATTCAATGTACATTTCAGGAACATTCACTGTTTCTTAGAAGATAAGAGTAGAGGACCTGGAAATATTTTGAAATGCCCTTCATGTCCTTATACTTTCAAAGTTCACTCACAAAAATTGTCTATAAACAATATATAGAAGTAGGCTCTTTTTTTTATTCTTGTAGGGATAAAGGAAAGTAATACAAGGTCAACATGAAGCTCCATAATACTTAAGTGTGCACAAAATGATTCTGGATGCAAATGCACTGCATAAAAACAACGAGGGAGAGTGAAAGAATAAGACTAGTTCTAGGTTGTGAAATGGTCAGAAAGGGCTTCAAGGTCTTTATTCTTTGTGCCTTGAAATCTGACCTTCAGTCACTGAATTTGCAAGCAGAAGGGAGTTCACAAACAAAGGCATCAAGAAATCAAACTTAGAATTTATTGTGGGCTTTTGATGAATTCTGTGTGGTCCATTGATAGGGTATATGAAGAAAACTTAGAACTAAATTAAAAAGTTAATTAGGGTGGCCGGCGCCGTGGCTTAACAGGCTAATCCTCCTCCTTGCGGCGCCGGCACACCGGGTTCTAGTCCCAGTTGGGGCGCTGGATTCTATCCCGGTTGCCCCTCTTCCAGGCCAGCTCTCTTCTATGGCCCGGGAAGGCAGTGGAGGATGGCCCAAGTGCTTGGGCCCTGCACCCGCATGGGAGACCAGGAGAAGCACCTGGCTCCTGGCTTCGGATCAGCGCGATGTGCCGTCCGCAGCGGCCATTGGAGGGTGAACCAACAGCAAAAAGGAAGACCTTTCTCTCTGTCTCTCTCTCTCACTATCCACTCTGCCTGTCAAAAAAAAAAAAAAAGTTAATTAGGGTTCAAGTTCTAGGACTCTAAACATCATTACCATTGCTTATTTATCTATCCCAAGAAAGAACTAGCACAGTGCCTCACAAGTACTTGGTGTTCTAGAAATACATGTTAAATTAAATTACTTCATTAATTTATATTAATTTAGGACTTTTATAATGGTGGGAGTTTGGTTTCATTTCTTTTTTGTTTTTCTGAAGAGTCTAAAAATAAATCTTTCTCTATACTTTCTTCACCCAATACACAACCAGTTTTGTGTATGACAGTAGATTCCACTGAAACACCTTTACCTTCAGATTCCAAAGATTCCACAGGAGAGCAGAAATCAGGGTTTCCTCACAATGATTTTGCATCTCCTTTCCCAGACTTTGTTTTCTTTTTTTTTTTTCAGACATTATTTTCCATTGCTCAAAGGGCAAAAAGGGTCACAGCTCTTTCAGCATCAAAATTCTCCAGGATTGTGGCAATGAGGCCTCTGTTCTCAAAAGCCTGAAATATTTTGGCATTTGTTAATTGTTTTCATCTTCTATGGTTTATGATATCTTGTGTAATTGTGAGGATTTTGCTTTTATCATCCATTTTTAGTCACTGTTCATTCAATTAGGGGATTTGGTCAACAAATTACTTTGAAATAACCACCCATTTCTATATTTACGACCCAATTTTCCTTCCATCTCTTCCCTATATAAAATTTCCTTGTTAGTGCCTTTAAAGAGACATAGGATTTCTCTCAAAAAGGCATATTAAGTACAGTGGTTCCAAACAGAGGAATTAAGTTACTTTGCATTGCTCTTACCAAGTGCCCATTTTAATCCACACAATACATCTTCCACATAATACATCTGCTATGTTCTTTCTTACTTTGGGAAATTTTTAATGGGATTCTTTACAATCTTTCTCAAACTATGTGCTGATAGTAAAGATACATATATTCACAGTTACTTACTGTCCTGCTTACGTATTGTCAACAAGCCCTTGTCACACTTAATTTTCTAATGCTTAAAATCAACAAGATAGATATTCAGGTTCTACATTATGATTTAATTTCTTGTTCTTATTAAAATATTGGATTTAAAAACAACAGTTTTAACTTCTACCCTTTTCATGCCAGACTACATTGTCCCTCAAATCTTTTAATAAATGATAGGAAAATGCAAACACTAGAGACAAAATAGGGTCAGATTCTGTGCCCCTTTTAGTCCTTATTAAGTGCAAAGAGCAAACTATGTTTATACTTTATTTGCATAGCTCTCAATCTGCCTCCCAAACATAGGAAACAGCAATGCAAGTTGGTCCCTGTGACCTGAGCAGGTGTTACCTGAAATCCAACCACATCTTTGTCTTGGTAGCTTCTTGCTTTTCCTTTATGTATATGGCATTTCCTTGAGCCAAGATGGTTCAATTTAAGATTTTTATACTTTATGCAGATATGAGTGTGGTATATCTTCAGTAGAAATCACACTTTGAGTTTAGGATTTTTATTTTTTTTTCCCCTACACTAGTGTATTCCCTCTGATCCACTCTGCTGATACTGGGTAGCGGCTCCCAGCCTGCTCCATGATGAAGAAGAACAACTTACACTCTACACTGTGCTGTGCTGCTGAGCGATGATATTTAGTAAATTAGGTTAAATATTAAATGCATTTTCAACTTGTAACATTTTCAACTTATAATGGGTTTATCAGGACATAACTCCCATATAATTGAAGAGCATCTGTATACATAAAATCCTGGTGGGATTTTGATTCTAGGAGCTCAACTCAAGTCTCTAGAGGGGAATCTATTTCATTGCCTTTTCTAGAGATACAAACCCACATGCCATAGCTCATGAACACTCCCTTCATGTCTAAAGCTATCAACCTCTCCTTAAATCTCTTTCTGCTTCACACACCACCTTCTCTCTGCAGGTATTTCCATATGCCTCTTTATTTTGTTTAAGATTTACTGATTTATTTGAAAGGCAGAGCTACAAAGACAGGGAGAGACACACAGATAGATCTTACATCTTTTGATTCACTCCCCAAATGGCCGCAATGACCAGAACTGGGCCACACTGAAAATAAGAACCTGGAACTCCATCCAGGTTTCCCATGTCGTGCAATCTTCCCCTACCTTTCTCAGCCACACCAGAAGAGCTGGATCAGAAGCAGAGCATCCAAGGCCTCTAACTGGTGCCCATTTAGGATGCTGGCATCTCAGGCAGAGGCTTAACCCACTATGCCACAACACCAGCCCCCCTCTGTTTCCTTCCTATAGAACATTCATGATTATATTTAAATCCCCAAAGGTAATCCAGGCTAATCTCCCAATGATCCTTAATTAAATCACATTGCAAAGTTCTTTTTGTCATGAAAGCTAACATTCAAGGTTCTATCGAATCTTTGGGAAGCAAAATGTAGCCTACAATAGTGAACACATTAGGGAGTGGAAAATCCAATCAGTATTCAGGATCCATGCCATGCCATGGCCTTTTAAGGGTTGTGTTTCACTTTTGCTGCAGCTGATATTGGTTAGTGGGAATGATATTCATTCTTCCTCTATCCGAACTTAGGAATTAAATGGCACCTTATATTAAATATTCACCATCACATTCTAATTCTCAGATTATTTTCCAGTGCTCCTGTCAACTACAGTTTTTTTCTGCACATGCGTTATCACTAGTAGTGTTCCTGTCAAAGCATTCATTATTTTCTTCCCCTGCTAATTCTTGTGGCACACTTCAGCTATTCCTGAAAGATACAGGGTTTCTTATGGTATATGTTTCCAGGGCTTGACTCTTCTGTCTGCTAATCACTTGTTGGGTGAAGTTCATCAGGTTTATCAAGTTACTGACCTCTAAATATTGGTTTGGCCAAGTATAAGATAACCCCTGAAAACCATCATTTGAACCATCATATGAACTTGACTATTTTTATATGTCAGATAAGTGGAATCATGCAGTATTTTTCTTTCTGTGACTGGCTTAGTTTACTTAGCATAATGTCATAAAGGCTTATCTATATTGTCTCATATTTCATAGTCTCCTTTCTAAGGGATGAATAGTATTCCATTGTATGCATATGTCACATATGCTTTATCCATTCGTTAATGGACTTTTATGTTGTTTTCATCATAGCATTGTAAATAATGCCACAAATAATATTGGAGTGCAAATATCCCTTCAAGATCCTGATCTGAATTCTTTTAGATAAATACCTGAATTCATCCCTGGATCATTCATTTTTTTAGGAACCTCTATTCTATTTTCCATAGTGGCTTTACCATTTTGCATTCCACTAGTGGTATTCCAGCATTCTAATTTCTTCAAATCCTTACCTAAAACATCATTTGATGTTTGCTTTTTTAAAAATATAGTAGTTATTCTGGCAGGTATGAGATGATATTATATTGTAGTTTGGTTAGCATTTCCTGATGATAGTAGATACTGAGCATACTTTGTCTTCTTTGAATAAATGTCTGTTTGAGCCTTTAGCCCACTTATAAATTGGATTTTTAATTTTTTTTCACTATTGAGTTCCTTACATATTAGAGATTCACCCCTTAGAAAGTTTAAGGCTTGCATATATTTTCTCTCATTTCACAGGCTACCTTTTTATTCTGTTGTTTGCCTACTTTGCTGTGCAGAAGTTTTTATACCTATGCTTTAGATGTCATAGCCAAGAAATCATTGCCAAGCTGAGCTTCATCAGAGCAATTAAGCAAGAAAAACAGGGATCCCAATTCAAAAAGAAAAAGTGTCCAAGTTTGAAGATGACATGATCTTATACATAGAAAAACTTGAAGACTTCATTAAAATATAGTGAATTAATAAATGAATTCAGTAAGCTGCAGAATTCAAAATCAACATACAAAAATTAATTAGGTTTCTAACAGTGCTATCATTTGGATAGTATATGTCCATGAAAGGCCCATGTGTTGAAGGCTTGAATCCATGAAGTCTTATGTTAATGATTGATGGGTTATGTATTAAAGATGGAGACTTGATCCAAATATGGTATTTGGGAAGTGAGCCCAGCAGAACGTCTATAATTCACTGGGGGCATGTTCTCAGAAGTCAGTTCTAGTGAAAGCGTTGGTTGTAAAAGTTGAATTGTGCCTAGCTGCACTCTCTCTCTCTGCTTCCTGGCTCACCATGTGATCTCTTCCTCTGCATGTGTCCCACCATGCAACCAAATGGGTTCTTGGGTTTGAAGAGCTAATATTAGAATATGCATACTGACCAAAGCAATCTATATCAAAATCCAAATGGAATAAAAAGTGTGATCCTAAAATTCATATGGAATCATAAAAATCCACAAATAACCAAATGAATCTTGAGAAAGAACAAAACTGAAGTCATCACACCTCCTTATTTCAAAATGTATTACAAATCTACAATAATCACAACTTTGCTGTGATATTAACATAAGTAATACTACATACAGTGATACTAACATAAGGACAGACATATATACCAATGAACTGAATACATAAACCAGAAACGATCCATGCATATATGATCAAATGATTTTTACAAGAACGCCAAAAATACACAAAGGGGAAGGAAGAGTCTCTTTAACTAATGGTACTGGGGAAAATGGATAGCCACATGCAAAAGACTGAACCTGGACATTACCATTCACCATATGTAAAAGTCAACTCAAGGGGCCAGCACTGTGGAATAGTAGGACAAGCCTCTGCCTGTGGCACTGATATCCCATGTGAACACCGGTTTGTGTCCCGAGCTGCTCCTCTTTCTATCCAGTTCTCTGCTTTTGGCCTGGAAAAGCAGTGGGAGATGGCCCAGGTGCTCAGACCCCTGTACCCACATGGGAGACCCTGAGGAGGCTTCTGGCTCCTGGCTTCGGATTAGCCCAGCTCTGGCCATTTAGGCCAGAAGGGGCAGGAACAAGAAGATGAAAGAACTTTCTCTCTTCCTTTCCCTCTCTCTGTCTGTAATTCTGTCTCTCAAATAAAAAGAAAAAAGTCAACTCAAAATGGATTAAATACTTAAAATGTAAGACAGGAAACTATAAAATTCCTAGAAGAAAACATAAGGGGAAAATTTCATGATTTTTCATTAAATAATGGTATCTTTCTGACTTATTATATGCTTGTATATTCATAATACTGAAGTTACATTTTCAGAAATTTCAAATCAGATCTAGAAATGATGTGATTTATTTCTATTTAACCTGCTTTTTCAACCATTTACTATATGCTAAGACCTTTGCATTATAAGGTACTCACTATTAATTAGAATCAACCCCTCACCTTAATTAGTTTATATTCTAGTGGGTAAAACTAATGTATTAAACAAGTGATGACAATACAAGGTGAGTAGATGTATCAGAGCAAGAAAATTTGAAGATGATATTTGAAGATTTTAAGAAAATATAATTTCATGAAGTGCAACAATAGCATGGGGATTATGTAAAAAAACTTTACTAATTACCATAGGTAGATGAATTTCTTATTGCTGCTATAACAAATGACCCTCTATAGTGACTTAAAACGACATAAATTTATTCTCTTAAAGTTCTGGGAATCAAAATCTGAAATGAGCATTGTGGAGCTCAAATGAAGGTGTCAGCATGAGTGGCTGCTCCTGGAGGCACCAGGGTGAATCCATTCTTGGTCTCTTCCAGCTTCTGGAGGTTGCCAGCATTCCTCATCAGGTGCCAATCACTCCAGTTTCTATTTCTATCTTCATACTGCTGTCTCTGAATTGGGCCTTCCTACTGTTCTGTTTTAAGGATCTTTGTGATCACACTATTTCCTGCCTGGAGAACCCCCCACCCCCCTTCTCAACATCCCTAAAGTAATCACACCGGCAAAATCTCTTTTGCTATGAGAGTTATCCCCTACACAGGTACTTTACCCTCAGTAAGAGAGAGTTAAGGAGGAAACTTTAAATATTTGTTTGTTTATGAGGCTAGAGAGAGAATTTCCCAACCACTAGTTCACTCCCCACATGCCTGAAATGGCAGGGACTGGCCTGAAACCAAAGCCAGGTTCCAGGAACTCAATCCAGGCCTCCCACATGGGCGGCAAGAACCAAATATTTGCGCTCTTATTGCTGCTTCCCAGGGACTGCATCAGTAAGAAATTAAAATCAGGAGTGGAGCCAGAACTCAAGCTCAGGCACTCTGATATGGGATGCAGGTGTCTTAGTGCCTAGGGGATTAGGTGTCCCAGAGGGGACACTTGTTGAACAGGAAAGCAACTGTACTCACCAGATGTAACGGTTTCCAGGGCTGTAATTACATTAGAGTTTCTCTAGAACCATGCTTTTTTCACAGGACAAAATTGCAGCCCAGAGAAATTCTCACTTTGCAGCAACATATCTCGGCTTCTAATTTAAAAACAAACGAAAAATGAATCCTAGTGTTCATTTTAAAACATGGTGGGAGAAAGTGGGCAGGATGGGGGAGATCTTGTTTCTAAAAAAATAGACCAGAGAGCTAATGAGACTCAGAACTTTTCTAGGGAATTGGGAATCTTACAGTATATTTAAAATTCTCTAAGAGTCTGTCTCACCAATGGAGCCTCACTTGCATCACTTCATTCTAGCTATGGCTCTGCATGACCACAGGGTGGCACCATTGATCAGTTCCTTTTCCCTCCTGGCACATCTTTTCAGCTACCAGCCTTTCTCCCTCCTTTGCTTGGCTTTCTCACTTAAGGATGCATATTCTGTCATTTTGCACCAAAAACGAAGAGATTTCCTGAACTAAATTGTTTATTACTAAAAAAAATTAAAGATTCACATTTTTCTCTTGCAACTGTTGTTTTAAAAATGTAAAAATAAAAGGGGAACACGTTTCTCAAGGATTTCATTTTCATGGATTCAACTGTAATTATTCATATTACCAGCAGATGGCATGGGCATCCCTTAGAACAAAGTGTGTTAACTGGAGGTTGGCAGAGCTGGAAAGTAAACAAATGCTTGTGGATCTGCTACAGAGTGCAGGATTCTTAGCGTCTTGGTTGCAAAAGGTAAGAAATTAGACAAAAATTATGCTTTGTGAGAGTACTCCTTGTTAAGTAACATATGCAATTAAGACCTGAGTATTTTCTCAAGCTTTTACAACTTACCTCATCATTCCTCACTTGTTGAAAATGTTATAGTGAAAGATAGGAATATAGGCTAATCCTCCGCCTTGCGGCGCCGGCACACCGGGTTCTAGTCCCGGTCGGGGCACCGATCCTGTCCCGGTTGCCCCTCTTCCAGGCCAGCTCTCTGCTGTGGCCCGGGAGTGCAGTGGAGGATGGCCCAAGTGCTTGGGCCCCTGCACCCACATGGGAGACCAGGAGAAGCACCTGGCTCCTGGCTTCGGATCAGCATGATGCACCAGCCACAGCACGCCGGCCGCGGCGGCCATTGGAGGGTGAACCAATGGCAAAAGGAAGACCTTTCTCTCTGTCTCTCTCTCTCTCTGTCCACTCTGCCTGTCAAAAAAAAAAAAAAAAAAAAAAAAAAAGGAAGAAAAACAATATAATTAAAATCCTTTTATAAGTAATGAGAAGATCGAAATGATTTCCCCAAATGCATAACTATTAAGAAGATAATCTATACAAGTCAGTTGATCCAACCTTTTCTCCATCCATAGTACCATATTAATTCTCTAGGGCACAGATTCAGAGGTGAAGAGGTCTACTCCTTGCCCTGTCACTGACCATTTGTGGGTTCTTAAGCCAAACATTACTCTCTCTAGGCCTTAAATTACCTTTCTGCAAAAATGCAAGGCATTATACTAGGTAAATTCAAGTTGTTTTTTTGTTTTGTTTTGTTTTTTTGTTTTTTTTGCAGAAGAAATCTTTTTTTCTTTTAAATAAAATCTTCTCCAGAACTCCAATGCCTAAAATAAAGGAAAGTGTTTGAGTGGGAGGAGACCTGTTCCTCGGGAGCTTCCTTCTTGCTCCTCTACCACCTTCAGCTTCCACATAGCACAGTTTGAAAACTACCAGACAGGGAAATTTTGCAAACATCTGCTGGCTCTAAAAACTTAGGATTCCTCAGTTGCATTGATTTAACCTTGAAATGGCTTGCTCCTTGGGAAAAAACACTAAATCCTGCAGATTATTGCAAACCGGTACAGTCAGTCATTAAGAATAAAGAACAACTGACATTTACAGGGTTTTCAGTCTTTTCAGCACAATGCTTTCTGAGTAATGGCATTGACTGCACTTCCCAGTGCCCTTTGACATACTCAGCTTGATTTCTGCTGTGAACATACTCTGGTACCTGCTCTCAGAGATGAAAGTGTTGCCAATGGCTCCCCCTGCATTTATGAATTGAGCACAGGCTTTTGGCTGTACTTGGTGCCAAAAGTCCAAGGTGGTACAGCTCATTGCTGAACCACAGGTACTGGGCCAAAGAGCTCTGGCAACCACTCAACTACACAGCTGTAGGCAGGGGTGAGAAGGGTAACTAAGGTCAAAGGACCACTGGGGAGTAGCTAAGACAGACTTTAGAATTGCTCTCCATGGGCAGCTCCATCACCTTGAACAATCTGCTTTGGTTCCTAAATTTTAATTTTAGATGATAGCAGTAACTACTTCATATGAATGATAGGATCTCATGGGGCAAATAATAGTGTATAGACACCAGATGAAAGTGTCCAGAAGTGAATGCTTAGCCTACTAGTTAAAGTACTGATTAAAACACCTGGGTCTCATTTTGAAGTGCCTGGGTTGGATACTTGGCTCTGGCTCTTGACTCCAGATTTCTACTAATGCAGATCCTGGGAAAGAGTGGTGTTAGCTCAAGTGATGGAAACCCTGCCATCCATGTGGGAGACCTGGATTGAGTTTCCAGTTCCTGGCTTTGACTCAGCCCAGTTCCAGCTATTGCATGCATTTGGGAAGTGAACCACAACCGCGGTATACTATCTCTTTCTCTCTCTCTCTCTCTCTCTCTCTCTATCTCTCTCTCAACTCAACACACCAACAAGAAAAATATTTCTAAGTTTCCATTGTCTTTCACAGGATTCATGCAGGTGCCTCAGATTGGATTCCTTGCTGTCCTCTCCTCATGACCTTTCCAATGCATGCCAGATTGCCCCATTGCATGACTAAACCTTTCAATGATTCTCCTTTGTGCCTGAAGGAAGATCCACACTGCTCACACTGATCAGTAAGCCTTGCATGATCTTCCTTGTCTGCTCTCCATCTGTAATTGCTGCTCGCTAATCACTCCCTGCCAACACTGGCCTTCTGATGGGATCCTGGAATTCCCCAAGGCTTTTCCAGTCCGAAGATTTTCTTTGCTCACCTTTTCCTTTTCCAGAATACACAAGCATTCCCTAATATCTCAGCTAGCATATTCCAGGATGTCTACCCTATGTAAAGTAGCAAGAATAAAATGTGCTTTCCTCTGTATGGAAAATTTTGATCCATGGGCCAAACTGGCCCATCGTGAACTTTTTTGGAACACAGCCATAAATTGTTCATTTTCATTGGTGACTGCTTTGGCATTAAAATAGCCAAGTTGAATACCTGTAACATCTAAAATGATTACTCTCTGGTCCTTTCCAGAAAAAGTTTACTGAGCCCTCATCTAGCATATTATCATATTTATTTGATTCATAGCTCTAGTCACATTGGCAATGTTTCCTACTACTTCATTTATTCATTGTCTATTTTCTCTAGCTCCCTCCATAGGGATGAGGAAGATTTTTGTTCTATTCTGTCATATCCTCAGTTCCTAGTGCAATGCCTAGAACAATTTACAGATCTGTTGGTATTACAAATTACATTGTTTGGGCTGGCACAATGGCTCAATAGGCTAATCCTCTGCCTGTGGTGCCGGCACACTGGGTTCTAGTCCCGGTCAGGGCACCAAATTCTGTCCCGGTTGCCCCTCTTCCAGGCCAGCTCTCTGCTGTGGCCCAGGAGTGCAGTGGAGGATGGCCCAAGTGCTTGGGCTCTGCACCCCATGGGAGACCAGGAGAAGCACCTGGCTCCTGGCTTCGGATCAGCATGATGCACCAGCCACAGCACGCCGGCCGCGGCGGCCATTGGAGGGTGAACCAATGGCAAAAGGAAGACCTTTCTCTCTGTCTCTCTCTCTCTCTGTCCACTCTGCCTGTCAAAAAAAAAAAAACCAAATTACATTGTTTGAAAAAAATAATATAATCCAAATGATTGTCCAGGATTCAATCCATAGAGACCAAGGCAAAAAAATCCATTCTCAAGAGAAATAGGATGTGTTATATACTGGCTTTTTAGTCTAGCAATGTAACACAAAGGGAAAAACACATTTTATGATACACATGTGCTTCAAGTTATGGCTCTAAATGGCTGATGAATCAATGAGTGAAATGCAACTTGAAGGAAAGTGGAAACTGAGAAAGCAGCATGACCACAAAGTGATGATGTAATATCCTGCCTCTGTCTCAAAAACAGTTTCAGAGCTGGTATCTGATGGAAAAGGTAAAATTTGTCGCTGAGTTTGAATTGCAAACTTGGCCAGCAGATCTAGTTTCTACCCAAATCTTTTGTTTTCACTGCATCTGTTCCCACCTGCCTTGTTCAGAGACACAGGCAGCCATGATTTGGGAGTACCTCTCTGGCTCTTTCCCTCGAGGATTGCTTCACACTCTGCAGCATGAATACTGTCCCCACTGCACATTTCTGGTTTTCCCACATGCTCCCCAGTTTGAATTTCACTTTCAAGAATTCCCATGTAATAGTCTTCCTATCTCCTCCTTCCAGCTAGCTCTTCCACCATAGTCTGTCCACCTCTGTTCATTTTCTAGCACATTCAGAGGGTTGCTTTTTGTGTGTTATGTCTATGTTTTATAGTTTTTTCTTCATGATAAGTCATCCTACAGGATCTTAGTTCATGACGTTCAGAGGCTAAACAGTTATTTCACAGGTTCTGTCTCATAGTTCCAACATGTGGCTCATCTCTAAGTCTTGTTTTATAGCTGGTTCTTCTCTTGACAATGGAACATTGTTCTTCGAAATTTTATATATTGTATCTTTTATTAGATGTACAACATCATGTGTAGATGAATGATAAAAACTGAGGTAAACAATATTGACATCTGGTAATAAGCGCACCTCCTCTTTTGTCTAGGCAATGGGGTGATGGGTAGAGTCAATATAGTCAGCAATTGCATGAGCTTGATATTTCATGCTGCTCTTAGCTTCAGGGCAGCAAAATCCTCAAGGGTTTGTTTCTAGTGCCTTGTGTCTTGTAAGCACCTCAAGGAGAACTATGAAAATGGGCTTGCAAAGGAGTGTGAACCAAACAGGATAGGGTTTGGGGTTATTCCAAGTTGACATGCCAGTTCCCACCCTACTTTGGTAAGTTATTCAATTTTTAGCTCTTTTATGGCAACTCAACTTTTCATGTTCTGTCCAGGTGTCCCATTTCTCTGCAAATGTTGTTGTTACTCTATTGAATCAGTTTGAGTATTTTTTCTGTTTCATTTTTGGGGTGTGTGTGTGTGTGTGTTTGTGGTTTGAAGGGTGGAGGATTACAATCTTGGCTCTCTGATAGTTTCAGGACAAAGTTATGATTTTTATAGATTGTCTATTTTCTCATTATAAAAATGAGAGTGAAGAGTTCTTGTACAATTTTCTATATCCCAAGCAAAAGCAGAACTCAAGAATCCACACTCTAAAATGCATTTTTTTATCCTATTGTCAAATTAGTAGAGATGAAAAAAATAATGTTTTTTTTTTTAAAGAAAAAGAGTAACAAAGCATTTTAGCTGGTAGTTGTTGATATAGACTGAGTTTCCCTAAAGTTGAAGCCTATCCCCCAATGTAGAGAAGTTTTGAGGTGGAGCTTTTGGCACATTATTAGGTCATTAGAAAGGAGACCTCTTGAACGGAATCAGTGCCCTTATAAAAGAGGCCCAAGAAACTCCCTTCCTCACATTTACCGAGTAAGGACACAACAAAAGGACAGTGTTCTAGAGCCCCTAGCAGGTACCCTTCAGACACTGAACCAATCTTTGCCTAGATTTTGGATTTCCCAGTCTCCAAAACTGTGAGAAATAAACCTCTTTTGCTTATAAAACACTCCATTTATGGCATCTTTGTGAAAGTAGCCTGAACATAGTAAGACAGTTGGGTAGTAAACCTGTAAACTTGTAATAAATCCTCTCCTAGTAATATCATCAGAGGACACTAACAGATCTTCTAAAAGGACATGTGTCACACTGTTGTTTAGAATAACAAATAATGGAGACAACCTAAATGACCAGCAGTATTTCCAATAAAGGTAGATCCGTTCATATGAGAAAATATTATGCAAATATTAGGATGCTACCGTCAAAGAAAATTGAGATAATGATAATAATAATACAATATTAAATATTAAAAACAGGACTGTATATATTGTACACTTCTAAGTTTGTTTTATACTTGTATATTCCACAAGAAACTTGATTACAAAATTAATTAATTACAAGTTTAAAATAGTAACTTTGTTGAGAAGAAATCTGGAAGACATCATCTTAACAAGTATTTGTAGCATCAGCAGAAATGCGATGAAGAGTTATCATGTGTTTCCACTGCACTGAGAAAGATATAATATTTTGTGGAATTCCTGCCAAAAAAGTAAAGCCTGAATCTAATTATTAGGAAACAGACTAACTTAAGATGAAGGACGCTTTACAAACTAAATGGCCTGTACTCTTCAAAAAATGTCACGGCCTAAAAAGTAAGACCAAGGAGTTTACTATTTTAAGGGAGAAAAGAGAAGCATGCCAGTTGGATGCCAAGTGTACTCCTGGATCGGCTTACAGGTCAGAAACATGAAATACATGTATACATACAAACATACAGATACATACACACACATAGATAATTTTATTTTGTTATAAAGGACATTAATGGGACAGTTGAATTATTTGAATAAGGTCTATAGATTAGATCAGATCATATTTCTTTGTTTATGTTAGTTTCCCTATTTTGATTGTTTTATTGTGGTTGCATGAAAGAATGTCCTTGGCTTCAGGAAATATACATTGAAATATTATTTAATACTATCATGTTTACAACTTACAACATTCTCTCAAACGAGTTAAAAAAGTATCTATAATATAGTGATATAATAAGAAATATGTATTTGGTCTATGCCCCCTATTCCTGGCAGAGAGTTCAAAAACCTTTGTAACTTCCTTAGTGATAGCAGTATCTTTTGTTGTAATATTTGGTGTTAGCCCTTGTTTCCTGATACAAGAGCTTCTAAGACTCTTAACATCTCTGGAACAATGAGCGTCTTTCTGTCTGTTGAGGCTGAAAGGCCCTAGGTAGCTTCAGGTTAGGGGCTGGTTGCCAGAGGAATCAACCATGCAATTAGAGGGTTGGAAATTTAAGTCCTACCTCTAATCCTCAGCCTTTGGGAGAGGAGAAAGGGGCTGGGGTTTGAATTCAGTCACTAGTGGCTGATGATTTAATTAATCATGGCTACATGATAGTGCCTCTATCAAAACCTTCAATGAAGGAGTTTAAATGCTAGTGAACACATGGAGGTGATGGGAGAGTGGCCTTCCCAGGAAGGTCCTGGAAGATCCCAATCCTTCCTTCTTGCCTTGGCTGATGTGCCTCTTCACCTGGCTGTTCAATTGTATCCTTTTTGATAAAATGATAGACATAGGACAAGTATTGTGCTGAACTCTGTTAGTTGTTACAGGAATTTATTGAACATGAGGTGGGTATCATGGAACACCTGATTTATAGCCAATCTGAAATACAATGGAAATCTTGGATTTGCAATTTGCATGTTTAGTGAGAATCATTTTGTGAGATTGGGTCCTCATAGGATCTGACATAAGCTCCAGGTAAACGTGTCAGTCCAGGTAAACCTTTCAGAACTGAATTAAATTGTACCAGTTGGTATCCACAGAGAATTGGAAATTTTTTGATGTGGAAAACCCACACATTTAATTTTAAAAGTACTATAAGTATATAGAAGAAAGCAAGCTTTTATTTTTTTAAATCTATCATTATCTACCCATCTGTCTATACATCTATCATCTGTAGAGAAGAAAGTAGAAATATGAATGATACAAAAAATGTGGTAATGTATTGACTTTTGAGTTAAGATTGTACAGAAATACTATTTTCCATTTTTGCAACTTGTCTATAAAAGTGAAGTTGTTATAAAATATCATGCTAAAATATTAAAAGTATAGTGTTTTGAAATGGTCATTGAAAAATACTATAATTCAAGGCTAATACTTCAACATTACTTCATGGTAAACAATGTTTACCTTTGCAGGATAAAGCACAAAAATTCTTAGAAAAGCTTAGTACTTTTGTACCCCATCCCCCCATATTTAGTAAAAAAAAAAGATGTTAGATGGCTCTTTAGAAACATATTAGCTGTATTTATCTCTAAGCTGTGTATTTCCTAATGCCACTGATTTTCTTTTTTAAACATTTCTTTTTAAGTTTTTCTAATGAGTTCTCAGTATTTTTATCATTTAAGTTTATTTCTTTTCATTTATTTGAAAGGTAGAGTGTGTGTGAGAGAGAGAGGGAGAGAGGGAGAGAAGCTGAGAGAGGGAGAGGGAGAGAGAGCCAGTGAGTTTCCATCTGCTGGTTTACTTTCTCAAATGGCCACAATAGCCATGGCTGGGCCAGGCTGAAGTGTGGAGGCAAGAATTCCACTCAGGTTTCCTACATGGGTGTTAGGGACCCAAGTACTTGGGCCATCATCTGCTGCCTCACAAGGTACACATTAGCAGGAAACTAGACCAGAAGCAGAAGTGGAATTCAATCTCAAGCTTCAATATGGGATGCAGGCATCCCAAGCTGCAGCTTAACCTGATGCATCATGATGCCTGTCCTTACTTAGTATTTTTTATTATTGAATTCCTGGATTTCTTCTTTCCCAAAGTCCCAGAAAAAGAAGGAAGGGAGGGAAAGAAGGAAGGAGGGAGAGAGAGAGGGAAGGGGAGAGTGAGAGAAAGGAGGGAGGGAGGAAGGGAGACTGAGACTGGGATGGGAAATTCTGATGCAAAAATTCTTGAGGTTGCATAGTATCAGCTGATATTTATAAACTGTCACCTCAAGGCTCCCATGATCTCATGATCTAGCTGCCTCAGAACTAATGTAGCTGTTCAACACTTCAAGCTTAATAAACTGGGAGTCATTATGATGTATCTTGTCTGGTGGCTAATGTAGCACCCATTCATACCAAAAAAGAGAATCCCAGTCATTATGAATTAAACCAACAATGAGGATAGAATGATTCTACTGCCAACTGTCACATGGTACAATGATCTATGTGTAAAGAATTATTACTGGCACAATGCTGGGGAAGTGACAAAGGAATTTGTCCAAACCCCTGTAGAGTTTCAGACCATTAGTAGATGCCTGCCCAGTGTTATGACTCTAGAAGAGTATCAAGTACCACAAAATTCACAATTTCCTTTTCTGAAGACATTTTCTTGATTAAATAGCACAAACTATCAGCTAAAATAAACCTTTTTTTTAACTTTTATTTAATGAATATAAATTTCCAGTGTACAGCTTATGGATTACAATGGCTTCCCCCTCCCATAACTTCCCTCCCACCCACAACCCTCCCCTCTCCCGCTCCCTCTCCCCTTCCATTCACATCAAGATTCATTTTCAATTCTCTTTATATACAGAAGATCAATTTAGTATAAAGCTTTCAACAGTTTGCACCCACATAGATACACAAAGTGAAACATACTGTTTGAGTACTAGTTATAGCATTAAATCAAAATGTACAGCACATTAAGGACAGAGATCCCACATGAGGAGCAAGTGCACAGTGGCTCTTGTTGTTGACCCAACAAATAAACACTCTAGTTTATGGTGCCAGTAACCACCCTAGGCTGTCCTCATGAGTTGCCAAGGCTATGGAAGCCTTCCAAGTTTGCCGACTCTGATCATATTCAGTCAAGGTCATAAAAGACAGAGTAAGGATAGTAACCAATGATCCTAAGAGTGGCATTAACCAGGTTTGAACAATTATACAGCATTAAGTGGGGAAGAGGACCATCAGTACACACAGGTTGGGAGTAGAGCCATTGGTGGTAGAGTAGAGGTTATGATTACAAAGGAATGAGGCCCAAGTGTGCTAGACAGGGTCTAGAACAAAGGACAGAGTCATTATTAGAGGAGCTAAGAAAGGTGCTGTCTAAGCTACAATTAAGTTTTCTGATTGAGAGGCAAATAGAACCTGACAGAAGGGGCTTGATAATAATCTGGTGGGCTTTAGGCCTTGTAAGTTAAGAGGCCCAGACCTATCTATCTCTTCACATGGGGTATATCCTAAGGGAGGTGTGACCCTCCTAGGGGAAGGCACTCTGTTGACTTTCATTACTTGGCTGGCCTGGGAGGAGAGCTGGCCAGGTAAAGGCAGGTGGCATCTCTAACAAGAAATTTTCAGTTCTGCCTGCAATGTTGCTGACCCTACTTGACCATCCCCTCAGCTGCAGTGGTCACTTTGGAAGTTGGGCTGAGTGAAGGGCTTTTCAGCTTAGAGCCACTTAGATCTGTGGCTCTGACCTGGGCATCCTTCGACTCCAGGGCAGGTCCATTTCCAGTGATCCAACTCTTGGCAGAGCTGCCAGGGCTCTTCACAAGCTGACTTCTGCTGAAGCCCAGGCTTACCACATTGAAAGCCACTGCAGTAGACTGGCCTGTTGGGTCTGCTTGAGGGCAGATCACTGTACAGATCAGCCATTAATAGGCCTGCCACCCATTGCTTCTGATGCCTAGCTTCCTTTTCCTCCTGGTTTGTGTTAAAGCAGACCAGAGGATGCAAGTCAAGGGAGTGCCCATGTCCCATCTCTAATCTTCGGTGGCCTGAACTACAAGTCTATAGTCACGGGCATGTTCTGTAGTAGTTTTTCTAAGGTAGACAATGCCCATGAGGAAAATTATATTCTCACTTTAAAGCTTTCTTTCCCTTTGGTCTAAAAGGGAGGTTTTTTCTACTTACTGTATACTTCGCTGATGGCGAAGTAAATCTAGCTATGAGATTATTATTTAAGTTCTTATTTTGGCTATTCTATTACAGAAAAATGTTAGCCATCTCTTTTATAAGGTCTAAAGATTAAATTGTGCGTCCTACAGATTCCTTCATAATAGAATTAGTTTCCTACCTTGAAGAGAATAGAGAAATGAAAGAAGAAGTTGGGCTTAGAATAGAGAAATGAGGGAGCAAGTCCTAGATCGCTTGCTGACAATAGCAATATTACATGAATACTTAGCAAACCATTTCAACCATTAGATAACAACTTAAGAAAATATTTACCAGAAGGTCCAATGCCTTCCATAAATTTTAAGAATCATGCACTAAAATAAACCTTTTATTCATCAACTATTTGATTTCCTTCTTACTGAGTTACTCAAAATCACAGAAAAAGATTTCTTTTTTTTTAGTTTGTTTATTTATTTATTTATTTATTTGACAGGGAGAGTTATAGACAGTGAGAGAGAGAGACAGAGATAAAGGTCTTCCTTCTGTTGGTTCACTCCCCAAATGGCCACTAGGGCCGGTGCTGCGCCGATCCGAAGCCAGGAGCCAGGTGCTTCTTCCTGGGCCCTCGTCCACTGCTTTCCCAAGCCACAGCAGAGAGCTGGACTGAAAGACAAGCAACTGGGACTAGAACCGGCGCCCATATGGGGTGCCAGCACCGCAGGTGGAGGATTAACTTAGTGTGTTATGACGCCGGCCCCAAAAAGATTTCTTTTTCATGCTTTGTCTCCAACTCCTATAAATAGATTTACACCCCACACCTGGTGCTGGTAGACACATTAGAGTGTTTCATGTTCCCATTAACAAAACCATGTGTTAAAGTGGTAGTAAATGTGGAAGAGGGAAGGTCATGGGCTTAATTACTTAATAGTGGAGAATAATTCAAAGTACTCTTTTCTACAGGAATGGTAAATGTGTAGTGTTGAAATGTCTGGACTCATTTTAAGTGCTGTGTTCTCCCAGCCTCACCATTCTGTGAGATACCTGTTCTGGAAGATGTTTTATAGACTGGGTGTATGGAGTCCAAAGGAGGGAAGAACATTACATCATCGCTGAGAAGTCATGCTGCTTTGTGTTTCTACTTTCCTTTAAGTTCAGTTTCATTCATTCATTCATTGGCGATTGGAGCCATGGCTTCAGGAACACGTTTCATAAAACTTATTTATTCCATTGGCAAAAGATAGAGAAATAAGTCAGCATGTGACACTTCCTTAGATTCAGTTTGACCAAATGCTTTAGGGGAATAACCATTTGCTCTTGGGTTAAACAGCCCCACCGACGAACACTCCATTTTAAACACCAAATCTGTACCAAACCTGAGTATCTGCTGGGATTCAATCACAGGCTGCATGGTGCTAAGGAGGCAGTAAAGCATGTGCCTACCTATGCACCTCACTTCCAAGCCCAGCTCCAACACAAGCTCACTGTGTGATCTTGAGCAAGTCCCTCACCTCTAAGTGTCTCACTGTCTGTGAGATAGGATTGATGCCAACTGCTTGTTAGAGTGCTTTTATTTAGATTAGACGAAGTTTACATAGAACATCTCATATAGATGAGGCAATTAAAAGAGGTAATTATTATTATAACTATTCTTTACATGATAATATGGTTTATACTTTAACAATTTCTGAGAAAAGAAATTTTTTCCCAGATCTGAGAAGAATGTCTTTGGTATTTTGATTGGTATCACATTGAATCTATAAATTGCTTTTGGGAGAATGGACATTTTGATGATATTGATTATCCCAATCCATGAGCATGGAAATTTTTCCATTTTTTGGTATCCTCTTCTATTTCTTTCTTTAAGATTTTGTAATTTTCATTGTAGAGATCTTGACGTCTTTAGTTAAGTTTATTCCAAGGTATTTGATTGTTTTGTAGCTATTGAGCATGGGATTGATCTTAGCAGTTCTTTCTCAGCCATGGCATTGCCTTTGTACACAAAGGCTGTTGATTTTTGTGCCTTGATTTTATATCCTGCTACTTTTCCAAATTCTTCTATGAATTCCAATAGTCTCTTAGTAGAGTTATTTGGATCCCCTAAATAAGAATTATATCATCTGCAAAGAAGGATAGTTTGACTTCTTCCTTCTCAATTTGTTTTTTTTTTTTTAATTTTTTTTTTGACAGGCAGAGTGGACAGTGAGAGAGAGAGACAGAGAGAAAGGTCTTCCTTTTTGCCATTGGTTCACCCTCCAATGGCCGCCGCGGTTGGCGCGCTGCGGCCGGCGCATCGCGCTGATCCAATGGCAGGAGCCAGGTGCTTCTCGTGGTCTCCCATAGGGTGCAGAGCCCAAGCACTTGGGCCATCCTCCACTGCACTCCCTGGCCACAGCAGAGAGCTGGCCTGGAAGAGGGGCAACCGGGACAGGATCGGTGCCCCGACTGGGACTAGAACCCGGTGTGCCTGCACCGCAAGGCGGAGGATTAGCCTATTGAGCCGCGGTGCTGGCCCTTCCTTCCCAATTTGTATCCCTTTAATTTCTTTTCTTTTTTTTTCTTTTTTTTTTCCCTAATGGCTCTGGCTAAAACCTCCAGTATTATATTGAATAGCAATGGTGAGAGTGGGCATCCCTATCTGGTACCCGATCTCAGTGGAAATGATTCCAAATTTTCCCCATTCCATAGGATGCTGGCCATGGGTTTTTCATAAATTGCCTTGATTATATTGAGGAATGTCCCTTCTATACCCAATTTGCTTAGAGTTTTCATCATGAAAAGGTGTATTTTATCAAATGCTTTATCTGTGTCTATTGAGATAACCATATGGTTTTTCTTCTGCAGTTTTTTTAATGTGGTGTATCACATTGATTGATTTGTGAACATTGAACCATCCCTGCATACCAGGGATAAATCCCCCTTGGTCTGGGATGGATGATCTTTCTGATATGTTGTTGCATTCTATTGGTCAGGATTTTATTGAGGATTTTTGTGTCTATGTTCATCATGGAAATTGGTCTGTTATTTTTTCCTCTGATGCATCTTTTCCAGGTTTAGGAATTAAGGTGATGCTGGCTTCCTAGAAAGAATTTGGAAGGATTCCCTATTTTTCGATTGTCCTGAATAGTTTGAGAAGAATTGGAGTTAGTTCTTCTTTAAATGTCTGGTAGAATACAGCAGTGAATCCATCCTGTCCTGGGCTTTTCTTTGTTGTGAGGGCCTTTATTACTGATTCAATTTCTGAATCTGTTATGGGTCTGATTAGGTTTTCTATGTCTTCATGGTTCAATTTAGGTAGGTTGTATGTGTACAGGAATCTATCCATTTCTGATAGAAATGTTTGCTTACAACAACTCTTTGTAGTAATTTCTGATAAAACTCTTTTTATTTTGTGGTGTCTGTTGTTACGTTTCCTTTTTCATCTCTGATTTTATTGATTTGAGTCTTTTCTTTTTTTAGTTAGATGGCCCAATGGTGTGTCAATTTGTTTATTTTTTCAAAGAACCAGCTCTTCGTTTTGCTGATCTTTTGTAATGTCTTTTTGGATTCAGTTCAGTTGATTTCTTCTCTAATTTTAATTATTTCTCTTCTCCTACTGGTTTTGGGTCTGGTTTGCTGCTGTTTTTCTAGATCCTTGAGATGCATTGAAAGCTCATTTTTTTGGTGTCTTTCCAATTTTTTGATGTAGGAACCTATTGCTATAAACTTTCCTCTTAACACTGCTTTTGCTGTATCCCATAAGTTTTGATATATTGTGTTGTTATCCTCATTTACTCCATAAAGTTTTTGATGTCTATTTTGATTTCTTCTATGACCCACTGTTCATTCAGGAGCATGTTGTTCAGTCTCCATGTATTTGCATATGCTCTAGGGATTCCTGAGTTGCTAATTTCCAGCTTCATTCATTGGTCTGAGAAGGTGCATGGTATGATTTCGATTCTTTTTGCATTTGCTAAGATTAGCTTTATGGCCTAGTATGTCGTCAATCCTAGAGTGGGTTCCATGTGCTGCTGAGAAGAATGTGTATTCTTTAAGTATAGGAGGAAAAGTTCTGTAGATATCTGTTAGAACCATTTGGTCTATAGTGTTGATTAAATCTGCTGTTTCCTTGTTGATTCTCTGGTTGATCTGTCTGTTGCTGAAAGTGGAGTATTGAAGTCCCCCAACACTGGAAAAAATGATGCTTAAATTCATATGGAGGCACAGGAGACCTCAAATAGCTAAAGCAATCTTGTACAACAAAATCAAAGCCGGAGCAATCACAGTACTAGATTTCAGGACATACTACAGTGAAGTTATAATCAAAAGAGCATGGTACTGGTACAGAAACAGATGGATAGACCAATGGAACAGAATAGAAATGCAAGAAATCAATTCAAGCATCTACAACCAACTTATATTTGATCAAGGATCAAAATCAATTCCTGGAGGAAGGACAGTGTATTCAACAAATTGTTCTGAGAAAACTGGATTTCCACATGCAGAAGCATGAAGCAAGACCCCTACCTTACACCTTGCACAAAAATCCACTCAACATGGATTAAAGATCTAAATCTACTACCCAACATCATCAAATTATTATACAACATTGGAGAAACCCTGCAAGAAAGAGGCACAAGCAAAGACTTCTTGGAAAATATCCCAGAGGCATAGGTGGTCAAAGCAGAAATTAATAATTGGGATTACATCTAATTGAAAAGTCTTTGTATTGTAAAAGAAACTGTCTGGAGAGAGAAGAGACAACCAACAGAATGGGAAAATATTTGCAAATTATGCAACAGATAAAGGATTAATAACCAGAATCTACAAAGAGATCAAGAAACTCCACAACAATAAAACAAACTACCCACTTAAGAAATGGGCCAAGGACCTAAATAGACATTTTTCAAAAGAGGAAATCCAAATGGCCAACAGACACAAAAAAAAATGTTCAGGATCACTAGCCATCAGGGAAACGCAAAGCAAAACCACAATGAGGTTTCACCTCAAACCAGTTAGAATGGCTTACATACAGAAATCTACCAACAACAGATGCTGGCGAGGATGTGGGGAAAAGGGACACTAATCCACTGTTGGTTGGAATGTAAACTGGTTAAGCCACTATGGAAGTCAGTCTGGAGATTCCTCAGAAACCTGAATATAGCCCTACCATACAACCCAGCCATCTCACTCCTTGGAATTTACCCAAAGGAAATTAAGTTGGGAAATAAAAGAGATGTCTGCACCTCAATGTTTATTGTAGCTAAGACATGGAGTCAACCTAAATGCCCATCAACAGTAGATTGGATAAAGAAATTATGGGATATGTACTCTATAGAATACTATACAGCAGTAAAAAAATGAAATCCGGTATTTGCAACAAAATGGAGGAACCTGGAAAACATCATGCTGAGTGAATTAAGCCAGTCCCAAAGGGACAAATATCATATGTTCTCCCTGATCGGTGACAGCTAACTGAGCACCCAAAAGGAAACCTGTTGAAGTGAAATGGATACTATGAGAAACAATGACTTGATCAGTCCTTGTCCTGACTGTTGAGGAGCAACTTACTATTTTATTCCTTTTAGTATTTTTTTGTTCTGCTTAATACCATTGGTTGAGCTCTGTAATTAACACACAATTATTTAACTGAAAAGTGATCCCTGTTAACTATAAGAGTGGGAATAAGAGAGGGAGGAGATGTATAGTTTGGCACATGCTCACTTGGACTTACCCCTAATAGCAGAGCTAGAAATGTGCCAGGGGATTCCAATTCAATCCCATCAAGGTGGCATGTACCAATGCCATCTCACTAGTCAAAGTGATCAGTTTCAGTTCATAATTCATCAAAAAGATAGGATTAACTGTTAAAGGGATCACAAAAATAAGACGAGTGTCTGCAAATAATAATTGATAGATTTAAAAGGAGAGAATGATCCTACATCGGAAGCAGGATATATAACAGGCTCATAGAATGGCAAATGCCCTAAACAGCAGTCTGGCCTCAGAATCAGCCCTTAAGGCATTCAGATCTGGCTAAAAAGCCCATGAGAGTTTCTCAGGCATGGAAAGCCAAGATACTGTGGCAAAATAAATAAATAAATAAATGTCCTAATTGAAAGATCTCTGTGAGTGAGATCCCAGCAGAAAGAACAGGCCATCAAAGAAGGAGGTACCTTTCTCTGAAGGTAGGAGAGAACTTCCACTTTGATTATGGCCTTGTCTAAATAAGATCAGAGTTGGTGTACTCAAGAGGCTTACATAGCCTTGACAGCTCATGACAAGAGCCTTGGGTAATTACTGACGCCATAAATAAGAGTGCCAATTGTTAAATCAACAACAGGAGTCACTGTGCACCTGCTCCCCATGTAATGTGTTGTACTATGCGAATTAATGGTAAAACTGCTACCAAAACAGTACTTTATACTTTTTGTGTCTGTGTGGGTGCAGTCTGTTGAAATCCTTACTTAGTAAATACTAAGTTGACCTTCTGTATATAAAGATAATTGAAAATGAATCATGATGAAGAATGGGATGAGAGAGAGAGTGGGAGATAGGATGGTTGGGGTGGGACGAGGTTATGGGGGGAAAAGCCACTATAATTTAAAAGTTGTACTTTGGAAATTTATATTTATTATATAAAAGTGAAAAAAAGAAGTTTTTAAAATTTTCCAATCTAATTGACAAAAAGAGTTTAGATGAAATGTGGAAGGAAGGGAAGTATTAATGGAATAATTCATTAGAGTTTTAGAGACAAGGTCTGTTCCCATGAGAAATTTAGACCGAGACCCTTAGGTTCTCAATCTCCCTGTCTACTAAATAAAGGCATCCTTCACCTGGGAATGAGGTTTGGGAGCCTGGGTGTCTGCTTGAAGAAAAGAGTGCACTGGTCCAGTGCTTAGTGTTTGGATTTGGGATTCATATCTTTTGCTCAGCACTCAAGGATCATTCTCTCTCCACGTTTCCCAACCCTCTAAGATACACACATATACCCAGAGAAGACCCTCAAATTCTGTATAGGGAAGATTCTGAGAAAATAACCAGGTCACTTTGAACAGCAAAGTCTCCATAACAGAAACAGGCCAAAAGGCCCCAAATGGTTTTATTAAGATGGTAAGGTTATTAATTTTTTTCACTTTTCTCTGTTTTTCTAAATTTTCCTAATAAAAATGGTAACTTCTATATAAAAACATATGCTTACTTTTTGAGTGTCAATAATTGGCAGAATTATTTTTGTGTTCTATATTTGACTAAATCTGAGTAAAGTGTGTCATACTTAAGGAAGAAATTTAAATATTTTCCCAAACATGAGAAGTCAAAAGTCTGGGATGTGACTGCAGGTGGTAGCACAGGGCCACCCTTATGGGAGTCTGGGTTTTCCTTTTTTTGTCCAAGCCAAAATCCTATATTATCTCTTCCTGTTCAAGTCTGGGGAACATTATAGACACTGTCAAGGTCATGGAAACTTGAATTCCCAAACCATATCTCTTTTCAAAAATATTCCAAGGCACATATTGTTAAGTGATGGGCTGCCATGGAGTCATATCACATCTCTTCCAGAGAAAAATGACTAGTAGGGGACCTCAGGCTGTACAAAATTCAGCATAGTGACTGACTTTGCTAACCTTTGACCTGAGCATGAATTGTGTAGTAGAATGATTCACGCAGCTGCCTTTGGTACTTCATATATCTCACCTCAAACCTGTGCTCTTCCAGGGGACAGTGCTTAGTCAATTTTTTTTTGTTGTTAAAACTGAATAATGGAGACTGCATAATTTCTGAAGAAGAGAAATCTAACTTTTTCATGTGAAGACTGGGATCCCCAAGATTGCAGTGCAGGCATCTGGTGAGGGCCCTCTTGCTGCGTCATAACTTGGTGAATGACATCACATGGCAAGACAGAGCAAGCGCACCATGGAGACCTCACTTTTACACTAAAGCCACTCCTGCAATAACTGTGTAATCCACTAATCCATTAACCAGTGAATGGATTCATCATTAATCCATCAATGAGGCAGAATCCTCATGACCCAATCACCCCCAAGCACCACCACATATAAATCTGGGGATTAATTTTCCATGAAAATTAACACATGAAATCTGAGAAAAGTGTTCAGACCACAGCAGAGAGTAATGAAAGCTTCTTGGCTGTCAGCATCTCATTATCCTTAATGCCTTTAGGGATCTTCCACCCAATGAGTCATGGTAGCTAAAAATGACTCCTATTTTAGAAAGTAAAGAGGTATGCTTGCTCTAGCAGATGCTTTACCAGTCAGACCACCTGTCCAGGCCTCCGAATATGGAGACTTTGCGAAGAGGTAACAGAGTCAATTTTAATTTAATCAACCATCCACAAGAGTATCAGTCGCTCTCAAGACCTGAAAAGGCAGGGGTGCCCATCTGTGTCTGGTGCACAAGGCTCAGTGGCATCACTGGGTGGTAGTGATTTCAGACTCTTCCACCTGTGCTCCACATGTCTTTCACTGCTCCCAGGCCAGTGTCTTCAGAGACTGCATGAACTGCATCAGCCAGAGTCTTTCCTGGCACTTGCTGCTGATAACGTGACTGTTTCACATGTCTGAACCCTAGCTGGACCAGTTTACTCACAAAGTGTTTCCAGTTGTTTTCATGACCTCATGTTTTACCTTCATCCAACTCAGTTCCAGTTACATCAGTCAAGGTGTGTTACGACCCTTTACGATTAGATTGTCCCTTCTATCCTTAGAAGACTGATTTGGAAACTTTACCAGTGCTATCATTATGAATAACAATAATAATGGATTACATTTATAGCATATGTAACATTTGCTAGGTGCTTCTAGTATTATAGAAGAAGAGTGAATATGAACTATTTCCTTTTCTTTCACCAATTTTACTCTTCAGAAAGTGTACCCAGAAGGTTTACATAACTGTCCACTGTGCACAAGTGAATACATGGCATAGATGAGAACTGAATCCAAGTCTGTCTGATTTTAGCACTTGAATTCAAACCATTTCATATGCATATATCCCAGAATCTGAAAAAAATGTTCTACTTCAGCCTGAAAAACTGGGTCAGATTAAGAAATCAATCTCTGTAGAAATAATTCCTGTAAGTTTCAAATAGGAAATGCATAAAAGTTACCTGAATCTGAAGGATTTATTGAACCATATCCCAGAATGATTAAAATATTTTCTCTTCTCTTAAAGAGAGGAAAAATGCTTGACTAATTAATGTACCTTTATAGTTTCAAAAATTAGGTAATTAAAAATTTGGGGAAAAAATTGTCTTTCCAAGGTGTCATGTCCTCTTTCAATATTTCCAACTGGACCATATGACTTTATCAAAACCCAGGACAGCCTGTTCACACCAATTTCTACCTACTCAAAATTCAAATTCTATTTACCACATATTTTGAATACCTGAAGCCTGTATTATGGTTCAGACTGCTTAATTCAACTGGTTTGAACAATAGAAAATGTATGTTCCCCTTGCCAATAGGTCTCTGATGTGACAAACATGGAACTCTTGGTATAAAAATCTTTTCTTAGCAATGAAGACATGGATAGAACCCTGGTTCATCTTTCACAGCTACTCAATTCTTAGATATTCAGAGAACCCTGTACTGTAGTTGACAAAAGAAATCAGGAATCCAATGTTATACTGGCTGAATTTCATCAATGGGTATTTATCATCTTAAAGACAGGGTTTTCAACTCCTTCCTTCCTTCTCCCCTTCTCTTTCCTCCTTCCCTCTGTGTTCTCTTCTCTCTCTCTCTCCCCACTCCTTTCCTTTTCTCTCAAGCTTTCTTTCTCCTTTCTCTCCCTGCCTCCCTTCCTTCCTTTTCTTTTTTTGCATACTACCATTGCTGTTAGGGTTTAACTAGTTTTTTGTAATAGTAAGAATTTAAAATAATGATGACATTTTTTACTCCAAAAAAAAAAAAAAAAGCAATAGAAGCCATGGTAAACTGCTGGCCTTTCCTGGCAAACGGGAGACAAAGTAAGTCCACTAGTAACTGATATGCATGGGATTAGAAAACCTGTTTATGTCACAAATCCAAGCAAAGATTGAGCCTGAGTAAAGTCGCAATGCCAATTTGAGTCCTGGTTGCTCCACTTCAGATCCAGCTCCCTGCTACTATGCCTGGGAAAGCAGCAGAAGATGGCCCATCAGGGGCATACAAATAAAACACTATTGATGCATCACCTTATTCCAGTAAGAATAGCTACTGTCAAAACATCAAAAAATCACAAATGGTGGAGGTGATGTGAAGAAAAGAGAACTCTGGAGATTGGCATAGCATAGAGGATAAAGTCACCACTTGATGCTGACAACACATATGGTTGTGGGTTTATGTCCTGGTGGCTCCACTTCCAGTCCAGTTCCCTACTAATGTTCCTAGGAGAGCATCAAAAGGTGGCCCAAGTGTTTGGGCCCCTGAACACATATGGGAGATCTGGAAGATGCTCCTAGCCTGGCCCAGATCCAGCTATTGTGGCCAACTGGGAAGTGAACCAGTGGAAGGAAGATCTCTTTCTCTCTCTCTCTCTCTCTCTCTCTCTCTCTCTGTGGGTCTGTGTGTGTAACTCTGCCTATCAAATAAATAAATATTTTTTTAAAAGCTTCAGCTGAATCTTTTAGTTATGTTGTTTGGATGTCCCACACAAAAGCTAAGAATGGTATTCTTTAGTCCTACAACTGAAACATATTGAGGAAATTAGGTGGACATATGATATATTGGAATTATAGATTATGAAAGAGAAAATTTATAAACTGTCCTGCTCTATTTCCTCATGTTGTCTTATTAATTTCATTCTATAAACTTCTTTAAAACATTTACCAGGTCAGCTTTGCTACCTTACTATAAAACAGGGATATATCAGCCATGGCAGGAGAGTAAGTTCTACAATATATTCTTCAAGGAGGCCACCAACACTGAGTTAGCTGTGGTCATCCATTATGGGCAAACAAATTCATATTCCATTAGAAGCCCAGAGGAGGTGTTGAAACATGCTCCACCCTTTCTGCTCTCTGCATTATGACTTTTTTTTTTTAAAGAGAGACAGAGGCAGAGAGAGAGAGAGAGAGAGAGAGAGAGAGAGAGGTCTTCCATCCACTGATTCACTCCCTAAAGGGACACAACAGCAGGAGCTGGGCCAATCTGAAGCTAGGAGCCTGGAACTTCTTCCAGGTCCCAAAGACTTGGACCCCATTCTACTGCTTTCCCAAGCCATAGCAGAGAGCTAAATTAAAAATGAAGCAGCCAGGACATGGACCATATGGGATGTCAGTACTGTAGATGGTGGCTTTACCATCTACATCCCAGTGCCAGCCTCTGCATTTTGCTTTTTTAAAAAACTAGGAGCCAGCCTCGTGGCTCACTTGGTTAATCCTCTACCTGCGGCACCAGCATCCCATATGGGCGCTGGGTTCTAGTCCTGGTTGCTCCTCTTCCAGTCCAGCTCTCTGCTGTGGCCCGGGAAGGCAGTGGAGGATGGCCCAAGTGCTTGGGCACCTGCACCCGCATGGGAGACCAGGAGGAAGCACCTGGCTCTTGGCTTTGGATCGGTGCAGCTCCGGCCATTGCGGCCATTTAGGGAGTAAACCAGCAGAAGGAAGACCTTTCTCTCTGTCTCTCTCTCACTAACTCTGTCAAATAAATAAAAAATAATAAAATTTAAAAAAAACTTACTATTGTTAGTTCTATTTTTGTCATATTTTAGTTTTTTATTTTAAAATATTTTAAATAATATAGAAAATTATATAGAAAAGTTCACATATATTTAACAATTAATATTTTGCTATAGTTGCTTCACATGTAAATGTTATATATTTATCTACATGTGCATACCACATTTCAAAGTGATGATAGCTATATTAATATATAACTTGGAATTCATTACAAAGATCATAGAGCAAAGAAAGAAGGGCATAATACTATGTTACAGGTTTAACTCAGTGAAGAAAACATTTATAAATACCTATTAATCAATTAATGTGGCATTCACACTTTTTTACTACATATATTAAATTCCACATATGACTGAAAGCATGTATTTCTCTTCCTGTGCTTGTCTTATTTCATTTAGCATAATGATCTCTGATTCCATTCATTTTGTTGCAAATGTCAAGATTTCATTCTTATAGATGAGTAATATTCTAGTGTGTGTGTGTGTTTTCTTTATCCATTCATCCATTGATGGACTTCTAGGTTGATTCCATATCTTTGCTAATGTGAATAGTACTGCAATAACAATGGGAATACTTATATCTCCTTTGTACACTGATTTCATTTTCTTTGGTTATATCCACAGAAGTGGAAAATTGAGTCATATGGTAGATCTATTTTTAGTGTTTTGAAGAATTTCTATAGTGTTATACTGTTTTCCACACTGGCTATACTAATTTGCATTCCCACCAACACTGTGTGACCTCCATTTTATTTTTTTAGTGATGCTGTTTTGTTTTGTCTTATTTTTTCTTTGAAAAGTGGAGTTACAGAGAGAGGAGAGTGGGAGAGAGAGAGATTGTGATCTTCCATCCAGTGGTTCAATCCCCAAATGGTCCTAACAACCGTAGCTGGGCCAGGCTCAAGCCAGGGGCTAGGAGCTTCTTCTTGATAGCCCATGTGGGGCAGGGGCCCAATCAATTGGGCAATCTTCTACTGCTTTTCTAGGCACAGTAGTAGGGAACTAGACTTGAAATGGAACAGACAGAACATGAACTGGTCATGGCATGTCAGTATCGCAGGTGGAAATTTTATTCTGTATGCCAAAATACCAGCCCCTAGAGTTCCCTTTCCTTTACATAATCTCCATCATTTGCTATTTTTTGAAATTTTGACAATAGTAATTCTAACTGGAATAAGGTGATATATCAATGTGATTTTTATTTGTATGTCCCTGATGGTTAGTAATCTTGAGCATTATTTTTATGTTACGTTTTGTGTTTGTTGGAAATTTGTATTTCTTCTTTTGAAAAATGTCTATTAAAATCCTTTGCCTATTTCCAAGCTGGATCGCTTAGTAGTTGATGAATTTCTTGAGCTACTTACATATTCTGGGCATTAATGATTTATTGGAAAAGACCCCAGGCAATCAAAGCACAGGCAATCAAAGGCATCCCACTTCTGGGAATTTACCCAAAGGAAATTAAATCAGCATATGAAAGAGTTACCTGTACTTCTATGTTTTTGCAGCTTAATTCGCAATACCTAAGATATGGAATCAAGCCAGATATCCATCAACTGATGACTGGATAAAGAAGTTGTGGTATATATATACATATGGAATACTACTAATAGAATACAACTTAGCTGTAAAAAAGAATGGAATTCTGTCTTTTGCAACAAAATGGATGCACATGACTACTTAGGGAAATAGCCAGTTATAAAAAGATAAATATAATGCTTTCCTTTATCTGTGATAACTAATAGAATACCAAAAATGTAATGTATACCAATGAAGTTCATATTTTGAGTCTCAATGATGGTTTATAGCCCTTGTCTCTACTGTTGAGGAGCAATGTTTTTTTCTCCTATTTGTTGAACCACTTACTTAGTGTAGAATTAATCTTATGAGTATAAAGTAGATTATTGTAAAAATTAGAATAGGAAATAAGAGAGGAAAGAGGAGGGAAGGTGAGAGAATGTGCAGGAAAGAGAATAGAGTGAAAAATATCACTATGTTCCTAAATCAGAATATATGAATTACTGTAAATTTGTTTTCCCTAAATAAAAAAATTACATAAAAAATTTTGTAGCAGATTCATCATTTATAAATATTTTCACCAAGTCTGTTGGTTGTCTCTTCACCTTATTGATAATTTCCTTCTGTGTGCAGGAGCTTCTTAGTTTGATATAATCCCATTTTCCTATTACTGCATTTATTGCCCATTATTTGGGGGTCTTATCCAGAAACTGGTTGTCTATGCCAATGCATTTCTCTTATGTTTTTCTCTAGTGTCAGGTCTTACATTTAGATCATTGATCCATTTTGAGTTGATTTTTCATATAGAAGGTGGGGGTCTTGTTCCAAACTTCTGAATGAAGAAATCCAGTTTTCTCATCACTTTTAAATGGAGGAACTATTCTTTCAAAGGATTGTTTTTAGCACCTTTGTCAAAGATAGGTTGTGGATTCATAGGTTTATTTCTGGAGTTTCTATTCTGTTTCATTGATCCATGTAGCACATTTTATAAAAGTACCATGCTGTTTTGGTTACAATGGACCTCTAATATGTCTGGAAATCTAGTATTGTGATGTCTATGGCTTTGCTTTATTGTTCAAGATTGCTTTGGTTTTTGGGGTCTTTTGTGGTTCCATAAGAAGTTTAGACTTTTCTGGCAAAATTCTGTAAAGAATGTCATATGTTAATGGGGGATGGCACTGAATGTGTAAATTGCTTTGAAGCATATGGACATTTTATAATTATATTCTTCTAGACTCAAATAAAATAGTAATGAGGTACTTTAATATCCCACTCTAAGAAAAGAACAGATTAACCAGACAGAAAATCAGCAAGGAAACAACAGAGTTAATCAACAGTATATTCCAAATGGACCTAAAAGATATCTACACAATGTTCCATCCTACAGCTGCAGAATACACTTCTTTTAATCAGTGCATGACACTTTCTCTAAGATTGACCACAAGCTAGACTGTAAAGCAAGTCTCAGCAACTTAAAAAAAGAAAAAAAAAACTCATACCATGCATCTTCTCACACCGCAGTTCAATGGAGCTGGAGATCAGCAACTCAGGAATCTCTAGAACATATACGAACACATGGAGATTAAACAACATGCTCCTGAAAGAACAGTGGGTCATTGAAGAAATCAAAGAGAAATAAAAAAATTTGGGGGGAATAAATGAAGATGACAATACAACATATCAAAATTTATGTTATACAGCAAAAGTAGTATTAAGAGGAAAGTTTATAGCAATTCATGCCTTCATCAAAAAATTGGAAAGGCACCAAATAAATGAGCTATCCATGTATATATAATCAAGAAAAACAACAGCAAACCAAATCAAAACTAGTAGGAGAAAAGAGATAATTAAATTAGAGAAGAAGTCAACAAAATTGAAACCAGGAAAACAATACAAAAGATCAGCAAAACAATGAGCTGTTTTTTTTTTAAATAAATAAACAAAATTGAAACACCATTGGCCCAACTAATCAAAAAAAAGAAGAGAGAAGACCCAAATCAATAAAACTAGAGATGAAAAAGTAAATGTAACAACAGACACCACAGAAATAAAAAGAATTGTCAGACATCAATAAAAAGAGTTGTATGCCAACAAACTGGGAAACTAGAATAAAAGGATAGATCCCTGGACACATAAAACTTGCCTAAATTGAGCCATGAAGACACAGAAAACCTAAACAGACCCTGTACCAAGACAGAAGTTGAAATAAAGACCCTCCCAACAAAGAAAAGCCCAGGACCTGATGGCTTCACTGCTGAATTCTACCAGACATTTAAAGAACTAACTCCAATACTTCTCAAGTTATTAAAAACAATTGAAAGGGAAGTAATCCTCCCAAATTCTTTCTAGGAAGCCAGCATCACTGTAATTCCAAACCCAAAAAAGATAAAACAGAGAAAGAGAACTACAGACCGATCTCTCTGATGAACATGGAAACAAAAATCTTCAACAAAATTCTAGACAATTAAATCCAGAAAAACAACACTTCAAAAAGATCATTCACCTGGACCAAGTGGGATGTATCCCTGGGATGCAAGGGTGCTTCAACATTCACAAATAAATCAATGTGATATATCACATTAACAAACTGCTGAACAAAAACCATATGATTATCTCAATAGATACAGAGAAAGTATTTGATAAAATACAACACCCTTTCATGATGAAAACTAAGCAAATTGGGTATAGAAGGAACATTCCTCAATACAATCAAGGAAATTTATGAAAAACGCACGGCCAGCATCCTATTGAGTGGGGAAAAATTGGAAGCATTTCCACTGAGATATAAAACCAGACAAAGATCCCCACTCTCACCATTGCTATTCAATATAGTACTGGAAGTTTTAACCAGAGTCATTAGGTAAGAAAAAGAAATCAAAGGGATACAAATTTGGAAGGAAGAAGTCAAACTATCCCTATTTGCAGATAACATGATCCTATATATACAGGATCCAAAAGACTCCATGAAAAGACTATTGGAACTCATTTAAGAGTTTGGTAAAGTAGTAGTATGGAAAATCAATACATAAAAATGAAAAGCCTTTGTATACACAAACAATTCCATGGCTGAGACAGAACTTCGAAGCTCAATCCCATTCAGAATATCTACAAAAAATGGAATATTTAGAATAAATTAAACCAAGGATGTCAAAGATCTCTACAATGAGAATTATAAACATTAAGGAAAGAAATAGAAGATACAAAAAAATGGAAAATCTCCCATGTTCATGGATTGGAAGAATCAATATCATCAAAACGCCCATACTACCAAAAGCGATTTATAGATTCAGTGCAATAACAATCAAAATATCAATGTCATTTTTCTCAGATCTAGAAAAAATAATTTTGAAATACATATGGAAACAGAGACCCCAAATATCTAAAGCAATTTTATACAACAAAAACAAAGCTTGAGGCATCATAATAATGATTTTCAAGATATAACACAGGGCAGTTATAATCAAAACAGCCTGATACTGGTGCAAAAACAGATGGATAGACCAGTGGAACAGAATAGAAATGCAAGAAATCAATTCAAGCATCTACAACCAACTTAGATTTGACCAAGGAGCTAAAAATCAATCTTGGAACAAGGACAGTCTCTTCAACAAATATTGCTGGGGAAACTGTATCTCCACATGCAAAAATATGATGCAAGATCCCTACCTTACACCTTACACAAAAATCCACTCAACATGGATTAAATATCTAAATCTATTACCCCACACCTTCAAATTATTATAGGACATTGGAGAAACCCTGCAAACATTGGCACAGGCAAAGACTTCTTGGAAAATATCCCAGAGGCATAGGCAGCCAAAGCCAAAATTAACAAATGGGATTACATCAAATTGAGAATCTCTGTATGCCAAAAGAAAGTCAGGAAAATGAAGAGGCAACTGATGGAATGAGAGAAATTATTTGCAAACAATGCAACTGATAAAAGATTAATAACTAGAATCTACAAAGAGATCAAGAAACTCCACAACAACAACAACAACAACAAAAACCCACTTAAGAGACGGACCAAGGACTTAAACAGATATTTTTCAAAAGAGGAAATCCAAATGGCCAACAGACACATGATAAAATGTTCAGAATCAATACCTGTCAGTGAAATGCAAATCAAAACCACATCACACTCAGTGAAATATGCCAGTCACAAAGGGACAAATACCATATGTTCTCTCTGACTTGTGCTATCTAATAGAGTACCTAAAAGGCAATCTGTAGAAGTAAAATTCACACTTTGAGAAGCAATGGCTTTGAACATCCCTTGTCTTCACTATTGAGGAATTTTTTTCATACTATTTGTTGAACATTTTACTTAACAGATTTTTGTTTGTTATGTAGTTATTAATTTTTTTATTTAATAAATGTGAATTTACAAAATGCAACTTTTGTATTGTTGTGGCTTCCACCCGCAACCTCCCTCCCTCCCGTGGCCCTCCCCTCTCCCACTCCCTCTCCCATCCTGCCCTTCATCCAGTTTCATTTTCAATTACCTTCATATACTGAAGATCAACTTAGTATATACTAAGCAAGGATTTCAACAGGCTGCACTCACACAACCACACAAGGTATAGGGTATTGTTCGACTAGTAGTGTTTTTAAGTTTCATAGTAAAACACATTAAGGACAGAGATCCTACGTGGGGAGCATGTACCCAGTGACTCCTGTTGTTGATTTAACAATTGGCACTCTTATTTATGACACCAGCAATCACCTGAGACTCATATATAAGAGTGTTAATTGTTCAATTAACAACAGGAGTCACTGTACACTAACTTCCCATGTAGCACCTCTATCTTCAAAGACTTGTATTATGAGAGCTAACAGTAAAACTTATTCTCAAAGATTTATTTCATTTTAGTGTATTATGTGGAGGATATTCTTATGTCTCATAAGTTTTAGTCATGCCTAAGTGTCCAATCCCATTGTTCTTTTCCCCCTTTGGTTCTTCCTGAATTAACGATAAAACTTGTTCTCTTCCCCCTTTAGTTCTTCCTGAATTAATGATAAAATTTGTTCTCAAGGACTTATTTTCTTTTAGTGTATTAAATGTAGATCTTATGTCTTGCAAGTTATAGTTATGTCTAACTGCTCACAAATGATGTATCATTCTTTTGTGCTTCCTCAAAGTTAATTAAGTTTCTCAAAAAAATAAAAGTGGAATTAACTTCAAGATGCAATGACTTTGAACAGCCCTTGTCTCGACTGATGAGGAAAAGTTTTATTGTGTGTCTATGTTTGCAAATTTTTGAACTCTACTTTGTACAGAGCTGGTCTTCTATGTATAAAGTTAATTGAAAATGGATCTTACTGGAGAATGGGACTGGAATGGGAGAGGTAGGAGGAGGAAGGCTGGGAGTATGGGTGTGTGGGTGGGTATGGTGGGAATAATTAGTATTCCTGAAGTTATTCTTATGAATTGCATGAAATTTGCATTTCTTAAATAAAATATTCTTTGGGAAAAATTTTTAAAAATAAGTAAAATAAAAAGAAAACAAATATTAATTCTTCTAATCTATAATCATGGAAGTTCTTCCCTTTTTTTGTGTTTTCTTCAATCTCTTTCATTAGTATTTTATAATATTCATTGTAGTGTTCTTTTACTTCCTTAGTCAAATTTATCCCAACGTATTTACTTTTTTGTATCTCTTGTGTATGAGAGTGGTCTTTAAGTTCTTTCCTCACAAGATCATTGTTGGTGTATAAAATGCTACCGATTTCTGTGTGTTCATTTTTTATCCTGCAAATTTGCTGAATTCACTTATTAGTTCTAATAGTCTCTTGGTGACACTGTTTGATTCTCCTATATTCAGAATCATGTCATCTGAAAATGGCTAATTTGACTTCCTCCTTTCCTATTTGTATGCCTTTAGTTTCTTTCTGTTAACTAGTGGTTCTGGTTGCATTTTTGATGAGTCTCTTTGCTGACTATCTTCCTGTCTTTTCACTTGGCCACCAGGACAAGTACAGCCCATGGGGTGATTGTGAGGTGTACTGTCAAGGTGCCTGCCGATCATTCTGCTCCAAAATTCATCAGGGATTCATCACAGGTAACAAGAAGTTTAGCAGTTTGGTACTCTATTCTCTTCTTAGGACTGGCATTGCATCAGAACCAAAAAAACATAGCAGTTAAGAGTCACTTGGGTCTTCTTCTGCTTCTTTTTTTTTTTTTTCTTTTCCATGGTATCTTGGCTTTCCATGCCTACAATACTCTCATGGGCTCTTCAGCCAGATCCGAATGCCTTAAGGGCTGATTCTGAGGCCAGAGTGTTGTTTAGGACGTCTGCCATTCTATGAGTCTGCTGTGTATCCCACTTCCCATGTTGGATCTTTCTCTCCCTTTTTGATTCTATCAGTTAGTATTAGCAGACACTTGTCTTGTTTGTGTGATCCCTTTGACTCTTAGACCTATCAGAGCCATCAACTGTGAACTGAAATTGATCACTTGGACTAGTGCGATGGCATTGGTACATGCCACCTTGATGGGATTGTACTGGAATCCCCTGGCACATTTCTAACTCCATCATTTGGGGCAAGTCTGATTGAGCATGTCCCAAATTGTACATCTCCTCCCTCTCTTTTTCCACTCTTAAATTTAACAGGGATCACTTTACAGTTAAAATTTAAACACCTGGCCGGCGCTGTGGCTCAACAGGCTAATCCTCCACCTTGAGGCGCTGGCACACCGGGTTCTAGTCCCGGTCGGTGCACCGATCCTGTCCCGGTTGCCCCTCTTCCAGGCCAGCTCTCTGCTGTGGCCAGGGAGTGCAGTGGAGGATGGCCCAAGTGTTTGGGCTCTGCACCCCATGGGAGACCAGGAGAAGCACCTGGCTCCTGCCATCGGATCAACGCGGTGTGCTGGCCGCAGCGCGCTACCACGGCGGCCATTGGAGGGTGAACCAACGGCAAAAGGAAGACCTTTCTCTCTGTCTCTCTCTCACTGTCCACTCTGCCTGTCAAAAAAAAAATTTAAACACCTAAGAATAATTGTGTTTTAATTACAGAGTTCAACCACTAATACTAGAACAACAACAACAACAACAAATACTAAAAAGGATAAAGTATTACATTGTACATCTAGAGTCAGGACAAGAGCTGACCAGGTGATTGTTTCTAAATGAAAGATCTCTGTGAGTGAGATCCCAGTGGAAAGAACGGGGCCATCAAAGAAGGAGGTACCTTTCTCCGAAGGGAGGAGAGAACTTCCACTTTGACTATGACCCTATCGGAATAAGATCAAAGTCAGCGAACTCTAAAGGCTTCCATAGCCCTGGCAACTCATGACTAGAGCCTAGGGAGATTACTGACGCCATGAACAGGAGTGTCAAATTGTTAAGTCAGCAACAGAAGTCACTGTGTACTTACATTCCATGTGGGATCTGTCCTTAATGTGTTGTCTAATGTGCAGTGATGCTATAACTAGTACTGAAACAGTATTTTTACACTTTGTGTTTCTGTGTGGGTACAAACTGATGAGATCTTTACTAATTATATACTGAATCGATCTTCTGTATATAAAGATAATTGGAAATGAAAAAAAAAACAACCTGGTGTTAAAATGGAAATGGCATAGAAAATTAATTATTTTTTTAAAAAAAATATTATGTAGGATCTCTGTCTTTAATGTGCTGTACACTCTTATTTAATGCTATACCTAGTACTCCAACAGTATTTTTTTTCACTTTGTGTTGCTATATGGGGGCAAACTGTTGAAATCTTTACCTAATATATACTAAACTGATCTTCTGTATATAAAGAGAATTGAAAATGAATCTTGATGTGAATGGAATGGGAGAGGGAGCGGGAAAGGGGAGGGTTGTGGGTGGGAGGGAAGTTTTGGGAGGGGGAAGCCATTGTAACCCATAAGCTGTACTTTGGAAATTTATATTCATTAAATAAAAGTTTAATAAAAAAAAGAATAAAATTTGACTATAAAAAAAAGAGTCACTTGGGATGCCCACATCCTCTAAACAGAGTACCTGGGTTTGGGTCCCAGCTCTACACCCAGTTCCAGCTTCCTGCTAATGCATACCCTGGGAGGCAGCAGGTAATGTCTCATGTGCTTGAGTTTCTGCCATGCACAAGGAAGATCAAAACTGAGTTACCCGTTCCTGGCTAGCTTGGACCAATTCCAGCTGTGGTGAGCATTTGGGGAGCAAAGGAGTAGATGGGAGATCTCTACACCTTATCTCTGTCTCTCAACCTTCCAAAGAATTTAAATATCAAAATAAAAAAAAAAACTCACACCTTTTCCAGGATAGGAATCATTTTTAATGCCTATCATTCTGGTATGGAACACTAATACAGGTAGAACAGGTAAAATGTTCTATATTATGCCATTTATAATGTGACGAATTCCTTAATTTTTTTGAACTTCAAATTTCTTATCATTTCACATATAGTACCTCATACAATGTAAAATTCTAACATAGGAACTTCCAAAGGTAGGCACTCAGCATATTCTTTGTCTTTTCACCAAAATATTTTTAGATAGTAATATCTTTTTTTATTTTTATTTTTGACAGGCAGAGTTAGACAGTGAGAGAGAGACAGACAGAGAGAAAAGTCTTCCTTCCATTGGTTCACCCCCAAAATTGCTGCTACGGCTGGTGTGCTGTGCCGATCCGAAGCCAGGAGCCAGGTACTTCCTCCTGGTCTCCCATGCAGGCGCAGGGCCCAAGCACTTGGACCATCCTCCACTGCCTTCCTGGGCCACAGCAGAGAGCTGGACTGGAAGAGCAGCAACCGGGACAGAATCCGGCACCCCAAAAGGGACTGGAACCCGGGGTGCCTTCGCAGCAGATGGAGGATTAGCCTAGTGAGCTGCAGCGCCGGCCAATAGTAATATCTTTTAAACATAAATACACTTTTATGTCAACTAAAGAATAATTTTGTAATAAGCACAAATCTCTGTATTTCTCTCTCTTCCCCCCCCCTCTCTCTCTCACACACACACACACACACTTACCACTCACAAAGCTTTTATGTAAATATAAGAATAGAATGTTTACACACTATTTTTCATGATTTCTTTGGGGTTGAGGTGGATTAATGGAATTAAATACAAGTGAGAAAAGAAAGATAAAGCTTTTAATCTCAAATGTATTTGAACCACAAATATAAGTGCAAGCTAATGTTTACAGAATAATTTCTTCAAGCCAAATATATCAACAATAGCTCTCTTCCCCCAATAGAATCAGTATTTGGATCATAAAGAAATAAATATTATGAGTCCCAATTGACTAATTAATATAATACACAATACAACTATTGAACAAATATAGATCAAAGAAAGAGCATCTGGCTTTTTAGCAGTGGAGGGATACACAGTAAAATGCAATGGGAAATTATTCAGGGAACTGTGCACAAATCCATCTTTTCTAAGGAATTAATATGCAAGGTCATGTTGCCATGCAAAAAGCATTGGAATATGGCCATCAATTCTTTCAACTCTAAAAATATTTATGAGCACCTACATATTAAGCACATTGGAGAGGCATTACACTAGAATACTTACTGAACAGACTTTGCTGGCAGAGGGTTTGAAAACCAGCTCCATCACTTACAAGTTTTCTTTTGATTTGTTGTTATTACAGAAAATGTCATCTCTCTCTTGCTCGCTCTCACTCTAGCTCTAGCTCTCCCCCATTCCCTTCTCCTTCATATCTACCTACTTATTTTAAATTGAAACATAACTTCTATACCACAAAAGATTCAATGCTAAATGTAAGCCCAATTGTGTTTACATATATTATATGCCAGGCCAGTATATGGAGCAATTATGTCTTCTCTGGGGGTTCTCTTATGTTCTACCCAGTCATTACATTCTGTTCCCACCTCTGTAAGAAGAAAATACTGTTCTACTTTACATGAATCCAAGTTAGTGTTTCCTATTCCTGTACTACCTATATGTATTTCTTTTATTGGCCAGCTTATACCACCTGACATATTTTTTTTCTAAGATTAACCTTTGCTGCCAGGTTAGTTGTGTTGTCTTGTTGTCACTACTTTGTAGAATTCAATTAAATAAATTTATCACATCAGGTTTATACAGCTTCATGTTGAGAAACTCTAGATCAATTCCAGTTTAGGATACTATAAATAAAAGAGTTTTTGTCCGTATAGGCACTCATTTCTTCTGGGTACATACCTAAAACTAGAATGCCTGGATCTTGATAATGGGCAGATATTTAAATTTAATAGAAGCTGCACATAAATTTCCGAATGATTATGCCATTTTACCCTCTACCAAACTGTGGGAGTATGGTTGTCCAAATTCCTGCCAACTGTGGACATGTCATTCTCTTTGATTTTGTCATTCTGGCATGCAGAAGTAGTTTTCATTTGATTTCCTGGTTTATTGGATGTAAGCGTATCTTTGGGGGAGTGGCTGTTGAAACCTTTTGGTTACCAGATTATCTTTGTTCTCTAAGTTTCCTGTGTAAAATAGTCAGTAAAAATCTATTCTTGGGATGATCCAAGATGACTGAAGAGTGAGAAGAGGAACTGACCCCAGGCACAGAAAGATAATAGAAAAACAAAGTAAGGACCACAAACCCAGGGGATTGATTGACAGAAAATTTCAGTAGGGAAGTGACCGGACAACAAGGAAAGAGGAAAAACATGTCTCTGTGACTGTGCATTCTTCCAGCAAACCCTACATCTATGCAGTAGGCTGGCTACTGGGAAATGCCATTTTTCCCAAATGGAGCAGGAAAAAGTTGCTGTGGTGCCCCAACATTAGCAACTATAACTGAGGGAGAATTCCAGTCCCTACTGCCTTCAAGCCAACCCAGGGGTACTGACTGGCTTCTGAGTGGCTACTTTGCTCTGAAAAGGGAAGCATGTTGTTTCTTTCCCCTCACCCACCATCTCCAAGCACCAGTCTCAATTGGATGTGGTTGAGTCCTGGCTGAACTGTGCTCTGACACGGTAGGCAGAATGCAATAATGCTGTGACTAGAGCTAGAATCAGGACAATTTATAGGGTGGATAGTAGACTCCCTGCATGCTGCAACTGTGGATGTTCTGGTCATAAGCCCCAGAGCTGTGCTCACTTGCTCTACATAATTCAGGGAGGTTCCACTCAGCTTCTTGGGCTTAGCACCAGCAGCCCATAAAAAATCTGGACTTACCTGAGAAAGTTCCCCCTACACCTTGTAGCTCACAGTGCTGGGAGCCTTGGGCACAAACTCTAGCATTACGCTTACATGCCACATGAGAACTGGGCAGTTCCATCTGTGCTTTGCAGAATCAGGACTGTTGATGTTGTTTTACAACCTTTGGATAACTTGCTGTCAGACACATCATCTGGAGTGCTCTACTGTATTGTTCTGCTTAGTGCAGATGGCTACCACCATCCCCAACACCTGGCTCCCATCCTGGGAGGTCTGGGTAGACTCGGTTGCAACCTGCAACACCAGTACTGTAGCAATCAGGACTAATTTCCTCAAACTCACTGGACTCAACCCGATAGGACTTAGGGAAAAACCTGCCCATATTCCACACCTCTGAACTCATAACTATCAGTGCAAAAATCTCCTTTATACCCTATAGTCACCCTATAGCCCTGGAGCAGGGCTCAGTTTACATCCCCTAGACCTTGGGCTAGGGCTTTTGGTGTTTAAACCTCAGCATAAATTGCACTTTCCCAGCAAGAACTGGGAAAGCTCCCATCCATATCACATAGTCCTAGAAACACAATTATTGATGTCCCAAGCCCCAGAATCACTCAGGCTTCCCAGTGTGACAAGAGGACAGCCCCCATTGATCCCTCACACCAAGAACAAGGCTCTGGATATCATTATTCCTAGTGTAAATGACACTCAATTCTATAAGGACTGAAGATGCAAACCCGTACTCACCTCAAAGTCACATTTCTACCTCTAAGAAATGCTGATGCAGTATTACTTTTAGACATTTCTGGCATTTTTGAAAGCAAAAGAAATCAGTCAAAAGTTGGGCTTACCTAGAAGCAAAGCTGAGGCAAAAAGCCAATGGCTCCTTACATTCCATCTAAACCCTCTAAAAACTCTCTCCAAATAAAACCTACTCTATAAAGAAGAGAATATTACACCTAATAAACAGATGTCAATGTGGGGGAGGCAGGGAACATGAAGAAATCAAGTAGCATGACACCCCCAAACAACACAATTGGTCTCCAGAAATATATTTGTTTCTGAAGGAGATCAATAAAATGCCAAAATGGAATTCAAAATAATGACTGTAAGCAAACTCAATTATATCAAGAGAATACAGAAAAACAGCTTAAAGAAATAAGGAAAACAAAAGATGACATGAGTGAAATTCACTAAGGAGACAGAAATCATCAAGAAGAACCTAACAGAAATTTACAGATGAAATCTGTAAAGAAAAATGTCTATTTAGGTCCTTGGCCCATCTCTTAGTGGGTTGTTTGTTTTATTGTTATGGAGTTTCTTGATCTCTTTAAATTCTGGCTATTAACCCTTTATCGGTTGCATAATTTGCAATTTTTTTTTCCCATTCTGTCGGTTGCCTCTTCATTTTCCTGACTGTTTCTTTTGAAGTACAGAACCCTCAATTCGATGTAATCCCAATTGGTAATTTTGGCATTGATTGCCTGTGCTTCTGGGGTCTTTTCCAAGAAGTCTTTGCCTGTGCCTCTATCTTACAGGGTTTCTCCGATATTCTCTAATAATTTGATGGTGTCAGGTCATAGATTTGATCTTTAACCCATGTTGAGTGGATTTTTGTGTAGAGTGTAAGGCAGGGATCTTACTTCAACTTCTGCATGTGGAGATCCAGTTTTCTCAGCACCATTTCTCAGTTGAGTAGACAGTCCTTGCTCCAGAATTTGGTTTTAGATCCTTGATCAAATATAAGTTGGCTGTGGATGTTTGGTTTGATTTCTGGTGTTTCTATTCTGTTTCATTGGTCTATCCATCTGTTTCTGTACCAGTACCAGGCTGTTTTGATTATAACTGCCCTGTAGTATGTCTTGAAATTGGGTATTGTGATCCCTCCAGTGTTGTTTTTGTTGTACAAGATTGCTTTAGCTATTCGAGGTCTCCTGTGCCTGCATATGAATTTCAGCATCATTTTTTCCAGATCTGAGAAGAATGTCTTTAGTATTTTGATTGGTATCAAATTGATTCTATAAATTTCTTTTGGGAGAATGGACATTTTGATGATATTGATTCTCCAATCTATGAGCATGGAAGTTTTTTTCCATTTTTTGGTATCCTCTTCTATTTCTTTCTTTGAGATTTTATAATTTTCATCATAGAGATCTTTGACACCCTTGGTTAAGTTTATTCCAAGGTATTTGAGTGTTTTTGTAGCTATTGTGAATGGGATTGCTCTTAGCAGTTCTTTCTTAACCATGGCATTGCCTTTGTATACTATACAAAGGCTGTTGATTTTTGTGCCTTGATTTTATATCCTGCTACTTTGCCAAACTCTTCGATGAATTCCAATAGTCTCTTAGGAGAGTTCTTTGGGTCCCCTAAATACAGAATCATATCATCTGCAAAGAGGGATAGTTTGAGTTCTTCCTTCCCAATTTGTATCCCTTTAATTTCTTTTCTTTTCTTTTTTTTTTCTTCCTAATGGCTCTGGCTAAAACTTCCAGAACTATATTGAATAGCAATGGTGAGAATGGGCATCCCTGTCTGGTACCAGATCTCAGTGGAAATGCTTCCAACTTTTCCCCATTCCATAAGATGCTGGCCATGGGTTTTTCATAAATTGCCTTGATTATACTGAGGAATGTTCCTTCTATACCCAATTTGCTTAGAGTTTTCATCATGAAAAGGTGTTGTATTTTATCAAATGATTTCTCTGCATCTATTGAGATAACCATATGGTTTTTCTTCTGCAGTTTCTTAATGTGGTGTATCACATTGATTAATTTGCGAACATTGAACCATCCCTGCATACCAGGGATAAATCCCCCTTGGTCTGGGATGGATGATCTTTTTGATATGTTGTTGCGTTCTATTGGCCTGAATTTTGTTGAGGATTTTTGCATCTATGTTCATCAGGGAATTTGGTCTGTAATTCTTTTTTCTGCTACATCTTTTTCAGGTTTAGCAATTATGGCAATGCTGGCTTCCTAGAAAGAGTTTGGGATGATTCCCTCTTTTTCAATTGTTCTGAATAGTTTGAGAAGAATTGGAGTTAGTTATTCTTTACATGTCTGGTAGGATTCAGCTTAGAATTCATCCGGTCCTGGGCTTTTCTTTGTTGTGAGAACCTTTATCCTTATTCAATTTCTGACTCTGTTATGGGTCTGATTAGGTTTTCTATGTCTTCATGGTTAGGTAGGTTGTATGTGTACAGGAATCTATCCATTTCTGATAGAAATGTTTGCTTACATATAACTCTTTTTAGTAATTTCTGATGACTCTTTTTATTTTGTGGTGTCTGTTGTTACGTTTCCTTTTTCATCTCTGATTTTATTGATTTGAGTCTTTTCTTTTTTTAGTTAGATGGCCCAATGGTGTGTCAATTTGTTTATTTTTTCAAAGAACCAGCTCTTCGTTTTGCTGATCTTTTGTAATGTCTTTTTGGATTCAGTTCAGTTGATTTCTTCTCTAATTTTAATTATTTCTCTTCTAGTTTTGGGTCTGGTTTGCTGCAGTCTTTCTAGATCCTTAGGATGCACTGATAGCTCATTTGTTGGTGTCTTTCCAATTTCTTGATGTAGGAACCTATTGCTATAAACTTTCCTCTTAACACTGCTTTTGCTGTATCCCATAAGTTTTGATATATTGTGTTGTTATCCTCATTTACTTCCATAAAGTTTTTGATTTCTCTTTTGATTTCTTCTATGACTCACTGTTCATTCAGGAGCATGTTGTTCAGTCTCCATGTATTTGCATATTCTCTAGGGATTTCTGAGTTGCTAATTTCCAGCTTCGTTCCATTGTGGTCTGAGAAGGTGCATGGTATGATTTTGATTCTTTTTGCATTTGCTAAGACTAGCTTTATGGCCTAGTATGTGGTCAATCCTAGAGTAGGTTCCATGTGCTGCTGAGAAGAATGTGTATTCTTTAAGTGTAGGATTAAAAGTTCTGTAGATATCTGTTAGAGGCATTTGTCTATATTGTGGAAATGGCCCAAGTCCTTGAGCTCCTGCACCCATTTGGGAGATCTGGAAGAAGCTCCTGGCTCCTGGCTTTGGATTGCCACAGCTCCATCCATTGTGGCCATTTGTGGAGTGAACCAGCAGATGGAAGACCTCTCTCTCTCTCTCTCTCTCTCTCTCTCTCTCTCTCTCTCTTTCTGACTTTCCTTCTCTCTGTGTGTGTAACTCTGAATTTCAAATAAATAAATAAATAAATCTCTAAAAAAAAGGACATACATTTAATCTGAATGTGGAGAATGGACAATTTTAAAAGGAACTCACTCTTAATGGCAATGACTTAAAGGCCCTTTTCTCTTACTGGTGGGGCCCAGAGACAATCAACCTGTGATGCTTCACTTTCTGCAAACTTTCTATTTCCTTTCGTTTCTACCTTGATTCAGCCTATTCTTGCCTGACTGTACCTCTTTAGAGATCTGGCCACATAGAACAAAGAAAAAGCAATTCTTCTAACAATGTCTTCTTCAGTCTCTCCTGGAGCCACAGTTAAGAAGTCACAGATAGCCCAACAAATTCCCACCAGTAAAGCTTTACATAGTGTTCTGTTGCTCCCCACATGTGGTCTATCTTTCCACCCTCCAAAATCCTTTTTCCCCATCGTTTGTGCTTTTAGTAAATGACATTCTGGGGTGTTTTCAGCATCCCACTTCAAAGTATCATTTTTTTATATTAAGTAGAAGAACACTAGTTGCCATAACAAATAAGATCTAAAATCTCAATAATTTAGAAATACAAATGTATTACTCTCCCTCTCATTTTTTCCAGGAGTTACTAGAAGGCAGGTGGTTGTCTTTGATAAGGTGACTTGAGGCTCCACAGTGTTTCAAATTCATTACTTGGCCACACCATACAACCTTGAGGCAGAGAAAGAAGGTGACACGAGGGAAGTCCTGGCTTGGGCTTTGCAGGCCCTTGCGTTTCCACACACATTCTACTCAGGAGAGTTAGTTTTCTGGCCACATTTGACTGTAAAGGAGGCTGGTACTGAGGTTCCTGACTGACATCCAGAGATAGACAGATCAACAGGACAGAAGATCAACAAGGAGACAGTAGATTTAAATGACACTATAGCCCAAATGGATCTAACAGATATGTACAGAACATTTTATCCTACATCTAAAGACTTTACATTCTTCTCAGCAGTACATGGAACCTTCGCATGGATTGACCACATACTAGGCCATAAAGCAAGTCTCAGCAAATTCAAAAGAATTAGAATCATACCATGCAGCTTCTCAGACCACAAAGGAATGAAATTGGAAATTAGCAACTCGGGAATCCCTAGAGCGCGTGCAAACACATGGAGATTGAAAAACATGCTCCTGAATGAAAAATGGGTCATAGAAGAAATTAAAAGAGAAATCAAAAATTTTCTGGAAGTAAATGAGGATAAAAGCACAACATACCAAAACCTATGGGATACAGCAAAAGCAGAGTTAAGAGGAAAGTTTATATCAATAGGTGCCTACATCAAGAAATTGGAAAGGCACCAAATAGATAAGCTTTCAAGTCATCTCAAGGATCTAGAAAATCTGCAGCAAACCAAACCCAAACCCAGTAGGAGAAGAGAAATAATTAAAATCAAAGAAGAAATCAACAGGATGGAATCCAAAAAAAAATTACAAAAAATCAGCCAAACGAGGAGCTGGTTTTTTGAATAAATAAAGAAAATTTACACCCCATTGGCCCAACTAACTAAAAAAAGAAGAGAAAGACCCAAATCAATAGGATCAGACATGAAAAGGGAAACGTAACAACAGACACCACAGAAATAAAAAGAATTATCAGAAATTACTACAAGGACTTGTATGCCGGCAAACACGGAGATCTATCAGAAATGGACAGATTCTTGGACACATACAACCTACCTAAATTGAGCCAGGAAGACATAGAAAACCTAAGCAGATCCATAACTGACACAGAAATTGAAACAGTAATAAAGGCCCTCCCAACAAAGAAAAGCCCAGGACCAGATGGATTCACTGCTGAGTTCTACCAGACATTTAGAGAAGAACTAACTCCAATTCTTCTCAAACTATTCAGAGCAATCGAAAAACAGGGAATCCTCCCAAATTCTTTCTATGAAGCCAGCATCACCTTAATTCCTAAGCTGGAAAAAGATGCAGCATTGAAAGAGAATTACAGACCAATATCCCTGATGAACATAGATGCAAAAATACTCAATAAAATTCTGGCCAATAGAATGTAACAACACATCAGAAAAATCATCCACCCAGACCAAGTGGGATTTATGCCTGGTATGCAGGGATGGTTCAACATTCGCAAAACAATCAACGTGATATACCACATTAACAAACTGCAGAAGAAAAACCATATGATTCTCTCAATAGACGCAGAGAAAGCATTTGATAAAATACAACACCCTTTCATGATGAAAACTCTAAGCAAACTGGGTATGGAAGGAACATTCCTCAATACAATCAAAGCAATATATGAAAAACCCACGGCCAACATCCTACTGAATGGGGAAAAGTTGGAAGCATTTCTGCTGAGATCTGGTACCAGACAGGGATGCCCACTGTCACCACTGCTCTTCAATATAGTTCTGGAAGTTTTAGCCAGAGCTATTAGGCAAGAAAAAGAAATTAAAGGGATACAAATTGGGAAGGAAGAACTCAAACTATCCCTCTTTGCAGATGATATGATTCTGTATTTAGGGGACCCAAAGAACTCTACTCAGAGACTATTGGAACTCATATAAGAGTTGGGCAAAGTAGCAGGATATAAAATCAATGCACAAAAATCAACAGCCTTTGTATACACAGGCAATGCCATGGCTGAGGAAGAACTGCTAAGATCAATCCCATTCACAATAGCTACAAAAACAATCAAATACCTTGGAATAAACTTAACCAAAGACGTTAAAGATCTCTACGATGAAAACTACAAAACCTTACAGAAAGAAATAGAAGAGGATACCAAAAAATGGAGAAATCTTCCATGCTCATGGATTGGAAGAATCAATATCATCAAAATGTCTATTCTCCCAAAAGCAATTTATACATTCGATGCAATACCAATCAAGATACCAAAGACATTCTTCTCAGATCTTGAAAAAATGATGCTGAAATTCATATGGAGACAAAGAAGACCTTGAATAGCTAAAGCAATCTTGTACAACAAAAACAACACTGGAGGGATCACAATACCAGATTTCAGGACATACTACAGGGCAGTTGTTATCAAAACAGCCTGGTACTGGTACAGAAACAGATGGATAGACCAATGAAACAGAATAGAAACACCAGAAATCAATCCAAACATCTACAGCCAACTTATATTCAACCAAAGATCCAAAACTAATCCCTGGAATAAGGACAGTCTATTCAATAAATGGTGCTGGGAACATTGGATTTCCACATGCAGAAGCTTGAAGCAAGACCCCTACCTTTCACCTTACACAAAAATTCACTCAACATGGATTAAATACTTAAATCTACGACCCAAAACCATCGAATTATTAGAGAGCATTGGAGAAACCCTGCAAGATATAGGTACAGGCAAAGACTTCTTGGAAAAGACCCCAGAAGCACAGGCAGTCAAAGCCAAAATTAACATTTGGGATTGCATCAAATTGAGAAGTTTCTGTACTTCAAAAGAAACAGTCAGGAAAGTGAAGAGGCAACCGACAGAATGGGAAAAAATATTTGCAAACTATACTACAGATAAAGGGTTGATAACCAGAATCTACAAAGAAATCAAGAAAATCCACAACAACAAAACAAACAACCCACTTAAGAGATGGGCCAAGGACCTCAATAGATATTTTTCAAAAGCGGAAATCCAAATGGCCAACACACACATGAAAAAATGTTCAAGATCACTAGCAATCAGAGAAATGCAAATCAAAACCACAGTGAGGATCCACCTCACCCCGGTGAGAATGGCTCACATTCAGAAATCTACCAACAACAGATGCTGGAGAGGATGTGGGGAAAAAGGGACACTAACCCACTGTTGGTGGGAATGCAAACTGGTTAAGCCACTATGGAAGTCAGTCTGGAGATTCCTCAGAAACCTGAACATAACCCTACCATTCAACCCAGCCATCCCACTCCTTGGAATTTACCCAAAGGAAATTAATTTGGCAAATAAAAAAGCCATCTGCACATTAATGTTTATTGCAGCTCAATTCACAATAGCTAAGACCTGGAACCAACCCAAATGCCCATCAACAGTAGACTGGATAAAGAAATTATGGGACATGTACTCCATAGAATACTATACAGCAGTAAGAAACAACGAAACCCGGTCATTTGCAACAAGATGGAGGAATCTGGAAAACATCATGCTGAGTGAATTAAGCCAGTCCCAAAGAGACAAATATCATTTGTTCTCCCTGATCAGTGACAACTAACCAAGCACCAAAGGGGAAACCTGTTGAAGTGAAATGGACACTATAAGAAACTATGACCTGATCAGCTCTTGTCCTGACTCTAGATGTACAATGTAATACTTTATCCTTTTTAGTATTTGTTGTTGTTTTTGTTGTTGTTGTTCTAGTACTAGTGGTTGAACTCTGTAATTAACACACAGTTATTCTTAGGTGTTTAAATTTTAACTGAAAAGTGATCCCTGATAAATTTAAGAGCAGAAAAAGAGAGAGAGGAGATGTACAATTTGGGACATGCTCAATCAGACTTGCCGCAAATGGTGGAGTTAGAAATGTGCCAGGGGATTCCAATACAATTCCATCAAGGTGGCATGTACCAATTCCATCTCACTAGTCCAAATGATCAATTTCAGTTCACAGTTGATGGCTCTGATAGGTCTAAGAGTCAAAGGTATCACACAAACAACACTAGTGTCTGCTAATACTAACTGATAGAATAAAAAAGGGAGAGAACGATCCAACATGGGAAGTGGGATACACAGCAGACTCATAGAATGGCAGACGTCCTAAACAACACTCTGGCCTCAGAATCAGCCCTTAAGGCATTCGGATCTGGCTGAAGAGCCCATGAGAGTATTGTAGGCATGGAAAGCCAAGATACCATGGAAAAGAAAAAAAAGAAGAAGACCTAAATGAAAGATCTCTGTGAGTGAGATTCCAGTAGAAAGAACAGGGCATCAAAGAAGGAGGTACCTTTCTCTGAAAGGAGGAGAGAACTTCCACTTTGAGTATGACCCTATCGGAATAAGATCAAAGTCAGCGAACTCTAAAGGCTTCCATAGCCCTGGCAACTCATGACTAGAGCCTAGGGAGATTACTGACGCCATGAACAGGAGTGTCAAATTGTTAAGTCAGCAACAGGAGTCACTGTGTACTTACATCCCATGTGGAATCTGTCCTTAATGTGTTGTTTAATGTGCAGTGATGCTATAACTAGTACTGAAACAGTATTTTTACACTTTGTGTTTCTGTGTGGGTACAAACTGATGAGATCTTTACTAATTATATACTGAATCGATCTTCTGTATGTAAAGATAATTGAAAAAAAATTAAATTGGAAATGGCATAGAAAATTAATAATTTTTAAAAAAATATATTATGTAGGATCTCTGTCTTTAATGTGCTGTACACTCTTATTTAATGCTATAACTAGTACTCCAACAGTATTTTTTTCACTTTGTGTTGCTATATGGGGGCAAACTGATGAAATCTTTACCTAATATATACTAAACTGATCTTTTGTATATAAAGAGAATTGAAAATGAATCTTGATGTGAATGGAACGGGAGAGGGAGCGGGAAAGGGGAGGGTTGCGGGTGGGAGGGAAATTATGGGAGGGGAGAAGCCATTGTAACCCATAAGCTGTACTTTGGAAATTTATATTCATTAAATAAAAAAAAGACACTGGATATTTATTTATTTATTTATTTATTTTTTGGACAGGCAGAGTGGATAGTGAGAGAGAGACAGAGAGGAAGGTCTTCCTTTTTGCCGTTGGTTCACCCTCTATGGCCGCTGCGGCAGGCGCATCTCGCTGGTCCGAAGCCAGGAGCCAGGTGCTTCTCCTGGTCTCCCATGAGGGTGCAGGGCCCAAGGACTTGGGCCATCCTCCACTGCCTTCCCGGACCATAGCAGAGAGCTGGCCTGGAAGAGGGGCAACCCGGATAGAATCCGGAGCCCCAACTGGGACTAGAACCCGGTGTGCCGGCGCCGCAAGGTGGAGGATTAGCCTGTTAAGCTATCCTGCCGGCCAACACTGGATTTTTGACACATAATTGTGCCATCTTTGGTTGCTGTTAACCTTGTACTGCAATGTTGAGTGCTCATTTTTAACTACCATACAGTAATATGCATTGCTTATAAGACATCATTTGAGGTAGATTTTTACATTTCTGCTTTTAGAAATTAGATCCAAATCATGTAGCTGTCATGTAGTTGGGCTAATGTTTGAACCTAGATTCGTTTGAGTTGAAGGGTACATTCTTATATATAAAGACAGAAATGGGACAAATATTCACAAAAGTGGTACAAATATTCTACGTAAATCATCTGTTCACTTTTTCAAGAAGACTGAAATTACATTGTACTACTTTTTGAAATCCTGTCACATTAAAATTTCCATTTCTTGCTGGCACCGCGGCTCAATAGGCTAATCCTCCGCCTGCGGCACCGGCACACCGGGTTCTAGTTCAGGTCGGGACGCCGGATTCTGTCCCAGTTGCCCCTCTTCCAGGCCAGCTCTCTGCTGTGGCCAGGGAGTGCAGTGGAGGATGGACCAAGTGTTTGGGCCCTGCACCCCATGGGAGACCAGGATAAGCACCTGGCTCCTGCCTTCAGATCAGCGTGGTGCACCGCACAGTGCGCCAGCCGTGGCGGCCATTGGAGGGTGAATGAACGGCAAAAAAGGAAGACCTTTCTGTCTCTCTCTCACTGTCCACTCTGCCTGTCAAAAAATAAAAAATAAATAAATAAATAAAAATTTCCACTTCTTTCACACCTTGTTCTCACTTATGACCTGATCTCGTACTTCATTTTTTTTAAAAATAGAAGCAATAAAACAGGAAACCCTTCAACTTATGCACAGGAAGTTAATCCACAGCTTGAAATGATAACACCACATCTTGGAGTGCCAGTCAGTCCCAGCTACTCTGCTTTAATCCCACTACTTGCTATTGGCTCCTGGGACAATGCAGATTATGATTCAAATGCTTGGCCCCCTGTCACCCTTGCAGGAAATCAGGATAAAGTTCCAGGCTCCTGGTTTCAATCTGACCCAGCTCTGGTTGCTGTGAGCATTTTTAAAAATGATTTATTTATTTTAAAATATTTATTTGAATCTCAGAGTTACAGAGAGAGAGAGAGAGAGAGAGAGAGAGGAAAAGACACGCACGCACACACACACACAGAGAGAGAGAGAGAGAGAGAGAGAGAGAGAGAGAGATCTTCCATCCAATGGTTTACTCCCCAAATGGCCACAAGGACCATGGCTGTGCTGACCAAAGCCAGGAGCCTGGAACTCTGTCCAGGTCTCCCACATGGATGGCAGGGCCCCATGCTTGGACCATCTTCCACTGCTTTCTTAGGCACATCATCAGGGAGATGGATTGGAAGCAAAGCAGCCAAGACATTTAATTCATCAATAATCTTTGTTGTTTCTACCTCTAAAATATACAAGCATTCTTTAATGGTTTGTGGAAAAATAGAATTAAAAGATAGGCTTGTTTTGGTTCATTTTCTTTTAAATCTATGCATTTTTTAAAAACAGGATTTATTTGTTTATTTGAAAGGCAGAGTTACAGAGAGAGGAGGAGTGAGAGAGCAAGAGATCTTCCTTCCACCTGTTCATTTCCTGAATGGCCATAATGTCTAGGGCTGGGCCAGGACAAAGCCAGGAATTCGGAGCTTCTTCCAGGTCTCTCACATGGGTGCAGGAGCCCCAGCACTTGGGACATCTTCTGCTGCTTTCCCAGGCCATTAGCAGGAATCTGGATGGGAATTGGAGCAGTAGGGTTTCAAACTGGCGCCCCTATGGGATGCCAGTGTTGCAGGCAGATGCTAAATCTGCTTTGCCATAGCGCCAGCCCTTTTTTTCATACTATGTATTTTCCATGAGCCTTTTGAAGACCCATCATTTCACAAATCTGTCCCCTTTTCTCACTTCTGCTATCATTGCCCCAGCCAAAGCCACTATCTCCTTTCCCATGGAGGGTCACTAGTCTCACTGCTTCCAATCTGGTCTTCTTAAAGTGGATTTTCTACCTTGGAGCCAGAGCATTGAACTAATCCCAAACTTAGAGGAAAGTTACAATAGTTCATTATACTCTCAATTAACTTTACCCCAATTTATCAATTGCTAATATTTTGCCACATTTATTTTCTCTCATGACTCTTTATTTATAAGCATTTCAGTGTTAGTTTCCTAAGAACAAGGATATTCTCTTATATAACCATTGATCTATGACCAAATTTTGGACTTTAACATTGATACAGCAGTAATAATATTTTCTAGTCCATATTATAATGCCAGTTTTCCCAACAATTTTCTTTATGACAACCTTACCACCCTCAATCCAGAATCTAATCCCTGCATCACACACTGCACTTAGATGTAGGTGTGTTTTAAACCTTTTTAAATCTGGAGCAATTCATTAGCCTTTCTTTTTATGGTGTTTAAAATTGTTGCTAATTGTACCTCCTCTTTTTTTTTTTTTTTTTTTTTTTTTGCAGAGTACAGGCTTACCTTTTCTTTCATCATGATTAGATTCAGGTAGCATATTACTGGCTGCAAAGTTATATTACTGTAAATATACATGAGTACATACACAGTGACTCCAAATTACCTTTTTTTTCCCCCCATTCTACCCCTTGCTCTTTTTGTACCAACCTCAGCAGTTGGGCATTACTGTTGGACTGCTCTCTCCACCTGGACCCTTCTGGAGCTGGCTCAACTAGAATATTCAGAGCAGTTTACAGTGACCATAATATCCATGCAGAATCCATTTCCCCTCCCATCCACCATGCCCCAAAGTTACTTTATCTCACATCAACCAGGTTCCTTCAAGCAATTTCTCATGTTTGAAATTGACGGTTTTTCGTCTGTTTACTCTTAATTTCCTACTTCCCTGGATAAGAAATTCCTTGGGGACAGGGAATGCCACTCTTTTATTCACTTCTGAATTTCCAGCGTCTAGAATAGAGAAAACAGCTGTGATTTCATAGTTCTCCATCTTCTGCACTGTGTTGTAAAGAGAATAGACAAGATATTACTGAAATATATTGATTTAGATTTATGTGCCGTACATTTAAAATATCAGGCGAGCCAGTGGAGTTGTCAATGTGATCAAACTTGTATTCCTTTACAACTTCTGTTTTTAGTATTTTTGAGGAAGATAAGTGGCACAGACCTGTTTTATGCCATAGTAAGCGGACACTTGGCCAGGAAAACAAGAGAATTATTTTCTTACTTGGTGCCAACTCCATTACAGACACATGGTTTTGAATAACAGTTGCTTTTTACAGCCCCATTAATTACCTCAACCATTTGATTTAAGAAAAGAAAAACAGAAAAGAAAGGAAGTATTTTCTTTATTATAAGAATTAAATTTAGGGACCACAACATTTTGTTCTTATTTTTCAGTACCAAATCAGGCCTTCAAATGGCTTCCTGGACCAATAGGTCCTTGATTATATCTTCAGAGAAATAGAAAGACTGCAGAATAACAATCAGAGCATGCTAGAAAAACACTTAAGTAATCATTCTGGAATATACACTTAATGTAATCATGACATGTTTAGATGACAGGAAATAGGAGATTTGAAAATACACTGGAAAGTATGCTTTGGGGATACTCAGTAAGACACTTACTTGCATCCCACTTTGGAGTGTCTGGATTCAATTCCTGGCCCTGGTTCCCAATTCCAGATTCCCAGCAATGCACAATTTGGGTGGCAGCAGGTGCTGGTTCAATTGATTGGGTCCCTGCCACCTGCACTCAAGGTCTGGTCTGAGTCACCAGCTCCTGCCTCTGACCCCAGCCCAGCGCAGCCATTCCAAGCATTTGGAAAATGAACCAGTAGGTGGATGTAATCTTTCTCTCTTTCAAACATAAATATATATTTATATTTATAAATTTATAGTATATGTATAGAAATAAGATAACCACATAAATTTTAGAACTTTTTATAAATTCATAAAATGCTTAGGGGGGTAATCATTTGGCAAAGTGGCTTAAGGCACCACTTGGTATTGGTGTGCGTAATTCAAGTTCTACCAATTCTGCTTCCAGTCCTGAGAGACAGTAGATAGGTCAAGTCCTTGAGTCCATGCCATCCAGGTGGAAGTTCCAGATTGAGTACTGCCTCCCAGATTGGACATGGTTTAACTCTGGTTGTGGCAGGCATTTAGAGAGTGAACCAGCAAAAGATTCTCTCTCTCTCTCTCTCTCTCTCCCCCTCTGTCCCTCTGTCCCTCTGTCTCCCTTTCAAATAAAACAAAAATAAACAAATAAAAACTGAAGTAAAAGATTTATAGAAAATTCCAAAGGCTCTATGTAATTGTTCATTTAAATACAGAGAAACTGATAAAAGTACCACTTAAAATATCTGTTCCAAAAGACAGACTTAAATTTAAATTATTCCTTACTCGTTTGCATACACTTGCCTTCATCCATTTATATGCTAAAATCACCATGTAACTTCACCAGCAGCCTATGGTGCTCCTACATTCTTCAGAGAATTTCTCACTTGTAATTGTTTATAAATTGCTACCTTTGAAAGGAAACTAAACTAAAGCATTGCCTAAGGTGTTTTGGTCTTAGCACAATAATTCTATATTCTCATATTTAAATGAAGACATTGTGGAAAATCTCTTTAAGAGATGATTATGTTCTACTTTTAACTATTCTTTGAGATCTTAAGCATTCTGAAATTTTTTTTTCACTTTTACAAAGAATAAAAGAATTTTTTCTTTGCTCATTATTCAATCATTGACCAACATTTAATGAATGTCCCTTAAATTATAAACATAAAACAAACATTATGCCCTTGTTAAACTCAGAATCCAGAAGAGTTCAGACTCATAAGAGGAATTTCAAAGATTTGATGAAAAAACTGAATTGAAAGATATCTCTTTTAATTCAAAAAATTTTGAAACTCATGTAGACAAATTATTTTCAAAAAGTTTGTGGAGGCCGGCGCCGTGGCTCACTAGGCTAATCATCTGCCTTGCGGCGCCGGCACACCGGGTTCTAGTCCCGGTGGGGCGCGGGATTCTATCCCAGTTGCGGTTGCCCCTCTTCCAGGCCAGCTCTCTGCTGTGGCCAGGGAGTGCAGTGGAGGATGGACCAAGTGCTTGGGCCCTGAACCCCATGGGAGACCAGGAGAAGCACCTGGCTCCTGCCTTCGGATCAGCGCGGTGTGCCAGCCGCAGCGCGCCAGCCACGGCGGCCATTGGAGGGTGAACCAATGGCAAAGGAAGACCTTTCTCTCTGTCTCTTCCTCTCACTGTCCACTCTGCCTGCCCAAAAAAAAAAAAAAAAAAAAAAAAAAAGTTTGTGGAAATGCATATTAAGAGAAAATTGAATGTATTTCAAAATTTTCTGAACCAAAATAAACTTATTTTTACATCCATTTTTCCTTGAACTTTTTGAGGTACATTTTATGTGGAAAATACCGTAAGAGAATGAGGAGTTATTTCCCAAGCCAGAAAACAGCTGGGGGCTGACTCAGGCTGGGAAAATGGGAAAGTCATGGGGGTTGAGCCACAGAGATGCATATAGTCATCCTGCAGTCCCTGTGGGGCATTGGTCTCAGGATTCTGGCAGATACCAAAATTTGTAAATGCTCAGGGCTTTTATATAAAATGATGCCGTATTTGTATATATATCCTATGTACATCCTCACTTAATCTTTAAAACATCTCTAGATTTCTTTTAATATCTAATACACCATGCGTGTCATGGAAATAGTTGTTATACTATAATGACAAAAATAAATTATCTAGACATGTTCAGTATGGATGAAATCTTTTTCAGATATTTTTTATCTGCTGTTGCCTGAATCCACAATGGCTAACTACATATTCATCGATAGGGATGTGAGTGAAGAGAGTAGTTCTGGCTGCCAAAACTTTTGGAAACAAAGAGGTGAGAAAGGAAAGCCAGTGTTATGCGAGGTTGAAATGAGAGAGTAATTTAGCTGAGAGACATGAGGCAAGTCAGTTCACCGCCACACTGTTATTTAATGACCACTGATTGAATGACTCTGTTAAGTGCTGGATGTAGGAAAGGGGATTGCAAAATAGTCGCTCTCTTCCAGTTGACATTCTGATTGATAAAAATGCAGCTATAAAGCCAATAAAGGACACTGAAAGGTGCAGGAAAATGGGAACTTCGCTGATTAGAGCACTTGGTTTCCAACCTCTTTATAACTCATTTCTACCAGTAAAATCTTTGAGTGTGTAGACTTCTTTATATATAATTATTTGCTTATTTTAAAAAATTTTTAGAATTAATAAAGTTTTTTTGTCTTTGTTTGATAATGAATGTATACACAAAAATCCTAGGGGCAGGCCTTTGGTACCATGATTAAGATGTCACTTGGGATGTCAGATCCCATATTAGAGAGGCTAGGTTCAAGTCTCGGCTCCACTCCCAGTTTCGGCTTCCTGCTAAGGTGGAGGCAGCACGTGATGGTTCAAGTAGTTAAATCCCTGCCACCACATGGGAGATCCATACTGAGTTGCCAGCTCTTGGATTTGTTTGACACAGACTCAGTTAGCTGTTGTGGACATTTGAGAAGTGAATCAGAGCACTCTCTGTCTCTCTCTCCCTCCCTCTCTCCCTCATTCCCTCTCTCCCTTCCTCCCTTTCTCCTTTTCATATAAATAATAAGTACATTTTTAAAAACAGAAAACCTAATATTTTCCCAAACCCCAGTGGATCACCTTGTGTGTATATACCTATTGAAGAACCACCAGCTTTTAGGAAAAATGTTCACACAATTTTTTTCTTTTTCATAGCACGGCCCAGGTTTGACCCAGAAATCAGTGACATTTTTAAGAAAGAGTAGCAATGGGAACAGAATGTTTTGTAGAATCTGCAGGAAGGAAATGCTTCCCAGATCTTTGATTACAGAATGACATTCTATCAAGCTTAGCACACCCGTGGCAAGGTTTCTCAGAGAGAGGAGATCTTCCATCCACAGATTCACTCTCCAAAGGGCCACAGCAATCAGAGCTGGGTCAGGCTGAAGCCAGGAGCCTGGAACTCCATCAGTTCTCCCACATGGGTTGCAGAGGCCCAAGCAGTTGGTCATCTTCCATTGTTTTCTCAGGCACATTAGCAGCGAGCTGGATTGAAAACAGAGCAGCCGAGACTTGAACCATAACCATACGTATACCAGTATCACAGGTGTTAGCTTACCCCACTGTGCCATACTGGTCCCTGAAACAAAATTTCTGATGGACCTATTTTCATCAGTACATTTTGTTAGACACTGGAATTTCCATTTAATGGTGCAAATTACTCTTTTACTTTAAATTGATAATAAAGCAGACATTTGTTTATGGTGTTATCTTGACAGAATTTCTATTTGTTCCTTATTGAATTGGAACATAGAGTCAATGCTTGTGTCTCAAAAGCCCAATCTATGCATACATCTTTTGTTGATTAAAAAAACGAGTAAGTGAATTTTTAAATTCACATTTATATTCCCTTTAACTGGAAATAATCTTCTACATTCAATCCTAGCCAAAAGGCCAAGAAGTGATGGAAATAATCTTCTAAACTCCCATAACATTTCATCTGTTCTTCTCTTCCAGTCCACATTACTTTCTTATTTGTATCAATACAGATGCACTCATGGTACATGCTTTGGGGACCAATGTATGAGTTTATTCATTTTGTAGACTCCACCATGCCTAGTAGTAGTTCAAAAATAAGTCTCAAAAATATTTAATAGTAAATAATCACTTCATATATTATCAAAAGTTGAGAAAAGCAAGTTTATACCCTCAAATATGATGCCTGTTTTTAGGTTCCAGTTTGGACCCCTCAGGCTTATTCTTTTCACAGACTTGTAACTCTATATCAGCTAAGACAAATATTTAAGTCCAGTACCTTCCATTCTTCATTTATATGATTTATTATGATTTATACATGAATTATTACTAATTAATATTTATTTTGGTCATTTGTCTGGTTGAAGAAGCTGATGATTATAGAACTTAAACAATTTGCTCAGATCTGTAGTTTAAGAGGGAGAGAGCCAGTCTTCCAAACCTATCCTCTTTGACATCAGAGCTTTAGTCTGACCTGTTTTTACATATCCTTCACTGTAGACTCTTATCCTCTCTCCACTCTGATCTCTGACTACTTCCTAAATTTTGATGACAAAAGAAAATATGTTTATAATATATTTGCATATTTAGAATATTTAACACCAAATCATGATGCTTGGTAAGAGAATAGATTACTTATCACTTAACTTGTGCATTTATTCATGTAAAAGATAAAAAATATTTTCCAGTAAAATATGAAGACATAAGTTCTTACCCCAAAATCAGAGTAACCAAACATTTCCAGGGATGCTTATATTTAAAGGCTCAAACATTCTCTGAAATAATTGTAAGTAATTTTTGTTGAGTATCAGTTCTATGTCAGGCATTATATTATCTACTTGTAGAGGTAGAACTACAAATACATGTTAGCTAACTTGCCTATTCTAATTAAGAAGAAGCAGAACTCAGGGAGTGGGGCAAGTTTGAGCAGTCCCAAAACTACATTTCCTCCTGCATTGTTCTCTGCTACTTTCCACTCAACATTCTCCCTGTGAAGCATGGAAAAAGATACACTATCTGAGCATTTCCTATGCGTGAGATCCGATAGTTCTCCTGTGTTCTGTTCCTCATTTTCTGTTTTGAAGAAGTTCTGTAAATCTTCAGTTTTACCTACTTCCCCTTGAAAAAGGCTCATGCTTTCTGAATCAGTGGAGCCTCTAACACCTGTATTAGTCTAACAACCTTGTTCTGCTCCATCTTTTAGTCCCTGACATATATTTCCAAATATTTATAATTCTGTACTCCCCCAATGAATGTTCAGATCATCCTCATTCTCTTCGTTCTATTTTAAAAACTTATTTTCCTGCTAGTTCATTCCTGATGTGCATCTTTATTTAACAAATGTTGGCAGTCTTCTCAGCACCAAGATTTGCACCAATGAATACACACAGCAGGAAATAAACTGACAGTCTCCTTCCCATCACCTGGTCTATAGAGAAGTCTACACAACTCAACCAAAATCCGTTCTAGGGCTGAAGGAATACGAGCCATCTAAAATATTGATAGTTCACATCCCTGCCAGCTACACATCTAGAGTGAGTTTCTATTTTTCTGAAGGGATTCAAAATGTGCTTAACATGATACTCACAGGGATGAATTACTGAATCCTCTTGTCTCTGATTGTGACCAATAAAAATGGGGGGGGGCAGAACTTGCTATTTTAGTACTTGTGGAGGTTATATTTGGAGAGGAAGTTTGTGTTCTCTTGAGGCTAATCTTGGAGAAGACTACAGTGGAAATTAAGGATAACTAAGATGGAGATTATTAAGTACACAAAATCAGAAGTGTTACTTTTACCTACTGCTAAATAGCGACAGTTACATAATCCATCAATGACCTTTTGATGATGCTATAGGTCTCTGCATTAAAGACACAATACAAGGACCAGTTTAAACCTTCCTTCCCTCACCTGAGAAGCTGAAGATTGCTCTTTAAACATCATACCTGCATTTGAGAAAATGAAATATGCTGAGATGATGGATGAACAACAATTTAGCACCTGAAGAAACAGCCACACTGCTGCCGAGCCCTTTTCAGGATAGGCAGAACATCCATTGATCATGAATATTTACTCCTGACATGCCCAGCCCACCTGTAAATTTCCTGGTCTGGAATGGAAAATAAAATATGTTTGTCACACCATTACACTTCTCCCAGATGAATGCTAGCTCTGTATGAACAGCATTTTCACATCCCAGAGATTTAACCCTGTAGTTAACTGCTTTTTGCATGTGAGAGGTAGAAGAAAACATTCTCTATTGAGGATGTTAGTTACAGAAAACTGTGGGCCATGTAGATATGACCTTGACTGCGGTAGTCTAGTGAATACACAGAAGTCTTCTTTCTCAACTAATGGTAAAATTTTAAAAATCTTCTATTGCATAAAACTATAAAACATAGATAAGCAAGAGAGGAAAAGAAAAAAATAAGAAATCAAAAGCCATCCATAATTCCAACATGTAAAGAAATTATACATAGCCGGCGCCGCAGCTCACTAGGCTAATCCTCCGCCTTGCGGCGCCAGCACACCGGGTTCTAGTCCCGGTCAGGGCACCGATCCTGTCCCGGTTGCCCCTCTTCCAGGCCAGCTCTCTGCTGTGGCCAGGGAGTGCAGTGGAGGATGGACCAAGTGTTTGGGCCCTGCACCCCATGGGAGACCAGGATAAGCACCTGACTCCTGCCATCGGATCAATGCGGTGCGCCGGCCGCAGCGCGCCTACCGCGGCAGCCATTGGAGGGTGAACCAACGGCAAAAGGAAGACCTTTCTCTCTGTCTCTCTCTCACTGTCCACTCTGCCTGTCAAAAAAAAAAAAAAAAAGAAATTATATGATACTTTGTATATTTCCTAGGATTTTTTAAAGCATAAATTTGCATTTTTTTCTAAAAATATATTGAGCATATGATTATGAAATAATTTTTTTAACTGAAATATACATCATGAACAGGTTTTCATATAATTAAGCATACTTTTTTTTACTAGATTTTAATGGAGATATATAATATTTATTTAGCAAGTGTTTTAATTTAATATATTCTGCTAGGAGATTTTTTCCAGGTTATTGTTATTTTTAACAATGGTATGATGAACAATAATAGATAACTTAATCTTTCCATTTTCAATAATTTTTTCTTCAGTGGACTATTTCATGGAAAATATTCAAAAAATCAAAATTAGAAGGCTTCTCAGCATAATGTGAAATTATCTGCTTGATGTGGAAAATTCTATAAACATTTTCAATAAAATCAACAATAGTTATGAAATTGTTTCCGTCTATATAACAGTCAAATCACTCAAATTATTTGCAATAAAGAAATGTAAAAGTAGTTTACTTTTTCTCCTTCCTTTTTTTGGTATGAGTAATTTCATTTAAAAATGCTTTCAAATGACAAATGAAAATTATGGATATTCATAGCATGAAATATTATGTTTTCAAATATGTACATACAGTGTAATGGCAAAATCAAGAGAAGCAACATGTATTACCTCATAATTCTCATATTTTGTGGTTAAAATGACATTTAAAATCTATTCTCCTTATAAATTTCAAGTATGGTTAGCAATAATTAGCTTATTTGTACATTTGATTTCTTGAACTTATTCCTCCTATACAACAAAAACTGTGTACTTTTGACCAGCATCTCTCCCATCTTCCCTGGCCTCATACCCCAGGCCCTGACAACTACCATTCTTCTCTCTGCTTCTATGAGTTCAGCTTTCTCTATTCCACATGTCAGTGGGATCACAAGGTATTTGTCTGTCTATATCTGGCTTATTTTATTTAACATGGCATCCTTTAGGTTCACCCACTTATTGCAAAAACAGGACCCCCTTCTTTTGACGGCTGAATAATATACCATTGTATTTGTGTGTATACAGATATTATACATACACTATATGCTATATATTCGTTATCTATTCATCCACTGATGCATACTTAAGTTGATTCCATATTTTGGCTATTGTGAAGAGTGTTGCAATAAACACAGGACTGCAGACATCTTTTTTACATTGATTTTATTTATTTTGGGTATATGACCAATATTGGCATTGTTGTATCATAATGTAGTTCTACTTTTAATTTTTTGAGAAACCTCCACATTATTTTCCACAATGACTGTACTAATTTACATTTGCATCAACAATAGGAATTTTGGGGGGCCATGACTGTGGTGCTGGCTTCCCTATGGGCACCAGTTCTAGCCCCAGCTGCTCCTCTTCTGATCCAGCTCTCTGCAATAGCCTGGAAAAGCAGTAGAAGATGATCCAAGTGCTTGGGCCCCTGTACCCTTGTAGGGGGTCCAAAAGAAGCTCCTGGCTCCTGGCTTCAGATCAGCCCGGCTCTGGCCTTTGTGGCCATTTGGAGAGTGAACCAGCAGGTAGAGGGCCTTTCTCTCTGTCTCTACCTCTCAATTAAACAAGATAAAAATCTTTTTCTTTTTTTAAAGTCTCCTTTTTCATGCATCTTCACCAACACTTACATTTTGTCTTTTGCTAATAGTAAATTTAATCAGTGTGATACTATAACTTTTTTAAAATGTTTATTTATTTATTTGAAAAGCAGATTTACAGAGAGGCAGAGGCAGAGGTGGAGAGAGAGAAAGAGAGAGAGAGAGATTGAGAGATCCTCCATCCCCTGTTCACTCCCCAGATGGCCATAATGGCTGGAGCTGCACCAGTCTAAAGCCAGGAGCCAGACGCTTCCTCCAGGTCTCTCATGCGGGTGCAGGGGCCCAAGTACTTGGACCATCTTGTACTGCTTTCTCTGGCCATAGCAGAAAGCTGGATCAGAAGTGGAGCAGCCGGGATTGGAACAGGTGCCCATAGGAGATGCCAGCACTGCAGGTGGTGGCCTTACCCGCTGGCCCCTATATTTTGTTTTAATTTACATTTTCCTAATGATTAATGGGTAGAATATTATTTTCATATATATTTTGGTTATTTATATATTTTCTTTTGAGAAATACCTGTTTTAAGTCCTTTGCTCATTTTTAATTGGGTTAATTTTTTTGTTATTGAGTTGTTTGAGTTATTTATATATTTTAAATAGTACAATTTCATCAGATGTATTTTCTCCCATACTGCAAGTTATTTCTTCATACTGCTAATAGCTTCCTTTGCTGTGCAGAAACTTTTTAGTTTGATACAATCCCATTTTTGTCTACTTTTGTTTTTGTTATGTTTGTTTCTAGGGATCAAATCCAAAAAAGTAATTGTCCAGACTAATATCAAAATGCTTTTTTAAAAGATTTATTTATTTACTTTGAAAGTTGGAGTTACACATAGAGAGAAGGAGAGGCAGAGAGAGAGAGAGAGAGAGAGAGAGAGAGAGGTCTTCCATCCTCTGGTTCACTCCCTAATTGGCCACAGCGGCCGGAGCTGCACCAATCTGACGCCAGGAGCCAATAGCTTCCTCCAGGTCTTCCCATATGGGTACAGGGGCCCAAGAGCCTGGGCCATCTTCTACTGCTTTTCCAGGCCATAGCAGAAAGCTGGATCAGAAGTGGAGCAGCTGGGTCTTGAACCAGCGCCCATATGGGATGCCAGCACTGCAGGCAGCACTTTACCCGCTAAGCTACAGCGCTGGCCCCCAAAATGTTTTTTTATCTATCTTTTCTTCTAGAAGTTATATGGTTTCTGGTTTTATATTTAGGTCTTTAATTCATTTTGGGTGATTTCTGTATATGGTGTGAGATAAAGGTCTAATTTCATTCTTTTAAGTATAGATATCCAGTTTTTACAATATCATTTGTTGAAGATACTGTCTTTTCCCTATCATGTGTTCTTGGCAACTTTGTTAAAAATCAATTGGCCTTAAGTATACTGATTTATTTTTTGGTTCTCTATTATATTCCATTGGCACATTTGTTTTTTTAAAGTTTTATGTATTCATTAGAGAGACAGAAAGAGACAGATACAGAGAGACAAAGTAAAATCTCCCATTCACTTGTTCATTCCCCAAATGTGCACAGTGACCTGGCTAGGCTGAGCCAAACCTGGAGCGAAGAATTCAACGCAAGTTTCCCATGTGGGTACAGGAACCCAATTACCTGGGCTATCATCAATGCATCCCAAGGAACCTGGAATCAGTCCAAGGTGGTATGTGGGTAGTTTAACCAGTCTCTTCAAGACTTGTCCCACGTCCCACATGTCTGTTTCTTACACCAGAGCCATGTTTTGATTGCTATAGCTTTGATATTTTAACTTGGTAATTTAAATAAATATTTTAAATCAGGTAATGTGATAGCTCCAGCTTTGTTAGCTACAAATCCAAAGCAAAACTTAGGAATAATTTAATCAAAGTGATGAAATATCTGTACACTTAAAACTATAAAATAATGATTAATAAAAGAAGATGCAGATAAATGGAATGCAATTTTCTTCATGTCTAGGAAGAATTAATGTCATTAAAAAGTCCATAGTACCTACTTAGCCATTCTATAGATTCAATGCAATTCCTACAAAAATTCTAATGACTAATTTCACAGATATAAAAAACAAATTCTGAAAATTTTATGGAGTAATAAAAAACACTAAATAGACAATCTTAATCATAAAAATGGTTTTCAACTTATGAACAAATATCTTTCAGAGGATAGCTGTCATTCAATTATTTTCTTCCTTGGACCACATGTTTTGTGTTGTAAATTTGCACATGGTGGTACAATCTCTAGGTCATTCATCACTCATTATTCATTCTACAGATATATTTTTGAGAGCTTTCTGCTTACAGAGGTACAGTTGAAGTTCTATATCTCTAGTGGGAAACTAGTAACAAAGGTGCATACCAGAAAGAAAGGTTACTGTAGATGAGTGGGTACGGGCCCACCACCCATTATGCTCCAAAATTTGGACAAGTCCTCACTTATGCCCAGGGCCCTATCTTCTCTTGTCCACTTAAAGATAGAATTTTAGCATCTATCCTATCTCATTTTGCCATCAGTGATTACTTCTCTATCGAATCATCTCTATTAGTGTGTAAACATTTTATACAGTGGTTACCGTTACCCACAGTTTCAGTTTTCAGTTGCTGTTACCCATAATCAATTGCACTCTAAGAAACTGAGATGAAAAAATTCCTGAAATGAACAGTTTGTAAATTTTAAATTGTGTGCTGTTCCAAGTTATGTGATAAAATCTCATACCATCATATTCCACCCTACCCAAGATGTGGATCTTTTCATTCAAGTGTATTCACATTGTATATGCTACCTGTCAGCTGGCTGCTTAGTAACCCCCTCAGTTACTAGAACAACTATAATCGTATCACAGTGCATGTGTTCAAGTGACTCTCATTTTACTTAATAATGGTTTCAAAGTGAGAGTAGTGATATTGACAAGATATACCAAAGAAAAGCCATAAAGTGCTTTGTATAAGTGGAAATGTGAAAGTCCTCAAATTCATAAAGAAAAAAATTATATACTGAAGTTGCTGAGGTCTACAGTACAATAAGGTATTTTGAAACAGGAAGACCGTATTAATATCACTTTTTAAAAATTTATTTATTTATGTATTTGAAAGACAGAGCATCAGAGAGAGAGAGAAAGAGATTGTATTATCCTACATAGGCACCAGTTCGTGTTCTGACTGCTCCACTTCCAATCCAGCTCCTTGCTAATGGCCTGGGAAAAGCAGTGGAGTATGTACCAAGTGCTTGGACTCCTACACTCACGTGGGAGACCCAGAAGCAGCTCTGGGCTCCTGGCTTTAGCCTGGCCTAGACCCAGCCATTGTGGCCATTTGGTGGTAAACCAGCAGATGGAAAAGATCTCTCTCTTTCTCTCTCTCTCTGTCTCTCCCTCACCCTGTAACCATGCCTTTCAAATAAATTTTTAAAAAAAGACTTTTCAACCTTATTTCTCTCAGAGGCTGCAACCTATTTCTCTGTTCTCCTATGCTGTACAATGAAACGCCTCAAAAACATTGACTGTTCCCTCAAATTACTCTCATTTCATCCTTTAAAACATCTCAGGCATCTCATGAACCCAGAATTCTAAGATTCTCAGAATCTGAAGTAGACAACTTTCATCTGTCTTCCTCTAACTCGCAGATCCTGTATATCATGACTATCACCACTCTGCACTGGAGTGACTTGTTTATTGTTTCCCTCACTGAACTGAAAATCTCCTGAATATATTGAATGTCATAAATATGAGGGGTCTTCACAAATTTATGAGAAACACATATTACGAAAAACATGCATGGGTTCAACCTTTGCATCAAAATAGGCTAATCTTTTAATTCCATGAGTTTTTGAAGTCCTCATATTGAGTCTCAACCACCTTAACACAGGGCTTGAAAATTATAAATTACTGATAAAATTGCTGAATAAAATGAGTCTGGGAAGATGGACAGGAGTCCATTAGGAGCCACATGAAGAGAATTCTCGGCATAAGGAACAAAATGTACAAGAGCATAGAGGCCAGAAAAAATGTAACAGGTATGTTCAGTATACATCACTTAGTGTGTAAGAGTAGAGGGAAATAAAGCAAAATTTAGTCCTGAGTAGTTGAGTTATTATGTGTTATGTCAAGGAGATTGGACTTTATTTTATTCACAATGATGATTCCCGAAAGAAATATTAGATGGCTAGTAATTGATCAAATCTTCATCATAATAATGTAAGCTGATAACTAATTGGGCTATCCTCTATTTCACACAGAAAAACATTAACACAAGAAAGACTTTTATCTACTTGCCCAGACTACACAATTAATAAGTAGTAGATTACACACCCAAAATCAGATCGTCCTGGGAGCTAAAGACATAGTTAAGCACATTAATGAATCCTGAGACATCACTTGAAACACTATGGTGGGTTGGAGGAACACATCAGTTAGTAAGCTATTTGACAGGATAAGAAACAATGACAATGTAAACCAAGCAAAATGCTTTGTGAGCAAGGACAAGATCATGTTAACCATCATCTGGCATAATATCCCTAAACATTGTATGTGTTTAATAAATGCTCTCTGGATAAATGAAAAAGTGAATGAGAGGAAGACAAAATGTGAGACAATTTTGGAAGTACAGTTGGAATATGGGAAGTAAGGATGAGGGTTCATGAAGAGAAGCTGAAGGAGACTGATTTCTAGCAAAGGCTATGAAGTGAATTATGATGCCCTTACCTGAGAGACATGAAACCTAGGAAGAGGAGCAGGTTTGGATGGTGAGGCAGTTGAGGTGGTGATGATGAAGGTGAGTTTTGTTTTAAATTGTAAGTATTGTGTAAAGCTTGATGGAGATATCTAGTGGTTAGCTGGAAATATAGAGCTGGTGCTCAGAAGAGAGGTATGATCTGAAGACAGTCATCAATATATTAGTAGGCATTAATATAAATGATAAATGAGGGCCAGTGCATGGCTCACTTGGTTAATCCTCCGCCTGCAGCACCAGCATCCCATATGGGCGCCGGTTCTAGTCCCCATTGCTCCTCTTCCAGTCCAGCTCTCTACTGTGGCCCGGGAAGGTAGTGGAGGATGGCCCAAGTGCTTGGGCTCCTGCACCTGCATGGGAGACCAGGAAGAAGCACCTGGCTCCTGGCTTTGGACTGGCACAGCGCTGGCCATAGCGGCCATTTGGGGAGTAAACCAGCAGAAGGAAGACCTTTCTCTCTGTCTCTCTCTCTCTCTCTCACTGTCTATATCTCTACCTGTCAAATAAAAAAATAAAAATAAAAATAAAATAAATTATAAATGAACAAAATTTGTAGATACAAATTCATAAACAAAACACACAGCAAGAGAAGTAGTGAAGGATCATTTCTGAACTATACCAATATTTTGTGGGTGGGCAAAAGGTGTGAGCCTGAAGAGGGCACTGGGAAGGAATATGAACACTCAGAAAAGAACAATTGAAACCAGTAGGAGCGAGCATAAAGTGAAGGGGTATTTCACTATGAAATTTTTTAGGAATCTTCTCTTAAATGGGGATGGAACTATTGCAGGTGCTTTAAATCAGGATTGAACTTGCTAAATCAACTGCTTACAAAATTGTTAGAAGAGCTGAAGTGGTAGATTATAGGCTGAGCTTTCTCCACTTTTTTATTGATTTATTTTTGTTTTATTTGAAAGGCAAGACAAGAGACCTTCCACCCATTGGATTGCTCCCCAGAGGCCTCTAACATCTTGGGCTGGGCCAGAACAAAGCCAGGAGCCCAGAATTCAATCCCAGTCTCCTACATGGGCCCAAGTACTTAAGTCATCATCTGATACCTACAAAGGTGCACATTAGCAGGAAGTTGGAATCAGAAGAGCTGGAACTCCAGCCCCAGAGACATCCCAAGTGGCAACTTACTCACTGCACCAAATACCTACCCTATGTGCTTTCTAATCAATGCAGAAGTGGCCGTGCTTCTTCACCTTGCAACCCAGGCTGATGGCAACTTCATTCTCTGGCATGTCACCAATTTGCCATGGCAGGGGGACAAGAAGGACAGAAAACTTCCTAAACCTTCTGTCCACATGTTACCTCCTTTCATTTTATTGAACAAAGAAAGTCAGATGTAACACTTAACTACAGGAAACAGGCGCATGCTCTTCTATCCTGACTCAGGAGAAGGGGAAGTACAGTCATGGAGAACAGACCACAAGCAATTGTTTAAGTTACTGGACCACACTTTCTTCATTTGCAATAATTCTACTGTTCTTACATCTTAGAGATGTTAGAGGGTTAAATGAACTAATACATACAAGATGCCACAAATAATGATTAATCTATAGCAAACTCTAAATTAACTTTTAGGATTTGTTTTTTTTTTCTTCGTCCTTTTTCCTCAATACTCATCACCGCTGGTGTCTTGTTTTCAGCCCTGGACTTGCTCTGTCTGGCCTGCATATTCTACTGGTCAGACAGTACCTTCACTGTCCAGGTGAGAACACCTCATCAATCCACCACCAGAGAAAGAACAACGAATTCCTTTTCTTCCTGGTCCAAACAAATCCATCTTCTTCCTTAAAAGGTGACAACCCAGGAATATTAAAATTATTCCTAGTGAACTGCCCCCTACCCCACCTGCTGTAATCAGTCATGATGACCTGTCCGCAACTTGCACTGAAAATTATTTGTGGTAATGGATTCCTTAGCTCTGCTACCAGCTGCTACAAGGATTTTCACATCTGGTCAACCTCCAAATGCTTGGAACTGCATATTCTCCAAGCCAGCAAGTGAGAAAAGGAAGAATGGACATGGACAATCTTTCCCCTGGTCCTCCCCTCCCCTTCCTCTGGCCCTCCCCTCCCCTCCCCTCCCCTTCCCCTGGCCCTCCCCTCCCCTTCCCCTGGCCCTTTCCTTCCCTTCCCTTCCCTTCCCTTCTCTCACTCTTTCTCACTGTCTCCCCTCCCCCTCCCAGGGAATTGTATGCCTTCATAAACCTATTTCTGTCCCATTCATAAGATCCACAGAATCCATCGCAGCTGCAGCCTAAAAGGGGAAGAGTCCTGAGTATAAACAGCTGCCTCCCCTGCTGGCACCAGGAGAAAAGCAGAGGAATTTACGGAGCTGCATTTGATCAGGGCAGTGATTTAGCCATCCCTCAAGTCCAGGAACCTCTGTTTGCCTCCTTACCACCCATCTCTCTTTCTCTAAATCTGCAGCTCCATAGCAATCTGAGGCACACTGGATGGGATCCAGACAACCTTCAGGGAATTCTTGACAATGATGAAAAGCTTCCAGCAACCAAACGTCACTCCCTGGTTCTGGCCTTGCATTCTTAAAAAAGTAAGCATGGTGTTATTCTCCATACCTGCCATCTCCACCAGGAATATATTGTCTGGAATGCCTGATCCCTCCTGTTGCTTTCCTATACTGTGCCTTGGAATGAATCCAGCAATGAACAAACCTGAACACTCTGCCAGAAGATTTCGTACGTGAGATCTGGTTCCAACATGCTTACTCATGGCATCAAATGTCCCAAAGTCTACTGGTTGACTAACCAATGTATTAAGCATCCCCTGTACCCAAACATGTCCTAATACTGAAATTCTAGAATAGACATGATGCTGGTGTTACTTTGATTTGCTCCCAAGAAGCTTATTTTTAAATTTTTTATTAGAAAATAATTGATAGTAAAAAAAATACAGCAATTAATATAACACTAAGTAGATAGAAAGTTCAACATTTTGCTAGGTTTTGTTGAAGACCTTTTATTGTTTAAAAATGAAAGAAAATGTTTTCAACAGAAGACTTTTCTGCCAATCATTGAATTTCCCTTCTCTCCCCCATGGACTCCATCCTTCCAAAGAGAATCACTAGCCTAGTTATCTGGTGGTCATGTATTCATAAAAAGTGAATAAGATATATTTTTAAATATATATATATAGTAAAATAACTTCCATTAAAAATAATGTTTTGACATTTATCCTAGTTAATACATGTAGACCAAATTCAATACACTCACATTCTATCAATTGATGGTTATTCTCTTGCATGTCTATTATAAATTATATTTTTTGATTTTAATGGATGTGTATATACTTCAAATTTTTTGATCATAAGCTATGATCCTCTTCAACTTCACTAGGTATTCCAAATTGTTCTCTCATGATGATAAGAAATGTCAAAATTTAGAGATATTGAAATGCAAAAATGGGCATTTTATACTCTAGGTTATGTGATATTCTGCATACTTATTCTCAGTTATATGGATTTTTTTCTCCTTTCATTTTGTTTACATGTACTTTATCTTATAGGAGCTTTTAATTTTACTGTATAAAATACTTTCTTTTGATTTATGTAGCCTGTAAGATATTCCTACCTGTTATATAAAGATTGCCTCCTACATTTTTTTCCTAAAAATTCTTCAGTCTTGATTATAAATCTTATGCTTTTAATGCACCTGGGATTTTGTTTTGGGGTAAGGTAGAGATTGTTAGTATAATCAATTAACAAACAATATTTTTGAATAAATCTTGATCCCTGTTACATATCAAATATCCAAAATGTGTGAGCTTGTTTTTATGTATTCTTTGTCCCAGTTAGTCTATTTGTTTATCCCTGCATCCACATCACAGCATCATTCACATTAAAGTATTATTTATTTTGGATATATATTGAATTTTCTTCTTTATTCTCCCAGGTCCCTCATTCAGTCTTCTGTATTTTTTTTAATCTTTCCCTGATTGTCTCACTTTCTGAACACTTGTACCAGACTCATCTTCCAATGCACTCTCTTTAGCTCTGTCTAATCCATTGCTTAAGCAATTTCAGAATGTTAACTTTAATAACTATATCTTCTATTTTTGGAATATCCATTTTCTCTTTTCTAAATCCACATTATTCTTCCTCACATGTTTTGTTTTATTTTCTGTTTCTTCTCTAAAGCCTTAAAAACATCACTGACTGTTTTTAGGGATATTTTCAAAATCTCAAACTCTCAGGATGTTTTTTGTTATTTCAAATTCATGTTCCTTATTGTTCAACTTGCTAATTTCTTCTCATGATCATTTACATGATAGATCATTTGCACATATATTATTGCAAGCTTATCTTTATGGGTGTGTGTTTATGTGTTTTGGATTGTCATGTGCCCTGATTACAGGATATTTTTAATTGAAGGTTTTTAAATTTGTTTCATGTGGAACTTTATGTGTTTCACTGCTCTGAGACCAAAGTTATACTCATACCCTTGTTTGAGTTCAATTATGTTCTCCAAAACAGTATGTTCTATTCATAGTATGTGTGAGCATAATCTTATTTGGAAATAGAGTCTACAGATGTTACAAAGTTAAGATAAAGTATTATTTAATTAGGGTGGGCCCTAACTACAATGATGGAATCTGTATAAAGGGAGAAAGGGGGAGAGACACAGGGAAGGGGGCTACGTGACAACGGAGGCAGGTCTTGGAGTGATACAACTACAAGCCAAGGAATGCCACAGACTGACAGCCATCACCAGAAGCTAGGAGAGACATGTGGAACAGACACCCCCTCAGAGCCTCCAGAAGGAGCCAGTGCTGCCAACAATTTGATTACAGACTTCTGGCCTCCAGAGCTGTGCCAGACTACATTTCTGTTGTGAGCCACCCAGTATGTGTTGGTTTTAATGATGCCCCCAAAAATGCCTAGAGTCCTGGCTTGGGATTTCCTGAAAGGCTGTTAAACTTGCAGGTTTTAGCCTTTAAGTCTTTTATCTGGATTAAATATCCTTTGGCAGTTGGACTCTCACTGCTTTGCCTTTATTTAACAATTTATTTCTGGCACTTGAAGCTTTTCTTTGTCATAAGGCTGGCTTTTTATATTATTATAACCTTGTTTTAAATATTTTATACAGCATAGACAAATGTAACTAAAGGAAAGATATCTCTGTGTTAGATCCATCTGCCGTATATCTGGACCTGGAGATGTGATTCTCTTTTATAGACATAGAAAGGAAATCACAATGACCTGGAATTTGTAAAAGTAAATGTCCTACTAGACAACCAGACAGGAAGATGTGGAAAGCAGGATGTATAATGCAGTGCCATAAACATCTCCAAGATCTTCTATACCTCCAATTGTTTCCTTTTCCTGAAAATTAACTTAATTGCACATTTTTCTTTACTTCTTTTTGAGAGAGAGGGAGAAGGAGAGAGAGAGAGAGAGAGAGAGAGAGAGAGAGAGATCTCAGTTGAGAGATTTTCCATCTTCTGGTTCATCCCTCAGATGCCTCCATCAGCCAGGCCAGGCCAAAACTGAGAGCCAGGAACTCAATCTGTCTCTCCCTTATTGGTGGCAGGAACCCAATTACCTGAACCATCACCTGCTGCCTACCAGGGTGCACACCATCAGGAAGCTGGAATCAAGAGCGGACTCAGATCCAAGCACTCTGATGTGGGATGCAAGTGTCCCAAGCAGTATCTTAATGGCTGTGCCAAATGCATGTCCTCCCTCAGTTATTTTCATCTTAGAGAGAGCATAAACTCCTCAAAATCTGTGGGACCCAGCCCGATTCTCTCTTCTCATCTCCCATCCCTTCCCCAAGTCTTCATGACCCACCACCCAGGCCCAGGCACATGTTGCATTTCCTTAAGTGTTCTAACATATCCCTTTTGTGCCTCACATCTGAATTTCTTCTTCCCAGAACATTCCTACTTCTTTTCAGGGCTCCAAATCTTACATGTCCTCTGGGCCTTCTCTGGAAGAAAAAAGCTCCCCCAGCTATTAAATGAAAAATGGTTGAGAAAAATCAATACTGAAAGTAGATCAGTAAGGACATGATATGGTTCAAATTAAGGATTATGGATAGAAATTGATACAAATGTCCCTCAACTTATAATAAGGTTATATCCCAGTAAATCCATCCTGAGATAAAAATATTCTTAAAGGGATCTTTTAAAATATTTATTTATTTATTTGAAAGGCAGAGTTACAGAGATGTAGAGGCCAGAACTGAGCTGAGCTGAAGCCAGGAGCCAGGAATCAGGAGCTTTTCTTGGGTCTCCCACGCTGGTGCAGGGTCCCAAGGGCTTGGGCCATCTTCTACTGCTTTCCCAGGCCATAGTAGAGAGCTGGATCAGAAGTGGAGCAGCCAGGACTCAAACTGGCTCCCATTTGGGATGCCAGAACTGCAACCGGTGGCTTTACCAGCTATGCCACAGTGTCAGCTAAATAGATATTTCACACTTAATCTGATGAACACCATAGCTTAACAACAAAGCACTCTGTAGAATGTCAGTTGTTTGCCTTCATGGTCATGGGGTAGGGATATCAGACCTCATTTCACAAGCCAAAAAAAGATAAAATTACAATTTGAAGGACTGTTTCTACTGAATGCATATCATTTTCATATCACAGTAAAGTAAAAATTTCTTGGGTCAAATCATTGTAAACTGGGGAAGATCTGTATTATTTGGAAGGAGTCACTGAATTCCTATGATTATGTATGTAGGGGTTATGTTGTTAGCATAGATGTTATTTTTATTTTTGTCTTTATTTTTCTTACTAGATCAGAAATTCCTTGAGGTTATATCATTATGGAAACCCATTTTTATCCCACACAGGCCCTGTCCCAGGATTTTGCAATAATAAGGATAAAGAATAAGTTAACAAGCATTTTCTATATCCTCAACTATATATGGTTTGACCTTCAATTAATAAGCTTCAGTGTGGGTTGTGTTTTGTTTTTCATTTGGGGAGAGCTACTATTTTGTGTTGTTTGAGAATTGCTGGTAGAATTCATTTTCTAATTCAGTGGTTGTGTCTTCTGTTTTAATCTTTAGTTTTTCTATCCTTATTGTGCCTTGATGTGAGTCCTCAGAGAAAGGGCCTGCTCATTCTATGTACCATGAAGGGTTTAGCATATTTTTGGCACTCATTAAATGTTAACATCAACAAGAGCATCATGAAGAACGATTACACAAGAGGGAAGTAAACAGAAAAGCAAGTGTTGGCAAGCGTCAAATGGATACGCCTACTCCCTCCCCTCCCGCAAAATCATGGTGATAAAAGGTATTTATTTTCTTAGCATCTTTAACTCTTTCACTTCTGGATATAAGTATGGAGCTAAACAGATTGAAAAAAATCATTTTTTCCCCTACAGGATTAATCAGGAATTGCTTTGTAGCAGCTATTCCAAAAATCATATAACCAGGTTTATTCTTTTGAAACCTCCAAGGTCAGCAGCATCCATATTGGCAGAAAAGTACATACAGTTCTAGTTTTCCCTTTTTCCCAGTAGTGAAAGAACTCCAGTGTGATGGGAGTGCTTTGGTGCCAGAGGACTGTGCCTCCTCACTCTCATCTATAGCAAAACCAGGGAAATATTTTTATAAAGCTAGATCCAGCTACCAAACACCTTGTCTCCATCAACAGTTCTGGCTGCATCAGCTGCTTTCTGATTCTAATTAAATCTTTCCAAAAAAAATTGTATGTCAGCAGAAGTGAGAGAAATAAAGGAAGCATTTTTACTTGGCAACAGTGAAATTTTTCATTGGCCAAAAAAATATGTGAATGAAGTAAGCTTTTATGAGCTTACAGTTTCTTTGTCATTGTGAGCCTAATAAAATAAAATTGGAAATATTTTCTGCCATCCTCACAAGATCTAATAATCATCAGTTAGCTTCATCTCCCTCCCTCCCTCCCTCCCTCCCACCTTCAATCCAATAAGGGGAGACAGCTGGCAAACTCTTTGGATTTAGTTAAAATAAAGCATATTATTAATAAAAGAAGAGAGCTTTTGCTAAAGGAATTTTGCAGTGCTACCTTCAGGTTTACTTTTTAAACATGCAAAAGGAAGGAGATCGTTTGGAAGAAAGAGAGACCTTTGGAATCTTCAAAATTGGTGTTTGTTGGCATCACAACTAAGTGTTAGCATAAAAGCCCTGAAGACATGGAAATGAGATGAATGAATTAAATATTATTCTCACATCCATATTCTTCCATTTGAATGGCATATAACATATTCAAGCAGAAAAGTAGGTGTTCTCTGAGGGAAAATTAAAAAAAAACTTTTACTAGGTAAAATTTGCACTCTAGCTAAATTTTTTTTCCTCCAGATATCTCTTTAGTCTACAATAATAACACATTTGAATTAAGTGTAAATAGAACATAAACTGAAGTCTTGACCATCTTCCTTTTTATTTTTTTTTTAAAGGAATAGAAAATGAAAGGCATTTTGCAATTGGATCACTTGGGCATGAAGTACTAGAGTGTTTAAATCACAAAACTGGCATTGTGGATGATTGAATAATGAGAAGCTACACTAACCTCAGCCACAGAAAGATACCAGAAAAAAGAAGGAAAGACCACATTTGCAGGGGACTGATTGACAGAAATTTTTAGTGGAAAAGTAACAGAACAGAACAGAGTCTCCATGGGGAAGTAAGCAGAGAAGGCACACAGCACTGACGGCCGCACTTCCAGCCACTCCTGCAGCTATGCTACCAGCACCTAGCTGGGAAATGCCTCTTGCCAAGAGAAGATAGAAAGAAGATGCTGCAGTCCCTACCACCCACAGCTTTAATTGAGGAAGAACTCCAGAGTCCCCATTGGCTTCACATCCAGCCTGGGGAGCTGACAGAGGTCTAAGTGACTACTTTGCTCAAAAAAGGGAAGCTGCATCACCTCCCTTGTCTCCCTGACCCAAATTGCCAGGCATAGTTTGCTATGGTTGAGCCACTGCTGGACTCTGTTCTGACTCAAGAGATGGAAGACCTTCCTGCTGATGTCAGGGGCTACTGGAGTTAGAGACCAGGCAGTTTATAGGACAGAGAGCAGACCCTCTATATCGTGGGAGTTCTGGGCAGTCATGAAGCTTGGAAAGTCATGGGTTATAGCTGGGTTCTTGTGCAACTGAAGTAGACAGGCATACAGATTAAAATTGATTAGGTTTTTGAGCTAAAAGACCATGCCTGTGTGACCTCATGCCCCTACCTGGCCACACCTGAGTGTCCACTGGCCAATCAGATTAATTAACCACTCTCTTTTAAAAGTGTATTAAAAGCTTGGGACAGGGTGTGTCCAGCCCTTGCCCCCTTTCTTCCTTGCCCTGGCCTCTTGACAGTAGGGGGCTGGCTGCAACCCTGCATCTCCAGGGTGAGTGGCCTTGGGCCACCCACTCCATGTTTCCTAAGGCCTAGATGCTCTTCCACGTGACTGGTTTCTGGTACTTGGTATGAACCCAGATCTACCTCTCTTTTATAGATAAAGCCCTCACTCTCCTATGCATCTTTCGTACTCAATAAAAGCTTAAAATGTACCATGCTGCCTCGTTCATTTATGCTGGTATTCAGAATCCTTCTCTGAATATTAGGCAAGAACCCACATAGGCTTTTTAATATTGAGAATTTATTAATAAGCATATGATGATATTGTATGGCACCCCAAATTCCGATAACACATGTGATACTCCAGATGGGACTTTTGGGGAACTTTAAGGGACCACATTTTTTATATATTTTAAGGGGTCAAATTCCGATATCACAACCATCCAACCTGACTAGAAATTCAGAACTCCCTGCACACTGGAACTAAATCTCAGAGTGGTAAAGGAACACACTATGGAGTCACTCTGTGTTTCATACAGTGCACACCCTGAGTGGGTGGACTGTAGCTCATGCTGTGGAATCACTTTGGGCTGTGAATCACCCAAGCAAAGAGAAAAGTAAAGACTTTGGGCACAGCAGTTGGCTCAAAAATCACCAACGGCCACTGACTCATAGCCAGAGGTGCTCCATCATGCTTATATTGAAGTCACTCTGGACTCTTGCCCCACCCACAAATGGTAGCAGAAGTTCTCCAGCTCTACCCAGTATATATCTGGAGCTTAAGTGTAAGCCCTAAGCACTCCACTGAGCTCTAGAGACACATCTCCAGGAATAATGCCTTTAATTAAAACACAAAAAAGAAATTTCCCAGAAGAGAGAGAAACAAGAGATTTCCCAGATGCACAAAAACCAACAAAGAAACACAAAAAGCATGAACAAAGAACACAATTGTACATTAATATTGAGCTCTAAGGAAGGGAAGATTAATAAAATGTCTGAAAATAATCCAAAAGAATAACTGTAAGATTACTAAAAAAATACAAAAAAAAAAACTAGTTAAATTAAATTGGATATGAGTGCTTTACATGGATGAAAAATTTAACAGACAGGAATATTGAAAAAACAAAAAGAAATATTAGAAATGATGTATTCAATAAGTCAAATACAAAATATAGTGGAAAGCCTTAAAAACAGACTGGGTAAGGCAGAAAAAAAAATCTGACATAAAAAACAGTTCTTTTGAAATATCTCAGCCAGACAAAAAAAGTAGAAAATTTAGAAAGAATGAAAACAATATTCAGGATCTAAGGGATACTATCAAATAATCAAATATATGAGTCTTAGGAATTCCTGAAGGAATAGGGAAAAAAAGTAGAATGGCTTAGAAAACCTATTCAATGAAATAATAGCAGAAAGTTTCTCCAATTTGGAGAAAAATATGGACATCCGAATACAAAGAAGTGCATAGAAGCCCAAATAGGCGTGATCAGAAAAGATCCTTACCATGACACATTATAGTTAAACTTTTAAAAGTCAAACATAAAGGGAATACACTAAAATTCACAAGACAGAAACACCAGGTCACTTTTAAAGGAATGCCTACAAGATTGACAGCAGAGTTCTCACAACAAACCCTACAGGCAGTAAGAAAATGAAGAATATAGTCCAAGTTCTAAGAGATAAACTGCCAACCTGGACTACTTAACCCAGTGAAACTCTCATTCATAAATGAAGGTGAAATAAAGACCTTTCAAGACAAGTAAAAATTAGAATTTGCCACCAACCGGTCAGCCTTACAAATGATACTTAAGGATGTATTACACAGAGAAACAGAGAAAGACAATCACCATCAGGAAAGAATGTGAAGGCAGAAAACCTGCTAGTAAAAGAAAAAAGGAGATTCAAAACAAACAATGGGTATATTAACAAACAAACAATAGGACCCAATCACTACTTATCAATGATAACCTTAAACGTAAATAGACTACCCATTGTGTAAGAGTAGCCCAAATGCTTCCAAAGATTAGTGCTTATTAACCCTCACAAGATCACATTTCCTCTTCATTCCTCTTGGTCTTGTGGCATGAGGAGTCTGAGGTTTCCAGGTGAAATTTCCAACCCTAGCTTAATACTCCATTTGATGCATGCTTATTCCATGGTGGAAGCTTATCTCCTTCAAGCACCAGAAAGAGCATCTAAATCCACAGAGCCTAGATGCCAAATCCCCAAATGGGTCAAGTGACTTGATGGTAATTGAGGCTGGTACTGCTCCCATCTCTTGATTCCCATATATTTTACCTGTTGGGCACACAATACTACATAATTGCTGTTTATCTGGTGTGCATATTAATTCTGAGATGATAGTTTTAATACTTACAAGATAATACCCCAAGCTAACCTGTGCCTTCAACATGCTTTACCATCACTCCATTGGTCTGGAAGGTTCTGGATGGTGCAGAATATGATAGAATCAGTGGAGATTATGGTCACCACTCTTGCATCTACTTTCCTGTAAAGTGGGTCATGTGGTTTGATGGAATGTTACATTAAATGCCATGTTGTTGGATTTATCACTAAGTCTTTAAAAAGTTATGCAAGCTGAATCCCTGTAAGTAAGAAAAGCAATCTGAACCCAGAAATACACATAGTTTCCTACTAAAATGAATTTGCGACTTTTATAGGGCAACAAAATCCAGGGAAGGCTCTTTACCAAGTGGTCTTAAGGGTTAATGCCATACCTGGGTGGAGATGGAGAATTATCATTGATCTCCTTTGCTGGTAGATGATATTTGCCCCGGCCAATGGCCAGATTAGAGTTGGGGACTGGGAACACATATTTTTGGATTAATGTGTACCCTCCTTTCCTGCTACCAGAGATAGCCCATTCATGCACCATTGTTTGAGTACTGGCACCTAATAACATAGGATGGTGCCAAGAGACCAAATTCTGCCCCGTTAGCTTTGTGGTTTAGTGGAGTACTCTTTGTACTGGTTGCTCTTTCTTTGTAATGGGGACCATTAGCACATAGTACAGAATCTTCACCCTTCCTTTCCACTCCAATAAGCATATCCACCACTTTCTAATTCAGACATCCTTAATCTTTATTTCCCAATCTTTCTTGATCATCTGGTTAAATCATTTGTTTTTCCATGAATCTGTAAATATTCTTAACTGTACAAAAGAAAGGGACAAAGAGAGGAAGGGAGGAAGAAAGGGAGAGAGGTTGAAATATTAGTCATCTCATGAGAACACTCGAGCAATTAGAATGCTGTGACAGGTAAAAACTGCATATTTAGTTCCTACTAAAGCCTCTGAAAACTCTTAACGACAAAATATTTCGTTCCATATTTGAAATATTCAGAAGAACAAATGAAGCTGATATTTAAGTTACTTCAAACGTGAGTTATTTGACACATCCATAAATCATCTTTTCTAAAATTTCCAGCAAATTAAAAACAGGCAGATAAGAAACAGCTTTCAGGATGGGGTAAGTAATTCCAAATAAATTTACATGAACTCAACAAAGGAAGAGTGCTTCTTACCTAATAAAATGCTAAGGCAGGGAAAAGAAAAAAGAGAGGTGAGTTCCCCAGGGATGTGCGGGACTTCTATTCATGCTGGACACAGCTTTGCCCTCTGTTCTTAGTTCCCATTCTAAAGGAAGAAGGACACAGAGAATTGCTACATTCTTCCCAGATCCAAACACTTTGAGAAATGCAGAGCTTCTCCAAAATGTTTCCCCTGACGTTTTCAGCCTTCTTTCCCAGTGCAAATCATAGCTTCACCTTTTAAAGATCCATTAAAAAGCAAACATGCAGTATAGTGAGAATAAAACATTAGGTCTTTCAGTCACTGCTTACCTCATATTCTTAATAACTTTTAGTTATTAAGACCAACACAATTTGCCTGAGTCCAAATAAACAGCATATTTTAAGCTTCATGAGAAGTAAAAGGGCTTATGGAAGCAAGTACCAGGGTCCAAGTCTGGTGGGAACGTAAGGGTGGGGATATAGATTTGACCTTTAAGCTGAGACCTAAAGGGTACTTGGGAGAGCACGGCAATGGTATTCTTCCCACAAGAAGCACCAGGGACTGGCTTCAGTGAACATGTCCATCTTTATTCACAGCCATGTATACTTTTAAAGTGCAGGCAGAAGGGGCATAAATAATTCAAGGCAACACTAATTCTATAGGACAGGACTGACGCTGGTGCCAGTATGCCTCTCCAATCAGTTTGAAGATCACATAGTTAGGGTAGATTTCCAGGTGGGCCTGGGACACACCCAGGAACAGTTTACCTGATTGGAAGAAGGCGGGGATGGGGGGAGATGTGCCTGGAGGTCCTGCCGCCTGCCAGCAGTCAGGCTAGCTGCATGGGCTAGGCAGGCAGCCTCACGGGATCGCCCCCAAGGCCGAATGAAAATGTTAGCCATGGTGCATGCAGGAAAGGGCAGAAAGTATTAAGGGAGGACTACACAGGCTTAGAGAGACAGTAAGAGTGGAAATGGAAGGCTTGGAGTCTATTGCAAGCACAGTGGAAAGCCAATGAATCTTTCTTCCCTCCTCCTTTCCCTTCACCCTCTCCTCCTCCTTCTCTTACTCCTCCCTTGCATTTTTTTTTGAAAGATAATTCTGACTGCTTCATTGAAAATGGAAGACATGGTCAGATTTAAAAGTTACTCTGGGGACTAGTGCTGTGGTATAGTAGGCTAAGCCTCTGCCTGCGATGCTGGAATCCCATATGGGCAGGAGTTCATGTACTGGCTGCTCCACTTTTGACCCAGCTCTCTGCTAATGGCCCGGGAAAGCAGTAAAAGATAGCCCAAGTGCCTGGGCCCCTGCACCCATGTGGGAAACCACCTTGGTTTCAAATCCAGCTCAGCTCTGGGCATTCTGGCCATTTGGGGAGTGAACCAGTGGATGGAAGACTTCTCTCTTTCTCCCTCTCTCAGTCTATAATCCTCTCTCTCAAATAAGTAAGTAAAATATTTTTTTTAAAAAAGGTACTCTGAGGGAAGATTTGACAGGTCAGGGTTTAAAGTACAGGTTTAAGAAACAGGGCAGAAAAGATATGCTCCCATATCACAAACACAGATATGATTTTTATATGGGGGACTCAAATAAGGACTTGTGTTGACCTTTTTATCCTCAGCACCTAGTCAAGATCTCACTTCAAAGTTTTTAATTTTCTTGAAGTCTGTGATGATTAACTTTTTGTGTCAACTTGGCTGGACTAAAAGATGTCCAGATAGGTGATATGAGTGTTCCCAGAAGAGATCAGCATTTGAATCAGCAGAATGACTAGAAGACCCTCCCTCTATAGTGTTTGGCGGGAAAGGAGGCATCATCCAATCCATGAGTAGAACAAAAAGGAGCAGAAGGTGACAATTCACTCAGTGTGCTTGATTTGTGACTTCCATGTTCTCTTGCCCTGAGATATATGCCCCTGGCTCTGGAAAATTTGGACTTTGTGAATTACAACAATGTAACCTCCTTATACCTACGTTCAGACTTCAACAAAGACATAACATCAACTTTTCTGGTTCTTGGGCTTTTGGACTCAAATGGAATTATACCCTAAGTTTCCCTGGTCTCCAGCTTGCAGATGGCACATTATGGGATTTCTCAACTTCCATAATTGCATGAATCAGTTCCCAAATGAATAAATATGTAAATAAACATGTGCATCTCCATATACCCTATTGATTCTACTTTTTTTAGAAAGCTTCTATTTAATAAATATAAGTTTCATAGGTACAGCTTTAGGGATATAACTGTTCTTCTCCCCATACCTGCCCTCCTACCCCCACCCAAATGTTGGTTTTTTTTTATAGTATCCTGTAGATTCCCAACAGTGTTGTTAATTTCTGATTTCTCTTGTCTTTGGTTTGACTGTATACTTTCCTGTGCTTTGCCTTCTAAGTCCAATATTCATTCTTCTGCTTCACTGATTCTGTTCTTATGACTCTCCACTGCATTTTTATTTGTTCTATTGAATTCTTCATTCCATTTTGATGCCTCTTTAAGATCTCAATTTCATGAGAGAAAATTTTTTTCATGTCCTGTATGGATTTTAGAAGTTTGTACATTTGCTTTTGATTACTTCTATGTAATCTTATGATCAATTTTTTTTAATTCATTTCTTGCATTTCTTCTATCTCATCATCTTCACAAGCTAGTATTTAAGTGTTGTGTTCTTTTAGGGGCATGATGTTGTGTTCATATTCTTATTTCTTGGATTATGTGCATTTTTGTTCAGCATTTGTGGAGATACTCATTTTTTTTTTTTGCTATAGCATCTTTTATCATTGTACAATGACTCTGTAGATAAGTGGAATGTTTGCTTTCAGTGAATCTCTATCTAGAGGCTTGTAGTGGGTGTGGCCAGAGAGCTCTGTTCAGTTCTCCATGTTTAAAGGTGTGCCTAAGGTTACACACCCAGGTTTGATGCGGTTAATCTCTCTCTCTCCCTCTCTCTTTTTATTTATTTTTTTTTACTTTTATTTAATGAATATAAATTTCCAATGTACAGCTTATGGATTACAATGGCTTCCCCCTCCCATAATTTCCCTCCCACCCGCAACCCTCCCCTCTCCTGCTCCCTCTCCCCTTCCATTTGCATCAAGATTCATTTTCAATTCTCTTTATATACAGAAGATCAATTTAGTATAAAGATTTCAACAGTTTGCACCCACATAGAAACACAAAGTGAAACATACTGTTTGAGAACTAGTTATAGCATTAAATCAAAATGTACAGCACATTAAGGACAGAGCCCGACAATATTTTTTAGATTTCTAATTTCTTCTTCTTTTCTTTGGTTTGCCTGTTTCCTTTCCTGTTCTCTGTCTTCTAAGTCTGATATTCTCTCTTCTGCTTCGCCCATTCTGTTTTTAAGGCTCTCTAATGTGTTTGTCATTTGATCTATTGAATTCTTCATTTCATTATGATTTCTCGTCACTATCACAGTTTCTTGTTCCACTAGTTGTTTCATTTCATTTTGATTCCTCCTTAATATTTCATTTTCACGAGAGAGATTTTCTATCTTGTCCATTAAGGATTTCTGCAGTTCAAGAATTTGTTTCTGAGAACTTCTTAATGTTCTTATCAATTTTTTGAGATCCGCTTCTTGCATTTCTTCAATCTCATCATCTTCATAATCTTGATTTGGGGTGTCTTTTTCATTTGGGGGCGTCATAGTGTCTTCCTTGTTCTTGTTACCTTGGTTTTTGCGTTTGTTGTTTGGCATGTTGGAGATATTTGGTTTCTTCACTGTGGTCTCTTTTTATTTTTTTATTTTTTATTTTTTTGACAGGCAGAGTGGACAGTGAGAGAGACAGACAGAGAGAAAGGTCTTCCTTTTGCCATTGGTTCACCCTCCAATGGCCGCTGCGGCTGGCGCGCTGCAGCCGGCGCACCGCACTGATCCTAAGGCAGGATCCAGGTGCTTATCCTGGTCTCCCATGGGGTGCAGCGCCCAAGGACTTGGGCCATCCTCCACTGCACTCCCGGACCACAGTAGAGAGCTGGCCTGGAAGAGGGGCTACCGGGACAGAATCTGGCGCCCTGACTGGGACTAGAACCCGGTGTGCCAGTGCCGCAAGGCGGAGGGTTAGCCTAGTGAGCTGTGGCGCCGGCCGCTCTCCCTCTCTCTTTTAATCATAAAGGAGGTTTATTCTGCATAGCTGAGCTCCTCTCCTTGATGGAGTCCAGTGCCTGAGCACCAGCCCCAGTGGGTATAATATTCGTCTTCTCTGTCTCAAGGACCACACAAAGAATCTGTGCAGTCCTCAGTTTAAGTTGAGATTCCCCACCAATGTCTCTCACCAGGTAACCAGGAACCCCCACAGCTTGTGGTGTCTCCCACTGAGACTGCTCTAAGTCCCAACCACACCCTGAGTCCTCTCACACACCCTCAGTTTTTTTTTTTCACAGACCTAGTACAGACACCTCACACCGTCACAAGGTCCTAGCCTCTTGTTAGTTCTTCCATCAGAGTCAGGAGTCTCCACCTGGCTGTTTTTTGGGCCGACATGAGCTGGCACAACTGTTACCTATGTCCAAAAGGGCATCTCTTCTATTGGCTTGTTACATGGCGCCACTGTAAAGTGATTAGGGAGAGAGAAACGTGTCCGACCCATCCTTTTTTTGTTTGTTTTCTCTAGTTTGGCTGATACACTTTCCCCCAAGGGACTCCAAGCCGTGTTCCCTCTAGGCTCTTCCTGCAGCTTTTTCATCAGTGGCTTAGGCTGCTACAGTCTGGTATCACCTCACTTTCCAGCACTGGCCTGTAGGCTCTCAGGTGCTGTAGTCCCAAGCCATGGGCACCCATGCCCTCTACAGAGGTCCACTGTGTCCCTCTAATTTCAGTAGAGTTTCCTCTGCCATTTTCTCCCTAACTCTTCCTTGAGACTACACTCTCCACTTTTTTTAAACTATCTTCTCCTGGGCTAGAGCAGTAAGCTCCCTCCTTCATCTGCCATCCTGGAATCCTCCCTGATTCTATTTCTCTGGTGAGCCATGAGTAATTCAAATGCTAAGTTCCAAGTGATTACAGACAATAATCATTTTTCATGCATACCTATTTCTTTTTCCTATAGAATACAAGTACAACATTGCCTGAAAAAAAAAAAACTAAAAAGAATTAAATAGGCAGTATGATGTATCCAAATCATAGCTGTAAAATTTTACAATGTCCTTTAATTTTTAAGTCTCCCAGGATTTAGTTCTAGATCTTCTCTGAATTATCTAGACTCCTAATCTCTGACTAATCCCATGGCTTTAAAGGCAATCTATACTTTGACAAATTCTAAATTTAAATCTCTAACTCCAATCAGTTTGCTGAATTACAGATTCATATATTCAACTTCCAAATCAATATTTCTACTTTGAAATTTAATAAATACATCAAACTTAGCATGAACAAAACTGAATTATTTATCTTTCCCCATAATCTTACTCTACCTGGAGCTTCCTCCATCTCTAGCCATCCAGTTTCTTATGACACAGACTTTCTCTCTCACATCCCACATTCAAGTTTTGAGACAGGAAGCACCAGAGCTTTCAATCCACAAAACTCAGAACATTATAAGATTCTTACAGGGAAGATCTAGATCAACAGCCATACATTCAGATGTTTACAGATCTAAACGAGTAATGCAGGGCCATTATGAAATGGAGAATGATGAGGACTATGGCAAAGTACAGAACCCAGTTCCCACATCAAAACTTGCTGGCTGCACTGTCAGGAAAAATACAGGTTCTGAGTACCCCTCACCACCTCCAGTGCTCTCACCCTGGTGTGAGCCACCATCGTATCTCACCTGGGCTCCTGAAGTAGCTTTCCAATGTGTGTCTTTGTCTTCATCCTGAACCCAACTAGTTCCTTCTGAAAACAAAAGTCACATGAGTCACATGACTTTTCTTTTCAAAACCCATCAGTGAATGTGTAACTCAATCAAAGTACAAAAACAGGAGGCCCCATTTCATTGCATCTGCAGTGAAGCTTCCTGACTTATATCAAGCCTTTGCTCAAACTTTACTTTTACAGTGAGTCCTCACTTGCTGACAACTACATCTCAAATTACCACCCCTCTTCCTCAGATTTATCCAGGCATAAGCTCCCATTCCTTCAGTCCAATCTTGTACAATTTCTTTTTTCCATAGAATTCACCTCTTAATGAACTATATATTTACTTATACATTTATTATGTATTTTCTTTGTATTTTCACAAAAATACATGCTCCATGATGGCAGGAGCATTGCATGCTTTGTTCTTTGGTAGATTACAAGCTCAAAGGATCCTGACATATAGTAACTGTTTGAAAATCTTTGCTGAATGAACAAATGCCTTTTTCCTCCTAATGAGGCCATAAAGCCAGGGATACACTAAATTATTGTTCACAAATATTTGGTGCCTCTGCCTGCAAAAGGACTCAGTCATAGCCACATGACTTATTATGAAATGTGAGTGGAAGAAATATGTGTTCAACCTTGTCAGAAGATTTAAGGATCAGCATGTGGTTTGACACCTTTTTCCCTGCTGCTGCACTGTGAAAGCACATGTTGAGTTGCAGCCTCCATCCTCCTGGGTTCCTGAACATCTGTGATAAAGAGAATCCTCTTGCCAGACCATGATGAACATGCAATTTAATGACAAATGAATCCTGGTTTTATAACCTGTCTTGACTGAAATAGAATCAAAATCTGGGGATTCTCTGCCCAAGTTCCACAATATTAGATGTTTGGAACATGTTGTACTTAATTACATTTCTGCTTATCCATGCTTTTACAATTTTTACCATTGTAAAAGAGAAATTGCAATATAGGAAGAAAAGTCATTCTGCGGTTGTCTCTTGAAATTGACATATCAGGAGACTTTATGATGTTAGAGGAACTGCAGTGATGTTGCCCTTTCTAAGGTAGCACACACACAGCAGGCAGGGAAAAGGAAGATCAGATATGGCAGGTGAGCAATTACAGTCTAAATGAACCTCACCTAAATGGAGATCAAGGTGGCATCAAGTCAATCCAAGTCCCTTCACAATGACACTCTTAATCTGTTCACAAAGCGTTGCTCACCTGTCAGGGTTTTGCACCACGTGTGAGTACATAGAAGAGGGACACTGAGTGTACAAAAAGACATGAAAAGCCATCCTCTCTGCAAAGATAAGTTGTAGTAAGTAAGCTGAGCTCTAGGGAGATCCGTAGGGCCTGGACAACTGGAGCCTTAGAAAAATTGCTCCTAGTTGTGGACAATCTAATTATCTCAATATTGGTACAAATATGTTAATTTTAATGTGTGCTGCAAGGTGAGATATGAAATCAGAAATCATGGAATACTAGTACAGTATGATAAGCTATTGAGGAATTCAAGTTGTTATATAAGCCATAGAGAGTCAAACATTTATGCTTTCTGCTTTCATTTTAAAAAAGTGTTAGAATCTGGGCCAGTGCTATGGTGTAGTGTATTAAGTCACCATCTGCAGTGCTGGCATCCCATATGGGCATCAGTTTGAGTCCTAGGTGCTCCACTTCCGATCCAGCTAATGTACTTGGGCCCTGTACCCACATGGGAGACCTGGATGCAGTTCCTGGCTACTGGCTTCATCCTGGTCCATCCCTGGCCATGGTGGCAATTTGCAGAGTGAGCTAATAGATGGAAGATCTCGGTTTCTCTCTCTGTGTCTCTCCCTCTCTCTCTGTAATTCTGCCTTTCAAATAAATAAATCTTTTTAAAAATGAAAGAATCAAAATTTTTGTCTGAATCCAGGCATTACACAGTAATAGGTTACATATTATAAGTCCACAGTTACAATTTTTGTCAGAATTGTTGCTTGTTTCTTTTAATCCAAAATTCTAATTTAGCTCTATAAAAAATAAGAATGAGAAAGGAAGAGGGAGGAGGAAGAAAGGTAGAAGTATGGATAGAAGGGAGAAAGAGGGGGTAAAGAAGCATCATGTTCCCAAATTTGTATATATTAAATGCATGAAGTTGTATTCCATAAACAAAAGAAAAATAAATTTTAAAAAATTCTTAATGATAGAATGTGACAGGCATTCTAATGAAAAAGTGTTCCAGAAATTCAACTACTTTTTTCTATGTATGGAAAAGAAATTTTTTAAGATTTAGAATAGAGTACATAAATGCCCTACTTATATGTCGATAGCATTGTTGACAGCGATTCCCCTCCATTTTTGCCCAATAAAGCCAGACACACACTCACTATGTCAACTAGCAGTTAGCCAAACCCTGTGACCCTTCTGTGTGTAGATAGGTCACCACTTTCTTCTTTCCACCATTCCCATCTATTCCCAGTACCACTTCTCCAAAGGTCCAGAGAATACATGTGACCAGAAACACTGGAGCAACTGTAAGGAAAAGAAACAGGATGACACTCAAGTTTGGTTATTTCCCCAACTCTCCCTTAACCTGAGAATTCCAATGGGCACTGCTTCCTGTGAAAGAAGAGCAAATCCCAGACATTACTGTCACATTTATTCTTATCAAACATATCTGATTGCTTAGAGTGGGTGAGAACTAAGATCCCAAGAGCAGTACCCAAAGAGGCACTACCCCAAACAATCACCCAACACTTTTTTCAGAATGCAAAAAATTAATGTACTTTATGCATAACTCTGCCTGGGATTGAGACTATAAAGCAGTTTCTTGTAGAGCTACTTTTGAATTCAGCCAACCACATACCCAACTTGAGAGGCATCTGGGGAGATCTCCCTTTACCCCTTTTTTTGCATTCATTTCCAAGCTGTAGACCATTTTTCTCATACACACACAGTAGCTGGCAGTGAGTTTCTGAAACTCCAATATTTTAAAAAAAATATTTAGTCAAGTGTTATATATTAAAGATACGTACTTGATTGGAATCTCCTGTGCTTTCTAGGACTCCATAGAGCCTGTTTACAGCAAACCAATCTCTCCAGTGTCCATAAGAGATGCAACCTGTGGGAGTCATGAGTCATGTGTCACACTGGCCCTATCCAAGGATCACCCTTGAGGCAGGGTATTGAGAAAAGAGAGATACACACATACAGACACACAAACAAATACACACTCACACTCATAAAGTGATTTAAGGATAATGCAGCCTGTTAGTATGTAATCCCACTTCGAAATTCAAAGCATATGGTTAAGTTCTTATTTTTAAAAAGTAACCAATTTGTATGCTTGTTGCGTGCAAAAGTGGTTTGACTTAGCTTGACTTTTCCTGGTTGAAAACTTTTCTCAGTTGCTGCCATCAATGGAAAACAGATTAAGAGAAAAATTTCAAATGAACGCTTGATGCCCTCACTTGAAAGGAGGAAAACAGAAGGGGATTGCTTTGCTGGGGCTGCTTTTTGCAAGGCCCGCTGTCATCAACACAGTCCTTCTTCCTTTGGAACTATTTAACTAGAGGTGAAAATGTGCTGGGTTGTGAAAATCTGATCAAACTCAGTCCATGAAAATTTCAGGGTCACATCATTTACTGGAACACAATTACATTTTTTTTTCACATAAATTACCTACATGTTGTTGGATGAAATACACCTTCTCCCCAAAAATCCACATCATTATTGAATTTCAATTTCATACACTTAGCCTGAAATTTCCATCCTGTCAGAATTGTTCATGTTACCCACAGTTTCAAAAGACTAAAATCACTTTACTGTAACTACATTTTTTGCATTACTAGGCCAAGGATAAATGTGGTTACATTGATTTCTCACAAATGAACCTTAAACCCTGATTTGAAATGAGAAAACCATCCTTTGCAATCATTTCCAATCCCAGGTACGTTTAATTGGTTTTAAGAAACATTGCTTTGTTCATTTGCACAAAAGAAAAAAAAAAACTAAACAAAACAAAAAACAACCCTCTTGAGTTCACTTTTGTTTCCAATACCCAGAATAAGCTTGAATGTGAAAGGACCTCTTTCTAGGCTGGCTTTGTCTGTTCCAGTCCTGGGTGATTCTCTAGGAAAGTGAAAGCTACTGACTTCCTACTGTTCTCCCTTCTCAGGGCCCCAGGGGTTGTCCCAGGTTGTTAATGTGTAAGCCATGATTGGAATGGTCCCAGCCCAGTCAACAGGTTCAAGACAGGTTTCCTGTTCAGATTCTGAAGCTCTACTAACAGCAGATCTCTGCTCCCAAGAGCCTTTAGCGTAGGGACTAAATACCAAACATTCATCAGTCAAATATAACCAATACTAGTGCACAAAAGTGTTCTTTAACCCCCTCACAACCATTGCCCACTTTGGGCATTTTCTTTGCCTCTCAGAGCTACTCACCTCATCTGCTCTTGGTTTCCTGTGATACTGACCTCCAAGTCTTCCTCAAAGGCTCCCTTATCACCCGGCTTCTGGTTTGTGTACACATGGGATGCACAGCAGGAAATTAGAGGGAGAAAGGGTAGTAAGTTCAGGGTACCTTGGTCTGGATCTGTCAATGCTGGATCATCACCAGGACTGTTTGAGCTTTCACTTTTCTTTTCTTGGCTGTGAGTTGTTTGCTGAAGGTGGTTGTTCTTGCCTAACAGATCACATTTACAGCTACTGTACTTTCTTGAAGGTCTATTGACTCTTTTCTCCCTTTGCCCCTCAGGCTACTGGTAGTGAGATAATGCCAGAATGCTGCTCTTTTGGTTTGTTTTATTGCTTCTTAATCCTTGCAAGACCTTTTCAAAAGTCACTCTAACTGATTCACTGATTCTTTAGGTGAACTATCTGTGTCCAACTGGCCAAGCACTGGTATATATATCAACATAATTGAAGGCCTATTCCTCTGCTGCTCCCCCCTCCCCCGCCTACTTTTCCAGAACATCTAATGAAGGCTGTAACACTGATTTACAGATGCAGATCCTGATAAAGACCTACTCAGGTGTGAGACAAGGATGGGGCCGACCATATAGTATTGCAGTTAACTTGCCTGAGACTCCAGAATCTAGTTGCTACACCTCTTTTAAGGCTACTTGCTACTTGTCTTACAGCTACAGGCAGTGTGAATTAAGCATATTTATTTGCCTGCAATAGTATTCCTTCTAAGATTAAAATATAAATTATCACTTTAAGAAAGGTGTATATCGATATTTTTGTTATTTTATTTTAAAAAGATTTTATTTATTTATTTGAGAGATAATAGTTACAGACAGAGAAAAGGAAAGACAGAGAGAGAGGTCTTCTATCTGCTAGTTCTTTCCCTAAATGGCCGCAGCAGCTGGAACTGAGCTTATCCGAAGCCAGGAACCAGGAGCTTCCTCAGGATCTCTCACACAAATACAAGGGCTCTAACATTTGGACCATCTTTCACGGCTTTCCCAGGTCACAGCAAAGAGCTGGATCAGAAGAGGAGCATCTGGGACATGAAAAGGCACGCATGTGTGCCAGGGCTACAGGCAGAGACTTAGCCCACCATGCCACAACACTGGGCCCACATCATTGAATTTGAAGTTACAAATTTGAGTATGACTCTCATGAGTGACATACACAGATATATAAAGGGAGTATTAAACACCTCAAGCTTCTGCTTTGAAACTTGATGGAGCAGTGATAGAATAACTTAGAGACACATTGTTTCAACATGATCCACAGATGCTATTGATATTTCAAATCAGAAAATCTGGGTTTAGGTCCCACTGTTAATATCTGGGCTACTTGGAGTAAATTAGCTTTAGAAAGAGGAGCTTAGGGGCGGGTGATGTGGTGCAGTGGTTTAACACTCTGGCCTGCAGCGCCGGCATTCCATATGGGCGCCGGTTCTAGTCCCGGCTGCTCCACTTCCAGTCCAGCCCTCTGCTATGGCCTGGGATGACAGTGGAAGATGGCCCAAATCCTTGGGCGCCTGTACCCGCATGGGAGGCCCGGAAGAAGCTCCTGGCTCCTGGCTTCAGACTGGCGCAGTTCTGGCCGTTGCGGCCAATTAGGGAGTGGACCATTGGATGCTCTCTCTCTCTGTCTCTCTCTCTCTGCCTCTCCTCTCTCTGTGTAACTCTGACTCTCAAGTAAAAAAAAAATAAATCTTAAAAAAAAAAAAGAGGAGCTTAGAAGGTGAGTTTCTATGATATAATCCTGCTGTTCTATTTTCCAGTTGGAATTTATTTCCCTTTATTCGAAGATTAGCTTCTGAATCTTTGGGTTCCCTACTCTATATCCTCACTACTAAAGTAGATGTTTTGATCCTAGAAATGTAAAATATTAAAATTAATAATAATATTTTGCTTATTTTTCTGGAATGGGTATAATAAGTGCCTATCTTTAAATCATTTCTTTAATGGGCAAGTCCTAAACCCACCTAAGCATAATGCCAAAGATGAAGTCCTATTTCCAGGTTTTCTTTTTTTTTTTTCTAGTTTTTTGACAGGTAGAGTTATAGACAGTGAGAGAGAGAGAGAGAGAGAGAGAGAGAGAGAGAGAGAGAAAGGTCTTCCTTCTGCTGGTTCACTCCCCAAATGACCACCACAGCTGATGCTGCGCCAATTCGAAGCCAGGAGCTAGGTTCTTCTTCCTGGTCTCCCATGCAGGTGCAGGAGCCCAAGCACTTGAGCCATCCTCCACTGCCCTCCCAGGCCACAGCAGAGAGCTGGACTGGAAGAGGAGCAACCGGGACTAGAACCCGGCGCCCATATGGGATGCCAGCACTGCAGGCGGAGGATTAACCAAGTGAGCCAAGGCGCCGGGCCCCTCTAGGTTTTCTTATTTTAAAAATAAGCCTCCATTTTTGTTCTGACTAATACTGAATCTAGTGTAACCTGTTCACCACATCAAATATCCTTCAATCTTCAGTTTCTGGCATTATCTCTTTCTTATACAAATAAATTGAAAGGAATTTTCTGGAGAAAGCTAAACTTGAGCCTTCCTTGCTCTTAATTTCTCTTACTGTTTTGAAAATACGGATCCCCAAACATATCTTTGATTTCTTCTATATTTTCCCATTATACTCTGGCAAAATTCTGAAATACTCTAATATTCTTTGCAATGACATGGCTTGCTTAGATGACAGTTAAATCCAATTTGGGGGAACTGTGGCAGCAGGGTAGTGGGGATTATGGGAACTTTGGAGCCTGGCCCTTTCCTTGATAATATATGTTCCGTGAAAGTTTTGAGGAAGAAGTTTTCTATGTGAAAATATTTTAATCCCCCACCAAACTCAAGATTTGTAGATTCATAGTGAAAAAATGTTGCTTACTCACTGACATGCTAGTGGAAAAGTTTAATTTTCTTTACATTTGTTATTGACAAAAATGAGAAGTTATTGAGTTAGAGTTATTTTAACATTAATATATTCTATAAATGAATAAATTTATAAATGTTGTCTATATGTGTATGTGCTGGTGGCCAGTTCAAATCTGTCACTACATTTGTCACACAAGTAAATAATATTGACAACTTACTCCATAAGAACAATCCAACATGAAAAGAAAGAATCTTTAAAACACAGGAATAGCAGGTCACAAATCAAGAGTAATAACTCTGTGGTACTTATCATGGCTCCTAAACACTTTTGCTTGGGTTTCCTGACATTGGTACCAAGTCATGTAACCAAGAACAAATCCATTGTTCACAATACAACTCATCTTTCTAATTTCCTTAGAAACCTCCATTGCCCTCATCATCTAGGATGAGTTGCTTTATTAATTTTTCCACTTTTCATCTATATATCGAATATATTTCTGGTCTTTGCACTCTAGTTGATGAAGATTCTTCAAAATATCCACCAAATTATTGCTGACAAAAGTTGCAAGAAGACTACACCATCTTTAAGAGATAATGAACTAAAATCCCCATTCTGAAGACTGTCAACAATGATGTTCCACTACTTTTAGGAAATAAATAACAACTGTCAGCATAATATACACATGAAACATATTGATAAGATAGTTTAAAATGAATGTGTATTAAAATTTTATATCTTCTTACATATTCTGAAAAACTGCATTTCTCAGAATGGTTTATCTAAGCCATTCTGCCATTCCATTTCATTTCTTCAACTCTTCTGAGAGATCAGCTCACTTTATGGTTCATAGTACTGAGGAGATAAAGGATGAAAGAACAAATGGAGGGAGTAGGTTTTAATACTCATTGTTCCGTGGTACTGTACCATATAGCTAAATGGTAACTCTAACCTGTCATTACCTAAATATCCCTGCCACTATAGTACTTGAAAAATGGCAGAGAATGAAGTTAAACATGATTTCATTCATAGATGTGTGAACTAATCTAATTTACTGCTCTTTTTAAAAACTTACTCCCATCATATTTATCAAGAGGAATTAACAGGTAAAATAATTTAATATGTTTTGTTACATAGAAAAAAATCACTGTCTTTCAAGTTTATAACTAAAATGACCTTTGACCCAGATGTTCCCAGCCTCAGACTTCAAGTTCTTTGGACCCAGTTTTCCATAAGCATTTTCAATACATAATGCCTATGCCTAACATTTAAAGTTCAAGTCCTTGTGTTTGGTTGTGGCTTTTCTGGGACTCACCGTAATTATTCTGGGACTTACTGTAATTATTCAACTTTCTTTTTCATCACTTATTATCATAAATATTTTGGCCACTTTATTCTTTTTACATGCAAGCCCCTCTTTGTTTCTTCTCCTACAAATCCTTCTGATCCTGAAAGATCATATAGTAAAATGAAGCACTCAGAAAATTCTGAGGTAGTCATATGTTCCCCACACCTATCTGATCATCTTCCTATGACTTCAGCCAACCTCTTTTTCTTCCAATACTTCCCTATATTCTTTCTGCCTTCATTCCTTTAAGACTTTCCTGTCATCCTTGGGATCTTATTGACGAAATCATGTAATTTTAGCACCTAGCTTAGCATTCTTACATTGTTCCAGAATTAATGCCTGTGGTGCCAGTCTCATCTCCTCAAGTTAACTGTAATCGGACTATTTATTATGTCTATGTATGAGATTAAAAATGTTTCAACATTTGTTGTGTTTAAAAATAACTGATCATTTCAAAAGATGCTAAGTGATTGAATCATTAATCTAGAATTAAAACTAAAGATTTGCAAGTCTGATGTCATTGGAAGTCAGTCAGCCTAGGCATTGGGCAAATAAAATTCACCAGAATCCAGAGGGTAAGGAAGCTTCAATCAATGAGGAGCTGCTCAAGGTAGAAAAACCATCACTTGGAATAGTTGCATTGATCTAGAGGAGGATTCTATAGGTTCTTCCAGGAAAAGACAATTCATTGCTTTGATATATAAGACATAAGCAAAACAGTTTGAATTCTAATACTTTTTTGAACGTTTCACAGGGACTTTAAGCATTTAGAACAAAACAATTTTTTTTATTCATATGAGAAGTAGAGTTACAGACAGAGAGAGGGAGAGATGGAGAGAAAGGTCTTCTATCCACTGGTTCACTCCCTAGATGGCCACTATAGCTGGAGCTGGGCTAATATGAAGCCAAGAGTCAGGAGCTTCTTCCAGCTCTCCCACATAGGTGCAGGGACCCAAGCACTTGGGCCATCTTCTGCTTTCCCAGGCCATAGCAGAGAGCTGGATCAGAAGAGGTGAAGCCAGGACCAGAACTGGTGCCAGTATAGTAGAATGCCAGCACCACAAGCAGAGGCTTAGACTACTAGGCCATTGTTCTGGTCCAACAAAATAATTTTTGTAGTCCTTTTATTTTTTTTAACTTTTATTTAATAAATATAAATTTCCAAAGTATAACTATTGGATTATAGCAGCTCTTCCCCACATAACCTCCCTCCCACTAACAACCATCCATCTCCCACTCCCTCTCCCATCCCATTCTTCATCATGATTCATTTTAATTATCTTTATATACAGAAGATCAACTTAGTATATACTAAGTAAAGATTTCAACAAATTGCACCCACACAGACAAAGTATAGAGAATTGTTTGAATAGTAGTTTTACCAATAATTCGCATAGTACAACACATAAAGGGCAGAGATCCTACATGGGGAGTAGGTGCACAGTGACTCCCATTGTTGATTTAACAATTGACATTATTTATGATGTCAGTAATCACGCTAGGCTCTTGTCATGAGCTGCCAAGGCTATGGAAGCCTCTTGAGTTCACTAACTCTGATCTTATTTAGACAAGGTCATAGTCAAAGTGGAAGTTCTCTCCTCCCTTCAGAGAAAGGTACTTCCTTCTTTAAAGGCCTGTTCTTTCTGCTGGGATCTCACTCACAGAGATCTTTCATTTAGGTCATTTTTTTGCCAGAGTGTCTTGGCTTTCCATGCCTGAGAAACTCTCATGGGCTTTTTAGCCAGATCTGAATGACTTAAGGGCTGATTCTGAGGCCAGAGTGCTGTTTAGGGCATTTGCCATTCTATGAGTCTGCTGTGTATCCTGCTTCCCATGTAGGATCATTCTCTTCTTTTTAATTCTATCAATTATTAATTGCAGACACTGGTCTTATTTATGTAATTCATTTGACACTTAATCCTATCTCTTTTTTTATTTGACAGGTAGAGTTATAGACAGTGAGAGAGAGAGACAGAGTTAAAAAGGTCTCCCTTCCATTGGTTCACTCCCCAAATGGCCGCTACAGCTGGTGCTGTGCCGATTCGAAGCCAGGAGCCAGGTTCTTCTTCCTGGTCTCCCATGCAGGTGCAGGAGCCCAAACACTTGTGCCATCCTCCACTGACCTTCAGGGCCACAGTAGAGAGCTGGACTGGAAGAGGAGCAACCAGGAATAGAACCTGGCACCTATATGGGATGCCAGCGCCGCAGGCGGAGGATTAACCAACTGAGCCATGGTGCCAGCCCACCTTAACCCTCTCTTTTTGAACAATTATGAACTGAAACTGATCAGTTTAACAAGTAAGATGGCATTGATACATGCCATCTTGATGGGATTGAATTGGAATCCCCTGGCACATTTCTAGCTCTACCATTAGGGGTAAGATCCAGTGAGCATGTGCTGAACTGAACATATCTTCCCTCTCTTATTCCCACTCTTATATTTAACAGGGATCGCATTTCAGTTAAATTTGAACACCTAAGAATAATTGGGTGTTAATTAAAAAGTTCAACAAATGGTATTAAGTATAACAAAAAAAATACTAAAAGGAATAAAATAGCAAGTTGCTCCTCAACAGTCAGGACAAGGGCTGATCAAGTGATCCTTTTCACTTCAACAGCTTTCCTTTTAGGTGCTCAGTTAGTTGTCACCAATCAGGGAGAACATATGATATATGTCCCTTTGGGAATGGCTTAATTCACTCAGCATGATGTTTTCCAGATTCCTCCATTTTGTTGCAAATGACCGGATTTCATTTTTTTTTAACTGCTGTATTCTAGAGACTACATATCCCATAATTTCTTTATGCAGTCTTCTGTTGATGGGCATTTAGGTTGATTCCATGTCTTAGCTATTGTGAATTGAGCTGCAATAAACATTGAGGTACAGACATCTCTTTTATTTGCCAATTTAATTTCCTTTGGGTAAATTTCAAGGAGTGGGATGGCTGGGTTGTATGGTAGGTTATATTCAGGTTTCTGAGGAATCTCCAGACTGACTTCCATAGTGGCTTTACCAGTTTGCATTCCCACCTACAGTGGGTTAGTGTCCCTTTTTCCCCACATCCTCACCAGCATATGTTGTTAGTTGATTTCTATATGTAAGCCATTCTAGTGGGTTTGAGGTGAAACCTCATTGTGGTTTTGATTTGCATTTCCCTGATGGCTAGTGATCCTGAATATTATTTCATGTGCCTGTTGGCCATTTGGATTTCCTCTTTTGAAAAATGTCTATTTAGGTCCTTGGCCCATCTCTTAAGTGGGTTTTTTGTTTTGTTGTTGTGGACTTTGTTGATCTCTTTGTAGATTCTGGTTATTAAACTTTGTCGTTGTGTAATTTGCAACTATTTTTCCCATTCTGTCGGTTGCTTCTTCAATTTCCTGACTGTTTCTTTTGCAGTACAGAAACTTCTCAATTAGATGGAATCCCAATTGTTAATTTTGGTTTGACTGCCTATGCCTCTAGGGTCTTTTCCTAGAAGTCTTTGCTTGTGCCTCTATCTTGCAGGGTTTCTCTGATGTTCTCTAATACTTTGATGGTGTCGGGTCATAATTTAGATTTTTTTTTTTTTTGACAGGCAGAGTGGACAATGAGAGAGAGAGACAAAGAGAAAGGTCTTTCTTTGCCGTTGGTTCACCCTCCAATGGCCGCGGCGGCTGGCGTGCTGCGACCAGTGCACCACGCTGATCCGAAGGCAGGAGCCAGGTGCCTCTCCTGGTCTCCCATGGGGTGCAGGGCCCAAGCACTTGGGCCATCCTCCATTGCACTCCCTGGCCACAGCAGAGAGCTGGCCTGGAAGAGGGGCAAACGGGACAGAATCCGGTACTCTGACTAGGACTAGAACCCAGTGTGCCGGCGCCACTACGTGGAGGATTAGCCTGTTGAGCCATGGTGCCGGCATAGATTTAGATCTTTAACCCACTTTGAGTGCATTTTTGTGTAGGATGTAAGGTAGAGGTCTTACTTCATGCTTCTGCATGTGGAAATCCAGTTTTCCCAGCACCATTTGTTGAGTAGACAGTCCTTGCTCCAGAATTTGGTTTTAGATCCTTGATCAAATATAAGTTGGCTGTGGATGTTTGGTTTGATTTCTGGTGTTTCTATTCAGTTCCATTGGTCTATCCATCGGTTTCTGTACCAGTACCACGCTGTTTTGATAACTACTGCCCTGTAGTATGTCTTGAAATCTGGTATTGTGATGCTTCCAGCTTTATTTTTGTTGTACAAGATTGCTTTAGCTATTCGAGGTCTCCTGTGCCTCCGTATGAATTTCAGCATCATTATTTCCAGATCTGAGAAGAATGTCTTTGGTATTTTGATTGGTATTGCACTGAATCTATAAATTCCTTTTGGGAGAATGGACATTTTGATGATATTGATTCTTCCAATCCATGAGCATGGAAGATTTATCCTTTTTTGGTATCCTCTTCTATTTCTTTAAGATTTTGTAATTCTCATCGTAAAGATCTTTGATACCCTTGGTTACGTTTATTCCAAGGTATTTGTTTTTGTAGCTATTGTGAATGGAATTGATCTTAGCAGTTCTTTCTCAGCCATGGCATTGCCTGTGTCTACAAAGGCTGTTGATTTTTGTGCGTTGATTTTATATCCTGCTACTTTGCCTAACTCTTCTATGCATTCCAATAGTCTCTACTATTAGTAGAGTTCTTTGGGTCCCCTAAATAAAGAATCATATCATCTCCAAAGAGTGATAGTTTGACTTCTTCCTTCCCAATTTGTATCCCATTAATTTTTTTTTTCCTAATGGCTCTGGCTAAAACTTCAGTACTATATTGAATAGCAATGGTGAGAATGGGCATCTCAGTGGAAATGATTCCAAATTTTCCCCATTCCATAGGTTGCTGGCCATGGGTTTTTCATAAATTGCCTTGATTGTATTGAGGAATGTTCCTTCTATACACAATTGCTTAGAGTTTTCATCATGAAAGGGTATTGTATTTTATCAAATGATTTCTCTGTATCTATTGAGATAGTCATATGGTTTTTTCTTCTGCAGTTTCTTAATGTGGTATATCACATTGATTGATTTGAGAACATTGAACCATCCCTGTATACCATGGATAAATCCCCCTTGGTCTGGGATGGATGATCTTTCTGATATGTTGTTGCATTCTATGGGCCTGAATTTTATTGAGGATTTTTGTGTCTATGTTCATCATGGAAATTGGTCTGTAATTCTTTCCTCTGCTGCATCTTTTTCAGTTTTAGGAATTAAGGTAATGCTGGGTTCCTAGAAAGAATTTGGGAGGATTCCCTCTTTTTTGATTGTTCTGAATAGTTTCAGAAGAATTGAAGTTAGTTCTTCTTTAAATGTCTGGTATAATTCAGTAGTGAATCCATCCAGTCCTGGGCTTTTCTTTGTTGCGATGGTCTTTAAACTTATTCCATTTCTGACTCGGTTATGGGTCTGATTAGGTTTTCTTTGTCTTCATGGTTCAATTTAGGTGGGTTGTATGAGTCCAGGAATCTATGCATTTCTGATGGATTTCCCTGTTTGTTGGCATACAACTCTTTTTAGTAATTTCTGATGACTCTTTTTATTTTGTGGTGTCTGTTGTTACATTCCATTTTTCTTCTCTGATTTTATTGATTTGGGTGTTTTCTTTTTTTAGTTAGTTGCACCAATGGTGTGTCAATTTGTTTATTTTTTCAAAGAACCAGCTCTTCGTTTTTTTATCTTTTGTAATTTTTTTGGATTCAATTCTGTTGATTTCTTCTCTAAATTTAATTATTTCTCTTCTCCTACTAACTTTGGTTCTGGTTTGCTGCAGTTTTTCTAGATCCTTGAGATGCATTGAAAGCTCATTTTTTTGGTGTCTTTCCAATTTCTTGATGTAGGAACCTATTGCTATAAACTTTCCTCTTAACACTGCTTTTTCTGCATCCCATAAGTTTTGATATGTTGTGTTGCTATCCTCATTTACTTCCAGAAAGTTTTTGATTTCTCTTTTGATTTCTTCTATGATCCAGTGTTCACCAGGAGCATGTTGTTCAGTCCCCATGTGTTTGCATACTCTCTAGAGATTCCTGAGTTGCTAATTTCCAACTTCATTCCATTGTGGTTACACAAAATATTTGCCATGCTTTCAATTTTTTTGAATTTGCTGAGACTTGCTATGGCCTAGTATGTGGTCAATCCTAGAGTGGGTTCCATGTACTGCTGAGAAGAGTGTGTATTTTTCAAGTGTAGGATGAAAAGTTATGTAGATATCTGTTAGATATATTAGGTCTATAGTTTCGATTAAATCTGCTGTTTCCTTGGTTTTTTTTTTTAACTTTTATTTAGTAAATATAAATTTCCAAAGTAAAGTTTATGGATTACAATGGCTTTCTCCCCCCCCCCCATAACGTCCCTCCCACCCGCAACCCACCCAACTCCCTCTCCCTCTCCCATTCCATTTGCATCAACATTCATTTTTCAATTATCTTTATATACAGAAGATCAATTTAGTATATATTAAGTAAAGATTTCAACAGTTTTACCCACACACATAACATAAAGTGTAATATACTGTTTCAGTAGTTATAGCATTAATTCACTTTTAACAACACATTAAGGACAGAGATCTTACATGAGGAGTAAGAGCACAGTGACTCCTGTTGTTGACTTAACAATTTGACACTCTTATTTATGGTGTCAGTAATCACGCTAGGCTCTTGTCATGAGTTGCCAAGGCTATGGAAGCCTTTTGAGTTCGCCGACTCTGAATTTATTTAGACAAGGTCACAGTCAAAGTGGAAGTTCTCTCCTCCCTTCAGAGAAAGGTACCTCCTTCTTTGATGGCCTGTTCTTTCCACTGAGATCTCACTTGCAGAGATCTTTCATTTAGTTGTTTTTTCTTTTTTTGCCAGAGTGTCTTGGCTTTCCATGCCTAAAATACTCTCATGGGATCTTCAGCCAGATCCAAATGTTGATTCTCTGTCTGGTTGATCTGTCTATTGCTGAAAGTGGAATATTGAAGTTCCCCAATACTATTGTATTGGAGTCTAAGTCTCCCTTTAAGTTCCTTAACATATCTTTTAAATAACCCGGTGCCCTGTAATTAGGGTCATGTACGTTTATAATAGTTACATTTTCCTGTTGAATTGATCCCTTAATCATTATAGAGTGCCCCTCTTTGTCTCTCTTAACAGTTTTTGTGTTAAAGTTTATTTTGTCTGATATTAAGATGGCTACACCAGCTCGTTTTTGGTTTCTGTTGGCATGGAATATCTTTCCAACCTTTCACTTTCAGTCTGCATAAATCTTTGTTGGAAAGATGTCCACAAAACAGTTTTTTTTAAGATGACAAAATGTGCATTGACAGAGAGGGGTCAAAATTAATCATTACATAGCTCACAAAGAGACAATAAATGGACAGCATTGTTTGAGCTTGTGTGTTTATATGTGTGTGTGTGTGTGTTATTCCGTGTGTGTGTGTGTGTTTCTGTGTCTGTGTTTTGGAGGAAAGGGTCTGGATGTGATAGTCTAGCAGTGGGAAGTGTGAAAAATACATGGAAGGTGGGAGAGGTACTATGAGAGAATAATGACAAGTGGGAGATATTAGACAGATGGCTTAAGAGGCAAGACCGGCCGGCGCCGCGGCTCACTAGGCTAATCCTCCGCCTTGCGGCGCCGGCACACCGGGTTCTAGTCCTGGTCGGGGCACCGATCCTGTCCCGGTTGCCCCTCTTCCAGGCCAGCTCTCTGCTGTGGCCAGGGAGTGCAGTGGAGGATGGCCCAAGTCCTTGGGCCCTGCACCCCATGGGAGACCAGGAGAAGCACCTGGCTCCTGCCATCGGATCAGCGCGGTGCGCCGGCCGCAGCACGCTACCGCGGCGGCCATTGGAGGGTGAACCAACGGCAAAAGGAAGACCTTTCTCTCTGTCTCTCTCTCACTGTCCACTCTGCCTGTCAAAAAAAAAAAAAAAAATTAAAAAAAAAAAAAAAAAAAAAAAAGAGGCAAGACCGAGGAAGGTTTGACAGCAAATGCTTGGTATTCTTTTATGGGAGTGGAGCTAAATGGTAAGAAAGACCTCTAACTGAATCCAGAAAAATACAGATATGATTTTCAAAGCAAGTATCTGCTTCCTGTTTTATGAACACAAGGTCAGGTTTAGTGCTAAAAGTGACCAGTTGGTGATCCCTAGCCAATGGCCCTTACAATGCTCAGATCAGAAAGAAGGGGAAACATGCAGGTTGTAAGAATGAGGACCATGATGGCAGAGTAGGAAGGTAGCTTGCTGCTCTCGTCTAGGACAAAATAGTTTTTTAAAAGAGCAGAAAGAGTGCAGTCTCAGGGAAGAGTTAGAGAGGAAACTATGCAAATTGGAGGGTCACAGTGGACCTACATGGAGGGCAAAAACATGCACAATTGAGGACCACAGCAAATGAGAGCCTCCACACCAACATTGGAAAGTGAGGTAACAAGAGACTGCAGCAGCCCAAGCCACTTTCAAAAAAGTTGCCTAGTGGGAATTTGGTGTGGAGCCATGTCGGGGATAGTGTACCTGCCAAATAGAGGAGATAAAACAAAGGGAGGCACATTTTCTCTCTCCATGATCATTCTGCCACAGCATCCTGTAACAAGCTGATAGAGACCAGGCACCATTTTGGACATACATAACAGCTGTGCTAGCTCATGTTGGTACCTAGCAACCAGCCAAGTGGAGACTCCTGAGTCTGGTGGGGAGAGCAGATGGGGCTGGGCACTTGTAACTGTGGGAAGTTTATGTGCCAGGACTTTGAAAACATTGAGGCTACATGTGAGGACTCAAGGTATGGCTGGAACTTTGGGCAGTCACTGTGGGAGGCTCTACACAATCAGGGCTCCCTGATTACCTGGCAAGGGACATATCCGGGGAATTTGGGCTTGCATTGAGGACTGCACAGATCCTTTGTGTGTTACTTGTGACAAAGTGGATGAATAATATATCAGCTGGGGCTGGCACCCAGGTAATGGTCTCTTTTGAGGAGAGGAGCTCAGTGGAGTCTATGCCAACAGACAAGAACAAACATCCCCTCTAATGAGAGAGAGGGAGAGAGAGAAAGAGACAGAGAGAGATTTACCACACCAAACCTGGGTGTGTTACCTCAGACATTCCCTTTTCCCTGGAGCACTGATCAGAGTTCCTTGGCCACACCCACCACACACCTCTAGGTATTCCCTGAAAGCAGACACTCCAGTAATCCATTCAGACATAGCCCAAAGATAAAAGCCACCATAGCAAAAAGAAGAAGAAGAAGAAGAAGAAGAAGAAGAAGAAGAAAAGAAGAAGAAACCAATTAGTATCTCCACAAATGCAGAATAACAAAAGCACCAATTCAAGAAACAAGAAAAGGAAGACAACATGACACCCCCAAAAGAATACAACATTTCAATATTAGATTGCGAAGATGATGAGATTGAAGAAATGGAATTCAAGAAATTGAACATAGGATTACTTAGAAGTAATCAGAAGCAAATGAATGAACTAATGGAATCTATACATGACATGAAAGAAAATGTCTTCCATGAAATTGAGATCTTAAGGAGAAATCAAGAAATGAAGAATTCAATAGAACAAATAAAAAAATGCTGTGAAAAGCCTTAACAACAGAATTGGTGATGCAAAAGAAAGAATATCCAACTTAGTTGACAAAGCACTGGAAATTACAGTCAGACTAACACAAAAAGAAGAAATTAGAAAACTTAAAAAAAGAAACAGCTGGTAGTCTATAAGATACTGTCAAACAACCCAACATTAGGGTTCTAGGAATTCCTGAAGAGATGGGAATAGAGAAAGGTCTAGAAGTCCTTTTTAGTGAAACAATAACAGAAAATTCCCCTAATTTGGAGAAAGGAACACCCAAGTTCAGGAAGCACATAAAACTCCTAACAGACATGAACAGAAAAGATCTTCAACACAACACATTGTAATCATACTATCCACAGTAAAACATAAAGAAAAGATTCTAAAATGTGCATGAGAGAAATGCCAGATTACTTTCAGAGGATCTCCAATAAGACTCACAACCAATAAGATTGTCAACCCAGAATACTATACCTTGCAAAGCTCTCATTTATAAACAAAGGTGAAATAAAGACCTTGCATGACAAACAGAAATTGAAAGAATTTGTCACCACCCTTCCAGCCTTGCAGAAGATGCTTAAAGATGTGCTGCACACAGAAGCACAGAAACATGGTCATCACTACAACAGAAAGTAAAGGAAGGAAATCTCCCAGCAAAAGTACAAAGGAAATCCAAAGCAAAAAATAGGAATATTCATGGAAAAATAGCAGGGCAAAGTTGTTACTTATCAGTAGTCACCTTGAATATAAATGGCCTCAACTCTCCAGTTTAAAGACACAGACTGAGTGGATTAAAAAACAAAACCGGCCAGCGCCATGGCTCAATAGGCTAATCCTCAGCCTTGCAGTGCCGGCACACTGGGTTCTAGTCCCAGTCGGGGCCCCGGATTCTGTCCTGGTTGCCCCTCTTCCAGGCCAGCTCTCTGCTGTGGTCCAGGAGTGCAGTGGAGGATGGCCCAAGTGCTTGGGCCCTGCACCCCATGGGAGACCAGGATAAGCACCTGGCTCCTGCCTTTGGATCAGTGCAGTGAGCCAGCCACAGCGTGCCAGCCGTGGCAGCCATTGGAGGGTGAAGCAATGGCAAAGGAAGACCTTCCTCTCTGTCTCTCTCTCTCTCTCTCTCTCACTGTCCACTCTGCCTGTCAAAAAAAAAAATCTATTTGCTGCCTATAAGAAAAACATCTCACCAACAAAGATTCACACAGACTGAAAGTGATAGGATAGAAAAAGATATTCCATGTTAACAGAAACCAAAAAAGAGCTGGTGTAGCCATCCTAATATCAGACAAAATAGATTTTAACACAAAAGCTGGTAAAAGAGACAAAGAAGGGTATTGTAATAATAAGGGATCAATTCAACATGAAGATGTAACTATTAAAATGTATATGAACCTATTACAGTGCATTGGCTATTTAAAAGAAATGTTAAGTTATCTAAAGGGAGACATAGACTCAAATAGCAATGGGCGATTTCAATACCCCACTTTCAGCAATGGACATTCTAAGGGTACAGTTTAAAAACTTGCCATGGGATCCCACATCCCATTAAGCTGGGTGGGAAAATGTCATGTTAAGTGTTAAAATGACCATATTAAGTGTTAAAGTGATCATATAGATAGGATTAAGTGTTAAAGGGACCATATAAATAAGATCAAGTGTCTGATAATAATAATAGATAAAATTAAAAAGGAGAAAATGTTCCAACATAGGAAGCAGTCCACATAGAATAGCAGCAGACTGACAGAATGACAATTGTTTAAATAGCACTCTGACCTCAAAGTCAACCCTTAAGCCATTCCAGTCTGGCTGAAAAGCCCATGAGAGCATTTCAGGCATGGAAAGCCAAGGCACTGTGGCAAAAACATGTCCTACATGAAGGATCTCTGTGAGTGATACCTCAGTGGAAAGAAGTGCCCATCAAAGGATGTACTTTTCTTTGAAGGAAGGAGAGAACTTTCACTTTGCTTATGGCCTTGTCTAAATACTGATGAAGCTTGTGGATTCATATAGCCTTGTGGATTCCATAGCCTCGGCAGCTCATGTCAAGAGGCTCAGGTGATCACTGACATCATATGTAAGAGTTTTAATTGTTAAATTAACAACAGGAGACACTGTGCACTTACTTCCCATGCAGGACTTCTATCCTCAATTAGTTGTATTAAGAGGATTAACAGTAAAACTTGTTCTCAAACAAGTTTGTGTGTGTGTGTGCGTGTATGTGCAAATTGTTGAAGTCTTTACTTAGTGTGGAGTTTATCTGTGTATAAAGTTAATTGAAAATGAATATTAATGGAAATTGGGTCTCAGAATGGGAGAGAGAGGAGAAAGCGGGTTGGGAGTGGAGGTGGGAGGATGGGTATTGTTGAAAGAATCACTATATTCCTAAAGTTCTAATTTTGAAATTTGTACTCAATAAATAAAATATTTATTTTAGAAAAAAAAAAGAATGAAGACCAGCATAGGAGAAGCCTGCAAAGACAATTGGCCTGTCTTTTCATTTACCTTTAGAATTAAAGCATGATACATGTAAGATTGACTAAGGAAGTTATTTTATGCTGATTTTAAGATCATTTCTTTTTCCTGCTGTGTATAACCAAATTTCCCCGGGAAATTCCTATTTGTTTGATACCAAAGCACCCATCTCCCTTTCCATTCCGGTTAGTTTTGTGTTAACTTGACTGAGCCACAGGCTATCCAAATACTTGTTTAAACATCATTTCAGGATATGTCTTTGAGGGTACTTCCATAAAAGTTTAGTATTTGTATGCAGCAGATGACCAAGGTAGGTGGGCATCATCCAATCAGTTGAGGGCCCAAATAGAACAAAAAGACAGAAAAATGTTGAATTTACTCTCTGCTTGACTACAGAGCTGGGACATTGACCTGGTCCTGTTCACAGTACTCAGAATTCTCAGGAATTCAGACTTAGACTGGACTTTCCTTAATCCACTCTCTGGCTCTCAGAATGTCCTCCTGCATCATGAGCTTTCTTGGGTCTACAGCTTGTAGATGGCAGATCATGGAACTTCTCATCCTCAGAATCACATAAGCCAATACTTTAGGTATAGACACAATACTTAAGTGTAGACATAAATGTTCACTATGTAGGAAGGTAAATATAGATATGATTATATCAAATGGATTCTATTTCTGTCAAGAACACTGACTTAACCAAGGACATTTCAGAAATTTACATCCTCAAAAGATGCAGTTACAAGATGTATTTTTTGGTGCAAAACATTGAAACCTATGCATACTTCCTTCATAAGATGCACTTTCCACAACATTTTTGATGTACCTTCATGCACTTTCCATGTAGTCATTTCCTTTTTAAAAACATCACACCATTACTCTGCAGAAAGAGTAGAGTTCAGAAGAAAATCTATGCTCTCACAACAGGCTTGAATTCAACTCTCAATATTTTGGGAAAGTCCTAAGGCTATTCTTTGCTATTTCTGAACCTGTTCCCTCTCCACTATCAGGTTAAGCAAATGACAGATACTCAGAAAACACTTGGGACAGGTCAGATTATTCCACACTACTGTTAAAGGTTTCTCATTTGCAAAGTTTACTTGCAAGAGACTGTTCACTGAATACAAGATTTTAGCTTTGGTTGTAAGAATTTAAATGTCACCATTTCTCTCAGGAGGTACATATTTTACTTTAAATCTGTATGTATTAATCATTTCACTTAATTCTGTGATGTTGACCCTGGAATTTCATAGCACTGTGATGCTGCTGCATACCAATTGTCTACTACAAAAAGGGGCCACACTGAATTACATAGAACCGTCCTACCTGATTATGTGAGCACACTTCACGAGCGTTCCATAAACTCATCTCCCCACTGGTAGAACTACATTTGCTGGCATAGCAGAGACTATGTTCCAGCCCTGAAAATACATACTTAAATATTTAATACTAGCATAAATTTGAAAAACTTCTGGCAGCTGCAGAGAAAGAAGCTGAATAGAAGAGAAAATGGTCTTCATCTGAGGAGATTAAGAGAGCTAAAGAGATAGCTATGGTATTATACAACTCTATGGTAAATAAACACTCACAAATGAGAAGAAAAAAAGTAACATGGGATGCTTGTCCCGTGTAAGGAAGTGAGTGGGGTACAGAATATTCTGGAGGTTCAAGGCTGAAGTATAATCCAAGCTATGACAGTGCCAACCACTGTCCATCGCTTCCCTCCCTTATAAATCGGCCTCACACCAACGGAAGACAGATGGCTCAGGATCTAACACTTACGTAACTGCAACCTGAGTGGAGTGGGATCTGCCAGGAGCGAAAGAACAAGGGTGCCTCCAAGAGAAGATAAATGGTGTTCTCTTTAAAAGCTGCTGGAATTGCCTCCCTAGCAACCCAGGGCACAGCAGGGGGCACGAGCATCCTCCAACACACAGGCACCAGCTGTACAACCTTGGCAATGCTGCCAGGAACTGCAGCCAGGTAGTTGTGTGTCATTAACTCAAGCCTCCAAGCCCCTGGGTGGCTCCCAAGTCCCTCAGACTTTTGCAGGCGTGGAAGGAGCTGCCTTCAGAAGGTTTAGAGAATCTGCATTCCAGTGCAGTACTGGGGCAGGGGATGTTAGTCAGCCTTCCTGAGCACAGAAAGTTCCAGACATTCACATTGCCAATTTATAAATACAGGGTCCAGGAGTGACACAGAGGGTCACACCTTCCTAGGCTAAGGGCAGCACTCATGCTTCTGTTTCCAGGAAAGTCAGAATGAAATAACAGAGCATTGAGAGAATCTGCGGATTCTCAAAGCCAGGAAAATTCTGTGGAAATCAAGAGTAGCTTAGAGGATTAATCTCAATTGCCACTTAACGCAAGCAGCACAGGGGTAGGTTATTCACCTTGTGGGATTTGTTTTGACCAACTTGTCTTATGTACACTTTGCATTTGGGACCCTAATAAACCTATTATGATCATGATTAAAGGGGGTATTTTTTAAGATTTATTTATTTATTTGAAAGTCAGAGTTACACAGAGAGAGGAGAGGCAGGTTCACTCCCCAGATGGCTGCAATGGTCAGAGCTGCGCCGATCCGAAGCCAGGAGCCAGGAGCTTCTTCTGGGTCTCCCACGTGTGTGCAGGGGCCCAAGCACTTGGGCCATCTTCTACTGCTTTCCCAGGGCATAGCAGAGAGCTAGATTGGAAGAGGAGCAGCTGGGACCAGAACAGGTGCCCATACAGGATACCATCGCTTCAGGCCAGGGCATTAACCTGCTGAGCCACAGCGTTGGGCCCAAAGGGGGTATTTTTTAAAATGCAACATTTTTCCACCTAGTGGCACCGGCACACCAGGTTCTAGTCCCGGTCGGGGCGCCAGATTCTGTCCCGGTTGCCCCTCTTCCAGGCCAGCTCTCTGATGTGGCCAGGGAGTACAGTGGTGGATGGCCCAAGTACTTGGGCCCTGCACCCCATGGGAAACCAGGAGAAGCACCTGGCTCCTGCCATAGGATCAGCGTGGTGCGCCGGCCACAGCGCACTGGCCGTGGCGGCCATTGGAGGGTGAACCAACGGCAAAAGGAAGACCTTTCTCTCTGCTCTCTTTCTCACTGTCCACTCTGCCTGTCAAAAAAAAAAAAATGAAAATGCAGCATTTTAGGAAATAGGATAGATCTTGGATGAGGCAAAATAATGTTCTCAGATAAATAGGAGAGTATCAAATAGGGTATTTCTGAAACGTTTCCAACAGTCGACCCCACACAGATGGGAAAAGATGGACCCTATGCCTTCATTTCTGCATTCTGGTGAAATGAGTCAGTCATTCAGTTAGAACAAGAATGGTAGGAAGGTAGAGAGAAGAAAAGATGCCTCTGGTAATGTGGAAAATCTTCTTAACCTCACTGGGAAATGGGCCTGACCTAGGAAGCAAGTTTGCAAATGAAAGAGACAAAGAATTTAATTGATTAGTTGCAAGAAAAGCAAGCTCTGATGCCAAGGATGTCAAGACCACACAGAAGAGAAGGCAGCCAGGGTTGTCTTTGACCAGTCTCAGGAGTATGGTGAAGACATAACTCACCCAACAGACCCCAACATGGAACATTCTCTTTGTTCCATGAGAAAATGTTTGCTGCTTTACATATATAAACAAGAAAGTAATGGGACTGCCTTTCCCCTCATCTATATTCATGGGAGTTTCCTATCTTTCCTTTTCAGTAGAACTCTTCACTAAAAACACTTTCTCAAGTGTTTATCTTCCTCTTACATGGTTGCAGATAGAGCAAGTTCCCAGGGTTCATCTCAGTTGTTACACTAGACCCCCCACTACTCCTCTGATCCAGATTTCAAGCTTGTTATATGAATCTATGATTCAGTGATATTCTTGGTTCCACTAACTTTTATAGCTTGATGCAAACCTACTCACCACATGTAAGAATGTTTCTCCAAGAAATGCTTTCCAAGTCCTCCACATGTGCATTGATAAAATGAAATTTTGGAAAGCAATGTTTGTATATTTGGGACAGTCTATATCTAACTTATAGTATGCCAGCATATCTCTTTAGTAGATAAAATGGATAAATTCAGTCTTCTCCCCCAAATTTCATATACAGCATCATCCTTCATTCATTTACTTTATACTTTACTGTGTACTTGCAAGATGAGGTAGACGCAGAAGTGTGTAAGCTGCGGTCCCAGTTCTTAAGGAGCTTATACACTAAAGAGGTGATACATGAAGAGCTATGATCAAAGAACGAGATTCTTCCCTAGAAGGGTCCTTATAAGGGGGGGAAACAGAAAACTTTTAGGAGGTTTACATCTTGAAAGACAAGTACATTAGAAGCTATGGTCTGAATGTTTCTGCCTCCCTCAGCCCACTGAATTCATATGTTGAAATCCTGAGTCCCATGATGATAGTATTAATAGGTTGGGTCTTTGGAAGGTGGTTAGTTGACAAGGGCACAGCTCTCATGAATGGGATTATCTCCCTTATAAAAAAATGCTAAGGGAGCTTACCTGTACCCTCCACCATGCAAAGGCACATGAGAAGTTGGTGGTCTGCAGCTCCAAAGAGGAGCCTCATCAGAACCCAACCCTAGTAGCATCCTTGTTTTGGACTTCCTTGCTTCTAGAACTGTGAAAAATACATTTATGTTGTCCATAAGCCACTCAATTTATGGTATTTTGTTGTAGTCATCCCAATAAATTGACACTGGACTTCTGAGTAACATCCTTGTATAATAATGCTTTCCTAGCAAGTAGGGCTTTAGTTTATCATTTGAGAAAAATTAATGTAATTATTAATTACTATTGTAATCTAAAACCCCATGGACAACACTATATGGCCACCTTCCCCCAAGTATTCTTCCCATGACACTGATTCTAGGAGACTAGCTTACTTATTGCATTTACCTGGAATTTATCTATTTGAAGTGCTAAGTAGAAATAGTCTAATCAAATTTCTAGTTACTCTGAAAACAGTGGATCCATGGTTTAGTGGAGAGTCGATATGTCTGTGACAGATTGCCCTCTTCCCTCTAATCTCCATGTGCCCTCAAGGTCAACTGCTTCAGCAATTTGTTGAGCCAGTGGGATTAGTATTTTGTTATATAAAGGTACTCATTAACTTATGGAATATTTCAAACATAAAATAGGGATAGAACTTTGTTAGAAAGAACACAAGTCTTTCATCAATATCATTCAAATTAGTGCTTCTCAACTGGCAGCCAATGGTGCAATGCTGTGCCTTGGATGGACCATGGATATAATTTCTTCAGCCCTGGTGGCAGCCATGTGGGAACTGAAGTTGCCAAAGTTCCTGAGCCAGTGCTCATAGGCAGCTGACACCTTCCTTCATATTAAAATTTTCTGGTTGTTTGCATTAAAAAGACTTGGAAGTCTCAAACCAGAGCATAGCCTCACAGGGTGCTGGAAGTGGGGGACCATTCAGTCCAATCCCCATTCCCTGCATTAATGCTCAGAAGCACTGAGCTGAACATTGTGGTCAATCATTCCAACCATATGCAAACACTGCTCAGAGATTGTGTTTGATAATGATGATGATGATGAGAAAGATATAGTAATGTTGGATGATGATAGTGGTGGAGCCCAAATTTCACACTGCACTCAAGCACTCCTCTGGACAGAGAGTTGAATCAGCTACTCCTTCCTCTCCTGCATGCCTTAAAACCATCCCTACTTGCTCCATTCTTATAGAAGCTATTGTTTTTTTTAACTTTTATTTAATGAATATAAATTTCCAATGTACAGCTTATGGATTACAATGGCTTCCCCCTCCCATAACTTCCCTCCCACCCGCAACCCTCCCCTCTCCCGCACCCTCTCCCCTTCCATTCACATCAAGATTCATTTTCAATTCTCTTTATATACAGAAGATCAATTTAGTATATATTAAGTAAAGATTTCAACAGTTTGCACCAACATAGAAACACAAAGTGAAACAAACTGTTTGAGTACTAGTTATAGCATTAAATCACAATGTACAGCACATTAAGGACAGAGATCCCACATGAGGAGCAAGTGCACAGTGACTCCTGTTGTTGACCCAACAAATTGACACTCTAGTTTATGGCGCCAGTAACCACCCTAGGCTGTCGTCATGAGTTGCCAAGGCTATGGAAGCCTTCCAAGTTCGCCGACTCTGATCATATTTAGACAAGGTCATAAAAGACAGGGTGAGGATAGTAACCAATGAACAATTATACAGCATTAAGTGGGGAAGAGGACCATCAGTACACACAGGTTGGGAGTAGAGCCATTGGTGGTAGAGTAGAGGTTATGATTACGAAGGAATGAGGCCCAAGTGCGCTAGACAGGGTCTAGAACAAAGGACAGAGTCATTATTAGAGGAGCTAAGAAAGGTGCTGTCTAAGCTACAATTAAGTTTTCTGATTGAGAGGCAAATAGAACCTGACAGAAGGGGCTTGATAATAATCTGTTGGGCTTTAGGCCTTGTGAGTTAAGAGGCCCAGACCTATCTATCTCTTCACATGGGGTACATCCTAAGGGAGGTGTGAACCTCCTGGGGGAAGGCACTCTGTTGACTTTCATGACTTGGCTGGCCTGGGAGGAGAGCTGGCCAGGTAAAGGCAGGGGGCATCTCTAACAAGAAATTTACAGTTCTGCCTGCAATGTTGCTGACCCTACTTGACCATCCCCTCAGCTGCAGTGGTCACTTTGGAAGTTGGGCTGAGTGAAGGGCTTTCAGCTTAGAGCCAATAAGATCTGTGGCTCTGACCTGGGCATCCTTCGACTCCAGGGCAGGTCCATTTCCAGTGATCCAACTCTTGGCAGAGCTGCCAGGGCTCTTCACAAGCTGACTTCTGCTGAAGCCCAGGCTTACCACATTGAAAGCCACTGCAGTGGACTGACTGTTGGGTCTCCTTGAGGGCAGATCACTGTACAGAACACCATTAATAGGCCTGCCACCCATTGTTACAGAAGCTATTGTAAAAAGAAGTTGGCTCCTATGTACAAAACTTTGATTTATTCTGATCATGAAGAATCAGATAAAACATTTAGAAATATGCACAACACATAAAGAGGTAGTGTTCATTTAAACTTGAGGTCAGTGTATTGTCAAAGCTTAGACTTAATGATACAGCAGTTGTGCAAATCCTCTTAGAAATACCTTGTTGTAGTAGAGAATTACGGCCTACCACAAAACCGAACCCAAAAGACCATGCTGCTGGAAGATCCACACTGTCACCTTCCCCTCATCCTGCAACTTTGGTCAATCAACATCTGTCTGCTACAGAGTCCAGGGGTATGGGCAACAATAGGAGAGTGGGCACACAGAAGCAACCTCATCTTAGCATTTTAATGGTAATCTTCAACCACAAGTGTTCTTCAGATTTAAGAGCTGCACCACGTCAAACAGATCAGAACTGAGAGGTCACTGATTCAGGAAGCAAGGAGTCACCATAATAAGGCTACAACCAAGAACGCTGGTTCAGCAGCCTGGCAGCATAATGAGACAGATGTTGTATTGGCAAATGGATGGACCCATGTTTTATAAAGATAGCATTTTGTACATTAAAGGCCCTAGACTAATGAGGAGGATGTTTTATGAAGTCTTTAAGAGTAACAACATACAAGAATTTTCCTAGGGTTGAAGTTTAGATGGCCCATGTTATGAGATGACAGGTAACACATAAAATCAATCTCTCAGGAAGTGTTCAGGTGTTCATGAATATTTTATTCTAAGTAACATTGATGTATATTCAAAAAAGGATGGTAAGTAAGACACTGTGTTGGATGGCCACAAAAGTAGTAGAAGGCTCATGAGGAAAATTAAAATTTTAAGAATAATGCTTTGTTCCAAATGAATCTTGGTGGGAAAGCATATAGAATGTATTATATATGACATACATGCATTACATATATATATATATATAAATGACTGTGTATACAGTATATATAAAACAAACATTAATTTCACTCTTAAATTTGTGTTCCATCCCCTGAAGTATCTCATTATGAATAAGAGTATTCCAAAAGCCAGGAAAAAAAAATCCAAAATGCTCTGGTCTCAGGAGTTTTGGGTAAAGGATACTCAATCTGTGAATGCATAAGTGAGTAAATTCATGCTTAAAACAGGAGAAGGTACTTGTTACGGAAAAAAGAGACCTCCAAATTTACAAGAAAACAATGGCAAAAGATTCAGTTGCATCGATATTTCAAGTAATATTAAAGCAGAAATTTACTAAAATTAGAGAAAAATAATATTAGTTAATTAGAACTACTGTTAGCTGAATTTCTGAAGGCAAGAATTGATTTTAAATTAATTTGCATAAACTACTGAACATTATGTATAAGGTTTGTCCAGACCATTTTTACATGTGAGATTCTTGAAAAGAAGAATTACCTTATACCAACTGAATGTTAAAAGTAGAAAAACTTAATACTTCTAAATTCTCCTCACTCCATTTTCACTCACCCTAGGGAAGCAGCACAATGTTGCAGAGAACAGAGATGAAGCTAATGAATGGGGTTTAAACCATGGCTCCATCACTTAGTAGCTTGATATGTTATCTAATATTCTGAGGCTCAACTGATTTAATGCAAGTCACAGACTACCATCCCATAGAGTTGCTGTAAACACTATAGCAGATAGCAACATATATTAAATATATATTACCAACATATATTAAATATTCAGTATATGTTCATTCTTGTACTGAAATCCTCCACCTCCAATTAAAAAGATGCATTCATCCTTGTCAGATGACCCAAATAGTGTAGAGAAAATCTGTGGTGCAGATTAGGCAGTGTACTGGATGCTTTCACAACTATAGTTACTGTATTTAATACTCAGTGCTATATGACTTCTAATTACGTTTTATAAATGAGTAAGCCCAAGCTCTCGACCTTCATATTCAAAAGCTGGGTAAGTGTATCCACAGAGCTATTCTTCTATACATTAATTCCCCTTCACTTTTTGTTGAAGAGAGTCAAATGGCAGTATTTGTTCCAACAGCTTCACGTAGTGTCTGCTGTCTTGGACAGAAGGATTACAGTATTTGACATAAAGAGATGTCCCAGACTCCTCCTAGGCAAAGTATTCATATAGGCATCCATGGAACAGATATTTGTTGAGCACTTCCTATATTCCAGGTATTGTCAACACTGGAAAACTAAGTCTGAGTCCCCTAAAACATTTAGATATACCAGTAACTTGAGACCTAAATCTTTTGTTTCCTTATTTCTATTGCTTCTCTCCCAGAGTATAATAATGGCTTCGTTAATAACTGGGATTCTTCTGTGATCAAACATCACTCACGCACACTGTGTGACTCTAATGCTTCCCTGGCTCTCTGCAGATGCCACATAATAGCAAAATAACGTATTTCAGATACCAATTTGAGAACTATAACTCAGACTGCTAAACAGAAGTTACCCTTTTCTGTAATCAGGTAAGCTGTGAGTGAAAATTGCTTGGATAATGGGCTTAATGCAGGTGCTTAGCTCAACACGTAGGTGTTTCTTGTTGCTACAAGTGCAATACCTCATGCATGAAGAACACAGAAATGAATAGACATCACACAGTCAGGAAGCAATTCAGAGTGCCTTAGTCTTTACTTATTGTTGCTGAACTATCAACAATGAGGCAGAGAATTTCAGCAAGCAACTACCAAGGGTGATTCTCACAGAAAAATTCAGCAAAAGTACAACACAAGTTATCTTCTTTCATCATAAGAGCTTCCAGTCAAAGAGCATATCTAACACTTCAGAAATTTTAAGTTGCTCTTTGCTCTTAGAATCACAGGAGAGGAAGGTTGTTAGGGTTAGTGATTATAGAATTTTAGAGCCAAAGCCCCTTTAGAAAGTAGCTTCCAAAGTGAAGGCTTCTTGGTCAAATGGAACATCCCAAGTTCTTTTTCCTCTCTGCATGGGATTGTGTCCCTGTCTTAAGGTTCCTTGGTTTCTTACAGTCCACTAAAGCAACACTAACTCAAAGAATTCCCTTCTCTGCTGATGAAAAATGTGTTCCCCTGGTGGCTTCTCTATCTTCATAAATCTTTTTGGCACTTTTGAGAGACTTCTATCCAGTATCCTATCAAGCCCACTAGTCCAGAAGTAGATACTGGTGAGTATGAAGACCAGGAGAGATAACGAGAATCCGCACTCTATTCCCTTGAAACCTTCAGTAAGCAGAATTCTTTCATCTCAGACTAGGAATCATTCCTCATCAGTTATCTCATCACCCTTTGTCTTTATGGATGCCTCATGTATTGACCCATTTGTTCCAAATTCTGTTCCTGAAAGCTCTCTGACATGGTACGTAATTTCTTCCATTTGTTGGATTAGTGTGCATCACATAAACCCACATATGCAACTGTGGGAAATGAACAGGAAAATGATGTCACAAAGCAAAGGAAGTAAGGCTGCTTCAAACCACAAGTCAATACAAAAGCATCAGCTAGCCATTTATGTCCAATCATTAGTTTTTGTCTCCAGGTGGAACAGATAAGATATGGAAAAGAGAGAGAGTTCTCTTCCTGTCTGTGGTTCAACTTATCTTGGTCAGGATTTCTTTGGGAGCAGAAAAAAAAAAAGATTTAAATGAACAACAGCTTCTTTTTCCATTTAATTTTTTCTCTGTAGTCTCTCTGTTACTCTCCATAAAATTTGCAATAATGCTTATCATGAGGCTATGGAGTAGCTTATACACAGGAAAACACAGCTCTTTCAAATGCCTAAGGGTTATTTGAAAAGGTTTCTGAAAATCCCTTAGATGTCATGACTTACAGACAACACAAATTTATTTCTCACAGTTGTGGAGGCTGGGAAGTCCAAGATCAAAGTGCTGGCAGAGCCAGTGTCCTGTGAGCGGCCCGTTTCCTCACAGATGACTGTCTTCTCACTCTTATCCCCACAGCAGGAGAGCTGAGGGAACTCTCTGGGGGCCTCTTCTATAAGGGCACCAATGTCACTCATGGAGGTCCTACCCTTATGACCCAATCACCTGCCTGAAGCCTCAACTTCTAATGCCATCACCATGGAAATGAAAATTTCCATAAAAAACTTTGGCAGTACACAAACCCTCAGACCATGACATACATATCCAATACTGATTCTGCATTCAGTGAATCTCTGGAGTTGAAGGAGTGTGGATCTGGAGTGGGAGGGATGATGGAGTGTCTCCTTCAAACACACACACACACACACACGTGAGCACACACGCACACACACTCCCCTCAGTTACCAGAAGTGTAGTCAGTAAACTTCTAGGGTCTTCTGAGCCGTGCCACACTTAAGACACCAACCCAATAGGATCTTTGAAACAAAGGGGAAGTCAATAGGGAAAAGACTTTCCCATACAACATGTCTTTCTCACAATGTGACTTCCACAGTCCTAAATTCATTTTAGATGCTACCACTGCAAAGATTTTAATCATTTAAAAAAAAGCTGTTGCATTGGCAACAGTAAGCCTGCCATGCTGACAAAGAAAGAACTGAATGGTCTCTAGACAACTACTTGGCTTACAGAGCAATTATGCAGAGATCATCTCTGAGGAACCAGAGAACAATCTGAAGGGCAAATCCAGGAATGAGGGGTGGATGGAAAATACTAAGGCAGCCACAAATGTGCTGGCGAGGTTCCTAGGATTTCAGAAACTGCAGTTTCCTTGAGGGATTATACCTCTCTTTCTCTGAAACCAGACCTGGAAGCTCTGACTCTCTTACCATCTTGCCCACTATGACATCCCTTTTAGGTATCAGGAGTCATGCTAATCAGTCTTTACATAAATGTTCTCTGCCCTCTTCCCCATGGTAATGTGCCCTGCTCTGATCCATGGGCAAAACCTCAGTGGAAGCCTGCTCCCAAGACTCTCTAGTCTTTATGGATGCTCGAAGAATGACCAATGTAACAATGGCCCACACGTGGTACTCAAGGTTTGGTTCTTTGCAGGGCATTTAGAGAAAAGGTGCTTGATTGAGAATTTGTACAAAAGCACATGTGCTGTGGAGCCTTACGGGCGCACGTCCTATAAAGGCAATGGCTGAAACGATAGGGTATGACATTAAAAAAAACCATGGAGTTTCTATCCAGACGGATCTAGGTTGGAACCTTTGTTTTTTTCTTCTCTGGCAATGAAAACCTTGGTAAATCACTCAACAGCTGAAAGATTCCTTTTCTTATTTAGTAAGTAAGAAAAATTATTTTCTTCAAAACAGTGATGGGTACAGTTCCTTGCAGAGAGTTGACTTTTCTCACTGTAACTGGGGAAAGACATCCATTTCCCCTCAAACCTTTACTCCCAGTCTCCAACTATCTTCTGCAGCAGTGACCGACTCATGGTCATGTCCAGTCATTAAGCTGATCAAGTCAGAGGGAAGCCTATGTCTTCTACTGGGAGGTATGTATGAATATCTACTGGGAGGAAGTATGAATATCTCCCTGGGAGTTTCTTGAGCCACCACACCGGTATGTATAAGGTCAGGCAAAGGGCAAGGCAGACATTAGGAGGAAAGCAGAACCAATAGCACAGAAATGAAGCTAGTGCCCTGATGACAACATGAGAATCTGGGTCCTGAATCCCCTCTTGGTTTTCACTGAAGTTGGTCTATTTTATTAAGAAAAAGAGATTTGAATTTCTGTAATGGAGAGCTTTACTGATACTCATTCCATGTGGGACTCTGCCACATGGAGTGATTTCAATAGCTGAGGCAGGTGTGGCCTCAGTCTTGATCAGAGAACTCAGAGTGCTTTCTCTTGGGTCATAAAGGGCAATGAGGAAGAATCAGAGATTCAACAAAGGGAAAAGATATTCTGTCTTTCAATGAGAGTCGATCCATACCTAACATACAGACTTGGATGTCATCTTTCCCACATTTGTGGCCAGAGATAAGGGCCACAGGAGTTAAGGTCCACAAATTGTATCAAAGACCTGAGAGATGTGAAAAGGAATAATGCTCATTTATATCTTCCAAAGCTCCACAACTGGTCCTATTTCAGACCACACCCTCCTATCTTCAAGAATCATATGCAAGATTCTCATTTTTGCTTTAATGAACTTGAGTTAGGTCTCTGTTAATTCCAGTATAATGATGAATGATTCAATGTGGCTCTTCTTAGACACAAATATATCTCTTAATTTGACAAATGCACACCCACCAGAACAGTGAGTTCATCATAGGGCTTGCCCAGCTGTGCTACATAGGGGCTGCTCCAGATGGAGTCCAAATGAATATGGCTAAAGATCCTGCCCTCTTCAATCAATCAGCTTTGTTTCTATGTCTTCTATTTTGTGTCCTGTGGTAGTGCTTAAGATGCTGTTTGAAGAAAGGAGTTTATCGGTTGGCTTGACAGATTTGACAAAAGAGAGCAAGGCAGGAAAAGAGCGGAATACAGAGCAACTTGTTTTCTCTGGGCCTCCATGGATTTCTGAGAGGCCTGAGAAGATGGTGCAGTGCCGTAAATGACAGCCAGAGAGCGCTCTAGAGACACAGCAGAGCAGAAGCTCTGTTACCAAAAGGAGTTTCCTCTTTCCAGATAGCACAAATAGCTGGTGCAGACAACCTACATTGGTCATTTTTTTTGGTCTTAGTTTAATTCTTATTCATTAGTTCCCACTCTTGCTGGTGAGTGAACACAGCTATAGTGAGAACATGTACTGAAGTCTCTCCCACTGCCTTTGCTGCTATTCGACATACAATGCTTAACGTCAATTTATGCCTGTATGTGCATTTGTTTCTGTTCCACCATAATTGTGGAGAAATAAGGGCAAACACGTCTGTACCTGTAGGTTGCTCTTTCCTAATTATTTGCCAGATCCCATGTGCTTGCCTAAGCTGATTTCTTTCTACGACTCACATTAGACAGTGGAGTTAACTACACGAGGCTTTTCAAATAATGGGAAACACAAATGGATCTCTCAGCTGTTCTAACCTAAGATCCAATACTCATGCTGAAGCCAAGGTTTTTAGACTTCCTATAAATCTAGGCAACCTTTTTTTCCTGAATGTTCTTAACAGCCTTGGAAACTAGAATCCAGCTGGAATGGTTTCTGCCTAAGTGAATAAAAATCTGTGATGAGAACACTAAACTCCCAGTCACCTGGCTTTTTCCGAGTCACGAGGTCTTCTAGCAGAACAAATATTCTTGATCTAACTACTGACAGGAGTACAGCACTCACTCCTTTTCCCCTGGCTCTCCGATCTCCATTAGTCATTTCCTCACTGAGACCATTTGCTGAAATATTCTCCTTTGCTTCAAAGTTGAATCTATTCTTGCTTCTTAATAGGCCATCTTATGATCTGGTTTTCTTTTCAAAAGCTTTTTATGTTCCCTCTTCTCAAAATCATTTCCACTTTGCCAAATGATACTATTTTGAATAACAGTAAGAGCATTCTAGAAGTAAATTATGATTCTAAAACGGGTTTCATCAAAGCAGGAGCAGCTAAAAAACATGGAAATGGGCCAAATTCAAAGGACCTGAGCCAAAGAGGAGATGCAGAAGCCAAGTGAATTTCTAGACCATGTTTCTCAAAGAGGACCACCTGCTTCACAATCACTTACATTGCAGCAGGCAAATGAAAAGTTCTGGGTCCAATATCCAACTTCCCTAATCACAATCTCTGGAGTACAGACTAGTCATCTTCATTTTGATCTTCTCCACAGAGCAGTGATGCCTATTGAAGTTTTCCCCAAACTTCCCATCCCTGTGGAAACTACTTTGTATGGACTTCCTCTCAACTGCATGGAATCCTTCAACCATGGGAACCCAAAACAAGACCTTGACCCTTAAGAGCCCAATATTGGCCCATGATTGCAAACTATAGCTTGGGTTGTTCAGAAAGCCTATTCAGAGTGAACAAGGGGGATCAAACAAGTGACTATGAGTGACATCATAGCTCAAAGCCATCTCCACTACTGAAAAGACCATACCAAGAACATCCTCTACTTATCGTGACAGAACACCATGAAGGAGCATCTGTAGGACATCATAGCTCTGTTTATATGACAGAGCCTAGAGAGCACCTCCTTTAATTCTTGCAGGTTTCTACCAAGTTGTCCTTCCTTACTCCAAACCTCTTCCCATATCATTATTGTATCTTTAGATGCATAGTTTGAAATCACTTTATCACAGCATACAACAAATGTGTTACCAAAGAATTTTATATAATGTATTTTTAATGTTTTAGACTTTTTTTTAGCAGGTTTGGGCTTATTTTTACAAATCACACAAACCTCCATTAACTCAAAATTTCATAGGATCTTGAGCAAAGATGTTCTTCAACAACCATCCACTCAAACCTTTCATTCCACAAGTAAAGACCAATTTCTTCCAAGCTTTATAATTCTATGATCTTAAATGTCTGTTATCCTCAATTACAATGTTTGCTTTTAGAGTTAGAGTTTATTTTCAGATTTAACAATCTCTTGGTCTTAAATTATCTTTTTATTTTCAAGATTTATTTATTTTATTTGAAAGGCAGAGTTACACAGAGAGAAAAGGAAAGGCAGAGAGAGAGAGCGAGAGAAGTCTTCCATCCACTGGTTCACTCCCCAGTTTGCCACAATGGCCTGTGCTGTGCCAATCCGAAGCCAGGAGCCAGGAGCTTTCTCCTGGTCTCCCACGTGGGTGCAGGGGCCCAAGGACTTGGGCCATCTTCTACGGCTTTTCTAGGCCATAGCAGAGAGCTGGAGAGGAAAAGAAGCAGCCGGGACCCAAACCGGCACCCATATGGGATGCAGGCACTGCAGGCGGCGGCTTTACCTGCTACACCACAGTACTTGGTCTTAAACTATCTTTTATGACCTGTACACTAGAGGAAGAATTTGGAAATGACAACCTTGAGATAAAGGAGAAAAATGCTTAATGCTTGAATTTTTGTCAGTTTTTCTCTGTTTATTACTGCAATATTAATCTGGAAATTTCTACTATTTTAAGACACTGGACTTTCTATTTTTCAAAAATAGTTTGTCTACAAACAAAATCCTTCTTTTTTTTTTTTTCACTGAAAGATAAAGTATTTGAATCACTTTGGTGGAAGGGCTTAATGTTTCAACATACATCTAATCCTTATTCTAAAATTGATAGTGACTTAACTCTGCCTGATCAATTCTGTCTTTCAAACTGCCCTTCCCACTTTAGCATTTGATGGACCCAAAATCAAAACTCAGAAGTTCCGAAGTTCTGTTTCCTCTGAACATGGAAGATGGAAAGCAAAAGAGATGGACTTCGTGGTGTGGCATAAAAAAGATGTGATCGGCTGTCCAAAGACTTAACTGGACACCTATGGCACAACATCTGCTGTTAACATTCCAGTGTTCTTGGACTCTTCAATTGGAACTCTATCTATCTCTATCTATCTACTAAATAGTACTTGTGGTTTACCTATGTGCTAGGCACCTGAGAATGCAAAAGGAAGTAAGCAGTAGAGTCTTGAAGTGGCTCACACTTTGGTTTAACAGACATATAAGTAGATAATGCAGTGTGTAGAGTGGCATTGCAGGGTTACGAAAAAGGAATTTACAGCAAGGGAGGGAGAAGTCTTTTTCTCGGAGAGATTTTCATTTAACGAAGGAATAATGTAAAGAAGGGACAAATGGAAAGCTTTGTGGCTTATAGATAATACCTGAATGAGAGTAGCCTGCAAGAATTAATTGACTGCTTAAATACCAGGTAGATAAAAATGGATGTAGCAATTACCACTGTTTATCCAAACAGGCATTTGAGGAGGGCTGATATTAGGGTACGGTGGATAATGGAAATTGAAACACATGAAAATATAAGAGAAAATGAAATGTAGAGCCACTGGGAGGATTATGTAATCCATAATAAAGATCCAGATTTCAAAAATAAAGAGCATGTGTTGTGTTCTATTTCTCAGGATAGTGTATCAAATACTACATCATGTAAGATTTTAGATAAAATCTGAGAAGCCAGAATCATGAAACAATGAATTTTCATTTTAAAAGCTGGATTCTGTCATTCAGGGACTATGGTAAATCAGCAGGGTAAAGTTCACCATCCTAAAATGTAATATGGCAAATTTCAAATGAGTAATTGGCCAGTGTTGTGGTACAGCAGGCTAAGCTGCCACTTACAATACCAGTATCACATATTAAGTTGATGGTCTAATTTCCAGCTGCTTCATTTCTGATCCTGCTCAATGCCAATGTGCCTGAGAAAGCAGTGGAGGCTGACTAGAGTACTTGGGCCCCTGCCACCCATGTTGGAAACCAGGATGAAATTCCAGGCTCCTAGTTTTGTCCTGGACTGGCCCTGTGCACTGCAGGAATATAGGAAGTGAATCAGCAGTTGAATGATTCTCTCTCTCTCTCTCTCTCTCACTGTGCCTTTCAAATAAAATGAATAAATCTTTACAAAATAAATGAATGAACTTATATAACAGTTTTCCTATAACCAAATAATCCAAAAAACTCTAGAGCAGTCATTCTGGCAATGCCTGAAGATATTTTTCATTGTCACGATTAGGTAGGGTAAGGTGGGGATGCTATAGTATCCAGTGGATAGAAGACAGGGATGCTACTAAACATCCTACAATGCACAGTTATACATAACAGCAAAGAATTATCCACTCTCAATGTCAGTCCTGCAGGATTGAGGGTCTATCCCAAAGCCTAGCCAAGGTACAGGTGTGGTGTGGTGTGGTGTTGGAAAATAAAGTCTAGGGAATATGAATGTTTATAAAGAAAATAAAATTTATCCCCACTCGATAACCTGCATAGCACATAGAAGAAGGGGCACATCAGGACTTTGTCAGAATGTATCTGATACAACCCGATAAAAGGACTCTTGGGCACTGGAACTGTCAATGCCTTATCCCATGACAAGGTCCTTCCTCTCTCAGTTGAAAAGCTCATTATGAGATCATCGAATTCCTTTTTAAGTTGAGCTCTATGTTTGCCAAAGAAGCATTCTGATTATGATCTGGCTTCCTTACATAACTTAGCAATGGTGAGGGAATGCTAAGAGTTTGCTTTTGCCTTCAGGAGAAACCTTTTATCTTCATTTTTTGCCAACTGCATTGTAGTCTTCCTTTTGGCTCAGAAAATCCTCCATAGTTTCTTTAATAAGAGTACTACATAATGCTAAATAAAACTTCTGAGCTGCTACTTTATTTGTCTTTTCTGAGAGTCTGCTTCTGACTCATCAATGGGTGTGAATTAGAACTGTAAAGAGAAAAGATAAAGACTGATCAAACATCAAGTGCCTCATTTTCCTGAAATTCACAGAAGGTGCATAATTAGGTATCACCTTACATATTCTTCCTTAGCTGCCTTATCCAGATGGTTAGAATGCAAAGCAAACCCCCACAAAATGTCTTCCTTCTTCTAGACTGCATATTCTCAGAGTTCAAATAAAATAATGAGCATTTGAGCTACAACTGAAACCCTTTGTGGACATTATCTGTCTGAATCAAGATTTGCTGTAGAGTTTTAGCATTTATTTAAAGTTAAAAACCTATGATTAATATCTAAATTGCTGATGAGATATTTTATCTGATCCTAAACATGGCTGAGCAATGGCATGACATTAAATCCTGGAACAACAAGATTTACTTTACAAAGGACATGAGAGGGAGGCAAGAAGGAGGGGAGAGAGAAGTTTGAGCACCTAAAAGATAAGCAAAGAACCCTTTTGTTCTTTTTACACTAAGGAATCAAAGGCATTTCAGCTCACTTCCCACACCTGAGATGTTTGTCACCAAGTTACTTACTCTTCTCTGAAGTGGGTTTAGACTGTCATTTTACTGTTCTGAAATTTACATCCTATTCTTTTTCCCAAATCACTTCCATGCTTCTCTCAGTTCACTTTCCCCAGAAACACCTACTCTCATGAGGGATGTGCAGTTTGCAGCTTCCCACAACAGATAGAGAGTAAGTTAAACTATAAAAAGTTTCTTTCCAAGGAAATTGCAAGACCGTTCTGAAATGCAAAGTCTGCTTTACCAGGCTTCTGATTTTAGCCAACATAAAAACCAACCAAAGCAAATTGCATTCTGATAAATATCAATCCCATTGATTTTCCCTTAAACTAAGTTGATGGAAGTGAGCAATCTGACCTTGTTTCAGTGGGATGCTTACCTGAAATTCACCTCAAACATTCCAGGCACTGCAGCACATGGCAAGTTGTGACTTGTGCCTAGTTTTTCCTGAGTTTTGAAAAGTAGAAAGCTGGTATTTAACTTTGTGGTTTGCTATTGCAGCTGTTTTAGCAGTGCTAATCCTAAAGCAAAGAATGATGCAAAAAATTCTTGCTCATTTTGAAAGTGTTAGAGAAGATTTTTTTTTTTAACTTTGACTCCTTGAATTCTCCAGGAAATGATGTCATCCAGTTCAAACAAACAGCAGTTTCCAAAGAACTGTAGTCAAAAGCACATACTGTTCTATGTGCTTGGGATTCATTAGGTTTATGCTAGGAGAGGGGATAATTCAATTATAAATTATCACAAGAAGGGAGGTTTAAAGAACCTGGAAAATGGATGAGTTTTTGAGTGATTATGTAATTCATAGCCTTAACCTCAAACAATGCTTGTGATAAACAATACATGATCCATGCCTTTCTATTGTGTTTTCAAGTATTACTACGGAAGACCTGACTTTGAGGTTAGATAAAATGAGTAAACTACCACCTCTCAGGTGCACTATTAACAGGACTTAAGACAACTACTCCCAAGCCTGTGAACCAGTCCTGTATTTGAATAAATTATATACAAGAATATGTAAACAAACAAACCCTTAATCCAAGTTATGGTGAATTTCAAACAAATGTAAACATATTTCTAAGATTCATATCAAAGCTAATCTTTGGAAAATAACTTTCAATAAGAAAGAAAATAAATTAGAGATGATATTTTCTTTCTTTTTTTTTTTTAACAGGCAGAGTTAGACAGTGAGAGAGAGAGACAGAGAGAAAGGTCTTCCTTTTTCCATTGGTTCATCCCCCAAATGGCCGCTACGGCTGGTGCGCTGCACTGATCCGAAGTTAGGAGCCAGGTGCTTCCTCCTGGTCTCCGATGCAGGTGCAGGGCCCAAGGACCTGGGCCATCCTCCACTGCACTCCAGGGCCACAGCAGAGAGCTGGAATGGAAGAGGAGCAACCGGGACAGAATCCAGTCCGAAGCCAGGAGCCAGGTACTTCTCCTGGTCTCCCATGCGGGTGCAGGGCCCAAGGACCTGGGCTATCCTCCACTGCACTCTCGGGCCACAGCAGAGAGCTGGACTGGAAGAGGAGCAACCGGGACAGGATCCGGCGCCTCAACCAGGACTAGAACCTGGGGTGCCGGCATCGCAGGCGGAGGATTAGCCTAGTGAGCCGAGGCACCAGCCAATATTTTCTTAATAATATTAAAGGAAGCTAAATTACATGTCAAGTAAGAGGAGTAGGAAATTACACGCAAAGAATTCACTAAAATAAAGACAGAAATATAAATGGATAATCCTTAAATTTAAAACTACAAGAAATTTGTATTTATAACAAAAATTAACATGTGAATTGGAGGCAACAATTGATAGAAGTAATAGAATTGACTATGTAGAAAACAAATTGGTCTTGTGTACCAACTTAAATATCTCCCAGAGTGTCAAGTAAGCACCAGACTAGTGTCTGCTAATACTGATATAATAAAAAAAAAAAAAAAAAGGAGAGAACGATCCAACATGGGAAGCGGGATACACAGCAGACTCATAGAATGGCAGATGTCCTAAACAGCACTCTGGCCTCAGAATCAGCCCTTAAGGCATTCAGATCTGGCTGAAGAGCCCATGAGAGTATTTTAGGCATGGAAAGCCAAGACCCTCTGGCAAAAAAAAAAAAAAAAAAAAAAAAAAAAAAAAACACCTAAATGAAAGATCTTTGTGAGTGAGATCCCAGTAGAAAGAACAGGGCCATCAAAGAAGGAGGTACCTTTCTCTGAAGGGAGGAGAGAACTTCCACTTTGGCTATGACCCTGTCTGAATAAGATCGAAGTTGGTGAACTCAAAAGGCTTCCATAGCCTTGGCAACTCATGACTAGAGCCTAGGGAGATTACTGACTCCATAATCAAGAGTGTCACATTGTTAAGTCAACAACAGGAGTCACTGTGTACTTACTCCTCATGTGGGATCTGTCCTTAATGTGTTGTCCAATGTGAAGTAATGCTATAACTAGTACTGAAACAGTATTTTACACTTTGTGTTTCTGTGTGGGTGCAAACTGTTGAAATATTTACTTAATATATACTAAATTGATCTTCTGTATATAAAGATAATTGAAAATGAATCTTGATGTGAATGGAATGGGAGAGGGAGCGGGAGGTGGGAGGGGTGCGAGTGGGAGGGAAGTTATGGGGGGGGAGCCATTGTAATCCATAGCTGTACTTTAGAAATTTATATTTACTAAATAAAAGTTAAAAAAAAGAAATAAAAATTGAGAGTGAAGATATGGATGACAGATGAGGAGGCTCAAGGAAAGGAGTAATAAAATTATTATGTGTTCCAGAAAACAAGATATGTGACTGCAGGAATGAAATAATACCAAAGATTTAATAAAACAATACAATCATCAATAAAGGTTAAAAAATAAAAAATAGAAAACAAAATAACAGAAGAAAAAGCAAACAAATTAGTTAGACAATAATAAAATTAAATGGCAAAAAATCATTTCTAAAGGGCAAATACTCAGAGTAAACAAAACTGTAGGATACCAGGCTTCCAACACATAAATCAGAATAACTAAGAAATGTTAAATATAAAAGAAAAAGTAGAATAGAGAAATGTTAAACATGAAAAATATGAGGATTGTGGCATTTAAAAAGTTATGACTGCAATGAGAAATGAATTATTTTCATAAACTTATAAATTATAATCAGTATAAAAGCTAAAACAATCAAGACATTATAAGCTCAAAAATATAGCATGAAAATACAGGAAAAGAAAAAATTTAGGCAATTAGGAAATAACTAACAAAATCCCAACTCAAATTTCTGCCAATAGCATATCTAGATATTAATAATCATCTACTGACTTCTGCACTTGAGAACTGTTTCCCAACCAATAACAACTTTTTTGTCCCATTGTTAGGTAGGAAGTCAGATATGAGCTTATGTGTGTGTGACATAAAGGCTTAAAGAGTTGACATCTAGGTCCAGCATATGCATCTCAAAGTCATCCCGGTAACATTTCAGGGGCAGCCCAATATTTGCATCATGCCCTGCCCCCTTCTACATGATAACCAGCCAGGTGGGGGTCCCCACCCCTTCTGCCTGATAATCTTCCAGGTGCAACCCAGAATCTGCACTTCAAACTAGCCCAGTCCCCTCTATTCAATAACCATCCTTCCTCCAAGGTTCCTCTAAGGCAGGACAACACCAGCCAGACTTCCTCCTGTCTGATAACTTCAGGGGGAAAACCCAGATAGGAGTTTTTAGTATTTACATCCATAAAGTCTTTTGTTTCAGGAGGAGATGTGAAAAGACAAAGACCCATTCCCTTAAAAACCCCCAGCCTCAACCAGACTGCACACTCAGCCCTCTGCCTCTATGCTGAGCCACCCACCTGGCCTGGCCAGGTGTATTCCACTCAACCATGTAACCTTGCTCTTCCCCCAGTCCAAGCGACTGGGCACACTCTCTCAGGTCCTGTCTGGAGAGGTGCCCATCTGTTCTTATGGATGTCCCTTCCCTAATAAACCTTGCTATTTTACTGTCCACTACTCTCTGTCTCACGCCTGAATTCTTTCTTGCGTGAAGACAAGAACACTGCCATTCACCAGTAACACCAGGATCTCCTAATCCTGGGGTCATTCATGGAACTTAGAGTCCTGGAAACTTCAAGTTGACCACCTCCAGCATTAAACAGATTTTTTAAAGATTTTTCAAAAAATACAGACATCAATGAATACACGGTAACCTGTAGATATAGTTTCTGCATCACAGTACACTTAGCATGGCCAAAGAAATGTTCCAAGCAGCTCATTTAACTATCACTGGAGAGTGATCAGCTGCTGCCTGTCTTAGACAAGATACACACAGTTGCACATGAAGTTCACGTAATGTGCCTGAGGAGTAAGATATGCATCCAAGATTGTTACTGAAAGAGGAAGTAAGTGGGAACATACTCAGGCAACAGCCTTAACAGCCTCTGTTAGCATATGTATTTTGAATACTTTCATGCCTTTGTGTAAGATAAGCATTTCAAGCTGAAAGTCAGCAGCAGAATGACTTCTAATAATGCCACACCTTGGAGCTTCCTCATTATTTTAAGATATTGATACAGAAACTTTAATTAAATATGAGCCTATATCCATCATCACATTTATCTCAAGAATACACTTGTCTGCTTAGTGAAATAAACCAGATTCAAGAAGTCAAATATTATGTTTTCTCTGATTTGTGGTAACTAATATATAGAATACAAAAAAGGAAAAAAAAACTTAATATATGTGAGTGAAAAAAAGAGAACATGCATTTGTCATATTATTTTGTTACTAAATAGTCCTTCATAAAACATCACATCATTTATACTCACCAGAAATGTCTAAGCATGTCAATTTCTCTAAATTCTTAATAGTATTGAATAATCAAAGCTTTTGATTCCTTTTCTTATTATAGATTATGATAACTAGATATAGATTGGATTCAATTTGTGTGATGAATGAGGTTGAGTATCATTTCATATTTAAAATCAATATGTGCATGATTTATTTTATTTTTTTAGAAACCTTTTATTTAATGAGTACAAATTTCATAAGTACAACTTTAGGAATATCGGGGTTATTCCCACCATACCTGTCCTCTCACCTGACTTTATCCCCCATTCCCAGTCCCATTCTCTATTAAGACTTGTTGTCAATTAAATTTATAGACAGATCAAATCTATGCTAAGTAAAGATTTCAACAATTTGCATACACACACAAAATATAAAAAGCTGAGAACAAGTTTTACATTTAATTCTCATTGAGGACAGATGTTCTGCATGGGGAATAAGTGCACAGTGACTCCTGTCTTTAATTTAATAATTAAAACTCTTATTTTTGATGACAGTAATAGCCAGAGGCTCCTGACATGAGCTGCCAAGGCTATGCAAGTCTTTTGAGTACACAGTCTCTGTCAGTATTTAGGCAAGACCATTAGCAAAGTAGAAGTTCACTCCTCCCTTAAAATAAAAATACATCCTTCTTTTTTTTTTTTTTTTTGACTGGCAGAGTCAGACAGTGAGAGAGAGAGAGACAGAGACAGAGAGACAGAGAGACAGAGAGAAACGTCTTCATTTTTCTATTGGCTCACCCCTCAAGTGGCCGCTACAGCTAGCACATTGCAGCCGGTGTGCTGTGCTGATCCGAAGCCAGAAGCCAGGTGCTTCCCCCTGGTCTCCGATGCGGGTGCAGGGTCCAAGGACCTGGGCCATCCTCCACTGCACTCCTGGGCCACAGCAGAGAGCTGGACTGGAAGAGGAGCAACCGGGACAGAACCCGGTGTCCCAACTGGGACTAGAACCTGGGGTGCAGGCGCCGCAGGCAGAGAATTAGCCTAGTGAGCTAAAAGTACATCCTTCTTTAATGACCCCTCCTTTCCGCTGGGGTTTCACTAACAGAGACCCTTCATAGAGGACATTTTTATTTGCCACAGTATCTTGGTTTTCCATGTCTGAAATGCTCTCACGGGCTTTTCAGCCAGATCAGGGTGCCTTAAGGACTGATTCTGAGGTCAGAGTGCTATTTAGAGTGATTATCATTCTGAGTCTGCTGTGTGAACTTATTCCCATGTTGGAACATTCTTTCCTTTTTAATTCTATCTATTGTTTTCACCAGACACTTGATCTTATTTATTTGATCCCTTTAACACTTAATCCTATCTATATGATCAATTTTCTTATTTATTTGATCCCTTTAACACTTAATCCTATCTATATGATCAATTTAACACTTAATATGATCACTTTAATACTTAAAATGGCATTATTATCAGACAACTTAATGGGATTTGAAGTCCATGGCATGCTTTTAGCTATACCCTTAGAAGTAAGCCATAGGAATCTAGGCAGAACTATGCAGTTTTACAGTTACAAAATTCCTCCTCACTCTCTTATTCCCACTCTTATTATTTACTGGGATCTATTTTCTATTGACTTCATACACATATGATTAATTTGAAGTTAGGTAAAGAGTTCAACCAATGGTATTAAGAAGGAAAAAATGAAAAGAAAAATAAAACTGTTCTTCAATAGTCAAGACAAGGACTGTTCAAGTCACACATTTCCAAGTGTCAATTTCATTTTTACAGGTTTACTTTTAGGTACTCTGCATCACAGATCAGGGAGAATATATGGTATGTGTCCTTTGGGACTGGCTTATTTCAGTAAGATGTTTTCCAGATTCATCCATTTTGTAGAAAATGATCAGATTTCAATTTTTTTTTATCACTGTGTAGTATTCCATGGAGAACATATTGTGTAATTTCTTTATCCAGTCTTCGGCTGATGGGCACTTAGGTTGATTCTATGTCTTACCCATGGTGAATTGAGCTGCAATAAACATGGGGGTGCAGATAACTCTTTTATTTACTGATTTCATTTCCCTTGGGTAAATTCCCAGGAGTGGGATGGCTGGGTCATATGGCATGACTATATTCATATTTTTGAGGTATCTCCAAACTATCTTCCATAGTGGTTTTACAAGTTTACATTCCCACCAACAGTGGATTAGGGTACCTTTTCTCCAATCCTTGCCAGCATTTTTTTGTTTGTTGATTTCTATATGAAAGCCATTCTAACTAGGGTGAAGTGAAAAGTCATTATGGTTTTTATTTGCATTTACCTGATAGCTAGTGATTCTGAGCATTTTTCATGTGTCTGTTGGCCATTTAGATTTCCTATTTGGAAAATGTCTACTTAAGTAATTTGCCCATTTCTTAACTGTTTTTTTGTTCGTTGTTTTGTTGTTGTGGAGTTTCTTAATCTCTTTGTATTTTATGGCTATTAATTCTTTATATATTGCATAGTTTGGAAATAATTTCCCCCATTCTGTTGGTTACCTCTTCACTTTGAAGATTCTCCCTTTTGCTGTACAGAAGCTTCTCAATTTGTTGGAATCCCATTTGTTAATTTTGGCTTGATTGCATATGCCTCTGGGGTCTTTTCCAGGAACTCTTTGCCTATGCCAGTGTCTTCCAGGGTTTCCCCAATGCTCTCTAATAATTTGATGGTATCAGGTCATATATTTAGGTCTTTAATCCACTTTGAATGGATTTTTGTGTAGCGTGTAAGGTAGGGGTCCTGCTTCATAATTCTGCATGTGGAAATCCAGTTTTCCTAGCACAATTTTTTGAAGACTGTCCTTGCTCCAGGGATTGGTTACAGATGTTTTAATAATTTTTGCATTAAAGTCTATTTCGTTTGATATTAGGATGACTACATCAGCTCTTTTTTGGTTTCTGCTAGCATGGATTATCTTTTTCCATCCTTTCACTTTCAGTCTGCATGTATCTTTGTTGGTAAGATGTTTTCTGGTAGGCAGTAGATACATGGGCTTTCTTTTTTAATCCATTTATCCAGTCTGTGTTTTTTAACTGAGGAGTTAAGACCATTTACATTTAGAGAGTCTATTGTTAATTACCAAATTTGCATTGCCATGATTCTGTAAATAGTCCTAATTTCATATTTTGGGTGTGCTTTGTACTTTTACTGGGTCATTTTCTGTGTTCAGCATTTTCACAGTGGTGTTCTTGTTTCTGTGTTTCTGTGTGTAGCACATCCTTAAGCATCTTTTGTGGGGATGGGTGAGTAGTTACAAAATCTTTCAATTTCTGTTTGTTGTAGAAGATCTTTATTTCTCTTTAATTCATAAATGAGAGCTTTGCAGGGTACAGTATTCTGGGTTAACAGTTTTCTTCTTTTGAGATTTGGAATATTTCTAGCCATTCTCTCCTAACCTGTCAGGTTTCTGATGAGAAGTCTTGGGTGAGTCTTATTGGGTTTCCTCTGAATGTGATTTGGCATTTCCCTTGTGCACATCTTAAGATCTTTTCTTTATGTTTTCCTTGGTAGAGCTTTACTACAATGTGCCATGGTGAAGATCTTTTCTGGTACTGTCTATTAGGATTCTGTGTACCTCCTGTATTGGCTGGCTCTTTCTTTCTCCAGATTGGGGAAGTTTTCTCTTATTATTTCTTTATGAAGGCCATCTAATCCTTTCTCTTTTTCCATGCCTTCCAGAACTCTAGGATCCTTATGTTGGGTTGTTTGATAGTATCTTGTAGATCTCCAACCATGTTTTTTATTTTTCTAATTTCTTCTTCTTTTTTTGGTCTGACTATATTTCCAGAAATTTGTCTTCTAGTTCTGATATTCTTTCTTCTGTCTTACCTATTCTGTTGTTAAAGCTTTCCATTGCATTTTTATTTGATATAGTGCATTCTTCATTTCTAATATTTCATTCTGACTTTTTAATATTTCACTTTCTTGGGAACACCTTTTCATTTAGATCATGAATTTGCTTTTGATTGCTTCTAACTAATTTGATGATTAATTTTTCTGAATTCCATTTCTGGTGTATACTTGATCTCTTCATCTTCTCCTTCTATCACTGAAGAGTTGTAGTGTTCCTTTGGGGGATTCTTAGTGTCTTCCTTATTCTTCTTTAGGGTTTTTCCTTTGTTTTTGGCATTTGTGTATTTTCTCTCCCCCCCCTCCCCCGTGGAGATTCTCTATGAGGTTTCTGTTGAGTTTCTGTGTTTGCACGTTGCAAGTGGAAGCACAGAGCGCCACCTACTGGAGCCCTGCTCACTTCTTAATTATGGTGGAGGCTGGTAAGAGCTCCAGTGAATGTAGCCCTGACTTCTGGGACCTGCCTCACTTCTCAGTGGTTGATGGGATGGGCTCGAGTTTTTGATATTCAGGACTTCTTGTTGTACAGCTTGTGTGTTGGGGAAGAAATTCTGAAACATTGTGGTCCTCATTCCTGGTTGGGGGATGTGGTGAGGTGCCCCTGCAATTGATGGGAATGTGCTCTGGAGGTTACAGCAGCATGTCTCTGCTTATATTCAAAAACATAAACAAACAAGATGGTATCTCTTGGCCAGCTGCACATTCAGGGATGGAGACAGACTAGGGAGTACCTGACATCTCTGTTTGCTTTTGTATACTTTCTCTTTTTTTTCTGCTTGGACCTTAGAACACAGTTCATCAAGCTCCTCCTCCAAGTGCTATTCACAGCTCCATGGACCTGTGATTTCCCAACTAACCTGGCCCTCTTGGGGCTGGCATCAGCCACCCCAATCCAGACCTCCACCATGTCTCTGCTGCTTTCCTTTCTTATTTTCTTTTTCAGCATGGACTTACCCAGTCTGTGTTGACCTCCTGGGCTTGCTGTCATGAATTTCCCACAGCTCTATCTCCAGCTTGTGTTTTCTCTCCTTTTTAACCATCTGTTTTGCCCCCTGAGTTGTATTGAGGACTTAAATAGGGTCTTAATAAATGAACTTAGAAGGAATTTCATCAATGAAATGGTAAATGTAAAGAATACAGTGGACTCATTCAGATTTGGCTGAAGAGCCCATGAGAGTATTTTAGGCATGGAAAGCCAAGACACTCTGGAAAAAAAAAAAAACTAAATGAAAGATCTCCATGAGTGAGAGCCCAGTAGAAAGAATGGGGCCATCATGGTAGGACGTACCTTTCTCTGAAGGGAGGAGAGAACTTCCACTTTGGCTATGACCTTGTCTAAATAAGATTGAAGTCGACGAACTCAAAAGGCTTCCATAGCCTTGGCAACTCATGACTAGAGCCTAGGGAGATTACTGACTCCATAATCAAGAGTGTCAATTTGTTAAATCAAAGTCAACAACAGGAGTCACTGTGCACTTACTCCTCATGTGGGATCTGTCCCTAATGTGTTGTTCAATGTGAATAAATACTATAACTAGTGCTCAAACAGTATTTGGCAATTTGTGTTCTGTGTGGGTGCAAACTGTTGAAATCTTTACTTAATATATACTAAATTGATCTTCTGTATATAAAGATAACTGAAAATGAATCTTGATGTGAATGGAATGGGAGAGGGAGGGTTGCAGGCTGGAGGGAAGTTATGGGGGGGAGCCATTGTAATCCATAGCTGTACTTTGGAAATTAATATTTACTAAATAAAAGTTAAAAAAAAAAGAATACAGTGGGAGTCCTGGAATTTGAAAGGATAATATCTTTAACAACAACAAAAAAAGTCATTCAATGGCTTTATCAGGAGATTACTGATAATAGAAGAAAGAGTAGCTGAATTTGAAGACAAAACAAAAAAAAATATTCAATCTCAAGAAAAGAGAGTAAAAGATTCACAACACTAAAAGATATACAGAGCCTCTGGAACCTGTGGGGCAATGTAAAAACTTGAACATACATTGCTGGCGCCACGGCTCACTAGGCTAATCCTCCACCTTGCGGCGCCAGCACACCAGATTCTAGTCCCGGCTGGGGCACCGATCCTGTCCCGGTTGCCCCTCTTCCAGGCCAGCTCTCTGATGTGGCCAGGGAGTACAGTGGAGGATGGCCCAAGTGCTTGGCCCTGCACCCCATGGGAGACCAGGAGAAGCACCTGGCTCCTGCCATCGGATTGGCGCGGTGCGCCGGCCACAGCGCGCCTACCACGGCAGCCATTGGAGGGTGAACCAACGGCAAAAAAGGATGACCTTTCTCTCTGTCTCTCTCTCTCTACTGTCCACTCTGCCTGTCAAAAAAAAAAAAAAACCTTGAACATACATGTAATTAGAGTAGGAATTAGAAGAAATATATACCAAAATTTTCCAAATTTTCCCAAAAACATTGACCTTAACATTTAAAAAAAATCTCAGTACATCCCAAGCATGAAAACTTATAAACACACATACGTCTCAGTACATCATAATCAAACTGCTAAAAACAAAAGATTAAAAAGAAAGAAAAAACTTGAAAGAAAAAATGGCACATTGCATAACAGGAACTAGCATAAGAATGATTATTTACATCTCATTAGCCACAATAAAGGCCAGAAAACAAACAACATTTTCAAAATGCTTAAAGAAAAAAAAATCTTTCAACCCAGAATTATACATTCAAAGAAATTATCTTTGGAAAGTGTAGGCCAAATGAAGACTTTTACCTATAATACAAAGTAGGATTCATTGTGTCAAACTTCAGTTAATTAATAATGCAAAAAGGATGTTCTTTAGCTGAAAAGCAGTGACATCAGAGGAGAACTTCTCCCTACATGAAGAAATTAAAAGTTCTGGAAGTGGTAAAGATGTGCATCAACATAAAATTACATGATTTTTCTTCTCTTGCTTTCTTTAATGTTATGTAACTATTTACAGCATAAATGATAATACCAAATTATGGAATGCTGTATAACATGTGTAAGATATCTGTGAAAATATTCACACAAATAATGGGGTAACATAAACTATACTGTTGCAGGAGTTTTACATTTCCCATGAAATAGTGAGTATTAATGCAAAGTATGTATAAGATTAAAATACATACTGTGATCCTTAAAATACCCTCTGTAAAAAATGAATAATGCAAAGGAACACATTAAAAACAAAATAGAGACTAAAATAGGATTCCAGAAAATACAATTATTCCATAAAAATAGGAAGAGGCAAAAATGTTTTAAAATTAACACAATTTGAAAATATAGAAAAATAGAACTCAAGTCCAATCATGTAAATAATTATATTAAATTAAATAAAAACATTCCAATTAAAAGACAGACATTGTAAGTGGGTTGAAAAATTAAAAAGCATAATTCTTTATTTTTTGTGAGGAGAATTTTAAATATAATCATAGAGAGATAGTAGAAATGAAAAAATGGAAAAAATACACCATCAAAACAATAAAAAAGAAAAGTAGAGTAGTTATTATATAATCAAACACTATAGGCTTCAATATAAAAGATATTGTCAGCAATAAGCAATATTTCAAAATGACAAGTAGTCAACTCATTGGGAGAAAAAACACAATTATAAATGTGTAGGTATAAATAACAAAGCTTCAAAATACATGAAGGAGAAAACTGGCAGAAGAGAAAAGTAACTGGACTTACTACGTTAGATAAAGATTTTAACTCCATCCCAGCAGCAATTAAAATGAATAACCAAGAAATCATTAAGATTACAGAAGATTCAAACAACATGATTATCATGACCTAACTATTATAGAACAAATCATTCAATAACTGAAGAATATATACTTTTATCTATACATAGAATGATTATTAGGACAACATGCTATGAAGTAAAAAATGTATTGTACATTTAGAAAGTTTTAAATCTTAATAAGTATGTGTTTCTGCCCATATAAAATTAAATTAGGAATTAGAACATGAAACTATTTATAAAATACCTCAAATATTTTTAAATTAATTAGCATATCACTAAATATTTTCTGAGTCAAGGAAAACACCAGAAGGAAGTTTTTAAAATATTTCATCTGAATAATAAGAGTGAGCCATCATATTATGTGGGATTTAGTTCATAGAGAGAAAATCATAGTTTTAAATTCCCATATATTCTTTATTAAACAGTGATTTAAATTAAAGAATCCAAACCATCATCTCAAGAGGGTGGAAAAAGGAATTCAAGATGTATCCATAAATTAAAAGCAAAGAAAAGAAAGGAAATAAAAAAGCATAACTCAATCAATTACAAAACATAAAACAATGAAAAATTAATAAAACTAAAAACTGATTCTTACTATTTCCACTCAATACTGCACTGTTAGTTTTACATAGTGCAGCATTGGAAGAAAAGAAATTACATACATAAAAATGAGAAATAAAATTTAATTTATAGACATAATTATGTATGTAGAAAATAGTAAATCTTCAATGCAATTATGAAAATAAATAGAATTTGCTAAAACCTTAGGATATAAAAACAATAGAGAAAAATAATTGCTTGTCCTTTATGCTGGTAGCAAATAACAGAAAAGACAACATTTTTAAAATCCTTTCAAAATAGGATCAAAATCATAAAATGTTTAATAATAAATTAAACAAAACATATTTAAAATTTCTACTCTGAAAGCTATGACTACTAGAAGAATAAAAAGATCCAAGTAAAGAGCTCTACCTAGCTGGCGCCGCGGCTCACTAGGCTAATTCTCTGCCTAACGGTGCCGGCACACCGGGTTCTAGTCCCGGTCAGGGCACCGATCCTGTCCCGGTTGCCCCTCTTCCAGGCCAGCTCTCTGATGTGGCCAGGGAGTGCAGTGGAGGATGGTCCAAGTCCTTGGGCCCTGTACCCCATGGGAGACCAGGAGAAGCACCTGGCTCCTGCCATCAGATCAGCGTGGTGCGCAGGCCGCAGCGCGCTACCATGGCGGCCATTGGAGGGTGAACCAATGGCAAAAGGAAGACCTTTCTCTCTGTCTCTCTCTCTCTCACTGTCCACTCTGCCTGTCAAAAAAAAAAAAAAAAAAAGAGCTCTACCATGTTTGTGTATTAGAAGAATTAAAAATTCTGGTATGTCAATTACCACCCAATTTCTCTACAAAATCAAAGAAATTCCAACCCTAATCTCATACAGCTTAATAAATTTGAGAAGTTGATTTAGAAATTCATATAGAAGTGCAAGGACCTGGATTTGCAGAATTATCTTCAAAAATATATAAATTATGAGAATTACTTTATTTGCATTTTAAATTTGTGTAACAATCAAGACTGTAAGATCCTGATACCAGGATACACTCAGGATTTAACAGAAGAAAATGTGCAGACTAGAAACAGACTCTATATGCTCTGTAAATTGATTTAGACTATGTTTTTAATAAATTATGCTGGAAAAAATGAGTACCCATAAAAAAATTTAAATCCTTAAGCTATCCCTCAGATGTACACATAAAAAGTTAAATCTACTTGGATCATAGATCAGATTATAAAGCTAAAATCACAAAGCTTATGAAAAAAACAAGAGAATTCATGAATTTATTACAGCTAAAATTGTCTTAGAATACTTAAGTACCAATAATAAAAGCAAAAGATGTATATTAAGATTTCGTGAAATTCAAAATTGTTCCCATTGGAGGAAAAAGTTAAGAATATGAATAGGCAAGCCACAGACTGGCTGAAAATATTCTCTTTTCTTTTCTTTTCTTTTTTTTATTTGACAGAGTTAGACAGTGAGAGAGAGAGAGAGAGACAGAGAAAGGTCTTCCTTTTTCTGTTGGTTCACCCCTCAAGTGGCTGCCTCGGCCAGCACGCTGCGACAATCCAAAGCCAGGAGCCAGATGCTTCCTCCTGATCTCCCATGAGGGTGCAGGGGCCCAAGAACTTGAGCCATCCTCCACTGCCCTACTGGACCACAGCTGGGAGCTGGACTGGAAGAGGAGCAACCAGGACTAGAACCCAGTGCCCACATGGGATGCTGGAGCCACAGGCAGAGGATTAACCAAGTGAGCCACGGCGCCAGCCCCAGAAAATATTTTCAATACATATGACTGTAAAATAATATAGAGCTCTCCACCTCCTGATCTCTCTCCCTCTCTCTGTCTCTGTTTCTTGCTCTCTCTCTGGATCTCTCTCTTACATTCTACTTCTCTCTCTTTTCCTCCTTTACCCTTTCCCTTCGGTCTGTTGGGTTTCCCCCAATAAACCCTTTCCCTTAAAAAAATAATATAGAGGTAACTTCTATGAAGAACTGCAGATTTATCTAAAAAAAATAAGAACATAAATAGGGTCCAGTGTTGTGACACACTGGGTTAAGCCTCCATTTGCAATGCCAGCATCCCAAATCTGAGTCCCAGTTTTGAGGTTCCAGCTGCTCCACTTCCAAATCAACATCTGCTTAATAGCCTAGAAGGCAACAGAGGATAGCCAAGGTGCTTGGGCCCCTTCCACCCATGTGGGAGATCTGGATGGAGGAGGCTCTAGAGGAGGCTCTAGAGGAGAACCCATTTCCTTGCCTTTTCCAATTTCTAGAGGCTGCCCACCTTTCGTGACTTATGGTCTCCTTCCTCCACATTAAGATTGCAGTGGTGGGTCTGATCTTTATAAAATTGCATCACTGTGATCTGCTCCTCTGTGAACCTCCCCAACCTCTTACCCTCAACCCCTATCAAAGATCCTGTGATTACATTGAGCCCACCTAAATGATCCAAGTTAATATTAGAAACCATAACTCCATATTCAACTTTCATTCCCTTTTGTCATGTAGCCTAAGAATGCCAGTGGAGTGTGGGGAAGCGAGATGAAAGACCCTGCTAGAGAGGCAAACCTTGGCACTCTATCACTACTTACAAAATATCTTCAGTTATCACCCACAAGAAGCCATACAGATTCCTCATTCCCCCACACCTACTTCCCATCCTGTTTCCAAGTAAATACCCAGAAAAAGATGACATATTATCTAAAAACCAATTGGAAATTTTCAAGTCATCAGCAGAATAGTTGGTTATGCAAAGGGATACATATGTGAAGACTGAGAAAATGAAGGCTGGAAATAACCAAAATGGGAGGATTATTCTTTTCACATTTTTTAACTTGTTTGAAAAGGAGTGAAGGAGGAAGGGAGGAAGGGAGGGAAGGAGAGAGAGAGTAACTCTCATCTTTTGGTCCATTCTTCAAATACCTGCAATAATGGCTGGGGAGTGGGTTGAAGCCAGGAGCCAGGAACACAATTCAGGTCTCTCAGTTAAGTGGCAAGAACTCAACTACCTGAGCCATCATTAACACTGCTTTCCAGTGTCTACATCAGCATAAAGCTAGAAACAGGGGCCAGACCTAGGAATCAAACCCAAGCACTTTAATGTGGGATGCAGGTATCCTAACTGGCTTTTAACCTAGGACAAATGCCTTTCCTAGAAGGACTAGTTTTTATTTCTCCTAAGTGAAATGGAAAAGAAAAGAGTTAAAATGAGAGGGGAAGGGAGTAATAAGGGAGAAAAGATACTCAATAATTTTTTAAATTGGAATATCCATGATAGGATCTTTAAGAACAAAGATATCTAACAGTCTATGTAATTTGCTTCTGTTCCTAAAAGTTGAACCACTAACTTGTCAAAGTGTGCTGTGAATAAGAAGGGCTTGGTGAATAGACGTGTTGTAGAAATCAAGAGCAGTGGCTGCACGCACCTCTGAAAGACACCCCAATAGAGATCAACAACAACTGTAAGTTACAAAGTCAAGAAAAAGAATTCAATACAGGCCAAAGTCCATACTATAGTTCACCATGAGATGGTGAAAATGCCCTCTCAGAGATCTTGGGAAGGCACTCAAGGCAAATTCATTCAGATCTTGACAGTAGAAAATCACAAGCTGACACCTGTGCCATGAATCTACCCTCTTTCCCCAATACTGCATTATTGAAGGATATCTGTTTTTTTTTTATTTTTATTTATTTATTTATTTATTTTTTGACAGGCAGAGTGGACAGTGAGAGAGAGAGACAGAGAGAAAGGTCTTCCTCTGCCGTTGGTTCACCCTCCAATGGCCGCCGCGGTTGGCGCACTGCGGCCAGCGCACCACGCTGTTCCAATGGCAGGAGCCAGGTGCTTCTCCTGGTCTCCCATGGGGTGCAGGGCCCAACCACTTGGGCCATCCTCCACTGCACTCCCTGGCCACAGCAGAGAGCTGGCCTGGAAGAGGGGCAACCGGGACAGAATCCGGAGCCCCGACCGGGACTAGAACGCGGTGTGCCGGCGCCGCAAGGCGGAGGATTAGCCTGTTGAGCCACGGCGCCGGCCATATCTGTTTTTGATAGTATTTCAAATTCGCTCAGCCATTCTAAAGCTTCTCTGTCTTACCAAGATCATTTTGTCACCATATTATTCAAGAAGGAATTGACAACTCTTCAAAAAAAAAAAAAGTAGTAGGTGTGAAAAGTGGGAGGAAAAAGAGAGAATATTTTTCCAAGTACAGTCAAAACTGAAATTGGAAACGGAGCTTGGGTATCCTGAAACAATTTCACAGAGTATCAGTATGAAAAGTAACATGGAAGACACTGAGTTTATGGGTCAGCATTGTGGCATAGCACATAAAGCCACTGCCTGCAATGTCAGCCTCTCATAAGGGTGCTGATTCGAGACCTGGCTGCTGCACTTTCAATCCAGCTCCCTGCTAATGCATCTGAGGAAATAACAGAAGAAGGCCCAAGTTCTTGTTCCACTGCCACTCTTGTGGGAGATCCAGAAGAAGCTCCTGTCTCCTTTCTTCAGACCAGCCCAGCTCCAGTCATTACAGCCATTTAGGGAATGAACCAACAGATGGAAGATTCTCTCTCTCTCTTTCTTCCCCTCTCTCTCCCTCCCTACCTCCCTCCCTCCCTTTCTCTCCCTGTGAACTCTACCATTCAAATAAATAAGTAAATATCTATTTTTAAAAAAGGCAGGAAGTTTGGCCAGTTCAAGGACTTTCCAATTACTTTTAAAGACATTGGTTGAATTTTCTGTCCTAAATTGAATAGGATTCAATTGCTCTGTTTAGGACAGAGACTTACGAAGCAATCCACCGTTTAGTTTCTTGAACAGTTAGCCAAATTGAAATCACTTTGGTGTCTGACACCTCATTTTTCATGAAGTTTGGAAATGAGATGTAGTGAGAGAAGACTGGGCTCCAAGTTAGAGAGAGTTCACAGCTCTGAAGGGAGTGAAGAGAAGCCAACCCCTCCCACCCCAAAAAGGAAATGCTTCCCAACACCTACATATTAAAAAAAAATAAGTTGCATTTTATGTGCTATTTTAAACAAAAACAGCTTGGAAAACTCTAGTGTCGTGCACTACAGCTTCTTTTCCTACATTTTGTTTTCTGATTTTCCAAGATTTAATTTCTCCTTTTCATCTCAAATTCTGTATTTATCTTAAGTCAAAACAGTTACTCCCCTTAATAAAATGCCAAAGAAAAGGCTCCTCAAGGATTTCAAGGACCTCCAACAAAATGGTCAGAGGAATAATCAAGAGTTAATTCTTTGCTTCTAACTCAATAGAGACCTGTATAATGAATACCAAAGTGCCTACTCCATAGCCGAGGTGTTGAAAAATTACATATAATAGTACTATAGACTCCATTTTTAAGTTACATGGAAACAGGGTTTAATGACCAAAGTGAAGAATTACAGATTGAGGTAGGTATTAATATAATGATCAGCTATACCTATAAATAAACTAGAGTTTTTGAAAGAGGAGGAGTGGTCAGTTTTGCTGCCTATAAAATCTCTTTAAAATATGATTTATGTGTAGCTGTTATTTGCTCATATGTCACTGTCATGTATGAAATTCCTAAAAGACAGAATTCCTATTGAAAATAAGAGGATTTGATTTGCACCACATGACAAACAAATGGTTCTGAAATTTGTTTATGTTAACAAGTCTTTGACTGTTCCCAGGTTTTAACTTTTATCTCAGAAATAAACATATTTTGCATAGAAACAAACATATCGTGGTTCACAGTTATTATTTCAAGTTTGTTTTTTCAAAAAAATGCACTAGTCTCCCCCAATCTTTGCTAAACATTGGCAGTATTTGTTTTGTAAAATAAACATAAAATTGAATAATATCATTTAAGATGGTCCATATGTCATTTGATATTAAAACCAAGATTGAGAGTTTCTGGTTTTGTCCAACTTACACTATTTTGAGATTTTCTGATAGTTTGTTGTGTTTTTTAGGGTGTGGTGTAAAGTTTAGTAACAACTTGCCCAGTCCCTAACTCTTAATCTTTTTTCTTTTGTGACTTCATTCTCTCATCGCTATCGACTTTTAAAATCCCATCATTTAATATATTCACATGTCTTTTGACAATAACAAACGTCTTTACCTCGGCCATACCTTATCTTGCAGCTGTGACTCTGCTTCTTGCCTGCTTCTTTTCAAGCAAATTTCTCAAATGCACTAGTTTTACTTTTTACTTCTACATCCCATTCCCTCTTCAACCTGGTTCTCTATTCCACCAAAATCCAATACCAATCATATGGAAACATCTCAGTATATACAGTCAAATTTGCCTTTAAGTTTCCACAGACTTATTTCAATTTTTATACTCTTATGGAAATTTGAAGCCAAGCATCTCCAAATCTGAACTTGTTTTGTTATCCCCTAAACTAGATATTTCTACAGCTTGCCACATTATCACACTCTCTTCTCCAGTTAGCTGTGGAAGCAAATCACCCAGAATTCAGCTCTTGACTTATTTCCTTATTCCCCACTGATTCTAATCAATTGCCAAATTAATTTTACCATGCAAATATTACTCAATTCAATCTACCTTCCTTCATCTTCACTACAATTCTCCCAAAGCCAACCCAGACTAACATCATTCCTCACCCTCACAGTAGCAACCAACCTCACTGGACTTTCTACTTCCAGCCTTCCAGTCTTTATACTTTTTAATAAACCCTCCATACTATCCTTAGTCCATCATGTCACTCTTCTGCTAAAAGTATTTTAGCAGCTTAGAGTATGTTACAGATGGATTTTAAACTATAAAATAACTCATAAAACTCTGCATAATCAGATCTCTCCTTCTTTGTCCTATCTCATCTCTCGGCCATGCTCCCCTCTCTCAATGCTTTGGAGACAGAACTTCTTGGAATGCTTCTTCCTTCCATCACATCTTCCTTTCTTTCCCTCTGGGTGACTGCTATTCATCCTTCTGGTTTCAATACTTTCAGAGGGGCTCCCTTAGCCTTCAGGTTAGCCTGGGTTTTGTTCTCCCATTAGACATGGCATGTTACTTATAATACTCATCATATTCATAGCAATTGGTATTCAGTAGAGCAATTAATTAGCAATTAATCATAATACTGGTTTTACCATTGGACTGAGTTATTTGAGCACAGGACTTCTAGAAACATTCTCAACAGCATATTTTCAAAGTACTATGTCAGGAAAGGGCTCCAAGATGGTGGAATAGGAATGGAGCTCACTGTGAGTCCAGGAAAAGATAGTTTAATAAAAGTGGAGATAGTGTAATCTCAGGGTAGAGTTAGGGAAAAAACTGCAGAGGAAACTCTTCTGGAATTAGAGGGACATGGTGGATCTATATGGAGGACACGGGCGCCCATGGCTCGGGAGCCCAGCTGACAAGAGTCTTCTCCTCTGCACCAGTGCTGGAAAGAGAGGTGAGGTGAAACTGCAGTAGCCCAAGACGCTGGTGGAAAAGTGGCAGGGAGAGCCTAGAGGGAATGAGGCTTGAAGTCCCATGGGGAAAAGTACACCAGCCTAACTAGAGGAGAGAAAAAAATAAAAGGGATGGTACAGACATGATTCTCTCCACACACCTTACAAAGGCACGGGAGACAATAGAGCAGGAGCCATTTTGGACATACATAACAGCTGCGCCAGCTCGGGGCTGCACCCGCCCTCCACCAAACAGAAAAACCTGACTCTGGTTGGGAGTAGTAACAGGAGACTAAGACCTAGTGAATGTGTGGAGTTTATGAACTGGGACTTTGAAAAAAAAAAAAAAAACTGAGGGTGTGTGGGAGAACTCATGGTGTGGCTGAGACGTGAATAGTCTCAGTGGGAGATGACAAAAACTCAGGAAGCCTTGGCTACCTGCTGAGAGACATTGCAGGGGAATCTGAGCTTACACTGAGGACTGCACAGACCCTTTGTGTGGTCCTTGGGACAGAGCAGACGAATATTACACCCATGGAGGCTAGTGCTCAGGCACCGATTACCATCGAGGAGAAGTGCTCAGCTGAGCCAAATTACTTCCCTTCTAAATTAAAAAAAAGAGAGAGAGAGAAGATTTGCTGTGCCAAACTTTGTTGTGTCACCTTTGGCACACCCTTAACCCTGAAGAACTGAACAGAGCTCTCTGGCCACACCCACCACAAGCCTCTAGAGATTCACCAAAAGCAGACAGTTCACTTAATCTAGAGTCATAGAATAATGAGAAAAACTACCACAGCAAGAAGAAGAAGAAGAAGAAGAAGAAGAAGAAGAAGAAGAAGAAGAAGAAGAAGAAGAAGAAGAAGAAGAAACCAAAGAATATCTCCACAATGCCAAACAACAAATGCAAAAACCAAGGAAATAAGAACAAGGAAGACATCATGCTGCTCCCAAATGAACATGACACTCCAATACAAGATTATGAAGATGATGAGATAGAAAAAATGCAAGATACAGACTTCAAAAAATTTATGATAAGAACATTCAGAAGTTATCAAAAAGAAATGCATGAACCACAGAAATCCATGCAGGACAGGACAGAAAATCTCTCATGAAAATGAAATCTATTTTTTTTCTTATTTTTAACTTTTATTTAATGAATATAAATTTCCAAAGTAGATCTTATGGATTACAATTACAAAGATTTCAACAGTTTGCACCCACACAGAAACACAAAGTGAAACATACTGTTTGAGTACTAGTTATAGCATTAAATCACAATGAACAGCACATTAAGGACAGAGATCTCATATGAGGAGCAAGTGCACAGTGACTCCTGTTATTGACCCAACAAATTGACACTCTAGTTTATGGCGCCAGTAACCACCCTAGGCTCCCATCCTGAGTTGCCAAGGCTATGGAAGCCTTCCAAGTTTGCCAACTCTGGTCATATTTAGACAAGGTCATAGTCAAAGAGGAAGTTCTCTCCTCCCTTCAGAGAAAGGCACCTCTTTTTTTATTTTGTAAGAGAAAGGGTTTATTGGGGAACACCCAACTGACCGGAAAGCTGATTCCAGAAAAGACTGGGAGAAAACTCACTCATCTTTTGTAGGTAGAGGGGTTTGTCTATACAGAAATTTTGAACAATTATACAGCATTAAGTGGGGAAGAGGACCATCAGTACACACAGGTTGGGAGTAGAGCTATTGGTGGTAGAGTAGAGGTTATGATTACAAAGAAATGAGGCCCAAGTACGCTAGACAGGGTCTAGAACAAAGGACAGAGTCATTATTAGAGGAGCTAAGAAAGGTGCTGTCTAAGCTACAAGTAATTTTTCTGACTGAGAGGCAAATAGAACCTGATAGAAGGGGCTTGATAATAATCTGGTGGGCTTTAGGCCTTGTGAGTTAAGAGGCCAAGACCTATCTATCTCTTCACATGGGGTACATCCTAAGGGAGGTGTGAACCTCCTGGGGGAAGGCACTCTGTTGACTTTCATTACTTAGCTGGCCTGAGAGGAGAGCTGGCCAGGTAAAGGCAGGGGGCATCTCTAACAAGAAATTTACAGTTCTGCCTGCAATGTTGCTGACCCTACTTGACCATACCCTCAGCTGCAGTGGTCACTTTGGAAGTTGGGCTGAGTGAAGGGCTTTTCAGCTTAGAGCCAATAAGATCTGTGGTTCTGACCTGGGCATCCTTCGACTCCAGGGCAGGTCCATTTCCAGTGATCCAACTCTTGGCAGAGCTGCCAGGGCTCTTCACAAGCTGACTTCTGCTGAAGCCCAGGCTTACCACATTGAAAGCCACTTCAGTGGACTGGCCTGTCGGGTCTCCTTGAGGGCAGATCACTGTACAGATCAGCCATTAATAGGCCTGCCACCCATTGCTTCTGATGCCGAGCTTTCTTTTCCTCCTGGTTTGTGTTAAAGTAGACCAGAGGATGCAAGTCAAGGGAATGCCCAAGTCCCATCTCTAAACTTTGGTGGCCTGAACTACAAGTCTATAGTCACAGGCATGTTCTGTAATAGTTTTTCTAAGGTAGACAATGCCCATGAGGAAAATTATATTCTCACTTTAAAAGTTTCATTCTTTTTGTTCTGAAAAGGAGGTTTTTCTACTTATTGTATACTTCGCTGAAGGCGAAGTGAATCTAGCTATGAGATTATTATTTAAGTTCTTATTTTGGCTATGCTATTACAGAAAAATGTTAGCCATCTCTTTTATAAGGTCTAAAGATTAAATTGTGCGTCCTGCAGATTCCTTCATAATAGAATTAGTTTCCTACCTTGAAGAGAATAGAGAAATGAAAGAACAAGTTGGGCTTAGAATAGAGAAATGAGGGAGCAAGTCCTAGATCGCTTGATGACAATAGCAATATCACATGAATACTTAGCAAACAGTTTCAACCATTAGATAACAACTTAAGAAAACATTTACCAGAAGGTCCAATGCCTTCTATAAATTTTAAGGATCATGTATTTGAAAACACCTCTTAAATATCTAACATGGTGTAGTTTGTTTAACCAGTAAACTTAAGCACAACCATATAAAATGTTTTTAGTTTCTTTATACCAACACGTTTAGAACATAAGATACAGAGATTCAGGTCACATGAATTAAAATGTATCTTTGATTAATTTTAGCAGCTTAAATTTATGGAAAATCTTATCTATAAGCCAATTAAAATAAAATTCTTAATAAAATTTTCCCACGTGGACATACGATATGTACACACATATAACATAGCATAATAGACCAATATAGCAATTTTAATAATAGCTTTTAAAGTCTTTAAACTCTTTTTGTAAATTGCTAATTGATTTGAATTGCTTTTTGTTTTTAGTAACCTCAGTTAACCATACTTACTCTCAGTTGGTACTGTTAATACATTTTTGGCTTCATCTGTTTACAGAGCCATCCCAAAGTACTGACTACAATAGAAGTGGCTGGAAAAAGTCCATAGGAACCTATAGGAGGACAGCTAAACACAGAACCAACAACTCTTTAGTTTTATGAGCAGCAAATTATATATAACTGTGGATGACAAAAGACTTTAAGTTGTCATGTTTAAAATTATAAACTCATCAACCAACAAGAGGCACTTGCTTACTTCACAGTATTTTTGAAACCACCTGTAGGATTTTACAAGTATTTAACCCTTTAGGCCTCTGGGGCTTTCTCATTAAGATAACTAATATGTCTAGTAACAGAAGATCATTAGGCTTTATAATTCTCAAACATTTGTATTAACAGCATTTTCCATTATAGAAACTTAAAATTTAGTACCATGTCACATCTTGACAGTACTTCTAATATAATCCAAATAGCCTGATTTGTTGGTGTCTCTATAAGATGAGAGACATAGGTCCTTCGATTTTTTCAGTTAGGCCCAAACTGGAAAAACCAAAGTCCAATATTTACTGGAAATTTTAGAGACCAGATTGTTTGAAACTTTGATTTTTTGAATGCCTGTCAAGAATGCCAAGAAGGCTCAAAACCCAAAATATCTGGTTGAAATAAGATTCCTTAAAATCATGACATAACATAGACTAAATTTGATCATTGTTACAAGGTGATTATTCAAATCTTTGAAAATAAGCACATATTAAATAACCCGTGGCTCTTAATAAAAGTTCAGCTGTTTTTGAACAATTAGAATTTAACAGACATCAAGAGAACATAATAGACAACTTTAACACATTGCTTTAACAGAGAATCAGATTTTAATTCTATGCCAAAGAGAAATAGATTAGTATACTTGTAACATTTTCCATCTGCCTATGTCCTTGATTTACATTTTGAAATAAACTGTTAAAAATCTCCAAATTAGGATAACATTTTAAATAAGGTAACACAAATTTTAGCCTGAGCTTTTTTCATTTCTGTTGGCATGGTATATCTTTTTCCAGCCCATTCACTTTCAGTCTGTATGCATCTTTGTTGGAAAGATGTGTTTCTTGTAAACAGCAAATAGATGGGTTTTGTTCCTTAACCCAATCAGCCAATCTGTGTCTTTTAACTGGACAGTTCAGGCCATTAACGTTCAATGTGTCTATTGATAAGTAGTAACTTTGCCCTGCCATTTGCCAAAGATATTTTCTAATATATACTTTGAGCTTCCTGTGATCTTTTGCTGTGAGGTTTCCTTCCTTTACCTTCTTTCATATTGATGACCATGTTTCTGTGTTTCTGTGTGTAACACATCTTTAAGCATCTTTTGCAGGGTTGGACGAGTGGCGACAAATTCTTTCAATTTCTGTTTGCTGTGAAAGGTCTTTATTTCACCTTCATTCACAAATCAGAACTTTGCAGGATATAATATTCTGGGCTGGCAGTTTTTCTCTCTTAGTACTTGGGCTATATCCCACCATTCTCTCCTAGCCTGTAGGGTTTCTGATGAGAAGTCTGCTGTGAGTCTAATTGGAGATCCTCTAAGAGTAATCTGACATTTCTCTCTTGCACATTTTAGAATATTTTCTTTATGTTTCAGTGTGGTGAGTTTGATTACACCATGTTGTGGTGAGGATCTCTTTTGGTCATGTTTATTAGGGGTTCTATGAGCTTCCTGTACTAGGATGTCTCTGTCCTTCTCCAAACCCAGGAAGTTTTCTGCAAGTATCTCACTGAAAATGCCTCCTAATCCTTTCTCTCTCTCCATGCCTTCAGGAACTCCTAGAACTCGAATGTTGGGTTTTTAATAGTACCCTCTAGATTCCCAACAATATATTTTTTAGATTTAATTTCCTCTTCTTTTCTTTGGTTTGACTGTATACTTTCCTGTGCTCTGTCTTCTAAGTCCAATATTCTCTCTTATTCCTCACTGATTCTGTTTTTAAGGCTCTCTAATGTGTTTGTCATTTGATCTTTTGAGTTCTTCATTTCATTTGGATTTTGTTCACTATCATACTTTCGTATTCTACTAGTTTCTGCATTTCATTTTGATTCCTCCTTAAGATTTCATTTTCTTGAAGGAGATTTTCTATCCTGTCCAGTAAGGAATTCCATAGCTCAAGCATTTGTTTTTGAACACTTCTAATTGTTCTTATCATAAATTTTTGAAATCCATATCTTGAATTTCTTCCATCTCATCATCTTCATAATCTTGGCTTGGAGTGTCTTGTTCATTTGGGGGTGTCATAATGTCATCCTTGTTCTTGTTTTCTCAATTTTTGCATTTTTGCTTGGCATTGTAGAGATATTCTTTGGATTCTTCTTCCCTCACTGTGGTGTTTTTTCTTGTTATACTATGACTGTATTAAGTGGACTGCCTGCTTTTGATGGATCCTTAGAGGCTTGAGATGGGTGTGGACTGAGAGTTCTGTTTGGTTCCTCAGTGTTAAGGGTGTGCCAAAGGTGACACTCCCAGGGTAGGCATGGTAAATCTCTCTTTCCTTCTTTCTTTTTTTGATTCAGAAGGGAAGTAATTCTGCACAGCTTAACGGAATTGGAGGTAGTTAGCAGGCAAATGATATACCCACAGGAGCCAGAGATCAGAAGCTCTTTCCCAAGGACCACACAGGGAATCTGTGCTGCCCTCAGGCTGGGTTCCAATTCTCCTGCAGTCTCCCACTGGGTTGCCAAGGTTACCGAATTGTAGCATCTCTGGAGAGTGTGTTCCCTCCCCCACCATCTCTTTTTTCACAGTCTCAGTTCATTAGCACCACACATTCACTAGGTCCTAATCTCCTGTTATTTCACCTCCCCCAGAGTCAGGTTTTTCTGCTTGGCTGAGGGCAGGTGCAGACCTGAGGTCGCCCTGCTTATGACGTATGTCCTAAATGGTGCCTGCTCTTTGTCTTGCTCACCTTTGAGAGGTGAGCGGAAAGAGAGAAACTTGTGTCCATATCGGTCACTTTTTTCTTTTTTATCCTCTCTCTTCTAGTTAGCCAGGTGAACTTTTCCCCACGGGGTTTCAAGCCTCGTTCCCTCTAGTCTCCTCTTTCCGCTTGCCTGCAGGTTTCTCAGGCTATTGAGGTTTGGCTCACCTTGCGTTCCAGCACTGCTGTGTTAATTCCGCCGCTGGTGTCCTGAATCTTGGGCTCCCACACTCTCCACGCAGGTCCACTGTGAATCACTAGTTCTGGAAGAGTTTCCTCTGCTGTTTCTTCCCCTACTCTTCCTTGAACCTGCAGTATCTCCACTTTTATTAAACTGTCTCTTCCCGGACTATCGGTGTGCTTCCTTCCTATTCTGCCATCTTGCCGATCCCTCCGAAAATGAAATCTTAAGGAGGAACCAAAATGAAATGAATTTAGTAGAACATGAAATTGAGATATTAAAGAGAAATCAAAATAAAATGAAGAATTCATTAGAACAAATGAAAAACACATTTGAGAGTCTTAAAAACAGAATCAGTGAGGAATAAGAGAGAATATTGGACTTAGAAGACAGAGCACAGGAAAGTATACAGTCAAACCAAAGAAAAGAAGAAGAAATTAGAAATCTAAAAAATATTGTTGGGAATCTACAGGATACTATTAAAAAAAAAAACAGCATTCAGATTCTAGGAGTTCCTGAAGGCATGGGGAGAGAGAAAAGACTAGAAGGCCTTTTTAGTGAGATACTTGCAGAAAACTTCCTGGGTTTGGAGAAGGACAGAGACATCCTAGTGCAGGAAGCTCATAGAACCCCTAATAAACATGACCAAAAGAGATCCTCACCACAACACGGTGTAATCAAACTCACCACACTGAAACATAAAGAAAATATTCTAAAATGTGCAAGAGAGAAACGTCAGATTACTCTTAGAGGATCTCCAATTAGACTCACAGCAGACTTCTCATCAGAAACCCTACAGGCTAGGAGAGAATGGTGGGATATAGCCCAAGTACTAAGAGAGAAAAACTGCCAGCCCAGAATATTATATCCTGCAAAGTTCTGATTTGTGAATGAAGGTGAGATAAAGACCTTTCATAGCAAACAGAAGTTGAAAGAATTTGTTGCCACTCGTCCAACCCTGCAAAAGATGCTTTAAGATGTGTTACAGAGAGCGACAAGATGGTGGAATAGGAAGGTAGCACACTATTAGTCCGGGGGAGAGACACTTTAATAAAAGTTGAGATACTGCAGGGTCAAGGAAGAGTAGGGGAAGAAACAGCAGAGGAAACTCTTCCAGAACTAGTGATTCACAGTGGACCTGCGTGGAGAGCGTGGGAGCCCAAGTTCGGGACACCAGCGGCAGACTCAACACACCAGCGCTGGAACGAGAGGTGAGCCAAACATCAATAGCCCGAGACACCAGCGGGCAAGTGGAAAGAGGAGACTAGAGGGAACGAGGCTTGAAACTCCATGGGGAAAAGTTCACCAGGCTAACTAGAAGAGAGAGAGGAAAAAAAAAAAGTGACCGATACAGACACAAGTTTCTCTCTCTCCGCTTACTTCTCAAAGGCGAGCAAGACAAAGAGCAGGCGCCATTTTGGTCATACATCATAAGCAGGGCGACCTCAGGTCTGCACCAGCCCTGAGCCTAGCAGAAAAACCTGACTCTGGGGGGAGGGGTGAAATAACAGGAGATTAGCATCTAACTTGGCAACCCAGTGGGAGACTGCAGGAGAATTGGAACCCAGCCTGAGGGCAGCACAGATTCCCTGTGTGGTCCTTGGGAAAGAGCTTCTGATCTCTGGCTCCTGTGGGTATATCATTTGCCTGCTAACTACCTCCAATTATGTTCAGCTGTGCGGAATTACTTCCCTTTTGAATCAAAAAAAGAACGAAAGAAAGAAAGAGAGATTTACCACACCTAACCTGGGAGTGTCATCTTTGACACACCATCAACACTGAGGAACCAAACACAGCTCTCAGTCCACACTCATCTCAAGCCTCTAAGGCTCCACCGAAAGCAGACAGTCCACTTAATATAGAGCCATAGTGTAACAAGAAAGAACACCACAGTGAAGAAACCAAATATCTCCAACATGCCAAACAACAAACGCAAAAACCAAGGTAACAAGAACAAGGAAGACACTATGACGCCCCCAAATGAAAAAGACACCCCAATTCAAGATTATGAAGATGATGAGATCAAAGAAATGCAAGAAGCAGATCTCAAAAAATTGATAAGAACATTAAGAAGTTCTCAAAAACAAATTCTTGAACTACAGAAATCCTTCATGGACAAGATAGAAAATCTCTCTCATGAAAATGAAATATTAAGGAGGAATCAAAATGAAATGAAACAACTAGTGGAACAAGAAACTGTGATAGTGATGAGAAATCATAATGAAATGAAGAATTCAATAGATCAAATGACAAACACATTAGAGAGCCTTAAAAACAGAATGGGCGAAGCAGAAGAGAGAATATCGGACTTAGAAGACAGAGAACAGGAAAGGAAACAGGCAAACCAAAGAAAAGAAGAAGAAATTAGAAATCTAAAAAATATTGTCGGGAATCTACAGGATACTGTTAAAAAACCCAACATTCTGGTTCTAGGAGTTCCTGAAGGCATGGAGAGGGAGAAAGGATTAGAAGGCATTTTCAGTGAGATACTAGCAGAAAATTTCCCAGGTTTGGAGAAGGACAGAGGCATCTTAGTACAGGAAGCTTATAGAACCCCTAATAAATATGACCAAAAGAGATCCTCACCATGACATGTTGTAATTAAACTCACCACAGTGAAACATAAAGAAAAGATCCTAAAATGTGCAAGAGAGAAACGTCAGATTACTCTTAGAGGATCTCCAATTAGACTCACAGCAGACTTCTCATCAGAAACCCTACAAGCTAGAAGGGAATGGCGAGACATAGCCCAGGCACTAAGAGAGAAAAACTGCCAGCCCAGAATATTATATCCTGAAAAGCTCTCATTTGTGAATGAAGGTGAAATTAAGACTTTTCATAGCAAACAGAAACTGAAAGAATTTGTTGCCACTCGTCCAGCCCTGCAAAAGATGCTTAAAGATGTGTTACACACAGAAACACAGAAACATGGTCACCAATATGAAAGAAGGTAAAGGAAGGAAACCTCACAGCAAAAGATCACAGGAAGCTCAATTTCTCTTTGACATAGAATTAAACCTGATGCTCTGTTAAAGCAATGTGTTAAAGTAATCTATAACGTTCTCTTGATGTCTGTTAAATTCTAATTGTTCAAAAACAGCTGCATTTTTATTAAGAGAAATGGGTTATTTAAATATGTGCTTATTTTCAAGGGTTTGAATAATCACCTTGTAACAATGATCAAATTTAGTCTATGTTATGTCATGATTTTAAGGAATCTTATTTCAACCAGATATTTTGGATTTTGAGCCTTCTTGGCATTCTTGACAGGCATTCAAAAAATCAAAGTTTCAAACAATCTGGTCTCTAAAATTTCCAGTAACCTTGGACTTTGGTTTTTCCAGTTTGGGCCTAACTGAAAAAATCGAAGGACCTATGTCTCTCATCGTATAGAGACATCAACTAATCAGGCTATTTGGATTATATTAGAAGTACTGTCAAGATGTGATGTGGTACCAAACTTTAAGTTTCTATAATGGAAAATGCTATTAATACAAATGTTTGAGAATTAAAAAGTCTAATGATCTTGTGTTAACAGTACCAACTGAGAGTAAGTATTGTTAACTGAGGTTACTAAAAACAAAAAGCAATTCAAATCAATTGGCAATCTACAAAAAGAGTTAAAGATTTTAAAAGCTATTATTAAAATTGCTATATTGGTCTATTATGCTATGTTATATGTGTGTACATATTGTATGTCCACATGGGGAAATTTTATTAAGAGTTTTATTTTAAATGGCTTATAGATAAGATTGTCCATAAATTTAAGCTGCTAAAATCAATCAAAGATACATTTTAATTTGTGTGACCTGAATCTGTGTATCATATGTTTTAAACTTGTTGTTAGAAAGAAACTAAAAACATTTTATATGGTTGTGCTTAAGTTTACTGGTTAAACAAACTACACCATGTTAGATATTTAAGAGGTGTTTTCAAATACATGATTCTTAAAATTTATAGAAGGCATCGGATCTTCTGGTAAATGTTTTCTTAAGTTGTTATCTAATGGTTGAAACTGTTTGCTAAGTATTCATGTGATATTGCTATTGTCATCAAGCGATCTAGGACTTGCTCCCTCATTTCTCTATTCCAAGCCCAACTTCTTCTTTCATTTCTCTATTCTCTTCAAGGTAGGAAACTAATTCTATTATGAAGGAATCTGCAGGACGCACAATTTAATCTTTAGACCTTATAAAAGAGATGGCTAACATTTTTCTGTAATAGCATAGCCAAAATAAGAACTTAAATAATAATCTCATAGCTAGATTCACTTCGCCATCTGCAAAGTATACAGTAAGTAGAAAAAACCTCCCTTTCAGACCAAAGGGAAAGAAAGTTTTAAAGTGAGAATATAATTTTCCTCATGGGCATTGTCTACCTTAGAAAAACTACTACAGAACGTGCCTGTGACTTCAGATTTGTAGTTTAGGCCACAGATTAGAGCTGGGACACAGGCACTCCCTTGACTTGCATCCTCTGGTCTGCTTTAACACAAACCAGGAGGAAAAGAAAGCTCGGCATCAGAAGCAATGGATGGCAGGCCTATTAATGGCTGATCTGTACAGTGATCTGCCCTCAAGGAGACCCAACAGGTCAGTCCACTGCAGTGGCTTTCAATGTGGTAAGCATGGGCTTCAGCAGAAGTCAGCTTGTGAAGAGCCCTGGCAGCTCTGCCAAGAGTTGGATCACTGGAAATGGACCTGCCCTGGAGTCGAAGGATGCCCAGGTCAGAACCACAGATCTTATTGGCTCCAAGCTGAAAAGCCCTTCACTCAGCCCAACTTCCAAAGTGACCACTGCAGCTGAGGGTATGGTCAAGTAGGGTCAGCAACATAGCAAGCAGAACTGTAAATTTCTTGTTAGAGATGCCCCCTGCCTTTACCTGGCCAGCTCTCCTCTCAGGCCAGCCAAGTAATGAAAGTCAACAGAGTGCCTTCCCCTAGGAGGTTCACACCTCCATTAGGATGTACCCCATGTGAAGAGATAGATAGGTCTGGGCCTCTTAACTCACAAGGCCTAAAGCCCACCAGATTATTATCAAGCCCCTTCTATCAGGTTCTATTTGCCTCTCAGTCAGAAAACTTAATTGTAGCTTAGACAGCACCTTTCTTAGCTCCTCTAATAATGACTCTGTCCTTTGTTCTAGACCCTGTCTAGCGTACTTGGGCCTCATTTCTTTGTAATCATAACCTCTACTCTACCACCAATGGCTCTACTCCCAACCTGTGTGTACTGATGGTCCTCTTCCCCACTTAATGCTGTATAATTGTTCAAACCTGGTAAATACCACTCTTAGGATCATTGGTTACTATCCTCACTCTGTCTTTTATGACCTTGTCTAAATATGATCAGTGTCGGCAAACTTGGAAGGCTTCCATAGCCTTGGCAAGTCAGGATGGGAGCCTGGGGTGGTTACTGGCGCCACAAACTAGAGTGTCAATTTGTTGGGTCAATAACAGGAGCCACTGTGCACTTGCTCCTCATGTGGGATCTCTGTCCTTAATGTGCTGTTCATTTTGATTTAATGCTATAACTAGTACTCAAACAGTATGTTTCACTTTGTGTTTCTATGTGGGTGCAAACTGTTGAAATTTTTATACTAAATTGACCTTCTGTATATAAAGAGAATTGAAAATGAATCTTGATGCAAATGGAAGGGGAGAGGGAGCGGGAGAGGGGAGGGTTGCGGGTGGGAGGGAAATTATGGGAGGGGGAAGCCATTGTAAACCATAAGGTGTACACTTTAAATTTATATTCATTAAATAAAAGTTAAAAAAAAAAGATGTGTTACACACAGAAACACAGAAACACGGCCATCAATACATAAGAAGGTAAAGGAAGAAAATCTCTCAGTAAAAGATCACAGGAAGCTCGAAGCACATATTAGAAATATGTTTGGAAAAATGTCAGGGCAAATTCCCTACTTATCAATAGTCCCATTGAACGTTAATGGCCTGAACTGTACAGACACAGATTGGCTGATTGGGTTAAGGAACAAAACCCATGTATTTGCCTCTTACAAAAAACACATCTTTCCAACAAAGATGCATGCAGACTGAAAGTGAAAGGTTGGACAAAGATATTCCATGCCAACAGAAACCAAAAATGAGCTGGTGTAGCCATCTTAGTATCAAACAAAATAAACTTTAACACAAAAACTGTTAAGAGAGAAAAGAGGGACACCATATAATGATTAAGGGATCAATTCTACAGGAAGATGTAACTATTTTAAATGTATATGCACCTAATTACAGGGCACTGGTTTATTTAAAAGATATGTTAAGGAACTTAAAGGGAGACTTAGACTCCAATACAATAGTACTGGGGTACTTCAATACACAACTTTCAGCAATAGACAGATCAACCAGACAGAGAATCAACAAGGAAACAGCAGATTTAATTGAAACTATAGACCAAATGGATCTAACAGGTATTTATAGAACTTTTCAACCTACACTTAAAGAATACACATTCTTTAATGTACATGGAACCTACTCTAGGATTGATCACATACTAGGCCATAAAGCAAGTCTCAGCAAATTCAAAAGAATTGAAATTGTATCATGCATCTTCTCAGACAACCATGGAATGAAGCTTCTTTCCCAGGCCATACCAGAGACTTGGATCATAAGTAGAGCAGCTGCAACTCGAACTCAAACCAGCGCCCATATGGGATGCCAGCACTACAGGCATTAGCTTTAGACGAAGTGGTACATTTAAACTCCACTCTTTGACTCCATCATTTGTCTTTCATAATATCAATGTCAAGCACGCTGCAAACATAGTGTACAATGTAATCAGAAACTTCATGGAAGAAATTTAATAGTAATAGAATATTTAAATCCTAAGAAGAATCTAATCCTAAAATGTCTGCCGCAAACTGCTCAGCATTATCTCATAGACTGACCAAGAAATAAATAGGTTAATAATTTCTTACCCATTTCATAATGAATATCACTAAATCCAAAATAGATTTAATGGAGATAAAATAAAATAAAAGCATAAGCAACTAGAGTAGCCTATAAATTTTGTTATTATCAAAGTAAGTAAGGAAAAATCAGTGATCTCAAAATTTAGAGTAACAAATTTTGGCCTCAGAAAATCAGAATTGCTATTAATAATAGCCATAAAAGAGAAAATTCTAAGTGGGAGTGTATACTTATTAAAATTTTATGTGGACTTCAAAAGTGAGCAAATAAAATTCAGAGTAAAATTAATTGATTCCACTGAATGTAATTTTAGTAGACTTTAAATGGAAAAAAGTCAAAATGATTTGACTATTCTCTAGAGAGAAATGAACAATAAGTAATTTTGATAAATGGATTTTTATCTAGGAAAAAATTTTATATTGAAAAGTGTATTATTAAATATACATACACAAAATAGGATCCACAGTTTCTGTGATTAGATATTATCTTTTATGGTTAGTTTCATAAGCTCATAGGAATGTTAAGCAAAAGTCAAGGAATTGTTTGCTGAAGACAGGATCAAAACAAAAAGAATTAATTCAAATTAAAGTATTAGATAACAATAGTCTTAGAAAGTCACATGTATCCACCTTCATAGCCAATACCAAACAGCTTCAACTCTTAGGCTTCATATTTCAAGGTTTTTCTTTTTTGTTTGCCAGAGTTAGAGGCAAATTTTCACTACCTTATTCCTCAACATAAAACATTTAACTACCAATGAATTTATTTTCTCAATTACTTGGAAATATCATATGCAATCCCATCAGTTTGTCCTCCTATCTGGAATTCTTCTCTTCTGACCTACTTTCATTATCAATTCATGAATTTTCTTTGTAATTTCCACTCCAGTCAACACAGCCTTATATTTATATCCCACATGACATTTGAACTCCTAGAAATGTTTGCAATTTTTACAAATAATTTCTTTCTATTTTTATTTGTTATGTTTCTGAGGAATAGCACTTTATGGGAGGGATAGTGTACTGTCTATGTTTCCTAGTTAAATAATGAATTCCTTGAGGAAAGGGAAAAACAGTCTTAGCTTTGCATCTTTCAGACTGTCTTACACATAGTAGACAACTGATGCAAGCTTTTAAAATTCTAGAAGCAATGGAAATATCTTTGGAGAGTATACTCTTGTCCTGAGAGATTTATTTCTTCATGAACCCTTAAGAGAAATCGATAATACTCCCTTTGATAACTTCATTTATAAAAATGTTACAATATACAGACTAGAAATTGTACACCGATAACCTTTGTCCATGTTTTGCACTCAAGTATTATTTTAGTTTTCCACTGAACTGATTGTTAATCTTGGAAAATCAGAAAATGTCATATTAAAATGCATATGTACACTTCCCTTAGAAATCAGAAGTGTTGGCAATGCTGGGTCCAGTGATACAGCATGGCAGTAATTGTCCAAAGTCAAACACAGCTAGGTTTTGAGGTGTATTCCACCACATCCATCCTGCTTTTTTAACTGGTTTTCTTTTACTTGCCTGACTTATATAGGCATTTGCCATTGCTTCACTGATGCTTTGTGTCATTATGAAGTAATGATGAGATTTGTAGTTAGTCATAGAATAACTTAGATTCCAGGAAGCAAAATCTTCTTCTCGTCAGAAATGTATCTATTTTTTTGTCCTCAGAGAGGTCAAATAAATTACAACTCAGATCCCATTCTACTGATGTTTGCAGCAATTCAAATAAAAGGTAACATTCCAAGTATTCAAAGAAAGAAACCAAACTAGCATTTATGTGATGAAATCATAGGGTGGCTCAAGAAAAAAGAGAAGATATCATTAGTCAGCCAGACAGAATGTAGAATCTGCAGGAACTGGCAAAAAAGTTCACTGAAATTACAGCAGAGAGGAGCTTGCTCAAGAGATGTGCAGAGATTTAAACCCAGCAAAGACAGAATTCTAGCCCTGCTCGGAGAACGATTGTTTTTGTTCTCACACTCAGGACACCTAATTTAGAACTCTGTAATAAACCTCACTGGTCACATGACATAACTTTTCAGAAACATTGCAGCACAATCCACACCAAATGACACCCAGCTTTCAGTGGTCTATAAAAAGTCAGTTTATTTATCATAAGAACACATGGGGGTGGTGGAATCCAGAAAGGAAGAGAAAAAACTGTGTTCAATCAAGAGGAAATGGAGAAAATTATATATATGTATTTTTATATAGAAAGGAAGGATAGGATATTTACAGCCTTTGGATAAACATCAAAGAGGCACATGTTTGTTTCTCACCATGGATACTGAATAGATTTCAAGGAGGGATATATCACTGAAAGGAACACAACCCAAACATACTAACCTCTACCATCAACCTATCAGACCATGGAATTTTTATCAAATGGTTCAGTGGGATGGCACTGAAGGACTTGAGAGATTCTAATTCTGTTCTTGCTATTCTTTTACCAATCAAGAAACTGCAATCCAGGTAGGCCACATGATGTGCTGAGGCCACAATTCAACAATTAGCTACTGGAGACAGAGAGAGAGAGGGAAAGGGAGAGGGAGAAGGAGAGGGAGAGGGAGAGAGAGATGGAGAGGGAGAGAGAGGGAGAGAGGGGGAGAGAGGGAGAGAGAGAGAGAGAGAGAGAGAGAGAGAGAAGCTCATATCCACTAAATCATTCTCCAAATAACCTCAGTGGCTAGGGCTGTGCCAAGGCTAATGCCAGGAGCCAGGCCCTCAATCTAGATCTTCCAAGTGGGTGACAGGAACTCAATTACTTGAGCTACCATCAATACCTTCAAAGGTCTGCACTAGCAGGAACCAGAGTTGAGAATCTAACCCAGGCATTTTGAAATGACATGTGTGCCTCTGAATTGATAGGCCAAATGCCTTCTTTCAGGACCTCTTTTTGATGTACAAAGATTAAGTATATGAGTCATTGCACCCAGATATCTAAAATTCTAACAGGAAAAAAGGGAAGAAACTCAAAACTAGATAGATAGATAGATAGATAGATAGATAGTAATGATGATGATTATGATTATGATAGTTATAATAATATTTTCATTTATATGCCAAAATGTGGCAGATGTTGGCAATGTATTTCTACTTCTTTGTTTATTCTCAGATGTTGTGAGATGCAGTAATTGAGGCTCAGGTATCAAATTCATTATTTGTTCAAAAATAACTCTATTTCAAGCTACTTTATATATTCATATAAATGTCAGGTAGTAATAAGAGGATTAAAGGAAGACAATAGACTAAAAACAAGAATAAGATTTCTATGAGAAGTGACTCTTGAGAAGACACTTCTTAAAAATGAGGAAAAGAGTCATGAGGCTATAAGAAGGAAAATATTTGAAACACAAGAATAGAAGGCGCAAAAGCTCTGGGGCAGAATTACAAGTGAGAAATATCAGTTACCTAGTCCTCATTTCTTAGGAGGTAACAAGAACAATCAGGCTTGAATTCTTTTCTCGAGAAACTAATTACTAACTAGAACAGTGAATCAAGTGCACTAACATAAAAAAATCATGGTAGAATATAAAAAGGGTAGAAATAAAAATTAAAAGTCAAAAGAGATGGATATTTTGTTTAACTTGGCAAAAGGACAGTGTCGTGAGATGGAGAAGACTGAAAACCTCCCAGTGGTGGCTTTTGAGGGTCCCTTTAAGAACACGTAACGAATGGTCACTGGGAAGTAGGACATGGACTAGTCTCTCAGGAATGAAGAACACTTTCTAGCCAGAAAAAGTAGGTACTTGCTTTTGGGGAAAAGCGTTGCACCAAAAATAGTTGTTTTTGGCCAGAACATAGTGGGAATGATAGCAAAATAAGAAGAAAGCAAAAAAAAAATAAATAAATAAATAATAGGAAACACTGAATAAGTAAATATTTAGTCCAAAAGCTAAGACACTTGGAAATAACTATTTCAGGAGTTGATTTATTGAATGTGGGGGTTGCGAGGGAAGTGTGAATCAAAAAGGACACTAATGTTTTTCACCTTGGTGAGAAGGAAAATGGTTAATAGAAATAAGCAAGTCAGAGAGGAGCAGGTTGGTGAGCTTGAAGACACTGCATTTACTGCATTGAAGATGAGCTCCTGGAGTAGTCTTGTTAAGCAACAGCACGCATTAGAATCATAGGACATGCCTGTGAAAACAGATTACAGGGTTTCACCTGCAGTATCTGAATCATTAATGTAGGAGAATTTGCATGTCTAATATTCCCAGGTAATCTTGTGCTGCCTGAGTAGACCACACTCTGGAAATTTGGAAGAATATTCTATTGAAAAAGAGAAAAATGCAGGACTGCATTTTTGAGAACAACAATGAAACTAACAGGAATCTAGAGAAAAGTGGCAGAGGTTTGCAAAAGTCACTCTGGGCATCTTCCTAAAGAGCTGGGATTACAACTTAAGGTGTCTATTGAGGCTCCTCTCCATTTCATTGTCACACTTTTTCTTTTCATCTTAAAATACCAATGACACAATGACTGTCCTAGGATTAAGAACAGCTGTTTCCAAATTCCTTTGAAAGTGCTCTGGAAAGCACTGCCCAGTAACAACATGATGCAAGTCCTCAAAGTATTATTTAATTTTCTAGTACAATAACTTAAAATGATAAAAACAAAAATGAAATTATGTAAAAATATTCACTTTGAAATGTATTAAATACCAAAAATTAATTATCATATATTTAAGTTGCTGCTCAGGACTCTAGCATCCCAATCAGAGTATCTGCTTCAAGTTCCACCTCCTGGGCCTCAGATACAGCTTCCAACTAATGAACATCCTGGGAGACAGCAGATAATGGCCTAAGTACTTGGGTCCTTTCCATACATGTGGGAGATTAAAAACTACAATGAGTGGGATGACCATCAGTTTGGACAAAAAAGACTGAATGAACTCAAAGACGTGGCAGTCATTTAACAGATGAGAGTCTCTTTCTCTTTCTGTCTCTCCTTTTCTTTTACTCTGCCTTTCAAATAAATAAAATGTATTTTAAAAAGGTGAAAATATAAAAAGAGGTACCAAACCTTGAGTGGGAATTACTGGTTATTGTTTTTTTTTTTTTTGAGCAATGACAATATATTTCTCTAAAGTATAGATGTGTCATTCTAAGAATATATTTTTCTTGATGTTTATGGAAAAATACAGAATAAAGAGGTCATCTGAAGCTCTTCTTTTTCTCTCTCCTATCTTGATTCCTGTCATATTTAAAGCAAATGTCATCAATACAAATTCTATATAATAAAAGGTTAATTACAAAGAGATTTTGATACTCCTCAGATGCCTGACATTTATTATGGTAAAAATTACTTAGTTGGGCAGGCATTGGACCTAGCAGTTAAGACACCAGTGTCCATATCAGATTGCTTGGCCTTAAAATTGGCTTTGGGCTCCTGACTTCAGCTTCAGCTAATGAAGATCCTGGGAGGCAGCAATTATGGCTCAATTGATTTGGTTCCCAACACTCATGTCATAGGCCTGCACTGAGTTTCTGGCTCATGGCTCTGTCCCCAGTTTAGGGGCTGTTGTGGACATTTGGGGAATGAACTAACAGATAGGAGTGTTCTTTCTGTCTCTGCTTCGCTACTTCTAAAACAAATATTTTATAATAAAATTCTTCTTTGAAGAAACAAGCATTGTAAATTTCTTTCCAACAAGAAAAAGAAAGTCAACTACCCATGAAGTTGGATAGTGCTGGTGGATCCACAAGATTTTTCCAACTTCTTATTCCACTTTCAAAAGCAGGAACAAGTGTACCAACAAGTGTAGGGAAAGTGGACATGTCATATCTAAGTTTTCCCTTAACTCTGGTCAACTTTCTCATCTGTCTACTTTAATATAATCAAGCTGTTGATTCTTAAATTACCTTACAGAAAAAAGTTAATGACTTCCCTCTGTCAAACCATGTATGAGATTATAAATTGCTACCTCTGGGAAGAAGTTTAATTTTACAGATTCTATTCAGTGTTAGTAACTGTAGAGCAATCAGTGATCTTTCTGAATAATCCCAGTAGCTTTCCAATACTTAGTTATTTGGGGAAAAGCTTTGGAGCTTTCTTACTTTTTCCCTTCTCTGTTATGAATCTCAAGGTTGAGTTGTGTTCCCCATGAAGTACATGTGTTGCCCTAATGTGGCACCAGAAAAGAGATAACCAATGCCCTCAGGCTTTGGTTGGAGACATCTTATCCCCCTAATCTCTGACTATGGACCCTCTGGTGTCCTGAATATCATCAGCCAATACTCAGTGACATTGGTCTGGACTCACAAGTCTTTGGGTATTTTGCCAACATCTGTCACTACAGACAATGAACTTGGTCATCATCTCCAGATGAGAGTTCCCTACCTTCTTCAGCTCTTTAAAAATCCCAAATCAGTACAAACTGATAAGATCTTTACTAATTATATACTGAATTGATCTTCTGTATATAAAGATAATTGGAAATGAAAAAAAAAACTGGTGTTAAATTGGAAGTGGCATAGAAAATTAATTAATTTTTTTAAAAAATATTATGTAGGATCTCTGTCTTTAATGTGCTGTACACTGTTATTTAATGCTATAACTAGTACTCCAACAGTATTTTTTTCACTTTGTGTTGCTATATGGGGGCAAACTGTTGAAATCGTTACCTAATATATACTAAACTGATCTGTATATAAAGAGAATTGAAAATGAATCTTGATGTGAATGGAAGGGGAGAGGGAGTGGGAAAGGGGAGGGTTGCGGGTGGGAGGGAAGTTATGGGAGGGGGGAAGCCATTGTAACCCATAAGCTGTACTTTGGAAATTTATATTCATTAAATAAAAGTTTAATAAATGAACAAAAAATAAAAATCCCAAATCCTGGTGTCATCCAATTGTCTCTATTTCCCCGCTTCTTTCTTAGGTACTCAGAAACTAGCAGCTGCTTTACCACAAACTCCCTCTGAATCTTCTCTTGAGCTCGCTTCCCTAGAAATCTCCTAGCATCATGGCTCCTTGATCATGCCCACATGACACAGAATTCTGAGACTGTCTTATTTCCAAGCAGAAAGTGGAGCACAGCTTTCTCTGCTTCAAGATTTCCATCTTCTACCGCCAGAGATTTCTATTGCCTCCCATCTTTACCCATGGTGTAGTCCCAGGGAATGAGAGATGTGGTCTCCAAGGAACTCAGGTATCACCTCCATCCTCCATCTAGTCTCCTCTAATGCCTTCCCAAACTGTTGTCCCTAACCTCAGAGGATCTTATGCTTCCCACCATGTGGGGAATTGGGAATTGAGGTGTCTCCCTTTGCACAAGGCTTCATTTGCCCTTGTTCTCTATTTTGTACTATAGCCAAAGTTTTGGGTTTTTTGTTTTGTTTTGTTTGCTTTCTTTAATCCTCTCAAAATCCTGGATGCCAGAAATCCATCATCAATATCACTGAGCTAAAATCAAAATGCTGTCAGAGCAACTCCCACAATTCTATACTGGAGAATCTAGTTGTTGCCTCTGCCATTTTCTAGAGTTAAGGCCTTGGCTCATGACTCTTTCCTTCACCTTTTTAAATATTTATTTATTTATTTATTTGAAAGTCAGAGTTACACAGAGAGAAGGAGAGGTAGAGAGAGAGAGAGAGGTCTTCCATCTGCTGGTTCACTCCTCAGTTGACCACAACGGCCGGAGCTGAGCCAATCTGAAGCCAAGAGTCAGAAGATTCTTCCAGATCTCCCATGTGGGTGCAGGGGCCCAAGGACTTGGGCCATCTTCTACTGCTTTCCCAGGCCATAGCAGAGAGCTGGATCAGAAGTGGAGCAGTGGAGATACAAACTGGGGCCCATATGGCCACTGCAGGTGGCGGCTTTACCCACTATGCCACAAATGGGGAAAAATTGGAAGCATTTCCACTGAAATCTGGTACCAGACAGGGATGCCCACTTTCACGGTTCCTTCACTTTGAAAGTCAGCAGAATGGCATGTTCTGGCCTTTCTCTCTGCTCCCATCATCACGCCTCTTTCTGCCTTCTGTATGAATCTAATGTCCCTCAATCTTTTTCTTAGAAGAATCCTTATGATGCTATTTAAGGTCCTTTGGATAATGTAGAATCATCTCATGTCAAGATCCTACACATAATCACATCTGTAAAAACTTTACATAGAGGGTAACCTACAGGTTCCACAAATTAGGACCTGATAACTTTAGGGGTCACCATTCAGTCACTGTGGCTGTCAATGAGAAATGAGAAAGAAAATATTCTCAACAAATTTTCTGGAATTTGATTATCTTCAAAGAGGTTAGTATGTGGTCTAATAGAAACATGACACAGTTGGACCACCTAAGTACCTGATTATTTGATTCATTCCTTCAAATATTGAATAGAAATTTGAAACATCATTTTTTTAAATAAACAGTTTGCCTTTATATAGAGTACAAAAAAAAACCTAAATGTATGGGTGAAATTGACATCTTATTATTTCATTTTTTTGCATTTTTAATTTATTTATTAAATATTTATTTTCCCAAAGAAAGCTTTTATTTAATGGGTACAAATTTTCTAAGTACAACTTCAGGAACATAGTGATTCTTCCCACCATATCTGCCCTCCCACCCCACCTCCTCCTCCCTCTCTTATTCCCATTATATCCTCTTTTTACAATAAGAATGTACTCCAACTTATAAAATGTGTACACTAAAAAAGAATGATTTCCAATAACTAAATAATTGAGGATGTTGAGTGAAAAAGTGTGTTTGGGGGAAATTAAGCCAGGGAATTTCTTAATAAATAAACTGCATATTGAGAGTCTCAGCCAAGGCAGCTCAAAATCTGACCTTTCTATTTGCCAGCACCAAAAGGACAAAATGAAATAAAACCATATTTGTTACCCAAAAGAATTATAGTTTCCCTGATATTGATACCTGGGAAAAAATTTCTCCCTTAGTTTTCATCAAGAGAAAAATGAATCATAGTGAACATTTCTTCAATATCAGCTTTGCAACTAATTTTATAAAGAGCTTTCAAGACAACATCCCAGTATGCCCCTCCGGGTAGGCGAATGGACCAGAACCAAGGTGCAGCTCCTTAAATCCAGCCCTACAGAGACTCAGAGAATTCAATTTAGGTCTCATAGCTCTCCAATAATCAAGTTTGATGCAATATGAATACATATGAAATGTCTTCCAAAAGTTCTTGGAAAATGCTTATTTTTTTTAAAGATTTATCCCTTTATTTGAAAGACAGAGCAATAGAGCACAGAAGCAAAGAGGGAGACAGGTCTTCCATTCGCTGACCCACTCCCCAGATGGCCGCAACAGCCAGAGCTGCGCCGATCTGAAGTCAGAATCCAGGAGTTCCTCCAGGTCTCCTATGCGGGTACAGACACCCAACAACTTGGATCATCTTCCACTGTTGCCTCAGGCCACAGCAGAGAGCTGGATCGGAAGTGGAGCAGCTGGAACTTGAACCAGCATCCACATGGGATGCCGGCACCACAGCTGGCGGCTCTACCCACCACACCAGAGCACCCGCCCTGGAAAATGCTTATTTTGAAAAAAAAAAAAAGAAAGAAACTAGTTTCAAAAATTTGGGAATCAAAATAAACTTGTTATCTTTTAATTACATTTTCTGTGGACATTTTGAAATGCTCTCATGTTTGGGAAAAAGGAAATTAATGGATCTCATCTTCAAATATGTTTGGGAGACTCTGAATTACAAATGTACAATAATTTCATTGTTGTGGGATTTTTCAGAGCCTTACATTCATAAATGCATACTGTGAATTTCAAAAATAAGTTATTAATTCCTATACTATCAAGCTAATTTCCCAACAATGTTTCCCAAATTAACTTTACAGAGAATACTTTATTTTGCAGTACTGTAGGAGCTAGTGTTTTACAAACAGCACTGCAATTAAAGCTGATCCGAAGTAATACATCCACGTAGCGCTGCTGCTCAAGCCAACCTGAGGATTATCTGTTTTGAATGAAATGAAGAAGATGAAGCATGAGAGAAGGACAGGAACAACCATGACGTTGCACAAATGGAAGAGCTCCTTTTGCATAGGACATTACTTTGTGTGGTTATGGGTGTGGGTATGGGTGTGGGTGTGGGTGAGTAGGGGTGCATGGAGCCAGAGAATTAAGTTTCATACTGGAAAACTAGTCACCAGTAGTGTGTCTGCATGAAGGAAAAAGTACACTTTAGCCAAATGTCTATAAATATGCAGCATTTCCCTCAGTGGCTTGGGAAAAGTGGAGGAACCAATGATGTTTACTTGGTTCAGAATAAGAATAATTTTAGATAAGTAGCCAAATAAAAATTTTTTTTTTCAAATAAACAGGAAAAAATTACAATCGAGAATACCAACTCCAAATAAGACCCTAAAAGTTGTGCTGATTCTTCCTTTGAGTGGCAGGGCTGAAGTCATCATTCACAGAGAACTGCATCTTTAAAATTGCCATCTTAAACTGCAAATATGTCCATTAAACATCACAACTAAAAATGCTAAAGGAGAAACCATCAGAAACAAAAAAATAAGCTTTAAAAAATATCTTCAAGATTAACACACTATGACAGAATAATTAACTCCTGTGAAAGTAAAAGGAACTGATTCTGAATATGCAAAGTAACCTCACAGATCACAAACCTTCATGGCCTGAAGCTTTTCGCTTTAGGAACAAAATGCTAAGCCAGCTGTCTCTTAAAAAGCTGAATCAGAGCTACTAACTCCAGGTTCCTGAGTGTCTGCTGGGATGCCGCTTCCTCCAAGTCAGTCTCTCTCTGACAGCACATTGCTCCCCATGTTGACCCTAAGACGACGGGAAGGCTCACATTAAAATGGCAACTGGAGACTCCCCATTGACAGGTATATTTCATCCAAGTGTTCCAAGGAAGGCCAACAAGATGGAAGCAGCAATTTTCAAGGAACAGAAATTATCCATGAACTTCCTTGGTAGCCATGCTGACTACTGTATTTTATAAGGAAATTCTTTGTCTAGGCTGGTCTAGTCTTGCTCTGGACAGGAAAGATCTTTTTTTTTTTTTTTTTTTTTTTTTTTTTTTTTTCTGACAGGCAGAGTGGATAGTGAGAGAGAGAGAGACAGAGAGAAAGGTCTTCCTTTTTGCCATTGGTTCACCCTCCAATGGCCGCTGCGGCCGGCGCATCTCGCTGATCCGAAGCCAGGAGCCAGGTGCTTCTCCTGGTCTCCCATGTGGGTACAGGGCCCAGGGACTTGGGCCATCCTCCACTGCCTTCCCCGGGCCATAGCAGAGAGCTGGCCTGGAAGAGGGGCAACTGGGATAGGATCTGGCGCCCCAACCGGGAGTACAACCCGGTGTGCTGGCACTGCAAGGCGGAGGATTAGCCTGTTAAGCCAAGGCGCCAGCAGGAAAGATCTTTATGCCCTAAAAAATCCCCTCCTCTTGGCCAGCACCGCGGCTCACTAGGCTAATCCTCCGCCTGCAGCACCAGTACCCCGGGTTCTAGTTCCAGTTGGGGCGCCGGATTCTGTCCTGGTTGCCCCTCTTCCAGGCCAGCTCTCTGCTGTGGCCCGGGAGTGCAGTGGAGGATGGCCCAAGTGCTTGAGCCCTGCACTCACATGGGAGACCAGGAGAAGCACCTGGCTCCTGGCTTCGGATCTGCACAGCGCGCCGGCCATAGCAGCCATTTGGGGAGTGAACCAACGGAAAAGGAAGACCTTTCTCTCTGTCTCTCTCTCTCTCTCTCACTGTCTAACTCTGCCTGTCAAAAAGAAAAAAAAAAAAAAAAAGAAGAAAGAAAAATCCACTTCTCTTGTTTGAGTGGTGTCATTGTTGCCATATTATAGGTATTTTCCTTCAGGATGGTCTGAAGTACATAATAAATAAGTGTGGAGTCAATTCTTAGACTTTTCCACTAAATATTGAAAGAGAAGATGCTATTGGAAATGAATTCCTGAGAGGTACTAAATAGGTTCTTGGAAAACACAATAGATTTGAAAGGAAGGCCAATATTTAGATAAACCAAAAAACTTTGATGGACATAAAATTCTGTAGTGGTAGAGGATAGCTATGAAGTCATCTACCAAAAATGCCCAAAGTTCAGAGAGAAGAGTCAAGGCAAAAATATGGGAAGGAGAAGTAGGCTTCTCAATAGAGACTAAAATTAGCAAATACATAAAGCAAACAAATAGAGTTACATAGTTTCTCAATAAAGTTTAAATTCAAGAGTGATACAAGCATTCCATATGGGTACTGGTTTGAGTCCTGGCAGCTCCACTTCGATCCAACTCTCTGCTAATGTTCTTGGGAAAGCAGCAAAAGATGGCCCAAATGCTTGGATCCCTGCACCCACGTGGGAGACCCACAAGAAACTCCTGGCTCCTGGTTTTAGACTGGCTCAACTCCAGATATTGTGGTTATTTGGGGGGTGAACCAGTGGATGGAAGATCTCTCTCTCTTTCTCTCCCTCTCTCTCTTTTTCTCTCTACCCCACCCCCCCAAAATCCTGCCTTTCAAATAAATAAATCATTGAAGATGAAGTTGCTCAGATCCCAAGAGTGGAGGACAATTAGCATCTTCCAAGTGCAGCATAGTCTAAAAATGAGCAGATCAGGATTCCCAAGGAGAACCTACCTGGAGCAGTTATTTCAGAGCCACACATAAATGGCCATATTCCTGTCAGAGGCCCCTTGAGAATACAAGTTTTTCTTTTGCTTTTAAGCATTCAATTTAGGACAACCTGAGATAGACTACAATCAGAGACATATGTCTCCATAGGCTTCTGTAACCCTTTGGTTCTGATTTACACTGGGACCTCAAGGAGCGTTTAAAAAATATATGACACCTGAGGACAGAGCTGTGGCGCTGTGGATTAAAGCTGCCGCCTGCAGTGCCAGCATCCCATATGGGCACCAGTTTAAGTTCCAGCAGCTTCACTTCCTATCCAGCTCTCTACTATGGTCTGGGAAAACAGTACAAGATGGCCCAAGTCCTTGAGCCCCTGCACTCATGCAGGATACCTGGAAGAAGCTCCTGGCTCCTGGCTTCAGATTGGCCCAGCTCCAATAGGCTGTTGTGCCCATTTGGGGAGTGAATCAACAGAAGGAAGACCTCTCTCTGGAATTTCTCTCTCTGTAACTCTGTCTTTCAAATAAATAAAATAAATCATATATATATATATATATATATACATACCATATGGGTGCTGGTGTATATATATATATATATATATATATATATATATATATATATATATATATGACAACTGCCATTGTTAATTTTACCTTACCATACCTTATCAAGCAACACTTAACTGGAATTGCCCTTTATCAATTTTCAGAACATTTCCACTTTAGTAAATTGAATTCTGAGATTAGAACCTTCTAATCCTAGTTTCCAGTCCACTCTTGTTTCTTGTCAACTCTTTTCTTTGGCATAGTCCAAAACTTCAGTCCCTTAATCTCTCTGTACTTGTTCATCTCATTTGCTTATCTCCCTATTCAGCATGGACAAACCCCTTCCTCTAAATTCTCACTAGAAACCTTATATGCCTCACTCCATTTGATGAATCAAATCTCTTATCTTCAGTCAACTTAGCCATGTATTTGGTTTTTGGTGTTGGTGTTGGTTTTGGCATCTGAACTGATGATAAAATCAAATTATGCTATTCATCTGGCTGGCTATACTACAGAATAATGGTTTCTGATCTTAGCTTATGTATTATAGTCACATTTTTCATTTAATTCGTTCAACAAACTATCTTGCTCACTACTTTCCAAATAGATGCAGAGAAGCATGTCAAATGCTGATATATATGTAAAAAAAAAAAAACAACCCTACAAATACGTGTGCAAGTTTTAAAATTGTAGAGCTCTTAAGAGATGCTTGAAATGATTGCAATGCATTAATTATCTTTTTCTTCTCCCTTTGCCATAGGCAGGATGGCATCCTAGAATCTCTAAGGAAACCTCAACAAATAAACCTAAACAAAAACAGAGTGTAGTTGTCAGCTTCCAGGGAGAACATCATGGTTTCCTAAGGCTGCTGAAGATGGAACTAAAGGAGAAGCACCAACTCCTCAATGTCTTTCTCTCTCTGCCTGCTCTTCTGAGGCCTGGAGTCTGTAGCAGTCCTTAGACTACCTAGAGTTTCAGGCTGTGTTGCCCAGTCTGATGCAGGCCTCTGACCTCTAAGTCAAAGGAATTTATAAGGATGGCGAAGTATTAGGCAATCTGAATCTAGCAAACCTAGCTGTGCACTGCAGGTATCAACCTTCTTAAGAGCATGTGAGCTGTGGGTAAAAATGCACCAGGAACTAAACATACAAATAGTTCCCCCTCCTCCACTCTTATTGTCTAGAATCCAGAGATTCCTATCAAAAAGGAAGGAAATGCAGAAAACATGTCAGAAGTATAGCTCCCAACCCCTAGTTTCATTTACAACCGTACTTCAAAAAGTTCAGGGAAAATGAAAATAACTAATCTATTTTTGTGCCAAAAATTTTGGAATTCCTGCACATTATTTTCTTTCTGTTTTTTTTTAACTTTTATTTAATGAATATAAATTTCCAAAGTACAGCTTATGGACTACAATTGCTTCCTCCCCCATAACTTCCCTCCCACCCGCAACCCTCCCCTCTCCCGTTCCCTCTCCCCTTCCATTCACATCAAGATGCATTTTCAATTCTATTTATATACAGAAGATCAGTTTAGCATATATTAAGTAAAGATTTCAACATTTGCACCCACATAGAAACACAAAGTGAAAAATACTGTTTGAGTACTACTTATAGCATTAAATCACAATGTACAGCACATTAAGGACAGAGATCCTACATAAGGAGTAACTGCACAGTGACTCCTGTTGTTGACTTAACAAATTGAAAAACTCTCGTTTATGGCATCAGTAATCCCCCTAGGCTCTTATCACGAGTTGCCAAGGCTATGAAAGCCTTTTGAGTTCACCAACTCTGATCATATTTAGACAAGGTCATAGTCAAAGTGGAAGTTCTCTCCTCCCTTCAGAGAAAGGTACCTCCATCTTTGATGACCTGTTCTTTCCACTGGGATCTCACTCGTGAAGATCTTTCATTTAGGTCATTTTATTTTGCCAGAGTGTCTTGGCTTTCCATGCCTGAAATGCTCTCATGGGCTTTTCAGCCAGATCCGCATGCCTTAAGGGCTGATTCTGAAGCCAGAGTGCTGTTTAGGACAGCTGCCATTCTATGAGTCTGCTGTGTATCCTGCTTCCCATGTTGGATTTTTCTCTCCCTTTTTTATTCTATCTGTTAGTATTTGCAGCCACTAGTCTTGTTTATGTGATTCCTTTGGCTCTTAGTCCTATCATTATGATCAATTGTGAACAGAAATTCATCACTTGGACTAGTGAGATGGCATTGATACATGCCACCTTGATGGGATTGAATTGGAATCCCCTGGTATGTTTCTAACTCTACCATTTGAGGCAAGTCAGCTTGAGCATGTTCCAAATTGCACATCTCTTCCCTCTCTTTTTCCCACTCATATTTAACAGCAATCACTTTTCAGTTAAGTTTCAACACTTAAGAATAATTGTGTATTAATTACAGAATTCAACCAATAGTATTAAATAGAACAAACAAAAAAATACTAAGAAGGAATACATATTAAATTGTTCATCAACAGTCAGGGCAAGGGCTGATCAAGTCACCATTTCTCATAGTGTTCATTTCACTTTAACAGGTTTCCTTTTTGGTGCTCGGTTAGTTGTCACTGATCAGGGATAACATATGATATTTGTCCCTTTGGGACTGGTTTATTTCACTCAGCATAATGTTTTCCAAATTCCTAACAGGGATCATTTTTCAGTTAAAATTTAATCACCTAAGAATAATTGTGTGTTAATTACAGAGTTCATTATATGCATTTGCCATGAACTTTTTGTAGACTCCTACTATGCATGGATTTCAAAATTTTTGCACCAAAGTAAGTCTTCTTAAATTTCATTTTGTTGAAATACCATTGTATTTATTATTCAACAAAAAGCTCCCGAATGCCCTCCAAAAGTCCAAGCACAGTGAGGTGCTCCATTGGACATGAAAGCCGATGCACACAGCAGAAGTGGTATTTAGCTATTCACACAAGTCTCTTGTACTCTGGGGGCACCTCCAACATTCCTAGGTCCTTCTGACTCTTTTCAAATATACCTTCTCTCACACACACATGAACATGGAGCACTAGGAGACCTAAATAATACCAGAAGCATGACAAGCACACATCAATCAAACCTTGAAGAACAAAGTCTCCTGTAAATATAAACCTTTGTGTAAGCACTTGCTACTTGCCTAAGGAACAAAAGTGCGATGAGGACCACTGCTAATGCAAAGCCCTGCTTTTGCCACTCTTCTTCCGTTGAATGGTGTCAGGCACACACATCTGGAACTACTGATGCAATCAGATGAGGAAGACACAGCACCTCCGCTCAGATGTGTTGGATGTAGGTCACACCCTGCTGCTGGTCTACTTCATAAGAGAGACAAATGCCTGTCAAAATCATTACAAGTTGATGTGAAAACTTTGAAAATTAAAAGACAAAAGAGAAAATATTGTCTTCAGAATGAGTGAAAGGCATGACACCCTGCTACTTGAAAAGTCCCTATCTTTGGAAAAGGCACACTATATCACAGTCATTTTTTTCCAGTTAAGACAAAGCACTGCTGTTTCATTTTAGTACCTGGAGAATTGTTGTATGAGCTTATGTGCTACCTCATTTTGTCTCATGAGCAGGGCACAAGTGAATTAAAAGCCAGAACAGACCAAAGCTTGGGTGCATTAACATTTACTATGAAATTATGTTCATGACAACTTATGTCAAGTGAAAACTATTTAAACAAGAACTTCTTTTGTTTCCTTGTTCTAGGCTTATAATCATCACTATTACAATCTGGAACACCAAACCAGAGCACAGTGAGACATTGTGACTCAGAAATCAGGAGAATAGATCTAACCTAGGTTTAGCAGGACCAGCTAGCTACACCTTTTGCAGGGCTGGTGCAAAATGAAAATGCTGGGACCTTTGGTAAAAAAGCAGGAAAAGAGTCACCAAAACTATTCAAATATAAAGCTGTTTCCTTTCTTCTATATAATGGTGTTTTTGATTCTATTTAGTGTTGTGCTAAGTAAAATTAAGAATTCTAACAATTACAATGAATTTTGCCATTATATATTGCCCAGTGGGAGTTTTAAGAGAAATTATAAGTGTTTTTTCTATTTAAATTTATGTAAAAGGAACAGATTACATGTATTTTATATATTCATATATACTTTTTTAAATGATTACATATAGTTATTATTTGGAAGGCAGAGTTACAGAGAGGCAGAGACAGAGAGAAAGAGAATCTTCTATCTGTTGGTTCACTCTCCAAATGGCTGCAATGGCAGGAGCTGAGTCAATCTGAAGTCAGGATCCAGGAGCTTCTTCCTGGTCTGGCACATGGGTGCAGGGGCCCAAGGGCTTGGGCCATCTTCCACTGCTTTCCCAGGCCACAGCAGAGAGCTGGATCAGAAGTGGAGCAGCCAGAACTCGAACTGGTGCCTTATGGGATGACAGCACTGCAGGCAGAGACTTCACTTGCTATGCCACAGCACTGGCTCCCATGTATATGGTTTAAAGAACATGATGCTTCTCACCCTCCATCCCCGGCATACTTTCAATTTATAATCACAAGCTTAATCCTCTACTAAATCAAGAACTCAACAAGCAACCACTGAAATCTCACAACTCATATTTGTTGAGTTTTACATTTGTAGTACTTTATTCTTACCAGAGCAATGGAAACTCTTCACAGAACTAACTCAATTATTTTCATTTCAATCCTTGATACATGCACATTCTACAAACATTCCACATTTGGGTTACTGGTGGGTAAGAAAGATTTCAGAGGAAAAGTAATTATGAGTTGCCTTTTCCTTTTGTGTCATCGTGTTCAGCATCAGAGATTGGCTAATACAAGGAAGTAACTCATTGTGCATCTTTTCTCTCTTTGTTCAAAGCAAGTTCTTATTGGAATTGAAAGTGTAGCCTTAGGGCTAGCACCTGGCTCAGTAGGTTAATCCTCCGCCTGTGCTGCCGGCATCCAATATGGGCGTCGATTCTAGTCCTGGTTGCTCCTCTTCTAGTCCAGCTTTCTGCTATGGCCTGGGAAAGCAGTAGAAGTTGGCCCAAGTGCTTGGACCCCTGTACCCACATGGGATACTGGGAAGAAGTACCTGGATCTTGGCTTCAGATGGGCGCAGCTCTGGCCTTTGCAGCCATCCGGGAGGTGAACCAATGGAAGAAAGACCTTTCTCTCTATCTCTCCCTCTCACTGTTTGTAACTCTACCTCTCAAATAAATAAATAAATAAAATCTTTTTAAAAATTGTAGCCTTTCTTGGGGCTGTCAGGACCTTCTCAATCCTACCAATCCTACTTACTTAGTCATACACTTATCCTAACCTTATCTGTAGTCATTTTGAGTCTGCTTCATGCATCGTGGTCCACCAGAACCTCATGTGTAGAAGTAACTTTTACTGTGTGCAAATGAAGTGAAAAGGAAAAGCACATATATCCTGTTGCTCTATTGCACTTCTCTCACACATCACAAACTCAGAGGTGATATTATTAAAAATTTCTAGACAGTGATATCAGAGCATGAAACCAAGCATGAGGCCCTTTTTAATTGCACAGATTATGTGATCACAAAGGCAGCCCTGAGTTCTTGCCTAGATTCTTCCTGTAACTTGCTACATCCTTGAGCAATTCACTAACCCTCTATAGGAATCATTTTCTGTGTCTGTGAAGCCCTCATACTACTAGAAAATTCTATGATCCTGTCCTTTCCGTGGTCTTTCTTTCTACTCTTGCCAATTTTTTAGCAGTTTCACACCTTTCTACTGCTCATGAATATAAAATCCAACTGTAGGAACTTTGTATTGTTCATGAATGTATCCACATTGAATAAAACAAGGCTTAGAATATATGATCAATAGGTCTTCTAGAGGCACATAACAAATGAAGAAGTAGTAAACACAGACTCCCGAGCATGCTATGTAATTTTCTCTGCTCCCTTTATCTATATAGTAAGACCTAGGATCAAGGATCAAGATCTTTAGAAGTAGTGAATTGAAGTTAAAGACCTGTTCTGGCTCAATAATGTAATTCTGATGCCCTATGCAATTAATACAGATATAGAGCCTTTTTTTTTTTTTTTTTTTTTTGGACAGGCAGAGTGGATAGTGAGAGAGACAGAGAGAAAGATCTTCCTTTTTGCCATTGGTTCACCCTCCAATGGCCGCTGTGGTAGGCGCACTGCGGCTGGTGCATCGTGCTGATCCAAAGCCAGGAGCCAGGTGCTTCTCCTGGTCTCCCATGAGGGTGCAGGGCCCAAGGACTTGGGCCATCCTCCACTGCCTTCCCGGGCCATAGCAGAGAGCTGGCCTGGAAGAGGGGCAACCGGGATAGAATCCGGCACCCCAACCTGGACTAGAACCCGGTGTGCTGGCGCTGCAAGGTGGAGGATTAGCCTGTTAAGCCACGGCGCCAGCCAGAGCCAAAATTCTAAATTTGGGAGTTTTCACATTTGAATACAGAATTTCGGCTACATTGTTTTAAAACTCCAAAGGAACAGTATTACTCATCTAAAATAGGGTGAGGCACACTCTAAAGTTTGTCACTACCCTCTTAGGCTAGCTTTCCTTATGACTGTCACCTGTGGAGTACCATCTAAATATTTGAATTAGTGACTGCTGCTTTAGACCATCTGGAGAGAAATAAAATAGATTATGTCAGTGACTTCAAGTTAACCATGTTAACAAGAATTATTGTGCATTTTTTGGCTTATCTCTGAGGGCCAGAATTCTAACTAGTAGCCCTGAACTAGCACGTCCCTGATGGGATGGGAGCATGTCGATCTCTCACACCAAATTCCTTTCTGAATACTTTAGAGAGTATCTTTTTGCAACCTCAAACTGCTTAGTACTATAGAAAACTCTGACAAATAAATAACTCGTAACAAGATCCTAACAAATCAATGAGTTATTCTTTTTCTAAATCAACTGAAAAGAAGTTCTGGTTAAAGAACTGTAATGCACTTGATTTCAGTTTTATGATATCTGAATTCAGGGCACAGTTCTGATGAGGGAAGGGCATAGAACAGAATTCAGATCATAACAAGGTCACATATATTCCTCTTATTTGAAAGTTGATTTTATAACAGCACTAAAATAAGGATGGTGACTTTTAAAAATAGATGATAGGGGCCGGCGCTGTGACACAGCAGGTTAAAGCCCTGGCCTGAAGCGCAGGCATCCCATATGGGTGCCGGTTCTAGTCCTGGTTGCTCCTCTTCCAGTCCAGCTCTCTGCTGTGGCCTGGGATAGCAGCGGAGGATGGCCCAAGTCCTTGGGCCCCTGCACCTGCATGGGAGACCCGGAGGAAGCTCCTGGCTCCTGGCTCCTGGCTCCTGGCTCCTGGCTTCGGATCGACGCAGCTCTGGCCGTTGCGGCCATCTGGGGAGTGAACCAGCAGATGGAAGACCTCTCTCTCTCTCTCTCTCTCTCTCTCCCTGTAACTCTGCCTGCCAAATAAATAAAAAATAAATCTTTAAAAAAAAGTAGATGATATTACCTGTTTAAATTTCTGTAATTAAGTATAAATTTTTAATAATCAGGTATCTAGTTCATACACAAACACTTGATGGAATATTTATAACCAGGTTCTATTAATATGTGTATTATATATATATTTGAACACATATTCTGTATATATATATTGTGTGTATTTGCATTTAAAATACATGCATAGAACGATATAGAGAATAAAAAAGGGCTATGTTTAAGACTAAATATTAATTTTTGGAATATATATATTCATTAAATATATATATATCAGAATCAGAAGGATTATTGTAAATTTTAAATGTAGCTTTGGTTGGTAGTGAAGTTTATATAGTCTTACAGCTAAAGACTTTGCACTATTTTCTGATAAGAGCTTCCAACATTTTTTCCAACGGATAAGAAAAGTGGTTCCATGTCTTTTGGTCCAAAGAACATGCTTATGAAGATTTTACCATTCTCACTGGAACCCACTTTAAAATTCAACATTTTCCAACTGCACAAGTGAAAAAGGAAATATTCTCTCCTTGTAAAATTAAAGTTGCACAGAACAAATTAATTTGAAATCGAACAAAAATTTTTCTTTACCAAATTATTCCAAAACACATGCCAAAAATGGATACTTACACATTTTCATGCCTCACACTTAATTTCTTCTTAAGTAAAGCAATTTAAAAATAATTGGGTTTTTCTTAACTTTAGAGTTACAATTTAATGAGATCATCTGTTGATGTTACTGTATTTGTTCTATGGTTACCTCTGTCTATTACAGGTTTCAAAACTGTTATTGTGCAGATGAAATTTTCATTTGGGAACTTGTTTTTTTGAATACTTATAGTATAGTAGTGCCCCCATACACATGGGGGATGTGTTCCTAGACTCTCAGTGAATGCCTGAAACCATAGAGATTTTAAGCACACTGATTTTTTTTTTTTTTCTTATTCGACTGAGAATTTTCACATTTTTACTAAAAGGAAGTATTTTATGGCTTCCCTTTGGCAGATCTGAATTACCAGCATCACTACTCCTGCACTTTGGGGCCATTACTAGGTAAACTAAATGTTACCTGAACACAAGTGCTGCAATATTGAGTCAGCGTGATAGCCAAGACAACTTGTGAGTAATTATTGAGTGGGTAGTGCATATAGGGTGGATACACTTGATAAAGGAATGATTCATTTCTCAGGTGAGATGCAGTGGGATGCCACAAAACTCATCACACTACTCAGAGAAGCATGCAACTTGAAACATGAATTGTTTATTTCTAGAATTTTCCACTTGTTACTTTCAGATAATAGATGGATAACTAAAACTATAGAAAACAAAACTACTGATAAGAGAGGCTTATTTTACCCTGTTCCCTTGAAGTAGCTATTCCTTTAGCTTTCTTCCAAACCCTTTTGATCCTTTGTTCCCAGGGCCTGTAAGGATGAAGATCCAGGAAACAGTATTGAGGCTATGCCTGTTTGGAGTGGAGCTCAGTAAAAGGTAGGGATACTTTTGCTTTTCAAACTTTTCCCATGCAATTAGCCTTGATACAGACCTAACTATTATTTAAGTGGCTAAGGTACTGAAAAACCCTTATTTCTACATGTGAGATGCATAAAACCTCTATTTTTAAACTACAAATCACTTGAGAAGGGCCTTTAATGATCTGGGCATGAAATCCTTTCAGCAATACCTATTCTTGCAGGTTTTTGATTATTGAGGAGATTAGAATTTATTATTAAATTAAAATATCTTACTTATTTTCTTTATTTTCCTTCTGACTATTTTGATTCTATTAGACAGGGAGTAGGAGAGGGACACAGTTGTGTGCAGAACACAGACTTGGGCCCTAGTCAGACTTCAGCTTGAATCTCCATTGGGCTTCCTGGCTGTGTGATTGTGTCAGATAATCTCTTGGCATCCAGTTCCCCAATTTGAACAGGTACAAAGATCAAATGAAGCTGTGTCTCCAAACAGTTTAAAGAGGTACCATGAAATGGTTGTTATTCATTGTTATATTTTGCCTATTTTACTACTTTTACTTATAGTAAAATTGCTCTTACAAATTCCTGGAGAAATTTGAAAGTATTTCCTAGATGATCTGAATAGAAGATACACACACACACACAAACACACAGACACGTGTGTGTGTAATTTTATCTTTCTAGTAAAGAAAGAAACATTCTGTCCTTTATACAAATTAAGAAATAATGAATTTAGGAAAACATTGTCAATGATTAAAGAAGTGCTCATTCCAAAGGTTTGACCTCTGGCTAAAACTGTATTCTATATCACCACATTCCTATTCCATTTAATTCTTACTTCTCAATGATTTATGGGCTGTGCCACATCACTGTGAAGTAAAGTAAAACCATTATGATTACTATAGGAGTACTGCATTTCCACATTTCAGAGGAAATGGGTAGAAGTTAAGACATAATCTACTCTAGTTACATCTGGGTCCATGTTTTGAAAATGATATGGCAGGCCGGTGCTGCGGCTCAACAGGCTAATCCTCCGCCAGCTCTCTGCTGTGGCCCGGGACTGCAGTGGAGGATGGCCCAAGTCCTTGGGCCCTGCACCCCATGGGAGACCAGGATAAGCACCTGGCTCCTGCCTTCGGATCAGCACGGTGTGCTGGCTGCAGCGTGCTGGCCACAGCGGCCATTGGAGGGTGAACCAACAGAACAAGGAAGACCTTTCTCTCTGTCTCTCTCTCTCACTATCCACTCTGCCTGTCAAAAAAAAAATAATAAAATAAAAAAATACTAAAAAAATGATATGGCATTAAAAATGGTGAATAAGAGTAAGTAACCAATGGATGGCCAAGTTTAAGCAAATTTAAACACTTGGAGGGAAATTTTAAGTAAGTTTAAACACTTTATTAAGTGTTTCCCACCAATGGACTGAAATTCTTAGCACATCATTTTTTAAAATGTTTTATGGAGAGTTCCAAGATGGCAGAATAGGGAGGGAGCACACCGATGGTCCGGGAAGGGAAGGTTCAAAGAGGGGTGAGAATTTGTAGTTTTGGGGAAAGGGAAGCTCTTCTGAAACTGGGGAGACAGGGTGGACCTGCGAGGAGGACGCGGATGCCTGAAGAGCAGGACACCAGCAGGAGTGTGTACACACCAGCACTGGAAGCCAAGCCGAGGTGAGACAGGGCGCCCGCCCAGCACCACTGTAACAACCACCGCCGCCCCTCCCCCAACCCACCCTGGGACGGACACTGAGACACCCACGACTGAGTGAGGGAGGAAAGAGAAAACGGAACAGAGTGAGTAGCGCCTGCGGAAAGAGTGCATGATTCAGGGGATCTAATTGAGGGACTAAACCATCCAGGATCCGTCCCCCAAATCAGAGCTGCAGCGGACAGGAAGCAGCCATCTTGTTTGTTTACATTCGAGCTTAAAGGAGAACTGCCTCTGCCTCCACACTAACCTTGGGGGGGGGGAGCCCAAAGGTGGAGTGGAGCGACACGACACTCCTTGTGCAGGGGTGGGCAGTGAAGAAGAGCAGCTCAAAGCCCTGACGCCAGTCTACTCAAGTTACCAGAAAAAAAAAAAATTGAATAGGGCCTGCGGGAAGAGGGCAGGATCCAGGGGGACAAGAGATCCCAGGATCCTTAGGAGCCGCCCAACCCACAATCAGAGCTGCAGCAGGCAGAGTGCAGCCATCTTGTTTGTTTACATTCGGGCTTAAAGGAGGCTGGCCTCTGCTCTGAAGGAGGAAGCAGCAGGGGCAGAGTCCAAAGGTGGTCTGGAGCTACTTCACACTCCTCACGCAGGAGGTGCAGTGAGAGTGGCTGACCAACAAACCCCAGGCACAGACACGTAAGGGCAAACATAGGAACAAGGAAACCGGCCCCCAAGGGGCAGAGATTGGCACCTCAAAGCCCTGACACCAGCCCACTCAAGTTACAAAAAATAAATAAATAAATAAGTAAAAAATAAACAAACAAATCCTAGAAGGCAGAGCAGCCTGCTTACACTGGATATTGGTACAGATTCACAGCGGCCCATAGCAGAGGGAAATCAACCTGACGAACCACCCAGACGGAATGCCAAAAAACAAAACAAAAACCCACAATAAGAATATAGAAGAACTTATAAACTCGCCAATGGAGCAGGCTATACCAACCATAACAGAGGCTGAAGAAGAAGAAGAATTTGAAACGATGCCAGAAAAAGAATTCAGAAAATTAATAATCAGATTACTTAGAAATAATGAGAAACAGTGTCGAGGGCTGAATGAAAAACAAGCCCAAGGATTAGAGATCCTAAAGAGAAGCCAGAATGAAACACTGGAAATGAAAAACTCAATTAACCATATAAAAAACACCGTGGAATCCCTCAGAAATAGAACAGATGAAATAGAAGACTGAATATCAGAATTCGAAGACAAACTTCCAGAAATAATACAGTCAGTTCAAATGCAGGAAGAAGAAATTAAAAAATACGGTCGGAGACCTACAAGATTCAAACGGTGTAATGTTCGGATAATAGAAGTCCCTGAGGGGGTGGAAAGAGAGAATGGATTGGAAGGTGTTTTCAATGAAATAATATCAGAAAACTTCAAACAAAGGCAGCTGGATAACAACAGCCAAATTCAACAGATAGTCAGGACTCCGAACAGGATAGACCAAAAGAGAAATTCACTGTGACACATTATGACAACACTCAGCTCAGTGACACACAAAGAACAAATCCTAAAATGTGCCAGAGAAAAATGACAAATCACATTCAGGGGTAAGTTAATCAGACTTACCCCAGACTTCTCATCGCAAACACTACAGGCAAGGAGACAATGGCATGATATATTTCAAATTTTAAAAGACAAACAATGCCAACCTAGAATACTATACCCTGCAAAGCCATCATTTATGAATGAAGGGGAAATAAAGATCTTCCAAGACAAACAGAAACTGAAAGAATTTGTATCCATGCGTCCAACCCTACAACACTTGCTCAAAGATGTGCTGCACACAGAAATACAAAAACAAGAATTTCACTACAAAAAAAAGCGAATATAGAGTAACCTACAAACAAAGTTCAAAATACATAAACAGCTCGTTTAGGAAACATGAATGGGAAAAGACAGTACTTAACAGTAATCACACTGAATGTGAATGGTCTTAATTCTACTACCAAAAGACATAGACTAGCTGATTGGATCAAAAAAGAGAATCCATCTATATGCTGCCTTCAGGAGACACACCTTATCAGCAAAGATGCACACAGACTGAAAGTGAAAGGATGGAAAAAGATACTCCAAGCTAACAGAAATGAAAAAAGAGGTGGTGTGGCCATCCTGATATCAGACAAAATAGACTTTAACATAAAAACTATTAAAAGAGACAGAGAAGGGCACTATATAATGATTAAAGGATCTATCCAACAGGAAGACATTACTATTATAAATGTATACGCACCTAATTACAGGGTGCCTGGCTACATGAAAGAATTGCTAAAGGATTTAAAGGGAGATATAGATTCAAATACAATAGTAACAGGGGACTTCAACACCCCACTCTCACCAATGGACAGATCAACCAGACAGAAATTCAACAAGGAAACAACAGAGCTAATTGACGCTATAGACTGAATAGACCTAATAGATATCTTCAGATCCTTCCACCCCACAGCCACAGAGTTCATGTATTTCTCCCCAGTACATGGAACGTTCTCTAGGATTGACCATATGCTAGGCCATAAAGGGAGCCTCAACAAATTCAAAAAAATTGAAACTATACCATGCAGCTTCTGAGACCATAGCTCAGTGAAACTCGAAATCAACAACCCAAGAATCTCTACACCATATGCAAATATATGGAGAATGGACAACATGATCCTAAATGAACAGTGGGTCATCGAAGAAATTAAAAGAGAAATCAAAAGATTTCTAGAAACAAATGAAAATGATAACACAACCTATCAAAACCTGTGGGACACAGCAAAAGCAATGCTAAGAGGAAAGTTTATAGCAATTGGTGCCTACATCAAGAAGCTGGAAAGGAACCAAACAAATGAACTCTCCATGCACCTCAAGGATTTAGAAAAACAGCAACAAATCAAGCCCAAATCCAGAAGGAGGAAAGAAATACTAAAGATCAGAGAAGAAGTAAACAGAATTGAAACCAAAAAAACAATACAAAAGATCAACAAAACCAGGAGCTGGTTCTTTGAAAAAATGAACCAAATAGACAAACCGTTAGCCCAACTAACCAAAAAAAAGGAGAGAGAAGACCCAAATCTGTAAAATCAAAGATAGTAATGGAAATGTAACAACAGACACAACAGAAATAAAAAGAATCATCAGAAACCACTACAAAGAGATGTATGCTAACAAATTGGGGAACCTGGAAGAAATGGATAGATTCCTAGACACATACAACCTTCCTAAACTGAGCCGTGATGATATAGAAATCTAAACAGACCCATGACCATGGAAGAAATTGAATCAGTAATAAACGCACTACTGAAAAAGAAGAGCCCAGGACCGGATGGCTTCACTGCCGAATTTTACCAGACATTTAGAGAACAACTAACCCCAGTTCTTCTCAAGTTATTCAAAACAATTGGAAGGGAGGGAATCCTCCCAAATTCTTTCTACGAAGCCAATATCACCTTAATTCCTAAGCCCGGAAAAGACACAACAGAGAAAGAAAACTACAGACCTATCTCCCTGATGAAGATAGATGCAAAAATACTCAACAAAATTCTGGCAAACCGAATCCAACTGCACATCAGAAAGATCATTCACCTGGACCAAGTGGGATTTATCCCTTGTATGCAGGGATGGTTCAATATTCGAAAGTCAATCAATGTAATACATCACATTAATAAATTGAGAAACAAAAATCATATGATTATCTCAATAGATGCAGAGAAAGCATTTGACAAAATAGAACACCCTTTCATGATGAAAACCCTAAGCAATTTGGGGTTAGAAGGAACATTCCTCAACACAATTAAGGCAGTCTATGATAAACAAATGGCCAGCATCATATTGAATGGGGAAAAGTTGGAGGCATTTCCATTGAAAACTGGCACCAGACAGGGATGCCCACTCTCACCATTGCTATTCAATATAGTCCTAGAAGTGTTAGCCAGGGCCATCAGGCAAGAAAAAGAAATTAAAGGAATACAAATGGGAAAGGAGGAAGTTAAGCTATCCCTATTTGCAGATGACATGATACTATATATAGGGGACCCAATAAACTCCTATAAGAGACTATTGGAACTCATAGAAGAGTTTGGTAAAGTAGCAGGATACAAAGTCAATGCTCAGAAATCAACAGCCTTTGTATACACAGATAATGCCAGGGCCGAGGAAGAACTTCTAAGATAGATCCCATTCACGATAGCCACAAAAACAATAAAGTACCTTGGAATAAATTTAACCAAGGATGCCAAAGACCTCTATGATGAAAATTACAAAACACTGAAGAGGCTGGCGCTGCGGCTCACTAGGCTAATCCTCCGCCTTGCGGCGCTGGCACACCGGGTTCTAGTCCTGGTCGGGGTGCCGGATTCTGTCCCGGTTGCCCCTCTTCCAGGCCAGCTCTGCTGTGGCCAGGGAGTGCAGTGGAGGATGACCCAAGTGCTTGGGCCCTGCACCACATGGGAGACCAGGATAGGCACCTGGCTCCTGCCATCGGATCAGCATGGTGCACCGTACACAGCACGCCAGCTGCGGCGGCCATTGGAGGGTGAACTAACGGCAAAGGAAGACCTTTCTCTCTGTCTCTCTTTCACTGTTCACTCTGCCTGTCCAAAAAAAAAAAAAAAACACACTGAAGAAAGAAATAGAAGACGACACAAAAAAATGGAAAAACCTGCCATGCTCATGGATTGGAAGAATCAATATTATCAAAATGTCCATTCTCCCAAAAGCAATTTACAAGTTCAATGCAATACCAATCAAAATACCAAAGTCATTCTTCAAAGACCTAGAAAAAACAATGCTGAAATTCATATGGAGAAACAGGAGACCAAGAATAGCTAAAGCAATCCTTTACAATAAAAACAAGGCATCACAATTCCAGACTTCAAGACTACTACAGGGCAGTTATAATCAAAACAGCCTGGTACTGGTACAAAAACAGATGGACAGACCAATGGAACAGAATAGAAACACCGGAGATCAATCCAAACATCTATAACCAACTCATATTCTACAAAAGACCTAAAACCAACCCCTGGAACAAGGACAGCCTCTTCAACAAATGGTGCTGGGAAAACTGGATGTCCACATGTCGAAGTATGAAGCAAGACCCCTACCTTACACCTGATACAAAAATCCACTCAACATGGATCAAAGAACTAGAGATGTGCCACAACACCATGAAACTAATTGAGAGCATATGGGAAACCCTTCAAGATATTGGAACAGGTGAAGAATTCCTGGAGAAGACCACAGAGGCATGGGTAATGAAAGATAAAATAAACAAATGGGATTACCTCAAATTGAAGAGTTTCTTTACAGCAAAGGAAACAGTCAGGAAAGTGAAGAGGCAACCAACAGAATGGGAGACGTTATTTGCAAACTACACAACAGATAAAGGATTAAAAACTAGAATCTATAAAATGATCAAAAAACACCACAAAATCAAAATGAACAATCCAATAAAAAAATGGGCCAAGGACCTTAACAGACATTTTTCAAAAGAGGAAATCCAAATGGCCATCAGACACATGAAAAAATGCCCAGGATCCCTAGCCATCAGGGAAATGCAGATCAAAACCACAATGAGGTTTCACCTCACTCCAGTTAGGTTGGCTTACATACAAAAATCAACCAACAACAGATGCTGGTGAGGATGTGGGGAAAAAGGGACACTAATCCACTGTTGGTGGGAATGCAAACTGGTAAAGCCACTATGGAAGACAGTTTGGAGAGTCCTCAGAAACCTGAATATAGCACTACCACAGGACCCAGCCATCCCACTCCTTGGAATTTACCCAAATGGAATTAAAGGGGAGGAAAAAAAGAGCCATTTGCACCTCAATATTTATTGCAGCTCAATTCACAATAGCTAAGACATGGAATCAACCTAAATGTCCATCAATGGATGACTGGATAAAGAAACTATGGGATATGTACTCTATGCAACACTATACAGCAGTAAAAAACAATGAAATCCAGGCATTTACAACAAAATGGAGGAAGCTGGAAAACATCAAGCTGACTGAAATAAGCCAGTCCAAAAGGGACAAATATCATATGTTCTCCTTGATCGATGGCAACTAAACTAGCATCTAACATGATACCCATTGAAGTGAAATGGACACTATGAGAGACAATGGCATGATCAGCCCTTGTCTAGACTCTTGAGGAATAACTTACTATTTTATTCCTTTTAGTATTGTTGTTGTTGTTGTTGTTGTTGTTGCTCTGTTTGTTCTACATAAGACCACTGGTTGAACTCTGTAATCAATGCACAATCATGCTTAGGCGTATAAAATTAACAGAAAAGTGATCTCTGTTAAACATAGGAGTGGGAATAAGAGAGGGAGGAGATATATAGGTTGGCACATTCATTAAATAAAAGTTAAAAAAATTTAAGGAAAAAAATAAAAAATTAAAAATTAAAAAATAAATAAATAAATAAATAAAACAAAAAAAAAACAAGACCTATCTATTTGCTGCCTACAAAAAACATACTTCACTAACAAAGATATGTGCAGACTGAAAGTGAAAGGGTTGAAAAAGATATTCCATGCTAATTAAATCAAAATTAGCAGATGTAGCCAGCCCAGTACCAGACAAAATAGACTTTAACACAAAAAACTATTAATAGAGATAAAGAAGGGCATTATATAATGATAAAGGGATCAATTCAATAGGAAGGTGTGACTATAATAAATGTATATGCACCCAATTCCAGGGCACCTGAATATTTAAAACAAACATCAATGGATCTAGTAAGAAACATAGACTCCAACACAACAGTAACAGGGGACTTCAACACCCTACTTTCATCAATAGACTGATCAACTGGACAGAAAATCAACAAAGAAATGGCAGAGCTAATCTTCACTATGGAACAAATGGACCTGATACCCACAGAACCTTTCATCTCACAGTTGCAGAATACACATTCTTTTCATCAGTGCATAGAATTTTCTCCAGGATAGACCATATGCTAGGTCATAAAGAAAGTCTCAACAAACTCAAACAAAAATTGAACTCATACCATGTGTTTTTTCTGACCACAATGGAATGAAGCTGGAAATTAACAACTTAAAAATCTAGAAAATAAGCAAACACATGGAGGCTGAAGAACATGCTCCTGAATGAACCACGGATCATAGAAGAAATCAAAGAGATACCAAAAAATTTCTGGACACAAATGAAGATGACACTATGACACAGCAAAACTTATGAAATACAGCAAAGGTAGTGTTAAGGGGAAGTTTACTGAAATTAGTGCCTACAGCAAGAATTTGGAAAAGCACCAAATAAATGAGTTATCAGTATATCTCAAGAACCTAGAAAAACAACAAGCCAAGCCCAAAATTAGTAGGAGGAAATAATTAAAATTGGAGAATAAATAAAATTGAAACCAAAAAACCCCAAAGATCAACAAAATGAAGAGCTGTCTAAAAAAATAAATGAACAAAATTGCTACATCATTGTCTCCACTAACTAAAAAAAAAAAAAGAGGGAGAAGTGATTCCAAGATGGCAGAATAACAATGAGGCAGTCTGCTATAGACTAGGTGAAAATAGTTTTTAAAAAAGTGGAGAAAGTGCTTTCTCAGGGGAACGTTACAGGGAAAAACTGCAGTTGAGAATCTGCAAACAAGAGAAATGCCATGGATCTGTGTGAATGATGCAGACATGCAGCAATGAGCATGAGCACAACAAATAGCCCCAGTAGCCCTGAGCCAGAGAAAGCACCAGCTTTAAAAAGCAAGATGAAATCAGATTGCAGTGGACCTGTGCCACTGCTGATATAGCTGAGGGAGAGCCTAGTACACTACACTGTTTTTGAGTCTGGCACAGAGCCTTAAGGGGAACAAGGAACTGAAAGGTGCATGTCTCTCTCTGCATCTTCTACCACAATGACACCCCACAATTGGCTGTGAGAGGGCATTGTCATTTTGGACATAAGTAGGTAGCAGCTACTACAGGACTTGCATGTACACACTCGGCAACTGGCAGGGATAGTGACTATTTCGTCAGCAGAGGCATCCACAGCAGCTCCACTGCACCCACCCAGCAACGGGCAGACAGATAGAGCCTTTCCAGCATTAGTACCACATGCAGAGATTCTTGTGCTTGCTCAGCACAATCGTGAAATGAAGAGGGCCACCGCCAGCAGGTATTATGTATATGTTTGACCCAGAGGTTTTTACCAGAGGCAAAAATCTGCATTCCCCACTGACTTTGATTATGGCTGGGAGGGTTGACAGGAGGCTGGGCACTCACATACAACTGTGAGGTGCCCCTAATCTCTCAGCAAATCACAGGCACCAGGGCTCCAGAGCTCACTACACCTGGTGGAGCACCACAGGCAATGGGCTCTAGGAACCCTTTGACCTCTCTGTGGAAGGGACAGACTACTGGGGTGGAAGGTATCCTTTTTACCCTATGACTATGGAAGCTCTGAGTGCTAAGATTGTGAGAGCACTATGACTGCATGAGAAGGAACAGGGTGTAGCTGGGTATCTGGGCAATCACTGGGAGTAGCTTCATATGCTCAGAGCTCCCTGATTGCTTGGTGTGGGTCACTGCACCAGGATCTGGACTCACACTGAGGATTGCACGGATCCTTTGTACAGTCCATATGGAAGCATGGATGAGTATTATACCCACTGAGGGCTAACACCTGGGCATTAATCATCTTGGAAGAGAGGAGGTGAGGGTGTGATCAAGCCAATAGGGGTGACCATATCCCCCTTATGTTAACAAGAGATCTACCATCCCAACTTGGGTGTCATCCTTGATACCCAGTCCAGCCTGGAGCATTGAGACCAGAGCTCCCTGGCCACACCCAGCACATTCCTCTGAGTATTCACTAAAAGAGCAGACATTCCACTAAGCCACAGAGGCATGGTTCAAAGATAATAGCCATCAGAGGAAAAAATTAACAAGTAAAAAACTAACAAATGCCTAAAAATAAATGCAAAAACTCAAGAAACAACATTTAGGAAGTCAACATGATCCTCCCCCATAGGAACACAACAATACTTCAATATTAAAATATGAAGATGAAGAGATTGATGAAATGCCACAAACGGAATCCAAAAGATTAATCATAGGATTGCTCTGAAGCAAATTCATGAATTAAAGTAATACATACATGACGTGAATGAAAATTTTTCCCATGAAATATATTTTAGAGAAATCAAAATAAAATATTATAAGTGAATAATTCAGTAGATCAAATAAAAATGCAGTGGAAACCCTTAAGAACGGATTTGGTGAGGCAGAAGAAAGAAGATGAATCATTGGAAATTTATCAGTCAGACAAAAAAAGAAGAAGAAAAAAATCAAGAAAACTGAAAAGAATGTTGGAGATTTACGGGATACTATCAAATGACTCAACCTATGGGTCTTAGGAGTTCCTGAAGCCATGGAAAGAAAGAATAGATTAGAAGGCATATTCAGTGAAATAATTACAGAAAACTTCCCCAATTTGAAGAAAGAAAGTGACGTTTAAGTACAGGAAGCACCTATGAAGGGAGAAGATCTTCACTACAACACATTGTAGTCAAACTTTCAACAATAAAATATAAAGAAAAGATTCTAAAATGTGCATAAGAGAAGTGTCAGATTACTTTCAGAGTATCTCCAATTAGACTTACAGCTCACAGTTTGCTGTGAACAAGTCACCTATCCTACCTTTCTTGACTCTTTGTTCTATCTCGAGCAAACCATTCAGTTACAAGAGGTCACTAGGTCCATTGAGACCCAAGCTAATGCATCCGAGATCTCCAAAGACAAATCACTTCACTAGCAGTGTTTACAGGAGGTGATAATGGGACAAACCAAAGCCTTCACCAACCAGGCCATCTATCAAATGCTACTACAGGGATATACTCGACTCCCCACCCAGGACATCATGACTTGACACACTGTCCTATGCCAACAGAGAGTAACTTGTCACCTCATGTCAGCAGGAAGCAGCTCTAGAAGATACATCATCATCTCTCCACCCCTCCTGGACTTTTTGGGCCAATGTAATCCCATATAACACTTGCTTTATAAAAAGCAAAGAGGGGAAATGTTAGTAAAATGGCACTGCCTTCCTAAGCCCAGCCTGGCATACTAGAAATCAGGTGACCAAATGGCCCAGTAATAAGCATCAGCTCCGCTCTAATGGGATTTGCTGCTCCCCTTCATTACCTCTGCAAAACTGTATAAGATATAAGACCTGTTGTCCTATTACAGGCTATTGTTCTCTCACACATGGGGAGGCAGCCTGTTGAATTTCCCTCACACAAAAATAAACCTTCTCCCTTTAAAAATAAAAAAAAGACATACTACAGGGAAGTAATAATTAAAACAACCTGGTACTGGAAAATAAATAAATAAAATAAAATAAAACAGAAGTGCAGACCCATGGAACAGAATAGAAACTCAAGAAATCAAACTATGCATTGACAACCAACTTATCTTTGACAAAGGAACTAAAATCAATCCTGGGAACAAGGATAGTCTTTTCATCAAATAGTGCTGGGAAAATTGGATTTCTGTATGCTGAAGTATGAAACAAGATCCCTACCTACACTTTACACAAAAATCTACTCAAAATAGATCAAAGACCTAAATCTATGACTCAATACCATCAAATTATTAGGAAACCCTACAAGATATTGGAATGGGAGCAGGTTATCAAGCACTTGGGCCATCTTCTGTTGCTTTCCCTGACTAATCAGCAGAGAGATGGATCAGAAGTGGAGCAGCTGGGCATGAACTGGTACCCACATTGGTTGCCAGCACTCTATGTATGTGGTGGCTTAATCTGCTGCACTACACTGTCAGTCCCAGCATATCACTTTTGAATGATAACATGTCTTATGCTGTTTTCATTAAGAAATCCAAAGGTTTATGTAATTTTGTCAAAGTTGGAAAACCTTAGATACTGAGCTCAATGAAAGTAGAAGATATTCCAGCAACGTGCCATCTGGACAAACCATTTCCAAATATTAAATAGGTTAATGTCTTTCAAAACAACACTACTAAGCTATATAATTATATTTTATGTATGGCATTCCTTCTTTTATTGATATCTCCCAGAAGTTCTGAAGTCCTTTGTAACTATTACCCTACCCCACCTCCTACCCCCATGGAAATGACAGATAAACCATCAGTTCTAACTTGTGCATAGATGGCTTTGAAGAACCTAGAGCAAATCTGTGTGTGTGTGTGTGTGTGCTAAATGCAGCACAGAGCACACTAAGAGTCCAGAAACAGAATATTCAGAAACATTTTGACTTTGGAATAAAAGCACATTGACCCATAGAAGCATTAGTTTCATAAAAGCATTAGTTTACGTTTGATTTTTTGGTAACTTTCCTAGAATTGGTCCTCCAGAAAAAGTCTCTGTTCACTGAGAGAAAAGGCATAATGTATGAGGAAGAGCAAGCACTGGGATAGGAGAAGCCTACAACACCATACACTCACCAATGACAATGATTTGTTAAAAAGCACATACTGATCACCTATTGAATTCTCAAAAATGAAAGAAAACTACTTTCTATGCAAAGAAGATTCCTGTTCAAAGTAGAAGCAAGATTTGCAACCACTTCCAGATTTTCACACAAAAGACTTACCCTCAAGAGTCTTTGTGAGTCCTAAGCTCTATTCCATTGCCAGAGAACCCTTCTCTGACTCTCAAGCATCAAACTAAGTAAAGTAGTGCCCAGAAATGCTGTGTAGCCAGAATATTTGTGCCCTAGCTGATGAGATGTTCTGTGGTAACTCTACATCTTCTGGTGCCTTAACTGGTAAAATGCACTTCCTGTTTTATTTAAAAGTGTAATCGTTTTTGACTTAAGAGTTGTAAAATGTCAATAAGAATTGTTTCATTTTTTCATCAATTCCTTGGGAAAGTTAGACTGAAAAATATGTAGACTAGTATATTTTCATTATATGCATGCATAGTTGATATGAGTATAAAATAGGACTCAGTGATGCAGTAATGTGGTTGAAATATCTGTAAAATCCACACATGTGCCTTTCAAAATCAACTTCTTTAATGGCATATATCTAGGAAGAGACTGCAAAAACATAAAAATTATTATAATCCTACTGTAAACCTAGAAATAAAAAATTGTCTTACACATTGAAACGTTCTTTCTTCACTTACCAATACAAACTTTCAGTCAAAGTAGCTTTATACCAATCCATTTACACTCAGTCTAATACTGATTATTGTCATCTATTTATAGTGAAATTATTGGACTTCACTTCTAATCATGAGAGAATAACTGGTATCAGATTTGCCTTATTTCTGTAAATGGTTTGAAAACAGGACAGAATTTTTAAACAATTGTTTTCAGATGTTAGACAACATGTCATACAAGACTGTGATCCCTGAGAGAATAAAAACAGGTGAGTTCTATAATTGTCCCAGCTTTCTTCCTTTCAGACAGACAGAGAGAATGAGAATGATAATCATAGCTTCATTGGTCAAGGATGCAGTGTTTGAAATTCAAGGAAGATGAAGAGCCTGGAATGTACAGAGCAAGTTACTCAAGGATAAAGTTATGCAGATAAAATGACCCAAAACTCTGCATTGGATCCTTTTGAACCTTTGCCTAAATAACCCAGGCATGCTATGAGAATTCACAAGGCTAGACAAAAAACAAATTAACTTCTGAAAAAAACACAACAAAAAGTGGAAGTTGTACTCAGAATACATCCCAGAGCTCACACAGGACCATGAGATGGTTGGGCTCCATCCAAGAAGAGATGAGTATTTTCTTTAGACACCAAGGATATCCAGGGGAGACTGGAGAAGTTCAAGTCTTGATAATAAGACTACACTAGGTCCATAATAAAGAAGCAACAAGTTTAAAAAGGAGCCTTAAAAAGAGAAATTGTGAATGTAAGAAACTCAACTGCCTACCCGTACAAAATTTAATAGTACACCAGAGGGGGGAGTGGAAAGGGGAGATACTTTCATCAGTGTGGCATCACAATGTCCAGCATTTGTTAAAAATTCCCTGGATATAGGGAGAAGCATGAAAATGTGATGTACAATTTTAAGAAGAATCAGTCAGCAAGTACAGACCTAGAAGTAACAGAGACTATGAAATTAATAATAAGGAGTTATAAATAAATAGTATAAGTAGTTTCAAGAATCTAAAGAAAGAATAAAATGCTGTGGTAATTTTAAAGCCTAAAAAAGTGGAATATCTAGAGCTTGAAACAATATCTGACGTGAAATGACATAGATACAATAGCATATTAATAATGGGATCAGGCTTTAGAATAATAATTCTCCAGTGAGGACATTTTTGCCCATGTGGAGACATCTGGCAACATCTAAAGACAAGTTCTCACAACCTCAGGGTGGCTGCTACAGTATTCAGTGGATAGAGATCATGGGCACTGTTAAATATCCTAGAATGCACAGAACAGGACCCTAGCACAAAGAGTTATACAACTAAGCATGCCCAATGAGACTGAGAAACTCTATGAGCTAATGCAGTAAAACCATTGAAGCAAGAGAGAAACATTTTTTAAAAAGAATAATTGGTAGGAAAAGAGCTGAGCTTAAGTGAGCATTAGAACTAGATAAAACAATTAGTTCCTAAGTGTTTGGAGTTTCAGGTGGAAAATAAAGGGGAGTTGGAGGAAGACAGAAGAAAATAATTGAAAGTATAATATAATGGCTGAACATTTTATAAATTTGATAAAACTGTAAACTCACAAATCTAAGAATCTTGATGAATCCCAAGCAGCATAAATACAAAACCAAATCAAATTTTGTCAAAATCAAATTACTTAAAAACAGTGACAATGAGAACATAGTACAAAATAGCCAGAGTATTTTAAAGTACATATAATTGTACAAAGATGAGAAAGATTAGTAATTTCTAACTGAACCCATGGAAGACAAAGAAAATAGCACATCTTAAAAGGGCTGAAAGAAAAGAAAGTTGTCAACCTAGAATTTTATTCTTTTTTTAAAAAAAAAAATTTTTAACTGAAAGGCAGAGTTACACAAAGAAAGGGAAAGAAAGAGACACAGAGAGGGATCTTCCATTTGCTTGTCACTCCCCAAATGTCCACCACAGCTGGGGATCTGCCACGTTGAAGCCAGGAGTCAGGAGCTTCACCCAGGTCTCCCATGAGGGTGGCACGGACTCAAGTTCTTGAGCCATCTTCCGCTACTTTCTCAGGCATGTTAGCAGGGAGATGAATTGGAAGTAGAGCAACCAGGACTCAAACTGGTGCTCATAGGGCTGCCAGTTTTGCAGGTGGCAGCTTAATCTGCTGTGGCACAACTCTGGTTCCTAGAATTCTATTCTGAGTGGAAATATTCTTTTTTTTTATTTAATTTTTTTTTTTTATTTTTTGACAGGCAGAGTGGACAGTGAGAGAGAGAGACAGAGAGAAAGGTCTTCCTTTGCCGTTGGTTCACCCTCCAATGGCCGCCGCGGCTGGCGCGCTGCGGCCGGCGCACCGCGCTGATCCGATGGCAGGAGCCAGGTGCCTATCCTGGTCTCCCATGGGGTGCAGGGCCCAAGCACTTGGGCCATCCTTCACTGCACTCCCTGGCCACAGCAGAGCTGGCCTGGAAGAGGGGCAACCGGGACAGGATCGGTGCCCCGACCGGGACTAGAACCCAGTGTGCTGGCGCCGCAAGGCGGAGGATTAGCCTAGTGAGCCGTGGCGCCGGCGGAAATATTCTTAAAAATTGAAGACATAATGAAGAAATTTCAAAATTTAAAAAAAGCTGAAGAACTGGTCACCTGGAAGCCTTCACCACAAAAAAATGCTAAAGGAACTTCTTCAAATGAATGAAAAATGATATCAGGTGGAAATTCGCATCTACACAGAGGAAAGAAAAGCATAAAAAAGATTAATATGTGTACAATTATGTAATGCACTTACACATTGTGTTAAAATTTCTTTGAAAGGTAATTGTCTAAAGAAAAATAAAAATGGACTGTAGCACTTACAGCATACATAGAAGGAGAGTACAGGACAGAACAAAGAATATGTGAGAACATTTAAAAATATAATCTTCTGATGTTCTTACAATATATGCAAAATATGTGATGCTAAATGAAGGTAAACTATGATAAGTTACACTGTCATTTTGTAAACTCAAGAGCATCCACTTTAGAAAAATAAGAGATCAAATTCTGAAGTTGAACTTGGAAAACAGAACATATTCTGTTTTCCCAAGTGCTGTCAGTAGACGAGTCAGCACCGAAGAGTAAGTAAAGGATGAGTAATGCTTCTCTGGAATAATTGGGATTGGGAGTATTTCAGATTTCAAGTTTTCTCAGATTTTGTAATATTCACATGTACCTATTGAAATGTCAGGGATAGAAACCATATCTAAACACAAAATTTTCTTATGTTTCACCTAGTACCATTGCCAAAGGTTAATTCTATATGTTATTTTTAAATAATTTGTTGTTTTGATTGTGATGTCATGAGGTCATATGTGGAATTTTCCACTTGTAGGGTCATATTGCTGCTCAAAATATTTTGGATTTTAGAGCCGCTATCAGATTTTTAGATTAGAGATGCTCATCTTGTGTTAATGTACACAAGAATATGAATGAATTGTGAAAACATTATAGGGAATAAAACAAGCCATACACCAAAGAGTATATCCTATATGATTTCATTCCTATAAAATATTAGAATAGCAAAGCATAAGCTATCATTGCCAAAAGGAGGTAGGTAGTTTCCTGGGGTGAAAGTTGGTAATGTGACCTGCAAAGCAGCAAGGATGATGGCAACTGTGTTCAAAGATAGCAGGACTAGTGGTCTACATGTGATACAGGCAATAAAAGGGGTATTTTATCTGGACGGACTTTAAGACAAAAATAGAGTCAACCAAGAAGCTGGATTTTCAAAATAACTACATACTAGAAATTCTAAATAATGTCAACGGTAAATTTCTACTTAGCACCAAGCTTTCTCAGTATCCTCCTCCCTGCTTTGTTAAGCCAGTGAGAGACGGAAATATTGTATGTCTTGACAGGAGATGAATGAACTTTCTTTTGTCAGAACTCATCAAAGTGTACACTTATAATTGGTTATTTAATCTTATGCAGATTATTCCTGAAGACAGTTTATGTTAATTTAAAAAATATAGTAAGCATCTCTTACACACAGTGTACTGTTCCAGGACTCATGATGCATGCAGAAATGGATACAGTGTGTTCCTAGTTTCAAGGAAATCATTCTTTACTGGAGAATAGATACTGTAATTAAGGGACTATTAGAGTGTGATAAATGTATAGTACAGGTGTCCATAAAATGCTTGGCCAGCAACAGGAGTTATTGTAGGTATTATTATCTGGGAATATCTACAGAGAAGGCATGAAGATGGTGAAATGGTATAAAGAAAATCTAATCAGGCTCCACAGTGATGACATCTATTCACAGGAACACGGAGAGGGGAGTCTTCCTGTAGAAAGAATACTTTATGGCACTCTGAATTTGTCTTTCTCAGTATGATAGATACCAGAGGCAGTGAGCAACAGCAGACCGAAATGGTGTAATACCAGTGTATTGAGATAGATATTTAATTATTGCTGAAATTTGTGATGTAGCTTTATGCCAATGAAACAAGTATGCAAATCACAGCATGATGCTATGATTCATAAAATACTCACTTATGAACAGAGAGTGGAAATACTGTATCTTGCTAGAACCCAGAGAAGACATCTTAAAGAAGGTGCCATTAGAATAAGACCATAATAAATTGGTAGAGTTTCTAGAAATTACAGCTGCATGGAGTGGATTAGTGGAGAGATAAATTGAGGCATCCCAGAAAGAAAGAAATCATTAATAAAGTTGCAAAGAAAAGAAAGAATTGGGAGGGTTTTAGAAATTTAGGCAAGTAACTTGGCCAGATTGAATTAACTTGGGTTCCTCTATGTTATAATAAAAAACAAAATAATAAGTTATAGGAAGATCCAAATTTTTTTATTTCTTTTCTAGAAAGCTTTTATTTAATAAATATAAATTTAAGAGGTACAGCTTTAGGAATACAGTGGTTCTTCCCCCTATATCAGCCCTCCCACTCCCACTCCTGCCCCACCTCCTACTCCCTCTTCCATCCCATTCTTCATTAAGATTCATTTTTAATTATCTTTATATACAGAAGACCTACTCTATACTAAGTAAAGATTTCAACATTTAGCACCCACACAGACACAAAAAGTATAAAGTACTGTTTGAAGACAAGTGTTACCACTAATTCGCATAGTACAACTCATTAAGGACAGAGGTCTTACATAAGGAGCAAGTGCACAGTGACTCCTGTTGTTGATTTAACAATTGACACTCTTATTTATCATTTCAGTGAAGTTCCAAGTTCTTCTGGAACATAAGGGACATGTAACAGAGAGGAGAAAGATGGAGTTGAAAAAGCAATTTTTAGCCAGATTATGAAGAACTGTGAAGGTCAGCTGTGCATACCTACATACACATGTAGATTCTATACTTGCAAGAGACAGCATAGTGGAGTTGATAGACACAGATGCCTTCAAGCTGGACTGCACTGACTACCAGGCTCTTGCTCCACCACATACCTCAGGGTGATCCCACTTTATCGCACTTTTCCTTACTTCCCTCTGATAAATAGCTGTACTGTGATTCCCTAGTCACACTTTATATTGATACTTAATTGAGATAATATAAAATGTTATAGATATGTGTTAGCTTTTATTTTATGTGTATGTGTAAAAGTGCATGTAAGCACATCATGACTTACATAGATGACATTATTCTCTGCTTGATTTTCAGTTATACTCTGTGTGGGAAGTCATTGTTGCCTATAGTTTAGAATGAAATCAGCAAGTATCTGCTATACCCTGTATATGTCATTTCCTTCCATTGGAGTCCAGAAAGACAGTCTGATAACCATCACAGCTTTCCTCTCTCCATCCAACTCTAACTGGAACCATATGGATATTACAAAACTGCAATCTTGAACTCCCTCCTAACACAGCCAGAGGCTCAAGTTCACTTAAGCTTTGGAACTTCTATTTTCACTACATATGAGAAGGGAGTGTTTCTCTATCAATATTTAAAAACTAGTACAATGTGTCCTTGGGTATGGTTGAAAAAAGTTTTCTGAATCAGTTCATCTCTCTAGTTTGGCTTCAGTGAAGTTTAAGGAAGTGATCTAATTATGGAGTGATCTGGTATTCTACTGACTGCACATTTCTAATCTTAGTAGGTGCATTCACTCATTTAACTAAATGTTCCCCTAACCTTCTTGAGCTCGTTTTATCATGTGCACCAGTCAGGACTCAACCAGAGCAGTAAAGCCATAAAGAGATTTATGCATAGGTGTGTGCATAAATGGGTCTCACAACTGTGGGAGATGGTTAAGCAGCTTCTGCAAGGCTGCTGTCTGCAAGTCTGAGGCTGGTGCTTGAAGTGCAGAAGGCAGGCAGTCATGAGGAAATGTGGTTGCTGCTAAAGATTGGATATTTGTGTCTTCAAAAATTCACCTACTGAAATTCTAATCTCTACTTGATAGTATTAGACAGTTGGACTTTTTGGAGGTTTTAGTTCAGTTTACATTGCTCCAACAAAAACCCCACAACAGGATAATTTTATAAAGAAAAGAGGTCTACCTAGATGACAGCTGTGGAGGTTAAAAGTTCAAACAGCACTACAGGCTCTAATGAGGACCCCACCTCCCTGGACTGAGTCACCTCATGGTAATAGTGGATGACAATGGTGGGAGCCATGAGAGAGGAGCAATCATATACCCAGGGAGTGTATTTCAGCATAAGAAGCCAGACTGAGGCTGTAATCCCACAATCCCTTGCAAGAATATGTCTAATGTCCTAGGAACTTCTTTCTATGCCCACTTCTGAGAATTCTCACCACAAACTGAAAACCAAGCTCCCAACCCATGAACCATTGAGTAACAACAACCAAGCTACAACTGTCTACCCCCTGGCCCTCCCAAGACTGATGTTCTTCTCACAGTGAAGATGCATTCACTCCATCTCCAAGAGTTCCAAAATTAAACTCATTCCAGGACTGCTTAGTAGTCAAAGTCCAAAGTGTTCTCTGAGATTCAAGGCAAACCCACAGTTCTGAGTCCTTGCAAGGTAAGAAAACCAGGTTATATACTTCTATTAGACAATGGTGAGATAGGTACAAAGTAAATATTCCCATTCTTAAATGGAAGAATAGACATGCAGAAAGAGTGATTGGGCCAAAGCAAGACTGAAATTCAATGGGACAGACACTAACTCCTAAAGCACCAAATCTGGCATTGTGTACACATTGTAGTGTTGCAGTGGGCTGGATCATGGGTAGCTCTGACATATAGATTTTCTGGTCTGCCTGGCTAATCTATGGCCAGTGATAAGGTAATAAAGATGGAGTCCTCACAAATGTAATTAGTGCCCTTGTGAAGGAGCCCCCCAGAGAGCACGTTGCCCACTTCCACCATGTGAGGACACAGTAAGAAGATGTCATCCATATCCAGGAAGAAAACCCTCACCAGCACTGAATTTGCTGGCGCTGTGATCTTGGACTCTTCAGCCTCCAGAACTAGGAGAAAATAAATTTCTGCTGTTGACAAGGTGCACACAGTAGAGCAGTTTGTTATAGAAGTCAGAATATCTTAAGACAGTCACAGTGTGTGGAGAACAAAAACCAAGCTGGAAATCAAGTGCACAGAGCTACATGGTGGGGGTCAGGGGTAAGAGGGGCAACATTATGGCACAGTGTGTTAAGCCACCTGTAATGCCATCCAATTTTGGCACCAAGTTCCAGCTGCTCTGCTTGCAATTCAGCTAATGTACCTGGGAAAGCAGTGGAAGATGGCCCAAGTATTTGAGTCCCTGTACCAATGTGGGAGACCTGGATAGAGTTTCTGCCTCCTGGCTTCAGCCTGGCCCAGCCCTGGCTGTTGTGGCCATTTGCAGAGTGAACCAGAAGATGGAAGATCTCTTGCTCTTTATGTCTCTCCTCTTTCTGTGTCTCTCTCTCTGTCTCTCACTGTCTCTATCTCTCACCCTCTCTCCACAACTGTTTCAAATGAATAAAAAAGAAACAGAACCAGATGTGAAGCACACTAGATACACTTTATGTCCCTTCTTACTGCTGCTGGCATTGGTAAGGTCACATCCTACAGTATCCAAAGACTTTTCTTGTGAAGATGTAGACACAGACTCAGACCAGTGGTTAGAGAAGAGGAAGATGTATCCAGGGTGAAAGAAATCAGAGGCAGACCCTTGTGTTGTTTCAAGCTGGCAAATTGAGTCAGCATCTCAACAACAGTGAGGCTGAGCTACACATGGCTGCTGTTCTTCTTCCATGCTCTAAATCTCCCAAGAATATCCCTTGTGAGTCACCAGCCAGAAATCTACAGAGTGAATTCTTGGACATGTGTTTCAGCCTAGCCAGACTGACACATTATAAAGCTACCACAATATGCAAATAAAATAACCAGTTTTAAATCTTTCTTTTAAATGGATAGCAGTCTTGAATATTAAATTTTAGTGACTCTGCTTTCTTTATTTTTCCCTTCCATAAAGTCTCTGTTATTTGCTTATGATAAAAAGATCTGGTAATAGAATAATTCTTAACATTCACTATGATAGAATATATCTCTCTCTAAATTATTCTTTACAGAAAACTACAGTGTTATTTGTTTTGGAAACCAGCCTACAAAGTATGACACCATGAGGCTGCTAGAGTCGGCAGAGCAGGTTGATTCTAATCTTCTGTCTCCAGGCAAGGCTTATCCAAATCCTTTCGGGTGACTTCACATAGACTTATTGACCACTTTTATTGAATACTAAGCTTAATTTGATTTACATATTCATCAATTGGAAATTTAAATGGTATAATTCAGATTCATTGTGTACATTACTAATTAATGTTTCTTGAGAGCTAAAACAAAAATTGGATATGGGGCACCTGGGTGGAAATATCTGTAATTATCTACTTAGCAGGAACAAGAGCATTTTGTCTATTTGATCAATGACCATTCTGACTGGTCATTCCAGAGCTTTAAGGCTAGATGGATAGTGCTGGGGTCACAACAAGCCTTAAGACTCAAAAGAAACTCTTTTTCACTATTCCAATGCCCACACATTTTTAAAAAGATTTTATTTATTTGAAAGACAGAGTTACAGAGAGAGATAGAGAAAGAGGTCGCCCATCCGCTGGGTCACTCCCCAGATGGCCAGTGTTCAGAGTTGTGCCGATCTGAAGCCAGGAGCCAGGAGCTTCTTCTGAGTCTCCCATACGGGTGCAGGGACCCAAAGACTTGGACCATATTCTACTGCTTTTCCCAGGCCATAGCAGAGAGCTGGATTGGAAGAGGAGCAGCCAGGACTATAACTGGCGCCCATATGGGATAATGGCACTTCAGTCCAGGACTTTAACCAATGTGCCACAGTGCTGGGCCCACACATTTATTTTATAAGTAGATTTTATCACCTGTATTGAGAGAAGTTCCTCTTGTTTCTAACCTAAATTCCCTCAAATTCAATAATTTCATGTTTTTCGAGCCTAACAGGGAACAGACTGTAAAACACCTTTGTAGGAGACATGTTATTGCCACATGACTTTTCTTAACTGATTCTGATTGTTTACCTAGCCCTCTCCTTGTGTCCCATGTCTTTGGTTATTCTTAGCCAAATTCTCTTCATATGTACCAGGCTAACTAATGAAGAGTTGGAAAGAGGCTGTTATTTGAGCTTAACAATTGAACAGATTGCACAGGACTTTTGTGCAGCGCTAAATTGCTGATTTTACTTGATGTAGACACCTTCTCCACAATGTGCTGACAAGAAATTAGCAACCCTTCAGCTGCTCCTCACTTCTGCAAGTTACCTGATTGCTTTGTCTTCATGGATTCCTTGTGTAGTTGTAAAGTTTTACTTCAGCAAATCCAGCTATAGTTATTATTTAAATAACCTGCGAAGAGCCTTTTAAAGACAAACTGAAAGGTGAGTGTTGTGACAGGGCAGGGTAAACCCACACTAGGGGCACCCACATCCAATACTGGAGTGCCTGGGATGGAGTCCCACTACTTCACATATCCCATTTGGCTTCCTGATAAGGCATCTGGGAGGTGGCAGATCATGGCTCAAGTCCTTGGGTTTCTGCTGCCCCTGTGAGAGACCCAGATGGAATTCTTGACTCCTGATTTCAGCCTGGTCCAGTGCCAGCTATTGCACACATGTGGAGATTAAACCAGCAGGCTGGAAATCTCTCACTCTGTCACTCTGCCTTTCAAATCAATCTTTTTTTATGGGCAAATTAATGTTTTTAATCACAGCAAGCAAAGGAGCAGTTCATGTTATTGAGGTCTTCATGCTTTGTTTGCTAATCACCCTGAAATAAGCGGGGTTATATTAGAACACTTAACTTCCAATTCCATCTACAGATCATTGCTACTATTGCCAATTCTGAAGGTGAAAAATGAGCAGTCTTCATAGGGATCTTGAAAGGGCAGTAGTCCTATGCTCTGCTATTCCATTACCTTTGGACTATTTGGAGTTCATCAGAAGAAATGTAGCGGATACTGTCTTAGTCCACTCAGACTCCAATAACTAAATGCCACAAATTAAGTGGCTCCAACAACAAGAATTTATTTCTCCCTGTTCTTGAGGCTGGGAAATCCAAGATCAAGGTGCTAGCCAGTTTGGTTTTTAATGACTGCCCTCTTCCTGGTCTTCAAATCGTGCCATCTTGCTATGTTCGCTCATAGCAGAGAGAGAGAAGGAGAGAGAGAGAGAGAGAGGTGGAGGGAGGGAGGGGGAGAGAGAGAGAGAGAAGGAGAGAAAGAGAGAGAGAAGGAGAGAGAGAGAAGAAACAGAAAGAGAGAGAACTCTGGTGTCTTCCTTTTTCTTAGAAAGGCATCTGCCTTATTGGAGTAAGCCCCCCATTTATGACCTCATTTAACCTTTATCGCCCCTCACTGATCCCATCTCCAAATACAATGACACTGGGGATTAGATTTTTAACATATAAACTTAAGGAGGGCACAAATATTAAAGTCATACTATTCTTTCCCTGAGCCCCCAAGATTCTTGTCCTTTGTACTTGCAAATACATTCATCCTGTCCTAACAATCCCAACCCCAAAAGTTTTCATTCATTCCAGCATCACCCTTTAAAAACATCCAAAATGCAATGGTTAATCAGGTTTAGGTAAATAGTCCTGTCCCCCCCCCCCAAAAAAAAAAAAAAAAGAAAGAAAAAAAGAAACTGGATGAAGATGGTGAATGGCCCCAAGCAAGTCCAAACATAGGGAAACAAATCCATTAGACCTTAAGTTTGCGAATAATCCTCCTTGGCTTGGTAGCCCACTACTGAGGTCATCTAGGGTGGCAGTGTCATCCCCATGGCTTGAAAACAGGAACCTCATTCCTTTCACTGTCTGCAAGAGTCCTGCTCCCACCGCTGCTGCAGAGGGCTCCATCCTTGAGGCACTCTGCAAGGGCCACATCCCACAGCTCTCTGTCAGGTGCCTTCTTCTGAAGTCAAGGAGAAAACCATCTTGCCTATGGACACATGGTGGGAAAAGCAGTCCCTATCTCTGGATCAACCTCAGAGTAATTTTTCCATTTCTCAAAGAAAACTAAGTAGTTATGTGGTCCTAGCCTGTGGAATCTGAGAAGTCTATGACTTCACTTCATCCCATCTTACTTCATTTCAAACTGGCATTGCTCTGTTCATGTAACTCCACAACTCTTTATCAATGAATAATCCAGCCACAACTTTGATACGCTCTTTACAACAGACTTCATAATTTTTTTGCAGTACAAGATAGGAATATCTTTATGTTCTGTTTCCTTTTTGCTTGATAATCTGCCTTCAATTCATCTCCATCTTGCCGTATTTTACTATAAATAGGATGAACCAATTCATTCCATCAACACTTTACTTACAAATCTCAGACATGTTTATACAATTTAATTGCTTGCAAGTTCTACCTTTCATAAAACACTGCAACACTGTTCAGCCAAGTTCTTTGCCACTTTGTATCAAGGATCATTTTTCCTCTAGTTTCCAGTAACATAGTCCTTATTCCCACCCGAAACCTTACCAGAGGGGACTTTAATATCCACATTTTTCCCAATATTGTGTTTCTCTTCTCTGAGAGGATGAGAGCTTTCTCTATAGTTCTTCTCTTTTCTTCCTAAAAAGAGAATCTGGCCCTCATCAGAATCACCATTAGTGTTCATATTTGTACAAATTTTCTTGTCATAACAATGTCTGGTGTTTCCAGTATACATTTAAAATGCCATCCAGCCTCTACTCATCACCCAGTTCTAAAGCCACTTTCACATTTTAGGCATTTTGTTTCCCAGAAGCACCTCACTCCTTGTTTTAGTGTGTTTGTTTCTAGAGAAACAACACCAAGGGGATGGATAGAGTGATGGAAATCAAGATAAAGATAGAGACAGATTTATTATAAAGACTCGGCTGACATGGTTACGGAGAATGATAAGTCCCCAAGATCTATAGTGAGGAAGCTAGGGACCAGGGGAATTGATGCATTTCCAGTGCAAATGCTAGTAGGCTTGAGATTTGGAAAGAGCTGATATTTCAGTTTCAGATAAAAGGAAGGAAAGAACTGATGTCCTAGATCAAGGTACTTAGGAAGAGTGCCCCTTTATTAAAAGAAGGGTTAGCTTTCCATTCTGTTTAGGTCTTCGGCTGACTGGATGAAGCCTATCTGTGACAGGCAGGGCAATGTACTTCACATGGTCTTTTGATCCCAATGTTTGTCTCATCCAGAAACATCCTCAGACACACCCAGAACAATGCATGGCCTTATGTCTGTGTACCTTGTGCTCTAGTCAAGCTGATGCATGAAGTTGCACACCACAGGTGCCTTTCATTTTATTTCTACAACTTCTGTGGATTCACTAAAGTACATCTTTTATTGTCTAATTAATTCCTTCAACAAATATTCATGAGTTACTATTATATGTCATGCTTTATGTTGTCCTACAAGACACGCAAAATTCTGCCTACTCAGATCAAGCCTTTATTTGCTTATTTATTTGTTTGTTTTTCATTTACTATTCTAACAGAGGCAGGGATATTTAATCCTTTCTTTTAAGAAAAATAAGATATTTGGGAAAGTATTGGTTAGTGAACTACCTGTTTTCAACAGAGTGTTCCAACACTGCGAGTGTACAAATAAGTGGCTTTCTATTACAGACATGGAAATTCAGATTTTTGTAGCCAGATCTAGATGACTATTGGAAACCTACGATGCAAACAAGTTTTTTCACATGGAACACTGTAACTGTAGATGTGTGCCAATGGGAAGGGAATGAGAGCTGAAATCACCAAGTCACTCCAAGCAGTCTGAGGGCCCTGTCTAGCCCTAACCCTGTCCAGAGAAGGGCATGTTTCAGGAGGTTATTGAATCTAGGGCCTCTGGCTCTTGGGAGGTCAGCAGCACTGTGTCATTTAAGAGAACAATTGATACAAGCCCCATTCAAAGGGTCAGAGGATAACTGTGATTCTTGATCTCAGCCTGTGTGCTAGATTGATGCAGAAACAGACAAATATGCTGACCAGAGTAGTTTCTTTCAAAAATAGAGAAAATGGTAGTAGCAATACAGGTAGCACAGTCATTTCTTGATGATATTTAGAGGTAGTCAGAAAAGAAGAGCCCTAATGCCTAATGACTACAAGATCTTTGTAACAACGCACAGGGTTTTCAGAGAATGTTTCTCAAAGAAAATTTCCTGACGTATTTTTGGAGCTCATCCTGCATTATACATACTATCAGCCATTTTAACTGAACCTATAACAAACGATAGAATAATTGGATATTAATAAAAATTTTACCTAGGAGAAAAAAAAACATAGTTTCTTAAATCTCACATCAGGAAGTTCCTTGATAGAAAATAAATTTATAGGTAAATGGAAAATTAGGAAGTATCTGAACATCAAAAAACATTCAAAAACATTTAGTCAGACATCTATCATGGAAATTGATTCTCAATATAACCATTCCTGCAGTTCCTAGTAACATATATATATATATATATATATATATGTCTTACATATATGTGTGTGTGTGTGTGTGTGTGATTTGTCAACCACAGGGCCATTCCCTTTGTAGGAATAAATGAACATTTACAAGGATGAAGTATTTTAAGCTATGGGAGATCAGAACTGTCACCAGTCAAGAGAGTCAAAGGGAATGCTGAAGTTTGGAGATAGCATTATAGTCTTTGGAGTAATGAAAACTCCAAATTCATGAGAACCAAAGGAGATTTTATCATGGTCTAAGAATGGAGACAGATTTGCAGGTGAGTTTTTTATGGGTAAGTGAAAAATACTGCAATTATAGATATAAAGTGATGGCTACAGAACTATAATTTACACTCCAGGGAACAGGAAGTTCCCTGGAAGTTATAGGAAGTTAACAGGAAGTTAGGGAAGTTATGAGGACTATTGTGAAGATGCTTAAAATTCTCTTAGAAATGGGTAATGAATGAATGAATAAATAAATATCCTAAAGATGTCAATCAGTTTAGGAGCTTATTTTAAAGCCCAGAAAAATACGGAATATCATCAAAGCCAAACCCCAAACATATCTATTAATATTTATTATGGTTCCAAATGTTTAATATTAATACAGAATGGAATCATATTAATGTGTAATTTGGAAAGATGAGTAATCAGACAAAATCTCTCACTAAAAACATATCAAATTGCCTAAAGGAATATTTTTAAATATTTCTTAAAAACACAGGAGGGCTAGCAAGATAGTAAATGGAAGCAGAAATGCAAAAAGGCAAAGAGAGCTCCACAACCACCTTTGCCCTGAGGACATTCATAATCTCTGAGAATCAGAGTTCTGATGTTGACAAATCTAAAGGCAATGGAGGTCATAAGTCAAAACCCAAGGCCAGCCGGCGCCACGGCTCAATAGGCTAATCCTCCACCTGCGGCACTGGTACACCAGGTTCTAGTCCCAGTCAGGGTGCCGGATTATGTCCCAATCGCTCCTCTTCCTGTCCAGCTCTCTGCTGTGGCCCGGGAGTGCAGTGGAGGATGGCCCAGGTCCTTGGGCCCTGCACCCGCATGGGAGACCAGGAGAAGCATCTGGCTGCTGGCTTCAGATCAGTGCAGTGCGCCTGCTGCAGCGGCCACTAGGGGGTGAACCAATGGAAAAGGAAGACCTTTCTCTCTGTCTCTCTCTCTCACTGTCCCCTCTGCCTGTAAAAAAAAAAGAAAGAAAGAAAGAAAGAAACCAAGGCCACCCCTGGGTAGAGTCTTAGAGGAGATCCTCTATGCAACAGACTATTCCTCTTACAGCCAGTGACAAACAACAAAGAAGGCTTCAACCTCAGTATTTAAAAATAACAATAAAACCCATTACACATTAACATAAATAACATACTTTGGTAAAGATGTGCCATATTGCCTGAAACAAACACAATGAATGAAAAGAGTGGCATTTTAAAATGGTTTTGCAAATTGCTTAATATCTGGCTTAATAAAAACCGGTTGAATTCTTGTATCTTCTGCTCTCAATCTGTTACAATATGTTGTTTGACTGAAGTATATGAAGACAAGTCAATCCTATACAGATATGTCTTTGGAAAAAGGAAGAATATTTTCAGTCTTTTTAGATTGTCATTATTCTTGTTTGACACAAGTAGTAATTTATTAAAGGTTGGTTGCAGTGTAGAATAAAGATATTATATTAATAATATTTCATGTATCTGTGGGTCTTTCACTTTCAGTGGAAATTTTACCCATGCATAAACTCATATTGGTTGACTGAGTTGGGCGAATCTTCCAAATATTGCCAAATTTCATCAAGAAACATTTAAAAATGACATTTCAATTGATATCATCACCAATCCCATCAGAAACTTTTTTTTTTATTTGACAGAGTTAGACAGTGAGAGAGAGAGAGAGAGAGAGACAGAAAGGCCTTCCCTCCATTTGTTCACCCCCCAAAATGGCCACTATGGCTGGAGCTATGCCAGTCCGAAGCCAGGAGCCAGGTGCTTCCTCCTGGTCTCCCACAAGGGTGCAGGCGCCCAAGCACTTGGGCCATCCTCCACTGCCTTCCCCAGGCCACAATAGAGAGCTGGACTGAAAGAGGAGCAACCGGGTCTAGAACCCGGCACCCATATGGGTTGCCGGTGCTGCAGGCAGAGGATTAACCAAGTGAGCCACGGCACTGGCCCCCAGAAGCTTTTAAGTATTAAGAAACTATCCCATTAACAGTGGCACATTAGGGCAGTCATGAGCTTAGTAGTAAAGATGCTGCTTATTATGCCTGCATCATATATTGTAGCATCTTGGTTCAATAACGAGGTCCAGCTCCTGACTCCAGCTTCCTGCTTAGTGCAGTCCTGAGAGGTAGCAATGATGGATCAAGCACTTGGGTTCCTTCCACCCAGCTAGAAGACCTGAATTGAGTTCCCTGTCCTGGACTAAAGCTGACCTAGTCTCAACCATAGTGGGCAGTTCAAGAATGAGCCAGCAAAAAAATAGGAGTGTTTCCTCTCCCTCTCTCTTTTTCTCTCTCTTTCCCTCCCTCCCTCCTTCTGTCTTTCAAATAAATAAATAAGCTGCCGATTACATTTCCAAAGTTCTGGTTTTCTCTGGAAACCTTTAATTTTACCATAAGCAACAAAAAGTGATCATAGCTTTCCCGAAATGAAAGTTTGTTGTCATTAATATTCTATAAAAGTTCTGCCCATTACCCAAATCTGAGTAACCATAGCTTGTCTGTCAGTTGTTCTTTGAAGGAAAAAAGAAAACCTGACATTTTATGGGAAAAGTTACTAGTTCAGCTTGCAACTCAAGCAGTTTCCCAGGGGCTTTTCCTTGTGATAGCTATCATATTTTGTCATGTAGCAAAAATGTTCTATGTACCTTCCTGTTTTGTCACGTTGACTATTAAGACGACACTCAAGAATCAGGATTTAACAAAAGTAACTATTCTACTGCTTCATAAAGGATATTCTTAAGGAAAACTGGTCTTCTCTGTTTTGCTTTTTACTGCAAATAAGTGGGTTGGGTGATAAAGAAGACAACCTGGCCTTGTCCCCGAGGGTATTTGTGCCAGTCAAAGCTGAGGTTCCTGCTGGAAACGTCCAGGTCAGTATGGGAAGTCTTATGCTCTTCTAGCTGTGTGTGAGTCATGCAAACACCAGATCAGCAAACCCTATCCTGACACTTCGAAACCAGATAAATCACTCACACACATCTTCCTGATTTAACACATTGACACAATTCTCTTTCAAAGACACACTTTGCGCTTCTTTCAAAGGCAGGAAATATCTGGCCCAATTTAAACTTAGAAATGATAAATGTCCTAAAATATTTCAAGTGCTGATTCAGGCAGCCCTACCTGTATCTGAATTGTTTGTGCATCAGAAATTCCATTAATGTGTTTATTTCAGCTCTCTAAATACATCAGTAAAGACATGCTATGAAAAGACAAAAGATCAAAGAAAAAGCATCTTGTATATTTTTATTCATGTAGTTGCATTTAACAAATTTAAATAATCCACATTTCAAAACACCACCCTCCCATGCATATTATACACAAGTTTCTCAAATATAACTGTATGAAAATAAAAGCAAAAGTGTTAGCTTCAGAGAGATTAGGTAAAATGTGAGGCCAAGCACAAAACCTGAAATGTCTGCAGAGTTGGCAATAACAGGGTGGGAGGAAAAGTATGTACTGCAGCCTGAGCTGGAGGGATAGGAATAGGAGTTGCTGGATTTGGTGAGATCCATGTTATTCATAAGATCTGAATGGAGTTCACTTTAAATAAGTTCACTTTAGGAAGAAACACCTCTAGAAAAAATCATTTTTAACAGTTACTACCATTTAATATGCTACAACAAAGCAGTATTAAACCAAGGTGTCTTAAATAACATGAAGAATTATGGAGTCTGCATTGGTTTCATATTTCTGTGTAACAATTAGCATACATTTAGAGGCTTAAAACAAAACTCCGTCATTGTTCACGGTTCTGGAGGTCAGAAGTCTTTCATGGTGTGACTGGATTATCTGCCTGGAGTCTTACGAGACTGGAATCAAGATGTCAGCCAGGCTGTATTCCTTTCTAGTAGCTCTGGGGAGACGCTTCTTCCACCTCATTCAGGCTGTGGGTCAAAGTTAGTCCTGTGCTGCTGGAAAGACTGTTCTCCTTGTGTTCAACTCCTCACAACCCAAAAACATTCACTCAAAGATGATTTCACTACGTGCTTTGTGATAATGTGCTTCATGCCAGTTTTGTGACAAATGAGCACATCCTGGAGATGATGATGTCAATAGGGGTGATAACGAGTCTGGTAAAGAAGCCAAGGTCTAGCAGAGGAAAAACAGGAGGGTCCTGCCCCTTCTCCACAGTGGGAGTCCACTGAGCTATGGGTCTAAGTTAAGAGGGGATTTTTGGTAAAACGATTTGGGGATTTTTGGTTAAAAAAGAGAAGACAGAGAAATCACACATGTGCCTCTGTAAATGGCACAAAGGATGAGCAACACTGAGTTAGAATGAAGAGGCCTTTACACACATCTGCTGTATGTAATTGATTCTCTAGTGCTACAAATGCAATGCATCATGGTATCCACTGGCCTAGGTATTTCACATCAAATTTTCACTTGAGGCACTGAAAGTTAGATCTTCCTAAGGCCACTCTACAAGGAAGGCTCGTGGTTTGCAGCTAGGCCTCTGTCTGTCTCAGGGCTCACTCCTCTGCTCCACAGCACTGAAAAGGGGCCCTTGCAAGAAATGGGGATGGGTCCAGCCTGTGGGCTGTATAAGGCCTGCAAAATCAATTGGTCTGCCCACATCGAGACAACCACAGACGGGACTCAAAGTTCAATAAGTCTATAGCAGGCTAATTTTTAAGTTGATAATTTTATATGGCCTGCAAATGATGTTACAAATATACAAAAGACCTTTGGCAAAAGAGAAAGCCCTTACTCCTGTGGATAGGATACAATTGCCAGTTCCTTCTGAGGGGCAGTGAGTCCAAGTTGCATTGACTTAGGACAGAAATCCAAGTTCTTTCCACACAGCAAGACCATCCTCGGCTGGTTATTTGCAAGACAGCTTTGTGCTTAACCAGGCAAACATGAGTGCATACTTTCCTGGTGCTTCCTTGCCCATAGCTAAAGCTGTACTTTCTTGGCAGGGAAGGGCAGGGAGCTCTTCAGCAAACACTTGTCAGACACAACTCTTGGTTTCTCTGCTCCCATGTTCCCCTGGGACTTTAGAGCTGGGGGGAGGGGTGCTCTTTGGCCTCCTCTAGGAAATGCTACTTTGTAACCAAAGCAGAAAGATCACTGTCTGCCTTCTCTTACAAGTCAGATAAAGAAAGGCCACTGATCCCCTTGAAGACTCATCCCAGCCAATCAGGAAGCTTTCCCCCAAAGAGCACCAACAGCAAAAAAAAAAAAAAAACCAGGATAATTATTAACCTTCACATAGGGATTCCAGATGGCAATCTGGCCTTTCATCTCAGCTAAGGGGAAATGGCAGAGACAGAACTCATGAAATGGAAAATGGAAGAGGAACTGCCTGTGGGTTCTTCAGTGGACCATGTTGATAACTTTAAAGCCAAGTCTCTATCAGGCTAAACTGAGGTCTCTTCCCAGAAGGTGGATTACAGTTTCACTTAGAGGTGTTTTTTTTTTTTCATTGAAACTGGTTTCTTTAAAGTTTTATTCATTTATATGAGAGGCAGAGAGAGAACTCCCATCTGCTGGTTTATTCCCCAAATGCCAACAATGGGGGTGAGAGCTGGGAACCAAGAACTCAATCCAGGTTTCCCACATTGGTGACAGGAACCCTACTACTTGAGCCATCACTGCTGCTTCCCAGGGTCGGCATTAGCAGGTTGCTGGAGGCAGGAGCTGGAGCCAGGTATAGAACCCAGGATCCTAATGTGGGATGTAGGCATCTAAACCAGAGTTTTAACCACTAAGGCAAGTGCCTACCCCGGTGATAGGCTTTTGAGTGATTCTCCCAGATCACTTAAGCACATATATGGGAAATACATCTGATTTCACAAGAATGAGGCAAATAAAATTGCTTCCAATATTTTTTGGATGGATATTGTGGGAGGACATTGAAAAACAGAAGCCTGATTTCACACATACTTAATTAAAAAAAAAAACATTTAAATAGTATTAAGCTTTCCCACATATCCATATTGGCTTAAAATTCATGTGATGATTTGAAGCACTTTTTTCTAACTTACTGATTCTAAATACATGCTTATTAAAGGAAATGCATTATGCACAGACCTTTACATTTTTTAACTTTCTTGGATTTTATTTTAAAATATTAAATGGACACAACGTTTGCCCAATAGTCAGTTCTTTCACTATCAGCCATGGGAATTAACCAGATCAAACCTAATGTGCCAGCACTACCACCTGACTAGAGCTACCCTGACATCTTAAGAATCCTTGAATACTAACTGCATTTTCCTTATTTTGATAGAAATCTCCTGAGCTAATAGCTGAGTGTTTGAAATCAAACAGAGGTAAGGTCAATCTTCCTATAGTTGCAGGTACTTGAGCAAGTTATTTTCTGTCCTTGAGTGTCCATTTCCTGTCTATTAAACAGGGAAATAGCAAATCATTCAGAATCTGGTCATGAGAAGCCCATCAGCTGGTCCATGTCATGTAGTAGTGTTTAATAAGTGGTAAATTGTTTTTATTGCCATTGGAGTTATTCTTTTCCTTAGTCATTCCCTCCAGAAAACAAATGCTCACTCCCGTCTCTTATATTTTCATTGACTCAAGTTCTACCTCTTAGTACAATATCCTTTCTCAAGAAGGTTTTCTCCATTATGCTTTCTCTAGCCCCTCAGCAAATAGTGAGTTCTCCACCATCTCTAATCCTTTGTCACTTCTTTTATACACCTTGTGTCGTATTTGTCACCTACTACATTGTGCTGTAGTTTCTGATCTTTGTAATTGAAATGAAAACTTCTGAAATTTAGGAAGCAAAGTGTTCTTTCCTGTGAATATTTTCTTTCTTGGTTTTGTGTTGGATGAATTCTAGAATGGTGTCTTGTTTTGCTTTGTGTTATTTGTCAAATCAAAACAGAAATTTTTTGCATTTTAGTTTTTAGTATTGTTTACATTTTAGCATTTATATATTTCAATTTAGCCAACTTTTTTTTTTAATCCTGAAACTACAACATAATTCTTGAAGTCAGGATGAACAAACATATTGCTAATTCCTTCCAGAGTAAGGTGATGATGCTTCCAAAATTACCAACTACACAGCCAGGCAGCCTCCAGCCATTCTGCTCTTTCTGCTTCAGTTATCTCACCATCAGAATAAGTGATGGGTTATGTTATGTTCAAATGATTTTTAAAGATTTATTTACTTATTTGTAACTCAGATTTATAAAGAGGGAGAGAGAGGAGGAGAGAAGGGAGAGAGAAAGAGAGAATCTTCTATCTACTGGTTCACTCCCCAGATAGCCACAATGTCCAAGGCTGAGGTAGGCTGAAGCCAGGAGATAGGAGCCTCTTCCAGTCTCCCTCGTGAACTACAACAAGAATCCAGCCACTGTATTGAAAGCCACAGAAACAAACCCTCTGTCTGCTGTGCTTGCTGCTTTGATAAGAGAGCAAAAAAGATATTTCAGTCAACTGAAGAATATCCCTAGGTTGCAAAAGAGGGCTATTAGAAATGTGTGTCTGTTTTAATTAGAGGGGTAGAGAGGGGTTGTGGGAGAGGACAGACAGAGAACAAATTGGTAGTACTCCCAGCTGTTGATTCATCGCCCAAAAGCCCACAACAGCTGAGGCTGTGCCTGGCTAAAGCCAGGAGCCAGGAACTCAATCAGATTCTCCCATGTGGCAGCATGGAGACAGGGTCTGCATTAGCAGGAAGCTGGGAACAGAAGCGGAGCCAAGGCTAGAACCCAGGCACTCCAATACAGCATGCTGGTTTAAAAAGTTGTGTCTTAACCACAGTGTCAAATGCCTACCCCCCCCCCTTTATTTTTTTTAAAGAAAGTACTTAGCTAGACTACTTCTGACTTCTGTCTTCTCTCTACCCACCCACAGCTCTTCCATGAATTTATAAGATCTGTTGGGGAGGGTATATTTTGACTATCAGAGCAATGTAAGTTTCTATTCTTGCATCAAGACCACCTGTCCAGCTAGGAAAGCAGGTTGTTAAAATGATAAGAGAGATGCAAAGTAACACAGACAAGGTTTATTATAAGCAAGATGAAACACTGCATGATAGTCAGAATTTCTGAGAAATTCAGGAGGAAAAGCATTTGGCAAAGGGGTGGAAAAATAACCTGATGATGGTGTATCTGTCCCTTACCTATCTCCTCCCTCCAGCTCCTATGCCCCTTTTCTCACTTGAGGAGGAGACATTGAACAAAGTAAAACAACCACTCTCTGAGCATCCAAGGTTGTAGAAGTGGTAACATATGCTGTCCTTGTTACTTTGAATCACTTCCCCAGGGCATTTATCATTTGTACACTGAGATGTTCTGACAGCCACTTGGCACTTGCCTTTTGTCATGTTGTAATGGAGTATACATTTCCATTGCAGTCAATATTTTTTCACTTCAATTACATGCAGTGAATCAACCCCTTGCTACACAGAAATTTGTTTGGAGCCCACCCCAAAGCCAAGAGCCACTGGAGAACCTTGCTCTGATAACTTCCAGTGGCTCTGTAGACTGTGTTCTCTTATTGGAGAGCAAACCAGATCATTTGCATTGTAAATAAAATCATTTCTTGTCTTTATTTCCATCATTTTTATGGCTTTTGGCTGCTAACTTGTATACTTTAATCATAGACCATATAAAAGAAAGCAGAGAAAGATTTTAAATAAGCTTAGGAGTGAACACAAAGTGAATCTGTGGCAGGAACCGGGGACTAAACCATCTCTGACCACTGTTGAGTTATCAGCTCTGCTTCTAGAGATAACAGGGAAACTGGAATAGTGGCTTCTCACAATATTTCCTCTATGTTGAATTAGGGACTTGCAACTGCGAGACAAGCAGCATTTTAGGAGACTCTGGTGTGGAATTAGTGGTGAAAATGAGCACTTTCTCTGTAGGCAGGCCCCGATGTGAGGGCAACCTCTGATCCGCCCAGCCGGGAACTCAAGTGAAAGCAGAGGGCACTGAGTGGGAACTATTTTCTGCAGTGGTCACTATTAAGAATGGAAGAAACTATTTGCATAAACACTTGCCTTTTTTACTACAACTTGCAGTTTTGAGATAGCAGTCACTCCCTGCCTAGAGTAACAAAAAGGAAACAAACCTAAAATAGCCACAAAGATCATGTTTAAACCTGCATTACTTGTTGTATTTAGTCATTGTTGATGTTATATTCTCAGGAACGAAAGTTATTTCTCCAGATGACTGCACTTGAAGATGGGGCCGTCCAGGTTCACAGGAAGGTCTCAGAGGTGCAGAGTCTTCTTGTAAAGGTTTTCATTCTTACTGGCTTCACTTCTGGTCTTGGCAATGGTTGAGAGTGGCCCAAGCTGGCTCTCACATCCTGCTCTGAGCAATGTGGAGATTCTTATCCCATTGTAGACAACATGGTAAATTTCATGGGAGTGTCCTTGGGTACACACCCTCTAACCCAACCTAAGTGGAGTCCTCACAGAGTGATCAAGTATGCCCAGCCCAGGAGATCTCTCTTCCTTGGGTAGACAGGCAACCCTGGCTGTGCTGGCTCTAAATGGGGTCAGGGTAACACCCTCTGAATACAATAGGGTTCTTTGTGGGGGGGGGGGCAGGCAGAGTTAGACAGTGAGAGAGAGAGAGACAAAGAGAAAGGTCTTCCTTTTTCTGTTGGTTCATCCCCCAAGTGGCTGCCACGGCCGGCACAATGCGGCAATCCAAAGCTAGGAGCCAGATGCTTCCTCCTGGTCTCCCACAAGGGTGCAGGGCCCAAGCACTTGGGCCATCCTCCACTGCCTTCCCTGGCCACAGCAGAGAGCTGGACTGGAAGAGGAGCAACCAGGACAGAAGCCAGCACCCCAAACAGGACTAGAACCCGAGGTGCTGGCACCACAGGTGGAGGATTATCCAAGTGAGCCTCAGTGCCGGCCATACAATAGGGTTCTTGAGTCTAACCTTGGCATTTAGTGGCCAGCGATGCCTGCCATGCCTCATATTCTCTGTCATTTTGTTTCTGATCATCCCTCTTGTTCCTTATCTTCTTTGTCAATATTTTATCTTCATATTATTCTGAGCTACCTTTTTCTTCTTACCCAGATATCTATAATTTCATTTTCTTTCTAATGTTTCCTCCATGTTCCCTGGAACTCTATATCTATGGTCAGCCGATTCTCCTAATGCTATTATTTCTTGTTTCACCTCCTAAGCTTTACTGGCCACTGGCTCTTCCCTGTGAATTTAACATTCTCCCAAAGCCCCTCCAAGTCAGAGGTTCATAGTTCTATGCCCCCGTGTGTACCATATTTGAGAGGCTGAACCAGCAAGATCGTCACTTACCACTGTGTCTTCCAGATTTCACTTATCTTCTCTCACACAAAGAGTCCTGCTTATCTGAGGCTCACATCAAGCATGCATACAGCCCTGAATACCACCTCTGCTTAAAACTTCAGGCATGTAGAGACTACTGTTGCATGCTTGTCCCATTGTAAGAATGCTGAATTGTAGATGGCGGATAGTGAGGGCGTGCACCAATAGTCTGGAAAAAGATAGTTTAATAAAAGTGGAGTTACTGTAGCCTCAGGAAAAGACTCAAGAAAAAAACTGCAGAGGAAATGCTTCTGGATCTAGTGGATGTGACACAGAGGACCTACAAGGAGCCCACCGCATGGAAGCCCAGCCATGGGAGCCAAGCCGCAGAATCTTGCCAGCGTGGGAAGGGGAGGTAAGACAAAAACCTCAGAAACCCGAGACATTGGTGGGGAAAGGCAGAACGAGGCCTGAGGCCCCACTGGGGAAAGTTCACCAGGCTGACTGGAGGAGAGAGAAAAAAATGAATAAATAAGGGGAAATGGCATGGACACTAGCCTCTCTCTCCACTCACCTTACAAAGCCGAGCAAGACAAAGAGCAGGCACCATTTTACATATGTAAAGCGGCAACCCTGAGTAGCCAAGCAGAAAAACTTGACTCTGGTCCGGAGAAATAACAGGAGGTTAGAATCTAGTGAAAGTAGGTGGAGCTAACGATCTGAGACTGTGAAAATCCGAGGGGGGGGTGGGCCAGAGAACTCAAGTACACAAACTCGGTAACCTTGGGATTGTGGAGAAATTTGAGAACACATTGAGGGCTGCATAAACTCTTTGTGTGGTCCCAGGGGTAGATCAAATAAATACCCACAGAGGCCAAATTTCAACTACCCTCAATTCAACTCAGCTGTGCAGAATTACTTCCCAACTGAGTCAAAAAAAAAAAAAGGAAAAAGAAAAAAAAGAGAGAGTGAGCCAGGGAGAGAACAATCTGGGTGAGTCACCTTTGGCACACCCTTAAACCTGAAGAATCAAACAGAGCTCTCTGGCCACACCCATCAGGGCTCTAAGGATCCATCAAAGCAGACAGCCTGCTTAATATAGAGGCATAGTATAACGAGAAAAAACACCACAGCAAAAAAAGCAAAGATTATCTCCAATATGCCAAACACAAAAACCGAGGTAACAAGAGCAAGGAAGACAGTATGATGCACCCAAATGAACAAGACACCTCAATTCAAGATTATGAAGATAAAGAGATAGAGGAAATGCAAGAAGTGGATCTCAAAAAGTTGATAAGAACATTAAGAAGTTCTCAAAAACAAATTCTTGAACTACAGAAATCTTTCATGGACAAGATAGAAAATCTCACACTTGAAAATGAAATATTAAGGAGGAATCAAAATGAAATGAAACAACTAGTAGAAAATGAAACTGTGATAGTGACGAGAAACCATAATGAAATGAAGGACTCAATAGATCAAATGACAAACACATTAAAAAGCCTTAAAAACAGAATGGGTGAAGCAAAAGAGAGAATATCGGATTTAGAAGACAGAGAACAGGAAAGGAAATAGGCAAACCAAAGAAAAGAAGAGGAAATCAGAAATCTAAAAAATATTGTTGGGAATCTACAGGATACTATTAAAAAACCCAACATTTGGGTTCTAGGAGTTCCTGAAGGCATGCAGAGGGAGAAAGGATTAGAAGGCCTTTTTAGCGAGATACTAGCAGAAAATTTCCCAGGTTTGGAGAAGCACAGAGACATCCTAGTACAGGAAGCTCATAGAACCCCTAATAAACATGACCAAATGAGATCCTCACCAAAACATGTCATAATTAAACCCACCACAGTGAAACATAAAGAAAAGATTCTAAAATGTGCAAGAGAGAAACTTCAGACCACTCTCAGAGGATCCCCAATTAGACTTACAGCTAACTTCACAACAGAAACCCTACAAGCTAAGAGGGAATGGCGAGATATAGCCCAGGTACTAAGAGAGAAAAACTGCCAGCCCAGAATATTATATCCTGCAAAGCTCTCATTTGTGAATGAACGTGAAATAAAGACCTTTCATGGCAAAGAGAAATTGAAAGAATTTGTCGCCACTCGTCCAGCCCTGCAAAAGATGTTTAAAGATGTGTTACACACAGAAACACAGAAACACGGTCATCAATATGAAAGATAAAGGAAGGAAACCTCACAGCAAAAGATCACAGGAAGCTCAAAGCATATATTAGAAAATATCTTTGGCAAATGGCAGGGCAAAATTACTACTTCTCAATAGTCACATTGAACGTTAATGGCCTGAACTGTCCAGTTAAAAGACACAGATTGGCTGATTGGGTGAAGGAACAAAACCCATCTATTTGCTGCTTATAAGAAACACATCTTTCTAACAAGGAGGCACACAGACTGAAAGTGAAAGGCTGGAAAAAGATATACCATGCCAACAGAAATGAAAAAAGAGTGGGCGTAGCCATCTTAATATCAGATAACATAAATTTTACCACAAAAATTGTTAGGAGAGACAAAGAGGGGCACTATATACTGATTAAGGGATCCATTCAAGAGGAAGATATAACGATTATCAATGTATATGCACCTAATTACAGGGCACCAGTTTATTTAAAAGACTTGTTAAGGGAATTAAAGGGAGACTTAGACCCCAATACAATAGGACTGGGGGACTTCAATACTGCACTCTCAGAGATAGGCAGATCAACAGGACAGAAGATCAACAAGGAGACAGTAGATTTAAATGACACTATAGCTCAAATGGACCTAACAGATATCTACAGAACTTTTCATCCTACACAGAAAGCAATTACATTCTTCTCAGCAGTACATGGAACCTTCTCTAGGATTGACCACATACTAGGCCATAAAGCAAGTCTCAGCAAATTCAAAAGAATTAGAATCATACCATGCACCTTCTCAGACCACAAAGGAATGAAGTTGGAAATTAACAACTCGGAATCCCTAGAGCATATGCAAACACATGGAGACTGAATAACATGCTCCTGAATGAACAATGGGTCATAGAAGAAATTCAAAGAGAAATCAAAAATTTTCTGGAAGTAAATGAGGATAACAGCAAAACATACCAAGACCTATGGGATACAGCAAAAGCAGTGTTAAGAGGAAAGTTTATATCAATAGGTGCCTGCATCAAGAAATTGGACAGGAACCAAATAGATGAGCTTTCAAGTCATCTCAAGGATCTAGAAACTCTACAGCAAACCAAACCCAAATCTAGTAGGAGAAGAGAAATAATTAAAATCAAAGAATAAATCAACAGGATTGAATCCAAAAAAACATTACAAAAAATTAGCCAAACAAGGAGCTGGTTTTTTGAAAAATAAACAAAATTGACACCCCATTGGCCCAACTAACTAAAAAAAGAAGAGTAAAGACCCAAATCAATACAATCAGAGATGAAAAAGGAAACGTAACAACAGACACCACAGAAATAAAAAGAATCATCAGAAATTACTACAAGGACTTGTATGCCAGCAAACAGGGAAATCTATCAGAAATGGAGAGATTCCTGGACACATACAGCCTACCTACATTGAGCCAGGAAGACATAGAAAACCTAAACAGACCAATAACTGACACAGAAATTGAAACAGTAATAAAGGCCCTCCCAACAAAGAAAAGCCCAGGACCAGATGGATTCACTACTGAATTCTACCAGACATTTAAAGAAGAATTAACCCAAATTCTTCTCAAACTATTCAGAGCAATTGAAAAACAGGGAATCCTCCCAAACTCTTTCTATGAAGCCAGCATTACCTTAATTCCTAAGCCAGAAAAAGATGCAGCATTGAAAGAGAATTACAGACCAATATCCCTGATGAACATAGATGCAAAACTCCTAAATAAAATTCTGGCCAATAGAATGCAACATCACATTAGAAGATCATCCACCCAGACCAAGTGGGATTTATCCCTGGTATGCAGGGATGGTTCAACATTCGCAAAACAATCAACGTGATACACCACATTAACAGACTGCAGAAGAAAAACCATAGGATTCTCTCAATAGATGCAGAGGAAGCATTTCATAAAATACAACACCCTTTCATGATGAAAACTCTAAGCAAACTGGGTATGGAAGGCACATTCCTCAATACAATCAAAGCAATGTATGAAAAACCGACGGCCAACATCCTATTGAATGGGGAAAAGTTGGAAGCATTTGCACTGAGATCTGGTACCAGACAGGGATGCCCACTCTCACCACTGCTCTTCAATATAGTTCTGGAAGTCTTAGCCAAAGCTATTAGGCAGAAAAAGAAATTAAAGGGCTACAAATTGGGAAGGAAGAAATCAAAGTATCCCTCTTTGCAGATGATATGATTCTGTATTTGGAGGACCCAAAAAACTCTGCTAAGAGACTATTGGAACTCATATAAGAGTTGGGCAAAGTAGCAGGATATAAAATCAATGCACAAAAATCAACAGTCTTTGTATACACAGGCAATGCCATGGCTGAGGAAGAACTTCTAAGATCAATCCCATTCACAATAGCTACAAAAACAATCAAATACCTTGGAATAAACTTAACCACGGACGTTAAAGATCTCTACGATGAAAATTACAAAACCTTAAAGAAAGAAATAGAAGAGGATACCAAAAAATGGAGAAATCTTCCATGCTCATGGATTGGAAGAATCAATATCATCAAAATGTCTATTCTCCCAAAAGCAATTTATACATTCGATGCAATACCAATCAAAATACCAAAGGCATTCTTCTCAGATCTGGAAAAAATGATGCTGAAATTCATATGGAGACACAGGAGACCTCGAATAGCCAAAGCAATCTTGTACAACAAAAACAAAGCCAGAGGCATCACAATACCTGATTTCAGGACATACTACAGGCTAGTAGTTATCAAAGCAGCATTGTACTGGTACAGAAACAGACGGATAGACCAATGGAACAGAATAGAAACACCAGAAATCAATCCAAACATCTACAGCCAACTCATATTTGATCAAGCATCCAAAACCAATCCCTGGAGTAAGGACAGTCTATTCAATAAATGGTGCTGGGAAAATTGATTTCCACGTGCAGAATCATGAAGCAAGACCCCTACCTTTCACCTTACACAAAAATTCACTCAACATGGATTAAAGACTTAAACCTATGACCCGAAACCATCAAAATTATTAGAGAGCATTGGATAAACCCTGCAAGATATAGGTACAGGCAAATACTTCCTAGAAAAGACCCCAGAAGCACAGGCAGTCAAAACCAAAATTAACATTTGGGATTGCATCAAATTGAGAAGTTTCTGTACTTCAAAAGAAACAGTCAGGAAAGTGAAGAGGCAACCGACAGAATGGGAAAAAATATTTGCAAACTATGCAACAGATAAAGGGTTGATAACCAGAATCTACAAAGAAATCAAGAAACTCCACAACAACAAAACAAACAACCCACTTAAGTGATGGGCCAAGTACCTCAATAGACATTTTTCGAAAGAGGAAATCCAAATGGCCAACACACACATGAAAAAATGTTCAAGATCACTAGCAATCAGAGAAATGCAAATCAAAACCACAATGAGGTTTCACCTCACCCCGATGAGAATGGCTCACATTCAGAAATCTACCAACAATAGATGCTGGAGAGGATGTGGGGAAAAAGGGACTCTAACCCACTGTTGGTGGGAATGCAAACTGGTTAAGCCACTATGGAAGTCAGTCCGGAGATTCCTCAGAAACCTGAATATAACCCTACCATTCAACCCAGCCATCCCACTCCTTGGAATTTACCCAAAGGAAATTAAATTGGCAAACAAAAAAGCCATCTGCACATTAATGTTGATTGCAGCTCAATTCACAATAGCTAAGGCCTGGAACCAACCCAAATGCCCATCAACAGTAGACTGGATAAAGAAATTATGGGACATGTACTCTATAGAATACTATACAGCAGTCAAAAACATTGAAACCCGGTCATTTGCAACAAGATGGAGCAATCTGGAAAACATCATGCTGAGTGAATTAAGCCAGTCCCAAAGAGACAAATATCATTTGTTTTCCCTGATCGGTGACAACTAACTGAGCACAAAGGGGAAACCTTCTGAAGTGAAATGGACACTATAAGAAACTATGACCTGATCAGCTCTTGTCCTGGCTCTAGATGTACAATGTAATACTTTATCCTTTTTAATATTGTTGCTGTTGTTGTTGTTCTAGTACTAGTGGTTGAATTCTGTAATTAACACGCAATTATTCTTAGGTGTTTAAATTTTAACTGAAAAGTGATCCCTGTTAAATATAAGAGTGGGAAAAAGAGAGGGAGGAGATGTACAATTGGGGACATGCTCAATTGGACTTGCCCCAAATGGTGGAGTTAGAAACGTGCCAGGGGATTCCGATATAATCATATCAAGGTGGCATGTACTAATGCCATCTCACTAATCCATGAGATCAATTTCAGTTCACAATTGATCACTCTGATAGGTCTAAGAGTCAAAGGGATCACACAAACAAGACTAGTGTCTGCTAATACTAACTGATAGAATCAAAAAGGGAAAAAACCATCCAACATGGGAAGCGGGATACACAGCAGACTCATAGAATGGCAGATGTCCTAAATAGCACTCTGGCCTCAGAATCAGCCCTTAAGGCATTCGGATCTGGCTGAAGAGCCTATGAGAGTATTTTAGGCATGGAAAGCTAAGACACTCCAGCAAAAAAAAAAAAAAAAACTAACTGAAAGTTCTCTGCGAGTGAGATCTCAGTGGAAAGAATGGGGCCATCAAAGAAGGAGGTACCTTTCTCTGAAGGGAGGAGAGAACTTCCACTTTGACTATGACACTATCAGAGTAAGATCAAAGTCGGCGAAACCTAAAGGCTTCCATAGCCTTGGCAACTCATGACTAGAGCCTATGGAGATTAGTGACGCCATAAACAAGAGTGTCAAATTGTTAAATCGACAACAGGAGTCACTGTGTACTTACATCTCATGTGGGATCTGTCCATAATGGGTTGTCTAAAGTGAAGTGATGGTATAACTAGTACTAAAACAGTATTTTTACACTTTGTGTTTCTGTGTGGGTGCAAACTGATGAAATCTTTACTTAGTATATACTGAATTGATCTTCTGTATATAAAGAGAATTGAAAATGAAAAAAAAAAACTTGGTGTTAAATTGGAAATTACATAGAAAATTAATGGAAGGGGAGAGGGAGCGGGAAAGGGGAGGGTTGCGGGTGGGAGGGAAGTTATGGGGGGGGGGGTAGCCATTGTAATCCATAAGCTGTACTTTGGAAATTTATATTCATTAAATAAAAATTTTAAAAAATTTTAAAAGGACTATGACAAAAGACATGTTAAAAAATGAAACTTAAGTGTGGATGTTTTGCTTAGCAGTTAAAACACAGGTTAAGGGGCCAGCATTCTGGCCTAGCAGGTTAAGCAGCAACCTGAGATGCCAGCATCCTATATGGGAACCAGTTCAAGTCCCGGCTGTTCCACTTCTAACCCAGCTCCCTGCTAATGGCCTGGGAAAGCAGCAGAGGATGGCCCAAGTGTTTAAATCCCTGTCACCTATATGGAAGACCTGAAATGAGATCCTGGCTCCCAGCTTCAGCCTGGCCCAGTCCCAGCCATTGTGGCCTTCTGGGGAATGATCCAACTGATGGAAGATCTCTGTGTTTCGCCCACTCTCTCTGTTAACTCTGACTTCCAAATAAATAAATAAATAAATAAATGCTGAATTGCACATTGATGAGGAATTCTAGCTTTTGTTTAGAAATAAAATATGTCACCCTCTTCTGCAGCCAGACCCCCTCACACACAACCTTTTCTTTTACTACTCCTCATATGTGCTATCTCTAGGTGTGAACCCATAACCACACTCAACCTTTCCCCCTCACAGGCCATCTTGCCTCCTCCCTTCCCTGGTTAAGTCACTATCCTGGTCCTCTTCTTCTCTGGAAATGTCTTTAGATACACCAGAGCAAAGTGGTTTTCCATCCTGCATAACCACAACATTTATTATCTCTGCTAGGTGTTCAACAACAAAACATGCTCGTTGAAACTTTCCATTCACTTCTCTGCCTTCCAAATCTGTTGCTTTACTGTTTGGTGTCACCCAAGAGTCTCTTCTTTGGATGAGTCTGTTGTCATTGTTACCATGGGGTAGAAAGTCCTACAAGTGTTAAGTAGGAAGTCAGGAGTTAACCTATGTGTGTGAGAAGGACTTAAGGAAACTGACATCTACAGCAGTCCAGCATGTGCATTGCAAAGTCACCCCGATAATCTTCCAGGTGCAGTCCAGTATCTTCACTTCAAAGTCGCCCAGTCCCTGATAACCTTCAAGGGGGTCCTGCCCCTTCTACCTGGCCTGATAAACATCCTTCCTCTAAGGCAGGCACCCTAGAGAGAAGCCCCTTGGCCGATGTCAGCCAGGCTTCCCCTGTCCGATAACTTCAGCGAGAAACTCAGAAAGGAATTTTTCGTATCTACATCCAACATGTCCTTTGCTCTGGAGGAGAAGAAAAAGAGGTGGGGAGAAAAGGCAGGAAGGTAAGACCCATCCCCTTAAAAACCCCAGCCTAAATGTGAACTAGGCACTCTCTCTCAGGTTCTGTCTGAAGAGGTACCTATCCGTTCTTACAGATGTCCCTACCCTAATAAACTGTGCTACTTTGCTTTCCATTGCTCTCTGTCTCATGTCTGAATTCTTTCTTGCATGAAGACAAGGACCCTTAGCTTCTCTGGTGACACAAGGAGTAAGCAATCACCTTGGATCCACATGCCACTTTTATCACCACCATCACACATGAAACTGATCTATGAATTCATTCTGAATAGTAATTTAATATCTTCATTACACACGTGCAAGTGTTTTACAAAAATTCAGTTTATAACATTAAACATACCTGATTTAGTCCTTTCTAAGAATTTCTCAATTTCCTTTTTTGATGACCAAATCCATGCCTTTAGGCAAGCATGAAAAGAAAGTAGAAAGAACTTACCAATGTTAAGGCTAAAAAAGCTGTTAAGTCAATATTGTAATTAATAATATCAGTAAAATCTCTATTAAATAAAACACGGAACTCTATTGCAACGATTAGATCAATGTTTCCACTCAGAATAAGAGCATATTATGCTCCAACAAATTTCTACAGCCTTCCATTCCATCTTGAAAAGTGTACAACTCATAAAACATATTTGTGTTACTAACTAAAAAGGGTTGAACATCTTTTATTTACTAGTTTTGTTTGTGAGCTTCATCAAGTGATGCTGAAATATATGAAAAGCCTGATAATTCTTATAATCTCCTTTTCTAGAGAGTGAATAACAAAATTTTATTTTTAACGGCCATCTGGAAAATCTCATAGATAGTTTCAGGATTCAAAGGCATCTTGAATCTTTCTTTAAGAGTTAATCTTGTGAAGAGAAAATGAAATGTGATGTTAAGGGTAGATATCATCTAATTCAAATTAGAACATAGGTGCAGAAGAATAATGGATGCTGGAGCAATATTAGTTGAATTTAACTGCATGCTAATTGAAATGACAGCAACTATACCATTGCAAAATAAACATAGACTAAGAAAATAAAATTGAAAAAAGTCATAATAGTCCAGTTCTAATAAACTTTCATTATTTGTTTATTTTAAAACAAATCTGGGATATAACAAAGTAATTATGAAGCACAAAGAGCTATTTTGCTGACATGTTAAAATTCTTATTTTTGGCAAGATTACTCAATGAGTATAGAATATCCTCTTCTTATTTCTTGTTAAGAGCAAGCTAGATATTTCTAAATTAATCTCACTTGAAATTTGGAAAAAAGATGAAACTTTACTCTTGTTTTAACAACACATTTGTTATAAGTAAACACTTGTAAACCAAACTCTTGGGCATCAGCCTTTCCTCTTCTGACCCTTATGAAGTAATGGGCATAAGATTTACCACCCCACTTCAAACAACTAGAGTATTAGACAAAAATATCCAAAGTAAGGGTTTTGACATAAGGGACAACAGCAAGCACAGAACAGTGAGCCCTGAGAGAAGGGAAACAAATGGAGTGAGCTCTACAATTACTCCAGTTTATTACTTTGACACAGTTAAATTTATAGTTGAAAACTTCCAGCAAAGAAATTTTCAGGTCAAAATATTTACACTGTTGGAGTCCATCCAAATATTTTTAAAAGAAATAATATAAGCATTACATAAATTTTGCTAGAAAATTGAGCAGCAGGGAACATTTTCCAACTCATTTTATGAAGCCAACCTTACTTAGCCTAATAAGAAAACCATACCAAGAAATTACAAAAACAGAAAAATATAAATCAATATCCTTTGTGAACATAAAAACAAAGATTTGAATAAAATGTCAGCAAATTGAGCAAAACAATATATAGAAAGAATAATATCAGAGTCAAGTGATGTTTAGCACAGGGATGCAAGTTTAGATTAGCATTAAAAATGATGAATTTCATCATATAAACAAACTAAAATAAAAAATTATCAAATGTAGAAAATCATTTGATAAAATTCAGCATACATCCACAATAAAAACACTAAATGATCAATAAAAGAGAACTTCCTCAATCCCCAATTAAGATTCATATTAGGAACTTAGAGAAACTACATCATGTTTATTCATGAAGCAATGAACATAAACTTGGGCAAGAACATCTAATACCATCACTTGCATTTAACACTATATTAAAGATCATAAACAATGAAATAAGGCAAGAAAAATAAGGCATACAAATGTTTTATTAATGGATGACATGCCTGTCATGCCATTGTATAAAATCCTAAGTAATCTACAAAAAGATTATTCAGACAAGGGACTTCAACATAGATACAACATGCGTGATCTATGTATGACAGTCGTTTGTATTTCTCCACACTGGCAATAAACAATTAGAAACTAAAATCCTCAATATTAACATGACATTAAGATATATGAAATATTTAGAGATAAGTTTGACAGAAATTTTCTATGATATACACTAAAAACTATAATACATTGCAGAGAAATGATTTTAAAGAACAAATGAAGGAAGCTATATAAACCATCACAACAGAGTTCTTTTAATTTCAGGGTTTTTTTTTTTTTTTAATTTTTATTTTTGACAGGCAGAGTGGACAGTGAGAGAGAGAGAGACAGAGAGAAAGGTCTTCCTTTTGCCGTTGGTTCACCCTCTAATGGCCGCCGCGGTAGCGCCCTGCGGCCGGCACACCGCGCTGTTCCGATGGCAGGAGCCAGGTGCTTCTCCTGGTCTCCCCTGGGGTGCAGAGCCCAAACACTTGGGCCATCCTCCTCAGGGTTTTTTTTTTATTATTATTTGACAGGTAGAGTTATAGGTAGTGAGAGAGACAGAGAGAAAGGTCTTCCATCTGCTGGTTCACTCCCCAAATGGCTGCTACAGCTGGCGCTGTGCAAATCCAAAGCCAGGAGCCAGGTGCTTCCTCCCGGTCTCCCACGCAGTTGCAGGGCCCAGGTACTTGGGCCATCCTCCACTGCCTTCCCCGGGCCACAGCAGAGAGCTGGACTGGAAGAGGAGCAACTGGGGCTAGAACCCGGTGCCCATATGGGATGCTGGCACCACAGGCAGAAGATTAACCAAGTGAGCCACGGCGCCGGCCCTTAATTTCAGGGGTTTTATAATCAATTTGTTAATTCCTTCTGGGAGTAGGAAATATTTTAAAACTAAAGAATGATGGAGACTTTCCTAAGTACAACCATATAAATACAAATTTGCAGCATAAGTACTTCAACACTAGACATGAATCAAAAATAAACACAGGACACAAAGTCTTACCAGTCCATATCTCAAAAGGCTGATGTTTGGATCCCTGTCACCCAACCCACATGGAAGATCCACATTGAACTGTGAGCAGCTCCTGGATTTTGCCTTACCCAATCCAGCTGTTGTGGGCATTTGAGGAATGAACCAATGTACAAAAGAGCTCTCTGTCTCTCTGCCTTTCAAATAAAATGAAAATAAATAATTTTTTAAAAGCCAGATAAACTGGTGTTGGCATTCTGCTACAGTAGGTTAAGCTGCCACCTGAGTTGTTCCAGATGAACAACTGGTTAATGTCCTGGCTGCTCCACTTCCAATCCAGCTCCCTGCTAATGTGCCTGGGAAGGCAGCAGAAAATGGCTCAAATTCTTGGGCCCCTGTCACCCATGTAGGTGACCTGAACGGAGTTCCTGGCTCCCGGCTTCAGTCTGGCCCAGCCCCAACCATTGTGTCCATTTAGGGAGTGAACCAGCAGATAGAGGATCTCTTTCTCTCTGTCCCTTCCTCTCTGTAACTCTGCCTTTCAAATAAGTAAGTAAATATAAATTTTTTTTTTCTGTTGCATCTCATCCTGAGATAGCTCTCCATTGTCCACCATAAAGAAAGATGACTAAATGATTGGACCATAAAACAAGATTCCCACTTTCACTGTTTCCAAGAGGGACTGGTTTATAAGTTGTGTATTATGCACTATACTCCTACAGACAGGGTGCTCTCCTTACTGCTCAATCGAGTCCAGTCTATGAGTTTGAAAACCACTAATCTTTAGACCCACTTGGAAAAAGACACAATACCTAAAATAATGAATGTATATACAAGTTATTCTACTGCTTATGAAGTCATAACCAGTCTGATGAGCTGGTAACTATTAATCCCTAGGAAGGAATATAACCCTAGTCCCCATATAGATAGACATTGATAGACCAAAACAGACTTAGCAGGAATCAGAAACAAAAATACAGAAATAGAAAAAAAAATAATCAGCAATAACTGAAAAACTGAGAGCCAACCAAAGAAAGAGTCCGATATGATTTGGAATTCACTCTGGAAAGCCAGAAAACATATGCATGGCTTTAAACAGCCCAGTAGAACTCTAGAGGGCAACACACCCTAATTGGCTCTAGTGGGTGTGAGTCCACTAGTCCACCCTAGTGGAATGACTTCAAAAATTATCACAGAATAATAAATTTTACAATTACAAAAAATTTAAAACATGACTATCTTGGTTTGTTTGAGCTGCTATGACAAATTTCCACAAACTGGATGGCTTGTACACAATAGACATTTATTTTCCACAGTTCTGGAGGCTGCAAAGTACAAGACGTAGGTGCCAGCAGATTGTAAGTATATTGAGTGTGCACATCCTCAAAGAGCTAGCTTGCTGTTGTGAGGACACATTGACAGGCAGAGGTTTCTCTGGAGCCTTGTTTATATGGCAATGATCCTTTCATGATGGCTCCACTCTCATGAACTAATCACTCCCCAAAGGCATTGTGCTTGCTAATAGCATCATGTTGAGAGTTAGGATTTCAATGCAGGAATTTTGAGAGCACAAAAATTCACAACACAGCAGTGATTCATGAAAACACAGAATAAACACTTATCTAAGATATATTTAACACATTAATGAGCAAACCAACCAGATGATTCAAAAATGTTGAAATAAGTGCGCTAAGTAGAAGAAAATTTTCAAATGGCAATATATAGTGGGCAAGTAAATTCTAATCTTCAAAGCTCTTTTCCTTTGTGTCTTTTCTAGACAAAATTGACAAGGTACAGAGTGTGGACCTTGATCAAAGTAAATAGTAAATCAAACAAAAATATATGAGGGTACTTCAAAAATCTGTAAAAAAAATTGAGTTTGTTTTGCTGCAAAAAAGTTTTGAAACCCATGCACAGATTTTCGTAACACATTTTAATGAACTTTTTGAAGACCTCTTTTAAGTATGGATTTCAAAAATTTTTGTACCAAAGCTATCTTTTAATTAGGTTTTCTACATTTTGAAGTACCCTTGTATTCCTCTAGAGAACTAATTTTTCAAATGAGCCCATTAGAAACTTCTCTGAATGACAGCCTTCCTTTCTTCCAATTTTCATGAATTCAACATTTTTCTTCCTCTCTAAAAAGAGACATTTATTTATTTATTTTGAGAGTTATATAGAGAGATCGAGAGAGAGACAAGGAGAGAGAGAGAGAGAGAGAGATCTTTCACCTGCTGATTTACTCCCCAAATGGCAACAATGGCCAGGGCTGGTCCAAACCAAAGACCAGAGCTAGGAGTTTTATCCCAGTCTCCCACATGGGTGACAGAGGCACAAACACTCGGGTCATTCTCCGCTTTTACTGAGACACTAGCCAAGAGCTGGATTTGAATTGTTGCAGCCAGAACACAAACCAACTTCTATATGGGATGCTGGCATCACAGGTGGTGGCTTTACCTGCAATGACAAAATGCCAGACCCCAACATTTTTCTTGTTAACAGCTCCAAGAAAACTATTTGTTTTTAGCGTGGATCCCAATCATGAAGTGATTTTCCCCACCAAACTAATAGAATTATCTCTACCTCTGACTGCAACATTAAAATTGCAAACTACAGATGAAAAGAAAACCTCAAAACGGATGACCATGCAAAAGGAAAAGAATCCACTCTCCATATCAAACAAAAACCCACTTCAGGGATTATTCTACTAGGTGCTGGTGAGCCTAGATTTAGGGCTCTTATTAACAAAGAACCACATAGGATGAAACTGGAAATCACAGTAACACAAACTGAAGACATTCAATGTCATTTGTAAAACAAACAAACAAAAAAATCCCAAAACAAACAAGCAAATATAATGACTCTTCAGTCTTTGCATATATTATCTAAAAAGATGGCAAAGTAATATACAAAATTTGGATTTCTGAAAGCAGGGGTCAACATTGTATAGGAGGTTAAGCCTCTGCTTGCCATGCCAGCATCCCATAGGGAGTGCCAGTTAGAGTACTCACCAACCCACCTCCAATTCAGCTTCCTGCTAATGCATCTGGAAAAGCAGTAAATGATTTCCTAAGTACTTGGACTCCTGCCACCCAAGTGGCAGAGCTAAATGGAGTTCCTGTCTCTTGGTTTTGGTCTGACCCAGCCCTGGCTGCTGTAGCCACTTGGAGAGTGAACCAGCAGATGCAAGATACCTTTCTCTCTCTCTTCCTGTCACTCTGCCTCTCAAATAAGTAATATATGTAACAAAAAATATATACTCATTTGAACAGGAATATATCACAATAGAAGGCAGTTATAGACATGGGAAGACCACTAATCAACAATCAAATAATTGTGTTTTCTCTTTTTAGCTCTACTGCTCTACTAAGAATTATTTGAAAAGTATCTATGGTACATCTACTAGGTGCAAATACTGTGCTAAGTGACATGGAATATACAAAGATGAATAAGAAAACAAAGGAAGGTTCAATTCTAAATTAGCTCCATCACTGTCCAGCTTGTGGCATCAGAAAAGCTAAGCACTTCCAGCACCCAGCATTGTAAAGGGTAAACATTCTCAAGTTTCCTGAAACTGTTCAAGACTAAAAACCTATTATTTTATAAATTCTATACTCAAAGAGCTTAGTAAACAGTGTTTGTTTAGTTTTGTTCTGTTTTGTTTTCTTTTTCTTCACACCGCTTGTTGGGTTAACTATATGATCATTAAGTGTACTGCAAACAGATCATGGTAAAAATTAAGAATGGGAATCTGAGAGGGAGGTGGAGGAAAGGTTGTCATGGGGGAGGGGGAATCCCACTATGTTCTTAAATCTGTATATATGAAATATATGAAACTTGTATAACTTAAACAAAATTTTAAAAACAAATAAATAAACTAACACTCATTTATTTCAGTAAATTTAGAAAATATATTATAATCTAAAAAATAAAAATCAGCAATAATAAAAAAAACAAAGAGCTGTGTAAAGTTTTCTGAAGACTGTTGAAGATGTACAGAGTGGGATAGTATTCCCAATACAGAAATTCTTTTACTCAGAATTTTTCCCAAAAGGCATTTTTGTAAGCTAAGAATTGTTCATTCAAAAGCACTATAAACTGGACACATAAATACATAAAATAAATGAATATAGTAGTTCTACTTGACTCAGCTGGGAGATGAGAGCAACCCTAATAGACAGATCCTCCCATACTGGGTTTCAGAATTCTGTCATCCTGACAGCTCCACCCAATCCCCAGGACTCTATGGAGCATGTTTGAAAATCACTTATGAAGGGGCTGGCGCTGCAGCGTAGCAGGTAAAGCAACTGCCTGCTGTGCTGGTACCCCATATGGGTGCTGGTTCGAGTCCTGGCTGCTCCATTTCTGATACAGCTCTCTGCTATCGCCTGGGAAAACAGTGGAAGATGGCCCAACTCCTTGGGCCTCTGCACCAGCATGGGAGATCTGGAAGAAACTCCTGGCTCATGGCTTCAGATCGGCACAGCTCTGGCCATTGCGACCAACTGGGGAGTGAACCAGCGGATGGAAGCCTCTCTCTCTTTCTCTCTCTCTCTCTCTCTCTCTCTGCCTCTCCTTCTCTCTGTGTGTAACTCTGACTTTCAAATAAAGTAGTAAATAAATAAATAAATAAATAAATCACTTATGAAGTCCAACCTACTTATCTTAAGGATAATAAGATAACAGCTAAAGAGAAGTTAAGTTTCCTCAACCAGGAAATGTTCTTCTCCAAGTTTACAGAAATCAGGCACCTTCTGCAGATAAGACTCTTTCCTAGGTAACCCCTGTCCTTCTACGCCAAATCCCTAAAATACTCTCATTTTTCTGTACACCATCAACTCATTTGTTCTGTTTTCACCATCATTCCTCAGAGAACTAAAGGGATTCATATTTCTTTTCCGTTCTATTAAGCATTGTTATTTTTGTAGTGTTGCAAAGGGATACTTCAACATGTTGCAAGATCTAGCTGAGCATTTTCATATGGGTTATCTGGTAAATGAAAAGACCAACGAAAAGATGTCTTGGGGCTGATAACACAGCATGCTTGGATACACTTGCCTCCTAGAAGCGTTTTGTGGCAGTTGCATTTTTGTCCATGAACATATTGATGTACGGGTCTTTATGTTTTTCTGGAGATTCAGAGGTCAGTTTTAAATCTTTCCAATATCCCTGACACTTCCTGCTCCTAGATCATGTTATGTTTTTCCTGCTGTGTCTCCATATTTCCCAGTGAGGCAGATTCTCATTGTGCTTTTATTGTTTGTCAATTTAATGAACTGTTTTATGACTTGGACCCAAATAATAGGGCTTTTGTAGAGAAAGTTGGTGGGGGGTGGGAGAGAATGGGCAAAAAGGAAGGGAAGAGAAAAGGAGATATAGGGTAAAGGGATAAATTCAAATAATGGGATTGCCTTTTAAAATCCCACACAGATTTTTTTCCCCATCAGATAACTTGCTGACCTTATCCTATGCTACATCTGATTGCAATTACTTCAGTTTGTTAGGCTAACCAATTTTAGAAACTTGGACAATGTACTTCGTTGCAATCAGATCTGCATTAAAACCAAAAAATGAAGGATAAATCAGTTATTACCACTGAAGTTGTTATGGCGCATTTTTTTCCAAAAGAAATAAATGCATGTCAGCAGGCCTGAACTTCCAATTCTCTAAATTTCTAACATGGCTTCTACAAACAAGTCTGATATCTGCCTTAATTTTCTGTAATGTCATGAAACTCCGTTATATGCTGTTTCAATAATTTTTCCTCATTCTTTTCGGCACTTCTCCTTTGTAAATTTTATAATTATTGACAAAACATGTGAAGGTACAAAATGCAGTGTTAGGGAAGAGAAGCCATACATGTCTAAGTTTAGCATTTTAACCTTCCCTGTTTGCTGAAAAATAACATTTTATCTTCCCATCAGGTTGCCATGCCCCTAGATGGAGTGATTTGACAAATTCTTAATGCAACATGATTAAAGGGTACAAAAGAAGTTATCTCTTATTTTAAAATTCTCTCCACAAATTGCCACAGCCTCCACAATCTCCACCCTTGCTTTCTTAAGTAAGGATCTGAAGGCAGAAGGGTCAGCTAAAACACAGGTATTTAAGAGACTATAATCCAGGTTCTGCAGTCAATGCATCCCAGGCAGACAGTAAAGACCTGCATGGATGAGATGGGATTTCAGGATCAAGGCAGAAACAGGAAGGGAGCTTTTAGGGCAGCTGATCACCCTCTCTTGAAATCATAAAATTTTATACATATACACCTAGATACACATACATGTATGTATATAACTTTCTTTCTGGTTGGCAGGAAGATCAAGTCTCAGACAGCCACCACCTGGTGTGGGATGATTAAAGGGTCAGCTCTTTGCCCAGCATTGGTGATCTCAATCTGTTGACTTATCTCCCTTCGTCTTCAAGACAAACTTGAGAGGTAGGGGCTACCCTACTAATGGAGAGAACAGAAAATGAGCCCCAAAGGGCTCGAGTTCACAGAGCCAATTGTCATACCCATCTGCCTGGGTATTCAGGGTGGAACTCTTCCCATTTCACTTCCTCACAGAAACAAAGGGAAGATGGAACATATGATGCATGGCAGAGGGCCAGAGAAAGCTGAAAGCCACTCTTGTCTGTTCACAGTTCTGCTTCTTGTAGTCCGACAGTTTCTGAGTGATGCAGAAAACACTTGTTTCCAATTGGGTAAATGTCCAGCATCCAATTCATTTCAGGAGTTTTCTCTGACACATCTTTGCTGTGTTTACTCTTGTGCTCTAAAATTCTCCCTGGACCCATCGATACATTTGCTCATGTCATTCCCTCAGTGAGGAAAGTTCCTTTCTTCACCTATGCTTGTCAAACTGATGAAGTAGAGTAACTTCTGGTATAGTAGTTAGGTTGTAAAATCGGTATCATCATGGGCAAAACTACTTGGTTAAAGTTAATCCTTAAAATTCCTGAAATGTCCTTTATAGTTCACTGTCCTTGGGTTCATCCTATCTCCAGGGTATGAGAGTGCCAGATTCTACTTTTTCTCATGAGTCTACCGAGGGCATAGCAGATTCACACCTCCCATCTCACGCTTTCTCTGGGATGCCTTCACATTCATAGAAGGGTGGATGGAAATGGACTTGCACTAACATAATTGCTTTATTTCTCCCTCACTTCCAATTCACAGTTTGTGTAATTAAGTTCATGAAAATACTTCATATCATTCAAAGTGGATTGGTATGATGCTTCTTCAATAGATAAGACAGACACTGTAACTTCTCACTTCTATTGGCATTTACTTTATTCTGCCTTTTAATGCTATTTTTATTGGACTCCTATTGTAAGACCCCTATGGTTGCAGATTATCTTTCACTCACATGTCCAGGACCCTCCATGCATAAACATGTATTTAATTTAATTAAACATCTGGTTATGCATGAGTGGTCCTGATCTGACTGCTCAGAGCCTCCTGCTGAAATGTTCTCAGATGCTCATAACCTCTCCAGACATAGCAATGGCAGAGGGATGTCAGGTAGAGTAGAGAACTCCTGGGAGAGGGAAGACCCCAGGGCAAGCCTGGCAAAGCCAATGGTTCCAAGCTAAGATGGAGAAAGGACCCATTTCCTTCCAGAACTGCCTTGGGATGTTTTCTGGAGCCAGGAAGAACTCTGCACATACTGAACACAATCTAGAAAAGGAAGCAAACAAAGTAAATCCTTGTAGGGATCATACAGCATCAATTTCATGAAGAATAGAGGAGGTAAACTTTCAGAAATGTTTCCTTGGGGGTGGACGTTTGTTCTAGAAGTTAATGCCCACATCCCATATTGGAGCGTCTGGGTTTCATTTATGTCTCTGACTACCAATTCCAGCTTCCTAAAAGTACAGACCCTGGGAGGCAGTAAGTGATGGCTCAAGTAATTGGGTCCTACCACCCAAATGAGAGAACTGAATTGAGTCCCCAGATCCTGACTTCAGCTCAGCCCAGTTCTAGCCACTGCAGACATTCAGTGAGTGAACCACTGGATGGGTTCACTCTATTTTCTCTGCCTATTGATGTTTATTTTTTTTATTTTTCATTGGGAGGCCAAATGAGGGGTTGTGTCACAGGATTATAAGCCTCACATAAAACAGTATCCAAAAAAGGACAATGAAGAGAAATGACTTTCCACCTTTCTGTGGACACAATTTTGGTCTTTCTCTTTCAAAACTGGCATCTTTTGGTGGGTGAACTTCAGTGACTTTGGGGTTTTGTTTTTGTTTTCTGGTGATTTTGCTTATTTTAAATAATATAATAATTATACATATTTATGAAGCATAGTGTGACATTTCTTTTTTTAAAAACATTTATTTAATGAATATAAATTTCCAAAGTACAGCTTATGGATTCCAATGGCTTCTCCCCCTATAACTTCCCTCCCACCAGCAACCCTCCCCTTTCCCGCTCCCTCTCCCCTTCCATTCACATCAAGATTCATTTTCAATTCTCTTTATATACAGAAGATCAGTTTAGTATATATAAAGTAAAGATTTCAAGAGTTTGCCTCCACATAGCAACACGAAGTGAAAAAATACTGTTTGAGTACTAGTTATAGCATGAAATCACAGTGTACAGCACATTAATGACAGATATCCTAACATGATTTTTTTTTAAAATTGATTAATTTTCTATGCAATTTCCAATTTAACACCAAGTTTCTTTTTCATTTTCAATTATCTTTATATACAGAAGATCAATTCAGTATATACTAAGTAAAGATTTCATCAGTTTGCACCCACACAGAGACACAAAGTATAAAAATACTGTTTCAGTACTAGCTATATCATTACTTCACATTGGACAACCCATTAAGGACAGATCCCACATGAGATGTAAGTACACAGTGACTCTTGATGTTGATTTAACAATTTAACACTCTTGTTTATGGCATCAGTAATCTCCCTAGGCTCTAGTCATGAGTTGCCAAGGCTATGGAAGCCTTTAGGGTTTGCCGACTTTGATCTTATGCCGATAGGGTCATAGTCAAAGTGGAAGTTCTCTCCTCCCTTCAGAGAAAGGTACCTCCTTCTTTGATGGTCCCATTCTTTCCACTGGGATCACACTCCTGAGATCCTTCATTTAGTTCTTCTTCTTCTTCTTTTTTTTTTCCCAGAGTGTCTTGGTTTTCCATGCCTAAAATACTCTCATAGGCTCTTCAGCCAGATCCGAATGCCTTAAGGGCTGATTCTGAGGCCAGAGTGCTATTTAGGACATCTGCCATTCTATGAGTCTGCTGTGTCTCCCACTTTCCATGTTGGATCGTTCTCTCCCTTTTTGATTTTAACAGTTAGTATTAGACACTAGTCTAGTTTGTGTGATCCCTTTGACTCTTAGACCTATCAGAGTGATCAATTGTGAACTGAAATTGATCTCATGGATTAGTGAGATGGCATTAGTACATGCCACCTTGATAGGATTGTATTGGAATTCCCTGGCACGTTTCTAACTCCATCATTTGGGGCAAGTCCGATTGAGCATGTCCCCAATTGTACATCTCCTCCCTCTCTTTTTCCCACTCTTATATTTAACAGGGATCACTTTTCAGTTAAAATTTAAACACCTAAGAATAATTGCGTGTTAATTACAGAGTTCAACCACTAGTACTAGAACAATAAAATACTAAAATGGATAAAGTGTTGCATTGTACATCAACAGTCAGCACTAGAGTTGATCAGGTCATTGTTTCTTATAGTGTCCATTTCACTTCAGAAGGTTTCCCCTTTGTGCTCAGTTAGTTGTCACCGATCAGGGAAAACAAATGATATTTGTCTCTTTGGGACTGGCTTAATTCACTCAGCATGATGTTTTCCAGATTGCTCCATCTTGTTGCAAATGACTGGGTATCATTGTTTTTGACTGCTGTATAGTATTCTATAGAGTACATGTCCCATAATTTCTTTATCCAGTCTACTGTTGATGGGCATTTGGGTTGGTTCCAGGCCTTAGCTATTGTGAATTGAGCTGCAATCAACATTAATGTGCAGATGGCTTTTTTGTTTGCCAATTTAATTTCCTTTGGGTAAATTCCAAGGAGTGGGATGGCTGGGTTGAAAGGTAGGGTTATATTCAGGTTTCTGAGGAATCTCCAGACTGACTTCCATAGTGGCTTAACCAGTTTGCATTCCCACCAACAGTGGGTTAGAGTCCCTTTTTCCCCACATCCTCTCCAGCATCTATTGTTGGTAGATTTCTGAATGTGAGTCATTCAAACTGGATGAGGTGAAACCTCATTGTGGTTTTGATTTGCATTTCCCTGATTGCTAGTGATCTTGAATATTTTTTCATGTGTCTGTTGGCCATTTGGATTTCCTCTTTGGAAAGATGTCTATTGAGGTCTTTGGGCCATCACTTTTTTTTTTTTGACAGGCAGAGTGGATAGTGAGAGAGAGAGAGAGAGAGAGACAGGTTCACCCTCCAATGGCCGCTGCGGCCGGCGCATCCCGCTGATCCGAAGCTTGGAGCCAGGTGCTTGTCCTGGTCTCCCATGTGGGTGCAGGGCCCAAGCACTTGGGCCATCCTCCAATGCCTTCCCGGGCCATAGCAGAGAGCTTGGCCCATCTCTTAAGTGGGTTTGTTTGTTTTGATGTTGTGGAGTTTCTTGATTTCTTTGTAGATTCTGGTTATCAACCCTTTATCTGTTGCATAGTTTGCAAATATTTTTTCCCATCCTAACAGTTGCCTATTCACTTTCCTGACTGTTTCTTTTGAAGTGAAGAAACTTCTCAATTTGATGCAATCCCAAATGTTAATTTTGTCTTTGACTGCCTATGGTCCTGGGGTATTTTCCAAGAAGTCTTTGCCAGTACCCATATCTTGCAGGGTTTATCCAGTGCTCTCTAATAATTTGATGGTGTCAGGTCACAGGTTTAAGTCTTTAATCCATGTTGAGTGAATTTTTGTTTAAGGTGAAAGGTAGGGGTCTTACTTCATGCTTCTGCATGTGGAAATCCAATGTTCCCAGCACCATTTATTGAATAGACTGTCCTTACTCCAGGGATTAGTTTTGGATGCTTGATCAAATATAAGTTGGCTGTAGATGTTTGGATTGATTTCTGGTGTTTCTATTCTGTTCCATTGGTCTATCCATCTGTTTCTGTACCAGTACCATGCTGCTTTAATAACTACTAGCCTGTAGTATGTCCTGAAATCTGGTATTGTGATGCCTCTGGCTTTGTTTTTGTTGTACAAGATTGCTTTAGCTATTCGAGGTCTCCTGTGTCTCCATATGAATTTCAGCATCATTTTTTCCAGATCTGAGAAGAATGCCTTTGGTATTTTGATTGGTATTGCATTGAATGTATAAATTGCTTTTGGGAGAATGGACATTTTGATGATGTTGATTCTTCCAATCCATGAGCATGGAAGATTTCTCCATTTTTTGGTATCCTCTTCTATTTCTTTCTTTAAGGTTTTGTAGTTTTCATCGTAGAGATCTTTAACGTCCGTGGTTAAGTTTATTCCAAGGTATTTATTTGTTTTTGTAGCTATTTTGAATGGGATTGATCTTAGAAGTTCTTCCTCAGCCGTGGCATTGCCTGTGTATACAAAGACTGTTGATTTTTGTGCATTGATTTTATATCCTGCTACTTTGCCCAACTCTTCGATGAGTTCCAATAGTCTCTTAGCAGAGTTCTTTGGGTCCCCTAAAGAATCATATTATCTGCAAAGAGGGATACTTTGATTTCTTCCTTCCCAATTTGTATCCCTTTAATTTCTTTTTCTTGCCTAATAGCTCTGGCTAAGACTTCCAGAACTATATTGAAGAGCAGTGGTGAGAGTGGGCATCCCTGTCTGGTACCAGATCTCAGTGGAAATGCTTCCAACTTTTCCCCATTCAATAAGATGTTGGCTGTGGGTTTTTCATATATTGCTTTGATTGTATTGAGGAATCTTCCTTCGATACCCAGTTTGCTTAGAGTTTTCATCATGAAAGGATGTTGTATTTTATGAAATGCTTTCTCTGCATCTATTGAGAGAATCCTGTGGTTTTTCTTCTGCAGTCTGTTAAAGTTGTGTATCACGTTGATTGTTTTGTGAACATTGACACATCACTGCATACCAGGTATAAATCCCACTTGGTCTGGGTAGATGATCTTTCTGATGTGATGTTGAATTCTATTGGCCAGAATTTTATTTAGGAGTTTTACATCTATGTTCATCAGGGATATTGGTCTGTAATTCTCTTTCAATGCTGCATCTTTTTCTGGCTTAGGAATTAAGGTGATGCTGGCTTCATAGAAAGAGTTTGGGGCAGGCGCCGCGGCTCACTAGGCTAATCCTCCGCCTTGCGGCGCTGGCACACCGGGTTCTAGTCGCGGTCGGGGCACCGATCCTGTCCCGGTTGCCCCTCTTCCAGGCCAGCTCTCTGCGTGGCCAGGGAGTGCAGTGGAGGATGGCCCAAGTCCTTGGGCCCTGCACCCCATGGGAGACCAGGAGAAGCACCTGGCTCCTGCCATCGGATCAGCGCAATGCACAGGTCACAGCGCGCCTACCGCGGCGGCCATTGCAGGGTGAACCAATGGCAAAAGGAAGACCTTTCTCTCTGTCTCTATCTCTCACTATCCAATCTGCCTGTCAAAAAAAAAAAAAAGAGTTTGGGAGGATTCCCTCTTTTTCGATTGCCCTGAATAGTTGAGGAGAATTGGGGTTAATTCTTCTTTAAATGTCTGGTAGAATTCAGCAGTGAATCCATCTGGTCCTGGGCTTTTCTTTGTTGGGAGGGCTTTTATTACTGTTTCAATTTCTGTGTCAGTTATTGTTCTGTTTAGGTTTTCTATGTCTTCCTGGTTCAATGTAGGTAGGCTGTATGTGTCCAGGAATCTCTCCATTTCTGATAGATTTCCCTGTTTGCTGGCATACAAGTCCTTGTAGTAATTTCTGATGATTCTTTTTATTTCTGTGGTGTCTGTTGTTACGTTTCCTTTTTCATCTCTGATTGTATTGATTTGGGTCTTTTCTCTTCTTTTTTTAGTTAGTTGGGCCAACAGGGTGTCAATTTTGTTTATTTTTCAAAAAACCAGCTCCTTGTTTGGCTAATTTTTTGTAATGTTTTTTGGGATTCAATCCTGTTGATTTATTCTCTGATTTTAATTATTTCTCTTCTCCTACTAGATTTGGGTTTGGTTTGCTGTAGAGTTTCTAGATCCTTGAGATGACTTGAAAGCTCATCTATTTGGTACCTCCCAGTTCTTAACACTGCTTTTGCTATATCCCATAGGTTTTGGTATGATGTGCTGTTATCCTCATTTACTTCCAGAAAATTTTTTATTTCTCTTTGAATTTCTTCTATGACCCATTGTTCATTCAGGAGCATGTTATTCAGTCTCCATGTGTTTGCACGTGCTCTAGGCATTCCTGAGTTGTTAATTTCCAACTTCATTCCTTTGTGGTCTGAGAAGCTGCATGGTATGATTCTAATTCTTTTGAATTTGCTGAGACTTGCTTTATGGCCTAGTATGTGGTCAATCCTAGAGAAGGTTCCATGTACTGCTGAGAAGAATGTAAAAGCTTTCTGTGTAGGATAAAAAGTTCTGTAGATATCTGTTAGGTCCATTTGAGCTATAGTGTCATTTAAATCTACTGTCTCCTTGTTGGTCTTCTGTCCTGTTGATCTGTCTATCTCTGAGAGTGGAGTATTGAAGTCCCCCAGTCCTATTGTATTGGGGTCTAAGTCTCCCTTTAAGTCCCTTAACAAGTCTTTTAAATAAACTGGTGCCCTGTAATTAGGTGCATATACATTGATAATCGTTATATCTTCCTCTTGAATGGATCCCTTAATCATTATATAGTGCCCCTCTTTGTCTCTCCTAATAGTTTTTGTGGTAAAATTTATGTTATCTGATATTAAGATGGCTACGCCCGCTCTTTTTTCATTTCTGTTGGCATGGTATATCTTTTTCCAGCCTTTCACTTTCAGTCTGTGTGCCTCTTTGTTAGAAAGATGTGTTTCTTGTAAGCAGCAAATAGATGGGTTTTGTTCCTTAACCCAATCAGCCAATCGAGTCTTTTAACTGGATTGTTCAGGCCTTTAATGTTTAATGTGACTATCGATACGTAGTAACTTTGCCCTACCATTTTTGGGTTTCCTGTGATCTTTTGCTGTGAGTTTTCCTTCCTTTACCTTCTTTCATATTGATGACCGTGTTTCTGTGTTTCTGTGTGTAACACATCTTTAAGCATCTTTTGCAGGGCTGGACGAGTGGCGACGAATTCTTTCAGTTTCTGTTTGCTGTGAAAGGTCTTTCTTTCACCTTCATTCACAAATGAGAGCTTTGCAGGATATAATATTCTGGGCTGGCAGTTTTTCTCTCTTAGTACCTGGGCTATATCTCGCCATTCCCTCCTCGCTTGTAGGGTTTCTGATGAGAAGTCAGCTGTGAGTCTAATTGGGGATCCTCTGAGAGTGGTCTGAAGTTTCTCTCTTGCACATTTTAAGATCTTTTCTTTATGTTTCACTGTGGTGAGTTTAATTATAACATGTTGTGGTGAGGATCTCTTTTGATCATGTTTATTAGGGGTTCTATGAGCTTCCTGTACTAAGATGTCTCTGTCCTTCTCCAAACCTGGGAAATTTTCTGCTAGTATCTCACTAAAAAGGCCTTCTAATCCTTTCTCCCTCTCCATGCCTTCAGGAACTCCTAGAACCCAGATTTTAGGTTTTTTAATAGTATCCTGTAGATTCCCAACAATATTTTTTAGATTTCTAATTTCCTCTTCTTTTCTTTGGTTTGCCTGTTTCCTTTCCTGTTCTCTGTCTTCTAAATCCGATATTCTCTCGTCTGCTTCACCCATTCTGTTTTTAAGGCTTTCTAATGTGTTTGTCATTTGATCTATTGAATTCTTCATTTCATTATGGTTTCTCGTCACTATCACTGTTTCATTTTCTACTAGTTGTTTCATTTAATTTTGATTCCTCCTTAATATTTCATTTTCGAGTGTGAGATTTTCTATCTTGTCCATTAAGGATTTCTGTAGTTCAAGAATTTGTTTTTGAGAACTTCTTAATGTTCTTATCAACTTTTTGAGATCCACTTCTTGCATTTCCTCTATCTCTTCATCTTCATAATCTTGAATTGGGGTGTCTTTTTCATTTGAGGGCATCATAGTGTCTTCCTTGCTCTTGTTACCTTGATTTCTACATTTGTTTGGCATCTTGGAGGTGTTCTTTGTTTCCTTAGCTGTCTTGTTTTATCTCGTTATATTATGCCTCTATATTAAGCAGGCTGTCTGCTTTGATGGATCCTTAGAGGCTTTGATGGGTGTGGCCAGAGAGCTCTGTTTGATTCTTCAGGTTTAAGGGTGTGCCTAAGGTGACTCACCCCAGATTGTTCTCTGGCTTGCTCTCTTGCTCTCTCTCTCTCTTTTTTTTTTTTTTTTTAGACTCAGTTGGGAAGAAATTCCACACAGCTCACCGGGTTGCCTAGGTTATGGAGTTTGTTCTACATAAGTAAAATGGTGCCTGCTCTTTGTCTTGTTCAGCTTTGTAAGTTGAGTGGAGAGAGAGGCTAGTGACCCTGCCGGTTCCCCCTATTTATTCGCTTTTTTTTTTCTCTCCTCCAATCAGCCTGGTGCACTTTCCCCCGTGGGACCTCAGACCACATTCTGACCTTCCCCACCAATGTTTCGGGTTACCTCTCCTTCCAGCACGGGGGCTCAAATTCTGCAGCTGGGCTTCTGTGGCTGGGCTCGCTTGGTTCCCCGCTCTCGCGGCTCCACTCCCACGGTGCTGACATTTCAGCACATATACACAGCATATACTGATCAAGTCAGGGTAACTAGCATTTCCATTTCATTATTATTATGGTACATGTGCAGCCTTTAAGCTCCTCTCTTCTGTTCATCATAAAATATAAAATATATGATCATCACCACTGTGCTGTGGACAACCAGAAATAATTACTTCTATATCATTGTGTTTTGGTTTCCATAAACTCTTCTATGCCACTGTTTTTCTTATCTCAGGTGGAAATAATTGTCATACTTACCTCATAGGGTTATTCACTGGATTAAATGAGCTAGTCCACACAAATCACCCAGGATACCATCTGGCTCTGAGTAAGCTCACAATCAGTACTAACTTTGCACCCCTCTATCATTTTCCATTCATTTTTTTATCACAAGCTGGCCTTGCATCCTATTTGTCACATATTCCAGCCTCTGTGCTCAGCCTATAGGATCTCAGCTTTTAAGACTATGCTCATTTTCCTCTCTCAAGCTGAGTGATAGAATCTATTAGTCATGGTATCACTTCTCTATCTCTTTCCCTTGAATTGTAGTTGAGCTCTGGACACCCAGCTAAAGACTACGTTTCCCAGCCTTCCTTGAAGTTAAGTGTGGCCATGTAGCTATACACTAACTAATGCATGCAGAGTTAAGATTATTTGATTTGTATAATTTTCAGAATTATCCCATTAAAAATGAAGGGATATGTCCTCCACTCTGCTGGCTGAAGTGTGAATATTCCTTAAGATGGAAGCCACATGGTGAGTATAACAGTGCAAGAAGACAGAATGGGCTTGAGTCTCTGTGTACTTCCAAGTACAGGGCCACCCATGTTTAAACAAGCACAACAATGGGGCTCCATTTTTCTTATGAATCATCCTTTTCTATCTACCATGTTCTTTATGGTCTATTATAAATATTATATAGGCATATATAATATATTATGGTCTATAGTCTCTTATATGTTATAACCTATATTAGGAACAAGAATTTCTACCACAGGATCTGCTTCAAGTCTCCAAGAATTTATGATCTTTAGAAATCTTAAACTGGAAAAAAAAAGTCAATTTTTCCAGATTCTGATGAAAAGAAATCACTGAGTCTGGCCTTTTTCAGTCTTCTTTGGTTCCTTTTTGGTTTGAGGAAAAATGAGTTCTCATCATCCAGCTCTTTCTCACTAGTTAGTAGAACTTCTAAAAATTAAGGCACTTTGGGTAAATCATCAACTTTTTTTTACTACAAAATGTATTCATCATAAAAATTTACCATGACTCATGTATGATGGTTCCAGAGATTTATATGACCAATTCAAATCTGTTTTTCCCAAGAATGATCTTCCCTCTTTTTTCAGTATCTGTTAGCACACATCTGTGCTTGTGTGTACAAAAATTTCACTTCTTGAGAACCCCAGACTTGACAGAATCAAGTTTGCCTCATTTTCCAAACAGTGTTAACTTAGTTTAAAAATACTTTTCTCATTATGTTATTGCAAGGGTCTTTTATTCCATATAATGTTTTCATCTGGCCTAGATCTAGTTCTTGTTTAACTGTAATTTGACTGTTGAGCAGAGGAGCTCAATAAAATGCAGCCACTTCCCACCCCCTGTCAAATTCTTGTAGTGCATTCAGGGAATGGAGGAAGTTATTTCCTTCTTCAGATAACACAAGACAAACACTTAAAATTCAATCCATTTGGAAAACATCTCCCCCACATCTTATATCTGTATGGTAATTTCCTTCGTAGTAGGTTTCACAACACAAATTAGGCACAGTTTATTTACACCCAAGTCCAGGAAATGAACTTATATGTACACCAGAGGGGAAGTTACAGGAAACATCTATATTTCCTCACTCTTGGATCACAGAAGTCTAGGCAATAAATCCCTTTCCTGAAAGGTCCTAGGTATACCCAGGAGAACTGGTTTTCCTTAGGAAAGCCATTTCTATCCCTGTTCTCTAGGGAAGACTTGCTAAAATCATTGTCATCTCTTTAAATTTCTTCAATTGATTAGTGTCTTGTTAGCAGTATAACTCATTCAACCAACATAAACTGTTTCCAATTCCAAGAAGGATACTTCCCTTAATAAAACATACAAGGAAAGACATTAGTTCTAACCTTCAGGAGTTACCAATCTAGTTGTAAAACTTTTGAAAGTTCTTGCCTTTTCAAGACCTGTTGGAACAACAATTTCATGGCCCCCAGATGCCTCAGAAACGAGCATCCCTTAGGAACACTACATTGTCCCTTGGCAGTTTGAATCGGTTTTGTTTATCATGAAGTGGCTAAAATTTGAGGAGGCTTTTTATTCCTTTAAAAATGATTTATTATTATTGAAAATCAGATGAAAATTTTATATATTTTTGGATTAACCTGCAGTAATTATACATATTTATGGGGTACAGTTTGGTATTCCAACAGATGTATGCTGTATGTATACTGATAAAAATCACAGTAATGAGCATTTCACCTCCTCATAATTTCTTTTTTGCATTGAAAAGAAATATTTAAGTATAATGTAACAAAATATGTACAAGATCTATATGAGGAAACCTACAAGTTCTTTCCTTTTTATTTTTTGAATTTATATTAATATCAGGAGAATATTTTATGCATTCCATAGGTACAGTTCCAAGAAGACAATCATATTTTCCTCACTCCCTTGCTCCCCAACAGTGCCCCTCCCTCTCATTTCTTCACCAGTTTTTGCAAAGGCATAATTTTAATCCACTTTATATTCACAGCCTTAATTTGTCACTAATCATAATATTCAACAAGTAAGAAGTAGGAAGGCCACAGTTGCACAGGAGTATAAACATGAGCTAAAAATGACAATCATATCCCAAAGTAACCAATACATTCCTACACAGTTTTTGTATTTTTTAAAGATTTATTTATTTATTAGAAAGAAAGAGTTACAAAGAGAGATAGAGATCTTCCATCTGCTGGGTCACTCCCCAAACAACCACAATGGACAGAACTGGGCTAGTCCAGAGCCAGAGCCAGGAGTTTCTTCCAGGTGAGAATTGCTGGGTCATATGGTAAATCTATTTTCAGATTTATGAGGAATATCTATACTGTCTTCTATGATTGTTGTACTAGTTTACATTCCCACCAACAGTGAATTAGGGTACTTTTTCCCCATATACTTGTCAGCATTTATTGTTTTTTTTATTTTTGGATGATAGCCATTTTAACTGGGATGAGGTGAACCCTAATTGTGGTTTTGATTTTCCTGATGGCTAATGATCCTAAGCATTTTTTCATGTGTTTGTTGACCATTTGAATTGCATCCTTTGAATAATACCTGTTCATGTCTTTTGCCCATTTCTTGATTATTGTTTGATTTTTGTTGAGTCCCTTTAGTCCTTTATAGATTCTGGATATTAATCCTGTATAAGTTGCAGAGTTTGCAAATATTTTTGACATTCTTTCAGTTGTCTCTTCACTATGTTGAGTGCTTCCTTTGCAGTACAGGAGCTTCTTACCTTGATGTAATGCCATTTGTCTTTTTGTGGCTTTGATTGTCTATGTTTCAGGAGTCTTTTACAAGAAGTCTTTGACGCTGGCACCACGGCTCACTAGGCTAATCCTCCGCCTTGCGGCGCCGGCACACTGGGTTCTAGTCCCGGTTGGGGCACTGATCCTGTCCCGGTTGCCCCTCTTCCAGGCCAGCTCTCTGCTGTGGCCCGGGAGTGCAGTGGAGGATGGCCCAAGTCCTTGGGCCCTGCACCCGCATGGGAGACCAGGAGGAAGCACCTGGCTCCTGCCATCGGATCAGCGTGGTGCACCGGCCACAGCGCGCCTACAGCGGTGGCCATTGGAGGGTGAACCAACGGTAAAAGGAAGACCTTTCTCTCTGTCTCTCTCTCACTGTCCACTCTGCCTGTCAAAAATAAATAAATAAATAAAAATTAAAAAATAAAAAAAAAACAAGAAGTCTTTGGCTACACAAATGTCTTGCAGAGTTTCTCCAATATTTTCCTCTAGTAGTTTGATGGTATCAGATTATCAGTTTAAAACCTTAGTCCATTATGAGTTGATTTTTGTATAATGCACAAGGTAGGGGTCTTGTTACATAATTTTGCATGTGAAGATCCAATTTTCCCAACACCATTTTTTGAAGAAAATGTCTTTTCACCAGAGATTGATTTCAGCTGATTTGTCAAAGATTAGTTGGATGTAGATGCTCGGATTGATTTCCAGGGATTCTATTCTGCTCCATTTGTCAACATGTCTATTTTTGTGCCAAACTCAAGCTGTTTCATTATAACTGTCCTGTAGTATGTCTTGAAGTCTGTTATTATTATGTCTCCAGTTTTGTTTTTGTTATTTGAGGTTGATTTAGCTCTTCAAAGTTTCTTGTATTTCCACATGGATTTTAGCATTGATTTTCCTAGATCTAAGAATAATGTCATTGGTATTTTGATTGGGATTGCATTGAGTCTGTAAACTGCATTTAATAGTATGAGCATATTGATGATATTCATTCTTCCAATCTATGAACATGGAAGATTTTTCCATTTTTTGTGTGTGTCTTCTATTTCTTTAATGTTTTGTATTTTTCATTTTAAAAATCTTTGAAATCCTGGGTCAAATTCATTCCAAGGTATTTAAATGTTTTTACCTATGGTGAATGGGACTATCTTACAAATTCTTTTTCAGCCATGGTGTTGTCTGTGTATACAAAGGCTATTGATTTTTGTGTGTGAATTTTATATCCTGCAACTTTACCAAACTCTGCTATGATTCCATAGTTTCTTTTTTTTTTTTTTTTTTTTTTTGGACAGGCAGAGTGGACAGTGAGAGAGAGAGACAGACAGAAAGGTCTTCCTTTTTCCATTGGTTCACCCCCCCAATGGCCACTGCAGCCAGCGCATCGCGCTGATCCGAAGCCAGGAGCCAGGTGTTTCTCCTGGTCTCCCATGTGGGTGCAGGGCCCAAGCACTTGGGCCATCCTCCACTGCACTCCCAGGCCACAAGCAGAGAGCTGGACTGGAAGAGGAGCAACCAGGACAGAATCCGGCACCCCAACCGGGACTAGAATCTGGTGTGCTGGCACCGCAGGCAGAGGATTAGCCTATTGAGCCGTGGTGCTGGCCCAATTTCCAAAGTTTCTTATGAAATCTTTTGGTTCCCCTCATATGGAATTATGTCATCTGCAACCAGGCATAATTTGACTGCTTCGGTTCTGATTTGTATCCTTTTGATTGCTTTTCCTTGCCTAATGGCTCTGGCTAAAACTTTCAAAACTATATTGGATAGCAATGGTGAAAGTGGGTATCTTTGTCTGGTTCAAGATCTTAGTAGAAATGTTTCCATTTTTTCTCCATTCAATATGATGCTAGCTGTGGAGTCTGTCATAAACTGCCTTCACTGTGATGAGGAATGTTCCCTCTATACCCAATTTGCCTATAGTTTTCATCATGCAAGAATGTTGTATTTTATCAAATGCTTTCTCTGTGTTTATTGAGATAATCATAAGGCTTTTACTCTTCAATTTTTTAATGTGATGTAGCACTTTTATTGATTTATGTATTTTGAACCATCCCTGCATGTCGTGGATAAATCCCACTTTGTCCAGGTGAATGATCTTTCTGACGTGTTTGTTGGATTCAAGTTGCTAGTAATATGCTGAGGATTTTTGTGTCTATGCTCATCAAGAATATTGGTCTATAATTCTCTTTGTTTTACTTTTTCTGATTTTGGAATTAAGGTGATGCTGGTTTCCTGAAGGCGTTTTGGAGGATTCTCTCCCTTTTAATGGTTTTGAACAGTTTGAAAAAGCATGGAGTTAGTTATTCCTGAAAATCTGGAAAAATTCAGCCATGAAGCCATCTGGCCCCAGGCTTTTCTTTATTGCGAGGGTCTCTATTACTGATTTTGATAGGTAGGAAGTTAAAAATTAGCCTATTTGTGTGAGAAGGGCCTGAAGAAACCAGCACCTGCTTTGGAAGCCCCAGAAGTCCAGCTTTTCAAAGAATCCTGCCCAGACCCTGATAACCTTACAGATGGTCCCAGCCCTTTCCCCAAAGAAAGCTTCCAGGAGATTTCTCTCACCTCAGGACCAAATGGTCCTGATAACACAGGGCAATAATATAAGGGAAGCCCATCTACTCTGCCTGGTGCAGGCAAATCTGGGGAGGAATTTGCTAATTTTCACCCAACAAATGCTTTCTCAAGGCTCCCCATCCTTTGTCCTGGAGAAGATCAAGGGGGTAAATGGACTCCCTTAAAAACTGGGAGTCCAAACAAACTCAGCCTTCTGCTCTCTACTGAGCCACCTTCCTGGCCTGCCCAAGTGTATTCTCTCCTTTCAACCATGTAGCCTTGCTCTCCCCTAGTCCGAGTGACTGGGCAGTCTCTTGTCTCTCCCTTCCCTTCTGACAGATGCCTTATCCCCCAATAAAACCTTATTACTGGTCAGTGCCACGGCTCACTTGGCTAATCCTCTGCCTGAGGCACTGGCACCCCAGGTTCTAGTCCCGGTTGGGGCGCCAGTTCTGTCCCGCTTGCTTCTCTTCCAGTCCAGCTGTCTGCTGTGGCCCAGGAGGGCAGTGGAGGATGGCCCAAGTCCTTGGGCCCTGCACCCGCATGGGAGACCAGGAGGAAGCACCTGGCTCCTGGCTTCGGATCGGTGCAGCACGCCGACCATAGCGGCCATTTGGGGGGTGAACCAACAGAAGGAAGATCTTTCTTTCTGTCTCTCTATCATTATCTAACTCTGCCTGTTTAAAACAAACAAACAAACAACAACAACAACAAAAAACCTTATTACCTTATTACTTTACTCTCTGTCTCATGCTTGAATTCTTTCCCAAGTGAAGACAAGAACCCTACAGCTTCCATGGCTCTTTTCTCCAGTGACATATTTCTGGCAACCATGAAGGGATCCATGAAGAAATCCACATGGGAATTCACAAAGGGATCAGGAAGGGATTAAAAGAAAATTCCATCCGTGGCTGTATATCTTCCCTCAAGTGCAGCTGGATCTGTGGGAATGACTGTTGATCTCCAGGTGTTTCACAGCTCTCTGAGAATGCAGAGTCCCCTGGCCGTGGTGTAGCCACAGTCAAAACTCTACAGAGATTGTAATGGGGGAAGGCAACTAGGCAGGGCAGTTGTCTGAGAACCTGAAGACCTGAGCTCCCTGGCTTTCCAGCAGCCAGACTGCAACCCAAGGACCTTGCTTCTCTCTTGGAGGAATGCCTGGTCACGCTGCCTACAGCTATGTGAGCAGGACTTAGCTTCAGTAGAGGCTAATATTGGCTGGCCAGGCAAACACAAGACAACTAGGTAGTGGGCAATCAAGAGCATTAGGAGATTTCGAGCATTTAGTGAAACGGCACACCTACCCAACCCCACGGCCAGTCCTGTAAGGCCTAGTTTTCCCTTTAAACTGGGCACCATGGCTTTTCCCTGCACTCTTTTCTAGTCAAAAATGGCTTGCTGCACCCACACAGGCACAGCCAGGTATCTCTGGCAAGAGATGAGCACTCTGGGGCCGGCGCCGTGGCTTAACAGGCTAATCCTCCGCCTAGCGGCGCCGGCACACCGGGTTCTAGTCCCGGTTGGGGCACTGGATTCTATCCCAGTTGCCCCTCTTCCAGGCCAGCTCTCTGCTATGGCCCGGGAAGGCAGTGGAGGATGGCCCAAGTCCTTGGGCCCTGCACCTGCATGGGAGACCAGGAGAAGCACCTGGCTCCTGGCTTCAGATCAGCAAGATGCGCCAGCTGCAGCGGCCATTGGAGGGTGAACCAACGGCAAAAAGGAAGACCTGTCTCTCTCTCTCTCACTATCCACTCTGCTTGTCAAAAAAGAAAAAAAAAAAAGAGATGAGCACTCTGGAGGTCTTTTTTTCCCCTCTTTCCATTTCCAACTCAATACCCCTCCTAACCAGGAGAGGCAAGGGGAAAAGCCTCCAGCTACAGCTGGCCCTACTAGTTTCCCCACCTAAGCAAGAAGGAAGCCTTAATCCATTAACCCCTACCAACCTGATGGATGGGTTTTTCTCTTCTCTGCAGTTAATGAAAACTTTTTCCTTCAACCCTTTAGGAAGGAGTCTCTGATTCTGCCTCTTTGTTTCGTGATATGTTTCACTGCCCTAAGTAATGGGCTCATATGCTGATAATCAATTTTTTTCTGTGCTTTTGTAAATGACTTAGCTAATAAGAGTTTCCAAGTGTCTTGAAGGTTTCATGTTTTTCTGTTGCCAGTACTGAGTCTTGATTCGGAGAATTGGGTCTCAAAGTTGTTTCCATATTCTGTCTATTTTTAATGTTTGAGTGATTACCTTAACTCTGATCAGATCTAGCCCACAGCCCTGATTAAAATGCTCAGGTTAAATGTACTATTTTGGCCAAATGGTTTGACTCTCTGACAATGTAAGTTCTAAACAGTCTTCTGACTTTGAGGGCTTCCAATTGAATCCCTGGAATTCTCAAAAGATGAGACTCTCAATTTGTTAAAATAACAGTTGTTTGAGCCAATTCAGATTATGGTAAGTACATTAAAAGGTTATAAAAAAAATCCAAGCTTATGTTGTATTCATGTTAATGCATTCCAACTAGAGTGGTTTTATAAAAAATGAGAGTAAATTCTGTGTATACAAGCCTTTATGTTGTTAACTAAATTAAACCAATACAGATTGGCTCAAAAATTGGATTAATCCAAATGCCCTACAGTTCTCTTAGTTTGCTTGTTTTACATGTGTCTTTGATGATATGCTTGAAACTTGTTCTCTTAAAAGGATGAAGATATTTTAAAGTTGTTAACACACTGGTCTGTGTTTACTGTTCAAGAGATGTCATCCTTACCAGTTACTTAAGAACATAGAAGTGTGATTTTGACCTTAAAAATAATTGATAATAGTGTTGTATTCATTAATATCTCAGTGTCGTAAGTCATCTAGGCATCATTGCTAAATAAAACTTGGGAAAATGTAACATGTATACTTTTAACATATTAAATTCTTCAAGGGAGACTGTTTGGGCTTGTTAACATGTATTCTCATAAATTGTCCATGCTTGAAAGTCACTACAGGTTTAAGTTTCAGAAGGGGTGAGCAAGTCACAAAAAGTTTGAAACAAATCTTAGAAGAAAAGTTTACGATTTTAAAGTATTGTTTACAGAGTTTTCTACAAGTTGAGTATTAATGCCAAAGTTACACTGACTTCAAATTAAAGTCCAATCTTCCATTACAGCAATGAGAATTTTGAAAATTGTATATTAATATGTTCATAAATATCAGGAAATGGTCTTAATTGTAAATCTTAAAATCTGTTTTTACAAAAATTGCAACATCTCCTTTTAACAGTTTCTGCTTAATTGGTTACTCTGTGTCATTTTTTAGATTTAGGTCCTGTAAGTTCTTTTCTGACTCTGTTAAATTGCATGAAGTTATGCAGTGATTTTTGTGTGCTAACTCTTATATTCAAGGATTTTTTATTTCTGGTTTATTAGATTACAAGAGATATAGATTTTGTGTTCTGTTAAAGTAATCTGTTAAAGTAATTGACTTCTCTACTGTCTCTGTTAAGTTCTGATTGATGAAAAGCATTGAGTCTTGAGGCCAGTGCAGCGGGTTAATGCCCTGGCCTGAAGCACCAGCATCCCATGTAGGCACTGGTTCTAGTCCCGGCAGCTCCACTTCTGATCCAGCTCTCTGCTATGGCCTGGGAAAGCAGTAGAAGATGGCCCAAGTCCTTGGGTCCCTGTATCCGCGTGGGAGACCCAGAAGAAGCTCCTGGCTCCTGGCTTCGGATTGGCATAATTCTGGCCATTGCGGCCAATTGGGGAGTGAACCATCAGATGGAAGACCTCTCTCTCTCTCTCTCTCTCTCTCTCTCTCTGCCTCTCCTCTCTCTGTGTAACTCTGACTCTCAAGTAAAAAATAAATAAATCTTTTTTTTTTTAAAAAGAAAAGCATTGAGTCTTAAAAGTTTGTTATTTTTAAATGCACATTTATATAAAAATATTTGGTCACTTTATCATTATGATTAAATCTAGTCTATAATTGTTAAAATTGCCCAGACTAAATGGATGGATATTATTTCATGATACATTTCACAAAACAGGAATTCTGTTTTGAACAGATACTTTAAGTTCTGTTGGCATCTTTAACAGGCTTTCTGAAAATCAAAGTTCTAAATTCTCTGGACTTTGATATTTCCAGATAGGCCCCTGGAAATGTCAAAGGATATATTTCTCATCTTGCAGAGATAATAACCAATTGGGCTATTTGACTTAAAAGTGTTGCCAAGATGTGAAATGATGCTAAACTGCAGTTGTAAATATGTTTATTTCCAGCTGCTCCAGCCTCTGGCTCTGAAGCCAAATTCTTTTAAAGGGGGACTGGCAAAGTCTCCATCCAGCTAACACTGAATAACCAGGCATTGCTAGTTCAAAATGTGGATCAAATGGAGGTCCAGCCAAAAGGGAGATGACTGGAGATGGTTATGCAGAGATACTAGAGAATTGGGTTCCTGGAGCCCAAGAAAGCTCTAGTATCCACATGTTATATGGTGAAAATCCAGAAGCTCAAAAACTTACTACATAAATCCAAAAACTCTCTTTTGAGTTATATGGTGAGTTCTATTATAGACTTAGGGGTTACACAGTAATGCTAGTTGTACCTGGCAACCTTGGCCCATAACCCATTGGCTACACAGTGAAAATCCAGAATCCTAAGGATGGCAGAGATGTCTGCCAGACTTCTATTCTAAGTCAGGCTATGCAGTAGACACTGGTTAACCCTTCCTCTCAACTCCTAAAAACAGGGCTTAGAGTAACAGCTGAATTATAGTTCTGCACCTATTTAGACAGGTCCTCACTGAGGACTTAAAGGGCCTATCTCTTCAGGGGGGCACAAAATAATCCAAAATGTAGATGGTTCAATGTAAATGATTTGTTAGTCTGTTTCATTTCTCAGCCTGAGACTCTGGTCTTGTACATTAGCTTAACTTCCTAGCAAAACATAGCTACTATGCATCCAGAGGGAAAAAAAATAGCTAGTCCACTAGGGAGTTAATTATTTAACCCTTATACTCACCCCTGGGTGTTGCTGTGGATTCGTGGTGGGGGTGTTAGGTAGGAAGTCAGTTATGAGCTTATGTGTGTGTGACAGGCCTAAAGAGAAGACATCTATATGCATCTGCATCTCAAAGTCATCCTAACAAGGTTTCAGGGGAAGCCCAGATTTCGCATCCTGCCTGCCCTGCCTCCTTCTACCTGATAACCTGCCAGGTGGAGACCCTCACCCCTCCTACTTCCTGCCTGATAAATCTTCCACAATCTCCCAGGTGCAGCCCAGTATCTGCATGTCAAACACCCTGCTCCCTTCCTCAGGTCTGATAACATTTGCATCCAGAAAGTCCTTTGTTTCAGACCTTCAAGAGAAGTTTTTCTATTTACATCCAAAAAGCCCTTTGTTCCAAGAGGAGCAGAGGTGGGGAAGCAAGACCCATCTCCTTAAAACCCCCAGCCTCAACTGGACTGGGCGCGCTCAGCTCTCTGCACCTTTGCTGAGCCGCCCGCCTGGCCTGGCCGGGTGTACTCTCCACTCACCCATGCAGCCCCGCTCTCCCCCAGTCTGAGGGACTGGGCACTCTCTCTCAGGCCCTGTATGGAGAGGTGCCCATCCGTCCTTACAGATGTTCCTTCTTAATAAACCTTGCTATTTTACCTCCCACTACTCTCTGTCTCACGCCTGAATTCTTTCTTGCGCGAAGACAAGAACCCTGCAATTTCTCCGGTAACATTTTTGGCGAGCCAGCCAGGAGTTTGAGAAGACATCGGAGGTCAGTATTCCTTCCCTCAAGCGGGACCGGATCTGTGGAAGTGACCGTTGAGTGTCCGGCACCCCACAGCTCTCCGAGAACGCGGAGTCCCCCCGGCCACGGCTTAGCTACGGCCGAAACTCCAGAGGGATTGTAAGGAACGGGAGGGCGATTAGGAAGGGCAGTTGCCTGAGAGCGTGGAGACCCCCTGAGCTCGCTTTGGCTTCCCGGCGGCTGGACCGCGACCCGAGAACCAGGTCTCTCTCTTGGAGGGACGCCTGGTCACGCTGCCTACTGCTACGCGAGCAGGGCTTAGCTTCGGTCGAGGCTAATATTGGCCCTCCAGGTAAACTCAGACAACTAGGTAGTGGGCACTCTTGAGCGATAGGAGATTTCGAACCCCACTCAGCCCCCAGACACCAGGGCCTTTTCCCTTTGCTCTCCTCCGGCTGAGATTCGTAGTGGAAGGTGAGGGCAGTCGCTCGCATCTTGTCCTCTGTCACTTTCCACCCTTCCCCCGGGGCTTCCTATACTGCTGGCCAGGAGAAAGTAAGAGGGAATTCCACCTAGGGATAAGCTGTTACCAGTTAACCCTTTCCAACCTGGTAGAAGGTTTTCCGTCTTTGAAGCTTATGGTAGCTTTGGTGCGTCTTGAAGTTTTTGTGAGCTATTACTGTTGCTAAGCTTTGATTGTCTGAGGACTGAATCCGGAAAGGAGCTCAAGTTAACTGTCTGTTTTAATTGACTGAGTGCAGTAGTCCTGATTGATCTGGCTTTGGCTGAATTATAGGAGGTTCCCAGCACTCTTGGTGAAATGGCGCACCTACCCAAACCCACGGCCAGTCCTGCCAGGCCCAGGTGTGCGCAGTCTGCCCTGTAAATGGGGGACCACAGCCTTTCTCTGCACTCTATTCCAGTCCACGTGGCCTGCTGCACCCAGGCAGGCATAGCCAGATATCCCTATGGAAAGCGCCCCCCCAGGGCTGCTTTTTTTCCCTCTCCTGGAGGAATTTCCAATTCAATACTACTGCTGGCCTTACCTAAGGGAGCCAGTACCTTAAGCCATTAACCCTTTCCAACCTGATGGGTTTTTCTCTTTGCAGTTAATGGAAGCCTAAGCAATGGGTCATATGCTGATGTCTAGTTCTTTTCTGTGCTGCTGTCCCTGACTTATCTGATGAGAGTGTTCGTTCACGTGCCTTGAAGGTTTCGCGTTTTTCTATTGCCATTATGAGTATTGATTGGGAAAACTGCAACGTGAAGTTGTCTATGTTGTTTATCTGTTTCCAGTGTTTGAGTGATTACCCAACTGATCAGAAATGTACTAATTGTTGGCTAAACCGCTTGACTCTGACAGCTTAAATTCTAAACCGAGTCTTCCAACTTTGGGCTTCCAGTCGGATCCCTGGAACTCTCAAAGGATGAGACTCTAAAATTTGTTAAAGTAACAGCTGCTTGAGTCAATTCAGATTATGTGAAATGTATTAAAATGTTGTAAATGGTGTCAGACCTATGCTGTATTCATGTTTTTGCTTTCCAGCTAGACTGTTCTTATTTTTATAAAAATAAGAGTAAATTCTGTGTATACAAGCCTTTATGTTGTTAACATTGGTTCAGAGAATTAAGTTAATGCCAAAGCCCTTCGGTTTGCTTGGTAGCTCACTTGCTCGGTTTTACACATGTCTTTGATATGCTTTAAACATGTTTCTCTTAACGATGAAGATCTTTTCAAAGTTGTGTCCATGTTTGCTGTCCAGGAGGAGTTATTCTTATGTTACTTAAAAGCATGGAAATGTAATCTTGACTTTTAATTAAGATAATGGTGTGGTATTCATTAATGACTCAGTGTCTTAAGCCATCTAGGCATCAATGCTAAGCAAAATGTGGGAAAATGTATTGTGTAGTTTTCACATCTTAAATTCGATAAGAGAGACTGTTTAAGTTTGTTAGCATGTATTCTCATAGATTGTCCATACATGACAATTCAAGACTATGTAAAAGAAACTACAGGTATAAAGTTTCAGAAGGTGTGAGCAAGTCATAAAAAGTTTTAAAAGGTTTACAACTTTAAATTGTTTACAGAGTTTTCTTTGAGTGCTAATGCCAAAATTACATTGACCTAAAGTTGAAGTCTGATCTTCTGTTACAACAATGGGGTTTTTAAAAAAAAAAAATGTGCACTAATGTTAGTAAATATCTGAAAATGGTCTAAGTTGTAAATCAACAGTGTCTGCTTAATGGTTGCTCTGCCATTTCTAGAGTTAGGTCGTGTAAGCTCTTTTTGACTCTGTTAAATAGTTCTAAATTATGTAAACTCTTATGTGCAAGGTTTTTTATTTCTGGTTTATTCGACAACAAGAGATATAGAATTCATGTTCTGCCAAAGTAATCTATTGTGTACTCTACTGTCTCTGTTAAGTTCAGATTGATGAAAAGCATTGTTAAGCATTATGATCAGATCTGGTTTAAAAGTGTAAAAATCACCCTGACTAATGAATGGCTATCATTTCAGGATGTTAAGAAATTCTATTTTGACCAGATACTCTAAGTTCTCTTGGCACCTTTAACAGACGTTCCGAAAATCCAAGTTCTAAATTATCCGGACTTTTGACATCCCCAGAGGGCCCCTGGAGATGTCAAAAGAGATATCTCTCATCTTGCAGAGATAATAACCAATCGGCTGTTTAGATTAAAAGTGGTGCCAAGATGTGAAATGATGCTAAACTTCAGCTATAAACGTGTTTCTTTCTAGCTGCTCCAGTCTCTGGCTCAGAAGCCAGATCCTTTAAAAAGGGACCGACGAAGTCTCCGTCCAGCTAACGCTGAACAACCAGGCATTGCTAGTTCAAATGTATTGCTAGTTTAAATGTGGATCAAACGGGAGGTCTAGCCAAAAGGGAGAAAGTGTTCCAAAAGAGACTTAGAGACGATGGGAGATGGTTATGCGGCAGGTGCTAGAGAACCAGGTTCCAGGAGCCCAAGAAAACTCTAGTGTCCACAGGCTACACGGTGAAAGCCCGGAAGCCCAAAAACTTATGGGTTACACGGTAAGACTAGTTAAACCCGGAAACCCAGGCCCATAGCCCACTGGCTACACGGTAAATAATCCGGAAGCCAAAGGATGGCAGTGACGTCTGCCACAATTTCTCCTCTAAGTCAGGCTACGCAGTAAGCACTGGTTAAACTGCCAGTTAAATCTGAAAGCCCAGGAAGTCAGTCTAGAGACCCGACTCGTTGCCTCACTTCTCCTCTTTTCTCTTCCAGAAGGGAAGTTACTACAGTTCTGCAGGACTCTCCACTGTGATGTACGGTTTGATCCCCAGACCTTATGTAAAAAATGGTTGACCTTTTCTGTAACAATGCCTGGCCACAGTATGGAGGACCAAACAGCATAGCCAAAATAAGAGGTTAAACTATGAAATAATGTGACAGCTAGATCAATTTTTCAGTGTACGCGGTAAATGGGCAGAACTCCCCTTTTAAACCAAATTGAGGGATAAATAGAAAGTTGTACTGATGACCTCAAAGTATGCAAGCAGGTCACCACAGTTGATCTTACCTAAAAGGTCATAGTTCTCCTCATGGGCACGGTCTTAACTCGCAGAAAAATACTAAGTGTCAAAATTTGCCCATGACCATAGTTTTTTTTAGCTCACCCTGATATTAAAGAAATCAGGGTTGGGTTGAGCACCCCCTTGACTGACATAGAGGCTGCCTCCTTGGTCTACTTTATTAGAGACCAGGAGAACGAGGAGCAAGCTAGCAGCAGGAGCGATATGAGGATAGGCAACAGGCCAATCAATGGCTGTTCTGCACGGTGATCTGCTGTCAAGGAGACCCAGCAAGGCCAGTGCACCCCAAACAGCACCTGTTGCTGATATAAGGAGCCAGGGCATTGGGCAAGCAGCTGTCGTGACAGAAACTGCCTTCTGTCAGCTCTGCCAAGAGCATGGCCACTGGACACGGAACTGCCCTGGGTGTCGAAGGACTCCTGGTTCAGAACCGCAGACCCTGTGGCCCCGAGCTAAAAAGCCTTTAGCTCTGCCCAGCCTCTGCCTAGCTTCTAGCTCCAGCCACTGCTATTGAGGGGATGGCCTAGGGTCAGTGAAACGCAAGTTGCCTATTTCTACCAGCCTCCTATTAAAGCTCTCCTCCTAGTCCAGCCAGGTAATGCAAGTCAACAGGGTGCCTCCCTTAAAGGAGATTCGCATCTCTTACAATTCTCTTCCAGCACCCCCTGGATAGGTCTGGGCCTCACACACCCAGCCAGGCCTTAAACATCTATCCAATAGTATTAAGCTTAGAGAAAGCCCTCCCTGCCAGTTCCTAAAAACAGGGCTTTCAGTAACAGCTAACTCAGATAGTCCTGCACCTATTTGGACAGGTCCTCACTGAGGACTTAAAGGGACTATCTCTTGAGGGGGGTGCACAATAATCCATAATGTAGATGATTAAATGTAAATGATTTGTAGTCTGTCTCCTTTCTCAGTCTGAGACTCTAGTCTAGAGTCTTAACTTCCTAGCAAAACTAGCTACTAGGTATCTGGAGGAAAACAAAGCATTGCTAGTCCATTAGAGTGTTAAATATTTAACCCTTATTCTCTCCCCTGGGGAGAAAAAACCAGCCCCAGAGAGGATATGGGCCATGCAGCAAATTCCTACTTCTGCAAACTTCAGGCAGTCCCAGCTTTTCTCTATCAGGTTACAGGTTCCTAGATACAGGGAAATGGCACAGTTCCTAAACCAGGCTCTTGACAGGCAGCCAAAGCAGAGCCCCCTCCTTTGGGGGAAAGAGCAAACCACAGCCTTCGCTCAGCTAAAGGATGCTATGGCTAAAGTCCCTGTGCTAGGACTGCCAAGCCCAGAGAAACCCTCCCAGCTGTACATCACTGGGAGGCAGGGGAGTCACCTTAGGAGGGTTAACTCAGGATCTGGGACCTGTTAAGCAACCAGTGGGCTACTTTTCTAAAACCTTAGACATGGTTGCACAAGGATGGCCTCAGTGCCTAAAGACAATGGCAGCAGCTGCCTTGCTGACAGAGGAGGTATCTAGAATTACACTGGGGCAAAATATCGCCCTTTATACCTCACATCAAATAAATTCTCTATTAGAGCAAAAGGGCTTTCACTGGCTCACAGATAGTAGAATACTAAAATATCAGGTCCTCCTTCTAGAAAACCCTCAGGTAAAAATAAGGCATAAACCCAGTTACTTTAATGCCAGTTCCAGGGGAAAGTGGTCCCCTCCACTCCTGTACTGAGGCTATTGACTTGATCTATGCCAGCAGAAGGGACCTAAAAGACAGCCCCCTGACTAATGCAAATAAAGCTTGGTTCATAGATGGAAGCAGCTTTGTCAGACAGGACCTGCTTCTCAGAGTATGCAACAGTTACAGCATGGCACGTTATTGAAACGTGCTCTGCCCCCAGGAACTTTTGCTCAGCTAGCAGAACTAATTGCCTAAACCAGAGCTCTAGATCACACAAGGGATTTTTAAGGCATCTTCACTCTGCATGGAGACCTTAGTCTTCTGGTAAGGTAAGAAGAGCCAACCAGGCTCTATGGAAAACATCAAGTATAAAAATGTGTGCTTGGTAAAAAAGGTTCAGAAGGAAAGAGTGTTGTTGGTAAAAAGGGTTAAAAAGGAAAGAGCTTTTTAAATAAGGAAAGGACATGGTTTGTAAGAATAACTTTATCCTGATGGCTAGTTTACTCTAGACTGGAATGGAAATGGTGAAATGTTTAAAGTAAGTTGAAGAGGGTGTGTGAAAGTCACAAAAGGTTATAAGAAAAAGAAGTATTAAACATGCTAACTGCTGCTCCAGGGGGTATCTGTGCCATGCTCCAGGAAGAATGTTGTTTCTGGGTCAGACTGGACAGGTACAAACCCAAATTTGTACTTTTCCTGGACAATTCCAAACAGCTCCAGGACCAGGCCAAGCAGGGCTGGGATTTCTGGCCTAAAATCTGGTCATGGAAATCTTGGCTATTTCCTCTCCTTGGCCCAATAACTTCTGTAATCTTGCTGCTTCTCTTTGGACCCTGTGTTTTTAATGCCCTTGTTCGTTTTGTCTCTAGCAGACTAAGAGCTGTTGAACTCCAAATGATCGTCAGACAAGGCTTCCAGCCCATCCCACTGGACGACCTGAGCAGCCCCCTGGACCGAGCAGCACAGTCTTTCCAAGGCTACTGTCACACACCATAAGACAGATAGCAAGAGGTGATACCCAAATCTCCCTCGACGCCCACATGTCAGCTTTGAAGAAGTTACAGAAGATGGAACTTCATCCATAATCCCAAAAAGAATTTTGGGTATTAACCTCTTGAGGGGGGAATGTTAGGTAGGAAGTCAGTTATGAGCTTATGTGTGTGTGACAGGCCTAAAGAGAAGACATCTATATGCATCTGCATCTCAAAGTCATCCTAACAAGGTTTCAGGGGAAGCCCAGATTTCGCATCCTGCCTGCCCTGCCTCCTTCTACCTGATAACCTGCCAGGTGGAGACCCTCACCCCTCCTACTTCCTGCCTGATAAATCTTCCACAATCTCCCAGGTGCAGCCCAGTATCTGCATGTCAAACACCCTGCTCCCTTCCTCAGGTCTGATAACATTTGCATCCAGAAAGTCCTTTGTTTCAGACCTTCAAGAGAAGTTTTTCTGTTTACATCCAAAAAGCCCTTTGTTCCAAGAGGAGCAGAGGTGGGGAAGCAAGACCCATCTCCTTAAAACCCCCAGCCTCAACTGGACTGGGCGCGCTCAGCTCTCTGCACCTTTGCTGAGCCGCCCGCCTGGCCTGGCCGGGTGTACTCTCCACTCACCCATGCAGCCCCGCTCTCCCCCAGTCTGAGGGACTGGGCACTCTCTCTCAGGCCCTGTCTGGAGAGGTGCCCATCCGTCCTTACAGATGTTCCTTCTTAATAAACCTTGCTATTTTACCTCCCACTACTCTCTGTCTCACGCCTGAATTCTTTCTTGCGCGAAGACAAGAACCCTGCAATTTCTCCGGTAACAGGGGCAAGAGGTGAGGAGTCACCACACAGACCCCGGGAGTCAGATGAAAGCAGGCAGGAGGCAAGCAGCCTGCAGACTCATTTATTTCAGTTGGTACAGCAACTTAAATAGCCAAGGCAGCCAGTCTGGTCAAGGGGCGGTCTATGCCCTAACCAATCACAGCCTGTTGCCAGGCAGGCTCCATTGCCATGTGGTTTCCAAAGCCATCCAATCATAGCATGTTGCCAGGCAGGCTCCGTTGCCAGTGGTCATCTTGGCATGGCCTTCTCATTCCACCACACCTGGGGAGAGAAAATCAGCCCGAGAGGATATGGGCCATGCAGCCAATTCCTATTCATGCAAACTTCAGGCAATCCCAGTATTTCCCTATCAGGTTACAGATTCCTAGTTATAGGGAAATAGCACAGTTCCTTAATCAGGCTCTCAATAGAGAGCTAAAGCAGAGTCCCCTCCTTTGAGAAAAACAAACAAACAAAGCATAGCTTTCATCCATTGAAAAGTCACCATGACTAGGGCTATTATAAAGCAATTGCTGATTCAGTCCTTCAAAACAGACAAGCCCTAGACCTGCTACCTGCAGCCAAGAAAATGCCTTGAACTAGGGTCAGACTAGATAAGGTAAAAAAAATTATGTTCATGCTTTCTAGGACAAGACCAGACAACTTCAGGACCAAGTCAGACAAGGCTAAAATATCTGGCCTAATATCACATCTGGTCATGGAAATTCCTGGTCATTGCCTCTCCTTGGTGACAGAGCATCCACATTATTTCTCTTCTCTGTAAACTAATGTGTTTTAATGTCCTTGTTTGTTCTGGCTCTAACAGAAGACAAGCCACTCAGCTCCAGGTGCTTCTAAGACAGGGCTTCTAGCCTACCTTATCAGACAAGGTGACCCGCCCTCTGGACCAAGCAAGACAATGCTTCCTGAGGCCACTTTCAAACACCATAGGACAGATAGCAAGAGAAAAATACCCATATCCGTCTCTACGCCCATTTGTCAGCTTCTGAAGTAGCTATAGAAAATGGACCTTTGGCCATTTATCCCCATAAGATTATGGATATTTTCTCGGGGGGGGGGGGGGGGTGTTAGGTAGAAAGTTAAAAATTAGCCTATTTGTGTGAGAAGGGCCTGAAGAAACCAGCACCTACTTTGGAAGCCCCAGAAACCCAGTATTTCGCACTTCACAGTCCTGCCCAGACCCTGACAACCTTCCAGATGGTCCTAGCCCTTCCCCCAGGGAAAGCTCCCAGGAGAATGCTCTCTCCTCTGGACCAAATTGGTTACCTGACCTGATAACATGGGGCAATAAAACCTTCACAGATACCCTAAGGGAAGCCCATCTACTCTGCCTGGTGCAGGCAAATCTGGGGAGGAATTTGCTAATTTTCACCCAACAAATGCTTTCCCAAGGCTCCCCATCCTTTGTCCTGGAGAAGATCAAGGGGGTAAATGGACTCCCTTAAAAACTGGGAGTCCAAACAAACTCAGCCCTCTGCTCTCTACTGAGCTGCCTTCCTGGCTTCTCCAGGTGTATTCTCTCCTTTCAACCATGTAACCTTGCTCTCCCCCAGTATGAGTGACTGGGAACTCTCTATCTGTCCCTTCTGTTCTGACAGATGCCCTATCCCCAATAAAACCTTATTACTTTACTCTCTGTCTCTCACCTGAATTCTTTCTTGCATGAAGACAGGAACCCCACGGCTCTTTTCTCCAGTGACAAATCCACATCTGCTTGTTATTGGTTTGATTAGGTTTTGTATGCCTTCATGATTCAGTTTTGGTGGACTGTGTATTTCCAGTAATCTATCCATTTTTCTTGATTGCCCAATTTATTGGTATATAGCTGTTTGTAGTAATTTCTGATGATTCTATTACTGTAATATCTGTTTTTACATTTCCTTTTTCATCTCTGAATTTATTGATTTGGGTCTTTTCCCTAGTTATTTTGTTTGTTAATTTGTTTGTTTTAGTTAGGTGGGCCAATGATGTATCAGTTTTACTTAGTTTTTCAAAAAATCAGCTCTTCATTTCACTAATCTTTTGCATTGTTTTTGGTTTCAATTTTGTTTACCCCCTTCTCTAATTTTCATTATTCTTTTACTCCTGCTAATTTGAGGTTTGGTTTTTTGTTTTTCTAGGTCCTTGAGATGCAATGTTTGATTATTTATTTGGTGCCTTTACAATTTCTTGATGACGGCACTAATTGCTATAAACTTCCCTCTTGACACTGTTTTTGCTGTATCCCATAAGTTTTGATATGTTGTAATGTCATCTGTTTTTTAAAGATTTTATTTATTTGAGAGGTAGCATTACAGACAGTGAGAGGGAGAGACAGAGAGAAAGGTCTCCTTTCTGTTGGTTCACTCCCAGATGGCCGCAATGGCCAGAGTTGCGCCAATCTGAAGTCAAGAGACAGGAGCTTCTTCCCGGTCTCCCATGCAGGTGCAGGGGTCGAAGCACTTGGGCCATCTTCTACTGCTTTCCCAGGCTATAGCAGAGAGCTGGATTGGAGAGGAGCAGCCAGGACTAGAACCAGCACCCATATGTGATGCTGGCGCCACAGGCAGAGGATTAACCTACTGCACCACGGAGCCAGCCCATGTAATGTCATCTTGGTTTGTTTCCAGGAATATTTTTATTTCTTTTTTTATGTCTTCTATGATCCACTGTTCATTCAGGAGCATGTTGTTCATTCTCTATTTGTTTGCATATGTTCTAGAGATTCCTAGGTTGTTAATTTCCAGCTTTACTCCACTGTGGTTAGAAAAGATATATGGTAAGCTTCTTTTTTTTTTTTTTTTTTTTTTTAATTTTTTTTTTTAACAGGCAGAGTGGACAGTAGAGGGAGACAGAGAGAGAAAGGTCTTCCTTTTTGCCATTGTTTCACCCTCCAATGGCTGCCGCGGTTGGCGTGCTGCGGCCGGTGCACCGCGCTGTTCCGATGGCAGGAGCCAGGTGCTTATCCTGGTCTCCCATGGGGTGCAGGGCCCAAGCACTTGGGCCATCCTCCACTGCACTCCCTGGCCACAGCAGAGAGCTGGCCTGGAAGAGGGGCAACCGGAACAGGATCGGTGCCCCGACCGGGACTAGAACCCGGTGTGCCGGCGCCGCAAGGCGGAGGATTAGCCTACTGAGCCACGGCGCCGGCCTAATGGTATAGTGACTACACAGAAAAGCACATATGCATTTGTAGCTGACATATCAACAGAGGTACTATTAGTTAGGTTGCCATTAGAGAGATGGAATGCTATATGTGAAAGTGGTTTGCACAACTGAAAAAAGCATTTATGTAAGTTTTAGGCTGCAAGTAATAGAAGAGCTAAAAGATGAAACTATCTTATCATATAGCATTTACAGGGCGGGAGGGAGGATAAGGTGAGAAGTATCATTATGCTCATTATGCTCTGAAACCTGTATATATAAAATTTCATGTACTTGAAATTTGTTCCCATTATATAAGTAAAATTATTTTTAAAAATAATTTAAAATAGTACTTAATATATACTAAATTGATCTTCTGTATATAAAGAGAATTGAAAATGAATCTTGATGTGAATGGAAGGGGAGAGGGAGTGGAAGAGGGGAGGGTTGCGGGTGGGAGGGAAGTTATGAGAGGGGGAAGCCATTGTAATCCATAAGCTGTACATTGGAAATTTATATTAATTAAATAAAATAAATTGGATTAATTAAAAAAATTTAAAGCAGAAAAAAAAAAAGAAAAGATATATGGTATGATTTCAATACCTTGAATTTGCTTAAACTTGCTTTATGGCCTAGTATATGGTCTATCCTGTAGAAAGTTTCATGCACTGATGAAAAGAATGTATATTCTTCAACTGTGGTATGAAATGTTCTGTAAAAATTAGTTAGGTCTATTTGGTCCATAGTGTAGATTCACTCTATTGTTACTTTGTTGATTTTCTGTCAAGTTGATCTGCCCAATGATGAAGGTGGAGTGTTGAAGCCCCCCATTACTATTTTACTGGAGTCTATGTCTCCCTTTAGATTATTTGTTTCAAATAGCCAGGGGCCTTTACATTGGGTGTGTATACCTTTACTTTTTTTATAGTCACATCTTCCTATTTAACTGATTTCTTAAACATTACATAATGCTCTTCTTTATCTCTTTTAATGATTTTTGTGTTAAAGTCTATTTTTCATGATAATAGCATGTCTGCAGCTGCTGTTTTTGCTTTCTGTTAGTATGGAATATCTTTTTCCATCCTTTTACTTTCAGTCTGCATGCATCTTTGTTGGTGAGGTGTGTTTCTTGTGAGCAGCAAATAGATAAGTCTTGTTTTTTAATCCATTCAGCCAGTCTGTACCTGCTAATTGGAGAATTTAGGCTATTTACATTCAAGGTTATTATTTTATTGATAAGTGACTATTTTGTTCTACCATTTTCCCATAAATATTCCCATTGTGTGCTTTGGATTTCCTTTGAACTTCTCTTGAACATTTTCTGGTTTCACATTCTATCATAATATTGGCTATCTCTTTGTGTTTCTGTGTATAGTACAACCTTAAAAATCATTTATACAAGCTGAACAAGAGGTTACAAATTCCTGCAATTTCTGTTTGTTTGGGAAGGTCTTTCTTTCACCATCATTTACAAATGAGAGTTTTTTTTGGTTACAATATTCTGTGTTGGCAGTTTCTTCCTTTTAGGATTTGGACTATGTCTCTCAAATCTCTCCTAACCTATAGATTAGGATGACTAATCAGTTGTTGGTCTAATTGGGGATTCTCTGAAGGTAATCTGTCATTTCTTCCTTGCACATTTTAGAATCTTTTATTTATGTTTTACTGTTTAAAGTTTGACTACAATGTATCATAGTGAAGATCTTTTCTGATCATGTCTATTAGGAGTTTTACATGTTTCCTATTCTTAGATGTTCCTTTCTTTCTCCAAATTATGAAAATTTCCTGCTATTGTTTCACAGAATAGGCCTTCTAATCCATTCTCTCTTTCCATGCCTTCACAAAATCCTACAATACATATATTTGGTCATTTGATAGTATCCCATAATCTCCAACATTATTTCAGTTTTTCCAATTTTTTCTTCCTTTTTTTTTTCCTTGTCTGGGATATTTCCAAGGATTTGTCTTCTAGCTTGGATATTCTTTCTTCTGCCTCACCAAGTCTGTTGTTGAGGTTTTCCACTGTATTTTGTATTTTAAAAATTGAATTGTTCATTTAAATATTACAGTTTGATTTCACTTCAATATCAATCTCAGGGAAAATTTTTTCATCCATATCATGTATGGATTTCTTTTTTTTTTTTAACTTTTATTTAATGAATATAAATTTCCAGTGTACAGCTTATGGATTACAGTGGCTTTCCCCTCCCATAACTTCCCTCCCACCCTCAACTCTCCCCTCTCCCGCTCCCTCTCCCCTTCCATTTGCATCAAGATTCATTTTCAATTCTCTTTATATACAGAAGATCAATTTAGTATAAAGGTTTCAACAGTTTGCACCCACATAGACACACAAAGTGAAACATACTGTTTGAGTACTAGTTATAGCATTAAATCACAATGTACAGCACATTAAGGACAGAGATCCCACATGAGGAGCAAGTGCACAGTGGCTCCTGTTGTTGACCCAACAAATTGACACTCTAGTTTATGGCACCAGTAACCACCCTAGGCTGTCGTCATGAGTTGCCAAGGCTATGGAAGCCTTCCAAGTTTGCCGACTCTGATCATATTTAGACAAGGTCATAAAAGACAGAGTGAGAATAGTAACCAATGATCCTAAGAGTGGCATTAACCAGGTTTGAACAATTATACAGCATTAAGTGGGGAAGAGGACCATCAGTACACACAGGTTGGGAGTAGAGCCATTGGTGGTAGAGTAGAGGTTATGATTACAAAGGAATGAGGCCCAGGTGTGCTAGACAGGGTCTAGAACAAAGGACAGAGTCATTATTAGAGGAGCTAAGAAAGGTGCTGTCTAAGCTACAATTAAGTTTTCTGATTGAGAGGCAAATAGAACCTGATAGAAGGGGCTTGATAATAATCTGGTGGGCTTTAGGCCTTGTAAGTTAAGAGGCCCAGACCTATCTATCTCTTCACATGGGGTATATCCTAAGGGAGGTGTGAACCTCCTAGGGGAAGGCACTCTGTTGACTTTCATTACTTGGCTGGCCTGGGAGGAGAGCTGGCCAGGTAAAGGCAGGTGGCAACTCTAACAAGAAATTTACAGTTCTGCCTGCAATGTTGCTGACCCTACTTGACCTCACCCTCAGCTGCAGTGGTCACTTTGGAAGTTGGGCTGAGTGAAGGGCTTTTCAGCTTAGAGCCAATAAGATCTGTGGCTCTGACCTGGGCATCCTTCGACTCCAGGGCAGGTCCATTTCCAGTGATCCAACTCTTGGCACAGCTGCCAGGGCTCTTCACAAGCTGACTTCTGCTGAAGCCCAGGCTTACCTCATTGAAAGCACTGCAGTGGACTGGCCTGTTGGGTCTCCTTGAGGGCAGATCACTGTATAGATCAGCCATTAATAGGCCTGCCACCCATTGCTTCTGATGCCTAGCTTTCTTTTCCTCCTGGTTTGTGTTAAAGCAGACCAGAGGATGCAAGTCAAGGGAGTGCCCGTTTCCCATCTCTAATCTTCGGTGGCCTGAACTACAAGTCTATAGTCACAGGCATGTTCTGTAGTAGTTTTTCTAAGGTAGACAATGCCCATGAGGAAAATTATATTCTCACTTTAAAACTTTCTTTCCCTTTGGTCTGAAAGGGAGGTTTTTTCTACTTACTGTATACTTTGCTGATGGCGAAGTGAATCTAGCTATGAGATTATTATTTAAGTTCTTATTTTGGCTATGCTATTACAGAAAAATGTTAGCCATCTCTTTTATAAGGTCTAAAGATTAAATTGTGCGTCCTACAGATTCCTTCATAATAGATTTAGTTTCCTATCTTGAAGAGAATAGAGAAATGAAAGAACAAGTTGGGCTTAGAATAGAGAAATGAGGGAGCAAGTCCTAGATCGCTTGCTGACAATAGCAATATCACATGAATACTTAGCAAACCGTTTCAACCATTAGATAACAACTTAAGAAAACATTTACCAGAAGGTCCAATGCCTTCTATAAATTTTAAGAATCATGTATTTGAAAATACCTCTTAAATATCTAACATGGTGTAGTTTGTTTAACCAGCAAACTTAAGCACAACCATATAAAATGTTTTTAGTTTCTTTCTACCTACAAGTTTAAAACATATGATACATAGATTCAGGTCACTCAAATTAAAATGTATCTTTGATTGATTTTAGCAGCTTAAATTTATGGACAATCTTATCTATAAGCCATTTAAAATAAGACTCTTAATAAAATTTCCCCATGTGGACATACAATATGTACACACATTTAACATAGCATAATAGACCAATATAGCGTTTTTAATAATAGCTTTTAAAATCTTTAACTCTTTTTGTAGATTGCCAATTGATTTGAATTGCTTTTTTAGTAACCTCAGTTAACCATACTTTCTCTCAGATGGTACTGTTAATACATTATTGGCTTCATCTGTTTACAGAGCCATCCCAAAGTACTGAATACAATGGAAGTGGCTGGAAAAAGTCCATAGGAACCCATAGGAGGACAGCTACACACAGAACCAACAACGCTTTAGTTTTATGAGCAGCAAATCATATATAACTGTGGATGACAAAAGACTTTAAGTTGCCATGTTTAAAATTATAAACTCATAGACCAAATTTGATCTTGTTACAAGGTGATTGTTCAAATCTTTGAAAATAAGCACATATTTACATAACCCATAGCTCTTAATAAAAATTCAGCTGTTTTTGAACAATTAGCATTTAACAGACATCAAGAGAACACGATAGATTACTTTAACACATTGCTTTAACAGAGCATTAGAGTTTAATTCTATGTCAAAGATAAATTGAGCTTCCTGTGATCTTTTGCTGTGAGGTTTCCTTCCTTTACCTTCTTTCATATTGGTGACCATGTTTCTGTGTTTCTGTGTGTAACACATCTTTAAGCATCTTTTGCAGGGCAGGATGAGTGGCAACAAATTCTTTCAGTTTCTGTTTGCTATGAAAAGTCTTAATTTCACCTTCATTCACAAATGAGAGCTTTGCAGGATATAGTATTCTGGGCTGGCAGTTGTTCTCTCTTAGTACCTGGGCTATGTCTCGCCATTCCCTTCTAGCTTGTAGGGTTTCTGATGAGAAGTCTGCTGTGAGTCTAATTGGAGATCCTCTAAGAGTAATCTGACGTTTCTCTCTTGCATCTTTTAGGATCTTTTCTTTGTGTTTCACTGTGGTGAGTTTGATTACAACATGTCGTGGTGAGGATCTCTTTTGGTCATGTTTATTAGGGGTTCTATAAGCTTCCTGTACTAAGATGCCTCTGTCCTTCTCCAAACCTGGGAAATTTTCTGCTAGTATCTCACTGAAAATGCCTTCTAATCCTTTCTCCCTCTCCATGCCTTCAGGAACTCCTAGAACTCGAATGTTGGGTTTTTTAATAGTATCCTGTAGATTCCCGACAATATTTTTTAGATTTCTGATTTCTTCTTCTTTTCTTTGGTTTGCCTGTTTCCTTTCCTGTTCTCTGTCTTCTAAGTCCGATATTCTCTCTTCTGCTTCGCCCATTCTGTTTTTAAGGCTCTCTAATGTGTTTGTCATTTGATCTATTGAATTCTTCATTTCATTATGATTTCTCGTCACTATCAGAGTTTCTTGTTCCACTAGTTGTTTCATTTCATTTTGATTCCTCCTTAATATTTCATTTTCACGAGAGAGATTTTCTATCTTGTCCATGAAGGATTTCTGTAGTTCAAGAATTTGTTTTTGAGAAGTTCTTAATGTTCTTAGCAATTTTTTGAGATCCGCTTCTTGCATTTCTTCGATCTCATCATCTTCATAATCTTGAATTGGGGTGTCTTTTTCATTTGGGGGCGTCATAGTGTCTTCCTTGTTCTTGTTAGCTTGGTTTTTGCGTTTGTTGTTTGGCATGTTGGAGATATTTGGTTTCTTCACTGTGGTGTTTTTTCTTGTTACACTATGGCTCCTTATTAAGTGGACTGTCTGCTTTCGGTGGAGCCTTAGAGGCTTGAGATGAGTGTGGACTGAGAGCTGTGTTTGGTTCCTCAGGGCTGAGGGTGTGTCAAAGATGACACTCCCAGGTTAGGTGTGGTAAATCTCTCTTTCTTTTTTTGATTCAAAAGGGAAGTAATTCCGCACAGCTGAACGTAATTGGAGGTAGTAATTAGCAGGCAAATGATATACCCACAGGAGCCAGAGATCGGAAGCTCTTTCCCAAGGACCACACAGGGAATCTCTGCTGCCCTCAGTGTGGGCTCCAATTCTCCTGCAGTCTCCCACTGGGTTGCCAAGTTAGATGCTAATCTCCAGTTATTTCACCCCTCCCCCCAGAGTCAGGTTTTTCTGCTAGGCTCAGGGCCGGTGCAGACCTGAGGTCGCCCTGCTTATGACGTATGTCCAAAATGGCGCCTGCTCTTTGTCTTGCTCGCCTTTGAGAGGTGAGCGGAGAGAGAGAGACTCGTGTCCGTATCGGTCACTTTTTTTTCCCTCTCTCTCTTCTAGTTAGCCTGGTGAACTTTTCCCCACGGAGTTTCAAGCCTCTTTCCCTCTAGCCTCCTCTTTCCGCTTGCCCGCTGGTGTCTCGGGCTATGGAGGTTCGGCTCACCTCGCGTTCCAGCGCTGGTGCGTTGAGTCTGCCGCTGGTGTCCCGAACTTGGGCTCCCACGCTCTCCACGCAGGTCCACTGTGAATCACTAGTTCCGGAAGAGTTTCCTCTGCTGTTTCTTCCCCTACTCTTCCTTGACCCTGCAGTATCTCCACTTATATTAACGTGTGTCTTGACGAACTATCAATGTGCTTCCTTCCTATTCCGCCATCTTGCCCACTATGTATGGATTTCTTTATCAGGAATTTTTTCTTTGTGTTTCTGAATATTTCTATGATCATTCTTTTGAATTCATTTTCAGGCATTTCATCAATATCTTTTATTATCACATTCTGATATTAGGGTGTTGTGTTCCTTTTGAGGAGTCATGTTGTCTTCCTTCTCATTTCTTGTATATCTGTTTTTATTTTTAGACATTTGTGGGTAGACACTTCTCTGGTGGGTTTTATCTTTGAACTATGCCTCTGTGGCTTAGAGGAGTGTCTGCTCCTTCAGTGGATATCCAATGGATAAGCCTATGCTGGCTGGGGCTCTGGAACTCTTTTTAATGCTAAAGGTTGGAGCAAGTATCCAGAGTGACACCCAAGCTGGTCATAGTAGATATTCCCTATTGTCAGCAGCAGGGAGGGTATGATCACACCTGTTGGCATAGTCACATTGTCATCTCTCCTCTTCCATGGTAATCAGTGCTTATGGTTAGCCCAGAATGGGCCAACCTCCATCCACACAGGTGCATAACCTGCAAAAAGAATCTGTGTAGTCCTCAGTATGAGCACAGAACCTCTGCAATGACCCATCCCAGGCAGTCAAGGAGTTCAGCCTCTCATGCCAGACACAGTGATTCTCCAGAGACCCAGATACCATACACTCATCATACAGTCACAAAATTCCCCATAGTCACATAATACAAGACTCTCCCAGTTGTAGAGTGCAGAGAATCTACTCTCAGCCCTACAAGCCTGCCCCATCCACGGAATAAGTAGAGACATTTCCAGAGCCAGCTGACTATATGTACTCCACCTTTTAGTCTGAGCCCCAGAGCCTGTGAAAGGTTGAAGGAATGCAAGGACCTCACTGTCTTAAGTGGGTGCCCAGCCCTCTGCCAACTCTCCAGGGCAACATCAAAGTCAGTGGAGAACACAGATTATTCCTTTGATAAAATCCCATGCTCATGTGTGAGAGAGCTGTTGCAACCTCTACTGGCATTAATGATGGCACTTTCTTCCTGCTGGTCACCAGGCGCCACTGTGGTGGGATGGGTAGAAAGAAATGGGCTTTTCCTTGACTGGTTTATGTGGGTACCCTGCACCCCACTAGGACTCCAGGCTAGACTCAAAGTCAGTGTGGGCCACAAGGTTCTCCCTCAGGCAATATCACCATGGCGTGGGCTACTGCAGTCTGCCCTCACTTCTCTCTCAGAAGCTTGCTATGCCTCCAGCAGGAGTCATGTGCTATGTTCCCACTTGCTGCTTCATGTCTGCACTTTCCACACTGCTCCATGGCATCTCTCTTCTTTCTGTAGAATTTCCACTGCAAACTCCTCTCCAACGCTCTCCTGGGAATGTATTTGCTCTACTTTTCTTCTGTTATCTTCCCCTACTCAAAATCAGTACATCTTTTCTCTATTCATCCATCTTGGAATCTCCTAAAAATGTTTTTTTAATTTTTAATGCATTACATTTTTAGCAGGAGTTGTGCCTTATAAATCCCTGTTATTCTTAATGCCCAGCCTAGTGGCCTAGTGTCTTACATACATAATGCATGTGTGAATGAGTGAAAGGAATAATGAAAGAGCAAATCTTCGATGCATCATTAATATACTTCACCTAACCATTTAACTTATCTTCAAGCATACATTTGGGACATTATGACACAATAATGTTTGATTGTGTTCAGGAGATGATAAATACATCTCACATCCATTTGTGTGTCAAATCTTCAACAAATATCTATTGAGAGATTGAGGAAAGAATTTCTTTGTAACAAACAAGGCAATCAATGAAGGAAGAAAGATTATAACATTATCATTTGGGCTTGCAGGTAAATATAACTTACTTATTCAAGATATGTAAAACTCAACAACAAATTGGTTTTCATCTTACAAGCAAATAAACCAAAAAATAAATTACTCCTTGAGAAGGAGAAATGAAAAATCATCGCAATTTTCCTTCACCTAGTTGGTCCAACCATAAAGGAATTCTAGAATAAGCTAAAATAAAACTCAAAAGTGATCCTAAGAAAGAAATAGCTAAACTACATGTTCAGGAAATTTATTCTATATTTTAAGTCAATGTTTCCCTAATTTTTGCACTCTTTCTCCTCAATTCCTTCTCCAGTGCATTAATTTCTTCACTAAAATTCTCATGAGGAAAAAGACACTGATAATGTGCTCAACTTTTTTTTTAATGATTCATGTCTTACATAACCTACTGAATAGAACACCGCGGATACAAAACATAAAAGTAACGCATTTGACCCATGTGGAAGATAACAGTTCTAAGCTTATTCCTTTCCCCTAGTTCGCAGGAAAATGAGTAAGGTAGTCATTAGTGGTGGATGAGGTGAATATCTCCGTCTTCATAATATCCAAATTTCTAATTTTTTATGTTTGAATCTATCAGGAAAGATGTCTCTGATCACCATTGGTAGTCAACAATGGAGAGAGGAAATATATCCTTCACTAATTAGAAAAATCATATTTAAAGTAGGAAACTTGTACTTAAGATGTTCCTGCTTATTGATCATCATAAATTTATTTCTCTAACCACATATTAAATTAGAGAAGATACGGTTTCTTCCATATATTTTTGACTCTAAAGATATTTCATTAAATTGACTTTGGAAACATTTCATTTTCATGATGTAATCTATATAAAGATTATATCAGAAATAGTATTGCTTTTTTGTGAAAAATAATATATTGATGATATCTGTGCCAGTCACACTTTATTTGCCCCTATACTTATCATTCTTAATGATTAAGCAGTTGCAAAATTTCCTTCCTGTTCACCTGCCCAGTTTTGAGTTGGGTTTTCCATTTGGAAGTCCTAGTACCTAGGCTACAAGGGTGTTTACAAGGACAGAAAGTGGCAGTCTCTTGGACAGGTATTTGGCACAGCAGTTAAGGCATTCCAGGTTTCACCTGGCCCAGACCCAGCTGCAGGTATTTGGGAGTGGACCAGCATATGGGAGATGTGTGTGTGTGTGTGCATGAAAGAATAAGAAATAAAAAGGGGGAAGGAAAGAAATGAAAGTCTCTCACCACAGCTCCTAGAACTAATCGGACTTGAGGAAGGAAGACAAAAGGAAGAGGAGAATGGGAAGGAAGATTAAGGGGCCTGACCTTTTTGTATAGCTGGCCAGAAACTCACAAAATTGTGTCATCTTCTGAGCTCAGGAATAAGTCACTCTGGCCTTAGCAGTTGGAGCAGACATGGGATGAGTTCTAGGATATGGAATGTGGCAGGAAGTGATGTCACCCTCTCCAGGACTCACTCATAGAACTCTTTGCACAGATATGTATATGTTCTGCCCCTTTCTCCAGGGCCACTTGGATGCAGAAGATCAAGGACAGCTCTTTGGGAAGGAGCTAGGGCATAGTCTAGTGAATTGATGAGTGAGCCCAAAACTCTAAATGACTTGGGGCAATAGAGTACTCACATGGGATAGCAAGCCACGGAGGTTCGGGGTTATTTCTTACAACACTAGCCTTCCTTGCTAATAAACTGTACAGAAGTTAAAAAAATGAATTGATAGTTACAAACTCCATTTCTTTTTCTAGTCCAAAGAAGCAGCTGATCCTTACCAACTGGGCTTACTCAGTTGCAACAACTCTCATGAGAAAAGTAGCAGCAGTGTACCCCCTGATCAAGGCATTCACCCTGTCTACTTACAGACCAAACACCCAGAGGAAGATTTCGTTGCTCAACATGGGTTTGAGTATTCTTTGGTGCCCTACTGATAGCATATTATCTCTTTATTTCTAGGGTAGGGAAGGGGGATGAATCCTTGGGTAGCAATGTTAGATTTTGTTGACATGTGAAGCAATTTTGGCAAACCTAGCGAGCCTTTTGGTTGTGATTTATATGTATTCAGGGAGAAATGACATCTGGGATGTCTGATTTATTCACTAGCAAAATGCTGGCTGAATCTAAAATAAGAAAATAGAGATTTATGTAACAGATTGCAGAGCCTTAATTTAAGAATGGTTGGGAAACCAGCAGACACTCCACATTTCTGCTCTGCTTGGAATCACATGCTGCAAGTTAATATTACCTTTCTTAAAGTATTAAGTCACATGTTGAGAATTAGGGAGGGCATTATTTCTTCAAAATTGAACACCTGAATCTTTTCAACATGACTATTTCTTATCCAAATGGGTCCTGGCATTCAATGGCATGTCAATTGCTCTGAAGAAGCAAACAGCTCTCATGAAATTCAGCAGCAAGCCACAGTCTGTTGTAATTCCATTCAGAATCCCACAAATTACTTCACCTTAATCTCTGTGCCAGGAGAACCTGGAAAACACTGTGCCTTAATGAATATGGAATTCTATTTTCTCTATTAAGAGAACACCTGAACTCAATGTTGTAGTTGTTTCCTCCTTGAAATCTAATAAGGATTTTCTAGGACATACTGAATGTTGTAAACACCAAAATGCTATATTTCTCTGGTCTTGGTGCCCATGCTAGATGTGCTCCTGTGAAGCCATCCATTTTTTCTTGACTTGGGAACATCAAATGATGTAAAAGTGTCCCACTTTCCTCTTCCGGCTTTACACTAGACTTTAGAAAGCTCAGAGCCAACAGGCAATAGTGCCTAGAAAATACAGAGGGCTTCACGGCATGAATGTGGTGTGCTAACCTTCTTCTGCCTTTCTTTTGTACTTCCCTCCCTATTAAGACCTTGTTTCACATGTCCTCACCCATGTACTGACTGATGGAGCAAATGCTGATCATGGTACTTGGCTGAGATTCTTTCGGCAGAGGTGGGGATCTAAAAACAGAGGAAAATGACAACAAGAAAAAATGAAATAAGAGGGAAGCATAAAGGGGAACAGGAAGAGAAAGAGGATAGATAAGGGGGATGGGGAGTTAAGAAGGACCAGCAAGAAAGAAAGGAAAAGAGTGTAGGACACATTTCCATTAGTGTTCAGCAGATGAGAAAGTTGAGTGTCTTACTAAAGCACCACCGAACAGGTATTTTTACCTTTTTTCTTTGGAGAAAACCAGTTCTCGCTATGGCTCCTTCTTTTAAATCCCCCTATAGTGAATGGATTGCACTGAAGAATTCCTCCTGCAATATGAAATTCTGCTAATTCATCATGCCTTCTGTTACTAAGATTTGGAAAGAGTCACTGTTGTAATGATTGAAAGTGAGATATTTGTTTCTAGAAGTCTAATCTAACCTTGCTAAATCTTCTGTCACTCTTCAATTGCCCCTTTCAATTCTACTTTCTGCTGGACACAGATTATAAAACATCTTAGAGAATATGGTTTTAGTTTCTTTATAACCTTTACTCTGGACAGCACAGCTTCCCAGATGAATGATGGAATAAGTAATTCCTCTCTCCCATCCCTCTTCATTAATTTAGCCCTTCACTCAGGCAGAGCCTGCCAATTCTCCAATTCTCTAGCTTGACCACAGGTTTTTGCCTTTGCATCATTAGACGTTAGACTCCAGATGAGTACTTAATTCTTTCTCCCACCATTAAGTGCTTCCCTATTCTCTTTCCTTGGAAAGAATTTAATATCTGATTTCTCCCTTACATTCCACTAGGTTTCAGTTCTAGTTCTTTAGACAGGGAATGGAAAGAAACGAGAGCTGCGGAATGTATCCATACAGATGATTACAAGAATATAGAAAGAGTGACCTGAAAATCCAGACGAGTGGGATTAAAAGTGAGATGTGTGTATTCCTTGTTGTCTATCTCTTGGGGTCATTTGATTATGGACATTAGATTGTAGAACTTCTTCCAGGAACATCTTTATATTTAACAACAACAAATTGTCTTCAACCAAAGGAATGAATCTGTAGTGGATATGAAATTTAGTTCACCAACTAGAATGCAATAAATGTTACATTTATTTCTCCATCTACCCAAGCTCACTTTTCTCCAATGAAATTCAATCACTCTCTTTGGGGGAAATGACTTTTTTATTTCCACTCCCCTGGCAGCCAAGCCTCCCTGTGATTTCAAGCATTTTCCAATGCTATGGGAAAGGCTCTACTCTGCTGTACATATGTAGGCATTGCTGCTTGCTTGCTATACAAGCCTGAGAGGCCCCTGAAGGTAGTAGTTCCTCCACTTCCATGCAAAGCTTAGACTCCAAGGTGCTCATCTTTTATGTTCAGTCACTTCTACCTCCAGGGAAATTTCCTGTTGAGGCTGTGTGTGTGAGTGTGCAATGAGGTGAGGTATCTAGCACTTTCTCAGAACTCAAGTTTTCCTCTCTCCTTTTCAGTCTGGTGAGTTCTGTTTTGGAACTCCAAGTACTGTAATTCATCAACTCACCTCTCCCCTATAGCTATTCCTGTAAAACAAGCCTGAGTTTTCTCAAGTGATCCTTGGGCATCTAAGAAATGTTGGCTTCTCTGCCCATTTCTATCTTCTCCAGGAACCACACAGGCTCTCCAAAGTAAGGAACACAGGGGCCTCACCACAAAAACACAACAACAGCTCGGTAAGCAGTCCTTCCACAAAGAAGCTGGCTTGGATTAAGAGCAGAACTCAGAAGCTAAGGAGGAAATGATGGACTGTGTCTGAGTCTTTGTTCTACTGCTAATCACCGAATACCACAGACTGGGTAAATGCTGAAGACAAGAGGTTATTTTGGCTCTCAGTTCTTAGCCATGGTTGAGGAGCTACATCCAGTTATGGCCTTCATGCTGATGGTGTCCCACAGTGGCACAGGGCATCACATTGAGAGAGAGAGAGAGAGAATGTGCATGTGTATAGCTTCTGGTCCCTCTCCCTCTTTGTATGAAGCCAGCAGGATGCAATCATGAAGGCTGTTCCCTAATGACTGTATCTAGTGATAATCACCTCCCAAAGTTCCCATCTCCAAGCAATTCAGATTAAGTTTCCAACCTCTTGCCACTGCACAATGGGGATTAAACTTCAATATGAGTTTGGGAGATGATAAAACTGATTCAGACCATAGCATGCAGGGTGGGCATTTCACTCCTGACCACACATCCCTCCACCAAGGATGGAGCTCTGAACACTCTTATCCAGGCAAGAGCAGAAGCAACACTCCACGAAGAAAGGGACTCAATTTAGCTTGGAAAATAACAAGGTTTTTGACTGAGAAAAAAAATGGTGCCCAAATATGGGTTCTACCATTTACAATCTGTTTGTGACATTGTGCAAATTAATCCCTCCCTCCCTTCTTGGTGTTCTTTTTGTAAAATAAAATAGTAAACTCTTTCTTGCAAAATACCCATGAGGAGATATAGATATTTCTCTTTGATCTTAGTCCCAAATGTGCCAAATCACTCTCTCTAGGATATTAGGATGTGGTCTTAGGGGCAGAGATAAAATAGCAGAAAGGCCATTGGAGATATCCCGAAATATCCCCCAAAGACTTTCTGCTCCAGTCCACTGACTTACTAAACTCTCTATGCCAATCCAGTAAAGAGGAGACACACTAGACCCAGGACACAAAATGTGATGATGTCAAAAATAATATCACTGTGAAACCCCGGTGCCTTGTAGTTGGTCAGACATAGATCTGAATCTCAACTTCATCATAGAGAAGTTCTAGGACTACTGACATATTTAGTAATCTTATTTTGACATAGAGTTAACACAAGTGAAAAAATTAGATGACGCACACAAAGTCTAGCCCAGTGCCTGAAGAATATAGTATTGTTCTTATCAGTTTTACTATCATTTTCATTTTGTCCACTTACTAACAAAACTTTCCATAAGTACATCAGTTACTGGAGATTTTCCCTTCCCTTATTTTTCAGTTGGTTTACTTGGTTTTACTTGCAAGTTTTTCTGCCTCTTCCTGATGAGATCTGATTGTATATGAATCCATTGATCCACTAACTTTGGATCCAAATAATTCTCAACCATTCCAAAGCAGCACCAAAATACAAGTGCACACTAACAGCAGAGAACTGGCTCCAAGCTGCTGAGAATGAACATCCTGACCCACACAGTAGAGCAAAGTGTGCACCAGACATACACTTACAAACAATCTCATCTTCACCCAGGATACCAACTGTTTTATTATTATTTCTCTCTGGTTTCCTCTTGAATGCTGACAAGTTGCACCAGGTATTTCCTTCTCACATAGATACCAAAATAAAATCTCTTCCAAAATTCTGGCTTCAGAGCTCCTATGCCAAGGGGCCAGAGCCAGCCCCTTGAGTCACTTAGCTGGAAGCCAAGCTGTGGGGAGGTGATTTTCATTTCAGCAACTTGGGTTGGCTTCCTGGAGACCAAACACAACAGCATCAATAAATAGGACAGAAAGGAGGCAATAGTAAGACAAGAATTTCAACTTCACTTTCAGTATTAACTAGAAAGCACACAATAGTTAAACATAGCTATCAATAGAATGTATTTCTGTATGTTGGAAGAAAAGGATAAAAATCAAAGACAGACTAAGACCCAATTCTGCCATCACACAGCCAGCACGGACAAAAAGGATTTTATTAAATGCATAGTCTTTTTATGGAAATAGCCCAGTCTGTTCCTAATGGATATTTTCTTTTTTTTTTAACTTTTATTTAATGAATATAAATTTCCAGTGTACAGTTTATGGATTACAATGGCTTCCGCCTCCCATAACTTCCCTCCCACCCGCAACCCTCCCCTCTCCCGCTCCCTCTCCTCTTCCATTTGCATCAAGATTCATTTTCAATTCTCTTTATTTACAGAAGATCAATTTAGTATAAAGATTTCAACAGTTTGCACCCACATAGAAACACAAAGTGAAACATACTGTTTGAGTACTAGTTATAGCATTAAGTCACAATGTACAGCACATTAAGGACAGAGATCCCACATGAGGAGCAAGTGCACAGTGGCTCCTGTTGTTGACCCAACAAATTGACACTCTAGTTTATGGCACCAGTAACCACCCTAGGCTGTCGTCATGAGTTGCCAAGGCTATGGAAGCCTTCCAAGTTTGCCAACTCTGATCATATTTAGACAAGGTCATAAAAGAGAGAGTGAGGATAGTAATCAAGGATCCTAAGAGTGGCATTTACCAGGTTTGAACAATTATACAGCATTAAGTGGGGAAGAGGACCATCAGTACACACAGGTTGGGAGTAGAGCCATTGGTGGTAGAGTAGAGGTTATGATTACAAAGGAATGAGGCCCAAGTGCACTAGACAGGGCCTAGAACAAAGGACAGAGTCATTATTAGAGGAGCTAAGAAAGGTGCTGTCTAAGCTACAATTAAGTTTTCTGATTGAGAGGCAAATAGAACCTAATAGAAGGGGCTTGATAATAATCTGGTGGGCTTTAGGCCTTGTAAGTTAAGAGGCCCAGACCTATCTATCTCTTCACATGGGGTATATCCTAAGGGAGGTGTGAACCTCCTAGGGGAAGGCACTCTGTTGACTTTCATTACTTGGCTGGCCTGGGAGGAGAGCTGGCCAGGTAAAGGCAGGGGGCATCTCTAACAAGAAATTTACAGTTCTGCCTGCAATGTTGCTGACCCTACTTGACCATACCCTCAGCTGCAGGGGTCACTTTGGAAGTTGGGCTGAGTGAAGGGCTTTTCAGCTTAGAGCCAGTAAGATCTGTGGCTCTGACCTGGGCATCCTTCGACTCCAGGGCAGGTCCCTAATGGATATTTTCTAAGTTTCATTTTTTCCTTTCATTCATTCTGCAAATATTTATAAGCATCTTCTTTGTACAAGATACAGCAATAATATGGGGAATAGGACGTGGAAGTATCCTCACAACATGGAAAAGAACAATCATAAATGAGGAGCACCACATGACGATCAGCAAACTGTGTGACCCTGAGCAAGTATATTAACCTCACTGTACCACCTTCTCCTCTGCAGATGGTGCCTCCCTCACTTATGTGTAAGCTTAGTGTGGAGGTAAACAACTTTCTCTGTGTTCAAGGCTGAGTTCAGTGTCTTGTCCCTGGTCACCCTGACCTACAGGTGGTCTGTTCTAGGGTCCCACTGGAGTACAAGTTCCTAGGGCAGAAAGCTCTTTGTTCCTTGTCATTCCCAGTGCTTAGTAAAGTACCTGAAACAATACAGGTGTTCATTAAATATCTGTTGGATGAAATTTTAGAAGAGTCATAGATTGAGTTTAGTATTATGAGAAAAATGAGTAGTGCCTTCTGAAGGAGAAGACCGGGAAAGCCGGGAGCAAGAGTGGCATAGCCGGAAAGAATCTCTGTGAAGGGCTAGGAGCATAGTCCAGAAAGAAGCAATGAAGGCAAATGCAATGTGGCAGGAACAGCTTGATATGTGCAGGGATCTCCTAAACACTGTGGGGTGAGCCCATGTATTTCCCAGGCTATGTCACTAGTGTCAGTCTCCTTCCCTTTTTCTCCTCTCCTTATTACTTAGCCCATTTACCCCCACACAGAAGCACATGATTCCTCCCAGTGGGAACATCTCTAAACTTGAATGTTTCCTTTAAGACATGGTACAGAATGTAGAGGAAACAGGAAGTGGAAGAATGCATGTTTCTCACACATATCTCAGCTCTTCACAGACTCCAGGGAACCTGATTAGCTGCATCATGATCATACTGGGTTTCCAGACCTGTCTACTCGTCCTTTTCTCAGGTTCACACTCTATCCTGGGGAAGTTTGACAGCTTGGAATTCCCAAGACTTGTTCTTAAGTGTCTAAGTCAAGAAGTCTTACAAACTCACTCCTCAGTAAGGAATTTCCACCTTACATGCTTACACGTTTTTAGGCTCAAAATTCTCCTAAAGAGAGTTACTGGGATGAGCTTTGGCACATTAGCTAAGACACCACCTGGGACACTTGCATCCCATTTCAGTGTGCCTGGGTTTCATTTCGGGCTCCTCTTACGATCCCAGATTTCTACTAATACGCATCCTGGGAGGCATCAGTGATGGTTCAAGTACTTGGGTCCCTGTCACCCATGTGGGAGACCCAGATTAAGTTCTAGGCTCCTGACTTTGTCTTGGCCCAGTCCTGGCCATTGCAGGCATTTGGGCAGTGATGGAAGATCACTCTCTTTCTCTCTCCCTCTCCCTTTAAAATAAATATAAGCAAATAACTATTTTTTGAATTTACTGATATTTCTTCAGAAGTGCTCATATTTTTCTCAAAAGAGAAAGTGGTATTTGTTTCCTGGTCATAAATAAAACAGATTTCTGTTTTGTGATGAGGCCACATATAGTCTAGTAGGATTTGTCTGTGATTAGAGAGATAGGAAGGAAGGTAGACCTGTAAATCCTCTGGAGAGATTAAGTGGTCAGGTCAGAGAGGTGACCATGGAGATGGTGAGACACACCAGCTTCCATCACATGGTTCCCCAACAGTCTCACTACTCAGTGCTCACACTGGCAGTCCTCTGAAGTTGCTGTTTCCCAGCCATGCTGAGGGCAGAAGAGAATGATGTGACCAGCTGTAGATGTTTTACCCCTAGAGGCCAGTGTAAAAGAAAGGAGCAAGACTCTCTGCTGGCCTCTTTGTCATGGTTGTTTACTACTGAAGCTGTGTCCATCAAGTGGAGAAAGGAATTCCTTTTGGGTAAATACAAATGTTTCCATTTCACAATATCTTCTTACTGAAAACCAACATTGATTCCCCTTTTTCTTTTTTCCAAGTGTGGGTGGGTATACTTGTCAAAGCACCCAGCTTGGATCAGAGGGTTGTGGTTCTAGACCCAGGAGTGACATTTTATTCCTTGGGATATCCCCTTTGCCTCAGCATCCTGGTTGATAAAATAGAAGACATTGGTCTTGGTGTCTACCCCAGCTGTCCAACATTCCACAGATCTCTTTAACAAGCATAAACTTGTGAATGTTCACTTGGCACACCCAAAGAGGAATTCATCCTGCTAAAGTCCCATTTAGCAAGGATCACTACTTCTTGTCTTTGCCAATATCAGTTGAACCTACATGGTTCAGATATCTTTTGGTAGCAAGTTTTGAAAGAGAGAGAGGGAAGCAGAGAGAGAGACAGAGACACAGGGAGGGAGGGAGAGAGAGAGGATCTTTGTATGTAAAAATGATGTTAATAAATCTGCATTCCATGTTCTGTAGCATCCATTTATCAACACTATGCTTACACACATAGATCAAGAGTTACAAAAACTAACAACAATTAACTTACAGATATAACTATAGGGTGCTTTGTTGCATTACTGCAATCTTTCCTCACCAGGGTGTTGATGGAACTCTAGCCAGATACCTGTAAGGCAAATATTTCTATCATGGCTCTGTTTTTATCTTCCGTTCATAAGCCTTGCTCAGAACAGGACAGAAATCCTCTGTATTACATACTAGCATGTTTGTGACCTTTATAGACTGATTTGAAGAATTCCCAGTATATTCTATGATTTCACCACATTCACACATTAAAGTTCAGAGTTTTCATCAGTTGTCTTTACATAACTCTAGCTATTTCTATTCCTACTTGTGAATGCACAAACTCATGCAAACGCAAGACCATGGAAAGCATGGCTTATGTCCCGGGCCCACTCTACAGTGTGGGATTGCTGCCACTTGCCTGCTACAAAATACCTCCTTTTCTCTGCCCACAGCCGTAGAAGGACTTTTACAGACCACCCTGTCTTTTGGAGAGAAAAGAACGTGTGAACTGAATATTGTCTAACGAATACCTCCCACTGTGTGGAAGCCATTATTCTAAGGTTACACCCTGAGTCTCACACATCAATGGCCCCAGAAAGATAGCTGCTGTGAGTAAAACTCTGAGCTTTCTGGTCACAAGGATTTTATTGTTTAACTGTTTTGCTCCCATAGATTCCACCTTATACTCTCTTGGTTGTCAAAGATTTGTCTTCTTTAGCTGAAATTCACTCAGTGATTCACCATTGATCACAAACTCCAAAAGAGGAAGTTCAATAAAGCTTGCTTTTAAGAGCTGGTGCAGAATTATGTAAGTGGGCTGGAGAAACAGATGACTCTAATTCCTCTCATCTGCTCATTACCTGCAATGCAGATGCATGTGTCTAGGAGCACTGTAGCATATGTCCCATCTTTCACTTACCGCATCCCCTGACATCCTTAGCGCATTAGAGATCCTTACATTCTCCTTCTTGGAATGTCACATACAATCTCAGCATTCCTAAATTTCCATCCTGGAGTTTTTTTGTGTGTGATCAGCAAAAATATTTCCACCCTTGTAGAACTGTGAAAGCTATTTCTTGTTTCAGCTAAGAAACTGGAATTCCCTCTAGCATTTATTTGCAATGTATCCCTGTGCGCACTGTCTTCAAAAACACAGGACTGTAGTTGACTATTCCTACCACTTAGGTTACTTTCACAGTAGGTAATTGTTCAACTTCAACCTTTAGAGTCATCTGTCCATTTATTTGTCACTAAGAAGAATTGTCTTTGTATCAGATAATCTGTAAATCTCCAGGAAGCATTTATAGTCACTTCTTTCCCCTATGATGGATAACACTTCTGAAGGTCCTACTTCAAGTGCACAAGTGAAAAGCCTATCAAAGTGTTTACCATTATTCAAACATAAGCCCTGATCTGGAAGCCTCTGTGAGGACTCCTGCTTTGTGGGAGGCACCATTCCTTGGCAGTCCCATGGCATCTGCGGTAAGATCAGCACTTAATCAGATCCTGCATCACACTGACGACTGTTGCTTTGTGTGGGAGGCTAGACAATTATTTTAGCATTTGTTTTGAAGCTGTGTACAAGGTACCACCAGCTCTTGGGGCCTTCCATGGCCCTCCCACTCCTCTCCTTATAAGGAATAAAATGAGCCTTTCTTTGTGAGCCCCTATCACCCTCTTTCCCTTGAAGGATCATTTTCTCACACTGATTATATATATTTTTTTTTCCTGACATTCCTGGGTTCACCAATAGATTATGAACTCTTTAAAAGAGAATCAATGTTTTATTCAGCTTTATATTTTATATGCCCAGTGCAGAACAATTTTTCAATAAGTATTTGTTCCACAGTGAATGGACAAATGGATGAATAAATGAATGACTGTCAAACAATCAAAATTTCCATAAAATGCTTTACTACTAGGTTTTAATAGAGTGACTTATTAAATATTAGAAAATCAATAAATACTGCACTTCAACATTTCAGTGTGTCTTAAATTTTTGATTGGCCAGATGACTTTCTCTGCCCAGATTTTATTCAATAAATTCAATAAATTGCAAGAGGAAAGCAGGCATTACTAAGATGCAAATGAAATGTAGCACTCTGAGACCTGGAAATAGTCACTAGTTTATACAAAACACGTTTAGAGAAGTGCAGAAATGTTCAGTGATTCCTATGTTTGAAAGCTCCAAGAACAACATCAAAAGCAGCATTTAACCAAAAAAAAAAAAAAAAAAAAAAAAAAGTCGCTCAGTGTGAAAAGCTGACAGTCTGCCCAGTCTGCCGTGGCTGCTGCTGAGGAGCAGCCCTATGGCTGGTACCTGGGAGATGCATTTTCTTTGCATCGTCAAAGTTGGCAGTGGATACTGAAGTGGACTTTCACCTTGCCTGAGACCTCTAAAAAGTACCCCCTCTGTCTCTTCTCTCTATGCTGTCTGCATAAAAACTCATCTAGAAAATCTTGTCAGCTGGTTCAACCCACTGTTATTTCAAAGTGCAACCCACATGTGAGAAAGGAGCCTGTGGCAAGCCGTTCAAGGTATTAACACTGTGACTCACTGCCAGGCAGAAAAAAAAGTATTCTCTGCATAGAAATTCAGCAACATGTCACTGCTAAAATTAAAATTAAAAAAAAAAAATTCTCAAAACAGGCTTGGGATGGATTTGGATAAATGATAGAATTACAACATAAATTTGCAAATGAAAGGTCTGATTTGTACAGCAAATCCATGGAAGAACGTTAGATAATACCAAATAGCAGCAGCAAACAGAGGCGACACTTCCTGAAATGTGCTTTCTGTAACTAAATGAAGTCATAGAGTTAGGAGAGGAGGAAAGTCTGCCTTTCTTGGCAAGAAAGTACTGAAACCAAGTTTGGAAGTAATTTCAAAATGATTATCATTCCATATATATATATATATATATATATATATATATATATATATATATAAAAGCTGTACCGTTTTCAACAGCAGTGATTTTGCACCCAGGCATCTCCCGGTGTCTCTCCCTGGCTTACACTGGAATTGATACTGTCATCAGTGGTAACCACAGGCTCTGCATTGCACATGGTCCACCGACTCTCGCTTCCCAAAGCTGCCCATCTTTCTGGGAGCTTACAGTCTTGTCTCCAAAGTACACATGCATGATAAAATTAGACAACAATTCAGGAAGAGAAATCACTCTTACAATTAGAAAATATTGCTCTACTTTTGCTTTCCCATCCATATAGTTTTTGAAGATTGGTGAAAACCAGGAAAGATCAATGTGTCTCACAACATCAAAAATGAAAGGTTAATTTATTCTTTCAGTTGTTTATGTTTCTGCTGCAAATGAATACCTGACTGGAATTGAATTGGTCCCTTTGGATATTACAAAGTAGGACTTAGGGGGATGATATGCAAATCAATATTCAAAAGAGTAAAAAACTGTAAAAATATAGGGAAAATAATGGAGAACTCTGGAATGGAGGCTGCAGTATGTGATGGAAAACAGTGTAATATGGTCACCATCCAGCTGAGAGCAATTTCTAAGGACATCATCCAAAGTGATAAGAAGCCATAATGTCATACATTCACTTCATAAGCCAGAGACCATGACTGGCAGCCCAATTCCAGAGCATCAGGAATCGTGGTAAAATGTGCTCATATTTAACCCAAAGCAAGTTTTTGGGGAATATAAGTGATTTAAGCAAGAAATCACAAAGCAAAATTTAATATTCACCATATCCTTCATTCTATATAAAATAGATTCATAGGGGAACTCTCCTTGTATAAAAACACAATTAGGGGCCAGTGATGTGGTGTAGCGGGTAAAGCCACCGCCTGCAGCGCCAGAATCCCATATGGGTGCTGTTTCGAGTCCAGGCTACTCCTCTTCCAATCCAGCTCTCTGCTATGGCCTGGGAAAGCAGTAGAAGATGGCCCAAGTGCTTGGGCCTCTGCACCCACGTGGGAGATCTGGAGTAAGCTCCTGGCTTCGGAGCCATTGCGTTTAACTGGGGAGTGAACCAGCAGACGAAAGACCTCTCTCCCTTTCTCTCTGCCACTCCTTCTTTCTCTGTGTAACTCTGACTTCCAAATAAATAAATAAATCTAAAAAAAAAAAAACACAATTAGATAGCTCTGAAGAAGTTTACAGGAAGATCTATGGTGTCACAAGGATCTATCCTGGACCCTGTTGGACTTCCCATTTCCCTACAATTCATATGGTAATGTAGATGCCATTTCTACCACTTACAAAGGAATACAAAAAGATACATAGATAGATGATAGATAGAAAATGGACAGATGATGGAATGTAGATCTGAAATTATCTTAATAGATGGGAATGATGGACTGAATTTAACACCAATAAATCTCACTCCTCCTTCACCTAAATCAGGTTTGTTCAACAAGGTTTTCCTCATGCCTCAGACCCAGTTGTCTCCATTTGCTTCTGAAACATTTTTCCTTGTCCCTTTCTTTACTGCAGATTAAGTTTGTTGAGGACAGAGAACATGTCTGTCGCATTCACCATTGCATCCCTGGTCCCAGTGTAGTTCCAGACACAAAAGAGGTGTTCAATAAGCACTGGTAGATTCGTGAGATTCTATATCAGAAGTTGTGCATTTGGGCTAGGATCACTGAGAGTGAGAGGAAGATGACAGGATCATTTCAATAACAGCTGGTGTGAGAGCCAGATGTGGAAAAAGCAGTATGTCCCACAGTAAATCAAGACTTTAAAAAGTTATCACAACTCTGGATAGGCAAGTAAATTCAAAATTCCACCAAAAAGAGAGATAGTTCTACCCTTTCCTGAAGAACAGTATCAGATTCTGAGAAAAATTATAACTTAAAATTAATCCAGAGAAGGGCTATCGTGAGAGTGGGACCCAAGAACCACAAAAGAGGTGTGAAAATCTAAGGGCAATTGAAGCCAGGAAATAATTTTAAGGTCTTACATTTAATTCCTTTATTCTGAGCTTACTTCTTCTGTATGGTATAAGATAAAGGAGTCAAATGTACTCTTTTACATGTGGATAAAGGGTTCCAACACCATTTGCTGAAGTGACTATCTTTTCCTCATTTTCTACCATGTCAAAGGTCAGTTGATTTCTCAAAATATTAAAAACGGAGTTGTCATATAATCCAGTAATCCCACTTCTAGGAACTGAAATCAGGATCTCAAAAGAGATTTTACACTCTCACATTCAGTGCTGTATTATTCACAACGGCCTAGACACAGAAACAACCTAAATGTCCAAAGGAATGGATGTGTAAATAAAACACAGTGTACACACACATGCACATTTGTGAATTTTATTTAATATTTAGTATTAAAAAGAATGAAATCCTTCTATATGCCGCAACATGCGTGAACCTGGAGAACAGCATGCTAAGTGAAATAAGCCGGTCACCAAAGAACAAATACTGCATGATTCTACTTACATGATATACCTGAAATAGACAAACTCATCAATGAAGAGATTGGGATGGAGATTGCAAGGCTGAGAAGAGAGGGATATGGAGGTTGTTCGTCAATGGTATGAAGTTTCAGTTATCAAAGAGTCTGCTGTACTGAATTTTGCACTTACATTTCTTGACAAGGTAGATCTCATATTGAATATTCTTACTATACACACACACACACGCACATACACACAAACCAAAGAAGCAGGAGTAAACTTTTTGAGGTGATAGGTTTATTGCCTTGGTTGTGATGATGGCTTCACAGGTGTATATACATGTTCAAATTCATCAAATTTACATTAAATATGTGCAATTTTTATATATCAATTTACCTCAACAAAACCATCTTTTAAAATGGAAGGAAAAATAAGATTTGGGAAGATCTGAAAGCAGTCTTCCCCTGTTTGAAAGATTTCCCTGGTGAAGAAGACTTGGACTTTTTATTGCTTGTAACTCCAGAAAGCAGAGAAAAGATCAATGCATACAAATAATAGACAGGTAAGTTTTGGTTTGATAGAAGGGAAAAATAATAATTCGAGTTATTAAAAAATGAAATGTGCTGATTTGATGTTTGAAAGTTATATCATAGAAAAAGATTCATGACAAAGGATAATAAAGTTTCATTCTAAAATATGGATTTTTCCAAATAAAAGTGTGTACTGAACTACACATGAATACACATATGGAAACATGAGAAGTCTTCAGAAATGTCATTGAAATGTATATTACAAAAAGTTTATGCCATGTATTTCAACAATTTTTACATCAAAATGAGGACCTATTATTTCCACTTTTCCACAAACTTTTTGAAGTCAGAGACCAGAATGAAGATCATGGCTCTTAGATTCAACCAGTCCCTGAGCTGACTGCTGCACTGCCACAGCCATTTGGGGAGTGCTGTAAAATCAATATCTTTCTCTCTCTCTTTCTCTCTCTGTCTCTCTGTCTCTCTGTCTCTCTCTCTCTCTGTCTCTCTGTCTCTCTGTCTCCCTCTTTCTTTCTCTATCACTCTGATTTTCAAATAAATATCTTTAAAATAACAAATAATCATTATAGCTACTGTAAGTATTAATATACAAATACTTATTAACATTATTTACAAAGAGCCACAAAATCTCAGATTTGTCAAGGAGCTCAGAAGTCTTCTTTTCCAGCCAAAACAGCAAGTGTATGTATGTGTCCATTGGCAAGGAGTACACGTCTTTTCCCGCCACTTGGTTCAACGTGAACTACCCTAGCAGGCAAGACACATGTCTCCCTTGAAAACTTCCACCCCAGTGGTCTCTGGAACATCTTCATCTACTCAATTCTCAAGCGTGATATAATCACCTACACTGAATGTGTTCCCACTGTAATCTCTCCCGAATCTTTCCCAATGAAAATAAAGAAGAGTTCTTTATCGTTACAAATATATCATCTTTACCTTGTCTTGGAAATATCGCCTTTTACTTCTTCAAAGCACTTACAAATTTTGCCTTTAATTGTGTGTCTCGTGTACTGTTGTCAAATCTATTTGTTGTCCTCTCCTGGGTCTGATGTCTAAACATTTTTGCACTGTGGTTTTTAGTGTGACTCTAACTGAATTCAAAACAGGACACCTAACTCTAAGAAATGCCTTAGGTAACATTTTGAGTCTAGGTTATTTTTACCACAAATGCTACAAGATGTCCAAATTCTTCCCACTCTCTTTCCAACCCTTCCTCTCTCTACCTCCTCAGATTCGAAATTCACACTAAGACATCTGAAATGCTTTCAAATAGATGTATACAATAAGAAGGTAATCAACTAATTTTTGTAATGTCTCCTACATGCCCTGCACTGAGTTAAGACTCCCTAAGAGAAACCATAGTATGTCTGTCGCTGTACTTACAAGCAGACAACTAAGCTGGAAAAACAAACAAACTCAAGAAACCACAAGGTAATATGTAGTAATTAGTGATCCAATATTACAACCACTAAATGCTATTGGCAAACGCTACTTAGGTTCAGGAAATGAAAGGCAATTATCTTGGAGCTGACAAATTTACAGTGCTACCAATGACTGAGGGAATTGTTGCATGCTGCTGGCAGGGCTCCTGGGAGGCTTAAAGTAGGTGACTCCCGCAGAACTTTAGAGCACTGTGACAGAAACAGGCCTAACTCATGGTGCAGGTCCTGTGTTCTACTGCAAGGAGAGTGTGGGGTGTGGAGTAGCATCCTCTGTGGCACTTAGGAGCTTATGAAAGATGCAGGCCATCCATAAGGACTAGATCCAAAAGTCTATTTTTTAACAAGATGCCTGGATGATTCACACACACGCGGAACTTTGAGAAGCTCTGATCCACACCAATTTCTTCACACTTTAGTACTGAGCCAATCAAAGCTGCCTGGTTTTTTTAAAACAATTATTAATTTGTAGCCTGAAATTGTCACAGTTGCAAATTTAATTCATTACTTAACCTTAATCTACTTCTAATTTACTTCCCCTCAACATCTCTCATTTATCAAAGGGGTAATTAAGAATGGCTGACAGATTTTCATCAACCCAGTAAACCAGGAACTACCCCATATTCTACACTAGGGGGCGCATGAGGACTAAGATTCGGGATCCCCCAGGCATTCTTCAGGGCAAAAATTTTTATTAGTGACCGCCCCCTTTCTCCTACACTTACAACCCAGACTTTTGTGCAACTCTGTCCTCTCTGCCTGCTCCATCACAGGCATTCAGATTATCTACCCATAGAAGACTCCGAGAAACAAAAAAAAAAAACAACATTACTTTAAATGCAAGCACACACCAGAGGTCTCCAGTCAATAGGCCTGCTTTCTTCACTGATCTTGTCCCATGTGGTTGTGCAGTGAGTCTGTGACGAATCACCCATTTTCTCTTTGCAGACTTTCAGGCATGTTACGCAGTCTCCAGTCAGAGTAGCTAAGTGGTTGGAGGATGAGAACTCCAGAGATGAAGCTGTGGGTTTTCTGTGACGTTAACCACTTGAACTTTGGCCTGGCACCCACTGAAACAAAGTGCATTCCTTTCCTTTCTCCAGCGGAACCTAACTCTGGCTCTGTGGTGGTGGTTCAGACATGGCTTGGTGGTTTTAGTTTACTGAAGCCACAGTGTATACCATTGCTTATGCACAGTGCCCCCAGCATTTTGGTAACGAGCAACTCACAAATGCACTTCAGAAATCACTATAAAATTTTGTGTTATATAGTTCTTCCACCTCCTGAAAGGCTTTGTCCTGGTGAGAAACTTTTTAAAAATGATCGTTAAGTGTGAGTGTTTGGCACAGCAGTGAATATGTCTCTTTGGGAGGCCTTCATGCCATATCTGAGTACCTGGGTTCACGTCTTGGTTCCACTTCCCAGTCTCGCTTCCCGGTAATCTGCACACTGGGATATAGCAGGTGATATAGCTCAAGCACTCAGGTTCCTGCCACTCACATGGGAGACTTGGATTTAAGTTCCAGGCTCCTTATTTGGACTTGGCCAAGCCCTGGCCATTGCTAGTATTTGCAGAGCAGACAAGCACATGGGAGATCTCTCTGTGTCTGTGCGTCTCTGTCTCTCTGCTTTGCAAATAAATTTTAAGAAAATTTTCTTAAAATGTAAAAAGTATCCCAGCTGCATTTATTCCTAATAGGGCTCCACTTCAAACTTTTAATATGGTGATTATTTGTAACAATGTGTAATCCCACACTTAAACAAATTGGAGTCCACTCCAAAATAAAATTAAAATAGTTTCAAAGAGTGACAGGAAAACATTTCTTTTGGCAGAGAACAACAGGAAGCCAGAAGGAGTAGAGGAGAAATCCAGTGGAGAGTGTAAAGCAGAAAGAGACCTTTTCCATATGTGTGTCTGTAAGAAAAATTATTATGATTCCTTATGTTGCAGGATACATCTCCATCTCATAATAAAAGTCTCTCCCCCCTCTCTCCTTCTCTCTCACCTTTATTGTTGATATTACTAAACAGTATTTCTTATGTGCTCTCTCGTATAAAAACAAAAGAGTGGGGCAGGTATTTGGCCTAGCAGTTAAGATATTGGTTAAGATGCCCACATTTCGCATTGAAATGCTTGAGTTTAAGTTCTAGCTCTTATTCTTATGGGAGGCAATAGTGATGCCTAAGGTGGTTGGGAGAATTGGATTGAGTTTCTAGCTCTGACTTCAGCCCCCAGTATGGGCATTTGGGGAGTGAATTAGCAGGTAAGACCTCTCTCACCTACTATAGCTCACTGTCATTCTCCCCTACACTCCCACCCCTATATTACATTTAGAAATGCAGATCTGGCTTCTTCAGGTCTCTTGTCATAAATATCATATGAAATATTCCACAGCATGGCCTGTGGGTCTTAAAATATTCAATCCTGAGCTGTGTACAAGCTGTATTCCCCTTCCTACTGGATTCTTTCCCAAGAGTGCCTCTCATCTGTAGCATCTCCCTGATTATATAGTTTCCCTGGAAAATGGAATTGAAAGATTGGTTTATTTTACCCCTCTTCCAAATTTTGCAATCCACATACAATTTTTGCATAGTAAACATTTCCATAAAGTTTTTGAAGAACCCTTGTCTTTTTGTTGGATGGTTGAACAGTCATTCATTCATTGGGTTTTTCTTCTATTGCATTGTACTTTCTTTTCATGATGTAGTTCATTAATATCCAACCTAGAACGAAGTACCATGAATTGTTGTGTACTGCATACTTATCTCAAAACTTGTTCCACCCTCTCCACCCGGGAGAACACGGGCATCATGCATGTGGCTTCCCTAGAGCTGGACGTCCTTCAAGTCTTCCTGTAGTAAAGGGGAACCCTGCTCCCTATGGAAGCCAAGAGTATATTTGAGCTCACTCATTTCCTCAGTAGTTTAGATCTCTTTCTAATTAAGCAAATCTTTCATTACTCTGAATATGAATGTTAAGGGCCAGACACTGTGTTGAGCTCACCAAAGTCAAGTGGTAGTAGGTGCTGTACCCCACCAATAGCCCCCATTTTTTTGACCGTGAGAATTTCTGTTCCTCAACATAAGGCAGCAGGTAGAAACCATTCCATATGCAGAAGGGAAAATACATCCAATGTCCAATCTGGATGTAGCCGTATGGCCCAGAGGAAGGGGAAGACCATTCCAAGCCTGGGAAGCAATCCAGGGAAGCAGAGGAAGCGAGCCAGAGGAATGGGTGTAGGGAAACGTGAAGAGTGAGTAGCCTCAAGCAAAGTAGCAGACTGCAGAGGCAGAGAGAGATGATACGGAGTGAGTAGTCAGGACAGTTTCAGAAGTGCCTGAGAGCTAAGGAAAGGGTCCTGGTCAGAGTGACATAGACCTGGGAAACACACGGAGACTTTGAGTAGAGCTGTGGTATTTGAAAGAGTATGGTTAGGAATGTAGACTGGATAGGTGCAACAGATGGCTATGGTGGAGTTTACTATTGTCTTTTAAAGTTTTCCAGGTTACAAGTATCAGAAAGTCAGTGAGGCTAATAAATAAATAGGAATCCATTATAAGATGCAAAGTTGTCTTCAAACTCAGTAGCATGAAGTTTATCCAGGCATCTTCAACTCTGCTCTACTCTTCACATTTGCTTTTGTTTTTTTTCTCCCCATATTGACTGTTCTGGTTGTCCCTGCATATGGCCACCCTGGCTCTAAAATTCACATCTGAGCCAAACATAGATGCTGACTTCACCTCATCTGTATCTTTAAATCCAATTCCTAATTCCTAAGAGAAAGAAAATGATTGTCCAGCTTGGGTCAACGGGAACTCTGATACGATCTATGTGCGAGGTGAAAGGGTCGTGGCGGGGGCATGGTTACTTGGGCTTCTCTTTTGTGGACAGGTGGATTCCTTCATTAATGTGGTGTTGTGTGCTGGGCAAGAATGTAGCTGTTTACAACAATCTTCCAGAAGTCTGCTGGTGTGTTGTTTGTCCTTCAGTCAGCTCGATATCAGTAACAGTGAAAAGAAGTAGATGAAGAGAGGGAATTCCTGCCTTATTCTTAGTAGCAGAACCTGTTTAGGACAAACAGCAGTGTCAGCCATGGGTGTGGCCCCAGGGTAGAAGGGTGTGAGCAAGGGAATGGGAAGAAGCATTTACACAGAGTGCCCAGGGTGGTGAGCACTCTGTTAGGGTCAGAAAAATCCAGAGACCCTTGAGAGACTGCTGTGTAGAAGAGCTTAGAGCGTCACATGTAAGCGGTTTTCTGCTTTATTGTGAAGCTGGGGGTGGAGTTTTTAAAGAGATCTAACAGTACCCAAAACATGAGAGGAAGTGTTTGTACCCAGACATTCCCAGCATGATTAATCAACTCACCAAATAGTTACCAAAGACCTATTCTGTGCTTGGTGCTGTTGGGTGTTGTCATGTTGGGTCAGAGCTCTGCAGACGGCGAGGCCATCCCTCAGCGGGTGCTGAACGTCTCTTGGGCTGTTCTGCAGGGAGTCCAACGCCAGGAGATTCCCAGCCTCCTCTCAGCCTCCCTTCCAGGACTCAAGAGGCACGTGCTCCCTCCACCCTCCTCTCCTGCCTGCCAGAGATTCCAAATCTGTTCTGTTTAGCAGTTGCGTCAAGCCATACTCGATTCCAATCTTTGCAGAAGGCATAAATTAGCATTTCATTATATGTACTTTTTAGGGTCTCTTAAAGTAGAAATGCAAATTCAAGGCTCCCATGGTGAATTGGGGCATACCCATATTCACTGAAAATAAACCAGGTAGCCCTGGCCAAGCCCTTGGAAAGCAGTGCCTCCTGAGCTATCCTGGGACAGACACTCACCTCGGCTCCTGTCCCCAGTTGTTTACCCTGGCCCATGGCCATTTCCTGCTTCGTTTGGCTCCTCAGTCCTCTGTCCAGCTGCCATTGGCTCATATGACTCCTGGTCGACTTTCATTTACAAGGAACCAATTTCATAAGCAGCTGTAGGTGAGCCTTTTACAGGTCTCTGGCGAGTGAGCGAGAGGCCTCGGGCCTCCACCAAACAGCTGGACAAATACATCTGCTTGGCCTTCCTTGGGGACTAGCTATTTTAAGACTACACTTCCACTGGCTCTTCCTGCTGCCATGTCTTTAATTGGAGCTTATAGCTCTTAAAACCTTATACAACAGGAACTTCAGGCTAGATGGAGCTTGATTTCATTTGGCTTGGCTTTGGTGGAGGAATTAGCAAAATCAAAAGTGAGAAGTACTTGATATGCTACTTATAGCTCTACCAGGTTGCATTATAAATTGTATTGTGGTCTCTCTTTCTACCTGCTGATTTGGCCACATAATCTATTGTATTAATTGGAGAAAAGAGGGCAGACCACTTTAATTCACCATCACCACTTTAATTCTCCAGGCTGTCTTGTTACACCCCTCTTATTTGACATTACTATAAACATCTACCTTCTTGGAAGCACAAGTGGACAAGAGAAGGCAGAAAGGAGAGAGAGCAGAGTCTTCCCTTACCAATCCACAGGCATCAGTTATGGCTGGGAAAGCCTGGTTCTAACCTTATAGGTGGAAGGCTTGATGACCAGGGGCCTTGTGCTAGTCTATGTGTGTACAGCAAGCACTTGCAGGAGACAGTCTTTAAATGTGTGTCCTACGTTGTATGAGTGTGTGGGGCTGCCTCCTTGAGTCCTGTAGCCCTGCCTCCAGAAAAAAAAAAAAAAACTACCTTAGGAAAAACACCTTAGGAAACACCACTCTTAGGAAGTCGGCAGGCTCCTTCCGAGGGTTCAAGAGTGCACCTGGACCTATGACTGCCACTCTGAGGGGTACGGTTCTTGCCTGCGATGTTGCTGATCTATTTATTCTCCAGAGGCTTCTTGTCCTTCCTTCTCCTTGCTCCCACTGCGTCTCTGCTTCCTTTCTCTGCTTGTTTCACTCAGTTCTTCTTAGCATCTCATTTCACCTCGCTGCTCTGTAGAGAGCGATGTGTGGTTCTTACCTTCCCCCAGTGGCATTTAAAGTGTTTCTTGGTGCAAAACATCCTATTCATTGCCATAGAAACAGGAAGCTCAGTGTGGAAGAAAAAGAAAAAAGAAGTCTGACACTCTGAAGCTGTGCAATTCTGTTATTTTGCCCAAATCCATAAATGGCAACATGCTGGGAGATATGCAAACGCCTTCCCACTGCTAGAACAAGAGAAGGAAGGGCCTCCTGTTCCAAGGAGACTGTTCATGGGTTTCAAACCAGGCCCTCAAACCACTGGCTTGCATGGACATATCTCTGCTTTTCCTGCACATGGAAGCTCCCAGCCGAGTGTTGGGAGGTCCAGACCATGAGGCCACTGAGTGAGGAGCCAGGAATACCTGCACTCTGTCCTCAGTCCTGCTTCTTGAAAGCACCTTTGTGGCTTCACTGAGCCCCTTCAGCCTCCTCAGCTGTAGAGCCAGGATGTGACCATCTTGTGGGGCTCAGAGGAGAGTGTGCAGAGCCGTGTCTTCATTGCACCCCAGGACGCTCTCACCATTTCCTCACCACATCTCTAGACAGGATGGGTCTGCGTCATCTGTTCTCAACTGTGATCCCTTCCCTGACATTGAACTAGAGGAACTTCACAATCATGTAATTCCCCAAATAAAGCCAATCGGCCACAGAATTCCATGAAAAGTGCTTCATTTTTACATATTCATGCAAAATCTAGAGAGGCCCCTTCTTTGAGTCATTGATTTTTTTTTAAGATATATTTATTTATTTGAAAGTCAGAGTTACAGAGAGGCAGAAGAAGAGAGAGACAGACAGACAGACAGACACACAGAGAGAAAGGTCTTCATTCTGATGGTTCACTCCCCAGATGGCAGAAACAGCCGGAACTGGGCCAATCCAAAGCCAGGAACTTTGGATCTTCCAGGTCTCCCACACGGATGCAGGCGCCCAAGAACTTGGGCCATCTTTCACTGCTTTCCCAGGCCATAGCAGAGAGCTGGATAAGTGGGGCAGTCCAAACTCGAACCAGCAGTGGAGTGCCAGCACTGCAGGTGGTATCACCCACTATACCACAGAGCCAGCCCCGAGTCATTGATTACAAAGATGTATTTTTAACCTCTCAATGTTGCCCTTTTTCTCTGGTCCCCATACGCCCTAGAGTCCATTATCTCTAAACAGAATGGGCTGGGTAACTGTATGGATTAGAGCTTCAAGCTAACAACGTGAAGTTTGCTGTTCCCTCTCCACAGAGCCCATGTGTTTCTCAGAGGCCCTCTATATTTCATATTCAGAAATACACACTACTTTCTAACAGCTCCCTTTATTCTAACTCTGTTCCTTGGGTTCTGTGTTTCTCTATTTTCACCCATCAATCACAGAGACAAGCTAATGGCCAGTTTTTTACACCTCCCATTATCATTCATTTCCTATGAAAAAAATCATGTTATCAACCTTCCAACCAATCCAAGTCCATCCCCCAACCACCTCTTCAATTAATCCTCTCCCACCTAATTGTTATTTCCCCTGCCCTCAATCACCCAGGGCCAAGCACCAAACAACTAGGGACCACACATCAACCCCAAGTCCTCCAACATTATCTAAACCCATCTTGAGTCATTTCTTTTGCCCTACCTTGCCTTGCCCACAGAAGGCTCAGTAAAAACTCTAGGCCATGCTTTCCTCTCACTCTCGATTGTGCCCCAGACCAACCTCAGGGCCTCCCCACATGGCCCTGCATGACATACTGAGTTTTGTTCTCTGAAACTGAAACAACAAAACTTTCTTTCTACAGTATTCACCTCTCTGTGTCCTCACTCAGTCACCTTTGCAAAGGAAGACCTGGCACAAATTCACCTGCTCACAGGTGTCCCATCAGGTACAAGGATATCCTGGTAAGGTGTAACTGGTTCATCACATACACTCCACACTGTGGGAGGGAGGATTGTTCCAGGGTCATGCTCTCTTGGTGCTAGGTCAGCAGCATGTTCATCTATAAATAGGGTGACCATATGTCCCATTGTGCCCTGTGTCATCCAAGTTTACCCCTGTCGACCTGTGCAATTATTAATAGTGCCCTCATTCGTTCTCAAATCAGTCCCAGTTTGGAATATAAATCCTTTAGTGACCCTAGGACAGAAAATTAATCACCCATTAAACACCTGATTGTCTTGGTTACAGAGGACTAATTGCAACTTAATCATTTAGTCTCACATTTCCACTTGAGGAAAGGGTCTAAATGAACGTTACAGACATTCTATAAATACAAGTGTTTGTCTTCACATAATCTGCAAGAAGTTAAAGAGGAAAAGCCAGCTGCATGAAGTGTGTATACAAAGCAGAGCAATGAATCATGATTATTTCAAGAGATTTTTTTTTCATGAGAATTGAGGAGTATGGCAGTATTGTCCTCTACAACTGGAAGGCTCATCAAAGGTAGGAGTCACTCTGGGACAACCAATTACTTGATCATCTCTACATATTTTAGTCTTTGGTATCTAAGATGAGATGAAGTCAATTATTTCACATGTATCTTTTGTCTCTAATATATACTGGAACAACTAGAGTCAGGTTTAGTTACTGCCCTAAGAAGCTTATTTTATAAAGGAAGATATTAACACGAGAGCATTTCAAAAGGTGTACGCACAGATCTCCGGAGGCCATCTAAGAGAAGTATTTATCTCATCCTGAGGATTATAAACCATCTTTACAACTAAAACTTGTGATGGGCTATGGGGAAATAAGAGACTGAATTATAAGAACCTACCTACATCTGAAACCAGAAGAGAGACCATTGCCTAAAGTCCTAGAAGTCAAAGGACAGAGCATGAGGGCTTTGGAGCACTAAGTCGGGGGGTGGGGATGGGGTCACAATCCAATATCAAGCATCCAGATAAGTGGAATATAATGATTGCCTTGACCCTACAGATGAGCTGCTCCCTGATCCTCACACTGTTTGACATGCAGGAATGAGGAGTGTTGAGGAGCACAAGTAAGAATAATTGCTAAAGACAAGCTACAAGGGAATTGACCATCAATGCTCCAGATTTTCAACTCATTGTTAAATCACCTCTATTATTCCTAAAGTTCCAGGACTGGTACTGATACAATGGAATTTCAAGAAGTTATATATGAAATGGAATAAAAGGATACATTTATCTTGGTCCCAAAGTTTGTGAAATCCATAGTGATTTTTCATAATACACATTTTCCATGCACTTTGAAGTCCCCTCAATCCGCATGGATTTCAGAAATGCTTGCACCAAAATGATCATATCTTTTCAGTCCATTAGTCAATTTTTCCATGAATCTTTTGAAATACTTTCATATTTGCCCTTCAACTTGCTAACCTCAGTTCTATGGAGGAGCAGGACCAGCCATGTGACAGGGACAACTTGCTCCCCATTCTCCCAGGGAAGTCTGTCGGAGGTTGCTTGTAATCAAGCCTAAAAAATCTACAACATGCAGCTGCATTGTCTCTGATAGCACGTACGTCAATGAGAAAAATTCATGATTGAGAAATGCATCTGAACTGTGCTCTGTTCCTCCACGCCCTCGTCAGATGCAGACTTGTTTTGGTCCTCTACAGAGTTATAAATAAAACGCCAGCTCTAAAGATTTGCTGAAGCAAACCTAAGGCTGAAGGAGCAATCCTTCTTAATCGACCTGACATACACAATGTTTCTGGCATATGGTCTTGCTCTCCCCAGGCAAAGAGGATTCCTATAAAAAGAAATACATAATAGTGGTCCTAGCATTATTTTAGAGTCATGGAATGTTGGATACTCGGGATATTGGAGATCATTTTCCCCTAAACTTTCGTCTTTGAGATAAGGAGTGCCAGAGATTGTAAAGTCAGTTGATGGAATTCCTCTTCTGGGATGGTTTTGATTTCAGGGGCAAACACAATTAGGTTTAACGCTTTGGAAAACAATTTTGCTATGTTGCTAAGTTATAGACAACGATGTCTATGGTATGACTAGCACACTTGAACTAGGTCAAAGAGTAACACACACTGCATTCTGTGCTCCCAAAGTAAGGCTCATGGTAGAGCCCCAGGATCCTGCCAGGGTCCATCACTGGGGTGCTCTTGATTAGCACCTCATACTTGGAGTCAGCCTCTTGATGCCCTTACTGATCAGCAGATTCCCTATTGTGTTCCTGTTATCAGAGCCCTGGCAGGCAAGAACTGTGCTGATAAACTCATTCACCCCAATATGCTCATACATGGTGATATCTGAACGAGAATAAATTTGTAAAATATTTATCCACTAAATAATTTAAAACAATAGAGGCCAACTGTTTTTGGATGTGAAGATCCAGTCATCACACTAACCATTTTAAAGCCATCATCTCATTTAACCATGGCAACAACTCCACAAGACAGGTATCATATTCTCACAGTATTCTCATTTTTTGGATGAGGATAGCAAGGTTTGGAGTGGTTGCCCGATGTCATAGTATTAATAAATGGTGATGCTGGGATTTGGACCCAAGCCAACTTGAAACTCCAGTCTTCATCCCAGTGCCTAGAAGGTAGCAGCTTCTCCATGAACTGTGATCCTAGTGACAGCAATGCTTGCTGATCTGTTGTCATGCATGTCTCCAAAGGTACAAACGGTGGACGCTCAGACTCAGTTTACTTTCTTCCCTCCTCCATCAGTTTTATTAAGATATAATTGACAAATAAAAATTGTGCATATTTAAGGTATGCAATGTCATGATTCTATATATATGTATATATTTGTGTATGTGTGTGTGTGCGCACAGCTACACATTGTGAAACAATTACCATGTCAGTTCACTTGCAAAGGCCGTATATTATCTATTATCAGCAGCTTCTGCCTATCTCTGGGTCTCCGTTCATTAGTTTGGCCCTAATAACTTCAATTGCTGTTTAAAAAAAGTAACAGCAAAGGGCAAGTGTTTTTGCCTAGCAGCTCACTTGCCAGTTAAAACACCCATGTACCATACCAGAGTGCCTGAACTCAATGCCTGGCTCTGACTCCCAACTCCAGCTGCCTGCTAATGCAGTCCCTAGGATGGTTCATGTATTTGGGTCCCAGTCACTGATTTGAGAGTCCTGGACTGAGTTCCCAGCTCCTGACTTTGGCTTCAGCCCAGTCCTGGCTGTGTGGGCATTTGGGGAAGGGAACAGCAGATGAAGGTACTCTCTTTCTCTCTCTCCATATAGCTGTCACTCTGCCTTTCAAATAAATTTATAAAAAATAATTTTAAAAGTGACAGTCAATAAATACCCTCTTTGATGAAGAAGGTGCATCCACCTTTTCTAGATCAGGAGTTTCCATCTGTTTCCCTCCCATGCATCTTGTTTGCAGTCACACCATCTTCATCACCATTACTGTTCCACTTTCTCCCTCAAGGCTCTGTCCCAGCCACACTGGCTCCTAGACACTGTTTCTGTTAGGGGAAGCGACTACAGAGAGAGGGGTTATAGATTCAGCTAAGCCACTTCAGAAAACCCATCACCCTTCTAACTTCCCTATGCTGCCTCCCATTGTGGTTCCCAGCTCTGCCAGACCTGTAACTTCCTCATTTGCAGCATAAGAAGATGTGCAGGAGAGACAAGCACAGGATAAATCTCGAAATGCACCAGACGTTGTACTTCTCACCAAGGCAAGAGTCCCATCTGGGCCCAGAAGCTTCCGGCCTCCTGGGCACCGAGCAGAAGCATCCATGACATCAACCGCCCTGAGACGGCTCAGCCTCCCTGGCACCAGCACTGACCCTGACACGGCTGCCGGGGGTGTTTTCCACTGTCTCAGTCTCTCTGGAGCTTCTGCAGCTGCCGCCACATCCTCTAATCCAATCAGAGCTCCATTGTCCTGTGCGTGATTGCCAGACACAAAATATTTATCAATTCTGGCAGACCCCTTTCTCTCTCCAGAGAGGCCGTTTCAGAGTCAGCCTAAACTGCCTTACCTACTCAGTCTGTTCAGAATCTTTCTTAGGTAAGTTCTGCTTCTGGGCCTTTTGCAGTGCATTCACACGCCTTGGATCTTTCCAGGATCCTGGGGCACATTAACATCCTTGAAAAAGTCTTTGTGTCCGAGAGAACCTCACTTCCCATGAGGTACTAGAAGGACACAAAACAGAAAGGCACAGCATCCAGCCAACAACCTCCTGTCCTAATTTTTTTTTAACAGATCACCTCCAATCTCTCCTCTACTAGAAAACAGAGGGACGTGGGAGAAAGGTGCAAGCAATGTTTATAGGTCTTTACCAGAAGTTCTAATTTCATTTTTCTTTCAAAGTGGGCAGACTAATGACCCCTACTCCCCAAAGATGTTGTCATTCGAATTCCTGGAACCTGATGAACATGTTACCTGCCATGGCAAGGGGGACATCGCAGATGGGGTTAAGTTACTATCCTGAGCTGGGGAGAAGAGCCTGGGTTATCCAGCTGGGAACAATTTGGTTCACATGGGTCCTTAAAACTGGCAAAACATTCCCAGCTGTGATCCGAGAGAGCCTATAATTGGGAGGCAACCTGTTGGCTTTAAAGATGAAGGGAGAAGAAAAAGGGGCAGGTGTTTGGCTTAGTAGTTAAGATGCCTCTCAGAAGGCCCACCTCCCATATTGGATGCCTGGGTTCGAGTCAGCTCTGCTCTCGAGTCCAGGGTTCTGGCTAATGTGTACCCAGGGAGGCAATAGGTGATGGCTCAAGTGTTTGGGTCCCTGCTACCCACAAAGGAAACCTAAATCAAGTTCCTGGTTCCTGGCTTTAGCTGACCCAGCTCTGGCCTTTGCAGGCAACTGGGGAGTGAACCAGAGGATGGGAGATCTCTGTCTCTCAAATAAATACAATAAATAAATAAGCATGTGAAAGTGAAAAAAGAAACTGTGAGCCGAGCAATGCAGAAACTTCCAGAATCTGGTGAGGGCAGAATGCTGAATGCCCCACGAAGCCCCTTCCAGATACCCTGCTTGGACCCCCATGAGGACCATGTGGGACTTCTGGCCTTCACAATTGTGAGAGAACAGTACGTGTTATCAAGATCACATTCTTTGTGGTAATTTGCAATCACAGAGATAGGCCTGGAGGAAGGAACAGATAATTCAAGGCCCTTGGCTTCTCAAGGCCACATTAGATTAGGAATTACCAAATATTTACCTCTCAATTAGCCATTGTCACAACCATGAAAATGATAAGGTCGCTCAGTCTCCAAATGGGACTTGCTACTGTTTCCTAAAAGAATTCCACTTGAAAAATTTCAAAAAAGAAGAAATATAAAAGATCACTTTAGCCAAGCTCTCTAGGAATACACATTGTTACAGATTGGAAAGGATATGAACTGTTAAGTATTAGCTCCTGAGTCCATTTTCATGGCAAACTGTTCATTGTTAGCATGAATGTCCTTTCTGATTACAAAGAAAATGAGCACATCACAGAGCGACACCTTCTCTGGAGTCTGAAAGGCACAGAGGAGGCTCCTGGGACTCCACAATCATCAAGACTCGGTGTCATGGGTCATCTAACTCATGGTTGAGGCTGAAGACCTGGTGTGCAGACCTCAGAGCCCTCCACATTGTGACACTAGGAACTGCACAGGGCCCAGTCACCAAGCCCTCTGAGTGGAAAAAAATTGGCTCAGTACCATCTCAGGGTGAAATTAAGCTCTGCCCAATTTGGTCAAGAATGCTGAAAGCAAATGTCAAGATAATTGACGGCTTCTCTTATCATTACAATTTCATTTTACATCTCCTGAATTTAAAAAAAAAAAAAAAGTGAATTCCCTTCTCTCTAACCCTTGAGTATAGTCTTGGAAAAATGGTTCCATGCTTTCTCTTATTACTTACCTTTTTTGGAGAGAACGATCCAACATGGGAAGCAGGATACACAGCAGACTCATAGAATGGCAGATGTTCTAAACAGCACTCTGGCCTCAGAATCAGCCCTTAAGGCATTCGGATCTGGCTGAAGAGCCCATGAGAGTATTTTAGGCATAGAATGCCAAGACACTCTGGCAAAAAAAAAAAAAAAGAAAGATCTCTACGAGTGAGATCCCAGTAGAAAGAACAGGCCATCAAAGAAAGAAGTACCTTTCTCTGAAGGGAGGAGTGAACTTCCACTGTAAATATGACCTTGTCTAAGAACGAAGTCAACAAACTCAAAAGGCTTCCATAGCCTTGGCAACTCATGACAAGAGCCTAGGGAGATTACTGACACCATAAACAAGAGTGTCAATTGTTAAGTCAACGACAGGAGTCACTGTGCACTTACTCCTCATGTAGGATCTCTGTCCTTAATGTGTTGTTCAATGTGAATTAATGCTATAACTAGTACTCGAACAGTATTTTACACTTTATGTTCTGTGTGGGTGCAAACTGTTGAAATCTTTACTTAATATATACTAAATTGATCTTCTGCATATAAAGATAATTGAAAATGAATCTTGATGTGAATGGAATGGGAGAGGGAGCAGGAGTTGGGAGGGTTGCAGGTGGGAGGGAAGTTATGGGGGGGAAATCCATTGTAATCCATAAGCTGTACTTTGGAAATTTATATTTGCTGAATAAAAGTTTTAGAAAAAAGAATAAAAATATATATATCCTAAATTCAATTACGGTAATAGCTTCATGCAATGGGGTACACCGTCTTAAAATTTCATCACATTGTATCCTTTAAATGGATTCTGTTTATTGAGCATAAGTTATACATCAATAAAGTTTATTTTTACGTATCTTTTTTAATTGTGAAAAATTAAGTTCATGAACACTGTTACAATGTCCTAACCATTATGTGCCAAATACCTGACATCATCATCTCCTTGATTCCATTCATTTAATGAGGAAGCTGAGGCTTAGAGGGTTTCAACAACCTGTCCAAACTCACAGGGATGGGAAGAGGCAGAGTGCAGAGCACTTTCACTACTCCTTGGGCAGGGCCTCTTGGTTTCACTCATTATCTCTCATGTTTCCTGAGTGTGAAACATGTTCAAAGACAACAGTGAGAGTAAAATAAGATGGGCCCAGTGCTGTCGTAGCAGTGCGGCCCCCAGCCAGGCTTACTCCAGGTTCCTCCCTCCATGCATGGAAGAGTTCAAAGCAGGGGCATAAGGTGTACAGGAAAGCAGGATTTTTCTAGAGCAGAGCAAAAGTGCAAACTCAAGAACTAAGGTCAGCTTGAGAGACACAGAGTGTGAACAAAAGGCCCCAAACACAGAAAAAGATAAAACTAGGTAAAAAGAAATTCTTACACAGAAAAAAAAAAAAAAAGTCCCCCAAGAGGAGAAAAAAGTAAAAGCATCCCTCAACAAAGTTAGGCCTTCGCGTTATACCATCCGGAGGCATAGGGGTGGTGTCTGGAGCCCAACTGAATGTTTAAAAGGGAGGGATGTTTGCAGAGGGGCTCAACACAGCCCATTTCCATGCCCGCCCAATTTTTTTTTTTTTTTTTTTTTTTGGAAATGTCGGATTTCATCAGGTGCACGATGGCAGTGGGAGTGTCCCTCATTATAATTTTATTTTGTGACATGGTAATAATATAAAGGTCATCTGGGGGACACATCTGCAGCCCTGCTTGATATTTCCCACAAGTGCTGGTTCTGTGTTCACGGCGTTTTAGGAGATGTGGTTTCTGCTACATGGGAAGGTAGGGAGTTTGCTGGGGTATGGAAAGCCAACTTGCATGGAGCACAGAGGGAGGTTGGGTGGTTCTCAGGAAAATGAAAGGGGTTTGGGTGGCACACAGAGAGGGAATGGTCATCTGGGCCTGGCTGTGGTTGGCAATCAGCTGCCCACACTGCCACGTGGGTAACCAGGAGCTGTCCAACAGTGGTTCCGCTGTGGCTGTCAGACCTCAGCCCTACCCGCTATCTACCTACCTTCCCACAACTGTATTAGGTCATGAGTTCATGACCTCACCCGAGGTTTGGGTTTCCCCCAAAGCCTTAAGTTGAGAAGATCTTCCACTTCCCTCTCTGGGATGGACAAATTGGGAACTATAAACCTCTTCCTCATTTCAATAATTATTTTTAAAAAGTATGTATTTGAAAGGCAGAAATATAAGATGGTGAGGAGAGGGAGAGAGAGAGAGAGAGAGAGATTGACAGAAGAGAGAGATCCATTTACTCCCCAAATGCCAAGAGTGCCAGGCTGCAGTTAGGATCTAGAGCTGGGAATCGAACCCAGGCACTGCAAAGTGGGACTTGGGCATCTTTAATTGGCATTTTAATTGCTAGGCCAATGCCAGTCCCCTCCTCCTTGTTTTCAAATGTGGCCTCCATCAGTCAATGATTACATTTTTTTTTGTGATGGGGCCTCCTGAGAGTCTTGGAAAGGTAGGAATGGCTGATGTCACTGTTTCAGTCAAGGGCCACAATTAGCATCATCTGTCAGATAATAAAGCTATCTCTGTTGGTTCCTGAGCCAGCACCCTGTTACTTCAGTTTACTGCTACAGCCTAAAAACTTTTCCTACAAAAAAAATCTTGTATCTGGATACCATGCAAATAGTTCTACCCACTGTCTCAAGGTAGGAAGCACCCAAATGTTTCCTCTACTGCAATTCATACCTCATCCTCCACTCTTTACAGCCTAAGAATAATTTCATAGATGTTTTCTACTGCAATGGCTGCTAAAGAATAATTCCCAGGTCCTTTCTCCATTCTTCTCTTCAGCTCTGTTACTTCCTGCTCCTTCTTGCAATTTCAGAAACCAGTCCTCATTTCTGATATTTGTTATGTAGTTGCCGTGATTTCATGATCTCCCTGTGAATCACACACAATACCTGGATCCCCTCTCAGGTGGGTGAAGAACTTTAAATAAAGAATTAGTAATATCATAGTAGGATTGTATTGGCTGCCGTAAGAAGGAGGGAGAATGCAATGCTGTGAATTTGTTTCTTCCTGGTTCTATTCACTCAAGCTTTGCTCTCCAACAGGAACAATGCTGTTTTGCTGAATCAATCTCGGGTCATTTGTGTAGTGATAAATAACTAATGTTTTACACTTATCCAAGTATATAATCAAGCTGATGTAAAAAGTGTTCACGCTATGGCAGTGGATTAAGAAATAGGAGCTGTTGTGAGATTCGTTTTGTTTGGGGATCATGTTTCTAGGCACAGGGGCCATATATCTGTAGTTGAGTCAAAACTAAGGAATAATGTGAGAAAGTAGGTCACTTCTGATGGAGGTGGCCCTAATATATAGAATAAAAAAGAAAGCCATCCATCAGGACAAAAAGCAAGAAACCCTGCATTCTTTTTTTAAAAATTTATTTTATTTATTTGAAAGAGTTACAGAGAGAGGTAGAGACAGAGAGAGAGGTCTTCCATCCGCTGGTTCACTCCCTAGATGGCCACAACGGCCGGAGTTGCACTGATCTGAAGATAGGAACCAGGAGCTTCGTCCAGGTCTCCCATGCAGGGGCCCAAGGACTTAGGCCATCTTCCACTGCTATCCCAGGCCATAGCAGAGAGCTGGATCAGAAGAGGAGCAGCCAGGACGAGAACCAGCGCCCATATGGGACACTGGCGCTTTAAGTCAGGGCTTTAAACTGCTGTGCTCCAGCGCCAGCCCCGAAACCCTGCATTCTATTCCTATGTTTGTTGCTCACTTCCCCCCTTCTATTCCTCAGGGTTACAAATGAAAAACAGGCAAAGAATTGTAAGTACAAAGAAATGAACTTGCTTCTAAACTATTACAAAGTTGGGATGTTCTATAGTCAGACTAACACAGAGTGAAGTTCAGGAAAAGCATTACCAGCAAACCAAAATAAAACAAAACAAATAGCTTTGTGCCAACTCAACACCAGGAAGTAGAACTACCTATAATTTTCCTTAATAATGACTAAAGTGAAATGCAGGAGTCATAAACAAGAGAGATGAAAAATAAATTGCAGGATTTGCAGGTGCCAGACTAGGTGCAATCAGACTTCAAACACATTGAGATTAAATATCCAATGTCTTGACGCAAAATATTTTCCCAAGGGAAGTTGAGAAAACCTTAATATATTAAAACAAGAGGAGAATAAACATTAAATCTTTACTATGAAGACAACTAACACTGCACTCTACACAGAGAATTTTATTTAATGTTGTTATTTTTCCCAGATCTCAGTACTTCTTATTTATTTATTTACCTTATTTATTGAAAGACAGAAACAGAGAGAGACAGACAGATATGTCTCATCTGATTCACTCCCCAAAAGTTCCCAATAGCTAGAGCTGGGCCAGGCCAAAGACAGGAGCCAGGAACTCCATCCAGGAATCCACTGTGGGTGGCAGGGACCCAAGTACTTGGTTCATCACCTCCTGTCTCCCAGGATGTGCATTATCAGGAAGCTAGAAGGAGGAACAGAGCCAAGACTTGAACCTGGTAGTCTGATGTGGATGCAAGTGGATGTCCCAACCTGTATCTTAAATGCTGTGCCAAATGCCACCCCTCAGTATTTCTAATACATACATTAAGGTTATAATTTTCCTCTCATTCCTAATATTTCCAAATACATTTCAAATTTACTTGAATAGATTACAGCATGGGAAGATTAAGGCAAATTGCCTATGTTTTCTTCAGGATAACTGACTAAGAAATAGGAAAGACTTCTTGAATAATATCTTCAAAAATCACGTGTTAGACTTTTACTTCTAGCTAAGATGAAGTGGCTTGCATCAGACAAATTATTAAAAATCAAGAGAAAAGTCAGATAAAATATTTTTTTAAACAGCAGCAACCTTCTACTTGAAGACATTGGAAAATGAATGGGGAAACCAGAACTGGAGGGATCTAAGTGTAGGAGAGAAGAGCAAAGAAACCACTGAAAGCTAAACTGATGATCTCCAAGCAGCTGTTCCCCTCAGGGCAAGAACAAGTTGCCGGCTTGCACTCAGAGGTGAGGAATCCACTTTATAGAGCTGGAGCTAATATGGAGAGAAAAAATAGAGTTTACGGAAACATCACAAGCTGCAGACAGAAAAATCAAATCAAATCCACAAACAAAAACAATTGGTGTGGAAGACGGAGAGCTGGATTACCAAAGCATCCAGGACCCAAGGACATAGAATCCAGGGGAGCAGGGTAAATTAGACATCCTCATTTCCCCCTACAGACAGCTGCCAAACTCTCACATTGTGCAAAACAACAATCTGAGCAGGAAGTCACACAAAATCAGAGCAGAGTTTTTTGGCTTTCTCACAGAGCTGAAGTAACAGAAAGTGGAATTCAGAAGCTGGCAGAGGGGAGAAACCCCAGTCAATACCCTAGGTTCTCAATTGGGATTTCGGAGTGCGGGAGGCTCCACTACAGTGAGGACCAAACCAGAAACAGATGTGGCCTGCAAAACTTCAGCCCAGGAGCTGGTGTTGTGGCATAGTGGGTAAAGCTGTCGCCTGCGATGCCAGCATCCCATATGTGCAACCGTTCATGTCTCAGGTGCTCCACTTCCCATCCAGCTCCCTGCTAGTGGCCTGGGAAAAGCAGTGGAAGGTAGCCAAAGTGCTTGGGTTCCTGCACCCATGTGGGAGATCAGGAAGAAGTTCCTGGCTCCTGGCTTTGGCCTGACCCCTGCCATGGCTGTTGTAGCATCTGGGGTGTGAACCAGCAGATAGAAGATATCCTCTCTCTCCTTCCCTCCCTCTCTCCCTCCCTCCCTCTCTCCCTCCATCTCTCTCCAGCTCTATATTCCCCTCTCTGTAACTCTGCCTTTCAAATACACAAATAAATATTTCTAAAAAATAACCCTTCAACCCTGCCTCTAGCCAACGTGGTGGCTGCTCCCATTCTGCTACACACCCATGCAGCCCTCTCTGGTGGAAGAGTGGACTGCCCAGCACCCCCACAATTCCCCATGCACAACATCCAGCATTCAGTCAAAACTTGCAGTCACATCAATGAAAAGGACCAAGAGGGAAAAAAAAAGACATAAATATACTCATAGTTAATAAAGTTATTTTACCTAGATTCTAAAGATTCAACTAATGTGACAAAATTAAGAAACATAAGCTGAATGTAAATATATAAGTCAAAGAAGGAAATTTTTACTTTTCTGGTTCCCTACTGGCATTTAGAATGAAATAAAAATTATAGAACACAGAAACAATATATTTGAAATTAAATATTTAATCAGCAAACATTTTGGTTTAACAGTGGTCAGTGATGGAGCACAGCAGATACACAGATTTGTGAAGGCAAAGAAGCCAGTAGGAAACCACCTATCTCTCTCTCTTTTTCTCTGCTTTTCAAATAAATATAAATAAATAGATAACACTTTAAAAGAAAAATCCACCCAGAGGCACAGACAGCAAATAGGATGACAAATACTGAAAGGAGCACATGGTGGTTATTTTTATGTGTCAGACCAGATATTGGTCAAATGTTCTGGGTGTTTCTGTGAGGTGTGTGTGTGTGTGTGTGTGCCAGAAGGAGAGATAGAGAGAGAGAGAGAGAGAGATTAACCTTAAGTAGGTAATGTTTGGTACAGCAGATAAACCCTCCATAATGTAGATGGGCCTAATCCTATCAGTTAAAGGCATTAACTGAGCAAAGACTGATATCCCTGAGTGAAAAAGAATCTTACCAGTAAACTTCAGACTTGAAATGGAACATCAACTCTTCCCTGTGTGTCTAATTGATAGCTTTTGAAATTGAACTTCAATATTGACTCTTCCTCGGTCTCTAGGCTGCTGACCACATTGCATATTTCACATTTTTTAAAGATGTATTTTACTTACTTATTTGGAAGTCAGAGGGACAGAGAAAGATGGAGAGAAAGGTTGATTCCATTCACTTGTTAATGCTACAAATGGCCACAACAGCTAGGGGCTGGGCCAGGCTAGAGCCAGGAGCCTGACCCCATCCAGGTCTCTCATGAGGTGGCAGGGCCCAATCACTTTGGCCATCCTCCACTGCATTTCCAGGTGAATTAGCAGGAAGCTGGATCAGTAGTAGGACAACTATGACTCAAACTGTAATTCCAATATGAGTTGCCGGTGTCATCAGTAGTGGCTTAATCTGCTGTGCCACGATGCTAGCCCCACGTAATTTGTGTGAGCCAATTCCTCAAAACAAGTTTACATCTGTATCTCTGTCTCTGTAGCATCTATATCTCCTATTGATTATGTTTCATTGGAGAACACTGACTGACACAGAATTTAAGAGTTATATGGGCACAGCAATAAGAACTTTGTAGGGGTCAGTGCTGTGATGTAGCAGGTAAAGCTGCTGCTTTGCAGTGCTGGCATCCCATATGGGCACTGGTTCAAGTCTCAGCTGCTCCATTTCAGATCCAGCTCTCTGCTATGGCCTGGGAAAGCAGTAGAAGATGGCCCAAGTCCCTGGGCCCCTGCACCCATATGGGAGACCTGGAAGAAGCTCTTGGCTCCTGGCCTCAGAATGGCACAGCTCTGGCCGTTGCAGCCAGTTGGGAGTGAACCAGCTGATGAAAGACCTCTCTCTCTCTGTCTCTCTCTCTCTCTCTCTCCTTTTCTCTCTGTAAATTTGACTTTCATATAAATAAATAAATCTTTAGAAAACACTTCATAAAAGTTCTGGAAAGCAATATCTTCAATAACAAAAGAAACACTGAATCAAGAAAAAAGCAATTGCTGGGATGCCAGGAAATCTCTCACTGCTAGCTGAACACATGCTAAGGGACAGAGATCCAGAGGTCTTGCACTTCAGAATTCGGAAACTATTTCCTGTGAGAATATAAGATGGGACTGAAACTGGACATGACCCCCTAAAATTTACACCAAAATGTGGCCCCTTAAAGTTCCCCGCACATGCTACTGGCATACAATTTCACCATATGCTTACTAATAAATCCCCAATATTAGTAAGCCCAAGAGGGTTCTGGCCTATTATTTAGAGAAGAATTCTAAATACCGGCACAGATAAACGAGGCAGCATGGTACGTTTTAAGCTTTCATTTAATGAGAGAGGTATCTAGGAAAGTGAGGGTTTTAGTTCAGGTTGGAGAGAGAGGAAAGTCTGGAAACTAGGGTAGTGTCCATACCAAGCAGAGAGCAGGCCAAAAACCACGTGTAGCAAGCGCCTTGAGCTGCTATCCACCACTTATCACCGGCAGCAAAGCAGAGGCAGAGAGCTTTATTTAAGAAAGAGAGGTAAATATGGGTTCTTACCGAGCACCAGGAATCAGCCACGTGGAGGAGCACCTAGGCCCAGAAGCCCTAGAGGCGCAGGGCTATGGCAAGAGGCCAGGGCTGAAGAGAAGGGGCGGGCACATCATGTCCTAGGCTTTTAACCCACTTCCAAAGGGGAGTGGTTAATTAACCTGATTGGCTGGTGGGCACCCAGGTGTGGCCTGGTAGGGGGATGAGGTCACACAGGGGCATGGTGAAGCTATCAGGTATGGCGTGAAGTCACACAGGGGCGTGGCGAAGGTGTGATCTTCCAGCTCACAAATCTAATCAATTTTAGCCTGTATGCCTTCCTACTTCAGGACAACCACTGCAGAAAGCATTCTGTCAGTTTTTCAAAAAGTTATCATAGAGTATCACTCAGCAATTCCACCCCTAGGGACACATCCCAAATAATTAAAAACAGGGACTCAAACAGGTACTTGTATATGAGTATGGCAGTGTTACTCAAAATAGCCAGAAGATGCACCAACCCACATGTCTGCCAACAGATGAATGGCTAAACAAAATAAGATATGTCCATACACTGGAATATTACCCAGAAATGAAAAGGAATGAAGCTCTGATACATGCTTCTGCATGTATAAACACTGAGAACATGCTGGGTGTAAGAAGGCAGTTACAAGGGAGTAAATATTGTATAATTCAACTTATATGAAATATCTAAAGTAAACAAAAAAACAGAAAGTAGAACAGAGGTTACCAGCGGCTGAGGAAAAGTGTTTAATGGGAAGCTTACTGCTTAACAGATGTAAACTTCCTGTTCTTTGTGATGGAAAAGTTTTGGGAAAAGATAATGGTGATAGTTATGCAACATTGTGAAGGTTGTTAATGCCACTGAGCTCTACAATTTAAAATGGCTAAATCTGAAAATTTTAGACTATGTCTTTTTTACCACAATCAAATAAAAAGAAATAGGATGGTTTAAAATTTCCTAGATAAAAAAGAAGATCAAAAGTTCAATGAGACTGGCAGCTAACTTCCCAACAGGGACATGAAATCAGAAGATAACAGAGTAGGATATTTTAAATGCCAGAATAAAACAATGTTGTGGCTAGCATTTCATACCAGTGAAAATATTCTTCAATAGTAAAAGCAAAATAAAGATACTTCGAGGAAAAAAAACAGATTTATAAAACAGATCTAAAACTTTGAAATTTAAGCATTGCTCACAGAGAAATAAAATGCGATAATTGGAAATTAGGAAATGCAAGAAGGATAGAAAGCCAAGGAAAAGACAGATATTTTGTCAAATATAAATAAATATTAACTGCATAAGTATTAATAATATGCTTTTTAAAAAAGATTTATTTACTTATTTGAAAGTCAGAGCTACACAGAAAAAGGAGAGGCAGAGAGAGACAGAGGTCTCCCATTCCACTGGTTCACTCCCCAAATGAATGCAACGGCCAGAGCTTAGCTGATCCGAAGCCAGGAGCCAAGAGCTTCTTTGAGGTCTCACACGTGGGTGCAGGGGCCCAAGTACCTGGGCCACCCTCCATTGCATTCTCAGGCCATAGCAGAGAGCCTGATCGGAAGTCGGGCAGCTGGGACTCGAACCAGGGCCCACATGGGATGCTGGCACTACAGGAGCAGCTCCACCTGCTATGCCACAGGGCCGACCCCAGTAATAGGTTTTACAGGGTATGAAATATGGAAAGTTAAAATGCAAGAGATAATAATCAAAAGGTAGGAGTAAATAAAGTTAGAATATTACAAAATCTAGTGTTATTGAAGAGGTAGAGGTGATAAAAATATTAATTTTTGAGATTGAAATAGTAAGGATATGTTAAAATAATTAAATGAAAAGTAGAAAAATGTGTAACTAAGATAAAAATATAGAGGGAAAATGAATAGCTAGTAATTCTTGATTCATCAAAAAAAGATTAGGGGACTGGCACTGTGGTTTAGTAGGTTAAGCCTCCACCTGTTGTGCTGGCATCCCATATGGATGCTGGTTCGTGTCCTGGCTGCTCCTCTTCCAATCCAGCTCTCTGCTAATGTCATAGGAAAAGCAGCAGAAGATGCCCCAAGTTCTTGGGCCCCTGCTCCCATGTGTGAGAACCAGAAGTTCCTAGCTCCTGGCTTCAGATGGGCCCGACTCCAGCCATTGTGGCCATTTGTGGAATGAACCAGTGGATGGAAGACTCCTCTCTCTCTCTGTCTGTAAGTCTGCCTCTCAAATAAAGAAATAAATAAAAACAGCAGTAAATGACTCAGGCTGATTGAAACAAAGCAAAATTAATTTTATTTTTTTATTAAACTTTTATTTAATGAATATAAATTTCCAAAGTACAGCTTATGGGTTACAATGGCTTCCCCCCTCCCATAACTTCCCTCCCACCCGCAACCCTCCCCTTTCCCGCTCCTTCTCCCCTTCCAATCACATCAAGATTCATTTTCAATTCTCTTTATATACAGAAGATCAATTTAGTATATATTAGGTAAAGATTTCAACAGTTTGCCCCCATATAGCAACACAAAGTGAAAAAAAATACTGTTGGAGTACTAGTTATAGCATTAAATAAGAGTGTACAGCACATTAAATACAGAGATCCTGCATAATATTTTTTTAAAAAATTAATTAATTTTCTACACCAGCAAAATTAATTTTAAAAAGGATTAGAAGAGGAGTGAAAAGGACAGAGCAAAGAGATAAAGCAGTCATAGAAAATAACAATAGGCAGTTGATCTAGACACAAATGCCTGTTATCACACTTAATATTAAAAAGGATTAAAATATTTCTATTAAGAAGCAAAGATTGGGGCTGGCTCAGTGGCTCACTAGGTTAATCCTTTGCCTGTGGTGCCGCCATCCCATATGGGCGCCGGGTTCTAGTCCCAGTTGTTCCTCTTCCAGTCCAGCTCTCTGCTGTGGCCCTGGAGGGCAGTGGAGGATGGTCCAAGTGCCCCTGCACCCGCATGGGAGACCAAGAGGAAGCACCTGGCTCCTGGCTTCAGATCGGCGAAGTTCCAGCCATAGCGGCCATTTGGGGGGTGAACTAAAGGAAGGAAGACCTTTCTCTCTGTCTCTCTCTCTCTCTCTCTCTCTCACTGTCTAACTCTATCTGTCAAAAAAAAAAAAAAAAGAGTGGTGAAAAAATAGATAATTTGTATTTAAAAAAAATTAAAAAATTAAAAAAGAAGCAAAGATTGTCCAACTGGATTTTTAAAAATTCATATATCAGAGATCAATTCAAAAAACGACAGCTCTCTCTTCAACCAACCCTCTGTTTTCTGTAGTGGCGTTTTCCCAGTCTTCAACTTAAGAATTTTTTGAAGATTTTTCTAAAATGAGGGCTTCTGAGTGACATCTTCAAAAGAGTCAAGGATCACTTGCATTTCTATGAGCTTCCACATTCCAGGTCCTGCTGAGGCTGCTAACCTTTGAACCACAATTTGATAGCTATGGTCTGCACAAGGATACCAATACACTCCTGGAAGCAGGGCAGAAACCTGATTTATTCTTATGAGCTCATATGAGAGATGACTTGGAGAACAGATACTGCCCATGTTTAATGTTTGAATAAGGCATCACTTTGCATTATTGCTCTAAACAGAAATAGCAAATGGATCAAAAGTTGTTCATCTTTTCAATAAGAAAATAACACGCTCTTAGTTACTTACAGACATTTCAATATTAACAGGGAGTCCTCAAGGTGTAAGATAAAATTATGACCACATTTTTCCAAGAGATCTGCTGATACCACTGTCAAACCAAAATGGGTCACCAGGCAAGAGAAGCATGCTCCACTGTAGGTTGAAAAAATGTATCATCAGTCACTTCATACATGTTCTGTCTCCTCCCCTAAATTACACACTGCGTCAGGATATAAGTCATCTCTGCCATTTCTCTTGCATATTCCTAAATATTAAATATAAGAATCTCCTTCTACAATTTAGGAAGACCAGAGCAAGGTAATTGCTAGGAACTAGCATGAAGTTAACCCAAGTTTGTCTTCTAACATATCCAGCACCTCCATGTGTCTTATTCATCATCTTCCAGCAGCTCCACCCACCTTACCCATATCCACCAACTCAGAGTTTCCACAGTGACCAATACCCAGCAGGAAGTCATTAGTCACCCTCCTATTTTGCAACTACTCAGGAAGAGCACACCAATAGAGTGGTATACGCCCCACCACTCTAACGCAACAGCAGCATTCATCAGTGAGAATTCAGGTAATCAGGCCCCTGGATAAAGCAAAGAGACATTATTGTACTGTTATTAGAAGGTTGGATTCCTAAGTGACCACCCTTTGCTTCCTAGCTGGCCAGACTTATCCCGAATTCAACTCAATCATTTGGTCCCTAGCTAAAACAAGCTTTCAATACTATTGTTGGCTTGAAGCCTGTGGTTTGTTTAACTGTAGTTTTATGGGCATTAGGCACCATGTTGGATGCTGATGGCAAAAATCTCACTGTTTGAATGACACCAGTTATCAGTGATTTCATCAAGTGAATGGCACAGATCACTTCAAAGACTATAACATGTGATTAATATAAAAGTTCTGAAAAAAAAGTCCCAATTTTATCTTCCTTTATTTATGAATACAGTAATTCCAACATTTTCCTTTGTCTAGCAAGAATAGAGAACTTATGTCTCTTCATTTGAGGTTAGGAGGATCCTGGAAATACTAGGCTAATATCTAAGAATCAGTAAACCTTTCTCCCTAATATTCAGTATGTCTTTTTTAAGGAAACAAATGTCTAACTGCAGGCGATTTCCTTATCTTCTGAAACTTCCTCTAAATTAGGAGTGGGCATTCTTAAACTTCAGAGGAAATCCTATGAAATCTTTTTTGAGACAAATGTATCAGCTGATAAGTAAGTTGATAAGCATTTAGAGTTATGGAAATACCCCAGATCTGAGTTCAGTAGAAATAGTGAAGCATGTTATTTTTCATTTTTGGTTATAAAATTTATAATAACTTGTTTATAAATTACCAGCCTGTCTGAAATATGCAGCATCTAGGCACATCCAATGGTCAGTGAGTACATCCATTGAACATGACATTCCTGAGTAATCCCACTAGTCTCCAAGCTGTTTCCCCATGGATCTTTCCCCCAAAAGAACCCCCAAAGTCATCAACATGAGGATGCCATTTTTTACAAATTGTTCAGCCTCCATACTACTGTTTATATGACAGTCACCAAATGCTATGGACGATTTACTCCTGACTGTCCCTAGAAACAGGCACAGTGCACTCCCCACAGTGCCTTCCTTCCACAGTAAATGTGTCTAGTTTCCAAGTCTTGATCCCCCTAGACTGAAAATAGTTGCTACTCCTAAGATCCAATGTATGTATGTATATAGGCACAAATACACACATATATTCATGCGTACATACATGTGTACTTAGAGAATGTTACAGCAGAAAAATGCCTAACTAATCAGCCTATATATTTTAGACATTTCTTGTCATAGGGATTCTGTAGAACTCCTTCAAGGGTAGGGTGAGTTAGGAAGGAAATTAGGGGCCCCTGAAGCCCCACAACAGTTCAAATTCCTGACCATCAGTTTTACATGATGACTTTGAAGTCACTTTGAAAGCAAAACGAAACAAAGATTAACAACCAGAGATTTTAGTAGAATACCTTTATTTTGCAAATGAGTAAATCAAGAGCAAATGAAGATGGTCCCGCAGTCATGTAGCTATTTGCTAGAGTTGGAACTAGAACTGAAGTTGCTTGCTTCTACAAGTGAGCATTTTCTATTTACCACACAGCAGGAAGCAAGAGAGGAAAAACAATCTTTGTATCTTTGTATTCTTGTTACATTCATTAATGATTAGGAAACATCTTGATGATGACCTAGTTTTAACGTAAATGAGAATATGGGAGTAGAATTAGTCCACCCTATAATGTATCTCAAGAAATGTCACATAAATCAGAAATGAAGAAAAGGGTTGAAATCTTGGGCTAAAAGAAATTTCTCCTAAACATGTTTGGAAATCTGCAGTCCACATTTTCATATCACAAAGAGGCACCATGAATCCTAAATGGCCCTTCTAAGAAATTTTCAATGAGGAATATTGTTTTGAAGTTACACTTTATAAACTAGCAAAAGCCAGAACTTCCTGAACATTTAGTAAGAGTATTCATAGGTTGCCACCAGGCTTAACAGGGAATGCCAATTGCATCTAATCAAGAAAATACTACTGAAGACAGCTGCTACAATCAACTGGCATGGTCTTGCTGACCATTATTGACTAAAGAATCTTTTATGAAAACATATAAACAAATGGTCCTGCAGAATCAAACTGTGAGATGTTCTCTTGAAGTTTAAATCTGTGTTTTGTATGTAACATGATTAGGAACACCCAATCATGGATGCATATTGTAATCTGCTATAGAGCCATAAAAAATACCAAGCATTGGCTTACCCTAGTAGAAGAATTAAAATTGCAGGTAAGATTTTAACATCAATGTATTTTTAATGTCCAGATTATTTCAACAGTGACCACGGTCAGGAACCTCTGAGTCACAGTGTTTAAAAGATGGGGATGGAGAAATGAAAAGGAAAGAAAGATGATTATGTCCCAAAAAGATAAAGTGACTCGCTGTGCAAGCAAACTTCCTCAGTGCTCCGTGTGCCATGTTACTACAGAAGCATGCTAGTAGCATGCAGCCACCATGCCCTAGGCAATGAAGCCACACTACCCTAATGCATTTGTCTCTTGAGGTAAAACTGCCTCTGGAACTCAGCCTGAAATGTAACCACCCAACTCTCGATCATGACTCCTACCTTTTTTGTAGAAATTGCTATTTTTGTCTCCCTTCTACCATGAACACTTGGACCCTTCACTGAATATATGCTGTATGGCAGCTTCTGGTTAGAATTTATCCAGGTTCTTGTTTCTACATGAGAAGGAATTCAAAGAGGTAACTTAGATAAAAGATCAGCAGAGAAGCAAGATTTATTTACATACAAAGGAGAAGTACATACTCAGTAAGGCATGCAGGTAAACTCAGGAGAGAGTTCCCTTCAACAAGGTTTGCAGGTATCCCTTTACATGATCTGGAGGAATGGAAGGTGGTTCTGGAATAAGGCTTAACCAAATATTCAAAGGAGGAGGAGGAGTTTGGCGCAGAGTCTGAGTACTGGTCATTCTCTTGTCTTTTTTTTTTTAATCTTAGAAATGTCATTATGTCAGGTGCATGTTGGGTGTGGGAGTGTTGGCCACGGTAATTATATTATAATAACCGAAGAATCATACGGCCTTGTTAGCTATGTCCAGCTGATGCAGGTGAACTCATAGTTTCTCCTGTATCAAAGGGGAAAAGCTGGAGAGTGTATAGAAATTGCAGAGTAGTGTATAGAAAGTGTGTCTGGGTGGTGCACAGAAGGGGTTGCTTTGGGGTGGTTCAAAGAAGGAAATGGTTTGAATAGTGGGTGGTGGGCTATCTTGCAGGCTGGGACTGCCATGGGGGCTGACGGACCTCAGATCCTCCCTGCTCCTGCTACCTCTCTGCCTACATTATATATACATATCTTTCCCAACCATGATGACACAGGAGAATTTTCCCAGATGTCACTGTTTTTTAGACCATCCTCCAATAAATTTTATTGCATCCTTGGTGTTTTCATTCAGTTAGCTCTCATCTTAGTGCTGAAAGGCATAATCTGTGGGGAGGGTGTCTCTGGGTGGGGTGAGGAGCTCCTCTGAAACAGGTGGGGCAGTGAGCTGATAATAATTTCGGGAGTTAGAAATTATAAAGTATGGTCTTTGCTACATCTCTCATATGCATAGCACTTAAGGCCAGTGATCATCTCCACATTTCCAAAGAAAAACTATCTCTCCGGAAGCACAGTGGGAATGGCAGGGTCTTGGCATTCTTTCAGCTGAACTCCGAATAGAAAAATGATTGGAGCAAGAGGAAACTATTTGAGAAGAGTCACAGGGCAACATACACAAAGCACAAAAAGCGCTATCTTCAATGCCTTAAGTGAATAAAGGAATTATCAGGTGGAAACATAACTATTAATGTTTGGATCAGTCATTGCACCTGTAATAATCAAGTGCTTCTGTTGTCTTAGCACACAGAGTGTTTTTCTCCATATGCCACATCTATGCTCCATGCACTTGCTTCTCATCAGAATCACTAAGATTGCCCACATCTTGGAGAACAGGGTGATTCTGCATCTAACAACTTGGCTTCCAATTTGGATCTCCTAGGAAATGAAATTCCAGGGGGAGATTTAGTCCAACTGAAGCGCCCACAGGAAAAGCTTGCAGGCTGCCAGCTCCAACTTCTCCAAGCTCCCGCAGTCATGCTGAGAACGACAGGCAACCATCAAGAGGAGACAGGAGCCAAATGTGTTTCACAGACACAGCCACGCTGTGAACGTACCCGTGGATGTCTGAAGACATCCCTGACAGCACAGGCTGCACCATCCTGGACCCAAAGAAGCCCCATGACTTGAGATCTAAAGCTGGCCAGAGAGTAGGCTGACACATCTCCTTATTGCCCCGTACTGTTCAGACAGGGAACCCCCCCAGTGCATCCTCCTGAGGAAGGTCTTTTCCTTTGCGGGTATCTGAGGATCTGCAGGCTAGGAGCTTCCTAGGCTGAACAGAAGGACCGGGTCTGTGCAGATTCACACATCTCATTTAATTCATTCACACTTCAAAAGGCTGCAGCTTATGTTAAAATTTTAGCTCTTTCTTATTCTCCAATCCATTTTGGAAGTTGGCACTGGTATGCCTGAGTTCAGGTATAATATATAGCTCCTCACTGCCTCCCACTTGCAAGCCTCGCTACCAAGCATGCCACTCACATTGTGCTCCTTTCAACACAGACCTGATGCTTTTCATGCTTTCCTCGGCAAGTGATGGATGGAAGCTGAGCTAAATATGGAGACAGGGGTTACAGGCACATTTTGTTCCTGTTAAATGTTCTACTTTTAATGTTTTTGCTTTCCTCTGCTTCACATTAACTCACTTCCTTCCTAGTGTCTAAAAGGTAGATGCCTGTGATTGGAGCCCGAGAGCAGGAGCGAGCCTTCATATTCTAGATATATCTTTAGGTCTGACGAGTGCCTCTGTTTACCAGTAATTTCCTATTAGAATGTACACTTTTGTGGCCTGAGATAAACAGACTCAAAATTTCAGATGCCTATTGTTTTGTGGCCAACTAACAAAATGAAGAGTGAATTGTTAAAAATGGCATTTCGGGAACATTGCTGTTCAAAATTCTACTCTAACTTTTAAATATTTTTTTTAAATATTTTTTTCATTTATTTTTTTTTTTTATTTTTGACAGGCAGAGTGGACAGTGAGAGAGAGAGAGACAGAGAGAAAGGTCTTCCTTTTGCCGTTGGTTCACCCTCCAATGGCCGCCGCGGTAGGCACGCTGCAGCCGGCGCACTGCACTGATCCGATGGCAGGAGCCAGGTGCTTCTCCTGGTCTCCCATGGGGTGCAGGGCCCAAGGACTTGGGCCATCCTCCAGTGCACTCCCGGGCCACAGCAGAGAACTGGTCTGGAAGAGGGACAACCGGGACAGAATCTGGCGCCCCGACCGGGACTAGAACCTGGTGTGCCGGCGCCGCGAGGCGGAGGATTAGCCTATTGAGCCGTGGCGCCGGCTTCTACTCTAACTTTTAACAAGTTAACTTGAGATATTATGAAAACTCATGATATTGACAAGGAAGGTTGAGTACCCAGGTTTTTGTAGGTGACAGCACCAGTATAGACTCCTGTTTCTGCCACTTACTAGTTTGTGACCTTGGGCAAGTTTTTACAGTTGAAGAGCCATATCTTTCTCATCTCCTCTAATACAGACCAATTGCATGTGTTTTTTAAAGTTGTGTTTAATGTTGTCTTTCTTGACATTGACATTATTAAATAATTCAGGACAGCTATTTTGGAGAATGTCCCACATTCTGAATTTGTCCTATTATTTTCTCATGATTAGATTCATATTTTTAAGTGTGGCAAGAATTCTACAAAGTTCATGTATACTCATTGTGTTCCATCAAGGACCATATAATGCCAGCTGTGCTCTTACCAATGACACTAAGTTTAATTACTTGTTTAACATAATTTCTGCCAGGTTTCCCCATTCAAAAGGAATGTCTCTTCTTTGAAATTAATAAACAGCAATATTCCATGGTACAAAAGCTTGAAAATTCATGAATATCCAGTTTCTCAGGAAACTTTCAACAAGTAGTTTTATAAGCCATTAATTATGTTTATGTTGATCATTTATTGACTTATCATTTATTCACTGAGGTTTACAAAATGATAATTTAAAAAGTCAGTCTTGGAGCAGGTATTTAGTACAGAATTAAGATGCTGTATGAGACACCCACATTCCATATCAGAGTGCCTGGGTTCTAGTCCACACTCCACTTCCGATTCCAAATTCCTGCTAATGTGCACCTGGGAGGCAGCACGTAATGGCTCAAATATTTAGGTATCTGCCACCACATGGGAGAGCAAGATTGAGTTCTGGGTGGCAAACTTCACCCTAGCCCAGCCCTAGCTATTGCAGGCACTTGGAGAGTGGAAGATCTCCCTCTGTCTGCCACTGTCTCTGTCTCTCTGCTTTCCAAATAAATGAAAATAAATAAAACTTTTAAAGTTAAAAAATAAAATGAAAGAATTTAAAAAATCAGTAGACCTTGTTCTTTGCCATATATAATTGGTATTCTTTTGTATTAAATAAATAAATAAATAGCAAAACTTACTGTGAAGTTGACTTCATGGTGCAGCAGGTTAAGCTGGTATTTATGAGGTGAGTGTCCCACATCAGAGTGCCAGTTTGAGTCCTCACTACTCTTTTTTTGATCTAGCTTCCTGCTAATGCACCTGGGAAGGTAGCAGAAGGTGGCCCAAGTATTTGTGTCCCTGCTACACACATGGGATAACCGGATAGTGTTCCTGGATCCTTCTTTTGGCCTAGTCCAAATCAAGGTTTGTGGTCATTTGGGGAGTGAACCATGAAAGATCTCTCTCCCCCACACCCCACATCTGAATAAATATAAAAAATTGTAATTAAATAAAATAAAGCTTTTCTTTCTTTCTAAGAGAAATGGATTTAATGATTTTTTTCAAAATAATGTGCCTTTACATCATTATTGTTATTTGAGTTAAACTGCTGTAAATATGGTCAGTGAGGACTCCTGACAAAGGGGCTCCTGTGAAATTTCAGTTCTCTTTGTCTTTCTGTTTTTAATAGTTATTAACTTAGGATTTACGATAAACATTTGTGACTTACCACAGTATACTTTCAAATAATACTATACTACTTATCAAGTAGTTTAAGAGTATGCTTCCATTTTGTCCCACTAGCCCAATGTGCTACTATTATCGTGCAATTTACTTCTATGTTTATCATAAAACAGTCTTAATTATTTTGGCTTTAGTTGATTAATTTTAAGGTAATTACAAATGTGAAAATTGTTGATTTATTTACCCACACCTTTTCTATTTTCTAGTACACTTCAATCCTTCATGCAAAAACAAATGTTTGTATAATCTTTTGCATTATCTATGGAAATTTGTTTAATTTTTTTCTAGAATAAGTCTATTGGTAGTGAATTTGGGGGGACTTTGGTGTTAAAACAATTTGATTTTCTTCATTCTTCAATGGTAGTTTTGCTGGATATAGAATTTTAGATGATTTTTTTTCTTTCAGAAATTTAAATATGGTTCTTTGTCTTTTGGCTTACATTTTTGAGTTTACAGATTTGAAGATTTTTGGAATAAATTCTGGGACATTTTTGTTAATATTTCTTCAAATATTTTTTCAAGGTTTTTCCTTCTCAGAGTTCAGTGACACGTATATTCTATTTCTTACTGTTTCAAATGACTCATGGAACTTTATTGTCATTGTATTTGTCTGAAGGCTGCTTTTCTCCTCCCCACCGTCCCTTCTCTGCCTCTCCTTCCTTCTTCTCCTTGTCCTACTCCTGCTCTTTCTACTCTTCTGCAACATGCTTCTTATTGAGTCACTTTTCTATGTGATTCATTGGTTATTTTCTACTTTTATGCTTTCATATGTCTTTCATTTTTGCTTACCTAATCTGCTATTAAAACTATCTAGTGGGGGAGCGGCAAGATGGCGGAATAGGCAGAGAGCAAACTATTAGTCCGGAGACAGAGACAGGTGAATATAAGTGGAGATACTGCAGAGTCAAGGAAGAGTAGGGGATGAAACAACATAGGAAACTCTTCCGGAACTAGTAATTCACAGTGTACCTGCGTGGAGAGCGTGGGAGCCCAAGTTCGGGACACCAGCAGCAGACTCAACGCACCAGCGCTGGAACGCGAGGTGAGCCGAACCACAATAGCCCGAGACACCAGCGGGCAAGCGGAAAGAGGAGGCTAGAGGGAACGAGGCTTGAAACTCCGTGGGGAAAAGTTCACCAGGCTAACTAGAAGAGAGAGAGGAAAAAAATAAAAAAAGCGACCGATACGGACACAAGTTTCTCTCTCTCCGCTCACCTCTCAAAGGCGAGCAAGACAGAGCAGGCGCCATTTTGGACATACGTCATAAGCAGGGCGACCTCAGATCTGCACCAGCCCTGAGCCTAGCAGAAAAACCTGACTCTGGGGGGAGGGGTGAAATAACAGGAGATTAGCATCTAACTTGGCAACCCAGTGGGAGATTTCAGGAGAATTGGAGCCCACACTGAGGGCAGCAGAGATTGCCTGTGTGGTCCGTGGGAAAGAGCTTCCGATCTCTGGCTCCTGTGGGTATATCATTTGCCTGCTAACTACCTCCAAGTACGTTCAGCTGTGCGGAATTACTTCCCTTTTGAATCAAAAAAGAGAGAGATTTACCACACCTAACCTGGGAGTGTCATCTTTGACACACCCTCAGCCCTGAGAAACCAAACACAGCTCTCAGTCCACGCTCATCTCAAGCCTCTAAGGCACCACTGAAAGCAGACAGTCCACTTAATATAGAGCCATAGTGTAACAAGAAAAAACACCACAGTGAAGAAACCAAATATCTCCAACATGCCAAACAACAAACGCAAAAACCAAGCTAACAAGAACAAGGAAGACACTATGACACCCCCAAATGAAAAAGACACCCCAATTCAAGATTATGAAGATGAGGAGATTGAAGAAATACAAGAAGCAGATCTCAAAAAATTGATAAGAACATTAAGAAGTTCTCAAAAACAAATTCTTGAACTACAGAAATCCCTAATGGACAAGGTAGAAAATCTCTCTCGTGAAAATGAAATATTAAGGAGGAATCAAAATGAAATGAAACAACTAGTGGAACAAGAAATGGTGATAGTGACGAGAAATCTTAATGAAATGAAGAATTCAATAGATCAAATGACAAACACATTAGAGAGTCTTAAAAACAGAATGGGCGAAGCAGAAGAGAGAATATCAGACTTAGAAGACAGAGAACAGGAAAGGAAACAATCAAATCAAAGAAAAGAAGAAGAAATCAGAAATCTAAAAAATACTGTCAGGAATCTACAGGATACTCTTAAAAAACCCAACATTCGAGTTCTAGGAGTACCTGAAGGCATGGAGAGAGAGAAAGGATTAGAAGGCCTTTTCAGTGAGATACTAGCAGAAAATTTCCCAGGTTTGGAGAAAGACAGAGACATCCTAATACAGGAAGCTCATAGAACCCCTAATAAACATGACCAAAAGAGATCCTCACCACGACACGTCGTAATCAAACTCACCACAGTGAAACACAAAGAAAAGATCCTAAAATGTTCAAGAGAGAAACGCCAGATTACTCTCAGAGGATCTCCAATTAGACTCACAGCTGACTTCTCTTCAGAAACCCTACAAGCTAGAAGGGAATGGCGAGACATAGCCCAGGTGCTAAGAGAGAAAAACTGCCAGCCCAGAATATTATATCCTGCAAAGCTCTCATTTGTGAATGAAGGTGAAATTAAGACCTTTCACAGCAAACAGAAATTGAAAGAATTTGTCGCCACTCGTCCAGCCCTGCAAAAGATGCTTAAAGATGTGTTACACAGAGAAACACAGAAACACGGTCACCAATATGAAAGAAGGTAAAGGAAGGAAACCTCACACCAAAAGATCACAGGAATCTCAAACCATATATTAGAAAGTATCTTTGGCAAATGGCAGGGCAAAGTTACTCCTTCTCAATAGTCACATTGAATGTTAATGGCTTGAACTGTCCAGTTAAAAGACACCGATTGGCTGATTGGGTTAAGGAACAAAACCCATCCTTTTGCTGCTTACAAGAAACCCATCTATCCAACAATGATCCATACAGGCTGAGAGTGAAAGGCTGGAAAAAGATATACCACGCCAACAGAAATGAAAAGAGAGCGGGCGTAGCCATCTTAATATCGGACAACATAAACTTTACCACAAAAACTGTTAGGAGAGACAAAGAGGGGCACTATTTAATGATTAAGGGATCCATTCAACAGGAAGATATAACGATTATCAACGTATATGCACCTAATTACAGGGCACCAGCTTATTTAAAAGACTTGTTAAGGGACTTAAAAGGAGACATAGACCCCAATACAATAGTACTGGGGGACTTCAATACTCCACTCTCAGAGATAGACAGATCAACAGGACAGAAGATCAACAAGGAGACAGTAGATTTAAACGACACTATAGCCCAAATGGATCTAACAGATATCTACAGAACATTTCATCCTACATCTAAGGACTTTACATTCTTCTCAGCAGTACATGGAACCCTCTCTAGGATTGACCACATACTAGGCCATAAAGCAAGTCTCAGCAAATTCAAAAGAATTAGAATCATACCATGCAGCTTCTCAGACCACAAAGGAATGAAATTGGAAATTGGCAACTCAGGAATCCCTAGAGCACGTGCAAACACATGGAGATTGGACAACATGTTCCTGAATGAACAATGGGTCATAGAAGAAATTAAAAGAGAAATCAAAAATTTTCTGGAAGTAAATGAGGATAACAGCACAACATACCAAAACCTATGGGATACAACAAAAGCAGTGTTAAGAGGAAAGTTTATATCAATAGGTGCCTACATCAAGAAATTGGAGAGGCACCAAATAGATGAGCTTTCAAGTCATCTCAAGGATCTAGAAAATCTGCAGCAAACCAAACCCAAACCCAGTAGGAGAAGAGAAATAATTAAAATCAGAGAAGAAATCAACAGGATTGAATCCAAAAAAACATTACAAAAAATCAGCCAAACGAGGAGCTGGTTTTTTGAAAAAATAAACAAAATTGACACCCCATTGGCCCAACTAACTAAAAAAAGAAGAGAAAAGACCCAAATCAATAGGATCAGAGATGAAATGGGAAACGTAACAACAGACGCCACAGAAATAAAAAGAATCATCAGAAATTACTACAAGGACTTGTATACCAGCAAACAGGGAAATCTATCAGAAATGGACAGATTCTTAGACACATACAACCTCCCTAAATTGAGCCAGGAAGACATAGAAAACCTAAACAGACCAATAACTGACACAGAAATTGAGACAGTAATAAAGGCCCTCCCAACAAAGAAAAGCCCAGGGCCAGATGGATTCACTGCTGAGTTCTACCAGACATTTAGAGAAGAACTAACTCCAATTCTTCTCAAACTATTCAGAGCAATCGAAAAAGAGGGAATCCTCCCAAATTCTTTCTATGAAGCCACCATCACCTTAATTCCTAAGCCAGAAAGAGACGCAACATTGAAAGAGAATTACAGACCAATATCCCTGATGAACATAGATGCAAAAATACTCAATAAAATTCTGGCCAATAGAATGCAACAACACATCAGAAAGATCATCCACCCAGACCAAGTGGGATTCATCCCCGGTATGCAGGGATGGTTCAACATTCGCAAAACAATCAACGTAATACACTACATTAACAGACTGCAGAAGAAAAACCATATGATTCTCTCAATAGACGCAGAGAAAGCATTTGATAAAATACAACACCCTTTCATGATGAAAACTCTAAGCAAACTGGGTATGGAAGGAACATTCCTTAATACAATCAAAGCAATATATGAAAAACCCACGGCCAACATCCTATTGAATGGGGAAAAGTTGGAAGCATTTCCACTGAAATCTGGTACCAGACAGGGATGCCCTCTCTCACCACTGCTATTCAATATAGTTCTGGAAGTTTTGGCCAGAGCTATCAGGCAAGAAAAAGAAATTAAAGGGATACAAATTGGGAAGGACGAACTCAAACTATCCCTCTTTGCAGATGATATGATTCTTTATTTAGGGGACCCAAAGAACTCTACTAAGAGACTGCTGGAACTCATCGAAGAGTTTGGCAAAGTAGCAGGATATAAAATCAATGCACAAAAATCAACAGCATTTGTATACACAGGCAATGCCACGGCTGAGGAAGAACTTCTAAAATCAATCCCATTCACAATAGCTACAAAAACAATCAAATACCTTGGAATAAACTTAACCAAAGACGTTAAAGATCTCTACGATGAAAACTACAAAACCTTACAGAAAGAAATAGAAGAGGATACCAAAAAATGGAGAAATCTTCCATGCTCATGGATTGGAAGAATCAATATCATCAAAATGTCTATTCTCCCAAAAGCAATTTATACATTCAATGCAATACCCATCAAGATCCCGAAGACCTTCTTCTCAGATCTGGAAAAAATGATGCTGAAATTCATATGGAGAGACAGAAGACCTCGAATAGCCAAAGCAATCCTGTACAACAAAAACAAAGCCGGAGGAATCACAATACCTGATTTTAGGACATACTACAGGGCAGTTGTTATCAAAACAGCATGGTACTGGTACAGAAACAGATGGATAGACCAATGGAACAGAATAGAAACACCAGAAATCAATCCAAACATCTACAGCCGACTTATATTTGACCAAAGATCCAAATCTAATCCCTGGAATAAGGACAGTCTATTCAATAAATGGTGCTGGGAAAATTGGATTTCCACGTGCAGAAGCTTGAAGCAAGATCCATACCTATCACCTTACACAAAAATTCACTCAACATGGATTAAAGACTTAAATCTACGACCCGAAACCATCAAATTATTAGAGAGCATTGGAGAAACCCTGCAAGATATAGGCACAGGCAAAGACTTCCTGGAAAATACTCCAACAGCACAGGCAGTCAAAACCAAAATTAACATTTGGGACTGCATCAAATTGAGAAGTTTCTGTACTTCAAAAGAAACAGTCAGGAAAGTGAAGAGGCAACCAACAGAATGGGAAAAAATATTCGCAAACTATACTACAGATAAAGGATTGATAACCAGAATCTACAAAGAAATCAAGAAAATCCACAACAACAAAACAAACAACCCACTTAAGAGATGGGCCAAGGACCTCAATAGACATTTTTCGAAAGAGGAAATCCAAATGGCCAACAGACACATGAAAAAATGTTCAAGATCACTAGCAATCAGAGAAATGCAAATCAAAACCACAATGAGGTTCCATCTCACCCCGGTGAGAATGGCTCACATTCAGAAATCTACCAACAACAGATGCTGGAGAGGATGTGGGGAAAAAGGGACACTAACCCACTGTTGGTGGGAATGCAAACTGGTTAAGCCACTATGGAAGTCTGTCTGGAGATTCCTCAGAAACCTGAACATAACCCTACCATACAACCCAGCCATCCCACTCCTTGGAATTTACCCAAAGGAAATTAATTTGGCAAATAAAAAAGCCATCTGCACATTAATGTTTATTGCAGCTCAATTCACAATAGCTAAGACCTGGAACCAACCCAAATGCCCATCAACAGTAGACTGGATAAAGAAATTATGGGACATGTACTCCATAGAATACTATACAGCAGTAAGAAACAACGAAACCCAGTCATTTGCAACAAGATGGAGCAATCTGGAAAACATCATGCTGAGTGAATTAAGCCAGTCCCAAAGAGAAAAATATCATTTGTTTTCCCTGATCGGTGACAACTGAGTGCCAAAGGGGAAACCTGTTAAGTGAAATGGACTATAAGCAACAATGAACTGATCAGCTCCTGTCCTGACTTTAGATGTACAATGTAATACTTTATCCTTTTTAGTATTTGTTGTTGTTGTTGTGGTGCTAGTACTATTGGTTGAACTCAGTAATTAACACACAATTATTCTTAGGTGTTTAAATTTTAACTGAAAAGTGATCCCTGTTAAATCTAAGAGTGGAAAAAGAGAGGGAGGAGATGAAGAGCTATGGGTTATTTAACTATGTGCTTATTTTCAAAGACTTGAATAATCACCTTGTAACAATGATCAGATTTGGTCTATGTTATGTCATGATTTTAAGGAATCTTATTTCAACCAGATATTTTGGATTTTGATATTGGTCTATTATGCTATGTTATATGTGCGTACATATTTTATGTCCACATGGGGAAATTTTATTAAGAGTTTTATTTTAAATGGCTTTTAGATAAGATTGTCCATAAATTTAAGCTGCTAAAATCAATCAAAGATACATTTTAATTTGTATGACCTGAATCTGTGTATCATATGTTTTAAACTTGTTGGTAGAAAGAAACTAAAAACATTTTATATGGTTGTGCTTAAGTTTACTGGTTAAACAAACTACACCATCTTAGATATTCAAGACGTGTTTTCAAATGCATGATTCTTAAAATTTATAGAAGGCATTGGACCTTCCGGTAAATGTTTTATTAAGTTCTTATCTAAGGGTTGAAACGGTTTGCTAAGTATTAATGTAATATTGCTATTGTCAGCAAGTGATCTAGGACTTGCTCCCTCATTTCTCTATTCTAAGCCCAACTTGTTCTTTCATTTCTCTATTCTCTTCAAGGTAGGGAACTAATTCTATTATGAAGGAATCTGTGGGACGCACAATTTAATCTTTAGACCTTATAAGAGATGGCTGACATTTTTCTGTAATAGCATAGCCAAAATAAGAACTTAACTAATAATCTCATAGCGAGATTCACATCGCCATCAGCGAAGTATACAGTAAGTAAAAAAAAAAACCTCCCTTTCAGACCAAAGGGAAAGAAAGTTTTAAAGTGAGAATATAATTTTCCTCATGGGCATTGTCTACCTTAGAAAAACTACTACAGAACATGCCTGTGACTATAGACTTGTAGTTCAGGCCACCGAAGATTAAAGATGGGACACGGGCACTCCCTTGACTTGCATCCTCTGGTCTGCTTTAACACAAACCAGGAGGAAAAGAAAGCTAGGCATCAGAAGCAATGGGTGGCAGGCCTATTAATGGCTGATCTGTACAGTGATCTGCCCTCAAGGAGACCCAACAGGCCAGTCCACTGCAGTGGCTTTCAATGTGGTAAGCCTGGGCTTCAGCAGAAGTCAGCTTGTGAAGAGCCCTGGCAGCTCTGCCAAGAGTTGGATCACTGGAAATGGACCTGCCCTGGAGTCGAAGGATGCCCAGGTCAGAGCCACAGATCTTATTGGCTCCAAGCTGAAAAGCCCTTCACTCAGCCCAACTTCCAAAGTGACCACTGCAGCTGAGGGGATGGTCAAGTAGGGTCAGCAACATTGCAGGCAGAACTGTAAATTTCTTGTTAGAGATGCCACCTGCCTTTACCTGGCCAGCTCTCCTCCCAGGCCAGCCAAGTAATGAAAGTCAACAGAGTGCCTTCCCCTAGGAGGTTCACACCTCCCTTAGGATATACCCCATGTGAAGAGATAGATAGGTCTGAGCCTCTTAACTTACAAGGCCTAAAACCCAACAGATTATTATCAAGCCCCTTCTATCAGGTTCTATTTGCCTCTCAATCAGAAAAATTACTTGTAGCTTAGACAGCACCTTTCTTAGCTCCTCTAATAATGACTCTGTCCTTTGTTCTAGACCCTGTCTAGTGCACTTGAGCCTCATTCCTTTGTAATCATAACCTCTACTCTACCACCAATGGCTCTACTCCCAACCTGTGTGTACTGATGGTCCTCTTCCCCACTTAATGCTGTATAATTGTTCAGACCTGGTTAAGGCCACTCTTAGGATCATTGGTTACTATCCTCACCCTGTCTTTTATGACCTTGTCTAAATATGATCAGAGTCGGGGAACTTGGAAGGCTTCCATAGCCTTGGCAACTCATGACGACAGCCTAGGGTGGTTACTGGCGCCATAAACTAGAGTGTCAATTTGTTGGGTCAACAACAGGAGCCACTGTGCGCTTGCTCCTGATGTGGGATCTCTGTCCTTGATGTACTGTACATTTTGATTTAATGCTATAACTAGTACTCAAACAGTATGTTTCACTTTGTGTTGCTATGTGGGTGCAAACTGTTGAAGTATTTTATACTAAATTGATCTTCTGTATATAAATAGAATTGAAAATGAATCTTGATGTGAATGGAAGGGGAGAGGGAGCGGGAGAGGGGAGGGTTGCAGGTAGGAGGGAAGTTATGGGAAGGGGAAGCCATTGTAATCCATAAGCTGTATACTGGAAATTTATATTCATTAAATAAAAGTTTAAAAAAAAAAAAACAAAGGCAAAAAAAAAAAACTATCTAGTGTATATTTTATTTCATATATTTTATTTTTCATCATTAGAATTTCTGTGTCTTTTTATAGCTTCCATTTCTTTATTTTCTATCTTCATGTATTCCTTTACATTCTGGTGCATATCAAGCTTATTTATAATAGAAGTATTAATGTCTTTGACAATTCCATCATCTCAATCATTTTTCTATGGGTTTCCATTGTTAGAGTTTTCTCTTATATGTGCCACATTGCACTACTTCTCTGCATAACTAGTTATTTATGAGTGGATGCTGGACATTGCTACTTTTAGCTTTTTAGTATCATATTTTGTTGTATTCCTTTGAATTTTGCTGGAATTTGCCCTAATATGCAATTAATTTACTTAGAAACATTTCTACTTATCATGTTACTTCAATAAATTTTTGTTGGGATACATCAGGAGCAACCTATAGTCTAAAGCTAATTTACCCCCACTATAAAGATGAGATCCTTATGAGAATCTATCCAATACCCCAAGTGTTGTAAGGTCTGTATCTTTCGGCTAATGGAAACACTAATTAATTCCAGTTCAATTGAAGTCTTTGAATCCTTCCGCCTCCTGCCTTCCAGTCATTTATTTCCCCAGTCTTGGACGTTTTCTTCCTAAGTATTCACAGAACAGTACTCTGCTAGTGTATTGAGACACCTATTACAAATTTCTGGGACTCTTTCTATGCAGCTCCCTTCTTCCCCGTGTCTACCCTGTGAACTGCAGTTTTCTTAGCCTCCCCAAATTCTAATCTCTTTATTCTTTTTTTTAACTTTCATTTAATAAATATAAATTTCCAAAGTACAACTTTTGGACTATAGTGGCTCCCTCCCCCTTAACCTCCCTTCCACCCACAACCATCCCATCTCCCACTCCCTCTTCTATCCCATTCTCCATCAAGATTCATTTTCAATTATCTTTATATACAGAAGATCTACTTAGTATTTACTAAGTAAAGATTTCAGCAGATTGCACCCACACAGACACACAAAGTATAAAGTACTGTTTGAGTACTGCTTTTACAGTTAATTCACATAGTACAACACATTAAGGACAGAGATCCTACATGGGGAGTAAGTGCACAATGACTCCTGTTGTCGATTTAACAATTGACACTCTTATTTATGGCATCAGTAATCACCCTAGGCTCTTGTCATGAGCTGCCAAGGCTATGGAATCCTCTTGAGTTTGCCAACTCTGATCTTATTTAGACAAGGTCATATTTACAGTGGAAGTTCTCTCCTGCCTTCAGAGAAAAGTACCTCCTTTAATGGCCTGTTCTTTCCACTGGGATCTCACTCACAGAGATCTTTCATTTAAGTCTTTTTTTTTTTTTTTTTTTTGCCACAGTATCTTGGCTTTCCATGCCTGAAATATTCTCATGGGATTTTTAACCAGATCCAAATGCTTTAAGGACTGATTATGAGGCCAGAGTGCTGTTTAGGACATCTGCCATTCTATGATTCTGCTGTGTATCCCACTTCCCATGTTGGATCATCCTCTCCTTTTTAATTCTATCGGTTAGTATTAGTAGACAATAGTCTTGTTTATGTGATCCCTTTGACTCTTAATCCTACCATTATGATCAATTATGAACTGAAACTGATCACTTTGACTAGTGAGGTGGCATTGGTACATGCCATCTATGGGATTGAATTGGAATCCCCTGGCACGTTTCTAACTCTACCGTTTGGGGCAAGTCCGATTTAGCATGTCCCAAACTGTACATCTCCTCCTTCTCTTATTCCCACTCTTATATTTAACAGGGATCACTTTTCAGTTAAATTTAAATGCCTAAGAATAATTGTGTGTTAATTAAAGAATGCAACCAATGGTATTAAGTAGAACAAAGAAATACTAAAAGAAATAAAATAGTAAATTGTTCCTCAACAGTCAGGACAAGGGCTGATCAAGTCGTTGTTTCTCATAGTGTCCATTTCACTTGAACAGCTTTCCTTTTAGGTGCTCAGTTAGTTGTCACCCATCAGGGAGAACATATGTTATTTGTCCCTTTGGGACGGCTTATTTCACTCAGCATGATGTTTTCCAGATTCCTCCATTTTGTTGCAAATGACCAGATTTCATTTTTTTTTTTTACTGCTGTATAGTATTCTATAGAGTACATATCCCATAATTTCTTTATCCAGTCTTCTGTTGATGGGCTTTTAGGTCGATTCCATGTCTTAGTTATTGTGAATTGAGCTGCAGTAAACATTGAGGTGCAGACAGCTCTTTTATTTGCCAATTTATTCTCAAATTGAAGAAACTCTCAAGCTTTGTTGGGTTCCCCTGCTTTATTCTCCAACCAAGAAACATCCCTCAGGCATTAACTTGGGTCAATTTCAGAAATAACATTATTTTTCCCCTTTCTCATGAATCACAATACTTTGATGTCTATTATGCAACATCAAAATACTATTGTTGAGAGCCAGCACCATGGTGCACTAGGTTAATCCTCAGCCTTCGGCACTGGCAGATTTCTCCTCTTCCATTCCATCTCTTTGCTGTGGCCTGGGAAGACAGTGGAGGATGTCCCAGGTGCTTGGGCCCCTGCACTTGCGTGGAAGACCAGAAAGAAGCACCCGCCTCCTAGCTTCAGATTGGCATAGCTCAGGCCATTGTGGCCATTTGGGGAGTGAACCAATGGAAGGAAGACCTTTCTCTCTGTCTCTCTCTCACTGTCTGCAATTTACCTGTCAAATAAATAAATAAAATCTTAAAAAAATACTATTGTGTTTTTTTTTTTTTTTTGGCCTAGTTTTCTGGTTGTTTAAGACAAGAGAGCAAGTTAGGTGCCTCTTATCCTATTATTGGTGGAAGGAAAATTGCTTCTATGTCTCTTGTTAAGTCTGAATTAATATTTAATTACCTTTTTACTTTGTGACACAACTGGATTATCTAGGTTCTTCTTGTGTTTCTCTGGTCCCATACCTAGATTCAGATATTTCTTCAAGAATTATTGGGCGATAAAATTTGCAGCACAAGATTTGTGTGCTAATTGTGTTCATTTGCACTGTGATGCCACTTTGTGCAATCTCAATAGATAGAGTTAGAAAATATAATTTTGTGGGGCTGGCGCCAAGGCACAGAACGTTAATCCTCTGCCTGCGGTGCCAGCATCCCATATTGGCACTGGTTCTAGTCCCAGCTGCTCTTCTTCCAATCCAGCTCTCTGCTGTGGCCTGGGAAAGCAGTAGAAGATGGCCCAAGTCCTTGGGCCCCTGCACCCACGTGGGATACCCAGAAGAAGCTCCTCGCTCCTGGCTTCAGATCAGCGCAGCTCTGGCCGTTGCAACCATTTGGGGAGTGAACCAATGAAAGGAAGACCTTTCTCTCTGTCTCTCCCTCTCACTGTCTGTAACTCTACCTCTCAAATAAATAAATAAAATCTTTAAAAAAAAAAAGAAAATATAATTTTGTAAATCATTACTTCATATTAATATGTAAAATAGAATTTTTGCAATTACTATCTTTAAACTACATCACACAAATACATCATCAGAGACTTGTGTTCAGAATTTCTTTGGATTAATTTTTTCTATGTTATTTCATTACAAATTTGATATATAACTAAATTTATTTTTTGCTTTTATTTAGATTGAGGGCATGCTTTTATTTTACCATTTTTAGTTCAGTTTTATTTTTTGATCAAATATGATTTTTACATAGACAAACAAATATCAGTGCCATCAGAGGAATATCACTCTTATCTCAGTCTTTATGTACCTGGTAAAGTTAAATATTTAAATGATGGCTGATTTTCTCTGCTCCTTTTTGAAAAATGAGACAACATGTATCTATAAAAGCATGTATATATACATTTAATATATACTACGTATATATTTCATTTATATACATTTCATATCATTATTTTCCCTTTTTTCATATAGAAAAGTTAACCTACTAAATATGCTCCTAATGTGGACTGCTTCATGGTGGGTGTCTCCTTGGAGGTCAATTGTAGCTATCATACAGGTTAATTGTACTTTAAACATACAGCTTATAGCAAAGATTAGAGCCTTATGATTTCTTACTTAAGAGTTTCTTTGTCAATTATCAAGTGATGCTTTATTTTGGTTTTGTTGAAGTCAACCCCCGTTAAAATTCCTTATACACAACTTAAAAACAATAACTAACACTTTCTAAAGCACAGTTTTAAAACAGAGAGTCTCTTTACTCTGACAAATTAGAAATCCATTATTCTCTCATCATTGACCCCATTTTTCAAAACTCAATTCTCTCTAAGTATGACCTTTGAGAACTTTCCAAGTTAACCACAGTTGCTTAATTTGTGGAGGCCTGTGAATGGAATTGTTTCAAATCCCTTTCAATTTTCTTATTCTTTCTAAGCCTTTCTCTAAAGGTCTAGAACATTTTGAATTCTGTCTTTGCTCCACAAGCAGATTTTTATAGGAGCATCCTGAAATTGTAGGGAATGGAGAATTTCTATTGCTTAGTCAAATAAAGTGGTCTCTGTAAAACAAACACAAACCACATTTACTAAAGAATCTACATTGAAAGCACATTGTTGACATTATACAAGTATCTGATATTAATACCATCATGACTCTTCTACGATTTCAACAGTGTGCCAATAATTGAAAAGTCTAGGTGAGGGGATGAGCATCCTCACACCTGAATCAATTGGAGTTCTTGCCATCAAAGGATTTTCCTACAGTTAAGGAGAAAAATGTGTTCACAGGTATTATTAAAGCATTATGTACTGCATACACATACTATCAAGAGAAAAGCCTTAAATAAAAGGCAGTGAGAGTTGAGAGACAAGGGTATTAATTCTGATAGAAGAATTTGGTAACTTTTCTAACTGATATAAGATTGAATCTGAACCTTTGAAAGCTGAGAAGGATTTGACAGTGCTGAGTGACAATCTGCTTTGACCTGAGTCAAAGAGACCTATTGGAGGCTATTGTGAGATATAAGATAGCAAAGGATAGAAGCCTTAACCAAGGTAACTACAGAGGGAGAGGAGAGGACAGGAAAGTGATTCAAAGGTCAAATGTCCAAATGTAGGAGGATTTAGCAGTGTCATTGATGGCCTCACATTGGACACTTTTGAAAAGAATCTGAAGTGATGGTTGAACATGTTTGAGATGCCAGGAAAATAAAGTGGGTTTTCTGATGCATTTGCTCAATCTTCTTCACAAGGTCACCCTGAGTGTGAACAAAAGTAAAGGTGTTTCTTGCATGATGTTCTTGTTATTTCTATTAAAATGACAACAATAACAGAGTTATTTAATTGTTTTCCTCTATGGAAGCCTGGAAATAAAAAGAAATGAAAGGTTGTAATGAGTTTTGCTGCAGAAAATAATTTTATTGCAGTTTTCAAAAGAAACCGTGTTTGTAGCTGCTAGGATTGAATGCATTGGATTTAACAGTGGTACAATGGTGCACCAATTTCTTAGCAGGAAAACTAGTATCATTCCCTGGTTGAGAAGAGAATCTGTTGGAATCCAGAAAGTTTATTTTTCTAGGAGTGCATAACCTGGGATTTTCAGGAATTTGTATTTTCCTTCTCATCAAGGTGATATGTGCTGGGTAGCTGTGACAAAAAGAATCCAATTCTATGGCCAACTTTGATCTTTTCTGTACTGCACAAAATGTGTGACCTCAGAAGGATAAATTTCCAAAATAATGCATCATCATCACAACATCACCCACAAAGCATCTGACAGAATTCGGTTTCATCCTTTGCCAGTCCCTACTGTGGATAACCAGATATAGACCTCACAAACAGAGCTCAGTGGCTGCATTGCCATCTACGTTTCTTATAATCAGGGAAAGTAAAAATACCTCATGTTTACTGAGTGTTTATTACCCATCAAAACTCTGCTATGAGTCTCATGCTTTGTCTTATTTAATTTCAACATCAAAGCGCCATTTGACTGAAATTTATTCTTGACCTCCTAATAATAAACTGACCAGCAAGTGATTAAATAACTCATCCAAGTTACATAGCCACTATGCCGTAAGGCCAGGACATAAACATGGGCCCTGTGGCTTCCGAGATCATATTTTGAACTACTGTAGTTACTTGCCACCAATAGTGTATTTCAAGGGTTAAGAATAGGAAGGACGGAAAACTGACTGGACTCTAAAAGAAGCCAAAAATTCCGAGATATGTGGCAAAGAGATATTGGAAGCTTCTTGGGTCAGAGGAGAGAGCAAATAAGCCACATCTCACTTCGCATTTAAGCATGGCCCCATACCAACACCGCGACTTTGGGGGTGCTCCTTGGTCTTCGTGTATCTGCTTCGTCATGTCTAAGATGAAGTTGAATGCAGCACATTCAGCGAAGGGTTGTGGAAGGGTCTATAAACTAATTCCTGTGCAGAATCTCTGAGTAGCGATTGGCACATGGGATATATTAGAGTTGCTGTTACAAGTAAGAATTGAGCTCCCAAGCAGCTCTTCTGCAGGACGGAGCTTTGTGACCTTATACTGGATTGACTGTTCCCAGGTTCCAGGAAACTCTCTCCTCAAAAAAAAAATTGGATACAGCAAGAATTGAGAAGGTGTGGGGTGGTAGGGGAGGTGACGGCTAACCCCAGGTGAGACCCCTGCTTGCCATCTTTGCCCCCCTTCAAAGCCTTGAAGCTACCACTGAAGCAGTTTCCTTCCTTCTCCCAGCCCTCCAGCATGGCCTCTGCACTCCATGGAGTAGATTGTCAGAACTTAGGTTTCTCAGTCCCTTCCTCCTGTGACAGCCACAGAACAGCATGGCTGCTCTCAGCCTCCTGGATTGCTGCTTCCAGCAGAGATGTTGCCTCACCAAGGACAGGCCCTCATTTGAAGCACAGTTCAGCCTCTTACAAAATGGAAATGAAGCTGAAATAAAATCAGAGTGGCAAGGCATAGGTGGAGGAGTTTAAAGAGAAATGGTCTGAACAGGTCTGGTTCCAACTTCTTGCTTAATACTTGAGGAAATGGAGAACTACAGAAGTGCATTGTCCAAGATTGCTTAGGCAGCGTATAGCCAATTTCTAGCCCAGCGTTCAATTTCCAAATTGTGATGCTGGAGAACCAGAGTTTCTCTGGTGTCCTTCAGAGCCCTCCAAGGCAGAAGCAAGCAGGAAGCCATCAGACAGTTCCTCAGGGCATCTCTCCCATGAAGTGGTTTACAGACCGGGCTTCTGAATGAGACTAATCTTGCCTGAAGGGCTCTGGGCCCAAGAGAAAGTGTGAGAACCACAACACTAGCCCTCTGCCTCAGACACTCCTCACTGAACTTTTTTTTTTAATAAAGGTTTTTTCTTTTTCCTTTTCTTTCTAAGATTTATTTATTTATTTATTTATTTGAAAGTCAGAGATAGAGAGAAGAGAGAGAGAGGCTGGGGCAGAGAAAGAGAGGTCTTTCATCCTCTGGTTCACTCCCTAGATGGCCGTAACGGCCAAAGCTGCACTGATCTGAAGCCAGGAGCAAGGAGCTTCTTCCAGTCTCCCACATGGGTGCAGGGGCCCAATTACTTGGGTCATCTTCCACTGCTTTCCCAGGCCATAGCAGAGAGCTGGATAGGAAGCAGAGCAATCAGGACTCAAACTGGCACCCATAATAAGGGTTGCTGGCCCTGCAGGTGGTGGCTTTATCCACTACTCCACAGTGCTGGCCCCATGAACTTCTACAAAGACTTTTTAGGGCTATTGGAATTTGGGGATGCTTTTTGCGATTTACTTCTTTTATGAACTTTGTTATCTTTCAAGTAAATGCCAAATTATCTGAATAGGATAGATATTGTATGGTAATATAGATCATTTCTTTGACACATATTGATCAAAAGCCTACTGTATGTGCAAGCTTTGCCTGCAACTTCAATAAATATCTCCCTTGTAAGAGCTATCATTTTGGCCGGCGCCGCGGCTCACTAGGCTAATCCTCCGCCTCGCGGCGCCAGCACACCGGGTTCTAGTCCCGGTCGGGGCACCGATCCTGTCCCGGTTGCCCCTCTTCCAGGCCAGCTCTCTGCTGTGGCCAGGGAGTGCAGTGGAGGATGGCCCAAGTCCTTGGGCCCTGCACCCCATGGGAGACCAGGAGAAGCACCTGGCTCCTGCCTTCGGATCAGCACGGTGCGCCGGCCGCAGCGTGCTACCGCGGCGGCCATTGGAGGGTGAACCAATGGCAAAAGGAAGACCTTTCTCTCTGTCTCTCTCTCACTGTCCACTCTGCCTGTCAAAAAAAAAAAAAAAAAAAAAAAAAAAAAAAAAAAGAGCTATCATTTTGTCAAATATATCCAGATTATTTTTTTCATTGATAAAATCCAAATGCACTTTAAAATGTTGTGGAATTTAACATAGCTTTCAGTTATTGTAATATTTTCTCAGTCAACATTTTCCTTATTCATGCCTTTATTTTTTTTTACATGAAAACAGATGTCTTCATGTGTTAAAAATTAGAGAACTCTGGCTAGATTGTGGGACAGAAGTGAGAATTGAGTAGTCAATTCTGCTGTTCATTAACATAAGACAGGGGAAAATTTTCTGAGCATTTCTGAGTAGATTCAGGCTCTCACCTATTTTGGTGGGTTTAGCCAGAACTATTCTCTCATATGCTATCACTGAAATTCTTCTAAGGAGAAAAGCTCAGAGACATGAGCTGGTTACATTATGTAATTATTAATAAAATAAAAATATTTTGAAAAAGGATAATTTATAACTTCATTTCTACCTAGCACATCATGATGCTCTAACTATACAAGAGTATTTTTAAAAGTTTGTGAGGGGCTGGCATTGTGGCATAGCAGGTTAAGCTACCACCTGTGATGTCAGCATCCCATATGGGCTCCAGTGCATGTCCTGGCTGCTCCACTTCTGATTCAGCTATTTGCTAATGGCCTGGGAAAGCAGCAGAGGATGGCTCCAAGAGGCCCATGTGGGAAACCCGGATGAATCTTCTAGCTCCTGGCTTCAGCATGATCCAGCCCTGCCTATTGCAGTCATTTGGAGAATAAACAAGTAGATGGAAGATATCTCTCTCTTTCTTTCTCTCTCTCTATATAGCCCTAACTTCCAAATAAATAATTAATACATCTTTTGAAACAATAAAAATTTGTGAAAGGGATGAAAACATAAGTTGTTTTGGTGAAAAAGATTGTGAAATCCATGCAATGTTTTCATGATATGTGTTTTTCATGAATTTTTTGATGTCCTCTTATATAGGGCAGCAAACCCTATACAAATATGCTAGCACTGGGACCAGCGCTGTGGCTCACTTGGTTAATCCTCCACCTGTGGCGCAGCATCTCATATGGGGGCCGGGTTCTAGTTCTGGTTGCTCCTCTTCCAGTCCAGCTCTCTGCTGTGGCCCAGGAGGGCAGTGGAGGATGGCCCAACTCTTGGGCCCCTGCATCCGCATGGGATGGATCCGCAAGGAGGAAGCACCTGGTTCCTGGCTTTAGATCGGCATAGCTCCGGCCATAGCGGCCATTTGGGGGCTGAACCAACGGAAGGAAGACTCTTCTCTCTGTCTCTCTCTCTCTCATTAACTCTATCTGTCAAATAAAAAAAAATTAAATTTGTTAGAATTTCCTTAAGATAACACCTGATCATATAAAGAGCAGAGAACCTATCATTTTTCCTCTCAGGTCTCCTCTCCTGGACATGGAAGACACAATGCAAATGTGTCTCATTACCAAGCAGGCCCTAGAGGGAGTTGCAAACACAACTTCTGCAGGAAAACCAATCTATTGCCATTGAATTTTGAATGAATACACTAGATATTGGGGAAGCTCCCAATGCCTTCTCAGACAAGAAAAAATGTTCTACGGCTTTTGAACTTCTTGAAACTGTAACTGCTTTTGGTAGTTACCTTCCCAGGTGACAGACAGTTCTTCTGTCAAGTTATTTTACACTACCCTCAATGAAACTTCTTCTAGACTTATACAAAATAATAGACTGCATTATGTCCTTCCAACATTCATATACTGAAGCCCTAACACCCAAGGTGATGGTATTTGGAGCTGGGGCCTTTGGGAGATAATTAGATGAGACAAGTCATGAGGGTCCACCCCTCATAATGGAATCAGCGCCCTCATTAGAAAGGAAATAGAGATTCGGGTTTTTTCTGTGCTATGTAAGAACACAGAGAGAAAGCAGTCAGCATCTACAAGCCAAGAAGAAAGTCCTCATTGGGAGCTAAATCTGACAGCATTTTGATCTTGAACTTCCTAGCCTTCATAACTGTGGGAAATAAATGTCTGTTGTTTAAGTCACCCAGTCTATGGTGTTTTGTTATATTGGCCTAAGCAGAAGAATACATAGAGTTACAGGAGTAACACTTACAGGTCAGGTAACTTGCTAATATGCTGGTGTGCATTTCCTTCCCTTTACTTTCACAGATCCACTGTTAAGTCTTTTGAGACTAGATGGAGGTGCATGAAGAACTCTGGAAAGATTCCCACAGCCCTGGGAAATCAGCACTCTAAGCACTTTGGGGATTTGAGTGTGTGAGCTCATGCTAGCTAATTTTTCTGGTTCAGAGAGTATTTAAAAGGATCTTCAAGAACTAAACAGAAAAGAATTGCACCAAACTGGATTACTGGGACTCCTCGAGTGAGGGCAAGCCCAGAACACCTGCCAACATTTAAAGACTGTGACCTACAGTCATTGTAACAAATTTCATAAGACTGATTTGGCAGAATTCCAGGTAACACCTCACGTAGAACTGCCACCAGGAAATAAATAACAAAATACCATGAAAAAAGTAGATCCAACCTGCAATTGCAGCCCCATCCCTGGTATAAAATCCTTATTTTTTTTTATTCCTACACATGTGTGATACTTTAAATTTAGAGGTGCACACTTTGATCTGTTTAATGGCATTCCCTTAGAATAAGTGTTAAAATCTCTTGCTTCATAAAGTTTTAAACACACACACACACACACACACCCTGGGGAGTCAGAGAATGTGGAGGCTAGGCAGGGAACAAAGCTGTAATGAGAAAATGAGTATGAAATCACATTCCCACAGACTTTTTGGTTTTAGAACAATTGGTTTCAAATTCTGCGTTGTTTCCTTTGCCTCAGCTTCCTCTTCATATCAGCAAAGCCCAATCGTTTCTCAAGTGATCAAAGGTTAGCATATCAGTATTTATTCTGCACCTAACAAATCTTTTCATAGATTTTCTTGGTGAATGTATCTTAGATCTTAATGTTTCGCTCAGTAGAGGGGATCAACAGCCTTGCAACCATCTGGAGATTTAGTGATGCACAAGCTATAGCATGAAACATCTTTAATAAATCATCTTAGCTATGTTTCCTGTTCATATAATGTGGGAAGTGCTGTTTCTACAGGCTCCTGTGCTCTCAGAGATAAGGAAGGTTTTGTAGTGTTTGGAGTTTTTAGATAGACCATTGGAATTTTGAATAAGATACCGAGCATACAGCTCTTGCAGAGCAGACAGTAAGCTCTCCTTAAGGTGTCATCACCCACTGGAACTGTCTATCAGAACCTGGTAAACTTGGATGGCTGAGATTCCTCTGTGGACTTGACAGGTCATTGTGCATATGCACACATAAGCTTATATCCATGCACGTATCTAGCTATTGCTGTGGGATTCCATTTATGGGAGCAATGTATTTAGTAAATGAAGCAGAACAAACTGTGTTCAGTAAGTCTGCATAAAAAATAAGTGGAGATTTGACAATCCAGCATCTGGTTAGAGGATCAAATGAAGCAGGAGATAAATTATTAATTAGTTTTCTTTATGTGACTTGAAACACATTCCTGCCCTGAAGCAACATAGGATAGGTAAAGCATGACAATGAGACTTGTGATGTCTGCATTCTGGAAGTTTTTATTTGCTTGCAGGGTTTTGTGGGGTGGGAAGGTGTGTGTGCAAGCAGGAAATATGAAAGGGGAATTGGGAAATAAATATCCATATTATAAAAAGATAATGTGAATAGTTACAGAAATGTTAAAATTATTCCTTTATAACACTCAATGGAAATAAAGGCAGAAAATGAAAGTTAAAAATATCATAAAGCATGTGGTGTGAACTTCAGGGCAGAAATTGTGTGTCTATTAAGGTGGCCAGAAAGAAAGATAAAGACAAGAATGCAGTTGCACTTTCGATGGATGGTCAGTCTCTCCTCCCCAGTGATGGTCGTACTTATGGTGTACAACTGCTATTCATAGTGGACAATGCAATCCCTACTTCCAGTATCTTTTTTTTTTTTTTTGGAATGTGCACTGAATATTCCAAAATGTTAGGAAATTCTTTACAATCATAGACTGTCTGGAAAGCAAGCTGATTTTCTTCTTTGGTCCCCAGAACTTGTTCATACTGGGAACATCTGCATATTTCTCTGAGCTGTACAGCCTCCCTCTTTGATTTCTGTATCCTAAACACATTCCTGAGGTGCCTAAAGGAAGTGTTCAAATGTTTGACTTTAAAAGTATTTTTCTAATGATAGACTCTGGGCTTGTGAGGACTTTGTTGCTCATGATCAACGAGTGCTCCCTCCCACATCCTTCAAGGATTCTACTAAGGAAGATCTCTGCCAAAAGCTCAGTTCCAGTCCACAGATAATTATACCGCTTGAATCACACCATTAACCAGATTAAATCTCTGGTCATAATATATGACTTCGCTCCTTTTCTCATACAACATGTCCTGCCTTACACTATAATCTGTACCTCAAAAAGAGAAGTGTGACTATTTCTCACGACTGCCACCACTGCCACCCTAGGTCAAGTCACCATCTCCTCTTCCCTGAACTACTGCAAAGCTCCCTGATTGGTCCTGGCCCACCCCAGAATAGCCAGAAGCACCTTTTAACACACTATGCTGTTCAAGCTAAAGAGGAATCTTGAAAAGACTCATGATTCTAAAAGGAACTTGTGTAGCTGTGTGCATATATGGATATAGACACACACACACTCACACACACACACATTTTTCAGCTCTACCTGCTGAAAGAACACAGAAGCAAAGGCATGCTCAGTGGCAAAGAATGTACCTAGCACCCAAATGTTTATGTCTGACAAGATAGCTCACTGAAAGGAGTCAACACTGCTCAGCGAAAAGCTTATTTTCACTGGAATATTCTGGAAAATACCTTAATGTGAAAAATTAAGGAAATACCTTCCTCCCAACTAATGAAGACTAGTCACAAGTTCACAGTGAACAGCTTAAAGGGGTTTCCACTGAGGCAATTTGATAAATATAATAACAGAATAGTAATTTATCATGAATCATTAGACAATAGGAATCCACACTAATAATAAATAATGAAGAGTAGAATGCTATAAATAGGAAATACTGACAGACATCATCATTTTGAAAACATTCTTATAAAGATGAACTAAGACAAGGATCATTAGATGTGAACTCCTGGGAGTCCATTTTACTAAAGACCAGAATTTTGCATAATTGCAAATAAGAAGAAAATAGTAATTATACCATGGGAAAACAAGACAATACTTTGACTACATGTTTAAGTACAAACAAGGGGAACATCCGTGTTGGGTACTTCCAGTTGGGAAATTCTGAGAAGGACAAGTGTCACTTTTAGGTTATTCTTTCCAAGAATGCATGGCTTATGCTATAGCTTGGTTAATAGTTTAGGTGTCCCCTAAATGTCTATATATTTGGGGTTCAGTCCCCAAAGTCTTATGTTAATAGCAAATGGGTCAATGTTGATGGTTGATGGATTAAGGATGGAGACTGATCTAAGTGACATCTAGGAGGTAGGCACAAGTCACTGGAGGTTTGTCCTTGGAAGGTAGTTCTCATGAGATGGCTGTTTGTTTAAGCCAAGTTCAGTCTAACTTCTCTCTCTCTCTGCTTCTTAGCTCACACGTTGATCCTCCTTCCACATGTGTTCTGCCATTCACTGACCCTATTGAATGCCAGACAAATGGGATTGCCCAATCTTGGTTTGTGAACCTTCAAAACTGTCAGCAAAAATAAAACCTTTCTTTTATAAGTTAGATCCTCTCAAGTATTTTAGTTAAAGTAATGAAGAGCTAACTAATACATCCTGAATCTATTCATGGGGAAATATTAGACAAACCCTAAGTAAGGATCCTCCTATTAAAAATGGGTCATGGCAAGGGTAGGGATAAAAGGGATGGTGCTACATGACTCATGATGTCAATATCCATAACATCAATATTCGTAAAAACAAAAGATTGAGCAATTGTTCCAGATCAAAGGACACTAAAGGGATATAAAAACTAAATGCAGTATGTCACCATAGTATGAAAGCTTTACTGGAAGAGGAAAAAATACTGTGAAGGGTACAATTGACACAGTGGACAAAAATGTAATATGGTTAATCATTTGGATAAAAAATATTATATCAATGATCAATTTTACTTAATTTGGTGATCATTCTCTGGTGATATAAGATATATGAGTCAAGGTTCTCCAGAGAAAGAAAACCTATAAGATAGACAAAGATTTATTTGGAGGCATTCATTCATGTGATGACAGAGAGTGGCAAGTCCCAAGACCTGCAAGGTGAATCAGCAAATCACAGACACAGGAGAACCAAGAGTAAAAGTTTCAGTCAAAGACTGGCAGTCTCAAGATATAGAAAGAGTGGCTGTTTCAGTTCAGGTCCAAAACCTGGGGAAAAAACTGATTCCCCTAGTACAGTCTTTCAAGCAGGAACAATTATCTTCTACCTAGTGAGACTAGACACTTTTTTAAAGATTTTTTAATTTATTTGAAGGACAGAGTTACAGAGGGAGGGATAGACAGAGAGAGATGGAGAGAGACCTTCCATCTGCTGGTTCACCTTCAAATGGCTGCAACAGCCAGATTTGTGTCAGGTCAAAATCAGGAGCCAGGAACTCCATCCTGGTCTCTCACATGGGTGGGAGTGGTCCAAGTACTTTCCATCATCCACTGCCTTCCCAGATGCATCAGTTGGGAGCTAGATTGGAAGCAGAGGACCCAGAACTCCAACTGATATGGGATGCTGGCTTTGCAAGTGTTGGCTTAACCGACTGCACCACAATGCTGGCACACAATCATGTTTCTGCTTCACTTCTCTCCCTAATCTCTACGTCTGCCCCTTTACTTGTGCATATACTCTTGGGGATAAAAATTATAAATTTCCCAAGAGCCAGCACCTCCTCCATCTTGTTTAATGCTATGTCCTCTATACCTAAAACATTGTTTGACAGCAACAAAATTTTTAATAAACAGATAAATGTTTAAGTACCTGTAGTCCTCAAACTTTTGAAATAAAATACTTATTCCATTACCTTTTCGGCCTTCATATATTCATTAGAGGGTCTTCAAAAAGTTCATGGAAAGTGTGATCTGAAAAAAGTATGCATGAATTTAAAAAAATTTTTTGCACCAAAATAAACTATCTTGTAAAAATTATTTATTTATTTGAAAGAAAGAGAGTGAGCACTGCCATCCACTGGTTCACTCCTCAATGCTTACAAGGCCAAGGTAAGTCCAAAGGTGGGAGCTTGGAGCTGGGAACTCAATCTAGGTGTCCCACATGAGTGGGAAGAACTCAAGTACTTGAACCATCACTGCTGCCTTCCAGGTTTTCCATTAATAGGAAGTAGAATCAAAGTTGGAACTTGAAGTTGAACCCAGACATTCATTCCAATGTGAGACATAGATGTCTAAAATGACAACCTGTTAGGCCAAATGCTTGCCCTGAATTTATCTTTTAATTCCATTTTTCCAAAACTTTGTGAAGTCCCCTTTTGGGCAATAATTTTAATGGTTAATATTATTATGCTACCTGTTAGTGTCAAATACCAAACATTATTATAGAGAAGTTAAAAGAAGTGTTGTTCCTTAAAAAAAATGTATCCTTTTCAAGTAACTGTGATGGTGTGAGAATTGAACTAGGCTGACCTAGTTAATGTGAGAAAGCCTATAGATACAGGAATAACAAAATCTCCAGCTAACAGGTTCTTATATTCCAAGAATCCAAGTACAACACCTGAAAAACAGTAAAGATTCATAAAAGATTTAAAAATGTACAGAATAATCTATCAATTGTTCCTAAGCAGGGAACTCAAGAGAAAGTAAAGAGAACACACAAGGCTGGTTTTGGTTTTATACCTCCACACATTAAAACCTTCTTTTCAAAAACTACAGAAAGAGCTCCTGATAATCAGAGATAAGATTTCCCCCATGGCATAGGAATGACATTAGAAATAACAGAAACAGCGTCTGCCTCAAGATAGCTGTTACCTTCTTAACATTTTGGGGTTTTGTTTTGTTTTGTTTTTGTTTTTTGCACCTCTGGTTCAGTTGATGACTCATACTTCCCAACAAGCCATATGGTTATCCAGAAAGCATTCACTCTTCATTCAGGAGTGATGACAGCAGAGTAAATATAATAAATTACTTTTTACCCATCAAAAATAAGAATGAAATTTCATTTGCAGCATGATTTAATTAGCAGGCTGGAAGTCATTTTGGTGGTGAAAGTTTGCACTCTCCTGTCATGTAGGAACTGGACTTGGACTTTAATACTCTGACCTAACATTGCAATAGTTATACCATTGTTATAAAACATCTATAATTTCCCAAGTTCAGTGTACTTACATAAAATTGCAGTGTCTGGAAGATTCTCCTTGGATGCCCCATTTCTTACATGTTCTCCTTCCCACTGTCCCACTTCCTGGCATGTGGCATTCTGCCTCAATGGGAAGGGCAGCATTTGCTTTAGACCAAGTATGATGAGACATTTGCGTAAGTCCTGGTATGATGTAGTAAGTTTTTTTTTTTTTTTTTTGACAGGCAGAGTGGATAGTGAGAGAGAGAGACAGAGAGAAAGGTCTTCCTTTTGCCGTTGGTTCACCCTCCAATGGCCGCCGCGGTAGGCGTGCTGCGGCCGGCGCACCACGCTGTTCCGATGGCAGGAGCCAGGTGCTTCTCCTGGTCTCCCATGGGGTGCAGAGCCCAAGCACTTGGGCCATCCTCCACTGCACTCCCTGGCCACAGCAGAGAGCTGGCCTGGAAGAGGGGCAACCGGGACAGGATCGGTGCCCCGACCGGGACTAGAACCCGGTGTGCCGGCGCCGCAAGGCGGAGGATTAGCCTGTTGAGCCACGGCGCCGGCCATGATGTAGTAAGTTTTAAAGCCTAAAGTTATCATTGGATCATGGTCTTGTGAATGTACAATTTTGAAAACTGCAGAATAATTTGTATTATCCACTTTTTAAATATACAACTCTGTGAGTTTTGACAAATACATGTAATTATGTAACCACCACCAAAATCAAGATACAGAACAATTTCAACAGTCCCTAAAGCTCCCTGATGTTCCTTTTCAGTTAAATCCTCCCTCCAACCCCAGCCCTCGGCAACGTTTGATCAGTCACATCTTGTACATAAATTTGTTCATTATATGTCACTCTCTTTCCTAATACAATAAGATTTTATTAGAAAGAATTCAAGAATCAAAATGAAATTTAATTTATAGAAAGGGTAAAAGGGCATGCTGATAGTGATATCTTTACATTAGCCTCTATCATTTTTTATTTTTAATAATTTTTCTGTCGTGTTACTCATATATCAAACTTTTAGTTAATAAAAAAGGATGAGAGCATATGTTGAGATAGATAGGCAAAAAATCACTTTGGTTCCCATGGTGAGTAAATGTCATTTCTAGAACTGTATTTAAATTATTAATGAGCTTATATTAACCTTCTGAAATGATTGATAATAATTAAGCCATTCTCCTAATCAGAGACATGAAAATGTTCTCAGTTTGAATACTGACTAATTGCTGGTATCTGGCTAGTGTTCTAGGTTGCAAAGAACACTGAGGCTTAATAGACAATATTAATAATATCAAGAATTTAAGTTTCAGAAATTATTAAACTTTAAATATATGTTATCTTATTTAATACTGACAATAATGTTATTTCTATGATAGAGAAGGGAAAATGAGTTTATGATAGATTAAATCACTTATTCAAGGTCAAACAGATGAGAAGTGATGAAGCGATGATTTGAACCCACAGAACCAGAAAACAGGTGGGTATTGGTCAGCTTTTCCATATGACACCCAAAGATTACTCTTACACATGGGGGTCCATGCAAATTGTGCAGAGGAGGTGAATCTGCTGAATTCTGAAGCGTGTGTTAAATGAGGAAGGGGGGGAATATGCATGCAGAGCAAGGAATAACCTCAAAGGAAGAAGGCAGAGCAGATGCACAAACCGAGCTGGAGGAAGAAGTAGGCAGACTGGGGGAACTGAGGTGCCTGTGTGCTGTGAACTCAGAAGTCTAGAGCAGGAGCAGCAGGAAGACAGAAGACAGGGAGGAAGACTGATAACCAGGGTCCTGAAACCCAGGGAAGACTTCTATCTTTGCCCTAAGGGACAGCAGGAGTTTCCTGCAGAGCTTGAAGCTGGCTGGTGACACAATCAAATGTAGACTTTGAAAGTCACTTGGCCTGTAGAGGGTAAGGCTTATTTACAAGGGTAAGAGAGATGGAAGAGTGTAGTTGGGAGGCCACTGCAAGCAATGCAGTTGAGAGATCATTACTGCATTAGCGATGTCTTGCTATTTTCTACATTCTGATACTATATTCTGGCACCTTGATGAGCCTTTAGGGACCATCCCTGCCTGAGTTTTCATTTGCAAACCAACCAGTTGAGTCCCTGTCATCAGTGCCACCTTTCTCAAGTCCCTATATTCCAAGCTTCTGTACCCCTGGATTATCCACCACAGGTTCGGGAACAGAAAGGTGGAGGCAGCTCCTATGTTGCAAAGCCTGCTGACATTATTTCATCCAGCCTATCTTACCCTGCTTACCCTGCTTCACCTATTTCTTCCAACGAAGGCCCTTGTCCACCTCTGACCTCCACACCCTCTCCTGACCAATCCTAGTGCTTCCCCTCTGGCTGTCCTGGAATGAAGATCACCCTCCTCCTGGTATCCTTGAGGAATAAGCCATCTTTTCTATGGAAATCATCTCTGATCTGTTGCCCTTACCATACCTAGACAACAATAAAATAAGGCATACTGAAAAATAGAGGGCACTCCACAAGCTGTTGCATGGTACAACTGGTAGTAGGTAGTGATTGACTGGATACCTAGATTAACCTGTGAGCTGGTAAAAACAGTAGTAGACACTCATGGAGCACTTGCAGTGTTCCAGACTGGACATTATTCATTTTGCATGTAGGTGCATTTGACATGTTTAACTTATTATGTGCTCTTTGAAATCCCATGTGCTATTCCCATTTCAGAGGTATTGAAACTGAAATGTAGAGAGGTAATTAGTGGTGGAAGGGGTGAACTGTTTGTTCATCCCATCTTCTTTGCTTCCTGGAAGGCAGTTCCCAATCTCTCTTGCGGATGAGTATGGCTAAATGACTACTTGTGGCTACTAGTACATGGAATGAATGCTAGATGGCACTGGGGTCTGGCTCATAAAATCCTCTCATGTGCCACTCTTTCTCTTCTAGATGAGTGGGTGTGCTCTAGAAGCTGCCTGTTGAGGAAGGTGAAGTTGTAAAGTGCATGGATTCTGGCATCTAAATTAAAAATCAGAGATTCTTAATGTCAAATATCAAATACTGAATATTTTTGAGGACCAAGAGGCAGAGCTAAGTGTATTATGCAGGTTAATTTACAAATCTGGCTACTGAAAAATGTAAAAAGTATTATTAGTTTACTGGTTGTACAAAAAAAAAAAAAACCAACATGCAGCAGACCATTTGCCTTAGTTTACCAAGCCTCTAAATTACCCTTAAAGGATAGTCACCTACTGATCTGGAAAATTTTCAATGAGTGGGCAGTAGACTGCTCTGTAATAAGTAAGCCCTTGAAAAGTTGAGGCCATTTCTCCCAGCAGGGTCTCCCAAATCCCTAGAAAGAAGCAAAGTTGATATTTGAAGCCAAGTAGTCTGGTTCCTGAACCTCTGCTTGCAGACACGACGACACCAATGTGCCTCTTAAGAAAGAAGGCCAACTCTGAATATTGATGCCTGCCAAGAAGGTGGGAAGGGGCTGACAAGGCCCTCGTGCTTTATATTGCCTTGTTCTAATCTCAAGTTAAAAGGTTTGCCTGGTAACAAGCAGGAGGAATCCTACTTTGGAGATATCTCTTGAAAACCCACTAGATACCCCATTTTTGTACAAAGAGATTTCACGTGGTGGTGTCAAGGATACCGGCCCATTAGTGTTCTTGCAAGGGGCACAGACAACTGTAAGATTAATGCTGGGCACCTTACAAATAAATACAAATACAAATACAAACACAAATACAAACACAAATACAAATACAAACACAAACACAAATACAAATACAAATACAAACACAAATACAAATACAAACACAAACACAAATACAAACACAAATACAAATACAAACACAAATACAAATACAAATACAAATACAAATCATCAGTGCTACGCAGTAGCACTCCAATCCTCCCTGCCAGCTGATCAAGCACATCCCCAAATGCAGAGCCCTGTGTATCTGGAAGCAGGCAGTATCCTGATGGAATGAAATGAAATGAGGGAACCTTTTGTAAGTCTTGGCTCTGAGGTCATCTCATACTTTCCTAAATCTCCCTCCCTTAAGGATTTTTTAAGCCTTATTTAAAATGACTAAGGAAACAGCAAAATATTTGTTTCTGAAAGTGAACTTTACAGAAAGGATAGGGGTAGGGATATTTCTATGGGTTGTCCTCATTATCTACAAGTCTAAAATGTTGGGTGTCATAAGATGTAACAGGAAAATAGGCAGGTCTTCCTGGTGTAAGCTGTTGGAGACAGAAGTTGGCATTCCAAAATGCCATTCCTGCACATTCTTGTCCTCCTTCCTCAGCCAGCAGGATTTGTTTACATTGGTGTTTATAGTTACTGGTTGGCCTCAAAATATTCTGAGCTCTCACTCATGGTTAAAGAATGTGAAAAGAAGGTTTCTGTGGTGATGTTTTCATTGTAAAATTAAGGTGCAGCTAATTAATCTCTCCTATCCATCTCATGTAAAAGAGGATGATTGATTAATGTGGGAACAGAGGATAATAGAGAAAAACACACTGAAAATTATTCATTCTGGAATTTTCCTTAGACTTTAATTTTTTTTTATTTTTATTTTTTTTTTTGCTTAGGAAGGTAGGGCAGAGAGGTTATTTTTACTTAATGACATATATTTATCCTGGACCCAAAGTTCTAAAGTGAAATAAATCACCATATATGTTTATGTAATTCGCCCTACTTGTGAACGTTCCATTATTGTGATGTGATTCTACCATCCAAACTCCAGAAATGTAATTCATGGTAGAAGTCATCTTACACTGAGCAGCTGGGGTAGGGGTCCTCCAGGAGTTTGGCCTGGCCGTCAAGATGTCAGTCGAAACTCCTACGTCCCCTATCAAGCAGCTCTGCTCCTGTGTCCAGCTTCTTGCTAATGCAGATCTTGGGAGACAGAGATGATGACAGCTCCAGTAATTGGGTTCCTGCCACTCATGTGGGAAACATGGATTAATTTCTCACCTTCTGGTTTTAGCCTTGGCCCAGCCCTCGCCACTTTGGGCCTAGTTACTTAAGAGTCAGCAGGGACTTCAGGTGGAGGAGGGAAACCTTGGCCATTTCTTCTCTTCCTCCACTTCCTTCATTATTGCAGGAGAAGCAATTATAGAATTATGTTATGACTTCAAGGCAATACCCCTAGGTCAACTCTTTTCTTCTGCTTTCTACCTGTTTAGTTGCATGTGGTAAGCAGGAAAGTAAAGAGATTGTCTTGAGAATATAGTTTCTATGCTAGCTTCAGGAGACTGTACTTCCTCATACAAGCATAGCTTGACTGCTATTTCCTGAGTGAGTCACAAGGTCCAAAACTCAACAGAAAGAGAAGCAAGCAAGGGGATTCCATCTATCACCAAAATCCTTAACTGGATATTTATTGATAAGTTGTGGCCACAGGTTCTATGGTGCAGATTTTTGTTTTGTTTTGTTGTTGCTACTGTTCATTGCAATATACCCAGCACTAAGAACAGAACTGGCACATGATAGGAGTTCAGTATTTGTCAAATAAAAGGACACATGCAGAGACATGTGGGGAGGCAGGCATCAAGGGTAAGTATGGAAGTGGTTATCCAACGCAGGAGCCACTAGCCAAATGTGGCTATGGAAATTTAAATTAAATATAATTAAAATTGAAAATATAGTTTTCACTTGTACTCACCACATTTCAAGTGCTCATCAGTCACATGTAGCTATAGGCTATTGTGTCAGAAAGTACACATACAGAAGGTTTTTTGTTTTTATCATTGTAGAAAGTGCTGTTGGACTGCGCTGTTTTTGATCCTAAATGTCTACTCTTCTACTTACCAGCTGTGTAAGCATAAGCAAATTACTTCCCTCAGTTTTGCTCCTATTAAAAGACTGAAAAGATGGAAGCATGGAAAACAGGGTTGGCACATACTTCTTATCACTATTAGCTGAAAATGCTTTCTTTAATTAGATACTCTACCTGATAGAAGGGATTGTGAACTTGAACACTGAATGTATATGGACGTTTTCCTATACAGCACAAGAAATTGACTCAAAGACAACTATTCTGAGTCTGCAAGTTACCACATACCCTCAAATCATGACCAAGAGTATTCTGAGTTGAGTATCTGTGTCTTATAATAAGACCAGAAACTCAAGAAAGATTCTCCCTAGAAGTAGAGCTGCTCATAACTTAATGATTCCATGGCCCCAGCTCTCCCTGAAGCTGGGCCTTTGGCAGTAAATGGATAGTACCTGTGAGGATGCAGATTCCCATCAGGTTTTATTGGCAGATCAAGTGCTCAGAGTAAAGAGCTCCAGCACCCTGCTGTCCTGCCTTCTGCTAGTATACACAAATAGCCAACACAGTTATTCAGGTAATCTCAAGCTTTGTTCCCATTGGAGAAATCCTGTTGGATCGTTTTCATGTTTTCTGTCTTAATTATACACAAAAATACTTGACCTTTTCATTTTGCCTTGGGGGATATGACCTTATCAGTAGTATCCTTCTATGACTTTAAGCATTTTCTTATAGAATATTTTCTTTATAAATTTTTCTTTATTCTTATAGAATAATTTCTTTTAGAATATTTTTATTAATTGATATATTTAACAAACTAATAAAATGTGTTGTTTTGCACCAAGCTCTATTTATTAAACTGATGTTTTAACAACATAAGAAAGCTTGGAATCTAAGTATAAAACATGCTGGGGATGTATTGCTGAATCTGAAATACACTATGGGTGCTTAGTGAGTAGAGAGGAAGTATGTGGGTTTGCTTCATTTTGATCATCTGTGTATATTTATAAAGCTGACATGAGTTGTTGCTATGCAAGGGATATTGTATAATCCATGAAGAGTTTTATAAAACCTATGGCTCAGAGAAGTTGAGTGAAGTTTCCAAGGAGAACAAGATGGTTCATTGCAGAGCTAAGGCTAAAGGCAAGATCTCTCCCCTTCATGTCCAGGTTTGCTAAAAGAAAATGATCTTAGAGGGTTTTAGAGAGCCAAGGGTTGGCATCCTTTCCTCGTTCATTTTAAGGCAATTTTTAATGCCAAATAAAATAATTTTTGCCATTTCTTCTGTTTTTCAGTATTACCTCATGGCCAACTCTAATTTACCATACATATAGAGTAAGGGAAAGCATAACTCATCACTGTCCTTCAAGCAAATCCGGACATAAAGTTGAGAGATCTTGGTGTTAGCCTTGGTTGTGAAATGAACCACCTATTTCTCCTTAAAATAGTCACCTAACTTTTCCAAGCCTTAGGCTTTGGAAAAGACATTTGTAAATGACAGGCTTCTTTAATAATTTCTAATTAATTGCTTAATAACACAATTGTCATTACGTTATTAAGGAAATACCATAGTTAATTTCAAAAATAGATTTGGCTTTTCTTTTTTTCTCCTCAAAAATGTTCTTAGTTTTGCTTTCCAGAAATTATCTCAGAGAACTTAAGAAAATCAAGTTTTCAAAAATATCGCAAAAGGATGCATCATTCGGGCTCATCATACAGGACGCGCTGTCATCTGCAGTGCCTCTTTGCTGGCTCTCATGCTCCGTGCCCAGTGCCCACCATTGGGAGAACTCAGACCCCTTTGTTCCCTCTGAATGCTGAGGAATTCATCCATTTCCACACTCACAGCCACGATAACAATTGTTGACAAACCAGTCCCCAGACTTTCTTGTTTGAGGTTAAACTCCTCCTTCTGAGCTGCTTAAGGGAGCTTGTGTCATTGTCTGCACCTTTGCATACCACTTTCATTGTGATTAAAGACATAGCCCTCTTCTCAGTGCCCAAATTAAAAGCTCATCATTTTTAACTCCTCCATTTCTGTTTCGCACACCATAGCAGTCTAGAATATTACCAATTCCTCCTTGTTGGGCAAAACTGTCCCTTTTCTTCAGATCTCCATCAACAACTTGGATTACTGATGCCTTTATTTCCATGGAAATGGTGTCACTTTATATTCTCCCAACATTTTTCCCTGGTCCCATTCTCTCTCCTTCAAACCCATTATCTTCATTGCTGCTGAAGTTTTTTTTTTTTTTCCTAAATAATAATATTAAAACAACAGCAATAGCAAGGCCTTTCTTGCTTCAATCCTCCTTTGTCTTCCCATTGCCTACAGGGCCAAATCTATAAATTGGATTAGGAAGCTGGCCTAAAGGCCAACCTGGGAACTAGCTACACTGTACACCACCCTGCCACATACCCAGGGAGTCAGTCACATCCTCCTTTTTACCCACTTTCTGCTTCACACATTCTGAATCATCTAACATGCACTTCTCTTCCTATTTTTGTACCGCTCTCCCAGTAGATTGTAATTCCATGAAGGCAAGCACTTTGCTGGTTTGTGCAGTCATGCAACACATAGCACACAAAAGTATCCCAAGGTAGGTGAGAGAATTTATGTTGGATGAATTAGTCAGTGTATGTTTCTATGGATCTATTCCAAGGCCACCTTTGTTGTGAAGCCCCCCTTTCCCATCCTGAAAAGGATGATCACTCTATTGTGAATATAAAACACACCAAGTGTACAATTATTTTGGCACTAACACATTATGCAGATTGACTCACTTTTATGTCTCTCTTATGTATCTGGGCTGCTTGATGGCAAAGGGCATCTCCTTTTCTTCCTAACTGCCCATCATTGTACCCTATTCACGGCAGACATTCAACCATTTTCTGAATGAATGAATATATAAGTGATGGATTAGATATAGGAGGAAGAAGATTTGATTTGGCCTGGAATCACACACACACACACTCCTATCAATGAGGAATAAGGCATACAAATCCATCCTACATAATCAAAAAGTCTCAAGGATTCTCTCCAGTAAGACATAGATATTCTGTTGGGTATCTGGGTTGACTTTTAGTTCACCATTATAAAATACAATTCAAAAAGACAATGTGCCTCATAAAACAGGTAAGACATAAATGCACCAACTTAAGATTTTTACAGTGACATGGAAAATATTGATAGATTTTGACCTTTCATGAGCTTCTGCCTTTATTATTTAAGAGGTTCTGTTCTTTGTAATGAAAAAAAAAAGTGATTTGTGGATATTTATCATATTTTTTTTACTTTTGTATCTTGAGCAAAATGAAGCAGCAGTTTTCCCAGTGAAATTTCAGGTTTGTGTGTGTGTGTGTGTGTGTGTGTGTGTGTGTGAGAGAGAGAGAGAGAGAGAGAGAGAGAGAGGCAGAAAGGAAAATGATGATTTTCTTCATTCATCACTCAGTGCAGGCTACCCCAGCTTAGGTCTGAGTGAATCCATTTCAAGAGCTCACTCTCCAATGCCTACTCTTTGCTCCAGTCAAGTGATCTAAGAAAACCACTGCCTGTCATCTCACTTGTTCCACGCATTCATATTTAAGGCACACCTCAAGATGGGCAGAACCATTAATAGCACAGAGCGGATGTTGGTACCATCAGAATTTCTTTAGAAACCAAACTGGGAAACTAGAATGCAAGGCAACACATAAAGACTGAACACCTCAAGCATGTAACTGTATATTTATTTCTCTTTTTAAAGAACACTCCTTAATGTAATTCAATATACAAACTTGGTTTCACAGAATTAGAATCCACCATATAGCACAAAGATAACCCAGATTGTGTGTGTGTGCGTGTGCACATGCTCTTGTCCCCCTCCCTCTCTGCTCTTCTGGACCTACAAAGGCTCTTCCCGCTTTCAACACCAACCAACAGCCATCCGGAGTGTTACAAACGTCATCATCCTCCCACGAGTTCTTCTCCCTGGAAAGCTTCTTTTCCAAGTTCCCCCTGAGATAGCCAGGAGTGTGACACACTTCCCTTGTTCAGAAGGAGAAGGTGACACCCCCAGCGCTGATGTTAACCCTGTTCCCTTGTGGATGGGCTGTCAGGAAGAGCTAGGGAGCAGATCTCCATCCCCCTTCTCTGCTTCCACACCCAACCCTCAGTCCACGCACGACCCCTCTGTGGAGACTTGGTTCCAGTCACCATCCTGTGCAGCAAGAACCAAGGAGCCTTCTAAGCCCAGGTCTCCTCCACCGGCAGCGCCCAGCACTGCCGGCCAAGCCACCGGGCCGGCCGATAACCAAGCTCTACACAGTCCCATGTGCTTTGTCACTTTAATTTTTAAAGACACCCTAGCATAGGTCTGTGGCAACCTAGTGTCCAAATGAGTTACATAAAATTGTACCAGTGATGCACTTGTACATATTTACATGGGGTGGAATGTTTTCCCATATTTTTAGATGAGTATATAGATCAACATGTTCACATAAGACCAAATACTTTTAATATTATTTATAACTGATTTATAAAGCTTTGAAAAAACTCACAATAGCACGTTGTTTACTTTAATGCTTTACGGTACTATCAGTTTAAAATCACAATCAGCACTTAAGTTATGGTCAATCCAGCAAACAAGAGACAAAAAAATTTACAAGAGTTAAGAACTGACTGATACACCCTTTATCTTTTTTTTTAACTAATGCATAAGTGCAGAATAAGATACTCTAGTTTAAATATCTTGTTTACAATGTACATTTTTGTTCTAGTTACGCAACAGTAAATCCCATGCTTCACATAGAAAAGCAATCCACAACATTAAGAAAAAATGTACAATTTATGAAACAAAGTAAATAAATATTAGTATTACAGAATCAGAGCTGTACATAAAAGCTGTTCAGTTTTAATCATATAAAAATATGTTTTAGTGCAACCTCACATATATATTGATGCTGTTTTGCTTTACATCATTTAGATCCAAGTGTCCAAAAAAGGAAAGAAATTACATTTATTACAAAGCAGATACACAAATTCTAAAATATGTACAAATTACTGCTAAAAAATGCTTATAAGAATATAAGCAAAGTAAAGAAAAGGCACAGACATCTGTACAATTTTAAAAGTACCAGACCCAATAGGTTAATTTCAAATTTTGTTTTGGTCAGGCTCATGATGACTTCTTAATTTACCTAATTCTTTTGATATAACAAAAGTATATATAATAGCAAACTACTGTAACTTAGGACAGGCATGCTATAAAGTTGATTACCTCTATCTCTAGAAAAACATAAACAAAAAAATGGGAAAAGGTGGAAATGAAAGTTTCCATGCATCTCAGATCAATGAAGTGGGCTTTTCTCTGATGAAGGTTCTTTTCCCTCCTCTGTGCTTGAAGACAACCCCTTACTGCTGTGGAAGTCCGACTGTTTCTCATCCACACAACTCTTGCCGTAAAATGTGGAGTGAGCTAATGCAGTCTGTGATGTCCCAAAAGTGTCCTTTTCACCATCATGCAAGTCAGGGTGCGGAGCTGAGGTACAGGGCTGACCTGGCTCAGGTCCACTAAAGTGTCTAATGCTAACGTGTGCACTTTCTGAGGGTTTTTGGAGGGGCTCCTGCACCCGTGCTGGCTGATCTGCCCCAAGCAGAGCTGCCTCTTCTGTGGCAATCCGGAGAGAGGCAATGGCTTTTGTGCAAGTCTGTATATTCTCCTCTTGTTCCCTCTCTGTGGCATTCAGGCTGTCTTCTGAAGTGCTCTGTTTCATCAGTAGACGAGGAGAGGAGGGAGTGCTTGGTAGACCAGACGACTGTAACACGTGAGGCGCTCGCTTCTCATGCCCTTTGGAAAGCACATAGGGATCCTTCAAGAAGGTCTCCCCTAGAGCTGCTCTCTTTTCCTCAGAGCCCTCCACTGGCAGAGGCAATGTGGGTGGAGGATGTAAACCGGAAAGGGCCGGCGGCATGGAGTGAACCATTTGGATCCCACCAACTGGCACCATGGGGATAGGAGCTCGCACTTGTTGCTGAGAGTGAAGTGGAAGATGACTGAAGACATAGTCATTAGGACCCTCAGGGAAAAGGCTGGAGCCTTGATGTTCATAAGCACCTTCTTGGTCTCCATAGAGACTGAAGTAAGGAACCTGAGGTAATCCTCTTCTTAGATTCTGCATGGGAGACAAGAGAGACACCAAGTTCAGACCTCACTACTATTCATCCTTAGGCCCTGCTATTTCACTCATTCACTACCAAGCAAAGATTTGCTACTTGCTCTCCATCAAGTTTTCATTTTTCAGGACAAGTGTGGGCCTGGCAGTTAAGTTGCCAGTTCAGATGCCTACATCCCATGCAAGAGTACCTAGACCCAATATTCACCTCTGGCTCCTGACCCCAGGTTCTTGCTAATGCACATCCTGGAAGGCAGTAGTGATGGCTCAGGAAGTTGTGGTCCTGCCATTCCCATAGGAGACCTGGATTGAGTTCCCAGATCCCAGGGTCTGCCAGTCCCAGAATGTGTGGGCATGTGATGAGGGAAGCAGTGGATGGGAGCTCTCTGTGTCTGGCTCTTTCTCTGTCTCTTTCACTGTCTGTCTCTCAAGTAAAATTTTTAAAAATTATTTTAAGTGTTCATTTTTCAAAACAAGAGATTTTCTCAGTTGTCTTTCATAATTCTTAAATACAGGCACTGAACCATGAAGAGTTACTTTTGTCTCTTTAGGAAAGATTTGTTTATTTATCTGAAAGGCAGAGCATCAGCAAGAAAGGGAGAAAGGGAGAGAGAGATCTTCCAGCCACTGATTCACTCCCCAAATGACTGTATCAGCCATGGCTGGGCCAGGCTGAAGTCAGGAGCCCAGAACTCTATCCACATCTCTCGCATGGATGGCAGGGGTCCAAGTACTTGGGCCATCTTCCACTGCCTCCCCAGGTGCATTATCAGGAAGCTGGACTGGAAGTGGAGCAGCAGGGACTCTAACAAGCTCTGTGATATGGGATGCTGGTCTCACAAGCGCTGCACCACAGTGTCAGTCCTTTCGTTTTTGTTTTTAAACAGCAGAGTGACAAAGCATTCTGCGTGTTTCCTACTAGGTACAGAGGCATATTTCAGCTCTGTTTTTGTCATAAGAGGGAATGGAAAGAAAAAAGAGAAGTACCAGGAAAAGTTTATTGAACAAAAACCACTAACACACACTAATAATAGATTTTTTTAATTCAATAGGAAATACAAAGATTACCATCTGTCTACATACTGGGTAGATTTTTTTTCTTTCTAAGAATTGATGAGTATAACCAGAGTGGTAAGTCTGAAAATAGCTTTTTTACAAAGTTTTTCACAGAACGATGACAAAATGATGATGAGGATCCAGAAACTATCTCCTTCAAAGTGTACATCATGGCTCTAAGCTCAAGAGATGTTCACTGCAGAAGATCAATTTCTTCATTAGATCACAAATCAAAGTGATCTAAATCTTAACACCAATGGTGGGTTTTAGAAGGAAATCACCCACCAGAGGGATAGTGGACATTTAGTATTTCAAACAATTAACCACTCTCATTCAGCCACATAGCCAGGAACCAAAGATGACATGACTGTGTCTTTTTGTCTGTTTATGCTGGTATTTCCACTGAAATTTCTTCCTGGCAATTAATGAATTAAGTATACTTAAAATTTAGGATAAAAATTCCAGATTTCACAGTCTCAGGCCCCAACCAGCCCTGAAAACAAAGAATTTGTTTTCTATAGTTATTTGTGTAATGAAATACCACTTAGATTGTGAGCTTATCAGGTTTTAATGACTATGATTCATTTGTTTAATGAACTGCCATCTAAAAGGCCCAACTTTCTTTTTTTTTTTTTGAGAACTTAAAATAAAATGGATAAAACTTGCCAAGCATGGTACTAATATAGGAGTGAGACAAAAAGTGTTCTAATTCAGTTCGATGTTTCACTTAACTCAAGGTATGCTCTGTGCCATTTAGGATTCAGCCAGTTCTATTTAAGACTGTGAGACTAGCACAGAAACTATAAGCTATGCATTATCTCTGTACTTTGGGCTGTGGTTGGCCCTTACCCTGCCCTGAGCTACACCTCAGGAAAGAGGGAGATGGAAAGATAGAGAGATCTTCTACCCACTGGTTCACTCCCCAGAAGGTTACAAAGGCTGGGCTGTGCCAGTCTGAAGCCAGGAGCCAGGAGCTTCATCCAGGTCTCTCAGGTGGGTACAAGGGCCCCAACACTTGGGCCATCTTCTGCTGCTTTCCCAGGCTGTTAGCAGGGAGCTGGATCAGAAGTGGAGCAGCCAGAACTTCAGCTAGAACCCACAGGGGATGCTGGTGTCATAGGCAGTGACACAACGCCAGCCACAACACTTTTTTTCAAGGTAGAAACAAATGTAATGGTGTAATCATCAATTCTACCATCACCAGGACCTCGTAAGCACTAGGAAAGGTGGGACTTTTATGGTATGAGTAAGAACCATTTAAATGTTGCACATACACAAAATCTGCCTTACATTGGCTCTGGTTTAGAAAAAAGCACATCTTCATCAAACATCAGTTAAGATGGAGGAACTGTAAATACTACAAAAATCTTGGAAAGTAGCCAAAAAATGTACTTTTAATCACAGTTATCAAAGATTCAAAGCTTAGAGGAAAATGTATTATTTTTCCATTTAACTTTTGGTTGCTGTTCTGTAGTGGCATGCACGTAACCATCATGGAGTCTATGGGGGACTGGAGATGGGGACACAGGAGCCAATAGGAGAGACATGCCACTCTGTAAAGCCACTTGAGACCCCTGACTCCATGTGACAAAGGGGATGACAAATTGTCCTCTAAAACTAGAACAGATCCATCATGCTTTCAACCCAATCATGTTTTCTTTGTGCTCCTAATAACAGTGTCCGGTTCAGAACTGTGTTGGTCAGAAATGCCACCCTAACAATCACAGAGATAAATGTGTAAGCCGAGCTTCCGCCACATCCTCACTTTCATGGCCCCAGATTCCCCTCATCATTCCCACACAAGCTCTCTCCCCCTAGTTACCTCTTGTTTACCTTCCAAATGAACTTGAAATAAATTTTCTCTACTTTGACTTTTACTTAAAGCTCAATCAGAAAAATGCTGCATGGAAAAAGTATGGATTATAAGTATATACATATATACAGATACATACATACATACATGCCCACATACAGACCCATGTATGTATGTATCCCATGTACCAGACAGAAAGCTTTCAAAAAGTTTATGAAAAATGGAATTGAAAGATGTTTATTTGGGTTCAAAAAAAAAACCTTTGAAATCCATGCATATGAAGGTTTTTAAAAAATCTTAAAAAGTGTCTAATGTAAATTTCTGAACTTTGACACCAAAATAAATTCATCTTTCAATGTTATTTTTCATGAACTTTTTGAAATTCCCTCTTAATATTCCCAACAGGGTGTCAACAGAGTCCTTGGAAGCCAATGCTGAGCCAATGCAGTGAAGAGGTCTTTGTCACACATCAGAGTTCCTGGGTTTGAGCCCTGGCTCTGGCTCCTAACTTCAGCTTACTACAAATGCAGAACCTGAGAGGCAGTGGTGATGGCCCAAGAAAATTAGGCTCCTGCCACTGATGTGAGAGCCTCTTGGATTGAGTCCTAGACCCTAGCTTTGACCTCAGCTTAGCCTCAATCATTGCAGGTATTTGGGGAGTGAATCAGCACAGGAGAGCTCTGTCTCTCTTTCTATCCCTCAAATTAAAAATAGGTAAGGCCAGAAATCATAACATTATTTCATCTTCTTCCTTGAACCATATGTAGTAGGACCTCAAAATTATTTACTGGGTGAATGAATAAAGGACTCTTACCTTTCTATTCTATCTAAAAATCAAAACAAACTACAGGGCATTAGGGAAGAAAGAGAAAGGTGGTAGGAATCTTAGTGACTGCATTTTGTCTCCCTCCAGACCTGTTCCCTGGGTCTTTCATTCCAGCCTGAGCCAGAACGTATGTCACACTGGGCTACAAGGACTTTTCACACCACAGTCACTGTCCTGTGGGCCCTCTGTTGATAGTAAGCAAAGAGACAAGGTATTGCTACTAGAATTTATATCAAAAGGATTCCTTAGCATTATTCCAGTTTTTATAACTTCATATATTATTCAGAGAAGACAAAGCCTTCATCTCATAGAATAACCAGGAGAAATATCTCTCACAGCATTATTACTTACATTTTGCTCTGATCACAAGACTCTCACATATCACAGAAAGCTGAAAATCATCCTCTGACCCTCTAAATGACAGGCATGACCCTCTAAATGACAGCATTCACCATGGGAAGTGCCTGGGACCCGATGTTCCCTTTCCATAGAGGATTCCCCTGTCTATCTCTCACATCACGAAAATAGCACATAGGCTATATATTCTCCAAAGAGGATTAAACTGAGTAACAAACCAAAGATGTCATCAAAGGTAAAGTTTAACAATTCTTTTAAATATACAGGTGAGCTGGAATTAACAAAAACATAACAAACACGCCCCCCCCCCAAAAAAAAAAAAAAACAACAACAACAATACAAAAACCTGGTATAAACTCAGGGACTAAGAAACAGATTTTCCAGCAACAGTTTTCTGGGCATATATACAAAAATTAGATGCATTCTTCTAGTCCACTCCTTAATTTCTTTTGTGTAATTTGACTGTGGGTTGCTCTAATTATTTTTCCCCAGTGTGTTTACACTAAAGGAAAGGCCACACTCAATCTAACTGGCCAGTGCTGGAAAAGGAGCAGCAGCGAGGGTGGAAAGACCCCACTAACAGAGCTTGCCAGCACCAGGGCAAGTATTTGACCCTGAATGTGAGGGTTCAGGATCCTGCAGTCAAAGGGATTTACTGCTCTCTATTTATTCTGTGATGGCACAAACTTCAGAAGAGCCCCTCCTTTCAACTTCTGCCAAGACACAAACCTATGGAAATGTGCCTCTTTCTCTTAGCTTGCTAATTTATTATCTTGGCAAATAGATTACATCCTGATGTGCTAGGTACATTTCTGCAGGATGAGCATCATAAGGATAAAGTTGGTACCATGCTTGTAGAAAGGGAGTGGGGAAGAAGGCAGGGGAAAGAGGGTTTAGAGGGAGGAAAGGAGGGGGATTCAGCAGTGAGCTACCTTACAGTTTAAAGGTGATAACCTAAGCCTATGACTAAGGGCAGAGGAAGGTGACAAGAGGGAGGGAGCTGCAGGGAAAAGACAGAGCTGGGAGCTGGCAGTACTTCCTTTCACTGATGCACAGGACAGAAACCCAGAGCAAAGACAGTGCAACAAGGAGAGATGGGAAACAAAAACTCATTGGAAACCAACAGTCTCCAACGATAAAGCTCTCCTGTCTATACTAAGTGCCTTTTTTATCCACTTTTTAAAATCCTACACAAATTGAGACATCACAATCTATTGTGTGCGTGGAATGAAGCAGGACTGGATTTGCATTAAACCTACCGCTCAAGTGCAATCCACAATCACTACTGCTGTTATCTTAATTTACAAGGAAAGCAAGCTGTAGAAATCCCCTTGTTCATTCTCTTTTAGCTCTTCCAACTCCTCATCCTCTTGGGCCCATGCTCTCACTCAACAAATGCGTGGAGTGGTGACAATGGCAAGAAAAGCAGATATGTCTGTACCCTTGATTTATGAACACTACAAGTATCATTCCCTCCTCTCCTGTTCCCTGAAGAGTTTCACATGTCCACTTACCATGGAGCAAGGTAAAGCATATACAAGTTTTTGGAAAGTCAAGGCTAACAACTGGGTCCGAACCCTACCTGGTGCAGAGTATCTGTAATTGACACCTAAATGTCATGATGGGTGTCTGTATGTGCAGTCAAGCCATTCCAAAGGCTTCCCCTCTTTTTATTCACATAGAGGTTCTAGCTCATGTCTATCATTAGTTAAGCTCTGCAGGTCTTAGGATATCCTCATCTATTCCCAGCTGTCATGAAACTCTACGTTAGGAGTACTGCAACAACTGTATTACTGACAATAGCACGAAATAAAAACGTCTTCCTGCTATTTTCACTAGTGAAGTTCACTCCTCCTCATGAGAGATACCCAGGTTATAATACATCACTTACTAGTGTGGTATCATAAGGCTCCAATATGCTTTGACTCATGTATGAGAAAGAGAAAGTGAATTATACTTACAGGAGGCCCCAGTACAATTGGCTCTGCTTGCAAATACTGCCCCAAGGACAATGGCGGGTTATGGTATAAAGCCCTTCTGGGAGATGGTGCTCTTATGGTAGTCAGGTATCTCCTCTCTCTTCTAGGAGACAGGTCTCTTCTTGCCGTGATGTCTTTCCCAGGAGACACTGGCCTCCTTGGGGACAAATGCCTTCTTGGTGAAATATCTCTCTGGGACATCTCTCTTCTCAATGCAGCTTCTTTTCTTGGTGAAAGATGTCTCATGGGTGACAGCTCTCTCCTCGGGGATAAATGTCTCCTAGGTGATAAATCTCCTTTGGGTATCAGATACCTCTTTGGTGAATTATCTCGACAGGGCGACGAGTCATATCCTGGTGAGGAATGGCGACTTGAGGGTGAGAAGTCCCTCGGGGAGGAGCTTGGCTCTGAGGACAGCATGCCCTCCTCGTCCATACCACTAGGGATGTCTAACCTGTCCTTCTCTGGTTCCGAGTCTGTACTTTTGCTCTGAAACAGCCTCTGGTATTCTGTCATCTGAGTATCTTCACATGAGTCACTGGGTGTCATAAGCTGAGTCACCTGAATACTTGGCAAAGTAACCAAATAACTGATCAATGAAGAATGCCCCAGGGAATTATCTGAAGGAACTCCATGGGCCACGGCACCAACATTCACAGGCAAGGAGGAGAATCTCGGAGGCTGAGGACTAGTGCTTCTTGATCTCGTTTTTGGAGTCAAATCTCCTTGGTCATCAAAGTCATCATCATCTTCATCATCATCATCATTATCATCTCCATCCTCACCATCTGATTCCTCAGCATCTGAGAACTGATGATCAGTTGAAATGCTGGACATGCTATGCTTCTCAGCTGCCTTGTGCAAATCCTCCATATTTTCTGAAACAATCGAATAAAGATAATGAAATTAAGATCCACCTGTCAGGGTTAGGAGCCCGGATAGGTCTTATCTCTTTCCAAAAGCTTTTCCCAAGCCTTCAGCCTTGTTATGCCTCTGAGCTCCTACAAATCTTGCAGGGTACTTACTTGACCCTGCATTAATTCTGACCTTTTATGAACCCATTTGGTTTCATCCTCACCCTACCATAAGGACTCCAGAGGAGAACCTTCCACATCAGACACCATCCCACTCATAGAAAACCCTAACAAATGGGTATGGATAATGTCAATAATGCTGCAACAACTCATCTCTCTCCAGGTTCAGGTACAAGCTTATGTACAAGTGGTGCATCTCGGGAGGGCTGGCCCACTCTTGGGTTATATACTGTATGTAGTTAATGATGGATATTTTTTCCAACTAGGTTTCCTACTTATCCATTAAAATATGCTTCAGACTTCCAAATAAGTTTCATAAACCTTAAATCACTTTCATAAAGCAAATACAACTGTATTTTTTTCAGTTAGAGACAGAAGTATTTTCATAGCAAGGCCTTCCCCAACCTCTACCCTGGCCATAGTCACAACTGAAATGCGTTTATTTTTCCTTATCAGGTTTCAAGCAATTCAAGGCTTCAAATTTACTTTCCATGTTTAGTATTTAAGAAAATGAGCTGTGATCAGCTTTTTAAAAACATGAAAGTTTATCACCCCAGCCACAAGGCTCCATCCAATGTGCATGGGGAGGAGGCCAGTCAACTAAATTGCGGTATACCTGCTTCCTCAGTTTCTGTATCTTCCACAGATGTCATTGAGACTCCCAACTCCAGGCATTTTTTCATGTGTGCCTTCGATTTCATATGCTTTGTTAGGTTTCCTAGAAAACACAGCCCAAAAGGGAACATTTGATTCCTAAAATGTAAAGATTGATTCAAAATTCAACACGAAATGAATTAATTTGGAGTGACATAGATTTGTTTCTATCCACCACTACTTGTTCTAACCGTAACAAGAACAATTTGGTTTCTGAAGATATAAATCTTTGAGTGCTTCAGCCCAATTTCAGGTTTTCTTTATTCCAACCCAGTGTTATGTCTTTTCCGGAGCAGAAAGACTCAGTATCCCAGACTTTTTTTTTTTCCCTCAGAAAGGATTTAATCTACTTGAAGGGCTGGCCTTCTGCAACTCTCCATAAACAAGGCAACACAGGCTGGGTCACACACTATTGAGAAATTTCCCAATGCAACATTCTCAACACATCCATTGGACCCCAATCTTTTAGGAATTGATAGATACATTAACCTCCAAGCATCTGCACTGGTCAGAGGGAAAAAAATATATAAGCTAATGTGAGGGTCAACCTTGTAAGTGAATTCAAAGACCCATATAAGAAACTCAGTAACTAGCTTTGAGAATATTATTCCCAGTATGTAGCACATATTTGTCTGGCACATGTTAGAAAACTTTTATGTCAACAAGTTATAAAATACTGGAGCAGCAATATCTGCCTTTTATTTATCTTGAGAGTCATCATTCTAAGAACAAGAAAGGCTTCATATCAAATATGTCATAGTAATACTGATGATATATATGATTATATGTATACATATGTGTGTGTATCTGTAGATTTGTATAATTACCATATGGAATGTGAGAAAATTTAAAAACAGTGATGTGATCACTCTGGATCCAGGGTCTACAACAGGAACATACATAAAATTCTATGCCATATAACTTCTCCTAAAAGATCCAGGAACAAATTCAGTTCTAAGGAGACTTTCCATTCCTTTCTGTAAAACTGTCCCTATTACCTTCTGTGCCCTTTGATGATGCTTTCACAGCATACCACAGGTGCTCTGTTTGTTTAAGTAGGCTCCCTGACAAGGTGGAAACTTTGTCCCCCTTGTAAAAATGTTTATCTCATGGTTAACGTCTTACAGGAACCAGAAGTCTAAACTGGGGCACTGTTGCTTATTATTTTACTTATATCACTTGATTATTTACATGCTACTTGTTATACTTATGAATTTTATGTGCTATTTTGATAACTCCAAACGCAGAAATATTACCAATATGCCATGATTCTTATTTATCAAAATATTATGTGAAATTTTTAGAGTTCAAAAATTTTATACATATGTCAAAAATTCTTGCATCGATACATTAATTACATTTATCTATAAGTTAATGGAAATCATTTGCTTCTGCCAAGGTGCAAGTATGCTGTGCCTATGTATGCTCATGGATGCTAACTACCAAGATGATTTGCTTATTTAGGTTTTAATATTTGTTTCTTCTGTGTTTTTGTCTCCACCCATTGCAAAGAAGTGGTCAGGCTGCGGGCTAACAACTTTAGAGAAGGTTTGCAGCTAGAAATAGGGATGTGAAACAAGCCCACCCTGCACTGGTTGGTTTAAAGCAAGAGTTTCTGAAGTAAAGGATTAGGTCAAGAAGGCCAAAGTAGCAAGGCCATTGTAGCTGAAGGTAAAAACTGTTGGGGTTTCTAGAATATTTGGCTCATTTTAAGATCCTCTCTGTAACTCTGTCTTTCAAATAAATAAAATAAATCTTTAAAAAAAAAAATCCTGAGACATTTGCATATACCCAAAGGGTACACACAAGGAAACTCAACTAATGACCAAGGACAAATTATTTCCTGCTAAACCCCCAGCATCATGGTTCAGAGCAGACTGAACCTGATTTTTAAAAATAGCTAGAAATGTGTCATGTCTTCATCTGGTTTTCACAAATCTATACCCAAGGCAAACACATTATACCAAGTGAAGCTATATCATTTATAAGGACTAGGAAATCTGCAGTATTCCCTAAAATCAAAGTTTGTATTTTCTTATCTCCTAGGAATCTCTTGGTAAGGGTATAGACAAAAGGCTTGATTGTGAAAAGGTCCATGGTAGTTAAAGGACCTTATTTATTTTGAAATGCAAATGAACACTCTCTCCAGTCTTGGCATCAAATGAAGCACACCTGTAACACTGATACTTTAAAAAAAAACAAAACAAAACAAAAAAAAAAAAACAAAGAAGAACCTAGATGTGAAAAGGAAAGGACATAAGTTACACTTCTTAGGAATCAGTGTAACAATTTAGGACTTCTGGCTGCAAGAGAAAACGGGTATATATTTTTTCCTATCAAGAGTTATTTTATTTGCTACTTTTTTTTGATGAGTATCAGAGCAGATTAAATGGTATGCAAAGTTAAAGTGAAAACAAGGGAAACGACGTGAGGTTGGTGAAGGACTGTGTCTGCAGAATTCATTAGATCTAACGTGAAACAGTCTTGTACAGAAGTCAAACAACCTCTACTTCACTACTATTTGTATTCTGAGAACAATGGGCCTATGAACATTTTCGTGACTTACAAAATCACAAAAGTACAAATGAAGCAGCTTTGTTGAGTAAATAGTTTTGTATAAATCTACCTGTTACAAACAGATTTTTAATGGAATGACAGAATATCATTTGAAGGCAAATCCTAGTTCTATGAGATTAACAGTTGTGGCCTGAGAGTAAGAAATTGTCTCCGTGCTGATAAATACATGGAACAAAAGCTATCAAATTTCAATGCATAATTAATGCAACTGTGGATGGAGGGGCCCACCTGGGAGCCTGTGGATTTCTACATTATTTATAATCTTGAAACTGACCATGGGCACATTTCTTCCCAGCTGCTGCCTTGCTCTTCTAATACCACTGCCTGTTTGGTTTCCCTGCAGTGTTTCAGTACCGGTACAAATATTATCTAGACCACATAACATTTCCAACATGAAGTAATAGCTATCCAGGCAATTCTTAGCCACTTCCTTTGGAGACAACTGGCCTGGATCTAAGTCTATAGCTCTTAATTAAGTCATAAAAGGAGCCTCACAGTCTCAGATACATCCTTTGGTCATGAGGGAGAAAATACATTTATTGCATGGAGTCTTATTTTCACAAACAAAACCATCTTGTTGCTGATCAAAGTTAGTTGCAAAATAGTATTCAGAATTCCAAGTAGCCATAAAAAAAAAGTACTTCTCTCCAGAAACATCAGACTTGTACCTTTCGTTTTGAAGGCAAAATTGCATAACTTGCATACGTAAGGCCGAACATCAGTATGAGTGCGGATGTGTTTTTTGAGCATGCTTGGCTTCTTGCAGCGAATCCCACATTCTTCACAAATATACTTTCCACGTCCACGTCCTCTGACATATACATAATCTTCATTTGATTTATACCTGTTTTTAAAACAAGAGTCCAGTGTGTTTTCAAATACTCTTAGTGTGTTATATATCAAACCAAAAGCTGATCATCTGCATGGCAAATTTTTATGAGGGTCGTCTACAAATAATTATTCAAGCTTACTTTTATGAAGTCTTGAAATTTATGCAGTAAATGCCTGAGAGAACCAGATAATAGATTTGGCACAGTAAACTGAATGTAATTCTACATGGAATTCAGAATAGAATTGGCTCTGCTATTAAGTGTAAATTTATGGACTTAGAGTAGAGATGTTCAAATGGGCTTACATAAGCCCCAAAGATCTGCACCTTATTACTTGTGAATCCTAACAGAGCCTTCAATTAAGCAACATCCAAAAAGCATACCAACATATTCAAATCCTCCTGTATCCTTTGTTTGCAGGGCAGGATCTAAGATGTGCACGTACAAAACACATAGCCTTCTACAAGTGCTATATTAAGCATAACTGATAATAGAATTCTTCATCGCAAGTTTCTACTCTATTTTTAAAATCCTGGCACGGGACTGTCTCAGAAATTTCTGGTTTAAACAGGCTGAGCTCAGCTCACCAACTGTTGTCTGCAGATTTGATCTGCTCTTCCCAAAGCCATGCATGGATCTGTACTAATGTGGAATCTAAATTTCAAAAGGCTTCTTAAAGGTACCGTTACATAATGAGAACTAGAGATTCTATTTTTAATCAAATTTGCATTTGTTTCCAGAAGGATTTGATAGAGATGGTTGAAAGGATATCTGAGGTCATCTAGATTAATCACCTTGGTTAGAAGAACAAAGTCTTAGGTATTTCCTTTGATAACCAAGGTAAGAAGCCTACCCAATGCTCAACCATTCCATTTTGTCTAGAATACAATGAAACATGGCATATTATACACTAACATTCTACTAAATTATTCAGTGAATAGCATTATTTCAAATCACAAGGAGGCTAGCATTACAGCTCTAATGTCATATGAAAATATTCTTTTCAGGGGCAGAGGGACCTTTTGATAACTTCCAGAGGTAAGCTGACATGCAAAAGGCCCTAATTCACTGTAGATTCACTACAGGCACTACAATCACAATTTTTTAAAACACTCTAACAGCATTGCAAATGCCCCTATTTTGTCCTAGTTAATCTACATATAGGAATAAAAGCAAATTCAGTTTTAATGATCCAATCTACTGAAGGTGTATTTAAGGAAGAAAAATCCATTCATATATTTAAATAGCAACTCTTAACACTATCTATTTTTTGGTCAATATCAATCCAAGTGAGAGTTAAGAGGAGTCAAAAATACAAATATATTTTACAAGCCTTGTGCTGCCTTAAATTTCCTCCCCTTAACAAGGAATTCAATTCCAACTTGTTCTTTAAAATTAGTTGGAACTGTAGCTTTTGTCTCACATTGTCTTTTGTAATAAAACAGAAAAGAACCTACAGATGCAAAATATCTTCCACTTTCCAATTTTACTACTCTGCCTCTTAACTAGATGGAATTGCTTAAGGGATGTAGAGTAAAACAATTTTATAGAAAGCTTTTTCTGTTTTTTCTTTTTTATTTATATAAAGGGAACAAATGTCATGCGTTCCATATACACAGTTTTAAGAGAATAGTAAAACTTCCCATCCTAGGGTAGGATTCTTCAAGCTTACTGTAGCCCATCATCACAACTGATAGGAAATACATTTTATTCCCAGAGAATATAATTGTATTTCAATATCTTAGCTGTTAACTTGCTTCCAGAATGAAAATACAGAAAAGTTCTATATCACATGTTAATTGCATAGTAAAAAAACTTGTACAGATAAAATATAATAGTTGACAGATCCATGAATCTATTTGGTAGGACAGTTAATGAATTTTTAAAAATAATTTTAAAATATATTTAACTGAATTCCTAAGTGCATCAATTAGATAATACAAGGAATATACACACTAAAAAATGTGTTTGGTAACACTTTTTTTTTTTTTAAGTTATCACTTTTGTTTTGCAATGGCCTAAACAAGAGGTGGTAACAGAGTGCAATGGTCACCTATTCACCATCAAACAAAAACTGGATCAAAGGAGCCGGCGCTGTGGTGTAACAGGAAAAGCTGCCATCTGCAGTGCCAGCATTCCATATGGGCGCCGCTGGTTTTAGTCCCGGCTGCTCCACTTCTGATCCAGCTCCCTGCTAACGTGTTTTGGGAAAACAGCAGAAGATGGCCCAAACCCTCCTTGCACCCATGAGGGAGACCAAGAAGAAGTTCTAGGATCCTGGCTCAGATTGGCCCAGCTCTAGGAATTGTGGCCATTTGTGGAGCGAACCACTGGGTGGAAGACCTTTCTTTCTTTCTTTCTGCTTCTGCCTCTCTGTAACTCTGCCTTTCAAATATATAAATAAATAAATGTCTTAAAAAAAAAAAACTAAGTCACAGATAAAGAAATGATCAGGACATAGCCTATAGCACAGGGAGATGAAAGCAGTGGGACATGAAATTTGGGCATTCAGTTTTTTGCATCATCAAAACACAGCACTAAAATGTTCATGTGTGCTTTTTCACTGTGTGCTTCATTAGTGGAGATGGGCTCCCCATTAACAGTGACTGTGGAGATCTCACTAATCTAGTGGAACAGGGGTACCACAATGAGGAAGGCTGCTGAATATGTAAGTATTGACCCAGCACAGGGACCTCTCGGTCTCTGAGGACAGGCACAATCTATATTTCTCTCATTTATGTTAAAAGATGATGGATATCAAAAGATTGATGATTACACATAACTGTGGTTTAAGGGAAAATCACTAGACATTGAAGGTGGCAAAATCTAAGGGAGAACAAACTATAATAATCTCCAAACTGGTAAAACTGTGTGAGAAATCAGTATTTCATTTCACCATTCAACATTTCATAGTCAAACAAGTTGCAGTACTTTTCATTCATATATAATTGTAATAAATTCATGTTTATGAAAATATGATAATTATAGATCTTTTGTAGCGATAGGATAGTTACATCATAAATCCCAGAATATGGTTAGCATATAATAACTTTTTTTTTTAATTTAAAAGCACAAATCTGGAATGTTCCTTTCTTGTGACTGGATTTAGAGACACTTCTATCAAAATCTAAAACTAGTTATTAAATACATATGTAATTTCTTCACTGTTTGTATAATAAAACCATTTATTCTTACTAATTGAGTTTAAATGGCTCCGAAGTCAACATTTAAAAAGAAATTCCCAAATACAGAAAAACTATTATAGATCAGACACTGGGGAGATAGGATAACTCAATATGCTACAATATCCTGACTTGGATCCTGAAACAAAAAGAAGACACTGATGGAACTGGCAGAATTCCAGTCATGTATACAGTTTAAGTAATAATAAAAGAAAACCAACATATTAACTAGTTTCTAGGATTATGTACAATTTCATTTTTACAAGCATAGAATAAAAATGCGTCCATTAGTAACACAAATGCTCACTAAAATATCAAAGAATGAACAAACTTGGATAGTAGCAACAGTATGCCAATTTAGTAGGGTCCATATTAAGTCAGAGGTGTGAAAATTTAAGGCAGAGGCACAAACTGTTCATATTGGGGACATTTTCATTAAAAGGAAGTCCCAAAAGCAAAGGGACAAACTCAATACCTACTATCAGGCAGACTAAAGTGCGACGAGAAAAGAATTCACTGGAGTAGACACTACTCTGTCCATGTCAGGACAATGTACTCTGACACAAGTGACCCTATTACATTTGCACTTAGGTTTCCTTACCCTCCTTCAAAGATTTTAATTCGGATTGGCTCAGTTTGTTTGGATCCAATATCCTTATCTCCATGCATATCTCCTTTCCCTCTTTCCTTTAAGATACTTCCCACTAGTTTCCTTTCTAGTTTGCTGCCAAATAAAAAGGTTGTATCAGGTTTCATCTGTAGGACAAAAAGAGAGAATCATTTCCCATGCGTTCTCTAAGAAACAGCAGCGCCCATACCCCATGCTTCCATGTTGAAAATCTACCAGAACTCCATGCTAATAGGCCATGGGCTGCTTATGTAAAGTAACAGACACTGAGAAGAATGACTGTTTCCACTGAATAAACTTATTAGCATTTTGCTTAAAAATGTTCACTCCATGCAATGGTAATAAAGACTTAAAAATACATTCTGTATTTTGAAGTAGAAATTTTTAAAAAATCTCTACTAATTAGGAAGTAGTCTCAAAATTATTAAAGAGAAATGGTAACTGACATAATTTAAAATATATTTTTGTTATTTGTTATTAATTATTAAATTCTAAAATGCCCTTATTAATATATTTTCTAATTATACATATAAGGCATTGGTTGTTCATACAGCAATGGCCACCAACGTGGAAAAGAAAGTTTTGAAGGAGAGACACAGGAACCAATTTCAGTGGGAAGTCCTGTCAACGAGGCCATGTCAATTTCTGGCATTTGCCAAGCTCAATTCTGCCCACCACTTGACCTTTCCTTTCAGCATTCACCCTGTTCCACACCCCCATCTCAACAGTCCCCTAAATTCCTTGCACCAAAAGAAAGCAGATGTGCAAGGTCAGAGGGTGAAGAACCTACAAGCATCAATCTCAGTGGGAGAATTTCACGGCACCTGAATGAAGGACATACTTGGGAGTTTTGGGGGCTTCTCCCATCCCTGGGGGAGGCCAGAGATGATGAAGACTCCTCCAACCCAGACCTTAGAGCCCTCACTGTGTAGTCTGTTTGGCAATCATCAATACAACACAAAGTACTTTCCCAAACAGCATTGATTACCTGAGAAAACTGTTTCCAAGCACTTGATGATGTCAGCTTGCCCGTTCCTGGCCGATGCATGGCAGCCAGGGTGTAAATTTCTGTGGTGATTTTTTGCTTGGACCTCAGAAGAGCCAGAGTGGTCTTGGTGTTCAATCCCGATGGGTTTGGGTTACAGGAACTAATGCACCATGAAGCATAAACTGAGGATTTGAAGGTGGCCTGTTGCACAAAGTTGGGTTTTGTATAATTCAAGAAGCACCAGCTCACAGTAGTTGTTGTCCGCAGACTGGGGAACTGAAGAATCTGCTGGAAATCTGCCACGTCCGTGAAAAGAAGAGTGGAGTTGGCCATGTTGCCACTGGGACCAGAGGCCATGTGGACCAGCATGCCAATGGGCAGCTTCGAGCCCTTGCCCTCCTCTTCCTGCTGACCATCTCCTGCGGGCAAGGACGAGCCCTGAGGGCTCATGCTCATGTCCGATGCTGTCTCATCAATATCTAACTCATCGGAGGACTCTCTGCTATCTGAAGGTCCACTGCACTTACGCCCCGCAGGGGCTGCCCTGGAACCCGGAAGCATCTCCCTGCTAGGTGGGAATGGCTCCCTGGAGGGTGCACTGACAGCTGGATGGTCTTGAGACGAGGAGGGCGACAGGGAGGAGAAGGAAGATGACCCCGACTGCAAGCCATCCTTTGGCTCAGAAGCACATCCTTGTCGAACCAGCTGGGGTTTCTGGGGGCGGGAGAGGTCCTTTTTGATGTCTGAGTTGGTTAGCTCCACGGCACTCAGTTCCTCCACGATCTGTCCATACATCTTTTCTTCTTTGACCCTTTTCTGCTGCTTGGTTTCCATGAAGAGCTCCAAGCTGCTGGCTGGAGAAAGCATTCGCTTGCTACCTCCAAGGGTGGCAGCGCTGTCTGAGGTGGACGGTAAACATAAGGGGATGGAGGATTCCAAGCCAAGGGGTAAGGTCTGAGGTACTTTCCAAATCGGGTATTTTTCCAAGCTTGCATGCTGCCCCAGCACCTGGGCAATGTTAAAACCTATTCCTTGCATGGCTGCATTGGTTACCAGTGTTCTTTGAGTCATATTCTCATCGACCTTGCATATGACAATGGCAGGACTGTTCTGTCCAAGTATCTGAGAAATGCTTGTGTACATGACACTTCCATAGGACGGAACGTGTGTCTGGATCCGAACGGGCACCACCGTTCCCGGTAAGGATTGCAAAGGCCCAGCATTTGCTGAGGCAAAATCTTCTTGAAGAACCTGCTCAGAGGGAGTTTCAGTTGACTTACCGCTTGGGTCCGGTGGAAATTTTGGGGGGAGGTTCTTTGAGTGTAGCCCTGATGTTCCCGAATAACACGGGTAAGTTTGCTCTTTTGTGGGTGTATAATCAGCAGATTTCTTTCCCGTGTGCTCCGCGACGTGCTCTAGGGGATAGCTAGAATGAATTTCTGTCTGGAAAGAGGGCTTGCTGTAGCTCTTCTGAGGGTGTGGGGCAAACGGAGGTGGGAAATGTGCCTGCCACCAGGGAGGCTGCTGAGCAGGTAAATGAACCATACACACGGTGGGATACTGAAACTGAAATAAGGCATTCTGGATGGGAGAAAATGGAATAGTCTCTTGATGTGGAAATAAGGGAGGCTGCTCAGGTAAGTGCTTGCTTGTCATATAGGATATTGGTTGTATCAGAGAATTTCTCAAAGATTCCTGACTGTCCATGTGCATGATCTGCTGCTGGGCCAGGTGGAGTGGCCCGGAGCTCAACTGGGCACAAGGAGCCACCACCTGCTTTCCTGGGTCATCCCCTGGAAGAGGAGGGAGCCCAGAGGACGGGCCATGGTGCCAGGTGGCCCTGAGGCCGGCCTGCAGCTGCTCCATCTGTTCCTGCTTCACGCTGGGGTCCACGCCGCTCTCGCCCTGGGCGATTTCTGGGGAGCCGCTGAAGGAGGCCTGGCGCACCAGAAAGCATTTCTTTCTCTCCCGGGACGGCGACAACACCGAGGCCGGGGCTCCGGCCACAGGAGCGTGGGACAGATTCCCATAATCGAACGATTTGCTGCGAATTTCTGGGACCTCCGCTGGGTGAGGACAAGGCATCTGCTCTGATGAGCAGCGCCGCATTTCCTTTTGGTGGTGGTGGCCTGGAACAGACAGCGAGTAGGAACCGGCAGGGACGGTCAGAAACTCCGAATGCTTCCCGAACTCATCCTGCTTAGGAGGCGCCGTGAGCTTCACGGTTTCTTCTCTTTCGAAAGACATCGAGAAACTGGAGCTGTGGGACAGGTTGCTTTCTTGGCTGGGACTGCGAGAGAGGCCTGTGCCTGTGGATTCGAAGCTGGACTCCCCTGAGGAGTGCTCCATGTCTGCGAGTCGCAAACGCTTCTTTTTGGGTGGCAGCTTCTCAGCGGGGAGCTGGGAGAGGGTCTCGCTCCTCTGGGGCCACTGGAATTCCTCCACAGGCTTCTCTGGCTCTTTACTCTGGGCTTCTTTCTCCTTCTCAGGTTTGTCGGGCTCCTCCGTCACTCGAATCTCTGGAACCTGAATGTTGTGCTGGCGGACCAACCTGGGCTGCGCGTGGTAGGACTGCTGCTGCACCTGCGGGACCGGCGAAGGCTTCCCCGCGCCGTCTGCACCGTCTCCGGCCGCAGCCCACTCTGGACTCACGGGAGCTTCAGAAACCTCGCTGTCACCAGTCTCAGAAGGTGAAGGGGCTTTATCCTGTGCGGAAGCCACCAGCTCGGCCGACTCGGACCTTTCGAATGAATTGGGTCGGCTCAGGGAATTTGTGTGCTGGATCACAGAAATCACATTTCCAGGGGGTTTCCTGCCCCCTACGTCTGACACCTTGTCTGAATCTGTGGCTGACGGTGATTCTTCTGACCCAAGAGATGGACTTCCAGACTGCAGCTGGGGCCGACACAGGTCAAAACGCTCAGGGTGACCATGGCAAGGGTTCTCGTGCCCGGCCAGGGCAAATCCACTTCTTACTCCTTCCTGCATCTGCAATTTGGGGTCATAATCTGAAGTCATCATGGCCACAGGAGTGCTCACAACACTGCTACAAATCATGGGGGTGTCCTCTTCATCTCCCACACTCTTCTCTTTCCGGCGTTTTCTATTTTCACACGTGGTCCCAAACATGGTTGGCACACCCTGCAGTGGCACCACGGGATCCATGAAGTATTCTCCGCCGTGTTTTAAAGAACCTAAGCTGGAAATGTCCCTGTAACTTTGCTTTGGTGTCTCCGAGTCTTCCCACTTCTTGTAGAGTTTCCGGCAGACATCATAGTCATACCCAACCCTATCCCCAGGAGCCAATTTCTTTTCCTTCAAGGATGAGCCAGTGACGCTCTTGGACATCCTGCCGCCATGGTGTTCCACCTCCACGTGCCCTTCCTGTACTGAAGGCAACTCAAACGCTGCTTGTCGCCTTAACATGCGCTGAGGGGGGATGCCCACGGTGCCAGGATAGAACACGTCGTCAGAGCCCGCCATCCTTTCATCAAAGGAATGGCTCCCTCTCAAAGAAGGAGGAATACTTAAATTAGTTGCGGAAGAAGTTGGCATTGAATTGCTTCTAATCAGGGGTGAAGCGTCTACAGGAGCTTCTAAGAGAACTGGGTTGCTGCCTTGGAAATGTCCCGGGTAAAGCTTTCCTTCATTCCTGACAGATGATGGAATCGTCTGGGGCTGTCTGGACTCACTGTTGAACTTAGCGGATTTCAGCACACTCGACTGACTGGGGTCAACGTCTCCCTTGCTGGGGATCAGCTGTGAGACGGGATCCTCAAACACCTGGATGTCTAACCTGGTGTTGACATGAGGTAATGGTTCCATCAGGCCCTTCCTGCCCATGCTGGCACGCTCCTGACTCGGGGGTGTAACGCTGAGTGCATTTCTCGGGCTAAGCCGACAGTATTTTCCAAAGATGATTTCTTCGTAAGACTTTGCGTTTGTGTTGGGGGGGCTTATTTGCTGCTCTGCACTTTCTGAGCGAGAAAAGTAACCAGAATCAGTGCTTCCTTTACTGTGCGGGCTCAGAAGGTTGAGAGAGGGCTCAGAATCATGTCCTTTTTTCTCCGACAGTCTTAGTGCAAGTTTCTGTTTTACTGTGTGAGAGTCATCAGCCTTCGTATTTAAGGACGGATTTGCAAGTGTATCAGAGCCAATATACTGAGAGCTCTCACTCGGTAGAGAGATCCCACTTTTGGGGATAATCAAAATCGGCACCTTCATTGGACCTCCCAACGATTCCTCCAAGGACCCATGATAGCCGCCCCTGCTGGCGATGTCCAGCGGGATGGGTGGGCCGGGGCTCATTTTGTCAGAAGCCTCTGCAAACAAAGAACTCTCCTCATCTGTGTCTGTACTCTGTTCACCATCTGAATGTATTTCTGCTTCTACATCAATAAAACCAGCCTCCAGGTCCAATTTAGATACAGCTGACTCTGTGAAAGGTACTAATCCTGCCTTAATTGCATGGGCATGTGACTTCCTGTGCTTGTACAAATTGCTCTTTGTCTTGAAAGAGAAACCACAAGGTATACATGGATATGGCCTCTCCCCAGTATGGGACCTGATGTGTTTTTTCAGTACGCTTGGTTTGGCACACGCCCTGCTGCAGTAAGGGCAAATGTATTTGCCGGGCTTTTTGGGTTTGTGCTCTTTCTTGTGAGCATCTTCTGCCTGTTCGATACTTTTCTGGGAGTATTGGCTATAAGCAGGGTTCAGACTTGAAAGCTTTTTTCTAGGATAACCACCACTGTGGCCATGGATAGGAAAGGGAAATAAGTCCTCGGAGGCGACAGATGGCAAAGGGCCAGGGAAGAGCCACGGAGGGCCTTCGAGGCTCTGATGGGGCTTGTTGCTGTGCAGGACCCCCTGTGGCAACGAGTGCTGCGGGAAAGAGAGTGAATGTTGGCATGCGTAAGGACTGGGGCGGGGCGGCGGGTACTGCTTCTCTGCGACTTGCTGCACCCCTTCTCCAGCTGAGGCTAGCTTCCCAGAACCAAACAGTTGTGCTGATGCTGTGTTTCCAATTTGCTCAGGGTCTATTTGTGGTTGCCGCTGGCCTTCTTGACTGCCGAAAGTGCTCATCTTAATAACAGCTGATGGTTCCTGTCTCCATCTACCTGATGCTTTATCAGTTTCTCCAGACCTTGAGGTAGCGTTTTGTCCTAGAGCTGTGTCCCCAGTGTCCATTTTGTGATGCAAGGTCTTAAGTGCTAGATCGCTTGAAAGCCGTGCAGACTCATGGAGTGTCTCCAAAGCTGTGCTTTTTTTAAAGCTTGGCTGCTTCCATGTTCCAGAATATCTGCAAATTCAGTGATTGCTCCTTCTCTTTGGAAACTTCTATGCCCACGCTGTAGTCAGTGGGCATTAGATGGTGATGTCCTTGGACCAGGGCTATAACACAGTTCTCTCCATTGTAGAAATGTCCATCCAAAGGTTAAGTGCAAATATATAAAGATATCTTATGGCATTCGAATATTTTCTACTAAAACGAAATTGGGATGATGGATAGTCTAGGAGAAATTTTGCCCATCAACTACAGCAAAGTTCAATCACCAGTTTCATTAAGACAAAATGACCTACAAGAAAAGAAAACACAAAAATATAATTACAGCAGTTATCAAATGAGAAATCCAAATCAATCCTAAACAGCCAACCTGGAATCGGATAGTTTTTTGTTTTTTTTTTTTTACTCCAAAGCATTCTTTCTATAGCTATTGCATTAATTTCACAATTAAAGGATATTAATTTCAAATTCAGCATTAAGTCATAAGTATAAATCTCTTTGAAATTGGAAATGTGGTCATCCTATTAAATATTCCATAGTTTTAGATAGAAAACTAGATGCAAGAAAGCTTCACATATAATTATTATTTATGTATTCATAGTATGTTTAAAGCCTTGATTAACAAGATTAACATCATTCTTATCCCAGTTTTGACTTACATGTTAAGTACACATCTAGTGATATAATTTATAATTAATATAAAATATTTGTTTATATAAAATGTTTACCATAGTCTAAATGTAAATAATGTATAAAACGCATTTTAATAAAATATACAAAACAAATAGCATGTAAAAACATAGAACATTTTATATAATATATAAATATTAAATATAAGTATATTTTATAGCTTAAAAACAGCTATTACTAGTGCTAGACCAAGGTAATAAGAATCAAAGATTATCACGTAACTTTGCAAAAGGAGAACAGTGCATCTAAACAAAACCACTACAAGTCTTCATAACATGGAAAACAAAGCATATTTTTGGGACAGTTTAAAAATAAAGTGGTTACCTGAAGAGTTTAAAGTTTTCAAGGGCATGATTGTCCTGACGCTTCCTGGGTACAAAACAAATGCAGTTAGGAAAGAATGTCGTATTAAACTAATACACTGTTATATGCAAATACAAATTAAATTCCTATTTCCAGTTCATTTCGTATAGGACTTACAATGCTGCATGCCCTAAAACAGGAATGAACTGTTTCAGAATATGCCACACTAAGTCAGTATCTTAAAAGACACTGTGTCCAAAAATAACTCAAAAATTCATTAACAAGTCATAATACTTTCTAAAATGTAAGATTACTACAACAAAACATCTTAATTTTTTTTGCACATAACCAGCTTAGTTCTAATTCCCTAAATATCAAAACGTTCAGTATCGTGGATTTTTTTTTATTGCACCTCTAAATTTGAACATTTAAAAGAATGTGTTTTTGTTTAGGTATTTACATCCCAACAAAGTGAGACAGATGACAGTGAATGGCTCCAGAAGACTTGAAACTTAGTGTCAGAGTTTAAAGGAGTACTTGATTTCCATAAGGGAGTCATCTATGTACCCAGAAGATTCTGAGAACTTCCATGCTAAATTATATCAATTATGATGGAAGCTGAGATGTGTCCTTGATGGGCAATGTGGCAGTGTTCATCAGTCTAAGAAAGCTCATACACTTTGGCTCAAGTATTCCATTGGTGTAAACAAGTGCACAAAGATATATATACAAAGACCATTTAAATAAATTATGGTTCAGCCATCAAACTGGCTATTATAAAATATAGATTACAGCTATAAGTACCTACATAGAAACTCACTCAGGAGATAGCTATATAAAGGCAAGAAAATATTACAATCCCATTTGTGTAAAAGAGAAATAGGTGATAAACAGAAGTTTCCTGTTGGGATGCTAAGTAGCTTTTTTTTTTTTTTTAAACAGGTAGAGTTATAGACGGTGAGAGAGAGACAGAGAGAAAGGTCTTCCTTCTGTTGGTTCACTCCCCAAACGGCCACTATGGCTGGCGCTGTGCCGATCCGAAGCCAGGAGCCAGGTGCTTCCTCCTAGTCTCCCATGTGGGTGCAGGGGCCCAAGCACTTGGACCATCCTCCACTGTCCTCCCGAGCCACAGCAGAGAGTTGGACTGGAAGAGGAGCAACCAGGACTAGAACCGCGCCCATATGGGATGCCAGTGCTGCAGGCGGAGGATTAACCAAGTGAGCCACGGTGCTGGCCCCACTAAGTAGCTTTTAACACAGAAGTAGAACCAGGGAGTCAGAGAAAGGTGGGGGAAGGGATTTTATTTTTTACCTTCTTACTTTTAATAAGTTTTGCTTATTTTTTTTCCAACCTGGGTATGTTCACTTTTCTAAGTAAAACACTGATTAATAAAAAAAGATAGTATTATGCAAATGTACTGTAGATTCCCAAACAGAAACTCAAGTGCTGCTCCTATTCCCATGGCAAATTGGCTTCCTAATATACACCTCTTCTCTGATGATGACAAGAAAGGAAGTGAACATGGAAATTCCCAAAGAATAAATCTTTCGGGTGAAAAATCAGCATCCCCCAGATATTTGTAGCAAGATATCTGTAATCAAAGTTCCCACTGCTCACAGTCTTGAAGCAAAATAGATTTGTAACGCAACTGTCACAGAAATTAGACCACCAAACAGCCTAGAAAGCCTTACTTTGTGAAAACTTTCACAATGGGATTGAAGTGCCCCCATGACTCCACAGCAATTTTCCGAAGCACCCTCTGAAAGGCAAGTGAAGACCTAAAATTCCAAAGCAAACTTGCTCCTGTCAAATCCAGCCACCATGCTAGCAAGAAGCATATACATTGTTGAATCTCACTTGGCTGGATTTTGTGTTTAATTAACTAAATATTTAAAGTTCATGTAGACATGACCTCTGTCCAACTTTCAGACGTAAGCATTCTCCAAAATGGAAGTAGAGTGTATTTCCAATTCAAGAGAGAAATGTTTGCGTTTTCAATAGGACTCAGAGTTTGAATGGAATGTTTTCTAAGTTACTTACCAAATTTAATATTTTATAATGGCATTACTACATTTGCAGTTCTAATGCTAACATAGATTGAGCATCCCTAATTAGAAAATCCAAAATTCAGGGATGGTATTTTGGTGTAGTGGGTTAAGCTGCAACCCATACGGGCACTGGTGCCAGTCCCAGCTGCTCCACTTCCAATCCAGCTCCCTGCTGATATGCCTGAGAAATCAGCAGAGGATGATGTGGATGGGTGCCTGGGCCCCTGCATGCATGTGGGAGACCTGCAGGAAATTTCTGGCTCCTGGCTTTGGATCAGCCTAGCTCCAGCTGTTGTAGCCATCTGGGGAATGGACCAGCAATAAAAGACCTCTTTCTGCCTCTCCCTCTCACTCTGTAACTCTGCCTGTCAAATAAATTAAAAATTAAAATTTCAAAAAAGAAAATCTAAAATTCAAAATCCTCTAAACTCCAAAACTTTTTGAGCACTGACAAGACACTACAAGTGGAAAATTCCACACCTGACCTCATGTAATGGGTTCCCATCAAAACACGGATGCACTAAAAATGTGATATAAAATTACCTTCAGGGGCAGGCATTTGGCCCAGTGCTTAATATGCCATTTGGTACACCCATGTCCCGTATCAGAATGCCTGGGTTCCAGTCCAAGCTCAGCTTTTGATTACATCTTCCTGCTCCTGTGCACCCTGAGAAGCTGCAGTGATGGCTCAAATAATTGAGTTCCTACCACTCACATGGGATATCTGCATTGGGTTTCTCTCCCTCTCTCTCACAAATTAAATAAATAAAGTTAGTTTAAAAACACATAGGCATTGTGACACAGTGAGTTAAATTGCTGTCTACAACACCTACCTCCCATATTGGAGCACCAGTTTTGAGTCCTGGATGCTTTGTTTCCAATCCAGTCCCCTGCTAAGGTGCTTGGAATAGCAGCAAAAGATGGCTAAAACTCTGATGGAATTTTAGGCTCCTGGCTTAGGCCTTGACTAGCCCTAGCCAATCTGATCATCTGGGGAATAAACCAGCAGATGGAGGATCTACTCCTACCACTCACCACTCTGCCTTTCAAATAAATAAATAAATTTTTTAAAAATTTAAATTAAGGGGCCAGCACCATAACTCAATTGGTTAATCCTCCACCTGCGGCGTCGGAATCCCATATGGGCACTGGGTTCTACTCCCAGCTGCTCCTCTTTCAGTCCAGCTTTCTGTTGTGGCAGTAGGAAGCACCTGGCTCCTGGCTTCAGATCGGCGCAGCGCCAGCCACAGTGGCCATTTGGGGAGTGAACCAACAGAAGGAAGACCTTTGTCTCTCTCTCTCTCTCTCTCTCTCTCACTGTCTAATTCTATCTGTCAAATAATAATAATAATAATAAATTTAAATTAAGAAATAATATTCAGGCTGTGTATATGAGGAGTAATAAGAAATAATATTATTCAGGCTGTGTATATGAGGGATACATGAGATACAAATGAATTTCATACTTAGACGTGGGTCTCATACCCAAGATATCTCACTATGTATACACAAGTATTCCAAAAATATGAAATCAGAAACACTTCGGGTTCTAAGCATTGCTGATAAGCAACACTCAACATACAATAACAATAATAATAGTTGTCATTTACTGTGTATTTACTATATGCAGAATACTGTTATGGAGTTTTCCATATATTATCTTATTCAATCTTTACAACAGCCATTGCTATAGATATCATCACACCTATTTTATAGTTGAGGGTGATGCTTAGGGATGTAGAATGGCACAATTGGTCTTCAAATCCAAGTTTGGCTGAGCTCCATCTCACCCACAATTTAAAACAATATATCTTCAATAACATTGTGCCCTGAATACTTTCACTAACTTCAAGATTTGGAATATCTGAACTTACAATGGTTCCTGCAAAATATGAGTCTATGAGCTCTGCAAGTTTAAGGTACAGAAACTGGTCACAAAATGCCATTTCCTAGAAGTCATAAAAAATCATAATTTAAATACTGTTCAAAATATGTGAAGTATTAATTGGGCACCTCCTGCTGGGAATAGGGTACATTCTCTCAGTAAATTATTTTCCTTTGTTCTTTGAAATAATTACATTAAGGAAAATAGGAGTGTCACAAGTGAAAACTAGGCTCTTATCACTCCTCATCCTATGACTCACAAAGAATAAATAATTTTGCTTAAAACATAAACAAATAAGCACACAAAATTTTATTTACTGTAACAATAGATTTAATAAATTATTAAATAGAATACAATGTTTTTATTAGCCAGGAGGTAGTACTTTTTTTTTTTGACAGTGAGAGAGAGAGATAGAGAGAAAGGTCTTCCTTTTTGCCGTTGGTTCACCCTCCAATGGCCGCCGCGGTTGGCGTGCTGCGGCCAGCGCACCGCGCTGATCCGATGGCAGGAGCCAGGTGCTTCTCCTGGTCTCCCATGGGGTGCAGAGCTCAAGCACTTGGGCCATCCTCCACTGCACTCCCTGGCCACAGCAGAGAGCTGGCCTGGAAGAGGGGCAACCGGGACAGGATCGGTGCCCTGACCAGGACTAGAACCCGGTGTGCCGGTGCCGCAAGGCGGAGGATTAGCCTATTGAGCCGCGGCGCCGGCCAGGAGGTAGTACTTTTAAAATCAAACATATGGGGCGGGCCCTGTGGCACAGTGGGTTAATGCCCTGGCCTGAAGCGCCAGCATCCATATGGGTGTCGGTTCAAGACCGAGCTGCTCCATTTCCCATCCAGCTCTCTGCTATGGCCTAGGAAAGTAGTATAAGACGGTCCAAGTGCTTGGGCCCCTGCACCCACGTGGGAGACCTGGAAGAAGCTCCTGGCTCCTGGCTTCGGATCACTGCAGCTCTGGCCATTGCAGCCAATTGGGGGGTGAACCAGTGGATGGAAAACCTCTCTCTCTCTCTCTCTCTCTCTCTCTCTCTCTCTGCCTCTCCTCTCTCTGTGTGACTCTAACTTTCAAATAAATAAATAAATCTTTAAAAAAATCAAACATGTAATTTTTATGGCTCAGAAGAATGAGTTGAAACCACTACACTAATGTAGATATAATTCTCATTCACTATGGACACAGCATACAACAGACGCACCAAATAAAATCCAAAGACAATATTTTACTATCAGAGAATAGATCAAAAAATAAAGAATGGTGATTTACATAATATTCAAAAGCAGATATCTTACTATCAGAGCAAAAACTTATCTAGAACATTAATTGTCTTGGGGTTTAATTTTTAGAAGAATAAGATGAATTAGAAAAAAATACTATCAGGGCTGGGGCTATGGTATAGTGGGTAACTAACTGTCTGTGCTGCTGGCATTCCATTTGGGCACCAGTTCAAGTCTGGGCTGCTCCACTTCGGATCCAGTTCTCTGATATGGCCTAGGAAAGCTGCGGAGGATGGCCCAAGTCCTTGGGCCCATACACATCCCAGAAGAAGCTCCTGGCACCTGGTTTTGGATTGGTCCAGCTCTGGTCATTTTGACCATTTGGGGAGTGAAACAGCAGATGGAAGATTCTCTCTCTCTCTCTCTCTCTCTCTCTCTCTCTCTCTCTGTAACTGCCTTTCAAACGGGGCCATCAAAGATGGAGGTACCTTTCTCCAAAGGGAGGAGAGAACTTCCACTTTGACTATGACACTATCAGAGTAAGATCAAAGTCGGCGAACTCTAAAGGCTTCCATAGCCTTGGCAACTCATGACTAGAGCCTAGGGAGATTACTGACGCCATAAACAAGAGTGTCAAATTGTTAAGTCAGCAACAGGAGTCATTGTGTACTTACATCTCATGTGGGATCTGTCCTTAATGTGTTGTCTAATGTGAAGTGATGCTATAACTAGTACTAAACAGTATTTTTACACTTTGTGTTTCTGTGTGGGTGCAAAATGATGAAATCTTTACTTAGTATATACTGAATCAATCTTCTGTATATAAAGATAATTGGAAATGAAAAAAAAAACCTGGTGTTAAATTGGAAATGGCATAGAAAATTAATTAATTTTTAAAAAATATCATGTAGGATCTCTGTCTTTAATGTGCTGTACACTGTTATTTAATGCTATAACTAGTACTCCAACAGTATTTTTTCACTTTGTGTTGCTATGTGGGGGCAAACTGTTGAAATCTTTACTTAATATATACTAAACTGATCTTCTGTATATAAAGAGAATTGAAAATGAATCTTGATGTGTATGGAAGGGGAGAGGGAGCGGGAAAGGGGAGGATTGTGGGTGGGAGGGAAGTTATGGGAGGGGGGAAGCCATTGTAATCCATAAGCTGTACTTTGGAAATTTATATTCATTAACTAAAAGTTAAAAAAAAAACAAATATTTAAAAGATATTATCTATATTTTATTAAAAATCAATTTGCTAAAGTTGACATAGGATCATTCTATAGTTTCCTAACAGCATTTATTATCTAGAAGGTTGGTTTTTTTTTTTTTTTTTTGACAGGCAGAATTAGACAGTGAGAGAGAGAGAGACAGAGAGACAGAGAGAAAGGTCTTCCTTCCGTTGGTTCACTCCCCAAATGGCCGCTACGGCCAGCGCACTGTGCTAATCCGAAGCCAGGAGCCAGGTGCTCCCTCCTGGTCTCCCATGCGGGTGCAGGGGCCCAAGTACTTGGGCCATCCTCCACTGCCTTCCCGGGCCACAGTAGAGAGCTGGACTGGAAGAGGGGCAACCGGGACAGAATCCAGCACCCCAACCAGGACTAGGACTCAGGATGCCAGCGCCGCAGGCGGGGGATTAGCCAAGTGAGCCGCAGCGCCAGCCATCCAGAAGGTTTCTAAGATTCAAAATTGTGATCCCAGTTAAAAAACACTGCAATAGTTTGTCAGGAAAATCTCCTAAAAGGGAGAGAATTTCTCGATAAGCCTACCTATGATGTCCCACTATCTTTTTTTTTTTTTTTTTGACAGGCAGAGTGGACAGTGAGAGAGAGACAGAGAGAAAGGTCTTCCTTTTTTTGCTGTTGGTTCACCCTCCAATGGCCGCCGCGGTTGGCGCGCTGCGGCTGGCGCACCGCGCTGATCCGATGGCAGGAGCCAGGTGCTTCTCCTGGTCTCCCATGGGGTGCAGAGCCCAAACACTTGGGCCATCCTCCACTGCACTCCCTGGCCGCAGCAGAGAGCTGGCCTGGAAGAGGGGCAACCGGGACAGGATCGGTGCCCTGACCGGGACTAGAACCCGGTGTGCCGGCGCCGCAAGGCGGAGGATTAGCCTAGTGAGCCGTGGCGCCGGCCGATGTCCCACTATCTTACCAAGAAACTAGATTATCTCCAGCCAGCACCATGCTTCTATATTCGGGGCTTGTGCCCGAAAAGCTCTGTTTTTCTGATCTGAACCAAAAGTTTCATCAGTAGGTAATCATTCATGTCAGCATTTTTCTGAACAGCACTGTCTAACTCTTCACTGCAGTGACAGGCTTAAAAATACTTCCAGCGGAATGGAAGTCATTCCTATTTCACACAAATCTTTTACACTGGATTTTAAACAGTATCTGAGGATTCACTATTCTCTCCCACACTGCTGATGTAGATCCTTCAACTAACTGCTACCCAGAAAATCACTTCCCTTCTAGAAGTTTCTGAGAAATACAAAGAAAGGCAAGAGGAAGAGAAAAATGAGTGATGGGTCCTTTTGAGAATTTACAGATCATATTTTAAAATGTGGACTCTTTTTATTGACTGGTTGTCTACAGCTGCTTTATCCCAGAAAAAAAAACATTCTGTGAAATCATGTGTTGTATGGTATGTCTTTCTCTTTCCAACAAAGCAGGATTTGGGAGGGTTCAAAAGTTTCTTTGCTGCTCTCCCCCACTTTAAACTGAGGACAATAAATTCATTTTAAAACCATAGGTCTTTCAAAGTTAGTCTAAGGTCTGATAGGACATTTATGCTATTTTTGTTAGGGGTGGTACTTTTAGTAAGTGACTTCATTATTCCAAAAATTGCATAAAATCTTGATCATGTGTTTTATTGCTAAAATGTATGAAAATGTCTGTAGATGGTAAAACACTTATATAAGTATATTAGAGAAGGAAATTTACATTAAATGGATCATTCAGTCTAAGAAAATACTTTCTTTGGACCTCATAATATTATTACAAATCATTTAAGCGTGCTATTGTATAAACTATAATTTTAACTAAATTTTCTCAACATACATCTAGTTAGAGTTGTAAAGATTGTAGTATTGCAGTTAATTATAGCTACATTATTTCTCTATGATCACATAGATTCAAATCGTTTTTCAGATTCTCTAATAGTATATTGAAAGTAAAATCTGATTATTCCAATCAATTGACACATTTAAAGATGCAACGTGAGAGCAATTCTCACACGAAAACAGCTAGTTATCATTTTATTCACTGAGATTTCTTTTTATGGTAACCAAACCCACACAGTCATTTTTGGCACCCACTGCCAACAAAGGAGCGGTATTCCAAACACAGTTTCACACTCACATCTACAATGCTCCCTAACGTTTCTAAGAGCTGTGAGAGCAGTGAGACATTTTACCAGGTGACAAAACTCAGAAGATTTGACTTTGAGGTAACCTGTGGATGGTGATACACACAGCCCATGGGCATCTTACAGCCAGTGAAGACAGGCAGTTTCTAGCAGATTCACTCCTTTTCAGAAAGGGGAAGTCGAAAAAGCTTTTACCTTCTGCATGGCTATTTCATTGGTAACAGAACTAAAGGAATTGAAGCAAAAGAAAGGAAAAAGGATCACAGGGAGAGGTCCCATTTTTTCTGAGTCTGCTTCGGCCCCTCTTCATAGCCCCACTCAAATAAACTTGGCACCCAGTTAACTAATTTCCTCAGACAGGCCCCGAAAGGAAAGACCCAGCACTGATCTCCCATACAGACCTCCTCAGAGGTCCCTCCAGGAGAACAGCTGGTGGGATTGGCAGCAAGGCAGGCTTGCTCTGCTGATGAAAAAAGGCCTACAGTACCCGGGGCTGTCAATCTGGAACATTCTGCTTAGAAAAACACTATCACAGAAAAAAACTCTACCTCAGGAAATTAATCACCACTTGAGTGGTGGCAGAAGTCAAGTGTGCATTAAAGAATAACATCCTAAATAATCATAGGACAGAATGACAGGCATAAAACTCCACCCTTTGCTCTTTCCAATAATTTAATAACAAAACAGTTTTGAACATTAAAATACTTATTTGGTCTTTTTGAGAATTTGGTGGTGTTCAAAAGAAAACACAAGAGAACTTTAAAACGTTTATGGGAATGGAATTAAGACATACTTATTTGGGTGCAAAATAAAGTTTGAAATCCTATGCATAGTTCTTCTAAAATTTACGTTTTCTTTGAACTTTTTGAAGGCCCCTTATATAGCTGTATGCGTTATGCTAGTAATTATAAAATGACATTTTAAAAGTGATGGCCATATATTTGTCTGTAAAATGCAATAGACCAATTATAAAATATTTAAGCAGTGCGTGGGCATGTCAGAGTACTACTGCTTTAACACTGTAAACACCGCTTCCCACTGAGACACCTGTGGCCTGACCTCTGCTTGAAGTGCACATGCCCAGGGGGTACCAGGTAAGGGGAGACAGGACCTTCCAGAAAGACAGGACCAGTGGCAGCGTCCATCTGAATAAAGACTTATTTCCCCAGAATGCTTTTTAGAAGGCACCTTCTTGAGAGCCAAATTCATTACAAATGCTTCTTTTAGCAGAAATTCTCCTAACCTTGGTTCTCTTTAAAATGAGCAAAAAGTTGCCAGTAGAAGAAGGAATACATGTGTTACATAAAATCCTGCCAAGCAATTCAGAGAATTTTCAGAGAAAAATACAAACATTGTAACGATCACCCTACAATTTGACATACTTAAAACCTAATCAGATATTTAAAACCTAAGGGAAAATTGAACTTTATTTTTCCATATGGGCTGCAATGAAGACATCACTGCAGATATTTGTAGAATTTTCATGCTTAGTCAAGACATTTATGATTTATTTTGACTATAGCATGGTGCCTTTAATATTTTGCCACAAATCTTTTTACAATTGTGATTTCACTTTTCTAGTGGAGAGCTTTCCCAATATACAGCAAAAGTAATTACTATTAGGATTATTAAGAATTTATTAAATAGAATTTCACATGAAAATAAACTCAAAGAAGTTCTCTCAATGAGGCTATCCCAATTAAGCCAGTTATCATTAAAGTTGATATTATTATGAACAGCAAAACTAAAAAAAATTCTCACAACATTCTTCTCTTTAGATGAAATATACATTGCTTCTTCTTTTGATGTCAACTCCAGCTCACATACAAGTTCATGGTAGGCCAGAACTGCTTTTCAAATTACATGTAGAAACAATAGAATAAAATAATAAATTGTGATTATTAACCTGTTATCTTCATATCAGAACAGTGCATCACAACTGTCTGCTTTGCAAGACGCCAACTCTCCCGTTGAAACTTGTGCACAACTTCTGGGAATCTGAAAGATCAATGAGTGAATATTTCAAAGACGATGACACTGCAGTGAATTTCACAGGCATGCTTCTCCATGCACACAAAACACCTTCTTTTAGGAAAGAAAACTTGGAATTGGATCTCTCAAGAAATCTCTTACTGTCAACAAAAATTTTCCTTTCTCTTAACACAATTTAGATCTTTTTAGATAAATACTTGTATTAAGAGGGAATTGCATATAATCGTGAAAGCAGAGGCAATTTCAAAAATAATTCTAGAGCTAAAACTTGATGTGCTGGAACTAGACATTTTGTCACTGCATCCATGCTACATTCTGCTTACAGCTAAGATTTCTACAAAACTTCTTTTGGTGCATCAGCAACTCAACTACACAGAAAGAGGCTGCCACAAATTCTTCTGTATAGTTTATTCCAGCAATGCTATGTTCTGGGCTAAAATTATTTTCTGAAAGTGGAATCCAAACAAAGCAAAGTACAACTCTGAGATTTCACATACTCTACTGAGTACTGAAGGAAGGGACTTTCTCTTATTTAGAATGAATGTTTATCCAAGTCTGATCCAAAGAAACACAAGAGACTAAACCATTTAATTCAAATTGATTAATCATCAACCATCTCCAGAAGGTTTATTTTCCAGTATAAAAGTTCATTAAAAATATTAGTAGACTACTCATAGATGGTTACTATATATCTATTATTTTTTAAAAAGTATTGCTTTTGAGGCTGGCGCTGTGGCATAGCAGGTAAAGTCACCGCCTGCAGTGCTGGCATCACAGATGGACACCGGTTGGTATCCTGACTGCTCCACTTCCAAACCAGCTCTTTGCTGTGGCCTGGGAAAGCAGTAGAGCATGGCCCAAGTGCTTCAGCCCCTGTACCCATGTGGGAGACCCGGAAGAATCTCCTGGCTCCTGGCTTCAGATTGGCACAGCTCTGGCCATTGCGGCCAACTGGAGAGTGAACCAGTGAATGGAAGACTTCTCTCTCTCTGCCTCTCCTTCTCTCTCTGTGTAACCCTGACTTTCAAATAAATAAATCTTAAAAAAAAGTATTGCTTTTTTTTCTGACATTATTACACCAAAATCCTCACAGCAAGGACTAAAGCTTTAAGACACAAGAATTAAAATATGCTTTCCTTCAATGCCAGTCCATATGTGCACTCGAAGTACTTCAAGGCAATCCTTGGCTTTAATTCCACCCCACCTCTTTTGTGCACATCACTGCAGTAGGACTTTGGGACACCCTGTGCACTTTGAGACATGAATCATTACAAGCAAGTAGGCCCACTCGGTTCCTCAAAAGACAAAAAAGGTGCAAAAAATAGCTTCTGTAATTGAAGCAAGAACCACGTCAGAGACCAGATGAATGTGGGTGGTCAGATAAGATTCTGTTGCTGCAAAGGGCAAGTTATTAAGCAAATGCTAGAATTATTTTCCTTTTTAAACTTTGTTCTTCTTGCCTCAAGTCAACCATTTGCCGGCACTCAAAATGACACCTGTCAAACTCTACTATTATTAAAATTGAGAGTTTCATCAATGTCAAAAACCATGATTGATTTATATTGAAGGGACGGCAGTGAAATCATTAAAATACATGGTCTATAAGATAATTAACTAGCTCTTTTTAACACACCAAATATCAAATATCACTGTTTTTTTTAAAGTACTTCCAAAAAACCCAAAAAGTGTACCTTGATAATATGATCACAGCTACAGTGAAGTATGGCTCTCTCAGAAAAAAAATATAAATAAATAAATAAAAGGAATCACTGAGCTCTTTGGAAAACTGGCGCACGACATAAATGGGCTGACATTCTATAGATAGAGTTTTTCACATTGTAGGATTTACTGACTCTAGGATTTACTGGTCAACCCCTAGTCATTGAACTCACAGACAAGAAGGGAAAAGGAGAGCTTAATTCTCAGGAGATCAGTACTCAAGCCCATGCCCTGCGGAAATCATCGTTCCTGCCAGCCTGCCCCACAGACAACACAGAGCACAGGAGGGCCCCAGAGAAGCTGTGGCAGAGGACACATTCTCTATTTTGATTCTGCTTCTCCAGTCTTGCTTTCAAGACAATGGCCACAGGGAGTGGGAAACAACCCTTTCACATCTATATGTGACATTCCAGGTTATAAAAAGGTTATATCCCCCTTCCCACTCAGTGAGAGCGTTCAAAATTTGGTTCCATGGCATGACTTGCAGCTCATGACCTCTTTTAATATTTGGGTTTTCCTTGAAAAACAAACAAAATGCAATGGTAATAACATCATATTTATGTATTATGTTACAGAAACTTCCAGATAATTAATATGATTTTAAAGCAAAGATTCCAACAGTATTAACATGAAAGATACAACACAGATTTAAACAATCCTGCACAAATCATAGTTGCAAATTAGAATCAATAATGGCACCTATGAGAAAGTAATTATTGTTGTTGCTAAAATGAAACACACAGACATCATCCTGGAGAAGTAGTAGCATTATTACAATGAAGACACAGAGAAACCATCACAGCATTAATTTTAAGAGAATCTTTGGGGTCAGTTTCTGCCTCTTTCCTCAAATGGTATTGAGAGTGCAAACTTATGTTCTCTAGACATCCATAGTTTACATAGTATAAAGTTTAAACATGGAATAAAGGAAGAGGGAGAGGTAGGCATTTGGTCAAGCAGTTAAGACTTCAGTCAGGACGGCCATGTCTCAAATCAGAGTGCATGGGATTGAGTCCCAGCTCCAGCTTCCTCCTAATGCTACCCAGAAGTCAGAGGTAATGGCTCAATTCTTGGGCTCCCACCATCCATCTGAGACACTTAGAATGAATTTTTGGTTCCTTGTTTCCATCAGGCAACCTCAGCTGTTACAGGCATTTGGGAAGTGAACCAGCAAGTAAAAGGACACTCTATGTTGTGTGTGTGTGTATGTGTGTGTCTTGGTCTATTTCTCATTCAAATATTTTTTAAGGAAACATTTTTTTAAAATGAGGAGAGACTGTCATTTCTTTACTTTGGGATTATTGGATTCACAGGAAATTAATAGGTAAAGAAAACTTAATATTTAATAAAATTAACACATTTTCAGAAAGTGCTAACAAATCTTGCTAAATATTCTCAAGTTATTCAAAATTCACTCCAAAATATGAAGTGAAAATTAACCTTCACATTACTAAATGTAGGGTGATTTTTCCATCAGCCTGCAGGTTTATGGGAGAGATCTTTAAAAATATTGTCCAATCCTTAATCTCCTATGGGTAACAAATACTTGGAAAGCCTGAGTATTCTTGTCTCTGTTCTGGTGAGTTCTTTGTCTTTCTACTCTCTGTAGGGAAGAAAAATCTTTGGAATTAGATATTTATTCTTGGATGTTTACAGATTATTATCACTAACCTAAACAAGGGTCAGGTAGGGCTAATAATTTGAAGACGGAAAGATAAACAAATATTTTTAAAATATCCATTGTTGTTAGGATTGTTTATTTCTATCCTCTACTCTTCCAAATTACTTTAAAGTAGTGATGGCTTAATGGTTTAATATAACTCTTGAATGAATTTTGAAAGAGGTTTAGGTTTCACTGGCAAGCCTCTAAGGCAACTATAAATACCTTCCTATCATTCTTGTTTTAGCTGAGGTTAAACAAATACTAGATTATAATTTTATTTATTTTTTAGAAGACATATTTATTTATGTGAAAGGCATGGTTACAGAAAGAGAGAGGCAGAGGCAAAGAGAGAGAAATCTTCCATCAGCTAGTTCACTCTCCAAATGGCCACAACAGCCAGGGCTTGGCCAGGCAGAAGCCAGGAGCCAGGAACCTCATCTGGGTCTCCCACATGGGAACAGGGGCCCAAGCATTTAGGCCATCTTCTGCGAGCACATTAGCAGGGAGCTGGATCAGAAGTGGAACAGCTGGGACATGAACTGGTGCTCACATGTGACGCCAAGCACTGCAGGTTGTGGCATAACCTGCAGCACCACAGCACCGCCCCCTTGATCACAGCTTAAGTAGGAGAGATGATAAGATGAACCAGTCACACTTTGGATGGAAGCTGTCACAAGGAAAAAAGACTGCACACATTCTATGAAAAAATAGCCAAAAGGATCTAGAAACAAGACATGACATCACTATTTCTCAGTTAGAAGAAATGTTTAAGCATGATATGTGTAAAAGAATGAATAATACTATTCATTCACTAGAGAAAAGACACAGTATTTTAATTTTTTAGTAGAGAGTAGAAAAGATTCAAAAGTAGTGGCTAAAAGAGGGAGAAGGGCACGAAAGAGAAATCAGGGTTCAAGATACAATCCATGAATTTCACAAGATTTTGTAGATAGCTATCTTCCCTTCTTTCAGCCCCAACAAAAGAAGGAGCTTAGATAGCTCACAGTGCCATTTTGGAGTGCCAAGAGTGGCCCAGGGCAAGAGTAGTAAGAGGCAGGTGAAGGCAGGCACAGGCTGGAAACCTCCAGTCTCTGCCACTTCAATCAATTTGGTGACTGTAAGATATACACTTACCTCTTTAGAAATGGATTTGATGGAGCCAGTGCTGTGGCACAGTGAGTTAAAGCCCCAGCTTGCAGCACTGGCATCCCATCCAGTCTTGGCTGTTCCACTTCCAATCTGGCTCCCTGCTAATGTACCTGAGAAAGCAGTAGAGGATGGTCCAAGTCTTTGGGCCCCTGCACCCATGTGGGAGACCCAGAAGAAGCTCCTGGCTCCTGGCTTTGGATCAGTGCAGCTCCAGCCATTGCAGCCATTTCGGGAGTGAACCAGCAGATGGAAGACCCCAGTCTCTCTCTCTCTCTCTCTCTCTCTCTCTCTCTACCTCTCTGTAACTATCAAATAAATAAAATAAATCTTTAAAAAAAGAAATGGATTTTATATGAAGACACAGGTTGGTGTTTGAAGGAAAAACACAACATATGAATAGGAAAGGAGGAAATGGTCATTTTGGAATATAGGCCAATTTATAAATGAGACAAGGAGAAGGCTTTGAAAAGTCAAGATGTATGGAGAGAGGGACTCCCATACAATTTGCACAAGAGGAGGCCAAGGCAAACAGAGTCTCAATGAGTTTATTTTGCCATTTGCTTAGGATTCTGGCTCTAGAAACTATAACATATATACATGTAGAAATATCTCATCACATCCCCTTTAAATACAAACAATTATGGTGGCAATTAACAGAAGAAAGGTCCCACAGCTACCTTTGGTCTATTGGCTGCCTCTCAGGAGGCAGGCCGTGCTGGAGCACAGAACAGGCAGGAAACAAGGCACGGGGTACATTAAAAATAGCAAACAAAAAAAGCCAGCCACAAGGGCAGGCACATGTGTATTAGCAATTGTCATGTAAGCCTTCTTTGTTAAAAAATTTTTTTAAAGATTTATTTATTTATTTGAAAGTCAGAGTTACACAGATAGAGAAGGAGAGGCAGAGAGAGAGAGAGAGAGAGAGAGAGAGGTCTTCCATCCAGCAGTTCATTCCCCAATTGGCCGCAAAGGCCAGAGTTGCGCTGATCCGAAGCCAAGAGCCAGGAGCCCCTCTGGGTCTCATACACAGGTGCAGGGGCACAAGGACTTGGGCCATCTTCTACTACTTTCCCAGGCCACAGCAGAGAGCTGGATCAGAAGTAGAGCAGCTGGGACTCAAACCAGCACCCACATGGAATGCCGGCAGTGCAGGTGGCAACTTTACGCACTATGCCACACAGCGCCAGCCCCAAGCCTTCTTAACTAGGGTTTCTGACTATTTCATGAAAGTTTAGATATTTATTGAATACCTACTATATGCCAGAAAATGGGCTAAATTTGCAATATATGTATAAATGGAAAAGACAAGCCCAACATCTAAGAGCTCAGAGCTTTCGGAGGGAGACATTTGTAAACTAGTAAGTTTAGTGAAGTATTAAAGGTGTCTTCACATAAATACAGAGTACAAGGGAGCCCACAAAAGAGGAAGAAGTCAATCCTACATAGAAGAAAAAAAATACTTTATAGAGGTAAAGGCAATGAGTTAAGTTTTTAATGAAAACTATGAATACTAACATAAGATAGTACAGAGTTCTCAATGTTAGACTTGGAGATGAATACATTTGTTAACTGAAATAAAAATTTGGGCCAGCACCGCAGCTCACTAGGCTAATCCTCCGGCTACGGCGCTGGCACATGGGGTTCTAGTTCCAATCAGGGCGCTGGATTCTGTCCTTGTTGCTCCTCTTCCAGTCCAGCTCTCTGCTGTGGCCCAGGAGTGTAGTGGAGGATAGCCCAGGTCCTTAGGCCCTGCACCTGCATGGGAGTCCAGGAGGAAGCACCTGGCTCCTGGCTTCGGATCAGCGCAGCGTGCCAGCCACAATGCGCAGGCCATAGCAGCCACTTGGGGGGTGAACCAACGGAAAAAGGAAGACCTTTCTCTCTGTCTCTCTCTCTCTCACCGTCTAACTCTGCCTATCAAAAAAAAAAAAAAAATCAAGACCTTATCATTCCAGTCTCCATATAATTCCTTATAATCATATATACTTGTGTGTGTGTGTGTGTGTGTGTGGTGGAATGTTGGTTCTTGGGGATATTTAGGGTATACGGTGTTGTAGTTAAAACAACCTTATGTTCAGGTAAAGACCACAGAGAAAATTATTTTTATTTCAACATTTGCTAGTGATTGCATTTTCAAAAGTCCTCTGGCCTTCTACTTGAGTCAATTACAGCCCACTGAACACAATTTAACCTTTCTTTGATGATTTAGAATGGTATAGTGCCCTCATCGCTCTGCATCTTGGCTGTGCTTGTCTGGCCTTAGCAATGCCAGCTTCTCCCTTCATGTGTCCTTCAACACATGTCACGGTTTCCAAGACTGTAGTTGTCACTGAAGTTTGGTTTCCTGAACAAATATTTGACATCAAGGAAGTCATATGTCTTACTAATAAGTTTTAGAAGCAAATGGATAACTATAAACTTCTGTCACATTTTAATTTTTGAGCTTACTTTAAATCATGAAGAATTTAGCACTGTAAAAGGATTTAGAAATCACTGACTCCATAAGCTAACCAACAGGCGAAAAAGGTGAGAACAGAGAAGTCAAACGAATGACTCATGCCTGCAGCACACTGTGACAGTTCTGGTCTATGGCAGGGCATTTCCAAACTTTCCAACCAGCTATTTTCTACCATCCATACTACTTCTTTTTTATTGATTTATTAATTTGGCCTTACAGTGGGGTAAAGGAATGAAAAATTAAGAATAAATGATGTTGAACTTTAAATAAGCAAAGATGTTTATAAACCACACTTTACAGCCAAACAGAAAATAACAATGGCTATAAAACAATTCTCTGTTGAACTGTTTGTTGACTTTTAAAAGAAAACAACAAACTTAATGAAAATTTTAATGTTTACCAAATGTGCAAATGGTAGTAAAATCAGGAGTCAGAATAATTTCTACAAGTATTACATTATTTCATAGCCAAAACAAAAATAACTAATTTATATCCAATTTTAAGCATAAATGATTTTCTGTTCTTAAGTTCACTCAAATGAAACTTTATAAAATCAACATTTTAAATAGAGCCATGAAATTATCTTCCCCAAATCAGTCAGTTCTTTCATTGACCATTACTAGAGGTAAGGTCCTTGGTTCACAACACTAAATTTCATAGAGAAAGCCTGTGGAGACATGGCAATCCCACATACACATCACCTTTTTTGCCTATTGGTTGGCTGATGGATTCAGGGATTTCTAAATCCTTTTACAGTGCTAAATTCTTCATGATATAGAGCAAGCTCAAAAATTAAAAGGTGACAGAAGTTTATAGTTATCCATTTGCTTCTAAAACTAATTAGTAAGATATAGGACTTCATACACAAATATTCTGAAGAATGGAACATTCAACAGCACCATTTTTGCAAAAGAACAAGGTCGACCAGATGATTTGCAGAATTAAATCTTTTGGGGGGCTGGCGCTTTAACGTAGTAGGCTAAGCCTCTACCTGCAGTGCCAACATCCCATATGGGCACCAGTTCATGTCCTGGCTGCTCCTCTTCTGATCCAGCTCTCTACTTATGGCCTGGGGAAGCAGTGAACAATGGCCCAAGAGTTCAGGCCCCTGTGCACATGTGGGAGATCTGGAAGAAGCTCCTGACTCCTGGCATCGGATTGGCTTAGCTCCAGCCATTGTGGCCATCTGGGGATTGAACTAGTGGATGAAAGACCTTTCTCTCTGCCTCTCCCTCTCTGTCTGAAATTCTGCTTCTGTAATAAATAAATAAAATCTTTCAAAAAAATCTTTCTTGTCTTTTCAATTGCAATATATATTTCAATTTATATTTTTTATTTCCCTTTCTTTCAAGTCCTGCTATTCTTTTATTTTATTTTAACCTTTTAAACAGAGGGAAAAAACTGAGGCAAAGCATTAATATGTTCTTTTTTCTCTGAAAAAAATAAAGGCTAGGCCATCTAATGGGAATGAGGAGGTCGAGTTGGTTGAGCGGCCTGATACATTTAAAGAGTCATTTTTCCTTAGTAATTAATGCATTTAACAATCTTAAGATCAATATTTCTGGGACTTCAATTGTAGTACTGCTTGTGATGCTGGCATTCCATGTGAGAATGCTGGTTGGAATCCCTGATGCTCAGCTTCCTCTCTAGCTTCCTGCTAACACATCTGGGAAAGTAGCAAGAAGATGGCCCAAATACTTGGGACCCAGCCACCCAAGTGTGAGACTAGAACGGAGTTCCTGGCTCCAGGCTTCAGCTTGGCTTAGACCTGGCTGTTGTGTGCATTTAGGAAGTAATATAAGATGTCTCGGTCTCTGTCCTTCTCTCTGTCTCTCTGTGTTTCAAATTAAGAAATAAATAATATTTTTAAAGGAAAACAATATTTATTAGGCTATTTAGTAAGAGTATTTTGCATTAGGATATATGAGGAGTCTTCAAATAGTTCTTGGCATATGCATATTATGAAAAAATTATGGGGCAGGCCCTGTGGCACAGTGGGTTAATCCGCCTGTGGCGCTGGCGCCAGCATCCCATATGGGCGCTGGTTCTACTCCTGGCTGCTCCTCTTCCAATCCAGCTCTCTGCTGTGGCCTGGGAAAGAAGTAGAGGATGGCCCAAGTCCTTTGGCCCCTTGCATCTGCGTGGGAGACCCAGAAGAAGCACTTAGCTCCTGGCTTCGGATCAGCACAGTTCCGGCCATTGCAGCCATCTGGAGAGTGAACCAACGGAAGGAAGACTTTTCTCTCTGTCTCTTCCTCTCACTGTCTGTAACTCTACCTCTTAAATAAATAAATAAAATCTTAAAAAAAAAAAAACTATGAATGTATTTCAAAAATGTTTGTACCAAAATAAACCTACCTTTTAATTACATTTGCCATGAATTTTTGAAGTACCCTATGCAAAGTTTATCTGAGTTGATAAATGTCCAAATCATTTAATAAAATATCTAAAAGTTTATATTCTGTATTTCAATAAGTCTCTAAGCATAATAAACTATAAGTCACTCTCTATGAACAGATTTAAGGCATATTTTTAAAAATGTATGTACCACTTTTTTACTTTCTTTAAATATCTTTATCAGACAGATCTTTTATAATGTAAATGTGAAACTGATATATACTAATCTTAGAAAAGTTGTTGAGTTTTAGAAATACACACTATTAGTGGCCCAAGTCCTTGGGCCCTGCACCCACATGGGAGACCAGGAGAAGCACCTGGCTCCTGGCTTCAGATAAGCACGATGCGCTGGCTGCAGCAACCATTGGAGGGTGAACTAATGGCAAAAGGAAGACCTTTCTCTCTGTCTCTCTCTCTCACTATCCACTCTGCCTGTAAAAAAATTTAAAAAACAAAAAAAATACACACTATTAGTTAATATCTGGAATACAAATTATTTCCCTTATAAATTAACTACATATGGTATATGTATGAAATATAATAACCATAATATATATATGACCAAATACATATATAAAACCATAAGATAAATAACCAAATAATAACCAAGAATAAACTATATATGAAATATTTTTTTTTAACTTTTATTTAATGAATATAAATTTCCAGTATACAGCTTATGGATTACAATGGCTTCCCCTTCCCATAATTTCCCTCCCACCCGCAACCCTCCCCTCTCCCGCTCCCTCTCCCCTTCCATTCACATTAAAATTAATTTTCAATTCTGCTTATATAAAGAAGATCAATTTAGTATATATTAAGTAAAGATTTCAACAGTTTGCACCCACATAGAAACACAAAGTGAAACATACTGTTTGAGTACTAGTTATAGCATGAAATCAAAATGTACAGTACATTAAGGACAGAGATCCCACATCAGGAGCAAGTGCACAGTGGCTCCTGTTGTTGACCCAACAAATTGACACTCTAGTTTATGGCACCAGTAACCACCCTAGGCTGTCGTCATGAGTTGCCAAGGCCATGGAAGCCTTCCAAGTTCCCCGACTCTGATCATATTTAGACAAGGTCATAAAAGACAGGGTGAGGATAGTAACCAATGATCCTAAGAGTGGCATTTACCAGGTCTGAACAATTATACAGCATTAAGTGGGGAAGAGGACCATCAGTACACATAGGTTGGGAGTAGAGCCATTGGTGGTAGAGTAGAGGTTATGATTACAAAGGAATGAGGCCCAAGTGTACTAGACAGGGTCTAGAACAAAGGACAGAGTCATTATTAGAGGAGCTAAGAAAGGTGTTGTCTAAGCTACAATTAAGTTTTCTGATTGAGAGGCAAATAGAACCTGATAGAAGGGGCTTGATAATAATCTGGTGGGCTTTAGGCCTTGTAAGTTAAGAGGCCCAGACCTATCTATCTCTTCACATGGCGTATATCCTAAGGGAGGTGTGAACCTCCTAGGGGAAGGCACTCTGTTGACTTTCATTACTTGGCTGGCCTGGGAGGAGAGCTGGCCAGGTAAAGGCAGGGGACATCTCTAACAAGAAATTTACAGTTCTGCCTGCAATGTTGCTGACCCTACTTGACCATCCCCTCAGCTGCAGTGGTCACTTTGGAAGTTGGGCTGAGTGAAGGGCTTTTCAGCTTGGAGCCAATAAGATCTGTGGCTCTGACCTGGGCATCCTTCGAGTCCAGGGCAGGTCCATTTCCAGTGACCCAACTCTTGGCAGAGCTGCCAGAGCTCTTTACAAGCTGACTTCTGCTGAAGCCTAGACTTACCACATTGAAAGCCACTGCAGTGGACTGGCCTGTTGGGTCTCCTTGAGGGCAGATCACCGTACAGATCAGCCATTAATAGGCCTGCCACCCATTGCTTCTGATGCCTAGCTTTCTTTTCCTCCTAGTTTGTGTTAAAGCAGACCAGAGGATGCAAGTCAAGGGAGTGCCCATGTCCCATCTCTAATCTTCGGTGGCCTGAACTACAAGTCTATAGTCACAGGCATGTTCTGTAGTAGTTTTTCTAAGGTAGACAATGCCCATGAGGAAAATTATATTCTCACTTTAAAACTTTCTTTCCCTTTGGTCTGAAAGGGAGGTTTTTTTTTTTTTTCTACTTACTGTATACTTCGCTGATGGCGATGTGAATCTAGCTATGAGATTATTATTTAAGCTCTTATTTTGGCTATGCTATTACAGAAAAATGTTAGCCATCTCTTATAAGGTCTAAAGATTAAATTGTGCGTCCTACAGATTCCTTCATAATAGAATTAATTCCCTACCTTGAAGAGAATAGAGAAATGAAAGAACAAGTTGGGCTTAGAATAGAGAAATGAGGGAGCAAGTCCTAGATCACTTGCTGAAAATAGCAATATTACATGAATACTTAGCAAACCGTTTCAACCCTTAGATAAGCACTTAATAAAACATTTACCAGAAGGTCCAATGCCTTCTATAAATTTTTAGAATCATGTATTTGAAAACACCTCTTAAATATCTAAGATGGTGTAGTTTGTTTAACCAGTAAATTTAAGCACAACCATTAAAATGTTTTTAGTTTCTTTCTACCAACAAGTTTAAAACATATGATACACAGATTCAGGTCCCACAAATTAAAATGTATCTTTGATTGATTTTAGCAGCTTAAATTTATGGACAATCTTATCTAAAAGCCATTTAAAATAAAACTTAATAAAATTTCCCCATGTGGACATACAATATGTACGCACATATAACATAGCATAATAGACCAATATCAAAATCCAAAATATCTAGTTGAACTAAGATTCCTTAAAATCATGACATAACATAGTCCAAATTTGATCATTGTTACAAGGTGATTATTCAAGTCTTTGAAAATAAGCACATAGTTAAATAACCCATAGCTCTTAATAAAAATTCAGCTGTTTTTGAACAATTAGAATTTAACAGACATCAAGAGAACATAATAGATTACTTTAACACATTGCTCTAACAGTGCATCAGAGTTTAATTCTATGTCAAAGAGAAATTGAGCTTCCTGTGATCTTTTGCTGTGAGGTTTCCTTCCTTTACCTTCTTTCATATTGGTGACCATGTGTCTGTGTTTCTGTGTGTAACACATCTTTAAGCATCTTTTGCAGGGCAGGATGAGTGGCAACATATTCTTTCAGTTTCTGTTTGCTATGAAAAGTCTTAATTTCACCTTCATTCACAAATGAGAGCTTTGCAGGATATAATATTCTGGGCTGGCAGTTTTTCTCTCTTAGTACCTGGGCTATGTCTCGCCATTCCCTTCTAGCTTGTAGGGTTTCTGATGAGAAGTCTGCTGTGAGTCTAATTGGAGATCCTCTGAGAGTAATCTGACGTTTCTCTCTTGCACCTTTTAGAATCTTTTCTTTATGTTTCACTGTGGTGAGTTTGATTATGACGTGTCGTGGTGAGGATCTCTTTTGGTCATGTTTATTAGGGGTTCTATAAGCTTCCTGTACTAAGATGCCTCTGTCCTTCTCCAAACCTGGGAAATTTTCTGCTAGTATCTCACTGAAAATGCCTTCTAATCCTTTCTCCCTCTCCATGCCTTCAGGAACTCCTAGAACCCGAATGTTAGATTTTTTAATAGTATCCTGTAGATTCCCGACAATATTTTTTAGATTTCTAATTTCTTCTTCTTTTCTTTGGTTTGCCTGTTTCCTTTCCTGTTCTCTGTCTTCTAAGTCTGATATTCTCTCTTCTGCTTCGCCCATTCTGTTTTTAAGGCTCTCTAATGTGTTTGTCATTTGATCTATTGAATTCTTCATTTCATTATGATTTCTCGTCACAATCACCATTTCTTGTTCCACTAGTTGTTTCATTTCATTTTGATTCCTCCTTAATATTTCACTTTCACGAGAGAGATTTTCTATCTTGTCCTTTAAGGATTTCTGTAGTTCAAGAATTTGTTTTTGAGAACTTCTTAATGTTCTTATCAATATTTTGAGATCCGCTTCTTGCATTTCTTCGATCACCTCATCTTCATAATCTTGAGTTGGGGTGTCTTTTTCATTTGGGGGCGTCATAGTGTCTTCCTTGTTCTTGTTAGCTTGGTTTTTGTGTTTGTTGTATGGCATGTTGGAGATATTTGGTTTCTTCACTGTGGTGTTTTTTTTTTTTTCTTGTTATACTATGACTCTAGATTAAGTGGACTGTCTGCTTTTAGTGGAGCCTTAGAGGCTTGAGATGGGTGTGGACTGAGAGCTGTGTTTGGTTCCTCAGGGTTGAGGGTGTGTCAAGATGACACTCCCAGGTTAGGTGTGGTAAATGTCTCTTTCTTTTGTTGATTCAAAAGGGAAGTAATTCCACACAGCTGAATGTAATTGGAGGTAGTTAGCAGGCAAATGATATACCCACAGGAGCCAGAGATTGGAAGCTCTTTCCCAAGGACCACACAGGGAATCTCTGCTGCCCTCGGTGTGGGCTCCAATTCTCCTGCAGTCTCCCACTGGGTTGCCAAGTTAGATGCTAATCTCCAGTTATTTCACCCCTCCCCCCAGAGTCAGGTTTTTCTGCTAGGCTCAGGGCTGGTGCAGACCTGAGGTCGCCCTGCTTATGACGTATGTCCAAAATGGCGCCTGCTCTTTGTCTTGCTCGCCCTTGAGGGGTGAGCGGAGAGAGAGAAACTCGTGTCCGTTTCGGTCACTTTTTTTTTTTTTCCTCTCTCTCTCTTCTAGTTAGCCTGGTGAACTTTTCCCCACGGAGTTTCAAGCCTCGTTCCCTCTAGCCTCCTCTTTCCGCTTGCCCGCTGGTGTCTCGGGCTATGGAGGTTCGGCTCACCTCGCGTTCCAGCGCTGGTGCGTTGAGTCTGCTGCTGGTGTCCCGAACTTGGGCTCCCACGCTCTCCACGCAGGTCCGCTGTGAATCACTAGTTCCGGTAGAGTTTCCTCTGTTGTTTCTTCCCCTACTCTTCCTTGACCCTGCAGTATCTCCACTTTTATTAACCTGTGTCTTGCTGAAGAATATCAATGTGCTCCCTTCCTATTCCGCCATCTTGGATCTCCCTATATATGAAATATTTTGAATGTCCCACAGGACACATGACAGACTGGCAGAGCAGGAAATCCATAGATATGGCAGTTGAATGAATGGATGACTAAATAAATTAAACAATAAACTAAGTAATGAGCATGAATAGATCCATGGGAGTGGGTTTGGGACTCGAGTTCTTCTTGCCTAATGAGTGAAAAACCACATCATGAACACTCAGATGCAGAGACTGTAAGAGAGCATGGCAAGTCCACCATCGCATCCAACAGCTGAGGAAACTGAAACCCAACAGGACACAGTGATCAACCTAACTGGAGCTGGAGAAAGTTCAGTATCCCCAAACCCTAAAAAAGATTAGTGGTAGAACTTTTGGTAACCTGATATAAGAAAATTGTTGTGAATATTGTTAGCACACAGATAAATTATATTAAAAATTTATGTAGGAGAAAAAGTTTAAACATTCAATCAATTTATTTCTGACCAAAAGTGACAGAGATATAAATCTGTTTAACCAGGACATAAACAATAAAATATAAATTTAATTTGGTCTCTCCAAATTTCCCACTTTCCCCCTCTACTTCTTTATTGATTATAGTACTCATTTCCATTAACTAAAGACCATGGGGCTTGATGCTGACTCTATGCATACTTAACGTCCAATCTGTAACTGGGAAGATCCTGGAAAACTGGAGAAAAGAGAGGTGGTTCCTGGATTAGAACTTGAAACACCTGAGGCAACACAGACATGAACTTCTGCCCCAAGTGATGGTCATGACAAGTCAGACATGACTAACCCTTAAGATAATAAAATGTCATCTCTTAAGGTTGCTCAGGAGCATCCCTACCATTTAGCTTTCTGTGTATATTTATTTCACTGATCTACTTGCTCTCTAGAAGGACAGAATGGTGTAGTATTTAAGGCACTAAACTGTCTAGGTTCAAATCACAGATCAAGCACTTACTAGTAATGTAATCATGGGAATCTTAGGGTAAAAGAAAAAAAACACTATCAACTATTTCCCATTTCATCTGGTTGTGAGAATTCAAGGAGACACACTGAATTCAATAAACACAAAGCACTTCACAGAGTGTATGGCACAAGGAATACTGTTGTTGTTATCATGGGTTTCAAATGCCCACAAAGACTTAGTCAGGGCCTTGTTACCCCCGTTCCAAATGGTACGAGTATAATGCCAATCTGAGGACCAGTGTTGAGCACAGCAGGTTAAGCCACTGCCTGTGATGCTGGCATCCCACAACACAGTGCTGACTTGAGTCCTGGCTGCTCCACTTCCAATTCAGCTCCCCACTAATGCTTATGAGAAATCAGCAGATGACAGCCCAAGTGCTTGCACCTCTGACAGCCCACTGGAGATCAGGATGCAGTTCCTGGTTCCTGGCTTCAGTTTGGTCCAGCCCAGGCTGCTGCAACCATTTGGGGAGTGAGCCACCTAATGGAAGACTGCTCGCTCTTTCTCTCTCTGTTCAGACTTAGAGTGCGATGCAACTGCACTGGATGACGATGGCCCACTCAAGTCTACCCTGGTCCTAACTAAGCCCTGAGGTCCAGTTTAAAACCATAATGCAACCCCTTTCCTGACCCGCCCCTCACCCTGACCTCTGGGCACAGGAATGAGGGAGGAATTCCTGAATGTGAAATTTCCTCAAAATTGACAACACAGTTTTCCCAAAGTATACAAAATTGTTGGAGTGAAGGAGAAATCCAATAAAAAAGTACCAAATTTGGAGCCAGGAAATCCATACTCTTGTGCCAATTTTAACACAAGGTTGCTGTGTAATCTTGGACAATTTATTCAACTTTCTGATACTTTTTACACTCATAACAAGGAAATGACAAATCATGGTATAACCAGGATGTTAGACATAGTAGGTTTTCAAGATACTGAATTTTAAAATATAATTGTATCAAGGGGGAGATCTTATGAGAAAAATAATGCAAAAATTAAAGATTTTGTGTCTCACAGTTCCATGTAACTACCTAAAATAAAATAACATGGCAACAGTCTTGGTTCTGCTCATTCTATAGGCACTTAAGAAATATTTAAAGTGCCTGAATGTTCACTTTTTATTGTATCCTGAGTAGCTGAAGTTATTTTTTTCAGTACTTTTTATCTTTTTAAAGTATTTTAATTAATTAAAAGGCAGGGAGACAGAGAGAGAGAGATCAGTCATACACTGATTCATTCCCCAAATGCCTACAGTAGCTAAGCCTGGGCCATGCTGAAGCGTGGAACCTGGAACTCAATCCAGGTCTTCCATGTGGGTGACAAGGACCCAGTCACTTGAGCTATCATCTGCTACTCTTCAGGGTACATATTAGCAGAAAGCTGGACTAGAGAGTGGAGCCAGGACTCCAACCTAGATGCTGTGGTATGTGATATGGGTGTTCCAGATGCCATTTTCACTGCTGAGCCAAATGTCAACCTCCTTTGCTGTGTTGTAATCAGTAATTTATCAAAGGAAACTGATGATGATTCTTATGCCAAAGTGCCCTTCCCCAACTCAGTGAGTACCAAAATATTTACTACTTGCAACTAGGAGCAAGGGAAGGTGTCTATTCTAGTTTATTTATTAGTTAAAATCAAGTTGTGTCATTCACAATTTCTAAAGTGAAGGTACATGGGAGAATTTATGTAGTCTCCATCTCAGGAAGAATTTTATTTTTATGCAAAACTAATTTTCTGGACTTTAAGTCTTTTTAGTGTCTCTCTTTAGATTGACTGCTAGAGAGCTAACATCTAGACTTGTGGCATTCTTCTAGGACGCATCTAGACTTTTTAGGAATGCACATTGATCACTAACATCATTTCTAGCTTCTAGTATTATTTCTACCTTCATTTTCCATTGTCTCGTAATCACACTAAAGAGCACACATGCACACACACAAACACACACACACATCTTAATACTGGGGACAATTACAAAACATATTATAAATGTAGTCAGGAACTGTTTCCAAAATTGAATCTATTTGTAATTTCAATAGTATTTGGGCAGTACAACTGAAAGCTAATTGGTTCCAGGTACATAAAAGGTAATGGAAACTCTCTAAATATGTCTTTTCCTTCAGCCTTCAACTATGTTGATTCCAAGAAAAGAAAAACTTTGCAAATACAACAGAAAAGGTACATGTAATGCAACTCAGCAGAAACACTAATTATTTTCCTTCTCTAAGAAACTGAATATGAATAATATGGAAATAATATGATCAAATTGTATTATCTTTGAGACATGGTCAAATTTCCAGCTGCTGTCAAAGCTCAGCAGCAGACATGGTAAATGCATCTGACATATTCTTGGACGCAGACAACTTACACTGGCAGATCCCACACACAAATCCTGTGCAGTGTACCCAAGGAAGGGGATGGATGAAGGTTTTGCATTTGTTGAACACTCATGGGTCATTAAATAAGATTTAGAAATGTACTTTTGATCAGAAAGCGTTTGAAGACTCAAATCAACTTCTGTTTTGAAGGTATCTGCATCAAAGTACTATGGTGTTACTAAAATTTTAAGCAGTGAATTTAAGAGCCTGAAAATGATTTTCAGCATCATTTTGGTTAACCAGTTATATGCGATTTAATCTGATCTTTCTTTTCAAATAAATCCAAAACTAGAGAATGTGTGTCTGGAATTCATAATTTGAATTTTAGTCAACATTAACCAAAATCCAATATGGGCATACTGGCTTAATTTCTACATTCTTTACACCTATATAATTAAATTGAAGAACATAATTTAAACAATGCAATCAGAAATTTTTCATCCTGAACAAAACACAATAAAAAATTTTAGAGCATTTGTTTCAGCTTTGAAAGCAGTTTGCCAAAATCCACAGGCCCACAAATGGTCTCAGTTCACACAGTATTCAGTGACTCCATGTTAACTGGTGCTATTTGGAATCTCACTTTGTTTCTTTCTCTTACATCATTGAAGGGAAGAGAACTTGCTTGAATAAATCCTACTAAGAATTCTTCTTTAGCACAGATTCTCCTCCAAACAGCAGCAGAAAAAAAAATAAGCAAAAACAGATAAGCAAATAAAACACATAGAAGATTACTAAATTAAGTATTCAGTCATATTGTCTAATTTTGATCAGTTTTGTTCTGGTTTCATTAAGAGATTTAGACAAGGTGCCAACACTAATTCTATTGCAGAGTCTGCATATAAATAAATAAATAAATAAATAAATAATTTGAAAAAGTAGATTGTATTTCTTTCATTAGATAACTAGCAATAAAATTTAGAGGAAAGCTGTTATAGAAATGCTTGTATATATATTTCATTTTTCTAAGTTTATCATTTCAGCCTCATAATATCTAATATAATAAGAGCAGGGGGAAACCAAGACTCAGCACATTAAGCCATTGTCAAGGCCATTTCTCAAAGATCACACAAGGGCAGCCTCTTAGCCTCGTGCTTCCCAGGGCAAGGTCATTTCATGGACCACACATGAGCATGAGTTTTAAGGTCCTCTCTGCTATGGAATAAACTTCTGTGAACTCCTTATGTTCCCGGAGCTTAAGTTTCCTAATCTGTAAAATGGAACTATTAAAGGTGTTGGTGAGCCACAGTTGAGGAGACATAAATACAGCCTGTCCATTAAAGCTACCTGAGTAGATAATGCCATTGTCATTGGAAGCAGTTTTGTCACTATCTAATCCCATCTTACATGATAAAGTGATCATATTAAATGTGGAATTGATTATATAGATAGGATCAAATGTCAAAGGGATCACGTAAATAAGCCCAAGTGTCTGGTAATAATAATGGATAGAATTAAAAAGGAGAGAAAGCTCCAACATGGGAAGCAGTCCACACAGCAGACACATAGAATGACAAATGCCTTAAACAGCACTCTGATCTCAGAATCATCCCCTAAAGCATTCAGATCTGGTGAAAATCCCATGAGAATATTTCAGGCATGGAAAGTGAAGACATAGTGGCAAAACTGTTCTGCATGAAGGATCTCTGTGAATGAGACCCCAGTGGAAAAAAGGGGCCATCAAAGAAGGATATACTTTTCTCTGAAGGGAGAAGAGAACTTCCTTTTGCATATGGCCCTATCTAAATACCGATGGAGTTTGTGGATTCAAAAGGCTTCCATAACCTTAGCAGCTCATGACAAGAGCCTCAAGTGGTCACTGAAGTAAAAAATAAGCATATTAATTGTTAAATCAACAACAGGAGTCACTGTGTACTTACTCCCCATGTTAGACCTCTGTCCTTAATGAGGTGTACTATGAGAATTGATGGTAAAACTTTTCTTCAAACTGTACTTTATACTTTGTGTGTCTGTGTGGGTGTAAACTGTTGGAATCTTTACTTAAAATAGAGTTGGTCTTCTGTATACAAAGTTGATTAAAAACAAATCTTAATGAAGAATAGAATGGGAGAGGGAGTGGGAGGTGGGATGGGAGTGGGGTGGGATAGTGGGGATGGGAGGAAGAACCACTATATTCCTAAAAGCTGTACATATGAAAGTTGTATTCATTAAGTAAAAACCTTCTAAAAAAATAAAAGAAAAAAAAACAGAAGAAATCACAAGGCTTAAGTCCTAAACAACACTTCTGGCTTCAACAAAGGATCTGAGTAAGTTTTATCAACACAGAAATTATGGGGCCTGCACTGTGGCACAGTGGGTAAAGTCACTGCCTGCAGTGCCAGCATCCCATATGGGAGCCAGTTTGAGTCCCAGCTGTTCCACTTCCAATCCAGCTCTCTGTTATGGCCTGGGAAAGCAGTGGAGGATGGCCCAAGTGCTTGGGCCTCTGCCACACACATTGGAGCTCCGGAAGAAGTTCCTGGCTCCTGGCTTCGGATCAGCGCAGCTCCGACCAATTGAGGAGTGAACCAGCGGATGGAAAACTCTCTCTCTCTTCCTCTCTCTCTCTACCTCTGTTTCTCAAATAAATAAATCTTTTTTTTTTTTAAAGGCACCCTGTCCCACAACAGAGTACCTGGGTTTGATTCCCAACTCCTATTCATGACTCCAGCTTCTTGCTAATGTAGTTCCTGGGAGCCAGCCATGATAGCTCAAGTGATCCCTACCACCCATGTGGGAGACCTGGATTGAGTTTGCAGCTCTTGGTTTGCCCTGGTCCAGTCTTGTTGCATACATTTGCGGACTGAACCAGCAGATGGGAATTCTCTCTCCTTCTCAAGCAAACCAGTAAATAATTTTTAAAAAGATTAAGATTGTGTTCTCCCTGCCTACAACTACATGCATGCCATGAAGGCAGCACATGGCCAAGGAAAAGCAAAGTCATAGAGTTTTTCACCAGGGCTGTACTTTTCTGTCTAAATCATCCTCTCAAAATATAAAGCAATTCTGCTCTGACTGTTCGGGGTCAAAGGTGACCCAAGAAGACAGTGTCAGAGGGATGAAATATGTAGACTCCGAAGCTAAAACAGAACTGAATCTCAATTCTAGCATACCATTCCCCAGCAATGAGATCTTGTTCTCACTACTGTTTCTCCTAATGTTCGCTTTCTCATCATAAAATGGGAATAATGATGATTCTTATGTCAGAAGACAGTTGTTTTAGTAAATGAGATGCCACATGTAAATCATTTAGGACAGTATCTGGCACTTATAAAATGAAATTCAAGTATTAACATTGCTATTTATATACAGAGTTCAATTTTCACTAGCTAGCTATAGGCAAACATTATATTTATGAAAATAGGTACCTGACTTTTATTATTTGCACTCTAAGAATAACAAGTAATCAAATGAACTGAAAATGGTTATTTGATTTTGCATGTATGCAACCACACATGGAATGTGTTTATATATGTAGATTTTGTCTCATGCAGGTATAACTTAAAGTATAAAAATAAACTATTTTGTTTCATGAAGTAAAAATTACTGGAGACTAATATAAAATTTCCGGAATTCTTTTGTTTGATGACAGAATGACTTCCATAAAATATAGCTTACTCCTTGGCTTGTCACTAGGAAAGCGTCAGTCTCATCCTAGATGTAGCCAAGGAAAAACACAGTAGTGTCAAATCACCCAGGCCTTCCTGACAGATGAGATTAGGATTTTCTGTTTCAAGGAGAGCCACTCCTCTGTAAGGGACTAAAACTCTGTGCAAAAGGTAGATAGCACCAGGCACTATCTTTTCACGGAAGAACTAAATATTCATACTGCTAATCATCGTTTCCTCCAATGTCTTAGACGAGTGACAAAAACTGGTGAATTTCGGGCCAGCTTCAAAAATCAACAATTAGTTGAAACATTAATTTGCTAAAAGCAAATTCCCCCCCAAAACATGACAGAAGTTCCAAACATTGAAGTGCTGCCAACTATCACCTACAATGGAACCCGAAACTGTAATTAAAATGCAAGGTGGTAGATTAGAAAACTGGTGACATCAGAGAGCAGGCAAACTTCTGGGCCAAGATCCAGCCAGTCAGCAAAAGAGCCTCTGTTCAGGTCTGTAAGGAACCTACATCAGCACCAGGCCTGGGACAGAGACCCAGCAGTGTCATTGGTTCTAAATATTATCTTGCTCAGTAGCGCATGAAAATCCATATTTCCTTCAATGCCAATGAACTACAGGCTATCCTCAACTCCAGGTCAAACTGTTAAAGGCTATTTTCCCCCAGGATATTGCAAACTTATTTTCGCTCAAGGACATTCCCAGAAATTAGATTAAATAGCAAGTATTTTTCCGTTTACTTCAGAGTTAGTATCTGGGTTGTGGCATAGTTGGGAGGCAGAAAAAGGGGGGGGGGGTGCACAGAAAATGTCTGCATCTGATGAGTGTGAAAAGACTGTCTTAATCACTCACAAATTTCTGAGGAATTAAGCCTAGGAAGAGCACATCACCACCTTTGCTGCTGAAGTGCATCTCTATTACTGCAATTTTTAGATACTTATCAACATTCAATTAACATCTGTGATGTGATATTAGTCATTATTAACACTTATTAAGCACCCCTGTCTCTACTATGAGAGGGTAGGACTCAAGTTTAATAAGGTGGGACACCAGCTGTCAGGTAGCATCTTCGCTTGATTTATGCTTCTCTAGGAAACATCTGACTCCTTTCCAAGCTAAGCACCTCAGTTTTCAAAGTAATTAGCTTTCATTTTTATAGATGCCCAAGATGCTCAGAAACAAAAGATGTGCAACTGGTCACAATGGGTAAATTTATACATGACAATTTATAAACTAACTCCTATTCTACTTAGAAGCTTAAGTACCTATTTGGTAAAAAAGATTCAAATTTGTCGAGAGATTAAATTTAAAACCAAGAGATGATGTCTAAGAAATGGCCTCCTTTGTAACTCTGTGAGGGATAGAAAGCAAAGCAGAAAGGAAAACTTTGGAGACCCAGGAGGAAGAACCCCTCAGCAGGGAGGTTAAGTCCATGGAAACAATGCCAGGAACTGATTCTATTTTCTAAAACTGGAAAGCAGCATCTTTCTGCTTTTGGGTTGAGTGCTTCTCCCTGGGCTACTCCACATGGCTCAGGGAACTCGGTTATATGCTAGACAATAACTTAAGATGCATTATCCTTTCATCTTCTGTTGCTTCTTGATGCTAATGGGTAAATAATGGCATTGCTTGAAAAAGATTAGTTACATAATAATATCACAAAGAAACGTTACATTCTGAACACAAGGAATCACAGGAGTCGCCTCCCTGTATCACAGGGGAGGTCTGTGCACTGAGAGTTCGCCTGGGGGCAAGACACCAGGAGAGCCCATCCTGCAGCTCTGTCCTGCAGATGGGGAGGGAGAAGATCTTCCCTGGGGCCTCACCAGGCATGAGGTCAAGTAGTGCCCTGTGCAATCAACAGGCGGTAACAAGGGAACCCACAAGGGTAGTAGCACTGTGGGTGAAAGGTGCTGTGACAGAATGAAAGAAGCCCAGATTACAGCAGGCACTAGCACATTTTATTTCACTCAATTTTCACTGGAAGAGATTAGATAAGGCCAAATGTCACAGAGATGGTGAAAGCCAGGGAAAGGATTCTAAGCTAATTCTCGTTTGCTCTCAAACCCCTATTTCCACTGATCCATGGTACCCCTCAAGCAGCATGCTAATATGGCTCCTCTGATTACATATGCTTGCATAATTCGCTTAAACTTAGTGGGCCTTGGTCCTTACCCTATAAATTGTACCCAATAATTGCTTCCCTGCTACCTTCCTGGTTTATTGGGAGAACTAATAAAACCTATATGCAGCGGAGCCACATTCTGACATTTCTATCCATGACAGCATGCTCAACAGTGGCCCCATAAGATTACATTATCTCATGATGTCAGAGCCATCTTAGTTTGGATAAATATACTCTAAGATGCTTACACAAAACGAAAACATCCAATGATGCATTTCTCAGAATGCATCCAGGCCATCAAGTGACAAATGACTACATATGAAAATAATATTAGAATGAAAATCAGTAGATCATTCTAAGTAATGATCATTAAATCCAAGGTCCTTCTTGGTCACATTTATACATGTCCTGTCACAGACCTTCTATGTCACGACTGAAGTTTCAACTGCTCATCTCGAAGACTAAGTGTATCTCCTTCTCTGAAGCTGTGAACAAGTCCTCTCCCATGGTTCCATGGGACAGACACAGAGATATGTGCCAAGTGCCATCTCCCAGACTATAGAGAGTGACCCTTGGTGTCAGGAAGTCTCTATTTGTTAATGCACTAGTATCTGTTGCAAGAAACAAAATTTGAAACTCCTTCACAATAGCAGTCTCAAAAGTGTGACTTGGGGACAGGCACCACGGCATAGCAGGCAAAGTTGCCATCTGCAGCACCAGCATCCTATACAGGCGCCAATTCCAGTTCCAGCTGCTCCACTTCTGATCCAGCTCCCTGCTAATGTGCTTGGGGAAGTAGTAGTAGATGGCTCAAGCACTTGAGCCCCCGCACCCATATGGGAGACCTGGAAGAAGCTCCTGGCTCCTGGCTTAGGATCAGCCCAGCTCTAGCCATTACAGCCATTTGGGCAGTGAACCAGCAGATGAAAGATCTCCCTCTCTGTCTTGCTCCATCCCACCCCTGTAACTCTGCCTTTCAAATAAATAAATAAATCTTTTTTTTTTAAAGTGTATGCTGATAGATGACTGGCACCAGTCTGGGGAGTAAACAAACGCATGCTGCTTCATGCTCATAGCTGCGCCTTTGCAGGAGACTCCAACACCACCATGATTATCTGTTTCAGGCTAGCAGAAGCGGTACTGAAGGAAGGTCACCCAGGGAGGCAGTTTTGAGGAGTCGGGCAATGAGGCTGCACACAGGACTTCTATCCACATTCTAGTCACTAGAACCCAGCCACATGGCCCACCTAACTGTGCGAGAGCCTCTTGGGCCAACAAAGATAGGACCCAGTTTTTGGGAACAGCCAGCCAGTCCCATCACACCCACACCAGAAACATAAAAGATGCTTCCTGATGCATGAATGGACCAACTTAGTGCATTCAAGATTTGGCCATGAAGTGATTAAAGGTATGAGGATGTGGGGAGAGACAAAAAGCACTCTATGCAAAGTATGTTCACAAATCTCCTCAATTTCACAAATCACTTTTGCTGATACAGCTGAATGCAGTTTTAAGGATGAAAACAACATTCCAAAAGAAAAGAGAAAAACATCATAAGCAAAGTCCAAGTTTCCAAAAAAGAATCATCTCTAATAAGAGAATATCACAGAGGAGAGAATCATAAATGGACAAGAGAATTTGTTAACAATACACAAAGAAAAGATAGCAGGAACAGGACACAATCAGGTTGCTGTACAATTTAGACTTATGCACTTTTATATATGGTTTTCTGTTACTATAATGAAATACCCAAGTCTAGATAATTTATAAAGAAACAGGCTTATTTAGTTCACAATTCTAGAGACTAAAATTTCAAGCAGCATGACCCAGCTGTGGGGAGGGCCCCTGACCTGCAACATATCACCATGGATAGCAACACAATGGACAGGGCGGTCCCACAGCAAGACAGGAAAGTCAGGGAGCGGAGGAGCCAGTCCTGCTAGTTTATAACAAATCACCCCCACAAAGACAACCAGGGTCCCATGAGAACAACCTTAATCTTTTCCAAGGGCAGTGTTTCCACCACGACCTCATGCCACCTGTTAACACTGCCACACAGGAGACACAGCTCCAACACACGAACCCATGCAGAAACACCACATCCAAACCACAGCAAATATGAGGGCATTAAGTCCAGTCAAGTGCTTATAGCAAAGCTGGACTTTACATCATAAAACTTTGCTTGTGATGCCTTATTTCTAAGTTGCTTTAAAATCAATTGAGCTTAAAAGATTGATCTAACACATGGATGAAAGACATCTAAAAATTTTTGTTTTAAGCAGCCCTTAAGTACAAGAATGAAAAAGCATCATATAAAACCCAATTGTTTGTAAAGTTCTTTTAAAATGCCTCCATCCAACCAGGTCAAGACTGTCAGTATACTTAATTCTTACAAAAACAAATTTACCACATCTTCGTTTAAGTTCCAATTGAGAACTAAGTGCACATGCCAATATTTCACCATCTCATGGAAGTTACAGATGATGAAATGCTACAGTTAATGCTCCAGCCCAAAACATCTCTTCGCCACCTAAGTTCTCAAAATAGGCTTATTTCCCCTATTTTTGACTGTATTTTAAAAGAGAAATGACATAGGTTTCACAGATGCCGGTGAAATAATTACAGTTGCATAGGCAAGGCATGTAATTAGTTGAAGGAGAGGGTAAAAAAAGACTTCACCTACACTACGTGGGCACAGACTTAGGATTAACTGTGCAGCAACTGTCTCTTTCACAGCTATAACCATCACTGAGGAGAAAAAACACTCCATAATTGAATATATAAAGACACGCACGCACGTGTGTATGCACACACACGTGGGCTCTCAGGAAACAGAGAAGACATGCTCCTAAACTCAGGGACACACACAGACTTACAATGAATGAATGCAGAGCAGAAATCAGGACAGAGCAAAAACAGGAGGGAGAACAATCCTTATTTTATGAAATTTGCAACTTTACAATGACACAGTGTGGAAAACTCTAGTTCAAACTTTAATTGCACATGGAAGCACATGCAGTTTATTTTTATCCAACATGTATCAATTTCTTTTAAAGATTTTATTTATTTACTTGAAAATCAGAGTTATACAGAGAGAGAAGGAGAGGCAGAGAGAGAGAGAGAGAGAGAGAGAGAGAGAGAGAGAAAAAGAGAGAGAGTTCTCCATCCACTGGTTCACTCCCCAATTGGCTGCAATGGCCAGAGCTGCGTTAATCTGAAGCCAGGAGCCAGGAGCCGGGAGTTTCTTCCAGGTCTCCAACGCAGGTGCAGGGGCCCAGGGACTTGGGCCATCTTCTGCTGCTTTCCCAGGCCACAGCAGAGAGCTGGATAGGAAGCAGAGCAGCCGGGACTCGATCTGACACCCATATGGGATGTCAGCACTGCAGGCAGCAGCTTTACCCACTACACCACAGCGCCGGCCCCCACATATCAATTTTAATTGGAATAATTTGCTCAAGGTTTAAATAATATACCTTAGTGGTTAAGAACTCAGAGAATGTGTGCATAATTATAAATGAATATTGCACGTGGTGTGGCCTGGCCAGCTCCACTCCTTTTCAGAAAAAATCACAACAGTAAAGCAGATTGATACTTCCACAAAAGCAGCACTTTAAAAGGTATGAGGGTGCTTGAAAAAGTCTGGGAAAAAACTGATTTACAGAGTAAGTTTACTTTGCTACAAAAAATTTAAAAAAAAAACATGTATAGTTTATTTAGAATACAAATTTTTTCATGAATTTTTCATATACATGAACTTCAAAATTTTTTGCACCAAAATAAACTTACCTTTTAATGTCATTTCCAGATTTTTTTTTAATTTGAGATGTAGAGAGACAGAGATAGAGAAAGATCTCATCTGCTGGTTCACCTGCCGTGGCCAGCACTGAGCCAGACTGAAGCCAGGAACCAGCAACTCAATCCAGGTCTGTCATCTGATAGCAGGAACACAACTACTTGAGGCATCACTGCTGCCCTCCAGGGTCTGCGTTAACAGGAAGCTGTAGCCAGGAGCTGGAGCTGAGAACAGGACCCATTTCTGATATGTGGCTGGGCAATCTTAACTGGCATCCTAACCATCAGGCTAAATGCCCAGCCCACCACAAAGTTTTTGGAGAACCCATGTAAATGAAAGAGTAAGTTCACACTCTCCTAATCTAGCCTGATACCAGGATAAACAATAGAAGCTCAAGGTTTACAACACTATTCCCTTCAGGAACCCAGCCAGCAGTGAAGATGTGGGAGCGGAAGAGGAAGGGGACTGTCCCCAGAGCCAACTGAAGTTTGAACGTCCTGCCCTGACATAAACCGTGCGCTTTGCTGGCCTAGTGTTCACCTTCGCAGTTCCTGAGTTCTGACCCTCTCCGGGAGGCACAAATGAACAGCATGTTTTCTCAACTGATCTTTACTTACTTAAAGCAAAGGCAAAATGAAAAGTTCAAAATTGTTCTCTTTGACGAGTACTAGAGTGTAGATACTCCAGCTTATCAGTAACATGTGGACTCCACAGTCATAATAGATGGCCAGTGGGCAAAGAGTAAAGGACAAAGCAGACATCCTTGTAGAAAACAGGGTGGTTTAACAGGGATCTGTGCCTGAATGTAAGGCCGTTCACCTCAGCTTGGAGAAAGGGAAGGAATCCCAGAGGGAAAATGGCAGACCATTGTTCAAGGTAGATTTTAGAAAGATGAAACGGGAATATTCATCCTTGAAATTTGGCTCCATGGGATTTGGTCACCAAAATTTTAGCCCTTATCTAGAAAAGTAAACAAGTAACAAAGCCAAAAAGACATAAACAACAAAACCCCTTAACAGAAGGCCACTCTGCACAATGCTAGGTGGTGAGGTCTTTACCAGTCAGAAACTCTATGCAAATGTACACCTGGGAACTGAAGGAGACGGTGGGTGGTGGGCTGCATGCAGAGGAGTAAGGAGGTGAGTTGCCAAGTCCAGCAGATGTACTTGGGAAAGTGGGGAGCTTCAGGAGCCCTAAGAGTGTGGTGCACGGCTCTGGGCCACGTCTCCCAGCTGGCCCCTGCCCAGAGGGGAGAGCCTATGCTTCCTGTAGAGGGCAAAGGAAGTAACTTCCTAGGAGCTCCACCCTCTGCTCTATCCCATGACATGCCAACCTGCCTTGGAGAGCACAATGGGAAGAAGGCAGACCCCCCTCCACCGTCACAGGAAGCCTATACACAGAGCTCGCTCTGTCTCTTGGTGGAAGGGAAGAGCAGAGAAGCGACGGGTGTCAGCTCTTTGGAGAGGTTTACAGGAAGAAATCTTCCACTTTTCGTTGAGGAGAAGAGCTTACTCAGAACATGGATACTGCATGAGAAACGTTGTCAGAGAAGGTCTGAGAAGCCTGGACGTCCCCTGGCCTAGTGCCACCTTCCTGAGGATTTTAGGAAGCTCATACCGAGGCATACGAGAGCTGTTCCAACTATAGGTACGTGTCATCAGGACATTCACAAAGGACGCAAGGGGAACTTGGCATAGGTTCAGGAAACACCAATGTGTGGGGTGCTCAGACACTCACATATATATAGCAAGCATTTACTGAACACAAACTGTATTTTAAGTGCTGAGTCTACAGAGAGAAAAAATCAAATAGACATTTTCTCTGCCTTACAGAAATTCTGCCTAGTGGTCAGTGCCCACTATTCTTGACTTCTTATATCCAAGTATGAAATATCTTTATAATTATACTTAAAATGTTTTAAAATATATAAATAATTCATTTTAATACTCAAACAGTATTTTTCACTTTTTTGTGTTTCTGTGTGGGTGCAAACTGTTGAAATCTTTACTTAATATATACTAAACTGACCTTCTGTATAAAAAGAGAATTGAAAATGAATCTTGATGTGAATGGAAGGGGAGAGGGAGTGGGAAAGAGGAGGGTTGTGGGTGGGAGGGAAGTTATGGGGGGGAAAGCCATTGTAATTCATAAGCTGTACTTTGGAAATTTATATGCATTAAATAAAAGTTAAAAAATAAAATATATAAATAATTCAATATATTAAAATGCATCAAGTTCATATTTATAAATATATAAATGTATATCTAAATACTTGAACATCTCCACCTTAACTAATCCCTTCATTTAAAAAGCAGCATTTTGGATGTCATTCTCAATAAAAATAATCTTTAGCACCTCCTAGGTTTACTGCTCTTAAGATATGACCTGGTCTCACTATATCATCAGTATTCCCAGTGTACTCAATAGATTTTAGAGAGGTAAGATATGAAACAATTAGCATTCTCAAGTAGCCTACAACCTCTTCTGAGGAACAAATCATTTACATGAGATTATAAATAACAACAGAATTGGCAAAATAGCATGGACAAGTAACGTCAATACCATAAATAAGAGTGCTCATAACAATTTTTATACAGGGACCAACGTTGTAGTGTAGTAAGGCCACCACCTGCAATGGCGGCATCCTATGTGAGCACTGTTAGTGGCCACTGCTCAATTTCTGATCCAGCTCCATACAAATGGCCTGGGAAAAGCAGTGGAAGATGGTTCAAGTGCTTGGGCCCCTGTCACTCACATGGGAGACCCAGATGAAGCTCCTGGCTCCTGACTTCAGCCTATTTCAGCCCTGGCTATTGCAGCCACCATGGGGAGTAAACCAACGGATGGAAGATCTCTCTGTCTATTCCTCTCTCTGCCTTTCAAATTCATCAATATTTTAAAAATTATTATCCAAACCATGACATTTTTCAGAGTAAAAGGGGATACTACTACTAATTACTATTGGGACTACCCCTAGAAAATCAGAACATAATGTTTCTCTTCTCATGAAAAATTCTAGGAGGTAGATGGTATAACTCCCATTTTCTAAGTAAGATATAATAATTGTCCAGGATTACAGACAGGTTGAAAGTAAACAGCTGGCACTGGAACTAAGTACTGCAATGCTCCAGCTCTTACTCTGTGACAAGTACTACAGGAATAATTTAGATAAGGAAAACATATCTTTCTGTTTAGAGTAATCAAGGATGGCTCAACAGACAACAGTGATATTAAATATTTGAGGGAACTTCAAAAAGTTTGTGGAAAAATGAAATTAAAAGAGAAATTTATGGGGCCAGTGCTGAGGCGTAGTGGGTAAAGCAGCCACCTGCAGTTCCAGCATCCCATATGGATGCTGATTCAAGTCCCACCAGCTCCACTTCTGATCCGGCTCCCTACTAATGCATTTGGGAAAACAGTGAAAGACGGTCCAAGTGCTTGGGGCCCTGCATCCATGTGGGAGATCCAGAGGAAGCTCCTGGCTTTTGGCTTTGGATCAACCAGCTCCAGCCATTGTGGCCATCTGAGAGAGTGAACCAGTGAATGGAAGATCTCTCTCTCTCTCTGTATGTGTGTGTGAGACTCTGCCTTTCAAATAAATAAATCTTTAATGAAAAGATAAATTTGTTTTGGTGCAGAAATCATTTAATCCATACATATTTTTAATAATACACATTTTTCCCAAACCTGAAAAATCTATGCATGGATTTCCAATTAATTATGCACCAAAATACCCTCATAGATCTTGAAGCTTTGAGTCAGAAGCATTTTACTAGGGTACTTCAAAATATTCATTGGAAAATGAAGTAAAAGTAAGTTTATCTGGGTGCAAAAAAATGTGGATATCCATGCATATTCATAGAAGGCAGAGATTAGAGGAGAAGGAAACTTAGAGAGGAGGAACAACGGAACAATGGCCTGAAAGCTGGTGAAAACTGAGTCTTGGTGGGCAAAAAGAAGTCAACTTAACCAGGACTTCATAGATTTGTGAAGACCTCAAAACTACAAGACTGGAGGGATAAGCTGAGGCCAACCTTCCATTTGTGTTTAATTAAGGCAAATACGAAACTGAGTTTGCCTGTCCTGAGCTCACTCCACATTTACTTTGCATTGAGGCTGACCAGTACATGCAGATCAAATGTCTCATAGGCTCAGTGCTTTATAGGGTTGTACTGAGTGGGGCACACATATCATCCAAAGACAGGGAAGGTGCCAACTCAAGGCTGGATGCAATCCTGAGAAAGTCCCTGTACATCCTTCTAAGTTTACATGGTGTAAATCAATCTTGTTTATCCCTGGGAACAATGTATATTGCTGAATATCCATATTCTAATAGAAAAAAAGCACCAAACATTGTAAGTAGTAGACCCATAACTTGTATTTGCTAAAGAAAAATGTCTTCAGTGTGTATATATAGATTAAGATGGTGTCATAGTCACGAATTTAATGATTTGAAACTGTCCCAGGAACAAAAATCTTTTCAGGATTGAATGGACAGTAAGGTTAGAGGCCAAAGTGACCCCGATGAGAGAGAGGCCACAGCCAAGGTATGCAAGTCCACTGGTTGGAGAAAGGCTTCCAGGAAGAACAGAGGGACTCATCAACAGCTATAAGCCTGTGGGGCCATGCCTTAGGCAAACTGATTAGGGTAATCAAGGTCAGCCTCAGAGCATCTCTTCCTCCACGTTCTTTCCTCACTCAGATGATTTTTTCTAAAGTACGTCTGTGATCCTACTGCTTTCCTGCTGAAAAGTGACTTCCCATCGCCTACCAAGTTTCAACCCCAGGTCTATCATGTATGACCCTCCAGAATCAGCTCCTTACTATCCAACCAATCCAATTTTCCACAACAATTACTCCACTATCCTAGGCTGTAGAAAGATGCTTGATCAAGCATGATCAAGACAGGAGCTTAGCTTGGCAGATCTGCTTATCACCTCTATGGTAATCTATTAAAATCTACCTGGACATCACAGCTAGCTCATGTGTTAGCTTTTCTATGAAATTCCTTACATTACAAATGCTCTCTCCATGTATCTGTTGGTTGCATGGATGGATGGATGGATCTCATCATGGATCTCTCAGGTGGTGAAGACTTTTCCTTGTTGTGCCATAATATACTCCAGTTCCTATTATAACATTCTCTGCATGCTGAACATACTGCTGTCTCTCTTATTAAATGGAAGGCTTTCGAAGGTTATAGGATATAGCTTAACTATATCCATCTATGTACCCCATACAAATAATAGTATAAGATCTTTCATAGAATATGTGCCTCAGATTAGGAATCATGGGAAAGCAGTTGGTAAGCATACATAATAGTAAGCTCAGTCCATGAAGGAGATAAATCATAGCTATGAATGTTTGGTAACTGAATCTAGGGTAGCTTGAATTCTTTCTGACAAAGGTTAGGTCTATTGAAATTACCTTTTGCCACAGTCAGGGTTATTACCACCATCTTCTCCATAAGGTCTCTACTCTGTCAGTCTCTTCCTTGTAGTCTTCTGAGCACACTCTCCCCACCCAAGAGGATCTCCCTCTTGACACTGTGCTCATCACCCTGCAGGACAGGGCTAAGTATACTACCGTGAAACTGCTTCTCCTGTGTGTCTCTCCTCCATGCACAGGAGTCAGCTTTGCTCTTTGCAGTAATCTATTGTCCTCAGAACACTCTCTCAGTAAAGGTTTCTTAGCAAGTATTTTCTTTTAGACATATTTACCTAACAGTCTGCTTTTTATCTACTAAGTTCAATCATCATTGTTAGTAAATCCAGGATTAGCTCCTAAGTCTTTCAGTGTAGAGAACTTAATCCAGGTTTCATGGTCAGGCAGCCCCAGTTTGTAGCATCAGTTCTACTTCTTACTAGGGTTGTGAGCCTAAATAAATCACTTACCTTTTCATAGACAGATTTCCTCACATCTCCCATATAGAAAATAATACCTACTTGCAGGATGTTACAAAGAGTAGAGATTATGTAAGTAAAGCACCTAACAGAGGTTCCAGCCATTGCTCAATAATGATAGCAACTATTATAATAAGCACATGGTTAAAAGTAAATGTCAATATATTTATTTTCAATAGGTATATTTATATATATACTAATTATTTTTAAATTTCAGTTGTTTAATCAAACTTTAAAAGTTAATTTAGCAACCCTATGCAGGCACAGTCTTTGTGGCTATAAATTATCATGCTTCCTGTAAGATTTTTTTCCTCCAACTAGCAAAGAAAATAAAATATATAAGGGACATACAGTTATCAGAAAAACATGCAAATTATGGCATAAGAAGTAGAGTTATAGGGTCAGTCTTCAATATGATTTTATTTCCATGGATTTTCTGAAATTTAAGAAAAAACCTGGGGGGGGGGAGAAGATGTTTTTCTCATATTAAATATTAAAGTAGGTCAATAAGATATTATATATCTTCACTCTCCAGGCCTCCCAAACATTAAAAAGGTGAGAAGTAGTACATATGTATGCCATATTGGGAAAATTCAATGTGGAAAATGTGTTTCTAACACAGTGTCCACAGAAAGAATCCAGTGTCCAGCTTCCTGTATAAACAAATGTCATCACATTCAAAGAACAGTACATCAGGAAATTTCTGGAAGAAAATTCATGATGTGTGTGTGTGTGTGTGTGAGAGAGAGAGAGAGAGAGAGAGAGCACAAGAGAGAGAGAGACCATCCTACCATAGGATGACATCAAAGCATTATCAGTCAGATCATTAAAAATGCACACTCACTTCCACTGCAGATGGAGATGCAGGGAGGTTAGTGAAAGCAAAATGATCACTTAAGATCAATTTAAGAAACCTGGATTGTTACAAATAGGAGTGAGTAGGTGGATTTGTCCAAACCACACTATTTACATCTTCCAAACCCTATCATTTTGTGTGGTGGCTAAAATTTCATGCATGTCACAAGTCTTCCTCTTCTCCCTGCCACACAATGTGGCTGCTTTGAAGAATGTCAGATGGAAAATAAGAAAAAGAAAGAGCCATTATTTTTAATTCTCAAAAATTTGCAGCGAAATGTAAAATACACAAATTTTAGTTTAAGTGTTTACAAACGGATAAATGGTTTAGGAGACGCAGAGGCACCAACACTTTTACCATGGCATGAAACACTTTCTAACACAGTCAACACAGATTTCACAGTCCTAACTCCCTGTGTTAGGTGCGTACACTAATTAAGCCCTTCAAGCTCTTTATTTAGCAATTTTAACAGCACCCTGAGTTCTTAAGACTAACAAATATTATATAAATAAGTAAATAAACACCAAAATAGGTCCTGACTCAGTGTAGTAGGAGCCAGATTTATCCTCCTGTCTGAAAACAACTATAAAGCTAGACACCATAGATAAGACAACAGCATGTATTGGTGCTAGTGACAAAGGACAAGGATCCCTGAGAAAAGGAAAACTCATGAAGTGAGACCTACAATTGCCTCAGCACATTGCCTAAAGAAAGTGTTCAGGTCATGGCACAGGAAGAGGAGACTGGGGCAGAAACCAGCCATCTCCTTGGGTAGAGGATATGGAGCGAGAAGTGCAGGGAGCCTGAAATTGTTGATAATGCTGTACAGACAGAATTCCAAAGAGCTGTGATCAATATGAATATTGATCAATGTATGCATATGAGGGAACCCATGGCTGGGAGAATCATCCAAAAAGAATAGAAGAAACAGTACCAGGATTCACAAATGTCCAATAGCAAGAGTGGAAAAAAAAACTCATAATTTAGAGGGCATGAGTTATAGCATTAAAAGGATCTTGGTTTGACTGCAAAGAAAAGTTGACCCTAAACTGAATGCTATGTGGTGCTACCTGACAAAGCTTACATTCAAGATCTCAAAGGATCAAACTGCTTCCCAGTATCTCATTTACCCCAGGACAAAGTTAATGAATGTATTTAGGAATACAAAAGTGTCCAAGTACCAACAAGGTAAAATTTAGGCCTCCAATCCAAAATCATCAAATATGCAAAGAGGCAGAATAATAGGACTCCAAAAGAGGAGAAACATTAATTGATCAGAACTGATTTACAGCTAACAAACATGATGGAATTAATAGGGAAGGGCCTTAAAACAGTTATTTTAACTTCATTCCATATGTTCAAGAAACTGAAGAATGACTATGGTAAGTAATAGCAGCTAGGAAGAGATAAAAAGGACCCATCTGATTAAACTTCCACCGGGAAAGCAGGCGTCCCACACTGCAGCACGGGTTCAAGTTTTGGCTGCTTCACTTCTGATCCCACTCCCTGCTAATGCACCTGGGAGAGCAGTTGAAGATAACACGAGTACTTGCCCCTGCCATCCAGAGGGGAGACTTGGATGGACTTCTGGGCTCCTAAGCTCTAGGCTCCTGGCTTGGATCTGGCTGTATGATGGATATATGAGGGTACTTCCAAAAGTTCATGGAAAAACAAAATTAAAAAATAGTTTATTTGGGAGTAAAAAAATTTTGAAATCCATGCATAGTTTTTTCATAATATGCATTTTCCATGAACTTTTTGAGGACTCTCCCGTATAATACTGTTCATAAGATATAAGACCTGTTGCTGCTATAGAACCTTATATGAGGACTAATGGAACTTACATATAACTTTTCTATTTGAAATAACTGGCTTGAATTTATCAGCTATATAAGGCATTATATATAAAAAGTGTATTATATATACTTTTCAGTAGGTATATATTAATAAACAAGTATTATGTATAAATATATAACAAACATATATTGTTATATACATACCTTACAATAAAATCCATGCACAGGATATTATTTTTGAACAATTTTAGTCTGAATTATTTTATATGAATGCAATCAAAATTGCTTTGAGGGCTTATTTCATTGAAATGATTAATATCCTTTATTTTTCTGATCTAGTTTCTAACTGAATTATCTTTTCTTACATTTATATCTCCTAGTTTCTGTTGCTGAATATTCTGAAATCCAGAAATATTACTCAAATTGAAGAGTTTAACATATATGAGTATATACATAAATGACACACAAACTTATTTTTCTTAAATTTCCCTTCAGCACAATAAGAAATAGTGTATTGTTAAATCATTGAAGTGAGGCCGGCTCTGTGGCTCAACAGGCTAATCCTCCGCCTAGCGGCGCCGGCACACCAGGTTCTAGTCCTGCTCGGGGCGCTGGATTCTGTCCCGTTGCTCCTCTTCCAGGCCAGCTCTCTGCTGTGGCCAGGGAGTGCAGTGGAGGATGGCCCAAGTCCTTGGGCCCTGCACCCCATGGGAGACCAGGATAAGTGCCTGGCTCCTGCCATCGGAACAGCGTGGTACGCAGGCCGCAGCGCGCCAGCCGCGGCAGCCATTGGAGGGTGAACCAACGGCAAAAGGAAGACCTTTCTCTCTGTCTCTCTCTCTCACTGTCCACTCTGCTTGTCAAAAAGTAAAAAAAAAAAAAAAAATCATTCAAGTGAAATAATTTATAGAGCACAAGACAGTTTGAGCTGGATACTTCACCATCAATTCAGATGTTTTTAAATTGTTCATATATTCAGCTTCTTTTCAGAATCTTTCTCCTGTTGCTTTATTGAATACCTAGCAGGTACATGGTGGTCACTAGAAACATAATAAGACACAACCTCCATAGAGTCTATGTATATAATCAGGTAGAAAACATTTTTACACCATATGTGTGGTCAAGATGGACAGTGCACTATGGACATGGACACGAGGAGATAACCAAACACGCTGGGAGAAGGATGAGGAAAAGCAGTAAGAAAATCATCCTAATGCAGATGACCTTTATATTCTGAAGTATGTGCGGAAGTTCACCTAATAGAGAAATTGGAAAATGACATTAGAGGCAAAGGAAATAGCAACTGTAAAAGCACAGCAGAATGAAGTAACGTGGTATATTCTGGAAATAAATAAATGTGGGTATTACTGAAGTATAACTTACGTGAGGAATAATAGTGAGAAGAGAGAAACTAAGAGGAATTAAAAAGCAGGTCCACCCGGAGTCGAAGGATGCCCAGGTCAGAACCACAGATCTTATTGGCTCTAAGCTGAAAAGCCCTTCACTCAGCCCAATTTCCAAAGTGACCACTGCAGCTGAGGGGATGGTCAAGTAGGGTCAGCAACATTGCAGGCAGAACTGTAAATTTCTTGTTAGAGATGCCCCCTGCCTTTACCTGGCCAGCTCTCCTCCCAGGCCAGCTAAGTAATGAAAGTCAACAGGGTGCCTTCCCCCAGGAGATTCACACCTCCCTTAGGATGTATCCCATGAGAAGAGATAGATAGGTCTGGGTCTCTTAACTTACAAGGCCTAAAGCCCAACAGATTATTATCAATCCCCTTCTGTCAGGTTCTATTTGCCTCTCAATCAGAAAACTTAATTGTAGCTGAGACAGCACCTTTCTTAGCTCCTCTAAGAATGACTCTGTCCTTTGTTCTAGACCCTGTCTAGTGCACTTGGGCCTCATTCCTTCGTAATCATAACCTCTACTCTATCACCAATGGCTCTACTCCCAACCTGTGTGTACTGATGGTCCTCTTCCCCACTTAATGCTGTATAATTGTTCAGACCTGGTTAATGCCACTCTTAGGATCATTGGTTACTATCCTCACCCTGTCTTTTATGACCTTGTCTAAATATGATCAGAGTTGGCGAACTCAAAAGGCTTCCATAGCCTTGGCAACTCATGTTGAGAGCCTAGGGTGGTTACTGGCGCCATAAACTAGAGTGTCAATTTGTTGGGTCAACAACAGGAGTCACTGTGCACTTGTTCCTCATGTGGGATCTCTGTCCTTAATGTGCTATACATTGTGATTTAATGCTATAACTATTACTCAAACAGTATGTTTCACTTTGTGTTTCTATGTGGGTGCAACCTGTTGAAATCTTTACTTAATATATACTAAATTGATCTTCTGTATATAAAGAGAATTGAAAATGAATCTTGATGTGTATTGAAGAGGAGAGGGAGCGGGAGAGGGGAGGGTTGCGGGTGGGAGGGAAGTTATGGGGGGGGGAGCCATTGTAATCCATAAGCTTTACATTGGAAATTTATATTCATTAAATAAAAGTTTAAAAAAAAGCAGGTCCAGATAATAAAGTAGCTCTCTAAAGTCTAAAGATATCAAAAACTTTTGCATTTAATACTGAAGCACCAGGAAGTCACCAAAAATCTCTAAGTTGAGGAATGACATGGTTATATTTCTCTTTTAGGGAGAGAGCTTTTAAAGCACTGTGGAGAACATAAGGAAGGTGGGTGGAGACTTACAGTAAAAATACCAGTCAAGAGATTCCCACAATAGTTCAAGGAGGTATGATGAGAAATTAAATGGGGCAGAGGTAGGAGGTGACTGATTAAGGACATACTTAGGAAGAAGAATCAACAGAGCTCGGAAATTGGTTATATGTGTCAGTGTGACATGAAGGTAAAGAAAGAGTAAAGGAAGATTCCAAAGTACTAGCTTGAATGACTGCAGGGATGGTGCTTTTAGTGGGAAAAAGGAAAGAGGTGCAGGTCTTGGGGAGAAGTATGATTCTGAACATGTTGAATTTGAAGATTATTTGGCCTATTTAAACAGAGACACCTAACACAGCCACACATTGCTTAACAACAGGGATACATTTCTGATAAATGTGTTGTTAGGGGACTTTGTCAGTGCATGCTCATCATGGAGTACATTTACACAAACTAACACGGCCATGACATCAGTAATGATATAACCTTATGAAACCATGGTTGCACATGCAGTCCACCATTGGCTGAAATGTGGCACATGGCTTTATATAACTGGAAGTATGGAAGTAGGAAACTATAGCTGCTATCACACAATAGTAGTGGAAAAACTCAGAGAATAAAAACACTAAGTTGAAAATTAGAGTAGGAAGGGAAGAAGCCTGTCGTAGTGTCCATTTTGTGCAATTATAACAGAACACCACCAACTCAGTAGTTTATAATAAACAGAGAATTTTTGACTCATGGTTCTGGAGGCTGAAAAGATCAAGACTTTGACATCTGGTAAAAACCTTTAGGCTGCACCATCCCCTAGCAGAGGTGAGAGAGAGACAGAAGGAGGCCAAACTCATCCTTTTGTAAGGAATCAACCTCCTTGAAAATGGCATTAAGTCATTCACAAGGGCAGAGCCCTCATGGCCTAATCACCTCATTAGTCCCCACCTCTCCATTAGGGATTAAGTTTTCAACACCTGCTTACTGGGGAGATGCATTTAAAACACAGCAAGGCCCTATGACAGAATTCTTCATTGTACATTCAATGGACTGATGGAGGAACCAAAGATGGAAACTGAGAAGGGGGAATCAGATGATAATAGAGAAGCCAGAGGAGAGTGGTGTGGAAAGAATCACCATGTTCCTAAATCTATATATATGAAATGTGCATAACTTAAATAAATTTTTTTTAAAAAAGAAACCAAAATGGAGAAGAACACTTCAAGGAGGAGAGAATTCAAATACAATAAAAAACTGATATCAAATAATGGTTGAAACAGTTTGCTAAGTATTCATGTAATATTGCTATTGTCAGCAAGCGATCTAGGACTTGCTCCCTCATTTCTCTATTCTAAGCCCAACTTATTCTTTCATTTCTCTATTCTCTTCAAGGTAGGAAACTAATTCTATTATGAAGGAATCTGTAGGATGCACAATTTAATCTTTAGACCTTATAAAAGAGATGGCTAACATTTTTCTGTAATAGCATAGCCAAAATAAGAACTTAAATAATAATCTCATAGCTAGATTCACTTCGCCATCAGCGAAGTATACAGTAAGTAGAAAAAACCTCCCTTTCAGACCAAAGGGAAAGAAAGTTTTAAAGTGAGAATATAATTTTCCTCATGGGCATTGTCTACCTTAGAAAAACTACTACAGAACATGCCTGTGACTATAGACTTGTAGTTCAGGCCACCGAAGATTAGAGATGGGACACGGGCACTCCCTTGACTTGCATCCTCTGGTCTGCTTTAACACAAACCAGGAGGAAAAGAAAGCTAGGCATCAGAAGCAATGGGTGGCAGGCCTATTAATGGCTGATCTGTACAGTGATCTGCCCTCAAGGAGACCCAACAGGCCAGTCCACTGCAGTGGCTTTCAGTGTGGTAAGCCTGGGCTTCAGCAGAAGTCAGCTTGTGAAGAGCCCTGGCAGCTCTGCCAAGAGTTGGATCACTGGAAATGGACCTGCCCTGGAGTCGAAGGATGCCCAGGTCAGAGCCACAGATCTTATTGGCTCTAAGCTGAAAAGCCCTACACTCAGCCCAACTTCCAAAGTGACCACTGCAGCTGAGGGGATGGTCAAGTAGGGTCAGCAACATTGCAGGCAGAACTGTAAATTTCTTATTAGAGATGCCCCCTGCCTTTACCTGGCCAGCTCTCCTCCAAGGCCAGCCAAGTAATGAAAGTCAACAGAGTGCCTTCCCCTAGGAGGTTGACACCTCCCTTAGGATATACCCCATGTGAAGAGATAGATAGGTCTGGGCCTCTTAACTTACAAGGCCTAAAGCCCACCAGATTATTATCAAGCCCCTTCTATCAGGTTCTATTTGCCTCTCAATCAGAAAACTTAATTGTAGCTTAGATAGCACCTTTCTTAGCTCCTCTAAGAATGACTCTGTCCTTTGTTCTAGACCCTGTCTAGCGTACTTGGGCCTCATTCCTTTGTAATCATAACCTCTACTCTACCACCAATGGCTCTACTCCCAACCTGTGTGTACTGATGGTCCTCTTCCCCACTTAATGCTGTATAATTGTTCAAACCTGGGAAATGCCACTCTTAGGATCATTGGTTACTATCCTCACTCTGTCTTTTATGACCTTGTCTAAATATGATCAGAGTCGGCAAACTTGGAAGGCTTCCATAGCCTTGGCAACTCATGACAAGAGCCTAGGGTGGTTACTGGTGCCATAAACTAGAGTGTCAATTTGTTGGGTCAACAACAAGAGCCACTGTGAACTTGCTCCTCATGTGGGATCTCTGTCCTTAATGTGCTGTACATTTTGATTTAATGCTATAACTAGTACTCAAACAGTATGTTTCACTTTGTGTTTCTATGTGGGTGCAAACTGTTGAAATCTTTATACTAAATTGATCTTCTGTATATAAAGAGAATTGAAAATGAATCTCGATGTGAATGGAAAGGGAGAGGGAGCGGGAGAGGGGAGGGTTGTGGGTGGGAGGGAAGTTATGGGAGGGGGAAGCCATTGTAATCCATAAGCTGTACACTGGAAATTTATATTCATTAAATAAAAGTTAAAAAAAAATAAAAAAATAAAAATAAAAAAGAAACCAAAATGGAGAAGAACACTTCAAGGAGGAGAGAATTCAAATACAATAAAAAACTGATATCAAATAAGAAATAAAAATGTCCACTGGAATTGCTGATTGAAAGACCATGGTAACTGCAGGGTAGTTAAGATATTAAAACCAGATTCCTTTAAGATAGAAAGTAGAAAAAACTGATATTGCTAACATAGATTAATCTTCAAGGATTTCAGTAACGGAAAGCATCATGAATAGATTATATTAATATTAATAACAATTGTGAGTCTAGTAATTGATATGGAAGACTTCCCATCCTGCATTGTACTAAGCACTTTGCAGACATAATCTTGTTTAATTTTAAAACATTTAGATGACTCCAAAACAGTCTTTCCCTAATCCCCAATTTCTACAACATTGCTAATCTTCTGAACACAATCTCCAACTTGATTATCTGTACTTTAAGAATAAGAATTGTGTCTTATACTCCTGTTTGGTTTTTTGTTTTGTTTTGTTTTTTGTTTTTTGTCTCATCTAGGAAAGTTTTGGGGACACAGTAAATGCTTAGTATCCTGCAGGTAGGCATTGGTCTTAAGAGTTTATGCCGGTGAGAAGTGTGTGTTTGATAATGGAGTGCTTGGGTTGAAATTCTGGTACTGCTTCAGATTCTAGCTTTCTGCTAATGTTCACCCTGGGAGGCAGCTGGTGATGGCTCAAGTAGTTGGATCCCTGACACTCCTGAGGAAGACCAGAACTGAGCTCCCAGCTGCCAGCTCCTGGCTTTGGCCTGGTCCAGCTCTGGTCATTGTAGGCATCTGGAGAGTGAAGCAGTAGATGGGAGTTCTGTCTGTCTATCCATCTCTCAAATTTTAAAAAATCAATATATTTGAAAATACACTGATTTTTCACTATATGTATGAGTTGTTATCAGACAACAGAGGAAAAAAATGCTTTTACACTATCCAATTCTATACAAGTCTGAAATTCATTGGAGAGACAAGACATGCAGATGAAAAGTTTAGTTACCACTTAAAACATCAATTAAGTGCCACTACATTTATAACAGTACTCTATGAGTGCAGTAAAGGAGAGAATGCTGTTAGCTAGAGTTGCGAAAGAAATATTTATGCATCTGATAGGAGTTACATAAGGGCTTGAAAATTCTGACAGAAACAGCTTCCCAAGAGGTCAAGATGCAAAGGAACAGTGTGCCAAGAGGTCATGACGAATTATATATTGAGCAAAATCTTCAATCCTACTTTTCTTTGCCCCATTTCAGCTTATTTCTTTCTTTGTTTCTCCTTAATTCATCTTTTTTTTTTTTTTTTTTTGACAGGCAGAGTGGACAGTGAGAGAGAGAGAGACAGAAAGGTCTTCCTTTACCGTTGGTTCACCCCCCAACGGCCGCTGCGGCCAGCACACCACATTGATCCGAAGCCAGGAACCAGGTGCTTCTCCTGGTCTCCAACACGGGTGCAGAGCCCAAGGACTTGGGCCATCCTCCACTGCACTCCCAGACCACAGCAGAGAGCTATACTGGAGGAGGGGCAACCGGGACAGAATCCGGGGCCCCGACCAGGACTAGAATCCGGGGTGCTGGTGCTGCAGGCGGAGGATTAGCCCATTGAGCTGTGGCGCCGGCCTTAACTCATCTTTTTTTTTTTTTTTTTTTTTTTGGACAGGCAGAGTGGATAGTGAGAGAGAGAGAGACAGAGAGAAAGGTCTTCCTTTTTGCCGCTGGTTCACCCTCCAATGGCCCCTGCGGCCGGCGCATCTCGCTGATCCGAAGCTAGGAGCCAGGTGCTTCTCCTGGTCTCCCATGCGGGTGCAGGGCCCAAGGACTTGGGCCATCCTCCACTGCCTTCCCGGGCCATAGCAGAGAGCTGGCCTGGAAGAGGGGCCACCGGGATAGAATCCGGCGCCCCAACCGGGACTAGAACCTGGTGTGCCGGCGCCGCAAGGCGGAGGATTAGCCTGTTAAGCCACGGCGCCGGCCTAATTCATCTTTTTATACACATCTCACAGTACAGACTTCTGTTATCATATCCTATTTAATCTTTATCACTCAACACTACAGATCCTCAGTGCTACTTCCAAAGTCCCTCCCACGGGTCTAGTCTCATTGTAATGATGCAGCTGGTGTTCTACTCATGGTCTCCTCACAATCTGTATATTAGAACAGACAGCTTCTCCCAGTGACCCAAGAGCTACCCTAGATCACCACACACCATGCCCTGCCTCATGCTTTCTTCTTTTCCTACTCTATCTAACTCATTGCTGTTTTTCCTGTGCAAGTTTGTCCTAATACTTCCTACAACCAGCTTTTCATTTCCCTCTTCCAATCCTCCTCTGGCTCAAAGTCAATCTTTATGCCCAGGCTCTACATCGTAATTTACTCCCTGGAAACCATTAATCCTACACAGGGAAAAAAAAAAAAAAAAAACACAGATTTCACTGCTCTTGAGTTGTTCAAGCATGAAGATAACCTTGTTCTGTATAAATTTTTATTTATGTTCCATCAACATGTTTCAAACAGCTTTAACATGTGTATATAAAAGAGGTCTTAAAAAGTTCATGGAAAATGTATATCATGCATGAATTTTAAAATTTTTTGCAGCAAAATAAACATCTTTTGATTTATTTTCCCCATGAACTTTTTGAGGCAGATAAGTATATCCTTCAACCTATTATTAAGCCCACATCCTTTCTTTTAAAACTTTTTTTTATTTATTTGAAAATCACAACAGAGAGAGTGAGAGAGACAGAGAGAGTGAGATCTTCCACATTGGTTCACTCTCCAAATGACGGCAACAGGCAGTACTAGGGTAGGCCTTACTGAAGCCAGGAGTTAGGAACTCCATCCAGTCTCCCACATAGGTAACAGGGTCCCAAGCACTTGGAGCATCATCCATTGCTTCCCCAGACACATCAGCAGGAAGCTGGACTGGACAGAGCAGCCTGGACTCAAACCAGCACTCTGATATGGAATGCTGGCATCGCAAGCACTGTCTTAACTCACTGAGCTCTGATGCTGACTCCAACCCCACATTCTAACCAACAAAACACAATCCAAGGCTATAGGGACCCACGTTTCCCGAGACTCAGATATTAGGTTTATAAGTTTTAGAAATTAAGTGATATCTTTTGTTTTTAATCATTCAGTAACTACCCTGACTAAAAAGTCTAGTCAAAATCCTGTGGCTCTGGTTTGGAATCTATCGTTGTAGCCAAAGTTAGAAAAAAATGCACTTTCAGTAAACACTCCATTCTCTAAATTTCACCTTGGCTGTGCACTAATCACTGTATCTGTTAGGAGATGACCCCCTACCACATCAATCTAATGATAATCACAAGTTCAGATCTACATGACTTCATTTCTTATAAACATTAGATTAGTAAATTTAACAAACAGGCAGTTCCTATGGGTTTTAAACACTATGCTAGAAAGCACGTGGATAGAAAGAAATAAAACCTTACTCATAAATACAAGATACTCACACCCTGAGATGGAAACAACAAATGATAATATAAGAGTAACAAAATTTATAAAATGACAGAGAAACATCTAGGGAAAGAAGAGAAAAAAATCTGCCTTGAGGAGTTGCAAAATGATTTGCAAGAAAGTGATACTTAAACTAGATCTCAAAATTGGAAGAAAATAAGGGAGGAGATGGATGTGTGTGTGTATGTGTGTGTGTGAGGTGCACACATACAAAGACACATCAAATATTCACAGTAATAGAATTAAAAGTTAAGTTTATATTAGTGCAAAAGATTTTTGAAATCCACAGTGACTATTTTCATAACATGCTTTTTCCCTGAACTTTCTGAAGGTCCTCATATACAGTGTGAACTATTTCCCAGACATAAGTTACACATTACCTCATTTTTGCCATCACATTGAAGATGGAGTAAATGAGGCAAGACAACTAACTTCACTTGTTAGAATGTCACTAAGGGGCCGGCACCGTGGCTCAATTGGTTAATCCTCCACCTGCAGCGCCGGCATCTCATATGGGCGCCGGGTTCTAGTCCCGGTTGCTCCTCTTCCAGTCCAGCTCTCTGCTGTGGCCCAGGAAGGCAGTGGAGGTTGGCCCAAGTGCTTGGGCTCCTGCACCCGCATGAGAGACCAGGAGGAAGCACCTGGCTCCTGGCTTCGGATCAGCATAGTTCCGGCTGTAGCGGCCATTTATGGGGTGAACCAACGGAAGGAAGACCTTTCTCTCTGTCTCTCTCTCTCTCACTGTCTAACTCTGTCAAATAAAAATAAATAAATAAATAAAAGAATTCACCAAGATAGCTTCAAATATAACCTTTGTCCAATATACAAGCCCCCTTCCAGAGACAGGGACTATTTTTCGAAAATAAAACTGGGAAGAATAATTATTGTGACAGTTACAGTTTCTCCAAAAATATCTTTTTATGAAATCTTTACTTCTAATGAATTGACATTTTATAGTTGTAGCTATTTCCCACATAAAAAGCTTCTAAAACCCAGTGCTTTGAAAGACGTCTGGGGTCCAAGGTCATTTACAAGATGTGAAACTTCCAAGGTTGTATCTCTATGCATGTTCCTGGTTGAAAGATCAGGAGTTTTTCTGCATCTTAAAAGGGTCTATGAACCTCTCTTCCCAAAATGGCTAAGAATTAATCTGATCTAACAGAGAATGTTGCCAGGCTTTTTAGTTTTCTGAAAAGTACACGTGTAAAATTTAATTTCATGTATAAGAAATACATCTCATCATATTGGGAAGAAGATTAATAATTCTATTAATAATGTAACAACTTGATAATGAGACACTGAAGTGAGCGTTACCCATGTTACTAATAACTACTCAGGATGTTAAGAGTGAAAGGACCATTTAGAAAGCTAATTTCCTTTTCATCGTGCTGTTTAAGTGTTTACTTTCATTCACATCCTGTGTGACCCTATGGGAAAATTTTTAACTAACACTGGGGAAAATCCCATAGGGTTACACAGGATGTGAACAGGGCCTGGACTCAACTACCTTCAGCCTGAAAAATAAAATTAGATAGGTGAGTTTCACTTTCTGTTTGTCATAAGTTCCACTTTCTGGTTCCCAGTGTGCAAATTCAAAGCGAATCTGTGTTTCTGAAACAGCAGACCCATAAAATCCCAACCTCCTCGCACTCTTTCTAACAAGGATTTCTCTGTCTTGCATAACACAATCCTTCTGGCAGGAGATGCAAATGTGTGGTGCCAATCCAGGAGTGAGCGCCTGCCATACCTGGGCTCACACTCAGTTCAGCTGCCCTTTTTCCATTTCCTGTGGAGAACACACATCCCACCACTTCCCCTATAGAAAAAAGAAAGCAGCCCGATTTAATTGCTGATGGAAACATTGTCATACTTTCCACTGGCCAAGCTTGAAACCATTACTGATCTAACCTTCATTAATTTTTCCACAACAATTTGCAGAAATGTCAGGAACCAGCTGTACGAAGGCTGATTAATTGTCCTTATCACAACTGCGTCACCAGGAGCACTCACCCCCACCCCACACACACAGACACACGAAGATACTGCAAAAATTAGAGATTTAACAGATAAATCTATATTGGTGTGAAAAATTTAAAATTTATACCTTCAAAATGTTCACAGAAAATGCATATTATGAAAAAACTACACATGGATCTCAAAATTGCACCAAAATAATCATAAATATTTCTTTTTTTTTAAAAAAAGATTGATTCATTTATTTGAAAAGCAGAGATACAGAGAGAGGAGAGAGAAAGGAGAGTAAAAAAGAGTTCCATCTGCTCGTTGACTCCCCAGATGGCCGCAATAGCTGGGGCTGGGCCAGGTTGAAGCCAGCAGCCCGGAGCTTCCTCTGGGTCACCCACGTGAGTTCAGGGGCCCAAGCACTTGGGCCATAGTAGGAAGCTGGTCTGCAAGTGGAGCAGCAGGCACTTGAACTGGTGCCCATGTGGGATGCTGGCACTCCAGACGGAGGTTTACTCTTCTACGCTACAGCACTGGCCCCATAAACATCTCTTAATTCCATTTTTCATTAACTTTTTGATCAACCCGTGTGTGTGTGTGTGCAGGTGTGAGTTTAACGAAGTTAGGGATTTTTCTGCTTTGGTTAGTACTGTCAGTGCTATGTCTCTTACTCTGAAAAATCCACATGTATTTTTAATGTCTTCCAAAGGCCCAAACATTTTCAGAGTTGGAGGCATTTGGGAGTGCATCCCTAAAGGAAGAGTTTGCTCCCTGCCAATTACTCAGTTCTGTCTGTCAATGAATCAGAGTCTTAGAGCAACACAGCATTTATTAGTCAATTACAGAAACTGAAATTCACTTCTGCAACATGAATTAGAAAATCCAGTGCCCTTTTTCTACTTTTCTTCACTTTCTCCTCTCCCTCATCACTTCGTTTGAGCTGTTCCATCTGTCTCACCCTACAAAATACTGTACTTGGCATGCCTGGAGAGCCCAGGTAGCACTGTCCACCTTCTAACCCCATAGATGCAGCACGTGAGCAACTCTTAACACTGGTGCCCGGCAGAATCTGGCCATCTGTGCACAACTGGTCACAGCAAGCTTAGCTTCTCAGCCAGCACTTGGATTTTCAAATTTCTAACGAGTTGGTACAATGCCAACAAGTGTTGGAGAAGAGAAGCACATACAAACATCCTTTTTTTTTCAACACACAAGAATTCAGATACCAATTTTCAAAGGTGTACTTGTCACGGTGGCTCACAAGATTTCAAGACCAAAGATCAAAACATAGTCACATCCTCAAAATGGATCCAAATCCAGCAGTTTGCGTCACTACTAAACTTTGTGCACAGAAATGTGGGTTTCCTTCCCTATATCACTAGTGTACATACCAGCCAGGGGTTAAAGTTGGAAAGATATTGAACCAAATCCCACAGTAAGTAGCTGTCAGAGACAGCTCTGCAAGACTGAAAAGAATCCCTCCTAAGACATCAAATAAAAATCTAAAGGCTCTATATTCCTAGTACAACCCCAAACCAAAGACAGAGATTGGACAAACTGTGGTATGAGGCACGGAGGCCATAAGTGGATGTGTAGCTCACAGCCAGAAGACCTGCCTTCAGTCCATCTCTGCCACCTGCTAAAGATGCAAACATGAGACAGCTTACATCTCTGTGTTTCCATGTTCTTGTCTGTAACATGGGGATAAAACTACATTTTAGCATCATTCAGAGAAACAGGGCTTTCAGTAGCCTGAGGAAGTGAACCATAAATGTTAGCCATTAATTCTATACCTTTCTGTTGATATTTCAGGCACATGTTAATCTGAAAGTAAGGAGGAAATAATGTGAGAGGATTTCTACATTACACTAAGGAAGCCCACTGGGTTGGCTGGGAGATTTCTCTAGAATATGAGGATATGTCCTATTGCCGGAGATAATACCAGTAAAACCAGGTCTGGTAATCAGCGTTAAACATTCTGTTTTCCGCTGACCTCCTCCGTTGTGCTAAGACAACACAATGTGGATTGCTGAAGGATGTAGGGGCAGGCCCTGCTGGAGATGTCTACACCTCACTCACCACTGCTGCCGGCTCTGGAAAAGAGAGGAGGGTAGAAGGCACTGCAGGCCAATGATAGAAAAGGAAGCTGACCTGGTCTTCGCCATCATCAAAGCTTGTGTTGAAAAAGAAAAAATGCAGAACGGGCACTGCAGTGCAGTCGTTTGAGCCGCTGCTTAGGACACTCTTAGCCCATATCAGAGGGCCATTTCGAGTCTCAGCTACTCGGCTTCTCGATCAGCTTCTTGCTAATGTGCCTGGGAAGCCAGCAGATGATAGCCCAAGTATTTGGGTCACTGACACCCACATAGAAGACTCAGATGGGGTTCTGGCTTCAGCCTGGTCTAGCTCTAGCTGTTTCTCTCTTACCCTCTCTCTGTCATTCTGCCTTTCAAATAAATAAAATAAAATGAAATAAAGAGAGAGAAAGGCGCTTGTTCCTCTAGCACTAAAATCAGTTTTGAGCTGCAAGGAGGCCACATAGTGAAGGAAGGACACCACTCTTAATCCCTGTTCCACCTTAAGTAACCTACGCACTGTAAGAACTTAATCTTTACAGCCAAAGCATGGGATTTAATCTAGGTTGGAGCTCCCCAATCTGCTTGCTGTAAGGCCCAACGCTTGCAACTGTGTAAAACAAAATACATTGGATTATTTGTTTCACGCCATATGGGTCATGTGCTGATGTCAGTCATGACAAGGTGTAGAGGGAGGTACATCTCACACAGACATGTATACAATCCAATCATCACACTTACGAACTACAAAAAGGATCAGTACATTGGATTATAAAGAAAACCAATTATGCTGAAATAGTTATCTCAAAAATAGTTTGGCAGTCTCGTAGACAGTAATATATGTGGTTCTTTGTCAATCATGGGAAATAAGCTAAAAACGCACCATTATTCTGAGTAGTCACAATCATAAAGGCACTCTGGGACATTAGCCACAAAAGCAATGTGCTATGAAATCATCTTTGATTTCCACTGGGGACAAAGTCACAGGCACTGCTGAAACTACTCCTGTCATTTGTTGCCTTCATTAATTACAAAAGAGAGAGCTGAAGTTTACTTAGCGGTGAGTAAAAAATAAGGTTTTTCTGTTCTCAACAAAATTCTCTGAATTCTGTCCATCTGTGGTTAAGATCCTCAATCTAGGGTAAATAGTAAATCCCATTGTAGTTCCAATCATCCAAGATGAATGATTAAATTGTGTCCCTGGCTTCCTCCACAGAGAATACTCACAAAGAGAAATAAAACTATCCAACTGTGTGTAGAAAAACAGATTTACAGGACAGACGTGTCTTTCCTCATCCCGACCCAACAGAGGGAGGGGGCATTTACTGACCTGAAAATAAATAAGTTACTCAGACACTACCAAGCTACCAGCTTACAGTAAATACGTATGAATTGGCTGCAGCACCAATTAGCCACAGTTTCCATATCAGCCCCACCTGCTCGCTCGGGACCTCCCCACTCTCCTTGGAAAGTCAGTCAAGCCAAGTAAGTATTCCTAGGATTCAAGCAAGTGAGACTTAAAAGAGCCCACCACCAGCCTGACAACCACTCACACCACTATCTGCCATTTCTTCCTTCCTTCCTGCGCTAGCTCCCCCTAGTGGCCGCAGGAAGGAGCCCTTCTACTACCTGTGCAGATGGTTTTGCGGTGAGAATGCTAATACTCACATGTGCCCCCAGCCAGGAGGGTTATTTTTGCCTTGGGTCCCAATGTGTTAGAAATTCCTTAACCCAAACACACACAGGAAGTAAATTTATTGGAAAATATATGAGACACTATCATCACTGCCATTTAGATGTCCCATAACTCTAAACTTAAGTTCAACAGTTGAGGGTCCTCAAGGAAATGCTTGTTTCCCAATCTATGTGCACAGAGATGACTGAGTTAGGATGCCTTGAAGGGTCACGGGCTGTGACACTGCACAGTCTGGAGACACCATTTCAAAAGAAAAGAAGAACTAAGTAGCATTAATGCTTACATAAAGGAAATGAAATAGTACCCAGTTATTTTTCTTGAATGGCATGATTCTTGCATAACAGGTATGCCAAGTATCCATTTTCTTATTTCTCCTAGTGCTCTTGTTCAGTGGTTCTAGAATTATTTGCAAATTCGTGCAGTCTTTTGAACAATCACAAATGGCACCTGAACAACATTTTGCTATTAAACAATTCTTCTTAGTCTTACATTTGTAAAGATATAAATAGCATGAAATATGAGGCCCATTCTTTATGGGCACTTTACACTAAACCTAGAAAAAACCTAAATCTAGAAATAGTTTTACATCTGTAAACATAATTGAGGACTTAATTAAATTTCCAAAAACTGTATTTCAAAGCTTCACAGTATCTACATAATTTGGGATTTAGGATGCTTTATTTATTTAATATAACAAATTTAATTGTCTTTTAACTTTAACATGTAAGTTTGGGTCCCATGTATTAGAAATTCCACAACACAAACACATGCATTAAATAAACATTTTATAAGAAAAACAGATTGTGAAACAGTTTATGAGTTTTGACATTTATTCTAATTTAAATTTTTAATAAATTCTAATTTAAATTAAGATATATCGATATTTTATATACTTCGAAGGCAATTAAATTTTCTTTTTAAATCCCTTAGGTCATTGAGAATGAGTACAAGTTGAGAATTTGGCATATGTGCAAAGACACTTCAAAAAGTTCATGGAAAATGAAATTAAAAGACAAGTTCATTTTGACACAAAGACTGTTGAAACAACACATAGTTTTCCCATATGATTTTTCCATAAACTTTTTGAAAACTGCTTGTATCTTCTTTTTTAGAGTTCAAAAATTCAAAAAGAAAAAAACAACATTGGAAACTCTAAAAGCAATCAGTCTGCTTAAATTTTAAAGCTGCAAACAATAAAAATAAACAGCACGTGTCAAACATGACCACATAAAATTCACCAACAGGTCACTGCACATTCTTTATTTAATGAAGACTTAATTACTATTCAAAACAATAAGAATGAGCCAGAAAATGAATCTCACCAAATCTACGACTTGAACAGGTCAGACGAAACCCCCTTGGCAACTTGATTCTTTCCAAATAAAGATTTCATCACTGAACAAATGAAGAAAGTTTGTGGGCCTCCATTTGACCTCTTACCCTGGAGGCTCCAGCAAAGATTGGCAGCCATGACCTTCTCTCCAGTTGCGAGTTCTTAAGGCCCAAACCAAGCTTGGCTTATCACCAATTTTCCTTCAAGACTGTCATGAAATCTGTTCCATCAGGTTTTCTGCCTCTACTCTTATTCAGAATCTCACAAAGTTTACTGCAAATACCTCATAACCAAGTAACACAATGGCGAAGATCCAGTCCCAGGGGCTAGGGTGGAAACAGCAATGCCCTTCCTGGTCCAGCTTGTCAAGGCGCTGCCCCCTCTAAGCCAGATACAAAGCGAATGAACATCAGGGAGTGGAGACACAACCTAACAGTGACGGAGACCGGGATTCAGCAGTGTGAGCCTGATGAAGTCCATCAGCTTGCAGACACACCACTCATCAGCTCCCTCCCCCACCACAGTCTTGCATCTTTACTTTGTCTTCTCCAGGGCTCCAGGTCCTCCCCTGCCACACACTCCACCACCTCCATACTTCTCACGCATTTCAATGCTAACTTGAAGGCCACGCAGCAGGAAGAATGGCCTCAGAGGCCAAGAGACAGAAGAAAGTGCCCGTTCACATTTTTGCCCATACCCAGTTCTTCAACTTTTAAGATAAATCTTGTAGCAAGTTATTTTTTTCAGCAATTTCCATGAGCACAATGAATGTTTTGAACAGTCTTGTCCCTTTCACACTTGGACGTTTAGAGGATACTTCCTAAACATCTGGATTCAGAGACTGACTCCCTCAAATAATCCTATCACAGTGATCCAGTTCTTTCTGTTTGAAGATCTGTATAGAATCTCGACTTTCATGTTTTGCATTGAGAAACAATTTTGAAAGTTTTGTAGATATATTCTGAATTCAGGGCACTTCAAAGAGTTTGTGGAAAAATGGAATTAGAAAAGTTTATTTTGGTGCAACAAATTTTTCAAAGCTATGCATAGTTCCTTTCTTTTTTACTTTTTTTTTTAATTTTTATTTTTTGACAGGCAGAGTTAGACAGTGAGAGAGAGAGACAGAGAGAGAGAGTTATAGACAGTGAGAGAGAAAGAGAGAAAGGTCTTCCTTCTGTTGGTTCACTCCTCTAATTGCTGCGACGGCCAGCAATTAGAACTGAAGCCAGGAGGCTGGTGCTTCCTCCCAGTCTTCCATGCGGGTGCAGGGACCCAAGCACTTGGGCCATCCTCCACTGCCCTCCTGGGCCACAGCAGAGAGCTGGACTGGAAGAGGAGCAACCGGGACTAGCACCCGGCGCCCCAACCGAGACTAGAACCTGGGGTGCCGGCACTGCAGGCGGAGGATTAGCCAAGTGAGCCATAGTGCCGGCCAGCATAGTTCCTTTCTAATATGTATTTTCTACAGACTTTTTGAGGACCCCTCCACACACTCACATACACATACAGAAACACACACACATACACACACACACAATCAAGAGAGAGGCTTGGTGAACTCAACCAGGGAATGATTGAGTTCCTTACCCCAAGTCTGTGAGTCACTCAATGACATCCAGGGCAAAAAACTTAGATTCTTGACAGTTCAGTTCTTCCCCCACTACACTGGCAAGTACTCACATTAGTGTCATATTACTGATATTATTCAATTCAGAAATTACTTAAGGTTTTAATAATGTTAGATAATAAAACTTAGAAATCACTGTGTTACATACAGCTATTTTCTTATGTTATTTTATATACTATTATTAAATGCATAAACTCAAGCAGGTCTCATGTGAGAAATTACACACTGCAGAAATTACATAAAATATGTCTAAACTGAGTTCTCTAAGTCAGCTAAGAGAGGATTTGAGTAACATTATCATGAGCAAAAGGATTGAAAATGTGTTCTTCAGAAAATGTTAAATAATTGCACCTGCTCCAAAGAACTCTCAGTGCCACATTTAACATAGATTAATTTATTTTTTCATCATATTTCCAAAATGCATTAAGCATATGCAAGTGAAACAGAGCACATGTAAATATAATAAATTATAATTGAATAAATATTTAATAATAAACACCATCAAATAAATTATTCAATTATTTTCATCCACCTGTTCATTTCCATATTCTAAGCAAAATCCAAAGTGAACAAATCTTATACAGGCCAACCTCACTTCTCAAAACAAACACAAACACTTAATATTATATATGATTCAGAAATTCCTTTTCAGCATCTGAAATCATCTCCTTAAAATAGTTACTTAATATATAATTCTTAGTTTAAAAGAAATTTTTACGTACATATTTAAATAACCTGAGAATAACAGCTGAAATGAGGACTCTGAACATGTTGCTCCATTTTTACTTTAACTAGCAGAAGATTTTTGACATTCAAACCAAGCTTTTTGTAGTTTTAACCAAGGTTTTTCAAGTCTTATTACATCAGCTGGTTAAGACTTACAACACACACATTTAAAAACATGTATGGGCTGGGCGTTGTGCTGCAGTGGACTAACTCAAGGCTTGGAACTCCTACATCCCATATCAGAGTGCAGATTTGAGTCCTGGCTGCTTTGCTTCTGATCCATCTTCCTGCTAATGCACTTTGGAGACAGCAAATGATAGCCCAATTAGTTGGGTTCCTGCCATCCACATGGGAGAGTTGGATGGAGTTCCTGACCCAGCCCTGGCTGTTGTGGACATCTGGGGAGTAGACCAGTGGATTGAAGGTTTCTCCCTCCCCACCCGAGCTCCCCCCACTTCTCTTTATCTCTCTCTCTCTGTCACTCTGCCTTTCAAACAAATGAATACTTTTAAAATGAAGGAAAACATAGTTTCAGATATTTTGGAAGACCATATCCCTTTGTTCTGTGAATGATCAAAGAAAATTTTATTTACTAATTAACAAAATGATGCCACTACATATTTCTTTTTTAAAAAAGATCTATTTATTTATTTGAAAGGCAGAATCACAGAGAGACAGAGAGGTCTTTCATTCGCTGGTTCACTCCTCAAATGGCTGCAATGGCCGGAACTGCGCCAATCGTAAATCAGAATACAATAGCTTCTTCCTGATCTCCTATACAAGGGCAGAGGCCCAAGGAGTTGGGCCATCTTCCACTGCTTTCCCAGGCCATAACAGAGAGCTGGATTGGTGGAGCAGCTGGGACTTGAATCAGCTCTCATATGGTATGCCAGCCCTGCAGATGGCGGTTTTACCTGCTATGCCACAGTGCCAGCCCCCGCCACTATACATTTCTTGATCAAAACCACTCACAACCTTAAGTTTCCATACATTGTTTAGTAACCTCCATTAATAACACATTTAAAAACCTTGGGCCAGCGCTGTGGCTTAGTAGACTAAGCCTCCACCTGTGGCGCTGGCATCCCATATGGGCGCTAGTTCCTGTTCTGGCTGCTCCTCTTCCAATCCAGTTTTCTGCTTGTGGCCTGGAGAAGCAGCAGAAGATGGCCCAAGCACTTGGGCCCCTGCACCCACGTGGGAGACGTGAAAGAAGCTCCTGGTTATGACTTTGGATCAGCCCAGCTCCAGCTGTTGCAGCGATCTGGGGAGTGAACCAGGAGATGGAAGACCTTTCTTTCTGTGTCTCCCTCTCTCTATCTGTAACTCTACATCTCAAATAAATAAATAAAATCTTTAAAAGAAAAAACCTTTAGTCTATCTTGTATATATCATGAGATCACACATACATCCGTCAGTGTAAGGATACAATGATCTAAATGCAAGCATCAAACCAGTTCTTGTCCTCTCCTCTGAGGCTACCAATAATAGGTGTAAGAAGATATAATAAAGAGTATTCTAAAAGTTCATAGAAAATTTGTTTTAGGAAAAATACTATGTGTGGGGGCCGGTGCTGTGGCATAGCGGGTAAAGCTGCCGCCTGCAGTGCCGGCATACCATATGGGTGCTGGTTCGAGTCCTGGCTGCTCCACTTCCGATCCAGCTCTCTTCTATGGCCTGGGAAAACAGTGAAAGATGACCCAAGTCCTTGGGCCCCTTCACCCACATGGGAGACCCAGAAGAAGCTCCTGGCTCCTGGCTTCTGATCGGCAAAGCTCCAGTCATTGCAGCCTACTGGGGAGTGAATCAGTGGATGGATCTCTTTCTTTCTCTGCCTCTCCTTCTCTCTCTGTGTAACTCTGACTTTCAAACAAATAAGTAAATCTTTAAAAAGAAAAAAAAATGTGTGGATTTCAAAGTTGGTTGGTGTCAAAATAAATTTAGGTTTATTTCATTTTTCCAGGAAAGCACTCTCATGTATGCTTTAGATGACAATGCCGGCATAAATACACAGTGCTCAGAAAATAATATCAATGTAAAATTGAGTTTTTCTCCTTTCTAGAATTAAAAAAATACCCAAATAAACATTTTAACTCACCAAATAAATAGTTCCAAATCTGGATTGTAACATTCTTAAAATATGCATAATAAACTTCCAAATTAACACAGATCAAATGTTTTAGTAATTTGATGAAAACAGATGCTAATATGTTCATCAACTATAGAACTCTAAATTTATATTTGGATATAATGAAAATCATTGCCATCTATGCATATATTATACACACATATTTTTATTTTGTTGGAAACAAAATGACTCAAAAATAAGAGTTCTATTACAAAGACCCTGTAGGTCTCTTAGTTCAACTTGAGTTTCTATTTTATGGGTGAACTTGGTGACATTTTACAGTGGGCTCAAATAACCATAAACATGTGCTGCAAAGTAAAGGTTTTTATCATATATCATAAATGAAAATAAAAATAGGATAAATCCTGCAAAACCCAAATCTGCCAGCCACAACTGTCAGTAGGAAATGATAAAAATGAGAAGAGGAGAGGCAATCATAACAATAAGGGGGTGGGAAGAGAAATTACTCCTTGGTAAGGGACTTCACACTCCCATATTTACTGCACTCTAAGAGATCGACTTAAGCCTCCCAGGCCCAGAGGGCCCTCATACTTCAGAGCTTCAACACTGGTTGAAAACATTTTGCTAGTGCTTCCAAAGGTGGAATGCCTCTATGTTTGGAGAAGTCCTTGAGTATATTTACTTGTACACACAAACACACTGATGCCATCTATCACAGAACTTTCAGTAAGATAGAGGGAAACGAGCTATGAAAACATTATGCTAGCTCAATCCTCAAGAAGGGGGCATGCCAATGCTGTATATGGAAAGCCTAGTGAAAATGCATGACAATTTTTTTGGAAGCTCTGAGGATTCCCACTGTCATTAACCTCACAGGTAGTTTGTTGTACCCCAGCAGGTAGAATGAATTTTTGGGTTCAAAATGACAGAATAATTTTATGGAGTAAAAACATTAATCTCTTTTTTATATTCTTTTTTTAACTTTTATTTAATGCATATAAATTTCCAAAGTACAGCTTATGGATTACAATGGTTTTTTCCACCCCCATAACTTCCCTCCCACCTGCAACCCTTCCCTCTCCCGCTCCCTCTCCGCTTCCATTCACATCAAGATTCATTTTCAATTCTCTTTATATACAGAAGATCTATTTAGTATATATTAAGTAAAGATTCCAACAGTTTGCACCCACACAGAAACACAAAGTGAAAAATGCTGTTTCAGTACTAGTTATAGCATTAATTCACAATGCACAGCACATTAAGGATAGAGATCCTACATGAGGAGTAAGTGCACAGTGACTCCTGTTGTTGACTTAACAATTTGACACTCTTGTTTATAGCGTCAGTAATCTCCCTAGGTTCTAGTCCTGAGATGCCAAGGCTATGGAAGCTTTTTGAGTTCACCGACTCTGATCATATTTAGACAAGGTCATAGTCAAAGTGGAAGTTCTCTCCTCCCTTCAGAGAAAGGTACCTCCTTCTTTGATGACCTGTTCTTTGCACTGGGATCTCACTCGCAAAGATCTTTCATTTAGGGTTTGTTTTTTTTTTTTTTTTTTTTTTTGCCACAGTGTCTTGGCTTTCCATGCCTGAAATACTCTCATTGGCTTTTCAGCCGGATCCGAATGCCTTAAGGGCTGCTTCTGAGGTCAGAGCGCTATAGAAACATTAATCTCTAATACTAACCCTTCAAAGAAGCTGTCTGCTTATAAACTAGAGAACCTTACTTAAATTGGCTATTGCATCTAACATTATGCATGCATATTTTCTACCTAGCAATATTTCTCAATCCCAAGCCCAGTTAAAACAGGAACTCAGGGGCCAGCATTATGGCACAGCTGGTTAAGTCGCTGCCTACAGTGCCTACATATGGGCATGGGTTTGAGAGTCAGCTGCTCCATTTCAATCTACCTCCCTGCTTAATGCACTTGGGAAAGCAGCAGAGGACAGCCCAAGTGATTTGGCCCCTGCACCCACGTGAGAGACCCAGAAGAAGGTCTTGGCTCCTGGCTTCAACTTGGGCCAACCCAGGATGTTGCAGCCATTGGGGAATGAACCAGTAGATGGAAGACCTCTCTCTCTCTCTGTCTCTCCCCCCAATCCTGTAACTCTGTCTTTTAAATAAATTTAAAAAGAAACCCTTTAGAAAAATAAAAACAGGAACTCAGTAAACCTTGTAAATAAGTGAATGAATGATTATGAACACATTATTTTCACATAATTTTGTGCCTTTATGGGTTTAAGGAACAATTGCTTCTTCCCCTATCACTTACTTCAGTTTCTCTCATTATATTCCTTGAAATTATGGAGTAGTTTGACGTAATTGAAATAATGTATATATGCCTCTGTCAAAGTTTTTCATTGTGCCTAGTTGTCTCTAACAATTGGTTGGGGAAAAAATAAAACACAAATCAATAAAATATAACCATGAGAAAAAAAAATCCCAGCCCTTTACATTCTATGTTAATAGACTATTTATCTTAACAAACTAATTTTTGAAATTTTCTTTAACAAGTTCTATTATTACTCTCAAATGTGAAATTATTAAGAATATCCTTACCACCTCCAGTAAAATACTGCATCCTTGTCCTGTGTTTCCTCAGGTTGGGTGTGACCCTCTACGCCTGAGTATGACTGTGTTTTGTCTACTTATTGGCAAATAAATATCCTTCAGGACAGGAAAAAAAAACTGTGTGTGTGTGTGTATGTGAGTGCTCTCATACGCACGCACTTCCCTACATTGTTCTCCATGGAAATCTCCTTCCACATGGGACAGGAGCCAAGGAGAGCCCGAGGACTTCCCTGACACGAAGCCAAGGGTGTGGTGAATGTGCTCACCATTATCAGCTGGGTGCCCAAATGGAAGGAGTGGGAAGGAGGAAGGAGGAAGCACGGAGGAGGAGGGAAGCTGGTAGCAAGTGTAAAGGACTTTGATTTGTGAAAACAAACTGAGAGTCTAACATTTCTGCAGTATTTTAAATTTTGCACAGACATGTCAGGACTAGCATGTTCTGCAGTGATGCCTCTTAAGACAGCAAGAGCATGGGGGTCTATTGAGGTACAAATAAACTTTACCCATCCAGGGGAAATCACTGAGAAAAGGCTCAGTCTTTTCTCGCATTTGGTATATTTAATTTATGTCATCCAGACAAGTAACAACCTTTAGAACAATTCCATAACCCTTTTATACTGAAATATCTTCAAAGCCATTGCAATCCTTAAGTTGCCAAATCTGTTGACCCTAGTAGGTCACAACACTGGTGCTAACTCTACAGCATTATACACTGTAAACACACTTCCCTTAAATACAGAGCTAAGCTCAGGATCTGACATGCGGAGGCACTCAGTAAGAGCCCTGCTCTCTATAAAGTTCCTCCTCCCTTAGCCTGACCCGCCTTTCTTAGTTTTTCAGCTACATTTCTGACAGTTAACATACTTTGGAAGCTTCTGTTTGATAGTCCAGTTGAAGTGTTTTCTCCATGAAAAGCTTCCCACTTTTCCAATGTCAGAACCCTTTGCTCAACTTCCATCTCCACTAATAATGGCCTGTTTTTGTATTATATCCTCAACTAAGTGTTCAGCTATTTGACAAAAAGACCAGTCTCATTTTTCCAATGCACACCTCAATGCCATGCACATCTCACACTTGGTTGGTTTTCCAAAAACACAAATTAGCTCAAAAGCATACCAAAGATGTTGAGCTGAATCTTTACTTTCTTCCAGTTTCCCACCCTTCAGAGCCAATAATATATCAAAACTTAACAGACACTGCATCTACTTTGTCTCCCATGTGTCCCTTCCTTTGTGTTCTTATTAGAGCCACCCTAGTTCAGAACTTAACTCAGATTACCTCTTGGAGATGATTCCAATAGCTTTCTAGCTTGCTACATCCAGGTTCTCCAACTTTCTGTGATGCTATCTTCAGTGGAAAGATAGCTCTTTCAAAAACATAAGGCAACCACCATGTCATTCCTTAGCTCAAGAGTTAGTACAGGTTCTCTAATGCCTACTACACTGATGTGCTAGCTATATTCAAGGCATACTATGCTCTCTAGATCTCTCCATGCCCTCCCTGATGCTTTTTTCTTTCTCGTTTCCTCTCCACTTAACCAATCTATCTTCCAGACATGCCAAGTTACTTTTCATTCCATGTTCATATCAATATTATCCATTCCATCTCTCTGCTTGTGTGAATGTAATTCTCTCCCCTTGTCAATATCTGGCCATCTTTAAATCCTTCTTCAGGAATATTTCTGATCTCAAGCCCCCAACCCCAACATACCTATGAGAAAATGACTTCTTTCCCCCTCTGAATTTACACAGCATTTCATTTATTCATCTCTGAGGGTACTACTATAAGCTTCTACTACTACTGTGAGCTTCTTTATATCCAAGCCAGGTATACAGCAGTCTTATCTGAGTTTTAGGGTGTATAACCAACTTGAAGGCTGAAATGCAGACCTGCTCATCATTGTGTTCTTCTACAGCACCAGAATACTCAATTCATATGGAAGAGATTCCATAAATATTCATGGAATTTAACTGAACTAAAGCTTTTATAAATAGCCAAATATGCTCAGGTACCATGTAAGAAGAATGGGAGCTCAAGCTAACTGAGTGTTGGCGTCTGTGAGGATTGATGTTCTCAAAATTTCCACTTAAGACTGATGACAGAATCAAGCTCTGCTACAGTCAATGAATAATTTATTTGTGCACAAAACATTCTGTTAATGGAAATCTTTTTATGGCTCAAGATCTAAAATATACTTACTGCCCCCTACTTATTAAATGTTTGCTTTAATCATTAGTACAGAAGGTAATGACAAATGATAATTACAGGATCATTATAAGCTCTTAAACAATTCAATCAAGAGTATCTCTTCTGAAATTTAGAAACTCTTCATGGACGGCAATGGGGTGGATTATACTGGAACTGGCCAACTCACTGCTCTCATCACATTTAAGAAACTAATGTTTTCTGTTGTTAGAAATACCACCAATTGAGAGGGTAACTTTAGGTTCAACAGGCTGGTAGGTTTCTTTCAGATGTGAGTGCTCAGTTAAACCACCCCTCCGCTTGCATGAACTACACTGCCTCAATCACATACACCATGGAGAAGGAGCTACGCATGTGTTTGTGTAGATGGTGCAGTCTGCCAAGAGATGTTCCTTTGCTGTGCAAGTCGTGAGATGGCAACGGCCATGCTCTTCAAAATGAAAAGATAGCTGTTTTTCCTCTACGTTTGTATTTTAGGAGGCTGAAAAGCACACTTCTGGCTGCTGTGACATCTCTGACATGTACACATGTCCCTGAGGAAGTGATTTTGTGGGGGATTTCAGCAGGGTTAAGGTTGAGAAGACCTAAAACCATGTTAAGTTCTTGTAAACATTAAAGGAGCCGAAAGGTCAGCAAGAAGAGGAAGAAGCCCCCTGAAATCCTTGCCTGGAAAAAGAAAAATTAAGTCATATAAAATATATACTTTTGTAGGTGGACGATCAAATTCATGCTTTTCAACTGGTGTGCAAATTCATCACATGGCTTCTCATACCAGCTTCTCTCTTTATCTCCCTTTTTCTATTAAAAGTAATATTCAAACTCCCAGGCTCAAAGCCTGAAGTCATCACTGACAGCTTTTTCCTGCTTCCCACCCGCACACTGCACACACACACACACACACACGCCCTCTCCTATCCTCAGTCAGGCAGTCCTACACAGGCTTCCTGTGCACTTTCCCTCACATTGTATGCAGCCTGTCAATCTTTTCCACTTCCACTCCAACTCAGACCCTCAATTGCTGTCTGACCTCCCACTGCACAAAGATCAGAAGTTACTCTGGGTCCACGTGGCAAATTTCCAAAGGACAGGTCTGGGCCCAGTGCCTTTGGATACATGGAATCCAGGGACAATTATCAGAGGCATTGACCTGTTAAGAAAGAATCAAAATAGACTTAAGGAAAATAATCTTTAGCTGAAGCCCCAAGGGCACCATGATGCAAAATATGCAAAATAAAGAACTGAGGGGGAAGACTGGAGGAAGTCAAGTCAGAAGCAATTCTCTGTACTTAGGATTCAAGTATTCACTCAAGTGTTCTGTGCAGTGCCTTCATCTGTGATCTCAGTGTGGGAGGAGCCCCCAAAGAGCACACATCAGGTGACAATTCCCGGTGGGAATTAATGGAAGTGCCTCTTAGGTGGCTCTGTGCTTGCACTGATGGCTGCACCCACTCACTCCACCCTCACTTCCACTCCCTACGCCACTGCCATCCAACACAGCCCAGCCAGAACGATCTTCCTAAATCACAGCGCTGAGTGCACCACTCCTCTGCTCAAAAGAAGCAGTCGTGGGCCTCCCAGCACAGTCAGATCCCACGTGTGCACAGCCCTTAGCCGTGCACCCAGGACAGCTGTGCTCTGCCTTCACTTGATGCTGGCACCTGCTTCTTTCTTCCAGGGATCCCTGACATTCTGAGGCCATATTTTAGGTTATCTTATTAAATCTTTTCAGCCTTCAAAGTCTGAGCCCTTTAATCATTCCAGAGGACCCTACAGAGGGGGCTGAATATTCAGATACTGGGATCTGAGTAGGAAAGAAGTCTATAAATTCAGAGGACCACAAATTTCAGTTACAGTTTCGTAGAAAACAATAGCTACAAAATTCTTGCTTCCATGGTCAAGACAAGGAAAAGAATACATGCTTGTGTGAGAATGTAGGTGCCTTGATTTAGTTTTATTTATTTTGTGGGGAAGAGGGTTATTATTTTACTTTAAAAACAGTCTTTTTGCATTAAAACATCATCAAAAATTCAGAAATTTGTTCCTATGACTCTGCTCTAGATATTTAATAAATATCAGACGTGCTGATTGATATCACTCACATAATTAAGATTAAATATGTGCCTGGGCATCAGTTTTTTCAGGCCACCAAAAGATTTTAAAACTCATAGAAAATATTTTTATTGCTGGCACCGTGGCTCACTTGGCTAATCCTCCACCTGCAGCGCCGGCACCCCATGGCCTAGTCCCGGTTGGGGCACTGGATTCTGTCCCAGTTGCTCCTCTTCCAGTCCAGCTCTCTGCTGTGGCCCAGGAAGGCAGTGGAGGATGGCCCAAGTGCTTGGACCCTGCACCTGCATGGGAGACCAGGAGGAAGCACCTGGCTCCTGGCTTCGGATCGGCGCAGCTCACCAGCCGCAGTGCGCCGGCCGTAGCAGCCATTTGAGGGGGTGAACCAACGGAAAAAGGAAGACCTTTCTCTCTGTCTCTCTCTCTCTCACTGTCTAACTCTGCCTGTCAAAAAATATTTTTATTAAATTCAATAACTACTTAATTAGGCATTTACTTGTTTCCCAATCATCACTTTTAAAAGACCAAAGAGGACACCAACACAATGAAGAACTATTTTGTCCCTTACAGTATAGAATGTGAGATAAAAATTTCACCTTAATCACTTTGTAAGCACAAAAATACAGACAAAAAAGTGACATGGGAGACATATTAAGTGTTATGGGAATTCTGAGAGCAGATGAAAGAAAACAAGAGGTTAAACAATACTGAAATAAGAGAATTGACCACACTCTGACATCAGTGAGGTACATTAACAAATAAACAAATAATAGATGAGGCAGAAAATGCAATCAGAAAGTTTTTGTCTTTTGGCAAATCACAGATAAGAAGACAATCAGGCTCACATATAAGTAAAGATCTATAAGTGGGGATTTTTTTTTTAACTTTTATTTAATGAATATAAATTTCCAAAGTACAGCTTATGGGTTACGATGGCTTCCCCCCTCCCGTAACCTCCCTCCCGCCCGCAACCCTCCCCCCTCCCGCTCCCTCTCCCCTTCCATTCATGTAAGGATTCATTTTCAATTCTCTTTGTACACAGAAGATCAACTTAGTATATATTAGGTAAAGTTTTCAACATTTTGCCCATATAGCAACACAAAGTGAAAAAAACTACCATTGGATTACTAATTATAGCATCAAATAACAATGTACAGCACATTAAAGACAGAGAACCCACATGATTTTTTTTTCAAATTAATTAACTTTCTATGCCATTTCCCCTTCAATACCAGGTTGTTATTTTTTTTTTTCATTTCCAATTCTCTTTATATACAGAAGATCACTTCAGTATATCATTAGTATAGAGCTCATCAGTTTGTGCCCACACAGAAATGCAAAGTATAAGGATAAAGTATTACATTCTATATCTAGAGTCAGGACCTAAGCTGATCAGGTCATTGTTTCTTATAGTGTCCATTTCATTTCAGCAGGTTTCCCCATTGGTGCTCAGTTAGTTGTCGCCGATCAGGGAAAACAAATGATATTTGTTTCTTTGGGACTGGCTTAGTTCACTCAGCATGGTGTTTTCCAGATCCCTCCATCTTGTTTCAAATGACTGGGTTTCATTGTTCCTTACTGCTGTATAGTATTCTATGGAGTACATGTCCCATAATTTCTTTATCCAGTCTACTGTTGATGGGCATTTGGGTTGGTTCCAGGTCTTAGCTATTGTGAATTGAGCTGCAATAAACATTAATGTGCAGATGGCTTTTTTATTAGCCAAATTAATTTCCTTTGGGTAAATTCCAAGGAGTGGGATGGCTGGGTTGTATGGTAGGGTTATGTTCAGGTTTCTGAGGAATCTCCAGACTGACTTCCATAATGGTTTAACCAGTTTGCATTCCCACCAACAGTGGGTTAGTGTCCCTTTTTCCCCACATCCTCTCCAGCATCTATTGTTGGTAGATTTCTGGATGTGAGCCATTCTCACCGGGGTGAGGTGAAACCTCATTGTGGTTTTGATTTGCATTTCTCTGATTGCTAGTGATCTTGAACATTTTTTCATGTGTCTGTTGGCCATTTGGATATAAGTGGGGATTTTGTCCAATACCCAATTTAGGGATTGATAGTCACTCTTGACTATCAAGTATAAAGATGTTGCTTGGAGATTCTGAGATTCTCAGATCTAGGGAGGTGACTGGGTAAATGTAAGAGTTACTGCCCTCAGCTAGCTGATACCTTCAGAGGTCTGGAAAATATACATTCTACATGGAATGCCTCAAATTTCTCAATCGTATGAGTTCTGACGCCCTCCCAAATTTAAATATGGTTTCTCTTTCTTCATATGAATCATACTAAACAACATGTCAAAAAAAGTTCTAATATTTAACCACTGGCAGCCCGGCAGACCGGTGTGACCTCTCGGTGAACATGACATATAATCTGAAGTCAGGAGAACCGGTGTTGAATTCTGGTTCCATGACTCACTAGTTCTGTGACTTTGAGTAAATCACTCACCTGTAACTCCGCTCCCATCCCCACCAGTCTCCATTGCTTCATCATAAAATAAAATGTGAGTAATATCTACATAACTGCTAATGCCTCAGATGAGATAATATACAAAGAAGCTATTTGTAAACAGCAGCCTGTTACCCAAATATTAGTGCATGTCATAAAAATTCCACTGTGTAGGTTCTGTTTGGAGAGTGAAAGATGAGAGGTTCTCCCACAGTCACCCTAAACCCAAGCTGAAAGAGGGAGGACAGACAGAAGGAAATACTAGGAAGAGACATGAAAACCACCTTCAGTCAGGGTTTCAGATGGCTACAGAATGCTTATGCAACAAAATGTACTTCGTTCATACTACTGGTCTAATTAATGCTTGCTGGACGATGAGTCAATGAATGGATAAGTTACCAAATGCATGAACAGATGAAGGTATAGCCAGGTGAAATTCTTGAAAACAAAGCAGGGAGAATCAAGTTGTGTAGAAAGAAAAACATTTTGGAAATAGGAAACCATGTAGCCCAGAAAGCTAACAGTCGTGAACTCCACTCCTGTACACTGCAGTGGCAAAACAAAGCAGCACAGAGAAGCCTGCGGTTTCACATCACTTTGTAAATACTCAAACATAAATACTGACATCCTTTTCTGTTACCTTAAAGCACAAAGAACCCAAACAGAAGAACTGCATGTGTTTGAAAAGCTTTAATATGACCCTGTATAAAACAAAGCATGCTTAGGGGCACAAAACATGGAAGCTCACAAGGACTATTCTGAGTTATCTGTGATAGCAGGTGAAGTTATGATAAATGCATAATCACCTGCAGATCTAATTCACACCCTTCTGGTATCTTTATAAGACTGGCTAAAAATGTGTCCAGATAGATTTAATTAAATGTTTTCCTCTCTGCTATTTTCCTAATTAGTATAACTAACAACAAGAAAACAAAACATAGAGAAGGCAAATCAGAAGAGAAAAGAGAGGTGGATGGATGAACAATTAGTCTGGAAAAATCACAAAATACAGTCATTTCTGCAAAGAAAAAAAAATACCCCCAGAATTATGTATTTCAGATTTCTCAAAGTAAGATTTTAACCATTTCTGAATCCAAAACTTACAAACCGTAATAACTATGTAATTCTCAGCAAATTAATTATTGCTCTGAAGCCGAGTGTTCTCAAATGAATATGTGATTCTTAATTCTTAGCTTAAAAAGATTATTCTGTGCACCTACACACAGAACCTGGCTCATGAAATGTGTCCAATGAATGTTAATATCATTCACCTTCCTTCCTAAGAAATATCACTACATAATTCTAAAAAGTTACATCCAATGTAATAAGAAAACATAAACAAATCTGAGTATGCGGTTTAAGGTCCAGATTCCAGCTAACAACCCTTAAATAAATAATGTCAACACCAGTCCAAAGTACTGACGACTTGAAGGAAAACGGTAAGATGTCTTTCACAAAATATACCAGATAAGGAAGATCATTCTAATGGTTATGGATTTCCCTTTCTTACAAATTGTTTTCTTTTTACCACAAATTTACAGTAGAGAAAACTGGCAAATTTAAAAATTTTATTATTTCAGAAAAAGTCCTCATTCAGGCTAACGCATGTGGCTGAGTTCACTGATAAATAAAGCCACTCTGAAAAGCAGCTGATTATGTATTCCTTACACATCATGCAAAAAGCTTACCAATTCCCAATGAAATGACTTTCAAACAACAACAAAAAGTTATTAGTTTGAGAAGATGTAACCATCTCTATGAGTTAGGTCCATGTTGACGGTAAGAAGAGTCAGCCGTGAGATTAATAAAATATAATTCTTCTTATGTTGCAGAGTGGCTGTCAGCATGGACTAACCACTAGCACTGCAATCACTATTAGTTATGGAGCTCCTACTACCTGCCGGGTGAGTAATATTCACAGACTTATGAACTAAGTATCATCCTTATTTAACACAAAAACGTAATAATTTTGAAGCACAGTGACCCCAGTGAGCTGACTACACCTGGAACCCAGAATTCACAGCAGGCTAAGCAAGCAAGCCCTCTGTACTTAAGGCCCCAGCCATTGTCTAGTCTCCAGAGGCATTTAAAAGGCAGTCTCTTAAAAGCAATTTAAATTTGGTACCACCAGTTGAAATTTAATCTGAACACTGGGTTGGGGCAAGGCACGTACTTTGGGAATAACTGTAAAAGTCAAGTTTGTGAGTAGATGGAAAATTAAATGCAGCAGACAAAGGCATTTAAGTTAGTGAGTCAGAGCATTAATTTTCATTTGCTAACATCTATTACAGCTATTGAAGAAATTAAAGCTTTTTGCTTTTTGAAACTCTAAACATCTCTCTTCCTGATGAGTTTTTGTCTAACTGCCTTATATCCCTTTAATTATACCAAAAGTTTTCCAAACAGCACTATGTGCCTGTAACAATAAAATTACTGGTCACAAATGAATATTGAATAATGAACATCATAGGCAGAATAGGAAGACACTCTGGAGTTTCCACATCTGATATTTCTACACTCACTGGATGCTCTATAGCGTATAAATCAGATTCCAGGGCAGCTGCCTGCAGGGAGTTTGTTTTAGACAAAGCTAAGGGCCACAGCTGGCACTGCACAACTGTACAACAGCATCACTGAAAACCAGCACATACAGTGTTCACAGGTAACACAGACACTAGCAGTTGGTTTGGTTTGTAAGTCGGCTCCCCAAATGATTAGACACTTCTCTCTTATTCATTGTTGTTCATTGGGTTTTAAATAGTTCCAGTTTATTTGGAACAAAATTAAGCAACAAGCTGTACAATTTTAGAATCATGAATAAAATTTAGAATTTTAGAAACTCAAACCTTGAAACCTAAATTAGGAACACTCAATTTTTTCTCCAATTTTTCTGTTACTGTGTAAAGGGTTAATTAAAGCATGAGTTTGCCTGGATTAAAAAAAAAAAAATGCCAAGCCCTAAAATCAGTATCATTTAAACTTCTGATGCCAAAAATCTGTTTGACAGAGCAGGCTTTACTATACTGACATTTTAACAGTAGCCAAAGTCCTGTTCCCACTAAATTCTGTCTTGGCAGTACCAATAATTTGCTAAAAGCCTAAACTCTTCCTGGTTACAAGTTGCCTACCTCGGGAGCTTTATACAGCATCATAGTGCAACAAGGAAGCTGAATTTAGCAAGTCTTTACTTAACATTTCTAGGCTTACAACAGAAATCAAACTTTTTGTCAAATAAAACTGCTTTAAAATAAAGAATGATGTTAATTTTCCCAGAAAGTTAATACTTAAGATTTGAATTTGATAAGATACAGTACAGTTATCCATAAAAATCTCAAAGTAAAATCTGATATTCTCACATTGCTTCAAGATTACAAGTAAATCATCATTAAAACAGTAAATCAATAACTGCTTTCAAACTATAAATGACAATATTTTCTATTCTCAACTGAAATTAAGATACTTACAAAAATACAGTAAAGACTTATAAATATGTTCATTACAGGCATCTATCACAGGTTTTGATGACCTCAAATCATTACTGTCAAAATTTAATACAGAGCTTTCTTAATATTGTACTTGACAAAGCTTTCCAATAACGTTTAAATCAAACCACATATAAATTACTTGGTTCAACTTACCTAGTGGCTGAATGTTAAAGAATCGATTAACAAACAAAAAAGTGTTCCAACCAAATCAATTCAGTTAATTTTTCAAGTAGATCTGATTATCATCATCTTTTAAAAACTTCAAAGATTCCACCTAATGATAAAAAACAAAAAAAAATGGCATTTAAACTACAGCAGCATCATATAATCTATATGTTAACACAAAAATCAAAACAAGCCTATTATTATCCCTTTTTCTAAGTTACTGTGCTACTTAAAACTATGACACCAAAAGCACCTAGCAACTCAACTAAATTTTTCAGTTTGAGGTAAAATGAATGCTTAAGGACAGAGAACACAGTAAAATGATGCAAAAGAAAGTGTGAGAGCAGAAGAGTTTATTTTCAGTACCAACTTGCACTTGTAAATGATGGCTATCTAATATTGGTTAGGATATTAAAATTAGAAATGAGAAAGGATGCAAATGATTGCTTTGGAATTATACTCATTGATTCTTAGACTATACACATGCAATAATTTGTAAGTTGCAGTTATGGAAAGCTATTAAGAAATAGCTGCAAGCAATCTCTGTTGAGGCATAGAAACTAATACCCGGACAGATCATTTGAACATCAACAATGGTCAAGAAGTCGTGGAGAAAATTCACTACTGTGATTTTCTGAATCATTCTGAAAATGATACCTCATCTCCCATAGAAAGTGTTTAGTAAATGTTAGTAAAGACTTATAAACAGCTTAATTATGGTTTATCAACAATATCTGTTTATTCTACTCATTTTACCACCAGAAATCCTTTTTAAAGTTCAAACATTAAGTTACTATCTCAGCTCCCAGAGAAGGTTTGAGAGAAAGCAAGCAATATCTCAACTGGAGAGAGCCTAAAATAAATGCTGGGAGGTTAAGTAGAAGTGAGACAGAAAATTGGACAGCTTCCAGCTACTCCAGAATCAGGTCTCCCCAGGACAGATTTAGTATGTTAAAGCACACTAACACTTTAAAAATTCCCAGAACATCAAACACAGCTAAATTCAAGTGAAATTTCAAAGCCATATTCTAAAGCCATAAATACATGATTTTTATTTTGCAATGCATAATTAGCCACATACTGCCAGCCCTCAATTCCACTATACACATTAATAAAATTTATTCAGTATCTCAGTATGAAAAACATAAAGGTTGAAATAGATATGCTATCCATCAGTATTAGATGGTAATTGCGCAAAGAAGAAGAAAAATTGCTAACAGTGGGAAAGACAAGTAGTGATAATTATAAATACTGAGAAGAAATCATGTCCAGATTCTAGTCTTATTACTATTCAAGAAACAGTCATCCAGGAAGTCAAAAGACTTCTTCATTAACAAAGATAAATAGACTTATTATCAAAGAGTTCTTGCTGTAAGTATCACAAGATATGTATCAAATGGGTCGGTTATTTTAAATTATACATATATAACAAACACAATTCTCTAAACAACCATCCACAAAGCAGCACAAGGCACACATTTTTTGCATTTGAATAGCTAAAGCCGGGAAGATATTTCTTTACTTTTCCTGGCATTTTATGGAAAAGTTACACAGGCTATCTTAAATAATGCTGGGTAGCTGGCTTCATAAATCACTACTACATACTTGCCAGGATGGTTTTCTGCAGAAGGTAGAACACTGTTTAACAAGACATTTTCCAGGGAAGAACTAGTGCACTTCCCTTATGATCCAGATCAAACGAAGACTCCTAAAACTCTTCTCCCATTGATTTTTTTCATTGTACAATGTGAAACTGATCTGTACAAAAGTCTAGATTGACCAAGTTCTTGGGCATTTCTTAGATAGCGTACTGTTTTCTTATATTATGTAATTCCTGACCTCCAGTCTTAAGCGTCTTGAGCCCAGACAGTCATTAAGCTAATGTGCTAAAAGATTTTTCACCAGTCTTACATTAAGAATGATAATATTTCTATCTAACTATGGTTATCTGAGTGGTCCATGATTTCAAATGACTTGGGAATTTTTCCAGTCTCTATAGCATGCCTAAAAGCAGTGGCATGAGCCTCTCATATCAAAGTTCAAAAGCAGTGTACAAAATACACTACCATATGCATGGATGATTCAGTCCCATGACAGTCACTGATTAGCACAGAGGATACAAGTCTACCGCTGGGTAGCAGATAACAGGTAAGCCTCAAAGTGTACAAACCACCATACAACCTTTCTCCAGGAATGTTCATTTCCTTCAAACGAACAATGACACCTGATGTAAGGTCAAAGATTCTTTACAGTTTCTATAACACACACCAATACAACACCTCAAGTAACTGTATAGCATGATCAAAGAAGTTGAGTTTAAATTTCTTAACCTTTCCTTTGTGTTTACTACCTGCTCTACTAACCTTGGAGAAAAAAAAAAAAACCAAGACCCTCTATCCATGGTATTTTGACTTTATCAGAAAGTTTAAATATACCTGAAGTTTGTATTTCTCTCAGTTACATGGTCTAAACAATGGAGTGATTTATCATTAGCTAATATTTGATCATGCTTGTCCCTAGTTGGTCTGTTTCAGTTATTTGTGTGTAATAAATCAGATGAAACCACAATGCTGGGCTTGAATGGCTTTCTGTAGCCAAATGGTTTATCCCAGGTGGTACACAGGAACCAGGCTCCCCCCGTTTGCCAGGAAAGTAGTTTAGTTGACAGTGCCGTTGCAACACTGAACACAGTAAGTTAGCTATTTTGGAAGTCCTTCCAATAGTAAACTGTACCCTGGAGTAACCTTATGAGTCATAATGTCTTTGTGGAACTGGACTAATCCTTCCTGGTCATCAACTACTCTTTAGTTGATGATGAAACTGGGGCTCAGGGGGTTACAGTCACTGGCCCAAAGGCATGCGACTAGAATCCTGTTTCTTAACTGTTACTCCAGCATTGCTCCCTGTACATCATGGAGCTGCTCTGCCTCTCAAAGATAGAAATTCAACCACGTTAACCAGAAGTTGATTCAGCTCCAGTTATTTTAACTTTGCTTCTCAGTTTGGGGTAGGAACGAAAGGAAGACAGTAAAGGGTAGAATGAGAGAATAGACAGGCTCAGCACCATCTTCTCCATCATGGTTACCATCAACTCACCTCCTTACAAACCTACTAAAAACCAGGAAAGGAGAATGAAAAACCAAGTACTTGAGGCTGTCACACACCACAGCTATCTTGGCATAATGTCAACAGGGTTTCACAGCAACATTTGAGAAGCAGTGCTCCAATGGCTAATTAGTAGTAACTAGTCCCAATAGTTAGTTATGTTATTGATGACATTTTAATTAGAAGAATATCTCTACTTCCATTACCCAAGCACAACTACTTTCATAGATGTAACATACATATCTTAACAATGATCTAGTGATTTTCATTTTAACATTACATTTGGCCTTCAATGGGGGCTTGCTTCCAGGGCCCTTGTTCCACAAGGATACCAAAATCTAAGGATGTTCAAGTCTCTCATATAAAATAATGTAGTATTTGTTTATAATCTATGCCAATCCTCTTGTACAGTTTAAGTCATCTTTAGATTATTTATAGTACCTAATACAATGTAAATGCTACAAAAATAGTTACAATTTATGGTTTAGGAAATAATTACAAGAAAAGAAGTCTGTACATATTCAGTATGGATGTGAATTTTTTTCTGAATATTTTCAGTCTTCTGTTGATTTAATCCATGGGAGTGGGATGGCATTTATAGAAGGGTGACTGTATTTTTTACATCTGTCCCTATGTAAGCATATTTTCACATAGGGCACACAATAATGTCACATTCTGTTTTTTTTTTTTCATTTAACATTCTGTAAACACATTCTCTATCTCCATGTATGTTACATGGTTCTCATTCTTACCAGCCATGGCATCTTCCATAGGATCAGCACAAAGGCATTTCCTTAATGTTCCATGGGGAACATTTCAAATGTTCTTATTTATTGGCAACACTAGAAATACTGTTTTCTCCTTAAAATCTTATGTGAAATAGGATCAGTAAATCAAAAAGTAGAAATATTTTATGGACTTCATACTTCTAGCCATACTGATGTCAAGAGATTGAAATTACTTATAAAGCCACCAGTTGCAGACAAGCATTCAACTCTCACCAAACTTCTTCACCACTGCAGGTGGTTGAAATGCTTTTGGCAGTTTTATTTGGCGCTATACACTTCAGGGTGGCTCTTTTAGTTTAATGGCGAATATAACTATTCTCTCATTGAAAAATAATTTTATTGTCTTTCATCTTTAAAATATTTTTTACATAATTTGACCACATTTCAGCTCTAATTGTTCTTAGGAATTTAAATGGCCCTTTATATGATACATATTAACTTTTTTAATGAATTCTTCTGTAAATTTTATTTTACAATATTTAACCATGTGATCCATCTGGTATGTCATTGGATTCATACCATGAAGTAGGTATTCAGATATTTTTGACAAATCCCAAGTATCTATAACACTCATTCTAGTTGCTAAGTTATCCTTTCTTACACATCTTTAAGTTTGCTATATTATAATGTGTGCCTTAATTGTATTAGAATGGGTCCCTTGTTGGGCTCTCCATTTTGGTACATGGATCCACACAGGAGAGGTCTTCAAAAAGTTTATGGAAAACACATAATATTAAAAAACTATGCATGGACCAGTGCCGTGGCTTAACAGGCTAATCCTCCGCCTGAGGCGCCGGCACACTGGGTTCTATTCCCGGTTGGGGCGCCAGATTCTATCCTGGTTGACCCTCTTCCAGGCCAGCTCTCTGCTATGGCCCGGGAAGGCAGTGGAGGATGGCCCAAGTCCTTGGGCCCTGCACCCACATGGGAGACCAGGAGAAGCACCTGGCTCCTGGCTTCGGATCAGCGCAGTGCGCCGGCCACAGCGACCATTGGAGGGTGAACCAACGGCAAAAGGAGGACCTTTCTCTCTGTCTCTCTCTCTCACTATCCACTCTGCCTGTCAAAAAAATAAAAAATAAAAATAAAAAAATAAAAAAAAATAATTGGAAATGAAAAAAAAACAACCTGGTGTTAAATTGGAAATGGCATAGAAAATTAATTTTTAAAAAATATTATGTAGGATCTCTGTCTTTAATGTGCTGTACACTGTTATTTAATGCTATAACTAGTACTCCAACGATAGTTTTTTCACTTTGTGTTGCTATATGGGGCAAACTGTTGAAATCTTTACCTAATATATACTAAACTGATCTTCTGTATATAAAGAGAATAGAAAATGAATCTTGATGTGAATGGAAGGGGAGAGGGAGCGGGAAAGGGGAGGGTTGCGGGCGGGAGGGAAGTTGTGGGAGGGGGGAAGCCATTGTAACCCATAAGCTGTACTTTGGAAATTTATATTCATTAAATAAAAGTTTAATAAATGAAAAAAAAAACTATGCATGGATTTCAAACTATTTTGCAAAACATAAATATATTTTAATTCCATTTTGCATGAACTTTCTAAGGTACCCTCGTCTTTTAAATGGAACTTTTGCTCAGACTGTGTTAATATAATGTGACTGGCATTGCATTACAGGGTTTTCAGTTGCATTACTACATGTACTTGGTGTGCACGTTTTAGGCAGCTGTATGACTTGCTTCATAGTATGCGTGAATCTACCATAGGTCTGGATTATACCCCTTACTGCCTTTTTTTTTTTTTTTCAAACATTCCTTGATATGTCCTTATGCACATGTATAACTCGTATTTGAAAAATTCACTCATTTTTTCTGGATTGTATTATTTAATTAAGATTAATATTTACCATCCATAAATAGCCATAACCATTAGGAGTCTGATTAGAGTTGTGTAGAATCATATACATATTGTGTATGTATGCATCTTTTCAATATTTTATTTTCCCATGGTTTAAAAAAAAACATACTGTAGGGGGGCCAGTGCTATGGCATAGAAGTTTAAGCCACCACCTGCCATGCTGGCATCCAGTTTGAGTCCTGGTTGCTCAGCTTCTGAGCCAGCTCCCTGCTATTATACCTGGGAAAGCAGAGGAAGATGGGTCAAGTGCTTCGGCCCCTAACACCCACAGAAAAGACCTGACTGAAGCTACTGGCTCCTGGCTTTGGCCTGGCCCAGCCACAGCCATTAGGGGAGAGAACCAGTGGATGGAAGATCTCTTTTTCTCTCTGCCTTTCCCTGTCTCTTTGTCAATTTGCCTTTCAAATAAATGAAATAAATCTTTAAAAATCAGTGTATTGCTGGCGCTGAGGCTCAATAGGCTAATCCTCCGCCTGTGGCGCCGGCACACCTGGTTCTAGTCCCGGTCGGGGCACTGGATTCTGTCCTGGTTGCCCCTCTTGCAGGCCAGCTCTCTGCTGTGGCCCAGGAGTGCAGTGGAGGATGGCCCAAGTGCTTGGGCCCTGCACCCGCATGGGAGACCAGGAGAAGCACCGGGCTCCTGACTTTGGATCAGCGCGGTGCACCGGCCGCAGCGTGCCGGCTACAGCAGCCATTGGAGGGTGAACCAACGGTAAAGGAAGACCTTTCTCCCTGTCTCTCTCTCTCACTGTTCACTCTGCCTGTCAAAAAAAAATAAAAATGAAAAAAATCAGTGTATTATTATGCAGCTGTAAATTTATGACATTTAAACTCATATTCAATAAACATTTATACTCTGCAAATCTCCTGCTTCTGTCTTCCCCCATTTCCATTTCACATGCTTGGAAATACATCACTTCTCACATTCAGCAACTAAACTGTCAACTCTTCACAAGATTCCCCCTGAATAACATCCTTCACTGAAACAGAAGACACTTATTTAAGTCTTATCTTAAAGAAAATACTTCATTTTCTCAACAAAACTCAATCAAAATGTACACAAATACCATCACCACAAAATCATGTCCCATAAAACCATTTTATTTCCTTAGTACACTTACACTACAAACAAAGCTGTGAATTCACTTAAAACATGGCTTTATAGCTTAGATGACCTAGTATCTAGCACCTCCTTCTCCTCCACCCAACCAATGTCGGCTATCCCTGCCATCTGTGAAATAGATTGAAAGAGAAAAACAGAGAAATGTAAATGACATAAAATTATAAAATATCTTAAACTCAACTGAAAATGATCTACATTTTGCTGTGCATGTTAACTGCATCCATGTGTTACATTCCTTGATTTCAGGAACTTCAAGGTACTCTCAAAAAGTCTTCTATTTTATATAACCTAAGTGGTACATGAAGAAGCCTGGCTAATGTGCTGGAAGGCGAGGAGAGAGGGGGGAGAACGAAAATGTCTGTGTGAAAGGAGGCCAAGAAGGAATGTAGCAGTTTTCCACTGTACTTTGAAAGTCACACTATGTGTCAAGTTCAATGAAAGCATGAGTGACATGCTTCTCCGCTTTCCTAATGAAATAAATGCGTGGAAAACGTGCCAAATATTTAATCTAAGCCTTGTTTCCTGAAAGACTGCAAGATGCCCACAAATTTTCTTTCCCAGAGTTCAAAATAGCAAGCTGAGTGGGTGTTAAGCAATTCAAGTGCAAAAAAAAAAAGTAACTAAGGAAAAGGAAATTGTACTTTCTGCTCCTTCATATGAATTTTTTTCTCTTTTCTTTTAAAGCCATTTAAAGAGATATTTGTGATTTGGATCTGGGGTTGTCTTGAGTCAGGATACAGGTACAGGCCTGATAAAGACAAGGTTTGTTCTTTGTTAAGAATAAACTGATAACTTCACAATTGCAGACAGTTCAATCACAACAATAAAACACTTGTAGAAAGTGAAGCCTGAAAGTTGAAGAGGTCTCTACCCCTTTGGAAGAGAGGGACCTTCCTCAACAGTCAACAGCACTTTATAAAAGTTTATCATGCAAAGGAGTTACCAGGGGAGACCATTAAAATTCTTCAGGTCTGAGTGCATCTCGAAAGTTCCAAGGATGTTGATGGGCTAATGTTGAGAGGGCCACACTGTGAGAAGCAAGACTCTAGGCTATAACAAAGGTTCCCTAATAGTCAGACAATAGGAATAACAATCAACCAATTAAGAATGTTTGCTTAAAAGCCTGCACACTGGTTAAGCCACCACTTGTGACTCCAGCATCAATTATCTCAGCACCTGGCTGCTCCACTTTTGATCCAGTTCCTTGCTAATGTGCCTGAGAAGGCAGAGGATGGCCCAAAGGCTTGGGCCCCTGCCACCCACATGGGAGACCAGGATGGAGTTCCAGGCTCCTGGCTTTGGCAAGGCCCAGCACCAGCTGTTGTAGCCCTTTAGAGAGTGAACCATCTTTTGCACAATCTCTCTCTATGTCTATCTCTCTTCCCTTGCCCCATTCCCCTCATCCCCAAGTGCTCTCCCTCTCAAATAAATAAATAAATCTTTTTTTAAAAAAAAATGTTTATTCGATACCTAGCACTGTAGCACAGTGCTGTTTATAATAAACTGTGTTACAGGAGATAAGAAAGTATGTAACATGAGCCGCGAGCTAACACGTAGGAAAGTGTTTTTAGAAAAAAAAAGTAAGTGTGGATGCTAAAATGTGTGGAAAAGATTCTAAGAATAATAGGAATTGAGAACACGAAGAGTCTGGTTGGAGCTAGAGTAGTGATAAATGACTTCACAGACTGAGCAAGCTGGAGGTGGACAAGGCCAGGGCTAGGCTAGGAGCATGAGGGCAGCAGGGGAAAGGGAGAGGCCACCATGCACCTGCTCAGTGGTTGTAGATATTATCATTGAAAAACTTCTCATCAGAATTCATGTTTTACCAGGTGAAGGGAAACTCTGCCTTTGTTTAAGATGTTTAGGTTTCAGAATCGTCATATTCTTCCAGGACAGTAAAGAATGGTTAGTCTTGCCTTAGTCTTATGCAAATTTTCTCCACTGGCAGCAGCAACAGTGTTATGAATGACATTTTAGGTTTAAGCCTGGGAGCACAAAATTACCATTTTTGTATATATACTTATGCATATGTATGCCTTTGATTAACATATGTCTTTAATAATCATAACTTTTACTGAAATAGAATTAATAATCTTCTGTTACTGAGTGTTTGAATTTTACTTTTTTGACAAAAATAAATTTTTTTCTCCTGTAAAATACTTTTGGATGGCACATAACCCACACAACACCTCCTCTCTGGTATTATTCTTCCTTTTCCTCCCACACAAGCTGACAATGGGAAGAAAACATATCCAGAAAAAGAATGAAAGTATTAATGAAGTATACCCTCTTTTGAAAAAAGATCTTTAGAGAATTCTTTTGGCCAACCCACAATATGTTGGGAAAATTGCACAATGAATTCAAAAGAAAAGTAACAGAGTATTCCAAACATCCATATTACCATGAACATTCTATCTGTAACCATTTTTTAACTGAAAAAAAAATGTAGAGGTATAAGGATATAAGCAAGCTACATGAAGGAAGGCAAACATTTGAGAGAAAAATCACAAGCACTCTTAAGCTAGGCCCAGTCTCACTGAGTCCCAGTTCCATCTCTGTCTTAGGAACCACCTTACCATCAGCAGTAAGAAGTTACATTTCAAAAACCTGAAAATACTATGCTGCATCTTCATGCTAAATGAATAGCAATGGCTCAGCCACAACCACTGTCCCAGATAGGTTCCTTGTACCCAACTTCCCTTTACTTCCTATCCTTGCTAGGAAAGTTAGAATGTAGGCAAAGAATTATGGCAAAATGCTGTGATTTCAAAGCACCAAGGAAGGCTTGAATGTAACAAGACATCTGTACCACTACAGCTATGCTAAGGAAAGCTCTGGAAAGCTGGAAGCCCCATGCATCCTTGGAGTTACCTTCCCACCCCTGTGCAATGCACACACAAAACAAACACTCATCAGTCACAAGAACTAGTCGTGAAGACACTAAATCGTTCCCCATGAGTGGCTGCAACACAATAAACAGAATGCAAGCAAACATGGCCTGAGGGGACAGTGACGCTCAGCTTCTAGAATTCTCTTCCCCTTTCTATTCTGAACCCTTTCAGGTGTCCTCTCCCCTAACTAGGTCATGGTGTCCTGAGGGCACCACAAACAAGGAGCTAAAAAGCATTTTCACACCAGGCTACCAAAACACAGCATCCTGAAAAGAGTTTACTTTATGAAGAAAACAATAACAAACAAACAAAAAACATGGCATATTGTGAAACTTAACACAAAGAAACAACTGTCAGTGAAGACACATTATTTGGATGAGAGGGGTTTTGCTAGAATCAAGGCAAAGAAAAACATCCCCCTTGGTGGGAAAGGACACAGCTCCGCGGAGCGGCTGGTGACAGCCACTTGTGGCCGACACAAAGACAGGCTCCCTGCACCGCAGGATGATCGCTCCGGCTGTGGAAATGTGTATTGCACACAGGACATCCCTCCTGGCACCCAGTGTGAGTGAAGCCCAGGCCTGGTTCCCAAGAACCAGGATGCAGAGTTGTGACCCTGTTCAGGAGAAGCAAGCATCCAACAGCAACAGGGCACACGTAGGCCACTGAAGTGACCCAGTCCGCCATAGAGTATTAACTCTATTAAGATATTGTGCAAAGTCCTGAGTCGCATAAACTAGAACAGAATATGGGCTGCTTTCAGTTTTCTCAAGCAACTTCTATTTGCATCAAATTGGCCCCTCTGAAAACCACTTATCAATGGTAAGTTCCCCCCTGTCATCTGTCCCTCTGTCTCCCACAGGGCCCTCCAAGCCCCACCCCCTGCATGTGCATCTCTTGGCCAGTTCCAAGGCACAGCCTCATTTGTTTCCTTCAATGCCCATCACTATAATCATCTGTACTATTGATGTGGCCACCTGCTTTACCAATCACGCATGCTACCAGAAGTTACAGCGTTAAATCTGCAACAGCACACACTACAGCCCTGGAACCGTGGTGGAAAGGAGGTTCCGTTAGCAAAGATTTCCCCAGCCAGCACTGATGTCCTCACTAACTGGCTGCCAAGCCTAGATCAAATGAAGGTCAATGCAAGGTCCCCAGAGGAAGCTGTTCAACTCGCTGGGTCGGTTCCCCGGAGCCCTGCCAAGGAGGCCCTGCAGACCCACAGCCAGCCTGGCAGAGCTGGTGTCTTCCCCCAGGCAGAGGCCCTCCCCTATCCCCAGATGACAGGCTGGGTGCAAACCCGGTTTCCGCAGACACAGAAAGGACACAGCTACACGGAGCGGCTGGGGACAGCCACTTGTGGCCGACACAAAGACAGGCTCCCTGCGCCGCAGGACGATCGCTCCGGCTGTGGAAATGTGTATTGCACACAGGACATCCCTCCTGGCACCCAGTGTGAGTGAAGCCCAGGCCACAGCAGCAACAGCCTGGCCCCAGGACAGCCTGCACCACACATCAAAGCCAGAGGCGCTGGGAGGCTGGCAGGCGGCCAAAGACGCCCCAGAGCCACAGGGGAGTGTGCTGCCTTAGGACAATAGCAACGGACTGGTGTAGTCTGTAAATCCCAAGCAGAGATTTTACCCTCTCCTGTCAAGGCTGTGATTTAATTTCTTTTGAGGGTAAATAAAAAAAAAAAAAAAAGGAAAGAAAGCGAAAAAGAAGAGTACACATTCCCAAACCTCTTGTCTGCACAGGCAGACAGCAGAAGGCAAGCTTAATGAATTCTAGTCCTTCCTAGCCCATGGCCACTGTGTACAGCTAAGTGAGATGTGGTATTTCCCTGTTCATCTTAAGAGGGCTTTCAGTCTAACGGGTAATTAAGATCATTTAAATGCAAACATCTTGCTTCCATTGCTACTCTCCTCCCAGATATTTCCCATCAATTCCATTTAATTAGAGTAGTGTCACACGTTAATTATAACCTGACAGCTTTATTGATTTGGCAGGGCACAGGCATACAGTCCCATTTTCAGTAACGAGGCCTTAAGGTGAGTGATCAAACTCTCAGTCACAAAGATGACTCAGCTCTTACTGATGAGGTCCTACCCGAGACCCACTTGCTCAATACACAGATTCGTTCTGGGATCCTCTTGCAGTCTCACTTTTTTTTTTAATACCTTTTTGCATAAAAGCGCACACAGAAGGCAAACCAAGAAGCAAGAAATCTGTAGAAGAGTAGAGGGGGGAAAAAGCCAATCTCTTGATCTTCCATGATCTTAATCTGTGATTCCCAAGAACCAGGATGCAGGGTTGTGACCCTGTTCAGGAGAAGCAAGCATCCAACAACAACAGGGCACACGTAGGCCACTGAAGTGACCCAGTCCGCCATAGGAAGCCAAGCTGCATACATGCAACTGGAACAAAAAGGAGCTTATTCATTTTCCTTTCAGAGGAAATGAGTATGAGTTGAGGTCACTCAACTCTAATCCACCCTGCATATCAGCATTATACTTCTAGTAGCACCTGCTCCAGCATGCCAGCAGTGTGTCACAGCCCAGCGTGTCATTCACAATGGCATGCTGGGGGTGGAAGAACTTCCAACTCCTTGCTAATCTGGTGCAGGCAATGCCAAGGTAGAGTTTTACTTGATTGCCCAAAATGTAGAGCTATTTTCAGCTTCTGAATTCATTGTTCTGCCTGCTTCACCAGTCCCAAAGCCATGTTACAAACCTTTAAAAATACCCTTTCAACTTACTTGTTACTTATTTTATCAAGGGGCAAACACTTAAAGTAATCTTGCTAAGTCTCCAAAAGGTAAAACCACAAAATAGCAGAGAGAGAGAGAGATTTACAAATATTTTCAGTTAAAAATGGTCACCACAGCAATAGCAGTGAATCTACAGCCATCTTCAAACTCTTTATAAAATTCTGAGCAATTAACACTTAGCAGGACCTCAGTGCCCAAGGACACAACTCAATTTTATTTCAGTCACACTTCTAAAAATGACTTTGAAGAGAAACATTAAATAATGGAAATTAAAAATAAAAAAAAACTGCTAGCTGATATAGGAAGAACCTCAGCTAGTTCTGAAATAATTCCGCTGGGATTTGTGCTGACCATTATAAAAACAGGATGTTCTGTTTGCTGTTCTTCATAAAAGACTACCAAGCCAGTATAAGACTCCAAAACATATCAAAACTACAGATCCATGTGAGGTCTGCTCATACTTTAAAAATCAAGTGGAATTTTTTTTCATGTATTTAAAGATTTTGTTCAATGTGAACTGGCATCAGGAAGTATGTTTCTTGTTTTTATGAATGTGAAAAGGGAAACAGAGTTATATAACATAATTCTGCAATGGTTCAGCATCATAGCACAGAGAACTGAATGTTAAATACAGGACAGCCACATATGAGTCTTTACACTAAGATGTCTCATATTTAAAGTAAACCTATGGAAATTAGATACCTGTTTAGTTTAGTTAGAAGTTAATCCTAACAAAAATTGCATAACAATTGTCTTCCATTGTTACTTCAACACCATGATGAAACCACTGGCACCAAAGGAAGAATTCAGTATTAGTTGACAAAGAGACCATCTTAAATGGGTGTGACAAAATAGTCTTAAATGTGTGAGTATTGGGGAGGAAAGTACCACATCTATAAGCAAAATCATGGTTCTTCACTACTTACCACCTATATATATATAAATGGAAACATACACATCATAGTCTTATCCTGAACCACAAAACCCAGTTGGGAATATAGAATAAATGGGTAGGAAGTGAGTCTACAGAACGACTGGACACCTAAATATTCTCCCAAGAAGACCACTGGGCTATACTCTTTCCATTCAGATGCACTTGAAAATATCTGGAAAAATCACTACAACTGCTTGTGTTGTAGTGATTTTTCCATGGAAGCTACTGGGCTTCCATGAAGGGGTCTCCATTCAGATCATGTGAAAGCACCAATTCAGCCCTGAGACTATGAAAGGAACCAGATGCTTCTCTTTCCTCCTGAAGTCCCACAGGCTACATGTAGTCAATGAGGCCAATGAGCTTTTTGTTCATGTTTAAAAAGCTACAAAAAGTATTTTGTTAGGTTTACTCACTTTTCTTCCTGGTGAAATAAAAATTTTGTTTCCTATTTCAATATCTATAAGTGGCCATTTCCATCATCAGTTAACCCATGCATCATTTACCAAGTACCTATCACCTATCAGGCACTGTGGTGCATTCAAGGGTAGAGAAATGTGTGTTTTTGGACTCCTGGCTTGGAGGTGGCAGGAAAAGTGATGCAGTAGGAGTTCCAGCAGAGCCCTGAGAAAGGTGAGGGTCAGGTAACAAGGTAGATCTGAGAGTAGAGACACAGGAAATGGATCTTTAGAAGTCTCCCATGTTTGTCATGTAGATAAGGAGAAAGCCAAGCCTAAGAAGAAACAGACCAGGTTAGAGGCACCTTAAAAACATGCAGCTAGAAATGTGCGAGTAGACAACTGGACATATAAATATGGAACCCACAGGAGCACATGAACTGAAAATCCAGTTTGGAAGACTTAGCATCTAGGGCAACACAAAAACACTAGTTTGTGTAGAACAGTCTGAGAAGCTACTTACAGTAAGAAGCCCAATGGCTGAATTTAGGGAAAAGCCACAAGAACAGGGAATTATATAGAAGCACTGAGAATAGAGGCTGGAATTCTAGACCTACAGTGTCAAAGAACTAAGTGGAGAAAAAAATAAATAACAAATACAAGGAGTCTTCAAAAAGTTCATGGAGACCTTATGAAAAAGCTAGGCATGGATTTCAAATTTTTTTAATCTCAAAATAATCTCATCTTTTAATTTCATTTTTTCCAAGACTATGTGATGTATCCTCATAGAGTCAACTACAAACCAACTGAGTCAAAGACCTAAAAGAGTATACTGAATTTCAGAATTAAGAGTTTACTGATATTCCTTGCCAGAGCAAGTAGTCAAAACTATAGGGCAGTCAAGACAGGAATCTAGGTAGGAAAGGATGGCTGATTTTATTCTTTATTTGTTTATTTGCTTTCAAGATGGAAGGGATTAGAGCATGTTTACATTTTCCAAGTTGACAGAACAAGTTGATAGCTGTGGCTCTGAAAAGAAAAATGTCCCAACAAGATTTTACTGGATTAAATTTTGGCCTGAGTAGAGAGATAATTATGACCTGATTGTGTTAAGGTAACACTTAAATTCTCAACAATTAACTTACCACAAATACTGATTTGTTGATTAAAGAATTGAAGAAACATGCTCTCAACTGTAAAAGAAATCATTAAGAAATCACACAAACCTGTGGGGGAAACGTAAGAACAAAACTACTAAAAGGCAAAGATAAACTTTGATCATATAATAATTTCCCAGCTGATCAAAACTATACAGATAACCAACTTAAATCTATTTTAAAATATATTTTAAACCAATGCAATAATAACGACCTCCACTGGAAAACAAGAAAGCCAAGTTTAAATTGAGAGAGATAGAAGGAAATTCTTGCGGCAAGGAGGGTGACCAAACTGCCCCAATCGAGGAACTTTTTAACATTTAATTCAGCCATCATGATAGGAAGGATTCCTAAACCTGGCAATTACAGTAAGCAATGTGTGCACCAAAAGAGTTCCGGAAGAAGCACATGGAAAAGAATTCACTTGGCCTTCCCTGCACCTGATAACCAGCTCAGCCTGCTCAATCGGGGCCATGCCCCTAACAGGTAACACAAGACAAGGAGACAACCACACTGAGAAGAGTAAACAAGAAACTAGACCGAGTGAAGAACGTCCCCACTACAGCGTGATGGATTGTGGTGCACGAATATGACTGAAAACCCAGTTTTATTAATGTGATGAGAAATTCAGGAAAATAAGGTGGTTTTTTAGAACTTAGAAAATTCTGGGAAATATACAAATAACAGAAGCCCTGTTCTACTTCTTTTACACGTTTAATGTATCGTTTTCCAACTCCCTTTTCCTTTAGTTTTTAGTAAGATATTGGGGGAGGGAGATAAAACAAAGAGGAAGCAGCTTGAGTAAACCTGAAACAATGAGGCCTGGTAACAGAATTTAGCCACCTCTCCATGAGTGGGGGCCACCGGCCCTCAGTCTTGCAGCTCTTTAAATGCAGACACACACAGAAACCCTGACACTAGTCTCTCTCTCTTTTTTTTTTTTTTTTTTTTAATTTTTTGACAGGCAGAGTGAGAGAGAGAGAAAGAAAGGTCTTCCTTTTGCCATTGGTTCACCCTCCAATGGCCGCCGCGGCCGGCACACTGCGGCCGGCGTATCGCGCTGATCCGAAGCCAGGAGCCCGGTGCTTCTCCTGGTCTCCCATGCGGGTGCAGGGCCCAAGCACTTGGGCCATCCTCCACTGCACTCCTGGGCCATAGCAGAGAGCTAGCCTGGAAGAGGGGCAACTGGGACAGAATCTGGTGCCCCGACCAAGACTAGAACCAGGTGTGCCAGCGCCGCAGGCGGAGGACTAGCCTATTGAGCCGTGGCACCAGCTGAGACTAGACTCAATTCTTGATAACATGTAGCAGAACATGTTGGCAGCCTGGGCTCTGTCTAGGCTGCTGCAATTTTCATCAAGGGGACACGTAAAAGTTTGGCCTTCCTACCAAAAGCCATTTCGGAGAACAAGAGGTCTAGGAAAAGTAGTGCGTCTTGAAACAATCATCACAGAGGAAAACAGAAACTACCAACATTTACCGAGTCCTTGTGGCCCAGGCACTGTGTGTTTCCCTACTTGATAAAGTATGATCTCTGTGTTTCCCTACTTACTCATTTAGGAGGCAAGCACAATTGCTACCTGTCTCCCTTACAGTGGACCTGAAGCCCTAGCAATTTAAGAAACGTGTTCACAGTCTCATAGTAAGTATTAGACATCTTTTTAATCCTTGAGTCTGACTCTAAGCCACTACTCTTGGAGATGTGCAGATAGTGGCAATGTTAGAAGATCCCTGGGGGGCCGGCGCTGTGGCGTAGTGGGTAAAGTGCTGTGCTGGCATCCCATATGGGCGCCAGTCAATGCCCAGCTGTTCCACTTCGAATCCAGCTCTCTGCTATGGCCTGGCAAAGCAGTAGAAGATGGCCCAAGTCCTTGGGCCCCTGTACCTGTGTGGGACACCCGGAAGATGCTCGTGGCTCCTGGCTTAAGATTAGCTAAGCTCTGGCTGTTGTGGCCAACTGGAGAGTGAACCAGTGGATCGGAGACCTCTCTGCCTCTCCTTCTCTCTCTGTGTAACTCTTTCAAATAAATAAATAAATCTTAAAAAAAAAAAAAAAGAAGAGGAAGATCCCTGGTGTTATATATTAATGTTAGCCGTCACAAAACACACTGACTGAACACCGGAGTAAGGGAAAGGGTTTATTGGGGAACACCCTACAGACCGGAGTGAAGGGGCGGCGAAGGAAAAAGAGAAAGAGAATATAAGAGAGAGAGAGAGACAGAAGAGAGGAGCTGGAGAGAAGCCAAGAGAGAAGAACCAAGAGACCAGAGGAGGCTAGAGAGAGAACCAAGAGAGCCCAGGAGAGAAGAGCCAAGAGAGCAAGTGTTCAGGAACAGGCCCTTTTAAAACTTTGCCTGAGGGCAGGCAGGGAAGCAGGAGCAGCAAATCCCATTAGGATGGGGGTGGGACCTGGCTCAGGTAGCTGGGCCATGTGGCCACCTGGCTAAAACTGCGCCAGTTTCCTGACACCTGGGTTAAAGAAATCCAAACACCTCAGTTACTTGCACCCAAATCTCAGTTCCAGTCATAATGATTCTGACCTTTCAAATGGACCACAGTGCAACCCACAGAAAAGTTTAATATACTGAACCATTCCTGATTACTCACTTTCTGAGCTGGTGTAACGCCCCACAGCAAAAAAGTTTCAGGTGGGTCAACCAACTTTTTATAGGACACCTTCACACTTAAAATGAAGGTTAAGGCTCCAACTCACCACAAAATCAAAATCTTTTGTATACAGCCCAGGAGTGTTCTTTTACCCAACTCATTGTCCTAATTTACTTTGGTGCTGAAAAGTGTTTGTTACTATCACTAGTAAGGCTAAAAATTATGAATTTGGAAGACTTTATAAACCTATATTCCACTAGATTAATTTTGGGGAACATACCATGCTTTCTATCTTTAGAAAATAAAATGTTTTTTTGTACTTAAATAAAAGCCACAAATTTTCAAAAACAGAAACAAAAATGCACTATTTGACATTTTAATTTAAAGATCTTTCTCTATCAAAAAGTAGTGTGTTTCTATTCTTAAAAAATGTTCATGATGAACTCTTTTTTTTTTGGTAACCTCATTTATCCAATTATTGATTCACCAAACAACTGTGTGTTCCCATTAGCCCTAGTGCTTGTCCTCAGGGAGTTCAGAGGCTGGTGAGGAACAGACAGTGGAAACAGATTGTCACTGCACAATCCCCAGCCAAAGACTTGCCATGTAATCAAAAAACAAAGTAACAGTATTTGAGAAGGAAATACTCTTCTAAATACAAGCTGTTTAAAATGTGAGGGCTTCAAAAAGTTCATGGAAAATAGAATCATAAGTTTCTTTTTGGTGCAAAAGTATTTTGAAATTCATGCATAGGAATACCCCTCGGTTTATGCTCTGAGGCTTCAAGCTTAGAGGTGATTAAAGAGATGAATTTTAAATACACCAAAACGACACTTTATTTCTACAACTGCCAGATGTCTCAGGCACCCTGCACTCAATTTGAAAATCAACATTATAGATGTTCCCAGGCACTTCCTAAGGAAGACACTAACTCAACATTCTCACATTCTAGCTTTAGTAGATTCACCATTCAGTCTAATGTGCCAGTGTGGGCAACCTGACAAATTTTCAGGGAAAGGGAAAAAATACCTAAGATCATCAGAATTAGCAGTCCTTATCATGTCTTGGAGTTCTGATCTTTTTGTTGTAACTTTCCAATTCTAAAGTGATAAACGTTTCTATCTTTGATAATTCTATATAAACCTTTGTCATTTGATGTAGAAACAAAGAGGGAGGTATTTTTGTGTTTATCTTTTAATTAATCTAAACTTCCCTGATTTAATTACAACCTAGTACAACATATCTTTTATTTTATCCTTTCCAGAATCTGCTAAGATTCAAGTTATTTACTTCAAAACTCCCTTCTGTTGATATCTCAGTCCATATATTAAGGTAGTCTTCTTTTCCTTTCTTGGCTGGCTACATATATTTGGCAAACATTCTACACAGAGCATGCCCAAATGAAATCCAAGGAAATTGCCAGATGCCTATTTTTTTCTACATGGAAGAAGCAAACTATAACTGATCCAACTTGTCTGCCCTTGAGACTGAGACGTAGGGTGGGAAGGCACAGTACTAGTGCAGGGAGGAGTCTAATCCAGAGAGTTTCCTTTGTGGCTTTGGTGAAGGTAAAAACCTCACACATAACTGGTGCCAGAGGGGCTGGAACACCTGTCCTTCCTGCTCCCAAGTGGTACCAACTTAGTCGTGTTCCAAAAGTTCCCTTTTTAGCACAGTATTTGAAATTTGGAATATTTTGCCTTTAGAACCAGTGTCACAAATAGTGGCAGGCCATCCCTCAAAAGGTTATACAACTTAATTTAGAATTAGCCAAGGCTATGTAAAAAGAGTGCAACAGAACTTACACACTCAATACAGCTTATTGCCAAATGGTCAGACTGAGGACTTGAGTCAATAGCAGACAAAACTGCCTTTGCTTATATGGGCCATTATGTGCAGGTGGAATTCTAAGAGGGAAGCAATGAAGTAAAACTAGCAAGGCACATCGTCCAGCAGTAGAGTGATGGCCAGGGGCATCAGCAGGGATGAATCTCAGGGACTTTGTAACTCATCAGAGGCAGCAGGGGTGGTCCAGTCACTGGTAGCAACCTAAGTAGCAGAAAAGCAGAAAATATGGCAGGGAAAATAAGTGAATTAGAAGCTACAGCAGTCCTAGCATGGTGGAAATCCTAGAGTTGAGGACAGGAGGAAGAAAAAGGGAATTCCTCCCACAGGCCAGCCCAGGAAATTCCCTGGTTGGGAAATGCCATTCAGTCTGTCACCAGCTAGCAATGGCCACTATTTAGTAATTTAATCGTCCCAATCCTCTTTCCTACTGTGGTTTCTTAAATCCAAATTCTGTGCTGTGAATAAAAACCTGGTTCAAGTCGGTAGATATGCATTGCTCCTCAGATTTATTGTTAGCCCACAGCAGTTTTCAAATGTGATGATTTTGCCCTGCACAGGATCTTTGGAGATATCTGGGGTTATTTCTGGCTATCAAGAAGAGGAGGTTGCTACAATCATCCAGAGTGTAGAGGCCAGGGATACTGGTAAAAACCCTACAATGCACAGGTCAGTCTCCCAAATTATAACAGCGCTGGGCTAACTTTTTAGTATGCCTTATTACTGTGCTCACAATGAATTCAAGCAAGTGATTGTTAATCAAATCCAGTAAGCTATCATTCAAACTCCATCATGACTATCACGGTCAGCTAAGAGTATATCTACAAACACCACTGTTCTTCAAATTACACAGCCTGGCATCTACTTTTTAATTGACAATGTAAAATCTACAGAACCAAACTTGAGAAGGCTGTCAGAAAGGGCATAGCTCACTTGGCTAATCCTCCGCCTGCAGCGCTGGCACCCCGGGTTCTAGTCCCTGTCAGGGCGCCGGATTCTGTCCTGGTTGCTTCTCCTCCAGTCCAGCTGTGGCCCAGGAAGGCAGTGGAGGATGGCCCAAGTGCTTGGGCCCTGCACCCGCATGGGAGACCAGGAGGAAGCACCTGGCTCCTGGCTTCAGATAGGCGGAGCGCGCCAGCCGTAGCGGCCATTTGGGGGGTGAACCAACGGAAAGGAAGACTTTTCTCTCTGTCTCTCTTTCTCTCTCTCTCTCTCTCAATGTCTAACTCTGCCTGTCCAAGAAAAAAAAAGGGGGGGGGGGCATGGCATTAACTTGATATCCTGGATCAAAGTGAAGTCTTCGTGGTCAGGGTCCTGTGCAATCTCCTATGTGAAGGTAAAGGCTGCCACAGATGCCACACTCCGCTTCTTAGGCATTTTCATAAAAAGTAGCTGAATTCCTCACCAAGCATCAAATGACCACCCAGGAGTGCAAGCAAGTTCCTGAAATGCTCACAGTCAACCAGGACTAAAGCAACAACCCTCCCCTCCCCACCAGCACTATAGGCTGGAGGTATGAAAAAGAGGACTCTTACTCAGTGCACAGGCTCCCAGTCCACTCTGCCACAAGGGAATCCTGGACCCTGGCAAGGAATATATCGTCTTCTGGCCCTGGCTTTCCTCAACTACAAGGAGTCTGACTTAGTCATCTCCTACTTCCCTTTCAACACTACTGCCATGATTATTTTATTCACAAATGGTGGAGAAGAAAGGCTTCTGCAAAGGAACATGGTAGAAGCAAGCTTATGAAACTCTCTACAGGAAGGGCTCTCCTCACACTGGGGGGTAGGGGGCTGTGGACAGCAGGTGGTGAAGCATCCTAGAGAATCCCCAACCCACAGGAGAATCTGCAGAAGAAGGGTGAAAGTTGGTCCCAAACTTGATGGAACGAGTCTCCATTTACCTCCAGGCTCTGTTAGACATGCTGCTGGTCAGATATCAAGGGACCATCTTAGTTAGCACGCCCAGGGAAGGGTCTACACATTATGCACTGGTCTCTCAGTCACAACCTTCTGCACTCAGAGCCATGCCCTCCAGAGCACCCTCTTCTCATTAGCAAGGACGGGAAAAGGGCACAGTGTGTTTTCCACACAGAAATGAAATGGGAGGGAGCAACCATGGCAGGCGCCTTCAGATGTCATGGGCAAATCCCAATGTGTTTATACCCATAGGGTAGACACCCCAAACAGTTGATTCTACAGGTTTCCTGAGGCTCCCTCCAGAATTAGATCAAGTTTCTGTCATCCACAGACGTGCAGCTAGTTAAAAGGAATACTGTCACAAGTATATTCAGGTTCTCCCGAGTACAAAAAGTAAAAATTATATTTCTACCCTAAAAATTTCCCTATGAAAATTTATCTAAAATATATCTATAACAGAAGCACATACAGGAGTTGAAAGTAATAAAACTCCCTTTTCCCCCCATTTCAACATTATCACCACTTCCCAGGACTGTGTTTTCCCAGCTGGAACATTAGGATTTTAATACACATTGGAGATCTTCTGATGAAACATGTTTGCTGGTTTTGTTGTTTTGGGGCTTTTTTTGTCTCTCAGTAAGAACCAACACTTTTAACTATCTATCATCTGCATGGGAGAGTACTTAACCATTATCTCGTTTTTTTTTTAACCACATCCTGGTAAGGAGGAAATGACAGGTACCATCCTCTCTTTCCACTAAGAAGCAGAAAGAGTTAAAAATGAGAACTTCATATCCCCCCAGTTCCAACTCTGCTGCTCCCCTATGATGTCCAGAATTCTCCCCCTTGCCACTCCCAGGGAAAAGAGTTACCTCCACTGAGAGACTGAAGACAGTGTTCAGTACTTCGGGGGCGACACTAAAAGGCAGTTGCAAACACCTGACCCCCCTCTTACTGCAGACACCTCCACCAGGACCCACATGCTGCGGGAATCAATAGCAGCAGCGACTGCCTTTTTTGGAACTGCCTCAGCAAGTCAGCTGGAGAGGAGGCATCGCTAAGCCCAGGCACACTGCCTGGATCAAGCACCAAAAACAAGCCTCACAATAGAGAAGCGTGAGTAATTTACTTATTAAAGAGGCAACTGTAAAGGCTGATACAAACAGACAAGCGGAAAGGCTTCAATGCACAAACCAAATGCTTGGCTTAGCGACCAGAAAATGCAATGAGCAATGAAATCTAGGTTATATCTCTCAATTTCCAAAAGTCTAATGTTCTTTTCACCCTTAAAAAGATGACATAAAGAAAGGCCTGCAAGGGAGACTCCTGGCTTAAAGGGGCTCCCCAGTGACACAGAACCCACAGCCGGAAGAGCAGCGGAAACCTCAGTGACTGGGGGACACTAACTTGGTTTTCTCTTCAAGGACACAGAGTCACCCACGTGGAAGACCCAGATGAAACTCCTAGCTGTGGCCACTTGGGGAATGCACCAGTGGATGGAAGATTCTCTCTCTCTTTCAAATAAATAATTTTTTTTAAAAAAGGAAAAGTTAAATTTGTTAACAAGCAAGTCAGAAAAAAATACGATATCACTCGCCATCAGATGTTGTCTGTCACCTTAAAAAAAAATCCTAGTAAAAACAAAATTCAAACAGTTCCTCTACAATAAGCTATTGCATGGCCCATGGGACTGGGCCATTCAGAACCCATGGAAATAACTGCACTTTCGCCCAGTGCTCTTATTTTGTGTGTTCTCACGGGCTCCTAGGACTTGTGCAAACTGTTTTCTGAGCACCATCCGGCCATAATGACCAGGTTAGGACTGACAATTATGCTTGCCTGTCCATAGGTTTGTCACTAAAGAAATCCACAGACAGCTGTCAGGATGAGCAAAAAGCGCCTCCTGGCGCAGCTGCACTGACCACAATGCATTAGAAAAACAATCCTCTTTGCAGTAACCAGTTCTGGGCATCATCACTGGTTAAAAAATACTAGTTTCCTGTTTTTCTCAAAAACTTCTGAGTGTGGGTATTGCTATTTTTGACTCCACCCACAGCTTTTTCTCTTTAATTGTTGAAGACGAGGTGCTGTAAACACCTAATCATGGGCATTTTTATATTAAAACACAAGGTTTAATTTTAGATAGGATTTGTCTTTTCCCAGCCTGGGCCTTCTGAAGCCGCATGGGGCTGTGGCAGGCTGCAGGGGGCTAGGGACACCACGGGCCAGAGGTGAGGTTCAGGGGTCAGAGTCCTCCCCCCCACCCCCCGACACCAGGAGCAGCACCAGGCAGCTGTCCCCAGGCCCATGAACTCCCTACCCAGAGCCTTGAGGCTCTAGCCCTGTAGGGCCACCCTGCAGGGTCCCTGCAGCTAATGATGGAGCCAGCAGGTGTGCAGGAGGGAAGCAAGAAGGAAGGGTCTGTTCCTTCTACAAAGGAGATCTCAGCCCAGGCTTGGGCCACATCCCAACAGATGGAGTCTGGTGGCCTACAGGTGACACAAAGCATCAAGATCCCTGACATATCAAATTTCTATTTCTACCAGGCCATTCCTCTTCCTCACTTAGGAAGATTTCCTTTATTTCAATGGGGGTTCTTAGTATATACATGCAAAACAGTGTAGCACAGGGAGATGTTCCTTCTGCCTCACCCTATCACTTCTTTCGGGGCCCTGCTCATATGTTACCTCCTGCCAGCTGCTCCACTCTCACTTCATTCACACACACACACACACACACACACAGCAGTAAATACTGGGAAGGGTTTTAAAAGAACCTTGAGAATTAAATAATCCTTTTTGCATTGCTAAGCAAAATGTTGGTGCAACAGCCTTTCAAAGTCACCAAAAGGAAAGGATTCTAACCAAAATCAAACCTTCAGTTTGATTAAAGTTCATAGTAGGGGAAGTATAAACATTTTTCTCCCATAAATTCTCCTTTTGAAGGAAAGGCAGGGACAGGTATTTGGCTTAGCAAAGGAAGGAGGCCTGCATCCCATGCCAGAGTGTCTGGGTTCAAGTTCTGGCTCCTCCACTGCCCATTGCAGCTTCCTGCTAATGGGCACCCTGGCTCAAGCGCTTGGGTCCTTGCCATGCATGTGTGAGACCTATGGTGAGGTCCCAACCTCTGGCTTCAGGTTTAGCTCCACTCGAGCCCTTGTGGGCATTTGGAGAGTGAACTAGGGGATAGGAGCGCCCTCTCTCTCAACAAAGACTTCTATCCCTTCAGAACTTCTACACTTTTTGATCTGTCAAAGAGACAAGAAAAACTCCAAATTACAATCATGGAATGTGCATGTACTGATGTAACATGATTCTTACTCATGTTAAGAACCAAGGCAATAAAAACTTAAATGAGTTCCTGATGTAAGGGAAACAAATTTATAGCATTTATCATCTGTTTCAAGAATTTTTAAGATCACTTACATGTACATTCATATTACAAAGATCTACAAGCTATCCACTACTGTAACTTTTAGCATCAGCGGTAAGTTTTACTCCTAAATTTCCAAAATTTACAATTTGGGTAATACTAGACTTTTTAAAGTGAAATAAATCATTAATTTCTATGTGCCTTGTTTAACTGTTTGGGGGTAAAAAAAACAGAACTCAAACTTCATTTCAGAGAAAACCTGGATCCATGAGGTAGACACTGTGGCACACTGGCCATGCTGCCTTTTGGGACACCCACATCCCGTATCAGAGTGCCTGGTTCATGGGTAGGCTGTTCCACTTTCGATTCCAGCTTCCTACTAATGAACATCCTGGGAGGCAGCAGGTGATGGCTTAAGTACTTGTGTCCCTGCCATCCACATGGGAGACCCAGATATAATTCCTGGCTCTCCTGCCTTCAGTCTGGCTGCTGGGGAATGAGCTAAATGAACAACAGAGATTCTCTCTCTCTCTCTCTCTCTCTCTCTCTGGGGAATGAACCAAATAGAAGCTCACTCACTAACTCTCTCAAATAAACATACATACATTTTTTAAAAAGAAGACTTGGATCCATTTTCAGGGAAATAAAATGTACTTAAGGGCACATGTTTTGCCTAGAAGCTAAAAGATACCACCTCCTGTATCACAGGGCCTGGATTCCATATCTGTCTCCAGTTCTCTACTCCAGTTTCCTGCTAATTCAGACCCTCAGAGGCAGCAGTGATGGCCCAAGTAACAGTCTCTGCCCTTACGTGGGAGACCCAGACTGAGTTCTTGGCTCCCTGCTTCAACCTGAGCCCAGCCTGCAGGCATCATGTTCATTTGTTGATTTAACCGGATTTGGGAATTTAACCAACAGATAGGATCTCTCTCTCTCTCTCTCTCTCTCTCTCTCACACACACACACACACACACACACACTGCTCAAAAAAGATTGTTTAAAAACCTGCTTAGTCAGTACATGTGTACAGCACAGAATTGAAAAACACATACAATCTACTACCAATGAGTGACAAATGAAATCAATACAGTGTACATATTCAGATGCTAAAGCTCATTCATAAAAGAACTTGTTGCCTAGAGTGGAGCTTTTTGCTTCTGTATGTTTGTAAATAAAATTGTCTTGTATGTTACTAGGAATGAGTAGTGAAGTATTTTCTCATTCAGTGACAGATCTTCGAGAACCAGCTTCCCTAGCATTAGTACTCACATGATTGATGTTTGAAAAGCAATTTACTGACAATAGGGAACTCTGACACACGTACTAGAGGCTTGAGATGAGAATTGCCACAATTTTTATTTATACAAACAGAATGCCACGTCCCATTTAAGCCAGAGATCCGATGCAATAACACTGGATGAACCATAAGCAACAAGGCCTGTGCAAAAAACAAGTTCTGCTACTTGGAGGCTTCCTCAGTTAAAGTAGAACAGTACTATATGACCAACAGAGGTGTCTTTTAAAAATGATTTTTTTCCCCGTCAGGTTATTGTTAAAAAGTAATGAGGATGTAAAGGTAGTGTACTAAATTCAACATTCGGAAAAATGTGCTTTTTGTTTCAAATCATAAAATAAATGACCTTAAAAATCAGTCCTCTCCCTGTAGACTATTCAGCGTCATACAAGCTCTAAGTTGTCAGCACCACATTTTCAAATTATAAATAGATAACATTCAGTGTATGGAACTTCTGTTTAGAAAAGGATTCCATTTCAAAGTAGATTCCTAAGAGAGAAAGGGAAGTAAGCAGACCAGACAAGGCAGCAGCCTCACTGGAGATGAGAATCTGGTCCACCTGCAAGAACAGCTGGCGATTCTGGACAGCTGTGGGAAGATGGGGGAAAGAGCCTGAGAGTTAGTGATTGCTGTCATGATTTAAACTGCTGCCAACAATGAAACAGCACTTACATGTCCAGACTGTGACAACTTTCTTCTCAGAAAACCTTAGGTTTATAAAGTTAGGGTGGACATCAACAATTTCTGTTAGGACTCTATTACCAATATTTCATACCTAAATCTTTTTTGCAGCCCTGCCTTTTTTCCCACTACAGAAATTTCCATAAGAGAGAAGAAACGCTACTAATTGAAACACGCATCTCACTAACACACTTACAGGAAAGGATGAAACAAAGTTCTTGTACCAGATTGCATATGTGGAAGACAAGTGTCATTCCTTCCTCAGTGTTTACTGTGTTCAATGATTTACAACTGTGTGTAGGTTTATATATATAATTATTCAATATATATGGAACAACAGTTTTGCTACTATACAAATGCAACAGATAAAAATGGCAAGAACAGGGGCGGGCATTTGGCACAGTGATTGTCACTGCCTGCAACACCCCATGCCTACATCTCATGTTGAGTACCTGGGTTCAAGCCCAGGCTATACTTCCTCTGACCCAGCGTCATGAGAGGCACCCTGGGAGGCATCAGATGATGTCTCAAGAGTGTGGATCTTTGTCACCCATGTGCGAGACATGGATGGAATTCCAGGTTCCTGGCATCAGTCTGACCCAACCCTGATTGTCACAGGCATTTAGGAAGTGAATCAGCAGTTGTAAGATCTCTTTCTGTATAACCCTCTACCTTTCAAACAAAATGAAAATGAACAAATAAAGTTTTTAAAAAGAGTAAAAAACTGGCAAGAACAAATGTGATATTTTTCTTATAAATTCTCTCTTCACAGCTCCATAATACATAAAAAAATTTAACAAGAACTCTCTTATAGCAGAAATGTTTAAATAAACTCCTAACTACAGTAGTTTGGGTTACTTTACTATAAATTCAAACACACACTATCTTTTCTCTCTGCCTCATTAAATGTTCCCAACATTAATACGTGAGATTTCTTAATTTTTACTTTAAAATCTCGGATTTTGTAGGTAAATGTTAACAAACTTCCTTAACTTGTGAATTGCTATTAATAATCACTATGAAAAAACAACCTTTCTAAAATGCTACTTTATAAAGAATCAAAAGCATATAACATTACAAACATTTCTAAAGACAGTAAATGGCTAATACCAAGACATGAATTCTTTCATAGAAATAACTTAGTTCTCAGATGTAAAAAAGAGGAAAAAAGTTTGGAAAGGCTTTCTCCAGAGGTTAAATTCAAAATAAATGTCACACCAGATTTAAACCGAATGAAAAATACTACACTTTTCACAACACAGTCCCTCACACCTATATTCTCTAACCATGCCTTCATATACTCCACATATTTCGGTCCCTGCTCTGTATCAGTTTCTGGGACAGAGCCTAAGATCCCACAAGGAATAACATGCACTTATCTACATGGGAAAGCCCACATTCCACTGAGTGTTGATGCAAGAAATATCTATCGTCCACAAGTTCTGAAACACATCTATAAAGAAAACCATTATTTAAATCTCATCCATATTATTTTATGGAGCTTTTGTCTTAGTGTGGAAAAATATTTACACTGCAATAAACAAAGATTGTATTAAGAGAATATGTGTGTTAGCAATTTTCAAATTAAACCTGCAGGAATTATCTTTGCCCAAGCCATTGGAAAGACCACCCAGTAAGCAGCCAGACCAGTTTTCCTTCCTGTCTGCTACCCTTGTTGAGGATTTCATCTCCTGCCCCACAGTCCTGCAGCCTGGAACTAAAACCTAGCTTTGCTTGCTCTCCCTACCCCACCCAGCAGCAGCCTAGGGGAGCAGGAACTTCAACCAAGAACTACACAGGGAGCCAAGAGTAAAGACACTGCAACAACAAGGGCAGGAAGAGCTGCGTTCCCCAATATCACAGCATCTCTCTCACGATGAATTTTTCCAAAGAAACTGACACCAGCTTGAAACTCTTAACTACCACTGATACCTCAAGGATATTGCACGTCAACTCAGCTTTTGTGACTTAGCAAAAAGAATAACTACTCCCAAGAAGATTGTACATGCCAAGGTTACTGAAAATTGATACAGTGGAGAAAAGAAATCGGAATCAAAACTCATGACACTCGCTTAATAATTTTTTGAGCACCTGGCAACATCTAGGTATATTTGTTCTTACACATGTCAGTTAAATGCCTTCATTCTGCCCTCCGTTGTCTTTCCTGTTTCTTTTTCCTTCTCTCTTTTTACAGAATATCTCTTTGAGAATTACAGCCTTCAGTCCAAGCCAAACACATCCCCAAATTAAACCAAAGGAAGGGAAAATTCACTGCACAAACCTGCCACTCACATGGTGATGCTTAATCATGTTTCCCAGTATTCTTTCCCTGAAGGCTTCAACCCTGTAAGAATTAATGTAGCTAATTCTATTAAGTATGGCAACTACTTCTCAGGGAGTAGAAACACTTACCTATGTCATCAATTCTCAAGTAATAAAAATTACCTATACTTATACCTGTATCTATATCTACCTGTCTGTGTTAGAGCTCAGAAGTGACAGACTTTTCAAGCATAGTTTCCTTCAACAAGAGTTTTATTGCACCAACTTTATTTGGCCACGTGAATTTTTATTTTATTTTTGTTGCTTTTTGTTCCCTAATAAGAAAATAAGTCTCTTGACAACTACCATTGCTCTAGAGTAACCAAATCTCCTCTGAATGACTTCAGTTACACAATATGCTGCCATTTTTAAGTCCAAGATAGGATTTGAATTGCTACATATAATACTTTTGTCTTCAATGTACTTTCAATTGCTTATTCAAATAGCATGCTATGCATTAATTTTGTCAGGAGCATTTCAAGAAAACGCTGAGTGAAAGACATAGAAATCCTAACTTTGGGGCCGGCGCTATGGTGTAGTGAGTAAAGCCTAATTTTGAGGCCGGCGCTGTGGTATAGTGGGTAATGCAGCGCCAGCATCCCATAAAGGCACTGGTTTGAGTCCTGGCTGCTCCATTTCCAATCCAACTCTCTGCTATGGCCTGGGAAAGCAGTTAAAGATAGCCCAAATCACTGGGCCCCTGTACCCATGTGGAAGACCCAGAAGAAGCTCCTGGCTCCTGGCTTCAAATCAACTCAACTCCAGCCATTGTGGCCATCTAGGGAATGAACTAGTGGATGGAAGACTTCTTTCTCTCTCTCTCTCTGCCTCTGTCTCTGTAACTCTGCCTTTCAAATAAATAAATAAATAAATCTTTAAAAAATCTAATTTCATTACAAAACAGCCAAAAACAGACACTTGAATTATACAACTAATAAGTGAAGGGCTCAAATTATTAGACCTAGAAGAGCAGAAAGGCAAAGCCTTTATGAAGTAGTGTTACCCCTACTTTTTTCTTTTACTTAGTTCAAAATCTCTGTATAATTAATATAGTAATACTTAATAAATGTATATGAACCTACTACCTCTCTCTCACACAGTTTAATTACGTGATTGACTTCAGGCATAGTATAAATTATAATGACAATTTAATTACTTTTTTAATGTGCACACTTAAAAGATTTATAAACAGGAATAGCTGAGTACATTGGAAAGAGGCACACCAAGTGAAATGAAATGAAGCACAGCCTGGAATGACGACAGAGACGGATGAGTTCTGCAAGGCAGAGTTGAACCAGAAGGGCATCGCATGCTTCAGTACACAACGGCTCCACCGCCTCATGACCATTATGCACAATCCACACAGGCTTCTTTAAAACCTTAACTATCTTTACAAAGAAGGTGCAGAAGCTGCTTGTCAGTCATATGCCTGAGTCTTCCCAAGAGAGCCTCCCCTTGCAGTGTCAACATACAGGCTTCCCAGCAAGCTAGAGCCTAGTTCAAATCCTTCCTTTGCCATTGGCCTGCTGGGCAATCTTGACAACATTGACCTCTCTAGGCTTAGATTTTTTTTCCTTGTAAAAGGAAGACAATACTTACTTTGCAGGACTTCAGTGGAATTAAGCAAGATAAGTAGTACAGTGCATTGGTGATGAGGCATTCTTTAAATCAGACCGTCTGGATGCTCATCCTGGCCTTGCCTCTAAGCACTTACAGAACTGAAGGCAAGTGAGTAAACCCATGGACCTCATTTTCCTCCAGTGCAAAAATAATAGTAAGTATATCAAAAGCTGGCTGGAGAACTAAATAAGTTTTTTTCTTAAAAAAAAAAAAAAGGTTTATTTGTTATTTAAAAGGCAGATTTAGACACACACACACACAGAGAGAGAGAGAGAGAGTGACAGAAGTGTCTTCCATCTGCTGGTTTACTCTCCAAATAGCCACAATCATCAAGGCTGTGCCAAGCTGAAGCCAGAAGCCTAGAACTCCATCCAGATCTCCTACATGGGTGACAGGGGCCCAAGCACTTGGGCCCTCCTCTGCTGCTTTCCCAGGAACATTAGCAGAGAGCTGGATCAGAAGTGGAGCACAAGGACTTGAATTGGTACTCCTATGGGATGCCAGTGTCACAGGGGGTGGCTTAATTTGCTATGCCATAACACTGGCCCCAGAACTAAACAAGCTAATACACAGGTAGCATCCAGCCTGGTACCCAGTCAGTGCTTAACAGATGGTAGCTGTTAATAAATTACTGGCCATAATCATTGGCCACAGTAACTAACTGCTCAACCATGTTTCATTTCTTTGCCTTTTCCCCAGTCTCTCAGTCACACAGTTATTTCCTAAAATTCCACTACTGCTGTGAAATCTTCCTGGAGAGGGTAAGACCTAACTCCTTTAGGATCTCTTTGGCCTATATCCACGTCAAAGTGACTATCTTTAGTTTTAACTTTCTAGAACATAAGTACTTTATTTGACACTCATGATAAAGAGAAGTATGGGGAGGAGAACTAATATATAAAGCTGTACAAAAGCCTTTCTTTATATCTTTAAGGTAGGTCTCTCCTTTATTGGATTTGACCACCTGAGGATCTGTTTTCATCCCAACAATGTTTTCTTTAAAAAAAATTATTTTTTTGAAAGGCAGTTAGAGAGAGAGGGAGAGACAGGCAGAGAGGTCTTCCATCTCTGGCTCACTCCCCAAATGGCATACAGCTGGATAAGGCAGAAACCAGGAGCCAGGCATCTGGGTCTCCCATGTGGATGCAGGGGTCCAAGCATTTGGGCCATCCTCTGCTGCTTTTCCAGGTGCACTAGCAGGGAGCTGGATCAAAAGTGGAGCAGTAAGCACACAAACTGCCATCCATATGGGATCTGGGTACTGCAGGCAGAGGCCAAGCCCTCTGCGCCACAGTGCCAGCCCTAATCCCAACGGTGTTAAAATCCAATGAGACTCGGCACAAGGTGATGATTTGCTCTTTCCCATCTGCTCAAAAGCAACTCCCCTTTCCCCTGAACTGTCCATATAAAAAGTGAAGATGAACATAAAAATTAAGCTACAATATTTAGGTTGGGGATTTCTCATGCTTCCCTCTTTATTAACTACAGAGTGGGAGTAGTTGAGGAACAGTGAGAGCCAAAGGGGTATGAGAAATGGCCAGGCAGGGATGCACTGACTACAGCACATTAGCCTGCTCTGGTGAGTGTGGTCAGAGCAGTCCTGCAATAAGCAATTAGGAGTGCACTTTAGGGTAAATATTTCTTTCAATCCAAATATACTTATTTAGAAAGCATCACTGCCAGTTTATGTATAAGCAAACATTTTACTCATTTGCCTTTCTTTTTCTTTGCAAAATACTTTTAGAGTCAAGTTTTGTGTTAACAAATTTACAGAAAGGCTGTGACGAAAACTAAAACACGACACACTGTTGTGGTATTCAAGACAACAGGGGTCTTCAAAAAGGCATAGGAAGTATGTATTATGAAAGCACTATGATGTATTTCAAAACCTGTTTGCACCAAAATAAATGTATCCTTTAATTCCATGTTTCCATAAACTTTTTGGAGTGCTCATGGACCCAGTCAGGCAATAATATATCCCCGACCAGTTTTTATTAACTATCAGGAGTATCTATCACTGTGACATCCAATCTACCGTACATTTGGCCAAAGATAAAAGAAGTATCTGGCTGTAAGTGCCTTCCATGAGCCAGTTGTTGTCATCTCTCAGATTGATTGCAACAGACGTGCTTTTGATGCACAGATCCCGACCACATTATCTCTGATTCTTCCTCCACCCACCTCTGTGACAGCCTCGGTCAGCAACAGCTGTGGCTGATATATTACTCTACTTGTTTAAGAAAGTGGCATAAACATAGAGATTAGGTGACATAAAGCTGTGAATATCGGACATGGCAGTTATTACATTTCCTGAGCTAGTCAGGAAAAAAAATACTACCTATAAAGAAAGAATCTGAATATGCCATCAGTTTAGAAAACATGTGAACAATACGTGTTTTCAGAATTAATGCATTGATAGTGAAGAAGTACACAAGCATTGGAAGGAACCCTCAAACTTTTTTAATTTCATTTTTCTTATTTGCAAGCCAGAGAGACAGACTGAAAGACACGTTCCCATCTGTTGGTTCATTATTCAAATGCCTGCAACAGCCATGACAGGACCAAGCTGACGCATGGAGCTAGAAACCCCATTCACATTTCCCACATGGGTGGCAAGGACACAAATACCTGAGCCATGACCTGCTGCCTCCCAGGGTCTGACTCCACAGGAAGCTAGAAACTGGAGCTAGAGTCTAAACTAGAACCAGGCACTCCAAAGCGGGACACAGGTGTTCTTAACTGGCATTTAATCATTAGATCAAAAACCCAGCTCTTTAATGGTTTAAAGATGATAAAAGTTTCAATAAGATTCCATATGAAATTCTTGAAATTTAATGTTAGAATAAGGTCACTTATTTTTGTATATGTTCTTATTTAGTAAATAAAAAGAAAATCCCAAGAGAGTCCCATGGTCACTCATATGACTAACAGAATTTCAAGTCCTATGTATGATCATTTTAGATTTCAAATCTAGCACAGATTTGCAACAGAAAGGAAACAAATGCGTATAGTCTTCAAACTAGAAAGACATCACATTGCAGGACCGCTGCGTCAGTAATTTCCGTTTTCAAGAGTTACACTATGCTTAAACAATAGCTCTCCTCCTGAGCCTCAGTTCACTTAACATCACAGTCCAGCTGATGACTGATGAAGGGTCAAGAGGGTAGCAGACTTTGGGTGCACAACACTTTAATCCTTTATCAAAGACGGCAGAAGGCCATGTGCTACAATAACGGAACAAATACTTCCTTTTACCACACAGTCGATTCCTTCCTCCGATTGGCTCAAGCTTCAGCCGTGGGCTCTCAAGAATAACAATATCTTCTATCATTAGCAAAACGCATTTTTAAGGCAGTCACAATTCCTGGGCCAAGTGAAATATCTGGAGTTAATAAACAGGTGCATCTATTTACCTCCTTATGCTAAAATGACCACAAAGAAGTCCAAAAATGGACTTCTCGAACTCCACTCTTCCACACCCAACTACAAATATCCTTGTTCACCAAAACACATATCCACCTGTAAGGGCAATTAGACTTCTTAGTATGTGTGGGAGAAATATATAGAATGTTCTAATTAGAGCACAGCATTTTTGACAAACTATAATATTGCCTTCTGTGTAAGTTTAAAAATTAAAAAAAAAAAACTCTATTGGGGCGGGCATTTGATGCCATGGTCAAGGTGCCTGTAGATGCTTGCATCACAGATCACTGTGCCTGCGCTCAAGTCCTGCCTCCGCTCCTGACACCGCTTCCTGCTGATTCACTCCATGGGAGGCAGCAAGGGGTAGCTCAATTACTTGGGTTCTTGCCACCCATGCTGGACACCTGGATTGAATTTCAGGCTCCTGACTTCTTCCCCCAGTAGAGGCATTGTAGGCATTTGTAGCAAATGAGCTTTTTCTTTAATAAATAAATAAAAATTTTTACAAGCCTGTCTGAACACTAGTCTACCATTAATTCAAAAGCAGGAGAATACACCTTTTGAATAAAAATAAGGACATAAAATATTAGCAAAATACTTGGGGTTCTGGTTAATTGAATTTTATAGTAACAGAGTTAATCAAAAATCATATCTGAACCAATATTGTTGAAAATGTTTATTTTTCATAATTGGTAGCTGATTTTTAAATAATATAAAATCCATTAACACTCATGAAATAATTCTTCCAATTTGAAAATTTGTTCTCAATATTTCTAAAACTCTATAAAGTACTAAAGTGACTTTTCGCTGGCCTCTTTTCTACATCTTAAAACCTAAAGAGCAAACTGTAAAACCATATTACATCACCACAAGCATTTTAAAATGTATACTTGTGAAGCCAGCTCTATGGTATAGCAGGTAAAGCCCTGGTCCCTTGCACCACGTGGGAGACCTGGAAGAAGCTCCTGGCTCCTGGCTTCACACTACCCAGCTCCAGCAGTTGCAGTCATTTGGGAAGTGAACCAATGGATGGAAGCTCTCTCTTTCTCTCTCTCTATCCCTCTCTCTCTCTCTCTGTAACTCTGCCTTTCAAATAAATAAATAAATTTTTTATTTAATGAATATAAATTTCCAAAGTACAGCTTATAGATTACAAAGGCTTCCCCCCCCACAACTTCCCCCCCACCTGCAACCCTCCCCTTTCCCACTCGCTCTCCCCTTCCATTCCCATCAAGATTCACAAATAAATAAATAAATTTTTTAAAGGAAAAAAAAAGTACACTTGAATCACAACCCAAAGATCTCGTTAAATCAAACAGCATTAGAGTATATATACATAAGTCATTTAATCATTCCTGTCAAACTTGGTGACACAGTGATCCAAAAAGTTCTCCGATAAGTATATCAATTGTACTCATCTTCAGTAGTATGTGTTCAACTATACAGATGATGCCCATCACCTGCCTTCTTTGAGAAAAGGAAGGACAGACAATCTTCCCCACAGAACGCTTATCAGAAAGGGCCCCTCACGTGGATGAAATTGAAGCTTCACTCGGAGGTCACAAGAGATGAGGGCCCCTGGCAGCCAACTAGCAGCAGTGGCCGCATCAGCCGTGAATGGCTGCAGATTTATGCTCTAAGTATCAGGGGAGGTAGGTCCCTGAAGCCCACCAATTAATTCCTATGAGTCTGCAGCAGAGAACTGGAACTATTCAGCCTTTGGGATGCAGGACCAAGGGCTTTTACAAACATGAACACTTTTATATAGCAAAGATGGGTCAGAGCACTGGAATGAGGAAAATCATGGCCAGAATCCAAGGCTGCTTCTCTAACCTCATTGGACCTCTCACTGGTCACCTGCCTGTGAGTTGGGCATTGAGAGGCTCTGAGACACCATTGCCTATCTGCAAAATAGAGGTTGCTGTGGGACTTCAGGGAAATAAATGCATGTAAAAGAATATAAACTGTCAAGCCTCAACAAGCCCTGGTGCTTTTTAAAAAATTTTTTAAAGATTTATTTTATTTGAAAAGCAGAGTTAAAGGGGCCAGCGCTGTGGTGCAGCAGGTAAGGCTGCCCCCTCAGTGCTGGCATCCCATATTGGTGCTGATTCAAGACCCGGCTGCTCCACTTCCAATCTAGCTCTCTGCTATGGCCTGGGAAAGCAGTAGAAGATGGCCCAAGTCCTTGGGCCCCTGCACCCGTGTGGGAGACCAGGAAGAAGCTCCTGGCTCCTGGCTTTGGATTGGCTCAGGTCCAGCCATTGAGGCCATCTGGGGAGTGAACCATCAGATCCTCCTTGCCTCTGCCTCTCTCTAGTTCTGCCTTTCAAATAAATAAATAAATCTTTAAAAAAAGAAGAAAAGCAAAGCATATTTCAGCAAGAGAGAGAGAGAAAAGCAGAAAGAGAGACCCTCCATCCACTGATTCACTCCTCAAATAGAGTGAACAGTCAGGGGCTGGGCCAGATGGAAGCCAGGAACCAGGAGCTTCTTCCAGGTCTCCCACATGGGTGCAGGGGCCCAAGGAATTGGGCCATCTTATGCTGCTTTCCCAGGTGCATTAGCAGGGAGCTGAATCTGAAGTGGAGCAGCCAGGACTCGAATCAGTGCCAATATGGGGTTCTGGCATCACAGGCAGCAGCTTAACTCACTATGCTACAGTGCCAGCCCCTGTGCTTTTTTCTTTTTCTTTTTAAGATTAATTTATTTGTTTGAAAGGCAGTGTAACAGAGGAAAAGAGGGAGACAGATCTTCATCCCCTGGTTCATTCCCTAAATGGGCAAATCAGCTAGGTCTGGGCCTGGCAAAAGCCAGGGGCCTGGAACTCCATTATGGTCACCAACATGAGTGGCAGGAGCCCAAACACTTGAGCCATCTTTTGCCACCTTCCCAACAGGAAGCTGGACCAGAAGAGTAGCCAGGACTCAATCAGCACTCAGATATGCAATGCTGGTGACACAGACTGCAGTGTAACCCACTGCACCACAACACCGGTCACACACCTGTGCATTTTTGCAGAAGCCACGGCAGGACCTCACCTCCCTCCTCTCACCTCTGACCGTCCACAGCATCCTCCTGCTCTCTCTAACCACTCACTCCTGCCTGTTCCCTCCAGACACAGAACATCAGACCCATCAGTCTGTAAGAAGAGAATGGAACATTCTATCATTTCAACAGAGAACTTTTATGTTACTCATTTGAGAGGTAGAGATTCACACAGAGAGCTCCCAGTCACAGATTCATTCCCCTCAAATGCCTGGGAACCAGGAATTCGATTTGAGTCTTACAAGTGGTGCTGGGGATCTAACTACTTTTACCTTCTGCCTCCCAAGATGCACATTAGCAGGAAGCTTGGATTGGAAATAGAGCCAGGACTCAAACCCACACATCCTGATATAGAATGTGGGCATCCCAACCTGTGTTATTACTACTGCATTACATGCTTGCCTCCAACACAGAATTTTATTTCTCTTTTTCTCCTTTAATCTATATTAAGTGGTAACTGCTTTAAGATAGATTATTTTCGCCAGCACCGCCGCTCACTAGGCTAATCCTCCGCCTTGCGGCGCCGGCACACCGGGTTCTAGTCCCGGTCGGGGTGCCGGATTCTGTCCGGGTCTCTCCTCTTCCTGTCCAACCCTCTGCTATGGCCCGGGAGTGCAGTGGAGGATGGCCCAAGTGGTTGGGCCCTGCACCCACTTGGGAGACCAGGAGAAGCACCTGGCTCCTGGCTTCGGATCAATCAGCGCGATGTGCCGGCCGCAGCACGCCGGCCGCGGCGGCCATTGGAGGGTGAACCAATGGCAAAAGGAAGACCTTTCTCTCTCTCTCTCTCTCACTGTCCACTCTGTCAAAAAAAAAAAAAAAAGATAAATTATTTTCACTTAAACTTAATAATAACACTGCCAGGGCTGGCGCCATGGCTCACTTGGTTAATCCTCCGCTTGTGGCACCAGCACCCCATATGGACACCGGGTTCTAGTCCTGGTTGTTCCTCTTCCAGTCCAGCTCTCTGCTGTGGCCTGGGAGGGCAGTGGAGGATGGCCCAAGTGCTTGGGCGCCTACACCTGCATGGGAGACCAGGAAGAAGCACCTGGCTCCTGGCTTCAGATCAGCATAGCTCTGGCCGTAGCGGCCATTTAGGGTATGAACCAATGGAAGGAAGACCTTTCTCTCTGTATCTCTCTCTCACTGTCTAACTCTATCCATCAAATAAAAAAATAAATAACATTGCCATGTAATAATTACCCCCTTTCAAAGTTTAGACAACAGACACATGGATATTAAAAACTTGCCCAATTGTTTTTGTTATTTTTTTACTTTTATTTATTTATTTTTAATTGTAAAAGAGAAAGAGAGACAGAGACATCCCATCTGCTGGTTCACTGCCCAAATGCCTACAACACCCTGGATGGGCCAGGCCAAAACTGGAAAAGCTGTTTCCTTCCTGAATTTAGAAAACTTTGATGTGCTGGCAAGACTTTGTTTTTGGAAAAATATTGATTTTTCACTGGCCCTTCCATCAGTTTCCTGATGGAGAGAAGGTAGAGAAGAGTAGGTAATGGAGAAGTGTACTAACAGAAAAGAATCAGAATATTTATATGAGTGGTGTTTGTACATTGCTAGGCTTTCTACATGCTATATTGTTCATTTTTCAAAATTGGTATTTGATATTCTTTTGGTATTTGGTTTTGTAAATAACTTTATTTTAAAGTGGAAGTATGTTCTTGAGTAAATAATTTATCCTTTCAAGCATTTATAGTGAAAACATCCCAAAATCCTGTTTCTAGAAAGTTTTTCATAGAGAAACATATAGTAAATCAACATCATCTATCTTCTTCACTTTACTGGGCAATAGAATCCCAGAACCTCTAACCCCTATTAGCTATAACCTAACGCCTGTCAATCAGCCTCTGGTAATCACAAGTGAGGGAAGAGAGGGATAGGGGAAAGTAGACTGATTAAAAGCTACCAAGAGCAGCCTCTTCCTTGAGTTATTCACACCCATCTCTGACACTGCAGACGTGTCTGATGGCATGATGCACAGCAGTGATGCATGAAAATACAGGTAACAAGAACAAAGGCTTTTCCTTAACACCTTCCAGCTCACAGAATGGTTCCCTATAGACTATTTCATCAGACTGGGTCAACAGCCATGCGGGAAATAAAAGATCTGCAAGTATTGAAGGAAAAAGGCAAGCCAAGTGTCAGAATAACCAAGAAGAAAACTGATTTCTGAAACTTCCAAGGTTCGTCTGCTTATTCTAGGGCCTGAAAGCCCCTTCTGAAAGACCAGAAAAGAACACATATCTTGGGCTTCCAAAATAATTTTAAAAGGTTTTCCTTGTCGCAAGTGTTTGGTGCAGTGATTAAGTTGCCTCTTGAGAATGTCCCAAACCCCATATTGGAATGCTGGGCTTGAGTCCCAGCTACACAGCTTCCGATCCAGCTTCCTGTTAATGTGCACCCTGCACACAGCAGATGACAGCTCAGGTATTAGGGTCCCTGCTACCTTGTGGGGGACAAGATTGAGTTCTGGGCTCCTGGCTTCAGCCTGGCCTGGACCTAGCTATTACGGGCATTTGGGGAATGAACCAAAGCATAGAAGATATTTCTATCTCCCGCTCCCTCTCTACTCCCTTTTAAAATAAAAACAAAAGCAATAAAAAAAAAAATGAAGCATTTTAAAAATATTTTTAAGGAAGACAATAAAACAAAATGAAAGCTATATAAAATAGCTATATCTGCATTTTTACAGTATAACCAAATTCTAAAAAATATAAAATTTACCTTATAGAAAAAAACTATCTGCTTCAAAAGCTAAAATCACAGTACACATGCTTATAACAGTACAAGGGCATACATTTGCATAATACCCTGCCTGGCCTCCACTTTTATCTCTCATCTCCCAGTCACTACTACATCTTGCAGGTAGCTCCAATGACTTAGCTTAACTGTCTTCCCCCAGGAGACATCGGGCTTTGCATAACATGAGGACTCAATCAATGCATGGATTGGTTAATTGATGGAAATTAGGCTGTTTTTCCATTTTACTATAAAATCAATTGTTGTTTAAAAACATTGCTGTAAATATGGTCGGACAACCTTAAATTCAGCTGACATGCAACTTCCAGCAAAAGTGAACCACAGATTTAGTGGCACTGTAACAAAAATGTTCCTTTTGAATTTGACAATTCCCCGTCATTCAGACCCACAGTAACTCACAGGGAGCAGTCCTCAGAAAGTACTGTGGTATCTTCTGAGTCACTGCCATTACCCGAGAAAAACCCCAGGAAGTGGTTTGATTGAGTGGCCGGACCAGTGCAGACCAGTACGTAGGTATCAGCTGATGTCTTGCATGCATAGGAGTCAGTAACAATGGGGACATTGTGAAACCAGGAATAACCTTCCTTATCTTCAGTAGTTCGGGAAATCATTTCTAACCCAGTGGGTATATAACTTGGGAACAAGTCAAATGGTTAATTATTCACTGAGGGCTTGGTAATTAATCTGTTTTAGACCAAGTATAGTCAGGTCTGATTAACACAAGGATGTCCGATGTCTGGAACAATGAGTCTCCGGAACCACTTCCATAAAGCAGCAATCCTTCCTAAACAGTTATGACCCACAAAGAACAAAGCATCCATGCAGGCAACTGCTGGCCGAAAAATTAATCACAATGGACAGTGATGTCATGAAACTTTCAAACTGTTTATATTAAAATATAAATCAATGTTGTCCTTTTTTTCTGGAGCCAGTGGTGGGTGCAAACCACAGAACTATCTGGGAAACTGTCAGCTGTTGAAGAATTTGAGGGGGAGGGTGGCAAACCAGTGAGGTTACCCTTTAAAAAAAAATGCAGAGAACATCACAAAAGTCAGTATCATCTGAATGGCACTCACATCTTTATCTACAAACAAAAAGAAGGCCAAACCAATTCAAACCAAAATGATGAGATAATAGTGATTTGCCTAAACAGAGAAGTCTTAGTGAAATAGCCACCCTCTTCCTACAATACAAGCTAGCTCTTTTATAGCCAAGGTGTTTCCATGTAGTATTGTATCTCATAAGTTTCCCATTCAACATTTTTCAATGGGTTTTCTCAATGTGCCTACACTTTTTGACTGGGGCATTCCAAATCCACTGTTTATATTTCCAGCATCCAAATTCCCAGTCTCCGTAGGCATCAAATCTCCAAGGGATCTAACTAGGTCAGAAGAGCAATCATAGAACACAATTTCTATACCACAAGAATCAGCCATGTTCCACTAACAAGTAAACTGAAATGCCAGCTCTAATACATTACACAGCAAACCATTTTTTGGATACCACACAGCTGAGACCCCTGCAGAGGCAGCTGTACAGAACACTGGACAGATTCCCCTACCCTCAGCACATAGCAATAAACCTAACAAAAGCCCCCTGCCCAGCCCTCCCGTGCAAAACCACAGCAACCTTTTGAGAAATGCTTTATATCAATCCACATGGAAATGCCTTACATCAATCCAGGGATAACATGGCAATTTGCCCCAAATCCAAGTAAGATATTTACAGAAGCAGATGTGTTCCTCACCTGTACTTCTCTGAATGACATGAATGCCTTGAACATTGAACTGTTTATTTAAAGCAGCAATTCTAGGATGATAATTAATACAATCACTGGTATTATTTACAAGGATAACAGTATCCATCAATAATTGATGATAATACACAATGACTACCACAGGCTATTAAGTGCCATCTATAGTATGAATCTTTACATTATTATATTTCACTGAACTGCTTTAAACAGTCCCTCCATGAATGGAATATATGGTTATTCTTGATTCTGAGCACACTTTTCCCTGTTTCTGGATGGAAAGACATTTACCATTTGTGTGTTCACCACTTGTGAACAGAGTGTGATCACAGAGCACTGGGTTCACATAAGATATGAAGAAGCAAGCCGGTGATACCCATCAACACTCGCACTTCCAACCTTCACCCGTGGGAATTTTAAGAACAACCTCTAAAAGGATAATAATAAATCAACACTTTTCTATTTTTAAAAATCAATGAGCTGGGGGCCAGCACTGTGGCGTTGTGGGTAAAGCCGCTGCCTACAGTGCCAGCAACCCATATTGACACCGGTTCAATTCTGGCTGCTCCACTTCTGATCCAGCTCTCTGCTATGGCCTGGGAAAGCAGTGGAAGATGGCCCATTCCTGGGCCTCTGCTCTGGTGTGGGAGACCCAGGAGAAGCTCTTGGCTCCTGGCTTTGGATTGGCTCAGCTCTGGCCATTGTGGCCATCTGGGGAGTGAACCAGCAAATGGAAGACCTTTCTTTCTCTCCCTGCCTCTGCTTCTCTGTAACTTTGCCTTTCAAATAAATGAAAATAAAAAATCTTTAAAAGAGGGAGCGGGAGAGGGGAGGGTTGCGGGTGGGAGGGAAGTTATGGGAGGGGGAAGCCATTGTAATCCATAAGCTGTACACTGGAAATTTATATTCATTAAATAAAAGTTAAAAAAAAATCAATGAGCTGTTCCTAAATCCTGATTTTGACCAGTAATTCCGACATTCTAAAGAAGAAGCAACATCCTCTCAAAATACTGTGCTTTCAGGGATCTGACCAACATCTAGAAAAAAACAGCTGTGCCAACCCTTAAGCAGTAAGCATGACTTTGGCTGGGAACAGGAGGACATAGTGTACTTAAGTTCACCCACTACCAGTGGTTCTCCTCCACTTAGCCATTTGCTATTAAAAGAACCAAGCTGTTCTGAAGATAAGCAGGAAGAGGATATTCCAAATGTGTAGGCGGGATATTTTCATGGAACTTCTCTAGATGCCAACTACCTGAACAAACTGAACCAAATTAAAACTCTAGCTCAAGCTTTAACCTGAGTTAGTAACAAAAGAAGTGCCCATTTGACTTTTCTACTGTCCATGAATACGTGTTTTTATAGAAGAACTTAATTAAAGAAAAACATCTATAGACAAAGTTTTTGGTAAGGTTGCCTACAAGTGATTGCAGAATATCATGTTATTATAAATCTAGATTTCAGGGCCAGCACCGTGGCTCACTTGGTTAATCCTCCACCTGCGGCGCCAGCATCCCATAGGAATGCCAGGTTCTAGTCCTGGTTGCTCTTCTTCCAGTCCAGCTCTCTGCTGTGGCCTGGGAGGGCAGTGGAGGATGGCCCAAGTGCTTGGGCCCCTGTACCCGCATCTGGGGAGTGAACCAATGAAAGGAAGACCTTTCTCTCTGTCTCTCTCTCACTGTCTATGACTCTATCTGTTAAATAAAAAAAAGAAATCTAAATTTCCACTCTTAACAGTTTTCTAATTTTTAATACCTATTTGGTTGCTTTTCAAAAGACCAATTTTGTGTATGCATGTGTGTGTGTGTGTGTCTGTGTGTAACTGCTTTCAAGTAAATAAATAAATCTTCAAAAAGTAATAAAAGGAAAAAGGGGTCCAGGGTGTGGCCTAGAGGATTAAGTCATTGACTGAGACACACCCATACTATTTGAGTACTGGTGCCAGTCTTGGCTGCCGTGTTTTGATCCAGTTCCCTGATAGTGTGCTTGGAAAAGCGTTGGAAATGGCCTAAGTGCTTGGGTCACTGCCACCACGTGGGAGATGAAGTCCCTAGCTCTTGGCTTCAGCTTAGCACATGCCCAGCTGTTGCAGCCATCTGTGGAGTGAACCAGCAGATGGAAGATCAATCTCTCTCTCTCTTTCTCTCTCTCTCTCTCTCTCTCTCTATATATATATATATATATATATATATAAAATTCTCCCCCTGTATATATATATATATATATATCCATATACATATATATAAAATCTCTCTCCCTTTTACAAACTACATTTCAAATAAGTAAGTAAATCTTAATAAATTATAAATAAAATAAAAATTATTCTGTTCTATTATAAATTAGTCACCAGGCCAAACATTCTCATTATTCTGAAACCCCAAACATTCTCATTATTCTGAAACAAAAAAAAAAAAATGCCATCTGAATTATAAAGCACATACCACATGTTTCCCATGTGTTACAACCATAATATCTGCCACAGAGATTTTGAAGAATTACAGCTGTACAGCATTTATGGCCCCACGGTTGTTAATAGTGAATTGTGGAGGAAGACAAGAAGACATATATACCTAATAGCATTCCTCTAGGAGGGGAGACCAAAGGAGAGAGGCAAATCACTGAGGAATGAGGCTAGCAAAGAAGCGAAGGCAGACACTTGGGAGGGAACAGCATAAGCAAAGGCCTGAGGCCTGCAGAGACACAGTCTATTTTCAACTGCACTAGATCAGAGAGCTAGGAGACATGCTAAGAATGAAAACTAGTTTGGTAGGAGAGTGTCAGAAGTCGCCTGTCCTAACACCTTAGTTTTGCATACAGGGATGGGAAATGAGTCAACACATAGTTTATAGTGCCCAATATGCTCTTCCACTCTACCAGGCGGTGAGAGGCAGGGGTGACGTCAAAACATCAGTGATTTTCAGACCACGGTAGGGACACACAGGCAAAGCACACACCAATCAATGGATCACTTCAGGCTCTGATCACTTCGGTGAAAAATCCAACTTAATGAAAGAGGATCTGAGGGTACAAAGAGGAATCTGTTCAAATTTGGGTCATGGATGACCTGTCCAAAGCAGGGACATTTGAATTGAGCCTTGAACAAGGAGAAGGAGAAGTATCTACAAAGACGTGAGTTAAGAGCATTGAGAGCAGAGAAAGCAGCAAGTGCAAAGAACAAGGCAGGAACAGGCTTTGCAAGTTTGAAGAACAGAATGAAGACCAGTGTGGCTGGAGCCTGACAGAGAACTGGGATGTGGAGAGAGATGGGCTCACGGAGGCAGAGCCCTGTGAGCTGGAGTGAATGGCTTAGATTTTATCCTAAAGGGAATGAAAATCTATTACAGAATTTGTAGCAAGGAAATGTATTATATAATTTACACTTGCCTGGCTCCTCTGGGGACTGTGGAGTCGGGGAAGCTGGTTAACAGCTTCTGCAGCAGACTAAGCCAAATGCTGGTGGCTTACACTGAGGCTATGGCAGAGGCAAGCATAAGAAGACATGATAGTCAGCATCTATTTTGGAGTGAGAGTCAGAGGGACTTACCAGACTGAAATTGAAGCTAGGGGAAAGAAGAGAAATCAAGGATGGGTTTCAGAATTGGTGTTTGAGCAATGGGATGGTGCATAATAAATCTATTAATTGGCATGAGAATGTCTGGGGAGAGAGCAGAGATGCTGCAGAAGGACACTGTAGTTCCCTTCATCTATCTTAACTTTGATATGTCCACTGCAACGTCAAGTGCATACATGTAGGAAGGATACATGTTGGGGACTCAGGGTTCAGATGTATTCATCATTGATATCTGTGAAACTTTGAAAATTATCAGCATATTGATGATCTTTGAAGCCATGTAATTATTTGACATTTTCTAAGAAGACAGTTAGGTAAAGAAGATAAGGGGATTTAGGATAGAACTCTGTGTGATTACAGCATTTAAGGAAAGGCTTGCAGAGAAGACTGGGAGGGCGACACAGGAGCACAGACACCAAGCGTAATGTCGTGGAGGCTGGGAGAATCAGGCATTTCATCAAGCACAGCATGGATGGTCAACTGTTCCCAGTGATTTAAAGGTTAAAAGATGAAGACCAAGAATGATCGCTGTAGATGTTTGGTTTGATTTCTGGTGTTTCTATTCTCTTCCATTGGTCTATCCATCTGTTTCTGTACCAGTACCATGCTGTTTTGATTACACCTGCCCTGGAGAATGTCCTGAAATCTGGTATTGTGATACCTCTGGCTTTGTTTTTGTTGTACAAGATTGCTTTAGCTATTCAAGGTCTCCTGTGCCTCCATATGAATTTCAGCATCATTTTTTCCAGATCTCAGAAGAATGTCTTTGGTATTTTGATTGGTATTGCATTGAATCTATAAATTGCTTTTAGGAGAATGGACATTTTGATGATATTGATTCTTCCAATCCATGAGCATGGAAGATTTTTCCATTTTTTGGTATTCTCTTCTATTTCTTTCTTTAATATATTGTAATTCTTAGGCCGGCATCGCAGCTCAATAGGCTAATCCTCCACCTGCGGCACTGGCACACCGGGTTCTAGTCCCGGTCGGGGCGCTGGATTCTGTCCCGGTTGTTCCTCTTCCATTCCAGCTCTCTGCTGTGGCCCAGGAGTGCAGTGGAGGATGGCCCAAGTCCTTGGGCCCTGCACCCACATGGGAGACCAGGAGAAGCACCTGGCTCTTGGCTTTGGATCAGCACGGTGCGCCGGCCGCAGCGCACTGGCCGCAGCGGCCATTAGGGGGTGAATCAATGGAAAAAGGAAGACATTTCTCTCTCTCTCTCACTGTCCACTCTGCCTGTCAAAACAAACAAACAAACAAACAAACAAACAAAACGATTTTGTAATTCTCATCGTAGAGATCTTTAACATCATTGGTTAAGTTTATTCCAAGGTATTTGATTGTTTTTGTGGCTATATCTTTCCTTAATGTGTTGTACAATATGAATTAATGCTATAACTAGTACTCAAACAGTATTTTACACTTTGTGTTTCTGTGTGGGTGCAAACTGTTGAAATCTTTACTTAATATATACTAAACTGATCTTACATATATAAAGATAATTGAAAATGAATCTTGATGTGAATGGAATGGGAGAGGGAGCGGGAGATGGGAGGGTTGCAGGTGGGAGGGAAGTTATGGGGGGGAAGCCATTGTAATCTATAAGCTGTACTTTGGAAATTTATATTTATTAAATAAAAGTTTAAAAAAAAGAAGCAAATGTCACAAATGAAAAAAAAAAAGAATGATAGCTAGCTTTGGCAAGATATATAGGAGGTGGGGACTTGAGATCCTTGGTAAATATAGGTGAATTTCAAGAGTTTTGATGATTCCGAGGAGCACAAAGCAAGTTAAAAGCCAAACAATTTGAAAGCAGGTCTGTGGATTTCATTTCCTGTGCTATTTTTGCGACTCTAAGCTGCCTCTCACCCTGTGGACAATAAAGACCCCCTAAAGAACTTTGAGCAGGGAAAAGGGGTGCTGAAAGACAGTTATTGTAAAATTAACTTGAGAGTAGCGTACAAGATCAATTCAAGGTAGACAAGTCCCTAGTGCGCAGGTGCGGTGATGACAGCCTACATCAGTGGGAGCCAAAAATGGAAATGAATATGCTACAGGGCACCTCTAAAGAATACACAAGGCCAGAGCAAGTTAGAATGATTTCAAACTGAGCACCACTGATACCCAGAGTCATTCCACAGGCAGGAGAAAACAACATGGTGAAATACAACTAAACTAAGCACTTTTTGAAAAATTCAATTACAGGGTATATCATATGGGGTCTCTAAAGAGAGAGCATAACAGCACTTACAGAAGTATGAATTTTGTCAATTTCTTTTCTTCGTTACCAGATCCCACAAGCAGTCTTCTTCTATTATTTCTTATACTTACATAAAATATAAACTGTTCTTTCAAAACTTATTAAGTTTAAATTTTTAAAAATCAGTGTGCAGTCCAACATGCATACTAGTAAACTCATAAAGTACAAGTATAACTAATTATTTTTCATTAAAAATAATCTCTTTAATTATTCAGTTTTTATTAGCTGGCCAGCTAATTGTCACTAAGGCCCAGTGAATAAAATATGTTCATAATATAACAGATTTTCCAATGAGAATTCCAATGAATAATCTTTTTTAATTACCTAAAAATAAATCATATAGCATCAACAATTCAAGATTGACACTCCATTTCACAAATATTTCCACTGAACACTATTTAGAATTTACACACTTAGTTGCTTTCCTGTAATGTCTTATCACAAAAATCCAAATTGTACCTCATTCCTCCATAACAGATATCATTCCAGCTTTGACTAGAGAAAGAGGGAAAGAATTCCAGAGTTTGGCAGTTGATTCCTTTGTACTCCTACCCTATACATTTGCCAACTTTCTCATTCAACCATACAAAAGGCACTTGACAATTAAGATACAAGTGCCTCAGCATCGAAGAATTCTTCTGTGGTTCCCGAGAAGAACACACCATTGCAAAGGTGGAAAACAATGAGTGTAACATGGGCTTATAAAAAGTATTCCCATTATTCTTCCTTAGCCTTGGACCACTGGAAAGATACATCTCTTCATGGAACACTGACTGAGAAGATGCAGAGTCATAATTTTGAAACAGATGCTGGAATTTGTGTGTGTTGAGGGGAGTGGTTTAAGAACAGCTGAAAAGGCAACACAGCACTCGTGCAATATATTATTTAACTAACCCTCACACACCTATTTTCTTCACAAGCTTCTGAAGAAAAGGAGGCGATTTTTGGTGTTCTAGACAATTGTCAGGCTTTTTTAAATATCATTTAAACTTTTAATGCCGGAAATCGCCTCCAAAAAAATCCATCAAAATCCAAATAACGGTGGCTTCAGTGCAACAAGAAAATGACGGAAACAGAGTGTACTCTAAATTCATGTTAACACAGCCTCATTAATCATTGCACTGCTAACAAATGTTCCTAAATTTAACATGTATTTCAAAGCACAGTTCTGCACCCTTCTGTATACAGTGTCTTCCAAAATGGTTTCTGTCTAAATGGTTAACCAATTCGCACAGTCATTAACAGAAAAACTGAGTACATTTTGAAACAAGTATTCAGACAGCATTTCCTCTAGACAGCAATTCACGGTCTGTTTCTGAGGTATACCTTACTCGAGAGAGAGGTTGAAGGAGAAAGACAGTTCTGGTAGCAGTCAAAAAAAAAATCCATCCATAAACCAGTCAGTGACAACCTTCTCCAAGTTCCATATGAGGCAGGCAGGCACTGAGGATGACATCAGGGAAGTACAGAGTGTTTTCTGTGCCTCCCCAGATGTCCTGGCAGGAGACAGGCTTTTCCCAATCTAAGGGAAAATCAGCCAGGAAATGCATCTCAGTTGACAGTCCTGGATCACAACTCCTGAGTGGTGACAGAAAAGAGACTGTGGGGACGCTGCGAGCTCTCTGCAATCCTACTGGGACCGAAGGCACATCTCCTGATCACAGAAAGCCTAGCGTTAAAATGGAGATGATGCCACATCATTCGGTACACAGCATCTTGCACTTGAACTCAGAAGGCCCAACATCTGATCTTGGCTCTGTCACTCATGAACTGTGTGGCCCTGAGCCTAAGACTTAACCAATCTGAGCCTTTATTATGTCAGTTATACATTTACAAAGACACCTTACTCACCATATGCGCTTTGTAAGCACTCAATCAAATGATGTATATGAAGGTCAGTAAATTATTCAATCCCATGAAAATGGAGATTTCTTCACTTATAGAGGAGCATATCCTTTTACCTATTGCCAATGAGCAGACAGTGAAGGCTTCAAATCTGCACAGTAACCTTTTAAAAATGGTATTTTAAGAAGGTGACCCTTGCAATGGAATGAGGAACTGATCACCGTGTGAGAGGCTGTAGTGGTAGGCTAGGTGTGATGATGTAGGGGCAGCTGAAATACACAGTTGAGGATGTTTTTGAGGAAGAATATGGATGCTGCACCTAAGAGGCATAGTGAGTTAGTTGGAGATGATTATCCCATGAGCTACTGTAAGAATAAACTCCACCATCCAACCACTTGAGCCCTTTACTCACATTCCAATAGTGGGCCTGCTCCTTCTCCTCTGTCGCAAACTCAGATCTCTATTTGCTAATGCCAGACTCCTTTCATTTCATCTTTTCACTTCTCACAGCTGCTGAAGTGGCTCCTTGCCCTTACGTTGACTTGTGGTCCCTTAATCTCACCCATCCCAAGCCATCTGACTTCAGTTGTTTCAGCAACCCGGGCACACAAAGTCATACATCTCAGTGACACTCTCATCGGGTCCTTCATCTGACCCTCTCATGGCCCTCTCCAAATGGGGCTCACCAGTACCTCCACTCACTGGCTGCTATCCTTGTTTCCCTGGACTAAGCTGGAATCACAGCAAACATCACTCATAGCACCACCTGGGCTGTGATTTCACTTCCAAGGAACTCTTTGCAGACGGGACTATGTCTGGCTTAATATTGCATCCAGAGAAGCATGCACAGGATCCATCAGAGAGAACATCTGCAGTATACTGTAAATGAGGGAAATTGATAATATTTTAACAAGATAATCCATCTCTCCTATTACTGCACTTTTGCTGGTTCCGCCTCTTACTTCTTAATCTCCTTTATTAGATTCAGCTCTTCTTGTCCCCAAAGTGATAATGTTTCCCAGCATTCAAAATTCAGCTCTCATATTCCCTTTTTGCTCTCTCTCCAATAGAGACCAGTTCCCACCAGCAAACATAGCAGAATATGAAGACATTTCAGACAATTATTCTGACCAGGACCAAAATTCCCACAACTCACATCCCACTCAGGAGGTGAAGTCTCACCAAAAACATAATTCCAAGGAGAAGAAACAAAGGCCAGAGGGGAATCAGACACTCCCATGGGAACAGACAGCTAAGTGTCAAGTGGAGCTGACAGGAAGCCTTTGCCACCAGACTCAGTCACCAACGTGGCCTACATTGGTGACAAAGGAGCCTCTCTTCTCAGAGATCCTTACTTGCCATTAAAAGTCCAGGTTCTCTGAGGCCTGGAGGCTTGCACCTTTAAAGGCATTTGGCCCCTTCCTTTGAGACAGTTTTCCACATAAAAGAGAAACCTTTGCTTAAGCTTTCATTACAGATACGGAAAACTGGCCTACACCCTCTCAGACCTACCTAAGGGTCTCCAGGCCAAGTTCAGTCCACAACTAAGCTTTACCTTGACTCCTCCCACCCATCATACCCATACACAAGTCAGGGTCACAATCCCAACTGTAGGTTCCTCCTACCCCTATCTGTCAGAACAGTCACAGAGAGCACTTCAAAACATTTGTGAAAAGAGGAACCAAGTCTATTTTGCAGTTCTGAAAGTGAGGCATATCAGGGATCTTCAAGAAGGTCACAGAAAATGTGTGTTATGAAAAACTATGAGAGGATCTTGAAAACTTTTGCACCAAAACAAACTTATCTTTTAATTCCATTTCCCTCAAACTTTTTTTAAAAAGATTTATTTATTTGTTTGAAAGGCAGAGTTACAGAGAAGAAGAGGCAGAGAGAGACAGAGATCTTCCATCTACTGCCTCACTCCCCAAATAGATGCAACAGCTGGATCTGGGCCAATCTGAAGCCAGGAGCCAGGAGCTTCTTCCAGGTCTCCCATATGGGTGCAGGGGCCCATGGACTTGGGCCATCTTTTGCTGCTTTCCCAGGCCATAGTAGAGAACTGGATCAGAAGTGGAGCAGCTGGGACTCGAACTAGCTGCCACATGGGATGCCAGCACTGCAGGCGGCAGCTTTACCCACTATGCCACAGTACTGGCCCCTTCCACAGACTTTTGAAGTATGCTCATATAAAAATAAAATCTGTCTCCTCCCCAGCAGTTTCAGTCTTTCCTTTCTCCATGTTTGGGACTCTCATTCCTGGAACCACTGGGTTTCAAGTGAAGTCATCTTTGCCATCTCTAGTACTGTGTTTGGATCCAACATGAGCCATACATCATTCTCTCCCCATTCTAGACTCAAGCTCCTTGAGAACAGAAGTTTTTTTTTGTTTTTTTTTGTTTTTTTTTTTTTTTAATCTTATGCTTTATAGTGACAGTGCATAGATTCTTGTTCACTGGTACTATATGAGTACATTCCTAACTCTCTTTAACTTTTTCCCTCGGGAGGAAGATAAATTCTTCAGTGGACCATGCCATGTGGCTTTATAAATACCTCTCTATTCAAATAAGTCCAACCTAAATAACAGAGAAGGAAGCAATTTTGGAGATGGTCTTACTTAGTTCACCACAGGAGTCAGACTGCGATTTTATAGAAAATAAAGCAGTTGTGGGCAATTAGTTATTTAAATATCCATAAGTCTCCAAATCAAGAATTTCAAGTGTCCAGTAAAACAACTGAAAGGAGGCATATTTAAAATTTTTTTCTTTACTTATTTTCATTTTATTTGAAAGGCAGAAAGAGGTAGACACACACCTGGGTGACTCCCCAAATGAAACCAGGAGCCCGGAACTCAAATCAGGTTTCCCACATGGATGGCGGGGCTCAAATACTTGAGCCATCACTGCTGTCTTCTAGGATATGTGTTAGCAGGAAGCTGGAATCAGGAGCGGAATCTAGACTCCAAGAATGATGTTGGGTGCAGGCATCTCAAGCAGTGACTTAACCATTACACCAAATGCCTGCATTTTTAAATAAAATTCTGCATCCAGTGAATTCTGAAAAGATGAGTGAGAAGAATGTAACCCATTTGAGACACAACAAGAATTCCCCTACGTAAGTGATTAGAGGATACTCAGGGCTTCCCCTAGCTATGAGGCCATCAGATAGTATCACTGAACCTGAGTGAAGTTAGACAAACACCTTTGGTGAAAATTATTGAACTTGAGTTCCAATATCTGTGTTCAAAAACATGGCCTCTGAAGTCCTGAGTTCAGCTCTCAGGACAGTCAGACCTACATAGCTCCATCTCTTATAGGTACTATGTCTTCTCCCAAGGGAAAGCAGTAGAATGAGACATTTCTCTAAGCACCATGTCTCCCCCATGATAGGTGTCTCTTGCAGAGCGCCCAAACTCCTGCTCTGTGACAGGCCTTCCTAAGGCCACTACTGAGCATGAGCTGCTAACCCTGCTGACTCAGATGATGACATCTTGTTGTAGAAACCTGAGCTCCTTATGATGGATCTACATATCAGTCCGCTGGGGGCCAGGGCCAACCTCTGTCACAGGGGAGATTAGGACAACACAGTCAAAGCTGCAAAAGCTGCCCTAACTAATTACAAGAGTTTGATACCCTTATCAGGGTTACAAAAGGACTCTGCCCCGAGACACCAGGCTCTCACTTGGTGTCATACCTATGGTGAGGTCAGAGCCTTTGACTCCTAAGTCCCAGCAGATAAGCACTCAGCAGTAGAGCTTGCCACTAGCTGCTGTAAATACAGTGGGTGATTTTGAGCACAAAGCCCATTCATTTAGTAGGACTCTCAGTCCTCATCTTAAAATATCTACAGTAAACATGGAAGAACCTCGATGTGATTAATCACCAAGAAGAATTCATAAAACTAAGAAGTCATCCAGCATTAATTCACTATCTATAACAGGTAAGGAGAAGAAACATTTACCAAACAAAATACTTGATACCTTCCCAGAATGAGCTTTATAAATGGGTCATCAATTGGTCTGACACTGCCAGGTTCATTCTAACTGTAGGTAATTTTAAGGGCTTCTCTTTTCTCCTTATGTAATACTGGAGTAACGTTCGTAGGAAATGCTAAAATTTAGTGTCACATTATCGCAATGTTTTAGGCTGGTCTGTAGTATTTACATCATTCTTCAGAAGACCTGCAACATAACAGGAACCATAGTGAAAGGATCACATATTAACCAGGAAACTCCACTGGCTGTACCTACCAAAGCTGATAAGCCAATCACTCATACTACACTCAGACAGTCTGATTATACATAAGTAATAAAAGTGCCTCCATAGAAACCAAGTACACAGTGGAATCTGCACACAGTGTGGAATCTGCTCTTTCTCACACTCAGAAAGGTCCCACCTCAAGCCAGGATTTTGCTAACTTAGGTTCACATAGCACCATACACTGACATCATTAGATTTCCCACCTTTGGAATTTCACAGTTTTAAGATTACAAAAAGCTCTGCATGTGGTGAAAGAAAAGGTTTCAGAGAAAAGATCTGCATAGGTAGTTATAAAAATACCAAAGCAGATTCCACGCTAAGCTTTGCCAAAAAAGGAACAATTACTGTTGTCCATCAGCATGCAGCCTTGAAATTAAATTCTCTTCTCCAAACAGAAGCAGCCATCATATGATCAAAACTAGGTTGTCCTGCCTAAACTCAAATAGTTCTTATACGGAATACACACAATGCAAGCAACAGACAAGCAGCTATTTCCCTCCCACACAAACTATAATCTTCTGTGAAATATATTTTTAATGAAGAATACAGAACCCTCCTACGTGTTTGGCTCTGCCCTCACACTCCTCCCCATAACAGCATAAAGAAAGGAAGAAGAATTTTATAGCTTCTAATAACATCCCTTACAATGCAGGGCCAAGAAGAATGGTAGCATATGAACTAACTCCTGAGTGGATCTTTGCCACATAATGTTGCCCCTAGGATCACAGCAGAGCTAGTCACCAATGACTCCTGGGGGACAGTACAATGAAGGAAACATAAACAATAGATCTCACCAATATTTTAATGGTTTTCTTTTAATTAGACACATGATGAAGGTTTAATTCATTCAACTCCTAATGACTCAAAATTCATGGAGTTCTGATTTTTAATCTTTCACAAATTTCAAATCATAAATTGCTTGTCATGAGTCATCCTGCCCATTTCAGAAGCAAGTTTTTGAAAGGAACGTTCTTTTGTAGGTAAGCTTCACAGTGACATTCATTTTTCTCACTCCTTCGATCATTTGAATTTTAAATGGCTAAAACTGAAACAACATGACTTAGGGAACAGACTTTTACCATTAAGAAAACTAACTTGAAATGAGGTTAATAAAAATTATAAATGTTCATGCCCACTTAATGGAACTATATGTGGCAAAACAGATAGGAATAAATTCTCTTTCTACTAGGGGATTTTTTTTAATCCTATACAACATCTGCTTGAGGGAACCAGACTTTAGGATATATCTCATAATTTGGTTCCTTAGGGGGCAAGAAGTTCCAGTGGCAAGTAACCTTGGTAACATGTTAAATGAAGAGGAAAAGACATTGTGCCAGGGGAAAACAGAATAAAACTGGTGAAATTTTTTTTTTCATAAAGAACTAAAAAAGATAAGAAAATCTATTTACCTAAATGAAGTGAAGTAATGGCATTACACTAAAAGGAGCATCTTAATTTTGTCTAATCATCATTTTAAAAAACTGAAAACATAGCCTGTAAACACAAGCAAATCACAGCCCATTGATTGATTCCATGTGTCCCTCACCCTAAGGTTGGAGTTTGTGGCTCCCTGAGCTCAGCAAGAGGTCAGGAACTACTTTTGCAAACAAAATAGCATCCGGGAAAGAGAGAGGAAGAGGAAGACAAGGAAGAAGATGAGTTGAGAAGACAGACTGGAGGAAAAGTTTGGGAGATAAACATTTATCCAAAAGCAAATGTAGTTGCTAAAATGCTGAGGACTGAATTTCACTACAGGAACCTTATTCACACATGTGTAGAAAAGACGTGGGGAAAGGGAAGAAAATTAGAAAACATCTTCATATACTCAGTTCTAATTCATTTCCACACTCACAAATGCACTGTGCAAAATGAGGTGCAAGTGAACTTTAAAAATTACTTCCGGATGGATTCCCAAGCATCGCTAGATTACCCACAGCACTACTTTCCTATCTACCATCACGAACCGGCACACCTTTAAATTCAAAATCTCTCTTCTCAGACATGATCAGAATGCTCAAGTTGCCCATGGATCAATCTGCCCGATTTCAAAAACAAAACCTTAACTAATGCACAAGAACCCAATGCCTTCTCGAGTCAACGCTGCAGAGTTTGTCCGAGCCAGCCGCCCATGACAAGAGTCTGACTGTCCACTCTGTCAGGTCCAGGAAATGCACCTTTCCCCGCACACAGCCACCAAGGAGGGCTAAGGAACAGGCTGAGCCAGAACTGCCGATGTTCACAAAAGGAATTCCCCCTCCCTTCCCCTCCTGCTCCGTCCCTTCTCTCCTCTTGTCCCTCCCCCATCATTGCTGGTGAATAATCACTCTGCTACCTGCCTTGATCAACACCGTGAGCCCCTGTCTTCAAGCATTCAGAGAATTTAACAGCCTGGAAATTCCTGTTGTCCATTCGCTGAGGTCAGAGATAAGGCTAAACAACAGCCGTGCTTCCCATCAATCAGAAGTCCCTCACTGATAGAATGTATGGTAGGAGACCTGATGTAAGCGAGTCACCAGAGAAAATACCCACTGATGACGCATATCCAGGCATAAAAATAGTTACAGGGCCCTCAAAGGGATTATTCAACAGCCTACATTTAGACTTTCTTACAAGAGACCTGAAGTCAACGTGCTGCAGTTAAGTGGCTGGAGAAAGTTGAAGTTTAAGCTTCCTCAACAGACATAACCACAAATAGCTGGTTTAAATAAGCTCCTGCAATAACCAGCTGTTTAGTAAATTTTAGCACAACTTTATAAGCATTCTACAGCACCACCAGCTCTCCTATAAAATGTCACAGAATTTTTATTTTACTCACATTCTCCCTCATATGATGATGCCTCTCTTTTAACGCACAGCCCCCAAACATTAACACTTCATCAGACCAAGGAAAGACAGTCTCAGTTGCTTTCCAAATAAATGTTCAGAAAATAACACAAATTGCAGTTCTGCATCTCTATCCTTCTAAAACATGCTTTTAAGTAAAGTAAAGCTTAATTATAAGTTTAACCAAAGAAACTGACATGTTGCCCACTGTATCGGCAGTCATATTTTCCCAGGATTGGTCAGATCACTTACAGAAATAACAGGCCTATGTATTAGATATACCTACTATATATGCTATCTTATACACAGGCATTACTATTGTTCAACACATGAATGAATCAATCAATAAAGCATTATGTGCAAATATTTTAATCAGTAAATGACAAGGAAGATGTCAACTGAGACTGAAATCCTAGAATTTTTTTTGTATTTTATGGGAAGAAAAATAACTTTCTACATGTGCAACAATTTTAGTAGTTTCCAAGGCATCTGTTATCTTTTTCCTCCCACTCAAACATATGCACAGCCACCCGCTAAGGCAGGTCTTTCACAGAACTTTCATATGAGAAAATGCTGAATTTTTCTACATCTTTATATTTGGGTACCTGAAAATGGTCCCTTCTTAGTTTCCTTTCAGCAAATGTGCTGACACAATGAACAATGAAGAAAACTGGCTATGACAGAATCTAAAATACTGTCTCAGAACTTGAACACCTCCCTACTCGTGAGCCTCTAGTTTTTAGTCTTAATTATCAATCCTTTCCTAATAGTGGACAGATTTTCATTGTTACCAGGCAAATTATTAGCCATAGAATATTTCTCTGTGGCAGAATTTATCTCGGGACCTAATTATTAACTATTCTGCCTACACAACTGGCAAAAACCCATTAGCAACATGCTCTAACTTTGGACAGACTTATCCAGGGCTTGCTTCTAGAGGGTAGTTCTCCAGCCACAGTTAACGAGATGACATTTTTCTTCCTGTATGGTTAGGTTCTCCACCTCTTTTCTCAAGTATGACAACACTGCTATAAATACAGGTGGCAATTATTTTTAGTACCAAGATTTCACAAAGCATTCACGTTTCTCTCCTGTGCATATGTGTCAACAGCATGCGGCCTAGTTTACAAAATCTCAGCGGAAATGTTCACTGGTGCCCCCTAGTTGAGCACTGCTACAGCAGTTCTGAAGAACATGCAGGTTACCTCCTCACACCACTCATCAAGATCACAGTGTTCTAAGCATCAACAGTTTAGCCATTAATTCCTTACATAAAATGGGAGATAACAAAGCAAATTAAAACCTAGTCTGTCTCATATCATAAGGCTTCATTATTCAATTATTTGGAAAAAATAAATTAAAAGTCAAGAAACAGAAAAGATTTTAAAAGTAAGATGATGAGGCATAGCCCTTTTTGCAAAAAAAAAAAAAAAAAGAATGTCCATTTACCTGATTTTACAGAAGATCATGCTTTTTAATGAGCTTAAAATTACCTCAGGCACTCTGAAATAATCATATTTCATTCTGCTTCACTCATTTGACAGCCTTCAGTCATGGTGGTCTATGCAAGTCAAGTCTAAATTGAAGATCCTCAGATAACTTCAAAACATTGCCAGTCTCCGAAGCAGACACTATTTGAAATTGCAAAGATACATCCAGAGATCACAGATTGAGTTCCATAAGAAGTTATTTCCTTCAGCACTCTTAGTTTTAGTGATTCCACGACTGATAAATTTACTAGTAACAGAACAATTTAAAAGAAAATGGAACTTCCTTACCCTAGATCAGAAACTATGCTATCATGATGGTTATTTAAGTAATTTCCTACATTGTTTGGTGCAATGAAGAGGTTAAACACAGTGCTGCTTAAGATTAAGAAATGCCAGAATACATTTTGGAAATCATTTGCTAACTTTTATTTTTTGAAATACCAAAGAATGCAATCACTTGTTCACTACATCTAAAACCAGATTGTTTAATTATCTTATCAGAATTGGGAGGGGGGTATACCCAAGATAGCATAAAAGGCAATGTTGAAAAAAACAGTGCTTTTTCAAAATTAAGCTCTCTAAAACTATATTTAAAATCCTCTTTGTATTTAGTAGAATACCATAGTAATACATCTTTTTACAAGTTTTGACTATAGCCAAACAATGGGAAAATATATTCCTAGCTCACTATCCATTGCCCAGCCAAAGACAGACAAATCACAGGCTATAAGGTTAGCTCTTCTTTTTAGTCACAAATAATGGTGGCATTTTGTTTGATATTTAATTTTCAAAAAATTATAGCCTTAAATATCTCATTGTTTAATTGCAGACTTTTTCAATTGGCAAATATTTCCTGGACATTCTATAGGCTTGTGGTCAATTAAGTCATTATCTTCATCCTTTCCCAGTCTGAAATGCACCTACAAATACATATACACACATACAAATACATACACACACACACACACACACTAAAGATCCCCACAACACCCACATTGGTTCCTTCTAACAGCCCAAAACATTATATCTTCTGGAGCAACAGCCCAGTACCCTTGGAAGAGGGCACCCAGAAAAAATATGCTTGATCACTATGCCAAGATCAAGCTCCCCTGACCACTGAGTCTGCCATGAAGAAGACAGAAGACAACAGTATGCTTGCATTCATTGTGGATGTCAGAGCTAACAAACACCAAATCAAGCAGGATGTGAAGAAATTATGACAGTGATGTGGAAAAAGTCAATACCCTAATCAGGCCTGAGGGAGAGAAGAAGGCACAGGTTTGACTGGCTCCTGGATGTCACCAGCAACACTGGGAACATCTAAACTGAGTCCAACTGGCTAATACTAAATATATGTTTTTTTTTTCAAATATCTGACTATGGTACTGACTATGGTACTCAGGCTACCAAAACACTTCAGTGGCTCTGGGAGGTATGATCCAAGTCTTGGATCAGACATCATCCTATAATATTATAATTATTCTTTTATATATCTGCATTCCCTATTGGATTTTCAGTTCCATGAGGTCAAAGACTGTATCATTCTCATACTTATTACTACCTCTCCAGCCTGCAGCAGAGTGTCTATCATGTTTGTTGAGCTCAAGTGAACAGAACGATAAGACACAGCATTGACATTTTTATCTCCTGATGTGGTCTAACTGGACTACATAAAAAGAAAATATTGTAAAACAAAGGAGTATTGTCTTTGAAATCAAAGAAACAGGGATCAACCCATAGCCCTAGCATAATTTAGGAAATTACATAAAACCTTTGTCTGAGCCTTAGCTTCCCATCTACAAAACTGTGTTAGGATAAACTAGAATCAAATATATTATGTGTCTACTAAAATATCCAGCACCTATGAAGAAAGTGCCCAATAAATGCCAGTTATTATTATGTCTAAGGTGTAAATGGACAGCAGAATATACAAGTATGTGTAACAGACATCAAAATGATCTATTTCAGGGCTGGCATTGTGGCACAGCAGATTAAGCTGCCACCTGTTACACCAGCATCCCATGTGAATGCTGGTTTACATCCTGGCTTCCCGCTTCCAATTCAGCCCCCTGCTGATGCTCCTAGGAAAGCAGTGGAAGATGACCCAAGTGCTTGGGTCTCTGCCACCCATTTAAGAAACCCAGATGAAGCTCCTGGCTCCTGGCTTTGGACTGCCCCACCCCTGGCTATTATGACCATTTGAGGAGTGAGTCATAGATGAAAGATTTCTCTCTCCCTCTCTCTCTTTCTCTTCTCTCTCTCCCTTTTCCGCTTCCCTCTCTCTCTCTCTCTCTTTCAAATAACTAACCAAATAAAAATTTTTTAAAATTGAAAAAATGATCTATTTTGTTACTTTCTACTAGACACAAGTCTCTATAAACTGTCCAGTATTAACCACTAGTCATATGTGGCTGCTGTTGTTTGAAATGTGGCTACTATGCCTGAGAAACTGATTTTTTTACTTTTAATTAATTTAAATTTAAATAGCTCCATGAGACCAGGGGTTACCTTATCAGACAGGGCACAACACCATCAACCTTGAAATCAGCAGAGCCCTCTTTACATGCCTATCTTTTTCCTTTTCTCCCAAATCAGTCTTGTTCACAAGAATTCATGGATCAGTATTAATTAGGGTCTATGTCTTGTTTCTGTTTAAAGAAATCAGTCCTAAGTGCTTGTTGTTTTCACTTTGTAAATTACCTCTATCACTAGTTGACAGTAGTAAAGCAAATTAGCTCTATCACTAGTTGAAACTAATAAAACAATCCATTCTATCCAAACAGATACAGCTTTGGAAGTACAGAAGATCAAATAACACAGCTCCACACAGAGCATCTTCCCAATCAGCTCCTCTACACACAAAAGTTAACTCATTCAATCGCTCCATTGGTGTGTTTGTGTATTAATGCACCTGCTTTGCATTCCTTCTAAAATATAAATTCATTGAATATAGAAACAGTCATGCTTCCTGTTTCCTTCTATGACGAAGCATCCATGTTGAACGAATGCAGGAATTTTAAACAACGAATGAAGAATACAGTCCACAGAATGGAATTCCCAGCATAACACAGAAAGACAACAATGGCAAGTGCATAGGATTAAGGACCTGAAAAACTTGCGTCAAATCCCAGATTTGCCACATACATTCCATGAGGTTTGAGAAAAATCACTTGACTTTCATTTGTCAAATAATATTGATTACAACTCCTGAATAATTTATAATAATCAAATGAGATAAATCAGATATATAAATATTAGTACAAATGGTATAACTGAGAAAGTCACAAAAGTAACATTTCAATCTTCATATTTTATGTTATTACAGAAAACAATGTTCCATAAATATGAAGAATACCATGTGTAGGTCTTGACAATCTGCGCAAATGACTATAGGGAAAGATTAACTTTAAAATAATTACAAGGATGATTATACTTCCATTTGTAAACTACAATAAAATGACTCATTTCATTACCATCATTACCTGTAGTCTACAATCTTTATCTGATACCAAGATCAGATAATGCTGAAATTTGCTTTTGTGTATATGACCCTTCGCCTTAATGATACCATGTGCCATGGCCCTCAACAAGGTTTGATAATAATATTTCATTTTTGTTCTGTGCTTTCCAGTACACAAAGTGTTTTTGCCTATGCTCATATTCTTAAAATTATCTTCTTTTTTTATTAAAGATTTATTTATTTATTTGAAAATAAGAGTTACACAGAGAGAGAAGGAGAATCAGAGAGAGAGAGAGAGAGAGGTTTTACATCCTCTGGTTCACTCCAAAATTGGAGGCAACAGCCAGAGCTGAGCTGATCTGAATCCAGGAGCTCCTTCTGGGTCTCCCATGCAGGTGCTGGGGCCCAAGGACTTGGGCCATCTTCCACTGCTTTCCCAGGCTATAGTAGAGAGATGGATTGGAAGTGGGGCAGCCAGGACTCGAACTGGCGCCCACATGGGATGCCAGCACTTCAGGCAGCGGCTTTACCCACAATACCACAGCACCAGCCCCTAAAGTTATCTTCATGACAATGCCAAGAAAGACTGAGAATTTTATTATTTCCATGTGGTAGTAAAGGAATAATTAAGTAAGTAAACCTATCAGGTTAGTTGCTCCAAGTCTAGATCTCTTGTCATGTCATTTTCTAGGAATTTCCCAGTTTCCTAAGGAGAACTCAGGTTTTATTCATGCTTTTCCATGGGAGTTTTAGCAAAATATCTGGTTTTACACCTCAAATCTCATATGCATGTGTGTGTGCGTGTGCACGCATGTATACATATATAATTTTTTTTTTCTTTTTTGACAGGCAGAGTTGGACAGTAGGGGAGAGAGACAGAGAGAAAGGTCTTCCTTCTGTTGGTTCACCCCTCAAATGGCCACTACAGCCGGCGTGCTACGCCAATCTGAAACCAGGAGCCAGGTGCTTCCTCCTGGTCTCCCACACGGGTGCAGGGCCCAAGGACTTGGGCCATCCTCCATTGCCTTCCTGGGCCACAGCAGAGAGCTGGACTGGAAGAGGAGCAACCGGGACAGAACTGGCACCCCAACTGGGACTAGAACCTGGGGTGCTGGCGCCACAGGCAGAGGATTAGCCTAGTGAGCCACAGTGCCGGCCTACATATATAATTTAATATCAATTAGTACGTAACAGTTTTTAAAAGTATCTTCAGCCACACTCACTCAGCAAATCCTTATGGTTCCTTATAATAATGCAGGTATACCAAATAGTGCAATCTCCATTTACAGACTGGATCTTGGAGAGATCTTGACTCTTGACCATGTCTTTGCAGAGTTATGGACAAGAATGACCTGCAGCTCTGGATCTTCTACCAACTCATCCAACCTCACCTTCCTTCTAAAATGAGATTTTTTTTTTTGACAGGCAGAGTGGACAGTGAGAGAGAGACAGAGAGAAAGGTCTTCCTTTGCCGTTGGTTCACCCTCCAATGGCCGCCTCGGTTGGCGCGCTGCGGCCGGCGCACCGCGCCGATCCGATGGCAGGAGCCAGGTGCTTCTCCTGGTCTCCCATGGGGTGCAGGGCCCAAGCACTTGGGCCATCCTCCACTGCACTCCCTGGCCACAGCAGAGAGCTGGCCTGGAAGAGGGGCAACCGGGAAAGGATCGGTGCCCCGACCGGGACTAGAACCCGGTGTGCCGGCGCCGCAAGGCGGAGGATTAGCCTAGTGAGCCGCGGCGCTGGCCTAAAATGAGATTTTTGACTCATTCACAGATAATACCTGACTCTTAAAATTCTGTTACACAGCTCATATATTAGCATTCAGATGATCTGAGCCCTTCTTGCTTCTTCCTTCCCTCTCACACACTGTGATGCCTCTTAAGCTGCTTCTCCACAATTGAAATACTGGACGTGATTATGGAGTTCATTGTGTTTGTTTTTTACTCAACTTCAGGTCCTGATTATGCCCTGTTTATTCTTTGATCCCTTGCCTATGTCCCGCCAGTGAAAACGTTCCTCTACAAGAAAGGCTGCCAGAGACAGGAAGGAACAGGCACAAGGGTCCCGGAAAAAGGGTGCATCTTCACATGTCCTTTTCTCCTTGAACTGCCACGCCTTCACTCTGGAAAGAGGAGATGTTCATTTGTTTTGACAGGTTGTGATAGCTTTATAATTTTTGTTTGTCAAGGAAATAATATGAAACACAAAGTATATGGGAGAAGACAGGCACTTGTGCCCAGGTCCAGCGACAGGGTCACAACTAACTGAAAGCAATTTAGGTGGTCCATCCAAGAATCTTTCCACCATGGAGAAGAGCACAGGTCGAGAAGAACCACAGTCAAGGGCAGTGCCTGGCTGAAGGTGGGAAAGCATGTGCACAAATCCACACCTACACCTCTGCTAGTGCAGAGAAAGCTCTCCCTCCATGCCTGCTGAGGAGCCACAGAAATAAGCAACTTGACCCCTAAAGAGTGTTTGCAGCCTGGCAGTAACCTGAGCTGCTCTAGGTTATTTTTGCTGATGGCTAGTGGTTCTTAAAGGGACTGTGTTCTATGCACACATGTCCAGACACAGGATGCAAATCAGTGACCAGATGGATGTGATAGATCTTCATTAAACACAGTTCATATAACATATAGTTTAATGCTCTTTCAAAGGGATCAATCATATGCCCTGTGATAGAGCATCATTGGCTAAAAACACTCAAGTGTTGAATAACATAGAATACTATTGGCTGAAAACATTAAAAGACAGCAGGCATTCCCCAAGGTTCTGCCCTCAGCATGAGCCTGCTACTTAAGAAGGGAGTGGGGAGTAGAGATTAGAGATGGAGACGGTTGCCAGAACTGGCCTCCACCGTTATCATCCCACTTAGCGCTCACTACCACCCTTAGAAGTATAATTATTCCGTTGTACAAAAAAGGAAAGTGGAGCCCGGCTCCATAACACACGCAGAAGTTACGTGAGGGATGGGTGCAGCCTCCTTCCAAGACCATCTTTGAAAATGGTGAGGATTCTGAAAGCAAATGTCCCACTGGAAAAACAATTCTCGCGAAAAGAATTAGTCTTTTCAGCCTCTATCCCAAATCCTCATATTGGCCAGGGAGTTACAAAAATAATGCACAATAAATGAAGTGGAATCTGGAGGCACTCAACCCCAAATCTGTAAACCTGCTCCAGCTCAAACTTGCTGAGTGACCTTGGGTAACTCAGTTATTCTCGCTGAGCCTCAGTGTAACAGCAGTGGTACTTACATCACCAGGTTGTTTTAGTGATTAAATGAGCTCATCATGTATGTTTCTCTGGTTGCCTGGCACACAGAAACCCCTCAGTAAAACACCGTGGAATTCCTACCCATTCAGCAAATGTGCAATGCAAGCGTCTCTGAAATCTGACAGTGTATGAGCATACGAAAAATTGTATAACAGCTATCTGTTGAGCAGGTACTCGACAATCGTCATCTCCAGTGCTCATAACTTTTCCCAACGAGTGAATCCCCTCCCCTAGCCCAAAGTACAAGCAGTAAGTGACAGAGAAGGGATTTCCACTCAGCTCTGACTCCAAAGCCTGTACTTCTTCCTATCTACCAGAAAAATTTAGAGGAAAGACAGGGAAAGCTGCGAGAAGCACCCCTATGTCCAGTTTTATTCCACAACTTGCTAACTGTGCAACCTCTTCAGCACTGTTTCATCTACCAGCTATTTTTTTTTATTTGACAGGTAGACAGTGAGAGAGAGAGAAACAGAGGGAAAGGTCTTCCTTCCTTTGGTTCACCCCCCAAATGGCCACCACGGCCAGCGCTGCGCCGATCCGAAGTCATGAGCCAGGTGCCTCTTTCTGATGTCCCACACAGGTGCAGGGGCCCAAGCACCTGGGCCACCCTCCACTGCACTCCTGGGCCACAAGCAGAGAGCTGGACTGGAAGAGGAGCAACCGGGACTAGAATGGGCGACCATATGGGATGCTGGCGCCACAGCTGGAGGATTAACCAAGTGAGCCATGGTGCCGGCCCCCCAGCTATTATTTTTTTAATTTGGTCTACTCTCTGCAGCAAGTTATGGGTCCATTATGGATCTAGAGGTAACTACAGAAAAATATAAAGTTCTCTGTAATCCTATTAAAACCATATTATACAAAATATTAATTTCTGAGTCATAGATCTTCAGAAACCCACAAACCCTATCATATGTAAATTATAATAAAATTATTTAAATTAATAACATCTTATAGTTCACAAAGCATCCTCACAAACATTAGTCCATTCTAACAACTCATGCTGGTGGCTCTGTGCATCTTTCAGGTGAAGAAATGAGACACAAATAAGTCATTTGCCTATAGTCCCGTACTCAGTAAACAGTAGACCTATCATTTGCATACCCTGGTCTTTTGATATCCGTGTTCCATGCATTTTATCTTATCTAGCTCTGGAAAAAAATGCCAGCATCTTTTTGCTTAATCTGCTATGCTGAAAAATGTATCAAATATATCAAGGTATCATTAACATCTCCTTCCATCTTTTATGCACTATCTTTCACTTTTGCTGAAAAATAGTTTCATTTGATATCTCTACTATTTCCCAACATAGTATAATATCTACCCAAGGAAACCAAGTCAACAGGATAATTTCCCAAAGGTTAAGTGTTCAATGTGGTGAGGGCCATGCCTTACTCATTATTTTATAGCTAAATTATTGCAGTCAAGAGTCAGTGTTCCATGATTTGAATTGAAAAAACCCAAGAAAATTATAACTTTATAAGATAATATATATGTTGCATCCAGCACTGTGACATAGTAGGTGAAGCACCAGCATCTCATATGGGTGCCACTTGCAGATCCAGCTGCTCCACTTCTCATCCAGCTCACTGCTAATGGCCTGGGAAAGTAGTAGAAGATGGCCCAAGTGATTGGGCCCCTACACCCACGTGGAAAACCCGGAAGAAGATCCTGGCTCTTGGCTTCAGATCAGCCCAGCTTTGACTGTTGTGCCATTTAGGGTGTGAACCAACGATGGAAGACCTCTCTCTTTGTCTCTTCCTCTCTCTGTTGTAACTCTGCCTTTCAAATAAATAAATCTTTTGTTTAAAAAAAGAATATATATATATATATATATATATATCCAGTTTGAATAATCACTTCAGGTACTTTTTCTTTTAATTTTTTATATTTTATAAGAGAGAGAAAGAGAGTCCAAATACCCAAGAGCCGGGACTTCAATCTAGGTCTTCCATGTGGGTGGCAGGGATCCAAGTACTTGAGCCATCATCTGCTGCTTCCACAGAGCCAGGATCAAACACAGTCACTCCAGTAGCACCAAATGTCCATCTCTAATTTTAGGTACTCTTAACAGAGATTTGACTACAGAAGTTATGTTTTAGTATAACATTTATTGAGTGTCCACAATGTCCCAAGTGCTTCATGTCTACTACTTTATTTCTTATTACTCTTATTTCACAGATGGGAAACTGAATCAAGACAATTGGCCCAAGGGTAGGGAACTAGTTACTCACAGAACAACACTTTGAACTCAGAGACTCTAGTGGCCAAAGTATGTGCTCACAACCGTTGTACTACACCACCCCCACAGATTACATAATAGACACACTTCATTCAATCTTCACAACCACACTAGGTTACAGTATTAGGAAATCAACATTGCCTGATAATTCACTGGCATGATTTGATAGTCAAAGAAAAATAAAATAATCCAAAATTTAACTATTTACAAAAGTCCTGCTCCAATATCCATCATAAGTAGCACATCCATCACATTACAATTTAAAAGGCTGTTGGAAAAAGAAGTTATAGCTACATTTTTATTTTAACTCTTTAAGTTTGAATTCATAACCAATTCAGCAATCTTTGATTTCTTTCTATGCAGTTGTATATACTTCACAATATTTTTCAATTATAATCTTAAAATACTTATGATACAATCTAACATCCACTGAAATTTATCTTTTACAACAAAGGAATCTACAGAAAGTTCTCTTCAGGACTTAAGCTCTTACTTCTTTTCTTGTCTTCCTCAAACTTATCTTTCTCATCGTTTTTATATTCAATTTCTCCTTTCTGGCTATTTATTTTGTTTCCTGGCCAAATGATATAGGGTGGTGCCCAGTATCTTAGCAATCTTGCAAAACTAGAAGCTTAACAGTAGGTTTGTGAAGGTGAAGCCATGGACAGCCTACATCATTATCTCTAGGCTGGGCCCCCAAATCTACAATTTTCAGTAAGTTACCCAGGTAAATTCTCTACATTCTGCAAGAAATCTTCCACTAAGGCCTTTTTCATTTGGCAATATGCATGTGCTAGTTTTATAAAAATGTAAACTTCACTCTTTAGACTTGAGCTGAGAGTTTCACATAGTATGGGGCACTCTATGTACTAAATTTAAGCCATAGAGTTTACAATTCTCAAGTCTCTGTTCAGATGTACAGCAATGAGGAAACACAACTGGAGAAGTGAGCATGTGTCAAACAAGGATTCCCCAGTGTAGCTGTTTTAAGGGATCTCTGTTGCATCAGAGGTTACTGAGGTAACATTTTCATTTCCAGTGTTTTATTTTGGGGCAAAACCTGACCATTTGGGTCCCACCATTAATCCTCATTATCAAAAACCACTTTATTGAACCAAGTAATGTTTAATATCAGAAAAAAAAAAAGCACTCAAATAAAACTTTTTCAGAAGTCTTCATTTACCAACAGCAACAACAACAACAAAAAAACTATTTACTGACAGTATAGGGAAAAATTAAAACTTAAAATGTGACCTATTTTGAGGGGTTATTTACTTACATTTCTAATTATTTGGGTCAATATGACAGGCTGTTGGTCTACCTTGTCACTTCACCTAACCTGATAGCTTCACACTATATTGCTTGTTCTTCAACCTCACAAATATCGACCTCCTCAGCTCCTTCATTCCAACAGTTCTTTTCCTCTTCTTCGTTCTACCCCTCCTCTTCTTCCTCCAGGCTTCTTGCACCATTCAGTCTAAACTCCATTGTGAACCACTTCATTCTTATTTTTTTTTAGATTTATCTATTCATTTGATAGGCAGAGTTACAAACAGAGAGAGGCAGAGACAAAAAGAGAGATCTTCCATCCTCTAGTTCACTCAAATGGCTGCAACAGCCAGAGCTGGGCCAATCCAAAGCCAGGAGCTTCTTCTGGGTTTCCCACATGGGTGCAGGGGCCCAAACACTTGGGCCATCTTCCACTACTTTCCCAGGCCATTAGCAGAGAGCTGGATCGAAAGAGGAGCAGCCAGGACACGAACTGGTGTCCATATGGGATGCTGGCACAGCAGGTAGATGCCTAACCTACTATGCTGCAGCACTGGCCCCAAACCACTTCATTCTTTCACTTGCCAGCATCCAGACTCATTCACCACCTTGGCCTTCATATCCATCCTAAAAACCACTCAACTTTGGGTCCTCACTCTTTCTGTTTCTTGATCACCTACTCAGTGGCTGAGGAAAATCACCAACTAGGGAGACAAAAAGCTCCTTCTTCCCAGCTCCCTGATGGTGAGCCATCTCATTTCATAATGCTCTGCTCTCACTTCCTCCAGAAGCAGTTCCAAACAGTCCCCATTTTCCTCAACATTACCCAGTTTTCCCAGATAAATGAATCTGCCTTCACACACACACGCACACACACACACATTTTTCAAGCGAAATTTCCCTCAATGCCTAGTTTCTACTCAGAAACTAAGTAGCACTCCTTCCAACACAGTAAGTCCTTTCTAGAGCTCAGATCTCTCTGGTTGCTCCAGATCTCTGTCCAGTCATCATCTAGCTTTCCCTCTCCAGTGAGACCACCTTGTCAGCACATAAAAATGGGGTCACATCAATACAAAAACGCTCTCTGAGCCCTACTTCTCTTGCTATCTGTCATCTCATTCTTCTATGCACATCCAAGCATTCTTGATAGAGTGGTCAGAATGATAAGATTCGTGGGGGCATGGAACATGATGGTGGTGTTCTCTAACTGTAGTGCTAGAACAGTTCTCTATGATAATTCTCACTTCTAATACTGATGCTACAAGAAAAACAGAAATCCCAACAGAGTGGACAAACTGCTATAATAGGCCCTTTATAAAAGTCTCCAATAGTCAAAAACTGTATGAAAAGGAACCCAACCTCACTAACCATCAAAGAAATGAAAATTAAAGCTACAAGGTGATATATACCACTACACAACTACCAGAATGGTCAAAATGAGCAAGATTAAAACATCACAGCAGGTTAGGGGCTGTTGGGGCCCTCATGCATTGTCAGAAACAATGTCAGTTGGCATACATACTTCAAAAATAGAGGTGGCAGCAACTGCTGACTGAACATACAAAAGCCAGCATGTCCACCGTAGGCTATACCCAATGGACATGAAAAATTAACCCAAATCCATGAATGGTAGAGTGAGTAAGTTGCAATACATTCATATAATGAAGTGTGTATGAATGACTATTACAGACAACATGAGTGAATCTCACTGACATTCCACTGTGTGAACAAAGACACAAAAGAAAGCAGAGCTCATGATTCAGTGCATGTAAAGTACCAAAAATAGGCAAAACTAATACAGACGCATATGGTTTTGAAAGTTAGGGCAGTAGATAGGTAATAAAAGTTAGGGTTTCCTTGTGACTGGAAAAAGGCAAGAGAAGTGCTTTGGAATACTGCTCATGTTTTGGCTTTTGATCTACTGTGCAGCTGGTGAGAACTCACTAAATTGTCCTGTTCGGTATATACAAGACTACTCAAAAAGGTCATGGAGGATGGTACTGAAAGACATTATTTTGGTGCAAAAACACTGAAATCCATGCATAGTTTTTTTCATAGTACACATTTTTAAAGACCCCTTGTATATATGGATTTAAAAAGTTTTTGCACCAAAGCAAAAAAAACATTAACTTTTAATATCACTTTCCACAAACATTTTGATGCTCCCTCTGGTATGTTACATTATACCCTAAAAAAAAAATCTAGCTATATATACTTTGGATTTCCTTTTCTATCTCACTCTATCAACTGTGAGATCCTTGAGGTCAGGGATAAGGCTTTTTCATGTTTCCTTCCCTAATTCAGCAAGCAGTCATTCACAACTCAGCTCCCAAGGGAGGATTCTGGAGGACTGAATTGCATATGGCCTCAGCCCTGACTCACTCTGTTCTCTTTCAAGCTCTTCACTCTGATTCTGTTTTCAGCCTCTCCACTTGGTTCCAAGTCTTGATCTCTGCCTACAAAAACGGTGATGATAATAATCTGCCCTTTCTTTGAAAATTGGCTTTGAGTCAGGAGCTTGGCATAGATTATCTCTTTAACTATCACAAACAGCCTGCAAGTTAGTAAGTATTACCCCCATGTTACAGACCAGGAAACCAAGGATCCCAGAAGTTAAGTAACTTGCATAAGAATGCACAGATAATAAGCTGGAGAAGTAAAATTGAAAGTCAGGTCTTTCGTATTCCAAAGTCAGAGATCTTTCCACAGACCACACATGACCACAAATAGAACAAACCTGAATAATAGGTCATTATTTTTCTCAAAGGCTTGCCAGTCTTCCTCTGCTGAGGTAAGTTCATCACTGCCCACTGTGTGTCCCAGGCTACAGTCCTGCGGATTGCCTTCCCTTTCCCCCACCTCTTCAACTGACTCAGTTACTTAGTACCGTTTCCCAAGTTTGGCAATCTATCCTGTGCACACTAATCTCAATATTGTAGCATAAATTCAGGCTATTATTTTTTTCTTTTGAAGATTACTCTAATTGTCTGCACACCATGTCTTCCTAATCCAGGCTTGGTTTCCTCTAATTTATTCTTGTGATGCCACCTGAGAGATCTTTGCAAAATGCAAATCTAAGCATGTCTCTCCTCACACCTACAGGATAGAGTTCAAACACAGCAGCATGGTGTAGCCTCTACGACCTGACCGCTGCCAAGTTCTCCAGATCCTCCCTTTGTGATGCCACTCCTCTTACCCCAACCCTGTAATCCAGCCACAGGAAGAACTGTTGCTCAGGGAAGCACCTTGCTGTTTCCATGTCTCTAAGCCTTTGCATGCCAGGGTTTTATCTTCCTGAATGTTCTCCCTGTGCTGCTCTTGCAGCCCAAGCATTCACTCCTCTCCCAAGCCCCTCAGGCAAAGTTGCTGCGTTGCTTTCATGTCACAGCTAAAAGCTTGGTGCATCCTTCTCCTGGAACCCATTTCACAATACATTGCAATGTATGTAGTCCAGAGTCTTCACTAGACAATTAGCTCCTCAGGGGGAGACACAAGCTTGTTCTTTTTCACATGCTCAAGCCCACATACAATAGCAAGTCAAAAATGCCTCAACAAGTGAATTATACAATGAAACCAATTATATGTGTATGGATAATTTTAGCTTCAGATCATTTATTTGTAAGAGTAAATGCAAGGACAATGTTCCAAGCAGAAACAATGGGGACGGGGGAGGAGAATAGTTCATTAGTATTTATGAGGTCTAGAAGAGTGTAGCTCATGGTGTAAGCTGAAAACATTTAGCTACTGTGTAAGTGTTCTCAGGAACACAATATCCTCCCTCTTCCCAGGCCTCTCATCAATAATCTCCTCCCAGCACCACCAGAGCCACCTATGGTGTTAGAGGCAGGGATTAAGTTCAGGAGAGAAAGGACAAGGTCACAGAACAGGATATTACTTGGATCCCAACCCCTGAACCCAGTGGAGATAACCAATGATGTTGGACCTCAAGTTTTAGGTGGAAAAAAAAAGTGATCTAAGGCTTACTAGAGGTTATTTTCAGAGCTAACCAGGAGAGAGTAAAACATTCTTTTCCTCTCTTGGATCAGCTAAATCGGAGCACAGCAAAAGTAAGCATTTTCCAGACTGTTCTATCTTTTCTAAGATGCAGCATAGGAACATACACAAAAAAATAGTCAAGTAATGATGCTGTCTCTTCAGACTGAAGAAACTAAGCAAAGGATGGCAGGATTGCTGAAGCACACTAAGGGAAGAAACGTGGTGTCTGAGGGTTGAGCCAAAGACCAGGAAACCGTGGGCAGGAAGATTTAATTCGTCAATCACTTGCCACCCCCCGGGGCCATAAGGTACTTCTGTAAAAAGCAGGACAGCAGAAGACCTACAGAAAGCACTCCTTCCCACAGAGAATATAGACTGCAGCTTTCACCATGCACGTGAAGGCTACAATTTAACGGCTCTTCTGGCATGAGGCTGTGAAAAGCAGCAGCCAAATACCCGCCAGAGACACAGAAAAGCAATAACTATGTTGACATTCCAAGAAGAGAGGGAGAGAAGATTTTTCTCCCAGTAGCATTCTTGAATCGCCTGTTCTTGCTTCCTTTCCACAGCATGAGGGAGTGGGTGTTGGGGGCTAGATCATGTTAAAGACCAGAGGGCAGCTGACATGAACTTCTATCAGGCCTCCTTGCACAAAGGCCTTATTATAAAACGCACATAAAAATGCGTGGGCAATACTTGGAGGATTGGGTTTTGTCTCCCATCCCCCCCCCCCCCCCCACTCACTCCCAACCCTGTGCTTTGAATGCATTTGTGTATACACACCCTCTGACAGAATAGGTCGAGTTGCCATGGAGCTGTAGCCTCTGCAGTTTACAGGGGAGGATCACACTGCTTTTATACTTCTAATAGCAGAGGTAAGAATCACTGCATAATATTAACTCCACTGGCATTTCAGACTTCCAGTTGCTTGTCTTCGTGTTCTGAGTGCACTCTGCATTTTTTAATTCCCTCCTTGTAATATTACCACCATGGAAGCTGCTGGCAAACTGCTTCTTGTTTTTGTGAAATCGGTATGCCAAAACATGGAGGCATACTATGATCTGTGAGCTTCCCCACACCCCTGCCCTTCCCAGCAGACAGCACGTGACCTTATCACATCTAGGGGAGTTTATGAGAGATATAAAATATAAACTAAGGCATACCTAATAAATACTCTGTACAACACATAAAATCTCCCATAACCAGTAGCTGTTTTCTCTGACATGATAAATCTAAATATTATTCATATTCTGATTACTTTTCAAATAGGCTTCAAGAATCAAAATCATATCTAGAATACTTCTGCAAATATAGATATAGTTCCTCTTGGATCTCATTTCAAAGCTGAGTTACAACCTTGTTTGGAAATCAAATAAAAGAATCTAATAAAGAACACAAAGTGATTTCCTAATAAAACCTCAATATCTATCCTGTCCCTCCTTTTTGGATTTTTCGTCTCCTATGAAAATAGTTATTTGACTTTTGCAAAATCAAGTGCAAAGGAATTTAAGAAAACAATGTTGATTTCCTACCTGGAAATCTGCTTTCGGTCCTAGTCACACAGTCTCATAATCTTGAGTTTCAATTTCTCAGGTAAATTCGCCAATCTGCTGACAAGAAGTTTTGCGTTATGATTTCTCCTCCCACAGTGCATCATCAAAATGTGTCTATGAAAATGACCTTAAGGTTAGCCAGTACTGCAAAACTAAATCTATCTGTTTGGGAAATGGGAGAAGCAAACAGGTGGTAATAAAACCTAATACTACTGTACTCAGCACAATAAGATGTAAAGATGTAGAAACAGATCATGGGAAGAAAAATTAACTGAGCGCACTGATCACTCAAAGAATAAAATACCCATGAGTCCATAGTAAAGTCAATCAGTCAAATGTAGACATCCCTTCCCTTCAAGAGATAAAAACAAACTTCTTCTCCCCTTAAGTGGAGACTGACTTACAAAGAATAGAATCCAGAAAGCGAAATGTAGCACTTCCAGTGGAAAAACCTAGCAGATTCTATCATACCCAAGCTATCAAGGATAACACTACCAAACATGTTAGTGTGATATGTCCCCCAAAAGAATGCAGCAACACAGGTACCTCACCTATGTGGTTTTCTGTCCCCCAAACTCATAACCCCAGCCTACAAAATTTATAGCCAGTACTTTTAAAAGATGTCCATCCCATCTACAACAAGTAGAGTATGCCACAGTATACTTTGTCGTGCTACTATTCTTCATATATCACACTGTATTTTGTATTTCATCAAATACTTTAAGTGAGCAGTTAACTATTATTATATTAAGTTCTCAGACAAAGCAAACTTCTTGAAAACTACCAATCAATCACTTAAATAAATGGGCTTCTTTAAACAATAATTTTCTTTAGATAGTAATTTTTCTTCTTTTTTTTTTTGACATTTCCAGACCACCTCAGAATCTATCTTCAAAATCCTGTACATTTCAGTTTTTCTTACCACAGACTGTGTATTTTCATTATGACTAGCATCAGCATGCCTGCTGCTGATGAATCTGGCAGCTATGCGAACAGGTTTACTCTCTGTTTCAACGCCACAACACTCAGGACCTCCTGAGCACCCCGGCCAGACACCCTGTGCTGCTTGTGGACAGGCATTCCCCAGCCTCTTGGCTGGGTGACAGCAACCACAACAGCCCACAAGGTGGGTGGAGAACCGATGAATAAAATGATAAATATTTGTGATGAAACAGGATGTTGGGGGATGGAGAAGGTGGAATATCTCAACTACTGAACTACTGAAACTACTCTAGAGCTCCCAACAGTGTTCCCTTATTGTAAAAGTAGGAGCTATAAACAGACAGATTTTTCTCCAGTGTTCTCCCCTTTATTATAAATAACTTGTAGAATTACTACCATACAATCAGCAATAACCAGACACAGAACTTATGACTCTGGGCTCACTAAACCATAAGCACTAAATCCCTACAAATGCTGTGATTTTACACTGAAGATACTTCAAACAACAATGTGAAAATACAATTTTCCAGGCTAGAAAACAACATGTTCAACAGGTCTGCCATTGTTGTTGATTGAATATATACTTGAAACCACTATTTCCCGTCACTGGCATCACTTAGTAACAACAAAAACAATCATCATTCACAGGCTCAAGAGTGTTCTTGTCAAGAGTAAGTTCAAGAAATTCTGACCTAATACATGGTGCTTCTCTCACACAGAGGAAGAGACTTTAGTTTTATGGACTCTGAATCCTCAGCACTCCAGTGGTTCTCATTAATTCACACACAGGTTCTAATGACTCACATTAAAGCTTAATGAAACACAACAAAAGATGACCGACCATGCCTTCTTAGATTCCCCAATACTCGTATTTCTCATCTGTTTTACATATCTCTTGTATTATTGTCAATGATTGTGCCACAGCAAAATACAAACACCGAAAAATGAAGCACACCTCAGTAGCAATTTTCTACTCAGTGTAGCTCCAAAGACTACTTCCGTGTAAAGCATTCTGACAGTGATCATTCTCTCCACACAAGGAGAGAGAATGCCAGCATGGGGTTGCAGAATGAATACACAGACCAGAACTGAGCAAGACATAGCAAGCTTTTCTACTTCAGACTAAATGCAAAACTTACTATCAATATAAAACTTCAGCTTTTAACACATTTTAGACTTAGAAACTCAATTTGCCTTGTCTGAATTTTAACAAGGATTTAACAAAAAACTCCACATCAAGAAATAGGAAACTAGATAGATGAATTCGAGTGCACACATTCCACGTTTATTCTCCATTTATTATACTAATCACCCCTACAGAAGATTGATCCATCCACTTTATGAAGTTCTCTTTAGAAACCATTTCTGGCAAACTTAGTAATCAAGAGTTTGAAAACAATATTAGAGTAAAACGGTTACAGTGTCACATGTACCTTAATGAGGTGTTAGATATTCCCCTGTAAATTTGTTGTTCAAGTTAAACAACACAATGTCATACTTGAAAAAACAAAATAAAGCCTACAAGAAAATACAGGAGATGCAGATTCAGAGATGAATGTAGTATTGTATTCCAGACATTAGCACACATGTGCAGCTGATAAATTTCCTATCCATGTGCTGAGGCCTAAATCATAACTCACTTTGGATATTATTCATTCCCTTTTCTGAATGAAACCTAAGGCAACCCAATGAAACTGACCTCACATTCCAAGAAAGAGATAAATTGTCCTTTCTTACCCCTCAAAAGATAAAAGAACCACCTCTACAAAAACTGAAATATTTATACATAAAAACCATAATCTATAATACTGTGTGAGTAGTTTACTATCCATTAGTTTCATCTGTTTCCAAATTCATTACTGGCTTCTCTAATTGTATCTGTTCAATATGACATCTTGCTCCCCTCCCCCTTCTATTATTTATTAGCTGACTAGCCATGAGCAAAATGTGGTATTTATTCATATCTACTGACCTGGGATAACAATAGGCTGATGTGTCACAGGTACACAAAAAAGCATACTCCTTTCTCACTTTATGATTTATTAAAATCAACTTAATTATATTTTCTTAATAATTATTTTAATGATTATGTTTGCCCATTTATTTTATAATATGTTTAATCTTTCAATTTATATTCTCAGATCACTGAAGGGGAAACAATCTTCCATTATCTTTTTAAATTTCCTCTCCTCTGTATAAAATGCTAGAAGATACACTGAACTCTCCTCTATAAAGAGAATTAAGAGGAACACCACTCAACTACCTAAACTAAATATTTATCAGCTAATTTAAGTTATTTAAAAATAATTATAAGATTGATTAAGCCAAAGAAAAAGAAAACGTTGAAACACATTACACATTCCAAAAGTACCTCCCACTAATCTAATAGAATCTGGGCCTCAAAAGCAGCAAATCATCTACAAGGCATAATTTAGATAATCAGTGAGGATCTGCTAAAATAATTTTGGCAAATAACCCGTGATTTGAAACCACATTTTTAAAACCATTATCACTTAACTCTTTAAATCAAGACACTGGAAAGTAGTTACCAAAAATACATGGATAAATTAATTTCCAAATACGCAGTGTTTTTAAAGTGCTATGTAAATGTCATTATTTTAGTTGTTAAAATTTGAGGTTAGAGATGTTTCTTAATTTACCAGTATTGTATTCAGAAGTTATTGAAAGTAATTCCTAAACACTCAATCTATAAATCTACATTTAATCTTTGAATATTATGATTTACTAAATCTTCTAAATATTACTGTGAATACTGATGATTAATTCTCCTCTAGCATGTCCATTCCATTATGCTAGGGAGTCTACATCCATAAGAATCCACTCCAGTTGTCAGATTACTGAGACGCAACATAAATAATGATAGAGAACCACACCAGCTTCATGACTGCAACTTAAAAATGACTTTTTTTTTTTAACTTTTATTTAATGAATACAAATTTCCAAAGTACAACTTTTGAATTATAGCGGCTTTTCCCCCCATAACCTCCCTCGCACCCGCAACCATTCCATCTCCCACTCCCTCTTCCATCCCATTCTTCATAAAAATGACTTTGAAAACATTCATAAAAAAACTAGTCAGAAACAGATAAATGAAGTAAGCCTAAGCTTAAATTGTTAAACTTATAAAATAACAAAACAAAAATCACATTAATAAACAACAATTTTAAGTCATTAGAATTAATAAGAATAAAGATACCACAGACACTTATTTTTCAGAAATAACTAGGAAATAAAAATAGAAAAGAAGACAAGTCAATTCAGGAGAAGAAATGCAATTAATAAAGAAACCTCACCAGTTATTTTAAAAATGCAAGCTAAAACAAGGATGCTGTGAAAAGTTTTACTTTGGCATAGTTATGACAAAAATGGAAAGCTATCTGAAAACAGTGACCAAGCACAATATATACACTCCTACCCTTTGACAAAGGACCCCACAGGGAAAAACATCTGAATACTGAGAAATAAGGTTATTCCAAGAAAATTACGAGCACGAATTACATCAAAATTATACAGCCACTAAATTGGAATATGAAAATTAGCAAAATGGAAATGTTTCCAAAAGTACGATTTTGAAAATAAGGATTATATCAGTATCATGATTATAACTATTTTGAATGTGCAAATATGAACAAATACCAGAGAATAAACAAGGAAAAATTATCAATCAACTTGATTGACTGTAGAAGGCAAAAGACTAGTTGTGCATCTTTATATTAATTGCTTGCAAGATAAAAACTTGACAAGAACAAATGAATTAAGTAATCTGGTCAGCTCTAAAATGAAATTTCCCCAATACACTGACCAGTAACTAGCATAAAACAATTACTGTTCCACAAGAAAATCACCAGTGTCCAGAACTCTATAACCAAAACAAGACTTAAATTCTACAGGAAGAGTCACAGTATAATCCTACTGTTTGAGCCATAAACCCTTGCCCAGGTTTTCAGAGTTTCAGACCTAGCATGCAGATATTCACTTTTATCCTTTTAATTGTAAAACATCCATTCTTTCTATGGGAATCCAATACACACTACCAAATCATGTTGTTTGAATACAGGCAGTTCTCAACTTACAAATACCTGATGACAGCCAAAAGTAAAGCCAGCTGCTGCTGTCCCTAGGTTGCCACCTTCTAACTCTATCCGAGGTCTCGTTGTTGCTCCAGAGATACCCAGTTGTTGTGAAGAAATCTTAATCTTTTTGGAGAACTTGCGGGGAGAACGGGTCGAAGTAATAAACACAGGTGAACAGGAAAACCACACAAAGCCAGTGCTACCCTCAGTAGTTCTCAATAAACATCTGATGAATGACTAAATGAATTTCCATTTTCACCCCTACCCTACGCCAACAGTCTGTTAACTGGCTTCCTTCTTGGGCTCCTGATTCAGGGAGTTCGAGTTTAAAAATAGAACCAAGACCCAGAAACAAACAGCTGTGATCAACAGGCTACATCCTGGACAGTGCACAGGACACAGCCCAAGCCTGGGATCAATCCAAAAAAGTCTACTTGTAAAGCACAGGTAGAGAGCATGTCAAGAACAGAGACAAGCAAGCTACAAATGGTGAGACAAAGTTGGAAGGTGAAGATTTAACAAAACTTAATTAATAACGATGCCAAATGAGAGATTAAAGACATAAAGTCCTCATGTGATTAAGGTGGTATCAGGGTGAGGGTGGGCCACCTTACATCTTCAGCTTAATGTTTCACTCCAACTTCTTCTTGATGGACTTAAAGAAGAAGAACCATTTTAAACACATCTAAAGTTTAACAATTTCTCAATACATTTCATTTACATACATTTACACAAAGGGCGTCAAAAAGTTCCTTGAAAAATTGTATTGCCTTTAAATTTCATTTTTTCATGATGCTTTTGAAGCTCCCTCTTATTGATAATGAATCATTCATCTTCTGAAATTTACAGCAACTCCATTACTCAAAATTATCTTCCTCAGCTCCTTCTTACCAACTGAATTTAGAGGAATCATTTAAAAAAAAAAAAAAAAAAGTAGAGAGGGTTTAAAGGTCTTTTAGTTCGATGAAAGCCAATGAAAGAGGTAAAGCAACTTTACTCTATCATTCAGGACCCATAACAATGGACCCAGTAGTCCAGGCTATATTACTTAGGATTCTTTGACCACATGCCTGCATATTTAGTGCCTCATGGCTTTTACTCAGGGACACTATGCACACTAGGGACTCCAAGGGCACAGATTATATCATGGTCTCTGTGAAAGGTATCCTCAATTGGTTAGGACTATCCAACTCTTAAGCAGCCTTATGTGGTGGTCTTACTTTCACTTATAACACTAACTTCACTGGAAATGCCATCTCCCAACCCCATCTCTGCTTCCACAAAATGTTACCCATGCCTCAAGGCCCACTGAACCTTGCCTGCTTCCTGCAATTGGTCAACATGTTTTTCTCTGAACTTTTGATCTCATTTGGTTTCTGCCTCTCTTTTGCATATTCTGTCTTCTAGTATAATGAGTTAGTTATGCATGTGTCTTTTATCAATACTAGATTGTATACTTCCTGAAAATGCAAATGATGTAGGATTCAGCTTTGCCTTCTTACAGTTCCTAGTCCATTGGCAAAAACACAAGTACTTGAATAATTGTTGGCTGGATGCTCGATTGGAGAAGGAAGCAGAACTAATTCAAGAACTGAAGAAGTTTGAAAAAGTAGTTTAGAATGGAATTGAATTCGGCAATTGGAGACTGAGGGCTAAATTTTGGTAGCTTGGTACCTTCACACCAACTCACTTAGTTGAAAGCGGTGTTTAGACACACTTTTCTCCATTTCAAAATTCTGCCTGATACAAAATATGTATCTATGGGAAGATTTCTTTCGCCTCTTCTTTTCTCCTATAAGACACTATTCCCTAAGAAACAAATTCCAAGTTCTATATAGTTAAAACATAGCTTTAAAACAAAGCAACCAAGAAAAATTTAACCTATTTTATGCAATATCCAAAAGAAAAAATTCCTTTTTCAGTTAACTAAAGTTTGCTAAAGGGCAAGTTTAAAGAACACAAATCTGAAACACTTGGAGAGCAGGTATATAATTTTAGGGGTATCTAAATATGGTTTGCATTACTATATGGAGCCCATGTGTCTGCCTCACAGATAATATGCATTTTCTTAATTAGTATGCATGTTGTAATATATTTTTAATAGACTGTGCTCCAGGAAAATCATTATGATGTATTAAATGATAACTAGCCAAATAAAATATGGTTCAACACTACCTATATAGGAAGAGACATCTTCAAATTGGTAAATATATATCTTTATCTATCTACAGAAATCTGAGTATTTTTGAAGACTTTAAAATATGCTGGGTTTATGTGGCATTCGTATACTCGTTGATGATTCCAAAGATTTATTATATAACTACCTATATGGACATTTATAACCTGAAAAATAAACCCCATGTGTTCTAGGACAGTTTAAATATGAACAAAGTAGGGAGGAGGTCAAGAATGCTCAGGGGCAGAGAACTGGAGCTTGTCAAATAAATCTTCACTTACCAAACATTTTTGAGATTACATATATATAAAATGCAAAATAAACCTACCTCTCCTTTTCTTTTATATATATATCTATATATTTTTGAAAGAGTTACAGAGAGAGGAGGAGAGACAGAGAGAAATATCTTCCATTAGCTGGTTCACTCCCCAAATGGCAGCAATAACCAGAGCTGGGCTGATCTGAAGCCAGAAGCTTCTTCTGGGCCTCCCACGTGGCTCTGCTTTCCCAAGAGCGTTAGCAGGGACCTGGATCAGAAGTGGAGCTGCCAGGTCTCAAACCAATGCCCATTGGGATGCTGGTGTTGCAGGGAGAAGCTTAACCTGCTAAACCACAGTGCCTGGCCCCCTGCCTCTCTTTTTCATGAGAAATTTCTCGGAGTCATTATCATGCATAGATTACAACAGCAACTGTACTTCAATTTATTAGAACAATCAGCACGGATCCTTGTGGAGCTTCTTCAGTGAAGTCAAGCACTAAATCAAGCCTTGGGGATGCAGTATCAAATGGGACAGGTGGGGTCTTAGCCCTTGTGCAACCCAGAGGCTGAGTAGAAACATCACCCAGCCACTACTACCAGACCAGGGTAGTTCTCAGGAACACTTCAGAAGCCACTGAGATGGACATGTTTGCTGATCCCCTCACTCTTCAGTTTCCCCACTGGCCTGCACTCTGTTATATATTTTGATATCTCATTTCTGATATTTATAGTTCGTCTGTTTCATTCTTGCAGGCTGTCGGCTACCATGTCTGCCATCTTTGTGCCAGCCTTTACCAGTGACCTCATTCCCCTTCCATGCACTGCTCCTCATCTGTTCTAGGTGACCATGTCATTAAGCCTAGTAAAATAGAGCTTGAAACAAGGAGAAACAAGCTCTGAGTGAATGTTTCATGTCAATGTGCTCTGATGAAATGTTATGGATTATCCATTTCTTCTTTCTGATTTGAGACGTGTTACCCACCCAACTCCAGCACACATTCAAGAAGATAATGTAAAGAAATGTCTTACCAACAAAATTTCATACATCTCCTATATTTCTAAAATGAAAATAAAAACAGAATCCTACATTTCCACGCAGAAGCAATGTCCTTACTGCCAGGAAAGTCTCTAAGTAGATCCCTTAGAATTGGGGCCAGCACTATGGTGCAGAAGATTGGGATGCCACCTGCAGTGCCAGCATTCCATATGGATGCTGGTTCAAGTCTCAGCTGCTCCACTTCCAATCCAGCTCCCTGCTAATGTGCTTGGGAAAGCAGCGGAAAAAAAAAAAAAAAAGCCCAACTTCTTGGGCCCCTGACACTCATGTGGGAGACCTGGATGGAGTTCCAGGCTCCTGGCTTCTTATGAGCCCAGCCCCAGCCATTGAGGCCATTTGCTGAGTGAAGCAGCAGATGGAAGTGTCCTCTCTTTTTCTCTCACTCCCTCTCTCTCTGATTCTGCCTTTCAAATAAATAAATCTTAAAAACAAACAAAAGAAATGGTATCTTCATGTATGGACCACTGTCATTCAAAGAGCAGTCCTCAGATCACCTGCATCAGAATTACCTTACTTGCTTCTTAAAATTCTGATTTCCTATGCTCCATTTCAGACCTAATGAATCGTAATTATAGAACCTGAGAACATGCATTTTAAAGTATCTTGGGAAATCATTGTGCATGATACAGCCTGAAATCACTGATCGAAATAACCTACTGTGTGTTAAAGATACCATTGTGATCCCTAAAGCCCAAGCCCTACGTTTCACTATCAGCCTGCAACATTTACAGAGCCACTTCTCCACAAAGCACTAGAAAAAAAACTAGGTTTAAAAAGTTCAAAAAAGTAAAGTTTAAAAGCCACCACTTTCCAGGGAGTTTTCATTCTAACTGGGAACACAAAGCACAGACATAAGAAAAAGACTTAAGGTAGAGAATACAAAAGCCATATTAGGGGCAGTCTGTGTACAATGGGTACAGAGAAGCAGGGACAAGCACTGAACAGAATAGAACAGAATACAGCTGGGACTTGGGAGGGAAGACTCTCAAAGCAAGTCTGGGCAGAATTTAAAAGGAGAGAGTTTCAAGTGGGCCTCTGAAGAAGTGTGAAGATTGCTGGCGGACACTGAAGATCAAACAGAAAACATGTATAATCACATCTCTCGGGACCACAGTCGACATACAGGGAAAGGGAAATGGCTTTCCAGCTTATAAAAAAGCTGAGCTGGCGCCGCGGCTCAATAGGCTAATCCTCCGCCTGTGGCACCGGCACCCCGGGTTCTAGTCCTGGTAGGGGCGCCAGATTCTGTTCCGGTTGCCCCTCTCCCAGTCCAGCTCTCTGCTGTGGCCCGGGAGTGCAGTGGAGAATGGCCCAAGTCTTTGGGCCCTGCACTCGCATGGGAGACCAGGAGAAGTACCTGGTTACTGGCTTCAGATCAGCACAGCATGCCGGCCACAGCGGCCACTGGAGGGTGACCCAACGGTAAAGGAAGATCTTTCTCCCTCTCTCTCACTGTCCACTCTGTCAAAAAAAAAAAAAAAAAAAAAAAAAAAAAAAAAAAAAAAAAAGCTGAGACATTGTTTTGGAAAAACCACTCTAAAAAGAAGTGTTTACAAATATTTTTGTAGGCAGATGGAGGGATTGCTATCCCCAATTTATAGAGGAGGTAACAAAGAACCACCTGAGAACTTTTGCAGAGTTTTTACAGTACGGCAGGTTGATCCTTTCCCTTCAGGGACCCTGTGCCCAGTCTGCCATGTCCCCAGCAGAAGGATCCCTAATTCACTGCCTGTCCCTAAAAACAGTAAGACATTCAAAAACATGTTTCCCCGCTCCTCATTTCAAAAAGCTAGGATAAAAGTGCGTGTGCCCATCTAGATATTCTGTGTGTGTGTGCATGTACCCAGGCACATATGTGTAAGCATGAAGGGCTGTGTGGAGAGGGAGTCACTGACTAATCAGTAGACCACTCATCCTTTCTTCATTACTGAATTACCACATTTTCGTGTTCTCACCAATGCTTCAAGACTAGCACTTGTGGCTAGTTATATTAGAAAGTAAAAGCCAATCAAAGTCTCTAACTTGTGATCCATATACTTATCTAAGATCACTATACTGGGTTAGTCATATCCATGTTTCCACTGGCTGTGCTGCCCAATATGGTAGCTACTAGTCACATGTGTCTCTTTAGATTTAAAATTAACATTAAATAAAATTTAAAATCTAGTTCCTTGGTTGCACTAGCCACATTTCAAGTGCCCCAAAGCCACATGTGGTTAGTGGCTACCATGCTATCCAGTGCAGATAAAGGACATGCCCAGCATTAGAGACTGTGATCAGAGAGCACTGCTCTGGTGTTGCTCAGGAAATACAGCCACAGATTCCAACAGACACAACCTCTGTTATCTGCACACAGTTCTTAAACCCTGCTGACAACTGTGAAAAAACTTCAGTCCCTTCCACAAGCTTTCTCAAGGCTCTTTGGTAGAAATTCATGTCTTCTCCCTCAAAAACCCTTAACCCCTTCTCCTAGGGCTCCTTTCTCAGTTGTTTTCACTGTGGCTGAGAGTCATGTGCACATCCATCCTCTCTTCCTATTCATTTGGGCACACTCTCACAATCTAACACAGTAAACTGAGTTCCACAAATACAGAAAATATAAATATATATATATATGGCTTCTGCTTTTCATTTTTTTTTATTTTGTTAAGATTTGTTTATTTGAAAGTCAGAATTAGAGAGAAGGAGAGATGGGGAGGTGGGAAGGGGAGAGAGAGAGAGAGAGAGAGAGAGGAGAGAAAGAGAATTGACCCTTCCATATGCTGGTTCACTCCCCAAATAACCACAATGGCTGGGGCTGGGCCAGGTCAAAGTCAAGAGTCTGGAACTCCAACAGGGTCTCCCACATGGGTGGCAGGGACCCAAGCACTTGGGCCATCTTCTGCTGCCTTCCAGATGCATTAGCAAGGAGCTGGATCAGAAGTGGAGCAGCCAGGACTCAAATGGGAGCCCCTGTGGGATTACAGCATTCCAGTGGCCCACCCACTGTGCCACAACACAAGACCCTCTTGTTTTGGTTTCTTCTTCTTCTTTTTTTTTTTTTTAATTTTATTTGAAAGGCAAAGAGATAGAGATTTCATACATGCTGGATCACTCTCCAAATGCCATATTAGCCACAATTGGGCCAGGCCAAAGCCAGGAGCCTGGAATTCAATCCATATCTTGCACATGTGTTGCAGAGACCCAGCAATTTGACACCTCACCTGCTGCCTCCCAAGATGTACATTAGCAGGAAACTGAATCAGAAGCACAACCCAGACACTCCACTGTGGGATGCAAGCACCCCAAAAAGCATCTTAACCACTGCACAAAATGTCTACTCCAAGACATATTCTTACATGATAACTAGATAGAACTCATTATTAACGGGAAATAAAGAAGAGTTAAAATGTAGATCTAAAGGACAAAAGAATTAAAAAGAGAGGGAGGCATGGCAAGGTGATTATTCCTCTTAGAAGCCTGTTTAGATGGAAATATTGCTTGTGCTACATGTTGAGAAGGAGAACAAAATCAAATTACTTGAGAACTGATTATAAAATGTACTTCATGGACATAAATCAGAAAAATGCTGGGCTATTACCTGCCCTGTGATACTGTCATCAGGCAGCACACAGGATTGGCCTTTCCCCAGTGACTTATGGAAACTGGACTACTTAGCTTGCGAGAGGCTTTACAAGACATCTGTGTGCATTCAGTTCTTACTCACACAGCTGCAACATCCTCAAAAACTCGAGTCTTGGGATCCAAATGAGAGCTGCTACTTTCACTTTGAGTACTACTTCTGCACAACTAAAACAGTACATTTCCTTTGGGTTATCATCCAGATAGTCTCAAAGTATCTGAAATATGAACAATATCAGATCTTTAAAAATACCTGGGGCAGGGGGAAAGCCCCACGTATCAGGACACACTGGATATCCCTCTGAAGATGGAAAATACCAAAAAGGAAGAGGAAAGTGACTTGTACCTCACCACCCGCTGCTTTATTTAGCCAACGTTGATGCTGTTTCTCATCCGTGACTAAGCTGCTAGATACTTTCCCCCCAAGTCCTGGAAGCCAGAGATGCCTACAGGACCACCTTAGACCAGCAGAAAGGGAACTTCACAGGAAATGAAACCAAGCAACACAACAAGAGCACAACGGATGACAATCAGAGAGATTCGCGATAAAGACAGGGTGGGTAGTACAGCCTTCAGAGGAAGTGAAACCGAAGACGGGGCTGAAGATGCATCATTTTCCACCAGAAAAGTCACCCACTCTTGCCCCAGCCTCACCTTCACCCCATCTGTTGGTTCACCCACCATTACGACCTTACTTCATTTCATAACACTTAGACTGATAAAAATGGCAGAAAGATAAACCCTGCTCTCTTTTTCTGTCTCACTTTCTGTCTTGCTCTTTCAGATAAATATTTTTCTTTTTTTTCTTTTTTTTATTTATTGGACAGGTAGAGTTACAGACAGTGAGAGAGAAAGACAGAGAGAAAGGTCTTCCTTCCATTGGTTCATCCCCTAAATGGCCGCTACGGCTGGTGCTGCGCTGATCCGAAGCCAGGGGCCAGGTGCTTCCTCCTGGTCTCCCATGCAGGTACAGGGGCCCAAGCAGTTGGGCCATCCTCCACTGCCTTCCTTCACCACAGCAGAGAGCTGGGCTGGAAGAGGAGTAGCCGGGACTAGAACCATATGGATGCTGGCGCCGCAGGCGGAGGATTAACCAAGTGAGCCACGCCGCCAGCCCCCTAAATATTTTTCAAACAAATTTTATACAAGTTGTGGTTCCTTCCAGAGTCAGCGCCACACTCTTTCTTCCTCTCACACTCATTATTCCCTGTTACACCCTCTCATCTACCCTGGTTCAAACACCATTTGTATGCTTCTAGCTTCCAAATTCCAATCACCAGCCTCGCCTCCCCTCCAGATTCCCAGGCTGAACTGACTCCTTAATTAGCACCACTCAGACAATTCAAAGTCATGTTAAACTTGACAAACACAGACAACTACTCTCTTAAACCCAGCTGTCAGTTCAGTGAACCCTATCCCAATGAATGGCACCTCTGCCCACTCAGGTACACAGGCCACACCCTTCGGATTCAATCCAGGCCATTTCCTCTCCTTCACCCTTCATAGTTAACTTCTCATCAAGCCCTATTTATTTTTGCTCCTGTAAATCTCCGAAATTTCTCAAATCTCCCCACCTTTCTCAGTTTTCCACCTCCACCACTCCAGTTTAATTCACGGAATAGATCAATCCAGACTAGCAATCCACTCCCAGAATTAGCACAAAAGCCTCTGGATTAATTCTAGATCCAATCATGCCACCGTCCAGTTTTCTCCCCAAATTAAAAACCCCATAAATGTCAACATCTGATCATTTCAGCCCCATGCTTCAACAACTTCTATGGCTGTCCATCCATTTTAGGATGAGGATCAAAACCCTAAAACAGATGTCTAATCACCCTCCCCACCCCACCCCTACTCCCCCAGTGTTAGCTCCCTTCTCAGTGCTCCAGCCAATAGTGCTCTTTTCTGTCTTTGATCTGCACCACGGCCCTATCCATCGAGGGCCTATGAGACAAGCTGTTCTCTCAACCAAGAGAGTCTGCCAACCCCCTTCACTTACTTAATGCCTCTTAGTTCATTAGGATCTGACACGACACCAACTCCTCAGAAAGTCCTTCCCCAGTCACCTCTCTCCTAGCATTGTATTCATTTCCACTGCAGCACGTAAGCATAATTTGTCATTTTGCATCAGTGTCGTTATCATAAATTCATAGGGATGGGTTCCATAGGAATAGAATCATACCTGACTAGGTACTGCTGTATCCCCAGCTCTTAGGTCAGTGCCCAGCACATAACAGACACTCAACAAATATCTGTTAAAGAGGTCAATGACTGATTTTAGCAAATATTACTTATATGTTGAAAGGAGCTATTGTGCATTCTTTAGAATACATACATTATTTTTAATTACCCAAAAGCTTCAACTGTAACACAACAGACAAGCAATAAATGTCACAGGAAATAGTTTACTGTAAATTAAAAAATTTCAAAGCACATATTTTCCAATATAATATTGTTTATAGTTATACTGGATAAACAATTATTAACTCATGTTATTGCCCAAAATCTCAAATCTAATTAGCTGATAATTTTTCTCCTCCTTTTACTCTAATAGTCCAGATACAAGTAAATGAAAGTTAACTGACAGTTTTGTGTGTGATGTCCTGTTTGTTTTATCACTAATTCTTTCTTCTCTAGGATTATCGATCTACTTCATATGAAAATCAGGATATAGTAGTGAGCAAAACATAGAACTGGCATTACATCACCAAAATGAAAGAGTCTTACTCACCGCAACCCAGTGAAAAAATTTTGTGAGTGCAGGTCATGCTACGAAGCCAATAGCTGAAGCCACAGGTTCACATAAAACTTAAAACAGCACAGGTGAGAAGCAACTCTGAGCACAAGTGAATTCCACAGTAACCGTGTTCTCATCAACACAAATGGCAGAGAACACAACACACCTTTTCTATGCAAGTATTTCAGAATTTATTTCATGAAATAAGAATCTTAGAAACAACTTCAAATGATTGCACTCCCCACCCCCACTTCACAGCTGCGATAAACCCTGGTCCAAAAGAAGTCCAAAGTAAAGAAGCAATGCTAAGCACATCCCAGAAAGTCCTATCTTTTTATCAGATAAACACACTGCATTTCTCAAGTAGCTTCACACACACACTCTCCAAACCGCAATGTTTTTTCTATAATTTTAACAAGAACAATGTTAGTCATGAAAGGAAACTACCACAAGTCTCCCTACTTCCCTCCTCAATACCTTTTTCCTTCAAAGCCTCCTCTTTATCTTTCCATTTAATTTTTCCAATAAACAAACTCAGAGTTAAAACTGCAACAGCAGGAGACTTTTCATGGATGCAGATGCTGCCTCCTTTTGCTGTATTCTCCTGGGCCTCAAGAGAAAGTTATGCAATACTTTCAAGAGTGATAGACTGTTGGTTTGATCACTAATTCTGTACCAAGTCCACTTATCTTTGGATTCAGTTTTGAATTTAGATACTCTTAAAAAAAACCTATTAAAGCACTAACAGACTGGATGCCTTTGGAAACTACAGTCTTTGGACATTCTGCACTGGCTCACCAACCCTGCAGGCCTGTGGTTGTTTCAGAAAGGTCTCCCCAAGACTCACTCCCGTGAGACCATGCCCTCAGTCCCCTTCAGAGTGCAACACCCTGCAGCACAGCTGTGGAAACAGAACACTCTCTAGCAACTTCCTACCCACCAATAAACAGCACAACGTTCTTCCAATTTTAGGGAATTAACATGTTCTTATAATTATATAAGTACTAGGTAAAGTGAATGAATAAAAGAGCCATAAGTTATATGAATGATTTTTCCATAGCCAAGCAATGTAAAAACAGTCTGGCACCTACAGGTTCTAATAATTTAGAAAATGGTGATGACATCAAAGCAATTCAGCTGAGAAACCCTAAAGTCTTCAATTAAATCATTCCCACCATAATTCTTTAGTAAAACAAACATCTGTAGTTAACACATCCATGTGTTTCTTCATGGTATAGATTTCCCTATGTATTACTTTTAAGACACATAATTCAGGTTACTTTATTTTTAAAACATTATTCTTCTTTGATTTAAATGTCTTTATTAACCTCAAGTAACCATCCATCTAGTCCATTACTCTACATAATTTAATGGTTTCTGTGTGTTTTTACTTTAGGTCCATAAAACACAAGCAAACAGAACTATCAGAAATGATAAAGACCTTTGAGGCAAGTCACCTCAACTCTTCTTTTTTTAATGAGACAAGATCAAAATAAAGGAAATAAAAGGAAAAATTTTAAAAAATGCTGTTAAGTGCCCCCTTATGTGAAATATCTGAAATAGCCTCTGCTCTCTTCCTGGTGATAGTGGTTTTATTCACCAGTTTCAGAGCTTTGTATCTTAATACCTGAATCATAATTGTGTTTTGAAAATCAGAAAGTGAATCCCACTAGAGTGTCACTGGATAGATCAGAAATGCGCATTACCAGCTGCAGTGCAAAGCCTGAGCTGTCTACAAATATCTTCTATGCAAATCAGGGCCCACAATAATCGCATATACAAACCATTTTTCCTTAGGATAACATTGTTCTTCACGAAAAACATGTCCTAATGCAGTTTATAAAATCGACAATTTATCATTCTACTCAAAGACTGGCTTTTATAAATATTCTTATTTGCTTTATATGAATACACTCCACATTCAAACCTATTAAGCTTTAGGAAATAAAATGTAATAGACATTATCTACACAAGAATATTTAAGAAATATTTTAATATATTGGCAACTATAAATTTATGTAGTGAAAATATACTCTACCATGAACCTCACACTCCTTTGCACATTCAGCATGACTACTCTCATGAACAACTGCTAAATTGTAACGACATGTATGCCAGGTCTACACTAGTCACTGACGTTAAACAGCAAAGAACCAAAGTCCCCAAAGGAGGCAGCAAAGTCTATAATAATAACCACCTATTCAAACAATGTAACTACTTAAGGCAATGTCCTATTCTGGTAAAAACGCAGTACTTTCCAACAACATTTTATGTCCTTAGACACAAAAATGGCTATAGAAGGAAAATTACTTAAATGAAATAAATTATTCCGTCCATTGTAAAGCCATAGTCATTCAATCTGTCTGTAAGTTCAGCAAACATTTCCTTTACCATTTACTTCAACTCCAAGATAAGAAATATAGCAGCATTTTCCATAACTGCTACATAAGGTCAGAGAGTTACAGCCAAAAAGAAAGTCACAAATTAAAGAATAATGGCCCTTCTGTCATATCCGGCTACTTATTTGTCACTTAGTTATCTTGGTATCTCCTAACTTCTGGCTTCCGAAGGTCACAACACTCAGGGCTGGCCTAGGTTCAGTCATTTGTCCCACAGTTAATTGCTCACAGCCTCACTCTGTGGCAGTACCAGAGCTGACCTGCTCTTGTACCATCCAAGTAACATGTCTGTGTTACCCAGACTACCCCAGTTAAGACACCCCACCAGCACCACCACTATGGGGCTGGCGTTGCCACATAGGTTAAGCTGAAACCTACAACTTGGCATCCGATGTGGGCACCAGTTGGAAACCTGGCTGCTCCACTTCCAATCCAGCTCCCTGCTAATGCTCCTGGGAAAGCAATGGAAGATGGCCCAAGTGCTCGGATCCCTGTATCCACGTGGGAGATCCAGAAGAATCCCCTGGCTCCTGGTTTCAGCCTGGCCCAGCCCTGGCCTTACAGCCATTTGGGGAGTAAAGCAGTGGATAGAAGATCTGGCTCTCCTTCTTTCTGTAACTCTACCTTTCAAATAAATAATAATAAATCTTTAAACAAACAAACACATAGACCATATCAGAAGGGAGAACATATTTGGCAATTCTCCAATAGCCAGGAACTTCCACAAATACAGCTTATATGTCAATAAGTACTTATTTAGGAGGCTGATTTATAGTTGAAGTAACAAAACAATTAATTTTCTTAGGAAAAAGTATGTTTTAAAACTCCAATGTAAAGAAATTGTTAATCCCTCTCTTTTCCCAAATGCATTCATTCATTCACTCATTTACCCAGCAAATGTATTTTGTGCTACAGTAAGGAAACCAGTAATGCAGTCACGAAAAAGAGAAGCCTAGAATTTGAATTCAAACTGGGAGATGAACCCAGGCTGCCTAATTTGAAACTCAACTACCAAAAGGCAGCTGTGGTGTGACCTTGGACAACACTTAGCTTCTCAGTCTTTCAGGTTTGTTTTTTTTTTTTTTTCCATACATTAAATAAGGAGGCTAACAGCCCTACCTACCTCATAAGATAAAGAATTTAAGCAACGGGATAAAAGAATGATTAAGTTAACACATAGAAAAGGCCTAGAAATGTGCCTACCACCCATTTTTTTTAATTATGATGATGAAAAAAATGTTTTATCATATTCTACAATACAAGTAAAGCCTCCACTGCCCTATCCCTATTGAAGATTACATGAACTAATTGCAAACCATGGTTAATCCTAATCTGAAAGAACCAGAGGGAAACAAAAGATTTATTAGCACTTCTTTGGACACTGCTGAGCTTAACTTTCTTTAAGTCACAAACTCCAGTGTCTAATTTAAATGTCTCTACTACTTTAACCAAGAGTCAGAGTTTAAATGGTCATTCACACTAAACAGTAAATAACAGAACTAAATGCAGCCACCTCCTACTTCATAAATCACTTCTCAGTTCTTGTCTTACGCACTGCTCATGGTATTGATGCTCACAGCCTGGGAAACTGTGGACTCTGTTGGCTGCTGGGATAGGACTTTGATTTCCTTCCTTGTCTTCAGGATCTGGGCTACAACTCCATTGCATTCCTCATGATCTCTCAATTGTCCTTTATTTTTCTGTTATACTAAGCTAGTTAGAATTCTCCAAACTCCCCACGCATTCTCAAACGTTGACCAAATTTACAGTCCCTTTGAGGGACAGCTGGGGACTGCGGAGTGGGGAGAAAAGTGCCATTTCACCTTTCCCAAGGAGGGTTTGGGGCTCCTTCAAGACCATCTCATTACCTTCTGCTTCCCTCTACTTTCACCCTTATCCCACAATGTTCTAATTCTCAGGTTATAAATCAGTTCCTTCCCTAGACCATGATATCCTTGTGGGTGACAACCTGAACTATCAATAAACAACATAAATATGGGATACTTTAAAAAGTTCATTGAAGATGCATTTTTTAAAGATTATTTATTTTTTTATTTGAGAAGCAGAGTTACAGACAGACACAAGGAAAGACAGAGAGAAAGCTCTTCCACCCGCTGGTTCTCTCCCCAAATGGCCAAAATGGCCAAAGCCGAGCCCATCCGAAGCCAGGAGCTTCTTCTGGGTCTCCCACGAGAGTTCAGGGGCTCAAGCACTTAGGCCATCTTCTACTGCTTTCCCAGTCCATAAGCAGAGAGCTGGATCAGAAAAGGAGCAGCTAGGACACGAACTAGCACCCATAAGGGATTCCAGTGCTTCAGGCAGAGGCTTAGCCAACTATGCCACAGTGCCAGCCCCAAAGATGCATTTTATGAAGAAAAATATATGCTTAGATTTCAAGATCTTTAGCACCAATATAATCTCGTGTTTTAATTCCATTTTTCCATTATCTTTTGAAGTGCCTTCATACACAAGCAAACCTACTGTAAAATTTAGAACAGTAAGATTTAGAATGGGGACCAGCATTGTGGCACAGGAGTTAAGCTGCCTCTTGCCATGTCAGCATCCCATATCAGAGCTCCAGTTTGAGCCCTGGCTGCTCCACTTCATATCCAGCTCCCTGTTAATGTGCCTAGGAATGTAGGGGAAGACGGCCTAAGTATTTGGGTCCCTGAAACTACTGTAAGAGACACAGATAGAGTTCTGATTTCTGGCTTCAACCAAGACCATCAGGGCCATTTCGGCCCCTTGGGGAATGAACCAACAGATAGAATATCTGTCTCTCCCTTTCCCTCTCTCACTGTGCCTTTCAAATATATATATATACATATATATATACATACATATATATATATATATATATAAATTAGAATCAGAATGGTCTGGAATTCTTTTCTCCTTGCGAAGCATTTACTAAAGGCTTACTACAGATCTACTAGGTTACTAACTTAAATATAGTGTCTCATTCAATCCTCACAAAGTTTCTGGAATTATCATTGTTTTACAGATGAGAAAACTGAAGCTAACAAAAATGTCACCACTTGCTCAAAGTCACAGAACCAAAAGTGGCCAGCTCTGAAAGCCACATGCTGGTCCCACTCCATAATGCCTCTTTTCCAGCCAAAAATCTAACTGAGCACTACAACAGGATCTCAGTAAGAATTATGAAATGGGGGCCAGTGCCATGGTGTACCAGTAAAGCTGCCACCTGCACTGCCAGCATCCCATATGGGCCCCAGTTTGAGTCCCGGCTACTCCACTTTCGATACAGCTCTCTGCTATGGCCTGGGAAGGCAGTGGAAGATGGCCCAAGTCCTTGGGCCCCTACACTGTGTGGGAGACCCGGAAGAAGCTCCTGGCTCCTTGCTTCAGCTTGTTGCAGCTCCAGCCATTGCAGCCATCTGGAGAGTGAACCAGCGGATGGAAAACCTCTGTCTCTCTCTCTCTCTCTCTCTCTCTCTGCCTCTCAGTAACTCTGCCTCTCTCTCTCTCTCTCTGCCTCTCAGTAACTCTGCCTCTCTCTCTCTCTCTCTCTCTCTCTCTGCCTCTCAGTAACTCTGCCTTTCTCTCTCTCTCTTTCTATCTCTCTCTCTGCCTCTGCCTTTCAAATAAATAAATGCATCTTTAAAAAAAAAAAAAGAATTATGAAATGGGGGCCAGCACTGTGCAGCTGGTTAAGCTGCAGTCTGCGGCGCTGGTACCCCATATGGGTGCCAGTTCAAGTCCCAGGCCATTCCACTTAGGATCCAGCTCCCTGCTAACTCACTGGAGAAAGCAGCGGAAGATGGCCCAAGTCCTTGGGCCTCTGCACCCATGTGGAAGACTCAGATGAGACTCCTGGCTCTAGTCTTCGGCCTGGTCCAGCCCTGGCCATTATGGGCATTTGGGGAGTGAAACAGTGGATGAAAGATATCTCTCTCTCTCTCTCTCTCTCTCTCTCTGCCTTTCACATAAATAAGTAAATCTTGAAAATATATATATGTCACACCTAATATCTCAAAGTATTATCAATAAGCCAATAATCAGTGATAAATCGACTACCAATAACACCATTAATAGAATTATTTCATAATGAAGTACTTCATAGTTAAACATGAGTAAAAATTCAACTGCAGATATAAAAACAATACTGAGGTGGAACAATAATGCACCAATTATGTTCACTACAATCACTTACATTCTTTAGCATTTTGACTTAGCCCAATCCAAGAGGTGATTCTGAACAATTTAAAGAAGACATTTCTTTTGTAAGGTCATTCATACTGGAGTCCAGTAACATGAAGACATTTCAACATGGTGGGGAGATGAAATTAAAAGACAAGTTTATTTTAGTGCAAACATTTTGAAATCCATGCATGGCTTATTGCATAATACACATTTTCAATGAACCTTCTGAAGACCCTTTGTATGGATGTGAAATCGGAAAATACCCCCTACCTGTATGCCTGCCTACTTCAGATGGATTTCAAAAAAGTTTTGCACCAATATAAATTCATTTTTAATTCCATTTTCCATTAACTTTTTGAAGTACCTTCATATTCTAATTGAGAGTTTACTGGGTAGATCCCAAACATTCAGGCTGCTTTTCATTTGGCTGTATTTTAATATGACAGAAAGACTAAGCTTTACCAGTGCTCTACAGTCAAGCAACTCATTTTGTCACAAATATGTACTGAGCACCAAGATCTGCTACATAATTTGCAAGGTCCAGTGCAAAACATAAGTGTAAGGCCTTTTGCTCAGAAATTAAACATTTCAAGACAGCAACAGCAAAGCATTAAACTAAACCCAGGGCTCTTCTGATCCTAGGGCCCTGTGAGACTGTACAGGTCACAGTCCCAGGAAACCAGCCCTGGTGAGCCCCAAGATCCTTTGTCAGGCACCACACTGGGCCCTGGAGGTACAGCCACAGCTTTTTACTCCACAATTCCCATTTCCAGAAGGGCTCAGATGCAGCATCAAAGATCCCCTCAGACAACGCATGGTCAAATATAAATTATGTTTAAGAGCTCAATGAATCTTTGGATCTCAAGCTGCTATGTAGAGCCTTAGGGTTAAGTGCTAGTTAAAATGAATCAAATTCAAGTGAGCTGCTCTTTAGCTTCTCTAAATGTCTTCTTTTGCAAATCAATAGGTCAATGAGCTTTTTAAAAAATGACTCTCATTAAATGAAAAAAGGAGTTGCAAATAATCAGAATAGTAAACAAAGCACCAGGATGGCAGCATTGCTAAATATCATGCTTATTTCCATTTTTTCAATTTAATAAATGTTTATTGTGTACTCACTGTGTTTACATTGCATTAAAAAATCAAATAATGCCTCATTTTCGCTGAATTTAAATGACTTGACGAGAAAAGTATTCTAAAATTGTGCCTCAGGAATACCAAATAACATCTGATACATGAGAGACAGCAGTGTCATCTTCTTTATTTCTTTATTCAGCACCTGTGGGCTGAGCAACTGCTCAGGGCGGGGCACTCATTCCAGGCCCTGTGAATTCAGGGAGGACTTGAAAAACTCTGCCCCTCACAGTGCAGCGCAGTTCGAGGGGAAAGGCAGAAAGCAAAGGACCGACTCTTTTCAAAAGTGCTTTTTAAGATACTTCCAACTATCACTCCAATATACGATGAGGAATGGCATTTACTCCAGGCATTTCTGCCAAGAAACACAAACTTCTTCCCAACCCAAACAGAACAGTAACTTGGGTCACAATAAAGGTACAAAATTCTTTCTACAGCACAAAAAGTGGAATATATCCCCAAAGCAGATATATTCATAATTCACACATGAATCGAATCACATCTTCTTGGGCCACAATTACGGATGAGGTATTGGGTTTGGATTAATGTTACAAAATGCAGATCCAATGCAGTTCATAAGAACTCCTCACACTGGTTTTTTAAAAAACAGCATTTTAGTCTCGTGATGATTATGAGATTCAATTAATATGTCTAATTAATATGCTACTTAGCACCTTGAATAAGATGTTGCACACAAGCTGGGTACTATTATCAACACAAATCTGGAGTAACTGATCCTTCTAGCACTATTATTAAATGAATACTCTTATAATACTGTTGTAAAGGAACCCAACTATAATCTGGCCACAAAGAACTAAACTAACACCCACTTGAACAGTTCTCATTATGGCTCATGACTTTTGTACAACTTTATTGCAGAGGAAAGAAGGGAAAAGAGAATCTTTTATTTTTAAAAAAATCAATTTGCATTGACACAGTGCTTTCCAGTTTTACAAATATTTTCACTCACATAATCCTGCTTGTCCCCTAAATCTGTTTATTGATGAAGAGTGTATCAGAATGGGATCTGCTCGCTCCAGGGAGCCACAAAATTCCTTGTTTTCAACTTCTATTTCCCTACATGGGCCACTGAGAATATCTGTATCAGCATTTGTGTGCATTTTATCATCAAGCAACCGTTACAGTAATAACCTGAATGAGGAGATATCCTGGTGTTACTTTTTTTTTTTTTTTTTTGACAGACAGTGAGAGAGAGAGACAGAGAGGTCTTCCTTCCTTTGGTTCACCCCTCAAATGGCCACTACAGCCGGCGCGCTACGCCGATCCGAAGCCAGGAGCCAGGTGCTTCCTCCTGGTCTCCCATGCTGGTGCAGGGCCCAAGCACTTGGGCCATCCTCCACTGCCCTCCTGGACCACAGCAGAGAGCTGGACTGGAAGAGGAGCAACCGGGACTAGAACCCAGCGGCCATATGGGATGCTGGCGCCACAGGCGGAGGATTAACCAAGTGGGCCATGGTGCAGGCTCCTGGCGATACATTCTGTTAAAGGAAAAAGTCACCCAAAAGAATTTCAAAATTTGTAGCTCTTATCCTCAATGCATTTATATAGTCTTAAATTTCCTTACTGCACAAATCAGCTGTGAGTCTCCCCAGGAGAAACGACAGTGTATTCTATACACTCTAATGATTCTGTGGAGGCGTTTAAAAAAAGAAATACTTAAGGCAGCACTCAGGATAGCACAGGTCAGCGGCTAGCTCCATGACTCAGTGTAACTTAAACGTCAACACGGTGTACGCTCCAAGGTGGAATATTTTTCTAGGTTTACTGGAAGCCACCAAATAGTATTTTCAGCTGGTAAATCCTTTCTCTGTCAAGTCTCTGATACCAGAAACCTCAGCAGACCTCCCTGTGAACTTTGGTAGGATTGACCCCTAGGAAGCCTATTAGAGAATCAGCCAGGGAAGAAATCCCAAGGACCGTCCTGTGGATACCACTCTTCTTGGTCATATTTGCGAGTTATTTAAGACCCACAAAATTCGCGTTACCAAATCAGATTACTGGCACTCAACATGGACTCTAAAACACAACTTAAAAGAGCTTTCCTGCAAATCTAAACACTTTTTTGTTTAAACAAACAAACAAACAAAAAAGCCTGGATTTACTTCCTGTCTTCCAATGTTTAAAAAAAAAAAAAAAAGAACAAAACACTGGAAACAGGAAAAAACGTATTACCTTAGTAATTTTTTTTTTTTTTGGCAAATTCACTATGTCTTCTAAGCAATCACCAAAATCAATAACCGAGATCCTTCTCTTAGAATGCTTCTGCCTGCAAGTGGATAAGGACTTGTTTGTTTTGCACCCAACATTCATCTTTGTTTCCACAACAAAGCAGCAAGGTGGCAGCTGGAAGAAAACTCCAGGTTTCCCGCTGGATGTTCGACCCTGGGCAAGGCCGCTCAGGCCCGCGGGGGTCAGCGTTATCCACACTGCCCCGTCCCCTGCGGGAGCCCTGGCTGCGCCGCGCCCCCTGACCCGGCGTCCCCTCCGTCTGGAAGGCGCGAGAGCGGAGTCTCCCACCGCCACCGGCCAGCCGCCCGCGCCGCCCGGGCTTTCCCGCACCGGGGAGGCGCCGGCCGCTCCGAGCCCTGGGACGCGTGCGTCCTCCCGCGCGCGCCCGCGGCCCCGAAATTGGGTCTGGGCGGGCGCTGCGGCGGCGCCGGGAGCAGCGAGCCCCACTTTCTCCGGGCAGGAAGGGGGGAGGCCGACAGCATTTCCTGTTGTGCAGCTGAAACGAGCGGACACGTCACTGCATTCAGACTCCCTCGGGTGTCAGCGGCCCCGGGGCCAAAGTTCAGCCACTTCCAGGGCGGGTCGCGCGCGGCGGGCGGGCGGGCGAGGGGCGCGCAGCCGGGTTCCCTCGCAGCTGCCGGCGCTCGCCGCGCCTGGGCGTCCGCTGGGCCGCGCGCGGCTACCTGAGGCGAGCGCGCGGCGCGCGGGCCGGCGCCGCTCTCCGTCCCCCGGCGGCCGCCCCGGGCACCTCAGCGCGGCCGCGGCCGCCGGCGGGGCTGCCCTCCTCCAGCCCTGCTCTCCGGACCGAGGGAAAGGCTGGGTTCCCGCGGGCTCACAGGAAGCACTTTCCCTGCGCGAGTGTCCGGGCTGACTTTGGAACGTAATGTCCCTGAAGATGACTCTTTTTCCCGTCAGGATTGTTTTTAAATCGCGAAAAGCGGCAGTCGCCCAGCTGTGGTTGGGGGATTGTTCCCCCCACCCAAGCCCCCATTTTCTCCAATTGTGGATTCCTTAAGTGACCCGGAGAAGAACATTGTCTGACTCCAGGGAGGTCACAGAAGGCTAACAGAACCCCCTTAGAAGTTTTCTAGCGTCTTCTTCATGCTTTCATGATTAAAACACCCACTGCAGAACATACAAAACCTCCCTTTATCAATGTCTCCACTAATAGAAAAACACTCTCAAGAATCTTTTGATCTTGCACTCCTCCGCTTTAATGGCAAACAACGCATCTGGCCAGAATGTTTCAAAATGGAAATTAACCTACTCATATTTTCTCTTTAAATGATGGTTTTGAAAGTTTCCTTTATCCTCAATTTCCAGTCTTATGTTTACCTTTAAACCATAAATCAGGTCATAATCATGTGTAACTCAAGAAAAACACTGGCTTATGGTTAATAATGCTTAAAAATAAGACCATATATATGGTATATTCATTCTGAAATTAAAAACTGAGATACTTTAATTTCAGGTAGTTAAGATACTGTCAATTACCAAATAAATCATAGACCAATGTTCCAGGGATTGTTATGCCAAGATGGCCAACACCTGAACTAAGCAAACGTTTCACAACAGGACATGAACCAAAACATTTCAGATCTTAGTGGCCATCAACTATGAACTTCAGGGGACCATGATGTCGGTGTAGGTTCCTGAACAGTAAGAAATGCACTGCTTGGTGGAAGAGTTTGATGGTGGAGGAGGCTGTGCGTATGCAGACACAGGAAATACATGGAGAAATCTCTATTTGTCATTCAATTTTGCTGCGAATCTAAAACTTCTCTTAAAAATATGTTTTTAAAAATATCTTTTGAGTCTTTAAAGTCTCAGATATTTAAAATGTACATTGTATGGCAAGGTATAGATCACAAGAAAATTGATCTTATGAATGAATGCAGAAATCATCTTGATTTCTTCCATGAAGTTCACCATTTGAGTCTACTCCTCCTCGATCAAGATTATTTAAAATGTTCTATGTCAAAGGTACACACTTTAATAAATGTTACTCCCTGAGACAATACTAAGTAAGGGTGACCTGGGCTGCCACTTAAAGTGACCCAGAGCCCCTTAGTACATTGTCTGTTGTCACGTCTTCTAAATGTCTGAATCACACAGTTGAATACTTTGTCACATACTTTAAATTCACCTGAGATATATTCACATAATATCTTAAATTCACATAGTATACTAGAGGATACTGTTTACTTCACATACATCTCAATCCCCATTTTTTATAAAGAAATAAGCTCAGAGAACTGAAATCTCCACTCAGTTCAGGACCAGCATAGCTGGGAGGCCTTCAGATGGGCTCCTTTCCATCTTCCTGAAAAGGAACCCTAGTCCTTCCCTTTCTGAACACCTAACTCAAGCTTAAACCATATCTCTTTCTTCACAGTGGCCAGTGCCTCTGAGTGGGCATGCTTGGAATAGCCCACAAAACGATCACAGTTACTTAGGTTGAATACAGAGAATTTTAAGGAACTTCAGTGAGCTTCCCACATTGTATCAAAAGATTCTGAACTGGAAAAATGATTCCAATTGTCTTGTCCTTCCTAGGACAAGCACTCCCCTGGATGTCTGTCTCCTCACTGATTCCACATCAATTTTTTGGTGTCTTTTTCCCCTCATATCAATCATTATCAATCATTCTTTATCCATTAAACCCGGTGCAGGGATCTGTTTTAATTAGAGCATACTTTTACTTATTTCTTCAAATCATCTGTCAATGGAATATCATTAACACTCCACAGACTACACGTGACTGCCCACATACTGTGTATGTTCAATGAAGATTTCAGTCTAAGTTCATGCTATCTGGTTTATACCTAATTGGTGATGATGGCATTTGGAAAGAACAAGAGGGATGACTGAATATTATTCTGACTTCATAATCCTAATTACAGACTAAGTGAACCCAATAATACCATAAACTTAGCATAGATTGAGGATACAAAGACCAGTATAATAGCAATAAAACCAATGAACTTGCAAATAAATTACACCACTGAAAATAGAAACTAGAATAATAAATTAAGAGCCCTTCAGGTTCCTGATCCTATTTTCAAATGTGCCCCTTTTATATCATGAGAGAGAACAAATAAATTGTGAGGCTAAAAGGATCTTTTGCAGGATAACATACTTTACACTGTCTCTTTGGAAACTGCAGGGAAAAAAAATACAGTGCTCCAATTTTGTGACTTAAACTACACTGTAAGAGTGTACAACTTCAACCTAACAGGATGCTAAATTTCATTCAGTGAAAAGGACTGAGACTTGAAGTTTCCCTAGTTAATCCCTTCAAAACTCATTATTTAATTCACGTTGGTTTCATTTTGATGTGTAGTTATAAGAATAACAGTGAATTATTATTATAATGTTGGGATCTCCATGCTTCGGAGATCCCAGCTCTCTATCTCAAAAGTCTCCACATTTTCTTAGATTCTGAAGTCTTTGGTATGACTTCATACCAAAAATACTCAGCAAGGTATACTAAGGTTTCACTCTCCTCAAAACATCCAAATTCAGAAATACTCTTCCCAAATAAGCATTCACCAATGTTTTGTTTTTTGTTCTTGTTTTAGTCTGATTTTTTTTTTTCCAGAAAACTGGCTCCCAAGAAACACAATGACAGAATCATCCAGAGCTCTCTTCTTTCTTAAGTCCACATCCCAATTATACAACTGCATTGTTCCTCTAGACCAGTACCTTCCCAAATCAGAGTCCCAGCCCAAAATCCCAGCTCAAAATTAAGTAAGTGCATCACGCACACACATATATGCAGACACAAACACACACATGAATCAAAGGACATTTCATGAAAAACCACCTGCCTTATGTACTTCATTATCTTTGCTTCCAACAAAAAGCCTTTGTTAAAAATAACTGCAGTTATTTCCAAGCCTATGGCTTTCTTTTTCTACAAACTGCCCAAAACACTATCACTTTCTTTTTATTAAGTGGCCCCTCTGCACAAATTACTAGCGCCTTGATACCTTCAATGCTGCATAACTAAACAAAATTCAGCACCTGTAACCAAGATTGTCTCTAACCTACAGGTGGCTCAAGGACTGTTCATTATCTCCTGTTGCACCATCACCTCCTTCTTTTCAGGCTCTACATAAAAGTCAACAGAGTCTTCAAACAGAAATACATGTACGCAGTGCTCAAGTGTACAAAAGCACACCTCTCTGCTCAGCCTTCACGAATATTTAACACTTCAGAATGGGTCTTCAATAAAATCCAAATAATAGTCAGTGCTCAGATGGCCTATTATCAAGCATGTTATTGAGACACCAGTGTTCCCACATGCATTAAAGTTGAAAATTAATGAACCGTAAAAAAGCTATTTTTATATAGTTTTTTTTTTTATTTTTTCTTAGTCCCTCACAGTCCTGTGTACTTCTCCAGAGACAAATGTGACTACAGCTAAATCTAAAGTATGTTAATTTCCACAGAGATAAAAAAAAAAGAATTCTAAAATCTAGCTACCTACTCAGGAATGGTAACTTTTGCTTTAGTAACATACAATCATTAACTTTCAGTTTTCATCCAATATATCATTTCTGCACATAGGTCCTCCTGTTCTATGCCTGTTTATTCACCCTCATTACTATTAACCATGTGGATTCATAAGCAATCCATGCAGACAAATTACAGAATGTTTTCTCATAAATACCAAAAGCTATCTAGATCTCAAGTAAGAATATTTTGCAAAATTGTCATTAAGATGCAACAAGTTTCTGTATGCTATAAGAAATATACAGATGATATCCTTACAGATACTGTAAATGCATGGAAGTACTTTCCAACATTCCATATCGTCAATTTTAGTTAACATAAAAATATAAATTGAAGGAAAGTTTAATTTGCCTTATACTAAAAAGACAATGATTTGAACTAGCCAACTATCAGAGTAGCGTGTATAACTGACATAGATGAGAATATAATGACATGTCCACTAGCATACATTTAATTTACCTTTATGATTAAAATCATTATCTAGGCCAAAGAGAGTATATAATAATAATAATAATGCACCAACTGAAAGTCCATATGCCTTAGACTTACATGCAAAATACTTATACTTCATGCTGTTTGTAAGTACAATTACATTTTCTGCATAGAAATTTCAGTACACATCACTTTTACCTGTTTGTTTCATTTAACTGTGTTTGGAAAGTTCAAGGTCCAAACTCTCAATGCAATACAGTCCATCTTTCATTATCTGTCATTTTAGGCATCAATTCCTTAAGTTGGAATACAAATCTTTAGACAATATATCCCAATCTTTATCACTTCTTCACCACCATTCAAAACACTCCTTGACACTTTCCCACACTGGTATGTTTGTACATGTGGCTTGTCAAAATCAAGGCCTAGCCAAAGTATCACCTTCTGCCATGAAGCCTCTCCTGAATCCTCAGCTGGGGTGATTTTTGCACCTTTTTAACACTTTGCATTTGCCTTCATACATGCCTCTCTTGCATTACTCAATCTGTTTCATTTAATTATAGCTTCTCTTGCACGGTACGTTTCCTCAGTACACTAAATTATAAAACTTGATGCTAGGAACAGTATGACACTCTTCTCCATAATTTATAGTCTACTTACATTTATACTGAATTCATAGTCCCATTTATCTTACACCAGAATCTAAATAATGATATTTGTTCAAGTCAACTGGCATTCCTTAACTATACATTGCCATTTTGCTCCAGTTAGACCACCTAAAAGGTCTCAGAAATGGAGCCAGTGCTGTGGCATAGTGGGTTAAGTCTCTGCCTGCGGCACCGGCATTCCCATGTGGTCACAGGTTCATGTCATGGCTGCTCCTCTTCCAATCCAGCTCTCTGCTAGTGGCCTGGGAAAGCAGTAGAAGATGGCCCAAGTTCTGGGGCCCCTACACCCCCATGAGAGGCCTGGAAGAAGCTCCTGGCTCTTGGCTTCAGATGGAGCCAGCTCCAACCATTGCGAACATTTCGGGAGTGAACCAGTGGATGGAAGACCTTTATCTCCCTTTCCCTCTCTGTCTGTAACTCTACCTCTCAAATAAATAAATAAATATTTTTTAAAAAGTCTCAGCAAGCAGGAATAGATCTGTTCTATAAAACATTTCAAAATCAGGTGGTTAGAGTCTATCTTCTGAAGAATAACCAGAGATAAACAATTTATTTTTGAGGATTCAATTTAAAAACAAGGTGGAATAAACTTCACATACGAGCAATCTGTTCCCTGAAGATATTAATTATTTTTATAGTTTTATTTATTTATTTGACAGGTAGAATTACAGATAGTGAGAGAGAGAGAGAGAAAAAGGTCTTCCCTCCGTTGGTTCACTCCCCAAATGGCCACCACGGCTGGAGCTATGCCGAATGGAAGCCAGGAGCCAGGTGCTTCCTCCAAGTCTCCCACGCTGGTGCAGGCACCCAAGCACCTGGGCCATCCTCTACTGCCTTCCCAGGCCACAGCAGAGAGCTGGATTGGAAGAGGAGCAACTGGGACTAGAAATTGGCGCCCATATGGGATGCCGGCGCCGCAGGCAGAGGATGAACCTAGTGTGCCATGGCGCCGGGCCCCCCTGAAGACATTAATAAAAACAAAGATGAAAATGACATTACATGATGTCTAGTTGCAAAAAATTGAGAATATTTATCCTAGAGAAAAGAATACTTTAGATGAGGAACACGACTACCATCTTTAAATGCTAATAAGATTGTCATGCAAGACAATGAGTAAACTTGTTCTGAGTAGTCAACACTGGGCTCCAGTGCTGATAAACAAGACTGACCAGGCCTCCCCCCACCCCCCCGCAAAAAAAGGAGAAGCCCTTGTCCAGAGTGACTTCACACTCAGTTGTGACTACTCATGCCTCCTATGCTCTTTTCTAACCCGACAATCCTATACAAGACTTCACTTTGCAAAGTGTCCTGTCGCCAGCTGGCAAATCAAAATCAATGCCTCCGATCCAACACCAAAGACAATCGGTCAGCACGATTTAAATTAGGCCTTTAAGAGATGTCCTCAACAAGTCATCACTGCAGTACCCCAAAGTGCATTACAGTGAAAGAAGGAAGTACAGCTTCTCACCAAATGCTCAAAGGATGCTGAAGATACAGCCTGACTGAAACCAAGATCTGACTCACTGGAAAGCAACACAGGAAAAGGCTGCACTGGAGAAGGAAGCAGGTGATTGGCACATTCCAGAACGACCCTCCAACTTCCATTCCTTCATCCCTCTCCCATTCTCTGCCTCATTGTTTAGAAAGGCATACATGGTATGTATAAATAATTATTTGTGTGTGTGTGTGTGTGTTTGACAGGCAGAGTTAGACAGAGAGAGAGAGACAGATCTTCCTTTTCCGTTGGTTCACCCCCCAAGTGGCCGCTACAGCCGGCGCGTTGCGGCGGGCGCACTGCACTGATCTGAAGCCAGGAGCCAGGTGCTTCCTCCTGGTCTCCCATGCGGGTGTAGGGCCCAAGCACTTGGGCCATCCTCCACTGCCTTCCCGCACCACAGCAGAGAGCTGGACTGGAAGAGGAGCAACTGGGACAGAATCTGGCGCCCCGACCAGGACTAGAACCTGGGGTGCCAGCACTTCAGGCAGAGGATTAGCCAAGTGAGCTGCGGCACCGGCCAGTATGTATAAATAATAGCAGTAGCTTGATTAACGTCGCTGTGTGGCATATTGTAAAGATTTCATAAGAAATTTAAACCAAAACCAGTTGACTCAGAGATCACACATGTTACATGCACTATCAGGTACTGTTTGCTTTCACAGCTATAAGAAGTGTTGGAATAATCATAGCAGGAGTAAAGCCACTGTCATTTTAATATTAACTTCAAAATGCCTTCTGTTTGATTCCCATTGATCTTATTCTGTATCACTCATCAGAACATGAGAAAAGGAAGAACATGTCAGGCCATCTTTTTCACAATATAAATTTATGAGGTTACTTCCTAAAATGCAGAATTTTTCCAGATCAATTGTTAATAACCATTATGACCATTTTCAGACTTCATTAGGTTTAAGTTTAGCAAAATCTCACCAAACACAGCCAAAAACCAACTGATGACTGAACAAATTTGAAGTCTGTCCATCAGAAAATCTTATGTCCACACTTAGTATCCAATTATTTGTTATATTCAATAATGTCAGGTGATTTATTTTAAAAGATCACTTAGAATATTCTCAGCCACTTGGCCCATTTTAAAAGTTACACTTGATTGAATTTGGACACCAAGTCCATCATGATTGTAATTTGAGGTCATCTGAAAAAGCAAACAAATGACACACTCAAAAACAAATGTCTTCACATTCCTTGTCTTTTGTTTGGGTCTGGGAATAACTATCTTTGTATGTTGTGAAACTTACACAAAATTAAATCCATCAGGGACTATGATGGGGCTTCAAAAAATTCATGGAAAAATGGAATTAAAAGATAATGGCGAGTTCCCATGAACTTGCTGAATTGTCCCATATTACAACAAGCCATGGAACTGCTGGCCATTGTTTTTCTGGAAACAATAACATATGCCTGTAATAACTTGCATCAATAGCAGTCAATTATCTCAAGAACACTCTACTAACTCTAGTGGCACATGTACTGCCGTGTGCCACTAGATTTTTTCAACCACTGAATTATTCTCAAAACTTGGTGCTGCTTCACACCCTAAAAATAGCTTCTTCAATTCTCTTGTTACCCTGCTCTTTTCCCGAGAGACAAGGTAGTGCTATAAACAATGCTTCATTTTTATAGATGAGGAAAAAAAAAAAAAAACAATGAAATACAACAGAAATACAGACACTTGGCCTGAATCATTTTGAAAATCAATAATGAGGAAACCAATAAACTCGTGAGGTCAGGGTTTAGTGTCATGTATACCGGTGTCTTCTATAGCCCTAGTGTGGGCTCCAAGTAGCATATCCTCACAATAATAGCAGAACAAAGTCGGAAATCCTCATTTTATCCAAAATGTCCATATTTCTCCCAACATAAACTTTTGACACATGGCTACTGACAAGAAAATAGACTGAATGCTTACAATTCTGGATTTTTTTTCTGTTGTCTAGAGGAAGTAAGATTGAAAATGTAAGCACTGGGAGAAGAAAGTCAAGTTTGATAATTGTTCCATGGATAATTAGAAACTGAACTTCCTATGACCTATCCACTAAGTGTTGGGCAGACACCAGGGCTGTCCCAGAGGGCCTGCCGAGCTGCAAAGACAGGATTTCACCACTAGCTTTGCATGAGAGCAAATAGTGTCATCCCCTGCCTTCCCTCCTTCATTTTCCTTTGCCTCCATGGGGCAAGGATATGTAGTGGAGGAAAGGAAAGAAACCCCACAACCATGAGCTCTCACACAGCTCTCCATCTCAGGGCACTTTGAACAACATGAGGTCACAGAGAGTGGTCCTATATATGAATCTCAATTCAACTCTAACTGTAGGAGCAAAAAATACATCGAAATGGCTCCATCTGTTCAGTTACTATAAAAATAAATTGGGGGGGGAGGGGGTTGTGTGTGCAACACTGTGGCATAGAGGGTAAAGCTGCCACCTGCAGTGCCGGCATCCCATATGGGCACCAGTTGGAGTCCTGGTTGCTTCACTTCCAATCCAGCTCTCTGCTATGGCCTGGGAAAGCAGTGGAAGCTGGCCCAAGTCCTTGGGCCCCTGCATCCTTGTGGGAGACTCAGAAGTTCCTGGCTCCTGGCTTCGGATTGGCGCAGCTCTGGCCGTTGCAGCCATCTGGGGAGTGAACTAGCGGATGGAAGACCTCTCTCTCTCTCTCTCTCTCTCCCTCTCTCTCTCTTTCTGCCTCTCTCTAACTCTGACTTTCAAATAAATAAACAAAATCTTTAAAAAAATAAAAAGAAGGAAAAAGCTCCCTGCCTTTTTTTTAAAATAAATAAATAAATAAATAGGAAGTTTAGAGCCTGGGGAGCCCTTGACTGTGGTTCTAAGAGGTGTCTGTGATTGCTGGACAGAGAGGTTGAGAAGGTTGTTTCCTGGAGGACTGCTTATAAAATTGAAAAGTGGCCAGAAGCACTTAAGGGTAAGCAGACTGATGGACTCTGTTGGAACAAAAGCGAGATAGGACTTGAGCCCACTGAAGAGTTTTTCGTGACTGTTTGCTATGGTTTGGATGTAATTTGTCCTCCAGAGGTCTCTGTGCTAAAGGCTTGGTCTTCGGTATGGTGGTGTCCAGATGGTATAACCTTTAAGAGGTGGGGCCTTATGAAAGGTGACTGGGTCATGCAGCATCACCTTCAAAAGGTTCAGTGCAGGTCTACTGGAACTGGTTAGTTCCTAGGAGAACAGGTTGCATAAAAGAGCCTGCACCTCCCCTGAACGCCTGTCTTATACATGTTCCCATCACTGTGATGCCACCTGACATAAGGTCCTCACCACAGCCAAGCAGACACTGGTGCCATGTCCTTGGATCTTCAGAACTGTGAGTTAGAGGAATTTGGCTTAGTGCTTAAGATGCCACTTGGGACGCTGCATCCCACATCTGGATTTGACTCCCAGTTCAGAATACTGATTCCAGCTCCTGGCTAATATAGACCCTGGGAGGCAGCAGGTGATGGCTCAAGGATTTGGGTCCCTGAAACCGACATGGGAGCCCTGGACTGAGTTTCCCAGCTCCCAGCTTGGGACTGGCCCAGCCCTGGCAGTGGCAAGCATCTGAGGAATAAACAAGGAGATGGGAGCTAGCACTAACTTTCCCCCAGATTCCCCACCTCAAAAAATTAAAAACAAAAAGAACTGTGATCTAAACAAACCTCTTTTCTTTATAAATGACCAGTTACAGGAATCTTGTTATAGCAACACAAAACATACTAAGACATCCCCATCTCACAGTGTGACAAAATGTCTTTCCTCACCCTTTCAACAACAAGCTTGAGAATTGTGACTTTAAACATTCACCAGTATCTACGGTGTGCACCACCGCCAGGGGCACACTCTGTCTGGCACACTTTAGGGACAGTACAAACCATCCTAATCCAGTAGACATTTATAACAAAATTATCAGTTAAAAAATGAAAATTTCATTTACACTAAGAATAAAAACATAAATTCCAAATAATGTAATGTCCTTACTTTAGCAAGCTTATAATGCATGTTGCAATAGACTGTCATTTCCAAACTATTTCCCCAATGCACGAAAAAAGGGCAGCACCTGTTTATACACATATGAAGGGCTATAATGCTTCCTACAGCCATAAAAAGGAATTTAAAAGCTAAAAAAAAATTAGTGATATATTTAGTTATGTAAAGATAGTGCCTCTTCAAAAACTACCTTACTGCGAATATATATATATATTATATATATATACATGCATACATATATACATAGACATATACAAAATAACCAGAAAAGTCCATTAGTGATTTAGTAAGTCTTGCAATTTTTTTACTCATTAATTGATTTAAGAGAGATACTATAAAAGCAGGGATTCCTGAAAGCAATGGAAAGTAGTTTAATGAGTGGATTTGCCAAAAAGGTTTCTAAATCCATCTACTAGAACGCATATTCCATGAGGGCAGCATTCTTTGGTCTGTTTTTTGTTTTTGTTTTTAATTTCACTGTTTTGTCCACTGATAAATCCCCAGCATCTAGACCAGTACCCTTCCCAGAGCAGTAGCTCAGTAAATTGTTGCTGACTCAGTAATTCTTTGTTTCTAAAGTCAGCAAACAGTGCCATGAACACCCCAGTTGTTTCTCCCAAGGAGATCCAAGCCCCCTTGAGTGAACACTGATTCTCTGGCTCCTAAGATTTATGCAGAAGTTCAAGTTGGGTAATTCAGGTCCCAAAAGCTATTTTTAGACCAAAAACTCCAGAACCAGAAAATATAGTTCACTTCATTGGCATAGCACATGGCTGAGTTAACTGAGAAATACCCAAGATTTGAACTGATATTTCTATTTGTTAACTGTTAAAAAGCCATGCGCATTGTGACAGGTTTCTTAGACTATTTCAATCAAGAGTTTAATGGACCATTTGGAAATGTTTGAGTCTTTCTGTCACAATTTGAATTCTTTTGTGTTTTCTCTTTGGGGCTAATGCTGTCTCACTAATAATCATGGCTACCAGGTATGAAGCATTTACTATGCGCTCATGGAGATAGACACACATATTCTCATAAAAATTTCACAATGACCCTTGAACAGACATTATCTTTAATTTGTAACTTCAGGGAGGTTATGTGATTTTCCTGAATTTCCTCCAGCTGGTGGAGGGGGTGGAATTCCCCACGTTCTGACTTAAAATCCAGGATCCTAACCTGTAGGCTATTCAGTCCCACTGGTGCACATCCATATACTGCTAGGTGCAAATACCGTACTAAGCGACAAAAATGGTTGGTGACTTTTTGATAATTTTTGAATCAATTTTTATATGTAACCAACTGCTTATGCTGCACAGATAGTAAAAAATCAAGTGTTTCTGGAGCCAAATACCCCTAGGTTCAAATCTTGCTTCACCAATGACTAGCAGAGTATCCTTGCCAAAAAAACAGCTGACGTTTCTGAATCTCAGTTTCCTTAAGTGTAAACACGAGGGCAATAAAATCAGATCTCAGAGTGGTTGTGGGAGCTAAGCAAGCTAAAGTACAGGAGAGTGTCTGCTATGGAGCCTGGCACAGGGCAAGTGCTCCTTAAGCCTAAATTCCCTTCCTTCTAACGGATTTGCTAAATTGGCACTGTGCTGATATTTTTAAGTGTTTAGTTCATCCTTGTAATACCATAATTACAGAATATAATGACACTGCATTCTCTATGACTACAATGTAGAATTTATAAACTGATAGAATATGAATTGGAAAAGGCTTTCAAAGCCATCTGTTCCAATCTCTTCCATTTCCAAATGAGGCCCAGAGAGCTTCCATGACCGGTTTCCAAGCTCTCATAGAAAGTTCATTGCAAAGACAGGACTAGATCTTACTTCATCCCCTCTCACTCCCGCTATACCTCCGGCTTTAGCCTCACCTTACAGGCATGGCAACACATGTAATTTTCAGACAATTAAGCTGTATAAAATAACCTCAATTTAATTGCATCCAATTAACAAGCCAAATTAGCGCTTCATATGTACACTATTAAACTAGTTGTCTGGCTTCCAAAAGAAATAAAACATTGTTTCAAATGAATCTAGCATTTTAGTGAACAAAGCCACTTAATAATTTAAATTACCTTTGCTGTAATCTCTTTATATGGAATTAGACATAATCTTCATGTTAAAAGAAATACTTTCTACAATTATTAGGATGAAAATTCATTTTAAGTTTCAAAATTTCTCTCTCACAGACCACGTATAATTTTTCTAAGATTTTTTATGTTTGTATGCTCATATGCGCACTTATACACATAAACTCATATACACACATACAGATCACGCATAGAGTGTCTATGCTTACCTAATGCCTGGTTTCAAAAGTCCCACCTATCTGCTGTGTTTCTGAAATCAAGTGAATCTCCCACAATGCAAATAAGAACTGAGGTGACCTGCTTTCTTTTTAGAGAAAATGACACCACCAAATAAATTTTTAACAAGCAAAGCAGTGTATTTCAAAATTATTGCACTATATTCTCTGCATAAAACTATGATGACAAATATCTATTAAAGAGCAGAATTGTAATTAACCATTAATGAATCAATTCCTTTCACATTTACACCTAAGAATATAAGTACCTTATAATTTTAGGTATAAACATTTTTCTAAGTTAGAGTTTGTGGATCAATTTTCACTATTAATATTTATGAATATTTTCTGGATTAATGTAGCACTTTAAACCATTGTGCAGACTGATAACCTGCCATACACCTTTGGCCATGTTCAACAAAATATTGTCATCATTTCCTTTATTTATTACTTCTTAAAGTGATTTAAGATGTCCATTAACAAGATGAAAGAATTCATGTTATCATAGTAGAGTCAACTTTCATTACTTCTCTTTTGGATGCTACAGCAATCTCACTGCCTCCTTGCCAACTCCTATTCCCCTGTAATCTTACTAAAACACATGTTTTATAGTATCTCTCCTCTGCTCAAAAATCTTAAGTCAAGTCCCCACAGGTTCTGGAACACGTGTGCCTTTCCAGGCCCACCTGACCTCGATGGTCCGGTACTTTCACTATGTCCCTTTCCCTACAGGTCATGGTATGTTACATCCATCCCTTCCCTCTTTACTTAACAAAATTCTATGCAGTCTTCAAGGTCTCCAGTCAAAAATCACCTCCTCTAATCTTTCCAGTTGGGAAAAAGTTTCCATGTCTACTGTACAATACTGTACTATACTATACTCCTATATTTAAGTTTTTACTAACGAGCCATTTGTCTTCTCTAGGTTGTAAAACTCTTCAAAGCAGGGATCATCATCTTTATTCTCACTCAGTTACTTAGTCTGACTGCAGAGCCCAAGCCTGGAGCTACAACATAAACAGGATGCTTTCTGCATTTAAATTAAATTGCCTGCATTACATAAGTAGAAAACAGGGAAGAAAATAATAAAATGATACAGGTGACAAAATAAGAGAAGTTATTCACTAAAACCTCTGTTTCTACTCTTTTCCTTTATGCTCTTTGATGTTATATGAGCGTTCATCATACGGAAGGCAGAACATCAGATCTGCATTTCTGCAAAGATCCTGATATTCACAATCACACAGAGAAATTATCTGGGGAGCCAAATGCTTCATGCTTTCAGGAGTTATTTAGAAACACAGATCCAGCTCACACAGGGTTCCAAAGATTAACAGGTTGTTTCCCAGAGAGACCTTGTAAATACTCCTGAATGGAATTCATTCGTTAATTGAATCAATGATGTCAGCCAATTTAGTTATATGGAGCTGCAAATAAGTGTTTTTAAAACTGAAATTCTTAATCCTTAAAAAAAATTATCTGCAAATAATAGTAGCTAACCTACAGGTAAAAGTCATTCAAACCAAAGTCAGCTTACACTTGTATATTGTCCCAAGAGTCATAAAAAACTCCCAGGGAGTCAGGGCCAGTTGATGCAGATGGACCATGAAGACAGGTGTGTTATAAGTGAGCCTCTCCAGCTTCTAGGCCCAGCTCCCCTCCCCCAGCCTGTCCCATGGCCAATCACAGACTCATCACATATCCTGACATGCTAAAGGGCAATTTTCATTTATGCCAGGCTGGATAATCATTCCTGTGGTCAGCCTCCTCCAAGGCCCTCCCCACATGGTCTAGCCTCACCTTGCATCACCTGTTATCTGCCTACCAGCACCCAGGCTTGCCTTCAACCCCTGGAAAGATTGTACACCCCACCCCCCAATCTCAGGACATTCTTTCTACAACATTCTATCTCTCCCCAGTTATTTTATGCTATTTAGCTCTGTTTCCACACAAGGGTAACACATGCTGCTCGCTATTTCTTCCATACTACTTAAAACAAAAGTGATATGACATACACTGGTTCACTGTGGGATTAATATCTGTCACCCCCAGTAAGTTACAAGCTCTTTTTCCAGTCTGAGTCATCATTGCATCCTTGGTGTCAAGCACAAGGCCTGACCCAAAAAAAAATTTCTGTTAAATGACTAGATGAATGAATTGCACAGATCAATGAAGACAGCACACCTGTCACAGTACTCTGAAGCAAGGACTAGGATTGTATGTGAAGCATAAACCAAAAATGCTGGCCCTGGGTTCTTCCTGAACCTACATCCAAACACCCTGCGACACAGAAGTGGTAGACCAGACTCCACCTGCCTTTGGCCTAGAACAGTCTTCGAACATACAAACATCATTTTCATCTCTTCTCTCCAAAGCATTTTCTTCAAGTGGCTCTTAAATAGCTAATCTCAATTTTTTAAACTCATAGAAAATTTAGTTATAGACAGCCAAAGACTAGATTGCATGTCATAGTTAATACCACCAAATCATGGGGGTCATGGGAGTGTATATTAAGCTTAGCACATGTTAGGCCCAAAACAGCAGTAACCCAAATATCAGGCAGTTTTGGTTCTATTCTAAATGCAGTCACGAGTCTACGGCCATACCACCCTGAATACGCCTGATCTTGGAACCTAAATGCAGTCACGAAGCCAGTACAAGCCTATGTCTTTCTACTGCCTATAACCATGGTCTGTCTCAGAGAAACCACAGATCATACAGCCCAAGCTAAGGGATCCTCTTTACATGAAGAGTTGAGAGTGTGTCACCATAATAAAGTGCTGACATAATTTCCCAAAGTACTTAAACGCATCTCATAGCTACAAACTGATTTATAGCCTCTTTTGCTAAGTGTTGCCATATATAAAATATAGGAAGCAATGCTTTGGATTGTGACCAAACGTCAGGAGCAAATAGAAAATAATATTATTTCTCATACAACTCCCTTCAAATGAGCATAGCTTCTTCTTGTAGTTTTCCCATCTTCCCGAATCCTCTGGGTTCATCCACAGCTTCTTCACTGCTAGGCACACAGGCTTTACAGTGCAACCTCACTTGACTGTTCACTGAACTCGGATGTGACAGAAGCAAGGCTCTACCTGTATGCTTAAAACAAACCCACATAGTAAGGATGGTTAAAATGGGCCAGCACTATGGCTCACTTGGCTAATCCTCTGCCTGCGGCGCCAGCACCCAGGGTTCTAGTTCCGGTTGAAGTGCCAGATTCTGTCCCAGTTGCTCCTCTTTCAGTCCAGCTCCCTGCTGTGGCCGGAGAAGGCAGTGGAGGATGGCCCAAGTGCTTGGGCCCTGCACCCACATGGGAGACCAGGAGGAAGCACCTGGCTCCTGGCTTCGTATCTATGCAGCGCCAGCCACTGCAGCCAACTGGGGAGTGAAGGAAGACCTTTCTCTCTCTCACTGTCTAACTCTGCCTATCCAAAAAAAAAAAAAAAAAAAAAAGCTGCTTATGAAGCCTGAAGTCCATTAAGTTGTGCTAGCACTTTCTCTATTCCTTTTTCTAACATCACTCAAAAAGTTGCAACACTTGTATACCAAGTTCTAGCCAAAATAAGGGGTCCTGGTCAATTCATATTTAAATTCATGACCTGGAAGCCTATCTTTGACATTTTCAGGAGATTTGAACTGTGAATCATTTCTCTACCCATAGGATTAATGCATAGACCGAAAGTTTTGCTGATGCTGACCCAAATACAAAACATAAAAACAATGTTTATGTTTACCAAACAGGGTCTTTTTGGGCCACATTCATCCATTTGATCCAAGCCACTTTTCCCTTTTTCTCATAGCTATCTCATCTAATATTAAATTATTTCACACCCTAATGGATTACACCTTCACTCATGCCCAGTAACATTTTCTATATTCCTTTAAAACTACTTTTCCTACGTTGAAGCTTTCAAATGAACCCTGGCTAATCACTGAGGATGATTCAAAAATCTAAAACCAACAAAGACAGTATATTTGTTACTTATTCCTGCTGCTGTTGAAATGAGCCCTGGTTTAAACAAAAACCGGAAAACTTTTCAATCAGACTCTTAGTTTTTAAATTAGATCAGCACAAAAGATTCAACTTGATACTCTAAACAGTGACAAGGTGCCAAAAGCTCAAGCAGTCACATGCATCATGATTCCACGAGGAACGCCTGCATATATGTTGTCCTCTGTTTTGTTTTCATAGTAACAAGAGCATCAAAAGATTCTGCTGATTAATTAATCTTTCCACACAGGTATTAGTATTTCCTTCTGTGTTAGTATACACAAAATTTTCAAATTTCACATGTAATAGAAATAAAGAAATGTTTTTATCTACTTTAATGGTATTTTACCAAACATCTTTATAAGGACCTACCTGTGGGAAAAAAGTTAATTTTTAAATTTGTAATATCACTGATAAGGTATCATTTCCTAAATCAACCTCACATCAATATCAAATACCCTTACATAAATATAAGCATTCTCTCATAAAGCCAATTACACCAATTAGGATCATCTTAACAGAAACACAGGTGTCAACAAGTGAATTTTGTTTTACATCTGACATATGCTCAAAGGAAGAAAGTATCTCAGACAATCCTCAACAGATCTCTCATTGTAATATAACATTTTTCGGCATATAAGAAATATACTGCATATTTTAAACCTAGTGGTCAAAGCAGATCATGACACTTGAAGCACTCATTAAGTGGATATTGGTTAATATCTCTCAACTCAAAGTAAAAATGCAGTTGTCATTAGTATCAGAACTCCTTTAGGCTCCATGGGAATTTTCTCTTAATAATGAAAATGACATCTATTTTACTCACATGGAGGACACTGATTTTTGATAAACTATTTGGCCTGTACCCCAAAAATCAAACCTAATTTCTCATTGCACAATCTACTTAGTGGAAATTTTGTTTTGGCACTCTTATAAGATGAAAAAGCAATCAGGCATCTTTTGCAAATTCAAACATACAGATAGAGTGTATATATATATATATATACACACACATATTTATATACTGTATATATACACTGATACTTATAACAACTTGATAAGCTCAAGAACAAAAATCACCAAATAGTAATGCATCACTAGAGGAAATGTTTGTAATAAAGTTAAGGTGGCCTTTTTTCTAGGAGGACAGATCATTGCAAATTTAATTAAAGTGAATCTTATTAATATTTTAAGTAATTTCTATGCTTGATTATGCACTACAAAAGAAGCAACTGTATTAAAGAGAAAAAGCAATGGCCCTGAACTAGGGGTCTGAAGAAGCTAAAAAAAAAAAAAAAAATCAGTTCTCTTGTGAAGTATTGAGGTCTAACACTGGGAGTGGGGGAAGAGCACCAGTATTTATTTGGGGGTCGATTGAGTTATTTTTAAAACGGCAGAAAAAGAAGGAGAAAAATCAGTTCAAATTTTCCAGTATAATGAAAGTGCCGGAAACAAGCCTGTGTTCATTTTAAGCCTACATAACTGTGCAGAGAATACGAGGTTTGCAACGTCAGTTGCACACCCAGCTTCCTGTGTGAATTCTGAGCCATTACAGGTGTCCTGGGCCCTCCGGAGAAACCTATCACCGGGAGACTCCTCGGGTCTCCTCCATGCCAGCCCCACTGCCCGTCGCCTGCCCTGTCCCAGCCCTCGCTCCGTGGGACCCTCTCTCCCCACTGCACCCCGCGGGTCCCGTGCCCACTCTCCCCGGGCGAAGCCTGCGAAAAGCGTGCCTGCGCGAGAGGACTACTTCCTGCAGTCCTTTCCAGGGAGATGCATTCAAGTCGGAGGAGAGGGTGAGGAACCGCTGGAAGAAGCCCTCCTCTCCCTCCTCTTCCTCCTCCACCCCGCCGGGAGCCACGTCCCTGAAGGACAACACCCAGGGACACTTCCTGACCTCCGATCCCCCGACTCGGGCTCTGGGAGGGTCGCGGTCGCGTTCGCCCGCGTCCTCTGCTGCACTGGCTGTGTTATGTAAGAGGGACAGCCCGCCGCGGGAGGCACATGCGTTAAAGCGCACGGATCTGTAATAGCAGCTGGGGGTGGCACACCACACACACACACACACACTCACACGGAGATACGACAGACATCACCCCCGCCACACACACACACACACACACGGCCGGAGCAGTGTTTTCCTGTCTCATCCCGGCCAGCACCCGGCGCACAGAATGGAAGGGCGGGGGTGGGGGTGAAGGGAGGTGAGCGAGAGGAGAAGCAGCAGTCGCACATCTGCTCCGATAGCAGCCGGCAGGGCCGCCGCGGCAGAGCCCCCTCGTTAACCCCCTTCCTGTGGCTGCACCACGTCATGGAACATTCCCGGAACGGGCCAACGTTCCACCCACTTCAGGGAACAGACATAAAGGCGCAGACCCAGCTCCCCACAGTGCACAGCCCAAACACACATGTCCCTTCCCGGTCCCCGGCCAGACGCACAGACCAACACGCATGCAAACAGCCCCCCACCCGTCTCCACGCGCCCCGGGGCCAGTCGGGCCGCGGCCGGGGGCGCGGTGCGGCCGCTGCACCCGCAAGGCGAGGACGCCGCCGCCTGAGCCTTCCATCGAGACAGTCCCCTCCTTCCTCGCTTCCTTCCTTCTCTCCTGCCTTCCTTCCTTCCTTCCTTGATGGGGAGGAGAGAGGAGGCGCTGAAATGCCCACAGCCGGCGCCCGGGCTGCGCTCGTTCGGCCGCAGGCCGGCGGCCGGGCCCTCGCGCCGCCCGCGCCGCCCCCGGCCCGCGCCGCGGCCCCCTCCCCCGCTACCTGACCACGGGCGGCCGGCGGCCGCGGCAGCCGCAGCGGTGGTGCGCGCCGGTGCACGTCCCTCATTAGGAACCAGGCACATTCCTGCCTCCAGCGCTCCCGCGCGGCCCCCTCCCCCCAGGACATTACGCAAAGCAGCCTCCCCTCATCTGCATAGATCCCCGGCCAGGGTATTCCCCGCATTTCCCAACGCACCGGACCCCCCTCCCCCGCCCCGCCGAGGTCTCTCCCATCCCCGCCCCCTCCGACCCTCACCCCGGCGGAACCGGCCAGGGGCCAGGGGCGCGCGCGCCGGCGAGGCGGATGGAGTTCAGCGGCGGCGATGTCGCTAATAAAGTGAAACAAGCTCCCAACGCTGGAGGAGGCAGGAAAAACACAGCACCGAGGCCACTTACCGAGCCGAGGAGGGACCCAGATTCCCGCCGCTCCGCTCTCCCAGTGGTCGGTCCGCCCTCCGCGCACCCCGGCGCGGCACCCAGCAGCCCCGAGCGAGCGCGGACGTGGAGCGACGCCGCGCACCAGCTGGGAGACCCTCCAAGTTGCTCCGGGCTCCGGGAGCGCCCACGGCCAAGACACAACTTGGCAGAGACTTGTGCCACAGTCACCGCGGGGGTTTGTGCGGCGACCCTCCTGCGCCCGGCTCGCCGCCTCTCCACCCCCTCACCTCCAGCCCGCCCCCGCCGGCCGCCTGCCCGCCCGCCCGCCCGCCGGCCTCCGGGCCGCGAGCCCCTCCGGCGGCTGTCAGCTCCTGGCCGCCGCCGCCGCCGCCGGGTGACAGGGGCGAGAGGCGGGCGCGACGCGGCGGCCCGAGCCCGAGCGGGCGAGGGGGATCCTCGCAGCCGCGGCGGCCGCTCACCTGGAAAGTCACCGCTGAGGAGGAGAAGGAGGAAGAGGAGGAGGGAGAGGAGGGGGAGGAGGAAAGCCCCCCGGTGCCCTTGCTGTCGCTGCCGCGGCGGCCGCTCCTCGCCGAGGCTGAGCGTGTCTGGTGGGGGGTGTCTGGTAGCATTTCCTTAAGGACAGAGGGAGGGCGGGCGCGGAGGGAGGGGAGAGATCCCGACCGCCGGCCGCGGCTCCTCTCGCCTTTATTTATTTTTCTGACACTGTGCGCGGAGGGGCGGCGGGGCCGGGGCCGCCGGGCTCGGGCGGGAGCCGCGAGGCCCGGGCCGCAGCTGTCTGCGTGCGGGAGCCGCAGCGGCCGCCTCCCCTCCCGGGCTGTGGACGCACCGGGTTATTCCTGGCAGCGCCTCCCCGAACAGAAGTTACTAGGAGGAGTGCGCGGCGAGGGCGGGCGGAGGGAGGGAGGAAGAGGGAGAGACTCAGCCAGCGACGTCATCGGATCCCCCAGCGCGTCCCAGGGAGGGAGGCCGAACCAGAAAAACCAGTCTGGAGCCGGAGAGCGGGGAGCGCGGTGCGGCGCGCGGGGCGACCGGGGCGCGAGGGCAGGGCCGGCTCCTCGGCGGCCGCGCCGGGTGGGAGACTGCGGCCGTCCTCCCGCTGGCGGGCAGCGGGGAACTCCCTGGAGAGCTGGTCTCTGCTTGTCATCACACACACACACACACACACACACGGGCGTCTCTGTAAGCCTGAGAATTTCCTTTAAGGATGTGGAAACCTCCCTCGCCCCCACTCCTCCCCATCTTCCACATTTCCCAGAGAATCTTTCCCTGCCTGCCCAACAGAATTACATAATAACCAGTCCCGACCTCAGATTTGTGTTCGAGGACCTCGGATCCCTTGCCTCTCCCTCGCCCCCGCCTCTATTCACAATTCTGGTATCCGTCCAGAAAAATAAGACCAGCCTGCAGCTCCCAGGTGCATTTCTGGAGCTCAGCAGAGTGTTTTACCAGCACTTTCCGTGCCCCTGCGGACGCGCCAACTTTTCTCGCGCGCGCGCTACGCCCCCGGGGATGCTTTCCCGGGGTCGCTTCCCGGGACGCCTCGGGCGCACCCAGGGACCACAGTCCTCCCCCGCCGGGGTTTCCGAATGGGTTTGGGCAACGGCAGAGCCAAGCAGCTGCTGGGTTCCCGGTGGGTCGCGCCGGGACCTCGGGGCGGGCAACCACCTCCACCCGCGCGCTCGCCTCTTCTCGGAAGGGACCGGGAGTAGGAGCGCACCCAGCCCTGGGAGGGCGGGCGAGGGAATCCCAGGCGAGCGGGGGCCGGGGCTCTCTCGGCTTCCTCCCCGGCCCGGCGACACCTGGGCTCCCTCGAGCCGTTACCCGGCGTGTGTGGACTCGTGTGCACTCTCCGGCGAGGTTCCCGGGAGGCCAGCGCCCGGAGCGCCTCCTCCGGGTGGGCTCCCCGCCGGGCGCGGACCGCGCGCCGCCACGCCTGGGCTTCCGAGCCGCCGCGCCCGGCCGAACCCAGCCGAGCGCCCGGGGCGCCTCCCCGCTCGCCTCTTCCCCTCCTCCCCCGGCCGCGCCACCGCCCTGCCTGGGGCGGAGTAAACAAGAGACGCGCAAGATTTGACCTGGCGCGACCCGGCTTTCTGGCCGGGGTTCCCCCTGAGCAGGTGACTCCGTGGGAGGGGTGGAAATTAGTCTCTGGAATTCCGGGCCAAAGACATGCACTGTGGTTCTGATTTTAAAGCAGGTATTTCACCAACGGCTGCGCTACGTTTTGCGTCTCGGATTTCAGATTTCGCAGAAAGGGACCAAATGTCAGGACTTAAAATATTCCCTTCCCTTTCCATTAAAAAGGGATACATTAAAGAGGGCGGGCAGCCCCTTCGGGGACGGCCACGGTAGCGCTGCTGGTTTCGTTTTGGTTTGCTTTTGTTTTTCATTTCGACCTATACTCCGGGGGATTTGAGGCCTCCGAGCAGTGGCGATGTTGCTGGCACCGGCGACCCTATACAAGCAAGCCGTGATACCTTTTTCTTAATCGATTTTTTTCGGAGGAGAAAATCTGAACATTGGGAATACGTTCCACCGTGTCCGTCCTTTAGGTTCGTCTCACTTACATTCGGGGCCTACTTCCGCTTAAGCAGCTTCTGCTTTCATTGTATAGGTCGTTAGCTGGAAGACCTTAAGAACAACTCGCGGGATCATCATTTTCCTCTAAGTGTGTATCATTGCATTTTTGAACACCCATTTAAAACGCAAAATCTGATTTCCAAAACTTTTTTTTCATTTTGAAACCCACCTGCTACATAGTCCCAGAGCCCATTTTATTTAATTGCTTAATAGCCAAGATTAAGCAATTGCTGTAAGAATCCAATTTCTCTTAAGCACGCACAACAGCAGCTGCCCAAGTTCCCAGAAACTGAGCAAGGAAAGTTAACAGGCAGCATTTTGCTTCACTAGGATGATCATTAGTTGAAGCCTTAAATGGCTGCTGAAAAGTCCAGATTAAGTAGTGTAATGTGAATATGAAGATATTCAGGTAATTTGGATGGTTCAATTTAAAAAAAAAAAAATAGGCACAGCAAACATATATCCATTTTGGTGATCTGATCCCAAGGCCCATGGAGGATCCCTGAAAGAAGCCTTAAATCAAAGGTGGAGGCGTTTTCATTAGTTCATTTGTTTCAAAATCATCAAGACCTAAAGAAGACAGCATGGACTGTGTTGAAGGGAAAGTAAAAATGCATGTGAATCCGCGGTCTTGCCTCTGCTGGGAAGAATACCTTCTTTAAGTGAATGTGTCTTTGTGGCCAGTAGCAAGTTGTTTGCAGGGAACCACTCACTCCAGAACAAGCCAACAGGAGCCACTGCGGAGCCTGAGGGACACTGGGCTCTGAGAGAAAGCTGCTTGTAGTGGCCTTCTTTTCCCATGAAAGTGGGCCAGTGGGGCTGACTTGCCGCAATGTGGGAGCTTCGCTCAGAGGGCTGCATGGACTTCCTCTGTGTGAGCATCGCCCTCACGACACACGAAGAGGTCTTCAGAACATTCGTGGAAAATACATACTATGAAAAACACACAGATTTCAAAAAAATTTGCACCAAAAATAGACATCTTTTCATTTTCCAAAACCCTTTTAAAGTCCCTCATGTTTTGTCTATATCCCAAACATTGCATTCATGCTTTGTTAATGTTCAGAGTAACAAACATTCCTTTTCCTTGTGACAAGAGGCATTGTGGGAGATAACTGCTGGGTAGGGGGCACCCAAATGGACAACAGAAGCAAGAACTTCTTGTCATCATTTGTCCATTCCTCAGTTTCAAAGGAAAAGAAAATTTGGTAATATGGGCTGTGGGTATTAAGAAAGTGTGATCATAACTAGCTACATGGCATATTGCCTGCTTCAGAATGTTGTCAGAAAATCACTTTGAGATGAAATCACTTTTTTAAAAAAGATTTATTTATTTATTTGAAAGAGTTACACAGAGAGAGGAGAGGCAGAGAGAGAGGGGTCTTCCAGCCGATGGTTCACTCCCCAGTTGGCTGCAATGGCCGGAGCTGCGCCAGTCCGAAGCCAGGAGCCAGGAGCTTCTTCCGGATCTCCCACATGGGTGCAGGGGCCCAAGGACTTGGGCCAGCTTCCATTGCTTTCCCAGGCCATAGCAGAAAGCTAGATTGGAAGAGGAGCAGCCGGCACCCATATGGGTTGCCAGCGCTTCAGGCCAGGGCGTTTACCCACTGCACCACAGCGCCGCCCCGAGATGAAATCACTTTCAGTCAAAAGTTATTGAGTGACTGCCGAGTGCTGAAGATGTTCAGAATACATCAGTGAGCAGGGGTAAGAGCTCTGCTTTCATGATGCCTGCATTCCAGTGGGCAGAGGAACAAGAGAGCCATAAACAGAAGAAACGTATTATATAGGACTTGGGAAGGCAAAGAATTTTGAACAGGAAGAGCCTAAAATAAGGTAAAGGATGGGGGCAATTATGCTGTTGTATGAAATAGGAAGTTCAGAATACAACTTGTTGGGAAGCAAGATTCCTGCTTTGAAGGAAATGACTTAGAGGAGGTATCTGGGGAACAGAATCTGCAGGTAGAGGGAATAGCTAAGGGAAAGTTCCAAGTGCTGAAATGTTTGCAGACCTCAACAGGAACACTGTGACTGCAATAGAATGCGACAACCAGAGAACAGCCTCCTGGGCCACTGCAAGGACTCTGACTCAGAAGAAAAGGATGAGAAGACAGGATTTGGGTCTTCACAACCCGTTGCACTAAATCGAATCTTTGTAGGTATACGATTGTGTATTTCTAGCAGATAACATAGTTGCTAGGCGTTCTAAAGCTCAAGACCTACTGCTGTAGAGCCTGGAGCCTGGTGTACCAGGACAGGAGACGTGGGTCCCACTGACACTCATGACACAGGCAGGAGACATTGCACACAATGCTTCTAGAACCAAACACACCCATGTCACTTGCCAAGACTCTTTCAGTTAAATCCTCAAACAAGTTCAACGAAGAACCTGCTTTCATCGATACCCATAACCGCAAGCCAAAGACTAACTTCCAACTCTGAAATCCTAGGGCGCAGATGCTCTTATCTCACAGTCTTTCTCCATCTCTCAGCTCTTTGTACCTCTGCTTCCTAAACATTCGGCAGGGTGGTGGCAGCGATTCTAGATCATTCTTTGCCTGGTTTAGTGGGAAAAGACCTTGTCAGGTAGCTCAGGCAGCCTTAGTCCTGTCCTTGCACGTGAACCACCCTCAGGCTTGGCTGGCAGGGGACCTGATTGGTCACATATGGATCTGGAAGAGGGATGGGGAAGTCCTCATGGGGAAAAAAATGCTGTTCCCAAAAGAAAGAAAAGGATTTGAGCACACTGGGGTGGGGTTGACGGGTCTACTATTTCCCCTAAGTCTCTTGGCCTTCTTTTCTCTATTTTTTTACATTGGGGAATTGCTCAGGATGGTGTGTCTGAGGTCTTATGACTATAACTTTAATATAAATCACTGTAATGGATCCCTCCTTAAGACTGTTCACAATGAATTAGCTGGCATGCTATTGCCTCAGAAAAATTTACTGCACTATAAATCAGGCACCGCAGGGGTTACCTGCTGTGGGATTCCAATGAATAGATAGAATGTAGCCTTAGGTCTTAGTAAAAAGCAGTGACTTAGCACTCCCTATCTGATGGAGCTTCCACTTCCTACTCATCGGCTTTAATTAGTATATGGAGAAAAATTAGGTGGTGTCATGATTCATGTGTGAAGAATATTTAGGTCTTTAAAAATTAATTGAAGAAAAGAATTTTGAGGGAAACCTGCCTGTCTGTTGAATTGTTGCTAGGATACAAGTTCCAGCGTGCTAATGTAGGCTATCCTCTTGATCCCGGGGTTTATGTCCTTTGGTGGGGATGCACAGAGAATGATGTTACTGAAGGATCCGTCAGCCAGAATCCTGCTGTGATTCTAGGTGAGGTCTGTTAGTGGGAGGATGCAGCGCTTCTCCCTGTAGTTTTCATAAGATAGGCAGAACTCCTAGACATCCAGCTAACCACATGTCACCCCATACTCTAGAATTTCCCTATGTATATTCCAAAGACCACCTGTAGCAACATTTGCTTAATTAAAATTCTGGGTTGTGGGACCAGCACTGTGACATAGCAGGCAAAGTGGCTGCCTGCAGTGCCTGTATCTCATATGAGCGCTGGTGTGAGTGTCAGCAGCCCCACTTCCAATCCAGCTCTCTGCTGTGGTCTAGGAAAGCAGTAGAAGAAGGCCCAAATCCTTGGGCCCCTGCACCTGCATGGGAGACCAGGAAGAGGCTTCTGGCTCCTGGCTTCGGATCAGCACAGCTCCAGTCATTGCAGCCATTTGGGGAGTGAACCAGCAGATGGAAGACCCCCCCCACACACACACACACCCCTTTCTCTCTCTCTCTCTGTGCCTCTCTGTAACCCTGCAATGAACACATAAATCTTTAAAAAAGAAGTTGGGGTTGTGCCTTAGATTTATAAAATTGGAATCCTCAAGGTCAGGATCTGGGAAACTCCATTGCAAATAAGTTTTCCAGGTGACTGCTGTTCTCATCAAAGTATGACCACCATTTACTCTGCCTCTGGGATTTGACTGGGCTGGCTGCTGAGAGGCCCTCTCCTGTCTTTGTCACATTCCTCGGGTTTCATGTGACCTCCCATAGCAAACTGGTTCTTTTCCCATACAAAAATATAATTATGGCTCTTATTTTAACCAGGCTTTATTTTTGCAAAAATATGTTAGGAAAGAAAAAAGGGGAAGGCATCGTGCTGTAACAAGGTAAGCCACCCCTTGAGATGCCCACATCCCACGTGGGCATGCTTAGGATCAAGTCCCCAACTCTGCTTCTGATCCAGAATCCTGCAAACACCAATGTACACCCTGGGAGACAGCAGATGATGGCCCAACCACGTGAGTTCCTGGCACCCATATGAGAGACCCGAGTGGAGTTCCTGGCTCCTGGCTCCTGTCTTGGACCTGGCCCAGCCCTGGATATTGCAGGCATTTGGGGAGTGAACCAACAGATGGAATATCCTTTACTATCCCTCTGTGTCACTCGGCCTTTCAAATAAATAAATAAAATAAGAACTTGAAAAACAGAAAATTTTCCCAGTGAATGATCCAGCTGATCATTCTCTCTTCCTGTGGGAAGAGATAAGGAAAAGGAGCTGGAGCAGTCAGCTGTTAGGGTTTAACAGAGTGGATGATGGTTTTCTGGTTTAGGCTGGGACCAACCCTGTCCAGTTTATTAAGGACACTGCAAGTTTTAGCAGTCCAAGCTGCTAGTGAAATTAGCTTCTTACATTCTGGAGAGCCCTCAAGGGATGCCTACACCATATCTTTGTGTGAGTTCAGTGATACCTCATGGATAATCTTCTTAAAGACTAAAGAACACAAATCATATTAAGAAGCAGCCAAGAAGAATAAGACTCCACCTAGGATTACTAATGCCTGAAGTGCTGCCTTAGATATAGGGAAATGTAGATACAACATTAACAATTTAAGAGTATCACATCAATCACAACCCTATCCTGTCTTCTGCTATCACCGTCCTACAATTCCAAAATCAGCTAGAGCTGAAATCTCTCCACTTAACCATTACTGCTTAAGGTTAAATCTTCACATCGGTAGAAATCTTCCCTTACAAACTAACTACAAATAGCACACTCCTAACTCCTAAGCTCCTAATTAGTCATTAACTTCTTATGAAAGATTAATTTATTAGATTGTGTTTTCTGGAGTGACAGCTAACTTAGGACTCAGACTGATTTATCTTGACAAAGCGTAGGATGGCAATGATAAAGGCAGGTCATACTAGGGGCAGACATACTAGGGGCTAGGAGTAGAACACAACTGAAGGGTAAAAGAGGCAGAAACATGGAGAGAGAGAGAGAGAGAGAAAGGGAGAGAGAAAGAGTGAGGCAAACACAAAGGCCACGTCTTTGGTAGCTGATGATGCCTCTGCTCAGAGCCTGTGAGCAGAGCAGTCACAAGGATCCAGGCTTCTGAGGCAGGAGCGAGGTGGGTGGCCCTGTTACACAGATGCAGGCCCCAGCTCTGATCCTGAGCTGGTGGCAGACTTGTGCCCTTTCTGGGCCTCATTCAAACAATGAGGGGGTTTCCTTTCAACCCTAAGTTTCTGAAATCTGAACTCTTGAAAATTTTTCAGAAAACAAGGGAACAGGAAGAAAGGGGAGTAAAAAGAGCAGAACAGGGGAGAGAGCTCAAGGACCTTCAAATTCCCCCGGAGCTTTAGCAATGCTGTCTTGGGGCAAAATATCCACTTCCAATCTTAAAGAAATGGGTGCTCATAGGAGGGTGAATGGTAGTAATAAGAATTAGAGGATAGAGATTTTGATTAACACCTAGGCCATGTAAATTCAACTGGAAAACCTGGTTCTCATTATCAGCTTTAATACATTTCTCTCTCTGTAACTCTGCCTTTCAATTAAAATAAATAAATCTGGCCGGCGCCGCGGCTCACTAGGCTAATCCTCTGCCTTGCGGCGCCGGCACACCGGGTTCTAGTCCCGGTCGGGGCACTGATCCTGTCCCGGTTGCCCCTCTTCCAGGCCAGCTCTCTGTGTGGCTAGGGAGTGCAGTGGAGGATGGCCCAAGTCCTTGGGCCCTGCACCCCATGGGAGACCAGGAGAAGCACCTGGCTCCTGCCATCGGAACAGCGCGGTGCGCCTACCGCGGCGGCCATTGGAGGGTGAACCAACGGCAAAAGGAAGACCTTTCTCTCTGTCTCTCACTGTCCACTCTGCCTGTCAAAAAAAATAAATAAATAAATAAATAAATCTTTTTAAAATGTTTTAGGGGAAAATTTGCATTATTCTTGACATAACTGCTGAAGTCTTTTTCTTGGTACCCAAGTCCTTAAACTTCTAGGATTTCTGAGAACAGTGACTTGACTCACTCCCATCTATCTGTTGGTCTATGGTAGAGTTGACCCTCTTTCACTAGCTTTGAACTCTAAATTGAGAATAGACGAACAAAAGGAAACAATGTCAAATAGTTGTCATTAAGCTTTATGCAGCAATTTGGGCCCTTAGAAATCCTGTGTAAAATAAGATTACCAGTTAAAAGTGTTACATCAAAGAGATGATTTGATGAGAGAATATCATCTCAAATCCAAAAGAGGATACTCTCAATGAGGAAGGTGATAGGAAAATTACGTGGATATGAAATAGTGTGGGCTCACTTAGCTGTTACTGGGCTGACAATAGCGTAACTGCAGAGGTAGTCCCCTGCAACTATTAATGTGTATCATGAACCCAAAGCAGGAAGAAACAAGTGTGTCACAGCAATACATTTTGAACAAGAGTCATAGGAAATACATACTCTGTTCTAGGATATTTCCACAGAGAAAATTAAAATCACAAAACATATTATTTACTCAAGAGGGTTGAGTCAATTATTTCAAAAGTTCACCTGAGGTCCAGCATTGTGGCATAATGTGTTAAGCTATTACCAGGGACGTCTCTATCCCAATTCAAGTCCACTTCAGATCCAGCTCCTGTTAATAAGGCTGGGAAGCAGCAGACGATGGCTAACATACTTGAGTGCGTGTAACTCACATGGGAAACCTGGGTGGAATCTTGGCTGCTGGCTTTGGCTTGGCCTAACCACTGTGATCACTTGAGGAGTAGGCTAGCAGATGGAAGATCTCTCGCTGCCTCTCCCTCTTTCTGTATCACTCAAACAAGCAAACAAATAACTGAAAAATTTTAAGTCTAGTTATATAGATGAAGCTGCTGGCAGTGACTTTAATAGAGTATAACTATTTAAAGTTTAATTGTTTTATATGTTTTCAAAAAGATTTTTTGAAGGGCTGTCATGGTGGCACAATGAGTTAAGCCACTGCTCGTGAAGTTACGATCCCATGTTGAAGTGCCGCTTTGAGTCCTGGCTGCTCCACTTCTAATCCAGCTCCCTGTTAATGTCCCTGAGAAAGCAGCTGAAAATGGCCCAAGTACTCGGGCTCATGCTGTCCACATGGGAGACCCAGGTGGCATTCCAGGAGCTTGGATTCAGCCTGGCCCAGCCTCTGCTGTTGTGGCCATTTTGGGGAGTGAAGGAGCAGATGGAAGGTCTCTGTGTGTGTCCCTCCCTCTCTCACATAAATAAAGTTCATTTTAAAAAAGTTTTTTTTATTGTTTTGTTATTACAAAGGAACTACATATTGAGCAAGTCATTTCTCATTTGCATCTTTGCACATATAGATGAATATATGAAGACCTTCTGTTCAGACGAATTGCTGTGTGTCATGCCACCCTCTGATTTTTCCTCATTTTTTATAGGTCAATATAAAGTTTATTTATTTTTTTAAAGATTTGTTTGAAAGGCAGAGTTACAGAGAGGCAGAGAGAGAGAGAGAGAGAAAGAGAGAAAGAGAGAGAGAGAGAAGGAGAGAAAGGTCTTCCATCCACTGGTTCACTCCCTAGATGGCTGAAACAGCTGGAGCTGAGCCAATCCGAAGCCAGGAGCTAGGAGCTTCTTCAGGGTCTCCCATGAAAGTGCAGGGGTCCAAGCTCTTGAACCATCTTCTACTATTTTCCCCGGCCACAGCAGAGAGCTAGATAGGAAATGGAGCAGCTGGGGCTCAAACTGGTGCCCGTATGAGATGCTGGCACTGCAGGCGGCAGCTTTACCCACTGCACCACAGCACCGGCCCCCACATTGTTTTATAAACATTTCTCCTGGACTAGATTGTGGAATCCAAAACTAGAAGATTCTGCTAAGAGTGCACTGTATTGAGGGACCTGTGTGGTGGCATAGCCACTAGCTGCTGCCTGCGATGCCAGTATCCCATGTGAGTGCCAGTTCAAGATCCAGGTGCTCTACTCCTGATCCAGCTCCCTGCTAATGGCCAGTGAAAAGCAGTGGAAGATGGCCCAAAGACTTGCACTCCATGTGGAGGACCCAGATGAAGTTCTTGCCTCCTGGCTTTGACATGGCTCAGCCCTGGCTGTTGCAGTCACTTGGGGAGTGAACCAACAGAATGAAGACCTCTCTCTCTGTCTCTCCTTCTGTCTCTGTAATTCTGACTTTCAAATAAATACATAAATATTTTTTAAAAAATTATTTATTTATTTTAAAAGTAGAGTTAAAGAGTGAGGGAGAGGGGGATATCATCCATCTGCTGGTTCACTCCCCAAATAGCCTCAACAGCCAGGGCTGGACCAGGCTGAAGCCAAGAGCCAGGAGCTTCAATAAGGTCACATCACTAGGTTTATTATACCTTTGTGTGTGTAACTGTAACTCACATTAATGGGGAATATTTTTAACACCTCAGCCTCCTTGTGCCCCTTTTGAGTTAATATGTCCCCAAGATAATCAGTATTTTATCTTCTACTAACATTAGTTTTTTCTTCTTTTTTTTGAGTAGTATTCATATGTGTGTACATGTGTGTACTTACATATTTAACAAATAATGCCATGTATCTCTATGACAGAAGATATGGGGCAAGCAAGGCAGATGAAGCCTCTAGGCTATATGTGGGTCACATACTGGTTAGAGAGCTGATAGAAAATAAACTAATGAGTTGGACAATTTCAAATTGTGAAAAATGACAAAAAGGAACAAAAGAGAATCAATAAATTATAAATCAATAGGATGGAGCACTCCTGGATGGGAGTGAAGGTATTTGTAGAGTTGACATTTGGGCTGGGAACCAACTGATGAAGAGCAGGGAAAAGAGGGTCCCAGAAAAGAGAACTGAGAGAGCAAAAACCCTAAGACAAGAAGCAGCTCTCAGTGCCATGAGGAACTGAAAGGCCAGTGTGGCTGTACAGGGGAGGGGCCACACAAGAGGAGAAAGTCCTAAGAGATGATGTAAGAGACTCCGAGGGAAATGCCTTCATGGCCAGAAGAGGACAGACATATGGATTTCACAAAAAGAAGTTATCTGTTTCAGTCTATTAATTAATTCTGAAACGTTCCCCAGAAACACCCTCAGTAAATAAATACTGGCTGCTGAACATGACTTGTAACTGGGTGACAGGTCAGCAAGGAAAGAATTCCAAGGCAGAGGGCTTTCTGAAAGCATAATTATACATATTGATGATACAAAAGGAAAATAGTTTTTAAGGTAGCAAATCCTAAAGAGAATTTGGATAATGTGGGTGCTGTCCTTCACGTTTTTCTATGGCTAATTAGAGAGAGCTGAGAAGCACACAATGCTGCCCACAGCCCTGCCAACCCATTATGGGCACTTCTAATTTCAGATAAATGAAGCCCTTGGTTACCACCCCCGGCTTGTCTTAGCATATCCATTGTATTATCAGAGAAGAGGAGTAAAAATAATAGCCCTCTGAACATCTGTAAAGGGTGTCTTTCTCTTATTAGTAGATACTTACAAGTTCAGATCATCTCCCATGCTAATGAAGCAACTCCCAAATTTACATTACTCTGAAAAATCTAATCTTTCCATTTTTCCCCTGTACACAGAAAATGTGATATTTGCCTAGGTGGCTTAGTTAGAGCCTAAGATTTTCATTGTATAGTAGAAAGAAAGTAATGTTTATGTAACATCTCAGATATGTGTATATTACGTGTGTATATCCTTTTCAGTAAATGTTTTGTAGGCATTTCTGATTTTAAAATGCATTAAAAAGTATTTCTCATAAATATATTAATCTTTATATACATATATAAACTTAAAGATATGGTAAAAACAAATAGCTAATTGGTACCTCTAAAGCTCATCCTTGAAGGGGCCAGTGCTGTGGTGTTAAGCCATCGTCTGTGATGCCCATGTCTCATGTATATGCCGGTTCCCATCCCAGCTGCTCCACTTCAGACCCAGCTTCTTGCTGGCGTGCCTAGGAGGGCAACAGAGGATGGCCCAGTTTCTAGGGCCTCTGTGCCCATGCCAGGGACCAGGGGGAATCTCCTGGCTTTGATCTGAACCAGCCCTGGCCACTGTGGTCCTTCCAGCGAATGGAGAATCTCGCTGTCTCCCTCCTTCTCCCTCTGTAGCTCTGCCTTTAAAATAAATGAATAAATTCTTAAAAACAAAAGAAAACGAAACCTCATCCCTGGGGCCTGTGATGTGTTATAGTGGGTTGAGCTGCCGCCAGCAATGCTGGCATCCCATAAGGGCACTGGTTCAAGTCCAGGCTGCTTCACTTCTTCTTCTTTTTTATTTTTATTTTTTTAAGATTTACTTATTTGAAAGTCAGACTTACACAGAGACAGAAGGAGAGGCAGATGGGGGGGGGGGGTCTTCCATCTGCTGGTTCACTCCTTAGTTGGCCGCAATGGCTGGAGCTGCACCAATCCAAGCCAGGAGCCAGGAGCTTCTTCCGGGTCTTCCATGCGGGTGCAGGGGCCCAAGGACTTGGGCCATCTTCTGCTGCTTTTCTAGGCCATAGCAGAGAGCTTGATCATAAGTGGAATAGCCATTACTCAAACTGGCAGCCAATTAAAGCCAGAAGCTTCTTCCGGGTCTTCCATGCGGGTGCAGGGGCCCAAGGACTTAGGCCATCTTCTGCTGCTTTTCTAGGCCATAGTAGAGAGCTTGATCATAAGTGGAATAGCCGTTACTCAAACTGGCAGCCAATTAAAGCCAGGAGCCAGGAGCTTCTTCCGGGTCTCCTACATGGGTGCAAGGGCCCAAGGTCTTGGTCCATCTTGTACTGCTCTCCTAGGCTATAGCAGAGAGCTGGATTGGAAGTGGAACAACTGGGACTCAAACATGCGCCCATATAGGGTGCTGGCACTGCAATGGCAGCTTTACCTGCTACACCACAGTGAAATTTTTTAATCTATAGATTAAGAATGGAATTATAGGTGAGGCCCAATTTACTTGCAACTCTAATATTTCAATATTCTACACTTCTTACTCATATGACCTTTGTTTTTTCATCTTTATAATGGGCCCAGTAAAAGCATCTACCTCATGGAATTTTTGAGAGGATAAAATGAATTAGGACAAGTTGACATTCTGAGAACAGTACCTGGCACATGGGAGGAAGTACTTAGCACATACTAGCTTTTGTGATGAAGGTGATGATGATGGCTCCATTTGCAAATAGGGTGGTCAATAGAAAATATTCTGTGTCAGACTGTGGTTTCTCTTCTTTCCAGGGTCAGTGTCACAGTTACCAAGATTTTATCCTTTACAGCCTCTTAAAAAAAGTTTTATTTATTTGTTTTAAAGAGTTACAGAGAGAGAGAGAGAGAGAGAGAGAGAGAGAGAGAGAGAGATCTTCCATCTGCTGGTTCACTCCAGAGACAGCTGCAATAGCCAGGGCTGGGCCAGGCTGAAGCCAGGAGCCAGGACCCTCATCCAGGTCTCCCCTGTGGGTGGCAGGGGCCCAAACACTTGGGCCATCTTCTGCTGTTTTTTCCAGGCCATTAGCAGGGAGCCAGATCAAGAATGGAACAGCCTGGACATCACAGGCTGTATCTACCCACTATGCCACAATGCCAGCCTTCGTTTGAAAGTTCTTTAATAGTAAATTCACTTACTTCTCAGTAAGAAATGTGTAAATATTTCCCAGTGTCGATACCTTTGTCTATTAGTATATTTTTCTGTTTTGTTATCAGTGTCTTAGAAAGTTCACTGACTCATTCAAGGAACTCTCTCTTTTTGTGAGCCTAGGTATGTGTTATTCTCACTTTAAAAAAGTGTTGTCTCCAGATCCCACAGGTGCTGTCAAAGCTCATTCCATTCGCTTGGAGAGGTTCCTGTGGCATTCATTTGGCATATGAAGAGCAGCTTTGATTTGCTTGGAGCACTATGTGTGTAGGTCATTTCCTAGTCTCCCCATGTTTTTAATGAATGTGAAAGTTACACACAATTAAAGAAGCTAGCCAAGCCAAAAGAACTGTTGAATACATTATAAATAGCAACCGAAATTATACTTCAGATGTTAGTTGGTTTGTCCTGATTCAATAACGAATGACATCATTTGACAAATGAGGTAAGACTTCACCTTTAGCTTTCTGATCCAAACTTCAAATAATTGAAATGTATGATTACCAGCTGGTGTCTGGCCTCTGAAACGCTCTGGTGGTATCTGCCTCATTTCAAGTAGTCAGGGATTGTTTGCCAAAAAAACACTCTCCTAAGGTTCTTGATTGGCAGACCCAGTGAGAAGACTAAGAATCTACTGAGCCGTGGAGATACAGCTCCAGGTGTGTAGAAGTTTCCTCTAGTTCAGGCAGTCTCTTCTTCTGTTTGTGCTGCTATGTAATTGTCATAGTCAATGCTGTTCTTATCTGTGATCTCAGTCCTGGAGGATGCAACCTGTATACTTTTTAAGACTATTTGGACAACTTTCACATTATTTCACACCCTTTACAAAACAGTAATACCTTTAACACCTTTTATCTTTAGGGGAAATCATTTGAAAGTAAAGCTGAGAGTAATATGTGGGCCTCTTTTTTTTTAAGATTTATTTTTACTTATTTGAAAGGCAGAGTTACAGAGAGGAAGTGGAAAGAGAGAAAGAGAGAGAGAGAGAGAGAGATCTTCCATCTGCTGGTTCACTCCTCAAATAGCCTCAATGGCAGGGGCTGGGTCAGGCTGAAGCCAGGAGCCAGGAACTTCATTCCAGTCTATGTGGGTGCAATGGCCCAAGTCCTTGGTCACCTTCCAGTGCTTTCCCAGGTGCATTAGCAGAGAGCTGGATTGAAAGTGGAACAGCCAGGACTGGTACTGGTACCCATATGAGATGCTGGCATTGTTGGCGGGTGCTTAACCTGTTATGTCACAATGATGGCCCTGGGCCTCCTGTTTTAATGGAGTGAGGTGGCAGTTCTTTATTGTTCTTAATGTGATGCTAGGTTCTAGAAAAAGGCAAGAGGAGACATTTCTTTTTTTAAAAACAAATCATTTTACTTGAAAGGCAGAGACATAGAGACAAATAGAGTCAGACATATGCTGGTTCACTCCCCAGATGCCCACAATAACCAGGACTAGGCCAGGCCAGGCCAAAGCCAGGAGCCAGGAACTCAATTTTTGTGTTTCATATGGGCAGCAGGAATCCAATTACTTGAGCCATTACTTGCTGCCTCCTATGGTGCACATTAGAAGAAAGCCAGTGGGGCTGGAGCTATGGCGCAGTAGGTTAATTCTACGCCTGCAGCGCCAGCATCCCATATGGGTGCCCGTTCTAGTCCCGGCTGCCCCTCTTCCAATCCAGCTCTCTGCTATGGCCTGGGAAAGCTGAGAAAGATGGCCCAAGTGCTTGGGCCCCTGCACCCGCATGGGAGGCCCAGAGGAAGCTCCTGGCTCCTGGCTTCAGATTGGCTCAGCTTCAGCTATTATGGCCTCTTGGGGAGTGAACCAGTGGATGGAAGACCTTTCTCTCTGTCTCTCCCTCTCACTGTAACTCTACCTCTCAAATAAAAAATAAAATATTTTTTTAAAAAATGAAGAATGCCAGAATTGGGAGTGGAGCTAGGACTCAAACTCAGGCAATCTGGAACAAGATGCAGTCATCCCAAGCAGTGTCTTTTTTTATAGACCAAATACACTCCAGTCTTATTGCTTTCAAAAACCATATGCAAAGGAAGACAGAATTAACACAGAATTATATTCCATAACATAGTTGGAGAAAAAGCAAGTGCTAAACAGAGTGATGCAGATTATAAATTTCATCCACCTTCTTAGTAGGTGTTATGGACCCAATGTGTCACCCAAATTTCATGTGTTGAAATCTAATTTCCAGTGAGGTAATGATGATATTTGGAGGTGGGTGCTTTGGGTGGTAATTAGGCATAAGGGAGGAGTCCTCATGAATGGGATTATTGTCCTTATAAGAAGAGGTAAGAGAACTAATGCACTCTCTTTCCATCCTGTGAAGACAGGAAGCAGGCTATCTGTAACCCCAAAGGAGGATCTCACCATGCTGGCGCTAGAACCTATCATGCTGGAACCAAGATCTGTTTTTTTTTTTTCCTAAAGATTTACTTATTTATTTGAAAAGCAAAGTGAGAGAGTGTGCAAGCAAGGTTCCATCTGCTGATTCAATCCCAAATGGCCACAATAGTTGGGGCTGATACAGGACAAAGCCATGAGCCCAGAACTCCATCTGGGTCTCCCACATGCATGGAAGGAGCCCAAGTACATGGGCTGTCATTTCCTGCTTCCCTAGGCTCATTAACAGAAATCTGGATTGGAAGCAGAGCAGCTGGGACTCCAACCAGTGCACCAGTATGGGATGATGGTGTTGCAGGTGGCGCCTTAGCTGCCTGCAGCACCATACTGGCACCAGGCACCCAGATTGTGATCTTCCAGTTTCCAGGAGTTACTTACAATATGGCTGTATCATTCTGGATGCAATCAAAGATCAGTTAAGATTGTGTCTGTGTTTGTCAATCAGAGCTGAGAATAGGAGGCAAGTGAGACAGGAGGAGTGAAGTCCAGGTCCAGGAGCTCTGAAGCTATACCCAGACCCCTCACAACCCCCTTGGTAGCCATTTACCCCTTTGATTAACTCTCATAAGGTGGCCATATATGTGAGAATGAAAGCAGAAGTTACAAATAAGAATGTCTGAGCTAAGTCAACCCAAGACCACTGGGAGGTACGGTCATTCTTTCTCTTACCTCCGTTCCCAGATGTCTGTTAGCCACTCAATGCTTTGTCTGGGAAGCCTTGGGCCAGTTTCTTGCAATACATTTAGTAAAGTCTTATCATTCTAGAAAATTCTTCCATTTTAAAAAGAATCTACAAAGAAATAGGTCCTTTTAAATGAAACACTAAGTGGAACTTTAGGTATCTGATAATAAGAACTATTTCAAAATGTTATTTTTTGACACCTGACAGATTATACCTCTCCCATGAGATGTGGTGAAGTAGGTGCTTCAGTTTTATTGTAATATATGTATACAGATGTATTCAGAGGCAAACATTTTAAATTAACAAGACAGAAACCAAAGAGGAGTTCTGCCCAAAATATTCAGAACCACTCGGACCTCTTTTCAAATGTAGTCTCCAGCTCAGAACTTACCAACTTAAAAATTTGGAGAGCATTCACAATAGGCAAAAGCCTAAAGTAAAACTATAACTGTTTAAATGTTTCAAACCACTAATAATGTTTTCCAATAAACTGATATTTGTCCTTAACTCACACAAGTTTGCAAATGTCTAACAGAAATAGACGTAGAGATAGAATATCAAATGCCTTGGGTGGCTGTTGTGGTGCAATGGGTTAAGCCATGGCTTGGGATGCCAACATCTTTTGTTGCAGTGCTGGTTCGAGCCCTGGTTACTTAGCTGTTGATCTAGCTCTCTGCTTCCTAGGCAGCAGTGGATAATGGCTCAAATATTTGAGTTTTTGTACCCACATGGAAAGCTCAGATGGAGTTCCTGGTTCTTAATTTCAGCCTCCAGCCTTGGCTGTTGTGGCCATTTGGGGGAGTGACCAGCAGATTTCTCTCTCTCTCTCTCTCGCTCTCTCTCCTTCCCCCTCTCTCAAATGAGTGAATAAATAAATATGTTTCAAAAAGAATATCAAATATCTGTGTATTATCTGCATAAAATCTAAGCTACAATTTATTTCCCATCCTAAATGTGTGTGATACATAATAATAAATTACATACTTTTATTTCTATTTTCAGTCATTTTAAATTCCATTTTTATTTGCAAAAAAGATGCCTACAAACAAATTTAGCTGAAAAAGGCAAAGAAGTAAGGGAACAAAATTAGTCCTAAAAGAAGAAAAGTTTATGAGGAAAAACACCAATACATAGAAATGTAAAAATACCCAAGGCAGGCCCAGGGAAGCAGCACCCCTGACAGCAAGTGTTGTTAAACATCACGACGGGTTGCTAAGGGAGGCTAGGGAATCTCCCTTTCCCAGAAGTCTTTAAAAATAGGATCACATCTGTTTGGAAAGGATAATGGTGGAGCTGCCTGACCAGGCAGCTTCTTCAAGCAAACCTACTGCCTGGTAATTCTACCATTTCTACTTAGGACTGTAAAAGTAACAAATTACTTCCCCCTAGCAAACCAGCACTTAAAATGACACATAACTTTAATTGTATTGTAAAACGAATTTCACTGTGATAGGCAATGCAAAGGTAGGTAATTAAGTTATTCAAGACATACCTGGGTTTTCAGCAAAGGTTCAGACCTTACTTATCCATTTGTAATATTGCTTCCCAAAATGTATGTCCTTTCAAATTTATAGAAAAGGCTACATACAGACTCCAATGTTCAATATTTAATTTTAACTTACTAGGACTTGTATCCAGTGGGGTGGAGGTTATAGGAAGGCTGGTAAATTTTATTTAAAATTGGAGCAAACCAGGCAAGGATCCCAAAAGAATATTTGTTCCCTGGAGAATTTAGCCTATGATTCAGATGTGTCTGTACTGCTCCCTGTATCACTAAATTTTTTGCTTTGCGCACCAGATTGTCCCCATTCCCTGAAATTACACATATATTTGTTCAGCTCCTGCTTTTTCTGAGGTTAGAGAGGAAAAGATCACAGGCCCAGTCCTTGAAGAACATACGATCTGAAGAAAGGCAGGTATGTGTCCACAGGGCTTAATACTAGCATAATTTTCAAGTGCATTTTAAGAGAAAGAATATAAAGTTACAAACAAAAAAATTAAGAATGAAAGTAAACATTCATGGGATGGATGAAAGAAATCATAAAGAATTTCAAGTTTTGAAAGTCTGACAAGCAGGGTTAGCATCATAGCATAGTAGGCTATGCTGCCTCCCTCAGTGCTGGCATCCCACACGGGCACTGGTTCGTGTTCTGGATGCTCCACTCCCATCCAGCACTCTGCTATGGCCAGGGAAAAGCAGAGGAGGATAGTCCAAGTGCTTGGGTCCCTGCCACCCACGTGGGAGACTCAGATGGGGCTCCTGGCTCAGGTCTGGCCGTTGTAGCCATCTGGGGAGTGAACCAGCAGATTTAAGATCTGTCTCTCCCCGCTCCCTCCACCGTCCCGTGGCTCTGACTTTAAAATAAATAAATAAATCTTAAAAAAAAAAAAAAGTCTGACAAGCAGCAGTTTAGGCTAGCCATTAAGATGCCTGTTAAGATACCTGCATTTCCCCATTGGAGTTCTGGGCTTCATACTGATTCCAGCTTCCTGCGAATTCAGACCGTGGGAGGCAGCATTGACAGCTGAAGTTATTGAATCCCTGCCACTTATATGGAAGACCTGGATAGAGTTCCCTGCTCCCTGTTCCTGGCTTCAGCCTGGGCTTAATCCTGGCTGTTTTAGAAACTTAGGGAGTAAATCAGTGGATAGGAGGTCCCTCTGTAGTTTGTCTGTCTTTGTCTCGGTCCCTTTGCCTTTCAAACACATAAATTAAAATTCTGACAAATACCAGAAACATCACAAAATCTAGGGAGAAAACTTTTCTTTAAATTAATCAACTGCACATCCACATCTATAATTCTACTTGTTTCATATTTTGGATGCATATTGTCGACCACATAACAAGAATTTTATCATAGGGGCTGGCATTTTGGTGCACTGGGTATGTCTATGATGCTGGCATCCCATATGAGTGCCAGTTCCAGTCCTGACTGCTCCACTTCCAATTCAGTTCCCTCCTAATGTGCCTAGGAAAACAGCAGGGGATGGCCCAAATCCCTGGGCCCCTGCCACCCACATGGAAGACCTGTATGAGGCTCCTGGCTCCTGGCTTCAGCCTGGCCCAGCCCTGGCCATTGCAGCCATTTGGGGAGTAACCCAGTGGATGAAAGAGTTCTCTGTCTCTCCCTCTCTCTCTCTCTGTTTTACTTAACTTTTCAAATAAATTAATTAAAGACATGAATTTTACCATATTTTTCCTATAAAGAGAAATGAATGATAATTTAGTCCTTCCCTCAATATGACTGATCCAAATTTGTTTTCTTTCTGGATTATAACTCATTCATAAATATAAGCAAATTTTCAGGATTGTTTTTTACTACAGAAGAATCTCAATCAAATTTCTATCATAGATGAGCTGTAAGAGCTATAAGACTTCAAGGCATTACAAATTTTCTTGTGTATGAATAATTTTATACATTCTTTCAATTGATGACACTCATTAACCAGGTTGTCATTTGTGTTCTTTTTGTAATACTATATTGTGGAAGGCCCGTGTTGTGGCATAGTGGGTAACTCTGCCTCCTATACTGAGGCCATCATCCCATATGGGCACCAGTTTGAGTCCTGGCTGCTCCACCCTCCCTGGGAAAACAGTGGAAGATGGCCCAAATCCTTGGGCCCCTGTACCCACTTTGGAGACCTGGAAGAAGCTCCTGGCTCCTGGCTTCTGGCTTCTGCCTGGCCCAGTGCTGGCTGTTGCAGCTATCTGAGCAGTGAACCAGTGGATAGGAGATCTCTCTCTCTCTTTCTTCCTCTCCCTCTCTCTGTCACTCTGCCTTTCAAATAAATACAATCTTTTAAAAATAGTATATTGTGACTTTGATTTTGTCTTTATTGTACATCAAATTTGAAAAAAAATTAAGTATTTTTCCACAATTCTTACAATTAATTTCTCTTAATTAATTGAATAATGGAAGAACAAAAATTTGGGCAGCATAGTGGCATAGCGGATAAAGCTGCCACCTACAGTGCTAGCGTCCCACGTGGGCACCAGTTCAGATCTCAGCTGCTCCACTTCCAAATCCAGCTCCCTGCTTATGTGCAGCTGAAAGATGATACAAGTCCTTGGGCCTCTGCACCCACGTAGGAGACTTGGAAGAGGCTCCTGGCTCCTGGCTTCAGATAGGCCCAGCTCCAGCCATTGTGGCCATTTGGGGAGGGACCAATGGATGGAAGACTCTCTCTCACTCTCTTCCTCTCTTTCTTTCTCTCTCTCCCTCTCTCTTTAACTCTGCCTTTCAGATAAATAAATGGATCTTTAAAAAAAGCCTATTCAGTACTTATCTTTAATGCTGTATTGTATTGCTCTTTGCATTATCCGAAAAATATTTGATAAAATTTATTTCTCTTTGTCAGAATAATTTCTGTTGACTTTATCACTCAATTTTCTTTCATATTCTATCATTTTTCATCAGAATTTCCTCTCAGTTCTTTCATAATTTAATTTATAGGTACCAAAAGAGTTCTCCTTTTTTTTTTCTTTTTCTTTTTTTTTTTTTTTTTTTTGACAGGCAGAGGTGGATAGTGAGAGCGAGACAGAGAGAAAGGTCTTCCTTTTTGCCGTTGGTTCACCCTCCAATGGCAGCCGTGGCCAGCGCATCTCGCTGATCCGAAGCCAGGAGCCAGGTGCTTCTCCTGGTCTCCCATGCATGTGCAGGGCCCAAGCACTTGGGCCATCCTCCACTGCCTTCCTGGGCCATAGCAGAGAGCTGGCCTGGAAGAGGAGCAACCGGGATAGAATCCGGCGCCCCAACCGGGACTAGAACCCGGTGTGCCAGCCCCGCAAGGCGGAGGATTAGCCTGTTAAGCCACGGCGCCGGCCAAAAGAGCTCTCCTTAAATACACCCAAATCAGGATTTTCCAGGTTGTTTTTAGTTAAAAATTTCCAAATTTCCAAAACATGGCAGTTAAAATGAGGTATTTGTACCTTATTAACTATTAACTCTTTGAATAACATTTTCACATTTTGTTTGTGTTTTTCTTCCAGGCCTTTGAAAACAGAGAGTGTAAATTGAACTAGACAATGCTTCAAGACTTGAAAAACTTTATTATGATGCAACCAAACTGTATCGTTCTTTTTAGAATCTTGAAAGCAATACTCCTGTTGCTGTTTTAAATGCTTTTTTACCTGAAGTGTAGTCATCACTAACTAACTTGCATATGTCATCACATTCAGGTCAATGAATTTTGAACACATACGAATAAGCATAACCTAAAATTAAGAGAGATTTAAGGCCGGTGCCGAGGCTTAATAGGCTAATCCTCCTTGCGGCTCTGGCACCCTAGGTTCTAGTCCCGATTGGGGCACCAGATTCTATCCCGGTTGGCCCTCTTCCAGTCCAGCTCTCTGCTGTGGCCCGGGAGTGCAGAGGAGGATGGCCCAAGTCCTTGGGCTTTGCACCCCATGGGAGACCAGGAGAAGCGCAGTGCGCTGTGAACCAACGGCAAAGGAAGACCTTTCTCTCTGTCTCTCTCTCTCTCTGTCCACTCCGCCTGTAAAAAAAAAAAAAAAAGAGAGAGAGAGAGAGATTTAAAAAGAGAGAGAGAACATTTCCACCATTCAGGAAGTGGCTTTTGTCCATTTCCTATCAATTCTCCCTTCCTTATTCACTCCCACACCCAGAACAATCATTTTCTGAGTCTGTCATCATAATATATTTTGCCTGCCCTTAGTCTTCACATAAACAACATCATTCAGTGTGTAATCTGTTGTGTTTGCCTCATTTTACTTAGCATGATTTTGAGGCTTACCCACATTATTATGTGTATCAGTAGTTTGTACTGTTTTATTACTGAATGTTATTTTATTGTATAAATGTACCACAATTTGTTAACTTATCCTGCTTTGATGGACATTTGGGTCATTTCCAGTTGAAATTTATGAATAAGGCTGCTTTGACAATTCTTATATAAGCCTTCATGTGGACATGTGTTTTCACTTTTCTTGGAGAGTAGAATTGTCTGGTCATTGTGTAGATGCATGTTTAACTTTATTAGAAACATGATGTTTATATTTTAAATACTCCATTTACAAGGAAAATACGTGGAGCATATCATTGTTGCACAATACAAGCTAGGGTTCTGCAAAGCAGCTCTTCTTCCACCTGTAGAAATCAGCCTGGACTTGTGGGCCACCATCCTTCTCTGATGTAGTCGTGTAGAACAACTTGCTGTTCCCTAAGTAGAGGACTTGGTCCTATCCCTGTGCGTGTTCCAATATGATACTACTCTCCTCTGCCCTGCCGTTCCTACCCACCTTTAAATACTCAGCTGAGAGGCCTTTCGTACTACTGTTTCCCAAACCCCCATTGCCATTATTAATACTGAATTGCAAGAGTGCATAAAAAAGTTCATGGAAAATAAAAGTAAAAGGTAATTTTATTTTGGCACCAAAAAATTTGAAGTTGTATATATGAGAGGTCTTCACAAATTTCATGGAAATATGTGTATTATGAAAAAAAATTAATGTGAATTTCAACATTTTTTGCACCATAAGCTTACCTTGTAATTCCATTTTTACACAAACTTTTGAACATACTCTCAAGAGTGTCCTTCCTCTGTGCTCACATAGAACCTTGTATTTCTCTGCTATAATTGTTTATTTGTCTATATCCATCACTGGACTAAAATCTCTTCATTGGGGGAGTGAACCAGTGGATGGGAAGATCTCTCTCTCTCTCTCTCTCTCTCTCTCTCTCTCTCTGTAACTCTGTCTTTATAATAGATAAATAAATAAATAAATAAATATAGATATTTTTAAAAATTCACATAGCATTTTTATATCTTCCCCTTTGAGAAGATATAGAAATAATATAATACTTATCATTAAATGAATGAACACAGTAAAGCTTATGAGAAATCCTAGAACAAACATGAAAATCTAATTTTTAAATGTTTACCTATATTTATTTGAAAGGCAGAATGACAGAGAGAGAGAGAGAGAGGCACAGAGAGAGAGAGAGAGAGACGAAAAGTGAGATATTTTTACCCACTGGTTCACTTGCCAAACGCCTTCAATAGTCAGATTTAGGCTAGGCCAAAGCCAGGAGGCAGGAATTCCAGCCAGGTCTCCCACATAAGTGGGAGGGAAGTACATGAGCCACCACCTATTGCTTCCCAAGCACATAGCACAGAGCTGGATCAGAGGCAGAGGCAGGGACAGGTGTTGTGGCACAGTGGGTTAAAGCCCCAGCATGCAGTGCTGGCATCCCATATAGGCACTGGTTGGAGTCCCCACTTCTGATCCAGCTCCCTGATAGTGAACCTGGGAAAGCAGCGGAAGATGACCAAGTTCTTGGGCCCCTGCTCCTTCATGGGAGACCCGGAAGGAGCTCCTGGCTCCTGGATTCAGGTTGGCTCAGCTCTGGCCATTGTGGCCATTTGGTGAGAGAACCAGGGGATGGAAGATATGGGTGCCTCAAGCTGCAGCTTAACTGTTGCACCATAGTGGCCACCCTGCCAATCTGATTTTTTTTAAAGATTTATTTATTTATTTGAAAGTCAGAGTTACACAGAGAGAGGAGAGGCAGAGAGAGAGAGAGAGAGAAAGGTCTTCCATCCGATGGTTCACTCCCCAGATGGCCACAACAGCCGGAGCTGTGCTGATCCGAATCCAGGAGCCAGGAGCTTCTTCCAGGTCTCCCACGGGGGTGCAGGGGCCCAAGGACTTGGACGTCTTGTACTGCTTTCCCAGGCCATAGCAGAGAGCTGGATCAGAAGAGGAGCAGCCAAGACTAGAACCAGTGCCCATGTGGGATGCTGGTGCTTCAGGCCGGGGCATTAACCCCCTGCGCCACAGCGCCGGCCCCACCAATTTGATTTTGATTCACAAAATAGTTTTCAGTCTTATTTGAAAATGGAAACCAGTGTATTCTTTTTTTTTTTTTTTTTTTTTTTTTTTTTACAGACAGAGTGGACAGTGAGAGAGAGAGACAGAGAAAGGTCTTCCTTTGCCATTGGTTCACCCTCCAATGGCCGCCGCGGCCAGAGTGCTGCAGTGGGCGCACCACACTGATCCAAAGCTAGGAGCCAGGAGCTTCTCCTGGTCTCCCATGGGGTACAGGGCCCAAGGACTTGGGCCATCCTCCACTGCACTCCCAGGCCACAGCAGAGAGCTGGACTGGAAGAGGGGCAACCGGGACAGAATCTGGCGCCCCGACCAGGACTAGAACCCAGTGTGCCGGCACCACAGGCGGAGGATTAGCCTATTGAGCCGTGGCGCTGGCCAGTGTATTCTTATTTTGGACATCTATATGAGCTCACAGAACCTAGTTTGAGAATCACTAATATACTAATATTCATTCGCACAGTCTCTTGTAAGGTTTTGTGTTTTGTATGTGTGTGTGTGTGTGTGTTTTAAGATTTATTTATTTATTTGAAAGGCAGAGTTATGGGGGGGGGGAGGCTTCCAACTGCTGGCTCACTCCCCAGATGGCTGCAATGACTGGAGCTAAGCCCATCCAAAGCCAGGAGCCAAGAGCTTCTTTCGGGTCTCCAATACAGGTGCAGGGGCCCAAGTACTTGGGCCATCTTCAACTGCTTTCCCAGGCCATAGCAGAGAGCTGGATAGGAAGTGGAACAGCTGGGACTCAAACTGGCACCCATATGGGATGCCAGCACTGAAGGAGGTGGCTTTACCTGCTATGCCACAGTGTCGGCCCTTCATGCAAGGTTTTATTTCCTTGTTTCAGCTCTCAAACTTAGAGATGAAATTTTGTTGTCTCAGGTGACTGGGACCACCGTGGTAGTTCCATTGCAGATAATGTTAGCTGGGTCTGCAGCTATCTGTAGCTTGACTGATGCCTGGACTGGCGGGCTGCAATGCTGCATTGAGCTTTGGAGGCTGAATTCGCTAAGCTCTCTGCTTTTAGTCTCAAGGCCTCTAGTTCTTCTCTGTGTTCAACATGTGACCTCCCCTTACAGTACCTTCATAGGGTGAGCAGACGACTCACATATAGCTCAGAGTACTCAAAAGTACACACTCAGAAACTTTTAAGGCTTTTTAAGGCTTAGGCCCAGAACTGGCACAGCATCACTTCCATTACATTCTATTAGATACAACAGTCACAGGGCCAGCCCAGACTCAAGCAGAACAAAAACAAATTCCAGATTTCCATAATGAGGGCAGGAGGGATGACAAAGAATTTTGTAGTTATACTTAATCCACCACACTCTCATGGGTTTTGTTTAAAAAAAAAAACTATTTATTTGAAAGGCAGCACTAGAAAGAGAGAGAGAGAGAGAGGGAGAGAGAGAGAGAGAGAGAGAGAGAATCTTTTACCTGTGGATTCACTCCCCAAATGGATGCAACAGACAGGGCTGGGCCAGGCTGACGCTAGGAGCCAGGAACTCCACAGGTCTCCCATGTGTGTGTGGCAGGAACCCAAGTACTTGGCCTGTCATCTGTGGCCTCTCAGGTGAATTAACAGAAAACTGAATCAGAAGTGGAGGTGGGACTCGATTTCAGGCATTCCAATATGGGACACAAGCATCTCAAGTAGAGACTTAGTCCATTGCACCACAGCATTTGTCCCTCTCATGGGTTCAGACATCCTGTGAAGCAAAGAATCTGTTCACTAAAAAGTCCCCTGAATACCCAAGCTTCTTGACACCACAGAGATGGCAGAGTTCATTGATTTCTTCCCTGTTATTCAGATGAATGGTGTTTTTGTAGCTTTTTAAAAGTTATTTTAGCAAAAATACCTGAGAGAACCAACTTCAGAGGGAAGAAGGTTTCTTTTGGCTTTCAGTTCTGGAGGTTCACTATCCAAGATCCCATGGTCCCATTGGCTTAGACATCTGGTGAGGCCAGAAAAATGATCACATGGGAGCCAGAATGTAGAGTCAGAGGGAGCACCCTCCACCCTCTACGTAGTCTTTCCTTATAAAGCATCATGATTTGATCACGAAGTTCCTCTCTAACTACCTAATCCAATCCTATCACTTTCCAAAACCCCGCCTCCAGTGCCATATTAGGATCAAGCCTCCACCCTAATCTGCCAACCTTTAACACTAATCCATTAGTGTTAACATAAGACTTCAGGGTTTAAACATCTGCATGAATTTGGGAAGCTTAATCCTGTTCAATCCACAAAATTGGGTTAGGCAGATGGCCAACTGGACTCTGATCTAACACATCAAATAGGGAAACAGTAGAAAGATTGACACCAGTTATAAATGTCTTAACCAGAAGTCAATTATATTCTGTGGGCCAAATCCACTCACTTTCTGTTTTTATAAATAAATTTTTGCTGGAACACTGTCCACTCATTCATTTGTGTATTGTCCATGACTGCCGTTGTGCTAAAAACTCAGAGTTGAATAATTGTGGCCAAGACCATCTGGCCTGCAAAGCCTAAAATATTTACTGTCTGACCCTTTACATTAAAAGTTTGCTAATTCTTGGTCTAGACTTAAGCATTACAAAATGATGGTCACTTTATCATGGGATGACTTAATTCATATTAGGAAATGCAGAATATTGGCAAGCTATAAATCATTTTCCATGGAGATAAAGAATTATTTCATGCTGTCACATGAAGCAATAGTTCATTCTTTTTTATTACAGATTGTATTCTATTTTTTAACCACTCATATGTTGAACAACATATGTTTACCATTTTTGACTATTAACAAAAACAAGGTACAATGAACATTCATATGCAGGGATTTGAGTGGATATATGCTTTTCTCTTTGGCAAATATATGGGAGTGACATGTGGATGTGTATATTCAACTTTTAAAGAAGTTGTTAAAATGTTTTCAAACATTCCCATTTGCAATTTATCAGAGTTCCTGTCTCACCACATCCTTGACAACACTTGCTATGGTGAGCTCTTTAATTTTAGCCATTAGAATAGGTATGTAGTGGGATCACATTGTGGTTTTAACTCATATTTTTCCAATTCTTAATGATGTTGAACATCTTTTCACATGCTTATTGTTGTTTACATTCCTCTTTGGTAGAAATATTTGTTGATGCATTTTGTATTTTTCAAAAATTGAGTTGGTTTTTTCTTCACTGTTGAGTTTTGAGATTCTTTATATATTATGTATAGGAATTCTTTATCAGATACATGATTTGCAAATATTTTCTTCTAGACTATGACTTGTCTATCATTCACTTTGGAAGAAAAATTTTATATCTGAGTGAAGTTTAATACAATCATTTTTTCCTTTTATAGATACTGCTTTTGTTGTCATCTAAGAAATCTTTGCCTAATCTAAATGTCACAAAGACTACTATCTTGTTTTCATCTAGACATGTAATTGTTTTAGATTTTACATTTGAGTCTGTGATACATTTTGAGTTTTTTTATAAGATGTAAGATATGAGTCAATGAGCAGAAACTTACACATACAGGTGTGTGATAGTTCTTGCACCATTTATTAAAAACAATCTTTTCTCCACTAAACTGCATTTGTCCTCTGTCAAAGATCAATTGTCTTCATTTGTGTTTGTCTAGTTCTGGACTCTGTTCTGTTATACTGACATCTCTGTTGAGGCCAATAGCACACTGTTTTGATGACTGTAAATCTTGAAATTAAGAAGTGTTAGTCTCCTAATTTTGCTCTTTTTCAAAACTTTTGTGGGCATTCTAGGACCTTTACATTTCCGTCTGAACATTAACCTCAGTTTTCCCCATTTCAACCTGTGGCTTTGGTGAGCAATCTCACACTGTGCAATGGCTTGCTGCTTTATGCAGCTGCCCCTCTCTGACTGAGGGTGTTCCCCGCCTGTACAATCAGGCTTGATGCACATACTTCCAGGCTGTGAGTGCCTGGGAGTTAGCCCTAGGGGCAAATCTTAATCACTGAGAGATGACGGTTGGACACTACATATCCCAGTTTAGTGGGACCACTCTGAGGTGTGATTCATGTGGACGCTCAGAGGGTTCCCAGGAAAAGTAAGCTCCAGCTGCTTTCCAAACAACTTACGCTTTAGCTCATCTTTTATTTCAACTTCTACCTTGCTAATCATCTTGCTTTTCTCACTTTCCCCTCCCTCACTCTTTCTTGAAGGACTTGTACTTAAATTCTTATCTCAATTCTGCTTTTGAAAGAACCTAATCTAAGACCATTGGTAACAGTGATGGTTCCAGAAGGTAGAACTTCAGGATAAAACTCTAGAATGAACTACAGTTAAATAATGGAAATGACCTCCCTCTGATACCAGAAAATCCACAATACCATCATTGCCACCCAGTTAAACTGGAGACCAACAGAGGGCTGCCAATACATGGAATCCTAGACCAAATCTATATCACAGTGGGTCTATGCATTCAACCTGTTTATAGTATCCTAGTCTCTAACCAAGATGGATGCATACGGCTGCTGGCAGAATTCTATTGGTTCCCTAATTTGCAGGATAAGTGATATCATAGTAGGAAAGACCAGATGGAAGCTCTGAAAATTGCTGTCTTTTTTCCTTCTATAATATTGCATTCTGAGTGGTAGGCAGATATTAACAATACTCTTAAAGACTTGTAGAATTGGAGGAAATGTTTTCTATCACATCCCTATTTAACACACCATTATGACTTAAACAAATTGTTTTCATTTTATTTTAAAAGCAGAGAGACAGAATGTGAACAATAGAGACAGGGATCTTCCATTTGCCAGTTAACTCCCCAAATGCCCGTAATAGCCAGGGCTGGGCCCAGCTGAAGTCAGGAGCCTAAAACTCAGTTTGGATCTTCCACAAGAAAAACAAAGACCCAAGTACTTGAGTTATCATGTTTTGCCTCCCAGGGTGTGCATTAGCAGAAAATTGGAATCAGAAATGAAGCAGGAACTATGACTTTGACCAAAAGAAAAAAAAGAGAAATGGAGCATGAAACTACAGTGGACTAGTGCTAATGTAACCAAGTAACAGTGTCAGTCACAACTGCTGAGTTGTATGTGGCATTTCCACTGACATTATATGCAAATATTGATCTGGCAAATGTCTTTTAGGTTCCTACCAAGAAGACTGATCCACAGTAGAGTTCACTTACCTGTAGAGTTGGCCACACACATATTTTGCTACTTTATCTTTTAGCTTCTCATTGTTTTTTTTCTGGTTTCCCTTTCTCAGTCCCTCTATCCTTGAAATCATATCCCAGATTTCCAATTCACACTCAAATCCTTGTCTCAGGGTTTACTTAAAGTAGAATCCAAACTAAATTAGTAATTAGTCACTTCAGTGAAATATATAGGGGGATAGCACTTCAAAATGCATCAACAGTGCCAACACATCTAAATGAACTAGACCCATAAAAATCTATGATTGGATTCTTTAATATTCCAGCAGTGTATTTTTTATGAGCCATACCTAGAACATAAGACATGGTGTGTCATCCAGCTCTTGCTGTGCAGCCGCCACATAATCTCAGTGGCATGCAATAGTAAACATTCTTTGCTTGTGCTTCTGTGGGTCAGCTTATGTACAACTGATTTTGTCTACCTGGGCTTTGCTCCAAAAAGTAGATTGTGCCTGGATGTGCTCCAAATATAGCTTATCTTCCTTGACCAGAGGCTATCCAAAGCAGATTCTTTTTCTGACAAAAGTCAGGAACATAAAAAGTGTGTCTCACCACTTATATGTATTTAAAGACACTATCTGCACCATTCCTACAAATATTCTGTTGGCTAAATCAATATGTCAAAGGTTCATAAGATATAAGGAAAGAAGAAAATTAGGGACTAATAATTAAATCTACCACATTGTGCTAACAATAATGAGACAGGACAAAATGAGGTAAATGGTAACAAAAATAAAGCCTGTATGGTATATTCATATCAAATAAAATAGATTTTAAGGCAAAAAGCACTAAGAGAGTCTCAGTAAATATTTCTCCCTGCCCCCATTAATGAGTTATAACAGTTCTAAGCTTTGTGTATATCTAGTTTAATAGCCTCCAAATATCTGGGGGAAGTAAATGACTCTCTTCATAGTGACAGAATTCATTAAACTGCCCTTGGTTTTTTGTTTGTTTGTTTGTTTTTTGTTGTTGTTTTTACAGGCAGAATTAGACAATGAGAGAGAGAAAGAGAAAGGTCTTCCTTTTCCGTTGGTTCACCCCTCCCCCCCCCCCCAAATGGTCACTACGGCCGGTGCGCTGCGCCAATCCGAAGCCAGGAGCCAGGTGCTTCCTCCTGGTCTCCCATGCGGGTGCAGGGCCCAAGGACTTGGGCCATCCTCCACTGCCTTCCCGGACCACAGCAGAGAGCTAGACTGGAAGAGGAGCAACCGGGACTAGAATCCAGCACCCATATGGAATGCTGGTGCTACAGGCAGAGGATTAACGAAGTGAGCCACGGCACCGGGCCCCTGCCCTTGTGTTTTGAAATGCCAATCCATTGTTTATAAGCAAGGACATAGAAGATCTCTACAACACCACTAAGAAATCTGAGCTAATGCACACATATAAAACCTTTGCCTCCAAAAATAGAGGAATGAATGTGTTATGACTTCAATGTGGCCGGTCCAAAATTCCTGTTGAAACTTAATTCCGATTGTTGTTGTAGTAAGAGGTAGGGCCTTTGGGGATGTAATTAAGCCTCTAGGACTCTGCTCCGATGAATGGATTAGAGTCCCATAAAGGTCTGGAGGAAACTAGCTGAAGCCCTTTTTGCCCTTCCATTCCTTGCACTATGTGAGGACACAGAACACATCACCAGTGAGGAACAAGACTTCATCAGTCACTATATCTGCTGACACCTAGAACTTGGTCTTCCTAATCTCTAGAACTGTAGAAGTTAATTTCCTATACTCTACAAATTAAACTAAGATATTTTTCTATAATAGCACAAATGAACTTGGACAATACATTATTCTCAATTACAAATAGAATATTTACAAACCCTAATCACATGTTCAGACAAAAACAAGCTATGTGGTAGATGTTATGGTACAGCAAATTATAGCATTGCTTCGGACACCTGCGAGCCATTTTGGAGCGCCAGGGATAAAGCCCCGCCTCTTTTTCCAATCCTGCTTTCTGTTAATGCACCTGGGAGGCAGCAAATGATGGGCCCAGTAGTTGGATTCCTGCCACCCAAGTGGGAGCTCCAAATAGAGTTCCTGGCTCCTGCATTCATCCTAGCCCAGCTCCGGCTGTTGTGGGCATTTGGTGAGTAAGCCAGTGGTTGGAAGACTTCTCTTTCATGGTCTCTCCCTCTCTCTCTGTCATGGTGCCTTTCAAATAAATAAATAAATAAACAAAACTCTTTTTTTGTTTGTTTAAAGAGAAGGCATATCCTCCTTTAGTTATTAAAAAGTAAGCTTGCAACAAAATGGAGGAATCTGGAACACATCATGCTGAGTTAAATAAGCCAGTCCCAAAGGGACAAATATCATATGTTCTCCCTGATCAGTGACAACTAACTGAACACCAAAAAGGAAACCTGTTGAAGTGAAATGGACACTATGAGAAACAGTGACTTGATCAGACCTTGTCCTGACTGTCGAGGAACAACTTAATACTTTATCCCTTTTAGTATTTTTTTGTTCTACTTAATACTATTGGTTGAGCTCTTTAATTAACACATAATTATTCTTAGGTGTTTAAATTTAACTGAACAGTGATCCCTGTTAAATATAAGAGTGGGAATAAGAGAGGGAGGAGATGTACAGTTTGGGACATGCTCAATCGGACTTGTCCCAAACGGTAGAGTTAGAAACATGCCAGGGGATTCCAATTCAATCCCATCAGGGTGGCATGTACCAATGCCATCTCACTAGTCAAAGTGATCAGTTTCAGTTCACAATTGATCATAATGAAAGGATTAAGAGTCAAAGGGATCATATAAACAAGACTAGTGTCTGCTAATACTAACTGAGAGAATTAAAAAGGAGAGAACGTTCCCACATGGGAAGCAGGATACACAGCAGACTCATAGAATGGCAGATGTCCTAAACAGCACTCTGGCTTCAGAATCACCCCTTAAGGCATTCAGATCTGGCTGAAGAATCCACGAGAGTATTTTAGGCATGGAAAGCCAAGACACTCTGGAAAAAAAAAAAAAAGACCTAAATGAAAGATCTCTGCAAGTGAGATCCCAGTGGAAACAATGGGCCATAAAAGAAGGAGGTACCTTTCTCTGAAGGAAGGAGAGAACTTCCACTTTGACTATGGCCTTGTCTAAATAAGATCAGAGTCGGCGAACTCAAAAGGCTTCCATAGCCTTGGCAACTCATGACAAGAGCCTAGGGAGATTACTGATGCCATAAACAAGAGTGTCAATTGTTAAATCAACAACAGGAGTCACTGTGCACTTACTCTCCATGTAGGATCTCTGTCCTTAATGTGTTGTTCAATGTAAATTAATGCTATAGCTAGTATTCAAACAGTACTTTATACTTTGTGTTTCTGTGTGGGTGCAAATTGTTGAAATCTTTACTTAATATATACTAAATTGATCTTCTGTATATAAAGAGAATTGAAAATGAATCTTAATGTGAATGGAATGGGAGAGGGAGAGGGAGATGGAAGGGTTACGGTGGGAGGGAAGTTATGGGGGGAAAAGCCACTGTAATCCAAAAGCTATACTTTGGAAATTTATATTTATTAAATAAAAGTTAAAAAAGTAAGTTTGAATGAATTTCTAAGAATAGGTTTTATTTTATTATTATTATTATTTTTTAATTTTTAAAAAATTTTTGACAGGCAGAGTGGACAGTAGAGGGAGACAGAGAGAAAGGTCTTCCTTTTTGCTGTTGGTTCACCCTCCAATGGCCGCCGCGGTAGGTGCGCTGCTGCTTGCACACCGCGCTGTTCCGATGGCAGGAGCCAGGTGCTTCTCCTGGTCTCCCATGGGGTGCAGGGCCCAAGGACTTGGGCCATCCTCCACTTTTTTTTAAAATTATTGATTTTCTATTTGAAAGAGTTAGGGGGGAGAGGCAGAGACAGAGAGACATCTTTCATCTACTGATTTACTCCCAAAATGGCCACAACAGCTGGTACTCGGGCCAGGAAGAATCCAGGAACCAGGAATTTCTTGCTGGTCTCTCACCTGGGTGACAGGTCCCTAAGCACTTGGGCCATCTTCCGCTGCTTTCCTAGGTGCATTAGCAGAGGGCTGGATTGGAAGCAAAGCAGCTGGGTCTCAAACAAATGCCCCATAGGATGCTGGTGCTGCAGGCATAGATTTAAGCCACTCTGCCACTTTGCTGGTCCCTAAGAATAGGTTTTAAAGAGAGAACTCTGACCACAACACAGGGAAAAATGTAATACAAAAAAGAATTCCCATGTATTTAAAACCTAAAAACATCATGGGCCAACGCTGTGGCACACTGGATTAATTAGCTCCCTGATCCATTGGCACCCCATATGAGCACTTGTTCAAGTCCTAGCTCTTCCACTTGTAGTCCAGCTTCCTGCTAATGCATCTGGGAATGAAGCCCAAGATGGCCCCAAGTGCCCGGGCCCCTGCCACCCACATAGAAGACCAGGATGGAGTTCCTGGCTGCTGGCTTTGGTCTGGCCCAGCCCTGGCTATTGTGACCATTTAGGGAGAGAACCAGTAGATGGAAGATCTCTCTCTCTTTCTCTTTCTATCTCTCTCTCTTTCAAGTAAATAAATATTTATTTATTTATTTATTAAACATAAAAACATGCTTATAAGTGAGTGTTGTAGGGTAAAGAAATTTTAAAATGAATGATAATGTAAACACTCTATGTCAGAACTTTTGAGATCCAACCAGAGCTAAGATTAGACTCAGCAACTCATTCCTAGATAAACATCAAAGTGGAAATCTTGCACTTATGCACCAGGGATACATATAAGGATATCTATAGCAATACTTTTATAAAATAACAAAAACCTAAGGTTAACTTAAATGTGCATTGCCAAGAGAATATATACATAAATTAATATCTTTCAAATAGTGGACTATTATACAGCAGTCCCAATGAATTGCCTTCAGTGTCACATCCCCAAATACATAAATATTACCAATATAGAGAGGAAAAAATTAAATAAATAAATACATAAATGATAGCTAGCTGTCTAGGTAAATAAAATAGTTTTCCAAAGAATATATTCAGCATGACATCTTCTTATAAAGCTTGAAACACTAAAACTAAATGCTATGCTTCCAGGACTATATAGATATGGAATTAAACTACATAAATGAAAAAGAAAGGACATTGTCAATATGAATCAGAATAGTGATCACCTTGGGTGGGGACATACAGAGAGAAACACTGCCCTTAGATGCAGGGAAGAGGGCTACTGTGCCCAAAGCTGGCCTTCCTCTGACACTGCTGCTCCGCATGTGAGAAAGAGTATAGAGCCATAAGTAGATGTTCTTGCCCAGCGCTGGAAGCCTTTCCTCTAGTCTACACCAGAATGCTCAGAAACGTATGCTTCCTGGTCCAGTGCAGGGCCATTCTCAGTGACTGTGTGGGCCTCTGGCTTGCATCTGTTCTTCCAAGCATAGATCGTGTGACTTGAGTGCTCATTGACCAGAGGGGTGGCCAAGAGGTGCTGATTACAAGGATACAGACTAGGCCAGCACCGCGGCGTCGCCGGCACCCCGGTTCTTGACCTGGTCGGGGCGCTGGTTCTGTCCCGGTTGCTCCTCTTCCAGTCCAGCTCTCTGCTGTGGCCTGGGAAGACAGTGGAGGATGGCCCAAGTGCTTGGGCCCTGCACCCACATGGGAGACCAGGAAGAAGCACCTGTCTCCTGGTTTGGATCGGCCATTTGGAGAGTGAACCAACGGAAGGAAGACCTTTCTTTCTGTCTCTCTCTCGCACTGTCTAACTCTGCCTGTAAAAAAAAAAAACAAAAACAAAAACAAAAACAAAAAAACAAGGTTGTAGACTAGACTTTGGGCTGGGTGTCCTTGTAGTATGCACAAATGACAGGCTTCCCCAGACCATCTGTTCTTGTGCCACTGCCATGCTGCTATATAGCTGAAGAACTTGAGAATTCCTAATTCATGCTTGGTCTTACAGGTTGCTGTGAATACATTAGGAAGTTTAGAAGGATAGAATATAATTTGTTTAACAATCTGTTGGTTCAATTGGTAACTTTCAGATATTTAAATATAGAGTAAGTGGGTCTTTTGCACTAATCCCACAAATGTTGTAAATTTGATAGGGCAATGGAATTGGAGAGCATCACATAGGCAGATACCACTTAAATTCAATGTCCTAGTGACTGAATTTGACAACAGTTCCATCTTGATTGGATCAGATAAATCAATACTTTTCATAGTAATGATTATTCAGATTCTTTATGTTGGGGGAAACAGCAAGAGGTAAACAAAGACGTGGAAAGAAACAAAGACGTGGTCCTAAAGGATCTTGTAAGCTATTGTATGGAGTTTGGGTTATCATGAGAGTAACAGGGAGACTCTGAAGGATTAAAATACAAGGCTCACATGATCAATCTGATATTTTATAATGATTGATCTATCTAAAGAGTGATGTTATGGTTAAGAACAAATCTCGAATAAGGAGAACAAGTAATGAGTTCATTTCTAGATAAGAAACGAAGATGATTTGGATGAGGACAGAGGTGATGAGAGTAAGATCTGCAGGACCTAGCCAGAAGGAAATCAGAATTAAGGATAATCACTAGGTTTTGGGCTTCTGAATTTAGGTAGATGGTGATGTTATTCAACAAAATAGGGAGTTGCAGTGCAAGTTTGGTGGCTGTATAGAGAAGATTCATAGATTGAATTTGGATATGTCAGGCTTGAAGGCTGATAGGTATATCAGAAGTTTTTGACACAAACCTGGCTCGTGTGAATTACGTGATATAGGAAAAATGGACAAATGAAGGAAATTAAACATGCTGATTATTTTTTCCAACTGTTATTATCTTGAGGTTGAGAAAGATCAATAGAACTTCTTTTAAGATCACCTAAGGCTGAATCAATGACTGTTCTCATTAATTCATGTATTTCTATATAGATTTGGCAAGATATGAAACAATACTCTTCACAGAAGAATTATATTTTTTTCTAGACTTGCCCATTGTCTTAGGCAGATTACAATAAATCCAAATCAGAGTCCCCATACAATAAAAGTTCATTCACTTCCTAATGTTTCTTAGTGCATCTGGTGGCTCCTTTTGACAGATTTCCTATTATCTCATAGATTCAGGCTCCTGCAATCTTGTAAATTTGTCATCTCAGAGATGTAACTTCTGAGGGTGTCACATCAGACAATAGAACTGAAGAATTAAAGGGCCAGGCTTAAAAATGGCTTACATCACCTCTGTCTGCCTTCCTCTGACCAGTTGGGAGTCACATGGTCTTACCCCAGTGCAAAGGAGCTGGTAAATCCAGACCCTGTATGTACCCAGGAGCAGAAACTAGGATTGTTGACCATTTTACCAGTGTTTACAACATTTAAAAATCAGAGCCAGTTTTCAAGCTCAAATAACAAATATGCAATATAAATAGTCAAAATTTATTCTCCTATGCAGACTTGTTCAAAGAATGTTTATTGTGTAATTGCAAAATAAGGTATTAACACTCTTCTGCCCATATAAGCTATTTTGTTATCTGAATGCTAAAGATTTCCTTAGTTCTTGTAGAGAAATTCAAACTCTTATGCTAAGTAGTTCTTTTCTCCTGATATCAGCATCATGAAAATATACCACCATGGCAGAAAAGGATTTGGAATGGAAACCTCCAAGAGAGGTGTAACTCATTGTCATCACTGAAAAAATAAATAGTCCTTTCAGAGATATTCTAATTAAAGACATCTGGTCAATAATCTCTTATATTTACATAACTTACTTGCATGTACTATCTCATTTCATTATTATGATATGCTCTGATTATGTTCTCTTTATTTATTATAATGTCACCAAGGTTTTCTCTTGGAAGCTACTACTCCCCATCTATCTTCTAACCCCTGCTTTTTGAGTGGAGCTGACTCCACCTCCCACTTATGGGTGAGCAGATGACTTAGACCTGGCCAGTGAAACCTCACATTTGCCTGATTACAAGAAATGATTCAGAAATAAACACAACATCCAAACCATGCTAATTGGAGTCATTGTCAATCAGTGATGGGACTACTATTATAATAGTTGAGAAACAGATCTTCTCTTCTTGGTTCTAATTCTGGGGTTGCTGGGAGCCATCTTGCCCTATCAGGATAGCCTTCCAGGGAGTGGAGTCTAATGACAAAAATTAAAGTTGAGGCCTAGGGAATGACTGAGTTCCTAACAACATTATTTGAACCAGAATCCTGCCACAGTAATGCAGACTTCCCCTGGACTTTTCACTTACTTCCGTGAGTTTATCCTTTTTATTTCCTTCTGTTATTTTGAATGGAGTATCTTTCATTTGCCGATGAGAGTCCTGTGCTTTTGGTTGGGCTATTAGTATTTTCCCTACTTTATTGGAAAGTAAACTGAGATTTAGAGAGCTTAAGCCACTAAACTTGGTTCACATTTAGTTGGGGAAAACAGAAAGGAAAACTGAGTCACAGTGCAGTGCTTTGTGTTTTATGGAATTGACAATTCTTTAAAGTTTTAAAGCACTTTTTCTTTTCTACCAATATTTAAGAAAAGTTTTACCAGGGTAGAATGATTACTGCACTGTCTAGAAAGTTCAGCCTTTTCAATATTTACTGGCAGTTGCTTTGAGCATTTTATTATTATAAATACGAGTGGCTGAGTCATTCTCAAGAAATAAACAATAAATTTAGGTGCTTGGTGAGCCATATGAGAGATGCCTCAGCTTCTGTTCTGTACTTGGAATGAAATTGTTTCTACAGTCGAACCCTAGGTCCGATCTAAATTCAACAGAGAACTTTTAAAAATCTCAGATGTGTGCTACTCATGAAGTCTAGTGGTTTTAGAAAAAAGCGTGTATGTGCTGTATACTTCAAAATAACTAAATAACAGTATTTTTAATGGGAAAAAATCCCATTTTTTTCCTGGAACTGTAAATGGAAAACTCAGCTGCATACCATTCCAATTCAAGGATCTGTAATCTTAGACCATTGAAGAGTTCCCCTTTCCAAGGAATGTTTCTCTGTGTGGTTTCTAAACCTCCTGACTTTTTGTAAAAATTTAGCATACCCTGGGAAGTGTGAGAGAAATAGCAATGCAGGAGTATTATCAGTCTTCTTAAGTTTTCATCACTAACACATAGTTCAACGATTTTTATCTATCCTATTTAGTTACACACTTTATTTCACTTGATTTTACTTCATTTTCTGAACAGAACAAAGAGCAATAAGGAAAGGATAAGGATCTTCAAAACAAACATGAAGACAAATTTACTTGGATTTGGTCAGAGATACTACAAAGACACAAACAGCCAAGTCATCAGGAGTCTAGTGTTCTACTTTATTCTTTTAAAAGTCATTGGTTATAGCTTTAATGAAAATGTGGTTTTCACCCTAATAAGATTATCTAATTAATTGCATGTCTCCTCCAGCTCTCCTCTTAGCAACAGTTCTTGTGAATAAATAATCCAAATAAAATCACAAACACGGTATAAAATGAAGCTGTTCTCTCCTTTAGGCAGTGAAGAGAAGGATTCTGAATCACAGCAAAGGAACCTTGTAAGTGCCTAGATTTTGGTCCAGATGTTTGCTGTGTGATGGAGGGGTCATAAAACCTCATCATTTACCTTTCTGAGTCTCATTTTCTTCCACTATAAAATAGAAATACTAATGCCTTCCTTTAGGGGAAATGTAAATATTGAAAAAATTAAATAGATTAAAGGTTCTCTTAACTTTTCATTATTCTCCACTTTGAAAAAAAAAAAAGGAGCACAGTAAATCTCTATGTGAACATAAAATGTTGAAGAATTAAATATTGAGGTGAGCATTTGGCTCAAAGGTTAAGTTGCTTGGATTCCTGCATCCATATCACAGTGCCTGGGTTCAAGTCTGGGCTCTGCTCTCCAATCTGACATCCTGCTGTTGTTCATCCTCTGAGGTAGCAGATGAAGGTTCAAGTACTTATATCCATCCCACCTATGTGGAAGACCTACACTGAGTTCCAGGCTCCTGGATTCAGCCTGGCCCAGCTCTGGCTGTAGCAGGCATTTGGGGAATGAAGTAACAGATGAGATCTCCATGTTTGTCTGCCTTTCAAACAAATAAAAATAAAAATAAACAAAGGCATTTGAGTACCTGTTTTTTAACTCCTCATCATCCATAAAAATAATTAATGAGAAATATATTCAAAACCCAAGAATTAACACAACTACAATCACATACCCCCCCCCCAAAAAAAAATCAGTGACAAATTAAGTCATGTGGACACCAAATAAAAGTAATTATACAAATAAATTGTATTATGAGGTACAATTTTATGTAGATATACACATAACACATAACACATACACATACACATACACACACACACACATAGAGTTTTAATTGAAGCTTAACCAAATGGAAAAATCAGATGTGAGAAAAATTCCTTCTAGTAGCTGAAGGCCTGGGAAGTGGTTTCCATGATAGTTGTCTCATGATTCAACTCGCCACTACTATGGTTTCTTAAATAATTGAGACATTTTAATTGGCTCAGTGCTCATTTTCTGCATAGTCACTGCAGCCCAGCATCTTTGGGTGGGCTCAATCCCTTCCTTCCCTCCCCTTAGCATACCCCACTCCATCACTGGCAGCTGGCAACTACGTTGCCACCAGGAAATGCAATTCACCAGCCAACTCCAAGGACAGTCAAGGGCAATAGGATGCAAGCAAACTCTATGCCATCCACTGTTTCACCTCAGTTTCATGGCTCTCATTACCCTCTTTCTCCCAATGCTCTCCTTATGCTTGCTCAGACCCCACCTAGTCCCAGAACTCCACACCCTGGGAGCATGGAATCTTCCTCCTTGCCCCTAAGGGTCTCCTCTTTTAGAAGGATCACCACATTTTCCCCCAGCTTTCCTTTCACTCAAATCCATGCACTTTCAAATCTGCTGTAAACAGGAAAACCTAAAGTGTGAACAATGCATTGTTTCCTTTTGGGGGTTTTGTACTTTAAATATGGGATCTGAATTTCACCCACAGTTAGAGAAATTGCCTGAAATTTGAAAGAGGATTGAAGTTACCAGGCAGAGCTGGTCTGTGGGCAACAGACTTCTCTTCATTCCTATAACTTTCAACTCCTACATGAGGCCTCCTCCCTTTATGGTTGGGCCCAGTCTCTAAAGATTCCACATTGATTTCCTGAGCAGCATCATTGCTGTGGAGTAGCAATCACTTCTGGCTGCCATTGCAAACCTGACACCAAGAATCCAACTCTCTTCATGGACTATGAAAATGGCTTGCAGAATTCACTGATTGGCACAAACACATGAAGAAATCATTTTTGGGAGCAGCATTGTAGCATGGTGGATTAAACCACTGCCTGAAATGCCAACATCCTATATGGGTACCAGTTCAGGTCCTGTCTGCTCCACTTCCAATCCAGCTTTCTGCTAATGAGTCTGGGAAAGCAGCAGAAGTTGGCACAAGGACTTGGGCCCCTGCACACATTTGGAAGACCCAGGTGGAGTTCCAGGCTCCCGACTTTTCTGGCCCAACCCTGGTTGTTTGGGGGAGCAAACCAGTGGGTGGAAGATCTTTCTCTCTTTTTCTCCCTCTCTCTGTAACTGTCTTTCAAATAAATAAAATCTTCAAAAAGTTATTTTTCATTTGCATTTGCATATACACATGCATGCACACACATTATAAAGCACACTTCTTCATTCAAGGCTGAACTATTTAAATGGCATTGGACACTTTTTTCATCTTTCTAGTCTTGGGACATAGAATACAGATGTGACTGGAATCTGATTAAATCCTGTGTCAACTGATAAGGGTAGACACCAAAAACAATATCCAACACCTGTTACTCTCTGGAGGCCTCAGAGTCTCAGGGAAACTTTGAAAGAGCAGGTACTCTGTACATTTTATTATTTGGGCTAAATATGTAGTCACAGCGGTTCCTTTTGACACTTCATTCATTGTTCTAATGTATTATTTTTGCTTGTTATTTCATATAAATTTACATATTAAAGGACAACAAATTTGTGAAAATATGGAAATTTTCCATGAACTTTTTGAAGCCCTGGTATCATTTATTGGTGGAAATAAAGTGCCTCTATTGTTTATATGATATTTTCATTTGCATCCCTTGCACCCTAACAACCAGGAAGATCAAAGTATTCTGGAAGTGTAGAATCACATATTCCTTCAATCTGAGCACAGAACCATGAAAGGAGGGGACAATGTACATTGTGTTCTTGAGAAAAGTAAGGAGGTAGTTTCTCAGCTGCTCATGTGGAAGAAGGGTAGATACTGAAAGAATAGTCTCAATTTTCTTCAATTTGTAGTTTATATTCTGCCCACAAAAACTGCTAAAATCATTCACAGACTGATGTCACACCTATTTGAAGGCTCCATTTTAGTTTTTATATTATGAAGCTGACACAGTTTCTTATTGGCCATTAAATGTTGGGGTTCCCAGGAGTCCATCCGTAATCTTCATGTCTTTTCACTCTCTTCAAAGTTCTCAAAGTGGAAGCTACATCCTGGATAGAGGCACAGATGTATCCAATTTGGACTCCATAGTATTTTAGGCACATTTTACAAAGTATTATTTAAGACTAGAACTGTTTACTTAGTTGAATTTCCCAGGTTCTTTTGAAAAATGAAAAGACCTGACCACACTAAACAAATGTTTACACATAGCAATAATTAGTTGGAACTAAACAGAGGTTGCTGTGGATGGAGACTGGACATTTGCCCTTCAGTTGCCATCATTCTCACCACTCCCGATTGCATTAAATCCCTGACCCCCTCATCTTACTCATTTACATACTCAAATACTCACCCTGTGCAATCTCATCCTGACTTGTGATCTGATCTATCTCATGCTAAAGTTTGCATCTAGAACACCTTCTTGAATACATACAACGTATCAGCTCCCTCTAGTTGTATTACAGGCTCCTCACTCTTTTTTTTTTTTTTTTTTGACAGAGTCAGATAATGAGACAGAGAGAGAAAAAAAGAGAAAGGTCTTCCCTCCATTGGTTCACCCCCTAAATGGCCACCAAGGCTGGCGCACTGCACCGATCCGAAGGCAGGAGCCAGGTGCCTCCTCCTGGTCTCCTATGCGGGTGCAGGGGCCCAAGCACTTGGGCCACCCTCATTGCCCTCCCGGGCCACAGCAGAGAGAGGCTCCTCACTCTTAACATGATTTCTTCTCATACCACCAGGTATGCTTCTTCACCATCTGGTATAGTCCATTATATTTTTCAGTTTGGCCAGGCCATAGTACCCAGTTATTCAAATAAACATTAATCCATGGACATATTTTATAGATGTAACATGGTTAACATTTACATCAGTTATTCTTTTTTTTATTTTTGATAGGCAGAGTGGACAGTGAGAGAGAGAGAGACAGAGAGAAAGGTCTTCCTTTGCTGTTGGTTCACCCTCCAATGGCCGCTGCGGCCAGCGCATCGCGCTGATCCGAAGGCAGGAGGCAGGTGCTTCTCCTGGTCTCCCATGCATGTGCAGGGCCCAAGCACTTGGGCCATCCTTCACTGCACTCCCGCGCCACAGCAGAGAGCTGGCCTGGAAGAGGGGAAACCGGGACAGAATCCGGCGCCCCGACCGGGACTAGAATCCAGTGTTCCAGCGCTGCTAGGCGGAGGATTAGCCTGTTGAGCCATGGCGCCGGCCATCAGTTATTCTTAAGAGTTTTTTTTGATAATCTGATTGGGCCTCATCCAGTTAGTTGCAAAGTTATAGGAGCAAAACTGAGGCGTCCTTGAAGAAAAAATATTGTTCAGAGGATACAAAGAAGATATCCAAGAAGTCTGGAGATCTAAGGTATAACATGAGGAATATAGGTGATAAAATTGTGCTGTATATGGGATTTATGCTAAATGAATAAATCCACTTGCTCTTATTACAAAAATACAAAAATGGGTAACTTTGTGAGACTATGGATATGTTAATTTACTTCACTGTAGAAATATTTTAATTATATGTGGCTTATAACACCACATTGTATACCTGAAATATACACAATAAAATTTATTTGTTAGAAAGAAATTCAACTTCAGACACTGGCCTCAACTTCTGTCCTGGAATTTCCAGCTTGCCGGCCAGCCCAATATACTTCAACCTTGCCAGCACCCTCCCTCCTACTGGCCACCCCTAACCAACACCCCATTCATCTAGACACCCAGGCTAAAAACCAAGGAGACTTCCTAAATCCTTTCTCCTTAATACAGCTTCATCCAGTCATGCCTCTTTTAATTTGACCTTCAACATAAATGTCAGATCTGATTTTACAATTCTAAAATTCAGGTCTGGTCTTTATGGTCTAGAAATGAAACTTTAAACTTCTAAGTAGGGCACACTTGACTGTTTATTTTCTTGTCCATGTCTGTTTCCTTGGACTCATTTTTCACTACCTTATTCACTTCCCTTGAACCTACCAGCCAGATGGAAATGCCCCCATACTTTTGAGGGCACCATCATATTTTACTATTTTTTTAAAAAGTTTTTAATTTATTTGAAAGGCTGAGTTAAAATGAGAGAGAGAGACAGAGAGAGAGAGAGAGAGGGGAAGACACACACAACAGAGAGGGGGAGAGAGAGAGAGAGAGAGAGAGAGAGAGAGAGAGAGAGAGAGAGAATCTTCCATTCACTGGTTCACTCTCCACATGGCTGCAATGGCAGGAGCTTGGCCAGGTGGAAGTCAGGACTCAGGAGATTCTTCCAGATTCTTCTGCTGCCTTCCCAGGTGCATTTGCAGGGAACTGGGTTGGAAGTAGAACAACCAGGACTGGACTCAAACTGGTGCCTATATGTGGTGCCAACTTCACAGGCAGTGGCTCTACCTACTACACCACAGCACCAGCTCACACATTTTACTTTTCTATACCTAAGTTGCTCCTACAACCTGAAATGCTCTTCCTCATAGGGAGCCTGGTAAAATCTACTCAACACTCAAAGCTTAGCTGAAATATCTTCTCTTCTAGGAAATTTCCCCATCTTCTTCTTTACCAGTAAATTAACATTTCCTTTGTACTCTCCCCTATTGCATGCTACATCCTTGATATAGGAGTTTGCTTCATCATTCTTCCACATATCTGTGTCCCTTTATTAAAGGAGGGTCTAATTCATTGCCAAATCTAGTAGAACCTCCTGGCAGCACTTGCTGAATAACCCTCTGTATCTGTTCCCTCCTTCTTGTGTAGTAAGAGCCACAGAGCCACTCAGAAGAAAGGCTACATTTCAGCCTTCCCTATGGCTTGGTGTGGCTGTGCTACTGAGTTCCAGACCAAAGTTCTATCTTAGTTCCTGAGGAAGAAGTTACTCTTGGCATAGCCAAGTGGAGAGCCACAAGGAGCCTAGGTCCCTGAGGACTCTATAAAATCAAAGTCACACTGCCAGCTCCAAATTTGTAATTAATTCTAAGTCTGAGAGGGGTTGACAATCTCAGAAGTGAGTTGACTGTATCTGGGTTTTAAAGCTTGGACTCAGTGTTTGCATAAGGTCTTCTAGCTGTTTGAATAGAGTTTCTCCTGTGTTTCAATCTACGGATTTTGATTCTGTTCCAGTTCAGGTCCCAGGGAAACCCAGTCCTTGACATACTCTGCTCCACCTGGTCACTACCTGATTGACCACCTCCTGTAAGTGAGAGTGAGTTAAGAAAGACAAGGAAGAGAAGATCCAGGTTATAGCTCAGATAAAGGCTATCTAAGAAGTGGTGAATTTAGTGGAGAAAGAACCCGTAGTATAACAAAGAATTTGAGCCTACAATTAGTGTTTAGTGAAAGCAACACCAGGTACCAAGAAAAAAATAAGCCAAATTATTTCTAGGATGATCCGATTTATTCTTTCAACATCTATGTTCATGCTCGGATGAATTATGACATGTTCTGACATGGTTTGGAGAACAGACACTTTTTGTGGGACGATAAATTGGTAAGAACTTAGCGTCATTCAACAACTTCCATGAATACTTTAAATATGTATTTGCTCCAGAGACTTTTTAAAGGGGTTCTGGTGCTCAACAGAAACACTGGAAACATCTGTCATTGTTAAAGAGATCCCACGCGTGTAGTATGACAAACAGATCCATACTCATGTCTATTTCCAACAGTAACAAGGACTAGAAAATATTTATATTTACTGCAAATTTAACCAGAAAAATGTAAAACCCATGTAAAGAAAACCATAAAATTTAATTGAAGTTTGTAGGAGGGCTAAAATTATCCATTTTTGATGATGCCATTCTTTTTATATATAGACAACTAAGAAAAAATGGATAATATGGTAAAAACCTTTATTTATTTATTTATTTATTTATTTATTTCAAAGGCATAGTGACAGAGAGAGAGAGAGAGAATTTTCCATCTGCTGGCTGACTTCCCAGATGGTCACAATAGCCAAGGCTGAACCATGCTGAAGCCAGGAGCCAGAATCTCCATCTGGGTCTCCCACATGGGTGGCAGGGGCCAAAGCACCTGAGCCATCTTTTGCAGCCTTCCCAGGTGCATAACAGGTAGCAGGATCAGAAGCAGTGCAGCCAGGACTCCAGTATGGGATGCCTACTTTGCAAGCAGAGGCTCAACCTGCCGTGCCACAATGGCAGCTCCCAACTGATAGGTTATTAACATTATAGCTTGTCTAGAAACAATAGAAATATTTAGAATTAATTGATTATAAATACCAGTAAGGCTAATTCAAAAACGTCATAAAGTAAAGCAGATAACAATTTAAATATGCAGATTTGAATGCTGCTTGCCATGATGGGGGACCCCACCTACATGGTCTAATCATAGTCACTAGTCACATCTCAGAGGCCCTACTGCCAAATCTTATAAACATATGAGTTTGGGCCGGCGCCACAGCTCAACAGGCTAATCCTCCACCTTGCAGCACCGGCACACTGGGTTCTAGTCCCGGTCGGGGTGCCGGATTCTGTCCCAGTTGCTCCTCTTCCAGTCCAGCTCTCTGCTATGGCCCGGGAGTGCAGTGGAGGATGGCCCAAGTGCTTGGGCCCTGCACATGCATGGGAGACCAGGAGAAGCACCTGCCTCCTGCCTTCGGATCAGCGTGGTGCGCTGGCTGCAGCGGCCATTGGAGGGTGAACCAATGGCAAAGGAAGACCTTTCTGTCTCTCTCTCTCTCTCACTATCCACTCTGCCTGTCAAAAAAAAATGAGTTTGAAGACTACATGTCCGACCCTTGATCTTTGTGGGTACGTGTTCAAACCATAGCATTGTGTTGTAGATGAATCACCTCTCCTGTGCCAACAGGATAAACCACTGGGTCTAATATAAGTTTATTTTAAGTGGATAAGGAAATAGGAGATTCCTTTTACACCAGGTTTGTAGTTGCTTCTTTGTGGCATTGTTAACTGACCTGGGGAGAAACAGGTCTCACCAGAAAACAGACATAAGAATTCAGGCAATGTTTCAAAAGGCAAAATGAGCTGTTTTTCACCAGCAATTCTAATCCTAGGAATTTACGCCAAAAAACCTACCTTTTTAAAGCTTTATTTATTTACATTATTTATTTGAAAGGCAGAGTGACAACGAGAATGGAAGACACAGAGAAAGATTTTCTATCTGCTGGTTTACTTCCCAAAGCCCATGTCAGCCCAGGCCGAGGCAGGCGGAAGCCAGGAGCTGCTGGGTCAGAGGTGGAGGTGAACCCAGGTTGCAGGGACTCTGACTTAGGATGCACACTTAGCCTGCTGCACCACAGCACCCACCCACACACTTGAGCAAAGCAAATACATATACTGAAAATTGCTTATAATGACAAAAAGATTTTGGAAAATCCTACATGAATTTCAGTAAGGAACTACTTAAACAAATTATGGGATAAATCAGAGTGCATACATACAATGGAATATTCTGAAGCATTAGAATTAATTATGTACTCAAAATCAGTCATGGGGGAAATGCAAGTCAAAACCACAAGGAGATGCCACTTCGTGACTACTGCGATGACTATAGAGAAAAAAGAAACATAACAGTGAGGGTGTAGGGAAATTAGAAATCTCATACATTGCTAATGGGATGGTAGAATGATGCAGCCACTATGGAAAAACTTTTTGGCAGTTCCTCAAAAGTTAAACACAGGATTATCAAATGATCCAGCAATCCCACTTTTGGGTATGTACCCAAAAGAACTAAAGGCATATGTCTACACAAAAACTTGTACATGTGAGTACATAGCAGCTTTGTTTCTAATAGCCAAAAAGTGGAAACAACCAAAATATCCATCAGTTGATGAGTGAATAAAGAAATGTGGGTATGTCCACATTATAGAATACTAGTAAGCCATGAGAAAGAGTGAAGTACTGATACAAGCTAAAACTTGAATAAATCTTAAAAATATATGTTATGTGAAATAAGCCAGATACAAAAGTTACATAGTATATGATGCATTTATATATAATGTCCAGAATAGGCAAATCCATAAAGATAGGAAGTAGATTGATGGAAAACAAAGGCTGAGGGGAGAATAGGAATGGGGAGTGATGCTGATGGGCACAGGGTTTCTGTTAGGTGTGATAAAGTATTCTGGAATTAGATAGATGACAGTTGCACAACCTTGTGGATACTCTAAAATCACATAGTGGTACATTTTTCAAAGGGTGGATTTCATGGTGAATTTTATATGAATGGCATCTGATTATGCAAAATTTCAAAAAAGATTATCTGGCTCTTTTATAATTAACATGGAACTTGCTTTATTGACAAATATATATTATTGAATGAAAACAAGCAATATAATGATTCTATTGATGTTAAGCTGTATATGAATACATACCTCCTATGTGTATATGAGCACAGAAATGCTTAAAGATATTACTTTCTTAGGGCACTGTGACAAATAATCATAAACTTAGTGGCTTAGAACAGCAGTGCAAATTTATTTTTTCACAGTTCTAGAAGCTAGAAGTTCAAGATCCAGGCATAGGACTAGAAGGTTCCTTCAGTTCCATGCCTCTCTCCTAGCTTCTGAAGGCTACTGGCATAACTTCACAATAGTTGGCATAACTTCACATTACTCTGACTTCTGCCACCAACTTCATGTCATCTTCTCTTATAATGACAATTATCACTGGGTTCAGGACCCACCACAATCCAGGATGGTGTCATCTTGAGACCTTTAATTTAGTTACACTTACAAAGATCCTTTTCCAAATAAGTAACATTCACAGATTCCCAATACCTTTTGTGGGAGCATCATTCATCACAATACAGATAGATAGTGAATATATTTCAATGGAAATTTTTGAAGGGTGTGATTTCAAAAGATTTTACTTTTTCATATTCTTCACTATATTTTTATAATTAATATGCATTACTTTCCCACATCAGTAGGAAAGGGAATTTTTAATAACAAGTTTGCTGAAGCCTGAAGAACTAACATTTCTGAGCGCCACTCATACAACTGTAAATTGGTAGAGCCCTTCAGAGGGCAACGAGGCAATTTGATTTCTAGGAATGTATGCAATGGAAGGATGTGCACCTTTGCAACAAAGATGCATGCCCCATGATGATCACTGTAGCATTATTTTGATGACAAAAATGTAAGAAACAACTTCTTATGGTCTTCCCTACAGTCTTCGTATAAAAGTAGACATACAATTCTATAGTATATGGCCACTGAAAATAAGGGAGAGAGATGGCTATTCTGTATATTGAAGAGAATAGAAAGTCAAAATATATTGTTAAATAAAAATGGTAAGTTAAAACTACCGAAACCAGTATTTATAGTGTGATCTCACTTAAAATTAGTATGTTTATATACCAAGGAAAATCTCCAAGGGGATGGAAGCAGCAATTATTTTTGAGGAATGGGATTATGGAATTTTTCACTTCTTATTTTATCCTTTTCTAGATTGTAGGAGTATTTTACAGTGAGCATCCATTATTCTTATTATGGAGAGGGAAAACAATGGATTTTTTTTAAATCAAAAAGAAAAATCCCACAGAGAGTGGCATTGTTCCAGGGCTGGGTCTTGGGCCAAGATTTAGACACTGCAGCACAGCGGTGGACGGGACCTCCCTCAGCTGGAGCTTGTGAATAGCTTGATTGACATTCTCTGCAAAGCCTGAGCTTTCATGCATCTGGCATGGCTCATCTGGGAACCCCCTTGAAACGTCCATGAAGGGACCTCTCTGCTGTTTGTGTAGAACTGACCATGTCTTCATTTTCTGTATATCCAAAGAGCCAAGAATGCTACAAGCTATGGATCAAGCTCCACTCTTCTCACTGATTCCTAGTTGTGTGGCCTCGAGTAAATTATTTAATCCCATGGGGCTGCCTAGCTCCATTGTCAATTTTGGAGAAGCTAAAAAAAAAAATCCTTGAATTCCTTCGTGGATGCTCAACATAGCAGGTACATGATAAATACCAATTCCCACCCCCACCACCACTACCACTCTCCTGTCTGTATCATTCCCCTGACCCTGTCCATATGCTCTGGCAGGTAATTTTGACAGTGGTTCAATGAGGGCATGGCCAGGCCCTTGGTTGCATTTTTAAAATTTGGAGAGGATGCTTTTGTTTTGTCACCATGATAAAGAAGTCCCTGGTTTTGAGTAGGTCCCTAGGCAGGTTCCAGGAATTCCAGACGTCCCTTGGAACACAGACAGCTCCAGACAGTAAAGACATGTATCCCACACAACTTTTCAATGTCCTACAGGTATGTGTGTAAGTTAAAAACCTGTTTATATTACATGAACTTAGAAGTTACTTCCATTTTTTTAATGACAACACTGAATATCCAATCTTTCCATTAAGCTTGCACTTCACTTTGATTGGAGTTTATAACTTTTTGTTTGTCTTTTCTTTTTGAAAATCACATTCTGACAGCAGCACCACTTATGCTATTTGAGTCTTCAAATGAAGCATGCTGCTAACCATCTGCCTATGTAGTTGTCACAGTAGGTTTGGTGCATAGGTGCAATCTTCTGGCTGCACTATTATGTCTTCTAGAATACTAATTCCTAAGTGTTTGCATAACTAACTTCATCCTGATCTAAGAATTATTTTCCTCTTATTTATCTTTATATTAGTTTGTGTGTTATATTAATTTTTTGGAAAACTATTTGAAGGTAAATTATATTATCCATCACTTTTATTTCAGGATCATAAAAGAAGAATTATAAAATATTCAGTACAAAAACAGGGCATGGTAGGATTGATGGCCAGTCTAGAAGATCATAAAGTTTTTCAATGGCATAACTTTGCCCTTCTCGCCAGCCCCGACTCCAGGCAGGGATCAGTCTCCCCTGTGCAGCAAGATGCATGCATTCATGTTCAACATTTGCATGCATTCGGTTGTAGAACAGTGACATTGGCAAAAATTCAAGCATCTCACTCGTGCAGTCTCTGTAGGGATCATAGGCATTCAAGATAGCAGCCAACACCAGACCCTCTGGAGCCAGAACCAGGGAGGCAACAGGGCCCGGAATAACTTTAATAAGAAAGGATCCTGACTCCAGGAGGCAAGATCAAATCATCTTGCTGCCTTTTCTAGTTTGCCAAACTAGAAGGCAAGAGAGATATATCATGAGCCTGCAGGAAGAGTGATAGGCAGGATACAAGTGCACTGAGGAGGGTGATGAGTGGAGACAGTTGTTGGTGGGTAGTTGACAAAGTAGTAAGTTGGATAATGGCTAGGGTAAAGAATGTGGAACCCTTTTGACTGCAGCATATTAATATGTGCACCAGGTTCCTAGATCTGCAAGCTTGTACTGGACAATGAATACTTGTTGCACAGAATCTTGTTTTTTGTTAATGTTTCTTTATTTATTTTTATTCATTTGAAAGGCAGAGTGATGAGGTCGGGGCTGGGATCTTCCATCTGCTGGTTCCCTCCCCAGATGCTGACCACAGTTGGGGCTGGGCCAGGCTGAAGGCAAGACTCAAGAACTCCATTTGGGTCTTCCATGTCTGCTCTCTCCAGGCATATTAGCAGGAAGCTGGATCAGAAGCAGAGGTGGAGGCAGTACTGCATCCCATGCACTCTAACATGGGACGCATTGGCTTAACCTGCTTTGCCACAGCACTCACCACTATATGGATTCTTCTTCTCTTTATTTATTTGAGAAACCGAATGAAAGTGAGGGAGAGGGAGAGAAAGAAAAATGGACATTCCTTTTACTGGTTGACTCCTTGAATGCCTATAACAGTTGGTGCTAGGTCAGAATGAAGCGAGGAGAGGAGAGGAGAGGAGAGGAGAGGAGAGGAGAGGAACTCCACGTGGTTGGCCGTAGCCCAAGCCATCATCTGCTGCCTTGCAGTTGCATTAGCACGAAGTTGGATTGGAAATGGAGTAGCTGAGACTCAAACTACCACTCCGCTGTAAGATACAGGCAATCAGTGGCTTAATATTCTGCTCTACAATGCTGGGATTTTTTTTTTTGACAGGTAGAGTTACAGACAGTGAGAGGGAGAGACAGAGAAAAAGGTCTTCTATCCACTGGTGCACTCCCCAAATGGCCGCAATGGCCGGAGCTTGGCTGATCCAAAGCCAGGAGCCAGGAGTCTCTTCCAGGTCACCTAGGCAGGTGCAGGGGCCCAGGCACTTAGGCCATCTTCTACTGCTTTCCCAGGCCCTAGCAGAGAGCTGGACCAGAAGAGAAGTAGCCAGGACTAGAACTAGCGTCCATATGGGATGATGGCACTTCATGTGGAAGATTAGCCTACTGCGCCACAATGCTGGCCACCTCTAAATTGATTCTTAAAGTTGTGATTCAGCATCTGAAAGATAAGGCATTAAGACACTGGATTGCCTCAAGTTGCTATGCTAATGAACCAGAAGATGCGGAAAGAAAGAAAAATTGCCAATAAATAAATCATTATTTATATCGTGGAATGCTTTGTGCTACTTTTATTTTAGTTTATGTCTACTAGTGATGGAAACTCCTCCTTCTCAGATTTGTAGACACCAGTAAAGGGAGAGCTGTGGTAACTGTGGTTTGGCTTCCACACTTTTCCTGATTATGAGGAAGTAAATGGTTGCCAGGACCTCCTAATGGGCTTCAGGCTACAGAAAGTTTGCAAAAGTAAAATGGTCACAGCAATGAAGGACAACAACAGTAAGAAAGGACAGTGGATAATGTGAAAAAACTTGTTCCCCAGTTTAGTTTATCTGAAATCAAAAGAAATGTGAAAGGAAAATTCGCTAGAAATAATGGGTAAAATGGATGCCTTGTACTGAAAGGATAGTGCGCTGTCCTGCTAATGTGAGGACTTGTAACTGGAAGAGAGTAGTCTTACAGATCCTTCGTAAGGACAGATTCAGGGAGGAATCAGGGAGAATTTATACAGAGGAGAAGTCAAGACTTAGGAGTTAAGTCTTAGGGAAGGAGTGTAAGATATTAAGACTTAGGAAAGGAGTGTAAGATGGGATTTTAAAGATTTATTTATTTGACAGGCAGAGTGACAGGGAGAGGGAGGGAGGGATGGATAGAGATAGATAGATAGATAGATAGATAGATAGATAGATAGATGATAGAGATCATTTATCTGTTGACTCACTCCCCAAATGCCTATACTAGTATACTAGCCAGGTCTCCACCAGGCCAAAGTCAGGATCCAGGAACTCCACCCTGGCCTCCCAAGTGGGTGCAGGGTCCCAGATTTTTGACCCATCATTCACTGCCTTCTGAGGCACACAAGCAGGAAGTTGAACTGGAAGCAGAGCAGCTGGGATTTGAACCAGCAGTCTCCTCTAGGATGCTATGATTGTAAGTGGTGGCTTAACCTGCTGTGTCATTTGCCAGTCCCCTAAAACGGACTTAAGTGAGATGATTTACCAAAACACTTAGTCTAAGACCCATTTTATGGTTGAGGGGTTGGGAGTATCCACCCAGTCACTCACCAGATTTGTCATTTCATAAGATATATGAGTACACACATAGTTCACATCGTAGAGACAAAAAGACAGGATAATAGATATGTAAGTTCATTTGCATAAAACTAAATCTTGCTGACCTAGGATATTCTGGCATACAATTGCTGCAGGAGACAGACACAGCCCTGTCTTCTCAAAGTCAACCTCTGAGGGATTCATGCTGACAAACAAGCAGCAACAACACAGACCCATGCTGGAGAGGTATGCGAGCTGCCAGGGAATCTTGGAAGGGCACCAATTTTAGTGCTGAATAGTCAGAGGGAGCCTCTAGAAGATGCCATGTCTAAGCTGAGATCCCAAGGATGAGTTGGAATCAGTTGGGGAATGAGCAGGACAGAGAGGCAGCAGCATTTAAAAAGGCCCAGAGAGAATAAGGCCTCTTCAAGGTAGTCAGAGAAGTTCAACGTGAGATGAGTGGAGCTGAGTGCAGGAGTGGTCTGGTTCCTGGGTAAACAGGAACCAGTTCACAAGACCTTCAGGGTTTGCAAATCCCAAAAGCAATGCCAAGACTTCAAAGCAGAGGAGCAGCTTGAGTCGGTGAAAGATCCTCCTGGCTACAGTGTGCAAAGGCATGAAAGAAAATAAAACTGAAGTGCATTATTTCAGCATATTTATTTACCCATTTTATTATCATATGCTGCTCACCTACCTTTGCCTACTTACTAATTCTCAGATCTTAACTGGCCAATATATCACTCTAAGCATTGTTTTTTTTTAAATTATTTTTTAAAATTTATTTGAAAGGCAGAGGTGAGAGAGAGAGAGAGAGAGAGAGTGAGTCTTCTATCCACTGGTTCACTCTCCAGTTGGCCGCAATGGCCAGAGCTGTGCAAATCTGAAGCCAGGAGCCTGGACCTTCTTTCGGGTCTCCCATGTGGGTACAGGGTCCCAAGGACTTGGACCATCTTCCACTGCTTTCCCAGGCCATAGCAGAGAGCTAGGTCAGAGGAGGAGCATCTAGGAATTGAACTGGCACCCATCTGGGATGCCAGCGCTCCAGGTGGTGGCTTAACCTGTTATGCCTCAACACCAGCCTCTAAGCATTATTTTTTAAAGCAATTACAACACATCCTGATTGATCTATTAGGGAAGAATGGAAAAAGAGCTATAGATAATAATGCCAGAAGATTTTAATTGATGGTAACTCCAGAAATAATGAAAAAATAACTTTAAGATCAAGTTTAGCTCCCTGGGCAGGTTTAGGGCCTTAAATACTCTAGAATTTATAATATATGTAACAATTATAATTCGAAGAAATGAGAGACAGTTTTTAAAGAAATGGAGGGAAGACTTCCTGAGGAGGTAGAGTTTTGTTTGTGTTGTGTTTTCACAGGATACGTAGGGTTTCAATAAATTGAGATGGGAATCAGGGGAAGGAAAGCAGAATATTTCAGGTGGAAGGATCCTCTTGGAAAATGCCAGGGCACAGACACTGTTAAGTACAAAGCCTGAGTTATGTTTGGAACTGAGGGCGTGGCAAAGGACAAGTGCAGGGCCTGGACAGTCACCATTCTCGGCATTCTGAATGAAGAGTGCTTATGTCTTGGACCAGGACCTCAGGTGCTGCTCTAGGAAATCTGTTCTTGCCATGGCAGGTGCGATAGATTAAAGTCTCACAGGGCTAATGGAAGGGAGATTGAGCTGGTTCCCACGATCCACACACTGCATGAAAACAGTATCAAGTAGGTGCTCTATCAATATTGAAAAGAAGGATATTAGACTATGAAGTGAGAGAATCTACCAGGACAATGGGAAGAACCTCTTAATAGTTGGGAATGTAGCCCGGCGCCATGGCTCAATAGGCTAATCCTCCGCCTTGCGGCGCCAGCACACCAGGTTCTAGTCCCGGTCGGGGCGCCGGATTCTGTCCCGGTTGTCCCTCTTCCAGGCCAGCTCTCTGCTGTGGCCCGGGAGTGCAGTGGAGGATGGCCCAAGTGCTTGGGCCCTGCACCCCATGGGATACCAGAATATGCACCTGGCTCCTAGCTTCGGATTAGTGCGGTGCGCCTGCCGCAGCGCACTCTGCCTGTCAAAAAAAATAAAAAATAAAAAATAAATAGTTGGGAATGTAATTAAAAATGCGTCAATTAGCCTTGTCCTATTCCTAACTATGGGGATCATGCCAAATCATGCAAATGTCAGCATAAGTATTTGCATTGATTAAGAATGCAAGTGCTAAGTCATTATCCTTATAAATAATCCTAACAAGGGGCTGGCGCTGTGGCATAGTGGGTAAAACCGCTGCCTGCAGTGCTGGCATTCCATATGGGCACCAATTCAAGACCCAGCTGCTCCTCTTCTGATCCAGCTCTCTGCTATGGCCTGGGAAAGCACTGGAAGATGGCCCAAGTCCTTGGGCCCCTGCACCCATGTGGGAGACCCGGAAGAAGGTCCAGTCTCCTGGCTTTGGATCAGCACAACTCCGGCCGTTGTGGCCAAATGGGGAGTGAACCAAAGGATGCAAGACTCTCTCTCTCTCCCTCTTCTTCTCTCTCTGTGTAACTCTGAATTTCAAATAAATAAATAAATCTTAAAAAAATAATTCTAACAAGCATGGAAACCATTTAGATGTTTGTTAAGAAAGAACTTGTGAGAAATGCGGCTCTGAATACTTGGCTTTGGTGCTGTTTAAAGGAGAGCCAGAAAGCTAAGTTTTTGCCATTTTCCCTTGACTTGTTTATCATGCTTATATGAAGTAATAGTTAATGATCCGAATGATTTTAAATAGCCCAAAATAATTTTCTGATCTTTGAGAAAAGCTAGTGATCTCAGCTACAGGTAGGTACATTGGTATCTTGATGTAATTTAGAACAGAACAACATTTTTTTCCCTCTGCTTGCTCTTCTGTGCTTTTTTTTTTTTTTTTTGCCAGGCAGAGTTAGACAGTGAGAGAGACACACAGAGAGAGTTATAGACAGTGAGAGAGAGACAGAGAAAGGTCTTCCTTTTGTTGGTTCATTCCCCTAATGGCCGCTACGGCTGGCGCTGTGCCGATCGGGAGCCAGGAGCCGGGTACTTCCTCCCGGTCTCCCATGCCAGTGCAGGGGCCCAAGCACTTGGGCCATGCTCCGCTGCCCTCCCAGGCACAGCAGAGAGCTGGACTGGAAGAGGAGCAGCTGGGACTAGTACCCGGTACCCCAACAGGGACTAGAACCCCGGGTGCTGGCGCCGCAGTTGGGGATTAGCCTAGTTAGCCATGGCACCGGCTACTCTTCCGTGCTTTCTAACAACTCTACAGAGGCTCACCCACCTTTTGCCACTGTCCTAGGAGAATACAGCATTATGTATCCATTGCAGCATTCTTTTCTACATATGTGCAAGCCTTTCTGAGAAAAGATGTACAGAGAAATAAAAAGAATAAGCAAATCACAGGGAAGAACTGTTGGGGAAGCCTTGAAATTTGGTTTCAGTACTAACTTTAAGAAACAGGGATCTGAGAGGTAAGTATCTGAACAAGGTATTAATGATAAAAATTGCATTTTAATATCTAGTTATAGTTGGTATTATAGGGTAAATGAGGGAGAAAAAAGACTAGAAGAATCTATGGGTGCTTCCAAATGGAAATAAAATGGAAAATGGATGGTATTTGGGATTTTTTTCAGTACTTGGAATAAAAGAAAAGAAGAAGTTACCAAAATGGCTTTCAATGAAGAGACACCACAATTTAAAGCAAGGTCACATATGGGAATGAGAACCTGGGATGAGGGATGTGAAGAGAAAGGTGCTACCAGGGAACAGATTAATGTCAATAAAAGCAAGTTGTGTCAATGCCAGCACAGATCAGGAAAATCTAGAAATTCAAGGTCACCAGATTTGCCCAGAAGAAATCACTTTTAATCTCAAATAGATATCCAATTCTAAGGTAGAGAAGCAGAAGAGAAAATGTTATGGGAAGCAAAGGGATAATAAAATTATGAAGAGAGGTAAGAAGGGGAATGGGAATGGAGAAGGCAAGAAATACAGGTGGATCTCAGAAGATAGGATGCTGATGAAAGATAAATTTGATTCCAAAAGCATGAGTAGAACCAGCATAATTCTGTTGTGTATCCTCCTGCTACTTTGCATTTCTCTATACAGTATGAATTGTGGAGCCTTACAATTGCTTTGTCCGTAGGGTAACAGATGGAGAACTGCACTTCTCAGTCCACAGGGTCTGGGTCTTTGTCAAGGCGTCCACCTGAAGGATGAAGGTAGTGCCATGGAAACAGGGAACGAGAGAAGCCCAGGGACGAAAACCATGACAGGAAAGAGGGACACAGTAATGGGAATAATGAGGAAAGAAGTGTGGGGAGAGAATAAGCATTCATTTCCTAATAGGAACCAGATGCTGTAAATACATTATCTCATTCCATCTCCACCACAGCTCTGAGGAGCAGATACACAATTATGGAAACAGGAGGTGAACTAACTTGCTGGGGAACATACAGCAATATCAAAGCTGAGGCTGTGTTCAGAACCCAATATCACAACAGTGTTCTCCAAAATATGAGGAAAATAGCATTTGTAAGATAGAAGAAGCAAGGGAAAAACTGAAGGTGAAAGCTACTAAATAGAAACAATCCTAGAAATGCCATGGTAAAAATATACCAAGCCATCCGTGGCCAATGTCAAGGGTGTCAGGGACTGTTATAGCATGTGGCCCCAGGCCATTAACAAAACAACAACTATTTAGGAAAAGCTATTTTCACATATGGAATGCTCCAGAAGAGACGTGTATGATCAGCAGACACATAGTATGAGACTAAATAATGAGACCGTCATCTTTCCTCTGGCATGAATATAGTGCTAGATTGTTCAAAAATTGTCTGAAGGAGACCCCCCACACCCTACCCTGGGAAGAGGCATCTTTCCTCTCCCCTTCCCCAGCCCACTCTCCCAGCCAGCCCTTTCTCAGCCACTCTGATTTCAGGAAATAAAAACAGCAGGAAATGCAGTGTTGGCTCTTGGCAGCACTGACTTTCTCTTCAGCACCCTACTCGCCCCATCTGATCTGTCTGTTGTGATATGTACCCCGGCTCAAGTCCACCACAAATGCTTTCCAACAAAAGAACCACTAGTTATTACAATGAAAATACCTCGTTCACATGCTATTCTCTTAAATGTCATTACCTGCAGTCCACATAGGATAACTAAATCCATAAAATGCAAATTATCTCTTCCCTGGACAAAACAGTTCTGAAAATTGTTTATTTCATGAGAAATGCATGACAGATGGTATGAGTAGTGGTGAGGCATTCAAAACAGAACAAAGTTTCCTACTGTTCTGTCAGATGTTTCCACTCTCTGTTCCATCCATTAAATGCTGACTTATTTTTCTTCCACAAACTTCAGTTTGGCTTTAAAGAAAATAAATAATGCTTTGGTATTCACTTAAGATTTTTCTCAAACTAGTACTGGAAACCTCAGTCTGAAATATAATCTTCACACAACATAGAATAAGTGGTTGGAGGCATCTACTCTATCATAACATAGGGAAAATGACACTTATTGCTTAAGGAGCATTACATTACTGTGATCACTTAGATTATTAAATCCAACATGAAGATCTATATGTAAACAATACTTAAATATAATTAATTAAGTAGACTACTATTAAAATGTCCCATCAGTCAGTAATTGGTTTGCTAAAAATAAGACCCCTTTTACCTCAAGGATGATTCTACTAGGCTAGATTTTGGTAAACGATGAATAATATACTCATAGAGGTCCACTCCACTTCATGACTGGTAATTGATAAATGCATGAAATTGAAGTATTTGAGTTCTAACACATACATGTGCATGCACACATACTTAAACATATATGCACCCATACACACACACACACACACACACTTACATATGCCTTGCAACAAGACATTGCCCTGATGTCCAATGCCTGCATATACTTCTTTCCCATGCAGTTTATTTTGTTCTTTTTCCCTTTGTGAATCTTTTGAGGAACAATTTTGGAAAAGAACAGTGAACTTCCAGGGGAGTACAAGATATGTGGATGATGATATTTTAAATGGACATTCCAGATGACCAGTGTATCATATTTTTATTCTTCCTGCTGAGTCAGATACTTTATAGAATTGAGTGACTCTGCATATGCTGATCTATGATATAAACCAAATTTATATCACTCTATTACAGTGACTAACCTCTAAAGAGAAATAAGGATTAAGAAAGATATTTAAATGAAAGACTGTAACTAAAAGCAAAAAGTGTTCCAGCAGAACATATCTGCTGAAAACTGAAGGAACATTTTCAAGGTTATTCTGGAAATAAATTAACTTTCTACTTGGCAACCTTTATAAAATGGAAAGTACTGCAGTCTCTCTTGCCAATTTTCTTGTGCACAACTGAACAACTGACCAATGCTCAATAAGAAACAAACCAAATCTCTTTTGCTTTTTTGATTGATCAGTAAATCAAATTAAAGAATTATTTTACTTTTCTAGAAGATATTTGCAAAGTAGACTGCCATCTATAATTGTTTTTTTTTAAGAAAAGCTTTCAGTAGTATAACTGGCTGAAGTTTTGGTGTGATAAAATCCTAATAGCAATTACAAACTTAAGAGAAAAGTAGGATATTGAAATTTGAGTAATTTGAAGCAACACTGTAAATACAATAGCAAAATAATTCTGCTGTGCAGACTTGCCTTCTAGATTTCTCTTCTCCCAGAATTCAAATGTGTGACATGTACAAGTTGGTAGTCAAGCTTTACAGATTTAGTTTCTAAATTTAATTAGGGTTTAATGGGAAGGCGCTTTGGGAAGTAGACAGGGAAGCCCACTAGTAATTTAAGAATGCTACATGCTGTCATCAGTTCAGGGTCAACTTCCAAATCACGTTATTCTAACTCCCATGGTGTGTTCTAATCATGTTAGCAGAAGAAACAAAGTGTGATTCCCTTTCCGAGGGCTAGCATGCATCTATTTAAGATATACATATTGATTATCTATTTGCAAATATTTATTGTTAATATTAGGTTATTTCATTAGTAATGGTTAATAACATCACTAAAGAATGGAATTCTTAGGTTCTGATCCTTTTGTTTTGATGCAAATACTAAGATAAGATTCTACTAGGACTAATTGCTTTCTGCTCTCTCAGATCAATGGAGGCAGGGCTATGATTCATTATCATTTGGGATTTATTGTGGTCAGATATGATATCATTAACATTTATCTCAGTCTCTCCATTTCTTGCTTCCACCAGATTGCCAGCTTACAAAGCAACTGCCAATCAAGTAAGATATAATCCTTACACATTTTTTTATCAGGGCATGGTCCCCTTGTCTTCCTTTAGGATAAAACTAGCTGCCTGCCTACGGCTCCTGCCTACCTCGCTGATTTCTGCTCACACTATGCTGGCCTATTTCATTCCAGTCACATTGGCCTTGTTTGTTGTCTTAGACCATTCTAGGTTTTTTTTGTTATTTTTGTTTGCTGCGCACCCTATCAGAAAAGTTTTCACTTCAGTCTTCATGGCTCAGCTCAAGTGTTTCCTCAGAGTGGCCTTCTCAGTTACTATTACCTTGTTTAAGAAATTTTTTTGTTTATCTTAAAAATTTTATTTAAGTTATGCAGGTTTCGTATACTTCATATGTACAGATTTAGAAACATAGTGACTCTTCCCCTGCATCCTCCCTCTCGCCCATGTTCCAAACTTTCTTCCTCTTCCCTCTCAAATTCCCACTCTTAATTTTTACAAAGATCTATTTTCAGTTTACTTAATGGCTATGAAGTTAACCCAACAATAAGTAAAAGGGTTCAACAAATAGTATAAAGAGAAAAACAAACAAAAAAAATGCTGTTCCTCTATGGAAGAGACAAAAGCTATAAACAATTAACAAATCTCAAAATATCTATTTCACTCCAATACATAACATTTCAGGTACTTTATTAGTTACTTCAGATCAGGGAAAACATATGGTATCAGTCTTTTGGGGACTGGCTTATTTCACTAAGTAAAATGGTTTCCAGTTCATCCATCTTGTTGCAAAAGATAGGATTTCACTTTTTTTTTTACAGCTGAGTAGTACTCCATAGTGTATATATACCATGATTTCTTTATCCAGTCACTAGTTAAGGGACATCTGAGTTGATTCCATATCTGCATATCAGCATATTGTAATTATGCTGCAATAAACATGGGGATACAGATAACTCTTTCATATACTGATTTCTTTTGATTTGGGTAAATTCCTGGGGGTGGGATGGCTGGATAATGTGGTAGGTCTATATTTGGATTTTTGAGGTATCTCTATACTGTCTTCCACAGTGGCTGCACAGGTTTACATTCCCACTAATGACCAGGGTATCTTTTCCCCCACATCCTCGCCAGTATTTGCCATTTGCTGATTTCTGTATATGAGCTAATCTAACTGGAATGAAGTGAAACTTCACCATGGTTTTGATTTGTATTTCCCTGATGGCTAATAATCCTGAGCATTTTCTCAAGTGTCTGTTGGCCATTTGAATTTCCTCTCTTGAAAAATGCCTGTTGTAGTCCTTAGCCCATTTCTTAACTGGATTATTTGTTTTGTTGATGCTGAATTTCTTGAGCTCTTTATAGATTCTGTATGTTAACCCTTTATCAGTTGCATAATTTGCAAATATTTTCTCTCATTCTATTGGTTGCTTCTTCATTTTGCAGAGTGTTTTTTATAGTGCAGAAGCTTCTTAGCATGACGTAATCCCATTTGTCAATTTTGATTTTGATTTCCTGTGCTTTTGGGGTCTTTTCCAAGAAATCTTTGCCTATGTCAATGTCCTGAAGAATTTCCCCCAGTGTTCTCTAATAATTTGTTGTTATTGGGTCATAGATTTAGGTCTTTGATGCATTTTGAGGGGATTTTTGTGTAACATGTAAGGTATGGGTCTAGTTTCATACTTCGGCATATGGAGATCCAGTTTTCTCAGGACCATTTGTTAAAGAGTATTTGAAAAATTTCTTTGCTTGCTGATTACCTATCTACTGCTGCTCAAATGTAAAAACCAAGAGAGCATGGAGCTCACTTCTCTACTCAACTGCTATGTTTCTGTACCTTGGATAGTGGGCAGTCTCTGGCACTCATTTATCAAATAAATGTTTGAATAACAGGTTGTATAATAGTGCTTTATCTGCATTTTCAGTTTTTGCAGTTTTAGTTACATGCATCCAACTTCAGTCTAAAAAGGTTAAATGGAAAATTCAAGACCTAAGCAATCTATAAGTTGTAAATGGTGTACTGTTCTGAGTAGCATGGTGAAATCTCACAGAATCCTGCTCCATCAAAGGATGAGAATCATCCCATTGTCTGAGGAATCCACATTGTATACAGTACCTGCTCATCAGGCACTTTGTAGCTCTCTTGGTTACCCAATAAACTGCTCCAACATTGCAATGCTTGTGTCCAAGTAAGAAGGCCAATAGTGGCTTAATGCCACATCATAATGCTTGCATCATCTAATCACATACACATGAATCATCTTGTGTCATCACTGGAAGGGAGAGCAAAGTATAACAAGATGTTTTGAGATAGAGACCAAATTTACATAACTTTTATTATTATATGCTTCCAAATGATTCTATTTTATTATTAATGGTATCTCTCTGCATGCCTAATTTATAAATTACACTTGATCACAGGTATGTAGATGTAGAAAAAGTATAGGATATATAGGGTTGGATACTACCCATATTTTCAGGAAACTTATGGGGCATCTTAAAAAATATTCCTTGAGGATAAGAAAGCACTGTTGTACAGACACAAGCCTTGGTTGAGATCTTTGTCCACAAAGTCTGGTAGTTCTGTGTGCTTCATATCTATTATTTGTTTATCATGACCTGATAGTTTAAATCAGATTTTTGGTATTTCTTCAGATATGGGGGCTCCTGTCTTGCTTTCCTTTCTAGTGTTTATGCTTTGCTACTACTCTGCACCTACCTGGCACATGCCTCACAGCTGCTCTGACACTGCCTCAGGCTCCTTGCTAGACCACATCTACCAACTTGGTTTCTCATTGACTGCAAAGGTGGATGCAAGATACTGGGTGGGGCGGGGGGAACCTCGAGTTTGAGTTTGAATCTTCTGCCACTGTGTGACCCTTGAGAACGTTATCCCAAACATCAAACTCCTCTGAACCAGCATCTGTCTTCTGAGAGCTGGATATAGTTTATAAGATGAGACGCTCGGGGTGTAATCTGAGAAAACTGCTTAGCAAGTATTAACTGGGTTGAAGGTGAACAGGGAACAGCAGGCTTGGGTGGGAGAGATCAGAGGCTGGGTTTTGGATATGTCAACTTTGAGATAACAATTAGATATATGTTCCACATCCTGAAGGCAGTTGTGACATAAATCTAGGTGTTAGGAGAGAGACTGGGGCTAGTGTAATCAGTATATGGGAGTATTGCCACAAGAGTGAATGATATCATTTATCTACCACTTACAACATAGAAAGAACAGAGAAGTGGCCCAGAAACTGAACCCTTGGCATTCATGCAGTTAGAAGTTGGGAAATTAAGGAGCAAATACCAAAGGTCCAAAAACTCCAAGAAAATCCAAGTAAACAACAAAATGATAAATTTCCTCAGTAATTCATTTTATATATACTAACAATAAATGTTTCCAAGCATTCAATCACTGTATAGTTAACAAAATGAATCAGACTTTCTATGAAGTCTGCCTTCAAGGGGATTATAGTCTAGTAGGTGGATAAATACATAAATTATTATCCAAGTATTCAAATCATTTCATTGTAAGGTATAGTGATACATGAGTCAACAATAAGATTTTAAACCTATGGTTTGTAAGTGCAGTGTGGTATCCTGAATTGAAACGAGGGACAGAAAAGGATATTAGTGGGAAAAAAACCCTGCCTGTAATTTATTTAGTAGCATCATACCATTGTTAATTTTTTAGTTTAGATAAATATACCATTGCTATTTAAGATGTTAACTTTGAAGGAAACTCAGTGAAGGGCATACAGTATCTCTAATAATGTCTTTATAATTTTCTGCAAACCTAAATTCATTAAAAAAATAAGAGTATGAAAGAAAGACAGAGTCAGAAAGATCTTTCATTTATTGGCTCACTCTCTAAATTCCCACAACAGCTGAGGCCAGGCTAGGCCAAAGCCAGGAGCCTGGAACACCCTCTTGGTCTTCCATATGTATATCAAGGACCCAAGTACTTGGTCATCACCTGCTTGCATTAGCAGGAAGCTGGAACTGGGAGCAGATCTAGGACTTAAACCTAGGCAGGTGTCCTGTATTGTGTCCTAACTTGTGCACCAACACTCACCCCAAAGAGAGTGATTATTTAGAAGAGAAAGACATGTGGACAGGAAGGATAATTAGGAAAAACTCCGTAAAACAATCAAGGTTATTCCATTAATTGCCCTAAGGAGGAGAAGCACTGTAAGCAGAAGTAAAGACATTTAAAAAGGCAAAGAGGTACAGTTCTGACTAGTCAAATGTCAACCAGCTTTCAGTTCTCCATGAAGTGATTATTAGAACCATTCTTCTGCTAGACCCAGGATTCGTGAAGCAATCACAGCATCTAAGATTTTACATCATATTCCCAAATTCTTGCCTGCTAGACACTCAGCCCAGTTCCCAGAGCGATTGTCTCTCCCCATCTATCAGACCTAGTTTTCTTCCTTGACCCCTTATGACGAGCCTTCTTTGAATGGGCTGTTTTGCCTTGAGAATATTTTGACATCACCTTACCCAAGTTACAATTTCAATTCAGGTTCCACTTAAGTGGCGTGGCCTCCCTATCTTTCTTGTGGACCCCTCATCATTTTTTCTGTGGAATGTCTTAGTACTTATCACTTTCCACTTTGGAGTATACCAGTACCCAAAACCAGAGCTGCAGTCCAGAAGCCTTCAGGGTCTGGAGTTGATGATGTAAAGTATGACCATAGCATCTTAACTGACCCTTCTGAATTTTGTCCTCACTATTGCAATGATAGGATCTTCAGCATCAGGTTTCTGTAAAGACGTATGGAAGTGAAGGAATGCAGTCCAGTGCCTAATTCAAAGTCATTTTCCAAAAGTTTCTCCTTAGGAAGAAAGACTTCTCTTGCCTTGGAATCGCCCTCAACACAGTGTCTTATTTCTTCCACATTCTCTGACAAAGCAGGTGAGCCAATGTGGAAATTCTTGGCAATCACTTTTGAGAATTACACTTGTTTGTCTTTAGTGTATAGACATTGTAATGTGTTCTTGTATAGACATCCTAGCATTAGAGGGCTACTATAGTATAAATATACATGAAGAAATTGCAGATCAAAGGGATTAAGCGATTTGACTGAGTATTTAAGCTAGCTAGAGGCCATGCTATGAGACATTTCCTGTTTCATAGGAGATGAGCCTTCTTTCCTTCCCATGGTACTTTCCTTGTATCCATTTTCTCTGCTGTCCTATGACAAAACATTCATCATAAGACAACTGCCATCACATTCGATGAATGTAAGGAACACTGTCTAATACCATCATTGAAGCCAAAGCTTGTCTGCAGCTTCATTCTAGATGAAAATTGTACATATAATATGTGAGAAGTGTGACAATTAACAGAGGATTTCCCTAATACTTTTAATGTGGAATTATGTCCCATTTCTATAATCAGAAGTAAGATTTATCATTATATATAGTATATAAAAATACACATGTAGGCAGGCGCCGCAGCTCAATAGGCTAATCCTCCACCTGCACCCTGGGTTCTAGTCCGGTTAGGGTGCCGGATTCTGTCCTGGTTGCTCCTCTTCCAGTGCAGCTCTCTGCTGTGGCCCGGGAGTGCAGTGGAGAATGGCCCAAGTCCCTGGGCCCTGCACCCGCATGGGAGACCAGGAGAAGCAACTGGCTCCTGGCTTCGGATCAGCGCAATGCGCCGGCCACAGCGGCCATTGTGGGGTGAACCAACGGAAAAGGAAGACCTTTCTCTCTGTCTCTCTCTCTCACTGTCCACTCTGCCTGTCAAAAAAAAAAAATACACTTGCATCCCATAGCTACATTTCCTCCTACTTGTGAATAAGAAATGCAAACAGAACCTGACATGTTAGCCAAAGCATTCAGGTCATTGGAATGACTGTGTTTATTTTTTTCTAACATATAATTTACTTTTACTTTTTTTAAAAAAAATATTTATTTACTTATTTGAAAAGCAGTTACAAAGAGAGAAGGAGTGACAGAGAGAAGGAGATCCTGCATCTGCTGGTTTACTCCCCAAATGACTTCAAAGGCCAAGGCTAGGTCAGGCTGAAGCCAGGAGCTGGGTGCTTCATCCAGGTCTCCCACATGGGTGCAGGGGCCCACGGACCTCGGCCATATTCCGATGCTCTCCCAGGTGTACTAGAAGGATCAGACGCAGACAACTGGGACTGGAAATGGTGCTCATATGGGATGCTGGTGTCACAAGCAGGTGCTTAACCCTTCTGCCACCATGCTGGCCCTGTACCATATAATTTTAAGTTTTCTAAAAATCCACATTTCTATGTAGACTGTATAAAGCAATATATGAAGCTGAAACTGAGTAAAATCTGAATATGGTGGAAAGGTATATGAAAATATTTTTATAATTGCTTCTGATACAGTTTTATAGGCTTTTATGGTTTACCATATGTGTTCATCAAATTATTATTTTTATTGTTGAGATTTCTCTTTTTATATTTTAAGAAATATGCAGTTTTCCTTCTCTATACAAGCAGAGCACTGTTGTTGCTAAGTGATTCAATTTGACCTAGGTAAAAAGTGTTCATTCAAAAACCTCATTTTCCTCCTGAAGATTTAGTTTTATTCAATGAAGTTATTATAAATGCTAATTTTATGCTACCTATCTGGTTCTGAGTTTTTGTTTGCCCTAATGGGTCTTCATGTAGCCATTAGAGTGGTAGAAATTTTTGAATTCTGAGTCCTTTTTAGTTTCCTGAGAATGTCTTTCATTGCTCTTCTTCATAACAATTTTTTAAAAAAATTTTATGGACATAAAGAGAATAGATTTTATGCATTCCATAGGTATAGTCCCATGAAGACAACCACACTTCCCTCACTCTCTTGTTCTCCCATCTTCCCTCCCACCCTCCTCTTCATCAGTTTTTACAAAGACACAATTTTAATGCACTCTGTATTCACAGATTTAATTTGCCACTAATCATAATATTCAACAAGCAAAAAGTAAGGAGACCACAGTTCCACAGGAGTATAAACACAAGCTAAAAATGGCAATCATATCCCAAAATTATCACTACATTCCTATACATTTTTTGGTACTCTATATTAGTTGCCACATATCAGAGAAAGCATATGATATTTGTCTTTTTGAGACTGGCTTATTTCATTTAACATTATGGTTTCCAATTGCAACCATTTTGTTGCAAAATATAGAATTTCACATTTTATGGTTGAGTAGTATTCCACAGTGTATATATACCACATTTTCTTTATCCAGTCATCCATTGCTGGATATCTGGGTTGATTCTATATCTTAACTATTGTGAATTGAACTGCAATAGACATGTAAGTACAAATAAATTATTTGTATGCTGATTCCATTTCTATTGGGTAAATTCCCAGGTGGGGGATTGCTGAGTCATATGGTAGATCTGTTTTCAGATCTCTGAGGAATGTCCATTATGTTTCCACACTGGCTGTACTAGTTTATATTCCCACCAACAGTGAATTAGGGTACCATTTCCCCTACACCTTTGACAATATTTATTGGTTTTTGATGTTTGGATGATAGCCATTCTAACTGGGGTGAGATGAAACCTTATTGTGGTTTTGATTTGCAATTCCCTGGGGGCTAGTGATCCTAAGCATTTTTTCATGTTTCTGTTGCATAAAAATTTTATTCTTTGAATTGTGGACAGCTTACAGAAGAAATGACTGGGAATATTGTTAAAGTAAAAAGAACCTTGTGTTTTTAAACCAGTATATATATTTTTGACAAACATTTTTTGAACAGCCTCTTTTGCCTACTTTTAATTGACAAGAAAAATTGTATGTATTTATTGTATACACATGATGTTCTGAAATATGTATATGTGGTGGAGTGGCTAAATAAAGCTAATTCATATATGTTACCTCATTGCTTATTTTTCTGTGGTGAGACACTTAATGTCTACCCTCAGCAAATTTCAAGAATATTACACAGTGTTACACAAGATATTCACCTGATGTATGGAAGTTGTCATGAACTTATTCTTCCTATCTAACTGAAATTGTGCATCCTTTGACCAATATCTCCCCAACCTCCTCCAGCCCAGCCCCTAGAAACCATATACTCTGCTGCTATTAGTTTATTTTTATTTATTTTATGAGAGAGAGAATATGAATCTCCCATCTACTGGCTCACTGTCCGAATGCCCACAACATCCAGGCCAGGCCAAAGTTCAGAATCAAGAATTCAATCTGGGTATCCCACATGGGTAGTAGGGACCCAAGGATTTGAGCCATTTTCTACTGCCTTTCAGAGCATGCATTTTTTTTTTAATTTAAGCTATATAAATTTCATGTATCTCATATATACAGATTCAGGAACATAGTGATTGTTCCTACCCTACTCTCCCTCCTGCCCATGCTCCCACTCTTCTTCCTCCTCCCTCTCCCATTCCCACTCTTAATTTTTACAAAGATCTATTTTTAGTTTATTTTATATTTTTTTCTTTTTTTTTTTTAATTTTTGACAGGCAGAGTGGACAGTGAGAGAGAGACAGAGAGAAAGGTCTTCCTTTGCCGTTGGTTCACCCTCCAATGGCCGCTGCGGTAGGCGTGCTGCGGCCGGCGCACCGCGCTGATCCGATGGCAGGAGCCGGGTGCTTCTCCTGGTCTCCCATGGGGTGCAGGGCCCAAGCACTTGGGCCATCCTCCACTGCACTCCCTGGCCACAGCAGAGAGCTGGCCTGGAAGAGGGGCAACCGGGACAGGATCGGTGCCCCGACCGGGACTAGAACCCGGTGTGCCGGCGCCGCAAGGCAGAGGATTAGCCTAGTGAGCCGCGGCGCCGGCCCGAGTTTATTTTATATTTTTAAGATTAACACTACACTAAGTAAAGAGTTCAACAAATAATATGAAGAAAAAAAATACTGTTCTTCAACAGTTGAGACAAGGACTATATAACCAATCATCAAATCTCAAAACAGTGTGCAGGCACTCTGATATGGGATGCAGATGTCCCAAGCAGAAGCTTATAGCCCACTCTGCCACAATGCCTGCCTCAAAACTAGTATTTTTTTAATTTTTATTTATTTATTTTGACAGGCAGAGTGGATAGTGAGAGAGAGAGAGACAGAGAGAAAGGTCTTCCTTTTTGCCGTTGGTTCACCCTCCAATGGTCGCTGCGGCCCACACATCTCGCTGATCTCTCCGAAGCCAGGAGCCAGGTGCTTCTCCTGGTCTCCCATGGGGTGCAGGGCCCAAGCACTTGGGCCATCCTCCACTGCCTTCCTGGGCCATAGCAGAGAGCTGGCCTGGAAGAGGGGCAATCGGGATAGAATCCGGCGCCCCAACCGGGACTAGAACCCGGTGTGCCGGCGCCGCAAGGCGGAGGATTAGCCTGCTAAGCCACGGCGCCGAAAACTAGTATTTTTTTTAAGATTAAGATTTATTTTTATGTATTTGAAATACAGAGTTACAGAGAGATGTAGAAACAGAGAGGGACAGTGGTCGTCCACCTGCTGGTTCACTTCCCAAATGGCTGCAATGGCCGGAGCTGAGCTGATCCAAAGTCAGGAGCCAGGAACTTCTTTGGGGTCTCTCACATGGGTTCAGGGGCCCAAGGACTTGGGCCATCTTCTATTGCTTTCACAGGCCATAGCAGAGAGCTGGATTAGAAGAGGAACTGTTGGGACTAGAACCAGCACCCATATGGAATGCTGGCTTCAGACCAGGGCTACAAGCTGCTATGCCACAATGCTGGCCCAAAACTAGTATTTTTTTTAATGCATTAATGTTTTCTACTGAATCATAGGCTATATAATTGGTGTCCCAAAATATTATAATTCATTTTTTAAAATTATTTTATGGGGGCCGGCATCTATGACACTGGCATCCCCTATGGGCTCTGGTTCATGTCCCAGCTGCTCCACTTCCAAATCAGCTCCCTGGGAAAAGCAGCAGAAAATTGCCAAAGTGTTTGGGCCCCTGCCACCCATGTGGGTGACTCGGATGAAAATCCTGACTCCTGGTTTCAGCCTGGAACCCAGTGTTGGCTGTTGCAGCCACCCACCTGGGGAATGAACCAGTGAATGGAAGATCTCTCTCTCTCTCTCTCTTTCTGTTTCTTCCCTTCTCTCTGTAACTCATTCAAATAAATAAATAACTCCTTTTTAAAAATATTTCACTTATATGAATGGCAGAGAGAGAGAGCGAGAGCGAGAGAGTGCTTCCATTTTACTGATTCACACCCCAAATGCCTGCAACAGCTAGGGATAGGCCAGGCTGCAGCCAGGATCCAAGAACTCCATCCAGATCTCCCACATGAGTGGCAGGAACCCAAATACTTGGGCCATCATCTGATACCTTCTGAGGTGCAGTACCAGGGAGCTGGATCAGAACTAGACTGAACTCAGCCTCAAGAGATATCACAATATTTGCCTCATAATATAATTTCAAAAGAATTGCTCTACTGTAATTTCTTTCAGCTCTTAACAGAATTGTTGCTGCTCAAATACTCCAAATTCTATGTGTAATGTAAAATAATTTTCTATATATTTTGATATTCTATTTCTAATAAACTTTTCATTTTGTGACTTCAGCTTTATAAAGTATCTATAAAAACTTTGATGTATTTTTACCTAAAGTTTCCCCAAGTTGGCATCTTATAGAACCAAATGATCAAACTCAGGACATTTACCACTGTATAGTCAGTACAGTTATCAAATCTTATTCAAAATTTTTCCAGTTGTTCCTCTGAAGCCATCTAGATCACATGCTGCATGAAAGTACCTTATAACATTAATGTTCTTCATGCTGGAACAGTTCCTCAGTCCTTCTCTTTTTTCATGTTTTTGTCTATTTTGAAGAATACTGGTGAGTTCTTTTTAATTCTCAAATGTATGGCTGTCTAATGCTGTTGGTCACATTCAGGTATTTACATTGGGTAAGAACACCACAACAATGATATTGTGCCCTTTGGGAAGCAGTGCATTGGGAGGCACATGCTGTTGATGTTTCTCACTCCTGATGATAATCCAGTAATCTGGATTACTTGGTTATGTTGTTACCCTTTCAAGATTCAGCACTGTGAAGTTAACTATTTTTTTTTGTGTTATTTTCAATAAGTATCTTATAAGAAGGTGCTTTAGACTATGTAAATGCTAGGTTTCTCATATTTTCATATAGTACAATTTAGCAGCCATGGAAGATACTGTGCTGTTTACCAAATGATGATTCTCTGGTTCACCCTCCTTTCTACATTTGTGAGTTGAATTTCATCATAATGAACAGCTTTTCATCCTCCCCATCTATCTACTTTCTTTCAATTGCTTTTTGATGTCAGTATAGGTTCAGAGACTCACGACTTATTTTCCTTCTTCAGTCTTATTCTATTCTAATCATTATTTATGTGTTTAGTTATTTTTACTCAAATTGCACCAGCTTGGGATACTAGGATTTCATTCCAATTAAATCCTGTATCATTCTGACTCATGCCTGTCTTTTTTTTTTTGGGGGGGGGGGTATCTCTTTAATTTCTTGTACCAAAAAATCCAGACTTGCACTTTTTTTTTTTGCCTTAGTCCTAGAAACAGCCATTTCTCTAGGAAGCTCTGGTTACTTTTACTAGAGAAGAGTTTAGTATTTTGTTGTTGAAAATGGAAGCTCATATTCTACTACTTTAAGTCTATCAAATATTTATTATAGGAAACAGTATGAGTAGTAGATAACAGAAAGATTACAAAGGACACAAGTGAAAATTTGGGTTTTCATCAAGTTATTAGATTTAAAATGTAAATTGTTGTTGGCATTGGGTTTCACCAGCTGAAACACACCCTGGGATTTTACACACTGTCAAACACTGGAGTCAGAAAGGGAGGGTGAGGACAGACAGGGGATGTTACACTGCCAAGTGAGATATTGCGGGGGCTGCCACAGAACGGCTCCGACACAGGTCATAAGCAGGATCATGGATTTAATATTTGAATCATCATGGAACTCTTGGCTTGGAGCAGGACAAAAAGGAACTGAAGCTCTGAGATTCAATGAATGAGCCACCTGATGCCCCTGATGCTTGCCAAAGAGTAGCTCACAAAAAGCATGGCTGGGCCCTGGCTGAAGTTCAACACCCTCTGCCTGTGAGGCAATCCTAAAGTGTAGCTCCAGTTTCCTCTGCACTGAGACACGGCACTGACACAGTAGAGATATTTCCTGTTGTAATTTCTGTGAAAAAGAGAAATTCTGTGAAAATTTTTAAGGAATCACTATCACACGGGCTATTTCACTTGGCAAACTCAGTTACCCTAACAACTCGTCTGTGCTTTGCATCCATCCAAGCATTATTTCATATCTTTCCAACACAAGAGTCAAAATCAATATGACTAATATGTCACTGAGATTAGAGTAGTTGAGGAGTGGTCTACTTTGATAAAATTCCAGGCTTTCACAGAAGTGAAAAAGATCTCAGCAAATGTATACTGCCATGTTTTTCCAGCTTTCTTGGCATAACCAGAGGAAGGGAGGGATAGAGAGAGATAACACAACTTTTAGAGAATACATTATATCTACTTCTAAATTTCCATATCTATTCTTTGGTCTGCTTTTCTTAAACCACTTTAATTTTTAAAAAAATAGATGACGGCAAACTCAAACGGCTTTCCATAGCCTTGGCAACTCATGACTAGAGCCTCGGGAGATTACTGACACCATAAACAAGAGTGTCAAATTGTTAAGTCAACAACAGGAGTCACTGTGTACTTACTCCTCATGTGGGATCTCTGTCCTTAATGTGTTGCCCAATGTGAATTAAAGCTATAACTAGTACTGAAACAGTATTTTACACTTTATGTTCTGTGTGGGTGCAAACTGATGATATCTTTACTTAATATATACTAAATTGATCTTCTGTATATAAAGATAATTGAAAATGAATCTTGATGTGAATGGAATGGGAGAGGGAGCGGGAGATGGGAGGGGTGCAAGTGTGAGGGAAATTATGGGGGGAGAAGCCATTGTAATCCATAAACTGCACTTTGGAAATTTATATTTACTAAATAAAAGTTAAAAAAAAGTAGTGATGAAAAGTTGGAGTTAACTTAGACTTTCCAAGGATAAAGAATTCAACATCTGCCTGAATTGTGTGGTTGGGAACTCCATTTTCAGTAGGAAAGCCCAAGAGATCCGTGAGGGAAACATGAGTGTGCTATTGGAGCAATCTTCCTGGGTGGGTTGAGACCTCTCATTCTACCCTAGTAGACTTGTCCTTGAACTTGGGCTGTGGAGGAGTTCTCTCTCCAGAATGAAGAACAAGTACATTTTCACCTGGTATGTAAGGCTGGACTTGTCTTAGCTCTGAAAGCTGCTCTTCCCACGTGGTCTACATATTGATTTGTCTGCATCCCACTGTTCCTGTTTATTCCGCTGCTTCATCCGATGACTGCTTTCATAGTCACATCTGTTGCTTGTCTGCCCTGTAGGAGGTTGTGGATATGAGTGAGGGAGTATGTGCTTAACTGAAAGGCAAACCCTTCAGCTGCATGCAAGGCCAAGGCCAAGGTCACAGCATCACTGATTTCACTTTCCCAGAACGCTTCATGATTTCATGATATGGGTAGATGATGTCCTTTTATGTATGAGGAATTGTAATTTGCAGAGAATGAAGGAAACACAATAAAATATGTAAACAAGCCTATTACAATTTAAATTTCTAGAATCTAATGATTATGGTTGCAACACTGCTTACTGGGGCTGGTGCTGTGGTGTAGCAGGTAAATCTGCTGCCTTCAGTGCTGGCATCCCATATGGGCACTGGTTCGAGTCCCGGCTGCTCTACTTTCAATCCAGCTCTCTGTTATGGCCTCGGAAAGCACTGGAAGATGGCCCAAGTCCTTGGACCCCTGCACCCGCGTGGGAGACCTGGAAAAAGCTCCTGGCTCCTGGCTTCTGATTGGCGCAGCTCCAGCCATTGCGGCCATCTGGGGAGTGAACCAGCAGATGGAAGACTCTCTCTCTCTCTCTCTCTCTCTCTCTCTCTCTCTCTCTCTCTATGCCTCTGTCTCTCTGTAACTCTGCCTTTCAAATAAATAAATAAATCTTTAAAAACCTCTATTAAAAACTTCATAAAAGATAAGAAAAAAAAAGTTCTGTGCTTGATCAACACCTTAAAAAAACACTATATACTGCCTCTCTACATCATGGAACACCTAAGGAATGTGTATTAATGTGAACAAGACCCAGTTTTCTAGTTACACAAAATTATAGCTTCCTAAACCAAAATACAAGACAGAAGACTTAAGTCTTCCCAGAGTGGAATGCATTCAATTAGCAGTAATGATGCCTAACCATTTTAAAAGTAACTTTATATCCATTGACTTAATACCCGTATCAAAGCCTAGTTCTAAAAACTGTTTAAAAATTGTAAAATAGTGTCTATTCTGGTGCAGGTGTTATGGTTCTGTGGGTTAAGACATCTGCATCCCATGTTGGAGTGCCTTTTTTTGAATCCTGGCTACTCTGTGCTTTGGATTCAGCTTCCTATTAATGCATTTGAGAGGCATTGTATGGTGGCTCAAGTATTTGGTTTTCCTGCCACTCACATGAGAGACCTGGATGAAATTCCTGGCTCCTGGCTTTGGCCTGGCCTCACCTTGGCTGTTACAGGCATTTGGGGAGTGAACCAGTGAATGGAAGATCTCTTTCCTCCTTCCCTGTCCCTCCTGTCTCTTCCTCTTTCTCTGTCACTCTGCCTTTCAAATAAATAAATCATTCAAAAGTAATATTTATTATTTTCTGGTTTAAAAGTAATAAAAAACAATCTAAACTTCTCTGAAATTATAGAAACTATGTATTGTAAAATGTATTGTAAAAAAATAAAGAACACATTTGAAGACAACCACTATAACAATTTTGGTTAGTAAAATCCTCCAATTTTTCTGCCCACACAAATATAATTATATTTTCATATTATTTTATATATTCAATATTTGTTGTATAATTATAGTCATATTTTATAATTATATGTTGGATTTTATGTTATATGCTACTAAGAAGCACTTATTTCTTTTTTTAAAGATTTATTTATTTATTTGAAAGTCAGAGTTATACAGAGAGAGGAGAGGCAGAGAGAGAAAGGTCTTCCATCCGATGGTTCACCCCCCAGTTGGCAACAACTGCCAGAGCTGCGCCAATATGAAGCCAGGAGCCAGGAGCTTCTTCAGGTCTCCCATGTGGGCAGGGGCCCAAGGAGTTTGGCCATCTTCTACTGCTTTCCCAGGCCATAGCAGAGAGCTGGATCGAAAGTGGAGCAGCTGGGACTCGAACCAGCCTCCATATGGGATGCCGGCGCTTCAGGCCAGGGCATTAACCTGCTGTGCCACAGTGCCAGCCCCAAGAAACACTTATTTTAAGAATACTACAGTATTCTTATTTAAGTAAGTAATAAGTACACTTATTTACGAATACTACAGTATTCTTAAAATACTAAACCTTGTGGGGCTGGTGCTGCTGTGCCAGCATCCCATATGGGCGCCGGTTCAAGTCCCAGCTGTTTTACTTCTGATCCAGCTCTCTGCTATGGCCTCGGAAAGCACTGGAAGATGGCCCAAGTGCTTGGGCCCCTGCACCCATGTGAGAGAGCTGGAAGAAGCTCCTGGCTCCTGGCTTCAGATCATCTCAGCTCTGGCCATTGCAGCCAATTAGGGAATTAATCAACAGATGGAAGACCTCTCTCTCTCTCTCTCTCTCTCTCTCTCTCTGTGTGTGTGTATCTGCAACTGTGACTTATAAATAAATAAATAAATAAATCTTTAAAAAATGCCAAACCTTCTGCTTCCTTGAAAAAGTTTCTTCTTATACTATTATAAAAGTTTTCAGGGCAGGTGTTTGGGGTACCATTTAGGGAACTCACTTGCAACAGCAGAATGCCTGGGTCTGAGTCCCAGCCCCTGAATCTAGTTTCCTGGCAACACTGCAAAGGATTTTTGAAAGCTTTGCAAAGATGTTTTATAATATGGGTTTTTCACGAACTTTCCATGAAGTCAACATGATGAAATCACTGGTGACGATGTGCTTGATGGCATGGCTGGGGCAGCAATGTTCACGATTCTCCACTGTGAGGCTTCTCTTCCCCCTCTTCTGCTGTGCTCTTTGGTGGGAAGTCACCGTTCAGCCAATGTGGCAAGGCTGCAGGCTATTATTCTCTGCCCCTTTGAGGGGACAGTATCTATGTAAGTTTCATAGATAAATTAGAGATCTCGTATAAACTGGACTTCCTTATGGTTACTTAACCAACTGTTTGTTTATATTATTGTGAACTTGTGGATACTTGTTTTATACTTTGAGTTGTAATCAAATCTACACTATTTATTTTCTTCTTTAAATTGTCCTCTAAATTGGGAGTGCTTTCTGTTGGCTCCTGTGTCCTTTGACAAACTACCTTCCAGGTTTAGTTTCTTGAGCACTTCCTTATTGTATGACACTAAAGACCAGGCTTGTCTTGTGTATTTCTTGTCCATGTCATAGAGTTAGCCATTTCTCCAAAAAAGGCTCCTGCCTTTTCATGGAGAATAGTATTAATATGTGGACACTGGACATATTTAGTACTGTAAATTCTATAATCTAAACATATTTTCTATAATTTTAATTTAATCCTCATAGAAAATTTTAAAATGCACATATATGTTTAAAATATCTGCAATTAAGCTTATCTTCCTGTCCTGTTTTCAGTAGAAATACAGCAAGACTGCTCTCAAGTATTACCTTTCCATTAATATAACCGAAGGGGGAATGCATGGATATTTGCTCGATGTGCAGAAGGCCTTTCCACTGTCTCTAAGGTCCGCTTGAAACCTCAGCCTCTGTGGCCTTACCATGACTCCTTAAGCTCTGTGAACTGCAACACGGAGGAGGGACAGTGTCCACTCTGTCATGCTGCCTCATTTCCAGAAACAGCTATAAAGAGCCACTTCTATTCTAGTGTGTCTTTCCTTAAACTTACCACCATCTAGTCCCAAGATTCTGCCTCTGAAATTGAGTCTTTCTGTAGCAAAGTAGCAAAGCATGTCCTGATCAAAGCTCCTTTTTGTATAGTTTCATTTCTATCACCATTTTTGTGAAATGATGAAACAAAAAGAATAAATTTAAGAAAAATGAGAAGTTACGTGTGAATTGTAAGCATTATACAATGACAGAGCCCATTGGCATTAGAGATAAAATAAGGAAAGACAAATATCCATCAATATCATTAGTAATAATTTGCCCACAAGTCCTTTATCTATTATTTATTTTATAAATAAGGGTACTCTGTCTAGACTGCAGAGTACTTACATTCAGTGGTGTCAATAATAATGAGTAAAGAATAACTTTATTAAATAATAATACACACCAATTAAAAATTGATTTGAGTGGAATATAAGAAAAAAAAAGCACCTGCTAGATTTTGCTTTCTGACATTGTCTAGTCTATAAAAATTTTTACAGGAATTATGGCTTATGTTATCTGATAAATCTGGGATTGGTAATTGGAGAAAAAGTTCTTGTTCAGATTTTTTAAATTAAAAATCATTCTTTCTAGAAAGAGGATCTCTAAATGAACAACATTTTAAATTTACATAACTGAACTAATTCAATATTTTTATGTACAAATTTACATTATATCAATTTCATGTCCAATAAAAGAGCTAGAGCAAAGGGTTTATCTTGATCAAATTTAACATCATGACTTCTGGAGTCCTACATAAGGCTTATCCTTCTCTAAAGGTAGAATATAATTTAGAATGTATTTTAAAAAGTCAAGGAATAGCTCCTAAGTGATCCTATATTTTAGGACAAAGACTAAGTTCCCCAACTTAGCTGAGTTCTTGAATGAAAAGAGTATTCTTCTGTATATAAAGAGAATTGAAAATGAATCTTGATGTGAATGGAAGGGGAGAGGGAGCGGGAGAGGGGAGGGTTGCGGGTGGGAGGGAAGTTATGGGAGGGGGAAGCCACTGTAATCCATAAGCTGTACATTGGAAATTTATATTCATTAAATAAAAGTTTAAAAAAAACTATAAAAAAATAAAAAAAAAAAACAAAAAAAGAGTATTTCATTTGCAAAGTGTGGCTGATGCCCCATCAGGAGACAGAGTAGTCAAGGGAAGGGCTCACTCTGCCCACTGGGGAAGCTAAACTAGGCTCTAAGTCTTATACTCTGGGCTTTGGCTCATAAGCATTTACTCAGACATTTATTGAGTATATTCTATGTTCTAGGAGCTACAAGGCTTTCTGGATAATCACTAACTTCATTTAGGGGATCCTTGGTGTATGTTTCCTGGCACTGGCCTTAGAATAGAGACCCATGACACAGGTCAACGTCCCACTGAGTGTGTCCCCTAGTGACAGGAAGGGCAGGTGTCTATCAGGAAATAAGGCTAGCTTGTGGACTGGATTTCAGGGGCAGGGTTCCAGGGGATTTGCCTGGAAGGAAAACTAACTCCTAATTTTTGACAGAGAACTAGATAGGTTATTTAGCAAACATCCTAGGTCAGATTAAAGCAGAAACCCAAATTTAAAATTGGAGGCACACAGTGAAGTTGAACTTTGGGACAACAACACTGTTTAAAAACTTGGCACTGAAGGGCAGTGTGATTAGGGTGTGAGCACAGAAGACCTGGTCCAGCAAGAGACACTTACACCAGATAGAAGGAAAAGCAAACGGGCCTCAGTCTCAAAGAAGTAGTTGCTGGAACACAGCATCATGGAAGGCCTGCACCTCCCACTGATCCAGGAGCTTAGCAGGTGCCCTTGCCTGGGGGGTCAGCTGAAGCAGGAATGGTCCTGGACACTAAGGCTCCTGCCTGGGGGACCTTCCATGTGTGGAGTTGCTCTTGCCTATGGGAAGTCAGGAGGCCCAGGTATGGAAGACTGGGAATTACAGAGGCTCACAGCAGAAGACATGAAAATTAAGTGTGGCAGCCAATCAATGGTAAAATGGATTCTGGAATGGGAAGAGGTCTTAGTTGGGAAACAACTAAGTATACTCAGATGAAGTACAGACTTTAATTACATATCAGTTTCAGCTCATTAGTTATTGCAAATACATAACTAAAAGACAAGATGTTAACAAGAGAAGAACCCGGGTATGGGTTATACAGCCACCTTCTGTACTATCTTGACAACTTTTTTGTAAATCTAAAACTAATAAAAGTTTGTTTTTTTTTTAAAATCATACACCTTATTATCTTATTCTTCTTGTTTTTCCTTGCTCAATGAAAAGACTGTATTTCCAATTTATTTGAACTGAGTATTTTTATTATACCACTCGAAATGTTTCCCAAGTAATATGGCATCCGTATGTTCTGTGTATATCATATACAAAAACTGACCCATTTACCTACATATTAGTCTGTCTTAGTGCATTCAGGCTGCTATAGCAAAAACATCATAAAGTGGTATGTTTATCACAGTTCTGGAGGGTGGGAAATCCAAGGTAAGGTGACTGCAGATTTGATGTTCAGTGAGGACCCTGTGTGGTTCATAGGTGGTATCCTTTTTTGCTGGTGAAAAAGGCAAGGTAGTGCTCTTGGGTTTCATTTACAAGGGCACTAAACCCATTCGTGAGGGTTCTATCCTCATGATCTAATCACCTCCCAAAGGCCCCCTACCTCCAGTACCATCACCTTGGGCATTAAGTTCCAATACATGAATTTAGGCAGCACATAAATGTTCATTCATAGTGTGCTCTCTTTCTCTTGTTTTAATAACAAAGAGTAACATTTGCTATGACCTTAAATACACTAATACTAATTGGAAAAAATCTCAAACTTCCATTCATTCGAAAAAAACATGTAATATATACATGTATAATGTAATATAATGATATGTAAGATATATATAATATAATGATATATAAGTAATATAATTTAAAAAAACAGAATAAATTTACTTTTAAGTCATTAAATATTACTTCTAACACTCAATCTTCAAGTTTTAATGTCAAAAAACTTCAAATTTTAATGCGAAAAAGTGACTTAAAATTGAATCTATCCATCACTTTCTTCTTTCACATACCCTTTCTTCTTTTTCTCCCTTTCCCCTACTAACTCTTCTTCCTCTTTCCTCTTATTCTTATGTCCATTGCTTCGTTAAATAGATTTGAAGTCTTTATTTAATAAGTCTTTTTTGGATTTTCCCAAATCTTAGCATTACTTATCAACTCCTAGGAAATCAGTAGCTTCTAGATGTCTGTGCGTATGACAGTACTGTAAAATGTTTATGGAAAATTGAATTAAAAAGTAAGCTTATTTAGTGCCAAAGGTTTGTGAAATCCATGCACACAAAGGATCTTCAACGGGTTCATGAAAATGTATTGTGAAAAAAATGCATGTATTTCAAATTTTTTGTACCAAAATAAACTTTCTTTTAATTACATTTTTTCACACATCTTTTGAAATACTTTCATGTGTGTATTTTCTATTGTGTTTTGTTGAAAATCTACGATTACAGTGCATTGCTATAAAATATACCAGATTTGTCTTTCCTTAAAAATATCTAGTTCAATTCCATCTTTTATTTTTCATATTACTTGAGTGACAGAGAGTAAAAGAGCATGTGCTTCCCCCACTGGTTCACTTCCCCAATACAGGAGACAACTGGGGCTGGGGCTGGGCTCATTCCTGGGAGAGCCCTAGGAGCTGAGACTTGAACCTATGTGCTCTGGTTTGGGGCATTGGCATCTTAATTGCTGTTTTAATCAGTTGGTTACACATCACCCTCATCTCATCTTTTTTTTTTTTTTTCTTCCGGTTTATTTATTTGTTTCAAAGTCAGAGTTACACAAAGAGAAGAGAGCCAGAGAGAGAGAGAAAGAGAGAGAGAGAGTGTGTGTGTGTTCTTCCATCCACTGGTTTACTCCCCAATTGGACATGATGGCTGGAGCTGCGCTGATCCAAAGCCAAGAGCCAGGAGCCAGGAGCTTCCTCTTGGTCTCCCACACAGGTGCAGGGGTCCAAGGACTTGGGACATCTTCTACTGCTTTCCCAGGCCACAGCAGAGAGCAGATCTGCCACTATCCTGCAAGATGAGCTTGGGTCTTACCTTCCTCACGTCTTTTCATGGAGTCCTTCACATGTGATTGTATCCAAGAATGCGGAGTTTCAACATTTAATACAGACTTGTGAGATATGCTCAGTCCCAGAGCGGCTCCTCTTCCCACGCCTCTGCACCCCACTGCTCAGGTGCCAGCTGCTTCTCTCCAGCCTGTCATGAATGTCTGCGCTGCCATGGCCGTTTGCAAGTGCAGCACCCTGACCCCAAGCATCTCATCTTTTAATAAAGAAATTGAGGGTCAAGTTTGGAGAGGTTACCCAGGAAGAGCCACACAGTTTTATGTATCAACACACAGCAACAGTGGGTCTGGAAGGAACAACTGACCTCCCAGTCAAAGGCAAATTTTATCGCTCATGTTGTCTTCACTATGTACAGATTATTTATTTGCAGTGTCACTCTTCACATTTCCCTTCTATAAGAAGAAAGAAAAGTTCATGCCAATAGCTGTTTGTCTGGACTTTATCATCCATTGTTCCAACAGGATGTTGTGAATCCTTTTACAGCTTAACTTTATCACCTCTTTAAAAGGAAATGCCGAGCAAAATTCATGATTCTCTTACTTAGATAAAAGTGCCAGCAGGTTAATAATTTATAAAATAATTTTACTATCATATGGATTTCTCTTCATCTAATTCCATTTTCCAAGCACATACACTCGTATGTCCTAAAATTTTAAGTGTTGTTTTTTAAATCATCTCTCTGAAGTGTTATAAAACAGTAGAGGAAATGAAATTTGTTCACCTTGAAGGTGATGCTATAAAGCTACACAGTTACTTGTAAGAGGAAAAAAATCCTCATTTACAAATTCTAGGCAGTTCTTTATTTGGGGGCTGCAGTTTTTTTGCTACAATTTTCTCTGAATGTTCTACTTTTATCACAAGTGGAGTGTGTTCCAAAAGAGCTAACCAAGTTTATTCCTAATGTTCTTTCCGTTTCCTGCAATGAGAGGGGAACAGGCATTGTGAGTAGGTTACGCTGCCATTCGAGATGGCTACTTCCTATGCCTGAGTGCCTAGCTTGATCCTCAGCTACTAGGTTTCTGATCTAGCTTCCTGCTAGTGCACTTCGGAAGTAGTGATTGATGGACAAAGGAGCTGGGTGCCTGCCACCCACTTGGGAGACCCTGATGGAGTTCCTGGCTCTTGCCTTTGATCTGGCCTACCCCAGATTGTTGAGGCATTTGGAGAGAATCAGTGGTTGGAAGATCTCTTTCTCATTGTCACTCTGCCTTTCGAATTAATAAATATCAAAACATAAATAAAGCCAAGATGGTTTTACTTGAGCAACTGCCACCTTCCAAAGTCTTCAGTGATTGTTCATGGAACAATGGAAGTCTTTGGAGGTGAGTTTTTGAAAAAATGGCCTGATAGGTCAGCCCACTGCTGGGTTGGGGGTGGCTTCTTGGATTTGTTGGCTGGAGATTCTTTCTTACTGTAGCTCTTGAGTTTGATCTGGGGCATGGCCATCCTTTGGCACCACACTTTGACATCCAAATCATATAGGCAAAGGCCTTTGGACTCCAGGAATCAATGCCCCAGATAATTGCAAGTAAACCAGAGGAAAAGGCAAGGTGAAAATCTCTATTCAGAGATGCAGGACTAACTTGAGCAATTTTCTTCCAAATTTTCTCTCTTCAAATATGTAAGCTTTAAGAGAGACACAACTTTAGCTTTGAGCTCCCATTTGTATCACAAATTTCTTAATTTTTATTTTTGTTTTGTTTTTTCTATTCACAATTAGCATAGGAATTATTGAAAAAAATCATTCAAAAGGTAGAAAATTGAGAAAATATCCACCCTTCTCTACACCATTTCTCAGAAAAAAATCACTCATATGTTTGGTGTGTATTCTTCTGTTTTTTTGTCTATGTTTATCAGGCATGTACATAAATACATTGTCAAAAATACATCAACCTCATGTGTCCTTGTGTGTGTGTAACTTAAGCTTACATTTAACTTAATATTGTCCATTGGGCATTTCTCTATAACAACACACAGAGAGGCATTCCATTGTTTATTACAGCTCCATGGTATTCCATTCCAGTATATGGTATTATGATAATTTATGCGATCAGTCCCCTAGTGGCAAACTTAGTTAGTGGTTTGTTGTATATCCTCACAATCTCTCTTTTATTTATTTGTATACTCTGACTCAGGTGCAGGACAAAACTAACTTATGGGTGCAACACTGACTCAGGCAACCATGTACGCTTTTCCCATGTGTAGCCTGCTGCCTAGCTAGAGGGTGCAAGGAACAGAGAGGTGTTGACCCATCTGGTTGCTCTGGCCAAAGAACCCCAGCCAATCACCCTATCCATTGAGTCATCTTCTCCTGCTTTCCCAGGCCATAACAGAGAGCTGGATTGGAAGTGGAGCATCCAGGACTCGAACTGGTGCCCATATGAGATCTGGCACTGCAGGTGGTGACTTTACCCACTCTGCCACAGCACTGGCCCCTATGATAACATATTTTTAATTTACTTTATAATCGCAGGCTTGATCCTCCATAAATAAAAAGTTCAGCAAATAAAAAGTAGAAAGACAACTGTTCCACAGGAGTGCTGACAAAGGTTATAAATAATAATCAAATTCCAAGATGTTAACTTCACTCATATACATTTTTACACTATATATATATATATATGTATATATATACACACATATATTAGCTACCACAAATCAGAGAAAACGTGATATTTGCCTTTTTTGTATCTGGCTTATTTCACTAAGGACAATGGCCTCCCATTATATCCATTTTTTTTTCTTTTTCTTCACATCCTTTTAAAATTTTTTTTAAAACTTTATCTAAGGAATACAAACTTCATGCATTTCATATATACAAATTTAGGGACATAGTGATTCTTCCCGCCCATACTCCCACCTTTCTACCTCTTCCCTCTCTCACTCCCATTCTTATTTTTTACAAAGACCTATTTTGACATACAAGATTTTGTTGCAAAGGACAGGATTAGGGAAATTTCCCAGATCATTTGCAAGGCCAATTTCTTTACTGTTGTTGTCTCTAAGTTGGGCATTTGCCTTGTTCTCTGTATTAATTTATTTATTCTACTGATGCTCTTTTTCTTTGCGATCCTCTTAGAAATTGCCTGAGAAATTACAATTTGTATGTCAATTTCCAATTTTATTCTCAGTTCTTGAGTGACTCTTAGGACACTAGCTCATTTCTCCTCCTCCGCCTTTTGTGTTATAGTTTAAGACTCCACTTTATAGTTTTTGTTCATGCAGTCAATACTCCCCTACAGGTGCCCACATAGTCACTCCTCCAGTGTTCCCCACTCCCACTGGATTGCCACATTTGCAAATGTGAAAAGATTACTCTTGCCAGTGGAACTTCCTGAGGTCTTTCAGTGTGGCCTCCTGGAACGAAACTGTGTCAGATATGCTTTTTTGCTTACCTTTTGCTTCTGTTTGTTTGGAGATGTTCTTATTTCACCTTCCATTTTGAAGACTGTCTCTCATTGGCTGTTCATTCCTCGAAAGACTGCTTTCTGCTATCGTCTGGATTCTACCATCCCAATGAAGAAGCCAGCTGCCAGTCTTATTGTTGCCCCTTGCAAGTGATATGTTTTTCTTCTCCTCTGACTGATTTTATGATCTTTTCCCTCTTTTTGGTTCAGTTGTTTCGTTCTGCATTGCCTTTTGTGCCTTTATACTTATTCTGCTTGAGGGTTTACTGAGTTTCTTAATGAGTGGGTTAAACAAATTTTACCTACTTTAAAAATTCTCAGGCATTAATTTTTCTGGTGCTACTTCTTTTTCTTGTCTTCTGAAAAATCTAATTTTACATGTTAAACCTTTTATGCAAGTCCTATGTTTCTCTTACATTTGTTTCTGCTTTTTTCTCATTCTTTTTTTCTTAAGATTTATTAATTTATTTGAGAGTCAGAATTATGGAGGGAGAGGAAGAGGGAGAGGGGGAGGGGGAGGGAGAGGGAGAGGGAGAGGGAGAGGGAGAGGGAGAGGGAGAGGGAGAGGGAGAGGGAGAGAGATCTTCCATTTACTGGTTCACTCCCCAGATGGTCACAAAGGCCAGGGCTGGGGAAGGCTGAAGCCAGAAGCCATGAGGTCTCCCTCATGGGCGGCAGGGGCCCAAGTACTCAGGCCATTTTCCATTGCTTTTCCCAGGATATTAACAGGACAATGGATCAGAAGTGGAGCAGCCAGGACATGAACTGGTACCAATATGGGATGTTGGCAGTACAGGTGGGGGCTTTATCCCTATGCCATAAAATGCCAGCCCCTCTCATTCTTTTTCACTTTGTGAATTTTCTATTGATGTTTCCAGTTCAAAAGTGCTGTATTCTTCTTCAGTATCCAATCCTCTGGTAAACCCCTACACTGAATTTTAAAACCTAGTTTTGAAATTAGTTACCTTGAAAAAATTTTAAATTACAGAAAAAAAGTGACAAGAACAGTAGAACAAAACCCACATTCTCTTCATCCAGAATAATAATAAACATGCCATATTTTCTCCCTCTTTCTTTCTATAGTATGTGGCTAGCTAGAGATATTGATAGACAGATAATCTTGTATATTTAAGTAGATGACAGTTTTTTGTAAATAATTTTACAGACAGTTGCAGTCCTTACATCCCATCACCCTGAAATATTGCTAGGTGTATTTCTCCCAAAGTCATCACCAAACTTTTCAAGTCAGAGAATGAGCATTGATAAATGCTACTATCTAATCCACAGTTCTTATTAAAATATTGCCAATAGTCCCCACAATGTCTCATTTTTCCTTTTGACTCAGGATACAACCCAGGGTCATGTCGATTTTAGTATTCTGTTCATTTTCTCCAATCTGTAATACTTCCTGTCTTTTCCTGTTTTTCAAGACCTTGACAGCCTTAATAGTACAGTCTTTTCATTCTGTCAGATTATCCTCAATTTGCATTCCTGCTTTTGATGGGATTGTAATCTTTCACTACCATTTATCCTGATGCTCAAATTGTCCCTCATTTGGCTAGTTAAATCCCTTAAAAGCTGGTTCCTGTGAGATTTTGACATGTTGCCTTCACTCTCCCAATATCTCTTTACTCTTTGGAAAAATATGATGTCCCAGGCTCATCTTGAGCTTTCCTTATCCCAGTCCTTGAATTATCTATGTTGGTAATTGGGTCCTAGTTCTTTTTGACAGAAGTTATCATATAGAAATTGAGATCTGAATATCTAGATGCCAATTGCTTTTGCTATATTGGCACCTAAGCTTTCTCCATGGACAGAATTTTGAAATACATGTATAATTTTTGACCTGTAATCTAAATTGGCAATTTTCCTAAGGAAAAAAATAGTGCACATAATCATCTCACCACTGAAGGGTTCTCACTTTCCTGAAATTTTAATCTATTTAATTTTTGTTTATAAAGGAATCAGAGAGCTTTAGAAACATATAATTTACCTAGATTTTTGTCATTGTTCTTAGTGCAGATTTTGGGTCTACCACAACTTACTATGTGCGTGATGCCCTACAGGGGTGGCGAACATTTATTCTGCCAAGAGCCATTTAGATATTTATAACATCATTTGTGGACCACACAAAATTATCTACTTAAAAAAATTAGCCTGCTATAGATTTATTGAATTTCAAATCCTGCCAGCAGTTGTGTTAGCAGGGCCAGACCAAAGGATTTCATGGGCCTTTATGTGACCCACAGGCTAGAAGCTCCCCACTCCTGCAACAAATTTAAAAAATGCCTTGTATCACTTTAGAGTTATTGTTGGTCCAAAACATGTTTGTCCATTGTTGTTGGAAGCAGAAGTTCTGGGATTGGTTTCTATACATTTAAAAAATATCGTGGAAAATGGATTAATTTGAATTTGAATTTTGCAAATGGTAAATTAGGCTTCTGTGGCTAAGGGATGAATGGTTACATTGACTGTCATTGCAATTACAGAAATATTATAGGTTACCTGTTTTAACAGTGAATATTTGAAATCTTACCTCCTTTGATATTCTGTAGTATTTCAGTCCTCAGTCTTTCAGCACTGACAAATATTATCAGCTTTCTCTTTTCTTATCTATTAAACTAGGCCAGCAGATGTAACCCATGCATTTTCTTTGTCTCACAATGCGTTCCGTTTTCACTTTCATCTAGTCACTTCATGTTAGTCTTATTCTAAACATAGACCCTTCAATGAAAAAAAAAAAAGGACAAGCTCCTCATTTTTATGTAGATTATTGTGTAGTGGGAGAAGACAGACCATGAACAGAAGCAAAAGCAATAATATGTTCCATAGTTGATATGTAATTTTGAATATGTGCACCTGTTGGTCTTAAAGAAGGGGAATGGATCCAGGACGGAGATATCTAATAAAATTTGAGCCCTGTCCTCTGTGAGGGACTTTGACAAGATCCCCAGAGTCCTGCAGGATAGGATGGGTAGTGATGACCCATAACAATGGATGGATGACTAGCAATCAGCTCTTTTAGCCTACTTGTGAAGCACTGTTATGAAACTTAGGTGGTTACCTTGTTACACACCAGGAAGACGGAACATACTATGATGCATAGGAGAGTGAAATTATTTTTTCTTTGTTTTTCAAGTTAATATTTATTTTTATTTTATGAGATAATGTATTTTTGGTTTATATCATATCCAAAGGCTTAATTGTTCTCTCAAGCAACAAGTTCAACAAATAATACATTAAAAAGACCATAGTTTAGTAGGAAAATGGGCAAAGTCTATCAATAATCAAATGAAAAGATGTTTAACTTCATTAATGTAAAATGAATATTATAATAGTGACATCATTAACACTCTAGTAGTACTTAATTCGTATTAGTGTGTTTGACAAAGATTTAAAACAGTTTAATAAGGCATTGTATTTACAACAAAACTTATACACATAGGCATATGGAATCAATCCAGATATCCATCAACTGATGGCTGGATAAAGAAAATGTGGTATATGTGTGTGTATGTGTGTGCACACGTGCGTGTGTGCTTGTGCATGTGAGTGTGTAATGGAATACTACTCATCTATAAAAAGAATAAAATCCTGTCTTTTGCAATAAAATGAATGGAACATGCTTAGTAAAAAAAGCCACACAAAAAAGACAAATATCACATTCTCTCTGATATGTGGTAGTTAAGACAGAATGCAAAAAGAAAACCAATGTATAAGAATGAAACTGGCTGGCGCCGAGGCTCACTTGGCTAATCCTCTGCCTGCGGTGCCAGTACCCCAGGTTCTAGTCCTGGTTGGGACGCCAGGTTCTGTCCCGGTTGCTCCTCTTCCAGTCCAGCTCTCTGCTGTGGCCTGGGAAGGCAGTGGAGGATGGCCCAAGTGCTTGGGCCCTGCACCTGCATGGGAGACCAGGAGGAAGTGCCTGGCTCCTGCTTCGGATTGGCGCAGTGCGCCGGCCATAGCGGTCATTTGGAGGGTGAACCAACGGAAGGAAGACCTTTCTCTCTCTCTCTGACTAACTCTGCCTGTCAAAAAAAAAAAACACACAAAAAACAAAAAACGAAAAGAATGAAACTGATATCTTATGATTTGATTACTGTCTATAGCCCTTGTCTATATTCCTGTAGAACAATGGTCTTTCTACTTTTTGTTTGTTGAACAATATGATTAGTGGTGCATTAAGCCTGTGACTGCTATCTCCTTAGAATTGTATCTGTGAAATACATGAATACTATTTTCTTTATATAATTAAAAAAATTTTTTTTAAATGTGGGATCTCACTCGCAGAGATCTTCCATTTAGGTCTTCTTTTTTTTCTTTTCCATGGTATCTTGGCTTTCCATGCCTACAATACTCTCATGGGCTCTTCAGCCAGATCCAAATGCCTTAAGGGCTGATTCTGAGGCCAGAGTGTTGTTTAGGGCATCTGCCATTCTATGAGTCTGCTGTGTATCCCGCTTCCCATGTTGGATCCTTCTCTCCCTTTTTGATTCTATCAGTTAGTATTAGCAGACACTTGTCTTGTTTGTGTGATCCCTTTGACTCTTAGACCTATCAGAGCCATCAATTGTGAACTGAAATTGATCACCTGGACTAGTGAGATGGCATTGGTACATGCTACCTTGATGGGATTGTATTGGAATCCCCTGGCACATTTCTAACTCCACCATTTGGGGCAAGTCCGATTGAGCATGTCCCAAATTGTACATCTCCTCCCTCTCTTTTTCCACTTTGATATTTAACAGGGATCACTTTTCAGTTAAAATTTAAACACCTAAGAATAATTGTGTGTTAATTACAGAGTTCAACCACTAGTACTAGAACAATAACAACAAGAACAACAAATACTAAAAAGGATAAAGTATTACATTGTACATCTAGAGTCAGGACAAGAGCTGATCAGGTCATTGTTTCTTATAGTGTCCATTTCACTTCAACAGTTATTCCTGCAAGTCAATTCTTTTTTTTTTTCTTTTTTTTTTTTTGACAGGCAGAGTTAGACAGTGAGAGAGAGAGAGACAGAGACAGAGACAGAGACAGAGAGACAGAGAGAACGGTTTTCCTTTTTCCGTTGGTTCACCCCCTAAATGGCCGCAATAGCCAGAGCTGCGCAGATCTGAAGCCAGGAGCCAGGCGCTTCCTCCTGGTCTCCCAGGCAGGTGCAGGGCCCAAGCACTTGGGCCATCCTCCACTGCCTTCCTGAGCCACAGCAGAGAGCTGGACTGGAAGAGGAGCAACAGGGACAGAATCTGGTGCCCCAACCGGGACTAGAACCCGGGGTGCCGGTGCCATACGCGGAGGATTAGCCAAGTGAGCCTTGGCGCCGGCCTCCTACAAGTCGATTCTATATAAAGATTTCATCATCTTCCAAGGTATTTCTGGGTTAAACCAGTCTTTGTCTTTCCTGCATTTGCGGAGTTCCTGCTGGCCCATAAATAGGAACTTCTTTCCTCTTCCAACACTGGAACTTATACCTTTCTTCCTATGTTAATTACTCCTGGTGAAAAACAACAACTGCTCTAACTGGTGAAAATGGGAAAGAAATTTATTTTTCATTCTCTTTCAGATGAGTGTCCTCACAGAACGGTCACATTCTTCTACATAAGATAAACTTACTGGGTCAAGCTCTAGCCCTGTGCGATCCAGTTTCATATAGGTATGCTCATTTTTGTCACAGGCCAAAAAACACTCTCTAAAGCATTATTATTATTATATTTGCCATGAACTGATACTGATTCCTACATGGTTCCCCTTTCAATTGCTTCAAAACTTGTAGACCAAAAGAGTGTAATTGGTCTTTCCAAGACCCTCAACTGTTTCTTTTAAATTATTCCAGAACTTCTAAAGGCCACAACTTCCCAAAAGTGCTCTTGGCATTTATATTGTGCAAAGCACTACCCTCCCTCTTGAAGAACGAATTATATATGTACTAAGAGAGAAACACCCTGTAGAAGGTAGGCATAATATGGCTTTATAAACAGTATAAGAAGGTGATACCACAAAGACATCCTGTTTGGGATTGGTAGTAGTAACAGAACGGTGACCATGAACCTGGGGTAGATGTCAATGACAGACTAAGAAAAGCAAAGATGATTGGCATGGCTCCTGAGTTCAGTACCTTTCCCTCTCTTTTCTTGGAGAAAGAAGGAACAATGACTAGGAATAATAGCATTTCCTGACATCAAAGAGATTATAAATTACAATCATAAAACTTTTTTGAAGGAAAGAGTAAAAAAATTGCTCTGAGACACATTCAAGAAAATTGTGACTAAGTTGTATGAAAATTACCCTAAAGTCAAAAACTGCAAGCAAGAAGAACATGGAGTAAAATACTTAAGGTACTGAAGAAAACACCAACCCAGGATTCTGAATACAGCAAAAATTACCCTTCAGAAATCAGGTGACATTACAACCCCCTCAGCTAAACAGAAATTGATAGGATTTGTTGCTAGTATTCCTGCCTTTAAAGGAATGTTTTAAAAAATTCTTCAGGGAGGAGAAGTTACATAGGTCAGAAATTAGGTGCTACATGAAGAAAGGAAGATTTTTACAGAGGATTAAATGAAGGTAAACACAACTTTTTCTTAATCTGAATTGATCCAGTAGTTTATAGATAATAGTTTATTCAAAATAATAAAGTAACAACCTAGTCAATGATTACAGCTTATGCATAAGCAAAATGAGTGGCACAACTGTTACAAGGATGAGAGGGAAGAATTGGAAGTAGCAGATTGTAAAGCATTTCTACTATGTGTGGAAAATGTAGTGTGATTTGAAATCAGAGTAATATTATTTATAAACGCATATTGAAAATTCTGGGACAATGTCTGAAAACATTCTAAAAAGAAGTATAATTGGTACAGTAAGAGATGAGAAAAAATGGAATAATATAAAATGTTCAGTAGAAATCTGAAAGTCAAAAAAAGAGAAACAAAGAAAGAAAGAAACAAAGAACAAGGGAAATAAATAGAAATCAGGTTCAAATATTGAAGAGTGAATCCAACTACACAAATCATGACTTTAAACATGAATAACTTAAGTATAATTATTAATAGACTATCAAAGTAGCTACAAAAACCAAGACCCAGCCCTATGTTATCTATGAAAAAGCCACATTAAGCATAAAGACACAGATACATTAACATGAAGGGATGGAAAAATATATACTTTATGTTAACGCTAATCAAAAGCAAGCTGAAGTAACTGTTCATTTCAGACAAAGTAGACTTCAGTACAAGAACAGTTACTGGGGAAGAAGGCGCAACACACAACGATGAAGGGGTCATTCTCTCAAAAAACGTAACAACTCTTATGTATATGCTCCTCCTCCTCACAACAGAAATTAAAACTCACGAGGAAGGGGTGGTAATGTGGCCCAGCAATTATGACACACAGTCTAGGACACTGGTGTGCCATGATGGGAGTACCTAGATTTCACACTCCTCTGGCTCTCATCTCCAGCTTCCTGCCAAGGCAGACTCGGGAGGCAGTGGTAATCATTCAAGTAATTGGGCTCCTGCCATCCATGTGGCAGGATCCCCAGTCCCAGCTTCAGCCCTGACCCAGCTCCAGATGTTGTGGGTATTTAGGGAGTGAACCAGCATATGGAAGCTGTCCCTTTCTCTCTCTGTCTCTCTGTAACTCTGTCTTATAAATAAAGAAACAAACAGATAAACAAGATAAAACATTACATAATGCTATGAAAACTGGATAAATCTGCTATTTTTGTTGATGAATCCAGTACTCTAATGAGCAATTGACCGACTCAGTAAGCAGGAAATCAGTGATGATATAATTGAATTGAATAGTACCATTAATCAACTGGATCAAGTTGAGATTTATAGGATATGCCATCCAACAACAGCTGAATATATATTCTTCTCAAGCTCACACAGAACATTCACCAAGAACAATCACATTCTGGGCCACAGAACACCCTCTAACAAGTTTTGAAAAATATAAATCATACTATGTATGCTTTCAGACAACACATGAATTAAACTGGAAACTGAAAATAGACACCTGGAAAATCCCTAAATATTTGGAGACTAAACAGCACACTTCTAAATAATGAATGGGTCAAAAAAGCTATGTCAAGATAAATATAAGAGTATTTTGAATTAAATGAAAATACAACTTATCAGAATTTGCTAATTCTATGAAAGTAGTGCTTAAAGGGAAATTTATAGCACCGAATATATACATTAGCAAAGAGAGATCTAAAATTAGAAATAGAAGCTTCTACCTTACAGAGCTAAAAGAAGAAAAGCAAATTAAATACTAAATGAGTAGAATAAAATAAATAGAAAATTAAAGAAACAGTAAACATTAAAGTGGAAACAAATGAAACTGAAAATATAGAACAAAAGAGAAAATTAGTGAAATCAAAAGTTGATTCTTTGAAATGATCGATAAAATTGGTAAGTCTTTCTCTCCAGGTTAATGAAGAAACAGAGAGAAGATACAAGTGACTAATATCAGAAAGGTAAAAGAGCTCATCACTACAGACTCCATAACATTAAATGAATTTTAAAAGGGGTGGACTTTGTGGTTCAATGGGTTAAGACCCTGCTTGGGACACCCACATCCCACATTGGAGTGCTTGGGATCAACTCCTGCCTCTGCTTCTCACCATTCCTGCTAATGTGCTTTGTAGGCAGCAGATAACAGCCTAAGTACTTGGGCCCCCGCCACTCACATGGGTGACTCAGATAGAGTTCCTGGCTACAGGTTTTGTCCTGGCCCAGTGCCGGCTGTTATGGTATTTGGGGAGTGAACAAATAATTGGGAATTCTTTTATTATCTGTTTCTCAATCTCTCTCTCTTCCCCCCTCCTCCAACCCTCCTTCTCCCTCAAGTAAAAAAATAATTAATGAAAATTTTAAAAACCTTACAGCTAACATCATTTTTATTGGTGAGACATTAAGTGCTTTCTCCCTAAGATTGGCAGCAAGGTAGTTAGATCTCTTTTAACCCCAACTATTCAACATTGTACTGGAAGCTTTGTATAATTCATTAAGGCAAGAAAAACAAATAAAAGGTATACAGATAGGGAAGGAAGATATAAAGCTGTTTTTGCTCAGAGAGGATATGATTGTTTATGTGGAAAAATCCCAAAAAATTAACTAACAAAATCCTGAAACTAATAAACAGTTAAAGCAAGTTTTCAGGCTGCAAATTTAATAAGCAAAAGACTATCATTTTTCTATAAACCAGCAATGAACAGTTGGATTGGAGGTGAACATAAGAACAATTTACATTAGCACTAAAAAAAATGAAATAGCTATATAAATTTAACAAAATATGTATAGGACTTGTATTAAGAAAATTACAAAACTGTGATGAAAGAAATAAAAGATCAAAATAAATGGAGATATATTAATGTTTATGGAGAGTAAGATTCAATATTGTTAAGACATCAGTTCTTTCTAATATGGTGTACAGATTCAATGCAAACTCAAATACCAGTAAGTTATTTTGAAAAGTTATTTCAACAGTTTATATGGAAAAGACGTAGAGAAGTTAACAAACAAAACAAAGTTGGAGGATTGACACTAGCTAAATTCCAAACATACTATAAAATACAGCTATTAAGACAATGTAGTGTTGGGAAAAGGATAGGCAAATAGATCATTAGGACAGAGAAAACTCAGATACGAACCCACTGCTCTTTTTTTTTTTTTTTTGACAGGCAGAGTTAGACACAGAGAGACAGAGAGAAAGGTCTTCCTTTTTCTGTTGGTTCACCCCCCCAAATGGCCGTTACCAGGAGCCAGGTGCTTCCTCCTGGTCTCCCATGCAGGTGCAGGGCCCAAGCACTTGGGCCATCCTCCACTGCCTTCCTGGGCCACAGCAGAGAGCTGGACTGGAAGAGGAGTAACCTGGACAGAATCCGGCACCCCAACCAGGACTAGAACCTGGGGTGCTGGTGCCGCAGGTGGAGGATTAGCCAAGTGAGCCGTGGCGCCGGCAGACCCACTGCTCTTTGACAAAGGAGCAAAGGAAATACAATGGAGCAAATATAGATTTTCCCACAAATGGTGCTAGAACAGCTGGACGTCTACATGGTAAAAAAATTAATCTAGATACATAATGACACCTTCACAAAAAATTAACTCAAAATGGACCATAGCTGTAATGTAAAAAGAAAATCTGAATAGTTCTAGAAGATAACATAGGAGGAAATCAAGGTGATCTTGGTTTTGGCAATGGCTTTTTATTTGATTTACTGTAAAAAGTCATATTTATTTATTTGGGAAGCAGAGACAGCTCTCATCTGCTGGTTTGCTCCCTAAATTTCTGCAATGACTGGGACTGGGCTAGGATGAAGCAAGGAGTTGGGAACTCAATCCAGGTCTCCCATGTGGATAGTTGAAATTCAATTATTCGTGCCATCACCACTGCCTCCCTGGGTCTGCATTAGCAGGAAACTGAAGTGAAGAGCCAGAGCTGGATCATGAATCCAGGCACTCCCAATGTGGATTCAGGCATCTTAACCACTAGGCTAAACATCTACCCTGTCAGCGAGTGTTTAGGTACAATAAAAGCATTATCCATGAAAAAAATCGGTCAATGAAATCTCATTAAAAGTTAACACTTATGGTCTGCAAAAGATACTGTTAAGAGAATGATAGGCAAGCCATAGAATGGGAGAAAATAATTAAACACATATTTGATAAAGACTCATACAGAAAATAAACAAAGAAATCTTACAACAATAAGAAAACAACCCAATTTAAAATCAGGCAAAAGAACTAAATAGGTAACTCACTATACTTTCAGTTGAATGTTAGGGAATTTCAAATTTAAACAATGAGATTACAGTGATATTACAATGATATTACTATTACAGCGACTAAAATCCAACACTGACAGCATCAAATGCTGCAAAGAATGTAGAGCAATGGGAATTGTCATTTTCGTAATGTAGTTAAGTGAAATTGACATTTTGAGATTTGGTTATTGTTTACAGCCCTTGTCTATATTCTTGAGAAACAGTGGTTTTTCTATTTGCTGCTTTTTGGATTTTTATTTAGTAGAGGGTTAAGCTTGTGATTATAAAGAAAATTGAAAGTATATCATTATAAAAATTGAAAGAATAAGAAAAGAAGGAGGGAAGATATGAAGATGTTATCATGGGAAACATGCTCTTAGAACCATATATATGAAATATGTAAAATCTGTTCCTTTTTTACAAACAAAAAAATTTTTTTTTTAATTTGACAGATAGAGTTAGACATAGAGAGAGATAGAGAGAAAGATCTTCCTTCTGTTGGTTCACTCCCCAAATGGCTGCTATGGCCGGAGCTATGCTGATCCGAAGCCAGGAGCCAGGTGCCTCTTCCTGGTCTCCCATGCGGCTGCAGGGTCCCAAGCACTTGGGCCATCTCCACTGCCTTCCCGGGCCACAGCAGAGAGCTAGACTGGAAGATGAGCAACCAGGACTAGAACCCAGTGCCCATATGGGATGTGGATGCCGCAGGCAGAGGATTAGCCAAGTGAGTCACGGCACCGGCCCCCACAAAAAATATTTTTTAAAAGAGTGTAAAATGGTACAGTTTGGCAGTTTCTTACAAAGCTAAGCATAATCTTACTGTCTGACCTAGCAAGTGTGCTTCTTGGTTTTTATGGTTGAAAATTTATGCCTATACAAAACTTGCATGCAAATATTAACTCATAATTTCCAAAACGTGGAAGCAAACAAGATGTCCTTAAGAAAAGGTATAAAGATACTGTGGTAAATCCAGACAATGAAATATTATTCAACAGTAGAAATATATGAGTTATTGGGCCACAAAAGTCATGAAGGAGACTTAAGTGGATGTTGCTAAGTGAAAGAAGCTGATCTGGAAAGGCTACAGACTGCATGATTCCAACCATAAGATGTTCTGGAAAAGGCAACCAAAAGACAAGGAAATGACTGGTGGCTGCTAGAGATCTGCGAAAGGGAGGAAGGGGTGAAGAGGCACAATACAGGAGATAACTGGAGAAGTGAGTTTATTCACATGCAGCTCGAATGGTAGATAAATGTTATTATTGATCTGTCCAAATCCATAGAACTGAACAGCACAATACTGAACCTTAAACTGCAGACTTTGGTTAGTAATAATGATTCTGTAACTGCTCTTCCATTGTCACAAATGTACCACACTAGTGCAAGATCGGGATATTTGGGGAAAATGTGTGGGAGAGTCTGAGGGGCAGGGTGTATGGAACTAGAGGAATTCTCTGTACTTTCTGCTTAATTTTATGTAAACCTTCAACTGCCTGGGAAAAATAAAGACTAATATTTGAAACAAAGTAGAAGGAAAAGAAACTATCCTCAGGAAAGTTTTAGACCCAATTCTGCTCCCAACAGTGTGTCTTCCGGCAAGTCATTTAACTCCTCTGAGCCTCAGTATCACCATTTATAAAATGAAGGGTGAGGAATAGGTGAGCCATAGGTTTTCCTCTGATTCAAAGATTCTGTCACCCTGGGGCTATCCATATCAACAGGTCTGGCCTCTGATGCAAATCAGGGGAGGAAGAGTGAGTCTGAGAAAGAAAAGAATTCAGAGGACCGGCGCTGTGGCGCAGTGGTTTAAAAGCGCCAAGATCCCATATGGACGCCAGTTCTAGTTCCGGCTGTTCCTCTTCTGATCCAGCTCTCTGTTATGGCCTAGGAGTATAACTTTTGGGTGGATCTCGGGTCAAATACAACTTCTGTGAAGGGAATAATGGGCACAAGAAACATCTTAGGTACTGGCGAAACATGCATTTAAGGCAGAAAGAGCTCACATTTTCAAAAGATAACTTCAGATGCCTCACTCAGATGTCATGAAATTAAATGGCAGGGCCAAATGATAACAAAAAGCTTATCAATGAATTAAAAGCATGAAAACTATTATGAAATGGTTTGTGATTCTTGAAATTCTTATCTGGCATTTTCTCATCCTTATGAATCACTGATGTCTACAGAGATGTTGGAATTCAGACATTGTTTCTGTCTGACATAAGTTTCTGTCAGACAGGGACTTGGCCATGGGTGGAAGAGGCAGTTCAGCCTCTGAAGGGAAGGCAGCCATCTACTCAGACAGATGGGAAAACAGAACCCAGAGCACATGGCTTATCAGCGGCAGAGTGGGCCTTAGAATCTAGAATGTGATAGCAGCTGCCCAGCAGCACTGAGCAGCACAGGGTACTGACTCAGAGCCTCACAGACTGGGGTGTCATAGCCCAGCTCTGAGCTCTTGAGCAGTTCACCTGATTTCCTGCATTTTCTCTTTTGTAAATGAAGATAATAGTAGTAACCGTCCTCACGGAGGATAAAAGGAGTTAATATTTACTATGTGCTTAGCCCAGAGGTTGGCCCATAGTATTATGTGAGTGTTTGCTACGTATGTATTAAAATACATAAGTGTGTATCCTAGTCTCTGTAGTACTAGCATACTATCCTATGACTCAGCACTTTTTAAAGGATGCCTGTTATGTAATCCAAAACATCTTCTTGTACCATCATTTAGCTGTATGTAACAGAACACACCACTAAATCGGTTTAAATAAACTGGGGTTGTTGTTTTTCTTACAAGCCCAGAAGTCTGGAAAGAGAACACCATTTACCCAGGTTCAGTAGGTTAGCATTTCGGGCACAAGTGTCTCCAAGAGTCTCTACCCTTCCTTCATGCTTCTCAGATGCCTACTGCAGCTTCAGGCATTAAGTACACTGTGGAGCTGCACAAAGCAGGGAAAGGGAGTGCTGATTCAGTACAGTATTTCTCAGAAGTCCTCACAGAAGAGTCTGACTTTACTCAGAACCATGGCGTGGCCAGCCACATCACTGTGTTCCAAGTAATCCTTCAATGTCATCCAGAGTCTGATAACTTCTCCTGCACTCAGAGTCCAGCTGACAGAGACACGAGCAATTCACGTGCTTTTTGGACCGATGAATTTTTGAGAGGAATGGAAACTGGCTGCTTAGCTCCCGGTGGGTGAGGTATCAGAACAAGCCTTGGCACGGGTGAGCCTGTCGGAGCCCTGGGTCTTTCCTTGAGTGGGGGGGGCGGGGCGAAGGTTCTCTGGGCTTTCAGATAGCCAGCTTCACAGATAATTTAAACTGGCGTCTGGCACTTGGCAGCGCTGCTTGATGCTGCCATCTCTTATGGCAAACCTCACGTCTCCTGCAAACAATGATGTCACTCAGTTTAATTTTGTCAAACTCCTTTTTGCACTGGACTTTTATTATGCTAGTTTATAAAACTGACTTTCAGCTCGCTCTGTGGATGACTAACACAGGGGGCCAATAAATGGACGAGAGACATTTTAGCTGCCTTTGATCTAGGGGAAAAAGTTGCTTAATATGGTAAGAAGGAGCAACCCAACCCATTATCCTTGCATTCCACATTTCTGTGACATTGCTTTTATCCAGTTCCTCAAAAGTCTTGCCTTCTATGGACAAAGAGTCTGGGCTCAGAAAGGATAGCTTAATTAAATGCTTCACATAATCTCAGACTATTGGAGAATAACCTTCTCATCCCACAAAAGCCAGGAGATGATCACTGTTAACTCCCTCACCTATGGATTGGCTTGTTGGGTGGAAAGGGCATCCCAGGGCAAGCCCTGCTATGCAGGTGATGGTGGTTTTGCAGGGCTGATCAAAGGGTGAGATGCCTTGGATGCCAGGAGATGCTACAAATCCATGTAGCATACTGTGAAAGTTCTTCCTAAAGTACTATGCAAATATAGATGTTATTATAGAATCTCCACTAGAGCTGGCCCTTGGGAGATGAGTAGAATTTCAATAGATAGAGAGGTGATATGAATCATTGGTGCCTGAGAGGCATAGAAGAATAAAAGCAAATGTTGAGTTTGGAATGCATAACTACTTAACAAGATGCAGCAATGCAAGTTGAAAAACTGGGTTAAGAGCAGCTAAACATGGAAGATGTTGAATGCCACATGAAGGGAATGAAGCTTCAAGTAGGCCATGGGGAACCATTGAGCTAATCTATATTTTTAGGAAGATAATTCTTGAGATAGTGGTAAGGGTAATGTGGAGATGCAAGGATGAAGGCAGCAAAGCCAGTTAGAGCTTCTTCAATAAGGTGATGGCAGAAGAAAGAGAAATGAAGACTCCGATTTCAGAACTGGTGCAGTGGAGAAAATACTGGAATTGAACTATTGGCTGGAGCTTGTTGTAGAAATGGTTAATAGATCCTCATAACTATTTCCTGCATCTCCTTCAGCTTCTAGTTACAGTCTGCAATCTTCAGTGGTCCCTAGTTTGCTATCATGCCAACTTCTGCTCCTGTATTCACATGGCATTCTCCTTGTGTATCTTTTTTCCTTTTAGGCACATGTCTATTTCCAAATGATACTATTTTCTGAGATACTGAGGCTTAGAACTTCAACATATCTCTTTGAAGAATCCAATCCAATCCAATCCATAACCTTCTCCTTCCACATTAATGGTGCCCTGACTTTGGCCAGGGCAAGTCCCCAACATTGGAGGCTGCATTTCCTAGCTGTGGCCATGTGAAGGAATGCCAGCCAATGAGGGAATCCTGGGAGTATTACATGCAACTTCTGCACATCCTGCTTAAGGGACAGTTTACTTTATATTGTTGCATGGCATTTCTACCTTCAACCCCATATGAGGGGCACTCACCTGTGTGGCCACAGCTAGGAAATGCAGCCACCACTCTGGGTAACTCATCTTTACGTTTTCCTCCGTTCTGCTTTGAGGATGGGATTGTCAGTTCCAGCCAACATGGTCCTAACTCTCACAGAAGAGAAGCGTTGAGTGTAATTTGCAGCCTAGCTGGGTTCTGGAGGAACCCTGAATGAGAGGTTTTGAGTGTTCACTTTCAAAAGGATAATCCAAGTCCTGACCGTCAGCCCGCTAGCTACCTGTAGCCCACGTGTTCATCTTCCTTTTTGGCTGACACAGCCCAGTGGTTTGAGAATGATTTGTCACCTCTGGAACTCATGTTGAAATTTGTGGTGGTGTTGGGAGGTGGAGCCTTTAAAAGGCGATTATGGGCTGCATTGTGGCATAAAGGGTTAAGCCGCTTCCTGCATATATGCATCTCACATGAGCACCTGTTCAAGCCCTGGATGCTCCCCTTCAGATTCAAATCTCTGCTAATGTGCCTAGAAAAGCAGTGGAAGATGGCCCAAGTCCTTGGACCCTTGACCCACATGGAAGACCTCTAAGAACCTTCTGGTTCCAGACCTGGGTTTGGCCCTGCCCTGGCCATTGTGACCATTTGGGGAGTAAACCAGCAGATGGAAGATTCTCTCTCTCTCTCTCTCTCTCTCTCTCTCTCTCTCTCTTCCTCCTCCTCTCTCTGTAACTCTGCCTTTCAAATAAAATAAATGTTAAAAATAAAGAGGTGATGGGGCTGGTGCTGTGGCATAGTGGGTAAAGCTGCTGCCTGCAGTGACGGCATACCATATGGGCGACAGTTTGAGTCTCGGCTGCTCCACCTCTGACCCAGCTCTCTGCTATGGCCTGGGAAAGCAGTAGAATATGGCCCAAGTCCTTGGTCAGGTGCACCCACATGGGAGAAGCTCCTGGCTCCAGGCTTCGGATTGGCTCAGCTCCAGCTGTTTCAGTCATCTAGGGAGTGAACCAGCAGATGGAAGACCTCTCTCTCTCTCCCTCTCTATAACTCTACCTTTCAAATAAATAAAAATTAAAAAATTAAATTAAGAGGTGACTATTAGGTGGGATTATTGCCTTTCTCATGGGTTGTTCTAAAACTAGGCCACTGCTGCTGTTTTGCCTCTTTGACACATGCTCTCTCCCTTGTGCTTCATGCTGTGATGCCACCCAAGCCTCTCCAGTTGTGGCCACCTGGGATCTCCAGCCTCCAGAATCATGAGCTACATAAACTTCTTCCTTTTACATGTGGAAATTACATGTCTCAGATATGCTCTTATACAGAAAATTGACTAAGACACAAAACTTTAAAAAATTGAAATACTGAGGCTGGTGTTGTGGCGTATTGGGTAAAGCCGCCACCTGCAGTGCCAGCATCCCACGTGGGCACCGGTTCAAGTCCTGGCCGCTCCTCTTCCAATCCAGCTCTCTGTTGTGGCCTGGGAAAGCAGTAGAGGTTAGCTCAAGTCCTTGGGCCCCTGTACCCGCGTGGGAGACCCGGAGGAAGCTCCGGGCTCCTGGCTTCGGATTTGTGCAGCTCTGGCCATTGCAGCCAATTGGGAAGTGAACCAGCAGATGGAAGACCTTTCTCTCTCTCTCTCTCTCTCTCTCTCTCTCTGCATCTCCTTCTCTCTGTAATTCTGACTTTCAAATAAATAAAATAAATCTTTTTAAAAATTGAATTACGGGTCTGGTGCTGTGGTATAGTAGGCTAAGCCTCAGCTTGTGGTGCCTGCATCCCATACAGGCAACAGTTCATATCCTGGCTACTCCTCTTCCAATCCAGCTCCCTGCTGATGGCCTGGAAAGCAGTGGAAGATGGCCCAAGTGCTTGGCCTCCTGCACCTGTGTGGGAGACCTGGAAGAAGCTCCTAGCTCCTGGCTTTAGATTGGCTCAGCTCTGGCTGCTGTAGCCATTTGGGGAGTGAACCAGCAGGTAGAAGCCCTTTCTCTCTGTCTCTCCCTCTCTCTGTCTGTAACTCTACCTCTCAAATAAATAATTACAAATAAATAAATATCTAAATATAGATAAATAAAAATCTTAAAAATGAATTAAAATGTCTTCCCTACACAGTAAATAGCATTTGCTCTATTTTTTATAGACCCAATGATACCCTATTACCTTACATCTAGCTTTGTTGAATTTGATACATGCCTGGTCCCTGAAGGACTTTAGGGTAAGATTTCAAAATACCCTGTAACTATTTGTTCAATACGTATTCAGGATAGAGGCTGAAGGCAGTGGCAAATAAAAATCCCTTGGGGGTGGAAGCCTGCTCTTTTCTACCACCCAGAGCAATTCAGTTCTGGTCCCAGCCTCCTATGTAATCTACTCAGCAAAACAAAAACTCTGTAATTACTCCAGCACTCATGAGAGGAGGAAACTTTGCAACTATTTATTGTTACTCTAGATCGTCTCAGAAGGTCTTTCTCATCAGTCACTACCATCCACCCAAAGAGCATATAACAACATTTCTCCTAAAAACACACAATATCCCCACAGAGTAGAACGCTGGCAACTTACTATGCTTGCTATGCTTCCAGTGGGACTGTAGCACAAGAGACTAGCACCCTCCAGGCCATCTGGCTCTGTCCTGATGTTTCTAACATGCCAGGTTGGCGCTGTATCCAGAGATTAGGAACACAGCCTAGGGGGCAGTTTTTGAAGAAAATATACTGAGAATTACATGTGCACGTAGATTTTGAATCACAAGGCAGCCGCCAGGTGGATCATTCAGAGTGTGAAACCACATCATGTATCCCAAACAGGGATTGTCCGATGAAGTGGGCATAAACACGGAGTCATACTGATGAGCTGGGTTTGGAGATAGGCACAGGGAGACAGAGCAGCCCAAGCTGGGTGAGGAGCTTGGCCAATGCAGCATCAGAGCAGCGGATGTTTTTGGTCTATGTGAATTCTAGTTGATGACGTGCGACTAATTTAGACACTTTTTCTAAAGCTTTTCAATGACCCTCCATGGAATGTTGGCGTTTAGAAACCTCATATCTTTGTAGAAATCTCTACAGAAAATAAGTCCATTTTTAAGTCAGAGAAACTATTGCAGCCAGTGACATCAACACAACTGCTCAGAGCTGCTTTAAAAAACAACTCTCCCTGGTTAACAGCAAGAAAAAAAAAATCTGGCTGCTGAAATGCATTGGCACAATATCCTGCATCTAAGGCAATTTTTAAAAGTTATAATGAGCCTCAATGGTAGGGAAAAAATGAGCATTTTTTTTTTTTACCTACTTTCCTCATTTAGACTTTATCTTTTCCAACTGCCCTCCTGGACAAAAGAACTATCCTGGGCATCTCAGCTCATATAAAATCATGTGAACAAGTCTACACATTATGCTATAACAGTGTGGTTTCTTTATTGATTTCGTGTTCCAAATATCCTTAAAAAGTAGCTTTCTCTATTCAAATTGGGGACATTCTAGTGTATATATGGTGGTAAAAAAGTTGAAAACAATCGAGGCTGGCCTTATGGCATAGTGGGTAAAGCCTCTGCCTACAACACCAGCATCCCACATGGGCATCAGTTCCTGTTCCAGCTGCTCCATTTCTGATCCAGCTCCCTGCTTATGCACCTGGGAAAGCAGCAGAAGCTGTTCCTCTTCCGATCCAGCTCTCTGCTATGGCCTAGGAAAGCAGTACAAGATGGCCCAAGTCCTTGGGTCCCTGCACCTACATGGGAGACCCAGATGACCTCAGCTTTGCCCAACCCCGGCTATTGCAGCTATTTGGGGAGTGAACTAGCAGATGAAAGATCTGTGTGTCTGTTATTTAATTCTATAACTAGTACTCCAACAGTATTTTTTTCACTTTGGGTTGCTATATGGGGGCAAACTGTTGAAATCTTTACCTAATATATACTAAACTGATCTTCTGTATATAAAGAGAATTGAAAATGAATCTTGATGTGAATGGAAGGGGAGAGGGAGCGGGAAAGGGGAGGGTTGCAGGTGGGAGAGAAGTTATGGGAGGGGGGAAGCCATTGTAACCCATAAGCTGTACTTTGGAAATTTATATTCATTAAATAAGTTTAATAAATGAAAAAAAAAGATTTGTGTGTGTGTGTGTGTCTGCATCTGTAACTCTTTCAAATAAATAATCTTTAAAAAATTAAAAACAATAAAAATCTCCAAAAATGGGATAAGTTTAAGCAAAATATGACATGTCCATATTATGTTTTAAATAATAACAGAAAATTCTTGCTAACTTTAAGGCAAAAAAGTCTGTGTTGTGCAAATTGTAAGAGAGTATGTCTCAACCAGTTATGTATTATAAAAAGGACTGCTAAAAATATGCTAAATGTTTAGTGTGTCCTCAGGGTGGTGAGAGAGAGGCAATGTTTTTCTTTATAAAACTTCCACCATTTTAATTTTATAAATACGCTACTTTTGTCATGAAGAAAAATTAAGCAATACGAGGGTGACTTTTCTGCAATACTGCAAGGATTTTCCCCTTTTCCAAGCTTTTCAAAGGGAAATGTAAAGGGGAAAAATTATTTCTCCAAATATATCAGCATTGTTAAAAAAATGCTTACATAACACAAATGCAGAACCAAAGGAAATACATAAACACTGAATATTATAAGGATGTGCCTAAGCATAGTTCTTTCTCTTGCTTCTTAAGTTGGCTTCTTGGAATGCATCATAAGGGAGACATGGGAGTCCCATAATTTTCAAAATTAGTAATTTTTATCATCACCAATATGTCAGGCACCACCCCCTCAAAAAAAAAAAAAAAAAGACTGGAGAGTTATTATCAGCTCCTAGAAATTTGTAAGGAGAGAATATATAGTCCAAGAAGGGATAAGACAATCAAAAAGGCCAAAAAGTAAAATAGTGTCTTAGAGGTATTCCCTTGGTGTTTTTCTATATTTACTGATATCCATGAAACTCAACTGAATAAGGCTTTTCTTTCTCCAACTCCACTAATTGTGTAATAGATGGCTAAGTGTCATTTCTTCTATACAACAAAATACAGTACTTTCTAAATCAAATGCGGACTCCTTGTATAAATACTTGCAAGTGATAATGTATTAAGGCTCATAAAAAAGGATAACCTATAGAGTGAAATTTTAAGATAAATTCCCTACTGTGTTATTTACATTGTAAAAATACAACCTGTGTGTACATTAATATTTGTTCATGAAGAATACCTGTAAATATAACTAAGATTTTTAAATATGGTCTAAAAATCAGAGAACAAATTTAGACATGTTAATGGTTATCAAGAAATTCCAAAAATTGTGGACTGACATTTCTATCAAATGTTTGACTATAGATTTTTTTAAAAATGTTTCATTTTTTCTTAAATTTCAATTTAGTTATCTGAGAGGCAGGGAGAGAGCAAGTGGGCTCCCATCAGCTAGCTCACTCCCCAAACGTCTGCAATAGCCAGACCTCAGCCATAGCCAAGGCAAAGAGCTAGGAACTCAGGCCAGGTCTCCCACTCGGTGGCAGGAACCCAATTACTTCAGCTGTCACTGCTGCTTTCCCAGGGTTTGCATTAGCAGGGAGCTAGCTAGAGTCAGGATCAGGGCAGCACTTTAACCCAGACACTCAGTTTTGGGAGCTAGCCATCTCAATCTCTAAAAGCCCACCTTCTGTTTTTCTTTTTCTAAATTCAAAACTACCTGTTTGCAGTTAGAAAATCGTAAAATCATAAAAGGACAGCAACTAGACCAGGTCCAAAACACTCATTTAAGGGCTGTTCTTACTTAAAAAAAGCTGATCACAAACCTATTAAGGAGTTCTATAGAAAGTTTTAGTGGGACAGAGAATCTGATTAATGATTATATATACATATAACACAGGAAGAGTATATAAAACTGAAAATATCATAGTACCGCCTAACACTTTACTAAGGCCTTAAATTAGCTAGGTCTTCACTCGGTTTCCATTCCCCACCTATTATTATCATTTTTGCAATCTTGAGAACGTGTAGCAAGGACATAAACAAAATACAGATTCAACTTTTAGGGGAAAAAGTGACTACAAATCATTAAATTTTGTTGCTAGCTGAATCCTCTTCTTACACCAATTTCCATTAGCACAATTAGAATGCCAATTTAAAAATCCACTGAGTTTCTTTATTTTGGCTTGGAACTTGTTTGGAACAATTCAGGAAAACATTGATGGTTTGCAATTTCTCTTTACCTCTAACCCTACCCTCTCCCTGACACCCCTCAACTCCACATCCTCTGACTCAGAGTCTATTTGTAGAGGACACCTGTTTTAAATGGAGCCACAGGAAATACCTATGTTGTCTCTTCATAATTAGACCCTGCATCTGGTTGGCTGAAATGTGATCATGATTTAAAAAAAAAAAAAAAAATACTGCCCACAGACTGATGCAACTTCAGTGTGACAACATTCACTGGAAGGCAGAGAGACTACAGTTTATATTTCTTTTTCCTTCCATTAAGCCCTATATGGTGCCGTAGGCAAAATAAATAAAAGGCCCAAACCGGACTGCTATTAAATTACACAGACGTGGGCTTCACATCCAAAAATCAGAATCATTTTTTAGGCTGAATGCAATCTTGTAGCAGCAAAGCTGTCTGACATTCCTTCCTTACGGCTTCTTATTGATAATCCTCGTGTCCAAAATTCATATTCTATTTCCAAGTGCACATGCCGTGATACTTAACAAGGCCCTTGTGGAACACCACAGGCCCCTTCGAAATTTATAATTTATATTTATATATAAATTTATATATAATTTATATTTATAACTGCGTTTCAGAGTGCTCAAAAAAACCCCAACTGTGTTTCAAATAAGCACCTGGGGGCTCCACGCACACACTCCCACCCGGTACCAGCCCGGTCCGCAGCCACCGCGCTGGAACCGGGTCCGCGCCGGGCTCCGCGCCTTCCCGCGCCGCGGCCCGCGTCCACCAGCCCCGGGCCACGCTTCCTTCCCGCCGGGCAGACGCTGCCGTCCGCGGCCCACGGAGCTCCGCGCGCACCTCCCGGGACCGGAGAAGGCTCGCGGAGACCGCCCGCCCCTCCAGGGACGCCTCCGGGGGTGCCTCCCCCACCCGGCTCCCCAGGCCGGGCCTCCCGGGACCCCGCGAACGCCCGAGCAGGAGGAAGCGGATGACGAAGGAGATGACGTCACGCCGCCCGCTCGGCCGCGGCCCCAGGGCCCGCAAACAGCGCCACGCCCACGCAGGTCGCCCGGGCGCTCGCGGCCGCGCCGGTCCCGTGGGGCGCGCGCCCGGCCGCAGCCCCCGCCCCGCGCCGCTCCCGCCGCGCCCGCCGCGCCGGGTTTCCCACGGCGCCCGCCCCCGCACGCCCGGCGCCGCCCGCCCGCCCTCCTCGCGGCCCAAGCAGCCCAGGCCTCTCGCGAACATGGCGCTTGTTCCCTGTCAGGTGCTGCGGGTGGCTATCTTGCTGTCCTACTGCTCTATCCTGTGCAACTACAAGGCCATCGAAATGCCCTCGCATCAGACCTACGGCGGTAGCTGGAAATTCCTGACGTTCATTGATCTGGTAAGGCCGACCCCCTCCCCTGCCCCTGTCAGCCCTGCACCCAGTGCCTGGGTGCCTGAGCACCTGCGTGCGCGCGCCTCCAGCGCCCACCTCTCTCTGGGTGACGGCAGGTTGAGGCCTGGCGGCCCCCTGGTCACCTGCTCTCCGGGGGACACACGGAAGTGGGGCACGGCCAGGTGGTGGGCTCTGGAGGGGGATCCCCACCTGCTTCTAAGAGCTGACACAGCAAGATTCTTCAACTCACAAAGCATCCGACAATCCCAAGTGGCCTCAGACCCATCCGCTCTCTAGGTGCTCTTCAGGGCACCCACCGTGGGATAAAACCTGCAGCAAAGCAAGGAAACCGGGTGTTGTCTGTTTACTTGGAGGTTCTCCTGAGAGCACCCCAATCCTCCCAACCTAATAAAGTTGCCATCTTTGCACCTGCTCGTGTCAGGACTTGACTGCCATCCTTTCCCCCAGAAACATGAAGGGAGAGTTTCAAAGTGCATCCCCAGTGTGGCTGTTCCATGTTCTCTCTCTCCCTATGTAAACGTTTGCAGTAGTTTGCATAAGCAGCTCTTCTACATGATAGTCTTGAAAGGTCCAGGCTATTATTATTATTATAATTTTAAAGCCTCTGCATCTGGTATTAAAAGGGCCCCCACAATCACATGAGCATAAGGCCCAATGTTGACATGGACTTAGGAACTTCTGGGTGAAAAGGTGACTTAAAGTGAGTCACACTCACATACACGCTGAAAGAACGTCTTGTATGGGCAGAGGGCTAAAAACCAAGGAATTGAATTCTACAGGAGTCAGAGAAAATGCCAAACCAATTCCTGGACTGCCAGAACTGTCCAAGAGTATACACAAAGTTGACTACACCAGCAAAATGGACTGTTCCTGGCCCTCCATTTTCATGCAGGGGACCAGATACCTGCCTTAAGAGGTTTCCAAAAGCTTAGGGTGTCTCAAAGAAAAACAGGTGGTTTGAGAAATACCTGCATTTGCATTGTTTTAGGCATTTTCAGAGAATTTAAATTCTTTTTTTCTCAGCAATCTCTGAATGAGGCATGTGGCCTTGCGCTTACAAGACTTCCCAGGATGTAAGCGTGTTGCAGGGGTTCCAGTTTTCATATCCTCAACTTCCAACTCGTTCTTGAAACTCAGTCTGAACATGGCTCATGCCTGCCAGTTATCCTTTCTTCCTCAGCATTCATCCAGGCGAGGAGCACACGATAGAGTCTGTGCTGTCTTTCTGTCTGTTCCTTTTAGCATTCAGAAGATAGACGGCTGCCACCAGGACTATCTTCATATTTGATTAAGAAAGGGAGTTGGAGTTGTTTTGAGAGAAAATCTTACTGGGTTGCTATCTTTGCCAGTTCTGTCGTGCAACCGACATCTTCCATAGATTGAAGGAGCTAGAACTGCAGCTCTGATGTTATGATAAATATCGATATTAAGCAGGAATACCATATACAGGGTACCAGAAATCATGTCGTCTTTCCAAGTGTTTAAACTATGTTAAAGACGTTTAGATGTTATTGAAAAACTTGAGCATAGATTTTTAGAGTTCTTTAAGGGCCTATTGAGCAAAACTGCTTTTGGATTTGCTGCCTTATCCCATTACCAAGTCAAATCTCATGTAGAGCTGACCCCTTTGAGTGTTGCCAAGGAGTAGTGCTGAGCTAAAATACTGATGGAGACTACTTGGTCATGGGTACTATGCACAGTGCTCAGCAGTGCCCTAGCCTTAGATGCTATTTTCTTGGAGCAGGGGCAGGAGTCAGCAGGTGAGAGGGGTATAAATGAGGGTGTTGGTTAACCCAAGAGAGATGACTGCTTCTCACATTGCCTTGCTTACTCCGTGTTAAGGACAAGACTCGCAGGAAACAATGTACCTCTTGTAATTTCTGTGTGACACAAAACCATAGTAAAGTCAGTTCGATATGCTGCCATATGATTTATATTTTAACATTTGATGACTGGATTTTCCCATTTTAAATAACACTAGTCACCATAAATATACTTTTTTTCTCTATTCCAGAATTCAGACCATGAATTCAAATTAGACACTTCCACTTTGTTTTGTATTAGGTTCAGTTTGTATAGAATCTTTAGTCAGTCATTCAACTTTTTTACTCTCTGTGGCTCCTGAATGCAAAATAGCCATTAGCTTTAGTGAAGAGCTCCTGTGAGAAAGTACATCTAAAATATACTCATAGAAACCCTCATGCTAAGTGTTACTCTTTTTGTCAAAGATGTACAGTCCTTAGTGCTTAAGCATCGTACAGCTGTTAACCAACTTGTCAGTCTTCCATAATGACATGGTAAGATTGCGTTACTATAATTACCTATTTAACTTTACTTTTGTGTGTTTGTGAAAAAACTGAATAAATTTTATTACCCATGTCTTAGGTAAGTTTCATGATTCTATGCCTTTTGAAACCATTTTGAGATATGGTTTCACTTCTCAAAATTGTAGCAAGAAGGCCCTTTTGCTAGCCAGCTTGGATCATAGAGTCTGAGTGTTTATCCTGAAGGTCACAGGTGGACTATGGTCTGTGGCATCAGCTTACCACAATGTGAGTATAAGAGTCATTTTTGAGTATAAGAGTCATTGCTGTAGAATCAGAGCCAAGGAGGAGTTAAGGTCACAGAGTTAAGGTTGCTAATCAACTGACTGTAACATAGGGAATATATCCTGGCTTATCCAGTTGAATCCAGTGTCATCACAAGAATCCTTAAGAGTGGAATAGAAAAACAGAGAAGAGTCAGTTGGTGGAAGATGTGATGGTGAGAAAAAGGTTCAGGGACCCACTGATGGCTTTGAAGATGGAAGAGAGGTCCATGAGCCATGGAATGTGGGAGGCAAAGGAAAGGAAAGCAGGAAAGGGCAAAGAAATGGATTTCCCCCAAGAGTTTCCAGAACAGAGCCCTGCTGACACCTTGATTTCAGTACAGCGAGATCCAGGTTGGACACCTGGCCTCCAGAATTGTACTGTAATAAGTTTGTGTTGTTTAAGCCACTAAATTCAGGGAAATTTGTTATTGCAGCAATGGAAGACTGGTAGACTGGGCTTTAAAGCCCTGACCTAGGATACACAACTGTTTCTGAACTTACATGAAATAAATGCACTGACTCAGCTGATATTTTATGTGTATTAGAGAACTTGTTAATGTTAGCTTTGAACAAAATACAAGCTTTTTGCATACTGTGTGAAGTGCATATGTGTAGCCACAGGCACTTGGGAGACTATATCAAGGCTGAAAAACACTGGAAAAGCTAGGCTTTTCCTTGACTGTAAAGTATTTCAGAAATGATTATTATACAATATGCTAGGCCAGGATAAGAAGTACTTTTAAATGAAAATAAGCTGGAAAGAAAGAAGGTCTATGTGAATGATGTTCACATATTTCCTTAGTATCACAGCTGATGAATTTTCTTCAAATGATGTAAATTCATTCACTTATTCACTAGCCAAATGATAATTCCCCAAGTTAAAGAAGAATCAGAAAAATAAAACCAGAATAAATAAACAAAAAGGGCAACTGTATTTTGAGGCCTCAAACTAGTACTTAGAGTATAATAGGTATTCAGAAAATGTTTGAATAACTGGAAACTTCCTGTTTCAAAATTTTCATTGAGTGTTCTTGTCTGTCTCTTCTCAAAACATTCAAAATAATAGGTATTTAAAAAATATATCAACCAAACATTATGTTTGATAAGTGTGGCAGGATGTTCAACAGATAAATCAACATCAACTTTGAAAAACATGAACTGGATATTTGTTATTAAAATTCAGTTGATAATAGATGGCCTTTTTCTTTCATTTTTAAAGATTGAAACAAATCTTGATATCCCATTTGCTTGAGTTTGTATTATGCACCATTTTGGGAGTTAATTTCTTTGGGCTGCAACATTCTCATTATTCCTCCTGTAGTGCTTTTGCATCCATGCATTGGCAGACTGTTGTTCCTGGAGCCTGTTAGAAATGTAGTAATCCTGGCTGTGCCATAGGCTTTCTGAATTGGTATCTGCATTTTATTTATTTTTTAATTGTTTGAGAGGAAGGGAGGATAAGAGACAGAGAAAGAAAGGAGGAGACATATAGAAAGAGTGAGACAGAAAGAGCTCACATCTGCTGGTTGTTCCACAGATACCCACAATGTCCAGTGCTGGGCCAGGGCTGGAGCTGGGAGCCCAGAATGCCATCCAGGACTCCCACTTAGGTGGCAAGGATCCAATTAGTTTAGCCATCACCACTGACCCCCACGGTCTGCAATAGCAATAAGCTAGGGTCAGGAGCTAGAAGCAGGTATCAAACCCAGGCACTCTGAAGTCAGACATGGACATCTTAACTCCTAGGCTAAGTGCCCACCTGGAATTGCATTTTAATAAGATCATCAGGTGCTTCCTACGGACCTTCTTTGATAAATAATGCTCTGACATACGCTGTTGGAGGCCGTAGCGGCCTTTTGGGAGTGAACCAATGGAAGGAAGACCTTTCTCTCTCTCTCTCTCTCTCTCTCTCTCTCTCTCTCACTGTCTATAACTCTACCTGTCAAATAAATTAAAAAAAGAAATTTATCAGCAAAATATATAGGAATATTCTTATAGTTGCTGTTTCTGATGTCATGATTTTATGATAGCCAAAGGAATGGTCTTATATTTTGGCTAGGTGAAGGCATTTTTGGAGACGTTTAAGGTAATATAATCCAGGTTTCCTTTGTGTGTGTTATCTAAATCTGTACTGTAAAAGAATTTAAGAAGACCACAAGGGAAAAGGATAAGTAAGAGCTTAGATGTGGAAAAGCTTGATGTGTTCAAAGATCAGGAAATGGTCAAATATACCTAGAGGATACATTTTTGCTTTTAGATGGGCTAGGAATTTTTGGCATTTAGAAAAATGTCAGGCAAAATAAGCTTCTAAGTATACTAAATTTTGTATTTGAGCTGGTCTTATATTTACTTAAATTCTTATGAAAAATAAATTATTAACTTTAGTTCATGGCTTAGTTTTAAGTAGAATGCAGTGTATCTTGAGAAGACATTGTGTATGTTGTTATATAACTGCTAGTTGGTGTTGCTGGTCAAAACCACAGAGTGCCCTGTGAAGTCCGCTAGTTTGTTGAGTACTTACTGAACAAAATTAGGTAGGTGTTTATTTTTATTTATTTTTTATTTTTATATTAAACAAAGGGGCTGAAACTGCATGTTTTTTCTTCAAGAGACTTAGACTTGACCCTAAGATGTGCATGTAACCTAGAAGGATTAAATGGTGTTTTTTTCCTAACCTAGGAGAAGAATTGGGAGAATAATATTTTGCATAGACACTGCTTCACCTTCTTTGCAAGTGTTTCTTTTGGATCAGACATAAAATAGGGGCCTGGTTTTGTCAGAGTTGGGGAAATAGTTGATGATATAATCACCCATTCCCTGTGTTTGTTGTAAATGTTATTGAAATTACAGAAAGTCATCTGACCACTGGTTGAGGTCACTTCTTTTCCCATCCCTGCCATTCCCCCATGTCTGGTATAGCATTTAGCAAAATTGGTAACTGCTCTTGAGGGTTTTCATTTGTTTCTCTGTGTTCCCCTGAAATGTCACATGTTTCTGTGGGAGCGTGAACAATAGTACAATTTTCCACATTGAATCAGCTGTTCCTGTGATCCAAGATGCCTGGAAAAATCTTACTGCTTCAGATTCCACAGTAACTTAGCCTTTCTTCTGGGAAGCCTGTGACGAGACTGTTGAGAGTTCACTGCTCACCTGCAGGGTAGTCCTGTCCCAGAGCATCAAGCACTGAGCTCTCTTTCAAAGTGAGACATTCTGTGGGCTGATCTGTTGTAGAGCAGAACAGGGTACAGATTGGAAACATGGGATTCTAAAAAGTCAGTTTGCTAACCCCTTCATATTGACTTATATGGAGACCTGTAGGTCTGTGTTGCACTTTAAAATTGTAATTTCAAGAGCAATACACAGTCATAGAGAAAATAATACAGGAAACCACAGGGAAGAAAGTGTATTCCCTCTTAATTCTCATTATTCTTGCATCCTACGATTTTAGTGCATCAAGAGACTATTTATTCTGGAACTTTCTATATATACTGGAACACAGATACAGTGTCAGACTACAGGTATATACAGGAACACTTTACAAAGTTCATGGAAATGCACATTATGAAAAAACTGCATATATTTCAATTTTTTGCGACAGAAATTTTTTTTTAAAGATTTTATTTTTTTATTTGAGAAGTAGAGTTACAGACAGTGAGAGGAAGAGACAGAGAAAGAGGTCTTCCTTCCGTTGGCTCACTCCCTGAATGGCCGCAATGGCCGGAACTGTGCCGATCCGAAGCCAGGAGCCAGTAGTTTCTTCCTGGTCTTCCACTCAGGAGAGACCAAGTGCAGTGGCCCAAGTACTTGGGCCATCTTCTTCTGCTTTCTCAGGCCATAGCAGAGAGCCGGATTGGAAGAGGAGCAGCCGGGACTAGAACTGGTACCTGTATCGGAAGCTGGCACTTCAGGCGGAGGATTAACCTACTGCACCACGGCGCTGCCCCCCAATTTTTCTTTTAATTTTTTTATTCTCAAATACCTTGAAGTACCCTCATATATACTTGAACTCATATTTGTGTACATATATTGTCAGATTTCAGAAGAAATATTTCTAAAAATTATTTTTTAAGTTACAGATATCACACAGAGATACCAAAGTTAATATTTTGATACTTGCCTTTTCAACCATATTGATGTTTTAAAATCTCAGAAGTTTAATATATACACACATGATTTTTACATTCATAATTCAAGAATATCAGAATTTTCTCTTTTTATTGTATAGCTCCATAAGTTTTGACTGATGTGTAGAATTGTGTAACTATTATCACAGTCACCTAAAATCTACTCCTTTCTGTTGCTCCTTTATAGTTAAATCCTGCCCTCAATTTTATCAACTATCTTTTGTTCTCTGTCTCTAAAATTTTGCCTTTACCAGAAAAATATGTAAGGCATACAGTGAATCTTCAAGTCTGGTGCTTTTTTTTCATTTATCATAGTGCATTTCTTATTCATCTGTGTTCCGTGTTTATCAGTGACTTGTTAACTGCTGAATAGTATTTCGTGGTATTGATGTACCACAGTTTATCCATGAACAAGTTGAAGTGCATTTGATGTTTTCTGTTTTGGGGGTACTGTGGTTTGGATTTGGTTTAATTGTGGCATCTTAAGAGTTCATGGGATTGCAGACTTGGTCTCCCTGGTTGTGCTATTGAGAGGTGATGGACCTTTGAGAGGTGGGGCCTAGTGTGAGACGCTTAGGACACTGACGGTGTGCTCCTGAGGGTAGTTATTAGGTTACCCCTTGAATTCTCATGAGAGGATTGTTATAAAAGGAGCAAGGCTGGCCTCTCCCATCCTCTCTGCTCCTAATTCCAGATGCAGTCACTCACTGGCATTCCCATGCAGTCTCAACATTGTGTCTATGTCATGAACCAACTGATGGCCCTGGGCAGCTCTGCACCATGCCATTTGGTCCTTGAACTCCCAAAGCTGTGTGGTAAATAAATCTATTTTCTTCATAAGTAGCAAGTGTCAAGGCTTTTTTTTTTTTAATAATAACAAACAGCTCACTGATACAGGAAATAATGAAAAATGCTGCTATAGACACATACAAGTTTTTACATGGACATGAGTTTTCATTTTGATTGTGAATGTATCTGGAAGTGAGATTTTTTGTCATATGTCAAGTGTATGTTTGACTTACACATCTCTTAATTATAAGAGATAGCTAAAGTATTTTCTGGAGTGGGTGGGCCATGTTGCTTTCCCACTAAAAAATGTAGAGGAATTCTTGTTTCTCTAGATCCCTCTCATTGTGCAGTGTTGTGAATTTTTTTCCCATTTTTTAACAATTCTAATAAATGTGTTATAGCATCTCATTGTGGCTTTAATTTCATTTCCCTCATGACTAATGATGTGAAGTATCTTTTCCTGTACATTTTTTTTTTATCATACATGTCTTCTTTGTGAACTGTCTAGAGAAATCATTCTCCCATTTACAAAAAAATAGGTTATTTTCTTTTTATTAAGCTATGGTATATGCAACACTTGTGACACCGTTTTTCAAAAATACAGTCCTTTTGCCATTGAGTTTCCTGTGCACCTTCTGTCAAAATCAGTGGACTGCGTTTGTGAGTCTGCCCCCCTGCTCTGTCCAACTGATATGTCTACCTGTTCACAAGTTCCACACTGTATTGATCATTGCAGCTTAATATAAGTCTTGAAATCAGGGAATGTGAAGCCTTCAGATTTCGTTTTCAGTATTTCTTTGGACTGTGCTAAACACTTAACCTTTATTTTTCAGTTTTAAGGAAAATCTTGTCAATATCTGCAAATAATCCTAGTGGGATTTTTGAGTGTAATTTCATTGAATCTACAGAACAATTCTGGGGGAAATTGACATCTTAACAATATTTACTCTTCTAATCCAAGAACATGATATATATCTCCATTCATTTAGATTTTAAAAATTCTTTTATTTAACCATATTGTATTTGATTAAAATTTTATTGAGATAATTATAGATTCATATCGATTGTTAGAAGTGCAGAAAGATCCAATATGACCAGTTTCCCAATGGTCATATCTTGAAAAACTGTAGTATAATATCCTAACAAGAATATTAATACTGAAACAGTCAAGATACAAACCTATCCATCACCACCAGACACCCTCATATAGCTCTCTTATGGCATGTGTATCTTCTCTCCCCCTACCCCTTTCGGCCCCTGGCAGCCATTAATTTGTTCTCAATTTTTATGCTTTTGCTATTTAAAGAATATTATATAAATGAATCATCCAGATGTGATTTTTTGGGATTACCTCCCCTCCCTGCTGAAAAACTCCCTGGGAGTCATTCAGGTTGTCAGAGCTCTCAGCAGTTTGTTTTCATTGCTGAGCTGTATTGCACACTATTGACGCACCAGTTTGTTTAACCATTCATTTACTGAAGGAGATGTGCAGTGATTCCAGTTTGGGACAGTTATAATTAAAACCACTATGAACATTCACACACAGGTTTGTGTGTGTGTGTGTGTGTGTGATTATAAGTTTTTATTTCTCTGGCATAAATATCCAAGAGGATAGTTGCTGGGTTGTATAATCATTGCAATATTAAGTTTTTGCAATGTTAACGTTAAAAGAAGCTACAAAATTGTTCTCCAGAGTGGCTATATCATTTTATAACTCCATCATCAGTGTGTGAGTAACATAGTTTCTCTCCTCCTAACCTATTCAATATTATAGCTTAGCACCACAGCACACAGTTGAGTATCTTATCATAACTGTTGCTGACTGGGAGCTGAAGTTCACTGCCAGGGCCAGCATTGCAAAACAGTGTCATCTACTGCTAGCCAAGGAAAAGATCAAAATTCAAAGTACAGTTTCTTAGTGAGTGGCATATTGCTTTTTTAAATTTTTTTTAACTTTTATTTAATGAATATAAATTTCCAAAGTACAGCTTATGGATTACAATGACTTTTTCCACCCCATAACCTCCTCCCACCTGCAACCCTCCTCTCTCCTGCCCCCTCTCCCCCTCCGTTCACATCAAGATTCATTTTCAATTCTCTTTATATACAGAAGATCAATTTAGCATATGTTAAGTAAAGCTTTCAACAGTTTGCACCCACACAGAAACACAAAGTGAAAAATACTATTTAAGTACTAGTTATAGCATTAAATCACGATGTACAGCATATTAAGGACAGAGATCCTACATGAGGAGTAAGCGCACAGTGACTCCTGTTGTTGACTTAACAAATTGACATTCTTGTTTAAGGCATCAGTAATCACTCTAGGCTCTTGTCATGAGTTGCCAAGGCTATGGAGGCCTTTTGAGTTCACTGACTCTGATCATATTTAGACAAGGTCATAGTCAAAGTGGAAGTTCTCTCCTCCCTTCAGAGAAAGGTACCTCCTTCTTTGATGGCCCATTCTTTCCACTGGGATCTCACTTGCAGAGATCTTTCATTTAGGTCATTTTTTTTTTTTTTGCCACAGTGTCTTGGCTTTCCATGCCTGAAATACTCTCATGGGCTTTTCAGCCAGATCCGAATGCCTTAAGGGCTGATTCTGAGGCCAGAGTGTTGTTTAGGACATCTGTCATTCTATGAGTCTGCTGTGTATCCCACTTCCCATGTTGGATCATTCTCTCCCTTTTTTATTCTATCAGTTAGTATTTGCAGACACTAATCTTGTTTATGTGATCCCTTTGACTCTTATTCCTATCATTATGATCAATTGTGAAGAGGAATTGATCCCTTGGACTAGTGAGATAGCATTGGTACATGCCACCTTGATGGGATTAATTGGAATCCCCGGGCACATTTCTAACTCCACCACTTGGGGCAAGTCAGATTGAGCATGTCCCAAATTGTACATCTCTTCCCTCTCTTATTCCCTCTCTTATATTTAACAGGGGTCACTTTTCAGTTAACTTTAAACACCTAAGAATAATTGTGTGTTAATTACAGAGTTCAACCAATAGTATTAAGTAGGACAAAAAAATACTAAAAGGGATAAAGTATTAACTTGTTCATCAACAGTCAGGATGAGGGCTGATCAAGTCACTGTTTCTCATAGTGCCCATTTCACTTCAACAGGTTTCCTTTTTGGTGCTCGGTTAGTTGTCACCGATCAGGGAGAACATATGATATTGTCCCTCTGGCACTGACTTATTTCACTCAACATGATGTGTTCCAGATTCCTCCATTTTGTTGCAAATGACCGGATTTCATTGTCTTTTACTGCTGTATAATATTCTATAGAGTACATATCCCATAATTTCTTTATCTACTCTACTATTGATGGGCATTTAGGTTGATTCCAGGTCTTAGCTCTTGTGAATTGAGCTGCAATAAACTTTAAGGTGCAGACCACCTTTTTGTTTGCCAATTTAATTTCCTTTGGGTAATTTCCAAGGAGTGGGATGGCTGGGTTGTATGGTAGGGTTATATTCAGGTTTCTGAGGAATCTCCAGACTGACTTCCATAGTGGCTTAACTAGTTTGCATTCCCACCAACAGTGGGTTAGTGTCCCTTTTTCCCCACATCCTCGCCAGCATCTGTTGTTGGTAGATTTCTGTATGTGAGTCATTCTAACCGGGGTGAGGTGAAACCTCATTGTGGTTTTGAATTTTATTGAGGATTTTTGCATCTGTGTTCAACAGGGATATTGGTCTGTAATTTTCTTTCAATGCTGCATCTTTCTCCTGCTTAGGGATTAAGGTGATACTGGCTTTATAGAAAGAATTTGGGAGGATTCTCTCTTTTTCGATTGTTCTGAATAGTTTAAGACTTGGAGTTAGTTCTTCTTTAAATATGTGGTAGAATTCAGCAGTGAATCCATCTGGCCCTGGGCTTTTCTTTGTTGGGAGGGCCTTTATTACTGTTTCAATTTCTGTCTCAGTTATGGGTCTATTTAGGTTTTCTATGTCATCATAGCTCAATTTAGGTAGATTGCATGTGTTCAGGAATCTATCCATTTCTGATAGATTTTTCTGTTTGCTGGTATACATCTCCTTTTAGTAATTTCTGATGATTCTTTTTATTTCTGTGGTGTCTGTTGTTACATTTCCTTTTTCATCTCTGATTTTATTGATTTGGGTCTTTTCTCTTCTTTTTTTTTTAGTTAGTTTGGCCAATGGTGTGTTAATTTTATTCATTTTTTCAAAAAACCAGCTCTTCATTTTGTTGATTTTTTGTAATTTTTTTTTTGCATTCAATTCTGTTGATTTCTTCCCTGATTTAATTATTTCTCTTCTCCTACTAGCTTTAGATCTGGTTTGCTGCAGTTTTTCCAGATCCTTGAGATGCGGTGAAAGCTCATTTATTTGGTGCCTTTCCAATTTGTTGATGTAGGCACCTATTGCTATAAACTTTCCTCTCAACACTGCTTTTGCCGTATCCCATAAGTTTTGATATATTGTGTTGTTATCCACACTTACTTCCAGAAACTTTTTGATTTCTCTTTTGATTTCTTCTATGACCCAGTGTTCATTCAGGAGCATGTTGTTCAGTCTCCATGTGTTTGCATACTCTCTAGGGATTCCTGAGTTGCTGATTTCCAACTTCATTCTGCTGTGGTCTGAGAACCTGCGTGGTATGATTCTAATTCTTTTGAATTTGCTGAGACTTGCTTTATGGCCTAGTATGTGGTCAATCCTAGAGAAGTTTCCATGTATTGCTGAGAAGAATATAAATTCTTTAAATGTAGGATTGAAAGTTCTGTAGATATCTGTTAAATCCATTTGGGTTATAGTGTCAATTAAATATGCTGTTCCCTTGTTGATCTTCTGTCTGGTAGATCTATTTCTGAGAGTGGAGTATTGAAGTCCCCCAGTACTATTGTATTGGAATCTAAATCTCTCTTTATGTCCCTTAACATATCTTTTAAATAAACTGGTGCCCTGTAATTAGGTGCATATACATTGATAATTGTTATATCTTCCTGTTGAATTGAACCCTTAATCATTATATAGTGCCCCTCTTTGTCTCTCTTAACAGTTTTTCTGTTAAAGTTTATTTTGTCTGGCATTAATATGGCTACACCTGCTTTTATTTGGTTTCTGTTGGCATGAAATGTCTTTTTCCAACGTTTCACTTTCAGTCTGCATGCATCTTTGTTGGAAAGATGTGTTTCTTGTAGGCAGGAAATAGATGGGTTTTACTCTTTAACCCAATCAGCCAATCTGTGTCTTTTAACTGGACAGTTCAGGCCATTAATGTTCAATGTGACTGTTGATAAGTAGTGACTTTACCCTGTCATTTTCCCAAAGAAATTTTCTAGTATATGCTTTGAGCTTCCTGTGATCTTTTACTGGGAGTTTTTCTTCCTTTACCTTCTTTCATTTTGATGGCCGTGTTTCTGTGTTTCTGTGCATAGCACATGTTTAAGCATCTTTTGCAGGGCAGGATGAGTGGCGACAAATTCTTTCAATTTCTGTTTGCTATGAAAGGTCTTTATTTCACCTTCATTCACAAATGAGAGGATATAATATTCTGGGCTGGCAGTTTTTCTTCTTATTACCTGGGCTATATCTTGCCATTCCCTCCTAACCTGTAGGGTTTCTGATGAGAAGTCAGCTGTGAGTCTGATTGGAGATCCTCTGAGAATAATCTGATGTTTCTCTCTTGCACATTTTAGGATCTTTTCTTTATGTTTCACTGTGGTGAGTTTTATTACAATGTGTCGGGGTGAGGATCTCTTTTCGTCATATTTATTAGGGGTTCTATGAGCTTCCTGTACTAGGATGTCTCTGTCCTTCTCCAAACCTGGGAAATTTTCTGCTAGTATCTCACTAAAAAGGCCTTCTAATGCTTTCTCTCCATGCCTTCAGGAACTCCTAGAACCCGGATGTTGGGTTTTTTAATAGTATCCTGTAGATTCCCGACAAAATTTTTAGATGTCTAATTTCCTTTTCTTTTCTTTGGTTTGACTGTATGCTTTCCTGTTCTCTGTCTTCTTTTTTTTTAAACTTTCATTTAATGAATATAAATTTCCAATGTACAGCTTATGGATTACAATGGTTTCCCCCCTCCCAAAACTTCCCTCCCACCCGCAACCCTCCCCTTTCCCGCTCCCTCTCCCCCTCCGTTCACATCAAGATTCATTTTCAATTCTCTTTATATACAGAAGATCAGTTCAGTGTATATTAAGCAAGGATTTCAACAGTTTGCCCCCACATAGCAACACAAAGTGAAAAATACTGTTGGAGTACTAGTTATAGCATTAAATCACAATGTACAGCACATTAAGGACAGAGATCCTACATGATGTTTTTAAAAAATTAATTAATTTTCTATGCAATTTCCAATTTAACACCAGGTTTTTTTTTCATTTTCAATTATCTTTATATACAGAAGATCACTTCAGTATATACTAAATAAAGATTTCATCAGTTTGTACCCACACAGAAACACAAAGTATAAAAATACTGTTTTAGTACTAGTTATAGCATCACTTCACATTAGAAAACACATTAAGGACAGATCCCACATGAGATGTAAGTACACAGTGACTCCTGTTGCTGACTTAACAATTTGACACTCTTGTTTATGGCGTCAGTAATCTCCCTAGGCTCTAGTCATGAGTTGCCAAAGCTATGGAAGCCTTTAGGTTTCGCCGAGTTTGATCTTATTCCGATAGGGTCATAGTCAAAGTGGAAGTTCTCTCCTCCCTTCAGAGAAAGGTACCTCCTTCTTTGATGGCCCCGTTCTTTCCACTGGGATCTCATTCGCAGAGATCTTTCATTTAGGTCTTTTTTTTTTTTCCCCCAAGGTGTCTGATATTCTCTCTTCTGCTTCACTGATTCTGTTTTTAAGGCTCTCTAATGTGTTTCTCATTTGATCTATTGAATTCTTCATTTCATTATGATTTTTCTTCACTATCACCATTTCATGTTCTACTAGTTGCTTCATTTCATTTTGATTCCTCCTTAATATTTCATTTTCGTGAGAGAGATTTTCTATCCTGTCTGGTAAGGATTTCTGTAGTTCAAGAATTTTTTTTGAGAACTTCTTAATGTTCTTATCAATTTTTAAGATCCTTTTCTTGCATTTCTTCTATGTCATCATCTTCATAATCTTGTATTGGGGTGTCTTGTTCATTTGGGGGCTTCATAGTGTCTTCCTTGCTCTTGTTTCCTCGGTTTCCGCGTTTGTTGCTTGGCATTGTGGAGATATTCTTTGGTTTCTTCACTGTGGTGTTTTTACTCGTTATACTATGACCCTAGATTAAGTGGACTGTCTGCTTTTGATGGATCCTTAGAGGCTTGTGATGGGTGTGGCCAGAGAGCTCTGTTTGGTTCTTCAGGGTTAAGGGTGTGCTAAAGGTGACTCACCCAGGTTGTTTTGTCTCTCTCTCTCTCTCTCTCTCTCTAACTTAGAAGGCAAGTAATTCCACTCAGCTGAGCGTAATTGAGGGTAGTCAATGTATGAAATCTGGCCCCTGTGAGTATAATATTTGTCTTCTCTGCCCCAAGGACCGCACAAAGGGTCTATGCAGTCCTCTGTGTGTTCTCAAATTTCCCTGCCATCTCCCACCAGGTTGCCAAGGTTACCAAGTTTGTGTACTCCGTGAGTTCTCTCCCACAACCTTATATTTTCACAGTCTCAGTTCATTCGCTCCACACTTTCACTAGGTCCTAACCTCCTGTTATTTCTAACCACCAGAGTCAGGTTTTTCTGCTTGGTTGATGGTGGGCGCCACTTTCTGTATGTCCAAAATGGTGCCTGCTCTTTGTCTTGCTTGCCTTTATAAGCTGAGTGGAGAGAGGCTTGTGTCTGTGCCAGTCCCTTTTATTTATTTATTTTTTTCTCTCCTCTAGTTAGCTTGGTGAATTTTCCCAAGCGGGGCTTCAAACCTCGTTCCCTCTAGGCTCTTTCTGCGATTTCCCCACCAATGTCTTAGGCTACTGACCTCACCTCCCCTTCCAGCACTGGTGCATAGACTCCACGGCTGGGCTCCTGAGCTGTGGGCGTCCTTGCTTTCCCTGTAGTTCCTCCATGTCACATCCACTAGATCCGGAAGAGTTTCCTCTGCAATTTTTTCCCTGAGCCTTTCCCTGAAACTACAATAATTCCACTTTTATTAAACTACCTTTTCCCGAACTATCAGTGTGCCACCTCACTATTCCGCCATCTTGGCTCTGTCCCCATATTGCTTTCACACTGACAAAAAGTTACAAAATTAAGATGGAGACTGTCTACAGTGATATCTCCTTGTGGCCATAATTTGCATTTCTTAAATGGAAATGGTGCTGCACATATTTTCTCATATATATATACTTCACCTAAATATCCTCTTAAGTGAAATAAATAGTACTAGGTTGTTAAATTTTACTTTTAAACTCTTTATTGTAAGTACATACTTGATTTTTGCATATTGATTTTATTATTGTATGATTTTTACTAAACTCAATTATTACTTCTAGGGGTTTTAGATTCCATGAGATTATCTTTTTCTTTTTAAATGTGGACAATCATATCATCTGTTAATAGGGATATTTATTTCTTCTTTTCTAGTCTGTGTGGGTTTTATTTCTTTCTCTTTATTGCATTGGTTAAGACTCCAGGTATGATATTGAGTAGAAGAGGTGCCTTGTTGCTTTCTTAGGAGGAACACCTTAAATCTTCTGCATTTCAGTATAATTTTAGCAATTATTTTTCAGGTGCCTCTTATCAACTTGAGGAAATTTTCCTACATTCTTAGTTTTCTGAGAGCTTTTTGAATAGATGATGAAGTTTGTCATATGCTTTCACTGTACCTATGGTGTGTTCATGTTTTTGTTTTCTTCTGTTAATACTGTGAATCGCATTGCTTGATTTTTAATATTGAACTGGTTTTGCATTCCTGGGGGGAATGATGCTGGACTGTGATGTATTGTCATTTTTATATAGTGCTGCATTTGATTTGCTAATGTTTCGCTGAGTTTTTTTGCCTTTGCTCGTAGGAATATTCGTGACTAGTTTCTTCTTTGATATTAAGGTATACTAGCATCATTTTCCATTCAGTGTTTTGGAAGAAATTAAGTAGAATTACTATTATTTCTTCCTGACCTGTTCAGTCAAGTTTACCAATAAAAACTGTTGGCTTAGAGTTTGCTTTGTTGGAAAGTTTCAGCCATAGCTTCAGTTAGGTTAGTTTCAAGATACAGGGCTATTGAAGTTACCTGGTGTTTTGTTTTGTTTTGAGGTTTGGTAGTTTGTACCTTTCAAGGAATTGGTCCATTTCATCTTTCAGCATTCCTTCTGATCTTTCTTTTATTACATGTAGAGTCTGAAATGACAACGTTTAATTCAGACTTTCTTGGGCTTTTTCACCCATGCAGGAGACCTGTGTGAAGCTCTTGGATCTTGGCTTTGGCCTGATCCAGAGCTGGCCATTGCAACCATTTGGGGTATGAACTAGCAGATGGAAGGTGTCTCTCTTTTCTTTCTCTTTCTTTTGCTCTGTAACTCTGTCTTTCAAATAAAATAAATCAATATTAAAAACATGGTATTTTGTGTTTATGTTTCGCTTGGGTTCTCAATTCCTATTGATGCTTTTCAAATATTTTTCTGAAGTTCCATTTTTTTTTCTATTATTGCTGTTTCCATTGTCATTGATTTCTGTTTTTAACCTTTGTTATTTTCTGCATTCCATTTGTTTTGGGTTTAAATTGTTCTTTTACTTCTTTTTTACTGCAGCAACCTAGATTTTTAATATATTAATTTGAATCCTTCATTCTTCATAAATAAGCTTTTAAAGCTATAAATTTCCCTCTAAGGACAACTTTGGCTGTATCTTATAAGTTCTAATATCTTTTATTTTCACTTCCATTCAGTTCTTATTATTTTTTAAACAAAATCTCTTTAAGAAATTTCTATTTTATAAGGGATTATTCAGAGAAGCATTGTTTAATTTATATGTTTTTGACATATCCCAGATATCTTGACTGTGATTATTTCTATTTTAATTATGTTATGAGCAGAGGCTGTTTGTCACAATTCTTTTAAATTTTTAAAGCTTGATTTTATAGCTCAAATTATGAGTTATCACTTTGAACATTCGACCTTCCCTTGAAATATGTATTCTGATGTTGGATGGAGTATTCCATAAATGTCAGTTACATAAAGCTCATTGATAATATTGTTCAGGTTTTCTGTATCTTGACTGATTTTCTTTTTCTTTTTCATTAATTGAGAAAGGAGCATTGAAGTCTCTAAGTTTAATTGGGGATTTGACCTGTTTCTCATTTCAGTTTGATCAGATTTTGCACCATGAATTTTGGAGTTTATACATTATTGTGTGCATACACCTTTATGAATGATATGTATTTTAGTGCATTGACCTTCTTATCATTATAAAATGTTATTCTTCTCCTTAATAATTTTCATTGTTCCAAAGTCTGGTTTGTCTGATACTAATGTAGCTTCTCTAGCTTTCTGTTGATTGCTGTTGGCATGGTAAATTTTTTACATACCGTATCTTTCATCTATGCTTATATATTTAAAGTAGATTTCTTATAGAGAACATATTATTAAGTCATATTGTTTAGATTGAATTTGGTAAGCTCTATTATTTAATAAGTACCATTTTCATTTAATGTAATTATTAAAATGGTTGGAATTAGATCTATCCTTTTATTATTTTTTAATTTTTAAAATTTTTTTGACAGGCAGAGAGGACAGTGAGAGAGAGAGACAGAGAGAAAGATCTTCCATTTGCTGTTGGTTCACCCTCTAATGGCCGCCGCGGCCGGCGCGCTGCAGCTGGCGCACCGTGCTGATCCAAAGCCAGGAGCCAGGTGCTTCTCCTGGTCTCCCATGGGGTGCAGGGTCCAAGCACTTGGGCCATCCTCCACTGCACTCCCTGGCCACAGCAGAGAGCTGGCCTGGAAGAGGGGGCAACCGGGACAGAATCTGGTGCCCCAACCGGGACTAGAACCCAGTGTGCCGGCACCGCAGGCGGAGGATTAGCCTGTTGAGCTGCGGCGCTGGCCTATCCTTTTATTATTTATTTTATGTTTGTAACTCTTTTTTTGTTACTGTTGTTGTTCTAGTGTTCTTTTTCTGCCACCGTATGGGTTATTTGAATATTTTTTAGTATTTCATTTTATCTATTACCTCTTCATTATGTATATTGTTATGTTATTATTTTTGTTGGTGTTGGGAGGATTATGAATACACACACATACACACCCACACATAACTAACTACACTTTAACACTTCAAATAGAACATACAATCCTTGTCTGTGTACTCTACACTTTATGTGATAGTTGCCATACTCATTATGTTTACATAACTTGAAAATCCGATAAGATAATGTTGTGATTTTTACTTTTTTTTAAGATTTATTTATTTGAAAGGCAGAGGTACAGAGAGGCAGAGAGAGGCAGAGAGAGGGAGAGAGAGAGGAGAGAGAGAGAGAGAGAGGTCTTCCATCCGATGGTTCATTCCCCAATGGCTGCAACAGTTGGGGCTGTGCTGATACAAAGCCAGGAGCCAGAAGCTTCTTCCACATCTCCCATGCAGGTGCAGAGGCCCAAGGAATTGGGCCATCTTTCTTGCTTTCCTAAGACATAGCAGAGGGCTATATTGGAATTGAAGCAGCCGAGACTCAAACAGCGCCCATATGGGATGCCAGTACTGCAGGCAATAGCTTTACCTGCTATGTCACAGCATTGGCCCCATGATTTTTACTTTTAACAGTAAAATATTTTACAGGACTTAGTTGTGTAAAACTGTCTCTCCTATTTACCCAGATATTTACAATTTGTGTTGCTGTTTCTTTAGCTCTTATTTCTATATTACCTTTGGTATCATTTTCCTTTAGCCTGTGAATTTATTTTAGCATCTCATTAAGGAGAGATCTGCTGGAAGCAGTTCTCTTTGTTTTCCTTCATCTTAGGATGTATTTGTTTTGTCTTCCTTCCTGAATGATATTTTTGCTGGATATAAAATTCCGATGAGCAGTTCTTTTCTTTCATCACTAGGAACATATTGGACCCTGTCATCTGGCTGCTGATTTCTATTAAGAAATTTGCAGCTATTGAAACCATCACTCTGTTGAATATGATATATTATTTTCCCCTGATTGCTTGTAATGTATTTTTTCTTTATCTTTGGTTTTCATTACTCTGATTAGAATATACCTGGGCAACATTTTGTGAGTTTCTCTTGATAGAGGTTTGCTGAGCCTCTCGATTATTTCATCTTCTGGCTTTCATCCAGTTTGAGAGTTTTTCAGCCATTGTTTCTTCAATTACAAGAGAAGTTCAAAAAGTTTATGGAAAGAGGCCTGCATTGAGGTGCAGTTCATTAAGCTGCTGCATGTAACTTACTCCATGTCAGTACCAGTTCAAGTTCCCTGCTGCTACACTTCCAATCCAGCTTCCTCCTAATGTGCCTGGGAAAGCACTGGAAGATTGCTCATGTACTGGGACTCCCGCCACACGTGTGGGAGACCTGGATGGAGTTCCTGGCTCCTGGCATCGTCCTGGCCCAGCCCTGGCCATTGTGGCCATTTGGGGAATGAATCAATGAAAAGAAGATACTTCTCTCTGTTTCTTCCCTCCCCCTTCTCCTTTTTCTCTTTCTAGCTTTGCTTTTCAATCAGATAGATCTTTTTTAAAATGTTCATGGAGGCCGGCGCTGTGGCTCAATAGGTTAATCCTCGGCCTGCAGCGCTGGCACACTGGATTCTAGGCCTGGGCAGGGTGCTGGATTCTGTCCCGGTTGCTCCTCTTCCAGTCCTGCTCTCTGCTGTGGCCCAGGAAGGCAGTGGAGGATGGCCCAAGTGCTTGGGCCCTGCACCTGAATGAGAGACCACGAGAAGTACCTGGCTCTTGGCTTCAGATCAGCGCAGTGTGCTGGCCACAGTGCGCTGGCCACAGCGGCCACTGGAGGGTGAACCAACGGTAAAGGAAGACCTTTCTCTCTGTCTCTCTCTCTCACTGTCCACTCTGCCTGTTTAAAAAATATCAATAAAAAAGTTCATGGAAAAATGGTATTAACAGTAAGTTTAAACTGTAAATATTTTTTGAAAACTGTGCATAATTTTTTCATAATACACATTAAGTAGAAACCTTTTGCAAAATCGCTCGTATAGAATCTGTGTGTCTCTTCTGGGAATCTGTTGATACGAATTTGATACTTTGTGATTTTTGTCTTAGAGATTGCTTAGGATTTGATTTTCTCCCTGCCCCTGTTCTTTAGTTTATATACTTTCTGCTGATCTGTATCTTCTGTCATCTGTCTTCTGATACTGAACCCATTTGGTGATTTTCAAAATTTCAGATGTTGTATGTATAAGATCTAAAATGCCATCTGAATCCTTTTAGGGTTACTGTTTCTCAGCAGTAAACTTGGAGATTTGTTGAAGAGCTGCTGACAAGTCCTGATCTGATAATCCCAAGGTCTGTGCCACCTTGGCATTAGAATCTGTTGATTATATTTTCCCCTTAATGTTGGTATGATTTTTCTGGCTTTTCATGTGTCAAATTATTTTGAATTATAATCCGAACGGTTTGAAGATTATGTTGTGAGACTCTGGGTCCTGCTAAATTCCTGGAAAGAATGTTGATTTCTGTTTTTTTATTTTAGTAGGCAGCCATCCTGGTTAGGTTCAGACCTCAGTTTCTGGTTTAGGGAGGCTCTAGTATGTGTGGAATTTTCATATACTTTGTTCGCTCTTTGGGCACTACTAGGGCTTGCTATAATCGGGATTAGTCTGGGACATGGACATGGGTTTATGTGGTAGTTCAGTTCTTGATGCGTCTGCTATGCCTCAGTAGGTCTGTTGCAAGCATGCCAAGACTTACGGCTGTTTATCCACAGGAATGGGTTGCCTTTTTCCAGTTTTCTTCCCTCTGATTTCTCTCATGTTCATCAGCTCTCAGGGGTCCTATTCTTGATGTGGTCAGGAGATGGAGTCTTCTCTGAATGTTAGCCTCTCCTACTTTCATGCAGTCCACATAATGAATGTTGCCTTCCTGATGGGAAAAGAGAGAGACACAATTCTCCCTTGCTCTTATCACAATAAAGACTCATTTTCTCCAGGCCCTCTAGTCATAGATGGGTTTTTCTTGGGGTTTTGGATGTCTGTGCTTGGGAAAAAGTGAGGATCACTATTTATAGCATTCGGAATTGTTCTTTCTTCCAGTCCTCTGGCTGTAAAGAATGGGTTTCTTTTGGAGTTTTTGCTATGAGTGCTTCCTGCACAGTTCCAGGAGTTAGCCCTCTATCAGGTCGAAATCTACAAACATCACCATTGTGGGACCTTACTCATTTTCAATTTAGTTCCCAATTCCCCTGCCATTATGTGCTTTGCAAAGCCCTCAGGTGGTTGCTTTTTGCATCCTGCTCATAGTTTTTAGTTGTGATTTGTGGGAATGGTTAGGCTGTAGTCAGCTTATTCTATTTGGGCTGGCACATGAGGTAGCCAACATATGGTTTTAATACCTTTTTTTTTCCACTTGTAGTATTTTATAAACATTTTTCCATGTCATTATATATTCTTCCATAACATCATTTTAATGACTGTATATTCCTTCATATGGGTGTTTATGTTGATTGTTTCACTGAATACATGAATAGATAGATCTTTACACACATCTGTGATTATTTTCTTAGGATAAATTATTCAAGGTAGAATAGCTGTTCTAAAGTCTTTAAAATAAAGCCTTAATTTTAAATCAACTTTGCCTCCAATACTTGGAGTACTGATTTGTCTACATTCCTGATGACACTATAGAATAAATAAATTATGTAGAAGAATAATGCTAATAATCACTCAAAGTGCTTAAACCTCACAATTTCATGTCTAGTAGACTAACTGCAAATCTTTCACCAAATATCTCATAGATGTCAATCACTGACTAGCAATTTTCGACTCTATGTTTATAAAATCCAGTGGCACTAGACATATTTAGTTTGAGCTCATAAATACTTAAGCCAAACATAAATCCTAGAGCATCCTAATTAGGATAGAGCTGACAATAGCTGAAGACAACAAGAATCACTTCTATGAATGGTAATCATGGGTCTGCTTGTGCATTCCATTCAACTTGCATTAAAATTGCATTAGCTTTAGTCATGAGTGATTTATTAGGTCTGATTTGAAAAATTGGCTCCTCAACATTAGGAATTCCAGAAAGTATATTTGCTATAACATCATGCATCCTTTTATTTTTAATTATACTTACATATCTTTGCTGTTTTTTTTAAAAACAAGATTTATTTATATAATTTGAAAGAGTTAGAGAGAGAGAGAAGTCTTCCATTCACTGGTTTACTTTCCATGTGGCCACAATGGCCAGGGCTAAACCAGGCTGAATCCAAGAGCCAGGAGTTTCATCTGGGTCTTCCACATGGGTGACAGGGGCCCAGGCACTTGGGCCATCCTCTGCTGCTTTTCCCAGGCCATTAGAAGGGAGCTGGATCAGAAGTGGAAGCAGCCATGATACGAACAGGTGCCCATGTGGGATGCCAGTATTGCAGGAAGCTGCTTCACTCACTATGCCTCAACGCCAACCCCCATCTTTGCTATCTTTGAAAAGGTATATGAACATTAAAAAGATATATAAATATTAATACACATAGATAGTGAAAACATCCTCTTTAAAAATACTAAGGCCTATTCTGTGCCAGAACAGATCACTTCTCCATCGTCTCAAGTCCTGGCAGGGAAGGGAGACGATGCACTCAAAGCAGTTAATCTGAGCAAGTTTAGTGAAGGAACCATTTACAGGTGTGGGCAGGGTGGAGCGTTCTCAAGATACAATATCCATTTTGTAGGCCAGTCTCTGGGGGCGTTGACCAGTAGTAGGCCCAGAGCAGCAACCTTCAGGGTTGATCCAGTGGTTAGGGACCTTTCAGTGATGTCAACAAAATAAAGACCTCAAATTTTCTTTCCTTCCTAGGTCCAATCTCCTGTCAGTACTCCTCAGTAGTTTATATCCTAGAAGAGTCAGAGGGGGAGAAAGCCTCTTCATGCAGTGCAAAAAATCTACCAAAGTGAATACTGGAAAACTATTAACTTAGAATCTCCTACCACAATGTATTCAGAAGCTTTTGACAAATGTACAAGTAATTGTATTGAGAAAGCAATTTGATGAGGTATTTATTTAAAGTTGGATATATAACATGCCATAAGTTGGGAATAAAGAAATGAAAAGGGAAAAGGCAGAGATGAAGAGGGAGGAAGGTGAGACAAGGCTAATTATGACTAAAATACAAGGGGAGAATTAAATCCACAATGGGGGCAGTAAAAAGTAAAATTGATGCTGGGAAAAGTCAGATGAGCATGGTGGAGAATGAACTAAAGAGATCAATTGGAAAGCAAAATAAAATTAAAACAATAAATTCTGAGGTAAAAAGATGGATAATTTAGTAATAATTATTCATTGTTGCTGAAAAATACACTATAAGAATTAGAACAAAAATGATAAAACAAAATTGAAAAAAGTTCTCAGTATGGAGTCAAAGAAAGACTAAAGCAAAAAAAAAAAAAGTCTGAAGCAAATAAATAAGAAATGGCCTTATCCTTCTTGAAATGGCCTTATCCCTCTTGAAAATGATTATTAACTATTATACACGTAATCCTGCATGAGAAACAAAAGAAAACATAAAGAACACTCCAAGTTATATACTAAGAAGCAAAAATTACAAAGCTTTGAATTATGTAAATTTAGTATATATTATTGAGACTTGGAATCAAAGAAAGTAATAGAGCAACCCTACTTAATTTTGAAGAAAAAATGATGTAATCTAAAAATTTTGTATCCAATCAAGTTATCTTTGGAAGTTAAAATAATTGAATTGCATTATTGTTTGCATTAGGTGTCAGAAAATATTTCCTATGTACCTATGTTTTTGTTTTTTTTTTCTCTATTTATTAGTGCCTTTTTACTGAACAATCCAGAAAAGGAATTAAAATGTAAAAATCAAGAATAAAGTAGAAATGATATAAAACTTGTTTTATAGAGTTCAGTCTAAAGAATTTATTACTTTTTTTCCCCTAGGTTACAAGCATTAATGGTACAGTGAAAAACTAAAATATCTCACTTTTGGTCAAAAGCTAGCCATGTTAGTGTGGTTTTAATTAAAGGTATTTTTTCATGCTTTCTTCCCTGACTAAAGTTAGAGGGAACTGATTTGGCCTAGTGTTTCATAGTACAGATAGTACTTTAACCAGACTTAAGAATTATTTGTTAATTATCACTGAAAGTACTAATCTGAATAAGGATTTTGCTAATTCTATTATTACAACTTACACTAGTGAATATTCATTGATATATATTGTATTGGTTTGCTTTTTGTTACTTTTAATAAAAATTCTGAGAGAAGCTTCTTGGGAAAGAAAAGGTTTATTTCAGCTTGTAGTTTGGAGAATACACTACAGGGTCGTGGTGGGGGCCCATAGTCTGGCACCTGTGGAGACTGGTTATAGAGGGTGTGGAGGTACAATCACATGATGTAGCAGGAAACACACACACAGAGAACCTAGGCCAATCTTGAATGGAAATAATTATCAGTTTTCTTGTGAAAACCACCTTCCAAGGGCAAGCCCCCACTGACCTGAGACTTCTCAGCAGAGCCGCCTTGCTGCCACCATGATTAGATCAAGTTTCCACCATTGATCGTCATCTGTTACTGTTAAGACATCAGAGTTTAAATATCTGCGTGCATTTTTGAGGAGACAAACACTACTGTAGCCATAACACATACAAAATAGCAATCTTATCTCTCCTAAGCTTGTAGTATGCTTTTATCACTGACCAATTTCAAAGAGAGATTCCAGTCTAATTTAGGCCTGTGTAGCATGAGAATGACTAAGCTATTTTAAAGACCACACCCATTCAGAATGCTCCTCCCGAACCCCTGATCTTGAATTGTGAGCTTAAATAGCCTGGGATCAAAAAGAAAAGATGCAGACGCTTAGTTTATTGTCACTGTAAAGAAGTCTTGGTCTTGATACCTCACAATGTGGATTCCCCTAAGATATCATTTATGTGTATGTGCCAGAGTGCTGTGCTAATATGGATGCTGGCTAACAGATAATAATTAATAAGCAGTTTCTTAGTGATCCTCTTCTTTGAAAAAATGAACAAAAAGAATATCTTTTATTCTGTGCATGGATCCCTGTCAAATATAAGTCAGAAGCAAATTGGAGTGTATTATAGATAATATAATACAATGGCAAATCCTATTCAGCTGGGAAATCTATAATCCTGACTCTACCCAACTACTTCCATGATCTTTTGACCCAGTCACTCATTTTTTTTTTCTCATGAAGCACTTTCTTAAAATGTGACTCTTCACTAACCTCTGACCTTTCTGTCTCTTGTTCCTTCATAATCTCTCTTGTTGGTTTCTCTTCCTCTTCTTAGCTGCTCAATGCTAATTTCTCAGAAATGAAGTCTTGGGACCCTATTCCCTTATATTCTACATTCACTCCCTTGGGGAACTCACCTTTAAATACATTCTATGTGGTGATGATCCCTGGATTTTATTTTGCGCTCCAATCTGTCCTGAGCTCCATATTTTTATTTATTTATTTATTTGACAGATACACAGTGAGAGAGAGAGAGAGAGAGACAGAGAGAAAGGTCTTCCTTCCACTGGTTCACCTCCCAAATGGCCACTACGGCTGGAGCTACCCTCCTCTGAAGCCAGGAGCCAGGTGCTTCCTCCTGGTTTCCCAAGTACCTGGGCCATCCTTTACTGCCCTCCTGGGCCACAGCACAGAACTGGACTGGAAGAGAAGCAAATGGGATTAGAACCTGGCGCCCATATGAGATGCCAGCCACACAGGCAGAGGATTAACCTAGTGAGCCACAGCACCAGCCCCTTTATATTTTTAAAAAAGGTTTATTTATTTGAAAGGCAGAGTTACAGAGAGGCAGAGGCAGAGGCAGAGAGAGAGAGAGAGAGAGAAAGGGGGAGGTCTTCCATCTGTTGGGTCACTCCCCAAAAGGCTGCAATGGCTAGAACTGTGCAGATCTGAATCCAGGGACCTGTAACTTCTTCCAAGTCTCCCACACAGGTGCAGGGCCCAGAAACTTGGGCCATCTTCCACTGCTTCCTCAGGCCATAGCAGAGAGCTGGATTGGAAGTGGAGCAGCTGGGACTCAAACCGGTGCCCATATGGGATGCCAGCACTGAAGGCAGCAGCTTTTCCTGCTACACCACAGAGCTGGCTCCTCTGAGTTCCATATTTCTATATCCAACCCAAGATTTTCAAATTTGCATACAAACAAGCATTCTTGATTCTGCCCCCAAACCTCCTATCCCATTGTTCTATAGCTAGTTAAATAAGACTATTATTGAAGGCTACTGCACTGTACAACTCCAGGGTGCTTAACTGAAATTTTCTTAGCATCTTCTGTGCATTGTTCCCAGTGGGCGTCTATCTCATTTATTTGAATTGGAATGAAAGAATGAAATTTCAGGCCATTTGGGGAGTGAACCAGCAGATGGAAGACCACTTTGTCTCTCTGTTTGTCATTCTGACTTTCAAATAAAAAGAAAAAGCTTTAAAAAATGCAATTTTATCCTGGCTGGGTAGCTACTATAGAAATCACACAATGAAAATAATCAGGTAATATTCTTTTGTTTGAGAAGTTGGCCAGATCATACAATTTTTAAAAAGTCAGTCAGCTTCAAATATTGGGAAAATTTCTGTAAAGAGTTTTTGATTAAAAATAGTAACTTTTCACTTAGTATTGAGGGAGTAACTATGTACTGATTTTTGATTTTACCAACGATGCCTGGTTTTAGTTTTGACTAAAAAGAGGCCAGTAGCTGCAGTTCTTTTTTCTTGCTGACACTGCTGCAGAAAGCTGCTTAAGCTTTTCGACCAGAAATATTGCAAAGATTAAAGTGCTTTCAAGGACTTTCTAATTTACAATAACATAGGTATTCTCTCTGTGCATAAGCCAGGCACACTTTGTATGTTCCATTCCTAACCCAAGAGGGAATTTTACAAAGTTTATCATGGAATTAAGTAATAGACACAAAATCATGTGTTTGATAGGTGCATGCTATTAAGGAGAATTATGCAACTAATTTAACCACCATTGTTGCTTTCCATGTCACATTCCTTTCCCAGTGTCCATTTTTGTCTCTTGACTAGAAGTTCTGCCATCCTGCATTTTGTGTTTGTCATCCCTTTTGTTTTTTAATATTATGTATCCCTACATAAAATACTGTGTTAGTTTTTCTTGATTAGGGCCTTCATAAAATGGAATCATCATGAAGGCTTTCTTTATCCAAGTAGAAATAGCATGTCTGAACTGGGTAAACGTCACACAACAATGGTCCATTGTCATACTGTTTACACACTGCTGTTTCTTATTGCCTTGGGTACTATGTAATTTGGTCTTGCGGCTGATGAGCCAATTAGAAACTGGAAGGATGATATGTAAATGTTACTGTCTAACTGACAGAATGATTTATTAGAAGTGTCTATTGTGGAATTTCACCTGCTTTCTTGTTTGGGAGGCCCCAAGCCAAACCTAAACGTGTCAATGGCAGACCTGTGGCTGGATGTTTCAAAACATTCCTCTGAAATTGAATTCTGTTTGAGCATTAAGCACAATTTTGTCTGTTTGCTAGTGCTGTTGTAATGATTTTAAAATTACTTATCTCTTCTATAGCTTTAATCAAGGTTATTGCAACTTCTGACATGTGTGGTTATAACCCTTGGACTCACCTTGGGTTTCACTGCTTGTGCTAATTCTTTTGCTTTTCCCAATGTCATTGTTCCTACTCCATTCCTCCTGCCGAATGGAGTCAATGAACCATAAGATTTATGTGAGGAAATTTTTGCTGTAAGAAAATTCTGTGTAGTTCATTGACCTATGTTGCTAGTTTTGATGTCATACATGGCTGAGGATTTGTTTTCTTTAAAAACATTCTTTTGATTTGACTGTTTTGTCATAATATGGTTTCTATAGAAAATGTTAGCAAGTAGTTTTGTAAAGCAGGAACTGATATTTGGTCATTACTTTGATTTACCAAAGAAAGTTCACTTGTTTTAGGAAATAATAGAAGTCAGTATTATGAAAATGTGTCCATGGTTTCCTGATGGTCTGATCTGTCTTTTTTCCTTTATCTTAAAAGACAAGTGATGGGGTGGATATTTAAATTAACAGTTAAGATGCTGATTAAGGGTCAGATGTGTGGTGCAGAGGTTAAATCAATAGCCCTGGTTGTTGTGGTCATTTGAGGACTGAATCAGTGCCTGTTCAGATTCCTTGCCCATTTCTTAACTGTGTTGTTTGTGGTGTTGTTGTTAGGTTTCTTGGGCTCCTTATATATTCTGGATATTAATCCTTTATTGGATGCATAGTTTGCAGATATGTTCTCCCATTTTGCTGGTTGCTTCTTCACTTTGTTAATTGTCTCCTTTGCTGTGCAGAAGATTCTTAGCTAGATGTAGTCCCTGTAGTCCCAATTGTCTATTTTTGCTTTTATTGCCTGGGGTTCTGGGATCTTATCCATGAATTCTGTGCCCAGGCTGTCTTACAGCATTTTCTCTATTTTTTTCTGTAGTAATTTGACTGAGGTTTAAGTCTATATATTTGATGCATTATGATTTTATTTTTATGTAGGGTATAAGGTAGGGGTCTTGTTTCAAATTCTGAATGTGGAAATCTAATTCTCCCAGCACAATTTATTGAAGAAATTGTCCATTCTCCAAGGAGTGATTTTAGCTTGTTTGTCAAACATTAATTGGCTGTAGATGTGTGGATTAATTTCTGGGACTTCTGTTCCATTGCTCTACATAAGTATTTTTATGCCATCACCAGGCTGTTTTGATTATAACAGCCCTGTAGTATGTCTTGTAACCTATTATTATGATGCCTCCAGCTTTGTTTTTATTGGTTAACATTGTTTGGTTCTTCAAGATCTTTTGTATTTCAATTTGAATTGTAAGATTGTTTTTTCTAGATCTGTGAAGAATGTTCTTTTATTTTGATTGGGATCACATGGAATCTATAAGTTGCTTTGGGTAGTATGGACATTTTGATAATAATAATTCTTCCAATGCTTGAACATGGAATATTTTCCATGTTTTGTGCCTTCTTTTATTTCTCTCATTAATGTTTTGTAATTTTCATTATAGAGATCTTTCACATTTTTGGTTTAACTTTTCCCAAGATGGGCCAGCATTGTGGCATAGCAGGTAAAGTCATTGCCTGTGACCCAAGCATCCATGTAGGCACTATTTTGTGTCCTGGTTGCTCAACTTCCAATCAAGCTCCCTGATAATGGCTTGAGAAAAGTAAGAGAGCATGGCTCAAGTGTTTGGACCCCTGCCACACATGTGGGAGACCCAGATGAAGATCCTAGCTTCAGCATGGCTCACCCCTGGCCATTGCCACCACTTGGAGAGTGAACCAGTGGATGGAGGATTTCTCTCTCCCTCTTCCTTTCGCTCTCACTCTCCCTCTCACTCTTCCTCTCCCTCCCTCCCTTCCTACCCTCCTGTGTGAGTCTGTCTCTCCCTCTTTCTCTGTAACTCTGACTTTCAAATAAGTAAATCTTAGTGTTTTTTTTTTAAATAAATTTTTATTCATACCTCTGAGCTCTTTCCTAACTTTTGCTCCTGGACTTTTAAGAAACTTTTTTATGTATTTATTTTTTATTTTATTTAAGGTAAACAAATTTCATTTATTTAATATGCACAGATTGATACTTCTCATCCTACCCTCCCTCCTGCCCATGCTGCCACCCTTCCTCCTCCTTCCTCTCTTATTCCCTGTCTTAATTTTTTACATTGATCTGATTTCAATTTACTTTAGACTCATAAGTTTAACCCTACACTAAGTAAAGAACTTAACAAATAGTAAGAAGAGAAAAACATTGTTCCTCAACAGTAGAGACAAGGGCTGTAAATAGTTATCAGATCTCAAAATGTTAATTTCATTCCTGTACATTATATTTTCCATACTTATTAGTTACCACAGATTAGGGAAAACATATGGTATTTCTCTTTTTGGAACTGGCTTATTTCACTAAGTATAATGGTTTCCAGTCACATCCATTTTGTTGGAAAAGACAAGATTTCATTCTGTTTTAAAGCTGAGAGTATTCCAGTCTATCTATCTCTACACACACTCACACACACCATAATTTCTTTTTCCACTGATGACCTCTGGGTTGATTCTGTATCTTAGCTATTGTGAATTGAGCTGCAATAAACATGGAGGTATAGATAATTCTTTCATATGTGGATTTAATTTCCTTGGGTAAATTCCCAGGAGTGGGACTTCTGGGTCATATATCTGTTTTCAGATGTCTGAGGAATCTCCATACTGTCTTCCACAATGGCTTTACTAGTTTAAAAAAGAATTTGTTGAAAGATTAATTTTTGGAAACTATTTTGAATGAGACTGACTTTATAAATTCTCAGTCAGAGGATTTTTGGTTTATAAGAATGTTATTGGTTTTTGTCTGTTGATTTTATATCCTACAACTTTGCTAATTATCTTATGAGTTATAATTGTCTTTTAATGGAGTGTTTTGGTTCCCCTATATAAAAGATGATATCATTAGAAAACAGGGGTAATATGACTTCCTCTTTTACAATTTGTATCCCTTGAATTTCTTTTTCTTGCTTGATGGCTCTGGCTAAAGCTTCCAGAACTGTATTAAATAATTGTGGTGAGAGTTTGCATCCTTGTCTGGTTCCAGATCATAGTAGAGATTTTCCAGCTTTTCTCCATTCAGTATGATGCTGGCTTTGGGTTTGTCATGTATTGCCTTAATTTTTTTGTCATGTATTGCCTTAATTTTGTTGAGGAATGTTACTTCTATACCCAATTTGAGAGATTTTTTTTTTATCATGAAAGGATGCTGTATTTTATAAAATGCTGTCTCTGAATATGAATATTGAGATAATCATATGGTTTCTATTAGTCAATTTGTTAATTTGATGTATCATGTTTATTGATTTGCATATGTTGAACCATCTCTGCATCGTTGGGATAAATCCACTTGGTTTTCATGTTGTTGGATTTGATTAGCTAAAATTTTGTTGAGGAATTTTGCATCTGTCTTCATCAGGAATATCGGCCTATAGTTCTCCTTTTGGTTGTATCTTTGGATTTGGAATTAAGATGTTTCTGCAGTCTGGTTCTGGTACAGAAAAATAGATGGATAGACCAGTGGAACAGAATAGATGTGCCAGAAATGAATCCAGACATCTATAACCAATTTACATTTTACAAATGAGCTAAAACCAATCCCTGAAACAAGGACAATCTCTTCAACAAATGGTGCTGGGAAAACTGGATTTCCACATGCAGAAGTATGAAGGAAGACCCCTACCTTATACCTTATAAAGAAATCCACTCAAAATGGATTAAAGACTTAAATCTATGACCTGATACTATCAAATTATTAGAGAACATTGGAGAAACCCTGCAAGGCATTGGCACAGGCAAAGAGTTTTTGGAAAAGACCCCAGAGGCACAAGCAATGAAAACCAAAATTAATAAATGGGGTTACATCAAGTTGACAAGTTTCTGTACTGAAAAAGAAACAGGAAAGAGAAGAGGCAACTGACAGAATGGGAGAAATTATTTGCAAACTATGTAACTGATAAAGAATTAATAAACAGACTATATAAAGAGATCAAGAAACTCAACAACAAAACAAACAACCCAGTTAAGAAATGGGCAAAGGACTTAAACAGACAATTTCCAAAAGAGGAAATTCAGTGGCCAACATTCACATGAAAAAATGTTCAGAGTCACTAGCCATCAAGGAAATGCAAATCAAAACCAGAATGAGGTTTCATCTCAACCCCATTAGAATGGCTTTCATACAGAAACCAACAAACAACAAATGCTGGTGAGGATGTAGGGAAAAAGGTATCCTAATCTACTGTTGGTGGGAATGTAAACTGGTACAGCCACTATGGAATACAGTATGGAGATACCTCAGAAATCTGAACATAGACCTACCATATGAGCCAGCCATTTCACTCCTTGGTATTTACCCAAGGGAAATGAAATCAGTATATGAAAGTTATCTGTACCTCCATGTTTATTGCAGCTCAATTCACAAAGGCTAAGACATGGAATCAAACCAAATGCCTGTCAAGTGAAGACTGGATAAAGAAATTATGGGATATGTACACTATGGAATACTATTCAGTGGTAAAAAATGAAAATGAAATCTTGTCATTTGCAACAAAATAGATGAAACTGGAAGGCATCATACGCCAGTCCCAAAAGGACAAATACCATATATTCTCCCTTACCTGTGATGAAAAATAGAGTACCTAAAAGGCAATCTGTATAAGTGAAATTGATACCTCGAAAAGCAATGTCAGTTGAACAGACTTTGTCTTGACTGTTGAGGAGTAGTTTTTTTTTTCCACACTATTTGTTGAACTCTTTACTTAACATAGTGTTAAACATATGTGAATAAAGTCAGTTGAAAATAGTAAAAAATAAGAGTGGGAATAAGAGGGAGGAGAAAGAGGGGTAGGGGTAGGGGTAGGGGTATGGGTGGGAGGCCAGGTGCGGTGGGAAGTATCACCATGTTCCTAAAGTTGTAATTATGAAATATATGAAGTTTGTAACTGTAAAGTTGTATAATTCTGCATACATTCCTATGGACTTCTAAGGGTACAGTTTAAAAACTTTCTATAGGACCCCAAAACCCCTTAAGCTGGGTGGTGAAAATATCATCTTAAATGTTAACGTGATCATATAGATAGGATTAAGTGTCTGGTAATAATAATAGATAGAATTAAAAAGGAGTGAATTTCAGGCATGGGAAGCCAAGACAGTGTGGTAAAAAATGTCCTATATGAAGGACCTCAGTGAGTGAGACCCAGTGGAAAGAAGTTGTCATCAAAGAAAGAGGTACTTTTCTCTGAAGGGAGGAAAGAACTTCTACTCTGCTTATGGCCTTGCCTAAATACTGATAGAGTTTGTGTTCAAAAGGCTTTCATAACCTAGGCGGCTCATGTCAAGAGCCTCTGGTGATCACTGACATCATATGTTGAATGTTAATTGTTAAATTCACGACAGGAGTCACTGTGCACTAACTTCCCATGCTGGAGCTCTGTACTCAAAGGAATGAATTATAATTATATCTAACTGCTTGCAAAAGATGTATCATTACTGGGTGCTTCTTTAAAGGTAATTAAGTTTCAAAAAAAAAGTGAAATTAACTTCAAGATGCAGTGACTTTGAGCATCCTGTTTCTTGACTGTTGAGGAACAATTTTTTGTGTGTGTGCAAATTGTTGAACTCTTTACTTAGTACAGAGTTTGTCTTCTGAGTATAAAGTTAATTGATAATGGATCTTAGTGGAGAATGAGACTGGGAATGGGAGAGGGAGGAGAAGAAAGGGTGGGAATAGGGGTGGGAGGGTGTGTATGGTGGGAAGAATCACTGTATTCCTAAAGTTGTACTTATGAAATGCATGACATTTTTATTCCTTAAATAAAAGGTTTCTTTGGGGGAAAAGAAAAAGATGTTTCTGGCCTCATAAACTTTGGGAAGATTTCTTCTCTTTCAGTTGTTTTGAATAGTTTAAGAAGAATTGGGATTAGTTCCTCTTTTAAAGTTTCATAGAATTAAGCAGTGAAGCTATCTGGTCCTGGGGTTTTCTTTGTTGGGGGGCTCTTTACTAATGATTCAATCTTCATCTTGGTTATTGGTCTCTTTAGGTTTTCTGTGTATTCCTACCTCAATTTTGGTAAGTTTAAAGTTTCCAGGGATATATTTATTTCTTCTAGTTTTTCCAATTTGTTAGCATATAGTTATTTGTAATAATTCCTGATGATTCTTTGTATTTCTATGATATCAGTTGTAATATCTCCTCTTTCATCTCTGATTTTACCAATTTGCATCTTCTTTGTATTTTTTTGTTAGTTGGGCAATGATTTTATCAATTCTGTTTATCTTTTCTTTTTCTTTCTTTTCTTTCTTTCTTTCTTTCTTTTTTTTTTGACAGGCAGAGTATACAGTGAAAGAGAGAGACAGAGAGAAAGATCTTCCTTTACCATTGGTTCACCCTTCAATGGCCGCTGTGGCTGGCACGCTGCGGCCGGTGCACCGTGCTGATCTGAAGCCAGGAGCCAGGTGCTTCTCCTGGTCTCCCATGCGGGTGCAGGGCCCAAGCACTTGGGCCATCCTCCACTGCACTCCCGGGCCACAGTAGAGAGCTGGACTGGAAGAGGGGCAACCAGGACAGAATCCGGCGCCTAGAACCCAGTGTGCCAGCGCTGCAGGCAGAGAATTAGCCTATTGAGCCATGGTGCCGCCTGTTTATTTTTTCTAAAAAACAGTTCCTAATTTCACTGATACTTTGTATAGTTTTAAAAATTTAATTTTCTTTATTTCTTCATTAATTTATATTATTTCTTTCCTTCTATTAATTTTGGATTTGGTTTGTTCTTGTATTTCATGGTTAGATAAATATTTATATCTTTCCAATTTTTTGATGTAGGTACTTTTTATTAAAAACTTTCCTCTGAACACAGTTTTTGTTGTACCCCATAAGTTTTGATATGTTGTCTCCATTTTCATTCATTATTAGGAATTTTTTGATTTTCCTTTGATTTCTTCTATGACCTGTTCATTCAGGAGCATGTTGTTCAATCTCCATATTTTCTGCAGTTTCTTTTGTTGTTGCTTTTCGGCATCATTCCATTGTTATAAAAGATATGTGATATGATTTTATCTTTTTTGAATTTGTTTAGACTTATTTTATGGCCTGGAATATAGTCTCTCCTAGAGAATGTCCATGCACTGATGAAAAGAATATGTATTTTGCAGCTGTGAGATGATATGTTCTGTAGGTATCTGTTAGAGCTATTTGATCTTCAGTATACATTAGCTCTTGCTTCTTTATTGATTTTTTGTCTGGTCGATCTATACATTGATGAAAATGGGGTATTGAAGCCTCTGATTATTACTGTATTGGAGTCTATGTCTTGCTTTAGCTTCATTAGCATTTTTTAAATAAAGCTGGATGCCTTGGCATTGGTGCATATGCGTTTATTAAAGTCACATCTTCTTGTTCAAGTGATCCCTTAACATAATGACATTATTTGTCTATTTTAAAAATTCTTGTCTTTGTTTTTATATTTATTATTTATTTTGGAGTCAGAGTTTCAGAGAGGGAGAGGCAGGCAGAGAGAGAGAGAGAGACAGAGAGACAGAGAGAGATCCATCTTCCATCCACTGATTTGCTTCTCAAGTGGCCTCAATGACTTGGGCTGAGCCAAGCTAAAACCAGGAGCCAGGAGCCAGGAGCCCCATCTGGATTTCCCAGATGGGTGGCATGTATTTAACCCTTGAGCCATCTTCTGCTGCTTTTCCCAGGCCATTAGCAGGGAGTTGGATTAGAAGTGGCACATCCGGGACATGAACTGGTACCCATATGGAATGCCAGTGTCTCAGGTGGCAGCTTTACCTGCTATGTCAGAATACTGGACTAAATTTTAATATTAAAGTCTATTTTGCCTGATGTTTGATATGAGTATATTGACTCCTGCTTGTTTTTGATTTCCATTTGCATGTAATATATTTTTGTATCCTTTCACTTTCAGTCTGTGTATATCTTTACTGGTGAGTGTGTTTCTTGTAGGCAGCATATATATGGATCTTTTTTATTTATTCATTCTACCTTTCTGTATCTTTTAATTGGAGAATTTAGCCCACTTACATTCAAGGTTATTATTGATTACCATTTCCCCATAAATAGGCCTGTTATATTTGTTTTGAGTCTCCTTTGTTCTTTTGCTAGGATATTTCCCAGCTTTGTATTCTTTTTTTTTTCAAGATTTATTTATTTATTTGAAAGTCAGAGTTACACACAGAGAGAAGGAGAATCAGAGAGAGAGAGAGGAGAGAGGTTTTCCATCCGCAGGTTCACTCCCCAATTGGCCACAACAGCTGGAGTGTGCTGATCCAAAGCCAGGAACCTGGAGCTTCTTCCAGATCTCCCACGTGGGTGCAGGGGCCCAAGGACTTGGACCATCCCCCACTGCTTTCTCAGGCCATAGCAAAGAGCTAGGTCAGAAGTGGAGCAACTGGAATTTGAACCGGCGCCCATATGGGATGCCTGCGCTGCAGTTGGCAGCTTTACTGGCTATGCCACAGCACCAGTCCTGCACCCTTGCATTCCTTCATGATGCTGATTTTCTTTTTTGTTTCTCTGTGTAGTGCATCCTAAAGTATAATATGTAGACTGGCCAGGTGGTAACACATTCTTTCAATTTTTGCCTGTCTTAAAAGGTCTTTATTTCACTTACACTTATGAACGAATGTTTCCCTGGGTGTAGTGTTCTAGGCTGGCGGTTTTTTTTTCAGGTTTCGGGCTGTATCTCTCCATTCTGTCCTGACCTGTAGAGTTTAGAGTTTCTGTTTAGAAATCTGCTGTCACTGGCACTGTGGCTTAATAGGCTAATCCTCCGCCTGTGGCACCGGCACACTGGGTTCTAGCCCTGGTCGGGGCACCGGATTCTGTCCCGGTTGCCCCTCTTCCAGGCCAACTCTCTGCTGTGGCCCGGGAAGGCAGTGGAGGATGGCCCAAGTGCTTGGGCCCTGCACCCCATGGGAGACCAGGAGAAGCACCTGGCTCCTGGCTTCGGATCAGCGCAGTGCGCCAGCTGCAGTGCGCTGGCTGCAGCGGCCATTAGAGGGTGAACCAACGGTAAAGGAAGACCTTTCTCTCTGTCTCTCTCTACCTGTCAAAAAAAAAAAAAAAAAGTCTGCTGTCAATCTGATGGAAGCTCCTTTAAAGGTGACCTGCATTTCCCTCCTGCACATTTTAGGATGTTCTCTTTATGTTTTACTTTTGAAAGTTTGACTGTAATATATTGTGGTGGGAGTGTTTTCTCATCATGCCTATTTGTGCTTTTGTCTGCTTCCTGTTTTTGGGTGGCTCTTTCTTCAAACTGGTGAAAATTTCTGTTATTATTTCACTAAGTTTTTAGAGGCATTTTTTCCCATTCTGTCAGGAACTCCTATGACTTACATATTTGGTCATATATGGTATTCCATAGATCTTGAACATTGTTTTCAGTCTTTCTAATTTTTAATTTTTTTTTTGTCTGACTGAAATATTTCTAAGACTTATCTTGTGGATCAGATACTCATTATTCTACCTCACTGAATCTTTTTTAAGGCTTTCTACTGTATTTTTTATTTGACTTATTGAATGCATAATTTTTAATATTTCTGTTCAATTTTAAAAAAATATCTCTGCATAGTTTCTCATCCATATCACATATCTTTATCTAATTTTTTCTGTGTTTTTGAATAATCTTACAGTCATTCTTTTTTAATTCTTTTCTAGACGTTTCATCAACCTCCCCTTCTTCACAGTCCATGGTCATCTTTTTTGTATGTGTGTTTCTATGTTCATTTTTGCCCATTTAGGGAATTTCTTGTTAATGTCTTATTACTTATTTTTGATTGAAGGATTTATTTCTGGAAATGTGTTTTTGTGGCTCCATGGAGTACCTAATGCTTGCACTTGAATTCCAGGGGTGTATGCTGCTAGGATCAGAAAGCTCTGGCCCCCAGTTGTGGGTAGGGCAAGGGTCCAGAGTGATGCTTGGGCGTGGTGGAGCACCTCTGGTTACAGTCAGTGGTGAGAGGGAATGTTGTAGCTGGTTTGTGTGTTCACATTCTCAGCGTTTCTCTGTGCCAGAGTGAATCAGTTGATTCAAGATGTGTAGTGAGCTCACAGTGGTGGCACACCTCACCCACCCAGGCATTTGCACCATGTTGAGCACCTGTCCACTCAGCAGCGTGTCCCCTGACCCCTGCTCGATATCTGTTCCAGCGTGCATTGAGCTTCAAGTCTCTGATGTCAGACTGGGCAGGTGTGCAGGAACCCTGCCACCACCTGTGATTCTCTCTGCTCTGTGGCATCTGCCCAGAACTCCCAGTCACAGGATACAGAGGGTCTACTCTCAGCTCTGCAGGGTGCATCCCTGGTGGCTTCTGGCAGCAGTGGGATTGCCAACTGTTCCGTTAGACAGAGCAGAGTTCTTTTGTGATTCTGCTGCAGCAAATTGAGTCTGGCACTTTGGTGTGGGGAGTGAATGGAGGTAATGTGCCTGCCTTCCTAGGGCAAGTTATTTGCCCTGCCAGCTCTCCAGGCTGCGCTCAGAGCCAGTGTGGACCACGGAGTTCTCCTTCAGTCAAAGGCAGCAGTGGCAGTGGCCGCAGCAGCATCCTCCCAGCTTACCCTGGTGAGATAGCACTTCCCATCTAGTTGCTGGCCATGCAGATGCAGCAGTGTCAATGCATGCTAGCAATGAGGTATCTGTCCTCTCTCCTCACTGCCCCTTGAGTCTTTGTTCTATCTATTCTCCACTGAAAAAATTTTTCTTGGTGCACTGAAAATGTGACCCTTCCTTTTTTTTTTTCCCTCCTGGTATCTTTCTGTGGCTGAGGTCAGTGTGGTTTCTCACTATTTAGCCATTTTGGATCCTCAGTTTTCTGCAGTTTCTTCAGAGTAAAGTAGAGGGAGAGGCATATACAAATTACTTGCTTCAGACATTTACTATGCTATGGACCACTAATAGTGTCTTTTGAGAAGGTATTTTTCCTAAAATTCTTTTGACTTAAAATTCATTTTACTTACATTGATGCTGCACTGCTTCAGATGTCCTGTGTAGATAAGTTTATTAAATGAGATGACATGTTACTGGATTTCATGCAAGTTTCTGTTTTAAGAGACTGATGTAAAAGCACTTACAGATGCAACTGGAAGACCACTGAGCCCAATGCTCAATAACGAATCTGTAGAGTACAGTCTGTCAATGAAAGTGTATGTAGCCTGCTAGGGTAGTACCACCAGTTATTTATAACATTGAATTAGGCAATCACATTGCTTTGTTTCTGTCATTTAAGCAAAGTTTCCAAGAAATTATTGATTGGAGAAGAGGAGCACATTTGAATGAACAGGGAGAAGAAAACATGCTTACAGGCTGGGATTTCTCCAAAGGACAGCTTAGGGCAATTAGACGTAGGAGTGGGGTAGAGACTGTTGGAGGACAGAGTGAGGCTTGTCAGACGTGACACTCTAGGGACCACTGATTGTGACTACTCAGTGTCCCAGAGAACATTTCCAGCTAGACGGACTGAAAACATCCAGGAGATCTTAAATGGAAATGCCAACTATTTCAAGGACTCTTAGAACCATAGGGGATTATATTAATTGTTTCCCATTGCTTTCATGTTCAAATGTAAAAGTATTATACATAAAGCAATAGTGGTTGTTATTATTTTCCTTTTTAAAGATTTATTTTTCTTATTTGGTAAGCAAAGTGATGGAGAGAGAGAGAAATGCAGAGAGAGAGAGAGAGAAAGAGGTCTTTCATCTGCTGGTTCACTCCCCAAATGGCCACAACAGCTAGAGCTGTGTTAGGCTCAAGTTAGGAGCCTGGAACTCCATCTGAGTTTCCCATATAGGTGCTGAAAATCCATGTAGGTGCTGAAAACTAAGTACTCGGGCCATCTTCTTCTACTTTCCCAGATACATTATCAGTGAACTGGATTGGAAATGGAGCAGCCGGGACTTGAACCATTCTGATATGTGATGCTGGTCTTGCAAGTGGCAGCCCAACTCTGTGCACCACAATGCCTGTCCTGTTGGTTGTTCATCTCTATCATGGGCTCTTATATTTTGTTGTAGGAAATGAACTTAGTAAAATAAAAAGAAAGTTAGGGCCAGAGACAGATGTAAACATGTCAAAGTAGTTACATACCTTCTTCATAAATGACAAAGCTAAACCAAAATGAAGAAACAAATCAAACTCCATATTCTGGATTGTCAGTTTTTATTTATTTATTTATTTTTGTGTTATCCCAGGGTCCTTTAAGATTGTGTACACAGTGGACATAGATATTCAGCTGCTGTGATATGAATCTGGATTGAGTGCAGCCCCCATGTGTTGACATGTTGAAGGTGTGATCCTCAGTATGGTGGTGTAGGGGGTGATGAGACTTTAAAGAGATGGGGCCTACCTCAAAGAAGGAGGTACCTTTCTCTGAAGGGAGGAGAGAACTTCCACTGTAAATATGACCTTGTCTAAATAAGATCAGAGGTGGTGAACTCAAGGGGCTTCCATAGCCTTAGCAGCTCATGACAAGAGCTTATGACAAGAGGGTGATTACTGACATCATAAATAAAAGTCATTGTGCACTTACTCCCCATGTAGGACCTCTGTCCTTAATGTGTTGTATTATGCAAATTAATGGTAAAACCACTACTCAAATAGTACTCTATACTTTGTGTGTCTGTGTGGATACAGTCTGTTGAAATCTTTACTTAGTATATACTAAGTTGATCTGTGTATAAAGATAATTGAAAATGAATCTTGGCCAGCGCTGCGACTCACTGGGCTAATCCTCTGCCAGTGCCACCGGCACTCCGGGTTCTAGTCCCGGTTGCGGCGCTGGATTCTGTCCCGGTTGCTCCTCTTCCAGTCCAGCTCTCTGCTGTGGCCTGGGAGTGCAGTGGAGGATGGCCCAAGTGCTTGGGTCCTGCACCGGCATGGAGGCCAGGAGGAAGCACTTGGCTCCTGGCTTTGGATCAGCACAGCGCGCCAGCCATGGCAGCCATTTGAGGGGTGAACCAACGGAAGGAAGACCTTTCTCTCTGTCTCTCTCTCTCTCACTGTATAACTCTGCCTGTCAAGAAAAAAAAAGAAAGGAAATGGATTTTGATGAAGAATGGGATGGGAGAGGGAGTGGGAGATGGGATGGTTGCAGGTGGGAGTGAGGTTATGGGGGGGAAAGCTGCTATAATTCAAAAGTTGTACTTTGGAGATTTACAATTATTAAATAAAAGTTGAAAAAAACAGATGGGGTCTAGTAGGTCATTAGGTCACTGGGGAGCTGCCCACGGAAGGGATGAAAGTAGCTCTCATGGGGCCCCTGAGCTCTTGTTAGAGAGCTCTTATAAGACAGCAAGCTCTACCCCTGAGTTGCTCTCTTACTTCCTGTTTGCTGATGTGATCTTTTGCACTCACTCTCACCATTGACACCTGCCTACACCATGTTGTTTGGACTTTTAGCCTTCATAACTGTGAGTTCAATCAACCTTGTAAAGTTAACCTGCCTCAGCTGTTTTTTTTAAAGATTTATTTATTTATTTGAAAGAGAGCTACAGAGAGGCAGAGGGAGAGAGAAGAGAGCGAGCAAGCTCTTCCGTCCACTGGTTCACTTCCCAGATGGCTGCAACGGCTGGAGCTGAGCCAGCCTGAAGCCAGGAGCTTCTTCCAGGTCTCTCATGTGGGTGCAGGGGCCCAAGGACATGGGCCAACCTCTACTGCTTTCCCAGTCGATAGCAGAGAGCTGGAACAGAAATGGAGAAGCTGGGACTCGAACTGGCACCCATATGGGATGCCTGCACTGCAGGTGGCGGCTTTACCCACTACAACACAGCGCCAGCACTCCCTCAGTTATTTTGTTATGGCAATGAAAAACAGATTAATCCCAGTACACTAGCTTATAGAATGTCTTAGGATATAGGTGTTTATAGACCTTACTAGAGATTCTCTTCTTCAGTGGTTGTCACTAAATTACAGAATCAGCACAAAAGGCAATGAACAAAATAGTCACTTTTGTTAGTCTAGTTGTTTACTTGGTAAACACTTTCTGAATATCTGTGTACCACTGTGCTCGTTATAATATAATGACAAACAAAACACAATCCCTACTTTCAAAAATATTACAGTTTAATGGGATTGTCAGATCCAAGCACCTAGAAAACAGCATAAAGTATAGTAAAAGAGAGATGTACAGGGTATTATGGATGATATAAAACTACCCCGAGGCCTTTCAAAAAAAAAATAAATCTTTAGAAAACAAATGGCACTCTACCCCCTAACAATCATTGTTGAATTCTAAGGTATAACCTATTAGATAAATTAAATCAACTCACATTATGAGCCACATTTCTTTGTGGAATATGTTTTGCCTTTGCCTGGGGAGGAAAATGGCTGTATTTGGAAGTCCACTGTTGAAGCTCAGTGAGGTCATTTATAGCCTTGACAGGGTATATGTGACAAATATAGAAGTTTGCTAAAGTGAACCATGGTATATCCTTTTTCCTGGTACATTCTAGCCCCAGATAGTTCACTAAAGAAGCATTACCTGGGCCTTGGAAGAGGTTTGGTCACTAAGGTAGGACTCTTATTAGTTACTGAGTGGAATGTACTTGTCCCGTGAAAATAATTTGCCTTCTTTTTCTGCCCTAAATGAGAGGAACTGATACTGTTTCTGAGTGCTGTTGCTGGTGTAGATGCTAGCGGTGGGGATGATGGAAAGAGAGTCTTAATTTATTTTGATCAAGCACAGAGGCATTCCCCAGAAGCTGGGTGATATGTCCATGTGGAGGTGAGGCTTGATCTGTACTGGTTTTTGAGACCTTTCTTCCTTGCCTTTCTACTCCCCTCCACCCCGCCCCAGAAGATTTCTTACCTAAGAACTTTACTAGTAACTATTGGATGGAAATGAAAGTAGTTCTGAAGTTAAGAGGAGAGCCATTGAGAAGTTGCAGTGCCTTCAGTCCTGCTATGCATAAAGGTCTTTGCCTTATGTTTTCTTTTTTTTAAATTTTATTTAGTAGATATAAATTTCCAAAGTACAGTTTATGGATTACAATGGAATTTTCCACCCCATAACTTCCCTCCCACCTGCAACCCTCCCATCTCCCGTTCCCTCTCCCATTCTATTCACATCAAGATTCATTTTCAATTATCTTTATATACAGAAGATCAATTTAGTATATATTAATAAAGATTTCATCAGTTTGCCACCACACAGAACACAAAGTGCAAAATACTGTTTGAGCACTGGTCATAGCATTAATTCACATTGAACTACACATTAAGGACAGAGATCCTACATGAGGAGTAAGTGCACAGTGATTCCTGTTGTTGACTTAACAAATTGACACTCTTGTTTAAGGTGTCAGTAATCTCCCCAGGCTCTAGTCATGAGTTGCCAAGGCCATGGAAGCCCCCTGAGCTTGCCGACTTTGATCTTATTTCAACAAGGCCATAGTCAAAGTGGAAGTTCTCTCCTCCCTTCAGAGAAAGGTACCTCCTTCTTTGATGGCCCCGTTCTTTCCACTGGGATCTCATTCGCAGAGATCTTTCATTTAGGTGTGTGTGGGTTTTTTTTTTTTTTTTTTTTTTTTTTTTGACGGAAATGTCTTGGCTTTCCATGCCTAAAAGACTCTCATGGGCTCTTCAGCCAGATCTGAATGCCTTAAGGGCTCATTCCAAGCCAGAGTACTGTTTAGGACATCTGTCATTCTATGAGTCTGCTGTGTATCCCGCTTCCCATGTTGGATCGTTCTCTCCCTTTTTGATTCTATCAGTTAGTATTAGCAGACACTAATCTTGTTTATGTGATCCCTTTGACTCTTAGACCTATCAGAGCCATCAATTGTGACCTGCAATTGATCACTTGGACTAGTGAGATAGCATTGGTACATGCCACCTTGATGGGATTGTATTGGAATCCCCTGGCACATTTCTAACTCCACCACTTGGGGCAAGTCAGATTGAGCATGTCCCAAATTGTACATCTCTTCCCTCTCTTATTCCCACTATTATATTTAACAGGGATCACATTTCAGTTAACTTTAAACACCTAAGAATAATTGTGTGTTAATTACAGAGTTCAACCAATAGTATTAAGTAGAACAAAAAAAATACTAAAAGGGATAAAGTATTAAGTTGTTTATCAACAGTCAGGACAAGGGCTGATCAAATCACTGGTTCTCATAGTGTCCATTTCACTTCACCAGTTTTCCTTTTTGATGCTCGGTTAGTTGTCTCCGATCAGGGAGAACATATGATGTTTGTCCCTCTGGGACTGGCTTATTTCACTCAGCATGATGTTTTCCAGATTCCTCCATTTTGTTGCAAATGACCGGATTTCATTATTTTTTTTACTGCTGTATAGTATTCTATAGAGTACATATCCCATAATTTCTTTATCCAGCCTACTGTTGATGGGTATTTGGGTTGAGGACCTCAATAGACATTTTTCAAAAGAAGAAATCCAAATGGCCAAAAGACACATGAAAAAATGTTCAGGATCACTAGCAATCAGGGAAATGCAAATCAAAACCACAATGAGGTTTCACCTCACCCAGTGAGAATGGCTCACATTCAGAAATCTACCAACAACAGATGCTGGTGAGGATGTGGGGAAAACGTGACACTAACCCACTGTTGGTGGGAATGCAAACTGGTAAAGCCCCTATGGAAGTCAGTCTGGAGATGCCTCGGAAACCTGAATATAACCCTACCATACAACCCAGCCATCCCACTCCTTGGAATTTACCCAAAGGAAATTAAATTGGCAAACAAAAAAGCTGTCTGCACCTTAATGTTTATTGCAGCTCAATTCACAATAGCTAAGACCTGAAATTAACCCAAATGCCCATCAACAGTAGACTGGATAAAGAGATTTTGCCTTATATTTTTCTACACCCCTCTCCACCCCGTCCTCTCACAGGACTGAATAAAGAACCTTGGCCTTTCCCTGAGTTCTGTCAACTCCCTTCTGTTCATGTTTTAGTGGAGGGATTCTTCACAGGGCCCCCTTTCCCACCTTGTTGATGTCATCTGTGCAGAGAGGTAGTGGCTGCTTGTGTAAATGGGCATATTATTGTTCTAAAGACATCTGAGTGTATGACACTGGGTTCACTAAAGACCTCTTAATCTTTTCCATGTATGAGCTTTTCTGTTTTTTTTTTTCCCCTTTGCTGCAACAGAGAAAATGTAGAAATTGTGAATATCCCAAATGTGTCTAAGAGATACAGAACCCCAGATTTAGGTCTTCTCTACCTGGGCAAACAATAGTATATTAGTAGTTTAGCTTATTTAGGAACTATTCTCACTGCACCTCCCTGCTCATTCCCATATTTCTATATTTTTATAAAATTTTCTGTAAAATAAGGATGACGTTCATGGACCAACAAGAATGCTGAGGGTGTGGATAAACAAGGATAATAGAAATGGTTATTGGAACAGTGCAGGCCAAGGAAGTTCGGTAAACTAAAGGAATTTGATTGACAAAAGAGAATTTGCAAGATAGCACCAAGAACAGGAGGTACTGAGGCAGGGTGGGAGGGTAAAGGAAGGAGTTTGAGGAATCTTCAGGCGGAAGGGCTGCTGCTGAACCACAGTGGGTGACAGGACACAGCTTTCAGAGAAAACCCCTCAGAAAGTTCAGGAGTCTGTCCTGTGTTGTAATTATACCATCACTCACATCCTCAAGTCTGAAATGCTTGTCTAGGGGAATGGAAGCTAGAATGCTTTTCTCAAGCTGACTATAAACGCTATGAAGTGTAGGTTTTACTGAGAATAAAGTGTTGAATGGCATCAATATTTCTTCCACAGCTCCAGAAAAAAATGTGTCCACAAGCACTGTCCTGTCCTTGAGTTGGCAATAGAAATGAAATGGATTATTTTATGTTGGATGGTATATTATGATGTTCTCTGATTTGTGTGTATCTTAACTCGAGTAGTCTGGGTTCTGACATGGAGCTTTGCTTTCGAAGTTAAGCAGAAAACAAGACCCTTCACATAATCATCACGTATACTCCACTGCAGTGGCAGACATGCCTCAAGATTTTAGCTCTGTAGTCACAAACTTCCAAAGGCGGCAGCGAGTAGGACAAGGAGAGTGATTTTTGGAAATGGAGGGTAACAGAGAAACCTTTTAGGAAACAGTGGCTCTTCAACAAGTCTGGCGAATGGTTAGGGTGAACTGGTGTAAATAGTTATGACAGAAGACCTTGGTAGTGTTATGCAATATTTAGCCTTCTCTGCTCCTACTTCCCATCCATGCTGTTATGGATGAATCATCTCTCTCTATACGTTGGTGTCCCAATCCCCAGGACATCAGAATATAACCTCGTTTGGAAACAAGGTCATTACAGATGTAACTAGCTTAGGTAAGGTCATGTTGGAGTAGGGTATATCCTGAATCCATTATGATTGATGTTCCTAAAAAGGGAAAATACAGAGAAAGACATGAGGGGAACACCGTGTAAAGATGAAAGCTGAGATTGATGTTTCTACAAGCCAAGGAATGCCAGCAAACCCCCAGAGGAAAAGCTGGGGGTGGGGAATGTGGAACAGATTCCTCCTCAGGGCACGTTCTGCCAGCACCTTGCTCTTGGACTTCCAGTCCCTAACCCATGAGACAGTAGTCGCTGCTGTTCCAGCCACCCAGTGTGTGATAACTTATTACAGCAGCCCTAGCAATCCATGATTATTTGTTTTTCTCACCTGTCTCTTATGGGCAACTGTGCATGCATTGAGGTTAGGGACAGTGGCCTGGTCATTTCCAAGTCCTTATCACATAGGACAGTTTGAGCATATTTAGTGGGCCTTCCCAGAATATTTATTTAATAAAGAGATAGCTTGGCAATCTTTTAGTTAGGGAAGCTTGTAAACTGTTCTTCTGGTTCTCAAAGCATGCCAGTTTAGTAACTTTGACCAAAATGGTCATAGAGATAAATACTTTATAAATACTTCATATATCTTCATATCTATTTATAAATACTTACAATAATATTTCCTATTTCTATTTATAAAGCAATAGCTTTCTGTGTATCACAGTCCATTGGGGCTGCTGTAAAACTATACCAAAATACTATTAACTGGGTGGCTTACAAAGCACAAAGATTCATATCTCAGAGTTCTGGAGTATGAGAAATCCAATATCAAAGAAACAACTGGCTGAGTATTTGGTGAAGGCTTGCCACTTGTTCATGCATGGCTATCTTTTTGCTGTGTCTTCTCATGCTGGAAGGGGGAGGATTTCTGTGGGGCCTCTTTTGTAAGGACACTAATACCAATTATGAGGACTCCACCTTCATGACCTAATCACTTCCCTAATCCTCACCTCCACATAACCTCATACTGGGGATTGAGTTACAGCACAAGAATTTTGGGTGGATACAGATATTGAGACCAAAGCATCATAATTAATTCTTTTTTCCGGGTCTTACCAGTGTGTCTGATTCAGATAGTTCTATGTTTAAAGGTTAAACATAATAATTTTTAGTGTCTACAGATTAGTGAAATTATTTTTTACCACTATTCTAAGAAAGCCTTCCTTTAAAAATAATTTAAATAGTACCAAGAATTTGATTAAGACTTTCTTGAGGAGGAATAAGCAATTTTTAATTGATACACAAATGAAGTCAAAGGTTAATTTTAATATAAGGGTGCCTACTCATTGAAGAGATGGGTCTTGAGTATATGAATAATTGAAGCAGACTAATTTGGACAGAACAAATTGATTATTTTGTTAGATTTATTTATTTATTTTAAAGGAAGAGTTATGGGGTAGTGGGGTGCAGAGAGAGATAGAGAGAGAGATCTTCCATCCACGAACTCATTCCCCAAATAGTTGCAATAACCAGGACTGGGCCAGGCCAAAGTCAGGAGCCAGGAGCTTCATCTGGATCTTCCATGTAGGTGACAGGGGCCCAGGCACTTGGGTCATCTTCTGCTTCTTTCTCAGGCACATTAGCAGGGAATTGGATTGAAAGTGGAGCAGCTGGGACTCCAGCTGGCACCATATGGGATGCCAGCATTGCAGGGAGCAGTTTAACTTGCTGTGCCACAACGCCAGTTCCAGAATTGCTGTTGTTTTAACTTGAGTTATATAGTTTGCTCAGATGTTCAGACTTGTGGACAAGACTGCAAGAAAAGCATTGATGCTGGACTATGTCTCTTAACTGGCAGTTAAGTAAAAAGAGTTTTGAGAGTACAGGGAAGACTCCTTTGTGGTAAGAGGTGACCCTACAGAGTCCGTCATGACTGTTTATTTGGCATATGTATGTACTGTAAAGGATTGTGAGTTAGAGGCACTTGATGAAAATCTGTTTTAAAAGGATTCCTCATTTATTCTCTTAAAAATGAGAAGAGAAAATTTTCTTCAAAATTTTTTAGGGGCTATATAGCATGTAAGAACAACTGCTCAACTTCAGAAAATCTCTTAAGAAACCTAAAACCAAGTGGAAAGATTTGGAAGGAAAACACCTTCTGGCTTGTAAGGGTCATATGTTTGTGGGGTCTCTGTGGTAGAGCAATAAGTGAAATGGAGCACTTTGCATTTCCTCTCTCCTGATCTAACCTCTCTTTCCAGGAATAAAATAAGAGGGCAGTTTGCAGCTTAGAGAATTCTCACTTAACGACTTCAGCTGGGATGAGGCCCAGATTCTTGCTCTGGTGTATAAAATTACACTTTTAACTCTATGTGTGGATATTAACACTTGCATTTGCCAGTGTGAGATACACATAGGCCTTTGGTTTTCTAAGATATTTATCATTAGAAATGCGCTCTAAACCCTGTACTATGGGGCCAGTATTGTAGCACAGTGAGTTAAGCTGCCATCCATGATAGCAGCATCCCATATGAGCTCCCATTCGAGCTCTGGCTGCTCTGTTTCCAATCCAGCTCCCTGCTAATGCACCTGGGAAAGCAGCAGAAGGCCCTGGTGCTTGGGATCTTGCTACCCACATGGGAGACCTGGATGCATTTCCTGGCCCCTGACTTCAGCTTGGCCAAGGTTGAGCCATTTGAGTCATGAACCAGTAGGTGGAAGGTATTCTTATTCGTATTCATTCTCTCTCTCTCTCACGCCCCCTCTTTCCCTTTCAAATAAATAAATCTTAAACCCCTGCATTATAGGTATATTACTGTGGAATTGCAAACTTCCATATATCTGAATTCATATTACTATGTCCATTTGTATACTTATTTATTGTCAAAGCACAACAAACAGACAAGTGCACAACTCAACAAGCTTCTATGGAGAGAGCATACCTGTGTAACCACTCCCCTCATCAACATGTCAGTCAATGCCTACACCCCACCCACTGCTCTGTGTCCATCCATGCCCTCATCCCTCTCAGGAATCCACTCTCTGTCCCCTGTCACTGTAGGTTAGTGCTGCCCATTCATGAGTTCTCTGCAGATGGAATCATGCCATTTGCCTTGCTTTGTCTCTAGCTTCTTTAGCTCATCCCAGTGGTTGCATGTAGCACTCATGTATTCTTTCTCATTGCTATTCAGGATGCCATTTTGTGTATTTCAAAATCTACTTTCTGTCCTGTTGCTGAGGCACCATTTAGCTACCTCCAATTTTTACCTATCAAGAATGCTTCTGTGAACTTGCTATATCTATCTATCTATCTATCTATCTATCTATATCTATCTATCTATCTATCTTGTGCAATGTATTTCTCCCTAGGAATAGAGTTGCCAGCTTACAGAGTACACATATGTTCAGCTTAGTAGATACTGCTAAACAGTTTCCAAAGTGGCTTTAACAATTTACATTCCAACCACCAATGTTTAAAAAGTTCTGGTTATTCTATAGGCTCACCAACACTTTGTAGTGTCAGTGTTTTCTCCAGATTTTTTAAAATATCAGCTGTTCTGGTAGGTATGAAGTAATATTTCATTGTAGTTTTAGTTTGTATTTCTCTAATCACTAATATTGTTAAACATTTTTATTTGCTTAATGATAATTTTGAATAGCTTGTTCTATGAAGTGCCTCTATGTCCATTAAAAAATGAGATTAGTTCCTCTTTTATTTTCTGATTTTTAGAAGTGTTTTTAAAAATATGGGTACCTTTCAGATTCATACATTACAAATGGTTTTCTTTATGTCTTATCTTTACCATTTGTGGTGTCATTTGATCAGTTAACGTTCCTGCTTTCAATGAAGCCAAATTTATCCATCATTCCATTACTGTGTTGTTTTTTGTCCTTTAAAGAGATATTTTATCTAGTACAGGTAAAGCGTTGTGATTTTACCTTTCACATTTATGACCCATCTGGAGGTGATTTTTGTGTATGGCATGAGGTAAGAGCCAAATATTACTTTTTTCCATTTGACTATCTAGTGGCTATTCTGTGACAGTTTGGCAAAATCAGGTGACTGCTTATGTATAAGACTGTGACTGGATTCTATGCTGCTCCATTGGTCTATTTATCTCATTGTACTAATAGCACCCTCTTGTAATGAATTTCTCTATAAGTTAAATCTTTTTTTTTTTTGACAGGTAGAATTATAGACAGTGAGAGAGAGAGACTGAGAGACAAGTCTTCCTTCTGTTGGTTCACTCCCCAAATGGCCACCACAGCTGGTGCTGTGCCGATCCAAAGCCAGGAGCCAGGCGCTTCTTCCTGATCTCGCATGTGGGTGCAGGAGCTGAAGAACTTGGGCCATCCTCCACTGCCCTCCTAGGCCACAGCAGAGAGCTGGCCTGGAAGAGGAGCAACCGGGACTGGAACCCGGTGCCCATATGGGATGCCAGTGCCGCAGGTGAAGGATTAACCAAGTGAGCCACGGCGCTGGCCTATAAGTTAAATCTTGATATCTGGTAGTGTCTTTCAACTTTTTTTTTTTTTTTTAAACAGGGATAGCCTTTTATTATGCCAGCATAAGGCCCAGGTGGAATTTCTTATCTGAAATCCTGAGCCTCGAACAAAGAAGCGTTTTTCCTTCTTTTTTTTTTTTATTTAGGTTTATACAAGTTTCATATATTTCATATGTATAGATATATGAACAAAATGCAGCGTCCTTTCCCTCCCGCCCACATTCCCACCTTCCCCCTTGCCTTGGATTCCTATTCTTAATTTTTATGATGATGATCTATTATCTGTTTAGTTAATGATCTTGTAGTTAGCCCTACTCTAAGTAGAGGATATCAGCAAATAATATGAAGAGAAAGAAATAAAGCAAAAACTAAACAAAAGATTATTCCTCAGTGGAAGAGACAAGGGCTATAAACAATCATCCATTTTCCAAATGACTGTTTTGCTTGAATACATTATATTTCAAGTATTCTATTAGTTGCATCGGATCAAGGAAAACATATATTTGTCTCTTTGACTGGCTTATTTCACTAAGTGTAATGGTTTTCAGTTGTGACTATCTTGTTGCAAAAATATAGGATTTTTTTTAGCTTTTATTTAATGAATATAAATTTCCAAAGTACAGCTTATGGATTACAATGGCTCCCCCCCCCCATAACTTCCCTTCCACCCGCAACCCTCCCCTTTCCCGCTCCCTCTCCCCTTCCATTCACATCAGGATTCATTTTCAATTTTCTTTATATACAGAAGATCAGTTTAGTATATATTAAGTAAAGACTTCAACAGTTTGCACCCACATAGCAACACAAAGTGAAAAAATACTGTTGGAGTACTAGTTATAGCATTAAATAACAGTGTGCAGCACACTAGAGACAGAGATTCTACATGATACTTTTAAAAATTAATTAATTTTCTATGCAATTTCCAATTTAACAACAGGTTTTTTTTTCTCATTTCCAATTATCTTTATATACAGAAGATCAATTCAGTATATACTAAGTAAGGATTTCATCAGTTTGCACCCACACATAAACACAAAGTGTAAAAATACTGTTTTAGTACTAGTTATAGCATCACTTCACATTAGACAACACATTAAGGACAGATCCCACATGAGATGTAAGTACACAGTGACTCCTGTTCTTGACTTAACAATTTGACACTCTTGTTTATGGCTTCAGTAATCTCCCTAGGCTCTAGTCATGAGTTGCCAAGGCCATGGAAGCCTTTAGGGTTTGCCGACTTTGATCTTATTCCGCTAGGGTCATAGTCAAAGTGGAAGTTCTCTCCTCCCTTCAAAGAAAGGTACCTCCTTTGATGGCCCCATTCTTTCCACTGGGATCTCACTCGCAGAGATCTTTCATTTAGGTCTTCTTTTTTTTTTCCCCAGAGTGTCTTGGCTTTCCATGCCTAAAATACTCTCAGGGGCAGTATTTCATAGTGTATGTATACCATAGTTTCTTTATCCAGTCACTGGTTGATAGAAATCTGGGTTGATTTCATATCTTAGCTATTGTTAATTGTGCTGCGATGAACATGGGGATACAGATAACTCTTTCATATACTGATTCCTTTTGGTTTGGGTAAATTCCCAGGAGTGGGATGGCTGGATCATGTGGTAGGTCTATATTTGGATTTGTGAGGTATCTCTGTACTGTCTTCTACGTTGGCTGCACCAGTTTACATTCCCACCAGTGGTGGTTCAGGGCGCCTTTGACATACTTAGTTAAATTTATTACAAGGTATTTGATTCTTTTTAGAGCTATTATGAATGGTACTGATCTACAGGTTTTTTCTCAGCCATGGCATTGTCTATGTATACAAAGGCTTTTGATTTTTCTATGTTGATTTTATATCCTGCCACCTTACCAAACTTTTTTGTGAGTTACAGCAGTCTCTCAGTGGAGTATTTTGGGTTTCATATGTATAGGATTATGTCATTTGCAAATAAGGTTGTTTTGAGTTCCTCTTTTCTAATTTGTACCACTTTGATTTCTTTTCTTGCCTAATGGTTCTAGCTAAAACTTCTAGGACTATAATAAATACCAGTGGTGAGAATGGGCATCCTTGTCTAGTTCCAGATCTCAGGGGGAATGGTGCCAGCTTTTCTCCATTCAGTAGGATGCTTGCTCTGGGTTTGTAATATATTGCCTTAATTGCATTGAGGAATGTTCCTTTTGTATGCATTTTCATCATGAAAGGATTAATGTTTTATTAAATGCTTTCTTCACATCTATTGAGATAATCATGATTTTTGTTCTTTAGTATGTTAATGTGGTGTATTACATTGATTGATTTGAGAATGTTAAACCATCCCTGCATTCCAGGGATAAATCCTACTTGGTCAGAGCCGATGATCTTTCTGATGTGTTGTTGGATTCAATTAGCTAATATTTTGTTGAGGATTTTTGCATCTATGTTCATCAGGGATATTGGTCTATAGTTCTTTTTCTCTGTTTCATCTTTTCCGGGTTTGGGTATTAAGGTGATACAGGCTTTGTAGAAGGAGTTTGGGAGGATTCCTTCCTTTTCAATTGTTTTGAATAGCTTGAGAAGAATTAGAATTAATTCTTCTTTAAATGTCTGGTAGAATTCAGCAGTGAAACCATCTGGTCCTGGGGTTTTCTTTGTTGGAAGAGTCTTTATTATTGATCCAGTCTCCATCTTGGTTATTGATCTGTTTAGGTTTTCTGTATCTTCATGACTTAATTTTGGTAGATTATTTATGTCTAGGAATCTATCCATTTCTTCTAGGTTTCCTAGTTTGTTGGCATACAGCTGTTTGTAATAATTCCTGATGATTCTTTTTATTTCTGTGGTATCTGTTGTTATATATCCTTTTCAATCTCTGATTTTATTGATTTGGGTCTTTTTTTTTTTTTTTTTTTTTTTTTTTTTTTTTTTTTGCTTAGTTGAGCCAGTAGTGTATCAATTTTGTTTATTTTTTCAAAAAACCAACTTTTCACTTCATTGAATTTTTTGTGTTTTTCAATTTTGTTTATTTCTTCTCTAATTTTAATTATTTCCTCCTTCCTACTAGTTGTGGGTTTGGTTTATTGTTGATATTGTAGGTCCTTGAGATGCATTGATGCCTCATCTATTTGTACCTTTCCAATTTTTTCATGTAGGCATGATGGCTATGAACTTCCCTCTTAACACTGTTTTTACTGTATTCCATAGGTGTTTTTTTTTTTTTTTTTTTGACAGGCAGAGTGGATAGTGAGAGAGAGACAGAGAGAAAGGTCTTCCTTGGCCGTTGGTTCACCCGCCAATGGCCGCCGTGGTAGGTGCATTGCGGCTGGCGCACCACGCTGATCCAATGGCAGGAGCCAGGTGCTTCTCCTGGTCTCCCTTGGGGTGCAGGGCCCAAGCACTTGAGCCATCCTCCACTGCACTCCCTGTCCACAGCAGAGAGCTGGCCTGGAAGAGGGGCAACCGGGACAGGATCGGTGCCCCAACCGGGACTAGAACCCGGTGTGCCGGCGCCGCAAGGCGGAGGATTAGCCTAGTGAGCCGTGGCACCAGCTATATTCCATAGGTTTTCATATGATATATTCTCATCTTCATTTGTTTCCAGAAATTTTTTAATTTCTCTTTTGATTTCTTCTATGACCCACTCTTCATTCAGGAGCTTGTTGTTCAGTCTCCGTGTGTTTTACATATGTTCTAGAGATTCTTGAGTTGGTGATTTCTAGATTCATTCCATTGTGGTCCTAGAAGGTGCATGGAATGATTTCAGTTGTTTTGAATTTGCTGATATTTGCTTTGTGGCCTAGCATATAGTATATCCTAGAGAATGTTCCATGTACTGATGAGAAGAATGTGTATTCTTCCACGGTGGGGCGAAAGAGATTCTATAGAGATCCGTTATGTCCTTTTGGTCTATAGTGTCAATAAACTCTGTTGTTTCCTTGCTGATTTTCTGTTTAGTTGATCTGTCTGTTGCTGAAAGTGGAATATTGAAGTCACCTGTTACTATCGTATTGGAATCTGTGTCTCCCTTTAGGTCTATTAACATTTTTTAAAGTAACCAGGTGCCCTATAATTGGTTGCATATACATTTATTATAGTCACATATTCCTGCTGGATTGCTCACTTAATCCTTACATGCTGCCCTTCTTCATCTCTTTTAACACTTGTTATGTTAAAGTCTGTCTTGTCGGTGGGCATCATGGCTCAATAGGCTAATCTTCCGCCTGCAGTGCCGGCACACCGGGTTCTAGTCCCAGTCGAGGTGCCAGATTCTGTCCCGGTTGCTCCTCTTCCAGTTAGCTCTCTGCTGTGGCCCAGCAGTGTAGTGGAGGATGGCCCAAGTGTTTGGGCCCTGTACCCGCTGTGCACCGGCCGCAGCGGCTATTGGGGAGTGAACCAATGGCAAAGGAAGACCTTTCTGTCTCTCTCTTTCTCACTGTCAACTCTGCCTGTCAAAAAAAAATTAAAAAAAAAATTAAAACAGTTGATCTTGTCTGATATTAGGATGGCAATACCAGCTCTTTTTTGGTTTCTGGTAGCATGGAATATCTTTTTCCATTCTTTTACTTTCAGTCTGCATGTATCTGTGTTGGTGAAATGTGTTTCTTGTAAGCAGCAAATACATGGGTCTTGTTTTTTCAATCCATTTAGCCAGTCTGTATCTTTTAACTAGAGAACTTAGGCCATTTACATTCAAGGTGACTATTGATAAGTAATGACATGGCCCTGCCATTTTTCCTTAAATATTCCTATTATTTACTTTGGATTTCTTTGGTATTTCTACAGGTGGTTTTTCTGCCTTCTTATTCTTTCATAATGATGGTTACATTTCTGTGTTTCTGTGTGTGGCACATCCTTAAGCATCTTCTGTAAGGTTGGATGAGTGTCAGCAAATTCTTTCAATTTATGTTTGTTATGGAAGGTCTTTATTTCACTTTCATTCTTAAATGCCAGTTTTGCGGGGTACAGTATTCTAGGTTGACAATTCTTTTCTTTTAAGAGTTGGACTATATCAACATTCCCTTCTGGCCAGTAGAATTTCTGATGAGAAGTTAGCTGTGAGTCTATTTGGTGATTGTCTGAAAGTAATCTGGGTTTCTCTCATGCTCATTTTAGAATCTTTTCTTTATGTTTTACTGTGGTGAGTTTGACTACCATGTGTTGTGATGAGGGTCTTTTTCTTGTCATGTCTGTTAGTAGTTCTATATGCTTCCTTTATGTGAACATCCCTTTCTTTCTCCAAGTTGGGAAATTTTTCTGTAATTATTTCACTAAAGAGGCTTTCTATTCCCTTCTCTCTTTCCTTTCCTTCAGGAACTCCTAAGACCTGTATGTTGGGTCATTTGATAGTGTCCCATAGATCTGCAACACTGTTTTTAAGTTTACTGTTTTTTTCTTCTTTTTCTTTTTTGTAAGATTTCCAAAGATTTGTCTTCTAATTTAGATATTTTTTCTTCTGCCTCATCACATCTGCTGTTAAGACTTTCTACTGCATTTTTTGTTTGATCCATTGAATTCTTCATTTCTAAAATTTCATTTTGATTTCTGTTAATATTCTCAATTTCCTGGGAAAAATTATCATTCATGTCATGTATCATTTTCTTTAGTTTTTGGATTTGCTTCTGAATTTTTTTGAGTAGTTCTAGGATTAATTTTCTTAATTCCATTTCTGGCATTTCTTTGATCCCTTCCTTTTCACATTCTAATATTGAAGTGTTGTGTTCCTCTGGAGGGTGAGGTCATGGTGACTTCCTTATTCTAGTTTCTTGAATTTTGACTCTTATTTGTTGGCATTTGTGGAGTTAATTTTTTATTTTTTCTTCTGTTGGTTTTTATCTTTGGGATTATGCTTCTGTGGCTTCATGGAATGTCTGACCTTTCAGTGAATACCTGGAAGGGTGAGGTAGGTGTCGGTGGAGGGCTCTGATCAATGCTTTAGGTTGGGGTAGGTTTCCAGGGTAACACTTAGGTTAGGCATAGTAGAACTCCAAATCAGCTATGCCATACACCTTTTCATGGAACCTACAGAGCCCCCAAGGTCTGAGCACATAGGGCTCCCACATATGCCAAGACCAGAGGGTGCTTTTGGCATGGGCGTCCCTCTGTCTCTAGGGGCTGCTTGGCCACCTTCCTGCCAAGCTTTGAGGCAGCGCAAGGGGAGGGGGGCTGCAGGCCGTTCTCTCTGCTGGTAGCTCTGGATCACTAGAGTGCCTGGTCTAATGCCTGCCCACTGCTGCTTCTAGCACTAGGTTCAGGTGTCCTGTCTCAGTGAGCTGTTGTGTGCATGCCTGTAGGCTTCTGAGTTGTAGTACTGATTTAAAATGGCACCTGCCCCCTCTCTAGGCCAGGTCACGGGTTTTGTTTTGGAGAGATTGGTTTCAGTCAGCTGTCCCACATCACTTATACTAGGACCACAGTTGATCGCCAGCATTCTCCAGCTCCCGTGCTCCAGCTGGACCCACACCATGCACTTTCTGGCTCTATCCCCATGGATTGGTACAGACCAACCCTGCCCTGCCATCGCAAAAATGCTGCCAGCTCTGGCTCTTCACTGCTGCGGTTCTTTGGGTGCACATTAGCACTCATCACGCAGGTTCAAGCTATTTCCCCTCCTTCCATGTGGCTTCCCAGGGCGATTTTCTCTCTTCCTCACTGAGCATGTACCTCCTACCCTATTCTCCACATTGTTTCTTCCTAGCTGTACAAAAGTATGCTGGTTCCTAATCTGCCATTTTTTCTCTTGTCAACTTTGTTCTTATTCAAGATTGTTCTCACTATTCTTGGCCTTTTGTCTTTCCATTTAATTTTAGAATCAGCTGGCCAAAATCTCACACCAAAATTTTTAGGTTATTAATTGGGATAACAATGAATGTATAATCAATTTGGGGAGAATTGATATTTTTCAATATTATACCTTCCAGGAACATAATACATTCCTTCATTTACTGGGGTCTTCTTTGATCTTGTCTCAGTGTTTCTCTTTGTGTAGGTCTCACACATCTTTCACTACCTTTATTCTTAACTGTCCTCTCTCTTTTTATTGGAGAGCTGCTTCTAGTTTGTACAAAAGCCAAATCTTCCTTTAGATTCACATGCTTAGCCAAAATATTACAGAGAAACCCTATTTTGGACTGAAGAGCGGAAGTACCCTTGTACTTTGAGGAGGAGGTGTGAGTGTTTTTTGTTGTTGGTTGGAGGTAGGTGCTATGCAGTATGTCTTGTCCAGATGGAGTCTTTGGACTATCCTTAAAAGCAGCAGATGTGTGTGGGAAGAATGACAGTACATTGAGGAGAAGATTACTTACTTAATGCCTTGGGTAGTTAAGAGTTGAATGAAGAAACAAGTGAATATTTTAAGTATCTGAAGCACATTCATTGATGCAAAACAAAAGACTGTTTTAACCAAATAGGTTATATTTTAGACTTCCTTTGCTAAATCTTTTGATTAACCCTTCCCAGTCACTAGTGATTTAAAGTTTGAAGATCAGTGATCAAAATAATTGTAATGTGAGTTAGTAAGAAATTTTTTTGGGGGGAATTACCAACAGATTTATTTCCCAATAAAAAAAGAAAACCCCAAAGATTTCATAGATCATGTATGACTCAGTGAGAGCACACCATTTAAGGGTTGAAGTCTCTTGGAGTCCCCTCTAGTTACTATTCTGTTTTCCTTTCCTTTTCCCGTCATTACATGGGTGGGAAAGCATCTTCTTCCTAACCGACCCCAGCATTGCAGCTCAATTCACCTCCCGTGCTGGTTCCTGACATCCCAAGTCCATTGAAATTGCTCCCTTCTTCAGAGCATAAACAATTCACAGTTGCCAGATTCATGTGAAAAAGTTTTCACTTCTTTAAGTTCTTTTCTACACCTGCAGTTATGAAAATGTTCCTTTTCCCTGACACTCTCCTATTGTGGCTTTCTTGATGTTTAGCCTCCTCTCCTGGTTTTCCTGCCTCTCACTCTTCCACAGAGTAGTTTGCAGGCTATCTTCATTCCTTCAGTGTGGGTGTTGCATGTGGGTGAATGCAGATTCCTCCCCTTTTCATTGTGAGTTCTTCTGGTAAAACTCATTCACTCGTGTTGACTTCATTTTAATCAGTATTCTGAGGATTTTGAAGGCTAATCTTGAAACATCCAAGACTGCAAACACATAGGTCTAACTCCCTGTTGGACCTCTCCATTTAAGTGTCCCTGAAATGTTTTAAACGTGACAGCTCCACAATGGGAACTTTTTAACATGTTCTACACTCTCCCCTGAGTCCAAATCCTGGAAATAGTTCTTGGCTTTTGTATGCTTAATTTAATGTATGTTTTTCACTTGACACATAAAAAATTTTTAGATACATATGTATGGTACTATGTGATTTTAAAAAGATTTACAAATTTACTAATTTTTTGTTTATATATTTCATGTATTTCCTATATAAAGGCATATAATACTTCCCACTCTATCCTTTCTCACACCCACACTTTTACCTTCCATCTTCTTTCCTTATTTTTTCTTTTAATTTTTACAGTGACATTTTTGATGTTGATAATCATAAGCTTAACCCTCCACCAAATACAGAATTCAACAAGTAGTAAGTAGAAAAAAAAAAAACCACTATTTCTCAAGAGTATAGAGAAGGGCTATACATAATAATCAAATCTCAAAATGTCAGTTTCACTCATATACATTACATTTTTGTGCTCTGTATATTAATTACCCCTATCAGAGAAAACATGATATTTGTCTTTTTGCCTTATTTCACTAAGCTTAAAGGTTTCCAGTTATATCTATTTTGTTGCAAAAGACAGAATTTCATTCATTTCAATGGCTGAGTAGTATTCCATAGTGTGTACACACCACATTTTATTTATTTATTTATCCAGTCATCAGTTAATGGACATCTGGATTGAGTCCATGTTATAGCTCTTGTGAATTGAGTTGCTGAGCTGCAATAAACATGCAGGTACTGATAACTGTTTCATATGCTGATTTTATTTCCTTTGGGTAAATTTACAAGAGTCAGATGGTTGAGTCATATGGTAGATATATTTTAAGATTTTTGAGGAATCTCCATAATACTAGTTTGTATTCCCACCCACAGTGGATTAGGGTACCTTTTTCTCTATATCCTTGCCATCATTTATTACTTTTTGATTTTCTTATGATAGCCATTCTGAGTGGGGTGAGGTGAAATTTTTGTTTGCATTTCCCTGGTGGGTAGTGAACCTTAGCATTTTTCAAGTGTCTTTTGGACATTTGTATTTCACTCTTTGAAAAATGCCTGTTCATGTCAGTTTCCCATTTCTTGGCTAGCTTGTTTATTTTGTTGTTGTTGAGTTTTTTGAGCTCTCCATAGATTATGGATATTAATCTTTTATCAATTGTGTAGTGTGCAGTTATTTTCTTCCATTCTGTTGGTTCCCTCCTCACTTTGTTTCCTTTGCAGCGCAGAAGTTTCTTAGCTTGATGTAATCTCAGTTGTCAGTTTTTGCTTTTCTTGCCTGTGCTTCTGGGGTATTTTTCAAGAAGTATTTGCCTATATCAATGTTTTGCAGTTTCCCTGATGTTTTTCTGTAGTAATATGATGGTATTAGTTTGTAGATTTAGATCTTTGATCCATATGGAGTTAATTTTTATATCAGGTAGGAGTCTTGTTTCATACTTTTGCATGTGAAGATCCAATCTTCCCAACACTATTTGTTGAAGAGACTGTCCTTTCTCCAGGGATAGATTTTAGCTCCTTTATCAAAGATTAGTTGGTTGCAGATGTATGGATTAATTTCTGGGGTTTCTATTCTGTTCTGTTTGTCTACATATCTATTTTTGTGCCAGTACCAGGCTGTTTTGACTATAACTGCCCTATAGTATTTCTTGAAATTTGGTATTGTGATGCCGCCTCTGGCTCTGTTTATATAGCTTAAGATAGTTTTAGCAATTTGGCATCTTTGTGTTTCCATATGATTTTTTTCCCCTAGATCTGGGAAGAATATCATTGGTATTTTGATTGGCATTGCATTGAATCTGTAAATTGCTTTGGGTAAAATGAACATTTTGATGATATTAATTATTCCAACCCATGAACATGGAAGATTTTTCCAGTTTTTTGATTCTTCTATTTTTTTAAATGTTTTGTAATTTTCATTGTAGAGATCTTTCACATCCTTGATTAAATTTATTCCAAGGTACTTAAGTTTTTTTGTAGCTGTTGTCAATGGGACTGATCTTAGAAGTTCTTTCTCAGCCATGTGATTGTCTGTGTATACAAAGGCTACTGATTTTTATGTGTTGATTTTATATTCTGCAACCTTACCAAACTCTGTTATGAGTTTTATTAGTCTATTATTTTTCTTTGGTTTCCCTAAATATAGGATCATGTTATTTGCAAACAGGGATAACTTGACTGTCTCCTTTTCAATTTATATAATTTTGATTTATTTTTCTTGCCTGTTGGCTCTGGCTATGACTTCTAGAACTATATTGAATAACAAGGGAGGGGGGTGGGCAGCCTTGTCTAGTTGTAGATTTTAGTGGATATGTTTCCAGTTTTTCCCCTTTCAATATGATGCTAACTCTAGGTTTGTCATATATTGTCTGATTGTGTTAAGAAATGTTCCTTTTATACCCAATTTGCTTCAAGTTTTTATCATAAAAGGATGTTATATTTTATCTAATGCTTTCTCTGTATCTATTCAGGTAATCATATGGTTTTTATTCTTCAATGTGATGTATCTCATCTATTGATATGCATATATTGAACTATCCAAGCATAAATCCCACTTTGTTCAAGTAAATAATCTTCCTGACATGTTGTTGGATTCAATTCACAAGTATTTTGTTGACTATTTTTGTGTCTGTTTATCAAGAATATTGGTCTACAGTTCTCTTTCTTTGTTGTATTTCTTTCTGGCTTTAGAATTAAGGTGATGATGGCCTCATAGGAGTTTGGGAGGATTCTCTCTCTTTCAGTTATTTTTCACAGTTTGAGAATAATTGGAATTGGTTCTTCTTTAAATGTCTGGTAGAATTTGCAGTGAAGCTGTCCAGTCCTGGGGTTTTCTTTGTTGGGAGGGTCTTTTAATTACTGATTCAATATCTGTCTTGGTTATTAGTCTATTTAGGTTTTCTGTGTCTTCATGATTCAATTTTGGTAGATTGTATATGTCCAGAAATCTACCCATTCCATTTTTTTAGATTATCCAATTTGTTGGAATATAGCTCTTTGTAGTAATTCCTGATGATTCTTTTTATTTCTGTGCTATCAGTTGTAACATCTCCTTTTCCATCTCTGTATTAATTTGTTTCTTTTCTCCTCTTCCCTTTTTTTTTTCGTTTTGTTAGGCCAATGGTGTATTAATTTTGTGTTTTTTTAAACTGGCTCTTCATTTAATTTATATTTTAAATCCCCTAATAGTACAAAGGAAATTTAAAGCAGACAATAGGGATATTTATGGAAAAACGGAGGGACCAAGTGGTTACTTTTTCAATAATAACCGTAAATATAAATGGCCTAAATTCTCCAGTTAAAAGATAGAGAGCCTGGCTGAATGGATGGATTAAAAAATAAGACCCGTGTATTTACAGCCTGCAAGAAACACACCTCACCAACAGAAATTCACACTGACTGAAATTGAAAGGATGGGAATATATCTCCATGCTAATTGGTAGCAAAAAGGAGTAGGAATAGCTATCTTACTATCAGACAAAATAGACTTTTACACAAAAACTGTTAAAAGAGACAAAGAAGGGCATTATATAATGATTAAGGGATCAATTCAACAGGAAGATGTGACTATAATAATGTACATGCACCCAATGCCAGGATGCAAGGCTATTTAAAACAAATGTTAATGGAGCTAAAGGGAGATGTAGGATCCAATACAATAATAATTGGAATGTCAACATCCCACTTTCATCACTGGACAGATCAGCTAGACCAAAAAGTCAACAAAGAAACAACAGAGCTAATCTACACTACTGACCAGGTGATATTTACAGGTGATATTTACAGGACGTTTCATCCCACAGCTGCAGAATACACATTCTTTTCATCTGTGCATAAAACTTTCTCTCTAGAATAGATCATATGCTAGGTCATAAACAAGTATTAAATTAAAATTTGGCCGGCGCCATGGCTTAACAGGCTAATCCTCTGCCTTGCAACGCTGGCACACCGGGTTCTAGTCCCGGTTGGGGCACCGAATTCTATCCCGGTTGCCCCTCTTCCAGGCCAGCTCTCCTCTATGGCCCGGGAAGGCGGTGGAGGATGGCCCAAGTGCTTGGGCCCTGCACATGCATGGGAGACCAGGAGAAGCACCTGGCTCCTGGCTTCGAATCAGCGAGATGCGCCGGCCGCAGTGGCCATTGGAGGGTGAACCAACGGCAAAGAGGAAGACCTTTCTCTCTCTCTCTCTCTCTCTCTCTCTCTCACTATCCACTCTGCCTGTCAAAAAAAAAAAAATTAAAATTCACGAAATGATACCATGAATATTTTCTTACCAGAAGGGAGTGAAGCAGGAAATTAATGACTTAAGAAACTCTAGAATATATGCAAACACATGGAGACTGAAGAGCAAGCTCCTGAATGAATAGTGGATCATAGAAGAAATCAAAAGGCAAATAAAAATTTTCCTAGAAACAAATGAAAATGACAACACAACATATCAGAACTTATGAGATACATCAAAAGCAGTGTTAAGAGGAAAGTTTAGAGCAATTTGTGCCTAGAACAAGAAATTATAAAGGTATCAAATAAAAGATCTAACAATGGATATCAAGGACCTAGAAAAACAGGAAGAAACCAAACCCCAAATTAGTAAGAAGAAAAAAATAATTAAAGAAGAAATAAACAAAATTCAGACAAAGAAAGATTTATTTTTATTTGAAAGGCAGAGTGACACAGAGAAGTCTTCCATCTGCTGTTTCATTCTCTAAATGACTGCAATAGCCAGAGTTGGGCCAGGCTGAATTAGGAGCCAGGAATGCTGTCCTGATATCTCCCATATGATTGGTAGGGGCTCAAGTACTTGGGCCATCATCTGCTGCCATACCAGGAACATTAGTGAGAGGAGCTGGACTGGGACTGGAACCAGCACTCCAATATCAGATGCTAGCATCACAAGAAGCAACTTAACTTTGCACCACATGCCAGTCCTCTATATGATATTTTCATCCATGTCTACATTATGTAATGTTTAAATCAGGGTAAACATATCTGTCTCTTGAAATATTTATCATTCCAATGTGTTCAAAAATGTTAAAAATCCTCTTTTAGCTTTTTTGGAAATACACAGTACATTATTGTCCCTTGGTTTTCATTCTCCCTTATCTCCTCATGTCCAATGACAACATCCTGGCTAACATTTTAAACATTTTATTTATTTAATTTATTTAAAAGGCAAAGGTAGAAAAAGACAGGTGGACAGAGGTCTATAGTCCACTGATTCACTCCCCAGATGCCCGAAACATGCAGCCCGAAGTGGGAACCCAAAACTCAATCCAAGTCTCCCTCTTGGGTGGCTGGGGTCCAATTACTTGAGTCGTCGCCTAGTGCCTCCCGGGGTGTGCCTCAGTAGGCAGCTGGAGTTAATAGGGAGCTGAGCTGGAACTCAGACCCAGACACTCTGATATGGGATGTCAGTGTCTTAAGTTCCGTGCCAGATGCTGATCCTCTGGCTAGTGGGTGTCCCTAATTTTCTTGACATCTCTCCAGTTGAGTTTCTCTTCTCCATATTCGCTGCCTGTTCTCTGCTCCCACATAACCCTCCACCTGGCTTAATTCAGCAGCCCCCTAGCTGGCCTTTCTGCCTTCAGTATAGTCCCCCTCTAATCCAGTCTCTGTTAGAGTAATCTTTCTAAATGTGCTACTCCTATTTTTTTTTTTTTTGTAAAGGAGTGGTTCTGTTTTCCCTTCCGTGTAAAAGCTAAAATCCTTAACATAGCTTTAGAAACCTCATGGTAATGGAGATCCCACTGCTTCTCCATCTTGGCTGTCGACACTGACCTGGCACACCTGCCAGACCTGCTGTCCAGGATTACTGCAGGTCCTTCTGTCACTATGGCCTTCCCTTCATAGAATCCCTACTTCTGCCCAGAACACTCACATCCTTATCCTTTCCACACTTTTCTGTGGACTGCTTCTTATTCTCTTCTTAGCTCAGATATGACATGCTCTAGGGGAAATATTTTCTTACTCCTCTATGCCCGTTGCTCTGGGTTATATTGTATGGCATCATACATGTTTATTTGAATACCTTGTAGGCAAGGAACATGCAACTTTCATGTTGCATCCTTCCTCTGTAAGTGCTTTTATAAATGGCCTCTGTTTTAAGCTGTAGGGATACAATGATGAATGGCATCATCTCTGCCTAGGGGGCTTTCAAAGTGGAGAAGGGGGAACAGAAAGGTCAGCAGAGAGCCACTGTGCAATTTGATGAGTGCCGCCTGGCAGGTTTTTTCAAAACATGGAGGAAGGAGCACCTGATTCTGGGCCTGAGTGAGTTCTACTTGAGTGTATACACCGATCCTTAGAGAAATGATGGATGGGGAAATAATCCTCAGGGTAAAGATCATCTCCAGGAAAACTCCTGGCAACCCCATAGCTGATTCCACCAGTTGATCTCCAGAGATTGCTCACTCAGCTCTTCAGATGCAGACAACAGCATGAGAGCTAAAATACTAAAAAATAGTATCTTAACATGTAAATAAACATGATGTGGTTTGGTAGGATGCATATAAACATTAAGCTATACTGTTAGGGCACTTAAGTCAAGACTTGAAAGAGTCGGTGTCTTGTTTTGTATGCTCAGGAACTCTCTGACCAATTCTTAACCCCAATTGAGACAGAAATCCACCCTGATCTTGTCTGAAGTTATTTACCTTTGTGGTGAAAGAAGAACCTAATGTTTTGAGAAGTTCAGTATAGTTCTTTTTCAGATGCACTATTGAAGTCCAGAAAACAGTCCAGCTTGGTTGACCTCCATTCACATTCCTGGTTGAAGACACTTTGTGGCTGAGAGCTATTGTAGAATGCCATGGGTATTCTGCCAGGCCTGAAGGGTTGACATGGGTCTTTACAGTTGAGAGTGAATTGACATTGTTGCTGTCAGAAGAAAGCCTAATTCATCTGGATAACTTGCTCTTTTTTCAAGACTCTGTACAGTAGAGATTCATAACCAGTGGCCTGTAGACTCTAGGGGCCATGAATGAATTTCCAGGAGTTTTAGGAGTCCCTCAAATTTCATACAAAACCGAGTATTTGTGCCTATAGGGAGAAGGACCATAGTTTTCATGTTTTCGAAGTTATTGTATCCAAAGAACTTCTGACTACCACAGTTTGATTTATGCTTGTTGTATGTATTCATTTGGTAATCATTTTTGAGGGTGTAGATGTTAGACATTTTGCTCCATTCTGATTTACTGTTATGATATGTGTTGCACTGAAGCATGGAATGATTCAGTTTCAGGTTGGCATTAACTGAGAGCCTAGGTTCCAGATGCTTCCATGTGCAAGATCTCATAGTCTTTATAATATTTTATGGCCACTTTACAGGAGAGGAAACTGAAGTTCAGAGGGTAAAAAAGAAACACACTTCTTTTAAGGACAATAATCAAGCAGGAAAACCAGAACAAAGAATATAAAGATGAATAGAATATTATCTCCCTCCTCAAGAAGCAGGAAACTCATGGTGTTCTAGAGCAGACAGAAGAAAAACAAACACTAAATACATGACAAAATGCAAGGACAGAAGAATCTATGATAGGAAACCTTGGCATCAGTCTGGCTATAGTCACTTGAGCTTGCTTTGAGAGAGAGTGAAATTGGCTCTCACAGGACGAATAGTGGTGGACTGGGTGGTCTATAGTTACAAGAGTGTGCCAGGTTGAGGTAAAAGTATTTGAGAAACACAGACATGTGAGTTAGTCATAGGCTTGTGAAAAAATAATAGAGGTATTTCAACTGTAAGAAAATAATAATAATGTTAATAATAACTACTATGATTAAAAATAAGCCAAAGACTGAAGCAGACCTCACCTAAGAAGATACACAGATGCTAATAAGCATTAGAGGATAAATTTACGTATATGTCCTCAGGGAACAGCCAATTAAAATAACAGTGAGATACCATTGCAAACTCTTCATAATGACCAAAATCCAGAACATTGACAACATCAAATACAGGTGAGGATACAGATCAACAGGAACTCTCTTCCATTACTGGTGGGAATACAAAGTGGTACAACCACTTTGGAAGAGAGTTGTGTGGTATCTTAACAAAAGTAAATATTTTCTTATCACTTGGTACTGCAGTTGAACTCCTTGGTATTTATCAAAAGGAGTTTGAAAACTTGTGTCCACCAAAACCCACATAGAATTTTTATGGCGGCTTCATCCATGGTTGCCCAACCTTGTCAACAACCAAGATGTTTTTAAACAGATGAATGGATGAATAAATTGGGATATCCAGTTGGTAGAATATTATTCAGTGCTAAGAGGAAATAAACTACCAAGCTGTGAAAAGAAAGGAAGGAAACTTATATGACTATTACTAATTTTAAAAAGCCAATCTGAATGGGCTACATGCTGCATAATTTTAACTGTATGATATTCTGGAAAAGGCAAAACTGTGAAGACAGTGGAAAGATCAGTGGTTGCCAGGGGAATGGAGGGATGAACAGGCAGAGCACAGAGAATTCTTAAGGCAGTGAAAATAGAGTGTGTAACACCATATTGGAGGATACCTGTCATTATACACTTGTGTATACCACATGAGGAGGGAACCCTCATGTAAACTTAGGGTTCTGGGTCATGTTTCAGTGTGGGTGCAAGTGTATCACTCTGGTAGGGTAGTTGTTAATGGGGGGCTGTGCATGTGTGGGAACTGAGCAAACATGGGAAGCTACTGTACCTCCTGCTCTGCTTTGCTGTGAACCTAAAACTGCTTGGAAAACATATTTTTATGGATAGTGGTTTGGAATGGTGGTAAGTATCAGCATTGAAATGGTTGCTTCTATGTCAGAGAACCAGCTTATGCCCTATATACTGTCACACATGTTAACACACCACAGTTCCCTTCCAGAAGCTATTCAGGCTAGATTTTCTCCTCCAAAGCTGATTTGATAAGTATGGTCCTTTTGCTGTTTGATTTGGTGAATTTTCTTAGAACAGGAAAGCACTATAATGATTTTCCATTTATAACAGAATCCCAAACCTATCGATGGACTGCATTGCATAGGTGCTTGCTTCTATCATGCCATGGCCCCAGTAGCAGAAAGATAGTAGGCAAGACTATTTCCAAGCTGAGCTGTCAAAGCATATATATGATTTTTACAAGTCTTATAGGGTGAAAGATTTAATGCGTGGGTTTTGTTTTATTTCCTCCTGAAAAACATTATGCCTGTTTAAAAACCATTTTAGATAATTCCTAAGGGAAGATTCTGAAGAATCTTACACATAATGAGTGTATTGCTCTAGCTTGATATTTTAGTCAGATGTTTTAAACAAGTTCTTGGAAATATAAATAAAAGAACAGCTATTGTGATTCCATGCTAAAGTAAATAGGAAATGGAATGCACAAAGTTGGGCATGAAGAAGGGCAGGGAAGAAAGAGAATATAAGCAAAGATGAAGCACTGTTTCCATTTTATTAATGATTATACATGTGGAATTATAATTTGAATAAAATGTTCAGGTTCTAATTGTGTATTTTTCCACTTGAAAAAATTAAACTAAGAGAATTTTCAGAGGATGCCAACTTGCAGGCAACTGATCAATGGTACATAACATTGGCATCTACTCTGTGTGTCCATATCATATCCTTATCATCTTTGAAGTGTGCTGGCTAAAGACTTTATTTGTAATCCATTATTTGCTTTTATACCTGTTTAATAAACTTGGGATCATGCTATATGTGGAATGCTTTTCAGTGATTCTGTGAAACCAGGCGTTTTGGCATCCCTGGCTCATGGAGTGTTGCAAGGAGTAGCTGGCAAAGTAGTTGGTAAAGTGCCCAGCACAGCCAGCTATGGGTAGTTATTGGTGCTTTTAGTTGATTTTCATATTTGATGATGGACCATAAGCATTTTCTCAGGTTGTTAAATATTACTCAGAAACATGATACCTCATGGATATACAAGGGTATTTCAAAAAGTTTATGGAAAAATGGATTAAAAAGTAAACTTAACTTGGATGCAAGATTTTTTTAAGTCCATGCGTAGTTTTTTCATAATGCATACTTCTCCATGAACTTCTTAAAGAATCCTTATATATGGGGGCCAGCGCTGTGGTGCAGCAGGTTAAATCTCAGGCCTGAAGTGCCGGCATCCCATATGGGCACTGGTTCTTATCCCAGCTGCTCCTCTTCCAATCCAGCTCTCTGTTATGGCCTGGGAAAGTAGTAGAAGGCCCAAGCCCTTGGGACCTGCACCCATGTGAGAGACCTGCAAGAAGCTCCTGACTCCTGGTTTTGGATTGACACAGCTCCACCGTTGCGGCCATCTGGGGACTGACCTAGCGGATGGAATATCTTTCTCTCTGTCTCTGTCTCTCTGTAACTCTGTCTTTCAAATAAATAAAATAAATCTTTAAAAAAAAGAATCCTCATATATATGATTTCAGATTTTTTGTATCAAAATAAATTTATTTTTTAATTCCATTTTCCACAGATATTTTGAAGTACCCTCAAATTTCATTCTGTCATTCCCTCGTGATTTAAATGGTACGATTTTGGCCAGTTTTGCAGTTTCCTCATTTTGTTTATTTGAGAGACAGAGAGGAGAAAGAGAAGGTGGGGGACTCTCCTATCTACTGGTTTACTTCCCAGATATCCACAACAGCTGGTTAGGCTAGGGCTGAAGCCAGAAGCTGGGAATTTAACCTTCTAGATTTCCTATATAAATGATGGGAACTCAATTATTTGAGCCATCACCTGCGCTGCCCCCCAAGTTCTGTATTAATAGAAGCCTGAAGTCAGGACCAAGAGCCAGAAATTGAAGCCAGGTACACTAATGTGAGCTTCAGGCATCTTAACTGCTAGTCTATGTCTGCCCCCAATTCCAGATTTTTGATACTAATTCCACTGAAATAAGCATTCTGGTTTATAATTCTCTGTGATCCAATAAGATCCATTGCTAAAACAGAATTTTTGAATGAAAATATATTTTAAGGACTTTGGATTCATGTGTCCCAATTATATCTCTGAAATATTGTACCATTTTAAGATATCCCATTTTAATACAATATTTACATAAGAACTAAGGAAATGTGCAGTGGGCCATGTGGTGCAGCAGTTGAGTTGCTGCTTGAAGCTCTTGCATCCCACATTGGAGTTTCTGGTTTAAGTTTTAGCTGTTTTACTTCTGATCCAGCTTCCTGCTAATGTACACCTTGGGAGGCATCAAATGATGGCTTATGTGTTTGGGACCCTGCCACCTACATGGGAAACAGGAATGGAATTCTGGGCTCCTGGCTCAGGTCTGGCTGTCATGGGTGTTTAGAGAGTGAACCAGTGGATGGAAGATCACCCTCCATTTGTCTATCTTTCCATTTGCATATCTGCCTTTTTAATAAAGTGGAAATAAATACATAAAGGAAGAAAAGTAAATGTAAACGAATGTGGAAGAATGTAGTACAAGGCTGGAGGTTTTAGAGGCAGAATACAATTGTTCCCTCTTGTTCTTGGTTTCGCTTTCTGTGGTTTCAGTTACCTGTGGTGAACCACAGGTAAGAAGAAAGGTGAGGATAGTGCAACATGATACTGTGAGAGAGACCACAGTCACTTACCTTTCATTATAGTGTATTGCTAAGATTTTTCTGTTATAATTATTGTTATTAATCTTTTACTGTGCCTAATTTATAAAGTAAACATTTTTTAGGTGTGTGTATATAGAAAAAAATAAGTATATACAAGAATGATACCATCTAGGGATCTTGAACACTATTCCCTGTGGATAAGGGGGACCCTCTGTATTTATATTTATTTATTTATCTATGCTCTAAAGGTTATTTATATCAGGGGAGGCCAAAAAACCATCTTATGATGTATATAATTTCTCATATTTAAAAGATGGATTTGTGTGATGAAGTAAAAGCTTTGTGTTGAAGTCAAGGGGCCTGGCTTCTCCACTGACAGATAAAGAAATTTATACACCCCTGAGGAAGTCTCTGCACCTTTTTAGTTACAGACTCACAAAGTGTAAAATGATGATACAACACCTATCTTACAGGACCTTTGTGGCAGTTAAATGAAAACCATGAAAAGCACCAAGCAGAGGTCTTGGTGCATAGTAGGTCCTGTGTTTGATCACAGTGTCATTGATCATCATGTAATTTTTGCTCCAGAAAGAGCCTTCAGCGCTCTAGTTTGTTGCATCCCTGGAATCCCGATCTAGTGGATTGGCTGTTGCATGAATGAGCAGGCAGCAGAGTTCCATGACTCCTTCCTGCTGCACTGTCTGCATGGCGGGTGGTCTTGGTTAGGGGGAACTTCATGTGGTTTGATGCCTTGATTTTGTTCACATGTTACCCCTGCTTCCTTCAGGGCATTGAACCAAGATATGATGATACAGGAATGGATAGAATGTAATCTTTATTCTTGATGGGCTCACAACCTAGATAGGAAGTGGTTACAATCCTTTGTGGACAAAATTCTTTGTAGTTAGCAAACATTCTTCTGAGCTCTTCCCTTGAGACACATGCTAGTGGGTATTTGAGGGTAACTATGATTAATGATAAAGCCATGCCCAGCCCCTAAAAGGCTAAAGATGTGGTGAGTAGTTAACTGACACACTGTTAGACGAGAGTGGGCTTCCAGTCAGGAGACCTTGGTTCACATTCAGGCTTCAGAACACTTGTTGATTAACTTTGTGCAAGGCAGGACTTCTCTGTGTGCTTAATGAGAAAATGAAGAGTTAACATGCAGTTATTCATTCATCCTTTGGCAAATATTTATTGATTTCCTGGGATTCTGCAGGGAATAAAATATATAAAAACTTTTGTCCCACTGGAACTTAGATTCCGATAGGGCTGGGAGGAGAAGTATATAAACTCCTGTTCTGATATTATAAAAAGAGCAGAGAAGAGAGCTGGGGAGGTTGCAGTATAGAGTGGCAGCAAAGGCCTCACCATAAACGAATGTTTGCCTGAGGAGCAGAAGGAAGTGAAGAAAGGATGGAGGGAAACAGCCCCACCCAGAGTGGACTAGATCTGTGGGACTAGAGGAGAGCTGGTGTGCAGCGAAGGTTGGCAGGAGAAAGAGCCTCCTGCGGGGGGCCGTGTTGTTATGGATGTTGGCTTTTGCCAGCTGTCATGAGACTGGAAGTCTGTGTGCTACGAGCACAGTGATGTGATCTCACTCATAACGGCGTGAATCAAGCTACTGCCAAGAGTAGCTTGAAGAGCAGGAGGGTGTGGCAGTTGTACTGGAGGCTATCCCAGCAGTCCAGGTGAGAGATGGTCAGTGAGGTGCACCAGGGAGATAGCAGTAGATACGGTGCACAGGGTCATGTTCTCGAGGCTTTTTGTTTGTTGTTTTTCAGAGGTAGAGCCAACAGGATTTGGCAGTGTACTGTTCTCAGGGCTTGGGCTGCATCAGAGTTGCCATCAGTTGAGATGAGAATGGCTGTGGGAAGAGCAGAGGGTGTGATTGGGACCTGTGTGGCTTGAGATGCCTGTTTCACTTCCAAATGTTCTAATATCCGAGAGAGGAATTCAAGGGAGAGGTTCTGTGTGTGGATGTCATCACAGAGATGGTATCCAAAGTCAAGAGACTGGATCAGATCCCTGGGGTAGTGATTGCAGTTAGAACAGAGGGGAGGCCAAGGGCTGAGTGCTGTGTAAACTGTCATAGGGAGGATAATTGTAACCCTCATGCAGTTTTGGGAAAATGTGGTATATCATGGTTCTTTGTTACAGAATTTGACCGGAGAATATCTTATGTGTACCTTTTACCCTTGTCACTATGGTACCCACCAAAAATGTTTTATGTTTTTTTCTGAATTGTCTTCATGACTTGAAATATTTATGGTATTTTCTTATATGGAATTGATTCATGCACAAAGGTAATTTGAGCAGCACTGGAGCTGGTTATATACAGCTTTGTGCAAGATGCTTCACAACGGTATTTAAATAGACATGGTAACCTTGGCCTTTCGGTTTACTACATAAAGCCACACTGATTCAGAAAACCACAAAAGGAATGTAGGTCTCCAGAGGGTAAAAATCTCACTAAATATATACATGAAGTGCTGTATGCTTTCAACGTTAAATACTTGTGTATTGGATGAAAGAAGTGGGACAATTTTTCTAGGTTAAAGACACCTTCTGCATGAACCCAGGCATTTAGCAGTCACTTATGTGTAGAGGGCTTTCCCACATATCTACTCTATTTATTCAGTTGACAGAGATTAGCTTAGTAGCATGACCCAAAGACTATCATTTTTATTGCCTTCCAATTGATAATGTTAGTAAGCAATTGGATCATGAAATGCTGTTGACTTGAGAGATCTAGATAAAACTCAGTACCAACATTACTCCTCTAGAGAGCTTCTGGAGAATGTCCTGAAACATGAATTTTTGTGGTGTTTTTATCACTTATTGACAAATTCTTCTCATTACTGACTACCAGAGGACTCCACGTTTTCTGTCTTATTTGCTCAATTTAAGGAACTAATATATCATTAATCCTGCAGTGTATCCCTTTTCAATTAGATTTTAGAAGCTAAACTGGGGATGGTATATGGCATAGTAATTAAGACCTCATCTGGGACAACTGCACCCCATACCAGAGGACTTGTATTCAAGCCCAGTTCTGTGCCAGATTCTAGTCTTCTGCTAAGTTCACAGTTAGAGGCAAAGGTGATACCCTAAGAAGCTGGGTCTCTTCCATCCATATGGGAGATCTGTATTGAGTTCCAGGCTTCCTTCTTTCTTTTTCCTTTTTTTTTTTTAAGATTTTATTTATTATTTATTTGAGAGGTGGAATTACAGATAATGAGAGGGAGAGACAGAGAGAAAGGTCTTCCATCTGCTGGATCACTCCCTAAATGACCGCAAAGGCTGGAGCTGGGCCAATCTAAAGCCAGGAGCCTGGAGTTTCTTCTGGGCCTCCTGTGTAGGGGAGGGGCCCAAGCACTTTGGCCATCTTCTACTGCTTTCCCAGACCATAGAAGAGAGCTGGATCAGAAGAGGAGCAGCTAGGACTAGAACTGGTGCCCATATGGGATGCCTGCACTGCAGATGGAGGATTAACCTACAGCGCCTGACCCCAGGTGTCCTTCCTAAGTTTGGTCCAGCTCTGACCATTGTGGGCATTTGGGGAGTGAACCAGCAGATGGACACTCTTCCTCTCTCTCTCTTTCTGTGTGTATCTCCATTAAAAATTGTAATAAGCTCTCTGCTGTGGCCAGGGAGTGCAGTGGAGGATGGCCCAAGTCCTTGGGCCCTGCACCCCATGGGAGACCAGGAGAAGCACCTGGCTCCTGCCATCGGATCAGCGTAGTGCGCCGGCCGCAGCACGCCTACCGCGGCGGCCATTGGAGGGTGAACCAACGGCAAAGGAAGACCTTTCTCTCTGTCTCTCTCTCTCACTGTCCACTCTGCCTGTCAAAAAAAAAAAATTGTAATAAGACCTTTCTCTCTGTCTCTCTCTCACTGTCCACTCTGCCTGTCAAAAAATAAATAAATAAATAAATAAATAAATAAAAATAATTTTCCAATTATGCTGCCATTCAAGAAGTACTCATGTATGGGGTCACACTTGGGTAAGTAAAGTAAAATCTTCTGAGTGATAGGTGATAGACACAGCTTCAGAAGGCACAGGCAGCTTGTCCCCATCTTGAGAAATTCACACTGTGGAAGGGAATGGAATGGAAGCACTAGGGCTTTATCTATTCTGCAGGGGCAAGAAGGGCTTTAAAAACTCAAGAGCAAGGGAAGGGCAGTTCTGTGTTTGCAGTGGCTCGTGAACACGTCAGACATGGTTATAAGTGGCGTACGCCTGCTTCATCTGGTGTTTTAGATTTTGGGCTCCTTTCTGGATGAAAAGTCTCTTACAGAACCGTTGGTCTGTGTCCCTCACCCCTATTCAGTACCCAGATTGATGTGCTGAGCACAATCACAGCATAACAAAGGCAAATAATGCCATTCAAAAGAAAGACTTCTGATTCTATTATTTGAGGAGAGTCCATTCAGAATATGTTGAAATCACAAAAGAAAATGTGGTCTTTGTGTATCTAATGAAAGTCTATCAATAATGGATTTAAAAAAAAAAACAGGCAGATGTTTTAGGAACTAGATATAAACTTCCTCTTAGACAATCTGTATGTTTGCCATAATTTTAGAATACCTTTAGGCCATATTTGTGATTCAGCTCTAGTGTCCAGTGTCAGTTATGGTAGAAAAGATGGATAGATTCACTCATAGCTATGCACTCTGTTCTCAGCAAGCTGATTTCTTCCAGCATTTAACAGTTCAAAACATCAGCCTTCAGCTGCTGCATTCTGGTCAAGAGTTGTTGTTGACTAAGATAACCATGTCATACAATGTTAAGAATGAAATATATACATTTACATATGTATAGTATGTCTGAGCACGTTGCAGCTTTACATGAGATAAACATTTATCATTTATCTCTTCTCTCCTTCTCACCATCCCTCTCACCCTTCCTACCCTCTTTACCCATGGACAGAGTTGTGGTCAAGCACCTTTGTTAGCTTTCTGGAGAAGCCATTATGGCCGATTGCTGGGAGCAGTTCTAGTTTATGTGTGATGAGCAGCCAGGGCTTTCTCTCGCAAGTGGTATAAGCATCCTCTTACACACATCTTAGCCACTCATAAACCGTAAGTGTTTGGTTTCTACTGATAGCATTGGAGGTAATTATTTCAGAAGATGTTATTATTAGTGATTCTTACGTTCTTGATATTTTGCAGGAAAATTTTATTTGGAATCACAAGTATATTTTTCTCCAAATTTAGTATATCTCATCAGTTTTCATAACTTTGCTTTTCCTATCTTTAAAATTCAGTGTAAAAAATTAGAATCAGATTATTTTCTTTTTAAGGTTTTCTTTACTTATTTGAAAGGCATAGTTACAGAGAAGCAGAGGCAGAGAGAGAGAGGGCTTTTATCCACTGGTTCACTCCCCAAATGGCCGCAACGGCCAGAGCTTCACAAATCTGAAGCCATGAGTCAGGAGCTTCTTCCAGGGCTCCCATGTGGGTGCAGTGACTCAAGTGCTTGGGCCATCTTCTATTGCTTTCCCAGGCCAAGGCAGAGAGCTGGATCAGAAGAGGAGCAGCCAGGACTTGAACCAGTGCCCACATGGGATGCCGACACTGCACGTGGTGGCTCTACCTGCTATGCCACAGCACCGGCCCCAGCAGATTATTTTTGCTTATTATTCTTATGAGGAAATTATTGCTAGTTATCAGAATTTATGTACCTTATAAAGTAACAAATTATGTATTTTTTGTGTTGTGAGTTCTTAAAATTCTTAGTGTTATTTCTCCTGAATTTATTTTTAAATTCCATTTGACTTCCTGATATGTGGATATTGAATTAGTTTCTCTCAGGGGAATATTACAGGCGAATTGACTGCTTCTAGAAGAAGAAACATGTATTTCTGTTAATACCTGTTGAACATCTGTGGAGTATGCAGGATTTGCCTTCTTTCTTACATGCACAGCAGCAGTGAGGAGGAAAACTTCATCCCTTTAAGGGGTATAATCATCAAAATATTTTTATGGTTCTGTTCATATACAAGTTGAGCTCTTGATCATTTTCTCTATTTATTAGCATTTAAACACATACCTTGTATATTTATGAAAACAGAAATGTGGCAAAATCAAAAGAGGATACATCACTTTAATATAACTAAATGGTAACATCTTTGTTTTTACTTCTTTTGCTTCAGGGTACTCGTTTACTTATTCAGTACTCATTGTTTTATAAATGTGTTTTATAATTGATACATGCATATGATTTATACTTGATAGACTTTGAAATCTTTAAGATTTTATTTTAAGGTTTATTTATTTACTTTATTTATTTTTAAAGTCAGTTACAGAATGAGGGAGAGACAGAGAGAGAGACCTTCCCTCTGCTTTTCACTCCCTAGATAGCTGCAACAGCTAGCACTAACACAGGCCAAAATCAGGAGCCAGGAGCTTCATCCAGGTCTCCCATGTGGACCAAGTACTTGAACTGCTTTTCGCAGGCCATTATCAGGGAGCGGGATTGGAAGTGGAGCAGCCAGGATAAGAACTGGTACCTGTATAAGATGTTGGCATTGCAGGTGGTAGCTTTACCCACTATGCCACAATTGCCACAATACCTGCGTTTCTTTACATTTTGTTTTCAATTTCTTTTAACTTGATTAGTGCATTTATGATAGCATGTACAATAGCATAATTAGTACATGAAATTCATTCCTTCCTGTCTTTTTTTAAAAAAGATTTATTGAGGGGAGACTGAGATGACAGAATAGGGAGGGAGCTTAATGCTCCAGTCTCGGGGATGATAGTTTAAAAAATATGGAGAGAGTGAAATCTCAAGGAAGAGTTAGGGAGAAAATGGTAGAGGAAACTCCCTACAAAATAGAGGGACATTGTGGATCCATGTGGAGTGTATGGACATGTACAACCCAGGACCCCTACAGCTGAGAGCCCTAGCACCAGCTTTGTAGAGTGAGGTGAGACCAGACTGCAGCAGCCAAAGCCATTGGTGATAAAGCTGTGAGAAGCGCCTGGTGTGAGTCCGGCTTGGAGCTCTGTGGGGCACAGTATACCTGCCAACCTAGAGAAAAAAAGAGGGGCCACCTTTCTCTCTCCCCTACCGCTGGTATCAGCATCTTGTAACTAGCCGTGAGATAGTGGGTGCCATTTTGGACATATGTAACATATGTAACAGCTGTGCCAGCTCATGTCTGTGACCAACCAGGAGGAGACATCTGAGTTTGGGAGAATTGACAGGGGGCTAGGTGCTTGTGACTGCGGGAGCCTGTGTGCTGGGACTGTGAAAACACTGTGGCTGCATGTGAGGGTGCAGGGTGTGGCTGGGTCTTTGGGCAGTCACTGTACATGGGTCCACATGCTTGGGGCTCCCTGGTTCCCTGGTGAGGGTCATTACTCTGGGATCTGTACTCACACTGAGGACTGCACAGATCCTTTGTGTAGTTCGGCAGTATGAATGAATATTATACCCAGTGGGGCTAGCAAGCAGGCATTGATGTCCTTGGAGGAGAGGAGGTGAATGTGAGACTATGCCAACAAAGCAGATTAAACCTCCCCTCTGATTATAAAAAAATTAAAAAGATTTACAACTCCCAATTTGGGTGTCACCTTGGACAGTCCTTCACCCTGGAACCCTGAACAGAGCTCCCTGGCCACACCAAGCATACACCTCAGGGTATTCATTGAAAAAACAGACGCTCCACTAGTTCACAGAGGCATATTCCAAGATAAAAGTCATCACGGGGGGAAAAAACCAGCAAGTATCTCCACAAATGCCTAAAAATAAATGCAGCAACTCAAGAAACAGGAATAAGGAAGACAACATGATGCCCTCAAAGGAACACAGCAACACTTCAGTACTAAAATGTGAAAATACAGAGATTGAAGAAATGCCAGAAATGGAATTAAAAAAATTGATCGTAGGTTTACTTAGAAGTAATCAGAAGCAAATCCATGAGTTAAAGAAAGCCATACCTGACATGAATGAAAACTTATCCCATTAAATTGAGATTTCAAAGATAAACTGAAATATTGAAAATGAAGCATTCAATAGATAAAAATGTTGTAGAACACCTGTACAACAGATGCGGTGAAGCAGAAGAAAGAATAATCAAGTGAGAAGACAAATCTCTGGAAATTTTATAGTCAGAAAAAAAATTATAAAATTAAAAAGAAGTGTTGGAGATTTATGGGATACCATCAAATGAACCAACATATGGGTCTTAGGAGTACCTGAATGTGTAGAAAGAGAGAATGGTTTAAAAGGCCTTTTTAGTGAAATCATTACTGAAGATTTCCCTATTTTGGAGAAACAAAGGGGTGTCCAAGCACAGGAAGCACATAAAACTCCTGATAGTCATGACCAGAAAGACCCTCACCATGACACATTGTAGTCAAACTTCCCACAGTAAAACATAAAGAAAATATTCTAAAATGTGCACGAGAGAAATGCCAGATTACTTTCAGAGGATCTCCAATTAGACTCACAGCTGATTTATCATCAGAAACCTTATAGGCTGGAGAGAATGGTGAAAAATATTCTAAGCCTTCAGAGAAAAACTTGTCAACACAGAATACTGTGCCCTGCAAAACTCTCATTTATGAATGGAGATGAGATAAAGGCCTTCTATAACAAACAGAAATTCAAAGAATTTTTTATCACTTGTCCAGCCTTGTAAAATTACAGATGCTTAAGGATGTGCTACATACAGAAACACAGAAACATGGTCATCACTGTGAAAGGAGGTAAAGGGATAGAATCTCCCAGTAAAAGTATAAAGGAAATACAAAATAAACAACAGGAATATTTATGGAAAATCAGCAGGGCTATGTTGATACTTATCAATAGTCACCCTGAATGTAAATGACCTCAACTCTCCAGTTACAAGATACAGATTGGCTGAGTGGAATAAAAAACAAAACCCACCTATTTGTTGCCTACAAGGAACACATCTCACCAAAAAGATAAACGCAGTCTGAAAGTAAAAGCATGGGAAAAGATATTCCATGCCAACAGAAACCAAAAAACGGTTGGTATATCCATCCTAATATCAGACAAAATAGCCTTTAACACAAAAAAACTGTTAAAAGACACAAAGAAGGTCATAATGCAATGATTGAGGGATCAATTCAACAGGAAGATGTGACTATAATAAATGTATACACACCTAATTACAGGGCACCTGGCTATTTAGAAAAAAATGTTGGTGGATCTAAAGGGAGACATAGACTCTCATACAATAGTAACGGGGTATTTCGATACACCACTTTCAGCAATGGAACCAGTGCATGGAACTTCCTCTAGGATAGACCACAGGCTCGGCATCTTCTCTGACCACAATGGAATGAAACTGGAAATCAATAACTCAACAATCTCTAGAATACAGGCAAACACATGGAGACTGACAACATGCTGCTGAATGAACAGTGTGTCATAGAAGAAATCAAAAGAGAAATCAGAAAACTGTTAAGGAGCATTTTTTTTCATACTATTTATTGAACTCCTAACTTAGTACAGAGTTAATCTTCTGTGTATAAAGTTAATTGAAAATAGGTTTTAGTAAAAAATAAGAATGGGAATAGGAGAGGGAAGAGGAAGAAGGTTAGGAGGATAGGTACGATGGGAAGAATCACTATATTCCTAAAGTTGTATTTATGAAATGCATGAAGTTTGTATCCCTTAAATAAAACGTTTCTGGGGAAGAATAAATAAATAAATAAATAAAAATAAGTTTATTTGAAAGAGTGGGGGGGGATGGGGTGAAGGGGCAGAGAGAGAGAGATAGAGAGAGAGAGATCTCTTCCATCTGCTAGTTCACTCCACAGATGGCCACAAAAACCAAAACTGGATTAAGCTGAAGCCAAAAACCAGGAACTCCATCTGGGTCTTTCATATGGGTGGCAGGGGCCCATGCAATTGGGCCATTTTCTGCCTTCCCAGTGGCATTAGCAGGAAGCTGCCTTGGAAGCAGAGTAGCTGAGACTTGAACCAGCACTAGGATATGGGATGGTGTCCCATTCTCCCTAAAATCTTTTATTCTCAGTAGTTCCACTGACTTTTTATCTTGTCCATCAGGGAGCTGTGGCCATGGCCACCCCTGAATCTTGTGGTTGAGAATAGCTGATCTTTTTTTTTCCTTTTTTGACAGGCAGAGTTAGACAGTGAGTGAGAGAGAGAGACAGAGAGAAAGGTCTTCCTTCTGTTGGTTCACCCGAAATGGCTGCTATGGCTGGTGCACTGAGCCGATTCGAAGCCAGGTGCTTCCTCCTGGTCACCCAAGCAGGTGCAGGGCCCAAGCACTTGGGCCATCCTCCACTGCCCTCCCGGGCCACAGCAGAGAGCTGGACTGGAAGAGGAGCAACCGGGACAGAATCCAGCCCCCCAACCAGGATCTTTAACTCATTGTTAGACCACACTCTTCCATTTTTTTGAGTTGTTAACATTTTCTGTACTTGTGACCCACCCTAGGACCTTGGTTCTACCTCCTTCCTAACCTCACGTTTTTCTTAAAGATGATCTGTCTCTAGTTATTCATCACCTGATACCCTCATTGCCCCAGTGGCTTGATGGATTTGCTTTGCAAACCCTCAAACCCATTAGTTCCCATTTGTACACCCCTACAAGTAGGGCATGAGCACTACTGGACAAACAATGTTACATCAGTGCAGGTCAATGGAAATCAGTTTTGTGGTCTCCTTTCCTATGGAGCCCAGAGCATTTCCTAGGCTATGTTCGCCCCCAGATTAGGTTCCTGCCACCAAGGTGGGAGGCCTGGATTCAGTTTCCAGCTTCTGACTTTCCCACTACCTCTCTCTCTTTCTCTATCTCTTCCTCAAATAATTAAAAGTTAAAAATTAAAAAAAAATAGCAATACTAATGATGATTTCGGTTTTTGTCTTCTGGACAAATATGCTTCAGACTTGTAAATATGATTTGATATAGTGTATGTAATCTGCTTCAAAAAATACAAAGTTGGGGGGTATGGAGTGAGGGATAGGATAAGATTGGTCTTAGGATGGTGGCTATTTGGGCTGAGTAACATGTGCCTGGGAATTCATTGTACTCTTGTCTGCTTTTATGTGTACTTAAAATTCTCTGCAATTAAAAGTAAAAGAAAAAAAAATTAATTATATTTGAACCAAGTGGCAAAAATCAGGATGCCCGAGACTCTATATTGGGATAGGTAGGGAGAGAGCGATCTGAGGTGGGGGACTGTTCCAAGTTTTCTTTCCTTGGGTCCTTTCCTGGAGCCCCGGCATACATTGTCATATTCTCTTCACGTCTTATGGTTACTCTCCTATGATAGTTTCATAATTCTCTATATTGAATGTTAATTTAAAAATCAATGAAGGAGATCTCTGACTTGAATAAATCTTGCTTTTTAAATCTTAAAGAATTCAAACCTAACATAAACTTATAATTCTAGTGTTCTAAATGTCACTGAGTCCTCACAGTTACAGGGAAGTCATTCGTTATACTTTAGCTATGTCTCAAAAGTATATCCATTGAATTATTTTCAACCCATCAGAAAAACTTGTTTCTTAATAGAAATTTAGGTTAATAACTTTGTTTAAAAAGTAATGGCTGTATTTACTTTGTGACAGAAGAAATTGAGAATGAGTCTATTTCTTACTTCCCTAATTTAATAAATAACAAGACTAATTCATTTCAGAAAATAATGTGCTAATCTAAAGGACAAAAGCATAACTTGTAATTCCAATACCATTCAAAGTTCTTTATGCTAGGTTCTAGGAGACATGCAAAAGACCGATCTGGAAATATTTATCCTGACTCTAGTAGATCATGCCATTATTTTCCAAAGTTTGAATCAAAATAGCCTCTCATTATCATTGTTCCATATCACTTTCTACACCTGGTACTTACATACTTTACTATGTCATTAATGAAATAATAAAATATTTTAGGGACCTTCAGTTTTGTCTGAGGTCTACATAGTCACTTTAGTTAGATGGTGGTAGGACTCATAGCAGCTGATTCATACTTTCCCAAACTAAGAAACCTAGGCTCATATAAATGTATTCTACAGACAAATATTATGGAGTCATAGGTGCACTAGCAGAGTAGAAATCAAGAAGTATCATACCCTTTTAACATCTGCATTTGTACACTCTAATGATATATTTAAAAAATTAAATGGCAGAATAATAGCCAGTTGGACTTAATAATAGCAAATCCGTCTGACAAGGAATGAGAACTCACAAAGCCCACCCAGAAGTTTCACCTGGGAGGTCCTGTTTCCAAAGGCAGGAGTCAGCCTTTAGAAATGGGGAACTGCCTTCATAATGGTTTTAACCATTCAGTTCCCTGCCAGTAGCCTTCTGTAGACTCAGTGTTGGGCAGACCATAATCAGTAGGTTTAAAATATTTAAAATAGAAGTTTCTGAGGACAGGGATCATGTTTGTAATTTGTTTCATCAGCAGTTTCAGCTGCATGTGTTGTACTCCTTTTTAAAGATTTATATATTTACTTATTTGAAAGTCAAAATTATGGAGAGAAAGGGAGAGACACAGATCTAACATCTGCTGGTTCACTCATCCACTGGTTTACTCTCCAAATGGGCACGACAGCTAGGGCTGGGCCAGGCCAAAGCCAAGAACCAGGAGCTTCTCCTGGGTCTCCCACATGGGTGCAGGGGCCAAGCACTTGAACCATATTCTGCTGTTTCCCAGGCATATTAACAGAGAGCTGAATTGGAAGTGGAGCAGCTGAGATTTGAACTGGTGCCCATATGGTATGCCAACACTGCAGATGGCAGCTTAACTTGCTGTGCCACAGTGATGGCCCATGTTGTATTCTTTTTTTTTTTTGACAGGCAGAGTTAGTGAGAGAGAGAGAGACAGAGAGAAAGGTCTTCCTTCCGTTGGTTCACCCCCCAAATGGATGCTACGGCCGGCGCGCTGCACCTGTCCGAAGCCAGTAACCAGGTGCTTCCTCCTGGTCTCCCATGTGGATGCAGGGCCCAAGCACTTGGGCCATCTCCACTGCCTTCCCGGGCCACAGCAGAGAGCTGGACAAGAAGAGGAGCAACCGGGACAGAATCCGGGGCCCCAACCGGGACTAGAACCTGGGGTGCCAGCGCCGTAGGCAGAGGATTAGCCAAGTGAGCCATGGTGCCAGCCTATGTTGTACTCTTATTACAGATAACTTAGTTTGTTATTTATAGATTGTGTATAGTTCTATATGATTATCTGATTCTGTATTATCTATCATTTAAGATCACACTTGATCTTGATTCATGTCCAAGTCCTCTTTATTTAGGTTTCAGGTTTATCTAGATCTTCAATGATGTTTATTACTTTTTTTCTATTTTTGGCACTTTAACCTTTTTCTTCCTGGGTAAATTGCCACCATGAATAATAATTTAGTGGAATAAAATATATTTTATAATGTTAAAAACTAATGCACGAATATACATTGACACATCATTATTGCCAAAAGTCTATAGTCTCCACTCATGTTCTCTCTTGATGTTGTACATTCTATAAGTTTGGAAAAGTATATGTTTATCCACCATTGTAGTATTATATTTAATAATTTTATTGCCCATTGGGCTACATCTCTTGATCCCTCCCTCCCATCACTAAACCCTGGATAAACTCCACTCTCTGTAGAGTTTTTCCTTTTCCAAAGTGGCATATGGGTGGAATTGTACAATATCTAGCCTTTTTATAGTATCCTCTTTTATGTGATAATATATATATCTATTCAAGTTTTCTAAAAAAAAAAAAACTAATGCACTTCAGAATAGGCTTGTGTTGATGATGCATCATCTTTTTCTGAATAATTACCACTACTACTGTGCTTAAATAAAGGCATATATTTATCAAATGTAGATACTGCTTAGAGAGTAGGCACTTGTGAGAGTAGGCACTTGTGTGTTCACCTTTGTAGCATAGCACACAATCACTTAATAGTCTGCATTTCTGCATTAGTAGCTTACTAAGTCCTTTGTGCATAGTAGTTAATAAATATCTGCTGAGTAAATCAGAGGCAGATTTAATTTGGTGTTCAGAAGGAATTCAGGCTATTATTGATAGTTTAAAACATCTTCAAGCTATATGCGTTGTTATGAATTACTCATAGTATCCATGTAGGCCCCTGATGTGTAGCTGTGAAAGCACAACGAGAACTGGGAAGTATTTTCTATCATTGTTTGCAGATTAGCATGGAGTCTCTGGAGAGGTCCCTGCTGGCCTCTTACAGGATTGTTGATGGAACATGGTATGACTGTACCCATTACTTTGTGAAGCATGTCCAAAGGCCTCTTTTGATGACTGTTCTCCTTGCTACTTATATATTGAAAGTGATTATGTGATATTGTAATGAATTTTTGTTGACCAGCTTTCTTTCTCAAAGCTGCTTATCAAAGTATATTATTTCTGGCTGGGAAGCTTATTTTTCTTCCTTTCTGTCTGAATGGATTGCTTGCCAGTGGTGACGTATGGCTTGTTTCATCGATTTTCAGTAATGAGATGGAGCAGTGTGGGGTAAATGTCTATGCACTCGGGCAGGGATTCTAAATCACATTCTGCAAACCACGAGCTTGATGATGCAGTCAGTCCATCTCCTCAAAAATGTTTGTGGTGAAGCTTACTTGAAAAAAGCTTAGGCTTAAAGCATATCACTTAAACGGCAGATTTAGAAAAACAGAGTTGCAGTCATTAGCATGAGAAGCCTGTGTTGGCTTGGCCAGCTCATCCCCTCCCAGGGTGGTAGAAGATAAGTTGCCAGGCAGTGCACATGATGGGCATAGTCTCAGTGAATGAGGGAGGCTGAGAGAGCCTGTGGTGCTTACAAATGCATTCGTTTCTCCATCGAGGGACATTCAAACCTGTAGCTGATTACAGACTCCAAGGAGCTGCTCACAGACTTTTGGCTGTGGAATTGCTGCAGGATGTTCAGATCTCTTAGGCAAAGGAAAGCCCTGGACACAAATGCAACAAAGGAAATCCTTGCAGAGTTCAGTTGTCTGACTTCATCCTGAGTCACTGTCTCATGAGCCGAAATGGCTTTGGCTCTCACTGTTGATCTTGATAACAGGGAATAGGCATTATGCATGATTAAGATATTTGTGGAATGGAGGGGAATCCCTTAGGGATTAGGTTTGATGGCAATGCTGTTTTATGGCTCTTCCTATCTTTTCCACATGTTACTTAACTCCTTCAGTCATATTCACTCTGCAGTATGCACAGACAGGGCCACAGGCTGGTTTCTAGCAAGAACTGTCTTGAAAGTTTTATAAACTGAAAACAGAATAACTTTGTAGGCTGTAAATTGCCTCAGGATATGTAGATGAGATTTAGGAAGGTCTCCAGTTGACACCATTTCTCCAAAAGTGTTACCTACTTTCTCTATTGGAGAAATTTCTCTCTTTCTTACCATGTATTTGTAGATAGATACAGACATATGACATGTATACATGGAGCACACACATGTTTATATCTATTTGTCTATCTATAGATGACTGTTATATTCTTCTCTGGATTACATATAAATTTTATTCAATGTCATATAATACTTTATGTTCTCTAATTAGCCAACAGTCAAGGTAGGTTTTTCGTTTCTTCCTTACCATTTCCCCTTTAATTAATGTTCTTATCCTCTTATGGAGACTCCTCCAGGCCTTTCTTTATGACATCAATAAATCTCACTGCCTCCTTCCCATCTGTTCTCTCCACAGTTTTCCTTCATTCCCTAATCCATGTCACTCCATGTTTCCATTTGCTACCCCTCAGAGTTCTGTCTTCTTATTTCTTCTGTCTTCTGTGAGTCTAAAATTAACTTAGAAATAGTACAATCTTCGAGACAAACATTATGGTTCTCTTTACGTTAAGAGAGTAAAACACAGGCAAAATGTGGTACGCCATAGAAGCTAGTCACTGGAACTCTTATGCCCAGAGGTCAGGACAGCTGTACTCCAGCCTTTTAAATTCATACAGATAACAATTCCATTTCTTACTTAATGTGCTCTGTTCTTTACTTTGATTCATTCTTGTATCTTGCTTGAGTTTGTTCAGTTTGGCGGAAATGTATAAATTGGCAACTGATTAGTGATATAATTTAATAAGCCAACTATAATTTTATGCAATTAAATTTAATTGAGGATATTGAGGATGATATAATAGAAGGAAAACCTATTCTGGATAAACTACATTATATATAAATATATATTTGAGAATAAATGGTAGAATTCTAATGAATTTTCTCTGTAGGACAAGCAGAATTCTAATAGTTTAGTGCATTCTAGAGAAGGCAAGTCAATAATAATTAATTAGAAACAATTACATAAGAAAACAAAGTTATAAATGGAATTTTGGTACCATTTCATATTTGTGGAAATGAGTCATTTATGTCTAAAATTTTCCAGTAAATAAGCTATGATTTCCTGACAAGAAGAGTTAAGGAGTTGAAGAAAAGATGCAGTAGGAATTAAGCATTTGAGAATGTTCTGGAAGATAAATACTGAGTGAGTCTAACATACCTTAGGATTTTTTTTATTCTGATAAATCTCTATTACTTGGAGAAATATGATACATTTGACCACTTCATTTCTACATGTAATGTAAAATAGTAAGAGCAACCAGCCTGCTCACAACTCAAAGCCAGATGGTGTATATGTGTGTCATGCTGAGTTGATGGTTTGGAAATGCCAGCTCTGCAGAATGGCTGGAGCTGAATAATATTTCAAGATAATCCTGCTTAAGATCACTTCTGTAGCTCCTTACAGCTTTTACATGTCTAATAGTTAATTTAATGAACCTTAAGTTGCACTGGACAGCATGATGCATATGAGCAATATAAACATAAAAGGTCTCTACTGGGATTTGTTAACTGACAGCTCAAATTAAACTTAAAGAGGCAGAAATCTAAAATAATTTAACAGTATAGGCAGACTGCTTCTCAAGTAAGCAAAGAATCAAAAGTCAGTCTATGCTTCTCTCCAGAAAATGGTAGATTTAATTGCTTCTAGAGATTTTCTTTTGAGTATTAACCAATAGGAGTTAAAGAAATAATAACTCCCTCTCCCCCCAAATTTCCTCTTTGTTACTTTATGTTTAGAAACTAGGAGAAAATAATTTTTTGGTTCTGTCTTTTCCTGATTCCACATACTCACCTTGAAAAAGTCTCCCAGATCAGTTGAGATGTGGTGGGAGCTGTGCCATAATGGCATGCAAGGGTATGCTATAGAAGGATCTACAGGGAGTGATGGGTTAGTCACCAGGAAGTTGTGAGGACACTGCTATATTAAATGACACTTTTGGGTCAGGCAAGGTGAATCACTGTAGAGAAGTATAAGAGTTAATTTGTATGTATTGTTAACTATATAAGTTTGGACAAAAGTTTAGACTGTTGTTATATTTGCAGACATTCTCCTCTCTTAGAATATGAGATTCTATTTATTCTCTATTTTTCATTGTTAAGATACCCTCCTAATCCAATCCCTTTCCCTTTCAGTTTTCCTTTCTCTCCCTTTCCATCCCCTCCCCTCCCCCTTCCATTTCCTTTCCATGTTCATAAAGACATCTGTTTCCCATCAGTGAACTGTTTATTTACATAAAAATGATATTGAATGATTTAGCCCTTCCTCTATTTTGAAGGTCTGTTGTTAAATACATGCATATCTAAGACCATTATGCTTTCTTGAGGAATTGATCTTTTTTATCATTATAAAATGAGCCAATTTATTTTGATAATTTTCCTTTCCTAAAGATTTTTTTTTTTAAAAAGAAAGATGTATTTATTTATTTGAAAGAGTTACAGAGGGAGAGAGAGAGAGAGACAGAGAGGTCTTCTGTCTTCTGGTTCACTCCCTAAATGGCTGCAATGACCAGGGCTGGGCCAGGCTGAAACCAGGAGCTTGGAGCTTCATCCAGGTCTCCCACTTGGGTTGCAGGGGTCCAAGAACTTGGGCCATCTTCTGCTACTTTTCCAGGAACATTATCTATGGCTAGATGAGAAGTGGAGTAGCTGAGACACAAACCAGTGCCCATGTGATACCAGTATTGCAGACAGCTGCTTAACCTACTACATATCAATGGAAACTTACCTTTTGATATTAGCATAGCTACTTCAGCTTTTGTATGGTTAGTGTGTGCATTCATTTACTTTTAACTGGTTGCAAATGTATACTTACCGGGCAGGCGTTGTGGCATAGCGGGTAAGGCTGCTGCCTGCAATGCCAGCATCCCATATGGGAGCCGGTTAGAGGCCCAGCTGCTCCACTTTCCATCCAGCTCTCTCCTGTTGACTGGGAAAGCAGTGGAAGATGGCCTAAGTCCTTGGGCCCCTGTACCCGCGTAGGAGACCCGGAGGAGTATCCTGGCTCCTGGCTCCTGGCTCCTGGCTTCAGATTGGCTCAGCTCTGGCCATTGAGGCCAATTGGGGAGTGAACCAGTGGGTGGAAGACCTTTCTCTCTCTCGCTCTCTGCCTCTCCTTCTCTCATTGTATAACTCTGACTTTCAAGTAAAATAAATAAATCTTTAAAAAAAATTATACTTACCATGCAGTTTTTGTTTGTTATTAAAAATCCAGACTATCTCTGCCTTTTAATTGGAGAGCTTTAATTATTTATATTTAATATAATTATATTCATTGTTGTACTTAAGTCTGATATTTTTTCTTTTGCCATATGATTTTTATTCCTTTTTCCCAATTTTGATTTCTTTGGGATTGTTTTAGTATTACTAGTATAACATTCTCTTTCCACTATTGATTTCTTAGCTGCAATAGGCAGAATTTCTAAAATGGCTCCCAGATGTGTTTTACTCTCATCCCAGAAACTTGTGAATTTACTGAGTTATAACTCCCTTGATTATATTAAGGTATGTGGCACAGTCAACCCTAAGAAAGGAACATGGCAGCTGGAGCTGCGCATGTCACAGGAACCTTAAAGACAGAGAGCTTTTTCAGCACAGGGGCAGAAGAGGAAAACAAAAGGAAGTCAGGAGATCTGAGCAATAAGAAGGACCCCACACTGTCTTGCTGGCTTTGAAAATGGTAGGGGTCATATGCGGGGATTGAAGAGTGGAAAGAAGGAGCTGAGGGAGACCTGGCCAACAGCCAATAAAGAAACTTGAACTTCAGTTTTAGAATCTGAAGGAAGTGGATTCTACCAAAAACACGAATGAACTTGTAAGTAAACAAATCTTTTCCTTGAACCTCCACTTCAAAGCTCAGCCAACACATTGATATTGGTGTGTGATACCCACCAAAATAACTTTCCTGGGCTTCTGACCTTTAAAATTGTGAAATAATAGTTTGTTGTTATTTCTGCTGCTAAGTTTATGGTAATTCATGTGCAACAATAGATGACTAATAATTTAGCTAAACCTCTCTACTGTATTCTTTTAGCAGTTGCTCTATGATTTAAAATATGTATCTTTAACTTACTATTTTTTCTACCGAATTAGTTGTTTCTACTTTGTGTATAGTGTAAGAACCTTACAACAGTCTACCTTTCATTCCACCCTTCCTGTTCTCTGTGCTGTTCTTGCCATAAATTTTACTTCTAACTATGCTTACAGCTCGCAATAAATGATATTTTTGCTTTAAAATGTTAATTGCTTTGAGTAAATGTAAAAATTAGAAAGAGACTTTTAAAAAAAATTTATATATTTATTTGAAAAACAGAGTTACAGAGAAAGGGAGAGACAGATAGAGATCATCCATCTACTGGAACTCCATGTAGGTCTCCCACATGGGTCACAAGGGCCCAACCACTTGGGCCATCTTTTGCTGCTTTCTCAAGTCATTTGCGCAGAGCTGGATAAGAAGTGGAGCAGCCAGGACTGAAACTGGCACTCATATGGGAGGTTGATGTCCCAGATGGTGGCTTAACCTGCAATGCCACAATGCCAGCCCCAAGAGACATCTTTTGTATTTATCTGCATATGAACATATTTGATATTTCTCAGCCATCTTCATTGCTCCATATAGATTTGCTGTTATATTTGGTATCAGTTTGTTTTTTCTTTTAGATTTCTTACAGTTAAAGTCTACTGACAATGAATTCTCTCAATTTCTGTTTTAAAAAGAGTTTTTCACCTCTGACAGGTTTTTTTTTTTCTTTCTTTTTTGCCCATGTAACACTTTAAAGATAATCATTCCATTGTTTTCTGGCTTGGAACATTGTACACAGAACATCTGTGATTAATTCTTATCTTTTTCTGTATGTGATACATCTTTTCCATACACTGACTTTAAAAATGTTCCCTTTATTACAGATTTTCATAAATTTGATTATACTCTGGATGTTGTTTTTTATATGTAAATAAAAAATATTATTTTTAATATAATATTATTTTAAGCTTTTTGGATCTGAGTTTATAGTTTTCAATAAATTTAAATATTGCAGTTACTTCATTTTTTTTTTCAACTTGACCAGTCTCCTTCCCCCAAAGTTTCTGTTCTTTCTAATATTTGTCACTTAGTATCTGTACTGAATATTTTATCTCCTGGTTGAGGCTCCTTTGAGTATTTTCCTACTTCCTAAGTAATTTTTATTTGATATTTGGACACCATGTGCTATATTCTTGAATGTCTAAATTTTATCTCCCTTTAAAGAATGTAGAGTTTTGCTTTGCTAAGAATGTAAATTAGTTGTATATCAGCTTGAGTTTTTTGAGGCTTGTTTTTAGGTATTGCTGGGGCAGACCTATATCAGCCTTGATTTCTTTATTATTGTAGTGTTACTATTTAGGCAAGAATCTTATTTGATCTCTTATGAATGACTTTTAGTTTTTATAAGGCCTTTACTGTGTGGTTGACCTCCACTTGACCTCTCCAGGCTGAATACATCCTGAGAATTGTCTAGCATATAGTTTGTGTTAGGTAGATTTCTATGATGACACCCAAAGGCACTTACCCTTGTATAGTTCCTTATTATTGGCCTTGTGAATAACCATTAAATGTGATCACTTCTCTGACTGTATTACTTTATGGCAAAAAGGAGGATAACCCAAGTTGCACTTGATGTCATCTGAAGAGCTCTTTAAAGAAAGATTTCTCCAACTGTCTGCAGAGGACGAAGTTCAGTATCTTAAAAAATTGACTGATATTCAGTCCATATGTACGGTCACTTATGATGGGAAGGCAAGTTTACCCTCACTAACTATATCATGCAGTGTAAAAGTGCACAGTGGTAATGAATTCATTTGTTTCTGGGAGGTATGGAAGTAGCTATAAGAAGGACTTCCCTTCGTCGATGAAGACTATGGCCAAGTCACCTAGTTTCCTGGGCTACATTAAAAACCAATGCCTTTCAGCATTCGGATCTGGCTGAAGAGCCCATGAGAGTATTGTAGGCATGGAAAGCCAAGATACCATGGAAAAGAAAAAAAAAAAAAAAAAGAAGAAGACCTAAATGAAAGATCTCTGTGAGTGAGATCCCAGTGGAAAGAACGGGGCCATCAAAGAAGGAGGTACCTTTCTCTGAAGGGAGGAGAGAACTTCCACTTTGACTATGACCCTATTGGAATAAGATCAAAGTCAGCGAACTCTAAAGGCTTCCATAGCCCTGGCAACTCATGACTAGAGCCTAGGGAGATTACTGATGTCATGAACAGGAGTGTCAAATTGTTAAGTCAGGCCGGCGTCGCCGCTCACTAGGCTAATCCTCCACCTTGCGGCGCTGGCACACCGGGTTCTAGTCCCAGTCGGGGCACCGGATTCTGTCCCGGTTGCCCCTCTTCCAGGCCAGCTCTCTGCTGTGGCCAGGGAGTGCAGTGGAGGATGGCCCAAGTGCTTGGGCCCTGCACCCCATGGGATACCAGGAGAAGCACCTGGCTCCTGCCATCGGATCAGCGCGGTGCGCCGGCCGGAGCGCGTCAGCCGCGGCGGCCATTGGAGGGTGAACCAACGGCAAAAAAGGAAGACCTTTCTCTCTGTCTCTCTCTCTCACTGTCCACTCTGCCTGTCAAAAAATTAAAAAAAAAAAAAATTGTTAAGTCAGCAACAGAAGTCACTGTGTACTTACATCCCATGTGGGATCTGTCCTTAATGTGTTGTCTAATGTGCAGTGATGCTATAACTAGTACTGAAACAGTATTTTTACACTTTGTGTTTCTGCGTGGGTACAAACTGATGAGATCTTTACTAATTATATACTGAATTGATCTTCTGTATATAAAGATAATTGGAAATGAAAAAAAAAAACCCTGGTGTTAAATTGGAAATGGCATAGAAAATTAATTAATTTTTAAAAAAATATTATGTAGGATCTCTGTCTTTAATGTGCTGTACACTCTTATTTAATGCTATAACTAGTACTCCAACAGTATTTTTTTTCACTTTGTGTTGCTATATGGGGGCAAACTTTTGAAATCGTTACCTAATATATACTAAACTGATCTTCTGTATATAAAGAGAATTGAAAATGAATCTTGATGTGAATGGAAGGGGAGAGGGAGTGGAAAAGGGGAGGGTTGTGGGTGGGAGGGAAGTTTTGGGAAGGGGGAAGCCATTGTAACCCATAAGCTGTGCTTTGGAAATTTATATTCATTAAATAAAAGGTTTACAAAAAGTTTGTTTATAATGTGTAATGCCAAAAACAATACATATATTTAACATTTTTGAACCAAAATAAGCATCCTTAATTTCACTTTCCATGAACTTTCTGAAGTCCCTTTATATGCATGTATATGTATAAATATATATAAATATATATTTGTATGACTTCTATATACAATTTCTATGTAGAATTACTGCATACTATATGCCAATGTGATTACTTACATGCTATACAGGATAAAAATATTTTGACTGTATAAATTAGTAAACCCTAATTTTAACAAATGAAAAAAAAAGTTTAATAATAAAAAAACCAATGCCTTTCATATATTTATATTTCACATTTACCAAGCTAAGACTTTATTTCCTTTGCCCATATATACAAATCCTGCAGAATGTTTATGTATAATACAATCACTTCTTGAGTGCAACAAATCCTGTCATTTTATCCTGTCTTAAAACTAGGGAAAGCTAAGTTGGAAGTAAAGGATTTGCAAGAGTCTGGCCACTCATATATTATTTTTTTTAAGATTTATTTATTTATTTGAAAGGCAGAGTTACAGAGAGGCAGAGAGAGAGAGAGAGAGAGAGAGAGAGAGAGAGAGAGAATCTTCCATCTTCTGGTTCACTCCTCAAGTGGCTACAATGGCCAGAGCTAGGCTGATCCAAAGCCAGAAGCCAGGAGCTTCTTCTGGGTCTCCCACGTGGGTGCAGGGGCCCAAGGACTTGGGCCATCTTCTACTGCTTTCTCAGGCCATAGCAGAGAGCAGGATTGGAAGTGGAGCAGCTGGGACTCAAACCAGCACCCATATGGGATACCAACCCTGCAGGCGGCAGCTTTACCTGCTGTACCACAGTGCCAGCCCCACTCATATATTCTGAAAGTATACAAGCTATTCCCTTTTAAAATTTTTATTTTTAAGTTATTCGGAAATATTTCATGCTAAGGAAAATGAAAATAATAATATAATAAACATCAAAACACTCAAATAATCAACTTAAGAATTAAAAATTAAATCAATGCATTTGAACCTCTTGTGTCCTTCTTCTTTCCAGCAGAGGTGGGGAAACCTTTTTCTGCCAAGGGCCGTTTGGATATTTATAACATCATCTGCGGGCCATACAAAATTATCAAGCTGAAAATTAGCCTGATATAGATTTATTACATTTTGAGTCTCAGTTGTGGTTGCCTTAGCAGAGCCAGATCAAAGTATTTCAAAGGCCTACCACGGCCCATGGACCAGATGTTCCCCTGCAAGGGTACTTGAGTTCAGTGTTAATCCCCACACATTTCTTCATATTTTACTTAACATATGTCTAGCTGCATCCTTAAATTTCTCTTTACATTTAAAAATAGTTTAATGAGATAAAATATAACTTAGTTTTTTGTTAGTTTAATGTTTCATTATAAAAATTAAAAGTTGATTATGTGTTTGAGATGCATATAGATTGCTCTGACTTTTTTGAAGCACCTAAGGCTGAAATTTAGCTTTCAGTAGATGTGACTGGTACACACCTATGAGAGTTTCTGTGGAGAATACTATTCATAGCTAAGTCCTTCGGCAAATAGAATACTGTCTAAATATTGTCAGTTTTCTTTAAAGTAGTTGCCACAACTGCCAGTGCTGAGCCAGCCTAAAGCCAAGAGCCAAGAGCTTCTTCCAGGTCTTCTACGTGAGTTGCAGGGGCCCAGGTGCTTGGACTCCTATTGCTTTTCCCAGGCCATTTGCAGGGAGCTGGATCAGAAGTGGCAGGGACATTAACGGGCACCCATATGGGATGCCAGCCTTGCAAGCAGCAGCTTTACTGCTGCTCCACAGTGCCGGTCCCTGTTTTAAATCTTTACAACACTTGGTATTATGAGAATTAAATTGAAATAGAAATATGATCTCATTGTGGACTTTATTGGCATTTTCCCAATTACTAGTTATGTAGGATTCTTTTTAGTGTATATTTACTATCCAGAATTATATGGATATTATTATTCACCAGTAAGGTCTCACACCAATTTCCCAATCTCTAGTAGGACTAACAGAGTTTCAGCATCTAATGTCCTATGATATGAATGGAAAGTTGTCCTAAGCATCAGATTAACATTTGAGTCAATTAAGTTATTTTTGGTTATCAAAACATGATTCATGCCAACATTTCTGCCATCATTAGTTGTGGTAGTCTCAGCTTTTCCTATCAGGTTTTTCTGGGTGTCTTAAGAATGACAGTAAACTTTAAATCATTGAAACTAAGGACAGGCTAGATTATAAGGAAAGATGTATTATTACTGTGGCTAAGATTAACTAATAATCACAGGATTTGGTGAACTCCAAAAGGTGTAAATTAACAGTTGAGGTGTTCCAGTGCTATGCTGTGGTGTGGGATCTGATACTGTTTAGGGCCCCCTTCCCTTTGTTCTGTGCCTACATGAAGAACCCAGCCACAGAGCTTTCACCAATTTTCCACTGCCAATGTGGAAATGTACAAAAAACATACTTGTTGTGTTTTCTAAAGAAGTAATGAGTAGAACTACATCTTTTATAAATATCTCATCTGTAACTTATTTCCAGAAAAAACAGCCAGAAAATTCCCCTTAAATCCATTTTTGGTGCCAAATGGGTATGGTTTTGAGTCCAGGAAATATTATAAGAGGGTACTTCAAAAAGTTTGTGGAAAATATTGACATTAAAAATAAGTTTATTTTGGTACAGAAATGTTTTTAAATCCATGCATAGTTCATGCATAATATGCACTTTCCATGACATTTTTTTGAAGATCCCTTTATGTAGGGATTTCAAATTGTTTTTTTGCACCAAAATAAGCTTACTTTAGTTTCATTTTCCCATGAACTTTTTGAAGTACCCTGTGTCTTCTGCCCTTTCCATATTTGAATGATCAGTTGACTAGCTATATTACAGTATGCTGCCTGTCTGCACTCACAGCTCTAGATTGTCAGTTTTCCTCCACTTTAGGAATCTCACAAATTATTGGTCTTTGGTGTATCAGTGTTTCTCACCTTTGTGATCATCCAAGGAAAACATAACTGATGCAACTGACTCAATCTGCAATTGATTTGAGACTGAGCAACTGATAACTTTTTCTGGAACATATGATAGACATCTACATTTGCTTTAGAACAATTTTATTTCACAAATACTGAAATCTTGAGGGGAGGTCATTTCATTCAAGTTTGATAATAGAAATTGCTCAGTACTAGAATCCTGATTATTGTGTTCAGTTGGTTTCTTTATGACTTGAGCATCAGCATTCTACCACTTTGTTATTGAGAAGGATTGTCTAAATCTAAGAGATGAAAGCATAGGAAATGTTTCTTCACATTTAGATTGAATTGTCTCATGTATTGTTTTCACTTCTGAGGTGTTACACCTCACTAGTTAATGTAGTCAATATAAGTGTAATAAAGCCATAAATGTGATGCTTTAAAATAATGGCTGTGCCAACTTGACCATTGATACTGCTTTCTGTTGGGCCTCTTTAGATGGGTGCATGTTTTTCACTTGTCCGGAAGTGAGTGAAAACGGAAGTAGTGTTTTAAAGATGAGTTTTCTCACCTATACTAGCAAGTTGTAAATATCTCAGGATTTTTTGTTGGTTGAGCCAGTTCTGTAAATGTGATTTTTATCTTTTCTTACTATGCACCCAGTGTGAACATACAGCACGTTCTGAGCTTGGCCCTCTTGAGAGTTCGCTGACTGAGTCCCACTGTTGTTTCCCACAGGTTATCCAGGCTGTCTTTTTCGGCATCTGTGTGCTGACTGATCTTTCCAGTCTCCTGACCAGAGGCAGTGGGAGCCAAGAACAGGAGAGACAGCTCAAGAAGCTCATCTCTCTCCGTGACTGGATGTTAGCTGTGGTGGCCTTTCCTGTGGGCGTAGTGAGTATGAACACTTTGAATGCATTCAGCCACAAAAGGAACTTGAGTGTTGTTTCAGACTTGTACGAGAAAAACAGGGCTTGTTAAAGGAGATTTGTCTGTTAGTCTTCTGGGACTGCTATAGCAAAGGATCACAGATTGGGTGGTGTAAACAACAGAGACCAGAAGTTCTGGGGGCTGAAGTCCGACATCAAGGTGTTGGCAGGGCTGGTTCTTCTGAGGCCTCTCTCACTCTGACTTGGAAAGGGTGTCCTCTCACTGTGTCTCCACATTTTCTTCCTTCTGTGCCTGACTGTGCCCTCATTTTCTCTTATTACAAGGAGAACAGTCATAGTGAGTTAGTCTGCCTTCCTCCCCACTCCAATGGCCTCATTTAACCTTGATTGTCTCTTTAAAGGCCCTTTCTCCAAACACAGGCACAGTCTAAGGTTCTGGGGTATAAGATTTCAACATATGAATTTTGCAGGGGACACAGTTCAGCTCCTATCTGTTTCCCAAGCAGCTCAGACTTGAAGTGTATGGTCCTTGGTTGATCATTCTAGCGTTTTTGAACTTGGGAGAGGAAATTAATGTTATTTCATACTTCTTCACTCACTCAACTGTACCATCAGCTAATGTCACTGAAGTAAATGCTGCTTAATGTTTGGATCTATAATTTTGTTGATTTTCATTGTTTTCTATTAGATTTCCATCCCATAGTCCAATTTCCTTCATGAGTCTATGAATTTTCCACTGTCTGCATGTGAACGAGATGCTTTAAAGGGCCCATGAGACTATATAGATTTTTATCTATGTGTAGCCAGGAGAAGAATAAGAGAATGCTTGTATGTCTCCAATCATGAGGACAAGTCAGAATGTGTTACATAATTCAAAATCAGACCTTTCATCCACCCATTGATTTCTGGGAAGATGGAAGCACCAGTCACATGGTCTTGCATTTGTGCTGGTTCCAACAGTCATGGTGGGAAGAGTCAGAAAATTGTTCTCCTGCTACTTCCAGTGGCTTTTATTCATATTTTCCAGGTCTGTAGCTGGCAGGAGCTTTCCCACACTGCTGCATGAAGACCACCAGTTAGTAGGCACTCACATTGTCACTCAGTTGCCATTTTAGTGTGTTGAGCTGTGTTTTCTTGGTGAAATAGCTCTTAACTCTCGAGATCAACAAAAGGGTAGGGAAGCATTGTGATCTGGTGATACTCTTCTTCTCATAGCTTCATTCTTCTGAAAACCCAAATAAATGGGTGATTGAAACCAGCTAGCAGAACTCTCTATTTAAAATAGCAGGATCCAATGCTCTATGGACTAGTTACTATTTTTTTTTAACTTACCTAATAAAATTCAAATTGTTTCCATCAGAATGGTTATCTAAGAAAAAATTTCCACTGGCTTAAGGTGTAAAGGCATGTTTTCTTCTTTTTTTTTTCTTTAGAAGACTTATTTACTTGAAAGGCAGAGCATCAGAGAGAGAGAGACAGACAGACACAGACATAGAAAGAGAACTTTCATTCACTGATTCACTCCCCAAATGGACCAGGGCAAAGCCAGAAACCAGAAACTCCATCTGGTCTCCCACATAGGTGGCAGAGGCCCAAGCAATTGAGCCATATTCCACTGCCTTCCTTAGTTGCATTAGCAGGGAGCTGTATTGGAAGAACAACAACTGAAGCTCTAGCTGGCACTGCAGTATGGGATGCCAGGGTCATAAGTGGTGGCTTAACCCTCATTCTGTGCCAAACTGCCGGCTCCAGGACATGCTTTTTGTATAAGAGGGTTATCTAGAAATTTCAAAGTGTGTGTGTATGAATGGTATCAAACTGTGTCTCTACAAGAAGACTCTGTCTTACATTATGAACCTTGCAGCTGTCTTCAGTGGCTTATTAGATGTTACTGACATTTCATTTAGGGGAAACTTTTGCACCTTTTTGTGCTTGAGACTTAAGGTATCCGTCAACTTTTGTGTCCTTTCTTCATTTAGTCCACCTGTGTTTCATAGTTTGTAAAGTGAGTGGTGCCTTTATTTTTCCCTTGTTTCATTACATCTGATATTTTCCTTCATATTCTACTGTGTGTTGTTTTGCTTCTGTTTTGGAATAAGAGAGAGGAGTAAAAATACCTTCCTTCCTCACCCTCGTTTTTAACCAGAAGCCACATTTCCATGACAGGTGTGTGTGCCTTTCCTGACAGCAGGACTGGTTTTTGCAGCATTGCTCCCTGGGGCCTGCCATGCTGCCTAGCTCGCAGGAGGTGAACTGTTTTCTTTAAATTTGTAGAAGAAATGGAAGAATCAACAGTGTTGAATCAGAGGTGTGCAACTTTGCTGATTTCTTTAGCTCATTTTTCTTTGCTCACTGATATTTCATGGTCACTATTTCCATTTTTCATAATCGTTTGTGATGTGTTACTTTTCCTTTTACAGTCTCTAGCCTGTTATTTTTTCTGAACTTTTAGAAGTTCCTTGGCTACATTTCTTTCTGTTCTCTATCTCTGTCTCTCCTATTAAGAAGAACTTTGGTCAATATTCTCTAGAAATACTGCATTTTCCATGGTTTCTCCTGTTTCCTTCTTACTCTGTCATTTCACTTTATATATGTATATATTCCCAATTTACATCAGATTTCTCCCTCTAATACATAGAAATTCATTTTGAGTGAAAAAAAATTAACCAATCTCAACAAATGCCTTCTTTTAAGATCTCATTCATTTTATTTCTAAGTTATGTCTATAGAATATATGAATGTGGCTATTTAATAAGTATTTTAGCCTCAAGATTTTTTTTAATGAAAACATGTACTTGTGTGAATTCTTGCCCTTCCTCTGAGGTTATCTCCAGCTTTCCTTTCTGTTGAGCCTGTATCTTTGCTGTAGCTTGAAAGGTGTCCACATGTCCCTGTGTTCCTTTTTCTGTGTCCTGTACTGCTCAAAAAGGTTTACAATCCCACTGGAAGTTTATTCATATGACTTGAGACTTCCTTCCTTATTAAAGTGCAAACCATTCCTGATGCAAAGCCAAATTGCTTGACAAGGCATCCTTTTTATGATTCCTGTGCCTCCTGGCCAAGAAGGATAGTTGCCCGGCCTGGAGGGCTGATCACATCAGAAGGATGAGAATAGCAGTGATGCCCAGGACTGGTTGGGTGCAACGTTGTAAGTACCAGAATGCTTTATCATGTGTGCAGATGATTAATGATAACATTTACAAATCAACATCTCTTACTATTTCGGGTGGTGCAGTTGAAATCCTATGGAACCAAACACCCAAGCCTCTTTCCTGTACCAGTGGAATACTGGGTGTGGCTTGAACATCCTCGGGTAGACAGTACACAGCCTCAGCCCTGAGCAGTCTGGGGCCCCAGAAGTCTCCCCTGCTCTGCCAGTGGACTGCCAGATTCATGGAGTGGCTTCCTCCACCTCACGTTTTCTGCTTGTCAATCAGAAATTTACCGGGAAAACAAGGTTATTTTTGCTTTATAATGCAGGGCAGAAAGGCTGTGGGCATAGAAAGAGAGCAAAGAGTGGTGGCTGAATTTATCACCTCTGCTCGGGGTTCTCTGAAGAGCCTCTGAGCCCGAGCTAGTTTTCCTGGGGCTCCCATTATCTCTGTCTCACCTTAGTTGCAACCAAGGCAGCAAAGACAGACCCGGGTAGGTTATCTAGGTTTTGTGCTTTCTACACTAAAGCTTCCTTCAGTACCGAGGTTAATTGAAAGTTGACGGTAATTGCTTTATGTGAGCTTGCAATACTAAATACGATTCTGTGACCCGCAGACCTAATGTATCTACTTCCTGGGCTCTCTTTATTTCAAGGATATATAAAAAATCATGAAGCATTCCAATCAGAGATAATTGGAGTAAAGTTTTGTTTCTGAATAACCTTGAAGGCATCAGGCAGGGTTGCTTGAGTGAGCATCACATGTATCATCCTGATTTCTGTAGATTCCCATAAATGCAAAGCTGGCCTTGATTAGTAACGCTAATGGCCGGAAACCACCACCACTCCCAGTGCCTTGCAACTCATTTTGCAGGGATCACTCAAGGGAGGCTCTTCTTACCACGTGCAGTTTATTTCTGAACCTTGTCACCCTTTTAAAGAAGCATTACAAATAATTCTATGACAATTATGTGGTCTGGAAGCACTGAAGTTTATTAGGAGCAATCAAACCAAGAATGTCTTTTGTCTCCTGTGAATTTGTTGACTTTGTGCTGGCAAGATCCCATTATAGTTAAGAAAGTAAGCTTAGGCCTTTTAACCTGAAAAAAAATAAATAAGTAAATAAATTGATAAAGCATATGATAGAGTATGAAAGTGTCCCTCTCAGAAACCCCAGACATGTCTCTAGCCACTAGCCAAAGTAGCCCTTTCAATGAAAAAGAGCAATTAAACATTTTCCATTAATTCAGCTCTATGCTCCCTATTCATTCACAGCTGCTCAGCATGAATAATACACATAATGAGACCTCACTACCGCACCAGTGTACCTCTGTCCTGGTGTTGCCTTGGGTGGCTGTAGTCCAGATGCTGGCCTGCTGATGCCACTGTGAAGTTGGAGAGGTTCCTCTCTGGGAGGATGTGAGGAGGCCCTGAAGGTTTGGATTGATTCTAACCTGGAATGGGCTTCCAGGGTATGAGGAGCAAAACAGTATACGCCTATAACGTTTCTGGAATCCAGCTTTCCTATATGAGTTTAGTCTCACAGCTGTTTGTCAAGGAACCATTTCTGATGTTATAATCATGTCTTGTAAAAACCAGGGAAGATTTTAGAAGTGCCAAACTATTCTAGATTTCTTTAAAACTTCATTTGTGATGGGGACTGTTCCTTATAAAACCTACGGAAAATAAAATTTGAAGATCTCAGATATATGCTCAGAGAAAAAATATATTCTATGTATTTCCAAAAACTAATTCCCAAAAGTCTTCATTTATTTCCATACTAGCTAACTCAAAGCTAGTTTCAAGAAAAATTTTTTTTTTATTTGACAGCTAGAGTTATAGACAGAGAGGGAGAGAGACAGAGAGAAAGGTCTTCCTTCCGTTGGTTCGCTCCCCAAATGGCCGCTACGGCTGGCTCTGTGCCAGTCTGAATCCAGGAGCCAGGTGCTTCTTCCTGGTCTCTCATGTGGATGCAGGGGCCCAAGCATTTGGGCCATCCTCCACTGTCCTCCTGGGCCACAGCAGAGAGCTGGACTGGAATAGGAGCAACCAGGACTAGAACCAGGCACCCATATGGGATGCCAGTGTTGTAGGTGGAGGATTAACCAAGTGAGCCATGGCACCGGCCCCCTTAAGAAAAATTTTGAGGGGCTGATATTGTGGCATAGCAGGTTAAGCCACCACCTATGACACTGGCATCCCATATGGGAGCTGGTTTGAGTCCTGGCTGCTTTTCCATTTCCAATCCAGCTCCATGCTAATGCATCTAGGAAAGCAGCAGAAGATAACACAGATCCTTGGGCGCCTAAACCCACATTGGAGATCTGGATGAAGCTCCTGGCTCCTGGCTTTAACCTGGCCCAGCCCTGCCATTCTAGTCATTTGAAGAATGAACCGGTGGGTGGAAGAACTCTGTTTCTCTCTTTCCTTCTCTCCATGTGTTTTTCAAATAAATAAATAAATAAGTCTTTTTTAAAAAAGTAAAATGTTGAGACACATATAAATTTACCTTGTTAAATTCCTACTATTTAGAAAACAATGTTTTCCTTACTGATTTTTAAATAAAAGAAATTGGTTAAGGGAAAACAGGCATATTAGTTAATATTAATTGCTAACATATATTAATGTCTAGTCATATAACACATAAAAGAAGGGAACTTGATTTTATTTCAATTTTAAATAAAAGCCAATGCTTTTTCCTCTGTTTTGGCATTAAGAGAGAAATTTCTTAAAAGTACATTGTTTATTCTACAAACTCTGTATTTAACTTAAAAATACACTTAATATTCACTAATCCTCTCCTTACTAAATTTTCACACAGGTACCTGAAATCTAACTCTTCTATTTTTTTTTTAAGTCTTAGCTGATGTCTTAAGTTTCTTTAAATACCCTTTTCCTTTCTCTTCACCTCTAGAGTTAAAAATACAGTATCAACTAGGTTATATTTTATGGTAAAAACCTGTTTCTTCTGGTTGTCAATCATATTTCCCCCCAGTCCCCCATCCTCGCTCAGTCCTGAAATGGGGAATAGTAATTGGGTTGCCTGGGGCGGGGAAAGTGCAGAAGTTCGTAAATGAGGATTCATTCAAGACCATGAACAAATATTTTCCCAATACTGGGAGGCAGGCTCAGAAGACAATAAAAACCTAGCGTAGGTAAGTGATCTTACAATTATTTTTCTTATAGCCTATTCCAAAGACTGAGAACATAATATGATTAGATGGGTGAACCCTATAGGAACCAGATTGCTTCTTTTCCAAATAAGACCCAGGGCTTTCTACCTAGGTGACCTATTTCATTTGCCCATGTTCATGCCAGCTCAGAGTAATCAACTTTTGTTTTATGCTTACGAGACAGATTTCTTATACACAGTGAATAGTCACACTTTAATATAAGTTTACTGGGGGTGCCCATTTTTAATCACGTATGGATAAAAGCACATGTTTGTACCCAGAACATTCAAAGGACAGACATTCTAGTCAAGTCAGTAGTTAATTGTGGGTCTGTGGAACCCACTGTATAGCAAGTGCTGAGTGCTAGGAGCCAGAGAAGTACTGACTGCAATTGACTATGTCCCTCAGTGGGTTCACAGTCTAGAGAGGGTGAATTTACAAGCTCTGTCAACAAGCAAATTAAAATTAGGGCAAGATGAGTATAACAAAAGATGTGCCTACAGTCAGAGAATTAGAGAAACAGAAAAAGAGGAAACATATAGTTTTAGAGGATGGGAGGTCCTGGAATATGTCCCAGAAATGAAGATATCTGAGCTCTGTTTTGAAGAATGATTAAGAACTTATAGGATGTAGAAGTTAATGATGCTCTCAGCTGAAAGAAATAGAATACCCTCAGATACCCACTTGGCTCACTTTTACTTCATTCAAATCTCTGCTCAAATGATCACCTCTACCAAGCTTCATTGGATAACCTGTATGAGCTAGCCTCCCTTCACTCTCCATTCTGTTGCCTTGCTTTCCTTTTTCTGTAGTAATACCACTATTTGGCACACTATATTTTTATCCTTTTACTTCTGCAGTACGTGTTGTCTCTGACTTGGTTCATACTCCATGAGGCCAAGTTTCCATTACTGCTCTATCCCAAGTATCAGGAACAATGTCTAAATCATTCAGTATTAGATGAGTGTAATCCATGCAGCCGTGGCTTCAGCAATAAAGATATTTACTATATTACAAAGCAAGAAGCCTGCAGACAGGTAGTTTCAGGGTGGTATTGCTCAGTCATATCATTTGAAACTTGGGCATTTTCTGTTTTCCATTCTTGTATCTGCATAATGTCACCTTTTTGTCGTTGGACTTACCACCTAAGGTCTCCAGAGGTTTGGTAATGCACCAGGCATAAGCATCACATCTTTTACAACCATGGTCAAGGTGGGAAAAAGAAGCAGCTCTGTAGAGAGCCCTCCTCAAGTGTCTGCCTCTTCATCAGGCAAACAAGTCATTCCCAGAACCTCCTTGGTTAGAACCATGACATGGCTATACCAGCTGCAGGAGAGACCAGGAAAGCAAGTAGAGCATAATAAAAGAGGCCGCCAGAGCTTAAACTAATTATGATTTGTCCTTAGGGGTTGAGCATACAACTGCCCAAACAGAATTAGGAGTTTCAACAGATATTGTAATAAATTTTGAGAAATAATAAAATGTAAATGAATCGGAATTGAGGTAATTTATTTTTGGCTTATGTCAACATTAAAAGTACATGCAATAAAGCTGATGAGACTAGTTGGGAGTATTTTCTGTTGTAGCCAAGAAAGCCATATTTTTTCTATTCATTTTCTAACAACACCCTGTTTAGTACATTCTCACTAAAATGGTATCTCTCAGAACAGCCCAAAACTTTCATAAACAACCCAAATCTGTCATTTGAAATAGGCTTTCATAGAGAAAGTCAGATTTCTTTTACAGTTGACTAAATGTTTTATGTTTATTTTCTGAAACTCTAAAGTAGCTCTTGCTTTATATCACCAACTGAAGAATGCTGCATTCAGTAAATGAGTAAACTCTTCCTTTAACATCTCCTCCCCCCAGACAGTATAGAAAATTATCATGCACTGTGTACCATTTCTGAAGTTCTCACTCTCTGGACAAAGAAGGTCACAAAAATATCTCAGAAAATAAAGTGTTATCCATCCAGCCATGGCTTCAGCAATAATGATATTTAATATATCATAAAGCAAGAAGCCTGCAGACAGGTAGTTTCAGGGTGGTTTATATTCATATTATATTTATATTCATAAGTAAGAGATATATTTGAAATTTTATATCAAGAAAAAGTAGAAATGACCTTAAGTAAAATTAGTGATGTGCATATCTTATAAAATAGACATGCAATTCCTATCCTCAAAAATGTTCCCACCTCCCCCCACCAAAAAACAAAAACAAAAACAAAACAAAACAAAACAAAACAAAAAACCAGGGTCTTCTGTGTCCTTGTTTTGGGGACCAAGGCAAGATGCAGTATTTTTCCTTTTTTTTCCTCCCTGACTCTCTCCCTCTTCCCCCTTCTCTCCTTCCTCCCCTCTCCTTCTTCATCTTTCCCCTTCACCCCAACCCTCTATGTGGGTGTTCTTGAAATTCCTACAGAGGGACTTCACGGAAATTGTACACTATCATTTCATTCCATTTTCCCACAAGCTTTGTGAGGCTCCCTCCAACAGTCCTGGTGTGAGTTTTGAGGTAACCAATACCTGCCTTAGTGAATCAAACAGTGCTCTGTTACTTCAGCCAGATATAAACAGTAACAGCTTTTTTTTTTTTTTTTTTTTTGCCTCTGAAGGAGAAATAGTGGACAGTTTTTTTTTTTTTTTATACAAAATATATTAACTTTTGTTGTGTCCGTGTGATCATCATGCTTATTTTTGGGACAAATCTCTAGTTAGGAACAAATGTTGAGACATGTTTCTGACTACAGGGGATGTGATCAAGAAAGTCCAGGGGCAAGGTGAAGGGACGGGTGAAGACAAGGAAAGAGAGGAGAGAAGTCTCAGCTCACAAGCAGCCCTGCTAAACCAGCTGTCTCCTAAGCTCCTCTGAAGAGCATGCTTTTCCAGAAGTTTCTCTGCAGGGAACGTCCCTTTGTCCTGTAGGTTAGGTCTATATTTGAGTACATATATGAGCAAACATTTCAGTCTGCACCTGTGCTTTGCTGGATTCTCTACTGCCGTCTTCATTGTTCACCGAAAGGAGGCAGAAGACAGGAGATGTGAAATGAGAATCCCAAATGTAAACTAGTTCTATGGCCTCACCGTGTGATTGTTTAAAATTCATTTATTTATTTTCATTTTATTTTTGAAAGGGGGAGAGAGAGAGAGAGAGAGGGAGGGAGAGAATCTTTTATCAGCAGGTTTATTCTCCACATGCTCTGAAGTAGCCAGGGCTGGGCAAGGTGGAAGCCAGGAACCAGGAAATATATCCGGGTCTCCCACATGGATGACAGGAGCCCAGGCGCAATAGCAAGAAGCTGGATTAGAAGCAGAGTGGCCAGAACTTAGATCAGGTACTCGGATATGGGATGCAGGTGTCCCAAGTGGGCAGCTTAACCACTGTGCTAAACTCCCGCCTCTGCCATGTGACTTTTTTTTTTTTTTTTTTTTGGACAGGCAGAGTGGACAGTGAGAGAGAGAGAGACAGAGAGAAAGGTCTTCCTTGGCCGTTGGTTCACCCTCTAATGGCCGCTGCGGTAGCGCGCTGCGGCCGGCGCACCGCGCTGTTCCGATGGCAGGAGCCAGGGTGCTTCTCCTGGTCTCCCATGGGGTGCAGGGCCCAAGCACTTGGGCCATCCTCCACTGCACTCCCTGGCCACAGCAGAGAGCTGGCCTGGAAGAGGGGCAACCGGGACAGGATCGGTGCCCCGACCGGGACTAGAACCCGGTGTGCCGGCGCCGCAAGGCGGAGGATTAGCCTGTTGAGCCACGGCGCCGGCCGCCATGTGACTTTAAGGAGATTCCCCACCCTTACCCCTGCTTTGTTTGCCTGAAAAACCAAGTACAGAGTGAAGGTGACTGTTTTCACGCAGGCACACATAACTGCACAGAAAGATGCTCCAGGCTCCCCTGCCTGGAGGAGAACATGACCGCTGTGTGTTGAGGGCATTGCTCTTACAGTGGAGAACAGAAGTTAGCCTTGCATCAGCAAAGCAAACTGGCTCCCACATTCTTGGACAGAGGAACATTCTTATGTGAATATTCCAGAATGCTCCCTGCAGCCCCCAGCCCCAGGACCCCAGACTTCTAAAGAAGACACTGCGCTCCTAGCAGCCTCAGCTGTTCAGCCTGGGAATGAGCACAGCTCCTTGCATCTTCCGAGACATCTCACCGTCACCCTTCCCGTGGGGACAGGACCCACCAACAACCTCAGAGTCAGGAAATCTGGTAATGAGCGCTTACTTCTGCTACCTGCTCGCTCGCTGTGGGCCACGCACGATGCTGAGGGCTGTGCCCTGCAAGCCCAGAGGCAGGAATGCCCATCATTCTGCACTCACAGAAGGTGCTTCTCTTCCACACTTTGATGGGTGCTCGCGTGCCTGGGAGCTGGTAAATGGTGCCAGTCAGTTTACCTAGATTTGAACTCAGACACTCCACCTGTCAGAGGGTCTCCCAGCAGCTACTGTGCGACACACCAGCCTAACTTTGCTTTCTCTCGCTGCCTGATAGACGTTTTTAGCTACATACAAAGAGCCTGAGCTGACCGAAACTTCTCATTTTGGAGAATGTGTCCAAATAAGAAGGGGCTGGTACCAAATCTGGATCAAAAAAAAAAAAAATCACAGCTTTATCTTTCCTTGAGGCTGTTTAAAGCAAACGCCTGTAGTCCTTTGTGTTTTTTCTTGTTTCTCCTAGAAATATTGTTTCACACCACACAGCCAAGGGCTTTATGCAGTTTTACAGGCCAGTTTGCAAATTACAAGTTTTGACAAGAAAAGATAATCTTTCTTGCTTTGTCTTCTCATTTCAGCAATTGAATACAGATTGAAACTCCCACGTGTTTCCCCAGTGTTCTTGTTCTTAAAATGAGAAAGCAAGGTTTTATCTGTGGAATTCGATATATATATATATATATATATATATATATATATATATATTGAATATATATATAAGGATCATTGCTAAATGTATCCGATATCATCTGTAACTCTTCTCCAGGATTCCAAGAAGGCCTGGTTTGGAGCTATGCAATTGCAAAAGAATATTTTTGGCAAGAAATGATCCCATACATTCCATGGGGCAGCAGATCCTAACAAGTGAATGGTATCCAGTTAGTAAAATATTTTGCTAAGGGTTCCTAGAAACCATTTTGTTTTGCTTTATCAAGAACACATTTTTAGCCAAATCTGCTTTTCTTTTTAAATTATAATTTATCCTTCTACTTATTTGTAAAGGCTATATTTTTTTAAAAAATTACTTTATTTATTTTAAAGACAGAGTTACAGAGAGAGAAAGAGAGAGACAAAGAGATCATCCATCTGCTGATTCACTCCCCAAATCACTACAATGACCAGGGCTGGGCCAAGCTGAAGCCAGGAGCCAGGAGCTTCATCTGGGTCTCCCACATGGGTGGGAGGGGCCCATGTACTTGGGCCATCTTCCGTTGCTTTTCCCAGATCATTAGCAGGGAGCTAGCTGGATCAGAAACAGAGCAGCCAGGACTCACACCAGCACCATTACAAGATGCCAGCATAGCAGGTAGTGACCCCTAGTCCTTCGCTTACTTTCCAAAGGATTTGAAGTGGTATAAGTTAATCCAAGTATTCAGACAAAATATGCTAGTGCACAGGGCTTCAGTATTGCTCAGAGAAGGCCTGTTATTCATAATCTTGCCAGTTGCGGAATGAGTATTCTATGTTATGTTTTAGAAAAAGTGGAGGGCCGGCGCCGTGGCTCACTTGGTTAATCCTCCGCCTGCGGCGCCAGCATCCCATATGGGCACCGGGTTCTAGTCCCGACTGCTCCTCTTCCAGTCCAGCTCTCTGGTGTGGCCTGGGAGGGTAGTGGAGGATGGCCCAAGTGCTTGGGCCCCTGCACCCGAATAGGAGACCAGGAGGGGTCACCTGGCTCCTGGCTTCGGATCCGTGTAGCTGCGGCCATAGCAGCCATTTGGGGAGTGAACCAACGGCAGGAAGGCCTTTCTGTCTCTCTCTCTCTCACTGTCTAACTCTAATGGTCAAATAAATAAATACAATTCATTAAAAAAAAAAAAGGAAAAGTGGAGGAACTTTCTTAATGCTTTTTATCTGGAAAAGGAAGGGAAGCCGAGGAATTGGGTAGAAATCTTTGGTAGACCTTCTGGCAAACTGAGTGAACATGTATAGAGGACTAAGCGCCAGTCACTGTGTTAATTACTGTCACATTATTTCACTGACCCTAGAAGGGAATTTTATTTATTTATTTATTTATTTATGGAAGGTAGAATTAGAGAAAGAGAGGGAGAGATCTTCCACCTGCTGGTTCACTCCCCAGATAGCTGTAACAGCCAAGGCTGGGCTAGGCCAATGCAAGGAGCCTGGAACTCCATCTGGGTTTCCCACATGGGTGGCAGAGGCTCAGGCACTTATTTTACATAGAAAAACAATAGGAAGTCACTTGTCCCTACACACTGGGGTGGAAAAGCTGTCCCCATCATGGCCTTGCAGCCAGTTCTTACTCTGCTCTGTCCTAGCCACAGAAGAATGTGGCTACACTTGACCTGCTCAATAATGTTTGAAGAATGGTATTTGTGATTGGAGAGTCTCAAGCTAAGAAAAGCTCTAGAAGCAGATTTTTCTTTGGGTGCTGGCCCTTGTCACAGACCAGCATCAAGTATCTCCTCAACCTTGGCAACTTCCTAAACTGCTGATTCTCAAAGTACTTAGTTGAGTACAACCTCCAGTCTCAATTGAGACACAAAGAATGCATAATTGCTCAGCAATTGAAGAGGGCACCTAAGCTGATGTCAGAATGTGATGATTCTAATGCCAAAGACAGCCAACCCTGCAGGGCTGTCGGGCAGGCAGGTCGTTGATGCCCGAGCTCCATGTAAACATCTTTGAGCCATTTTGGTTCCAAAGATGACCATTTGTTCCCCACCTCCTCCTATTTTATTTCTACAGCATGGGTCATCACAGGAAGATTTAAAAGGCAAAGATAGGGGCTGGCATTGTGGCACGGCAGGTTAAAGCCCCAGCCTGCAATGCCGGCATCCCATATGGGCACTGGTTCTAGTCCTGGCTGCCCCTTTTCTGATCCTGCTTCCTGCTAATGTGCCTGGGAAAGCATCAGAGGATGGCCCAAGTCCTTGGGCCCCTGCACCCATGTGGGAGACCTGGAAGAAACTCCTGGACTCCTGGATCCTGGCTTCAGATCTGCTCAGCTCCAGCTGTCACGGCCATTTGGGGAGTGAACCAGCAGAGGGAAGATCTCTCTCTCTCTATATGTGTATGTGTCTACCTCTCTCTGTAACTCTTTCAAATAAATAAAATAAATCTTAAAAAAGGGCAAATATGAAAATTCACACAAATTTCCACAATAAGCATTTATTACTTTTTTAATAAGAAATTTATTTGAAAAACGTTGCTGGCACAACTGCTCATGTTTGGGACAGAAAGCAAAATTATCTTTGCAAGCATGCTCCTGTTGAGGTATATTCATGTTTTAAATTCAAAATGAAAATCATTCAGGGAAGAAGAAAGAAGGGACACTGATATATTGTTGATATGATCCCAAGAAACAAGCATATCAACCTCCCTAAAAGTCCTTTTCCTGTTATAAACCCTGTACATGACTTGGCTAGAGTATACTTTTGTCTGTAATGTATTTTCATAGATGGCTTATGCATGTAATCTAAAACAAACAAAACACAGAAGTCATTAGCCCTCCTCCTCCCTTCTCCATAATTCCAGGGTGGTGAGGGAGCCACTTGTGGGTAATACAGTGTGGTGGGACAGAATGCAAATGTCCTTGTAGCCTGGGACCAAACCTACGCACTCAGTTATATTAGTTCTTGTGGAGATAATGTTTCTCTCAGGAAATGAACTCATGCCAACCAAGTGCTTATAGACTAAATTTAAATCAGAAAGATAAGTAATTTATGATGAAAAATCAGGCAGAAAAATCTCTCCATATAAGCAAAATAATGTTTAAAGATTGTGGAAGGGTTTCTGGATGAATTTAACATCAAGGAAAGAGTGGGACTTGGATCATCATAGGGCAGGTATTCAGATTGCTATAGCCCGGGGCATCCTTTCTGCACTGTAAGGATTGCCTTGCTATGTAGACCAGAATACTCCATTGTGTGGCAAGAGAATCCTTGAGATGCATACGCATGCTTGCTCTTTAATACTCATAAGCCTACTGACCAATTATGAACACTTCTCTTGTCAATGGATCTTTCTTGGGAGGGCTATAGTTCATTTGGTTAGGCAGCACCTTCAACTGTTAACACTAGTATTCTGATCAAAAGTATTTTGTCAACATGAAATTGTATCCAAATCACTGAATGTAAGCACTGATTGTCGCATAGTCTCCTAGCATAGGATGGCTTTGCAAAAGGATGATCTAATTCATTAAATGACTTTTGTTAGATTGAGCTAGATTCTTCTTAATTCTCAGATGTTACTGTTAAGTTGTGATTAACTGGTCTTCTCTCCTAGCTACTCTGGGTATTTAAATTAATTTAATTGTGTCAAATAAGTAGACTATTGTTCCCTTTAATAAAAAAGAGACACAGAGAAGCAAAAACTTAATTATTCAGTGATTTTTGTGATGGACAAAAGGTCCCCATAGTTTTTTGAGAAAGGAGCTTTTATTAATGCTAATTGATTGGCAGTGGTTTTCTAACATAATAAAAATAGTCTTCTGTGAGGCTGATGGATGTCTATTTAGTTATTTTCACTTGACAGGGGAAAAGGAACCTTTATTTATTTTGGAGTGGAATTCGGTTTCATATATAGCTAACTCTGAACTCACAAAAGGAGAATTATTTATTAGACTCCTTGATGCTAAAATGGCCACCTCATGAGGCGCTCTGACCTGCATGGTGTCTAAGGGAACAAAGGATCAGGGACTTGGAAGACGAGCAGACCTGGATTGTAATTCAGCATCCAGGAATTTCTGATGCTAATTTCAGAAGCTTTCACAACCTTGGTTTTCTAAAGAGTGAGCTCAATGAATCTTAAGTTTCCTTGGTTTATTTTGAAGAACAATGAAAGACGTACAGTACGTATCTAGAACTTTCCAGGTATCTAGAACAGTACCCGGCACATGAGAAACAGTCATAGGATGACAGTCTAGAGCATGTCAAGTGTATAGAACAGTATCTGGCTCATAACAGTTTACTTCCATTTGCCCTAAAAAATGGCCTCATATATGCCCTAAAAATTTAGCAGATAACATGTTGGATGACAGCATCTTTTGGTGAGGTGTGATATGACCTCATTGCAAATACTCCTTCAAAAGACGAGAGGATGCAAATTGTTGAAGTCCCAAGGGTATATAGGTATGGTATCCAAAGTCCCACTAGGAGTATGGATGGTTCACAAAAGTAGGAGTACACTTGCAGGTAGGGAGAATTGCTCAAATATGGGTAAAGTGCTGCAATGGAAAAGTAATAAACTTCTTAGGAGGTTTTCAGTATAAATCATGAATAGGTTTCCTCTATTAAAACTTTCTAACCCACAATTTCCTACTTAGTTCATCTGGGAGGTGGCAGATACATGTTTGTTTTCTAGTGAAAATTAATAGTGGGATTATAGAACTTGAGGCTCCAAATCTGTTTAGAAAATCAGAACAAAGCAGAACAAAAAGACCCTTAAGATTTCCTCAAAAGATCTTACTTGCTCTTGAGAATTTTCATAGGGAAATTTGCCTACCTGTGCTATAGGTGACAGATTTTTAGGTTTTGTCCCAGTTGTTTGCATGTTAAGGACAGCACTGCTCTGAACATTCTTTTACTTTTTTTCCTGTTTCACATCTACAGGAGAATCTTCAGGGCAAAACTTCTAAAAGGGTGGGCAATGGTGAAATACAAGTGTACTAAGATATGTTGATCTCCTTGGTGCATGAGAATGTAAGCACAGTCTAGAGCACTCATAGTCCCTAGCAGAGAACTTTTATTTCTTATTTGCTAAAAATTATTATAATGAATGACAATCAAATTTTATCAGATTTTTTTTCTGTGCATGTGGAGGTGAAGATGTCACTTTCCTTATTTATTCCACTGATGTGGTGAAGGACATACACTATTCTAATATTAAACCAATCTTGCATCCTTGAGATAGAATTGGTTTAATATTAGAATGTTTGATAAATGATGATGGGATTACATGTGAAGATTTTGCTTAGAATTTCTGCATGTGTTCATGAATGATAGTTTCCTTCCTTATAACTGTTATGTCATTTTTGTACTAGCCTCATAAAGTACCTTTGGGCCTATTCCCCTCTTGTTATCCTTTGGCAAAAGTTGTGTGAAGGACTGGAATGATCTCTTCTTTGGGTGTTTGATGGAAACCACTAGTAATCCCTCTGTGTCTGGCATACCCTGTGGAGGGAGATATTTTATTTGTTTGTTTACTTACTTATTTTGAGACTCAAAAGAGCTCCCTAAATGGCCTTAACAGCTGGGGCTGGGCCATGCTGAAGCTGAGAGCCAGGAATTCAACCCAGGTGTCCCATGTGGGTGGCAGGGACCCAGTTATGTGAGCCAATTACTGTTTCTTCTCAAGGTCTGCATTAGTAGGAAGCTGGATTGGGAGGGCAGCTGTGTATCAAAGCCAGGCACTCTGATGCAGAACATGAGCATCTTAGCTACTAAACCAAACACTGCTCCTGTGGGAAGATTTTTAACTTCTGATATGATTTTACAACTGCATGGTTATTTGGATTTCCTGTTTCTTCTTGTTTTAATAAGTAGTAGTTTCTTTTTAAAAAAGATTTATTTTTTAAAAAGATTTATTTATTTGAAAGTCAGAGTTACACACAGGGAGAGAAGGAGAGGCAGAGAGAAAGAGAGGTCTTCCATCTGCTGGTTCATTTCCCAAATGGCCACAATGGCCAGAGCTGCACCGATCCGAAGCCAGGATCCAGGAGCTTCCTCTGGGTCTTCCGATGCTGGTGCCCTGCTTTCCCAGGCCATTGCAGAGAGCTGAATTGGAAGTGGAGCAGCTGGGACTTGAACCGGCGCCCAAATGGGATGGCGGCACTGCAGACGGTGGCTTTACCCACTACGCCACAGTGCCAGCCCCAAGTAGTAGTCTCTTAGTAGAAAATTTTTTAAATCAAATTTCTGAATTTATGACAAACCTGTTCATAAGTATATTTGATAATTTTATTCTCATGATGATCTATAGTCATAACCCCATTTCTTTCCCAATATTGCTCATTTGTAATCTCTCTCTCTTTTCATTCATATTACCAGAATTTATATCTCTAAAAATCCAAACTCTTAAAATTTTTTTTTAATTTGAAAGGCAGAATTGCAAAGAGGCAGAGGCAGAGGCAGAGGCAGAGAAGTGTTCCGTCTGCTGATTCACTCCCCAGATGGCCGCAACGGCCAGATCTGGGCAGATCCTAAGCCAGGAGCTTCTTCTGGGTCTCCCACATGGGTGCAGAGGCACAAGGACTTGCACCATTTCTGCTTTCCCATGCTGTAGCAGGGAGCTGGATCAGAAGTAGAGAGGCTAGGACTTGGACTGGCACTCATACAGGATGTCACACTGCAGGCGGCAGCTTTACCCTCTATGCCACAACACTGGCCTCCAGTCCATTCTTTTGACTTCAGCAATCCTATCTTCTGGTTTTTTTTTTTTATTTCATTTATTATTTGGCTTTTGTTGAAGGTGTATGTCTCACTTATCAATTTTTAATTCTTTTTTCTAGTGCAAGCACAGAATTTTATAAATTCCCTCAATTAACACTTTATGTTGCAGAAGATTTGCATATACCATTTTATTGTTATTTATTTATAATATTTACTAAGTTCATTATAATTTCATATTCAGCTTATATGTTTTTTTCTTTTAAGATTTGTTTATTTATTTGAAGGGCAGAGTTACAGAAAGGGAGAGTCAGAGGAAAAATGAGAGATGATCTTTCATCCACTGGTGTATTCCCCAAATGGCCACAACAGTTGGGGCTATGAGAGTATCTCAGGCGTGGAAAGCCAAGACACTGTGGCAAAAAACAAAAACTACTTAAATGAAAGATCTCTGTGAGTGAGATCCCAGCGGAAAGAATGGGCCATCAAAGAAGGAGGTACCTTTCTCTAAAGGAAGGAGAGAACTTCCACTTTGACTATGGCCTTGTCTAAATAAGATCAGAGTTGGCGAACTCAAAAGGCTTCCATAGCCTTGGCAGCTCATGACAAGAGTCTAGGGTGATTACTGACGCCATAAACAAGAGTGTCAATTGTTAAATCAACAACAGGAGTCACTGTGCACTTACTCCCCATGTAGGATCTCTGTCGTTAATGTGTTGTACTGTGTGAATTAATGGTATAACTAGTACTCAAACAATACTTTACACTTTGTGTGTCTGTGTGGGTGCAAACTGTTAAAATCTTTACTTAGTATATACTAAGTTGATCTTCTGTATATAACGATAATTGAAAATGAATCTTGATGAAGAATGGGATGGGAGAGGGAGTAGGAGATGGGATGGTTGCAGGTGGGAGGGAGGTTATGGGGGGGAAAAGCCCCTATAATCGAAGTTGTACTTTGGAAATTTATATTTATTAAATAAAAATTTAAAAACAGTTGGGGCTTGGCCGGCGCCGTGGCTCAACAGGCTAATCCTCCGCCTTGCGGCGCCGGCACACCGGGTTCTAGTCCCGGTCGGGGCACTGATCCTGTCCCGGTTGCCCCTCTTCCAGGCCAGCTCTCTGCTGTGGCCAGGGAGTGCAGTGGAGGATGGCCCAGGTCCTTGGGCCCTGCACCCCATGGGAGACCAGGAGAAGCACCTGGCTCCTGCCATCGGATCAGCGCGGTGCGCTGGCCGCAGCGCGCTACCGCGGCGGCCATTGGAGGGTGAACCAACGGCAAAGGAAGACCTTTCTCTCTGTCTCTCTCTCTCACTGTCCACTCTGCCTGTCAAAAATTAAAAAAAAAAAAAAAAAAAAAAAAAAAAAAAAAAAAAAAAACAGTTGGGGCTTAGCCAGGCTGAAGCCAGGAGCCAGGAGCTTCACTGGAGTCTCCCACATGGATCCCAGGCACTTGGGCCATCCTCTGCTGCTTTCCCAGGCACATTAGCAGGGAGCTGGATCAGTAATGGAACAACTGAGTCTCAAACAGGTGCTCAAATGAGATGCTGGGGTCATAGACTGTAGCTTAACCTGTGGCTCCACAATGACAGCCGCATCAACTTACAGATTTTAAAGAAATCTTGTTTTTAGGTTTTTTTGAGCAGAAACTATGGTTAACAAGATATCAATACTTTAAAATGTTTCTGAAGACTGCTTTATGGCCTCTTTGGTGGTCATGTTTTACACACCCACCTTGTATTTAGAAAAAACACATATTTCTTGAAAGCACAAATCAATCCACCAACCCAAAGATGGCAATGCTATGGTTATGAATTTTCAGGATAATTTTTCCTCCTCTTTTTTGTCAACACAGCACAGAGCTTGCATTACATTAGCTCTTTTTCCTTGCTGCCCTTTTCAGTGCGAGGGTCATTGTCATTCCCCTTTACACTGGAGATGCAGCCCTTGGGACTCAAGGTTTAGGTGGAGACTCCCTGCCTTGCACAGTCTTTATCTCCCACCTTCTGGCTCAGATGGTGTATCAGGAGATGAGCCCATGGCCACATGGTATGATGGGTACTCTTTGCAGGAAAGCCGGCCTCAGCACTTGCCAGCTTCCCATGATCCTTTGTCTTCACTGTTTTTGGCATTAGCAGTTTCACCACTTTTGGTCACTTACTGGATTAATTGAAACGATGCTTTGCATTTCTTAGCTGTTTTGTGAAACAGCATTAAGGTAGTATAGTATGATATTGTGTAGATTTAAGAATGATATATGTTGTGTCTGCACGGTTTTTTGTATTTTACAAAGATACTGTAGAATTATAAATAAGAAACTAGTAAGTGACTTCTTACTTAATATTTCATTTGGCTTTTTAGTGATTGGGATTTTATATAGAGCATTTATTTTCTCATATAGCTGGATGGATAAGTCCTTGACTGACTTTTCTGGTTTTCTTTTTAAGATTTAATTATTTATTTGAAAGGCCTAAATACAGAGAGAGAAAGAGAAAGATAGATCTGCCATCACCAGTTCATTCTCCATATGGCCACAACGGCAGGGGCTGGGCCACACCAAAGCCAGGAGCCAGGAGCTTCATCTGGGTTTCTCATGTGGGTATAGGGACCAAAGCACTTAGTCCATCATCCACTGCTTTTCCAGGCACATTAGCAGGGAGCTGGATTAGAAGTGGAGCAACTGGAATACAAACCAGTGCCCATATGGGATGCCAGTGCTGCAGGCAGAGGTTTAACATGCTACACCACAGCACTGGCCCTACTTGATTGACTTTTCACTGCATGTCTAATATCACAGATAGGTTCATTCAGGCCTCCTTTTGAACCTATTTTGTATCCGTGTCTCAATAATAGAGGTTCTCTTAACTTTACATGTCTTTTCAGCAGATGTTTGTACCAGATATGCTAGGGTTACCATAAATTGTTATGGGGTTAAGGAAAATGAACTGTTTCTGTTGTGTTTATTGAAACTAGTTTTACTCCTATGCATTTTTCTAGAGTATTTGATTACTCTTTTTCACTCGCTCTCTGCATTGGCATTTTTTAATTGTATTATTATTGTATTTTTTTCCCTCTGAGTCACAGTGACTCCAGAATTATGCTTATCACATCCTTGGTACCTTAGCATTTCTTTGCTCCTCTTTGTGTAGCTTGATGCAGGGGCATAAGGTGGAATGTCCAGAGCTTCTTCCTTGGGTCTCATCTTCTCCACACCCCACCTCTCACAATGCACATCACCTCCACCAGGGATGTTCCCTAGAGAGAGGAGTAAATCTTCAGATGTTACTGCTTATAGAGAATACTGCAATGACTATAAGCCAAACCCAGGCTGTTTGCGTCCTGTTGGAAGGAAAGAAACGTGAACCTGAAAGCCATTACACTTATGTGTGAGTCAGCAGGGAATTGGACCTGACAGAGAAGCTTGAGACTGTGAGAAGAGACAGAAGCCACCGAATTTGGCATGCTTGGTGAGGTCTCAGCCTACAGGCACAAACATAACCAGGGTGCACCCTGCTGGGGACTCCATCCACAAATCCAGCAAGGCAGCTGGTCACAGGGGGCCCTGTCTCAGTCTATATTCCATTGCTGTAACAGAATACCTGAGGCTGAGTACTTTATTAAAGAACAGAACTTTTTAGCTCACAGTTCTCAAAGTCCAAGAGCATGATACCCACGTCTGTTGGCCTCTTGGTGGTTCAGCTCATGGCAGAAACATAGAAAGGGGAAGTGAGCACATGCACGTGTGGAAGAGCAAGTGTGTGACAGGGACAAAGGGGAGGTTCCTGGCTCACTGTATAACAACCACTCCTGTAGCTGCCAGTTCAATCTCATGAGCGTGAGAACCCTCGTGACACTGTTAAATTGGTGGATGAAGCCTTCACATGAACATCAGGTGGGGACATTGGTGGGGACAGACCACATGCAAACCATCTCAGGAGCCATCCACACCAGCTGATACTCTGAGAGGAGATTTACACCCTAAAGATGAAGTGATCATGTGAAAGGAACCTATTAATTAAAATTCGAGTGAGGAAGGGAGTAAGGTTCCAAGGTGCAAGGCAAGTTCCAGTTATTACTAGGACCAGCAAATGTTCTGAAACAGTATTGCTCCTCCATACCATGGATGAGTTTTTCAGAGGGAAGATTAACCTGGCTGAATAATCATTGTTGAGATGCTTTCAGTTCTACTAATGCACTTAAGTACCAGTGAAGACAAGAATGGGTTCTTCCAACTTATCTGTATTCCATGGTGCTGTTCTTGGACCCTGTTTGGACACATCCCATATTCAGAGGGCCAGCATGATGGTTTTTCACCATACATTACTATATTCCTTTTCCTCTGGCTGTTTCTAGAATGGCCACATTTACTCACCAAAAATTCTTTGAATTTCTGCTATATTCAGACTTTTCTAAACAACCTGGAATTACCTATGAAGTGGTCTCTGGCTTTTAATTTTTTCATTCACAAATTATTAATTCATTCTGTGTCTGGTACCTACTGTATACAAACTAAGTGTTTAAGGAGATTAAAAGTATTGGTTCTGATACTGACTTGAGGTTGACTCACTTGTAATGGAGATTGGCAAGTAGTCAATACTCATCACAGACAAGGTTTATGATGAAGCCTTATGCTTGTACACAAAGGAGGCAGACTGGCATGAAAAGTTGCTACCAACTCTGATCAAAGCTGAATGGGGTAAGGGGGTTGATGGAGTTTGGGAGGTGTAACTGTACCCTCTCCGTCTCTGGCTCATCCTCTTTGGTACATGGCACTTAAGTTTGCATTTGGCTTAGGGTTCTGCACAGGCACAGCTGCTTCTCGCATGCTCAAACTGCCTCCCCAGGAGGGTCATATATGGGTTGCACTGGGCTCTTCTGGGCATGTGTGCTGGTTGGGGACGTCTCTGATGGAGCAGTATAGGATTTTTTGCAATTAGACTCAGGATGCTCCTTTCTTCTGAAGGGTTTGGAGCTGAGGGAAGCTGCTGGTGGCCAGTGATGAGTGCATGCTTGTGTGGGGCGTGCACACATGCTCAGGTCAGGAGAGGTTTTATTTAGGAAGGCCTGTCGCTATACAGGGAATCTACCCTCTGGCCTTATATTCCCACATGACCTCTATGAAAGTTTTTAAATTTCCTAAAGCTGAGTTTTTCATCTGCAAAACCCGAAAAATAATAGTTACCTCAAGGTCCTTATGATTCTTAATGCTTTTGAAGTCTCTGGACCAAGCATTATAGAGACTAAACAAATGAAAACTAGGCTCGACAAAACACTGAGAAATATATGTGATACTCTCAGAATGATAGCATCGTAGGGATGGAAAACAAATTGGTGGTTTCTGGGGGCTGAGGCTCAGGGGGTAGTTTTAGGGAGTTGCTTTGTGATGTGGAACTCTTCCATAGCCTATCTTGGTAGTGGGGATACAGCCATATCCCTGTGATAACATTTCATTAACCATGTATTTCTTTCCACATAAATTGAGTGTGTGTAAAAACTGGAGAACTCTGAATATTGCCTGTAGTTGAATGAATCGTGTTGTGCCAATGCCAAGTCTCTGGCTTTGAACAGGTGCCATGACTATGTAAGATGTTATCTCTGGGGAAAGCTGGATGAAGACAGGAATGTGGTTATTTTTTCAACTTCTTGTGAGTTTCAGACTATTTCAAAATGGAATTTTAAAATAAAAATATAAAACACCCAAAGAAATGGTAATGCAAGAAAGAGGAGATGGACTGGTCTTTGCCTTTATGGAGTTTGCATTTTACTTCCAAGAGGAAATAGTAATTAACTGCACAAATCAACTAACTATCATCACTATGCTCGGTAGTTTGAAGGAACACCATGATGTGTTATGGAGCATGTGCAAAGGGAGGGGACCAAACTGTGGGGCAACTAGGGGGATGCGTCTTAGCAAGCGTGGCATTTGAATGTCCATCCCAGTGGTGAGGGTGAGCTGAGCGGGATGTGGGCAGTCACTGTAGGCAGAGCGAGTAGCACTTGGAGGGGCCCGTGAAGATAGAAAGAGCAGGGACCAGCAAGTTAAAGAGCGTGTAAGAGCTGTAATTAAAGAAACTATTTGTGTGAGCAGAGTGCCATGGTTTATCAGGGAAAGAAGTACTCACTGTAGACCAGAAACTGGGGATGGAGTTGGAACAACTGCACAGTGGAAGAAACAATTGATAGAGCTTAGATTTTGAAGAGATTTTTAAAAAAGATTTTAAGCTGGGTTGGCGCTGCAGCTCAATAGGCTAATCTGCCTGCGGCGCCCGCACACTGGGTTCTAGTCCCGGTTGGGGCGCCAGATTCTGTCCTAGTTGCTCCTCTTCGAGTCCAGCTCTCTGCTGTGGCCTGGGAAGGCAGTGGAGGATGGCCCAAGTGCTTGGGCCCTGCACCCGCATGGGAGACCAGGAGAAGCACCTGGCTCCTGGCTTTGGATCAGTGCGATGCGCCAGCCGCAGTGCACCGGCTGTGGTGGCCATTGGGGGGGGGGTGGTGGTGGTGGTGGTGGTGAACCAACGGAAAAAAGGAAGACCTTTCTCTCTCTCTCACAATCCACTCTGCCTGTCCAAAAAAAAAAAAAAAAAGATTTCAAGCTCGAGTTAGAAAATACACAGTGGAGTGAATGTGAATGCTTGAAAGTGTGTGGTGAGTTTGAGAAGCTATACATGCTTTGGTGAACAAGGTACCTGGAAGAAGCTGGAAGGGAACAGGAAAGAGACTTTGGAGCCAGATTGCAAGGGGGTTTGGTCTTGTGCAGCAAGCAAGGAGAAGCCATTCGAAGGCTTTAGCTGGAAGTTCTTCAAAGTAACTAATTTGAGATAAAACTTGATAGAGTTAAAAGAAAACTTGAAGCCAGTTAGCTTAGCCAAGAGGCTACTGCAACAGTCCAGGATAGAAACAGTCTAGTCTGGAACTGAGTTAGGGTAGTACACCTTGAATGCAAGGAATGACAAAGGAACCATTGTGAACAGAACTCAGCAGGTAACAGAGATCACAGATCTAGGAGCTTCCCTCCTAGTGATACATTCCCCTAACACATTCCTATAGGTTATGTATTTTAACATGCTCATTGCGCCTTTGAGAAATCAGAAACATTGCACATATTCATCGCCAAGTGAATACTTATGCAAATCACACACACGATAATACTATGGGATATTGTGGAGCATTTAGGAAATAAGGAATAACTCCTTAAATTTTTCAAACATTTTATTTATCTATTTTTGGTTATTTGAAAGGTAGAGTACAGAAGGAGAGAGAGAGAGAGAGAGATCCATAAAGAGATTTTTCACTCACTGGTTCACTCCACAAATGTCCTGCAATAGCCAGGGCTGCGCCAGGTTGAACCAGGAACTTAATCTGTGTCTCCCACATGGATGACAGGTATGAAACTACTTGAAATGTCACTTAATGTTCATTAGAAGGAAGCTGGAATGTAGAATGGTGCCAGGCCTTGAACTCGGGCACTAATGTGGCAGACCATGCACCAACTTTGCCAGTGTGCCAGATACCTGCTCCTCATTACTTGTTTTTTTAAAGATGTATTTATCTACTTGAAAGTCAGAGTTACAGAGAGAGAGAGAGAAAGAGAGAGAGAGAGAGAGGTCTCCCATCTGCTGGTTCACTCCCCAATTGGCTGCAATGGCTGGAGCTGTGTCGATCCAAAGCCAGGATCCAGGAGCTTCCTCCGGGTCTCCCATGTGGATGCAGGGGCCCAAGGATTTGGGCCATCTTCTACTGCTTTCCAAGGCATAGCAGAAAGCTGGATCAGAAGTGGAGCAGCTGGTACTTGAACCGGTGCCCATATGGGATGTTCACACTGCAGGTGGTGGTTTTACCCGCTATGCCACAGTGCCAGCACCGCGAAACTTGTTTTTAAGTCAGAATAACTGTAGAAGGCTAGGTATAGTATGACCTAGTTTTGTGAAATAATATATGGAGTACATTTTATGTGCATAGAGAAAGATATGGAAAGATATACCTCTCCTTTTGACAATGATTGTTTCTGTAGGTAGAGATTGCAAAGGATCATTATGTAGTATAACTTTCTTTACAGTGACTTATTTATTATAAATATTTTTCATGCTTTAATACATCTTGTCTTAGATTGGGCTTCCTGTGAATGGGCTCTGAGGTGGAGAACATGTGCTGGGGAACAGAGCTCTTGGGAGATTCACAAAGTGAGGAAGATCACAGTAGGCAGAGAGGAAGCTTTACCACTCTGAACTTTAACTAAAACACACTGGGAGCTCTGGAGCAGGGAGAGGTCTTCAGACTTGTGCTAAACCGAGGTAACTGGACTGGATCTTCGTATCTTTGCATTTGCCAGCCATTGGTTGTGGACAACTCCAGAAGATGGACCATGGCCTGGGACAAGGCAGTTCGTCACAGAAATGGGCAACATCCAATGAGGGGTACAGCTGAAAACAGCTAGCAGCTGGTATTCCTAACATCCAGGGAGAGGTACATCAGCTGGAAAGAGGGAGTCTGGGAGAAACGCTACAGTACACACTACAGTTATTCCACATAAGTGTACACTGGATTTGCAGGCCTTGCAGAACTTGATTAATTTTACCACAGCTTACTTTTCACAAATGCAAAATTAAGGGAAGAAAAATTTTTCTCATTGCAGAAAAAATTTCAATGAGATTATAAAAAATCTTAGTGATTAGAGTTGGAAAACAATTTATTTAACCTGATGTAGAATATTTTCTACAGTCTGCCCTTGCACTGAATGTGCAGGTTCTTGTGGTTCAATACTGATCCTCGACCTTGCATGGGCCCAGGGCCCTATCATCCATCGCCTTGGCCAGCATCCACAGGACACCGTGATTCTGATATTGGCATTTGCCTCCAGGTAGTCCTAGTTTCTCTGTTTCCTACTGTTCTGATTTTTTCCTGTTCTTTTTTTTCCCCCCTTGTATGCTTTTTTTTTTGGGCCCCTAGTGATTTCCCTTCCTTTCTTGTGTGCTCAGCAATACTTTAAAAAGTATGTTTGTTGTAATTTATTTAGTACCTAGAATTTCACAGCAGGAGGAGTTTTCAGGATCTCTAGTCCATGTCCTGCAGAAAGCTGAGCCCCAGCAGCCTACACTAAGGACAGCTTTCCTTTGACTGCCTTGAACATGATTTTCACTTTTATTTTATATGTTTTATTGGTTTCTTATGTTCTTCTCACTTTTTTTAACCCTTTTCTATCACTCTGTCTTCTCTTAAATTTCAAGTTTTTTCTTTGACCTCTTTTCTTTTTTCTTTTCTCTTTTTGGGCTCTTTTCTTTAGTGGAGAATTGTTTGATCATAAATTATACCTATTTTGGCATAATATTTTAGTCTGTATTGCTTGGTGGTCTTTTTTGTCGTATTCCCTTATGTATTTTTGTGATGCATATGAATATATACATGCCACACTGTTTCTTTTCTTGTGACCACTCAGCCTCCCATTGAGCAAATTGGTTTGTTCTTCCTTAGCCAGCTCTTTGTGACAAGACAGAAGAGGAGACAGGCTAGGGACTGAGCTAGGGCAGCTTGAGTTTCTGTTTATTTTCCACCATGACCTTGCCCTGGAGAATGGCTTCTATTTAGGCTCAGCTCATTCCTCTCTCCTTGACTATCCCAGGGTGGCATGAAGCTTGGTCCTCATCAGGCGGTGGGAGCTGTGTATTGAGGCTTGTTACCTCTGGTGTTTGTGTTGACCTTAACATGATGCACATCTGCTCCTGCAGAGAAGGTGCCCTGGCCCCTTTCTACATTTAGCATCATCACCTCTGTCACCTGAAGCCATCGGGGTATCAGAGCATTTCCCAGTGCTCCCATGCATTGAGACCTCATGTTCCCAGCAAGGGTCATTTAATGTCCCTCAGGGAATGCCACCTGTAAGAGCGCTGTGTTCTGCTCACTTGGCCAGAGATCAGGCAGATCTTATTTCTTCCATTAGAGTCTTTCCCTGCCCTTGTTCAATTTTCCTAACACTTGGCAGCCTCTTTCAAGAGTGACGTGGGATTATGGGTATTTCCTACCTTTACCAGTTTTCTTTTCTGTCTCTCATTCCCTTTACACTTGGCTGACTTCAGAAAACACAGTTGTGGGTCCTCCATCTTGATCAAGAAGTCCAGAGCAGGATTCTTGGATGGTAGGATGATTTAAAAAAACACACAAAAAAACACTCAAACAGGTGAAGGACCTAAGAAGGAAGAGACTCTAATAATAGCATGGAAACAAGAGGTTATCTTCCTAACACAGAGAATGATGAAAAATATAGAGAGAACACAAAGAAAACATCTTAGGTCAATAGGAAAAAAATTGAGGGAGTAAAATGGTACTTGTTCCTGTGGAGGAGGTGGGATCGGGCACTTACAGGAAACAGCAGTATACTTTATTCATTTGTTCATCAAAGGTTTATCACATGCATGCAAAACAAACAAACAAACAAACAAAAAACAACTTTCCAGGCAATGGGGGATCAGCAAGGAACAAGACAGACAAGTTCCCGTTCTCTAATACTTTACTTTGTCTTATAGGATAAAGACAAGAAGCAAGTGAACAGTAATAACATATGCCTGCTTTCTATTGGGGTCTGTGATAGAAAAAAATGAAGAAGAGGAGAATCCAGTGGGGCTTCTCTGTAAAGATACTGTTTAAGCTGGACCTGAAGGAACAGAGAAGCCAGGCATGTGACCTTGGGGAAATAGTATTCCTAACACAGAAAGGAGAAAAGACTATAGTCCTGAAGCGGGAAAGGCCTTAATCATTTGTAGGAATAACCAAATTGCAGTTGGAGTTGAGGAGGCAAGAGAGAACACGGCCCATGCTGGGACAGGAAACATGCCAAGCAGGCACTGCAGGAGTTAGGGTTTTATTCTCACATTACTTAGGAGAGCTAAGGACTTAAATGTAAACAAATATGAGTAAATAATAAATCTACTTAAAAGATGACCTTGAAAGCCATGAAAAAGAAAGGCATAACATCAGCATGTACTTTAGAATGTCATATGGAGATGCTGGGTTTAAGGCTAATTGGGCAGAATGCATAGCATAAAAACTGTAGTGTTCCTCCCTGACTTGTGGTTATGAGATGAATTCCATGTCACACTTCTAGGAATGAGTCTTGGAAACTGCTCTGGAACAGAAGATGTTGTGGCCTTGTGCAAGGCCCTTTGCTTCACTGTGAGTTGCTGATTTAGAGGGTAGGGTTGAGGGAAGTAAGGCAGAAGGAAGGCCTTTGCTTGGGTGCTCAGAATCTGGTCAGGTTGGGTATCCCCTGTGCATGGGGGCCATCAGAGACAAAGCCAGTTCTCCTCCAGGACACACAGCTTCTTTCTCTGCCCAGAAAAAGTGTGATCAGAAAGAGAAACCACAGTTAGAAGCATCTCTAAAGATTACCTCCCGGTGACAGATAAAAACAGGAAAAGAATTGATGGGAAGTAAAGTCAAGAAAAAGAAAAATCTTAAAGCAAGGTAAAAGAGCCAAAACAGAATTTAACTTTCTTCTATCAATATTTGGTAAAGGTTGAGTACTAATATACGAGTTTTTTTAAAAAAGATTTATTTATTAATTGAAAGGGTTAGGGAGGGAGGGAGTGGGAGTGGGAGAAAGGGAGAGAGAGAGAGAGAGAGAGAGAGAGAGAGAGAGAGAGAGAGAGGGAGAGATCTTTCATCTGCTGATTCACTCCCCAAATGGCAGCAACAACTTGGTGCTGGACCCAGCCGAAACCAGGAGCCAGTAGCTTCTTCCAGGTCTCCATGTGGGTATAGGGACCCCAATCACTTGGGCCATTTTCCACTGCTTTCTCAGGCACATGATCAGGGGGCTGGATCAAATGGAACAGCTAGGACTTGAACTGGTGCCCTGGTGCCCTATGGGATGCTGGCATCACAGGCAGTGGCTTAACCTACTATGCCATAACCCTGCACCCTTATAAGCTTTTTTAAAGATATTTATTTATTTATTGGAAAGGTAGCATTACAAAGAGAGAGGGACACACACACACAAACGAACACACACACACACGAACACACACACACCCGGGGGGGGGGGCGGGGAGAATATCTTTAATTTGCTGGTTAACTCTCCAAGTGGCCATAATGGCTAATACTGGGCCAGGCTGAAATCAGGAGCATGGAACTCCATCTGTGTCTCCCAGTGGATACAGGGTCCCGTTCTCCACAGCTTTCTCAGATACATTAGCAGAGATCTGGTTAGGAAGAGGAGCAACTGGGACTTGAACCAGAACTCATGAGGGATGCTGGAGTCACAGGGTGTAGCTTAGCTTGCTGCACCATAATTCTAGCCCCAATGTATGAGTTTTAAAAGGGAAAAAAAATTTTCATAGGATCATATTCTGTTGAAGTTGAAGACTTTTAAAGATGTGTTCATTTATTTCTTTTCCACCCTCCTTCCCTCCTTCAGCAGTGGATGTTTGAGGATATGACTCTTTAGCCTTCTTCATTGCAAATTTCTCTGCAACATCCTTTGCATTGATTTTGCTGAATTCCAAAGAATTTCCCACAAATCATTAAAGCTTTTTCTTAGAAGTGAACTGAAGCTGAAGCTTCCAGCTGCCAGGAGACTGCATGTGAGACATGCCTTTCAAAAAGAGGCAAACCACGAATCCAGTTGCGTTTTGCCATTAATTTCCAGTAATTCCAGAGGTTCAAATAGGGACATTAATGACTAGCTGTCAGTCAAGTATGTTGTCTTAAAGCTTGAAGGACTGGAAAGTGACCGTGCTCCTTCCACTCTCAGTTCAAGTACAGTATTCTGGTCTGGCAACCTAGAAGCAGCAGGTGCACCCTGAGAAATAGCTGTCCATTGGTCCTGGCTAGAGAAGGAGTTTCTTTACCACAGGGGAGCATTTCAGTATCACTTAGTTTGTCCAAGAGAATCTATTTTTGTTTCATATCCATGTCCTGGGAGTAGAGTTCAAACTTATTTTGGGTTTGTTGATGACCATACCCTATCAAGAGGTTATCAGCGCAGGAAGCCAAGAAGCTACCATCTGTGCTGTGTTTGGATCTAAAGAATTATTTAGAAGGCTGATTACCGAGTTAGCTGTGCCTCCTGATCTTCTAGTGTTACGCCTAGAAAGGTGACCGACACTTTCTTGGAAGTCACACCACTTCTAGTGGTGCATATAACTCCATCAGTATACAGTAGGGACCAAAGTTTTGACTAACGTTTCCCTGTTGAGTGATGACTCCCGCGCTTTATATGTTAGGGATGCCATGAATGATCATTCATGGTGAACATTTTGCAGTAGCTTGCAACAGTGGTATGTTAGTAAATGTTTAACAACCGGCTCTACAGGGGAAAAATACCTGATTTGCAGCACGTGCCAATTGCCATGGTAGAATATTAAGAACAACCAGTTGGGAAAAATGGCACAGTAGGTTAAGCCACCACTTGGGATGCCTGGATCCCATATCAGAGTGCTGATTTGAGTCTTGGCTATTCTTCTTCCAATCCAGTTTCCTATTCATGTGCCTAAGATGGCAGCAATGGATGGCTGCAGTGTTTGAGCCCTTACCAGCCATGTATGAGACTCGGAGCTCTGGGCTCCTGACTTTGACCTGGCAACCCTAGTCATTGCAGCCATTGAGGAGTGAATTGGCAGAAGAGACTGAACTCCCCTACCCTCAACTCTCCTTTCAAACAAGTAAATGAATCTTTAAAAAGTGAAAAATCTGTAGCTAATATTAACTTTAAATGTTGAAAAACTGAATACTTCCCCAATGATAAAGAGGATGGTAAGAATACTTACTGTAAATCAGTGCTTTTGACACTGTACTAAAGGTCCTACATAGTGTAATAAATAAAGGAAAAGAAGTAAAAAATGTAAAAGGCAAACACAATATAAAGGAAGAAGGAGAACTGTCATTGTTTGTGCATCATGTCAGTATAAAAATCCAAAATATCTTCTAAAATAGCCGCCAAACTATTAAGTGAACTTAGTAGAGTTATACAATACAGTGTCAATATTAAAATACCAGTTGTACTTCTACAAATTAGCAATAAATAATGTAAAATATGTACAATATGTATGATAGCATCACAAAGCATGAAATACATAAGGATAGGCTTAACAAAATATGTACACTATCTGTATACTGAAAAATACCAACCTTGTTGAAAGAAATTAAAGAACACTGACTAAATATAGTTGTAAATTATGTTCATGGTTTGGAAGACTCGATATTAAAATTTCAGCTGTCCCCAGATAGTCCCAATGAGAATTCTAGCAGAGTATTTGTAAAAATTAACAAGCTGAGATTTTGAAATTTAAATGGAAATGCAAAGGCTTAAAATAGCGTAACAGTTTTGGAAATGAACAGGGTGGGAATCTATGGAATGCAGATTTTTAACATGGCCCTGAGATGCCAGCCCCTGCTGCTCAGGCCTATGTAATCCTCTCCCCTTAAGTGGGGCAGGAACCTGTGAACAGGTGGGCTGTCCTGCTAATGTGAAAATTATGTTATATGACAGAATTGGAGGGATTTCCACCAATGGCTCCATGCAAGACTGAGATGATTTCATGCCTGTGTGGGGAAAATCAGAAAGAAAATTTTGGTCTCCATTCCACGGAAACATTTGCATCTTTACCACCTCTCAGGTCAATGCAAACTCTTATTAGAGAGTCCACCCTAGGGTCAGTCTACGGGAGGAGGCCTACATATGCCCTGAAGCCCACTGCTGTCTCTTTGGGCGGGGACCTCAGGGGTCAGTGTTCTCCAGGGTGTTGTCTAGAAAGGAAGGTATTGCAGGTTTTAGATAAGACTACCAAGGCCCCAGGGTCTCCTCACTCCATGAAGAGGGTTAAGGTGGCTGGAGGAGGGGGCTCCCAAAGCAGGATATCTCAAATTTTGCAGGCATACAAATGACCTCAGGGTCTTATTGAAGTGCAGGATCAGAACATGTATCCGGGTTGAGACCTGGGATTCTGCACCTCTAACATGCTCTAAGGTGACATGGGCCCTGCCAATTCATGCCAGGCCCTGACACATAGCCCCAGGTGCAAGGAGAGTCCCTTTGGGAAGCTTGGCAGTGTGTCATTGGTATCAAGGCATACAGTCAGCCCCAACTGTACTGGTGTCACCTAGCGTTGTCACCTCTCTGCAGCAACAAGAAAGTGAAAAGAGGAAGAAGGGCTGTGCTTCACTGTGTGTCCACTCTGTGTCTCAAGTGACTTTATTTGTTATATCTCATGTAATTCATTGACCACTGCTCTCTTCCAGGAAAGCTCTTAGAAATACTGGCTAGCACTTCAAGATATTCTTCCTGACCTCTCAGCAGCCCTCATTTCAGGCTGTCTTTCTGTCCCAGGTACTCAAGCCCCAGTGCTCGGAAGCCCCTCCCTGATTCTATATTCTCGTTGTCAAGACCTCTTGAAAGCCCTGGGAAATGTGCTGGCTGGTTCTACCACAAAGTCCTGTCTCTCCTGACTCCTGACAGATTTCCTGTTAAGTGCCTTCCTGACCTTCTAGCACATTATTCACAGCAATGTCCCAAGTCATTTCCACTCATTGTTGGAATAGGGGCAGCCCTGTTTAAACCGTGAGCCAAAGGACTCGGATCCCAGGTGAAGAAGGGAAGAATGCTTCCTGTCCCTACTCCCTTTCTTCTGTGCTTGGCTCATCTGGCCTTCCTTGTCTTCCCATCTCATTTGCTCTGACTTCCAGCCACTGCCCAGACTTCTTATTTTGTGAACTCACTCATGCTCTCTATGTGCACTGTTGCAGTCCTCCATCCCCACACTCAGTGCCCTCTGTCACTCAGTGCCCTCTGCTCACCCCCTACCACCAGCTTCATCTCTTGCATTATCGACTTGACTTCTACTCAACCACAAGTTTAGAGATCATTCAAGGAAAACAAATTTAGTATGCATTTTACTATTTAGCATCATATGCCTATATATACATGTATATAAAAGTACATTAAGTTTTTCATTTCTCTGACAAATCCTTTTTTCATGAAATAAGACTAAATTAAATGCATTGTAGAGTGTCTACATTATCACTTAGTTGGGTCATATCAATGAAGTTATAATGAGCTTTACTTATGATATGTGAAAACATATACAAATAGCTATTATTAAGCATAAATGCAAACTTTGACTTTTCAATTTATTGAAAGGAAAAATGCAATAATCTGTGTTCCAATCTGCTTAAGGAAGTAATGTTGAGAGTTAATGTAACACAGGTTCAAAATAGCTGTTAAATATATGTACATTATAAAAGTGGTTATCAGTGATACTCAGTACATTTAGAGTCTTAAGTGGAGTAAATAATCAAAAATTATAAATAATTAAAAAATTATTCATTGTACTTAGAAATTCATGATAGTCTTAAACTAATAATACATGTCTTCATTTATGTTTTGTAGTTATAAACTGACAGTGAACATAGTTGACCTAAAAGCAAGACAAATAACCAGGAATCCCAACCTGGTATTAAAACTCTGTTCAATTTATAGTTGCCTTGTGTGATACTCACCCATTATGGTTTTTTTTTAAAGGTTTATTTATTTATTTGAAAGGCAGAGTTACAGAGAGGCAGAGGCCGGGGGGGGGGGGGAGAGAAAGAAAGAGAGAGAGAGGTCTTGCATCTGCTGGTTCACTCCCCTGATGGCCACAACAGCTGGAACTGCGCCGATCTGAAGCCAGGAGCCAGGAGCTTCTTCCACGTCTCCCATGCAGGTGCAGGGGCCCAAGGACTTGGGCCATCTTCTGCTGCTGTCCCAGTCCATAGCAGAGTTGGATCGGCACTCGAACCCATGCCCTTATGGGATGCTGGCACTGCAGGCAGCATCTTTACCTGCTACTCCACAGCACCGGCCCCATCCATCGTATTTTATAAAACAATAAATAATTGTAATATCCTAGATTTTAAGAGTGACTTTTATCTTGTTCTTGGCAAAGATTACCTATGTCATAAGTGACATAGTTTGAAAAGAACCCTTCCGATAACTAGCCTTGAAAAACCAAGTATATCCAGTTGTTTAATAAAAGGTGACATTATGGATTTGTTATTTGGCTCATCAGTTAATGCCAGTCTGGATAGTGGAATGCCTAGGTGCAAGTCTCAGCTCCACTTACACTTCCAGCTTCCTGCTAGTGTGCACACTGGAACGCAGCAGGTTGACAGCTCAGGTAGTTGGAGACCTAGATTGAATTCTGAGTTCCTAGATTTGACCTGGCCCAGTTCTGGCTGTTCCTGGCATTTGGGGAGTGAACCAACAGATGGATGTTGTTTGTCTATCTTCCTAAAAATCTGTCTCTCTTCCTCTCTCCCACTCTCTCTCTTCCTTTTGAATAAAAACAAATAAAATTTTAAAAAGTGATATTAAAATATTTATTACTTTTAGTTATAAAATATGTGAGCATGAATGATGTAATTATAAAAACTGAAGTAAAATCGTTTCTGTTTTATGTTTGTGCCATGTTTTTTCATTCTCTAATATTTTTGTTTTGTGTTGCTTTGTTTTGAGGCAGTACTCTGCAGAGGGTTTGAAGCATCAGGGATGAGCTCTCTTTCCATGGAATTATTTTTTTATCTTTGACAAAAGCATACATGTTTTAAAAAATTCTATGCTGAAGGTTGAGATCTTGAGCAATTCATTTCTTAATTTTACCTGAACTTCTTTCCTTTCCATTAGTTATAAGAACGGTAAAATAATAAATTGAATACTCTCCATTTACTCTTTTTAGATGATTGTGTTGCTGTTGGGCCAAAACAAACCTCTGGAATCCAGATGAACTTCTAAGTTATTCCAAGAGAATTAGGAATCTTCCTTTACTGTCTGCATACCCTGCTTTGCAGTGTAGCTAAAGCCCTTGCTTAGACAGTATAAATTAATGCATTTGCTGGAAATGTGACTTTGGGACATTTTATAGCAGTGGTTTCGATGCTGTTAGTGGTGAAATGGAAACTTGAGAATGTGAAGATTAATTTAAACCACATGATGAGTTCAAGGAAAAGGGACATATTCTACAGTTTCTTGAATGTGTGCTAAATCTATGTACAGTGGGGAATGGGATCCGAGAAAACCACCACTGAACTTTTAAACCCTCTTGAGAGGAATCAGCCCAGCACAATTAGCCCTGTAATGGAGCTGTTCCTGATGACAGGTCTCTCTGCTCTCCCTAGAATCAGATTCCTTTGCCTGGGAGAACACAGTTGGGAGACCAGAAGAAGAGGCACCCCCAACCATGACCACCGAAGGAATGAAGCTGGAACTCTTCAGTTCTTAGCTGGTTTTCTGATCTGCCTTTCCTCATAGAATCCAAATCTCGTTGGGTTCATTTAACAGTAGATATCCAACAAATTGTATGTTGTGGCTAGTTGATGAACTTGAAATAAAATATTTTCTTTTCCCCTTCCAGTTCGTTGTGGCAGTGTTCTGGATCATTTATGCCTATGACAGAGAGATGATCTACCCGAAGCTGCTTGATAATTTTATCCCAGGGTGGCTGAATCACGGAATGGTGAGTGGACTAACGCCAAGTGGTGACCTTTTATTTATTTATTAAAGATCTGTTAAAGAGCTATCTTCTAATTTAGACTTTCCATACAATCTTCCTAAATAGCTGTGAACTCTTGGGAGATTATAATGAGATATTCCCATTGGAGAAAAATACTCAAGGTTAAAAAAAAAAAAACACTACTTCTTATGGAATTGAGTCGTTATTTCTGTAGCAGAAAAACCAACATTGTATAAATGATATTAAAATATATCTAGCGCATTCTAAGATGAATTCAATTTTTGTGTCATTGGAAGGTTTGCTCTCAGAGCCCAACTGATTCCCACCTACACAACCATCAACACCCTGGCTCTGCTCCCACCCCACACAAATGGGATTGTGTTGGAAGTAACTGTTGTACTTGGATAGTCCTCCTCTGGTGAACAGCAAGGCTGTTATTTTCCCTTGGAGACCTGGTGCAGGCTTTTGGAGATGTCTTGAGCAGTGGAGTTGTTTGTGTTGTCAGCTTCTGCCCATCCTAGGGTGTTTGCCTGCAGCTGCAAGGCTGTTTCCCCCTCAGCTTAGTTTTTGTGATGCTGTAGCCACTGGTGTTACCTTCACTTGTTTCAAATCAAGTACTTTGGATGATTTGCACCTCAATTTCTGTGGAGATATGTTGTGTCGTCTTCCCTTTCAGTTTCTAGAATCAAGCACTGTTTTGTTATTAACTCAGAAGCCTGCATGCTGGTTATAGCAATTTTTAGAATGTGTCCCAGGGTGTTCCTGGTGAAAAGGGCAACCCATCACAGAAATTATAGGGGAAGGAAGCATTAGAAATCACGAGTCTTAGGGCCAAAATAACAAGCTCCCTTCTACCCCCAATTCCGGGATATTTTAAGAAAATGATGTGTACTAACAAACAATTCTGCCCTGAGGGGCTTTGATCAAACCTTTCTTAAGCCAATTCAGAACCAGGGTTTTTGAGTTTCATTAGGGCCATACAGGGGAAGGATTAACACAGTGCCTCTATGGTTTCAAACACATCCACTGTGTCGTGTTGCTTCAGTACAGCCATCTGAGGGGCCTCGTGTGGTTACCTGGCCCTCTCCAACATTTTACTTTTCTGGAATATGAGCAGCCCTTTCAGAACCCCATGCCTCTGCAGTCTTCTGTCCCAAGTGCCCTTCTCATTCTTTCCTGGCAAACGCCTGTTCATCCTGCTGGTGTATCTGCTATCTTCATTAAGAAGCTTTTCCTAACTCCCCAAGCAAAGGTAGCTATTCCATTATTTGTGCTTACCCAACACTTTCACATCTCTTTTCGACATATCTGGATCCACACAAAAATGTTAAACTCCTAAGGCAAAACAACAGCCTTTGAATCCTAAGCAGTTGTCCAGCTGCCTGGCACATGTTAGGATCAATACATATTTATTACCTTGATGATGGAACTCAATATGGCCAATTTCCACAGTTCTTGCCAGGCAATCCTAATAGCTACTATATTTTGAGAGTCTTTTGTATTCTAGGCATTCTGCAGTGATTATATCATTTAATTTCCACAATGGCACACTGAATAAGGAATTGTAAGTATTATCTCACTTACAGATGATGAAACTGAGGTGCAGCAAGGTTATATTATTTGCCCCAAATCACTTAGCTAAGGATGATAGGAAAGGGTTCTGAGTCAAAAAGTCCTATCTGGCCTCAAATGTGTGTGTTTCTACCAATTTACATTTTGTCTGAAGCAAAGAGTTCACTCTTAATAGAAGCTGTGACTTTGTAAAAGCTTTTACAATTGTATAGGAGGAACACCTTCGGGACACTCTGAAATTTAGGTTCAAAGTGTGTAGCATAGTTCAGGTGTCTGAGATAAAGTGGTTGTTAATTAGGTATTTTAAGAAAAAGTTGGCACGGCATTCCTGATTCCTAAAAGCAGAGCTTTAAGTGGAGATGGGCTTTGCCACTTGCTGCTCCAGACATCAAACCAGAAAGCATTGTCAGAAAAGAGCAGGCTTCAGACACAGGTATATTGTCGTACAAAGAGCAATGAACTACTGCAGTGTTATCTTCGAGGAGGAAGAAGAGTGACATTGTCTAGATAACTTTCTCTGGGTCCAGACTCAACTGCACTGGGGAAAGGAGACTTCCGGAGCTGCTGCTGGCTGCTAGAGGAGAAATATTGTGCTGTCTTCTGCTGACATTAGGAGGGCTTTAGCTGAGAACAGACGCTTGTATCATGTGCTACAGTCACAAGCTTGGACTGCTTGGCCTGTTGTTTATATCCCTGAACCACACAGTAGTCTCTATCACATCCAGCCAGAGAATAAATCACAACCTGTGCAGATCCTGGTTTGAAATTTTTAATGTTTAGAACAAATGGCTTGTGAAGCATGTGTGTAGCTATTAGAACTTGGCCATGGCTCTGTTAGCTTTCTCTGATTCGCTTTGATGGATTACAGTTCTTACTGTGGTAGACAAACATGACTTAGAAACCTGAGGAAGAGTTGAGTGACACAAATACTTATGAAAGAGAACAGATAAGTTAATTAATGTGTCAAATCTTCTAAGTTAAAATGAGCTTAGTAGAGTCTTTCACAATAAATTTTATTTCTCAGCAAACATGAATGACCATTTCTTTGCTTTTCTCTTGTTCTAATTCAGAGTTGCAGAATTACAAAAAAAAATTGTAGATGATGACTGAAGAATAGTTTGCAACATTAAATAATTTGTAATACTTAAATTTTGTATAAATATAACTTTAGACACAATCATCATAAGATGTGATGCTGAGTCTTTAGATTGGCAGTTGAAATGTGAGCATTGTGCTGGAGTCACAATTTAATTTTTATAAAATTGTATAAGTTTTGTGAAATTTCAGAAAGTTAAATATTTTCAGCTTTGTTTAAATTTCATTTAAAGATTCAATAGTTATTAATTATAATTTATTTTTCCTTTTATTTATAATGGATCACTTTCAATGTTTAATGTTTTAAGTGTATGAAAATTATTAAATTACAAATTTTATTTTAATATTTACATTGTTGTTGAAACATTAAAATAAGTACTTTTATATTTTCTTTTCAATTAATCTTTTAGATTATCTTTTAGATTATATTTTATTTTCAACAGATATTTTAGATTATTATTATATAATTTCCATTTTAACAACCTATTTAGATGTTACAAATATGCTGAATGAAGGCAAGAAAAATATTTTGTTGAAGTGAAGGAAAGAAAAACAAATTTTACAATATGTATTCATATTAATGAAGTATCTTAAAGATTTACTTATTTATTTGAAAGTCAGAGTTACAGAGAAAGAGGCAGAGAGGGAGAGAGAGAGAGAGAGAGAGAGAGGTTTTCCATCCGTTGGTTCACTCCCCAGTTGGCCGCAACAGCCAGAGCTGTGCTGATCTGAAGGCAGGAACCAGGAGCTTCTTCCAGGTCTCTCATGCAGGTTCAGGGGCCCAAGGAGTTGTGCCATCTTTCACTGCTTTCCTAGACCATAGCAGAGAGCTGGATTGGAAGTGGAGCAGCTGGGACTCTTAACTGGTGCCCATATGGGATGCCGGCACTGCAGATGGCAGCTTTACCCACTACGCCACAGCGCCAGTCCCAATGAAATATCTTTTTTTTTTTTTATAAATGTGAATTTACAAAGTGCAACTTTTGTATTGTTGTGGCTTTGCCCCCCCCACCTCCCTCCCTCCCGTGGCCCTCCCCTCTCCCATCCCGCCCTTTATCGAGTTCCAATGAAATATCTTAATGGTTGTATTTGCAATTTCTAAATCCACATCTTCTATCTCTCTATTCATCCAATCACATTTTTAAAAAGATTTATTTATTTATTTATTTGAAAGAGTACAGAGAGGGAGAGACAGAGAGCGATATCTTCCATCTGCTGGTAGCAGCAACAGCTGGGGCTGGGCCAGACTGAAGCCAGGAACCAGGAGCTTCTTCCAGGTCTCACACATGGGTAGCAGTGACCAAAGCACTTGGGCCATTTCCCGTTGTGTATTAGCAGGGAGCCAGATAAGAAGTGGAGCAGCTGGGACTTGAACTGGCACCCATATGGGATGCCAGTGTCACAGGTGGCACTATGCCCCACTATGCCCCAAAACCCCATCCAATCACATGTTTTTGTATTTTGTTGTGAAAAAATGTCTGGTGATGTGGATCAAGACGTAATTTGTTTAGTGTCTTATTAACTTGATTTGTAACTTTTCAATATTTTTGCAAATGATTATGGCCCACCAGACTATCTGTTGTAGATGTGGGACGAAGTCCCCCTATTGGAGTCTTTAAAGGTCACTCCAACATGGCCATAGAAATCACACTGGGAGAGATATATGAAATTAAGAATTTATTACACTCCCAATTCTAAGAAATGGGAGGCATGGTGCATCATCATGCTGAGCAGGGTGTAGCATATGGAAGAAACTCCCTGGGATCAAGCTCAGCCAAGCAAGTGGAGAGGAGGGAGAGGGAGAGAAAAAGAGACAGATAGAACCCATGGGTTAGTGCTTTATTGCAGGTCATGGTTGGCATACACAGCAAAAAGTGTGAGGGCATCTCACTTGTGTGTCTGAGCATCCCCAAGTCTCACTCAGCAGAGGGCAAGAAAGGGAACCTGGGGTAGGTGACAGCCATACCTCGCTGGTGCTGGTGCAGCTGCTCACCTGTTTGCTCACAGCTTATTAGTGGGTATGTTGAGGCATCAGAATAGGAGACCTGAAAGATGCCCAATGCAGTGACATTGCCAGTTTAGAACTTTATCACTAAAAGAATTCTGAGAGAGAATGGTCTTTGTGTAGAATCACATTCATCATTTGAAGAGACTCAACGTAATGTCTGGGGATCTGGAGCCCAGAACCACCGGCCTGACATTGAGGGTGAGAAACTCTCGGAGCAACAACTCAGAAAGCAGCATCAACTCAGACGTGCGTTTACAGCATTCACCCGCCCAGCACAGCATTGCCAGCAAACGACCATGAGAAAATTCCCAGGGTCTAAAACTCTAGGACTTTCATTCTTATTTACACTACAGTTACCAGAAGTTAGGCATGATTAGAACTAAAGGAAAATGCTCTTTTCTGTTGTCTACTTCTTTTCTCTCACCAGCCAATCCTAGAATTTATTTGAATGAGAGAAGAAGAAATGAATAAATTGATGAGTTGAACAGTGATACAGTTATAGTGTCACTGAGAGTCTGCAGTCATTCTAGTTCTCCTGGGGTCTCTCCAGGGCCCATGAAAATGGAAGGGAAGGAGGGGGGAGAGTAATTTTAATTTATTACAATTAAAAATATAAGCACCAAGTACAACACTTTGAATGGAGCTAATTCAGTATCCAAAACCAAACATTGGTTTTCTTTGCAACCCTATTTCTGTTTGTATCCCCATCAACTTTAACAGCATATCACACCCATTAGACATTAACTAAATGTCTGTATTTACTTTTTTTTTAATTTCATAAATGTGAATTTACAAAGTGCAACTTTTGTATTGTTGTGGCTTCCCCCCCCACCTCCCTCCCTCCCGTGGCCCTCCCCTCTCCCTCTCCCATCCCGCCCTTTATCGAGTTTCATTTTCAATTACCTTCATATACTGAAGATCAACTTAGTATATACTAAGCAAGGATTTCAACAGGCTGCATTCACACAACCGCACAAGGTATAGGGTACTGTTCGACTAGTAGTGTTTTTAAGTTTCATAGTAAAACACATTAAGGACAGAGATCCTATGTGGGGAGCATGTATCCAGTGACTCCTGTTGTTGATTTAACAATTGGCACTCTTATTTGTGACGTCAGCAATCACCCAAGACTCTTGCTATGAGCTGTCTAGGCTATGGAAGCCCCTTGAGTTCACCGACTCTGAACTTGTTTAGTCAAGGCTGTATTTACTTTTTTGGGGGTAAGATTTATTTATTTATTTGAAAGGCAGGGTTATAGAGAGGCAGAGAGAGAGAGAGAGAGAGAGAGGTCTTTCAACCTCTGGCTCACTCCCCAGATGACCACAACAGCCAGAGCTGGGCCAATCCAAAGCCAGGAGGAACCAGGAGCTTCTTCCAGGTCTCCCACATGGACGCAGGAGCTTAAGGACTTGGGCCATCTTCTACTGCTTTCCCAGGCCATACCAGAGAGTTGGATTGGAAGTAGAGTAGCTAGGACTTGAACTGGCACCCATTTGGGGTGCCAGCACTTCAGGCGGCAGGTTTACCCACTATGCCACAGCACCAGCCCCGCATTTGCTTTTGATGTGGAACAATATCATGTTTACATTTATATTCTTCTTATACTATACTTTCAGTCCTCAGGCCACTGGTATTCAGGAATATTAGCAAATGAATCAGTTTCTAAAATGTGCTGAAGAAGGTCCTATGTGGTTGTGGTGGACAGAGTTATGCCTGCAGCATGTGGAGGCTGAACTTTGATTTAATTCAGCCCAGCAAACATTTATTGAGTGCTTACAATATGTGGAATGCCTTGCTGAGAATGGTGAGGTTATAGGATGAGAAAAATTCAAACACTTGTAGGTGTGGAGTTTTTAAAAAGTTGTTTACTTATTTTCATTTGATGTGAAAGGCAGAAAAGGCGAGATAGAGATAGAGATAGAGATATAGATAGAGATAGAGATAGAGATAGAGATAGAGATAGAGAGAGATTTCCCATGTGCTGGTTCACTCCCCAAATGCCAGCCACAATCAGGTCTGGGCCATGCCAAAGCCAGGAGCCCAGATTCAATCTGGGTCTCCCAGGTAGGTGGCAGGAACTCAAGTATTTGTGACATGATCTAATGCCTCCCAGATTGTGCATCAGCAGGAAGCTGGAATTAAAAACAGAGCTGGAACTCAAATCAAGGCACTCCAACATGGATGCAGACATCCCATGAGGCATCGTAACTACTAAGTCAAATGCCTGCTCCAGACACATACAGCTCTAAAGGATGTGATTGGCATGCTTGAGATGGAGGAATGTCAGTAGGAAGACATTTCCACGAGCCCCCAAAGCAGTCCCAGAGGACTGTTTTTACAAGGGAAAGCAATTGTCGTGACTCTAGCCTATGTCTTGGGTGCAGACATAAAAACTTGAACCTTTCCCTTCTTCTGATCATAATTTTAAAGCATTGTCAATGGAGGAAAGAGACATTAAATGCAATAAATAAGTAAATATCTGAGCTCTAGAGTGGTTGCAGATCTCAGAGAGGCTATAACAGGGAAAGAAACAATGAGACAGTGTCTCTGCTTATTGAAGACCTAATTAGTGTTTATAAGGTACTTGGACAAGGCAAAGCACTTGTCCAATAATAATATTATTATTACCACAGATCTTTAAGAAGACAAGATCTTGATATTCTTATAATCACAGCAGGGATTGTTCATTCCCTGTATAATGCATGCTTGATTTGTCAGTTGCTCTTGTTCTATGTAACTGATCCTCAAGAGAATTTTAATTTAGGCGACTATTTATTCTATCCAACATTACTTTTACATATGATAATTACTGAAGAGTTTGTCCCTCTGTCTTTCCCAGAAGAGAAGGCAGGAAATGCTCCTGCAGTGGTCATTGATTTACAGGAACTCGGTTTTGATATTCTTCCTTGGAAGAGCATGGCTTAGGGTGTGTTTCCAGTTCTGGGGTACACAGATGGTGTTTCATTACCCATGGACTCTGTGCCACCCTGATACTGCATGATTCATAAAATAAGTTTTGTTTGAAAGACCATCATAAACATTTTATAGGAAAAAAAAAAAACTGGCCTTTCTCAATTTCCCATAGATATTCTAAAGTAACGATAGGGTAGCCGGAAATTTCCAAAAGTAAAAATAAGACACTGGAACGAGAGTCAGGAGTTTCTTGGGCATTTTTTTTCCCCATAGGGCTCTCAAATGGATCTCCCAATAAGACTCCCAAACAAGTAAGTCCCCAAAGCCTAGGAACACGAAGGGGAGTTACACAGACAATGAGGTAGATATTTTCAGAATTGCCGCATCCTGTTCTTGTGTGTAAGCTCTTTTAATATTAAATTTTCTTCCATTGTGAATTTTAATTTGTGGTCTTTAGTTCCATCAAGTCCAATTCTCCATGTTGTATTTTGCAGATTTGAATTTTGACATGAAGATTTGATTATTCTATTTAAATCAGTAACAAATGTGAAGGTATTCAGTTTAAACTGTTGCCAATTTTATTTGTTATTTGAACCAGATATATTGTGAATTGGAGAAAATGCATTCTTTTTAAACTGATGTTTGAATAAACTGTAATCTATTTGTGAAGTACAGAGACAAAACTAGAAGGAGAAAAAGGGGACAGGACATCGATGGGATGGGGTAGGAGGAGAAATGTTTCGGAAGAGGGAAAGAGGAAGGGAAGGCAAGCAGAAGAGAGTTGCCCATAGGAAAAAAGGGAGACAGGATGAGTTGGGAAAGAGGCAGATGAGAAAAAAAAAGATACATTTATTTTGGTCCAAAAAAATTTCTAAAACCATGCATGTTAGAAGTTTCCAAAAGATTCATTAAAAATGCACATAATGGAAAAACTTTGCATGAATTTCAACTTTTTTCATCATAATAAATGTATCTTGTAATTCCACTTTCCCACTAAAGTTTTGGAGTATCTGCATGTGTCCGTGTTTTCTCTTATCTCTCTTCTCCCACTTGTTCTGCCCTACTCTCACATAGAATGCAAGGCCAAACCCATTATTCCTTTTCTAACTGATATTCTGCCTGCGGCAGAACCCTGAATGCATGTCCTGCTGTCCCTCAGGTACTCTTTTTTGTATATATTGTGTTGCGACTATTGTCAGCAAAACCCTGACCTCAGGTTCAAAGAACACATCCCTGGATCATCTGAAAGCACCAGTCAAGTAAATAATAGCCTGCATCCAACTTAGTGAAAAGCTCCTCTATATCAGTATTATTTTATATGAATGTTAGGTGGGGAAATAGACAATGACTTTTTAAAATTATGTTTGTATTTATTTGGGAGGGAGAGAGGTAGAGGGAGGGAGGGAGAGAGAGAGAGACAGAGGAGGGAGAGAGAGAGAGAGACAGAGGAGGGAGAGAGAGAGAGATCCATCTGCTTGTTCACTACCCAAAAGCCTACAACAGTCAGCACTGGGTGGGGGCCAAACTCAAGCTGGGAACTTAATCCAGGTCTGCCATGTGAGTAGCTGGAATCCAGTCACTTAAACCATCACTGTTTCCTTTCAGAGTTTACATTAGCAGAAGCTGAAGTCAGGAGCTTGAGTAGGGTATTGAACCTAGGCACTCTGTTATGGGATGTGGGCATCTTAACCTCTATGCTAAATACCCATCCTCACAATGACTTTTTAAGACAATTTCATGACATCAAAAATACCTTTGTAGAACTAATTTTTCCATGCAAGGGTAGAATTTAAAGGTAATGTAATTATTTGTACTATACTCCGTCTGTTTTCTTGCTTTGTGTAAAAGATGAACAGGCCCAGGAATAGTTTTCATCAAGAGGTCTGTAAGTTGCAATATTTTGGGGTCAGCAAAACCCAAAGTGTGATTACTCAAGTATTTTCTTCCCCAATCCTGAAGTCTGTAGATATTCCAAAGCAAACTTAATTCATATCTTTGCATTTGTTGGCCCTTAGGCTGTCATATTTAGCCAGAGGGTGGAAGAAGGCAGATGCTGTCCCAGGACACAACTTCTTTGTCTTTGCTACAGATCATCCATTAGCCACAGACCCAACTCCTTGGCAGAAGTTCAGGCCTGTATCCTTCCCAGTTCCCTTCTAATTGACACCCTAGCCTCAGCACACATCAGTATTGGCTGCCAAGAAGTGAAAGTGGAAAGAAGCTGCATTTTTCTGTCATCTCAGGCTTGGGATTCCCAGGACCATGTGGTTCACACACCATGCAATGCTTAGACCATCGGAACTGAGTTCTGCCTCCTTACTTGTCAGCCTGCCTGAGCATCTCCATTGTTGGAGCTCCAGCAGCTGACCATGACCATAGTGTGGTATCCAGCTGTAGAAAAGATTCTCACATGGAACTGAGCCTTCTGTTTTCCTTTTCATCCTTTCTGCAGGAGCTTCCATTTCAGCTCCTGTTCTTGTTCACTTTTTTTTTTTTTAAAGATTTATTTATTTATCTTAAAGGCAGAGTTACAGAGAGGCAGAGGCAGAGGCAGAGGCAGAGAGAGAGAGAGTCTTCTATCCCGCTGGTTCACTCCCCAGATGGCCACAATGGCTGGAACTGTGCCAATCTGGAGCTTCCTCCCAGAAATAAATAAGCAGCTGAGTTTGTCCCACACATGCCTGAGCCTTTAGGGAGACTGAGGTTTTGGCTAACTTCCCTGAGCTCATGTAGGCCTGTTCTCAAGGTGAAGTTTACCTCATTTTTCAGTATTGCCCCCTTCTAATCTGTTGCTAACATAGAACTCCAGCCAGCCACACCTGCTGTGCACCTTCTCTCTGCTCTCCAGAGCTGAGGATAGCCAAGCCCTCGTTTTCCTATCTTTCCTTACTTATCCTCTGAGTCTGCTCATGCATGCATCACCTGCTCTTGGATCTATCACTTGCCCCTGACTGTCCCTCACTTGAACCCCTTCCCCCAGGGTGTGCACGTGCTCCAGGGTCCACTGTGCTTTGCTTGCAGGTTGTTGCTACACTTCTCTGACCTGCATGTTCCTTGAGGGCCAGCCATGGTCCTAGATTCCTCTGCCTCATCCTGTCTTCTGGCTCAGCGCCTGAGTGCTTGGCTCATAGTAGGCCTTAGAAATGGGGTGTTTTTTTGGAAAGAAGGAATGAATAAATCACTGCTTGAATAATTCTGTTCTATTTCCTTAATCTCCCAATTTGGCCACAGTTTAGAAAGGAAATAGGTAATTTTCTCTAAGTGACCCTACGCTGGTTCTTCATGATCACTGTTTAATTTTCTGAGTTTCATGCTCTAGTCCTTCAGTATCCTCTTCAGGACCCTATAGTGTCCTTGCCAAGTTTGTTCATTTATAATCAGGATCAGTCTTCCCTTTTCAAACTAACTGTATCTGCTGGCTGCCAGTGTCCAGCAAAATAACTTGTCCAAGCTCACAAATCTCGTGAGGGGCCAAGCCGGAAGTAGACCACTCACTAGCTGACCTCTCTGAACCTCTGCACCTCTCCATGGAGCCTTCATAATGACTAATTATAGAGAATCCATTAAGCATACATTATTATATTTCCTCAAACATTTCGTCAGGACACTGATAAACACATTATCATTGTGATAAAAAAGGGGAGTAAGTTATCTTCCCCCTTTTTTTCTTGTTTTTTAACTTTTATTTAATAAATATAAATTTCCAAAGTACAACTTTTAGATTATAGTGGCTTTTCCCCCCATAGCCTCCCTCCCACCCTATGCAAGGATTTTTTTTTTCTTGTTGGCTTTACCAGCTCTGTGTTCATATCCAGAGAATGAGCTAGCATGTAATGATGTAATTAAGATTGGCTTTAGCTTTGGTGCAAGAATTAGCCCTATTGGTGAGAGTGGTGGGAGTGCTTCCCCCTAATACTTTTCATCCTTATCAAATACAGGAATTCATTTGACTTGGTGATAGGGCTAATTACCCTGTATATCCAGGCACTGCTCCTCTTGTTGCTACTGTTTAGACATGTTAGCATAGCAAGACTAGTATGAGTAAACCTTCCTTTGCATTCCTGTGCTGCTGCCGTCACTACATATACGATGTCTTTTTTGCTCCATTTTTTTCTTCTTCCCGCCAGATTAATCCAAAAAGAGCACTCTATTTTCTGTAGGTTACACTAAATAAATATAGGCATTTGAGTTACCTAGGAAGGGGGCTGAACCAAACGACCTCTTGAGCTTTCTGTGGTCTCATTGTTCTACAAAAACAGCTTAGTGTAAATGATTTAAGAGTTCTTATCATACTCCACTAGTGGGAAACTTACAGCTTACTGTAGGAATTTTTGAGATTGACCATGGAAGCATGTAGCACAAGACTAAAAAACATCAATCCTGTATAAGAATATACTATAAAACAAATCTTCCTATAGCTAATGATTTTAACTTATTATCATCAAATAACATACAACACATTGGTGGCAAACTCCTTCTAAAGCTTCAAGGAAAAATAGCCTGGTAGGAATCTCGTATTTTTAGCAATTCTAAATTTGCAGATACTCCTAACATTAAAAGTTAATGAGATTCCTGAAAAGCCCATATAAAATGTAAGACATTTATCCTTGAAAAAGGAATTCAAAGCTTCTCTATTTCTTAAACATTTCCCTTCAGTTGCACCTAACGGAAAGGGCCCCGAATCTGACTGCTAATATTCAGGCAAAAGGCAAATGTGAACTAATCAGACCACAGATATTTTGCTGCATTCCATGGTGTCTCATTTATTTGTTTAATTTGCAGCTATAGCAACTAGATTCCTCCATGTTAGGCTTTTACACAGACCTACAGTATGATCGGCCTGGCTGACGTCTGGCACTCAGCACCATATTCAATTGAAGACATATGCACAGACTCACTCACCACACTTTTTAACCTGTTTTGCACACTGGGCGAATACGTAGTGTTTGCACAGAAATGTGAAAATCAACCTCTATAAGGACAGTAGGTAATGAAGAGATGTTGTGACCTTCTTTTCTGGAACATTTTGGATCTTACTGTTTTCTTGGCAAGCTCTGCACACATCCTTCTGATTTGGAGCAAGGCGGCCGCTCTTGCAGCTAGCTTGCTCCTGTGATGACGACAGGATTGACCTGGTGCCATGCTGGTGCTGTTCTTGCACGCTGCTGTGCACACGAAGAGCATTTGGAAATGACCTTGAAGCAAAGTTTTCCAAGTTAATGAAATATGGGCCTGCAAGAAGTGCCGTTTCACAGGTGATTTACAGAAGGGCATTGGCAGCATTGTCTAAATCCATCCCTTTAATTTGGTGTAGGATTACTGTGAGTTTTTTTAATGTACCTGAGGAGTAATGCATGCATATGATTTTATTAGTTGCACGTAGTAACAGGTTGGAAAATTTAGGTAATAGAGAAAATTGGTGTTTGCTATTGTTCTCTTAGGTGATTTTTTCCAAACATTTGATAAAGGAAAGGGATACTCTAAGGATACATTTTTAAAATGGGAAGATGGGAGTATAAAATGAAGGGTGAATGGCAAATGGAGTTGAAGATGCAATAGTGTGGTCGGTGTGTAGAGTAAAGGGGTAGGAGGAAGGGTCTCTCTTTGCTAGTAAATTGCCCATTGGTCCAGTTTCTACTCACCAGATTTAGAGTCCAGGAAGGAGGCATTTCTTTATTGCAGCATGCATACCCAGGGAGGAAATTGTTGTCATTAGATTAGTTGGTATTGACACCTGTTGTTCCTGTGCAGTTTTCTATCTTATTGACTGACGTGTGTGTGTTGGTGCCTGACATCACCTAACTGCACCTCTCTGGTGAAGTTGACTGACATCTCAGGATCTGGATAAAATGAACCTGTGCTTTCCCCCTTGGAAATCTGATCAGGATGACATTGGGTGGTCTCCTTTGCTTCCCTTCCTTTGCAGCCAAGGTGAGGCTGCAAAGGAAGATGGTAGAGACAATCCAAGTTTGGGGCAAAGTCGAATAGCAAAAGAGCATTGGGATAGAAGGCCTATATTGTCTGAAGCCAACTTTCAAATTTTTCTAAAGAATCAGATTCTGCATTTTCTAAAAAAAAAAAAAGGAAAAAAAAAAAAGACCTTTAACCCTTCCTAGAACTCTCCAAGGAGACCAAAAGGCCTCCAGCCATTCTTATTTTTAAAATTCTGATCATTTTCACCAAGTAATTCCGAAAAGCATACATCTATGTGATCAGGGAAACACTGTCAACAACAACTTCCTAGAACATTCCTTTTTACTTTTTCAGGGATTTTTCAATAAGCAATTTGATATTTCTGAAAGTTTGAACTGGAATCACTAAATGAAGGCATTTTCCCTTATACAATCAAGCCTTCTAGACGCATCATGTTTTAGAGTTACATAAGTCAGCCATGCAGCTAAGCTAAAAGTCAAAATTATAGATCATAGCCATTTGTACAACTGTTGAAATTTTATGTTGTAAGTTAGGTTAACAGTAATATGTTTACAGAAGCAGTTTTTGCATGCAATAATTTATACCTAATCAAGTGTGGTGATTTTACTAAGGGTCATATAAACTACTTACTTGGAAACTTTTTTCCACCCTAATTGTCTGTATTTGATAAGTTTGCTTGAAAATTTCTAGCATAAGAAACACAAATTCCATTATCATCTTATTTTTCTTATTAATCTGGCTTAAAGGCAATTGGCTTTAAATTGCAATACCATACATTAAAAAAAAAAACTTTTAAATGTTTTCATTTAAAGAACACAATTTCTCTTAATATCTTTTGTTCCTACTTGAGAACCCTCTTGTATTAATGTGGCTGATTTTGAGTTTATTTCCTAAAATGATACTCAGGTTCTTAACTAAGGAAAGGGTATGTCTCAGGCCATTCTGCCTACTGTAACAAAATATCACAAACTGAGTAGCCTACAGATAACACACAGTTAACCCTCATAGTTCTGGAGGCTGGGAAGTTGCAAGATCAGGTGCCAACACTGTCATGTTCTGGCAAGGGCTGACTTTTCCCGATGTCCTTGTGAGGCTTGAGGGTCAGGGCATCTCTCTGGGGTCTCTCTGTTATCAAGGCACTAATCCCATTCAGAAGAGCTCTACCCTCATGACCCAGTCACCTCCACAGGGCCCCTCCCTAATTCTATCATCTTGGGAATTAGTTTTTTTTTTGTTTTGTTTTGTTTTGTTTTTAATTTTTGACAGGCAGAGTGGACAGTGAGAGACAGAGAGAAAGGTCTTCCTTTTGCCGTTGGTTCACCCTCCAATGGCCACCGCGGTAGCGCGCTGCGGCCGGCGCACTGCGCTGATCCGATGGCAGGAACCAGGTGCTTATCCTGGTCTCCCATGGGGTGCAGGGCCCAAGCACTTGGGCCATCCTCCACTGCACTCCCTGGCCACAGCAGAGAGCTGGCCTGAAAGAGGGGCAACTGGGATAGGATCGGTGCCCCGACTGGGACTAGAACCCGGTGTGCCGGCGCCGCAATTAGGTTTTTAACATAGGATCTTGGGGAGCACAAACAGGATGAGAAAAAGAAATGAGAAGTTTAGCAGAGAAAGCCAACCATAAGGAACACTGTGACTTCTAGTTTCTAATATCATAGATCACAGCTGTCAGGGACCACAAAACAGAATGAAAAGAGAAGGCCCAGGCCAGTGAGCTTTTTTTTTTTTTTTTAAGATGTATTTATTTATTTGAAAATCAGAGTTACACAGAGAGAGGAGAATCAGAGAGGTAGAGACAGAGAGAGAAGTCTTCCATCTGCTGGTTCACTCCCCAGATGGCCACAGTGGCTGGAGCTGCGCTGATCAGAAGTCAGGAACCAGGGGCCAGGAGCTTTTTCTGAGTCCCCCATATGGATGCAGGGAACCAAAAACTTGGGCTATCTTCTACTACTTTCCCAGGCCATAGAAGAGAGCTAGATCGGAAGTGGAGCAACCAGGACATGAATCTGCACCCAAATGGGATGCCAGCACTGCAGGCAGCGGCTTTACCCACCATGCCATAGCGCCAGCCCTGAGTGAGCTTTTAATGCCTGAGACTGCTCATGCTCTTGGTGCCACTGATCTCAGCCCTCGCTCTGCCTTTCTCCTCTTTATGAGATTTTCTTCAGCTTTTCAGTAAGCACGTGAGATGTGAGGGAAGTAGAGAGCTTCCGTATAACCAGATAATGCCTTTACTTTTAAGCTATATTCAGAATCTCACTATCTTATAATTTTTTAGAACCATATGGGGTTCTTTATGAGTAGGTATATGAGTAATAATAATTTTCCAGTGAAAAACTTCATTCTGCATCCTGGCTCAGCTCCTCTAGTTGAACAAGCAGGGACCTTCCTTCTGAAACTGTGGGTAAGGACCTTCTGAACCTGTTTCCTTAGCATGGTGGGACTTTGTGTCCTTTGCTTTCAGGTCTTATCATTGCACGCACTTGCTCCAACAGATTCTGTACTATTTTCATGCATATTTATATAAGCATACAGGGTAGGAAAAGTATGGTCCCCACTGAAAATCTCTTTAAAAGCCAGTCCCATCTGCAGAGGCCTGGATGATGTCCCTCCATCTTCTTGCCATTAACGTTGCATTAACATTGGTCAGCCCTGGCTGTCCCAGGCCACATGCTTAGCTGTTCTGATTGACTCAGTCTGGGAGGGGGCCCACACACCATCTGTGTTTTTTAAGTGCTCCCTTACATGGTTCTGAGCCAGGCTTGAGGCCCATTGAATTCACTGGTCTCTCAGGCATCCTTGGCATTCAAGGAAAGTTGTTGGTGGAAGAATACAGAGGAGTAACTCAGCCTGGCAATGTCCGGAGCTGAGTTGAATGGAGGTTATGGCAAAGAGACAAACCCACGTAAATGTGTGTAACCAGGCAAATTTAACTTGTATGGGTTGGTTATGAGGTGGTATTTCTGCATTGGTTTCTACTGGAATAAAACATTGGCACCAGCCCAAGATTCTAGGAAAAATGAATTAATACTACCATTTATTAGAATATTAAAAGCATAATACATGTGTCAGTTATCAGTAATCCTTGAAAATGTTTATGGAGCTCAATGGTCTGTAACTAATTATGACCTGCAGTTAACAGGGGATATGGGTCTCCTCTGAGTTATATGAAACAAAATATAAATATTTTATGTAACTCTACTTCCTACAGAAAGGATTTTTACTTTTCAGTGGGATTTGTAAAGTTTTATTTTATTCTCTTGAATCTCATTCCTTTTCCATAAATCCTATAAGCAGAATTATGATGAGGTGCCGCGTGACCTTAACACTTTTTGTGGTGCTTCTTCAGCAGATGCAAGTTGGACATATAGGTTTTCAGAAAAGATGTTTCGCAAACATGGGAAGGAAAGAGTAAGAAAGGAGGGACGAGAGACAAGGAGGGGAGGACAGAAGGACAGAGGAAGGCAGGAAGGAGGGAAGGAAGGGGGGGCATAATACATGATATTTTACATTACTTAAAACCTTTTAGGGGCCGAAGCCATGGCGCAGTAAGTTAATCCTCCACCCGCGGTGCCAGCATCCCGTATGGATGCTGGTTCTAGTCCCTGCTGCCTTTCTTCTGATCCAGCTCTCTGCTATGGCCTGGGAATGCAGTATCAAATGGAAGTGCTTGGGCCTCTGCGCCCACATGGGAGACCAGGAAGGAGCTCCGGGCTCCTGGCTTCGGATCAGCACAGCTCCAGCCATTGCAGCCATGTGGTGTGTGAACCAACGGAAGGTTGACCTTTCTGTCTGTCTCTTCCTCTCACTGTCTGTAACTCTACCTCTCAAATAAATGAATAAAATCTTAAAAAAAAACTATTTTAAAATGTATGTCATTTGAAAGATGGGCGGAGGAGAGATCTCCTATCTGGTAGTTCACTCCCTTAATGCTATTGATAGCTATGGATGACCTAGATCAAAGCCAAGAGCACAGAACCCAATCTGGATCTCCCATTTGAGTGGCAGGGACCTAAGTATTTGAACCATCACTTGCTGCCTTCCAGTGTGCACATTAGCAGGAAACTGGAATTGGAAGCAGAACTATGACAAACTAAGACTACAAACACAGGCACTCTGATATGGGAGGCAGATGTCCCAAGTGGTGTGTTAACTGTTGCATCAAATGCTTGCCCCTAGGTGACATCAAAAAAAAAAAAAAAACTTTAATGACATTGTAAGGGCAAAATTTTCATGGTATCTTACTGGAATATTTCAGACAACTCTGTAGTACAAAAAAGTTTGGGTTCCAAAAGTCTCTTCATGAGCAAGTTATTTGGAATTAGAAATATGCTTTCCCAGAAAAATCTTGTCATAGAAGTGGTCATTAATTTTTGAGACTAGCTCTCCTCGTTCTGTTTTGAAGCTGAATTATTACACATTTAGAGTGATAAATAGTAGACTATATAGTTGAAAAATTTTATGTAAAGAACATCAAGGAATAAATTGTTGAATCAATTGCTGAATTGCTCAGAACTTCTAATGCTGGTGTTGGGCGGAAAATAGATTTAATTAGGATCTGCAGGTGTTCAGAATACAGGCTGATATTTAGGGTGTCTGTCAAATGAGGAATAACTGTCTCTTCGTATTTCTGCAGCCATGCACATGCTTCAAGCTGGTCACTAAAAAGCAGCACACTCACACTATTAGGAAGTCTTTACTGACAATACCTTCCTTCTTTCCAATAGTAAATTCTGATGGAGCACATTCTATATTCTAGGTGCTTCTTTAGGCTTAGCTGGCAAAAAGGAAAGAACCTCTTTCCTTATGGAGCCTACATGAATTATGGAATTAATAGGTATTTATTTTGGTGCAAAAAAATTTGAAATCTTTGCATGAGAGGTCTTCAGAAAGTTCGTTATTAACAAATATTGTGAAAAATATGTATGAATTTCAAAAATTATTTCACCAAAACAAAATTATCTTTTTAAATTTCATTTTCCATGAACTTTTTTGAAGTACATTCAAAATCTAGTGTGAGAGATCATCAATTAATGACACAGAAAGATGATAAATGATCCATTGATTTTAATGAAAAGGTATTGCATGAACATTAAAGTTCACACAGATTTATAAGGAATAATGATGGCACATGTAGGTGCCTCTGGAGAAGGGATACTGAGTCTTTGGTAAATACCTGCTATGTGCCAGCCACTTACACATGCTGTCTCTGCTAAAACTCAGAGTAACCCTGAGAGGGAGGCATTATTACTACCACTTCACACAAGGAAGTGAGGCCCAAAGGATTTAGGCTTGTGCCAGAGATGGTACAACAGAGAGCCCGGGGTCAGACTGAGTCTTCTCCATCGCCAGGCACTTTCTGCCCACCTGAGGTGCCTATTTGGGAAAATGACTCTGGAGGTACTTTCTGTTATTTTACTAAAAATGTCATGTGAGTTTCCATGCAGTCTTCTAGAATTTATAATGGAAGCCATGTTTTCTCTCCTCCTGCTGGTGTGCTCCTTCTGTTTCTCTGATGCATGTCGCACTGTCACAACCATCACTGACTTCCCTGTGCCTTCCACTATGTTTGCTTTGCTTCTTTCTCTCCATATATGAGTATTTTTTTTTTGACAGGCAAAGTTAGACAGTGAGAGAGAGAGAGAGACAGAGAGAAAGGTCTTCCTTTCCGTTGGTTCACCCCCCAAATGGCCGCTACGGTTGGCGCACTGCAGCCAGTGCACTGCGCCGATCTGAAGCCATTAACCAGTTGCTTCCTCCTGGTCTCCCATGCGGGTGCAGGGCCCAAGCACTTGGGCCATCCTCCACTGCACTCCCAGGCCACAGCAGAGAGCTGGCCTGGAAGAGGAGCAACCGGGACAGAATCCGGTGCCCCAACCGGGACTAGAACCCGGGGTGCCAGCACTGCAGGCAGAGGATTAGCCAAGTGAGCCACGGTGCCGGCCAATATATGAGTATTTTTATGTCAGATTCTTTATTATGTCTTGATTTTTACTCTGAGCCTTTTATTGCAATTTGCTTTTTCCTTTTGAGAAATAGTTAGAACATATATAGGGTGTTCAATAAGTTCATAAAAATATGTGTTATAAAAAACTGCATGGATTTCAAATTTTCTGTACCTGAATAAACTTATCCTTTAATTCTCATTTTCAATGAGCTTTTAAAAGCACCTTTGTATGTTACACAGAAGAAAAGAAATAGGTAGGACTTCTGGCATACAAATTCTTTGAGGCTCCCTTTTTTGTATCCTCCGTGTGACCTAGAACAGGGCCTTGCACTTAGGAGTGGGCACTTGATATTGATTGTTGGGTGATCATAGCAGTTCTGAAGGAAGGTTCTGGTCCAAGCAGATCCAAGATGTTGATGCCTCTGGCTTTATACATTAACTTCATCATAAGACTACTTTCCTTAATACAGATCAGTTCCTTGCATTCCTGTTTATCACTCATGAATGGAATATAAATGACAGTGATCATAGCAAACATGCATCATACCTCCTGTTGCCACAGCAGGCATTTTACACTCGATGTCTATGAATCCATTATCCCCACTTCACAGGAGGAGAAACTGAGGGTCAGGGAATATAAATCCTTCAGGAGGAAAAACCAGGAAACAAGACTTTTTGTTGATGATTCAGCAAGAGATGGAAGACCAAAGTAGGAAAAGAAAAAGGATATATACTTACTTCAGTATGGATGAGAGAAATAAATTGTTTCAGGTGTGCTCAGTAAAATGCAGGAGAGGCCCGGGAACAGCAGATGATTCATGGGGAGACTCATCGTTCCACCCATCCCCTGTTCTGTTTGTGAAGGGAAAAGGCATGTACCAATGGCTGTTCTCTTATTGGGTGATCATAACTTTGGGAAAGAAAGCTGACATAAATTTCCTTAATCGTATTTATTTGGGTAATTTCAGGTTGCATAGTTCAACGTGGATGGAAACCTACAGGTCTTCATTATCCTTTGGAACTGGCTTTTGTTTGGCACAGGGCAGAGAGCAGCCTGCAGTAACCCCAGCATCCCTGGAGAACTTGTGCTTGATCCCTCCACCTCTCAGCAGGTAGACCTAGCATGGACCCTTGTTCTCACAAACCCCAGGAGGAGCACCCAAACCTCTGAGGGCATCTGTGACACTCTAGAGCAGAATGACAGAGCAATGGGGTCCTTTTGGTCCTGCCATACGGGGAAGAAGGAGAAGCACTGTTGTGAGCAGTTCCATTGGGGGGACTCTGGGAAGGGCCTTCACCCGGAGAATGAGGAGCAGGTGTAGAAGGAGATGACCCCATTTATGGAGACTTGCTCACCGGAGACCTCTTTGACAATCTTTCACCTAGGGCTTCTCTGGGTACTGATTTTGCTCCTCTTGAGAAAGAGTGGCTAATCAAGGTAGGGCCAGAGGCAGGGATTAAAACTCCTCCAAGGAAGGGTGGAGAACTGAAAAAACTCCCATGACTGCTTGGTTGGTTTGTCTGTTTTAATTCAATTTTTATTCAAGAGGCAGAGAAACACCCTACCACCACAACCACCACCACCATGACACACACACAGAGTTCTCATTCATGGGTTCATTTCCCAAAAACCCATAATGGCTGGATCTGGTTGGGGTTGATGGCAGGAGCTGGGAACACAAACCAGATCTCCCAGGTGGGTGGCAGGAACCCAACTACTTAAGCCGTCACTGCTGCCTCCCAGGATCTTTGTTGGCAGGAAACTGAAACTGGGAAAAGAACTGAGACTCAGGCCCAGGAACTCCATGTGGGTCACAGGCATCTTAATCACTAACCTCAAGGCCCACAGTTTAAAGGAGCTGAAATTGGAAGTGCAGTCAGTACCATGATTTGTGGAACTATTTCTATTCTATTTGAGTTTAAGGAATTCAAAATAATTGAATATATCTGGAAGTGAAGGAGAAGAAGGGGACTTCCCTGGAGGCGTGGTTAGAGGAATAAGCAGGAGCCCAGGTCTGGGGGAGCCCTACATTACCAAAAATGAGGTTTGATCTTTTAGGAAGCAAGAGGCATGGAAAATTTCTGCATGAGTCAGATGATTTGATTAGAGAGATGGGAAAGAAAAGGACACCCTGGCTTAGGAGCAGCACGTGCAGAGGCAGGAAGAGCAGGATCTGATCATTTCACAAACTGCATGACATGTGACTCACCTGCAGCAGAAATGCCTAGAGTGCTATGGCACTGGGTGGCCACCCAGGGCCAGGCCTGACCAAGGAGACCCAGTTTCATCCTACTGGCATAGGGGAAGTAGTTGAAGGGTTCTTTTAAAAAAAATTATTATTTTATTTATTTGAAAGACAGTTACAGTGAGAGGTAGAGTGAGAGTAAGCGAGAGGAATCCATTCTGCTGATTCACTCCCTAAATGGCCACAATGGCCAGAGCTGATCCAATCTGAAGCCAGGAGCCAGGAGCTTCTTCTGGGTCTCCCATGCCGGTACAGGGGCCCAAGGACTTGGACCATATTCTTCTGCTTTCCCAGGCCATACCAGAGAGCTGGATGGGAAGAGGAGCAGCTGGGACTCGAACCACCACCTACATGGGATGCTGGCACCACAGGCAGGACTTTAACCCAGCGTGCCACAGCGCTGGCTCCAAGTTGAAGGGTTCTAAGCAGGAGCGGTAATGGGGCCAGGTGAGCATTTTACAAAACTTCCTTGTTCAGGATAGAGGAGCAAGAATATAGGAAGAACAGCCTGGGTGTAGGAAGGAATAGAAGACTGAGAACTGAGCCTGTGTCAAGGCCCACACTAAGGCAGTGCGGAAGAAGACCATGAAGGGAAGCTGATATGGCCCTGCCAGGGGATGGCGAGCATCTAAGGGAGAAGGCAGCCAAGGAAGCCAAAAGGAAGGCTCTTCCAGAAGACAAGCTCAGCAGCGTCCTGGGCCATGCAGAGGTTGGACCAGACAAGGACAGGAACAGGCACAGGTGTCTTGAGAGGGAGGCAAAATGATTCCATGGAGAGGAGCCAGAACAAAAGGGGAACCTGTCTGGAAAACAAGCAGCAATTAGAAATCTCATCAATGCGGCAGTTTTTTTAGGTGGAGAAAGACTGGCTGCGTTATCTTTCACTTGTGCTAGAAACAAGGACAGGTTAACAGGATTCCAGGGGTAGATAATCCCCCTTCCAGCGTCACCTCCTGGTGACCCTCGGCTTGCTGGCAGTGAAAGGGGTGCTTTCTCTGGCCTATGCCCTCATTTAGCAGGGTCTGAACTTTTCCCAGCCACATGATGCTGACCTTTGCTGCTCTTTTGCTGTTTAATTTGCTGTCATCCAGGATGACTTCTTTTCTCTGTGTAGACCTGAATATATTAATCTATAAAGAAAAAGGAGAATTTTCAGGAAAATGGCACAAGGCAATGACTTGTTTTTCACTTTTCCAGGCAGTGGGGAAAAGTTTTACAAGAATCCTCCCCACTCGTGTCCTCTTGTTTGTCAGCATATCAAAAGCAGCAAGAGAAAAATCCAGTGTTAGTGGATACATTGGAAAGCCAGCTTCATGACTTAGATTATATATGTCTTTCTTTTAAATTTCTGTAAAGCTGATTTAAGCAGCTAAGAGCCTGCAGAAGTTCTTCTGGACATGCCATTAGAGATAAGCCGTTTGTCCTGTGATGATTTAAAAAAAAAAAAAGACATGCATTTTAGAAAACAAATGAAACTAAACACAGTTGGAGAAGCAGTCCTCGGATCAGATGTCATGGAAAAGCACTGGGCTCTGGGCTGCTGTTGTGGTGCACCAGCTTTTTTTTTTTTTAATAAAAGATTTATTTATTTATTTTAGAGGTAGAGTTACAAAGGCAGAGAGAGATAGAGAGGTTGTCCATCCACTGGTTCACTCCCCAATTGGCTGTAACAGCCAGAGTTCAGCCGATCTGAAGTAGGAGCCAAGAGATTCTTCTGGGTCTCCCACATGGGTGCAGGGGCACAAGAACTTGGGCCATCTTCCACTGCATTCCCAGGCCATAGCAGAGAGCTGGATCGGAAATGGAGCAGCTGAGATGAACCAGCGCCCATATGGGATGCCAGCAATGCAGGCAGCAGCTTTACCCATTACGCCACAGTGCCCGCCCCAACCAGCAGCTTTTGACACTGGCATCCCATATCAGAGCTCTGGCTCAAATCTTGGCTACTCTGCTTCTGATCCCACTCCCTACTAATGTGCCTGGGAAAACAATGGGAAATAGCCCAAGTGCTTGGGCCCCACCACCCATGTATGAGGTGAGGATAGAGTTCCTGGCTCCTGGCTTCAACTGGCCCTGTCCTGGCTGTTGTTGTTTGGGGAATGAACCAGCAGGTAGAAAAACTCTCTTTCTTTCTCTCTCTCTCTCTCTCTCTCTCTCTCTCTCTCTCTCTCCCTCTCTCTCCATCTCTGTCACTCTGCCTTTCAAATAAGTAAGTAAGTAAGTAAATGTTTTTAAAGAGCAAGTAGAAGCAGTGGACTCAGGGCTGCAGGCTTTGACTGTTTCTCAAGATGAATGGGTGTGGAAGAACCAGGAGAGACATTGTCAGGGGTTGCTGTGACATTGCTGTTGTAATGCTCCAGGCATGCCCATGATGTCTTCGGAAGCATGAGCAGACAGATGAGACATAAATGCTTCTCATTTCTTGCTCGTAATTTCTCTGATCTTACCGGCAATAAAAAAAGAAAGAAGAAACTCTTCATGAGCATAAAATGTTATTGAATTTGCAGCAGTTGTCATGGTTACCTGCATAGTTTCATTGCTTTATTAATGTGTAATTCCCTTTATTTCTGGAAATATCATTATAATGAAACATAATAGTCTGAGGTCTCTTAGCAAGTTTCACTGTGTGTCTCAGGGCTTGGACAATGGCTGTGCTGAATGTGTGTGTGGTTTTCAGGCCACCTGTGTGCTGTTGATCCTGTAACTAGGACATCGTTGTTTAGGAAAAGACAACTTGAAGCTGAAGACTTTGAGAAGATCAAATGTTTCCCTAAACAAAAGTACTTATTTTTTTTTTCCTATAGGAAAATAATCCAAGGCTGGAATATTTTTCTAACTGAAATTATTTTAGTTTTCTGACATTAAAACTTTTTAAAGTACATATTACTTGCTGAAGTCACTTCTTTATTAATTTTTAAAAAAATTATCTTTACAATTGTCCCCCATTACCTTTTAGGGGTACATTCCAAGACCCTCAGTGAATGCTGAAACTACAGATAGTGCTGAGCCAATATAAACTGTTTTTTCCTGTGCATACATGCCTATGATAAAGTAATTTATATATTAAGCACAGTAAGAGATGAGCAATAGTAACAATAAAATAGAATGATTACAATAACATACTGTAATTTTATATGGATGTGTTCTTTTTCATTCTTAAAATGTTGTACTTTCACCTTATCACTTAAAGGAAGCACTTTAGAGCTTCTCCTTAGCTTATCCCTATCAGTGCTCCTGTGCTTTGGGCCATTATTAAGTAAAGTAAAATCACTTGAATGAAGGAACCTTGATACTGTGACAGTCTATCTGATAACAAAAATGACTACTAAGTGACTAACAAGAGGGTAATGTATACTGTGTAGATACCCTGAACAAAGGGATGATTCACATCCCAGCCAAGAAGGAGCTGATGATGCAAGATTTCATCATGTTTTTCAGCACATAATTTAAAACCTAGGATTTCTTTATTTCTAGAGTTTTCTATGTAATGTTTTCAGATTGCAGGGAAACTGTAGATAAGAAGTGACTATTGCATTCATGTCCCTTCTTCCTGGCACTCAGCCAGAGTATATTTCCCAGCATCCCTTCAAGTGGCTCTGGCCATGGGAATCATGGATCTGTGGAATGTGAGAGGAAATTTTCTAGTCACTTGCAGGTTTGCCCATATATGCTTCACACTAAACTTTCCATTGCTTGTTAACAAGACTTGTTGGCAGCTGCAAGCCTAGATCCTTGGGTAACTTTGTGGAACAGAGAGTCTCACTATAGGTCAGGAATGTTTCTTGTTTTTTAAGGTTGCATACACTCTGAGTTGTGAGGATTGTATGCTGTGTCAGCTAGTGTTACCCTAATGAATATACTGCATATCGAGATTTCTTCTACATGGGCCATAGAATCCTTGGGGAAAGGTCCATGCGCTTCATCCACAAGCATCTTCCATAGCTTCTTTCACAGCCTTTATGAAGAAACCGGCATTGTAAACCTGAGGGTCACCTAATCAGTTTCTAGTGACAGCTGTGCTGTTTTGGAAGCATCCCAGCAATTGTAAGTATTTGGAAAGTTTTGGATTCTGTGACTTACATGCATAAGGGTGAAAGAAAGGAAATCAGCCTTTCCTGAATACCACTATATACAGGAGTCCTCCCTTATGCATGAGGGTCACCTTCCAAGACATGGAGCTACAGATAATACCACAGAGTCTTTCCCCTTACATATGTGTGTATTATCAAGTTTAATTTATAAATTGGGTGTGATAAGAGACTAACAATAATAGAACAGTTATAAAAAAAACATAGAAAAAACTACAAGAATGTGATCTCTCTCAAAATATCTTGTTGTCTGTTTGCCTTTTCATGTGAAGGAAGCACTTTGCAGCTTCTCTTTGGCATACCCCAGTTGTCTACGTGACTACTCCTGTGCTTGGGAACTATGGTTAAGTAAAGATTACTTGATACGGGCCCTGCAATATATACAAAGACAATGGATCTGATAACCAAAACGGCTACTAAGTGTCTAATGAGTAGGTAGTGTATACAGGGTGGATATGCTTGCTGGACAAATGGATGATTTGTATCCTGGGAGGAATGGAGCAGGACAATGCAAGTTTCCTCATACTACTCAGAAGAGCATGCAATTAAAACATATGAGTTGTTTATTTCTGGAATTTTCCATTTAATATTTTCAGGATGCACTTGACCGTGGGTAGCTGAAACTGGATAAGTATGGGACTACTATACCAAGTACTGTGTTCACTTCTCTGTTATCCATAGCTTTATTTTCTGTAATCAATTTATCATCCCCATTTTATAGATTTTTTTAGGATTTATTTTATTTATTTGAAAGAGTGTTACAGAGGGAGGTAGAGACAGAGAAAGAGAGGTCTTCCATCTGTTGGTTGGCTCCCCAATTGTCCACAACAGCTAGAGCTGGGCCAACCTGAAGCCAGGAGCCAGGAGCTTCTTCCAGGTCTCCCACGTGGGTACAGGGGCCTAAGAACTTTAGCCATCCTTTGCTGCCTTCCCAGGCTCTTTAGCAGGTAGCTGGCTAGAAAGTGGAGCATCCAGGACTCAATCCAGCACCTGTCTGGGATGCTGATGCTGCAGGCCGGGGCTTTAACCTGCTGCACCATGGCACCGGCCCCCATTTTACAGATTTTTAAAATGTCATTTTAGTTTAAATAACTTCTTCATAGCTAGGAAGTAGCAAAGGAAGACTCAGACAAAAGTTTTCATGGAACCAAACTTCTCCATACTTTCTACTTGCAGCTTTTCAGGGGATACACTCAAGTACATCCTTGAATCATCAGAATCTAAGATAGCATTACAGCTAATAATAGTTGGAAATAATGCAAACACCATTTGATTATCTGTAATGTTGGAAACAGAAACTCTTATTCATTTGTTGGAAAATTACAATCCCAATGTTGTTGAATTTTGGTTTCTATCTTAATAATATACCATAAGAGCTGTTGTAACAGATACAAAATAACAGTAGTTTAAAATTGATGGTCTATAGATTGGCAGGCCAACTCTTTGGCATGAGGTCATCTGGGTGCCAAGCTCTTTATCTGGTTGCATCTGCATCTTCTAGGCATGGCAGTAAATGGTTAACCATATCACATCTGCATCTAAGCCATTAGGAAGGGGTAAAGGAGAGGAGAGGACAAGCTTCTTTCCAGTTTAAGACATGACCCCAGAATTGTGCATGTGGCTTTTGCTCAAATGTTGTATCATTGCAAGTCCATCTTAACTGCACAAGAGTCTTAGAAATGTCTTCTTCAAGTCCAGTGTGTCTGTTTTTATAGAAAAAGGGGATGAGAGATAATGTGAGACAAATAGCAGGCTTTGCCACACCTTTCTCTTTCTACTCTTTGATAAACATGCAAATGAGAAAAATCCAAAACAGCTGTAGCAGGAAAAGAAAGAAAATGAACCAAAGAAATTAGAAATTGACATTCTTGTTTCTCCTTAATCTTTTCCAGTGCATGTACTAAATGAATCAAGAGTTAGCACGTTTCACTAAGTTGCTTCAAAATAGACTGCAACTATTAAATCAATTAAACAATTCCAACAGAATGAAGCCATTTTAACAAAGACTAGATATTGAATCATATTAGATAATTATAATTACTTTCATTAGGCTTGACATGTGATTAAATTATAAAGCAAAGCTTCATGCAGTAGAGATATTTGCTGAGGTATATGTAAGTGAAATAATAGGATTCTGGAGTTTGTTTTAAAATACTCCAGAGAGGGGGATGAGAAGTAGATGAAATTATAGCAGGAAAATGTTGCTCATTGCTGAAGCTGGATGGTCAAGCTGGTCCTTCTGTTTTTAAGTATATTTGAAATACTCCATAATAAAAAGTTAAATGCTTTTTTTTTATATGTGCGTACATATTGTATGTCCACATGGGGAAATTTTATTAAGATTTTTATTTTAAATGGTTTTTAGATAAGATTGTCCATAAATTTAAGCTGCTAAAATCAATCAAAGATACATTTTAATTTGTATGACCTGAATCTGTGTATCATATGTTTTAAACTTGTTGGTAGAAAGAAACTAAAAACATTTTATATGGTTGTGCTTAAGTTTACTGGTTAAACAAACTACACCATGTTAGATATTTAAGACGTGTTTTCAAATACATGATTCTTAAAATTTATAGAAGGCATTGGACCTTCCGGTAAATGTTTTGTTAAGTTCTTATCTAATGGTTGAAACGGTTTGCTAAGTATTCATGTAATATTGCTATTGTCAGCAAGTGATCTAGGACTTGCTCCCTCATTTCTCTATTCTAAGCCCAACTTGTTCTTTCACTTCTCTATTCTCTTCAAGGTAGGGAACTAATTCTATTATGAAGGAATCTGTAGGATGCACAATTTAATCTTTAGACCTTATAAGAGATGGCTAACATTTTTCTGTAATAGCATAGCCACAATAAGAACTTAACTAATAATCTCATAGCTAGATTCACATCGCCATCAGCGAAGTATACAGTAAGTAGAAAAAAAAAAACCTCCCATTCAGACCAAAGGGAAAGAAAGTTTTAAAGTGAGAATATAATTTTCCTCATGGGCATTGTCTACCTTAGAAAAACTACTACAGAACATGCCTGTGACTATAGACTTGTAGTTCAGGCCACCAAAGATTAGAGATGGGACACGGGCACTCCCTTGACTTGCATCGTCTGGTCTGCTTTAACACAAACCAGGAGGAAAAGAAAGCTCGGCATCAGAAGCAATGGGTGGCAGGCCTATTAATGGCTGATCTGTACAGTGATCTGCCCTCAAGGAGACCCAACAGGCCAGTCCACTGCAGTGGCTTTCAATGTGGTAAGCCTGGGCTTCAGCAGAAGTCAGCTTGCGAAGAGCCCTGGCAGCTCTGCCAAGAGTTGGATCACTGGAAATGGACCTGCCCTGGAATCAAAGGATGCCCAGGTCAGAGCCACAGATCTTATTGGCTCTAAGCTGAAAAGCCCTTCACTCAGCCCAACTTCCAAAGTGACCACTGCAGTTGAGGGGACAGCCAAGTAGGGTCAGCAACATTGCAGGCAGAACTGTAAATTTCTTGTTAGAGATGCCCCCTGCCTTTACCTGGCCAGCTCTCCTCCCAGGCCAGCCAAGTAATGAAAGTCAACAGAGTGCCTTCCCCTAGGAGGTTCACACCTCCCTTAGGATATACCCCATGTGAAGAGATAGATAGGTCTGGGCCTCTTAACTTACAAGGCCTAAAGCCCAACAGATTATTATCAAGCCCCTTCTATCAGGTTCTATTTGCCTCTCAATCAGAAAAATTACTTGTAGCTTAGACAGCACCTTTCTTAGCTCCTCTAATAATGACTCTGTCCTTTGTTCTAGACCCTGTCTAGTCCACTTGGGCCTCATTCCTTTGTAATCATAACCTCTACTCTACCACCAATGGCTCTACTCCCAACCTGTGTGTACTGATGGTCCTCTTCCCCACTTAATGCTGTATAATTGTTCAGACCTGGTTAAGGCCACTCTTAGGATCATTGGTTACTATCCTCACTCTGTCTTTTATGACCTTGTCTAAATATGATCAGAGTCGGGGAACTTGGAAGGCTTCCATAGCCTTGGCAACTCATGACGACAGCCTAGGGTGGTTACTGGCACCATAAACTAGAGTGTCAATTTGTTGGGTCAACAACAGGAGCCACTGTGCGCTTGCTCCTGATGTGGGATCTCTGTCCTTAATGTACTGTACATTTTGATTTAATGCTATAACTAGTACTCAAACAGTATGCTTCACTTTGTGTTTCTATGTGGGTGCAAACTGTTGAAGTATTTATACTAAATTGATCTTCTGTATATAAATAGAATTGAAAATGAATCTTGATGTGAATGGAAAGGGAGAGGGAGCGGGAGAGGGGAGGGTTGCGGGTGGAAGGGAAATTATGGGAAGGGGAAGCCATTGTAATCCATAAGCTGTATACTGGAAATTTATATTCATTAAATAAAAGTTAAAAAAAAAGTTAAATGCTTGTCCTAAGAAACAAAAATAAATTTTGGCTAAGCCTTGATGCTCACTTGAACTTATTTCCATACTTCACTTAAATACTTTCTTAAGTTTCAGCTGTATTGTTTATTCTGTATGCATATACCTGAAATACTCATTGTTACCTAAAGAATTCATTAGCAATTTTCTTTTGAGTCAATTTGACAAAATTTTAATGAACAGCTACCACATCTCATTTTGTGATGCAACAGATACAAAAATGAGTGAGTAAATACTGGGAAATCACATCAAATTGAAAGGCTCTGGTGGATTCCAGATGAAGTGGTGAGGAGAGTGGTCTGGCCAAGGGACCACCAAGAAGAAGGTACCAAGCCAGAGAACCTGACATGGTTTCCTGGTGACAAGAAAGGGGGATGTGGATTTGACTGTAAATTTCTAGATGTCACATTAAAGGAAATGGGGGAAGAAAGAGGACCTGACTGGGAAAATTGGTACTTTCTATAGGGACCTATAGTTTTGAGACACTGGTGAGACTCAAAATGAAATGGCCATCTCTTTATACTAAATTGATCTTCTGTATATAAAGAGAATTGAAAATGAATCTTGATGCAAATGGAAGGGGAGAGGGAGTGGGAGAGGGGAGGGTTGTGGTTGGGAGGGAAGTTATGGGAGGGGGAAGCCATTGTAATCCATAAGCTGTACACTGGAAATTTATATTCATTAAATAAAAGTTAAAAAAAAAAAAGAAATGGCCATCTCAAAATGTGGTTGGAACACAGAGATTGGTGTGGGTAGTCATCTGCTTCTATTGGGAGTTTAAGCTGGAGCTGGTGGTGAATTCACAACTCAATACTTTGGAAGAGATTCTTTTTCAAAACAGTTTTATTAGAATAAGGAATGGATATTATGAAGACATCGTTGTGAAAACAACATGATTATTTCAGTTGACATTTAAGACAATGAGTCATTGGTGAGACAAATTTGCAGGTGCTATGGGTTAAGCCACTGCTTGGGATGCTCACATCCCATATCAGGCTGCCAGTTTGAGTCCTGGCTTTTCTCTACGCTTCCAGTCTGGCTTCCTGCTAAAGTGTCCTGGGAGGCAGCGGATAATGGCTTGATTGCTTGATAAGACACCCAGATGGAGCTCTGACCTACTGGCTTCAGCCTGGCCCAGCCCTGGCTATCACGGGCATTTGGGGAGTGAAACAGTAGATGGAAGAGCTCTCTCTATGTCTGTCACTGTGCCTTTCAAGTAGATGAAAATAAATGTTTTAGAAAACCCCAAAGTGTTTTCCTTCCCCTCCCCTCTACTCACTTCTCAACACTGACTTATCCCTACAGAGCCCACTGGTCCCTGCTCCCTCTCTCCTTTCTCCTTCATCCTAAACATCTTCGGAGTGTTGTTAACCCAAAATGTCTCCATTGCCTGACACCTCACTCACTCTTTAACTCACTTTAACTCACTTCGAGATAGAATTTTGCAACATCACACAACTGACACTCTGTAGAGTTGCCAGTGACCACTATGTTGACCAAGTCCATGGATACTCTTTAAAATTCCCACTTCTCTTGACTCTCCAAGCAGTTTTTGACCCAGCTGGCAACTCTCTCTTCCTTGGAACTCCGTGTTTTTGGTCCCTGAAAGCCAGAGCTTCTTCATTTGCCTTGAAAGAACCTCCTACTGAACATGTACATATTATAAATATTACCTATTTCCTAGACCAACACTGTATCCTCCTACTTTCCTAAAATCTCTCCTGGAGGGGTTTCTTCCTACTCCATGGTTTTACCTAACCCTAGACCACAGAAATCCCATGTTTATACTTGAGGCTTGGACCCACTCTGTATCTTATGTGGGTCTTGCACTGACATTTCACATGTGACACATCCCAAACTGAAATTTGGATCCCCATTTCCCTCCTTAACTTGTTTTCCATCTCTGTTTGTATCACTGCTATCAACCTTGCTGTAAAGTGAATCATTTGGTTTGCAAAAGGTCCATAGGACAGTTCCGCTTTTCATGAAATGTTCTTTAGCCCCTGGACTGTTTCATAAAGCAGCTGAAGTCTGGAGCCTTAAAACTTAAGCTTTCTGATGTTATTTCTTTGCAATCTGGCAGTATGACTTAGGCACCAGTGCTAGCGTTAAATTTAAATTTGTGGTTGACTCTAAGCTATATACTCTTAAAGGATTTTGTGGGCTACTTATGCTTGGCAGCCAACCTCTTTGAGCCTTACCACATTTGGTGACAGTCCCAAAAGGCACCATAAATAGAGGGGACCCAGCAAGTCACCCAAAAGATATAGATACTGCTCTTAACCAGATAAAAGTCCACAGGAGTGGACATCTCTCCCACCCTTTACTCCTCCTGCACAGGGTGAGGAGCTGGGGATTCTTTCATTTTTTTCTCATTAGGCTTTGTGAGAATGGAATTAGGCTAGACTGGCATTTTACCCATGCCTCGTGAGTCTTTGTTCACTAGAAAGGCATGGTGGTTTGAAAGAAAGAGAACCTGGTTCTAATTCCATGGCAGAAATCAGCGAGTTAGTTGTAAATCTGATTAATAGAGGTATCCTTACCTCTTTCCTATACATTCACTCACATCCAGTGCATCATTACAACAACCAGTGCAGCTTCAGCACTTACTTTGCACCAGAACTATGCTAAATTCTCAATGAACCTGAACTCTTCTAACAATCTGGGAGCTAGTTATTATTATTATTACTATTTAACAAATCAGGAAATTGAGGTATGGGAACTCAGTTGCTCACAGATCCCTGTTAATGCAAAGGAGATTTTAAATCCAGGCAGTTTGGCTCTAGTCTTAACCACTCTGTTACACCATGTTGCTCAGAAAGTACCTCTGAACTTCTTTTTCCACTCATCGCTATTGTGTCATTGATGTAAGATCTACCACCAATTTAATTTAATAACAGTTTTCAAGAATAAAGTAAGTACTAGCAAATCAAGTATAGTTATAGTTGGGCTGTCTTTTAAAATTATAACCAATGCTCTTTTTCTTCTTGGTAATTCCTTCATACCTCATGTCCCTGAGGCTTTTAACTTCAGGGACAGGCTAATAGCAGAAAGCAGGCAAATTCTTGGCTATTGACTTCTAAAATTGGGTCATGCGATTTATAAAGGATAATTGGGAGACAGGGCTGGTTTTTGTTTTGTTTGTTTTGTTTTAATGTAAGACAGGTTTATTTTTTAAGCAAAAATAAACAAAAAAAAATTGTTGAAGGTTTGCTTTGCATATCAAGAACCAAAGCCTGAGGATTCTCCCACCAAAGAGAAGGCTGGGGAAGATGAAGGATGGCATCTGAGGAGGTGCTTGTCACAAAGCTGTGGGCAGGAGGGGGTCTGCAGGTTAGAGGCTGCCAGATTCTGGGAAGCTGCTCCAGGCCCTGGTGCCCCTGGGGATGGCAAATAATGGAAACCCCAGATGGCAGGGAACCTGTTCGGTTTCCGGGATACTCCTCCCCGGAGAAGCAAGTGGCTAGGCTCTCTGGTGGGTTGGAAGAGCAACAAAGGCAGGGGAGGTGTCCAGGCAGCCTCTTGTTTTTTTCCAAAGAAACTTTTTATTTAATGAGTACAAATTTCCTAAGTACAACTTTAGGAATATAGTGATTCTTCCCACCATACCCACCCTCCTACCACCACTCCCACCCCAGCTCCCATCCCCAGTCCCATTCTTCATTAAGATTCATTTTCAGTTAACTTTATACACAGAAGACGAACTCTATAGTAAGCAAAGATTTCAACAATTTATACACACACACAAAATATGAAACCTGAGAATAAGTTTTACAACTATGAGAATTAACTGCATAGGGAGTAAGTGCACAGTGACTCCTGTTGTTAATTTTTTTAAACTTTTATTTAATGAATATAAATTTCCAAAGTGCAGCTTATGGATTACAATGGCTTTCCCCCCTCCCATAACTTCCCTCCCACCCGCAACCCTCCCCTTTCCCACTCCCTCTCCCCTTCCATTCACATCAAGATTCATTTTCAATTCTCTTTATATACAGAAGATCAATTTAGTATATATTAAGTAAAGATTTCAACAGTTTTCACCCACATAGCAACATAAAGTGAAAAATACTGTTGGAGTACTATTTATAGCATTAAATCACAATGTACAGCACATTAAGGACAGAGATCCTACATGATATTTTTTAAAAATCTAGTAGGAAAAGAGAAATAATTAAAATCAGAGAAGAAATCCTGTTGTTAATTTAAGATTTATGTATTTATTTGAAAGAGTTACACAGAGAGAGATAGAGGTCTTCCATCTGCTGGTTCAGCTCAGCTGATCCGAATCCAGGAGCCAGGAGCTTCTTCCGGATCTCCCACGGGTGCGGGGGCCCAAGCACTTGGGCCATCCTTTACTGTTTTCCCAGGCCATAGCAGAGAGCTGGATCAGAAGTGGAGCATCCAGGTCTTTTTTTTTTTTTTTTTTTTAATTTTTGACAGGCAGAGTGGACAGTGAGAGAGAGAGAGACAGAGAGAAAGGTCTTCCTTTTGCCATTGGTTCACCCTCCAATGGCTGCTGCGGCCGGCACGAAAGCCAGGAGCCAGGTGCTTCTCCTGGTCTCCCATGCGGGTGCAGGGCCCAAGGACTTGGGCCATCCTCTACTGTACTCCCGGGCCATAGCAGAGGGCTGGCCTGGAAGAGGGGCAACCAGGACAGAATCTGGCGCCCTGACCGGGACTAGAACCCGATGTGCCGGCACCGCAAGGCGGAGGATTAGCCTATTGAGCCGCGGTGCCGGCAGCATCCATGTCTTGTACCAGTGCCCATATGGGATGACAGCGGCATTAAACTGCTGCACCATAGCAGTGGCCCCTCCTGTTGTTAATTTAACAATTAAAATACCTTCTTCTTTGATAGCCACTTCTTTCCCTGGGGTCTCACTCACAGAGATCCTTCATGTAGGACTTTTTAATTTTTATTTATTTATTTATTGCCACAATGTCTTGGCTTTCCATGCCTGAAATGCTCTCATGGGCTTTTCATCCAGACCAGAATGCCTTAAGGGCTGATTCTGAGGTCACAGTACTATTTAGAGTGATTGTCATTCTACGAGTCTGCTGTGTGGTCTGCTTCCCATGTTGGAACATTCTCTCCTTTTAAATTCTATGTATTGTTACTGCCAGACACTTGATCTTATTTGTATGATCCCTTTAACACTTAATCCTATCTATATGATGAATTTAACACTATGATCACTTTAAAACTTAAGATGGCATTATTACCACCCAGCTTAATGGGATTTGGAGTCCCATGCAGGCAGCATCTTAAGAGTAGCTGGGTCCCCAAAGGCTCTCCTGGGAGGGCGTTAGAGGGCGTTGGTATTCTGATGCTGGAACACTGGCATTTGAGGTGAATTCTATGTCAGCAGAATCAGCGTCAGCAGCAAAAGCGGGGTGGGGGGGTGGGGGTGGGGGTGTGAAAATTCCCAACAGAGAAGGACAGGAATGAGAGGATAAGGGGCCAGATGTCCATCTTCTGATGCCAGCATATGTACAGGCTTTCCTAGAATTTAGATATGATCCCAGGAAAAAAAGAAGTCCTGTGTTTGTAAAATAACTGAACATGAATGAGTTTCCTAGAAGTGGCCATAGTTGTTTTTTTTTTTTTTATTAAACTTTTATTTAATGAATATAAATTTCCAAAGTATAGCTTATGGGTTACAATGGCTTCCCCCCTCCCATAAGTTCCCTCCCGCCCGCAACCCTCCCCTTTCCCGCTCCCTTTCCCCTTCCATTCATGTAAAGATTCATTTTCAATTCTCTTTATATACAGAAGATCAGTTTAGTATATATTAGGTAAAGATTTCAACATTTTGCCCATATAGCAACATAAAGTGAAAAAACTACCATTGGATTACTAATTATAGCATTAAATAGCAATGTACAGCACATTAAAGACAGAGATCCTACATAATTTTTTTTTCAAATTAATTAATTTTCTATGCCATTTCCATTTTAACACCAGGTTGTTTTTTTTTTTTCATTTCCAATTCTCTTTATATACAGAAGATCACTTCAGTATATAATTAGTAAAGACCACATCAGTTTGTGCCCACACAGAAACGCAAAGTATAAAAATACTGTTTCAGTACTAGTTATAGCATCACTTCGCTTTAGATGACACATTAGGGACAGATCCCACATGGGGTGTAAGTACACAGTGACTCCTGTTGCTGATTTAACAATTTGACACTCCTGTTCATGGCGTCGGTAATCTCCCTAGGCTCTAGTCATGAGTTGCCAGGGCTATGGAAGCCTTTAGAGTTCGCTGACTTTGATCTTATTCCGATAGGGTCATAGTCAAAGTGGAAGTTCTCTCCTCCCTTCGGAGAAGGCTACCTCCTTCTTTGATGGCCCCGTTCTTTCCACTGGGATCTCACTCACAGAGATCATTCATTTAGGTCTTTTTTTTTTTTCCATGATATCTTGGCTTTCCATGCCTGCTATACTCTCATGGGCTCTTCCGCCAGATCCGAATGCCTTGAGGGCTGATTCTGAGGCCAGAGTGTTGTTTAGGACATCTGCCATTCTATGAGTCTGCTGTGTATCCCGCTTCCCATGTTGGATCTTTCTCTCCCTTTTTGATTCTATCAGTTAGTATTAGCAGATACTTGTCTTGTTTGTGTGATCTCTTTGACTCTTAGACCTATCAGAGCTATCAATTGTGAGCTGAAATTGATCACTTGGACTAGTGCAATGGCATTGGTACATGCCATCTTGATGGGATTGTGTTGGAATCCCCTGGCACATTTCTAACTCCACCATTTGCGGCCAGTCTGATTGAGCATGTTCCAAATTGTTCATCTCCTCCCTCTCTTTTTCCACTCTTAGATTTAACAGGGATCACTTTTCAGTTAATATTTAAACACCTAAGAATAATTATTGTGTGTTAATTACTGAGTTCAACCAACAGTACTAGAACAACAACAACAACAACAAATACTAAAAAGGATAAAGTATTACATTGTACATCTAAAGTCAGGACAGGAGCTGATCAGTTCATTGTTGCTTATAGTGTCCATTTCACTTAACAGGTTTCCCCTTTGGTGCTCAGTTGTCACCGATCAGGGAAAACAAATGATATTTTTCTCTTTGGGACTGGCTTAATTCACTCAGCATGATGTTTTCCAGATTGCTCCATCTTGTTGCAAATGACTGGGTTTCGTTGTTTCTTACTGCTGTATAGTATTCTATGGAGTACATGTCCCATAATTTCTTTATCCAGTCTACTGTTGATGGGCATTTGGGTTGGTTCCAGGTCTTAGCTATTGTGAATTGAGCTGCAATAAACATTAATGTGCAGATGGCTTTTTTATTTGCCAAATTAATTTCCTTTGGGTAAATTCCAAGGAGTGGGATGGCTGGGTTGTATGGTAGGGTTATGTTCAGGTTTCTGAGGAATCTCCAGACAGACTTCCATAGTGGCTTAACCAGTTTGCATTCCCACCAACAGTGGGTTAGTGTCCCTTTTTCCCCACATCCTCTCCAGCATCTGTTGTTGGTCGATTTCTGAATGTGAGCCATTCTCACCGGGGTGAGATGGAACCTCATTGTGGTTTTGATTTGCATTTCTCTGATTGCTAGTGATCTTGAACATTTTTTCATGTGTCTGTTGGCCATTTGGATTTCCTCTTTCGAAAAATGTCTATTGAGGTCCTTGGCCCATCTCTTAAGTGGGTTGTTTGTTTTGTTGTTGTGGATTTTCTTGATTTCTTTGTAGATTCTGGTTATCAATCCTTTATCTGTAGTATAGTTTGCGAATATTTTTTCCCATTCTGTTGGTTGCCTCTTCACTTTCCTGACTGTTTCTTTTGAAGTACAGAAACTTCTCAATTTGATGCAATCCCAAATGTTAATTTTGGTTTTGACTGCCTGTGCTGTTGGAGTATTTTCCAGGAAGTCTTTGCCTGTGCCTATATCTTGCAGGGTTTCTCCAATGCTCTCTAATAATTTGATGGTGTCGGGTCGTAGATTTAAGTCTTTAATCCATGTTGAGTGAATTTTTGTGTAAGGTGATAGGTATGGGTCTTGCTTCAAGCTTCTGCACTTGGAAATCCAATTTTCCCAGCACCATTTATTGAATAGACTGTCCTTATTCCAGGGATTAGATTTGGATCTTTGGTCAAATATAAGTTGGCTGTAGATGTTTGGATTGATTTCTGGTGTTTCTATTCTGTTCCATTGGTCTAACCTTACAGAAAGAAATAGAAGAGGATACCAAAAAATGGAGAAATCTTCCATGCTCATGGATTGGAAGAATCAATATCATCAAAATGTCTATTCTCCCAAAAGCAATTTATACATTCAATGCAATACCCATCAAGATCCCAAAGACCTTCTTCTCAGATCTGGAAAAAATGATGCTGAAATTCATATAGAGACACAGAAGACCTCGAATAGCCAAAGCAATCCTGTACAACAAAAACAAAGCTGGAGGCATCACAATACCTGATTTCAGGACATACTACAGGGCAGTTGTTATCAAAACAGCATGGTACTGGTACAGAAGTGGCCATAGTTTTTAGTAGCAAAGTTATTGAAGGTCATGTAGCTAGAGAGTAACGCAGCTAGGATTCCAGCCCTGGGATTCTGACTTCACCATCCATAGTCCAAACCACCAGGCTGTGCTGTCTGTACGTTCTATACATTCTGTATGTCTCCATGGTTCCCATGACCAAATGGAATGGTGGCTCAAGATGTAAGTTAAATTACATCATAGAAGTAAAAAGTGATTGTGAGATCCACCCTGGGACTTCCCACACTGATTTTTTTAAGATGCAGCAATGTTAAAATGTCTTAGACTGTAAGAACTGTGAACCATATTGTCTTCTCTCCATCTTTACCATCAGCACCAATCCCTAATCCCTGCCCTACCTGGGTAGTTGCAAGTGTTTCCAACTTGGAGAGATTAGACTTTACCTAAGTAATTAGCAGCAAGAGACCCAGAACCAATGGATGGAAGCTTGAAAGGCACAGAATTCTGTGCAGAATCAGGGAGGACATCTGGCAAGTGAAGATATTGAAAGACAGAGTGAGCATCCCTGAATGGTACCCATGTCATGTCCCTTGAGGTGTCCCAGAATTGTTGAGACCACTACTAAGAAAGGACCTTTTAGTGGTAGAAGGGTAGGGATGGAATTCAAGGAGGACAGATGGCTGGAGAATATGGCGTTTAAGGTCCTTTTTAACTTTGACATTCTGCCATTTTAGAATGAAGGTTGTGGAAGCCAGATTGTTATGTGTTTAAAGAGTAGGAAGTGAGAAAGTGGAAGCAGTGGGTATGGACTGGTCTTTTGAAGATGGTTACCATGGAGGGGAGCAGAGTTTTATTGTATAACATGTAAGCTTGATGGAAGATTTTTTTTTATTTTTATTTTTTGACAGGCAGAGTGGATTGTGAGAGAGAGAGAGAGAGAAAGGTCTTCCTTTTTGCCACTGGTCCACCCTCCAATGGCCGCTGCGGCCGGAGCATCGTGCTGATCCGAAGCTAGGAGCCAGGTGCTTCTCCTGGTCTCCCATGCGGGTGCAGGGCCCAAGGACTTGGGCCATCCTCCACTGCCTTCCGGGGCCATAGCAGAGAGCTGGCCTGGAAGAGGGGCAACTGGGATAGAATCCGGCGCCCCAACCGGGACTAGAACCCGGTGTGCCGGTGCCACAAGGCGGAGGATTAGCCTGTTAAGCCACAGCGCCGGCTGGAAGATTTTTAACACTGAGAAAACTGAGCTGATTTATAGATAGAAGACAATTTTTTTTTTTAAAAAAAAAGAGGACACTATAAAAGTAAGAGGGGGTCCTGTTCCATTATATTTATGGTTGTATAACAAACTACAGTGATCCCCCCTTACTTGTGGGGGATATGTTCAAGTACCCTCCCATGGATATCTGAAATAGCAGATAGTACTGAACCTATACATGTATGCTATGTTTTTTTTCCAGGGCATTCATACTGATGATATATTTGAATTTATAAATTAGATCCAGTTTGAGGCTAGCAACAATAATAAAATAGAACAATTGTAACAATATATTGTAATAAAGGTGTGAATACGGTCTCTCTCTCAAAATATCATACTGTACTGTGCACTCTTTTTTTGATGATGTGAGATGGTTCAGTGCCCTCATGATGGAATGAAGTGAGGTAAATGATGTATGCAGAGTGGCACACGAGTTAAAACTTAAGAATTATTTATTTCTGAAATTTTTTATTTAACATTTTCAGACCACAGTTGTCCACAGGTGACAGAAATCGTAGAAAGCAAAACTGGGTAAAGGGTAGGGGGTATAGTACCCCTAAAATTAGTGGCTTTAAATAACAACCATTTGATGATATCTCGGGATTGCATAGGACTAGGAGTGAGGCAGTGCTCAGCAGGCTGATTCTTCTGTTTCGCATGTTATTGAGGCTCAGTAGCCTTTGGATACATGGTTGTGTGCATTAGTGGGGATGGCTAGAAGGCTGTGTTGAGCTAGAACTGCTGACAAGAGAACCTTCATGTGGCTTCACCAATCTCTTAGGGTGGCCTGACTTCTTAGTAGTGGCTCACAGCTCCCAGTGTAGGGGTCCAGGAAGTCTGGGCAAAATGAAAAGGCTTCTGATGACTACCAGCCTGGAATTCCAGAGCATCACTTCCATTACAGCCTATTGGTCACTTGGGTCCCCAGAGCCAGCTCAGATCTAAGAAGAAAGGAACCAGATGCTACCTCTCACTGGCAGAAGTAGCAAAGACTCCACAGCCCTCTTAAATCTCTTGTAGAGACACTTGATAGAAAGAAGGTCCTCAACAATGTGTGGAGCCCAAATTCATTGCAAAAGTAGAGGGATTATCCTTAGAATGATATAGGAACAGATGTGCCATGGAGATAAGAACAGTAACAACAACAACAACAACAAAAGGGTTCCAGAAGGTAGAGATAGAAATTTTGAGAAGAATCAATGGCAAATACAAGGAGTTATTTCGGGGCTGGTGCTGTGGCACAGCAGGTTAAAGCCCTGGCCTGAAGCACCGGCATCCCATATGGGCGCTGGTTCTGGTCCCAGCTGCTCCTCTTCCAATCCAGCTCTCTACTGTGGCCTGGGATATCAGTGGAGGATGGTCTAAGTCCTTGGGCCCCTGTGCCTGTATAGGAGACCCAGAGGAAGCTTCTGGCTCCTGGCTTCGGATCGGCGCAGCTCCAGCTGCTGCAGCCATCTGGGGAGTGAACCAGTCAGTGGATGGAAGACCTCTCTCTCTGTCTCTACCTCTCTCTGTAACTCTTTGAAATAAATAAAATAAATCTTAAAAGAAAAGAAAGAAGGAGTTATTACCATGGAGTTCAAATAATACAGGGCTTTCTGGTAGAAGATGAGTGAGTTTCATGAAATAAAAAACTATGCTCCTCACCTGCTGTCCATGTATTTTTATCTTTGGGTTGTTTTCTCACACTGAAAATGAAACATCATTAGTTTTACCAGGCATGTGTCACATAGACTTCTATTTGAAGGCACTGTATTTTTGTCTCAGATTTTCAGAGTATTCGTTTATTCTATTGCACACAACTTTCTGGTGTAGTATAGGGCAGTGGGGCAGGTAAACTGACCTCACTGGAAAAGCAGCCCTTCTGTGGCCCAAGTCCCAGCCTGTGCTTAAAGGATAGAGCAAAGTAGCCATGAGCTGGGGCTTGAGTGGTAAAATGTGAAATCTGCTTTCTACAAATTATCCAGATAATCTCTTGCAATCCCCGTCTGGATAAAAGACAGAACCACATGAGGGTGACAGCCTGGCAGGAAGTCAAAGTTGCAGTGGTTGTGGCTTGGCTCCTGTCATATCGATTGGGTTGATGTATGCAGCTTTGCCTGTACAAAGCCTTTTGATAAGTATCTTTGGAAGCTTGCTAATTAATTTTAAATGAATGTTTCTCTTTGGCTTTGTGTCTCATTCTTTTAACATTATGTATTCCGGTGATAAATGACGGATGCATAAATACATTACCTTTGCTCAATCAGTGTTTTCTGTTGTTGACATAAAGTGCACAAATTGGATTTGTTTCAGGATAGCGGAATTTGGAATGTGACATTTCGCCAAGTCAGAATCTTACTTGCCCATACAACACAGATGTGAGTTTTGCAGTTGTTTTCTTTTTAAAATAGTATATGTCTGTGGTGCCATTGATTAATGAAATATTGCATTAATGTGCTGTTACAACACCCTAGGGCATGCATGAGGTCTTCCCGCCAGCAGCAAAGAATTCCCCAAACCAAAACTGTTTAATAAAAGACAGATTGTAGGGCAAAGAAATAAGCATCAACCATGACAATTTATGGATACCAAAAAGTGCTTGAGGAATCAACTTTTGATGGATGTGCCAGTGGAAATACAGTGTCATTGTTAGATGCTTCACCCCCCCACACACACACATGCACACATTAGAAATAATTTATACCTATTCATTTATTGAATCTGTTTTTAAATGACCAGTATACCATCAGTGTGTTTTTCCTAACTTCTCTGTTTCTGCTTCAGTTTATGCTTGCCTCATTGTTTGTATAATTGTATTGTCAGATCCGAACAGCTAGTAAAGGCTGAGATAGCCACATGTGTGACATGGCTCAAACTGCAAGAAGTTTAAATCGAATTCTTCACTGTACATTGTGAAGGCAGCATGCAGCATGCAGCATGCAGCAATGCTGTGCTGATGTAACTCTGGCATGGTGTCATCCTGGATCTATTTTAAGTAACAACTTTTTGTTTTCTTTTTTGGGGTATTCTTAAATATTTAACTATAATTCCTCTCCTCTCCCCACCCCCCCCCATTACAAAAATCTGGAGTGACATTTTTCTAAATCAATTAACTGATGTAATATTTACATGAATGGAAACATCTTGGTGCACTGTATTCCACATGGTAAACAAAGATGCTCCTGCTAACCTCCTAACAGGAAGGCATGGATCCAACTTGGCTCCTTTTCATTTTCCAAGGGTGGTGGTTTTTAGTTTTCAAATATCTATTTGATAAAAAAAACACACAAACAAATGTTTACTTTTTTAATGTAAGTCTACCAGAGCCCTTCAAAGAATTTAATAGAGAAAATAATATTTCTTGGGCCGGCACTGTGGCATAGCAGGTAAAGCCGCTGCAGGCTCCTGCATCCCATATGGGTCCCAACTGTAGTCCCAGCTGCTCCACTTCTGATTCAGCCCCCTGCTAATGCAACTGGGAGAGCAACAGAAGGTGACCCAAGGGCCCTTTCACCCATGTGACAGATCTGGAGGAAATTCCTGGCTCCTGGATTCAGATCGGCCCAGTTCCGGCTGTTGTGGCCATTTGGGGAGTGAACCATAGAATGAAAGATTCTCTCTCTCTCTCTCAACTCTGCCTTTCAAATAAATAAATCTTTTTTTAAAAGTTATATTTCACCTTTAAACCCTCTAAGACTTCTAAAGCCTAGAAGAAAGCAAAGATACAACCCCCCTTCCCCTAATAATAGATGTCCTTAATTGAAATAAATTTTTTTTCAGAACCAAGTTTTATGAATCATCATTTTGATACAAATAATTTAAAGGAAGAATAAGATATGAAGTTCAAGCATTTAGAAAACCATTTCATGATTTTTGCTAATAGTGCTAACAGAGGCCGATTTAAATGAGCTGCTGGGTCAGTAGTGTTAATAACATGCCTTCAGAAGTCCAGCTGGTGATAATGCTTAGTGTTAGATAAAGAAGATGGTATTTCTCTTATATTTCAATTTTCAGATCTAGACATTTTTAGATGCATTCTGTTACACAAATGTCAACCGAGAGCAGTGGTTAAGAAGTTATGGGACAGTATCTTTCAGGTGGGGTAGCTCCCCACTTCTATGGGGGCAGGATTTACAATGTCATAATCAAGTCCTATAAACTTGAGAAATATTAGGGCTGGTATCTCTGCTACTCGGAAAGAGTGGTGCATGCAGTATGAGGAGAAGCAAGGCAGGGGAAGTCGTTGCCTCCTGTAAGATGCTTCTGTTGGGAGCCCATATCTTCTCTTTGGCCCTGGTTACAATGACCTAAGGCTTAGATTCCAGCCTTTCAATAAAACCACCAGATAGAATACCTTCCATGTCCCAGTTGCACAGTCCTCTTGTGTTTTTCTGGTGTTTGTATTCCCATAGTTGCAAATAAAAAGTATATTTTTAGTTTTAGAATTTTCCTTTCCATTAAAAAAAATCCCTGAAGATTTGTGGCACCACTGTTGTTTCTGTTAATGTCATTGCTTCCATAGCAGCAAGCTAAGATTTTGTAAGAAACTATGTTTACAAAAAACAGTTATCTAAGTGAACATTATAGCTACACGTAGCAAAGTTTCAATTTAGATTCCCTGTAACCATTACAACACACACACACACACACACACCTTTTCAAATTTATGTAATAAATGAAGTATGAGGGTTTTCCAGAAGGTTCTTAAAAACCAAATTAAAAGATAAGTTAATTTTGGTGCAAAAAATTTTAGAAATCCATTCATATTTTTTTCAAAATACACATTTTTTCATGAACTTTCTGAATACACCCTCATATATACAATGTTAAAAGATTTTTGCACCAAAGTAAACTTGTCCTTTAACTCCATCTTCCACCAGCTTTTTGAAGTGCCCTGGTATAAGCACCTAGATTTCCTCTGCGTGGAGCTGAGACTCATTCTTCAGGCTCCTGTAGCAGAATGAAAGCCCAGGCCACTCACGTCTTTGGCCTTAGAAGGTGGAGTTTCCTCTGCTTTCAGATTCCAGATGGTAGTAGGAGATAAAATAATTGAGTTTGTGCTGACATTTAATTCTTACGGTGGATTTAAGGAAAAATTACAGAGAAAACAAGGACAATAAGTAGTCAGTTTTTCATAGCTTATTTTGCTAAGCATGAACTTTAATAATGATGTGCGTATTCATTTTATACCCAGAAGATTTATTCCCCTCAACAATCAGTCAGCAGAATCGTGTCTTTAATTTGGAATATTTCAGAATTGCTTTACCATCTTTTAAGTCAGAGATTTTAGTGACTCTTCTATGGAGAAATGAAAATGTCTGTATGAAGCATAATTTCTAATTAGAGCTAACTAAATATAAAATGCGATGTGAATGCAATCTAGAGAAAGCACGCCCAAGACCGCACTGCAGGGTTTTTGTCTTCTTATGAGTAAAGCTGGCCTTGTTGAATATTCAAAAGTGCCTTTGCGGTATCAGTTTTCTCTGAGAATGGAATGCCAAAATCTTCTGATGGGCACTGTTCCTGCTGCAAAGGTAAAAGCTAACTAGGAAATAAAATTAATTATTTCTAAAATATCTTACAGCCATACTCTTCGTGAAATAATCCACCACCACAACTTCTGACCACAGAGCTCTGCAGCCACTGTGCAGAAGTACAAGCAAAATAAGAGTGCTGGACCACTTCCTCCCTTCCTGCTGAGCGCTTACAGTTGTGTAAAGAACACAGCCCTGAATCCAAGTAGATGGATACAAGTAAAAAGAGGCAAAGTGACACACACTCTGTGTCAGTGACACTAGATTTTGTTAGCCTGTCAAGACTTTTTTCTTCCCAGACATTTTGAGGAAGAGAAGGCTGTAATTTAGCTTCAGCTACATCCTGCACAATAGTGGCATCATAAAGTCAAGCAGCATTGCTGAAATTAAAAATTAATCTCATCATCTTTATACTGCAGAAAAGCACCTCCCATAAAAATGCCCTACTTCACATTCCCCCCAGAGTCTTTCTCAGACATTTTAGACATTTTCCCCAGCTCTTATAAAATACATTTTCCTTATATAGAAAATAACCTCCTAGGTTCCTTAAAAAAAAACTGAAAGAGGAAAACTGCCCCAGCCAACAGAAGTCAAGAGAGTGGAGCTATCAGAAGCCGCAGGGAGAGGCTGCTTCTGAGAGGAGGTGAGCAAGGCTCCCCACCATGGACCCTGCACTAGCAGGAGATGGCCCTCAAGGCAAAGAAAAGGACAACAGGGCTCTCTGCGGATCCTGATGGAGCAGGACCCCCTGAGCATCTCTCTGCCTTGGGGTAGCTTGCAGTTGATCTGGGAGGTTGGCTAAAGTCAACGCACCCCTGCAGCCCCTGCAGTAAGGACAACACAGCTCTCGATCATTCAACAAGAAGGAAATGTACATAGTTCTGGTCCATTTACCAAGTGCTGAATTTAAGAAACATCTATTTAATGCAGATAACCAACAGGATACTAAAATTATAGTCCTTTTTTTAGGCAGACATACTGTGTGCCATAAATCAGTTGTTATCAGGAGATGATAAAAAATTTTAAAAATGAAATTAACAAATAAATTTAATGAGAAGACTGAACATAGCTTAGAAACTGGGTAGGACATTTATTGTGAAGTAAAATCAATATGGCAAAAACATGTTTCCTGCTTTTAATGCCTTTTACTTATAAATATTAACCAACTGCTCTCCGAAGTTGTTTTATCACAAAGAAGAAAACTCTTGAATTTCCAAACTCCTGAAGATATAATATGGTTTTTTCCTTCCTTATTTGTTAAAACACACACACATATTTTAGCACAGTCTTTGTTTGTGTTTAGACACATCTCTCATCTACAAGGATTTATGCTCTATGCCACTTCAGAATATTTTGGTCAATGTCAAGCCATAGTCCCAGAAGATTACAATATACTATATATATACTATCATAGTCCCAGAAGATTACAATGAAGCTAAAAAATTCCCATTATCTGGATGTTCACTATATCTTTTCTGCATTCAGATATGTTGAGATGCCCCCATACTTAGCACTATGCCACATTGGCCTGCAGTACTCAGTACAGTAGCATGCTGTATAAATTTGTAACCTAGGAGCAATGTGCTAGACCATGGTGCCTAGGAGTGTAGAAGGCTAGATAATCCATCTAGGCTTGTGTGAGTTCACTATTCTGTGATACTTGAACAATGACAAAATTGCATAAGGATGCATTTCTCAGAATGTATCCTAATGTTTAGGGATGCATGACTGTACTAAGAACTTCGCACATATTTCTACTTATGAGATTGGTATGGGATATCCCCATCTATGTCAACAAGGAAACTGAGTCAAAGTTGTACAACATGTTAAAGTCACACAATGAGTTAGTGGTGGAGTTAACCCAAGCAGATTGACTCGGGTCTGCTTCTTTAGCCTCACCCCTGCTTCTGCTGCAGGACACAGTGCTGGGTTCTGGAATAAACAAGTGCATCAGACCCAGTTTGTAGCCTTGGGAAGCTTATGCTCTCATAGGGGAGACATAGCATGAATGAGACTCACATGTATGTTCATTGTGAGCAGTGCTCACAGGAGTCATGGAGCACAGGATGCTGAGAAAGCAGCAGAGGCCAATCACTTTGCAAGTCTGCTATCTAAAACCAAGTGAATAAGGTCAGCCTTCTCTGTGGGATATAAATCTGCAGAGTCAACCAACTATGCATTGAAAATATTAGAAAAAAATAATGTAGACTGATTTTGCCATTATTTCCTAAGCAATAGAGTGTAAGGACTATTTACATAGCACTTACATTGTGTTAGAAATTACAAGTAGTCTAGGGGTGATTTAAAGTAAATGGGAGGATGCACATAGGTCATATGTTAACGCTATGGCATTTTATATAAGGGAGTTGAGCACCCATAGATTGTTGGTATCCATAGGTGTCCTGGAATCAGTCACCCACAGATTACTAAAAAGTGACTGTATTTGAAAGTGGAAATACTTAGTAAGTACTTCAAATGTGAAGATTAGATAAAGTGGAAATTGATAAGATGTGACTTCAATGTTTTTTAAAATTCCCACAGCAAATTAATTTCTGTCTTTTTCCTTTCTCATGGATTTACGCCTGCTTGTGTCTCAGCCTAACACTACTGAATATTTGAGGCTGAATAATTCTCTGTTGGTATGGGAGACTGCCCTGTGCATTGTAGGATGTCTAATAATATCCTGGGCCTGTTTCTATGAGTAACAACTTCTCCTCACCACTGTGTGACACCCCAAACTTATCATTGTGCTAGACATTATTGAATGTCCCTAGAAAGCAAAATTATCCTGGGTTAACAAACACTGCTAAGCCACCAGGAACTCAAATTCTACTTACTTTTTGAAAACCATTTATCTTATATTGCTTCTAGCCCATTCTTATTTTCCCTTTCTCAGAAGTCTACAGCAACACCACACAGTCCTTGAGGCTCAGTGATTAGCATGGTGTATATTCAGCCAGCTCCTGCCCCAAGCCTTGGCCTCAGGGAAGGAAATCAGTGGGCCGCTCAGCTCCTTCTCTGTGATGGTATAAGGCTCCTTTTTGATTTTTCCCCTCACTCTACCCCACAAACTCATCCTGAAATTGTTTGGCTGTTGGCTCAGAGCAGAAGAAGAGAGGAAAGGAGGAGATCAAGCTAAACGGAGCAAAAGGGGGGACCAGAAGAAAGGTCTGAATAAAAAGAGCTGCTAATGAGTTAGGAAACTGGGTTAAGGCCCTGACTTCCAGATGTGTTTTGAACAAGTGACTGACAAGATCATGAATTCTAATCTCCTGGTGAAAATAGTTACATTGTAGCATTTCCTTTAACTACATAAATAAAAATACGTAACTACATAAATAAAAATACATAAATACTTTATAGCTATACCTCATTCAGGCTTTAAAACTGAATTATAAAATGAAAATGTGGTGCCCTATGATGCAACACTCTTGAAGAGCAAAAGTAAGAGGTGAGTACAGAAAAGCTTGGAGTGGGTCTGTGAGCAGTGAGTTCCTTGAGTGTAGCTACCATTTAGATCAAACTTAGAATCTTTGGCCGGGGAAGTACCTACACAGAGCACAAAGCATAGGAAGCAAAGTGTCCATATGCCCAGCAGAGAACCTGGTTTTGGGAGGTGGCCGCTTAAGAAGCAGAAAGACATTATGCTATTTAACCAAGACAGCCTTCATCTGCAAAGTCTCTGCTTCCTGTGGGAGATGAGACAGAGGGGAAAAGATGGACCCTCAAAGGAACCACCTCTGCACTGACTTCTTACAAAGCATGGTGGTCCTGAGCCTCAACAGATATCAAAAGAGATCCTAAAATGGCTACTCTGAACACAACTGAACTTATTCCAAGAGATTTTGATATTTTTGCAGTAAAACTACAGAGAATATAAACATCTTTAAGGTGGTAATGATTTTGATGCAGTACTTTTTTTTACTTTTATTTAATAAATATAAATTTCAAAAGTAAAACTTTGAGATTATAGTGGCTTTTCCCCCCATAACCTCCCTCCCACCCACAACCATCCCATCTCCTATTCCCTCTCACAACCAATTCTTCATCAAGATTCATTTTCAATTATCTTTATATAAAGAAGATCAACTTGGTATATAACTTTAAGTAAAGATTTCAACAGTTTGCACCCACACAGATACACAAAGTATAAAGTACTGTTGAGTAGTAGTTTTACCATTAATCCGCATAGTACAACACATTAAGGACAGAGAGCCTACATGGGGAGTAAGTGCACAGTGACTCCCGTTGTTGATTTAACAATTGACACTCTTATTTATGATGTCAGTAATCACCTGAGGCTCTCTGACCTTATTTACAAGGCCATAATCAAAGAGGAAGTTCTCTCCTCCCTTCAGAGAAAGATACCTTCTTCTTTGATGGCCTGTTCTTTCCGCTGGGATCTCACTCACAGAGATCTTTCATTTAGGTCATTTTTTTTTTTTTTTGCCACAGTGTCTTGGCTTTCCATGCCTGAGAAACTTATGGGCTTTTTAGCCAGATCCAAATGCCTTAAGGGCTGATTCTGAGGCCAGAGTACTGTTTAGGGCATCTGCCATTCTATGAGTCTGCTGTATATCCCGCTTCCCATGTTGCATCATTCTCTCCTTTTTAAATCTATCAGTTGTTATTAACAGACTAGTCTTGTTTATGCGCTCCCTTTGGCTCTTAACCCTATCTTTATGATAAATTATAAACTTAAAATGATCACTTTGACTAGTAAGATGGCATTGGTACATGCCTCCTTAATGGGATTGATCTGAAATCCCCTGGCACGTTTCTAACTCTACCATTAGGGGTAAGTCTGAGTGATGCAGTACTGTTTTAAATATGTTTATTTGAGAGAAAAAGAGGGAGGGAGGGAGGGAAAGGAGGGAGAGAGAGAGACAGAGAGAGAGAGATTGAGAGAGAGAGATCCCATCCACTTGTGTACTCTCCAAATGCCACAGTGGCTGGGAGTGGGCTGAAGCCAGGAGCTGGGAACTTAGTCTGGGTCTCCCATGTGCGTGGCAGGAACCCAATTACTTAAATCATCAGTGCTATCTCCCAGGGTTCGCATTAGTGGTAAGCTGGAGTCAGGAGTTGGAGCTGGGCATTGAACCCAGGTACTCCAATGTGGGACAAGGACATCTTAAGCTGTGTTTCAACAACTAGCATAAATACCACACTGCAGTACTATTTTAAATATAAATCTATATGTTTAGTTGCATTGTACTCTATTAATTAACTCAGAAACAATTATTGTGCGCTATTAAATACCAATTACAGTGCCAAACTCTGGAGATTTAAGGTAAAAACATACTCTGAAGCTGACTTCAAGGAACTGCCATCTGGTCAAGAAAAAAAGGCAAGGAAATTGACAACTGAATATGGGTTCTTTTAGGTTTGATTGAGAGTTGGGTGGCATAATAATTAAGGGGTAATTTCTAACTCAAACATGGAGGTTGGAGAAAGAGAGCAGGTGTCCGAAAAGTTATTTCTGAGGAGACACCTATTACAACCACCAAAAAATTAAAATACTATTAAAGTTCATTGAGGCTTTAAACAAGTCTGTCTTGCGAACTCTTATAGCTTCCCACATGAATGATGAAAGACAGAGTATAATCAAATAGAAAGTTGGAAATAGAAAAACAGATCATTCATGAGTGTTTGAATGTTTGCCACAGTGCTGAACAAAAGAGCAATAAAATATATGCTTGATTTTCAACATTAAGAGATTTTGCTAAAGTCTAGTAAAATACTCTTGATAGCTTGCCTCCTAAAGCCACACACAGGAAATGCTTCCATGTTTGCCTACGTTTAATGCCACTAAGATGTGTCATGGCCAGAACAGTCAAACAGGATTACCTGGACTGGATCTAGGGGTGATGGTTTGGGTCTTGGAATGCTTGTTGCTCTCCTGGTACAGCAGAAAGAGATAGGAAAGCCTCTATGCAAGGCCCACCGTGCCACAGTAGCTGTGAGATTTTCAGCAAGTCACTTCACCTTTCAGAATTTCAGTTTACCTCATCTTTAAGATAGGTCTTCATAGGATGTCTTGAGGATTAAAACGAACTTAGATTATTGTTCTCCACTGTGGTTCTTGCAAAGTGAGTGAATGGGACTTCTTGTGCAATGCTCTCTGATCAAATTCTTTTGTTAACTTAAGCATGGGGCCCAGCGTTTGGCATAATGTGTAAAGCTGCTGTCTGAATGCCAGCATCCCATATGGGCACTGGTTTGTGTCCTGGCTACTCTACTTCAGATCCAGTTTCCTGCTGATGTCCTGGGAAAATCAGCAGAAGATGGCCCAAGTGCTTGTACCCCTTTCACGCATGTGGGGGCTCAGATGATGCTCCTGGCTCCTGGCTCCTGGCTTGGTCCTGGTCTAGCCCTGGTCATTGCAGCCACCTGGGGAGTGAACCAACATATGCAAGATATCTTTCTCTGTCTGTATGTCTCTCTCCCTCTTTCTCTTTATTTCTCTTCTCTATCTCTCCCTCTTTCTTTGTAACTTGTTCAAATAAATAAAATCTTAAATAAAACTTAAGTGTGATTGCAGAATATGTGTTGAGGATAAATGCAAGTCCCTCCTGTGCCTTTCCACCTGCTGATCCCACCCAAACCATCCTCACTGTGATCAGAATGATCTTTATGAAACAAACATTGGTCATGCACTCCACTTTGGATTCCCTTCAGTGCCTACTCATCAATAACCAGATGAACACAGCATCTTGGTATGAAGTCCTTTCTGTGCTGGATCTGCTCTACCCACTGCCCAGGCTGCTCTCCTGGGCCTCCTTCTACACACCTGTGCTCCTGCAGCTCCATGTGCTTGCTCTCTATTTCTCCTCCTTGTCTCTCCATATCTTATTGGAATACCAGTGCTTCCACCTTACCCCACCACCTCCTCCAACTGGTTCTTCAGCATTTGACTCAGCTCTTAAGCTTTTCCTATGTGTTTGGGGCATGTGCTGATTTGTCTCACCTCAGGAAACCCATCACCCTATACAACCACTGTCCATTTGCTTGTCCATCTCCCTCATTGACTGGGGATTCATTGAGGGCAGACTAGACACTAAATATCTCTTGGCTCACCCTATGGCTGGAATATGGTAAGTGCTCAGGAAATTGAATTCTGTTGAATGAATGAATTTATCAATCATCAGCTGATTCATAATTGGCCAGTAAGCATGCCACGTGGTTAAATAGAAAACAAAAATGTTATGGCTATGATGACATAATGTGAAATCTTCCTTTTTAAAAAAATTTCCACTCCAAAATGTAAAAGGTATTGGTTACTTGTGAATCCTGATACTCATGATGTCACAAAATAGTGTTTTGTAGTAGAGACTGTTGCTTGCTTAACTCAGTGTTCTTTCTCTCCCGTCTCTAGACTCTTATGTTTAGTTGAACATATGGCCATAGGAAATAAAACAACACTACCAATAAATTTTTTTCCCTGTGCTCCTTGCCGCTGGATGTGCCAAAGGACTATGCTCCGTCTGATAAAATATAGGTGGAAGTGTTTTGTGGAAGCATTTCTACTTTTTCACTTGACTAGAGTCCCTGCAATGATTTTAAAACACGAGATGACCTAGAGATGAGAGCCATGTGCTGAGAGTCAAAGCAAAAAGATAGGAAAAATTAGTTCTCTGTTGGCACCATGAATCCTGTGCTCCATCCCTGGACTTCATTACATGGGAGAGAAGTAAATTAACACCCCAAGGCAGCAGTTAGCAAACTTTTTCCATGAAAGGCCAGATAATAAATATTTTAGGCTTTGTAGACCACAGAGTGTCTGTCACAACCGCTTGGATCTGCTGTTCCCGTGCAAAAGCAGTCGTAGACAGTACATAAACAAATGAGTGACTGTGCTTGGATAAAATTTTAACTACAAAAACAGGTGGCAAACTGGATTTGTCTGTACTTTGCTGATCCCTGCTGTAAGGCACTTTAATTTTTGAATCTTTCTGATATATGTACCTATATCTAACCCTACTAATACATCCTATTTGGTGAGATGAAACTTTTGATTTGGAAGGACCATCCAAACTCGACTTTTTTTAAAACATTTTTTTCCCTTTGGTAAACTCTTTGTCCCTTACCTTATCCTGGTTGGAATTACACAAAGTCCTGATATTTCTGTCTCCAGACTCTTTTGATTATTAAGACCAGCCAAATCAGATCCAGGGCTTTTCTAGGTTTCTCAGTTCCATTATGTTCATTTTGGAGGATTCCAGCAGAATACAAATGGGACAGTCACCAGGTGTGTGGACAGGCAGAACGGAGGACAAAAGACAAGGCCTGTAAGAACTGAATGAAGAACACCGTGCTGAGAGCTCCTGAAATGTGTTTGAATTATATGACAAAACTTTCAGGCTGCCTAAATGCTAGCTTATTGTACTCCGTTACCAGGGAGATTGTACAAGCTGAATTGATGTTTAGCAGCAGGACAAGAGCTGGTCTTGGAGATTCTTTTCAGCAAAGACTTTGACTGATGCTGTTAGAATGTCTTAGTTTTTCTGGTTTAACTTGTCCTGTGAACACAGAACAATATAGTGCAGACCAGCAATGGCAAATTGATTTCCCCTTACATGGAAACACCAACTGATGAACAGCAGCTATCTGGAGCTCTGTATTGAGAAGGTTTCTGTGGCTGCATCTGGATTTTAAGAGAAGTGATTTGTGCTTCCCTACCAGTGTCTTCCCAGGAGTGTGGTGGGCAGGGGAGAGAAGAGAGCTCAGACCAGTCACCACTCTTGGTAGACCTCAAGCAACATGACAACTAGAAGGGAGCTTGGAGTAGTCCGCTTTTCCTCACTAGAACGAATATCTAAAACGGGCTACTTATGAAGGTGGGGGGCTTATTTTGGCTCACAGTTTTGGAGGTTTACAATCCAAGATCAGGTGGGCCCCATTGGTCTGGCATTCTGGTGAGGCTTGAGGATGGCCCATGGAGGAACACGTGGGCAGGAAGAATCACCTGGTGTGCCAGGAAACAGGGAGTGTGGCTGGGCTCAACTTGGCTTTGAAACCAACACTCTTAAGAACTCCCTATAGAGGGCACACCCCACTGGCCTCAGGATCTCCCTGGGCTCACTTCCTAAACACCAAAAATGGATCCAATTTCTACCCTTGTAGGACTTTGAGGTTTAAAGTCCTATATGAGTTTGGGAGCCAAATTATGACCAAAATATAGCAGAGTCATATTTTTAATAGTCTTTAATCTGGTTCTTTTATTTTTGACTATATTTAAGGGTTATAAATGTCAAGTAACTCATGCAGGGTTATATGTCTAGTTAATAGTGAAACCACTATTAGAAATCAACAGTGGCTTTTCCATTACATAGTATTATAGTATATAATTGAAATATTGTATACTTTTTATTATTTTTTCATAATTTATTTCTAACATAAAGAACTTGAACCAGCTTGTAAGAACCTTGCTTGATTCCCACACACTTCTAATGCACTTGCTAAAAGCCAGATCGTTTTCCAAGCCACATGATTCAGACTCTGTTTAATTCTATAAGCCCCAATATCCTTCCAATAATTGCTTTTTTGTTATTGAGTTAATGATTTTCAAAGTCAGCTTCTATTTCCTGAACTCAAGAACTACAGTTGACACGTGTGTGGATTAATGCACTGTTATGGAAGTGGCTCTGTTAAAAAGCGAGCTGTAGCTATCATGCTTGCTCTGTCTCGCCATGTGATGTCCTGTGCCTGTTAAGACGCAGCAGGAAGGTCCTCACCAATTGCCAGCTCTGTGCTCTTGGAATTCCCAGCCTCCAGAACCATTAGCCAAATAAATCTCTATTCTTTCCAAATATCCTAATCTGTGGTACGGATTGATATCCTAATCTCTAGTATTCCATTTTAGCAACACAACATGATTGATCTGCTATGGAAATGGATCTCAGGGAGTCGGTTTCAGGAAGTAGATTCTAGGGGAAATATGGAGTGTTGGAAATTGATTATCTAACCTAGATTAAGTAGAATGCAAGGATACCCTGTTTTTAATTCCCAGAGATGCTAACAGCTCATGGCACCCAGTGGAGAATCAGGTAATTAAAGATACCTTGTTCATCTGGTGTCAACTGCATCAAGGATGAGGTTAGGGATGATCACTGCCATAGAAGATCAGGATGGTTGTAAGTGACTCAAGGACCCTGAAGTGGGATGGTGGCACTGCAGAGCTTAAAGAAACAGAATGACAAGCTGAAGTCCACACATGATTGATTTAAGACAAAAGAAAAACCAGGGGCCGGTGCTGTGACATAGCCGGTAAAGCCACCACCTGCAGTTCTGGCATCCCATGTGGGCACTGGTTTGAGTCCTGCCTGTTGCACTTCCACTCCAGCTCTCTGCTAAGGCCTGGGAAAGCAGCAGATGGCCCAGATTCTTGGGCCCCTGCACCTGCGTGGGAAACCTGGAGGAAGCTACAGGCTCTTGGATTCAGATTGACCCAGATCTGGCCATTGCAGCCATTTGGGGGAGTGAACCAGGGGATGGAAGACCTCTCTCACTCTCTCTGCCTCTCTGTAACTCTGCCTTTCAAATAAATAAATAAATATTTTTAAAAAAATAAAAATCAAAGAACTTTCAGTGGTCATACACAAAGACTCTTAAATAACCTGAAAACCGGCGCCATGGCTCAATAGGCTAATCAGGAAAAGCACCTGACTCCTGGCTTCGGATCAGCGCAGTGCACTGGCCGCAGCGCGCCGGCTGCAGTGGCCATTTGAGGGGGTGAACCAACGGAAAAGGAAGACCTTTCTCTCTGTCTCACTCTCTCACTGTCCACTCTGCCTGTCAAAAAAAAAAAGAAAAGAAATACAGAACAAGACAAAAAACCTTACAACATTCACTCCTGTGGGTTTTTGAGTCAGTGTTAACTAACTCATGGTGTTTTCAGGTCTTCTGGAAGGAGAAGGGCCAAGTGACTAGGAACAGTTTTGGGGAGACTCAGAATACTGGAAGCGCCCTCCCCCAGTGGGCTTCCAGTGCCCATGGATTTGGCAATGCCTGCCTCCGTGTGGCCTGGCATCACCTCCCTCACTGCCCATTACCTGCGGAGGCTCCTCGCCGGAGGGAGCCAGACTCCCATCTTGGTTAGGATGCCAGAACGGCACTTTTTCTTCAGCCCCCAGCCTTGGGGGTGAATTGTGGCCCTATTAAAAGATGTTTTCAGCAAACATCAGTAGATCCTCGTGTTCTTTTGAACCACTAAATCAGATGTCTCTGTGCCTCTGTTTTGTTCTTGTTTTTCATCACAATCGTTTTTAGGTGATAGAATTTCTTAGGTTCTTGCTTCAGAGTGACCTTTATTTTTGTGAGATCCTGAAGACCTCCATGAGTGAGGTTGCATGAATCTGTGGTTTACAGCATTCATAATTTCTCATCTAAAATAAAAGTTTATTGAGTTAACAAATCACGAGAATTAATTACCAAATATGTGCGACTAAAAGCGATATTTCAGCACTCAACAGTCCATTTTATTAACACACAAGATAATTATTTAAAATGTTATGATTCAGAAGTCATTTTGAAGTTCATAGCTTCAAGATCTCTATTATAGCACTAAATTATGACTCAATGTCAGGGAGGGACTGTTTTGGAACTTCATTTTTTAAACTTATAAAAGTTTCAATTAGAAAAGTTAGAAAAATAAATTTCTAAAAGCAGCCTTTAAATTATAGAAGTTCTTAAGTGTAGTTGTTACTTTCCTCATTAAATTTCATCTCTATTCCATCTCTGCTTTTTCGTTCCCTGGTTATTGTCTTGTGTTTATTATTGCTCTTTATTTGAAAGGTAATATAACCACAATACAGTTAAAGAAAGAAAAAGAAAATGTGACCCTTTCTTCCATCATTATTATAATTTTGATTTCTTTACTTGGGAACTTTTCATGTTTACTACCCCCATCAGAAACATTGTGGTAAACATAATTATTGTGTTTAGTTAAAAAAAATTTTTTTTAAAAATTTACTTGAGAAAGTAGAGAGAAAAGGAAATAAAGAGATTTCCCATTCTGTTTCACTCCCCCAGATGTGCTCAATGGCTGTGGCTGGGCCAGAGCCAAAGAAGTGAGCTGAGAACTGAATCCAGATCTCTCATGTGGCAGGAACCCAAGTATTTGAGACATCACCATGCCTCCCAGGTTCCACATTCACGGGAAGCTGGGGAACAGGACGGAGAATCAACCTGTTCACTCTCATGTAGGACGCAGTTATGATACCTGCTTGGCTAACACCCACTCCTGTGTGTTCAACTTTTTCAATTTACTACGTGATACACATTTTACTCTTTTAGTGTCTCCAAAGCCTCTTAATCCATGGTTTCATAATATTCCAAATGGTACAGACATTAAGTTGTGACAATGAGCTATAGAGAGATGGGACTCTGCCTTATCATACACAGCTCCTGGTAGGCATTCAGTTATCATTCATTGGATTCATCCAAAATTCCTTTCTCTTTTAAACAGTATTTCAGCAAATGTCTTTATGGACATAGCTTTTCCCACATTTTCAGTTATTTGAGATAGATTTCCATAAGAGGGATTACTGGCACGTGGTACGGCCATGTTCGTGGCCCCGCGTGTATTTCCAGACTGCTTTCCAGACTGCTCTGAGGATACACAACCCCGCCGTGCATGACATCACCAGTTCCCCTACAGCCCTGGGTGCGCTCATGCAATAGAAGAAGTACAGTCACTCATTGCTATTTTAATGTAACCCTTTTCTCATTTACGTTGCTCATTGCCTCTTTGGTGAATGCACTGGCTTTTCTTTAGCAAAGTGAGAGACCTCCATGAAGAGTGAAGATATTCGAAGGCATTGACTGCTCATGTTGTCCTCACTTGCTGTTTGTTTTTCCCTCTAGCTGTGGTATGGGGTATTGGAGGAACACCTCTAAACTCATTTTTGAAAATAAACTGCTCAGCCTTCTTCTGAGTTACCTTGAACTCAAAATTTGCAGTCTGTCACCTGCTTTAGCTTCCAGCATTAACTGAGCAAAGGAGGGCAGTTTATCTGCTACTGCTGTCAACTAATCCAGGAAACATCTGAGATCCTTTTACCACATTCTAGTCAGTCCATGGTCTAAAGTACCACAGGTTCTGCAGTGTTACCATTCATTTCCAAATGGGAAATTTGCCTTAGATCCAAATCTCCCGACCAACTTCTTATCCCTGATACAGTAATTTAATGTGTCTTTACAAATCCCGGCAGATTTCCTTCTAACTCTAACCTCATTTCCCTGTTTTGAAGCAGCCAGGTGGAACCTCCTACTACTACTCCCCGTCCCTCCCATCCCCAAGAACTTGAATATGAACAGAACTTAAACTTTCCCACTTTCTTTTTTTTTTTTTGACAGGCAGAGTGGACAGTGAGAGAGAGAGACAGAGAGAAAGGTCTTCCTTTTGCCATTGGTTCACCCTCCAATGGCCACCGCGGTAGGTGCACCGCGCTGATCCGATGGCAGGAGCCAGGTGCTTCTCCTGTTCTCCCATGGGGTGCAGGGCCCAAGCACTTGGGCCATCCTCCACTGCACTCCCTGGCCACAGCAGAGAGCTGGCCTGGAAGAGGGGCAACCGGGACAGGATCGGTGCCCCGACTGGGACTAGAACCCTGTGTGCCGGCGCCGCAAGGCGGAGGATTAGCCTAGTGAGCCGCGGCGCCGGCCTAACTTTCCCACTTTCTAAGGTGGTGATTCCTACAGAAGAGTGTTCTCAGCATTTTGCACATGGTGTCTTTCATTGTCTCCCTACACCTCTGCCGTTTTCCAATGCCTGATTCTGTAGCTTCCTCTTTTACCAGTTTTCGTCTTTACTTTTCTCTCTGGCAGAGAAGAACGATCAAACATTTTTTATAATCCTTTCAGAAATGGCTGCTTTAATCCTGTTCTCTCGAACCTCACTCGTAGGCCCTGACTAAGACAGCTTTTGGCTCTGAGGAAACCTCTGTGAACTGTACGACTGTGAAAACAGATCCTATATTTGTTGTTCAAAACTAATTAAATAGAATAGATTTCAAAACATCGGAGCTCATCAGAGCCTCACTACTCAGATACATGGTTGTATGAAAGGGAATGCATACTGGTCTTGTAGAGTTGCCCAGAAGCAACTTCCATGCCTAGAGATCAGAATAGGTGTCTTTATGTGGCAACCCATGTGGAGAGTTACTAAATCCTAAATCAGGAGATAGGCCCTGGTTCTAGGTTTGTCCTGGTCCATAAATGACCTGGAGGAGTTTTTGAGGTCCAGTTTGAGGCCTCGCTTCCTTATCTATAAAACTGGAGTAAGTTACTGATTTTCAAATGATGGCATTATTTTTAGCAATACAACTCAGTTTTACAGTGAAAAATAAAACAGAAAATAGATACCTGTAGCACTCTTCCAGTTGAAATATGGGCCAAAGACCTGGAGTCCCACACCTTTTATCTCCTGTAACTTTCCATTTCTCAGAGCTGTAGAGGCTGACCCTAGGAACCCTCAGTCTACCCCTTATTATGATGTGATCGTTGATACACAGACAGACCGAATGCTTTCCCAGCTCTAAAATCCTGTACTTTTCAGGGGTTAAAATATAGGTCATCCTAGGTTTAGATTGAGTAAAGTTATATCAAGAAAGGAGCATGGGGACTTGTCCTTGTGGCAAAGCCTGGCATTTTGGGGTTTCAGAAGGTGGAGAAGCAATGGCCTCCGTGTGCTTGACCTCACAAGGGCAGCCATATGTCATGGAATTTTCGGAATATGAGTAATGGCTCAATTGTTCCTTTTGGGGAGCGCTTCCTTCCTTCCTGTGCTACAGATCTTCCCACATTACCTCCTTTAATCCTCACCACCAACCTCATTTTGAATTCCTTACCCAAATCCCAGTCCAGCTCGGGGTGAGAGCAGTCAGGTCAGGGGCCTTTGCCGTTGCTTCTGCCAAAGCTTCTCAAAACTGGCCCTTTCTTTTATTTTAGGTTCCAACTTGTATGCTACCTTCTACGAAAAGTCTGACTATCCTAACTAAAGATGTCGAGACTATGCTGTCTTATTTAATTCACAGCATTGGTTACTATCTGCATACGTGTGTAGTTTGTTCAATTTATGTTCACTTGTACGTATATATTTTCTGAATTCCTCTGCATGCACTGAAATGTGAACTCATGGGGAGTAGAGACGTGGGAGGCCTTGTCCTTTGCCCAACACCCTGAGAAGTGTCTTTCTGTAGCAAAATATATCCATAGTGAATGCTTCATTCTGGCGAATGGATGAATGAGCAGGAGAGATGGCTAATATCATTTGCATCATACAGATGAAGAAGCCAAGACTTAGAGAAATTTGATTGTCATCTCTAAGTCACATTACCAGTAAGCAACAGATCCCAAATTCAATCTTGAGTTTAACCAAAAAGCAACTCTTAACTCCTGTGCAGGCTGTGCCGGTAGAACCATTTCCTACCCATGTGCATCTGTGAGAGCACTAATAAGGTAACGATTTCAGTGGTGATGGAAACTGTGACACCATTAATTGCTTACGCTGTGTGTGTTTACTGGATCTCTGCTTGACAGCCAGCAGAGTACCTACCCCTCAGCCAGCAGCGCATTCACTGTTGCAGACCTTTTTTTTTTCCCACAGTTCTTTCTTATCTTGAGCCAAAATCTGCTATGAAGCATCTTGCACTCACCCACCTCAGTTTTTCCCTCTCTAAGGAAGCAGAGTGAACTCCTCCTATGCTTCCAGCTGGGAGAAGAAATGGATGACAGTAGGGCAGACCTGGTCTGGTTATCTCTAGTTTCTCATGAATATGCAAATCCCTAGTAAGGTCAGCATGCCCAGGCAGGTAGTATACAAGGCGGTTTACTTGCCTTGGCTGTTTTAATGAGCAATGTGTTGTTTAATCTTAGTTAATAGTGGTATTCCTTTTCTTAGCTAGTTTATAAGTATATCTATTAAGGAAATTGGGCCCTCATCACTGACTTTGAGTGATTAGTTTTATCTAGACAAGCTGTCTTCGCATGAAAGAGGTTTTCATTCTGTATCCACTCCTACCCTCCACACTCCCAACCTGAATGTGATAAAGACTGATGAGATGAGCTCCTGGCAACCAAGGCCCAGTATAAACCTGTTTAATTCTTCTCTTTCTGGTCTTTGACTCCAGCTGTTGGCCTTTGAGAGCGTTTTTGTCCTAGTTCCACCATGAGCCTTCTGGTCTCCACTTTGGCGCTCACCCCTGAGTATATTGTCTGTATTTAAATCTTGTGTAGCCCTTAACTTTTATGAAAACCTCAATGCTTTGTGTCCAACACACAAAATAAAGAAACATATGATAATTGCAGCTAATATTTTGTATGCTCATGAGCCAAAAACCATTCAAATTCCCTTCATGGATTAGCACATTTAATAGATAATACCATGTCCTAGGAAAATAGAATAGACCTTTTTTTTTCATTTCATGTATTTTAAAAATTTTCCCTTAATTTGCACTTCCTGCTTTATTCTCTGTTCCTCAATGATATGACTGATTAGATGCAGTAGTTCGCGTAAAGTGCTGAAAACTGTGTCTGGCATATAGATTTGGGATTCAAGAAATGTTAGCTGCCCTCATTACCATATTTCTCTCTTGGTGCTGAGCAGAGTCAGTATTTTTGGATCTAGACTCACAGTGGAGCATGCAATTTTCTTGCTTAATTGAACACACTGTACTACAGTAGATGGAATGATAAAGTACAAATAGCAACATGCCGCAGTGCCAGAGATCTGGAATCAGGCTTCATCATTGCCATTTAATAGGTTATGAAAACTCCAGAAAGCTCCTCACTCCTGAGAGCTTTAATTCCTCATTTGTACATGAACTGTGGAACTTGATGATCTCTAAGATCCCTTGTCTGCAGTGTACCTTCCTCATTTTAGCCCATTTTCTATTACTATAACTGAATGCCATAGACTAGGCAACTTATTAAAAAAAAAAAACACACACGGATATTGATTTAGCTCATGGGTTTGGAGGCTGGAGAATTCAAGAGTGTGTCACTGGCATTTGGTGAGGGCCTTGTTGTCCATTGTAATGGTGAGACAGCCAGCATGTCACCTCCGTTCTCCTTCTCCTGAAGTCACTGATGCCATCATGGGACTCCTATCCTAACAATCATATCCAATCCTAATTAATCCCCAAAAGCTCCACATTCAAATAAGAAGACATATGACTGACCTTGAGTCTAAGTTTCCAACACATGGATTCTGTGGCACACCTCATCCCAAAGCATCCCTCCACACAGTTCTCTGACAAAATATGAATTTCACCACAATGAAGATTACATTTCTACTATCTTGGCCCACGTAGTACGTTAGAGGCCCAAATCACCAGAGTGCAAGGTGCTTTAGGAAATGATTAGTAAGACAGAAAAGGACACTCTTCTCTTTTAAAAAAAGAAAAAGAAAAAAAGACATTGACTTATTTGAAAGACAGAGTGGCGGAGAGAGAGGGAAAGTTCTTTCATTCTCTTGTTCGCTCCCCAAATGACTACAACTGCCAGGTCTGGGGGCCAGGCTGAAGCCAGGAGCCAGGAACTCCTTCCTCGTTTCCAGTATAGGTGTCAGGAGCCCAGGTACTTGGGACATCTTCTGCTTACTTCCCAGGGACATTAGCAAGAAGCTGGATTGGAAGAGGAGCAGCTGACCCAGCACTCTGACATGGGATGATGGCATTACCAGCAGAGGCTTAATCCACTTAATCCACTCTGCCACAGCGCTGGCCCCAAGGACTCCCTTCTAGCTGTTCCTCCAGCTATCAGTAACCAACCGGTTTAGTGATTTTTGCACAGCATTATTGGTAGTATTTTTTTTTTCTGTTTTGAATGAATTCATTATGATTCTTATTGCATGAATGGTGGAGTATTGTGGTAAGAAAATCGCTGGTCTAGGGATTTGAGCCTGTGAAGGTTTTGTGTATTTGTTTAAATTTTATTTATTTATTTATTTGAAAGGTAGGGCGAGAAAGAGACAGAGACAGCTGTTCTATCGGTTCAGTCTCCAAATGCCCACAACAGCCAGTGCTGGATCAGGACAAAGCCAAGAACCTGGGAACTCAACCTGAGTCTCCTCCTGTGTGGATGGCAGGGACTCAGTTGGGCCTTCACCTGTTGCCTCCCAAGTGCACAGTAGCAGACAGCTGCAACTGAAAGTGGAGCTGAGACCCTAGCACCACAGACATTCTGACATGAGAATTGGGTCTTAACTATTGTGCCAAATCTCCCCTTTCTCCCTCCCAAGACTGTGAATTTTATCCCAGCTCCAGTACTGCCAGTACCTGGTTCTGTAGCAAAATCACACTGACCTTCTCTGAGCCTTATTTTTATCATTTGTCAAACTAGAGAGGGGATCACAACAATTTTCTTCTGATTTTAAAACTCACCACTACGGAGTTCTTTATGTGAGAACAATGCTTGCATGAAGTCCTATCGACAGAAGAGCATTTTGTCTCTCCTTCCTCCTTTCTTTGCCAAGTGTAATGTGAATTGGTGTGGAAAAGAAGTATTCTGCTGTGAAAAGGTTCATTCAGCCTTTTCTTAATAGATGGAGTGGTTGGTATTTCTGCTGGCTTCTGAAGTACATTACAAGTCACAATCTGGAAAAAGTCCCAAGGCAGCGCCAAGGCTTCCTGCTGGATTTGGATACATCTTTAGGTCTTACTCTGCAGCTCATCCTTAACAACTGACAAAATATTTACTTTGCTCGGTACAGAAAAGGGTAACATTTTCCAAAATATTAAACTAGGTTGGATTCAGAACACAGACAATGAGGCAAAAAGTTGGACCTCTGTCCTTAGCCATGTTGTTGAATCATTTTCCAGAGTGCCATGAGAAACCGAATTTTGGTAGATGTTTGTGCTCCAGGGTAATTCTGAAAAAGGCAGAAGCCAGTCAGCCTCTGGGTAGCACACCCACTGGTGTGTGGATCAGCAGTTCTCAAAGTGTGGTTCCCAGACCAGCAGCGTTGGCATCTCCCAGCCACTAGTTAGAGGTACAAAGTCTCACAACCTCCCAGACCCATGGAACCAGAAAGTGTCAAGTTGTATCCCAGCACTCTCCGCTTTCATGAGTCCAGCAGGTAAACAAACCCATTTCTGATGCTGCTAAAGTTCGAGAACCTCTGGTTAGGCCCATGAAGGCTGCAGGTGCTCATTATCTTTCCATTGAAAGAGTCAGGCATTGAAAGACTGGAAACTAAACTTCTCATTAATAAATTAGTATTTTAAGTCTGTGCATGTTCTTTTTTTTAAAAAAGATTTATTTGTTTATTTGAGATACAGAGTTAGAGGGAGAGAAGACAGAGATTTTTCCATCCACCGGTGCACTCCCCAAATGACCACAACAGCTGGGGCAGGGCAAGCCTGAAGCCAGGAGCCTCTTCTGAGTCTCCCACGTGGGTACAGGGGCCCAAGGACTTGGGCTATCCTCTGCTACTTTCCCAGGCACATTAGCAGGGAGCTGGATCAGAAGTAGGGCAGCCAGAACTCAAACCTGCACCCTTACGGGATGCTGGCACTGCAGGCTGTAATTTAACCTGCTGCATCATAGCACTGGCCCCAGTCTTTTCATGTTCAGTACAGAGTTTAAGTAATATTTTAGATCATTGTTGATTGAACTTGTGGATATGGGACCTACACATAAGGAGGGTTTGCTGTGTTGTTTAGAACAGTGCATCTGTGCGTGCTTTTGTGTATAAGGGAGAAAGGAATATAATACATAGGAAACTGTCACATTGCTTCATTGCCTTAATGGGTCAGCATTGTGATTTCTGACTTGTTATACCTCATAAAGTTTCCTTTAGTGAAGACAATTTTTATTATTTTTATAATGTAAATCACTTTGAAAGTTGGGGGGCCAGCGCCGCAGCTCACTAGGCTAATCCTCCACCTGCAGTGCCAGCACCCTGGGTTCTAGTCCCAGTCGGGGTGGCGGATTCTGTCCCAGTTGTTCCTCTTCCAGTCCATCTCTCTGCTGTGACCCTGGAAGGCAGTGGAGGATGGCCCAAGTGCTTGGATGCCTGCACCCGCATGGGAGACCAGGAAGAAGCGCCTGGCTCCTGACTGTAGCAGCCACTTGGGGGGTGAACCAACGGAAAAGGAAGATCTTTCTCTCTCTCTCTCTCTCTCTCACTGTCTAACTCTGCCTGTCAAAAAAAAAAAAAGAAAGTTGGGGATGTTGCTTTTTGAAAGACTGCCCTCTCCCACCCCATTGCCTTCTCCTGGTGCTCAAGGCACTGATGTTTGAGTTATACACAGGGTGTTCAGAAAGTTCATGGCAAATGTGTATTATGAAAAAAAATCTACATGGATATCAAATTCTTAGCACCAAAATAAATGTAGCTTTTAATTCCATTTTCTCAAACTTTTTGAAGTCCCCTGGTATCTGCATTTAGGATAATAAAAACAGTGCAGTTTTGTTTCATTGGAGGTAGCTAGTAATTTTGATAAAAACTGATTGCACTTTAGAAAAGCTCTCTTTTGATCTGAGAGTGGAAAAAGTGGACAAAAATTGACTACAACTTATCATTTTCATTTAATTTTTCATAGATTGTGAATTATTTTAAATTAAACTAGTAGAAATTAGTCACCAGATTCAAGAAGTGATTACCATTTTAATAATTTTAATCTTTCTATCTAAAATTGGAACTAATTTCCATAGGAAATTCAGATCAGCTTTGTAACATCTCCTGCTCCTCCCTCACATGGTGTGGCTGCCCCTCCTCATTTGTGTCACCTGACTGGCCACTGCAGGCATCTGTGCTGTGACCTTTGTTCTGTGGTCTCATGCTTGGCTATGTCATTGTGTCCCAGGGTTTCTACTCTTGCATCTGTTCATTTGGAAGATGCACAATTCTGTAGCAAGAGTGTGATTTCCCTCCAACTGCTTCCATGTCCTTCCAGTACCTTAGAGACCACATATCCAAACCAGAACTAATCTTTTCCGCCTGCTTTTAATCTTTCTGACATCTCTATTTCTTTAATGAATCCCTTCTGTTCTCTGCCCTCTATAACCTACCCTTAAGTCAGGGGCCGGAAACCAGGTATAGTAGAAAGTCCACAGGTTTGGACTGCAAGGATCTGTGCTCACATCCAGTCCCTATCTGCTACTGGTGCCGTTAGGCAACTCATTGCTCAGACCTTCAGCTTCTTCATGCGTAAACTGGAGGATTGTCTTGAGGAGGAAAAGGGGAAAAGTATATCAGACATGCTTGTGTAATGTGTCATCCAAGCCAGAATACATCCAGGGTGAAGGTGGCCATTCTGAGTAATTATTCCATGACAACCAAAAAAACATAAACTTAGACTGGCAAGCCAAGCAGCATGGGTGCTTCTCCTGTACACAAGGGGACTTCATAAAGTTCTTGGAATGTGTGTGTATTAGTAAAAAAAAAAAAAAAAAATCTATGCATGGATTTCTACAATATTTGTACCGAAACAGCTAATTCCATTGTTCTGTGAACTTTTTGAAGGACCCTGATGAGTCAAATGTAGCAGGTCCTTTCCCACCCTCCTTGCCATAGCCCTCTGTGTCTCCATGCTTTTGCTCCCCCACCCCCGCAGCTGTTCTCAGTCTCTTCGCTGAGCCCACAGCTATGCTCTCCTGGCCTTCCATCTTCCTCTTTAATATATTCTGTGTCCTGCTGCCAGATCAGGCTCCTGAAACCACATCATTTAGACCACTCGTTGCCTCAAGACCCTTCAGCAACACCCCTTAGCGAAGTTACCCCTCCCCAGCATGGCATTTAAAATGCTTCCTGCTTCAGTTTAGTAGATTTTCTTTCAGACTTGAATCCAAGCACTGTCCTTTATCTGCACTGCATTTTTGGCAAACTTGGCCGCTTCCACAGCTGCCTTGTCTTCCTTAGTGCCTTGCTTGTGCTGGCCTCCCTGACTGATGGAGCTTGCCCTTCTGCCTCCACCTGTTGAACTCCAGTATCTTTTACACTGTAGGGTGGCCTCTTCCAAAAACCTGTCCTGTGCTGTCCAGTGAGAAGCTCTCCCGTTTCCTCCCTAAATTCCCAAGCAATTCTTTCTTTGTATTCTAGGGTACTTGGCACTCTCTGTTTCACATTGTGGTTAATTAGATTTGTATCTTAGATACCCCACACAGAAGGGAAGTGGGAGGCAGAGAATACATCTGGTTCATGTCTCTTTGCTTCTGATCACTCTCACATAGAAGCTCAGCAAATATTTGTTGACTGAATACCTGACAGTGAAAGTCACTTTTGATCTGCCAGTGATAAACCACTGCTGTTGCCTCCTCAAGTAATCAAACATTTATAAATAATATGGCAAGTCTTCTCCTTGATTTTGCTTCTTTTAAATTAAAAGATTAAAACCATTAATCAGGGGCCAGCATTGTGGTGTAGTAGGTAAAGCTACCACCTGTGACAGCAGCATCCCTTATGAACATCAGTCTGTGCCCTGGCTGCTCCAATTCCCATCCAGATCCCTGCTAATGGCCTGGGAAAAACAGTGGAAGATAATCCAAGTATTTGGGCTGCTGCTACTCACATGGGAAACCTGGAAGAAGCTCCTGGCTCCTAGCTTGGCCTTGCCCAGCCATGACCTTGCGGCCATCTGGGGAGTGAACCAGTGGATAGAAGACCTCTTGTTCTCTCTCTCTCTTTGTAACTCTGACTTTCAAGTAAATAAATGAAGCATTAAAAAAGCACTAATCAGTACTATAAACCAGTTGAATTATGATCAAAACCATTAAGTTGATGAGAGTGCATAGTTTTAAAACTGTACACAACTTTTTGCTCCATTTTCATGTTGATGATATGCACCTGCTGGCCCAAAAAGAAGTTTATTTAATAATTTGGAAAAAAAAAAGTCAAAAAAAATTTATATCTGTGTATAATAGAGATTTGGTATCTGTATGCAATTAGGAAATACGTAACAATTGATCTCTTAGCCTCTCCCCAAACTCTGAAATGTACGGGGTAGGGATGGTCAATTCGTGCAGTGGTTAAGATGCCACTTGAGATATGCACATCTCATATCTAAATGCCTAGGTCTGAGTCCCATCCCTGAACCCTTCTTGCTCTCCGGTTCTGAACACCCTAGGAGGCAGCAGGCGATGGCTCCAGTATTTGGGTCCCTGCCATGATTTGGGAGACCTGGATGGAGTTCCTGGCTCCTGGCTTTGGCTTGCCATAACCCTAGCTATTGCAGGCATTCAGGGAGTGAGGCAGCAGATAGGTGATCTCAGGCTGTCTCTGTCTTTCTACCTTTCAAATTCATAAAAAGTATTAGAATTTTTTAAATGTGTGAGGCAATTTTGTCTTACTTTTTCCTTGCTTTTATTTCAGTATGAGAAACAAGTTTATATATAATTTAAGGTAATGTGATTCTACTGTATTCTTTTGAATATTTGGTTTTACAACTGCTTTATGGTCAATAAAACATACAGATTTTTACTAAGAGGACATCTGTGGTTAAGGGGATGGTTTTTATCAATTAAAGATATTGGTTTCAAATCTCTTTTAAGAGAAAGCTACTTGTTTATAATCATTCAGAACTGCTGGTAAACCTTGGGTAGTGGAGATGGCAAGGAACCAATGGCTGCCATTTTCTGACTTTGCCTGTTTTGACACTGATGCCCGTGTTTGATTTACAGAAGTGTTCTAGTGTAGTGAAGTCACATCTTTTCAATATTGTCTTAAAAATGACTGTTCCAAGGGGCGTGCATTTGTTCCAACAGTGACGATGTCCCCATCCCAGACCCCAGTGCCTTGACTTGGATTCCAGCTCCAGCACCCCACTCGAGCTTCCTGCTTATGTGCATGCTGGGAGCAGCAGGCGATGGCTCCAGTTACTGAGTTCCTGCCACCTATGTGGAAGACCTGGGTTGAATTCCTAGCTCCCGGCTTTGGCCTGGCCCATTACTGACTGTTGGTGAATAAGCCAGAGGATGGGAATTCTCTCTGACTTGTCTCTTTGTGTGTGTCTCAGAGAGAGAGAGAGAGAGAGAGAGAGAGACAGAAAGCACTCTAGGTCCCCGTCTCCTTAACTTTTTAATTTAAGGGATTTTTTTCATTGCATTAAATAATTGCTCAAGTAATTCTGTTAACTGCTGTGAATATTTTTATCCATGACTATTATCTCAGTGTGGGTTTTTAGAAGTGAAAATATAGGCAATTAACTTTTATTGAATTTGAAATGCTTAGGTCTCAGAATTAGCATAATTTTATGAAAATTATATAGAGAGTGCTAAACTTAGGTGGTCATTAAAAAATTAATAGAGTTACCAGGGGATAGTTAGTTCATATCCTTTCTCAGGGAGTGCTGGGATGTCAGGCAGGTCACCAGGCATCTTATTTCCATAGTTAACCTAATGCCTTACAGAAAGATAATTCTCTATTGGAACTTCTGTTATTGAATTAATTAAAACTCTTTTTTAAAAACAGTTTTATTTATTTATTTGAAAGTCAGAGATACAGAGACAGAGATCTCCATCCACTGGTTCACTCTGTGGATGGCTGCAATGGCCAGGGCTGGGCCAAGCCAAACCCAAAGCCAGGAGTCAGGAGCTTCTTCCAGGTCTCTTATGTGGGTAACAGGGGCCCAAGCACTTGGACCATCTTCTGTTGCTTTCCCCAGGCTATTAGCAGGGAGCTGGTTGGAAGTGGAACAGCCAGAACATGGATTGGCACCCATATGGGATGCCAGCATTGCAGGTAGTGGCTTTACCTGCTACACTGCCATGCTGGCCCTAATTCAAACTCTTGGATAAAAATAAAAGACTTCTCAGAAGTAAGAAGGCTGTCCTGGAAAAAAAGAATTTTACCTGTATTGTTACTTGATCTATCAAGAAAGATGCCTATTCAATCCTTGTTGTGCAGTAAGTACAAGGATGAAGTGTTGAACAACAGGATATATCCAAGAGCAGCACCTGCAACTCATAGTGAGGAGTGGTCCTGGCTGTACCAATACCTCTCCTCATGCCCCTTGTTCACCTGTATTTGGCCCAGTTGGCAAAAAAGAGGACGGTTTTAGAAAGCAAGAGTGAGAGAGACTGGCATTGTTTTGCAGTAGGTTAAGCTGCCTTTTGCTATGCCGGTCATCCATATCTGAGTGCCAGTCCAAGTCCCAGCTGCTCCACTTCTTTGCAGTTTCCTGGTAATGCAATTGGAAAGACAGTGGAAGGTGGTCCAAGTGCTTGGGCTCCTATCACACATGTGAGAGACCTGAGTGGAGTTCCAGGCTCCTGGCTTTGGCCCAGGCCAAACTTGGCTGTGTGGTCATTTGGGGAATGAACCAGCTGATGAAAACCTCTGTCTTTCTCTCTCTTCTCTTTCTTTCTCTCTCTCTTCCTCTCTCTCTCCTCCCCTCCCTTCCTGCCTCCCTATCTCCCTCCCTGCCTCCCACCCTCCCTGTGTGTGTGTGTGTCTGTCTGCCTGTCTGTCACTCTTTCAAATTAGCTAATTAATTAATTTTTTTAAAAAAAAGAAAGCAAGAGTGAGAGATACTTGTCTTAGACTGTTTTGAATTTTTAGACCAAAATACCTGAGGCTGGGTAGTTTATAAAGTAGAGATTCCATGGCTCCACTACTAAGGTTGCAAGAAAATCCGAAATAGCATGACCTTGTCATCCCGATGAGGTCTCACTGGCTTCATCATAGAACGATGGAAAAGCAAGAAGAGGACAAGCTGCATGCCGAAGAGGCTTGTGTGCAAGCAAAGAGGCAAAAGACCAAAGAGATTGCCAAGTTCATTCTTTCTATAACGACCCCTCTCATGGGAAGGAATCCCCTTTTACCAGATCTGATTCATTCCACTGAGACAGCTCTATTTATGAGGATGGAGCTGCCACAATCCAGTTATTCACTGTCCTACGCCCACCATATTGGGGCTGAGCCCCCAGCACATTGGCCTCTGGGGGATTCACCACAGCATATTCCTTAACCCTCCTTGACCCTAAGACTTGGAAAATTCTAAACTGTTGATCTAACAGGTTGTAAAATTTAGGGGAAAAAAAGCAAAAAACAAAAAAACACCAAAACAAGGTTTGTACAGCCTAAAATACCTCAATTATCATGCAAGGGTCGTGTCCTCCTATTGTAGACCCAAAAAGCTATGAACTTTCTAGGACAAATTATTTTTTCAACGTGGCAAACCCCCACAGATGTTTTTCAACAGAGTTCTTTTGATGTAAGAACCAAAAGCTTGCTCAGCTGCCTTAAGTGATGGAGTCTTGCAGGAGCTGGGGGTGGCCTGGAAGCAGTCGACTCTAAGGATCCACAGCCCAGGGGCCCAGGACAAGCCAGGAGTTGGACCTCAGAAGAGCTGAGCTGCAGGGAGAGCAGAAGTGCGTGTGCATGGATCTTCCCAGGTATTCCGCATTTGTGTGACTCAGCAGTTCTCCCAGGACCACCACCATCTGGTAGATGTCTGGTATCAAGCTTCCTAATCCTGCTCTGTTTCCAGTTTTTCCTCTTTAGTGTTTTCAAATTTTTTTCACCAAAAATATATTTATGTTTTTGAAAGGGATATTGACAGGGAGGGAGGTAGAGAGGTAATGAGGAAGAGAGAGAGAGAGAGAGCGCACTTCCATTTGCTGGTTCACTCTCCAGATGCCCATAACAGCCAGAACTGGGCCAGACCACGCCCAGAAGCCCAGAATTCCATCCTGGTCTCCCACATGGGTGGCATGGACTTAAGTACTTCTCAGGTGTGTTAGCAGGGAGCTGGATTAGCAGTGGTATAGCCAGCACTCAGATGCCCACCCCTCAAACCCTTTAAAGTAATGAAAATCTTTCCTCAGGAAACATCTTATATTTAATGGAGATAAAAGTTGAACTGCAGGGGCCAGCACTATGGCCTCGCGGGTAGAGCTGCTGCCTGCAGTGCCGGCATCCCATATGGGCACCAGTTCAAGTCCTGGCTGCTCCACTTCTGATCCAGCTCTCTGCTATGGCCTGGTAAAGCAGAAGGTAGCCCAAGTCCTTCAGCCCCTGTACCTGTGTGGGAGACCTGGAAGAAGCTCCTGGCTCCTGGCTTTGGATTGGCACAGCTCCAGCCATTGCGACCAACTGGGTAGTGAACCAGTGGATGGAAGACCTCTCACTCTCTCTCTGCCTCTCCTTCTCTCTCTCTGTAACTCTGCCTTTCAAATAAATAAATAAATAAATCTTTTAACAAAAAAAGTTGACCTGCAATGAATAAAGTGTCAAGGAGGCCTGGCCCCTTCCTGCTCAAACAGCCCCTCATCCCTAAACCAGGCCCCATTTTATCTCTACAAAACTCAAAAGACCCTTTGGATCATGCTTTGAAAACTTATGCTGTGCCCCCTTATCTTTTGTTTTTTTGTGGATTACTTTTCTTCATGATCATAGAGAATCTAGATTATTTTTGTACCAGGACTAATTAAATGCAGACTCAACTATGTTTGAATGAAGTGTCTGCCTCTGATCACATCCGTTGTGGCCAAGTTGAGGATGGGGTTAAATGATGAAAAAGGTGGTTAGGTAAGGTTGTCTCTTCAGCAGGGGTTGAATAAGGTGATGGCCCTTAACAGGAACCATGACTGCCATGTCTAATACCTGGTGGATATGGAGAAAGCATTCTGGTACCAAAACCAGGAGAGTCTGTGTATAGGCAGAAGCATCAAACAGCCATGGGCAGGGTTGACATTTGGTCTAATGGTAAGGCAACTGTGTCCCACATTGGAATGCCTTGGATCAAGTCTCAGCTTCTGGCTTCCAATTCCAGTTTCCTTCTAATGTATATCCTGGAAGACAACAGGTGTTGGCTTTATTATTTAGGTCCCTGCCATCCATGTGGGAGACCTACACTGAGTTCCTTGCTCTTGGTTTTGTCCTGACTCAGCAGTGGCCACTGAGGCTATTTGGGGAGTGAACCAGTGAATGGAAGATCTCTATTTGTCTTTCCATTTCTCTGAGTCTCTCTCCCTCTGTATCTCTCTATCTGAATAAATCAATAGAAAAAAAGAAAGAAAGAAAGAAAGAAAGAAAGAAAGAAAGAAAGAAAGAAAACTCTTAGCAATAGGCCAGCATGTAGGAGAGAAGAACAGCTGAGGAGCAGGAAAGAGAATGAGTAACCATGAGGAGAACTAAACCACATTTACTTGGGCCAGTGAGAGAGTCTCAGGAGATGTGGACTCGGGCTTCCAATTACAAATAAAGAAATGATTGACAGCAAAGTGATTGGTCAGTCTCAAGGTAGTTGAGGCCTGGGGCACAGGAAAAGGAAAAATAACCTTCATCTTCTTTTGTGTATACATGGGCCTAGGTTGTCAAGTGTGATAACGCTAACTCAGTCTCTGTTTAAGAGTACTATTCCTATTGTAATTGCTTTAATGATAACTTGAGATGTTACTTCAAAGGCTGTCTTTTTAGGCCTTAAAGGCTGAGACATTTATGTAGTGTTGGGTCATGTCAGTGCCATGATAGAAGCCCAGATTTGGGGCCAACAGGAGGAAATGTTATGCTCCCATCTGTGGGAAGCAGACTGTGGCTCTCAGTGGCCTGTATCTCCAGCAGGGGCCAGGCCTGACTCCAGGATACCTTGGATTTTACAGCATTGTAAAGAAAAACAGCTCTGTTTGCTGCAATTTTAAGAAAGTGCTTAAAAACTCTTCATATTAACTATTCACGTTTGAAGACCTTTGCTTCCAAAAACGAATGAGTCTGAAGAGATTCAAGTTCTGATTCTGACACCAATGCCAACTTATTGTGCAATTGTGTTCCACTTGCGTAGCTTTCTAGTTTCCCTTTCTGGAAAGGAGCATTCCACAACTAATGTATCCCAGGTTGGGAATCCCCACAAAGCATTCCCACCACCCAGTGGGACAGTTGTCTTCTACCTTCTCCAGGGTTCTATCACAAACAGATGAGTACAGCTTGCTGGGAATTGAATACAGTATATTTTAATCATGTAGCCCACATTTTCACATTTTCAATTTAGTGCTTTAAAACTTACCAGCACATGCAAACAATCACTAATGCTCCAACACTGCCAAGCTCAGAGGGAATGCTGTGATGTCACTGATGTGTCTCCAATGGGTTGGACCACCGTGACATTGCCAACTCATCATTCTTCTTTCACCAGATGACGCTACCCCTACAGACCACTACCTCAGAAAATTATCACCAGAGCAGTGTCATTCAATTGCATGTTTTCTTGATCTTTTTGTAATAAGTTCATTTTTGGATGCTTCTGGTTTTTGGACTCCCAGAAAAATTATCTCTGACTATAGTCGAGCAAGTATTTTGCTTGTTTATAGGCACTGTTTCATATGCAGCCTGTCCCAGTGACAAGATTTCATCATTTAGAGAGAGAAAATGACATTACATGAAACTCTACAGGGTATTTTATGATCTTACATTATCTTTTATTTGAAGGCAATTCAAAAAGTGGTTCTAAGCTCGCAGAGCTTTTTTTGAATTATTGTTGACTAGAGCTACTAGCCCATCACATTCCTTCCTTTCTTTCCCTCCTAGACCAGGAGATCAGCTTCTAGAAGCCTAAAATATAAACCTGATATGTCTCTTCCAGATTTTAAATCCTTTAATGGATCCCTTGGGAGTTTCCCAGTGCATGGTATGGATGTTCAAAGTGATGAGTGAAATGATTTTAGGGGCATAGTAGCAAATGTTTTTACTACTTATACATGTATGTTTATTTTATTATGTAATAGGAAGAATAAAAACATGTTAAAATGAAACTGTAATATTCTCATATAAGATACTGTGTATTAACTAACATATATTAAGAATATATGGTTTCCAAAAATTTCATGGAATGTGTGTATTATAAGAAAACCAGGCTGGTGCTGCGGCTCACTAGGCTAATCCTCCACCTGCGGCACCAGCACTCCAGGTTCTAGTCCTGGTTGGGGCGCCAGTTCTGTCCCAGTTGCTCCTCTTCCAGTCCAGCTCTCTGCTGTGGCCCTGGAAGGCAGTGGAGGATGGCCCAAGTGCTTGGACCCTGCACCAGCATGGGAGACCAGGAGGAAGCACCTGGCTCCTGGCTTCGGATCTGCGCAGCGCACTAGCTATATTGGGCACTTGGGGGGTGAACCAGCAGAAGGAAGACCTTTCTCTCTGTCTCTCTCTCTCACTAACTCTGCCTGTCAAAAAAAAAAAAAAAAAGACAACCATACACAGATTTAAAGCTTGTATTGCGCCAAAATAAACATCTTTTAATTGCATTTTTTCTGTGATCTTTTTGAAGTATTCTCAAATTATGCATTATAATTCATGATCTTGGAAAAATCACTTAAACCATTTGGGCTGTAGTTTCTTTGTAAAAAAAAAAAAAGGATTAAAAATAAATGAACTGCCACCTAGTAGAAATTTCTTAAAGAAAATTCCTGAGCATGATAGTATTATATAAACCTTAATAAATAATACAAACATAAAGGATTATATTTCATCTTTATGTTTCACAGTACATAGCATGTGTCCATTATATGCATGTTGGGGAATAGATGAATGAATTCTATTGATGTTTGAAATGACATTTAATTAAGCAAACATTCCTAGAATGGTGGTATGCCGGGTGCTGAAGTTTTGGGGAAAGGAAAGTGCTTTGACCTTCAAGGAGCTCAAACGTGATAGAGCCTCATACTTAAAGAGTGGATTCTAATATAAGGTGGTATACTAATGTTAATGCCTATTCACTCAACCAGGAAAGCTTCCCAGAGGAAGTGATTCTTATTTAAAGCCTTACAGAACAAGGACAAAGGATCTTATGGACAGAAAAGGCCTCCTTAGTGAAGGGAGTATATGGGCACAGCTGTTGACTGGCATCATTCAGCAGAAATAGAATGCAAGTCACAAATGTGGGTCAGCTTTAGCAAAAGTACAAAGAAATGAGTGAAGTTTATTTTAATAACATGTTATACTTAGTTCAACAAATCCTAAATATTATCATTTTAGGCAAACAATATTTAAACTTCTTAATTATATACTTTTTTTCCTTTTTACTAAGTCTTTGGAATCTAGCATGTATCTTATATTTACAGCACCTGTCAGTTTGAACCAACCACATTCCAAGTGCTGAACTAGTGGCCATTGTATTTGACAGCACAGGTTCTGATCGCAGAAGAAAATCCCGGAATACTAAACAAGCTGTGAGTTCTTTGATTTGCCTGTGTACAGGTTGCATGTAGATAACTGGTGGGAGATGAAAGGGAGATGGAGTCAGATACCAGGCCACAAAGACTGTAGATATCAAGTTAGGGGAGTCTCAATTTAATCATGAAGGCCTTTAGCAGCTCTTGTTGCCTTGACATATTTTATGTAGCACTAATTGAACGTTTTGACAGATTGTGCTGGTAGCTATGTGAAGGATTGATTGGGGAGGCATGGTGCAAAGAACATTGCTGGTATTTTTTAGTCTATTGTATTTCTCTGTACTTTATGAAATTTTCATAGATGTTGTAGCAATTAGTTGACAGCATTGCTCATTTTTAGTGTTTTATGAGTGTTTATAATTCTCTAGCCCTTTGTGAGAATTGAAGGCAATGTGAAAGAGGAACTAAGAGTATCTGGTTGTAAGAAAGAAAAAAGTTGGTTTGTAAACAGCATTAACCTTAGGCCAAGCAGCTCCTGCGGGGCATCGTTAGTCAACTAGACCAAACCAAACCATAGCACACAGGCAGTAGACAAAATGCTGGTGTCCAGGCCAGACGCTCTCCATGGTAAAGTGAACATTGAAAGGAAATATCCCACCATGCCCCACATACCTTTTTTTTTTTTAAAAAAAATTATTTGACAGGTAGAGTTATAGAACAGTGAGAGAGAGAGAGACAGAGAGAAATGTCTTCATTCCATTGTTCACTCCCCAAATGACCGCTATGGCCAGCGCTGCACCGTTCTGAAGCCAGGAGCCAGGTGCTTCTTCCTGGTCTCCCATGCGGGTGCAGGCATCCAAGCACTTGGGCCATCCTCCACTGCTTTCCCGGGCCACAGCAGAGAGCTGGACTGGAAGAGGAGCAACCAGGACTAGAACCAGGCACCCCAACCGGGACTAGAACCTGGAGTGCTGGCGCCACAGGTGGAGGATTAACCTAGTGAGCCATGGCGCCGGCCCCTGAAAGGTAATATCCCACCATCCCCCACATACCTGCTTTCCCAAGTTGCTTCTACATCAAAATTCTAGAAAGCAATATTTTCCCTGTGAAGTCAAAATTGATTTTCTAGCCGTCATTTTTAAAAAAGGAAAATGTCTTGAAAGGTTTACTTTTTTGTTATCAGAAACTTCTTAGAATTAAGATTTTTACTCCCCTTTCCCTTTATGACAGAAACAAAGCTTCCTGAATTCATTTTATTTCCCTCAGGATTGCACAGTTTACAGGGTCCTTTCCTCTGCTTTCCATTCCTTCTATCTGCCATTTTGTTCCATGTACCCCCATGGGCTCCACTGGTCTCTAACCTTAAATCTTGTGTATCAGTAAATGCCTGTGTGTGGAGGGTAGAGCAAATGAACATAAAAGCCTATACTGTTGGTGGGGCTGGTGTTGTGGCCCAGTGGGTTACGCTGTTGCCTGTGATGCTAGCATCCCTTGTGAGTGTCAGTTTCAGTCCTGGCTGTTCTTCCAACTCAACTTCCTTCTCATGTGCCTGGGAAAGCAGTGGAAGATGGCCCAAGTGCTGTGACCCCTACCACCCACATAGGAAACCTGCATGGAGTTCCAAGGCTCCTAGCTTCAGCCTGGTCCTACTCTGGACATCGTGACCATTTAGGGAGCGAACCAGCAGATAGAAAAATCTCTCCCTCTCTCTCCCCCTGCCCCTCTCTTTCTCCCCCTACTTCTTCGTCTATGTTACTCAGCCTTTCAAATAAATAAATCAATATTTTAAAAGAAAAACCGCTTTCTTGCAGAGTAATGTGCTATTCATGTCTCTTCTTTCTTCTACTTTGGAGGCTGTCAGGCCCCAGCTAGTCCTCCTGAGCCAAATACTGCTATGTAAATTGTACATGAAGCAGCCAGAAACCTGGGAGACCACAAATGGAGCAAGGTGTTCCATCCCTGAAGTCCGCCCCCACTCCAGGAACTATCCACTCTTGTTCCTGCAGCCTAGAAACTGGTTGAGGTGTGACATGATTCCATTGACCACCACCTAGAGGTCTGGACCATACAGGTGACTTTATCTGGCACTAAAACCATTTCTTAGCTCAATTTTAAAATCCAAAATCTCTTAGATTTGAAAATCAAAGTCTGGCTGGGATTGCATGATACTGGTTGATTAGTTTATTTTGCTTAAAGTAGAGCCCAGGAAACTTGGGGAAGTGAATACTATTCACATATATTTGGGAAACTGCCTTAGGCTAGTGGCAGTAAACTGTTATTCTTTCTCCATCATGTACAGAGTTTACTGAGTCAGTAAATCATTGCAGAAGTCTTTTCTTTCTTTCTTTCTAATAACAAAAGAATCCATATTGTATTAGATGCTGCTGGGAACCAGCCCTGGCCTGACTGGTGTCTGTCCTTGGTGCTTGACGGGCAGGTGATGATGCTGTAAAAATTACAGATTCCCAAAATACACCTCTGCCCACCCTGCAGGGGCTGGGGAGGACAGAGAGACTAGGACTTTGACAGTTGGTCCTACTCACTGTTAAATAAAACACTAGGTAATTAGCCTTTTCAAAGGTCAAAGATTTCTTTTCATGATCTATTCAACTTTCACACATGCATACATTCTCATAAAAGAAGAAAAAGTCATTTTGCTTGGGAAAACTGCAACAATGAGGTAGCAGTCTGTTGCTTTTGTCGCCTTCTTTGAAAGGTAGATTAGAGTGATTAGTGATTATGCTTTGAGTTTCCCGAAGGAGCTTCCCTAAAGAAAAGAGAAAATCCTTCAGACCTCCCCACCTGGTTGGGAACATCACATGCCTTTCTAGAACTTTGTTTCAAAAGAGGAAAATATTGATTAAATAGTGACTGGGAGTTCTCTTTATGTGAAAAAAAAAAAAGGAGTTTGACTACTGGAGAAATAAGTATGAAGGAGGGAAAAATCTAGCCAGCCAGGGTTGCCTGATGTGCTCTCCTTTTTTTTTTTAAATCCAGTATTTCCAGTTATCGTTTTTTGAAGAGTGATTAGTCAACTTTATTCCTTTAGTTTAAATATCTGAAGAGTTTCTTGAGAAGAGAAATGTCTATCTCAGCTTACAGTTAAGTTCTCTGTTCAGAATCAGACAGTTGGGAGATGAGGGTGAAATGAATTTCTACCAGTGTGTCTTGGAATGGAGCAAAGGGATCATTCCCCTTGAGCTCCATTGCCCTTTTCTGATGAACTAATTATTCATATCCCTACATGCATTCATATATTCATTCAGTCAGTCAGTCTTCAGTTATTGACTGAGGACCCATTAAAAATTAGATGGGGTACAAGGTAACAGGGATTTAAAGATGAGCCATATATGAGAAGCTGGAACTCTGGTAGCAAAGTAGGCTGGGAAGTGGTTCTGTCCATTGTACATGATAGGACATGTGCCTTATAGTATTCCTATAGTGCCTATAGTATCTACAAAAGGGATACTGTAAGGAATTTATTTTTATTTTGTACCTGGTAGGTTTTTTTTTTAATAGGATTTAGTATTTCATTTTATTACTACAGGTCTCTGTCAGGGCATGTGCCATGTGTTTCTGTAATGATGATAGAACAAAATATTCTGGAATGTGTACGGATGCTGTTTCAGTTTTTTTTTTTTTTTTTTTTTTTGTGCATGACCAAGTTTTATAGAATAATGTCAGGGGAAATATGGGGAATACATATATGTCTTCAGGATTTTCCCAACTAGCAACTAAACCTGTGCAAGAGAAAGGAAGTTTGTCAAGTAAGCATATCAAATAAGCTTCAAGTGGCCTTTTTCTGCCAAATGCCTCCCAGATGAGCTGTGTTCCCAGGCTCTTCATCTCACTCCCTCCTCCCAGGATCCATTTGTAGGAGAGAAAAGATCTAGGTTGGTGACTGAGGTACCTAATAAAAGACAGATTAGCAAGAGAAGAGCTTATACATTTCTTTAACTCCCAGGAGTGAGTGTTCATTAGGAAAACTAAGGACCTCAAGGAAAAGGCAGATCTGTGCAATTTTTATACTGGGCTTGATGGACAAGTGGACAGTTGTGGGGAAGTCTGATTGGGTATGTGTAGTGGTCATAAACTGGAGGAAACCTGGCAAGGTTGGTTTGTTCAGACTCTTCTCTATGTCTTTGAAGATAAGGGTGTTCCTTTCATCTGGGGATGGGGGTGTTGTGTGGGGCGAGGTGGGGGGCACATCTCCAATAAGGGTCTTCTGACCTACTTCAAAGGCAGGTCAGAGAATCCCTCCTGGGTTTTATTGTTTGTCTCACAGAAGGGTAGCAGGGAAGCTGAGAATGAACTTCCTGCTTCTGCCCTTTTCTCAAATCCCTTCTGTCTAAAATACTTGGGGTAGTGTGTGGAACTCCATTACATTTTAATTTCTTGTAATCAACAAGCCCAAATTGAAGTGGGAGGCTTTGCCAGACCAGGCTATTTTGGGTTAGTTGCTCCTGGGAAGCCATTGCAGGTCTTACAGGTTGTACCCGTTCTCTGGAGTAGAGCGTGTTCAGCTAGTGTCCCTCCTGGTGACCTTCTCAGCCATCTGGGCTGGGACCTACGTCTGTCCTGCTCAGCCCAGCAGGGCAGGGCCTCTGCCATGCGCCTGCAGATGCCTCATTCTGACTGCCCGCCTCTGACTCACGCCATCTGTTGGTAATTTGTCGTGGTTGTGGAGTCAGGGGTTTTCAAAGCATCCGATCTATGGAGTCTCTCCGTGAGGTGCACTGCCTGCGATTTTTCTGACACCCTCTTCCCAGCCTGCCTGTGGCTGGCACCCAGCTCCAAGTCAAGCTGCCTTGAATGTTATGATGTTGTTCTTCACGCTTTAGAGAGCCTCACACCAAGTTCCCGCCCCTCCTTGGAGCAAGTTACACCCATTATGGGACTTGTTTGAAGTTCAGCCAAGCTGGCAGCCAATGGGTTCCACTTTTACTACCTCTAGCAACAGTAGGCTCTCATCCTTAGTGTCACTGTGCCATCTGCTCGGCTTTTTCCCTCTGCAAACTGTGAACAAAACAAGCCACCTAAACCCAAACTGCCCCCTTGCAATTCAACCGCGTTTGCGTCAGATCTGCCTAAGATGACCCAGCTTTGTCAGTTCTAAACCACTTTCCTTTTTCGTACCTCTTGAAGAATTTTATTTTTACTCAAAGTAGAGACAATAATAGTAGCTAATATACAATGGTACTTCAAAAAGTTTGTGGAAAATAGAATGAAAAGATGTTTCTTTTGGTGTAAAAATTTTCAAAATCTGTATATTGTTTTTCCATAATATGCATTGCCCATGAACTTTTGCAGACACTGTATGCATGGATTTCCAAACTTTTTCCATCAAAATGAATCATCTTTTAATTCTGTTTTCTAGAACTTTTTTCCATGTCAGGAATTGTGCTGCATGTTTTATGTTATGATCCTATTTTACCCTCAAAGATATCCATAAAGAACTACCTGTTATTTTCCTTATTTCTGCGAATGAGAACAGTGGATCTGAGGCAGATGAAGTGGCTTAGCTTGCTACTAGTAGCTGATGAGCCTAAATCTAAACCGTAGAGCCTGGGTCCAGAATGTAAGAGTTTGACTTTTTATACTGCTTCGCATCACTTGATATTAATAATCCAATATTCTTGGAATTTATAATCTCAATGCCTTTGACAAACAAATTTGTCCCTGACACTTCAAATATGGCATCATGCATCCATTAACAGTTCCTGTTCATTCATATACCCAACAAATATTTATTGAACATCTGCTGTGTTCTGTTCATTGAGTTGAGCCCTGAGGACCCAGTGATGAAGTGACTTCTTATGTACCTTATAAATGTAGTTGGGGCTACATTTGTTCATTTAATAATCTTTTGTAAGGAACCTTTGGAATTCAGTTACTATCTGAGGGACTGCAGCTATAAAACAAAAAAGGATTTATCCCTGAACTTATATAGGAAAAGCTCATAGTTAAGCTTTCTAGTACATTGGGTCTCTCCAGGGGAGAGTAGGACTCAGAAAAGCTGGATACTAGTTCCCGTGAAATAGTGTGAAAGAAAAAAGAGGTAAGCCTGAGTTCATGAGAGAAGCAGCAAAAAGAGCTATAGGAAATAAATCAACCAGAAAACTTTTGGTTGCAAGGAATGGAAAATAAGACCAATGGCTTAAAAACTTAGGATGTTATTTTCTCGTAAAAAAAGAAGTCAAAGGGTAATATTTCTGGTGTTATTTCAGTTGCTCAACAATGGCACCCAGGACCCACTTTCTTACTATTTTTTCTGATCTCTCACCCTTAGGATGTTGGCCTTTCATTCCCAAAGTTATTACCTTCTGGTTACAAATGGCTCCCATTCTTCCCAGAATCCCTTTGTGTTGTGTCCCAAGCAGAAAAGAAGCCATGGGAGAAAAAGATTTTCTTCCTACTGTGCTACTTGATTTTTTGTTTTTTTGTTTGTTTGTTTTGTTTTTACTCTGGATAGGGGATCCTTTCTGAACCAACTTCACCTTTTATCTCATTGACTAGAATGGGGTCATATGTCAAGCCATAAACTAATCATAATCCATTCTTTGGCGGGGGGGGGGGGGGCTTCTCTCTTGTTTGATTTGTAAAGAAGAAAATGAGTAGGCAGTTAATGGTGTTTGCCACAGATGCATAGAAATAGACATGCTAACAATGATGGTTTAGCCTTAGGAAAGGCTGGAACCCTTGAGGAAACTGTAATGAATGGGAATTCTCAACACATTAATAATAGAAAAGATTGGTTTTAGAGCAAAACCATTGTTATCCAAAAAGATTTTGTTACTAGAGGAAATTATCCCTAGAATGAATGGTAGGGTACAAGATTACCACTAAGAGACTCATGAAATCCACATGACTAACTTGTATTTGGAATGGAGAAGGCCCAGCTACAAATTCTCTTTCATCTTCAGTTCAGACACCATAGAAATTATTGCCAGAACAGATTGACACTCACTGGGGCACTGCAAAAGAACCTCAGACATCCAAAAGTGTTCATTGCCCTGGGCACTGTGATACAAAGATAACTAAGACACAATCTACTCATGGGCAGAAATCTTAGCTATCTATGCATTTCCAACTGTAACTGCAGTGTAATAAGTGTTTACCAAATCTATGCCCAGAATGCTGTTGGAGCACTGAGAAAGGACTGGGCAATTTTGCTCAGAATGAGGCAGGTGGGGATGCAGGGAGGATGTGGAATTGAAACGCTATTTGAGATGGAACCTGAAGAGGCATTCAGAGCTGAAGTGTAGATGAAGGACAACCTACACTCGAGAAATCTCATTACAGATTTGGAAGTCTGTGTTGGTCAGCTTATTGTTCATAGAATAAAATACCTCTAAACAAACTCTGTGTGAAGGAAGGGCATTATTTTGGTATCATGGTTTTGGAGGTTCACAGCTCATGATTGGATAGCTTCACTGGTTTGGCATCTAGAGCTGGTGTTCTTGCTGGCAAAGTCCCAAGGTGGCACAGAGCATCACATGACAAGAGGGAGCATACATATCTGTGCATGTGATGCTCATAAAGACACCTGCACTTAATCAAGGAGCCCACACTAGTGATCAATCACCTCTCAAAGGCCCCACCTCTAAGTACCATAATTAGATTAAGTTCTCACCCTCTTAGACCCACTAACATGAAACTTTGGAAATGAAACTATTAGCTTGTGGCCTTTGGAGAGGGGCATTCAACATCCAAACTAAAATTGAAACCGTATCAAAGTCCTTGGATCTTCTTTAGCAGATTTTAATATTGAAGACCTTCAGGATCTACTGGACCTGTACTTACACTGCTACTCAGAAAACCTATTCTCTCTTTTCTTTGCTGTAGTAGACCAAGACTGTAGCTTTTGAATGAGTAGATGGTTGATTCTTACACATAGCTGTCTGCTGATGAGCTGAGAAGCCACCCTGGCCTGAAACAGTGGGGAAGCAGCCTCTAAATGGGGCAGGACCATATGCTCCAACCCCTGCTCCTTCTCGTCTTCCCATTTCCACATCCAGGTGTGTAGGTCCATCTAACCCAAGAAACTTCACCCTTTTAACAGTAATACATATGTCATTACATCCTTGTCTTTCAAAACGTAGTTGTTGAACAAATAGATGGTCAGGTAAATAAAAAGTGAGAAATTGGCTAATGCTGACGTCCATGTTGGCAGTGTAGGCAGTTGGAGTATTAGCTATATTTGGCTCATGGAATTTTTACCTGACCAGAACCTATGAAATGTGTCAGTCAGTAAGTGTAAATGTGTCAGTCAGAAGTTCTCCCTGTTATCAGGTGTGTGTAACGTCTGAGGGTCCAAGAGGTAGAACTGAGTCACTAACTAAGCCCACCCAGCTTAGGCAAAGAGATTCGATGAGCTGAGAGCAAGCATTTATTCAGATTAATCATGAAAGAGAATATGGCAAAAAGCTTGAATGCAGCTCCATTTTTTTCTAACTATTTGACTTCAGGCAAAGTCAGTTAACCCCCTTATGCCTCAGTTTCCTCGTCTGCAACACTTCCTTGGAGCATTGTTTTACGAATTAAATGAATGTGTGCAGTGTAGTTCTGTATTATTGTAAGTCTGGCAAGTAGTGAATACTACATGAGTTCTCACTATTTGAGCTTCAGAACTACCCTAGGAAATAAATATTGCTTTTACACTTTACAGATGACAGAAATTTAGCTTAGACAGGTTAAATGAGTACCTGGGTCTCCTAGGTCAGTTAAGTAGTAAGTGACGCAATGAAATGAAGACTGCAACTTAGATCTGAAACTAAACCCATGTTGTCGGAAATTTAAGTAGCCATAGATTATTATGCTGAGAATGGCAAATCTACTGATCTTAACATAGCTAGATAATAGCTGAGATTTTTTTTCTTTAACAAGCCTAGCATTTATATATAAAACATATCAACCTTGGATACACCACATCATCCGATCCTTGCTCCTACCCTCTAGACCAATTGCTAGTAGAACTTTCCAGACACTTAAAACTGTCAGTAGTGAAGGATCATTCAGTCTGTGTTTTATTTGTGGATTTTTCTTTAAATTTCAATCTGTTGGGGCCATTGCTGTGGTGTAGTAGGATAAGCCCCACCTGCAGCGCTGACACCCCATATGGGTGCCAGTTCAAGTCCAGGCTCCTCTGCTTCTGATTCAGCTCCCTGCAGATGGCATGGGGAAGCAGTGGAAGGTGGCCCATGTCGTTGGGCTGTGGCACCTGCCTGGGAAATCCAGAAGAAGCTCCTGGCTCCTGGCTTCATATTGGCCTAGCTCCAGCCATTGTGGCCATGTGGGAGAGTAAACCCACACATGGAAGAGCTCACTCTCTGTCTCTCTCTCTCTATGTCTGTTGCTCTGCCTATCAAGTAAATAGATAAGTCTTTAAAAATTTTTCAGTCTGTCACAAATCAAAATTTTTGCACAACAAAAATGAGTTATAAGAAAAATAAATGAGAAAATGGATATTATTCAAATTCAAACTTTTATATTAGTAGATTAAATGGAAAAATTGCTAAAGAAGTTTCTAAGTGCTTATTCTCGATTTCTGGCCCGATCTTTACAAATCTGTACTGTCAGTCACCAGTCTGCAGAGCACACTCTGAGTTTCTGATTTAAAAACCTTCCGTGAAGAGTTAGTTACTCCTCAGGTGGAAATGATACACACTCCTGTTTGCTGTCAGCTTATGGAGAAGTTACTCAGATTTCTGTAGATTTTGCTTTACAAACAAGACCTGATGTTTGCAAGGCTAACTGGAGAACATCTAACTATCTTCAGAGAGCATTACAAAAATATCCTTTAAAAAACTCAACAACTACAAAACCAAAACACACAGCCTCTATAGTTGATCCTGTGCTTAGGCCCAAGGTAAATGTTAAGGTCACTTTTAACAAAAGCTCAGGAGAGCCCCTGAAAGAGATATACTTTGGAAACTGTTTTCACACAAAACTAGCCCAAATGCCCTGGTCCTCGTGAATGAGATGAACCCATTTTAGAGTTGTCTGGAGCCCTTTTTCCCTTTGGCCTATATCCCTGACGCAGACCAGAGTTGCATGACAACTTTTGCCCTTAAGTCTAAACTCAGATTTGGCTGCTATCTTCTTACTATTTCTGGAGTGAGGCATCAAGAGACAAACCAAAAGAAAGGAGCTAGGCAGGGAAGAGTTGATTTTATGCATCCCTGATGTTAGCATTGTCTATCAAAAGCTCCACTTATCTCATTTCATTTAACAGTTATCTTTACTGTCCTTATTGTATGTCAGGAGTTAGTCTGTGGAAGTAACAAATACCAACTCACTTAATCCTACCAAAAACTCTATGAGGTAGGTTCTAGTCTTGTCCCATTTATAGGTAAGGAAACTAAAGCACATGGCATTTAAGCAGGATATCCCAAGGTAGCACAACTATGTTTTTGATCTGCTCAGCACAGCACCTCCTCAAAGGTAAAGAGGAAAAGTAGAGAGAAGGGCTTAGAGTGAGCCTAATAATGTGTGAGGAAGAGTTAGCTTCGTCTAGCACAAAAAAGTAACCATGTCTCAGAAGTAACACAAGGGATTCTAGCCACCAGTGAGGTAAAGCAAACTTAAGACTGAGTGGCAGGGTTGGTATATAACACAAGAAAATAGAACCAAACCCGTATCAGGGGACACAATACAGCCATAATAATAATAATAATAATAATAATAATAATAATAGTAATAAATAGCTATGCTTTTTTGAATCTCCCTTGTATGGCATTTTACATATGTAACTTTGTTGAATCTTCACAACCGTATGGGAAAGACAGGATTGTCTCCACTTTTCAGGCGTATAAAGAAGTAAAATAACTTCTTATTACCTCATAGATATGATTGGCAGGGCCTGAATTTACATCCAGTTCCAATTACAAATCACAGGTTGTTTTTAATGGAGTTATATTATAAAAATCAGTTTTCCAATTCCATTAGGGGTGTCATTTAGGAGAATCCTGAACCTGTGTGCTGAGTCACTATGTGCCCAAGAAGTCCCAAAACGATGGCACTTAACAGGTAAAACAAGCCTTGTTTTCTTTTGATTGGGAAATTGCAAGAAAGATAGATCTAGCACCCCTTAACTAGGTACACCATGCTTCCCATAGGTGGAAACGTCTTATGCTCCTCTGAGTAAGGAACCTCCAACAGGATGGCTGAGACCATGGCCCACTGTGAGACCCCTGCTTGTCCTGGGGTGTCTGTTTCTCTGACACCAGGTTATGTGCAGACTAAAGAAGCTGAAATGCTGCTACTGAGCCTGCTGCCTATCTGACGCTCTGGATAGATAGACCCACTAGAAGTGTTGGGTTCTGCCAACACTGTTTCCATCCTAGATCTCCATAAAGTTTGTGGGCAGTCAGAGCTGGTCCTGAGACCAGGTTAAAGGGTGTTTTTATTACTCCTGGGACCTGTAGGAATTCATTCTCTTCCTTTTAGACTAATCCTTGCTCTAGTTCTTTTCAGTTCTCCATAAACAGTTGATTATGTGGGAAAATTTGCAATTGCAGATGTAACTGTGGAAGCCTTATTTAGTGCATAATTGGAATTGTATGTAGGATATTTGCAATTTCTCTAAAACAATTCAAGATAATCAAAACCAGTAATTCTAGGATGGGTCATCAGGAGTGATATTCTTACAATGCCAAATGATATTGTAAAAGTAACACTGCTAGTAGTCTCGTAGAAAAGGAAGCTCATTCATTCTTAGGATTAGTAAGGTGCTTCCCCATAATTATACACTTGCTCAGAACCCTAGTCTCATCTTTTTTTTTTTAGTGACCCCTTAGTTAAAAATAACCAGATAAAGTATCCTAGACTACAAAATGCCCGAAATCTTTTGACCGGGTGAAGTCTCATCTTTGAAGATAGCTGATCTGAAGTCACTCCAAATTAAGTTATTTATTTGGCAATAGGAAGTGATAACCAATTTGAGTACTATTGCAGTATTGATAAAGAATGGTGAAAGAAGGAAACTTTGTGTGCTGTGCTGAGGAATAAAAGGAATTTTTTTCTTTTTTTCTTTAGTAAATATAAATTTCCAAAGTAGTTTATGGATTACAATGGCTCACCCCTCATAATATCCCTCCCACTCGCACCCCCCCATTTCCCGCTCCCTCTCCCATGCTATTCACATCAAGATTCATTTTCAATTATCTTTATATACAGAAGATCAATTTAGTATATATTAAGTAAAGATTTCATCAGTTTGCACCGACACAAAAACACAAAGTGTAAAATACTGTTTCAGTACTAGTTATAGCATTACTTCACATTGGACAACACATAAGGACAGATCCCACATGGGACGTAAGTACACAGTGACTCCTGTTGTTGACTTAACAATTTGACACTCTTGTTTATGGCATCAGTAATCTCCATAGGCTGTAGTCATGAGTTGCCAAGGCTATGGAAGCCTTTTGAGTTCGCTGACTTCGATCTTATTCTGAAAGGGTCATAGTCAAAGTGGAAGTTCTTTCCTCCCTTCAGAGAAAGGTACCTCCTTCTTTGATGTCCCCGTTCTTTCCACTGGGATCTTACTCACAGAGATCTTTCATTTAGGTCTTCTTTTTTTTTTTTTTTTCCAGAGTGTCTTGGCTTTCCATGCCTAAAATACTCTCATAGGCTCTTCAGCCAGATCCGAATGCCTTAAGGGTTGATTCTAAAAGGAATTATTTATTGCCACCTGGCTATGGGTCAGAAGTATTACCCTGGATTACTGCCATCCAGGGAAGAAAAGGAGAAGAAATCTGGTAGTATAGGGAAAAGGAGGGTTTAATGGGGGGGATGGAGATTTTCTGGACACAGTTGAGACTAAGGATGGAAAAGCAGTCACAGCTTATTTCATCTTGGCCTGCTAGGCTCATCTGTGATTAGATGTCCATCTAGTTTGGACATCCAGAAAGCACTCCCAATCCGTGCAGCCTTCGCCTCATTAGGAAAGGTGCATATGTGGCACTCACGCCTCGAGTCTACTTTTCTGCTTACCAAGCACAGCACTGTCCCTGCAGAGCTGGATTGGCATCCAGATCTCACCTCTGGACTCTAGGCTAGTACTCAGCTGGCACATGAGCTCGCACCCTCTTGTCTCCTCTGGTTGCTGTGGTAATGCAAAGGGAGAAATGAAACACAGTGCTTGCCCTCATACAGCTCCCCGGCCAGCGAGGGAAGCAGATCTAGCAACAGCTACTTGGAGTATTAAGAGGTAAAATGATGGAATATGTCTGTTAAATGGTGTTGGGACACAGAAGGAAGAGCTGCTGTCTGTTTCTGAAGGAGTGTTTCCTGGAGGAAAAGATCATGAATGGGATTGGAAAGACAAGGCCTGACTGAGAAGTCAAGGTGGTCAAGGCCTGGGAGCTCTCAGGAGCCTGGCCTGTGAAGGGGATTTCCTAGCTTATGGTCTTAGTAGAGGAATAGCAGAAGTTGGGGGTTCTTTAATTGCCAGGCAAGGTGTTAAAGATTTTTCTTTATTTATTTTTCTTTATTTGGATCCTTTGAGGACCATGAAATTGTTCCAAGGGCTCTGTGAATTGGTAGCACACTGGAGAGCCTCCAGTAATTTGGTAAAGGTATTAGATGGCACTTACTTTAATAATGCCATTGTGCCTGGGCAGTAGAAAAATCCAGAAAAAGGAAAGTGCTATGATTTGAATATTTACTGTCTCTCACATCCAGGTGTTAAAGACTTAGGATTTTCCCCCCCCTTCACCCTCAGTGGTGCCTTTTGGAGGTGGTGGACCCTTTAGGAGTTAGGCCCTGGAAGGAGGTCCTTAGGTTACTGGGGGCGTGCCCTCAGATACTTGCTGGGATCCAACCAGTCTGCTTCTGATTTGCCATGTGATCATTCAGCTTGTGTTACCACTAAAGCCTCTCTCACAACTCAGAGCACTTGAACTTAAATTCACTCTCTAAGAAGTCATTGTTGTTCAGTACTCTAGGAAGGCAAGATGCTCAGCCATTAATCCAGTGAATAGTTCGACCAGTGAAGAGACAACAAATCTGTAACCTTGCTGTCAATAAGGATCAGCAGCCATTACCACTTATGTAGGAGGTCAAAGCCCTTTTACTGAGCAAGGTTTCTGGGATCAGTCATCAAAAATTGAACGTTACCCAGGTTAATATAATAATCTCTTGTGTTTGCATGGGGCAGTTGGCAAAACACTTTTCTCATACACATGCAATCACTGGCTACAACAGCCATTCAAAGTGGAAGGAAACCTATTTTTAAGCATACTTTAGTGGTAGACATTGTCATCCTTCAGAGTCATATATATCATAGAGAGGCCATGCAGAGTGTATGAGAACCTTTATTTCTTTTCAAGGTGAATCAACACCCAGAAGATGATCCCAGTAAGAAACTGTGTGCTGTGGTGACCAGGCTGCATGAAATTTGAGGAATTACCCCAGTTTGAAGCACTGCTGTTAATTGCATATTTTCATAAGTACAAAGTGTACCCCCCCCAAAAAAAAAAGAATACAAAATGAAGGGGAAGGAAAAAGGACAAAGGGCCTGGCTGCATAGGAGAGGTGGAGTCATAGGAAGGTAATTACTAGCACATCCACCAAAGGCAGGAGTCCAGGATTTGTTGTCATCTCTTTTTCTAGGCAGCATTTGATATGTGCAGCAATAGCGCATACTGAAATGGTATCTACTTATTCAAAAGTTGTAAAAGAAACAAATAAACAGCTTCCAGAGAAGATGTTGAGTATTTTGAGTTTTGTGATTTGATTTCTTCCCCCAGGGCTCAGAACTAAATTTACTGCTTCTTCCATTTTATTGATACTATAATGGAATTTGATACACTCTAATTCAGAAAGTAAAATGTTTATTCATTTCGTATGTCAGTATAAAATCCAATCAAGAACAAATATTGCCCCTTCCAAAGCCACAGTCATACAGAATGATAATTGTTCTGAAAAGAAATAAACAAGTTTGGGTTGAGGGCATTATTCTTTGCTCTAAGCCCATGAAGCAATCCCCAAGGTGGGGCTCTTCCTCTAGATTTTTCTATCCCAGAAGGAAAAACACTAGAAACTTAATAGTTGTTATTCTTTTTTGTTGGACATTTTGCCTGAGGGCTTTCAAACATCATCCGTAATCCTTACAGCAACCTAGTTACAGAAAAAATTCAACAGAGGCATTGTATGAAGCTCATTAGCTTGAAGTCTAGGCATTCAAGACATATGAGTCTGTGTTCAAGTCACAGAGATCAGAGTTCAAGTCCTGGCTTCTGCCTCCTAATTGACTCAACTTAAAGTTATTGAGTTTCTCTGTGGTCCATTTAGTTTCCTCCCTAGAGATAGTTGAAAATGAAAAGGGATCATCCATTTTTTGCCATTCAACACAGAAACTAGCCCATAGTTAGTGTTCACAGCTAAAATCTACTGAACAACTAGTATACCATATACAGTTCTGTATGTTTTTCATGGAAAAACTCATAGAATCCCCTCAACAATCATAACAGGGACTGCAAAAGCTCTAGGCAACTGCAAGAGTTACCCACCTGTAGAATTAGAGGGAACAGTGTTCACAAAAGGCCATCCTCACTTGCAACACCACTTTCTAGTGTGGTAGTTCCACAAACTACCTTCACGTTCAGAATCTCTGCTGGAAGGACTCACAGAACTCATTGAAAGCTCTCACGCTGATTAAATCAGCCAAGGAGAGGGGCACCTGGCACAGTCCAGGAGGGGTCCAAACACCACATTTCCAGGTATGCTGTCCCTGTGCAGGGCATTGACTGCCAACCAAGGAAGCTCATCTGAGCTCTGGTGTCCAGGATTTTTCTTGGGTTCAGTCACATACTGCCCACATGGCTGACTTAGGCTCCAGTCCTGTCTGGAGGCAGAAGTGATGCCACATGGCCCAAAGCCCCATCATAAACCACATTGTTAAACTGTCTGGTGTCCAAAGCCCCAAGGCAAACAAAGACCCTATGATTAAAAAGGATGTTGAAGAACCCAGAGAGCACCTCGCAGTAACCAGGGGCCATGGCCTGACCTCTCTTTGGGTAACGTTCATTCTTCACTGCTGATGTTATTCCCAGTTTATAGCTGAAGGAATTAAAACAAAGACAGGTAAAGAAAATTGCCTAAGAACTCCAGCTGGTAAAGGAGAGAGCCAGGATTCCAACCCAGGCCATCTGTCTCTGGGTATGTAAATGTCACTCCTGGCTGCTAAAGATTAAGTCCACTGTCTCTCCTGTAATCAGCTGCTGGTAAGTGGTGGGTCATGGATTTGAACCTGTTTGGATCTCACTCGCAACTTCATGATGCTCTTATTTCTCCAGCTTCTCCTTGCAAAATATGAGAGCATCACTCTCTGCAAGGCTCTTGGGTCTTCATAGGTGAAATTGCTAACACCACACACTAGATTCTTCGTCTCGCAAACTGAGCCATCTGAGCCTCTCCACCTGCTTGTACCCTTTGAGGAGGCCGGGGACTCTCCTATGGCTGTGAAGAACCAGTGAAGTTTTTATATTAACTTTGAAAATAAGATTATCTGTGGCACTAAGAATTCTGCATGATTTCTTTAGGGAAAAAAGAATGTGCTGCCAGTACAGACCAAGATATGCTGTAAGTTTAATGCCAGAGGAGACAGTGACAGTTATGTGCCTTTAGTGCTTTGTGAAAACAAGGTAGACCTGTTTCCATCACAATGGCACATGTAGGACAACGCTTCCTCTCTTGCTTACCTATTTATTATTTATTTTCATTTGATTTGATTTATTTCATTTTATTTGAAAGAGATAGAGTTCTGTGTACTAGTTCACTTCCCAAATGTTTGCAACAACCAGGGCTGGACCAGGCCAAAGCCAGGAGCCCAAATTTCCATCTGAGTCTCCCATTTTGATGGGTGACACTCAAGTATTTGAGCCATCATCTGCAGACTCCCAGGATGAAGGAAGCTGGATGGGAAGTGAAGGACCCTGGCCCTGAACCAGGCACTCCAATATGGGATGCAGGCATCCCAAGCAGCATCTTAACCTCTGTGCCACTCACTCACCCCTCTCACATACATTTTGAAGGCACAATTTATGTTTTAGGAGGCTACCTCTAGTACCTTGAAATTTAGGATGTAATTACAGATACCAAGCTACAGCTTGTTCCTTTAAAGACCATATCTCAGTTACTTATCAGGCTTGGAAGGTTCTAAGGAGAGTAGTGGGAGGAGATCCACACCCCTGTCTGCACCACCCTCAGAGAACAGGGGAATCATTGATGAAAAGCAAAGGGGCAGGCACCTCTCGCCCACACCACACCCATGCAGCTGCTTGAGGCCTGCTCATTCCCAAGCACTCCAGAAAATCAAACTCACAGAGCTTGTGAATCAAGGCAAAAAAATAGGTGTGCTCCCTGCAAACATGTACTTCCTGTACAACCCCATCAGTAGTTGAAGTCCTCTTTAATTGGAATCTCCCTGGGAAAGGCATAAGAGTGATGTTTTGTTTAAGTTTCTCAGAAGATTCAGAGACATAGCAAATTTCAAGAATGCAAGAGATCCAAAATTATGCCACTATTTAAAAATTTTAATGTACAAAACCTATCAGACAGAACCACCTATATCTAAGATTAGTTTCATTATCTGAGGAAGGCTAATTCTTTAAAGGGAGGTGAAACGACCAACTACCACTTACATTTAATATTGGCTTTTTTTAAGAGGGGGTGTTGGTGTTAAAATCAAGTACACGGGGCCGGCGCCGTGGCTTAACAGGCTAATCCTCCGCCTTGCGGCGCTGGCACACCAGGTTCTAGTCCCGGTTGGGGCGCTGGAGTCTATCCCGGTTGCCCCTCTTCCAGGCCAGCTCTCTGCTATGGCCCGGGAAGGCAGTGGAGGATGGCCCAAGTCCTTGGGCCCTGAACCCGCATGGGAGACCAGGAGAAGCACCTGGCTCCTGGCTTCGGATCAGCGCGGTGCGCCGGCTGCAGCGGCCATTGGAGGGTGAACCAACGGCAAAAAGGAAGACCTTTCTCTCTGTCTCTCTCTCTCACTGTCCACTCTGCCTGTCAAAAAAAAAAAAAAAATCACGTACACGGGTCAGTGTTGTGGTGTAGCAAGTAAAGTTGCTGCCTGGGATGCCGGCATTCCATATGGGCACTAGTTTCAGTCCTGTCTGCTCCACTTCCAATCCAGCTTCCTGCTAATGGCTTGAGAAAAGCAGCAGCAGATGGTTCAAGTGCTTGAGCTCCTGCTACCCACATGGGAGCCGGAGGTGGAGCTCCTGGCTCCTGGCTTCATTCTGGCCCAGGCTTGGCTGTTGTAGCTAGCTGGGGAGTGAACCAGAAGATGGAAGATCTCTCTGTGTTTCTCAATGTTTCTGTCTCTCCATCTGTCTCTTTAATTCTGACTTTCAAAATCAATCAACAATTAAAAAAAAAGTACATACAATTATATAGTGTGAATATGGTATAAATTAGGTGAATTTGATTTTTATTTGCAGATTTAACAATGTTTTGACACTAAATGTTAATTACCACAGCTGAAGACAATTCTAAAGCCACCTCCGGGTATGGGGTTGTCTTGTGACTTGTATGTCTTCTGTGGGGACAAAAGGTTGGTTTGAAGTAATTTCCCCAGGATGCTGTCAGGGTCACACTGATGGAATAATCAGTTATTAAGTATTTATTGACCCCAATAGGGGATACGCAGGCTGGGTTTCAAGTTCTTTCAGGCTGTGAGAAAGAACAAGTCAGTAGAGTGTAGTAGGAGGGTACCAGGGGAGACGTGAAATCAGCTGGCAGTCTCATACCAGGCCTCATAGAGACGTAAATACAGACCACTGTTAGGACCAGGACCAGAAATAGCCCCTTCCAACTTGACAGTAGTTTTGGAACCCTCAGAGCAACTCTGATAGCCTCCCAAGTTCAGTACCTAGCCCTTCCATCACTGATCCTCTCTCTGACAGATTGGACTTCTCATTGTCCCACTGCCTCATGGCTTCTGTGCTGATGCAAATTATGACTTAACTTCATTGCTTTTGTGTACTGAGAGCTTCTACTATCTCATGGCTTCAAGTTACTGCCTTCTTGTGTCTTTTGCCCAAGCCTACCTTACCTTTCATTGATGCTCTTTTTGTGTGTGTGTGTTTCACATTTAAAGCCTCTGGAAGAATATGATTGGGGTCACCAGCCATGATGCATAGTATGCACCTTCATTAAGCATATATTGCAACACTCTGATCACCACAGGGCACTGCCTGCCTATGGAGGTCCATCTTTGGATCAACCACTGGTTCCTGTCCAGCTGGTGTTGACAAATGGAATCATAAGATATACAGCACAGTAGGGCATGCCTAAGAAATCTAGAAACTATGTGCATGGCAAGCACCATGGGGCCTGTGACCTGTCCAGAGTGAGGTGAACCACATCAGCAGCCCTGCTGATGGAGCCCTGCCCATGTACTCTGTGCACAGGTCGTGGGCCGAGTTGTTCTTCATATTATTGTCTGTGTCTTTTTTCGCTATCAAGGCTAGCTCTGAAAAAGGAAGCTCTTTATCTTCCTCCACTTCTTTCTTCTGTCTCTAAAAAAGTTGCATGATTTTTCTGTTTCACCTGCTTTTATGCTAACTACTCTGGTTTAAGTAAGGGTTAACTATAATACCAAATGGGGAAGATATACATCTCAAAAGACTTCCTATGAGTAATTTATATTGCAATGCAAACGTTTTTAACAAAAAAGTTCACAGATGCATCTTCAGAACTTGTGATTATAACCTTTTATGACCAAAGAGAGACTACTAACTCACATGGTCAAAAGATATGCTTCAGTTAAGGGTATTAAAACATCTTAGCCTGGGGCCGGTGCTGTGGCACAGCAGGTTAAAGCCCTGGCCTGAAGCACCAGCATCCCATATGGGCGCCGGTTTTACTCGGCTGCTCCACTTCCGATCAAGCTCTCTGCTTTGGCCTTGGAAAGCAGTGGAACATGGCTCGAGTCCTTAAACCATTGCACCCATGTGGGAGACCCAAAAGAGGCTCCTGGCTCCTGGCTCTGGATCAGCTCAGCTCCAGTGCAGCTCTGGCCATTGCAGCCAATTGGAGAGTAAACCATAGGATGGAAGACCTCTCTCTCTCTGTCTCTCCTCTCTCTGTGTAAATCAGACTTTCAAATAAAAATAAATAAATCTTTAAAAAACATCTTATCATGGATTATCTATGTGGGCACCAAATGCTGTCATAAATATCTTTAAATGAGAAGTGCAGGGACCAGCATTGTGGCACAATAGGTTAAGACACCACCTGTAGTACCAGCATCTTGTATGTGTGCTCATTTGAATTCTGGCTGCTCTGCTTCCAGTCCAGCTCCCTACTAAGGTACCCAGGAAAGCAATGGAAGAGAGCTCAAGTGGTTGGAATACTGCCACTCACATGGGAAACTCAGTTGGAGTTCCTGGTGCCTGACTTCAGCCTGGCCATGCCCCAGCTGTTATAGGCATTTGGGGAATGACTAGGAGGTAGAATATCTCTTTCTCTCCATGCCTCACCATCTCTCTCTCTCTCTGGAAAACATCATGCTGAGTGAAATAAGCCCGTCCCAAAGGGACAAATATATGTTCTCCCTGATCCGTGACAACTAACCGAGCACCAAAAAGGAAACTGTTGAAGTGAAATGGACACTATGAGAAACAGTGACTTGATCAACCCTCGTCCTCACTGTTGATAAACAACTTAATACTTTATTCCTTTTAGTATTTTTTTGTCCTACTTAATACTATTGGTTGAACTCAGTAATTAACACATAATTATGCTTTGGTGTTTAAACTTAACTGAAAAGTGATCTCTGTTAAATATAAGAGTGGGAATAAGAGAGGGAGGAGATGTACAATTTGGGAATGCTCAATCTGACTTGCCCCAAATGGTAGAGTTACAAACGTGCCAGGGGATTCCAATTCAATCCCATCAAGGTGGCATGTACCAATGCCATTTCACTAGTCCAAGTGATCAATTTCACTTCACAATTGACCATACTGATAGGTCTAAGAGTCAAAGGGATCACATAAACAAGGCTAGTGTCTGCTAATACTAACTGATAGAATTAAAAAGGAGAGAATGACCCAACATGGGAAGTGGGATACACAGCAGACACATAGAATGTCAGATGTCCTAAACAGCACTCTGGCCTCAGAATCAGCCCTTAAGGCATTCGGATGTGGCTGAAGAGCCCATGAGAGTATTTTAGGCATGGAAAACCAAGACACTCGAGCAAAACAAAACAACAAAGAAGACCTAAATGAAAGATCTCTGCAAGTGAGATCCCAGTGGAAAGAACGTGCCATCAAAGGAGGTACCTTTCTCTGAAGGGAGGAGAGAACTTCCACTTTGACTATGGCCTTGTCTAAATAAGATCCGAGTTGGCGAACTCAAAATGCTTCCATAGCCTAGGCAACTCATGACAAGAGCCTAGGGAGATTACTGATGCCATAAACAAGAGTGTCAATTTGTTAAGTCAACAACAGGAGTCACTGTGCACTTACTCCTCATGTAGGATCTCTGTCCTTAATGTGTTATACAATGTAAATTAATGCTATAACTAGTACTCAAACAGTACTTTACACTTTGTGTTTCTGTGTGGGTGCAAACTGTTGAAATCTTTACTTAATATATTCTAAATCGATCTTCTGTATATAAAGAGAATTGAAAATGAATCTTGATGTGAATGGAATGGGAGAGGGAGCAGGAGATGGGAGAGTTGCAGGTAGGAGGGAAGTTATGGCAGGGGAAGTCATTGTAATCCATAAACTGTACTTTGGAAATTTATATTTACTGAATAAAAGTTTAAAAAAATGAGAAATGTAGAGTGAAATTAGACACACACACCCAGAAAATGTGGAGGCAGTGTGACCACAGAGGCAGAGATGGGAGTGATACAGCTATAAGGACTGAAGGTCTTTACCCAAAAAGCCTTTAAAGGGCTAAAGGGAGCTTTTAAAATGCTTCCAATGTTCATTTCATATTTCTGCCCTCCAGAACTATGATAGAATATGTGTTTTGATTTTAAACCACCCAATTTGTGGTAATCTCTTTGGTAGCCTTAAGAAACTAATACTTAAATGTTCCATGGAAGTTTCCAGAGCTCTTATCTTGAGAACAAGCTTGCTTGATGCTATTTATTTGCCAAGTCTTGGGGATACTTCCGTTTGAGCATAATGGAGGTTTGGAGTAGCACCGTGACTAGGGCTTCTGAGGTACCTGGACTATAAACTCCCTGAGAGTAGCACTGTGTTACACGTTATAGCCACGTAATGCCTGTTTGTTGAATGATTAAATATATTCTCTGTGTTCCTAATTGTCATAATTTTTTCTTGCCCTTTGTGCCCAAATGATTCCTCTGGCCCCAGATGGCACTCTAACTTCAGGCTGTGACTTTTCTGACCTTTTTTGAGGCCTGTCCATGTCCTTGGCCTTTCATTTCTTACCATTGTTTTTCTACTGCCCACATGCACACACTGAGTAAGAAAGGCAGTCTGCCCTTCCTGTGATATGCCTGGGAAAACGATGATTTCCAATGTAAATCCTGCTACATCTTCTTTGCATTTCTCCATCTCTCAAATTTCATCAAGCTTCTTTTTGGAACCTTTGTGCTACCTTATCCTATTTCTATATCACTTACTTCTCTCATGGAGACTTGATATTTATTTTCCATCTCTCCTGCCTGATTTGGGAGTGGTTGTACCATCTGTCTCAGTATTCTCTGAATGCACAAGGCAGGAAAAGCTAACAGTAGGAACCCAGCAAATATTGGATAATTGAAAAAAATGGAACATCGAGAGGTTTGACAATTGTGGAGAAATGTTGTGATAAATTTCATATCTAGTATACTGTAACTATATCCCATCAACTTTACCAGAGACTGTAAGTTTGAAAAAAGTTATGTGTTAACCCACCTTCAGACCTGGAAACATTGAAAAATATCTTTTTTTGTTTGTGTGTCACACCTGATAAGTACCATAGGAATAACCTGATTGTTGATGCATTATTTTCCAAAAATTCATTTCCTGATCACTTGGAACTAAGAACTATTTATTCTTTTATTCTAGAAATATTGAAGTTAGATTCCAGGGTTTACCAATAGATAAGGCCCATTTTATTCAAAATATACCAAGTATCATGCTAATAAAACTGCTTTAACTGACATTTATTTATTCCATTTTTTATTCTATCAGAATATTTTTTCCAGGTTTCCAGTTGTAATCTTGGGGCGGATTATCCAGTTAATGAATCCTCAACACAGCCCTGCAGGGAAGTTAGGAATTCTATACCTCTGCCATCAGTAACTCATTATTGTTTCACACCCTGTGTATAGGGTGACTTCAAAAATTTAATTAAAAGATAAGTTTATTTTGGTGCAAAAATGTTTTGAAATCCATGCATTTGTTTCATAATATTCCTTTTCTGTGAACTTTTTGAAGATCTCTCATATGAATATTCTCAAACGAAATGTGTATCCATGACCTGATACTCATCAATGATGAAATTATTGTGTAGTTATTCTATGAAATCCTCAATATGGACATTGAAAATGAGTAGAAAGGGCTGATCATATTCAAATATTTCCAAATGCGTAATTCAGGGAGCCATTACAAACCTATAAAATTCTTAAACAACAATTTTCACTATGACAACGTTAAATCCGTTATCCTGAAGGTCCTGCTCCTAGTTTGTTTATGTTAACTCTCTTGGGTTAGTAAAGTTGCCACCCCCTCCTCCAACTCTCTGTGGAAGACTCTCCCTGTTAGGCTGGCAGCAGAAATTCTTTTGAATTTTTAGATTCATCAAAGACTGACCCTTTCCCTTTTTGAAGTCTCCTCTTGCTTCCTAACCATTGGGGAGTGCTTTGAACTCAGCTCCCACTGACCCTGATTCCTCTTCAAAGGCTTGCTTCCTTCTGTGCAGGGAGAAAGTGCCTTTTGAAAATGGTGGGTTCCTACCTCACTTGGGTCTGCTGGAGTACACAGCAATAAATAAAAATAATAATAAGCAGCGGTAGCAGTTCTTGGTAATTACAGAGCGATCTGGGGAAATGTGAAAATCAAAGGAAAGCCACTTTGCTGTTTGCCTTGGAAGAAAGGGTGTTTAACATGCCTCATTCTCAATTGTGCAGCTTCTTTTTGTGATTTGCATGAAGCAGGAAGGGACATCTAAAGTGGCCCATGCATAGGTGGAATTTTTGGCCAAGAGGCATCCTGGGAAATTTAAAGCAACTTAAATTATTTAAATGGAAGTCTTCCCCCACACGCCTGAAGAGTTAGACCCCATAGTGGGTCAGAGTTACAGAGTGGTAGAGGCAGAGAGAGAGAAAGAGAGAAGTCTTCCATCTGCTTGTTCACTCCCCGGATGGCTGCAATGGCCAGATCTGTGCTGATCCGAAGCCAGGAGCCAGTAGTTTCTTCCAGGTCTCCCATGTGGGTACAGGTGCCCAAGTACTTGGGCCATCTTCCTCTGCTTTCACAGGCCATAGCAGAGAGCTGGATCAGAAGTGGAGCAGCAGGGACTTGAACCGACGCTCATATGGGACACCAGCACTGCAGGTGGTGACTTTACATGCCATGCCACAGCTCTGGCCCCAGTTTTAACTCTAATGAAGTATTTTTTGTTTTCTTGTCTAAGGAAGATATTAATAGAGTTGTTATGGCTTCTGAGACATTTAAGTGTAGGCCTTTCTGGCTTTAGGAGACTTTGATTCTTTGATCTTAGATTTCTTCATTTGTTCTGTGCTACTATGGCAAAATATCTGAACGTGAATAATTACAGAAAACAGGAATTTACTTCCCCTGGCAGCTGGGAAGTTCAAGATGAAGAGGCTAGCATCTGGTGAGGACCTTCTTGCTCTGTCATCCCATGGCAGAAGGAAGAAAGGCAAGAGTGAGAGAGAAGGAGAATGCAAGAGGGAGCCGAACTTGTCCTTGTACACTCCCACAATAACAAACTCCTAGAGTAACAGCAAAGTCCTCATCAACTAAACACCTTCATATTGGGGATCGAGTTTCCAACACAGGAGCTTGGAAGAACACATGCAAACCATAGCATCAGGTGAATGTCAGCCAAGGAAACTGTTTAGAATAACCCCTTGAATTGCTTCGTAATACAGAATAGTTCATATATGGAACAGTAGTCTACATTGCAGTAGCCTTCAAACCACTTTCTTTCATATATGAAAATGATTCTTTCAGTGTTATGACGTGTTACTCAGCTTGGGCTGCCATAACAATATACCACATCCTGGGGAGCTTGAACAACAGAAATTTATTTTTCCTACAGCCCAGAGGCTGCAAGTCCAAAATCACAGTGTTTGGAAGGTTTGGTTTCTCATGAGACCTCTCTGCTTGGCTCATGGCTGGCCTCCTTCTGCTCCGTGTGTCCTCAGATGGCGTTTGCTCTCTTCAAACATGCCCCTGGTGTCACTGCCTCTGCTTGTGAGGTTACCAGTCCTGTTGGATTATGGCTAACCCTGTGATCCTTTTAACCTTAGTTACCTTTTCAGAGGCGCTAGCTCCAAATACAGTCAGGAGTTAGAGCTTCAACACACGCATTTTGAGAAACATAATTCATTCTGCACTAGGATGTCACTCACAATGTCCATAGGTTGACTGGAGGATCATAAGTGGTTTGTGACAATATGCATGTAGATTTTTGTAGAGGGAGAGTTCAAAGGGAACTTCAAAATATTTGAGTAGATATGATACACCAGTTTATCACAACTTCCCTCCTTCCTTCTGTAGGTGGAATATTATTAATCCTTTCATAAAGATTCTGTGATTATATAAACCCTATTGCTCTGTCCTCTCTAATTTTGAGATATTTTGCTTTGCTGCAAATCATTAATCTTTCAAAAGATTGGGGAATATTGGAGTACTTTTTTTTTTCATTTTGCTGAGATGTCTAAAATGATGATGTGGCATTTTTCCTTATTATACACTTTTAGAATCTACCTTTATAAATGGTCTCGTAGGTGCTCAAGGAGCTACAAGAAGTTTTACAGATTTAATAGGTTTATGAGCTAGATAAAGAAAATAGAAATCAGGAATTTAGGATATAGAAAAGTTTTCCATTAATAAACCAATGTAGACCTTCCAATATGGGCAGTGTTATTTACGTCTATATATTGTATGAAGGAAAACAATGAGTGAGTGGCTGGGAAACAGACACTATGGAAAAACCTAATGAAAGTTGGGATTTTTACGTGGAAAATAGAGAGCAAATGATACTTAGAATGTTATGTGACCTCTTATTTTATTTATTTGCGTTGTATGCAGCTTTTTTGGGATCACATCATATGCTGCCCTCTGGAACTACTATTTCACTGCATATTTATGCTACTAACTTCTTAGGCCTGAACGCTGGGTTTTCATTTGTCATCAATACATTTCATTTTGATTAGGCATAATTCTTGCAGAGTAATTTTCAAATTTTGCTTTAGTTATTGAACCCATCACAAACAAAATCTTCTATTACATGAAGCAAATTAAAATGGAACTGAAATACAGTGAGAAAACAATCTTCCTGAAATAGAAAATATGCCATCAATATGGTGTTGCCTTAATCCTGTCTTCTGTTTGGAACTCCTTACTCCTTCAGTGGTTTGTAGCAAATTCTTGCTTTCTTTGTTTAGCACTCTTTGTATACCGAAATAAGAGTATCTGAATTAAAAAAGAAATTGTGTTCTTATTTTTTTTAAAAAAGAATAAAATTAACTAGGGCAATTTAGTTTTTCTAACTGCAGCCTCTTGTAAAAATGTCAGTAGTGATTAGGAAAATTAAGACAACTTTTGCTTCCTTTTCCTTACTTTAGGACAATGGGAACAAGGGGCTGGGAATCATAAATCACATCATCAACTTGGGAAGTATTTTCAGTCTCCAGTGTCATTTGTCCCCAAAGCATGCAGGTAGAGTCACAAAAACTGCATATTGAAGGCATCTTATGTCCTGCTGGTGAATGACTATTTTTGAAAGAATCATGTCAAGGCCCCATGTCATTTTTGCTGAAGTCACTGTGTCAGTTGCGAAGGCAGCTGGCATCTCCCACTGCCTCCTTCCCTGCCTGATGGCTTTCAGGGAGTGCTCCAAGATCCTGGGGTCCTATCCTTTCCTGGAGTCAATCATACCTTACCTGCCAAAATTAAATGAAGTTTGAAGCGTGTTATTTACTGTGTAGAGTGATCTTATATATTTCCAGGTAGTATAATTTTCAAAACAAAACAAAACAAGACAAAAAAAATCTGCTGACTGATCCTCTTGGAAAGAATTAAGGAAAGGTTTTTAAAAAAATTTAACCTCTGAAATTTATATAATTAAATACTTGTGAGTCTATGGGTTTTTCAGTGGAAATCACACCTAGTTTGTGTGTGTGTATGTATGTATGGACTTGAACTATTTCAGTTAAATATTTATATTTTTACAAGAGACTTTATGCCTGCTCTTTTAGTTTTTTGTTAGTTTGGTTTGCTTAGCTTTCTTTGGCTTTGGGTTTTTTGTTTTGTTTTAGTTCTCACAACATTTCAAGCTCTAAATGGCTCAGCAAAGAAATACAAGTAGAGTAGCTGTGTTTTATGTTATTTGTCCCAGGTTGTGCAGCTTTTTAAAAAAATATATTGTTGGGTTTACTTGTTTTTTTATTTATTTGAAAGGTAGAGACATCTGCTGCTTTAACTTTCAGCACAAAAATTCTTGTGTCTTGGGTTATCTGGCAGGTTTCAGGTACTCTGCTAAGTGCCCTGGAGATGTAGAAAGATAAGTGATGGCTCCTCTCTCTCCTCACCCATGTACAATCTCTCAGTTTCACACCTCCTGTCAGTACAATAGGTCAAGATCAACTGTTCAAGAGTTCTAATTCCCATTTATGCCCAACAATGCCTGTGGAAGAGGGAGACAGCTCCAAAAACACATTCTTTAGCAAGAGGCCAAGACCTCCTCAACTTCAAGGTTAAATGTATCTGTACATTACAAGCAGTGCTTTTTCTGATTGGGAATTGGGAAGTTCAAGAAGAGAAAAGGAAGGGAAAGAAAAGTAGTAGCTATTGAATGCCTCTTAAATGCCAAGCCATAGGTTTACACAATTTAATTCTCATCAAAACCGCAGGAGAGCAGTGTTACCCTCCCCATTTAACCAATACGAAATATGACATCAAGAAATCCAAGGCAATGACTGGGGACCTCCAATTTAATCTTTGGCACCAACACTGTTAAAGTACAGGTTTTTCCAAAGACAAAGGCCAGAAGTTCTCCACTGAACTGAAGCATTTCTGTACAAATGCTGGAGAAAGTTGACTCTCAGTGTCTTCATTGGTAAAATGAAGACAAAAGGCTTCCACCTTGTTTAATCTACCATTAAATAGAAAAGTATTGAATATGGCTTAACACATTCAAAAGAGTTTGTATTAATTTGGCCTCCTCATGAATTGTGAGCAACCACCAGCATATTATGACTCAGGCCATCAAATGAATTCATGTTTGTGCTGAACCAGCAAAGCCAAATTATGTTTGATCTCAATAGAGCAAACACTTACTCAGAGAGCAATATCTTCCATTCTTATCCACTCTTTTGTAAAACTCATAAAACCTTTGTTTAAAGATTTTTCTTCTCTCAAATGCTTCTTACTCTGCAGCCTCTGCCAGCTAATGAAGGTATTTCATGGGTTTGATTAGCACAAAGAATCAAAGAGGGTAAGTAAAATGAAGAGACACCAGGAAAGAGAATGGCACTGCTGAGGCAAAGAGACATTCTGGAGAGTTCAGATTTAGGCTTGAGTTGTAAATAATTTGAAAAACTGTTGAGAAAAAGTCTTAACGTCTACCTTGAATGATATGGGCTAGCAGGACCCACTGTACTTTAGTCGTCTATTCTCATGGTCTACTAAAATAGGTTTTTCCAAGACCTCTGTTGACCTATACTTGTCAGAACATCAATAGATATTTTTAGTACCTATTCAGCAGCTTTAATGGTATTGACCATTCCCTCATTTTATCTTCCTTTACTTGGCTTCCTCTATACTATGCTTTTCGACATTCTTTTCATCTATTTTCTCTACTGTGCATTGTAGGCCAAATTCTGCATTCCAACAATTAAACATGGAGTTCTTTGAGATTTATTCTTAGCCCTCTTGTGGCATTCATATATAATATATTCCTCCTAATCAACATATATATGCCCACACCTCCAGCTTTGTTTACTACTTAGCTAAGTTTTCTTCCTAAACAACAGACATAAGGTAAAGCATCCTCATTTCTAACAGCTCATAACCAAAGTTGGGAGTGCTCCCCCACCTCAACCCCAAGAGTGGTCTGCTGCCAGCTTTCCCTGTCCACCTTTTACCAGCCAGAAACCCAAAGGAAAGGCAAAAATGACTCTCAGTGTCTTACCTGACAGTTGTTTGGATAGTGGATGGAAAACGGTAGAAGAGCTGGGATAGGACAAAATAGCTGATCATGAATTTCCTGAATGTGAGATGTTTTAAACCATCATGGCCTGGAGAATTTCTGTAGAGTATGTGGACCAAAGCTGTGTTGAAGAGGGGAGTAAATAGAGACCATGAGTGCCTTTTCCTTAAAGACACCTCCCCTCAGCCCACCCCACACCTTCAGTGGGTACACATAGTGGTACTCGGTGTTTATTTAGTTGAAACTTACTTCCCTGTTTTCCTGAGGAAGTGATTTAAGTTCTTCCATTAATGTGTTCACTTACCTGTGATCACAGATTTCTATGTGGACCAGTTAGGTCGCTCTATTCCAAGATCTCTCGGAAACCTTTGAGGTGCTTGTGGTCACAAAGGAGAGTCCGGGAAAGACTACAGCTGGGGCAATGAAATGACACAGACATTTAATGAGCATTCATTTGGGGCTTGGTACTGTGATCAGTGCTCTTTTTTTTTTTTTTAGATTTATTTTTATATTTATTTGAAGGAGTTACAGAGAGAGGTAGAGACAAAGAGAAAGGGGTCTTCCATCTTCTGTTTCACTTCCCAAATGGCTGCAACAACCAGAGCTGAGCTGATCAGGAGCCAGGTGCTTATTCTGGGTTCCCCACCTACGTACAAGGGCCTAGGGACTTGGGTCATTCTCTGCTGCTTTTCCAGGCACATTAGCAGGGAGCTGGATTAGAAGAGGAGGAGCCGGGACTTGAACTGGTGGCCATATGAGATTCCAGCAGTGTAGGCTGGGGCTTTAACCCACTGCACCACAGTGCCAACCCCGATCAGTGCTTTATTTACACTATCTGACTTATTTATGCACAACACTGTTATGAAGTTATTCTTTCCTAAACCTGTTTTACAGCTGTGTGAACTAAAGATGAAATAAGTCAAGTATCTGCCTCAAAGTCACAGAGCTAGTAAGTGCAAAACTGTAATTTCAATTCCAGATTAACTTCATGGCCTTACTGTACTTCCTATCCCACACCTGCAAAAGCTTCCAATTTATTGATCAGTATGTTTTTCTTAAAGAAGTCTGAAGGTGGTACCACTCTTCCTTTTGCTCACTGAAATTAACAAGGAAGTTTAATGACAGGGAACTGAATGGGAATTAAAGTAAGAAGAGTCCCAGCATATCAAACACACAAATAAAGAGCCTGGAGACAACTTGAGAACCTCACTGTGACCCACAAATGTCTGAGGAAAGAGGAAAGAAGGAAGCATGGGGTAATCTTTGGCATTGGCATCTTCCAGTCCATGTGAGGCTGGATTTGGGGGAAGTTTGTTAACGTTGGTGGTATTAGCCTAGGAAGGCAAAAAGCTTCCCCATGAAAAGTGACACTGGTTAATAAAAGAATGTACTGGAAAAATAGTTTTTTAAAAAGATTTATTTACTTTATTTGAAAGGCAGAGTTACAGAGAGGCAGAGCCAGAGAGAGAGAGAGAGAGAAAGTGAGAAAGAGAGAGAGAGGCATATCTTCCATCCACTGGTTCACTCCCCAGATGGCCACGACAGCTGGATATGCACTGATCCGAAGCCAGGAGCTTCTTCCAGGTCCCCAATGCGGGTGCAGGGGCCCAAGGACTTGGGCCATTCTCTATTGCTTTCCCACCAGGCCATAGCAGAGATCTGGATTGCAAGTGGAGCAGCCGGGACTTGAACCAGTGACCATATGGGATGCTGGCACTGCAAGCTGCAGCTTTACCCACTATGCCTCAGCGTTGGCCCCAAAATAACTATTTTAGAACATGCACAGAATGTAATCCTTATGTTTCCTTCATATAAAAAAATGTTAACTCTTGTGTCTAAAATTTTGCACCACACTTGGAGAAATTAAATCACCATTCAACATCCCCAACCTCCACAGCTGTTCAAGTTCACAAAGATGGAAAGTTAGAGGAAGCCTCACTAACCTAAAGAGTTACCTTTACCTTGTGAGAAAAAAAAATGTCTGAAGACACCGCTAAACACACATCTCTAACATTGCAATGATTTTTTTAAAAGATTTATTACTTTTTTTTTGGAAGCCAAATCATAAAATCATGTGTGTGTGTGTGTGTGTGTGTGTGTGTGTGAGAGAGAGAGAGAGAGAGAGAGAGAGAGAGAGAGAGAGAGAGAGAATCTTCCATCTACATGTTTACCACTTGCCCTAAATGGCTGTAATAGCCAGGGCTGGGCCAGAATGAAGAAGTCAGGAGCAGGAACTCCATCCAGGTCTTTGGCATAGGTGGCAGGGGTCCAAGTACTTGCACAGTCATCTGCTGCCTTCCCAAGCATGTTAGCAGGGAGCAGGATTGGAAGTAGGGTAGCCAAGACTCAGACTAGCACTGCAGTATGAGATGTTGGTATCCTAAGTGGTGGTTGAATTTGCTTCACTACAGCCCTACCTTGTGAAGATTTAAGGAATTTCTTAAAGTTTTTGTCTCTCTGATTTTAGTGTATTAAATTTAAGGTGGTTGATAATCCTTGGACTCTGGGAAAACCAAATGGTTAGTTTATGATCAGTTCTTCCTAATGATTATCATCCAGAAAACGTGTGAGTTACGGGAGAGAGTATCAAACCTACCCTACTGCCAAAAAGTACTTGTAGGTTGAAATGACCTGTTCAAGGTGCTGCTGCTGAGGGCTTTACAGCAGTTCCAGCAGCTCAACCATGGATGTTCAATGAAATAAATAATAGAAGGCAGCCTAAGAATTTGTAAGAGGATGTGTTTTCCTAATATCGCTTAGCAAAAACATCTTTATATTAAATCCACTTGTGAATTTAAACTGTGCTAGGGGAGGGTGAATGGTCTCACACAATTCAAGTTGCATAGGAAATATTAAATCATGTTGCTAAAACAGGGTGACATCATTTCCAAGGTACTCATTTCTTTAGAAAAATTGAAGGCTCCATCCACAAGTAAGGGGGAGGAAGAATTATTTTCAATGGGAAAAAACGTACTTAGGTCTCTGCCTATATTTATGGTGCAGCTGGAAACAAGGACTGCCTATTTTATCTCATCATTTTTTCCAAACTGCAAAGGAAACGGGGAACAGAGAAAATAAAGAGATTCTGAGAAACCACAGCATTTAAATGAAGGAAATTGCTGCCCAGAATCCCATTAACTCACTACTTGATAATATACATGTCTTAAGAAATAGGATTCTTATGGCACTCTAAATGGTGCAAAGGATTTGATGCAGGATCAGAAAAAGGTACAGGCAACTGACTCACATCAAAACAGAAATAAAAATCAAAGACTCGTTTTTTTAGAAAATAAGGCTCACAATGTAGCAAGTGGACAATCTTAGAAAGATGTATAGTAATTATAGTCTCCAGTAGAATGTCCCAGGGGGCCAGTTCAGGGATAGAAGAATCATTAGGGGGATTACAGATAAGAGTCATTCAGTTCACACTGCTGTGTCTAAACATTGTGGTCAATTTTCAGAAATTTTCACTGTGTTTTATTATTGCAGCTCATCCTAATTTCTCCCTTTACATTCCTCACCAAACTATTCTGCCTAGCTAGCCTGGAATTTATCCACAAAATTTACATGAGAGATAAGCAGGAGGAGAATCATCTGACTGGTAGGGGAAAGCCTCAAGGGATAGTTGTTATGGCATTGTATCCGCGTTTCAGCATTATGGTGAAATGCCAGAGACAAGCTGCTTACTAAGGAAAGCTGTTCATCGAGGTTCACAGTTCTGGAGGTTCACAGTCTAACATCATGCATGCTTGCAGGAAGGATCCAGGGTGAGCCTGGGAGCAGAGAGGGGAGCTGCCCTGACTCAAGGTTTTATGGCCAGCATTCTCCAGAGAAGGACCTTTCAGGGACACACCTCCCAGCAGGCACTCCTCCTAATCACCATCATTAAGCTAAGTCTCTACTTTCTTCATACCATTAACTTACGACTTTTGGCTTAAAGTCCTTCATGAGTTTGGGGGCCATACCATCTTCAAACCATGGCAGACACTTAGGTCTCAGCAGATCAAATGGAAAACTTAGAATGATTCTCTTGGCCATGACTGCATATGGCGGAGATCAGATTAGCATATCACTTTCAGTCAGTCCGATTGTCTTTGACGTTTTTAGAAACTTAGTTTGAAAGGCAGAGAGACAGAGATCTCCCAAACCACTGGTTCGATGCCCAAATCTGGAGCCAGGAACTCAACCCAGGTTTCCCACATGGGTAACAGTGACCTAACCTCCTAGGGTACACATCAGCAGGAAGCTGGAATCTGAAACAGAGCCAGGGCTTAAAGAAGCACTTTGATACGGGATGTGGGCATCCCATTGGACATCTTGCCCTCTGCATCAAAGGCTCACCTCTGACTTCTTGTAATTCAGGTGTCCTTACTCCAGTATTATCTGTGGTTACCAGGCATTTTTCAATGGTTCTGTGGCAAACACAAGTCATCTGATATTCATATTCACCTCTTTTATTTTATTTGAATAGCTTTCACATTTTATTTCCTATTCCTTGATACTTTGCTGGGTTTTATTCCTTTTGATCACTTCAGTGTCTCTCTCCTCACCCTGTTTTATATCTTGAACTTGCCCGTTTGCCCTTTATCCTCCTCATCTCCTGAAGTTATAAGCCTCGTTCTGTGTTTTCTTAAAAATGGTTTATTCTGGGTGCTGGCATGTGGCACAGTGGGTTAAGCCACCACCTGTGACACTGGCATCCATTATGAGTGCCATTCAAGTCTCAGCTGCTCCACTTCTGATCCAGTTCCCTAATGGCCTGGGAAAGCAGCGGAAGATGCCCAACAGCCTGGGCCCCTGCCATGCATGTGGGCGACCTGGATGAAGCTCCTAGCTCCTGGCTTCAGCCTGACCCACCCCCAGCTGTTGGAGAGATTTAGGGAGTGAATCAGCAGATGGAAGATCGGTTCTCTCTCTCTCTCTCTCTCTCTCTCTCTCTCTCTCTCTCTCTCTCTCTCTCTCCTTCTTTGTAACTCTGCCTTTCAAATAAATAAAGGATTTTAAAAAGTTCTTTGTAATATTTTCTTATACACATGCCACATTTTATTGAATGTAGTCTTTTAAATTTTGTGAATTTGTAGGTAGTAATATGACTACAAAAAGTTTTCAAAAAAATGTAATGATTTGAAACAAAAAAGCTCATTCACAGTCCTTTGGACAAAGGAATTCACTGTTGACATAATGTATTTTTTAGACTGTTTTACAAGTAAGAGTTATAAAAATAAATATGATAATGTAAGTATTTATGTTCTTTGATGTCTAAAATGGTAATATCAGTATATTTTATAATATTGTAATGACTCTGTAATATTCTATTGAGTGACTATATGTCAGTTTAAAAACCATTCTCTGATTGCAAATAATTAAGATGAGTTTTAATTATTTTGCTGCTGTAGCTAGCATAAGGGAAAATATCTTTGTTTACTCAGCTGAGGAAGGATGTGTATTATCTTGTATTTATTTCTTATATTTAAGCTGCTTATTATTTCTTTAGTATAGATTCCCAGAAATGGAATTATAGCCCTTAGAACAGATTTTAGAGCCCTGGACAATAGGGTCAGTTTGCTTTCAAAGCAGTGCTTGCAATAAACTCTTTGTCTGGTGTTCACAAATACATGCTTTTCACTTTTTATCATTTGAAAAGTGAATTTTGCTAATTTAGTGTGTGAAAATGGGTTTTTACTTGATTGCAACTCCTCATTAGTGTGAGTGCATGTATTACCATGTATTTACTCCTTGTTAGCCTTTGTTCATGAGTGTCTCACCCATCTTCACCTTTCCATTATCCTGTGCACCACACTGCTAATTTCCAGTGCTTGTCCTTATTCCCTCCTGCTCGCTTCTCCTCCCCTCAAAGTTATTTTTGTAATTCTCCTTTGTCTGCTGTCCAGTAACTTGTGGGGCCGTGGGACCCAAATTGCATTTTAAGATCATTTTCATGAGCCATTCTCAGCAGGCATCCTCAAGGCCCCCAGTTCTCTTTCTGTCCCCTACTGTGAAAAACTGATTGGCAGCTGGTGACGGGCAGGGCGCTGGTACTTGGCACTCACAGGAAGCCCTGCAGGAGGTGCCCAGAGCCATGGCGGATGAAATGTGGCCAAGCCAGCACAAGGTGGGGGACCAGATGTCACCCGATTATGTTCCATTGAAATCCAAACAAAGCCCCAGATCCAGCATCATTTCCTTGAGACTCCCCCGGTGGAAACTGGCAGTAATCCAGAATCTCACAACAGCTGGTCTCCCCGTGCTAGGATTTATGTGCCCTGCAGAAAACTTTACCTGTGTGTTATTGATTGGTTTCTATAAAGCAATCAAATAATATCTCAAAGACCCAAAGCATACTGCTCTGTGCTGACAGTAAAAAGAGACCATATATCACTGAACACACGGCAGTCTTCCCACAGGCTGGGGAACTCAGGAGAATACGTTTTCTTTTTTATTTATGCCACCCATGTTAACCTTGAGGCTGTGTCCTGACGCCTGCAGCTTCATGGTGACAGTGCTCCTCTCTCGTTCAGAGAACAAGCCCGTCCTTTGGAAATAATTTATAGTATCAAATAAGCTTTCAAGAGAGACAGCAGAGGAGAAACTGTGCTGATGTTTCTCATCACACAGTTCATGTTGGGAAACCTGAGAACCTTTCCCCAATCTCATTACTCGCCATGGTCCAGGTCATTTGCGTTGATGCCTGTCCCCTTTCTTGCTCCAAAGGAAACTGAGCCAGAGCCTGACAGTTTCATTTTCTGAATGGCAAAGAGAGAAAGCAAAACAAACAAAGGCACCCCTACCCCACTACCAAAGATACTGTAGTTAGAGGGCAGGTTTCAATTTTAAAACAGACAGGCATTTCTGTTTTAGACAATAAAAAAAAAAATCAGAGAAGCACTTCTATTCATGGACTGTTGGGCTAAATGTGTGCTCCTGCTGCAAGCCCAGGAACTGTGTTTTATGCCTTGCCTTCATCACAGGTTGCTCCTGCTGTCACACTCAGCTGATAAGGTCTGGGTGTCCCTCTCTAATTCTCTCCCTCCTTCCTCCCTCCTCCTCTCTCTGGCTGCCTGGCCATCCTCAACCCAGATTCTCAGACCTCACAGTGAGATTTTGGAGCTAACCCTGTCCATTAGAAACAAACAAAATAAATTGTTTCCATTCCCCAAAGGAATGTGCTAAAGCCTCTTTCCTCTTTAGCATGGATGCAATTTAAGTTTGGCAAGAATCAAACACAATATACCTCACTTGTAGGAGAAGGATTTCTAAGAGAGCCCCTGCTAGAAAGAACCAAGCACCCCCTCATCCTACCTGCAAACTTAAAGAGACAGAAAGTAACGTGGCCTTGTCTTTGGCATCCAGGATGCTGCTGCAGAATCGTCACTCACTCCCTCATTCCACAAAAATGAATCCAACACCTACAACCTGAAAATCTTGTGTGCCTGCAACTTTCTGCCATCCACATGAGCCTGTGAAGTCAATGAACATTTCCCCCTGCTTAATCTTTAGGCCTTACCATGCCTGGGACATCCAAATATCATTGAGCGACATTTATCTTCTTAAGTCTGATTTAGAATCCTGCTTAGTGTTCTATAGGTGATGAATTGAAAGGAAGTAAGGGTAAGACGACGACCTATCCACTGCAGGTAGTAAATCACTTGAGATGAGCAATCAAGAATGAATGAAAGGTTCTGGGTTATATACTTGAAATTGGCTAAGAAGGTTGGTCTTAAGTGCTCTTCACACACACGCACGCACGCACACACACACACACAGCTTGATTGTAGTGATCATTTCATAGTAGATGCATGTAGCAAAGCATCAACTTGTACAACTTAAATACATAGAATTTCTAGTTGCAAATTATACCCCAATACAATAGGAAAAATTAATCAAGGACAATAATATGATCAAGAGCCAACCTAAGCAGAGCCAAAAGAACCCCACCTCAAACAACTTGTACTTGAATCAGAAAAGTGACCCAGCCTTTCTCAATGTCCTGCCTTTCTCTTCTTCCCTTCCCTTTCCTGTTACTCACCTATGTTTGTAAAACATCTCCTACTCAAGGATTCTTTGTTGAAATGCTGGAAGCTATGTTGCTGCCCTGAGACTGAAACAGCAGCCACTGAGGGTCAGAGCCAGGGTGGGTTCAGTCCAGAGGAAAGGGTCCTCCAAGGCCATGTTTAGAGAAGGGCTTTGTGGTCTTCCTTTTACTGTAAGAACACCCAATATTCTCAGTGCACCCTTGCTTTCCTTCAGCATTCCTTATTCATTGCATATCTGTATTCATACATTTATCAAAGTGTTTGTTCAGATGGTTTATACTTCTGTCCTGCTTTATAACCCATAAACTGCCTATCATTGTATTGCACAGTACACAGTTTGTATGTGATCCTCAACTAACTTTATTCCAGAAAATACCATTATGTGTGATTTTGAAAACCCATAATATTCATTGTTTTATAACTTTTGAACAGTCCTTCCCCCACCTTTTCCCTCCATCCTTTCTGATTCTAAAGCTGAAAGGATTCTCCATGCATGAGTTTGCCCTGGATGACTTCTGCCCTCTCCTTCAGTGGCTCCCAGCTGTCTTGGATTCATGACTGTCCAAGCAGGAGGATCTGGGGCCAGGGAGATGTGTTGGCTGGGGTGAGGGGTGGACCTGAGGACAGGAACTGATGAACGGTCCTTGGAGGTCCATTCTCCACTAGTGAGGAAGGCTTCTGGTGAGGAGACATGAATTCTATTCTTCGCTGTATACGTTGGAGTTTTTCTCTTTATCTAAGGTAGTTGCAGAATGGAGACCTGACTAGTGATCAACAGTAGCAGAAATGGGGAAGGATCCATAAACTCTGTTTAAGATTTAAACACACACATACAATCAGGCTGTGGGGGCTAATGAAAATGCACAGAATCTTTGATTTGGCTGAACTCTTTGAGCACAGTGTCAGAATACTGTTGATCTCATACTTATCAGAAGCTGGCATATATGTATGTATGTATGTATATATATATATATATATACACGTATGTATATATATACACACACATACATACATACATATACATATATTAATTGTATTAAATGGAGAAGTTTATAACTTGCTACATATAATTTGGGAAATAAAATTATCTAGAATATTGGCCTTATGGTGGCAACAACAGAATAGAAGGCCATAAGAGAAGTAAAACCAAGGGTTGATTGTGTGATCTGGATATGGAATCCAAAGCAGATTTCTACCCCCTCACCCTGCCAGCCAGCCCTCTCAAATGCACTTGATGTTGCCAGTAGTACTAGCATTGTTCCTTGATCCTCAAATCCACAGTGACCACAAATAGATGGTCTAGCATGTGCCTTATCCAGCTGAATGCAGTGCTGAATAGCTACAGACTAATCACAAATTTGAAAGAACATGAAATGCCAGCTCCACGTCTGGCCTGGTTAATCAGAAACCCCAGCTACTTGTCAAGGAAGCTTATTAGACATGCGTGAACATCTATAAAATTACAGTAGCCGAGTTTATAGCACCCACACTAGGTGGTGGTGAGGAATTTTACCATGCACTAACCTTTCTTGTCTCTTCGAAGCACTAAATGCCCGTAAATGCCTATGCCAGAGAATTCATAGCCCTGCAGTGTGATTGTGAGCTGTCAGAATCTGTTCGCTGTGGGTGTTCCATCTCTGAGCTTCAAACAGGCCGTATTCTTGGGGGCAGTGTTAACCTTGTCTGCTAGATGCTATGCGCTGCATGCAGGACCCCTTTGGTGACCAAAGAGCTTCCCCAGCAGCTGGGAGTGCTGCCAGCTCGAAGCCCCGCCTCCCTCCATTCTCATCCCCAGGAGCTCCCTCAAAGAAGAGCTGCCTCACTGAAGGCAAGCCCCTTCCTTGCTACAGCCCACGCCCCATAATAAAGATGGAAAACTTTTTTTTTTTTCTGTCAAGGGCCATTTGGATATTTATAACACCATTATCAACTTTAAAATTAGCCTGCTACAGACCTATTGAATTTCGAGTCCTACCTGTGGTTGCCTTGGCAGAGCCTTCCACAGCCCCAGGGCCAGACATTCCCCACCCCTGCCATAACTGCTCCACATTGGGACGTAAAAGGCCTGGCCAACTTGGGGGCAACTATGAAAGGCAATCCCAGCCTCACAGTGCCTGATGGGGTTGGCTCAGACCCTGCTGAAGGCTGCATTGCAGGCCCACTTCTGCCCTGGGTGGATCAAACCTCCTTCTCCCTACCCTGACCCCGACAACTAGTTGGCTGTTGACCCGCAGAACGCTCCCTAATAAGTGTGTGCGTGCTGTATTCCATCCCAGAGTCTGCCTCACACAGAGCCTGACCTGCAACAGTGTGGCATTCTGGGTAGCCTGGGTCAAAAGCTGTGTAAGTTAGAAATATGGCTCTGCAGTTTAAAGGGTAAGGATGAGAACAACTGAAATAAAAGAGGCATCGGTGTCAACCGCTGACAAGGGTATGGAACAAGTGACTCTCAGACCTGCTGATGGGAGGATAACGTGGTTACAAGGACTCAGAAAAGCTCTTTGATATTACCTACTAAAGCTGAATATCCAGGACCATGTCCCATGAGCCAGCAATTTCTCTTCTCAGTGCTTGCCCAAGAAAAGTGCAGGTGTGTTCACCGTGAGAAGAATGCCCAAGGACGGGCACAGCAGCGCTCAAACTTCACCATCTGGGAAGATGCTCAGCTATCAACAGTAGACTGGATGAATATACTGCATCATAGTCAAGCCATGGAGTTCACCACAGCAAGAAGAATGACAGTGTGACTGAACACCCCAGTGCAGATGAGCCTCACAAGTAAAATATGGAGCAAAAGCAGCCAGATATTTAAAAAAAGTACACTGTATGATTTCAATTATGTAAATGTTAAAATAAGACGAAACGGATGGATGGTGTTTGAAGTTTCAATAGTGGTTACCTTGGGGGGGATTATTTGTGATGAGGAGGGGCGTAAGGGAGCTATTCTAAGGACTTGTGAGGCTGCTTTGTTAAAAAGACATGTTTATTTGGGGCCAGTGCTGTGCTGCAGCGGGTGAGGCTGCTGCCTGCAGTGCCGGCATCCCATATGGGCTCCAGTTCGAGTCCCGGCTGCTCCACTTCCGATCCAGCTTTCTGCTATGGCCTGGAAAAGCAGTAGAAGATGGCCCAAGTCCTTGGGCCCCTGTACCCATGTGGGAAACCCAGAAGAAGCTCCTAGCTCCTGGCTTTGGATAGGCGCAGTTCCGGCCGTTGCCATTGCGGCCTCTGGGAAGTAAACCAGCAGATGGAAGACACCCCCCACCCCACCTCACCTCCCTCTGTGTAACTCTGACTTTCAAATAAATAAAGGAATCTTAAAAAAAGAAATGATTATTTGTTAGAAAGGCAGAGTTACAGAGAGGCAAAAGCAGAGAGAGAGAGAGAGATCTTCCATCTGCAGGTTCACTCCCCAAATGGCCACAATGGCCAGAGCTGAGCCAATTCAAAGCCAGGAGTCAGGAGCTTCTTCCAGATCTCCCACGTGGGTACATGGACCCAAGGACTTGGACCAACTTCTACTGCTTTCCCAAGCCATAGCAGAGAGCTGGATTGGGCATGGAACAGCCAGGACTTGAACAGCGCCCATTTGGGTTGTCAGCACTGCAGCAGGCAGCGACTTTCCCCACTACACCACAGTCCTGTCCCCCTGTGAGGCTGTTTCTTGATCCTGGTGCTGATTATGGGAATGAATTCACTTTGTGGACATATATTGATTTTCTGGACATACATTTGTGCAATTTTCTATATAAATGTTAGATTTAAGCTGAGAGTTTACACAGTTAGGGGAGGAGGAAAGAAAGGCAGATGTAAAGATTGTATATAAAAATGTGTCATCCTTGTCTATATAAGATTGGAGTTGGCAAACTCAAAAGGCTTCCTAGCCTTAGCAACTCATGACAAGAGCCTAGGGTGATTGCTGACACCATAGACAAGAGTGTCAATTGTTAAGTCAACAACAGGAGTCACTGTGTACTTACTTCTCATGTGGGATCTGTCCTTAATGTGTTGTCCAATGTGAAGTAATGCTATAACCAGTACTGAAACAGTATTTTACACTTTGTGTTTCTGTGTGGGTGCAAACTGTTGAAATCTTTACTTAACATATACTAAATAGATCTTCTGTATATAAGGATAGTTGAAAATGAATCTTGATGTGAATGGAATGGGAGAGGAAGCGGGAGATGGGAAGGTTGTGGGTGGGAGGGAAGTTATGGGGCTCAGGGGGGAAGCCACTGTAACCCAAAAGCTGTGCCTTGGAAATTTATATTTATTAAATAAAAGTTTTTTTAAAAATGTGTCATCAAGGATGAAGACAGAAATTCCTAGGCCTTGAGCAAGACCCCTGCTATCCATTGCTGCAGCAGACTGCTGAGCTGAGGGAGCCTGGGAAGAGCTGTAGTTTGCCTCGTTCCATAGCCAGCTTAGGGGGCATGAGTTCTTGGCCCCATCCTCTTCTACCCCCTCCACATCAAACAGAACCTGGGTGATCACCACAATCTCCATTTATCTGGGCTCAGCATGGCATACACAGTAACGAGGGCAGCCTAAGCAAGGCACGGGATATGCAGGGAAATGCAACTTAAATAAGGAAATGGAAAGGACGTAGGGATTCGATGTACTGTACCCAAAGAGAGAGACCTTGTTCATTTCCTGTAGGTCTTTCTCCACCTGTTGCCTAAAATCTGCCCAGCCACACGTAGGTAATCATCAACATTGTTTTGTGTTGAAAGTATGTCATTTATGTTTACAAAGTCAAAGGCTATAGAGAATAAGTTTTTAGCTAAATTGTCTCTTTCTGCCTTAAATTTTTCCTGTGATCTTTGGGAGAACATTTGACTACTTTGTGCTTTACTGTCCTTCTGACGGTATTACTTTAAAGTCACAAAATCTTTGTGAGAAAGAACTATAGTATGGCTGCTCGCTATGTGTTTAAAGTAGCACTTGTCTAAGAGCTTCAATTTCATTCAATAGGTGATAGACATGACACTGAAGTTGAAAACTGCATCTTCCCCTTTTCTTAAGGATGCTTGCGTGTGCATACATTTCTGTGTGCACAAATGCGTGTGTGTACTCATGCACATTTGCATGTCTGTATTTTCATGGAGCTGTGCTCGTGTGTGTATTTGCACGGGGATGCGTATGAACATGCAAATTCTCCGCTAAAATGATGCCATTGGCAGGGTGCATGTCACTCTCTGGAGACTCATGGCTCTCTGCTTTCGATTACACTCAGACTAGTCCAAAACTAGCTCTGAACTAATCCTAATCGACTTGGAAGCCACCACACTCAGGCATGAGGCTGTCAAATGTGAGTGTTTGCAGATGTCAGTGCAAGGATGGCAGGAATCCAGGAGGACAGATCAAGGCTTAGTCACTGAAAAATACATGCCAGTGCATCCCTGCTCCAGAGCACCCTCGCAGCCTATAAGAACAACATGTCATGACAGCAAATCAATAACCTCTTGGAGAGCATTCATTTCTGAAATAGCCCTGATTAATTATGCCAGTGCATGCTTGGCAGCAGTACTTTGCTCCAGCATTAACCTAATGCTTTTTGCATGAAGCAGGATTATAACTGGTTCTCGTAAGTCAAATTTGACATTTCAAATCAGGCTTAAAGGTTTGGGTTATAGATTTTATAATGTCTCCATGTCAAACATGATTGCTCTTATTGCTGCTAGGAGACATTTGCCAATCAATCAGAATAACATTTATTTTATCATAAACAAGGGTAAATTAAAACAATTTGAAATCATTGTGTTTGAAGACTCAATGAAGAAGCATTTTTAGGATCATTGAAATTTGCTATCTGATGGAGAACTGTGATGAAGTTATAAAAGTCAATGGAAATGTGTTACTATTTTCATTTCAAAACATTAATGCCTTTGCATAGTTTGTGAATATGCATTTTGAGTTTAGTGACTTATTCTCATGTCAGTTTGATTTGGGACAAAATTGTTACCTTCCTTTCTGTGCCTGAAAATTGTAATGTCGGCTGGTGCTGCGGCTCACTAGGCTAATCCTCCGCCTGTGGCGCCAGCACTCCCCGGGTTCTAGTCCCGGTTGGGGCTCTGGATTCTGTCCCGGTTGCTCCTCTTTCAGTCCAGCTCTCTGCTGTGGCCTGGGAAGGCAGTGGAGAATGACCCAAGTGCTTGGGCCCTGCACCTGCATGGGAGACCAGCAGGAAGCACCTGGCTCCTGGCTTTGGATCAGCACAGCGCTGACCATAGCAGCCACTTGAGGGGTGAACCAATGGAAAAGGAAGACCTCTCTCTCTCTCTCTCTCTCTCTCTCTTTCTCTCACTGTCTAACTCTGCCTGTCCAAAAAAAAAAAAAAAAGAAAAAAGAAAATTGTAATGTCTGTCCCTCAAAAATGAATGTATTTTTTAATTCCCTTATGTATTGCATTCAGGAACTTATATTCATCTTAAATTGAAGAGGATTTTTCATAATAAAAGTGATGGAAAAAGAGAATTTGCTTAAAGGAAAGTCCTTCATTGCTTCAACAGAACATGAGCCCACTTTGGTTAAACGGGTCTGTTCCTTCTTTCTAAAGTGCTCCCAGTGCTCCAGGGTCACCTTCCATCATGTTAACTCAATGGTATGACACATACATGATAATTGAGCATATTTAGTCATTGAGTACCATCATGCAGGTTTGTAGTGAGAGCACAAATCATTTCTAGGACAAAGCTGACATATGGAACAATGTACTAGTCAGGATAGGCCAGTTTATTTCAAGGTAGCAGATTAGCCCTGAATTTCTCATGGATTAAGCAATTTATTTCTCATTCATGCAAAGTCTGCTGCCATCCACTGACTCTCTAGGGTGGCTCCCTTCCAGGTTGTAACTCAGGGATCCTGTCTTGTGGCTACATATTTCAACATGTGGCTCTCAGGTCACTGGCAGGGAACAGAGAATGGGAAATGCAGCTTTGAAACACATTGGCCCAACGTGCCCACATCACTCTTGTTAGAAACAAGCCCACTGGACAGAACTAAGGGACCCTGCAGCCCTACCCAACTGCAGAGGTGCAGAGAAACATGAATGATTCTTTGGTGGGCAGAAAATGACTCTACTACAAGCCAAAGGGAAAAAAATCCCAAATATCAAAGGATTCCTGTCAAAGAGAAGAACCTGAACATAGGCATGGCTCAATTGAGTTCATTCAGTAGAACATGAACAGTAGCTAGCCTAAGGCACCAAATGATCAGAATTGTAGATTTTAGAGCTGTACCCTGACATCAAAGGATGTTGGTATAGATGGATGCATGGATTCTAGAAAGAAAATAAATTCAGATGAAATAGGTGAATGAAGTTAAAAATTTTGGTTCCTTAATTTTTATGTTTGTTTTTAAGTTTCTGAGTGATCTTGACAAAGACTCATTTTTCTATAGTTAATCCTTGAGCTTGTCATTTTCTTGTGACTTTAAGAAAAAAATCCAGTGGCTTAAATTCTAATGGTCACAAAAACAATTGGATGTCCCCCTTTCCTTCCTAACACCTCTGCAAGATCTCTTGCTGCCTTTCCCTCCCTCCCCCTTCTCCTTATCCCCAAACTGCTTTCAAAACTTTTTTAAGGCAAATAGAGTATACAAACAACAAGAAAATTAGCACAAGTCACAGAAAGAATTTCTCTGTGTGACAGTGATTTAGCGTTACTCTCACCTCTTCCCCTCTATCTGCCTGAGGCCCTGAGGGTATATGGAATTGACCTACCAACATGAGTATTAAGACTGAGCTGTCATTTCAACATAGAGCCCAGTCAGCCCTCAGCCCTGGAATCTTACCACATTGAATGTTAAGGAGATGAGAGAAGGTTCCGTGTTTCTTTTGTCAGAGCCATAAGACAGAGAATTATCCTTTCCTAACACAAGGTCTTCCACTGACCAATGCTTCCCAGTGCTCCACAGGCAACAGAACACCAATACCAAAATGGTGGACTCAGAAACTGCCAGGTCTAAGCACAAATCCAGCAGCTTCCAGTTGGATAAACTGGAAAACTTTCTTGGCTTCTCTGTGCTTCAGTTTCCATAATATGGAATTGATGATGATAGTATATATCTCAAGGGGACCTCAAACATGCAACCTTAATGAATTATGACATTTCCAAGGTGAAAGACTACAAATTAGAAGTAGCCTAATTGAAATGCATTCCCAAGAACAGCAATATTTAAAGAGCAAAGGTCTTTGCTCTGTTCTGAGATATATTTTGAAATACCTGGAATTGTGCTTGGCATCTAGTAGGAGTATAACAAATATCCATTGATAGAAAGAGTGAATGAGTGAATGAATGAATGAGAAAATGAGTATGGGATGCAGTGAGTCTCTGTAAAGTACAACTTTTGGAGTAGGATAGATCTTTAGTCTAGAGCTATGTATACCATTCCCAAGTTCTACAGTAGCTTTGACAAGCTAATCTGTGTTCCTCCATTTCCTCATGTGTAAAATAAAAGCAAAAGTAGCTATTGCATTAAGATTACCATAAGAATTGAATATGAAAATGGTGGTAAATACCTAGTATAAACTCAGCATATATTGGAACTCAGTAAATGGTTGCTCTTTGTATTACAGTGGGTTTCATGTTATGCACATCAACTCATAATGGGGCAAACAACTCAACACAGGGGTGAAAAAGCCACAGCTACAGGTGTCCCGTAGATACTTCAAAGTTACAGATTAGCCTTGTTTTTGTGCTTTTCCTTATGTGGTTTTCGGTGTCATGATGACTAAGAAAAGAATAAAAAGTGGGAGGTGCAGAAGGGCAGGTGAGAGCAGGGAGGCTGAGGTCAAGGCCTAGAAGAGTCATGGAGGAAAGGAGCCCCTTTCTTGATCAAAGATCAGCAAGGCAAAAGCAAGACAGTGAGGTACCTGAGCATCTTGACAGAGAAGTCCCTCCTCTCCCACAACATCGTACCTGCAGCCTTGATCTTTCTACCATGAATATCCAGATTTGGTTTTCTGTGTGCCTTCAGCCCCCATGGAGAAGTTTAAGGCTGTGGAGGAATCACTGCTGCCTACGGGATGATATCCAGATAAAAGCTACAATCCCCCACAGAGCTGCCATGATTTGGCTTACACCCACCTCACCCACCCAAACTCAGCTCCTCCTGCTCTTCCCCTTGCTGCACTGTTCTGTGCCTTTCCACACTTTTTTTTTCTTCCCTGCCTTGTGATTGAACTCTTTCCTTTCCTTTTTCTTTTTATCAACCCCTAGCCACACTTAAAAACACAGCTCTACTGTGTGATGTCTTTTATTTAATTAGTTTACTTTCATTTTTTTGAAAGACAGGCAGAATTGAGGCAAAATCTTCCATCTGCTAATTCACTTCCCAAATGCCAATAACAGCCATGACAAAGCCAGATCAGAGCTAGAAGTCAGGAACTCAGTCTAGGTCTCCCACTTGGGTAGGTAGGACCCAAGTGCTTGAGACCCCACCTGCTGCCTCCCAGGGTGTACATTAGCAGGAAGCTGGAATCAGAAGTGCAATTGAAGGGCTGGTGTTATGCTACAGCAGGTTACACTGCTGATTGTAGTGCCAGCACCCTATGTCAGAACCCCAGTTTGGGTCCCAGCTGCTACACTTCTGATCCAGCTCCCTGAAAATGTGCCTGGGATAGCAGCAGATGATGATTCCAAATACTTGAGCCCCTGACACCCACATGGGAGACTGGGATGGAGTTTCTGGCTCCTGGCATCAGCCTGACCTGGCAGCTGCCATCCGTTATAGCCATTTGAGGAGTTAACCAGCAGATGGAAGAGCTCCGCTGCCCCACCCTGTGTGTGTGTGCACATGTATCTTTCAAATAAATAAATCTTTAAAAAGAGAGAGAGAGAGAGAGAGAGAGAGAGATGGAGTCTAGACATGAATCCATGCACTCCAATATGGGGTGTCCGAATGTCCCAAGGGGGTGTCTTTTTTTAATTAATGGTTGCCTTTACTCACCCTTATTCACTCAGTGTCAGTCCCACCTGGTGTACTGAAATTCAGTTCCAGCACTAACCACCTGGATTTTACATAGCTGTCACAAGTTAAAGACATGGCACACAACAAGATTTTCCTCACTCCACACCAACTTGCCTCAAATCTGAGGGGTTCCCATTATCCCATTAGTGTTTAACAATTCACTGGAAAGACTGCAAAACTCAGGAAGGCATTATACAAATTTGAGTGTTCAAAGTCACTGAATTAGTGAAGTAGGTAATCAAGGGTTGGTGGGAATTCTAGATTGATAATATAGAATTGCTAGAGTTGTCAAATTTAAGTACTGTCTCTAATAGGTTTGGAGTTGTTTAATAAAATATCTGTGCAGTCTTTGTCCCTGTTTACTGGCATGGGACTTGTAAAACTCTTGAAACTCCTAAGATATTAGTGTTTTTGTTTTTCCTGGGGGTTTGACTTGGAGTCAGCCTGACCTGTAAGGAGGCTTGGAGGTTGGAAATTGAGCTCCACTATGTGCCAATGATTTACTCAGTCATTCAGTAATTATACTGCAGTGAAAGCTCTAGATCCTGAAGCTTGCCAGTGCTTACTCTTGGAGTCCTTCCTTGACCCAGCCTCTTGGAGTAGCTCACTCCAGTCTTTCCGCCATCATACGTCTGCACATGCATATTGTAATCCTTTGTCTAAGAACAGTCAGTAAAAGTGTTAGTCCTCAAAAACTACAAATACAAGGGCACTTCAAAAAGTTTGTGGAAAAGGTGAAATTAAGACATTCTGGTGCAAAAAAATGAAATAAATGCATAGCTCTTTGATAATATGGATTTTCCATGAACTTTTTAAAGACTTCAAATACTAATTGTGAAGTGATCATAGAAAAGGTGAACAGTAGATCACTTGTCATCACTATTACAAGAGCAGGCAGATGGTACAGCAATTAAGATGGTATTTGAGACACCTGTATCCCATATCAGAGTGTGGGGATTCGAGTCCCTGCTTCACTTCAGATCCAGCCTCCTTCTAATGCACATCATGGGAGGCAGCAGATGATAGCTCAAGTACTTAGGTCCTTGCCACCCATGTGAGATACTCAGCTTGAGTTCTGGGCTCCTAGCTTCAGTCTGGCCCAGTCCTGACTGTTGTGGGCATTTGAGGCATGAACCAACAGATGGACGATCTCTCCATGTCTGTCTGTCTCTCTCTTTGCCTTTCAAATAACATGAACATTAATATATAATTTTGTTTTAAAAAATCACTATTACATTTTATGGCACAGTATGAGTCATTTCTAGCTTCCCATTCACACAACAACAACAACATTAACAAAAAATAATTAATTGGTGGGTCACAGGCTGCTGGGATGAAAAGGAAAGAGAAAATAACATACCACACCGGAGCCTTACTAATAGACCACAGTCCATTAGCACCTCCTGGATGCCTCCATTAGGAAGAATCAACAAGAGACACTGTTGTAAAGTCATATGGAGAATGTGTTTCAAGTTCAAAAATAGCAGCCCAGTAAACTGTGTCACCGTCAGTGTAATTGTCTCTATGATTTATAGTTTGCTCTTAATTGCAAAGATACGCATGTCTTTGTTTAATGCACAACAGTATATTTTGATTTTGCCTAGTTATTAAAACCATATCCTAAATATTGCTGTACAAATGTTAGAACTGAATGAATCCCACATTTAGTGCTTAGCTTACAGAGTTTTGGAAGTGCCTGGAATACACTGACATTAGACATATGTTGGTTCCATGTGAACCTGTTTTTGACCCTGGGTCACTGTTTCTAACCTCATTTTGAACTTCAGGTTGCTCTTGTGCCAGAGCATTTCAGCCTCATGTGACATCCATCAGGAACAGGTGCACCACACCAGTAAAGTTACAGTTGAAAACTCTGGCCAGTTTCTGGAGTGAACATAGGTCATATTTGCGGGCACCACCAAACTAAAACCAGCACCTCAGCCCTTAGGAGAGGAGGGTTCCAGACCAAAAGCAGCTCTGTTGGACTTCAGGAGAAATAGAAACCATAGTGGTTGAGTTGCCAGCTCCTTTTCATTCACAATGCTAAACTATCTCTTCCAGGAAGTGAGGGAGAGAGGGTGGCCAAGTCTGAGTTGAACAATTAACAATGACAGCTTCAGGATAGAACATTTGGTCAGACTTTTCAGAGCAAAAATTGCATTTTTATCAGAGACTTTGTCAGTTTTTTTTTTTTTTTTTGTCCAAGCTGGGGTACCATTGCCATTTACCTGGAAGAGGAAACACCCCTCTCCCACCAACTCTGAATTTACAGTCACTCCGAGGGAAGAGCCACTCGAATTCTGCATATACCCCCTACCCCACACTGTTCTTCTGTATTCATCAAGCATTTTACTTATTAGAGATCCCAGAGTTCTGCCAAAGGTTAGGGCCAACCAGTGTTTTCTGTTTCTCCAGTTTTTCTGATGTCACCTTTTTTTTTTTGTTTTTGTTTTTGTTTTTTTTTTTTGTTTTTGACAGGCAGAGTGGACAGTGAGAGACAGAGACAGAGAGAAAGGTCTTCCTTTTGCCGTTGGTTCACCCTCCAATGGCCGCCGCGGTAGCGCGCTGCAGCCGGCGCACCGCGCTGATCCGATGGCAGGAGCCAGGTGTTTATCCTGGTCTCCCATGGGGTGCAGGGCCCAAGTACCTGGGCCATCCTCCACTGCACTCCCTGGCCACAGCAGAGAGCTGGCCTGGAAGAGGGGCAACCGGGACAGGATCGGTGCCCCCACCGGGACTAGAACCCGGTGTGCCGGCGCTGCTAGGCGGAGGATTAGCCTATTGAGCCGCGGCGCCGGCCTGATGTCACCTTTTTTATCAATTTAGATCCCATTTGCTAATGCAATCAGCCTTATTTTCAAATCTGAAAATCCCTTCTTTATTTCAGATTTCAAATGTCTCTTTTCAGTCCCCTTTTATTCCATGGATGACCGAGAGGAAAAAGGAAATTCCATGGATGACTGAGAGGAAAAAGGAAAAGACAAAATATTCAAGTTACTATCCGAAGTAACTGGCTTTTTAATATTCTAAGGCAGTTTTTCATGTAATTTTTATTTGTGGTAGACCAGAAAACTTGTTGGAACTCAGGGACTGTCCCTCACCCTAACCTCCCAGTCACATTCAGTCTATCTCTAGCCTTCCCTGCAGCCCACGTGCCCAAAAGAAAACAGGTGCACACCGATAAATCCACAGCATATACACATGTGCATACACATGCAAACAGCTATCCTTCCATGGTCAAAAGTTGTCATAAGAATGTTTTTAAAAAGCCATGAAGGTATGAACAAGCTCATTTAGTGATCTGATGCACACATTTCTATGAGAATACTCCCAGAGGCCTCGCTCAGTCCCTGGAGATGCAAAAAAAAGGAGACATCAGGTTACCAGCTCTCTTATTATCTCACAAGACTGGACACACTTCACATTCAATTACTGATTGTGCTTCCAAGGGAGAGATGACTTTTCCCAGGTGTGCCTATGGTACAGGAGCAATAGTCTCTTATTGAAAAAATATTTTAGGTATAAGGAGAAAGATCAGAAAATGGCAATTGAATTTAGCTTCAGATCATGTATATAATTTTTATACTATAAACTCTGTGTGGGGAACTGCAGGCTGGCCACCTGTGGGAACCTCCTCATTTCTGTATCTACATAGCTTGCAGCAATCGGTCGACCACAAGGCCTACGAAAACAACCAGGTGAAACAGATGAAACAGAATGAACTCTGCATAAACAACTAGGAGGAACCAGGTGAAACAGATGAAATTGAGGCAGGATGGACTCTGCATAAACAACTAGGAAGAACCAGGTGAAACAGATGAACTTTCAACCTGAACCACTATTGGCTGTGGAGCACTTGCTCCACGGGACTTCGGATATAAAGGGACATTGGGATCTGGGCGGGGGGCCGCCGCCGCCGCCGCTCCTCCTCTTCTTTTCTCCTCTCCCCCTGCCCTTTCCTTCTGCCCCCACAAGTAAGAGTGAAAGTTCCTTGAGAACCGAGAAAGTGTGAAAGTTCCTTAAGAACCGAGAAAGAGTGAAAGTTCCTTGAGAACCGATGAACAGTGACCGTGTCGTGACTGCGTTGGACCCTTGCTGGTGAGGGTCCAACAACTCTGATTACAACTCTCCATGCTAATAATCTAAAATAACCTTGGGAAGTTCCCTTAATCATCTTTCCCACTTGCCTCAATCACACAGCATAGTTTTAATCCTTCTCGTAATCCACAGTAGAGGTAATTTCCAACATAGAAAATCAAAGTTTTTCCCAACAGCAAGCACAGATCATTCTTCTTTAGCGTAACCTATTTCTTTCTTTTTTTTTCTTTTTTTCTTTTTTTGGACAGGCAGAATTAGACAGTGAGAGAGAGAGAGAAAGGTCTTCCTTTTCAGTTGGTTCACCCCCAATTGGTCACAACGGCTAGAGCTGCACAGATCTGAAGCCAGGAGCCAGGTGCTTCCTCCTGGTCTCCCAAGTGGGTGCAGGGCCCAAGCACTTGGGCCATCCTCCACTGTACTCCCTGGCCATAGCAGAGAGCTGACCTGGAAGAGGGGCAACCGGGACAGAATCCAGCGCCCCAACCGGAACTAGAACCCGGAGTGCCAGTGCCGCAGGTGGAAGATTAGCCAAGTGAGCCGCGGCACTGGCCAAGCGTAACCCTATTTCTTTAATACTGTCAAATACCATTACATGCATCCGTTGGCACCTAAACTTCATACTCACCAGCCTTTCCATTTTTCCAGCAGCAGAGTCCATTCATAAATCATATAATATAGTAGTTACAAGGTACAACTACAGTGCATAAACAGTCTATCCCAGTACATCCCAGTGGGTAGGCTCTGTAACTCTCATTGTACCTAAGAAGATGCAGGTGGCAAGGAAACTGGCATTAAACAATTAAGTTATACTGAAACACATAGTGGAAAGGTAATGGTTAGTTCTCGTTAGTCCTTCTGATTCCATTTAGGAGAGTCTTTGTGTTATGCCAGTGTGTTTTTCATGCCCTTCTAATTCTTATCAACATCCATATAACACAGGGAGGAGCAGGCTGTGGAAGCAGAGCGTTTGACAGGTGAACATGCCTAGTGAACATTGAAGATTAACTAGTTTTTAATGTAGTAATTGTTTTTGTGATGATCTTCTATTGATGACAAGCAGTATACCATTTGGGAGAGCTTATACACGGTTTCCCTTTAAATACATGTCTTTTTGAAAAATGAGAATTCAGTAAGAAAATGGGTTTTTAATTACCATATGACTGGGCCACATTAGGACTTCTGTATACCCTAGGTATTTTGTATTTGTGAATTTCTTGCTCCTTTAGTGTGTGTGTGTGCACGTGTGTGCGTGCCTGCGTGCACATTGGTTTATGATTGTTCTGGTTAAAAGAAAATATAATATTCAACTATAAGAATTCTTTTGTTCTTGTGATTTTAAAAGAAATTAAAACATTCTTATGAGTCCATAGAAGTGCCATCGTTCCTGGCATTGTGCCTACTGTACCTGATGCATTGATCCATCAGCCTTGGTATGTGTCATAACAAAACTGATAGCATTAGTTCTTTATGGACCTTTGAGAAGTACTAATCTAATCCAACCCCTGAACTTTACAAGGAATAGTACTAAGGTTCACAAATGTGCAAGAACCCACCTAGAATCTGAGTAAGGAGGAATGCAACCAGAAGCCAGATCCCAGATGCCAGCATGCATTAACCACACTTCTTGCTTCCTTTGAGGCTCTTCTGCAGCTTTGTTTCCTGTTGCATCTGCTCCAGGGTCTTCATGTCATAATCAGATCAGAGGTCTCTTTCCCAATGCAGGCTTCTACTCAGGTGTGAGGACTGTTCTGTGTGATCGTGACCCCTACTTCATGGATCCGCTGGGAAGGTAGACCTTTGCCATGGGACGCTGGCCAGCTCCATTGTAGAGCGTCACCCAAATCCCAGTAAGAAAAGCACAAAGGATACATCATCTGAGCATAGCTTCAGGCTCCCCTTTATTGGACATAATCTTCTGAAGACAATTCCTCATAAAAATGAGCAGCAATGGAGAAGAGAGTTTGGGATAGGATAACTACTTGTACCTTAGACCAGTAATTTCTAGGACAGGGTTTATATGGTTGATCACACGTTTTTCTTCTTGCAGTATCAATCTGTCACTTAAAAGTGAATCAAACATCAGTGAATCAGTTACTGGGGAATTGTTCTGTTGACAACTCTCTGTACTGCAGAGAGCAGCCCAATACAATCCTTAAGAGTCCCCTCTGGTGGCAAGACTTCCTCTCCTTCTTTCTTTATCCAAAACAGATCCATATCTACCTGAGAATACCATGCTATTTGTGTTTGAGGAAATAGATCATTCTTGAGTCTTCTATAACTAGCATCCTACTGCTAAAAGGTTTTGAGTTTTTTATTAGCTATTTTATTGCTTATCACTACTAGATGATAATATGCCACAGGAAAGAACACATTTAGAGGATTTTTTTAAACAAAAAGCTAAGACCTTTTTGTTTGTTCGCAGGTTGAGCCAATAAATAGTTCTGGTCTGTTGGGAGACAGTGTAAGTGAGCCTCAGTAATTGCAGTCTTCCATAGAGCTGTTGACCCAAAGATTATTGAACTCCAATGTATTGTAAAAGTATAATTCTAATACCCCCAAAAGAACATTGGATTTGCAAGCAAATGGAACTTGTTCTGAATCCTTTCTCCATATTGTGATATTGGACAAAGTAACTAACCTTTCTGGGCTTTTTTTTTTTTTTTGCCTCTCTTACAGACTGACTGGAGTTAATAATACCCACTTAAGATGCTGTTTTGAATACTAGGTTATCTAAACAAATATTTATTGACTATATGCTGTGTGCTAAGCTCTTTTCTAAGCATTTTCAAATGCTTTAGGGAACAAAGCCTAAGGTTACCATTCTTAACTGCAGCTGATGGTTTTAAGTGAAGTTGAATATTTCTCTCCTGGTTCTTAAGTCATTGAAGCAGAGTGTTGTCTGGGAATGGATTGGAACTATATTTCTTTTACCTATAGTTCTGAAATATTTATCCCTCTTGATACTGCAGATTCTAAAGCTGCTACAAGTTACTTAGGTATTTATCTGGACCTTTTTTATATTTTCACCACCTTTCAGTTCATAAAACATTACTTATTTGTAGGGCAAAATTTATATTTGCAATAACTACTTTGCACAATTACTTTTGTTAACATATAATCTATTAGTAACATAATTTGCATTATAAGTTTTTAGAGGGGTAATACATATTCTATAGTGCATGAAAATTCTGAAATAAAAGCTTTTATCTTGATAAAGAAAAACCTTCTCATATTTGCCACTGGCCAAACATGCACATGTACAGCTAGCCACAAAAACATCTTTTGTCTGTGGTTATTTCCCTGATGGAACAAGTAGCTCCTTTTTAGTGGTGATGATGTCAGTGATAAAGTGATCTAGAAAGATCTTTCTTTCTCAAATTGATTTTCTGCCTGAAATCGTCCAAGTACATCCTAACCCTTCCAGATGTGACATTTGATAATCTGCAAGTAGGCTAGATAAAATAATGATAGCTAGAAATCTAAGCATATTCAGATCATTTATTTGAACTTGTGTGAATTTCTAGAAAAAAATAGATGACTTTCTATTCAGTCTGGAGCAATGAATAAATAACTAATGTTTAGAAATTTCTTAATATTGAACCAAAAGTAGTATCACTATCATTTATAACCCATACAGGCTGTCACTGTCAGCATTATCTTCAGTGTTAAGGTTTGATTTGCAAGCATTTTTCTTGTGTGTAAGGAAAACCTTATTGCTAGCTATATCTTTATATTTTACAAGACTGCACCATTATAAAAAAATTTTTGGTATCTCAAACTGTTGAAATTCCAGATCAATGTTATCTAAGGTAACTAGTTGTAATTTAATACCAGTAGATCTTTAAAATGCATACTGTCTCTGTATTAGCACACATGTACGTTGTTGCATGGTTCCCTTCAAGATTAATTATACTGTTTTAAAACAACAACAATAATAATAGAGGAGATAAAAAGACAAATATAAAGCTCCTCAACTAGGGAATCATTCATCTGACATTCTTGGAATGCCACACTCTAATTACTAATGTGTTAGCAGTTAGAAAAGTTATCTAGAAGAGGATATTGAGGCAAAAAAAAAAAAAAAGAAAAGAAAAGAAAAAAGAAAATCACTGTCAACCTTTCTTACAAAGTCATGTCTCCATATATTTTTTTCTGTGAATGTAACCAAGAAGTTGGTCTAGAGATTTTTCACCTTGATATCTTCAACCTGTTTCACTAAAATACTTGTTAGAGTTTGAAAATCATATGCAAACAATACAGCAATAGCAAGAAAAAGATTCTTCCATGGCTGTTAAAGAGATACTGAAGTCAGTCTGCCAGTGGGTTAGTTTTCAGTCCTGCCATCTTGGCATTCCTGAGAAAGTCTTCAGACATGGAAGGTGAACTTGTATCCTGACCCAGTTTTATCCAAAGAGCTGTTTGTGCCTCATATCTGTCCACCAACTTTTAACACCAAGAGTATGTGGATCTTTGAGGGGTTTAAACCCTTGATTTTGCTGCCTACTAACCTTATGGATTGTGTAAAGTTTATCCCCGTCCTGTCCATAGAGTAGCCACAGGGTCAGATAAACAAAGGAAATTTTTTTTTTACTGCAAACACCATGTGTAAATCCATGCACTACTGCTACAAGCTGGTGGAGACTTTCTGGAAGTTCACTTGGCACTGTTTCCTTACCTGCTGCTGCTATCACATAATTTGGCAATACCAGGCACTTCAAAAAGTTAATGGAAACTGTGTATTGTGAAAAATTCATGTGTGGATTTTAAATGTTCCTGCACCAAAGTACTTATCTGTGAGTTGCATTTTACATGAATTTTTGAAATTTTCTCCTATGTATCAAAAACCTTGAAATTGCCAGAGCCTTTGATTCTAAGAAAATAATTGTACATTCAAAGAGTTCTATAAAAGATGTTCGTCCTGACATTCCTACTAAATAAAAAATTCACAGTGCTCACAAGCAGAACCCATTCAGTAACTTTCTGTACCTTTATAAAGTGGAGTTTTAAGCAGCTTTGGTCAGCACTGATGTTCTGGAAGAATTTCCAAAGTGGAATATCAGAATTTCTCATGCTACAATATTATGATAAAAATCTTCAGCAAAATTGCAGGCACCATATGATCTTAACTATGTCCAAGTATAGGAACATGAAGGATAAAAGAGAGCGGATACCAAAATATTAGCAGTGGTTATTATTATCCCTTTCTCGTGTTCCATTTTTTCCCCTACATATTACTCTATATGGTTGAAATTTCCTGTCACAGATATAAGTTAAAAATTCAGAAGTTAAGATATAGTAAGAAAATATCGGGCACAGTTACCACATGGCACGTATTCATTTTCATTCTACCTCCTTAGCGAGCTACCTAGTGCTTTCTGCTGCGGCTCTTTCCTGGAAATTTACACTGTTCTCCTGCTGGAGAGAAAACAACTTGAGAGCATCAACGATAAGAATCTGTGTCACCTCGTCTCTGTTCTTTTTCAGCACACGACGGTTTTGCCCTTTATATTAATCGAGATGAGGACATCGCACCATCAGTATCCCAGCAGGCGCAGTGGACTCACCGCCATATGTACCTTCTCTGTTGGCTATATATTATGGTAAGGACCCTGCCTGCTGGGCTTTCGTATTGTATTAGATTTTGCACTGCTAAATTTGGGCACATATTTCATTATGGATATAATCACTAACAGATTCACACTGCGTGCCTCATTTGGTCCAAGACCTGGGCTTTGTCTTGTTTCCCCCAGATGCTTATATTTTTAGAAAGTATATGCCAAACCTCACACAACAGGAATTTGTTGAACAATCCCATGTAAGCAGTGGTTCTTCCAAGGCTACATTTTTCAACTCTTTTTCAAACTAAATGTTTTTCTTGGATACCAGTTTTATTGCTTAAGGGCTTTTTTTTTTTTTTTTCCTGCTTAGGATTTTTTTGTTGTTGTTGCTTTTGTTGGGGTTGGGAGAGTTGCAGCAAACACAAGTGAGAACAGAAGAGATGACCTCTTAAAGCCCTGACTTAAAAGGAAGCAAGCATAAATGTGCCTTTTCCTGAATCTGTTTAAAACGTATTCCAGAACCAGCTATTATATCTAGAATGTGTTTATCTGTTTTATTCCTTAAATATTGGGGTAAATAAACTGCATGAACATCTCTGGTCTGTTGGATGCAGTGAAGACAAGAGTGGGAGCTGCCAAATGTATCTGATAAAGCAGTTTTTGCCTGGCGAGCTTGCTTCATGTTCATTTCAGTTCTTATCATGCTAACATCGACAATTTCTTATTTCTCTTTGTAATTCCAAGTCCTCTTTGATATATTAACACACACAAAGGAGGCCCCTCCTGCCAACATGTCTGCCTCTTGGGACATTTTTGTCCTGAGTCCTGGGTCACACTCCCCTCCTTTTAATCCTGAAGGAGTGGATAGCATTCTTCCAAACACCCCACAAGTGTATTTGATCCCATCAAAAGTCCAGGCCCAGTCTTGATGGAGCATTTTGCTTTGGGTGACCTAGAGATACAAAATAAAGGCCAGCAGAGAACTTCACATACTAAAAGATCACATAAGGGGGCTAGTGCTGTGGCACAGTGGGTTAAAGCCCTGGCCTGCAGTGCTGGCATCCCATATGGGCACCCGTTCGTGTCCCGGCTGTTCCACTTCCAGTTAAGCTCTCTGCTACGGCCTGGGAAAGCAGTAAAAGATGGCCAAAGTCCTTTAGACGCTGCACCTGCGTGGGAGACCCTGAAAAAGCTCCTGGCTCCTGGCTTCAGATCAGCTCAACTCTGGATGTTGCAGCCATCTGGGGAGTGAGCCAGCAAATGGAAGACCTCTCTCTCTGTGGCTCTACCTCTCTCTGTAACTCTTTCAAATAAATAAAATAAATCTTTACAAAAAAAAAATCACATAAGACCTCAGATCTGGGCAGAAAGGGGACAGGCTGCCAGAAAGTCACAGCCTGTGTCTGGATCTACGTGAATACCCAGTCAGTGGACCCCAGGAGAAGCATGTGGTGAGGTTCACCACATCTGCTGTTACATTGCTAGCAAAAGTGCATTGCTAAGCTTGGGGGAGAGTTTTTGACCTTATTGGTAAGTCTTAATGTCTTGTATGGAAGAGATGTAAAATGGTCAGGACTCACAGGGAAAACGTGACCACAATTGTATCTTAAAAATGGATGTAAATACTTTATTCAAATAAACTTGACATTTAAATGGCTGGTACCTCTCAGAAGAGTCAAGTAGGGAAGTCACATAATTACCCCAAGGATGCTTTGATGTATAAAACATTGTCTGAACCACCAACCTTTCATACCTCCGTCTCACCCCAAACACAGCCTCATTACTTTGCTCTCGTATTTGCCTACCTCTGTGAAAGGGAAATTCTTCACTCTGGCTGTATTTCTGTGAATTCATATATACGCCATTAAATTATCTGCATCTCGTAGAGCCCCTGAGGGTACAGAAGCTGTGTGCTTTCCGATGGCCTTTGTTCCTCTGTGGGTATAATCAGTGTACGTTCCAAAGAGATGCTTGGGAAATACCACATAGCTCTCATTAGAGACCCCCAAGATCCCTCATTAAAGTGAAGCATTACTCATGCTCGTCATGCCAAGTGAGGCTTGCCAGCTCCGCGTACTCCCTAAGCAAACCAGTACTTGTTTGGACATGTATTTGTATTAACCAGTGAATTCCCTCAGATTTGTCCAGAGAAAGCTTTCCTTTTCCTTTGGTGTTCTGCCCTAAGCGTTCACAGCTCTGCCAAGAGCTAAACAGTGCCCAGTGTCACGTCACATTATATAAATACCAGGATTTTCATTGTTACCAAGAAGGTACTGGCTTTCCCTCCCTTCCAGACTTTCTCAGGGCCAACATACCAGTGACAACAGCGAAAGCCTCAGGGCGTGAAAACTTCTGATAGCACACCAGTGCTGTAACGGACATTCCAGACGCTCCTGCCAAGATGAGGCAGAGCCTTCCTCCTCTCACGTGCGAGTCATAAAATAAGTAGGTTTCATCTACACTACTGAGTACGGTTGAGCTGATGGATCCGTACCTCTGGGGCTGCTGGCCAGGCTCTCTGTCTCCTTTGCTGACTCTGGTCCACCAGTCTCACAAGTAAGTCTCCCTCCCACTGGAATCTACTCCCTTCGTGGGTTTGGACAGGGAGAGTTGAAGTAGCAAGAGATATCTGCATCTGGCCTCATTAGCTGGAGCCCATTGCACTCTCACTTTCAGTGGCTTCATTTTCCAGTGCTCCCCAAGCTCAGAACCTGGAGGCCATCCCAGCCTCCTTCCACCATGTTTCTTTCACTCCTTGCCCAGATGTTTGGGACACAAACATTGGCCTGTCCATTTGTAGGAAGCTCTTACCTCCTTTCCTGTATGACACCCCTCTGTCACCACCACCCCTACATTCCTCTGCACCCTATTTATAGGATTTACATGATAAGAGGATCCATCCAGTTTCATGCTAGATGTAATGGGGCTGGGGGGAGACTTTCTGACAGTGATTATCAGAAAGCATAACAAGTACCATTCTTGGGAGCCACACTCCATGCCAAGTGCTTTTCAAATATTGTCTTATATCATCCCTCTGACACAAGCCTTTGAGACAGGCATTATCTTGCCCATTTCATAGAGCAGGAAGCCAAATTTAAGACTTGCCCAGAACAAGCTACTGGGCTGTTACCAGAACTGCAGTGCAAACCCAGGTCTGTGGCTCAGACCCTACATTATTATTTTTTTAAAGCTTTTATTTAATGAATATTAATTTCCAAAGTAAAGCTTATGGATTACAATGGCTTCCCCCCCATAACTTCCCTCCCACCCGTAACCCTCCCCTTTCCCATCCCCTCTCCCCTTCCATTCACATCAAGATTCATTTTCAATTCTCTTTATATACAGAAGATCAGTTTAGTATATATAAAGTAAAGATTTCAACAGTTTGCCCTCACATAGCAACACAAAGTGAAAAATACTGTTGGAGTACTAGTTATAGCATTAAATCACAATATACAGCACATTAATGACAGAGATCCTACATGATATATTTTTAAAAAATTGATTAATTTTCTATGCAATTTCCAATTTAAAACCAAGTGTTTTTTTTCATTTGCAATTATCTTTATATACAGGAGATCAATTCAGTATATACTAAGTAAGGATTTCATCAGTTTGCACCCACACAGAAACACAAAGTGTAAAAATACTGTTTCAGTACTAGTTATAGCATTACTTCACATTGGACAACACATTAAGGACAGATCCCACATGGGACGTAAGTACACAGTGACTCCTGTTGTTGATTTAACAATTTGACACTCTTGTTTATGGTGTCAGTAATCTCCCTAGGCTCTAGTCATGAGTTGCCAAAGCTATGGAAGCCTTTAGGGTTTGCCGACTTTGATCTTATTCCGATAGGGTCATAGTCAAAGTGGAAGTTCTCTCCTCCCTTCAGAGAAAGGTACCTCCTACTTTGATGGCCCCGTTCTTTCCACTGGGATCTCACTCACTGAGATCTTTCATTTAGGTCTTTTTTTTTTCTTTTTGCCTGAGTGTCTTGGCTTTCCAGGCCTAAAATACTCTCATGGGCTCTTGAGCCAGATACGAATGCCTTAAGGGCTGATTCTGAGGCCAGAGTGCTATTTAGGACATCTGCCATTCTATGAGTCTGCTGCGTCTCCCACTTCCCATGTTGGATCGTTCTCTCCCATCAAGGTGGCATGTGCCAATGCCATCTCACTAGTCCATGTGACCAATTTCAGTTCACAATTGATCACACTGATAGGTCTAAGAGTCAAAGGGATCGCACAAACAAGACTAGTATCTGCTAATACTAACTGATAAAATCAGACTCTACATTGTTAACCAGACCATCATCTGCATTCTGTAGACTGAAAAGTAACTCTGTGGATGAAGCTGCACCTATCACCTGAGCTCCTGGTTTCATTTTGAAAAAAATGCATCAGAAACGGCCAAGTCTAGTGGTGTAGCCTACTTCCCAGGTTGAAATTCTAGCAGCTCCACTTAGCCTGTCTGGGCATTAGCTATTGAGATATAAAGTAGAGAGGAGGATGGTATGTACCTACAGGACAGTTGTCAAGGTTCAGTTATTGTGGTAGAGCCCCCTAGAAAAATGCCTGGCTCACAGCAGAGGTTTCTGTACCTGCTCTTATGCATTCTGACAAGCTCCTCCACAAACACTAGTGAGAGTGAGTGCTCTTATTTTTAAGGGCTTGAAAATTTCAATTATAGCATCATGTGCTCCCTTTCTTCCTTTTACACATTCCATCCACTTATAAACTCTTCACTTAAAAATCAAAAACAACTCTAAAGGCTATGAAAATAGCATTGTTAATTGTTTCTTAAGTACAAAAGAACTACCAGGATATCTTGTGGAGGAGGCCAGGTAAAATGAGGCATTTTAAGATAGTGGGATCTTGACTGCTGTCACCCTCTAGTTGCCATATTACACAAAATAAGACATCTTCACTTCAGTAGGTGCAGGCCTCCGAGGGCTGTGTCTGTTTCCTTGCTGTCCCTCCCACACCAAAACACCTGGAATGCTTGCCTCCTTACAGTGCTACAGTGCTGCTTCTGCTGCTGGAATCACTGTTGGACTGCTTTTCAGTCTACAGAACACATGAACAGGAAAACACCCAGGCCCTAGGAAATTTACATTCCCTAGGAGTAAACAGTGTGTCTGCGGGGGTCCTGAGGAGTCTTCTTCCAACCCCTAGATGTTCCTCCCACTCATCAGATCCCGAGATCTCAGCGACCGTGCATGACACCTGCTGACCACGCAATACAAGACTCAGTCTGCAGCAAGTAGGCATTAGTGAGGGAGAGGAAATGGGTGTGGGGAGTTTCTTCTTTACCTATATTGACATTTCTTACTGCCTCTGTGAGCTTTAAAGCAAAATTGAAATATCTGTTATCTCAGGGCAACAGTGATTTTAGATAAATTTCATATTCTAAATCTCATACACCAAATATGTTCATTACATAACTTTCCAACACACAAAAAAAGCAAAATCAATATGAAGTAGTATCTTTTTTTTGATGCAGTCCTGAAGAGTCTCATATCAGAATTCTGTTTCCCATCAAACTTGATTGTCTTTCCACTGTGCAATTATGAATTGTTTTTTGTTTTCTTGTGAAACTTTTCTGCATTTTCCTGTTTTCTTTTTACAGAATCATCACTTTTGGAGACAGAGGGAAAGTTTTCAGGAATAGTGTAATCAGATTAATAAGTAATAGGAAGAAATTTTAGTCATGAATTAGTAAAATTCTTGCATAAAATTGTAACCATCTTTACTAAGAAAATGAAATTTTGAACCACATTGGGTTCTGTCCATTTAATCAGATGCTTCTCTACCAGTTAAATGAATCTGGCCTCCATGCAGTTGTTCAACTTGAACTTTTTTTTGGGGGGGGGGGGGCAGGCAGAGTTAGACAGTGAGAGAGAGAGGAGAGAGAGAAAGGTCTTCCTTTTCCGTTGGTTCACCCCCCAAATGCCCGCTATGGCCCACGCTGCACTGATCTGAAGCCAGGAGCCAGGTGCTTCCTCCTGGTCTCCCATGCGGGTGCAGGGCCCAAGCACTTGGGCCATCCTCCACTGCCTTCCTGGGGCCACAGCAGAGAGCTGGACTGGAAGAGGAGCAACTGGGACAGAATCCAGCGCCCCAACCGGGACTAGAACCTGGGGTGCCAGCGCCACAGGAGGATTAGCCTAGTGAGCCGTGGTGGCAGCCTCAACTTGAACTTTGACTCCACCATAATTGCCTACCCTGTTGACTCTTAGTCTGTGATAGCTTGTGGAAGTGTTCCTGCTTTTCTGGCCTTGAAGAATTGGCCAAGGCTGAAAAAAAGTAAGATGATAAGTGCTCATTTTCTTGTGGCTTACAAATGACAGCCAAAGGATTCTGCTCTGTTGCCCCTCACCATAGCCTCCCCTGCTCTCTGCCATGTTCATTGTCCGCCCTCCTTCCCCAGTGTGGCCGCACAAAAGAGAGAAAGTCTTTGCTGTCTTGAGTTCCAAGAGGATCCCTAGTAGATATATTTAGAGTGAAGCTGGAAGCAGACTTGCTAACCTTCCTTACCCTGCTGCCTGAGCAAGGAAAAGAGCCTTGCAAGGATGTGGCAGGGTGGGAGGAGGGGCAGTCACAGAGCAGCCTGCGATTTCCATCATTGTATATGTCAAAGATGGATGAGTTTATTGCAGATCTGGTTTGACACAAAGGAAGGTTTGGCTTCGGGTTTTCTTGGCAGCCCACTCAAGAAAACCAATTCCAGGGCAGGGATTTCCCACCAGCAAGAAATTGTCAGGTGTGTGCCATGAGTAAGAGCCAGGGTGTGGAGAAGGTCAAGGTGGAGCCAGCCAGATCCCCCAGCTCAGGAAATAGCATTGAAGAAGCCCTTCAGGGATCTCTGCACTTTATACCCTATATAAAGTGAGCATCTGAACTACATCCTTCCAACATTGATCAGTGAGAGGTTGGGGTTAGCTAGCCAGAGAAACACGGGAAGCCTCTTGTACAGTGAAGTCAGAAGACATTCATTCTTCTCCCATTTTCCCTCCCAGAACCCTGAACAGAGAAGAGACGTCCCAGAACATGTCCATATCTTCCCCTTCTGCTTTAAGGTACTGGAGTTGGTGGCAAAGTGAGGAAGCAAAACTCCCTCTCACTCAGGCCTCCAGCCATAAGCTGTGTGCTGGAGAGAAACAGAAGGTTAGTGTGTTGGAGCAGAGCAACGGAAGAGTAAACAAGACTCCTGGAGTAGGAGAGGTCATGTGTGTCTTGGAGGACATTCAGAGTGACATTGGAGCCATTGTGAAATTGAACAGAGAATTTAAAAATATTAAAAATAAAAAAAACAATTAAAATGATATGAGACACTTTTAAAGGATCACTATGGATTCTGTGTTGAGAATGGATTGAGGGCAAGAAGGAAACAGGGAGAAGAGATTGGAGGCCATAGAAGTGATCCTGGAGAGAGACAAAGGGGCATGGACCTCTGTGGTGGAATGGTGCTGGTTGCATTCTGCATATATTTTGAAGGTAGAGTCTACAGGATTTCCTGACCAAATCTAACTTTAACCTCAGACTTAGCCTCTTTAATAGAGTTTAACTTCGGTATTAGAGGCAAAATAACACCCACCCACCCCCAAAGATAGCCACATCCTAATTCCCAGAACTTGTGACTACATTACCTTATGGTCCACAGCAAAAGGAACTTTGTAGGCATGATTTAGTCATGGACATTCCCATGGTGGGGCCGGGGGGAGGGTGTTAGCCTGTATTATCAAGGTGGACCCAATCCAATTACACAAAAGGTGGAGAGCCTCTTGCAGCTGTGGGCAGAGGAAGACATGACTATGGAAAAACAGTATTAGAGAGGCAATGTAAAAAGTTCTCAGAACCACCATGGCTGGCTTTGAGGACAGAGAAAAGAGGCTATAAACCAAGGAGCATGGGTCACCTCTGGAAGTTGGAGAGGCAAGCAAGTCTCTTAGTCCATTTTGTGCTACTGTCACAGAATACCTGAGCCTGGGTAATTTATGCAGAATGAAAATTTGTATCTTACAGTTCTGCAGGTTATAAAATCCAAGGTCAAGGTGCCACCAGGTTCACTGTCTGATGGGGGTCCTGTCCTTGCTTACAAGATGGCACCTTGAATGCTGCAGCTTCCAGAGGGCAGGAGCACTGTCCTCATATGACAGGCAGTGGAAGGGCAAATGGGGTGAACTCCTTCCATTAAACTCTTACATAAGGGCACTTAATGCCTTTCACAAAGGAGGAGAGGCATGGCCTCATCACCTCGTAAAGACCCCGCTGTTAATGCAGTAGCATTGGTGACACCTGCATTTTGGAGGGAGCATATTCAAACCATGGCAGCAAGGAAGCCCTTCACCCTCCAGAGCCTCTGGAGAGGAAGGCATCTCTGCGGGCACCTTGTTTTCACCCCCTGAGATCTGTTAGACTTCTCACCTGCAGGATTTTAAGAGAAATGTGTGCTGCTTTAAGCCAGGACGGTTGTGGAAATGTTTCCTGGCAGCATAGGAACACTAGTACACTTACTTGATCAGATCACATCATGTTTGCAGACCTCATCTGGATGAAGATTGCATTCAGGCAGGATTGCCGTGAGAATCAGAAAAGTTGGTGTAGACTGCCCACCACATGATTGGCACGCAAAACAGTACCATTGTTGCTCTCTGTGCACTAAGAATACGCAGTCCTTAGGGAGACCAAACTCAGCTCCTTTATGCATGCTTCTTCATTCACTAACCTGTTTGGCTTACTCTGGAGGGTAGAAGTCTGATCATTGAAGTCACATGCTCCTGTCTCATTCTCTTCTTCCTAAGGTCGCTGAGCAAATCAGTGTTCCTCTCCTCACCTCATTTTTACCATCTGCAAAACAGGAAAGAGTTGTAAAGACTAATGAGCACATAGGGATGCTCAGGAAATGGTGTTTCTCCTTCCTCCTAGTGAACAAAAATTGTGGATATCTAGAGAGTCACTATGACAAAAGCTGATTTTCTTCCTTTTCCTCTTCCCCACCATACCTATTTTATTTTCTTCTTATTCTCTCCTGAAGAATTTTGGTCCCATTGATGGTATTTATCTCCTCACAGCCTATTAATGCTGGAGTTTTCTGGAGTTTTCTTATGGTTCATATATTAACTTATTTCTGGAACACTGCTTCTCCCTTGAGAACTAAGAATGTCATTGCTTTCCCATTATGCCAACCTGCTTATTTTTTGTTTTCTCATTGTACAAAAAGGATAAATCTCTCCAGACAGTTGAGAACTTGACAATTGAGAATGTGGCCTGCCCTTAGCCCCTCAGTATGCCCACGTGGGTGATGGTCAAATCAATTTCTTAGATCTGAATCTAGAGAGCAAATGCTTATGTGTGGAGTCTGCCTCAATCCCTGATATTTATTAATTGGGATTTTGTCTTGCTGCACCCCAACTGCTGGTTCTCAGACATCCTGGGAATATAAGAACTGGAAGTCTCCATGTGCTGCTAACTGGGCTCCCACTCTCTGGTTATTTTTGTGTGATTATGATCCTTCCCATACTTTACCACCGGTCCAACCCCCACATTTCCTTCTCTGTTGTCTCCAGAAAACACTAAGTGGACACTGCTTACGTCCTTGCTGCTCCTGGAAAGTTTACTCTGCTTCCCTCCAACTATCTCTGTCCCCTCCACTCTGCCTCCAACTCACTTTCCCCAGACTCTTTAGATAGCCAGGACTTCTGTTTCATGGAGAAAACCAAAGACTTTGAAGAGAGATTCCTTTGAGCCCCCTGTGTCCACCCTTACCTTGCCTCTGATGACGATAGAAGCAGAGTTTCTCCAACACTCCACAGGCTATGCTCTGGCCCCAGCTCCTGGGACCCCATGCTTCATTCTCCTGTAACTGCAGCCTCACTCCTATATGCTTCCAACCAGTATTTGAACATCCTCTGGCCCTTGCTGTCACCTTTCAAAAATGTTCTTCTAGGACCATCCCCTTGGTCATCCAGATGTTGCCTTATTCCCCTATTCACAGGTACATTGTCCATACTGCCTCCATTTATACCTTTAACAATCAGAGTAGTGCAGTGATTGAGAGAATGTATTCATGAGCAGGACTGAGCCTGAATTCTGCTTTTGCCATGTGACCTCTCTCTCTCTCTGCCTTAATTTCCTCATCTGTAGGATGCAGCAATAATAGTACTCACTTCATAATATTATTGTGGTCATTAAAATGGTATTAATCTTTAGCATATGTAAAGTATGTTGGATAATATGTAGCATAGCACAGCTATTGCTAAGTTAGCACAAGGATACTTTAAAAAGTTCATGGAAAATTGAGTTAAAAGTTTGGTGCTGACTGATGTTTTTCTTTCATTTTCTTTTTAATTTTTTTATTTTTTGTTAAACTTTTATTTAATGAATACAAATTTCCAAAGTGCAGCTCATGGATTACAATGGCTCCCTCCCCATAACTTCCCTCCCACCCACAACCCTCCCCTTTCCCGCTCACTCTCCCCTTCCATTCACATCAAGATTCATTTTCAATTCTCTTTATATACAGAAGATCAGTTTAGTATATATTAAGTAAAGATTTCAACAGTTTGCCCTCACATAGCAACACAAAGTGAAAAATACTGTTGGAGTACTAGTTATAGCATTAAATCACAATGTACAGCACATTAATGACAGAGATCCTACATGATATTTTTTTTAAAAATTGATTAATTTTCTATGTAATTTCCAATTTAAAACCAAGTTTTTTTTTTCATTTTCAATTATCTTTATATACAGGAGATCAATTCAGTATATACTAAGTAAGGATTTCATCAGTTTGCACCCACACAGAAACACAAAGTGTAAAAATACTGTTTCAGTACTAGTTATAGCATTACTTCACATTGGACAACACATTAAGGACAGATCCCACATGGGACGTAAGTACACAGTGACTCCTGTTGTTGATTTAACAATTTGACACTCTTGTTTATGGTGTCAGTAATCTCCCTAGGCTCTAGTCATGAGTTGCCAAGGCTATGGAAGCCTTTAGAGTTCACTGACTTCGATCTTATTCCTACAGGGTCGTAGTCAAAGTGGAAGTTTCTCCCTTCAGAGAAAGGTACCTCCTTCTTTGATGGCCCCGTTCTTTCCACTTGGATCTCACTCGCAGAGATCTTTCATTTAGGTCTTTTTTTTTTCTTTTTGCCTGAGTGTCTTGGCTTTCCATGCTTAAAATTCTCTCATGGGCTCTTGAGCCAGATCCGAATGCCTTAAGGGCTGATTCTGAGGCCAGAGTGCTATTTAGGACATCTGCTATTCTATGGGTCTGCTGTGTCTCCCACTTCCCATGTTGGATCGTTTTTTCCCTTTTTGATTCTATCAGTTAGTGTTTTTCATAATACATGAAAAATGCTTATTATGGAAAAGCTGCAAAAAAGAGGGGGGATTGCATTGTGGCACAGTGGTTAACAGTTGGGACACCCACATCCCATACTGGAGTGTCTCAGATGAAGTCCTGGCTCCTCTTCTTTTGATCCAAGTTTTTGTCAATGTGCCTGGGAGTCACTTGCTACCCATGTTCCTGGGTTTGACCTGGGCCAGCCCTGGTTGTTGCAGACATGTAGGGAGTGAACCAGTGTGTGGAAGATCTCTTTCCCTGCCTCTCCCTTTCTCTTTATCACTCTACTTTTCAAATAAATAAATAAAACTTTAAAAAAACTATGCATAGATTTCAAAAATGAACTTAATTCTATCTTTTTAATAAACTTTCTGAAGTAGTTGTATTGTTTTTGTTGACCTATGCCAATGTGGCTTCAACATGCCTTACTGTAGCAAGACTTATGCTGATGTCATCAGTGACTTCAGTTTTCCTGAATTTGTGGAATACTTTATAGACCTCTTCCCAGTTGACATCCAGCAGGTTTTTTGGGCTTATTAATTTAATTTTATTTATTTTAAAGGCGGAATGACAGAGAAAGAATCTTCCAGCCACTGGGTCACTCCCCAAATGCCTGCAACAGCAGGGGCTAGGCTAGGCCAAAGCCAGAAGCCAAGAACTCCATCCAGGTCTCCCATGTGGGTGGCAGGAACCTAAGCACTTGAGCCATCTGCTGCCTCACAGGGTGCACGTTAATAGGAAGCTAGATTAGAAGTGGAGGCGTGACTTGGCCCAAGTGGATGGGATGTGGACATCCTAAGGGAAAGCTTCACCTGTGTGCCACAGTGCTGCTACTCAGCAGCTTTGGTACTAAAACGTCCCCCTACCTAAAACTCTTCGGTCACCTGACTTAAGGGATATAACAATATCCCTATTTTTCTTCCAGTTCTCAAGGTTATCTTCCTCATGTTCATTTTCTGGCTTCTCCCACTCCCACCTAGCTTCCATGTTGTTCTTCAGAGCTCGGTCCCCAGTCTGTGTCTGCAATACATCCATCCCAGATCTCCAGCCCAGACCTCTCCCCTGAGGCCACCCCACATCCACTGCCTCAACGATTACAAAACGACCTCATACCATACCTGATTTCCTTGAGAAATCTTTTAAAACAAATATAGTAATGCCATTCCTTAATTCCAACAGTCCCTGCACGACAGACCCCTGCTGACCTCTCTGGCTTCCTCCTCTTCCTAGCCTTTCTTGTTACTGACTAGCTCTGGCCATGATAACCTTCTCTTTGTGAAAAACAACAACCTCCTTCCAACCTCAAAGCTTTCACCTTCCCAGTGCCACCACCCAGCCCTACCTCTCCACGCACTGTGTCTTCGACTACTGGTAATTCCAGGCCATACTCATCTTGTTGGCCTCAACTTGAATACCTCTTTCTCAGAGCGAATTTTCTGATTTTGTGTCTCCATGGTTCACTACTGTAAGCCCCCTTTCATTTCTGCCAGGAGGCTTCAAAATTAGTTATATTTTTTGGTTAATTACTTTTTTCCAAGTCTGCCACCCAGATCCCTTCCCCTCACTCTCTAGAATGAGAAGAGTCAGAACCTGAAATTATCTTAAATGAAATAAAGACCACATCCATGTCTACAGTGTTCAAAGGGATAATCCAAACACATTTTATTCATACAGTATATCAATCAAAATGTCAGAGAAAATATTCTTTAGATTGCTTAATAAGGAAAATTTTGATTGAGTTTTAAATGCAGGTGAACTAGGGAAACTGAATGTGTATGCACATACACACACACACACGCCTCATATACTTAGCTCAATAGTAACCATATACAGTGTATAAATTCCCCTGCCATCCATTTCTCTAAGATTGGCTTTCACCTTTATTGCCTGTTCTCCCACCTGCCTGATTGATTTAAACTGCCAACTGAAGCTGATAGAACTTGTAGGAACCTTACAGATTGTGCTCCTGGCCATAGAGAAAACCTATATGGCAGGTGACCCAGTTCAAACAATGAAACCATCTTTCATAGAGGAAAAACTCATTTACTAGCAAAAGTCTAGCCTCTCTGTTTCCCTAAGGTGAGCCTTCTCAGTGCCTTTAAGAGTCTGAGAGTGTGTTGAAGGCTCAGAGTATATTCTGTGGTAGGCTGCCTGGGAGGGTTTATGTGTCCATCACAGTGAGAAACACAGTCCTGCCCAGTCTCACCTTTGGCTGGTGGTTTCCACAGCTAGCAATAACTTGGAGAAAAATAGTTCCCAGGCATTTGTCTCCCACAGCATGAAGCAGTGGTTCTGGATTCCTGGAGACATAAAATAAAAAGTGATTGAAAATAAACATTTCAGATGAGTAGCTGTCTGCACCAGGGTTGAGCTTATACACCAGGAGTCTATAGAAACATATAGCTAAAGGGCCTTTATGTAAGGTACAATGGAAATAGCAAGAGAAACTTGATCTAAAATAACTATGCAAAACTTTGCCTCCAAAAATTTAAGTAGGTCTATTTCCCTAATAATTTTCAAAGTAAGAGAAGCAACCAGCTTAATGATTATTATCATAGGATTTTAATTCTCCCGTATTCTGAAATATCTAAGTCCATATTGACGCAGGACACAGTTCATTAACTTTCTCAAACTAGTATTTATGGAGTGCCTGTGCTAAGGTAGAGAAGATAAACAATATAGAATGCTTCAGCTTTGCCCTCAAGGAGCTTGTAGCCTATTGAAGGATTCAGGGAAATAAAAAGCAATTACCATTCAGTTGATAAAGGCTATTTATAGCAGGGGAAATACATATGTGAAATTCTAACAGCCCAGAGGAAGGTTCCCTAAACCCAGTCTTACAGGGTCACAAAAGGCTTCCATATGAAGGGTCACAGCTGCCCCTTTGAGGATAAATAAAAGTTAGGCTTTAGAAGTTCCTGGGTAAGAATGTCCCAGGCAGAAAAGGGAGATCACCTGGAGACAAGAAAGGACACCATAGTCAGAGAAGCAAAGAAGACTCCAGCACCTGCCACTGATACTTCACCCTCTTCAGTCACTACAGCATAAATTCCATCTTGCCTCTCCCCAACAAAAGCGTTGTTTTTTAATTTTAGTTTTAGGGTTTTTTTGGTTTGTTTTTGTTTTATTTGGCAGACAGACGAATACAGAGACCCTCCATCTGCCTGTGTGCTTCCTAAATGTCTGCAGTGGCTGCACTGAGCCTATGCCTAAGCGGAATCTGATATCATGATGAAGTCTTCCATGTAGGTAACAGAACCAAATCACTTGGCCAGCGACCAGCACTGTGGAGTAGCAGGTAGCTGCAGTGCCAGCATCCCATATGGGCGCTGGTTTAAGTCCCGGCTGCTCCACCTCCAATCCATCTCTCTGCTATGGCCTGGGAAAGCAGTAGAAGATGGCCCAAGTCCTTGGGCCCCTGCACCTGCATGGGAGACCCGGAAGAAGCTCCTGGCTCCTGGCTTCGGATCAGCACAGTTCTGGCCATTACGGCCAATTGGGGAGTGAACCAGCGGATGGAAGACCTCTCTCTCTCTCTCTCTCTCTCTCTCTCTCTCTCTGCCTCTCTGTCTCTCTCTGTGTGACTCTGACTTTCAAATAAATAAATAAATCTTTTTTAAAAAAATCACTTGGCCAAGCTGGAGACAAGATCCAGAGTAGAGAATCTAACACAGGCCCTCCAGTTGAGATGTGGGCATCCTATCCACTAGGCTGAACACCCATTCCCAATAGTGCTTTTGTTTACCTTTCCACAATATCTTTTTGTTTGTGTTTGGAATTGAAAGATGTTTATTTTTGTATAAAAATATTTTGAAATTCATTTTATTTTTAAAAAATTCACTTAAATTATACAAGTTTCATGTATTTCATGTATATTTAGGAACATAGTGATACTTCCCTCCCGCCCATGCTCCAGCCCTTCCTCCTCCCGCTCCCATTCTCACTCTTAATTTTTACAAAGACCTGTTTTCACTTTAGAAATCTTTAAATCAGACAAAAAAAAACTCACAAGAAATTACAAAACTTAAAAACAGTGCTGGAGATTTATGGGATACTATCAAAAGACCCAAAATACAGGTCTTAGGAGTTCCTAAAGGTGTAGAAAGAGAGAATGGACGAGAAGCCCTATTTAGTGAAATAATTGGAGAAAATTTTCCCAATTTGGAGAAAGGAGCATCTAAGCATAGAACTCCTAACAAACATGACCAGATCCTAACAGACTTGACAAGAAAAGATCTTCACCATGGCATTGTAGTCAAATTTTCCATAAAGTGTGCACATGGAGAAGAAACACAACGTCTTTTTTTTTTTTTTTTTTTTTTGGACAGGCAGAGTGGACAGTGAGAGAGAGAGACAGAGAGAAAGGTCTTCCTTTTCCATTGGTTCACCCCCCTCAATGGCCACTGCGGCCAGTGCGCTGCAGCCAGTGCACTGCGCTGATCCGAAGCCAGGAGCCAGGTGCTTCTCCTGGTCTCCCATGCGGGTGCAGGGCCCAAGCACTTGGGCCATCCTCCACTGCACTCCCGGGCCACAGCAGAGATCTGGACAGGAAGAGGGGCAACCGGGACAGAATCCGGTGCCCCAACCAGGGCTAGAACCTGGTGTGCTGGCACCACAGGCGGGGATTAGCCTAATGAGCCGCAGCACCGGCCTACAATGTCTTACTTTAAACTGGTTCTTTGGTGATTGGTTGGTTGGTTTTGCCCATTTCCTCTGATACCATGCTTTAGCTACTCCTTCTCAGTCTCCTTAGTCAAGCTAGTTCTACACACTCCCTATACTAGTCCGTTTTTTATTACTTTAACAAAATGCACTGGGTAGCTTTATAAACTGCACAAGGGTATGGCGTTGGCATCCGCTTGGCTTTAGTGAAAACCTCATTGCCAGAGAGGAAGCCAGAGAAGGGGAGGAGCTAAGTGTGCTCTTTTTATAACAACCTTTCCCTGGAAATAACTGAGAGATTCCATGAGAACTCCCTTAATCCCCTCTGAGGGCAGCCCCCAGTGATGTAAGGGTCTCCCAAAGGCCTGACTTCTTAACATCACCACACTGAGGACCAAGTTCACAACATATCCACCCTTGGGAGACAAGCTCAAACATATCCAAGGCATAGCACCACTCTCATACATTTTCCACTGCTTGGCCAGAGTTTATTTTAAAATGCACATTTTGTCAGTCTTCCTATTTAAAACTCTTAAATAGGTTTGTTTTTTCCAGTTTGGTATTTTTTTTTTTTCTATTTTGGTAACACTTTTATTTTCCGTTGCACATTGGCACATCTTTGGGCTGTGATAGTCTCACATGATAGTAGAAAAACAAGATGTGTAAGTCACCCTTAAGGTCTGAGAATTACGTACAAAAATCTTACATAAACTAAAACAATGCATAAATTTACAGGTACAAATACAAACCATTGTGCAGTGATAGTGAGTCATGTAACCCCATGATAGTCTGATGGAAAACACTGAATAAGAAAGAAAGGGGAGTCCTGTGGGCATGAATGAGCTATGTGTTCTATCCCTGATGGAAGCTTACACAAAGGAAGTGACAAAAGCAGGCATTGTGGCACAGCAGGTTAAGCTGTTGCATGGGATGCTCGCATCTCATATCAGAGTGCCAGTTCAAGTCCCAGCTACTCCACTTCTTATCCAGCTCCCTGCTAATACACCTGGAAAGCAGCAGGTGATTCTGAAGTACTTGGGTCTCTGCCACTCATGTTGGAGACCCAGATGGAGTTCCTGGCTCTTGGCTTCAGCTTGGCCCAGTAGGTGGAAGTGTCTCTCTCTCTGCCCATCAGATAAATAAATAAGTAAAATCTTTAAAAATAATTAAATCTTAAAACCAGAAAGAAGTGACAACTTCATAAATTCTTTGCCATCTTCTAGGGAAATCCAAGAATTGTGATTAAGGCTCTGCTGAGATCTAATCAGACTCTAGAGGAGTTGACAGCTCACAAGAAATTGTCAGCCAAAAAGCCCTCACAGGAGGCCAAGTGCCGTCCATAAATGTTACCCTTCATCTCCCTTTGCCATATAAAGTGCCCAATCACATGCTCTAAATTTGAAACTAAAAGTTATGTATTATGTAAAAAATTTTAGAAAATGTATTATAAAAATAATTAACTTGAGTACATTGTGAAATAGTTCTATTTGCCTATCAGACAAAGATGTATCTTTTTAAAAATCATATTCCAGATAGATGAGGTATGCATAAGATGTATAACTTTGCCAGGGAAAATTTCTAGTTGTGAATTAATTCATACAGAAAATGTGTGTACCTACCAAGCCAACCATTTAAAAGTATTTGCAATGGGCAGTGGACAGGCTAAACTCATCCGTGTCCTGCCTACTAATCCACACCTGCTCGATGATAGTAGCCAAATACTATATTTGCATCCAAACAAGGGATAATCTTAATTTTCATTGTGGTTAATTACAGGGAAGTGGCATGTGTCAATGTATTAAAATCAGCATTATCAGGATATGTGGTAGTACCACCAGACCACATGGTGCATGTTGTATGACCATATAGATCCCTTCCAAGATAAGTATCATGATGTGATGATTGAATTGGAAGTACCCTCTTGAATGCCACCAATTCCATACCTGGGGAGGATGGCTGGAAAACACTTGTGGATCCATGACCTTTTTGCCTGTGGTGGTCAACTGATCATCAGAGTTGAGTACTCTTCTCCAGGGAGAAATAAGCAGTGATATCTCCTACTTGACATCCAGGACAGAGAGGCACCACTTTTTTTTTTCTTACTTTTTTTTTCTTTCTTTCTTTCTTTTTTTTTTTTGACAGGCAGAGTGGACAGTGAGAGAGAGAGAGACAGAGAGAAAGGTCTTCCTTTTGCCATTGGTTCACCCTCCAATGGCCGCCGCAGCCGGTGCATTGCGCTGATCCAAAGCCAGGAGCCGGGTGCTTTTCCTGGTCTCCCATACGGGTGCAGGGCCCAAGGACTTGGGCCATCCTCCACTGCCTTCCCGGGCCATAGCAGAGAGCTGGACTGGAAGAGGGGCAACCGGGACAGAATCTGGCGCCCCGACCAAGACTAGAACCTGGTGTGCCAGCGCCACAGGCGGACGATTAGCCTATTGAGCCGCGGCACCCACCAAGGCACCACTTCTTTTAGGCATCATTTACAATTTTCTTCTCTGTTGTAGTGAAGCTGTAATCTTATAATCTTTAGATTATAATTTTTGGCCGGCGCCATGGTTCAATAGGCTAATCCTTTGGCTGCGGCGCCAGCACCCCGGGGTTCTAGTTCCATTCAGGGCACCGGTCGCTCCTCTTCCTATCCAGCTCTCTGCTGTGGCCCGGGAGTGCAATGGAGGATGGCCCAAGTGCTTGGGCCCTGCATCCGCATGGGAGACCAGGAGAAGCACCTGGCTCCTGGCTTCGGATCAGCGCAGTGCACCGCAGTGTGCCGGCCACAGCGGCCATTGGGGGGGTGAACCAATGGAAAAGGAAGACCTTTCTCTCTGTCTCTCACTCTCACTGTCCACTCTGCCTGTCAAAAAAAAAATGGTCTTTCAAGACTCAGCTACCTGAGTTCAAGTATAGAATGGCATAGGCAGGTGTAACACTCACAGAAGGGCATTGTGTCTTTAACATCTGAAGGATGTGACCAGAAGCACACAGGGAAGCGTGGCTGGAGTAGCATGGCTCAGCTCTAGTATGTTCTGAATAAGGTCTGTGCCAGGTGTCCTTGAGGCTCAGGAAACTTCATTCAAGTGAACATATTGTTCCTCAGGGCAAGAGGAATATCATTGAAGAAGGTGTGATGGCAGATTTCTCCATCTCACCTGTTAGGAATAGAGTCAAGTTGAACAGGCCTAATCTGAGTTTATTATCCATGTGGTTATCCTTCTGGTCCATCCCTACCATGGGATCCTGTTGCCTTGGGCACAAATAACAGAGGACAGTCAGGTGTGACGGATATTGTCATCTTCAGAGACAGCGTTGCTCATGCCTGAATGACCATTGTAACGAACAGTGGTTCCTTGATGCTTTTTGATACTTTCAATTTGCTAGATACACAGGGATAGAGAAAAATGGAGTGACACAGTGAGAACATCTTTCAATTTTTTTAATAGAGTTATGTATTTATTTGAAAGTCAGAGAGAGAAGGGGGGAGAAAGAGCAAGAAGGAGAGACAGAGAGAGGGGTACCTTCCATTCACTAATTTACTCTTCAAATGCCCACAATGGCCAGGACAGAGCCAGGTTGAAGCCAGGAGCCTGGAATTCCATCCAGCTCTCCTAAATGCATGGCAGGAGCCGAAGTAATTGGGCCACCTTCTGCTGCCTTCTTTGGTGCATCAGGCAGGGACCTGGAACAAAAATGGAGTGGTTGGGACTCATAGAGTATGCCAGTGTCACAGGCAGTGGCTTAACCTGTGCTGTAATGCCAACTCATCTTTTAGCTTTTCATTGCTGAAATCCTTAAGTGGCCTCAAAGGCCCTGGCTGACCTGGCCCCTGCCTAGTGGTACCACTTCATCTCCTGATCTTGTCTTCCTACCCTTTATCCATCAGCCACACTCAACTTCATCCTACTCTCAGACACACTGTGATTGTTAATTTCCTGTGTCTACTTGACTGGGCTGCAGGATTCCCATAAAGCTGGTAAAACATTTCTGGTTGTGTTTGTGAAGCTGTTAGAGAAGAGGTGAGCATGTGGGTCTGGGGATTGAGTAAATGAATCACCCTCACCCTTGTTTAGGGACATCATCCAGAGCACCGAGAACCTGAGTAAAATAAAGCAGGCAGTGGAAGGGGGCATTTTCCTTGCTGCTTGTACTGGAACGTCAGCCTTCTACTCTGACATGACAGGTCCTGGTTTTCCAGCTTTTGGATTCAAATGGTGTCTCATACCATTAGCCATTAGCCTCCTGCTCCCTGGGACTTTGGGTTTGGATTAGAACTGTGCCTTCCGCTTTTATGGACCTTCAGTTTCCAGACAGCAGATTGTAGCAATTCTTAGCCTCCATAATGGCTGAGTCAACACTGTTTCTGCCTATCTCTGGAGAACTTGCATACACTTGCCGTGTACTGGCCTGCCTCAAGACTTTCACACTTGTTTTTCCTTTACCTGCCACAATTTCCAACCCAAACCCTTAAACTAGCAAACACCAAGTCACCATTGAAATCTTATCTTAAAAAATTACTTCTTCCAAGAAATCGTCTCTGACCCCACATCTATTTTAGATCTGTGATTCTTTTTTCTCAATGGCTTATTTAGAATTCTTCGTTAATTTGGTTTTCCTTCCCGATAGTGAAGGCCTGAGAGTAGGAAATGTGTTTCTTCTGCTCATATCCCTGCTTTCTACTAGAATGTTTGGCTCAAAATTAAATATTACATTTTAAATATTTGTTCAATGCAGAAGTAAATGAGTGAGGAAGAGATGTAAGAAATGTTTGTGACAACAAACCAAGTAAGTTGTTATCTCTTGGCTGGTATTTTTTTCTATGACATGAAATGATCTAGATGTGAGAAGAAAGGTGGGTGGGTGGGAGGAAGCTTTTGGTTATTATTTCAAGAAGAAGTGCCATGATTAATTCTTATTGCATCATCTATTTTCAAAAATCATCAATATATTGCTGAATTTGTTTTGTCTATACATTTACCTTATTTTTTGATAGAGGTATCATTTACATACCAAAACATTCTACCATTTAAGTGTATAATCAGTGCTTTAAGAATATTCACAAAGCTATGTGCTTCATCACTGCTCTAATTCCACCCATCAGCTATACTGAACTACTTGTGGTTCTCCCTGTTGGACCATTAACTATTCTGGTCTCATGATCACTCTCCATCTATGATAGCTTCAGATCAGATGTCACTTCTTCCAGGAAATCTTCCCTGACAGTTTGAGTCAATGCCAGGTGCTCCTTTCGGTCCTCACACAGAATCCTCCAATGACTCTCTGCTTTGAAACCTCAACCAAGCACCCACCACTGTGCTATAATCTTGTGGGCAGGAACTGTGGGATTCTCTAGATTAGCCTCAATGCCTGTGACAGTGCTTGCCGTCTACAGGGGATCAGATAATTTTGAAGGAATAAGTGAATGATTGAGTGAGGTATGCTTTCGAAAACATTTATTTGTGAAGGCTGAAAATAGGGCAGGGCAATAATGTAGATATCTTTCTAACACAATGGCAGTCTGGTCATTAGAGACAAATATTTGCACCTTTAAAAATAAGTGAAAATTGGAGCAATTAATGTTTGTCAAAACATAGTTATTTGCATTTATAGACAAGATTTGCATCAAAATTGAAAACAAATCTTCTGGAAATATTAACTTATAAATTCTCCCACTTTTTGGTCCACATCTGATACTCCACTCAAATGTTTGTGCATAGAATAAAACTGGAAAGAGACAAGAGGATGTTCACCCAGGTATATCCTGGTAGACAAAAATAGGACACCAATAGGATTTCAAAGATAATCCAGCATTTGAAATAGCCTTTTAATTGACATCAGAGAAGGTGAAATTGCATTTTCTGAAGAATGAAAAGTAGTGACATGTCTCTGTCCCATTACCTCTTAGGAGCCTTTTTATTCTTTTTGTTAACTCAGTTAAAATTTTGACTATGTACCCTCCTAAAATTACTAAATTACTGAAAATTTTATAATAGCATATTGAGTTAATAGGGATAGTGCTTGGACTTGACCAAATAAAGCCTTCCTTAAAATAGGCACACATAGAAAAAGCAGTTATATTCAAAACATTGTACTCGCTAAGTCATTGAATGAATTTTGCTTTGAGGAAGGCACCTTGTAGAAGAAGAAATATGTGACACATACAAATTAAATAAGCTTGATCTGTTGAAATGTAGCTGGCAATGATCCATTTTCTTAGTTGGCTTTTAACAGTTTATTTCTAAGTACATGCACCCTTAACTATGTTGCTTGTTTTTATAAGACACAGATAGTTGGAGATGGCTTTGAGTTGACTCTTGCCTTACAATCGAAAGGATATCTTAATACAAGTCCCCCTGTGCTTATCTAATAATGAGGTTGTACAAAAATAATGCCATCTCAGATTGCAGTGTTCAAGGCATTCATTTAAGTTAATAATCAGTGCTCTTGTATGGAAGCTTTATGCCTTCTATTGATTGGCCCTTTTTGTATGGAGTTTGCTAGTATTCAAGTAGCAAGGAGCTCACTACAAAGGCCATCAGGTAGGTTTCCATGGTAGCAGTCCTTCTTTTGTTATTCACATTTATAACTTAGAAGGTATCCGAATACTCACTGTGTCACTGCTTAATGAAAAGGAATAGAATATAGATAATGCCAGTATAGTCAGGAGGCTGGTCCCTGGGTGCCACAGAAAGGAAGGCATGATGCCTACTCATGAGTTCTTTTAAGCAGCTGTCCATTAAATGGGGCTAATCCCCTTTGATTTTATCACATATTAGTAATCTTCTAATTATCTCATATTATTATTCCAGGGATAAATGAAACTAAATAATGAATAGATTGGCATCATCCATGCTGAATCTTGTGAAAGTTAAGTCTGTGATTATATCGTAGTAGGAGTGCAATGTAAACTTATGGAAGAAAAAACTCAACTATTTAAGATATAAGGATAACATTGAGAAACAAAAATAACTGGAATTTTGCTGAGTTCATGTATTTGTTCATTTTTTCATGGTGACTCAAAACCTGGATTTGCTCATTGTCTTTACTGCCTAGAATCACTACATTCTAGTGAGTGTCTCTTCTTGCTTGTGAATTGCTTAAGCCTGTCTTGTTCTGAGGTCAACAGCTAAGTCAACTACTACTCAGTCATTCAACTAAAGAGAAGCATTTACTGAGGCTTAATAACATCCTTCCACTCTTCAGTCCCACCAAAATACCATTTCTGCCACTTAGGAGAGAGTAAAAGCTATAATTATCAATTAATTTAATTTACTTTTTTCCTTCTTATTGGCTAAGTCTGAATACATTTATGAAGTAGTAGGTTGTTAGTGCCTTCATTTTAGGTACTTTATGAAATTTTATAAAGCATTGTATGGCTTTTCTGTTGCACAAGGGCACTTCTTCAGAAAGTAATGGAATTAAAAGATAAATTTATTTTTGTGTAAAAACATTTTGAAATCCATGCCTGGCTTTTACCTAATACACATTTTCCATGAACTTTCTGAATATACTTTCAATTAATGGATTTTTTTTTTTTTTGCAACAAAGCAAACATTTTTAATTTCAAGTTGCCATGAAATTTTGTAAGTTCTCTCATGGTTTTAACTTCCATTATAAATGGTTCAAGTGGGTGTGACATCCATGGGAGTATATAAAGCTTCTGTCATACTTTAAATATAGTTTTAAAATATTTAAGAAAGAAAATTGTGATGAGATAGAGAACAGGAATTAGTAGGTATTTAGGTGTGAATTTAGCCAGTGAGGCAGTTATGGAGAGGACGCAGGATTAAGATGGAAGAAATTTAAACTAAATCAAGGGTTGAAGGTTTTCAGCTTATGGTTTTGAAGCATCCATTCACCTTTCAGGGTAGGGACTGCCAAAATGTTTGCAGCAGCATTCATGGGCTATGAAAAATATCACTGAAAAAGTGATACATCGAATTTTGAGTCCAACCTGTGGTTGCCTTGGCAAGGCCAGACCAAATGATTTAATGGCCTTTCTATGGCCTGTGAGCCAGACCTTCCCCACTCCTAGATGATGAGGCAATGTGAGCTTCCCAGATGGAGGGACAAGACTATGATCAGGGTAAGGGAGAGATTGAAGGGCAACAGGATTAGAAACTGGGGAGGTTTATAATCGAGAACAAGGCTTTCAGTGGAAAGCTATGAGTGTATAGGAGCAGCAGATCCTCCAGAACCCAGCTATGGGAAGGACCACAGCTTATAGATTCCCCAACGGCTTCCAGACATTGCACAGCAAGCCAGACTGTCTTTTAGGATAGAGTCCTCAGTTATTTCTGGAGTATACAAAACACCACTGTTTGTACATTTAATAAATTATGAAAATTTGAAGGTTTTGCCTGTGTTTAATGGAACTTTATAATTATTCTACATTTCAAATGAAGTCACCAGTGTTGAAGTAGAAATGAATGATATCCACAGTGAAAAGCCAAGAAAATCCCTTGTGTTGGCAAAGACATTGATAAAAGTAACCATTTTGAAATACACCTGGAGCATTCTCAACAGCAAACAATTTCTTGGAAGGATAAAGGACCTTTCCTTAATTGTACACTCTGGGGTAAGTAAGTTACCCAACTCTAGCCACCTATAGCTTTCCTATCTTACAGCCCAGGAACATAGACTCACTAAAGAATTAAGATTTAATCACGGCAGGCACCGCGGCTCACTAGGCTAATCCTCCGCCTGCGGCACCGGCATCCCGGGTTCTAGTCCCATTTGGGGCGCCAGATTCTGTCCCAGTTGCTCCTCTTCCAGTCCAGCTCTCTGCTGCGGCCCAGTTGTGCAATGGAGGATGGCCCAGGTCCTTGGGCCCTGCATCCGCATGGGAGACCAGGAAGAAGCACCTAGCTCCTGGCTTCAGATTGGCATGGCATGCCGGCTGCAACACGCTGGCCGTAGTGGCCACTTGGGGGATGAACCAACGGAAAAAGGAAGACCTTTCTCTCTGTCTCTCTCTCTCTCTCACTGTCTACTGCCTGTCAAAAAAAAAAAAAAGATTTAATCACATGATTCAGGAACACATCCTCTCCCCTACTCTTAATGCCAAATCGACATAGTTTCAGCATAACAACAGCTAATTAACTCATGAAAAAACCATAGGAAGCAGACTCTATTTCAGAAGGAGTTTATATGGAAACTCAAAGACAAATAAGAAATAAAAATAAAGACATTAAAATCCGGTGGTCACTGTGGCATAGTGAGTAAAGCTGCCTCCTGCAATGCTTACTGTAAGCCTAAACATGTTCAAGGCACCAGTTCAGGACCCTACTGCTCCACTTCTGATCCAGCTCTCTGCTCTGACCTGGGAAAGCAGTAGAGGAGGGCCCAGGTCCTTGGGCCTCTGCACCCATGTGGGAGACCGGAAGAATTCCTGTCTTCGGATCAGTCCATCTCCAGCAGTTGCAGCCGTTTGGGGAGTGAACCAGTGGAAGGAAGACTCTATCTCTATCTCTATCTCTATCTCTATCTCTACCTCTACCCCTACCCCATCGCTACCCCTACCCCTACCCCTACCTCTCTCCCTCTGTAACCCTGTCTTCCAAATAAATAAATAAACATTTTAAAAAAGACATTAAAGTAAGTTGAACTTTTTGTCATCTGTGGCTGTAGCAAACACACACAATAAAACAGCCCTAGTCCTAGTCAGATTAATATAAGGTCTGACACTAAAGACCTGTTTACCACAGTTTCTAGAACCAGACACATTATGTTTTACCCTCAACAAAAATTCCAAGGCATTATAACAGGCAAGGAAAAAAATACAGTCTAGATAAACACAAAAAACATCAGAACCAGATATGGCACACATTATTGGACAAGGAATTGAAAATAACTGTGATTATTATGTTAATGTTCTAATAGTAAAAATAGACAACATGTAAGAACAAAGGATCTGTAAGCAAAAAAGATGGAATCTCTAAGAATCAAAAAGAAACTGCAAATCAAAAATCTAGTAGAAAAGCAGAGTGCCTTGGATGGGCTCATGAGTAGACTGGACATAGGCAAGAACAGAATCAGTGGACTTGATGGTTTATTGATAAAATCTCCTCAAACTGGAAACATAAAGAAAAATAATAATAAAAAAGATGTAACAGAATATTCAAGAACTTAGGAGACAATTTCAAAAGGTATATTCCCACAAAAGTGGGAATCCAGAAAGAGAAGAAAGAGAAAAACATGAAATAATAATGGCCAAGAATTTTCCAAAATTAATGACAGATTTCAAACCGCAGATCCAGGAAGATAGGAAATACTGTGCAGGATAAATACAAGAAACCTTTGCACGTTATATTTAACCTACAAAAACCAAAGCCAAAGAGAAAATCTTGCCAACAGGCAAGGAAAAATACTTTTATTTATGGAAGAATGCGGATAAGAACTATAGGATAGTTCTCATCAGAAGTCATGCAAGAACGAGGGAGATGTAGTAAATTATTTAAAGTGCTATAAAATTCTACATCCAGTAAAATTATGCTACAAAAATAGAGCAGAAATATTTTTTCAGACAAACAAAAATGGAGGGAATTAATCACTCACTGAATGGGAAAAGAAAGCACTCAGACTGTTTTTCCCGCTATATTCTCACAACACAGATCACTTCTGAGTTTCCAGAATGTGTGGGAATTTTTCCACACCAGCAAGCAAGCAAGCAACAGGGACCAGCAGGGCACCCTTTAATTCAATTTTATTCTGATGATATCTCCTCCCAGAATAGTGTTAGCTCCTACAGATTGAGGATGTGGTCCTGTAAGACCACCCCCACATCAGACATGCAGTCACAAGTTCAACCTCTGGAAATTCTGATCAGTTGGCTACAGAGTGGGGCTCCCATTACTCCCTTCCTAGGTTCAATTAGTTAGCTAGAGTGGCTCAGAGAACTCAGAGAAGCACTACACTTACATTTACTGGTTAATTATGAAGGATATTTTTAAAAATAGAAATAAGCAGCCAGATGAAGAGATACATGGGGCAAGGCCCAGAAGGGTCCTGAGTGCAAGAGCTTCCATCCCAGAAGAACGGCAGTGTCCAGCCTTTCTGGCATGTGGAGGAGTTCTTGCACTCCTTCCTGTAATCCTGCACATGATCTAACATTAATAAACTGGGGAATGCTCAGTAAGACCTATCTGCTCATATTCTTTTTGAACTCTATGCAGCATTCTTCCTCTTGGGTATGCAACAGGATTCTTTCTGAAATGAGGATCATATGATCTACCATCAGATAAGGTAGGTCAAAGAATTTTTTTATGACCAGGTCCAAGAGAGAACGGCAGGGGAAAATTAGAGGTCCTATGTCCCACTTTGGGGAAGTGAAATTCTAGTTTTAGCCTACTGTGGGGAGGGAGATATAAGCCAGGCAATACAGCTCATAGTATCACACCCACAGACCTAGAAAGAATGTGAAAAGATGTTCTTTAGGGAAAAGGAAAATCACATAGATGAGAAACTTGGATCTACATAAAAGAAAATGAAAAGCATTAACAAATGAATAAATGTAAAATAAAATGTTATTTTTCCTAGTCTTAATTGATCTGTTAGAGAAATAGTATTTAGATTTATAATATTAGTGATTTTTGTTGTGATTATAGTCCATGGGCAGATGAAATAAATGACAATATTATAAGAGATGGAAGGAAGGAATTGAGAACATTGATTTACATACTGGAACTACCTAGAGAGTGATACAATGTTATTTGCATGTAGACTTATATTAGTTGTAATTGTGTATTGCAACTCCAGGGAAGCACTCGAAAAAATTTATAAAAAGAAGCACCTTTTTTTTTTTTTTTTTTTTTTTTGACAGGCAAAGTGGACAGTGAGAGAGAGAGAGACAGAGAGAAAGGTCTTCCTTTTGCCTTTTGCCGTTGGTTCACCCTCTAGTGGCCACCGCGGCTGCGGCCGGCGCATCTCGCTGATCCAAAGCCAGGAGCCAGGTGCTTCTCCTGGTCTCCCATGTGGGTGCAGGGCCCAAGGACTTGAGCCATCCTCCACTGCCTTCCCGGGCCATAGCAGAGAGCTGGCCTGGAAGAGGGGCAACCGGGACAGAATCCGATGCCCCGACCGGGACTAGAACCTGGTGTGCCGGCGCCGCAAGGCGGAGGATTAGCCTATTGAACCATGGCGCTGGCCAATACTTCTAAGAACTTAGAAGTATTCAAGGGAAAAGAGAAATGTAACCCTATATGAGAATCCATTAAAACCAGAGAAAACAGGGAATTGGGAGAGGGCTTTAAAAATATATAAGGAGTACAAAATAGTTACAAGTACGGCAGTTATTAATCCAACTTCCAATAATCACTTTAAATGTAAATAGCCTATATTAATTAAAAGACATGATAAATAAAACAAAACTAAAACATGGGTTGTCTACAAGAAAACTAAATTACCAAACTTAGTAATTTGTTAAAAATTTATTTATTTATTTGAAAGGCAGAGTTACAGAGAGAGAGAGGGAGAGAGACACAAAGAGAGAGATCTTCATTTGCTGGTTCACCTACAAATGGGCACAACAGCCGTAGAGGGGCCAGTCCAAAGCCAGTAGTCAGGAGCTTCTTCTTCATCTCTCTTGAGGGTGCAGGGGCCCAAATACTTATTAAGCACCTATCCATGAATAAGAATGCCTCTGTGAGCATTCTGGCAAAATGTTGCATCAAACTAGTGTAACCAAAAGGCTAATAAAAGCTGAATTTAAAAATATAAAAGAGGAGCCAGAGTTGTGGCACAGCAGGCTAATCCATGCCCGCCTGCAACACAGACATCCCAAATGAGTGCCATTTTGAATCCTGGCTGCACCACTTCCAATCCTGCTTCCTGTTAATGCAACTGGGAAAGTAGTGAAAAATGGCCAAAGTGCTAAGGCCCCTACCACCTGCATGGGAGACCCAAATAGTTAACAGGCTTTGGCCTGGCCCAATCTTGGCTATTGCAGCCATTTGGAGCATGAACCAATAACCTCCCCCCCCCCCCCCCGCTTTCAAATAAATCATCTTTTTAAAAAAGTATACAAGGAGCAGTTACACTCTATAAGCTTCTCCTCTTCCCCAAGCCATCACAGTGTAGTGCTGAGAAGTATCTCCTTGGCTCACAATTTCTCCCCTGGGGATTTGATGTCCAGTTTAACCAGAATCTTAAGATACAGCCAAAGAGGCCTTCTTCTGTCTCATCTCATACAGAACACTGGGAGAATTAGTATGGCTATCCAGCCAATAAAAAATAAGGAATAAAGAAAAAGGATGGACCTATGGAGGTAAAACTTGAAGGTACACACTTGGTATTTACCATCACACTTATTTACTATGGCTCTATCTAACCATGGCCCTTGCCAAAGTCTTTGTTGTACTCCATGCACAGGTTCCACCCAACTGTGGCACTTAACTGGCCAGCTGTTTCCAATTATGGAGACTGCCAGGAACCTTGTTCCACTACACAGCTAACCCAACCTACCTGGGAGTCTTGTCAGGCACACTGATCCACCTTGAATGCCAACCCCTGCTTACCACCCCCATTCTTCTCCAAAATTTCATCAATGGCATCACTTCGATGTTCTGACAGCCAAGCCTGCTCAACCCTACCCAAATAGTAAACCACTCAATCATAGTCCTGGAAGATCCCATTGCCAGGTGCCATCCTACTCTAGCAACAGTTTCCCTACAGCCACCGAGACCCTCTGAGCTGATCCCACAGAACCTGACATCAGAAGGAGTAAAGGTAACATGACATTACCAAAGGAAACTAATGAAAGTCAAGCAAACAACCTTGAAGAAACTGAAAACTACAAATTTCCTGACAAATAATGCAAAATAAACAACCTGAAAAAGCACAGTGAACTATAAGAGAACACCTTCCAGATCTTATTGGCTCTAAGCTGAAAAGCCCTTCACTCAGCCCAACTTCCAAAGTGACCACTGCAGCTGAGGGGATGGTCAAGTAGGGTCAGCAACATTGCAGGCAGAACTGTAAATTTCTTGTTAGAGATGACACCTGCCTTTTCCTGGCCAGCTCTCCTTCCAGGCCAGCTAATTAATGAAAGTCAACAGAGTGCCTTCCCCTAGGAGGTTCACACCTCCCTTAGGATGTACCCCATGTGAAGAGATAGATTGGTCTGGGCCTCTTAACTTACAAGGCCTAAAGCCCAACAGATTATTATCAAGCCCCTTCTTTCAGGTTCTATTTGCCTCTCAATCAGAAAACTTAATTGTAGCTTAGACAGCACCTTTCTTAGCTCCTCTAATAATGACTCTGTCCTTTGTTCTAGACCCTGTCTAGCACACTTGAGCCTCATTCCTTCATAATCATAACCTCTACTCTACCACCAATGGCTCTACTCCCGATCTGTGTGTACTGATGGTCCTCTTCCCCACTTAATGCTGGTTAATGCCACTCTTATGATCATTGGTCACTATCCTCACTCTGTCTTTTATGACCTTGTCTAAATATGATCAGAGTTGGCAATCTTGGTAGGCTTCCATAGCCTTAGCAACTCATGACAAGGGCCTAGGGTGGTTACTGGCGCCATAAACTAGAGTGTCAATTTGTTGGGTCAACAACAGGAGTCACTGTGCACTTGCTCCTCATGTGGGATCTCTGTCCTTAATGTGCTGTACATTTTGATTTAATGCTATAACTAGTACTCAAACAGTATGTTTCACACTGTGTTTCTATGTGAGTGCAAACTGTTGAAATCTTTACTTAATATATACTAAATTGATCATCTGTATATAAAGAGAATTGAAAATGAATCTTGATGTGAATGGAAAGGGAGAGGGAGTGGGAGAGGGGAGGGTTGCGGGTGGGAGGGAAGTTATGGGAGGGGGAAGCCATTGTAATCCATAAGCTGTACCTTGGAAATTTATATTCATTAAATAAAATTTAAACATTTAAAAGAAAGAAAAACAACTAAACAATATCAGGCAGAAATACGTGAACAAATTTTGAAGTTCGAGAAACATTTTTTTTAAATCCTAGAATGGAAGAATATAATGACTGAAATGAAAAATTTCAGTAGAGAGCTTCAACAACAGACTTGATCAAATAGAAGAAAGAATTCACAGACTCAAAGATAGTGATTAGAGTTCATCCACGGGCTGGTACTGAAAGCCACCACCTGCAGTGCTCTCATTGGACACCAGTTCGAGTCCTGTCTGCTCCACTTCCATTCCAGCTCTCTGCTATGGCCTGGGAAAGCAGTAGAATATGGCCTCAAGTCCTTAGGCCCCTGCACCCAAATAGGAGACCTGGAGGAAGCTCCAGGATCTCCTGGCTTTGGATCAGCCCAACTCTGACCATTGCAGCCATTTGGGAATTGAATCAGTGGATGGGAAGATTTCTCCTCTCTCTGCCTCTGTCTTAATGAAATCTTTAAAAATAAGAAGGAAAAGGAGGCCGGCGCCACAACTCACTTGGCTAATCCTCTGCCTGCGGCACCGGCACCCCAGGTTCTAGTCCTGATTGGGGCCTCGGATTCTGTCCCGGTTGCTCTTCTTCCAGTCCAGCTGTCTGCTATGGCCTGGGAGTGCAGTGGAGGCTGGCCCAAGTGCTTGGGCCCTGCACCTGCATGGGAGACCAGGCGGAAGCACCTGGCTCCTGGCTTCGGATTGGCGCAGCGCGCTGGCCGTAGTGGCCATTTGGGGGGTGAACCAACAGAAAAGGAAGACCTTACGCTCTGTCTCTCTCTTTCTCTCACTGTCCAACTCTGCCTGTCCAAAAAAAGAAAAAGAAGAAGGAAAAGGAGAAGATTGGGAGGGGGAGGGGACGGAGAATGAGAATTCATCCAGTCAATAGAGCAAAACTAGAGGATGAAAAATGGTGATAAATACACAGAATACCATCAAGTGAAAAGAGTGTAATGTGTAGTGGGACTTTGAGAAGGAATAGTAAGCACCAAGAATATTAAAGTAACAATAGCTGAAAACTTCCCAAATCTAAGGAGAACAACAAACATTGAAATTGCTGACACTCACAAGTTCCCAACTAGACCAAACTTAGACTCTTTAGAAGTTAAGTTATTGGGGCAGTGTTAGTGGTTCAGCATCTTAAGTTGCTGCTTGCTGATATGATAGTAGACTGAATGCAACATCACAATGACGAAGCTGGATTTACCACTGGGATATGAAGATGGTTCAGTATGTGCAAATCAATCAACATGTTACACAACTTAATAAAATGAAAGACAGAAATCACAGTCATATCAATAGATGCAGAAAAACCATTTTAGAAAACCCAGTGCTCGGGCCAGTACTCCGGCTCACTAGGCTAATCCTCTGCCTGTGGTGCTGGCACCCCAGGTTCTAGTCCCAGTTGGGGCGCCAGATTCTGCCCCGGTTGCCCCTCTTCCAGTCCAGCTCTCTGCTGTGGCCCAGGAAGGCAGTGGAGGATGGCCCAGGTCCTTGGGCCTTGCACCTGCATGGGAGACCAGGAGGAAGCACCTGGCTCCTGGCTTCGGATTGGCACAGTGCGCCAGCCGCAGTGTGCCGACTGTAGCGGCTACTTGGGGGGTGAAACAATGGAAAAAAGGAAGACCTTTCTCTCTGTCTCTCTCTCTCACTGTCTAACTCTACCTGTCAAAAAAAAAAAAAAAACAAAAACAAAAAACAAAAAAACCCAGTGCTCTTTCATGATTAACACACACACACACATACACCCACCCCTAACAAATTCTGTTTTGAAGGAACTCACCTCAACACAATAAAGGTCATTTATGAAAAGTCCACAGATAATGTCACACTCATCAATGAAAACCAAAATTCTTCTTTCCTCCAAGATGAGAAACAAAACATTCTTGCAACTTTTATTCCACACAGTACTCAAAAATCTAGTCAGGTAATTAGCCCAGAAAAACAAATAGTAGGTATCCAATCAGAATGGAAGAAATGAAATCACCTCTATTGGCAGCAAACATGATCCTATATGTAGAAAATCCTTAGACTCTACAAAGTAAACTCTGTTAGAATTAATGATTTCAATAAAGTTTTTTTATCAATCTCCATTTATTTTGATTCTTCAAACAGTTTTAAATTTATTTGAACACTGTAAGATAACACTAACAAATAAATGTAAAAATTTCAATACAATCAATGAAAACAAGATATTTTATCCATTACCAGTAATATTTGCCAAAATATTATTAAACTGTATCACATCCAGGACATTTTCTAGTCGCTTCTGTGTATAATTGTTAGGATAATCTCAAATACTTTTATTAATATTTACTAAGTATTTTATAACTGACTCTTTTGTACCAAGGACAGTTTCCTCATTGTAGGAAAAAGGCCATCTAGTCACCACTTCTGTTGACCGTTAACCACTATATGTCCCCTCTCCATGTTCTATCTTGGTCTTGTTCCTTCATTGCGTATTATCCATAGTTGATCTGATCCAGTCTTAGTCTTTTTTTAAAAAAAAGTTTTATTTAATGAATATAAATTTCCAAAGTACAGCTTATGGATTACAATGGCCTCCCCCCCACCATAACTTCCCTCCCACCCGCAACCTTCCCCTTTCCTGCTCCCTCTCCCCTTCCAGAATCAGCCCTCAAGGCATTCGGATCTGGCTCAAAAGCCCATGAGAGTATTTTAGGCATGGAAAGCCAAGACACTCTGGGGGAAAAAAAAAAAGAAGAAGACCTAAATGAAAGATCTCTGTGAGTGAGATCCCAGTGGAAAGAACGGGGCCATCAAAGAAGGAGGATTTCAATAAAGTTTAAATACGCAAAATCAACATTCAGAAATCAACAGTGTTTCTTTATACTAACAGTGAACTATCAGAAAAAAAAATTTAGTGTCATTTATAACAGCATCAAAAATAATAAAATACTTAAGAATAAACTTAAATAAGGAGTTGAAAGACTTGCACCCTGAAAACTATAAACACTGAAAGAAATTCAAAAAGGTAAATGAAAAAGCATTGCATGTACAAGGGTTAAGAATATTGTCAGGACTGGCATCGGGCATTGCAGCATAGCAGGTGAAGCTGCTACCTGCTATGGCAGCATCCCATATGGGCCTTGGTTTGTGTCTCAGCTGCTCAGCTTCTGATCCAACTCCCTACTAATGACCTGGGAGAAGCAGCAGAATACAGTCCAAGTATGTGGGTATTTTCTCTCACATAGGAGACACAGATGAAGCTTCTGGCTCTTGAATTCATCCGGGCTCAGCCCAGGTTGTTGGAACCACTTGGGGAATGAACCAGTAGATAGAAGACCTCTCTCTGTGTCCATCTCTTTTCTCTCTATCTGTAACCTTTGACTTTCAAATAAATAAAGAAATAATTCTTTTTTAAAAAAGAATTAATATTGTCAAAATACCATACCACTAGAAGTGATCTATAGATCCAATGCAATCCCTATCTAAATGCTAATATAATTGTTTTAGTATTAGAAAAACCCTAAAATTTATATGGAACCACACAAGAGACTATGAATAGCCAAAGCAATCTTGAACAAGAACAAAGTGTAAGGCATCACACTCGCAAAATTCAAAATACATTACTATGCTACATTAATCCAAATAGTATGGTGCTGGCATAAAAACAGACATATCTACCACTGGTCAATTCAATCTCCCACTGGACAATTCAATTTTTATGGTAAACTGATTTTTTTCACAAGGTGGGCAAGACTACACAATGGGAAAGCACAACAGATGGTGCTAGGAAAACTGGACATCCACATGCAAAAGGATGAAAGAGGATCCCTATCTTAACATCGTACACAAAGGTCAACACAAAACTGTAAAACTCCTAGAAGGAAACAGAGAAAAAGATGCTCATACATTGGCCTTGGCAGTGATTTCTTGGATATAGCACTAAAAGCTTAAGAAACAGAAACAAAAACAGATAAATGCATATGTATCAAATTAAAAAGCTTCTACACAGCAAAGAAAACAATCAAAAAGTGAAAAGGCACAATGGAATGAGAGAAAATTCCTGCAAATCATCTATCTCATAAAGGGTTAGTATATATTTATATATTTATATATTTATATAAATTATCTAAGGGGTTAATATAATATCTATTACATAACAGATATATCTTTATATAGAATATATAAAGAACTCATATAACCCAATAGCCAAAATAAAACCAACAAAAACAAATAACTTGTTTCACAAATAAGCAAAGACTTGACTAGACATTTGTTTAAAGAAGCTAGACACATAACCAACAAGTGTAAGAAAAGGTGCTCACCTCACTAATCATCAGAAAAATGCAAGTTAAAACAGAAGTGAGCTGTCACCTCACACTTGTTATGAAGGTATTATCAAAATTTAAAAAGACAAATGTTACTGAGAAAGTGAAAAAAAAAAAGAAAATCTTATTATACTGTGGTTGAGAGTATCAATTCCCAGAATGCAGTTGCCACTATGTAAAACAATGTGGAGGATCCTCAAAAAAAGTAAAAATAGCAATATGATCCATCAAATCTCTTCTGGTTGTCAACACCAATGAATTCAAATCAGTATTCCCATATTTATTGCAGTATATACACGTTAGCAAGACCTGGAAACAACCTAAATATCCATCAACAGACCAATGAATAAATAACAGGTGGTATATACGTACAGTGGAATATTATTCAACCTTTTTAAGAAAGAAGGGATTCTTTCATTTGCCAAGACATGAGTGAATCTGGAGGACATTATTATGAGTGACATAATCCAGAGTACTCATATCAAGAATCTAAGATAGTCAAACACAAAAAAACAGAGTAGCTTGGTGGTTACCTGGGACTTGGAGGAAGGGAAATCAGGAAGTATTAATAAAAGGTTAACACATTTCAGTTGCAAGATGAGTAAATCCTAAGATCTCCTGTACATCATAGTGTATATAGTTAACAATGCTGTATTGTATACTTAAAACTTTAAGAGAGTAGACTGAATGTTGAATGTTCTTACCACTTTTATAAGTGATGATTATGTTACAGCATTTGTTATGGTGATGGTTTCATAGGGGTATACTTACCTTCAAAGTCATCAACATGTATACGCTAAAAATGTACACCTATTGTATGTCAATCACACCTCAATTTAAATATATATAATTAATTGATTAAGAAAAAAACAGAAGTAATAGCTCAAAGCAGGACAGGGCATAGGGAGCAGATTAGGCTTCGTTCAGTGAAGCGGGAGTTTCTTCTTTTTAAATAGACGTGGTTCTGAGCATTTTAGATTCTGTTAGAAATCTGAATTGACTGTTGAAAGGAACACTACAGCTAGCATACCATACTGGAATACCTCGGTTTAGGTTCCAGATTTGTCTCTAATTCTGGCTTCTGGCTGATGTACATCTTGGGAAGCATCAGGTGATGGCTTAAGTAGTTGGGTCCCTGCCACCCATGTGAGAAGACCCGATTGAGTTCTCTCTCTCTCTCACTCACTCACTCTCTCTCTCCACATACTGCATTTCAAATACAATTTAAAAAACAAAACTTTCAAGAAAGGAACACTACAACTCAACATACAAAAGACGGACTACCATCCCTTCCTTAGCAGTAGTGCAGTATATTACTATGGTGTCATCTACTGTTGGGGTTGTGTTAGACTGGGAGCCTTGTCACAAGGGCAGGGACCATATATTACTTCAGACTGCTGTGCTCCCATGTCTAACATATTCTAGGTGCTGACATACATTTGTTGAGTAGAAAAAAAATTAAAGAAGTATTTTGCAGTGGTAAAAGCAGCACCCAGAGGACAGATGTGACAATACAGAGATGGCTTCACTACACTTAGACAAGGGGCACTGCTAAAAATCCGGAGCAAAAGAAATGTCTGGAAAAGTGGCCATTTCTTTGATGATAAGAAGATTGATGAGAGAAAGAGATTGGTAGCCCAAGGAGGTAGCAGGAACAAAGAAGACATTACCATGGCAGGGATAACCAGGGCATTGTTTACAGTCCCAGACATGAGCATCATATAGAAAGAGACATTAAAAGACCTTAGACACTGAAGATATTTTCTCCAAAATAGAGAAAAGTATGCTTTTTCTGTTGTGGGATTTGTGATAAGCTTCCTTCCATTTCCAGAGCTAGCAGTTTAACCACATAGGCTTCTTCCTACCACAGCCAATTCCAATGATTTCTTGGGCCCTAAAAGTCCTTTGCTAACCACATGCTCCACCATCGTTCTGAAAGAACATGTTTCCTACAACATTCAATGTGTCAACTTGATGTTTGGCACCTATATGCTTTGAGAGGCTCCAAATGATTAAAGTTAAGCAAAATAGGTCATGGATTTTATTAAGGGAAATTCAAGTTGAATTATCCTCAGAAAAACATCACCATAAAACCAGGTAGGCTGTAGAGTGGGACTCAGTGGAAGCAAATCCTTTACAGCCAGTTTAGACATGTGCCAGGAGTTGTGTTAAAGGAAAATATTCTGAAGTCAATTATTGGCCTGCCTTTACGGATAAATCACTCTGATATTTATGATTTAGAATCAGGAAGAAAACACATTCCCTCATTACCTCATTACAGGAATTCATTTTGGGAGGCACGGATCATTTGCCTCTTTCCCAAGGGATGGGTGGGGAGACTTGTAACCTTGGAAACATTCTTGTGCATGAGAAGTACAGAAAAATATTATATATTTCTGTATAAGGAGAAACAGTTGATAAAGTTTTGTGTTTGTTGACTTTTTTTTTACCTACTGTAAGTTGACTGTGATAGTAACCTATTATTATTTCATGACTATATTTCTGAAATAGGCAGTATTGTTCATACCCCTTTGCCAAAGAGGAAATTGTGGCTCAAAGAAGTTAAATAATATCCAAGGTGACCTAACAAATATGTGGAAGATGTCATCACTATAACAGACAGGACCAGCTACATAATTTCTGGGGCCCAGTTCAAAATAAGAATGTGATAAGCCTTGTTCAAAAATTATTAGTGATCTTAGTGATCTCAAGATGGTGATGACCAGGAATTAAACCAAACTGTAGGGCACTTCTGAACAGTGCCCCACAAGGGCACAGGATGCCCTTGATTGCACAGGATGCATTTCCAAGCCTGCCCCATGTAGAAATGCCACCCAGGGTCTGTAAATTGGGGCTAGCTCCACAAAAAAATATTGGGACATCTCTGGTGAATATCAAATTATGATTAGACCTTAAAATACTGCAAAATACTCTGTTGAACCCACAGTATATCAAAAATAGGCTTATGTAATTATATCTGTAACTGAGCTAGAGAATATGCCAACACTATATCAGATTGAATTCCTCTACTCCATATTTACCTGCAAATTGATGCATTGTGGTATTCTTCAAAGAGGAGACTTTTTTGTGTATCATTCTGTCTTGTGTTGCTATAACAAAATATCTGAGAGTGGGTAATGAATAAAGATGTTAATTTGGCTCATGATTCTGGTAGATTCTATTACCACACAGCATGGTACCATAGTACTCATGAGGGCACTTTGGCTGCATCAAAATATGGTAGAGAAATGGAAAGAAATAGCCATGTGCAGAAAAGGCTGAATGCATGGAGGGACTTGTTTTATAACAACTCACTCTTTTTCAAGAACCAACTTACTCCATCAAACCAGTGTAAATCCCTTTAGAAGGTAATGCTTTAATGACTCCAATTATCTTGCATTAGACCCCACCTGTTAAAGGTTCCACTTCCTCAGTACCACTGGGGACCACACTGGCAGCAAGTAAACCTTTCCCAGGGAAAGACTCAAACCATAGCAAGCTCAAATATAGCAAGCTTATTTTCTTCAAAGTAGTTACCCTTTGACTTATTTCCTGGGATCTACAGCCTGTTCAGTAGAAATCCTGACAAATCCACCACATCGTGACCTTATGGCCACATCTTTGCATTCCTACTGCTGCTTGTACCACCTGACAAAGTAGAGATTAAAAACTGTTGAATAAATGAGTCATTGGGCTTCAGAAAACTCCAGAATATTTCTAGATCCTCAAAAATGTGGCAAGAACCATCCTTGATGCAATCGAAACTTAAGGGGTAATATAGGGAGTCTTTAGAATGGCCCAAACTTAGATTTAAAGAGAACGCTAAACCTAAAGGCAACATTTGGCTGAAAAGCCACATCTGCTCTTGAAAGTCCTTCCGAAGTGTCAGGTTGGAGGTAGCAGGAGAGGCACACACAGACCCACTGGGCAAGAAGCTTATCTACATGCTTCCTTCTCACTCAGGAGCATAGGCTCAGTCGCCTGCCCAGAAGTGTAGAAATTTTGAGAAGTTTAAATAACACATAATGTGCATATTTCCCAAGAGATAAAGTCAATGCCTTCTTTGAAAAAAGTGTTTATTAGCTTATCCCTGCAGTGCCCACCACCTTCTCCTCCTCAGAGGAAATTGTAAAATCTGATCCCTGAGTTTTATAAGACACAAAATCTTGTGTTAAAATTTCACCAAAAGCAATTTAACTTGCATTTTGCAACATTTCTGCATCTCACATATTTTCTGTAACGAGTATGAGTAACTTTTATAGTCATTGGGAAAAAAGAAAAGCCATACATAAATTTCATCCTTATGTCATTTTTGGGTTCCGAGCACATTAAGAGCTTTCCAGAGCCCTGTTCCCATTGATCACAATTGAGCCTTTAGAGCAGCAGAAGAGCCTGGTCTGCAGGCTGAAAGCTAAAATGAGGAGGTGCATGTCAGCTTCTTCATTTACTTAATCTCTCCAGATCTCAGTGTCCTCATCTGTAAAATGATAACACCTTCCCCACAGAGTTGTTCATAAAAAGTATTTCGCACAATTCCTCTCTCTACATACTCAATCTGGTTAGCTATTAGCTATTTTTGCATGAGTCTATGTCCTGTGTGTCTTATGAGGTAATAGCCTACCTCTCAAAAAACCTAGCTCCTCATCTAAATTGAGTAATAAAGCAATATTTTATTTTATTTTATTTATTTCATGTATTACCTAGATACAGATTTAGGAACATGATGATACTTCCCACCCTACCCTCCCTCCCACCCATGCTCCCACACTCTTCCCTCTCCTATTCCCATTCTTTTTAAAAAAAAATATTTTATTTATTTCAGAGACCGAGTTATGACAGAGATAGGGAGAGACAGAGAGAAAGGTCTTCTAACTGCTGGTTCACTCCTCAACTGGCCACAATGGCAGGAGCTAGACTGACACGAAGCCAGGAGCCAGGAGCTTCTTTGGGGTCTCCTGCACAGGTGTAGGGGCCCAAGCACTTGGGCCATCTTCTATTGCTTTCCCTTTCCATGGCAGAGAGCTGGATCAGAAGAGGAATAGCCAGGACCCGAACCAGTGCCCATATGGGATGCTGGAGCTGAAGGCAGACACAACCTACTGTGCCACAGTGCCAGCCCCCCCATTCCCACTCTTAATCTTTTGAAAAGATCTATTTTCAGTTTACTTAATGATCATAAGGTTAACCCTAAGCTAAGTAAAGAGTTCAAAAAATAGTATGAAGGAACAAACACTGTTCCTCAACAGAAGAGACGATAGCCGTAAATAGTCAACGAATCTCAAAATGTCCATTTCATTCCAATATATTACATTTTAGGTACTGTGTTAGTTACCCCTGATCAGAGAAAATATATCTGTCTTTTCGGAACTAGCTTATTTCAATAAGTATAATGGTTTCCAGTTGCATGTCCTTGCACCACGGGTTGATTTTAGCTCCTTTGTCAAAGATGAGTTGGTTGTAGATGCATAGATAGATTTCAAAAGTTTCTATTCTGTTCCATTGGCTTACACATCTGGGTTTGTTTTTTTTTTTTTTGCCCATAACAGGCTGTTTTTATTATAACTGCCCTGTAGTATGTCTTGAAATCTGGTATTGTGATGCCTCCTACTTTGTTTTTGTTGTATAAGATTGCTTTAGCTATTCCAGGTCTCTTGTGTTTCCATATTAATTTTAGCACCATTTTTTTTCTAGATCTACAAAGAATGACATTGGTATTTTAATTGGGATTGCAAAGAATCTGTAAATTGCTTGCAGTAATATGGACATTTGATATGATATCGATTCTTGCAATCCATGAACATGGGAGATTTTTCCATTTTTTTTAACTTTTATTTAATGAATATAAATTTCCAAAGTATAGCTTATGCGTTACAATGGCTTCCCCCATCCCATAACTTCCCTCCCGCCCACAACCCTCCCCTTTCCCGCTCCCTCTCCCCTTCCATTCATGTAAAGATTCATTTTCAATTCTCTTTATATACAGAAGATCAGTTTAGTATATATTAGGTAAAGATTTCAACATTTTGCCCACATAGCAACGTAAAGTGAATAAACTACCATTGGATTACTAATTATAGCATTAAATAGCAATGTACAGCACATTAAAGACAGAGATCCTACATAATTTTTTTTTCAAATTAATTAATTTTCTATGCCATTTCCATTTTAACACCAGGTTGTTGTTTTTTTTTTTTTTTCATTTCCAATTCTCTTTATGTACAGAAGATCAATTCGGTATATAATTAGTAAAGACCTCATCAGTTTGTGCCCACACAGAAACACATAGTATAAAAATACTGTTTCAGTACTAGTTATAGCATCACTTGGCTTTAGACGACACATTAGGGACAGATCCCACATGGGGTGTAAGTACACAGTGACTCCTGTTGCTGATTTAACAATTTGACACTCCTGTTCATGGCGTCAGTAATCTCCCTAGGCTCTAGTCATGAGTTGCCAGGGCTATGGAAGCCTTTAGAGTTCGCTGACTTTGATCTTATCCCGATAGGGTCATAGTCAAAGTGGAAGTTCTCTCCTCCCTTCGGAGAAGGGTACCTCCTTCTTTGATGGCCCCGTTCTTTCCACTGGGATCTCACTCACAGAGATCATTCATTTAGGTCTTTTTTTTTTTTTCCATGATATCTTGGCTTTCCATGCCTGCTATACTCTCATGGGCTCTTCAGCCAGATCTGAATGCCTTGAGGGCTGATTCTGAGGCCAGAGTGTTGTTTAGGACATCTGCCATCCTATGAGTCTGCTGTGTATCCCACTTCCCATGTTGGATCTTTCTCTCCCTTTTTGATTCTATCAGTTAGTATTAGCAGATACTTGTCTTGTTTGTGTGATCTCTTTGACTCTTAGACCTATCAGAGCTATCAATTGTGAGCTGAAATTGATCACTTGGACTAGTGCGATGGCATTGGTTGTTGATTTCCAGCTTCATTCTGTTGTCAGAGATGGTGCATGTATCATTTCGATTGTTTTGAATTTGCTGAGACTTTCTTTATGGCCTAGTGTATGGTCTATCCTAGAGAGGGTTGCATGTACTTGTGAGAAAAATGTGGATTCTGCAACTGTAGGGTGAAAATTTATATAGATATCAGTTAGGTGTACCTGATCTATAGTGTCGATTAGTTCTGTTGTTTTTTGTTGATTTCCTGTCTAGTTGATCCGTCCATTGATGAAAGTGGGGTGTTGAAGTCCCTTATTACTATTGTGTTGTAATCTATGTCTTTCTTTAGATTCATCAACGTTTCTTTTAAAAAGCCAGGCACCCTCTGTTGGGTCTATACACAATTATTGTAGTCATATCTTCTGTTTAATTGATCTCTTAATCATTACATGGTGTCCTTCTTTGTCTCTTTTAACAGTTTTGGTGTTAAATTATATTTTGTCTGATATTAGGATGGCCACACCTGTCCTTTTTTGCTTTCCATTAGCATGGAATATCGTTTTCCATCCTTTCACATTCAGTCTGCAGGTATCTTTGTTGGTGAAATGTGTTTCTTGTAGGCAGCCAGTCGAAGGTCTTGGTTTTTAATCCATTCAACCAATCTTTATATTTTAACTGGAAAGTTGAGGCCATTTACATTTAAGGTGACTATTGATAAGTAACAACTTGACCCTGCCATTTTTCTATAAATATTCCTATTGTTTACTTTGGATTTCCATTGTAATTTTAATGGGAGATTTTGTGTCTTCATGTTCTTTTTTCAGTGATGACCATCTTTCTGTGTTTTATTTACAGCACATCCTTAAGCATCTCTTGTAACACTGGATGAGTGGTGACAAATTATTTCAATTTCTGTTTGTTATGGAAGGTCTTTATTTCACCCTCACTCAGAAATGAGAGTACAAGATTCTGAATTGACAGTTTTTTTTCTTTTAAGACTTGGACTATGTCTCTCCTTTCTCTTAGCCTGTAGAGTTTCTGATGAGAAATCAGCTGTAAATCAAATTGGAGACCCTCTGAAAGTAATCTAGCATTTCTCTCATGCACATTTTAGAATCTTTTCTTTATGTTTTATTGTTGGAAATTTGACTACAGTGTGTCATGGTAAATATCTTTTCTTGTCATGTCTATTAGAAGTTCTATATGCTATATGCATCCTGTACTTGGACATCCCTTTCTTTGTCCAAATTGGGGAAATTTTATATAATTATTTCACTAAATAGGCCTTCTAATCCATTTTCTCTTTCTACACCTTAAGGAACTCCCAAGATGACCTGAATCTATGTATCATATGTTTTAAACTTGTTGGTAGAAAGAAACTAAAAACATTTTATATGGTTGAACGTAAGTTTACTGGTTAAACAAACTACACCATGTTAGATATTTAAGAGGTGTTTTCAAATACATGATTCTTACAATTTATAGAAGGCATTGGACCTTCTGGTAAATGTTTTCTTAAGTTGTTATCTAATGGTTGAAACGGTTTGCTAAGTACTCATGTAATATTGCTATTGTCAGCAAGCGATCTAGGACTTGCCCCCTCATTTCTCTATTCTAAGCCCAACTTGTTCTTTCATTTCTCTATTCTCTTCAAGGTAGGAAACTAATTCTATTATGAAGGAATCTGTAGGATGCACAATTTAATCTTTAGACCTTATAAAAGAGATGGCTAACATTTTTCTGCAATAGCATAGCCAAAATAAGAACTTAAATAATAATCTCATAGCTAGATTCACTTCACCATCAGCGAAGTATACAGTAAGTAGAAAAAACCTCCCTTTCAGACCAAAAGGAAAGAAAGTTTTAAAGTGAGAATATAATTTTCCTCGTGGGCATTGTCTACCTTAGAAAAACTACTACAGAACATGCCTGTGACTATAGACTTGTAGTTCAGGCCACCAAAGATTAGAGATGGGACTTGGGCACTCCCTTGACTTGCATCCTCTGGTCTGCTTTAACACAAACCAGGAGGAAAAGAAAGCTAGGCATCAGAAGCAATGGGTGGCAGGCCTATTAATGGCTGATCTGTACAGTGATCTGCCCTCAAGGAGACCCAACAGGCCAGTCCACTGCAGTGGCTTTCAATGTGGTAAGCCTGGGCTTCAGCAGAAGTCAGCTTGTGAAGAGCCCTGGCAGCTCTGCCAAGAGTTGGATCACTGAAAATGGACCTGCCCTGGAGTTGAAGGATGCCCAGGTCAGAGCCACAGATCTTATTGGCTCTAAGCTGAAAAGCCCTTCACTCAGCCCAACTTCCAAAGTGACCACTGCAGCTGAGGGTATGGTCAAGTAGGGTCAGCAACATTGCAGGCAGAACTATAAATTTCTTGTTAGAGATGCCACCTGCCTTTACCTGGCCAGCTCTCCTCCCAGCCCAGCCAAGTCATGAAAGTCAACAGAGTGCCTTCCCCTAGGAGGTTCACACCTCCCTTAGCATATACCCCATGTGAAGAGATAGATAGGTCTGGGCCTCTTAACTCACAAGGCCTAAAGCCCACCAGATTATTATCAAGCCCCTTCTATCAGGTTCTATTTGCCTCTCAATCAGAAAACTTAATTGTAGCTTAGACAGCACCTTTCTTAGCTCCTCTAATAATGACTCTGTCCTTTGTTCTAGACCCTGACTAGCACACTTGGGCCTCATTCTTTGTAATCATAACCTCTACTCTACCACCAATGGCTCTCCTCCCAACCTGTGTGTACTGATGGTCCTCTTCCCCACTTAATGCTGTATAATTGTTCAAACCTGGTTAATGCCACTCTTAGGATCATTGGTCACTATCCTCACTCTGTCTTTTATGACCTTGTCTAAATATGATCAGAGTCGGCGAACTTGGAAGGTTTCCATAGCCTTGGCAAATCATGACGACAGCCTAGGGTGGTTACTGGCACCATAAACTAGAGTGTCAATTTGTTGGGTCAACAACAGGAGCCACTGTGCACTTGCTCCTCATGTGGGATCTCTGTCCTTAATGTGCTGTACATTTTGATTTAATGCTATAACTAGTACTCCAACAGTATGTTTCACTTTGTGTTTCTATGTGGGTGCAAACTGTTGAAATCTTTACACTAAATTGATCTTCTGTATATAAAGAGAAGTGAAAATGAATCTTGATGTGAATGGAAGGGGAGAGGGAGCGGGAGAGGGGAGGGTTGCGGGTGGGAGGGAAGTTATGGTGGGGGGAAGCCATTGTAATCCATAAGCTGTACACTGGAAATTTATATTCATTAAATAAAAGTTAAAAAAAAGAAATATAAAAAAATCAATATGTTGGGTAATTTGATAATATCCCATAAATTTCCAAAATTTTAATTTTTCCAGTTTCTTCTTTTTATTTTTTTGGTATGACTTGAAGATTTCCAAACATTTGTCTTCTATATTCTTTCTTTTTTTTTGACAGGCAGAGTTAGACAGCGAGACAGAGAGAGACAAAGAGAAAGGTGTCCTTTTTGTTGTTTTACCCCCCAGATGGCCTCTACAGCTGGCGCGCTGTGCCGATCTGAAGCCAGGAGCCAGGTGCTTCTTCCTGCTCTCCCATATGGGTACAGGGCCTAAGGACTTGGGCCATCCTCCACTGCCTTCCTGGGCCACAGCGGTGAGCTGGACTGGAAGAGAAGCAACTGGGACAGAATCCAACGCCCCAACTGGGACTAGAACCTGGGGTACCGGTGCCACAGGTGGAGAATTAGCCTAGTGAGCCACGGTGCCAGCCTGTCTTCTATATTCTTTCTGCTGTCTCACCACGTCTGTTGTTAAGGCTTTCTACCACATGTTTCTTTGATCTATTGAAATCTTCATTTCTAATGGTTCATATTGATTTCTCTTCAGAATCTCAATTTTATGTGAAAAATTTTCATTCATGTTATGTATAGATTTCTTTAATTCATGGATTTGCTTCTGATTGCTTTTGAGTAACCCTATGATTAATCTTTTCAATTCCATTTTCAGCATTTCATCAGTCTCTTCATCCTTCACATTCTAATATTTAAATGGTTTTGTGTTCCTTTGGCAGGGAGGTGTCAAGTTGTCTTTCTTACTCTTTTTTCTTGAATTTATATGTTTATGTTCATGCATTTGTCTAGATACTTGTTGTTTTTTTCCCTCTGATTGCTTTTATCCTTGAACTATGTCTCTGAGGCTTTGTGGAATTTCTGCACTTTCAGAGAATACCCAGGGGTGTGTGCTGAATGTGGCCAGGGAGCTCTCATCAGTGTTTCAGGGTGGGGCGAGCATCCAGGGTAATGGTAGATTTCCTCTTGTTAACACATGAGGGAGAATGCTCACCTGTATTGTTGTGATCACACCCTCCTCTCCTCCAGGCTCATTAATGCTCAAGTGTTAGCCCCAAGTGGGTACAACACTCAACTGCATGTACCACCATGTGAACCACATAAATGATCTGTGCAGATACTATGCATTGACCCACCCCAGTAAACCAACCAGGGAGCTCTGAGTGTGTGGAGACACACACAATGATTACCCAGAGACCTGGCCACACCCTACATCTTCCTGTGCTGTCACAGAGTCCCCCACAGTCTCAGCACACAAGGCTCCCACAGCCGCTGGGTACAGAGGATCCACTACGTCCCACTAGCCTGTCTGGTTCAGGTAGATGTTCCTGAGCCAGCTGTCTGTGGAAGCTCCACCTAGGCAGCTTGAGCCTCCAAGCCTGTGGTATGTTGGGAGGCTGGGGGCACATTACAATCTTACATGGGTGCCCATACTCCTGTCAACCCTCCTAACCATGCTCAAAGTCCGTAGGAACTGCAGATTCTTCCCTCTGTTAGAATCTCTGAATCACAAGCATACACAAATGCCACTGGCCGAATGGTGCCTTCTCCCTGCCACTGCTGCCAGTACTGCTGAGAAGGTGATGTCCTGTCTCAGCCAGTTGCTGTGTGTGCACACAAGGGCTTCTGGAGCTGCTGCTGTTATCCAAAATGTTGCCCGCCCTCTCTCAGCCAGGCACTGGGCACAGTTGCAGGGAAGATGGTGTGAGATAAACATGCCCCTCTTCTTTCCAGTGAGTCCAGCGAAGCCCTCTAGATTCTAGTTTCTAGGCCAGAGTCACTCCATGTCTCTCCAGCTATATCACCACGAGTTGCTGCAGTCTGGCCTCACCTCTGTCTCCAAGCTGGTGCCCTCTCTGGCTCTTGGCAGCTGGAGTCATGTGTTGTATCCATGTTCATGCTGCATGTCCACACCTTCCACACAGGTCCACAATGTTCCTCTTCCTTCCCTAGAATTTCCACTGCAGTTTTCTCTCTAATTCTCCCCTGAGAGTGCACTTCCTATACTTTTGGGTGTTTGGTTTTGGTTTTTGTTTTTTTACTATTTATCTCAAACCTAACACAATACATCCTTCCCTATTCCACCATCTTGGAATCTGATTCAGTTAACTTTATACCCATAAGATTAACCCTATACTAAGTAAAGAGTTCAACAAATAGTATGAAGAAAAAAACATTGTTCCTCAACAGTTGAGACAAGGGCTGTTAAAAATCATCAAATATCAAAATGTCAATTTCACTTCTATAGATTACCTTTTAGGTACTCAATTAGTTACCACAGATCAGGGAAAATATATGGTATTTGTCTTTTGGGGAATGGCTTAGTTCATTAAGTATAATGGTTTCCAGTTGCATCCATTTTGCTTCAAGTGATGAATTTCATTTTTTTTTACCATGGCATAGTATTTCATATACACCATAATTTCTTTATCCAGTCTTTAGTTGATAGACATCTGAGTTTTTCCATATCTTAGCTTTTGTGAATTGAGCTGCAATAAATATGGGGGTACAGAAAACTCCTATGTATGCTGATTTCATCTGGTTTGGGTAAATTCCCAGGAGTAGGATGGCTGGATTGTATGGTAGGTCTATATTCAGATTTCTGAGGTATCTCCATACTGTCTTCCATAGTGGCTTTACCAGTTTATATTCCCACCAATAGTGGATTAGGGTATCTTTTCCCCATATCCTTGCCAGCATTTGTTTATTGATTTCTGTATGAGAGCCGTTCTAACTGGAGTAAGGTGAAACCTCATTGTGGTTTTGATTTGCATTTCTCTGATGGCTAGTGATCCTAAGCATTTTTTCAAGTGTCTGTTGGCCATTTGAATTTCCTCTTTTGAAAAATGCGTGTTGAAGTCCTTTCCGCATTTCTTAACTGGGGTGTTTGTTGTTGTTGTTGAGTTTCTTGAGCTCATTATAGATTCTGGATATTAATCCTTTGTCAGTGCATAGTTTGCATATACTTTGTCCCATTCTGTTGGTTGCCTCTTCACTTTGCTTTATGTTTCTTATGCAGTGCTGAAGCTTCTCAGCTTGATATAATCCCACTGGTCCATTTTGGCTTTGATTGCTGTGCCCCTGGGGTCTTTTCCAAGAAGTCTTTATCTATGCAGAGTTTCCCCAGTGTTCTCTAGTAATTTGATGGTATCAGGTTGTAGATTTAGATGCTTGATACATTTTGAGTAGATTTTTGTGTGAGGTATAAGGTAGGAATCTTTTTTCATACTTCTGCATGCAGAATCAGTTTTCCCAGCACCATTTTGAAGAGACTGTCCTTGCTCCTGGGATTGATTTTAGCTCTTTTGTCAAAGAAAAGTTGGTTGTTGATGCATGGATTAATTTATGGGGTTTCTATACTGTTCCATTGGTTTACATGTCTTTTTTGTTTTTTTTGCCAATACCAGGCCGTTTTGATTATAACTGCCTTGCCCTATTGTATATCTTGAAATCAGGTATTGTAATGCAGTCGGCTTTGTTTTTGTTGTATAAGATTGCTAATAAAGGAATTTTTTAACTCTCCTTAAAATAATCAGAAAAACTGAAAGGTTATCAGTGGTAAGATTGATACTTGTATCTATCTAGCACAAATAAGGGTGAAAAGGAAGGATGATATGTCCAGTCCACAACAATTTCTCAAGGCATCTACTGACAAGAACAACTGTGTGACAGTATGAAATTTCACCTTATAGTAAAAAGAGCTACTGAGCTTGACAAGGTCACCTTTCTTTTTTCTACTTAGTCTTTATCACTGATTCCCAGTCAACACTCAAAGTACATATGAGTGATACAGATGCCACTTGGAATATGAAAAATTGTCTTGCTTACATTTTATAGGTGGAAAAGCCAATTTGATAATAATTGTCTGTCCTTGAAGATCCTCTGCTCTGCCTTTGAACCACTTGTCCCTGGCTACAAGACATCATCCCTTTATTACTTCCATACCTTCTTGATCTACTTCTGTATCCTCTCATAGGGCCACTTACTCCATGCCCTGTACTCCACCTGGGTGACTTCAATCTGTTTTGGTGGCTCCAATAACCATCTTCTTGCCAATGAAATTTACATATCTATTGCCACATCACTCCTTTCTCTACTGTCCAAATCCATGTAGCTATGTTCCTTGAGGACATCTCCACTTGGATAGCATACAGATACCTCAAACTCTGCATTTCCAAACTGAGCTCATCGTCCCCTCAAACCATCTCTTTAATAGGATTCCCTGTCTCAGGAAGTGGTAGCAGTCTCCACCCAGTTAAGCAAGCCAGGAATCTATGATTAATCCTTAATTCATCTCTCTCTCTAAATGCAATAAGTCACAAGTTCTCTAAATCTATTTCTAAATCAGTGCCTGTCAAACTTCTTTTAATGTGAATTAAAGAAACAGCTTTTGCATTATAACCTAGCCAGTATATGTGTGTGTGTGCATGTGTGTGTATACTGTCACATACACATTTACACATAACTGAAATGGAGGTTCAAAAAGCTATTTTTGTCATCATAATATGTAAGTTCCTCTAGTATTTTCTATTCTAATCTCTTCTCTATTGTTTACTAAAATACTAGTAACCAGTGGCTCACTGCCAAATATTTTACAACCAGAAAAGAGGGAACCTAATGTGTAGCATTTGCCCATATCCTGGGGTAAATACTCCCATCATGGCTGAGTTCAAGTTACCAATCACCCAGCTTGCAGACCTTTTAAGACTTAACAACCAGCTCTCATGACCATCTCCAGGGCTGTACTGTTCATGGGCTAAAGTTTAATAGACAACAATCTAAATAGCTCTTAAGTCTATCCACTAATTATTCCCAGTGCTACCATTCCTGTCTTGGTCACCTGCATTTCTAATATAATTGGTTTCCAGGTAAATTTTGTCCATTTCAAATTGATGTATATCTTTCAAAGACATCCTATTTTCCACGTTAGTATAGAGTCTATGACTGTCATCCTGGCTTGAAAAAGCATTCAGTTTGACACCTGTATGCCCTTCCTGCCATCCATCTCTCCTTTGATCTCAACAACAAAAATGTTTTCTTTTAGGACATCTGGAAGTTTTCTCATGTTCTCAGGTCTTTGGACATGAAATTCTTTGGGTTGGAAAGTTCTTTATTTTTTTTACTCAACTGAGTCTTACTTATCCTTCCTAACCCGGCTTAAATGCTGCTTCATTCCTTCGTTCTCCTGCCATGGGACAGACATTGTGGCAAGTGCTGAGGATAAAGAAGAAGTAAAAATGGAACTAATCCCTCACCTCACAGAACTTATGTTAAGAAGGGCAGAAACATAAGAATAAAGATACCATTCAAATTTAAGTACTAATAAAAGAGCTTTGGGGCCATGCTGTGGCGTAGTGGGCTAAGCCTCTGCCTGCGGCACTGGAATCCAATATGGGCACCGGTTTGTGTCCTGGCTGCTCGTCTTCTGATCCAGCTCCCTGCTGATGGCCTGGGAAAGCAGTAGAAGATGGCCCAAGTGCTTGAACTCCTGCACCTACATGGGAGACCCAGAAGAAGCTCCTGGCTCCTGGCTTTGGATCAGCTCAGCTCTGGCCATTACAGTAGTTTGGGGAATAAAACAGCAGGTGGAAGACCTTTCTCTCTGTCTCCCCTTCTCTGTCTGTAACTCTGCCTCTCAAATAAATAAATAAAATTTTTTTTAAAAAGCTTCAAAAGTAAAGGAGATTCTGTGGTTTTCTTAGAGCTTACAAAATGTGACCTAATCTACTAGATTAAGGGAAAGTTTCTTAAGTGATAACTCATAAATTGTAACAGCTGAGCTGAAGCATAAAGACTAAATATAGTTTAACAAGTCTAAAGAATAAGTACACCTGGGGCCAGCATTGTGGCATAGCAAGTGGGTTAAGCTGCTGCTTGTGACACTGACATTCCATATGGGCACCAGTTTGAGACCCAGCTGCTCTGCTTCCAATCCAGCTCCCTGCTAATGTGCGTGGGAAAGCAGCAGAAGATGGCTCTAATCCTTGGGCTCCTGCCACCCACATTGGAGATCCAGAACTCCTGGCTCCTGGCTTTGGCCTGGCCTTGCCCAGCCCAGGCAGTTGTGGCCATTTGGAGAGTGAACCAGTGGATGGAAAATTTCTTGTATCTCTTTCTCTTTCTCTTCCACCCTCTGTGTAACTTTGACTTTCAAATAAATATATATTTTTGAAAGAGGAATGAGTATCTCACATCATAGGCAGAATATGAAAATCCACATGGCAGAAGGGATATGGCAAAATCAATTAACCAAATGAAGCTTGTGTAACAGGAATGCAAAGAAGAGCAGGAACAAATTAAGAGATGGGGCCAAAAAGACAGGTAGAAGCCTCTGAATGAAAAGCATTGTAGATTTTGTTGAAAATTTGGCTTTATAACAAAAAATGCAATAGAAGGCCATTTACATGTTGAAAGCGGGTTATAATGTGTTCAGATGTCTGGTTTGGAAAGATCTCTCTGGCAGCTGTGAGCCTGAATTAAAAGGGGATAAAAATAGATGCAAAGACAAATTAGAAACTATTGCAGTTCTCTAGACAGAGACGATAACACAGCTAAGATGCTGGTGATGGAGATGGAAAAAATCTGATGTATTAGAGAGATGTGTGAACTAACCTTGATAAGATGATTGACAGCATGTGAGGAAAGACTGGGAACTATAAGAGGTGACTTGCATGTGTTGCAGTTACAAAACTGAATAAGTAGTAGATAGTACCATTGTCACAGATAAGGAGTATTACCTTATAAGTAGATCGTACCATTGTCAAAGAAGATGTAAGGAGAAACAGCATGATTTTTGCTTTAGAGATACTGAGTTTGAAATACCTCTAAGATGTGAAAAGTGAGATGTTATAAGGATACATTAACTGTCTTGCAATAGAGATCTGAGTTAGGATGTGAATTTTTGAAATACCCAAATATGTAGTGGACATGATGCAATGACTAAATGAACTCAGCAACTGGGAACTGATAATTTGAGAAGAAAGTTTAGGCACAAAGCCTTAAGGAAATTCCATAGTTAATGGTAAAGGAACATGATCTTACAAAGAGAAACAAGCAGAGCAGCCAAAGTGGTAGAAGGAAACCTATGAGAAACTGAATAAAGAAATCAATATACTTTCTTGGAGTATGAAAAGAAGTCAGACTGCTGTGGAAGGGTGAGAACAAAATAAAGATACACAGTCAGTGGGTGTTTGCCACATTTTGAAGAAATTTGCATGTGAAGATATATGAATTAGTATTTGTGAAGTTGAAGAAAACTTTTTGGTTGTGCTTTAATGAAATGCATTTGAACGTATTTATCAGCTATTAAAAAATTGCTGTGAAAGAAATTTGAACACACAAGAGAAAGAAAGACTACTGGCAAATGGAAGCCCCACTCCGTCTCATGTGTGCCAGACTAAAAAACAGAGAATAAACCTTGTGTACCCATGGAACCCCTGGAATCCCTACCCAGACCCTTTCTTACTTCTGGCTACATTTGAAATTACTCCTTTAATATCTGTATCTCTCATTAGCCTGTATTGCAGGAAGACAAGAATTACTTCTGTATCCCTAGAGTGTAGTAAAGTACTCAGCTAGGAGGTATGAATAAGTGTTACTTTTTAATTATACATTAAAGTGAATGAAGTTGGAAGTATATTTAATGGAATAGATAATCCAGATCTTGTGATACTGGTGTGTGCATATATATGTACATACACAAACAACACATTGTGGTCATTGATTCCTTAGGATAGTGTTAATAGTGGTACCATTACTTTAAGCTTAGACTATTTAGGTACTAAGAAAATAAGGCCTGAGAATGAGATAAAAATTGCAAATCAACGGAGAACTAAAAATTCTCCACAAATAGTTGAGCAAGGCATGAGTCATCTTTTTGCAGAGAATTGAGCCATGGTAATATCAGTGATGACAAAAGCAACCTGTTAGGACATGCAGAGGCACCATTGACACTGACCTAGGTGAAACCCCAAAGAACATAACTTCTCCATCTGGGATAAATTAATGACTTACCAAGTCAAGAAGATCTAAAACAAACAGAACATGTGCACACACACACACATACACACATACACACATACACACACACACACGAAACCTTTAACTTCCATTTGGGAGACAATACTAAATGCCTTATTTAGGGAAGCAAGTCCATGAAGGAAAAAAATTATCAGGTGTGTACTCCTTTCCCAGGTTTCCCAATTGTTAGACAAGATTTTTAGCTGTCTCAGTTTCTTTATCTGAGAAATGGGAATAATCATATCTCACAGGTTGATTGTGTAAGCTAAGGGAGATTCCATATCATATTAAAGCACAATATTCAGAATAGTTCTCCACTTCCCTGCCTTTCAGACTGCAGATACAAAAATTCTGCATTCGCTTTAGCAAGTTTGATATTCTCATTTATACAGCATAAATGCTGATTTCTACCTCAGTAAAATGAGAATGGCATGCAGTCTCTAGGATTGCTGAGAAAACTAAATAACACAATGTGCAAGAAGAAGCCTCACGAAATTCAAATAACTACTTAAACGGGGTCCACAAACAACAGCCCACAGATCAGACCCCAGCCCACCTACTGTATTTGTCTCATGGCTCACTAGTTGAGAATGCTTTTTACATCTCTAAATGATTAAAAAAAATCAGGGCGGGCGCCACAGCTCACTGGGCTAATCCTCTGCCTGTGGCACTGGCAGCTCGGGTTCTAGTCCCAGTTGGGGTGCCGGATTCTGTCCTGGTTGCTCCTCTTCCAGTCCAGCTCTCTGCTGCGGCCCGAGAGTGCAGTGGAGGATGGCCCAAGCCTTGGGCCCTGCACCCACCTGGGAGACCAGGAGGAAGCACCTGGCTCCTGGCTTCGGATTGGCGCAGCGCGCTGGCCGTAGCAGCCACTTGGAGGTGAACCAATTGAAGGAAGATCTTTCTCTCTGTCTCTCTCTCTCTCACTGTCTAACTCCGCCTGTCAAAAAAAAATCAAAAGAAGATTAATATTTCATGACATGAAATTATATGAAATTTTAACTTCATTGTCCGTAAATAAAGTTGTATTAGTATCCATCCAGATTAACTTGTTTACATATTATCTATGAGTGCCTTTGTACCACAATGGCAGAGCTGAATACTCCTGGCTGTATGGCTTACAAGATTGAGAATATTTAGTCTCTGATTCTCTACAGAAAAGGTTTGCCTACCTCCAACAAAAATTGAACACAGAAGACATAGAGATTTGGTGTGTTTTAAAATTTATTTAACTTTTTTAAGTTGTTCTCAAAGTGTTCACCTTTATGGTGAGAGCCCTATATATGGATTTTATTGTTGATGTCCATTTATTCGGTTATTTATTCAAAAAATTGTGAGTACATGCTGTATGCCAGACACTGCTTCGAGGACCACAGAATACAGCAGAGACCATCAACAGATAATTTCTCATTGGGAAGACAATAAGCAGGCAAGTAAAAATAAGTACAGGCATGCCTATTGCTTTATTGCACTTAACGGAGGTTGCGTATTTTACAAAATGAAAGTTGTGGCGGTGCTATATCAGAGAGGCTACTGGAGCCATTTTCCCAATGGCTCAAATGATCATTAGCATTTTTGAGCAAAAAATATTTTTTTTTTTATTTTTGACAGGCAGAGTGGACAGTGAGAGAGAGAGACAGAGAGAAAGGTCTTCCTTTTGCCGTTGGTTCACCCTCCAATGGCCGCCGCGGTAGCGCGCTGTGGCCGGCGCACCGCGCTGATCCGATGGCAGGAGCCAGGTGCTTCTCCTGGTCTCCCATGGGGTGCAGGGCCCAAGGACTTGGGCCATCCTCCACTGCACTCCCTGGCCACAGCAGAGAGCTGGCCTGGAAGAGGGGCAACCGGGACAGGATCGGTGCCCCGACCGGGACTAGAACCCGGTGTGCCGGCGCCGCAAGGCGGAGGATTAGCCTAGTGAGCCGCGGCGCCGGCCACAAAAAATATTTTTAATTCAGGTATGTATATGGATTTTTGTCTTTTTAAAATTATTTTATTCTTTCAAATTTTAGCAAGCATGTAAAAACTTTGCATATTTATTGGGCACTATATGGTGTTCCATTATATGTGTACATTTTGTAATACCCACTTAGGGTACTTATCCTTTCAAGCATTTAGCATTTCTTTACAATGAAATCATCAAAAGTCCTATCTTCTAGGTTTTTTAAAAAATAGATATTTTTACACTAAGTATTTTCATCATAGTGCACAATAGAACCCCAGAACTTCCTGCTTCTAACTATAACCTGATAGCCATCAATCAACATTTTGTAACCCCTGCTTCTCCACTTGCCTCCCCAGTTTCTAGTAACCACCATTACATTTTTAATTTCTATGAGATCACCTATGTTGTAGACTCCACAGGAGTGAGATCTTGTGAATTTTGTCTTTATGTGCTTGGCCAATTATTTCCAGTTTCATCCGTTTTGATGCAAATGATAAGTTATATTCCATTGTGTACATTTACCACATTTTCGTGACTCATTCACTGGTGCATGAATGCCTAGGTTGTTTCCATTTCTTGACTTTCATCAAAAGTGCTATGATAAACATGGGAGTGCACATGTCTCTGATGGATGGATTTCATTTCCCTTGGAAATATATTAGGAGTGGGGATTGTTGAATCCTATAGTAATTCTATTTTTAGTTTTATGAGCAACCTCTGACTGTTCTCCACAGTAGCTGTATTATTTAATTCCCACCAACAGTGTTCAAGGATTTCTGTCTGCATATTCTCACCAACACGTGTTCTTTTTTTTTCTTTTTTGATAATATACAGTCTTTCTGCAATGAGGTGCTATCACCTTGTAGTTTTCATTTGCATTTCCCTGATGATTAGTGATGCTGAGGATTTTTTCATGTGTCTGTCATTTGTCTTTGAAAAATGTCTGTTTATATATACTGCCTATGTTTAATTGGATTATTTCCTTTTTGCTAGTGAATTGAATTCCTTATATATTCTAGATATTATTAATCCCTTGTCAGATTTACGGGTTGTAAATATTTTCTCCTGTTCTGTAGTTTGTTTATTCACTCTGTTGATTGTTTCCTTGCTGTGCCGAAAAACTTCATCTTATTGAAACTTCAATTTTATATTTTTTGCTTATATTTCCTGTACTTTTGCAGTCTGAGACAGAAAACCTTTGGGGCCGGTGCCGCGGCTCACTAGGCTAATCCTCCGCCTGCGGCGCCGACACCCCAGGTTCTAGTCCTGGTTGGGGTGCCAGATTCTGTCCCGGTTGCTCCTCTTCCAGTCCAGCTCTCTGCTGTGGCCCGGGAAGGCAGTGGAGGATGGCCCAAGTGCTTGGGCGCCTGCACACGCATGGAAGACCAGGAAGAAGCACCTGGCTCCTGGCTTTGGATCGGCGCAGTGCCAGCCGTAGCAGCCATTTGGGGGTGAACCAATTGAAGGAAGACCTTTCTCTCTGTCTCTCTCTCTCACTAACTCTGCCTGTCAACAAAACAAAACAAAACAAAACTTTTGTCCTTTTCAATGTCCTGAAGTGTTTCCCCTATGTTTTTTTCTAATATGTTCAACATTCCAGGCCACACATTTAGCTCATTACTCTATTTTGAGTTATTTTTGTACATGGTGTGAGATAGGGGCCTAGTTTCATTCTTCCGCATGTAGATAACCTATTTTCCCAGCACCATCCATTTAAGAAAAAAATCCTTTTCTAACACAGGTTCTTAGCAAATTTGTCAAAGATCAAATTGCTATAGATATATGGGTTTATTTCTAGAGGCTGTATTCTGTTCCACTGTTCTATGGATCTGTTTTTATGCCAATGTCTTGCTGTTTAAATTGTTGTAGCTTTGTAATACATTTTAAAGTTAGACACTATATAGCTCTTGCTTTGCTCTTTTGTTTTTTTTTTTTTTGATTTTTTTATTAAACTTTTATTTAATGAATATAAATTTCCAAAGTACAGCTTATGGGTTACAATGGCTTCCCCCCTCCCATAACTTCCCTCCCGCCCGCAACCCTCCCCTTTCCCGCTCCCTTTCCCCTTCCATTCATGTAAAGATTCATTTTCAATTCTCTTTGTATACAGAAGATCAGTTAAGTATATATTAGGTAAAGATTTCAACATTTTGCCCATATAGCAACATAAAGTGAAAAAACTACCATTGGAGTACTGATTATAGCATTAAATCACAATGTACAGCACATTAAAGACAGAGAACCTACATAATTTTTTTTCAAATTAATTAATTTTCTATGTCATTTCCATTTTAACACCAGGTTGTTTTTTTTTTTCATTTCCAATTCTCTTTATATACAGAAGATCACTTCAGTATATAATTAGTAAAGACCTCATCAGTTTGTGCCCACACAGAAACGCAAAGTATAAAAATACTGTTTCAGTACTAGTTATAGCATCACTTGGCTTTAGACGACACATTAGGGACAGATCCCACATGGGGTGTAAGTACACAGTGACTCCTGTTGCTGATTTAACAATTTGACACTCCTGTTCATGGCGTCAGTAATCTCCCTAGGCTCTAGTCATGAGTTGCCAGGGCTATGGAAGCCTTTAGAGTTCGCTGACTTTGATCTTATTCCGATAGGGTCATAGTCAAAGTGGAAGTTCTCTCCTCCCTTCGGAGAAGGGTACCTCCTTCTTTGATGGCCCCGTTCTTTCCACTGGGATCTCACTCACAGAGATCATTCATTTAGGTCTTTTTTTTTTTTTCCATGATATCTTGGCTTTCCATACCTGCTATACTCTCATGGGCTCTTCCGCCAGATCCGAATGCCTTGAGGGCTGATTCTGAGGCCAGAGTGTTGTTTAGGACATCTGCCATTCTATGAGTCTGCTGTGTATCCCACTTCCCATGTTGGATCTTTCTCTCCCTTTTTGATTCTATCAGTTAGTATTAGCAGATACTTGTCTTGTTTGTGTGATCTCTTTGACTCTTAGACCTATCAGAGCTATCAATTGTGAGCTGAAATTGATCACTTGGACTAGTGTGATGGCATTGGTACATGCCATCTTGATGGGATTGTGTTGGAATCCCCTGGCACATTTCTAACTCCACCATTTGTGGCCAGTCCGATTGAGCATGTTCCAAATTGTTCATCTCCTCCCTCTCTTTTTCCACTCTTAGATTTAACAGGGATCACTTTTCAGTTAAAATTTAAACACCTAAGAATAATTGTGTGTTAATTACTGAGTTCAACCAATAGTACTAGAACAACAACAACAACAACAAATACTAAAAAGGATAAAGTATTACATTGTACATCTAAAGTCAGGACAGGAGCTGATCAGTTCATTGTTGCTTATAGTGTCCATTAACAGGTTTCCCCTTTGGCGCTCAGTTGTCACCGATCAGGGAAAACAAATGATATTTTTCTCTTTGGGACTGGCTTAATTCACTCAGCATGATGTTTTCCAGATTGCTCCATCTTGTTGCAAATGACTGGGTTTCGTTGTTTCTTACTGCTGTATAGTATTCTATGGAGTACATGTCCCATAATTTCTTTATCCAGTCTACTGTTGATGGGCATTTGGGTTGGTTCCAGGTCTTAGCTATTGTGAATTGAGCTGCAATCAACATTAATGTGCAGATGGCTTTTTTATTTGCCAAATTAATTTCCTTTGGGTAAATTCCAAGGAGTGGGATGGCTGGGTTGTATGGTAGGGTTATGTTCAGGTTTCTGAGGAATCTCCAGACAGACTTCCATAGTGGCTTAACCAGTTTGCATTCCCACCAACAGTGAGTTAGTGTCCCTTTTTCCCCACATCCTCTCCAGCATCTGTTGTTGGTAGATTTCTGAATGTGAGCCATTCTCACCGGGGTGAGATGGAACCTCATTGTGGTTTTGATTTGCATTTCTCTGATTGCTAGTGATCTTGAACATTTTTTCATGTGTCTGTTGGCCATTTGGATTTCCTCTTTCGAAAAATGTCTATTGAGGTCCTTGGCCCATCTCTTAAGTGGGTTGTTTGTTTTGTTGTTGTGGATTTTCTTGATTTCTTTGTAGATTCTGGTTATCAATCCTTTATCTGTAGTATAGTTTGCGAATATTTTTTCCCATTCTGTTGGTTGCCTCTTCACTTTCCTGACTGTTTCTTTTGAAGTACAGAAACTTCTCAATTTGATGCAATCCCAAATGTTAATTTTGGTTTTGACTGCCTGTGCTGTTGGAGTATTTTCCAGGAAGTCTTTGCCTGTGCCTATATCTTGCAGGGTTTCTCCAATGCTCTCTAATAATTTGATGGTTTCGGGTCGTAGATTTAAGTCTTTAATCCATGTTGAGTGAATTTTTGTGTAAGGTGATAGGTATGGGTCTTGCTTCAAGCTTCTGCATGTGGAAATCCAATTTTCCCAGCACCATTTATTGAATAGACTGTCCTTATTCCAGGGATTAGATTTGGATCTTTGGTCAAATATAAGTTGGCTGTAGATGTTTGGATTGATTTCTGGTGTTTCTATTCTGTTCCATTGGTCTATCCATCTGTTTCTGTACCAGTACCATGCTGTTTTGATAACAACTGCCCTGTAGTATGTCCTGAAATCTGGTATTGTGATGCCTCTGGCTTTGTTTTTGTTGTATAGGATTGCTTTGGCTATTCGAGGTCTTCTGTGTCTCCATATGAATTTCAGCATCATTGCTCTTTTGGTTCAAGATCACTTTGGCTACTTGTGGCCTTTTGTGATTCCATACAAGTTGTAGTAGTATTTTTTCTAGTTATGTGAAAAATGTTTGGGGGATTTGGGCAGGAAATTGCTTTGAGTAGTAAACAAATTCTGTCAGTATTTACTTATCCAATCCATGAACTTGAGATATCTTTCCATTTCTTTATGTCTTCTTCAGTTTCTTTTTTTTTTTTTTAAACAGGCCGAGTTAGAGAGAGAGAGACAAAAAGGTCTTCCTTTTCCATTGATTCACCCCCCACAAGTGACTGCTACAGCGCTGTGGCGGGCACGCTGTGGCCGATCCGAGGCCAGGAGCCAGGTGCCTCCTCCTTGGGTGCAAGGTCCATCTTTCACTGCATTCCCGGGCCACAGCAGAGAGCTGGACTGGAAGAGGAGCAACCAGGACAGAACTGGCACCCCCTTCAGTTTCTTTTATCTTGTAGTTTTCATTGTAGAGATCTTTCAAATTTTTGGTTACATTTATTCTTAGGTATTTTTGTAGCTACTAAAAATAGGAATTCTTCTTAATTTCTTTTTCAGATGATTCACCGATGAGGACTAACAATGCTACTGGATTTTGGGTGACTTTCCTTCTTGCAACTTTACTGAATTAGTTTTGTTCTAACAGCTTCAGGGTGGGGTCCTTGGAGTTTTCAATTATAATATCATGCCATCTGCAAGAAGTGACGATTTGATTTCCTCCTTTCCAATTTAAATGCCCTTTATTTCTTTCTCTTGCCTAACTACTCTAGCTAGGACTCCCAGTATAGATTGAATAAAAGTGGTGAAAGTGGACATCCTTGTTTTGTTCAGGATCTTAGAAAGTCTTCAGCTTTTCTCCCAATCAGTATGTTTCTTCTTGGCTTGTTATAGGTTGTAGTTATTATATTAAGGTATGTTCCTTCTGTAGATAATTTAGTCAAAGATTTTTGTCCTGAAGGGATGTTTAATTTTAGCAAAAGCATTTTCTGCAACTATTAAGATGATTATGTGATTTTTGTCCTTCATTCTGTTGCTGTGGTATATCATATTTACTGATCTGTGTGTGTTGAAACACCCTTGCATCCCTGAGATGAATCCCACTCAATCATGGTGAATGATCTTTCTTGTGTGCTTTTGGGTTTGATTTTCTAGTATTTTGTTCAAGATTTTTGCATCTATGTTTATCAAGGATATTTCCTATAGCTTTCTGTTTGCATTGGGTCCTTGTCTGGCTTTGGTGTCAAGGTAGTGCTGGCCTCATAAAATGAATTTGGAAAAATTCCTGCCTCTTCTAATTTTGAAATAATTTCAAAAGGATTGTTGCTAATTCTTTTTTTAAAAAAAAATTTATTTATTTATTTGACAGAGTTACAGACAATGAGAGAGAGAGAGAGGTCTTCCTTCCGTTGGTTCACTCCCCAAATGGCCACTACAGCCAGCGCTGTGCCGATCTGAAGCCAGGAGCCAGGTGCTTCTTCCTGGTCTCCCTCGCGGGTGCAGGCGCCCAAACACTTGGGCCACCCTCCACTGCCTTCCCAGGCCACAGCAGAGAGCTGGACTGGAAGAGGAGCAACCAGGACTAGAACCTGGAGCCCATATGGGATGCCAGCGCCACAGGCAGAAGATTAACCATGCCCCGCTAAGATTAGCCGGCCCCGCTAATTCTTCTTTAAAAGTTTGGTAGAACTCACCAATGAAGCCATCTCATCCTGGACTTTTCTTGGATAGGAGGTTCTTTATTATTGATTCAATTTCACAGCTTCATATTGGCCTTTTTAAATATTCTATTGCCTCATGATTCAATCTTGATAAGGCCTGTGTCCAAGAATTTTTTTCTGCAGGTTATCAAGCATGTTGACATATAGTTGTTCATAGTAATTGACAACAATCCTTTTAATTTCAGTGGTGTCAATTATAATGTCTCCATTTCCATCTTGGCTTCTATGTGTTTGAATCTTTTCTTTTTTTCTTGGCTAGTCTAGCTAAGAATTTATCAATCTTTTTTGTCTTTTCAAAAAAAAAGGTCTTCTTTTCATTGTGGGTTGGTTTTTTTTTTTTTGTATTTTTTTTAGTCTATATATCATTTATTTGTGCTGAGCCTCATTATTTCTTTACCTGTGCCAATTTTGGACTTAACTTATTCTTGTTTTCAGTTCCCTGAGATGCAGTGATAGTTTTTATTTAAAAATCTCTCTGTATTATTTTTGGTTTTTTGGGTTTTTTTTTTAAAAAAGGTATTGATTACTATTAACTTTCCTCTTAGTACATTTTTGCTGTATCCCATGGGTATTTCATATGTTGTGTTTCAGTTTTCATTCATTGCCAAAAATTCTTCTGAATTTCCTCCTTTATTTATTCCTTAATCCTTCGAGTATTCAGGAATACGTTGTTTAATTTCCATGTATTTGTGTAGTCGCCAAAGTTTTCTTGTTATTGATTTCTAATTTTATTGCATGTGATCAAAAAAGATACTCAATATGATTTCTATTCTTTTAAATTTCCTGACACCTGTTTTGTGACTCACCATATTATCTATTCTGTAAAATGATCCATTTACTGTTGATAATATGTATTCTGCACTTGCTAGATGGGAAGTTCTGTAAGTATCTGTTGGATCCAGTTGCTCTTGGAAAAATTTAATTCTGTTTCTTTTTTGATTTTCTGTCTAGGTGATATGTCCATTCTGAATGTGGTATGTTACAGTATCTACTATTATTGTATTAAAGGCTATATTTTTTATGTCTGTCAATATTTGATTTATGTATTTGATCCTGCAAAATTTGAAGCATATGTATTTATAAATGTTATTTCCTCTTTCTGGATTAAGGCCTTTATCATTCTAAAATGAGCTTACTGATCTCTTCACTATTTTTTATTTAAGCTCTATTTTGTCTGAGAGAAAACAGCTACTCCTGCTTTCTTTTGCCTTCCATTAGCACAGAATATCATGTTTCATCATTTCATTTTCAGTCTATATGTACCTTTCAAGGTGAAGTGAATTTCTTATAAGTAATGTGTAGTTGAGTCCTGTTTTATAATCTGTTTGGGCTTTCTATCTTTAATTGGAGAATTTAGCCCATTGACGTTTAAGCTAAATATTGATAGATTTTTGTCTTACGACTGCCATTTCGATGCTTGTTTTGTATTTTTATTGCAGTTTCTTTATATCTCCCCTCTTACAATCTTTATTTCTGGTTAAGTGGTTTTCTCTAGTATTGTACTTTGATTTCTTACATATTATTTTTGGTAAATACCTTATAGATTCTTGCTTTGTGGTTATGATGAGGTTTATATAAACTTCATTTGGCTATAAAAAGCTATCTTGAAATGATAACAACATTGATTATAAAGATAGGGGAAGGAAATAAATAAAAGATAAAAAATCTTAATAAAGAACTCTAAATTTGTACTCCATTCCTCCCCACATTTTGAATTTTGATGTTATATTTGATCTCTTCAATATTGTCTGTCTCTTAACATTTTAATATGGTGATTATACTTTAATATTGTGACTATAATTAACATAGTGATTTTAGTCTTAATGGTAAAGATATAAATGGTTTATAACCCATGTGTATAATATTACAGCATTCTTAATTTGTTTGGACAGTTGCTGTTACCAGTGAGTTCTCTACCTTCTGATATTTTCTTCTTACTTGTTAGCACCTCTTTGTTTCAGTTTGGAGAACCCCCTTTAGAATTTCCTGTAATAGATGTCTGGTGGTGATACATTCTCTCAGCCTTCGTGTTTGGCAATGTCTTTAACTCTTCCTCATACATGAAAATTAGTTTTACTGGATATAGTATTCTTGGCTGGCAGTGTTTTTTTCCCTTTCGGTAGTGTAAAAGTCTCATCTCATTATTTTCTGACCTGTAAGGTTTCTGTTGAGAAGTTTGCAGTCTGGCAGGTTATTATTTGCTTCTTTTCTCTTGCAGCTTTGAGAATCCTCTCTTCAACCCAGGAGAGCTTGATTTTTTTTAACTTTTATTTAATAAATATAAATTTAAATTTTGAAAGTACAACCTTTAGGTTATAGTGCTTTTCCCCTCATAACCTCCCTCCCACCTGCAAACCATCCCCTCTCCTACTCCCTCTCCTATCCCATTCTTCACTAAGATTCATTTTTAATTATATTTATATGCAGAAGATCAAGTTTGTATATACTAAGTAAAGATTTTAGCAGAGCTTGATTTTAATGTGTCTTGGGGTAGACTTGCTTTGGTTGAATCCAACTGATGACCTTTGACCTTCTTGTACCTGGATAGTTGTATCATTCTCTATTTCTGTTGTGTCAGTGTCTTGTTGAATATGCTTTTTGGCATTCTCAAATCCCTCTTGAATCCTAGTAGCTGAAATAGTCACTCTTTTTATGCTATCCCATATTCTCTATAAGCTTTCTTCATTCCTCTTGATTCTTTTTTATTTTTTCTCCTCTGACTGTATTTTGAAATATGCTGCCTTAAAGCTTACTGACACTTCTGTTTGATCTATTTGGCTGTTGATGCCATCTATAGCATTTTTTTTCCTCTATAGCATTTTTAATTTCACCAGGTATACTGCTCAGTTGAAGGATTTCTGCTTGATTTTATTTAATTAATTCCATCTCTATTGAATGTCTTTGTTAGAATATTGACTCACTTATCTATGTTCTTTTGAATTTCGTTCCATTTCCGTAAAACAGCTATTTTGAAATCTTCATCCAAGAATTCTGAAATTTAATTCATAGATGTTTTGTTTCTGGCACTTACTTTGCTCTTTAGGTGAGGCCACAGTTCCCTGCAAGTTCTTGGTGCTTGTTGGTACACAGTGTCGTCTGTGCTTTGAAAGATTAGTTACAGGAAACTGCTTGTTGGTGGCTGTCCCTTCTAGAAAATCTAAGCAGTCTATTCATTTTCTCTGAGCCTGTTAAGTACTTCTGCTCTTTCAGCACCAGGTCACTCCCTTAATCATGGTTTGCCCCAGGTCCGCTATTGATGTTTTTACATCAGTATAGTCCTATAGTACTCCCTAAACTCAAATTTGTCTCAAATCTGCAGTTGATGTATTGTTCTGTATGAATTGTGAAAGTGCCTAAAAGGGGATAATCTGTCCCTACAAGCCTCTTCCTGGACCTTCAGCAGGTTCAGACTTCTTGTCCACATAATGCCACAATGCTAGGTCACATCAGGAGCCCTCTGCTCACTCAAACCAGTACAGCCTGGGGTGGGGCCAGAGCTCACCCTGCCATGATCTGTTTGCTGCTGAGGTGGACTCATTGCCTGATGCTACACATCTCAGCCACTTGTCCTGTTGGCTGAGGTATGAGAATGCTTACTAAAGACCAGGGAGCTTCACTGAACACTGAGGTAGGTCCAGGGGTTCTGTCTGCAGGCACTGGCCTAGAGCAGAGACTGATAGGATCTGCTCAGTGCTGGGTTTTATCACCCTGGCTCTGACTCACCAAACAGTCCTGTGGTTTCTCTCTGTCTGGCCAAAGTTGTAGATGTTGTAACAAAGGCAAACTACTCAAGTAGGCCTGAAGTGGACCAAGGCCCTGTGCAGTCTTTGCGGTACACACCAGGCCTGAAGGGGGCTGGTAGTGAGACATGCTGAAATACATCTGCTCGCCAGAATGCAGGTCTCTGCCTGATACTAGGATAAGTGCAGAGGTTCTACCCATTGGCATTGCCTAGGCACTTAAACCATTAGGATCTGTCCAGTTTTAAGCTTTACTGGCACAGCACTGGGTTCCAAGACACAGGCCCATGACCACTTGCTGTCTGCCCAAGGTTGGAGGAGAGTAATAAAGGCAGCACTCTAGCAACCCAGACTTGTCGCACATGGGTCCCACAGTCACAGGTCTCTCCAGTGTCCTGGGGGTGTCCCCCAAGACCACCAGAGGTCAGCAGTGAAGCTCACCATAATGAGTCTTACCCCCAAAGTGCAGGTCTCCTGCTGGTACCATGCTAGTCTAAGGGCTCAGTCTGTGAGCACCAAGCAGAGGGTATAGGCTCTTGGCTTTATCAAGTGCCAGGCCTTGGCAGAAATCAGAAATGTGAGGTGTGATGCTAAACTCCCTCTCCTGGCCTTCGTGCAGGCAATTTCACTTTTTGCCAGCCCTTGAGACATGGGTGACAGAGGACATCTGGCTGTGGAAGCTACAAATATTCACTCCACAGATATGGGCCCCAGAGCTGGTGTCCTGGCATTGGGATTCAGTTTGTTCTTCCCTCCCAAGGTGGTGTCTCTCCTTGGAGCTGGGGGGAAGAGTGATGTATACTACTCTTTTATTCTTGCTTTCTTCAGTATGACCTTTTTTTTATTTTTAAATATTGTGTTTTTGAAAGAGTTACAGAGATAGAGAGAGAAAGGGAGAGGGAGAGAGAGAGAGAGCTTCCATCTGCTGGTTCACTCCCCAAATAGTCAACATAGCCAAGGGTGAGCCAGGCAGAAGCTAGGAGCCAGAAGTTTCCTCTGGATCTCCCATGTGGGTGGCCGAGGCCCAAGCACTTGAACCATCTTCCAATGCTTTTCCTGGGCCATTAGCAGGAAGCTGGATTGGCAGTGGAGCAGCCGGGGCATGAACTGGCACTGATATGGGATGCTGGTGTCACAGATAGAGGCTTTACCTGCTACACCACAAAGCTGACTCCATGACTTTTCTGATAATTATAAAAAGACGAGACACTGTTGTCACCAGAGCCTCATACTCAGTCACTGTCTTGATTCCCTCTGTCCATTGTTTTTTTAGACATAATGCTGTTTCACACTCAAGGGATTACATTATAGTATACACATAAAAATAACTTTTTTTAAAAGATTTTATTTATTTATTTGAAAGGTAGAGTTACAGACAGTGAGAGAAAGAGAGACAGAGAGAGAGAGACAGAGAGACAGAGAGAAAGGTCTTCCATTGGTTCACTCCCCAAATGGAGTGAACTGCCAGAGCTGCCACAATCCGAAGCTAGGAACCAGATGCCTCTTCCCAGTCTCCCACGTGGGTGCAGGGGCCCAAGGACTTGGGCCATCTTCTGCTGCTTTCCCAGGCCACAGCAGAGAGCTGGATTGGAAGAGGAGCTGCCAGGACTAGAACCAGTGCCCATATGTGATGCCAGCCACAGGCGGAGGATTAACCTACTGCGCTGTGGTGCTGTCCCCAGACATAACTTTTTATAAGCACTGAGAAATAAAAATTTATGTGACTCACTTTATTGCAGTAGTGCTTTGCTGCAGAAGTCTGGAACCCAACCAGCAGTATCTCTGAAACATACCTGTGTGGTACATTAAACAACAATGGGGCAAATAAAGGGTAGCAACTAGGAGTTTCAGGATAAAGGCTTTAATTCTTAGGTACAGTGGCCAGGCAAGGAGGGAAAAGCCACTATAATTCAAAATTTGTACTTTGGAAATTTATATTTATTAAATAAAAGTTGAAAAAAAAGAAAAGGTGACATTTGTGTCAAAACCACAAGGGAGGCTTGAAATGTTTGGGGGAGGAAGCCAAGGGGTACTATTCCAGGCAGGGGAACCAAACAAAGGCCCTGAGACAAAGCATGCTTAGTGTGCCCAAGGAATGCCAAGGATTGGAAAGAACAAGGGGGAGAATTGCAGGAGATAAAGTCAGCAAACTACTGAGCAAGCTCAGTTGGGGCCTTGAAGGACCTTTAAGGACACTGGGTTTTATTCTAAGAAAGGAAACAAGAGTTCTGGCCAGAATAGAGGTGTTGCCTGACTTGCTTTGAATCCAGACAGAACTGGGTATTCCCATGCAAACAGGCTGAGAATAGATGTAGCAGGGGCAAATGCAAACAGATGGGAAGCAATTTACTTTGGTTCTGGTGAGAGAGAGTGATGACTGGAATTCAGATGATAGCAGAGGCAGTGGTGAGAAGTAGGTATGTTGGATGTATGCAACAGCACCAGTAGGCTCTAAGGAAGGATTGGGATGTGGGTTGTGAGAAGGAGAGTCAAAGTTGACTACAGGGGTGAGCACTTGGCCTAGCAGATAAGACACCAATTAAGACACCTATATCCACATCAGAGTACCTGGCTGGAGATCCTGATTCCTGGTTACTGCTAATGCAGACCCTGGGAAATAGTGGTAATGGCTTAAGTAACTGGGTTCCTGTCACTCATCCATGTGGGCGAAGCAGGTTGAATTTCCAGGGTCTGGATTTGGCCTTGACCATTGTAGGCATTTGAGGGTGAACCAGAAGATGTGAATATTCTCTCTCTCTCTCTCTCTCTCTCTCCGTCTCCCTCTCTCTCTCACTCTCTCACATACACACACATACACACACACATACGCAAACACAAATATTCTCTGTGTCTCTCTGCCTTCCAAATAATTTTTTTAATTTACTGTTTTCTTCCCCAAGCTGTTAGATTAATGTAGTTGCCAGTGATTTGAGCAGTGAAAGATATGTAAGAAGTATATTTGCCATTGGGTGACCAAGGCAAGTGAGTAGAGATTTGCAAGAATCAGAGTAAGGATGAAAGTGATCATATGGAAAGGTTGACTTGAAAATGCCTGTTAGACCTCCAAGAGGACATACGCAGTCAGCAACTGGTTGTGGAATTCTGGAGTTCAGGGGTGGGTTCCAGTCTGGAGATGTAAAAATTCAGGAATCATGTAAAGCTAGCTAGGATGCAATTATAGTTGTAGTTAAAGCTATTTGGTATTATGAGAAGATTCTATAGAGGTGAATGTACATTGCAAACAACATCTGAGAGGTAGACTTCAGGACTGCCATCAGAGATGATAGCAAAAGCTGACAATGATTCTTTCAGTCAACAGCTAGTACAATACCAAGAACAGGTATAAAACATCTAATTAACATTTAAAATTTGAATTGCTCCCAGTTGGCCTAATTGAGGAAATAGTTTTACAGTGAGTCAGATTATAATTTTATAAGTTGATCTGCAAAATCAATTACAGTTGTATGGCATTAAATTTGAGGAACATTGTGTATGATCTCCATGCGAGTTAACAAACCACATTATGGGTGCACAACACTTTTTCACATTAGTTAAGCAAATTTAAGCAGCTAACGTGAAAAAACAATGTGATGCCTCAGAATTTCATAGGTAGTCCTGTAACAATCTTAATTTCTACTGATTCTTACAAATGCTTTAGCTTCACTTTAAAAATTTGTGACCAACATGGCCCTTTTTTTGAGGTTTTTTTTTTTTTTTAATCTTTTTGTTTGGACTGTTACTCGGGCAAACCTGGCTGCACCTAATGACTGCCTCTTTGCTCCAAAGCTGTGTTTCTTGCTCTTCCTTTGCTTATCACTTCCTCTAGCCAAGCACTGCTTAGACCTTTTGTTCCCTGTGTCTACCCCATGAAAATTTTTTATTGTATAATACACATTTTAGCTATATTAAGTATATAATTCAATGTCATTTAATATATTTAGTGTTGTGGTACAGTGGGTTAAGCTGCCACTTGCGAAGCCAGAATCTATCAGAGTACTGGTTCATATCTCAGCAGCTATGCTTCTTTTTTTATTTTTAACAGGCAGAGTGGACAGTGAGAGAGAAACAGAGAGAAAGGTCTTCCTCCCATTGGTTCACCCCCCAATGGCCGCTGCGGCCGGCGCGCTGTGCTGATCGGAAGCCAGGAGCCAGGCCAGCAGCTATGCTTCTGACCCAGCTCCCTGCTAATAAGCCTGGGAAGGCATCAGAGGATGACCCAAGTACTTGATCCTCTGCCACCATGTGGGAGACCAGATTATGAGCTCCTGGCTCCTGACTTGAGCCTGGCCCAGCCCTGGATGTTGTGACCATTTACACAGTGAACCAGAGGATGGAAGATTCTCTCTCTCTCTTCTCCCTCTACCTCCCTCCTCCCTCCTTAACCCATGTCACTCTGCCTTTCCAATAAGTAATAAAATAATTTAAAATATATACATACACTTTTAGAAGGTGAAACCAATTATCCGTGACGTGAACTCTGTCCCCATTAAACAGTAACTCCTTATTCCCTACTCTCCCAGCCCCTGGTAACCTTCCTGCATTTTCTATCTTTATGAATGTACCTATTCTAGGTGGCTTACATGAGTGGCATCATGTTATATTTGTCCCGTGTCTGTCTTATTTTGCTTATCATAATGTTTCTTTATCCAACTTCATTTTTCTTTATTGTTGAATAATACTCCATTGCATGTATATGCAACATTTAGTTTATTCATTCATTTGTTTATGGACTCTTGAGTTGTTTCAATGTTTTGGCTGCTGTGACTGTTGGTGTAGAAATATGTTTGAGCCCCTGCTTTCAATTCTTCCAGAGATATACCTAGGAGTGAAATTACTGGGCCATAAATTTTTTGTTATTGCTTTTTAAATTATTATTTTATTTACTTCAGGAAGAGGACTAGAGAGAGAGAGAGAGTATTCCTATCTGCTGGTTCACTCTCTAAACGCCCACAACACCTGAGGCTGAGCCAGGCTGGAGCTGGGAGCTGAGAACCCAACCCAGGTCTCCCAGATGGGTAGCAGGGACTCAGTTTCTTGAGCCATCACCCACCATCTTGTGGGGTACACTTTAGCATGAAGCTGAAATTGGGAGCAGAGCTGGGACCCAAATCTAAGCACTCTGATATTGGATGCAGGTCTCCCAAGCAGCATCTTAATTGCCATGCCAACCACTTACCTCTAGGCTGCGAAATTTTACCACCACAAACATACTATATATTTGTTTATGTGCTCTGTGTATATATATAAAAGTGCATTTACATGTTTCACCAAGATTCTCAAAACAAGCTTTCACCTACTTGGTGGGGTGAAGGATAACATCACCCCCATAGATCATGCAAGCTCAAGATAAAGATCTCCAGGTTTCCTGCCTCAAACAAGATAAACATATAGGTAGTGTATATGTAGGTTCTGTGCTTAAAGGCTGAAGGCATACAATGAGGAAAACTGTATGGAGATTTCCTTAAACAAATAGAAATAGACTTGTCATATGATCCAGCAACCCAGCTACTTGCTAAAAACCCAAAAATATGTAAACATTGCACCAAGGAGATACCTGCACCACCATGTTTACAGAAGCGTTGTTCACAATAGCCAAAATATGGAATCAACCAAGGTGTTCATATCAGATGAATGAATGTGTTAAGAAAATGTGATATATATGTGTATATATACACACACATACACAGTGTAGTAATATTCATCTATAAAAATGAAATTGTATCATATGTCTCAGAATGGTTGCATCATGCTGGGTGAAATAACCCAGAGACAGAAAGACAAAAACTGCATGTTCTTCCTTATTTGTGTGTGCTGAAATTTTTAAAACTCAAGAAACAAAAACAAAAACAAAATATCTACGTGTATCAGTGTTTCTGCATATATAGTGTTTTGTCAAACAAAAACCAGACTGAAGGCATAGAAGATATGGAAAATTACCCCAAAAACATTAAGTAAAAAAAGCAATCATTATTCCCAATAAAATAATTTGTGTTTCATTTAGTCATCAAAATTGATAACCTTTGATATAATAACCTAGAATATTTTTTAAGATTTATTTATTTAATAAATAAAGAGTTACACAGAGAGGAGAGGCGGGGGGGGGGGTCTTCCATCTGCTGGTTCACTCCCCAGTTGGCAGCAGTGGCCAGAGCTGTGCTGATCTGAAGCCAGGAGCCTGGGGCTTCTTCCAAGGACTTGGGTCATCTTCTACTGCTTTCCCAGGCCATATCAGAGAGCTGGATCAGAAGTGGAGCAGCTGGGACTGGAACCAGCACCCATATGGGATGCTGGCACTGAGGGCGGCAGCTTTACACATTATGCCACAGTGCTGGCCCCCAGAATATTTTGGCGAAAAGCTATTAGAAGCTGTGTCAGGCCCGAGTCTGTGAAGCAAACATGCTGAGTAAACTTTTGAAAGCAGTGGTGATTACTGATGTTGCTATTCCCATTGAGCCAAAAATATCTTCAGAATACAAATAGAGTGATTACAGACAAGTAAGGGTTTAAATTGGAGGGGAGATGACATAAATATGAGATCTGAAGTTCAGAGGAGGGGAAATCTGCTATCAGCCAGGTTATGGGATGCTTCTACCTGTGTGCAGAATTCACATTGGTATCTGGTTGGGAGACAATAACGGAAGATACTTGGCATGGACTTGTGTACATTTTAATATCATTTGGTTGCCTAATGCTATATTGTTTTGTTTGTAGAGAAGAAATTTAGAAGATTGCATAACATTATTTAAAAAAAAAAAAAAAACAATTCCAGATACCTGACCAGAACCCTTCACCTGTCGTCAAAGACAAGGAAAGACTGAGTAACTGCCAGGGTTACTGGCACATGTTACAGTGTTACAGTGCCAGGTTACAGGCGACGTGTCACTCAGTAACATTGTGGGATACTGGAGGAGATCCTTTATGAAAAAGGACATTAATGGAAATACCAGGGAATTCCACATGAAGTCTGCAGTTTAGTTAATATTAATACCAATGTCAGTACATTAGTTTTTGTCATTGTCTAAGAATTACACAAGGTGGTAACGAGGTGGGAGCTGAGTGCTGGACATGTGGAATTCCGTGAACTTTTTTTCTGCCTCTTCAATGAGCCTAAAATGATTGCAAAACAAAACAGAAAATAAAACAAACAACCATGAAGCATCTTGTACTCCTCAATGTAGCAGCAACCTTGCGACCAGCAAGTGCTGAGAGTAACAGCAGCTCTGACATTGCTGTGAGAGTAACGTGTGTCCTTGTCTCCTCTCCAATCCTCCTGCAGGGTCTGCTGGGTGCACCATGTCACTGGCATGTGGGTGTACCCTTTCCTGGAACACATCGGCCAGGGAGCCAGAATCATCTTCTTTGGGTCTACCACCATCTTAATGAATTTTCTGTACCTTCTGGGAGAAGTTCTGAACAACTACATCTGGGATACACAGAGAAGTAAGTATTGTTTGGGGGAACATAAAACAAGACACTTGCTGCCTGTGAGAATGCAGAATCTGAGGGAAAATTCCACAGACTCTTACATCCTTCACACAGGGTCTCTTTGGAAGAGTTTTATTTTTATAACTACAATATTAATTTAACAGCGGCTAGCAGTTTCATCTCAAAGGTTCACTACCCACTTAGTCTTTCAGCTAGTGAAACACCCAAATCTAAAGAGGAAAGGAGGGGCCGGTGCTGTGGCATAACGGGTTAAGCCATCACCTACAATGTTGGCATCACAGGATACTGGTTTAGTCTCGGCTGCTGCATTTCCAATCCAGCTCCCTATTAATGTACCTGGAAAAGCAGTGGGAGATCACTCCAGTACTTGGACCCCTGTGCCCACGTGGGACATCCAGATGAAGCTCCTGGCTCCTGGTTCCTGGCTTCAGCCTGGCCCAACCCTGGCTATTGCAGCCATTTGGGGACTGAACCAGCAGATGGAAGATCTCTATCTCACTACTTCTCCCTCTCTCTGTCTCTCTCTTCCCATGTAACTCTTCTTTCAAATAATAACATAAATAAATAAAGAGGAAAGGAGAATATCTGTAGAATTTTATATGAATAATAGGAAAAAATACAGTGTCACCCAGATGTCCACATTCTGTGTCATCTTTTGTGTGGGTATAGTCACCTTAGAGGCTCTCTAAGCAGGGTAGAATGGTTCTGGCCACTGCCATTCCCTGGTGGCTGTCCTGTTTAAGGTTTGCAGTGGTAAAGGTTCACTGTTCGAAGACCCTCTTAACCAATCCTCCACTTCTCTCTTGTTTCCATCTGTGGCAGCGCCTCCATCTTGGCAAGGCACATTATCTTACCAAGTTGTGCACAACTTGTCCAAAGTGTGTGTAAGATCACGTAACAGTTGGAAGGTGGAGAAAGTGACAACACAGACAGTGTAGACATCTGAGTCCTGCATGCAAATATATCCAAAGACAGGATGGTTTGGGAATTTTTAGATAGCTCTGGATAGCTCTTCTAACAAAAGTCACAGAATTCCAGGCATCACCAGTTGATGGACGGGGTTCCATCAATACTGAGCACCCTTCTTTGTGCCAGCTATCATGCCAAGAGCTTAATCCAATCAGACAAGCAGAGCAGTCATTCCATGGTTATTCAACCAGGATTTTTGGGGTGGGGGTCTCCTTAGGGTGTGTGAATCAAGGGTATAGCCTACGTTCAAGGGCCCAGAGGAAGTTGAAGCTTCCTTTTCTCAGCAGCTTTTGATTTTAATAACTAGTCTGTTAGAAAACATGGCCAATTTTTTATTCAGTTCAAAACACAGCTTGAAGAACCAAAAATTAATCTTTTAACAATGCTCTCCTCTCTTTGATGTAAATAGTAATCTTTCCCCATGGATGATTTTATAGATGTATTTAGTAAACTTACAAAAGTATTTTGAGAGCAAAATGTAAACTTTTCTCCTCTTCCCAGGAGAGAAGCTGTATTTCAATTTAAGCGACTATGTCCAGTATATGTTATCCAGGAAGTGCTGATGACTGCCCGGCTCCCCTTGACCTGTTCGATTCTGACAGGCACTGGACCATGTTCTACAGCTGCTCTAAGAAGATGGGCTGAAGACCAGGAGAGATAAAGATCTGATCTAGATTCCAAGAATACTGCTTTGTAGCAACTTTGAATGAGGAGTTAAAAATGAATAATGAAAGTGAGGTTGGGGAGATGAACTGTCCAATTCCATTGGTACCATTTTCTGCACCAGTTAAGACTAACCAGCCTTTTCTAACTCACTCTGGGTATGGAGATTAATTCTGCTGCATTCATCTCATTGATTTTGCAGAAGCTGATGTTTTGTGTCAAGTGGACATCTTCCTCGTTTATAAGAAGGGTCACAAATGGCCTTCCCCCAGTTTTGCTCACCAAGAAGTTTTATCAGGCCTACATAGTAGGATTGTTGGAAGATTTCACCTGGCAGCCAGATTTTTAGCTTCTTATCAAATATCTGAAGATCTCAAACACTAAGCACACCATCCTCCTGTAGCAACAATAGATGAGAATTGAGCATCTGGTGCCCTTTTCCCTCATTTTCACTGGGCCACTTTACTCAGCCACAGTAGCTGCCTGGTCCAAGAGAGAGAGAGAGAATTGAGTACATGGAGTACAGTATTACAATCCTGATGACTATATGCCAACTACTATAAATTCCCCCAAGAAGAAAAACTGCTTTATTTTAAACACCTTCCTTTCTTCCATAATGATTTTTAAAGATTTATTTATCTGAGAGTTAGAGTTACAGACAGGGAGAGGGAGAAACAAGAGAAAGGTCTTCCATTTGGTTCACTCACCAAATGGTTGCAACAGTCGGAGCTGGGCTGATCTGAAGCCAGGAGCCAGGCACTTCTTCTGAGTCTTCCATGTGGGTTCAGGGGCCCAAGGGTTTGGGCCATCTTTTACTGCTTTCCCAGGCTACAGAAGGGAGACGGATTGGAAGTGGAGCAGTCAGGACTCAAACCAGTGCCCATATGGGATGCCAGCACCACAGATGGAGGTTTAGCCTGCTGTGCCACAGCACCGGCCACCTATAATGTTTTCTTAATGATCAGCTTCCACTATTTTGTTATGTTATGTTAGCTACAACGTCAAGTAAAAAGCATATTATCACAGAATCTTACACTTGCAGAGATTAGAAATCATCTGCAATTACTTTTCCTTTAACTGAAGGCAGTTCAGGTCCAAGCACATGATGGCTCAGAAATGTCACTTAGAACACAGACCTAGCCTATAATATTGCAATGTAAGCCAACTGGATATTTTTAAAGATTTATTCATTTATTTGAAAGGCAGGGTTACAGAGAGAAGTGGAAAGAAATCCTCCCTCCATTGGTTCACACCCGAAATGCCTGCAACAATTGAATCCAGGAACCAAGAGAACTCCCTCCAGGTCTTCCACATGGCTGTCAGGGACCCACACACCTGAACCATCTTTGCTGCCTTCCCAAGGTCATTAGCAGAGAGCTGGATCAGAAGTGGAGTAGCCTGGACTTGAAGTGGTGCCCATATGGGATGCTGGTGTTGCAGGCAGCAGCTTACCCCACTGTGCCACAACACCAGCCCCTGAAATATGGGCTTTTAAAAAACCCTTCAGGGACCAGCACTGTGGTAAAGTTGGTAAAGCCGCCCGGGGTGCCGGCATCCCATAGAATGCTAGTTTGAGTCGTGGCTGCTCCACTTCTGATCCAGCTCTCTGCTATGGCCTGGGAAAGTGATAGATGATGAACTTAGTTCTTGGGCCCCTGTACTGGCTTAGGAGACCCAGAAGCTCCTGGCTCCTGGCTTCGGATGGGCGCAGCTCCAGTTATTGCTTCCATTTAGTGAAGGAACCAGTGGATGGACGACTTTCTCTCTCTCTCTCTCTCTCTCTCTCTCTCTCTCTCTCTCTGCCTGTGCTCTCTGTAGCTCTGCCTTTCAAATAAATAAATAAATATTTTTAGAAGCCCTTAAAATAGGCTAAATTAATAGCCACGTATTTGTTCTTTCAAAAGGGAGAGTAACTCAGGATGGCTTTGTGGAAGGCATTTCAGTTTGGTGGTGCTGCTGCAACAAATTACGACAAACTGGGCAACTGAAACAATAGAAATTCACTGACTCACATATCTGGAAAAGTCAAAGATGGCCAGGATTTGTTCATTGTGAGAACTGTGAGGGAGGGATCCGTTACAGGCCCCTCTCTTTGATTTATATTTGTCTGTCTTTATGTTCACCTGCTCTTCTCTGTAGATGAGACTGTTTCAAACTTTCCTCTTCTCATAGGACACAGTCATATTTGATTAGGGTCCTTCTTGATGGCCTTGTTTTAACTTTGTAAAGACCAGTCCAAATATGTTCACATTTTGAGCAACTGAGAGTTAGGACTTCAACATATGGATTTGGGAACAGGACTCTCAGCCCATAACATTCCACCCTCTCTTAACTTCATGTCCTTCACACATGCAAAACATATTCAGTTCCTCCCAGTGACCCCAAAAGTCTTCCCATCATCAACTTTTAATGCAAAATTTTTTAAAATAAATCAGGAATGGATGACACGCAGGGTAGGATTCATCCTGAAGCAAAAATGGTCTGTAGTTACGTGTGAACCTGCAAAACTGAAGTGCTGGGGCAGGCATAGGATACACAGTCTCATTTCAAAAGAGAAATGACAGGGGAAATGGGGTCATGGTTCTCAAGCATGTCTGAAAGCCAGCAGGGAAAAGTCTCATTAGATTTTAAGGCTTGAGAGTAATCCTGGGGTGGGTTCTATGTCCGCAAGTCTCGCCAGGGATGAGGCTGTGGCTCTGTCTTCCTGGCCATTGGTAACAACAGCCCTACCCTCTGGAACCAAGGAGAAGCTGGTGTCTGAACCATCATTAGAGTCACTGGTCCCTCACTTCATCCTGCTTCTGTCCCTCTCAGTCCAGACTGGCAGTGATCCTACTGGTATAAAATTCTCAAAAAACAGGGCCAGCATTGTGGCCCCAAGGGTTAAGCTGCCATATGCAACACAGGCATCCTATATGGACACCAGTTTGAGTCCCAGCTGCTCCACTCCTGATCAAGCTCCCTGCTCATGCACCTGGGCAAGCAGCAAAAGATGGCCCAAGTACTTAGGTCCCTGCACCCACACTGGAGACCCCGATGGAGTTCTTGGCTCCTGGTTTCTATCTGGCCCAGCCTTGATCATTGTAGCCCTTTGGGGAGTTAACCAGCAAATGGAAAATTGATCTCTTCCCTCCCTCACTCCCTCCCTCTCTACCTCTACCTTTCAAATAAATAAATGATTAAAAAAATTTTCAAAAACCACATTAGACTCCCGTACAATTCATGGAGGTACAAGTTGTCAGACGGGGGGATCCTTGGCATTTCCTCCCTGGATAACCCCTCTCTCTGTTTACCTTCTGCTGAAATGGTGATTGGATCCATGATCAACATGTTCGGTCACATCTTTGGAACTGTCTCACATTCTGAGGTGCTGAGGGTTAGGACATCAGCATATGGATTTAGGGGACAGGGGACACCAATTAACCAATAAGCTGATGTATTTCAGTACTACAACGAAGAGTCTGTCCCAGTTCTAGTGAGTCTGTCGGAGGTGACCTGTCCTATTCAAGTCGAATTTTACAAGTCCAGAAATGAAAGTGGCCCAAAGGGAAAGGATGAGGTGAGAGCAGAGGAAGCGGGCAAGAGGGGAGGAGTGAGAGGAGGTGACTGTCAGGCTTAGGTGAATAGACACCACCCCCTTTCTCCTCCAACCACCTATCCAGGCCAGCAGGCCCAGCAACTTGGAGCACGGCTCCCTGGTGGAGCCCCTCTCCCATGCTGGGGGAAGCACAGGCTACAGACTCCCTCAGGGTCCTCAGCCTTGCCCCTCCTGTTCCCACAGATGTGCCCTGCCTCAGTTTTCTGATAGGGCCCTTTGTGTGCTTTACATGGAAATGATGCTGTCGAATTTTTCCCTCTACCTCACAACTGCCAAACTCCAGGAGGTGGGGAGCCGTTTGCCCTCGGTAGGTCCCTGAACAACGCTGTTCTTCCTAGCGCCTTGTTTGGAAGATTCCACCATCGCTGCCAAGTCAACCCATCCGCAGCAGAACAGCATTGGAGGAAGCAGACTTGAAAAAGAAAAAGCAAACTGCCGTTAGTCCCCGATAGCTTCTCCACAGGAGAGGGAACATGGGACAGGACTAGGCACTGAGGTCACGCGTGCTGTTCACATGGTCTGTGTTGTGTTCCCTGGGTTTGCCTTGGTTACCCAACAACTAAGGCAGTTCATACTTTCTCCTTTCCACTGCCCTTACTCCTCAATTTGAAATGTTCCTTAATATGATTTCTGAGAAGTCCTTTGGAAAAAGTGTTAGCGACCTCTGCCAGTTCCTTAGTCATGAAAACCAGACATAAAGGACTTTCTGAGGACACCTGCCCAGAACCTGTTACCCACATTGCGACACCGCCTTCTGACCCTGCCATGCACATACCAGTAGCTAGGATTTGGGGACCTTCTTGATGCTGTCCTTATCAGTATGAACCTCTGGGCTTTGTTTTTTTTTTTTTTTTTAATACTGTGGAGTCCATTTTTTTTTTCTACTGCTTTTCCTCTAGTGCAGCCTTCTGAGCCCTTCCTTATATGCACATTTATGAAATTTATTCAACAAAGATTAATTGAGCCACTCCCATGAGACTGACCCAGTGTTCGTTGTCAGGGATGTAATCCAGAACAAAACAGTTAAAGCCTCTGCCCTCAGAGAGCTTGCAGTTTATAAAAGAATACCAGTACAGCCTGCAAAGTGGTATTTTGTGTTTCATTCTGTCATTGCTATAGAAACAAACAAACACAAAGTCTAAGAATTTGGTAAGATTAGAAAAATGCTTAACTACAAGCAAAGGACAAAAGCAGCAGGAAGCATTTGCCAGATTTAACTGTAATTCATGAGAATGACTTGAATGTTTTCATCTCCAGGAAAATGAAACATCCCTGCCTATTCATTACAGACAACAGGCAAAGGTCTTACGGATCCAGTACATACAAGTCCTTCAGGAAGAAAAACATAGTTCTACTAGGATAGGGTTGAATAGAGGGGGAGCTTGAGTTTAAGTATACATGGGTATGGAAATAAACACTTCTTGTGGCTCATAAGCTCTTTATGGGCTTTGAAAAGGAAAAAAAAATTCCAGAGTGCTTGCCTTGGGAAGGGGCAGAGCTAAAGTAAAAACAAATGAAGTCTGTTTGAAACTCATCAGCTGCACATCTCCTGCTGCTAGAAGCTGATTAAATAGCAGACCAGCTGGGTGTCCTTGCACCCTCGATATAGTGGAGATATCAACTGGTAGTCAGCCCACACTCCCAGAAGCCACTGGAGCAGGGAGTGTCCCAGAGATGTTGGGTCCAGATTCAGGGGGAAGCATGGGGAGAGATGTCACCAAGGATGTTTCTGGAGACAGTTGTAAGTGGCTTTCCCTCCAGAACATAAAAGGCGGTGGATGCCGGGGGGTGGATGGGAAGAAATGTGGGGACTTGAGGGTTTTTGTGAGCATCTTGGATGAGTTTGATGTGCCTGTTTTTCTAGGTATGGAAGAAGAGAAAGAGAAGCCCAAGTTGGAATGAGATCCAGGTCTAAAAGGGAGCACTGGATTGAGCCACCACTGAAGACTCCTCCCTCCCCAGCCTAGGCATTGGCAGTGCCTGGGGACAAGAGCTTCGGGGGAGGAAGGGGCATCTTTTATATATAAATATGTATAAAAACAGAACACAGTTGTTTCCAAGATATCTTAACATTTGCTGTGTTTTAAGGAATTCTGTCCAAATTCGTTATTGATAATGACGTCTTTTTTCTCCTCCAGTTTTCAGGCTGTAATTGGCCATTGGGTTTTCATTTTTGCAATTACAACTCCATTTAATCAAGAAAGAATAAAATTTGACTGCATTTCTTGTTGAGAAACATGTTAAAAGCAGAGAGGCAGGTGTAGAGTAGGAATGTGTGTTTATAGTCCTAAAGGTGGCTGGAGTAATGAGTCTGGGCCAGGGGTGAGCCCCAGAAGAAGAATAGATATTTCCCATTGCAATAATGTCACAATTGCCTCAAATGAGCAATGTAGTAATAATGATATTTAAATCTCTTGACTTAATCTTGTGAAACTTTTCCTAGACTCATACTTTAATAAAGACCAAGCAACCCCATACCTAATGTCTGCATGGAACAGCTCAAAGTCCTGGCTGTGTCTCCTTTCTTATTTTTATTATTTTGTTTCTATTTCCTATTGAAAATGGTTTACTGAACATGGTTCTTTCCCATGATTTTATGATTTTTAAAAAATGGATTTTTTATAATTTTAGAATCTTTTTTTAAAAAGTTAATTTCCAAAGTCTTTGTATTTTTAGAGTAGAAAATGGAATTGTCATATAAATTATGAAATATTACATAAAACAAATATAGGTGCTCATTGTCCATAAGAGTGATGTAAAACCTTCACTTCAAAAATTATTCAATTTTAATTGATAATAAAATTTAAGAAATGCTAGAAATCCCTCTACCCCTTTGACTGTCTTCCCACCATACACACATACACACACACACACACGTACACACATTCTCTTCATTTGCTTTGTCTTATCTACAATGACTTCCTCGGTGAGACCTTGCCACTGCCAAGGTCCCAGTATCACCTAAAGGGAGAGGATTCTCAGATGCTCCTGATCATTTATTTATAGATAATTCAAAGTAGGTACACTTTAGTGTAAGTGTACTTATACTTTGCACTAAAAATATCCAATTTTTTAAAAGATTTATTTATTTATTTATTTGAAAATCAGAAATAACACAGAGGAGAAGCAGAGAGAGAGAGGTCTTCCATCTGGTGGTTCACTCCCCAGTTGGCCACAACAACCGGAGCTACTCCAATCTGAAGCCAGGAGCCAGGAGCTTCTTCAGGGTCTCCCACATGGATGCAGGGGCCCAGGACTTGGGCCATCTTCTACTGCTTTCCCAGGCCACAGCAGAGAGCTGGATCAGAAGTGGAGCAGCCGGGACTCGAACCGACATCCATTTGGGATGCTGGCAATGCAGGCGGCAGCCTTACCCGCTACACCACAGTGCTGGCCCAACATATATCCAATTTTAACACACTAAATTATTAGAAATTTCCAGAAAGGGAAAAAGTTCAGTTAATGAACGTGATTGTGTAGAAAACATGCTACAAAATACTATGAAATAATTCCAGCCTAATGTATGTAACATTAAGAAATATAAAACTGATATGCATATTGAAACATATTTTCAGACTAGGTCACAAAGGACAATCCAACTGTGTGCTGTGTATTGCAGAAGATGCACAAAATGAAGTAGTTATGAAATGTTGAAAGGAGGTTACACAAAAATACACCTAAAACTTGGAAACAAAAATAAACAAAGGTTGTGATTTTGATCTGTGAAAAGTCCCTCATGGTGAACTCATTCTGTGTGCCCTGTGTCTGAAAGCGAGTTGATAGAAACGTAGACTGCATCTGACAGAATTCCCATATCGGTTCCCTAACTCATGACGTTGGGACTATTAAGTAGAAAGCTCATGAAGAAAGCCACCACCAGAACAGAAAAGCAAAGCTGCATTCTTGGAATAACTGCTCCAAGTTAATGCTACTGTCAAATACTTGAAGGATCCAGAGTTGGTGGCTGAACTCACAACTACATTTACCTTACCTGTTTGACCTGTGTTATGTGTTAGTCCTCCACCCCCACCCCCACCCAGGTCTTCAGAATATTTGAAGACCGGGCCTTTAAATAGATGATTAGATTAAAATGAAGCAGACAGGTTGGGCTCTAAGCTAATTTGATCGGTGTCCTTACAAGAAGATTGGAACACACCGAGACACCAGGATTGTGCAGGCACAGAGGTGAGATCATGTTACAACACAATTAGAAGGGGGCTGATGGCAAGCCAAGGAGGTGGCCCCAGAAGAAAACAAACCTCCCAACACCTTGACCTTGAACTTGTAGTCTCCAGAACTGTGAGAAAATTCCTGTGGTATTCTGCCATAGCAGCTCTCATAAACTAATTTGGCCTGTATGCAAAAGATTCTTGGTTTTGGAGAAGAAAATCAATGATTATAAACATACTTGGGTGGTGAGTCTGCTAATAACAGCTCTTAGAAGTGGTCTCCTTTTTCCTGGAGGGCATCAGTACAATCTGTGGTATGTGGTACAGAACTATTCACATCTTCTTTTACCTTACAAGGACAGCCCTATGCGTTCACTATCTTTTTTAAGGGTATTTTAATTCTCATTCCACATCATGGTTTAGTCCACAATGGCCTTGATTGTATAGCCATTCCATGTGACATCAAGCTACTATGACATTGATCACACTATACTGCTTGGAAAATGTACCAAGTACCTGAGATACCTTGGATAGACTCAAGTATGTCAAAAGATAATAACCAAATGCCCCCACAAAAAAATTCAGGGACCATCCATTTTTGTAAAATGTCTAGGTTCCAGTGGTCTGCATGAGATATATGACTCTATGCCCTCTTAAGTTGCATCAAATTCTTTCATTATTCATGCATTATCACTAGGAAGGAGGAATGCTGTTATACTGTATTTTGAGGAAACTTATTTTGTATCAAATGTGTTGTTCTTATCCCTAGACCACCACCAGAATAGAAAAATTCACAAGAGTTATAAAAACTTAACTGAAAAAGATATAACTATCACAACCTGCAGATTTTTAATTTTTATTTACTTCAAAGCCAGATACAGAGACGGAGGCAAAGATTTTCCATCTGCTGCTTCACTCCCCAAATTCTTGAAGTAGATGGAGGCCAAAGTAGATGCCAGGCCAAAGCCAGCAGTGAGGTGATTGCTCAGCTTTGTCACACTACAATGGCTGGGCCCCAGGAGGGCCAGATGTTACTTCATATGACTTAGCTTCAGAAGTCACATGGTGTTGAAGTAGGCAGGATACAGGTTAAAATTGATTAGGTTTGTGAGCTGGAAGACCACGCCTATGCCACACCCCTGTGTGACCTCATGCCCCTACCTGATACCTTTGCCATGCCCCTGTGTGACCTCATCCCCCTACATGGCCACACCTGGGTGCCAACCAGCCAATCAGAGTAATTCACCACTCCCCTTTGGAAGTGGGTTAAAAGCCTAGGACACAGTGTATCCGGCCCTTCTCTTTTCCCTGGCCTCTTGCCAGGAGGGCTTTGCTGTAGCCCAGCGCCTCCAGGGCACATGGCCTTTGGGCCACGTGCGCTAGGCTTCTAGGCCTGAATGCTCCTCCACGTGGCTGGTTCCTGGTGCTCAGTATGAACCCCTATTTACCTCTCTGTCTTAAATAAAGCTCTCATTCTCCTATGCATCTTTCTTACTAAATAAAGGCTTAAAATGTACCATGCTGCCTCGTTTATCTGTGCCAGTATTTAGAATTCTTCTCTAAATATTAATATTAAGGATTTAGTAATAAGCCCATGGTGAAATCGTATGGCACCCCAAATTCCTGTAGCACATGTGGCATCCCAGATAGCAATTCTGGGGAATTTTAACTTCTGCTACAGTCATGGGTCTGCCCAGATCCAAGGGGCGGGAAACTGGAGCCTTACTTCTATGGAGTAGTGATGTTACATTGTAGAGAGGATATATGGGATGAACATTGATACCTGGATTTGGAAACTGCAATCTGCCACACACATCCAAAGCACTAAACTAGAAAATGACTTTGAAATTGAGATACTAAGGTAATAGGGTATAAAATTAACATGTGCAAATCAGTAGTTTTCACATGTATAAGTGGATGAAATGGGATATAAAGGGAAAAAAAACAGATGCAGTAACAACTGTGAAGAAAATGATAAAACAAATGACACAAAAGAAGACTTTAATGAAGGAAACACAAACCATGTTCTTAGAAAATAAGTTGTGTCATAACTATGCCAAATGTCAAGATAACATAAATTCAGCATAAACGCAATGAAAAACCTGCCTTTCTTTGCATTTATTCACTTATTTGTTTCTTTATTTTTAGATAAACAAGTTAATCCTAAAGAGGATACATCAAAGATTTTGTGTAAAAATGGGATTAAAAGCTAAGTTTACTTTCATGCAAAAATATTGAAATCCATACATAATTGTATAATAATAGAAAGCTCATGTAAATGTGTATTATGAAAAAACCTTGTGTGGATTACAAAGAAAATTCACACCAAAATAATTTTATCTTTTAATCCCATTTTCTATGAACTTTAAGTTCTCTCATACGTAAAAGTTTAAAAACAAGAATTGCTAGGAAATGTCTGAAGAAAACAGACAATGAGGGAGAACTAGAAGAAGAATCCAACCAAATATTAAAGCACAGTTCATACACTTCATTACAAAAAGCAGTATAGGATCTGTCATGAGTGCACCAACAAGTGGAAAAACTAGAAAGATCAATAATAGAGATGAATACACATGGAATTTTGGGAAATAATAAAAAATTACCTCAAATCAGTACATAATTAGGACACCTAGAAAGTCATCTGGAAAAAAAAAGTTGAATCATACTTTGTACTTTTTACCCTGACAAATTTTAAATGGATCAAGATTTAATTTTTTTTAAGTAGTAGACGAAAACGCAAGAGCTTTCTGAGAATAAAAAAAGGCCTGAGGGGGCTGGGGCTGTGGCGCAGCGGGTTAATGCCTAGCCTGAAGCACCAGCATCCCATATGGGCGCTGGTTCAAGACCCAGCTGCTCCACTTCTGATCCAGCTCTCTGCTATGGTCTGGGGAAGCAGTAGATGATGGCCCAAGTCCTTGGGCCCCTGCACCCGCATGGAAGACCAGGAAGAAGCTCCTGGCTCCTGGCTCCTGCCTTTAGATTGGCACAGCTCCAGCCAAAGCAGCCAATTGGAGAGTGAACCATTGGATGGAAGACTTCTCTCTCTCTCTGTAACTCTGACTTTCAAATAAATAAATCTTTAAAAAAAAAAAAAAAAGAAAGAAAGAAAGACAAGACAAGGTCTGGGGCTGGTGCTGTGATGTAGCAGGTAAAACTACCACCTGTAGCACCAGCATCCTGTGAGTGCTGGGTCACATCAGGGCTGCCCACTTTCTATCCAGTTCCTTGCTAATGTGCCTAGGAAAGCAGCAGAAGATGGCCCAAGTCCTTCCATGTGCGAGACCCAGAAGCTCCTGGCTCCTAGATTTGGCCTGGCCAGGCCCTGACTGCTGCAGCCATTTGGGGAGTGAGCCAGTGGATGGCATATTCTCTCTCTCCCCCTCCTGTTTCCCTCTGCCTCTTCATCTCTGTAACTCTTTCAAATAAATAAATAAATAAATAAATAAATATTTTCCTAAAAAATTCCTAACCATGACTTGAAATCTAATAATCACAAATAAGGTTAATTAATTCAATTACATCAAAACCAGAAACTCCTGCATTGCAAAAACTAAAGCAAAGACAAAATACACAGGCAAATTTCAAGGGAAAACTATAGCTTATATAACAGACAAAAGATTTCTCTTCCTAATAAATAAAGAGATCCTAGAAGGACAAAGAAACAATAGGAAAATGATGGCAACAAACAGGATAATTCAAAGAAAAGGAGGAAACTAACGCACATATGAAAAGAATACAACCTAAAATATAAGAAAAACACAAAGATATACTGAATATTATCATTACCTATTGAATTGGGTAAAAAAAATTCTAAAGGTTGATAGTGTACTCTATTGTAGAAAATATTATAAAAACATTCATAGAATGTTTTATATTATTTTTATATTATTGTAGAAAATTATAAAAACATTCATAATGGCTTGTGGAAGCACAAATGGGCATAATCCCTATAGTAAACAAATTGTCTTTGTAAATTACAAATACAAATCATTTAACCTAACAATTCTGTTTCTCAGAATTGATAATAACAGACACATTTTAACATGTGTTTAGTTTATCAATAACAGTAAAGTTTGTAATATTAAATGGAAACAAATGAATTGTGAATAATAAGAAACTGGCTTTTAAAAATACGGTACCTGGGGGGCTGACGCTGTGGCGCAGCTGGCATCCCATATGGGCACCGGTTCAAGTCCTGGCTGCTCCACTTCCTTTTTTTTTTTTTTTTGATTCCTTTTTTTTTTAAATTTATTTGACAGATAGAGTTAGATAGTGAGAGAGAGAGACAGAGAGAAAGGTCTTCCTTCCGTTGTTTCACTCCCCAAATGGCCGCCATGGCTGGTACTGCACCGATCCTAAGCCAGGAGTCAGGTGCTTCCTCCTGGTCTCCCATGTGGGTGCAGGGCCCAAGCAGCTGGGCCATCCTCCACTGCCCTCCTGGGCCACAGCAGAGAGCTGGACCGGAATAGGAGCAACCAGGACTAGAACTCAGCGCCCATATGGGAAACCGGCGCCACAGCTAATGTGCCTGCGGAAGCAGCAGAGGATAACTCAAGTGTTTGGGCCCCAGCACCCACACGGGAAACCTGGAAGAAACTCCTGTCTCCTGGCTTGGCCTGGCCCAGCCCTGGTTGTTGTGGCCATTTGGGGAAGGAACCAGCAGACGGAAGACCTCTCTCTCTGTCCTTACCTCTCTCTGTAACTCTGTTTTTCAAATAAATAAAATAAATATTTAGAAAAAAATAAAAATATGGTACCTTAGGGGCAGGTTTTGGTGTAGTGGTTAGGACATTGCTTGGGATGCCCATGTCCTATATCATAGTGCTGGGTTCAAGTCCCAGCTCTGCTTCTGACTCCATCCTCCTGCTAACACACACCCTGGGAGACAGAAAATGATGACTCAAGTACTTGGGTCCCTGCCACCCATGTGGGAGACCTAATTGAGCCCCTGTCTCTTGGCTATTGCAGGCATTTGGAGAATGAACCAATGGCTGAAAGTTCATTCTCTCTCCATGGGTGTGTCTGTCTTTCCAATAAGGAAAAAAATAAAAGATTTTTTGATGACAGCAGCTTCGCTAGTAGAGCTACACAAAGGAGGAAAAAGGGAAGTCACGCATGATGACATTTTGCTACGGGTTTGGAAAAATCCCTAAAATCGCACTTTAAATTTCAAAAAGAAATGTATTGAATAGTGTGTCTAACATGCTACTTTTCATGTAAAGAAGATGGGGAGAGGGACAGAAGAATGGGTCTTCGCTTGTTTATGCACAAAGAACCTTCAAAAGGATCAAGTGGAGAATCTGAGTGCTGGAGGGTTAACCTGCCTGATGGGAGACAGCACTAGTGGATGATTGTCCATCATGTGAATTCTTTTTGTGTTTTGAAAAAAGTTGTTATATATTTTTTAAAAGTAATTAATCTAAACCCAACTTTTTGAGGAAAGAAAAATATGACAAAGACAAAAATAAAAAAGCAATAACAATCTACTCAGAAAATAATAGCCTCATACTTCATAAAGAAAGTGTATCAGATGTGGCCAGAGGTATAACATAGGGAAAATACAAAGCCTTAGATTTCCTTTTCATACAAAAAATTAAATGAAGAAAACAAACCACATATTCAGCTGAAAAAGTGAGAAATATAAAAATAAATCTTACAAAAATATAAGGAACTAATAAAAGTAAAAGAAAAAATTAAATAAGAGCAGAAAGACAGCAGAATTGATAAATAAGTTGACTAATGCAACACTTCATCTATAAAATATGCAAATGACTGGCATGCTAATTGAAGAGAGAGAAACGCAATACTTGACAATATAAACACAGACATGAAGAAATATTTAATTATAAAAATATGTTTTATGTCTCCCTGGCAATAAATCTTTGAAATTCAATGCAGTGTGCAATTTTCAGGGAAAGTGGACTCAGAATCAGAAAGTCTCAATAACCTGATATTTGTGGAAGACATGCTTTCAATGTCCAATTAACTACTGCCAAAACAGAAATTGGGTCCAGAACGTTTTATGAGAAAATTCTTTAAAAATTTCAAGTTACATTTCTCATATTATTTAAACTGTTCCAAGATAACAGAATGATAAAATGATGCTCAAGTTATGCTTCAAAGTTAATGCAACCCCCAAAAAAGCCAAAAGAGAAAAAGAAACTTTCACTCAGCTTAACTAAAATATTAGATAACAAATAATTACTTAACAATATAAAATACTTCCAATACTATTTTAGTACTTTTTCAGGACTTAATATGTTTTTTTTTAATTTATTTTTTTAAAGGACTTCCTTCTATTGGTTCACTCCCCAAATGGCCGCCATGGCCAGAGCAGCGCCAATCTGTAGCCAGGAGCCAGGTGCTTCCTCCTGGTCTCCCAGGTGGGTGCAGGAGCCCAAGCAACTGGACCATCCTCCACTGCCTTCCCGGGCCACAGCAGAGAGCTGGACTGGAAGAGGAGCAACCAGGACTAGAACCCGGCGCCCATATAGGATGCCGGCGCAACAGGCAGAGGATTAACCAAGTGAGCCATGGCACCGGTCTCCAATATGTTTTATTTTAAAAGTTCAAGAATAGCTGAATTCTAGGATTTGCTTTAAAAATAGTATCTCAATAATATACAAAAGAAAAAATCATATAATTCTCTCCATGTTTGCTCTAGGACATTTGAGAAAATTTAGTATTTATTTATTTGTGATAATATATTAATAAAAGTAAAACATTAAAACATCCCATATCATTATAAGTCATCATTTCAAACATCAAAGGCATTCCCACTTAAAGTCAGAAATTCAACACAGAAGCATGTGTTGTGGTACAGCAAGTAAAGCTGCCACTTTCGAAGCCCACATCCCATATCGAGTGCTGGTTCAAGTTCCACCTACTCCACGCCAGTCCAACTCCCTGCTAATGTGCTTGGGAGACAGAAGATGAGTGCTCAAGTACTTGAATTCTTGCCATTCACACGGGAGCCCTAGATGGAGTCCCTGGTTCCTTGCTTCAGGCTGCTCCAGCCCCATATCTCTCTCTTTGAAAAATATAAAAAGAAATAAGATACATATATGCATAGCATTTTACTATGCATGTTTTTCTGAGTTGTAAAGATATGAAGTTGTAGTTCTGAACGAGTTATATTTTGACCTTCAATGAGAAGTATTGAATTTTTATGTTACTATAAATTTGATGTTATCAATGAAGAAGAAAATTAAATGCTGTAAGAAAAAGCAAGAAAGAAGCAAAACCAACACAAGTATTGAAGAGGACATTTCTACAGATGACTCTCAGAAGAGGAAACCTCAGGGAATGGAATATTTTGGCTGTTCCTGAGACAATTCCTCTGGGACCCTGTGACTACCTCTCTCCAGAAAACAGCATTGTTTCATTTGGCCACTAAACCGTCACTGATGGAACCTGAAACCTTTGGGCCTTAGATATAAAAGTGATTCAGCACACAGTGAGGCAGATTGGATTTACCCGACACTGCTATATTGGAGACACAGTATGCCATTAATTTGGAGTTTGGTTTGTTTTTCTCATTTTGGGTTACTTTTGCCTTAGGAACCACAGCCCCTGAATCCTGGCCGCACCTGCAGCGGGAGGCCCAGTGCTATCTCTGCAGAAGCTGCCAATGCACTAGGTCACTCCCATCCCAGCCTGGGTGTGCTAAAACATCGCTGCCAGTTGGCCTCCCCAGGAGCCAGAGCTGATCTGGATGACTCCACCTACTGCTCTGTGATCACCAGAGAGAAAAGAATCACCCATGTCTCTCTGTGGCTTGGGACTGTGAATTTACTTAGTGATAACAAGGGCCACTTTGGAATGTGCTCCAAGAGGACTCAACAGGCTGGGCAGAAAAAACCTTGGTTTAGAAAGTAAACGCCAGGGCCAGCACTGTGGCATAGCGGGTAAAGCCACCACCTGTAGTGCTAGTATCCCATATGGGTGCCGGTTTGAGTCCTGGCTGCTCCACTTCTGATCCAGCTCTCTGCTATGGCCTGGGAAAGCAGTAGAAGAGGGCAGCAGCATCAGTAAGGCAGGGAAACAGATACACTAAGGAAACAAGGACAATAGAAGACAAGAGACATTGTCAGAAATTAACTGTTGAGGTTTAACATATCAGAGATGCATGAGGTCATATTATTTCTTCCTTTTTTAGTAAATATAGTAACAATGCTCCCTCCACCAAAACGTTCATGTTCTAAACCCTGGAAGCTGGGACTATGGCACCTTTTAAGGCAAAAGGAACTCTGAAGTGTGATCTGAAGATGGGCAGGTAATTCTGAACTATCCAGGGGCCACCTCGATGACCTTGTCCTTCCACCCATAGGAGGAGGAAGGAGGGTCAGAGTGAGAGAAAGAAATGTGTCGCTGATGGCAGAGTTCAGAGTAATGCAAGGACAGGGCCACGAACCAGAGTGCAGACACCTCTAGAAGCTCAAAAAGGCAGCAAAAGCAATTTCCCTTCGAGGCTCCAAAGGGATGACCACCCACTGCCTCTCCAGTTTTAGGATTTCTGACCTCATGAATTTTAAAACCACCAAGCTTGTGGTAATATTATTGCAGCAGCTATGGGAATCTGATATGGAGGGAATCATTGTGTATTTTTACCTATTCATGCAAGCTATTCTTACACCATGCTTACACACACAGACAGTACCAACCACATGGTAACAGATAAAACATTTGTAATCATCCAATAATTGATGACCAGCACTGTTACCCCTCACTAAATTAAACTGATCATTCAGATGCAGAGAAGCTGACCAAAATCTAACTCATCTGATTCATTTAAATGGGAGTGTTGAGGATCATTGAAGAAATCCCCATTGAAACAGCATTTGCCACTCAAAGATATTCAGATGCTTTCATGCCTACTCATCAACGAGGCAATGAAAATTTTTGAGACAGATGACCCTAATTCTGGTACAATTCAAAGAATTTTGGAGTCAGGACAAATGTCTGTGCTTGCCATGGGGAGGTTTGCCAGGAAAAGAAGGAGTCATCTTCTGTCCAAGCTTTATTGAAAATATATATTTTTAAAGCTTCAGTCAAAACAGCCCACACAGTAAAATGTTCTCAAGGGAATTTTTCAAGCATATAAAAATTAAACATAATATAAAATCTTCTTTTAAGGCTACATTTGATTTTACATACTTGTACAAGCATAAGGAAATGAAATCAGCATATGAAAGAGTTATCTGTACCCCCATGTTTGTTGCAGCTCAATTCACAATAGCTAAGATATGGAATCAACCCTGATGTCCATCAACTGAAGACTGGATAAAGGATTATGGTATATGTATGCCATGGAATACTACAAAGCAATATTAAAAAGAAAGAAAGAAAGGAAATCCTGTCCTTTACAACAAAATGGATGCAACTGGAAAACATTACACTTAGTGAAATAAGTCAGTCCCAAAAAGACAAATACCATATGTTGTCCCTGATCTGTGGTAACTAATAGAGTAATCTAAAGGTAATCCATAGAAGTGAAATTGAACCTTTGAGATGTGGTGACTTTGAACAGCCTTTGTCTCAATTGGTGAGGAACAGTTTTTTTTTTAATATACTATTTGTTGAACTCTTAGTGTAGGGTTAATCTTATGTGTCTGAAGTTAATTGAAAATAGATCTTCGTGAAAAATAATAATGGGAATAGGAGAAGGAGGAAGGGTGGAATGGCAAGTGGGATGGAGGGTTGGGTGGGAAGAGTAACTATGTTCCTAAATTTGTATACATGAAATGCATGAAGTTTGTATGCCTTAAATAAATAAATAGTCAAAAAAAGAATTTTATCTATTAATCACATTAAACCTGTTAAAAATAAATTAACAATTAAAATTAAAAATAAAAACTACTTTGATTAAATAGTCACAACATAAATATATATATATATATACATATATATATTTATGTGAGAATGGAATCTATTCACTTTCAAACAGCACAAAATGTTCTGGGCACTCAACCTTGCTCCCTGACAAAGCCAGACATCCAATTTCTTCATCCCACTCAGGTTTAATATTCAATCCTGTTTCTTTTGCCATCCAAACTGTCAAAATTCTCTCTCCCTTCTCTCTCTTCCATGTGTCTGGGGAAGAGGGGGAATGAATTACCTATGTTTACACAGCAAGTGGCATCAGAGGTAGCCAGTCCCTCCTATGCCTCTCAGTCCAATACTGCGAGAATCATGTGTTGGCAGAGACAACCAAGTTGGAATGAAACTGTTAGCTCTTTAGGGAGCTCCTTGAGGGCCCTTTCTTGCAGTCTCCCTGTCCTTTCTCACCCTTTACCATGGCAATAGTAATCCACCCGAAGGTCTCTGCTTCTGGCAAACTTCAACTACATGCCATGGCATGTATGCATCACTCCTTGCCAAACCAAGGTGTGAACACAATCAGCCAAGGGCTTGCTCTCCCACAGCCACATTGACAGCAGCACCACCACACCTCCTCCCCCACAGCTTTCCTTGAGAATGGAGAGAACTTGGGAAACAGATTTCAACCAAAGAGGGTGGAAGGAATTGAAACTTCTCTGCTCCCTGCTTCCTGGTCTGTCCTTCAAGGGGAGAGGAGAGAAAGGCATTGCTAATTCTTTGGGAATTCGGTCTCCTTTGAAGTTCTAACATCCTTACCCCTTACCTCTGTGTTCCCTTTACTCTATAGAGACCAAAGGAGTTGTGTTTAAGAAACTGATTCTGCTGGATGTCTTCTGTTAGCAAATCCACAGCATAGTGCAGACACCATGAAGGACTTTTTTTCTGATTTCAAAATGTGAGAAACCTCACAAGTTTTATGTCATTGGTAGTAAAAGGAAGCACAACTGTTCTTTAGCATAACTTTCTCTTTTTTTAAATATTAATTACATACTATGACCATCATTAATTTTGGAATATTTAAATTTCAAAATGGTTTCCCAAAAATGTATCCCAATTTATAATATTGTACATCTAAGAAGTTCTCCATTTGAACTGGCTCAATAATTTGAGTGGTCTCTATATTGATTTAAAGACTCCATGAGACACTTGAAGAAAAAAACTTTCCTGAGAACTAGAAATTGTGGCAATAAGGCGAGGAAATCTCAGAGTAAACAGAGTTTGCCATTTGTGAGAGTCTAGCAATGTGCAACATTTGTTCTCACTCAAAGTAGAAGACTGAGGCAAAGTTCAAAGTTTATTATGTCTGGGAATGTGTGCTTCCTGTCGTGAAGAAGCAATAGGGTCTGGGATCACTGTAGCAGACACACACACACACACACACACGAGAAAACCTGATAAATATAATAAAAACAATTATTTTCAGGCATTGGTTCACAGAACTTCTTAAGACTATGATCCGGAAAGAAATGGAAATAAACTATGTGAACCCTATGTGAGCCCTGGCTTTCTGCCCAGAGACAATTTCCACATCTTCACATTGGGAGGGGAATCCCAAACAAAGCATTGTGGTCTTACTGAGTCTAGGAGACCAGAGTTCAGTGAGAATGAGGTGACTAGACTTTGTGGAGCAGAGTGCAGAATATGAGGGAGCTATGAAAAAAAAAGCTCCAGAAACCCGTATGGGGTCCTCTCCAGCCTGACTGAGCATCAGTCTGTGCATGAATAGGATAAAAATCCACAACTTCAGGAAAGAACAATTGTTGAGATTCTGTAAGCTGAAGAAATGCATGATCTCACTTAAGGAGGCATACATGTCCCAGCATCCGGAGAGAAGAGGCTGCATGGAACACATGGGACATTCAGTAGAGAACCAGAAAGCTCCAGTGTTAGTCCTAGGTCTTGAGTTCATGATTAAATATCATTCAGCATTCACTCTTAGAAAGCTGCGAAAGAAGCCCGTAAGTTACTAAGCTGATCCTGAGTAACATAACTGCCTGCAGAATAAAGTACAACGTTGCTTAAGAAAGACCAAAAACCAAGCAAAAGCAATATTCAGCATTCAAGATTCAGAATTTACCATGGCTGATATCTGATCAAAATGTATGGACATGCCAACACGCAGGAGAACTTGATGCAGAAACCAGGGGAGGAAGTTGGTGGGCGGGGGGAGGGGGGTCAATCGATAGAAAAAGACCCAGAATTGATAGAGAGATGAAAGGACATTAAAACAGCTGTCGTAAGTATCACACCAATGTCATGAAGACAGGAGACAACTATAATAAAAGTTTAGAAACTGCAGAAGGGGAAGGGCCAGCAATTGTGAAGATGCTGCAATAGAAATCATCTGAGCCTTAAAACAGAATAAAGAGTGGGAAAAAAAAAAGAAAAAAAACAAGAACCCTCGCCCCAGGGAGCTGCTGCTGAATATTTGGAAACCCATAAAAAGAGGACAGGAGCAGATGTTTAGCCTAGCCATTAAGACACCTGCATCTCACTCCCACATTGAAGTTACCTGGGTTTGACACTCTGCTCTGGCTCCTGACTCCACTTTCCCACTGATGCAGACTCTAGGTACCAGCATGTTGGCTCTAGTAATTGGCTTTCTGACAACTATGTGGGAGACCTGGAATGATTTCCTGGATCCTAGCTTTATCCTGGCCCAGTCCCAATTATCTCAGGTGTTTGGGGAGAGAGAACCAATAGATAGAAGCTGTGTGTGTGTGTGTGTGTGTCCCATCCTGTTTTTGTGCTTCTACCTCTCAAATAAAATTGGTTCTAAAGTAAGATAAGCCTCTGCCTGTGGCACCGGCTTCCCCTATGGGCACTAGTTTATGTCCTGGCTGCTCCTCTGCTGACTCAGCTCTCTGCTTACACCTGGGAAACCAGCAGAAGATGGCCCAAGTACTTGAACCCTGGCATCCAAGTGGGAGTCCTGGAAGGAACTCCTGGTTCCTGGTTTTAGATTGGCCAGCCTGGCCCAGGCCCAGCTGTTGTGAGAATTTGGAGGATGAGCCAGTAGATGAAAGACCTCTCTCTCTCTCTCTGTCTGATTCTCTGTTGCTCTGCCTTACAAATAAACAAATAAACAACAAAGACAACCATACTTATTTTTTTTAAAACTAACAAAACAAACATCAAACATCACAACAGAGAAATAAAAGTACAGAGTATAATGATAAAAGGGTTAATTCATCAAGAAGACATATCAATCTTAAATGTGTATATACCTATAATATAATTTCAAAGTATTTAGAAGCACATGAATAGCTTTGAAAGAGAAATAAACAAATTATACGTGATTGGTTCAATGTTCCACTTTCAATAATTCATAGAATAATTAAACAAGAAATAAGTAAGGGTATAGAAAACTAGATAAGACTCTCAACCAAATTGAGCTAATTGATATAGAACACTCATTGATCTAATTGATATAGCTGCAGAATACATATTTTTTTTAAAGATTTATTTATTTATTTGAAAGAGTTACACAGAAGGAGGTAGAAAAAGGAATCATTTAAACTCAAAGTCAAAGAAAGAATTAAATTAAAAGGATAAAAGTAGAAATAAAAGAAATAGAAAGTGGTCAAACAATAGAGAAAATTAAACAAAAAACTGGACCTTTAAAAAATCAATTAAATAAAAGTTTAATAAATGAAAAAAAAATCAATAAAATTGATAAAAATGTAGCCAGGCTGACCAAGACAAATATTTAAAATATCAGGAATAGAAGAGGGAAAATCCTATATGACACAGAAATTATATAAACAATAAAAGTGTAATAGAATATTATAAACATTTTATGCCAATAATTCTTATTCAGATAAAAAGACAAATTCCATGAAAAGCAAAAATTACCAAATAAACTCAAGAAGAAAGAGGAAATCAGGTAGCTTTATATATTTTAAGTAAATTTAATTCTTCGATCCCATTTAATTCTAGGCTCAGAAGGCTTCACTGGTGGATTCTATCAAATATTTAAAGAATAAATAACAGCAATCTCACACAAACAGAAACTATAGAAGAGGAGGGAAACTTGCTGACTCATTTTATCAGGCCGATGCCACCTTGATATCCAATACCATCCTTAGGCTCAAGACAACAAGGCTATGTTCTGGGCCCTTATGCCTCTTAGGAACCCACATGTAGTGTTCTGCTCAAGCATTCTAAGTACTTCTCTGGTCCCTAGAACTCATCGAGGCCAGCAATGCCATTTGGGTGAGGACTGTTGAGGGTTCCAGTTTCAGATTCTTTCTTCTCTTACTTTTTACTTACATATGGGGTCAACATGATGGCCCAAGAAACTAAAAACTTGCACCTCTGGAGTCATTCCAGAACCCATGGCGAAGTTCCAATTCCAGGAGGGAAGTCTAGCAAGCAGAACCCTCCCTTTGGGTGGTACAACATTCCTTTGATGGTATTATTATGCAAGATTGGGCCTCCAGGATGGTTCTGTTGTGCTGCATTAAGGATCTCTCACTAGATCAGAGAGAGCAAGTCCAGAACTCTGGGCCACTGCAAATTGTCTGCTGAATCACTTTTGAGCCCATGTTTGGACCTGTGCCTTCACTCTCAACCACCTACATTCTGATTGCAGTATTAATTGCATTCACAACATCTGAAGATGGCTGGTGTTTTTGCCCCTAGTGGCAAGAATGCTCACTGTACATGCCCTCTCAGGATGGTTTTTAGTCTTATCAGATGTGAGATGCACATGGCTTTGCATAAGTGGAACTCCTCTTCTTGCTCTGCCCACGCGCCCCTCACCTAACCTCCCTGCTAGTGGCAGTGTGTCAGTGTGTCAAAGGCAGTGGTATTGTTAACATTAAAGAGACCACATTGCAGAAATGCACTGATTGCAGTCCAAAGAGCTCTACATTTATGCTATAAAATTCAAAACAGCAAATTTAGCACAACCAGAAAACAAAATAACATTCTCACTTTCCTGCAGACTCTGGATAAGATTGGCATTTGTGGCCATTATCAACAAAAACAGAATCATAAACTTCAGCATCTCACTAGAAGCTGATGTGCATGGGTAGCAGATGTGTGATGTGGAGTCATGAGGAATGATGTAACCAACATCAAACACGTAGTATTAAGGAAGAAGACCTATATTATTTCAATGGGAAGACTGGGTTGTTGTAAGTAGTAAGAGAATTGTTACATTTTCTCAAAATGGGAGATAGGAAATGAGCCAGAAGCAATGTCTTTGATGATAAAGAAGTGGAAAAGATGGTTCCTGGACCTAAACAGGAAGAGTTGATACAACAAAGAAACTTTATGTACCCTGATTAAATAATAAAGGAATACATAAGCAGCTCTTCTCTACCCGTTTTTTTTTTTTTTGTATCTTTCCTATACTCACATAGGCTCATGGATTTTGTAGTATGCTTTTAATCAGTTTGTTTGTATAGATAAAGCTTGTCCCCCAAAATTTGATTATAGCTCTACATACTTTAGGGATATTCCTGATAATACCAAAACCAAGTACATCACACAAAAAAAGAAATCTAAAGGCCATAAACACAAAAATTATAAAATTTTAGCAAGTTGGATCCAACAATATAGAAAAAGGACAATATGATACACACAAATAAGTAGAGTTTATCCCAGTGATAGGTTTGCTTAATATTACAAAAGCAATCAATTTTCTGTATTAGCAGAATAAAAGAGAAAAAAAAGTATGATAATTTCAACAGGCATAGAAAAAGCATTTGGTGAAACTAAACAGCCACTAATAATTATGTTCTGTCTAGCAGACAGGCCTGGGCTACAGAACTTTTGGGGCATTGCTCCACAATGACGTATCTATTATGTGTCATCCCAGAACTAAGGGGACGTGGTCATAGAGAACCAGTAATGTTCTCAAGTCCCCACTGCCAGTCAGTGGAAGCCTTAGAATTCAAATGCTGCCCTACCAATCTCTCAAGCACAAATTGCAGCATCTACTTTCTTACCATAAATAGCTGATATCATAAAGTGAAAATTAAATTAGTACTCTCAGAATGAAAAAAATTGAAACACTGTTTCTACTAACAATAAAATATATATTTTTATATTGATATTCTCACACATGGGTTTTTTAGACATGAATTATTGTTCACAGATTGTCATTGTTCTTTGTTTTTTATAACAGAATAATTAAACAAATACAACATTGTAGAACGTTAGATTAAACTATTTTGGAGACCCTATTGAAGAAAAAGAAAGCAATACAAAATAACAAACTAAATAAGGTACAAATGTGAACCTCTTTTCACAACCAATCATTAATTTTACAAAAGTGATGCACACCACAGTTCTAAAATCCAGAAGAGTAACACATATTCAATAATTACCTGCAAGACTCAGGACAAATAGTATTTTCAGACTGTAGTTTAACCTGGGTAATTGAAAGCATGGAAAGCAAGCTCACTGATGAGGGGTGGACTACTATTGTGTTGACAATGAGGACACATAAAAGATTCACTGCCAGTTGGTGTGGTTTATGCTCTACAAATGCAGAGATCTGTGCAAATTCTACTTCCATAAACTCATTCACAAAGAAAATTAACAGGGGATTTGTATTTGAATATCCTGAATTATCCATCATATTCCTGTAGGAGAGAATTCTAGACCAAAATCAAGTGATGGCGCACCTCCACTCAAGCTCTCCAACTCATGTGGTGTTTCTTCTTCCTCTGTTCCACCAAGAACAGGGCTCAACTCAGAGCAGGCTGTAAGCCCCGGTCCTGGCTTCTCACTCTCCTAGTCCTGCTTCACTTCCATCCCTCCTTCTAGTCACAGGCTCTTCACCTGGTTGGGAAAGGGATGGGTGATACCAATTGCATCTCCCAAATCTCTTCTTTCTCACATTTGGGCTGAGGATCTTTGCCAAAAAGGTGCAGAGCGCAAGAACCGATCATACTTGTTCTCAGGCTCTTGTGTGCCTCAACCCTTGTTACCTGGGCTGGGACAAGGAATCTCAGAGAACAGGGAACGAAATTCAATAAACAGGAGAGGGGGCACCTGGGTGAAGTCCCGTATGAGATTGCATGACCTAGCAGGGGCACATTTCTAGTCTGACTCAGGTTGAAATTGACACCTCTTGGCAGGTTGTAGTTATTTGATTTTTGCAAAAAGCAGTCCGAAGTTAGCTTCTTGCTACACAATCCACATTTTAGAAAGTTACTTGGAGACATGATGCTCTATTATTTTTAACATCAGTTGAGACTGGGACCAGGAAAAAGGACCGTTTCTGTGAAGAAGGAGCTAAGCTCCAATTTAGCTATGGAGGAGATGCAGCTAGAAGCCCTGAAAACTGAGAGAAACTGTTCTCTTCCCTAACAATAACTGTTTCTTTTTTAAACCTACAACACACTGTTCAAGAAGTGATGGAAAAATACTACCAATTCCCCAGGTAAAAACATAGCTTGCTTTCTTGCAGGCTCACCCAAGAATAAGACCTGTTTCACCTATTGTGTTCTCTCTCACATTTCATGTAGATATGAAATTCTAACGACTTAAAAAAACTATATTTGCATATGACCAACACATATCCTGCTTATACTTCAAATCATCTCTGGATTACTTATAATACAATGTAAAGGCTATGTAAATAATTATTATACTATATTGTTTAGGGAACATTAACAAGGAAAAATGTCTGTACATGTTCAGAACAGATGCCATGTTTTTTCCCAAATATTTTTGACATGCTGTTGGTTAAGCCCACGGATGTGGATCCCAGGAAAATAGAGGACTGAATGTAAATATAGTCTTTTATATGCACCAAATATTAATTTCAAAAGATGGTACAAGAACTATGATTTGAGTCTAGCCCTCAGATAGACCCTGAATTAATAGTGGTGATGTGCCATTCAATCCTCTTGGAGGAAAGTTCCTTCTCATGCCCACTCCCATTCTCCACAGGGACCCTCCTCCTGCCTCTGTCATTCTCAACTCATTATTTCTGCCCATTTACCAGCTCTCAGCCCCTTCTCTTTATTCCTGTTCACAACTCCTCCTTCCCCAACTATTTTCACGCTTTCTGCTTCTTTGGGACTGTGGGTTTCATAGCACACACTGAGAGTGGTGGGCATTTGCTGCTGCTGAGAGCCTTGACCCCTTTTTTCTGCACAAAAGACAAGTGCAAGGGCCTGAGACAAGGGTGCGGATGTGGGGACAGAGTGGACCTGGGATTCTGCCAGGTCCCCTGCTAACCTTGAACAGTGTCCTTTTGTGCTCCCCACCATATGGAGACAGAAATGGAAAGTATTTGTCCCACAGGACATATTAACATTAAATTGTTGAAGATTATGTGATTAGCATAGTGATTGTTGCCATAGACCCCAAAACTCTAGATTCCGCCTGCCTACCAGATCCTCCGAAATTCTCTCATTTCTGTCACTATCTCAGCCATTGCATCTTCAGTGACAAAAGAAGGCCAATCAGAATGCAGAACAGGAAGACAAGAAAAGGTCAAAAGAAATCAACAGAATAACATTGTCCGTTCCCTCTTGTGACAGATTCCAAAGTTTACCTTTCTAAAGCTGAAAGAAAGCTATTCTGTCTAAAACAAAAGGAAAATGAATAGTCAGTTCACAAAGCATCATGCCCAGGAGCTCAAGCTGTAGAACCAGACAGGCATGGCTTTGATTTCAGCTTTGCCATTCACTGGCTGGGGGACCTCATTATCAGCCCCTCCAAGACTCAGACTTCCCATCTGAAAAGTGATGATAATATGAGAGTAGTTAAAAAGTTCATGGAAAATGGAATTCAGTGGCAAATGTTTTTAATTTTTCAGATAACATTTTAATTTACATTATACACAAAGGCTAAATTCCCCACTAAATAAAGAGTTCAACAAATAAAAAGACCATAGTTCAGCAGAAATATAGACAAGGGCTATAAACAAAAATCAAATTAAAAGATGTCAATTTCACTCATATTCAGTAAATTTTAAGATAGTCACAAATCATTTAAACTATAGCAATATATCATTCCTTACAATCTGTTGAACAAAGGTTTAAAACAAAGATTGACAAAATGCTATATTTGCTGCAAAACTGATGGTGTTTCTTCTCTTTGGTTTTTATTTTTTAATTTTCTTTTTCTTTTTAGCTCCCATATGTAAGGGAGAGCATGCAGTATTTTTCTTTCTGTGTCCAGGTAATTTCACTCACATGATATCCTCCTGTTGCAACCATCTTAATACAAATGATAGAATTTCATTAATTTGTATACCTGAGTAATATTCTATTAAATATAAATAGATATATGCAAATATAATAGTCAATTATATATATTTCCTATGTATATATACACCACATTTTCTCTATTCATCTAATGATGGATGTCTTGGGGGGCTGCATGTTTTGGCTATTGTGAACAGTGCTGCTGTACACATGGTGATGCAGGTATCCATTTGATACAATGTGTTCATGTTTCTTGAGTATATATGAAGTAGTGGGATTGTTGGATCATAAGGCAAGTCTAGTTCTAGTTTTTTTTTTTTTAAGAAATTTCTATTTCTTCTTTAGAGAACTGAAGTCCTTTGCCCATTTCTTTACTTTTTTGTTTTCTTTTTTTGTTGCTGACTGTTTTGAGTGGTTGATACATTCTGGATATTTTTCTTTTGTCAGATAAATAGTTTGTAAATAAATATTTTCCATGTTCTGTTGAATGTCTTTCTCATATTGTTGATTGTTTCCTTTGATGTTCAGAAGTTTCTGAGGTTGATACAATCCCATTTATCCATTTTGCTTTTGTTACCTGTTGTTTGGTGAGGTCTTATACAAGATGCTATTAACTACACCATTATTTTGAAATGCTCCCCCATCTTTCATAATGACAGGTAATAAATTTAGGTCTTTGATCCATCTTGTGTTAATTTTGTATTGAGTTAATTTTGTATTTAATTTTGTATATGGTTAGAGGTATGGTTCTATTTTCATTGTTCTACATATATACATCCAATTTTGCTAGCACAATTTATTGAAGAGGTTTTCCTTTCTCCAATGTATGGTCTGGGTACTTTAATGAAAAATCAGTATGCTATTTATATGTGAGTTAATTTCTGAGCTTTCTATTCTGTTCCATTAATCCTTATCTGACAGTTTTTATGTCAGTACCATGCTGTTTTGATTATTACAGATTTGTAGTATGCTTTGAAGTCAGTAATATGATGTCATCACCATGATTTTTTCTCTTAGGATCACTTTGACTATTATGGGTCTTTCATAATTCCATATGAATTTTAGGATTTTCTTCTAATTCTGTAAAGAATGTCATAAGTGTATTGATAGGGATTACATTGAACCTGTACAGTACTTTTTAGCTTTATCCTTCAAATCTATGAGTGAGGATTATCTTTCCTTTTGGGAGTCCTTAATAATTCTTTTCATCAGTGTTTTATAATTTCCTTGTAGAGATCTTTCATTTCTTTGGTTGAATTTATCACCAAATATTATTTTTTTGTGGCTGTAATGAATGGGATTTCTTTCCTGATTTCTTTTTTTATTTTTTATTTATTTTTTGACAGTCAGAGTGGACAGTGAGAGAGAGACAGACAGAAAGGTCTTTCTTTTCCGTTGGTTCACCCCCCAATGGCCGCTGCGGCCGGCGCACTGCGCTAAAGCCAGGAGCCAGGTGCTTCTCCTGGTCTCCCATGCAGGTGCAGGGCCCAAGCACTTGGGCCATCCTCCACTGCCTTCAGGGGCCACTGCAGAGAGCCGGCCTGGAAGAGGAGCAACTAGGACAGAATCTGGCTCCCCGACCAGTACTAGAACCCGGTGTGCCAGCACCGCAGGTGGAGGATTAGCCTATTGAGCCGCGGCGCCGGCCCCGATTTCTCTTTCAGTGAGTTCACTGGTGTATTTAAAAGCTATTTTTTTTAATGTTTTTATATGTTTATTTTGTAACCTGCAACTTTACTGAATTGGGGTATCAGTTCTGACAGCTTTTTGGTGAAGTGTTTAGGTTTTCCCATATACACCATCATATCATCTGCAAGTATGGATATTTTTACCTCCTACTTTCCACTCTCAATGCCCTGTATTTTTTTCCTCCTTAGTTGCTCTTGCTAATACTTTCAATACTATATTGAAGAAGAATGGTGAAAGTGAAAGTGGATATACTTATCTGGTTCCAGATCTGAGTGTAAATGCTTTCAGCTTTTCCCCATTCAGTATGATATTGGATGCTATTTTGTCATATATAGCCTTTACAATTGAGGTATGTTCCTTTAAATCTAATTTGAGAAGGGTTTTTATCATGAAAAGATGTTGAATCTTCTCAAAAACTTTTTCCATATCTAGTGAGATGCCCATTTACTAAGTCCTCAAGATGTATCATTAGATAATTTGAGACTTTCTATTTTTTAATGTAAGCACTTGATGATATTAACTTCCCTCTTAATATTGCTTTAGCTGTATCCCACAGGTTTTTGATCTGTTGTGTCTTCATTTTCAGTTATTCAAGACAGTTTTTAATTTTCCACTTAACTTCTTCAATGACTCGTTGGTCGATCAGTAGCATGCTGTTTAATTTCCATGTATTTATAAATGTTCTATTGCCCTTGTTAATACTCTTCTGTGGTCAGAGAACACACTAGATATGATTCCAATATTTTTAAATTTACTGACACCTGATCTATGGCCTAATATATGGTCTATCCTGGAAAATACATATACTGATATATATATATGTATATATATATACTGATATGTATATATACAGAATGTATATTCTGTAGCTTTTGGATGAAATGTCTATAAATGTCTCAGCTAGATCCATGTGTTCAATATTCTGGTTCAACACCGATGTATCATTGTTGATTTACTGTCTGGATAATCTGTGTATTGATGAGAGTGTGTGATGTTGAAGTCCCCCACTATTATCATATTGGAGTCTATTTTTCCCTTTAGGTACAATAGTATTTAAAATACATATGTGTGGGGCCGGCGCTGTGGCTCACTTGGTTAATCCTCCACCTGCAACGCTGGCATCCCATAGGGGCACAGGGTTCTAGTAGCGGTTGCTCCTCTTCCAGTCCAGCTCTCTGCTGTGGCCCGGGAAAGCAGTGGAGGATGGCCCAGGTACTTGGGCCTCTGCACCTGCATGGGAGACCAGGAAGAAGCACCTGGCTCCTGGCTTCTGATCGGCGCACCACTGGCCATAGTGGCCATTTAGGGGAGGGAGGTGAACCAACGGAAGGAAGACCTTTCTCTCTGCCTCTCTCACTAACTCTGTCAAATAAATAAAATAAAATAAAATAAAATATATTTATATATATATACACATAAGATATTTATAAATATCGGTGGTCTCATGTTGGGTCCAGGTTTATGATTGTCATATCTTCTTGCTAAATTGATTCTTTTATCAATATATAATGTCCATTGATTATTCTTACAGTTTTTAAAATTTTTATTTATATAAAAGGAAAAAAAATTCATCTATTTCATATATAGTTTTAAAAACATAATATTTCCCACCTTAATATTCCCCCTCCCTAGTTCTACCCTCCTTCTTCCTTTCTTATTTTTCTTTTAATTTTTGTAAAGACATACTTTCAATTTACTTTATTTACTTTATAATCACAAGCTTAATCCTCCACTATACAAAGAATTCAACAAATAGTAAGTAGAAAAAAACACTGTTCCTTGGGAATATAGACAGGGATTATAAATAACAATCAAATCTCAAAATGTCAATTTCACTCTTATATATTACATTTTTTGTACTCTATATATTAATTGCCATAAATCAGGAAAATGCAGAATACTTGTTTGTTGTTTTGTGGACTGGCTTATTTCCCTAACTATTATGCTTTCCAATTGCATCCATTTTGTAGAAAAAGATAGGATTTCATACTTTTTATGGCATAGTAGTAGTCCATCATGTTTTATGATATGTATATAGCGTCTCCTTGCTTTTTTTTGGTTTCCATTTGCCTGGTAAAACTTTTTCCAGACTTTTACTTTAAGTCTATGGGCACAGTTACTTGTGACATGAATTACTTGTAAGCAGCATATACCTGGGTCTTATTTTTTTTTTTTTATTTGACAGGTAGAGTTAGACAGTGAGAGAGAGAGAGAGAAAGGTCTTACTTCTGTTGGTTCACCCCACCCCACAAATGGCCACTATGGCCGGTGCTGCACTGATCTGAAGCCAGGAGCCAGGTGCTTCTTTCTGGTCTCCCATGCAGGTGCAGAGGCCCAAGTACCTGGGCCATCCTCCACTGCCTTCCCGGGCCACAGCAGAGAGCTGGACTGGAGAAAGGAGCAACCGAGATTAGAACCCCATGCCCATATGGGATGCTGGCGCCGCAGGCAGAGGATTAACCAAGTGAGCCACCGTGCAGGCCCCAGGTCTTCTTTTTTTAATCTGCTCAGCCAACCTTAGTCTTTGGATGGTGAATTTAACCAATTAAATTCAAGGTTAGTATTGATACCTAAGAACTAATACCTGTCATTTTTCATTGGTTACTGATTGTACCTGTTTGATAATGAATTTGGTAGTGTATCTGTTTTCATGGTGTTTTTTTTTTAATTTTTTAACTTTTATTTAATGAATATAAATTTCCAATGTGCAGCTTATGGATTACAATGGCTTCCCCCTCCCATAACTTCCCTCCCACCCACAACCCTCCCCTCTCCCACTCCCTCTTCCCTTCCATTCACATCAAGATTCATTTTTCAATTCTCTTTATATATATAAAATCAATTTAGTATATATTAAGTAAAGATTTCAACAGTTTGCACCCACATAGAAACACAAAGTGAAACATACTGTTTGAGTACTAGTTATAGCATTAAATCAAAATGTACAGTACATTAAGGACAGAGATCCCACATGAGGAGCAAGTGCACAGTGACTCCTGTTGTTGACCCAACAAATTGACACTCTAGTTTATGGCGCCAGTAACCACCCTAGGCTGTCGTCATGAGTTGCCAAGGCTATGGAAGCCTTCCAAGTTCGCCGACTCTGATCCTATTTAGACAAGGTCATAAAAGACAGGGTGATGATAGTAACCAATGATTCTAAGAGTGGCATTAACCAGGTCTGAACAATTATATGGCATTAAGTGGTGAAGAGGACCATCAGTACACACAGGTTGGGAGTAGAGCCATTGGAGGTAGAGTAGAGGTTATGATTACAAAGGAATGAGGCCCAAGTGTGCTAGACAGGGTCTAGAACAAAGGACAGAGTCATTATTAGAGGAGCTAAGAAAGGTGCTGTCTAAGCTACAAGTAATTTTTCTGATTGAGAGGCAAATAGAAGCTGATAGAAGGGGCTTGATAATAATCTGGTGGGCTTTAGGCCTTGTAAGTTAAAAGGCCCAGACCTATCTATCTCTTCACATGGGGTACAGCCTAAGGGAGGTGTGAACCTCCTAGGGGAAGACACTCTGTTGACTTTCATTACTTAGCTGGCCTGGGAGGAGAGCTGGCCAGGTAAAGGCAGGGGGCATCTCTAACAAGAAATTTACAGTTCTGCCTGCAATGTTGCTGACCCTACTTGGCCGTCCCCTCAGCTGCAGTGGTCACTTTGGAAGTTGGGCTGATTGAAGGGCTTTTCAGCTTAGAGCCAATAAGATCTGTGGCTCTGACCTGGTACTTCATGATGTTTATTTAACATAGGACTCCCTTCAGAATTTCTCCTATGGCTGGTCTGGTGGTGATGAATTCGCTCAGTTTTTGTTTATCTGGGAAATATCTGTTTCTCCTTTGCCTCTGAAGGATACTTTTGCTGGATATAATATTCTTGGTTGGAACTTTTTTCTTCTAAGACATTGAATATATCATCCCATCTCTTCTGCAAGGTTTCTGTTGAGAAGACTTCTGTTAGTCTCATTGCTTTCCCTTTATATGTAAATTGGCATTTCTCCCTTTCTTTAGAATTCTCTCCTTGCCCTTAAATTTTGACCACTTGACTAAAATATGCCTTGGAGAAGATCTTGTTTTGTTTGAATCTGTTTAGATCCCTTTGGTTTTTCTGTATCTGGATGTCCATGTGTCTTTCAAGACTTGGAACATTCTCAATTATTTCTTTTAGCATATTCTCAACAGCTTTTTCCTTCTAGTGTCCTTCAGGAATTCTAATACTACAAATATTTGGTTACTTATTGGTATCCCATATTTCCCAAAGGCTTTCTTCATACCGTTTTGTTATCCTTTTCTCTTTATTTTTGTCTGACTGGATTAGTTCAAAAGTCTTGTCCTCCACATGAGAAACACTTCTCCGCTTGGTCTGTTCTGCTGTTGAAGTTCTTGACCGCAGTTTTTCATTCATTGATTGACATTCTCATCTGCAAATTTTTTTTATTTAATAGCATTTTATTATTAGTTTAGTAACAACATATTTAGAAAACTAAAACAGGGATTATAATTTTAAAATGCATAACCTACATAATATCTTTAAGATTCTTTACAGAGTACATTCATTTTCCTTTCATTCTGACATCCTCCAAAATGTAATTAGCAAGTAATTCTTAGATGAAAGCCATCTAATCAAAACTCACATCATAGCTTTCATATGCAGCAACTCAATTTTTCTCATTTTTTTCCTACAGAAAGCATTTTTAGGATTTTTGTTCCATTTGTATTAAGACATTTACATAAATATTAATTACATTTGATGTATATTTATAGTTTGATATAAATTATATTCTGATTACCTAAAATAATAAATAATTAAAATACACAACAGTAAGGTATTCCAGTTCATTAAAATGTAATATAGATATTAAAACAACCTTAAATATTACAACGTCATGTAAAATATGTATGACATAAAATTTGAATAAATAATATAAACACTCTGCTGATACTGAATATAGCCATGCAAAAATAACACAACATTTTTATTTTTAACTGTTGGCATAACAAATGCTTTTTTAAAAGTATTTTTTCTGGATTTTTTGTCTTTTCATTATTGAGTTATAAGGGTTCCTCAATAGCCTAAATACAAGTTCATTATCAATTTTTCATCATTTGCAAAGATTTTCTCCAAACTGTGGCTTATCTTTGAGCTCTTTTTAAAAATGTTTTTAACATAAACAAATTTCATGTATTTCATATGTACAGATTTAGGAGCTAGTAATACTTTCATGCTACTCTCCCACTCACTCATGCTCCTACTCTCCCTCCATCCTTTCTCATTCTTTCCTTTAATTTTCACAGTGATATATTGTTACTCTATTTTGTACTCACAAGACTAACCTACACTAAGTAGAGAATTCAACAAATAGTAAGAGGAAAAAAACACTGTTCCTCAACAGTGGAGACAAGGGCTATAAATAATCATTGAATCTCAAAATGTCAATTTCACTCATACATTACATTTTTTTGGTACTCTGTTAGTTACCACAGAGCAGGGAAAACATGGCATTTTTCCTTGGGGGATTGGCTCATTTCACTAAGTATAATGGTTTCTAGTTGCATCCATTTTGTTGAAATGTCAGGATTTAATTCTTTGTACAGCTGAGTAGCATTCCACTCTGTCTACTTATCTATCGATCTATCTATCTATCTATCATCATAATCAGTTCATGGACATCTGGGTTGATTCCATATGTTAGTTATTGTGAATTGAGCTGCAATAGACATGGGGGTACAGATAACTCTTTCAGGGTCATATTATAATGTATTTTCAGCTTTATGAGGCATCTCCATACTGTTTTCCATGATGGCTACACTAGTTTACATTTCCACTAACAGTGCATTAGGGTACCTTTTTCCTCACATCCTTGCCAGGATTTACTCTTTTTTTTTTATTTCTGCATGAGAGCCATTCTAACTGAGGGCAGGGGAAAAGGGTGAGAAATCTCATTTTTGTTTTGATTTGCATTTCCCTAATGGCTAATTATCCTGAGAATTTTTTCAAATGTCTGCTAGCCATTTGAATTTCATCATTTGAAAATTCCCTATTCAAGTCCTTAGCCCATTTCATAACTGGATGGTTTATTTTGTTGTTGTGTTTCTTGAGCTCTTGCTCTTTATATATTCTGCATATTAATCCTTTATCAGTTGCATAGTTTTGCAAATATTTTCTACCATTCTAGCAGTTGCCTCTTCACTTTCCTGAGTGTTTCATTTGCAGTACAGAAGTTTCTTAGCTTGATGTAATCCTATTTGCCTATTTTTACTATGGTTGCCTGTGTTTCTGGGGTCTTTTCCAAGAAGTCTTTGCCTATGCCAATGTCTTTCAGCATCTCTCCAATGTTCTCCTCTAGTAATTTGATGCTATTATGTCATAGTTTAGATTCTTGATGCATTTTGAAATGATTTTTGTATCAGGTGCAAGATAGGAGTTTTATTTCATACTTCTGCATGTGGAGATCTACTTTTACTAGCATGATTTGTTGAAGAGACTGTCCTTTCTCCAGGGATTGATTTTAGCTCTTTTGTCAAAGATTAGGTGGTTGTAGATGTGTGGATTGATTTCTGGATTGATTTCTATTATGTTCCATTTGTTTACATGTCTATTTTTGTGCAAGTACCAAGCTGTTTTGATTATAACTTCCCTGAGGTATGACTTGAAATACAGTATCATGATTCCTCTGGCTTTGTTTTTGTTGTTTAAGATTCCTTTGCTATTCAGGGTCTCTTGTGTTTCCATATGAATTTTAGCATCATTTTTTCAAGATCTGAGAAGAATGTCAGTGTTATTTTGATTGGTATTGCTTTGAATCTGTCACTTTCAGTAGTATGGAAATTTTGATTATGTTAATCCTTCCAATCCCTGAACATTGCATATTTTTCAATTTTTTGTGTCCTCTACTATTTCTTTCTTTAATGTTCTATAATTTTCATTGTTGAAATTTTTCACAGCTTAGCTAAATTTATTCCAAGGTATTAACTTGTTTTTGTAGCTATTGTAGATGTGAGTGGATGGGACTGATCTTATATGTTCCTTCTCAGCCATTGCACTGTCTGTGTATACAAAAGCTATTAATTTTTGTGTGTTAATTTTATATTCTGCAACTTTGCTAAACTCTCTTGTGAGCTCCAATAGTCTCTTAGTGGAGCCCCTTTGTTCCACTGTATATAGACTCATGTCATCTACAAACAGAGATACTTTGACTCCCTCCTTTCCAGTTTGTATATCTTGGATTTCTTTTTCTTGCCTAATAGATCTGGCTAAAATTTTCAGGATTGGGGCCAGTGCTGTGGTGCAGTGGGTTAATGCCCTGGTCTGAAGCGGTGGCATCCCATATGGGTGCTTGTTTGAGACCCGGCTGCTCCATTTCCAATCCAGCTCTCAGCTATGGCCTGGGAAAGCAGTAGAAGATGGCCCAAGTCCTTGGGCACCTGCACCCATGTGGGAGACCTGGAAGAAGCTCCTGGCTCCTGGCTTCGGATTGGCACAGTTCTGGCCATTGTGGCCAATTGGGGAGTGAACGCAGATGGAAGACCCTTCTAACTCTCTCTCCCTGCCTCTCCTCTCTCTGTAACTCTGACTTTCAAATAAATAAATAAATCTTTAAAATAAAAAAGACTCATGTTCTCATTAAAAAAAAAAAAAACTTTCAGGATTATATTGAATGGCAGTGGTGAAAGTAGGTTCCAGATCTTAGTGGAAATGCTTTCCAACTTTTCCCAACCCAATATGATGCTGGCTGTGGGTTTGCCATAATTTGCCATGATTGTGTTGAGGAATGTTCCTTCTATACCCAATGTGCTTAAAGAATTTTATCATGAAACAATGCTGTATTTTATCAAATTCTTTCTCTGTATCTATTGAGACAATCATATGGTTTGTATTCTTCAACTTGTTAATGTGATGAATCACATTGATTGATTTGCAAATGCTGAACCAACCCTGCATACCAGAGATGAATCCCACTTAGTCCAGATGAATGATCTTTCTGCTGTATTGTTGGATTCAATTGTCTGGTATTTTGTTGAGAATTTTTATGCCTTTGTTCATCAGGGAAACTGGTATGTAGTTCTCTTTCTCTGTTGTATCCTTTTCAGGTTTAGGAATTAAGGTGATGTTGGCTTCATAGAAGGAGTTTGGGAGGATTCCCTCCCTTTCAATTGTTTTGATAGCTTGAAAAAATTGGAGTTAGTTCTTTAGATATCTAGTAGAATTCAGCAATGAGGCCATCAAATCATGGGCTTTCCTTTGTTGAGAGGGCCTTTATTACTGAGTCAATTTCTGTCTTGGTTATTGTTCTGTTTAGGTTTTCTATATCTTCATGGCTCAATTTAGGTAGTTTGTATGTGTCCGGGAATCTATCCATTTCTTCTAGATTTTCCAATTTCTTGACTATAGCAGTTTGTAGTAATTCCTGATGATTCTTTTCATTTCTGTAGTATTGTTACATCTCATTCTCCACCTCTGATTTTATTAATTTGAGTCTTCTCACTCTTTTTGGTTGGTTGGGCCAATAGTGTAGCAATTTTGTTGATTTTTTCAAAACAGCTCTTCATTTCACTGATTTATTGGTATTTTTTGTTTCAACTTTATTTCTTCTCTAATTTTAATTAATTCTTTCCAAATATTTTGGGTTGGATTTGTTGCTGGTTTTTTAGGTACTTGAGATGCATTGATAGTTAATTTATTTGATGCTTTTAAATTTCATGATATAGGTACTAATGGCTATAAACTTCCCTCTTAACACTGCTTTTGCTGTATCCCATAAGTTTAGATATGCTGTATTGTCACATTAATTCATTTCCAGAAATTTTTTGATGTCCATTTTGATTTCTTCTATGACCCACTGTTCATCAAGAGCAGGTTGTAAAGTCTCCATGTGTTTGCATATGTTCTAGAGTTTCATAAATTGTTAAGTTTCAGCTTCATTCCATTGTGGTTAGAAAAGATATATAATGTGATTTCAATTTTTTTGAATTTGCTGGGAGATGCTTTATGGCCTAGCATATGGTCTATCCTAGAGAAAATTTCATGCACTGATAAAAAACAGTATGTATTCTGACACTGTAGAATGTAGATTTCAGCTAGGACCATTTGGTCCATAGTGTCGATTAGCTCTGTTGTTTCTTTGTTGATTTTCTATCTAGTCGTTCAGTCTATGGATGAAAGTAGAGTGTTGAAGTTAACTATTACTATTGTAGTGGAGTCTATGTCTTTCTTTAGATACATTAATGTTTGTTTTAAATAGCTAGGCCCCTGGGCATTGGGTGCACATACATTTATTATAGTCACATCTTCCTATTGAATTGATCCCTAATCATTTCACAATGCCCTTTTTTGTCTCTTACCAGTTTTTCTGTTAAAGTCTATTTCATCTGATATTAGGGTGGCTACACCTGTTTGTTTTTGCTTTCGTCAACATGAAATATCTTTTACCATATTTTCACTTTCAGTCTGCATGTATATTTATTGCTAAAGTGTGTTCCTTGTAGGCAGCAAATAGATGGATCTTATTTTAAATCCATTCAGCCAGCCTGTGTCTTTTAATTGAAAAATTTGGGTCCTTTACATTTAAGGTTACTACTGGTAAGTAAAAATTTGGCCCTGCCATTTTTCCATAAAAATTCCTATTGTTTGATTTGTACTTTTACTGGGAGGTTTTCTGCCTTTGTGTTCTTTTATAATGATGACTATCTTTCTGTGCTTCTGTGTGTAGATTCTTAAGCATCTTTCGTAAGGCTGGACAAGTGGTGACAAATTCAATTTCTCTTTGTTATGAAAAATTTTATTTCACCTTCATTCATAAATGAGAGTTTTGGGAGTCAATGCTGTGGCATAGCAAGTGGGGCTGCCACCAGTAGTGCTGGCATCCCATAAGGGTGCTCTCTGCTATGGCCTGGGAAAGTAGCAGAGAATGGCCTAAGTCTTTGAGCTTCTGCACACACGTGCAAGACCTGGAGGAGATTCCTGGATCCTGGCTTCAGATTGGCTAAGGCCACTGGGGACATTTGGGGAGTGAGCCAATGATGGAAGACCTCTCTCTCTCTCTCTCTCTCTCTCTCTCTGCCTCTCTGCCTCTCTGTAACTCTACCTTTCAAATAAATAAATCTTTAAGAGAGAGAGGGAGAGAGAGAGAGAGAGAGAGAGAGAGAGAGAGAAGAGAGAGAGAGAGATTCACAGGGTTCTGGGTTGATAATGTTTTTCTTTTAATATTTAGATTATGCTCCTCCATTCTCTTCTAGCCTTTAGGGTTTCTGATAAGAATCAACTGAGGTTAATTAGAGATCCTCTGAAGCGAACGCGCCATTTCTCTCATACATATTTTAAAATATTTCATTTATGTTTTACTGTTGAAAATTTGACTACAATGTGTCATGGGGAAGATCCTTTCTGGTCATGTCTATTAGGAGTTCTATGTGCTTCCTGTACTTGGGCGTCCCTTTCTTTCTCCATGTTAGGGAACTTTTCTTTTATCATTTCACTGAGTAGGCCTTCAAATCGATTCTTTCTTTCCATGGATCCAGGAACTCCTACGACCCATATGTTGATTTATTTGATAATATCCCATAAATCTTGAACATTGCTTTTAATTTTTCTGATTTCTCCTTCTTCTTTTGATCTATTTCCAAAAATTTGTCTTCTAACTTGGATACTCTTTCTTCTACCTCACCAAGTATGTTGTTAAGGCTTTCCATTGTTCTTTTTATTTGACATATCATATTCTTCATTTCTGTATTTCAGTTTGATTTCTCTTCAAAATATCAATATCACTGGAGAATTTTTCATCCGCATCATGCATGGATTTCTTTAATTCACGAATTCACTTCTCATTGCTTCTCAGTAATCCTGTGATCATTCATTTGAATTCCTTTTCAGGCATTTTGTCAATTTCTCCATCTTTACATTCTAATATTGAAGTGTTGATGTGTTCCTTTGGAGGATTCATGTTGTATTCCTTATTCTTAGTTCTTGAATTTCTACATTTATTTTTAGGCATTGGTGGAAATAGTTGTTTGTTTTCTCCTCTGATTTTGTCTTTGAACTGTGCCTTTGTGGCTTAGTGGAGTATCTGCTCTTTCAGTGAATACCCAGAGGTGTGTGCTGGGTGTAGCCAGGAAGCTCAATTTCAGTGACACCCAATTTGGGTGACACTCAACTTGGGCATGGCAGATCTCTATTGTTAGCAGGGGAGTAGGTATGATCATGCCTGATGGCATAATCACAACCTCACCTCCTCTCTTCCAAGGTGATCAATGACCAGGGTTAGCCCATAGTGGGTACAACCCCCATCCACACTGACAAATGAACCACACAAAGGTTCCTTGAGGTCTTCATTGTGAGCAAGAAACTCTCTGCAATGACACACCCCAGGCCATCAGAGAGTACAGATGACAGACACAGAGATTGTCTAATGACAGACACAGAGATTTCCCAGAGACACAGCTATATCCCACACCCAGTTGTGTAGTCACAGAATTCCCACAGTCACAACATGCAAGGCCTCTGCAGTCATAGGGTACAGAGGATCTGCTTGACCCTGTGAGCTTCTCCCATCCATGAAGAGAGCACAGACATTCCCAGAGCCAGCTGCCTGTGGGTGCTCCATTTTGGCAATTTGACTTGTGTACAGATGCCATGGGGAAAAAAAAAAGGTAGTAATCTAATTATCCAAATAAAACTGGAAGACTCCATAAATAAGATCATTTTCAAAATTTAAAACTACAATCGTAATGTACCAAGTAGATATGCAAGCAGGAAGCTTATAAGGAAAGGAGATGAATCAACAAATTCCCCTAGGGAACAGGCATATGTAAAGAGAAGGAAAGAGACAGAGTAGGAAAAAACATGAAGGGTTCCTTCCCTACCTTCTGCTTGCAAGAGTTTGCATTTCATCTTGTGGGGAAATGTGAGGAATTTTCAACAGGACAATGACTTGAACAGATTTGAATTTTAGAAAGATTGTCTTAGTTTCACTGTGAAGTTTGAAAAAAGGAAACTTTGCTGTGATAAGGGCATTGAGTAAGGCAGGGTATTGAACTGGAAGTCAGAAGTACACTGGAGAATTGTTCACAATTGCGCCACCCAGTCAAACTTTCTGCAACAATGGGAATTTTCTATGGTTCACTCTCCAATAGAGTAGCCTCTTATGTGGCTATTGAACGTTTGAAATTTGTCTAGTCCAACTGAGGAATTGAACTTCTAATTTCATTTCACTTTAGTTAATTAGCTGGAGTTTGTTGGACAGTATAGTTTTAGGAGGTACACTTTCAAAATTTTTAAAATATCCTCATTGAAATGTAATTGCCAAAAAATAAATCACCCATTTCAAGTGCACGCTTTGATGTGTTGACATAATGTGTATACCATAAAAGAATGACCATAATCAAGAAAACAAGCACATCCATCATTCCAAAAGTTAAGTATAAAATTAATGTACCTAATTAATGCACAGATGCTGAACAAGCATTTGAAGATTATCAGTTGTTTATCTGCTTTAAATACAAAAATGCAACAAAAAACACATTTTATACCTCTTTTGTTTGTTTTTTGAAATTTCAACATTGTATAAAAAATCATACATCTAAAGTGAAAGTTCTGAGGTAGGATGGAAGAAACAGATTTAGCCACAGAAAATGATTCAGGGCACAGGAAAGAATGAGGCAGTTTCTACACCACGGATCTTCTTGATGCCTCAAGGGAGCAGCTGTCAACATTCTTGGAGCATTTTTTGGCATGAAATTTGGGCTACTTTAAATAATCACTAGGTCTATACTTGGAGAATTGTACTATCCCTGGAATTTAACTCTGAGATTAAGGATTATCAGAATGTAATGCATTTTTATGTTCTCTTGAAATTTTATAAGTTTTACCACATAAATGTCTACACAGCACAGGATTTCTGCCAGGAACATAGAGGTACCAATACAGAGAAATTTGCTAGTTTTTTGTTGTTGTTGTTGTTGTTATTGTTATTATTTGTTTTTTTTTTGTAGGGGGCACATTTTGATCTTTTGAATAAGGAATTTGAAAACATGTCCATCATATGACATGCTTCTCTTCTGGCCTGAGTTCTGAGGCTCCCAGGGCACGTGTGCAGGAGCTTCAGGGGCCACAGCTCCGCATGGCATCTGCCATGGGATGGGCATGCTACTGGGCAACCCCACACTTTCCAAAATATTTTTAAAGAAAATACTTATAAATGTGGAAAATTAATCATGTTGACTGATAAACTTTCCATAAGACCGATATGTGCCTATTTATTTAATGTTAAATATCAGTAATTCATTTTACTAAAGAATGTGTGTATGTGTATTTCTGTGAGATATCCAAGGACTCTACCTAACACAAGCTATCCATTTTTCCTTCATCACATTAAAACTACATCCTTTATAAAGCAATAGCACTTCTTCCATTCATTTATATCATTCACTAAAGCATTCTATGGGCCAGGCACTTTTCTAAGAACTGGAGATACAACAATAAACAACCACCACAAGTCCCACTGTCATCTTATATCCTAGAAGATATGAGTAAGACAGACTATTAAAAATAACAAAAACAGAACACATAACGTAGGTCCTATAAAGATAAGCACTATAGGGAAAAGAAATAGAGTAAGACTGATAAGAATTACCAGAGGAATGTAAGATTTATTTTATATAATTTTGTCAAGAAAGTCACTGATAAGGTGACACTTGTTCAGATTTCTGCAGCTAATGAGAAAGTGAACCACATACAAGTTTGAGGAAAGGGACTTCAGGCAAGATTTTCCCCGGGATGTTTGGGACTAACGAGCAGAGCAAGCCAGTGTCTGGAGGTTGGATGCAGGAAGGAGTCAGAGGACATAAGGCAAGTGAACTATTATTACAAGGACATTAGCTCTTACCCTAGCAGAAAGCAGAATTAACTGAAAGAGTTTAAGCACAGTTACAGTGTCACCAAACTTATGTACTTAATGGCTCATTCTGAGGCTACTGGACATAGGATAGAATAGGACATAGGAAAGAATGAAAGGGTGTGATAGGCAGGATAATGCCAGGTCCTAATCCCTAAAAGTTTTGAATTTCCTATCACCTGTAAAAGGGAAATTTAAGATTACAGAAGGAATTAAGTTGCTAATCAGATGCAGAGAGATATGAAGATTATCCTAGATTATCCTGGGGGTTGGCAATGTAACCACAAGTTTTCTTGTAAGTGAAGGGGTGGGGAGACAGGAGAGAAAAGTACAACAGTCCATCATCAAAGCAAACTCAACCACAGGAAAGGAGTGTTGAGTATATGTCTGAATGAACAAAGGTTAAATTAAATTATTCTGGGGCTGTTTCTATTTTTCACATATGTCTAGGGAAAAAGAAAACTATTCATCTTGGAGTTGCTCAGGTTTTACTATAAAACAAATTTCAAATCTCTGTACAATTATTTTTTTTAAAAAAGACAAAGCTCTATCTTAAAAAAAAAAAAATAGTAGTAGTCCTAAAACAATCCAGGAATCTTTTCCAAGTCAAAGCTTACTTTCATAACCATGGTGTGAACCTTTTTCACTGAATTGAAACACATCAAAAGATGCTCATTATTCTATATGCTTATGCACATTTGGAATTCATCCTTTTACTTCTTCCAGGCATCCGGATGGGTTCTAAGAAAAGTACTACTGGGATCCCATTTTGTTTGCATGGTTAAAAGAAGGCATATTGGTTTTCTCCTAATTTGGTGGTGGTTTTAAACCCAAATTCCAGATTAAAAAGGTTTAAATGTCTGTAAGTACAGCTCCACAGAACACATCAGTGAATCTTCACACATTTCCTTCATCAGTAGTTTTACGACTAAAAAGATAAGAGAACATGCCATCTTCTAGTCTATCCTCTTGCAGTTCCATTCTCTGGATGTTGCAGAAATCCCTCACCTGAATTCTAACACATTTAAAGCATCTGAGGAGAAGAGTGGGTACATGGGTCCCAGAACGACCCCGGGTGTCTCTCATTAATAACTACTCTCATGGGACCATAGAACTTTCTGTGGTTAATGGCTGGCATCCTCTGGTGGCCTGCAGGACAGATGTAATTTCAGACACACTGAGACTCAAGGAGAGTCTTGAAAATCCATTTAGATAGATTTCTGTGCCTTCAGGCAAAACCATTGGAGCAACATAAGACATCATATTTGCTTTGAGAACTTTCAAGAAAGTAGGTTCCAAGACAAGAACAATAACTCCAAGAAATTCCGTCAGTGTCTAGCAATCCTCATCATTAATCTTTATTGTCACTGTCAAAATTTTCTAAATCTATGAACATGAAAAATAGACGCAGGACTCGACTAGTCTCTGGATGTCAACATATTATTAGTCAACTGTGTATGATTCCCTAGAAAGTATAGGTAGCTTTTGTCTACCTTGTAACAAAAAAGCATTCAAAGTCCTCATCACTTCCTGAGGAGTTCTGAACCAGAGTGACTTCCATCCATTTTAAAATAAAATAGTGACTTTAGGAGGGTGAAACTATCTGCTTCATTTCTCCTTATCAGAACTAATCAAGTTTTGAGATTTTCAAATTTTATTGTACATTTTAATTTTTATCCTCATTGAAATTTTCCTTTCAAAGGAGACATGAATGTGAATATGTCTCAAGGACGTAAAAGGAAATACATGCTTTAAATGGTAAATATATCTATAATTATTTATCACCTGCTTCAATAAAGGCAAGATATTCTCTAAACAGAGAATCTTACTAGTTTTTATTGATTCTAGGATCCTGGAAAAGAAGAATTTTGATGGGGGAAAAATAACATTCTAAGAATAAGACAAAAGAAAACTAGCTAAAAACCATGATAGTTACAAATGAAGAAAATCCCAGATCAATGGCTATATTCTTTACATTTCTTTGATCACATCAGCTTTCAATTTATATTGCCAATTATCTCACACTGCAGGGTTGTTGCTATGCAAATCCCAGTTAGCACCTGAGAGCCCTGAATGACATCATATTCTTCACCACACATTCTTTGAAGAACAGAAGAGAAAGAATGCAAGATTACAGTCCAACAAGTCAGGATATAAAAAATAGATCTGGGGGTATTCCAAAAGAGAAGTTTGTGATGAGAAAAACTGTCCAAGCATTTCCATGGAAAGAACAGAGAAAAGGAAAGAAGTAGCAGCAGAATTTGGAAACATTATAAGAAGAGGGAAAAGTGAAGGGGGAAGATGAGAGTAGCAATTGTATAAAATAAGATAGATTGATGTTCAGGGAAGTTGAGGGTGTGTGTGTGTGTGTGTGTGTATTGAGACCGCATAACATTAGAGGAAAAAACTTGGAAACAGGAATTAGATTTAAAACACCTGCATTTTGTACCAGATGTAGCCCTCCTTGGTGACATGACTACAGCCATGTGTATTAACCTGCTAGGTCTGCCACAAGACAAAGCATCCCAGACACAGTGGCTTACACAACAGAAAGTAGTTTCCTCGAAGTTCTGGAAGGTGCAGTCCAAGATGCAGATGTCACCAAGGTTGGTCTTTTGAAGATTGCTTCATAGATGGCCACCTTCACCCTATGTCTTCACAGTGTTCCCTCTGTGCTAGCCTGTACTCTCTTATCCTGTTATTGCAAGAACATCTGTCATAATGGGTCAGGGCCCATCATAATGAACTCACTTTAAATTTAATCACCTCTTTAAAAACATTATCTCCTAGTAATCACCTTCTGAGATACCAGGGGTGAGACTTCAACCCATGAATTTGAGGGAACAGAGGTCATACCATACTAACATATTACATGACCTTGTTAAGGATCCTTTTTGGGAAAAGTGGTTATAATGAGAGGTAAATCATCATGTTATTTTAATGATGTGTTAAGGTAATCATTATAGAAGTTAAATATCTAAGACTAAGAAATGGTTAAATGTTGGAACATCCATATGAATGAATATTGGGCAAAATAATTAGGGAATGATTTTAGTTATATAACAAAATATCTATGGTATTCAATATTTAAAAACAATTCTTTTTTAATGTGTATTTCTTTACTTGCATCTGCTTGAGAGGCAGAACTACAGAGGCAGAGAAACTGATTTTCTGCCCACTTGTTCTCTCCCCAAATGCCCACTACAGCCAGGGCTAGGCCAGGCCAAAACCAGTAGACAGCTCCAACCAAGTATCCCAAGTGGGTGGCAAGGTCCTAAGCACTTGAGCCATCATCTGCTGCCTCTCAGAGTGTGTATTAGCAGGAAGCTGGACCAGAAATGAATAGCCAGGACTTGAACCACCACTACAATATGGGATGTGGGTGTTCCAAGTGGCAGCTTAACCCACAACACCACAATGCCCACCCTCAGAATGTTTTTAAAATGTGTGTCACCATATATAGATATATTTGATTTGTAAAATACAATCTTCACTGGAGAAAATACAAATATTAATTATGGTTAAATGTGTGAGGGAGTTATTCAGAGATGGACTTTGTTCATCCTATACTAATCTGTATTCTCAGTTATCTACAATCTCACGCACTTGTTTTATTTTGCATCAGGATAATACAAAAATAGTCCTCTTCACCTTCAAATCTTGCTATGCAATGAGTACTTTCAACTCTTTTCACTGTATCTTCTGATATGTATCATTATATTCCTAACAGGTTTGAATTGTTACATCTTTTTTTTGCAAAGACTTATTTATCAATTTATTTGAAAGCAGAGTCAGAGAGAGAGAGAGACAGACAGACAAAGAGAGATCTTCCATCTGCTGGTTCACTCCCCAGATGCCTGCAACATCCATAGCTGGGCCAGGCCAAAGTAAGCCAGGCACTCAATCCAGATCTCCCATAAAGGGAGCCATGATTTGCTGCCCCCTGCTTTCTTCCCCCATAACACACACACTATCTGCAGCCTTCCACATTAGCAGGAAGCTGGACTGGAAGCAGAGAAAGAGGTGGGATGTGATCCAGGCACTCTGCAATATAGACATCCCAAGTGGCAGCTTAACCCACTGTACTGAAATGCCCACCCCTAAACTTTCATTTCCTAATATTCCCATTTTTTCTTATTGACTCTCCACTATGACCAAGGGGGAATTAGGCCTCTTGCACTTAGAACTTCTTGCCACTACCACCCATCTTTTTCCCTTTCCCATCATCCTGATTTCACTAAATTGCTATGAAATAAATATTCAGTACTTGCATTTTCATGACATCACTACCTATCATTCCTGATTTAGTTGTATCTCTATTTATATTTTCTTATACACCTTTTATTTTCTAAAGCTAATAACAGTCCCATTGGTCTGCTTTCTTGGTAAGTTCCTAAGTGTAGCCATTCCTAATTCTTACACAAACTTCCCATCAGAAAAAGCACAAGGGGCCGGCGCCGTGGCTCACTAGGCTAATCCTCCGCCTTGCGGCACCGGCACACAGGGTTCTAGTCCCGGTCAGGGCACCGATCCTGTCCCGGTTGCCCCTCTTCCAGGCCAGCTCTCTGCTGTGGCCAGGGAGTGCAGTGGAGGATGGCCCACGTGCTTGGGCCCTGCACCCCATGGGAGACCAGGATAAGTACCTGGCTCCTGCCATCAGATCAGCGCAGTGCGCTGGCCACAGTGCGCCTACCACGGCGGCCATTGGAGGGTGAACCAATGGCAAAGGAAGACCTTTCTCTCTGTCTCTCTCTCACTGTCCACTCTGCCTGTCAAAAAAAAAAAAAAAAAAAAAGCACAAGGTCCCTCTCAATGTCTCTTTTCTCTTGTTCCTTCTGACTTGGCTGCATGTCCTGTTCCATAGGTGACCTCCTGAGATTAGCCATCTCCAACCACCTGGGAACTCCCTTTACTTCACACACAAATGGAGCCCTGTCTTGCAGATTTCAGGTCTTTCTTGACTGTGCTCCCTTATTTATGATAGAAAAGCTTCCAAAGGTTTCCTAAGAAAGAATGTATGGGAGTGTTTGCTTGTTGGTTTGTTCTCCTAATAGGTCTGGATATGTCTTCATTCTGCCCTCGTGGTTGACGAATAGGAACACAGTTCTAAATTAGAGATAATCTCTCAGACACCCTGCTTCGTTATTGTCAAGCTTCCAGACCTGAAGCTGAGAAGCCTAATGCTATACTAATTCCTATTTATCATTCCCACCCCCTCCACCCCACTATAGATATCAACATTCCTCTACTGACCTTTCAATTTTCTTACCTTTTATGTGCTGATTTATGCCCATTTGTCTTTATTCTAATTCCTGAGAGATTTCTTCAGCTTTAGTGCACTCCACTGAACTTTTTTCCTACTATCAAACATTTATCTTTCCTAGAACATTTTTAAATTCCTTAATTATTTCTTCTCCATAGCCTACTATTCTGGCTTCATGTATCCAGTGCCTGCTCTGGCCGCTCTGGGGATATTAATTATAGTATTTTAAAAGTTTCCTTCTGATCCCAGCATTACATTTCCCATAAATTCTCCCTTTTTTCCTGCAAGCTAATTTTCACCTGTCTGAAGGTTAAGGGGCTTTCTTCAACCACTTAATGATCCTTCACTGTCCATCCATGAGGTAGGGCCAAGAATTTAAAATCTGACCAAAAGCTTTCTGGGAGTGAGTTAGTGGCCAATTGACTGGTAGGCTTCATGGAGAAGACTTTGATGGGGCTTTGCTATGTGTTGGTACTTGGAGGTTCTTGTCAGTTCTCCTCCAGCCTCCTGCCTAGGAAGTGATAAGCACAGCTGTCAGCTCCCTGGGAGCTGAGCAAAGTCAACGAGACCAGGGTATGCCTGCTCCGTGTGAAAAATTCTGGGTACCCCTCTGCTTTCAGCAATGCACTCACATGTCCTGTGTTGTGCTGAGGCTGGACCCCACCAGTTTTGACCTCCAAAGAATAACTCCTTGTCTGGCTGAGGTTGCAAAGGCTCACTGCAGAGGAAGCTTAACTGTCCCTTAGAAAGAATTCAAAACAATCCTGCTGGTTTCAGATCCATTTCTTACCCTGCCTTCTGAGCAATCTGGCCCAGTGGTGGCTGGAGCTGATGGTAACCTGAAATCACTTGTAGGAGGTGGATGTTCAGCAAGGAAATCAACAGACACTACAAGTGAAGGCTTTTCTTGTTTTTTTTTTTTTTTTTTTCTGCCAGCACACCACTGCTGTCCTCCTTTTTCTGAGCCTCTTCGGAGTTCTGCAGCACACATTCATGGTTTCTTGCTCATATTCTCCCTCTGCAGGCTGTTATTTTTCAGTCTGCATGTTCTGCTCAGTCAGTTGCCATTTAATGAACCTCTGTTCTCGGTTCTAAAAATTTGACACCCATCGTCAGTTGTCGTCTTCTCTGCTATAAACCCGGATTACTTTTATATGGAGAAGAAACAGTTTTTATTTTAATTACAATCATTCTTTGAACACAAAATAAACATGAGGATGGTTTATCAGATGATTTACATAATACCTATAAACAGGTGTGTCTTGGTATCAGTAGGGGATGGGTTCCAGGACCCCCGAGGACATGAAAACTCGGGGATGCTCAAACCCCTTGTACAAAATGGTGTAACATTTGCATAGAATCTACACACATTCCCCCAGATACTTTATATCTCCTCTAGAGTACCTTAATAACTATTATAATGTAAATTCTATATCAATAATTGTTTAGGAACAGTGGCAAGGAAAACAATCTGACCATGTTCAATACAGGTGCAATTTTTGCCTGGAATTTTTTCTATCCGTGGTTGGTTGAATTTAAGGATGCTGAGTCCAGGAAGCAGAGAACTGACCATATATGGTAATGCTTAAATCCTAGCTTTATCCACCTACTAGCTGTGTGATTTAGGAAATATAATTAACTTTTTTAGTGCTTCTTTTCCATTTGATATTTATCATCATACTACTTATCTTGCATGCTTGTAGTTTGAAGTGGAAATTATGTATACATATTGAGAGTGATGTATATAGAGAGTACTCATACTAGGTATGAATACTCAATTTATAGTCAAGTTATAATGTTAAAGTCAAGTTATAATGTTAAAAGTATTTTATATAAATATATTAAATCTTTCTTTAGAAATATTTATTTATTTATTTGAAAGTCAGAGTTACACAGAGAGAGGAGAGGCAGAGAAAGAGAGCGAGATCTTCCATCCAATGGTTCACTCCCCAATTGGTCTCAACAGCCAGAGCTGTGCTGATCCAAATCCAGGAGCCAGGAGCTTCCTCCGGGTCTCCCACACGGGTGCAGGGACAAAGGACTTAGGCCATCTTCTACTGCTTTCCCAGACCATAGCAGAGAGCTGGATCAGAAGTGGAGCAGCCAGGTCTCGAACCAGTGCCCATATGGGATGCTGGTGCTTCAGGCCAGGGTGTTAACCCACTGCACCACAGCGCCTGCCCCTGTATTAAATCTTAAATCTCTTAAAACTATCACATCTCAAACCAAATGACCCAAGAGATTAAGGAACTATTAAAACTTGTTTTGTTCTTATTTCCTGGAGGATATATGACTTCATCAGACTGAAATGTTTTATTTTAAAGTGTAAGTAATTTGAAGGTATAAATAGCTACCATTGCCCCTAGTATGGTCCAGATGGTCTTATCAGGTTTTATAGTTTCTGAACATTAAGAAACTGAGTTTAATGAGCCAGTAGTGATCTAAATCAGGTTTGTAATAAATTCAGCACATGCACAGGCTCCCTCCTAGTGTGTGATAAACAATCCTCTCCTCTCCCTGTGGCAAAAGAGGGAACCCTTTACTCCAGAGCATCACTTACCTCCCACAGACAGGGCTGTTCTACAAATGCTTAGGACCTGAGAGACTTAGGCTTAGTGTGTCTGTTGGAGCAAAAAAGGTACAGATAAGAGTTTTTCTCACTTACACTACTGAGTTGTGAACAGAAATGGGAAGATGGGAGGAAATAATTGGCAAAGGAGTGGTTTTATGGAGTCAAGTGGTAAATTGTGTGTGTGTGCGTGTGTGTGAGAGAGAGAGAGACGGGGTGGGGGGAGGAGAAAAGAGAACGGAGAGGGGAGAAGGGAGAGGAGAGAGAGGAGAGGGGAGAGGGAGCAGAAGGGAGAGGGGAGAGGGAGCAGAGGAGAGAAGGGGGAGGGAGCAGAGGGGAGAAGGGAGAGGGGAGAGGGGAGAGGGAGCAGAGGAGAGAAGGGAGAGGGGAGAGGGGAGAGGGGACAGAAGAGAAAAGGGAGAGGGAAGAGGGGAAGGGGGAGAGGGGAGAGTGGAGAGGGGTGAGAGGGAGAGGAGAGGGGGGAGAGGGAGAGGGGGAGAGGGGAAAAGGTAGAGGGGAGAGTGGAGAGGGGTGAGAGGGAGAGGAGAGGGGGGAGAGGAGGAGGGGGAGAGGGAGGGGGAGAAAGGGGAGAGGGAGAGGGGAGGGGGGCGGGGAGAGGGAGAGGTGAGGGGAAGAAGGAAGGAAGAAATGGAAGGAGGAAGGGAGGGAAAATGCTCTGTCTTGTTTCTCAATGTCTGACCCACCTCCCTCCGTCAAATCACAGACTAGGACAAACAAAGCAATGCTTCTAACCTCTCCATTCCATTAGAGCTCTGAGATATATCAATCATGTCCAGCAGGGTTATTGATCCTTTAAATTAAACATAAGCAAGCTTGCCTGTTTTACTAGACTCTGCTCCTTAAGGGCATAGAACATGGCTAATTCTTTGCATTAACAATACTTAACGCATTCTCTGGCATGTACTAGGCAACCAATAAAAAACATTTTCCTATTAATACATTTTAATGTTCATATGCTCTATTTTCTCCATTGAAGTTCATTGTTTACCCTAGGCTGGAAAAAATCTAGCCTACGTGTCAATAAAATCTTATACTCAGTTATGCATAATAAAAAGATGAATGAAAGCGAATTAAAGCTCATTTTCTATAAAGAACTTGCCTCTTCTACTGCTGAGTGCCTACCTGCTGATGGACAGAGATGTCCTTAACTCAGAGGGGCTTTTTGAAGTAAGGATGGAAGTGCCTAACCTCAGAGAAGCAGTGAGAGTCAGTTGTTGAATTCTTATTCTAAAATATATAAAAGCATTAAATAAAGTATAAATCAAGGGTGTTTCATTGGAATTCAGAGTTTTGATGATGTATAACGTAAATGACAATAGAGAAACATTTAATTTGGCCTGCTACTCCTTTGAGGAGAGGAAAGCTTGAAAGTATTTCTTAAATAAGTGAACATCAAGCTAGGAAGGTTTGGAAAAGAATTGTTGGAATTATAATGAAGCACTCTACTTTCAATTTTCTTATTTGGATATTGGTCAATAAATTTGAATATATAACAAAAATCCAACTAGGAAATTAATCTGTACTTGCTGATAACTACGGATTGATGGTATGAGGAAAAGATAATAAATAACAGTTTTCAGGCAAGGAGAGGAAATGAGGCCTGCCCAGCATTTTCAGATAGGAGGAGGATGCTCCAAGTGGGTGAAGTATTGAAATCATCCTAAGACATGAGTTACTGAAGATGAGTCACATGGTACCTTTCATTCACATGCTGGTAAGTCTCAAGTAAGGTATTTATTTTGGGGTCTTCGAGGAAGTGCTGTCACATTACAAGGGCAGACTGAACATTAGACACTGGGTCCTTGATGCCTGAGAGGAACTGTCATCTAGGTTTTGACAGACAAAGTGTTGTTCATGAGTCGAGACCTTGCCATGCCCCATCTTCAAAGATGCCCATATGCTGGTTGGAGCCAAGAGCTGTACAAGGGGCAAACACAGGTAGCTACAGAGGCAACAGTCACTGAACGAAGCCAAGCACCAAAGTTGTAGGCAAACATAAATGACTACCCAAGAGACTGGAAAATCAGCTCATCAATGGGAAGAATTGAGGCTGTAGGGGTCTCAGCCATGGCATTGTCTGTGTAGAAAAAGGCTATTGATTTTTCTGTGTTAATTTTATATCCTGTCACTTTACCAAGCTCTTTTGTGAGTTTCAATAGTCTCTTAGTCTTTTGCATCTCCTGTATATAGAATCATGTCATCTGCAATAAGGATAGTTTGACTTCCTTCTTCCCAATTTGTATCCCTTTGATTTCTTTTTCTTGCCTAATGGCTCTGGCTAAAACTTCCAGGACTATATTTAATAGTAATAGTGAGAGTGAGCATCCTTCTCTGGTTCTGGATCTTAGGGGGAATGCATCCCACTTTCTCTCCATTCAATAAGATGCTGGCTGTCACCTACAGTTTTACCAGGTAAATATCTGAATGCAAAGACCAGATCTATAGGTTCATTAGTTGTGTATAATGCTAAATTAACCAGGAAAAATGAGACTTAAACTGCCATTTGATAATCTTCTCAACAAACAGTGTACCAAGCACTGTACTATGTGATAAATGTAAAGTAGTGAGAGAAACAGACATGGTTCTTGACCTCCTTGTGCTTACAGCCTTGGACTTACATATCCCTTATAAATGGTTTGTTTTGCTGCAGTAGAAGATCCAAACACTTCTGCAGCTTTAAGATTTGCCAAGTTGCAAAGAAGATAAAGAGGAAAAACTTAACACAGTGGGCCTGAATATACACAAGAGAATGGTCAGGGGTATGAATGGCAGCTTTTACCACTAACCTAAAGATGAATTTACTTTGAGAAGAGAGTAACTTGAATTGAAAATACATATGTATGTTACTAAAAAGGAAATGGTTTAAGAAGTCATGTCCTTGTGTAAACTGAAAATTGAAATTCATTAAAACTTCAATCTACTTTCACTTGGAAAATACTTGCAGCATCATGGACTTAGAAAGTCATGACCTAGTATGAGTAAAAGACAAAATCTAGTCTCTTGCTTTTCTGTTTGTTTATTCACTCATGCAGCAGATACTGAGTGCCTACTACATACTAAGCATTATTGTAAACACTGGAGATAAGGATGAATAAGACACACAAAACCCTCACTCTTGTGAAGACAGAAAAGTTAAAAAGCAAAAAGTAAATTAATGATTTTTCAGTAGTGCTGAATGCATTGAAGAAAAATAATAACAAAACAAGGTGGGTATACGGAAGGATAGGATGGAAGGGAAAGAAGGTTAGGATGGAGAGGTGGAGGGGAGGAGAAAGTACAGGGTGAGTCTTATATCCAGAGGGGTCCAGAAGAAGGATCCTCCCAATAGAGTGTACAGGAGTGCAAATGTCTGAAGCAAGACCAGTGTGGCCAGAGCAGAGTGAGGAGAGTGTGGTGGGAGATATCATGAGCAGGGGTGAGGTTCTGTTGGATCATGCAGATTATATCCTAAGGCATTTTCATTTCTCTTTTGTTTGTTTGTTTTCTTTCTTTTTTTTTAATGAGAAGCTGTTGGAATGTTCTGAGAACAGGAGGGCTCCACCTTCATGACCCAGTTGCCTCCCAAAGGCCACACTTTCAAATGCCATCACACAGGGATTAGGATTTCAACATATGGATTTAGGGCTGACATAAGCATACAATCCATTGCAAATAACTACTCTTCCTATCAAGTATCATTCATTGTGTATTTAAATACATTACCTTAATTTTCACAACCATCTGGTAAAATTCTATACAGCTTTGACAAAGAGGAAACAGAAATTTAGATGGATTACGGAACTCATCCAAAGTCACTAAGAAGTGGCAACACCAGGATTTGTGCTCAGAGCTGCTTGACTTCTAAGTTATTATTCTTTGCATTCTACCATGCCACCTCCAAATAGTTTAAATGACTAGAAAAGGGAATTTCAGTTCATAACCATCATTATAAATTGTTTCCACTAGCATATTTTATGTAAAATCCCATATGGGTCTAACTTCATAATGATAAATTTCAAGAAAACCATCTGTGTCATTTTGCTATAGGACAGCAGTCATCATAGCTTATAGATTGTTCTAGTGGATATTTTTGAAATTAGTAAAAATTAACTGAAAATTCAGAAAGGGCTTTCATATTTAATTTTAAATAAACAATTTCATCTAATGAATTTCCTAGCCTCTAAAATTGCTTTACTCCATATAAATCTTACTGAAACTCAGCCTTCTTACTAAGGTGCAGAGAACAGTGTTGAGTGTTAATACAATTATTGATAGTTTTGTGTTGCTCTGTTTCTAACAAACTCTGTATCAAAACTACCTAATTTTCTCTGTCTGCCCTTGTTTTTGTCAATTCCATGCTTTTCAACATTGCATTTCTCAGAATTTAGCTCTATGTCTCTCTCTGTATCTCTTCCCCCACCACATACACTCTTTCTCTTTCTCTTGCCACCCTCGTCCCCACAGACACACACTCTTCCAGAGAAATAAATTCTATGAGCTCCACAAAACATTAGAATAGAATTCATTTTGCTCAGACCAACAGAGATAAACCACCTGCCAGGTTCTGGATTTGATGTCTACCTACTTATCTCTGTAGATCAATGTTGAATAACATTCCCCAGGTGAAGATCTTTGTCCTGGTGACTTTAGACTAAGAAATTGCTAACCAAGTTCATAGACATCCTCAGACATCAATGATTAAAAAACATTAACCAAAGGAAGAACCTTGAATATACTTCCATGCATTCAACCTCCATAATAAGCACACAAAGAAACTGAGATCTTATTAAGGGGTTCCTAGGTGAACAGGAAGTGAAACAAGACTAGAAACCAGGTCTTCTTACCTCTAGAGAAAATGTCCTCCATACATTGCTTTTCTCTTATTCTGAAATCACAAAAACTGTGTTTTCTGGTAAAACCGGAATTCAAAGAACCTATCTACATGAAAATCTTTGTCCTCTGATAGCAATACCCTGTGATTTCCCCAGATGGAGCTTATTCCTCTTTTTCCCCTTCCCAGTCCAGCAGTTGTAACTCCCTTCCTCCAAAAGCCTGGATGCCTATAAACATTCACCTGGGACTTTAGAATTCAGAACAAATCCTTGCTGAACAGAACGGGAGATGGAAGGAACATTGCCTCTTCCTGTATAGAACTTTTATGGCATTTCTCCCATGTGTGTAATGTGTTTGTGGTTGTCTTTTATGAAACTTTTATGAGAGTACTTCATTTCAGTTCTCTGCTTTTTATGGTGGGCCTGCTCCTATTATTTTTCTGTAACTGAGATTTTATTTTTAAATATTAAATTGTGATTATGAAAAGAGGTTCTTTATTCCCAGAGCTGTATTCATGTATATGTAGCTTCTTCTGACTTATATGGAAGCAACTATCTATCGCGTTAGAGCATCAGCCCTGGGCTCATCTTGCAAGCATCAAATGGAAGACTCATATTGCAATGCAAATTATAGTACCCAGGGAACCACAGTATAATCACTCAGTTACAAAAAAGGTAAAGAGAAGATAAAATTACCATAATGGATCACAGAATACACACAAGAGAATGTTCAGAGGCCCATACGGCAGATCTCACCGCCATTCTAAAGATATGCTTGCTTTGCTCTGAGAATGTAGACGAAGATGTTGTTGTCTCCATCTTCATGGAACTTGATCTTCAGGGGCTTTTATGGTAACGAAGGATTGAAGTAAATGTTTCACTTCCTCTCACCTAAAGTGCAAATTAGCTAAGCAGGATTGGGTATAGTTTTAGAAGCTGACGTTCAATGCATGAGCAGGTTGAAATATGAAAAACCAGAAAATGGGAGAAAGCAGTGTTTTAGAAAGGGCAAGAAGGACAGGAGAAGGTGTCAAGGCAGGAACGTTTGTTCAAGAGAAGCACAGTCCAGCTGGGCTAAAGCTTGGGGTAGGGGAGGAACGAGACATTTCTGACACAGGTATTTCTACAGAAGCACCCATTTGGTCCATTTAACTCAGAAGAGCTTACAGCCTGGTTCCTGGACTCCAGGGAGTCAGTTCACCTGAGAGGAAGTCTTTTCTGACGCTGAACACCTGACTCAGGGTGAGCGTTCAGAAAATTCACCCTGGGGGATTAAGGGAGCCCTTCAGCTCTTCAGTTGTGACTGCTAGGATTGCTTCAAAAAGCAGCAAATCACAATCTCTCCAAGTATGATACATAAGAGAATACAGAACATAATCATTTGGAAATGTACAATGAGAACTATTTATAAAATTAAGATCTTTAAATTCATTTTTGGCATTCAACATAGCACATACTAAACATGGAGATAGGGGTGGATATTCGGTTACCGGTTGGGACTCCTATATGCCATGTTAGAGTTCTCAGGTCCAAATGTTGGCCCTGATCCTAATTCCTGCTTCTTGCTAATGCACTCCCTGGAAACAGCAGGTGATGGCTTAAGTAATTGAGTCCTACCATCACATGGCAGTCTTTGGGTTCCTGGCCCCAGCTGTCTAGGGTCAGCCTGACCTAGCCCTACCTGTTGCAGGCATTTGGGGAGTGAATGAGCAGCTGCCTGTCAAAATAAATAAGTAAATAAAAAGATGTCATGTGACTGCCATTTCTTATACTCCAAAACACTTTAGTGAAAGGACTATTTTTCTATTTCCATGTCCATTTCTTTCATTATTTATTTTTCACTTTTTATTTATTTATTTGAGAGGCAGAGAGAGACACAAAGGGAAACAGAAAGAGCTACCATCTGTTGGTTCACTCATCCAATGCCTGCAATATTTTTTGCTAGGCTAAAGCCAGGAACCTGGAATTCAATTCAGGTCTCCCACATGGGTGGCAAGTACCCAAGTACTTGAGCCATCATCCATGCCTCCCAGAGCAGGAAGCTAAAACTAGAGTGGAGCCAAGACTCAAACCTAGGTACTCCATTATAGGATGTGTTATTCCAACTGGTGTCTTAACTGCTAAACTAAATTCCTGTGCCTTAACAATCACATGAACAATTTTAATAAAATCTGATAGAAGTAAATAATAGAGAAAAGTAAATGGCATCACATAATCCAAGGGAAGGTGTCAACCCTGCCTAAGTGGATGCAGCTATGTGGGGAAGGGGGAGAAGTGACATTTTCTCATTTTCTTGTGGTAGGAACACCTGACCTGAGTCATAAGGTAATAGGATTTTCAACTCTACTTATTTTATTTGTTTAGAAAGGCAGAGAGAGGGAGAGAGGGAGGGAGGGAGAGAGGGAGAGAGGGAGGGAAGGAGGAGGAGGGAGAGGGGAGAGAGAGAGAGAGAGAGGCCCTCTATCTGCTGATTTATTCCCCAAATGCCAGCAACAGCTGGGACTGGACCAGGCTGAAGAAAGGAGCCAGGAACTTGGTCCAGGTCTCTCACATGGGTGGTAGGGACCTAATCACCTGAGCCATCACCTGCTACCTCGCATAGTACACATTAGCTGGAAGCTGGCTTTGAGGTGGAAGCAGAACCTGATCACAGGCATTCTGATGTGGGATGTGGGCATCCAAGCAGTGGCCTAACTAACCTATTGCACCACAAAGCATGACCCTCAGGTACCAGGATTTTATTAAGCCAAAGGGTGTTGGAATGAGAATGGGAGGCATGTGGGAGGGAAAGAACACTTCAGGCAGCAGAGATGGCAGCAAAATAGCTGAAGTGGGAAAGAGCATGGTGTGGGCATGAGTGTCGGGCAGGCTGGTTAGGTGTTGCTGCAACATAAAGCATCAATGAGGGGTCTTCATTTCCTGTGGTTGCTGTAACACATGACCACAAATGCAGTCACCTGAAACAACAGAAATGCACTCTCTATACCATTCTGGAGCTCAGACATCTTAACTCAGTTTCATTGGGCATAAGGCAAGCTAGCAAGTGGCAGCAACCTTCTGGAGGCTCCGAAGGAGAATCATTCCTTGCCTTTGCAGCCTCTGGCATCAGCCCACATTCTTGGGCATGTGGCCCCTTCCTCAAGCTCAGAGTGGCTTCTTGGACACATCCCTTTTTCCCTGCCTTGGACTCCCTCCTGTTCCCTCATTCTTTGACCTGCTTGCTTCCCTCTCATGAAGACCACTATGGGCCGGCGCCGTGGCTTAACAGGCTAATCCTCTGCCTTGCGGCACCGGCACACCGGGTTCTAGTCCTGGTTGGGGCGCCAGATTCTATCCCAGTTGCCCCTCTTCCAGGCCAGCTCTCTGCTATGGCCCCGGCAGGCAGTGGAGGATGGCCCAAGTGCTTGGGCCCTGCACCCGCATGGGAGACCAGGAGAAGCACCTGGCTCCTGACTTTGGATCAGCGAGATGCACCGGCCACAGTGGCCATTGGAGGGTGAACCAATGGCAAAAAGGAAGACCTTTCTCTCTGTCTCTCTCTCTCTCACAATCCGCTCTGCCTGTCAAAAAAAAAAAAAAAAAAAAAAAGACTACTGTGATGACACCATGCCCACCCACGTAATTTTAGGATAATCTCCAGATCCCAAGGTTCTTAACTGCATCCCATCTGCAGCAAGGTGATTCTTCATATCAAGTAATATTCACAGGTTACAGGGATTGTGATGCAGACATATTTGGGAGCCTATTATTCAATCTATCACTTAGAGAATTCCAGGAAATGAAAGCAGAAAGGAACCCAGGAAAAAAGAATGTCACCAGCCACCATGAGGAGCCTGGATATAACCTGCAGCCAGCGGGGAACCATTGAAGCATCATAAGCAATAGAAAAATAGCAAAGGAGAGGAGGCTTGATGGGGAGGGCATGCTCAAAGGAGCTACTGTTAATTTAATGAAGAAATACTGTTTATGCCTAAATACAAGATAAAGTGCTCTCCCCTTCCCCCATAGTCCTAGAGAGTCACCTTATGTTTAAATTCTTATAAATTCTTATTAGTGGAGTTCCCTCAGTTAGTTTGTTGAAACAAGAAAATGGTATTTGACAATTTAATTATCTAAGCTGGGACACTTTTGAGATGATTTTATTGATAATTACGCAAGAATAACAAATTAAACCAAGACTGGGCCGGCACTGCGGCTCAATAGGCTAATCCTCCACCTTGCGGCGCCGGCACACCAGGTTCTAGTCCCGGTCGGGGTGCCGGATTCTGTCCCGGTTGCCCCTCTTCCAGGCCAGCTCTCTGCTGTGGCCCGGGAGTGCAGTGGAGGATGGCCCAGGTCTTTGGGCCATGCACCCAATGGGAGACCAGGAGAAGCACCTGGCTCCCAGCTTCAGATCAGCGTGGTGCGCCGGCCGAGGTGCACTGGTCGCGGCGGCCATTGGAGGGCGAACCAATGGCAAAAGGAACACCTTTCTCTCTGTCTCTCTCTCTCTCTCATTGTCCACTCTGCCTGTCAAAAAAAAAAAAAAAAAAAACCAAGACTGTCCTTTGCCAATTGGAAAAATGGTCACCCTATGTTTGGAGAAAGCACATTCACCTGAAATGACTATGATGAATGCTGGTTTAGGTGGTAAATGTCTCCTGAGTGATTCTGTAAAAATAAGGCAGGGGTTGGAGTTGGGGAAGGCAAAGTCAATTAATAGAGCTGACATCATTTTTTCCTGAGATGATGATTTGACAATACTAAATGTTGAATGCCGTTACAAACAAGGTTTGAAAGACAACTTTAAAATGAAAATATTATGATGATATAATGAAGACTACAATTTACAGTTGAAAAAACGACTGTTCCATGGGTTCTTGTGACTTCAGGAAATATTTCCAGATACAGACTCACATCTGGACTCTAAAAATGCTGCGTCTTAAACCACAGAATTGACCATAATTTGGTGTAGAAAACAAAATTAATTCTACTGGAGGTTCCAGTGATGGACAAGCCCCTGATGTCAAGATTACCCATGAGGAATTTGAATAAAACTATTTTGTGAAATGAGAGTGGTGATATTAATTTCTAAATTGTTATATTTTAATGTTGTTTTAGATATACAAGTGTCACTAAATCTTGTTTTGTTTTTAATTTTATTTAATGTATATAAATTTCATATATTTGTCACTAAATTAAAAATTAAAATAAAGACAGACTTCACCCTATATCAATTAAATTAACTCCTCTTTAAATTGTGTTTTAGGGGAAGTATCTTTGTTTTTTTTTATTTATTTAATAAATGTGAATTTACAAAGTGCAACTTTTGTATTGTTGTGGCTTCCCCCTGCAACCTCTCTCCCTCCTGTGGCCCTCCCCTCTCCACTCCCTCTCCCATCCCGCCCTTCATCGAGTTTCATTTTCAATTACCTTCATATACTGAAGATCAACTTAGTATATGCTAAGCAAGGATTTCAACAGGCTGCACTCACACAACCGCACAAGGTATAGGGTATTGTTCGACTAGTAGTGTTGTTTTTAAGTTTCATAGTAAAACACATTAAAGACAGAGATTCTACGTGGGGAACTTGTACCCAGTGACTCCCGTTGTTGATTTAATAATTGGCACTCTTATTTATGATGTCAGCAATCACCCGAGACTCTTGCCATGAGCTGTCTAGGCTATGGAAGCCCCTTGAGTTCACCAACTCTGAACTTGTTTAGTCAAGGCCGTATCACAATGGAGGTTCCTTCCTCCCTTCAGAGAAAGGCGCCTCTCTCCTTGATGGCCTGTTCCTTCTGCTGGGGTCTTGTTCACCAGGATCTTTCATTTAGGTTGTTTTTGCCACCGTGTCATGGCTTTCCATGCCTGTGAGACTCTCATGGACCTTTTAGCCAGATCCAAATGTCCCAAGGGTTGATTCTGAGGCAGGAGTGTTGTTTTGGGTGTTTGACATTCTATGAGTCTGCTGTGTGTCCTGCTTAGGGGAAGTATCTTTGAATTGAAAGAAAAAAGATGGGAGCTCTACTTTGAAAGCTAGTTTTTGTTATACTCTGACATAGGTGGTATTTCGTGAGTTACCTTGCAGGACTTGATGGGTAAGCAGGCTGTCATGTGAGGGAGAAGTCAGGAAGGCAGGTGGATGGATAGTGGTATTACCAGATGTACTAGTCAATGACAGAGACACAGGTTTATAGGGGTAGGGTGGGCCAAGGGATATTAAAAGTACATTGTTAGCCTTGTTAAGTTTGAGATGCCTAGGTAGACACACAGAAAATATGGAATCAGATACAAGACTGAATAAGGAAATAGGGAAATCAATTTACGTTGGAGCCACAGAAGGAAGGCAGAGACCATCTAATGGTGTAAGGAAGAATTGCAGAGAATGTACTAGGCATGACGAGACAGGGGAAGCCAGAAGACTGTGTGTTTTATGTTGGGGGAGGTTAACTCAAGTATCAGAAGTGTGTGTCACAGTAGAATCAAGTGACTTCAGAGTTTCTAATAATGCCAGTTGACAGAGACTTGCTGACGACGAGAGTGAAGTCTCCACTGGAGTTAAAACCTGGTGCAGAAAGCACTGGGCACCAGGTAAGTACTGTGGTCTGCACTGCATCCTCTGGGGGCAGAGCAAGGCCTGCAGGGCAGAAACCCTGACTGTAGGAGACGACATTTGCTCAGATATGAGGTTTCCTAAGAAAGAAATGCATGTTACACACACACACACACACACACACCACATTTACAGAGCAATCGTAAAAATCGTTATGAACTGAATGCGCTTGTCCCTGCCCTCTCATTTATTTGTTGAAATCCTACCCCCAGATATGATGGTTATGGGAGGTGGTGATAAGGTTTGGATGAAGTCAGGAGGGTGGGGACCCTATGAAGAGATTAGTGCCCTTATGAAAGGAGGAAGTCACACCAGAGTCTAGTCTCCGCCTTTTGAGGACACAGCAAGAAGTTGAAGATGGACATCTGCAAGCCAGGAGCAGGGCCCTCACCAAGTGCCTCAGCCAATACCTGATCTTGGACTTCCAGCCTTAAGAATTGATTGTGTAATCCACCCAGCCTATGGTCATTTGTATGATGATCTGAGCAGGCTTAGATAATTGTGCTTCTGTGGGATTGTGTGGCTAGAGGGATTTTCTTTCTGCCCTTTTGATGTGATGGGGCATCTAGGTCACAGAAGTAAGCCAGGTGCTTAGTGTTTCTGGGAGCAAATGCTGGCCCATGCCCTATCGTCCTGTCCCTCAACTTCACCATCTGAGAGGGGAACAAGGAGACTCACTCCAATCACTCCTGCCCTAAGACCCAGAGTGGAGGGAAAGCCTCATTTTTGCCCTTGCTGGCTGGTCAGAGTCACTGGAGCACCATGACCTGGTTATGGAACTTGCATTCCCTGCCACCATCCCCGAAGTCCCTGGCCCTCCAGCCATATATGCTTCTCCTCTCTCCACAAACATCTGTTCTGTTGGGCCTCCAAGTGGGAGGGTGGGCACTTGGTGGCTGTCTGGCTCGGAAACTGCCCATTATAAGCAGCAGATCATCTTGCCTTCCATTAAGGATGTGATTGCAGCCAGATGCTGTGGTGAGGGGCATACCACTCCCTATAATAACCATAATTATGATCCTGGTGTTTCTTCAGCTCAACGTGCTCTGAACTTCTGAAGTCAGAAGAAATTTGGAAGATTTGTTTATTAGCGGCTGCAATCACACAGAGGAGAACTTTTCAGAAGGGGGGAAATTCTTGCCTGACATCTTGGCTTCTGTAAAACCTGTACTGACAGCATGTGGCATGGTTCTGGAGCCCAGAATGAACACGACTCTGGCTCCACATTCCTGCTCTTATTTCTCTTCTTCCCTGCTCTTTGCTTTGCTCCACCCCACTCCCACCCCCCACTTTTTCTGGTTTCTTCTCAGCTGCTTCTTTTGACTAGGAGAGAAAAACATGCACCTGCTTGCCCAACAGCTCATACCCTCCTCTGTGGGGGCTCACTGAAGGGGGCATCTCCCTGCCCACTTTGGTGAAGTTCTTGGAACAGCCAAGGGGAGGGAGTCGCTGGCAGCTAAAGTTGGCTGCTTGCCGTGATGACTAAGAGCCACCTGGGCCTGCCATTCTTACAGATTCTTCTATTCGTGGCCATTGAAGCTGTTGAGGGTGTGCACATGCTATGTCTTTTCTTACAGGAACACATTTAAGAAGAGTTGGAAATTCAGCCTTTGAAGAAAAGTCTTATGGTAGTTTGCAAGGCCTGACATAACCAATTCCTACACACAGAGTGGCTTAAACAACAGACATTCATATCTCAGAGTTTGGGAAGATAGAAATCCAAGACCAAGGTGTTAGCAGGGTTAGTTTCTCATGGGGGCTGTGAGGGAGGGATTGGTTCCAGGCCCCTCTTCCTTGGCTGAGAGACAGCCACATTCATCCTGCCCATTTTCACATCATCATGGGTCTATGCCTATATCTTTCTTTTTGTGTGGTGCTCTTTTTATAAGCACATCAGTCACATCAGATTAGGGGCTCAACCTGCTGTAACATGGCCACATCTTCACTAATTACATGTGCAGCAACCCAAATTCTAAGTGAGGCACACTCTGAGGCATGAGCCCTACCAAGGGTGAGGGCTTCTACATAGGAGTTTAGAGGGGATACAATCCAACCCATACCTTCTATATTGTAAGCCTGCCACACGCAAGGCACTCGTGCAGCGTTCTGGGGATGCGTTCTTGAACAAGGAAGTTTCTGCCCTTCCAGGGATTATTGAAGGGGACAGAGAGTAACAAGAACAATCACACAATCAATAAAGTGATAAAGGCTTTGGTAGGACCCCGGGAGAGGCCCTGGGAAAACACAGGAGGAACAACAACCTGGGCCTGGAGCCCAGTGAAAGCTGTCTTGAGGAAGTAGGATTGATATCTGCCATCTGGAGGATGATAGGCATTTGCCAGGGGAAGGTGTAGCAGAACAGATAGATATTCCAGGTGCAGGTGACAAAAAAATGCAAAGGCCAGAGGGGAGAGAGGCTGGCATTCAAGGAAAACTACAGGAAATGGCTTGGGATTTGAGCACAAATGTGCAAATGTATCCTGGGTCTTAAGAGAGGAAAGAAGAGATAGAGAGATGGTGCTGGAAGGGAAATGAAGCAGGCCCTGGCAGTCCACTAGGGAGTCGGGTTGTAAACTTACAGGTACTCAGGAGCCATGGAAGAATGTAGTTTAGGAAATTACACAACCAGGTTTTAAGTCAGAGAAATCTCACTGGCTATAGTGTGGAGAGAGAGGAACAAGGAAGAAAGATCACCAAGAAGGGACCAGGATCTGTGGTCCAGATCAAGGACTAACTGTGGCCTGAGTGAGCAGAGAGGCACAGGATTCTGCTGCTCACGTGTCCTTCAGGTCCCAACCCAGGCTGCTCACAAGACCTCAGCACTCTCTCGGCGGCCACATCACACAATTCTGTGAAGGTTTGACAATGGTCTCCTCTCCCTTAGTATTTTCCAAACATTCGCACAGTATTTACCATGTATCAAGCATCAGTGTAATGGAAAGGTTAAGTCATTTATTTTCAAAAGTATCTTTGGGGATGAGTGTTTGGTGCAGGGCTTAAGTTGCCAATTCGGACACCCACATGCCATAGTGAAATGCCTGAATTTGAGTCCTGGCTTTACCCCCTAATTCCTGCTTCCTGGTAATGTGACCCTGGAAGGTAGCAGGTGTTGGTTCCAATACTTAGGTCCCTTCTCCCACATGGGACACTCAGATTTAGTTCCAAACTCCTAGTTTTGACCTGGCTTTGTTCTGCCTGTTGTGGACACTTGGATGGAAGATTTCTCTCTGTCTCCTTTGTCCTTCACAAATTAAAAAAAGGGTGGAAGGGGAGCTAAATAAGTTAATAAAAGTATTTATTAAACCAGTATTGTTATTAACCCATTGTGCAGAGGGAGACAGGAAGACTTTGCCCAAGATCATAGAACTTATAAGTGGCATCATAAGAAGGTGACCATGGTCTGGCTTCCAAGTTCATATTCTTACCCATGGTCATCCTCTGTTTCTTACAAGCAGGCTAACATTTTATAATCACACCCTGAAAAGTACCTGGCATATAATAGGCCCTCGGTATACACTGTGGAATAAATGTTGGCAGTGACTGCATATGTGTGGTGAAAATGCTAGGGCGATGGAGGTCAGAGGGGTGGAGTGTCAAAGACAACTTGCAGAACTTTCAGCTTTGGTGGGAGGTGAGGCTATTCTCTGAACTGAAGACCACAAAAGGGGAAACTGTAGGAACAGGCATAGGAATTGAAACTTCCACATGGAGGAGTGAACTGGGCCAGCCTGAGAGGCACAGCTGGATGTGTAGCATCCAGAGCTTCAACCTCTCTTCAGTAGGTTCATTCCACCCACTGCCCTGGTGAGACTGACATTAACCTGAAACTTTTTAGGCCTTACCCCTTAACAGCTGAATAACAACTATTAGCTTTGGACGCAAGGCATTTTTATGAGATCTTACTTCCAGGGCTTGAGGTTTGGCAAAAAGGGCATATTATTCATACACAAAACAACTGCATTAAAATAGCATTAAGCATCTGGCTTACAGTGACAAAACCTGGGAAACACAGAACGATGGTGAAAATCTGTCCTGAGTTCACCCCCAATGCAATGCCTGGTGCTGCTCCTCCTGCAGAGGCAGGAAGTGTGCAGGGAACATTCCCAGTGGGCAGAAAGAGCCATGATAGAGACATTCAGGGCAGGCGAGAGAGATAAAGAGAGCAAGAGGAAGATTCAAGAAGAGCCATGAGTGCAGGGCCATCTACTCTGGCGCATGGTACACAGTGACACAGGAATGAAGTCCTAGTCCTAGTGCCACACCCCCGACCTTGGCCAGGAAAAACTTGCCAGCACCTCCTTCTGGCTGGAGTGTTCCTCCCAGAAGCTGACAAAGGTGAGACATCAATGCTTCGCCCCCTTAGAGCAGGACTTCTCTCAAATTTTCTTCCTCCTCAGACCTTGGGCACACAGAGAACTGGCAGCATGTACTTTGCTCCCCACAGAATTCCCATTTTTTGACAGAAATTGAGATGAAAGAAACTCAATCACATGTGACCAGAAAGTATTTTTAATGCATTTAAATATGGCAGCATGGCTGATTATAGCCTTGGGCAATCACTGTGTTAAGACAACTTGGGAATTGAAACTTTTTGATTTGGAGTTCCATTCAGAGCTGGGGAAGGATGTGAGAAAAAGAAAGTCTCTCCTCTGGACCAAAAAGGAGAGAGCGAGCGAGCGAGCGCAAGAGTGCATTTGCTCCATCTGTTTGAGGTGAGGTAGAATCATTTGTTATAAAAATTTGTAATAAGGGCCGGTGCCGTGGCTCACTAGGCTAATCCTCCGCCTAAGGCGCTGGCACCCAGGGTTTAGTTCCAGTTGGGGCGCCGGATTCTATCCCGACTGCTCCTCTTCCAGTCCAGCTCTCTGCTGTGGCCCGGGAGTGCAGTGGAGGATGGCCTAAGTCCTTGGGCCCTGCACCCGCATGGCAGACCAGGAGAAGCACCTGGCTCCTGGCTTCGGATCAGCGTGATACACCGGCTGCAGCGGCCATTGTGGGGTGAACCAATAGAAAAGGAAGACCTTTCTCTCTCTCTCTCTCACTGTCCATTCTGCCTATCAAAATAAATAAATAAATAAATAAATTTTAAAATAAAAAATGTATAGTAAGAATAATTGGGTCTTTGGGTGCGTTTTAAGAAGAAATTTCTGTAACTGTAGTATCCAGCAGGGAATTTTTTTTAAACTTTTATTTAATGAATATAAATTTCCAGTGTACAGCTTATGGATTACAATGGCTTCCCCCCCCCATAACTTCCCTCCCACCCGCAACCCTCCCCTCTCCCGCTCCCTCTCCCCTTCCATTTGCATCAAGATTCATTTTCAATTCTCTTTATATACAGAAGATCAATTTAGTATAAAGATTTCAACAGTTTGCACCCACATAGAAACACAAAGTGAAACATACTGTTTGAGTACTAGTTATAGCATTAAATCACAATGTACAGCACATTAAGGACAGAGATCCCACATGAAGAGCAAGTGCACAGTGGCTCCTGTTGTTGACCCAACAAATTGACACTCTAGTTTATGGCGCCAGTAACCATCCTAGGCTGTCGTCAGGAGTTGCCAAGGCTATGGAAGCCTTCCAAGTTTGCCGACTCTGATCATATTTAGACAAGGTCATAAAAGACAGAGTGAGGATAGTAACCAATGATCCTAAGAGTGGCATTTACCAGGTTTGAACAATTATACAGCATGAAGTGGGGAAGAGGACCATCAGTACACACAGGTTGGGAGTAGAGCCATTGGTGGTAGAGTAGAGGTTATGATTACAAAGGAATGAGGCCCAAGTGCACTAGACAGGGTCTAGAACAAAGGACAGAGTCATTATTAGAGGAGCTAAGAAAGGTGCTGTCTAAGCTACAATTAAGTTTTCTGATTGAGAGGCAAATAGAACTGATAGAAGGGGCTTGATAATAATCTGGTGGGCTTTAGGCCTTGTAAATTAAGAGGCCCAGACCTATCTATCTCTTCACATGGGGTATATCCTAAGGGAGGTGTGAACCTCCTAGGGGAAGGCACTCTGTTGACTTTCACTCCTTGGCTGGCCTGGGAGGAGAGCTGGCCAGGTAAATGCAGGGGGCATCTCTAACAAGAAATTTACAGTTCTGCCTGCAATGTTGCTGACCCTACTTGACCATCCCCTCAGCTGCAGTGGTCACTTTGGAAGTTGGGCTGAGTGAAGGGCTTTTCAGCTTAGAGCCAATAAGATCTGTGGCTCTGACCTGGGCATCCTTCGACTCCAGGGCAGGTCCATTTCCAGTGATCCAACTCTTGGCAGAGCTGCCAGGGCTCTTCACAAGCTGACTTCTGCTGAAGCCCAGGCTTACCACATTGAAAGCCACTGCAGTGGACTGGCCTGTTGGGTCTCCTTGAGGGCAGATCACTGTACAGATCAGCCATTAATAGGCCTGCCACCCATTGCTTCTGATGCCTAGCTTTCTTTTCCTCCTGGTTTGTGTTAAAGCAGACCAGAGGATGCATGTCAAGGGAGTGCCCGTTTCAGCAGGGAATTTTCATAAAGAATTTCTCCCAAAGATTTCTGAAAACACATACATGTAATCCAAGAGCTCAAAAATGAGCTATGTTCATTATAAATATGGTGACTATTAGGCCCTATCCAATCAATGCCAAAATCAGACAATCCAGCACTTGGGGAAGCTGCCTTGATCTCCTCAGGTGTCTGGGCTGACAGGGAAGGTGGAGCACCCCTACTTTTGGGAGAACCCCAAAGTGCTTCTGTAAAATCAAAATGAAATGTGACTTAATTCCAGTGATTGGCCTCTTCTAATAACATTCCATTTTCTTTAAGCCTTTCATTCTCCCAATCTCTCAGTGATTAATAAATCTCTTCTCTCTGTCTTATAATTATATACCAGAATGGGAACTGAAACGGATGAGCTCATTTAATCCCTCCATTAGTCCTGGGAGGCAGCCGCTCTTGTTATCCGGGCTGATGATGTAATGCTGTTATTCATTGTTACGTTCCATAACAATGTCACGTCACTGGGTCAAGGTCACATGGCCAGTAAGTGGTGGAGCTCGAATCGGAACTCCACAGATTCCGTTTTGAAGACTGTTCTAACAACATCTTCATTCCCCACCCCCACTTACCCACCACCACTGCATCTGACGTAACCCAGAGCTTAGCCATCCATCCCTGAACCTGGCTTCCACGTTAGGACCATCTGGGAGACACCCATGACCTCTTGCAAAGTCCCTATCTTAACTGAGAAATCCTTTTCTCTGTTAATCATTTGAGCAACCACAAAAGCATATGTGCTCATTTCTGAATTGTTCAAAATGACTCTCAAAGTCATGTCCTCTTGAAAGGAAATTGAAGGTCGATTTCATTTATTCTTCCTCTTAAATGGGAAAATGAAGCAAGTTCTTTGCTACCAGGTCAGCAGCTAAGCTGGAGATAAAGTACAGGAAGACTAGGGCTCTGGAAAATAACCCAGCAATCACTTCCCCAATGTGCTTCAAAACGTTAATAATTCTGAGTAGTCTGGCAGAAAATGCATTAAAGCGCAGAACAGCTGGAAGTTGAGAGCAAGTCATTTGTGTGACCTTCCTGACCTGTCATTTAGCAAAGCAGGGACAACCTTGGCTCTGTCATGCTGCTATTTAGATGTCACAGCCATGCATCTGTGACAGCACATCAGAGGCCACTGGTGACACCTCCTCACTTTTTGTTTGAAAGAAAAAAACACAGGAAAGAGGTTAAAATAAAATGACTGCTTAGGGTGGGGGATGAGGAGGCAGTGCATATAAACAGGGGTGACCCCAAGCTCAGAGAATCCCAAGACATGGTGACTCCAGCAGAACCAGGCAGCTCAAAGCTGGTGACAGACTGCACCAGCATATTTCCCATGGAGCTCTAGATAATTCTGTTCTGCTGGAATCTTTATTTAACAGTCTTGACAAGCACAATGCTGCATTTGAATGAAAAGTACACAGATTTGACATGTTATTGGCAGTACCTTTTGGCAATATGATGCATATCTCTAGTCTTGCACTAGGATGCTTTAGTGGGAATGCTTGTACATTAAAACATCCTCCTTGGGTGCTGGCATTGTGTTGTAGTGGGTAAAGCCACAGCCTGCAATGCTAGCATCCCAGATGGGCATCAGTTTGATTCCCAGCTGCTCCATTTCTGATCCAGCTCACTGCTAATGTGCCTAGGAACGAAGCAGAAGGTGATCCAAGTGACTGAGCCACTGAAGCTACTGGCTCCTGGCTTTAGTCTGGTCCAGCCCTGGCCATTGTGGTCATTTGTAGAGTGACCAGAAGATGGAAGACCTTTCTCTCCCTGTCTCTCTCTCTCTGTAACTCTGCCTTTCAAATAAATAATTAAATAAATAAATATTTTTGAAAATCCCTTTTGGAGGCTTAATATTGAGTCTTTTATACACCCTCCCTGTCCTACAGCCTCCTTTCCATATGCATGCACACACACACACACACACTCACACACATACACAGGTACCACACATGCTCATGCACACGTCTGTAGAACCACTGACAACAACTGAGGGCTGATTCAGCCTGGATGGGAGCTACAGGCCAGTGCACAGCTATTTCCACAGGACCACAGGGGCACATAGGTCCTTGTGGGACAAACACAAGAGGTCTGTACTGGTCTAGTTCCCCACCTCCAAGAAGAGTGCCCCTGGCATCATGCTCTTTAATGTCTTTCCTTGCTTGTTTTCTGCTTGAGCTATGGAAGTTCAACAAGGAGTAAATTGCAGAAAAAATAAACACCTGAGTTTCAGACAAGGTGGTGTAGGGTTTTGCTGGCCTCCACTCTTTCTCCTTTCCTGCTTTTTGTAGCTCAACAGCCCACAGATGTGAACACAGTAAACTATGCACCCCTGTCTTATCATGGCATTAAATAACAACCCACACTAAATTAGTGAGCCATGAGTTGTGAAACCTCAAGCTTCAGAGAACCAGGTAGAGGAGGTACAAGAAATGCCTGGTGTGTGAGGTCCTGGGTTCATTCTCCTGGCAGCATTGGAGGTGAGACAGCCACCTCATGATCAGCTTCTCCTGGAAATTACTCAACTCACACAAATGCTTGGGTTCCATGGAAACAGCAGCAATGCGGCCTGGCCTCATGGCTTGGGATTGGGCACTGAACACCCCGTTGGCTTGCCCCACCACTGACTTCCTGCGTTGTTAGTTGACACCTCAGTGCCAAAGTTCTGCCAAAGGGAGAGTCCTTGGGGATCTTGTGAAAGCTCTCCTTTGCTCCCTATGGCTCAGCTTTGTTCCTGTTTGCATGAGGAAGGACAAGCTGACTAACCCCAGCAGTCTACGAGTCTGCTCCTGTGCTCAAAGTCTGCACATGGTTTTTCTAGGATTGGAGGCTGGTAGATGGAACAGCGAAATCCATCCAACCCTGGGATTCACGGTGGTGAGAGACTTCATGAACAGCCATGGAATTGCACACCATCAGTGCTGGACAGCAGGGCACCATTCTGAATGGAAACACTCTTGTTGGGTGTTTTAAAATTTAGGTAGCAGGCAAACATGACTTTGTTGCATTCTCAAGAAACAATACTGCCTTCTGCAAGCTGTTATCTTTCTGAAGAGAATGGCAGATCCATCTCTTAGGAAGCCCCATGTGGCCTTTCCCATCAGTTAATAAAGTAATAAAGTTTTTGAAAAGGAAAAAAAAAACACCGTTTTAATCTCAAATCCCTGAAAATAATGATTAGGAGATATCTTTGCTAATCCTCCTATTCCCCAACAAAACACCAAAGGAAAAAGTGGGTTTTTAGAAAGAGATGTCAGCACTGCTAATTCCTATGTTGAGATGCCTGGAAATCCTGTTGAGAAGGAGAGTGGAGGGAACTGCAGGGCTTCCTCAAGGATCCCAATTCTGCCTCAGACTTCAGAGGGGACCAGCACCACACAGAGGGACAGAGCAAGTTACCTTGGAACCAACATGTAAGCAAGCAGATATAGAAAATACCACATGTGAATAGAGTTTCTCAGCTCTCCAAAAGCAAGCGAGGTGAGTCCCCAAGGAAGCACAGACACATGACTTCTGGCAACTATCATTCAGTACAACATTTTGCAGGTGAGTTTTTGGTTGTCATTGCCCTGACTCTCAAGATGTAAATCTGACTTTGCAGCAGGTAGGTGAGCAGCTCCACTGATAGGAGCTGGCGTAGGACCCTGAAAAGTGCCAGCCACATGCCAATTGCCATGGGGCTTGCACTACCACTTGGAAAATGGGCAAACATCAAGTTCATCAACAAAAACCAGTTCTGAGAGGGACAGCGTTTGGAGAAAATAAAACATTAGTGTGATAGAGTGTCGGTAACATACAGTAGGAGGATTGGCAAAGCCCTCTCTTATGGGAGTATTGTATGAGCACAGACCTACAAGAAGCACCCAACCTTGCAAAGTAACATGTGCATTCCAGGCAGAGGGAACAGAAAGTACAAAGGCGAGAGAGCGGCAAGATGGCGGAATAGGCAGGGAGCACACTATTAGTCCGGGAGAGAGACAGTTTAATATAAGTGGAGATACTGCAGGGTCAAGGAAGAGTAGGGGATGAAACAACAGAGGAAACTCTTCCGGAACTAGTGATTCACAGTGGACCTGCGTGGAGAGCGTGGGAGCCCAAGTTCGGGACACCAGTGGCAGACTCAACACACCAGCGCTGGAACGCGAGGTGAGCTGAACCTCCATAGCCCGAGACACCAGCGGGCAAGCGGAAAGAGGAGGCTAGAGGGAACGAGGCTTGAAACTCCGTGGGGAAAAATTCACCAGGCTAACTAGAAGAGAGAGAGGAAAAAAATAAAAAAAAGTGACCGATACGGACACAAGTTTCTCTCTCTCCGCTCACCTCTCAAAGGTGAGCAAGACAGAGCAGGCGCCATTTTGGACATACGTCATAAGCAGGGCGACCTCAGGTCTGCACCGGCCCTGAGCCTAGCAGAAACACCTGACTCTGGGGGGAGGGGTGAAATAACAGGAGATTAGGATCTAACTTGGCAACCCAGTGGGAGACTGCAGGAGAATTGGAGCCCACACTGAGGGCAGCAGAGATTCCCTGTGTGGTCCTTGGGAAAGAGCTTCTGATCTCTGGCTCCTGTGGGTATATCATTTGCCTATTAACTACCTCCAATTACGCTCAGCTGTGCGGAATTACTTCCCTTTTGAATCAAAAAAAGAAAGATTTACCACACCTAACCTGGGAGTGTCATCTTTGACACACCCTCAACCCTGAGGAACCAAACACAGCTCTCAGTCCACACTCATCTCAAGCCTCTAAGGCTCCATTGAAAGAAGACAGTCCACTTAATATAGAGCCATAGTGTAACAAGAAAAAACACCACAGTGAAGAAACCAAATATCTCCAACATGCCAAACAACAAACGCAAAAACCAAGCTAACAAGAACAAGGAAGACACTATGACGCCCCCAAATGAAAAAAACACCCCAATTCAAGATTATGAAGATGATGAGATTGAAGAAATGCAAGAAGCGGATCTCAAAAAATTGATAAGAACATTAAGAAGTTCTCAACAACAAATTCTTGAACTACAGAAATCCTCAATGGACAAGATAGAAAATCTCTCTTGTGAAAATGAAATATTAAGGAGGAATCAAAATGAAAAGAAACAACTAGTGGAACAAGAAACTGTGATAGTGATGAGAAATCATAATGAAATGAAGAATTCAATAGATCAAATGACAAACACATTAGAGAGCCTTAAAAACAGAATGGGCGAAGCAGAAGAGAGAATATCAGACTTAGAAAACAGAGAACAGGAAAGGAATCAGGCAAACCAAAGAAAAGAAGAAGAAATTAGAAATATAAAAAATATTGTCGGGAATCTACAGGATACTATTAAAAAACCCAACATTCGGGTTCTAGGAGTTCCTGAAGGCATGGAGAGGGAGAAAGGATTAGAAGGCATTTTCAGTGAGATACTAGCAGAAAATTTCCCAGGTTTGGAGAAGGACAGAGGCATCTTAGTACAGGAAGCTTATAGAACCCCTAATAAACATGACCAAAAGAGATCCTCACCACAACATGTTGTAATCAAACTCACCACAGTTTCTATAATGGAAAATGCTATCAATACAAATGTTTGAGAATTAAAAAGTCTAATGATCTTGTGTTACTAGACATGATAGTTATCTTAATGAGAAAGCCCCAGAGGCCTAAAGGGTTAAATACTTGTAAAATCCTACAGGTGCTTTCAAAAATACTGTGAAGTAAGCTAGTGCTTCTTGTTGGTTGATGAGTTTATAATTTTAAACATGGCGACTTAAAGTCTTTTGTCATCCACAGTTATATATGATTTGCTGCTCATAAAACTAAAACGTTGTTGGTTCTGTGTTTAGCTGTCCTCCTATAGGTTCCTATGGACTTTTTCCAGCCACTTCGATTGTATTCAGTACTTTGGGATGGCTCTGTAAACAGATGAAGCCAATAATGTATTAACAGTACCAACTGAGAGAAAGTATGGTTAACTGAGGTTACTAAAAACAAAAAGCAATTCAAATCAATTGGCAATCTACAAAAAGAGTTAAAGATTTTAAAAGCTAGTATTAAAATTGCTATATTGGTCTATTATGCTATGTTATATGTGTGTACATATTGTATGTCCACATGGGGAAATTTAATTAAGAGTTTTATTTTAAATGGCTTATAGATAAGATTGTCCATAAATTTAAGCTGCTAAAATCAATCAAAGATAAAAAAAAAAGTACAAAGGCCTTGATGAGATTAGATACTTTCTAGAAGCAGAAAGAAGGCCAGTGTGGATCAGAGAGAGGGAATAAGAGTAAGAGAGGAGACTAGAGGTGTATGCTCGAGCCAGATCATAAAGGGACTCTGGAACTTATGGACTTATTATATGTAATAGGCAAAAAGGTAGGGATACAGGTTAAGTAGACTATAATTCAACACAGAATAGACCCTCATGATTAACTGCAGAAGCTCTCAGAGCACCTGTGAAATTAGTGAATGACTATGAACCACATACAGGCCTAGGATCTACAATATGATGGATAGATCTCCATGGCATTTTTGGACCTTCCCAAAGGCTCAAATACACAGCTTCCACATGTTTATTTTCACAATTATACATCCCGTACCATGAATAACCAAATAACATATGTGTACTCCATTTCCTTAACATGTATGTATCATGAGTGACATCTAAATTTGAAATACGATGCATTCTACATATTGCCTCAGTATTCTCTAAGGCACCATGTCTGGTGAACATGCTGAAAGTGGGAGAGGAAAATTGCAGCTCAGTTACAAACCAGCCACCATCCTCGGGAGGCCCCCAGTTTCTCAGGGAGAATCCATCTGTTTCAGCACTGGGAGAGATCAGAATCATAGGTAACACGTCCTCATTTCACTCCCAGGATTTTTTTCTCCAAACACACACAAATGTTAACTCAAATGTTAAGAGAGGAGAATCTTATTCTCTGTTCTTGATATTTCCATTTATAGTTAAGGAAACAGATCCAGAATGAATGAGTAATTTTTTGAGATCAAAACAGAACCAGACAGGAAGTCGCATTTCCTTCTACCAAATCTACTCAACCCAAAGCCTCCCCTAAGTGGCTCAGTTATGCTGGCCCCTAGCCTCCAAGACTCAGCTACAGTTCTCCTATTTCTCTGCTACTTGGTATTTAAGCTGATTGAGAATTCTGTATTACTATGTCCAGAGGTAACACAAGCTCCAAATACAATATCACTTTTACCACATTTTTCTTCATCCTCTTCCTTTAAATGAGGGTTCCTAATTCATCTTAAATTGCACTATTCAAGATCCTCATCTCCACAAAGCATAACTAGAAATCAGGAAGTGAGCAAGCAAGGCACCTATCATGCAAAGATAGCACTCAGGTCATCCGTACTCAAGATTGTAGCAGGTACCCTCGGGCCTGGGCTGATGGCTCTGAGTCTTGTGTTAACAGTGTGTCTGAAGAGAATGTCTGATGGACGAGGAGGCACAAGCCAGCTTCTCTGAGTGCAGGAAAGGCGCTGCAGACAGCCAGAAAGGAAACAACACAAACAACATGAGAAGCAAGCACAGTGTTTAGAAGGAGGGTTGCCAATCTGGCTGACAAGGTCCTGGAACAACCCTGTTGACAATTCAGTACAGCAATGATATATATTTTCCCTGATATAAATATTTTGTTCATCATGCACTAAGGGGTCAGAAGTGGACAACTGTTAGCAAGACTGGAAAGGCTATTTTTTTAAATAGGACATATCTACAAGATTTTACACCTTGATTTGCATTTTTTTCAAGAGGTAGAGAAGGAGAAAGAGAGCTTCCATCCTCTATTTCACTTTTCAAATGCTCAAAACAACATAGGGGAATGGGTGAAGCTGGGAGTTAGGATCCAGGTCTCCTACATAGGTGGCAAGAACTCAACTATTTGAGCCATTACCTATTGCTTCACAGGGTGCACATTAAAATGAAACTGGGATGCAAGTGGAAGAGGGACTTGAACTCAGGTACTCCAATACGGAAAAAGTTGTTTTATCCAGCCTTGCCCCATGAAAATAATAACTGCAAGTTTGCATTGTTTCAAGGGTATTATTGCCCAAATGAAGAAGAACTCAGCTATGTAAAAACCACAGGGGCTGCACATGGTTCATGGACTACTGGTACTCGCTTCTCTTCTCTTCAGCCCCAGCCTCAGCCTGCCACATGTGCTGACATCCCAACCTTTATGCTAAGGAATATGAATAGTTTTGGATAACATCTTAGTTTCAATTACATTTCAATGCAAATTCCAAACAACCTGGATAGTGAGCATTTTTGAGGTGATGTACACAGCAATCCTGTCTCTGTCAGCAGCCAGACTGTGAGAAGGAAAGGTGATTTTTTTACTTTTTCCACTTAACCCATATACCGTCTGCACTCAACACCCTCAACTTCTTTCCCTTGAAGAGGCATCGTTTGGTATTGGCATTTTTTTTTTATTATTTTACAATGTGCTAGACCATGTTGATTAGAATAAGTAATTTTCATAGTTGTTCGGTTCACATATGCACTGTTTATACTATCATCACCCCTCTCCTCACATGCATGAATACATTTTAAGGGCTTCTTATCATCGAAACTGACTTGGAAAGTGTCTTAATCCATTTTCTGTTGCTATAACAAAATACCTGAGACCAGGTAATCTAAAAGAATACAAGTTTATTTACCTCACAGTTCTAAAGGCCGGCAAATTCAAGAGCATGGCTCTGGCATTTGTTGAAGGTCATCTTACTGCACCATGACAGAGGGCATCAAATGGTGAGACCGAGCAAGTGTGCATATTTGAGTCTTTAGTGGAAATTTCAAATGTAAAAGATAAGTTTATTTTTATGAAAAAGGACTTTGAAATCTATGCATATGAGGGGTCATCCAAAAGTTCACTGAAGGGTGGGTGTTCAGCCTAGCAGTTAAAACACCTGCGTCTCTTATCGGAGTGTCTGGGTTTGATACGTGCCTCCAACACCTGACTCAAGGTTCTTGCTAATGGAGACTGTGGGAGGCATAAATGATGGCTCAAATAATTGGATTCTTGCCATCCATGTGGGAGACTTTTCCTGGCCTCAGCCTGTAAAAGCTCTAACCATTGAGGCATTTGGGGAGTGAAGCAGGAGATGAGAGCTCTTTCTCAACCTATCTGCCTCTCAGACTTAAAAAAAGAAAGAAAGAAGAAAAGGTTCATGGAACATGCATGTTATTTTCCACCAGAATAAGCAGCTTTTAATTCCATTTTCTACAAACTTTTTGAAGTACTTTCATAAATCCACTCATGCCTCATCTAATCCTGATTACCCTCAAAGACCCCACCTCCAAATGCCATTAGCCTGTGAATTTTCAGATTAAGTTCCCAATACATGAACTTTTTAGGGACACATTCAAACCAGAGCAGAAACCAAAGAATCTGATTTAAAACAAGAAGACAAGACCCTCTCCTAAGGAAAACATTGCTCCCTCCATCAAAGTCTGAAAAAAAGGTAAGAAAAAGTGGCCCAATATAATTCTGAGAATACTCAGGTTTGTTTTTTTTTTTTTTTAATACAGGCAGAGTGGACAGTGAGAGAGAGAGACAGAGAGAAAGGTCTTCCTTTGCCGTTGGTTCACCCTCCAATGGCCGCAGCGGCCGGCGCACTGTGCTGATCCGAAGGCAAGAGCCAGGTGCTTCTCCTGGTCTCCCATGTGGGTGCAGGGCCCAAGCACTTGGGCCATCCTCCACTGCACTCCTGGGCCACAGCAGAGAGCTGACCTGGAAGAGGGGCAACCGGGACAGAATCCGGCGCCCCGACCGGGACTAGAACCCGGTGTGCCGGCGCTGCAAGGTGGAGGATTAGCCTAGTGATCCGCGGTGCCGGCTTCATCAGGTGTTTTTTTTTTAACCATTTACAAAGAGGGCTGTTGTTCAAAGCCAGAAGTTAAGATCAACATATCTGAGTATGAAAAAAAGCTGCCTTGCCCAAGAGAGGATCCCCTTGACCCCCAATCCTGGCAGACCACCAGGTTCTGACAGGGAGCAATGAATACGGTCAGTGAATGAGCCTGACCTTGTGTGGATAACAGCTTTAAGGAAGACAGAAGCTCCTACAAATAGCTCTAGATGCCAGGACAGCAACCTACAGTGTACCAGAATAAACCAGGGAAAGAGTGCTTCTAATTAACCTGAATCCCACAGTCAACTCTTTACCTATGTGGCAAAACAGAAACTGGTCTTTTTTCCTACAGGAGTGAACAACCCAACAGAATAAAATTTAAACAAGCCAAAAAGAAAAAAAACTCCTCAAAATAACTGGTCTTTCAGACCTGAGGAAGTCCCTCAGCACCTCCTAACTTGTGGTGCTGAGAGCCCACAGCACAATCCCCAGCATCACTCCTGCACTGGTGTGACAACTGGGAACAGTACCATCTGTACCTTGCAGAGCTGGGAGTGTCAATGTTCTTGTTACAATCTCTGGAGCAAATCACCCTCTCTCGTGGTATCTGGAGAGCTCTACCTATATTTTTCTGCTTCAGAGAGGTGGCTATCACCATCCCCAATACAACTGTTTCTCACCCTGGGAGACCTAAGTGAATGGCTCCCTGTATTCTTCAAACCCAGGACTGTGACAATTAGTTGTAATTTCCTCAGACTCACCTGCCAGTTGGGACCTGGGAAGAGCCTGCCTGCACTGGATCTGCCACTGTGAAATTTCCAGGATATCTTGTAGCACTGGAGAAAAGTTCCCTTCACAAAACACTAGGGATTTTGGTGCTATGAGCCCCAGTACAAGTCACACTCTCCCAGCAGTGCCTGGGGAAAGTCACATGTACATTACACAGTCCTAGAGCCATAGCTATTGAGGGAACAAGCCCCAGCACCACTCAGACTTGACCAGTGGAATAAGGAGAGAGTGCTCTCTGTGACCCTCAGCACCAAGAATGAGGCTCCAGCAATCACAAACCCTAGTGTGACTGACATCTAACTCTGTGGGGACTGAAGATACACACCCTGGGAAACCCACATCTGCTTCAAAGTCATACTTTTACCTCCCTGAACTGATACAGACTAGACAACTTACAGACAGTTCTGATATAGATTAAAGCAAAAGAAAACATTCAGAGGTTACACTTCTGGACTCACCTAGGGCCAAATCCAAAGCAACAAGCTGACTGAAACCAGGCATTCCATCATTACAACAAACCCTTTCAAACAAAACCTATTCCATAAAAAGGGATTATTATACCAGATGTGCAAATGTCAACATAGAGACATAGGACACATGAATAAGCAAAGAAGCATGAAACCTCCAAAATAACAAAATAGTTCTCTAGAAATACATATGGATCTGGAAGAGACCTATAAAATTCCTGAAATAGAATTCAAAATAATGGTTGAAAGGAAACACAATGCAAGACAATACAGATAGATAGCTTAAAGAAATGAGGAAAACAATAGGTGACATGAATGAGAAATTCACAAAGTAGATAGAAATCATTAAAAAGAACCAAGCAGAAATTTGGGTCCTGAAAACTTCAGTCAATGATATAAAAAATAGAATTGAGAGCTTCAACAGCAGAAAAGACCAAGCAGAGGGAAGAATTTCTGATCTGAAGGACAAGACTTTTAAAATAACATAGTCAGACAAAAATAAAGATACAAGAATTAAAAAGAATGAACAAAGCCTATAAAAATATGGGATATAATTAAGTGACCAAATATTTCCATTATAAGGATTTCTGAAAGAGAAGAGAAGGAAAAAAGGTATTGAGAATCTACTAAATGAAGTAATGGTTGAAAATTTCCCAAGTCTGGAAAGAAATATTGACATTCAGATATAGGAAGCTCAAAGGACTCCAGGCAGACTCAAAGAAAAAACACTCTCCAAGGTATATTGTAGTGTAATGGCAAAAACTAAGGACAAGGATGGAATAGTAAAGACAGTAAGACAACGATGTCGAGTTACCTATAAAGGAAGTCCAATTAGACTAACAGCAGACTTCTCACCAGAAACTACACAGGACAAAAGAGAATGGGAAGATATAGTCAAGATCTTAAAAGGAAGAAAATTTCCAACCAAGAGTATTGTATCCAGGCCGGCACTGCAGCTCACTAGGCTGATCCTCCACCTGTGACGCTGGCACCCCAGGTTCTAGTCCTGGTTGGGGCGCCGGATTCTGTCCTGGTTGCTCCTCTTCCAGTCCAGCTCTCTGCTGTGGCCCGGGAGTGCAGTGGAGGATGGCCCAAGTGCTTGGCCCTGCACCCACATGGGAGATCAGGAGGAAGCACCTGGCTCCTGGCTTCGGATCAGCACAGTGCTGGCCGTAGCGGCCATTTAGGGGGTGAACCAATGGAAGGAAGACCTTTCTCTCTGTCTCTCTCTCTCTCTTTCACTGTCTAACTCTGCTTGTCAAAAAAATAAAAATTTAAAAAAAGAGTATTGTATCCAGTGAAGCTATCCTTTAGAAGTGACAGAGAAATAAAGTATTTCCCAAACAAGCAAATTAATCCCCACCAAACTAGCCTTACATGGAATTGTGAAGGCAGTGCTATATTAGATGTAAACATCAAGAAAACACATGACACTAACAAATTCACCAACAGAGCAGATACAACCAGTAATGAGTCAAAGAAAAGACAGTTTTAGTTCTTATCTATCAATACTAACCTTGAATGTAAATGAATTAAATTCCCACTCAAAAGATAGAGGTTGGCTGAATGAATTAAAAAAAAAAAGACCCAAGATTATCAAACAATAAATGATGTTTAGTCATCTTTAAACAATATTTGTATGCATATTTTGCTTGTATGTGTTAAAAAATTGTATGAGATTTCTAGAATTGTGATATGTCTCAATATGATATTATCAGTCATGATTACATATAATCTTAATTTACTCTTTGCCACAGAAATAGTAAACTTGCATTAAATCATTTTAAAAAATCAAGATCCAACAAAACATTGCCTACAAGAAACTCACTTCATGAGTAAACTTGTACATAAACTGAAAGTTAAGGACTGGAAAAAGATACACTAGGTAAATGGAAAGCAAAAAAGGGCAGGAGTAGCTACACTCATATCAAATAAATAGAGGTTAAATCAAAAACTGAAAAAAAGAGACAAAGAAGGACATTACATTCTGATAAAAGGATTCATTCAGCAATATATAGAAATCATAAATATATGTGCCCCCAACACAAGACCACCCAGATATATATACAGCAAACACAAATAGACCTAAAGGGAGAGTTAGATTCCAACACCCACTGTCATCAATGGGCAGATCATCCAGACAGAAAATCAACAAAGATACATCAGAGTTGAATCATACCATTGAGCAAATAGATGTAATAGACATTTGCAGAACATTTCACCCAGTAGCTACAGAATATACATTCTTCTCATCACACAGAACTGTATAATTGGTCACATCATTTCCAAGTAAATTCAAAAGATTGAAATCACATCACGTATCTTCTCAAACCACAAAAGAATAAAACTAGAAATCAAAAACAAGAACAATAGGAACTTTTACAAATACATGGAAATTAAACAACATACTACTGAGTGCCCAAAAGGTCATTGAAGAAACTAAAAAGGAAATAAAAAATGTTCTTGAAACAAGTTAAAATGAAAATACAATACATCAAAACCTGTGAGATACAGCAAAAGCAGTATTAAGAGGAAATTTTAGGGGCTAGTGTTGGGGCACAGCAGGTTCTGATTCAAGACCTGGCTGCTTCACTTCTGATCCAGCTCCCTGGGAAAGCAGTGAAAGATTGCTCAAGTGCTTGGGCCCCTAGACCCACGTGAGAGATGCAGAAGAAGTTCTGGGTTCTGGCTTCATCCTGGTCCAGCCCTGGCCGGTTCAGCTGGTTGGGGAGTGAACCAGTGGATGGAAGATCGCTGTGTCTCCACTGTCTCTGTAACTCTGCATATTCCCGATAAACAAAGGTCTTTTTGCTTTTTAGTTGTTAAATTCATGCAGCAGAGCATTAACTATTAAGCCTCTTTACTGTAATGTAAATTTAAAATGTTATTTCAAAAACTAAAAAAAAAAAAAGAAAAGGAGGAAAAAGAAGGGTGCAAAAGAGATGGGGAAGGAGGGAGGAAGAGAATATAATTACATTCTTTGAATTGTATCTACAAAGCAGATTGAATCTGTTAAAAACTACTTGAAAAAATATTTTTTAAAAAAGTGAAGTTATTAACAGTAAGTGATCACATTAAAAATAGAAAGGTCTCAAATAAATGACCTAATGATACATCCCAAGGACTTAGAAAAGCAAGAACAAAACAAACCCAAAATTAGTGGGAGGCAAGAAATAATAAGGATCAGAGCAGAAATAAGTGAAATTGAAACTATAAAAACAATACAAAAGATCAACAAAACCGCTGGTTCTTTGAGAAGATTTTAAAAAAGACAAACCTTCAGCCAGACTGGCCAAAAAAAGAAAAAGAGAGAAAAAAAGAAAGGGAGAGAGAGAGAAAACTCAAATAAAATTAGAGATGAAAAAGGAGATACTACAGCCAATACCACTGAAATACAAATGATCATAAGAAACTACTATGAACAACTATATGCTACCAAATTAGAAAACCTCAAAGATATGGATAAACTCATTGAAATCAACAAGATATAGAATATCTAAACAGAACAATAACAAGCAGTAATATTCAAGCAGTAGTTAAGTCTTTCATAAAAAAAAAATTCCAGGACTTGATGACTTTACTACTGAATTCTACAAAACATTTAAAGAAGAACTAATTATAGAACTTTTCAAAAGTATTCCAAAATATTGAAAGACGAAACTCCGTCAAACTCTTTTAACTAGGCTAGCATCACTCTGATACCAAAACCAAAGACATAACACAAAAAGAAAACTACAGATCAATATCCGTGATGAACATAAATGCAAATGAATCTTGATGAAGAATGGGATGGGAGAGGGAGTGGGAAATGGGATGGTTGCAGGTGGGAGGGAGGTTATGGGGGGAAAAGCCACTATAATTCAAAAATTGTACTTTGGAGATTTATATTTATTAAATAAAAGCTGAAAAAAAATACTGGCAACTAAATTCAATTACTGCTTCAAAAATATCATACATCATGAACAAACAGAATTTGTTCTGGTGATGCAAGGGTGGTTCAATATTCACAAATCAATAAACATCATAAATCACATCATAACAGAATTAAGAACAAAAACCACATGGCCATTTCAATAGCTGCAGATAAAGTATTTGATAAGACTCAACATCCCCCTTCATGATAAAAAATAAAACTCCACTAATTAGGTAAAGAAAGAACATACCTCCAAATGGTAAAGGCTATATATGACAAACCAAAAGCGAATATAATAATCTGGAATAAGACAATGATGTCCACTTTCACCATTCTTATTCAATAAAGTATTGGAAGTATTAGCAAAAACAATAAGGGAAGAGAAAGAAATAAAGGGCATTGGAGTTGGAAAAGAGGAAGACAAAACATCTATGTTTGCAGATGACATGGTGTTGTACATTGAAAAACCTAAACTCTCCATCAAAAAGCTGTTGGAATTAACAAGCTAATTTAGTAAAGTTGCAAGTTAAGAAATCAGCATACAAAACACAGTAGCTTTTTTAGACACCAGTAATGAACTTGCTGAAAGAGAAATCAAGAAAGAAGTTCCATTTGTGATAGCCACAAAACATCAAATATTTAGGAATAAATTTAACCAAAGAAGTGAGATTAGGACAAGATGGCACACTCGAAAGATGAAAATTTGCGTGCCTGAAAGCAGATTTTGAAAGCAATTTTCTTCAAAAGATCTTTTTTCATCCCACCAGATAAGCAACATCTTGATATACCATGGCAGCAGCTGCAGTGAAATGGGTGGTATCAAAGAAAACTATCTTGAAACATTTATATACAATCCATAATGGTGTATTGTATTATATTATATTTACCATACACATATGTATTCGCCTCTTCTAGTTGCAAAGAGGAGCTTTGATTCTGGATGGCTGGACAATTGTATGCTATCACCCTTCTATGGACATTTTATATGAACACACAAAACCTATCCCTCGACCAGATCATGTGCTTAATAATGCAGAAACACATGAAAAACAGACTGGAAGAGAAAAGTGAACACCTTGAGCAAAGACTCATGATAGAACAACTTAGCAAAATGGTCTTTAATACTAAGCACCGTTGGTATACTCATTGCCATTATCACAGATGCCATAAGAAACTTCATCATCCAAAGGTCAGATGATACAGAAGTTCTTAAAATCAAAGAGGAATGTTATTCTGTGCCTTATTTTCCATTTAAGAAAATGCAATCTGGGGGGCTGGCACTGTGGTGCAGTAGGTTAATCCGCCTGCGGTTCTGGCATCCCATATGGATGCCGGTTCTAGTCCAAGCTGCTCCTCTTCCAATTCAGCTCTCTGCTGTGGCCTGGGAAAGCAGTGGAAGAAGGCCCAAGTGCTTGGACCCCTGTACCCACATGGGAGATTGGGAAGAAGCACCTGGCTCTTGGCTTCAGATTGGCACAGTTCTGGCCATTGAAGCCATTTAGGGAGTGAACCAACAGAAGGGAAACCTTTCTCTCTGTCTCTCCCTCTCACTGTCTATAACTCTACCTCTCAAATAAATAAGATCTTTCAAAAAGAAAATGCAATCTGGTATCTCAGCTTGTATGTTATATAGTAAAATAATCATTAAATATCCTTTCATGTAAAAAAAAAAAGTTTGAAAGATCTCTACAATGAAGATTATACAATAGTGAAAAAAGAAATCATCAAGAACATGCAAAAATGGAAAAATATTCCTTGCTTATGGATTGGGAGAATTAACACCATTACAATCTCTATGCTACACAAAGTAATCTACAGATTCAGTGCAAGCCCTAGCAAAATGCCAATGATATTCTAAATTTAAAAATCCTAAAATTCATATGCAATCACAAAAGACTCAGAATTGTTAGAGATCCTGAGTGAAAAAAAATCACCTGGAGGCATCATGATACCTGATTTGAAAGTATACTATGGCCGGCGCTGCGGCTCACTAGGCATTAGCCTGTGGCGCTGGCACACTGGCTTCTAGTCCTGGTCGGGGTGCCGAATTCTGTCCTGGTTGCTCCTCTTCCAGTCCAGCTCTCTCTGCTGTGGCCTGGGAAGGCACCGGAGGATGGCCCAAGTGCTTGGGCCCTGCACCCGCATGGGAGACCAGGAGGAAGCACCTGGCTCCTGGCTTTGTTCAGATTAGTGTGGTGCACTGGCCGCAGCACGCCAGCAGCAGCGACCATTGGGGGTTGAACCAATGGAAAAGGAAGACCTTCCCCTCTGTCTCTCTCTCTCTCATTGTCTAACTCTGCCTGTCCAAAAAAAAAAAAAAAAAAAGTATACTACAAACTACAAACTAGAGTAATTACAACAGTATGGTATTTGGCATAAAAACCAACACATGGATCATAAACCAAGTGTAGCTCTTATATATACAGCAAACTGGTTTTTGACAAATTTGCCCAGACCATACATTGGATAAAGAACAGTCTCTTTGACAAGTGATGCTAACAAAACTGGGCATATATATGTGGAAGAAAAAAATTAGTTCCCTACCTCTCACCGTATAAAAAAGTTAACTCAGAATGGATCAAAAAAATCTAAATTTCAGACCTAAGACTACAAAATTGCTATAAGAAAATGTAGGAGAAAAACTTCAAGACATTGATGACTACTTCTTCAACAAGACCCCCAAAACACAGGCAACAAAAGCAAAGTTAGATAAACAGGAATTATATCAAATTCAGAAGCTACTGCATAGAATAGAATGAAGAGACATTTGACAGAATGGGAAAATACTTGCAAGCTACTTATCTGACAAAGGATTACTATCCAGAATATATTAGCAACTCAAAAATCTTAACAGAAAAAACAATCCACCCAGTTAAGAAATGGACAAGAACTTCAACAGACAGTTCTCAAAAGTAGAAATACAAATGGCGAACATATATATGATAAAAATGCTCAATATCACTAGCCATCAGGGAAATGCAAATCAAAACCACAAGGAGGTATCATCTCATCCCTGTCAGAATGGCTATTACCCAAAAGACAGAAAGCAATAAATGCTGGTGAGCATGTGGAGAAAGGAGAACTAGTTACACTGTTGGTGGGAAGTAAATTAGTACAGCCAGTATAGAAAACAGGATGGAGAGTTCTTTAAAAACTAGAAATAGACGTGCCATAAGATTCAGCAATCCCACTACTGGGTATATGCATAAAAGACATGAATTCATACATGAAATCAAACGGATACCAGTCTGTTCACAAGCCAAATATGGAATTAACCAAGGTGTCCATCATCAGATGAATGAAAATGTATTATATATATAAATGTAAATATATACATTTGCTTAGATTTGCTGGGAGAGCACTATATATATATATATATATATATACATATGAATAATATTCAGCTATAAAAATAATGAAATTCTACCATTTGCAGCAAAATGGTTGGGAATGGAGGACATCTTTGAGTGAAATAAACCAGACACAGAAGACAAACACTGCACTTTCTTCTGTATATATAGGATCTAAAATTTAAAAAAAGAAAAAGCTTGTATATATTAGTTTTGCTGCAAATACAGTGCTTCATCAAATTTTGTTTTAAATCTTTATCAAACAAATCAATAGGAATTATATACTACTATAGATTTAATGGCTTGTGACTTTTAAAAATTTACTTTATATGAGGGGAATGCATCTTTTTTATTTGATTATTGTTTATAGCCCTTATTAATTCTCCTGCTGGACTATGGTCTTTTTTTTTTTTTTTTTTTGGACAGGCAGAGTTAGACAGTGAGAGAGAGAGAGAGAGAGAGAGAGAGAGAGAGAGAGAGAGAAAGGTCTTCCTTTTTTCTGTTGGTTCACCCCACAAATGGCCGCTACGGCCAGCGCACCGATCTGAAGCCAGGAGCCAGATGCTTCCTCCTGGTCTCCCATGTGGGTGCAGGGCCCAAGCACTTGGGCCATCCTCCAGTGCCTTCCCGGGCCATGGCAGAGAGCTGGACTGGAAGAGGGGCAACCGGGACTAGAACCCGGCGCCCCGACCGGGACTAGAACTCAGTGTGCCGGTGCCGCAGGCGGAGAATTAGCCTAGTGAGCCATGGCGCCGGCCTGGACTATATGGTCTTTTTACCTTTTATTTGCTGAACTCTAGTTAGTGGACCCATGAAGCCTTTCACTATAAGGTAAATTAAATGTATTATCTCAAAAATAAATATTTAGTTAAAAAAAAAGCAGAACTAGCCTTTCTTTTATTTTCTTTGTTTTTTAATTTAATTACTTAACTTGGGAGGCAGAGAGAGCTCTCAAATTCTGGTTAACTCTCCAGGTGTCCCCAGTGGCTGGACCCAAAAGCCAAGAACTCAGTCCACATCTCCTACATGGAGTGGCAGCAGCTCCCATCACTTTAGCTATCACCACTACCTCCAAAGTCTGCATTAGCAGATAGCTGGAGTTCGGATTTAGAGCTGGGCATTGAACCCAGGTACTCCAATGTCAAAGGTGGGAGTCAACAACAAGGCCAAACACCTGCTCCCTAAAAGTAGTCTTTCTTTATCAGGTATTGTAGTTGTTTTTTACCTCTCCTTAAATGGACATACAAATGTCACAGTCTATCTCAGACCATGGCACTCATCAGTTGATAGTACAGCTAAAATCGTCATCATAGTCAGATGGCATTCTGAAACCAACTAATGCATGATTTGGTGCTGTTTACTAAAAATGAGTGAATTATTCCATGATTTAAATGTTGGGTGTTTTTGTATGCATTCTCAGTCAGTTCATTCTTGGGGAAACTACAAAACAACACTGAAAAGAGTGTAAAAACCAAAATTGACTGGGAAACATTTTGCAGGCATGAAAGCCAAGAAAAAAAGCGTTTTTGAGCAATATTGTGTAACTTCAGCAATCTAAGTACTTGTTTACTCTGTGGTGGGTGTGCATGACTAACACAAGCCAATTATGAGTGAGTGAGCATCAAAAAAGTGTAAAACAAAAGACAACTTCAACAAAATTGTAATATTATGTGGGTGATCCCATGAGACTGCCTGCCCAGCCTATTCATGAGGTTGAGAGGGCATGGCGTGCCATGGCTCCGGGGAGGGACCCTGCAGCCTGGCTGCTGGCAGGTGGTGGGAGCCCCAAGCACATTTCCCCCCAACCCCACCAATCAAGTAAACTGCTCCTGGGAGTGGCCCAGGCCCATCAAGAAAGCTACCATAGCCTACGTGACCTTCAAGCTGATTGGAGAAGCATAGCAGCACCAATATAGTTCTATCCTATAGAATTAGTGTTGCCCTTAATTAGTTACGCCCCTTCTGTGCTTGTTCATTAATAAAGCAAAACTTGTTTCCGGTGCTTCTTGTCGAAGAGTGCTGTCGCCCCACCCATGCCAACAGTGTGCAGGCCTCACAGGATGAGCCCACAATATTATGTTTTCGAAATCAAATTTCTCCATTAAACATGGTAGAAGCAGCATGGCTTTTACTTTACTACCATGGCTTAAGACTCACAGAAGAAAACTATCTTCAATGAAACAAAGGATGGACCATGCCCCAAACAAAACTACAAACATATTAAAATCTGAGGAACAACTCCAAAGCCTGAGCTCAGGTGGGGATGACCTCATTACAGCTCCAAGTGTCAATTTCCCAAATGCTGGATCTGAAGGATAATTGTAACATCCTTTGCAGGTCCCCTAGGGAAGGTTGCACAGGTGGCTCCCTCCAAAACCATACCTGTCCCAGAGGTATGGGATCAAGGCCCTACAGTGCTCTCCCAGCAAATCTAAGTCCTTTCCACAAATTATACAAGACACCATCTACTCATGCAGCACTGACCAGTAGGGTGGCTTCTACCCAAAGGCAATGCCTTCTTGTAATTCACAGAAGGACCCTTAAGAAGTACTGACTGCCGTGGGTCTTCAGTTCGAGAGAGAAGGCAGGCACCGGGGAAGAAGAGAATGTCCATGTCAAGGTCCAGTCTCATGATTCCAGATGGCATGAAGTCAGGCTGTGCTGGAGGCCTCTCAAAGCTGCAATTGCCTTTTCTTGAAGATAGATCTCCCACGTGTCTTGGGGTCCCAAGAACAAAGCAAACTCTCAGGAAAGTCCCTTACATAAAAATCACCCTTGTTATATGTACTTCCCTGTTTCTAACTAAGCAAGTAAGTGAAGAAATGACAAAGGTGCAAGCAGGTGATGGGCATACATCACAAGACTCACCTAAGGAAAGGGATGATAGCTATAAACCTAAAAACAAAATGAGAACAAAGGAAGAAAGCAAAAAAAGAAAAGCAAGGGGGGAGGAATACAATGAAGAAGAGAGAAAGAAGGAAAGGAGGGGGGAAGGGAGGAGAGAGTGAGGGAGGGAGGAAGGAAGGAAAGAAGGGAGGATGGAAGGTAGAAGGAAGGAAGGAAGGAAGGAAGGGAGGGAGAGAGGGAGGGAGGGAGGGAGGGAGACCAAAACTCAAAGAAAGTAGAAAATAACCCAAAAGTGAACCAGCAAATATACACCTTTCAACTTTAATCAACCCTGTTGACTGGTTAATTGAGCATCTAAAAATATTCATCAGTATTTATTCCCATTAAAATAGTGAGCTCCTGATTCCTCTCTACTCTTACCCTCTCCCCCGAGCTTCCCCAACCCGACAATAAACTTTCCCCTTAACTCTGGAGTTTGGCGTGTTTTGTGGCAGGCTAACATTGGTGCTGTGACTCAAATCCAGGCTCCCTCATTGACTTTGCTCTCCCTTCAGGGATCTGAGTTGCTTTAGGGTCCTGGATTTATGCCAGTCACAAAACACATCCCTGGACCTCCTTCCACGCCACTGAACACTCTGTGATCTCCATTCACATGTCGGCCTTTAAAATCCTGAGGTAAGACATGGAACGGGAATTCTCTAATGGTGACCTCTTTTTTTTTTTTTTTTTTTAGAAAACTTTTATTTAATAAATATAAATTTCCAAAGTACAACTTTTGGATTATAGTGGTTTTTCTTCCATAACTACCCATCCATTCACAAACCATCCCATCTCCTACTCCCTCTCCCATCCCATTCATCATTAAGATTCATTTTTAATTATCTTTATATACAGAAGACCAACTTAGTACATACTAAGTAAAGATTTCAACAGATTGCACCCCCACAGACACATAAAGCATAAAGTACTGTTTGAAGACTAGTTTTACCATTAATTTGCATAGTACAACACATTAAGGACAGAGATCCTACATGAAGAGTAAGTGCACAGTGACTCCTGTTGATTTAACAATTGACACTCTCATTTATGAAGTCAGTAATCACCCAAGGCTCTTGTCATGAGCTGCCAAGGCTGTGGAAGCCTCTTGAGTTCACAAACTCCAACCTTATTTAGACAAGGCCATAGTCAAAGTGGAAATTTTCTCCCCCCTTCAGGGAAAGGTACCTCCTTCTTTGAAGGCCCATTCTTTCCACTGGGATCTCACTCAGAGAGATCTTTCACTTAGGTCATTTTTTGCCACAGTGTCTTGGCTTTCCATGTCATGGCAACCTCTACTACAGGTTGGTGGCTTTGCTCGACTTTGTTCCAAAGTCCTGGTACCAGGCACCACAATTCCTACAGCCTTGTACCCCTATAGACTCTATGTCTGGGCAACAGCAGGTGTGGGTGAAGACACAACCTGCTGTTTCCTTTCTATAGGCTAAGCCCTAAGGCCTGGGCTCCAGTGGGTACGCAAGTGACGACCTCCGTCCTCTGTTCCCATATCAGATGGTCATGTTCTCGGGGATGCCCGATATCTGCCAATCTGACTCTATGGGTTGCCGTAGTGAAGTGGGCAGGCATACAGGTTAAAATCTATTAGGTTTGTGAGCTGGAAGACCACACCTTCACCATGCCCCTGTGTGACCTCACACTCTACCTGATACCTTCACCTTGCCCCTGTGTGACCTCATCCCCCTACCTGGCTACACCTGGGTGCCCAGCAGCCAATCAAGTTAATTAACCACTCCCCTTTGGAAGTGGGTTAAAAGCCTGGGACACGGTGTGTTCCAGCCCTTCACTTCTTCCCTGACCTCTTTCCAGGAGGGGGCTTGCTGTAGCCCCGTGCATCCAGGGCATGTGGCCTTTGGGCCATGTGCTCTAGGCTTTCTGGCCTAGATGCTCCTCCACGTGGCTGGTTCCTGGTGCTCAGTATGAACCCAGATTTACCTCTCTCTCTAATAAAGCTCTCACTCTCCTATGCATCTTTCACACTAAATAAAGCTTTAAATGTACCATGCTGCCTCATTTATCTGTGCCGGTATTTAGAATTCTTCTCTAAATATTAGGCAAGAGCCCTCTTGGGCTTATTAATATTGGGGATTTATTAGTAAGCATATGGTGAAATCATATAGCATCCCAAATTCCGGTAGCATATGTGGCACCCCAGATATCACTCTGGGGAACTTTAAAGGACCACATTTTGGTATAGATTTTAGGGGGTCATGTCTGATTTCAATAGGAGCTTCTCAGTCCCACGTTCTGTCCAACCCTCCTCTCGTTTGTCTCCTACCTCAACAACTAGTCCACGTTTGAATCTGACACTATTCAAGATCTTTATCACTTCTGTGAGCATTTGGGAAAATGGAAGGAAATCTCCTATGTCTAAGCTTTCTTCTATCTCAGCTCTAAATCTTCTCCAGCTCAAGTTCTCTTAATTTACAAAGCTCTTGCTAAAAAGCCAAAACCCTATTCTTCTACCTTTGCTACTCTAGCTCTCACTGTCTAGCTATTCCTCCCCCTCCTGCCTGGGAATTCCAACCTTATCTCAGAACCATCCCTTGTGCAAAGTCTACTCCCCCTGCCTTATCTATGATCCTCTCTAACACGGAAATGGTCCCTGTCTCCATGCCTACACCCTCCGGCCTGGTCCTCCAACCAGTCTTTGCCCCTCTCCTTCCTGTTCCTGTTTTACCATAAGAATAGCAAGGGAGTGGTGATTCCATCCTTCTGAGATCCCAGTTTACTGCAAAACAAATTAAGTATCCCATCCTTTTGATGGCTCTCTCTCTCTTTTTTTAATCATGAGCTAGCCAGACAGGATCATCAGGACTTTTGATGGTTTTATCCCTGCCATGTAACTCTATGTCAAGCTGACCTTACCAAATCTCTTCAATTCCTACAAACTTGATTTCCTGGTCCCATTAGTGAGCATTTCCTAGATGGGCCCTTCAAACCAGCCAGTTCACTGTGTTAATTACTATTTCCAGACATATCTCCTTTTCCCTAATTCCCCCTACTCTATCACCTATCAGATTCTTCTCCTTAAAAATCTCTCTCCAACCACAGGGGTGGTCATCTACTCTGATGGATGCCCTCCCACATTAAACCTAACATAATAGTGAATAATCTCCTGTGGGCTTCTTGTCCCTGGCATATCAGCCCCTAGCCCACAGTCACCTTTGGGACCTGAACATTTTGTTTCAGAGGCAGTCCCAGGTAGCTGACTGTTGACTAGGGCATCATTGGCCTAAGGTGTTCTTTGGGTGAAAAGAAACGTAGACTCAAATTCAATTAGAATCTAAAAGATGTCTTTGGTAAATAACAATCTCATGCATGAGAAATTGGCTCAGCTATAAACTGGACACTTGGTTTAAAGAAATTTCTCTTTTGAATCTTTTGAATCTAATTGCCTTTAAAAAATATTGCTTTGTAACTTGCCAAACTTGTTTTGCAATTTGCTTTGACAGATTCTGATAGCAATGGATAAGCAATGCTTATTATGGCCCCCTAAGGTGGATTTTGCAATCTCTGGCTTAATGTAACTGACCTTAATTCAAATAGAGGTATGAGATAATATAAGCATCTTCAGCCAGCTAGGTGTAATTGCTAAATGTAAATTGGGTAAAGAAAGTGAGATAAATGTGTCTACATGTAACCTTTAGTACTCTTAGCACCTTATATTCTATGGAAAAAATTCTTGAGTTTGCTAACATGTTTTCATAATTTGTACATATAAAAATAGTTCAACATTGCTTAAAAGTAACTAAGGTTAAATTTGATGTTTTATCTTATTTAGAAAATATCTTAATTTGAAAATTTTTTTTTAAGATTTAGTTACTTGAAAGTCAGAATTACACAGAGAGAGAAGGAGAGGTAGAGCGAGAGAGAGAGGTCTTCCATCCGATGGTTCACTCCCCAGTTGGCCGCAACAGCTGGAGCTGTGCCAATCTGAAGCCAGAAGCCAGGAGTGTCTTCCGGGTCTCCCACGTGGGTGCAGGGGCTCAAGGACTTGGGCCATCTTCTACTGCTTTCCCAGGCCACAGCAGAGAGCTGGATCAGAAGTGGAGCAGCCGGGACTCGAACCAGCACCCATATGTGATGCCGGCACTGAATGTGGCAGCTTTACCCATTATCCCACAGTACCAGCCCCTTACTTTGAAAATTTATAAAGGGTTATTTCAAAATGTACATAAAGGAAATCAACAGATGGAAAGCAAAAGCTATTATTTGACATAAAACTAGAATCTGATCCTCTGTTAAAGCAATGAGGTTTTTTGCAATGCATATATGTTAGTAAATATTTTAAAATCTGTTTAAAACCTGCAGCATCTCCTTTTAATAGTTTCGTTTAATTGGTAACTCTGTCAGTTTTCTAGCCAGCTTCAGTAAGCTATTCTCTCTTCCCTAGTTCTGACTCTGTTAATACTGTTCCAAGTTATAGGATTTGATCCCATGCACTAGCTCTTAAATTTAAGGTTTTATTTCCAATTTTTGGAACTACCAAAGAGACACAGATTTTGTGTTATGTTGAAGTAATCTATTATGTTCTCTATTGTTTAGGAACAACTGAGTTTTAAAGGAGTTATGATTTGTTTGAATATATACTCATTCTAAAGCATTTAAGTAATCACATTGTAACAATGATCAAATCTGGTCTATATTATGTAATGATGCTAAGGAATCTTATTTAAACCTGATATTTTTAAGCATTTTGGCATCTTTGAGAGGCATTCAAAAAATCAAAGTTCCAAATTCTTTAGACTTCGATATTCCCAGTTGGGCTCCTGGAAATATCAAGTGTCTCTCATCTTGTAGACACACCAACTAATCAGATTATTTGAGTTCTATTACAGGTACTGTCAAGATGTGAAGTGGTATTAAATTTTAAGTTATGATAATATAAAATACTACTGATACAAATGTACAAAAGTTAAAATGTCTAATGATCTTGTGTTACCAGACAAGATAATTATCTTAATGAGAAGGGCCCAGAGGCCTAAAAGGGTTAAATGTTTTGTAAAATCCTACAGGTTTTTTAAAAATATTGTGTGAAATTAGCAAATGCCTCTTGTTGATTAAAGTTTATAATTTTAAGCATGGCTCTTTAAAGTCTTTTGTCACCCACAATTTTTTTTTTTAATTTATTTTCATTATTTTACAGGCAGAGTGGATAGTGAGAGAGACAGAGAGAAAGGTCTTCCTTTTTGCCGTTGGTTCACCCTCCAGTGGCCGCTGCGGCCAGCGCATCTCACTGATCCGAAGCCAGGAGCCAGGTGCTTCTCCTGGTCTCCCATGGGGTGCAGGACCCAAGGACTTGGGCCATCCTCCACTGCCTTCCCGGGCCATAGCAGAGAGCTGGCCTGGAAGAGGGGCAACCGGGATAGAATCCGGCGCCCCAACCGGGACTAGAACCCGGTGTGCCGGCACCGCAAGGCGGAGGATTAGCCTGTTAAGCCACGGCGCCGGCCATCACCCACAATTTGTGTTCCCCTCCAAACACTAAAAATCAGATTTGCTGCTCATGAAACTAAAATATTGTTGGTTCTGTGTTTAGCTGTCCTCCTATAGGTTCTGATGGGCTTTTTCCAGCGACTTCTATTGTATTCAGTACTTTGGGATGGCTCTGTGAGCAAATGAAGCCAATGATGTAGTACAGGTTCCAACTGAGAAAAAGTATGGTTAATCAAGGTTACTAAGAGCATAAAGTAATTCAAATGAATTGGTAATTTAAAAAAAAACAGTTAAAGATTTTAAAAAGCTATTACTAAAACGGCTTTATTGTTCTATATTGTATGTAGTTATATGTATATACATATTGTATGCCTACATGGGAAAATTTATTAAGAACTCTGTTTTAATTGGCTTATAGATAAAAAAATTGCTCATAAATTTAGACTGCTAAGTTAATTGAAGATACATGTGGGTCGTGTGGCCTGAATCTCTATATTAGATGTTTAAAATTTGTTGGTAGAAAGAAATTAAAATTATTTAAGTCGTTGACATATTTGTGCTTGAGTTTGCTGGTCAAACAAGTTACACTGTGTTAGATATTTAAGAGATGTTTCCAAATACATGTATTCATATTTTTAAATTTATAGAAGGCATTGGACCTTCTGGTAAGTGTTTTCATGAGTTGTTATAAAACAGTTAAAATTGTTAGCTAAATTTTCATTTGATATTGCCATTGTCAGTAAGCGATCTTGGAAGCCTGACTTGTTCCCTCATTTCTCTATTCTCTTCAAGGTGGGAAACTGACTCTATATTGCAGGACTCTCCAGGATGTACAGTTTGATCTTTAGACCTTATAAAATGGATGGCTAACCCTTCTCTGTAATAATAGCATAGCTGAAATGATAGCTTAAATTATGATTTCATGGCTAGATTTACTTCAACATGGACACAGTTATCAGGCAAAACCTCCTTTTCAGACCAAACAAAGGAAGAGAAAGTTTTAAAGTAAAGACATAGCTTTCCTCATGGACATTGTCTACCTCAAAGAAAAACCACTATCAGAACATGCTTCTGACTATAAACTTCTACTTTAGCCCACCAAAGATTAGACATGGGACTTGAGTACCCCTTTGACTTGTATCCTCTGGTCTGCTTTAACAAAAACCAAGAGGAAAAGAAAGCTAGGCTTCAGAAGCAATGTAAAGATAGGTGTCAGGCCAATTATTGGCTGCTTTGTGCAGTGATCTGCCATCAAGGAGACCCAACAGGCCAATCCACTGCAGTGGTTTTGATGTGGAAAGGCAGGGCTTCAGTAGAAGTCAGCTTATGAACAGCCCTGGCAGCTCTGCTAGCAAGAGTTTGGTCACTGGAAACAGAACTGCCCTGGAGCTGAAGGAGCCACAGATCTTCTTAGCTCTAAGCTGAAAAGCCCTTCACTTGGCCCAGCTTCCAAAGTAACCACTGCTATGGAAGGGCAGGCCAAGTAGAGTCAATAATATTGCAGGCAGAACTGTAAATTTCCCACTAGAGATGCCACCTGCCTTCACCTGGCCAGCTTTCCTCCCAGGCCAGCTGGGTAATGGAAGTCAGTAGGGTGTGTTCCCTAACTAGATTCATACCTCCATTACAATGTACCCCACGTAAAGATATAGATAGGCCTGCACCTCATAACTGGCAAGGCCTTAAATCACACCTAATTATTATCAAGCCCCTTCTGTCAATAGTTTCAATTTGCCTCTCACTTGGAAAACTTATTCATGGTTTAGATAGCACGTTTCTTAGGTCCTCTACTCTGTCCTTTGTACTAGATCCTGTCAAGCCCACTTGGGGCCTCATTCCTCTGTGATCATAACCTCTACTCTTACATCAATGGCTCTACTCCCAACATGTGTGTATTGATGGTCCTCTTCCCCACTTAATGTAGTATAATTGTTCAGAATTTTTCTACAGACAGACCCCTCTACACATAAGAGACGAGCGACCCTTCTCCCAGTCTTGGTTGGGATCAGCTTCACGGCCTCCCTCTCCTCAGTAGTGATCTCAGAAATAGCTTTGGGTCACAACGTTATCTCAACCAACTGACTCCAAAACAACTCCAACAGTAACAGGAGGAGGTCACTAAGTCCACTAAGACCTTAGCTGACACCTTCCAAGGTCTCCAAAGCCAAGTCACCTCACTAACAGGCATGGTACTACAGAACAGATTGACCTTAACAGTGTTATTATGTTAACCAATCAGGCCAGGTAAAACCACATCCATCGGCCAGCGCCGCAGCTCATTAGGCTAATCCTCTGCCTGCGGTGCCGGCACCCCGGGTTCTAGTCCTGGTCGCGGCTCCGGATCCTGTCCCAGTTGCTCCTCTTCCAGTCCAGCTCTCTGCTGTGGCCCAGGAGTGCAGTGGAGGATGGCCCAAGTGCTTGGGCCCTGCACCCACATGGGAGACCAGGGGGAGGCACCTGGCTCCTGGCTTTGGATCTGCCCAGCGCGCCGGCAGTAGCGGCCATTTAGGGGGTGAACCAATGGAAGGAGGACCTTTCTCTCTGTCTCTTTCTCTCACTGTCTAACTCTGCCTGTCCAAAAAAAAAAATCCATCTAACAGCCTTCACTAGGGTACAGAGACCCTCCCATTTCCTCTCTTCTATAAAATCTTCGCATTACTTGGTTAATGCCACTCCTGGGACCACTGGCTGCTTTCACTGTGGCCTTTATACTATCTTGTCTGTTTAAGTGTTTACAGGAAGTGATAAGAGAACAAACCAAAGCCTTCACCAACCAGGACTAAGTAAGCTCACAAATGCTGCTACAGGGATATACTTGGCTCACCACCCAGGAGACTGGGGCTTGAGACATCACCCTGTGTCAGCAGGAAGTAGCTCTAAAGACATCATCATCCCTCCACCCCTCCTGGACTTTTAGACCAATGTAATCCCATACAACTCTTGCTTTATTTAAAAAAAAAAAAAAAAAAAAAAAAAGGAGGGAATGTTAGTAAAATGGTGCCGTCTTATCTGTGGTGCCATCTTATCTGTGGTGCCAGCTATGCCCCGGACGCCATCTTAGGCTCTGGCCCCATCACCATTTGCTACAAGCCAGGTAACCAGATGGCCCAACCACAGGTGTCAGCTCTGCCCCTACCCTATGGGATTTGCTGCTCCTATTTTCCAGACCCCTGCAAAGGTATAATAGGAACTGCTTCCCATACATGTGTCCTCCTGATTCCTCTCTCTCTTACTCTCTCTCGCTCTTTCCCCAGCCCATTGGGTTTCCCCTACCTGAAACAAACCTTCCCCTTAAAAAAAAAAAATTTGAGAGTTTTCCTACATGTGTGCTGCCTTTGGATATTATCCATTTCTTAATTCAGGCATAATCTGTTGGATGAAAACAATGGCTTCTCTCATTTCAGTGAACCTTTCCTGGCTTACTGGTAAGGCCGAGTTTGTTTATGGATATTTACTGGTCATGTGTATTTGCATCTACAATTTCTCTTGTGCTGGGAAGAATTCCTAAAGGAAATGTGAATGGCATTCTCAATTGTGGAGATGCAGACGTATTTTTGAGGTCAGATTTTACTGACATTTTAGTGTAGAGTAAGCTCAGTCCTTAGGGACAGACTGACTTTTGAGAAATTGTAGAGGGCCAAATTGGATTGTGAGATTTTCTAAATGTGGAGTCAGACAAAGGCACAGAAAGGAGAAGAAACAGAAAGAAAGAAATCAGGGAAAGTTTACTCAGGGTCAGACGAGGCAATCCTCTATGCTGTGAAATTGGGATAATTGGCCAGATATCCCTTCCAGAACCCAAAACTTTAGAAAGTAATTATTTGGGGTGTCAGGCTTTGAATTTTTGAAAGTATACAAATTCAACTACAAGTATCCAAGATTGTCAAGCCCTGACTATATTAGCCACCATCCTGGGATCTTAGTAAATCAAAAGGCTTGGTGATGCAGCACAGGCTGTAGGTCAGAGGCCAGATGAATCCTGACTCATTAAAAAACGGGGATAAAAATGCCCAGTTCCTAGAGATATGTGGTCATTAAATGAAACAAGGTTCTCAATGTGTTTTTGCCTTAGGCAAAGCAGGTACTCTGCAGATATGAGTCCCCTACCCCTCTTCTAATATTCATCAGCCATTATTTTTTAAAAAGATTTATTTGTTTGAGAAGCAGAATTACAGAGGGAGACAGAGGTCTTCCATCTGCTGGTTCACTACCCAGATGGCCACAATGGCTGCAGCTGGGATGATCTGAAGCCAGGAGCCATAAGCCAGGAGTTTCTTTGGGGCCTCCCATGTGGGTTCAGGGGCCCAACCATCTGACTATCCTCTACTGCTTGCCCAGGCCATTGGCTGGGAGCCATCAACCATTATCAATCACTGTAAACTAAACAGCAGCCATGACTGGGACACAGAACTGGGGGCTGGGGTGAGATGGTATTTGGGGATAAGAATGAGTGAGGCCAGGATAAACTGTTTACTTCACAGCCTTATCTCCAGTGAGCCAAACCATGGCTTACCATGTACCTGTTTATGAGGATTTGCTGTGCTAGATTCTGTGCAACTGATGTGGTGTAACAAGGCAGCTAGTTTAGGTCTGCATGAGCTAGAAGTCTCTGCAAGCCCCAGATATAATGCTATCCTTCTACCTGTCAATCAAAATACCTCCTCTCCCAAGATACACCTGCTTCATCCTTAGGTTACACCTAAGGGGGAGCCCATGAAAATATGGATGTTAAGTCCACATGAAACTTGTGGAGGAATCATAAAACTCCCTGGTGGCTTCACACCAGTAGAGCCACCACTCCCTACCTCATAAAAGAGGCCAACAAATGAGCAGAATTTCTCTCTCTCTCTCTCTCACCAAAGATTATGGTTGGAGGTGCCATACAGGTGCTTTTCTCTCTTCATCCTCCACCCCTTCTGACTTCAGTTAATCCTCTGGCCTACTCACAATGGGTATTTCTCTATGTAGGGTAGCCCACACTCATATATGAATGTACATTTTCGCACTCACTCTTGAATAAATCCTGTTCCTGTTGTGCACCGATGTAAATATCTGTTCTTAGAAATCTTATCTTTGTTTGAGATAAGAGCCTTGAGAAAAATTAATACACATATGCCCACATCATAATCACTAAACTAAAAACAGTGCGTCCTGGAATTTACTTTAGGAAAAAGAGAAATATGTTTCACAAACTTGGGAGGGTACAAAGGAAGTCTGAACCTGTTTTCCTTGTGTGTGTGTGTGGGGGGGGAGTGAATGTGTTTTGGGGGAATGGTAGAGTCCCCCTTGTCAGTGAGGTGAAGCCACAGCCCAGAGTAGGCTATGAGTTCTAACTCTCCACTCAGGACTGGGATGTTTTCTTACTGCAAAAATCAAACCTGACACCATCCCTAATTTTTCTGATATCATTAGCATTTTATTTCTTCAAATATTTCCACTTTATATAACAGTTGTATACCCATCCAGAGATATCATGCTCAAGATGGTTGAAGGAAATAAACTTTTTGCCATTTCCACAAGTGCTGAAATAGCTCCAAATGTGAGGATTTACATCAGTTCTCACTGCTATGCAAATTAGAGTGGCTTGTGTGGTGGCCTTATTTATTTTGGTAAATGTGTGGGTAGGGGTGGGAAGGGGGCTGTTTAAAATGCATTTGAAACTTCTAGTTTCAAATTGTTGAACTCTTCAAAGAGGAACTTAGATTTTTCAAGAATAAAATAAAACAATCCTTACTTCAGAGATATGTAACATTTAAGTATGCTGGAAACTCTTTAAAGCTATATTGGTGGACATTTTTTCTTCCCAGAATATAATACAAAATCCCTTCACCTGAGGATTCTTAGTGGTGGACTCCCACATCAAATATGTTGAGCCTTTGCTGCCGTCATGTAAGGCCATGATTTCTCCCACCCCTTCTGGGACTCATCACTGCTTCTGATGCTGTACCCACCAGTGACTTTCAGGATGTGGATGTCTCCTGAGTTTTTGTCCTGTTTCTTATTTCCCTCACTTCATCAGGGGCTACTGATGCTTGGTCCTCAAACTTCTCTCAGGGCCCCAAGTCTCTACTAGGGACTCCTGTTTGGCTGTGTTGTTAATTCCTATTAATGCCAATGTACCTCTGGGCCCTTGAATTGCTTCCTTCATTAGGCATCATGCAATTGAATCACATGAACTATCAAGTACAAGTTATTATTGTTACCATGGAGAAGCAGACAGGCGAGAATCAGCAGGAAATCATTAAAAAGTACAACTGTGAGGGGGAAACCACCTTTACCAGAGACTAATGCCTACCACAAAACCTCTGCATTTGAAACAGCCTGCTATTGATCATTGTGAGTAGACAAATAGACCAGTGAGATAGAATATGAAGTCCCAACAGAGACCCAGGTACATATGGAAATCTAGTATATGACTAAAGGACATCTTCAATTACTGTGAAAGACAGGGAAAACTGGACAGCCACTGCAAAATGATAAAATCTGTATTTCATACCATACACAAAAAACATTCCAAATGGATCAAGAATCAGAACATAAATATTTAAACTGTACATGTACAAAAAATGAATATGGATGAATTCCTCTTGAAGCTTGGTAAAGAGCGTTTAAATCTAGAAAAAAATAAAAGATCAATAAATGTGGCCATAAAAAATTATAAAGAACATTTTTATGGCAGAGGCACCATAAACAAAGTCAAAAGTAATTGGCATAGTGGGAAAAGTACTTTTTTAACTCATACCACAGACAAGAGGCCAATATCCTCAGTATTTACAGAATTCTTAAAGAGGAGGAGGTGACCAAAAGCAGTAGAAAAAACTAATATATAGGCAATTCGCTTAAAAACATATGTATGGCATTTAAACATGAGAAGATAGTCAAATAATTCGTAATCAAATAAAAGCAAATGAAAACTATAGTATTTCTCACCTATCAGAAAAGTAACAATTTATTTTATTTAAGAGTTATTTATTTATTTGAAACTCAAAGTTACACAGAGAGAGGAGAGGAAGAGAGAGAGGTCTTCCAGCCGATGGTTCACTCCCCAAATGGCCGCAATGGCCGGAGCTGTGCTGATCCGAAACCAGGAGCCAGGAGCTTCTTCCCAGTCTCCCACGTGGGTGCAGGAGCCCAAGCAGTTGGACCATCTTCTTCTGCTTTCCTAGGCCATAGCAGAGAGCTGGACAGGAAGTGGAGCAGCCGGGTCTCAAACCAGCACCCATATGGGATGCTGGCACTTCAGGCCAAGGCATTAACCCACTGTGCCACAGCACTGGCCCCAGAAAAGTAACAATTTAAAAATATGACATTATGTTTTATTGGCAAGGCTAAAGGGAAACAGATACTCATGCACTGCTGTGGGAATATAGATTGGAACAAGCCTTTGAGAGGAGAATTTGGCAATGACTAATAAAACCATTCATTCACTTATCTTTCAACAAGTAATCCAACTTTGATGAAGCCATGCTGAGGCTACTTCTTCAAAAATATATATTATACATATGATTCTTTGTTGTGTTTGTTGGAAACAACATAAATATTAATATTTAAAAGAGTAGGTAAATATACAATGGAATATCCAGTCAATAGAATATTAAGCGGCTATGAAGAAAAGAATGTTGAGATTCCTATGACCCGTACCCTCAGGAAGAACATGGGCAGCATGCCCTGGACAACTTGGCCTGAGGAAGTCTCCAGAAAACAGTTGGGCATCCCTGTCCACCCTCCTACTTCCCTGGAAGCAGCCAAGTGGGCCCACTTATGCACCTTTGGCCCAAGGAAGCAAGCAAACAATGAGCTGTAAATGACTGGGTCCACAGAGGCTCAGGGAAGGAGATGAGCAGGCCCACTTTCTTATCAATGACCCCAAGAAACAACCAAACAAATCTTCCAAGTGGGTTGGCTCATCAAGATCCCCAGAAACCAACTGGGCAGCTTCATAGACCCTTCTGTGGCCCTCCAGAGGCATCTGAGTAGCATATTCTCAGGAGCTCAGCCCACAGAGGCCCTAAGAAGCACGTGCTCTGCTCATCCACCCATCCCCAGCACCAAGAAACATCTGGCAGACTTCCACAAGCAGACTGAGCTCCAGAGGCCCCATGAAGTTGCCTGTACAGTCCTCAGACACTACTAAGTGCTCTACCCGAGCATATTGTTGCAGCCTGTCCTCACATACTGATCAATACCCCCACCCCATACTGGGCATCCTATGTCACATCCCTATTTACATGACTCACAGAAACTGTCAGGAGCCCCATACCTACAGGCAGGTACACCATTCAGAGAGCAGCCAGTGAACCTACTGTGTCTACAAGAGCTACATATAACTGATGGTACAATTCCACACCACCTGCAGCCTAGGCCATTGAGAGAAACACAGACTTCACCAATGCTGAGTACAGTTGAAGAAGCTACACAGATACTACATTAAATTTCCCACCTGGAACCAAAGCCAATACAATATGCCCAACCAACACCCTAGGACATATGAAAGCCTTTTTATTATGAAATTAACTCTATAAAATTGGTAGAAGCAACTGATCCACTAGATACACAAAAGTCAATGTAGGGGCACAAGAAATGTGCATAAACAAGATAAGATGATGCCCCCAAATCTTTAACAACAGACAATAAAGAAATGGAAACTTATGAATAGTCTGATGAATAGTTCAAAAGAATTAATTTAAGGAAACTTAGTGAGATACAAGAGAACAAAGACAGACAATTCAAAAACATTAGGAAGACAATCAGGATATAAATGAAAAATCCAGCAAAGAGATAAATATCATAAAAAAAGAATATGTCACAAATATTGGAGATAAAAATCTTCATAAACAAAATTAAAAACACAGTTGATAGACTTGGCAGCAGAATTGATCAGGCAGAAGCAAGAATTACTGAGTGCAAACACAGGTCATTTCAAATCACTAACTCAAATAAAGAAAAGGAAAAAATACCTATAAAATAATGAAGCCTTCAAGACTTATGGAATACCATGAAAGAGCAGATATTTTTATTATGTGTGTTCCAGAAGCAGAAGAAAAGGGAAAAGGCACAGAAAAGGCAATAAAATAATTGTGGAAAATATTCAAATTTCAGGATTGATACAGATATTTAACTCCAGGAAAAAGATCCTCTCTGAAGCACATTATAGTCAAATTCTCAAAAGAAAAGATAGAGAATTCAAAGAACAGAAAGATAAAAGTATGAAGTCAGTTATCAGAAAAGCCCCATTATGTTAATAGCAGACCTCTTAGGCAAAACAATTGTCATATTCAAAGTCCTGAAGAAAAAAAATTGCCTGTCAATAATACTATACCAGAAAAAACTGTCAACCTAGAATATTGCACCCTGCAAAACTCTCATTTATGAATGAAAGAGAAATATGGATCTTACACAACAAGCAGAACTTGAAAGAATTTTTAACTGCTTTCCCAGCCCTCCAAAAGATGCTCAAGGATGTGCTACACACAGAAACAGGAACATCACTACAAAAGTAGATGAACACATAGAATGGCCCAGCAAAAGTACAAATGAAATCCAAAATACATAAACAGGACTAATTAAGGAAACATGGCAGGGCAAAGACAGTATTTAACAATAGTCACACTGAATGTAATGGTCAACTTCCAGTTAAGACACAGACTGGCTGAATGGATTAAAAAAATCTATTTTCGCCGGCGCCACGGCTCAACAGGCTAATCCTCCGCCTTGCGGCGCCGGCACCCCGGGTTCTAGTCCCGGTCGGGGCACCGATCCAGTCCCGGTTGCCCCTCTTCCAGGCCAGCTCTCTGCTGTAGCCAGGGAGTGCAGTGGAGGATGGCCCAAGTGCTTGGGTCCTGCACCCCATGGGAGACCAGGAGAAGCACCTGGCTCCTGCCATCGGATCAGCGCGGTGCACCGGCCGCAGCGCGCCAACCGCGGCGGCCATTGGAGGGTGAACCAACGGCAAAAGGAAGACCTTTCTCTCTGTCTCTCTCTCACTGTCCACTCTGCCTGTCAAGAATTAAAAAAAAAAAATCTATTTTCTGCCTACAAGAAACATACCTTATCAACGAAGTTGCACACAGACTGAAAGTGAAATGATGAAAAAAGATAATCCATACTAACGAAAACCCAAAAAAAAGTGGGTGTGGCCACCCAAATATTAGACAAAATAGGCTTTAACACAAAAACTATTAAAAGAGACAAAGGACACTGTATAATGATTAAAGGATTAATTCAACAGGAAGATGTGACTATTATAAATGTATATGCACCTAATTACCGGGAACCTGGCTATTTAAAAGAATTGTTAAGGGATTTAAAGGGAGATATAGACTCAAATACAATAGTAATGAGGGATTTCAATACCCTACTTTCAGCAATGGACAGGTCAACCAGACAGAAAATCAACAAGGAAACAATAGAGGTAATTAACACCATAGAACAAATAGACCTAGTAGATATCTACAGAGCCTTCCACTCTACAGCCACAATGTACACATTTTTTTCTCCAGTGCATGGAACTTCCTCTAGGATTGACCATATGCTAGGCCATAAAGCGAGTCTCAGCAAATTCAAAAAAATCAAAATCATTCCATACATCTTCTCAGGCCACAATGCAATGAAGATGGAAATCAACAACTCAAGAATCTCTACATCATATGCAAATACATGGAGAATGAACAACATGTTTCTCAATGAACAGTGAGCCAAAGAAGAAATCAAAAGAGAAATCAAAACATTTCTGGAAACAAATGAAGATGACAATACAGCATATCAAAATTTGTGAGATAGGCCGGTGCCCGGCTCACTAGGCTAATCCTCCGCCTTGCGGCACCGGCACACCGGGTTCTAGTCCTGGTCGGGGCACCGATCCTGTCCCGGTTGCTCCTCTTCCAGGCCAGCTCTCTGCTGTGGCCAGGGAGTGCAGTGGAGGATGGCCCAAATCCTTGGGCCCTGTACCCCATGGGAGACCAGGATAAGCACCTGGCTCCTGCCATCGGAACAGCGCGGTGCGCCGGCCGCAGCGCGCTACCGCGGTGACCATTGGAGGGTGAACCAACGGCAAAAGGAAGACCTTTCTCTCTATCTCTCTCTCTCACTGTCCACTCTGCCTGTCAAAAAAAAAAAAAATTTTTGTGAGATACAGCAAAAGCAGTGTTAAAAGGAAAGTTTATAGCAATTAGAGCCTATTTCAAGAAACTGGAAAGGCACCAAAAAAATGAACAATTTATGCACATCAAGGATCTTGAAAAACAACAGCAAACCAATCCCAAAACTGGCAGAAGAAAAGAAATAATTAAAATTAGAAAAGAAATCAACAAAAGTGAAACAAAAAACAAAAGATCAGCAAAATGAAGAGCTGGTTTTTTGAAAAAATAAACAAAATTGACACACCATTGACCCAAATAAGCAAAAAAAAAAAAAAAAAAAAAAAAAAAAAACAGAGAGAGAGAGATAGAGAGAGAGAGGAGACCCAAATCAATGAAATAGAGATGCAGAAGGAAATGGAACAACAGACACCACAGAAATAAAAAGAATCATCCGAAACCACTACAAAGAGCTTTATACCAACAAACTGGGAAACCTAGAAGAAATGGATAGATTCTTGGACACATATAACCTACTTAAATTGAGCCATGAAACATAGAAAACCTAAACAGGCACATAAAAAAGACAGAAATTGAAACAGTAATAAAGACCCTCCCAAAAAAGAAAAGCCCAGGTCCTCATGGCTTCACTTCTGAATTCTACCAGAAATTTAAAAAAAGAACTAACTCCAATTCTACTCAAATTATTCAAAACAATTGAAAGGGAGAGAATCCTCCCAACCTCTTTCTATGAAGCCAGCATCACCTTAATTCCTAAACCTAGAAAAGATGTAACAGAAAAAGATAACTACAGACCAGTTTCCCTGATGAACATAGATGCAAAAATCCTCAACAAAATTCTGACCAATCAAATACAACAACATATCAAAAAGAACATTCACTCAGACCAAGTGAGATTTATCCCTGATATGAAGGATGGTTCAGCATTCGCAAGTCAATCAATGTGATGTAGCACATAAACAAACTGAAGAACAAAAACCATATGATTACCTCAATAGATGCAGAGAAAGCATTGGATAAAATACAACACCAATTCATGATGAAAACTCTAAGCAAATTAAGTATAGAAGGAACATTCCTCAACACAATCAAGGCAATTTATGACAAACCCACGGCCAGGATTATATTGAATGGGGTAAAGTTGGAAGAATTCCCACTGAGATCCAGCACCAGACAATGATGCCCACTCTCACCTTTGTTATTCAATATAGTCCTGGAAGTTTTAGCTAGAGCCATTAGGCAAGAAAAAGTAATCAAATGGATACAAATTGGGAAGGAAGAAGTCAAATTATCCCTATTTCCAGATGAAATGATTCTATATACAGGGGATCCAAGAGCCTCCACTAAAACACTATTGGAACTCATAAAAGAGTTTGGTAAAGTAGCAGGATATAAAGTCAATACACAAAAATCAACAGCCCTTGGATACACAGACAATGCCATGGCTGAGAGAGAACTTCTAAGATCAACCCCATTGACAATAGCTACCAAAAAAAATACCTTGGAATCAATTTAACCAATGATTTCAAAGAGCTCTACGATGAGAATTACAAAACATTAAAAAAAAAGAAATAGAAGAAGATACCAAAAAATGGAAAAATCTGCCATGTTCATGGATTGGAAGAATTAATATCATCAAAACGTCCATTCTCCCAAAAGCAATTTACAGACTCAATGCAATACCAACCAAAATACTAAAGACATTCTTCTCAGATCTAGAAAAAATTGATGCTGAGATTCATATAGAGGCATAGAAGACCTCAAATAGCTAAAGCAATCTTACACAACAAAAATAAAGTAAGGGGCATCACAATACCAGATTTCAAGACATACTACAGGGCAATTATAATAAAAACAGCATGGTACTGGTACAGAAACAGACGGATAGACAAATAGAACAGAATACAAACACCAGAAATCAATCCAAACATCTACAACCAACTTACATTTGACCAAGGAGCTAAAACCAATCCTGGAGCAAAGACAGTCTATTCAATAAATGGTGCTGGGAAAACTGGATTTCCACATGCAGAAGTATGAAGCAAGACCCCTACCTTTCACCTTACACAAAAATCCACTCAACATGGATTAAAGACCTAAATCTACGACCCGACACCATCAAATTATTAGAGAACATTGGAAAAACCCTGCAAGACACTGGCACAGACAAAGACTTCTTGGAAAAGATCCCAGAGGCACAGGTGGTCAAAGCCAAAATTAACAAATGAGATTATTCAAATTGAGAAGCTTCTGTATGGCAAAAGAAACAGTCAGGAAAGTGAAGAGGCAACCAACAGAATGGGAGAAATTATTTGCAAACTATAAAACTGATAAAGGATTAATAACTGGAATATACAAAGAGATCAAGAAGCTCCACAACAACAAAACAAACAACCCACTTAAGAGATGAGCAAAGGACTTACCAGATATTTTTCAGAAGAGGAAATCCAAATGGCCAAAGACACATGAAAAAATGTTCAGGATCACTAGCCATCAGGGAAATGCAAATCTAAACCACAATGAGGTTTCACCTCATCCAAGTTAGAATGGCTTTCATACAGAAATCAATAAACAACAAATGCTGGTGAGATCATGGGGGAGAAAGGCACACTAACCCACTGTTGGGGGGAATGTAAACTGGTAAAGCCACTATGGAAGATACTATGGAGATACCTCAAAAATCTGAATATAAACCTATCATATAACCCAGCCATCCCTCTCCTAGGAATATACTCAAGGGAAATAAAATCAGTAAACGAAAGAGCTATCTGCACCTTAATGTTTATTGCAGCTCAATTCACAATAGCTAAGACATGGAATCAACCTAAATGCCCATCAACCAAAGACTGGATGAAGAAATTATGACATATGTACACTATGGAATTCTATACAGCAGTAAAAAAAAAATGAAATCCAATCATTTTCAATAAAAGGGATGAATCTGGAAAACTGCATACTTAGTGAAATAAGCCAGTTCCAAAAGGACAAATATTATATGTTCTCCCTGATCAGTGAGAACTAATAGTGCATCTAAAATGAAAGCTGTAGAAGTGAAATTGACACTTTGTTAAACAATGACTTGAACAGCCTTCATCTTGACTGCTGAGGAACAGTTTTTTTCTTTTCTCTTCTTCATACTATATGTTGAACTCTTTAATCATATGTATATAAAGTCAATTGAAAATAGATCTCAGTAAAAAATAAAGAGGAGGAGGAAGTTTGTAACTATACAGCTGTATAGTTCTGCATACAGTCCTACAGACTTACTTCTAAGGGTACAATTTAAAAACTTGTCATGGGACTCCAAACCCCATTAAAATTGGTGATAAAAATGCCATCTTAATTGTTAAAGTGATCATTTAAAGTGAACATATAGATAGGATTAAGTGTTAAAGAGTTCATATAAATAGCATCGGGTGCCTGGTAATAATAATAGATATATTAAAAAGGAGGGAATGTCCAACATGGGAAGCAATCCACACAGCTGACTCATAGAATGATAATTGCTTTAAGTAACACTCTGACCTCAGAATGAGCCCTTAACGCATTCAGATGTGGCTGAAAAGCCCATGAGAGCATTTCAGGCATGGAAAGCCAAGACACTGTGGTAAAAAAAAAAAAAAATCACACATGAAGGATCTCTGTAAGTGAGACCCCAATGGAAAGATGGGGTCATCAAAGAAGGATGTACTTTCCTCTGAAGGGAGGAGAGAACTTCCACTTTGCTTATGCCCTGTCTAAATACTGACAGAGTTTATGGTCACAAAAGATCTCCATAGCCTTGACAGCTCATGGAAATAGCCTCAGATGATCACTGATGTCATAAATAAATAAGAGTGTTAATTGTTAAATTAACAACAGAAGTCACTGTGAATTTACTCCCCATGTAGGACTTCTTTTCTTAATAAGTTACACTATTAAAATTAACTGCAAAACTTGTTCTCAAACAGTATTCTATACATTGTGTGTGTGTTTGGGTGCAAACTGTTGAAATCTTTATTTAGTATAGAGTTGATCTTCAGTATATAAATTTAACTAAAATTAATCTTTTTTTCTTTTTCTTTTTTAACTTTTATTTAATGAATATAAATTTCCAATGTACAGCTTATGGATTACAATGGCTTCCCCCTCCCATAACTTCCCTCCCACCCACAACCCTCCCCTCTCCTGTTCCCTCTACCCTCCCATTCACATCAAGATTCATTTTCAATTCTCTTTATATACAGAAGATCAATTTAGTATATATTAAGTAAAGATTTCAACAGTTTGCACCCACATAGAAACACAAAGTGAAACATACTGTTTGAGTACTAGTTATAGCATTAAGTCACAATGAACAGCACATTAAGGACAGAGATCCCACATGAGGAGCAACTGCACAGTGGCTCCTGTTGTTGACCCAACAAATTGACACTCTAGTTTATGGCGCCAGTAACCACCCTAGGCTCTCATTACCAAGAGTTACCAAGGCTATGGAAGCCTTCCAAGTTCGCCGACTCTGATCATATTTAGACAAGGTCATAAAAGACAGGGTGAGGATAGTAACCAATGATCTAAGAGTGGCATTAACCAGGTCTGAACAATTAAACAGCATTAAGTGGGGAAGAGGGCCATCAGTACACACAGGTTGGGAGTAGAGCCATTGGTGGTAGAGTAGAGGTTATGATTACAAAGGAATGAGGCCAAGTGCGCTAGTCAGGGTCTAGAACAAAGGACAGAGTCATTATTAGAGGAGCTAAGAAAGGTGCTACAATTAAGTTTTCTGATTGAGAGGCAAGTAGAACCTGACAGAAGGGGCTTGATAATAATCTGTTGGGCTTTAGGCCTTGTAAGTTAAGAGGCCCAGACCTATCTATCTCTTCACATGGGGTATATCCTAAGGGAGGTGTGAACCTCCTAGGGGAAGGCACTCTGTTGACTTTCATTACTTAGCTGGCCTGGGAGGAGAGCTGGCCAGGTAAAGGCAGGTGGCATCTCTAACAAGAAATTTACAGTTCTGCCTGCAATGTTGCTGACCCTACTTGGCTGTCCCATCAGCTGCAGTGGTCACTTTGGAAGTTGGGCTGAGTGAAGGGCTTTTCAGCTTAGAGCCAATAAGATCTGTGGCTCTGACCTGGGCATCCTTCGACTCCAGGGCAGGTCCATTTCCAGTGATCCAACTCTTGGCAGAGCTTCCAGGGCTCTTCACAAATTAATCTTAATGAAGAATGGGATGGGAGAAAGAGTGGGGATGGGATGGAGGGTATATGGGGAGAACCACTATATTCCTAAAATTGTACCTATGGAATTTGCATTCCATTTTTAGAGTTCACATGTGAACTCTAAAAAGTGATGCTTTAGAAGTTGAGAGTAGAACTGTGATTACCAGAGGATTAGCTGTGATTACCAGTGAATGGGAGAAGGACAGGGGGAATGGGGAGAGGCTAGTCAGTGAGTATAATGTTACAGTTAGATGGAAGGAACAAGCCTTGATGCTCTGTTGCACAGTAAAGTGACTATAGTTAGCAATAACATATTATATATTTCAAATTACCTAAAAGAAAAGATTTTTCATGTTCTCAACACAAAGTAATGATATGTCTTTGAGGTGATGGATATGCTATCACTCTAATTTGGTCATTACACATTGTATGCATACATTAAAACATTACACTATACCCTGCAAATTCATATGTATAATTATAGTCAATCAAAAATGTTAAACAGAATGGTTTCTATGAACCAACTTGGTATGCCTACTAGGATATATTAAATGAAAAAAAATTAAAAACACTAGCATATTCCTGTTTGTGTAAAGATAAAGGAAATAATAAATCACACACAGGGTGAGTGTAGTGACACAGCAAGTTAAGCCACTGCTTGGGACATCTGCATCCCATGTAAGAGCACTTGACCAAGTCCCACTTTCCTGCTTCTCAATTGAACTTAACAAGATAACAAAGGATGGCCTGAGTGCTTGGGTTCCTGCCACCCATATGGGATAACCAGGTCATGTCTCTGGCTTCTGGCTTTGACTTGGCCCAGCCCCAGCTGTTGTGGGCGTTTGGGGGAATGAACCAGAGAATGAAAGAAATCTCTCTCTCATTTGCTTGCTCTCACTCTCACTCTCACCCTGCTTTTCAAATGAAACTTTTTTAAAAAAGAAGAAATCATATACCAGGCCGGCACTGTGGGGCAGTGGGTTAATGTCCTGGCCTGAAGCACTGGCATCCCATATGGGTGCTGGTTCCAGTCCCGCTGCTCCTCTTCCCATCCAGCTCTCTGCTATGGCCTGGGATAGCAGTAGAAGATGGCCCAAGTCCTTGGGCCCCTGCACCCACGTGGGAGACCCAGAAGAAGCTCCTGGCTCCTGGCTTTGGATAGGCGCAGCTCCAGCCATTTAGGCCATCTGGGGAGTGAACAAGTAGATGGACGACCTTTCTCTCTGTCTCTACCTCTCTCTGTAACTCTGTCTTTCAAATACATAAAATAAATCTTTAAAAAAAAGAAATCATATACAAATATCTGCTCAACAGTACAAAAAATAATTAACTGAGAACTAATGAGATTGGTTACATATAAGGAGTATATAGAAATGGATTGGAAAGGATGGGGTAATGGGTGTAGTGGACAAAGGAGTAATTCTATTCTGAGTAAGCCTTCTTAGATAATTCTGTTGGTTGCCATAATAGTGATTCACTTACTCAAGATATTTCGATAGATTAAATCAATAAGGATAAAAAAGAGAATTCAGGGTCCAATCAAAAGATAGAAATCACATGGTAATTTGAACACAGAAGTTTCATGTAAACTACAATGGGGGAGTAACTCTAAGGTATAAAGAAAACTCTACAGTATACTCTAGGGCTGAGAGAGAAAGCATACTCAAGGAAAGAACAAACTCAGAAGAACCCTCTTCCCTGGGATGTGATCTCATTTGGAGATAAGGGGCAATAAATTGATAACTGGCAGAGAACACACACAAACACACAAAACCCTAACTACATAACAAATGAATAATAGGACCACACAGAAAGGGAGGGGGGGAGAAAGGAATGAACTTAAGTTACTTGGAAAAACAGTGTTTTAACACATACACTAACAGTATACTAAACTATATGCAAATATTACAGGAGTATTACAAACCACTTTCTGTGAGTTCTAGTTTGGAATAAATAAGAAAATACATTATGGCAAGTGAAATGCAGTTTTCTTACTCTCAGAGAAAGGAGCTACAACTAAAATATAGAACAAAGCCTCTGGTGTTCGATTTGAGTGGAGATATCACTATGAAATTATAATATATTACCATGTATTATTACATAGAACATATTCAGAGTGACAGATACACAGATACAGAAATATGAGTATATATTCACATATAGTCCTAGCTTTCTCTGTTAAGGGAGACTAGAGGCACTGACATTCTAGTAGCCATAACTACATCCAGTACCCAGATCTTGGTTTCTAAAAATAATTCTCCAACAAAAACAGCAAGGGGTCTTTGGATAAAAGGCTGATTCCAGAGATTGGCAGGAAAAGTACAAGATGAGCCTGGAACATCTTACATTGCCAGAAACAAAGGAAAGATGAGGATATGTCAAAAGGATATAGGATGGGGCCGGCACAGTGGCATAGTGGGTAAAGCCACTGCCTGCAGTGTCACCATCTCATATGGGCACTGTTCGAGTCCCAGCTGCTCCACTTCTGATCTAGCTCTCTGATATGGCCTGAGAAAGCAGTAATAGATGGCCCAAGTCCTTGGGCCCCTGCACCCATGTGGGAGACCTGGAAGACACTCCTGGCTCCTGGCTCCTGGCTTCAGATCGGCCCAGCTCTGACCATTGTGGCCATTTGGGGATTGAACCAGCAGATGGAAGATCTCTCTCTGTCTCTGCCTCTCTGTATCTCTGTCTTTCAAATAAATAAATTTAAATTTAAAAAAGCATATTGCAACCAACTTTAAAGGACTCTCGACCAAATATGGAATAGTTTAAGCAAACAAAACAAATAATAATAGAAATAAGCTATGACCTACAGAATGTAAAAATCTATGAGTCCATACTATATAATACATAATTACATAACATAATTGAATAAACAAAAAATGGGGAGAAAAGGAAAGCTTTTCCTTACAATGGAATTCCATATAGTAAGTATAGAAGTAATAATGCAGGAAAATCATCAATATTTTCAAACAACATAATAATTTCTTTAGGCAAGAATTATCAATGAATGATAAAATTAGTAGGTGAGAATATTAGTGGGTAAGAAATAGGATATTTAGGGGCCAGCACTGTGGCACAGCAGGTTAACGCCCTGGCCTGAAGCGCCAGAATCCCCAACGGGTGCCAGTTCTGGTCCCGGCTGCTCCTCTTCCAATCTAGCTCTCTGCTGTGGCCTGGGATAGCAGTGGAAGATGGCCCAAGTCCTTGGGCCCCTACATTCACATGGGAGACCCGGAGGAGGCTCCTGGGTCCTGGCTTCGGATCAGCGCAGCCCCAGCTGTTGCAGCCATTTGGGGAGTGAACCAACGGATAGAAGACCTCTCTCTCTGTCTCTACATTTCTCTGTAACTCTGTCTTTCAAATACATAAAATAAATCTTAAAAAAAAGAAATAGGATATTTATAGTCCCAAAATATCTACTATATAAAATATTTGTTAAATACAAAGGTAAAATGGTTATTTTACAGAGGGAAAATCTGCATGTACCACTTTAACCAAATGATCAAAATTAATGTCGACAGTGATTGAACAGTCAACATCAGTGGCTCTTGGTATCATGCACTGAGAACACAATATAACCTCCATATTATTTTTATCAAAAAATACAAACCCGTATCAATTCATGAAAAAATCAGATAAATCCAAATTGAGGAACATTCGCAAAGATAACTAACCAGTATTTTTAAAAATATGAATGTCATAAAAGAGAAAGAAACACTGAATAACTATTCTAGATTCAAACAACTGATAGAAAACAAATGAAACAGCAAGGGGGCAGATTTAGGGAGGTCCTCACTCTTAGGGTTTTGCATTACAGGGTTCGCCCTGAAGGAGACCAAAGAGGAATGACAACTAAATGCAGCATGTCATCCTTGACATTAATGGGGAAAATCAATGAAATTTGAATAAGGTCTGTATACTATGTAACAGAATTATGTCAATGTTAATTTCCTGATTTTGATAATTGTACTGTAGCATTTGGCATTGTAGTGTAGTAGTTAAAGCTGCTGCCTGTGATGCTGGCATCCCATATGGGTGTCTTTTTGTGTCCCAGTGCCTTCACTTCCAATGCAGCTACCTGCTAATAGCCTGGGAAAAGCAGTGGAAGATGGCCCAAGTGCTTGGGCTCCTGCCAATCATTCAGGAGGAAGACCCAGAAGAAGCTCCTGGCTCCTGGCATTGGCCTGACCCAGGGCTGTCCATTACAGCCATTTGGGAGGGCCCAGTAGATGGAACACTCTCTCTCTCTCACCCAGTGGATGGAACACACCTCCCTCCCTCCCTCCCTCTCTCTCCCTCTCTCTCTCTCTCTCTCTCTCCCTCTCCCCCTCTCCCTCTGCCCCTCTCCCTCTCCCTCTCCCTCTCCCTCTTTCTCTGTAACTCTTACTTTCAAGTAAATAAATAGATCTTTAAGGAGAATAAGAGAAGCTGGATCAATGCCACACATGAGAGCATTTTTTAAATAAGGAGACACTATTGCATGGTAAAAGCAAGGGCATTACAACAATCTAGATGTGGCCTTGACCCTGCCCTTGTTAGTTACTGCTGTGTGATGCCAGGCTAGTTACCTAAGCTCCCTAAGTCTTGATTTCCTCACTTGTATAGTACATCATCATAATAATACCTACTTTATATGGTTGATTTTAATTATTTATATTAGAATTATCCATACCCAGTAGGTAAAATTTGTAAAGAACTTACCACAAATTCAACCAATACAATTTGTAGTAGGTGTTATTGTGGTTGTCACAATTCACCACACCCATGACTAGCTAACTAATTACACACTGTGCACTGAAGGACCTCTTCACGACCACAGAGGTGAACACTCCACAGGTCATGTTACTAAAGTTTTGATGTACCTCATGGGACATAAGACCAACTGATGAAAATATAAACCTACAAAAATATAAGTACTTGGTAATTACTTTTATTAAAGCATGATCCATAAGACAGTTTTGGAACAAGTAACATTTGATTTACTTCTAATTTTGCAGAAGCAGATCTCTGACATGGAGCAATTGTGCATTGCCTTAAAGAAACAGGAGAAGGGTCACTGCTGGGTGGCTTGGGCATGGGGAGAATCTGACTTACTATTAAGGCTTCACAACATTGACTCTGCCCAAGGAGCAAAAAGAAGTCAGACTTCCTGGTTTGTCTTCTCTAAGCAGATTCTGAACTGCTTAAATGTGATGACATAGATCAAATATTTGAGGTTAAGGATTGCTTGTAAGTTCATACATTCTCCTTTAATCCATTTTTGAGATAACTCCAGGGTAAATAAAGCGTGAGTACAGAAGAAGAGTTGAGTATAGCTAAGCAGAATCCTATTTCAGTGCTAAGTCAAACACTAAAATGCCCAGTGTTTCTAGTAATACATTTGTGTTATGAAAAGGATATAAGATCAAGAGACTTCTGTGGCAACTGCTCCATTTATAAACAAGGGGTGCAAACCATCAAAAACTAAATATGCCACTCTTCTTCCTTCCAAATATTTCCAACAATCTTTTATTAGGAACAAAGGCCAAATTCCTGAATAAATTCTCTTATCTTTAAAATCTGTTTCAAAGTTCCTGAAACCCTAGCTTTTAGACATTAAACAAAAAGAGTTTCCATATAGTCATTTGGAAAAGCACTTCAGATTCATGCTAATTTTAACTTAGGCTGAGATACTGTTTTGTAATTCTTTTCTGACTCCTTTGCTTATTCCTGTGTACTCTGTCCTCGAGTCCTCATCCAACCCTGCACTTCTTCACTTGGCAGTGACTTCTGCTTTATCCTGCTAAGATCTGGTGTATCTAGAGTAAGTATCATCTAATCATCGTCTGGTATCTACAGGGCTCGATAAATACTGAAGACTCCATCCTGCTTCAAGACTCTTCCAGGGCCGGCACTGTGGTGCAGCAGGTTAAAGCCCTGGCCTGAAGCGCCGGCATCCCATATGGGCACCGGTTCTCATACCAGCTGCTCCTCTTTTGATCCAGCTCTTTGCTCTGGCCTGGGACAGCAGTGTAAGATGGCCCAAGTTCTTGGGCCCCTGCACCCACATGGGAGACCTGGAGGAAGCTCCTGACCCCTGGCTTCATATTGGCTCAGCTCCAGCCATTGTGGCCATCTGGGGAGTGAACCAGCAGATAGAAGACCTCTCTCTATCTCTAACTCTCTCTGTAACTCTGTCTTTCAAATAAAAAAAAAAAAAAGACTCTCCCTTTCTCTTGGGTTCTCAATCTTATGTCCATAAACTTCTTCCAATAAGTCCTTTGTTTTTCTGTTTTTCTTTCAAAGATACATAGGTCTCCTTTATGCTTTGCCTGCACATTTTCTATTCAGTTAGCTCTACACTCACTATTCCCTGCACAAATCATTTGTTTATCTTTTAAACCCAGCATCCTCATGTTTCTACTGAAACAAACTCCAGGGCCTTTCATTCATACCCATCTTCTGTATCTTTGCCACTTTTACCTCTGGTGACATCTGGCTCAATCCTCACCCTAGGCCTCTGTTCTTCATGCAGCACCACCAGAAATCTTGCCTCTTCCTCTTTTACCGCATGCCTCCTCATCCTTCAAGATCCAGTCTGAGCCTCTTCTCTCCTGCAAAGTCGCACCAGAATCCCCTTTCTTTGAGCACTTGGAATGTTAACTTTTGGTAAGATCCATTTCATCCTTATTTGCACCCCAGCTGTGCTTTGGGTAATTCACACAGTTCCTCTTTCATGCAGTCTACCTATCTATTCTTCCTTGGACAAGGAGTGAGTATGTGTCACCAGCCATGCCAACTGGACCCTCTCTTCCAGGAATATAGATGTTGAATTGGGCTGACCAAGAAGGGAACAAATACATCTAAGTCATCCCAGCTTCAAATTCCTGGTGAGCCTATCTATTAGTCTCACCTCCTGGATCCTGACAAGTATACAGGGTCTTGTCTTTTTTTTTTTTTTTTAAGATTTATTTTATTTATTTGAAAGAAAGAGTTACAGAGAGAAGTAGAAACAGATACAGACAGGTCTGCCATCCACTGGTTCACTCCCTAAATGGCCACAATGACCCGGAGCTGAAGGTCGAAGCCAGGAGCCAGGAGCTTCTTCTGGGTCTCCGAGCCAGGTACAGGGCCCAAGCAATTCAGCCATCCTTTGCTGCTTTATCAGCCATAGCAGAGATCTGGATCAGAAGTGGAGCAGCTGGGACTCGAACTGGCACCCATATGGGATGCCGGCACTGCAGGCCAGTGCTTTAATCCACTGTGCCACAGCACTGGCCCCAGGATCTTGATGCTTCCTTCGTTTCAGTGAACCATGCATTTTCCCCCAAAGCAAGTCAGAGTCAATGTCTGCCCCTTACAATCCAAAAATAACTGAATTAGGACTCTTCTATTGTTTTCCTTATTACCTTTAACTTGAACAAGGAGGGGCTAATGATATCTTATGAACCAATGAGATAGAAAATTTTGTAAGAGCAATAATTCTTGGGCAGGCATTTGGCCTAACATTTAAGATTCAAGTTAGAATGCCCACATCCCATTTGGAAGTACTTGGGTTCAAACTCTACTTCCAATTCCTCACTCCAGCTTCCTGCTAAAACCAACTCTGGGAGGCAGCGGTGATGCCACCCATGTGGGAGACCTAGATTGAGTCCCAAGTTTCCAGCTTTGACTCCAGCTCAGTCCAAGCTGTTGTAGATTGAAAAAGAGTGGACAGCATTTCTCTCTCTCTCCTTCTCTCTCCCCCTCCATTCCCGTCCTCAAGTAAATACATAAAAATTTAGAAAACAATGCGAACTCTGTCTTATGACTCTAAATATCTTAAATAAATTATGTACATCACAATCACACTATAAAATTCCACGAACCAACAATTTGCACTACTGCCATTACTGTTTCAGCAAAAATAGCTGTTTTCCCATTCAACTACTTCCTTATTTTATGTAGCTCCTGTAATTGCATGATAAACATAGGCAAAAAATTTAATCTATATAACACAGGGACTGAAATAATTATCTGATATAGTCTTTATGATTCTATGTTATAGTTGAGGATCTTTCATTAATTATATAAACATATCCTGAATGTCAACTATTGACCATGCTCTTTTTAGTTTAACTTCTTATCCTGTATTAATTTGATACTTTTATTTCTAAAGCGTTTTCATTTATAAAATATTTGTTTTTCCTATTGTGTACATAAAAGTGCTACTGTTGGGTGATGTGACTAAGATCAAAACCAGAGCTACAACCAGAAGACAGGTCCTTTGATGTGCAGGGATGATGCCTCTCCATCAAATAATAAACACTTCCTTTGGGACACAATTAAATACCAGAATTACATTTCATTTAAATCCTGTATTACATTCAATGCATGAGTTACTCCCATGACACAGAAGATAAAGGCAGTTTTTGAGTTTGGGGGTGAGGAAAACACCAGAAATACTATTTGGTTACTAGTATATACAGCTAACAAATACTTATTCATTCAGCACACGCTAAGAGCAACACACTGAGCTACCTTGTGGCAACATCAGTGGGGACATACACAGGCCCGTCCTCACTGAGCATGTAGTCTTGTGGGAGAACAGGTCGTGCCAAATGATTGCTAAGCTAGGATGAAGATATTGCAGATACTCAGGATCTTGCAATTTTACCTTCACAAAGAATCAGAGTTGAATTCAGTTGTCCCCATCTCTTGTCTACTGGCTGAAACTTACCAGCCTTATTCTTCTCCCTGATTCCAGAGGCAATGCCTCTGCTTCCTCAAGGTGCCATTTCTCTCTAAATTGCCCCCTTTCTCCACTGTCTCCCTCCATAATGCCACATTTCTTATTTTTAAATTTTATTTAATAAATATAAATTTACAAAGTACAGCTTTTGGATTACAGTGGCTTTTCCCCCCATAACTTTCCTCCCACCCGCAACCATCCCATCTCCCGCTCCCTCTCCCATTCCATTCACATCAAGATTCATTTTCTTTTTTTCTTTTTTCTTTTGACAGGCAGAGTGGACAGTGAGAGAGAGAGAGAGAGAGAGAGAGAAAGGTCTTCCTTTTTGCCGTTGGTTCACCCTCCAATGGCCGCCGCGGCTGGCGCACTGTGGCCAGCGCATCGCGCTGATCTGAAGCCAGGAGCCAGGTACTTCCCCTGGTCTCCCATGCGGGTGCAGGGCCCAAGGACTTGGGCCATCCTCCACTGCACTCCCGGGACATGGCAGAGAGCTGGCCTGGAAGAGGGGCAACCGGGATAGAATCCGGTGCCCTGACCGGGATTAGAACCTGGTGTGCCGGTGCCACAAGGCGGAGGATTAGCCTATTGAGCCACGGCATCGGCCCATTTTCAATTCTCTTTATATACAGAAGATCAATTTAGTATATATTAAGTAAAGATTTCACCAATTCGCACCCACACAGAAACACAAAGAATAAAGTACTGCTTGAGTACTAGTTATAGCATTAATTCACATTGGACAACACATTAAGTACAGAGATCCTACACGGGGAGTAAGTGCACAGTGATTCCTGTTGTTGATTTAACAATTGACACTCTTGTTTATGGTATAAGTAATCATCCTAGGCTCTTGTCATGAGTTGCCAAGGCTATGGAAGCCTTTTGAGTTTGCCAACTCTGATCTTATTTAGACAAGGTCATAGTCAAAGTGGAAGTTCTCTCCTCCCTTCAGAGAAAGGTAACTGCTTCTTTGATGGCCCTGTTCCTTCCACTGGGATCTCACTTGCAGAGATCTTTCATTTGGTATTTTTTGTTGTTGTTTTGTTTTGTTTTGTTTTTTTGCCAGAGTGTCTTGGCTTTCCATGCCTGAAATACTCTCATGGGCCCTTCAGCCAGATCTGAATGCCTTAAGGGCTGATTCTGAGGCCAGAGTGCTGTTTAGAAGACATCTGCCATTCTATGAGTCTGCTGTGTATCCTGCCTCCCATGTTGGATCATTCCCTCCTTTTTAAGTCTATCAGTTACTATTAGCAGACACTAGTCTTGTTTCTGTGATCCCTTTGACTATTAGACCTATCAGTATGATCAATTGTGAGCTGAAATTCATCACTTGGACTAGTGAGATGGCATTGGCACAGGCCACCTTGATCGGATTGAATTGAAATCCCTTGGCACGTTTCTAACCCTACCATTTGGGGCAAGTCTGATTGAGCATGTGCCAAACTGTACATCTCCTCTCTCTCTTATTCCCACTCTTATATTTAACAAGGATCACTTTTCAGTTAAATTTAAACACCTAAGAATAACTGTGTGTTAATTAAAGAGTTCAACCAATAGTATTAAGTAGAACAAAAAAATACTAAGAGGGATAAAGTATTAGTTGTTCATCGACAGGACAAGGGCTGATCAAGTCACTGTTTCTCATAGTGTCCATTTCACTTGAACAGGTTTCCTTTTTGGTGCTCGGTTAGTTGTCACCAATCAGGAAGAACGTCCCTTTGGGATTGGCTTATTTCACTCAGCATAATGTTTTCCAGATTCCTCCATTTTGTTGCAAATGACCGGATTTCGTTGTTTTTGACTGCTGTATAGTATTCTATAGAGTACATATCCCATAATTTCTTTATCCAGTCTTTGGTTGATGGGCATTTAGGTTGATTCCAGGTTCTTAGCTATTGTGAATTGAGCTGCAATAAACATTAAGGTGCAGACAGCTCTTTTACTTGCCAATTTAATTTCTTTTGGATAAATTCCAAGGAGTGGGATGGCTGGGTTGTATCATAGGGTTATATTCAGGTTTCTGAGGAATCTCCAGACTCACTTCCATAGTGGCTTTACCAGTTTGCATTCCCACCAATAGTGGGTTCGTGTCCCTTTTTCCCAAACTCCTCGCCAGCATCTGTTGTTGGTGGACTTCTGAATGTGAGCCATTCTCACCGGGGTGAGGTGAAACCTCATTGTGGTTTTGATTTGCATTTCCCTGACTGCTAGTGATCTTGAACATTTTTTCATGTGCCTGCTGACCATTTGGATTTCCTCTTTTGAAAAATGTCTATTGAGGTCCTTGGCCCATCTCTTAAGTGGGTTGTTTTGTTGTTGTGGAGTTTCTTGATCTCTTTGTAGATTCTTGTTAGTAATCCTTTATCTGTAGCATAGTTTGCAAATATTTTTTCACATTCTGTTGGTTGCCTCTTCACTTTCCTGACTGTTTCTTTTGCAGTACAGAAACTTCTCAATCCCAACAGTTAATTTTGGCTTTGACCACCTGTGCCTCCGGGGTCTTTTCCAAGAAGTCTTTGCCTGTGCCTATATCTTGCAGGGTTTCTCCAATATTCTCCAATAATTTGATGGTGTCGGGTCGTAGATTTAGGTCTTTAATCCATATTGAGTGGATTTTTGTGTAAGGTGAAAGGTAGGGGTCTTGCTTCATGCTTCTGCACATGGAAATCCAGTTTTCCCAGTACCATTTATTGAATAGACTGTCCTTGCTCCAGGAATTGGTTTTAGATCCTTGATCAAATATAAGTTGGCTGTAGATGTTTGGATTGATTTCTGGTGTTTCTATTCTGTTTCATTTGTCTATCCATCTGTTTCTGTACCAGTACCATGCTGTTTTTATTATAACTGCCCTGTAGTATGTCCTGAAATCTGGTATTGTGATGCCTCCAGCTTTGTTTTTGTTGTACAAGATTGCTTTAGCTATTCGAGGTCTCCTGTGTCTCCATATGAATTTCAGCATCATTTTTTCTAGATCTGAGAAGAATGTCTTTGGTATTTTGATTGGTATCACATTGAATCTATAAATTGCTTTTGGGAGAATGGACATTTTGATGATATTGATTCTTCCAATCCATGAGCATGGAAAATTTTTCCATTTTTTGGTATCTTCTTCTATTTATTTCTTTAATGTTTTGTAATTCTCATCATAGAGATCTTTAACATCCTTGGTTAAGTTTATTCCAAGGTATTTCCTAATGGCATATTTCAAAGGCGATTCCCTCAACACATTTCTTATCCACAGGGTACCCACAAACACTCTGATGGGCCCTCAGTGGTCCTCAGAGCACTATGAAAACTTTCCCTTGCTGAAAAGCAGGACTCCATCTCTGTTACATTGTCAGTGGTCCAGGACAGGACCAGAGGGCCAAGAGTCAAAGGGCAAACCAAGGAATGTCCTCTTTAGGAATGCACTTTTAGCAAGCAGTGTGTCTGAATGTGTCCCCCACTTCTGCTATTCTGCTGTTAGGATTAACAGAAGTATATGAAGCTTTTTAACCTTCTTCAAAACACGTGCCATGAAACTGACTTCACAAAAGGAATTACAAAATTGGCAAGCAATTACAAAGCAAAGTGAGAGCAGGAGGTGTGTTGAAAGGCAGCTGATATGAAGACTGAATTTTCTATCCACTTATAATGTACCTTTGTCAATTATTTAAATGTACAGCTTTCTGGACATCTGTGTCCAGTGTTGTGTTAAAGATGTCACAACTTCCACTTTGACTATGACCCTATTGGAGTAAGATCAAAGTCGGCGAACCCTAAAGGCTTCCATAGCCCTGGCAACTCATGACTAGAGCCTAGGGAGATTACTGGCGCCATAAACAAGAATGTCAAATTGTTAAGTCAACAACAGGAGTCACTGTGTACTTACATCTCACGTGGGATCTGTCCTTAATGGGTTGTCCAATGTGAAGTGATGCTGTAACTAGTACTAAAACAGTATTTTTACACTTTGTGTTTCTGTGTGGGTACAAACTGATGAAATCCTTACTTAGTATATACTGAATTGATCTTCTGTATATAAAGATAATTGGAAATGAAAAAAAAAAACCTGGTGTTAAATTGGAAATTGCATAGAAAATTAATTAATTTTTAAAAATATCATGTAGGATCTCTGTCTTTAATGTGTTGCACACTGTTATTTAATGCTATAACTAGTACTCCAACAGTATTTTTCACTTTGTGTTGCTATGTGGGTGCAAACTGTTGAAATCTTTGCTTAATATATACTGAACTGATCTTCTGCATATAAAGAGAATTGAAACTGAATCTTGATGTGAATGGAAGGGGAGAGGGAGTGGGAAAGGGGAGGGTTGCGGGTGGGAGGGAAGTTATGGGGGGGGAAGCCATTATAATCCATAAGCTGTACTTTGGAAATTTATATTCATTAAATAAAAGTTAAAAAAAAAAGATGTCACAATAATTTTTTCAAAACAATTTGTGCAAGATAGCATTTTCATTTATAGTTTTGCTCCCATAAGCAGATTAGGGCAAATTTGGGATGACTTGATTTTGTTGGTGAGGGTAGTGATAAGCATTAAGAGATTTTTATACTCCTAATATATCTAAACAATTGCAGGTGAGAGAGATCTGAAAAACTAATGAAACATAAAATAAGGTCAAGCAATGATTTCTTTGACCATGATACCTAGCACTTTTCCTGAGAATCTGCCAACATTAACTACTCACAGTAATTTTCTGTTGATGTTACCTAATATCAACAGCTGTATTTTGTGTTCCTTGGGGAAGATGCATAAAAAGAGAGCTAAAACATTGTGAATATCTAAAGCTGGTTTCTAAATCATGCTTTTATGTCACATCATTAAGAGCTAACAGCATTGAGGAAAGACAAACCAAGGTTCAAATTCTTGCTCAGACCCTTAATACCTATGTGAGCTTTGGGAAGCCACTTAGTTTCTAGAGCTCTTTTCTCTATCTTTAAAATGAGTCTATGTCATAAATTGTAAACAGGGGCCCAACTGCTCACCATTCCATGCCTTTTGCCATGCATAAGGGATCTAAGCCATATCCCTTGGCTCAGTCATGTAACTTGCTTTGGCCAGCTGGATATTAAGAGATAAAGTATGGGGGCCAGCACTACAGTGTAATGGGTAAAGCCACAGCCTGCAGTGCTGGCATCCCATATGGGTGCCAATTCAAGACCCGGCTGCTCCTCTTCTGCTCCAGCTCTCTGCTATGGCCTAGGAAAGCAGTAGAAGATGGTCCAAGTGCTTGGGCTCCTGCACCCATGTGGGAGACCCAGAAGCAGCTGCTGGCTCTTAACTTCAGATCAGCACAGCTCTGGCTGTTGAGGCCACCTAGGAAGTGCAGCATGGGATGGAAGACCTCTCTCCCTTTCTGCAACTCTGCCTTTCAAATAAATAAATAAATCTTAGAGAGAGAGAGAGAGAGAGATCTAGTATGAGTGGAAGATTGAGATGGACGTGTGCAAGTAGATCTGTCCAGAGTCTGTGATCACAGCTGGTAGCTCCTCAACTGCCAAGAGAACATAATGAGTGCCCTCCTCCCCCTATCCCACTGAAGGACGAAAAACATGGAGGAGCTGAACTGTCCCATTCATTCTAACCAAAGTCAGGCTGATCAGTCTTCAGTGAGCTGAACTCTACATGTTAGGAGCCAGCCCAGGCAAGATCAGCAGATCTGTTTAGCCAATCCTGTCACACATGTAAGCAATGAATACTTACTTTTATAAGCCCTGGAGGTTTGATGGATTTTTTTTTCTTATGCAATATTTTGCCAATAGATAACTGACTCAAGATGGGCATACCTATCATATACCTATCCATTTAAGTGGTAAAACACCTGTAAATCACTTTGTGCAGTACCTAATAATAATAATAACAATAATATAATATAATATAGGCTTCTTTTTGGAGAAGCAATTACAGAATACACAAAATTACTGGAGATTCATCTGTGGATTTTGAATGAAGAAGGCTTGTATTATTGAAAATTTTTACAAAAGCAAACAATTTTACTTCTAGCTTTTGCAAATGATCAAGATGGGGGTCCAACTGTGTTTTTTAAGCTTATAAATATCCTGAGATCTGTTCTTGTAAGATAAACAGTTTTTTTTCTTTTAGATTTAATTTGTTAATTAAAAAAAAAAAAACGAAAAGCCCACACACAGAGTACAGAAACATATTCAAATTCCTAGGCTGTTGAGAGAAGTCAACGCATCATGAAAAAACCCAAGTTATGGGATTTTGTTCCTGTGGAGGGCTGGGCTGAGAATGATGGTCATTATTATCCTTTTTCTCTTTTTCCTATTTGGGTTATCTTCTTGAAACAGTGCAGCATGATGGTTAAGAAATATGAGCACTACAGTTTAAATTCTGGTTCTGCCCTTTACTAGCTCTGTAATCTTAAGCAAGTTAAACTCTATAAACCTCTATTACCTCACTCTTTGAGTGGGGATTAAAATAGTAACCTCCTAAGGTGGCTGCAAGGATCATATAAAAATTATAGCTACAAAGCCCTTAGAGCTACGCCTGACACACAATAAACAGTCAATAAATATTAGCAATTACTACTTATTCTAACAGACGAGTCTGCATTTTGTCAACTTTATTTCTACCTAAGTTAGATTCTGTGGGCAAAACCACTATCTAAGGTAGGTGAGTCCGACAGCCCTGAATTCAAAACAGGTCACTAGAACTTAACTGTCTACAGCCTTTGCAAGTCCATCAAAAACAGAATCTCAGATTTTACACTCCAATCTGAGGAAAAGCCACACCCAAGAAAGCAGCAGGGGAGAGTCTGGAAGAGAGCCAACACTGATGTTTCTGCATTGCTTCCAAGCCATTTCACAAGGTTCTTAGGAGCAGACAGAGTTCAAAGTGACCTTCAGCCGCACACTGTATGTCTGCCCATCAGCACAGACAGACCCAACAATGTTCGATGACCAACCCATAACAAGACCAGATCCTCCCTCCTTCCAACACTGGTATTCTTCTTTTTCTGGCTATTTCTTACTGTCTCAGTGAAATTAACAACAGAAGCCATGGTCTCCAGTGCTGTCCTCTCCAGGTAAGAAGATCAGCAGAGAAACCTCAAAATTCTCTCCCTCTCCTCCTTGGAGCCACCCCCCCAGTCCTCACCTCTCTTCCTCCATGCCCTCCTGATGTCTCAGACACAGAGACTACACCACTCAGGCTTTCAGGAATGCGTCAGTGTTGTGGTCCCTGGAAACTGTTCAAACAGGACAGGATGTTAATTGCTTTAGTTCCAATGCCAGTCAGCCCTAGTTCTCTTTCTCATCGTGAATTCTGCTCAGCTACACTACCCAACCATACGGAGTGAACAATGAGCACCAAATGAAAATACAGCCCAAATATATGCCAGCACTGTAAAATTCCTGAAATCACTGCCACCTTATAAAAGTTAGCAACACAAACTTTCTCCCATTATCAATTCAATCTGTTGCTCCCACAGAGAAATCTCAGTTCAAAGTCCTGCCCTACCCTGTTTCCTTTTACTGGCTCAGCTACAGGGAGAAGAGAGAGATGACATTTGGGGATCCAGGTGGAACCTGGGCTCCTTCAGCAGCTTGCACCCTGGGCCATGTGCCAATATAATCCGAGTAGAGCCTTAGCACCTACAACATTTGATTATTTCGATCCTAAGACTCTCATTTCCCTTTTTTCTAAAATATGTAAGGGTTGACAGAACACATGAGACTATCACAGCATCAGCCTTAATCCCACAAAACACAGAAGCGCAAACTCCCAGTTAATAATATAAACATCGATTTCCATCTGGTCGCAGCTCCCAAGCAAAAGATAGCATTGCCCAGGGCCTGAAGCATGTTATATTCCAGATCCCACTGCTAATGCCGGTTACAGACTATAGTAGAGACTTGGTGTTACCCAGGTCTGCAAGGAAACAAACAAGGAGAAAATTATTTTCTTTCCAGTGAATGATGCCAATGAATCTGTACCAATTGTTAGAATTCAGACCTTGAGAAGTCAAGCTCACAGGAGAGAAAGAGTGCATTCAGACATGAACTGTGTTCCTTGCCACACTTGCCTGCACAACCGAGCTAATGCGCACAATTACAATGGCAACTTGAAGACAAAGTGTGTTCTGTGACATTCATTGCTAACTCTGCTGTTGCCAGGAGTAATCACAATGAAGAGATAATGCCACCAGTATTTGAATTTAAATGTTAAAACTCCACGGTCTCCCTAAGATTAGTTTATAATAAAAATAACTTCTTGATCCTGGAAAACTTATCTGGTTTCTTTCTTCCTTTCATTCTCCACTTAATGGCTGAAGTTATTATTTCCATGGTGGTCTCCAAACCACACTGGGTTTCCATGTAGATTGGCATGGCACCTCCAACATTTCACCAGCTGCCTTTTCCTCTCCAGAGAACATGATTAAAATATTAGTCCAGCTTCTGGACTAATCTACCAAGAGTTACATAAATCTCCACACAGCACTCACTTGCTGTTAAATATGTAACGTGTTCTGCCCTTTACTTGTATGCCTCTACAAGAAAGCTAGCTTCTAGAACTTCTAGCAAAAGCAGATATACACATTTTACCTCTCTGCCTCTCTGCTTCCTGTCCTTCGTGAATTTCCAGACGTGATAATGGTAAATCACAAGCCCAAGTAGGTTTCCAATAAGCAGAAATGAGCTGGAGGAAAACATCTGGAGTTCAAGTCATGCTACCTTGGCTGTCCAACTGGCTGACAGCGAGGGCCTTTGTGCTGGGTGACACAGGGGCTGCTCAGTAACCCCGCAGCATTCTCCCCAGCAGCACTAATTCACCGTCTGTCCTGCTGCCTGGAACCCACCCAGAACTGCAAATCCATCACTCAGTGAGCATTTACTGAGACTGCCTCTGGGCCTAGCATTGAGCTAAATCCTTGCTTTTGAGCCCCTTACAATCTAATTACTATAATTAGAGACCAATTGGGTATTAAACTATGTGACACTAAGTAGGAGTTTGAAGAAAACGATCATTGTGGGTTGGAGTCATTTGGGAAGATTTCATAGAGATTGTGGAACTTTGAGGGGAAAAGCAAAATAATGTTTGAGGTTTGAGAAGTTGACAAATGGGCTTAGGATTAAAGGACAGTGTGTGGCATATGGGGCTCACCTGCAGAGGAGGCCCACAGGGGAAGATGGTGTGTGGGTTTCCCTTGGCATCTTGCCACAGCAGCTCATCACTGAGAAAGTGGGATTCTTCCAAAATCAAGAGAAATTGAGTCTTTGATGAAATCACTTAGCGCTATATGGTGACATTCTAACATAAAAATCAAACCTCTTTAACTTATTTAGACCTCCAATACGGAAATGTCATTGAAAGAAATGACTTTCTACTAATGCCAGCACAGAGCAGATCAAAAGCTGAAAACACTTTCATGTGAAGTCAGGATGACTCTTGGAGCGACAGGTCTTTTTCTGAAGGGCACAAACAGCTGAGAGAGATAACAGGGTAATACCTTGTAGGATTAGGATTAGAACCATCAAACAGTAGCATTCTATCTTCTCCATTCATTTTAAAATCACACTGTATGTTTCCCCTCCCCACCTTGGGGGGAGGACTAAGCAACATGTTATTTATCTTAATAGAATGCACCTAAAATAAGATATTTTGGGTATTTGATTAAATAAAATCACTTGATTTCTAGCCTGCATGTTATTGTAGTACGTTTTACTTATTTTATTTTTTTAACAGAGAATTATAAATAGGACATCAAAAGTAAGAGAATGAATTAACATTCTATCAATATGACCAAATACATTTTAAAATTGGAAAATTCACAATGCAAGTATTGTGTCATGACAATGACGGTAATGCCTATGGTTTCCATAGTCTAATAATAATGTTATTTTAAAGTTTATAAAATTAGGAAGACAGCTCATTGGAAGTTTTCCAAATATCTTGCATATCTAAATGTCTTGCATGTTTTTACTTTTTGTTTGTTTTATTTGTTTTAATCTAAGTAACTAATGGAAAAAGTAATACTTTGCTTTATTATTTTCCTTTAATTATTAACTTTGTATTCATTTGTATGTTTTAAATGTGTTGTATTAAACAACAAAAGTGTCTCTAGAGAGACAAGCAACTCTGATCAGCTTTTCTCACGATGAAGGAAGGAGCAGTGGGCAGAGGTGAATGCATTTCTCAACAGAGTAAACTTGATTTTCCAGAAGAAAACCAGCCAAAGCCCATTTATGCTTTACGTTTAGCTACACTGCTGACTGATTCGACTAGTACGGTGGGCTAATTCTGAAATCTTACTTTATTTTTTTTTTTTAATTAAACTTTTATTTAATGAATATAAATTTCCAAAGTATAGCTTATGGGTTACAATGGCTTCCCCCCTCCCATAACTTCCCTCCCGCCCGCTACCCTCCCCTTTCCCGCTCCCTTTCCCCTTCCATTCATGTAAAGATTCATTTTCAATTCTCTTTGTATACAGAAGATCAGTTTAGTATATATTAGGTAAAGATTTCAACTTTTTGCCCATATAGCAACATCAAGTGAAAAAACTACCATTGGATTACTAATTATAGCATTAAATAGCAATGTACAGCACATTAAAGACAGAGATCCTACATAATTTTTTTTTTTCAAATTAATTAATTTTCTATGCCATTTCCATTTTAACACCAGGTTGTTTTTTTTTTTTCATTTCCAATTCTCTTTATATACAGAAGATCACTTCAGTATATAATTAGCAAAGACCTCATCAGTCTGCGCCCACACAGAAACGCAAAGTATAAAAATACCGTTTCAGTACCAGTCATAGCATCACTTGGCTTTAGACGACACATTAGGGACAGATCCCACATGGGGTGTAAGTACACAGTGACTCCTGTTGCTGATTTAACAATTTGACACTCCTGTTCATGGCGTCAGTAATCTCCCTAGGCTCTAGTCATGAGTTGCCAGGGCTATGGAAGCCTTTAGAGTTCGCTGACTTTGATCTTATTCCGATAGGGTCATAGTCAAAGTGGAGGTTCTCTCCTCCCTTCGGAGAAGGGTACCTCCTTCTTTGATGGCCCCGTTCTTTCCACTGGGATCTCACTCACAGAGATCATTCATTTAGGTCTTTTTTTTTTTTTTTCCATGATATCTTGGCTTTCCATGCCTGCTATACTCTCATGGGCTCTTCAGCCAGATCTGAATGCCTTGAGGGCTGATTCTGAGGCCAGAGTGTTGTTTAGGACATCTGCCATCCTATGAGTCTGCTGTGTATCCCACTTCCCATGTTAGATCTTTCTCTCCCTTTTTGATTCTATCAGTTAGTATTAGCAGATACTTGTCTTGATGGAGCAATCTGGAAAACATCATGCTGAGTGAATTAAGCCAGACCCAAAGAGAAAAATATCATTTGTTTTCCCTGATCGGTGACAACTGAGTGCCAAAGGGGAAACCTGTTAAGTGAAATGGACACTATAAGCAACAATGAACTGATCAGCTCCTGTCCTGACTTTAGATGTACAATGTAATACTTTATCCATTTTAGTATTTGTTGTTATTGTTGTTGTTCTAGTACTATTGGTTGAACTCAGTAATTAACACACAATTATTCTTAGGTGTTTAAATTTTAACTGAAAAGTGATCCCTGTTAAATCTAAGAGTGGAAAAAGAGAGGGAGGAGATGAACAATTTGGAACATGCTCAATCGGACTGGCCGCAAATGGTGGAGTTAGAAACGTGCCAGGGGATTCCAACACAATTCCATCAAGATGGCATGTACCAATGCCATCGCACTAGTCCAAGTGACCAATTTCAGCTCACAATTGATAGCTCTGATAGGTCTAAGACTGAAATCTTACTTTAAATTAATTATTATGTAAAACTGAAATAAACTGCTATTTCTTTGGGCAGGGCTTTGTGTTAAATGAGGAAAAACAATCTCATTTCATTCCAAGTATCATTGGCAGATCAAGTTTTCCAGAAGGCAGACAGAGGCCCCACTTAATCCCATCTTTCTGAAGAGTTCCTCTACATTTCAGCCTGGGAGTTGAGAGCAAAGTTGGCTGCTGTAGCAGTGAAACATGGCTCTTTGTGGGCATTAGTGCCTTGGGCACTGAGAAGCCTGGATCACCCAGCATCAGAGTCACACAAGTGAACTGTAGCTGCCCGACTGGCAGATGCCATCGGACTCTCTTTTCTCAATAGAGAATGGACCAATACCTGCGACTATGGAGTGACGAGCAACAGCAGACTCCATGGCAAGCCTGCCTGGATTCAAATCATAGCTTCACATCTTGTACTCTTTTTTGGAGCTGTTCACAAACATTCCTCCTCCTGGTGGACATGGTGAATTATAACATCTGCCCTTGAAATTGGGCATGGTCATGTGATGAGCAACAACCAGTATGCCTTCCTTACTCCCAATATGGTCCATGGTCCAGCAGTATAGGCACTAGCAGTATAGGAAGGTTGCTGGAAACACAGCATCCCAGACTTTCCCAAATCTCCTGAGTGAGAGTATGTGCTCTCATATTAACTTCCCAGGAAGTTCACAGGCACATTCAAGTTTGCAAAGCCCTGCCCTAGGATACAGAGCTTTACTTACCATATTCTCTTCTCTGGTCCCAGTGGCTTATGTTCCAGGTGGCAGAGTTGCCCTTCAATCTAGGCCCCTGGCCTGGCCTGAGATGAACAAAATGTGACGCGTGAGAGAAACCTTTATTCTAAGCCACTGGATGTGGCATAACCTGGCCTATTCTGATTGACTATAATTTAGCCCTCTGTAACCCTAGACAAACTACTTAATCTCCCTATGCCTCGGCTTCCTCGATAAAAGACGGCAGTAACAACAGCGTTTACTGGGAGGGTTGTTACGCTGGTTAGCAAGGCGGCACAAGAACAGAGCCTGGCACATAGCAAGTTCTGTGTCAATATTAGTTTGTATTATCGACACACTCCCTCCCCACACCTCAAATCCTCCCAACATGTGTAATTTCAGCTTCTTTATCTCAGTGACTGTGGTGTCGCGTACTTCATCCCTGCTAATACCCCACCCAAACCACACACAATCCAGGAATCATACATCAAAGGAGAATGAAAAATTGATCTTTATCCAAAAGATAAAGATCTTTATTGTAACAGAGCCAAGCTTCCCTTGCCAGTGTCTTCATACCATGCTTGTTCCCAATACTTTAATATTGCATATCCCACTCCTTGCCTTCTTACCTGCCTTCCCAATCCCACACTTTCTTACCATACAATTTAGAATTTAGACACAGTACTTGTCTACCACACATATTAAGACTTTGTCTTGAAAAAAAAAAAACACTAAAAACCTAATGAGGTTTTTGTATTGTATTAGATTTTCTTCAAATCCATTGTGTGTGATTCTAGTACCAAAGGGTGACTAGAACTGTTGCAGGAATGTACAATATTGAGGGTGGTATAGCGATGGTTTTTTTAAGTCTTGGTTTTTAAAAAGGCCCAACAGACTTTTTACATTATAGTAACTGTTCTTCATTATTCATTTATTTGAGAGAGCGAGAGAGAGAGAGAGAGTGAGTGAAAGCGATACGGACAGCGAGAGCGAGAGAGAGCGAGCTCACATTTACCCATGGACTCCCCAAATGCTCACTTTGGCCAAGGCCGGGCAAGGCTAAAATAGATAGCTCAGAACCCAGTCCAGGTCTCCCATGTGAGTAGCAGAAACCTAAGTATTTGAGCTATCTATACTGCTTCCCAGGGTCTGCATTAGTGGTAAAATGGAGTTAAGAGCCAAAGTAGGTTATCGAACCCATAGCCCATATACTGTTATAGTTTGTGGGCATCCCAAATGGCATCTTAACTGCTAGGCCAAATGTCCACCCCAGTAACTGTTCTTAAAGATGATAAATACTTAATAACATTTTAATATGGTCATCAATAAGTTGTATCATGTATTCTAAGCTCAGGTAGTAAATTTTCTCCTTTCTACTCTTAAAATGTATATAAGGAAATAAAGTGTTCCAAGTCAGAATAAATATTTTAGTGTCTTGGTTCTCTCCATTTTTATAGACCAACTGAAGAAAAAAGAAATCACAATACTGAAACAATTCACCCCAACTGTTTAAGGACCCATGTTATTCAGTTCTAAAGCCTCAGCATTTTGAACAAGCACCTCAGAGATCCAACCTCATCATTTTACTCACTCTACACCAGTGGGCAGTAAACTTTTTTTAAGTGTCAGACACTAAATATTTTAAGCTTTGTTAGCCACGTGGTTTGGCATTAGTACTCAATTCTGGCCTTGTAGCACCAAAGCAGCCACGGACAATATGGAAATATGTAGGCATGGATGTAATTTGAAAAGACTTTATTTATAGATACTAAGATTAGACATTTGTATAAAGTTCATGGGTCACTAAATAACACTCCTGCTTTCTAGATTCCTGGTTTTAGTTTGTCAACTTCATGCTTCAACTCATTAAAGAAAAAATTATTCTGACACTATTTTAAATTACAAGAAAGACTTTGCAGGGTCGGCGCTGTGGTAGAGCACATAAAGCCGCTGCCTGCAGTGCCGGCATCCCATATGGGTGCTGGTTCTAGTCCCAGCTGCTCCACTTCCGATCCAGCTCTCTGCTATGGCCTGGGAAAGCAATAGAAGATGGCCCAATTCCTTAGGCCCCTGAACCCTCATGGGAGACCTGCTCCTGGCTTTGGATCAGCGCTGTTCCAGCCAGCCATTGCAGCCAACTGGGGAAATGAACCAGTGGATGGAGACCTCTCTCTCTCTCTCTCTCTCTCTCTCGCTTTCTCTCTCTCTCCTCATCCTCCTCCTCCGCCTCCGTCTCCCCCTTCCCCTCCTCCTCCTCCTCTCTGTGTGTAACTCTCACTTTCAAATAAATATTAAAAAAAAAAAAAGACTTTGGGCCGGCGCCGTGGCTCAACAGGCTAATCCTCCACCTTGTGGCGCTGGCACACCAGGTTCTAGTCCCGGTTGGGGCGCCAGATTCTGTCCCGGTTGCCCCTCTTCCAGGCTAGCTCTCTGCTATGGCCTGGAGTGAAGTGGAGGATGGCCCAAATGCTTGGGCCCTGCACCCCATGGGAGACCAGAAGAAGCACCTGGCTCCTGCCTTCGGATCAGCGCAGTGCGGCCGCAGCGACCATTGGAGGGTGAACCAACGGCAAAGGAAGACCTTTCTCTCTGTCTCTCTCTCTCACTATCCACTCTGCCTGTCAAAAAAATAAATAAATAAAATAAAATAAATTTTAAAAAAAGACTTTGCTTAAGACTACTGAGATTCATGTCAAGACTATCACAATAGGGGAGAGAGATGGAGTTCAATCCCTAATCCAAGAGCAAGTAGAAATTTCTAAATACCAAGCAGAATGAGGCATCAGTGGATGGAAAATTACTAAGAGGAGACATCAAGGGAAGCAAAACAGGATTCTGGCTTAAGGCAGGCTGAGGACTTACAGGTCAAACAGCGAGGATGAGAAATTTGATTTTATATTGAGAGTGGGAATTCTCTAAATTGACAGGATTCCTGCTGAAAGTAGGCTATGCAGACCCAGCAAGGATGGGGACCAAGGTAAAAGGCCTCGTCAAGAGGCACAAAGCCTGACCAAAGCTTGGTCAAGGAGACAGCCTTTGTCAAACTATGACACAAAGCTTCCTTAGTAGTCACGGGTACATGGTGTTAAGCCCAACATATCCGCTTAAACATTAGGGTGGGAAATAATCACATGAGCCTATTTTTATTAGCTCAACTTAGAAAAACGTTAAGATCTTAAAGATGTCAAACTCTGACCAGAACTTATGCCAGTCTTACCCATAAAAATAACGTCATCCATCACTCCTTTCCTCACTAGACAATTAGCAATTTATGAAGTAAGGACATAGTTGGCAGTTGCCTCCATAGATGAAGTCAATGTAGTCTCATTCCTTTGCCAAAGGACTGGGAAACCAGTTCCTGATGCCGCTCTTCCCTGGGGCTATTCCACGCCAGTTGATGCAGAATGACTGGGAAGGAAAGGGAACCAATACCACTTCTTAAAGAGTTTAAATGATTTTTTTAAGAACCTTGGCTTTTGCTACCTTTTACTGACACTCATTTTGAAAGTAACAGTGCTTAAGACATTTTGTCTAGATGTTTCTATGGAAACCGAAAAACAAACACCTCATATTTATGGCCTACTGACTACCTACCTACAGTTCTACATCTTATTGGATTACTATGGGCTATTACTAAGGGCTACCTGCAATATCAAAATATCCTAGACCTTTTTTTCTAAAATCACACCTTATCAGATATCATGAAATTTATATATAATTCTTACTTTTCATGAAGAGGAAATCAGGAAGGAAAAAATTTATTTCTGATACTTTCTTCTAATTTTTATTAAAGTGCTATTTAAAATAGTCTTATTAGGAAAAGATTTTTGTAAATTTTGGCAGATATAGTAAAAGACAGGGAATACAATCAAAGAATTTAACAGCTGCTTTGAAATGCATAATTTTCCTCCCCTCCTTTCCATCATGGTCAAATACATTTTCTTTTTTTTTTTTTTTTTTTTTTTTTTTGACAGACAGAGTGGACAGAGAGAGAGACAGAGAGAAAGTTCTCCCTTTGCCGTTGGTTCACCATCCAATGGCCGCCGCGGCTGGCGCGCTGCGGCCAGCGCACCGCGCTGATCCCATGGCAGGAGCCAGGTGCTTCTCCTGGTCTCCCATGGGGTGCAGGGCCCGAGCACTTGAGCCATCCTCCACTGCACTCCCTGGCCACAGCAGAGAGCTGGCCTGGAAGAGGGGCAACCAGGACAGAATCCAACACCCCGACCGGGACTAGAACCCGGTGTGCCAGCACCGCTAGGCAGAGGATTAGCCTGTTGAGCCACGGCGCCAGCCTACATTTTCTTTTAAAAAAACAACAGATCTTCTCTTCACAGACTGCAGATTCATTGCAATGGAGGAAAACAAATTATTACACAGTAAAGAAATCAGGTGACCAAAATTAACATCACCACAGGAGACAGATGGTGTTTGTGTGCCTCCAAACGTAAGACCCTAGGAGGAACATAACATCACCTAGAATGCATATCCAAAATCTAATCATGAGAAAACACCAAGAAAACTCAAAATGAGAACTCAATCTCAAAAATAGATAGATAGATGACAGAGTGAGAACAATCATACTATTAAAAATTATCGACATCGACAAAGCTGGAGGCATCACAATACCAGATTTCATTACATATTACAGGGCAGTTATAATCAAAACAGCCTGGTACTGGCACAAAAATAGAAACATAGACCAATGGAACTGAATAGAAAGCACAGATATCAATCCACACATTTACAACCAGCTAATCTTGGACAAAGGAGCTAAAATCAGTCCCTGCAGAAAGGACAGCCTCTTCAACAAGTGATGCTGGGAAAATTGGATCTCTGCATCCAGAAGTATGAAACAAGACCCCTACCTGAGGACCTTCATGGAGAACAAGGATGCCCATGGTGTGGAAGACCAGCCACAGAGTCTGTGCGCCAGCGCTGGAAGGGGAGGTGAGACAAAAACCTCGGTAGCCCGAGACAGTGGCAGGGGAAAGGCAGAAAGAGCCTAGAGGGAACGAGGCCTGAAGCCTCACCAGGCTGACTGGAGGAGAGAAAAAAAAAAACAAATAAATAAGGGGAACCGGCACAGACACTAGCCTCTCTCTCCACTCGCCTTACAAAGCCGAGCAAGACAAAGAGCAGGCGCCATTTTGGACATACGTAAAGTGGTGCCCACCATCAGCCAAGCAGAAAAACCTGACTCTGGTGGGGAGAAATAACAGGAGGTTAGGACCTAGTGAAAGTGTGGAGCTAACGAACTGAGACTGTGAAAATCTGAGGGTGGGCAAGAGAACTCACCGAGTACACAATCTGGGTAACCTTGGCAACCAGGTAAGAGACTGCGGAGAAATTTGAGACCACACTGAGGGCTGCATAAACCCTTTGTGTGGTCCCTGGGGTAGAGCAGAAGAATACCCACAGGGGCCAGATTTCATACAACTACCCTCAATTCCACTCAGCTGTGCGGAATTACATCCCAACTGAGTCAAAAAGAGAGAGAGAGAGAGAGAGAGAGAGAGAGAGAGAACAACCTGGGTGAGTCATCTTCGGCACACCCTTGACCCTGAGGAACCAAAAAAAGCTCTCTGGCCACACCCATCACAGCCTCTAAGGATCCATCAAAAGCAGACAGTCTACTTAATCTAGAGTCATAGTATAATGAGAAAAACACCACAGCAAAGAAACCAAAGAATATCTCCAATATGCCAAAAAACAAATGCAGAAACCAGGTAACAAGAACAAAGAAGACACTATGATGCCCCCAAATGAAAAAGACACCCCAATTCAAGATTATGAAGATGATGAGATAGAAGAAATACAAGAAGTGGATCTCAAAAAATTGATAAGAACATTAAGAAGCTCTCAAAAACAAATTCTTGAACTACAGAAATCCTTAATGGACAAGATAGAAAATCTCTCGCGCGAAAATGAAATATTAAGGAGGAATCAAAATGAAATGAAGCAACTAGTAGAACATGAAACTGTGATAGTGATGAGAAACCATAATGAAATGAAGAATTCAATAGATCAAATGACAAACAATTAGAGAGCCTTAAAAACAGAATGGGTGAAGCAGAAGAGAGAATATCAGACTTAGAAGACAGAGAACAGGAAAGGTAACAGGCAAACCAAAGAAAAGAAGAGGAAATTAGAAATCTAAAAATATATTGTTGGGAATCTACAGGATACTATTAAAAAAAAACAAACAACATTTGGGTTCTAGGAATTCCTGAAGCCATGGAGAGGGAGAAAAGATTAGAAGGCCTTTTTAGTGAGATACTAGCAGAAAATTTCCCAGGTTTGGAAAAGGACAGAGACATCCTAGTATAGGAAGCTCATAGAACCCCTAATAAACATGATCAAAAGAGATCCTCACCATGACTCATTGTAATTAAACTCACCACAGTGAAACACAAAGAAAAGATCCTAAAATGTGCATGAGAGAAACGTCAGATTACTCTCAGAGGATCTCCAATTAGACTCATACCTGAGTTCTCATCAGAAACCCTACCGGCTAGGAAGGAATGGTGAGATATAACCCAGGTACCAAGAGAGAAAAACTGCTGGCCCAGCATATTATATCCTGCCAAGCTCTCACTTGTGAATGAAGGTGAAATAAAGACCTTTCATAGCAAACAGAAATTGAAAGAATTTGTCTCCACTCGTCCAGCCCTGCAAAAAATGCTTAAAGATGTGCTACACACAGAAACACAGAAACATGGCCATCAATGTGAAACAAGGTAAAGGAAGAAAACCTACCAGTAAAAGATCATAGGAAACTCAAAGCATATACTAGAAAATATCTTTGGCAAATGGCAGGGCAAAGTCACTACTTATCAATAGTCATATTGAACATTAATGGACTTAACTCTCCAGTTAAAAGGCACAGACTGACTGAATGGATTAAGGAACAAAACCCATCTATTTGCTGCCTACAAGAAACACATCTTTGTAACAAAGATGCATGCAGACTGAAAGTGAAAGGTTGGAAAAAGATATTCCATGCCAACAGAAACCAAAAAAAAGCAGGTGTAGCCATATTAATATCAGACAAAACAAACTTTAACACAAAAACTGTTAAGAGAGACAAAGAGGGACACTATATAATGATTAAGGGTTCAATTCAACAGGAAGATGTAACTATTATAAATGTATATGCACCTAATTACAGGGCACCGGTTTATTTAGAAGATATGTTAAGGGACTTAAAGGGATACTTAGATTCCAATACAATAGTACTGAGGGACTTCAATACTCCACTCTCAGAAATAGACAGGTCATCTGGACAAAGATCAACAAGGAAACAGCAGATTTAAACGACACTATAGCCCAAATGGATCTAACAGATATCTCCAGAACTTTCAATCCTACATCTAAAGATTTTACATTCTTCTCAGCAATACATGGAAACTTCTCTAGGATTGACCACATACTAGGCCATAAAGCAAGTCTCAGCAAATTCAAAAGAATTAGAATCATACCATGCAGCTTCTCAGGCCACAGCGGAATGAAGGTGGAAATTAGCAACTCAGGAATCCCTAGAGAGTATGCAAACACATGGAGACTGAACAACATGCTCCTGAGTGAACGCTGGGTCAGGAGAAATCAAAAACTTTCTGGAAGTAAATGAGCATAACAACACAACATATCAAAACTTATGGGATACGGCAAAAGCAGTGTTAAGAGGAAAGTTTATAGCAATAGGTGCCTACATCAAGAAATTGGAAAGGCACCAAATAAAGGAGTTTTCAATGCATCTCAAGGATCTAGAAAAACTGCAGCAAACCAGACCCAAATCTAGGAGAAGAGAAATAATTAAAATCAAAGAAGAAATCAACAGGATTGAATCCAAAAAAAAAAAAAATTTACAAAAAATCAGCCAAGCAAAGAGCTGGTTTTTTGAAAAAATGAATAAAATTGACAAACCACTGGCTCAACTAACTAAAAAAGGAAAAGACCCAAATCACTAAAATCAGAGATGAAAAAGGAAATGTAATGACACCACAGAAATAAACAGAGTCATCAAAAATTACTACAAAGGGTTGTATGCCAGCAAACAGGGAAATCTATCAGAAATGGATAGATTCCTGGACACATGCAACCTACCTAAATTGAACCATGAAGACATAGAAAACCTAAACAGACCCATAACTGAGTCAGAAATTGAAACAGTAATAAAAGCCCTCCCAACAAAGAAAAGCCCAAGACCAGATGGATTCACTGCTGAATTCTACCAGACATTTAAAGAAGATCTAACTCCATTTCTTCTCAAGCTAGTCAGAACAATTGAAAAAGATAGAATCCTCCCAAATTCTTTCTATGAAGCCACCATCACCTTAATTCCTAAGCCAGAGAAAGATGCAGCATTGAAAGAAAATTACAGACCAATATCCCTGATGAACATAGATGCAAAAATCCTCAATAAAATTCTGGCCAATAGAATCCAACAACACATTAGAAAAATCATCCACCCAGACAAAGTTGGATTTATCCCTGGTATGCAGGGATGGTTCAATGTTCGCAAATCAATCAATGTGATACACCACATTAACAAACTGCAGAAGAAAAACCATATGATTATCTCAATAGATGCAGAGAAAGCATTCGATAAAATTCAACACCATTTCATGATGAAAACCCTAAGCAAAATGGGTATAGAAGGAACATTTCTCAATATAATCAAAGCAATTTATGAAAAACCCACAGCCAGCATCCTATTGAATGGGGAAAAGTGGGAAGCATTTCCACTGAGATCTGGTACCAGACAGGGATGCCCACTCTCACCACTGCTATTCAACATAGTTCTGGAAGTTTTAGCCAGAGCCATCAGGCAAGAAAAAGAAATTAAAGGGATACAAATCGGGAAGGAAGAACCCAAACTATCCCTCTTTGCAGATGACATGATTCTTTATTTAGGGGATCCAAAGAACTCTACTAAGAGACTATTGGAACTCGTGGAGAGTTTAGCAAAGTAGCAGGATATGAAATCAATGGACAAAAATCAACAGCCTTTGTATACACAGGCAATGCCATGGCTGAGAAAGAACTTCTAAAATCAATCCCATTCACAATAGCTAAAAAACAATCAAATACCTGGGAAAAACTTAACCAAGGATGTTAAAGATCTCTACAATGAGAATTACGAATATGATCAGAGTCGGCAAACTTGGAAGGCTTCCATAGCCTTGGCAACTCATGACGACAGCCTAGGGTGGTTACTGGCACCATAAACTAGAGTGTCAATTTGTTGGGTCAACAACAAGAGCCACTGTTTACTTGCTCCTCATGTGGGATCTCTGTCCTTAATGTGCTGTACATTTTGATTTAATGCTATATCTAGTACTCAAACAGTATGTTTCACTTTGTGTTTCTATGTGGGTGCAAACTGTTGAAATCTTTACTTAATATATACTAAATTGATCTTCTGTATATAAAGAGAATTGAAAATGAATCTTGATGTGAATGGAAGGGGAGAGGGAGTGGGAAAGGGGAGGGTTGTGGGTGGGAGGGAAGTTATGGGAGGGGGAAGCCATTGTAATCCATACAACCCAGCCATCCCACTCCTTGGAATTTATCCAAAGGAAATTAAATTGGCAAATAAAAGAGTGATCTGCACCTTAATGTTTATTGCTGCTCAATTCACAATAGCTAAGAACCTGGAATCAGCCTAAATGCCCATCAACCAAAGACTGGATAAAGAAATTATGGGATATGTACTCTATAGAATACTATACAGCAGTCAAAAACAACGAAATCCGGTCATTTGCAACAAAATAGAGGAATCTGGAAAACATTATGCTGAGTGAAATAAGCCAGTCCCAAAGGGACAAATATCATATGTTCTCCCTGATTGGTGACAACTAACCGAGCACCAAAAAGGAAACCTGTTCAAGTGAAATGGACACTATGAGAAATGGTGACTTGATCAGCCCTTGTCCTGACTGTCGATTAACAACTTAATATGTTATCCCTGTTAGTATTTTTTTTGTCTGTTCTACTTAATACTATTGGTTTAATTCTGTAATTAATACACAGTTATTCTTAAGTGTTGAAACTTAACTGAAAAGTGATCCTTGTTAAATATAAGAGTGGGAATTAGAGAGGGAAGAGATGTACAATTTGGGACATGCTCAAGCTGATTTGCCCCAAATGGTAAAGTTAGAAACATTCCAGGGGATTCCAATTCAATCTCATCAAGGTTGCATGTACCAATGCCATCTCACTAGTCCATTTGATCAATTTCTGTTCATAATTGATCATAATGGTAGGACTAAGAATCAAAGGGATCACATAAACAAGACTATTGTCTGAAAGTACTAACCGATAGAACAAAAAAGGGAGAGAATGATCCAAGATGGGAAGCAGGATACACAGCAGACTGATAGAATGGCGGATATCCTAAACAGCACTCTGGCCTCAGAATCAGCCCTTAAGGCATTCAGATCCAGCTGAAAAGCCCAAGAGAGTATTTCAGGCATGGAAAGCCAAGACACTCTGGAAAAAAAATGACCTAAATGAAAGATCTCTGAGAGTGAGATCCCAGTGGAAAGAACAGGTCATCAAAGAAGCAGTTACCTTTCTCTAAAGGGAGGAGAGAACTTCCACTTTGACTATGACCTTGTCTAAATATGATAAGAGTCAGTGAACTCAAAAGGCTTCCATAACTTTGGCAACTCATGACAAGAGCCTAGGGTGATTACTGATGCCATAAACAAGAGTGTCAATTTGTTAAGTCAACAACAGGAGTCACTGTGCACTTACTCCTCATGTAGGATCTCTGTCCTTAATGTGCTGTACATTGTGATTTAACGCTATACCTAGTACTCAAACAGTATTTTTCACTTTGTGTTTCTGTGTGGGTGCAAACTGTTGAAATCTTTACTTAATATATACTAAATAGATCTTCTGTATATAAAGAGAATTGAAAATGAATCTTGATGTGAATGGAAGGGGAGAGGGAGTGGGAAAGGGGAGGGTTGTGGGTGGGAGGGAAGTTATGGGAGGGGGAAGCCATTGTAATCCATAAGCTGTACACTGGAAATTTATATTCATTAAATAAAAGTTAAAAAAAAAACATTAAAGAAAGAAATAGAAGAGGATACCAAAAAGTGGAAAAATCTTCCATGCTCATGGATTGGAAGAATCAACATCATCAAAATGTCCATTCTCCCAAAAGCAATTTATAGATTCAATGTGATACCAATCAAAATACCAAAGACATTCTTCTCAGATCTAGAAAAAATGATGCTGAAATTCATATGGAGACGCAGGAGACCTTGAATAGCTAAAGCAATCTTGTACAACAAAAACAAAGCCAGAGGCATCACAATACCAGATTTCAGGACATACTACAGGGCAGTTGTAATGAAAACAGCATGGTACTGGTACAGAAACAGATGAATAGACCAATGGAACAGAACAGAAACACCAGAAATCAATCCAAACATCTACAGCCAACTTATATTTGATCAAGGATCTAAAACCAATTCCTGGAGCAAGGACAGTCTATTCAATAAATGGTACTGGGAAAACTGGATTTCCATGTGCAGAAGCATGAAGCAAGACCCCTACCTTTCACCTTACACAAAAATCCACTTAACATGGATTAAAGACCTAAATCTATGACCTGACACCATCAAATTATTAGAGAACACTGGAGAAATCCTGCAAGATGTTGGCACCGGCAAAGACTTCCTGGAAAAGACCCCGGAGGCGCAGGCAGTCAAAGCCAAAATTAACTATTGGGATGGCATCAAATTGAGAAGTTTCTGTACTGCAAAAGAAACAGTCAGGAAAGTGAAGAGGCAACCAACAGAATGTGAAAAAAATATTTGCAAACTATGCTACAGATAAAGGATTACTAACAAGAATCTACAAAGAGATCAAGAAACTCCACAACAACAAAACAAACAACCCACTTAAGAGATGGGCCAAGGACCTCAATAGACATCTTTCCAAAGAGGAAATCCAAATGGCCAACAGACACATGAAAAAATGTTCAAGATCACTAGCAGTCAGGGAAATGCAAATCAAAACCACAATGAGGTTTCACCTCATCCCAGCGAGAATGGCTCACATTCAGAAATCTACCAACAACAGATGCTGGCAAGGAGTTTGGGAAAAAGGGACATGAACCCACTGTTGGTGGGAATGCAAACTGGTTAAGCCACTATGGAAGTAAGTCTGGAGATTCCTCAGAAACCTGAATACCGCTACCTTACATCTTGTAGGAAAATCAACTCAAAATGGATTAATTATCTAGTCTACGACCTGCTACCATCATATTACTACAGGAGAACCTTGGGGAAACTCTGCAAGACGTTGGAATAGGCAAAGACTGCTTGTAAAAAACCCCAGAAGCACAGGCAATCAAAGCAAAATCAGTTTAACGGATTACATCAAGCTAAGAAGCTTCTGCATTGCAAAGAAAAGAGCAAAATGAAGAGGCAACCAACACAGAATGGGAGAAAATATTTGCAAACTATGCAACAGGTAAAGGACTAATATCCAGAATCTATAAAGAGCTCAAGAAACTCAACAACAACAAAACAAACAATCCAATTAAGAAAGGACGTGAACAGGTACTTTTCAAACGATGAAATACAAATGGCAAGCAGACAAAAAGATGCTCAGGATCACTAGCCATCAGGGAAATACAAATAAAATCCACAAGGAAGTTTCACACCAGTTAAAATGGCTTTTATACAGAAATCAACAAACAATAAATGCAACAGAGGACGTGGGGGAAAAGGTACCCTAATCCATCATTGGTGGGGATATAAACTAATACAGCCATTGTGGAAGACAGTATGGAGATTCCTCAGAAAGCTTAAAATGTATCTACCATATAATACAGCCATCCCACTCCTGAGAACTTACCCAAAAGAAAAGAAATCAGCATGTGTTATATGTACCCATGTGTTTATAGCAGCTCAATTCACAAAAGCTAAGATATGAAATCAACCCAAATGCCCATCAACCAATGACTGGATAAACAAAATGTGGTATATATACACTGTGTAATACTACTCAGCTGTAAATTTAAAAAAATGAAATCCTGTCTTTTGCAACAAAATGGATACACCTGGAAACCATTATACTTAGTGAAACAGCCACTCCCAAAAGACAAATAACAAGTTTTCCCTGATATGCCGTAACTAATAGAGTACAAGAAAAAAGCGTATAAACAAAACTGACATTTTGAGAATTATTGTTTGCAGGCCTTATCTCTACTGTTGAGGAACAGTGTTTTTTTCTTCATATTTTTTGTTGAATTATTTACTTAGTGGATGGCTAAGCTTATGATTAGAAAATAAAGTATGTCAATTGTAAAAATTAAAAGAAAGAATAAGAAAGGAAGGAGAAGGGAGGGTGGGATTATAGCCAGGAGAGTAGAGTGTCAAGTATCACTATGCTTATAAATCTGTATGTATGAAATACATGAAATTTGTTCAGCTTATATAACTAAAGTTACTTAAAAATAAAAAATTAGTGTCATAAAAGACAAAAAATGGGAGCTATGGAAATACTGTAGATTAAAAGTAACTATGGCCAGTGCCGCGGCTCAATAGGCTAATCCTCCGCCTAAGGCGCTGGCACATCGGGTTCTAGTCCTGGTCTGAGCGCCAGATTCTGTCCCAGTTGCCCCTCTTCCAGTCCAGGTCTCTGCTGTGGCCCGGGAAGGCAGTGGAAGATGGTCCAAGTGCTTGGGCCCTGCACCCGCATGGGAGACCAGGAGAAGCACCTGGCTCCTGGCTTCAGATCAGCGCAGTGCACCAGTCACAGGGGCCACTGTGGGGGAACCAACGGAAAAGGAAGACCTTTCTCTCTCTCTCTCTCACTGTCCACTATGCCTGTCAAAAAAAAAAAAAGTTACTAAAGATAGAAGGCAGTCAATTGCAACACTTGACCCTATAATGGATCTGGGATTGTGGGCCAAGAGTGGTGGGATGGGAGAAATTTTCTAAAGGACATTGTTGAGTCAGCTAACAAAACTGAGAATGCAAATGGTAGAGCCAATGAAGTGTATCAATGTTAAATTTACTGAAATCAACACCTGTTCTGTGATTAGATAAGAGAATATCCTATTATTATGAAATAATGAAAATTTCAGGGTAAAGTGCTGTGACATATGATAGTTTCAATTTTTCAGATAAGATTTTATAAAGAAATTAACAGTTCTCATCTACAGTGGTGCTCTTGGCTATGTATTTTCTTTCTCTGTTATTCTAAATACAACACAGGAAGAGATGCTTGTGCCAAGTAATAAGAAAGCACAAAGATATTTTAACATGATCTTTTATCAGTGATTGAAGCCTGCCAAAGCATTACACACCACCCATTCTCAGCAAGTTCGTGGCAAAGACCAGCAGCCCAGCAAGCATTAGATCTGCCAGCAGCTTAGAATTATCCCTCCCCCCTAATTTCTCTTAACAGGGCCATGATACTAAAACTTTTTTTTCTTTTTTCTTTTTGTTTCTCACAACTTCCAGAACTGTATCATACACAAGTCTCTTAGCTGGTCTAGTAGGCAAGCACTACCAGATAGGATGCCTTACTATTTTAAGTTAAGTCTAAGTATCTAGAGAATGGGGTGCCCAGAGAGTGAGATCACTTTATCATAACATCTAGACCCACAGTTCCTCGCTGCCACTTTGGAATTGGTATTGGAGCCCTGTAGACTGTGTCCACAGTATCCACAAGGGTTCTGCGTCAATGCTGAAAGTGCTGACCTGCAATCTGCAATATGGCAGCTCCAGATTTTCCAGCAAGCGATAGAAGGAACTGTCCTAAATCCAAATATTGAGGGCAGACTCTTCTGTGAGTCAATTACTGGAGAGTCCAACAAGTAGTAAACTAAAATTCAACTGTTCAGCCATGCTTGGGAATCAAGAAACATTACTTACTCATTCTCTGAAACCCAGCAAAGACAGAACCAATATACATTGCTAAGTTTTCTATCCTTTCCTATTTATCATTTTATTATTATTTTGATTCTTTCAGAAGAATGCCTCAAGGCTAAAATACCCTTATACCATTTTTGGCTTCAGTTCTTTATCCTTCAGAATCTCCTTATTATTCATTTTCTCCCAAATTTCAATCGACAATTTTATTTAACATGTTTACCAAGAACCTACTGAGCACAAGATGCGTAGCCAGACTTACTGGGTGGTACTTTAGGGAGGAAAGATTCCAGGTTGTTTGTCCTACAAGTAAGTACCAAGAAAATGATATGAAGTCAATAAACACAGTGAAGTATGTATGCAGTAAAGCATAAAGAGCAGAAATGAATTATGACCAATGCAGAAAGGAACAAGTCAGAGCACTAAGATTTAATGAGAAGATAATTTTTTAAGTAGGTGAAATTGAAAAGGTGCCTGTAACATCATCGCAGATTTGAAATCATGCCTCCTCCCTATAAAACTTCTCAAACGCAGTTAAAAACACAAGCACAAAACCAAGCAATTATACAAATCTTCTGAAGCATATAACTGTGATTAGCTGCTACTCTCAGCAATACAAAAATACTTCCACCACAATTACGTTCCAGTTTGTAAAGTAATTCAAAACAAATAAGTCAAAGACATCGCTCAAATGGCAGAACCAACAAATACAGATGCTTTCCATCAAGGAAATGAATACACCAAAGAAATGCTGCAGAGGAGCTGGGCTTCTCATGGAACGGCGAGGCCCCCTTCTGGGAAGACATGCACAGTGCACCCGGCCTAAAAGCTTCACTTCACCACCTATACCCTTAGCACAGTCACTGAGGTGGACATCTGGCACGTGGACTGTGGAAACCTTTTCCTGTATTATATTTACAGTTTTAAATTTTAAATTTAAAAATTTATTATCTGTATTTTTAATGTTTATGTATTTGAAAGAGTTAGAGACAGAGAGAGAGAGAGAGAGGGAGAGAATGAGTGAGATATCTTCCATCCACTGGTTCACCCCCTAGATGGCTGCAATGGCCAGGGCTGGATCAGGCCAAAGCCAGGAGCCAGGGGCTTTTTTTAGGTCTCCAACATAGGTGGCTGGGGCCCAAGCACTTGGACCATCTTTCACTGCTTTCCCAGGCCGTTAGCAGGGAGCTGGATCAACTGGACAAAAACTAGCACCCATATGGGATGCCAGCATCACAGGCGATAGCTTTACCCATTATGCCACAACGACAGCCCCTGTTACCTGTATTTTTAAAAATAAATAACTGGAGGCCAGCGCCGTGGCTTACAGGCTAATTCTCCGCCTTGCAACGCCAGCACACCAGGTTCTAGTCCTGGGTGGGGCGCCGGATTCTGTCCCGGTTGCCCCTCTTCTAGGCCAGCTCTCTGCTATGGCCCGGGAAGGCAGTGGAGGATGGCCCAAGTCCTTGGGCCCTGCACCAGCATGGGAGACCAGGAGAAGCACCTGGCTCTTGGCTTTGGACCAGCGAGGTGCGCCGGCAGCAGCGGCCATTGCAGGGTGAACCAACAGCAAAAAGGAAGACCTTTCTCTCTGTCTCTCTCTCTCACTATCCACTCTGCCTGTCAAAAAATAAATAAATAAATAACTGGAATGAAATGGGAAATTCCATTTAATTTTACAATGAGCATTCCAACTGGCACACTCCTCTTCTTTGCCCTGCACATTTTTTGTAACTTATTACCCTCCAATAAACACAATACTCTATTACTTTTGCTATCTGTGTCCCTTGGCTACAATATAAGTTCTACATATTCAAATATATTCCATATATTCAATATAAACAAAGGACAGGATTCTTTGTTTTGTTCATTGATCCTGGAAACAAATGGGCCTTGGCTCAATAAGAAGGAATTTTCCCATTTCTGTGTTTATGTGTAAGAATAAACATATTCAAAGGAGGCATAAGTAGGTTTATTATAGCAATAAATTAAAATTTAAGAAGAATACAAAGTATGCATTTTATTCAAATGCTTTATTTTAAAAAATCAAGGACCATATAATCCTGATATGTACAGAAGTCACAGGCTCCCAGTTCCTTGGGAGAACATAGCAGCTGCAAATGGAGACCAGACAATGAAATGACAGTCATGGGAACATGTCCACGGCATAGCACACTCCAACATAGACGCATGCCACGTCACTGGGTCTGGATGCACACTCTCTGGAGAGTCAGCCCTCCTCTGGACTGTACATGCTATGGCTGTAAAGGCAGGCACTGTTTGCTGACTTCTAAAACCTCAATGTTGATTTTCCCACTTCTCAAAATGTCCTTTCAGATGTTTACAATTGTCAGCCTTTCGAAAAGTGCCAATTTGTTTCCTTAACAGAGTAAGTGATGAGATATACCATTTCCCAGAGATTAACAACAATATATAAACATTTGATTCAATGATGTCCAAGTGTTTTGTCCAGGTCACTCTGGGACATTAGTCCTTCATCAGAATAAGTTCAAGATTTCTGACATTCTTTTTTCCGAACTTTTGATTTGGGCGCTGTGAAAATAATGGAAGAGAGAAGGAAAAAAATGAGATGAAAAGTTTCGTGTCAGCCTCTTGAAGGTTTGTTTTGAGGAAGAAACTTTATATACAAAAGGGGCAAACTGACCATTTGGGTTTTCTTGTTTGTAGAAGGTCTTTAACATTTCCACTGCTTCCTCAGCCCGATATCCAGGAAGGCACTGATGAAATGAGGAAGTCATGCCAATGAAAATGCATGTTCTATCCCACAAACACAGCAGCATATACATAATTGTGTGAACCGATTTCAGATAACAATACACTCTGGAAATACCAGTGTCATGGGTGAGGAAGTACATTTCCAAAAGAAGACACATATAGCCTCAGGCAAACAACATTCCCCATCAACTGATCATTATTTATCAGCCAACTTTCACTGAAGTTACTGGCTAATACTTAGCATAAGGTAAGTGCTCATTAAGCATTAGCTGTTTTTATCTGCTGTTAGGCACTGGTGGCCTATTAAGTGTTCCATACTATAGAGGTAAGGTTCTCAAACTAAGAAAGAACAAGCATATGCAGTTCATATTACCTGAAATGGTCTCCCAGTATTTGGTAAGTCAGCAGAGGCAATGTTCAGAACAGAGCCACAACCACCAAACCGTTCATTTTGACAGCCATAGACAACCAGTGGGATTTATAGGGCCGAATTAAGGTCTTGCATAGAACACGCAGTTCAAGTCAGTATCATGACAAACTTAGGGTAATTTTGTTAGCTATTCTGGAGAGAAAAGATCATGCTACTCTTCAAAATAATCAGATTTAAGGCTAACGCTAAAAATCATATAATTCAATTACAGGATAGAAAAAGGTTAAAGTACTTAGAAATTAACATCTAACAACTGCAAATAGAATGAAAACTGAGTATAACATTGTTTGCCCTTCACGGTTCTGTACTCGTACTGTGGTCTTTTCTAAATCACTTTTTCAGAATCATTAGAGAACTGGAGCCAGAAAGGAGGTAGAAATTTAATCCAGGGATTTTCATTTTTTTTTTTTTTTGGACAGGTAGAGTTAGACAGTGAGAGAGAGAGACAGAGAGAAAGGTCTTCCTTTTTCCATTGGTTCACCCTCCAAATGGCTGCTACGGCCGGTGCGCTGAGCTGATCCGAAGTCAGGAGCCAGGTGCTTATCCTGGTCTCCCATGCAGGTGCAGGGCCCAAGGACTTGGGCCATCCTCCACTGCCTTCTCGGGCCACAGCAGAGAGCTGGCCTGAAAGAGGGGCAACCGGGACAGAATCCAGTACCCCAACCGGGACTAGAACCGGGGTGCCAGCGCCGCAGGCAGAGGATTAGCCAAGTGAGCCACGGCGCCAGCCTGGGATTTTCACCTTTTAAAAATAACAGGTTGTTCCCTATTATTTCCCCAAGTAAATATATACCCTATACCCCAATACAAAACAAACTGAAGCTAAGTCACTTCAAAGCACAGGATGAGGAAAGAATTCTAGAATGCCCCTATCTACCTTTTTTATAGAGATTAAACATTTTCTCATACTCAAAAACCGCTGTGCTATTTTTAAAGTGATAGTGATTCATACATATAAAGATATGCAAGTGTGAAAATGAGTTTTTAAAGTTTCAAGTGATTTTTGCAAAGGTCTTCAGAGACTGACTGCACTCAGTGTTTACCTTGCTTATTCTACACTAAACACATCCCAAACAGCTGTCACTTGACTAATTTTCCACTTGCTTACAATCACAGTATCATAATTTACATCATTTTACTCATTAACTTTTGACTAAAATTATCTAGACATTGTGAGAGGTGTTCATGGCCAAAAAAAAGAACAAAATAAAGAAAACAGATAAATAGAAAAAATTTAAATCACACATAATTTGTTATCCAAAGGCAAAACTTAGGTGCACATTCTTCAGAACTTCTCCTAAATGCACTCTTTCATAATCTACTTTAATCTAATTTATGATTGATCTTTATATAACAGTTTATGTTCTTTCTAACCTTTTATTTCTGTAGCTTACTTAACAGGTCTGTGTTTATTAATATAAAAAAGAAATACTATTTAGAAATCTTTCTCTCTCTTTGGTCTAGAGACATCATATTTTACAACATGTTTCATAAGTCTGTGTTTTCAAACACAAGAAAACAGGATGTCTGTACAAGACAGGAGCCCAGGGAGAGAAAGGATACTCAAGAGGCGGAGGGCTGCTGCACACATGATGCATGGCTCCACAGTGACATACAGCACAGTGTTCTCAAAAACTTCACCAGAACTCTTGCCACTTCGGTGACACCAGTCTAGGACCTGGTCGATGGCCACCATTTCTGCATGTCGAGTAGCCTGGAAGGCAGAAGTGTTCGCTATGATATTGTTTGCTTCCTCTAAATGCTTTTGTGTAAACATACCAAAAACAAATACAAAAGAAGGTACTTACCATTTTTGCTAACACTTGAATGAATAAGGTTTCAGAATACCCTTAGCAGTTGGCAACACATCCCCACAGTTCAATGCAGTTAACCTCACAGCTAAAGATGCAATATGTTTAGTTAAGTACTTAATGAAAGAGGGGAAACTCTCAATTAAAATGCTATAAAGACAACAAGTCTCAAAGTGATAAGATGGTTTCTGAAGATTCTTTTTTTTTAATTTTATTTTATTTTATTTTTTATTTTTGACAGGCAGAGTGGACAGTGAGAGAGAGAGACAGAAAGTTCTTCCTTTGCCGTTGGTTCACCCTTCAATGGCCGCTGCAGCTGGCGCGCTGCGGCTGGCGCACTGCGCTGATCCGAAGCCTGGTCTCCCATGCGGGTGCAGGGCCCAAGCACTTGGGCCATCCTCCACTGCACTCCCGGACCACAGCAGAGAGCTGGACTGGAAGAGGGGCAACTGGGACAGAATCCGGCACCCCGACCGGGACTATAACCCAGTGTGCCGGCACTGCAGGCGCCGGCAGTTTCTGAAGATTCTAAGGGAAGCTGAATTTTCACAAGCATGTACTCCCGTTTTATATATATTTTCAAAACTGCCGGTGACCTCATTGGCAGCAAATCTATATTTAGTGTACTAGGATGTCATCATTTACATTTTTGGGGGTTAAGAGTTTACACATTGGCAGACTCTGGAGAAGCAGAGACTTGATATTGGTTTCAGACACCTGTAGCGAGGAGTGCAGTATAGGAGAAACTGCACAGCATAAAGAATGGACCATATTATACCTGTATCCTGATGGTGACATGTGGCCTAAGGAAGTTACCTAAGTTCTCTAAGTCTTGGTTTTCCCACATGCAAATTGGGGTACACTTGTATCTACACCTCACAAGGCAATCTGAGTCGCAGGATGCAGAGTGCCACATACTACTATACAGTCATGTTGCTAATGATAGGATATATCCTGAGAAGTGCATCGTTAGCAGATTGTGTCATGTGATCAGAGTGTACTTGCACAAACCTAGTTGACACAGCCTTCTATATAGCTAGTGTGCACAATCCTATATGCTATACATTCACACAACTGACAGCACAATAGGTTTCATCACCACAAATGTATGAGTAGTGCATTACGCTACAATGTTAAAATGGCTCCAGCAGATAGAGATCTTTCAGCTTCAGGAGCCACCATCATATATGTGATTCACCACTGACCAAAATGACCACACACTGCACATCACTTTATTCCTATATATATTTTGGTAGCCCTCTTCCTCTTCACTTTCTGTTACTAAAATAACATGTGAATCATAGATCCCCTTGTAATAATTACTTACACTATTCAAGACAAAAGCATTTATCAATAATTTATACTGGTCGCCATGTACAAGCCACTGTACTAAATAAATTATGTGTAGGATGAAAAGTCTCTGCCCCCAACAAGCATAACCTCTGGTGAGGCCAACAGAAAGTTGCTAATTTACTTGTAATCTAGAGCAGGGTGTGAAAGTGCTGCCACAGGGGCCCACGATGCCATGCAAAGTGAGAACCAGCTGGAAGCCAAGATGCCAAGGGAGCCATGTAATGAGTCCCAGAATTAGGAACTCAGGGTGGAAGGTATTTTAGGGAAGCAGTCTCCAAACCTAGCTGTACAGCAAAACCAACTGGAGAGCTTTAAAAAATTTCCCCATTTTGGGTGCTTTTTAAAAATCAGATTCAGATTACTAAATCAAGTCTCCCCAAAGCTCTCAATACTGGTTGAACTGAGATATCTTCACTGGGACTGGTAGTGTGGAATAGAGGATAAAGCAACCGCTTGAAATGCTAGCATCCCATACGGGTGCCAATTTGTGTCCCAGATGCTCTAGTTCCAATCCAGCACCTTGCTAATGGCCTGGGAAAAGCAGTGGAAGATGGCCCAAATGCTTGTGCCCCTGCTCTCCACATGAGAGACCTGGAAGAAGCTCCTGGCTCATGCCTTTGGCCTGGCCTAGGGCTGGTTATTGTAGCCATCTGGGGACTGAACCAGCAGATAGAAGATCTCTCTCTCTCTCTCCTTTCCACCTCCCTCTCCTTCTTTCTCTCTCTCTCTGTAACTCTTTCAAATAAGTAAATAAATCGTTAAAAAAGAAAGAGGGCCGGCGCCGCGGCTCACTAGGCTAATCCTCCGCCTTGCGGCGCCAGCACACCGGGTTCTAGTCCCGGTCGGGGTACCGATCCAGTCCCGGTTGCCCCTCTTCCAGGCCAGCTCTCTGCTGTGGCCAGGGAGTGCAGTGGAGGATGGCCCAAGTCCTTGGGCCCTGCACCCCATAGGAGACCAGGATAAGCACCTGGCTCCTGCCATTGGATCAGCGCGGTGTGCCGGCCGCAGCACGCCTACCGCGGCGGCTATTGGAGGGTGAACCAACGGCAAAAGGAAGACCTTTCTCTCTCTCTCTCTCTCTCACTGTCCACTCTGCCTTTCAAAAATAAATAAATAAATAAATAAAATTTAAAAAAAAAGGAAGAAACATCTGCATCAATCTCTTCTTTTACTGGGGCAATAAGAAAAACAAAGTGAAGTTTACATATATTAAAGACCCACAGTGGGGACAAGGAGATGGTGGTGGTGTAGTGGGGATTTCAGAGCCCAAAGTGGAACTCAGGTCTCCTCACTTGTAGTCAAAAGCCTTTTTATGCTGTATGACACGAAATACACATTGAATACCACAATCGGAAATCCAAAATGCTCCAAAATATGAAACTTTTTAAGCACTAACATGATGTCACAAATGGAAAATTCCACATCCAACCACAGGTGATTAGTCGTGGTCAAAACACATTAGAAAAATAACATATAAATTTCCAAGCTATGTGTGTATAACTTGTATATGAGATATAAATGAATTTCATGTGTAGACTTGGGGTCCCATCCCCAGGATATTTTATTCTGTACATGAAACAGTCCAAAATTTAAAAAAAAATCAAAAATCAAAAACATTTCTGCTCCCAAGAATTTTAGATAGGGAAGATTCAAACTGTATCAAAATGAACCCAGGTTAATTTCAAGGTATATAAGAAACTACGTATTGGCAGGGGTTGGAGTGTCTTCTATAACTTAATATCAAACATAGGTATTATTAGGACATTCGAAGGTCTCCTGTAAAAATATTATACCAAACCACAAAATACAAATTGAAAGCATGGCAATTATTTAAAAAAGAGAAATCCACTCCCAAATAAGGACCTGAATATCTACTAATTTCTATATTATGTTTATTATTTATCTCACAGACATTTTAATATTCTCATAATAACTGCTTTATGAATCTGAGCTCCTACTTCTGTTTTGCTAAATTTGGTTGTTTTTTTTTTAAATATTTTATTTGTTTATTTATTTGAGAGGCAGAGTCATAGACAGTGAGAGGGAGAGACAGAGAGGAAGGTCTTCCCCTCAGTTGGCTCACTCCCCAAATGGCCACAAGGGCCAGAGCTGTGCCAATCCAAAGCCAGGAGCCAAGTGCTTCTTCCTGGTCTCCCATGTGGGTGCAGGGGCCCAAGTACTTGGGCCATCTTCTGCTGCTTTCCCAGGCCACAGCAGAGAGCTGGACTGGAAGAAGAGCAGCTGAGACTAGAACCAGCACCCATACGGGATGCCGGTGCCACAGGCAAAGGATTAACCTACTGAGCCACGGCATCGGCCCCTGGTTGGTTTGTTTTTTAATTGATAGATGTTAGAAAGGAACTTCAAAGTTACCCTGGCACTAGTACCAAGACAGGCTTGTGCGGCTGGTGCTGTGGCATAGTAGGCTAAGCCTCCACCTGCCGCACCAGCATCCTACATGGGTTTCTGGTTCATGTCCTGGTTGCTCCTCTTTAGTAGCTCTCTGCTATGGCCTGCACTCTCCCTGCACTCATGTGGGAGACCCACATGAGTCTGTAGACTCCTGGCTACAGATTGGCCCAGCTCTAGCCATGGGAACACATGGTAAGATCAAGGTCTATGTGAATGGTGTGACAGTTCTAAGTTACCATGAGTCCACTTATAATAATCCTCATAATCATAAAACATGGCATCAATGATACTTCCCAAGTACAGTTGTTGTAACACCCTGTTGTGAAGTGTTGCCTTAAACCATGCATTTTCTAATATGATGTCAACACAAGTCACACAAGCTATTAAAGTGTGTACATGAGTATGACATGTAGCTATGGAGACGGCTGGTGTTAGAGCCCTTATTCCATTGAATCATCTGATATATAAATAGCCTGCTTTATAAAATTCTCTAATATCTCACTCTAAAATAAAAGGAGGGTGTTTTTTTAACTCGATAGGAGGAAAATATTGTTTTAAGATACTAAAGAATAGATTGAGATAAACTGATCATGTAACACGGCATTTTCAAATCAGATTTGCATTTGTGATGACACTCTGATGTAATAAAACCCACTCCTGGGTTTCAGCTAAGTGTTAAAGTCTACGTAATAGAAAACTACCCAATAAAATTTCATTACTTCATTGAATTTTTCTGAATTTCCCACATTTGAAAAAAATTAACATTTCACTTTTGGAATCAGAAAAACACCAGCACTCATAAAAAGAGATATTGAAGAAAAGCACCCTACCACTATAGCTACAGGGTTATGTTCAGTCGCATTGTCTCATCACACCACTCCTACCAGCACCACGGTACCTTTGCAACTAAACCTTTCGGCTCACATACATTTTTAGTTTGATTAACTTCATTTCGTCCCTTCCCCACAACTTCATTGTTGTAGACCATAAGGCAACCAACTGGAACTTCAATATTTTCAAGGGCTTCTTTGGCCTGAAACACAACAGAAACAGTACAATATAATATTCAGTACTTTAGAAGACTGTAGGAAGGAAATGGATACAGGATACACATGCATGAACACTAGGACAGAGATGCAGCTGAGTTTCCCCTTTCCATAGCTGCAGGTTTTTTACATTACAGTATTCAGTGCCTGTGCTCTCTCTTGTGCATGTACGTTAAGAGAGACTGGGGAACAATTCTCTTCAAGGACCCTGGTTTCTTCTTCTCACTGGAAACAGAGACCATGATGAAAGGACTGTAACTGACCACTGTTCTTAAAATGCTCCTTTCAGAGATGGTACACATGTTCACAAAGAAGAAGGAGAATAAAGAATATTTATTAGAATCCTTTTGTTGTCAAAATTCTTGCCTTTTTCTTCTTTATTTTATTTTATTTTATTTTATTTTTTTTGGCTTCTCTAAAACTGACAGAAATTATCCACCAAGAGTTCCAGTTGCACAAAGGTGACTAAATTGGATGCTACTCTGTCTCAGAATTTCTAAATTTAGAAAATACAATAAAAATGAGAAAATAAAAGTTTAGGTACACTCTCTGTAAACATGGCATAACCACATTGAAAAATCATTTCAAAGTTTATTTAAAAAGTAAACAGAGGTGGGCACTTGATGCAGCAGTAAAATCACCATTTTGGATGCCCACATCCCGTATGAGAGTGCCTGGGTTCAGGTTCCGGCACGCTCTCCATTCCAGCTTCCTGCTAATGGGCACCCTGAGAGGCAAGTGGGTGGTGGCTCACATACATGGGTCCCTGCCACCCAAGTTGGAGGCCTGGGCTGAATTCCTGGATCTTGGCTTTGGCCTGATCTAATTCCAGCCATTGCCGACACTTGGAGAATGAATCAACAGATGGAAGATCTCTGCCTCTCTCTACCTTTAAAATAAATAAATAAAAATTTCAAAATTTTTAGAAGATTTATCTTATTTATTTGAAGGATAGAGTTATATATATATATATAGAGAGAGAGAGACATAGCGAGAGATCTTCCATTCACTGGTTCACTCCCCAAATGGCTGCAATGTCATGGCCTCAGCCATGTCTCAGGTCTCCCATGTGGATCCAGGAGCCCAAGCACTTAGGCCATCTTCTACTGCTTTCCCAGATGCATTAGCAGGGAACTGGATCAGAAGTGGAGCAGCCGTGACTTGAACCAGCACCTATTTAGGATGCTGGCATTGCAAGTTGGAGCTTAATCTGGTATGCTACAATGCTGGCCACTTAAATACTTTTTTTTTTAACTTTTTTTTATTTATATAAGTGAACAAACTTCAAATATTTCATATATAAAGATTTAGAACCATAATGATACTTTCTACCCTCCCTCTTTCCTTTCTTATTCTTTTCTAATTTCTACAATGACATACTTCCAGTTTATTTTATAATCATAAGATTAACCCTCCACTAAGTAAAGAATTTAACAAAAAGAAAAAACAAACAAACAACAACAAAAAAAACTGTTCCATAACAGTAGAGACAAGGGCTATAAACAATAATCAAATCTCAAAATGTCAACTTCATTCATATATCTTACTGTTTTGTATACTGTATTAGTTACCACAGATCAGGGAAAACACATGATATTTGTCTTTCTGAGACTGGCTTACTTGTTCTGAGACTGAACAAGTAGAGCGGTTTCCAGTTGCATGCATTTAGTTGCAAAAGACAAGATTTCATTCTTGTTATGGCTGAGTAGTATTCCATAGTGTATATATACATTTTCTTTATCCATTCATTGGTTGATGGACATCTGGGTTAATTCCATATCTTAACTATTATAAACTGAGCTGCTATAAACATGGAGATAGATAATTCTTTCATATGCTGATTTCATTTCATTTGCATAAATTCCCAGGGGTAGGATGGCTGGGTCATATGGTAGACCTATTTTCAGCTTTCTGAGGAATCTCCATACTGTCTTCCAGAATGGCTATACTAGTTTGTATTCCCACTAACAGTGGATTAGGGTACCTTTTTCCCCACAACCTCAACAGCATTTATTGTTTGATTTCTGTATGAGAGCCATTCTAACTGGGGTGAGGTAAAGCCTCATTGTGGCTTTTATTTGCATTTCCCTGATTGCTAGTGATCCTGAGCACTTTTTCTATGTTGGCCATTTGAATTTCATCTTTTGAAAAATGCCTGTCAAATCCTTTGCCTTAAATGCTTTTTTTAAAAAAAAGTAAACATACAAATAATTTATGAACAAATTCCACTCCTAAGTATTTAAGAGAAGGGAATGTATGTCTAAAAACCTTGGAAAAAGAATGTTCACAATAGCCAAAACATGGACATAGCACAGATGTCCACCAACAGGAGAATGCATTCTCCCAGAAAGTGTTATGATTCCCTCACAGGCTACTTCTGCCCCACATCTGTGATAGTGATAATGTCCAGTTTATGTAAAGTTTGAAAGCCTGATGAGCCCCAAGATTTGATGAGTATTTACAATGCACCAGAGGCAATAACAGAAAGGAGAGTCAAGAGGGTAACCAACAGATAGGGAAGAGGGAGATGCTAAGCCTCTGCGCAGCTACAGCAACCATCACAAGTAAGAGTGCGGTGTAAAATACGTTCATCATTGCACATAAACCAGGTACACATAACTGACAAGTCACTCAGGAATGCAACAAATACTTGTTGAGGATCTTGATAGGGAAATAGAAATTTTTTTCAATAATTACATATGTATTGAGCACGCATACGTTTTTTCCCCTTGTCATTATTATCACAGAATAACAATTATTTACATAGCATTTACATTATATTAGATATTATAAGTACTTTAATATGTTGGGTAACATTTTTTCATCACATGACTTGAAAGATTACACAGTATTCCTCTCTACAAACACATCAGACTTATCTATTAGTCCCCTATTGCTTGACATTTACATTGATTCAAAATTTTTCACCATTATACAATGTGAAGAACTACTCCATAAATTATTTCTACCACTTCCTTGTGAATTATTCCTAGAAATAGTTATACATCACAAAGAGCTCCTGCAGTGTGATTTTAGAAAGAAAACAGTAAAACTAGGCTAAGGATATACTGAAACAGTTCACAGAAGAGAAAAAAAATCTAAATGTCTGATAATAGGATGCTCCACACAGAGTAAGCAGTGACAGAACAGGGTATATGTTGGCAAGCATGAGCAACTCAGCACTGAGAGGCAGGCAGGTAGCAGAGGCTCAAGGTTAAGAGCAGATGGCTGGGCTCAAATGATAACAGCTCCGTCCTAGGTAGCTCTCTAACGTGGTGGAATTTACTAATTAGTAATCTCAGTGTCCTCATCTGAATATGGGGAAAAGTAATAATCACCTCATAAGGCTGTTATTTGTCTTAATGATGAAACCTCCATAAAACACTGTACAAAGCACTGTCTAGAACATAACCAGAATGCAAGTGAACTTAGCCATATTTTTTCATGCCTGTATTTTTAGAATGCTATGCTAAGCATGCTGTAGTGATTAATTATAACACTATGATGACTAAAACAATAAACTTTATTATATGCCTAGCTCTCTAAAATAAAACTGTCATGAAGATCTAATGATTTTATTAAAAATAAAGCTCATAACTTTATTTAAAGTTTAGTAACTTTATCAAAGAATAGCAACAACAAAATAACAAGGACATTACTTTTCACCCATCACATTACCCAATATTATAGAGTAGTTCCAGGGCTAGTGGGAAGAATGGGACAGAATACTTCTATATAGTGGGGACGGAACTGTGATCACTACAGAACTGTGCTGTCCAGCAGAACCTTTTGCAGTGATGGAAATGTCCTTGGGTCTGGCTGTCCAATTCAGTAGCCACTGGTGACATGTGGCTTCTGAGTGCGTGAAGTATGGCTGATACAACTGAAGAACAGAATTTAGTTTTATCTCACCTTAGTGCATTTACATTAAATAACCAGCATGTGGTTAGTGGCTATTGTATTGGGCAACACGAGCTTGTTCACCCTCCAGATGCTCACAATGAAATATACATGAAAAAGCCAAGCCAAAGCCAGGAGCCAGGATCTCCACCCAGGTCTTCTCCATGGGTGACAGGGACCCTGCCTCTCAGGGTGCACATTAGTAGGAAACTAGAATCGGGGTGGAGAACCAGGACACGACCTCGCAACTGTGATATAGAATGCGAGTATTTCAATGGGCAGTTCAACGGCTAAGCCAGATGTTTGTTTGGTATTTGTTTATGTTTGTGAAGAGAGAAAGAGACAGAGAGGGACAAAGAGAACCATCACTACCATGTCCCATGGTCTGTAGTAGCAGGAAGCTGGAGTTAGAAGCTGGAAACATTAGTTAGAAGTATGGAACTCTGGGACTCCTATATGGGATCCTGTCTTAACCAGACCCAAATGCCAGGCTAATTGGCCAACTCCCTTTAGGCATCTTTTGGTACTAATATCTACGAATATTTTGTGCAACACCTATAGACTCTGAACTATGTAAGGGCTTTTACTGCCTTGTGGTGTGACTGGGGGCAAATCACTTCATCCCTCTGAGAGCTTCCCTTTCTACCCTGTAAGGTGAGGTGATTGTGCACCAGAGAATTTCTACTCCTCTGGCCTTGACATTTGTGTCTCTTAATTGAATTATAAACAGCTAGAGGTGTGGTGACAGTTTACTTCCTCCTACACAGAGTTAAGGAAGCCTTTATTTACCACCTGCTTTTTTGGTTTTGGCCTGCACATGTTTCTTCTAGGTCTCAAACAAAGTGAAAAAAGTACTTATCATAAATCTGGTTCTTTGTTCAATGATCCCCCAACCCTCAAAGAAACTTCAAACCTTAAGTTACTCATACTTTGAAGAATCGTGTTTTCTGAGAACATTTAAAGATCAGAAGCATAACTAGTGTCAAATTCAGGCAGCAAGGTAATCTCTGATTAATTCGTCCTGAGAATTTGGAAGTGAAATGTCCAGTGTTATGTGTATTAGGGAGGATGCTGGCACAGGTGCATAGCAGACATATTTATTTGTCCAGTATAAATTACTAGAATGGCTGCTTCTGATGGGGCAGGCAGGTGAACACAGCCAAGTCACATAATTTCTGGATCCCACTTTGTGTGTTTAAAGTAAAAGGCTGCACCAGAAAATTTCTATTCTCTTTATTTTACTAAAAAAGGAAGAAATCATATGCTAGGTCATAAAAAGAAAGGAAAATGTACTTTAGAAAGTTCAAATTCTAGTTAAAAAAAATAGTGTCACCTAAAGGTAGTCATTGTGGCACTGTGGGTTGGCCTGCCACTTGGGAGGTCTGCATCCCATGTTGGAGTGCTAGTACAAGTCCCAGCACCTTCGCTTCTGATCCAGCTTTCTACTAACACATTTGGGAGGCAGCGGATGATGGCTATAGAGCTTGGGCTCCTTGCCACCATGTAGGAGACCCTGAGGGGTTCCAGGCACCTGGCTTTGGCTTAGCCCAGCCTTGGCATTTAGAATTTGGGGAGTGAATCAGTGGATGGAAGATCCTTTTTTCTCTTGCTCTTTCTCTTGCTCATGCTCTCATTCTTACTGTGCCTTTCAAGTACATAAAACTAAACATTTAAGGTTGCGGGTGGGAGGGAAGTTATGGGAGGGGGGAAGCCATTGTAACCCATAAGCTGTACTTTGGAAATTTATATTCATTAAATAAAAGTTTAATAAATGAAAAAAAAAACTAAACATTTAAGATATATATCATCCAAAGCAAATGAGAGCAGGCAAAGGTCAATACAGTTCTACTAGTCTAACCAGTACATATTTGGAAAGCAACTAGCATAATACAAATAACAGCCACCAAAAATGTTTGTAGTACTTGACCCAGTAAGATGGTTACTTATGGAAACAGATTAAGATACTGAAAGATAATGGAGGTACCTCTCTCTGAAGGGAGGAGAGAACTTCCACTTTGATTATGACCCTGTCAGAATAAGATCGAAGTCGGCGAACCCTAAAGGCTTCCATAGCCTTGGCAACTCATGACTAGAGCCTAGGGAGATTACTGACGCCATAAACAAGAGTGTCAAATTGTTAAATCAACAACAGGAGTCACTGTGTACTTATGTCTCACGTGAGATCTGTCCTTAATGTGTTGTCCAATGTGAAGTGATGCTATAACTAGTACTAAAACAGTATTTTTACACTTTGTGTTTCTGTGTGGATGCAAACTGATGAAATCTTTACTTAGTATATACTGAATCGATCTTCTGTATATAAAGATAATTGAAAATGAAAAAAAAACAACCTGGTGTTAAATTGGAAATTGCATAGAAAATTAATCAATTTTTTAAAAATATCATGTAGGATCTCTGTCTTTAGTGTGCTGCACACTGTTATTTAATGCTATAACTAGTACTCCAACAGTATTTTTCACTTTGTGTTGCTATGTGGGTGCAAACTGTTGAAGTCTTTACTTAATATATACTAAACTGATCCTCTGTATATAAAGAGAATTGAAAATGAATCTTGATGTGAATGGAAGGGGAGAGGGAGCGGGAAAGGGGAGGGTTATGGGTAGGAGGGAAGTTATGGTGGGGGGAAGCCATTGTAATCCATAAGCTGTACTTTGGAAATTTATATTCATTAAATAAAAGTTAAAAAAAAAGAAAGATAATGATTGTTATTCCAATTTTATATATAACCATCAAAATCAGAAAGTATTTAAAACTTTCATTAAAGAGAAATGGTTAATTAAATTGTGGTGCATTATTGTTTAAATAGTATGCTGTTATCAAAATCATTATGGATACTAGGAAAAACATAATGACCTGGTAATAGGCTTCTTGTTTTTTTTTTAAATGAAAACATTTTAATTTTTTTCAGGATATTGTAATTCATATTTGCATGAAATTCCTATTATAAAAATGTTTATTAAGATGTAAAGACTACCTAGCAGTCCTACTATCAGAGATAACAGTATTAACACTCTGAGGGCAGCCTTCCATAGATCTGTCCATGTGGAAAAGTCACATATCTGTGTACTTTTGCATAAATGGAATCATACAATCTTTCTTGATTATTAGTTACTTTTTATAGTCTTAAATTTTATTTTTAGTTTCTTATTATTTCTTTATAGTACTTTATTACAATGAATGACAGCCAGAAGTGAGACAGAGGATATATGAGTGTTTAGATATTGCTGCTGTATTGTCCTCTAACTTTGTGCTGCCCAACACAGTAGCCACTAACACATGCTGGCTATTTAATGTAAATGCACTAAGGTGGAATAAAACTAAATTCTGTTCTTCAGTTGTATCAGCCATGCTTCACGCACTCAGAAGCCACATGTCACCAGTGGCTACTGAACTGGACAGCCAGACCCAAGGACATTTCCATCACTGCAAAAGGTTCTGCTGGACAGCACAGTTCTGTAGTGGTCACAGTTCCGTCCCCACTATATAGAAGTATTCTGTCCCATTCTTCCCACTAGCCCTGGAACTACTCTATAATATTGGGTAATGTGATGGGTGAAAAGTAATGTCCTTGTTATTTTGTTGTTGCTATTCTTTGATAAAGTTACTAAACTTTAAATAAAGTTACAAGCCAATGCAAACTCCAGGAGGCAGAGGTGATGGCTCAAGAAACTGGGTTTCTGTTACCCATGTGGGAGACCTGGATTGAATCCTGCTTCCCACCTTCAGGCCAGTCCAGCCTCGGCCCAGTGCAGCTCTAGCCCTTGAGGGCATCTGTGGAGTGGGCCAGGGCATGAGAGCCCTCTCTCTCTTTCTCTCTCTCTCCATGTCTCTCTGCCTTTTCTTTAAAGTTCATCAGAAATGGAACTGCCAGATAAGCTTATTCTGGTGCAAAAAACATTTGGAAATTCATGCATACAAAGGGTCTACAAAAAATTCACAAAAAATGCATATGACTATACATGGATTTCAATTTTCTTGAACAAAAATAAACTTAACTTTTAATTCCACTTTTCATTAACTTTTTGAAGTACCATCCCATACATTTTTTATATAGAAATGCACATATATGTATGTGTGTATAATATATATTCATGTTCAGGCCGGCGCCGTGGCTCACTTGGCTAATCCTCCACCTGCGGCACCAGCACCCCGGGTTCTAGTCCCAGTTGGGGCGCCGGGTACTAGTACCGGTTGCTCCTCTTCCAGTCCAGTTCTCTGCAGTGGCCCGGGAGGGCATTGGAGGATGGCCCAAGTGCTTAGGTCTCTGCACCCGCATGGGAGACTGGGAGGAAGTACCCAGCTCCTGGTTTTGGATAGGCGCAGCGCCGGCCGTAGTGGCCATTTGGGGAGTGAACCAACGGAAGGAAGACCTTTCTCTCTGTGTCTCTCTCACTGTCTATAACTCTCTCTCTCTCTGTTTCTCTCTCTCACTGTCTAACTCTGCCTGTCAAAAATTAAAAAAAAAAAAGCATGGTATTGATACAAAAATTGATACATAAATAAGGGCTGCGTTGCAGTCTAGTGGGCTAATCCTCCACCTGGGGCACCAGCATCCCCTATGGGCGCTGGTTCGAGTCCTGGCTGCTCCACTTCCTATCCAGCTCCCTGCAGATGGCCTGGGAGAGCAGCAGAAGATGACCCAAGTGTTTGGAGCCCTGTTGCCCACATGAAAGGGCACCCCCCCCCAATTCTGCCTTTTAAATAAATAAATAAATCATATTCAGTCATGTGCCACATGATATTTTGGTCAATGACAGACTGTGGTTTCATAAGATTACAATGGAGCTATAAAAAACAAAACTGCTATCGCTCAATAACATCAGCACATTAGACATTACTCCCATGTTTGTGGTGATCTGTTATAAACAAATTTACTGTGCTGCCAGTCATAGAAGTATAGCACATACAGTTCCGTGCAGTACCTAATACTTGATAATGACAATGTCACTGGTTTATGAATTTAATATACTAAAATGTTTTATTAGAGTGTACTCCTTCTGCTTATTAAGAAAATAGTAGTTAACTGTAAAACAGCCTCCGGCAGGCCCCTCAAAGAAAATGCTCCTATCTCAGACGCCAGCTCTGTGCATGTTACTGCCCTGGAAGATCTTCTGGTGAGACAGGATGTGGAGGGAAGACAGAGATGCTGGTGATCCTGCCTCAGGGTAGACCTAGGCTAATATGTGTGCTTGTGTCTTAGTTATCAACAAAAAAGTTTTAAAAGTAAAACAGTAAAAAAAAAAAAATCACAGAAGAAGGACATATAGATAAGACTTTTTGTGCAGCTGCACAAAATATTTATAAACATAAAGCCAAGAGTCACTACAAAAGTTAAAAAGTAAAAAAAAAAAAAAAAAAAAAAAAAAAAAAAAAAAACCCTAAAGATTATAAAGTAAAAAAGTTACAGGGAGCTAAGGTTGATATATTAACCTTAAAAATAAGAGAAAAATCTTTCTGACAAGCGAGCGTAGCCTCAGTGTGCAGTGAGTATAAACTCTGCAGCAGTGGGCAGGGAGGGGCTGAGCATCCACAGGGACTCGCCGCTCACTCTCCGGCTTCCCCGAGACACACCCAGGGCTGCAAGCTCCATCCAGGGCAAGGCTAAGCCTGTATACGCGCACCGTGTGGAACCCCTCACACCGTAGCATTTCCACGTCCCGGTTTGTTCAGATACACGAGTACCCCGGTGCTGCAACAGCCTAGAGTCTCCAGGCTGTGGCAACGGGCTCAGGGTGCAGGAGGCCAGGCCGCTGGTGTTCCCACGAGGCTGAGATCACAAGGCACCAGCCAGGGCTGCACCGACGCCAGAAAAACTTTGCTCCCTCTCCAGGAGCACCCGGCACGCGCGGAGGCCGCCCAGCCCGGCCAGAGCCCTCCTTCCCCGGCGGCCCCAAGCGGAGCGCGGCGGGGAACGCGCGGCGGGGCAAGCACGGCAAGGGTACAGAGGCCACCCAGGCAGCCTCCACGTCCTCCCTTCTCCCCGGCTGCGCCCACAGAGACCCACACACCCACGCCATGACGGTGGCTGAGGGCGCGCGGCGGGACGGACGAGGTGGCGCACACGCCACACCAGGGCCACCACGCTGCCCCTGGGCCACCGTGAGAACGGGCTACAGACGACGTCCTGGGAGTAAAGCCAGCTGTCTACCCAGAAAACGTGAGCGTCACCGAGATCACGGTGAGGGCAAGGTGACGTCTGCCCCAAGGTCCCGGCTGAGGGCGGGAAAAAGTCTCCACTCGCAGCAGCCCCCTCGCCGGCTCCTCACCATGCGCATCGCCTCCTCCATCCACTTTTCCGTCTCCTCCGCGGACACGCAGCACGTGGCGCCGCCCGTCGCGGGCGTGGACGCAGCGTTCGCCTCCATTCAGCACCGGGCGCCCCGGTGGCGGCGGCGGCGGCGGCGGCTGCGGCGGAGCGCGGGTGGCGGAACGTGGCGGGCGCGGGCTGCGTTTCCGAGGGAGCCGAATGGCAAGGCACCCGGGAGCGATTTCTGAACGGACCTGAGCGCTCCGGCCCAGTGAGCGGCGACGGCGGCACGGCGGCCGCAACAGAAAGCGCAGCTGCTCGGCTGTAGTCCACGCCCCCTTCCCGCTCCGGGGACAGCCTCTGCGGGAAGTCGGCGTTTGTGCCTTCGGGAGCGCGCTGAGCGACACCCAGGATCTCCTACCTGGGCGGCCCGGGCCGGGGGACGGAGAAACACCGGGTCCCGGTGAGCCAGCCCACACGACCCGGGGCCCGACGATGCTGAGATCTACGTGGAATTTTCTGAAACGTCACAAAAAGAAATGCATCTTCCTGGGCACGGTCCTCGGAGGTGGGTGACAGCGTTTCTTGGAAGGAGCACCGGGAGAAGGGGATGGGAGAGAAATGGCTCTGCTCTGCTAGGGAGAGGCCCGGCGATGCTAGCCCGGCTGGGGCTGGGGCTGGGGAGCGGGGCGGCCGACCCCCCAGGTGTGTTCATCTCTGCAGTCGCGGTGCCCTTTGCCCCCGCACTGCCTCTTTGTTCCCGCGGACCTTGGGAGAACCCACCACGGTGAAGTTTCTGTCTCAGGGCACCGTTCTCTTAGCGACACGTGCTGTTTAATTCCCTTCTGTTGAGTCCCAGTGACAATCTCAATTCTGTTTGGAACTCTCAGCACTTCGGCTTTCCCCCTTCGCGGGAGTTTGATCACATTCGGGTGGAGTTCCCTAAAACCTGCATTCGAGGTGGTGTTGAGAAGCAGCAGTTCACGGGTACTGAAAGTCTGGAAGACATACACTAGGCAAAAGGGAGCAATGTTTTAGCTCTGGTTCTGCCATTTTAGAATACAAATTATGCGGTGAGCAAATGCTTGGGAAATGTTGTGTAATCTTCCCAGGATCCAAGGTTGGGATCATTGCCCATCTCATTGGCATAACCGAGTTACACAGACTGACAGGAGATTTAGAAACAGATAAGATTAAAAAAAGAAATCTTGATTGATCCTTTTCATGGTATGCTACTCGTCCATCATATCCAGGGATTAGAAGAAGAGAATGAAAAGCCTGGTGAATTATGTAAGAAGGAATTCTAGGAACTTTAAGAGGGAAATTTGGGAACTTGAGTTTTTGAGCAACATTTTTACCACTCACTACACACTTTGGTTACAGAAGTACTTAAAAATCAAGAACAGAAGTTTTCCAAAGAATTCAGTTGCTTTTCTCTTGTCAGTAGTTCATGTTTTACTATGCTCAATGGGAAATTGACAGTACTCTGAACTTTAATAATTCAGATTTGATGAGTCTTGAAAGTTAGCATTCTTGTTAATGAGGCAAAGATGGGGTTCTTATGTCTCTGAGGTCCGTCACAAATTGACAGCATGTGTGAGTTTGGATCAACTTTGAGAAATCTTTTATAGGTAAAATGTGTTTTCTGATATTTTCAGAAATATCAGTGGGAAGTAAGCCTCTGGTATTTAAAATATATATAAGTTATGCTGAAACCACAGAGTCCATTTTATTTGTAAAAGCTAGAGATATATGTATGGTGGAAGATGCATAAATAAAATATTGTTACCACTACCAAAGGAAGGAAAATTATCTCTTTATCAGTCTCAGAAGGAATAGCATACCCCTCCAGGCTTATGGAACAACCTAAAGTCACAGGGCAAGAAAGAGAGTACAAAAAAATGTAGCTTTATACAATCAATTGACATCTTTATATAATGAAATTAAGAGAATGGAAAAGAAATAGTTCAGAAGAATAGAAACAGGAAATAGTCCTAGTATTTTCTAGCAAAAAAAAAAAAAATCTGAAAACAGAAAAGTAGATGACTGTGATTGGCATTTGAACTACTTTTTTTTCTGATTCAGAAAGAATGTCCTATAACACGTTAGGCTTCTATTAATCTAATTTAAGAAAGATTTATCACAGTGCCTGACTGCTGAAGATAATATGATTGGAGGTGTAAGATTTGCAGATATCTAATAGTAGCAGCTACCATTTGTTGGTGCCCACTGTCTGTTGGTCATTGTACTAAACATTTTCTATTCAGTGGGGATGACAATGGAGTAGATATTGTTGTCCTCATTCAAAAATATGGGAACTGGAGCCCTAAGAATTTGAGTAAGTCTCGGGTCTCAGATTCAGTAATAGGGAAACTGGAATTCAAGCTCAGGTGTGTTAGACCCCAAAGTGTAGCCTTTTTCCACACTAAATCACTTTGCCTTCATATGTTCTGATAGGAAGGAAAAACAAGTATATGGATAATTAAAATTAAAAGCCATTAGAGATGTGAAAAAATACTATACAGGTCAAACTGGCAGATAGCATACGCAGCTGTAAAAATTTAGGAAGGATTTTATAGAAGAGGTGCCATATTTTGACAGGTTTGAAAGCTGAATACGATGTCAACATGCATGTTCAGAGAAGTTTGGCCATTTGGGAGTGGGAAATAAGCTAAGAATGACACTGATTTACAGAGTTACTTAAGTAGGAATTTCTCTCCCTGCATTTTGAATGACTAATTGCATTAGACCAGTTTGTACAATTTGATCAGTTTGTTTAAAGATGAGAACAGTGATTTTCAAATTTTTTGAAATGCAGTTTCTTTTACACTCTTAAAAATTAGAAACCCTAAAGTGCTTTCTAAATTTTGTATCTATTAGTAGTTACAATCTTTGATAATAAAAATTCTAAAATATTAATTTATTTTTTAAAATAAGCTGATTGCATATTAACATAGATAACATATTTTCAAAATTTAGAGCATGGCATGGTTTTACATTTTGCAAGTAGATCCCCACAATGTTTGGCTTACTTGAAGAAAGCTCGATTCTCATCTCTTTCTGCCTGTTATCAGTTGTGATTTCCCCATATCATGAAGCCTTTAGCATTCTCCATTGTACCCTCAGAGAATGAGAATCACAAAGGCAAATAACATTTTAACATTATTACAAAAATGCTTTTGACCTTACAGATCCCCTGCAAGGACCCTCAGACCTGCTCAAAATAGATTGAGACCTTTTGCCCTAGAGAAAGTCTTGGAGAACAGAGGGCAACCAAATTCATATTTTTTGCTTGCTTGTTTTTTAAAAAGCATAGAATGTTGACCTATGATTTTGTTTTTTATTTTTATCTTATTTAAAAGGCAGAGAGACACAGATCTTCCATCCCTGGTTCACTTCCCAAATGCTCACAACAACCAGTAGTTGGCCAGACTGAAACCAGAAACCCAGAACTTAAGTCCATGTCTCCCTCATGGGGATCAGGGACCCAAATATTTGAGCCATTGTCTACTGCCTCCCAAGGTGCACATTAGCAGAAAGCTAAATTGGAAGCCGAGTGGGTGGGACCTGAGTAGGTGGAAGTCCAATATGGGATGTGGGCATTTCACATGGCAACTTAACTGCTGTGCCACATGCCTACCCTAACCTACGAAATACAGATAAACTCTAATTTCTTGCCTCTTCAGATGTCTCAGTTATTCTTTTGTTCAACAAATATTTGAATAAGACTGCCTACTGTTAATATATTGGGTTCTGAGGATACAAAGGAGTAAGATATAATTCCTGACTTTGAGGAACTCGTAGTGCAGTCTGGAAAACAGAAATGGAATAAATAAAAATATTACACTAGTAGTTTAATATTATAAAAGTAGAACAGGTACTATGGGAGCTTAGAAGAAAGAGGGTCATGAGATTTCTGGCAAGCTCTATAGAGGAAGAACTTCACTTAAGTTGTAAAACTAGCTGGGCAGAATGGAACACAAGAAAAGTGGCTGCCCAAGAGGTTCATAAACAATGTCTTTGATATATCAAAGTGTATCTCAATGTGGCGAAGCTTGGGAGTGGCAAAAGATGATTGGGTCAAGTAGCTAGAGTGCAAATTATGAAAGGCCTTTGATATTGCATCATTCTTCATAATGTGGACACTATCCTATGTGTGAGTGCTTCTCAGGTTTTGCTCTAGATAAAAGGAGCTTAATAAAATATTGAATAAGATTTTCCAGATCCTGATTTGGGTGCAGTTCAAGAATTCTTTAATTGGGACTGAAGTACAGTTTGAGAATTCCTTAATTCATTCAGCACTTACTTCTTGAGGGCCCATTATGTATCAGAGTTTTGGGTACTGAGAATGCAGCATCATACAAGACATGACATTGGGAATGTCCTTAAAGTCTACATTTTTAACAGGTACCCCCAAGTAATTCTGGAAGAGACTCCGCATTAAGAAATGATGGCAGGGCTGATGTTATGGCATAGCAGGTAAAGCTTCCACCAGCAATGCTTACATAACCATATGGGTGCTGGTTTGTGTCCTGGTTGCTCTACTTCCAATCCAGCTCCCTATTAATGGCATGGAAAAGCAGTGGTGGATGGCCCAAGTGCTTGGGCCCCTCCATCCATGTTGGGGGCCCAAAATAAGGTCCTGGCTCCTGGCTTTGACCCAGCCCAGCCAAGGTTGTTATGGCCATTTTGGGAGTGAACGAGTGGATGGAAGATCCATCTCTCTCCTCTCTCTCATATATACATATGATATATATATATATATATATGATATATATGTGGGATATATATATACACATATATACATACATACATATATACATCCCTCTCGGTAATTCTGTAATTCTGCCTTTAAAGTAAATCAAATATTTACCAAAAAATGATGGCAGGATGTGGAATAATTCTGAACACAAGAATGATATAGTTGGATTTATGTTTTAGGAAATCACTTTAGATATAAAAAATAGATTACAACGGTGTGAGCCAAAAGCAAAAGAGGAGTTAAGAAGCTGTTTAACCACTTCAAGAGCATTAATAACAAGACAGTGAGACCCCAGTGGAAAGAAGGGACCATCAAAGAAGGCTGTACTTTTCTTTGAAGGGAGGAGAAAACTTCCACTTTGCTTATGGTCCTGTCTAAATAATGATAGAGTGTGTGATCACAAAAGGCTTCTATAGCCTTGGCAGCTCATGGTAAGAGCCTCTGGTGATCACTGACATCATAAATAAGAGTGTCAATTGTTAAATCAACAAGAGTCACTGTGCACTTGCTCCTCCTATAGGACCTCTGTCCTTAATGACTTGTACTTTGAAAATTAACTATAAAACTTGTTTTCAAACAGTACTTTATACTTTGTGTATGGGTGTAAATTGTGGAAATCTTTACTTAGTATAGAGTTGGTCTTCTTATATAAAGTTAATTAAAAGTGGCGCCGGCACACCGGGTTCTAGTCCCAGTTGGGGCGCCGGATTCTGTCCCGGTTGCCCCTCTTCCAGGCCAGCTCTCTGCTATGGCCCGGGAGTGCAGTGGAGGATGGCCCAAGTGCTTGGGCCCTGCACCCCATGGGAGACCAGGAGAAGCACCTGGCTCCTGCCTTCGGATCAGCGCGGTGCGCCAGCCATGGTGGCCATTGGAGGGTGAACCAACAGCAAAGGAAGACCTTTCTCTCTGTCTCTCTCTCTCACTGTCCACTCTGCCTGTCAAAAAAATTAAAAAAAAATAAAAAGTTAATTAAAAACAAATATTAATGAAGAATGAGATGGGAGAGGGATTAGGAGGTGGGATGGGAATGGGGATGGGGGGAAGAACTGCTATATTCCTAAAGCTATACCTATGAAATTTGTATTCATTACATAAAAGCTTAAAAAAAAAGACAATGCTAAAAGGATTGTAGGAAAGTAGCAAAACTTAGAAAATCATTTCTAAAGATCGGAATAACAGAATGTAGGGATCTGTTGTGCTGGGGGAATCATGTTAATGAATTATTTTCAAACTGCTATTGAAATTATTAACCCAGTAAAATAGTTGCATTGCAGAAATTCTCCTCCAGGAGAAGGCTAAGAGATGATCTCAAGATAACTACATTAAGGGGCCAGTGCTGTGGTACAGTAGGTTAATCCTTCACCTGCGGTGCTGGCATCCCATATGGGCACCAGTTGAGTCCAGGCTGCTCCTCTTCTGATCTGGCTCTTTGTTATGGCCTGGGAAAGCAGTAGAAGATGACCCAAGCACTTGGGCCCCTGCCCCTATGTGAGAGACTTGGAATAAGCTCCTGCTCCTGGCTTTGGATTGGCCCAAGCTCCAGCCGTTGGGACCATTTAGGGAGTGAACCAGCAGATGGAAGACCTTTCTCTGTCTCTCCCTCTCACTGTTTGTAAATCTACCTCTCAAATAAATAAATAAAATATTTTAAAAATAAAGTTAACCACATTAGGTTAGGAAAGCCCAACTGATCTTTTCCTGTACCACCTATGTTCTAACCTCAAAATATATTAACATTTATTTCATGAGGTAGTTGGTAAATACATTAAATTCATAAATGAAGTTATAGCTATCCAATAAACTTTAAGGCTTATATAATTCCAGTTTTTCACTATGTGGATGATGACATTTAAATCCAGGGAGAGGAAGGAACTTGCTCAGAAGTCACCTATTTTGTTGGTGCCAGTGCCATCCATGTCTGCTCTCTTCCATGCCAGAATTCAAGCTACTAGTGAATAAATAGTTTTGTTATAAATTTTAGATAATTAATTCTTTGTCATTTTTATTTTGTTAAGGAGATGAATTTGACTACATGAGAATTTATGAATTTGGCATTGAAAGCCTCAGTGAATTAGACCTTGTGTAGGAGGAACTTCAGTGCTAACTGAAAACAAGCAAACTAAAGAAAAAAAAAAATAGTAGATTGGGGGATTTTAGCCTAATTCCACATATTGATTTGCTAGTGCTGCCATAACAAAATACCACAAACCAACTGGCTTAAACAAAAGTAAATTATTATCTTGGAGTTCTGAAGGTTAGAAATCTGTGATCAAGGTGTCAGCATGGATCTGTACCAGGCCTCTCTCCTTGGCTTGTAGATAGCCTTCTCCTCTATTTGTTTAAACATTATCTTTCCTCTTCATGTGTCTGTGTCTAGATTTCCTCTTATATGGACACCAGGCATTGGATTAGACACCACCCTGATGACCTCATTTTAATTTGATTACCTCTTTAGAGACCTTACCTCTCATAAGAGCACATTATAAGGCACTAGTGCTCAACATATGAATTTTTAGCTTCAGTTAAGATGCACTTAACTGATGCAGGAGTTCCTAAAATTTGCTTCATCAGATTTCTTGAGAACGATAGACCTTCTCTTCAGGAAAAAACATGCACCAGTCTAATTTACTATTACTCCAGAAAAATTCTTGCCAATGCAGTGGGTACCATTTCAGTGTTTTCAATGTTTCATTTTACAGTATAACTTGAAAGATAATCATTTTATATGTGACTTTCAGAAATCTGTTGCACAAATAAGGTACATGCAAATTCCTTCAAAACTAGCGTGTCAAAATTGCCTGTGAAAGGGTTACTTTGTGAAATGTAAGTCAGTTTCTTGTTTCTCTCAATACTATGTCCCTGTCATCAGTTTATTTAGGATGTATTACAGGAAAGATAGCCATGTAGCCCCTTATACAGCCTATTTATTTACTCTTTAGGCATGATTATAACACAAACAAACACTGCAATACCAATCATACTTTATTCTAATTAATTTTTAAAGATTTATTTATTTGAAAGTCAGAGAGAGGGAGAGACAACAGATCTTCCATTCATTGGTTCACTCTCAAGATGGTGACAATGGCCAGGGCCAGGCTGAAGCTAGGAGCCAGGAGCTTCATCCTGGTCTCCAACATGGCCAGCAGAGGCCCAAATACTTGGGCCATCATCTATTGCTTTTCCCCAGGCCATTATCAGGGATCTGGGTTAGAAGTGGAGCAGCGGGGGCATGACCTGGTGCCCATATGAGATGCCAGCATTGCACACAGTGGCTTTACCCACTATACCACAACACCAGCCCTCTAATTATTTGTAACACATACCCTTTTTCTGAACTATTATTTTTTTTCTTTTTTTTCTTTTTATTTAATGAATATAAATTTCCAGTGTACAGCTTATGGATTACAATGGCTTCCCCCTCCCATAAATTCCCTCCCACCCGCAACCCTCCCCTCTCCCGCTCCCTCTCCCCTTCTATTTGCATCAAGATTCATTTTCAATTCTCTTTATATACAGAAGATCAATTTAGTATAAAGATTTCAACAGTTTGCACCCACATAGAAACACAAAGTGAAACATACTGTTTGAGTACTAGTTATAGCATTAAATCACAATGTACAGCACATTAAGGACAGAGATCCCACATGAGGAGCAACTGCACAGTGGCTCCTGTTGTTGACCCAACAAATTGACACTCTAGTTTATGGTGCCAGTAACCATCCTAGGCTGTTGTCATGAGTTGCCAAGGCTATGGAATATTATTTTTAAGACTATGTTGCATCAGTTTATCCATAACATCTGTATTAGTAAAAATAATTCAGGGAATGTTCTGCTTTACAGTTCCTAGAGGTTTTCCCTTTTCTCATTTGTGACAAACAAACCAATCCAGTTATTTATGTAATGCACAATTCTCAGGTTCTTTTTGGTAGATATTAGGATCCACAGGCAGATGGGGGTAGGTGATGATTAGTTACTCCCCTACAGGCTTGCTGCCAGGTTCCAATGCTGCCAAATTCTGGCACACAGAACATTTATTAGCAAGCAGAGACAAAACTAAAACACAGCCTGTTCTATGAGCTCCTTGAGGTTCAAGCTTCTGTTCTTTTTGGTGCTACCACAGAACCCTGTATAAAAAGATTTACCTGAAGCCAGTACAACAGCATTAGAGCTGTAGGATCCAGCTGGCCATCTGGTTAACTCATTTGACTAAGAATCCTCCAAATTAGCAGCTGAGGATTCCAAGCTAAGCCGTTCCTAAGGACAGAGTATTTGCTAGATTCTATATTCTAATTAACACAAATATTATTAAAATGCTTCAGTTAGCCTGATATCTGGAACACCACTAATTTGATTTAGGAATATATATTGCTGATATTCATTGTGCTAATTAAAGTATTTGATGTTGATCAGAGATAAAAGTTAGTTGAAGCCCTTAAGTCTCAGAGGTGTGGCTTTTGATCCAGTACTACGGAAACACTGTGGAGTGTTCACATTCTCAAGTAGGACCACTGACAGCCCCTTGGGTATAGAGCAAAACATACATATTTGTATCACACTCTCTAAGCTGAAATGTATTCAGTTAGGGCACATGATACCACTTGTGTTTTTCTACTGTATTAATATGTTCTTCTTTCTTCCAATTAAGTTACTAGTTTTTAGATGGCTTGAGTTTCATCCTCTCTTCTTTTCTCAGAGATTATTCTAACATATGGGTGGGTAAATAGTTGTCTGATTACTTACTTTCATTCTTCTATAAAAAATTGTGTATATTTTAAAAGAGTGTGTTCATTGAAGAAATTATGGAAAATGTAGATAAGCAAATAGAAGAAAAAATCACCTATTATTCCACCATTCAACAAGGATCATTGTTTATTATATGTTAAAATTTAATTCCATCTATTTTTCTTTTTTTAAGATTTATTCATTTATTTGAAAGGTAGAGTTAGAGATAGAGAGAGGATCTTCCATCTGCTGGTTCATTTCCCAAGTGGCTACAACAGCATGGGCTGGGCCAGACTGAAGCCCAGAGCCAGGAGCTTCTTCCAGGTCTCCTACATGGGTGTGGGGACCTAAGCACTTGGATCATCTGCTGCTGCTTTCCCAGGCATATTAGCAGGAAGCTGGATTGGAAGTAGAGCTGCCAGAATCACAGGTGGTAGGTTTACCCAATATGACACAGTGCTGTCTCCACCCCCCAATCTATTTTTCTATTTATTACATTAAAAAAATTCTGAGAACTTACTTTATCATCTAAGCATATGATGTAGACATTGCCTTGAATCATTAAATAATTAGGAGTATATGGGTTTTTTTAAGATTTATTTATTTGTTTGAAAATTAGAGTTACAGAGAGAGGGAGAGACAGAGAGACTGAGATCTTTCATACACTGTTTCACTCCCCTAGGTGGCTGCAACAGTCAGAACTGGGCCAGTCCAAATCCAGGAGCCAGGAGCTTCTTCGGGGTTTCCCACATGGATGGCAGGGGTCCAAACACTTGGACCATCTTCCACTGCTTTTCCCAGGCCATTAGCAGGGAGCTGGATCAGAAGTGGAGCAGCTGGGAGATGAACCAGCGCCCATGTGGGATGCCAGTGGTGCTGCAGTGGTTTTACCCACAATGCCAGACCATGGAGTGTGGTTTTTAATAGCTGCTTAAGATCACATCGTGGGGCTGGTGCCATGGCTCACTTGGCTAATCCTCCGCCTGTGGCACCAACATCCCAAATGGGCGCCGGGTTCTAGTCCCAGTTACTTCTTTTCCAGTCCAGCTCTCTGCTGTGGCCCAGGAGGGCAGTGGAGGATGGCCCAAGTGCTTGGGCCCCTGTACCCTCATGGGAGACCAGGAGGAGGCACCTGGCTCCTGGCTTCGGATCGGCGCAGCACCAGCTGTGGTGGCCATTTGGGGAGTGAACCAACGGAGGGAAGACCTTTCTCTCTATTTCTCTCTCTCTCTAACTGTCTAACTCTGTCAAAGAAAAAAAAAAAATCACATCATGTACATAAACCACAACTTATTTAAACCATTCCCTATTGCTGGACCTTTAGAGTAGCCCCAGCTAACTATAAGACACTGGATAGATTTAATCCCTTCTAGATGTGACTATTTTCTGCTTCATATACATCCATCACTGCCTCTGTCATTGGTTGTTAAAATGCTAATCTTGGGGCCAGCTTGATGGCTTAGCAGGTAAAGACTCCTCCAGAGACCCCAACATCATATATTGGTATCGGTTCATGTCCCAACTGCTCCTTTTCTGATCCAGCTCCCTGCTAATGGCTTGGGAAATCAGCAGACTATGTCCCAAGTACTTGAGCTCCTGGTACCCACATGGGAGGCTCAAATGGTGCTCTTGGCTCCTGGCTTCATCCTGGCCCAGCCCAGGTCAATGTGGCCATCTTGTGAGTGAAACAGCAGATGATCTCTTTCATCTCTCCCTTTCTCCCTGTAACTCTGACTTTCAAATAAGTAAATAATAAATCTTTTTTAAAAAATGCTGCTCTTTCTCTTTTGGTCAATCTTTCAATTCTTTTGTTTAGGTTTTTTAAAAGAAAATGTTTTGCTTTTCAATAATATAAGTCTTTAAATTGATAAAGTGGGTTTAAAATGTTGTTTGGGGTTGTTAGTACTCTAATATACTAGCTTATTTATTAAAATTATTTTAGGAGTATATATCCTGGGAAAATATGGACAGAGGAAAATCAGAGAAATACAAGAAAGGGAAGCTGCAGAATACATTGCCCAGGCACGACGTCAGTATCATTTTGAAAGTAACCAGAGGACTTGCAATATGACAGGTAAGGCAAAAAGAATTGTATAAAGTTGTTTGATGATTCGTATTAACTTGCATGTCACCAGGACCAAAGAATGATAAATATAGCAAATATTTGCATTAACTGAAGTATATCATTTTATTATGAATTTTAAAAATCAATATACATGTGTTCATTCATTTGATTTATTCATTCAGTAGATACTTGCAGTGCCCAGCACTGAAAAAGCAGGTGGTGAACAATTTTAAAAATACACATATCCTTGATGTTTAGGTTTTTTATTCTGTTGAGAGGACAAGATGAGAAACAACAAATAAGTAACCTTAGGCACACTGTTTACCATAGAAGAATAAAGCTGTATATGTGTGTGTATGGGGGTGTGTGCATTCTTTAAAACAGGGTGATCAAGAGATTCAGCTGTCTTTGAGGTGACACTTGAGGAGAAACTAAATGGTCCAAAGGAGGGAGCCATCCAAAATGCCTGAGATATGAAAAAGCTTGGGGCATTCAGGAAATGACAAAAAGGCTGTAGAGCAAAGAGGAAGGAACAGTGGGCAGCAGTAGGAAGCAGGGCCATGGAGGCAGACCTGATCCCTGTGGCCTGTAGATCGTAGGAGCGTCCTAGTCTGTTAAGTTTACAGTTGGCAATGACAGACCTGTAAGTCTGGCACAGTGATGTACACACAACCAGTGTTGATTAGTGGTTATAATTCAGTCTCCAGAACTAGAATCCCACTGTGAGAATGCCATGACAAAGTCAACGTGCCCATGTTTGAAGAGAACCATGTGTTAGATTCTAACTGGCATCCTGAAAGAATTAGTTCTCAAGTCTATGTCAAACCTGCTTTACGGGCCGGCGCCGCGGCTCACAAGGCTAATCCTCCGCCTTGCGGCGCCGGCACACCGGGTTCTAGTCCCGGTCGGGGCACCGATCCTGTCCCGGTTGCCCCTCTTCCAGGCCAGCTCTCTGCTGTGGCCAGGGAGTGCAGTGGAGGATGGCCCAAGTGCTTGGGCCCTGCACCCCATGGGAGACCAGGAGGAGCACCTGGCTCCTGCCATCGGATAAGCGCGGTGCGCCGGCCGCAGCGCGCTACCGCGGCGGCCATTGGAGGGTGAACCAACGGCAAAAAGGAAGACCTTTCTCTCTGTCTCTCTCTCTCACTGTCCACTCTGCCTGTCAAAAAAAAAAAAAAAAACCTGCTTTACTTTTTCATTCTTTGAAGCTTAATCTTTTCTCGAACATTTATTTTAAGAAACAATAATTGGAAAGAATTTATAAAGCTAAGTTATCTTTTTCAACTTTAGAATTTTTTCTAGAATTGTAAGTACTTTATAATTAGTTCACTTGCCTCAATTGTACATATGAAGAGATGCCGGGGTCTCAAGTCCGAGGCTGGCCCCTGACCAGCAGGGGCCATTACAGATACTCCCCAACAAGGCGAACAGGAAGGGTAAGGTCGACGGGTGATGAACACACCACAAGCACCCGTGAGTTCTGTCGAAGCAGGAACCGCTTTATTGAGGAAGTGTACAGGCTTATAAAGCTTACGAGAGACATGCGCAATGGGGAAGCCAATCAGCAAAAAGGTCATGCAGGCATGGGTGGACCATGCACAGGGGCACCTTAAGTAAAGTATAGGGATCACACATTGTCCACGTGTCTGGAACTAAAGCGGACCTATCCCTGCCGATGGTCTGGTCTTACCTAGCTTAACCACAACAGCCGCAGACACGCCCCTCGAACATCCGCTAGGCGCCATATTGTAATGGAGATTTTAGGCAAAGCCCAACAAAGAGGCTGAGCTCAAAATGGGTTATAGACATCCAAAATTACAGCTAGAATACAGTTTTTAATATTTGAAATAATAATGTTTAGAAAAATACCTTCATTCTATAAGGCAAAGGATCATCATATAGACAGTATATAGTGACAACTATGATGTGACACGGTGAGTAAAAGCACAGGTTCTCACCTGAAGCAGATCCATTTCAGATCTCAGTTTGCCTTGTGATATCAGTGTGTCTTTAGACTAGTCTAAATCTCCATTGTCTCCTCTATAAAATGAGCATCATGAAACTCACTTCAGAAATGTCCTATGGTGAATAATGCACAGAAAGTGCTTGACACATAATAAATTAATGAATGATAACTTTTTTAAAATTATATAATTTCTTAAATTAACATTAAGCATTCAACATAGTGATGTAGCCAAAGGCAATTTAATGAGTTTTAGAAAATATGGAATGGTCCATTTCAGATTATTACTGAGATTTTCAGAAAATAGAAAATGGTAACTCTTGTGATTTCAGCTTGACATGGATCCTGGTGTTAGTTTGGGTTCTCCAGGATGCAGATGCTAAGGTGGGATTAGGTGTGGGAGAGATTTCTTGAGGGAAAGGCCTGTGAAGAGGAAAATGGAGGGAGCAGGAATAGGCGAGGAAAGCCTTTAGACCACTTACAGGTCTGACAATTCTTTAAAGAAGGAAAGAGAGAAGATTAGGTAAGAAGAACCTCAGACTATAGCACAGTTCTATGAAAGTTCTGGAAGACCAATGAAGCGTCTGCAAGCCAGACTTCTCTGGTAGAGGAGTCCAACCAAAATGGGCAACTTTAGTGTCCCTACTGAGCACTGTCCTTGCTTGGGAGCAGTGCAAAAATAGTAATGGATCCAGAGAGATGGTAGCTAGGGTTGTCAGTTAACAGTGCTTCTCCTAGCAGGAGGTACGGGTGGTACATTTCTATAACCTTTATAACCCTCAGATTAACAAATAACAGGCTGTAGGAAATTAAAAATAAAAATATGATGATCACAAGACAAAAATATAGGTTTACTGAAAAACTTCCAAACCTTTGTCTGATATACACTGATAATGCAGTTACAAATAAGAGGATTTTGTTCTGTCCTTTTGGCTAAAATGTAATGAGTAGACTAGAAAGATTTAGTACTTACAAGTAAATGTGACTATTTTTCTTACCAAAGAAGTTGGACTCAACTTGAAAGATAGCTTCTAATGGAATGCTTCTTGGCTTTGCTGTTTAGCTTTGTCTTTGTGACATTACATAAGATTTTGAATGGATGATTGTCAGGTTTACACATGACATTATGCTTGGATGAATAAGTGACACCACAAATAAAGTTTCATGATAAAAAATAGTCTGACTTATTTAGGTGCTATACTGGGAAAAATGAATTGTTCTGCCTTAAGAGCTGATTGTATAGATATAGAATTATCTAAGTTTGCTTGGAAGCAGGATGTTTGAGTAAGGATTGGGTAGTGTAGTTGAGTTTTAAGTTTGTTATGAGCAGACAGTGTGGTGTGACTTCTAGAAATACTAATTTATTCTTAGACTAATAAGATCTGGGGTTCAGCTCAAAGAGTCACAGCATACTCTGCCTTTCAATAGTCAGAATACAGGGCCGTTTCTGCCTTTCATATATTAAGAATATGCTTACATATAGAGTGTATCCCAAGAAACCAAATAAGGATAATAAAAGCAAAAGCCAACACTTACGGAATATTTCCATGAGCAAAGAAACACCGTTCTGATTGTTTTCTATGTCTCAATTAGTCCTTACAACAATCCTTTAAGGTAGATCCTATGCTATCTTCAATTCACAGACCAGGCAACTGAGACATGAGGAGGTTAAGTAACTTGCTCAAAGGCATACAGATTCAAGTTTGAAAGACAGTCTTGTGATTTGTGTTTGGACTAAGACTGTCTAGTGTGGAGATCAGATAGCGATAGGATGATGTGAATGCTGTTTTGAACTAGATACAGAAACATTTGGTAATGTTAATACAGTTGGCTAGAAAATGATAGTCTCTTATTTTTCAGAAGAATTATTGAAGAGACTTCTCACAAATTGTTTCATTATACCACATAATCTGTAAACTAGTTTCCCATTAACTCCATTTTCTGAAGATAGGACTCTAGTATTGCTCTTTTCTTTGTAAAATTAACACTGTTTGGACTAAATACTATATACTATAATATATATATACTATATACTATATAGTATACTACTATATAATGTATAGTAGTACATCAAGAGACAAGCTACCTATTTCCTTGGTTTTAAACTGTTACTTTAGATAACCATCTGAAGAACTTAGGTGATTTAAATATACAGCCTGAGGAAATATGTTAAATCTACAAAATACAGCACTGAAATACATGTCAAGTAGATTAAAACCTGAATTTTATATAGAAAAAATAATATGGATTTCTAAAATTAATATGTCATGCCTAGTCAAGAAGTAAAAATGATACACTAAAGTTTTCCCCTTCAGAATGTGGTGTTTGTTAGTTTTCATTACTCATTTAGTGTTAAAAATTCATTTTAAACTTACATATGGGTATTTCTCCAAAATTTTTATACCGTAAAATAGCTCCTATAAATCACATAAAACATTTTATCTTCATATTATTTCTAGGAGTAAGAAACAAGCAACAGCCATTGTCATAACCAAAACTAATACTCAGAAGCTCTCAGTTCCTAGCCTTATGCACTTTTGTCTAGGTTATAGTAAGTGCTTTTGCTTTGTAGTATTTAATAAACTTTTTCTAGAAATAGAAATAAATAAATTGCTGAATATTAAAATGTTTTTGATCATTCTCATTATATCAGAAATAAACATTTATTGTAAATTTAAAAACAAAAAAGAAAAAACAGAAATACTGATAATTCATATCCCAAAGACCACCATTAATAAAATGCAAGAGTAATTCTTTCCATACTTTCTTCTGTGTGGCTTGTTCGCCTTGCTGTGAGCATAGCATATGTGCAGTTTTGTTCAGTGAATGTAAGCAAGTAATGATTTACTAATAACTAGTTTTATATTATTATTCATAATTTGAATCTCCTTGACCTTCCCCAACCCTTGCTCTCACTAGTCTCTTTATATAGTCTAAAACAATGTGCATTTCTCCATATGGGTGGGCAAATCACTTGTGAGCTACTGTATTGTCTGTTTGTATCACAGTGCTGTCCATGCTTCCTACACTGAGAGAGGCTTTGATGCAGCAACTCAATTCTGAGAGCCTTACAGCTCTGCTCAAAAACAGGTAAATACAAGTTACAGCAGTTTTGTTTTTGCACTATTCTCAACATTTAGAGAACAAACAAATATTTTTCAAAAATCTTTGTTATTTTTCTTTCTAATTAAAGCTTATAATAATAGATTCAGTTAGAAAAATAACTGAATCATCGAATCCACTCTTTATGCTCTCCTTTGTTACACAAAGCATTTAGGATAGCAATATTTGTATGTATTGTTTTTCATAAATGCATTTTACATCATTTGGACATTATTCAGAAATTTAATTATTGAGTACCTATGAAATGCATTACCAAACCAGATACTAACAAGAGTTAGGTTAAATATTATACTCCTCAAAGAGTTTACAGTGTTAATAGTAAAGCATGTGAACATCTGTTTTTTAAAATTTATATTTTTATTTTATTTGAAAGATAGAGACACACAGAGAAAGATACATGCATTGGTTCACTCCACAAATGTCTTTAACTGCCAGGACTAGGCCAGGCCAAGCCAAGAATCCAGAACTCAGTCTGGGTGTCCCATGTGGGTGGCAAGACCCAAGTACTTGAGCCATCATGAGCTGCCTCCCAGGGGTAGACATTAGCAGGAAGCATGAATTGGAAATGGAGCCAAGTCTCGAACCTAAGCACTCCAACATGGGATGGAAGTCCCAAGTAGCACTTTTTTTTTTTTTTTTTAGACAGGCAGAGATAGAGAGAAAGGTCTTCCTTCCATTTGTTCACCCCCTAAATGGCCACTACAGCCGGCGCACTATGCCGATCCGAGGCCAGGAGCCAGGTGCTTCCTCCTGGTCTCCCATGTGGGTGCAGGGCCAAAACACTTGGGCCATCCTCCACTGCCTTCCCGGGCCACAGCAGAGAGCTGGACTGGAGAAGGAGCAACCAGGACAGAATCCAGCGTCCCAACCGGGACTAGAACCCCAGGGTGCTGGCGCTGTAGCCGAAGGATTAGCCTAGTGAGCCGCGGCGCCAGCCCCAAGTAGCATCTTAACTGCTCTACTAAATGCCTGCTCCATAAAGTTACATTTTAAATAAGTAGAGCAAATGAGTTTATATTTTAAATTACTAACAAAATGAAATACAAATCTAACATGAAGTACAAATCTAACACTAATAATTTATATTATCATGACAGTTTGCAAAGTGTTTTCACATATTTCACCTCGCATGTGGCATGCAGTATGTATAGGAGTACCATAAATTGGTATGATGCTGTGTTAGTTTGAAAAGACTTTCAGAAGAAAATGGCTTCTTTTAATGAACAAAATAAGGGTCAGTATGGTTTCCCTAAATAGAGTTTAATCATTGTGAGCCCCTGAATTATTTACTTGCCCTTCCAAGAAGGGAGAAAAGGAAGGGATATTCCCAGAGTGTTTCTCTCTGCCAGGTCTGGTGCTAGGTACTTTTCATACAGATATGCTCCCATTTCCAAATATCCTTGTGGGTCAGTTATTATATATGTTTTGCAGATATGCATTTAGCACTCATACAAATTAAATAGCAAGCTGGAAAATTTCTTTCAAACATTTTCTACACCCAGAGACTAAAATCCAATTAGCGTGGATTAAAGATCTAAATCTACAACCCAACACCATCAAATTATTAGAGAACATCGGAGAATCCCTGCAAGATATAGGCACAGGCAAAGACTTCTTGGAAAAGACCACAGAGGTACAGGCAGTCAAACCAAAATTAACAATTGGGATTACATCAAATAGAGAAGTTTCTGTACTTCAAAAGAAACAGTCAGGAAAGTGAAGAGGCAACCAACAGAATGCGAAAAAATATTTGCAAACTATGCAACCGATAAAGGATTAATAACCAGAATCTACAAAAAGATCAATAAACTCCACAACAACAAAACAAACAACCCACTTAAGAGATGGGCCCAGGACCTCAATAGACATTTTTCAAAAGAGGAAATCCAAACGGCCAAAATACCTCCCAAAATAACAATGGTTTTGTGTACTTGGAGTTTTTATTATTTGATTTAAATACGATACTAGTGATGAAGGATTTTCCCCCTGTAAATTCTCTCATTCTTAGAAGTAGGTAGACTTTTATTGCTACTTACAGATGTAGAGCTTGATTTATAGACAGTTCATATAATTATGTAAAGAAGAAACATATAAAGGAGTTGCTCTTCACCAGGAGGAAGCACCTGGCTCCTGGCTTTGGATCGGCACAATGCGCCGGCCATAGCAGCCATTTGAGGGGTGAACAAACAGAAAGGAAGACCTTTCTCTCTGTCTCTCTCTCTAACTCTGCCTGTCAAAAAAAAAAAGAGTTGATCTTCCTCAAACCAATACTTAATTACCACCTATCTGTACATAAGTAGGAGATAGAAAAGACATAGATGTTAATTGCCTTAAGTTTTATTGTTATTGAAGAGAAAAGGCAAAGGAAGTAAGTGAATAGTACTTTTATAAAAGCAATGTAATAAGTATGGTGTCATTCTTCCTTCTTGGTGAAGCTGTGTTTCCTGGAAGGCCCTGTGTTCCATATGTTTTGGAGGATTCAAAATAATTAAGAAAGGTTCCTTTCCCTTTAAGGCGTTGTGATCCATAGAAGGAAATAAACTAAACAAATTTTTATAATTCAAGACCTATTATATTAGTGCTATGGTAAAAAGAATAAAATTTGGGAAGAAAATGTGGAAATTTAGAGACAAAAAGGATTAATTTTGATTAATAATTCTGGACAACTTTAAAGAAAAGCTATCATTCCCTTCTTCAAAATGTGAAGAGAATTTCTTAAATTCTAAAGAGCCTGAGATGGTTCACAGTTCTCCTTACTCACTGTTTCCTCTTTAAATATATTGTTATTTTTTCTTGCATTTCTTTGATTTGAAGTTATTTGCAATTTGGGGGGAACATATCCATGTGAAGAGGGTCTGGGCCATTGTAAAGTGTAGTTAAATAAGGTCTCCAGTCTCATGACTTTAGTCAATGCTGAGCTCATATAAGCCTATTAAGCCAGTTAATTTTCTCTTTAAACTAATTTGATATAACTAATTGAAATAAATGTTTTGATAGCCTTCTTTTGTTGATTTCGTAATAGCAAGTAAAAAAATCATCACTGGTTTCAATACTTAGCATTCTTATTGGAGACTGGAAGGCTTCAAAGGCAGTCTTAAACACATTCCATTACAAGAGACAGAACATTATCAAAGGATTAAAGTCATTAATCTTCAATTCTTAAACACAGAATTAAGATAAACTCATATAATATTTAATCATATTTCAGTGACATTAAAGAGTCTAGGGGCAGGCATTTGACCTTAAGATACCAGTTGGGATGCTCACGTCCCATATTGGAGTGCCTGAGTTTGAGTGCTTCCTGTTTCTAGGATCCTGCTAATGCACTCTCTGGGAGGCAGCACATGATGGCTCAAGTATCTGCATTCCTGCCACCGACATCGAAGACCCAGACTGAGTTCCACTTTCTCAGTTTCAGCCTAGACCAATCCCAGAACCAATGGATAGAAGAATCAATTCTGTCTCTTCTCTTTTTTCTCTTCTCTCTCCGATCTCCGCCCCCCCACTTACCCTCCCTCCTTTTCTTCCTCCCTTATCTCTTCTCTCTCTCTCTGTCTTCCTTTCAAATAAAAACTTAGACAAAATGTTAAACTTTTTTTTTTAAAGATTTATTTTATTTATTTGAAAGAGTTACAGAGAGAGAGGTTTTCCATCCACTGGTTCACTCCCCAGATGGCCGCAATGGCCGGAGCTGTGCCGATCCAAAACCAGGAGCCAGGAGCTTCTTCTGGATTTCCCATGTGGGTGCAGGGGCCCAAGAACTTGGGCCATCTTCTACTACTATCCCAGGCTATAGCAGAGAGCTGGATCAGAAGAGGAGAAGCAAGGACTAGAACTGGCGCTCATATGGGATGCCGGCGCTTCAGGCCAGGGCTTTAACCTGCTGCACCGCAGTGCTGGCCCCAAAACGTTAAACTTTTTAATACTGATACTGTTGTTTTGAGACTATTGTACATAGAATGAGGAATGAAGCAAATTAGTAATTATGTTTCACTGATTGCAGTGTGGGTAAAATGAAGTACAGATGTAAGATCAACAAGATTAAGTTAAAAACTCTGTGATCCGGCCAGCGTCACAGCTCACTAGGCTAATCCTCCGCCTGCGGCGCCCGGCACCCCAGGTTCTAGTCCTGGTTGGGGCGCCGGATTCTGTCTCAGTTGCTTCTCTTCCAGTCCAGCTCTCTGCTGTGGCCCAGGAAGGCATTGGAGGATGGCCCAAGTGCTTGGGCCCTACACCCACATGGGAGACCAGGAGGAAGCACTTGGCTCCTGACTTCAGATCGGCACGGCACACCGGCCGTGGCAGCCATTTGAGGAGTGAACGAATGGAAGGAAGACCTTTCTCTCTGTCTCCCTCTCTCTCACTGTCTGACTCTGCCTGTCATAAAAACAAACAAACAAAAAAAACCTCTGTGATCCAGGGGCCAGCACCATGGCACAGTAGGTGAAGCCTACACCTGCTGCACCAGTATCCCATATGGGCACCAGTTCTAGTCCCAGTTGCTCCTCTTCCAATTCAGCTCTCTGCTGTGGCCTGAGAAAGCAGTAGAACATGGGTCAAGTGCTTGGGCCCCTGCCCCTGCGTGGGAGACCAGGAAGAAACTCCTGGCTCCTGGCTTCAGATCGGTGCAGCTCCAGCTGTTGTGGCCATTTGGGGAGTGAACCAATGGAAGGAAGACCTTTCTCTCTGTCTCTTCCTCTCACTGTGTAACTCTACCTCTCAAATAAATAAATTTTAAAAATTTTAAAAAAAACTCTGTGATCCAAATTTTTAACTGCAAGTATCAGTAATAATTTAATATTTTTAAAAACATAAGAGTATAAATAATACAGACACACATATTTACTGGCTTAATCCACTAAAAAGGATTAGAAATAATGACCTATCCAGTAGCAGGGAACAACATACTTAACTACTGTTTCACACCAGAATTCTTGAAGAAAGAGGTAATTTCAGATCTGTAGTAAGAATTGAAAAGGATGAACCCAGAACCGATTTGGTGTCAGAAATTGAGGAAGCCACCAAAAACTAATGGTTAATGTCAGAAAGGTTCAAAAGCCAACCTAAGTAGCGTTCCAGTCATCAAAGTTGTACAGTTTGAACATGACTAAGGATAACTGTGGGGCATTGGGACACATCAAATGTTTTAAATTCATGTGTTTATAATGAAACTTTTAACAAGAAAAAAACACCTCATTTGCTTTTGAAGGATTATAAGGCCCACTTCATTATTTTTAAAATGGTAAATAAAGGAAAGAAATAAACATTTTTCATGCTTTACCTATATGAATTTCTGACACATGTATGCAAGCATTCAGAAAGAGGGAAGAGACTGGTAGAATATATACCAATGAAAATGGTTATCATTGGTTAGTGGAATTATATTTGTTTTTATTATATGTGATGGTCATTGCTTTCTACAGTTATCCTATATTGTTTTTAATTTAAGAAAGTAAATATAGATCAAGTTTTCTCTTATACTAAATTATTATTTTCTGATCTCTTTAGGCCTTCAAACAAGGTAGAAATATGGGAGGACTTGAAGATAATAAGTAAGAACATATTCTGTGTGACGGAATGCCTTAAGATAATTATAAATAGAAATTTTTGTACTATCATATACTTCTTCATAGTATTGTTATCAGAATTAAATAAAATAATACTTATAATTCAAGTAGATTGATGCCTGGCCATAGAAAATACTCGGTAAATAGTTGTGGTGGTGATTTTACTATTGTCATAATGATAGGTAAAATGTCCTGGACTACATATGCCAATGTTTGCACTAATTTCTCTAATGTAATACTTTAAAAGAAGTTTTTACTACAACCCAAATAGTAACTTTGCTTTGATATTATATGTAAACTTTTGTTAGTGATAAAAATTTGAAACAGAGCTTTCCAGGGGTTGTGTATCTACCTGTGTCTCAAAACTTCATATTATCAAATATTCCTAGTTTCCTATATGTTCAACTAGTCCTATCGACTGAATGATGTATGTGCCTTACCTACCTGAAAACAAGTTAAACATCTAGTACCCTGTGTTTCCTTTCAGCTATTACTTTCTCACACTCCTACAACCAAAGATTTCTACATTCCCTTTACTTCTTCACTCCTACTCTCTCTTTGACACACTACAGCCTGGCATCCACTCCTGTATCCTCACCCACACAGATCTCACTGGATTAGTAGTAATTCTTTGTTGCTAAATCCATTAAACATTTTCCACCTGCTAGATTCCTACATAGCAGCCAATACCTTTTCTCTCTCCCTGTCTTGAACATTCTGTTCTGTACTGCTAGGAAATCTAGTCCATGGATTTTCTCCTATCTTTCTATACTTTTCCTTCAGTCCTGTGGCTTTATCCTTTATTGCCTGCCATTGAATGCTGGAGTTCTATGCTCAGCCTCCTCCTCTTACTCTAACCTGGCTACCAAAACAGCTCAGAGTTCTGAGGCTACAACCAAAGCTTCTGTGCTTTCCATTCCTTCCTTGTTTTCCTTTCTAAGCCAATAACATTGAACTCTCTTACCCAATATATTATTTTTTTTGACAGGCAGAGTTAGACAGTGAGAGAGACAGAAAGGTCTTCCTTCCATTGGTTCACCCCTCAAATGACCGCTACAGCAGGCACGCCATGCCGATCTGAAGCAGGAGCCAGATGCTTCCTCCTGGTCTCCCATGCAGGTTCAGGGCCCAAGCACTTGGACCATCCTCCACTGCCTTCCCAGGCTACAGCAGAGAGCTGGACTGGAAGAGGAACAACCGGGACAGAATCTGGCGCCCCAACCGGGACTAGATCCCAGGGTGCCAGCGCCGCAGGCGGAGGATTAGCCTAGTAAGCTGTGGCGTCGGCCCAATATATTATTTTTTCAATTAGGAGATCACACCTAATCTACTTCAAACAAGTTGTAAGGAGATAGATTATGAAATGTTTTCTTTTTTAAATTTTTATTTAATAAATATAAATTTTGAAAGTATAACTTTTGGATTATAGTGGTTCCCCCCCCCCCCATAACCACCCTCCCACCCAGAAACCATCCCATCTCCTCCCTCTCCCATCCCATTCTTCACTAAGATTCATTTTTAATTATCTTTATATACAGAAGATCAACTTAGTATATACTAAGTAAAGATTTCAACAGTTTGCACCCACACAGACACACAAAGTATAAAGTACTGTTTGAATACTGGTTTTACCATTAATTCGCATAGTACAACACATTAAGGACAGAGATCCTACATGGGGAGTAAGTGCACAGTGACTCCTGTTGTTGATTTAACAATTGACACTCTCATTTATGATGTCAGTAATTACCCAAGGCTCTTGTCATGAGCTGCCAAGGTTGTGGAAGCCTCTTGAGTTCACAAACTCCTACCTTATTTCGACAAGGCCATAGTCAAAGTGGAAGTTCCTCCGCCCTTCACAGAAAAGTACCTCCTTTGATGGCCCATTCTTTCCGCTAGGATCTTACTCACAGAGATCATGAAATGTTTTCAGTTGGTGTATTTTTGTACTTGAAACAGTTACAAATATATTTTTTAAAGTCATCCTGTGGGGCAGGCATTTGGAAAAGTTGTTAGGATTAAAAAAAAAAAAAAAAGCTGCTTGGGATAACCACATCCTGTGTCAGGGTGCTTGGGTTCAAATCCTGAATGCCCCTTCCATTCTAGCTTCCTTCTAATGCACACACTGGGAGGCAGCCGATGATAACTCAAGCACTTGGGTCCTTGCTACCCACAGGGAAGACCTAGATTAAGTTCCCAGCTCCTGGCTTCAACCTGGCCCAATCCTGTTATGGGCATTTAGGACTGAACCAGTGAATTAGAGATCTCTTTCTGTCTGTTTGTCTACCTCTCTTTTTTCCTCTGTCTCTCTGCCTTTCAAATAAACCAAAATTAATGAATCAATTTTAAGAGTAATTTTATAAAAAATCACCATGAGGATGTTTTATGATTTTTCCACAGTTATTGGTGTTTTAATAACAGTACCAAATCCAAATGGTTTTCTTTTTTCTATGAAGGTTTCACAAGAAGTATCGTGGCTGTGTACAGTACTTGTATGCTGGTTGTTCTTTTGCGAGTCCAGTTAAATATAATTGGTGGATATATTTACCTGGATAATGCAGCAGTTGGCAAAAATGGCACTGTAAGTTTAATAGATTTAAAGCAGATATTATCCTTCCTTTCAAGAGGTTCAAAGTTTATTATTTATTCGGATAATAATTTCTATGAAAGAAATATCTTTATATTTCCTGTGATTGTAAACTTTTAGCATTAATACTTTTCATCTTTTGATACCAGACTCCCTGATATATCAAAGAATACTCTTTTTTCCTATCATTCTAGACATTGAAAACCTCAGCTCATATTATGGTTAAAATGTTACTTCTTTCCTAGCAAAACCATGGATAATTTAACCTTATTTCTGTTTTATACAGACAGTTCTTGCTCCTCCAGATGTCCAACAACAATATTTATCAAGTATTCAACACCTTCTTGGAGATGGTAAGATTCTTATTTGTGACCTGTGTATTTTAATTCATTTATTTGTGTTATTGAGGAGTTTTTTATGTGGGCATAGCTTTTCAATTTGTTTTTCCTTTATTAGGCCTGACAGAATTGATCACTGTTATTAAACAAGCTGTGCAGAAGATTTTAGGAAGGTGAGACGTTTTCTGACTTCTTGATTATGGTGAATATAAGATAAATTAGAATTATTCGAGTGAAGCTAAGATTTCACAAACAGTAGCTTATGAAATTCTCTCTGTAGTCTAATACAGATAGCACCTTCGGGTATTGCATTGTAAAACCCTTTTCTTCATCAATATCAACCGTTTGATACTACGTGGAAAGTTTTAATATTTCCCTGCTTATTTATTGATTTCCAAACATTAGAAATATTTGGATCATGAGATAGAAGTCCTCCTTTAAAATCTTTGGAGGCTTCTTCCTTCCACTTATATCTACAATTTCAATAGAAATTTTCTTATGAAATCTTCAGCAAGCTTTTTCTTGGCTCTGTAATAATGACCCTTAACTGATCACTGATTTCTTAATTCATTCTAGTCCAGTCAGCATTTTCCGGTTTGACTGGATAAAAAAAGATTTCAGATAGTAGCCTATTAAGAAGAGTGTCTATAGGATGTGTTGTACAGTTTCAATTTATCCTGATTCCCTTTTCTCCATTTCTAGTGTTTCTCTTAAACAATCTTTATCTCTTTTGGACTTGGAGCAAAAACTAGAAGAAATCAGAAATCTTGTTGAGCAGCATAAGTCTTCTTCTTGGATTAATAAAGATGAATCCAAATCTTTATTATGCCATTATATGATGCCAGATGAAGAAACTCCATTAGCAGTTCAGGTGCTTAATTCATACCCTTTTAACCAAACCAATTATTCTATATTTTTGAAATTTGTTACTATCTCTTTAAATTTAAATTTATGACTCTCTTGAAAGGTGATTGAAAGATATATGTTGTAATAACTGAAATTAAACTCCATTAATTTAGAAAACAAACTGCAGTGATTGTTAATTTCTAGTTAGAATCACTGATAATTTTATATGCTCTTTGAGTAGTTAACGATGTGTGCTAAGGGATATAAAATGAATATACGTTAGGACTCAAGAGACAAAGTGTATACAGCTTATTTGTATAAGATAAGTATATAGAGCACAGAGCAAAGTCAGTTTTGCAAGATTATCAAGAGCTAAATATGCCAAGATAAGAAATGTGAATTTAACTCTGTAGACAAAGAAAGATAAATTTAACCCGACTAGTCACAATCACATTTGGTTTTTAAAATAAATAGTTGTAGTATGATAATGGACTGAGGACGTTTTAGTCATCTAGTTGAGAAACAAAGGAGGCCTGTCTAATAATTATCAACTGTGGTGTTGCTACATAGTGGTGTGTGTCCTAAGCAGTCACTATATAGGTTATTCGTTTAAGAACAGTAAAAATGCCACAGATTGCAGGCTATAGAACTCATTTTTTAAAATTAATCACTTTTCATTTGTAAACTGGATTAAACCCATTCTTTGCAATTGGGAGAAGCCTCAGAACGTAGCGGTCCCTATGCCATGCCTCAGTATGGCGGTCCTGTAGTACAAAATGCCATGTTTTACTGCGTACAGGTTTTCCTCTGCCCTAGAAATCCCAAAGGTGACCTGTGTCAGTGCTGACAGACCCTACATTGTGAGTAGGGGAAAAAAGTTGTAGCTCATTTAAGGGGTCCCTGTGATTGAAGGGTAGAGTCTAAACTACTTAACAAGGGCAACATGTAAGACAGAATTAATGGGAAAAAATTATAGGAGAAAACTTACAAAACATAATCACAAAGAGCTGTAGTAAGAATAACATTTAAAAAAAGCTTTCTGGGACTATAAAATAATTTTAAATTATCCAAATTTTAAATTTCTTTTTTTTTTTAAAGATTTATTTATTTATTTGAAAGTCAGAGTTACACAGAGAAAAGGAGAGGCAGAGAGAGAGAGAGGTCTTCCATCCGCTGGTTCACTCCCCAGATGACCACAACGGCTGGAACTGCACCGATCTGAAGCCAGGAGCCAGTAGCTTCTTCCTGGTCTCCCACACGGGTACAGGGGCGCAAGGATTTGCACCATCTTCTGCTGCTTTCCCAGGCCATAGCAGAGAGCTGGATTGGAAGTGGAGCATCCGGGACTAGAACTGGTGCCCATATGGGATGCGCGTTAACCCACTGCGCCATAGCACCGGCCCCCCAAATTTTAAATTTCAATAGTGGAACTAAAAACAAAAATGACTTAAGGGAACAGGTGAGGAGAGGAATGAACAACTGTGTCTTACTGAACTGAATTAAAACCTGAAACAGACTGAAAGAACACACAGAGCCTCTGATAGACTGATGACAAAATGCATATCCTCATAAAATTTCTTAGTAGTAAAACAACAAAAACCAATCCCAAACCTTTGCAATCTCAAAACTCATATTTTTTGTTGTTCTTCTTGATTTTTTTTTTTTTGTCTATATATGCTGGAACTCAATCCAAGAAGGGCCAGATAAACAAAGATCTTGAAAAGCATGATTTCACTTTGATTCGTATTTTAAATACTATTCACCGATGCCTATGTACATAAACCTTTTGAGTTTCACATTTTTGATTTTTGAAACAACATAGAGTTTTAGATTTCCTGAACTCTTGAGTCTATAAGATTAAGTTTATCTATCCCTATTCTGATAGTTGAAATGGCTGAAGGATGACATTTTAATTTTACAGGCCTGTGGACTTTCTCCTAGAGATGTGACCACTATTAAACTTCTCAATGAAACTAGAGACATGTTAGAAAGGTATGTGTACTGCATGTAACATGCAAAATATGTTTATGTTTCTAATGAACTTAACATTGTTTTGTAGTTTTTCTGAAACATATTCAATATGATATCATGTAATAGAGTTTCCTGCCTAAACTGGAAGGAAGCAGGGATTTTTTTTCATTATACCCATGGTTTGCCCATTCACTTCCCAAACCTACAGATTCTGGTATAGTGGTTGAGGAACCAGAAGGTAGTTAGCATGTCTATTTTGAAAAAAACTTTCAGAGGTAATTCTGATGTACCCTATATATACTGGTAAATGTGTAACAGCCGACTCTTCAAGGCAAAAAAAAAAAAAAAAATTGAAGTGCCGTAGCAGATCTCAGGCTACCAGTTTGAAGTCCTTGAATCCCAAATTGGGGAATTGGGAAGAGTTATCTTTGCAAGCCAGCACTAGCCAGCTTCAGCTAACTTTCAGTTACACACGCATGCCTACAGGTACTCAACTGTATACATATACATGCAAACCCATGCACAGACAAACACGTACACTGCATCGTAAGAACTGTTTGCCCTTTTAGGAAAGACTATAATGTTCCTAAAAACTTTGAGTAGTAAAACTTCCACATCTTCCCTAAATTGAATATTATTACTTTTTAAAGTCATCTAAAAGAGAGCCAGGTTGTTAAAAGTGGAAGAAAAACCAGATTATTCATTAAAGTCCCTTTTAAATTGATGATACTGTATACACTTGTGGGATAATTTAAGCCTATTTTCTGTATTTCTATTTTCTGAGGAAATGATATCCTCTTCCAATAATTTTTTGTGATCATCAAGAAAATATGCAATTTTTCCTTCCTTCTTTCCATTTTTATTTATTTATTTGAAAGGCAGACACATAAAGAGAGTCAGACATATCTTTCATCTGCTAGCTCATTTCCCAGATGCTGAAGAGCCAGAAACTCAGGCAGGTTTTCCACATGAGTGACAAGGACCCAACTACTTGATCCATCAGCTGTTGCCTCCCAGGGTGTGCATTAGCAGAACAGAATCAAGACTCAAACCTAGGCACACCAGTATGGGGTGCAGGTGTCCCCAAGCATCATCATAGCCACTGTACCAAATTCCTATCCCTGCCTTTCCTTTAACCATTAGTGTTAACCATTTGTTGTTATTTCTTCTTTAGCTACCCCAGACAGATCTACTCTGCTTTTACTATTACATGTATGCTAAAGATTCCCAAAATTTACAACCCCAGTCCTGTAATCAGGAAGTGGTGTGGATTGAGAATTCTGTATGTCAGTAGTAAAACTAATTTGTTCATATACTTATTCATTTATCTCATGGAATAATTTAGTCATCAAATATATATTGAACATCTATTGCATATTAGGACTTGTGGTGGATATTAGCTCCTCAGCCTTCCTGGAACTTATATTTTAATGGCAGAGAATAACTGCATTAATGAAACACAAAGTTAAAGGGTGAGAAAATGACCACTGGTGCTGTTTTTCAGGTTGATCAGAAAAGTCCTCTCTGAGATGTCATTTGACATTTGAAAGTTGAACTAACAGTATTTGTGGAATTATTTGATGTGAGTTATGAAAGTGGAGGCAAAGATGATTCTTAGGTAATGAAGCTGGGGTTTTGAGGAAGTAAGAATTGCCATTTATATTTTGGTCGTGTTGAGTTTGAGAAGTTTATGAGATACCCCAGTGGTTATGTCCTTTAGCAATTGAATATACAAGTCTGGAACTCAAGAAAAAGTTTACATATAAAGATATAAATTTGGATATAATCAACTGGTATACGGCATTCAGAGTTACAGAGATGGAAAGAAATAGAAGCTTTAAACAGGACTGAACCATAGACCACACCACAATTTAGAGTTTGGGAAAGGGAGAAAGAACCAGCAAAATAAGCTGACAGGAGTGCCAGTGAAATAGAACACCAGAAGAGTGAGGTGTCCTGGGAGTCAACTGAAAAAAATATTTAGAAGCAAACTGATTAATTGAGTCAAATGTTTCTGAAAGGTCAGATGAGTTAAGGACAGAGAAATGACATCAGATGGGTCAAGATGGTGATCTTGCTCAGAAGTTTCAGAGGAGCAATGGAGATAACCTGATTCGAAAGAATTAGAATTGAGGTAGAGACAATGAGGATAGGAAACTATTTTTTTTTTGCTTTGAAAGATAGCAACAAATTGGATAGTATTTGAAGGGGAATATGGGATCCAGAAGATTTGGGTTTTTTTTTTTTTTTAAAGATTTTCTTTATTTATTTGAGAGGTAGAGTTACAGACAGTGAGAGGGAGAGAAAGAGAGAAAGGTCTTCCTTCTGTTGGTTCGCTCCCCAAATGGCCGTAACGGTTGGAGCTACACCGATCCGAAGCCAGGAGCCAGGTGCTTCTTCCTGGCCTCCCAATCCGGTGCACTTGGGCCATCTTCTACTGCTTTCCCAGGCCACAGCAGAGAGCTGGATTGGAAGAGGAGCATCCAGGACTAGAACCTGCGCCCATATGGGATGCCAGCGCCGCAGGGGGAGGATTAACCCACTATGCCATGGCACCAGCCCCGAGATTTTGGTTTTGGTTTTTAAGCATTTTAAAACACTCCTTTCAGTAGACTAAACTCCATGAGATCAATAATTTTTGTCTGTTGAGTTCATCTATGTATCCTCTGCTCTTAGAATAGTGTCTTGCATGAAGTAAACATTCAGTAGGTATTTAGTGAGTTAACTGAAATTGATAGAAGAGGGAGAAATTGGTGTAGAAAAGCAGGATAATTCTAGCAAAGAGTCTTGAATCCAGAAAGGAATCAGATTCAATATATAGTAAAAAGGATTGGTTTTAGGAGTCAGGGAGCATTGGCTAATGATAGGTACAGATGTAAGGCGATTGATATAGTGGGGACAAGTAAGTATATGGGAATTCTCATTGCTTTTATTTTGTATGTATACGAAATAGGAATCCAGGTCACTTATTTCAAAAAGCTACCCTCATTTCTTTCATTGGCCTAAAAATGAATTTACTTTAATAGGAATAGAAATTGATGTTTTTGAGCACTTGTGCTCCAAACAGTGTTCTCTACTGCATTATATTTTTACTGATTAGATGGGTACTATAATGACTTTTTTTTCTTCAGTTTATATTTCCTCAGTTTCCATCCCCTTAATCACTTTGTTTTTCTTTGAACTTTTATCATATCCCTTTAAGAGAGAATGAAATTGCTATAAACTAGCAATTCCACTCCTAAGTATCTACCAAGAGAAATGAAAATACATGTCAACACAAAAACTTAAGAAATTTCATAATAGTATTATTCATAATAGCCAAAAAGGAAATAACCCAGGAGTCCATCATCCTCAATGAATAAATTATAATATATTCATAAAATGGGATAATATTTAGCAATAAAAAAGAACAAACCTTTGATATATGCTACCGCATTGATAAACCTTAAAAGCCTTATACTAAGGGAAAAAAGTCAGGCGTCAAAGACCACATGTTGTTTGATTCTTTCTATGAAATGTCCAGAAAACTATAGCAACAGAAAATAGAATAGTGGTTATGTAGGATTATGAATGGGATTGGGATTGGCTACCACTGGGCATGAAAGGTAATGAAAATTCCTGCTGGTGTTGTGGCATAGCAGGTAAAGCTGCCACCTGCAGTGCCGGCATCCCATTTGGGTGCCAGTTTGAGTCCCGGCTGCTCCACTTCCTATCCAGCTCTCTGTTATGGCGTGGGAAAGCAGTAGAAGATAACCAAGCCCTTGGACCCCTGCACCCACATGGGAGACCTGGAAGAAGCTCCTGGCTCCTGGCTTCGGATTGGCACAGCTCCAGCCATTGTGACCAGTTGGAGAGTGAACCAGCGGATGGAAGACCTCTCTCTCTCTGCCTCTCCTTCTCTCTCTCTGTAACTCTGACTTTCAAGTAAAATAAAAAAAAAAAATTTTTTTTAGATTTATTTATTTATTTGAACATCGGAGTTACACAGAGAGGAGAGGCAGAGAGAGAGAGAGAGAGAGAGAGAGAGAGGTCTTCCATCCACTGGTTCACTCCCCAGATGGCCGCAATGGCCAGAGCTGCACTGATCTGAAGCCAGGAGCCAGGAGCTTCTTCCGGGTCTCCCATGTGGGTTCAGGGGCCCAAGGACTTGGGCCATCTTCTACTGCTTTCCCAGGCCAAAGCAGAGAACTGGATCGGAAGGTAAAATAAAATAATAGTTTAAAAAGAAAATTCCTAAAATTGGATTTTAGTGATAATTGTACAACTATGTAAATTTACTAAAAGTTATTAGCATACATTTTAAAGGTGTGAATTTTGTAGCATCTAAGCTTCTGAAGGGAGAAAAAATGGCAGAAAAGGTAGATACATGCACATTGTGATTTCAAAAGCTGAACATAAATAGACATTTTCCGACTTTCATAGTACTTTTATAATTATTTTTGTAAGAGTTTTTATAAAGTACTAACAGTGTAAGGAAAGGAGCTTGAACTTTAAGATCAAAGAGGTCTAGGGTCATATTTGAGTCCATTTACTAGTTACATGGGCAAGCCTCTTCATCCCTCAAGTAACTAGTTTCTCATCTATACCTGAGAGTAATAATTTCTATCTCACTGGGGTGTCCTGATAGAGTATGTAAAGCAAACCAATCATCTGTGACTATAAAGGGTTTCAAGAGTTTCCTCAAGAGAACTAATACCAGTGCTGATATTTAAAAAAATACACCATTAAAAGCCCTAATATTAAAATCTAGTGACATAAGTGAATATTCTCATTATGTTGTGCTAAATAATAAACTCATTCTTATGCTTAATTTTTTTAAGATTTATTTATTTATTGGAGAGGCAGTTACAAACAGAGAGAGGGAGGGACAAAGAGATCTTCCATCTGCTGGTTCACTTCCCAAATGGCTGCAACAGCGGGAGTTGGGCCAATCCAAAGCCAGGAGCCAGGAGCTTCTTCCAGGTCTCCCAAGTGGGTAGCAGAAGCCCAAGCACTGGGTCCTTTTCTACTGCTTTCCCAGGCCATCAGCAGAGAGCTGGATTGGAAGAGGAGCAGCTGGGACACAAACCAGCACCCATATGGGATGCTGGTGCTGTAAGCAGAAGCTTAACCTACTACGCCATAGTGCTGGCCCCTATGCTTAATTTTAAACCACATCTCTTTGATATTTTTGTACTGTTTTAAGCTATAAAAATTAGATTTTTGGCCGGCGCCGTGGCTCAACAGGCTAATCCTCCACCTTGCGGCGCCGACACACTGGGTTCTAGTCCCGGTCGGGGCACCAGATTCTGTCCCGGTTGCCCCTCTTCCAGGCCAGCTCTCTGCTGTGGCCAGGGAGTGCAGTGGAGGATGGCCCAAGTGCTTGGGCCCTGCACCCCATGAGAGACCAGGAGAAGCACCTGGCTCCTGCCATCGGATCAGCGTGGTGCGCCAGCCGCGGCGGCCATTGGAGGGTGAACCAACGGCAAAGGAAGACCTTTCTCTCTGTCTCTCTCTCTCACTGTCCACTCTGCCTGTCAATAAAAAATAAATAAATAAATAGAAATTTTTAAAAAATAGATTTTGAATAGTCAAAATGTTAATGACTCTGAAAGGAAAATACATAGTTGCTGAACTTGTTTCCTTTTCCATTGGGAATCTGAAAAGTAACTTCTTATTTTTTTTTTATAGTCCTGATTTTAGTACAGTTTTGAATACCTGTTTAAATCGAGGTTTTAGTAGACTTCTAGACAATATGGCTGAATTCTTTCGACCTACTGAACAGGATCTGCAACACAGTAACTCCATGAATAGGTAAGATGACATCTAAAAATGCTATTTTCATGAATGCTCTTAAAATATTGCTTCACTCTTTATCCTTCGCCGCCCCACCCCTCCGGTCTGTTGGGTGTTCCCCAATAAACCTTTTCCCTTAAAAAAAAAAAATTGCTTCAGATATGTTTATTTTTGTTCTAGTTTTAAAAAAATCTTAGACAAATTAAATTCTGTTAAGCCAGTAACTTCTTCATTAGCATACACTCCTTCCAAATTCAGTATTAAAACTTGCATTCTTCCCAAAAGCTTTGCCACTAAATACATATTGAAATATTTAAATTGGGAAACTACCTTTCTATAAACCTGATTCCAATTGTTTTTTTTTTTAACTCTTTAGAATACAAAGCTTACAATGTACTTACATTTTATTCTGTTTTGTAATGTACTGCAAACTATTATTGGCCTGTATCATTCAGTACTTTGATCACTATAATAACCAGGCATTCATGTTGTAGATTCCCATTTGGTTTATTATCTCTTTATATAAAGTTCTAAATATAAATGTAACCCTTTTCAGTTCTTAGTATAAGACTTGGGAATTTTTAGTTAGGACAGTTGAAATTAATTTTAAACTAATTATTACTAAGTCATGGTTTTATGATGACAGAAGATGCCTAAGAGTTTAATATATCTTTATCCCCTCAACCTGGGCACCTTTGGTCTTATATTAGAATTTATATACTTTAAGGATGTCTGTTTGCAGGTTTTTATATTATACTCAGAAAATAATGCATTCTAAGTCAATGTTGACTGACTATAAAAATCATCCCTTAAAGTTTGGGGAAACAGCATGCAATACGATATGCAGTGTGTCTTCAGAAAGTTCATGGAAAATGCATATTATGAAAAAAACTGAATAAAATATGAAAATTTTTGCACCAACATAAACTTGCTTTTTTAAAATATATATTTACTTATTTGAAAGGCAGGGTTAGAGAGAAAGAGATTGATTTTCCATCCACTGGTTAACTCCCCAAATGGCCGCAACAGCCAGGTTCTCCCACATGGATGGCAAGATCTAAGCCACAGGCCATCTTCTGCTGCCTTCCCAGATGCATTAGCAGAGAACTGGATCAGAAGTGGAGCAGCTGGGATGTGACCCGGCACCCATATGGAGTGCCTGCATCACACAAGCAACTTAACTCTGCGCCACAGGCTCATCAGCCACAGGCTGATCCCTAAACTTACCTTTTAATTCTGTTTTTCATGAACTTTTTGAAATTTCCTCATATTTTTAGTATCTGATTTAAGGCTTAAATACTATGTGTTAAGTATCCACTGCGCCCCAGGTCCTTTGCTAAGTGCTGAGATAGTTAAATGAGTAAGATGATTATGATACCTAATTTCATCGACTGTTTAATAACAGAAAATAAGTACAAAATCAGGGAAAATTTTGAAACAAGCTACCAAAATACGATGAAAAAGAATAATTCCTGAGGATTCAGGAATACAAAAATCTCCCCATTTCCTATTTTCAAGGATTTCTTCAAATCTCAACATAGCCTCAGCATTTTCATAATACTTAAAAAGAAATTTCTAGTGTACTCCCAGGTTGAATTGAATGAAGTGAGATATTTAATGTAAAAATACTAAGTCTTTAATCTATACAAATGTTTACTGAGCACTGACAAGTTAGAAAGTCATTGCTGTAGTTCAGGCAATAGAAAATGCTTAGCTTAGACTAGGCTTGGCAATGGGGAGAGGTAGACACTTTTTTAAACAAATATGTAGAATTTTGGAGGCTATAAGCAGCAGAAGAAAGTGCCAAGGTAAATGCCAGGATTCTTGCTTATACCACCAGATGGATAATGCTATAGTTCACCAGAGTATAAGGAAAAACATTTAACATTGATAATAATTAAGAGAACTGCATACAACATGCCATTTTCATGTTTCAGACATACAAAGATTAAAGAAAGAGATAATGCTCAATAAAGAAGTCCTCATGGAGCAGGAATTCTCACACACTGCTAGGGAAGCAGAGGATTTTTGACATATACATTATAAACCTTAAAAAATTCATACTCCCTGAAACAGCTGTGTTTGTATTATGCAGAGATTCATTGTCACAGCTACAGGATAAATTACTATATAATCATTAAGAAACAATCAGATAAAAACATTAGAAGAACTTTTTTAAAAACAGAAGAATGCTTATAATAATAAAGATGCAAAATGGTATGCTTGTGTGGTTAGAGTTTTGTGCCAAAAGAGAAACGCAATAAAGCATAGTTATATATAAAAATTACTGAAAGAAATTATCCATGAGGTCATTTACAGTCTTATTTCTAGGTGATAAAATTTTGTTTGTTTTTTTTCTTTTCGAAACATTTCTGTAGATATTCTTCAGTCACTTTGTATTAATTTTATAATTAAAATGTTATATCTTATGAAGTAATTTCATAAAGTAATTATTGCTGTAATTATTTGCCAGTCTTTCCAGTGTCAGCCTGCCTTTAGCTAAGATAATCCCAATAATAAACGGACAAATCCATTCAGTTTGCAGTGAAACGCGTAGTCATTTTGTTCAGGTAAGAACAAAAGTGGGGAGGGGGAATTATTGGAAACAAATTGTATTCTGAGTGTGGTCATATTTCTCTAATGTAAAATTATATTCCCTGCAGTGATACTTGTTTGAAAGAAAAAAAACAAATTTAGAACTTGTAGAATGCCCATGAGAGAAGCAATGTATCATAGCAAATTTATAAGGTTGGGAATACCTTTCCACATACTATAGTCCAGCACCTGTTGGACTCCATTTTAGTCTGGATGTATTTTAGTGATTAGCTGAACTTATCTAGCATTAATCTTTTGCATTAAACTGCACTAGTAAGATGATTGAGCCTTGAGGCAGGTCAGTAATCCAGTTTCTCAGACTTTGAGGAAAAGTAAGAAATTTGGTGGAGACAAAGTAAAGCATTTTAGCCATTAATAGCATTTCACTGTTAATAGTACATTAATAGCTTCTCGGCCTTTTGGCTAAGATCAAGTGTAATAGTACATTAATAACCTGCTTACTCAAAGCTTCATAAACATTGGGTTATTTAAATTTTTCACTACACTACTTACATCCATCTTCTTTCTTAGATTTGCCTTGTGTAAAACTGTATTATGAAAAAGGATAGCTTTAACCCTATGTAGTCTTTTTTTTCTGAGCCATTTACAAACTTGAAAACTCTGAGTCAAAAAATTACTTGCAATACTCTTCAGTTGCAAACTGCTGCAGTCATGTACAGTGAGAAGAGATGCCGAGACCTTTGTGTAAAATTGCATCTTCTTAGTGTCTTTTGTCTCAGACAGCTGAGTATATCTTCTCTATAGACACTGTACTTTTGGGAATGTGAAGAGCGCTGAGACTGAGGGCTACATTTCTTCCTTTTGCTTTAATGGCAATAGCCTGTCCTGCACACGCGTGTTTTCCCTCACTGTTCTCTTCAGCCTGTCATCATTATCTCCTCTAACTGATAGGCATTGACATTGCAGAAGAAATAGTGATGCTGGTATTATTTCACTGAATTTTAAGCTTCACATATATACCTGTGTGAGAAAACAAGATTGTAACTTCCAGCCTTCGCCTTATATGACTGCACTTCTGTAGATGTCTCTGACTTGACCAATAGGCTGTTCCTGTTGACAGATAAGTGGGAAATACAACCAAGTGTGAAACAACATCAGCCTTAATGATTATGTAATTTTACGTATAACCTTGTAGTTAAAATCTATATAATTGACAGTGATGTTTCAATCTAGTAAAAACATCATTGGTATTAATATTCAGTAAAATGTTTTAGTGTGACTGTAGATTAAATTTATATGCTGGACCATTAATTGATAAGGCTTCCCTCCATTTTTTAAACTATAATTTATATGAGTTAAAAGATCAAGTTGTCTTCTTAATAAACTACCATATGCCCCATTACTTCCATTAATCTTCTGTGATGCTTTTTCCTTGATTAGAATACTTTAATTAACTTAAATTTAATCCTTTATATAACTGCTACTACTTCAACCTCTAAGGCATATAGGAGATCCTGTTGTGGAAATGCTTTCAAACATGAGTTGGCAAATTCTGTAAAGGCCCAGATGGTAAATATTTCAGGATTTGTACACTATGCATTTTTGTGTGAAAATAATTCAACTATGCCCTGCAGCATGAAAGCAATCATAGACAATATATAAGCAAGTGAGTATGGCTGTTTCAATCTACAGAAACAGGCTGTGGAGGAATTGGCTGGCAGGCCGTAATTTGTTCACCCCTGTGGTATCAAATACTAGCATGATGGTAGAGCTTGGAAAAGTAGATGGCAGAATCAGAAAACAATTGAGAAAGCAAACATTTTTAAATATTTTATTTATTTGAAAGGTAGAGTTATAGACAGTGAGAGGAACAGACAGAGAGAAAAGTCTTCCATGCACTGGTTCACTCCCCAAATGGCCACAACAGCCAGAGCTATGCCAATCCAAAGTCAAGAGCCAGGAGCCTCTTCTGAGTCTCCCACATGGGTGCAGGGGTCCAAGCACTTGGTCCATCTTCCACTGCTTTCCCAGGCCATAGCAGGCAGCTGGATTGGAGAAGGAGCAGCCAGGACTAGAACTGGCGCCCATATGGGATGCTGGCACCGCAGGTGGAGGATTAACCTACTATAGCACAGTGCCGGCCTAGAGGAAGCAATTTTTTAATATTCTTTTTAAGTTGTTTCCAAATAACATAAGGAGAAAATTTTTGTAGTCTGAACAAACCCTGTGATACATAATTTTTCTTCATCTACTGACAACATCCTTTAAATTTCATCAGTAAACAGTAATTGAACAGATTTAAATTCCTTACTTTAAAGCTGGGATTGGCAAACTATCGACTATGAACCAAATTGGGCCAACTGTCCCTGTGTGAATTTTATTGTATGACATCTATGCAGTTGGTTTATGAATTGTCTATGTTTGCTTTTGTACTGTGGTAGTGTATCTCAAACTTGTCCATACACCTCTACTATGGGGAAAAAATATGGTCTACTGGTGTTTATATAATGCATAAATTAAAAAACTATAAACTCATTGAGATTACAGCTTTTTCTTAACTCAAAAACCAGAAATATTTATCATTAAATATAATATAAACTAAAAAATAATAATTCTTTACTGCAATATGGCTAATGGCTACGAATTCATTGTCCCAAAGTGAATGTAGACCTGTCTACTACTGCTCACATTGTTGGGCATTCAACCTGCTTCAACACCTGACTTGCTGGGTACTTCAATTTAGTATAATTCTGAAGTTACATGGTTTGGCCTTCATTTGAAAGATTTTTCTACCTCTGTTCTTGTCTTGTTAGTATAAGACACAGTTGAAGTCATGCTACTAGGAGCCATCAAGAACAGAAACGTAAATACAAATGTCCTAAAATAAGGGGCATTATTAGGTTCTATGTTTATCTTCAAAATTACCCAGAATGTGTTTGAATTTTCTTTTAGATTTTCAGAGAAATCAAAATGCAAAAACACCCTCAAATTCTTGGGCCCCCTAATGCTGGCTTGAGAAACATTGACCCAGACTGAATACTTCAAACTGAATATACCAGATTCCCTACTGAGAGAATCAACAATGAGATAAGATCAGGACATGCCTAAGGCTCACTTGGGTTTTCCAATAACAGTAATCACAGGCCCATGCTTCTGACACTCAGAGGCTCTGACCTTTTCTGTCATGGACCCCTTCACAATCAAATGAAGCATGTGTAACCCTTTTCAGAATAATGTCTGTTAGTGCAGATACTAAAACTCATAAGATTTTTAAGGCCTTCAACTATAGACAGTTTTCAAAATACCTTTTAAAGTTAAATTTATGATGCAGCAACATTGCTTCTTTAGTCAAGCACTAAATAATATGCAATGAGAATTCTAATAACTTCTACAACTGGAAATGTCTGTAATTTCTACTGAAGACAAGTCACACATCCTGCTAGTAGTATCAGTTTGTTTCTACATTCATACTTGAAGAAAATGCTCAATTTTAGAGGCTAATGAAAGTAAAAGATAATAATTCCTTTTCCTTAACTTAGCATTTACAAATCCTTTGGTGATCACAAACTATTGCTGTCAAGTGTTTGTTTATTTGTGATTTGTTGTGTGTGTATATATATATAAAATATGTATATAGTACATATGTACATGTCACATATGATAAGTAGATCTAAGAAATATTATGCCTCAACCATGTTAGATCAACTTCCAGCAATAGTACCCTCAATCCTACACCTTTAAAGTTGTAAGTGTTTATTCAGTAGACCTTAACTAGTACTCCTCATAAACAAAAACTATTTGAAGACTGAGGTTTTTTTTTCTAAAAGTTACATTGAATACTAGTAATACCACAATCCTACATAAAAGAACCTAAATAATAAGTATCCCCTATAGCTTACTACAAGAAACAGTATTTTGTAAATGATTTTCTTTTGGGTTTTGTCTACCACAGAACCTAAATCCAAATTCATTACTTGATTGCAGAATTGAATTCAGGTTATCCATGCTTATTACAAACAGTAATGTTATGTGGTTACCTTTACTAGGATCTGTTGATGATGGAGCAAGTGAAAGACTTTGCTGCTAATGTGTACGAAGCTTTTAGTACCCCTCAACAACTGGAGAAATGATTTTTCCTGCAAGAAAAACTATGATGGGATTCATTTAAGTATACACTGAATAAATCAACTATACCGAGAATGACAGTTTGTTACCAAAATAACAAATAAAAGTATATTATTAATCAAAGACTTCATTTCATAAGGAAATACGTTCATTTGGCATCTTAATATATTTTTTTAAATTCATCAACTAACCAGTTTTTGTGTGCATATGTGAGTGCACACAGAGTACAAATATGAAAATTGTTAATAGTTTGTTACACTGTGGGTATTCTAAACTGACTATAATCTGATGTAGATACTTTTCTATATATATATACGTACAGATATAGATATACTTGCACACACACATAATACAAAATGCAGTGTGCTTTGACATTACTACTGAAGAAAAAAATCTGTTTGAGAAATAGGACTTGGATGTGTGAAGCTTCAGAAATGTGTACTTAACTAATCAAACGGTTCCCTGGACTGCAGTAACTTGGAGTAAATCAGACTTTTATCTAGTTACCCTTTGAAGGAATAAATTATTTGTCTCAATTATACCTTAGTGGAAGACTTTTCTTACGGAAATCAGTGAATTTTAACCATTATTATCAGGTTTTTTTTTCCTTTGCTATATTTTCCTTGCTATTTCTTTGCTGTTTTCTAAGGCTTTGTTCAAAAGCCTTTGAAAGTTACATTTTGATTTAGAAGCTAAAATTGTGTTGGTGCTGTTTCCTCACAGCTCTTAATTACTTATTCATTTTTATGTAAATAATCTTAATAACTTACTTTGTATTGATTTCGAGTACCGTGGATATCTTATTGCAATAAACTATTTTAATAAAATGTGATTTGTTGAGTTAATAATTTCCAGCCATTAATGTATTTGTTCATAGCATTTATGCTGGTATTATAGAAGAAAGAATGCTAGTGTTTAGGTTTCATTTTAACTGGTAATATATTTACTGATGCTTTCTTTTAATTTTTTTTTTGAAAAACAAATTTTTTTTCAAAGATTTATTTATTTTTATTTGAAAGGCAGAGGTACACAGAGAGAGAAGGAGAGGCAGAGAAAGAGAGAGAGAGAGAGAGGAGAGGTCCTCCATCCGCTGGTTCACTCCCCAATTGGCCGCAACAGCCAGAGCCCTGCCAATCCAAAGCCAGGAACCAGGAGCTTCTTCCAGGTCTCCAACGTGGGTGCAGGGGCCCAAGGACATGAGCCATTTTATTAGTTTCCCAGGCCATAGCAGAGAGCAGGATGGGAAGTGGAGCAGCAGGGACTCGAAACAGCACCCTTATAGTATGCCAGCACTGCAGGCGGCGGCTTTACCCATTACGCCACAGTGCCAGCCCCACAAATTAAGCTTTGAAAAATCTTAATTCATTGTCTATTAAATCTGTAGTTCTACATTTAGAAAGGTAAATAGAGCAAAATAAGTAAATCATTATATATCATATTAGATATATTTTGTTATACCAATATTTTCAGTAACATCATTCGATATTCCTCCAGCATAACCCACAGATAATAGTAGAAAATAGAAAATGAATCATTAAGTCTCTTCTAAGTCCTGGCTATGCCTGGAGCTACCTGGTAGGGAGTCTATGTGCAGAATGTTTAGGGTAAAAAAAAACAAGTGCATAGGGGGCAGGCGTTAGACCTATACATTAATATACTGACACACTAAGTGCCCACATCCCACATAGGAGTAGCAATGTTCAACTCCTGGTATCTCCAACTCTCAGTTACTCCTTCCTGCTAATGCAGAACCTCAAAGGCAAAGGTGATGGCCCAAGTCACTGAGTTCCTGCCACTCACAGGGGAGACTGGGAAACCTGGATTGCCCAGCTCCTGCCTTCAGTTCCACTACCATTTCGGACATTTGAGGAGTGAACCATTAAGTGAGAGCATGCTCTCACTCTTTTCCCCCCCCTTCCCCTCCCCCTCCCCCTCTCCCTCTCCTTCTCCCTCTGAAGGGAAGGGAGGAGAAGGAGGGAAATAAATTTTTACATATGTATTGGAATGGAGGGCAAATGCTTCATTTCAAAATTTGGTAGAATATAATTATCACTTCTAATAGATGAATGGAAACTGGAAATTAGGGAATGTGGGTGTATTAGGGCATGCATCTCTTCCAGGAGAGTTAATCCAGGATTTCATCCAAGGAAAATTTGAGAATGAACAAATATGGTCTTATAAGGATACAAGTTTGATTGGATGAAAAGTATCACCTGGAATCTTCTGCATCTGTAGAGTTGTGGCACTTGGAGAGATGGCAAGTTAAAAACACATCTATTTGAAGTTAATTGGCCTTAGGCATTACCTTGCATTCTAATGGTACAGGAAGAGCCCTCATTTAAAGCAGGATATCATATATATATATATATATATATATATATATACACACACACACACATATATATATACATATGTATGTATGTATGTATATACTTAGATGTTTTAATGCAAAATATTCTTTGTCAATTTTTCTGCAATAAAAGCCTTGGCCTTTTCTCATTTTTCAATGTAGGTCCTCCTAGCCAGGGCAGTGGTACCTACTGACTTTGAGTCAGGCCTGGAGGATTGGCAGGGGGCAGGGTGCCCACTTGGGCCTATGAATCGCTCCCCTTCCCTCACTCTATCATGGCACCCGGACTCAATCTGCCAAGACGGAGCACTAACCAACCCCTATCAAATAGGCAGCTGACTCTGGGAACCACATGACTGTCACCTCACCTGCATGGGTGAGGTGCCTGGACACTGTGGGCTCACCCAGTGTGGTTGGTTCTCCTTGGTAAAGAGGGGCTGATGCTCTGATCACTCCAGCCAACACTGTCATACTCTGCCCCCTGCTGATGATAGAGATCTACAATGCCCAACTTGGGTATCAGCCTGGACTCTTGTCCCAACCTTGAGCACTAGCCAGAGCTCCCTGGCCCCACCCAACATACACCCCTGGTTATCCACTGAGCAGATACTCCACTAAGCCTCAGGGGCATAGTTCAAAGATAAAATCTGACAAAGAAAGCCAACAGGTGTTTCCACAAGTGCATAAAAATAAATGTAAAAATACATGAACAAGGAAGACAATACAACTCCCCAAAAGGAACACAATAGCACTTTAATATTAGAATGTGAGGATGAAAAGATTGATGAACTGCCTGATAAGGAATTCAAAAGAATGATCATAAGATTACTCAAAAACACAGAGAAGCAAATACGTGAGTTAAAGAAATCTATACACAGCATGAATGAAAAATTCTTCCAGGAGACAGATACTGAAAAAAAACCTGAAATATTAGAAATGAAGACTTCAGCCGGCACTGCGGCTCATTAGACTAATCCTCCGCCAGCGGCGCCCGGCACCCCAGGATCTAGTCCCTGTCGGGGCGCCGGATTCTGCCCCGGTTGCCCCTCTTCCAGGCCAGCTCTCTGCTATGGCCCGGGAGGGCAGTGGAAGATGGCCCAAGTGCTTGGGCCCTGCACCCACATGGGAGACCAGGAGGAAGCACCTGGCTCCTGGCTTCGGATCGGCACAACGCGCTGACTGCAGCACGCCAGCCATAGCGGCCATTTGGGGGGTGAACCAATGGAAAAAAGAAGACCTTTCTCTCTGTCTCTCTCACTAACTCTGCCTGTCAAAATAAATAAATAAAAAATTTAAAAATCCCTGTATCTCTGCTTGGTTTTATTTTATTTTTCCTTTTTCATTGTTTCTTTTTTTTTAAATTTTTATTTATTTATTTATTTTGACAGGCAGAGTGGATAGTGAGAGAGAGAGAGAGACAGAGAGAAAGGTCTTCCTTTTTGCCGTTGGTTCACCCTCCAATGGCCGCTGCGGACGGCGCATCTCGCTGATCCGAAGCCAGGAGCCAGGTGCTTCTCCTGGTCTCCCATGGGGTGCAGGGCCCAAGGACTTGGGCCATCCTCCACTGCCTTCCCGGGCCATAGCAGAGAGCTGGCCTGGAAGAGGGGCAACCGGGGCAGAATCCGGCGCCCCAACCGGGACTAGAACCCGGTGTGCCTGCGCCGCCAGCTGGAGGATTAGCCTGTTAAGCCACGGCGCCGGCCCTTTTTCATTGTTTCTTAGTCCAATGTTTGGGATCATGTAAATCTATGCACAATGGATTTCTAATAAAGTATTAATTGGGATTTAGGACTTTTAAAGTACTTACCTATCTAAATACTTTGTCATGCTTTCAAATATTTGATAGTTGTCAGGAACTTCAACAGTGATTAATTTAAAAAAAAAAATTTTCAACCTGAGCATTATTTTAGGAAATAAATAAAATACTATTTTATTTCAGTCTCCATTTGAAGTCCACATTTGAAGGATTTTTTGAAACAATGAAATGTTTATATTTGATGACTGGCATAAAATGGAACCAGTTAGCACTTCAAATAAAGATTTGGCCATATTGAACATCCTTTATTGAAGGAAGTAAGTTCTTTAGTGAATTTTGCTTTTAAATTACATTGAACTAAGTAGCACTTTTGCCTTATTATTAAGATCTGAGTAGACTTCTTAATTCTCAACTAGGTTTTCAAATTTAATTTGCGTGAGGGCAAATATTGTGAGCAAATTACTGAATTTAAGTTAGAACTCAAATTAGCCCATCTATAAAAAATTACACCCATACCTCCAATCCCATACCTCCTTCCAGCAGCTCCCCCCCAAAACTTGAAAAATATGTACTAAAATATTACTAATAATGGTAATCTGAGTGGTGATTTTATATATACAGTGAACATATGAGTTTTATAATTAAAAGAATTTTTTTTTCAAAAACACAATTACTGGATGCAATTGGAAGTAGATATTAGGCCAAACTTGTTATGTGCCACCTCTACTAGAATGCTAGAACCGCAATAACACAAAAATCACAGCCAGGGTGGATTAAGCAACAGAAATTTATTGTTTCATAATTGTAGAGGCTGAAGTCCAAGATCAAGGTGTTGATTTGGTTTCTTGTGAGGCTTCTCTCATTGGCACGAACCAGGCCGGCTTCTCACTGTGTCTTTACATGGATTCCCTCTGTGCTCTTGGATCCCTGGTGTCTTTTTCCCTTCCTTGAAGGACTCTAATCCTATTGGATTAGGGTCCCAACCTTATAACTTCATTTAGCCTTAATTACTTCTTTTTTTTTTTTTTTTGACAGGGAGAGAGAGAGAGAGAAAGGTCTTCCTTTGCCGTTGGTTCACCCTCCAATGGCCGCCGCGGCTGGCGTGCTGCGGCCGGCGCACCGCGCTGATCCGATGGCAGGAGCCAGGGGCTTCTCCTGGTCTCCCACGGGGTGCGGGGCCCAAGCACCTGGGCCATCCTCCACTGCACTCCTGGGCCACAGCAGAGAGCTGGCCTGGAAGAGGGGCAACCGGGACAGAATCTGGTGCCCCAACCGGGACTAGAACCTGGTGTGCCGGTGCCACAAGATGGAGGATTAGCCTAGTGAGCTGCGGCGCTGGTCCTTAATTACTTCTTAAAGGTCCTATTTCCAAAGACACTCACACTGGGGTCCAGGGTTTCAAAGTAAGAGTCTGGGAAGGAACAATTCTGTCCACAACACCATGAATTCCTAGATACTCTAAAACAAAGTCTCCCTCTCAGTCACTCTTGGGAACACATTCAGTGTGAACAGACTTTAATGACAAAATACACTGAAAAGTTAAAATGGTTGCATGAGTAATTTAGGAAGGAATTTAGGGAGACGGAAGGAAAAGGGGCTAAATTGCCAAAGTAATTACTTGATTTTTCTCAACCAATTTTACATTTGCCATCTCCATCAGATAAGATTAGAGAAAGTTTATGTTTCCTAGTCTAGGAGGTAACTGCAGCACAGGCCTCTCTGCTACACATCAGATCACGTTCGTCAGTGCCAGGGTCCAGCCCCATTTACAGGGCATCTGATGAACTGTCAGCTGTGGCAGCTCTACTGTAATGCCCTTTTGCTCCGAAGAAATCCAGTTAAGTGGTTGTCCATGTCCCAGCAGTTTTATCTGAAATAAAGAACATAAATACCCATGTCTCCAAACGTATCTCTTTGACTCACCCATGTTCTATGGGAAAGGAGTGATTGGCATTTGTTTTCAAAAGGGCTGTGTTTAGGGTATTCATTTTTACCTTTATTTAGTGGTTTACCAAATGTTTTAACTATTCATCCAATTGAGTGACTAACATCTCTTGTTTTCTATATTACTCTCAAGAAGGAAATAAACGTGTGCAAAGGTTTGGGGGAAAATTGTCAACTTTCAATGGATTGCCAGAGTGAAGAAAATGCTGAAGAGTAGACAGTGAACTGGAACTAAGGCCTGCCCACTTCTTAACACAGAATGTTTGGAGAAAGCGTCCCATGTCTTATTCAGCCACTTAATGTTCCTCACTCAATCGTCTAATAAGCGCCACTCATCAATACAAGTTAATCAATTATTGCTGTAATTACTTTATATTCCTAGTTTTGATTATTCTAAGTGAATTCAAGTAAGTCATTCTATACATATTCTAGAGTTATTTTGAACCATAAAACATTGCTTATCCGGTAGATAATTTAAAAAAAAAACAAACTTTTAAATAGTGATATTAATTGGTAGCAAAAATAACATGGATAAAATAAAAATATAATCAATGTCATATCCAGGCTACTAAGCTATTATTTCTCATTAGATGTGAACTCATTCTTCTTTCTACCTGATCAACCACAAGTGTTAGAAATGAAATGTTGAAATATGATAAAAGGGCACCATTTGGACAATTCATCTCCATGCAAAAGGATTATCAATTTCTTAAAGAATATGCTATGGAACATATCAAAATGAACTCAATGTCAGACTTGGAGGTTACAACAGATTAAAACATTGTAGTAGGGGGGCAAGTATTGTAGTTTAGCAGGTTAAGCTGCTGCTTGAAACGCTGACATCCCATATTGGAGTCCCAGCTGCTCCGCTTCCCAATCCAGCTCTCTACTAATGCGCCTGGGAAGCAGCAGATGTTGACTCAAGTACTTGAGTCTCTGCCACCCTTGTGAGAGACACTGATGGAGTTCCTGGTTCCTGACTTCTGGCTGGCCCAGTCCCAGCTTTTGTAGCCATTTGTGGTATGAACCAGCAGATGAAAGATCTCCCTCTGTTTCTCTTTGTCACTCCCTCTCTCTCCATTACTCTGCCTTTGAAATAAATAAATAAATCTTTTTAAAAATGTACTAAAATATTTTAGTAGAGTCATGACATCTATTCAGATGTGTCCTGGGATGGAGTATCAGGACAAGCATCTGAATTTCAGTTTATGAAAGGAATCATTCTGGATGCATGCAGTGAACTTGAACACAGGATGACTATGAAGAATAATATATATATATATATATATATATTTTATAATGACATGCATGGAGAGAGAGAATGTTGTTGTTTATAAGTTTAGTTTTCTTATGAACATTTTCATAAGTTTTGATCAAACATTTGCTATTGAAGCTCATTCTAAAATTACTCTTAGGAGGTATGAGAGGAACACATAAAACTTAGGATATTTTAATTAGAATATTTTAGTCAGTGATTTTTTTTTTTTTTTTGACAGGCAGAGTGAATAGTGAGAGAGAGAGACAGAGAGAAAGGTCTTCCTTTTTGCCGTTGGTTCACCCTCCAATGGCCGCTGCGGCCAGCGCATCTGCTGATCCGAAGCCAGGATCCAGGTGCTTCTCCTGGTCTCCCATGCAGGTGCAGGGCCCAAGCACTTGGGCCATCCTCCACTGCCTTCCCGGGCCATAGCAGAGAGCTGGCCTGGAAGAGGGGCAACCGGGACAGAATCTGGCGCCCCGACCGGGACTAGAACCCGATGTGCCGGCGCCGCAAGGCGGGGGATTAGCCTGTTAAGCCACGGCGCCGGCCAAGTCAGTGATTTTTTTAAAAAAACATTTTTTATTTGAAAGGCAGAGTTATATAGAGAGAGGCAGAGACAGATAAAAAGATCTTCTATCCACTGGTTCACTCTCCCAAATGGCCACAATATCCAGAGCTGGGCCAGGCCAAAGCCAGGGGCCTGAAGCTCCATCCAAGTCTCGCATATGGATGCAGAGGCCCCAGGTACGTGGGCCTTTTTCTTCCACATTAACAGGCATGTCAGAGAGCTGGATTGGAAGTGGAGCAGCCAGGATTGGAACCAGTGCCCTTATGGGATGTCAGTTTTGGAAGTGGTGGTTTATTGCACCCAACACCGGCCCCCTTGGTAGGCAATTTAAAGAAACAATAGAGAGGCCGGCGCTGCGGCTCACTAGGCTAATCCTCCGCCTGCGGCGCCGGCACACCGGGTTCTAGTCCCGGTCGGGGCGCCGGATTCTGTCCCGGTTGCCCCTCTTCCAGGCCAGCTCTCTGCTATGGCCCGGGAAGGCAGTGGAGGATGGCCCAGGTCCTTGGGCCCTGCACGCGCATGGGAAACCAGGAGAAGCACCTGGCTCCTAGCTTCGGATCAGCGTGGTGTGCCAGCCGCAGCGCGCTGGCCGCGGCGGCCATTGGAGGGTGAACCAACAGCAAAGGAAGACCTTTCTCTCTGTCTCTCTCTCTCTCACTATCCACTCTGCCTGTCAAAAAAAAAAAAAGAAAAGAAAGAAAAAAACAATAGAGAAAGAAATTCCCTTTTACCTTTGTTGCCCCCAGAGTAGCATTGGGTTGGCCAAGAATCAGCAATCCTGAGGTAGGCCACTCAAGAAAAATAGCATAGACCAAGTTTTCTTTAGGTTTAGATGTGTACCTGATTAAGAGAAAAAATAAAAAGCATGATAACAGGTTACAGCCCATATTTCTTGTTATTTATGGATCAGATCTGGAATTATTTAAAGGAGATACTTCCATGCAATAATATTTACCAATATCTCTATTGGTAGAAGTAAAGGAAAAATAGTCCTTGGTGGTACAGAAAGAATCTCCTCTCATTCCTCCAACATAAAAAGTAAGTTCTTGGAAAAGAAACATTTTGTGGAGTGGAATTTCTATTTATCAGATTGCTCTCATGGGACTGAAAGGGGAGTTGAGGTTATCTAGGATGGCAGGATACAAGGGTTGACAGCTTTCCACCTGCTGATTCAAATCTTTACATTAACCATTCCACACCTATGCACAAGTCAACACTCAGGCCAGCAATGTGCTAGTGTTAGGGATACAACAGAAAAACAAAACATGTGTAGTTCTTGTCCTTATGGAGCTTATACTAGAATAAAGAAAGCACACATCAAATAATCACACAAATAATATGAGTTTTGATATACACTGTAAAAGAAAAGGAAACAGAAATTATAACATAGGGATATTTTCAGATGAGATCATCAGAAAGAAGTTTCTCCAAGAGAATGGCATTGAATCTAAGACTAAAGGATGAATGAGAACAAAGGGAAAGATAAAAGAAGTATGCAGTAGACAAAACAGCATTTATTTACTCAATGACTCCACCATATTTATTGAAATCTTAGAATTCTAGTCACTGAGTTAGGGCCAGAGGTATAGCATTGAATAAAGTTTCTGTCCTCATGGAGCTTCCACTCTGGTGGGAGAAATTAGAATGAACCAACACTTGTCAGATGATGATGACATGCTATGGGGAAAAATGAAGCCAGGCAAATATAGGGCAGGGGTTGTTTAGAATAATCTGGGAAAACCTCTCTGGGGAGGCGACATTGAGGAGACCTGAGAAACAAGGGGGAGCCTTCCAGACAAAATGAATAGCAAATGCAGGTGGACCTATGCAAGAGTGTACTTGGCCTTCAGAGATAACAGCAGGAGGCCAGGGTGGCTGGGGAGAGGGAGGGCGAGGAGAATGAGAGCAGGCAAGGTCAGACAGCAGAGCCCAGTTCGATAGGCTCTGCAAACCTCTCTAAGTCCTTGGCTTTTTCTCTGGACCTGGAAACCATTGGAGGAATGGGAGCATGATGGGTGATGACATAATTGACTTATTTTTTAAGTTTACTCTGATTGCTTTGGGGAGGATAGATTAAACAGATATCAGTCAAGAAACTACTGAAATAATCCTGGCACAAGGGGAGAACAAAAGGATGTGGGCAGCCACACAGGATAAGAAGTGACCCAGATTCCGGCTGTATTTCAAAGACAGAGATGATGGTCTCTGCCGACAGATGCTTTGTGGAAATAAAAGGGAAATTAAGGGCTCCAGGGTTCTTGACTTAATAACCACCTGAAAGGATAAAGACACCATAACTAAGATGGGGAAGATGTGGGTAGAGATAGCTTGCAAGTGGAACTAGTTTCTAGCAACATTTTAAAAGAAAACTGGGTAGAATCAAGAAATGATGCTAAGGAGCAGCCAACAGGTATGATGAGAACCAGGACTTGGCAATCAACTGAGGCAGACGCTGCCAAGTTCAGAAAATGAGAACTGGGGGGCAGAGTTGTGGTGTACTGAGTAACACTGCCTGCGACTTCAGCATCCCATAGGGGCAGCATCCCATCATGTCCCAGCAGCTCCACTTCCGATCCAGCTCCCTGCTAATGGCCTGGGAAAAGCAGCAGAAGATGGCCCATGTGTTTGGGCCCCTGCCATCCACGTAGGAGACCTGGATGAATCTCTTGGCTTCTGCCTGGCTCATTCCCAGCCATTGCAGCCATCTGGAAAGTGAACCAGCAGATAGAGGTGAGCTCATTCTGTGTGTGTGTGTGTGTGTGTCTTCCTCTCTTTGTGTAACTGATTTTCAAATAAATAAAGCTTTTTAAAAAAAAAAACGCAAGAACTGGGATTTGGCAAGGTAAAAGTTATTATGGACCTTGATCATAGCAATTGTGTGGAGTCTGGGGCTCTAGAAGCCTGATTAGTGTGGGTTCAAGAGAAAAACTGGAGCAGAGATTGAAGAGAGCAAGTAAAAACAATTTTTAAGATGTTTTTCTATAATATAAAGGTGAGAAGTGGAAACGTGGCTGGAAACAAGTAGGTCAAGAGTACTTTTTTTTAAAAAATGAAAGAATTCACAAGTTTTTATGGTGCTGGGGAAGCAGCAAATAAGGAGATAGAAGGTGAAGAGGGGAAGGACACAATTGTTCTAAGAATCCTTGAGTCCGTGATTTGGGATGGGATCCAGAACACAAGGGTTGGCCTTAAAGCCAAGAGGGAGATAATCTGACATTGTGTCTGTGTGTTACTGGTCACATCTAGCTGTCAACAAGCAGGCCTGGAACAAGTAGAGCTGAATTTAATCAAGGTTGATACTGTGTCAGATGAGAATGACAGAGGGAGTGAGGGTTAAGGATTTGAGGGTATATGCAAAGGATTAGTTACAGTGGTGAGCCACAGAACCTGTCCTGGACAAGGGAGAAGGAAGACATGGGAGGAGCTAGGGACAAGGAAAGGGGGCTGGGCTTACTGAGGATATGATCATTGGATTATAGATCCCCTTGGAAGCTAACCTGCTCTGTGCAGTGAGCTGAAATCTGAACAGTGGTAGTTAGTAGAATGTTCCAAACTGGGATCATGGAAGGAAAGGGAGGCAAAGGGTACAGTGGACAAGATCCCCTAGAAGAGAGGCAGAAGAGCAAACTGGAAGAACTATGACTAGAGATAGAAAATCACTAAGAATTACATTAAAAGTAGTTCTGGGGACGGAGATCATGAGCCAGGGCTAAAACTGCAAAAGATTGACCTGGGATGACTGTAAGCAGGAGGGGAAGCAGCTAGGTGAACCTTTGGAGGAAGACAGCCCCTAGAGTAGGGAGGGACAGCCAGGACACTCACGGCAGGAAGGTAGGTGGTGCAGCCAGACACCCAGCTTGACAGGCCACTTTAAATACTATGCCTTTTACCTTTACTGAAATACACATTAATAGAATAATGTTTATGATAATTATTTGGAAGTCCCAGATCAGACATTCTTGAGTTCAAATACAAATAGAAGTACGGAAACAACTGCAAAACCAGATTCAAACTGTTACATAAGAGATTGGTACTGAGTACTCATTATGGCTTCTTCCACATCTAGTGTGCTAAAGTTCTACAACCAAGGCAGGTGTTAGGTTTAACAATGAAGACACCACATGGGCCACCTGCTTCCCATATCAGAATGCCTGGGTTTGAGTCCCACCTCCACTTCCGATTCCAGTCTCCTTCTAATGCACACCATGGGCAGCAGCAGTGGTGACTAAAGCAGGGGGTCCCTGCCCCCATGTGGGAGACCCATTTGGAGTTCCAAGCTTCTGGCTTCAGCCTGGCCCAGTTCCAGCTGTTGCAGGCATTTGAGAAGTACACCAGAAAGTGGAAGTTTACTCTCTTTAAAATAAATAATTTTCTAAAGTTCAATAAATTAATAAAATAATTCTGAAATTATTTGCTTCTGTCTAGATTGCCTTTATTTTCTTTAAAAAGTTTACAATATGGTTTAAGCCATAAGTCAAGTAAGAATGAAGAATATTCCTTAATCTCCTGAATTACACTTGATCAGGCGGTACTCACTTAGGTAATGACACAAAGTAAATTCTGAAAGCTTCATTAATATTAACCTTATTTAAATCATTAAAACCTCACATCAGAAACCATCAGATTTGCATTCTAATTCAGGTACACATTGGAACACTGAACCTTCCCAATCTCAAAGCTTAAGGCAAGAGTTTTTCATGTTTTTTTTTTTTTTAATGTAAGAGAACTTTCTCTTTTTAACTTTATTTTTACTTATTTTCTTTTTTTTTTTTTGCAAATGCAAGGGGCGGCTTTATTTACGTTTTGTGCAAAACGGACCCCTCCCTCCTGAGAGAGTGAGGTACTGGACAAGGGTTACAGGCAGTATTTAAAGGCAAAAACCACAAAGTTATCTTAAGCAAGTGAATACAAAGGGGAAGGGGATTTTTGTTTACAGTAATTTCACTTATCTTAGTATACAGCATTCCTGCTTATCTCAGTACACTATCTGAAAAGCAGAGAGAGAGAGAGAGAGAGAGAGAGAGAGAGAGAGAATCTTCCATCTGCTGTATCACTTCCCAAATGCCTACAACAGCCACAGCTGGGCCAGCCTAAAGCTAGGAGCCCAGACTTCCACTCAACTCTCCCACAAGGATGGCAGCGACCCAAGTATTTGAGCCCTCAGCTGTACCAGGGAGCACATTAGCAGGAATGTTAATGCTGGAGTCAGAAGTCAAAGGGATAATCAAAGCAGACACTCCAGGATGAGATGAGGGCAACTTAAGCAGTGATTTAACTGCTGTGCCAAACAACTGATCCAAAGCAGGACTTTTAAAGAAGTAGTAGTTAAAGAAAACAAGATAATGTAAAGAAATTCTAGGTGGAGATTTATTATAGTAATATGAACAATTTTTTAAAATAAGTTTTTTTTTTATTTGACAGGTAGAGTTACAGACAGTGAGAGAGAGAGAGAGAGAAAGGTCTTCCTTCCGTTGGTTCACTCCCCAAATGGCCACCACAGCCGGCACTGCGCCGATCAGAAGCCAGGAGCCAGGTGCTTCCTCCTGGTCTCCCATGTGGGTGCAGGGCCCAAGCACTTGGGCCATCTTCCACTGCCCTCCCAGGCCACAGCAGAGAGCTGGCCTGGAAGAGGAGCAACCGGAACTAGAACCCAGTGCTCATATGGGATGCCAGCGCCTCAGGCGGAGGATTAACCAAGTGAGCCACGGCGCCAGCCCCTTAAATAAGTTTTAAATGCTGTTATTTTGGGCTTTTTCTAATTGTTTTATTTTGGTGTGATATACATACCATACAATTTACCATCTTAACTATTTTTAAATATACAGTTCAGTAGTATTAAATACATTCATGGGACTGGCGCTGTGGTTTAGCGGGTGAAACTGCTGCCTGCAGTGCCGGCATCCCATATGGGTGCCAGTTAAGTCCTGGCTGCTCCACTTCCTATCCAGCTCTCTCCTATGCCCTGGGAAAGCAGGTAGAGGGTGATCCAAGTCTTTGGACCCCTGCATTCATGTGGGAGACCTAGAAGAAGCTTCTGGCTCCTGGCTTCAGATTGGCTCAGCTCCAGCCGTTGTGGCCATCTGGGGATCTGGGGAATGAAACAACAGATGGGCTGGCACTGTGGCTCACTTGGCTAATCCTCTGCCTACGGCACTGGCACCCCAGGTTCTAGTCCCGGTTGGGACGCTGGGTACTTGTCCTGGTTGCTCCTCTTCCAGTCCAGCTCTCCGCTGTGGCCTGGGAAGCAGTGGAGGATGGCCCAAGTACTTGGGTCTCTGCACCCGCATGGGAGACCCTGGCTTCGGATTGGCACAGCGCCGGCTGTGTCAGCCATTAGGGGAGTGAACAAACAGAAGGAAGACCTTTTTCTCTGTCTCTCTCACACAGTCTATAACTCTCTCTCTGTCTCTCTCTCTCTCTCTCTCTCACTAACTCTGCCTGGCAAAAAAAAAAAAATTAAAAACCCAAAAGAAAAAAGAAACAACAGATGGAAGACTTGGCTCTCTCTGCCTCTGCCTCTCTGTAACTCTGCCTTTCAAATAAATAAATAAATCTTTTAAAATAAATAAATAAATTCATAATGTTATGCAACCATCTCCATAATTCTCTTCACCTTGTGAGACTGAAATTCCATATCCATTAAGTAATAATTCTCCATTCTCTCCTCCCCTCAGCTCCTGGCAATCACCAGTCTACATTCTGTCCCCATGATTCTGACTAGGTACCTCATGTAGGTAAAAGCACATTGTATGTTTTTGTGTGACTAGCTTAGTATAATGTCCTGAAAGTTCATGTACATTGTAACATATTTCAGAATTGCCTTCCTTTTCAAGATTGAATAATGTTCCAGTACAATGGTATTTCAAACAGTGCATGGGAAAATGGAATAGAAGAAGTTGATTTTACTGAAAAAAAATTTGAAATCCATGCATAGTTTTTCTGTATATTTTCACAACACTTTTGAAGACCCCTTGTATGCATGGATTTCAAAATTCTGCATCCAAATAAATTTATTTTTTAATTTCCCTTTCTGAGAACTTTTTGAAGTAGCTTCATACAGCATTTTGCTTATCCATTCATCCATCAATGGACACTTGGGTTTCTTCTACATTTTGGCTACTGTGAATAATGCTACTATGTGCGTGTGTATACAGACATCTTTTTGACACCTTGCTTTCATTCTTTTGGGTATATGTCAGAAGCATGTTTGAGGAACTGCCATGCAGCTTTCCACAGCAGCTATACCAGTCACATTCCCACCAACAGTGCACAAATGTTCTAAATCACTACATCCTCACCAACACTTGTTATTTTCTTTTTTTTTTCTTAGTAGCCATTCTGTTGAGTATCAAGCAATACCTCATTGTAGCGTCGATTTTTATTTCCCTGATGATTAGCGATGTTGACTATCTTTTCTTGTGCTTATTGGCCATCAGACATATTCTACCAGTGCAATTCGTGTCCAGCTTGGGAGACAGATTCCTGGTGCTTCCTATTTAGCCATCTCTCCACAATTCTGTATTTTGGACCAATTTTAATCTAATATTTTTCTATGCCCTTGGGTAACTCCTGATTGCTAATTTGATGGATGTGACTTCTGCAAAAGGTAGAGTTTATTGAACTGAATTGAGATCAACCATTCAGCACTTTTCAATTATCTGAATGGCATAAAACATCTGTAAGAACTGGCTACTTTTAGCTAAAGTTATCCAGTGCTTAGAAATAACTAGAAATTACTTAAGCTCAATTTGATAACCCATATGTGTTCAAAAACCTGCTAATTTCTTCTTTCATCTTCCTTTTTTTTTTTTTTTGGTAGTAAATGAAGTTTTTCTTTTTATCTTACTCCTCATCATAGCTCTGAGAATGCTTAAATGCCTCCCTCTATCCAACAGGACATGGTAAGAAGAATGACCTACCACACATCTGGGGTGATGGTGTCATTCTGGGATCGCCAGGTGTGGCTGTCGTAGATAGCTTCCCCGTTGACTTTCAGCCAGGCCCCCATTTGCCTTAATCGCTCCTCAAAAATTGCAGAGATGGTGCCATCTAGTGTAGGCCCAATATTCATCAAGAGATTTCCACCACATGAAACTGTTTCTACAAGTTGCTGAAACGCAAATAAACATTCTTAGATACACAATTCCACTTTCAACGTGTTAATGCATTGTATGTATATACTCATACACAGTCAATACCTAGAAGGAGAAACACTGAGGATGGAATAGAGCCCTGTGTTTTTTAGGCCAGTGGGCTATACAAGTCAGAAGAAATAATTCCAACACAATCTCACCAAGACTATTACGATAATTACTACCAGATAGTTCACTGTACCTTCACCAATTCTTCAATTGTAAGGTAGTCACTGATTCTAGCATTCCTCCTATAGCCCCAGGAAAATTTGTCTATTGTCATACAGTTTTCCCATTTATGTGGCAAAAGATGTCCTGGGTTGTAACGATCACTGCAGGTATAGTAGCCACCATGCTTACAGATGCTACCAGCTCCCCAACGATCATTGGTGACCACTGTGTCCCGAACTGGGCTGAAATGAAAAGGACAATTTTTAAAATAAGGAAGGTAAGATTTTTACACAAAAGGAAAACATTACCGAAAAGAGGGCTAACTGAAGTCCACTCCTGAACAATGACCATAGCACAACATGGTAGAAAGCCCACAGTTTTGAAGTCACCAAGAACTGAGTCAAATGGAGTCCTGGTTCTGTTACTTTCTAGCTTTCAGACTTAGAGCTAATTACCCAGCTCCACTGAATAATAAATTTTCTGGTCTATTATTAGAAAAAATTAATTGAAATAAATTCCTTAGCTCAGTACCCAGAATTTACCACACTTAAAAGAGTGATAAAATACTAATATAAAATACTAATATAAAGAGTGGTAAAATATAATATTTGAAGCCCCCATATTAAAAATAATTGCCAAAACTGAATTTATACCAAAAATATTTTTCTCTACAATGACTGAACAATCTTGCACACATATTCTAGCCTTTCCCTTTCTTTTCCAGTTGCGCTCACTTTTGAAGGATCTAAACAAAAAAATGAGTTCTGATATCGTGTGAAAAAGCCATACAACATTACTCATCATAGTAGATGGTACAGTCAAGGGGACTCCATTCCACTTAGAGGGGACGTTTTGATTCACAGATGTAAATGAATGGGTCCTCCTCTTCTTCTTTGGAAGAAGTACATGGACACATTGCTGTCTTCAGTGTTAAGACTTCTCCAGAATATTTGTGTTTGTGGTTTTTGTGGGCCCCAGGAAGCACAAGTAGACAGCTACCTGACTTCACAGCATCATACCAAGTGCTTTCTAGTTAGCAATGTAAACATGGTCCTTACAGCTCCAGCCTGGTGGAGGAGCTCAGTCAGAAATCTCTGTTCTCTTGGGGCAACCTTGAATGTGCTAGGAAGCCGGAGGAAGGAATCGGAAGAAGTTAGAATGCTGATGATGAAGGAAAAGAGGAGACAAACAGGGCAATAGTGACCGGGCAGCCAAAGTTATCCAAGGGTAAAAGCAGTTAGAGGAGTGTGAAAGCTCGTCGTGAGAAACAATGATGCATGAACAGTTGTCCCAGAACAGGGACCACAGGAAACCAGAGTAAGAGATGAAAGAAAACTCACAGAGTAAACACCTTTAAAGTCCATGATCCTGTGAATTTCAGTTCTATTCGACTCCTTATTTATTTATTCTTGATAATGTTGAGTGAATACTGATATGCCTAAAAATCCTTATTTACAATTTCGTCCCTGCATATTGCCAATGAGCCCAAAAGGAAGTAATTTGAGAAGCAAGGGAATCAGAATGTTATAAATAGTCATACACACTAAGAGTGTTGAAGGTAATGACAGCCATCTGATAGCATACGCACCTGTCATTATACAGCCAGGCTAAGAAGCCAGTGCTGTTCCAGTAGGAATCTGGCGCCCCTCCATCTCCATCTGACCATAGGACCTCAGGCCGATACTTGTTGACTAACTCAGAGATCTCAGGCAACATCTTAGAAACTGGAAATTGTTGCTTATGAAATGAACTAGATTGATCTTCTAAGAAGAGCGGATGAAACCATTCAAAAAGAGAATAGTATAGTCCAAAACGCAAGTCAGTTCTGTTCCTAATGGCCACTTCAAGTTCCCTGACAATGTCCCTCTTCGGCCCCTCATCTACAGCATTCCAGTTCCACGAATACTTTGAACCCCACAAGGTGAAGCCTAAAAAATGTAATAAAATTTCTTGTAATATCAATTTTGAATAAATTTCCACTGGTGCAAACACCAAAACAAATATGTTGGTATCTGTGATATATAAATAATTGCTTCTAAAATGAATATTTTATAGCAATGTTTTTCATTATATATACATATATGTTTTAAAGATCTATTTATTTATTTTAAAGGCAGAGTGATAGAAAGAAAGAGAGAGATCTTTCATCTGCTGGTTCACTCCCCAAATGGCTGCAATAACTGGAGGTTGGCCAGGCTGAAGCCAGGAGCCCGGTAGTCCATCCAGGCCTCCTACGTAAGTAGCAGGAGCCTGCTGACTTCTGCTGCCTTCCCAGTCACATTAGCAGGAAGCTGGATCAGAAGTGGAGAAGCCAGGCCTCAAACAAGCGTATTGATATTGATGCCAGCATTGCAAGCAGTGTTTGACCCACTATGCCACACTGGCACCCCATAGTACATATTTGTATTTAACTTATATATTGTTTATAAAAAAACTAAATACTTTAGGATATATTTTTACTTTTATAATAAACAAATGAACATTTAAACAAGATAGAGAGCTGAAGTTCTCAAAAGCAACTTTGAGGATATATCATAAAGTCCACACAGCTGATCTATCTTCAATAATTCACCTTTAGACTTCAAGAGCCTTAAGGATTAGCATCATGTCCTCAGTATTCCCTGCTACCTACTCAGCCCACTGCTGGCTCAGGGTGTAGCACGAAATAAACAACGAAACATAAGAGCCAACAGCCAAGGTGGGCACATCTTCCACATATGCCATGCTAAGTAAAACCACCCCTATCTGTAACAGAGAACCTGAGACACCCTACTGCAAGATTCCTATTTGTCTTTTAAATTGAAGATCAAATTTTATTCCCTGGTTTTATGGTTGCCTATTTTATCATAGTGTGAGTCTTAGCACTGTTTCCCAATGGTTCTGCACTTTAAATAAACACACCATTTGCAATCTTACCCTACTCTAAAGTCATAAGCTTGGATATTGCTCTTAAAATTGCCCAAAACTAGGGCGGGCATTTGGTACAGAGGTTAAGAGGCCAGTTGAGACACCTTCATTCCATAACAGAGTACCTGCGTTTGAGTCTCAGCTCTGCTTCTGAGCCCAGTGTCCTGCTAATGTGTATTCTGAGAGGAAGCAGGTAATGGCTCAAGTAGTTGGGTCCCTGCTACCTATGCAGGGTTCCTGGCTTCAGCCTGGTCCAGCCCTGGGTGTTTGAGCAATGAACTAGCAGGCAGAAAATCTCTTTCTCTCTCTCTCTCTCTCTCTCTCTCTCTCTCTCTCTCTCTCTCATAAATAAAATATAAATATAAATTAAAATTCTAAAATAACATACAAAATACTTTTCCCAGAAGTGAATAATCGACCAACTAAATGAGTCAGAAAAATAAGGTAAACAGCAGCCGGCGCCGCTGCTCACTTGGCTAATCCTCCGCCTGCAGTGCCGACACCCCAGGTTCTAGTCCCAGTTGGGGCCCCGGATTCTGTCCCAGTTGCTCCTCTTCCAGTCCAGCTCTCTGCTGCGGCCTGGGAAGGCAATGGAGGATGGTCCAAGTGCTTGGGCCCTGCACCCGCATGGGAGACCAGGAGGAAGCACCTGGCTCCTGGCTTCGGATCAGCGCAGCTCGCTGGCCGTAGTAGCCATTTGGGGGGTGAACCAACGGAAGGAAGACCGTTCTCTCTGTCTCTCTCTCACTGTCTAACTTTGCCTGTCAAAAAAAAAAAAAAAAAGAAAGAAAAGAAAAGAAAAAATAAGGTAAACCAATATATGAGTACACTAAATAATATTTTAACAGGAATTTTCACTTAGATTTCTGACTGTCCCATATAAAATTCTTAAGAGACATATAAACTTAAGCGCATAAAAAATATCATAAAAGTCTCAAGACTTTCAGTTACTGCCTAGAGTCATAAAGTGCACCATCGCAGTTACAACAAAATCTAAAAAAAATCTGATTGTCAACATTTGTGAGACATTTTTGGTGAAAGACTTTTATAAACAAGGATAAGTCTAAGATTGACTCACTCTCTAGATTCATTTAAAATTCTTTCTGAAATAGTTTGTACTTATCCCAAAGATGTTTCTGTTAAGTTTCAAAGTAGTGTTGATATTGAAGGTCTTAAAGTGTTTCAACTTTACAGGCCCTAATGTCAGGTAGTGCTAAAACCACACGTGTCTTCGGTGAAATTCCACCACCGTGGATTCACAGTGATCTTCCTTCCTAATTCCAGAAGTGTTTGTTCCATAAGCAATGAAAAAAATCTGACAACATAGGCCTTTGAAAATGCATACATGTAGGCTACATCATCTATTCCCTCAGTTTGATCTGCACTTTTAGGGGTTTTTGTTGGGCTGTTTGTTTAATAAACTCATTGTGTAACATGTGCCATATACCTAGGGGAAGTTCCTAGACATTAGGAAACCAACATATTCTCAAGCAAACACTTTAGAAATATCCACCTCAGCAGGAGAAACATCTACAAGAGAAAAATCACAAAGTTATCAGAATATGGCCAAAGGGGAAAATATTCTAAAGATAATCTTAGACTTTTGGTTTGGGTTCTCACCTCCTACCCCCATCCCTCCCAACCCTGGAGAAAGCAATGAGGCAAAATTTCTTATAAAAAAACAAAGAAGGACATGCAAGGAAACTATTAAATTCACATGAATTTGGAACAATAGCAATGTGCTGATGCTTCCTTGATCATATAGATACTGGTAATATGTCTAGATATATATAGATATTGGTAATAGACTCTCTCCTGTTAATGTAAAACCACAGTTTTTCCTTTCTGATATTCTTCCAACATATCTGATATTTCTGGGCTCCATTACAATTCCATAATCCTTTTCTTGTTTTCTTGCTTTCTTGACAAGCAAGTCATCCACCACTTGCACCATTTGGCTGAGTTGACGAAAAGTACAATGTCAGCAATGATGCAAGACTAGGGCAGTGTAACCTCGCAGAATGTATTTCAGAGAAACAAAAGTGTATAATTCCAATTATAAAGCTGCACCTACAACCCACATCCCAATTCAAATAGCTTTAATTGAATCCTGGAAACATTGTTAAATACATGTATATATGGAGGGTATAATCTTTGTTCCCCTAATTCCTTAAACTTGAGTGGAACATTGGTCCTTAAATTATAAGCAAATGTCAGTCACCACTTAGGGTTGCTCCTAAGAGAAAAATGATTTCCTCTGAATGGCTTTGCTTTGGTTTCTTCTCTCAAAAGACCAACTATATCTTACCTAACCATTTTCAGTATATTTTTGTACACACAGTATTTACTCACCTTCATGATGTTTGGAAGTTAAAACAACATATTTGGCACCGGAGGCCTGAAGGAGATCTGCCCACTGGTTGGCATTAAAAAATTTGGCTGTAAATTGTGGTCCAAAATCTTCATATTTAAAATCAGGGGGGTAATTATCTTTCATAAAGTTCACAAACATTGGCCTCTTTTCCTTTTGCCAATACCACCTAGGGAACAACGGAAGCAGCATACACGCAAACATGAGAAATAATTGCTCCAGCTCCTGTTTCTCTTTCCCCTTACTCAAATATTACCCAGATTCTTTCTCACTCCCCCATCAATTTGACTTGGCCTTGCAGAAAGCTTATGTGATGGGGCCAGTGCTGTGGCATTGTAGATAAAGCTGCTGCCTGAAGTGCTGGCATCCCATATGGGCACCAGTTTGAGTCCCAGCTGCTCTGCTTCCAATCCAGCTCTCTGGTGTGGCCTGGGAAAGCAGCTGAGGATGGCCCAAGTCCTTGGGCTCCTGCACCCACATGGGAGACCTGGAAGAAACTCCTGGATCCTGGCTTCGGATCGGCAGAGCTCCAGCTCTTGCGGCCAACTGGGGAGTGAACCAGCAGATGGAAGATCTCTCTCTCTCTCTCTCCCTCTCCTTCTCTCTCTGTTTAACTCTGACTTTCAAGTAAATAAGTAAATCTTAATTAAAAAAAAAAAAGTTTGTGTGAACCAAACCTCCCGTCTCATTTGCTATATATCTCCATGTGAAATCTTCCCAGCTCACAACCTAGAGCATTCTAAACAACCAGCTGCTTGTTCTGTCTTAACTCTCCACTTTTGAATCACAGCACATAGTATGTACATCTAAAACATCTTGCATAAGCTAGCAGTCACTATCCTCACGAAGCCAGTGGAAGTTCCATTCTGATCCACCTTTGCTTTACCCCATCACCACTTCCTTTTATAAGAGGATCCCTACAGGATGAGTTGATTCACCACCAGCACAATCCAGAGAGGATTCAGAGGTTCTTCGGAATAGGAAGGCTTCGCTGAAGAATCTAAATGTGACAAGCACTGCTGTTGGTCTGGCCAAAAGTGACCCACACTTTCCCAGCTTCCCAGCCAATAGAACTTGAGGGAGAGATGACTCTGGGAATTTGGGGAATGATTCCTTCGTAAGAAAAGAGAAATTGGCTTTCTTGCTTTTGAGTAAGGTTGTGGAAGCTATGGTGCCTCACGACCAGCATGTGACCACAAAGAACCACGCCCACAGGCTGAGGGTAACAGGAAGAGTCTAGATCTTTGAGTTCATCAATGAGTCAACTACCTCTAAATTTCTTATGTGAGATACTAAGCCCCTATTATTACACCTTTTATTTGGATTTTTTATAACTGGAAATTAATAAATTTCATAACTAATCTATGATATATTTTTATCTTTTACTATGAACTACCAAGGAGAAATGGGACAACCAGGAAATGGAGGAAGAATAGAAACTTCTGTTTCCTCCTGTTGTGGTCTATCTACCTGTGTTCTCTGCTATCAATGCTACAGTTGCTTCTCAAATTTCATACTAATAAAGAAGCAAAGAGGCACTTATACTACAGACTCCATCATTTCTACTTGGGTTTAAATAGCCATTGAGAATAGTCAGCTACATTCATCTCTAGTGTCAACTGAGCCAAATTTGGAGTAGGGAGCAGAGGTTTAGAAAAGGCACAAAAGGAAACCTTAGTTAATGAAAGAATCTGCGACAGAGCTAACAGGACCATCAGAGAAACTCTGGGGTCAGGTGTGTGGCACACCAGGTAGGTCACCACCCAGGACACCCCATCTCATATTACAATGCCTGGTTGGAATCTACTTCCAACCCAACATTCCTTTTCATGCGCACCCTGTGAGGCAGTAGATAATGGTTCAATTACTTGGATCCCTACCACCCACATGAGAAATCCAGATTTACAAGATCCTGGCTTTGGCCTGGCCAACTCCTGGCTGTTCTGGGCATCTAGGTGAGTGAACCAGCAGATGGAAGATCACTCTCCATCTGTCTCTCTTTCAAAAAAAAATGTGAATAGGTAAATAAATAAGTGCACAGAAATACACTATAGACTGGGTTTTATTTTGTATGAGACATTTCTTCATTGTTCTATGTCATAACAAACAGCCATGTGTTTGTAGGAAATGAAACACTACAGCAAACATAACTCAGAACTAACTGTTTCAGTGCTGTTCTGATACCAAATGAGTATCTACGTAGTTTTCATGGTTGAACAAAATGATAATATAAAATATGATACAAGTTAGGGAAGAGAAAAATCTGCTAATTTATGTGCCTACTTAACCTGAAACATTTCAAAAACAAACTTAGCATGCTGCTTAGTCCCAAACAAACATTTAAACATCTTCCTGAAGTAAATATGTTTGGTAATATATGGCTCAAGGAGAGTGTCCCCCGTTTTACAAATTTGTATTAAAACCGTGTAACTTACACAGTTCTTTTTCATCAGCTGGACTAAGTTAATAAGAAAGGAGGCTATTTACAAGAAGTCAAGCTCTTTGTAGAAAGTAGTACAGTGTACTGTGTAATTTTAATGCAATACATATTTGGTTCATACTCTATTGAATCTGCTCTTTAAATCATATATAGATTTGGTTGTGTATTATACACTATACAATGCACATATCGTAAAGTAGACTAAAGTAAATATTCTTGGGGCATGCACTGTGGCATAGCAGGTTAAGCTGATGCCTGTTGTGCTGGCATCCCATTCGGGCACCAGTTCAAGTCCCAGCTGCCCTGCTTCCTATCCAGCTCCCTGCTAATGTGCCTGAGAAGGTAGCAGAAGATGGCCCAATTCCTTGGGCTCCTGCACCCATGTGGGAGATCCAGAAGAAGTTCCTGGTTCCTGGATTCAGCCTGGCCCAGCCCAGGCATTACAGACATCTAGGGATTGAACCAGCGGGTGGAAGTTCTCTCTGTCTCTCTCTCTGTAACTCTGACTTTCAAATAAATATATACATTTTTTTAAAAAGTACTATTTGCTTCCTTATTTTATTTAGGAATCTATTATATTTGTATATACAAATACATGCATATATGTATACATGCATACAAATGTGTGTATATTTACTTGCACACATGTATCCATTTGATAACATTTCTGTCTTGGAGAACTTTAATATTGGAAGCATTTAATCAGGAAACACATGTTTCCCAGTTCAAGAGATTACTGCACACTTACACAGAGCTCAAGATGGAATCTCAGGCTCGATGTTTTGTACAGCATCTTCCTATATGAGTCTATTGATTTCAAGGAGTTATTTTTTTAGGGTACCATGCTGGGACATCTATTGAAAGTTCTTAGGGGGCCAGCCTTGTGACAAAACTGATAAGGCCGCCACCTGCGAGGTGAGCATCCCACTGACTCTCCAGCGACATTCGCCGCCAGCCCCTGAACGCTCCTACACTTGATCCGCGACTATCTAGACGCTGGGAAGCCAGATCCGCACGCAGTGCGTCCGGAAATGCTGTCACACGGAAGAAAAACCCAGCGATCAAGCAGCCAGGACGAGAAGCCGCACGCGCGACACCCGGAAATGCGAAACACGGGGTCACCACCCGGGCAGGTGAAGCGGACCGGGGCGCGGGAGAGGGGCACGCTCACCAGAACCATTCGCTCCCGAAGCTGGGCACGGAGAACACGCCCCAGTGGATGAAGATGCCGAACTTGGCCTGGTCGAACCAGGCGGGCAGCGGGCGGGCGTCCAGGGACTCCCAGGTGGGGTCGAAGCGCGCGGCGCGGCGCGCGGGGCACGGCGTGGGCGGCGACAGCAGCAGCAGGAGCGGCAGCAGCGGGAGCGAGCGGCGCGGGCGCTCGGCGGAACCCATGTCCCTGCGTCCAGCCGGCGGCGGGCCGGTGCAACCGAGCACCCTGGTTCCGCGTCTGCTGCTGAGCAGGCTCCGGCGCTGTCACCTGACCGAACGGGCCTCCGGCGTGGGAGTGGCCGCTGCCCCGGGGCCAGCAGCCACTGTGACCGAGGAGGCTGTGTTACCCGCAAGCGGCTGCTGAGGTCGGGGTCCTGGGACGGGCGCCCACCCCCTGGAGCAGGCCCTGCGATCCACCCGCCCCGTGGCTGTGTGAAAGCAGTCTGCAGCCCTCTCAGCCTCCGTGAATGTCCAGAAGTTTCGTGGGATTCGTATCAAGTTAAATTCCTGGGGTTTCAGAGCTAGGAGATCTGGGTTAGGGACCAAGAAGCTGCGTTTCTACTCATTGCCTAGATGGCTCTGATGCTGCTGCATCTCCAGACTTCTCTGAGAAGCACTGCGTTACAAAACCAAGATGATCTGAGACTGGTGAACCCACTGGGATGAATGTTCCTCACATCTGCAGCATTGGGAAAAGAAGGCAGAAACTTGGAATGGTTGAGCAAAGCACATCTTCAGCAGCTCATCGCTTGTGCCTGGTAAATGCTTTGGAGTAAAGCCAGAATCCTCACCCCTCCGCTCCAGAAAACTCTTTGTCCTTCCAGTGCCAGCCCAAGGCCTTCTCCTGTGCCCCCCCCCCCCACTTCCAGACCACTTCACTCCCCTCTGTGCACTCCAACCACTAACACGGGAGTCCACGCACTGACCTGTAGTTGGGTGGATACAGACCTGATTTCCTACTAGGCTGTGAGTTTCTTGGGGCAGTTATCTTGACCTTGATTTCTGTAGTCCCGGCATGGACAGCAGAACCTGGCCTGGAGCAGTACTCACATGTGTGTTGAAGTTCCTGGTGAACTAGGCTTCTAACGTGGAGTGAGCAAAGTAGGAAGGGACCCTGAGTAGTTGTTGCCTGCACTTTCCCATCGCTGCAGAGGCTGGTGTCCCCACAGGCGCAGGGACTGTCTCTCTTGTAGTAGCGCCCAGTGTTCCCCAGGGCTGCAGCTCCACGGCAAAGGTCCCTAGTTATCTACTGTGATGATTTCCCAGGACAGAGGCCTTCCGGGAAGGTGTCGAATGTGAATTACCAACTGCAGTAGGCCTGGTTCATGAGAAAGCAAGGTCACGGTGTTATTCCGTAATCTGAAATCCAGAATGACCGAGGGCCTCGGCGGCCACTGAACCCCAGGGCACACTTGGGCAAAAAGATGGCCTTCTCTGTCACTTTGTGCTGACATTTCCTCAACTCAGAGGTTGTGTAATAAGTCCAAAAGGCATCTTTTCACTGTGGCAAGGATACTGTGAACTGTCAAAGGGAGAGTGGACATGGCCGTGGTGACAGTGCAGCAGTGGGCCCCATCCTGTCATCATCATGAACTCACGACAGTGAAAGCTTCCATCTCGCAAACTCAGTTCTCTCATCAGGTAGTCAGTCAGGTGCCTTCCCATGTATCACAGCTAAGAGCACAGATCAGACTTGATCGACAGAAATGCCACTTGGGTTAGTGCTCATTCTGTGCAAAGGTAGAGACATTTCTTTTAGTCAATAAGCCCAACCTTATCAAGAAAGCACAGTTTCCCTGGGGAATACAAAAAACATACTGGAGACCTCCTGAGTGCCCTTAAGGACACATACAAACCCTGGTATACCAGGCTGTGAACCATTGATATTGGATTTGCAAGGAATATCTAACAGTGTTACCTGGAAATGGGAGGCAGAGGAAGAGATTCTACTAGAAAAAAAAAAAGTCTGTTGAAAGAGTGAACTTTTCTTTTTTATTTATTTTTTATAGAAAGCTTTTATTTAATAAATATAAATTTTAAAAGTACAACTTTTGGGCCGGCGCCGTGACTCAACAGGCTAATCCTCCACCTTGCAGCGCCGGCACACCGGGTGCTAGTCCCGTTTGGGGCGCCGGATTCTATCCTGGTTGCCCCTCTTCCAGGCCAGCTCTCTGCTATGGCCCGGGAAGGCAGTGGAGGATGGCCCAAGTGCTTGGGCCCTGCACCCCATGGGAGACCAGGAGAAGCACCTGGCTCCTGGCTTCAGATCAGCACAATGCGCCAGCCGCAGCGGCCACTGGAGGGTGAACCAACAGCAACAAGGAAGACCTTTCTCTCTGTCTCTCTCTCTCACTATCCACTCTGCCTGTCAAAAAAAAAAAAAAAAAAGTACAACTTTTGGATTATAGTGGTTTTTCCCCCCCATAACCACCCTCCCACCCACAAACCATCCCATCTCCTACTCCCTCTGCTATCCCATCCTTCATTAAGATACATTTTTAATTATCTTTATCAACTTAGTACATAATAAGTAAAGATTTCAACAGATTGCACCCCTCAGACACAAAGTATAAAGTACTGTTTGAAGACTAGTTTTACTATTAATTCTCATAGTATAACACATTAAGGACAGAGGTCCTACATGGTGAGCAAGTGCACAGTGACTCCTGTTGTTGATTTAACAATTGTCACTCTTATTTTTGATGTCAGTAATCACCCAAGGCTCTTGTCACGAGCTTCCAAGACTGTGGAAGCCTCTTGAGTTCACAAACCCTGACCTTATTTAGACAAGGCCATAATCAAAGTGGAAGTTCTCTCCTCCCTTCAAAGAAAGGTACCTCCTTCTTTGATGGCCCCTTCTTCCCACTGGGATCTCATTCACAGAGATCTTTCACTTAGGTCATAAAATATATTTTTCTAAAGACTGATTTATTTATTTGAAAGGCAGATCTATAGAAAGAAAGGGAGAAACAGAGAGGGAGAGAGAGAGATCAATCTTCCATCTACTGGCCCACCTCCCCCACCCCCGCCAATGGCTGCAATGGACAGGCCAAAGCCAGGATCCAGGAGCCCCATCTGGATCTCCCAAGTGGGTTCAGGGGCCCAACCACCTGAGCAATCCTCTACTGCCTTCCCAGACACACTAGCAGGAAGCTGAATTGGAAGTGGAGCAGCTGGGAATTGAACCAGTGCCCATGTGGAATGCAGACATTGCAGGCCAAAGCTCCACCCACCACACCACAATGCCAGCCCCAAAATCTATAAAATATTTGAGACTGTGGTCATTTATGGAGAGACTTGAGTGCAGCGGGTTTCACTTCACATTTTGTAATATAACGCTGTTTGTTTGTTTGTTTTGTTTGAGAGGCAGAGTTACAAACAGAAGGAGGGAGAAACACAAAGAGAAAGATCTTCCATCTGCGGGTTTACTCCCCAAATGGCTGCAAGGGCTGGAGCTGAACTGATCTGAAGCCAGGAGCCAGGAACTTCTTTAGGGTCTCCCACATGGGTGCAAGGGCTCAAGGACTTGGGCCATTTTCCACTGCTTTCCCAGGCCATAACCAGAAAGCTGGATCAGAAGAGGAGCAGCCAAGGCATGAACCGGCGCCCATATGTGATGAGGCTTATCCTACTACGCCACAGCGCCAGCCTCTGTATTATAATGCTTTACAGAGCCAATCTTTGCACTTAAAGCTACTACACTGTACCATGGCTTAAACTGTGCATTTAAAAGTTTTGATAAGGGGTGGGCGTTTGGTGCAGAGCAGTTAAATCACTGCTTGGGGCACCCACAGCCTGTATCAGACCACCTGGTGCCAGTCCTAGCTACTCCGCTTCAGATCCAACCTCCTGCCAATGTGCATTGGTGGGAGACCTGGATGGAGTTCTGGACTCCTGGTTTCAGCCTGACCCTCTTGTAGGCACCTGAGGAGTGAACTAGTGGGTGATGGTCTCTCTCTGGGTGTCTCTCTGAATTCCAAATTAAAAAGAAAAAGAAAGCAAAGAAAGGCTTTGACAAAGAAGCCAGAAATCTGAGAGAAACCCAGCCTCTCCAGGGACACAGGGCTGATTTATAAGGCTTCTGGGGCCCTAGGGCCTCAATGGGGAACAGTGTCAAGGAGCCTGGATCTGCTCCTGATTGTCTGAAATGCCCCTGAGGCACCAGATGAAGAAGGCCAAGGTCTTTGTTCCTGTAGCCTCGCTGTGGAGCCACCATGGCCAGCTGCCATGGACAGCTGCCCGGACTCAGGGCGCCCTGGTGGGAGAGGATGGAGGACCAGCCCTGGCCAAATTCCTTGTTGCCGCCAGGGGAAGCAGCCCTGCCGTTGGGTCCTCGGGGACTGATGACAGCTGCTGCCAGCGGAGCTGATATCCGAGCACGACTCTCGAGGACAGGCTCCGGATCTCGGATCTCGTGTGGGAGCTGGCTGACTGCCACCACCCCGTCTCTGCACTTCCCAGAATTCCTCCGAAGTGGACGGTGGAAGGCATGAGCCGTCCCAGCGGACGTCCCTGTGGTCCCTCTCAGGAAAGTGTCAGAATGCACTAGACCCCATGCGGACTGGTAAATAAATCAGCCTGGCAGTAGCAGCAAATCAGAGCAGACCACGCGGCTGTGGAGGTGGGGATAGGGGGAGTGAGGGGTAAAAGAAATCTGGCCTGGGGGCAGGGAGGAGAAAGGGGAGGGGGAAGGAAGGGAGAAGGTCAAGGGCTTCAGAAGAGGGAGGAACCACAGAGCAGAGTGCGAGAGCAACCAGACCACCGAGATTCCCAGACTGGCTCCATCCTCGGCCACGGGCCAGAAATCCCGGGTGAGGCGTTCAGTCTTCTCACCATCAGGTGTGAATGAGCTGACATCTTCCTCGCGGGCTGGCGGTGAGAACTAAATTATGCCAAGTTCATACAAGCCTCGCCTAACTAGGCAGCGTTGCTGTGTGAATGAGACAGCTAAGAGGAGAGAAGATTGATCTCGGGAGCCCAACCGAGAGCCCGCCCCAGCGGAGCGTCCAGGGTGAGCTGCACCCAGCGGAGTACACCCTTCCAGACGGCTTCTCCGTCGCCTGCCCCGGGACACCTACGTCAACATGAATACTAGCTGGTAAGGCCCAGCTGGCCTGCAGCTAGAAGCTCCATGTCAGAACGCATGCACTGAGATCTACCTTCCCGCTTGGGCCTGGCCATCAACTGCGGGATCAACACTGCCCTGCAGCTGCAAGGGGGGCAACTTCAGGCCCTTGCAGGCGGCTGCCAGGTCCTCCACGGTGCTGAAGGATGAGATAGTGCGCGGGAGCTGCCAACTCAAATCTGCAACTCAGCCATCCACACCCATGTCTTCAGAGTCTCCACCGAGTAATTGAGGCTTTTTCATTTATCCCTTCTACCCATCCCTTTTCCCTCCCCCCAACACAGCTCGGCCCAGCTGGGGCTTCCACCGCCCCCGGCCCGCCGGCTTGTAGTGTCATGAGCCCCCTGCCAGAGCCTCCTGAGAAAAGGCCTGTTCCCTCACAGCCCAAAGTACCCTGAATGGAGAGGGGAGGCAGTGTCTCCTGTTGAGCCCAAAGTGTTTCTTCCTGACTCTGTGGTCTGGGACTGTTGTCCTGTACAATGAAAAGTACCAAGTTGTGTTAGTGTTCCTGCTACCCCACCTCATTGCCAGTACCCCACCCTCACTACCCCCTGGTAAATTCTGAAGGTGCTTGAACAGGGAACGTAGGAGGCTTTCCAAGTGCGAAGGCTGAGGAGGGGAAGCCCCATGTTTCCGGCATTCACAGAGCGCACAGCTGATGCCACAGTCACAGCGCAGCATGGAACACGCTGTGCAGTACAGAGCAGAGGCCCAGCAATCCCAAGATTCACTTTAAGCCTTTCGGGCTCTCAGAGAGACTGAGCGGTTAAAGTGCAGCTCGCCTGCTGAAGTGCACCAGGGACTGGTGTATACTTGGGATGTGCCAGGCTCCCTCTCTCTGGTGATGGGTCCCAGGCACAGGGAAGGTGAGGGCTTAGGGGTGAAAGGAAGCAAACAGACTTGGGCAGGGTGTGTGTTTGAGGGGTGGGGTCGCCCTTTGTGGCAGGGACTCCAACTGCTTTGAGCCTAGACCTGCAGTCCCCACCCACTGCATCCCAGGCCCTCTGGCTGGCCTGCTTTAGTGACACAGGAAAGCCCCCACCTCCAATTATTACTCACAGAAAATAAATACTTGTTTGGAAAAATATAAAAATAAGTAATAAATTGAAAAAAAAAATAATAATAGGAAGACTAAGTGAATGGCCAACTCTTCCCTGAGTTCCATTGACTCCAGAGGAAGCCTCTTGGGCAAATTTAACAGAGGGAGAGGCTGCTGTGTAGCTTCCCTGGGTGACCCTGATATTCAAATGACACAGACAGGACCCCAGAAGTAGCTGAGAACCTGGCAGCAAGTCTGGCCTCGGAAGGTCTCTGTGGCAGAGCCTCGGTGCCAAGGATGTGGTGTTTGTGGCCCTGTCTCCAAGGACCCCCGTGTACCCACGGACGCTGAGGTAGGCCAGGTGCAGACAAGATCAGGAAATGACAGAAGGACCAGTGACAGCAGGCCAACGCAAAGAACGCAGGAGGTGTCTGTTCCTTCCAGAACCTAGAGAATACCCAAGGCCCGTGTCATCTCAGAGAGAAGCAGTAGATAAGGAGAACATCTCCCATATGCAGAATTTGTAGCCAGAAGAAAGGCTAAATGGTTGCTACTGAGGCTTCTTACACCTAATCTAGATTGAACAATCAACAACCAACTGGTGCATATGGGGCAGAGGGTGGTGTATGCTGGTCTGCCCGGAGAAGCAGGTTGATCATGAACAAGACGGAAGAGCTGCATTTTCTCAGCATCACAGTGGGAAGTGACAGGTAATCGTACAACCATGATGTGCAGCCAAGCATTAGACCATGCAACACATTTGCCTACTAGTCCCCGCCTTCCCAGACACTGCTGAAAAGTGGAAGATCTAATGAGTGCCTGCGTCTGGAGGCCTGAGTTGGAGCAAAGAAGTCTCCATCACACATCAAGTCTCCTTTGAGGGGCCTTTGTGGCTTTGGGAGAAAATGACCCCCGGACTGAAGCTGTCAGAGCGAAGGCAGAGTTCCCAGAGTCCCAGTTAGGAATGGGAGCACAAAGGCCACATCCCACAAGGAAGAGGAAGTAAAATAAAAGGAAGTAACAGAGAGCTGAGGAAGGACTGTGCAGGCGGGAGAAAGGAGATATTTTAAAAAGAAAGAGGGGTTGGCACTGTGGCACAATTGGATAGAGACGCCACCTGCAGTGCCGGCATCCCATATGGGCACCAGTTCGAGTCCCTGCTGCTCCACTTCCAATTCAGCTCTCTGCTATGGCCTGGGAAAGCAGTAGAGGATGGCCCAAGTCCTTGGGCCCCTGTACCTCTGTGGGAGACCTAGAAGAAGCTCCTGGCTCCTGGTTTTGGATAGGTTCAGCTCCGACAGTTGTGGCCATCTGGAGAGTGAACTAGTGGATGGAAGACCTCTCTCTCTCTCTCTCTCTCTCTCTCTCTCTGTGTCTTTGCCTCTCTGTAACTCTGCCTTTCAAATAAATAAATAAATAAATATTTAAAAAGAAAGAAATTAATACAAGAGAATGGAGTGCCAGTTCTACCTACCTACCTACCTACCTATCTATCTATCTATTTTGCAGGAGAAACAAAGAGTATCCCAAAATTGGAATCAAAAAGAAAATTAATTAAACACAAAAGCTGCAAGTGCGACAACAATGAGTCATGATAAGAAACAGAAGAGGACAGGTGGAGGGATCAAATGCTAAAAAAGCAAAGCACAACAGAAAACTCAGGAGACAGTGGTTAAAGGAGCTGGAACCTCAAAGCCAGGCTGAATTCATCCTGGCAGGGAGTTGGGGGCAGGGGAGGGTGTGGCATGGACTGCATGGGAACAAACAAGGGGCAGCTAAGGGTGGGTGTGGCCAGGTGCAGGACATCTGGGAGAAGGGTGGATGAGAAAGAGCAGAAGCCCAGAGGAATCCTCTGAGCCCAGTGAGAGAGCAGCATGTGTGCTTTCGCGGGCAGCACCCAAATGGAAACATTATGAGCACAGGATGTCCTTCCCAGCCAGTCATCTGTCCCAGCATGCGTGAGTCCAGTGGTGCACGAACGCTGTAAATCCATATTCGCATTTCCCGAAGAGTGACAGTGCAGAGGCAGAAGGGCAGGTGGAGAATTGCTGGGCTGCAGTTGGCATCTGTGAGCCCCAGGAACCTTGGCCTTCATGGGTCACTTGCTCCTCCATAAAAAAAAAAAAAAAAAAAAAAAAAAAAAAAAAAAGCATATTTTGGAACAATGCTGGTATACAGGTAAATGAATGAATTAAATAAATTTATACCATCTATTTTCTTTGACCCAAAATTATTTTTATTCCCCTTTAGATTTTGGAAGCAATGTAAATATTTTTGTGGGTCCTTGAAAGTTTTATGGCCATTGTGCTGGCTTATCTGATTGATGAGTCATCCCTGGAGAGCTTAGAGACACAGAATATTAAGTACTAAAAATACATGAGATTAAATATTTATATTAATGTGGTCCAGGTTAACAACATTGGAATAGCAGAGATTGGATGCACTGATCATGGGAATTTCATATATCCAGAGAGCTAGTTTTTAAGGACTGGAATACACTATTTAGTGCTCACTAAATGTGAGGCACTGTTCCAAGTGATATTTTTGTTTTCATGAAATCCTCACAACATACTTTCATGTTTATAAAGTACCTCAAAACTTACTTTTGTTAGGCTCATTCTACAGTGAGCACACCGAATTAAATAATTTGCCTAAATAGTTTGAGACCCATGGTTTTATGAGATTTTATTTATTTATTTGAAAGACTTACAGAGAGAGGAGAGGCAAAGAGAGAGAGAGAGAGAGAGAGAGAGAGAGAGAGAGAGAGAGAGAGAGAGAGAGAGAAAGAGAGGTCTTTCATCCGCTGGCTCACTCCCCAATTGGCCACAATGACCAGAGCTGTGCCAATCCGAAGCCAGGAGTTTCTTCCAGGTCTCCCACATGGGTGCAGGGGCCCAAGGACTTGGGCCATCGTCTACTACTTTCCCAGGCCATAGCAGAGCTGGATCGGAAGGGGTACCAGCCCTTCAGGCCAGGGCGTTAACCTGCTGCACCACAGCACCCTGTGAGGTTTGTTTTTTTGTTTGTTTGTTTGTTTTGTTTTGTTTTGTTTTGTTTTTTAATTCTTCATTCTATGGGAGAGGCACAGTGACAGAGAGGGAGAGAGAAAGGAAAAGAGATAGAGAAAAGGAGAGAGAAAGAGATCTTTCATCTGCTGTTCCACTTCTCAACTGGCCATCACATCCACAACTGGGCCAAGCCAAAGCTAGGAACTCCATCTGGGTCTCCTATGTGGGTGGTAGGGCCCAAGCACTTAGACCATCTTCCTGCTGCTTTCCCAGATGCATTAGCAGGGAGCTGGATTGGAAATGGAGCATTCAGGACTGGAATCAGTGCTCTGATATGGGATTCTGGCCTCCCAAGCTGCAGCTTAACCTGCTGTGCCACAACTCTGGTGCCATTTTGTTTGTTTATTTGTTTTTCTTAATCTGAGAGACGCACACACACACACAGTGCAAGAGTGAGCTCATCTGCTCATTCACTCCCCAAAGTCCGAAATATCTAGAACTAATGCAATCCAGGTCTCTTAGATGGCAGGGATCCAAGTACTAGAGCCATCACCCTGCCTCCTAGGGTCTGCATTATCGGGAAGCTGGAGTCAGAGTCAGAGTTGGGAATTGAACCCAGGTACTCCACTGCGGGACACAGATATCCTAATGCGTCTTTTTTTAAGATTTATTTATTTATTTGAAAGTCAAAGTTACACAAAGAGAGGAGAGACAGAGAGAGAGAGAGAGAGAGAGTTCTTCCATTCACTGGTTCACTCCCCAATTGGCCACAACTGCCGAAGCTGTGCCAATCTGAAGCCAGGAGCCAGGAGCTTCCTCTGGGTCTCCCATATGGTTTCAGGGGCCCAAGGACTTGGGCCATCTTCTACTGCTTTCCCAGGCCATAGCAGAGAGCTGGATGGGAAGTGGAGCAGCTGGGTCTCAAACTGGCACCCATATGGGATGCCAATGCTTCAGGCCAGGGTGTTTTTTTTTTTTTTTTTTTTGACAGGCAGAGTGGACAGTGAGAGAGAGAGAGAAAGGTCTTCCTTTTCCATTGGTTCACCCCCCAATGGCCTCTGCGGCCGATGCACCACGCTGATCCAAAGCCAGGAGCCACGTGCTTCCTCCTGGTCTCCCATATGGGTGCAGGGCCCAAGCACTTAGGCCATCCTCCATTGCACTCCTGGGCCACAGCAGAGAGCTGGCCTGGAAGAGGGGCAACTGGGACAGAATCTGGCACCTTGACTGGGACTAGAACCTTGTGTGCCGGCGCCGCAGGTGGAGGATTAGCCTATTGAGCCATGGTGCCAGCCAAGGCCAGGGTGCTAACCTGCTGCGCCACAATGCCAGCTCCACGTGTGTCTTATTGCTCAGCCAAACACCCACCACTAAGACCAATGTTTGTAACCATCATGGTAAATGGAAGAGAGCTGCCTGTACTCTGGTTATTATGTGAATGAAAACACTGCATTCATGTGACTGGCACTGTGGCATAGCTGGTAAAGCCACCACCTGTAGTGCCAACATCCCATATGGGTGCCAGTTCAAGACCTGGCTGCTCCACTTCTGGTCCAGTTCCCTGCTGTGTCCTGGGAAAGCAGGAGAAGATGGCCCAAGTCCTTGGGCCCCTACACCCATGGGAGACCTGGAAGAAGCTCCTGGCTCCAGGCTTCAGATCCTCTCAGCTCCCGCCATTGCAACCATTTGGGGAGTGAACCAGTGGATGGAAGACTCTTTCTTTCTCTCTCTCTTTCTTTCTTTCTTTCTTTCTTTCTTTCTCTCTCTCTCTCTCTCTCTCTCTCTCTCTGCCTCTCTGCCTCTCTGTAGCTCTGCCTTTCAAATAAATAAATAAATAAATAAATCTTTTAAAAAAACAAAAACAAGGGGCCAGTGCCGTGGCTCACTTGGTTAATCCTCTGCCTGTGGTGCTGGCATCCCATATGGGCGCTGGGTTCTAGTCCCGGTTGCTCCTCTTCCACTCCAGTTCTCTGCTGTGGTCCGGGTGGGCAGTGGAGGATGGGCCAAGTGCTTGGGCCCCTGCCCACATGGGAGACCAGGAGGAAGCACCTGGCACTGGATTCAGATTGGCACAGCACCAGCCGTAGTGGCCATTTGGGGGGTGAACCAATGGAAGGAAGACCTTTCTCTCTGTCTCTCTCTCACTGTCTAACTCTATCTGTCAAGAAAATTAAAACAAAAACAAAACACTGCATTCATTCACTTGATCATTACTTCTTTATTTCAAAAGGTTAAAATACATTTATTCATCATCTACTTTGTTCTAGGGTCTGAGCAAGAAACAGTTGCAATGGCAAGAAACTAGACATGAACATATCCCTCCAATGCTTTACTCTGTAGTGGAAATATGGACGTTAAACAAATGCCACCTAGAAATAATGTGGGAAGCTGGAGTTCGTACTAGTAGAGAATGTGATCATAGTGTAGGGCTTGGGACCCCAATCCAATCTGGAATCAAAGGAAGCTTCCCTAGGGGATCAGAAAAAGTTTAAAGTTTATTAATTTATTTGAAAGATAGATAGAGAGGCAGAGAGAACTTCTATCCACTAGTTAACTTCCCAAGTGCCTGCAACAGCCAGGGCTGGGCCAGGCTAAAGCTGGGAGCCAAGAACTCCAAATGAGTCTTCCACAGGTTTTTCAGGGACCCAAGTACTTGAGCCAACAACTGCTGCCTCCAAGGTTGTGCATTAACAGGAAGCTGAATTTGAAGCAGAGGTGGAACTGAACAAAGCACTCCAATATGGGATGCAAGCATTCCAAGCAGCATTTTAACCCTGTGAGCCTCACACTTACCCCTGAATAAAATGAAAAGTGAGGTCTCACGGAAGAGAAATTAATTTAACAGTGAGAGCGAGAGCAAGGGTGGTCCAGGCAGAGGTGGAAAGATATATAGACCAGTCCTCCGGATGCTCCCAGCCTGAAGAGAGGAGAACCCTGCAGAAGTGTACAGTGAGGAAGCACTGATGTCAGGCTGATGGATGAGCATGTGGACAATGGGAGAGAAAGGGCTGCGTGGGGAGAGATGGTATTCAAATCAAAGAAGGCAAAGTAGAATATGATTGATAAGACTAGAGAAATTTTGCAATTTTCCCAAGAGGCAAACAGTCAATCTTATGCATTTTGACACATGCCATTTTCTGGTATAGCCGAAGACAGCACTATGGACAGATTCAGAAGGAAGAAATTGCTATGACCTATTTTTTGAGTTCCTTGAAAACCGGACTTTGTCTACTTTGCTTGCTACATAATACCAAATGATTAAGCATCCAATGAGTGTGGTTTGAATAAATGGACAAATATCTTCTTTCCCTTCCACAGTCCAACCCAAGGTGGACAAGTTTCCTTAACCTCAACTTTGACCATAATACACTCTTGCTCAGAGAACATCAATGGAGCCCTTCCAAGTGAGATAGAGGATTGACCTCAGCCCCCTTGTTCTTCCCTACCAAATTCCAATGGAATAATCAGCAGATAACACAAGTAGCAAATATTAGCTGTGAGGCCATGAGTCAACCTCATGCCACCAGTCACTGAAGAGTTTCTGCACGATCCACAACAGGTGCCATCCACTGGATCAGGCAAAGGGGTTGAGTGTTCAGGACAACCCTTACTCCTGAGAAAGAGAGGAGCATGTCCAAGAAGCCAGCAGGTCCAAGGAGCCCCACGGATGTCTCTTACTTGAGCTCTTTCTCATCTCTCTCAACCAGGAACTCTGGAATCCCAGTGGGAACCTGAAGTTCACTCTGGTTACAAAAATCCATCCGTGCAGAGAGTCAGACAAGACAGAAAGAGGACTTTTCCTGGAGGTACCTTCCCAGCTGGCAGCCTCATAACCAGCTGTAGTTATAGTCACCACCACGCATGCTCTGACTCCCTCTCTACATCCCAGGAGCTCCAGGTCCCCAAGTGTACAATATACTGTAGCTTGTCATTGGCATTCTGATTGCTAGTGTTGCTTGTCTTTACCTTTTTAAAATATGAACCATTTCACTGAGTGAGTGATTTTGGCAGAGATGCAGGCCAAGTACTTTATATTTATTAAGTGTTTCCTGCAATGTAATCCCTAGGCTAGGTGCTGTAGATCATCTCCTAATCCTTGTAAGATCGCATCCTTGCGTGTTGGATCACAATGTTCCCTTTTCATTAACGAGGAGGTTTTCACAAGGTCCCAGGCCTTCAGAGTCGGAGAGTTGAGCCGCAGGTCACTCGGAGGCCCATACTTGCTCTGGTCCGTACTTGCACTGTCCCAAGAGTAAAGAGACGTTGTTGTTCTGAAGACGGGGGGGGGGGGGGGGGGGGGGGGGGCTTGACAGGAAAGCCTCCAGCAGTGAAGCAAGCATGGGTCATTGCATCCTCTTGGGGGAGCAAATTCAGTCAGGCCTATCTCATCTTCTTGTCAAATAATCACTCAAACAAGGCAGGCATTGGAGTCAGGCAAGTGGGACTCTCACCCCAGGAACAAAACACAAGGGAGCACAAACCACTTCAGTAATCCAGACAAATAACATTTAACACAACATTTAAAACAATCATGCCGGCGCCGCGGCTCAATAAGGCTAATCCTCTGCCTGCAGCACCAGCACACCGGGTTCTATTCCCGGTCGGGGCGCCGGATTCTATCCCAGTTGCCCCTCTTCCAGGCCAGCTCTCTGCTGTGGCCAGGGAGTGCAGTGGAGGATGGCCCAAGTGCTTGGGCCCTGCACCCACATGGGAGACCAGGAGAAGCACCTGGCTCCTGGCTTCGGATCAGCGCGGTGCGTTGGCCGCAGAGGCCATTGGAGGGTGAACCAATGGCAAAAGGAAGACCTTTCTCTCTGTCTCTCTCTCACTATCCACTCTGCCTGTCAAAAAAAAAAAAAAAAAAATCAGGTCAGCAAATTGTTTCTGTCTGCTCAGCCACCCATTTTTGTAAATACAGTTTTCCTAGGACTGGAATGATGCTGCAGCAAATAAGATCAGTTGTTCAAGGTCAGGGTCAGATCTTGTCTTTAAATTTTTGATACTTTGTTCATCACTTTTTTTTAAATTCTACCTCAAGCCCCAACCGGGACTAGAACTTGGTGTGCCGGCGCCGCAGGCAGAGGATTAGCCTATTGAGCTGTGGCGCCGGCCTCAGAAAGTTACTTTCTTCCATCTTGTCAATTCAGAAAATGCTTTTTAAAAATATTATGGCCAATATAGACAAAGTATGGTGCACATGCTCACATTTGGCAAGCAAAGGTGAAACTGGATACAGTCTTTCTGGAATTTACTTTTTGTTTCTGAACTACTTTATGCTATCTTTAATTTTTATGGAGAAAAATGTGCTGATTTTTTTCTTTGTGTGATTTTTTTCATTTCTAGAAGGTGCTTTGCTACCCTATAATTTTTTCCCACATTTTTTACAGTTTGTGGGTTTTTTACACTTAGCTCATTAATGCATCTTTGTCTAGTGTGTCTTTATTAATGAGTGTGCCAAAGGGAGATTTTTTTAGCAGCTTGCAAATACTTTGGAAAAATGAAAACACTATTAATTCTCTTTTTAAAAAATTATTTCCATCTACTTTTTTTTAAGATTTATTTTAAAGAGAGAGTTGCAGAGAAAGGTCTTCCATCCTCTGGCTCACTCCCCAAATGGCCACTGAGCCAATCCGAAGCCAGGAGCCAGGAGTTTCTTCTAGGTCTCCCATGTGAGTGCAGGAGCCCAAGGACTTGGGCCATCCTCTGCTGCTTTCCCAGGTGCATTAGCAGGGAGCTGGATTGGAAGTAGAACAGCTGGGACTTGAACTGGTGCCCATATGGGATGCCAGCACTGCAGGCTGGAGCTTTAACCCCCTGCACCACAGCACTGGCCACTATTCTCTTTTTAAAAGATTTATTTTATTTATTTGAAAAGCAGAGTGAGAGAGAGAGAGAGAGAGAGAGATCTTTCATCTGCTGGTTCACTCGCCAGATGGCCAGGGCTGGGCCAAGCTGAAGCCAGGAGCCAGGAACTCCATCCAGGTCTCCAATGTGGGTGGCAGGAGCACATCTTCCTCTGCCTCCCTAGGTGCGTTAGTTACAAGCTGGATCAGAAGCACAACAGATTGGATTCAAATCAGTGCCCATATGGGATACTGGCATCATATGCAGTGGAAAGTGAACCAGCAGATGGAAGATTCTCTCTCTCTAACTCTGCCTTTCAAATAAATAAAATAACTTAAAAAAATGCCAACAACACATGATTTTACTAGTGATAGTTTTATTTTTTAAAACAATTTTAATGTCTTCTTGCTTTCTGTTTTTTAAAAAAACTAATAATTTCAAAGCCAAGAATCTTTTTTTAATAGTTATTTATTTATTTTAAAGTCAGAGTTACACAGAGAGGGAAGAGGCAGAGAGAGAAAGAGAGAGAGAGAGAGGTCTTCCATCTGCTTGTTCACTCCCCAGATGGCCGCAATGGCAGGAGCTGCGCCGATCCAAAGACAGGAGACAGGAGCTTCCTCTGAGTCTCCATGTGGGCGCAGGGGCCCAAGGACTTGGCCCATCTTATACTGCTATCTCAGGCCATGGCAGAGAGCTGGATCGGAAGTGAAACAACTGGGTCTTGAACCGGCACTCATATGGGATGCCAGTGGTTCAGGTCAGGGTGTTAACTTGCTTGTGCCACAGCACCAGCCCCATACCAAAAATCTTGATGTGATACCCAATTCTTTTTTCTTCATTCACCACCTCCATTTCACCAGTATTCACATTTTTAAAAAATCTAGAAGGCCAGAATGATCATTTAAATTGTAAAATTCTGGGGTAGGCATTTGGCCTAGCAGTTTAAGATGCTTCTTGGGACACCTATATACCATAGTGGAGTGCCTTGCTTCAAAGTCCTGGTTCCACTCCTAATTCTATCTTCCTGCTTATGTACAAGCCGGATGTCAGTGGTAATGGCCCAAGTAGGTGGGTCTCTGCCCCCCACATGAGAGACCTATATCGAGGCTCTTGACTTTAGCTTGGCTCAGCTCTGGCTGTTGCAGGCATTTGGAAAGCAAACCAGCAGATGGGAGATCACTGTCTGTCTTTCTAGATAAATAAGCAAAATGTACTTCAGGGGTCGGTATTGTGGCTTAGCAGGTTGAGTCGCTGATTGTGACACCTGCATCCCATTTTGGAGCACGGCTTCAAGTCCTAGCTGCTCTGCTTCCGATCCAGCTCCCTGCTAATGTGCCAGGGAAAGCCTGGGGCCTGGCCCAGCCCCAGATGTTGCAGTTATTTGGGGACTGAACCAGCAGATGGAAGATCTGCCTCCCATTCTCAGCCACTCTCTGTTGTCTCTCTGCCTGACAAATAAATAAACACTCTTTTTGAAAACATGATTCAGATGATGCCACTCTCTCTTGTAATGCCCTTCATCAACTTGCCTGGTGGAGGAAGTGCACCCAGCTGACTGCTGTGTCACCTGGACATCGCCTGGATGCTCACAACATCGCAGCCTCACTGACTGCGGGTCCTCAGCCTGGGTTGTTCTCGTCTGTGCTCTCTGATCTTTGGCATCACTGCTTCAGAAAGGGATTCCCTGGCCACTCTCATTTGAGGGCCTCTCTTTCCAGCGGTTTCCTCTCAGACCCCCTTATTACTTCCTCCTAAGCAGTTATAGCTGTGAGAAGGGAGGGAACGTGTCTGTTTCTCCTCTCCCCTGCACTCCCAGCCCCACTGGGAGCTCAGTGTCCTAACAAATCCTGGGGTCCCGTCTGTTCTGAAATTGAATGCAGCAGGAAACATATCAAGAAGTTACTTTGACTTATTTCTCTGCAGGTGTAGTCTCACTGTGGAATTAAAGATCATTTTTATCTTAAAACTCCTTCTCTGGGGAATTCAGGTGAAAGATAAACTAGAAATGCCAAATCCGAAAAATAACCCCTCCACTGACTTCTGTTTTGTGTTTTGTATGTTTTTAGTTCCCCCCACAACAAGAGATGCAAGAAGGGAAAAGATAATTTTGCTTCCCTTTAGAAAAACAGCCAGAGGCTGGCACCACGGCTCAATAGGCTAATCCTCCGCCTGCGGCACCGGCACACCAGGTTCTAGTCCCAGTCGGGGCATCGGATTCTGTTCCGGTTGCTCCTCTTCCAGGCCAGCTCTCTGCTGTGGCCCGGGAGTGCAGTGGAGGATGGCCCAAGTGCTTGGGCCCTGCACCCGCATGGGAGACCAGGAGAAGCACCTGGCTTCAGATCAGCACGAGGTGCGCCAGCTGCGGCAGCCATTGGAGGGTGAACCAATGGCAAAGGAAGACCTTTCTCTCTGTCTCTCTCTCTCACTGTCCACTCTGCCTGTCAAAAAAAAAAAAGAAAAAAGAAAAAGAAAGAAAAACAGCCAGAAACTCATGCAAGAGCATTTTGTATCTGAGTCCAAGGTCCCCAAGCCAGAGAAATTCCAAGGCCCAGAACAACCTCTAAGTAGGTCTCTGTTTTCCCCCAATTTTCTCCATGCAAGGGAACTAGGCTGGATTGTCCAGAAAGGGAAGGAACAGAAAGACAGCTCAGTGATTTCTTTGCACTTATTTTTTTTGTCAGAGGGAGAGACAGAGAGAGAGAGAGAGAGAGAGAGAGAGAGAGAGAGGTAGGGAGAGGTAGAAAGAGAGAGAGAGAGAGAGAGAGAGAGAGAGAGAGACTGCACATTCACTGCTTCACTCTCCAAATATCTATAAGGACCCTGGGCCAGGCAAGGGGTCAAACTGGGAACAAGGAACTCAATCCAGGTCTCCCATGTGGGTGGTAGGAACCCCACTCCTCGAGTCATCACCACTGCCTCTCAGGGTTTGCATTAGTAGGAAGCAAGAGTCAACATCAGAGCTGGGTATCAAACCCAGACACTGCAAAATGGGATGCAGGCATCTTAACTTCCATCTTAACCTCAGGGCCAAATTCCTGCCTCTATTTTATTTTTAATGACAAACACCAATTTTATATGTTTATGGGGTACAATGTGATGTTTCCCTGCGTGTATTTTATGAAAATAAAATAGAATGTTTTATGAAAATTATCAAATCTGGCTAATTAGCCTATTTCTCACCCTAAATCTTTATCATTTCATTGTGGCAAGAACATTAAAAAATCCTCTCTTTCAGCTAATTTGAATACAAAACACTTTGCTGTTACCTGTAGTCACTACATTGTGTAATTGAACGACAGAACATACTCCTCCTTTCTAAGTGAAACCGCACCTGCTGACGTGTGTCTCCCTCTCCTGTGTCTGTTCCCCCTCTCAGCCTCTGGTGGCTGCCTGTCTACTCTCTGCTTCTGTATTGATTCACTTCTCAGCACTAACACCTGAAGCAGGATACCTTACAAAACAAAGAGGTTTCCTTGGGCCCACAGTTTGGGATGTACAAGGTCTAAGAGCCTCACCTAGCGGTGGCCTTCTTCCTGGCAGCATCCCAAGGAAGCAGAGGGTGTCTCACAGCCAGAGGTCAGGAGAGAGCGTGTCTCCCTCTGGCCTCTCTCCTTTTAGTAGAGACACCAGGATTCAAGCACAAGGTTTCCACCCTATTGACTTTGTCTAACCCTAACCACCTCCCCAAGGCCCCGCCTCTGAGCACCAGAGTCTGCTCCCACCCTCTTAATGCCTCACAAGGAAGGTTAAACTTCAACAAATGAAGCCCTAGGGGACATTGAAACCACCTCCAAACCACAGCAACTAGCATGAGCTGAGGTCACCAACACTGGCTTCCTCTCTCTCTTTTTTTTTTAACTTTTATTTAATGAATATAAATTTCCAGTGTACAGCTTATGGATTACAATGGCTTCCCCCTCCCATAATTTTTTCTTTTATATCTATTTATTTATTTATTTGAAAGTCAGAGTTACACACAGAGGGAAGGAGAGGCAGAGAGATCTTCCATCCACTGGTTCACACCCCCAGATGGCCGCAGCAGCTGAACTGTGTCAATCCAAAGCTAGGAGCCAGGAGCTAGGAGCTCCTTCTGGGTCTCCCACGCAGGTGCAGGAGCCCAAGGACTTGGGCCATCTTCCACTGCTTTCCCAGGCCATAGCAGAGAGCTGGATTGAAAGAGGAGCAGCCAGGACTTGAACTGGCATCCATACAGGCTGCCGGCACTGCAGTGGAGGCTTTACTTGCTGTGCCACAGCGCCAGCCCCCCTCTATTTCATTTTCATTTTTTTGTGACTCCAGGTGCAGGTTACTTTCACTAATAATGGTGCATCATCTTTATTTCCTTTGTTACCAAGCTCTAATTAGTGGCTGGATTTTTGGTCTATCATTCATTTTGATTGTATATCATCAGTGTTTTTTTAAATTTATAAAAATATCTTATTTTTGCCTTAACCACTAGTTAACATAAAAGTATCCTGACCTTCATCAAAGAAGGAGGTATCTTTCTCTGAAGGGAGGAGAGAACTTCCTCTTTGACTATGACCTTGTCTAAATATGATCAGAGTCGGCGAACTCAAAAGGCTTCCATAGCCTTGGCAACTCATGACAAGAGCCTAGGGAGATTACTGACGCCATAAACAAGAGTGTCATATTGTTAAGTCAACAACAGGAGTCACTGTGCACTTACTCCTCATGTAGGATCTCTGTCCTTCATGTGCTGTACATCATGATTTAATGCTATAAGTAGTACTCAAACAGTATTTTTCACTTTGTGTTTCTGTGTGGATGCAAACTGTTGAAATCTTTAATTAATATATGCTAAACTGATCTTCTGTATATAAAGATAATTGAAAATGAATCTTGATGTGAATGGGAGGGGAGAGGGAGCAAGAGAGGGGAGGGTTGCAGGTGGGAGGGAAGTTATGGGGGGGGGGAAGCCATTGTAATCCATAAGCTGTACTTTGGAAATTTATATTCATTAAATAAAAGTTAAAATAATAATAATAAAAAAGTATCCTGACCTTAAATTATTTCTTTATTCTATTTATTTAAAAGACAAAGACACCTCCCATCAGCTGGATAACCCACTGCGCCATGACACTCACCCGCCCAACCTCAACTTTTTTTTTTTTTTTTTTTTGACAGGCAGAGTGGACAGTGAGAGAGAGAGACAGAGAGAAAGGTCTTCCTTTGCCGTTGGTTCACTCTCCAATGGCCGCTGCGGCTGGCGCGCTGCGGCCAGTGCACTGCGCTGATCCAATGGCAGGAGCCAGGTGCTTCTCCTGGTCTCCCATGGGGTGCAGGGCCCAGGCACTTGGGCCATCCTCCACTGCACTCCCGGGCCACAGCAGAGAGCTGGCCTGGAAGAGGGGCAACCGGGACAGAATCCGGCGCCCCAACCGGGACTAGAACCCGGTGTGCCGGCGCCGCAAGGTGGAGGATTAGCCTGTTGAGCCACGGCGCTGGCCCCAACCTCAACTTTTAAAGACAAATTTGTTCTGTCCTTGATTTAATCCTTACATCACAAATCCATGTATGGCCAGCAAGTGTGTGAAAGAAAAGCCTTCAAATTATACAAATAGGCTGGCTTATTTTCCCTCAGAAAAATCAACTCTAGAATGTTTCACTACAACCCAGCCTGAGGTTAAGTGACTCCACTGAGGAGGCTCAGGAGAGGAACCCTCCTTCCCTTCCCACCCGCCATGATGGAACACCTGTTGCTAAGGATCAAGCCAGAGACATGGACTGGGTGCCTGAAGTTGACTTCCCAGTCTTCAGAACTCCAAGTCTGGCCTATGATAGAAACATCTTAATTTGTGTGACAGCGACAAAATGAACCACTTACTCCAAATCCCCTCTGCAAGACAGCTCAGGAAGACAGGCTAAGGAGCCGTGTCCCTCAAGGCTCAGGGCCCCACAACGCTGAGCACAGGTGCCCCAGGTCTCATTGCTTCCCACCTCCTGGGTTAGGCACAAGGACACCAATACTCTCACAGCCATGAACACCTGTCTGGTTTCATTCTTCCTTGCACATCTAGGTAAGATTGTTTTCTCCCTATATAAGTTTCCTATGTCCTTGGTCCCAGTCTACTAAAAACTATTAATACATTCAAATTAAAATATGAAACATTAACAGTAAAAATAATTACATGGGAGCCCAAAACCATAGCATGAGGCAGTCAACAGCTTATACCTCACCCCTACCCTCTTCCTGGCTCAGAAAGCCAGGTGCCCTAGAAAGCCACGCCAAGACTATGTGCTCATCCTGGTCTAACAGTCACATTTCAACAGCAACCCGAACCAATCCTGGGCTGTGCTCTCCAGAGGAAATGTAGTAGCATTTCTGTGCAAGACACCCCAGACCCAGGGAAGGTGGTGCTGTGCTGGGCACGTGGTTCCCTCCAGCAGCCGAGAAGTCTGGAGATTAATACTGAAAGCTGCACTTTGTCTGAATATCATCAAGGATTTGTTGCAGCTCCTCGTCTTCAAATCGCCCCTCCAGGCTTGGGATCAGGGCCTTCGCCTCCTCGGCTGTCTCTGGACAAAGGTTGGCTAAGCAGGCCAACTCAAACTTAGGACGCTTCTTCTGGAGCAGCAAGCTACGGACACTGGCAACGGTCTCTCTGTTTTTGAAATGATTGAAACAGGCTGTGTAGGTCAAAGTCTTCATGAAGACCTCTGCACTCTCGCTCTGCTGCTTGCGATGCTCCAGAAGCATATGCACCTCGGGATTTAGAAGTGTCTCAGCTGTTTCAAACTCTTTGGGAAAGATGAGCTGTGAAGCGTCCTCCTCGGCGTCGCCAGCCCGCGGATCAACGCCACCGGCCACCATAGCTGTCTCGCGCGCCGCCACCCATCAGTTTTGATCTTAGCCACTTCTTTTCAGATTTCACTTTGCTCTCCTTTTCCTAGCCCACAGTGATTTTTATCTACCTATTTAAGGAAACTCTGTTGTCAACAGCACATCCTTATTTCGAGTGCCACTTGTTTTGGAACATTATTGTATGTCTTGCAAATAATGCCTAGTGGGGGTGGGCATTTGTCCTAGTGGTTAAGATGCTGATCAAGGTGCCTGCTTCCCAAATCTAAGTACCTGGGTTTGATTTCTGGCTCTAGCTCCTGACTCCAACTTCCTGCTAATGGGGACCCTGAGAGGCAGTCATGATGGCTCAAGTAGTTGAGTTCCTGACACCCATGTGGGAGACCTGAATTGAGTTCCTGGCTCCTAGCTTCCACCCAGCCCAGCCCTAATCATTGTGGGCATTTGGGGAATGAACCAGTGGATGGGAGCATTCTTTTGATCTCACTCTCTCCCTTCTGCCCCAGGCAATCAATCAATCAATCAATAATAAAAATACTTCGACTTTAATAAGTAAATACAATTTGATGAATGACTCTTTTATATGAAGGAGAGTGAAGCAGTAAAAGAAAGTTGCAGCTGTAAAATAATCTGGGGCCATCATTGTGGTATAGCAGGTAAAGCCATCACCTGTGACTCCAGCATCCCATATGTACTGGTTTGTGTCCCAGCTACCCCATTTATAATCCAGCACCCTGCTAGTGTGCCTGGGAAAGCAGCAGAGGATGGATCAAGTACTTAGGCCCCTGCACTGATATAGGAGACCTGGAAGAAGCTCCTGGGTCCTGGCTGGCCCCACCCTGGCCATTGTGTCCATCTGGGAAATAAAGAAGTGGCTGAAAGATTCTTTCTCTCTCTCTCTCTCTCTCTCTCTCACTATTTCTCTCTCTCCCCCCCCCACCCTCTCTCTCTGTAACTCTTTCAAATAAATAAATAAATAAATCTTAAAAAAAATAATAATCAAGTTAGAAAGGGATTAATATCACCTACAAGCAATACCTTCAGGAAGTTTAATTTTAGTCTGAGCATACCATGAAAAATTTATGTTCATGCTTGGTATGGTTTGTTCCCCCAGAATTTTGTGTTGAAATTTAATCCCCATTAAAAGGTATGAAGAGAGCAGAAAAATTAATCTGACTCTGGGGTTCAGAGTGGGGCCTTTGGGAAGTGACCAAGATGAAGGTGGTGAGCGTGGAGACCCATGAGTGCACCCTGGTGGATTTATAAGAGGAGGAGCAGACAGACCGATGTGCATGCTCCCTGTCTCTTTCTGAGTGATGCCTGGTGTCACCTTGGGACTCTGCCAGGAAGAAGGCCATCACCAGATGAGGCTCCTTGACCTTACACTTCCAGCATGGTAAGTCAAAATAAACCTCTGTTTTCTTAAGTTTACCCAGATAGTGGAATCTGTTATTAGCAATAAAAAATGGACTAGTACAATGTATCTAAAAACTATCAAAGCATACTGTGACACAAAGGTAGGGTTAAAAAGTAGTCTTTAGGCCGGCACCGTGGCTCAATGGGCTAATCCTCCGCCTTGCGGTGCCGGCACACCGGGTTCTAGTCCCAGTCGGGGCACCGGATTCTGTCCCGGTTGCCCCTCTTCCAGGCCAGCTCTCTGCTATGGCCTGGGAGTGCAGTGGAGGATGGCCCAAGTCCTTGGGCCCTGTACCCACATGGGAGACCAGGAGAAGCACCTGGCTCCTGCCTTCGGATCAGCGTGGTGCGCCGGCCGTGGCGGCCATTGGAGGGTGAACCAACGGCAAAAAGGAAGACCTTTCTCTCAGTCTCTCTCTCTCTCTCTCACTGTCCACTCTGCCTGTCAAAAAAAAAACAAAAGTAGTCTTTAGCTCCCTAGCTTTTCTAATTTAAGACTTGTTCCAGGACTTTTTATTGTGTATCATCAAATTTGAATAAAAATTCTTCCTTCCCTAAATGAGACTATAACATATAAGAAGTTCCTCAAATGGACTGTGGACTTAAGAGGAGCTCCTGACACAGAAGTGCCTGGACCCCACTGAGGCTGATTCCACACTACATTCATGCTCCCTTTGAAAGAAGGATGTTCTTGGGGCTGATGTCATTGTGTAGCAGGTAAAGCCACTGCCTGCAACACCCACTTCCCATCTTGACTGCTCCACTTCTGATCCAGCTCCTCACTAGTGTCCTGGAGAAAGCAGTGTAAGATGCCCAAGTGTTTGGGCCCCTGCACCCATGTGAGAGATTGGAGGAAGCTGGAAGCTCCTGGCTCCTGACTTCTGCCTGGCTCAGCCCTGGCTGTTGCGGCTGTTTGGGGAGTGAACCAGCAGACAGAAGCACGCACTCTTTCTCTCTCTCTTTCTCTCTCCCTCTCTCTCAGTATTTCTGACTTTCAAATAAATAAAATTTTTAAAAAAGCGTTCTTAGCACTATCAGGTGGAAAAAATAGCTGATAAATTCATATGTCTTACGTGAGTCATTTTAAGAAAATTGATAAAAGAATGAGGTGGATTTTATTTTGATGTTACAACACTGTAATTATGTGAGTTGAAGCAATTCTTTCTTATTTTTAACTGATATTCAATGAAAATAAATAAACTGATTGCATGTGGAAATATTTTACTTTTAAAAAGTAAGCTATATTCTTCTTTTCAAATCATCTGTCACATAGATACATGTGCTAACTGCAGGCCAAAATATTGTCCTTGGTGTCAGGGGGCATGTCTAAGGAAAAGAAATGTTTATTTTAAAGATGTATGTATTTATTTATTTATTTCAAAGGCAGAGTTACAGAGAGGCAGAGGCAGAGAGAGAGAGAGAGAGAGCCAGAGAGAGAGAGCGAGGTCTTCTATCCATTGGTTCACTCTCCAAATGGCCCCAATGGCTGGAGCTGGGCAGAAGCAAAGCCAGGAACCAGGAGCTTCTTCCAGGTCTCCCACGTGGGTATAGGGGCCCAAGGACTTGGGCCATCTTCTACTGTTTTCCCGGGCCACAGTAGAGAGTGGGATTGGAAGAGGAGCAGCTGGGACTAGAACCAGCACCCATATAGGATGCCGGCACTACAGGTGGCGGCTTTACTCACTATGCCATGTTCATGTCTGTCTCCTTAAATAAATGTCATTGATTTATTAGTTTGTTCAATAGACAGTGGCTGGGGGAACAAAAGCAAGGGTCAGTACCCCCTGATCCAATGTATCTCTCCAGGAGTAGGGGAGTGGGCTTGGCCCCCAGCAGTTATAATCCTGTGTGAAAAGTGACAGAAGAGGGACCCATGGGGCTGATAGTTCCTTTTAGGGGCAGGGCACTCAGCCTGGGCTGGCGGTTTGGGAGGTAAAGCCTCATGGGTGGGGAGATAGCTGAGGCTGAAAGAGTGAGGGACAGGGTGATCAGCTGGGCAGAGTTGGGGAAGGTGGGGAGTGACACTGCAGGCAGAGGACCTGGGGATGCAGACATCCTGGGAGAAGAGGGACAGGCTACTGGCTCAGTGCAGAAAACCGCAAATGGGTTTCCATGGCTAGAGGGCAGAATGCTATGGTCGCAAAGAATTTGGGGCAAGGTGTAGAAGCCTGAGAAATACACCTTTTATTCTGTGGTTGTGGACGTTTGTTTCAAAGAAATGTAAAGGAGGAATAGCAAAATCTTGTGAGCACTTTGGACAGATTATTTTAGGAATGAGATGGGGCACAGTGGCGGAAAGAGGCGGTCCCTTCAAGAGAAAGCAGAAGATGGAGGTGGCAGTACAAGAACAGAGAGGAAGCCAGTTCTGAAAACGTTCAAGATCAAGGATGGAAAGGACAAATTCATAGCGGAGAAGAAGGAAGGGAGTTCACTTCTAGGCGTGGTGACTCTCAAGTGTCATGGAGACATCAAGAAGGGAAGCCCAAGGGGGGCTGTTGGGCTTAGTAGTGAAGGCTCCACTTGGGATCCCATTGGTATGTGTGTGTGTAAATCCTGGCTCCAGTTCTGTATTCCAGCTTCCAGCTAATGCACAACCTGCAAAGCAGTGGGAGATGGCCCAAGTACTTGAGTCCCTGCCACCCACATAGGAATCTCAAATTGAGTTCCTGGCTCCTGACTTGAGCCTGGCCCAGTCCCAGCTATTGCAGGCCTTGGATGGGGTGAACCAGGGGATGGTATCTCTCTTTGTCTTTCAAAATAAATAAATAGAATTTAAAACAAAGACATGAAAAGAAGGGAAGCTCACTAGGTAGCTGGACAATGGGTTATGGAGTCCAGGAGAGAAGTAGGAGATAGACATTTGAGGCTCATTTGTGCAAAGCTCAAAGTCAACAGTGAGATTTCCTAGGAAGAAGTGTCAAGTGCACAAGAAGAGGGTTGATGCTGGGACCCTGGGGAACACTATCTAATATGGATGGGAATAAGAGACCATGGGGGGATGGTTAGAAGAGGCAGACAGGCTGAAGGAACAGTTAGGGAGTTGAGTGTCCTGGAACCAGAGAAGTGACCTCCAGAAAAAGAGCAAGCAGTCAGGGGGGTGTTGAAGGCTGCAGATGGAGTCAGATTAAGTAAGCCCTGGCAGGTTCCCAGTATGTTTGGCACCAAGGTGCTCAGGAGTGATCATTGCCAAGTAGCTCCATGCAGCAGCAGAAGTCATACTGCAGAAGTCAAAGGAAGGAGTGAGGAAGCAGCATTGCAACAACACAGGGCTTGCAGATGTATGCTGCTCTCTCTAGAAGCTTGACTGTGGAGGGAAAGTGAAACAGGGTTGAGAGGTTCCTTGAGGGCATGGAGTGCCTGGCACAGCCCCAGCCCCAGCCCCATAAAAGGACCCAAATGTGTGTTTATCAAATAAGAGTTGAGATGATGAACCGCTGAATAACTGAATAATGAATCAGAGAAGATTTCTCGGGTTCTGAAGCATTTAATTTCTCAGTTATTTATCTTCACAAAAGATGACCTAGAACATTAACAAGGGAAGGGAGAAGCCTGGAAGAAGGTGTAACAGTTGCTCTATGTGTGTGTGTGTGTGTGTACTTCTCTCTGTAACTTTTTCAAATAAATAAAATAAATCTTTTTAAAAATACAAAAAATAGAGGAAGAAAGAAAGAAAAGAAAGGGGCCAGTGCTGTGGCCCAGCCGATTAAAGTCCTAGCCTGCAGCACCAGCATCCCATATGGGTGCTGGTTTGAGTCCTGGATGCTCCACCTTTGATTAGCAGCTCCCTGCTAATGCACCTGAGAAAGCAGCGGAGGCTGGCCCAAATGCTTAGGCCCCTGCACTCATGTGGGAGACCTGGAAGAATCTCCTAGCTCTTGGCTTCTGCCTGGCCTACCCCTGGTCCTTTCAGCCTATTTGGGAGTGAACCAGCAGATATCTCTACCTCTCTCAGTAACTCTTTCAAATAAATAAAATAAATCATTTTTAAAAATACAAAAAAGAAAGGCATAACAATTGCTTGCGCTGGTGTGGTCAGCCATGAGAAGAGTAAATCCTGGTGAGACCCAGGTAGAAGCCACTGAGAGAGGAAATTGCAGGTGGGGTTGTTAACTGCTGAGGATGTAGGGAGCATAGAAAACATTGGGTATTAAGATTTATTGGATAGGGGCCAGTGTTGTGGTGCAGAGGGTCAAGCTGCTGCCTGCATTGCCGGCACCCCATATGGGCACCAGTTCAAGTCCTGCCTGCTAACATGAGTGGGAAAGCAATGGAACATGGCCTAAGTGCTTGGGGCCCTGCAGCCACTTGGGAGACCCAGAAGCAGCCCCTGACTTCTGGCTTCAGTCTGGCCTAGTAGCAACCATTACAGCAATTTGGGGGAGTAAACCAGATTTCTCTCTCTTCTTATCTCTCCTTCTCTCTGTAAACTCAGCCCTTCAAATAAACAAATCTTAAAAAAAAAATTCACCGGGTAGCAATCTGGTTGAGAAATTGAGAAATACCCTTGTGATGTTGTGTTGAGGATTCAAGGCTGTCCTCTAACATTCTAACTTAATTGTAACCAGAACCTAATCTACTGTTGATTCAGGTTGGGTGTGAAATCCAGGAGAGCCTCTTCATTCTCACCAATGAAGTGTTGATTATAGCAAAGCACAGTCGGTTCCCTGAAAGCAGAGACATTGCCACAAGATACCAAGAAAATAGTTACATTTGTAGTACACATTAAAAGAGTTTGTTAGTAGAAAATAGAGCAACCTTGGCAGACTGGGTGGATCTGTATTTGGGCAACTTTTGTAGCAAACCTGGAGTGAGCATGTCCTCCCCGACAGACATGCTGTGAGAATGACAGGTGAAAGCCCTCTTAAGTGATCAAGGGGAGATGTTCTTTGACCTAAGCTGCTCCTAAGGCTTTTGTGGGTATTGGTGTGCACTTGCTCCAGGAACTTGCTCTGCTTTTGCTCCTCTTCTCTGGCTGGGTCTGCTCTCTTGTTAAATAATGTATTCTGTGCAAAGTGTGTGGCATGGCATCTGGAGTATGGATGTGTGCGTTATAGGTGGTAACTGCTAACTCTCTTCCACCACCCCACCCCTCTCTCTTTCTCCTCCTGCTGGCTCTTGATGGCCTGCAGGTGAACCCAGGGAAATGATTCCTTCACTGGGAGCTTTCAGGAATTGGGACTCCTGTGCCTGATTGATGGCGCCGGGCAAATCACGACTGGCGGGCTTAATTGCAAAACTGATCAAGCTGAGGATGTAAGGTCACCAGCTGAATTAGCAACACTTCAACGAAAATGGCAGCCAGGTGTGGCATGTTGGCCATCAACGCAGCTGTCTTTCCCTCCCCGAGCTCGGGCTCAGACATCAAGTTGATGATAGCCATTCGCTTCTGGAAGACGGTTCTTTTACACGCGATCTTTGAGCCAGACCCAGCGGACAGAAACCCAGGAGCATGGCCACAGTGAGAGGTAGAGATGGGCTTTGAGGGGCAGGGGTGCCGTGGGAGGGTCACCGGGCTTGACTATATCCGCCCGTGAGGCACGGACAAGCCCGATGCCCTTTGGCGCTGAAGTTCTGGGTGTGTAAACTGGGTAGGCTCATCCCTGCGCCATCCTGGGGAGGTTAAAGGGTGTGGTGTGTCCAGGGCACCTCCTCCCCCCGCCCAGTGGAATTGGCACTGCTAACCCTGACCTGGCATCGCGGCTCCTAAAGCTCAAACTCCACTTTCCCGAGACCCGCTCGGCTGCCATCCTGCCGAAGGGGCAGCGCCTGGGCTTGGGGGAGAAGCAGAGCAGCCGGGCAGGGTGGCGGGCACCGAGGGCGGCCCAGCTCCGAGCCCTGCGGCTTTCGCCCGCGGGAGCGAGAACCGGCTGTAGGCGTCTCCTTCCTGTGCAAACTTTTCTGTCCTCTTCCTCCTCCCGCCCTCCCCACCGGCTCCGCGGCGCCCGGCGTCCAGCCTCCCGCCCTCCCCGCCGCCTCCCGGTGGCCGCGCGCGGGGCAGCGCGGGGCAGCGCAGCCCTCGGCGCCAGCCCCACCCGGTGCTCCGCGCCCGCCGCCCTGAGCCGATGGCCGAGGCGGGCAGGCGCCCCGCGGGGCCCCCGTGCGAGCCGGCTGGGCCGGGGACTGCGGCTCCGGGCCCCGATTCCGAGGCGCCCGCCCCGCCGCCGACGCTGCGCTGGCTGCCCGGGGACCCGAGCCCCCGCGGCCGCTCTCAGAGCGACCTCTCGGCGTCCTCGAGCAGGGGCCGCCCGCTCCGCGTCCACATCTCCGGCTCAGGTAAGGGCGACTGGGGCGCCGGCGGGGAGGGCCGGCCGCGGGCAGGTGGCGGCTGGGGCGCGAGCGGACACCGGCCCGGCGGCTGGGAGGCCGAGGCTGGACGCCCCCCGCGCCGCCGCCTCTGCTCGGCTGGCGAGGCTTGGGGACCCTGGGCGGAAGATGCCAGCGCCAGGCGGCGGGTCGGAGCGCCGCGGGTGCGCGTTCGCGGCTAGCGTGCAGGCTGGAGGGCGCCAGGCAGCACCAGCCGCTTTGGTTGTGGGCTCTGCCGTCAGGAAGAGGAACCTTCGCGAGTTTTGTCCCTTGGAAGGGTGCGGTCACCTCGCTTCGGGGGCTGGGCCAGTGCAGGTCGTGGCAGCCCTGCCAACGCTTACCTTTGCAGGTAGCAGCGTCCTTTCGGCGGGTGCGGCTTAGAGGATCGAAGTACGAGTTTTTCCTCGTTAGGAAACCCAGGCAGGTGGTGGTGAGAGTCTGGCTGGGCGGCTGGTGCATCACCCTCTGCTGTGACTTGAAAAAGCCTGGAGCCGGCACCTGTGCGGTCGTTGCTGCCCCGCGCTGGGTGCATGGCAGGTCCTCGAAGCTCCTGGGTGCGGTGGGACTGGCAGAACCAGGAAGGCAGCCGAAGCCCGTTGCAGGCCACCTGTGCTGTGTCTCTGGGCAGATCGCTTCATCCTGTGTCTCGGGGCTCAGTACTGAACATGGGACTGATAGTGTGGAAGGACCCCATGGGAATGTTGTGTGGATTCAATAATTAATCATTTTAAATGCTGAAGCATTTCTTAACGGTAGAATTGATTTTGTAAAATCCAGCAGATGTGTTAAGTTTCCACTCATTGCTTCCTGATTTGCAGCCTGGGGGGACTGCACGGGAGCTGGGAAACTAGAAATGAAGCTGACATCAAAACTACCGAGGCAACCCAAGGTCCTTGGTGGTGCACGGGGACCTTCAGCGGCCACTTCTCCCCCTTTTCAGGCTGTGTTCTGGCCTCCGGCCTCCTTTGGGCACTAATTCCCCACTTACACCTGATTCAGAGTCTGATTCAAAAAGGGCACCTTTTGATGTCTCCAGCTAGATAATTCTATTTTCCTCTGAAGTGCTCTATTATTCTTGGGCTGTTATTTTTGCCACCCAGTGTGTGTACCTGAAAACCATCAAAGGTACTACTGATCTGACTCGGCCGCCCACTTTGGACAGAGCCAGGCAGAGTTGTTAAATACAGGTTGGGGGATGTGGATCGTGAGATGTGTGCAAAGATTCTTCCTCTGAATCTACACTGTGAAAAGCTTTGAGTCAAAATATGTTTTCCCTCCTGTTTTGGTGTCTTGGTCAAAGTGAACTTGAGTCATGGAAAATCGTGATTGATTTTTATAAAGATGAACTGTTCAGATGACCTTAGAGACAACTGGAAATTAGTCCTATTGGTGCCTGTAGATGAGTAAACATCGCGTGTATCACCGTGTCTCATGTTCATAGGTAGAAGTTAAGGCCTTCATGCAGAAAAAGGTCAGCACAGATCTTTGCATGATTGCAGCGTGTGCACTATGTGAGCCATGGGCTCTGGCTTGTGAAATTGTTCCTTTTCTGAGGATTCTGCCTTTGTTCTCCGCTCTTAAAGGATGCGAGGATGTGACAACTTTCGGCAGTGTTGTCCCCTGCATGCCAGGCACTGATGCAGATATAGAAGAATAGACTTCTTCCTCTTGCCTATATTCCATATTCAGAACTGAGCCTTGGAGCTGTGAGTGCCGGCTGAGCAAGACCAGGTGCTCCCTGCTTTTGTTAGAGTCAGAGGGAAAACGGACCTGTCCGTCACTGACACTCGCAGGGTGTTCTCTAGAACTCTGCAGCCTTTGATGGATTTGAGAGTCTGCAAGATGATTGGACCGGGATAGCTGAATTCTCCTATGAGAACCGTTTTAAGGTTTCAACTTGACCTTGTGGAAACATTCCTTGGCCTGGTGCTGGAGTAGCCCAATTTCTAGGCCTTCCCCAGAAGCTCTGGGTGTATATGCAGGCAGTATCCAGAGCTAGGTCATAGATGGCTCTGCCAGAACCACCTCCTGCCCCAGCAGTACCAGCCTCCTCTCCCAGTCTCAGTTCCCACCCCGACCTACTTAATCTCAATTTGCATTTTGGTAAACTCCTCAGGTTGCCCTTTGGCATGTTTGAGGTGGGGATGCAATACTCTGACACTGATTTTCTATCTTGGTTATAGGGAGGAATCAGGGAATTCAACAATAATGCAGCTCATGGCTGAGTCCCACACCTTGGGATTCTGATTTAATTGGCATCAAGTGCAGCCTGAGCACTGGATGATTCTGATGATGTGTGGCCACGTTGGAGAACCACTGTCTGATGGCATATATGTCACTTGTCTTACTGCCATGGGCAATGTGATCCTGTGCCTGGGGTTGGTCTGGGCCAGTGTTGGCTTGAAGAGTTGGTTGCAGAACCTTCTCACGGCCTTATTGGTGCTCTCTGTACTACAGCTGCCCCAGGATCCTTTCTCAGCCCCATTCTTGATTCCAAGGAGTTGTCATATAGCTCTTCCCAGGGAGTCTTTTTTTTTTTTTTTTTTTTTTTTTTTTTTTTTTTTTATAATGAGTTAACTCTTTGCTATGAGTCCTTTAGCAGGAAAATGTTGACAGGGAAGGGAAACCATCTTTTGTGATGTCAAGTGGCCTGGGAAGGAGAAAAGGAATGAATGGAAGGGTGCTGTCCAAGGAGTGTCACAGAACAGCCTCACTCCAAAAAATGGACCACTCCATACTCCCGCCTACTTCCACCCTTGCTTGCCTCCATCCTTTCCAATAAAGCATAATAACAAATTTGAGGGGCAGGTGTTGGCACAGCAGTTAAATGGCATTGGGATGCTTACATTCCGTGTTGCAGTGCCTGGCTTTGATTCCTGGCCCTGCTCCATAGTCCAGCTTCCTGCCCTGTGCACCCTGGAGGCAGCAGGTGATGGCTCAAGTACTTGGATTCCTTCCCTTCCATGGGAGAGCTGAATTGAGGTCCCAGCTCCTGGCTCCAGCCTGGGCCAGCTCTGGTTGTTGCGGGATTTTGGGGAGTGACCCAAGGGATAGGAAATTCTTGTCTATTTCCTTCTTTGCCATTCAAAATTTTAAAATAATAAATAAAACTTGGAACTTGGCCTCGTAAATTTTGCTAACTGCTGCAACAAGGGTCTGCCTGATACAAAACATGTTTGAACGATCTGCTCAGTCAGTGCTAGCATTGATTTATCAGCAAAAGCTATAGCTATAGCTGTATATGAAATCCATATAAAAAGCATAAAGAAAATCAATTGTTGTCATAAGTAATTTTTTAAAATGAAATTGAAATAAAAGTGGCATTAACAAATAAGCCCTTTTCTTGAGCTTCTAAAAGCTGGGATTGTTTTTTGTTAAAAAAAATGGATTGATTTTTTGCTCTATGATTTTTGAACTCATACTTCTGGAATTTAACAGAAGTTTTACATTTTTAAAAATCTAACAGTCCTTATAAATAAAGTTGTATTTTACTTCATTTGAAACATTGAAATTTTGGAACAAAGCATGTGGTTAGATGTTCTCAATTTTTTTTTTTGAAATTTTTATTTTTACTTGAAAGAACTCTCCAATCTGGCAGCTCACTTCCAAAGTGCCCACAAAAGCTAGGGCAGACCAGGCCAAAGCCAGGAGCATGGAACTCGATGCAGGTTTCCCATGCAGGTGGCAGGGACCCATGTATTTAAGCCATTATCTGCTGTCTCCAGGGTGTATGTTAGCAGGAACTTGAATCAGGAGTGGAGCTGGGAGTCAAACTTAAGTACTCTAATGTAGGACATGGATGTTCCAACTAGCAACTTAATCTCTAGGCCAAATTCCTATCCCTTCTGTAATTTCTAAACCAGTCTTGTTTGAAATTAGGAATTTTGGTACATTTAGTTATTTTGATGATTTTTTTAATAAGCCCAACACTTGGTAAGGAGCCTGGAGTTCTTATACCACTCACTTGGTACAGTGGTTAATTTGCTGCTTGGGACCCCTATATCCCATATCCAGGTGCCTGGTTTGAGTCTAGCACAATCTACTGCCAATTCAGCTTCCTGCTAAAGTATACCTTGGTGCACTATCTGAGCAAGAACTCCTGTGGTCTCTTGTTTTGAGCACTGGTTAGTCAACGATGGGTAAGATCCCCTGGGAGACAACCTAAGACAGGCACAGCCGCGTATGGAGACCACATGGAAATGGGGTCAACAATGGTATGGCCAAGAATCATGCCTCCTGTTGCTCAAAAATAAACGAAAATGGGGAAATGTGGTGGAATGAGAAGGGCATGCCAAGATGCTGCTGGCTTCAGAAACCCCCTGGGAAACTACCTGGCAGCGAATCCTGCCTTGGCAACAGGCTGTGATTGGTTAGGGCATAGACTGCCCCTTGACCGGATTGGCTGCCTTGGCTATTTAAGCTGCTGTCCCAACTGAAATAAATGAGTCTGCGGGCTGCTCGCGTCTGGCCTGCTTTCACCTGACTCCCAGGGTCTGTGTGGTGACTCTGCGCCTCTTGCCCCCACGATGCTGCTCCTCTCAGAAGAAATCAACCACAACACCCTGGAAGCCAGCAGATGATGCCTATTGTACCTGCATCCCTGCCACTCAATGGGAGACTCAGATGAATTCTGGGATCCTGGCTTCAGCCTTACCCAACCCTGGCTGTTGTGGGTTTTTGAAGATAACTTCATCTGTCTGTCTCTCCCTCTTTACTTTTTAAATAAAATAATGTAGCTCAGGGCACCTTCCTGTTGTAGGCATTCAGCGAGAACTGACTGTGGGTCAGTCTGCTGTGTGCCAGGCACTGTTCTGTATCATGTGGGCTGTAGGGAGGAATGAGAGATGTCTACAGTCTTCAAGTGATGACTTCTAGACTTACATGTTATACATTGGGCTGCATAGAACAGAGAACCATTTGAGTTTAAAGGGGCACCATGGGCAGATGGGCCAGTCATCAGCTTAAGGCAGAAACACAAGAGGTCCTCAAAAAGCTCATAGTAGGCTGGTGCTGAGGCATAGGTTAAGCCTCTACCTGCAGTGTCGGTATTCCAGATGGGTGCCAGTTCGAGTCCTGGTTGCTTCACTTCCAATCCAGCTCTCTGATAATAGCCTGGAAAATCAGTAGAAGATGATCCAAGTCCTGGGGCTCCTGCACCTGCATGGGAGACCTCGAAGAAGCTCCTGGCTCCTGGCTTTGGATTGGCCCAGCTCTGGCCATTGCAGCCACTTGGAATGAACCAGTGGATGGAAGACCTTTCTCTGTCTTTCCCTTTCTCTGTCTGTAACTCCACCTCTCAAATAAATGAATCTTTTTTAAAGAGTTCATAGAAAATGTATATGATGAGAAAACTATGGACGGATTTCAAACTTTTTTTAAAGATTTATTTACTTAAAAGAGTTACATAGAGAAGGAGAGGCAGAGAAAGAGATATCTTCCATCCGCTAGTTCACTCCCCGAATGGCCACAATGGCTGGAGCCACACTGATCCAAAGCCAGGAGCCTGGAGCTTCTTCTAAGCCTCCCACATGGGTACAGGGGCCCAAAGACTTGGGCCATCTTCTACTGCTTTCCCTGGCCATAGCAGAGAGCTGGATTGGAAGTGGAGCAGCCAGGACTTGAACCAGTGCCCATATGGGATGACAGCACTGCACGCAGCAGCCTTACCCGCTATGCCACAGTGCCGGACCCTTCAAACATTTTAACACCAAAGTAAATTCATCTTTTTTAAAAAAAAAATTATTTGAAAGGCAGAGTTAGAGGCAGAGGCAGAGAGGGGTCTTTCAACTGCTGGTTCACCCCCCTAAATGGCCACAACGGACAGAACTGGGCTCATCCGAAGCCAGGAGCATGGAGCTTCTTCTGGGTCTCCCACATGAGTGCAGGGGCCAAAGCACTTGGGCCATCTTCTACTGCTTTCCCAGGAACATTAGCAGGGAGCTGGATCAGAAGTGGGAAAGCTCAAACCAGTGCCCATGTGGGATGCTGGTACTGCAGGTGGTGGCTTTACCCACTACACCACAGTGCCTGCCCCGAAAGCTAATCTTTTAATGCCATCTTTCCAAATACTTAAAAAAAAAAAAAAACTGGAAGGCTGGTGCCGTGGCTCACTTGGCTAATACTCCACCTGCGGCACCAGCACCCTGGGTTCTAGTCCCGGTTGCTCCTCTTCCAGTTCAGCTCTCTGCTGTGGCCCAGGAAGGCAGTGGAGGATGGCCCAAGTGCTTGGACCCTGCACCCACATGGGAGACCAGGAGGAAGCACCTGGCTCTTCTGGCTTCGGATCGGCGCAGCGCGCCAGCTGTAGCAGCCATTTTTGGGGTGAACCAACCAGAAAGGAAGACCTTTCTGTGTGTGTGTCTCTCTCACTGTATTATTCTGTCTTTCAAAAAAAAAATGCCATACATGGGGGCCAGAGTGTGGTGAAGCAGATTAAGCCGCCACCTGCGATGCCAGAATTCTATATGGGCACTGGTTCGAATTCTGGGCTGCTCCACTGTCAATCCAGTTCCCTGATAATGGCCTGAGAAAAGCAGCAGCAGATGGCCCAAGTACTTGGGCCTCTACTACCTACTGGAGAGACCTGGATGAAGTGCCTGGCTCCTCACTTTGGGCTGGCTCAGCTCTGGCAGTTGAGGTCATCTGGGGAGTGAACCAGTGGGAGACTGGGAGGAAGTGCCCAGCTCCTGGCTTTGTATCGGCGCAGAGCCGGCCATGGCGGCCACTAGGGGAGTGAACCAATGGAAGGAAGACCTTTCTGTCTGTCTCTGTCTATAACTCTACCTGTCAAATAAAAAACTGGAAAACTTTTTATTTTTTAATTTTATTTTCCCAAAGAAACCTTTTATTTAAGGAATACAAACTTCATGTATTTCATAAGTAAAACTTTAGGACTATAGTGATTCTTCCCACCATACCCGCCCTCCCACCCTCACTCCCACACCACTACCACCACCACCTCCTCCCATGCCCAGTCCCATTCTCCACTAAGATCCATTTGTGATTAACTTTAGATACAGAAGACCAACTCTATACTAAGAAAAGAGTTCAACAATCTGCACAGGAAAAAAAAAAAAACAAAACAGTTCCTCAACAGTCGAGACAAGGGCTATTCAAAGTCATTGCATCTGAAGTTAATTTCATTTTTTTTGAAACTTAATTGACTTTAAAGAAGCACCCAAGAAGGATACATCTTTTGTGAGCCCTTAGACATAATATAACTCTTTGAGGACAGAGGTCCTACATGGGAAGTTAATGCACAGTGGCTCCTGTTAAGTTAACAATTAACACTCTTATATATGAAGTCAGTGATCACCCAAGGCTCTTGACATGAGCTGCCTAGGCTATGGAAGCCTTTTGAATCCTCCACAGACTTTTTGAAGTCTCATCAGCTGTTTAATTACTCCAATTTCTTACGCTAGCACCCCTGGGCCCTGGTATGTCTAGGTTTACAAGTAACAGCAAATTCAGGCTCTTTATCTTGAGTCTTTAATCCCTGGTGTGTTCAGTGCTGAGGAGAGTGAAAAATTCAGCTAACCTGGGTGTTCCATCAGATCATACCCCCTCCTGGCTGGCCACTGCCTGGAGCTGCTGGCTGAGCTCAGTTACCTGTCCTGTTGGGGCACAGAGAGTGGGGGGGGGGGTTGCATTTGCTTATCCACATCTTTCTGGTGCCTCCCACTGACTTCAAAGGCTGCAATTCTTCCTGTCTGAGCTTTGTTCCTCAAAACCTCATGCTGTGCAAGGGTGTCTCAGTCCCCAGGGGTTTGAGTGTCAGCCATGAAATGGGCTAGAGGAGCCCTAGGCCAGGAACACTAGACACCTGCTCATGACATCGGTATAACTTAGTTTTTTTCTTTCCAAACGAGGGCCATCTGGCTCTGGGTTTACTTTTCTGTGTATGCCTGGTCACAGGACTGCAAGGCCACCCTGCCAGGAACGGATGGCCAGCTTGGGCAGTGCAAAAGGGTGCCAGGTGGAACAGGTGCTAGGAGGCTCAAATCAAGCCTGTGTTCTGCCCTGGACAAGCTGCGCACCTGGCGTGGACATGTGCTCCCCCTTCCCCAAGAAGAGCACACAAAGGTCATGGGCTTCTCATCCTGACTATTGGTCAGGCTTCATCCTAAAATGGGCTCCTTGTATCTGAATCCCAGAAAGGCTATCAATGGTCCTGTCCCAGAGGATGGCATGGCTTCAAAAACACAGCTTCCTGTTACCCTGTAGCAGAGTCTGCACCTTTGAAATATCAGCTCCACTTCTAGGGTGAGGACATCCCTGGTAAGTCGGGTCACACTCGGCCTGGAGCTGGAACCAGAAAGTTCTTGGCAACCTAGGTGACCGGTTTTCCCTTTCTCACCCCAGTGCTTTCTTACGCGTGGTCTTACCTGACAGTGGACTTGTCTGCCTCCCTGCTGGCCAGCTTCCTCACTGTCTCATCCCAGCTGAGTCTCTCCCCTGCCACATGCTTCCATTGAAGCAGCCACGTGCTCTTTGCTTCCTGTTAGCTCTGGCCTCTGTTTTTTGACCTGGGGAACGTTTCTTCATAATTCTTAGTTCAGACTCCCAAGAAAGGACCTGCGGTGTGAAGCCGTGTTTTCCTAGCAGGCCACAGACTCTCAGCCACAGAAACACTTGGGATTGCTGCCCTGGGTCACATATCTCCCCTAAGCCCAAACCAGTTTCGGAGGGTGAAGTCACACAGTGACAATATGGTCGCTTTGAAAGGACTGAGCCAGGGTGGTTTTCATTCGTTCCTTCAGTCAACTAGTTCTTAGCCCTAGGAGTCCAGAGGTGAGCAGATGGGAGTCTGACTCTGGGGTGAGAGGAAAGTAGACAGCCCGCTCAGTAAGGGTGGAGTATGCCATAACCATGTACGGTGCCGTCAATGGCAAGATGATGATGATGATGATGAAGAAGAAGAAGATGGCAGCTCTCTTGTTCTCAGAAGACATGAGAACCCCAATTGACCTAGCTGGGTCCTTATTTGCAGCAGTGCCTGAATGATAGTTTTGAGACTGACGATAATGCTTGGATTGATTCTGGGCCCCTGGTCCTGCAGGGGGTGCTGTAGGCCGGGCGATGTGTCTTGAGTTTTCATTTGGCCCACAAGCAGTTAATAGGCTAAACACTGAGGCTGCAGAGACATCCTATAGGGCTCTCAGTCTAGTGGTGAGAGACTGGCCAATAGCAATGCAGAATGAGCTATGGTTAGTGCCCTCAGGAGGCTCAGCTCCCAGAAGGGGCTTTCCTGGAAGAGGTAAAACTGTGATCCCTCCATGTAGAGGATGAACAGGAAAAGTGGAGTTGAGTGGAGGAAGAATGTTTTGGAGAGGAAAGTACATGCAAAAGCACCAATGCCTGAAACAACCCAGCATAATCAGGAGACTGGCTGATTTTTGAGGAGGGTTCTCATGGGAGAGCATTGGCAGGGGATACAGAGAGCCAGGCCAAGGCCTGGTGTGCGAGGCTGCTGCATCTGACTTTTTCCTGGGAGTGGGGAAAGATATCTCTTTTTTTTTTTTTTTTTTGCCAGGCAGAGTTAGAGAGACACACACAGAGAAAGGTCTTCCTTTCCATTGGTTCACTCCCCTAATGGCTGCTGCAGCCAGCGCTACGCTGATCTGAAGCCAGGGGCTAGGTCCTTCCTCCTGGTCTCCCATGCAGGTGCAGGGGTCCAAGCACTTGGGCCATCCTCCACTGCCCTCCTGGGCCACAGCAGAGAGCTGGGCTGGAAGAGGAGCAACCTGGACTAGTACCCAGCACCCCAACCAGGACTAGAACCCTGGGTGCCAGTGCCACAGGTGGAGGATTAGCCAAGTGAGCCACGGTGCTGGCCAGGGAGAGAGATCTTTCATCTATTGGTTCACACCCCCAAATGGCTGTCATGGCTGCTGCTGGGCCAGGCCTGTGGGTGGTACTTGTAAGGCATTTGCAGGTTTGGGAGGGATGTGTTCTGAGTAGTCCTGATGTGGACTCTAAGGGGCAGTGACAATGGTAGAGGGTACACAGATGACAGTGATGGAGTACAGATGCATGCTTGTTATCACTGTGGTCTTGGAGTCACTTCACCTCCCTGTGTTTGGCTTCCTTGTATCTGCCCTGGACATGAACAACAGTAATGCCTCCCCTCACTCATCAGGTTATGGTCAGGCTGACACCTGTGAAAAGTGCTTTTGAACTTTAAAGCACGGTGTAAAGGAAGGCCTCTTTTGCATACTTCTGTTGGAGGACCTACGCTGGCACGTAAAATTATGCATGGGCTTGTCTTCTTCCCTGCACTATAAAACCAATGAGGACAGAGATCTTGTTTTATTTATCTTTGTATTCTCAGTGTCCACTCCAAAACCTTGTATATACATAGTATCCTGTAGATATTTGCGGAATTCATGAATTACCTAAAAGTTCTTTTGATGTCAAGTATCTATAAGTCAGAAAGTGATAAAAATGTATTCTTATATGTGTATGTGTGTGTGTATATATACACAGACACATATGCAGGATTATGTAAAAACTGATTTCAAAATGTCTCAAAATTTAAAAAGTAATGAACTTGAAACTTTTGATTGTTTTCTAAAGAGCTTCCCGTGAGATTGTTAGAGCTTGCTTGCTGTACTGTACAAACCTCACTTGGCAATACCTAAGAAAATCTGTGAAGAGGAAGTCACGAATTTGAGTGTAGCCTGAGTCTAGCAGTGATGAGATTGCCCTAGCAGGGGATTCTGTGGCCTCCTTGGAATGTCCCTGCTGGGTTCTGGGTGCAAGTGCAGTTAGAAGGAAGTGAACTCATGCTAATCCTGCCCTGGATTATTTATATACACTATCACGTTGCATCTTCATAGCAACCCTGTGATATAACTGTGTGTCAGCCCCACTTTAGAGATAAGGAACTTGGCTTCAGGAAGGTGGAGTAACTCACCCAACTCCCACAGGCAGCTGTGCAGTAATAGAACCTAAACTTTTTTTTTTTTTTTTTGGACTGGCAGAGTTAGAAAGGTTTACCCCCCAAATGGCCGCTACATCCTGAGCACTGCGCCGATCTGAAGCCAGGAGCCAGGTGCTTCTCCTGGTCTCCCATGGGGTGCAGGGCCCAAGCACTTGGGCCATCCTCCACTGCACTCCCGGGCCACAGCAGAGAGCTGGCCTGGAAGAAGAGCAACCGGGACAGAATCCGGTGCCCCAACTGGGACTAGAACCCAGGGTACTGGCGCCGCAGGTGGAGGATTAGCTTAGTGAGCCATGGCGCCAGCTTCTAAACTTTTCTTACCCTACACTAACTTGCTGCATTTCCATCACTCCAAGAGAGAACAACTCATATATACCTCCACCAAACGGAGAAAATTGCATCATTTAAAGAGCTGCAAATGCCATTATGAGAGATCACCAGGATCACCATCTGTATCAAAAAGCTTCTGTAAGGCTCCAGCCAGTTTTCTATCCACTTTTGGGTGCATGCTTTAAATTTCTAGTGTCAACAGCAGATTTCACTTACTCGTGATACAGTTCTGCCAGTATTTTCAGACTGGCAAACTTCAATTATCACCACCTAGGTACATTTTTTTAAGTAAGAAACTACTTGGTCTTGGAGTCGTGAACACAATTCATGCACAAGAACCACATCTTGTCTCAAAGTACAAGTGTAGTTTCAATTACAGTGATGCTCAGGAAAAAAAAAATACGGAAGCAGTCTAGTGTTTTTAACGTACTATGCTGGGTGACTCATTATCTTTAATCACACGAGCTAAAATTTGCACCAAGTAGTAGGTTGCACCAACCTGCCTTGGAAAGCTTTCTGTGCTCTAACTCACTTTGTGCCCAATTTCCTACAACTTGACATTTATATACCTTACTTTGCAGTTTCTTGAAGTCTTGAGAAAAGTATCTGTTGCTTATGCCTCACAACAGGAAGGAAACTGTGACTTTTAAAAAGCACACTACCTATATCAAGAGCTAAAGACTAGCTAGGGTGAGGAGGTCACAGGTACAAGAGTTTGATTTTGGATCAACAGCTTACATACCGTAAGTGTGTTATGTATATTTATAGTCATGACTTAGGTTATCAGTGTTGGTCTGTAATCATGTTTTGTTCATATATGGTCAATTTTGTTTTAAAAATTATTTATATGAAAGGCAGAGAAACAGAAGCAGAGAGATACAGATAAAAATCCCATCCACCAGTTCACTCCCAAATGCCTACGATGGCCATCTGCTCCAGGCACAAACCAGGAGACTAGAACTCAATCCAGGTCTCCCATGAGGGTGGCAGGGACCCAAGTACTTGAGCCATCACCTGCTGCCTCCCAGGGTATACATTAACAGGAAGCTGGAAATGGAAGTGGAGCTAGCACTTGAACCCAGACACTCTGACATGGGATGCAGGCATCCCAAGTGGCATCTTAACCACTATGTCAATGCCACCCCGTTTTTGTGTTTTCTGAACTATTTGAATGTTTGGTGTATCTTCTGAAGAAGTAAAATTTCTATTGAATAATCATTAAATATCCTAAACATAAACAGCAAATATTTTTAATGTTTATTTTCATCTACTTGAAAGTCAGAAGAAGAAGAGAGAGAAAGAGAGATCCAGAGAGATTGAAATCTTCTATTTTCTGGGTAACTTCTCCCATGGCCACAACAGGCAGGGCTAGGCCAGGCCAAAACCACAAGCCCAGAACTCCATTTGGGTCTCCCATGTGAGTTTCGGGGATACAAATACTTGAGCCATCATTTACTGCAACCTGCTCACATTAGAAGGAAGCTGGATTGGAAGCGGTGTAGCTAGGACTTGAGCAGGGATTCACATATGTGATGAAGGCAACCTAAGTGGTACTTAATCCACTGTGCCACAATACCTGCCCTAACAAACATATTTTAACCCCTCTTTTCCAGCCTCCTGGGCATTATAAATCTTTGATTTCTACTACAGAAACCTGATGAAAGTGACAAAGATGTGAGGATGATAAAGAATGTGGCTTATGTAATGGGACTTATGTCTTCAAATGAATGATTTTTTAAAAACATTTATTTAAGCTATACAAGTTTTATCTATTTCATATAGATTTAGGAACATAGTGACATTTTCTACCCTACCCTCCCTCCTGCCCATGTTCCAACCCAATCATTCAGTTTACTTAATGATCAAAAAATTAACCCTGTACTAAGTAAAAGTTCAACAAATCTCTAATTTTGTTGATCTGGATCTTTTTTCCTTTTTTTTTTTTTTTTTTGGGTTGGGCCAATGATGTATCAACTTTAATTTTTTTAAAGTAGCTCTTCATTTCTGATCTTTTTTATATGTTTTTTGTTTTAATTTTGTTTTATAATTTTAATTACTTTTATCCTACTAATTCTAGGTTTGGTTTGTTTTTTCTAGGTCTTTGAGATGCATTGATAGCTCATTTATTTGATACCTTTCCAATTTCTTTAGGCACCAATTACTATAAACTTCTTAAAACTGCTTTTGCTGTATCCCACATATTTTGATATGATGTATTGGCATTTTCATTTCCAGAAATTTTTTAATTTCTCTTTTGATTTCTTCTATGACCCACTGTTCATTCAGGAGCATGTTGTTCAGTCTCCATGTGTTTACATATAATCTAGAGATTTTTTAAAAATACTTTTTAAAAATATTTGAAAGGTGAAGTTACAGAGAGGTAGAGGCAGAGAGAGAGAGAGAGAGAGAGAGAGATTTCTTCCATCTGCTGGAAGATGCTCTCTAAATGGCTACAATGGACAGAACTGGGCTGATCTGAAGCCAGGAGCCTGGAGCTTTTTCCAGGGCTCCTACGTGGGTACAGGGGCCAAAGATCTTGGGCCATTTTCTGCTCCTTTCCCAGGCACATTAGCAGGGAGGTAGATTGGAAGTGGAGCATCTGGGACTCAAACCAGTGCCCATATGGGATGCCAGCACTGCAGGTGGTAACTTTACCCATTACGACCACAGCACCAGCCCTGATCTAGAGATTGATTTCCAACTTTATTCCATTGTGGTCAGAGAAGTTGCAGGTTATGATTTTGATTTTTTAATTTGCTGAGACCTGCTTTCTGGCCTAGCATATGTGGTCTATCCTAGAGAAAGTTCATGCACCAATGAAAAGAATGTGCATTCTGCAACTGTAGGGTGAAAAGTTCTGTAGATATCAGTTAAGTCCATTTGGTCCATAGGATCCGTTAGCTTTGTTATTTCTTTATTGGTTTCCTGTCTAGTTGATATGTCCATTGATGGGAGTGGGGTATTGAAGACCCCATTACTATTGTGTTGGAGTCTGTCTCTCTATAGAACCATTAACATTTGTTTTAAATAGCCAGGCACCCTGTAGTTGGGTGAATATACATTAATTATAGTCACATCTGCCTATTGAATTGATCCATTAATCATTACACAGTGCCCTCCTTTGTCTCTTTTAACATTGTTTGTGTTAAAGTGTATTTTGTCTGATATTAGGATGTCAGCACCTGTGCGTTTTTTTTGCTTTCCGTTAGCATAAAATATCTCTTTCCATCTTTTCATTTTAAGTCTGTGAGTATCTTTGATATGTTTCTTATAGGCAGCAAATAGATGGTTCTTATCCATTTGGCCATTTACATTCAAGGTGATTGTTGATAAGTAATGACTTGGCCCTGCCATTTTTCCATAAATATTCCTACTGCTTACTTTGGATTTCTTTTGTACTTTTATTAGGGGATTTTCTGCCTTCACATTCTTTCATAATGATGGCTATCTTTCTGTGTTTCTGTGTGTAGCACATCCTTAAGCACCGTCTTTAAGGCTGGACAAGTGGTGACAAATTCCTTCAATTTCTATTTGCTATGGAAGGTCTTTATTTCACCTTCATTCATAAACGAGAGCTTTGCGGGGTACTATATTCTGAGTTGACAGTTTCTCTTAAGACTTGGACTATATCTTGCCATTATCATTTTGCCTGTAGGGTTTCTGATGAGAAGTCAGCTGTGAGTCTAATTGGAGATCATCTGAAAGTAATCTGACATTTCTTTCATGCACATTTTAGAATTTTTTCTTTATGTTGTACTGTGGAAAGTTTTACTACAATGTGTCATGGTGAAGATCTTTTATGGTCATATTTGTTAGGAGTTCTATGTGCTTCCTGTACTTAGACATCCCTTTCTCTAATTTGGGGAAGTTTTCTGTAATTATTTCACTGAATAGGCCTTCTAGTCCATTCTCTTTTTACACACTCAGGAACTCCTAAGACTTGTATGTTGGGTCGCTTGATAATACCATAATACATCATGAATCTCCAACACTGTATTTAAGTTTAGTTTTCTAATTTCTTTTTTTTTTTTTTTATCTGACTGAAAGATTTCCAAAATTTGTCTTCTAGCTCAGGTATTCATTCTTCTGCCTCACCAAATCTGTTGTTAAGGCTTTCCACTACATTTTTTATTTGATCTATTGAATTCCTCATTTCTAATATTTAATTTGATTTCTCTCTAAAATCTCAATTTCATGGGAAACATTTTCATTCATGTCAAGTATGATTTTCTTTATTTCATGGATTTACTTCTGATTTTTTTGTTTTTTTTAAGAGATTTTTTTTTATTTTTATTTTTTGACAGGCAGAGTGCACAAAGAGAGAGACAGAGAGAAAGGTCATCCTTTGCCGTTGGTTCACCCTCCAATGGCCGCTGCTGCTGGCGTGCTGTGACCAGCGCACCACACTGATCCAAAGCCAGGAGCCAGGTGCTTCTCCTGGTCTCCCATGGGGTGCAGGGCCCAAGCACTTGGGCCATCCTCCACTGCACTCCCAGGCCATAGCAGAGAGCTGGCCTGGAGGAGGGGCAACCGGGATAGAATCCAGCGCCCTGACCGGGACTAGAACCTGGTGTGCCGGCGCCGCTAGGTGGAGGATTAGCCTGTTGAGCCACGGCACCAGCCCTAATTTTTGAGAAATTCTATGATTAATTTTTTAATTCCATTTCCAGCATTTCCTCAATCTAATCTTTCTAATCTTCACATTCTAATATTGAAATGTTGTGTTCACGGTGGTGGTGGGGTGGTTATGGTGTCTTCCTTATTCTTGTTTCTTGACTTTCTGTGTTTATTTCTGGGCATTTGTGGAGTTAATGGTTATTATTTTCCCTCTGATGGCTTTTGTATTTGAGCTCTGCCTCTGTGGATTAGTGGAAATTCTGCACTTTCAGTGAATAGCAAGTGGTGTGTGCTGGATGTGTCCAGGGAGCTCTTGTCAGTTCTCCAGGGTGGGGTGAATATCCAGAGTAATACTCCAGTTGGGCATGGTAGATCGCCTCTTGTTAACAGAAAGGGGGAAATGGTCACCTCTGTTAATGTGATCACCCCCTCACCTCCTCTCTTCCAAGCTAAGCAATGCCTGGGTGTTAGTCCCCAGTGTGCCACCATATGAACCACACAAGTGATCTGTGCAGTCCACACACATGTGTGTGAGCACATCTCCTGCTGCAATGACCCGCCCCATGCAACCAAGGAGCTCTGAGCATGTGGAGCAGCACCCAGTGATTGCCCAGAGACCCAGCTATAGCTTGCACCCTCTCATGTAGCCACCAAGTCTCCACAGTCTCAGCACACAAGGCTCCCGCAGTTGCTGGATGGAAACGGTTCTCTCTGCTCTGCCAGCTTGTCCAGTCAACAGGAATACAGATGTTCCCCCAGCCAGCTCCACCTAGGTGTCTTGATCCCCCGTGCCTGTGGTATGTTGGGAGGCTGGAGGAGCCTCCCAACAGCAGCCTGTCAGTCCTCCCAGCCAAGCTCAAAGTCAATGGGAACTACAAATTTTTCCCTCTGCTAGGATCTCTGAATCACTTGTGTACACAAGAGCCACTGGCTGAATGCTGCCCTCTCCCAGCCACTGACGCCAGTACTGCTGAGAAGATGATGTCTTGTCTCAGCCAGCTGCTGTGCATGTGAACAAAGGCTTCCACGGTTGCTGCCCAAACCCAAAATAGTGCCTGCCCTTTCTCAACCAGGCAGTGGGCACCATTGTGGGAAGGCTGGGTGAGATAAACGTGCCCTCTTTACCTCTACTGGATCCACTGGTAACCACTAGTAACTGCTAGCCCCTAGGGCTCCAATCTGAACTCACACCATGCTCTCCCTCTGGCTGTATCGCCTCTGGTCTTCATCTGTCTCCAAGCTGCTGCAGTCCTGTGTTGTGTCCATGTTTGTGCTGCACGTCCACCTTCCACACAGGTCCACGGTGCTCCTTTTTCTTTTATAGAATTTCCAGTGCAGTTTTCTCTCTCATTCTCCTCTGAGAGTAGACTTCCTATACTTTTTTACTATTTATCCCTAGCCTAGCATATTGTCATTCCCTAATCTGCCATCTTGGAATCCTCCTGATAAATATAAATTTCCAAAGTACAGCTTATGGATTATAATGGCTTCCCCCCCCCATAACTTCCCTCCCACCCGCACCCTTCCCATCTCCCACTCCCTCTCCCCTTCCATTCATATCAAGATTTATTTTCAACTATCTTTATATACAGAAGATCAATTTAGTATATATTAAGTAAAGATTTCAACTGTTTGCACCCACACAGAACATAAAGTGTAAAATACTGTTTGAGTACTACTTATAGCATTAATTCACATTCAACAGCACATTAAGGACAGAGATCCTACAAGGGGGCTAAGTGCACAGTGACTCCTGTTGTTGACTTAACAATTTGACACTCTTGTTTATGGCGTCAGTAATTTCCCTAGGCTCTAGTCATGAGTTGCCAAGGCTATGGAAGCCTTTTGAGTTTGCCAACTCTGATCTTATTTAGACAAGGTCATAGTCAAAGTGGAAGTTTTCTCCTCCCTTCAGAGAAAGGTACCTCCTTCTTTGATGGCCCGTTCTGTCTTCTGGGATCTCACTCATAGAGATCTTTCATTTAGGTTGATTGATTTTTTTTTTCCAGAGTGTCTTGGCTTTCCATGCCTATAATACTTTCATGGGCTCTTCAACCAGATCCGAATGCCTTAAGGTCTGATTCTGAGGTCAGAGTGCTGTTTAGGACATCTGCCATTCTATGAGTCTGCTGTGTATCCTGCTTCCCATGTTGGATCATTCTCTCCCTTTTTGATTCTATCAGTTAGTATTAGCAGACACTAGTCTTGTTTCTGTGATCCCTTTGACTCTTAGACCTATCATTATGATCAATTGTGAACTGAAACTGATCCCTTGGACTAGTGAGATGGCTTTGGTACATGCCACCTTGATGGGATTGAATTGGAATCCCCTGGCACGTTTCTAACTCCACCTTTTGGGGCAAGTGAGCTTGAGCATGTCCCAAATTGTACATCTCCTCCCTCTCTTATTCCCACTCTTATATTTAACAGATATCACTTTTCAGTTAAATTTAAACACCTAAGAATAATTGTGTGTTAATTACAGAGTTCAACCAATAGTATTAAGTAGGACAAAAAAAAATACTAAAAGGGATAATGTATTAAGCTGTACATCAACAGTCAGGACAAGGGCCGATTAAGTCACTCTTTCTCACAGTGTCCATTTCACTTCAACAGGTTTCCCCTTTGGTGCTTGGTTAGTTGTCACTGATCAGGGAGAACAAGTGATATTTGTGCCTTTGGGACTGGCTTAATTCACTCAGCATGATGTGTTCCAGATTCCTCCATTTTGTTGCAAATGACCAGATTTCATTGTTTTTTACTGCTGTATAGTATTCTATAAAGTGCATGTCCCATAATTTCTTTACCCAGTCTACTGTTGATGGGCATTTAGGTTGATTCCAGGTCTTAGTTATTGTGAATTGAGCTGCAATAAACATTAATGTGCAGACAGCTCTTTTATTTGCCAAATTAATTTCCTTTGGGTAAATTCCAAGGAGTGGGATGGCTGGGTTGTATGGTAGGGTTATATTCAGGTTTCTGAGGAATCTCCAGACTGACTTCCATGGTGACTTTCCCAGTTTGCATTCCCACCAACAGTGGGTTAGTGTCCCCTTTTTCCCCACATCCTCGCCAGCATCTATTGCTGGTAGATTTCAGTATGTGAGCCATTCTAACCAGGGTGAGGTGAAACCTCATTGTGGTTTTAATTTGCATTTCCCTGATTGCTAGTGATCCTGAACATTTACAGGCATTTGGGGAATCTGTTTCTCTTTCTCTCTCTCTTTCTCTCTCTCTCTCTTTCTCTCTCTCTCTCTCTCTCTCTCTTTCTCTTTCTCTCTCTTTCTTTCTCTTTCTCTTTTCTCCCTCTCTCTTTTGCTCTTTCCCTCTTTCTCTCTTTTCCTTTCTTTTTCTTTTTCTTTCTCTTTTTGCTTCTCAAATGTTTTTTTTTTTTTAAAGAAGCTTTAAAACACTCACTAGGATATGTTTGGGAGAACACAGTATGATATGAATGAAAGGATTACTAACTAATAGCAAGGGTTTAAGCAACAAGAACAGATTTCCATAGCCAGTAATAGAGACTCCCTTGTTTGAGTGAGGAAAGAGTGTTTTGTTTTGTTTTGGTTCATCCTTTAATAAGGAGACTGGGGCAGTTGAAAACCAGGACAGAGTTGGGCCTGTGCCCAAGGACAGTGCTCTCTCCCTAATACTACTTCTTTTTTTAATATTTATTGAACAGAGTTATGGAAAGGTGGAGGACAAGAGGGAGAGAGACAGACACTTGGGCCATCCTCCACTGCTTTCCCAGGTGCATTAGCAGGGAGCTGGATCAGAAGTGGAGCAGCCAGTGTTCGAACTGCAGGTGGCGACTTTATGTGCTATGCCACAGTGCCAGGCCTGTAATGTAGCTTTTTAATTCAATGTTAATGCACCCACTCTACACACACACACACACACCCACACAATGTTTTTTTTTTTAACATTTAGCAATTTATTTGAAAGAGTTAGAGAGAGGAGAGAGAGGGAGGGACGGAGAGAGGTCTTCCATCTGCTGTCTACTCCCTAAATGGCCACAATGGTTGGAGCTGAGCTGATCCAAAGCCAGGAGCTTTATTTGGGTCTTCCCCACGTGGGTGCAGTGGCCCAAGGACTTGAGCCATCCTCTACTGCTTTTCCAGGCCATAGCAGAGAGCTGGATTGGAAATGGAGCAACCAGGACTTGAACTGGCACTCATATGGGATGTCAGTGCTGTAGGTGGAAGTTTTTCACTGCTGCACCATTGCACCAGCCCCAACTTCTTTCTTGGGATCAATCTATTTACCTACCTACCCACCTACATAGCATCCATTTATATTAGTTAGCTCAGTCTGCTGTAACAAATAACAGAGACTAAGTGACTTCTCAAAACAGAGGTATTTCTCACAGTTCCAGAGACTGGGAAATCCAAGATCAAGGTACCAGCAGGCTTGGTATCAGCTGATAGCTGGTGGAACTGGTGCTTTTGCACTGTTCCTCCCACACGCCCTGACTTCTAATACTAATCCATTAACATGCAGAGTTTCAATATCTGAATTTTGAGGGCTTGTAAATCTTCTGTCTGTAACATTTTCTGTCTAGTCTATTTTCTCATCCATCCATTTACCTATCTACCCACCCATCTGCCCATCCTTCCATTCAATCCATGAATGGACTCCTCAAGTCAATTGTAATGATCTGTTTATCAGAGCTCCCACCCCAAGTTCACATATGATTTTGGTGACTGTCAGTAATGTTCTATAGTGTAGCATATGTCAATTGTTATTGCACTTGTGCATCCCCTGGGAATCTTGTTTATAGTGCAATTGGTTTGGGGTTGGTATTGAGCTTTTGCTTAGCTAAAGTTTTTCTGGTGCTGTTAGGTCAAGGACCATACTGAGAGGAGCAGGGCTCTAGAGATAATTTTTGCAATTTTATTTTAATTTCTAAAACAAAACTTCCATCTGCTGATTCACTCCCCAAGTGCCACAACAACTGGAGCTTGACCAGGCCAAATCCAGGAGGCAGGAACTCAATCCATCATTCCTGGATGGGCAGCAAGGACCCAACTACTTGAGTCACCACTGCTGCCTCCAGAGTGTGCATTAGTAGGAAGCTGGAGTCAGGAGCCAGAGACAGAATGTGAACTCGGGTACTCCCATGTAGGATGTAAGCATCTTAAATGTTGTGCCAAATATCTACTCTATGAATAGAATTTTTAAAACATTTTAAAAATTTTGTTTAAGGAATATAACTTCATGGATTTAATATATACAGATTTGGGAACATGATGCTTCTGCCCCCCACCTCCCTCCCACCCATACTCCTGCCTTTCTTTCTCTTCCCTCTTCCTTTCTGTTATTTTTTTACAGAGATCAATTTTCAGTTAATTTTCATACTCATAAGATTAACCCTACACCAACTAGAGAGTTCATTGATTAGTATGAAGAAAAAAGAAGTAAAGTACAAAAACAAACCCAAAAAACATTGTTACCCAACAGTCAAGGCCAGGACTTTTCAAAATCATCTTGTCTCAAAGTGTCAGTTTCACTCCTATAGATTACATTTTAAGTACTCTTTTAGTTACCACAGATCAGAGAGACTATATATTTGTTGTTTTTGTGACTGGCTTATTTTACTAAGGATGATGGTTTCCAGTTGCATCCATTTTGTTGCAAATGACATGATTTCACCTTTTTACCACTGTATTGTATTCCATGGTGTATATATCCCATAATTTATCTAGTCTTCAGTTGATGGACATCTGAGTTGATTCCATATCTTAGCTATTGTAAATTGAGCTGAAGTGAAGATGGGGGTACAGGTAACTCTTTCATATGCTTATTTCATTTCCTTTGGATAAATTCCCAAGAATGGGTTGGCTGGGTCATACAGTAGGTATGTATATTCAACTTTCTGAGATATCTCCATACTGTCTTCCACAGTAGCTGTACCAGTTTACATTCCCACCAACAGTGGATTAAGGTACCCTTCTCCCTGCATCCTCACCAGCATTGTCTGTTGATTTCTGTATGCAAGCCAACCTCATTGTGGTTTTGATTTGCATTTCCCTAATGGCTAGTGATCCTGAGCATTTTCTCAAGTGTCTATTGGCCATTTGAATATCGTCTCTTGAAAAATAACTGTTCACTTCCTTTGTCTATTTCTTAACTGAATTGTTTGTTTTGTTGTTGAATTTCTTGAGCTCTTTATAGATTTGAAAGTTAATCTTTTGTCAGTTGTGTTATTTGCAAATATTTTTTCCCATTCTTTTGGTTGCCTCTTCACTTGTCTGTTTCTTTTGCAGTGTAGAAGCTTCTCAGCTTGATGTAATCCCACCTGTTAATTTTGTCTTTGATTGCCTGTGATTTTGGGTTCTTTTCCAAGAAATCTTTGCCTATGCCAATGTCTCCTAGAGTTTCCCCAATGTTCTCTAGTAATTTGATGGTATCATGTCATCGATTTAGGTCTCTGATCCATTCTGAGTGGATTTTTGTTTAAGGTGTGAGGTAGGGCTCTTGCATTTTGGCATATCAAAATTTAGTTTTCCCAGTACCATCTATTGAAGAGACTGGGCTCCAGGACTTGATTTTTGCTACTTTGTCAAAGATAAATTGGTTGTAGATGTGTGGATTTATTTCTGGGATTTCTAATTGCTCCATTGGTCTACATGTCTGTTTTTGTGCCAGTACCAGGCTGTTTTGATTATCACCACCCTGTGGTATGTCTTGATCTGGTATTATGATGCCTCCAGCTTTGTTTTTGTTGTATAAGATTGCTTTAGCTATTCAGGGTCTCTGTGTTTCCATATGAATTTTAGCATCATTTTTTCTAGATTTGAGAAGAATGTTGGTATTTTGATTAGTATCACACTGAATGTATAAATTGCTTTCGGTAGCATGGATATTTTGAAGACTTTGATTCTTCCAATCCATGAACATGGAAGATTTTTCCACTTTTTTATGTCATCTTTTTATTTCTTTAATGTTTTGTAATTCTCATCATAGATATTTTTTACACCCTTGGTTAAGTTTATTCCAAGGTATTTAAATTTTTTGTAGCTATTGTGAATGGAATTGATCTTAGAAGTTCTTTATCAGCTATGGCATTGTCTGTGTATACGAAGGTTATTAATTTTTGTTGATTTTTTTAATTTTTATTTGACAGAGAGAGAGAGAGAGAGGTCTTCCTTCCGTTGGTTCACTCCCCAAATGGCTGCCATGGCTGGCACTGCACCAATCTGAAGCCCAGAACTTTGGGCCATCCTCCACTGCCTTCCTGGGCCACAGCAGAGAGCTGAACTGGAAGAGGAGCAACTGGGACTAGTACCCGGTGCCCCAACCGGGACTAGAACCCAGGGTGCTGGTGCTGCAGACGGAGGATTAGCCAAGTGAGCTGCAGCACCGGCCTGTGTGTTGATTTTATATCCTGCTACTTTACCAAACTCTTATGAGTTTCAATAGTCTCTTTGAGGAGTCTTATGGGTTCCCTATATACAGAATCATGTCATCAGCAAATAGGGATAGTTTGACTTCTTCCTTCCCTATTTGTATCCCTTTGATTTCTTTTTCTTACCTGATGGCTCTGAACAAAACTTCCAGAACTATATTAAGTAGCAATTGTGAGAGTGGGCATCCTTGTCTGGTTCTGGATCTTAATAGGAATGGCCTCCGATTTTTCCCCATTCAGTAGAATGCTGGCTGTGGGTTTGTTATAAATTGCTCCGATTATGTAGAAATGTTCCTTCTATACCCAATTTGCTTAAAGTTTTCATCATAAAAGGGTGTTGAATTTTGTCAAATGCTTTCTCTGCATCTATTGAGATTATCATATGGTTTTGGTCTTCAGCTTGTTAATGTGGTTAATCACATTTATTGATTTTTGGATGTTGAATAATCCCTGCATATCAGGGATTAATCCCAGTTGGTCTGGGTGAATGATATTTCTGATGTGTTGTTGGATGTGATTGGCTATTTTATTGAGGATTTATGGGTCTATGTTCATCAGGGATATTGGTCTATAGTTCTTTCTCTGTCGTGTCTTTTTCTGCCTTAGGAATTAAGGTGATGCAGGCTTCATAGAAAGAGTTTGAGAAGATTCCTTCCCTTTCAGTTGTGTTGAATAGCTTGAGAAGAGTTTGAATTAGTTCTTTAAATGTCTGGTAGAATTCATCAGTGAAGTTGTCAGGACCTGGGCTTTTCTTTGTTGAAAGGGTCTTTATTAACTGATTCAATCTCTGTTTTGGTTATTGGTCTGTTTAGGTGTTATGAATGATTTTATGACTTAATTTAGGTAGGTTGTGTGTGTCTAGGAATCTTTCTTCTAGGTTTCCTGATTTGTTGGCACATAGCACTTTGTAGTAATTCCTGATTTTTTTTTCTGTAGTATCTGTTGCTATATTTTCTTTTTCACATCTGATTTTGTTGATTTGGGTCTTCTCCCTCTTTTTTTTGGATTATTGGGCCAACGGTCTGTCAATGTTGCTTATTTTTTCAAAAAAAAATTCATTTCTTTGATCTTTTGTGGGTTTCTTTGTTTCAATTTTGTTTATTACTTAATTATTTCTTTCCTCCTACTAATTTGTAGTTTGGTTTTTCTCTAGGTTCTTGAGATGCATTGACAGCTCATTTATTTGACTTTACAGTTGTCTTGATATAGGCACTAATTGCTATAAACTTCCCTGTTAACACTACTTTTGCTGTATCCCATAAGTTTTGATATAAGGTACTGTCATCTTCATTTGTTTCCACAGCATTTTTAATTTCTCTTTTGATTTTGAATAGAATTCATTTTTAACCAAAGATGAAAACAATTTATTCATTGAAAATTCCTTTAAGATGACACTACTCAAAACATGAAAAGATGAGTATAAGACGAATATACACTTTGTAACATTTCACAATTGGAGAGCATTTTTAGTGTCTGTGCTGCCCCTTGTAGAGCAGAAGAGGAAGAGCCTGCAGGAGACTGGAGTTGAAGTTAATGATGCCCAGACAAGGCTTGTGATGATAGCCATGGGCAAGAAAGAAGACCCTGGGCACTGCTGCCTCAATGAGTTGGGGATGGGGATCTCCTCCTGCAGAGATAGGAGGTAAGATCATCTTAGCATCCGAATGTCGGCAGTGCCAACAATATTATGAGGATGTTGAAAAATGGGGAGATGTGAAGATGTACTAGGAAGACATGTTCAATTTGTTAATGTCTATGGGAATATCTTGAATAGGAAGAAGCTACAGCTTTAAGTGGAGAACTGTGACTTACTGATATTAATAGTGTGACAGTTTATCACTACCTTGGATGTCATAAGAACTTTCCCCTGTGGCTACTTCATTCAATAACTGGCTATCGGGCAACCACTATCCAGCAAACTCTCTAACTTTCCATATAAGCATAGACCATCTCCCCGACCTGGGAGTACCTCATTTGAGAACCACACTTTTTGAAATCTCCACAGTCCAGCACCCATAGTAGTTGCTTGTAACACATTTGTTGGAATGATGGATTACACTTGTGGCTATTTGTAAACAAAAATTGTGAGAAGCCACAGCTGAAAAAAAAATTAGAAGAATAAGGGTTGAAACTATGGTAAGGGCAATTAATAGCACCCAAATCATCTGAGAGAGCCTAAAGAATAAAAGCTGAAAAGGCATCTTCAGATTGCATCTGAAAAAAGTCATGGATTCCCTGCAAAAGCACTTCCTGTGAAGTTCTGGGAAGAGAACCACTGGGTGAGTTTAAGTTGAAGACAGATTTAAGGACCAGAACAATGAATGGAGATGTATAAGCATGCTTCAAAAAGTTCATTGGAAAATGGTATGTAAAGATATATTGAGAGCAAGTGTTGACCCAACAAATTGACACTCTAGTTTATGGCGCCAGTAACCACCCTAGGCTCTCAACATGAGTTGCCAAGGCTATGGAAGCCTTCCAAGTTCACTGACTCTGATCCTATTTAGACAAGGTCATAAAAGACAGAGTGAGGATAGTAACCAATGATCCTAAGAGTGGCATTCACCAGGTCTGAACAATTATACAGCATTAAGTGGGGAAGAGGACCATCAGTACACACAGGTTGGGAGTAGAGCCATTGGTGGTAGAGTAGAGGTTATGATTACAAAGGAATGAGGCCCAAGTGTGCTAGACAGGGTCTAGAACAAAGGACAGAGTCATTATTAGAGGAGCTAAGAAAGGTGCTGTCTAAGCTACAATTAAGTTTTCTGATTGAGAGGCAAATAGAACCTGACAGAAGGGGCTTGATAATAATCTGGTGGGCTTTAGGCCTTGTAAGTTAAGAGGCCCAGACCTATCTATCTCTTCACATGGGGTACATCCTAAGGGAGGTGTGAACCTCCTAGGGGAAGGCACTCTGTTGACTTTCATTACTTGGCTGGCCTGGGAGGAGAGCTGGCCAGGTAAAGGCAGGTGGCATCTCTAACAAGAAATTTACAGTTCTGCCTGCAATGTTGCTGACCCTACTTGACCATCCCCTCAGCTGCAGTGGTCACTTTGGAAGTTGGGCTGAGTGAAGGGCTTTTCAGCTTAGAGCCAATAAGATCTGTGGCTCTGACCTGGGCATCCTTCGACTCCAGGGCAGGTCCATTTCCAGTGATCCAACTCTTGGCAGAGCTGCCAGGGCTCTTCACAAGCTGACTTCTGCTGAAGCCCAGGCTTACCACATTGAAAGCCACTGCAGTGGACTGGCCTGTTGGGTCTCCTTGAGGGCAGATCACTGTACAGATCAGCCATTAATAGGCCTGCCACCCATTGCTTCTGATGCCTAGCTTTCTTTTCCTCCTGGTTTTTGTTAAAACAGACCAGAGGATGCAAGGCAAGGGATTTTTGCCCAAGTCCCATCTCTAATCTTCGTGGCCTGAACTACAAGTCTATAGTCACAGGCATGTTCTGTAGTAGTTTTTCTAAGGTAGACAATGCCCATGAGGAAAATTATATTCTCACTTTAAAACCTTCTTTCCCTTTGGTCTGAAAGGGAGGTTTTTTCTACTTACTGCTTACTTCGCTGATGGTGAAGTAAATCTAGCTATGAGATTATTATTTAAGCTCATATATTGGCTATGCTATTACAGAAAAATGTTAGCCATCTCTTTTATAAGGTCTAAAGATTCAATTGTGCGTCCTACAGATTCCTTTATAATAGAATTAGTTTCCTACCTTGAGGAGAATAGAGAAATGAAAGAACAAGTTGAGCTTAGAATAGAGAAATGAGGGAGCAAGTCCTAGATCGCTTGCTGACAATAGCAATATCACATGAATACTTAGCAAACAGTTTCAACCGTTAGATAACTACTTAAGAAAACATTTACCAGAAGGTCCAATGCCTTCTATAAATTGTAAGAATCATGTATTTGAAAACACCTCTTAAATATCTAACATGGTGTAGTTTGTTTAACCAGTAAACTTAAGCACAACCATATAAAATGATTTTAGTTTCTTTCTACCAACAAGTATAAAACATATGATGCAGAGATTCACGTCACACAAATTAAAATGTATCTTTGATAAATTTTAGCAGCTTAAATTTATGGACAATCTTTTCTATAAGCCAATTAAAATAAAACTCAATAAAATTTTTTCATGTGGACATACAATATGTACACACATATAACATAGCATAATAGACCAATATAGAAATTTTAATAATAGCTTTTAAAATCTTTAACTCTTTTTGTCGATTGCCAATTGATTTGAATTGCTTTTTGTTTTTAGTAACCTCAGTTAACCATACTTTCTCTCAGTAGGTACTGTTAATACATTATTGGCTTCATCTGTTTACAGAGCCATCCCAAAGTACTGAATACAATAGAAGTGGCTGGAAAAAGTCCATAGGAACCTATAGGAGGATAGCTACACACAGAACCAACAACGCCTTAGTTTTATGAGCAGCAAATCATATATAACTGTGGATGACAAAAGACTTTAAGTTGCCATGTTTAAAATTATAAACTCATCAACCAACAAGAAGCACTAGCTTACTTCACAGTATTTTTGAAAGCACCTGTAGGATTTTACAAGTATTTAACCCTTTAGGCCTCTGGGGCTTTCTCATTAAGATAACTATCATGTCTTGTAACACAAGATCATTAGACTTTTTAATTCTCAAACATTTGTATTGATAGCATTTTCCATTATAGAAACTTAAAATTTAGTACCACATCACATTTTGACAGTACTCTAATATAATCTAAATAGCCTGATTAGTTGGTGTCTCTATAAGATGAGAGACATAGGTCCTTCGATTTTTCAGTTGGGCCCAAGCTGGAAAAACCAAAGTCCAAGATGTACTGGAAATTTTAGAGTCCACATTGTTTGAAACTTTGATTTTTTGAATGCCTGTCAAGAATGCCAAGAAGGCTCAAAATCCAAAATAACTGGTTGAAATAAGATTCCTTAAAATCATGACATAACATAGACCAAATTTGATCATTGTTACAAGGTGATTCTTCAAATCTTTGAAAATAAGCCCACATTTAAATAACCCATAGTTCTTAATAAAAATTCAGCTGTTTTTGAACAATTAGAATTTAACAGACATCAAGAGAACATATAATAGATTACTTTAACACATTGCTTTAACAGAGAATCAGATTTTAATTCTATGTCAAAGAGAAATTTAGCTTCCTGTGATCTTTTGCTGTGAGGTTTCCTTCCTTTACCTTCTTTCATATTGGTGACCATGTTTCTGTGTTTCTGTGTGTAACACATCTTTAAGCATCTTTTGCAGGGCAGGATGAGTGGCAACAAATTCTTTCAGTTTCTGTTTGCTATGAAAAGTCTTAATTTCACCTTCATTCACAAATGAGAGCTTTGCAGGATATAATATTCTGGGCTGGCAGTTTTTCTCTCTTAGTACCTGGGCTATATCTCGCCATTCCCTTCTAGCTTGTAGGGTTTCTGATGAGAAGTCTGCTGTGAGTCTAATTGGAGATCCTCTGAGAGTAATCTGACGTTTCTCTCTTGCACATTTTAGAATCTTTTCTTTATGTTTCACTGTGGTGAGTTTGATTACAACATGTCATGGTGTCTCTCTGCCTCTCAAATAATCAATTTTCTTGAAAGGCATTCTTTGTTACAAAAAAATGGAGAAAAATTTTGAGATCCATGCATAGTGTTTTTTTTTTCCATAGCACACATTTTTCATGAACTTTTTGAAGATCCCTCATTAAGGGTAGGGTAATGGGGGGAATAACAAACAACAAGAAAAGTATTCCTGTGAAGCAAATACTGTTCACACAGCACCTTTCCATACTTTTTTTTTTTTTAAACTGGCAGAGTGGACAGTGAGAGAGACAGAGAAAGGTCTTCCTTTGCTGTTGGTTCACCCTCCAATGGCCGCTGCGGCCGGCGTGCTGCGGCTGGCGCACCGTTCTGATCAGAAGTCAGGAGCCAGGTGCTTCTCCTGGTCTCCCATGGGGTGCAGGGCCCAAGCACTTGGGCCATCCTCCACTGCCTTCCGAGGCCACAGCAGAGAGCTGGCCTGGAAGAGGGGCAACCGGGACAGAATCCGGTGCCCCAACTGGGACTAGAACCCGGGATGCCTGCACCGCAGGCAGAGGATTAGCTTATTGAACCGCGGCGCCGGCCCTTTCCATACTCTTTGATTAACTTGGGATGCTATGCTCTGTAATGCATGTTTGTGGATGATATCAATCATGTAGCAGATGGTGCTGTATCAGGATTAAAAACAAGTTGAAGATAAGTTTAGGAAGACTGGCATGATTAGGGAGGTTCAGGCACCTAGCACTGTACAGTTATTTAAGGAGTGAAATGAGCAGCGGTGCTTCATCCAAAAGCTTAAACCTACTTATCCCTGCCTGAACGTGCGACTGAGAGACTAAAAGCCATGCATGGTTGTTGATCCATCACCAATGTTCAGCAAGTATGCATCGAGTCTCTACCATGTGTCAGTGAGAAAGCTCCAGTGCAGCTCCCAGAGCCTACAGCTTAATGGAGTGTCATGATTCGGCAAAGCTGGAAACTGGTGAGTGTGGGAAGCACACATTGTAGTCTGTAATTTACTGTGGCAGGAGGAAAAAGGGTCAGGGTGAACTGAACTCAACTTTAATTTGTTCAGCAGTGACTGGGTTTTTTGAAAAGAGAATGAGGGAGTAGGAGGCGAGTGAGCAGGGCTAGGTTTGGGAAATGAAAAATTACAAACAGCAGAAAGGGGAGGATAGTCTGTGTGAAGCCCATCTGACTTTGTTAACCAGGGCTTATCAAAGTTGGGGCTCTGACCCTCCCACAAAGGCTGGCAGCCCAGAGCCCTATCTTCAGGTGTCAGATGAACAAACAGTAAATTCTTTTGACAGCCTTGAGTTTTCTTAAGCAGGCCTGTTGAGTGGGGGTTGGGTCATCCCAAGGATGCAGTCTCAGGCTGATAGAAATTGTTGTCAGTGCTTTGTTCAGGTCTTTATTGGGCTGAGATTGAGAAGAGGACTTGGAAGAACCTGGCAAGAATCTGCTCAAGGACAGAATCTTAGCCATGGGAGAGACACTGTACAGTAAATAAAGAACATTAGATGGTATCTTGGTCCATTTTCTGTTTCTGTAATGAAATACCTGCTGTTGGGTAATGCATAAATAAGAGGTTTATGCAGCTCAGAGTTTTAGGTAGAGGCTGAGAGTTCAACACAGGGCAGTCTCAACTGTTGGGGGAGGGCTGTCTGGCTCCATCACAACATGGCAATAGCATCATGGTGAGAACATGGGCATGAGAGGCAGGTGCAGAAGAGGGATTCAGGGAAGGTGTCAGGCTCCCTTATAGCAACCCATCTTTCTGGGAGCTAATCAAGTCCCAAAAGACCTTCATTAATCTTTTCCAGTGGTGGTGCCCCCACCTAAGTACTTTACACTAGGCCCCATCTCTCGAAAGTTCTATCACCTCTCTGTACCACCACACAGAAGACCAAGGTTCCAGTATATGAAACTCCACAGGACACAATCGAATCATATCCAAACCACAGCAGATGGGGTAACAAAGTTGGGGAGGGGAGCAGGGGGTATTGAGGGAAGGTGTGAGATTGCAGCTTTAAATATGGTAGTAAAGGCAGGCCCTACTGAGAAACTGACATTTGAGTAGAGCCTTGAGGGAAGAGAAGGTGAGAGCCTTGGGGACGTCTGAGGGGAGACCTTTCAGGCACAGAGACGAGAGCATGGCAAATCTCAGAGGCAAGTATGTGTTTTCTGCATCTAAGGAACAGGAAAGGATTCTCAAGGGGTAAAGAGTGGGGGAAGGGCAGTAGGCTGCAATGAGCCCTGAGAGGAGCCAACCCATGGCAGTGATGCTGACCTTTTGTTTGTGATGGGAAGGCTTTGGGCAGAGAAGTATCCTGTTCTTTGAGGAAGTTAATATAGAAAGCCAAGTTTGGGGGGCCAGTGCTGTGGTATAGTAGGTTAAGCATCCATCTGTGGTACTGGCATCCCATATGGGCACCAATTTGAGTCTTGGCTGCTCTACTTCTGATCCAGCTCTGCTATGGCCTAGGAAAGCAGCAGAGGATAGCCCAAGTACTTGGACCCCTGCACCTGCATGGGAGACCCTGAAGAAGCTTCTGGATTTGGGTTGGCCCAGCTCTGGCCATTGTGGCCATTTGGAGAGTGAACCAGATGGAAGACCTCTCTGTGTCCTTCTCTCTCTGTTAACTATGCCTTTCAAGTAAATAAATAAATCTTTTAAAAAAAAAAAAAAGCCAAGTTTGGGAGGTAACAACTTCGTTCCTATCAACAAGCGAATCTACAAGTACTACAGGGCTAAACCATTTGTTTTTCTTTCCTCACTTTCTTCTAACTCATTTGCAAATTAGTGGATGCTCAAGTTAACATTAAATGGAAGTAGCTACACTAATTGAAGATGTTCTGAAATGTATTTATCTAACCTCCCACAATTTGTCTTATAATGGAAGAGTAACTAAAACAGCTATTTTCTACTTGACCAGATTCTGCAAACTCAGGGTTTTTTTCTGTCATTAGATATGTTTTCTCTCTCGTTTTTAAGACTTATTTATTTGAAAGGCAGAGCAGCAGAGTGGGGGTCAGGAGAGAGATTTTCCATCTGCTGCTTTACTCCCAAATGGCTGCAATAGCTAGGTCTAGGCCAGGCTGAAGGCTGGAGCCAGGAACTCCATTCTGGTTTCCAATATGGGTGGCAGGGACACAACTATTTGGGCTATCTTTCAATACCTTCCCAAGTGCATTGGCAGGGGGCTGGATTGGAAGCAGAGGAGCTGGGATTCCAACTGGCACTCCAGTATGGGATATTGGCATAGCAAGCAGCAGCTTAACCTATTGTGCCATGATAACAGCCCCATTAGATGCATCCTTAGAGTAGAAAGTTTAATACAGATATCTATAAATGTTATTTTTGAGGCAGAGAGATAGAGACAGACCCAGAGATCTTCCATCCATTGGTTTACTCCCCAAATTCCTACCACCAGCCAGGTTAAGAAAAAAATAGATAATTGCCTTCATTAGCCTAACCTTACTCCTGCATAGTCACACTTGGGTTCTTGTTTGAGTCCTTTCAGAATATTTCTGTGGGAACATATAAATGATAGGAATCATTTTTTTTTCTTCACAAATTTGGGATTATGATACATATATTCTTTGTAAACTACATTTTGGCTCAATAATTTATTGAACATCGTTTCATGTCAATATTCATGATTTAGGACCTAGATGTATATGAGTGTTTAAATGCATCTCTGTTGATAAACTCTATTTTTCCCCTAAATTTAGGTATTACAAACCATGTTCAGTGAGTCTTGGATGTATATGTCTTTCTGGACATAAGGGTAATTCTACATGAAGATTCTCAAATAAAAGGTTATTAGTTTTCTCAATCAAATGAATCATTTTCCTCGATAAACCTATGTGAATTTATACTCCCATCAGAGTGTGAGAGGGCCTGTTTGTTTGCCAGGACTGGTTATCATTAACATTTTCTAGCTTCTGCTACTGAAGAAAACACATCCAATGACACTTGTGAAAGCAAGGCAGATTTTACTCAGGACTGCTATAATGAAATTGTGCACTAGGGTAGATGTTCAACTCTGAATTCAACAAGGAAAATTGGGCCTGGATAGCCACACAGCAGAGTCAGGAGATAGAAAATGACAGAGGATTCTAGGTAAAACAACTTCATAGGCTTCTTACTGAAGACAGGGGCAGGGTAGGCAGTCTGCATTCGGGAGGGGGCAGAGTGTTGTTGCTAGACTGAATTAGCAGGGTTCTTTGCTAAATTGTATTTCACAAGGAAGTATACAGATAGGCCTAGAAGAAGGTTTCAGAACCTGATTAAAGTTTGGTCAAGCAAAGAACCTTTGTCACTGTGGGCCTAAGAGATCAAAATATCTCCCTAACATTGAATCTCCCTAGCACTATTGGTTGTGGGAAGTATTTCACATCATTAGCCATTTGTACTTTCTTCCTTTGTGGGCCTCTTAGAATATCCTTTACCCATTTTTCTGTTGCATTATTTTCTCAGCTCTTGCTCTCTTGAGAGAGATTAATTATCTGCCTGTTATTGTCTGCTGTTCGGTTGCTTTCAGTTTCTTATTAGCTCAGAAACAAATCCAGTTTTGAAGTTCACAGGTGCCCGTGTATGAACACGCACGGAGGACTTACAAGTCTGCCATTGACGTCTGCCTTTGCTTTGCAATGTCCTTCAATACCAAGCATCCCAGCTTCTGCGATTCTTATCTTCCCTCTCATATGAGGGAGGCTTCCTGCTTACTCTGTCTGCACATTTACCTTGAGCCTGCCGAACTTAATTTTAACTTTCAGTCAGGTCATATTATTGTGAGCATCTGTGAAATCGAGGACATTTTCTTGGGGGTGAGTGAAAATGTAGGACATCACTGTGCCTGGAGCAACTCTCTACTGTTCTTGTGCAAATTTGGAGGTGCTACTGGAGCCAAAACCTTATTATTTTAATCCCAGTGCTGCCTCTCTTCACCTTGGAGCCTCAGCGCTCTATTAGTTTTGAAACAACTCATGGAGCCACTTGTGGAAAACTTGTGGGGACAAAAGCGAGTCTTCTGATCTAGAATATTTTCCACTGTGATCGCCTACAGAGGCAGTTGACTCCCTATGTGTTAGGCTGTTTTTCTGCTTTCCTGCTTACCCCAGCTTGTATCCCTAATTGTCTGCCCATAGAGAGGAAAGTAATATGTATAAACACCTTATCTCATTGAAGTGTCAAAATGTAGGTGATCAGACAGCAGCCCCAACTGACAGACTAATTTTTTTTTCCTACCCAATCATGTGACTTGTCTTGTTTTGTTGAAATGTTAATGCTGCCACCCACTCTCCTCCTTTCACCTCCATTTGCAGATAAAATCTAATTATCACCTCAGGATGGTTTCATGACATACAATATAATCACAAGCACAAAAAATTAAGGGCACTTTGACCTTTAGCTTTTTAAAAACTTTTTTTTAAAAAAAGTGTGTTAAGTTGCTGCCTCACAGTTAATAAAACACAAGAAAGGGAAAAGAACAAAAAGACAGAAGCATCCAAACCTTTTATTCTTGGGTGAAGCGATCTGCGGTGCTGGCATTGAAAGCAGTGGCAGAAGCACTGATGGAAATTAATGAAGGAAGGAATGTCTTTGTAGGACTTCATACAGGTTTTTAGCCACTGTGAATAATTCCCAAACTCAGCATTTTGAAATAAAATGTTGTGACATAGAATTTCGTTGACACTTGTGACTATATAATACAGACCCAGGTTATTCTGGACTTTATTCCTTAAATTCACTTATTTCAAGACATGAAGGTAGGGATTTTTGGTGAGAAGTGAGGAGGGCAGGTTGTGATAGAAATAGTACATTTTTTTTAATCTTTTATTTAATGAATATAAATTTCCAGTGTACAGCTTATGGATTACAATGGCTCCCCCCACCCATAACTTCCCTCCCACCCGCAACCCTCCCCTTTCCCACTCGCTCTCACCTTCCATTCACATCAAGATTCATTTTCAATTCTCTTTATATACAGAAAATAAGTTTAGTATATATAAAGATTTCAACAGTTTGCCCTCACATAGCAACACAAAGTGAAAAAATACTGTTGGAGTACTAGTTATAGCATTAAATAACAGTGTACAGCACATTAATGACAGAGATCCTGCATGATATTTTAAAAAAAATTGATTAATTTTCTATGTAATTTCCAATTTAACACCAAGGTTGTTTTTTTTTTTTATTTTCAATTATCTTTATATACAGGAGATCAATTCAGTATATACTAAGTAAAGATTTCATTAGTTTGCACCCACACATAAACACAAAGTGTAAAAATGCTGTTTCAAATAAATTATATACAAATTAAATCTCTGAAAAGTTTACTTTTATTGAATTAAATAGTATTTTTTCCTTACTATAAAAATAATCTCTGGTGTTCTATTGCACAGTAGGATAGCAATAGTTAACAACATATTGTATATTTCTAAATAGCTAGAAGAAAGGCTGTTGAATGTTCACACTAAGAAATCTTGAATATATAAAGTGATGGATGCTAATTATCCTAATTTGGTCATTAAAGTGTATGCATATATCAAAATATTACATTGTACCCCATAAATATGTATAACTGTCAATAAAAACAATCTAATAAAGAAATAGTGCATTTTACTAAATGGAGAAAAAATGAGGCAACTAGCTTGATAAATTTTTTAAAATGAGGATTAAAACAAAACTGGGAAACACAAAAACTATGTCAGATTGGAGAGGGAAAAAATGAAAAAGATGAGAGAAATATTTTAGGTACAGCTAGCTAGCCCATTCTGTAGCAACAGCACTCAGAAAAACAATATAAACATACCTTTGTCTCTCATAGATTAAAGAAGCATGCCTCTAAGGGCAGCAATTCAAATTTCCCATCTTGGAGGACTGCAGGTAGGAAGCTGAGAACTTTCCAGCTGCTGTCCAGTTTGAACCTGTGAGCCAGCAGAGAACCAAGTTAGAATGGAAGGCGAGGTGCATAGCCCCACAGACCCAGTGATGGGACAGCGGAGGATTCACACAGAACCTCTGGCCATACTGTGGGCCAACTGCTTCTATCTAGACAAGTATCTTTATATGTAAAAGTGGGTCACTTAATTTTTTAAAAATTTTTATTACATTTATTTGAAAAGCACAGTGACAGAAAAAGAGATCTTCCACCTGCTGGTTCACTTCCAAAATACCTGCAGCAGCTGGAGTTGAACCGGGATGAAGCTAGGAGGCTGGAATTCCATCCAGGTCTCCCACATGGGTGAAAGGGGCCCGAGTACTTGGGCCATCTTCTGCTCCTCTCCCAGGTGCATTAGCAGGGAGCTGGACTAGAAGTGGAGCAGCTGGAACTCGAGTCACTCATGTGAGATGCCGGCATTCCGGGTAGTGGCTTAACCTACACCACAATGCCAGCCCAAAGTGGGTCATTTAAAAGTAAATTGTGCTCAAAAAAGGAGTGGGCCAGCTCCATGGTTCACTAGGCTAATCCTCCACCTGTGGCGCTGGCACTCTGGGTTCTAGTCCTGGTTGGGGCACCAGTTTTGTCCCGGTTGCTCCTCTTCCAGTCCAGCTCTCTGCTGTGGCCCGGGAGTGCAATGGGGGATGGCCCAAGTGCTTGAGCCCTGCACCTGCATGGGAGACCAGGAAGAAGCACCTGGCTCCTGGCTTCGGATCGGTGCAGCACGCCGGCCGTGAACCAACGGAAGGGAGACCTTTCTCTCTGTCTCTCTCTTCACTAATTCTGCCTGTCAAAAAAAAAAGGGGGGGGGGGGCTGGAAGCGCTGGCATCCCATATGGGCGCCAGTTCTAGTTCCGGCTGTTCCACTTCTGATCCAGCTCTCTGCTATGGCCTGGGAAAGCAGTGGAAGATGGCCCAAGTCCTTGTGCCCCTGCACCCACATGGGAGACCTGGAAGAGGCTCCTGGCTTCGGATCGGCACAGCTCCGGCCATTGCAGCCATCTGAGGAGTGAACCATCGGACAGAAGACCTCTTTCTCTCCCTCTCCTCTCTCTGTGTAACTCTGACTTTCAAATAAATAAATCTTTTTTTTTTTTAAAGAGTGGGCCAGGAACTAATAACAATGGCACACAGGGATGTAGGAATGTGCACTGCTGGCCTGTCGTCTTGTTGTAGGAAACCTCATTTCTCTTTGCCATAAAATTGAGGCAGAAATGAAAGGACCTTCCCAGCATCTGCTGCAGTTAAAGAAGGCCAGAGGAGTTGGCCACCCAGTTCTCAGAAACAGGTCCTCCATGGACTTCCCCAATAAAAGACTCACTGGGTTTGACAAATATTTCCTTTCGAAGGATAAATATTACTACAGGGAGAAGGCCACATAATGGCTGTTCACAGTTGTGTGTGTAAATTTATCTTATTTCTCATCACCATAACCTGTAGGGTAGAACAGCTTCAACAGGTTCTCATCTGGCCATCATTTCTGTGTTCATAACCTTGTGAAGTGAATCCAGTACAAGTGTCATTCACCCCAGTTCACAGGTGCGCACAGTGAGGGGCAGTGATTCTTGAGGCAGAATTCAACCTTAGTCTTCTGAATCCAAGTTCAAGGCTGATGATTGAGTTAATTATGCTCTCACCTCCAGAGGGCCAGGACACTTCGGGTGGGAGTGGCAGAGGAGGAAAGAGAGGCTATGGAAGTGTTAGAGGCAGGTGTGGGCAGAGAAGGTAGACATGGCAGGGATGTGGCCCTCACACACTCCAGGCAGTCTTGAACTTTGGGGAACTGACCTAACCAAGCAGTCTTGGTCCAGCTCTCCCACACTGGTTATTGCCCTCTTTCCCCTTGGCCGACTTCTCCCTCCAGGGGTCTTGTCCTGGACCCTGCAGGCACTGGTCCAGTGCACATCCCCCTAAGTTAGCACACTGCTATCTTTGACATGTGGGCAGGTAGTTTCTTTTCCCCAGAATTCCATAGATACTTGGGCCACTGATCCACAGGATAAGCTGGAACCATGTCCTGTCCTTGAGAGCTGCTTTTTTTTTTTTTTTTCCTTTTCCTCATTCTTGTCTCAGAAGCACCGTGGCAAGATGGATGGGGTCCTTTGAGTCTAGGTCCTCCTCACTTGCTTCAGGGGCCCACTGGGCTGGCACTGGCCCTTCCTGTCTGTGGATCCATCTCACTTGCTCCCTTGGTGCATCCTCCTTACTGAAAGGGTTAAGGATGTGTCAGCTCAAAATAGGCGGGACTGGTGTATTGATTATTTCAAACTAAATCACTCAAACTTTAGAAAGCATCATTGGCCTGTCTTTTCCTACACGCAGTCAGCTGTAAAGATAATTTGCGGAGGAAGTCCTTCACATACCAATGCCAGAAGACAGCTTTAATTGGGGTCAAAAATGAACCTGAATAAACAAACTTGTTGAAGGAATCTTTATCTTCCACTGGCTGTTAAAAGCCCCACACATACCTCTTGGTAACATCCCTAGAATTTACTGCCTGAGGCCACAGATCTGTTTCTTTCCTTCACAAATTTGTTATTCTTTGTCTAGAAAGTGTAAAAGCATCACATTTTCGTCATTTCTTCAGACTTTACTCTCGAAGATTTCCACATACATGCAAATTTAATAAAATGTGGTTTTCTCTTGGTAATCAGCTATTGTATTAATTGGGTTTCTAAATCCAGCTAAAGATTCTATAGGCCGGCGCCGCGGCTCACTTGGCTAATCCTCCACGTGCGGCGCCAGTACCCCAGGTTCTAGTCCCAGTCGGGGCACCAGATTCTGTCCCAGTTGCCTCTCTTCCAGTCCAGCTCTCTGCTGTGGCCCGGGAGGGCAGTGGAGGATGGCCCAAGTGCTTGGGCCTCTGCACCCGCATGGGAGACCAGGAGGAAGCACCTGGCTTCTGGCTTTGGATCAGTGCAGCGCGCTGGCTGTAGCGGCCATTTGGGGGATGAACCAACGGAAAGAAAACCTTTCTGTCTCTCTCTCACTAACTCTGCCTGTTTAAAAAAATACATATATAAGAACTCAAGGCAGTAAAAGGGATCTCTTATACTTGTATTACCTGCTATCTCATTTGTCTTTATTTTGGGCCTGAATTGGTAACCTGTAGACCAAAATAGATTCAACAGAACCATCGTTCATTAAAATAGATGGACTTTTTGTGGATTCTTATTCTAACCATTTTAAAAAAGAACTTATACTGGGTATCTGATATGTAGTAATGAATTCATATTCATTGTTTTAGGTGTGAAGTGATGTTGTAGTCCTGCTTGTTTAACAGAGGAGTCTTTTATCTACATATAAAAACATTACAGGAGACAAGAGAGATGTCTACCCTTTTCTCTCCAAAAAGATCCTTCTCCTATCTGCTTTAGAAATATTACATTTATAAATTCATATTTAGTCATTGTACTAGGTTCCCCATTACTTATTTTTAAAAAACTATCTACTATAAGAACCAGATTAAATTCTTCCATCAAATTAAATGTCCATTTTCAGTTTTAAAGTGATATGATGGAGAGACCATAAAGCTCACTATCTCACTTGCTCATGTTGTCTGTATCATTCACTTCCTTTGTAATATTCTGGGCAGAGGAAGACAAAGGGAATGTAGCAGAATTCTGAAGTGGTGAGGAGGATTCAAGGCGTGTTTTCATGTGGAGACGTCAGTGTCCTCACAAAGTCGAGTTAATGCCCATCGTTACCTAACCACCTTGTAGTATGGGTCTGTCTGCATTTTTAGACCTTTGAAGATAACTTCAGGACCTCATGGCAAACAGTGCTGGTGCTCAGGTGGCTTGGTGGTACACAAACACTTCCTTGATTATTGAGCCACTGGAACGAATGGTGTGTCGCTTAGGACTCCTCCACCCCTACTCCTTGGGAGGACAGAAGAGGTGTAAACAAGTCCGGTGAGAGGGCAATTCCCAGGATAATTGGAAGTTAGAAGCAGCTATGCAGTTTGCAATCCCGCAGACCCATCTTTGGCTTCTACCACCTGTGATGACACGTGAAGGGTGCTGCAGTATGTAAGGAACCACCTAATCTTCAGTGGTCTACGGAGGTGTCCTGGAATGGGATTGAGTCTTTCCCCCCACTGTAACCTAGAGATGACTGTAACCATCAGCAAGTGCCTTTGCTGTTTGGGGTAGCTGTGGAGTTGGGCTGAGATCGTCTCCTTGTTGGCATCTGCTTTTGATTTGCATCTGATAAAATGGGTCAGCTCCTCTCTGGCTATTAAGAATTGAAAGCCCCTGGTCCTACTGAGAGATCAACTTGTTTCAAATGTGTCATTAATCCCCCTGAGACAATGTCAAGAAAAAGAGGGAGAAGCATGTTATTTATGAGTTATGTATTACTTGGTGGTAGCAGGGTTTTCAATGGTAACTCTATCCTAACATCCCTCCTCCCACCTCCACTCCTTATTCTTGAGTCTGAAGTAGGAACAGACAATGGAGGAAGAAACTGTGTGTAATTCATTCATGAGTATATCAGATAAGTTCTTTTTTGTTCTTTCTTTTGCCATGTAACAAATATTGTTAAATATGCCAGTTATCTTCCAAAACTAAAAAATAGAGAACAAAGACTATGAGAAGGGTTATGAAAACATTATCAAGATATATTTTGTATATATGGAAATTATTTTATGAAAACAGATTCTTGGTGGGTTTTTTATGTCTTTGATAATGATTATATAGTATTAAAATATAACTCATTATATTTTAAAAATATATTCTTTTTTTAAAGATTTATTTATTGCAAAGGCAGAACTACACAAAGGCAGAGGCAGAGAGAGAGGTAGGTCTTCATTTGATTCACTCTCCAAATAGCCGCAATGGCCAGAGCTGGGCTGATTCGAAGCAAGGAGCTTCTTCCCAGTCTTCCACACAGGTACAGGGGCCCAAGGACTTGAACCATCTTCTACTGCTTTCCCAGGCCATAGCAGAGAGTTGGATCAGAAGTGGAATAGCTGGGACTTAAACTGGCACCCATAAGGGATGCCAGCACTGTGGGCAGCAGCTTTACCCACTATGCCACAGCTCTGGAACCAATATATTTTTAATTAAATAACTACTCATGGAGAGAGATTTTGAGGCAAAGTGTGTTGTAAGATTTTTACCAAAATTCAAAAAAAGCTCAGCTGTTCTAATGGATTCATCTAATAAATTGTTTTCATTGATTAGAAACTGAAGTAAGTATTCATTTCTGTGTCTTTAAGTGAATTAATCTATAGTTAGACACATCAACTGGTAACCAATTAAAAATCTCAAGAAATCCAACCCAATTTGTGGCAACTGCCTTCAGCTCTCCCACTTGGATTCTTTTATTTGCCCATTTGTTCATTTAATCAACTCTGAAAGAGACTACTAAGAAGCTTCTAGAGGCATAAAATGAGTGACGTGTCAGTAGTCCCTGAATCAAGGATTAATTTTTGTGGCATAAACAGACCTCTGACTAGTTCATTTCAATGACATCTCAACATAGCAATATGGGTTGTGGTGAGAGGTAGTCCTGACCTGGACTGGGACTGCCATGGGAGTCACCGGGGGAGGTGGTGGGAGCCTGAGCCAAGTCATGAAGCATCGAATAGGCATCACCAGGGCATGGGAAAGAGCTTGTTCCAGGCAAGCAGAGCAGATAAGAGACTGGTAGGGACTTTGGGAAGTAGCGAAAAACTCTGGGTGGGTGGTTGGAACATAAAAATGAAAAGTAGGGTACACCTGAGTGAGTCTGTGTGGGGGGGGGAGGAGAGGGGGGAGGGGAGGGGGAAGAGGAGATCAGGGTGAGGAGTCGGGAGAGGGAATGTGATGTCAAGAGTTGACAGGAGGGCCAGGCTTAGAACCAGGAAGCACTCTGGGGAGCTTTAAGTGATGAATTGGCCAGACTCCTGAGCCTGGATGCCAGGCTGGCTTAATTGGTCTTGGGCTCAGTTAGGCTCAGCTGGCTGTCATCCTGGGTCAGGCCCATGCTTCCTCAAACACAGGCAAGACCAGGGGACAAAAAGGCATAGCAGGCAGCAACCTCCTGAACCTTGGTATGATGGGTGTGTGCTCTGTCCCTCTCAGACAGTGCCTCTGAGCACTGTGATGTGAGTCTCAGCAGTTGGGATGCTGTGGCCTATCAGAAAGAGGGGTAGGGGTGGGGTTGGGGGAGAGCAGCTGCTGCCTCCAGTGCTGGCCAGCTGGGACATCTGTATGGTGCCCACTGATCTCTGAGCTTGGTGGCTGTGAGGGTCCTTAAATCATCACCCATCAGCAGAGGTTCTCGGCTACAACAAGGGCCACATCTCTACATCTTCAAGCTAACTACCGATCTCACACCAGACACAGACCAACTAGGAGGAAGAAGTTGCTATGACTCACTGGAGAGTTTGCCTTGTGTGCTTTCTGTATTACTGTGTTTATTACAGTAGTGGGGAAAAATGAAAACACATTTTATGATTTAATTTCAACATGAAATATTGCTATGAAATATTATGTAGCATATCTTTTTGTAAAGGAGATGGTTTTGTTTTTAATATTGAGAAAGAGACATTAGTTTGTGATTCATACAGACCAAATGTTGAGTTGTCCTCAATCCTCTCATGGTTTTGTGGTCAAAAGGCAACATTAGGCCTAAGTAAGTAGGCAGCTTGGTGTGATGGGTTGAGAACACAGGTTGTGTTGCATTTATTTGAAAGTCAGAGGGACAGAAAGAAGGAGAGACGGAGATCTTCCATCCACTGGTTCACTCCCCAAAAAGCTGCAATAGCTGGGGCTGGACCAGGCTGAAGCCAGGAGCCAAGAACTCCATCTAGGCCTTTCACAGGGATGGCAGGGGCCCAAGCACTGACCATTTTCTACTGTTTTCCCAAGTGCATTAGTAGTGAGTTGGATGAGAAGCAGAGTGGCAGGGACTCAAACCAGTGCTCTGACATGGAATGCAGGTGTCACAGTTGTGGCTTAGCCGGCTGCCTCACAATGCTGGCCCTATTTGAGTGCTCCTGCAGGAAGGCCTGGCTATACCTCCAGTGGTACCTGGACCAGCACAATCCCGGCCTTCCCTGGAAGGTCATGTAACACAGCTCAGTAGTGGCACTCCTCCATGCTGCTATGCTATGGTTTCTCTCTGCCTTATTGAAAATGTCAGTTGCTAAGAAGACCTTGCTGAGTTTTCTGCCTGTCCATCATTTGCAACCCCCTTCTATGCACACAGTAGAAAATTCGCTTCATGGGAACAAGGAGTTGCTCTCTTCTTTTTAAACTGACCTTCAGGGCCCAGAAGATTAGACAGATACTTGCTGGGTGAATAACTGAATGTGGGAGGATGTTGGGTAAGAACTTTCAGAAATGGTTCAGGGGGCACCAACCAGATCGAGGGGTTAAATCTTAGCCCCAGGCCAGTGCCGTGGCTCACTTGGCTAATCCTCCGCCTGTGGCGCCGGCACCCCAGGTTCTAGTCCCGGTTGCTCCTCTTCCAGTCCAGCTCTCTGCTGTGGCCTGGGAGGGCAGTGGAGGATGGCCCAAGTGCTTGGGCCCCTGCACCCATGTGGGAGACCAGGAGGAAGCACCTGGCTCCTGGCTTCAGATTGGCACAGCGCCAGCCATCGCGGCCGTTAGGGAAGTGAACCAACTGATGGAAGACCTTTCTCTCTGTTTCTCTGTCACTGTCTCTCTCTCTCTCTCTCTCTCTGTCTCTCACTGTCTCTCACTGTCTAACTCTGCCTGCCCCCCCCCCAAAAAAATCTTAACTCTTGAGGAAAAGGAGCTGCAAGGCTGGCCTGGGCTGAGTTTGCTGGGCTGCTGTGAACTCGGAGTGCAGAGAGGAATCCTCCCCATAGACAGTGAGAAACCAGGGAGTGTGGCATACCAGGGCCTTGGCATGGCCTCCTCCACGTTCCCAAAGGAGCAGTGCTGAGATACGTTAAGTCACCCAGTGACCTCAAAGGTGGGACATCTGAAGGAGGTGGAGGACAGGAATGGAGACTCCTAGATTCACAGAGTCAGCTCTGCTGGAGACCAGAAGTCCAGCAGTAGTAGGTTGGGCAATGAGGACTAGCTTTCCAACCATTGCACCCTTAAGCACTGACTCAGACGTCTGAGAGCTTTCATGTTGCTAGATCCTCAAAGAAGGCACAGTGACACAGAGGGAAAAGCACAGAAAGACATATATTTGCTTTTGTACTCCTCAAATGGTCACAACAGCCAGGATTGGGTGAGGCCAAAGCCAAGAGCCAGGAACTCCATCCTAGTCTCCCACATGGGTGACAGGGGCTCAAGTATTTGGGCCATCTTCTGTTGCTTTCCCAGTTACATTAGCATGGAGCTGGATCAGAAGCAGAGAAGCAGGGACCTGGACCTGTGCTCCAAAATGGGATGCCAGCATTGTAGGCAGCAGCTTAACTTGCTGTACCACAACCCCAGCCCCATGTACAGTAGGGATAAGACAAGTGAAAGAATTGGCAGCAAAATGTTCCAGTGCCCCAAATGCAGAGAGTAGTTCAAAAGTATGTGGAGCAAGTAAGTGGGGTCCAAGTCACTACAGACTCCTTATCAAGAGAATGAACAGATGTAAAACAGATTTTTCTCTTGACACTTTTTTTTTAAAGATTTATGTATGTATGTATGTGTTTGTTTGAAAGTCAGAGTTAGACAATGGGATATTCCATCTGCTGGTTCACTTTCAAGATGGCCACAACACCCAGTGCTGGGCCAAGCTGGAGCTTCATCCAGGTCTTCCACATGGGTGGCAGGGGCCCAAGTACTTGGGCCATCTTCCACTGCTTTTGCATTAACATGGAGCTGGATTGGAAGTGGAACAGCCAGCCGGGACATGAACTGTTTGGGATGCTAGTGTTAGAGCCAGTGGCTTAACCCTTTATGCCACAATGCTGGCCCCTTGACATTCTTTTTAGGGAGTAAAAGTCCATCAAAAGCAGAATCATATTCTCTTATCTTTCTGCAAAATCAGCAGCAGCAAGTGCTTTTTCCCAACATGATGTGATGCTTCCCCATCTCTGATATTTTATTTCAGATAAGCTGGGAGAACTCAAACCTGGATTTATCAGAATGGGTTAGAAAATTTAAAAATTGGATACTTTTAGTTTTTAGTCTCTGAATTGATTATGAACACACACACTCACACATACAAACAGTAATCAGGAGTTGAATAAACAGATATAAGAAGATTAGCAGTTTTCTCTGTTTTCTGGATTGGACCCCTCTGTGACATCACATAAAACTTTTGCACAAATGTTGTATTTTTAAATTTTCACAAACTCACTGAAGGGGAACTTATTAAAGGGGAAGCCTGTGTCTCAAATTTCATTCCACAAAACAGTTCATGAGAAAGAGGTGAAGTGTGTGGGACACAAAGTAGCACATCCAGGCAGACCACCAAGGAGGCCTGACCCTGTATTTTGGAACACGCAGGGGCTGAACACCCAGAAAAGGTTCCTGGGAAAAGCCACTCCCTGTCCCGAGGGCAGTTCCCGGAAGGGCTGCTGATCAGAAGCAGAGGCTTCGTCAGAATCAAAATGGCAAAGTCACAAACAGTAGCAGGCTCTAAAAATAACAGCTGCAACCCCAGCAAAATGAGAGCCCTCTGTGTGGTAAGTATAATGGGAAATGTATTGATTGGTATATTTATCCAGATACGTGATAGTGGTCACAACTAGGGCTGCCCCTTTCTGTACAGAGGATGGTGGTGTAAACACTGATTCCCATCAGCTGAGTCTTGTAGCAAGCATGGCAGCTCAAGTCAATAGGTGTGCACAGGGAGTGTTCTAGTTGCTAGTGGCTAGGATGACACAAAAATCAGTTTTATGCACTCACTGTCCCTGTCTACTGAGTTAATGAACGCCTACTATGACAGGTGTTGTTGTAGGTGAACCAAACAAAGATCACTAACCTCCTGAAGCTTATAGTAGGAAGGACAGAAAATACGGGCCAGCATCTTACATGAAGCAGTGATATGTGCTAGAATGCAGTAAGTGTCCCAGAAGGAAATTCGAGTGCTAGAGAGAAGTGTGCATGAAGCAGGTGCATTAGGTGGGGCTGCACTGGGGAGTGAAGGGGGGTGTCAGTGGTATTGGGGTGATGGGAAAGGAGCAAAGGCTTGCAGCAGGGAGCCAGCAGGTAATAGGGGGAGAGCATTCCAAGTAAGGGAGGGCCTGGCTGGCTGGGTCTGGGCCAATGTGTGGTTGCTGTGGAGTGAGCTGGGGAGAGAGGCCAGAATGAAGAGCCCCATGGACTGTCATTGAGAGTGGAAAGGGGAGCCTGATCAGGGCCCTCAGCAAAGCAGTGAGCCAACCTGGTGGATTTCAAATTGCTCACTCTTCCTGGGAGTAAACTGTAGAAAGACAGAGTATGTAGGAAGCCATTCCTATGCTCAAGGCATGACACAGAGGACGGCCAGTGCAGGCAGTGGCTTCCCCGTGTGCTGAGGGCGGGCCCAGGTCCAGGTGTATTTTGAAGGTGTGATCTGTGTGATTTCCTGTGGAGTTGCTTGGGGGGTTGTTGGAGCCCCAGCTGGCCCTGAGGAGTGGAAGCAGGGGACTGCTGTCTTGGAATCAGGAGAAATATAGCAGGTTTGGGTCAAGATTGAGAAAATCGCCTTGGACACATCAAGGTTGATATATCTGAGAAAACATCAAAAATTTTGTGGAAATTTCAATTAAGAGTATGAATTTATTTTGCTACAAAGGAAACTTTTAGTGCAAGAAATTTCTCCTGATACATGAGAAGACATGTAAAAAAATATGCACAGATTTTCAATGTTTTTGTGCCAAAATAAACTCTTGTTTTTCCTTAAGTTTTTGGAAGCACCCTGTTGGTGATGAGATGTTCAATAGACTGGTGATGCATTCATTTCCTGAGGCTGTGGTGACAAATACCACACATGTCGTGACCTAAAATTACACAGAGCTATATCACCATACAGTTGTAGAGCCCGAAGTTCTAGAATCAAGGTGTTGGCAGGGCTGCATTCCTTCTGGAAGCTCCTGGTAGTGAGGAAGCAGGTGGGAGCTTTTCCTTGCCTTTTCCAGCTTTGAGAAGCATCCTGCACTCCTTGGCTGTGACCCCTTCCTCTGTATCTTAAAAGCAACCTTGCAGCCTCTGCCCCTCCTCCACCTTGCCTTTCCCGACTCTGGCCCTCTCACCTGCCTTGATAATAACTCCGGATGATTACATGGGCCCACCTGGGTAGTCCAGGGTACTCCTCCCATCTCGAGATCATCGGACCAATCTTGTCTGTAAAGTTGCAGAATTCAATGAGGGATTCAGGTTTGGATAAAACAGCTGGCACTCAAAGTCCTCAAAGGCACATTTTACAGCTCTCATAACTTGGGGCAGGCACAACTGGATGCTGGATCCAGGGATCTAAAATTGTCATCACCGTTCTCTTGTTCTCTCTCCATCCCCTCCCCCGCTCCCCTTTTTCACTCCCAGTCTGCCCCTCTCTGTCATCTGGGTGTGTTGCATGAGTTCATTCTGTCCTACTGCAGAATCAATTCATGGTTGCCAGTAATTCCAGGTTTTCAGCAACTTAGTAGGAAAACCCAGAAAAAAGGTAGAACTTCCCTCTTGTGGGGGTCCGCACATAACATCCCCCAGAAGGGTTCTGATGGGACCTGAGTAAATTGTGTGGCTACTTGGGTGAGGCTCCGGATGTCACCCCAGTGGGCTGTGATTGTTGTTGATACCAAAACAACCAAATGCAATGGGAGCAGGGGCAGTTCCCTGAGTTCAGGGAAGAGCATTGTTTATAGAAGAAGCAATAGCTACATTTAAAAAAATGCTTCTGACTTTTAAGCTTGTTTTTTAGTGAAATGTAAACATAATCAGGGCTGGTGCTGTGGCCTAGCAGGTTAAGCCTGTGTCTGTGGTGCTGGCATCCCCTATGGGCGCCAGTTCAAGTTTTAGCTGTTCTACTTCCAATCCAGCTTCCTGCTAACATGTCTGGGAAAGCAGTGGAAGATGGCCCAAGTCCTTGGGCCCCAGAACCCACATGAGAGACCTGGAAGAAGCTCCTTGCTTCAGATTGGCCCAGCTGTGGCTGTTGTGGCCACTTGGGGAGTGAATCAGTGGATGAAAGACCTCTCTCCCTCCCCCTCTCTGTAACTCTGCCTCTCTTTAAAGAAAAATGTAAACATAATAAAAAATAGGTCCGGTAGTGCAGTGATCTCCCACGTGCCTACTCCCTGTGTTTCAACAGTCACTAACTCCATGTCAGACTTGTTTCTTCTATGTACCTCCTGCTGCCCCTCTACCGCTCAGAATATTTTACTGTAATTTGCAGGTGCCATAACATTTTTCCTGTAAACATTTTAGAATGTAATGCTGAAGAATGAGGACTCTTCCAAAACAAAACCACAATACCATTATTGTACTAAAAAATATCCAACGTTAATACCATTGACTGTTCAGTCAAGTGCGCCAGTTCCCCCCATTGTCTCCTAAATGACGGAGTCAGGATCCAAACAAGGTTGGCTCAGCATTTCCTTGGGAAATGCATCCGTGGGCGGTTCTTCTGACGTCCTCGGCGGGGCCCTGGGTCCTGGGTCTCCTGCTTGCTCTCAGCTCCCCTGTAGAACGTGGCCTTTCTCTCGCCACCCTAACACTTTCGCTTCTTTCATCCACAGCCCCTGAGCACCAGGGCGGCTTCCGCACCCCGGGCCTTCGGGAGTCATTTTGAAAGTGGCAGATGCGGTTTCTGTGTGCTTGCCTTTTGAGAAGCCCCAAGGACGTAGACCGGCAGCAGGACGCGGGTTTCCCCACCCCTTCTTCTCCCACAGTTCTGCTCACTCTGTCTGCTTGCATGTGTGAGCCGGCTGCAGTCACAGGGCTCCTGGACCTTGCAGGACAGACGGATGCCAAGTTGAAGGATGAACTTCCCTCTCCCTGGTTTGCTGTGCTGGTCTTCCCACCTGTCAGCGAGGCCCTGGGAGGGAGAGGCTTGAGGCATAATCTGGGGGAAGGAGGAAAGGCAGGGCCTTAAACACCGACAGATGAAGCCCTGAGTGCTGGCTCCTACCTCCAGGAAGCTCCCGGCAGGTCCTACTGGGCGATTCTCTGATGGTTGCCATGCACCTTTTTACAGAATTGATCACATGTATGATTTTATCTTTTTTTATTTCATGCTACATAAGCACTTCCTTTTGTTAAGGCCTAGTTTCCTTTACCATTATTGTAAAGCATCATTCATTGGAAATGCATCTTTTTAAAATGTATTTTATTTATTTGAAATGTAGGGAAAGAGCTCGGGGTTGGTGGAGAGACAGACCTTCCATTAGCTGGGTTACTCCCATAAATGTCCCCAGGAGCCATCCAGGCTCCCACATGGGTGGCAGGGACCAACTACTTGAGCCATCACCACTGCCTTCCAGCACCTGCATTAGCAGGAAGAGAGACTCGGGAGCCAGAGCTGAGTGTTGAACCCAGGCACTCTGATGTGGGATGAAGGTGTCTTAACCAGCTTTTCAGACTAAATGCCTATCCATTCCTTGATTATTTTTAAAATTTTTTTGACAGGCAGAGTGGACAGTGAGAGAGACAGAGAGAAAGGTATTCCTTTGCCGTTGGTTCACCTTCCAATGGCCGCCGCGGCTGGCGCAGCGCGCTGATCCAAAGGCAGGAGCCAGGTGCTTCTCCTGGTCTCCCATGCGGGTGCAGGGCCCAAGCACTTGGGCCATCCTCCACTGCACTCACGGGCCACAGCAGAGAGCTGGACTGGAAGAGGGGCAACCGGGACAGAATCCGGCGCCCCAACCAGGACTAGAACCCAGGGTGCCGGCGCCGCAGGCGGAGGATTAGCCTAGTGAGCCGCGGCACCGGCCCCGTTCCTTGATTTTTAAATATCCATAGTACCCACAGAATTCTTTCTTAATAGAAAAGGAAGTCTACTGGGAAGTGAAAGGAATACTCAGATTCAGGAGAAGCAGATCCCAAGCCTCGCTTTGTTGCTTGCTAGAAATATGATCAGGGGGCCGGCGCAGTGCGTAGCAAGTAAAGCTGCCGCCTGCAATGCCAGAATCCTGTATGAGTCCCTACTGCTCCACTTCTGATCCAGCTCCACGCTAATGTTCCTGGGAAAGCAGCAGAAAATGGTCCAAGTCCTTGGACCCCTGTACCCATGTAGGAGACCAGGAAGAAACTCCTGGCTTTGGATTGGACCAACTTGAGCTATTGTGGTCATTTGAGGGCGGGATGAACCAGTAGATGGAAGATTCTTTATCTCTGCCTCTGCCTCTCTAACTCTGCTTTTCAAATAAATAAATAAGTAAATCTTTTAAAATATGATCAGAAGCCTGTCCCTTAACTTATCTGAGTTTCCTCCTCCATTGAATGGATAGAGGACCTCTCACTCCAGAGGATAGTTTCAGAGATGACATGAAGGCTGCAAGGCTCTTGTATCCTCTAATTAGCATTCAGAAGTGAGGTGCTTGTATCTGTGTATAGATGCAGTGATGTAGTTAGTTCTTCCTATAGATCAAAGGTGCTCTAACCTTGAGGCCCGACCATGAAGGAGGGGGAGCCTGCGTATGGTGACCGCGTGGCTGAGACGAAAGGGCTCAGTGAGTCTCTGTGAGCTGCACTTTGTGGAAGATGCGCCTTTTTCCTCGCCCTCTCCCTCTGGTCTATAGCCATGGGGAATTACTAAAGCACAGTTGGAGGATGAAATGCAGAATGAAATACACGCTAAAACAGTTGCATCTTGATTTCTTCATGGGGTGGAGAATTTCAGATTTTCTGATATTTTCATGAAGATTTGTAAAACTTTCTCATTTGTCACATACCTTTTCCAAAAAATTTATCTAACAGACAGATACACACAGAGGGAGCTCCCCCATACTTGTGCATTCCTCAGATATCTGCAATGGCCAGGCCTGGGGTGGGGCTGAAGCCAGGAACCAGGAATTCATTCCAGGTGTCCTGTGTGGGTGGCAGGAGCCCAATTCCTTGAACTCTCACTTCTGCCTCTTGGGGTCTGCTTCAGCAGGAAGCTGGAGTCAGGAGCCAGAGCTGAGAATTGAACCCAGGTGCTCTGGTGTAGCACACAGGTGTCTGAATTTGTAGGCTAAGTGCCTTGTCCCAGGTTGATGTCTAGTTTTTTGGAATGAATGTGCTTTGAGTCCGCCATGTTCTTTGTATACTATATAGTCCAGTAGATCTGTGTTGTCCTGAATTAAGGTATAGGCAGAGGAGAATCATGTTTGCAAGTATGTTGCCTGTTTTTATAACAAAGTACCTGAGGCAGGCTGACTTTATAAAGAGGTTTTATCCAGATCACAGATTTGGAAGCTGCAAGATCAGGCAACCTCCTCTGTTTGGCTTCTGGTGAGGGCCTCATGGAAGATGGCATCACAATGGCAGGGCTGCCTTTGGAAGCCAGAGAGAGACTGGGATCTCACGAGACTTGCTTGTGCTTTAGATGTTTTTTTTTTTTTTTCTTAAAGACATTTGTTTTAACATGCAATTGCTTAGAGCTTAGAGTTAAGAGTCTTTTTTTTTTTTTGACAGATAGAGTTATAGACAGTGAGATGGAGAGAAAGGTCTTCCTTCTGTTGGTTCACTCCCCGAATGGCCACTACGGCCAGTGCTGCACTGACCCGATCCGAAGCCAGGAGCCAGATGCCTCTTCCTAGTCTCCCACTTGGGTGCAGTGCCCAAGCACTTGGGCCATCCTCCCCTGCCCTCCCGGGCCACAGCAGATAGCTGGACTGGAAGAGGAGTAACCAGGACTAGAACCCGGTGCCCATATGGGATGCCGGTGCTGCAGGTGGAGGATTAACCTAGTGTGCCACGGCACTGGCCCCCTAGATGTTTATTTGCATTTGTAATTTGCTTCTACTTATGGCAAGGGGGGGGGCTTCTTTTCCATTATTAGTGGTTATATAAATAACTTTGGAGAGGGGTTGGCATTGTGGTGCAGTGAGCTGAGCCATGGTCTGCAATGCTGGCATCCCATATTGGAGCACCAGTCAGAATACTGGCTGCTCTGCTTCTGATCCAGCTTCCTGCTAATGCACCTAGGAAAGCAGCAGAAGATGGCTCAAGTGCATGGCCCTGCCACCCACATGGGAGACTCAGGTAGAATTCCAAGCTCCTGGCTTTGCCCTGGCCCAGCCTTTGCTATTGTAGCCATCTGGGGAGTAAACCAGCAGCCACAAGCCCCACCTCTTAACACTGCCACCACCACATTGATGACAAAGCCTGCAACACATGAACCCTTGAGGGGAAGAAACAACATCCAAATTATAGCAAGGGGTATGGTTTAACTTTCTCTCATCAGTGGACAGGTGATTACAGCTGTTTTACAGTGTATAGGATCAGCATGCACATTTTGGATCCTGTTACTCAGAGCCTCAGAAGTGTGATCTGACAATACGTCTTCCCCATTCGGTTCTGTTCTCTCAGCTATTTTCTCCATTCCAATCCCCAGGTGCAGGGCTCCTTGAAGACTCTTTTCTTCCGGAGTAGTACCTAGATCTCCCCACCTCTCTTTCTGGAGACTGCAAGTGCTCACACGTGTCCATGGGAGAGCCATTGCACACTCCTGCCTCCCTTGCAGTTGGGCACAGCTGTGTGATCCATTTCAGCCAGTGAGGTGTGAGGGAAAGCTGTGTGTCGCTTACCAGTGAGACAGAAGCTCAGGGATAATTCTCCCAGCTTCCTTTTCTCACCCCAAGTTCAAGATAACGCTGCTGTGTGATAGCAGAGCCTCCATCAGCCCTGACTGTCACCACTGAAGACAATTTCCTTGGAGAATTCTGGCTTTGCCCTGACCCAGCCACGATGGACTTGATGTGATTGAGAAATAAATGTTGGTGATATTGAGTCAATGGGATCTATAGGTTATTTGTAATTGTGGTGCAATGTAATCCATCCTGACTGCTACACATTCTATCCCTAAAATTGCCTCAGCTGGGTCTTTGATTTTTAAACCTTTCCTGGATGTGGATAATAAATCCCCCAAATATTTTATATATATATATATATATATATATATATATACATATATATATTTACATTTTTAAAGGCATACTGAAGTATTTTCCAAGCTGTGGTATACATGCCACCAGTAGTATGTGAGATAATTTCATATGGGACATAGGTAGACTTATTTTAGATATTTTTTACATTTATAATTTGCTTCTATTTAAGACATGGGATGCTGCTTTTCCATTCTTAGTGGTTGCCTAAATGTCTCTTAAAATAACTTTGGAGAAAATGAAATGACTCGAAGAGAATTATACATTGGATAAAAATATACTTAATATGCAGGTATAGCAAAAATCCGAGAAGTTGTAATCAAAGGACTGAAGGTTTGGGGAATACTCTGTGGGAAATTATTTCATGAAGTGTCTGTTAAAGAAAGTGTCCACTAGGTGGGGAAATTTTCATTTTTGACCCCTGGTCCTTAACATTTGCTTCAGTGTTTTTGATTGGGTCGATATTATTGTAATGTTTTAATCTAGGAACTTAAAAAAATAAAAGTCCCCATCCAGTCCTTTGCAGTCAGTTTCATTGTTTTCTCATTCTTTGCTCTTAAGAGGTTCTGTTTCTGGTAACTATATTAGGCTTAGTCAGATTTAATCAAAGATTACCATGATATCAGACATTTAAACATTTGAAATATTGTATGCATGGCTTGCGTTTTTGTAATGATTTGTTCTTATATTCAGAAGGGAGGTTACTACTGATCTAACAGAAGTCACAGGGGTAGTCCTATTGGCTGTTCCATTTGGCCACACCCACCTCCTCACACTCACCGGCCCCCACCTCCCAAATGTCTTTGCTTTCATGGTCACTCTGTGCAGTGTTTTACTTTGACGTCATCATGCTGGGTATTAAAATTTGAGATGAAGAGTAGCATATTTGTCAATGACATCCTTAATAAACATTGTTATTGTGAGGTGACGTCAAGTATTGCACTTCAGATACAGCCAAGAAAATGTTCTATCAATAGTTTTTTATTGATTGCCACCATTCTATCAGTATCACTGCCAGGGCTGTTCTTGCTTTGGGTCCTGGAGTCTCACACTGGTGTGTCAGCCCCCTCCATATAATCCTATGTCTCTCCCTCTCCCACTTGCTCTCTTTGCTTAGTCCCTACATATGCTTATGAAGAGTAACCATGTTGACAACAGTAATAATATATAATAGATAATATATAATAAAGAATAATATATATAATATAATATATAATAAAGAATGCACAAAGACAGGACCAGAGTGAGGTACAGGTGCAATGGAGCAGTGGCAGAGTCATCTGCTTGCATGGCGGGGACTCTCCCCTAAGTGTGGATTGTTTCAAGTACTTCTCACAGCCCAGTCTCTGCTCAGCTACTGAAGCTCTCCTCTTAATCCCGCCCCTCCGAGGTTCGGGCTGAAGACCATTGCCCTAATAACCTAATCTAAGTAGTGGCTCTGAAAGCAGTGATGTTGATCATGACCCCGGGGCCCGAAGAGGCAAATTACATTCCTACTTCTCATGAAACCTTCTGATTTAAAATACTTTTACTTTTAACTGTTGAGGAACCAGCATATAGAGTTTTCATAGACCTGTCACTTGGCTTCCCCAAAGGACAGCATCTTACTAAGTCATAGTACAATTATTATTTAAAGATTTATTTATTTATTTGAAGGGCAGAGATAGAAGGAGAGACACAGAGAGAGATTCATCTTCTATCTGCTGATTTACTCCCCAAATGACCACAATGGGGCTGGACCAGACTGGAGCCAGGAGCCAGGAGCTTCTTCCCAGTCTCCCATGTGGGTTCAGGGGCACAAGCATTGGGCCATCTCCCAGGTGCATTAGCCAGGAGCTGGATGGGAAGTGGAGCAGCCAGGACTCAAACCAGTACCCATATGGGATGCCAGCACTGCAGGTGGAGGCTTAACTTTCTATGCTACAGCACCAGCCCCAGTAGAATTAAGATCAGGACGTAAATACTGATAAAACACTGCTAGCTAACTTACAGATTTTATTTGAGTCTTTGAGTCTTTCCTGCAACAATTAATTTTTTAAAATATTTTTAGGATTTATTTGAAAGGCAGAATGACAGAGAGAGGGAGAGAGACAGAGATCTTCCATCTGCTGGTTCACTCCTGTAGTTGGCTGCAGCAGCTAGGGCAAATCCAAAACAAGAAAGGAGTAGGGAGCTCCATCCAACTCTCCCATGTGGGTGGCAGGGGCCCAAGTACCCAGGTCATCTTCCTGTTTTCTCAGATGCATTAGCAGGGCACTGGACCAGAAGCAGGAGAGCTGGGACTCAAACCTGCACTCTGATACGGGATATTAGTGTTGCAAGTGGTAGCTTAACACCTGTGCCACAATGCTAGCTCCACCTGCAACTATTATTGCTATGCTATAATCCATTATCGTCACTACTTATTTTTTTGTCCAACTTGTTGCATAATTGGCTGCTGAAGTCTCCATTCAGGTTGGCTGCTGTGTCCTTTGGTTATGCCCCCATCATTTAAAAAAAGAATTTCTCTGTTTTCTGGGACCACAGGACATTTCCAACTCATCTTGTGTTTTCCTTGCTCCCTTCTTGGAATCTGCCGTTTCTCCTATGCTCCCTGTTGTCAGTATTATTTTTAATGTTAGGCTTATCACATTCTATTCATATTCTTGGAAAATTAATATTTGCCATATGGGAGCTCTCCGTGTAGAATGAGACACTGGCCACCAAACATGTCAGATTAACAAGAGCATATTCTATTTTGTTCAATATGGTATAGAAAAAAAGGGAAGGCACTCAGTCTTCACTAAAGGGTCCATTATGCTTTTTCTTGGTTCTGTATTTCTTTATAGCACCTAATCAAAAGACCCAGTATCTTTTAGACTTTTTTTTTTTTTGCTAAACAATTTTTCTTTTTCCCTTCTTCTCCAATTTTCTCTAACATTCTCTTTCTGTTATTTAGGTTCTCACTGGTCTAAATTTTCCTCTCATGTTTTATCCTGACACCTACACTCTTTGCTGAATTCCTGATATAGCATCTTTGTTTCTCTGGCCCATGTGCCAATTTTCCAGTCAATCTGATCAACATACACAACCTCAACACTAAGGTGGACCCAAAAGTGTCTTGGCCAAAACGAGATAGTCTAAATGACTCCATCAAATATATCCCCAGCACATTTTTCTCTCCCCTGAATAGTGTGTGTGTGTGTCTGAGTTTAAAATCAATCTCTACAATATACACAGATATTAACAATGATTTGTTTCATAGTTCACAAATCTTGTACAAATCTTTTATTTTCACTTTCTTTTAAAGATTTTTTATTTATTTGAAAGAGTTAGAGAAGTGATCAGTGGGGTGTGGGGGTGGGGGGGGGTGAACTTCATCCACTGGTTCACTCCCCAAATGGTTGTACCAGCTTCTGCCGAAGCCAGAAGCCCTGAGCTTATCCCAGGTCTCCCTCATAGGTGCAGGGACTCAAGCACTTGGGCCATTCTCTGCTGCTTTTCCTGGTGCATTAGCAGGGGACTAGATTGGAAGTGGAGCAACCAGGTCTCAAACCTGCGCTCATATGGGATGCCGGCATTGCAAGTGTGGCTTAACCCTGCATCTCACTGTGCATTTGCCCAAGGTCTGCTGTAAACACTTATTGAAAATCACCTGACAGCTGGCGCCGCGGCTCAATAGGCTAATCCTTCGCCTTGTAGTGCCGACACACCGGGTTCTAGTCCCAGTCGGGGCACCGGATTCTGTCCCGGTTGTCCCTCTTCCAGGCCAGCTCTCTGCTGTGGCCAGGGAGTGCAGTGGAGGATGGCCCAAGTACTTGGGCCCTGTACCCCATGGGAGACCAGGAGAAGCACCTGGCTCCTGCCATCGGATCAGCGCGGTGCGCCAGCCGCGGCGGCCATTGGAGGGTGAACCAACGGCAAAAGGAAGACCTTTCTCTCTGTCTCTCTCTCTCACTATCCACTCTGCCTGTCAAAAATTAAAAAAAAAAAAAAAAAAAGAAAATCACCTGACAGTGACTTCCATTGACTCCTGCCAGTTACACTCAGCTTTTCCTGGAGTGGGGGGCACATCCACCTCTACCCCATGTGCTTTGGAGAGAATGACCCCTTCTTTGTTCCAGGGCTGGGTACCAGTTGGCTTTGTCAGCTCAACCTTAGCTGTGTGCTTGATATGAGGATGTGTGCATGATCTATTTCAGTTCAGCAGGGTCCAGGGAGAGTTCCACTAGGGTGTGTGAGAGAAGCTTCTTCTGTATTCCATGGAAGATCCTGAGTGTTACACTGCACTGTCATTTGTCATCACAGGGGGAGCCAGTCCAAGTGTGGAGGTGACACACTTAGGAGGGAAGAGTATAGTGAGCTCTGAGGGAGGATGCAATTACACTGGAAGCCAACCCTTCATGTCCAGACTTGGGTTTTGTGAACCTGTGAATTTACCTCCTTGCTTTTTTTTTTCCTAAGTATTCTTGATTGAGGTTTCCTGTAGCTTGGAAAGGTTTCTGTGGCTACAGTTCCCTTCCTGTGTATACTATCAAATCATTTGTGCCTGTGCTAGGAATTATTTTAGATACTTTTTGTACCTAATTATGCATCTGTCTGTCCTCAAATAGACAGTGATATCCTTGAAGCTGTTCAGGTGCCTTTCTGGTCTCTGGGTGGGGATTGGCACATCCACCTAGCTGCTGTCTCAGGGCCAGCTTTCTCCCAGGCCTGGAGCCAGGTCTGCCTCTTAATAACTGGAACTGTGGATTTTATGTAATATACTGCCTGTATTGGTTTTCTGTTAGTGCATAGCCTGTTACCAGAAATGGAGTGACTAGAACAACTGGGTTTCCATGGGCCAGGGGCCTGGGCACAGTTAAGCTGGGCTCTCTTCTTGGGGATTTGCCAGGTTGAAGTCAAGGTGTCAGCTGGGCTGAGTTCTCACGAGAAGGCTGCACTGGGGAAGAACGTCCTTCTGGCTCACTTAGGGGCCAGGTGTTTGGTGCAGCAGTTTAGATGTCACCTGGGCCTGGGACACCTGTGCCCCATGTCAGGATGCCTGCATTCTATTCTGGTTCCACTTCCAATTCCAGCTTCCTCCCAGGCCAAGGCACTGCCCTCTACATGTGTTTCCTTTCTGTTCTAAGACCCGCAGCTGGTCTTCTGGCCTTTTTTTTTTTTTTTTTTGTAGAGTGATGGAAAAAAACCAACATTTTCTTAGCAAAAGCAAAAACTAACACTTTTAATAGACATGTATGACATTTGGCCAGATTTTTATCTAGGTAGACTGGCTAGATGAGACAGGTTAGATTTCCCAGTGTTTACTTGACTAGCTAGTTACAACCAAGGATCTATGTGGAGCATAATTAAAAGCTATGACTAGGCAAATAAACAAATAATCAACAACTCTGAAAGCACTTCCAGCCAATAAATTAGTTCCTTGTATATATTTCCAGATTGTTGTTTGACTTTATATCTGCTCATTAGCTTTCCCGTTTTGTCTGTATGTATAATCTGTGAAAGTCATGATTCATAAGCAGGGCTCAAGGTAGTGAGATATCTTAAATTTCTCTTTTACTGAAGGCCTTTAAAAAATGGTTGATTTATTCCTTTCTTTATTTGAATTTTTAAAATAATTGTTTTCTGGTCTGTATGGCCTTAATTTTCAGAACAACCTAGAAATATTATAGTGCTGAATATTGTATGCATATGTGATCTGTTCCTTATATTCTTGATGATAAACTGCTTTTAAAACCTGTTTATAAAGGCCAGCATTGTGGCACAGCAAGTTAAACCTCTGCCTGCAATGCCGGCATCCCATATGGATGCCGGTTCAATTCCTGGCTGTTCCACTTCCCATCCAGTCCCTGTTAATGTGCCTGGGAAGGCAGCAGAAGATGGCCCAAGTACTTGGGCTCCTGTACCCACAAGGGAGAACTGAAGAAGCTCCAGGCTTCTGGCTTCAGCCTGGCCCAGCCCTGGCCGTTGCAGTCATTTGGGGAATAAAACAGAGAATGGGAGATCTGTCTCTCATCCTCTCTGTGTAACTCTGCCTTTTTTTTTTTTTTTTTAAGATTTATTTATTTGAAAGGCAGAGTTACACAGAAAGAGAAAGAGAGAGAGAGAGAGAGGTCTTCCATCCTCTGGTTCACTCCCCAGTTGGTTGCAAGGCCAGAGCTGTGCTGATCCAAAGCCAGGAGCTTCTTCCGGGTCTCCCACGTGGGTGCAGAGGTCCAAGGACTTGGGCCATCCTCTACTGCTTTCCCAGGTCATAGCAGAGAGCTGGATACCAAGTGGAATGGTCGGGTCTTGATCCCATATGGGATGCCGGCACTGCAGGCGGCAGCTTTACCCGCTATGCCACAGTACCAGCTCCACTCTGCCTTTCAAATAGACAAAAAATAAATCTTAAGAAAAAAAGTTTACAAAGTGCCATTCAGAAACTGGAGAAAGAAAAACTCTTCCAGCTGCTATTTTCAGTTTGAACACTAGATGGTGCAGTGGTCACACTGAGTAAATGTAAATTGGCCTAGCTACAAGTGATGTGGTGTTTGCCTTAACAGATATTGACAAGACAACTGTATTCATAAATGACTATTTCTCTTGCAAAGTGCTGTGGTGTATTAGATTAATCACTTTTGTTTTTAACTACTTAATGTTTCTCTTCCAATCTATTAAAACTGTTATTAGACTGTTGGAGTATATAAAAATCTGGTGTCTCTTGGGGTAGATTGTTTTCTGAATACAATTGATTCTTAAGTACATTAAGTCTAAGTGGACATTTGTTTTCAATTTAGGGGAAAAAAAACCTGTGTTCTAGTCTGTGACCAAATGTTTAAAAAAGATTTGAGGAACTTTTTAGGAGTTGCTGTTTTCAGTCCTTGGAGCATAATGACATTTCTGGAATGAGATGCATCAGGGAAAAGCAGTGTCCTTGGCTGAGCTGACTCTGTCCTAAATTGATGTCCAACAGCAATAACATCGATGTATACATCCAAAGCACTCTTCTTTATCTTGGCTGGGAGTTTGGAGCATCTGCGCTCTTGATGTCTTCACGTTGGATTACTCCGTGAGATAGAATCTGCAATCCAAGCCTGGAACTCATAATTACCTTTGAGTTATGTAACACCCAGGGGACAGCCGGGAAGACACACTGCTGGACAGCATGAGGCTCTCGTGACAGCTCTGGAAGGGCTTTCTTCTCACGCAGTTTCTGCATTACATATCTCGCAAGTCTCAAGATTTTCTGTTCCTGAAAAAGCGAGTTTGCTGGGTTACATTCATTCAGAAAGAACTTGTGCTTCAAAATCCAAGGAAACAAAATGTTTAATAGGTTTTCCATTTATTAACTTTGAGCAGAGTGCTTTTTACTGTCTAAATGGCTTCAAGTGAAAGTTGTATTTCTAATATTTAGCTTCTTTGGTTCCAAAACTTAAGTTAAATGAAGTATTACTTACTGTTTCTAAAGGTAACATAAAAATTTTTAAAAAGACCAAATTTTCTGTGACATAGCTTATGTTGTTGGTGAACTCTACTTAAAACTGCCATACAAACAAAAATCCTTCTCTATCAGATCATACAGTTTTCTTTGATTTTTATTTTGACTTATTTTTGTTAATTTATTGTTTTATAACTTTGTTTTATTATTTGAGAGGCAGAGAGACAGAGATCCCATCTGCTGGTTCTCTCTCCAAGTACACACAGTGGCTGGGGCTGGGCTGGGGCCAAAGCTGGGAGCCAGGAACCAGTCCAGGTTGGGTCTCCCACGTGGATGGCAGGTACACAGCTCCTGGAGCACCTCCCAGGGTCTGCCCTGGCAGGAAGCTGGAGCCTGGACTCAAACCCAGGCACCCAGAAGTGGGATGTGGGCATTTTAAGTGCTGGGCTATACACCTGCCCCAGTATATCTTTAGTTTTTATCAGGTAGATGTTTCAGAGTTTGAAGTTCAGAGTTAGGTGACCTAGGCACTGGCATTGTGGTTCAGTGGGTTAAGCCATGGCCACCTGTGACACTGAGCACCAGTTCAAGTCCCAGTTGAACTGCTCCACTTCTGATGCAGCTCCTGGCAAAGCAGTGGAAGGTGGCCCAAGTGCTTGGGCCCCCTGCCACCCACAGGGGAGACCCAGATGGAGTTCCAGGCTCCTGTAGCTCCTAGCCCTGGCCATTTCAGGAGGGAAGCAGCAGATGGAATATCTCCCTCCCCCCACTCTCCTCCTCTCTGTTGTAATTCTTTCAAGTAAATATTTTTTCTAAAAATAAAAAAATATATAACTAGGTGACCTTTATTTGAGAAGTTAAATAGGATGTAAAAATGTTTTTTTCTTTTAAAAGGCACATTTTAAGAACACAAAGAATTTTGTTAGGATGGGTCTTTGGGTAAAGGGCAGGCTCACTCGATGATCTGTGTGAGCCTATTCCGTGTGCAAATCCTTGTGCCGGATAATGTGGGAGACACAAGAAGGACACCTGGGTCCCTGCCCTTTGGACCTCACAGTCAAGGGCACCAGAATTTAATATAAAATATAGAGAAATACAATGAGGATCCTAAATACATTTAAAAAGCTGAGGGACAGGCTCTGGGGGTTAAAGGAGCCAGCAGAGGCTTTGTGAGAAAGGAAAAATGTACCAGATGTTAGAGATTGTGCAAGATCCTGACTTAACAATAAAAAGGTGTGGGAAAAACCTAAGCAGAAGGAATGGGGTGAGCAGAGGCCTTGCGATGAGAAAGCCCCAGGTGAATTTTCAGTTTGGCTGCAAACATAGGTGGAGGAACAGGAAATGAAGCCAAGTGGATAAGCTGGGATCCTGTTGTGCAAGGTCTTGGACCACAGGCCGGGCTGTGTGAGCTGCAGCTGCGCATCACTGGGGAATGCTTGCAAGCGTTTGTGTACCAGAGTGATGGCCTGAGAGCAATTCATCTGGAAACCCTAGCATGGGGGTGGGGGGTGAGAGAGGCGAGGTGCAGGGAGACGTGTGAAACGCCTGGGCCAGCAGCTTCCCCCAGGGTCATCGGGGAGGACCCAGAGTCCAGGGCCGTGTGTGCAATGTGGGGAGAGAAGAAAGAACACAGATGTCACATGTGACGGAATGCGCTGGCAGGGCGTTCTGATTTATTCTCTAAGTTAATCTAAGTCCGGTCCCAGACGCCCCATCTCCTGTTCATTTGCCAGCACCGGCAACCCTCTCAGGGGTTAGCTCTGTTGTAGAGGCCAAGCACAAGGAGGAAGGCGCCTCCGTGGCTGTTGTGCCTGCACAGACCATCGCGATGGGTGCTGGGCTGCATGGCAGCTGGAGACAGGCCCCAGGCTAGGGGCATCAGAGCTGCATCTGGAAAATCCCCTCCTTCGTTGCAAAGTCCCTGTCCCCCCTTCTTGGATGATCTTCCTGTAGGTAACTGGCGTAGCTCTTGCCTTTCCTCCAGGAGGCAAGGGGGCCCAGAGCTGAAGAGAGCACATCTCTGGCCTTGGGCTTTCTCTGTACAAAGAGTTAAATGGGGTGGCCAAGTAAGGATGTGTAGGTTGTTCACTGCTCAAGATCATGAGCTGTGGGGGAGTTTGGGGGCCTGAAGTCCAGCCTGTACCTTGCGTGCCAAGCTAGGCACAGGATCTTCTCTGCCAAGAAGAAAAGACACCTTTTAAAAAGTTCTGCATACAGGAGCTTGTGGTGAAAGGGACGTCCTGGTTGAAGGAAGGAAAATATTTCCATTTGTGAGGAGGGTGAGTCTTTCCATAGGCAAAGAAAACCAGTAACAACCCCCCCCCCCAAAAAAAAAGCTAGTCAAAATGCCAATTTCAGCAAACGACCCTGTTATGTATGTGGTTTTTAAGCAGACTTTCACATTTAAATATACATGTGTAAAGCAGGTGATGTGGTAAAGCTAAGCCCCACCAATGAAATCGCACGCGCCTGTGTCTGCAAGAACCATCAGAACCGATGCATGGCACCTTCCATCACCAGGCAGTCACCCCGGGGCCACCAGGAATGGAGGTTAGAGAAAGGACACCCAGCCTGGGTCACCTCCTCACGTTGCTTCTGCTCCAGGGGGAGAAGGAAATGGGAAGACACAGGTGGCCAGGTGTGACGGTAAAGCCAAGGAAGCCCCCGAGGCAGGCAGGAGCTCTGAGCGGGGCTTGCATGGGAGACACAGCAAGTCCTGGGATGATGGCGGGGTGGGGTGGGGGGGCTAGTCCCAGGCAGTGCAAGCATGCGAGAGCAGCTCCTTTCTCACAGCCACAAGAGGCGCCAGCGCGGGCGAGGGCCTGCATGTATTGATTATTTATTGCTACGTGACAAATTACCCTAACATGTGGCTGCTCTAAAAACCCATTTATTATTTCTGTGGGTCAAACATCCAAGCCTGTCCTAGCTGGATCCTCTGGGCCCAGGATCCCTCCCAGACTGCAATCAAGGCCTCTGCCAGGACCGCGGTCATCTCCCGGCTCAGCTGGGGGACTCTGCTTCCAAGCTCATCACGTCGTTGCTGGCAGGCTTCCTGGTTCTCTGAGCTCTTGGCCCACGGACCCCAGCGCCTCACTGGGAATCTTCCGATCACAGCCACTCTGTTTCTGGCTACGGGGGTCTCTCCATAAGGCCACTTTGCAACGTGGCAGTGGGATCGTGTGACTCACAGAAGGAAGACGGAAAATAATTGCCAAGCAGCTTAGAGCCACTGTGGCAGCACTTGAATGAGAGAGGCTGTGGTTGTGTGGTTGTTCCCAGCAGCCCCCGGGAAGTGTAGTAAAGGTAAATGGTTATACCCACAGTGTTTGGGGTTTGGGCTCGGGCAGGTGAGGTAGGTGGGGATGGAGAGTGGCCAGGTTGAGGCTATGGGAGGTCAACTGCATTGGGAGGGAAGGGGAGACAGGGGGCTTGTGGAGGAATCTGGGAATTGGACACAGACTGATCCAAGAGCGACTTCTTGGGTGCAAAACATTTTTAAGTTGGTGATGCTGATGTGGGAAAGGTTTAGAGTGCGAGTGGTTGGAAGGGAGGATGAAGGTCACTAGGTGAGAAGTTCAGGAAATTGAGAGGCTGAGCTGTGGGCTGGTGACCCACTTGGAAGTGAGCAGTGAGCTGACGGTGAGCTGGGTGCTGACACTACTCAGGGAGGGAGGGAGAGAGGGCAGCACGAGCTCCTGAGATTACAGAAGGGACCACATCTGGCGACACAGTGCCTGAGTTGTCTTAGGAAAGTCCTCCAGTACACAACACCACCAAAGAAGAGGGTCGAGCACTTCTAATGCGGAGCAGCAATTTTGAGAAAGTAGGGAGAATTCCTCAGGACCAAAACCAGAGTGACAAGCGGGTGTTGCAGACGCTGTCTGCCTTGGGGCTTCGGTCTGTGGCTGAGGGATTTGGGTGAAGCTCCACGGCAACGGGGTGAGGTCCTCTGGTTTCCTCTCTGTTGACTCTGGCGGGCTCTGCAGTTGTCTCTGACCTGCGAGTGTGAAGATGGCTGAATCGAGCCACCTCCCCTGACCATCAAGGCCCCAGTTTCTCTGTATCCAGCTCCCTGCTAGCACACCTGGGAAGGCAGCATGTGATGGCCCAAATGCATGTGCCCTGTCTCCCATGTGGGAAACCCGGATGGAGTTTCAGGCTCCTGGCTTCAACCCATCCCGGCCCTGGTTGTTGCAGCCACTGGGGGAGTGAACCAGCGGATGGAAGATCTCTCTCTCTTTCTCTATCCTCCCTCCCCCCTTTTTTTCTCTCTCTCTCGCTTTGTTTTCTCCTAGGCTTGAATGGAAAAAGACCACCTACAAAAACTCATAACCGTAGCCCCTCTCCTGCTCGGGTTCAGGGCTAGAATTCACGCTTCCTGGTTAGGTCTGTAAGTGCCAAGCCAAACTAAGAAAGTAAAGTGGGTCTAAGAGCACCACAGAGCCCCAGCACAATCCTGAGCAAATCCTTTGTGGAAATGGAATCTCGACCAACTGGACGTGAGCTCACATATGAAAATTAAAAAATAAAAAACCCTGGGAAACCAGTTGCAAGGAGAGGGAACGAGAAGGAACTTAACGGACGATTAGATCTCGGATGATCAGGTATAGACAATGATACCAGGAGGAGAGGAAGCATGGTTTCTGAACTGATGGCAGGTGCCTGGGGATGATTTGGCCGTTCTGTCAAAAATCTTAAAAACTTTCACTCCCTTTTATTTAGCAATTTTATTCCCATTAACTTTTTTCCTAAAAAGTCATCTAATATAGATACAGAGTAATATTCATCATCATGTGCTTAGAATAATAAAAACACTTGCAAATAATCGATCTCTAAGAATAAGGCCATGAATAAGTAAATCATAGAAATTGTAGAGGATTATTCATAAGTATGAGCAGTTTTAATGACATGGGAGTGTGCTTACCACATAACATTAAGGGATAAAAGCAAAATAAGAAACTGCTCGCTAAATACAGCAATATTCAGCTCTCCTCCAAATTATTTAGCTAAATGAAAATATTTCATTTTTCTAGCATTCTATTTAAATAGGTATTTGATATCATATTCACAAATGGCAGAAAGGCGTAAGAAAACTGAGGGCCTTGCTAATATCTTGTTGAGAAATTCAACTGTATTGAAGGAAAAAAAGGCTACAGAGGACCTAAGTATAAAGATATATAAATAATAACTTTTACAAATACAGTTTCATTTCAAATTCCGATGCACTTAAAACATGCAGTCAACATTGACACACTTTAATTAGAAACACCATACTATGAGTCATTCTATTTGGGATATAAAGACTTCTCAGAGAATTCAGAAGTCAGTTAAATGTCTCTTCCTGCCTTTGAATGCGATTATGTGACAACTATTCTCTCCGTAATAGCCAGGATATGGGCCACTTAGGTACCAGTGATTTCACCACGATGCACATTAGCAGTAAAGAGCATTCCTCCACAGTCCTTCCGACTCTGAATTGAGAAGATTGGAGTCTTTTTACTAAACGGTGATTTAGTTAATGAAAGCACTTGTCATACCACAGGGGGATGGATTGCAGCAGCAAGCCCCGGCTGTCATCAGCACACGTCCTTCTGTGGCAAAAACACAATCCCCGTCTCACTTTTGTGGCTGCTGGAAACTTGGTTTACACCCTCAGGTTTTTCCTAAAGTTGCCTAGTGACGCAATGAGATGCTTGTACTTCAGTTCGTCATAAAAGCAGGAAATCTGGGAAGAACTTATGAAAAGGTGTCTGGAATACAAATACCATAGAACCACACGTGTGTCAGCAGAAGGCTGAGACACTTGTGTCCTGGTTGGACAACAGCATGTCTTGTGTAAAGAACAAAGGTGAAAATAGGCATTGTAGATATCACCTACTTTTACTCCGATTTCCCCAGAACTGATGGCATCGTTTTGCCAGTTATCCCCACAGACTTTGGACATTTGTCTGAAGTATATTTGTTTACCATGTGTTCGATGCAAAGCAGTTGTTATTTGATCCATTGTTGGGAAAATGCCTGGACTACTGCAACGCATGTGAGAAATGGTACCCAGGGAGGGGCTTTAAAGTTACCAGAATTCACTCAGAGGAAAGATTCCAGGTTTCTGAGGGGACTGTCTTATTGATCCCTACGCCTTCTCTGCCTTGTACTGTGCCTGGCATTTTATTAATCCTAATAAAAATGAGATAAAGGAATAGATTTATAAATGGCAGCTAAAGTCTTTTCCCCACTGGCAGACCATACTCCTGAAGTTGCTCACTGCTGAGTTCTACCAGGTAACTCTGATCATTACCACCTGCATTGAGAAATTCTTTTGACCTGGTGTCCTGCTAAAGACATTACTGTAAATTACAACACAACCACTCCTTGGGGTTGTGGCTGTAATTTTTTGAAGCCCTGCCCCCTGCCATGGACAGGGCCCAGGGAGTTGCAGACGCAAATAATGAACATAAATCCGTGGAAAAGTGATGTCAAGTTGAATCTCAGAGTATTGGGCGAGGCATCCTGAATCCACTTCTGTATAGAAAGGAATGGTCCCTCTACTCGGGGGCACTCTACCTTCATGGGAAGATCAAGTAGCCTCGATTGTGGAGGATAGAAAGAGAGAGTAGAACAAACAGTGTCTCGTTCAAGTGTGGAATTGGCTTGCTTTCTAGTAATGGCGCCTGAAGAGGCTGCCTAATTTATTCGATGGCATTACCTGGAGAACCCAGGGTAGAGTGGCAGCCAGCCTGGAAGACTTCGGGAGAGCCAAAAGGTGCAGAGGTTTTGACATGACTGCTCAATGGGTCTTGGGTGACTTCTACATGTATGTAAGAAATGATCATCAATACAGTGACTTTGCACAGAGAACAGTGGGCCCAGTGACTGTTGGATTCTGGGTGATCATCTCGGCTACAATCCTCATGTAGACGGACGAGGGTCAGAACGGGAGTGGTTGGGTAGGGATGGAAGTGTCCTCTTTAGGGACTTGAGCAGTGTAACAAAGAGAGCCTCAGTAGTGTCGGACCTAGGCACCAAGGAACAGAAGAATGAAAGGCTGGGCGCCAGCAAGAGGCAGAGAAGGTTGTCCCTGAGGCTGGCCTTCTCCACACATCAGGAGCTCGGTGGGGCTTGCCAGGGTAAAGGAAGCCTTAGATCTGCAGGCTCATCTGCCATAACTCTAGTTGGGGAAGTGCATGATTATTGAACCAACAGTTATAGAGTCGGGGACGGGCAGGGACCTGACACTCAACACGTACACCAAGGGGAACCAATGAAAGAGTCTAATGGGCCACAGGGACTGGACTGAGGGCTCAGCTCGCATCTGCACTATAATGCGGGTGAAGGAGGGAAGACGTCAGGAAGCAGGCTGTCCATCACAGCAGAATTCCAGTTGCTCAGGAGGGAGCTGGAAGCAGATTTTTGTCTCTGGGAAAGGTGTACTTGATCAAGGTAGGAACTGAGATACTAGGCACCCAGCACCTCAGCAACAGGAAATAAAAGTCCCTATTAAGCTGGGGCTTCAGGAATAGGGAGCTAGATTCAGGAAGAATTGCTTGAGCCTTATTCCTTGCCGGCTGCACACTGGGGGCCCTCCAGCTTTGGGGAGGTGGGAGGATACAAGTACCTGATGGCATTGTCTTGGGAACACTGTGTCCCCAACAAACGACCCGGGACCACAAAACAAGCTCTGGTAAGGCAAGGTCTTTCTTCCGGAGTTGTTACCAGGTGTGGAAACTGATGGGTGCTTAAATATTGTGTGTAATGTTGACCCCCCAAGCCCCTCAAAAAGATGTGGGAAAATGAGACTTCTTAGGTAACCTTTGTTTCAAACTAGATGTGGCCAGGGAATTAATGCAACGCTGAGTGTTTAAACGGGAAGATGAGCCAGCATTAGGGGACTTTAAACTGCGGCCCACAGCGCTTCGTGGTAGGGACACTTTAAATCAAAACATAAACCTTGGAAACATCATCATGTGCTTGGACGAGACCCTGGCCTTCTGCATCCTATTAAATAGAGGACAGGTTTTTATCTCAGCAATTGAGGTTCTTGTTATTGTTGAGTCATTTTTTTTTTCCTGATGGTAATTAGCTAGCAAATTCAGCTAATTAGTGCTCCTGGTCCACATCATGGGGGTGAAGACAGACTGTTTGCCGTGGTGGAAAGACGTGATCATTATTGTATATTTTAAATCAAATTACTTGGCTGCAAGTACAAGAAATGAGGGCAGAAGAAGGTTGTAGCTAAGATTCAGCCCTAGTCTACAGCCCTTGAGTTTTGATTTTTCTAAGAAGCATCACACTTTAACTTTTGGTAGTGAATATAATATTGATATTCAAGAGACATTTGTAGACTATCTGTCAAATTAGATAGGTAAGTCTATACATTAGTTCTGCCCCTAGAAGCAAAGCTGATATTAGATGAATTCATGTTGCCTAAAGTTTTATATTCACAAATTTAATCTGATGTTATTTTTCATCTCAGTAATGTAAAATGGTTTATGGCAGTGATCAATAATGGAATAATTGTATCAAAAGCCAGTTAGCTGCTCCTATAAGTTTAGATGAAAAGACCCAATCTGGAATTTGTTTAGAAAAGTCTGGGGTACTTTTTCATGGATGTATTCAACAAATTAACAAGATATTTGAAAACGAGTTGTCTGTTTTGGAATCGAGAAACACTGTTCTTTTATCTATCCCATAGGAACTCAACCAAAAGAGTTATTAAGAGTAAAAAAGTTCAATACTCAGCACAAATGCTAAATATTACTGGCAATGAAAGATCTAAAAATTTCTTATACATGAGATAATTGATCTTCTGTGTACATAGATAGAATTACAGGATCCCATTTTAGAATGATTCTGGCATTGACAATTGTGGAAAGATTTCACTGACTATAAATTGGTGCTTGGTAACTCACTACATTGTCAATAAATATATGTAACTATGAATCCTAAAAGTTATGGGAGAAATAAACCTCACTGGCCAATTTTGGAAATCATTCTCCTTTTAGAAGACAGAACCATTTTTTCCCTAGATTTTATGGTAGTCCTAACATGTAGTACGATCTGAGGAGTTAATTTGGTTAAAACACCTGAGCTTTTGTAGTGGGTGTAAATGACTCTCAGTAACTTTGCAGACCCCCCAGAAAGTTAGATGACCCCTTTCTGAACAGTTTAAACAGTTATTCTTGATGTCCCACATGTCAATCCTACGAATAAGACTTTCCCAGAATCTATCCAAGGAAAGCACAAGGAGGGAAATGCTAAAGAGGTCAGTATTGTGGCACAGTGGGTTAAGCCCACCACTTGTGATGCTAGCATCCCATATCCAGTCCTGACTGCTCCCACTTCCAATCCAGCTCCCTGCTAGTGTGCCTGGGAAGGCAGCAGAAGATGGCCCAAGTGCATGCACCCCTGCCACCCATGTAAGAGAACTGGATGGAGTTCTTGGCTCCTGGCTTCATTTTGCACCAGCCCTGACCATTGCAAGCTGTTTAGGGAGAGAACCAGGGGATAGAAGATTGCTTTCTCTCTGACTCTCCTTCTAACGTCTGTCAAATAAATCAATCCTTTCCTTTAAAAAAAATAGGAAATAGTAAAGGGAGACATAAGAATTTACAAAACAGAAAACAAATGTTTGAGGAGCCACAAAGCTAAAAGTTAGTTCCCTGAAAATGTGAATGGAAATGACGTACTTGGTACTATCCATGCAGGGGTGGGTGGGGAGAAAAGCACAAATAATAGTATTAGAATGGAAAGGACCAGATCAAAAGAAGTTGCAGAGATTTAAAAACAGCGAGAGGATGGGGCTGGCATCATGGTGCAGCAGGATAAGCCTCTGCCTGCGACAACTGTGTCCCATACTGAAATGCCAGTTTAGATACCTGCTGCTCTGCTGCTGATCCAGCTCCCTGCTAGTGTGCCTGGGAAGGCAGCCAATGATGGCCCAAGTGCTTGGGCCTCTGCCAGCTGTGTGGGAGACTGGGATGGAGTTCCTGGCTTCTGGCTACAGCCTGACTCAGACCTGGATGTTGCAAGCATTTGGGGAATGAATCAATGGATGGAAGATCTCTCTCTCTCTTCCCCTCTCCCTCTGTTGCTCTACCTTTCAGATAAACACATTTTTTTTTAAAGCAAGAGGACATTGTAGACAATTTGATATCTATAAATCTGAAAGATTAAATGTACATGTTCCAAAAAAATATACATCTCCCTAACTGGCTTGATAAGAAATAAAAAAAAAAAATTGAAAAGCTCTGTGACTATTAACTAACTGGAATCAATGACTATGATCAAAATGTTTTATCAGCCTCAGAAGATCTTACTAATGAGGTCAAACCAGCATTCATGGGACCATCTTTTTTTTTTAAATTTATTTATTCATTTGATAGGCAGAGTTACACAGAGACAGCTTCCATCCACTGGTTCACTCCCCAAATGGCTGCAACGGCTGGAGCTGGGCTGAGTGGAGGCTAGGAGTCAGGAGCTTTCTCTGGGTCTCCTACGTGGTTGCAGGGGACCAAGCACTTGGGCCATCTTCCACTACTTTCCCAGGCCCATTAGCAGAGAGCTGGATCAGAAGTGGAGCAGCTGGGACTCGACCGGAGCCCTTATGTGATGCCGCACGACAGGCGGATGTTTAGCCTACTATGCTACGGCACCGGTCCCAGGAACTTGGTTTCTGATTGCATTCATTTACTTGGGCTGTCATAATCAGCACAGAGTGTCTTAAGTAGCAGAAATCCATTTGCTCACAGTTCTGGATGCTGGAAGTCCAGCTGAAAGGTGTCAGCAGGTATGTTTTTTCTCTCTCTCTTTGGATGGCAGATGGCTACCATCTTGCTGTATCCTTGTGTGGTGGGTTTTTCCTCAGCTCCTTTGACCCTGGTGTCACTGTTTGTGGCCAAATTTCCCCATCATATAAAAATGCAGTCAGATGGGATAGGGCCTACCCTAACAGCCTCATTTTAAGTTCATTATCTCTAAATGCCCTGTAGTCACATGCTAAGGAACTTCTGCATAACATGAATTGGGGTGGAGGGATGGGACCCAATTCAGCCCAGGTTGTCCATCTCCCACTATTTCATATACCAGAAAATGATGAAACACATCCCAGCTCATTCTAAAACCAGGCAAGGGTAGTATGAGAAGAGAATATGGCAAACCAATCTTAATCATAGCAGAAGATGGAAAATCCCTAAACAAAGTGTGACCTAACCCAAAAGTGGTTTTTAAAATGTAATAGCTGTGCCCAGGTTGTGTTACTACAGAATAGAACAGTCATGAGAATGCTATGCCCAGCAATTAAAATTCACGGTAGCAGAATTTACCATTGATTAGTTTACTGGTACTTGAGGATGAAAGAAGATGTACTTCTTTGAGAAGAAATTCGATTTACATAAGAACTAGACTCTTGGGTGGTCTCACATTCATTAAAATCCACAGGTCCTTTTATAAAACTATTTTTTGCTTTGGTATTGTCTCTTTAGTTGGTCTTACATTCATTAAAACTTCTCACGTGCTGCAGTTGCCTTTGAGGAACTCACCAGTGTGAAGTTGAAGGATCCACATTTATAAAGACCTCATCGTGTTTCATGCGAGTCCTAATGAGCTTCTATTTGAATTGTTCGGAGGCAAATGCCAGTCTGTAACTTTAAGTAGGCTTGTGGAGCCAATGTCTGTCAAACTGCGCCTCTTAAGTCTGTTATTTTCAGACACTAATCAGGAGGAAGGTAGCATTTCACCTCCCCCATGTCCTTTACACGCCTTAATATAAAATTGTGTTAGAAAGCTAATTGCAACATCCCGGAATGTGCAGTGCTTAGGCATTTGCCATCACAAGTGGGTGCTATTGAAAAAGAGAAAAGAAGAAAACACTGCTAAGCAAACACTATTCAGTGAATGTTTAGAATTTAAATATCACTCCAGGAGCTCCACAGCTTTCTATTTATTTATCTGTCAATAAGAACAAACTGTCTTATTTGTTATATCTAGAGCTCTAGGAAAGAAGCAACCTGTGTCCTATGAGCTGAGGTTGCTCTGGGAAAGCAGTTCAGGTCGTGAGAAGGCGAGTCTAGTGTAAAGTCTTCCTGCAGATGGATTCATTTTGCCCTGTCGTGTGGCCGCAGTCTGTAGCCCCTCACTCCCACATGGCCATCTTGCCTGTACATGCTGCCTGTCACTGGCTGGCCTGGCTGAGACCTAAATGAAGTGTGCTTGAGTATCCATTATCCAAAGTATTTTGGATGTGGAGATGTTTATTCAGGCACCACGAGATATCCTGGGGCTGAGACCCTCATCTAAACATGAAATTCATTTATACACATAGTCTGGAAGTAACATTATACAGTATTTTTAGTGCAACTGTTTTGACTGCAGCCCTTCACATAGGTCATATGTGGAATTTTCCATTTTGTTATGTCAGTACTCCCAGTATGTCAAATTTTAGAGCATTTTGAATTTTGGATTTTCAGATTAGGGATGTTCAACCTATGGAACATATGTATCTGTATTGTATGACAGTAGGTCAAGGGTAATTATGTTTATATATGAATGATGCATTTCTTTAGGTAATCTAATCCAAGAGTTGAGACCATGTTTTGAAATATTAATAGATTGTTTTCTGTAATTTTTTTGTGCCTTACAATACTTCCTTTTGCAGAATCACCTGGGACATTCCACATTCATTCCCTTAGGACTTGGCAACAGAGCTGAATGCAGGCAACTGTGAAGTCAGGGAGATGGGAAAGAATTCTTGGGGATTTGCCTGGGGGCAGATCATCCCAGACACATTTTGGACACAAATAACCTTGCATTGAGTGTGTTGAGAAAGGAAAAGAACTTTTGGATGGTATTCTAGGCAGTGGCCTGAGAATATCATGTTCCTTGCTCCACAGAGTGGTGCAGGAACAGATAATGGGCATGTGCGAGATAATGGGCATGTGCGACCAGGGGCTGAGGAGGGAACATTGAGGCAGCCTTGTCACAGGCTGGGGTTATATGTGAGCAGCATGAACATGTCACAAAGAGATCACAGCCCTGAGGAGGCTGAGAGGAAAGAAGTGACTTCATGGACCTCTTGTACGTGGCCAGCAAGGGCCAAATGGGATTGAGGATTTCTCAGACAAGGGACCTCTGCTCCAGGCCCTGTTTTGGCCTCCTCCTCTTACTCATCTCTCCCAAGGCAGGGAATGTGGGCCAAGAATGTGCCCATGTGGAAACCAGAACCCCTTTCTTGTACCATACATTGGTTCCATGAGATCCTAGAAATTCCCATCTAAACAGCCCTCAGCTCCAGGGCCATCTGATCTTCCCTACATCCATCTTTATTAGGTAGACAGCTGGCTGTATATTTGGTGTTTATACCCCTAGACCAGAGGGCTATCCAGGGGGCTGTTGACAAAGTGCATATGTGGGTATAATGGGCGAGGGGGACATGCAGACTTTCACCAGCACAAGACAGAGAAAGGACAGACCCTAGACCAGGAGCCAACTTCCTCTGTGCCACCATGTTCCAAGCCATTTTTAAGATACATTTGTTAAACCTGAAAGCTAGGACACTGTAATTAACAGTTTTCTAGCTTGATTCATTACTTATAAATATTTACACATAGGAGAGATGGACATCATTTATACACTTGCCCTAGTCCCCACAAATATCATGAGGTTTAGAGAACAGTGGGAAGATGAACCAGACTCTCTATTCAGTGCCCCCTCAATATTCCTTTCACTTTGTAAATTCTCTAGAACCTTACCCACCTCGAGGTAAAACCCAGCAGAGCCTTCTAAAAATTGTAGCTGAGACCTACCATTCACATTGGATTTGTGCTCCAGGGGGTGCTATTCACACAGACTAATACACTATACAAGTCAGTTCCTTGACTTGGCCACTCATCCAGTTTCTGATCACTAGCTTATCTTGTTTTCATTAATCGTGTAATGTCTGTCCATCTGTCCAACTTGCCTGTACCTTCCTGCCATCTTTAGAATCTACCAACCTTTTCTAACATATCTGTATTATACAAATTAGCTATTAAGAATCCTCAGCTCATGCAATTGTTATCTGGAGAGAACAATTGTTATTGGAGAGAAAACAGTTGTATCATATATCTAAATATATAAACTCATTGAGTTTTTGTTAAACACCATTTGGTGTCAAGTGTGTGCTAGATACTGAGAATTCAAGGCCAGTTGTGGTTCTGTCCACATAGGAAATACTGTGAATCAGGCAATTGCTAAGGTAATGAAAGAACAGGATCTCTAACTGGTGTTGGTAGGCCAAGGAAGACTTTGTAGTAAAAATGGTATCTAAGTTGAAACTGGGAGGATGACTAGGTGACCAATAGCAATACTCTTGGAGATTATTAGCAGATCTTCATTTCTGCTTCAAATACTTACAGAAGAGACAACACAAAGTTTATTTTTGGATTAAATGTACTCATTCTTTTCATAACTTCAATGAGTATTCATTTATAAAAACAAAAGGTGAAAAAACTTTGGTTAAGCAATTTAAGTGAAAGCTAATTTTATCCATGGAAGTCCTATAATAGTTCTTCATAACCTTATTTCCATTCAAAGACCTTATAAAATATATAGCACTGTAATTCTTGTGAAATGATTCTTACATTTTCTGATTAAATTTGGGGAAAATCATTGATTCATTCCAGTGTTGGATGCCTGTAAGGAGTTTATAGGGAAATAATACGTGTGGCAGATCCTGTGCTGGACACTTCCCCACGTTAGCTCACTTCCAAAAGGCAAGAGTGACACTCAGATTCTAATATCACAGCATCCATTTCTCCAGGCTTATATTTGGCACAATTTGTACTCCAGGTGTTTGGAGTCTAAAGTAGGCTTTGCTTTGAAAAAGAATGTTCCACTTGTCTTATCTGTACACCTCCCCTCCCCCAAGAGAAGTCCCTGATGTTGCATCTATAGCCACCCACTGCCCCCTGGTGACTTTGCAGAGCCACACCTTGCACACTGTTGAATATTTATCAGCATGCTCAGTGCCCAGCCTATGTTGGCCCTGCATTCTGCTGGAATATGGAGCAATACACAGGGCTGGGCCTGGGTTGAACACCACTCATTCTCTTCTAAGTGGAAACTGAGTGCTGCTGCTGCTGCCCACAGGGAAATGGAGTACAAAAGGCCCTGATTGGATTAGAGTCCAGAGAGCAAGTCTGGGTTCTGCCTCCATGCTGGCCTTGGCCTAGACCATGTTGGCTGGCGTGTGGGATTCCTCTAGAGCTTGCCCTCTATTGCCAGGAAGCCAACAGCCTGAGTTGCTGCTCAGGTGCACAGTGACTGGGCTGGAGCCACCACAGAGTCCTTAAGCCTGTTTTGCTCTCATTAACCAGGTCACAATTGCTGGCTGCTGTTGCTGTCAGGTGGGGTGAATCAGGTCTGTGGTGACGTGCGACATCATGGGGCCCCTTCTCATTAGCTTGTTTTAACAGAATTTCTTTGAAAAAACCTGTCAGCCAAGGGAAGAAGCAGCTTTGAAATGAACACCATTACATAATGATTTTATGAATAACATACAGCTCCCTAAAATCAGTCTTTTTTTCTGTTACACTTTCAAATCAGGTTTTAGAAGCAAGACCATTTTAGATTCTTATAGTAAGAACAAATTTAGAAATTTTCTTAAGGTGTGATGCATTGAAAGCAAAATATAGTTGGATGAGGAATGATGTCGCTTATGAAATCCAATTAGAGATGAGCACTAAAATATACATGAACTAAGGTAAGTATGTCAGATGACACACTAAGTAAAGGAAGAACTATAGACACTAGGTTTCTGATAGTCCAACTTTAAAAACAAAGGGAAGTTTTTATTTCTGGTATAAAGCTAAAATGTAGGGCTTTGGTCCACATTTACTTGGCTCTGGGAGAGTTTTTGTTTTAAGAAAGCTTTTATTTAATACAAATTTCTATTTATTCTTTGACAGAGTGGACAGTGAGAGACAGAAAGGTCTTCCTTTTGCCATTGGTTCACCCTCCAATGGCCACTGTGGCCGGCGCATCGCACTGATGCGAAGCCAGGAGCCAGGTGCTTCTCCTGGTCTCCCTTGCAGGTGCAGGGCCCAAGAACTTGGGCCATCCTCCACTGCACTCCCGGGCCATAGCAGAGAGCTGGCCTGGAAGAGGGGCAACCGGGACTAGAACCTTGTGTTCCGGTGCCGCAAGGCGGAGGATTAGCCTATTGAGCCACGGCGCCGGCCAATACAAATTTCATAGGTACAGCTTTAGGAATATAGAGGCTCTTCCCCCAATACCCGCCCTCCTATCTGGGGGAGTTTTTCAGCTCGGTTGAAGCACAGGACACAGACCTGGGACATCCACAGGCTCATGAACATTCTGTGGTGCTGACTGGGTTTGAGCTTAATTATTTAAATGTTTCCAGACTCAAATGACTGATGAGCTAACATTTTTAATTTAGACTTTCACACAGCAAGCTATAAGATGTGCCTTGATAAAACCGATGCTGATGCCAAGTTCCATGCCCTGTATTTTCTTTTGATGTCAACATTTTAAATGACAAATTTAAAAATTTTTCCACATTTCAAGAACAGAGCCCTACATTAGTTCTAGCCCCCAGGGAGAGCTTTTGTGAGGAGGACTCGAGGTGGTGGTGGTGGTTATTTTTGAAGAGAGAGAATGCTGTTAGTTAGAATAAAGAAAGATAATGTTACCAGAATGTTCTACCTAATTTAGCCCTCCAAAGATAAACACTGGTGAATCATTACATGCTGATGGTTCTATTTTAATATTAATTCTGTAACCTTTTCCTACTCTATCTACTGGGTGGGTGGGTTATTGGTAAACTCACTTCAGGCAAAGTTTGAGTCTTTTCAGTTTTCTATTTCTGATAGAAGCTGTATCTACTGATGGCTCTTAAAATAGTATTTTTTTTTTAATTTTTTGCCAGGCAGAGTTAGAGTTACAGACAGAGATAGAAAGGTCTTCCTTCCATTGGTTCACTCCCCTAATGGCCGCTGAGGCCAGCACTGTGCTGATCCGAAGCCAGGAGCCGGGTACTTCCTCCCGGTCTCCCATGCAGGTGCAGGGACCCAAGCACTTGGGCCATCCTCTGCTGCCCTCCCGGGCCACAGCAGAGAGCTGGACTGGAAGAGGAGCAACTAGGACTAGAACCTGGAGTGCCAGTGCCACAGGCAGAGGATTAGCCAAGTGAGCCATGGCACAGGCCTTATGTGAATGGATGGGGAGAGGGAGTGGGAGAGGGGAGGGTTGCAGGTGGGAGGGAAGTTATGGGGGCGGGGGAGCCATTGTAATCCATAAGCTGTACTTTGGAAATTTATATTCATTAAATAAAAGTTAAAAAAAAGACTATCAGAATTATTTGGTTTGTAGAGATTCTATAAAGTTAGGTTATTGACCAATCTTCCAGCTTATTCAGTAACTTTTAACTATCTCAAACACGTTACAGCTATTTTCTAGCACTACCCATGTGGTAATTGAATCTTGATACTCCTGCACAATTGGCAATGGTAAATACTTTCCTCATTGACAGCAAGCCAGACATGTGAATCCTCCAACTCCTTCCTCTTCTCGGTCTTGATCCTGTGTCCTCGTAGCACCAGTTCTGTATCCCAGGTTGGGGTGGCTCACTGAGCTGTGGTTCTTTCTCGAAGCTTATTTCTTGTGGGTTCTTCTTGTTGCTCAGATTCCCATTTGCCTAAGAATTCCCAGGAAACTGACTTTTTTCTATCAGTAAGAAACATGTAACAACCGATGTTTTTGAGTGTCTAATGTGGTAGGGTTCGCCAAGGGAATGTTTATGGAAACCCCAAACCCTCTCTCTAGGAGTCACAGCATGCAACTCCAAGGTTGCAGCTAGGGCTCTGCAGTGTTATCTGGTGGCCCGTGGCCCCTGCTCTCTGAACTGGGTCTTGCCTCAGCAGTCAGCATAGCTCTCCTGATGCCTCTTCTCCTTCACTTTTGCCCCCAGTATCCATATCAAGGCAATGTTGTCATACTCCGTACTCTGGATCTTTCTACACTTGGCACATATTTTTTCCTCTCTGTGTTCTGACTGACTCTACCATGGAAGAGCACATTCATTTTTCCCTTGGGAAAACTCATTGTAGAGAAGGGACAGAAATGAGTCCCTGCAAGGCAGCTGCCCATCCTAGCTGCCAAGGAGTGACAGAAAAGCCACTGATGGGCAGCTTTAATCCCCACCTCCTGCTTCCTTTAAGGAAGGCTGCAGAGGTCAAGGCACCTCAGTGGATTTACCTTTTGACCATGAGCAATTATACTGATTCCTAAGCCTTGGATTCCTGGTAAGTAGTGAAGATCTCAGGCATTTGCATTAAGTGACTCCTGTGATTTATCCAAGGTGAATGTCATTCTCTACCTATAGACTGATATTGGTCTTCACTAAAAAGTGAAATCCCTGCTCCCTATATCCACAAACCAAATGTGGGTGTTCCAGAGAAGAAGAAGTACTGAGTATTTCATCTGAGTTCAGTTTAGATTTTCTAGACCCTTGAATTTCTCTTCTGTGATTTTTCTTCTGATGAGGAACCAGGGACAAAGAGATTAGAGGACTTGATCTCTCCATTCCCCCTCATATAGCGCAGCTACAGTTGTGTTCTTGTTAAAAATTTTTAAAGGCCTTATTCAGCATTGGCCTAACCCTTTTTAGTGTTAGCCTTAGGATCCATGTGGAGTTAGAGTCTTGGAAGTCTTCCATTATGTTGACATTCTTTATAATTCCTGTATTCTTTCCTCTGGCTAAGTACTCCTTTGTTACCTGCTCGGATCTCACTATTGGTGCCCATTCTGATACTCCTGACTCCTGCCATGTTTTCCCTGTGTTCTTCAACACTCAATACCTCAGGTGTACCTGTGGAAGCACTTATGGGTACTTTGACTTTCCTTGAGCATATTTCTCAGGACAAGGACATTTTTTAAAGGGGGCTTGATGACCTGTGATTTGTTAAGACAGTGATGGTGGGATGGGATGAAGAATGGCCCCTCAAAGAGATTCACATCCTAATCCCCAGAACCTGTAAATATGTTACTTTACATGGCAAAAGGGACTTTGGGGAGATGATCATGAATTATTCAGCTGAGCTCAATGTAATCACAAGAGTCTTTATAAAAAGTAGACAGGAATGTCAATAGGGCAGGTAATGTAATGACAGGCACCTTTTCGAGTGAGAAGGCTGCAAGCTAAAGAGTGCAACAGAACCTAGAAACTCTAAGAGACCTCAGCAGTGCCACTAGAAAGAACACAACTTTTCAACACCTTGATTTTAGCCCTGTAAGGCTTATTTCGTATTTCTGACCCAGACTTGTAAGAATGAACTTGGGTTGTTTGATGCCGCTAAATTTGTGATCATTGCTACTGGAAATGAATACCAATAAAATGATAACAGAAAAGGAAACTGTACCTGGAATAGCAAACTGGCAGAGAGAGCAGCCCTAACATCACTTCTCTCAGAACAACCAAACAGGTTCCCTGTGTTGGGCCACTTCCCTGCTACTATGTCAGGATGTGACCAAAACTTTGTTGTCAGCCAGTGCTGCTCCTGATTTTGCCCTTCCTATCAGATTCAAATGTTGAGCCCCCTTTTTCTATGGCTACCAAGAACTTTCCTATAACCACCTTGAAGGACTCACTAGATCTTACATTCCTCAATAGTAGTAGTTACATGTTTGCTGTGGTCCTAACGAGTCTTTCTAGAATCGTTTGGATGGTTGGTGTTGATCTTCACTATTATCTGTGCCAAATCCAGTGGTGTGTGTAGGAAGCATAGATTAGCCCTTTGTAATTGAACTTAGATAGTATCTTACCCCCTGCCTCCTTTAGAACAATGGTGGTACTGATGGGGGAAGTCTGAGACCTTAGGCCCCCATGAAGTCAACTAGACATTGATTGCTCTCTGTGTACTCAGCACGTTGCTCTAGCTGTGTTGGGCTGACAGGAAAGATCCAGGTCACCTCCACTTCTTTCATCAATGAGTGTCTGAATAAGGAGATAAAGGCTGAATGGTGAAAATGAATCATTCTCCCAATTAATCTGAAAACTAAGTATTAATACTCATCCCTTTTTTGCTAATACATAGCAAGTATACTTTTGTAGGAAAAACTAAACTTTTGTGAAAGTATTCAAGGAGTTCAAACAGCAAGTGATGAATAAGTGGAGGGAAAAAGAGATGACAAGTGCTTTTCAAGGCATTTTAAAGGTTGGTGAAATGGCCAAATGTATGAATGGGCTTCATCTGAACCACTGTCTTTGTTAATTCATCTGTCATTTATCAAGGATTTGATCTAAAAATAGTTGTTCAGCACTTGATAGTGTTATAGGAGTTGAAGACTCACAAGGTTCATACATTCAGGCACCATATATTGTAGCAAAGGCAATCAACACCTGTTTGACACAAGTCACCCTAGTTATCAATGTAAGTTTAAGCCTTCCAGAGCCAGAGCCTAGAATGTATAGTCTGATGAACCCCAGAGAGGTGGCCCATATTAAAAATTTGTTTTGATTAAAAAAATGGTATGTCCATTGCCAGGCAATCAGAGTGGCACATTATAATCTAGCCAACATCTTCCCTCCTTTCCATGCTGTACAGAGAATTGTTCTACCACTACTTGTTCATAGAATCCTGAGTCTGGAAGGATTCCAGTCCATTGTGCTGATTTGTGTGCAGATGCCTTCAGAAGCTAGGTAGCCATTCAACTGTGTGCAGATCAGTGTAATACAATGGGGAGTGGTGGGGACTTTGGCAAACCCAGAACATGTGCCATATATAACACTAACAAGATCGGACATGGCCAAATTTGATTCAACTGCAAGTTGCCAGTCCTAGATTGCTCATCTAAGAAGAGAGTAGTCTGGCTCTTCATGAAAGCCCAATGGATAGATGGAATCTTCTTTGTGGATGTGGATGGTGTGCTGTCCCCAGTTAGGCCACCAGGAGCCTGCCAGCTGTCATTGCTGTCTAGGTTGGATGGGTATCTATCACATGTTCATCTAACTGGTGATTTGTGCAGAGAATTTGTTTAGGCTGAATATTCCTGGAGTGAATTCTCAGAGCAAGTGTTTTTTCATTGTATGATGGTTTTTACAGCACTAGATTCATCCACAAGCCATGGTAACTACCCCTTAAGCAACAGGCCGGCCTTTTGCCTGATCAGTAGATCAGACCCTCTTTTTTTATTTCCCCCAATTACCAAGCACCAAATCAGACAGTTGTTTCCTCTGCATTCCAGTGACCTGATTATATTGCTGCCTATTCAATAATTTTTTGAGCATTGGCCATAATAAAATACATGCAGAGCTTCTGAAAACTATTTTTAAAGATCCTTGACGTGATAAATACATCGATCTGGGTAATGATAAGTATCAATCATTCTATTTTGACTTATAGATTTATAATTTAGTGTTCCTTCAGAAATAATTTTTGAAAGCAGCTGTCTCCTGGAATTTAGAAAGAGGCTTGCATCTCAATGCTCATTGCTGGCAAAAAGAATTCTGCCGTGTTTATTTGCATACTAAGACCACTGAGTGCTATGGAAGATGAAGAGATTCCTTTTTTGCAAAGGCACACAAAAGAGTAGTTTTTTTTTTCCTACTCAATTAGCTCTTATTTATTTATTTATTTTACATTTATTACGCCATGAATTCATAAGGAATGGGTTCCAGCAGCTCAGGCTCCTTTCCATTGGTTCTGACAAAGTGGGCTCCGGGTGGAGCAGGCTGACGCTTTCTCGGCTCTTAGAGTACTTAATGTGTTCAATACACACATTTATTCTCTTGGCAAGAATCTTGCCCTTCACTTGTTTGTTTACAACAATGCCAACAGCATGCTGGGTAACATTGTAGACTCTTCCAGTTTTTCCATGGTAACATTTATGGGGCATTCCTTTTTGAACAGTACCCATTCCCTTGATGTCCACAATGTCACCTTTCTTGTAAATGTGCATGTATGTGGCCAAAGGAACAACTCCATGTTTTCTGAAAGGCCTGGAGAACATGTACCGGGTACCTCGCCTCTTTCCCTTTGTGTTCGTCATCTTGGCGAATTACTGGAAGATGGCGGCTCCGGCCGAAAGGAAGAAAAGAGTAGCTTTTAACATGTTATTTGTCAAATCAAGACAGAAACTTTCAGCTTTAAAAGAACTTCTTCTGCAACAAGATTAGATTTTATAAGGAAGAAGTGGGCCTATATTTGAACCTTGCCTTACCTGATAAAAACTATGGAGATGACAAACGAATATGCTATGATGGGGAAAAAAATCTGGGTTTGAATCCAGATCTACATTTGACTATCTTGAGGTAAGTTTCTTAAACTCTCCAAGACTTAGTTTCTTCATCTATAAAATGCAGGATAGTGATGATCCCAAACTCAACCTTCTTGTGAGACTAAAATCAGATCATGCACCAGAGAGGAGTTAGGCATAGTACCCAGTGTGTGAGCTGTACAGGCCTCTGGCCTGACACTCAGGTGGTGTTAGCTCCAGGGTACAGAGAAAGAACAAAGCCCATTAATGGTTCTCTCCTGAGTCAGAATCCTCTGGAAAAGGCCTTCTTGGGACCTTGGATCGAAGCAGTCTGTGTGAGTCAAAGTGTTTGGTGAATTGATCTGTGCAGTGACTGCTACAGCTTCCCCTGTCATGTTGGTGTGGAGCCAGGCCAAGGTTGAGCTTCCCTCTCACAAAGATGCTTTCAGGTCTGTGCAGGAGGATGATTCTGGGGCTGAGACACCCTAGACAGACACCTAGGAACTCCCAATCAGATGTCAGAATTCCTTCTTGGAGCACCTCCCAGATTTATTGGTTGTATTGGAAAAGGTAAGGACACTTTACATGTTGGGAACCACCTGTCTGTGACTGTCATGTTTCATTGCATGGGTTTCATTGAGATAGGTTGGTGGTTCTTGAACTTTTCTGGCCACCAGTGCCTTCATCTGGTGATTCCCTGCTGAGGACTGCTGTCCTTGGGCACTCCTGGATCCCATGCGACTGCTGTGCTCTAGCATTCTGTTGCACTCTTAGTACCCAACAAGTACAAGGGTGTTCAAAAACTTCCAGAAAACACATAGCATGAAAAATCTATGCATAGATTTCCAAATTCTTTTGCCCCAGGGGTTGGTGTGGTGGCACAGTGGGTTAAGCCACTGTCTGTGATGCTGGCATTCCACATTGAAACACTGATTTGGGCCCCAGGTGCTATGCTTTCAATCCATTCCTGCTAATGCAACTGGGAAAGCATCGGACAATGGTCCAAGTACTTGGGCCCCTGTGACCCATGTGGATGATCTGGACGGAGTTCTGGGCTCCTGGTTTCATCCTGGCCCAGCACCAACTATTGTAGCTATTTGGGGAATGAGCCAGTGGATGGTAGATATCTCTCTTTCCCTCTCCCTCTACATCTCCCTGTCATGCTGCTTTTCAAACAAATCTTAAAAATTTATTTTTGCACCAAAATAATTTCATTATTCTAATTCAATTTTCCATGAACTTTTTGAAGTACCCTCATTTATCCCCAGGGTTTCATTTTAAAGCTGTAGAGGGATGACTCTGTTTAGGATCACCTTCCTGGTCACACACTTGGAAACTTCTTCATGTTACAGCAGTAAGAACATCAACAGATATGAAGTGCCCCAAATGCTAAAGACAAAAAGAAAATGTGTAGTTCCATGGGGATGTTAAGAGTTATATCACAAAGAGTAGGCAAGGAGGTTAAGTGAAATAGGTGTGGGAAACCCTTGTCAGATCACATTAGGAAGTAAGGGGTTCATGTTTAGTATCCCATAGGGGCATGGGATCTGTGAAGGTTATGGGAAGTTATTAGAATGAGTGACAGGCAAATAAGAGTGCCAATTGTTAAATCAACAACGGGAGTCACTGGGTACATGCTCCCCATGTAGGATCTCTGTCCTTAATGTGTTTTACTATGAAACTTAAAAACACTACTAGTCGAACGATACCCTATATCTTGTGCGGTTGTGTGAGTGCAGCCTGTTGAAATCCTTGCTTAGTATATACTAAGTTGATCTTCAGTATATGAAGGTAATTGAAAATGAAACTCGACAAAGGGTGGGATGGGAGAGGGGAGGGCCACGGGAGGTAGGGAGGTTGGTGGGGGAAGCCACAACAATACAAAAGTTGCACTTTGTAAATTCACATTTATGAAATAAAAAATAAAAAAAATAAAGAAAAAAAGAGAATGAGTGACAGGAAGACATGGAAGAGGAGATGACACTATTCAAGAGGGGACTGGGAAAGGACAAGTTGAGGACTGAAAAGTGCTTAAAGGTCTGACGCTGTGGCACAGTGGGTTAATACCCTGGCCTGAAACGCCAGCATCCCATATGTGTGCTGGTTCTAGTCCTGGCTGCTGCTCTTCCCATCCAGCTCTCTGCTGTGGCCTGGGAAAGCAGTAGAAGATGGCCCAAAGCCTGCAGCCACGTGGGAGACCCAGAAAAAGCTCCTGGCTCCTGGCTTCAGATCGGCACGGCTCTGGCTGTTGCAGCCATCTGGCGAGTGAACCAGTGGATGGAAGACCTCTTTCTCTGTCTCTACCTCTCTCTCTAACTCTTTCAAATAAATAAAATAAATCTTTTTTTTTAAAGTGCTTAAAAGGCAAAGCTGACAATGGTTAACTGAAATTTATTGCAATGCTAAATGTCTTGGCATTCAACCTTTGCACAAGAGGGTGGGCATTTTGCCTCGCACTTAAAACACTCAAGTCCCACATTGAGCCCCTGGGTTCAATCCCTGGTCTCAGTTCCTCAATGCAGTTTCCTGCTAATGGGGCCCGGGACACAGCATGTGTACTCAGGTGATTAGATTCTTGCCACAGAAGTGGGAGACCTGGATTTAGTTCCTGGCTGCTGATTTGGCCCTGGCCCTGGCCCTGGCCCTGGCCCTGCCCCAGCCATTGTGAGCCCCAGCAGATAATAACTATATCTGCCTAGCTCCTTCCTTATCTATCTCTTTTTGTCTCTTTGCTTATCAAGTACATAAATAACTTACACAAGGTTATCCAGCCTACAAGTAAAATGAAGACACTAACCTAGCTCCTCTGACACCTTGTCTGCCTGCTGTAGAATAATAAAGATAATCCTATTGGTTCATTCTGTATAATCCAGAAAAAAAAATGGAAACCCAAAGAACTTTACTCACACTTTTTTTTATGATGTTAAATGTAATGTTAGCATGAACAAACTGAGGAGTAATTCTGTTTTGTGGGGTGGTGAGTAACAAGTAGAGTAATGGAAGTTTTGTGTGCTTCCGGTTAGGGCAGCTTTTGCAGGAAAGGTGAGAATGATGTAATTTCTTCATTGAAGGGAGGAAAGTAATCCGGGGACTGAGCAGAAGGTGAATGTGCCTGAAAGTTCAGTGCCCGGTGGGGAGAAGGATTTATAGACTCATCTGTGGTAATAGCAGTGGACCCCGAGAAAAACAGAAGGTAACACAGTGGAGTTAGGAGAAAAACAGAACCTTGATGGAAGGAGTCTGTGTTGCATGGCTGGCAAGCAGGGCACTGCAGTAACTCTTCAAAAAAAAAAAAATCCCCAAGTTCTTTTAATACATATACATTTATTAATTTGGAAGTTATATATACTGGCTGCTATATAATATACTGTGTGTTTATACAGCATAAAAATGAAACACTTTAACAGCCAAGATCAAGATGAAATAAATATTTCAAAAATAATGGAAGTTTATTAATAAAATGCTTAGGGACAAAAGTGATGAATTTTTTAATGGGGATAATGACAGTATGTATATCATACTTTTTAATGATTCATGATATAGCAAGTCCATGATTTGTTTCTCAATGAATTTATGTTGGCATTTGCTTTTAATGACAGAGTTGGAAAAGATGTCTCCTTGAAGACTCATTGCTTGAGCTTGCTAAATCATAATTCAGTCCTATTGACTTTTCATGTTTAATTCTTAGTTGAAATTCTGCTATTAAGTGGCTTTCTCTATGTTGACCTCATTTTTAAAAATGAATCAGTATGGTTGCATCATTATATTTTAGCAAATTAGTTGAAAATCCACTGAAATTCTTTGCTTCAGAGTTTTTTTAAAGATTTATTTATTTATTTGAAAGGCAGAGTTACACAGAGGAGGAGAGGCAGAGAAAAGAGAGAGGTCTTCCATCTGCTGGTTCACTCCCCTATTGGCTGCAATGGCCGGAGCTGCACCAATCCAGAGCCAGGAGCTTCTTCCAGCTCTCCCACACAGGTGCAGGGGCCTAAGGACTTGGGCCATCTTCTACTGCTTTCCCAGGCCATAGCAGAGAGCTGGATCAGAAGTGGAGCAGCTGGGACTCAAACAGCACCCGTATGGCATGCCAGCACTGCAGGCGGTGGCTTTACCTGCTACGACACAGTGCTGACCCCAACTTCAGAGTTTTTAAAGTCAGATTAAGAATTCAGTTTCCTGGTTTGTGTTCACCTCATGCTATGAGAACTGCTGTTAGCATGTTATGCAGTGTTTCTATTCTCTGTTGAGACTTGGCACTCCTTCACCCCATTTTGTTATGGTTATCTAGTTTTCCCCTTTCTTTGTGACTGGTTTTGCTAATTTTGAAACCATTTCACAATCAATAGTTATTTATGTGTACTAATTCATTTTATCAACTTCCTACCATTCTTTCTTCATCCTGTACCTTGTCTCTGGGTTTCCTTTTCATCACAGTAAAGCGCCTGCTTTAGTCATTTTTGGTCTCTGTATTTAAAGGTATGAAAGTGTCTGTGTTTGGCTGGTGAATGGTAGTAAAACAGAATATAAATTTGAAAGTTGACAGTTATTTTCTTTCAGCACCTTGTCCTCTGGCATGTATAATTGCTCCTGAGACGTTTATGTCGGTCTCAATGTCATGACTCACGTTTTCACTTCCATTTTTTCTGCCAGTTATTTTCCATATCCATCTCTTCTCGTCTCATATCCACCTATTTTTTTATTATGTGTCTTTGATAAATGTCATGCCTTCACTTATCTCTTGGGTAAAAATATCTATTTTTAAAAAGTCTTTACTAAACTCTTCCATAACATTATATCATCAAGGTTGAAATCTTGTTTTATTGGTTATTTTATTTACTTTTTTTTAGTATTAGCAGTCTGACAGTAATTTAGGATTCAGCATTCATTTGTTTGCTTCTTTGGTTTCGATTTATATTCTCTTTCTCCTCTGATAGTTTCATGGTTTTGAAGTCACCCCCCACTTTGTCTCCCTGATCATACAGTCTAGTTAGGTTTCTCAGTTTTTAGTATTATTTGAAAAGAAGAATGTCAGCTTGAGGGTGTGTATGTGTGTGTAGGAGAGGGAGAGATAGTTTGAGATTTTCTTTTGGGGCACTCCCCAAATGACTGCAACAGCCAGACTGAAGCCAGGAGCTAGGATCTCCATCTGGGTCTCTCACTTAGGTAGCAGGGACCCAAGCATTTGGCCATCACCTGCTATCTTCCCAGACACATTAGCAGGGAGCTAAAAAAGAAGTGAAGCAGCTGGGATTCCAACAGGCATCCGGGTACGGGATGCTGGCCTCACAAGCCACGGCTTAAATCACTGTGTCGCAATGCTGCCCCCTAGTTAGGTTTTCTAAGGATACTTGGGGCTCCTGTTCTATTTTGAGAGGATCTTGCTGATCCAGTACTTAGGGAGCCAGAGTAAAGCATGGTGATGATTTATCCTTTCCCTGCCCATCTGGGCTTTATAAAGCCATGGCTTCTGGAAATGAACAATGATTTCCTTTCAACCTCATTTCTTGAGTCAGGGCTCTCTGTTCAAGTAGAGCTTGTCTTTGTCCCTCTTTTTTCCTGTGGAGCTCTCCGAAACCCATCACTACACAAGAGCTGAGCCTTTGGCCTCCAGCTTCTGTGTCTGTGTTTACAACCTAAGCCAAGCAGACAGCTTACTCCCTTCTTTGAGTTTTTGTCCCCTTTATAACTCATGGAAATAGGTACTGAGTTTTTTGAGCCGACCTGTGACATACCTGTTTAACATTTTCTCTGTTACTGCTGTGGGTTTAAAGCAATGGAGTGCTGTATTCATCTGCTTTTCCTTACTACAACGAAAAAAAAAACTATACAAAGGTCACAGTGTTGGAGGTTCAAGTCTAGGATCAGGTGGTCCTGTTGGTTTGGCATTTGCAGAAGGATCACGTGGGGAGCCAGGAGGCAGAGCAAGAGTGAGAGAAATTGTGCCTGATTCAGGCTTGTGGAATTAAGCCTCTTGTAAGAACTATATCTTGAGGGCTTGCCCCTCATGACCTAAAGACCTCTTAAAGGTCTATCTCCTAAACACCATAATTGGATTAAATTTCCACCTTGTTAGTGCCATTAACTTATGATGTTAGAGTTTAAGCATCTACATGAGTTAAGGAGTCAAATCTTGCTCAAATAATAGCAGGTGGCATTCAAGCATGTACTCACCAAACCACCTTGACCAGAAGCTCAAAGTCATCAGAAGACTATGTCCAATAGGCAGTGCTTCACTGAGGTCTGGGGATGCCAGGCACTTTGAGTACACTGAAGAGTTCCGTGGCCTCTGTATGAAGATGTTGTTTAAGGTGTTAAATGAGACTAGAAGGCATAATCCAAGGACTACGAGTACATGGATAGAGGCAAATGTTAGCAAGTGATTCAGGACACCCCTCCCCATATGTTACAGTGGAAAAGAACTCTCAAAAGAAGAATGGTTAGAAATACTGGAAAACAAGGCATTACAAGTAAGCATTGTCCTACAATCCACATAGTAGAACACTAGAATAATGGCCAATGGTTCTTTGCCCAGATCTTCCTGGAAAGACTATCTGTTGCAAAACATTTTTTGTTGTTAATAGTTCAGGGATTTTGAGTCATTTAAGAGAATTACAAATCCAAGTACTTTGCTCATCAGAGTATCTGCATCCAGTAGCCGTTTTTATAAAAAGCAGTGGCTGAATGTTTTCAGAACAAATTTCCAGTATAGTCCGTTCCAAAGGAACTGGGAGTAAGCTTTCTCATGAGTGGCCAATATTCTTGCACATCTCTATTTCTTAGACTGAATCAGAAAGTGAAAGGTCCGATAAGGCTGATCTGGGTGTCCAAGGGATCTACTGGGCCACACAGTAGAATTACTTGGGTAATTCATGCTCCAAGTTTGTTCTGAGGAACAAATCTGACTTGGTAGAAAAGGATCTCAATCCATCCTCTGAACGCCAAAGCATGTTATTTTTAGTCTGTGATTGTGGAATTGCTCTGCCCCTTGGAAGGGGTTTCTGGCTCTCATTGCCCATTGCATCCCTTTGCACTGTGCTTTGTTCGCCTGGGTTTAGATTCCAGTGAGAAAAAGCAAAGTGTCATCCTCACTAGCTCCTCCCTGAGTCCCCCAACAAGTGACTGTGTCTCATAAGGAAGTTGAGAAGGAAAATGAGGGCGTGATGTAGTGCAGTGGGTTAAGCTGCCGCCTGGCAACGCTGGCATCCCATATAGTACTGGATCAAATCCTGGCTGCTCCACTTCCCATTCAGCTCAGTGCTAATGCCCTTGGGAAAGCAGCAGATGGTGGCCCAACTGCTTGAGCCCCTGCCACCCACGTAGGAGACCCAGATGGAGTTCTAGGATCCCAGCTTTGACCTGGCCTAGCCCCAGCTGTTGCAACGATTTGGGGAGTGTACTTACAGATGGAAAATCCAACTCCCTTTCCCCTCTCTTCCTCCTCCTTTTCCTCCCCCTCCCTCCCCCTCCCTTTCCCTTCTCTCTTCCTCTCCCTGTCCTCCCCCTCCCTTTCCCCTCCCCGTCTCCCTCCCCTCTTCCTCCCCTCCCTCCCCCTCTCCTTCCCCTCCCTCTCCCTCTACATCCCCTCTTACTCTCTCCTCCTACTCCCTCCCCCTCCCACTCTCCTTTTCTTCCTCTCCTCCCCCACCTCTGTCAGTCCGCTTTTCAAATCAGTCTTAAAAAGGAAAGTGAAATGATCAGTATTATCCTAGGAAGCCTAGATATTCTCTTCTTTGAAATTGAGAGGGTTTGTGGGAGAGATTTTAGAGAAAAATGTGGTAAAGATAGGCTTGATGATGCATTTGAAGATGTGGGATACTACAGGCAATCTTGCTGTTGCTGCCTCAGGCAGACTGGCCTGGAGTCACCAGTGTCTTTCAACAAGACTTGGGCAAACAATCTCTCTCTCTCTCTCTCTCTCTTTTTTTTTTTTTTAAAGATTTATTTATTTATTTGAGAGACAGAGTTACAGAGAGAGGTAGATATGGAGAGATCTTCCATCCACTGGTTCACTCCTCAGATGGCCCCAATGACAGGGGCTGGACCACGCCGAAACCAGGAGCCAGGAGTTTATTCCAGGCCTTCCACATGGGTGCAGGGGCCCAAAGATTTAGGCCATCTTCCTCTGCTTTCCCAGGCACATTAGCAGGGAGATGGATCAAAAGTGGAGCAGGCTTGAATTGGTGCCCATATAGGATGCTGATGCTGCATGCTGGGGCTTTAACCAGCTGCACCACAGCAAAGTCCCCAGCAAACAATCTCTTAACACACTCAGAGGGTGAGGGTCCTCGCCTTCTCTCTGAAGAGGGAGGGGCAGTGGAAGTACTCTGCATGCTGTGCTTCAAAACATACTGACCTCAAACAAGTTAGCCTGACTCCTAGCCAGCTGAGGAGTATGCAGATCTTCAAAAATTTCATGGACTATGAGTCTTACGAAAAACTATGCATGGGGGGCCGGCGCCGTGGCACACTAGATCAATCCTCCACCTGCAGCATCGGCATCCCATATGGGCGCCGGTTGTAGTCCCGGTTGCCCCTCTTCCAGTCCAGCTCTCTGCTGTGGCCCTGGAAGGCAGTGGAAGATGGCTCAAGTGCTTGGGCGCCTGCACCCGCATGGGAGAGCAGGAAAAACACCTGGCTCCTGGCTTCAGATCAGCGCAGCTCCGGCTGTTGCGGCCATCTGGGGAGTGAACCAGCAGATTAAAGACCTTTCTCTCTGTGTCTCTCTCTCTCTCACTGTCTGTAACTATACCTGTCAAATAAAAATAAAAATCTTAAAAAAAAAGAAAAGAAAAACTATGCATGGATTTCAGGGTGTTTTTTTTTTTTTTTATCAAAATGAGCGTTTTTTGAAATTTGAAAGGCAGGGGTTAAAGGGAGAGATCAATCTAACATCCACTTGTTCACTCCCCAAATGCCAGGCCAAAGCTGGGAGGTGGAATTCAATTGAGGACTCCTGCATGAGTGGTGGAGATCCAACTAATGAGCCATCACCTGTTGCCGTCTCTGGTGCACATTAGCAAAAAGCTGGAATCAAGAGCATAGCTGGGACTCCGCACTGTGATATGAAATGCAGGCATCCCCAACACTGTGTGTATTGCCACAGTAAATGCCTGCCTCAAAGTTATCTTTTTTTTTTTAAATTTTATTTAATGAACATAAATTTCCAAAGTACAGCTTATGGATTACAATAGCTCCCCCCCGCATAACTTCCCTCCCACCCACAACACTCCCCTCTCCCACCCCCTCTCTTCTTCCATTCACATCAAGATTCATTTTCAATTATCTTTATATACAGATCAATTTAGCATATATTAAGTAAAGATTTCAACAAACTTATAATTCCATTTTCCATGAGATTTTTTGAGTACCCTTGTATTCCTGGAAGCTTAATAAAAGTGGGAACCAAACCCGTATTCAGAAACTTGACAGGAAGCATGAGGAGTGTCAGAACTGCTCCTATGCCACACAGCATCTCTGAGACAGTTAGAAGCTGTCTTGCTATGGGAGTCCCCAGTCCAAGAGGGCTCACGTATAACTCTCATTAATTCCAAAGAAAACCACCCAGAAGTTGGTTGGGAGAGATTCACTTTACTCATGGAAATGACTGATAGCAGCCAGTGGCTTCCTAGTAATCCACAGTACCTGGCCAGCGTGCAGAGCAGACAGTAAGTTGATTCCTGGTCAAACATCAGGGCACATTTCCAGTGGTCTATGAGCTGCAGCTGTATTGGGCTTACATCAGCCTGCCCACAGATTCTACTTAAAATATTTACCCTGAGGGGAGGACATAGAATGTTCTATCATGGGGGAAGGGCAACGTAGTGAGTGTTCTACAAGGGTGAATATTATATTCCTGCACTCAATAGGTGGCGCCTATTAACTGTGGGTCTGGATGAAATGGGGGGGGGGGGGGATGAGGAAATGGTGTGTGGATTGTGCTGGTGATGCTGTTACAGCCCCTTCCTCTGATGTGGCCTGGGACAAAGGAGGGGCCATGGGGGAGCCAGTGGTTAGTATGGGAGGCGGGGAGCCATGTGTCCTTAGCCAGTTTGTAAATGGGTCCTAGACATCTTTCATTGATAGCTTCATTGTTTCTAGATGTCCTCCTGTGAAACCCACTCCTCATTTATGTCTCACATCACCAGAAGACAGGATTGAATACTTAGTAGGTGAGATAGTGAGTTCCTAACTAGGTTAATTATTTAATTTCTGCCATTTTACTTTATTTTCATCTTTAATGTTCTTCTCAGTATCCTTAGGGGATTGGTTCCAGGACCCCCTTGGATATCAAAATCCGTGGATGCTCAAGATTCATATGTAAAATGGCATAGATTTTACATAGAACCTACACACATCCTCCTTCATATGTTAAATCTGCTCTAGATTACTTATAATACCTAATCCAATGGAAAATGTATAAATAATTGTTATTCTCCATCATTTAAGGAAAAATGACAAGAAAAATCTGTCTAAACATGTTCACTATGCTGAAATTTTAAAATATTTTTCATTTATCCATGTATGTAGAACATGTTAATAAGGCCAAGTATGTATTTATGGTTTATAATGTGATATAACACACAGGAAGTATGTCACCAATAAATCAAGCTAATTAACATCTATTGCTGAAAGTTCTTATCATTTACTATTTAAAAAATTATTTGATTTATCTGAAAGGCAGAGAAAAAGAGCACTTCTGTCTACTGTTTCACCCCCTAAATATCCACAATGGTGAAGGTAGACTAGGGTGAAACCAGGAATCGGGAACTCAATATGGGTCTCCCACGTGGGTAGTAGGGACCCATGATATCCATTAGAGGAAGCTGGAACTGGGAGCAGAGCAGGGACTTGAACCCTGGCACTCTGATTTGCAGCATTCCTAAGCAGTATCTTAACCACTGCACCAAGTGCCCACCCTCCATTTACCATTTTAAAATTGGAAAAAAAAAAAAAAAGTGGAAGGACTATAATCTCTAATGTGAAACTCTTGGTGTCACTTGTGGTGCAGAATTTCTTTTCTGTTTTAGAAAAGGAATATGCTATTAAGTTATGTACTATCCCTAGCAGGATCCAGGCAGATTTCTATAACCTTTTATGTGAAAATGACTTTCAGAGCTTTCTGGATTTTAGAACTATCTCTAAAGGATGGTGGATCTTATATAAATCACATCCTAGGCTAAGGAGTGTATAACGGGCTATCCTGGAACCCAATCAGTATGTATGAGGAAAAGTGTTACAAATGACCAACAAAACAGACTTTTGAAGCATAATCAGAGACTAACTGTATTAATAAAAATAACTGAAAGTCGCATATTGAACTGTGGACAGAAATAATATAAATATGTCCCTATTAGACAGTTGTACTTCCAAGAGATGACACCTTATTGTTCCTAAGCAAAACCCTCAGATCTGATGATGCATCCTCTCTCTGTTTTCCCTTTCTTATTTCCCTGACAACTCCTCTTTTTTTTTTTTCCTCAAAAATAGTTAGTTTGCCCTAGATTTCATGCTGATGACACTCACTCTGGGTAGTTGGCAGGTCTTAATCAGGGCAAGTAGTTGCAGTGTAGAAGCCACGATGATTTCAGTCCTACAGGATCCAATAGGTTTTTTTTTTTAATATGAAGAATTTTTTAAAAATTCATGAATGGTATTTCTTTAATTGTGTGGCAGACTTAAAATAACAGGGCAAGATCCCTGAGAAAACTCAGCTCTTCATTGACTAAAATATTTCTGAACTAACACTGATATCATAAATGAAGAATTTTGCTTAAACTATAAAAGAACCTCAAATCTATAGGAAAACCTGAAGTAACATTAAAACAGAAAGATTTAGGAAGTTGCTGCAGTGGGAGACTAGATTATAAATAATTTGGAAATGGTTTGTTACTAGGAATTCCAGTGCTTACAGAAATGCTTAATAAATTAGTTGCTTTTGTGATAACACTTTGAATTATTTTTTTTAACTTGTCAAAATTAAAAACCTGTAGAGCCTTCTTGTACTGTGAATTCATTGTACTGTAGTTCAAGTAAGCCTATAGTATTTTTTTTTTTAACCTTATCTGGGGACATGCAGGAAACAGGGTTAGGCTGGCTCCAGATTTTAAGCCATCGCAGCCATAAGGCCTGGCATGTGCTCCTTACTCATCCCTGGGCTCTGATACCATAAGGAAATCTTGGTGTCTTTGGGGGTCATCTTTTATGTGGCCAAATTCATAAAAAGACATGAAATGGTTTTTTCTGGGTTGGTCGATGCATGTTTCTTCATCCTCAGATCTATGTGACTTACAAAACTGCAGTTTGTAACCTACTGTAGCTCTCCCTGACCCCTTTTGACAATTATTTCTTGTATTACAGTCACATTTAGTGCAATTGCTTTGCATTTCTCTGTTGGGATAGGTGGGCAGAAATTCTGACCAGAAATGGGAAAATTAGTCATGATGAAAACATAACCAAAATAAAGTGGCAATACTCAGCTTCTGAGCATTTATTTGGAGCAGAGATGTTAATAGTCTTTTATTTTAAAATGTTTTATCTGCTACTTCCTGCCCTCCCCACCACTAACAATCAAAACACTTTAAAATTTTAATTTGAAAAGTTGCCCAGTCATTCAGTGATGTGGATGATAAAGGCTGAACCATTTTTAGACTGACCCCAAAGAAGGGATAATTTATTGTATTTTGAAAGATTCCTTTTTACCTTTTTATTATCTGTGCCTCTTCCTGCTCCTGTTTGCTCTGGCATCTTTTGGAAGGCACTGTGTTTTGCAAAGCTTGTGCACTTTTCTGTTTTTCCTGAAATGTGCAGCACTCAACATTGCAGTGATTTTCTTTTCCATTTTTTTTTTTCCTCCTCTGCTTAGAACAGAGGTGGAAACCCCAGGGGATTCAAGTACCCACTTGATAGGCTCAGTCTCTCTTAATCAGCCTGTAATGGAGCTAATGGCTGTTTGTCATCCTTGGAGATATAAATTTCCTGGCGGTGTCTCCTGCAGACAGTGCATGAAGTATGCTCTGTGTGCCAGCAAGCACTGATAATCAGCAGAAGGGCAGGATGCTTCGTTAGCCGGAAGAGCCAGGGTTTGCCGGCTGCCAGGCTACATACACAACGCGCCTCGCCACTGCTGAGCCATGGACCACGCTGGTAGGTAGAACAAGCCTGCATTCTTCATCGCTGCCGGCTCCCTTTGCAGTGTGCATCCGTTGCTGCTGTAGCTTTGCCTATGTGCTGCTCTCGTCCTGCACTGGAGTGGTCAAGGCTGGGGGCGCATGCAGTGCGTTCTCCTGCATGCATTGTCTGCAAGGCAATTAGTGTCTGCTTGGAAGTTTAGGAACGGGGAGTGCCGATTATCATGCCAAATTCACCTTTTGGAAGGCTGCACTGTTTTATTTAGGCTGCAGGAAGTGTGGTGTTTGATCCTTTTGTGCTCAGCACAGAGGGTAAAAATGAAATTTGGTTAATAGACAAACTATTTCTGTGGGATGGCAAGAGGTAGATGGAGTTAATGTTAATGAACTGAACATTGTTTTTAAAAACTACTACAATATGCACAGTGCCCTAGCATCAGAATCCTTTGGTCTGATGCTTTCATCTTTATAGTAGGGTGCAGCATGGAAAATGTTTCAATACCTGATGATATTTCAGTTTCAGAGTGTGGACATTAGTGGTCAGTCATGTACCTTTGAACAATGTATTTGCTTTTCATATCTTTGCTGACAAGTAGAGAAGTAGATTAGTTATATTATAATGAATTAATTAAATGATTGGTGTAGTCACTTCTCAGATGAGACTTTTTCCTTCCTCCTCTACGATATTGAACTTTTAAAGGATACCACTGTGGGATTGCTCCCTGTTTGGGTGTTATCAGCACGCTGCAGAATTTCCCCAGCTGTGTTCTGGGTTTGCTGTCTCCTGAAACTCATTAGTACAGTTTCTCAGCTGGAGTCAGCTGTGCAGTGAGGCCTCTAGCACCTTCAGACACCGTCAGCTCTTCTGAGAAGATCCATCATTTAGATCACCTTCTGCACTACAAGACCACCCATTGGTGCTAAGACGTACTTGTTTATGACATTTCGCTATTCCGGTCCTCTGCGCAGGTGGCATAGGCAAGCAGAGATTTTGAAGGCAGAATGTTTTCAGTTTTTTTCAAGGACAAGCTTACGAGGAATGAAACTGTGTCTAAAATAATCTTGTCTTAGACGTGGAAGGCATTGCAGCAAAGTGGAACAGTATAATCTCAGGGCTAGAAATGTGATGGTGGTGTAGGGGGAGGGTGTGTGCTGTAGTAGCAGGAGGAGGAAGGAGCTGCATTCAGGTGAATGCATTTTGTTCCCTTTGGGTCATTATACAAAGAGGCTACAGGGCTTAGCATGGAAACGTGCAGTGATGGCATTCTATGACAAGGCACAATCTGAAACTCTTCTGAAAGCTTTTCTAATTGCAGCAGTAGAATGAGTAAAAAATAGAGAAGTAAACCAGAATCCCAATTTACCCTCATTTGAAACTTCTGCCACCCACAATTAATTATACGGACATCCTGGCAGAATTATCACTTTAATTCAAGTAAGTGCCTTTCTTGACTGACTCATATATTTATTTAAAGGCCATTTAAGAAAAGGAGAGAAACTGTGGTGACAGCCTTTTTGGAGGTTTAAAAAATGCTGGGGGCTATTACTTCTTTCTTGGCTAACTGTTATCTGTGGGGGATAAGTGTTGGCACAATTTGTGGTTATGTTGCTTTATGTTGTTAAATGCCATTAACAGAATACTTCTGCTTCTGTGACAAGCTGACACATATTTATACACTGGCAGCAATTTCTGTATCATTTCAAAGTTTAGGTTATAACCCCAGCTATGGGCACTGTGTGTGTGTGTGTGTGTGTATACTTTTGCCTTTGAACAGAAAAACAGGCTTTTAAATTGTATTAATTGAGTATTTCAGAAATAGTTTCTTATAATGGCTTCTTGTTGGCTGTGAATGATCACTTTTCACGTTTCTCCCCCATGATGTAAGCAACCTATTTAATAGGAAAATGTAAGCACCCATTTCTCTCTCACACATATACACATAAACACACACACATACACTCTTCACTAAGTTGTATCTTGATGATAAGGAAGGTATTTAAGATATACTGGTAAGTGGCCAAAAAAGAAATCTGATATATCTTCAACATTATGTTGAGACCCAATTATCTTGGAGCACTGTGCTTTGTCCAATTTAATTTAAATAAGATAATGATGTTGAATATTTGCCTAAATTTTTCTAATAGAAATGAGTTTGGGCAGTGGACATCAAAGCCTAGTAGTTAGATCTAAGGGCCAGTCCTCATAATCAGATCAGCGGTTCCGAGGAGGCAGGCCCACTTCCAACAAAGCTTTCTGCTGTAGGCTTGGATTATTGTTAGGCAGAAACACACAATGGGTACACACAAGCCAAATGCTTCCAATTTATTCAAATCACATAGAACGCCGCATCAGAGATATTTGTGTGTGGTTTCTGTTGTTAACAAATAAGGAAAGAGGAGCCACTGGGGATTCTGCCCTGTGTGGGGGTGGGTATGCATTTCCCGATCGTGCTTCTGTGAATCTGTCCAGTCTCCCTGTAGCAGCAAAGAGCTGACATTCCTACTTTATCAGAGAAGGAGACATCCCTTCCCCATAATTGCTGGCTTATGTATTCCTTTAAAAGCTTTTCCTGGAATAACAATAAAATATTTATCAAATTGTGTATGTGGAATATGTCAGGGCAATTTTAGCAGTATCAACTCCCCTTCTTCTCCCTCCTGCCCCTCCTCCCCTGGCCATGACTGTTTTTCTTAGAAGTTATGTAACCGTGCAGAGAGAGCATCCTTTTTAATTGCATACCTGTGGCTACAATGACAGTCCAAGTTATTCTGCCTGTGCATTCATGCCTCTCTGCCACTTCACCTAACTTTCACCAAGTGGTTCTTGTGAATGAGTTGTGAAAGAACGGCTCTTGCAAAGCTGATTACTATTGTGTGATGATTATCTGAGACCCAATGTTTTGAAATGCAGCTCCATATTCTACAGGGGCAGAGTATTATAAATAGTTCTGCAGAATTTATCGGGCTTATTTTTCCTTGTTTGAGACCAGGATGTTTCAGTTACCGTGTGTGGGTCATACTTGTATGGGGAGATGACAACTGCCGAGAGCTCCGGTGCCTGCACTTTGCATTTTATCCCAGTGCTTAAAAGGCTTTTCCCCCTGGATGTACAGTCACTGGGCTTGGGAAGTTCCTGCAGAACAACCAGAGGGTGACTTGGAGACAGATTGGGGAAAAGTTTATAATGGGATTGTGAAGCGCATCAGATTATGTTAGATGAACCTACCATTCCAATGACCATGAACTCTGTATTATCAACTCTGTGTGCATTAACTTTTCATGTAAGTGGTGACAGTAATTATATCTATGTCATAAAGTTCTTATGAATAGATGATAAGACATGTAAGGGTTTTTGTATAATGGGTGGCTTATGATAATTATCAACACATGCTTAGCGAACCATCAGAAAGGCAAAGCAAGTTGCTTCATAAACAAGTGTATACTCTGGTGGGTCAGCTCTGGAAGTGGTGCAGGTGAGAATGTGCAAAAGCAAGCAGTCATGAGCCAGCAGGCGAGTCAGGTGACTGTCCCATGAGTATAATTGGGTGGTGCGTGGGGATGGAGTTGAAGCTCTCACCAGAAACACATCTGTGGAGCCTGGTGAATGGATGTGGAGGCAGGGAGAGCTAGATCAGCCAAAGCAGATCTTTGAAGCTTCCAGTTTGAGATAGCAATCTTGCATTATGGTACAAAGATAATGCATTCCATTTTTGGTCCACTAGCCACTGTAGCTCTTTAGTAATCACCTTTTTTAGTTATTAGAGATGGATAGACAGAGTTCCCATCCACAAGTTCATTCCTCAAATGCATGCAATGGCTGGTATAGGGCTGGGTCCGAAGCTAAGAGCTGTGCATATAATCAGGGTCTTCCGTGTGGGTGCCAGGAGCCCAATTGAGCAATCACATATGCTCCCCAGGGATTATGTCAAAGATCAAAGCCAGCTACCATATCCTAACCGGCATCTTAACTGCTGGATTAAATGCTGTCCTGATGACTTAACTTACTGAAAGATGTGTACACACCCATTCACCCCCACCCACAATCCCTTACTAACCATGGATTTGAGATTATACAGGCTTGTTGCTTTGTAAACAAAGCCCAGTAAACCCAACAACAGCTAACAATTGCCCCCAGCCTAAGGCAACATGTGATAAGCCGGTGTAGAGAAAGGACTTTCAGATGGCTCATCTCTTTTTTTTTTTTATAAATTTATTTATTTATTTGTTTTTTCTCTCATTTTTAATTTAATTTATTTATGTATTTGTGCATTTATTTATTTTTTTTATTTAATGAATATAAATTTCCAAAGTACAGCTTATGGATTACAATGGCTTCCCCCCCATAACTTCCCTCCCACCCGCAACCCTCCCCTTTCCCACTCGCTCTCCCCCTCCATTCACATCAAGATTCATTTTCAATTCTCTTTATATACAGAAAATCAGTTGAGTATATATAAAGATTTCAGCAGTTTGCCCTCACATAGCAACACAAAGTGAAAAAATACTGTTGCAGTACTAGTTATAGCATTAAATAACAGTGTATAGCACATTAATGACAGAGATCCTGCATGATACTTTTTTAAAAAGATTGATCAATTGGCCGGCACCGCGGCTCACTAGGCTAATCCTTCTCCTTGCGGCACCGGCACACCGGGTTCTAGTCCCGGTCAGGGCACCGATCCTGTCCCAGTTGCCCCTCTTCCAGGCCAGCTCTCTGCTGTGGCCCAGGAGTGCAGTGGAGGATGGCCCAAGTGCTTGGGCCCTGCACCCCATGGGAGACCAGGAGAAGCACCTGGCTCCTGCCATCAGATCAGCGCTGTGCGCCGGCCGCAGCGCACCTACCACGGTGGCCATTGGAGGGTGAACCAACGGCAAAAGGAAGACCTTCCTCTCTGTCTCTCTCTCACTGTCCACTCTGCCTGTCAAAAAAAAAAAAAAAAAAGATTGATTAATTTTCTATGTAATTTCCAATTTAACACCGAGGTTCTTTTTTTCATTTTCAATTATCTTCATATACAGAAGATCGCTTCAGTATATACTAAGTAAAGATTTCATCAGTTTGCACCCACACCTAACCACAAAGTGTGAAAATACTGTTTCAGTACTAGCTATATCATTACCTCACATTGGACAACACATTAAGGACAGATCCCACATGGGACGAAAGTACACAGTGACTCTTGATGTTGACTTAACAATTTGACACTCTTGTTTATGGCGTCAGTAATCTCCCTAGGCTCTAGTCATGAGTTGCCGAGCTATGGAAGCCTTTAGGGTACGCCGACTTTGATCTTATTCCGACAGGGTCATAGTCAAAGTGGAAGTTCTCTCCTCCCTTCAGAGAAAGGTACCTCCTTCTTTGATGGCCCCGTTATTTCACTGGGATCACACTCGCTGAGATCCTTCATTTAGGTCTTCTTCTTCTTCTTCTTTTTTTTTTTTTTTCCCCAGGGTGTCTTGGCTTTCCATGCCTACAATACTCTCATAGGCTCTTCAGCCAGATCCAAATGCCTTAAGGGCTGATTCTGAGGCCAGAGTGCTATTTAGGACATCTGCTATTCTATGAGTCTGCTGTGTATCCCACTTCCCATGATGGATCCTTCTCTGCCTTTTTTTGGTTTTATCAGTATTAGCAGACATTAGTCTTGTTTGTGTGATCCCTTTGACTCTTAGATCTATCAGTGTGATCAATTGTGAGCTGAAATTCATCACTTGGGCTAGTGAGGTGGCATTGGTACATGCCATCTTGATGGGATTGAATTGGAATCCCCTGGCACGTTTCTAACTCCACCATTTGGGGCAAGTCAGCTTGAGCATGTCCCAAATTGTACATCTCCTCCCTCTCTTTTTCTCATTCTTATATTTAACTGGGATCACTTTTCAGTTAAAATTTAAACACCTAAGAATAATTGTGTGTTAATTACAGATTTCAACCACTAGTACTAGAACAAAAAAAAAATACTAAAATGGATAAATGTGCATCAACAGTCAGCACAAGAGCTGATCAAGTCACTATTTCTCATAGTGTCCATTTCACTTCCACAGGTTTCCCTTTGGTGCTCAGTTGTCACTGATCAGGGAAAACAAATGATATTTGTCTCTTTGGGACTGGCTTAATTCAGTCAGCATAATGTGTTCCAGATTGCTCCATCTTGTTGCAAATGACCGGGTTTCATCGTTTTTGACTGCTGTATAGTATTCTATGGAGTACATGTCCCATAATTTCTTTATCCAGTCTACTGTTGATGGGCATTTGGGTTGGTTCCAGGTCTTAGCTATTGTGAATTGAGCTGCAATAAACATTAAGGTGCAGACAGCTCTTTTATTTGCCAAATTAATTTCCTTTGGGTAAATTCCAAGGAGTTGGATGGCTGGGTTGTATGGTAGGGTTATATTCAGGTTTCTGAGGAATCTCCAGACTGACTTCCATAGTGGCTTTCCCAGTTTGCATTCCCACCAACAGTGGGTTAGTGTCCCTTTTTCCCCACATCCTCTCCAGCATCTATTGTTGGTTGATTTCTGAATGTGAGCCATTCTAACCAGTTCTGTCCTGGTTGCTTCTCTTCAGTCCAGCTCTCTGCTGTGGCCTGGGAAGGCAGTGGAGGATGGCCCAAGTGCTTGGGCCCTGCACCCGCATGTGCAGTGCAGTGCACCGGCCGTAGCAGCCATCTGGGGAGTGAACCAACAGAAGGAAGACCTTTCTCTCTGTCTCTCTCTCTCTCTCTCTCTCTCACTGTCTCACTCTGCCTGTCAAAAAAAAAAATTAACAGGCAGAGTGAGACAGTGAGAGAGAGAGAGACAGAGAGTAAGGTCTTCCTTTTGCCATTGGTTCACCCTGCAATGGCCGCCACGGCCAGTGCGCTGTGGCCGGCGCACCGCGCTGATCCGAAGGCAGGAGCCAGGTGCTTCTCCTGGTCTCCCATGGGGTGCAGGGCCCAAGGACTTGGGCCATCCTCTTCTGCACTCCTGGGCCATAGCAGAGAGCTGGCCTGGAAGAGGGGCAACCGGGACAGAATCTGGTGCCCCGACCGGGACTAGAACCCAGTGTGCCTGTGCCGCTAGGCGGAGGATTAGCCTGTTGAGCCACGGTGCCGGCCCCCAAAAAAAAAACTTTAATAGGGCAATCTAGCTTAGTAGTCTAGACTGTCATCTCAAAGTTCCTGAACAGCTAAAGACAGTGAATTCAGGAGAATACTTATGGAGCAGGCTTCCTATGTGAATTAACTTGTTTTGAAAGAAGGTAGCATCTAGAGTATTTGGCTATATTTGCAAACTATATTTGGTTCAATTTATGTTTTTCTTCTAATTCCCTGTTTTCAGGATATCTTGTTGTTTTTTTTTTATTAAACTTTTATTTAATGAATATAAATTTCCAAAGTACAGCTCATGGGTTACAATGGCTTCCCCCTCCCAAAACTTCCCTCCCACCCACAACCCTCCCCTTTCCCGCTCCCTCTCCCCTTCCAATCACATCATGATTCATTTTCAATTCTCTTTATATACAGAATATCAGTTTAGTATAAATTAGGTAACGATTTCAACAGTTTGCCCCCATATAGCAACACAAAGTGAAAAAAAAATACTGTTGGAGTACTAGTTATAGCATTAAATAAGAGTGTACAGCACATTAAAGGCAGAGATCCTACATAATATTTTTTTAAAAATTAATTAATTTTCTATGCCATTTCCAATTTAACACCAGGTTTTTTTTTTTTTCATTTCCAATTATCTTTATATACAGGAGATCGATTCAGTATATAATTAGTAAAGATCTCATCAGTTTGTACCCATGCAGAAACACAAAGTGTAAAAATACTGTTTCAGTACTAGTTATAGCATCACTGCACATTAGACAACACATTAAGGACAGATCCCACATGGGATGTAAGTACACAGTGACTCCTGTTGCTGACTTAACAATTTGACACTCCTGTTCATGGCGTCAGTAATCTCCCTAGGCCCTAGTCATGAGTTTCCAGGGCTATGGAAGCCTTTAGGGTTCGCTGACTTTGATCTTATTCCGATAGGGTCACAGTCAAAGTGGAAGTTCTCTCCTCCCTTCAGAGAAAGGTACCTCCTTCTTTGATGGCCCCGTTCTTTCCACTGGGATCTCACAGAGATCTTTCATTTAGGTCTTCTTCTTTTTTTCTTTTCCATGGTATCTTGGCTTTCCATGCCTACAATGCTCTCATGGGCTCTTCAGCCAGATCCGAATGCCTTAAGGGCTGATTCTGAGGCCAGAGTGTTGTTTAGGACATCTGCCATTCTATGAGTCTGCTGTGTATCCCACTTCCCATGCTGGATCTTTCTCTCCCTTTTTGATTCTATTAGTTAGTATTAGCAGACACTTGTCTTGTTTGTGTGATCCCTTTGTTTCTTAGACCTATCCAAGCCATCGAATGTGAACTGGAATTGATCACTTGGACTAGTGAGATGGCATTGGTACATGCCACCTTGATGGGATTGTATTGGAATCCCCTGGCACATTACTAACTCCATCATTTGGGGCAAGACTGATTGTGCATGTCCCAAACTGTGCATCTCCTCCCTCTCTTTTTCCACTCTGAAATTTAACAGGGATCACTTTTCAGTTAAAATTTAAACACCTAAGAATAATTGTGTGTTAATTACAGAGTTCAACCACTAGTACTAGAACAACAACAACAACAACAACAACAAATACTAAAAAGGATAAAGTATTACATTGTACATCTAGAGTCAGGACAAAAGCTGATCAGGTCATTGTTTCTTATAGTGTTTATAACTTATGATTCTATAATCATATTACTATGTATAATTCTGTAAACCATGATACTTCTGATAAATATGTTCTATACACATACATATATAATACATGCACATACATTTGCAGTTGTATACTTTATATGGGTACTTGTGTGTGTATTATTTGGTTGAAGGATGATTAGCCTTGATACAGGGAATGTGACATTGCTTACTCTTCTAACAGCCAATAAAAACTTTATAACAGATTTTATTTTTAATTTAAAAAATTCTTGGAAATTTCCTTATATAGTAAATATTTTATTTTCTTTTTTATTTTTTGACAGACAGAGTGGATAGTGAGAGAGAGAGACAGAGAGAAAGGTCTTCCTTTTGCCGTTGGTTCACCCTCCAATGGCCGCTGCAGCTGGCGCATCTCGCTGATCCGAAGCCAGGAGCCAGGTGCTTCTCCTGGTCTCCCATGGGGTGCAGGGCCCAAGCACTTGGGCCATCCTCCACTGCCCTCCCAGGCCATAGCAAAGAGCTGGCCTGGAAGAGGGGCAACCGGGATAGAATCCAGTGCCCCAACCGGGACTAGAACCCAGTGTGCCGGCGCCGCAAGGCGGAGGATTAGCCTGTTAAGCCACGGCACTGGCCTTTATATAGTAAATATTTTAAAAAATTAATTTGTTAGAGAGATGGAGATCTCCAAACTGATGGTTCACTCCCTAAATGCTCACAACAGTAAGGACTGGATCAGGTGAAAGCTGGGAGCCAGGAACTCAACCTGGGTCTTCCACATGGGTGTTAGGGAACCAAGTACTTGAGCCATGACAACCCCCCACCCAGGGTCTGTGAATCCAGGAATCTGGAGTCAGGAGTGGGGCCAGGTCTTAAACTCAGGGGCTCCCAGGTGGGGTATGGGCCTCCCAAATGGTATGTTCACTGCTGCATCAAATGCCTGCCCTGATATTTATCATTAAACATTTTATTTTATTATTTTGAAATAAATATATTTTATTTTAAATATTTTAAAATATTTATTTATTTATTTGAAAGGCACCGTGACAGAGGTAACATGTGATAGGCTGGTATAGAGAAAGGACTTTCAAATGGTTCTTTTTTTTTTTTTTTAAAGAAGCAATCTCCCATCTGCTGGTTCACTTCCCAAATGGCTGCAACAGCTTGGGCTGGGCCAAGCAGAAGCCAGGAGCCTGGAATTCCATCTCTGTCTCCCACGTGGGTGATAGGGTTCTAAGCACTTGGGCCTTTATCTGTTGTCTCCCAGTTGCATTAGCAGGGAGCTGGATCAGAAGCTAAGTAGCCAGAATTCAAGCCTGCCTTCTGATGTGGGTTGCCACAGCTTAATCAACTGCACCACAGCACTGGCCCCTAGAACTTTTATTAATTATTAAACAAACAATAGCAATATTTTCCTTTGAATTTGTTATAAAGCCCATTGTACTCTTTTATCATTTCATGGTTCATCAAATAAGTATTTTTAGAGCACCTGAGACTCATGTAAAAGCTATTTTTCTTTGCAGAAGATTAAAATGTGATAAATCTGCCTTTTGGACTTTGTGCTTGCAAAATGCTAATATTATAGAAATCTCAGTCCACTAAAACTGAAATGCCAAAAGTGAAAGTATTTTTATGTTAAAACATTAAACTGCTCTAGAAGCAACACTAAATTTCTTCCTAGGTTTTTTCTTTTAAACTTTTATTTAGCAAATATAAATTTCCAAAGTAATGGCTTATGGATTACAATGGCTTTTTCCTCCCCATAACTTCCCTCCCACCCACAACCCTCCCAACTCCCACTCACTCTCCCATTCCACTCACATCAAGATTCATTTTCAATTATCTTTATATACAGAAGATCAATTTAGTATATATTAAGTAAAGATTTCAACAGTTTGCACCCACACAGAAGCACAGAATGTAAAGTACTGTTTGAGTACTAGTTATATCATTAATTCACATTGAACTACACATTAAGGACAGAGATCCTACATAAAGAGTAAGTGTACAGTGACTCCTGTTGTTGATTAACAAATTGTCACTCTTGTTTAAGGCGTCAGCAATCTCCCCAGGCTCTAGTCATGAGTTGCCAAGGCTATGGAAGCCTGTTGAGTTCGCCGACTTCAATCTTATTTAGACAAGGGCATATTCAAAGTGAAAGTTCACTCCTCCCCTTCAGAGAAAGGTACCTCCTTCTTTGATGGCCCTGTTCTTTCTTCTGGGATCTCACTCACAGAGATCTTTCATTTAGGTCCTTTTTTTTTTTTTTTTCCAGAGTGTCTTGGCTTTCCATGCCTAAAATACTCTCATGGGCTCTTCAGCCAGATCTGAATGCCTTAAGGGCTGGTTCTGAGGCCAGAGTGTTGTTTAGGACATCTGCCATTCTATGAGTCTGCTGTGTCTCCCCCTTCCCATGATGGATCGTTCTTTCCCTTTTTGATTCTATCAGTTAGTATTAGCAGACACTAGTCTTGTATAGTATTCTATAGAGTACATGTCCCATAATTTCTTCATCCAGTCTACTATAGATGGGCATTTAGGTTGATTCCAGGTCTTAGCTATTGTGAATTGAGCTGCAATAAACATTAAGGTGCAGACAGCACTTTTATTTGCCAAATTAATTTCCTTTGGGTAAATTCCAAGAAGTGGGATGGCTGGGTTGTATGGTAGGGTTATATTCAGGTTTCTGAGGAATCTCCAGACTGACTTCCATAGTGGCTTTCCCAGTTTGCATTCCCACCAACAGTGGGTTAGTGTCCCTTTTTCCCCACATCCTCTCCAGCATCTGTTGTTGCTAGATTTCTGAATGTGAGCCATTCTCACAGGGGTGAGGTGAATCCTCATAGTGGTTTTAATTTGCATTTCCCTGATTGCTAGTGATCCTGAAGATTTTTTTTTTTTTTTTGACAGGCAGAGTGGATAGTGAGAGAGAGAGAGAAAGAAAGGTCTTCCTTTTTGCCGTTGGTTCACCCTCCAGTGGCCGCTGCGGCCGGTGCATTGCACTGATCCAAAGCCAGGAGCCAGGTGCTTCTCCTGTTCTCCCATGCGAGTGCAGGGCCCAAAGACTTGGGCCATCCTCCACTGCCTTCCCGGGCCATAGCAGAGAGCTGTCCTGGAAGAAGGGCAACCGGGATAGAATCTGGTGCCCCAACTGGGACTAGAACTCAGTGAGCTGGCGCTGCAAGGCAGAAGATTAGCCTGTTAAGCCATGGCACCGGCCAATCCTGAACATTTTTTCATGTGCCTGTTGGCCATTTGGATTTCCTCTTTTGAAAAATGCCTATTGAGGTCCCTGGCCCATCTCTTAATTGGGTTGTTTTGTTGTTGTGGAATTTCTTGATCTCTTTGTAGATTCTGGTTAGTAATCCTTTATCTGTAGCATAGTTTGCAAATATTTTTTCCCATTCTATCGGTTGCCTCTTCACTTTCCTGTTTCTTTTGCAGTATAGAAACTTCTCAATTTGATGCAATCCCAATAGTTAATTTTGGCATGGACTGCCTGTGCTTCCGGGGTCTTTTCCAAGAAGTCTTTGCTGGTGCCTATATCTTGCAGGGTTTCTCCAATGCTATCTAATAATTTGATGGTGTTGGGTCATGGATTTAAGTCTTTAATCCATGTTGAGTGGATTTTTGTGTAAGGTGAAATGTAGAGATCTTGCTTCATGATTCTGCACATGGAAATCCAGTTTTCCCAGCACCATTTATTGAATAGACTGTCCTTACTCCAGGGATTTCTTCCTAGGTTTTTTTTTAAAGATTTATTTATTTATTTTGAAAGTCAGAGTTATAGAGAGAACAATCTCCCATCTGCTGGTTCACTCCATAAATGGCCACAATGGTCAGTACCAGGCCAGACCAAAGCCAGGAACCAGGAGCTTCTTCCAGTTCTCTAATGTGGATGCAGAGGCCCAAGCACTTAGGCTGTACTCTGCTGCTTTCCCAGAAGCATTAGCAGAGAGCTATATTGAAAGTGGAGCAGCCAGGACATGAGCTGGTGCCCATATGGGATGTGGACATCTCATGTGGTGGCTTCACTTGCTACTGCTATGCCACAACAATGGCCCTTTCTAGCTAGGTTTTGCTCTAGTAGTAGAGTGACTTGGCCCTCTGAGAATAAATTGGCAGACTTGGCTCCCAGGTATGCAGAAGCAGGACAGAGACATTGTTTCTAAAAGAAAGTGTTTGGTTTTGTTTTCAGATCATCAGAATCTGTCCTGAGTATTTTCTTTTATCAATCACTCATCTTTCCAAAGACAAAGTCAATTCTGATATTTCTATATTCATTAGATAAACTAGGAATGTTTGTCAAATGGCTTTGGTAAAAAAGAACTATAGGAGGCTGGCACCGCTGTAGCTCAATAGGCTAATCCTCTGCCTTGAGGCACCGGCACACCGGGTTCTAGTCCCAGTCGGGGTGCCGGATTCTATCCCGGTTGCCCCTCTTCCAGGCCAGCTCTCTGCTATGGCCCGGGAAGGCAGTGGAGGATGGCCCAAGTGCTTGGGCCCTGCACCCGCATGGGAGACCAGGAGAAGCACCTGGCTCCTGGCTTTGGATCAGCACAGTGCGCCATGGAGGGTGAACCAACGGTAAAGGTAAAGGAAGACCTTTCTGTCTGTCTCTCTTTCACTGTCCACTCTGCCTATCAAAAAAAAAAAAAAAAAAAACTATAGGCAAAGACATGGAGAACTAGAAAGAATGCATTTTGGTGGTAAAGAGGGGAAATCAATAATCCAGAATTTTAGGAATTTGATATTGAGGCATTTTTGGGAATTGTTGAGTATAACTGTTACATAGGTTTCTTAGTATTTTGAGAAACATGTGATCATAAATTAGATAATTCCTTGTCACTGCTAATATTTGAATTCCTAAGACAGACTACAGAATGAGTGCTGTATTTCCTAATTTCATTTTAAAGAGTTATTTATTTATTTGAAAGGCAGAGTAACAGAGGTCTTCATCTACTGGTTCACTCCCCAAATGGTCACAACAGCTAGGGCTGGGCCAAGCTGAAGCAGAAGCCTGGAACTCTGTGTGGGGCTCCCACATTTGTTGGCAGGGGCCCAGACACTCCCACCATGGTCTGCTGCTTTCTCAGGCACATGAGCAGAGATATGGATGGAAAGTGGAGCAGCAGGGACTTGAGCTGGTGTCATATGTCCTGTAGGCAGTTGTTTAACCCATTGCACCACAACACTGGCCCCCATTTTTCCTAATTATATTAACAAGTTTCTGTTATATTCACAGGTTCTCCAAGAGATGCTTGTTTACAAGGTAGTTAACAGAAATTTGAGAATCACTGTTAAAATTTCTTCATTTTTATTTTCACTTTTTGATTCCTCTATCAAATTCTTCTTGTTTCCTTATTTAGGACACCATTTTTGATAATTAGCAAACTGTTCACTTTCATGCATATCAATATTGATTATTTAGAAATTAAGTATCTGTATCATCTGTTTTCAAGATTTGTCGTCTTCCTTGTAACTAGCCTGAGGAGTATTTCATTGTTCATCAGCCTCACCACCTGATGAAGTAAGGAGCGACTTTAACCTGCTTTATGAAGGAGTAGAATTCAATTACAGCAATAAGGTTAGAAGAATAATGTGCAGATTTTATTTATCCAAGCAACGTTTCAAATAAATTATGAAAAGTAAATTTCAGAATTCTATTTTTATAAATCTTTTACCAAGAACATATTTAACAAAGTAAACATTAAATGTCTTGGAATGTCCTCTGTGTCCTAGGTACCAACTTGTATTTTACATGTTATATCCTTAATATTTGCAATTATTCTGTAAGTAAACATTATTTTCCCCAAATTACACAGGATGAAACTGAGACTAAATAAGGGCTCACCTGAAAAATAAGTGGGTGATTAATCCAGTTCTTTTTTGGACATCTTTGGTTTTTAAAAAATTTTTTAAAGAAAACTTAGACATACAAACTGTTTACATATTTATGGGGACTATGTGATGTTTTGTTAAATGAATACATTGTGTACTGTCCAATCAAGGTAAATATATTTATCATTTCAAGCATCTAGCATTTCTTTATGGTGAAGATATCCAAAATCCTATCTCCTATGATGTTTTTGTAGAGAAACATAGTGTACATTAACATTATCTATAGTCACCTGACTATGCAACAGAACCTCAAAACTTCTTACTCCTATCTGGTTACAACCTAGTACCTGTCAATCAACCTTTTCTACTAGCATTTTTCATGTTGTCACATTGCTTTGAGAGTGGACATGCTTGCATCTTCCAGAGTATAGAGCGCAGTGCTGGAGCTATAGTAAAACTATAATAAATGATTCTAATGGAATCAAACATGCTATTTAATTAATTTGCAGCAATTTGTCCAAAAGGAGCTTCATTTTGAAATATCAGTTTCAAAGATGATCTTATCACATATCCAAATACTTTCCTAGAAGTATAGTATAGAAGTCAATACATGGGTAAGAAAAAAATATAGGTGTGAAGTGCTTCTTTCATTAGCATTCACACATTTATGACAATTTACAAAACAATGATTTTGGGTAATCTACCTGTGAAATTTTTTACCACTTTAAAAAATTATTCAAAATTTCCATTGAAGGGTGTGATAATAGTAGGGTCATTAACAGAAATGATGAAAAAAGGCCCTCCAATTTTTAATGGTATTAAATAAAATATAAGCAAATCTTCCTGGAATCTGGAAAACTTACTTTATTTCATCTTCCAGCCAGATCAAGAGTAGAGAGAGGGTCATTTGTCTCATTTGACCACAACAGCACATGATGGGTTCTTTCCCTTTCACCAGTAACACTAACAAGATGCATTCCACAGAACTCTTGCCACATTTTGAATTATTCTGAAGATTTGAAAAACACCCGTGAAACAATCATCTCGTTTAAACTGTAATATGAAAGCCAAGAGAAGCTCTGGTTGAGTGGGAGGCCAGCAGGTTTTCCTACTGTAGACAGGAAGTATCTTCAGATTTATATTGAGAAAGCAACACTTACACCATCTTTGTATAAGATGATTTCCTACCATCTAGCTATCTGTCCCTCCAAAATTACAACCTGAACTTCCTCATATAAACTCATTTCCAAATATTTAGCCTGCTAATTATGTATCATGATTAAGCTCTCACCTCATGATTAGGCTGACGCCTCATGATGAGATGATGGAGTCAAGATTTCCTTCCTTGTACCTGAAATTATGCAGTCCTGCCACAGGTGCGACATCAAACCCTGATATTTGTTGTTATTAGCAACCAACTGTACTTGATCAACTGGCCCTCACCTCCTGCTTACTTCCTGGGTATCCTCTACTTCCGCTGGTCTCTCCTATACACACAAAACACGTGTGTCGCTCACCCTCATTCTTGCTGGTTTTCCATCTGGAATGCCTCTCCCCCTCACCATGCAGCCATTCTTCTGTGTCCCCATCCAGGAAATATTTCTGGGTACCCCTCTCTGTGCCAGGTGCAGAGCACCCAACCAGCACTGATGTGCTCACCAGTGTGGATACGAGGGATGAGCCGGTGCTCTGTCATTAGGGTCCTTTACCCTAACAGAAGAAATGAAAGTTAATCATGACTATGCAAAGTTCTTGGATTGTGATTAGTGCTGCCAAGGTCATAAACTGATCGTTTAGATGGAGAAAGAGGTTGGGGTGGAGGGCTGCTCCAGAATGGACAGTCAGGGGAAGCTTTCTGAGAAGGTGGCACACAGGCCCAACCTCAGGACTACAGAGGAATCAATGAGGGGGAGGGTTTCACAAGCAGAGTGGCCAATAAACACACAAACCCCTGAGCTACAGAAAACAAGGCCAGCACCCCTGATGACTGATGGGAGGCATGAGCAAGGGCACCACTTAGGAGTGCAAGACCTCAGGCCAATCATCAAAGGCCCTGAAGTTTGGCCTCTATTCTATAGCTCCAAGGAGCCTTTGAGGGTTTTCAGCAGATATGTGACCTGACCATAACTAATGATTTCAAGACACAGTAAGATGAGAAGAATGGATTGGAGAGAGGCAGGAGTGGAAGCTCCTGAGGATGAAATCCATGCCGAAGGCTCTTGAAGGAAGTGGCAGAGAGGAAGAAGGAACGTACTGCATTCCCAGCAACACATCCCATCTCATGACATGATCCTGTCTGTTCTCCAAGCCTTGACTTTCCTCAGGGCACTGATGGGATTTCCCACTGTTTTGTACTTAATAGAGGACTATCTGAGGTTACCCCCAATTTGAGTCTTTTCTTCCCAAGTGGTTTTAAAATTCTTAAGGGCAGGGTTCTGCACTGTGGCACAGCGAGTTAAAGCCCTGCCTTAGAGCACTGGTATCCCATATGGGCAGCCAGTTTGAATCCTGGCTGCTCCTCTTCCAATCCAGCTCTCTGCTATGGCCTGGGATAGCGGTGGAGGAAGGCCCAAGTCTTTTGGCCCCTTTACCCATGTGGGAGGCCTTGAGGAGGCTCCTGGCTCCTGGCTTTAGATTGGCGCAGCTCTGGCCATTGCAGCCATCTAGGGAGTGAACCAGTGGATAGAAGACCTTTCTCTCTCTACCTCTCTCTGTAACTCTGTCCTTCAAATAAATAAATCTTATAAAAAAAATTCTTAAGGGCAGATGGCACACCATAGACATCAGTGTGTCTCCTGATGAATGGTGGTTCTCAACTTTAGCCAGGGATTGCCTGGAAATCCTAATGAAAATTCCAGGCTCTGAGCCTCACCCTGAACAAATCCAATTAGAGTCTCTGGAGTGGGGCCAGAACTTTGGTATTTTGTTTAAAGCTCTCAAGCATATGCTAAGAGGCAACCAATGTGAGAACACCATTGCTCTCTCTCTCCCCTCCCTCTCTTCCCCTCCCGCTCCCCCTGTCTCCCCATCCTTCCCTCCTTTTCCCCCTCTCTCCTTCCCTCTCTATCCTCTTCTCTCCCTACTCCACTCCTACCCTCTCCCCACCATAAGCAGGCCAGACCAACTGAGAATTTGTGCTTGGAAAGGTGTTTCCGGGTAGAAGGTGAGGCCTTGAGAGGAAACAAGAACTCTAAGGAAATGACTAAAAGAAAAGAGCAGAAGTGAAAGAGTATTTCTGTGTGACATATCTGGATAGGAAAATAGTAAGCAGAACGCAGACTCTCTGTGATTGTATTTTTGAGACTAGACTGCATCAGGGAAGGAAGTCATGGAGAGATGGAGTTGCCTACTTCCTAACCAGGAGTTGTTTTCTCCTTCCAACATCTCCCAAGCATGTTAAATAGTAAGATTCACAGCAATGGCAAAATCTGTTTCTAGTAAGGCTTTAAATGTGAATTTTAACTAATTAGAGTTGCTGGGGCAGGCATTTTGCCTAGAGGATAAGATGCCACATTGTGACTTCCACATCCCATATCTGAGCACCTAATTACAAGTCCTGACTCCAGCTTCTTGCTAATACAGTCCCTGGGAGGCAGTGGTGATGGCTTAAGTATTTGGGTTCCTCTACCAATGTGGAAGACCTAGATTGAGTTCCAGCTTCAGTGTGATCCAGTCCTGGATATTGCAGGTTTTTGGGAGAGGGAACCAGTAGATGGGAACTCTCTGTCAGTCTGTTTAACTTGCTCTCAAATAAATATATAGTAAAAATATATTTTTAAGAAAAAAGAGATGATAGGGTAGATGCTTAGCACAGCTATTAAGTTGTTGCTTGGGATACTTGCATTCCATATTTGAAATGCCTGGATCGAGTCCAGCTCCTTGGCTTTTGATCCAGCTTCCTGCTAACGCATGCCCTGGGAGATAGCAGGCGATGGCTCAAGTACTTGGATCCCTGCCACTCACATAGGAGATCTAGACTGAGTTCTGGGCTCCTGCTTTCAGGTTGGCCTAGTCCAGCTGTTGTGGGCATTTATGGAGTGAACCAGTGGGTAGAAGATCAGTTGATCTCTCTGTCTCCCTATTTCTGCTCACTTGCTTGCTCTCCCCCCACCCCAAATAAAATGAAAATATATATTTTAAAAGGGTAGAATGCTAAAATCCTTGTCATGCTTTATATTATTGAAATAGCGCAATATTAAACTCCAAATAGCACTCACTGCTATAATTTATTTTTTACCTGCTTATTCTTTTTTCTTAAATTTTATTTATGTTATCCAAGTTTCAAGTATTTCAGATATACAGATTTAGGAACATAGTAGTACTTCCCACTCTACCCTCCCTTCCATCCATGCTCCAACTCTATTCCTCTCCCTTTCCCATTCACACTCTTAATTAATTAATTAATTAATTTATTTTTTATTTTTTGACAGGCAGAGTGGACAGTGAGAGAGAGAGACAGAGAGAAAGGTCTTCCTTTGCCGTTGGTTCACCCTCCAATGGCCGCCGCGGCTGGCGCGCTGCGGCCGGCGCACCGCGCTGATCCGATGGCAGGAGCCAGGTGCTTCTCCTGGTCTCCCATGGGGTGCAGGGCCCAAGCACTTGGGCCATCCTCCACTGCACTCCCTGGCCACAGCAGAGAGCTGGCCTGGAAGAGGGGCAGCCGGGACAGGATCGGTGCCCCGACCGGGACTAGAACCCGGTGTGCCGGCGCCGCAAGGCGGAGGATTAGCCTAGTGAGCCGCGGCACCGGCCCACACTCTTAATTTTTACAAAGATCTACTTTCAGTTTACTTAATGATTATAAAGTTAACCCTACAATAAGTAAAAGAGTTCAACAGATACTTTGAAGGAAATAAACATTGTTCCTCAACAGAAGAGACTAGGACTGTAAACAATAATTGGATCTCAAATGTCTATTTCACCCTAATACATTACATTTTAGGTACTCTATTAGTTACTCCTGATCTGGGAAAACATATGATATCTGTCTTTTTGGGACTGACTTATTTTGCTAAGTACAATGGTTTCCAGTTGCATCCATTTTGTGACAAATGACAGGATTTCATTCTATTTTTTTTACAGCTAGTAGTACTAAGTAGTGTATATATATCATAATTTCTTTATCCAGTCAATAATTGATGGACATTTGGGTTGATTCCATATCTTAGCTATTGTGAATTGTGCTACAATGAACATGGTGGTACAGATAACTTTCCCATGCTGATTTCTTTTGGTTTGGGTAAATTCCCAAGAGTGGGATGGCTGGATCATATGGTAGATCTATATTCAGATTTCTGAGGTATCTCTATACTGTCTTCCACAGTGCCAACACCAGTTTTACATTCCCACCAACAGTGGATTAAGGGTACCCTTCTCCCTACATGCTCTCCAGCATTTGCTGTTTGTTGATTTCTGTATGTGAGCCATTCTAACAGGAGTGAGGTAAAACCTCATTGTGGTATTGATTTGTATTTCCCTGATGTTTAGTGATCCTGAGTGTTTTCTCAAGTGTCTGCTGGCCATTTGAATTTCCTTTCTTGAAAAATGCCTGTTCAAGTTCTTTGTCCATTTCTTAACTGAATTGTTTGTTTTGTTGTTGAATTTCTTTCTTCATAGATTCTGGATGTTAACCCTTTATCAGCTGCATTTGACTATATTTTCTCTCATTCAGTCAGTTGCCTTTTTACTTTTCTGAGTGTTTCTTTTGCAGTGTAGAAGCTTCTCAGCTTGATGTAATCCTATTTGTCAATTCCGGCTTTGATTTCCTGTGCTTCTGGGTTCTTTTCCAAGAGGTCTTTGTCTATGCCAATGTCATACAGTTTCCCTGATATTCTAAAGCAATTTGATGGTATCAGGTTGTAAATTTGGGTCTTTGATCCATTTTGAGTTGATTTTTGTGTAAGGTGTAAGGACTGTTATGATTTAATCATCAATAACTATGTGCACTGAGTGGGTCAGAGCCACTATTAGACACCAATACTAGTTGTATCCATGTGACTTAACAATAGGTACCTGCTGTTTAATGATAAATGGGTTCTATTCTACCTTATACTTCCCTTTAGACACACACACACACACACACACACAAGGAATGAGTTTCAAATAATTTTAAGCTAGCAGTGACCTTCAATATTAATGTACAGAGTGGTGGGTGTTTTTGCACAGCAGGTTAAGCTACTGTTTGGGATGCTAGCATCCCATATCAGAGCATATCAGAGTGCCAGTTCAGGTTCCAGCTACTCCACTTCTGATCCAGCTTCCTGCTAACACATCCTGGGAAGTAGTAAATGATGGCTGAAGTGCTTGAGCCCCTGCCATCCGTGTTCTGGGTTCTTGGTATTGGCCTGGTCCATACTTGGCTGTTATGGGCATTTTAGGAATGGAACAGCAGATGAAAGATCTCTCTCTTTCTCTCTCCCTCTCCCTCTGTGTGTGTGTGTGTTTTTCTTTCTTTCTCTCTTTTTCTCTCTCTCACTCTGCCTTTCAAATAAATAAATCTTTTAAAAAAGACTAAAGCACAGAAATGATTTGATAACTTGGTCTTCTGGTATTTTGGTTAGCAAATGGTACTTTTTACAATAGGTTTTAATATATACTTTTTAATATAACCAATAGAATTTAATGTATTTGACTTAATTTTCTCATGATTTTAAGGGTCACTGTTCTTAGTTCAAGTGTTTCTATGAATGAAGCATCTAGTGTTGAGAGGAGCCCAAGGTACTGGCAGAGGTGGCTGCAGCCTTACTCTTGCATCAATGTGACTCATATGCCACCCCCACGGCCCTTGTCTTCTCCCCTGCACCCCTGACTCATATATCCCGTAGTGCCATATGGGAAAGCCTCCTGCTTGGATCAGATCAAGCTCAAGTGTCCCCTCCAGGAAGGCTTCCGCAGCTCCCTCCCCTTCCCACAGAACATGTCCCAACCCTGCTGGAAACCTGTCCATGTGTTGCTGTGATGCCCTCCCAGGGCTGGCCACATGAGCCCCACACCCAGGCCTGGTGAAGACCTTCCTGGTAATAAAACCTGAGCTGCATCTTTTGATGTGTTATTGCTTACATAGGAATTAGCAATTGATTTTTATTGACAAGTGAATGATGTGGCTACGTGCCACTTAATGCACAATGATTCTTACATCAAGAAGCCGATCGGAAGTACTCATGGAGTTGAAATCTGTCAGGGCTGGTGCTGTGGCCTAGCAGGAAAAGCCATCTCCTGCAACCGGCATCCCATATGGGCACTGGTTAGAGTTCTGGATGCTTCTCTTCCAATGCAGATGTCTGCTGTGGCCTGGAAAAGCAGTAGAAGATGGCCCAAATCCTTGGGCCTCTGCACTTGTGTGGGAGACCTGGAAGAAGCTCCTAGCTCCTGGCTTCAGATTGGCGCAGCTCTGGCCATTGTGGCCAATTGGGGAGTGAACCAGCAGACAGAAGACCTCTCTCTCTCTGCCTCTCCTTCTCTCTCTGTGTAACTGTGACTTTTAAGTAAAATAAATAAATCTTTAAAAAAAATCTGTCATCTGTCTTTGTGCCTATCTACCTGTCATCTATCTATCCATCCTGCATTCATCTACTACTTACATTCCTATTATCCATGGCTGGCTGTCGATCTAGTTACCTATTATCTCTCTTCTGACTTGTCTGCCAATCATCTGTCTACCAATTGCTCATCTGTCTACCATCTTACCTGCCTCTTATCTACCTATTATCTATCTGTCTAGTAGTCTATCTAATGAGAGAGTTAGCCCAGTCCAAATTCATACCCATGAATTCAGAATCTCCCATGGGAGAAAAGGGGTAGCTGTACTCTACAAAACTTAATTTGCAGATGATTCCACTGCACACACAGGTAAGATCCATTGTTGATTTAAGGGATGTATAATGAAGCAGCTCAGACTCTGGGGCTTTCTACTGCCTCATGTGTTATTGAGATGCTTGATTGCCCTGGTGTGAAAGCACACACTATTAAAGCCACAAGAATATTGTGCCATAGACAGAAATGCTCTGGCAGATCCCACTGGAGGCTCACATCGACCTGTAATTAAAGAAGCATCTCCCTGGGGCCAGGCTGTGGAGTAGTGGGCTAAGTCTCAGCCTGCAGTGCCAGCATTCCATATGGGTGCCGGTTCTAGCAATGGCTGCTGCTCTTCCTATCCAGCTCTCTGCTATGGCCTGGGAAAGCAGAAGAAGAGGGTCCAAGTGCTTGGGCCCCTGCACCCATATGGGAGACTTTGATGAAGCTCCTGGCTCTGGGCTTCAGATAGGTCCAGCTCCATCTGGGGAGTGAACCAGTGGATGGAAGACCTTTCTCTCTGTTTGTCTATACTTGTACCTCCCGAATAAATAAATAAATCTTAAAGCATCTCCCACCATAATAATCCTGTATAATATTCTGCATATTGTGCAAGGCACCCACTGAGTTCTGTGTCATTAATTGGGGCTTATGTGAGATGTCATCCACCCAGCTTGCCCGTAATTTATCACCTGCCGCAAGCTTTTGTTTGCTTTTCATATACCTGGCTGTTATTTTGTTAGTAATGGAAATTTGGCAAGCACTCAGTTTTGGAAGTAGCTTACCTTCAGGCATTTTTAATAGGGAATAGAAGGAGGCCAGTCCTGGCCTCTGAGAATGGTCAGGAAGGCTTCAAGTGTGAAAGTATCCTCAGGGCTTTGGCCGTCACAGCCCTGTCCAGCTTGAGGTGCTTACACAACAGCCGTCATAGGTGCAGGAGCCAGCTAGTTTGCTGCAACAATAAGCATTTTACACCACTTATTAACCTAAAGGTCACTTTTTTAAGGAAATTAAAATAGATTTGTTTAAATAACTGTGTGACTCTGATGATATTTGAAAAAAGCCAGAAAATTGAAAATTACAGCCAATTTTGTCTTTTGGTGGAAAACCAGGAGCTATGTAGCATAGATTCACGATAAAGCGCCACCTTTAACTTCTACATTTCCTGCTGATGGCAGTTTCTGTTACAGCCTCACACTCTATCAACAAAGGTGTCTCTTAGATGAACAGATGTGTGCTTTGTCCTTAGCAGTCTGGACAAAGGTTTCACAGAGCTTCAAAACTACAGAAATTCCCGATGTACTTTTTGGATGTCTGGGTTATTTTAAAACAACATCAAGCTGCACAAAATTATGTTTTAAATGCAGGACTAGAAAAAAAAATGAAGTTTTTAAAATGCTGTACGTACTTCAACAATATCCCTTTCATCTCCCAAAACACTTACAAATATAGCTTATTTCTCACAGTTCTCCAGTGAATTATGTAAACACTTCAGATCATCAGTTCTGCTTTTATAGATATGAAACTAAGGCAGAGAAATTTGTTTTTTCACAGAAAGCAGCCTCATGTACAGCTTAGCATCACATGGAAAATGTTGCAGTGACATAGAAAATGCATGTCTGGTTGAGGATATACTTGGCCACTGGCCAACCCACAAGCCATGGGCCATGCCAAATCTGATTCCCATCGACTTTTATGCAGAAGGAAAGCCAAGCACAATTTACCCTTTGGGTTGCATGCAATATTGTTTTTCAGGGAAATGTGATTATATGTGCCCTGGCCACAAAGGCCATCTCAAGGGAGGACAGCCAAGTGGCTTTGGTCACAGTGTCCACAAAACACAACTGTCCCAATCCATTATCTTGGAACTGTCTGTACTAAGATATTCAAGCAAGTGATCAGCTGGAAATCAGCTAGAAATCCCAGTAGAGGCTCATTAATTGGAGGACCACACACAGGAAGGGCAGATACCAGTAGCAGGTGGACGCACATGGGCGATAGCACAGATCTCCTAGGAAAGGACAAGAGTAGGACAATTAGGGAAGCCCTGGCATTGGAGACTAGAGATCCAATTCCAGTGTAGAGAGTGGAGTAGTAGGTAGTAAACTTGGAAAAATTAACAAAGAAAGGCCAAAATGAGGCCTAGTTCATGAAACAAGTTGATAGAAAATATCAGGAGGACCCTACAGGTTATTCAATTTGGTATGAGTTGGCAGCAAACAAAATTCAGGAGGGCATGGATGAGTCCCTACACACCCTGGGCTACAGTTCCAGCCTCTCTGGGGAAGCCAGCAGCTATGAAGAAGCTCACCCTACCAACCACCGATGCTTTATTTTAATTTCTATTCTGCATGAGAATCATTCTTATATTGCAGCTCTCATATTTATTTAGTCACATTGACTTCTTTCTCCAGCCTTTGAAATAGCATAGAGTAGTGCAAAGAAAGTGACATGCAATTCCTGGCTGAGCCAATTCCACTTGCCCACTTGGGACCTTGGCCATACCTTCGGGCCTCACTTTTCTCATCTGAATATACGGGGGACTGAACAAGCCTCTGGAACTAAGTGTGACACCACTGCTGACTCCTTTAGTGCCTCCATGCATTTACAACCTACCAATTTTAATTCATTTTGTACCTCAGTGACCCTGTCGGTGGTCTTGAGGCCTCACACTCAGCCACAGGGACTCCTCTGTGAACTTTACCTACTCCCCTCCTGTGTCCATAGCCCCAGCTCTCACATTTTGCTGTTACCTTTGCACTTGCTTCTGGCAGTGGCCATCTCCCTTGATTCCATTTGCTGTGCTCTTTTCTGCTGCAGACTGGGAAACTAGATAATCCAGAATAATGGTTCACAGGCCCCAGGGAGGGTCTGTGTAGTGGCCGTCTGATTCCCACATATGGGCTGGAGCTTGTGAATTTCTTATATTTATTTGGACTAAGTTGCAGTTCAGTTATTTCCCAGCTTTTTGTTTTTCTTTGAGAGACAGTTACAGAAAAAGAACCAGATGGACAGACACAGAGAAAAGGCTGGGGGTCATGGTGGGGACAGAGAGCTTCCATCTGGTGGTTCATTCCTCAAAGGCTCAGAGCATGTGGATGGAGGAACCAAATTATTTGGGCCATCACCACTGCCTCCCAGGGTCCGCATTAGCAGGAAGCTGGAGTCAGGAGCTAGAGGTGGGACTCAATCCCAAGCACTCTACTGTGTGTTGGGGGCACTATAACCAACATTTTAACCCTAGGCCAATGTCCGTCCCATAGATAACATCTTTTAACGTTGCCTTATCAGCCTATTAGAAATCTTCTAAGATCCTGCCTCTACTCACCAGATCAAATTAAAGCTTGGGATCTCACATAGGGCTCTTGTCCATTTAGCCGCACCTGTGTCTGTAATGTGGTAACCATCTCTGGTGGCGCAGTCCTGGGCTACTGCCCCACAGACCCTTCAGCTGCCCCCAGACACCATACAGTCTTGCTGTTTTGTTTGCTACATGCCCTTCTCACCTACATCCAGCCCTGGCTGCCTGCCAGGGCACTGCTTCAGGGTTTCCTTAAGACTTAGAGCTGGATACATGCTACCTGATTTACAGCTGGTTGTCATTGTTACCAAGCTGTGAAGCAAAGCAACATATTTATGCCATCTTATTAGATAGATTTTAAAAATATTTAAGGAGAAAGGATTATTTGAGAGAAATGCAACTGAATGAAAATATGCAAAACACTGCCTTCTAATGTCGATAAACTCCTTTGCAGCCCAGAAATATTTCTTGTGGTTCTTGATTTTTTTTGTTTGACACTAAACCAAATTTATAACTTTTAAAATTTTATTTGTATTTTTTAAGAGAATGGGACAGAGAAAGAGTAACCCATCCACTGGTTCATTCCCTAAATGGCTGACGCAACTGGAGCTGAAGCCCATAGACAGGAACTCAATGACTTGAGATGTCACCACCACCTCCCAGGCTCTGCTTTTATTTATTTATTACTTTTTAAAAATATTTGAGAGGTATAGTAACAGACAGTGACAAGGAAAGACAAAGATAAAAGTCTTTCATCTGCTTGTTTACTCCTCAAATGGCTGCAACAGCTGGAACTGGGCTGATCCAAAGCCAGGACCCAGGAAGTTCTTCTAGGTCCTTCCATGTGGTGCAGGAAGTTCTTCTAGGTCTCCCATGTGGGTGCAGGAGCCCAAGCACTTGGGCCATCTTCCATTGCTTTCCCAGGCCATAGCAGAGAGCTGGGAACAGCTGGGACAAGAACTGGCACCCATTTGTGATGCTGGCACCACAGGAGGAAGATTAACCTGTGCCACAGCACCATCCCCTATTTTTTAAGTTTTTTAAAAAATGTATTTATTTGTTTGGAAGACAGAGTTAGAGGGAAAGACAGAGACACGGATTTTCCATCTGCTGATTCACTCCCCTCTCTGGGCCTCCTAAGTGGGTACAGGGACCTAAGCATTCTGGCCATCTTCTGCTGCTTTCCCAGGTGCATTAGGAGGAAGATGGATTGGAAGTGAAGCTGCTGGGACTTGAACTGGCACCCTTATGGGATGCTGTTTTCACAGGCAGCGGCTTAACTCACTCTGCCACAAAACTACCCCAGGGTCTGCTTTCAGAAGGAAGCTAAGAATCAACCTAGGGACTCTGATGTAGTGATTATCTTAACCACTAGGTTCAGTGTTGGCTCCTTGCAGAAGAAGGTACAACATATAATAATTACAGTCACAACTGTATTGAATTTACTATCTCACAAAGGAGGAAGAACCATACCCCTTTAAGAAATTCTCAAGGGAGATTTGATTGCATCAAACAATAAAGGCTGAAAAGCTTGGCCTGAAATTGAGGAGTAGAAGGAAACCAGCCTTTGGCTTGAATACAGCTCAGTCTTATGACATATTTATCTATTTTCTTTAAACATTTCAGATTACCTTCCTTTGAAAGAGAAATTCTTTTCGAAATACCTACGATGGATCAGTGGGCTTAAATTGTCCTGTGCTCTTAATATGCGAAGAAAATCTTTGTCATAACACTCAAATGAGAGTGTTATATAAATCTTTGTCATAACACTCAAATGAGAGTAAACTAATTTCAAACTACTGCTGAAAATGAGCTAATATGAGTGCAGTATAGAAAGTTGGTTTTGGGGCCAGTGCTGTGGTGTAGTAGGTAAAGCTGCCACCTGCAGTGCCAGCATCCTATATGGGTGCAGGTTCAAGTGCGGCTGCTTCACTTCCAATCCAGCTCCCTGCTGATGTGCCTGGGAAAGCAGAGGAGGATGGCTCAAATCCTTGGGCCCTTGCACCGGGGAGACCCAGAAGAAGCTCTGGGCTCCTGGCTTTGGATCGGCCCAGCTCCAGCTGTTGTGGCCATTTAGGGGATTATCAGTTGATGGAAGATATCTCTCTCTGCCTCTACCTCTCTGTAACTCTGACTTTCAAATAAATTGATAAATCTAAAAGAAAAAAAAAGTTGGTTTTATATGTATGAAACATTTTGTGTGTGCTCAGAGCACCACCTGGAAGGATATATGGCAAGCCACTAGCAGTTGTCAATCCCTAGGAATGAAATGCAAACTTCTGTATTTTACTTTGTACTTAACTATTGTTGGTTTTGTTTTTACAATAAGCACACACTGCTTTAGAACTGTTTAAGAGTCCAGTAAGTTATCCTTCAATCAGTTAACTGCCTTACTACTTCTGACACATCATCCACTGAGTATGCCTTATTCGTCTCATATCAAGATGCTGTTGCATAGGTCTCTATCCTGTGACTTGGGGTGAGTGGTTTGAAGACCCTACCTCCCCACCCACTCCTCACTCTGCCCCAATGGAAGCTGTTGTTGAATTTGTTTCTTTATCAATCAAAGCTAGCTGTGAAATCTAATTTTTATGACCAAGACTCAGTCATAGCCATTAGTTAGCATTCATGTACAGTATTACCACAGCATGAGCATTTTAACTAAGTGTTCTTCTACCTTCCTAAGTTGAGGGCAAACCTTAAGGTTATAGGTAAAATAAGCAATTGGAAATACATATATCACCAATATTTTTTGATATCATAAGAAGCAGGTGATTTTCATAGTTTGTAGCTTGGTTCAGGTGGGTTGACTCCACCTTGTGTCTGTCTTGATGGGAGTGTTTGTTCAAAGTGCCTTTGAGGAGCTCTAGGGTCAAGGTACAGTGGATCTAGTGAGGTTGTTACTGGTATGGCTGAGCCAAAAAGCCAGGAGGTCAATATGTAGGGTTGGCCAGGGAGGTAACACTGAGTTTGTCATTGTGCTCATTGTGACTGCAGTGGCAGGAATGAGAGTTACAGACTACAGTAAGAGCTGAAAAAATACAGTGATGAAACCAGAATCAAGGAACATGGCAGGAGCAAATCTAGGACCATATCCTGATTTCCTGTTATGACTGTTTGCTGATAATGTGTCTCTTGTTAAGAATATGGTCACATATACCTACAATAGAATTGGATGATTTCTATGCTTGCACTGTTGTTTATTGCAAGATATATCAAAGTTTACTTGGTGAAAAAGGGAATGTAACAACAGACACCACAGAAATAAAAAGAGTCATCCGAAATTATTACAAAGGGTTGTATGCCAACAAAAAGGGAAATCTATCAGAAATGGATAGATTCCTGGACACATGCAACCTACCTAAATTGAACCATGAAGACATAGAAAACCTAAACAGACCCATAACTGAGACAGAAATTGAATCAGTAATAAAGTCCTTCCCGACAAAGAAAAGCCCAGGACCAGATGGATTCACTGCTGAATTCTACCAGACATTTAAAGAAGAACTAACTCCATTTCTTCTCAAACTATTCAGAACAATCAAAAAAGAGGGAATCCTCCCAAATTCTTTGTATGAAGCCAGCATCACCTTAATTCTTAAACCTGAAAAAAATGCAGCAGAGAAAGAGAATTACAGACCAATTTCCCTGATGAACATAGATGCAAAACTCCTATATAAAATTCTGGCCAATAGAATGTAAGAACACATCAGAAAGATCATCCACCCAGACTAAGTGGGATTTTTATCTCTGCTATACATGGATGGTTCAATGTTCGCAAAACAATATGATACACCACATTAACAAACTGCAGAAGAAAAAACATATGATTATCTCAATAGATGCAGAGAAAGCATTCGATAAAATACAACACACTTTCATGATGAAAACTCTAAGCAAATTGGGTATAGAAGGAACATTCCTCAATACAATCAAAGCAATATATGAAAAACCCATAGCCGTCATCCTATTGAATGGGGAAAAGTTGGAAGCAGTTCCACTGAGATCTAGTACCAGGCAGGGATGCCCACTCTCACCACTGCTATTCAATATATTTCTGGAAGTTTTAGCTAGAACCATTAGGCAAGAAAAAGAAATTAAAGGGATACAAATCAGGAAGGAAGAAGTCAAACTATCCCTCTTTGCAGATGATATGATTCTTTATTTAGAGGATCCAAAGAACTCTACTAAGAGACTATTGGAACTCATAGAAGAGTTTGGAAAAGTAGCAGGATATTAAATCAATGCACAAAAATCAACAGCCTTTGTATACACAGGCAATGCCACGGCTGAGAAAGAACTTCTAAAATCAATCCCATTCACAATAGCCACAAAAACAATCAAATACCTTGGAATAAACTTAACCAAGGAGGTTAAAGATCTCTACGATGAGAATTACACAATCTTAAAGAAATAGAAGAGGATACTGAAAAATGGAAAAATCTTCCATGCTCATGGATTGGAAGAATCAATATCATCAAAATGTCCATTCTCCCAAAAGCAATTTATAGATTCAATGTGATAACAAACAAAATACCAAAGACATTCTCAGATCTGGAAAAAATGATTCTGAAATTCATATGGAGACGCAGGAGACCTCGAATAGCTAAAGCAATCTTGTACAACAAAATCAAAGCCGGAGGCATCACAATACCAGATTTCAGGACATACTACAGGGCAGTTGTAATGAAAACAGCATGGTACTGGTACAGAAACAGATGAATAGACCAATGGAACAGAATAGAAACACCAGAAATCAACCCAAACATCTACAGCCAACTTATATTTGATCAAGGATCCAAAACAATTCATGGAGCAAAGACAGTCTACTCAACAAATGGTGCTGGGAAAACTGGATTTCCACATGCAGAATCATGAAGCAAGACCCCTACCTTACACCTTATGCGAAAATCCACTCAAGATGGATTAAAGATCTAAATCTATGACCTGACACCATCAAATTATTAGATAGCATTGGAGAAACCATGCAAGATATAGGCACCAGCAAAGACTTCTTGGAAAAGACCCCAGAGGCACAGGCAGTCAAAGCCAAAATTAACAATTGGGATTACATCAAATTGAGAAGTTTCTTTACTTCAAAAGAAACAGTCAGGAGAGTGAAGAGGCAACTGACAGAATGGGAAAAAATATTTGCAAACTATGCTACAGATAAAAGATTACTAACCAGAATCTACAAAGAGATCAAGAAACCCCACAACAACAAAACAAACAACCCACTTAAGACATGGGCCAAGGACCTCAATAGGCATTTTTCAAAAGAGGAAATCCAAATGGCCAACAGGCACATGAAAAAAACTTCAGGATTGGCCAGTGCTGTGGCTTCACAGGCTACTCCTCCGCCTTGCGGCGCCGGCACATCAGGTTCTAGTCCCGGTTGGGGTGCCGGATTCTATCCCGGTTGCCCTTCTTCCAGGCCAGCTCTCTGCTATGGCCCGGGAAGGCAGTGGAGGATGGCCCAAGTCCTTGGGCCCTGCACCTGCATGGGAGACCAGGAGAAGTACCTGGCTCCTGGCTTCAGATCAGCGAGATGCGCTGGCCACAGCAAACATTGGAGGGTGAACCAGCGGCAAAAAGGAAGACCTTTCTCTCTGTCTCTCTCTCACTATCTACTCTGCCTGTCAAAAAAAAAAAAAAATCTTCAGGATCACTAGCAATCGGGGAAATGCAAATCAAAACCACAGGGAGGTTTCACCTCACCCCGGTTAGAATAGCTCTCATACAGAAATCAACAAATAACTTATGCTGGCAAGGATGTGGGGAAAAAGGGACACTAACCCACTGTTGGTGGGAATGCAAACTGGGAAAGCCACTATGGGAGTCAGTCTGGAGATTCCTCAGAAACCTGAATATAACCCTACCATACAACCCAGCCATACCACTTCTTGAAATTTACCCAAAGGAAATTAATTTGGCAAATAAAAGAGCTGTCTGCACCTTAATGTTTATTGCAGCTCAATTCACAATAGCTAACACATGGAATCAACCTAAATGCCCATCTATAGTAGACTGGATGAAGAAATTATGGGACACGTATTCTATAGAATGCTATACAGCAGTAAAAAACAATGAAATCCGGTCATTTGCAACAAAATGGAGGAATCTGGAACACATCACGCTGAGTGAAATAAGCCAGTCCCAAAGGGACAAATATCATATGTTCTCCCTGATCGGTGACAACTAACCGAGCACCAAAACAGAAAGCTGTTGAAGTGAAATGGACACTATGAGAAACAATGACTTGATCAGCCCTTGTCCTGACTGTTGATGAACAACTTAATACATTATCCCTTTTAGTATTTTTTTGTCCTACTTAATACTATTGGTTGAACTCTGTAATTAACACACAATTATTCTTAGGTGTTTAAATTTAACTGAAAAGTGATCCAGGGCCGGCGCCGCGGCTCACTAGGCTAATCCTTCGCCTTGCGGCGCCTACACACCGGGTTCTAGTCCCGGTCGGGGCACCGATCCTGTCCCAGTTGCCCCTCTTCCAGGCCAGCTCTCTGCTGTGGCCAGGGAGTGCAGTGGAGGATGGCCCAAGTGCTTGGGCCCTGCACCTCATGGGAGACCAGGAGAAGCACCTGGCTCCTGCCATCGGATCGGCGCAGTGCGCCGGCCGCAGCGCGCCTACCGCGGCGGCCATTGGAGGGTGAACCAATGGTAAAAGGAAGACCTTTCTCTCTGTCTCTCTCTCTCACTGTCCACTCTGCCTGTCAAAAAAAAAAAAAAAAAAGAAAGAAAGAAAAAAGAAAAAGAAAAGTGATCCCTAAATTTAACTGAAAAGTGGGAATAAGAGAGGGAGGATATGTACAGTTTGGCACATGCTCAATCGGACTTACTCCAAATGGTAGAGTTAGAAACGTGCCAGGGGATTCCAATTTAATCCCATCAAGGTGGCACATACCAATGTACCTCACTAGTCCAAGTGATCAGTTTCAGTTCACAATTGATCACATGGATAGGATTAAGAGATAAAGGGATCACACAAACAAGACTAGTGTCTGCTAATACTAACTGATAGAATCAAAAAGGAGAGAACGATCCAACATGGAAAGTGGGATACACAGCAGACTCATAGAATGGCAGATGCCCTAAACAATGCTCTGGCCTCAGAATCAGCCCTTAAGGCATTCGGATCTGGCTAAAAGCCCATGAGAGTATTGTAGGCATGGAAAGCCAAGACACTCTGGCAAAAAAAAAAAAAAAAGTAAGATCTCTGTGAGTGAGATCCCAGTGGAAAGAACAGGGCCATCAAAGAAGGAGGTACCTTTCTCTGAAGGGAGGAGTGAACTTCCACTTTGACTATGATCTTGTCTAAATAAGATTGGAGTTGGTGAACTCAAAAGGCTTCCATAGCCTTAGCAACTCATGACAGGAGCCTAGGGAGATTACTGACACCATAAACAAGAGTGTCAAATTGTTAAGTCAACAACAGGAGTCACTGTGCACTTACTCCCCATGTAGGATCTCTGTTCTTAATGTGTTGTCCAATGTGAAGTAAAGATATAACTAGTACTCAAACAGTACTTTACACTTTGTGTTTCTGTGTGGGTGCAAACTGTTGAAATCTTAATATATACTAAATTGATCTTCTATATATAAAGAGAATTGAAAATGAATCTTGATGTGAATGGAATGGGAGAGGGAGTGGGAGATGGGAGGGTTGTGGGTGGGAGGGAAGTTATGGGAGGTAAAAAGCCACTGCAATCCAAAATCTGTACTTCGTAAATTTATATTTATTAAATAAAAGTTAAGAAAACGTTTACTTGGTGAATGTAAACTATGCTACCTGGGCAGTTCATTCAAATAACATTTGATATCTTATCTAAAAAAGTCTATGCTACATGTTGATTTCAATTTCACCTTCTGCAGTGTATCTCCAAAAGATTGAATTCCACTAGCGAGTATATTAATTTTATAGTCTTTAAAAAATGATTGGGTGAAATATGTTGATTTTAATTACTTCAAAACATCCTTCTCCTATTTCCTTTCTTTTTCAAATTTGAGAATATGATTGAGATGAAAGACATATTCAACAAATATGAATTAGATACCCACTGGGTCATGTACTTTGCTAGGTGCAGAAAATGCAACAGCGATGAGACATATCAAATTTCTGCTCTCATTACATTCTATTGGGACAACCAGATAATAAATAGATAAAGCAAATAAAAAGATAACATAATGTCAGAAAGTGATGAGACTCATAACAAAGTAGAGCAGAGAGGTCAGGTAGGGCTAAGGGAAGTGCTATTTTAGGTACAGTTGTCCCTCCTCCCAATCTGTGATTTTGCCTTCTCTGGCCTCAGAAACAAGTGGTCAACTACAATCAGAAAATATTAAATAGAAAAGTCCAGGGCGGCGCCATGGCTCAATAGGGTAATCCTCCGCCTGCAGCGCTGGCACACCGGGTTCTAGTCCCGGTAGGGGCACCGGATTCTATCCTGGTTGCCCCTCTTCCAGGCTAGCTCTCTGCTATGGCCCGGGAGTGCAGTGGAGGATGGCCCAAGTGCTTGGGCCCTGCACCCCATGGAAGACCAGGAGAAGCACCTGGCTCCTGCCTTTGGATCAGCGCGGTGCTGGCCGCGGCGGCCATTGGAGGGTGAACCAATGGCAAAGGAAGACCTTTCTCTTTGTCTCTCTCTCTCTCACTGTCCACTCTGCCTGTCAAAAAAAAAAAAAAGTTAAAAAAATAAATAGAAAAGTCTAGAAATAAAATTTATAAGTTTTTAATTGTGCACTGTTCTGAGAAGTGTTATGAAATCTTATACTATCCTCCTTGGAATGTGAATTATCCCTTTGTCCAGTGTCAACACAGTGTATATGCCACCCTCCCATTAGTCCCCTTAGTAATTATCTTGGTTAGCAGATCAATTGTCAAGTAGTATAGTGCTTGTGTTCAGGGAAACTTTATTTTAATAAATTATTTATTAAATTATTTATTAATAAAGGCCCTAGAGTACAAGAAGAGTGATGTTGGCAATTCAGATACACTGAAGAGAAGCTATAATGTGCTTTCTTTAGGTGAAAAGGTAGAAGTACAGTAAGATATTTTGAGAGAGAGAGAGGAAGAAGCCACGTTCACATACCTTTTATTACAGTATATTGTTATAATTGTTCTATTTTATTGCAGTAGTTATTAATATCTTACTGTGCCTCGTTTATAAATTAAATTTGATCATGGGTATATATGTAGAGAAAAATATTGTGTATATAGGGTTCATTACTATATGGTTTCAGGACATCTACTGGGAGTCTTGGTATATATCCCCCAAGGATAGCAGGAGACTATTGTGATGTGAGTTTCTTTCCAATGATGTGCCATCTATATGGAACTGCGTATAAAAACCTGGAGATTGGTAACACAGCATAGTTCTGTGAAGTCGTCTTTTGTCAGTTTGGTGTAGTTTCAGGTGTACACTATTTCTTATTTCAATTTGCTTGACCCTTTTAAGTTTCATGCTGCTTCAAGTTTCAAAAAGTGGCCCAAGGTCAAAGAAAAATGCTAAGAATTCCCCCTTGTTTTGTGTGACAACAGAATGAAAGCGCATAATTACCCACCATCCCAACCCCTGCCAACGCTTCAGTGGCCCAGATTTGTTAGAAATGTGGCACAAAACACCATTGTTATGGGGGGATGTTCTCATGAGATAAGAAAGGCCTGGCAAAATTGAGGTGGCAGCTTGATTACACAAATATTAAAACATCTCTTCCTTAATGACAAAGAACCGTTGTTTACTCTTCTAAAGAGCAAGTTAACACGTGTTCAGTTCTGGAAAACTTTGGTCTTAAGAGCATTTGCCTGGCTGCACTATGCATACCAGTCACCCCAGGGGGGTTCTGTGTGGTGATTCAATTAAACAAGGACAGCGTGGATTTTAGCAAAGACATTAGACTTAAACACCCCAAGAGTTTTATTTTAGGAATCATGTCCAGTGGGTAGACATTAATTTCATAATGTTAATATTACCCAAAGCAATTCTGGAAGCTTGTAGTTACACATTATTTTCAAAAGTAAGATGCTATTACTCAGTTTGTTAACCTAGCATATTAAACTGACTTGGCCTGCAAAGATCTTGACTAATTGCAAAGAATAGATTTGTTTGCAGGGCATGAATATTTTCTACCTTTCAGTTTCAACATATTTATCAAGCACCTAAGCACAGAAAATATACTGTGTTACCATGTTAGGTAGCTTTGAAAGTTCAAGAAATCTTCTCTCAATTTTTTTGTCATTTTTCTTATGGAAATAAAATGTACATAATGTAAAATTTGCCGCCTTAAGGCTTACAGTTCAATGACGTTTAGTGCGTTCACAATATTGACAACCACCACCTCTGACTCCAAAGAAAACTCTGTTTCCACTGTTTACCTATTTTTCCCTCCCCCTACCCCATACCCCTGTAAACACCAACGTGCTTTATTTCTCTGTGGAGTTACCTATTCTATATGTTTCATATACATGGAATCATAGGATACATGTTTTGTTTCTGTGTTCTCTTTCTAGTTAATGTTTTGGAGATTCATACACGATGTAGCATGTAGCAGTACTTCATTCCTTCCTTTGAAAGGACGAGTGATATTCCATTTGATGAATATATCATATTTTATTTTTCCATTCATCTGCTGGACATTTATATTATTTCTGCCATCTAGCTATTGTGAATAATGTTACTATGGACATTCGTGTATATGTCCTTGGTTAGGTACTTGTTTTAAATTCATTAGAAATCATACATAGGAGCAGACTTTCTGGATCATATGGTGATACAATGCTTAATTTTTTGAAGAGCCACCAAATTCTATTCCATATCAGCTGTTCTACATTATAATCAAACTAGCCATATACAAGGGTGCCAATTTATTTACATCATCACCAACATTTGTTGTTTTCTGGGATTTTGCTTTTCTGAGCATTGATAACTTTCTTAGAATAAGTAAGTGCTTGACATGAGGACTTTTATTTTATAGAAAGCTTTTATTTAATAAATATAAATTTCATATGTACAACTTTTAGATTATAGTGGTTCTTCTCTCTATACCCACCCTTCCATCCCAAAACTATCCCACCTCCTACTCCCTCTCCAATCTCATTCTTCATTAAGATTTATTTTTAATTATCTTTATATACAGAAGATCAACTATATACTAAGTAAAGATTTCAACAGTTTGCATCCACACACACACATACAACATATAAAGTACTGTTTGAAGACTAGTTTTACCATTTATTCTCATAGTACAACTCATTAAGGACAGAGGTCTTACATGGGGGGCAAGTGCACAGTGACTCCTGTTGTTGATTTTACAATTGACACTCTTATTTATGACATCAGTGATCACCTGAGGCTCTTGTCATGAGCTGCCAAGGCTATGGAAGCCTCTTGAGTCCACAAACTGTGACATTATTTAGACAGAGTCATAAGCAAAGTAGAAGTTCTCACCTCACCTCCCTTCAGAGAAAGGTACCTCCTCCTTTGATGGCCCGTTCTTTCCACTGGGATCTTGCTCACAGAGATCTTTCATGTAGGGCATTTTTTTTTTTTGCCACAGTGTCTTGGCTTTCCATGCCTGAAATGCTCTCATGGGCTTTTTAGCCAGATCTGAATGCCTTAAGGGCTGATCCTGAGTCCAGAGTGCTGTTTAGGGTATTTGTCATTCTATGAGTCTGCTGTGTGGCCTGCTTCCCATGTTAGATCATTCATTCCTTTATAATTCTATTATTATTAACCAACACTTGGTCTTATTTATTTAATCCCTTTGACAGTTAATCCCATCTTTATGATCAGTTATGAACTTAAACTGATCACTTTAACTACTAAGATGGCATTAGTACCTGCCAACTTAATGGGATTTGGAGTCCCATGGAAAGTTTTTACAGCTTTACCCTTAGGGGTAAGTCTGAGGGAACATGTGCCAAACTGTGCATCTCCTCCCTCTCTTATTCCCACTCAGGGATCAATTTTCAATTGGATCTTAACACCTAAGAATAGTTCTGTGTTAAGTAAAGATTCAATGGTATTAAGTAGAAAAAGACAATACTAAAATGAATAAAATAGTAAGCTGTTTCTCAACAGTCAGGACAAGGGCTGATCAAGTCATTGTTTCTCATAGTGTCAGTTTCACTTCTACAGGTTTCCTTTTAGGTGCTCAGTTGACACAGATCAGGGAGAACATATTTGTCCCTTTGGGACTGGCTTATTTCACTCAGCGTGATGTGTTCCAGATTCCTCCATTTTGTTGCAAATGACCGGATTTCATTTTTTTTTCACTGTGTAATACTCTATAGAGTACATATCCCATAATTTCTTTATCCAGTCTTCTGTTGATGGGCATTTAGGTTGATTCCATGTGTTAGCTATTGTGAATTGAGCTGCAGTAAACATGGAGGTGCAGACAGCTCTTTTATTTGTCAAATTAATTTCCCTTGGGTAAATTCTGAGGCGTTAGATGGCTGGGTCTTATGGTGGACTACATTCAGGTTTCTGAGGAATCTCTAGACTGACTTCCATAGTGGCTTTCCCAGTTTGCATTCCCACCAACAGTGGGTTAATGTGTGTTTTTACCCCACATCCCTGCCAGCATAAGTTATTTGTTGATTTCTGAATGTGAGCCATTCTAACCGGGGTGAGGTGAAACCTCATTGTGGTTTTGATTTGCATTTCCCTGATTGCTAGTGATCCTGAACATTTTTTCATGTGTCTGTTGGCCATTTGGATTTATGAAGACTGTTTTTAAGCAGACAATAGTCATTTGACTCCATAAATTATGGGAACAGTGACAATTTTTTTTAAAGATTTATTTATTTTACTTGAAAGTCACAGTTACACAGAGAAGGAGAGGCAGAGAGAGAGAGAGAGATCGGTCTTCTACCCACTTGTTCACTCCCCAGCTGGCCACAATGGTGGGAGCTGAGCTGATCTGAAGCCAGGAGCTTCTTCTGGGTCTCCCACGGAGGTGCAGGGGCCCGAGGAGTTGGGCCATCTTCTACTGCTTTTCCAGGCCATAGCAGAGATCTAGATAGGAGGTAGAACAGCTGGGAGTTTAACTGGCACCCATATGGGATGCTGGAACTGCAGGCAGCAGCTTTACCCGCTACGCCGCAGCGCTGGCCCCAACAGTGGTTATTTTGGTTAAAATCTGAACTCAAGAGTTTGTTGCTGTGGTGCAGCAGATTAAGCATCTGCCTACAACACCAGCATGCAATATGTGTGTCGTTTCAAGTCCCAAGCTGTTTTATGTCTGATCCAGCTCTTTGTTAATGCACCTGAGATAGCAGCAGAGGATAGTCCAACACCTCAGCCCCCTGCACCCATGTAGGAGACCCTGATGGAGTTCTTGGCTCCTGGCTTTGGCCTGGCCCCACCCTGGCTGCTTTGGCCATTTAGAGTGAACCCACTGATGTAACAGCTCTCTCTCTCTCTGTGTGTGTGTCTTTGCCCCTTTCTCTATAACTCTGCCTTTCAAATAAATAAATCTTTTTTTTAAAAAGGTTACATTAGTGTGCCATTTTCATGGGTGTCCTTTTTTTTTTTTTTTTTTTTTTTTTTGCACAGGCAGAGTTAGACAGTAAGAAAGAGAGACAGAGAGAAAGGTCTTCCTTCCGTTGGTTCACCCCCCCCCCCAAATGGCCGCTATGGCTGGTGTACTGTGCCGATCCACAGCCAGGAGCCAGGTACTTCTCCTGATCTCCCATGTGGGTGCAGGGCCCAAGCACTTGGGCCATCCTCCACTGCCTTCCTGGGTCACAGCAGAGAGCTGGACTGGAAGAGGAGCAACTGGGACAGAACTGGCACCCCAACTGGGACTAGAACCCGGAGTACCAGCACCACAGGCAGAGGATTAGCCTAGTGAGCCGTGGTGCTGGCCAATGGGTGTCCTCTTAATCCTCTCCATTAACTGTAAACTAGAGTTTCAAAGTGAATTACTTAGTTTGAGTCAGATTTGTGATCATTTCTTCATAGTACTTTGAGATGTTGTAATATATTTTGCCTATGAAAGTTACAGATGGAGAGATTATACATTTAGAGAGAGAAGGAGAGAGAGAGGGAGAGAGAGAGAGAGTGTGTGTGTGTGTCCTAAGACTTGAAGGGATATTGAACTTAGATTTCAATGATCCAACACAATAATTACTTTAATATAGCATATTTATTATATTGCCTCACCAAAAAATTAAACTCTAGAAAGTGAGAGATAGTCTTAATATTTTCAGTAGAAGTCTCTACTCAATTTTCCCCACACCTCCATAGAGATATGGAGGTCAGATACTGAGGACAATGAAAAGCCTGGAGCTAATGTTCTTTGGCCACAGAAAGAGAGAGGACTCCAGTGTTATGTGCTATAGTGACCACTACCCACCGTGATCCTTTCATGCATTCAAAAATTTTGCTCTGAGCATCCTCAGTGTTGCAAGGATGGTCTGGGCTCTGGGAACATAGCAGTGGATAAAACACAGAATTTATATTCTGTCAGGGAAGAGGGACAATGAAAAACTGAATCAAGTAGTTGTAAACATTTTGAAGTACAATAAAACCTGCAAATGGCTAATGTAGAAAGGGCAGGCAATGGAGGCCTATCAGTGGAAATGCACAAGCAGGAACACAGGGAGGGTGAAAGCTGTGTGGATACCGGGGGAGCAGGAAAGACAAAAATGCAAAGTTTCCATGATTACTGTGATTTGAATGTGGTTTGGCCCCTCCAAAATTCATGCCGAAATTTGATTGCCATTGTGATGGTGTTGGGAGGAGGGCCCTTTAACAGGTGATCAGCTCTTAGAGAGGAATTGGTACCTTCCTTGGGGTTCTGGGTTAGTTATTGCCATATTGAACTGTTGGAAAGTGAGCCCAGCTCCTCCTGTTTTCTCCTCTGCACACATTTGCTTGCCCTTCTGCTCTTCTGCCTTGCTGTGATAACAACCCAAGGTCCTCACAAGATGCGGCTGCTCAGGCTTGGAAACCTCCTGGCTCCCAGAACTGTCTGCCAGAAAAACTTCTCTCCTTTTTAAATTTCCCCATCTCAGGTATTCCGTTGTAACAACAGAAACCTGGAAAAAAAAATAGTTGTGGAGCAGGCTTTACTCACTTGAGGAACAGCTTTGAGGCTAGAATTCTGAGAGCGGTGAGATTTCAGAGAGTGGTAGGAGGTAAGTTCACAGACAGGCAATTGAAAACGGGCCATGGGAGCAGGCGTTTAGCCTGGTGGTTAAGTTGCCAGCATCCCCACGTGGGAGTGAGTGCCTGTTTAGTTCCCAGCTCTGGCTTGTTACTTGAGCTTTATGCCAATGCAGACTGTGGGAGGCAGCAGTGACAGCTCAAGTAGCTGGGCTCCTGCCACCCATGAGGGAGACCTGGATTATGATCTGGGCTCCTGGCTCTGGCACCAGCCCAGCCCCAGCCAGTGCCAGCAGTTGGAGCAGAGTGAACCAGCAGATGGGAGTGTTCTCTGTCTCTTAAACAAACGAACAAGGAAAATTAAATAGGCCAGTGCTGAAGACTTAACTTGGAATTACAGGATTAAGTTGACTTGTTCTGTGTTGGGAACCAGCTATGGTTTCTGATCCAGTAAAAGGTTGGTATTAGCTTCCTGCTGTTGCTCTAACAGATACCACACATTTCAGTGGTTGAAGTCAACACAGATGTATTCTCTTGCGGTTCTGGAGGTCTGAAGTCCAGCATGTATTAGTTTCATTTGTTCTTTAGGGGACAAATTTGTTTCCTTGCCTTCACCAGTTTGTTCAAGGCCACTCACCTTCCTTGGCTCATGGCCCCTTCCTCCAGCTGCAAAGCCAGCAGCATAGCATCTTCTCATCTTGGACTTCTAGTCTACATCTTCTCCCTCTGGCTCTGACCCTCTTGTCTCTGTCTTGTAAGGAGCTCTGTGATTTTACTGGGCCTACCAAGGATAATAGTCTCTTAAAATCCTCAGTATAATCACATCTGCAAAGTCCCTTTTGCCACATAAGAAATATCTTCATGGTGGTAGGGGATAGTAATATTCAACCCACCATAGAGATCATTCTTGAATTTGTAAGGTCTGGCTTCTTAGTTCAAGGCACGTATTTATTAAACATAGAAGGGGATGCTTGGTTGCATTAGAAATGAAGAAGGGGCCGGTGCCATGGCTCAACAGGCTAATCCTCTGCCTTGTGGCACCGGCACATCAGGTTCTAGTCCCGGTTGGGGTGCTGGATTCTATCCCAGTTGCCCCTCTTCCAGGCCAGCTCTCTGCTATGGCCCGGGAAGGCAGTGGAGGATGGCCCAAGTCTTTGGGCCCTGCACCCGTATGGGAGACCAGGAGAAGCACCTGGCTCCTGGCTTTGGATCAGCGAGACGCGCCGGCCGCAGCGGCCATTGGAGGGTGAACCAACGGCAAAAAGGAAGACCTTTCTCTCTGTCTCTCTCTCTCACTATCCACTCTGTCAAAAAAAAAAATGAAGAAGGATGTAATTTTATGCTTTTCTTAAAGATACCCATAAAAAATAAGATCCTCTAAGTATGAATATAGACATGCTGTGAAATCACACTGGTCAGATACCTCTCCCCAGACATCTTTCTGGAACAACAATAGAACAGGTGGATGATGTCCATGCAGCTCGGCTGAGAGGACAGAATTTACCATTGCTCAAGGAACAGAACGTATTTGTGGTACCCAGCCTAAATTTTCCTTTCAGTAGTATTTTTATATCAAGTGAAATTTCAGCATTTCATTATTATCAAGCCATACATCTTGCAAGGAATTAGCTAAATATTAAATTAGGTAATTTGTGCTATATTCCAAACTTACCACTACCTCTCCATGGTGGAGAAACACTGGCACCATAAGGTTCTTCAACCAAGTGTCTTTGAGTATTGGGTGGAGGCTGATGTGATTAGTGGGAACTGTGGGTGTGAATAGGTTGAAGATTCTACTTGCCCCTTGAAAGGCACCAATATGCTCACCCTATGCAGGTAGGTGGCCATTAGCTTGAAATGTTGTGTCATTGCCCATGAGTGGGTACATGGAGTTGTTTCCTTATTGAGAGTGCTGTGGAGGTGAGGACAAATCCCAAAGAAAAGCAGATTGAATGGGAGCCCAAAAGAGAGCAGTGTGCTCTTTCCATGATAAAAATGCTAAGCCCTGGGATAATGAAATTCAAATGAAAGGAGCATTAAGGCTGCTGCTCAGATTTGTCTGAAGTGTTCTCTGTAATGTGTTTTTCACTGCTGGGAACAACCTGTAAAATGTGCCATCTTGCAACATGTAGGGTAGCATCATCCGCTTTGTGAGTGAGCAGACGGTGTGATCCCAGCCAGCCTCTGAGAAGCCATCAACATTGTCTCAGCTCTTGTGTTTCATCTTCCTGGGGTTGGCATTTTCTGCTCAGGTGCTCTTGGTGACAAGAAGGTGAAAGTCTTGGACATATAAACAAAATGACTTTAGTAAGGAGATTTGAGTCTTTCTTTCCTATAATATTAAGGTAAATGTTTACAAATATTCTTCATTTGAAGATAAAGTAATTATTTTATGAGCATTACTATCATTTTAAAAATTGTTACTTTAGATGCAAGCATTCAGGAAAAGTGTGCCTAGGAAATGACAGTGAGACACATTAATTATCTACTTTTGGATGAAATTTAAGAAATATACATTAATATACAAAGTATTTGATTTCTCCAGCTTTGTTTTTGTTGTACAAGATTGCTTTAGCTATTCGAGGTCTCCTGTGTCTCCATATGACTTTCAGCATCACAATACCAGATTTCAGGACATACTACAGGGCACTTGTTATCAAAACAGCATGGTACTGGTACAGAAACAGATGGATGGACCAATGAAACAGAATACAAACACCAGAAATCAACCCAAACATCTATAGCCAACTTATATTTGATCAAGGATCTAAAACCAATCCCTGGAGTAAGGACAGCCTATTAAATAAATGGTGCTGGGAAAATTGGATTTCCACGTGCAGAAGCATGAAGCAAGACCCCTACTTTTCACCTTACACAAAAATTCACTCAACGTGGATTAAAGACTTAAATCTACGACCTGACACCGTCAAATTATTAGAGAACATTGAAGAAACCCTGCAAGATATAGGCACCAGCAAAGACTTCTTGGAAAAGACCCCAGAGGCACAGGCAATCAAAGCCAAAATTAACTATTGGGATTGCATCAAATTGAGAAGTTTCTGTACTTCAAAAGAAACAGTCAGGAGAGTGAAGAGGCAACCGACAGGATGGGAAAAAATATTTGCAAACTGTGCAACAGATAAAGGGTTGATAACCAGAATCTACAGAGAAATCAAGAAACTCCACAACAACAAAACAACCCACTTAAGAGATGGGCCAAGGACCTCAATAGACATTTTTCAAAAGAGGAAATCCAAATGGCCAACAGACACATGAAAAAATGTTCAGGATCACTAGCCATCAGGGAAATGCAAATCAAAACCACAATGAGGTTTCACCTCACCCCGGTTAGAATGGCTCACATTCAGAAATCTACCAACAATAGATGCTGGAGAGAATGTGGGGAATAAGGGACACTAACCCACTGTTGGTGGGAATGCAAACTGGTAAAGCCACTATGGAAGTCAGTCTAGAGATTCCTCAGAAACCTGAATATAACCCTACCATTCAACCCAGCCATCCAACTCCTTGGAATTTACCCAAAGGAAATTAAATTGGCAAACAAAAAAGCTGTCTGCACCTTAATGTTTATTGCAGCTCAATTCACAATAGCTAAGACCTGGAACCAACCCAAATGCCCATCAACAGTAGACTGGATAAAGAAATTATGGGACATGTACTCCATAGAATACTATACAGTGGCCGGCGCCGTGGCTCAACAGGCTAATCCTCCGCCTTGCGGCGCCGGCACACCGGGTTCTAGTCCCGGTCGGGGCACCGATCCTGTCCCGGTTGCCCCTCTTCCAGGCCAGCTCTCTGCTGTGGCTAGGGAGTGCAGTGGAGGATGGCACAAGTGCTTGGGTCCTGCACCCCATGGGAGACCAGGATAAGCACCTGGCTCCTGCCATCGGAACAGCGCGGTGCGCTGGCCGCAGCGCGCTACCGCGGCGGCCATTGGAGGGTGAACCAACGGCAAAGGAAGACCTTTCTCTCTGTCTCTCTCTCTCACTGTCCACTCTGCCTGTCCAAAAAAAAAAAAAAAAAAAAAAAAGACTATACAGTAGTAAAAAACAATGAAATCCAGTCATTTGCAACAAAATGGAGGAATCTGAAAAACATTATGCTGAGTGAAATAAGCCAGTCTCAATTGAACAAATATCATATGTTCTCCCTGATCAGCGACAACTGAGCACCAAAGGGGAAACCTGTTGAAGTGAAATAGACACTATGAGAAACAGTGACTGGATCAGCTCTTGTCCTGACTGTTGATGTACAATGTAATAGTTTATCCATTTTAGTATTTTTTTATGTTTTGTTCTAGTACTATTGGTTGAACTCTGTAATTAACACACAATTATTCTTAGGTGTTTAAATTTTAACTGAAAATTGATTCCTGTTAAATATAAGAGTGGGAATAAGAGAGGGAGGAGATGTACAATTTGGGACATGCTCAATCAGACTTGCCCCAAATGGTAGAGTTAGAAATGTGCCAGGGGATTCCAATACAATCCCATCAAGGTTGCATGTACCAATGCCATCTCACTAGTCCAAGTGATCAATTTTAGTTCACAATTGATCACACTGATAAGTCTAAGAGTCAAAGGGATCACACAGACAAGACTAGTGTCTGCTAATACTAACTGATAGAATCAAAAAGGGAGAGAAAGATCCAACATGGGAAGCGGGATACACAGCAGACTCATAGAATGGCAGATGTCCTAAATAGCACTCTGGCCTCAGAATCAGCCCTTAAGGCATTCGGATCTGGCTGAAGAGCCCATGAGAGTATTGTAGGCATGGAAAGCCAAGACACTCTGGGAAAAAAAAAAAAAAAAAAGAGGACCTAAATGAAAGATCTCTGTGAGTGAGATTCCAGTGGAACGAACAGGGCCATCAAGAAGGAGGTGCCTTTCTCTGAAGGGAGGAGAGAACTTCCACTTTGACTGTGACCCTGTCAGAATAAGATCGAAGTCGGCGAACTCAAAAGGCTTCCATAGCCTTGGAAACTCATGACTAGAGCCTAGGGAGATTACTGACACCATAAACAAGAGTGTCAAATTGTTAAGTCAACAACAGGAGTCACTGTGTACTTATTTCTCATGTGGGATCTGTCCTTAATGTGTTGTCCAATGTGAAGTAATGCTATAACTAGTACTGAAACAGTATTTTTACACTTTGTGTTTCTGTGTGGGTGCAAACTGATGAAATCTTTACTTAATATATACTAAATTGATCTTCTGTATATAAAGATAATTGAAAATGAATCGATGTGAATGAAATGGGAGAGGGAGTGGGAGATGGGAGGGGTGCGAGTTGGAGGGAAATTATGGGGGGGGGGGAAGCCATTGTAATCCATAAACTGTACTTTGGAAATTTATATATACTAAATAAAAAAAAAAAAACAAAGTATTTGATTTCGTGACATGTTTGAGTTCAAGATACGACCTCTGTAAATGCTGTATGTCCAGTCCCCACTAATTTTGCTTCTAATCTAAAACCTCTGCCCCTAATTATGGCTCAAAATTAAATTAGACATTATTTTGTAACTATAGTTGATTTAGTAAATGACTTACATTAACCCTCTATAGGGTTGTTAGCAGTAGGGTTAGATGCTATAGGGTTAGATGAGTTAACTTTTACAAAGCCCCATCCCCCTGACACATTATTTATAAAATGAATAAAGCTCATGGGAATGCATTTCATTTACATGAAGGGTCCTCAAAAAATTCATGGAAAATACATACCATGAATACGTTATGAATTTCAAAAATGTTTGCACCAAAATTAACTTATCTTTTAATTCTATTTTTTCCATGGATTTTTTTTAAAGATTTTACTTATTTATCTGAGAGGTAGAGTTACAGACAGTGAGAAGAAGAGACAGAAGAGAGAGAGGTCTTCCTTCCTTTGGTTCACTCTCCAGATGGCCGCAATGGCCGGAGCTGCGCCCATCTGAAGCCAGGAGCCAGGTGCTTCTTCGTGGTTTCCCGAGTGGGTGCAGGGGCCCAAGCACTTGGGCCATCTTCTACTGCTTTCCCAGGCCATAGCAGAGAGCTGGACTGGAAGAGGGGCAGATGGGACTAGAACCAGTGCCCTTATGGGATGCCAGCACCTCAGGCAGAGGATTAACCTACTGTGCCAAGGCACTGGCCCCATGGACTTTTTAAAGTACCTGCATACAGCACTCTTTCGTTTAGTTGGAATTTAGCAGAACAGGTCTGTATGATACTTAGCTCACTTGAGGTGGCATAGGAGTGATCTTTTGCACGCTAAATCTTTCTCATGGAAATCACTCACAGATCTTAATTACCAGTGCAACAATGTTAGCCATGTTTTTAGCTGCAAGAAACAAAACAAGCTGTAGCAACACATTATACCACAAATTGTTCCTTTTCTCTGTTCCTCAACACTAACTTTTCTTGTTGGAAGCTATGAAGCAAGGAATTAAACTACTTCACAAAAGTGAACATCCATGATAGCCTTTTAAAAAAAATTATTTATTTGAAAGGCAGAGTGACAGAGGGAGATACACACTACACACACACACACACACACACAAGGAGAGAGAGAATTATCCATGTGTTGATTTACTCTCCAAATGCATGAAACAGCAAGAGCTGGACCAGTCCAAAGCCAGTAGCTTCATCTGGGTCTCCCATGTGAGTAGCAGGAATTCAAGTACTTGGGCCATCATCTACTGCCTCAAAGGCATATTAGCAGGAAGCTAAATTGGAAGCAGAGAAGCCAGGACATGAACCAGCACTTTGATGTGGCTTGTGGGTGTCCCAAGTGTCAGTTTAACCTACTACAGTTAAACACCTACTCCCATGATAGTCTTTTATAAAACAGAGTTTTATAAAGTATCCAACTATCATTGGGTTATGTCATTTTCAACAAAGAAAGTGTTTTTCAGGCCTCCCCCACACAGTTATAGCCTGGGTGGTGTTGCCCTATAATTTACCTACTGATAACTACTAAAGTGAATAAAGACTTTCTCATTCTATTAGGGGAAAGACAAGGCCATCAATTCAGCCAAGTTCTTTTCTTTCTTTCTTTCTTTTTTTTTTTTTTTTTTTAAGATTTCATTTATTTACTTGAAAGAGTTACAGAGAGGCAGAAGCAGAGAGAAGTATTCCATCTGCTGGTTCATTTCCCAAATGGCCACAATGGCTGGAGCTGAGCCAAAATGAAGCCAGGAGCCAGGAGCTTCTTCTAGGTCTCCCATGTAGGTGCAGGGGCCCAAGGACTCAGGCCACCTTCTACTGCTTTCCCAGGCCATAGTAGAGAGTGGATTGGAAGTGGGGCAGCCAGGACTCGAACTGGCACCCATTTGGGATGCCAGCATTGCAGGTGCCACAGCACCGGCTCCCAGCCAAGTTCATGATATAATTTTCAACTTCATTTCCAGACCCCACAATCAGGCTCAACAGGCTGATCTTCCGCCTAGCGGCACCAGCACACTGGATTCTAGTCCCAGTCGGGGCGCCGGATTCTGTCCCGGTTGCCCCTCTTCCAGGCCAGCTCTCTGCTATGGCCCGGGAGTGCAGTGGAGGATGGCCCAAGTGCTTGGGCCCTGCACCCCATGGGAGACCAGGATAAGCACCTGGCTCCTGCCTTCGGATCAGCGCGGTGTGCCGGCTGCAGCGCGCCTGCTGCGGTGGCCATTGGAGGGTGAACCAACGGCAAAGGAAGACCTTTCTCTCTGTCTCTCTCTCTCTCTCTCTCTCACTGTCTACTCTGCCTGTCAAAAAAATAAATAAATAAAATTTTTTTCTTTCCTTACAGATAATCCAATAAAAATGTAATTATTGAATTGCAACTCCTGTTTGGGAAGGTCCCAAAGTACGTTCTATGTTCTCTTTTAGAAAGTTACAGCCTAAGAATGTACCATTCTCTGCAAAGGCTGTAATTAAACAAATACACTTTCCTGCTGTCTGATTATGCCAGGGTAGGAATACTTGGTCCTGTTTATTCAATAAGGACAGCAGTTTTGTTGAAAATGAGATGTGCTGTTTAATTTTGATATATGGTGTTATATGTGTTTGTATATATTTTTATTTTTGTATGTGTATTATATTTGAAAATGGTATTTGTATATGCAGAAGCTATTGAAAAAGAACCGGCCTAACTTTTATCCTGTGGTTTTGCTGTCAGTTGTGACTTATGCTGCTGATCAGTTTGTGTTCATTGTATGATAATTGTTATAACAAAAAAGTCTGAGTAGTACGGTTGAGCCAGTTAGATGATTTATCGCTTGTCTATTACATTGGAGAATGAGCCTTGGATTTATGCCCAAGATGATAAAGGACAGCAGCATCTGTCATCAGGTGTCAAGCTGATGACTACACAGCTGGGCATGTGCAAATTGCTGCAGGCAAACCCTGGGTAATTTGCATGCCACAAATATTTGCCCATTGGATATGGCTAGCAAATGACACAGATATTGCAGCAAATGGAAAAAAATGGCTTTGCTCTCATGACATCTCCTAGCCACAAATCAAAGGGTCATTACCAATTTAAAAATCAGCACCAACTATTTCAAATTCTTCAATCATTTTTTTTAAGAAGAAAGACTAATTTAGATATTCTAAGCAACTAAAGTAGTTTCTATACACAGAACATTTATCTATTCCTGTAAGGAAACTGAAACTTTTAGATTCACAATTATCCTGAAGACATCAGAGTCCTTATATATTCAAAATTATGACATTTATTCTATCTTCTTGTTAAAGGTGGCCAATATGATTTCCATATAGTATATTTTTAACCTAAATTGAAATGTACATATTATTATGTTATAACTTCTCTTACTAACATTGGACACTTATCTGTGTTGATTATATGTGGATATTTTAATATAATACTCAAAAGTATATAATTAGTCCATTTTTGGTGAAGCATTTAGGATATGTTTGCATGTATGTGGTTATGTATCATTTTTGTTAATACTTTCTTATGAAATGTTATATATACTTTGTTGTATATGTTAAGATCCCCATCTATCTTTTTTAACAATGTACTTCTTTTTTTTTTGACAATGCACTTCTACACATTAATTTTCTGAATTATTTGAAGCATCATCTTTTGTACATACTGTTTCTCATACACTTGCATGTTGGTGCCCTTTTCTGAAAGCTTTTTATTAGTGTGTCTCAAGCAGCAGTCAATGACTTACTTAAGCTTCTCTTTGGTCTACCAGACAATCCCTAGAAAGTTGATTTTGAAGAAAATGTGATCAAATTGTTGAATTCACAAATTTAAAATAGAAGATAAATTGTGATTTTCACAGAGTGTATTTAAACATTGCCCGTATGTTAACTCTTCATGCTAACAGGTATTTAATGGGGTATGTTTTATCATGAACAGTGAATTTTCACATCATTTATCTATTATTTTAATTACAGAATATTCTTATTTCTATTGGGTTATGATTTATACCCAATTCTCTCTCTCTCTCTCTCTCTCTCTCTCTCTCTTTCTCACACACACACATACACACACACACACGACTTTCAAGTAATTCATTAAAATAGAAATGTGGTGTCTTTCCAACTGTATTGTATCTTAGTGCCTTCCTATTTTGGGAGAACATAATTCTAGCTGGAAGTGGAGCAGACGGTCCTTCTGCCATCCTCTGGCAGTCAGCACTTGGGCTGGGCATATGGCCTAGATGTCACCATCAGATGCTCTCCATCCAGGTTCTCAAGCCTGAGGGCTGCCATAACAAGTCTGTTAGAAACATATTGTGGTGGCTGAAACAGAGCAGAGCATTCAGTTGTAGAAAGGGTGGGTCCAGGCCTGTGGACTTAAGCAACATGATACTTGGGTGCAGTGTCCTAAGCAGGTGGTTCCTCTAAGGGATCCTTGTTGTGCCTTGTTCCTTTATCCTTGTCATAACCTCAGTTCCATAAGCCACCTATTATCCTTGCAATTCATTCCCTTTCTGTTGAAATTGATTAATTTTTTTTTGTGTTTGCAGCCAAAGAGGAAAAAAGAAAAGGAGCATAGGAAACAATGATATTTAGATTTTCTTGGCGTAGGAATCCATCTCGTCCTCATCCTCAATATGTTCTCAGTAATGAGACTTTGCCAAATAGAAGCATATTCATTTTCTATGCTGCATAACATATTTCCATAAATCTAGCAGCTTAGAACAACACATATTCAATTATCTCACAGTTTTCATGGGTCAAGAGGACAAGCACAACTTAGCTGGGTCCTTTGCAAGGCTAAAATCTGGGTGTTGGTCAGGGCAAGGTTCACATCTGGAGGCTTGGCTGGGGAAAGGGACTGGTCCCCAGCTTATTCAAGTTGTTGGCAGGATTCAGTTATTTGCAGCTGTAGGACTCATGGCCAATTGTTTCTTTAAGGCCAGCAAGATTCTCAAGCAAATCTAATGTCAGGACAAGAGTCTTTTATAACATAACATGACATAACATAATCCTAGGAGAAACATCCCATTACCTTTGGCAAATAAGAGAACATAGTTCATGGGAATGACATGCAGTAACTTTTGCAATGTTCTATGGATTAGAATCAAGGCACAGACAGGTCCCACCTGCACTCAAAGGAGAGGATTACACAACCCCATAAACATGCAAAGGCAGCAGTCATGGGGACCACTGCAGTATCTGCCACAAAGCCTTGTTAATTTCAAATGAAGATAATTGCATTTAAAGAAAATATTTCAGAACAAGTTAAAAATAATACTTTTAGTATATTGTTGATGGAATATTTCAGTAAAGATGCACAAGAAACCCGCAGAACTGAGGTTTTTACTACTATATTGAAAGGTGATACAAATCATAGTCTGAGGGAATTTCAAGAAGTTCATGGAAAAGAGAATTAAAAGATGGGTTTATGAGGTTGGCACTGTGGCTCAGTGAGTTAAGCTGCTGTTTGTGGTGCCAGCATCCCATATGGGTACTAGTTTGAGTCCCAGCTGCTCCATTTCTGATCCGGCTCCCTGCTATTGCACCTGGAAAAGTAGCGGAGAATGGCCTGAGTCCTTGGGCCCCTGCACCCAAGTGGGAGACCCAGAAGAAGCTCCTGGATGTAGGTTTTAGCCTAGTCCAGCCCAGGTCATTGAGACCATTTGGGGAGTGAACCAGTGGATGGAAGATCTCTCTTTCTCTTCTCTTTCTATACCTCTGCCTTTCAAATCAATCAATCTTTAAACAAAAAAGTAATGTGTTTATTTTGGTGCAAACATTTTTTTAAAATCTGTGCATAATTTTAATATGAACTTTCTGAAGACCTTTCCTATTTCTGAGAGCTTAATGGGCAGTTACACATTCAATTATCACTATGGTTTAAAAAAAGGTACTACTAGCAAAATGGTTGTTAAAGAAATAATGACTTTTGCCGGCGCCGCGGCTCACTAGGCTAATCCTCCTCCTTGCGGCGCCTGCACACCGGGTTCTAGTCCCGGTCGGGGCACCGATCCTGTCCCGGTTGCCCCTCTTCCAGGCCAGCTCTCTGCTGTGGCCAGGGAGTGCAGTGGAGGATGGCCCAAGCGCTTGGGCCCTGCACCCCATGGGAGACCAGGATAAGCGCCTGGCTCCTGGCTTTGGATCAGTGCGGTGCGCCGGCCGCAGCGCGCCTACCGCGGCGGCCATTGGAGGGTGAACCAACGGTAAAAGGAAGACCTTTCTCTCTCTCTCTCTCTCACTGTCCACTCTGCCTGTCAAAAATTAAAAAAAAAAAAAAGAATGAATGACTTTTAATGTAATAAGGGAAATGGAAAATTCTCCTTAAAAAATTTCTAGGGATGAACCTTTAGCATAATGGGTAAGATACTGGTTGGAATGACATCAGTGCCTGGGTTTTAGTCCCATCTGTGCTCCTATTCCAGCTTCCTGCTAATGTGCACTGTGGCTCAAGAAGTTGCATTCCTACCACCCACAAGGGAGATCTAGATGGAGTTCCTGGCTCCCGGCTTTGGCCTGAGCCAGCTCTGTAGTGGGCATCTGAAGAGTGAACCAGCAGATAGATATTTCTTTCTTTCCTTTCTCTTTTCTCCTCCTTCTCTCCATCTCTTCCCCTCCTCCTCTTCTCTCTCTCTCAAATGAATTTCTAAACCTTTTTTTTTTTTTTTTTTAAATCAGGGGCCAGCGTTGTGGTGTAGTAAGTAAAGTCACTGCCTGCAATGCTAACATTCGATATGGGTGCCAGTTCATGTCCCAGCTGCCCCACTTCCAGCTCCCTGCTAATGGCCTGAGAAAAGCAGCAGAAGATGCTTCAGTGTTTGGGCCCCTGCCACTGATGTGGGAGATGCAGATTAAGCTCTTAGCTCCTGGCTTCCATCTGGCCAGCCCTGGCTGTTGCAGCCATCTGGGGAGTGAACCAGCAGATGGAAAATATTCTCTCTCTCTCTCTCTCTCTCTCTACCTCTGGCTTTCAAATAAATAAATAAACCTTTTTTTTAAAAAAAAATTCTTTATCAAATGATAATGCTGTAGTATAGAGGTCAAAATCTCAAGCTTCCTTTGGTTTATGATTGTTTTAAATATTTATTACCATTCAGTAAAGTCACAAAAGACTTTGCTGCTATTCTCCGAGACCTGTAGTTGTGAGCTTGAACTTGAAGACCAGTTAGAAACATAAATAAGGAAACTACTCAATGTAGATCCTGACCAATGGCTCAGATATATTGATATGGCTATGCTGATCAAGGTGAAAAATTATTTAAAAAACCATTCCTTCTGATGATGACAATGATATTCATGGTGGTAGTGATTTATTAATTTAAAGCAGCAAAAAGGGCTATGAGGTGGGAACAGAAACTTGAGGAGGAAAATTAAATGATGAAAGGTTGGGGTCTCATTTAAGGCTTTGGAAGTCACTGGGACATCTTTGGCTTTTACTCTAGGTAGAATGGAAAGTCATTGTAATGTTTCATAATGTGTTTCTGTAAGAGTTCTGATAATAACTGACAGAAACAACAACAAAAAGATCCTAAGTTATAGTGCACATTTATAAAAGATCCTTGCTTCAAATTAACAAACTGTCTCCAAGACATCCAAGATTGTCTCAAATGCTAGAAAGAAAACCATATGAATTTTGAATTTTCTAAATTATATTAAGCATTAATCCCCTCACATGTATATTTTCTTAAGAAAAAATACAAAATACATACTTTAAAAAAAGAGCAAACAAGTTATAAGATGAATTTTTTACTAAACAGTCAGATTTATTGTACTTTTCCTTCAAATACATTAAGAATACCCCATCCACAGACAACATTTTTTGCATGCAGGGAAATCGAAGTGTCCATTATGTGTTGCTGTTTTCTTTTTTTTTTTAAGTTTTATTTAATGAATATAAATTTCCAAAGTACAGCTTATGGATTACAATGGCTCCCCCACCCATAACTTCCCTCCCACCCGCAACCCTCCCCCTTCCCGCTCCCTCTCCCCCTCCATTCACCCCTCCATTCACATCAAGACTCACCTTCAACTCTCTTTATATACAGAAGATCAGTTTAGTATATATTAAGCAAAGGTTTCAACAGTTTGCCCCCACATAGCATGTGTTGCTGTTTTCTAATAGCTTAGATAAATCTCATTGTTCGGCTCTGTTCATTTTCCTATTCGATTACATATTTGTCCTCAGCAATCAGTAGTTTGCATAACTTATTTTGTTCCAAAAGTGTAATTTAGATTGTTTGAAGCCTCCATCACAACTATGAATGACATTATGTCTTTAATTATAATTTTCTCTTTGCCCAGTTGTCAAGAAATCAAATTATTCTGTGTAGCGTCAAAAGCCTCAGCCAAGGGCTGTTTAAGTCAATTGAATCTATGTAATTATGCAAGGCTTTTTAAACAATGTCCACTCTTCTCCTGAATAATGTTTGAATCACAATGTCCTTCTGCTTTTATGAGCCATCAGTGATATGCCTCATACAATGACTATTGCTACAAAGTACTCTGAAGGACCATCTGTCTTTCCAAAACAAATTAATGGAGAAGATGTACGTATAGTAATGTATTGTCAAATAAATGTAACAGAACTTTATGTAGTCAAAGAGATTTAATCTTTAGGTTCATCACATTGGGAATTTGTACTTATGCCAACAAGGCCATCATTGCTTGAGACATTTTAAAACTACTAAGTGAAAACATATTCAGAGCCACTTTATAAATGACACAAGCAAAAGGGAATTATTATCTTGAGCTCCCACATTGTGGTCCACCCACACAGATCACCTATTTTACTTCTATTATCTAAATGATATATGGCCCCTTGGAAAAGAATCAATCAGTAGGGGGAAAGTTTTTGGGTTTGGGGATGATAAAACCTGAATCAGAGTAGGAGAGATTACTTGCTCCCCATCAGATCATGCACGGAACAAACCCCATCATGAATAAAGATAGAAATTATTCAAGTAACACAGTGATAAGATTGATCCAATTGATCAAGAATGCTGTGCCCCAAAAGTATAAATTTTCTAAGTGAACATGAAACACCCAAAATATTGGTAAAAGAAGTTTTAAGAATTTCTGAAAACTGATTTAATGCATAAAACATTTTCTGACTATAATACAATTAAATTAGAACCAATATAGTGACCCTAGGCAATATGTTCTGTTTTCTAGACTGGATGACAACTTGTTTTTATTAATATCCTCATTTTACTCCACTGACTCATTCTATACTTGGCCAGATTAGTAGTACATGGTGTATGAAGCCTACAGGAAAGGCATCTGACACAGATTTGTTGAGCCAGAGGCACTTCCTAGAAAAGTGCCTCTTGGATGAAAACCCAAAAGGTACACAAATGAGCAGAGTTAACCAGGACTCTCAAGAGTCTAACGGAGTAGACTAAGATCCTCAGGCAAAGACCCTGGGGAGGACAACTTGCTGTCCAGCTGAGGCGCAGAGGTGAGGAAGAGGTTCCAGGACACTACAGGAAGCCAAAGTAGACCTCACGGATCTGGCACAAGCCAGTAAAAGGTCAAGAATTTGGTTTTCCTCTTGATTGACCTCCAAAGAGAACACTTCCTATTTCTGGTTTTTTCCAACTAATCTGCTACTATTATGTTAATATATTACTACTTAACCTGAAAAATGTTGACATCGTTTTTAAAATACAAGAGACATTGTTAGTCAGTTGTATAGTGGGTTCAATAGTGATCCCCCAAAAAGCCATGTCTGTGTATATCCAAATCCCCAGAACCTGTGTATGGGACTTCATTTGGAGAAAGGGTCTTTGCAGGTGTAGTTAAGGATCTTGAGGTGAGAACCTCCTGGGTTACCCAACTGAGTCCTAAATCCAGTGGTAAGTGTTGAAATTATAGGTCCACAGAGAAGGAGGTGTGTGTCCATCTGTTTTGTGTAGCTATAATAGAATGTCTGAAACAGGTAGTTAGTAGTGAACAGAAATTGATATCTCACAGTTCTGAAGGCTGGGAAGTGCAAGGTGGTAGAATCTGAGGTCTTCTTGCAGCCTCATGGCATGGAGGAAGGCATGGTGGAAGGGCCAAGAAGGGCAAGAGTGGGACAAACTTGTTCTTATGAAAGGGCTCTAATCCTGCCCAGGAGGGTGTAGCACTCATGGCCTTACCACCTGCTGATCCTGCTCCAATGGCAATTAAGTTTCAGTGGGATTTTAGGAGGGGACATCCAAGCTACAGCAGCATGTGAAAACACAGGCAGAGGTTGGAATGATGCAGCTGCAAGTGAAGGAACTCCTGGAGCCATGAGAATCTGGATGAGGTGCAGGAAGAGTCACCCCAGAGCCTTCCAAAGAAGCACTGCCCGGCCAAGACCTTGTGTGTGGACTTTTTTTTTTTTTTTTTTTTTTTTGACAGATAGAGTTAGACAGTGAGAGAGAGACAGAGAGAAAAGTCTTCTTCCTGTTTGGTTCACCCCCTAAATGGCCACTACAGCCGGAGCTACGCTGATCCAGGAGCCAGGTGCTTCCTCCTGGTCTCCCAAGCGGGTGCAGGTGCCCAAGCACCTGGGCCATCCTCCACTGCCTTCCCAGGCCACAGCAGAGAGCTGCACTGGAAGAGGAGCAACCGGGACTAGAACCCAGTGCCCATATGGGATGCCGGCGCCATAGGCGGAGGATTAACCAAGTGAGCCACGGTGTCGGCCCCGCATATGGACTTCTGACCTCCAGAACTCTTGCTTTCAATCTCCAGGGTGGTAATCCTTTGTGAAGGCAGCCTAAATATTTATATATATGACTAGATAATGGTGTGTATGCCCCCCACGTGTGGCCAACAGCTATATAAAAGTGAATTATAAGGGCCGGTGCTGTGGCGTAGCGGGTAAAGCTGCTGCCGCAGTGCTGGCATCCCATATGGCACCAATCTAGGTCCTGGCTACTCCACTTCCAATCCAGTTCTCTGCTATGGCCTGGGCAAGCAGTTCTTGGGCCCCTGCACCCGCATGGGGAGACCCAGAGGAAGATCCTAACTCTTGGCTTCAGATGGGTACAGCTCCAACCAGCAGACAGAAGACCTCTCTCTCCCTCTCTGCCTCTCCTTCCTCTCTCTGTGTAACTCTCAAATAAATAAATAAATCCTTTTTTTAAAAAAAAAGTGAATTGTATAAAGGGGACTGCAACATATTCATGGAAAATGGGACTAAAAGGTAAGTTTATTTTGTTACAAAAATACAAGTGCATAGTTTTCTCATAGTATGCATTTTCCATGAGTTTTTTGAAGACCCCTGTACAGCTATCTGCTCTAGAATTAAGTGCACAGTAGCATCTCTCAATTTATCACTTGATTTTTAAAAATTTATTTTATTTATTTGAAAGAATGTGATGAAAATAGAGGGTGAGACAGACAGAAAAAGAGAAATCTTCTGTCTGCTGGTTTATTCCCCAGATGGCCACAATAGCCAGGATTGTTCCATGCTGAAGCCAGGACCCAGGAAACTTCACCCAAGTCTGCCACACTGCCCAAGTACTCAATTGTTTTCCTCTGCTTTCCCAGGTGAACTAGCAGGAAGCTGGATCTAAAGCAGAGCAGCCAGTACTCAAACCTGCACTCCAATATTGGATGCCGATACAGGATGCACACGTCACAACAGGAAACTTAACCCACTGCATCACAAGGCCAGCCCCCATCCTTAGATCCTGCATCCAGAATGTCCTTTTGGGGACCAGCTTGGTGCTTGGAAAGGCATAAGAACATGACCTAAGTACTTGGTCCTCTGCTGCCGGTGTGGGAGACTGGAATAGATTTCCTGGCTCCTGGCTCCAGCCTGATTGAGCCCCAGATGTAGTGGCCATTTGGGGAGTGAACCAGTGGATGTAAGAAGCACCCATCCCCCTCTCTGTCTCTCCCATTCCCTCACTCTATCTTAAAAAACAAATTTCCATTTTGCAGACTATATCCCAAATCCTGGGTGAGGTCAGGATCCATGGGCCTTATGCTGTGTACATAGTATGTATCTATAAAATATTTTCCATTTTAAAATTTTGTAACACTTTTAGTTCACATTGTAGTTAAGGGTTTGAACTATGCTGATTTTGTTATATAATAGATAGTGTTTCAGTCAGTGTCAATAGTGCTTCAATGATTTTTTTGAAGGCCCAGCCTCTCTACCATATTAGAAATGTCTCAGGACATTTTTTGCTGCTATAACTGAATACAACAAATTGAGTAATTCATAAAAAGTGTATTCAGCTCATGATTTGGGAGGCTTGGGGGTCCAAGTCAAGGGGTGACATGTGGCCTTTTTGCTGACGGGGACCTCTGCAGATCCCTAAGGCAGCACAGAGCACACGGCAAGAGACAGAACCAGATTGGCATTTTACAACAGACCCACTCCTGAGATAACTCATCCATGCAAGCATCAGTGAATGAATCCATTCAGGAGGGTATAGCCTTTATGACCTAATCACCACTTAAAGATCCCACCTGATCACACCTTTAAATAAAAAAAAGATTTATTTATTTATTTGAAAGTGAGAGTTACACACAGAGAGAAGGAGAGGCAGAGAGAGAGAGGTCTTCCCTCCGCTGGTTCACTCCCCAATTGGCCACAATGGTTGGAGCTGTGCCAATTTAAAGCCAAGAGCCAGGAGCTTCCTCCAGGTCTCCCACATGGGTGCAGGGGCCCAAGGACTTGGGCCATCTTCCACTGCTTTCCCAGGCCATAGCAAAGAGAGGATTGGAAGTGGTGCAGCCGGGATTCGAACCAGCCCCCATATGGAATGCCAGCACTGCTTGCCTTTCCATCTATGCCACAGCGCCGGCCCCCTGATCCCACCTTTTAATACCTTACCATGGGGATTAAATTTCAACCTGAGTTTTGGTGGGGACATTCAAACATCATCAAACAGAAAATTCTTTGTTGTCTAAATTCCTAGTAGACTTGCTTTGGGAACCTGAAAGAGTGATCAGTTGGCAATAGCAATGAAAAACCATGTTCACACAGCTAAATAAAACATTTCATTGAAGTTGAGGGTTGGAATCTTCTGTTTTCAAAATGCATAATAAAACTGCAATTTGAGGGGCCAGGGACCTCAGTTACTTGAGCCATCATCTGCTGCCTTCGGGGTGTACACTAGCAGAAGGTGAAATTGGAAGTGGAGCCAGAACCCAATCCCAGGCACTCTGATATGAGAGGGCAACCCAAATGGGGTCTTACAGCTGCACAAAATGCCCACCCCATTTGGAAAATAGTGGTTCAACTCAGAAATCTTTTTTAAAATGTTAGCAGATGGAGTTACACTGTGAAAAAGTTGTATGAAAATTGGTTACTTGGTAATTCAAGAATAGTTAATATTTGGGTTTATTTCAGTTTGGGATTCAAAAAAATCTTAGTAACATTCCTTTGTGGAGTCAAATCATTTATTTTAGGGACTAGCACTGTGGTGTAGCAGGTTAAGCCTCTCCTGTGATATCGGCATCCCATAGTGACACCAGTTCAAGTCCTGGCTGCTCCACTTTTGATCCAGCACCCTGCTGATGCCCTGGGAACATAGCAGAGATGGCCCAAGTGCCTAGCCCCCATACCCACATGGGAGACCGGGAAGAAGCTACTGACTTTGGATCAGTGCAGCTCCAGCTGTTGCAGCCTTCTAGGGAGTGAACCGGAGGATACAAGACCTCTCTCTGCGTCTCTCCCTCTCTCTGTAACTCTGCCTCTCAAATAAATAAATAAATTTTTAAAAAATAATTTATTTTACCAATGTGTCAACCAAGTATAATGATTTTTTTACCCATGTCTAAGTCATGGACATTGAGGCAGATAATGTACCTTCAGTGAACTTTGAAACTTAGTTCTTCAAAGCAGTGATATTACTAGAAGTGAACAGAGGTAAAAGGAAAAAAAAAATCACTGTGAATGTGGTCACAAATGCTCATATCTAGATAATGACATTTAATTTCCATTTTTACTTACCATTGAAAATCAAACCTTTTGGTATCATTAATCTAGCTCTTTATAGTGTCAACTGTTTTATATGAAGTGCACATTTAGTTTACAAGCAACAATTTAGTGTTCCGCTTTTATGATGCATTGACATTAAAGAAAGCACTGGAAAGGAGTAATCTATTACAACTTGTTTCTCCTTTGTACAAACCCCAATTCACATGGCATGTCATGGTGCTTGCTGGCTATCAAGAGAGATTAGAGGCAGCATGACTTTGATCAAAGAATAAGCATCTTCCTACCCTGGGGCTTTTAAATTTTTAAATTTTTTTCTCATTAAAAAAAACTCAAAAGAATTCTAAATAAAATAGAATTGTGTGGAACTGATGTAGAATAGCTAAAACTTCAAACTGTTGTATATACACAACTTTACTATTGTATTGAAAGTAAAAGTCAAATTACTTACTAAAATGTTTCAAATACACTGGAATGTGGTACAAATAGTATAATTATCAAAGCTTTATTATACCACATTTATACCCAAATGACTTTTAGAGGCATTGACTTTAATCATGAATAGTTTAGGCTTATTTTACGTTCATAACTGAAGGTATGGGATTATTTAAAGTCAGGCTTAAGTGATATTATGACTGGTACTGAAACAGTATTTTTATACTTTGCGTTTCTGTGAAGGCGCAGACTGATGTGGTCTTTGCTAATTATATACTGAATTGATCTACTGTATATAAAGAGAATTGGAAATGAAAAAAAAAAAAAACAACCTGGTGTTAAAATGGAAATGGCATAGAAAATTAATTAATTTGAAAAAAAAATTATGTAGGATCTCTGTCTTTAATGTGCTGTACATTGCTATTTAATGCTATAATTAGTAATCCAATGGTAGTTTTTTCACTCGATGTTGCTTTATGGGCAAAATGTTGAAATCTTTACCTAATATACACTAAACTGATCTTCTGTATACAAAGAGAATTGAAAATGAATCTTTACATGAATGGAAGGGGAAAGGGAGTGGGAAAGGGGAGGGTTGCGGGCAGGAGGGAAGTTATGGGAGGGGGGAAGCCATTGTAACCCATAAGCTATATTTTGGAAATTTATATTCATTAAATAAAAGTTTAATAAAAAAAATAAAGTCAGGCTTAGTATTAGAAAGTAACATTTCTAATTTTTATTCATGTCCAACATTCCCAAGCTAAGAGAAAGGAGTGAAGGCAGTGAAGGTGTTTAGCAAGGTGGTGTTACTGACAGGTGACTTTCTCGTGGGAAGGGAGAAACCTGTGACTGTATTAAGAATGGCTTACTAGTATTTATAATTCTTTGTCTTACCCTCTTTTTGAGAATATGGATATGTAGCTTATGATAAGCTTTTTGTAGTACACTAATGCTGTTCTTTATTAGAGAAAAATAGATGGATTAATAAGTAGCGTTAGCATTATTACATGATGATTTGGAGGAAACTGCATATTCCTAACTCACACCGTCCACAAAAATAAACTAAAGAAATTTAAAGATTTATACTTAAAAAAACTTAAGTGCCAGAAGAAAACATTTTTTAAAAAGATTTATTTATTTATTTATCTATCTATCTATTTATCTGAAAGGCAGAGTTGCAGAGAAAGAGGTCTTCCATCTACTGGTTCACTCCCCAGATGGCCGCAACGGCCAGAGCTGAGCAGATCCGAAGCCAGGAGCGAAGAGCTTATTCCGAGTCTCCCATGCGGGCGCAAGGGCCCAACAACTTGAGCCATTTTCTACTGCTTTCCCAGGCCATAGCAGAGAACGAGATCAGAAGTGGAGCAGCCCAGACTTGAACTGGTGCCCATAAGGGATGCCAGCACTGCAGGTAGCTTTACCCTCTATGCCACAACGCTGGCCCTAGAAGAAAATATTTTTAAACCTCTTTTCATACTATTAGAGTGTAAAATCATTCTTTAATATGATTCTAATATCATAAGTCATAAAATATATAATTAAAAGTTAGACCTAAAAATGTATACCACAAAGCAGATGAGGGCTCAAGTGCTTGGGACCCTGCCACCCATTTGGGACATCTGGATTGAGATCCCCCAATGTAAGCATTGCCCAGCTGTAGCTGTTGTGGGCATTTGGGAAGTGACCCAGGAGTCAATGAAATGGAGCTTGCTTGCTCTCTCTCTTTCTACCCACTCCCCCACCCCCCGATCCAAGTATTGGAGTGAAATAGACATTTTCAGACTCAGCGATTGCTTTTAGCCCTTGTCTCTTCCATTGAGCAACAGTGCTTTTTTTTTTCTTTCTCTTCATACCATTTATCGAAATCTTTTATTTAGAGTAGGGTTAACTATATGATCATTATGTATACTGAAAATAGATCATTATAAAAATTAAAAGTGAGAGGCCGGCGCCGTGGCTTAACAGGCTAATCCTCCGCCTTGCGGTGCCAGCACACCGGGTTCTAGTCCCAGTTAGGGCGCCGGATTCTGTCCCGGTTGCCCCTCTTCCAGTCCAGCTCTCTGCTATGGCCCGGGAAGGCAGTGGAGGATGGCCCAAGTGCTTGGGCCCTGCACCCACATGGGAGACCAGGAGAAACACCTGGCTCCTGCCATCGGATCGGCGTGATGAGCCGGCCGCAGCAGCCATTGGAGGGTGAACCAACGGCAAAAAGGAAGACCTTTCTCTCTGTCTCTCTCTCTCACTATCCACTCTGCCTGTCAAAAAACAAAACAAAACAAAACAAAACAAAATGTGAGAATCCAAGAGGGAGGTGGAGGAAAGGCTGGAGCGTGGACGAAAGGGAGGAGAGGGAATTCCACAATGTTACTAAATCTGTATATATGAAATATGAAACTTGTATAACAAGTAAAATTTTTAAAAATACTAAATTTTATAGCTCTCAGTTATCCATGAAATATTGAGTGACAGACCTCTAAGTTCTAATTGACTTTGTTCAGCAGACACACAGATGTATTTTAATATAATAATATATTTTTAGACAAAACCTGATTCTTCAAATCCATCTGAAAAGACAGAGTTCTGTTTTGTGTGATTTCTCATTGAACTAGGATTCCCTGTCCTAGGTTCATGGAACAAAGAAGATAATTTGAATTCCACTTTTCATGACATGTCAAGAAGGGCATGCACACTCTGACCTAAGCTTTACATTTAGACAAATAGATGGGGGGATTTGAGGCTGCTCAACAGGTCTCTCAAGGAATTTCCCCCCAAGCACTAATATCTGGATAACATGAAAAAATATGCAAGGGAAGTCGTATTCTCTCTCCATGTGAAGTTATGCTCAGTATGCTAACTACAATGTGAGAGCTTAGTTTTGGAATTGCAAAGAATAACATTTTCCCTTCCTTTGTTATCTTTGTGCTAAAATACAGTCTTGTGGTTAGTATAATTATTTTCTATAATCCACATTGCTTAAGTGCACACAGTGGGCTAAGTCTTCCTTCTAAAGAATTTTTGTGTTTTTAGCAAGACTCTAAAGATTGAGTCTTCACTTTTCCTTCAGCAATTATATTTATTTCTAAGAGTTAAACAGCACAAAACACCAAGTTATATCAAATCCCCATTAAGATAAAGAACATTCTATGGTGACTGGTTGCTGGTGACCTGTATCGACTATTGGAAATACTACAAGTTACTGTATAGGTATGGAGTATTTTCCATTATCATATGCATTTTACATCTTTTTCTGTGATGTTAGTAATGTTAACTCCATTTTTCAGATGAGGAGACTGGGATTCAAAATGGTGAAAAAATTGTTGGGATCACTTAACAAGTTTACATCTAAACTCCAAAACTACTGCTAATGATGACTTCTGCTCCTCTCAAGTTTTCTGTCAGGCATAAAAACAATTTAACATGTGTTCACCCGTCTGTACCGTCCATACCTGCAATGTGCTAGTCCTTGTCTAGTCTGGCGATGGGATGAGGAGGAGAGGCTGGGTTCTGCCCTCACGGGCTTGCTTTCAATTGAGATAGGCAATTGTTTTAGTGACACAATATGAGAGAAAACAACAAGAGAACTTGAGAAGACTGGAGCAAGCATTTAGTACAGCAGTTAAGATGTTGCATGGCATGCAAGTATCCCATATCGCAGTGCGTGGGTTTGAGTCTCGATTAGACTTCTAATTCCAGCTTCCTGCTGATGCACACCTTGGGAGGCAGCAGGTGATGGTTTTAAGTAGTTGGGTTCCTGCTACTCAATAGGAGACCCAGATTGAGTTCTGTGGATCCCTACCACTTACATGGAGCTGGGTCCCTGCCACCCATGTGGGAGACCTAGGTTCAGTTCAGACTGGCCCGGCCCTGGCTGTTGTAGGTATTTGAGGTGTGAACCAGTAGATGAAAGATCTCTCTCTCTCGCCCCTAAAACAGGAACAAAGTCATTAGAATTTCAACTTTATGCAAGGGTCAGGGAGGGCCTTCCTGAGGAATTGCTGGCAGAAAGGAGACCTTGGATGAAATGAGGAAGAGGAATCCAGGAGGATATCTGGGCAAAAGGAATAGCATATTCAAAGGCCCTGTTTAGAATATGTTTTTCTGGTTTAAAAAAAATTGTTTTCATTGTATTTGTAAGACAGGAAGCCAGAGGAAAAGAGATGTTACATCTTCTGGTTCACTCCCCGAAATGCCTGCAACAGCAGGCATGTGTGTAGCCAGGATCCAAGTGCTTGAGCCGTCACCTGTTACCTCCCCGGGTATGCATCAGCAGGAAGCTAGAATTTTAAGTGGAGTAGCTGAGACTCAAATCACGAACTCCAGCATGGGGAGTGGGTGTCCCAAGTGGTAACTCATCTGCTGTGCCAAATGGCCACCCCTGACATGTTTGTGTTTGAGGACCATGAAGAGGGCCAGTGTGGCTGGCAATGGCTGGGTAAAGGAGTGTGAGGTGGAATGAGCACAGAGAGCTAGCCAGGGTCTTCTTTGGGGGCTTTGTAGGCTGTGGTAAGGATGTGTGAGTTTTCTTTGTCCACGTGTGACTGGCACCCAGTGAAAGGTTGAGCATGGGCGGAGACTGGGAATAACTGGCCTTGGCTGTGTAGAGAATGAGCTGTCCAGGGCCATAGTGGATATAGGAGAGCAGATGAGAGGACGCTGCCGTGGCCCAGAGAGACATGAGGTGGCAGAGGGCAGCAGCAGTGGGTGATGACATGTTGGCGTCTATCTTGAGTAGTCAGGAGATTCAGTACCTAGTTGGTGACAGGAGCAAAACTCATCGCAGAATAATGAAACAGAAAGGCGATGACCTGACAAGAGCTGCATTATTTGCTGCAGATTCTTCCATGTGTCTCCTGGGGCAGGCAGGCCATGGTGACAAGGTGGGTATTTTGAGATGGAGAGGAGGTTGGTTGTAGCCACGTTGTCATTTCCTTGGGGGCTCATCTATCAGTTTGCCTTATTAATTAACTGGGGTTCATCATAATTTTGGGTCAGTTTCTCTACACAATTAAATTGAAAGGTCAAAAGGATCGTGAATGAGCCTAATTATCCCTAAACTGGGAATCACAGGAGCGGGAGGCAGATGAAGAAAGGAAAAAGCAGAGGCAGACACTGGCCACCCACATTCCATATCTGAGTGCCTGTGTTCGCTTCCTGACCCCACTCCTGACTCCAGCTTCCTGCTAATGGGGACCCTGGGAGGCCGTGGTGATGGCTCAAGTACCTGAGTTCCAGTCACCCATGTGGGAGACCTGGACTGAGTTCTAGGCTGCTAGCTTGGGCCTGGCCCAGCCATGGCTGTTGAGGGAATTTGGAGAATGAACAAGCATATGATAGATCCGTGTGTATGTGTGCATCTCTGTCTTCTTTCTGCCTTTCAAATAAAATTAAATAAATACATTTGAAAAGGAATAGAAAAGGCCAAGCAGGGCTGATGTGGAGTGGAGGCTACATTCTTGGTTTCAGTGAGAAAGGACAGAGAATTTGCTTAGCCTGAGTGGTGAAGAGACCTTGCCACTCACCCATCACCAGGACTGCAGTGTGAGGCAGAAAGAGATGATGACCAGTGGATGAAGTGCTCCAAAGTACTAATATTCCAAAGGCTGACATAGTGAAAGGCATAATTCAGGCAGACTCTCTCTTAATTCCCCCAGTGATTCTCCTCGCCAAAACATCTGCGTGTGTGTGTGACTGTTGGTCTTTGTGTCTGCCCATTTACTCCAGTGTACCTGTAAATGAGGTCCATGAGCTTTTGCCTTCCCTCATGGTGTCCACATGGCCTGTGCTTGACCAATCACCATCCTACAACCTATGGCTTTTACTTCCAAAGGAATGGACTCCTTTGTGAGTGTCTGCAATGACGTTCAAGCCCAAGGGATAGGGGTGGAGTGAATAAGGATGGTGTGAAATAGACCCAGAGCAGGGAAAATGTAACAGGTGCAGGAATGCAGCTTTAAAACATCTGCTGGCTCTAAATATTGCTAAGCTTTGTTGATTCTCACTCATACTGAAAGTGAGGTGTGGGTTCATCTGTGCCTGTATGTCTGTGTATGTGGGGGGCAAGAGGGTTTATTTAGAAGTGGATGTCAAGAGTTTACTTATAGGATCTGAGAATAGTTGTCCAAAGAAAGCATTGAAAGCCACTCCATGATGTGCTCCATTTCTCTATCTCTTTAAATAATGTGTATTATTTTTTAATTTTAAAAAATATACACAGGAGAAGCTATGAATTTTAGAAAGGAATACACATATCAACAAAACACTTTTTAAAAAAATAACTCTAGTCCCAGTAAAGGAGTTGAACTTTAAAAAAAAAAAAAGACTATTTATTTGAAAGGCAGAGTTAGAGAAAGAGGGAGAGACAGAGAGAGGATCTTCCATCTGTTGGTTCACTCTGCAAATGGCCACAATAGCCAGGACTGAGCCAAGCTAAAGCCAGATCCAGGAACTTCATCCGGATCTCCCATGTGGGTTTAGGGGCCCAAGCACTTGGGCCATCTTCTGCTGCTTTCCCAGGCACATTAGCAGGGAGCTGGATTGGAAGTGGAGCAGCCAAGACTTGGACTGGTGCCCATATAAGATGCTGGCATTGCAGGCAGCAGCTTAACCCATTATACCACAATGCCACCCCAAACAAAGCACCTTTATAGTTTTCCAAAGCTCTATTAATCTAGAATTTATAAATTAAATATACAGCAATTTTTTAAAGTTAAAACGAAATCCTTGAAACAACTGGATATGCTAGACTTTTTCTACACTTGATCTTAGCCAAAAGGCTGAGAAGCGATATGCTAGACTTTTTCTAAAACCAATTATCAGAAAATGTGAATGTGGTTTATTAAATAAGGTTTATTTTTAGCTTTATTGACTATAGTTTTTAAGATACAACTTTATTGTGCCTTGGCAAACAGGATACATTTCTTAACTGATAAAAGTGTTCTGTACACATAGCTCTATGATACAGTGCAACATTATTCTGGTTACATAATTATTGAAATACTGTGGACCCCAAGAGCACAGGTGAAATAGCCAAAGAAATAGAATCCTGAGCCATCTGAACAGATGATGGATGAATCATTTTAGTGTGAAATTAGAAAATATGAAGGAGGAGAGGGACACGTACATACGGCAGTCGTGAGCAAAATACACCAAACACCTATTCCTTGTGAGACACATGTAGTATGTGCTCCGTTCCTTGACACATAGAAAGATATTCAAAAGTTTACAGAGAGCACCTGCTTTGTGGCACAGTGGGTTAATCTGCAGCCTCTGACAATGGCATCCCACATGTGAGATGCAGGTGGAGCCCCAGGCTCCTGACTTCCACCCACACCAGACCCTGCCATGATGGCCATTTGGGGAGTGAGACAGTGAATGGAAGACCTCTTTCTCTCTCTCTCCCTACCACTCTCTGTAACTCTACCTTTCAAATAAATAAATAAATCTTTAAATAAAATACTGCTTTAGAAAAAAGAAGTTTGTGGGAAAAATGGAAGAGTATGAGTTTGATGTAAAACCAATTTTGAAATCTATCATGTTTCATTCATAGTATGTATTTTCCACCTAACTTGCAACAAAATACTCATTTTTAATTCCATTTTTTCCCCACAAACTTTTTTTTTAAAGATTTTTATTTATTTATTTGACAGGTAGAGTTACAGAGAGAGAGACAGAGACAGAGAGAAAGGTCTTCCTTCCGTTGGTTCTCCCCCAAAATGGCCGCTACGGCCAGCGCTGTAGCGATCCGAAGCCAGGAGCCAGGTGCTTCCTCCTGGTCTCCCATGCAGGTGCAGGGGCCCAAGCACCTGGGCCATCCTCCACTGCCTTCCCAGGCCACAGCAGAGAGCTGGCCTGGATGAGGAGCAACCGGGACTAGAACCTGGCGCCCATATGGGATGCTGGAACCACAGATGAAGGATTAATCTAGTGCGCCACCGCGCCGGCCCCTTCCCCACAAACTTTTAAAAATGCTCTTGTATTTACTAAGCACAGGTGAGTTTTGCTTTATGTTCTCCCAAGGGAAAGAAACTCTGTGACTGCATACCAGAGATAAAGATGCTCAAGTTCCTGCCTCTATTCCTGTATTGGCGGGATCATTTTATTTAGCTTTAAAGATTTATTTATTTATATGAAAGAGTGACAGAGAGAAGGAGAGAGAGACCTTCTGTCTGCTCGTACTACACTCTCCAAATGGCCAAAACCAGGAGCCAGAGTTTCCTCAGGGTCGCCCACATGGGTGCAGGGGCCCAAGTGCAAACATTTGGGCCATTTTCTGCTTTCCCAGGAGCATTGGCAGGAAGCTGGATTGGAAGTTTGTGGCCCAAGGCCAGCCTCAAGGGTGGAATTCTTCTAGTTGATGCACATTGAGCCAGGATTTCTCACAGGAAATCTTATCGCAGTGCCTCAGGCCATGTTTTCCTCGTGGGCTGTGTGATTGCCTGTGGCTGTTCCTGACACACATGTGTTTTTGTTTTTGTTTCACCCTTGGATGGCTTTCCCCTGAGCCAGGTCAGTTTTCAGTTCTTATCACGAAGCTCAGAGTTTCAAGAATTCAACGGTGCTGCTAATTCCTGCTGAGGATCCTGAGCAGCCCTGGTAATGCTTGAATAACCGGTGAGGTGGAAATAGCCGAGGTGGTTTTACCAGAAATGGGAGATTTGCAGCCGGGAGCTGAAACCAGGCTGGCCGCCCACCTGCAGATAAGCCTTGGCAGTCACACCTGGACTGTCTAGGCTAGGCTAGCTCTGGAGGAGGGGGGGGACCCTTAGCAGGCACAGAACCCAGCACCCTGTCAGAACAGCCACATTATTTCCTGCCATGTTGAGTGAAAGTTCCCTGGCAGACACGAGAAAAGCACCAGGTGTTCCCATAGCCACCTCCTTCCCGCTGCAAGTTGTGACTGGCACAGGAGAGCTGCCCTGGCTTGTGAGCCGCATGGCTGCTGTCTCCCTGCGGGAGCCTTTGTCCTCCATGCCCTTGGACGCAAGGGTCTCTGATGTGGTCCCTCTGACTGAACTGTGCACCTTTGGAAACACAGAACATGACAGCAGGCAGGCTTGTGCTTAGAAACACAGGCTGCATTTCCCTCCAGATTTGGGTAAAGCTGTTCTGAAGTATGTGACTTGGCCTTTCCATCCTTGTTTAATGAAGGCTGCTCTGTCTCCTGTCCATGAACTCAATCTTCCTGCTTTTAGTGCTTCTCCCATGGTCTTGCTAAATCCCTTACCTGAATAGCCTGTGGAGATGGGTAAAGCAGAACTCTCCAGGCTGTTTGTTGTACTGCTCTGAAGACGCAGTCTACTGATAGCCTCAGAGAAGTCCTGCAGCTTCCCACACGCAAAGTTTATTTTGGGGAATAGTTTATATATGGAATAAATGGAATAGAATTGAGAATCCAGAAATAAAGTCTCACATATTTGGAATATTGATTTTCAACAAGGATGCCAAGACAATTCAATGTGGAATGAACTGTCTTATCAGCAAAGGATTAAGGCAACAGAATTAAGAGGGAACTCTTCCTCATACCATATTTAAAAAGTTAACTCAAGATTAAAACTATTACATGCTTTGAATAAAAAAATAGAGGTAAATCTTTATGACCTGGGATTAGGCAATGGTTTCTTAACTATGACACTATAAGCATAAGAAACAAAAGAAAAAATAGATAATCTAGATATCATCAAACTGAAAAATTGTTTGCTTTGAAGGCTACCATTAATAAAAGACAATCGAGAAATTGTAAAATGTAAAAATGTAAATTTTATATCTGTTTTTGGGTTATCTTGAGAATGTATAAAGGACAATTGAAATACAAGGATAGAAGGACAAATAGTCCTAAATAAAATGTGCAAAGGATTTCAATAGACATTTGTCTTAGAATAAAGAAGAGATTTAAAGGGCAACCAGTACATGAAAAGATGCCCAACAGCATTAACCATCAGAGAAATTCCAATCAAAACCACAATAAGATACTACTTCATACCCCCCACAATGGCTATAGTCAAAGAGACAGATAAAAGCAAGTGTTGGCAAGGATATGGAGAGACTGGAATCTTCATGTGCTGCTGGTGGGAATGTAAGATGATATAGCCACTTCAGGAAACATTCTTGTAGATCCTCAAATACTTGATCATGTAATTGCCATTTTATCAACAATTCCATTGTTAAGTTTATACTCCTGGCCAAGGTTGTGGCTCAGGAATTAAGCTGACATTTGCAACACCAACATCCTATGTGGTGCCAGGTTGAGTCCCAGCTGCTTCACTTCTGACCTTGCTACCTGGTAATGTGTGTGGGGAAGCAATGGAAAACGGCCCAAGTGCTTTAGACCCTGCCACCTGCATGGAAGACCCATGCAAAGTCTGCCTGTCATCTCCCCAGTCATTGTGGCCATTTGGGTAATGAACAAGCAGATGGAAGATCAATTAATATCTCTCTCTCATTCTTTCTCTACTTCTTGCTCTCTAAGTCTCCCTTTCAAATCTTTAAAAAATTTATACTCAAATGAAATCCTGTATTAACCAAAATATTAACCAAAAACTTATATTTCAAGTTTATGGCAGCATTATTCAAAATAACCAATAAGTAGAAACAACCCAAATATCCACCAAATTGATGAGTGGATAAATATAGTAAATCCATACAGTAGAACATTATTTGACAATAAAAAGAAATGAAATACTGATACATGCTACAATGTGGATGACTTCCAAAAATACTAAGTAATGAAACAAGTAACAAAAGGATAAATATTGTATGACTCCATTTATATACAATGTCCAGAATAGTCCAATTCCAAGAGAAAAAGTGCATTAGTGGTTGCCTGGAGCTGGAGAGATTGTGGATAAATAAGGAGTGGGGCTAATGGTGCAAGGCTTCTTGTTGGGATGATAAAAATAGTATAAAATTGACTGTCATATTGGTCACATACTTTGTGAATGTACTAAAAAGCATTCAGCTATATAATTTACATGAGTAAATTGTGTGCTATGTCAATTATATCTCAATAAGGATGATATTTAAAAATCTTAAAAAATGGGTGAGTAGAGATATGGAAATAGCCATTAATTATAAGTTCTCTCTGTATTTTTTCTTCTACTTTGATTTCATCTGCTTTCCCAGATATTTCCTGGAGAGAAAACATCTGAAGCAAAGATTGTAACTCATAGTATGGAAGCCATAGAATTTGCCAAAAAAAAAGCTAGAGAGGAAAAGATGATTACAACAGAATGTTTATATTTGATTTACTTTTGGTTCATATTTCAGAATGAGCTTTTTACTTTGCACCATTGACCATATACTACCACATACTACCATCTCCATAGAGATGAAAGTCCTTTGGAATTTTTAGTAAAGTGTCCTGTTTCTTGGCCACTCATTTTCACTGAGAATCAAGTACAGATTTCACCAAACTTGCTTACTACCAATAGTCACATGGGAGGTGGAAGAAAGTAGAGAGGCAACAGATAGGCTGTTTTCTCCTAGTTTGTGGCAAAATTTAGGTGGCTGTCAACATCAAAGAAAGGTGCATTATGCCATTTACTAAACTTCTTATCTTAAGCCGATGACAGGGGCAACTATTTTAAAGAAACATCAGTAGAGGGAAGAGTAAATCACAGGATGAAATACATTTGTTGGCTTTCTTTTTCAAACCGAACTGCAAGGAGACAATAGGCACAAAACTGTGGCAAGGTTGGCTGGTGGGATATGTCCTGAGATGTGTGGTTGATATATTCCTGTCTAGACCAGGGACTTGCTCTGATTTATGTCCTGGTACATTCGATTCATGTCCTATTAGCCATTCTCATCTGTGACCTGAAGGCTCTCTCAAATCCTTCCCAGCTGCAATGGTCTTGGTTTTATGACTTTATCATCTGATCTAGAATTCTCTGGGAGATCCATGCTAAATGAGGATCCAGGTAGATGAATGAATGAATATTTCACTCAATGAGCTGATTAATGAATAGATGTCACCCTAGAAGAAGCAATTTCATGACTTTTTCACAGGCCTCTGGAGCTGTAACTGATTAGCATAGCATTTTTAATTAATGACTCAAATAGAACATGCCTATTAGTTTTGAACTCCACAAAACGATGAGCACAACAGACATGTTAATCCACCAATTTAGATCCAAAAATTAACTGCCAGGTTCCAGAGGAACAGTTGCTTGGTTGACCGTCATGGAAATCTAAATATTTAGAATGTTAGATGACCATAAGTTCAATTTGAAATAAATTTGATGTGGTTCTTTTTTTTTTAAAAGTTATAGTCTAATTTACATCCAGTAAAATAAATACAAAGCTACTAAAGACAACAACTTGATGAGTTGTACAATTGCATATATCCATGCAGCATTACCCCCTCATTCACATATACCCGTACACAAAAAGACCCTTCATGACCCTCAGTGAGTCCCCACCCACAGGCAACCTATTTTGAGCTCCTTGACCACACATTAGTTTTGCCAGGCCCAGAGCTCTATATGTGGAATCTAGAATCATAGAATATGTACTCTTTTATCTGGCTCCTTTCACAGTAAATTAGTTTTGAGGGTCCTCCTTGCTGGTTTCTTTGTAGTTTCTCACAGGTTGAACTCCTAGGAAGAGACAAAGTTTAGCATGCAGGGTGTTAATTAAGAATCTCTCTCGGAACCAACAGCTTTGCAAAGAAGCCACGGGATGCAGGATTGAACAGAGGGAGAAGTGGAACTGTGAGGTGGCCCCAACACTTCAGCTGATCTCACTGGGAGCTCTCATGTTGGAAGGGCTGTCTGGTTGCTGCAAGCTGTGGCCCCAGGACATTTATGCCCACCCCTGTGGGGACCAGATACTGGGGTGTGGGCTGCTTGTCCAGAAAAATGGTGGTACCTTGGGCAAGGCTTCCTGTTTCAGAAAAAGAAATCTCCTGGAAGAGGACTAACAGCTGAGGGCTATCTTCCAGCAACATTCCAAGCACCTGGAGGAAATATACCCTTTATTTCTGAGAAGGAATCTGGGCAGTACATTAGTGTTTTATTGCAGAGCAGTATTCCATTAACATGTGTATCACAATTTCATTTACCCATTCTTCTGCTGATAGACATTTGATCTATTCCAGTTTTTGGTTATTATCACTAAAGCTGCTATGAGCATGGCTGCACAGGAATGTTTTTTAACATTTTAAAAACTTATATTTATTTGAAATACAGAGACTTCCCATTCCACTGCTTTGTTCCTCAAATGCCCACAATGGCCTGGGTTGGGTTAGGTTAAAGCCAGGAACCAAGAACTCAATCCAGGTCTCCCATGTGAATGGCAGAGACCAACCACTTGAGTCATAATCTTCTGCCTCTCATAGTGTGCATTAATAGTAAGTTGGAATGGAGAGCAGAGCTGGGTACTCTGATGCAGGATGTGGGTATCCTGTGTAGTAACTTTGGCTATACCAGATGCCTGGCCCCTGAACAGCTTTTTTGGTGGATATAGTTTTTCATTTCTCTTGGTTAAATGACACAAGTAGAATTTGTGAGACATAGAACAAGTGTATGTTTATAGAAACTGCCAGACAAAATTTCCAAATTCTAGAGTTTCATTTTATACTCCCACCAAGAATGCAGGAGAGTCCAGTTGCTAGATATCCTTGACAGTGCTTGGGATGGTTAGTCTTTTTAATCTTGGGAAAGACTTGAAAAGTTTCCAAGATGGATTAGAAAAAGAGAAGGCATTTCTGCTTGGGTTAAAGTTTGGAATAAATGGATTTTGAACTTAAGATATAAAAACCCCACATAAGTTAGCATAAATTTCAATAGAAAAGATCACATTTAACCCATTGACTGCCTTTGTTTCTTTAGAGCTGAACCTCTGTTTCTAAATTTATTTCAAAACCACTGTAAATTCTTGAACTTCAGGTTAAACCTAGACAGATTTAAAACTGAACCTGAAGTTGAAACTCACAAGGGATAAGGTTTTCCTCTATCTGACAATGAATTATAGCACTCAGATTCTTTATCCTAATAGGTTCCATCAATAAAGTATATTTACTGGCACCGTGGCTCAATAGGCCAATCCTTCGCCTTGCGGCGCCGGCACACTGGGTTCTAGTCCCGGTCGGGGCTCCGGCTTCTGTCCCGGTTGCCCCTCTTCCAGGCCTGCTCTCTGCTGTGGCCCGGGAGTGCAGTGGAGGGTGGCCCAAGTGCTTGGGCCCTGCACCCCATGGGAGACCAGGATAAGCACTTGGCTCCTGCCTTCGGATCAGCGCGGTGTGCCGGCAGCAGCGCGCTGGCGGTGGCGGCCATTGGAGGGTGAACCAACGGCAAAAGGAAGACCTTTCTCTCTGTCTCTCTCTCTCACTGTCCACTCTGCCTGTCAATAAATAAATAAATAAAGTATATTTAGATAATGTATTGTAATAGTAATTTTTATGGATCAGTTACTCCAGGCAAGACCATGTTCTAATTATTTCACATATATTACTGGTCAATCTTCACAACTGATTCTGCTAGGTACTATTATTATTACCCTCATTTTAAAACATGAATAAATAATAGGAAAAGATTAAGCTGTTTCATTCAGTCAGCAAATTTATTGATTGTTACCATCATTCAAGGAGATAAAACAGTAAGCAAAAAAATATTTTTCTTATGGAGCAATAGTAGGAGACAGGATTGATCTATCTATCAACTGTCTACTGTTTACCTACCTATCTATCAAGAATGAACCATTTAACTCTTGGTGACTTTACAGCACTTTCATTATTTGGGATAGTAATTGAAAAGATACAGTGATGTATGCTACCCACTGCTGGATGCCAAGAGTTGCAGCTCTGGGTCCAGATGATTGAAAGTCAAGAATGGATCACAAGTCACAGTCCTTAGGGCTTGAACTCATACTTTGGGCTCTAACAGATTTAAGTGGCCCTAGGAACCGCATCTGCAATTCAGATATGCTGAGTATTGGTGGAAATTTGTCCTTGCAAGTGTAATATTTTTCAATGAAATATAGATTTAAAAAAACCACAATTTTTGACATATGAACTATATTTTCTTATCTATTGGCTACAATTTACCATCTGGCTCTGGCTCTAAATGCATGGGGCAAGTGTTGGGCTGACCATCTGAGCTGCAAAGATGTCTTCTTGTTCCATGCTGTTATCTCTTTCTTGACTCATACCTTGATGTCTCATATCTCTTACTCCCTCTGGTTCTACATTTCCACTTAATAAACCATTCTTTCCTTTAATCTTCCCTAGATTAGTTGTCTATTATTGCATAACAATATTACCATACATTTAGCAGCTTTTAAAGTTATCTCTCATTTGGGGAGTAAAGATTAACAGGGTTCTCCACGAAGGGTGTCAGGATCTCACAAGGCTACTGTCAATATCTCAGTCGGGGCTGTCATCTCATCTAAGGCTTGGCTGAGTGGGGACACTGTTCCAAGTTCATGCAGTGGCAGCAGTGTTCTGCTTCCCACAGATTGCCTGAACGAGGCTGGGTTTCTTGATGGCTGTGAGCCGGAGCTGCCTTCTGTTCCTTACCTCCTGGCCTTCTCCACACGGCATCTCACAGCAGGGCAAGCTTCTTGTTCAAAGCTAGGAAGGGAGTTAGCATCTCTAAGCAAGACCTATGTTACAACCTTACATGGCACAACCATGTACAGCTCCTGCCTAGCATGCAACAAGGATTGATTCCAGCACCAAAATCCAAGGGCGCTCAAGTCCCATTTGTACAGTGGTGTTGTATTTGTATATGGTTCACGCACACTCTCAGTCATCTTGAGATGACTTACAACACCTGATACAATGTAAATGCTATGCAAATAGTTATGCTATGTCATTTAGGGAATAATGACAAGGAAAAACCTTGCACAGTTCCAGTACAAATGCTTTTGTTTTGTTTTTAGTATTTTTAACTCAATATTGGTTGAGTCTGCGGATGCAGAGCCCATGGATCCAGAGGTCTGACTGTACGAATAATCACGTACCCTTGGTGGTTAGAGGAAACTCCCAGATCCCACTCATTCTCAAGAGGCGGGGGTTATACAATGGCTTGAATACCAGGGGTCTTTTCAGTCTCTGACCATCACACCCCCAGTGTTGAGATACATTATTGCAGTACTTCAGTTAGTCAAATATTTCCTTCCTCCACAAGCAGAGTAAGCTGAAACCCTCTCTCGCGCTTGCTTGTTGTATGCAGTGATTTTTCTGCTAATGAATGTCCCAGTTTAGCTTTAGCACTATTGTATTTCAGCCAAATCAATTTTTAACAAGACATAGGCTGATTAGCTCAGAAGAGAAATTGAACAGAGCTCCAACTGGAACATTGAAAACTTAAATTTAGTAGGTGCATCTAGTAGGTGCATATTAAATGTGGTTACGTCAGTATTTAGATTCTATGTATTCTCAACTGCTGCATCAAAAAGCTTAAACAGTCCTCTGGTTTGCTGTTGACATGGCTGTTTTACTGATAGCACTGACACTAGCCCTGCCCACAGCACTTCTGCATCCTCCGGTTCCTTTTCCAATTTGCTCTGGTACCCAAAGATGGAAACAGTGCACTGATGCTGATCAGATCCATTTGTATATAGAATACAAGGCATTTACCACGTGCTGACTCTGACCTGGTGTCAAAATGGTGAATCAGATGTGGCCTCCAACTGACTCAGTCTGTGAGCGAAACACATGAGCGAGAGCCATGGAATAAGTTCCACTGAGGAGGGGGTTGTATGGAAACAAATAGATTAAGAGCCCAGAGGACTTAGCATCTAAGAGGATGCTCCTTAGAAAACAGAACAGAAGTAGAGGCCAGATATTTTTTTTTTTTTTTTGGACAGGCAGAGTGGATAGTGAGAGAGAGACAGAGAGAAAGGTCTTCGTTTTTGCCGTTGGTTCACCCTCCAATGGCCGCTGCAGCCGGCGCATCTCGCTGATCCAAAGCCAGGAGCCAGGTGCTTCTCCTGGTCTCCCTTGCGGGTGCAGGGCCCAAGCACTTGGGCCATCCTCCACTGCCTTCCCGGGCCATAGCAGAGAGCTGGCCTGGAAGAGGGGCAACTGGGACAGGATCGGTGCCCCAACTGGGACTAGAACCCAGTGTGCCAGCACCGCAAGGCGGAGGATTAGCCTGTTGAGCCACGGAGGCCAGATATTGAGAGTCCGTTGACCCAAGTTGACAGGGATAATAAAACCTTGAGGGAGCATGAATCCTTTAGAGAGTGGTGGACAGAGATAGAGAGAGGCTTGAGACCCAAGGCTTTACGTAAACCTAAATAGAAGATGGGAAGAAAATAAGTCATGAATTTTAAGTAACTGCAGTGTTGGCAAGCTGTGAAATAAAGTCTCACTCTTCAGATGGCAATATCAGTTTTCAGGTACTAGATATTTCTGTATTGCCATAAATAATGGAATACAACTAAAATATTCATAGTGCTTTTGTATAAAATGAACAATTCTAGATAAAGTAAGGTAGTGCTTAGGATGAATACAAAGAAATTACCACCCCAAAATTGCAGACCCAAGTGGGAAGTCCATATTGATGTTGACTATTATATTAAAAATGTGAGTTTTGTATTCAGCATTGATTCACAGAAATAAATCATGATGGTGTCATTGGTTCACAAAACAACATTGTATACACACCCATAAAGAAGAAATCAAATAATCTGAAAAAATGGTGGAATCCTTGGAGCTTTCTGTAGGTTTTGGAATAATTACAGCAAAGCAAAATCAACAGCATTTTCCCCTGCAAATGTACACACACATACACACTTATATGTATAAGTGTGTATGCATACATATGTGTATATACATTCATACACATTATGAAGTTTGTGGAAAATTGAATTAAAAGTTAAATTTTGAAATCTATGCTTATCTTTTAAAGTATAACAATAATTTTGCAAATAAAATAAAAATCTTTCAGATGAAGATTGCTTCTTATTCTGCATTGGGTCCTTTTCTAACTTATAAGAATTTCAATTGTGCATTCTTAAAATTGAAAGTCCTCTACTTAGAGAACTTGGGGTTTGAAAATCCTTCAGTAAAATTCTTCATTGCATTGGTGAGTGTGTGTAGATTTTAAATGCCAATATTTCAAGTGTGTTTTGTATGTCTACTTCTTAATTGTGTGATTATATGATTTTTCCCTGAATAAATCTTGTTTTGATGAAAGATTAAGTCAGAACACCTGCAAGCTGCATGGTTCCCTCCCTTCTCAGCTCCCATCTTTATCACCTGTTTGAAGAATGTGTCAACTTTCCCTAATTGAGAAGTAATTTGCAGTTACTGAAATCCATTTTATATTAAAAAGCTTCTTCAATATGTGCAACAGTCCCTAGTGGGTTGTTTTACTTGGAAGCATTTCTTAGGTTTAGATTTACATCTATTGAAACTAAGTGTGTTTTTAGGAACTAACCTTATAGCTTTTTTTTCTGATTTAAAATTCCAGGAACATAAAAATAAAGAGCAATCGAAGTTCAATCTGTTAAATGTAAGAAACTACTCATTTTGTTTGTGATTCCCTTAAGATGGCATTTGGAGCTTTAAACATACCATTGTACTACAAATAAGAATGTGACAGATATTTACCCTGAAGGAAATAAAAATAAGCAGCAGTGGTTTTTCATCTATTTTCCATTTCCGAATGATGAGCTGTTTAATAAAAATGACAGTTGCCTAAATAACACTAAAAATGAATTTATATTTTGCTCTGAAAACAAAATAAGTTTTAAATTCACCCTTCTAGTAGTGATGTTTCAGTTCTTAGAACTACCAGGTAGCTCTTTTTTTCATCTTGAGTTGTCTTCACCTATATTCCAATTCGCTTAAAATACTGAGGGTGCCGGTTCTGTGACACAGCAGGTTAATCCTCTGTCTGCAGCGCTGGCATCCCATATGGGCACCAGTTCTAGTCCCGGCTGCCCCTCTTCCAATCTGGCTCTCTGCTGTGGCCTGGGAAAGCAGTGGAAGATGGCCCAGGTCCTTGGGCCCCTTCACCTATGTGGGAGACCCGGAGGAAGCACCTGGCTCCTGGCCATCTGGGGAGTGAACCAACGGACGGAAGACCTTTCTCTCTGTATGGAAGACCTTTCTCTCTGTCTCTCCCTGTCACTGTCTGTAACTCTACCTGTCAAACAAATAAAATCTTAAAAAAAAAAAAAAAAAAATACTGAGCCTGCCCTTGCTTTTCACTCATGTGGGTAAATGAATGGACTGGGTATTCCAAAGCAGTGAACCCCCTCACTTGATTTTCATTCCTATTTCATTGATGCCCTTGTTTTTTTATTCCCTTTTGCATTCTGTTCTCTTTTTCCCCCTTTTTTTCTTTTCCTTCATCTTTTAAGTTTCAATAATTTAATACTTACTTAACTCCTTTGTGTGATTAAATTATTTCTCCCTGGATAAATCTTTTTGTTGATTTTTTTTGTAAATAAGTGCAATTAACCACCTCACCCCAGTTAGAGTGGCTCTTATACAGAAATCAGCTGGTGAGGGTGGTGAGGATGTGGGGAAAAAAAGTACCCTAATCCACTGTTGCTGGAAATATAAACTGGTACAGCCAGTGTGGAAGACAGTATGGAGATACCGCAGAAATCTGAAAGTAGATCTGTCATATGACCCAGCCATCCCACTCCTGGGGATTTACTCAAGGGAAATGAAATCAGCATATGAAAGAGTTATCTGTACCCCCATGTTCACTGCAGCTCAATTCATAATAACTAAGATATGGAATCAGCCCAGATGCCTATCAACTTGTGACTGGATAAAGAAATTATGGCATATTTACATTAAGGAATACTACTCAGCAGTAAAAAAAAAAAATGAAATCTTATCTTTAACAAAGTAATAGATGCAACTGGAAACCATTATACTTAGTGAAATAAGCCAATCCCAAAAATACAAATACCATATGTTCTTCCTGATCTGTGGTAATTAATAGAGTATCAAAAATTTAATGTATTAGAGTGAAATTAACATTTTGAGATTTGATGATTGTTTATAGTCCTTGTGCCTACGGTTGAAGAATTATGCCTTTTTCTTTTGACTCCTATTTGTTGAACTCTTTACTTAGTGTAGGGTTAATCTTATGAATATAAAGTACACTGAAAATAGATTTTTGTAAAAATGGAGTGGGAATAGGAGAGGGATGAGGAAGAAGGGTTGGAGCGAGGGTGGGAGGGAGGTATGGTGGGAAGTATCACTATGTTCCTAAATATATGAAATACGTGAAATTTGTATTCCTTAAATAAAATTTTAAAAAATAGTAAGTACAATTAAGGCTCTAAATATATGTCTTCACCACATTAGCTTCACCCCACATGTGTTGTAGTACTTTCACTGTTTAGTTCTAAGCATTTTGTAAATCTCTATTTGATGTTCTCACATTATTTAGGAGTTTAGTGTTTGTTTTTTTTCTTCTTTTGTTTCCAGAAATGTGTGAGAGGGGTTTTTGTTTCTGTTTTTAATGATGCTTTTTCTTGTTGTTTACTGATTTAATTATTTATTGTCAGAATTGAGAATTTCATAATGCAAATTCTTAAAATTGAGATTTCTCTTATGATTGGGCATTTATGAAATGTGCAGCTGCTTTTTCCTGAGGACATCAAGCATGTCAGTTGGAATGTTCCAGTCCACACCTTTAAAGGTGCTTTGCTTTCTTGATCACTGTTACTTCTACGTGGAGTGGTGTGGTTAACGCTCTCCTCGTTACTATGGATCTGTCCCTTTATCCTTCTAACTTTGTTTTTGCTTTACATATTTTTTTAACTTTTATTTGGCAAATATAAATTTCCTAAGTACAGCTTATGGATTACAATGACTCCCCCCCCCCCATAATTCCCTCCTGCCCACAACCCTCCCGCTCCCTCTCCCATTCCATTCACATCAAGATTCATTTTCAATTCTCTTTATATACAGATCAGTTTAGTATATATTAAGTAAAGATTTCAAGTTTGCACCCACACAGAACATAAAGTGTAAAATACTGTTTGAGTACTAGTTATAGCATTAATTCACATTGAACAACACATTAAGGACAGAGATCCTACATGAGAAGTAAGTGCACAGTGACTCCTGTTGTTGACTTAATAAATTGACACTCTTGTTTATGGTGTCAGTAATTTCCCTAGGCTCTTGTCATGAGTTGCCAAGGCTATGGAAGCCTTTTGAGTTTGCCAACTCTGATCTCATTTAGACAAGGTCATAGTCAAAGTGGAGGTTCAGAGGTTCACTCTTCCCTTCAGAGAAAGGTACCTCCTTCTTTGATGGCCCGTTCTTTCTACTGGGATCTCACTCACAGAGATCTTTCATTTAGGTCCTCTTTTTTTTTTTTTTTTTTTTTTTTTTGCCAGAGTGTCTTGGCTTTCCATGCCTAAAAATACTCTCATGGGCTTTACATATTTAAATTTGATTTTAATCTAGTAATATTGATATACCAGTTTTCTCTTGATAAGTATTTGCTTGGTATTTATTTTTCATACTTTTATTTTCAGCTTCTGCTGTTAGGGTGTAGCTCCTAAAATTGACTGAAAGATGTATTTCTGCTCCTTCCAATCTTTTAGTCTCTGTCATCAGATAAGAAAACCCACTCCTTTCACATTTATTGAGATTACTGATTTGGGTATATCTTGATCATCTTAATTTGTGTCACTATTTTTAGCATGCTCTTTAATTTTTTTTTCCTCTCAATCTATTTTCTCATTATTTGGATTGGTGAAGTTTCCTTTAATATCCTTTCTGCTTTGGAATTTCATTGTATTTTTCTTATTTAAAACTAACTTTTTTCTAAGAAAGTCTAAAACTATTTAGTATATCAAGACCAAGACCTTAGCATATGTTCGATAATCACCAACTGCCTCTCCAGTCTGCACACTCCATAGTTATTTGCATTCATCATTATTTCATCACTTTCTGTTCTCCCTGTTGCTTCCTCTATCCCATCTCTACCTCAGGGCTCATTTTCTTTCTTCCTGAGGAATCTCCTGTAGATATTTTTAGTGATTAACCATTTTCAGTGAATGATTGATTTAGTGAATGAGTTTACCTGGATGTGGAATTCTAAGTTGACACTTTCCCATCATGCTAAAAAAATATAATTCTATTATGTCTTTGAACTTATTGTGATTTCTTAAAGTGATACCTGTATTTTCTGCCTAATACTTTTAAATTTTTCTCTTTGCTTTCGATACTCAATTTTATTAGAACGTGTGTAGGTATAGATGGTTTCTCCCCTCTTGGTTTCACATAGGATTATTTTCCTTCTCCACTTGCATGAATTCTGGACATCTCAAGACTCAATTTTCTTCCCCAAAGCTGCTCCACTTACTGTTGGCTCAGTCTTAATAAACAGCAACTTAATCCTTCCAATGACTCAGAAAAAATGTTGAAATCATCTTTCCTTCTTTTCTTTTCTCCCATTATCCACATTCAATCTATGAGGAAATTGGGCTCTACCTTAAAAATGTATCCAGGGGCAGATGATCTGGTGCTGTGGATTAAACCACCACTTGGAATGTCTGTGCACATCCCATACTGAGCTAGCAGATGGACCATCTCTTGCTGTCTCCTTGTCTCTCCCCATCCCCTACCCTATGCGTGTGTGTCTCATCCCCTCCCCATCTGTTTAAATCAATAAAAGTAAATAAATGACTTAAGTTTTGAAAACCCCATCATTGTTTCCCCAACCCTCTTGTTGTAAAAGCCTAAGTCTTTATGGTCACCTACAGGGCTCTGTGTGGTTTGTTATCCCTTTCTCTTCCTCTCTACCTCCCTATCCACTCCAACTACACTGGCCTCCTTTTGTTCCTCAAACATCCACACTGCTCTTGTATTAACCAGTCTGTCTGTTTGGAACATCTTCCCCCAGACAGCCATGTGGGGAATTCCATTACCTCTTTTGAGTTTTTCATAAACATCATCTTCTCAGGAAAGTCTGTTGGGATCACCACAAGCCAGTCCAATTTCTCTTATGTTCTATTTATTTCATAGCACTTTTCATCTCCTAAATAGCTATAAAATTTATGAATTTAACTGTATTGGCTGCTTATTTTATGTTCTTTCATGAGGATATAAGCTCTGCAAGTGCAGGTATTTTTGCTTTTTGTGTAATTCTACATCTCAAGTACCTGGAACAGAGACTGGTACACTAGAGATCCCTAATAAATATTTGTTGAATGAATGATGAACCAGTGAATGAATTCTTGGTACTATAGAGCTATCATATATAATATATATAGATATCTAACATATTTTCATAGAATAGCCATGCAATGGAAGACTACTGAGAACACAAAGGAACAAAATACTGGTATGTAGAGCAACATGTAGGAATATAAATAACATTAAGTAAAAAAAAGCCAGATAGAAGAAAAAACTGCATATGTTGTTCTATTTATATGAAATCTTAGAAAAGTCAAAACTAAGCATGGAAAGCAGGTCAGTAGCTGCCTGAGCTGGGGACGCGATGGAATTAACTGCAGAAGGATTGTGTAGGGTTCTCAGAATTTTCTGAAATTTGACTGTGGTAGTGGTTGAACTACATATTTACTAAAATATGTTGAACTCTTTCCTTGCAGTGGGTACATTTTAAGTTTTTAAACTTATCCCTCAGAAAGTTAAAAGCAATAAACATAGAAACAATACTGACTGTTATATTGTCAGCATTTAATATTTAATTTAGGAAGCTGAGGCATTCAGCTTTGTGTGGGAAAGATGTCGATTCAGTAATGATAAAGTTCAGAGCCTTTCTGTATCTTCCTGTACCTGGCTTCCTTAACACTTGGAGGATCAAGCTTTCACCAGAGTCCTCACGGTTATAGTCACTTAGCTGTGAGCTGCAATTCTCACCCTCTGCCATACTTCCAACATCGACACTCCACCAGACTCAGCTCTCTGCCTCACTTATCCTCATGCCCATGAGGTGCCATGCGCAGGGGAGGTCCTCATTCAGTTCTAGTTGAATGACTAGGTTTTTTTAATGAATTTTTTTAAAGATTTATTTATATGAAAGGCAGTTACAGAGGAAGAGAGGGAGAGGCAGAGGGAGAAATCTTCCACCCATTGATTCAATCCCCGAATAGCTGCAACAGCCAGAGCTGGGCCAGCCAGAAGCCAGAGGCAAGGAACTTCTTCCAGGTCTCCCATGTGGGTGCAGGGATCCAAGCACTTGGGCCATCTTCCACTGCTTTCCCAGGTGCGTTAGCAGGGAGCTGGAAGTGAAGCAGCCAGAACTCGGACTGGCGTCCATATGGCATGCTAGTGCTGCAGACAGCAGCTTAACATGCTGTGCCACAATTATGGTGCCTGATGAGGTGTTTGAGTGGCATGCAAAGGAAAATTACAGTCACTGGTAGACTTGATATTCTATAGAATCAGTACACTGTTGCCAAAATCATACATATATCCTCAGGTGGATTTTTTGGTTCATACTTGAATTTGCTACCCTTAAGGAGATAATATAAATGCTTATTTTATTTATCATGCATGCATGGAGCCCCTGTATGTGCCAGAATTTTTATTAGTTCTAAGGAGAGATGTGGTGACTAATAAAACAGTGATTGTGACCTTACTTTAAACAGTTATTTTGTGTAAACTGGGCGGTTACCAAAGATATAGTTAACGATTGTTTTCCACAGATTTTCATGAATACATTAAAGATAGTTCATTTTATAGCAGGTATCAGAGTTTCAAGCACTATGGATGAATAAGTTGTTGTGCTTTTGCAATGAAGCATAGCGAATTACCGTCACTTTTCTTCCTAGGGTGAAGGGAAAGTTTTTGGAGAAGGAAATTCCACCACCACCCCTTGAGATCTTTATTTTCCAGCACTCAATCACTAAGTAAGCACACGTGAGCCACACCACGCCCTCTGCAGGGACTGGCTCAGGGCGGGGCACAAGCGAGGTATTTTGTTAATCCTTTTAGCTTGAGTGAGCAGAAGAAGGAAAATGCAGGAAATAAATCAGATAAAAATATGCGAACAATAGGAAAGAAAAGCTTGTCTCCCAGGTTCATTTCCTGTTCTGTCTAATACTTGTGGAATGCAATCTTCTCTTCTACCAATGCTTCATATAATTTGAATGTCCAGAACTGTCATTCTTAACAGCAGTTCTCTTTTGTCTTTTAATATTATCATGTTAAAATTAGTATCTGCCATTGTTAAAAGATACACTAAGCACTTTCTGTAGTTGCAACTGCATTACAGTAACATTTTAAAAGGTAAACACTGGTTACATATCTAGAATTTCAACTGGAAACATAATACTCAGTAGAACTTTAGGCTCATTTCTGCCTTAACTTTTATCTAAAAGACATGATCAATACCAGTGTCACTTTGAGCATCCCAGCTGGGTGAGCTTATTAACTCCCACATCAGAAAACCAGTGAAATCTGTGTGATAGGGTAGAGGCTGGAAAACCTCATGAATAAATCACAGTAGTTCTTTCAGGGACAGAAAAATATTTAGACTTTTCAGTGGAAAAATCAGTAGATGCCATTGTTCTACATTTTTCAGGAAGATTTAATATGAACTATTCCTGAAATTCAGTCATGATATGACTTAAGGGCAGTGAATTATAAAAGACAAACACAGTGTTGGGTGGATGCTTGGCACAGAGGCTAATGCGATGCTTGGGACACCTGTGTTTCATAGCGTACCCGAGTTTGAGTTCTTTCCTTTTGCTTCCAGTTGTAGTTTCCTGCTCATGTGAACTCTGGGATAATAAAATCCCTTAAAATCTTAGGTCATGGCTCACGTTCTTGGGTTATAGACCTGGTCTGAGTTCTAGGCTCCTAGCATGGGCCTGGCCCAGCCCTGGGTGCTTGGGACGTGAGGGGAATGAAACAACAGATAGACAGTCTCTGTCTCTGATTCTGCCTTTCAATAAATCAGTAATTAAAATAGTGATGTGTGGAAGGCGGTGTATACAGGCGCATGGGGCAAATTGTTAAGTTTCAAGGAATTTTGTAAGCTGGTTGACGTTAGGTTTGCTCCAGGTTGGTAGCTCAGAGAATCAGCCATTGTGGGAGTAGTTACATCATGGAGATTGGCAAACAATACAAATCAGCAAGCAGCCTGCGCTTGTCCTGTCCTCACAGCACACACCAGTTGTTAAGCATTTACCCGGCTATCACCAGGTTAAAGACTGGGACCAAAGAGATAACTGCTGAAGAATTGGGGACAGATGCAGATAACTTTCTCGGAGCTCAGTTTTGGCATTGATTTTGCTTAGCATTTTTATAAATTCCATAGAAAGGGGTCACACACAGAGAAACATCCATATTTTTCAGCTGACGTTAAATGTTTCCAGAGTTAAACTATATACTTATGGGAGGAACACCCAGAACTCATATTAAAACTATGTGAGAGGTAATAAGGCAAGAGTCAGGCAATTTGGGGGAAAATCATGTTAAAATACCCTTGTTAGATGATAATTTCTAACCTTTATGCTTTGACCTAGAAATGAAATTTAGGGACTTCTGTGGCCTTTTTCTATGTTCATTAGTGTAGCTTCTTAGCTCTGCTAAAAAGGCCTCTTGAGTCCCAGAGAGAAGAGCTGGAAATAGAACGGTGCCACCATTATAAAGAAACCTTAGTGCACACTCGCACCTCTGCAGTTTGGGTTGCCATGCTTGGAGGATGATGTGAAGGAATGGGAGGAGTTTCAGAGAGCGCGGTGCAGTCTGCTCTGGGGAGCCTACGGGTCCCAGGTGAGGCGAAAGGTGGTGTTAACCAGCAAATCCTGCAAGGTCTTGAGGAAGGTGACTGTGCATGTGTCGAGCCAACCCTGAGAAACTAGAGCTGTGGAGCACCAGTGGGAGTGTGCCATTCCCAGGTGGAATGTGTTTCCCAAACACAACATTTTTGTACTTTATAAAGACATTTAGTTAGGATTCATTTCATTGTCCTAATTAAAACTCCCGCTTTGGTTAAAATCCTCAGTTTCATTTAGAAGATCAGGATTTCCTGAGAGTGAATGAGACAAGTGAAGTAGATCATTGATCTACTTTCCTGGGGAAAAGATCTTCCTTGCAATAGAGGGTGGACTCTGAGCGTGAGACAATAGGGCAATATACTTAACTATGATAAAACAGCCAAGTATTCTTCAAAAAAATAAAATGAGGAACTGCATGATCTTAGTACAGACTTTAAAAAAGAATGCTTCCCATATTTAAAACAATTAGGTTTTCTTCTACAACACATACTAGATACTTTTTTAATAGTTCAAAGTTGAATGTTTAGGGTAAACTAGATGTTGCACTTTTCCATTTTTAGTTTTTAATGAGACGAGTGCATTCAGAAAAGTGCAGAAATCAAACCATACGAGTTTCCGAAAAGGGAACACATTTCTGGGACCACTGTCCAGCCCAGTGGCCACTGTGGGGGTAGTGCATCCACAGGGCTCTCCATAGCTGTGCACTGCAGATACTAAGAATGTTTATTCACTTTTTTTTTTTTTAAAGAAAACTGAGATTTAATAGGATATAATAGTAGGGTTTGATTTAGTTTTCAGGGAATGGCAGCTTCTAAATTACTGTTCCTATTGGCCTGTTTTGTGTATTGGGGACACCTCGGGTCGCCCTGATCCGCCTGGACTGCAGCATGGGAGGCGAGCATCCGCGCGGGGAGCAAGGTGCTTGTGGTGGCCACGCCACCGTGGCTGAACCCCTCAGGTTTGCTGTCCAGCCTCGCCAAGGCCATCGGTGGCGTCGCTGTTGCAATCCCATTTGGGAGAAGGAAGCTGGTGTTTGCAACGGGTGGGGGGGAACCGGCTCCCGACAGTGGGCCATACTGCTCGGAGAACTTCGGTCAGGAGCTAACTTTCAAGCAACAAATTTTCTGAAATTAAGTACCGTGACTAAGTACTTCAATTCCCTTTCTTCCAGGCCTGGAGGATCATTTGACACTGAACCTTTTGCAGGAAAGTTGAGCGGGCTGAGTCCGAGCTGTCTAACCGCCCCGAGCGGGTGCGGGTCTTCCCGCGCCCCCAGGGCTGCGGCTGCGCCGGCCCCGGCCTCCCCCACCCCCACCCGCAGCCTCTCCGCCCGCCCGCACCCTCCCCCTCCCCACCGCCCCCCTCCTCCCGGTGACCTCTGACCCCAGCTAATCTGCATAGAGGAATGACAGGCATCCGCTGGGCTGGATCCGCCGCGCCGGCTGCGGCCGGCCGGGCTGGGAGACCCACGCGGGGGAGAAGGTGAGGGGACCGGGCGGGCGGCTCGGCACAGGCCGCGAAATGAGCGCCCGCAAAGCCGCGTGGGAGCGGCCCCCTGATCGAAGGACCGAGAGCGCCTCGTGATCGCTGGAGCTGGCCCCGCGACCCCAGCCATGGGCCAGACCTCGGTCTCCACGCTGTCCCCGCAGCCCGGCAGCGGTGAGTCGGGGCGCGCTCGGGGGCCCCTGGGACCGCCGGGGCCGCTCGGCTCGGCGGGTTCCGCTCGGACCCGGCCAAGTCGCCGGGAGAAACCCCAGAGGTGGTGCTCGCCAGATTCTTTGTCGTGCACGGTGGAATGCCTTTTGGGAGCCGGCCGATGCTACCTTAAAGGCGCAGGCTCCTTTTTTTTTTTTTTTTCTTGTGCAATATGCCGCGCCTTTGGTGTGGATCCAAACTCCCGGGGAGCCAGAAACTTAGGAGAAACGCATCTGCGTACGGCTGTGTTTTTCAAGCGCGAAACGTAGAGCTAGAGAAGCTGGCCAGCAGGTCCCTCTGTGTTTACGCCTGGCTCCCCGGCTGCCCAGCCCGGGGCTTTCGGGCTGGCCCACTGATTTATGGTTTGTTATTCGGACCGGAGGGAGTGCCGTTTGCCTGGCAGGACCCTGAGCCCGGCACAGCCAGCCGCCCCCGCACGGCGCGGCTCTCTCGGACGAGACGTGTCTTGTTGACGTTAGACACACAGGCTGTGAGATGTAGGGAGCGCCTGACTCGCGCACCCGGTTCCCCAGGGCTCCAGTTCGTTGCAGGGAAAAGTGTGTAGCGCGTCTGAGTTACGGCGCCCTGGTTTCTGTTTTCTTGAACTATGAAAAGGGGAGGAAGGTGCGTCTGGCATTTCCCCAGCAGGGTCTGGGTAAAGAACTATGCGTTGACGTGACGTGACGTGGGATTGGATAAGGAGATAATGCAGACGGTGCTGCTTTGGTATTTTTCATCAGCTATTTTGAAAACAGCCAACTTCTCAGCAACCCTTTAGATCGTCTGTGGAGATAGTTGAGACACGTTTCTGAGTTGTACAGACGGACATCAACAGGATCTTGGAGAGAGGAAATGACACGGATGAAGGTTTTAAAATCTGCTCCAGGATGCCTAGCTGGAGAGCCTTAGGTCATTTAACCCCCTTCCACCTACCCCAGTGGTCATGGTTGTGAGCAGCCTCACTCCTGAGGTGGCATAAGCTTTGACAAGACTTAACTGGCGTCACGGGACCCCTTTGCAATGGAGAGAAATCAGAATCCAAAAAAGATTATGTTTTCCTTGTTAATAATATGGTTTTAGTGCCTTGAGCATCAGGAAGACTTTATGTTGATGGCTTCTTTGAGGGAATTTTTTTTAGGGATGTTGATTAGGATCTTAAATTTAGTAAATGATTTGGTGTAAATAAAACTTCGGTTTCCTTTGTGTGACTTCTTTCCTTTCGTTGCAAGGAACAGTTATATTTTTTAAGTTTCTGCAGTGGCAAAAGATAGAATTAAACAGTTGTCCAGAATAATAGGTATACAGAAAGCACAGTTTCAAATGCTGTTCTTTTGTCACAAAAATATTGTTGCTGTGAGTATTAGATAAATGAATTTTACCTTTAGAAAAATCAAGGCTGTCTAAGCATCGAGTAGAACCCTGAAATGTGACAGCCTTACATCTTGGTACAACAGAGAAATACCCAGTGGCTATAGTTCCTAGTAAAATCACGAATGGTATCAAGAGACTGTCACCTGTTTAAAAGTAATTTCAATAAAAAGCTGTGTTCCATCACACATTTCAGGGAAGTATCTCACAGAGCAGTGTTACACTTAACTTGGAGGTTCTCACTTTTGTTGGTGGAAAGTTGGTATAAATTGAAATAACCAATCCATACATCATGCGTAGAGCGTTTTGAGTTTTGCTTTGTCAGTTAAGGGATGATAGTGGTTTATGACTTAAGTTGAGGATTGTAAAAGTGGAACAGTTTTCTCAGGGTGTCCACTTAGGATACGAGTTACTCCATTTCCCAGAAGATTCTAAACGAAAACAGAACGAAACAAAAGCATAACATTTGGTCAGTTTTCTGTTCGTGTCTGTATTCTTTGCCGAGGCTGGGAATGTCACCTTCCAAGTATTTTGTTCACTCCTTGTTTGCTGTTTAACTCTGGCTTTACAAATGCTGTGAAGATTCTTGTCCCGTTTGATCTCAGCTCTCTGCTGACTGTCTAAGTCTGGAGCAGCTGCTTGGGATTACAGTGTTAGAGGTGATTCTCCTCTTAAATGCTTAGTTGGGGCAAATCTGTGTGAGTCTAAAGAATCAATAGCACAGGGCCCAGTAGTTCATATTTGTCACTCACTTTGAGCTTTTGTAAACATTTTCCTGGTACACCAGAAGTTACCTTGTTTCTCCTCCTTGTGACCTCAGGATCTCTCGAGCCTTTCAACTTGGGCTCCAGCTATTGCTTTGGGCTCTAGGGGGACTATTAAGAATTATTTCTGGAAAAAATGCAGTGAGACTCATTATTGGGATTTTCAGAAGCACTGTTACTGACATACACTTCACAGGTCATTAAAACGCACCCATTGAATTATTGGTGTATTCACAGTGCAACTGTTAATCCCTATTTGACCCCATTTACACACACACACACACATACTAAGTAAATGCTGAGTTGGTTTCTCTGTATAAATTTGTGTATTTGGAACGTTTCATGTAAATGGAATCACATGAGTTAGTTTGTGACTGACTTCTCTCAGCTAGCATAACGTTTTCAAGGTTCATTCATGTTGTAGCATGTATCAGTACTTCCTTTATTTGTGTTGCCAAAAGATATTGTTTGAATAAACCACATTTTACTTATCCATTCACCAGTTGATGTTTGGGTTACTTCTACTTTGGGGCTATTATGAATAGTGCTGCTGTAAACATTGTGAATAAATTGTTGGTGAAGATGTGTTTTAATATCTTTTTTTGGGCTGGCACTGTGAATTAGGGGGTTAAGCCACTCACTGAACGCAGTGCCAGCATCCCATATGGGTGCTGATTTAGGTCCTGGCAGCTGCTCCACTTCCGATTCAGCTCCCTGCTATTGAGCCTGGGAATGTAGTGGAAGGCGGCCCAAGTGCTTGGGCTCCTGCACCCATGTGGGAGACTCGGAAGAAGCTCCTGGCTTTGGATTGGCCCAGCTCCAACCGTTGCAGCCATTTGGGGAGTGAACCAGTAGATGAAAGATCTCTCTTTCTAACTCTGCCTTTCAAATAAACAAATAAATAATCTTTTTTAGAAGTCTCTCTTTTTAAAGATTTTATTTATTTTATTTGAAAGGCAGAGATAGAGACAGGGAAAGACAGAGAAAGGTTTTCCATCTGCTGGTTCATTCCACAAATGGCTGCAATGTCAAGGTCTGAGCCAGGCTGAAGCTAGGAGCCAGGAGCTTCTTCTAGATCTCCCAGGCGGGTGCAGGGGCCCAAGCACTTGGGCCATGCTCTGTTGCTTTCTCAGGCCCATTAGCAGGGGGCTGGATGAGAAGGGGACATGAACTGGCACCCATATGGGTTGCCAACATTATACTACACAGCGCTGTCCCCTTAATATACCTTGAGTATATATCTATGAGTGGAATTGCTGAGTCATACTGTAGATGATTCTAGGTTTAACCTTTTAATGAACTAGAAAGTTTCCAAAGAGACTGCACATTTTATCCTCCATCCAACATTGTATGAGTGTTCTAATGTCTTCAAGTCTTTGTCCAGTACTTGGTATTGTCTTTTTGTTGTTGTTTCTTTAAAGATTTATTTACTTTATTTGAAAGGCAGAGTTAGAAAGAAAAAGAGATATTCCATCTGGTGGTTCACCCCCAATATGGCCACAACGGCCAGAGCTGGGCCAAGCCAAAGCCTAGGGCTTTTTCTGAGTCTCCCACTTGGTTTCAGGGGTTCAAGCACTTGGGCCATCCTCTGCTGCTTTCATAAGTGCATTAGCAGGGAGCTGGATCAGGAGTGGAGCAGCCGGGAATCCAACCAATGCATATATGGGAGCTGGAGTCATAGGCAGCAGCTTAACCCGTTATGCCACAACACCAGCCCCTGTTATTGTCTTTTAAATTTTTATTTATTTGAAAGGGAGAGAGAAAGATCTCCTGTTCACTGGTTCACTCCCCAAATGCCCACAACAGTCTGGGCTGGGCTAGGCTGAAGCTAGGAGCCCAGAACTCAATCTGTGTCTCTTACATGGGTAGTAGAGAATCCATGTACTTGAGCCATCATCAGCTTCCTTGCACTTTGTGAATTAGCTGGAAGCTGGGTTGGAAGTAGAACTAGGACTTGAACTAGACATTCCCATTTGGCAACTTAACCACTGTGCCAAATACCTACTCCTATTACTAACTTTTTGATTATAGCTATCCTAGTGGATGTGAGGTTACATTTCTATGTGGTTTTTATTTGTTTCCATAATTACTAATGACTTTGAGCATCTTTTCACATGCTTATTGGCCTTTTTTATTTCTTTGGAAAAGTTCAGTTCAGATCCTTTGCTTAATTTTAATAGGTAATTTGACTTTCTGTTATTAAGTTTAAGAATTTCATTTACTGGATGCAGTTACATGATTTGCAGATGTTTTCTCCCATTAACTAGTGTATCTTTCCATCTCAATAGTATGATTTACAACTTAGAGTTTTTAAGTTTTGATGATGTCCAGTTTCTCTAATTTTTCTCTTGCTTGCTTTTGTTGTCAGATCTTCAGAACTGTTGCCTAACCAAGGCTAAAAACATTTAGCCTATGTTTTCTTCTAATGATTTGATAGTTGTAGCTCTTAGATATGATACATTTTAAGTTAATTTTTGTGCATAGTATTAATATAGAGTTTCAGTTTCATTCTTTTGCATATGAGTATCCAGTTGTCCCAGCACCATTTATTGAAAAGATGAACTTCAATTGGCTGTGTATGTGAGGATTTATTTCTGGACTCTCACTTCTATCACATTGTCTGTACTTTTATCAGTATCATACTGTCTAGATTATTGTAGTTTTTTTAAAAAAGATTTATTTACTTATATGAAAGACAAAGTTACAGAGAGAGAGGGAGAGGAAGTGGAAGAAGGAAGGAGAGACAGAGAGAGAGATATCTTCCATTTGTTGGTTCACTCCCCAGATGCCTATAATAGGCCAGGTTGAAGCCAGAAGCCCCAAACTCCATCTAGGTCTCCCACATGGAAGGCAGGGGTCCAAGCATTCTGGCCATCTTCCGATGCTTTCCCAGCTGCAATAGCAGGGAGCTGGACTTTGAGTGGAGCAACTAGGACTCCAACTGGTACTCAGATGGGATGCCAACTTTGCAATGCCAGCCAGATTAGTTTTGTAGTATGATTTGAAGCTAGGAATTGTGAGTCTTCCAATTTTGTTCTTTTTCAGACTATTCTGGTTCTTTTGTATTTCCATATGAATTTTACAGTTTTCTAATTTTCTGAAAAAAAGTTTACTGAGATTTTGATAGGGATTGTTTTAAACCTCTAGTTCAATTTAAATAATATTGCCAGTTCTAGCTGGTGCCGCGGCTCACTAGGCTAATCCTCCACCTTGCGGCACTGGCACACCGGGTTTTAGTTCCTGTTGGGGTGCCAGATTCCGTCCCGGTTGCCCTTCTTCCAGGCCAGCTCTCTGCTGTGGCCCAGGAGGGTAGTGGAGGATGGCCCAAGTGCTTGGGCCCTGCACCCCATGGGAGACCAGGATAAGCACTTGGCTCCTGCCTTCGGATCAGCGCGGTGTGCCGGCAGCAGCGCGTTGGCGGTGGCGGCCATTGGAGGGTGAACCAACGGCAAAGGAAGACCTTTCTCTCTGTCTCTCTCTCTCTCACTGTCCACTCTGCCTGTCAAAAATAAAAAATAAAAAAAATAATATTGCCAGTTTTAACACTATGAAATCTAATTCATCAACCAAGGTGTCTTTAATTAATATATTTTCAGAATGTTTTTAGTTTTCAATGCATAAGTCTTCTTTTGTTAAAATATTTTATTGTGTTTTATGTTATTATAAATGAAGTTGTATTCTTATCTCATTTTCAGAATGTCTATAGCTAGTGTGTAGGAATACAAAAATTGATTTTTATGTATTGATCTTGTTCTTTACAACCTTGCTGAACTCATTTTTTGGCCTTAATAGTTTTCAGTGGGTTCTTTAGGATTTTCTATATACAAGATCTATATACAAGGTCATGTGCAAAGAGAAAAATTTTCTTTTTCCTTTCCAGCTTGAATGACTTGTATTTTTTTCCTTGTCTAATAGCCCTGGCTAGAATGTCTAGTCCAGTGTTAAATAGAAGTAGCAGGAGTGCACATTTTTGTTTTGTTTCTGATTTAAGGGGGAAAACAGTCTTTTATTATTAAGCATGATGTTTGCTCTGGATTTTTTATACATGCTTTTTGTAAAAAAAAAAAAAATCCCTACTATTCCTAGTTTATGAGTGGCTCTATCATGAAAGTGTAAGATTTTGTCAAAAGCTTTTTCTATCTTTATAGGGATGATCATGTGGTTTTTGTCCTTCATTCTATTAATGTTAATTGGTTTTTGGATATTAATCAATCTTGCATATTTGGTGTAAATTCCATTTGAGTATAGCATTTAATCCTTTTTATGTGTTGCTGGGTTTGGTTTGCCAATATTTTGTTGAGGATTGGATCCACTGTTTCCGAGCAAAGGCCATACAGGTATGTCTACACATAGTGTGGTTCCAATACCCCCTGGCCGTAGGCCCTAAGAGGGTTGAGACTGGTTATTTCCATTGCCAAGTACAAAACATGGTAGGACTGGACATAGGTAGTATTTGTTGACTATCTGAATGAATCAACAAATATTCTCAATGAATAGCCTGTCTACTTTAAGCCAATGAGTATGAGAATAAAGGCTACATATTATTCTATTATTATTATTGTTATTCTTACTTAGGAGTTACATGTTACTCTGGCTTAATCATCTGAAGGCAAGTGTCTGAATCTCGTAATTATTTCTGCTAGTATTTTTCATCCTCAGCCCATCCCCACTGTGGCATAGACCGCCTCTCTTGGCTGCTGTGCCTCAGCTCTAGGGACTGGTAATGCCACTGTCCTAATTTTTAGGAAATGAGAGACAGATGAATAAAGTGTACACGATCACACCTAGGTTGTGATAGAACCTCCATCTATGTTTCTGAGTTATCAAGTTTTTAAAATTTTTTATTTATTTTCATTTTAATTGAAAAGCAGAGGGCTAGAGAGACAGAGCTCTTCCATCCACTGGTTCACTCCCCACAATAGCCAAGGCTGGGCAAGACAAGCCAGTAGCCTGGAACTCAATCTGGATCTTCCGTATGGGTGGCAGGGACCCAGTACTTGAGCCATCGGAGAACTGGATCAGAAATGGAGCTAGAACTTGAACCAGACAGACTTGAACCAGGCACTCTGATATGGAATGCGTGTACCCCCAGAGGTATCTTTACCACTGGGTTTCTAAGTTTGATTGAGGGCTTTGAATTTGTCTTGCTCAGAGTATTTATCCATTTCCATGTTTAAAAAAAAGCCATATGGAAAAATCGTAAAGGCAAAAGTGGATGCTTTATTTTCCTTAATGACAACAATACGCATATAGTTCAATGTCAAACATTACAAGCTGCTTGGGAGAAAAGTCTTACTTCCCAGTAATAACCCAGCATGAGTAATTTTTATTTCATTCTATACACTATCACAATACAAAGGAGGCATATTATAATTATTGTTTATACTTTGAGTGGTTCATGTAGTATAACTGGAAAAGATTTCCATATAGGCATCTTTAATCCTATAATCCTATTAACAAATAATAGCATAGTATGTGGATATATCAAAATTTACTTTAAGGAACCCTGTTCTGGTGTGGGTGTTCGGTGTGGTGGTGAAGATGCTTGGGCTGCCCACATCCTGGATTGAGTTGCCTGGGTTCAAGTCTTTGCTCCCTTCTGTCTCTGGCTTCCTGCTGATGTGCATCCTGGGAGCAACAGATCATGGCTGAAGTACTTGAATCCCAGTCACCTATGTGGGAGATGCAGATTGAGTTATGGGCTCCTGGCTTTAGCCCAGCCTGGCCCTGGCTGTTGTGGGTACTTGGGCAGTGACTGAGTGGATTGAAGATCTATCTCTCTGTCAATATCTGTCAGACTGTCTCTCTCTCTCCCTGCCTTTAAAAAAAATAAAAATAAATAAAATTTAAAAGGACCCTATTCTGTTTTTTATATTTTACGTATTTGTGTGTGTGTGCACGCACACGCATTCACGCTGTTGTGAGCAGTGCTGACATGGACATCCTTATCTACACATATTGAGCTTTGTGGGCCAATAAAATCCTAACAGTGGGATTGCTAGATCAAAAGATTTATGTGTTTTATTTTGATAAACTTTGCCTAATCACTCTCAAAGAAATCATCTCACTGTATCTGCTTGCTCTATCTATTTGAGAATTCTGTTTCTGCATTCCCTCATCAACACTGCATATCAGGATCACTTTCAGCCCATAGGATGCTTTGTGAGAAACAGCAGTCTGTCTCTAGGTGGGGCAGCCCTGCAGGCACTTGGCTTAACAAGTGGAGCTGCAGCAGGAATTCAGTTCCCACTCACTCCTTTGCTCCGTGTGCTTGTGCGGTGAATGCCCTCCCCAAATGAACATGCCTACAAGGCTGTGCTTACAGATATATATTCAGAATTTTTGCAACTCCATATGTAAGAAACAGCATCTCATTTTGTTATTATGAGTGTGGTAGGGCGTTTGTAGTTCTTTTTCTCTGAATTACCTATTTGTAGCCTTTGTTTACTTCTATGGTTTCATACAGAGTTGTATGTTATGACAATTAACTTTATGTCTTTCATATGTTGCAAATAATTTTCTCCATTTCTCTTGCATGGTAAGTTTGTTTATAATATTCTTTTCATATAAAACATGTAGTTTTTATGGATTAATCCTTTTCTTTCTTACAAACCATGTTTATTTAAAAACATGCTTTCCTGTGCTGTTTTTCTCATGTGTGACTGTTTGACCTCTATAATTTATTCTGGTTTAAGATAAATAGATATGATGACATAAAATATTTAAACTTCTGCATAACAGAAAAAACATCATTAGTAAATTGAAAAGGGAAATCATAAAGTTGAAGTCACTACCTGCATTGGATATGGGAAGCAGTGATTAATATCCTCAATGTAGTCTGACCTCTTAAAGATCATTAAGAAAAAGCTAAACACAACCCCACCCTTGCCCCCAAGAAAACAAGTTAACCTGCATAGGCATTTTTCAAATGGATACAACTGTGAATTCACTATGGGTCAGGGACTATTCTAAATTCTTCATGTGGATTAGCTTTTTCATCCTCACAACATCTATATGAAGTCACTACGCTTACCTGATACACAATGGCTAAGCAAATTGTCCATGTTACTTGATCAAAGCAGACACATAAATGACCCATTGGCATTTGAAATAAAGTTTAAGCAAATACATAAACAAAAATAAGTTGTCATCGATCACTTATGATTTTAGCAAAGATTAAAATGGAGGATTCCTCAGCGATAATTTTCTTGTGCTTGTTTAAATTGACACTACCAGGAGAGCAGTTTGACTATAATATATATTAAAAACCTGAAATGTGCTACACTCAGACCCCACAATTCTGTTCCAGAAGTACATTGTAAAGCAAATGATTAATTTCGTACTGGATCAAAATCTGTCAAAACCAAAAATTGGAGATAACCTAGTAGTCAAATATTAAAAGTTCACTGAATTAACTAACTAATGTAACAAGCTTAAGCCATTTTAAAATGATGTGAAATATTTTTTAAAAATATTTTGCGTGATAAAATAATATCAAAATATGAGAAGTCAGGTTTCAAAGTAATATGATTCAATTTTAATAATATGTGTGTGTAAAGGAAATCCATTCATAAAGAGGCAGTGCGACAGTCATGGCTTTCCTCTCCTTTGACATGATCAAAGCCAAGGCTTCCATGCTCAGGATCCACCTGGACCTCACCCGGAATTAAAGCCACCAGCTGACCTGCAACTGTGTGAGATTTCTTCCAGCTGCAGGAACTCTGAGCAGTTCAATGACTGTTTCTCAGCCACACTTTTTTCTTATGAATTCCGTGATCAAAACTGAAACACAAGTCCTAATATAGCCTCTTCTTTTTAGGTTCAATTTTCTGTAGTCTGGTAATAATGCAATATCATTTGTTTTGAGAGGAAGAAAATGAAAAATTTAGATGTTACCTACTTGTCCTTGGTCCCTAGCTCATTAGGTGTGATCAATGAGTAGTATCTCAAAATACTTTGAATTTCAATTTATATTACTTTTAGGATTCTGAAAACATAATACCCAGTAGACAAGTCAGACTTTGTCTTTTGCCTTCTTACTGAAATCGCAAAGGAGATAAGCCTGGATGTAGGGTCCTATAATTAAGCCTCTATTTTGAATAGAGAAAAAAAAAAATTCCAACAGGTTTTCTTTTCCTGGGGAACTTTAGTATAATAAGGTAACTGCTAGTCTCTGTTCTTCAGAGGAAAGATTAATATTTAGTGGAGACTCAACTGATGTTAAAGTGATATTGAGGTAAAAATAGTCTTAAGAAAATATAAACACTCCTTGGCCACCCCCCCAACACACACACACACACACACTTGAAGCAGGGAAAGAAAAACCCAAACCCCAGTAACTCAGAACAGCAAACAACCTCCCTAAATGTTGGTCCGCCATTATCATTTATCCTTATAAACTGTCCCACCATTTATTTTCATTTCAAGAGGCTGGATGTTTCTATTCATAAAAACCTCTGGCAAGTGTAACACTGCAGCCCTTAATGTGAAGGAAATTTTGGTTTCCAATGGAAGAACTGAAGTGCTGTTTTGCTTAAGAAATATCCTGGAAAGCAGTGCTGGTATGTGCTTGGCGAGTCTATTCCTGCAAATCAGTTTGTTTTATGAGGGGACATTAGGAAGCAGAAGAGTGGCACCTCATTGCACAAACAGCTCCTACACTGAAGTTACTATGTGTAAGGTGTTATGCTGGCTATGAGGCGGCTCAAAGATAAATTATTCAGACTCTGGCCATGGGGGTCCTAGCCTAGAAGAAGCTGAGTGGGGAAGTTGAGAATTGGGAGTAGAAAGGAGACTGTTAGAGAACTTGGGGACAGAATCAGGGAGGCAGAAAAGTCCAAGAAAGGAGACTGTTAGAGAACTTGGGGACAGAATCAGGGAGGCAGAAAAGTCCAGTGAGGGACTAGGATTCAGGCGCTAAGAAGAAAGGGCTGGAGGGCAACACTGAGAAGCGCAGTGAGAACCCCTGAAGAGCTTTGTATCAAGTCAGGGAAGTGATTATAGCTTTGCTTCAGTGGGATGAATGTGCCTGTCACGTGCAGTGTAGGTTTCATGGTCACCTGCAGTGTAGGTTTCATGGGGAGACTGAAGTGGGGACCAGGAGGTCGGTTGCAATAAGCCAGCAAGGTGAAATTGGGCAAAGGAAGTGTAACTAGAGAAATGGGAGTAGAGTGTCTCCCATATTTGTATCTGCAGCTCTGACCTCTCTGTACCCCAAGCCCTTCAAGTGCACAGTTGACAGGTCTGCATCTGTACTTCATGGGCATCTTAGAGGTTATGTATCAGCAGGAGGCCTGATTTTGTCTCCAAACCAGTTCTTCTCTTGTCTTCCTTGTTTACTTATTTGTTTTGCAGCAGCTGGGGCTGGGCCAGGCCAAAGCTGGGAGCCAGGAACTAAATCCCGGTGTTTCACATGGGTGGTAGGAACTCAGCAAGTTGAGGCATCATCAGCTTCCTCCCAAGGTGCACATTAGCAGGATGCTGGAATCAGGAACAGAGCTGGGATTTGAAACCAGGAACTCTGATATTGGGATGTGGATGTGCCAACATCCATCTTTATTGCTAGGCCAGGTGTCTATCCACTTTCCCACAACTTTCTCAAAAATTTCACCAAATGATACCCCAGTCACTTACTTCTTCTAGCCCCATACCTAAGAACCATTCTTGGTTTCTGCTTCCCCTACACAGGGATCCATCAGCATGTCCTGTCCATTTTCCCCTCCAAAGTGTATCTCGTTTCCACTCTCTCTGCCTTTGCTGCCTCCATCCAAGCCCTGGCCATCTACTGCATGGACATCTGCATGGACTCTGGCTGGTCTCCTGCGTCTGTTCCTACCCTTCTGCAATGCATTTTCTACACCACACCTAAAGTTAATTTTTAGAGCATAAATTATGTCATTCCCTGACTCAAAACCTTTCTGTCTTCTTATCACATTGAGAGGAATCCAGATGTCATGGATTGTCCCTCAAGGCTCTCCATGATCCTGCACACCACCCAGTCCTCCCATACACAAACACATACCCCAGCTCTCACCACTTTTGCCCTAAGTCCTCTCTCTGGTGCTACGGTCTGCCTTTTTCAGTCCTCAGAAGACTGGCCTGGCTCATTCCTACCTGTGGGCCTTTGGAGTTACTGCTTCATGTTGGAGGCACTAGTCCCCTGGCTCTTTGCAAAGCTGGTTCATGTTTCAGCTCCAGTCTAGCCCCTCCTAGAGCCTTCCCACCCCCCACCCCCCACCCCCCCATACACTGTAGCCTGTTCACACCTAGTCACAGCTCTCTGTTCCTTCACTGCACTTTTCATTCAGCCTGTCTGGTTTGTGTTCAGTTCTTACTGTCTCCCTCCACAAGAACATAAGCTGTATGAGCTAAGGGACATGATCTGTCTTGTGAACCTTTGCTTCCACTAATTCCTAACCATATGCTGGACACAAAAACTACTTGTGTAGTAAATGAATAGCTTTGTTTGTCCAGGTCTTGTATTAGTAAAGTGGTAGGAACTGAGTAGAAAGTTAAGTAGCATCTAAGGAATGTAGACTGGTTTAAATTGATTTTTTCTTTTTTAAATTTGAAAGTCTGAGTTACAGACAGGGAAAGATGGAGAGACAGAGAGCTTCATCTGCTGGTTCACTCCCCAAGTGGCCACAACCACCAGGGCTGAGCCAGGCTGAAGCCAGAAGCTTCATCTGGGTCTCCCATCTTCTAGTACTTCTCCCAGGCCGTTAGCAGGGAACTGGAGCAGAAGTGGAGCAGCAGGCACAGAAACAGGCATCCATATAGGATGGCAGCATCATAGGCGGTGGCTTTACCTGCTGTGCCACAATGCTGGCCCTTACATTGATTCTTGGAGTGGGTGTGTGTTTTAGCAGCTAATATCCCAGCATCCTACATTGAAGTACCTAGGTTTGACCCCAGCTCTTGGCTTCAGCCCCAGCCCAGTCCTGGCCTTTGCAGGCACTTAGGGTGTCAACCAGCGGAAGGGATCTTTCAGTGTCTCTTTGTCTCTGCATTTCAAATAAATAAGTGCAATTCAAATAGATCCTTTAGAATTTTCCTCTGACCTTGAAGTAGCCTGTTCACATTGCTACTGGTTTATTATTTGTGTTGATACCTTATCTCTTGACCTCCCAGTCTGGAAGCTGAAGCTAGAGCTCTCCCTTTCATCCCACCTGCATCTCCAATCACACATTTCCCATCCCCCCATCTCTCACCTTCCCAGCAGTCTTACACTGTACTTTTGACTGGCTCATTAATCCATATAGCTGTCTAAAAACTAGTGACAGCTGAGCCTGTTGACTTCTCCTTTCCTACATAACTGTCATTTTCCCTACTGGCCTTCTTGGTGGTTTAGCATGCTGTAGACTTGTCCCCACAGCTTTCCGCGGTTACGTAAATCTCTTCTCTGTATGTTCAGACACTTGAGTTTTTCTTTCAAATTCACCTTTGAGAAGTTTCTCCATAGTCTTCACCCTCTTTCTTTCTTTCCTTTTTTTTTTTTTTTTTAAGATTTTTAAAATTTATTTGAAAGGCAGAGTTACAGAGAGGCAGAGAGAGAGAGGGGGGGGGGTCTTCCATCTGCTGGTTCAATCCCCAATGGGCCACAAGGGCTGGAGCTGTGCCCATCTGAAGTCAGGAGCCAGGAGCTTCCTCCGGGTTTCCTATGCGAGTGCAAGGACCCGGGACTTGGGCTATCTTCTGCTTTCCCAGGCCATAGCAGAGAGCTGGGTAAGAAGTGGAGCTGCCAGGACTGGAACCGGCACCCATATGGAATGCTTGCACTGCAGGTGGCGGGTTTACGTGCTACGCCACAGTGCCAGCCCTTCGCCCTCTTTTGCCAGGGACTGGATTTTCTCCAGCCTGCAGTTGTTATTGGGATCTCCCTGCACCATGCCCTGGGGATTCCTTCCACCTTGCTTTGTGTTGACTCTCCTGATTACTGGATCCCGGGTCTTTTTCCCCTTCTCCTGGATCTATTCCTTTATTTTGGCAGAGCACACAAGGAGTTTCTTGAGTACAGCTCATGGGGCATATATTTTTTTGAGTGCTTGTATTAGAAAGTGTCTTTCTTCTGGCTTCATGCTTGGTTGATAGCTTGGCTGAGCCATAAGGTAGCAAAACAAACTTGCTGTAATAAGCAAAAACACCCGCCGTCACTTAAAATTAATCATGATTACCATTTTCCCCTTCTACAGAAGATTCATTTTTTTTTCTCTTTAGCAAATAGTTTTTAACTCATTTCCAAAGACTTTCTTGGATGATTGTCGCAAAAGAACTCAACTTTGACCTGGCTTATTGCAATGGTCTGAAAAAAAATTTTTATGAAAGTTTTAAAGTTTTATGGGTAAGTAGACTAATTTAAAAAATATGTTTACTGGGATAATCACATGCTGACATTTTGAAAAAGATTCACGTAGAAAGTCTGCATAGAATAGTTGTTGTGTTTCTGTATCTCTGTGTGTTTTTATTTGAAGGATGTGCCATCTGTGTAGGATGCTGTTTGTAGTGGAATTCTGGGCTGTTACCAAGTGAAGGTTCATATTTCAGACTTGCCCTGTTGTGAGAATCACCTGGTGTGCTTAAAAGTTATGAGGGTACTTCAGAAAATTTGTAGGAAAATGCACCTAAAAGATACATTCATTTGGGTGCACAAGCTTTTTAAATCCACTTACTGTGTTTTCATGATATGCACTTCCCATGAACTTCTTGAGAGTCCCTTGTACGAATTTGTGCATTACATATTCTAGATCAGCAAAATCACTCTTTTGGAGAGGGGCCTCAGAGTCTGTGTTTTTCAATGAGCATTCCGAAAATCTCTTTGTATGAGAAATATCCTCTGGAAAATAAATTATAGATGAGCAATATTTGAAAAGTGGCTTCCCATGAAAATTTCTCCTCCCTAACAATATGTTCCTGTTTCTTTACTTGAGGTAAAAATTACAAAGTGTCCAGTTCAGTGGCTCTGGTGTTCTGTTTCCAATACCCTGTTGAATCAGGCCATTCATATGGACTGTTCATGAGCACGTATCCCCATGGTTGAGTACAATGTTGAGGTCCTGGCAGACTCCCATTGCTGGAAACGTTTTGCTCTTACATACGTTCTGTTAGTATTCTAAGCAGCAAAACAATTCCTGTTCCACAGTAGCCAGGCTTGAACTACATAGAGTTACATGGGAAGGTGAAGAGGTTTTCAGTAGAATGGCAATTACTGCTTAAGGAGCGGCCACAGAATTCCAGCATGGGGCCTTTTCAGGAAAACCCCGTGCAAACTTCATGTGAAGCTGCCAATTACTTCATTGAAGAAGCGAAGTCAAAGACCAGGGCCCTGGATAAAAACAGGTGTTTAATGGCGAGTGGGAGGAACCGTAGGAAAGGTTGTTGTAAAATCCTTGCTAGGAAGGAGGCCCAGCCCTGGTGGAAACGTAGGCAGCAAATTCTGAAAACACCAAAAGACAGCAATTTTTTCCTCAAAAAATGCTTTTCGTGTGCTCCTTGTTGGCTTTTTATTTTCACCTCTGTTTGTGCTTTGGCAGGGGAAGGAGGGGGGTCTTTCCTTTCAATTCTGTACCTATTTGCAGTACATTGCCTGGTGTGAAGTCAGTTGCATTCGGTCTTAATTGCCGCCCCTTCTCCCTGCGTAGGGGTTTTTCTACAGAGTCGCCCAGCTTCCTCTGGTTGTGGTCGAAGTGTGCTGAGAGCGGCCCACCGCTGCCTGGGCAGCTGGGGAGCTCTGGGATTGCTCAGGGTTGCTATGACCAGTTTCCTCCATTGAGGGGATTTGTGTTTTTCATGATTCTCCTGCTTCTGTCACGTGAACTCGGGCTGACCTGCCAACCTGTTGATGGAAGAGCCGGGTGAGGACGGAACGTTGGAGTAAAGCAGACCGTTCCCTGAGCTCAGGCAGGCTGCTCCTGTTGCCCGGAGGAGGCTGTTGCGTTTTCCTAATGGCTTCTGAGGAGCAATTGTATAGTATGTGCACAACTAGCGCTCTGTCGCTCGGAGGGTCCTTGCCTGCCAATTTTTGAAAGCAAATATGCGAAGAATCAAACACGAGATTTAAAAAAAGAATTTAGAGCTATGTACGCTTTTGACAAACCGAATCCCCTGTCATCTGAGCGCGGAACGGCGGGACACACATATACCTCATTTTACAAACAAGGAGGTTTTCATTTCTAAAGCCGTTCGAAGTCATCGCGGCTGAAGTCTATAAAGGATCTTTCTTTCGCCCCGCTTTTAAGTGGGCTGGGGTGGAGGTGAGCTTGAAAGCGGTGTGACATTTCCACCCTCCCGTTGACATATTAACGAATAACTCTGCAGGTAATAGTAAGTGTCTGTACTGGACAGTTGGGGCAGCACCGCAGCGTGCCACGAGGCAGCGTCAGTCCTGCTGGAGATGTACATGGCAGCAGCTCTGGGTCCCGCTGAGGGCCCCTCTCCTGGGCTGGCGTGTGGCTGCCTTCCCTGCGTGCCTTCGTGTGGTCTTTCCTCCGTCTGACCTCACTTAATCTTCATTGCTTTCCTTAAAGCCCTGGATTCAAATATGGTCACATTCTGAGGTACGAGGCATGAGGATGTGAACATACAAATTCTGGGGGAACACAATTCAGCCTATAGCAATGTCCTTAAGACCAGTGCACAGGGCCCATCACTTTGGCACAGTGGTGAAGCCCAATCATATGTTCAGTAGATAGGAATTGAGTAAGAGAGTGCGTTGAAAGTACTTTTGTTTCTTTTCAAAAATTTTTTATTTCAGGGGCCTGGCATTGTGGTGCAGTGGGTTAAGCCACTGCCTGCAATTCTGGCATCCTGTATGAGTGCTGGTTCACGTCCTAGGTGCTCCACTTCAAATCCAGCTCCCTGCTAATACGCCTGGGGAAAGCGTGGAAGTTCTTGGGCCTCTGTTATCCATGTGGGAGACCTGGATGAAGCTCCTCCTGGCTCCTGCCTGGCCCAGCCCTGGCTTCTGTAGCTATCTGGGGAGTGAACCAGCAGGTGGAAAATCTCTCTCTCCCTCCCCATCTCCCTCCCCATCCTGTCTCTGTAACTCAACCTTTCAAATGAATAAACGAATCTTAAATTTTTAATTTTGTATTTATTTGGAAGTCAGAGAGAGAGAGATCTTTCATTCAGTAGTTCGCTCCTCAGATGCTTGCAATAGCCGAGACTGGGCCAGGCCAGAACCAGGAGTCTGGAGCTCAATCCAGGTCTCCCATGTAGGAGTCAGGAAGGCAAGTGCTTGAGCCATCACCTGCTACCTCCCAGGCTGTACGTTAGCAGGAAGCTGGAATGGAGAGCAGAGCTGGGACTCCAAACCAGGTCCTCAAATATAGGATGTGGACATCCCAAGATCCACTGTGCCAAATGTGTGTCCTGAAGGTGATTTTCAACGATGGAAATTAATCAGTATCACTAGGCAGTGGCACTCAAGAAGTGAAGTATAGGATATAAACGGTATGTAAAGGAAAAGTAGAATATAATATATATGAACATTATATTTCTATTATAAATGGCTAAGAAATAATTACCAGTATATTGTGATTGAAGCGCCAATGGATAGAACAATGCTGGGAAAAAGATTCTAATCCCAGCGTGATCAGTGCGCCTGACCAGTTTTATAATATTCTTTGTGGTCCCTGAGTGGGAAGCACTCTATTTGGAGAAATGGTTTGTTCCCAGATGTCACTTCATATCTGTTTTTCCTTCTCTCTGTTTGCTTTTTCCTGCTCTGTGTGCTTTAATTGTCTCAAGTGTGCTTGCTACCCAGCAGAGGGACGTGTCTCGTCACAAAGTGCTGCTAAAATAGGAAAGAAAATGAATAGGGATGCTGGAGGAAGATGGTGTTTAAACACCTGTCAAAGTAAAGCCAGAGCAAGAATGCGCTTGCCAGAGAATGGAGGCAGGTTGGCAATTCACAGGAGATTCATGTGTGACTAACCACATTTGTATCCCAGCCCGTACGCAGTGTAAAACACTATGCAGGCTTTCAGTGATGGCTTCTCCTGTCTCTTATTAACTTTCCTGCAAGCTCTTACCTTGGATGGATGGTTTGGGTGGATGACTTACCTTGTCACAAAACAGGAAGATGGGGTTTCAAAAGCACACCCACCTCCTTTAGGTTCGTAATTCCTGACTTTAAATGGAACAGGCCTCTCAGGCTGTTTAAGTGTGCAAGTAAGATCTGGGTGCATCAGAATCTATCATTCTTAGGTCCTTTTATAAAATAATTTAAAACTCTCCAGTAAGCTTAGAAATTATTTAAGTTTATAGGCATTTCTTGGACTAGGCATTTCCTAGATGGATGTTCGACCTTGAGATGGCTGAGATTCAAAGTATTCCCAAAACGCTGCGTGCAAAACCCAACTCCTTCGGGCAGTGATCTGAATCCAGAGAAAGATGGGGCGGACGTGGGTGTGGGAGTGCACAGAACCCCTTAGCCAAATCCCCACACCCATTAGTTACGACCTTGTCATTTTGGTCTTCAAGGCATTTTTCAGATTAGGATATGCTGAGCACTCAATCTAAGGAAGGTCAAAAGTCACAGAAGGTTGATGTTCTTCCAAGGCAGAACACTTCACTTGGATCCAAGACCCTATTTCAGATTCAAAACTTAATATCCTAAGGCCTAAAAGGGAAGTCTTACTACACACAATGGGAATGACTCTAAGGATTTCATAAATAATTGCTTGTGGTTTTGCAGAACTAGTGCAACCTTGTTTTTGTTGCTGGATACTCCGCTCTAGGGCTGGGTGGAGTGGGGAGTGCAAGGTTCTTGTTAGACCTTAAAGAGGGAGGGATGAAAACCAAGTCACTTTAGTAAGATTTTGTAGCCAGCCAGTGCGTGCAGATTCTCATAAGGAGACTCCTTCAGGGCTTCATTGTCTGCACTGAGTGTCAAGGCGGTCTTAAAAAGTGTCCCGCATTAGTGGGACAATGCAAAGTCACTTTCTCTCTCTCTCTAGGTTTTGACATTGGGCACATTTGGAAACCAAAGTAAAATGTAACTTCCTGTGTTTGACTGTTCTAGCAAGACGTATAGTCCAGGCTTCTCAAAAACCAAAAGCAACAACAACTTCTATCTGACTGGCTGTAGACAGTTCCTAATCAGGTTTTTTGACATTTTTCCTTAAGTGTTGTCTTAACCACGTAAGCAACCAATATTTTGAATGAGATGGTTTGTGTTAGGTTTTGCGTTTAAAAATTTTTTTCCCTAGGTACTAAAATAAAAACGAATTCAGCAAGCTCCCAGCTGAACCTGCAGGCCAGATCCACTTCTTAGCTGTGCCCTTCTCCATTCTCGTCGGTGACATCCATCAGCCTTCTTTCCTTAATCCAGGGCATTTCTGTTCGGAGGGAGTGATGCTTTCTGTTGAGTGTTAGCTGATCTCAGCGGCGCCCAGCAATTGTCTTGAGACAGCAGTGAGTGCAGTTATCTAGTTTGGGTGGGTATTCAGGAATCTATTTTACGGAGTGTTTTTGTTTTCCTGGAGACCTCTAGAAAAGCAGAAAAAATATTTTTCAAAGAAATTTTGCTGCCTTTCTAGATCTTAATTAATCCGCACTCTTTTTATTTCCTAAAACCCTTTTTTCAGTGCTTTCTCCACTTGCTTAAATTATCTTTTTTTTTTTTTTTTTGACAGGCAGAGTGGACAGTGAGAGAGAGACAGAGAGAAAGGTCTTCCTTTTGCCGTTGGTTCACCCTCCAATGGCCGCCGCGGTAGCGCGCTGCGGCCGGTGCACCACGCTGTTCCAATGGCAGGAGCCAGGTGCTTCTCCTGGTCTCCCATGGGTGCAGGGCCCAAGTACTTGGGCCATCCTCCACTGCACTCCCTGGCCACAGCAGAGAGCTGGCCTGGAAGAGGGGCAACCGGGACAGGATCGGTGCCCCGACCGGGACTAGAACCCGGTGTGCCGGCGCCGCAAGGCGGAGGATTAGCCTAGTGAGCTGCGGCGCCGGCCTGCTTAAATTATCTTGTATCCACTTGTATTATCTCTATGAACCCTAGTCATAACCCAAATGGTAAGTTGTATTATCCCGTTATTCTGACTTTGAAAGGTTGAATTACTGGCCTAGGGTTAAAAGCTAGGAAGTCGAGGTACAGATCCTTAAATTCAAGTCTGTCTGGTCCTGGAAGCCCATGTTTTGTTTGATGGATTGTTTTAAAGATTTATTTATTTAAATAAAATTATTTAAAGATTTATTTATTTGAAAGGCAGAGATACAGAGAGAGAGAAAGAGAGAGAGAGCGCGCGTGCTCTTCCATCTGCTGGTTCATTCCCAAATGGCCTCAACAGCCAGAGCTGGGCCCAGCTGAAGCCAGGAGCCAGGAGCTTCTTCTGGGTCTCCCACATAGATGCAGGGGTCCAGGTACGTGGGCCATCTTCCACCACTTTTGCTATGTACATTAGTAGGGAGCTGGATCATAAGTGGAACAGCGGCACTTGAACCGGCTCCCATATGGATGACACGCCACAGTGCTGATTCCAAGCCTATGATTTTTCTTTGCAGTCCTCACAGGTCTGTGCTTATGCTTAAAATAACTACTTATTTTTTATTCATACACTGAGTCTTACAAGGGTGCCAAATAGCTAGAGAATTAAAACAAGCCATTTTCTTCCTAAAAATGGATGCTTTTGTAGTGAGTTGTGTGTCAGCCAACTCTCTGTTGGTGTGTGCCTTGAGGAGACTGGCCTAAAGGGACTTACTTATTCAGTGCTTTCAGAACATTGCCTAAAAGGTAGAAACCCCTGTCTAAATTCAACAGGAGGCCATTTAAGTCACTGAAAAGCAAAGGATTAACATTCCTTAGTTTGCACACCTAATTCTCTTGAGAGAACCAATCCCACAGGTTTTTTTTAAAGTAATTTTATAATAATGATCCATTTAGTGTTGCTTTCTTTTCTCTTCAACAGAATCAGCGAGGATATCCCACTTGCAAGATGTTGTGTTTGGTTTCTTTCCTTTAAATGTCATGTGTGTCAAGCAAACATTCCAGAAAATGAGTTGTAGCAGCAGGACTTGAGATAACACCACGTGGGATAGCCTCTGAATGCAGTCAGGGCACCATCCAGCCAACTAGGTTCCTCCAAATTCTGTTCTGATATCACTTTTATTCAGATTTTCAGTACTGGCCGGAAGGAATGAACTTCAAATGTGTACTAGAATGGTAAGGAAGACCCTGTAGCCAAACCTCAGAAGTAGCTTTTAGCAATTCACTATCTTTTCCAGAAACCACAAGAGTGGTTTTTAATTATTATTGTTATTAAGTGAGTGGAGATAAAAAAGACTGCGTCTTCCAATATATGAAAAAAAAAATCAGTGTTCCCACTGGATTAGTATTCCTTTGAGGACAAGGACAAAATGGGTGTCATTCCTGGCAATGTCCCCATACTGTACCTAGGTCACAGAGGGTCCTTCATTAAGACTCACAAAATGAATAAGTCATGGATAAATGTGTGGCAATCCCTGGCACAGCCTGGCCTGGCAAGGCTACAGTTTATTTGAGCAGGCCTTTAGATTTTTCACACAGAGAAAACTGCTTCCAAAGAACCCTCCTGTAGCATTCCACGTAGTTTGCGAGATAACATAACACACACTAGAGTTTGAAACTAGAAAACGATCAGAGCTAGCAGGAAGGAGGTCTGACATACATAAGAATGGCAAAGGCACTACTGACACATATTTCAGGAGAACACACAGTTGCTGCTTAGATACAACTAAAAGACACTTCACCAAGGACAAATAGTTGAAAAACAGCTGGAACAATGGATGTGACGTCATCTTTTAAGAAGTCTCTATTTTCCCACAGTGATGAATGATGAAAAATTTTCTCAAGAGCTTCTCTACTACCCTCACTGATATTCTTCTTTTTCTAAACAGATCTATGAAGCCTCTAGACTTTTCTTGTATTCACTGTCTTTCTTCTTCCTGGGGAAGTTAGAAAGACAATTTACTAAATGAGAACTAAATCCAGTTGCTCCCAGTTTTTTTTTTTTTTTTTTTAATCCATTCATTTCAGGCATCACACATGAGAATTCAAATCTCTTTGAAATCTTTAAGCTGAAATTGAAACTTTTGATAGTACCGTATTAATGCAGGTTTCTAGAGATGTGTCAATAGTTGAGACTTTCATTTCACTAAATACATCAGAAACTGGAAGACCCACTGTGCTTTGTGGAGTGGCCCAGGGTTGTGGTGGCAAACATTAGGCTGCATAATGTGACGTTCAATAGCTAGGAGTTAGGCACAATGGATAGCGCATTGGACTTCATGGCTAGGAATTGTTCTTCAAGACTGGCAGCCAGAGACAAGTGTTCCCATCTAAGCAGGACACAGCACTCTCCTCTCTCACCCTTCCAGTGATGTTGATTGTAAGCCTTCCAAGGGTAGAGACTCAATCCGTTTTTGCTCCCTTCATATCCCCTTCTCTAAATAGTTGTTCAATAAATTACTTGTGAATGAATGTCCCCAATCCACAGCAAAAACCATTTTTCTACATAGATAAGTTTACTTATCTAAAAGGCAGAGTGAGAGAGACGGAGAATAGAGAAAGATATCTTCTATCTGCTGGTTCACCCCACAACAGACAACAGCCAGGGCTAGACAAAGCCAAAGCCAGGAGCCTGGAACTCCATCTGGGTCTCCCATAAGTGATAGGGGCCCAACCACTTGGACCATCTTCTACTACTTTGCCAGGCACATTAGCAGGGAGCTGGATTGGAAGCTGAGCAGCCAGGACTCCCAATAGGACTCAGATATGGGATGACAGTTTCAAGCAGAGGCTTAACCCATTGCACCAAAACACCAGCATCTATCCTCATCTTTTTTTGTCCTTCTAACTCCTCATCTTCCTTGGTTTGTCTAGAACCCAACTCTTTTTGGCAACCTGGCTTCTTTAGTGGAGGCCTTGTTTTCCTCTGCCCCTGCTGGCATGGGCAGCATTGTCATTCTGTCAGCTCCCCAGTGCCTGTTTTGTGCCCAGCCCATTTGAAGCCCCTGCTGAGTGCTCCTTTATGTGTCTTTGCTGCATTCTTCTCCCAGCTTCCTGCTCACCTCCTCCTATTCACCAGATGACATTCAGGCCTTCTCTGTCCCACGCATGTTTTGCTGTTACCCAAGGGACTTCAGTCCCACACAGTCACCATGCTGCTGGTCTGGCCTCCTGGCTGGTGTGATTCTTCAGCCCTCCTCTCCTGCATCTTCAACTTTCCCCTCCCTGCAGGCTCCTTCTCCTTGGCCCCTAAACGTGCCTGAGTGTCCTTCACATTTTGTGATGAATTTAAGACAAAGAGCTAACAAATCTTTTTCCTTGACTTGATCATTCTCAGTGCCAAAAAAGTTCAAGGTTCTTTGTTGCGCAAAGCCCACTTGCTCCTAAGTGTAATCCTTCTCTCAGAGTTTCCCCTGGCCCTGCACAGCTGCTTTTGTTTGGAAGACTCCACCAAGTAAACTTAACTCCAACCTCTTGTTAGTATGCCAGTAATACATTTCTGACTGTTGGACATCTTCCCCGAATGTTCTGCCAACACCTGAAGTTCATGTTGTCTGAACTAAAGGTCTTTCCTCTAAGCCTTCTCTCCTCTTGACATCTCACCATGCCCTTGCAGAGTTCCCTGTGACTTCTCTAGGTACCCTTCTCTCTTTTTTTAAAAAAAAATATTGCTTCATTTATTTATTTATTTATTTGAAAAACATAGTAACACACACACATACAGACTCACACATATACCCGCACCCCACAGACATAGATATCTTCTTCTTTCTGCTGGTTTACTCAAATGGTTGCAACATCCAGGACTGGGCCAGGCTGAAGCTTGGAGCCAGGAACTCCATTCCAGGTCTCCCACGTGGGTGGCAGGGGTACTTGACCACCATCTGCTGCTTTCCCAGGCACATTAGCAGGAAGCTGGATTGGAAGTGGAGTAGCCGGGACTCCAAGCAGAACTCAGACATCTCAAAGAGCAGTTTAACCTGTTGCTTGGCGCTGGCATCCTTTTCTTTGTCTGCAGTGTCCTCAAATCCATTCATCTTTTCCATCAGGGTACAGGGCTCATTGTCCTGGTGACACCTGTATGTCTGACAGACAGAAATCACTGATGTGGGATTTGTCTCCCAACATCCTATATTCTATTGTGTGTGCCTGAAGCTTTCATCTCTGCCTTGGAGAAACAGGTTAGAATCCTGTGTGTGGCTACCAGGCTTAGTTAGGGACTTGGTGGACTGTTGGATGTAGAGACGGGGTAAGTCACAGTATGTACAGATTCTCAGGGCTCTTATTTCTCCTCGAGCATTTAGACTTAAAGATCTTGGTCCAGATTCAGTGTGTTATTTTAATAATATTTCTGATACCTTTGTCCTCTGTGGGATATTTTTCACGATTTTGTCTGAAGCAAAACTTAGTCACTTACTTAAAGATATTTCCTTGGATTTTATTTTGCAGTTTATATAGACGGCCTGCCAGCTTCTCCCCTCAAATTTCATCCCCCTGTGTTTGCTGAGCATAAACAGGGTGATCATTATTCTAACATGGAGGAGATGAAGTTCTCTCTCACTTGATTCATTGTCACCTGGGGAGACACTGAATGTTTCTCCGAAACACAGCACACACTCCATGTACCGTGACCTGCTCCCACCACAGACTCTGGAGTTGTTGTGGGAAATGACTAGCATCTAAGGGCAGCAAGGTAGAAGGTTTTTCCTGTCTTGTTTTGCATCCTTGTAGCAGTCTTCTTGTTATTTCTAAGCCAAGCCATCATATGTGTTCATGAAGAGCACCCTTTGCCTATGGTGATAACAGTGGTATTCAGTACTTAAAATGCATTTGTTTACATTAAAATGGATTTCCCATTTACAAAGTGACCCTTTTCTTAATCAGAATTTCTTTAAACCTCAGACTTGAGCAACCTATTTAATCTGTTAAATATCCTGTAGCAAGTCTAGGGGATGTTGTTCAGTGAATCAGGATGTCATCCAGCTGCACAAACATTCCCGTTCTGTAGGCCTGTTGGCTACGCGTTTAAACTCTGGAATTCTCTGTTAGTGCTTGCAAGGCAGATGGAAGTCTTTAGTAGCTTTTCCCTTTGGGGGTTTAAAAATAATGGCAGCCTCTGTTAGAAAAACAAGTTTAAAAATTGATGGTATCAATCTTCTAAAATTAATATTACAGTAATTGAGGATTCTAAACCATCAAGTGACTACAGTCAATAAAAAGCAAAAATTATACTTTGTCTGCAAGCAGTATGACATTGACTGTGATGATACTGAGCATTGTTTTAGAGAGAAAATACCACTTGCCTTCACTCTTTGGATCAGTCCGCACAACTGGCTAGAATAGAATTGAATTATTACTCATTAAGATCATTGTTACATTCTCATGAAATAGAGATCTATTTCTACCCATTACCCTCCTCTCATTTTGTACACAAGACACTCTGGAGGCAAATTACCTGAGTTTGTGTCACACTTACCAGCTGTGTGAGTTTGGACAAGATGCTTGATCTCACTGGACTTCTAATTCTGAATACGTTAATAGCACCTACCATACGGGGTTTCTGTACTGAGGCAGTTTTCTTTTTTTTTCTTTTGACAGGCAGAGTTAGACAGTGAGAGAGAGAGACAGAGAGAAAGGTCTTCCTTCCATTGGGTCACCCCCCCAAATGGCCGCTAAGGCCGGCACACTGTGCCAATCTGAAGCCAGGAGCCAGGTGCTTCCTCCTGGTCTCCCATGGGGTGCAGGGCCCAAGCACTTGGGCCATCCTCCACTGCCTTCCCGGGCCACAGCAGAGAGCTGGACTGGAAGAGGAGCAACCAGGACAGAATCCGGCGCCCCAGCTGGGACTAGAACCCGGGGTGCCGGCGCCACAGGTGGAGGATTAGCCTAGTGAGCCGCAGCGCCGGCCATGAAGCAGTTTTCATAAGGCACTTCCAACAGCTCTTAATGTGACCTGTAAGATAGATATAGCCATCACACAGCAGTGTGAAGAATCATAGAATTTTTACAGTTGGAAAGGAGCTGAGAGATCATTTAACCTACTCTCCTAATTTCAGCAATAAAAAAAAAATGGGGTCTTAAGGTCACAGGGCTAGTTAAGTAGCACAGTTGGATTTGGGATCCCAATCTCTTCTTGGCTTTCAGTTCACCATCCCAATTGTGTGGTCACAACCCCAGAACAATAAATTAGATTTATTGCTTGTCCTGATTGTGCAATGTCTTTGCTTTTTGTTTTACAAATTCTTACTGCTATTTTAGAGTTGCTAGGAGGTGCTGCTGGTTCTCTATGAGTTTAACTATCAGTCCCATGAAGACAGCCTGGTAGAGGGGGAAATAGCCTTGACAGAGGAATCAGACAATCTAGACTTTTGCTCTGCCACCAAGTTAACACTTCCTTTTTTTTTTTTTTTTTTTAGATTTATTTTATTATTTATTTGAAAGTCAGAGGTACACGGAGAGAGAGAAGGAGAGGTAGAGAGAGAGAGAGAGAGAGAGAGAGAGAGGTCTTCCATCTGCTGGTTCACTCCCAAATTGACCGCAATGGCCAAAGCTGTGTTGATTAGAAGCCAGGAGCCAGGAGCTTCTTCCGGGTCTTCCAGGTGGGAGCAGGGACCCAGGGAGTTGGGCCATCTTCCACTGCTTTCCCAGGCCATAGCAGAGAGCTAGATTGGAAGTGGAGCAGCTGGGACTCGAACCGGCGCCCATATAGGTGCAGGCAGCGGCTTTACCCAATATGCCACAGCTCCAGTCCTCAAGTTAACAATTTCAAAAGCATACAATCTTCTAAGGTTTTCACGGTCTCGTATTGTGGGCGTTCATTTATGTAGCATAATGTGAACGTCTGTATTATACACGATTGTTCCCACAGTGGAAAACACTGTATGCAGCACTTTTGTAGTATAAAGTGCTCAGAACTGCATGCTGTAATATGCATAGGAAGAATATATATGGGGCAGACATTTGGCCTGGTGGCTAAGATGCCACGTAGGAGGCCTGCATCTCACACCAGAGTGTCTGGTTCTAGATTAACTTTACTGCAGTTCCAGCTAATGTGTACCCTGAGAGGCAGCTGGCTCCTGCCCCTCATGACGGAGGCTTTGATTGAATTCCTGGCTCCTGACTTTGGCCCGGCCTGACTTTGTGGGTATTTGAGGAATAAGAGAAGATGGAAACTCTTCGATTTTTTTTGTCTCCCCCCCATCTCTATGCCTCTCAAATAAGTAAACATATAAAGATGTCATTATTTACAGAAAATAAACTACTTCTCCACCGTTAATCTTGCTTAAGCTTTGGGTCAACCTCAATAGATGGTAGGGAGGTAGATTATTAGTTATCTCAGAAACACAGTAAGTCAAAGGAGGTAGTATTTTCATTTTCTAGGTAAAGAAAATGGTAAAGCTATCCTTTCCCAAAATGAGAGGTTTAAATAAGCTCATCATTTTCAAGTACTCTATCATCTGTACATCTATCACCCTTGCTAAATGGGGTGTTTTGATTTTGAAATTAGGTTGATTTGCTTTGAAATGCTCATGTACTACAATAAGCTCTGACTGAATTTCATAGACATAATGTACATTGAAAGACACACAAAAATATGTTGTTGAATTCATTGAGTTGAATTTCAAGAGCAGTAAAACTAATCAACAATGATGCAGCAGTGGTTATCTGGGAGGGTGGAGGAGAGGGGGTGGGTACCAATTGGGAAGAAGCACAGGAAGTTTTATGAGGCTTGGCAGTGGTCGGTACCTTGGTCTGGATGGTGGATGCCTGTACCAAATCATTGTGTATATGATAGTGTGTATCACGAATATTATACATATTTTATACCTCAAATTTTTTTTAATGCTCCATGATATTTTTAAAAGATTTATTTATTTAGTTGAAAGTCAGAGTTACACAGAAGAGAGAAAGGCAGAGGGAGAGGTAGAGAGCGAGAGAAGTCTTCCATCCGTTGGTTCTCTCCCCAATTGGCTGCAATGGCTGGAGCTGGGCCAATCCGAAGCCAGGAGCCAGGAGCTTCTTCCAGGTCTCCCATGTGGGTGCAGGGGCCCAAGGACTTGGGCCATCTTCTACTGCTTTCCCAGGCCATGGTAGAGAGCTGGATTGGAAGTGGAGCAGCTGAGACTCGAACTGGCACCCATATGGTATGTAGGCACTGCAGGTGGGGCTTTAACCTGCTGCACCACAGCACCAGTCCCCAAAAATACTTTAATAATTTAGTTCCTTTTTAAGCATTTCGCATTTAACTGTACTATATATTCAAGGATGTGACTTTTTGCCTTTAAAAATTATTTTTTGTAGATATGTCTCGTGTGTATTATGAGCACAGCAATATGATAAGAAAGTTTTTCTCAGCATTGCTTTAAAAGGTCAGCTGTGCTTGATTTGTTCATTTGTGGACCATTCCCTTTATAATTTCCACCTGGTAAGGTACTCATCTTTATGGTTCCAGTTCAAGGCTCCCACTCCCTGGGAAATATTCCAGAGTTTGTGTTTCCCTCCCCTGGGCTACTTGGTCTCCATCAGTAACCCTGATAATGCCCTCTTCCCCAACCATGCTGTGAGTGCTTTAAGAGCAAGAATCCTCTCTCTCTCTCTCTCTCTCTCTCTCTCTCTCTCTCTCTCTCTCTCTCTCTCTCTCTCTCTCATCATACTGGCCCAAATAGCATGAGTTCAAAACTCTGAATTAAAGCTGGCCTTGTGGTAAAGAGGGCCATTTTTTACAGGAAGGCAGATGTGATTTCTAAAGATATATTTATTTATTTGAAAGGCAGAGTTACAGAGGGAGGGGGAGAGACAGAGAAAGAGAGATCCTCCATCTGCTGGTTCACTCCCCAAATGGCCACAACAGCCATTTCTGTGCCAGGCCAAAACCAGGAGCCTGAAACTCTATCCAGGTCTCCCACATGGGTGCAGGGACTTTGGGCCATCTCCCACTGCTTTCCCAGGTACATGGGCAGGGAGTTGGATTGGAAGTTGAGCAGCCAGGACTCAGACTGGTGCCCATATGGAATGCCAGCATTGTAGGCAGCAGCTTTACCTGCTGTGCCACCAGGCCCCAGAATGTGATTTCTAATCCAAGCTCTGCTACTTGCTTGATGTTCACTTGTTCATCCACTGTTTACTCAAAAAATATTTAATCTTTGTGGATAAATAAACACATACACATATGTCAGATACTGAGTTAGGTGCTCAATCTTAGTAAGTCTTGTCTTCTCATCTCAGACATGGGATTAATAATGGTACCTGTCTTGGAACTATTGTGAAAATTAGCATGAGCTAATGCAGGCAGAATACTTTGCACAGTGCCTGGCAAGCAGTGCATACTCCCTAAATATTAGCCCCTGATATTTGTGCTACTTATAAAGTATTCAATGATTTCAGCATTCAGGAGAGAATGAACCCCAGGGCAGGTCAGTGAATAATTCATGACCAGGTGCCACTCACTGGACCTTCACACAAGCAGGAGTTCTGGGATAATCTGTTTCTAAATTTTTCCATTCTTCTTCCACCCTCATTAGTTCAGGGGAATAAAGGATGAGTTTGGAAATATATCCTCGATTGTTATGTAGTAAATTTTAGTCCTATGTGGGGCTGGCTTTTGGTGAGCAGTTAAGATGATGCTTCGGTTGGCTGCATCCCATATAAGAATGCCTGGATTCAAGTTCCAACTCCAATCCTGATTCTAGCTTCCTGCTAGTGCACACCCTATGAGCTGCAGGTCATGGCCCAAATACTTGGGTTACTCCCATCTACTTGAGTTCCCAGCTATTGGTTTCAGCCTTGCCCAGGGACCTTAGCATTTGGGAAGTGAACCAATGGATGGGAGATTCTCTTAGTCTCTGCCCCCTCCCCATTCTCTTTTTCATATGCATATATTGAAAATTTAAAAAAAAATTCATTCCTTTAAATGGCATCTAGTTTCCCAATAAGATTATTGAAAACACTTCACTGATTAAAAAATACAGTACACAGAACCTTTTCATGCTCGACTTGGTTCCTCTGTTGGCAGTACAGCAGGGGGCCTGTGTGTGTGCGTGACTGTGCTGTACAGTAAGTTTGGAATCCCCTCTCTCTGTGTAGTCTCACAGTGACTGTGGATGAATTTCCTGATGCCATCTGCAACTGGGCCCATTGCCTACCCTTTTATGAGATGTTGAAGACCATTTTATTTGGGTCTGCCATGTGCTAAAAAGTGTTGAAATAGTAATTTGATGTCCTGTAGATGTTCGCTTGGTGATAAAATTTTGGGAATTGAAATATTTCTTATAAAGGGGAGATTTTGGAGGAAAAGATGAGCAGCTTTGAATCATACTACTTTATTTTTTTTAAAAGATTTATTTATTTATTTGAAAGAGTTACAGAGAGAAGGAGAGGCAGAGAGAGAGAGAGAGAGAGAGAGAGAGAGAGAGATCTTCCATCTGCTGGTTCACTCCCCAGTTGGCCTCAATGGCCGGAGCTGCACTGATCTGAAGCCAGGAGCCGGGAGCTTCTTTTCTTTTCTTTTTTTTTTTTTAAAAGATTTATTTTATTTATTTGAAAGAGTTACAGAGAGATGAAGAGACAGAGAGAGGTCTTCCATCTGCAACGGCCAGAGCTGGGCCAATCCGAAGCCAAGAGCCAGGAGCTTCCCCCAGGTCTCCCACGCGGGTTCAGGGGCCTAAGGACTTGGACCATCTTCTACTGCTTTCCCAGGCCATAGCAGAGAGCTGGATTGGAAGTGGAGCAGCCAGGTCTCGAACCAGTGCCCATATGGGATGCTGGCACTGCAGGTGGCAGCTTATCCCACTATGCCACAGTACCGGTCCCCATATTTCTAAAACTTCTTTGAACAGAAATCTTTCTTTTTGATAAAAGTCAATGTCCCCAAGGACTCTTAGAGCACAGTGCCCTGTGCCGCAAGAATCTCCAAAATCTCACCCTCTGCCCCCCCACCCCTATCCACCATGCCAGCTAAATGCCACATTGTGAAATACAGACTCTCATTTTGGAGTGTTTTAGATTTTCAGAAAAGTTGAAAAGGTAGTAGAGAGAATGCTCAGATACTCCTTGTTTAGTTTCTCCTGTTGTTAAATATCTTGTGTCAATGATGCATTTGTTATAATAAAGGAACAAGCATTTTGCATTATTATTAGATGAACTCCACAGTTTCTTAGGATTTTTTTTAAAAGATTTATTTATTTGTTTGAAAGCCAGAGTTGCACAAAGAGAAAAGGAGAGGCAGAGAGAGAGAGAGAGAGAGAGAGAGTCAGTCAGTCAGTCTTCCCATCCGCTGGTTCACTCCCCAATTGGCCGCAACAGCCGGAGCTGCGCCGATCCGAAGCCAAGAGCCAGGAGTTTCTTGTGGGTCTCCCATGCAGGTGCAGGGGCCCAAGCACTTGGGCCATCTTCTACTGCCTTCCCAGGCCAGAGCAGAGAGCTGGATGGGAAGTGGAGCAGCCAGGTCTCGAACCAGTGCCCATATGGGATGCTGGCACTGCAGGCAGTGGCTTTACCCATTACACCACAGCGCTGGCCCCAATTTCTTAGGATTTTACTAATTTCTTCCTAGTTTCTTTTCTTATTCGAGGATTCCATTCAGGAAACCAAATTACATTTTTTCTTTAAAATATTTAGTGACTTTTTTGAAAGGTGATTGAGAGAGAGGGAGAGAGAAATTTCATCTGCTGATTCACTTCCCAAGTGCTGGCAACAGCCAGGGCTAGGGCAGAGCAAAGCCACAAGCCAGGAACTCCATCTGAATCTCCCACTTGCATGGCAGGGGCTCAAGTATTTGGGCCATCATCTCCTGCCTTCCAGGAAACTGGATTGGAACAGAGTGCTGGCCATCTCCCATGGAGTGCAGGTGTCCCAGGTGGCAGGTTAACCTGTAACAGTAGTCCCACCACATTACATTTAGTGCTCATGTCTCCTTGGTTTCCTGTTCTAATAGTTTCTCAGATTTGTTTTTAATGACCTGGACAATTTTCAGATGTACTAGTTAGGTATTTTGGTTTCCTCGATTTGGTTTTGTCTGTTGTTGTCTTGGGCACCGTGGGGTTGTGGGTTGTGAAGTATCATTCTCATAACAGCCTATCAAGGGTACCCACTGTCCACACAGATGAACCCTGTTGATGTTAACCATGAGCCCCTGACGGAGGTGGTGTTTGTCAGCCTTCTGCTCTGCTTCCTTCCTTCTTCTTGTAATGTATTCTGGAAGGAAATCACTGTGTATGGCTGACATTTCTGTAGTGGGGAGGGAGTTCAAGCTTCTCTTTGCGAGGGGAGTATTTACACAAATTTTTTGAAATTCTTTTTTGTGGATTTCTGTCTTTTCCCATGTGTATTTATTTATTCAATATTTACTTATATAAGTATAGACTCATAGATATTGATTTCATACTCTGGGTTATAATCTAATACTGTATTATTTATTTTGTTGTTCAGATTGTTCCAGCTTTGACCTTTGGGAACTCTTTGAATTGACTCTTGTTTCCACTCCCCACCCCTTTTAAATTAATTAATTTATTTGAAAGCAGAGCTATAGAGCGAGAGAACAAGAGACAGAGAGAGATCTTCCATCTGTTGGTTCACTTCCCAGATGGCTGCAAAAACTGGGGCTGGGCCAGGCTGAAGCCAGGAGCCTAGAGATTCTTCTCGGTCTCCCATATGGGTACAGGGGCCCAAGGACTTCGGCTGTCCCTCTGTGCTTTCCAGGTGTATTAGCAGGCAGCTGGATCAGAAATGAAGCAGCTGGGACTCAAACTAGCGCCCATATGGGATACTGGTGCTGTAGGTCATGGTTTAGCCTACTGTGCCACAGCACTGGCCATCCTGTGTCCCTTTAACATGCTCCTATCATTCTATTTTTCAAGTATGTCCTTAATTTCAGGCACTGTGAATTTGTGCAAGCCTAATCTAGTATTTTCTATGGCCCAACTACCATGTCTGTAATAAGATGTGATTCCTTTATACTGGAGACTGTTTAAAAGTCAAGATGTAAGCACTTGGGTATGCTCTTTGCTACTGGCATGTTACTCTTTCTAGGCCCTCTGAGAACACAGCTGGGAGATACATGTGTGTACATTAAGCCATGGATACACACATGTCTATAGTTTATCCATCTACCAATATATCTATTTGGCCAAACATGAGTTCAAAAAATGTATTCAACTCTAATCAGTGCCACGTTGGTCACTCTAGCTTCCTCGCTTGTTTACTTGCAACCCTCTCTCCCACAATGAGAAACTTGGCTCCCACCATCCATCAACCATTTGTTTACTTTTTTTCCATCACAGTAAATATGTGTTCAGCAGCTTCCGGATTTCTGACTTATACTCCTGCATAAATGTGATACATTTTGAGACCTCGGTTCTTTTTCTTTCCTCTTAGCCACTTGTCTTACTCCCCAAAAGGAAGAGATTTCACCCAACCCAGGACCCCCTCTCCTTTGTGACAGCTCATAGCCCCAGTCCACTCTGACCACGTTACCTACTTGGTGCTGTGCCAAGAAATTGTTTGCATGCCCTTGTGTGTGACAGCACACATCCTAAGTCATTTGTTTTTCAGATGAGGAAGAGATGTAAATGTGGGAAATAAAGTTACATCTTAAGCATTCCTCTAATGTTTATTTGCCATATGTTCTGTGGTCTTTAAAGGATAAAGTGGCAGAATTATAATGAAAACATTAAAACTGTAATAGAAATAAAAATCTATAGTAGTAATATTGCACAAACATAACAAATTACGAAGTCAGAAGGAAAATAGCCAAGAAAACGTATTTTAAGGAAAGGAAGGCCAGTTTGCTTGTTTTTGCATTTCCTTAAAATGTACACTTAGCACAGCAGAGTGTGAATGATGCATTGTTTACCACGCATGATTTATCTTCAATTGCTTTTGTTATTATTGGGCTTTAAAAGTATATTCTCGGCCAGTGCCTCTGCTCAATAGGCTAATCCTCCACCTGCGGCGCCGGCACCCCGGGTTCTAGTCCCAACTGGGGCGACGGTTCTGTCCTGGTTGCTCTTCTTCCAGTCCAGCTCTCTGCTGTGGCCCTGGAGTGCAGTGGAGGATGGCCCAAGTCCTTGGGCCCCTGCACCTGCATGGGAGACCAGGAGGAAGCACCTGGCTCCTGGCTTTGGATAGGCGCAGTGTGCCAGCCGTGGCAGCCATTTGGGGGGTGACCCAATGGAAGGAAGACCTTTCTCTCTGTCTCTCTCTCTCTCACTGTCTAATTCTGCCTGTCAAAAAAATACAGTATATTCTCATTAACTTTCAGATATTTAAGGATACTTAGAAGAAAGTTGAGACCAACATTGCCACCGACTTTTTTCATGCAGTGGTTATCCACTTGGACACAGTCAACACTAGGGGTTCTTTCCTTGAAGTTCTCTAAATGATATCTCAGCTATAGAACTTGTACAGTTTAATACTGTGCCACATTTGTGTTACTCTGCAAGTGACTGACGTAATTAGGTGCAGAGAAAAATGGATATCTAAGTACTATATAACCAGTAAATATTAATTAAATACTACACAGACTCATATTAACCAGATACAGTCTTCCTAAGAATTCCCATCATTCAGTTCTCAGATCTCAAAGGGAAGATTATTCAAACCTATAATTTATCTTATGTGATAATCATATAGCCTTATGTGGTCACATTTGCACTGGGACTGCCTAACGGATAAATTTCTGTTTAAATGAAAAATAAGACAGGCATACATTCTCTGGATTCTTACCAGTTGGTGTGGGGAAGTCCTGTGAGGTATCAGCTTGGTTTAGTGGGATTAAGAGACTGGGCTTTGTCATTTAAAATATCTACATTCAAGTACCCAGGGACTGTATTTCAAAATATAGTATATTTTGCAATATAGATCTTAGTGTGAAAAGAAAAGTTCTGATGAAATAGTAGCTCTGATAACATGTGAGTAGATCAAAATTAACATTGAAAACAGGGAATTTCAACGTTCATCAGGATTTACCTGGCAATTTGTTCTTGTCTATATGTAAATTCAAAAATAATTACACATACAGTGACAGAATTTATAGAAAATTCCAAATTTTTTTTTCTGGAGAGACAAGAGAATGAGAGAGAGAGAGGGAGGGAGGGAGGGAGGGAGGGAAAGAAGAAAGGAGGGAGGGAGAGAGAGGAGAGAGAAAGAGAAAGAAATAAGAGAGGGAGAGTTCCTGTCTGCTGGGTTCATTCCCCAAATCCCCAAAATGGCTAGGACTGGACTGGGCTGTAGCCAGGAACCAGGAACTCAATACAGATATCATGTGGGCAGCAGGAACTCCACTATTTGAGCCATCAGCACTGCCTCCCAGGGTCTGCATTAGTAGGCAGTGGGAGTCAGGAGCCAAAGCTGGATTTCAAATCCAGATACTCCAATGTGGGATATAGGATTCTGTTTTTTTATTGTTGTTGTCATTTTTAAAGATTTATTTATTTATTTTAAAGCATGGGGATGGTGGACTCACTCTCCAAATGGTTGCAACAGTCAGGGCTGGGCCAGACTGAAACCAGGAGCTGGGAATTCCATCTGAGTCTCCCTCGTGAGTGGCATGGACCAAAGCACTTGTACTATCTTCTGCTGTTTTCCCAGGCAGACCAGCAGGAAGCTGGATCAGAAACAGAGAAGCTGGGACTTGTACTGGCATCTGATATGGTGATGCTGGTGTTGCAAATGATAGCTGTTTAAACCATTGCAGTATGGCACAGGCCCTAGGATGTGGGTATCTTAACTAATGTCTTAACCACTTGCCTAAACACCCACCCCTCAAAAAGATTATAAATTGGTTCAAAAGGAAAATTGTAGAAGTATCAATGTTACTGCCACCATACTGTCTAGAGAAAAGAAGAGTTTATATTCTGCTCATACTACTCAAAAGCAGGAGATAGTCCCCTTCACATTCATGATTTAGGAAAAGTTCAATGGCAGTTTGGCCAAATGTACCCTCATGGTTTCTACTTGTAAGGATGGTTTACTACAATAGCTTAACAATTTTAAAACCACAGATGGATACAGGGAGTACTTGAGTGTGTGTACACTGCGATGGCCATTGGCACTGGCCGGGCCCTTTTCAGAGTTCAGGTTAAGATATAAATGTGAATGTACAATAAAGACAATGACAGTTAATTTCTTATGCAGCTATGAATTTTAACATGAAGGCTTTCATTTTTTGCTGATCAATTACCCATATCACCACTTTCTGTCATCTAGGGAATTTATTATTTTTTATGTATTTTTATCTTCAGGAGAAAAGTAGACTGTGCTTCATTGGTTCAGAGGGAACACAGAATTTTTATAGAGTGTCAGGGCACTGGATCTGTGGAGAGAGAGGGAACGAGAGAGAGAAAGAAAGATCTTCCATCCACTGGTTCACTTCCCCGAATGACTGCAACAGCCAGGGGTAGACCAGGCTGAAACCAGGAGCCTGGAACTCCATTCAGGTCTCCAATAGGCGGCAGGGTCCTAAGTTCTTGGACCATCCTCTGCTGCCTTCCCAGATGCATTAGCAGGAAGCAGGATAGCAAGTGGAGCAGCTAGGACTTGAACTGGTGCTCATACAGGATGCAGCATCTCAGACAGCACCTTAATTTTATGTCTTGGGGCCAGAATTGTGGCATAGCGGGTAAAGCCTCTGCCTGTGACACTGGCACCCCATATGAACACCAGTTCAAGTCCTGACGGCTCCACTTCCCATCCAGCTCTCTGCCAGTGCACCTAGAAAGCAGTGGAGAAGGGCTCAAGTGCTTGGGCCCCTGCACCCATGTGGAAGACCCAAATGAAGCTCCAGACTTCAGCCTGACCATTGTGGGGTGTGTGTGTGTGTATCTGTCTGTCTCTGTCTTTTCCTCTCTCTCTGTATCTCTGACTTTCAAATAAATAAATAAATCTTTTAAAAAAAGTGCTTACATCTTTATTTTTAGTTTGAAATCAGCCCATCTCTCTCTCTCTCTGTTGCCTTGTGACTGAAAGTAGAGTTGGGAACCATGTTCAGAATCAGTCAGTGCAGAACTGTGTCTCCAATTCACTTTCCCATAAAACTCTGGGTACCTCTGTCCAAATAGCGCCTGAAGTTAAGAGCGGTTCTTATGTACACAAGAAGTGGGATTTCTCCATACTTGTTTGGAGGAGAGCTCATAAGGATTTAGGAGTTGGCATCTATTGATTATTCCTTTTCATTCAGTTTGAGATTTTCTTGGTTCTTTGTATGCTGAGTGAGTTTTGACTGAAACATGGACATTTTTGTATTATAAGAGTCTGTATCTTATTGCAACCTTCTGTTCTAATTGGCATTGTCTGATACCTGTCCAGTGCAGGAAGCAATAGATGCCACCTTGTCATTCCCATCTGGAAGAAAGAAGCCAGGTTTCCCGCTTGTCCTCTGTTGACATACTGTATGTTAGGCCTTCCATTGACGCCATAGTGGAGCTGGCCTTGTTCCTCATGAACAGTGGTTTGATCCCACCCCAGTGCTGGGGGGGAGGAAAAAGTACCTGGTTACTGCTGGGAAGGGTCAGACCGCCATGCTCCTGTGGTGGTCTCCACTGATACCGTGGCGGGTGCTTCAGTCCAGACGTGAAGGGCCTGGCTCCCACTTGGTTTCCTCTCACACTCCCCAGCGGTGTTAGGACTCGTCGTTGGCTTCTTGTGAGGGTGGAGGGCTGTGCTAGCGTGGAAGGCCACCATGTGCTCTGTGGTGTATGATGGTTATTGTCTGAAAGTTTGCTTTTGCTGCTGCCTCTGTCCTGTTCCCATGGCTGCAGAGGGGCAGGCTTTTCTTGAGGCATTTTTGATCTCTGCTTCATTGGCATTTGGGGTTGCTGACTTCAGCTGTAGATGTGGATGTACAAGGCAAACAGAAAACCAGGGCACATCACACCGCCATGTTGTTTCCTGGGTTGTGAGGTCTCAGACTGATGGGCTCTCCCTCTGCCCTGCAGAGTCCAGAGTCTTTACTTCTTAAAAAAATAAAAAAAATAAAAAAATGACATCCAGTATTTGCTTAGTTGGATTTAGTGAGAGGAGTAGGGCAGAGAACATCTATTCCATCTTCCTAGAAGCCCACGTCCTTGCTGTTAAGTCTTTGGGTTTATTTGTTTTATTTTCCCAAGATTTTACTATGAAAGTTTTTAAAAATACAGAGAAGACAAAATAATTGTACCCCCAGATGTTCACCACCTAGGTTCTACACTTAACCTTTTGCTGTATTTTAATTCTCTGTGTATTTTTCCATCTACCCAGTCCATCTCTTTGTCCAGTTTTTTCATGATTATTACTAGACTTAGCCACCAAATACTTCAACATGTCTTTCATCAGACTTAACCATTGGCTTATGCTTTTTTCTCAGATAAATTTTACATGAAATAAAATGCACAAAATCATAAATACAATTAGAAGAGTCTTGGGGCCAGCGCCGTGGCTCACTTAGTTAATCCTTCGCCTGTGGTGCCGGCATCCCATATGGCCGCCGAGTTCTAGTCCCAGTTGCTCCTCTTCCAGTCCAGCTCTCTGCTGTGGCCCGGGAGTGCAGTGGAGGATGGCCCAGGTCCTTGGGCCCTGCACCCACATGGGAGACCAGAAAGAAGCTCCTGGTTCCTGGCTTCGGATCAGCGCAGCACCGGCTCTGGCGGCCATTTGGGGAGTGAACCAATGGAAAAGGAAGACCTTTCTCTCTGTCTCTCTCTCTCTCTCACTGTCTATAACTCTACCTGTCAAATAAATAAATAAAAACAATTAGAAGAGTCTTGTGTAGTTCAGCCATCATGGAGATAATTTCCATCACAACCAGAAGTTCCCTGAGCCCCTTCTCCATTAAGTCCTGCTTCCCTTTTGCTCCAAGAGGAAACTACTGTTCTTTCTATTTCATCTCCTTTTCTTTCCTTTTTTTCCACCACAAACTTATTTCACCAGTTTTAGAACTTTCTATAAATGGGACCACACAACATATACTCTTTACTGTGTGGTTTTTTAAACACAGTGTTGAGCTGCATTTGTGTTCCTGTCTTATCAATGGTTCTTTCTTTTTCTTTTTTAATTGCTTAGTGCTACTTCACTGAATGAATAAGACCAGTTTATCCATTTCTCAGATGCTTCCAATTCTTTGCCATTAAACTATATTACTTGGGTCAATATAGGTTATTGCTTAGAACATAGTGTAAGACAACTTAAGATTTTTGTACCCTTTTTCTAATTAACAAAATAATGGCATACAAAGATCTGTTTGGTCATACCCAGTGCCCATATTTTCCACATGTATCTTATTGTTAGTATTAACTATCATTTTACTTGAAACATAACACTTTTTTTTTTTTTTTTTTTTTTTTTGGTAATAGAGGCAAAAGATAGTTTGGCATTGTAAAAATAACATTTACTTCCTGGCACCAAATTATATTTTGTGAAGGGGAAGCCATGGTTTTAACTACACGGTAACTGTAATATTCATTGCTAACAATGCCAAACTAGTCTCTGGAGAAACATCCTACCTCAGGAATCCTTAGAATATTTTGCACGAAATATTGATGCTGTTGTTGCAAATGGATCCGGCTGCGTTTCACAGGCTCTTGTGTGTCTGGCCCTACCTGTCATGTAAGGCTCTAGCTTCTTTTCTGGTTCCCCAAAATGATTACCTAAGGAGAATATAATTTCTGATTGATTGACTTACTGATTGATACCAGGAGGTTCCTACCAGCTGCAAAATGGGACAAAATAAACGTTACGTGAGATTCCAGTGAGAGTAGGCATGCTTACTGTTAAGAGGCCAGGATGAAGTGGATGCTGTTGTTACAAACTTTGACTAAAGCCTTCTTCTGACTTTCTTTTTCTCTGAACAGTTGACGGACTGGACAAAGCTTCTATAGCAAATTCAGATGGCCCCACAGCAGGTTCCCAAACACCTCCATTCAAGAGAAAGGGGAAACTATCCACCATCGGTAAAATCTTCAAGCCTTGGAAATGGAGGAAAAAGAAGACCAGCGACAAATTTAGAGAAACTTCAGCAGGTATCAGTCTCATAACTGTGTTATAAGCTAAGATAAATTGTTAAAATGTTCCCAAATAGAATATTATATTTTTCAAGATGCTTTTTTCAGCAAAAAAATCTATATTTGAAGGGATATTATCTCATTTGATGGCAAAACATCTTAGACTTCCTCTTGTATTGTTTTGACTTTCTAATGTTTTTAAAATTTATATTTATAAACTCATATAAAATTGGACTTATGAGTAGGGGGATGTGAAATAGTACAGAATTGGAAGTGGTAATATTATTCATCAACATTGTGGTAGCAAAATTCCCTTGTACAGACACACACAATTACCTGTTTTAAGTATCTCCTGTTAGTAGCACAGTCCTATTTGTTAATTAAAACTTGTTAAAAATGCCCTTTCTGCTGTATTTAGTCTGTAGGCAAGATTTCAATGGCTGTATGTAAGAAAGCTGTTGCCTTGTTTGTTGTTTCATTTTAAACTCATGTCATGTTTTTAAGACACGTAAATGCTCTCTTTCCTAGAAGGCAGTAACCCTATTGTTGTAAACATTTTCAGTTAATATAACGTGTAGACTTGTTCAATGTAAGAATTACATTGTTTAGTGCCTTTCACATGGACTCGTATAAGAAATTGCCTTTAAATCTCAGGCCTTAATTAAGCCCAATTTGAACAAGTACTCCGTGTCAGTAGGGTTTTTTTTTGAACATAGAAGGTTGTTTCTCTTCATACTTAGTTTACTGCCCCAAACAATACCATCATCGAAATACCTTGCCATGTCAGCCTAACATTGTGAGTGTGTGTACATGGCCACAGAGAGTGTCTTGCTGGTCAGAGCACTGAGATAAGGCTGGCCTTTAGTTTCAAAATAAACTAACACATATGGCACGAGGGCGTGGAATAAGGAAATCACAGTTCCCTGAGGAAAACTCTGTGCTACATTTGCAGCTATATAATTTCTCTGAGCATTTAGTTGTTATGATATTGAAGATTTGTTTCAAAATAATCCTGTAGGAGGAATGAGATGGATGAGAGTATAGAAGAAAGAAAATCAGCCATGAGTTAATCATTGTACAGGGGGTTTATTATTCTTATCTCTCTACTTATAGGTGTTAGACATTCTCTATAATAAAAATATAGGGAAAAAATTGAGAGTTGGCTAAGGGAAAAGTAATGATCTCTTGGTTGCTGGGTTCTTTTCAGCCCTGAGTGGCTTCCTGGATTAGGAGGCAGTGGGACGACACAGACAAGTGTTGAGGACACCACCAAGATGTGACCTTGAGCAAGTGAGATTGAGCCTCTGTGCCTTGGCTTTCTCATCAGCAAGATCAGGGGTGGCACCAGCTGAGTTCTAATGTGCTTCAGGGAGATTCTTGACGCCTTCTAGTTCCTGGCTGGACACCTTGTTCTCCCTCACTCTTCAGTTCTGCGTGGAGCCACAGTAGCCTTTTTAAGTGCCTTCTTCTCATATTTTCCTAAACCTTGGGGGAAACTAGTTCTTCAAGTTACTGTGGTTACTCAGGATGGAGATAGGGTTCTGATAGAAGTCCCTCAGATGTCTCTCTTGCCCTTTGGTTGCCTCCGGGCTACTAACCTTTCTCTCCTTAAAGTATAGAAGACATCTACAAGGAGTTCCCCTTCCTCTTTCCTTCCTGTCTCTCTCTCTCTTTTTTTTTTTTTTATTTTTTATTTTTTATTTTTTTTAATTTTTGACAGGCAGAGTGGACAGTGAGAGAGACAGAGAGAAAGGTCTTCCTTTTTGCCGTTGGTTCACCCTCCAATGGCCGCCGCGGTTGGCGCACTGCGGCCGGCGCACCGCGGCCGGCGCACAGTGCTGATCCCAAGGCAGGAGCCAGGTGCTTCTCCTGGTCTCCCATGGGGTTCAGGGCCAAAGGACCTGGGCCATCCTCCACTGCACTCCCGGGCCATAGCAGAGAGCTGGCCTGGAAGAGGGGCAACCAGGACAGAATCCAGCGCCCTGACCAGGACTAGAACCCAATGTGCCGGCGCCGCTAGATGGAGGATTAGCCTGTTGAGCCATGGCGCCGGCCCCTTCCTATCACTTTTTAATTATTCTAGCAGCAGGGAGGCTCTGATACATTTCCGCCAACCCTGAATATTTAAGAAAAGCCATTTTAAATAATATTCAATGTTATTTTGTGTGATTGCAGTTTATTGAGAGTGAGAATAGTCTGTCCTTTGTTTTCTTTTCCTATTCACACAGAATTTTATGTAAGTTTAGCTCTAAGAAGTTATTTGTGAATACTGCATCCCTAGTTCCTAAGGACTACCAAACCTTATCAAAAACCCCCCAAAATTATTAAACACCTTATTGTCTATTTTGTGAATTCGCCTGCTATGTTTATTGTACCATTTGTTTTCAACTCATAATGTTAATGTTTTACTTGAATTTCATAACTTGTTATACATTTTCCCATGATCAAGTATTTTATTGTCACCTTCTTTGCATACTTATTTTAAAGTTTAAATTACTGGTGAGATATTTGGAATGTATTATAAATTTTGAAACGAAGGCATAATAGTGTATCATAATGTTAATTTTTTTCACATTGAAGAAAGATGTCACATCTAGAGGAAAATAAATGAATTCAGAAAAAAAAAATCAAGGGAAAAGTATTTTCTTCTTCAAAAACTTAAACAGTGAAATTGATCTTACTGTGTTCTGCAACCCAGCGGTTACTGTTTTTCCTGATCTGAGTTTCTGTTGTAAGAATTTTTAGTAGGTGGTAGGTAGTATATAACACTGATTCATTAGTGCCATTTTAATAGCACCTTTACTGTTGTGGGAGATAAGGAGTGTGTTCTAGCCTGTTTTGGTGGCCTTTGAGTCACCTCTATTTTTGGATGCCCAATTAAGCCCAAACAATCTCATCCCATAAGGTAGGTTGGGTTTGTGCCCAGATTCCAGTTCTCTGGCCTTGTTTTAAAGCAAAAAGTTACCAGTATCTTGTTCTCTGGTTTAGGCTGTTCAGTGTGTGGCTTTAGGTTTCAGGGCAGGAGAATATTCCTCTTTTCTACCTACTTCCTCCTCTTTGTTGCTTTTTATCTCCTTCTTCAGTCCCACTTTTGCTATAGGTTTCATCCCGTCTCCATCTTTAGAACTCAAAATATGGATTATACTTTTTGTCCTACATAATCAGTTTTTTTTGTTTTGTTTTGTTTGGGACAGATGAGAATCTTTCCTCTGGGTCTTTAAATATACTTGCATTAACCTAAGCTAAGGATGCAAACACTCTTCCTAAGGAGTTACTCCTCCAACTTCCATGATCTGTTGCCATCAAGACCAAATATTTTGAAAATCCAATCTATATCAGCTGCTTCCACTGACTCCCAGACTCTCATTCATTTTTCCACTGCAGTCTGTCTTTGTATCCAGTAGTCACTGAGGCTATTCCAAGCCTCCTAATCATTACATTCCATGTCACACTCTGATTTGCATCTAGTTCAATCTTTTCAACATTTGACATTCCCCAGTAGTCATTCCTTGATTTACAAAAGCTGCCCTTGACTTTTCCCCTATGTTTTGCCCCCTCTTCTTCTCATTTCCTTTGGCCACCCTTCTTTTTCTTTGAATGCACCACTTTTATCAATACTTACATCTGCTCAACTGGCCCAGGCTCCAGTCAGTGTCCGTGCACAACTACCCACACACCTGAGGGGTAGCCTGACCTGAGGAAAGCAGGTGAATACAAACCCCTTTCATAGAGTCTATGTTTGTCCACACTGGAAATGTGCTATGTGCCAGGCACTGTTCTGGAAGCTGGGTATTCTACAGCAGATAAGCAAAGAAGGCTCCTGCCTGCATGGAACTTTCCTTCTAGGTAAAGTACTGATGATAAACGCTATGAATGGACACAGGGAGTGGAGGACGAGAGTGGAAAATTACTGTGTACAAATGTATTTCAGCCAAATCAGATCCCCTGCCAACCCTAGCCATTCTTGTGTCTTAATCTGTTTCTGTTGCTTTAACAGATATTTGAGACTAGATAATTTGTAAAGAAACAGAAAGTAACTAGTATTTATATGTGTGTGTGTGTTTGTGTGTATGTATAATCTCAAAAATGTGCCTTGAATTGCTTCTTTGTTGAATATTCTATGTAACTAAAACTGTAGTACTGAGTACTTGAGGATTTGATAAAATAAACTGAAGATTTAAAAAAATCTTAATGGAAAAAAAAGAGAAAATAGTTAAAATCCTAACCAAAAACATGTACTTCATGATGACAACTATATACTGCTGTTAAAAAGCTAATAGTATTCATCAGAGAAACTTTCTTCTGCCTATCTCTCACCCTTATTTAAAAGCAAATCATATTCCTAAACAAAGAAAATCAAGGCAACTTATCTTCGTTGAATTTATGACTTTTATTTATGTTATTAGTAATGAGAAAGGAATGCCTGTCTAGATTTTTAGATAACATTGTTGGAAGTATTAGCATTCTAGGAACCAGACTAACTTGCAGAGAGCCATCTGGTAGGAACTTCAGTTTACTCAGTGTCCTCTTCATTCCCTCCTAGTAAGAATGGCTCCTTTTACTGTATATTGTTGTATACCAGGCTCTGCTTCATGAATGTTTTTCACCTTAACTCATTGAATCGCCACAACAACTTAATGATGTGTAAGTGCTACCGTCACCCCAGTTCTACTGATGAGTAAACTGGGGCCAGACAATCCAGATGGCTTGCCCAGGATGCCTGACGGGTGGCAAAGATGGCATTCGAACTCAAACAATAAGTTGCCACCGCCAGTGCCTTTGCCCATTACATGTGTTGTATCCCCAGAAGACAACTTCCCACCCAGGTCAGAAAGACGTGGTCCGTAAAGGTGACTCTAACACATGGGTTTTCTTAGTATGCTAGTTTGGCTATTGCAAGGATTTGATTTGAAAAATTATTTCGATTCTACTTGACTGGCCTACTTACAGCAATATATGTGTAGAAAGGTATTTGGCAAGGCTCAAAATTGTGTTTGGTGCTATTGAAGAATCATATTTTCTATATCCATAGAGGCATAGGATTGCCATTTGGGATTAATTAAAAGTTAGATTTGCTCAAGGTGATATTTGTTAAGGACTGCTGTGGTTGCTTTAATACCTGACAGACAGCATTTTCGTTTTACTTGTCTCATTCTACTATGCTCTTATGTATTTGTCACCCTCACACCATAGTGGAGAAAGGGGAAGAAATATCTTCCTTTTCTCAATTTATTGTTGCACAGAAAAGTTACATAACCAGCCAAAGGCCACACAGCTCATCCATGTCCACATGGGATTCCTTGCTTACATGATACACGGTGCTGTTTTGCCCTCCCAGCAAATCTGTACTGAGCATCTTCATCTACGCTGTGTCAGGCACAATTGTAGACCCTAGTGATCCTGCTGCAGACTTTAGTGACTCCACAGAGCTGGCACTTCCTTTTCTCATGGAGCTTACATTCTAGTAGGGGTAGAAAGCAAAAAGCAAACCCAAATAAACTAGATAGTATATTAGACAGTGAGAAGAGAAAAATAAAACCAAGGAATTGGGCTAGGGAATATGAGAGGGCGGCTACCGTTTCAAAGAGGGTGGTCAGGGCAACTTTCCTGGGAAGGCAACAGTGAGGAAAGGCAGGAAGGAGGGATGGGAAGGAAAGCAGAGAAATCCTGGGAAGAGATCACATCAATTTGAGGCAGCAGGCATTTCCTTCTGTCAATAATGGTCTGGATACATTGTGATCCTGGTCCATCATAAACTTTGCTGTATCCAATAGTTTAACATTAAAATGCTTCACATTCATGAACCTCATGATTGTTGATTTTGATACCTGTTGCCAGAACCATGGCTCCTAATAAATCATATAGTTGCGCTCTTTACAGTTCTACCAGAAAAGGAGCAAAGGCAAAAGGGAATTAGCTCTGTAATATAAACATTTTGTTACAGCTTAGTTTCTTAAAGCCAAATCCAAGAGCTGGAGTCCAACAGGCCATCAAACCAAACATCAGAAAGTCAGCTTCGTAGAGTCCAAGTTTAAAATCCCTCATACGTTGGTATTTTTTGGTGGATTCAAATAGCAAATCCTACAGAGAATGCCCATAAAAGTTAATATAATACATCCTTTAACCTCTGTCTGCAAACAGTCCCTAACTTACATACTCATCATGTTCACAGTTCTCCATTTAGATCACTAAATCTAATGGGTATGTTTACAAATTAATTTATAAAATTCATTTTAACCCATAATATGCCTGAAAACTGCCACTATTAATATTTGTCCAAAGACAGCCAAACACTTCTTATAGTTACTGTAGTGAGACACTTGATGAGTTTTCTATTGAAATTGAGAATTTAGGGTTGTCAAGGACCTAGCCAACCATCCAGTTTTGTCCCTAGGTAGAAATCCCCCATCTCCAGCAAGCCAAATAACATAGAGTCATTGTGCTTCTTCCTGGGCTCCTAATTCCCAGCACTAACTGTTGGGGACATTTTCTTTTATATTGGTCTAAAAGAAATTATCTCTATCTTTCTAATTATCCCCTGGTATGTGTATGGGCAAATATACAGCCAAAATATATAACTGTGTTTCAGTCAGTGATGGATCACATACGCAGTGGTGGTCCCTAACTCTATATGGTCTAGCAGCACCATAGCTCAGGTTTCGTAACAATACTCTGTTCTGTTCACACAGTGATGAAACCACCCAGCCATACATTTCTCAAAACCGATCCCCATTGTTGAGTGACTCATTAGAGTACTAGGATGTGTAGGGGGGTATTCAAAAAGTTCATGGAAAACACATTATGAAAAAACTATGCATGGGTTTCAAAAAATTTGGGGGCACCAAACTTACCTTTTTTTTTTTTTTTTTAAGATTTTATTTATTTGAAAGAGTTACAGAGAGGTAGAGACAAAGAGAAAGGTCTTCCATCTGCTGGTTCACTCCTCAAATGGCCACAATGGAGCTGTGCTGATCCGAAGCCAGGAGCCAGGAGCTTCTTCTGGGTCTCCCACGTGGGTGCAGGGGCCCAAGGACTTCGGCCATCTTCTATTGCCCTCCCAGGCCATAGCAGAGAGCTGGATCGGAAGAGCAGCTGGGACTAGAACTGGCACCCATGTGGGATGCCGGCGCTTTAGGCTAGGGCTTTAACCCGCTGCACCACAGTGCCGGCCCCCAAACTTATCTTTTAATTACATTTTCCATGGATTTTTTGAAGTATCCTCATAAGTATGTATGGCCTAATCATATTGTCACATAGTGATCCTTCCATCATGTCCATTTCTTTCATTCTCTTTAACTACGCTCATTGTCAGAGTTTCTTACCACAGGAACTCGATCACCAGTTGCTTGTTCTTAGTCCCAGGACCCATGCAGCGTGTGCCAGGGCACAGTTATCAACAGACCTCTCACCCTGGTCTAGCCATGTGTCTAGCCTCTTGTCCATATGCCTAGCCGTGCTTCATATGCCTTTTCTTTGTTATCTTTCATATCAAGCTAACATTGTAACTTCCCCCAAGTTTTTTGTATTTTGTTTTTCTTAAGATTTAGTTTGTTTATTTGAAGGGCAGAGTTACAGAGAGAGAGAGATTTTCCATCTGTTGATTCACTCCCCAAATGACCACAACAGCCAGACTAAAGGCAGGAGCCAGGAGTCTCTTCCTGGTCTCCCATGTGGGTGCAGGGGCCCAAGCACTTGGGTCATCTTCTGCTGCTTTCTCAGGCTCATTAACAGGGAGCTGGATCAGAAGTGGAGCAACCAGGACGTGAAGTGGCACCCATATAGGATGCTGGCGTTGCAGGTGTTGGCTTAACCTACTGTGCCACAATGCTCCCCTCTCACCTAGTACTGTACCAACTACTTATTCATTATTTAAAATGAAGTCCAGAACATGAATTTGTCATGTTCTTAAAGTAAGAATTTGTCAGTAGGAATTAAGTTATCTTATAAATGTCTAGGGAGTTGAGAGTTCCCTGTCAGCAATCACCATCACTTTTCTGCCCATTGAACATCCTGTTATGTGGAAAGCATTGCCCAGATCCTCCTAACTGGGAGATCTGTGTGACTCCTTTCTGACCATACATTGTATGTTCTTTCCATGTGTGCACTACTGCCTGTTCTCCAGCACATGTTCCATCTGTTCCAGATGTTTTCCTGTGCACACAACCCTTCCTTTCACAGGGTTTTGATAGGCCTGCTCCCTCCTGACCATAGACCCCTCCCCCAGTGTCACATCTGTTTCTTCCAAGTTGCCGGGAGTTCAGTCCCACTGTGTCTCCACTACTTCCTTTCCTGTATTGACATCTCAAGTCTCCCTTTGTTTATTACCCTTTCTGTTTAAAGAACTCTGAGCCATACATGGTATTCCCATACTTCTTGGATACCATTTCTTCTGAAAGTACCAGAAGTCCCTAGCATTGTTATTTTCTGTTCTAACTGCTTTCCTTCATGATCTCTGAAGGGAGTTTTTCCTCCTTCCCTAATTCAACTTCAAGTTTCTCTTTGTTGGGCCAAGGCCACAGGTGTCCTCCCAGCATATCCCTTTTATTTTCATGGTATGGACCTCCTGTCTTCTCACCAAGCATGGCTGTATGAATGTTAGGGTCCACACAATCATACCTTGTTTCCAACACCATAAACCGACAGGTATCTACTCTGTATCTACTCTGTTGTGCTGTGATCTTCGGCAGGAAGAGCCAGATCACCTTCTGCTCCCTTCCTGTTTCCTACTCAGGACTTCTGACCATCCAGATTGCTGCAGGGGAAGACAATCATTGCTATTTTTTACAGCCCATTGAAGAGGACTTAGGGGGTCTTAGTGTCATCTTTCCTGTCCTGAGAAACACATTGCAAGAAGACATCATTACTTTTTTTTTTTTTTTTGAAGATTTTATTTATTTGAGAGGTAGAGTTACAGACAGTGAGAGAAAGAGACAGAGAGAAATGTCTTCTTTCTGTTGGTTCACTCCCCAAATAGCCGCAATGGCTGGAGCTGCGCTGATCTGAAGCCAGGAGCCAGGAGCTTCTTCCTGGCCTTCCACGTGGGTGCAAGCACTTGGGTCATCTTCTACTGCTTTCCCAGGCCATAGCAGAGAGCTGGATTGGAAGAGGAGCAGCTGGGACTAGAACCGGTGCCCATATGGGATGCCGATGCTGCAGGCGGAGGATTAACCTGTGCCATGGCACTGGCCACGACATCAGTACTTCTGATGAGACACAGGGGTCTGTCCAAGGCTGTGTCTCTGGCACCTTAGTGAGAAGTGGCCACTGTTGCACTCTTCCTGCTGGCACTGATGAGTCCTTGTCACCTGTTCACACTGCACATACTCACTGAGCTCTCAGTGTGTGCCCAGGTGCTGCTCTAGACACGAGGGGAAGTCCCCAGACTCATGAAGGTGGCATTCCACAGAGGAGGACTGGGAAAAACAGAGCATATATGGGGCTAGAGAACAGTGGGTTAGGGACAGAGGGCCCCTTGTCCTTTGCTCTTGACTTGGTGTCTCTGCTGTCCAGTGCCAGGGCTGCACAGTCACAAGCTTTCCTGCTCCTTTGTGTTACTTTTTAGTTCTCCCATGAACTTCTGGACTAGAGTTTTCATTCTTCTTTTCTTCCTCAACACATTTCCTTTCTGATTTCCTTCAGAGTATTATTTTCCCACTCTTTCTAGTTATCTTTCATTTTCTCCAGACCAGAAAAAAAAGGAGATGTTCCCCAACTCTGGTCACCCTCCCTTTTGGTGGGAAAACTGCGTTATATTTATAGCTTCCTTCTTGGTGGCTCTTCTAGAAGGAAAATAAAAAGGTCACAGCTGAGAGAACACTAGGACAGTTTCCGTGTGGTCTGGACCTCAGCAAGTCAAGGTTACCTGTGATCACTTTTGGCAGTCCCTGTTGGAAACTTTCCCTGTAAACTGGCCCCCAGCAAACAGGGCCCCTAGGAAAGGGGCCTTTGGCTGAGCATTGTTTTGAGCAGCTGTGTTAAACCCGTGCCCTTTCAGAAAACACAAATAGCTTTTTGACATTTCCAAAACCCTTTTCCTGCCTTGCCTCTCTTTTTGGCTGTGGCCATAGGCCGATGAATTTAAAGTCCTCAAAAAGTTATATGTATTTGCTTTTATTTTTAAAAAAAAAGGATGTATTTTTATTTGAAAAGCAGAGTTACAGAGAGAGAGGTGAGAAAGAGATCTTTCGTCTGCTGGTTTGCTCCCCAGATGACTGCAACAGCCAGGACTGGGCCAGGCCAAAGCTAGGAGCCTAGAACTCCATCCAAATCTCCCACTTGGGTGGCAAGGTCTAAGCACTATGGACATCTTTTGTTACTTTCCCAAGCACATTAGCAGGGAGCTGGATCAGAAGTGGAACAGCTGGGACTCAAACTGGCACTCATATGGGATGCCGATGTTGTAGGCTGCAGCTTAACCCTCTGGGCCACAATGCCAGCTCCAATATATTTATTCTTTTCTGACAACTCCAGTGTGATCCCTGAGAGGTTATTAGAAGTAGCTGAGGTGTGGCCTATGTGAGAAACAGATATAAAAAGGTACTTGAATATTCATTTGCTATATATACATTCATGACCTTCTCAAAAAAGATAATTCTCTTCATCATATTCATCAATCAACTAGGTTTTTTCTTTTCTTTTTTAAAGATTTATTTATTTATTTTTTGAAAGGCAAAGTTAGAGAGAGAGGGGGAGAGAGAGATCTTCTATCCACTGATTCACTCTCCAGATAGACACAACAGCCAGGGCTGGGCCAGGCTGAAGCCAGGAGCAGAAGCTTCTTCCAGGTCTCCCACATGAGTTAGCAAAGGCCCAAACACCTGGGCCATCTTCCGCTGCTTTCTCAGGCCATTAGCAGAGAGCTGGATAGGAAGTAGAGCTGCCAGGACAATTAACTGGCACACAGATAGGATGCCAGCATTGCAGGCAACAGCTTTACCCAGTACTTCACAATGCCAGCCCTTTTCTTTCTTTTTTTTTTTCTTCAAATTTACATGTGTGTGTATATACAGTTCTCAGACTTTTAGTATATATTTTATTTTATGTAGCCCTACCACAATCTGGATATATCACAATTTCATCACTCCCCAAATCTCCCATGAGTGATCATTTTATAGTTTTTTTTTAAAGATTTATTTTATTTATTTGACAGGCAGAGTTACAGAAAGAGGTAGAGACAGAGAGGTCTTCTGTCCGCTGGTTCACTCCCCAGATGGCCGCAACGGCCGAAGCTGTGCTGATCAGGAGCCAGGAGCCAGGAGCTTCTTTTGGGTCTCCCATGCAGGTGCAGGGGCCCAAGGACTTGAGCCATCTTCTACTACTATCCCAGGTCATAGCAGAGAGCTGGATTGGAAGAGGAGCATCTGGGACTAGAACCAGCACCCATATGGGATGCCGGTGCTTCAGGCCAGGGCATTAACCCGCTGCATGGCAGCACCGGCCTCAATAGTCTTTTTTTTTTTTTTTTTTAAAGATTTATTTATTTGAAAGAGTTAGAGAGAGGCAGAGGCAGAGAGAGACAGAAAAAGAGAGAAAGAGAGGTCTTCCATCTGCTGGTTCACTCCCCACATGGCCACAACGGCTGGAGCTCGGCTAATCCGAAGCCAGGAGCCAAGAGCTTCTTCTGGGTCTCCCAGGTGGGTACAGAAGCCCAAGCACTTGGGCCATCTTATGCTGCTTTCCCAGATCATAGAAGAGAGCTGGAGTGGAAGTAGAGCAGCCAGGACTTGAACCAGCGCCTATATGGGATGCTGGCACCGGAGGCAGTGGCTTTACCCACTATGCCACAGCTCCAGCCCCTCGTTTTATGGTTTTAACCTGCTCCATACCCCTCACCCCAGCTGTTGACCTGTGGCAACCAGTAATCTCTTCTCCACCATGGACCTGTCATTTTAAGAATGTCACATATATGGAATCTTTCAGTATGAAATCTTTTAAGACTGGCTTCTTTCACTCAGCATAACTCACCTGTGAGAAATTCAACCAGGTTGCTGCACGTCACCAACGTTCCTTTTCATTGTTGAATAGTAGGCCATGGTATATTGTACCACAGGTTTTTGTTTTTTCTTTTTAGCTAGAAACCTTTTATTTAAGGTATACAAACTTCATGTATTTCATAAATACAAATTTAGGAATACAGTGATTTTATCCACTCACCTGTTGAAGGACAGGTGGGTTGTTCCCAGTTTGGGGTAATTACTCTTGTAAGCAATCTTGCATAGGTTTTTATTTGAGCAAAAGTTTGCATTTCCCTAGGGAAAATCTGGATATGAGAGTGCTGGGTCATATGTTAAGTCTGTTTACCTTTATAAGCATCCAAGCAGCTGTTTTCCAGAAGTTTGCATTCCTACCAGCAATAAAGAACAGTTTTAGTTGCTGTACATCCATTGGTATTGTCATTGTTATTTTTTTTATGGTAAAAAACATGTGCCGTAAAATTTGCCATCTTAACCATTTTTAACTATGCAGTTCAATAGTTTTAAATATTTTACACCATTTTGAAAACATTTCCCGAAGTTTTTCATATTGTAGAACTGAAACTCTATGCCTATTAAGCAACTTCCTTTTGTGTCCTGGTAACCTCATTGTATTTTATATATCTATAATTTGACTATATTGTAACTTTCATATGAAGAGGCCTCAGAATGTTCATGGAATATTTGTGTTATCTTTCAATTCCATTTTCCATGAACTTTTTGGAGTCCCCTCATGTAAGAGGGGGTCATGCAGTATTTATCCTTTTGTGATCGGCCTATTTCAATTATCATAATTCCCATAATGGCTAATAATGTTGAACTTCTTTTTATGTACTTTTCTGTCAACCATATATTCTCCTTGTTAAAGTTTCTGTTTAGTCTTTTGACTATTTTTTGATTGGGTTATTTCTTATTACTGAATTTTGAGAGTTCTCTCTATATATTTTCGGATACAAGTTGTCATATTTAATTTGCAACTAGTTTTTTTCCAATCTGTAGCTTGTCTTTTCGTTATCTTAAAAAATTTACTTTGCTGAATGAAAATCTTTAATTTTGATGAAACCTAATTTAACAATTTTTTTCTTTATAGATTTTTTTGTTGTTTATAGATTTTACTTTTGGTGTCAAGTCTCAGATCTGTTTTGCCTAACTCCAGGTCACAAAGAGTTTTCTCCTTTATTGTCTTCTAAAAGTTTTATAATTCATGCTGTATATTTAGATCTATGTCCAGTTTTTAGATAATTTTTGTGTAAGATGTGAGATTTTGATCAAGGTTCTTTTTTGCATATAAATATTTAGTTCCTTCAATACTGTTTGTTGAAAGATTGTCCTTTTGCTACTAAATTACCTTTTGCACTTTTTTAAAAATCAATAAGCACATTTTTGTCCATTTATCATATTTGGTAAAGGTATAGTTAAGTCTTCTGGCCAATTTTTATACGATAGTTTATTTTCTTGCTGTTGGGTTTTAGGAGTACTTTATATCCTCTGGATACAATGCCTTTGTCAGAGATGTTAATTTGAGGTATTTTCTGCCAGACTGTAGCTTGAATTTCTCATTTCATTTTTTAGAAGTGTCTTTTATCAAGCCAAAGTTCTTAATTTTGATGAAATACAATTCATCATTTTTTTTCTGTCTGAATTATTTTTTAAAGTGGTATTTTATTTTTACGTACTTCTATTTATCTGGAAGACAGAAAGGTAGAGACAGATGGACAGAGATCTTCCATCTACTGATTCACTCCCCAGATGCCCACCACAATCAGGGCTGGGCAGGCTGAAGCAAGCAGCCGTGAACTCACTCCAGCTCTCCCACATGGGTGATGGCTCATCACCTGCTGCCTCCACGATGTGTATCAGCAGGAAGCTGGAGTTGGAAGTGAAGCTGGGACCTGAACCAGGAGCCCAGTATAGAATGCGGGCATCCCAAGCAGTGTTTTAACTGCTGTGCAATGCCTATTCCTGAATTACGTTTTGAAGTTATGTATAAGACTTTTCAACAGCATTTGTTGAAAAGACTCTCCTTTCACTCTTGAATTCCCTTTGCATCTTTGTGAAAAAAAAATCAGTTGGCTCAGTGTTGTGTGTGTGTGTGTGTGTGTGTGTGAGAGAGAGAGAGAGAGAGAGAGTGAGAGAGAGAGAATCTGTTTCTGTACTGTGTTCTACTCCCTTAATCCATGTATCTCTTCACACTCTCTTGATTACTGTAGCTTCATAAAAATGAAAGTTAGGGCCAGTGCCGTGGCTTAACAGGCTAATCCTCCGCCTTGCGGCACCGGCACACTGGGTTCTAGTCCCAGTTGGGGTGCCGGATTCTATCCCGGTTGCCCCTCTTCCAGGCCAGCTCTCTGCTGTGGCCCGGGAAGGCAGTGGAGGATGGCCCAAGTCCTTGGGCCCTGCACCCGCATGGGAGACCAGGAGAAGCACCTGGCTCCTGGCTTCGGATCAGCAGGATGCGCTGGCCGTGGCGGCCATTGGAGGGTGAACCAATGGCAAAAAGGAAGACCTTTCTCTCTGTCTCTCTCTCTCACTATCCACTCTGCCTGTCCAAAAAAAAAAAAAAAAAAAAAAGTTAGATAATGTAATTTTTCCAACTTTATTCTTTATTTTAAAACTCTTAACTGATTTAGTTCTGTGCTTTTCATGTGACTTTTAGACTCAGCTTGTTTCTTTTCTCAAAAAGTTCCTGTTGGGGCCAGCATTGTGGGGCAGCAGATTATAGAACCCAGCCCAGGGATGCTGGCATCCCATATATTCACTGTTACAAGTCCCTGCTGCTGCACTTTCCATCAGCTCCCTGCTAATGCACCTGGGAAAATAGCAGAAGATGGTTTGTGTGCCAGGGTCCCTACTATCGACATGCGAGACCCAGAAGAAGCTCCTGGCTTCTGGCTTCGACGTGGCCTAGTACCAGCTGTTGTGGCCATTTGGAGAATGAACCGTTAGATGGAAAATCTCTCTTTATCGCTCATTCCCTCTGTCTCTGTAACTCCACCTTTCAAATAAATAAATATATATTTTAAAAAGTCCTTTTGTGATTTTTATTGGATTGAATTAAATTCATACTGCAGTTTGAGGAGAATTGATGTATTTGTTCTGTTGTGTGTTTTAATCTCTGAACTAAGCCTCTCCATCTCCTCTATTCTATTTCTTTCCTCTTTTAAAAGATTTTTTAAAATTTTATTTAAGTTATACAAGTTTCATGTATTTCATATATAAAGATTTAGGAACATAGTGATACTTCCCTCTTCTGCCCTCCCCCTCCCCCAAGCTCCAGCCTTTCTTCTTCTTCCCTCTCACATTCCCACTCTTAATTTTTATTAAGATCTGTTTTTATTTTTTTTTATTTTTTTATTTTTTTTATTTTTGACAGGCAGAGTGGACAGTGAGAGAGAGAGAGAGAGAGACAGAGAGAAAGGTCTTCCTTTGCCGTTGGTTCACCCTCCAATGGCCGCCGCAGTAGCGCGCTGCGGCCGGCGCACCGCGCTGCTCCGATGGCAGGAGCCAGGTGCTTATCCTGGTCTCCCATGGGGTGCAGAGCCCAAACACTTGGGCCATCCTCCACTGCACTCCCTGGCCACAGCAGAGAGCTGGCCTGGAAGAGGGGCAACCGGGACAGGATCGGTGCCCCGACCGGGACTAGAACCCGGTGTGCCGGCGCCGCAAGGCGGAGGATTAGCCTGTTGAGCCACGGCGCCGGCAAGATCTGTTTTTAAGTTTACTTAATGATTGTATAGTTAACCCTACACTAAGTAAAAGAGTTCAACAAATAGTATTAAGGAAAAACAAGAACAAAAACACTGTTCCTCAACAGAAGAGACAAGGGCTATAAACAATCATCAAATCTTAAAATATCCATTTCACTCCTAAACATTACATTTTAGGTACTCTGTTAGTTACCTTGGATCAAGGAAAACATATATCTGTCTTTCTGGGACTGGCTTATTTCACTAAGTATAGTGGTTTCCATCTTTCTATCTTTCCATAATGTATCCATCTTGTTGCAAAAGACAGGGTTTCATTTTTGTTTTCTTTTCTTCTTTTTTACAACTGAGTGGTACTCCACACTGTATATATACCATAATTTCTTTATTCAGTCAACAGTTGATGGACATCTGGGTTGATCCCATATCTTAGTTACTGTGAATTGTGCTACAATGAACATGGGGTGCAGATAACTCTTTCAGATGCTGATTTTTTTTTTTTTTTGGTTTGGGTATATTCCCAGGAATGGGATGGCTGGATCATATGGTAGGTCTGTATTCACATTTCTATATTGTCTTTCACAGTGGCTGCACCATTTAACATTCCCACCAACAGTGGAATAGGGTACCTTTTCCTCCACATCTTCGCCAGAATTTGTTTGTTGATTTCTGTATGGGAGCCATTCTAACTAGAGTGAGGTAAAATCTCATTGTGGTTTTGATTTGCATTTCCCTGATGACTAGTGATCCTGAGCATTCATGGGTCTGTTGGCCATTTCAATTTCCTCTCTCTCTCTCTTTTTTAAAGATTTATTTTATTTATTTGAAAGACAGTTACAGAGAGGTAGAGCCAGAGAGAGAAGGAGGTCTTCCATGTGTTGGTTCACTCCAAATGACCACAACAGCTTGAACTGGGCCTATCTGAAGCCAGGAGCCAGGTGCTTCTTCCCAGTCTCCCATGCAGGTGCAGGGGCCCAAGGACTTGGGCCATCTTCTACTGCTTTCCCAGGCCATAGCAGAGAGCTGGATCAGAAGTGGAGCAGCCGGGGCTTGAATTGGTGCCCATATGGGATGCCAGAGCTGAAGGCCATGGCTTTAATCCGCTACGCCACAGCAACAGCCCCTTGATTTTCCTCTCTTGAAAAATGCCTGTTCAAGTCCTTTGCCCTTTTCTTAACGGGATTATTTGTTTTGTTATTGTTGAGTTTCTTGAGCTCTTTATAGATTTTGGATGTTAACCCTTTATCAGTTGCATAGTATGCAAATATTTTCTTCCATTCTGTCTGTTGCCTCTTCACTTTGCTAAGTGTTTCTTTTGCATCAGAAAGATCATTCACCTGGACCAAGTGGGATTTATCCCTCGTATGCAGGGATGGTTCAACATTCACAGATCAATAAATGTGATACATCACATTAACAAACCGAAGAACAAAAACCATATGGTTATCTCAATAGATGCAGAGAAAGCATTTGATAAAGTACAGCATCCTTTCATGATGAAAACCTCAAGCAAATTGTGTATAGAAGGAACATTCCTCAATACAATCAAGACAATTTATGACAAACCCACAGCCAGCAATCTGCTGAATGGGAGAAAAGCTGGAAGCATTCCCCCCTAAGATCTGGAACCAGGCAAGGATGCCCACTGTCACCATTGCTATTTAATATAGTCCTGGAAGTTTAAGCCAAAGCCATTGGGTAAAAAAAAGAAATCAAAGGGATACAAATTGGAAAGGAGGAAATCAAACTATCCCTACTTGCAGATGATATGATTCTATATATACAGGATCCAACAGACTTCACTGAGAGACTACTGGAACTCATCATAGAGTTTGGTAAAATGGCAAGATATAAGATTAACACAGAAAAATCAACAGCTTTTGAAAACACAGGCAATGCCATGGCTGAGAAAGAACTTTTACAATCAGTCCCATTCACAATTGCTCCAAAAAGAATTAAATACCTTGAAATAAATTTCATTGGGAGTGCCAAAGATCTCTGAGATAATAGTTATAAAACACTAAAGAAAGAAAGAGAGGGCCGGTTCTGTGGCTCAATAGGCTAATCCTCCACCTGCAGCGCCGGCACACCAGGTTCTAGTCCCGGTTGAGGCGCCGGATTCTGTCCCGGTTGCTCCTCTTCCAGTCCAGCTCTCTGCTGTGGCCTGGGAGTGCAGTGGAGGATGGCCCAAGTCCTTGGGCCCTGCACCCGCATGGGAGACCAGGAGGAAGCACCTGGCTCCTGGCTTCGGATCAGCACAGCGCGCCGGCTGCAACGTGCTGGCTGTAGTGGCCACTTGGGGGGTGAACCAATGGAAAAAGGAAGACCTTTCTCTCTGTCTCTCTTTCTCTCTCACTGTTTAACTCTGCCTGTCAAAAAAAATTAAAGATAGAAATAGAAGACATTAAAAAATGGAAAAATTTTCCACGTTCATGGATTGGAAGAATCAACGTCCTCAAAATATTCATACTACCAAAAGCAATTTACAGATTCAGTGTGATCCCAATCAAAATACCAATGACATTCTTCACAGATCTAGAAAAAATGATGCTAAAATTAATGTGAAAACACAAGAGAACCCGAATAGCAAAAGCAATCTTATACAACAAAAACAAAGCTGGAGGCATCACAATACCTGATTTCAAGACTTACCACAATGCAGTTATAATCAAAATAGCCTGTTACTGGAACAAAAACAGATATATAGACCAATGGAACAGCATAGAAACTTCATAAATCAATCCATACATCTACAACCAACTTATCTTTGACAAAGGAGCTAAAATCAATCCCTGGAGCAAGGGTAGTTTCTTCAACAAATGGTCCTCAGGAAACTGGATCTCAACATCCAGAATTATGAAACTAGACCCTCACTTTATACTTTACATAAAAATTCACTCAAAATGTATCAAAAACCTAAATCTACAACCCAATACCATCAAATTACTAGAGAACATTGGGGAAACTGCAAGACATTGGCATAGGCTAAGACTTCTTGGAAAAGACCCCAGTAGCACAGGCAAACAAAATCAAAGATTACATCAAGCTGAGAAGGTTCTGTACTGCAAAAGAAATATTCTGTTTCTTTCATCAGAATTTTGAATTTTAGAATACAATATTAGGTTAATATCTAAGTACTTTGTCTTTTATTTAACTATTGTAAGTGATTATCTGTTTTTTATTTCAATTTCCAAGTATTCATTGCTGTTTTTATAGAAATAAAATTGTATCATGCTACCTTGCTAGCCTCACTTACTAGTTTTAATAGTCCTAGTGAAGATTCCTTAGTCTCCTAATTCCTTGCCTGAAACAATCTTAGGGGAAAAGCACAGTGATATTAGGTGTACCTTTTGGAGAAGCAGTTTACCTGGTTGAGGAAGTTCCTTTTCTGGTTTTCTGAGAGTGTTTACTATGAACTGACATTGAATTTTCTGAATGCTTTTACTGAATCAATTGTTCTGATTGCGTGAATTTTCTTTGGACTACTGTTATGGTCCATTACATTGATAGATTGTGTATCAGGAACGAGTTTAGCTTTCCTGGGATGTGGTATATCATCCTTTTTATAAGTTGCTGGATTTTATTTGATGATTTTTTTATTTGATGATTTTTTTTTGAGCTTTCATGATATTGGTCTTTAGTTTTCCTGTACTACCTTTGCTTTTGGTATCAGAGTGACACTGGTCTCATAAAATGAATCAGGAGCACTTTCTTCATCTTCTATTGCTAGAAAAGATTTTGTAGAATTGTTATTTCTTCTTTAAATGATATAATTCAACAGTGAAAGTCTGGGCCTGAAAATTTCTCTTTTAAAAGAATTTTAAACTGCAAATTCAGTTTGTTTTGGGATCATTCAGATTATCTCTCATATCTTCTGTTAGTTATGGTCCCCTCTAGTGCTTTAATAGAAAAACAAAGGAGTTTTTTCCTCTGCATTTCTTCATGGTTAACCAACTACCTCATCTCCTTAAGTCCATTTTTAGATGCTGCTTTCTCTGGGAGATCTACCGTGATCATCCTATTTCCAACCTTGCCCCTGTTCCCTAGCATATTTTTTAAGCAGTCTTGTTGAGATATAGTTCCTATAACATACAATTCACCCACTTAACATGTACGATTTGTGGTTTTTAGTATTATTCACAAGCTGCATAGCCATCACTGCAATCAATTTTAAACATTTTCATTACCCTTAAAAAGAAATCTCATACCCATTAACAGTCACTTCCCATTTTACCCCAGTCTCCCCAGGTTTGCTTTCTTTTTTTTTTTTTTTTTTTTAACTTTTATTTAATGAATATAAATTTCCAGTGTACAGCTTATGGATTACAATGGCTTCCCCCTCCCATAACTTCCCTCCCACCCGCAACCCTCCCCTCTCCCGCTCCCTCTCCCCTTCTATTTGCATCAAGATTCATTTTCAATTCTCTTTATATACAGAAGATCAATTTAGTATAAAGATTTCAACAGTTTGCACCCACATAGAAACACAAAGTGAAACATACTGTTTGAGTACTAGATATAGCATTAAATAAAAATGTACAGCACATTAAGGACAGAGATCCCACATGAGGAGCAAGTGCACAGTGGCTCCTGTTGTTGACCCAACAAATTGACACTCTAGTTTATGGCGCCAGTAACCATCCTAGGCTGTCGTCATGAGTTGCCAAGGCTGTGGAAGCCTTCCAAGTTTGCCGACTCTGATCATATTTAGACAAGGTCATAAAAGACAGAGTGAGGATAGTAACCAATGATCCTAAGAGTGGCATTTACCAGGTTTGAACAATTATACAGCATTGAGTGGGGAAGAGGACCATCAGTACACACAGGTTGGGAGTAGAGCCATTGGTGGTAGAGTAGAGGTTATGATTACAAAGGAATGAGGCCCAAGTGCACTAGACAGGGCCTAGAACAAAGGACAGAGTCATTATTAGAGGAGCTAAGAAAGGTGCTGTCTAAGCTACAAGTAATTTTTCTGATTGAGAGGCAAATAGAACCTGATAGAAGGGGCTTTAGGCCTTGTAAATTCAGAGGCCCAGACCTATCTATCTCTTCACATGGGGTATATCCTAAGGGAGGTGTGAACCTCCTAGGGGAAGGCACTCTGTTGACTTTCATTACTTGGCTGGCCTGGGAGGAGAGCTGGCCAGGTAAAGGCAGGGGGCATCTCTAACAAGAAATTTACAGTTCTGCCTGCAATGTTGCTGACCCTACTTGACCATCCCCTCAGCTGCAGTGGTCACTTTGGAAGTTGGGCTGAGTGAAGGGCTTTTCAGCTTAGAGCCAATAAGATCTGTGGCTCTGACCTGGGCATCCTTCGACTCCAGGGCAGGTCCATTTCCAGTGATCCAACTCTTGGCAGAGCTGCCAGGGCTCTTCACAAGCTGACTTCTGCTGAAGCCCAGGCTTACCACATTGAAAGCCACTGCAGTGGACTGGCCTGTTGGGTCTCCTTGAGGGCAGATCACTGTACAGATCAGCCATTAATAGGCCTGCCACCCATTGCTTCTGATGCCTAGCTTTCTTTTCCTCCTGGTTTGTGTTAAAGCAGACCAGAGGATGCAAGTCAAGGGAGTGCCCAAGTCCCATCTCTAATCTTCGGTGGCCTGAACTACAAGTCTATAGTCACAGGCATGTTCTGTAGTAGTTTTTCTAAGGTAGACAATGCCCATGAGGAAAATTATATTCTCACTTTAAAACTTTCTTTGCCTTTGGTCTGAAAGGGAGGTTTTTTCTACTGACTGTATACTTCGCTGATGGCGAAGTGAATCTAGCTATGAGATTATTTGACCTGTTCTCAGCACTTCGATAGGAGTCACACAACAGAATTGTGGTCTTTTATGACTGACTTCTAGGTAGCATAATGTTTTCAGCGTTTATCTATGTGTAGTGTGTATCAGTACTTTTTTTTTTTTAAAGACTTATTTATTTATTTGCAAGTCAGAGTTACACAGAGAGAGGAGAGGCAGAGAGAGAGGTCTTCCATCCACTGGTTCACTCCCCAGTTGGCTGCAACAACTGGAGCTGCGCTGATCTGAAGCCAGGAGCTAGGAGCTTTTTCCGGATCTCCCATGTGGGTGCAGGGGCCCAAAGACATGGGCCATCTTCTACTGCTTTCCCAGGTCATAGCAGAGAGTTCAATTGAAAGTGGAGCATCCGGGTCTTGAAGTGGCGCCCATATGGGATACCAGCGCTTCAGGCCAGGGCGTTAACCCGATGTGCAATAGCGCAGGCCTCCTTTACTTTCTTTCTTTGTGTTGCTGAATAATAGTCCTTTGTATGAATATACCACAGTTTATTTATCTACTCCTAAGTTGATGGACATTTGATTTCTTTCTTTGTTGGGCTGTTGTGGATAATGATGGTATAAACATTTGTGTACAAGCTTTTTTGTGGTCCTATGTTTTTACTTCTCTTGTTTCTATACCTGGATATGGAATAGCTGACTCATGGTAATCTGATGTTTAATATTTTGAGGAGCTGCCAGAAGTGACTATACTATTATATGTTCCCACCAGCATATAGGAGCAGTCGGATTTCTTCATTGTTATTATCTATCTTTTTTATTATTGCCATCCTAGTGGGTGTGAAGTAGTTCCCTCAGCACTCCTGATCCCTCTTATTCTACTTTATTTTTTCATTTTCCTTAGCACATTTTACCTTCTGACATTTAGAAATTATTCTATTATTTGTTATCTTGTCCTTCCCAATAGCATGTAAATGCCATGAGGATGGGGAGTTTTGTTTTCTTCTCTGATTGGAGCCCTAGAAAAACATAATAGTACATGCCTTACGCTTAGCATTCATGTTTGTTGAATGAATGAATGAATGAATGGGCCTTATCCAGTCTCATATAGGGAACATTTGGAGTGCATCTTTATGATTTGGAAAGTGCTGGACTTATCCTTTACTGTTTTAAGCACTCAAAGTTGCTTAAAACAGCCTGGAGGAATCTGGAAAAGCCATACTAGACAAAATGAGTATTTCACTAATTTAATGGAGAAGGCAAGGACCTATTCTTTCATAAATAGATAATGAACTTACGTAACTATGACCACTGTGTGTGGACAGCATTTTAAAGGTAAATGTTGGGGTATCATTGACATAAAAAGCCAGTTTGTTTCAGTTCAGTTATTTGTGAACCTATGTATTTTATAACAGCCTAATCATTTCAAATGGATGTTGGAAACCCTGTGGACAAGAGAGTGAATAATTTTACCATATATACTTCTAAAAATTCTTCTGTTGTTTTCCTAAATATATATGGTGCTGTTAAAAATATTTCCTCTTTATATTTAATATGCATTAAATATAAAGGAGACCCCTCTTCTCCATTTGAATCTTCCTGCAGAAAATATTTTTCCTTGGTTCAATTTTTCTATCCATAGGTAGAAAGAAAGAATCATTATGATCCCATCTTTTACTTAAGCATCATTTATTATTCATTAGGTCTGTTCTGGGGTAAAGCTCATTTATAGGAAAGAGTAATAGAATATGAATGCTCTTTGGACATTTGTCATAATTGAAATGAGTAGATTCATACACACGGGGACATTCCATCACAAGTTTAAAATAGCCAGCTGTACAATGGATGGCAAAACCATCAGGGTGTACCATGCACAGATAAATATAAACCACAATGTCTTGTTTGTAAATGGAGTTGAGGAGACTCCCTTACTTCCTGTATATTCTGGAAAATGGGATATCATTTGTTTAATCTGAGCTGAGCTTTGGACTTGTGGAGCTGCCCGGTATCTCAAAAGTCTCCAGCCTTTTTCTAGGGGGAGGTTCTTTTAGGGCAGGTGAACTCAGATAAGCCAGGCATTTTCACAAGCCTTCTGTGAAGATGTTCTCAAATGAGCTGTGCATGCTAATGATTTTGTTGATTCCTGAATACAAATAACATTTTTTAAGATGTATTTATTTATTTATTTGAAAGTCAGAGTTACACAGAGATAGAAGGAGATGCAGAGAGAGAGAGAGAGAGAGAGAGAGAGAGAGGTCTTCCATCCACTGGTTCACTCTCCAGATGGCTGCAATGGCTGGAGCTGTGCCGATGTGAAGCCAGGAGCCAGGAGCTTCTTCTGGGTCTCCCACACGGGTGCAGGGGCCTAAGGACTTGAGCCATCTTCTACTGCTTTCCCAGGCCATAGCAGAGAGTTGGATTGGAAGTAGAGCAACCGGGACTTGAACCAGTGTCCATATGGGATGCCAGCACTGCTGGCAGCGGCTTTACCCACTACCCCACAACATTGTCCCCATATAAATCACATTTTAAGAAGATCACACTCACTAGAATGAAATGTATTATTTATTGTTAACTTGTCCACTTATTCTTTATCACATTTGATTGCTAAGGACGATGTAGAGAAATGGAGCAATGTTATTGATCTCTTAACAAAATAAGGCTTCTATTGGGGTGAGACAAAGTGACTTGTATTGCTTTAAGAGAGGATCCAATTGTTTATGTCTCTTCCTTGGGTGGATAGTTTCCTAATTTCATTTTCCTCTGGAGTGGTGCCACTTTAAACACTTTTTAAAGGTACTACAGAACTCCTTCTGGCCTGGGTCAGAGAACTCATGTCAGGAAAGCCCATTATTTTATTTCCTCTGCATATTGTTTCCCTTTGTGATTTTCTTTTGTTTTTTTTCATCCTGTGATACTAATCTGGTCCTTATCACAGAGAGCTAAGTCCTGGAAAGTGACTGTGTTTTGGCTTACATATTTTCCTGATTTATTTCCCACTTGGAATATAAGTTGCAATCTTAATTCTTTTTTCTTTTGAATAAGGTGAAAGGCGTTTGTTATCTGTCTCTTCTTCAACTGCTTCCCCAAATCAGACTCTCTAGGTTTTGAAACTGGTACTCATTAAGTTTTCTTTATTCCAAAGATGAAAAGTAAATCAGAAGGAATTTTCACTGCAGTGATACATAATGATTGCTTTAGTTATTTCTCTGTATACACTTTTTTTCCGATCGTTATTTTTTTTCTGGTATGTTTCTTGTAGATCTGCAAAAGTTTTTATCTTATAAAACTAAAACTCTATACCTGTTAATAGTAATTCCCATTTTTCCACTTTCCCCTAGCCTCTGCAACTTGTTTTTAAAGAAAACGTTAGATCAATCAAGTGCAAAATATTAGTGACACCAGCAGAAGTGTAATCACCCATTTTAAATCTGCCATTGACATTGTTGGCATTATGAAGTCATTTTTGCTGAATTTTTCAGCTCAAGTTCAATTTAGTTGCCACCCCCGTGAGGTTTGAAAAATGTTTTTCTTGGGTAATTTACTATATGTGCAAAGTAAAGTAGTCTTTTTTTTTTTTTAAATAAAAGGGGAAAACCATTTTTTTCCTGTTACTCATTTGAAGTTTTTATTAGGACTAAACAATATAGGAAGAATATATATATATATATATATATATATATATATATATAGTAAAATAATGATGATAACATATTGTAGTAGTTTTAATATAGAACTATAAAATAAATATTTCTACATGAAATTTAGTTATTATAATAATACTTTATTAAATGTCATAGACTTCACATACTTCTATCTAGGACACAGATAACCCTCTTAAGAATTTTATCTATAATATATATGTCTGTATATTTTAAATACGTCTATTCTATTGTATAGGGTGTACTGTTAGATGTAATGTGTATGAAGTGGAGTATGTAAGTCTTGATTCACTTTCTACTTGCTCATCTTTCAATCTTCAAGAAGAAGGATGACAGCCTGATAGCACTCTAATATCAGAAAATTTGAGAGAATAGAAATGGAGGCCATTAAAAGAAAACATTATATCAAAGTAGAAAGTTAACTTTGCTCTCAAACTTTAAACATTTATGGCTTCAGGTACAGTGGAAAGGTACATTTCTCTAGGCTTTACGTTTATCTTGAAAATAAAAAGTTCAGTTGAAGGTTGGGTGGTGGGTGCACAGCTTTAGTCTGCCCTAGTGGAACACCCACATCCTTGTTGGAGTGCCTGCTTTGAGTCCTGGCCCATCCATTTCAGATCCAGCTTCCTGCAATGCATACCTTGAACAGGTGGTGACTCACTTATTTGGGTCCTTGACAACCTTGTGGAAGACCTTGATTTACTTCCCAACTCCTGGCTTTGGCCTGGCTGGTATGAATATTTGTGAAGTGATTCAACAGATGGATGATCTCTCTCTATATTCATCTCTCTGTCTGTTGTCTTTCAAATAAAATGAAAATAAGTAAACAAAACCATTTCTAAAAAATAAAAATTTGAGTTGAAGTTACCCTTTGATCATTGCAAGAATCAGGTGTAGTTTATCCTGCTGTGTTAGCCTAGGTAGGCCTGGGCCAGTTTTATAGACAACATCATAGGTAGAGGAGAGGAATGTTTAATATGTTTAAGAAAACTTTCTAATCACCTGATAAATCTTGTCTAATTAGACATATATGTATATAAAAGTAATAAGCATGATTTTTGCAAAATTTTCTACTCAAATCTTATTAACTTGGGCTGGTTACCCCCATGTATCAGTTTGAGTGTGGGTTGTCCATGGGTTAACTAAATTAAGATAGGATACATTTCCTTCCCGGCTCCCCTCTCCCAAATTAGCCTAAGATATGAATAATTCAGGACATTTTTAGTCCAAGACACTAGTAAGAATGTCTTAACCTAGAAATTTTGGTATCATAAAATCTGTTCTTTATCTAAGCTTCCTTGCCTTTGACTGCCTATCCAATATGAAATGAGACACTTTTCCATCTCAATCACAGTTGTTCTTTAAAAAAAAAAAAAAGATTTGTTTCTTTATTTGAAAGGCAGAGTTACAGAGAGGCAGAGGCAGAGAGAGAGAGAAAGAGGTCTTCCATCTGCTGGTTCACTCCCCAGATGGCCTCAAGGGACAGAGATGGGCCAGTCCAAAGCCAGGAACCAGGAGCCTCCTCCAAAGAGGAGTCTCCCATGTCGGGGCAGGGACCCAAGGACCTCGGCCATCTTCTACTGCTTTCCCAGTCCATAGCAGAGAGTGGGATCGGAAGTGGAGCAGCAGGGACTCCAAACGGTGCCCATGTGGGATGCCGGTGCTGCAGGTGGCGGCTCCACCTGCTGTGCCACAGTGCCGGCCCCCACAATTGCTGTTGTGCAGAGTTGTCCCAGACCAGGTCACAGGGAAGGGTATCAGTTAGATCCTCAGCCTCCCTGGCACTTCTCTAACGGGTATTGTTTCTAGATTGAAAAACCTCATCTCTGTTAGGAGCTGAGGTTCATTTTTAAGTCACTTCTCTAGCCTGTTCTTGGTGTGAAATTAGAATAGAACTATTCTAAGGAAGATTGTTGTTATCCTTACTTCAAATATCCATTCTGTGGTCCCACTCTATCTTGAGTTTACTCTCTTGTACTGTAAAGAAACAGGAAATGGAGACACACAACTTTTCATTAAACTGAATGAATCCAAAAGCACCTGTCTTGGGTGTTTGTATTTCCTGTGAGTTCATGAGAGTCAGAGGAGGAGGAGGAAGGACAGGCAAGGGCTCACGTAGCTTACAATTCCTGTGTGCTAATTCCTCCCCTGACATCACTTGTACTTCCTGACGTATCTGCAATTAAGGACTTGCATTGTTCAAGTTCTGAACCTTGATCCCTTTGGAAGAAATGCCATAGGTTCCCTGGGGTTGAGCTGGGACGGGTTGATCTGCCCTCACCGGTCCCAGCTCAACCCGTCTGGCCACAGCACTGATTTTAGCTTCTGCTATTTGCACAATCACCTGGTCTATCCCACCTTTCATCCTTTCCCATCACCCCTACTACCTGAAATTTTAGAAGTGTTACACACAGTTCCATGAAAAATCATGATGCTGAACACTTTGTAAACCATCCTACCTTTTATATTAAATAAAGGCAAAAATTAAAGTGAATATTTGAAATTACCAAACAAAGTTTGGAAGGATAGACACACAAGACACTAGTAAAAGTGATTATCTGCTTTTGGAGTAAGGGCAGGCTTCAGTTGGAGTGGATGGGGGACAGGACAAGAGTGAGAAATTTTCCTCCAGCCTTTACAATTTGAACTGTGAGAATTCACTGCCATCTAAAAATTACCCTTTAAAATTAACTTTTGAAAGTTACTCTTCTGTCTGATGTGTTGAAGGAAAATTAGAAGGCATTGTACCTTTCATGGGAAAGTCAAAATTCTTGTAATTATCAATGCAGATTGGACTTGGCATTGATGGCGAGACACATCTGGGCTCACCGTGGTTCCAACTATGTGACTGGACAGAGTATTGAGCCTCTCTAACTCCCAGTATCCTTACTTGTGGGAGGGAAGTGAAAATAGTGGTTTAGCCAATCTTTCGGGGACACTTGGGAGGGACTGATGAAAAAAAGAAATATGAGCATGTTCTCTAAGCACGAAATAAATAGATGATTACTATCAGGTTTCTGGAGGAAGTTGTGACACTAATTTCCCAAGAGGAGGAAGGGACACAGATCTCTCCATTTTCCTCTTTCTTAAGGTCTGACCAAGTTTCAAACTCTCAGAGGGGGAAAAGAAGGTCTAGATAGTTCTCCTTTTCGTATTTCTGCCCTACAAACCTAGAGAATGTTTCATCTCTGCTGAAAGAAAATTCAATTTATAAACATTTATTGGATACCTTTCTGATTTGTCAGGCTCTTCTACAGATGAATCATAGCAGACAGGGAATTTATTGGTTCATGTTACTGAAAAACCCAGGGGCACACAACCTTCAGGCATGATTGGATCCAGGTGTTCAAGAGCTATGATTTGGAATCCTTCTCTCCCTCTTTTGAGTCTATGTTCCTCTGAGATGACTTTTTTTTCTTTTAAACTTAAGCTCTCTTCTTGTGAAGGCAAAGTGATTATTACAACTCTAGGCTTATGTTCAGCTAGTTATAACAACTCCAGAAGAAAGAGAAATCCTTACTTTCCTATTGTCCCAGCAAACTTCTCAGCCTTGAATCTTATAGGTGCAACTCGGACATGTGCCCCTCTCTGAACTAATCACCAGTGCCAGGGAGGTAGTAGGCGGAGTAAGAAAGGGCAAGGTGGTTACCCAAAGCCAAAAAATCATGTCTGTTTCTGAGAGATGTAGAAAATGATGCTAGATGAGCCTTCCTACCTGGTCCCTCAAAAAGATGTCTAATTTCCCAAGATCTACTCTGTGCAATAGAGTGTTTCTGCATTATGGGGAGGAAATGAAAATTAAGAGTTCACTCATAGGGCTCAGGCTAGGATCATGTGAATATATAGCTACATACATATAAATGTAACAATGAACAATGTACATGTCAATTACAGTAGAAATAATAGTAATAACCAATATTTATTGGATACTTGCTCGATTGTAGGTACTGCTGTAAGCCCTTTTATTGGTTTAAGTCAGTTAATGTACAAAAGAACCAGAAAAGTAGCAGCTGTTATTCTGTTCCACAGAAAAGGAAGCTGAGGCACAGAGATGTTATAGCACTGGAAAGTGCTTTCGTAGCTCAGAGAAAGTTTTTAATTCCAGCTTGTTGGGGTAGTGAGATTGCCATGCAGGGGGCCCTCTTTGAAGAGGATTTAAAATTCTAGTGAAGATTTCATCAGTGAGTGAGTGATAGGGAAAAAGTTTCTAAGAAGAGGAAACAGTAAGTGAGGGCAGGCATTGTGGAGCCACTTAGGATGCCGGCATCCCATATCTGCACTGGTTCAAGTTCTAACTGCCCTGCTTCTGATCCAGCTTCTTGTAAACGAGCCTGGGAAAGCAACAGATGATGGCCCAAGTGCTTGAGGCCCTGCCACTTATGTGGGAGACCCAGATAGGATTCTGGTGTCCTGGCTTTAGCTTGACCTAAACCTGACTTTCACAGCCATTTGGGAAGTGAATCAGTGAGATCTTTCTCTCTCCTTCCCCTCACATGTGTGTGTGTGTCTGTCTGTCTCACTCCCTGTGCCTATGAAACAAATAAATATATCTTTTTTATAAAAGAAACAATATTGAAGGAATGCAGCTGAAGAGGTACAGATGATATGTAGAAAATGGGTAGACGTAAAATTTGACTTTAACATTGATCTTGTGACAAAGATGCAGAGGAAAAGTGAAGGGAAGAAGGGTTTGTTGGGATGCCTTGTAAAGCTAGGCTGCTGGTCCAAGGATTTCAACTTGTTCTGTGTTCTGAAGATCTCTGAATAGGGCAGTGGTGTCATCTGATAAACTAGAAAATGGCCAGGCCTGGGAGTGTTGCAGGTGGGGATGTTGATTTTAGTTCACTGCCTTGCATTCTTGGGATGTTTTGGAAGGTTTTCACAAGTGTCCTGCTGGATGGCATTGTGGTGGTTGATTTCTCTAAGTGACTTAGCTACCTATGCCTTGTGAAAGGTCTTTTAGAAAGGAGACCATTCTCTGACATTCTGTTTTCTGCAGCTCGTATTGATGAGGAGTGAACCCCAGCCAGCTCTTATAGAATACTTTCTACACAAGACAAGCAGTTTTCTGTGTTTCTGTCACAGTTCTACAGTAAAACCATTCACTACTGAGAACCAAGAAGATAACGTAGCGCACTTATTTAATGCTTCCCTATTTGCTCTTCGGTTTTGTCCAGTCATTAAAAAGTGTTAGCATTGAGAATTAGGACTGTCTTTCCTCGCCAAATACTCTACACAAGTGACTTGTTGACTACAAGATTTATTCTCACGGATACTTCCAGAGCAAAATGCAATCCTGGCCAAGTCTGTGCTGAAAGGAGCTAGTGGCATATGCCCCAGCCTTTTTTCCTGAATGTAGGCTGTACAGTCACCACTCCACAGCGAGAAGGACATCATAAATCATTTCTGATTTATGGAGGGCCCGGGGAAGTACTACACGCTACTACTTGTCTGCCTCAGGACACTATGGGCTCCCTTCTTTGGTGCATGCAGAGACTTTTTCAAATGATCCATAGGACGGAAAGCTGAGAATTTTCCTTCTGACTATCCTAGCCAATGAGTAAAGGAGGTGGGGAGACAGGAGGCTATTGTACCTTAAGGTTTTGCCACAAGTCTCCTATACTTTCTCTACGTTGGCGGCTAGGAAAGGGCAGAAAACAAAACCATTATCATTATTAGCCTGTTTTAAAAATTCATTTATTTGACAAAGGCACATAGTTTCTGAGTTGCCAACAGCCTACAGGTCTTTGTTGGAGACACACTGATAAACAGAGCAGAATTTTGGTTCTCAGGGAGAGAAGATGGATAAGGACAGGAAAAGGAATGAGCTGTTCTCCATCAGGTATGCAAGGAGTGCATTTCTAATAAGGTGTTGTACTCAAGATTAAACTCAAAATATTCATTCACCCAGTGAAACATATGATTTTGCTTCATCTTGTGTTTGAAACCACTCGAGCTTTTCTCAATTGGGATGGAAGTGAGTAGCCAGGAGTCATTTATTTACCCAACTGGTGACATAGTTTTGAGGGAGAGGCCTTGCTCTGGCCTCCAGAGGTCTGCGCCCCACATGTCTCCTCCTTGGTAATATTTTGGATGTGAGAGAGGCTCCCCAGCACTGGTAATGTTGCTAAACAGATGAGTGTGAGCTTTAAGGTCCAAGAGCAGCTGGTGGGATGGTTGGTGGCAAATTCTAGGAGGTTCCCATAGCCTACTTTGCCGTCATTGAGCATAGGGAGCTGACTGTTGCTCTTTTCCTCTCTCAGTGACTTACTGTAGACTAGAGCCCTGAGAACTTGGGTTTGATTAATATGCAGAAGTTATGGGGAATGTGATTTTGACTCCTGTGAGGACCCAACCCCTTCCTAAAAATGAGGGTATTGATAGCTGAAGGGTCTGTGCCGACTGCTGAGCATCCTCCTCTGAATGTTCTGAAGCAGGTGAGCACAGTTCAGGAATGTTCTGAGATGGCCCCTGCTGTGCAGAACAAGTTGGACTAGAATGACCTCTCTGGCTCATGCCAATGCAGAACCCCTTAGAGCCCATGAACAAGTGGCCAGTGAATGTGCTCCACAAACATACAGACACTAGATCAACACGAGGGAAATATTTTAAAAGGTGAAGAATGAGATGCTTGTCCTTCTGTGAGAGCAGTGGTTGGAATTTTGTGCCCTAGCAACATACCTTCCATGCTCAGTTGCCTGTCGTTTGTTCTCCTTGGCCCTGTGCACAGATATCTGCATTATGTGTGAAAAATGCTCTCAGCCAAAGACCAAACAAATAGCCCATGGCGTTTTCCTATCAGGGCCTGTTCATAGGAGGTAGAGCAAAAGAACAAAGCTGTTGGTTTGGCTTGTTGGCAGGAAGCCCATGCTGCTGCCTCAACCCGGAGTTTACAAGGAGGAAAGGAGAAGAATTTTTAGCTGAGAATAAATTAGAATTAAAGCAACAGAAAACTCAAAACTAAAACTAAAGAATCCACCAGGGAAAACTAAGGATCCACCAGGAAAAGGCAGAAGCGTAAACCAGGTACATTCCCCGCTCTCAGATGATTTTTTTTTTTTTTTTTAGTATAAGATCAAAGTTTTTTTAAAGATGCCCTAAGCAAAGATTATAGAACAACTCTGATTCATGCTATAGGGTCACACAAGACTTGAGCTTGTGTTCAGAGACTGTTGAATCTTGTCTCTTATCCTACAGTTCATGAATTAGGAGCCTAGGAATGTGAAGTAATAGCCCAAAACCATGCAACTGGTTATGGGAGTTCTGGGTCTAGAATCCAGGATTCCTGAAAACCTTTTTGTGTCTTTAGGCATTTTTATGGGTGCAGAAAGCAATTAAATTTTTTGTTGAATATGAGAAAAGAGCAGATAAAGATAAAAAAGTTAGCCACAGTGACTGAATTGGCCATGAGTTTGGTCTGAGCCCAGTGACACTTGCCCTTGTAGTTGCCACCTCCACACTCAAACTTAGGATAGAACTGTCTTTGGTGGATGGGCCTGTCCTCAGGAGTGGGGACTGAGGCAACTGTTAGAAGAGGCTTCCAGAGTCCTGCCACCCTTCGATGCCCAGTCATGCCTGAATTGGTTGGGACCATCCAGGATGCCCCTAATCCGCCTGCAGAGTCTTGGCAGGGTTCCTTCCACCTGCCACTCTGGGTAGTGGTGTTTGACTTCCTGTGTCTTACAAGTCTGAACAAATCCAAACTGTATTTCATTAAGAACACATTTTTCACATAAAAAGAACTCATTTTACATAAAGAACTCCTTGCCCCCAACCCAGTTAACTTTGTCCTTTGGAATCGGTAACCATTCAGTGAGTTGCTGTTACTTGCTTCTGGAAGGGAGAGTGTGGAGTGAGAATGGGTGGGTAACCTAAAGGGGAGGGAGAGGAAGCTTGTGTGGTTACCCCTTTAAACCCATTCATTATCATTTTTTTGACCCTTCATTCATTCATTTATTCATTTTCTTATTTGTTTATATTCTGACTGTATCCAAACAATGTTTGAGAAAACTTATAACGAAGAGCATGTGTACTGTACATAAAAATATGAATAAGGGAAGTCAGGCTGTAGAGAAGGAGGAAATATGAATTATGCAAAATCTGTATTAAATATCAAGGTGTTTTTTTAAGGATTTATATACTATTTGAAAGAGTTAGAGAGGGAGAGACAGAGAGAGAAAGAGATCCTCCATCCACTTGTTCACCCACCAAATGACCACACGGCCTGGGGTGAGCCAGCCTGGAGCCAGGAATCAAGAGCTTTATCTAGGTCTCCCATGTGGGTGCAGGGGCTCAAACACGTGGGCCATCTTCTGCTGCTTTTCCCAGGCCTTTAGTAGGAAACTGGATGGGAAGTGGAGCAGCCGAATACAAACCTACACCTATATGGGATACTGGTGTCCCAGGCAATGGCTTTACCTTTTATGCCACAGCATCAGCCCCTTAAATATCAAGGTTTACCCTAACCTTTGTTACAGCCATGATGAAAAAGAAATCCAGAGTTCTCAGGTATCAGAGAAGGCAGAGAGGCTACATGATGGTCTCCTGGGGCTGCTGCCATTAGTAAACACTTGCTGAAGACTTTTACGCACTTACTACAAAGATTGCTTCCCAAGGCTTGGCCTCTCTCTTTCTCCCTTCAGTGTCCTTGCTTCAGTTTACCTGCATTTCTCACTAAACACATTTTTAGTGTTGTCATGAGCTCCCTTTGTGTGTGTCAGGGCATTATTGGGGTAATTGGCCTTAATTGAATTTATGTTGTCTAGAACATCTGCAGAAATGAGGCCAGGAGTCCGAATCCTAGGGAGGAAAGCTGGTCCTATTGTGGCTGCCCAGCCTCCAGTCTTCCTTATCTTCTCAAAGTTCTCTGGTCTTTTTCTGCAAAACCAGATACTGTTTGGGAACAGAGCGTCTGGAGGGAATAGAATTCTGCAGAACACACTTAGGAGAATGTTGACTCTAAGGATTAGTAGATGACATGATCATGTGTTAAATTTACACACCTTCTTGGTTCCTGGAAGTGGAGAGTGGAGCTGGCAGTTACATAGACATGTAGGGTTCATGAATTAATATTATGTATGGACAAGGCTAATACTACTCAGGCCCTGCTCCTGAACTCCTAAGCTCTATTCTGAAGTTGTTCCAGGAATTCAAATTTTTTTCCAGAGGGAAGAATCTGTGTTGAGATCCCCATCCCTTTCCATACCTATGAAAGCTGCCCATTCTGTACTCCGTTCTGTGGCCTGTTAAGTCTTGAGCTTTGTCTGGGGTGTACTAGAACCTTCTAGAATTTCTAAGTATGGCTGGCAAAGAGTTCCAGAAATCTGATATTGGACTTATAAAATAGATGTTGTGATAGAGAAAACACTGGAGAAGTGACTCTTTCTCATTGGGATACAGAGGAGTTACCAGAATATTTACTGAAAGTGTGTGGGTGGTTATTGTTTTAATATAATACATTCAGCTTCTACATGAACTGTACATCCATAAAAGGGTATGTTTTAGAATGCATCATTACGAAGAGAGCTCTTTCAAAGTAAGTAGTGGCCTCTATGCTCTAAGGTTAGTATGAAATTAAAGGTCTGGATTCTTGGCCAGAGATGATCATTTGAAAGACCAGGAAGAATAACTGGGTTTTGGGTCTTGGGCTGGAGTCCTTTGCCCTTGTCCTGGCTGTGTGGTTTCAACCCCAGCCACATGTTGTGCTAGGTGGGTTTGAGCCCCCATGTGAACAGAATAAATGTGTTCAGTTCTGCTTGGAATGTTTTTCTTAATTATTTTAAGCAATGACTTGATTCTTACCTGTGCTTATTCTTTTTAAAAGTATTAGAAAGGAAGATATCTACAAGACAAAGTAGAGAGGAGCTGATAAGAAGGGGAGTTCTTAAGGAATTGCCTGACCAAGGTGAGGAAATTAATCATACGTTTAAAATAATTTGAACCTTCACTCTTTGATCTTTCTCTCATTTTCTGTTGAAATTTAAAATGATCCTGGTCCTTGTCAGATGAAGCAGTGAGTGATACACTAAGGATCTTGCTTTAGTCTCCTGATGCTTTTGCGGGTGGCACAGAAGCTGAGGTGTTAGAGGAAAGGGACCTAGGGACTTCCCTGGTGAATCCTATGACACTCTCTACCCAAAGCTACAGAAATACATCAGAGCCTAGAGATACAGATAAAGATACAAAGGTTTAGCTGACTTCTCTGTCTCTGAGCTTCAGTCTTTCAGTTGTTGGTGTAAATAACTCCAACTTGATTCATGCCTTATTTGTTTCTCATGTCCTTCACACTCTATTATCCACTGAAATGGACTATCAATAAGGCATGAATGGGCAAATTAAGTTAATCTGCTTCATGCTTTCTCTTAAGTAAATTTCCTGCTTTGTGCATTCTCTTTATTGTTTTAAAAGCCTTTCTCTGAATCTAGTTGCCTCTCACCTTTTCCTTAACAGTGACTTTTCCAAGTACTTTTTTCTCTACCTCTAATCTCACCCTTTTTACAAAAGGTATTTATTTGAAAGGCAGAGACACACACAGAGAGAGAAACATAGAAGTTTTCCATCCGCTGATTCACTCCCCAGATGGCTGCACCAGCCAGGGCTGGGCCATGCCAAAGCCAGAAACCAGGAATTCCTGCGTTCTTTCTTCTGTGGGTGGCCTGGGCCCAAGTGCTTTGCTAGTGTATTAGAAGGGAGCTGGATGGAAAGCAGAGAGGTTGGGACTTCCAGCTGCACTCTGAGTGGCTTAACCTGTGCCACAATGTTGGCCCACTCTAATCTTACCTTTTTTTATATCCTCCCAAGGAAAGATCTTGCTCAGAAAATACAAGGATTAGATACAAACTGAGATTGCCCTGAAAAGAAGATACCAGCACCGGTCATTTCTCCAAATAAACAATACCAAGCGATTTTTATCCCTCCCACTGCTAAAGGATGTTTGGCATCCTTATTGATCTGTCTTATTTGCCTCCCCACCCCAACATTTGCTGGGAAAAATAGCATTACTGTACTTTTATGGAACAAATAGAATGCTATTAATTTGGAATTGAAATAGTAGTACTTATTCTCTTTGCTTGATATAGGCTCATATTATCCTTGCAAAAAACTTAACATGTTTTGGCAGTCACTGTTTATAAATCAAAATAGCATTCTTTTTCCAACATTTGAATAATTCCAGAGTGGAGCTTGGAAGTGTTTTACTGTTTCAGCCCTGCTTCAAAGACCATAGGGAAATTTGGGGTAGATAATACCATTTTTTCTTAAGTCCTCACAATTTTAGGTATTTTACTTCAGTTTCTAACCTGTCGAACTTTTCTCAATCTACTTTATCAATGAGTTTTATGTCTGCCCTAATTTTTTATTGAAACTGTTTCCTGTCTTGGGTTTTTAAAAATAAAAAATGCACATTTTAGACTTTTTAAACTTAACGATAGGTTTGCTGAATGAAAATTCATCTCTCACCCACTCTCCATGGAGGCAGGGAGAAGTTATAGATCCATTAAAAGCTGACAACTGAGCCATCAGCTTTATGGAGTGGGCCTAAGCAATTGCTTGGTATCATTTATTAGAAAATATTTTTTAAAATTAAAAAATTATGATTGAAAATGTTAATGAGTTTAAAGATAGATATTAAAGAACCATCTTTTTATAATTAAAAAATATAAAATTTTATTTTTTGTAAATATAAGTAGGAATGATCAATTTAAAGAAATGTTTCATATTGCTTTGTTATTATTCTGCCTATTCTATTAAACTATTTTCATCATAAGTTATGATTTCATGGCCAATATATACTTATTTCCCAGAAATATGACTATATTTGATCTTTATATTTAAATTTTATGGGCAAACATTTAAAGTTTTAAAATGTAAAATAATAAAACAGTTATTAACTTAAACATAATGTGATAGGTCTAATAATATCAAGGAAGTCATAAATTACTGAATCTTACTTTCCACCTTTTGTTCAGGACCTGTATAAAACTATAGAAATTGTCTAATGTTTGAAGTTCTGGAGGGTACCTGTGGTAAATTAAATCCTTTTCCATTTTTAGCCAAGAGATGGAGAAAATAGTTTTCTGTCATTTCCCCAAAAACCATTCTCTTGAAAATTTCACTGAGAAACTAGAAGCTGCCATTCTTGGTGGCAGCCTCCTCTCTTCTGCCAATGAAGATTCATTCCTGGCCTTGATCTTGCTTCAACTCTTGACAGTGCTTGTCAACTATGGGTCAGATGAGTCAGTACGTCAGATAGAATTTTTTCTTTTTTTTTTTTAAAGATTTATTTATTTATTTGAAAGGCAGAGTTACACAGAGAGAGAAGGAGAGGCAGAGAGAGAGGTCTTCCATCTGTTGGTTCACTCCCCAACTGGCTGCAATGGCCAGAGCTGTGCCCATCCAAAGCAAAGAGCCAGGAGCTTCTTCCAGGTCTCCATGCGGGTGCAGGGGCCCAAGAACTTGGGCCATATTCTATTGCTTTCCCAGGCCACGGTAGAGAGCTGGATCGGAAGTGGAACAGCCAGGTCTCGAAGGGTGCCCATGTGGGATGCCAGCACTGCAGGCGGTGGCTTTACCCACTATGCCACAGTGCTGGCCCCAGATAGAGTTTTTAATCCCTGGGTTTGACTCGAACCCCATCCTACCACATACCCTCACTCCTAGCTAGTACTATTACTATTATTATTCCTTTTAGATTATCTTTTCTATGCTCAGGACTAACTTCAGTCTAAAAAGTTCAATAATGGGTCATCTCTCCTGAGAAGTCCATGGTCTAGTCCAAGTTCAGTCCTGCCCTCTGATTCTTCCTCCTCATCTTTCTCCTGCTTTACATGAGGGCACGCAGGTGTCTTTGCCTGTCCACCATTCTTTTTCTCTGTGTATCTTTAACCTTCAAATGAGTCACTCACCTTTTGATCAAACGTGATTTTCTCCACGTATCTGTGCTTCCTTTAATTCAATCTCCAATACACCTGCTTACCAGAAAGAGGTAACTACCTTCAAATACTCTTCTACTTATTATTTTACTACATCTATCTGTCTGTGCTTTATCGCTGATTCTACTTCAAGATTACAACTATTGTTGCATTTTTCTCTTTCCTTTGCATACAAACCCTGCTGTGAAATTTTTTGGCCTGGGCCTCTTGCTGTTGCCTGCCCCCTGGTTCAGCATTTTGCACACTTTCCTTTGCTGTGCTTATGTTTTGCCTACATATGTATACTACATAAATGACTTAGCTTATTTTAATTCTAAAACGATTTTTTCAATGCATTAATACTAGGAAATCTTTACAGCACACACGTCAACTATAACTTCCGTTCTCTGCTTTATTGAAGTCCATATTTATAAAAAACATATCTCTTTCTACAGTTATTTTAAGAAGCACTAGCTTTATTTATAACTCAAAGTATCCTTCCACATTGTTGATTATTTTCCATTATCATAAAGTAATCCAATTTCCTCTTGTGCCACATGATTTAATTTTCTCACTTTGTTATAAATTTAAAGTATCAATTATTTAACCTACTGAAGAATTTTGATACAATAATGCTTAAAATAAAATTGTCACCAACATAATTTCAATATATTTTATTACCAACTTAGTTAAAAGAAAGCATAAATTTGTAATGAGTTGCCTAAAAAGATTTTTATATAAAGAAGATTTTTATATAAAGAACTGTTTTTGTTTTCTTTGCAATTGTCTATTCTTACATGATTTTCATTTTTTTCTGGGTGTATTGTGCTGCCCCTTCTTCTATAGCTGGATGCTTGGAATTCAATAATATGAATAAAAAATCTTTTAAGTTCTTTTTGGTTTTGGCATGTACTCTTAAAAATTCTTAGATTAATTTTATTAAAATAGTTTAAATTTACTTGAATGGCATTGCCTTCAATTATTGTCTATTTTGGTTTTATCTGGAATCAGATTATAGGTTCTTGGGAGTTATATAACCTAACAGTAATTGCTTCTTCTTTTTAAGCATAGCATAATTCCATAATATGTATTTTACTTCTTAAAATGTAATTCATTTTTGTTAAGAAAGCCAATGAATTTTAATTTGAACCTCAGCAATGAAAATTTGGGAAATGTTCTCTGTTTTGTAAAGATTGCCAAAATACTATTAATGGAAAATTGCATGGAAATAGCTCTGATTATGTATTTCTTCAAGTCTACCAAATCAGAACTTTAATTATTACTTTTTCTTTTGATGACAGCAAAATTCTTAAATGTTTCTGGATATAAACTGGGTTTGTCTTTTCAAGCATCACTGAAATAGAAGTTTCTGCAAAATCTTTTTCTCTAGAAACCCCCAGAAATGGTGAAAGTTTAAGATTTAAGATTATTTATCAATTAGATAATGTATTAGAAATTTTATTTTCATCTATGATTTAAAAAAAAATCCCTTTATGATTTTTTTCATGTTTTTCTCCCTAAAATTCCAAATTATTAGGTCAACTGAAGAACTTTTTGGTTACTTATATATAACAACTGCCTCAGTACATCTCAGTCTTTCCATAAACACAATGAAAATAAAACTAGCCCTGGTACCATCTTTTCATTGACTATTAATTATCTTACTATGAACAATTAAGATATCATGTATGTACTCTGAAGACAGTGGTGCTTGGAAATTTTCATATACTTTCACTAATCGTGTAGTTACATATCACATTGTTTGTGTATCTGCATTCATCTGTGGCTTTGATGCTCGTTGAAATATTTACTCCATATGCCAGATTATTCTCATCAGTATTCAGTTTCTGAAGAAGAAACATATAAATACTGATTTCAACAAAACGTGGGCACAAGAACATAGGGACTCTGCTGCCCTGGGTTAGCTTGTGGTCAGGATAATTGCTCCTACTGTCTTGAATGGCAGATAGATGTTCTCTCCACAGCTGCCTTCCCCTCATTACTAAGAGTTTTCTAGTTCTTTTGTTTCAAGTAAATTGTTTAATAATACAAGGGTACTTCCAAAAGTTCTTGGAACATTGAATTAAAAGATACCTTTGTTTTGGTATAAAACAATTTTTAAATCCATGTCTAGTTTTCCACAATACACATTTGCCCTTGAACTTTTTACATACTCTGATATGCATGGATTTTAAAGATTTTTTTTTCCACCAAAATAAGCTTAATTTTCTAAATTCCATTTCCCACAAACTTTTAGAAGTATCCTCAGTACCTGATGAAACGATCCAGGATGCATTTAGTTCCCAGGGCCTGAAACGTGAACCCATATCCTCCAAATCCTAGTAACTGGGAAACTGGTTTTCCAAAACGCCATCAAGTTAGACATCTAGGTGTTTCTTTCCCATTTTAGATGGAGATGTAACAGTTAACTTTGAAAATTCAAACGGGCACATGATACCCATCGGAGAGGAATCTACCCAAGAGGAAAATGTAGGAAAGTCTGAAGAAGGTAATGGCTCTGTATCTGAAAAAACAACACCTCTGGAGGAAAAGTCAGAAGATAAGAAAGGTAAAATAAAGAGAAACCCCATAACATGTACTTTAGTGCAACTCAGTGTGAAAACCAGGTCTTAGGCTCCAAAAAGTGGAATCTGCAGAGAGGAGAGCTACAAACACCAAGAAGGGGTAGTGATGTCTAGTGAAGGTGATGAGCTGGCTTCCTCAGGTGCAGGCATCCACTGTATAAGCACATCACTCATTTGATTTTTTTATAATTAAAGAGGATTGGTTAAAGGTAATAATCAGAAGACGTGGCCTCTTCAATTAGCAATATCTGAGACTGTTAGCCTTTTCTTGGGATCTTAAACAAGTCAAGAAATCTGAAAACTTTCTCAGCTGATTGTCAGTACTTCAGGGAAAAATATGAAAACCCACCTAACTTGTTCAGCCCAGCACTGTCTACATAGCAGTAGGACTTGGCCAGTGGCATCCGCACACCCAATTTTGTAGATTGTAAACATGTCTGAGACTGAGACCCAAGAATCTTCCCCAGAGATGCAGCTTTGGGTTGTTGCTCTCCTGGCTGATTGCCACAGCCTTAGCTCCTTGATTTCTCTGTGCACTTGGAAGTTTCAAAATGTGCCAGAGGCAATTACACTGTTCCCTGCAAAGCTGCTTTAGAGAGCTTCCTTTCTAGAATGAATACCCTAGAGATCTGAGATACCTGCAAAATACAGGTCCATCAAGGACCCCCTGGAACATTCCAAAATTCCTCGCTGTGGATTGATTTCATCTCAATACCACTGTGTTACATGTAGGAACCTGTAAGCCTTGTGCTCGCAGTCCTGAACTGCAGCTCTCACCAGGAAAGCTGCTCTTGGAAGTTTCTAGATGAACCCATGCAGCATAAGTCCCACTCTCCTGTCTCAGCAGTCTGTTGAATTTCAAATACATCTGTGATTCGTCCCTGGCACAACCCTTTCACATTCAAAATCACATTCCTCATTATGTAATAGTGCCATCTTTTTTTCTAATCATTTATGTTTACCTGAGAGACAAAGAAACTCCATCTACCAGTTCGCTCCCCATATGCTTACATTGGCTGGAAATTGGCTAGGCTAAATCTGGGAGCTGGGAATGCAATCCAGATCTCCTAGATGGGTGGCAGGAACACAGTTACTTAAGGCATCACCACTGCCTCCCAAGGTCTGCATTAGGAAGCTGGAGTCAGCCTTCCCAGGGTCCACATTAGCAGGAAGCTAGAGTCAGAAGCCAGAGCCAGGCATCAAACCCAGGCATTCTGATGTGGGAGATGAGCCTCTTAACTAACATCTTAACCAGTAGGCCAAACACTGACTCCCAACAGTGTTAAATTTTAGTGACTGCCTCATTTGCATATGCATCAGTCCCTGGACTGGCCGAATTTCAAAGGATATGTTTTCTTTAACCTAATAGAAAGTTGCTGACAGTTTTATGTTATCTAAACAAACGGGCCTTGATGTTCTAGAAGTAAGGGGGCAGACCTTATAGGTCCATGAATAATTGAGAGGTGTTTTGTTGTCTTATTCTTTGTTTAGAATTAGTACATTCAGTTCTTTCTGGTCAAATAAGGGCCAAGACAGCATCATGCTTGGCTAATTGGGACCTGAGGCGATGGAAGTGCCAGGAATGCTGTGTGCCATCAGTAGGGCTGTGTAGGTCTGTCTTGTTGGGTAGCCAGAGCACAGACCAGAGCCATGCTGACAAGGAAGAGAACTGTTAGGCGTGAAAGCCACTTCCTGAGCCTAAAAGGAATGTCACGCATAAAGAGCATTACCGAGTATTATGTTAAATAGAACACACCTCTGAATAAAAACAATAAATTACTTCTCTTGGAAAACATCACCTAATTCAGAAAACCAACCCAACATTGACTTTTGTTCCTGCTCTTCTTCTGGGCTCACTCCTTGGGAGCTCACTGCTGTGCAAACCCATCAACCCATGATCTTCATTCATTATTTGGGGATGTAATATGTGTTCCCTTTTCTTTCTGCATTAAGCCAGTTTATTCAAGAGCATTAGTGCAGCTATTAATTGATTGTATATCCAGAACTACATCATATGCCTTTAAAGTCCTAGATGTTTATATTATCTCTTAAAAGACAGTGTCTCAATACTTCAATATTTGAAACATCAATATAAAAAGAAAGCAAAACAGATGGCAAGTGACGTCTTCACACTCACTGTGTGGATAAATTGCACCCTGGCCCCCTGAGTATTTCTGGAGCTCCTGGAGGCACCCGACTGCATTTGCTACGGTGCTGCTTTTCGACCTCCTCTGCCTAACAGTGGAGGCTTCTTCCTTAAGGTCGTCAGAGCTCTTAGTCTCCCATAAGTCTTCCTTAGTAAGTGCCCTTAAATATGTAAAAGGCAGAAAAATGTACCTTCGGTCTGTTAAACGTAGCTTGATATTAAATATGAAAAATCTGAAAAATATTTGATTTTACTTCCATTGAGATATTTTTAAAGGGCCTTCAATAAACTAGTAAGTGATAAACACTTTTTTGTTCCACAAATAGTCGTTACCTAACGTAGGGGAAACCTCTATTGGGGACTGGGAGATTAGTGGTGAATGGAATAAGCCTTTGTCCCCGAGGACATCATGGCCTGTGAGGATATCCAGTGCAAGCAGGCCATTGCAACACAAGATGCATGGAAGGCCCACCTGCAGCAAGCTCAGGGAGCTCGCAGAGGGCACCAGAACTGTTTCTCAGAGGAAGACATCCCCACACTCAGGCCTGATAGAAAGCTGTCAGGTGAAGGAAAAGATTAGAGACAGGAGTGCATTATAGGCACAGTGAAGAATGCAGGCAGTTCTGGGGTTGCTGTAAGATTGTGGAGTTCAACCCTTCCCGTGGTGAAAGGAGCCCTGGCTGGAAGTGTAGTAAACAGCTTGTCTTGCAGGCTGTATGGTTGTAAAGCACAGTGTCCTCATCAAGCCAGAAGGCATAGGCAGCCCTTTCTTTACAGCCTTGTGAAAAGGTAACATTCCTGTACACCATCAGTTTCTATCAGGAGCTCAGGTTGTACAGGAATAGTACAAAATGCAACATGACTTAATTTATTACCTCCCCAATACAAGGAAAGAGTGTTTTCTATGGATTTGTATGTCAGTAACGATCAGCCAATCAGTCATGCTCATTGAATGGGTGTGGTTTTTAGAGCATTGTATTTAATGAGATCATAAAATATTAGGAGAGAGAGAAAATATAATTTAATTAGAAAACAGTTTTTGCACACTCACCTGTGTGCTCATGTATACGCACACAAGTCATACATGACACTACAGCGGCAGACACAGATAACTGGTAGAGTTCAAAGACAAGGAAAAGTGGCCCGTGCTTTCCCAGGGGCTGGCAGACAGTCTGTGTGCACAGTATGTGCTTGCCCTCCCCAGCAGGCATTATCATTCCTGGAAGTCATAGGGAGAGCCAGGTTCTTCCCCAACCCGGAAGCTGGATTCTTTGGGATTTAGCTTTAGGTTTGGAAACCTTGTGCAGAAAGAAAAGAGATCTCTAGATGACATGCCATCAAGGCAAAGGATAAGGCACATAAGGTGCATAGTATAAGAGAGAATTCAGTGCTGGAGACCTTCCTGCCATCACCATAGACAATGTTGTTGGACTTGGTCTCCACACATAGTATAATGCTCAGGGCTAAAATTACAAAGATGTATTTAAAAGTTGGCCTTTACTTGTGTCACAAGGCTGCCAAGTCAGGTACATTTGTGTATTTTATGACAAAATTAAATGTTTAGCTGGACATCAACTTGTATCATTCTCAACCCCAGCTGACTCTTAAAATGAAAAGGCCTGCTGGTTCAGGCCATGGAAGGGAGTGAACGTTGCTGTGTTACAAATGATAAGCAGCTTAGCTGAAGAGAAAACATGTAGAAACAGAGAGGCAAAAATACAAAATAGCCCTTGATAAGCTTGAGTGAGTGTCTCCCACAATAAGGCTGAATGAGTTCGGATACACTGACTTGGGGAAGGGTTGCAGTTCTAGCAAGATAAAAGGTGAACCTTAACAGAAATGTTTTATTGGTCACCTACTGTAATGCCAGTCACTATTATGGTAGTTACAGATGTGACTTCATGTGGGATGTGGTAAAGAAAAAGCAGGGGATAGAGTTTTCACTTCATACTCTCTAAGGTAAGAGGGAAGACAAATAATAAAATGGAACGCACTCCAGTATAACAACCCTTTCTTGGTCCTTCAGTAATGCGAAGATATATCCAGGCTTAGTCTTGTCTTAACGTTGTCTTATGTTTTTTATTGTATTCCATTTTTAAAAGAAATGCTGCTTAGCTCTTTGGTCCAGAACTACATTTTAATTATTTTCATTCCAATCAGACACTAGTGGAAAACATAGGGATGTGAATTAATGAATGAACTTGCAGCGCCTCTGCTTTCAGTAATGAGAGGCTAATGCCATGTCTCCCCCCAGTTATTCAGCTCCTCCAGAGATACTTCCGTTTTTATGTGTACATTTCTTTTGTGTTCATTTTAGCCTTTATCTTCCCAAAATCATTATTTGTGTTTACAAACACACCAAACTTTATATTTTTGGAGGCCTATAGTTGTTAGACCAGGAAGTTGCCCTGGTGTCCTGGTAGAGCCTGAGAACTTGCCAGTAGTGAAAAACAGCCATTGTTCAGCACATTGTGCCCCATGTAAAAGATCCTCCAGAGTCTCTGTTAGCTTAAGCATCATTGATTTTTGCCCACAGTGAATCTGAGCACGAATCCCTTTCAAGTTCCCGGAGGTAACTGTGAGCCCAGTGGTTGCTGTGGCTGTGGATCCTCACGCCATGGTGGTGTATGTAATGAATGCACTTATCTCCCACTCTGGAGAGGCCTTGGGTTCTGGCAAATCTCTTAAATTGAAATTTAGCACTAAATGCCCCCCTCATCATCTAGCAGCCTAGCAACCAGACTGGAGGCTGTAATCAGGGCCTCTGTCCTGCAGACTTGACATTCACCTTCAACAAAACTTTCACAAATTAACCCATGGAACCCAGTTTTCTCAAAGGGGCAACTAATGGACCCAAACAGCACACTTTGTCTTTCAGCCTTTGTTTTTACACCAAATTTTGCTCTGCCAAGTGCAGACATCCACCTGATTCCCAAGGGCCAAGCAGCCATATGTGTGTATCACTGTCGCCTTGTCATGCTCCTTGTATTTCTATGGTGTGTGTCTGTATCAGTCTGTTCTGTTCAATTTCTCACTTGTAGAGAACACTGAAAACCACTCTGAAACTCCGGCAGCTCCTGCTCTACTTCCTCCAGCTCCTCCTAAGCCTAAACCCAAACCTAAACCCAAAAAAACACCTGTACCTCCAAAAGGGGCCACTGCTGGGGCCAGCCACAAAGGTGACGAAGTGCCTCTCATTAAAAAAAATGCCAAGGCTCCTGGTAAGCAGGCCCCTGTCCCTCCACCCAAGCCAACAAGCCGAAACACGACCCGAGAGGCTGGTGAGTATGGCGCCAGTGTGCTGTGGGGTTGAGTCCAGGGTGCTGGGCTCTGAGATGGGGCTAATTGTTTCTTCCACATGTGATGATCTTTTGGTGTCTTAAAAGTTCAATATCAGTGTATTCTACCTTGACACAAAGAATACCTGGGTGATGCCTTTGTTGCTATCTACCAAAGGAGAGAATTTATTGATTAGTTCACTATTTTTTATAAAATGTTTATTTTATTTGAGAGGCAGAAACACAAAAAGAAAAAGAGAGGGATCTTCTCTCAGTGTGTTCACTTTCTAAATGCCCACAACAACCAGGGCTGAGGCAAGCCAAAACCATAAGCGTGAAAGTCCATCTGGGTCTGTCACATGGGTGACAGGGCCCAAGAGCTTGAACCATCACCTCCTGCCTCCCGTGATGCATTAACAGGAAGCTGGATTGGAAACAGAGGAGCCAGGACTTGAGCCAGGCACTCTGATATGGGATGTGCGTGTCCCAGAGGTGGCTTAACACTCTGCACCACAATGCCTGCCCTCACCTGATCAGTTTTTTAGTTAATATGCTTCTTTCATCTTGGTTAATACCCAGCTGCAGGATACATGGAGTAATGTACCTGATGAATGACAGTGATCTATTATTTAGACATTGACTGACCTACCTATTTGAGTTTATGAGTGACCTTTTGGCTTGGGTTTTCTTTCAGAATATCTTTGGTTTGCATATGCAGATATATTATTTATCTTTGATATGTTTTTGGATCTTAAATGTGAAATTGTCAATGTCCATAGTCATCACCTTTCTGATAAATGACAAAGTCATCACATCACTTTGGTCAGCTCCACCACACCACTTTCTATTGCAGTCAAAAAAGTTTCTCAGAGGAGCTGGAGTTACATGCTCAGGACCACCTTGGCCATCCCTTACCCCAGTAGAATTCATTTTGTTATAAGGTAAAACATCCTCATGTGATGAGGTTACAAAATGCTACTACAAATTGCCAGTGGGTGTTTGGGGCATCTGCAGTAGCTTCATGGATTGTATATCCACCTTCCTTTCCAGTCAGATATGCTTAATACAAAGGGTAGCTTCTGTTTCTCTAGTGAGGTAGAATGAACATGCCTATCATGTAGTCTGACTTTTAAAAGGACATAAATCAAAGACCACATGCTCAAAGGCTTTTCCCTATTGACGTGTGCATAAGAATTCTCTTGTGCTGTGGCAAATCTCATTTTCTCTAAAATCAACAGTAGTTGTCTAGCCTGCTAGGATTTGCCTTGGTGTCGTTTTTTGATTTTTGGTTTTTTTTAACCCCTCATAATTTACCCTTAATGCTCAATTCAGAGAATGGTCAGTTGAGAGGATAGCCTGCTATCTTGATGCCAATAGGTGGTTCTCTCCCTGGGTTCCTCTGTTTCCCCCTTTGACCCTCAGTGTCTGGGTCTCTTCTAATAAGCTTTCCAATGAGACGGCCCAGAACGGTGTGCCAATGGTGCTGAAGGACCATTTCCACAGAGACTGGCTGCCTTCACGTGTCTGCGTCCTGTCTCATTGTGCCTCTGTGTGTTTCCCAGACTGCTTTACAAAGCCCAAGAATGCTACTTGAAGTGAAAGAGACACTGATCCACTTCTTCAGGCAAAGTCCCAAACTATCACAGTGCCTTTGGGGATCATGATCCAGCCCTCAGAGACTTTCCCACTGCCTCATTCGCACATGGCGGTGGCTCACTGTGGACTCGGCCTGGACAATCAGAAGAAAGCTGATGATTAATGCCATGGCAGGGGACAACTTTCATGAGAGATTTTTAGTTCCTAATAGATATTTCACTTGAAGATTTATTTATAGTCTCATGATGTTCCTAGGAATAAGGGAAGAGTACATTTTCTGCACTGTGTTATAAGAGGTTTGACCAGCAAACTCTTAAGTGTAAATATGCTTGAGAGTACTCCATCAGGAACCTATGGATACTCCCTTTGTAACTGTGTAGAGCTGTCTGCATGGTGACTTTGTATTATTACAAAAATGCTGACTGTCTGGAAAAGCTGGTTCAAGTGCAGCTCTTGAGTTCCCATCATATCTATTAAATTCTTAGGACAGTGATCAGTTAAAACTTCCTCTATAATTAAATTAGCATAGACTTCCAGCCGGTCAGGTATCAGTGTATAATATTCACTTGCTTAGCCAGGGAGATTAGGTGAAATCTTCCTTATTTTTCTTTCTTTCTCAATGTTATACATTGTTAACAACAGAAGTCCATAGTAAAGAAAGGTGACATTTATTTTTTTATTCATGATATTTATTCATGGTAAATTAGGCAACATGGCTGATTAACAAAGGCCTGTCATTTTAGGAAATATTTAAAGAAAAATATTACATAGCTTGAATTTGCACTCCAGGCATTGGAAAAAATACCTTTTTTTCCTTAAGCCACGTTAACATTAAACTTTTCTGTTAGGAAAAAGTTTTCTTCAAAAAATTATTAGAGTTAATATGCAGAATGGATTTTGTTTAACTGAACTACGAAAATAGTTGGATGTGTTAAGGCATCAAATCCTTAGTGTCTATGTTATTATTAATAAATTTAGAATGGACTTAGACTGAAGGAGTATGCTCTCGTAGTCAGGTGAAGGTTATTAATTATAAAGATGCATCAAGAGGTCCAGATTTGGGGGAAGCAAATTCTAGCTATGTATGTCTAATAATAAAGAGCCTAAAATGTAGAGACTCTTTTTTAGCTTGAATCTTGTCACTAAGGGAAACTGGCCTCTTTGGTGTATCAGAATTAACAAGTCCTGAATCTCATTGTGTGTTCCTTTGTTTCTTCGTCACTGACTCCCAATTCGATTCGGTTATAACCAGAAGGTAAGTTACAGAAGCATCTGTTCACAGTGTGGATCAGCTCCATGACACTAACAGAAAGTTTTCTAATGTTTATGTGAAAAAGAAGGAACATACAACATTCTAACAGAAGTAATTAAAAGAAATTTGTAGATTATGAAGGTCATAAAACAAGAGTGTTCTCTTGGAAGTTCACATGGATTACCTAAAATGGCATAACGAAGAGGATGGTTAATCCTCTTTCCCCTGAAAATGGACTGGATGAAGGCAGCCCTTCCTAGAAGTGGCGGATACACCATGGCGTCCTCTGAGGAGGGCCCTCTTGGAACGTAACTGCTAAGGAACATAAGATCTGTGAAGGTGGAGTCAGGGGTTGTGAGAATGATCCAGTGTTCCCTTCAGGTTATTCCGGTGCTGCCCATGTCGATATCTTGTGCTGGGGGAGGAAGGTTTATTTCCCTGCCTCTTGGTGTTGAAGGAGGCTTGTCCTTTCTATGTGACTGCGTGTTTTCCCTCTGCCTCATCACTGCTGCAGATGGAGGTTCAGGCCAGCATGGCAGGCTTTCCTTTCTGCTGCTACGGGGATGGCTGGTTTAGAGTTTACTCCTTTAGCAGTAGAATGAGTGAATTTGCTGTTGACCCAGAAAATAGCTGGGACATATACCCTGGCCTCTGCTGAATGTGGGCTGCCATTCTATTCCCAGAAAGACATTCTTATGAAATGTGCTAAGCCCAGTTGTATACTTTTTCCAGCTAGCGGCTAGTGTCTGAACCCTACACACCATAACGTCCCTTCTTCAGGGCATACAGGGGCTTTGCCAGGTGACCCAGAGGATGAGGAACTGAAAATTTTCCTATTGGCTTGTCCAGATAAAGACTAGAGGAGGGCGAGACAGAGGGCTTTGACTCTTAGTTTTGCCATGTCACTTGTTGTCCATAGATTTTACACAAGGAGCAAATAAAAAAATAAAACCATTATCATTATTGGTTTATTTCCTTTCATTTATGTGTCCAACAAATTTTAAAGGGAACATTTTAAATATCATTGACAATTACAACTTGACTGCTTTATTTAAAAAGCATTATATTCTCTGATTTTTAATGCAAAATCTCTCTGTTTTAGCTGGTTCCTCTCATTCTAAAAAACCAAGTGGCTCCAAAGCGTCGACTTCACCATCTACTTCATCCACCTCATCTCGTCCCAGAGGTTCCAAGGAGGCAGTTGCTAGCAAAATGGGGACAGCGGGGACTATAAAGGGCAAGAAAAAAACTGGCAAGCAGTCAACGACATCTCGACTCTCCTCAGAAACCACCACTTCTGGTACATCTGACCTCACAGGAGAGCCTCCAGAGACCAGAGTGGAGAGTCTCAAACCCAAACAGACTGTCCCCGGGGCAGAGGAGCAGACCACAAGCAAGTCCAAGTCCTTAGTCCCTGCTCCCCCCATGGCTCCACCACCTTCCCCCCCAGCCCCTTCTCTTCCTCTTGAAGATCAATGCGTTGTTGCTTCAGACACTCCAGTTGTCCTGGTCAGCAATGGAGCTGACTTGCCCATGTCTGCCTTAGACCCAAGTCCATTCCTTTGGACTGAAGAGACGACGTGCAGCACCATGCTTCCCTCAGGCACTGGCTTAAATGCTAGCAGAGAAAATGCAAAATGGTGAGTTAGGACAAAGCTCATATTCCATCCGAGTACTAAAGATCACTAGAGTATTGTTTCTTTTATAAGGTAATCTACTGGATGTTATGTAAGCACACGTGTAATCCAACTATCCATTGGTTTTTCTTAGCCTTGCCCTGGAAATGCCAGGGGCTGTCGGTGAAATTCATGTTGGTAAAGCTAAAAAATATCCCTTCTGATCTGTCATTTTAAAGGACAATTAGTACCTGCTACTGTACTTCCTTTTCTCATCCTTAGACTGTCCCCTTGACTCCTTAGAGAGCTTATTTTGAATCTGTATTACCTTTATCCAGGTTGAGAACCCACTCCTACCCATTTTCTTTTTTTTTTTTTTTTTATTGTATTTTTTTGACAGAGTGGACAGTGAGAGAGAGAAACAGAGAGAAAGGTCTTCCTTTTTGCCGTTGGTTCACCCTCCAATGGCCGCCGCAGTAGCGCGCTGCGGCCGGCGCACCGCGCTGATCCGATGGCAGGAGCCAGGTACTTATCCTGGTCTCCCATGGGGTGCAGGGCCCAAGCACTTGGGCCATCCTCCACTGCACTCCCTGGCCACAGCAGAGAGCTGGCCTGGAAGAGGGGCAACCGGGACAGGATCGGTGCCCCGACCGGGACTAGAACCCGGTGTGCCGGCGCCGCAAGGCGGAGGATTAGCCTAGTGAGCCGCGGCGCCGGCCACTCCTACCCATTTTCATTTCAACCATTCTAACTCCTGATTTCCCACCACAATATTGCCTTCTTTTTTATCTCCTCAATTCCCCACTCAACTCAAATGTTATCTCCTCTGTGAAGTCTTCTAATAGCTCTAGACAGAATTGCTTATTATATCCACTACACAAAGACAATCCCTTTCCCCTGTCTATGGGACAGAAGTAGCCAACATGTCTTATTTAACTCTATGTCTCCAGTAACCAGAACAGAGCATGGTAGGCTTTAGACACTCAATGGATGCTTATTGAATTATTGAATGAAAATGAAAGTGAGCTAAACTGATTATAAGAAAAGTCGATCTATTTTGAGATTTGATTATTGTTTATAGCCCTTGTCTATACTCTTGAGAAACAATGATTTTTCTACTACTTGTTGAATTCCTTATTTGATGGAGGAGTAAGCTTGTGATTATAAAGTAAATTGAAAGTATTTCATTATAAAAATTAAAAGAAAAATAAGAAAGGAAGGAGGAGAGAGGGTGAGAGCAAGCGAGGGAGGGTAGGGTGGGAAATATCATTATACTCTTAAAACTGTATATATTAAATATACAAAATTTGTTTCCTTTATATGTTTCAAAAATTATTAAAAAGCCAGCCTACTTCAATATGGTAGAACTAATGTTGAAGATGAGATTGACCCTGGTGGCTAGATTATTATAAAGAGTTTAATGGAAGATAAAAGGTAGTGCAGTTAGTCTTAATTACTTTAAGGTAATTAAACAAAATGGGCCAAGGAAGTTGAGTTGTCCTTAACTGAGTTAGTGGCCCCATCTCATCCAGTTGTCCAAACCAGAAACATGGTGTTCATCCTAGGATCGCCATCCTCCTTCATTCCTTTCATCTACTCACAAAGTCCTGCAAATAGTCTGCTTATGGGTGAATAACATTTATGTGCCCTCCTATCCCACAAGTATGAAAGGAATATAGCAGGTGCCAACTGTCAGTTCTGTCTGGGGAAGGCTTAGAACTCTTTTTTTTTTTTTTTTTAAGATTTATTATTTCATTTGAGAGGCAGAGTTAGAGAGGGAGAGAGAGAGAGAGAGAGAGAGAAAGAGAGAGAGAGAGGGAGGTCTTCCATCTGCTGGTTCATTCCCCCAAATGGCTGCAATGGCTGGAGCTAGGCCAATCTGAAGCCAGGAGCCAAGAGCTTCTTCCAGGTCTCCCATGCAGGTGCGAGGACCCAAGTCTTTGGGTCATCTTCCACTGATTTCCCAGGCCATATGCAGAGAGCTGGATCAGAAGAGGAGCAGCAGAGGTACAAACTGGTACTCATGTGGGATACCGGGGCCATGGACAAAGGCTTAGCCTACTATGTCAAAGTGCTGGCCCTGGCTTGGAACTCTTAAATCCAAACTCTTCCCTCTTGTTTCTAAGAATAAAACCTACATCTTCAGTTCAAATTATTTAATAGAGTATCTTTCAAAGAAATTTTTGGGGCCTGGCGCTGAAATATAGTGGATAAAGCCACTACCCACAATACTGGCATCCCATTTGGGCGCCAGTTCGAGTTCCAGCTGCTTCACTTCTGATCCAGCTCTCTGCTATGGCCTGGGGAAGCAGTGGAAGATGGTGCAAGTCCTTGTGCCCCTACACCTGCGTGGAAGACCCGGAAGAAGCTCTTGGCTCCTGGCTTCTGATGGCCCAGCTCCAGCCATTGAAGCCATCTGGGGAGTGAACCAGCAGAATGGAAGACCTCTCTCTCCCTGCCTCTCTGCCTCTATAACTCTGCCTTTGAAATAAATAAATAAATAAATAAATAAATAAATAAAAGAATTGTCATGTAAGAGTATTTTTTTTGTTTTACATTTTTTTTTATTTAGTAAATAAAAATTTCCAAAGTACAGTTTATGGGTTGCAATGGCTTTCCCCACCCCCATAATTTCTCTCCCACTCACACCCCTCCCATCTCCCGCTTCCTCTCCCATTCCATTCACATCAAGATTCATTTTCAATTATCTTTATATACAGAAGATCAATTTAGTGTATATTAAGTAAAGATTTCAACAGTTTGCACCACACAGAAACACAAATTGTAAAATCCTGTTTCAGTACTAGTTATATCTTTACTTCACATTGGACAACACATTAAGGACAGATCCCACATGAGAAGTAAGTACACAGTGACTCCTGTTGTTGACTTAACAATTTGACACTCTTGTTTATGGCGTCAGTAATCTCCCTAGGCTCTAGTCATGAGTTGCCAAGGCTATGGAAGCCTTTTGAGTTTGCCAACTTCAATCTTATTCCAACAGGGTCATAGTCAAAGTGGAAGTTCTCTCCTCCCTTCAGAGAAAGGTACCTCCTTCTTTGATGGCCCCATTCTTTCCACTGGGATCTCACTTGCAGAGATCTTTCATTTAGGTCCTCTCTTTTTTTTTTTTTCCAGAGTGTCTTGGCTTTCCATGCCTAAAATACTCTCATGGGCTCTTCAGCCAGATCCAAATGCCTTAAGGGTTGATTCTGAGGCCAGAGTGCTATTTAGGACATCTGCCATTCTATGAGTCTGCTGTGTATCCCGCTTCCCATGTTGGATCGTTTTTTTCCCTTTATGATTGTATCAGTCAGTATTAGCAGACACTAGTCTTGTCTGTGTGATCCCTTTGACTCTTAGACCTATCAGTGTGATCAATTGTGAACTGAAATTGATCCCTTGGACTAATGAGATGGCATTGGTACATGCCACCTTGATGGGATTGTATTGGAATCCCCTGTCACATTTATAACCATTTGGGGCAGTCCGATTGAGCATGTCCCAAATTGTACCTCTCCTCCCTCTCTTATTCCCACTCTTATATTTAACGGGGATCAATTTTCAGTTAAAATTTAAACACCTAAGAATAATTGTGTGTTAATTACAGAGTTCAACCAATAGTAAGAGTATTTTTAAAAAATTATCACATTAATTGGGGCCAGCGCCATGGCGCAGTAGGTTAGTTCTCTGCCTGTGGCACCTGTGCATCCCATATGGGCGCCGGTTCTAGTCCTGGCTGCTCCTCTTCCAATCCAGCTCTCTGCTGTGGCCTGGGAAAGCAATAGAAGATGGCCCAAGTGCTTGGGCCCCTGCACCCACATGGGAGACCAGGAAGAAGCTACTGGCTCCTGGCTTCAGATTGGCACAGCCCTGGCCATTGCGTCCATTTGGGGAGTGAACCAATGGAAGGAAGACCTTTCTCTTTGTCTCTCTCTCACTGTCTGTAACTCTACCTCTCAAATAAATAAATAAAAAATCTCTAAAAATTTATTACATTAATTAGGTTGTTTTTGACCAACTTTTTCAACTTTATTGCTGAAAATTATAACCTTCATTTACTGAGTACTTATTTAATGTCAAAAACTAAGTGCTGTACATGTATTATTATTCAGTTCACATAAATCTTCCATGAAATATTCCTGTTTAATAGATAAGAAAATTGGCACTGAGAAAAGTAAAATAGTCTGTCCAAGATTGCCTTAATTAGAGCTGTTAAAGCCAGAATTCAAACCCAGCTCTGTACACCAACTTCTGTGCTCTGAATAATTTTGTATGTTTTCTAAAGCAGTTACTTCTGCTTCTGTGATTTTTTTCTAATAGTTTGTTTTTGTTTTTATCATTTGGAGGACCATCATTTGGAATAAAGCAAAGGAAAGATAAATAAATGTCAAATTCTAAATTTGTTTATTTGACATTTTAATAGAATACATGGGAAAAGAAATTATTGAAACGAGTAGTTATGATGTCTGTCTGAATAAATTTTGTGCTGTTATTACAGAATGCCTGAGACTGGGTAATTTATAATGAATAGAAATGTACTGGCTCACAGATCTGGGAGGCCCAAGATCAAGACAGACAGTGGCATCTAGTGAGGGGCTTCTTGCTGTATTATCACATGGTAGAAGGTAGAAAGGCAAAGTGCAAGAAAACAAATACATTCCCATGAGCCCTTTTATAATGGTATTAAACCATTTATGGATTAATACCTCCTCTTAGGTCCCACCTCCCAGCACTGTCAAATTGGGGATTCCAACACAGGAATTCTGAGGAACAGTTCAATGCATAGCAGTATTCTTAATACTTCCAGCATGTAGCAAGTATTTTCATTTAATTATAATGAGTTTTTTCCAGCACTGCAGTCACTTCCAGTCTTGAGAACTGAACATTCATCTTTCCAGAATTTATTTTTTGCTTGCCATCTCTGTGCTGGGCAATATACCAAGCAGCAAAGATACAAAAATGAACAAGACAGAATAGGTGAGAGTAGTTTCTTCCATAATATTGTCCAGTGTACCCACAAAGAATAAATGAGATAGCATAGGAATTTGGGGAAATAGACTGAGCATGGGTTTATTGTTGAGTGTACTGAAGAACAAGGTGCACCATACAGAATACTTTTTTTTTTTAAGATTTTTTTTTTTTTTTAATTTGAAAGTGAGTTACACAGAGAGAGGTGAGGCGGGGGTGGGGGGTGGGGAAGAGTCTTCCATCCACTGGTTCACTCCCCAATTGGAGGCAATGGCCAGAGCTGCGCCAATCCAAAGTCAGGAGCCAGGAGCTTCTTCCAGGTCTCTCACGTGGGTGCAGGGGCCCAAGGACTTGGGCCATCTTCTACAGCTTTCCCAGGTCACAGCAGAGAGCTGGATGGGAAGTGGAGCAGCCGGGACTAGAACCTGGCACTTCAGGCCAGGGGGTTAACCCTCTGCACCACAGCGCCAGCCCCATACAGAATGCTTTCTTAGATGGTCCTAAGCATGCAAAGAATGCATATCCAAAGATGACCTGGCTCTGTCCACTTCATCTCCATGAACATTTAGGAACCACACTTTGTGGAGCTAAGCATCACACTGCATGCTGGGAACTTAATATCAGCCTTTAGCCCAAGTATGTGAAGAACTGTTAGAGGGAAGAGGTAAATACCTGTTCTCCGTGTGTCCTGGGGCTATAATTGGAGGAGGCAAGCTTCGGACCTTGTTAGACATTGAGATATTTATAATAGATTTTCCCGCCAGTCAGGTTAATTATAATGCTTCCTTAGAAGAGCTCATAAAAATGTCCTTCTCTGCTATATTCTTTGGAATTAAACATTTAAATTATAATTCATCCTACAGGGTGTTTTGTGTTGGCTCTTGAATTAATAAGCCTGGAGTAAGTAGTCTCTCAAATTTCCTTCCAGATTCTTTCTTCAAGTGAATATTTTACTTAGAATTTTTGGCTCTTCCTTACTTGCCTTACTTAGAACGCTGCCTGAGTTATATTTAGTCAAGTAATGTGTGAAGATTCTGTCATTTTATGAAGAGACTTCTGTTTGCAATACAAATATCAAGACTTGAAAGAGGGCAAGTGGCTGTGCATAAAAAAATACCCACCTCTGTTCCCATATGGCAGTGAACTCACTCTTTGGTAGGTTTCTCTTCATTGGCAGCCTCATCAATAACACATACGTCTGGTATAACGTAAGGCAGAAACTAATAGGCCTTTTTTTGAGGCCATATTCAACAGTGACTTGATTCTATTCAGTCTATTTCCACAAACATTTATAAAATGCACATTTTATTCAACATGTCCCGGAATCCTAGGAGGGGAAAAAAAGAGAGCCAAGTCATGAGTTACTTGCTAGAAACTTGGAATATATTTAATATTAAGTATAATGTATTAATATAACTGGAAATTCTAAGTCTGCAACAAATATACCATGATATGGCCTTTTTTTTAAGATTTATTTTTTTTTTGAGAGGTAGAGTTACAGACGGAGGGAGGGATAGACAGAGAGGAAGGTCTCCCATCTGCTGGTTTACTCCCCAAATGGCTGCAACAGCCGGAGCTAGGCCAATGTGAAGCCAGGAGCCGGGAACTTCTTTTGGGTCTCTCACGCAGGTACAGGGGCCCAAGTACTTGGGCTATTTTCCACTGGCTTTCCCAAGCCATTAGTAGAGAGTTAGGCAGTTGCAATACAAATTGGCACCAATATGGGATGCCGTCTTAGCCTACTATGCCACAGTGCCGGCCCCATTATTTGACATTTAATAAGTAGGCCAAAAACCTTCAGCCTGAGTTCTAGATTCGAGTTGCTACCTTAATTGGGCAACTCACCCATGGTCTTCCCCAGTTCTGTGAACTATACATCATATGCCCTGTCTGTACTATAACACACTTATAAATATATGCTCAACTCTTTGAAAACTGCAAAAAAAAAAAAAAAAGAGTGATGTAACAAAAACAATAACACAAACAACTATCAGGACTCTTCGCTGAAGTACCTTTTGTTTTTCTACCCAGAATATATTAGTACTGGGCATATTTTTTCAATGTGCTGTGGTCTCCAATAAGTTTATTTACAGGGTTTCTGGCAGCAACCAAGTAAAAACTGGACTGTGGAAAAGTTTTCCCATAAAAATATATCCCTTATTTAAGATGAGATTTCATATTGTGGGAAACAACACAGTGATTCCTCAAAAAGCTAAACATAGAATTACAATATGATTCAGCAATTCTATTTCTATGTGTGTAGTCAAAAGCATTGAAGGCAGGGTCTTGAATTTGTACAGCAGCGTTCATGGCAGCATTATTTACAATACCCAAGCTGTAGAAACAATCCAAATATCCACTGAATGATGAGTGGATAAACGAAATGTGGATATACATACAGAGGGATATCATTCAGCCACAAAATGAAAGGACCTACAGCGTGCTACAACATGAATGGACCATGATGGCATTAGGCCACGTGAAGTTAATAAAGCCCAAAAGGGCAAACATATGATTTCACTTACATGAGGTCCCTGAAATGGTCAAATTCGTAGAGACAGAAAGTAGAGACAGAAAGTAGAATGGTGGTTGCTAATAGCTGAGGATTAGGAGGTATGGGGAGTTACTGTTTGTTGGGGAACGGAGTTTCAGTTTGGGAAGATGAAAAAGTTCTGAATGTGAGTAGTGGTGATGATTACACAACAATGTGCAGGCACTACTGAATTGTACATTTAAAATGTTAAAATGATAATTCTATGTTATATTTAAGACAAGATTTCACATCGTCCCCTTTGAGAACAAGAGTTTAGGCTGTTGGGTTTTCTAAGTGAAAAATGGAGATTTTAGAGAGTACTTAGGCTCATGTATAACCATGAAGCAGAACTTTAAATCCCTCATATTCTGATAAAATTGACATGCATTCATTATTTAAAGAATGCTCTTTGGTTTTCTTTGTTTTGTTTTTGGTTAGTGAGAACAGCAGACACATGTTTTGTACCAAGAAGTCTTTCAGAGTGTGACATCCAAATTTGGATTCTTCTATTTTTATCAGAATGTAATTTGGGGGATCTTATGTATCTTCAAATGGAGATGACATGGAGTTTATTATATGATATGCTTCTGATGTAAAGTATATTTTATTCTAGTCTTTGAAAATTGCCAAGTTTTATATATTTATAGAAACACTTTAAGCCAGACACTCTTACCAAGCTAAATAATAGAAAATTATTGCATCCTTGCACTTCACTTTCCTTTTAAAGAGTGTGTTTAACTTTCACACTTTCCATCTCATGTTATTATAATAGCCCTGTGAGAGGAAGCTTTACAAATGGAGAAATGAAAGCAGATAGGATCTATGAGTTTCTCTGTTGACATACTGGCTAGGATGAAAATAGGATTAATTCCTGTATTAATGAAAGAAGGTGTACTTTTCTATGCCATTATGAGGATGCAAAACAGTGAGTCCCATTAGTCTAGGGACTTGTGGGTATTTAGAAGGCAGACAAGTTTTGTGTGATCAAGGTACATTGTGCTAAGTACTCTGGTTGGCTATCTTCAAGTCATAAAAACAGAGGGATAAGTCAGGAAACTAAACTGACAGCTCATGGAAGATTCCTGAAGGAACTGAGGTTTTAACTGATCAAATAAAAAAATGCACTCAAATATCCATTAGTTTCTAGCTTATTCTTTCCACTGGACCCCCATTTCTATGTAAAAATAAATTTGCAAAATACAGATTTAGTATATTCATTCGCTAAACATGTTGGACACAATCTAGTCAAGTCTTAATTTTATTGGCTAGGCTGGTGCTGCGGCTCAATAGGCTAATCCTCCACCTTGCGGCACCGGCACCCCGGGTTCTAGTCCCAGTCGGGGCACTGAATTCTGTCCCGGTTGCTCCTCTTCCAGTCTAGCTCTCTGCTGTGGCCTGGGAAGGCAGTGGAGGATGGCCCAAGTGCTTGGGCCCTGCACCCGCATGGGAGACCAGGAGAAAACACCTGGCTCCTGGCTTTGGGATCGGTGCAGCGTGCTGGCCATAGTGACCATTTGGGTGGTGAACCAATGGAAGGAAGACCTTTCTGTCTCTCTCACTGTCTATAACTCTCTCTCTCACTCTCACTCTCACTGTCTAACTCTGCTTGGCAAAAAAAAAAAAAAAAAAAAAAAAAAAAAAAAAAATTGGCGAGGAATGTATAATCTTAAGAAGTAATACTGCGCTGCTCTTCCATTTCAGTGAATTGAGCTGGCCCATGTCTGGCTTCTGCTTCTTGTGGTGGTGGTGTCCCCTTGGGTTGACCTGAGCCTTGCATCACCCTTGTATTTCTGTGCCTTTCACAGCTTCACAACCAAAGATGAGCTGGGGAAGGCAGCACCTCAGCTGCTCTCCCCGGGGCTGATGGGAGACTCTTCAGAGTCCTTCAGTGCCCCAGAGGACGAGGGCCTGAGGGAGTACCAGGCCAACGACTCTGACTCCGATGGACCCATCTTGTACACTGATGACGATGAGGAAGAGGATGAGGATGAGGACGGCAGTGGAGAAAGTAAGACTGTTTGCACAGGGTGGGAGGAGAGTGGGTGGTGGACAGAAGCGGCTGCCTTTCCTGAGGAACAAAGCCTCTCGCAAGTTGGAAATGTGGATGTCCTGAAGTTTAGCATTTGGTGATGGGTCTTTCCAGAAGGGGATGTCACAGGGTGGGTCTGGCCTTCATCTCTGAGCTGAATGGATGTATTTGCATTGATGAAGCGAACCAACACTTTCTAGGCACAGAGAGCCTTCTCAGAATGGTCAAAAGGTCTTTTTGCCCTGATTCTTGAAAAAAGAGCATCAGTGCAGGATTCCTTAGATTGCTCCTTGGAGGTGTTAGAGAATTTGACTCCCTGTTCTACTACAGTTTGAAGAAAGGGAGAAATGAGTCAAGAGACAACTACCTTTTAGAATTAAAAGCTACCCCTTGTTCCCAGAGAGTGAGATAGTTTGCCTTCTAGAAGGAATGATACTAAAGTGGAACACTCTCACTACACGTGTGTAACTCAGGGAATTAGAAAGTGCTGGAATTTTTTAAGCCTTCTGAGCAGGATGACCTGTGGGATTGAATTTATAGATTATGAAAAGCCATGACTGTCATAATGCTTAAACAGCAGTTTGTTCAATTCCTTGTAATTTGGACAGAGTGGGGGAAAATATGAGCCATCTGGTATTAACTAGCATCTGTTGAGACTTTAGGGATTCCTGGGTCGCTGAGAGTTAAGTTATTGCTCTACATTGTAGGGCCTCTGCCAGCAGTGTGGTAGGGTCTTTGCCAGAGTGAAGGAAAGGACGAGACAAGGATTAACTGTACAGCATAAGTAAAGGAACTGACTTTTTAAAACATGAAAAAGACAAGGCATTATGCAATCAGTAATTTCCGTAATCTACCATTTCGGCAAAACAAACTTCAAAAATCACTTTCCAAATGATGAGGTGATACTTCCAAGTTTTTCATGGTGTCCCAATCTTCTTCAGAACATTTTTTTAAAAAAAGAGTTCTTTAGTCTTTTTCAAAATGAACTCCATCCAACTCAAAAGCTTTTTCCTCTTAGGTTAATTAAGTTTCCCCTTTTGCATGAAGGATAAAGGATTTGATCCGTGTGCCATGTGTAACCCTAGTACCACTGGCTCAGAGCTGCTCTCTGCATTTCTGCCCTTTTTTAATCCTCAGGTGCTTTGGCAAGTAAAATACGACGAAGGGATACTCTTGCTATCAAACTTGGCAACAGACCATCCAAGAAAGAGTTAGAGGACAAAAACATCTTGCAACGCACATCTGAGGAAGAGAGGCAGGAAATCCGACAGCAAATTGGAACCAAGCTTGTCAGGTAATTGCTGAAACTTTGGTCCAGCATTGACCATTTCATGCTTTTCTTCCTCTCGAAGATTCCTACTTATCTGGGATCATTGTGATTTCCTTGTGGCACACCTGGCCCATGCGATCTCTAGAAGTTGGTCTTGGATGGTGAACCCCTGAAAGAACCTGCCCTTTGGTCCAAATAGCCAGTGGCTTTGAGGTCACCAGCATCTAAACCTGGGATCAACAAATCTTTTTATGAAGGACCAGTAGGTGAATATTTCAGGACTTGCCTGCCATTCTCTGTTGCAGCTACTTGGCTGTGCTTGGGGCAATATGAAAGCAGCCATAATGATATATAAACAAGGGAGAATGGCTGTGAGCCAATAAAACTGTTACCAAAAAGGGTGACAGGCTGGACTTGGCTCAAGGTCCACAATTTGCCCATTTCACGAACATTTCTGTGTGGTGTTGTGAGACTGCAAACATGATTGGTTAGCTTCAGTGGGCTAACTCCATCAAGTCAGGTAGCCACACCCCCTATACGGAATTCCCCTTTTAGCTTCAAATGAATGGGTCATCTCACATCTCTTGCTGCCTAAAGCCATTGAGTGGGATTTCTGCTTTTGCCACTAATAACTGTGGAAGTCCACAGAAGTGAATTTTCATTCCTGCTGAAGCCCTCATTTTTGATTAGCGGTTTAAGTACATTGAAATATCAGTAATTCTAATGACTTCTCTTACTCTTCATACACATCAGGAGGGTGCATAACTGGGAGAAGGGAACAGCCTGCGTTTGGAGGTGGAGGCAGCTGCTGTCCTCACTTGGAAATGGAAGACTTGTATGACTTCAGTGCAGCTGGGGGTTGCCCTGAGGGTTCTGCAGGCCTTGACTGCTTCCCCAGAGGGAGAGTGGCCCCTATGAGGTCATGTGATGGCACCAGATACTGATTTCATGGACGGCAGCTGTGGTGACATCTACGTGAGGGGAAAACTCAGCCTAACGGGCAGTCCAGGAAGAGGCTTAGAGTGTCCCTCTGCCCTGGAACTCTCCCCAAGAGTCTGGAAGGAATTCAAGAATAGTTCCCCAATGGTCCCTTTTTTCATGCTGGTCTCACTGCAGCGCTAAACTTTGACCATTTCCTGCTTTAGGAACTAACATGATTAACAGTATGGAGCTGGAAGGATCTTACAAGTCAAGCTAGTAATCTTACCAAGTAGAAACAGCGGCCTTTCTCAGGCCCAGAAAGATGAAGGGAATTTCTCAAGGACACGTTGTTCCTTAGTAGCAGAACCAAGGTTAGGATGTTGGATGCTAGGCTCTCTGCCCAGCCTTCTTTCTTGTATGTGGTCTCCTATTTTATGCTTTGTGCCTGGGTTTTTTGATTGTTTTATTGTCCTTGTTTCTATGTTGCAGTGAAGAAGAATGTACAAAAGAGAATAATGTAAAATAATGCAAAATAGGGTGTATCCCCTAAAAACAAAGAATATCATCGTAGTTCATCATAGTAAGCTGTTAAAAAGTGAGGTTTCATTTACCCACCTAATCAGTAATAAAGGGTTTTTTGAAAATTATGCTGAAACTTTAGTTTATAGAGACCTTAAAGTCATTTTTATTAAACAGAGAGGCAAACAGAGGCTTCCCATTCTTCCCGTACTAAAAGTCTGACCACAGTTATTTGTAGTGAAACAAGATATAAATTATAGGAAAGAAATACTCCAAATAGATGTTGCTGTGTACTAGGAAACTTTGGAAAAATGTACAGAAATTGCTATATAATAACTTCAGCAGGTTCACAGATGTAGGATTAATCTATAAAAGCCAATATCATTTATACAACACTGACATATAATAAGAAAACAATAGAAAAGGGAAATTACATTTACAAAAATAGTAGCAATCTATCATTTCCCCATATGTAAAATGGGAGCTGGCTGCTGCTCTGCAAATTGGTTTTAGGATTCAAAATAATATGAGTAAAGTACCTAGCACAGTATCTGGGACTTTTGAAAGTATGGATAAATGATAGCTGTGATTATTGTCTTTATATTGACCTGTGTGTTAAGTGCTTTAATCATTGTGTAGTCTGTGCCACTACTGTGTACGGGCAAAAAACAGGACTGTTTCTTTAATTTTCACTTTCAGGAAAAGACAGCTTCAAGGTATTTTGTGAATCATTTCTAAGATTTCAGTAGGATGAAAAGGAGAGAAGGCATTCCAGAGGGAGAAAACTCCATTAGTAAAAGAAAGATGATGTATTTGGGATATTACAAAGAGTCCAATATATTGTAATTACAGATACATAGACAAGATATATGGCTCCATGGATGTCACAAAATCTAGCTAGCATAGACATAGATGTTCACTGAGGTTTTTTGTGGCTCAAATACTTAAGAAGTTAATTTCAAGGTAGCTCTGATAATGATTAAATGTAAACAATATTTTAATGAGATATTTAAAATATTAATTTCAGTCCTTCATAGCATTTCTGACATAGCCATATCTAAAATTCATAATATCTGATTTTAAGATTATGTTTCCTATATATTAGTTTACTTTGCACAAATTCAGCTTATATCCAGAAAAGTTTTTCTCTTTGATTAACAACAAATTACTCACATAAACATGACCAAGAGCAAAGTTATTAAGGATTATTAGCATATTCAGATCTCATGTCAAATAGATTAGCATCTAATCCCAAATGAACCTGGATTTTCTTGAGGGCAGATAGGAAGGGCCTGTAGATTTCAAGATAAATTTATGTATAATATGTTCATTTCAGGCCCCCATAGCAGAGGTCCATGTACAGTACTGTGCAGTATGGACAGTCTCTCCTAAATTGGCATGGCCTCTTGAGCAGCAGCCTGCTTTAAACTCTGATAATCTACATATTAACTAATTTGTTGTAACAGACACCAAAAAGCACAGGGGCTCCAGTGAGGTATGTTTCTTTCTTTTTCACATGACAATCAGAGAGAGAGGGCCAACCAGCACGGGCGAGCACCATTGCCTTGCCTCTTACTTCTCTCCCTTCCTCTGGATAGTCTCATCTGCAGGATCAGAACTGGCTTCCACCACCAAGGTTAAGCTCTAGCCTGTGCTAGAAGGGAATGTAGAGGAGAGGATACACACCCAGTCACTCTAAGGGTAAAAAGTGGAAGTTACAAATATCAATCTGTCCCATCCATTGTAAAAACTCAGTCACATAACCAGATACAGCTACTGGGGAGGCAGACGGCTGGAGCCAGACACTTCGCTAAAACCCAGGCAGTTCTGTTTCTAAAGGGAAGAGAGAAGATGGAGAAGGGGGAGAGTTAGCAGACTTAGCTGCCATCTGTAATCTCCAAAGTAATGGGAAGAAGACTTTTATTTTTTAACTTAAAAAATGAACTTTTATTTCTGAAAATAATTTAAAAAAAGAAACATTGCTTTGTTATTTTATTTTGCATCTCCAACTAAAGGGTCCTTATTTGTAACTTGTAGTGTATCCTTTTTGTCATCATAGGAGACTCAGCCAGAGACCCACAACTGAAGAATTAGAGCAAAGAAATATATTGAAACGTGAGTATTCTATATTACTCAAGGGTTCTTTGTATAATAATTAATAAACTGCTTCTAGACATGTTCCATTTATTAGTAGGAAACCACCACTCACAACTAACTGAAATAGTCTATTTATAAGACAATTACATATAGTTATTTATATACTAAAAAATTCTTGAATTTTATTTTTTATTTAGATCTTTGACCCTGATATCCATCAGACTAGAGTCGTTGTCTTAACAATTGTTAGAAAAGATGAAATATGCTCCATGCATTCTCTCATCCAAATGTTAAATAGAAGAAAATGTCCTAGTCTACTTGCAAACAAATGTCAAAGAAAAGGCCAGAGAATCCACAAAGAAATAAATCAAACATTCTTATATTATTATTAATAATACAGTTCATTGCTTGGTTCAACAAATGACTCCATGTAAAACAAAATTATGGTAAAAGGAATTTTTCAATATATTTCATTTTCCTTTGTTGTAACTCTGCTTCCCTCTTAAGGTGTTTGTAGTTTCTCAGCACTTACAGAGTTCTCATACTCATTTTCCCATTTTTCCCCCCATCCTCTGACTTTAATCTGTACTTACTACTCTAGCGGTATTGATTGGCGTCTCTGTGTTAAAGAGTGAGTCTGACAGAGAGGCAGTCCATCATGCCCCTGTGTGTCAATGTGGCTACCAACTGCAGTGAGTTAACAAAGGGCTGTTTTTAAGATGAGCTTAGCTGGTGTTTTATATATTATTAATCTAGTTTCTAAAGAGCTTTTTACTATACGAAACACCAAAGAACAGGGATGGGCAGATCTCTGGGCAGTACTGCAATGGTAAGGAGCCATTGGCATGGGGAAAATCTTTTCTATCAGGCTGGCAGAGTTGAATTGGCCTACCGGATGCCCATCTGAGCTGCTTTCCTTCCTGAAGGAAAGAGGTATTTTAGTTGCAGATTTTTACTCTACTTGCTATCACTAAGATACCCCAACAGTGCAGGCTTAACACAGAGGGTAGCATCTTCCCCATCTCTAAGGTCTTTTTGCTTGCAATGCTTTCTTTCCTTTTTATTTGTGAGCATAACTTGCAACAGAACCCCAGGACTAACGTGACGGTCAGTGTGTGGAAGAGCCTGTTTTGGAGAAGAAAAAATCATGACTAGAAAAGAAGGCACAGTATGTGTTTTAACTTAGGAAGGGTGAAAGCAACGTCTAATTTTGACAGCCAAACAAAATGAAAAAAGGCTCACTGCTTTCAATAATGAGTTCTTAGTGAATATTTGTTGAATTAAACTTTAAGTAAGCTCAAATATAGACCATAAGCTCCTAAAGAGATTATGTCCTTTTGGAGGCCTGATACAATACCTAGAAAAAATGGCCAAGCAAGTTCTGGGTAATTCTTTCCTGCTCCTGGGAGACAAATAGTGCCAAACCACACTGGAGTTTGGTTGTTTGAGGAACTGTTTCATGGATCCATAAATTTATCACACATTGATCTTAAGTGCTATGTTGGCTTTTATACCCCCTGTTTTCCTGGAGGTTTGGGAAAGAGTGAAACACCAAAGTCAACTTTAGATTTCACTCCAGCCCGTTTTTCACTTCCTTCTAAGTACATCTAAGAATGTTTATTCTGGAAACAAAAGACACATTTCCAGTCTGGAGAAGCTGATAACTGGCTTGTGATCTCCTGACACAGTATTGTATAGCCAAGGGAAGCCAAGAGAGCCGGTGAGGTTCATTCTAGCAGTTTTCCCAGGCTTTTTGCAGGGCGGTCCCAGGGAGCTGAATGGTTTAGCTACGAGCGTTGCTCAGTCCCTCTTTACCTTTGTGTTCTTCCAGGTAGATTGCTGTCCTGTGTTTCTGTGTTTCACCTCTAGCTTTTGTTCAAAAAGCAATAGGATGATCTCTTCAAAGAAAAGTGTGTGTGTGCCATGGTGTCATTTTGAAGTAACTAGGTCATCTTTTCTGGATCATCTTTTCTGGACCAACTGGGAAACTATTCACAGCATAAGACATTCAGTAGTTCTCATATCAGAGCCCATTGATGGTAGAACACACATGAATGAGATAGCAAATGTTGGCAGCTTTCATCAGATGCCACAGGAAAAGTGTTCTTGCTTAGTGTCATTCTCCTAATTACTTCTTACTTGAATTCTTTCCCAACTATGTTGGTGACACTAAAATTTTTGAAAAAAACATGGATATTAAGTTATATTTAGTTATGCATTTAGAGCTAATTCCTTAAAAAGCCTCAAAAAGAAACTTCTGCTTGAAAGCTCAGCTTTCACAAACCAGGAAAAGTGATGCATATGGAATACCTTTCACAGGGCAAGATTTGAAAAAGACCCTGTTAGCAATATTTAGCTGAAAGTGCATGTCTGTCTTTTACAGAAAAAAAGTGGGTTAGGCCATTGAGTTCTGTATGTATGCTTCCCCAACATTTTAGTATGAAAAATTTTTGAATCTATAAGAACGATGGAGGAATTTTTCAGTAAATACGTACAGCTACCATCTATATTCTACTCTTAATACCTTGCTTTATCACATATCTGTCCATCTGTTGATCCAGCTTATTTTTTATGTATTTCAACATAAATTTATACTTGCATTTTCACTTGTGAACAGCCACATGGAAACATTCAAAACTGCAAAAACAGAAACCACAAAAAATATTTGACTTTTTTGAACCCATTAATCTGAATTGATGACTCAAGAATATAATACTGTAGTTGTTGGGGCTTCTATACTTTTCTTTCTTCTCCTTTTCACTCATCCGCAACCTAGTCTGGGCAACACTTACCAGCCCGGCAGGTTTCCTGTGGTGCCTGTGGCTGTTGAACCACATGTATTGTTTGTGTGTTTATGGGAAATGCTTCCTGTGGCTGTTCTGAAGCCTCCACCCCTCTCTGCTGTGATGGGAGTTGCTGCGAACAAGATTGTCAATGAACCGCGTCACTTCCTTCACAAATATCCCTCCAGGCCAAAGTGACCAGAAAGGTCACTACTTCCTAATTGGTCCTCTAATGAATCAAAAAATGAAGGAAATATGCAAAAAAAAAAAAAACCCAAAACCTTTGAATTTCCAAGTATTAATCTTAAAGTTTAACTTTAACTTTCTAAGAGATTTTACAATAACTGTTTAATAAGACTCAGAGGAAAAGTCATGTCAGCTTCCCTCCACCTCTCACCGTCTTCCTCTAGCTTCTTTAGAAGTTTTGAAACTGGGAAATATGAGGAAGTCAGTTCCTGATGCCAAAAAAGAGTCCCCAGATAGTGAAATCCTGTTTACTTAACTCCCCTTACTGCAGCTGGCCCTTTTTCAAAATATCACTGGCTGTTACCTCATTATTCAATATGCTTAATAAGCAAAATTGCCTAATATTCCCTTGAAGGAAATTACATTTTACATATTTAATGAAAATTGGAATATTTGTTGGCTTTGGGATGCACTAAATATCCATCTTTTTGAAAATTACCTTTAAAAATGTAGCATAATTACTGCATAGGAAGAATTGACTATTCATTAATAATATCATCAAAGCCCTCACCCTGTAAAGCTTAGATGTGAATCACATGCCCCACAAGTTTGTCATTTGTCTCTTTTGTATAACTGACAATCCATGTGTTTTATCCTACTCATAAGTAATTAATTGAGGCTAAGTATGTATTTTAAAGATCTGAAAAGATATATTTTGTAAAGCAGTTAGAAAAACCTATACTATTTTCATAGGAAAAAATTTGAATTATAGAACAATTTAACACTTATAGGCATTTAATGAAAGGATATAAACTAGTTGTTTCTTGTTTCATGAGTTATTTGATTTTGTGTTCACTCCCTAAATAGACTGATCATTCTCTTTCTTTTGAATTAAGATTAGTATTTCAGAAGGATGTAGAAACTTCCCTGTCCAGAGAAGGCAAATTCATAGTGAATTTAGCCTGTTCAACAAGGAAATACAAGTGTTGCAAGTATGGAATATTAATATTTTAATAATCTTAGGGATAAGAAGTCTTTGAATTTTAAAAATAAATATAATTATATTTCATAGAAGAGATTTTTCTTTTTCAACCTTTTGGTTGAGCCTTTAGACTGTGAATTTTCTTGTAGAGTTTGTAATGGCTTTTTTTAAAAGATAATCTTTCATAAGTGTTAGTATCCAAGAAATAAGATCTGTCCTCACGTATCAAATAGATGATGTGCTGCAGGAAGCAACAGAGAAAAGTTCTCAAATAAGCAGCTCATAAAACCTGGAGGGCTGTTTGTTTCTTAAAACAATTCTTCATGTTATTTTTCTTTAATCTCATCTGTTGGACAGCGTTAAACTGTACTACTTGGTGAAGCAGTAGACAAAGAGAAGCCTTTGGAAAGTCAAAGTCACCAGAAAATAAATCGTTTCCACCCACAGTACACCGTAACCCCATTCGGAATGTTCTGGTTTGAAAGCACGGTTCAAAGAGATGCTTACATTCTGCTTCTATGGAAACCAAGGAAGACAAATCAAATATTTTGGTTGGATTTGAATGGAAATCAGCAGCTCAGACATGCATCGGATGGTTCTAATTTGCTCCTCTAATATGTCTCAGATTTTCACATGAAAATCAGATCCAGAAGTAAACTTTTATCTGAGTTCTGGTAAATTGTGTTTGATGAGTCCTTGAGTTGATAGGCACTCTTGTGTGTTTTCAGAATGGAGCAAGAAGTCAGGAAACAAAAAGGTTTAAAATTAGTAAACCACTCCTACAAGAAAAAATTTCATATATAAGTTATCTTTCTACAAAATCTTTTGGCAGCTTCTCAAAGAAGTGTTTGATCAGTTTCTGTTAGAGTCTGATAATTGTGGCCTGATATGCTCTTCTGATTATAAAGTTATCTTTAGTAACTAAGTCATCATGCCTTTCCCTCCTTAATAAACAGAAAAGAATGAAGAGGAAGAACAAGAAGCAAAAATGGAACTTAAACGCAGACTCAGCAGAAAGGTGATAAAATTATGACTGTGAATGAGCTTGTGTGTTTTGAAATATATATTGCTTTTTTAAAAATTAAAAATTTCATATTTAGGAGTAATTAGTGCTATTAGTAATTATTCCTGTAATCATTGGTATTAAAATCAATGTAATACAATGTTAGTTTTGACAAGTTAGTAACCAGATAGTTTTAAATTGCATTTTCTGGTTCTGAAAATACACATTCTGTGTTAAAATTCTTAAAACTGAAAAGAGGAACAAAAATAAAATAAAATTACACAGGAGTTTTCCATTCAGAGACATCCATCATCAGCATTTCAGCAGATATATTTCCATTTTTTAAAATTGTTTAAAAAATACTTGTACTTTACATTTAGTTTTTAAAATATTAGATAAATGTTTTGGTACCAGTGAATATATGCCACTATTCTGTTTGAGAGCTGGAGGAATAATTTATGAAGTGAACATGATCATCTACCCTGCCAGTTGCAACGCTACTGAAATTGACAAATGGTTTCCCTCCAAAACTCAGACAACTGTTTCTACTTATTTATAAAATATAAATCTGATTCCAAGGCCATCATTTTTTCTCTGTTAAAATAATAACAGTCTTTGGAAAATTAAGTACTATCAGAGCTTATATTTCATTATAAATTCTTATAATAATTCTTCAGCTATACCTTTCATACCTGGAAAAGGGCAGAGTGACTAAAATATGACATTGCAGTGAAGTGTGTGGCCTGACCCACATTTTTGTGGGTTGGCTGAGGAGATCACAGGAGAAGCATTTCAAGGTGGGTGCAGGAAATACTCCATTTCCATGGAAAAGTTATAGGGACTGTATTTGGAAAGATTTTTTATTTTTCAGGGAAAAAGATCTTAATTCATTTCTTGTTTTCCCAAAGCTCCTAAATGTCAAATAATGATCAAGCTGAAAGCTTCTGAAATCCGTGGGGATGGCTCTGCTGGCCTTCAGTGGCCTTGTACTTCAGCTGCTGGTGAGCAGTAGCCGCTTCTCCTTGCTCAGGGCTCACTACTGCTATACACAGAGTCTTTTTTCAGTCCAGCTGGGTCCCTCCTTGAAATGACAGTGCCTGTCCTTCTCCCTTCCTCCCACTTGCCACCACCATACTGAGCTCCCCGCCACAGGGGACAGTCAGCTTGTAACACTGTTGGCCCCATCCTAAGGGGCAAAACTGAATGGAGAATTTCTGACCTGTGTAGCCATTGATCCCCTGCCTTCTGGCTGGTCCTCAGGGACAAGTTTTCCTCTATGTCCTTACCTCCACCTGCAATCCAGTTGGACAGCAGCTAGGAGAAGAATAGAACCACATGCTTTATTCCCTCCCCTGTCTATTGTCTACTAGGGCTCTATGAAGACAGAAGGAGTAGTTACCATATCCCAGATCAGAGAGGCGCAGGGTATGGACCTAGGCCTTTTAAGAGTCCCTAAATGTCTTGTCTCAATCAGGGCATTGACCTAGTTCAGCCTCTGAATTTAGTTGGGATAAAACTGAGGCCAGGAAAGGGGCTACTTTCAACTGCAGAGTCCATGCATAGTGTACTATTCTTGAGCCTATGAAAATATGGAATATCCCCAAAGAGGAGACAGTCTAACTATAGCCAGATACTGATGAGAAAGAAAAGATACTGAAAATGAACCCTATAGGTGAAACAGAGTCCTGGGTTTATTTATCCAGAAATACTATGATTTTTTTTTTTTTTTGTCCCTACTGAGAAGGCCATAAAAAGGGGTAAACCTCAATTACTGAGAGTAGATGCTGCTGTTAGTCAGCAAGTCAGGTTTCTTTCAGCCATCAGAGCAGTTTGGGCTTTAGAAAGGGCCAAGAGAGGAAAGTCAACACCCAAAGAGCTGGCTCGATTCGTAGGATTCTAGTTTGGCAAAGATCACATGGAGGAACCCAAGTGATCAGAGGTGTTGGAAAGGTGGCAGCTGATTTTAAACAGTTTGGGCCCCACTGAAGTATGGTTCTCCAGCAACTGTCCCCTCCTCTTTCCTGCACTGTGACTTTTCTAGGCAAGCTTGGGTACTGGGTCCTTCTTTTCTCAAGGAAGACAGTGCTGTATGCACAGCCTTCACTGGCTCATTGCTGTGTTGTAACATTGAGCATTTTGAATATATGGGTTTGATGTAACAGGAACAGAGACATTTACTCTCATTTCTAAGAATTTCACGACCTTTGTCTCAATCCTTGGACCACAAGAGCAACCCTCTCATACCCGGGCTCGCTACCGTGGTGCCTTCAAGGCTGCGTGCTCCTTGTGTCAGGGATGACAGGCAGGTCTTCATCTCAGAGCCAGGAAGGTTGGGGGGAAGAGTGTAATGCAGATGGCTGTCTAGGACTGTGACCTAGCTAACAAGGATGATTTTTTATAGTTTCAAAAATTAGGGCACATTGCTTTCTAGTTCTCATTACAAATTCCCAAGATGCTGCTGCCTTTTTTTTTTTTTTTTTTTTTGATACCTGAAAGTGACCCTATTTAACCATAACTTGGAAAAGTTCTCTATGGAAAACTTGCCACCATGAGGCAATCACTGGCTCACTCAACTCCACCTTTTTTTCCTGTCTTTCTGCAGCTCAGCCTGAGACCCACAGTAGCAGAGCTCCAAGCTCGAAGGATCCTACGGTTTAATGAGTATGTGGAAGTCACTGATTCTCCCGACTACGACCGCCGAGCAGACAAGCCCTGGGCCAGGTTAACACCTGCAGACAAGGCAAGGATCTCGATGGCTGGAACACTGGTTGTGTGGCTTTTCTAAATGTCCCGCTAACCACCTACTCTCCATTTAGTGATCCTAGGAGACTGGATCTTACCAAATATCCCAACAACCTCAGATTATGTATGCCACTGTAGATGACGCAGTTAGTAATATCAATGTGGTTCTTTTACTTAAATCTCAGAGAAAATACTTCCTGGTTACCATGTAACCTGCCTGCATTCAAATCTAAATGAAGAGAGCCTCCCCACAAGAAGGATTTCTCCTTAGTCTTATAAAATATACCTTATGCAACTTATTATTGTTAACAGTGGGAAAAGTATTGATTTACATCAAAGATGGCACACTTTTTCAATAAATGGGCAGAGTAAATATTTTAGGTTTTTTGGGTCATAAAAACCTTTGTTGCAACTGCTCAGCTCTGACATTGTGGCAGGAAAGCTGCAGCAGACTATCTGTAATTGAACAGATGTCTATGTGTTCCAATAGCTCTTTACTTACAAAAGCAGATGGTGGGCCTGACTTGGTCTATGGACTGTGGCTTGCCAACCCATGTTCTCTACCTTTGCTCATGACCGGAAAGAAATTAAATAGAAAAATTGCAATTTTATGAGTACCATGGTCCCATGGCCAAAGATTTATCCCAATCATTTATTGTTAAATGATTCACCTTAGTATGTTTATAATATCCCCCAATAATGTGATTGAATTTTTATCTCTAAACAAAATCTGATATTGAATCAATTCATGCTATACCCAATCTAATGTTGAACTAGGTATTTAATGATGCCTTGTGTTGAAGCTTCTTAATAGAAAATTTTGTTCTGTAAAGCACATACTATATGTCTAGTGTATAATGGAGATATTGGGATATATTTTTCTTAGTTACAGGCAAAATCATAAGGTCAACCCAGATTCAGGGGAAGGGAAGTGAGTTACACTTGTTGACAGAGGAGTGACAAGGTTATATTGTAGAACATGTGGGCTAGAGGGGTTATTTGACTGACTTTGGAAAATACAATTTGCCACATCCAACTTAACTAGCTATCTAATTATGCAGATACAGAACTTCAGAAAGGTAAGTAGGGCCAAGTAAATGAGTAAAAATCACAGCAGTGCATAGTGTGGAAGCAGTGAAAGCCTAAATGATTGAACATCTCATATGGAAACAAATTTTCCAAATTTTTTTTTTTCAGTTATTTTTTGTGTTGAAGCAAAAACAGGTTTTTGTGCTGGCCTTCCAGGTTTCAGGGAAAATGGGCTTGGCCAGGTTTTTCTCCTACTGGCTTAGTTTCTATTTACAAGTACTTTGAAGGCACTCAACTTTTCACTTCTCCCCTGCAGATTGAACCTTGAGCCCCAGGACATAGATTGTCTCTCCCTACACACAGATAAGACTCGTTTTCTCCCTCTGACAACATCCCTCACATTTCTCCTAAGACTTTCTGAGATCTAGAGGACAACATTTTCATTTTTACTGAAAGGTTGATTTATTGGAAAGGCAAAGTTGCAGAAATTGCCATCCGCTGGTTCATTCCCCAAATAGCTGCAACAACAAGGGCTGGACCAGGCCCAAAACAGGAGCCAGGAACTCCATTCAGGTCCCCCATGTAACTGGCAGGGACCTAAATACTTGAGCCATCATCCGGTGCCTTCTGAGGTGCATTAGCAGGAAGCTGAATGGGAAGTGGAGGAGCAAGGCTTCAAACCAGCCCTCCAGCAGCGGGTAGGGTTTATCTTAAGCTATGGCTTCACCTGCTGTACCACAACCATGAGCCCAAGACAATATTTTCAGAATTGCATGTTTAATGTATGTTTCCTCAAGGAAAAATAAGAAAAAATGTCTTTTATGTAGGAAAAAATATTGTATGCTTTTACAAATATTTATAAATTAATTTACTAGAGAGAGATAGTGTCAGAGAATCCCATCCAAGGTATATTCCCCAGCAGCTGGGGTCAGACCAGGGCCAAGTTGGGAGCCAGAAATAAATCCTGGTCTTGCATATGGATGGTAGAAACCCAGCCACTTGAGCCATCATCTGCTACCTCTCAGGATATGAATTAGCAGGAAGTAGGAGTCAGAAGCCTTTGAACCCAGGTGCTCCAGTGTGGGATGTGGGCATCTTAACTGGTAGGCAAAATGTCTGCCCCATGCATGCTTTTTAAAATTTTTTAAGATTTATTTTATTTATTTGAAAGGTAGAGTTATAGAGAGGGGTGGAGGGTGAAGAGAGATCTTCCATCCTCTGGTTTACTCCCCAAATGGCTACAACAGCTGAGGCTGGGCCAAGCCAAAGCCAGGAGCCAGGAGCTTCATCCAGGTCTCCCACTGGGTGAAGGGATCTAAGGATATCTTCCATTGCTTTCCCAGGCACATTAGCAGGGAGCTGGATCAGAAGTAGAGGAGCCAGAACTCAAACCAGAGTCCATATGGGATGCTGGCATCAAAGATAGAGGCTTAACCCGCTAAGCCACAGCCCAGACCCTAACTTTGTATACTTTTTAAAGAAAGAAACAGAAAATCAAGAGGGTAGGGATTGACCCTTCAAAAAGTTCATGGAATATGCACATTATGGAAAAACTATGCAAAGATTTAAATTTATTTTTGTACCAAAGTAAATTTAGCTTTTTTTAAGATTTGTTTTTATTTATTTGAAAGGCCGAGTTACGAGAGAGGAAGAAGAAAAGAGAGAAAAAGAGAGATAAATGTCTTCCATCTTCTGGTTCACTCCTGAAATGGCCCCAACTGCTGAGGCTAGGCCAGGCCAAAGTTAGGAGCTCGGAATTCCTTCCAAGTCTCTCACGTGGGTTCAGGAGCCCAAGCATTTGCAACATCTTCTACTGCCTTCCCAGGTACATTAGCAGAGAGCTGGATTGGAAGTAGAGAGTCTGGGTCTCAAAATGGTGCCCATATGGGGTGCTAGCATTGCAGGCGGAGGCTTAACCTCTATGTCACAATCCCGGCCCCTAAACTTAGCTTTTAATTCCATTTTTCCATGACCTTTTTGAAGGACCCTTGTATGGTATATTGTATATATACAAATGACACATGCTCACTGGCAAACATCAGAATATTCAAAACTACGTAAAGAAGATAACAACTATAGTGCACAAAAATGTATGGCATTCTAAAAAATGATTGATTTATTTATTTGGAAGTCAGAGTTAAAGAGAAAGAGAGAGAGAGAGAGGTCTTCCATCCACTGGTTCACTCCCCAGATGGCCTCAACTGCCAGGGCTGAGCCAGCCCAAAGCCAGGAATCGGGCGCTTCATCCATGTCTCTCCAGTAGGTAGTAGAGGCCCAAGCACTAGGGCCATCTGCTGCTGCTTTTCTCAGGCCATTATCAGGGAACCGGATTGAAAGTGGAGCAGCCTAGAATTCGAACCAGTGCCCATATGGAATTCTGGCATCACAGGCGGCGGCTTAATCTGCTCCACCACACTCTGGCCCCCATGTATGGCGTTTTTTGTTTTTTGACAGGCAGAGTTAGACAGTGAGAGAGAGAGAGACAAACACAGAGAGAAAGGTCTTCCTTTCTGTTGGTTCACTCCCAAAATGGCCACTATGGCCAGCATACTGCACCAATCCGAAGCCAGGAGCCAGGTGCTTCCTCCTGGTCTCCCAATACGGGTGCAAGGACCCAAGCACTTGGGCCATCCTCCACTGCCCTCCCAGGCCACAGCAGAGAGCTGGACTAGAAGAGGAACAACTGGGACAGAATCCAGCGTCCAACTGGGACTAGAACCCAGGGTGCTGGCACCATAGGTGGAGGATTAGCCAAGTGAGCCACGGCACCGGCCTATGTACGGCATTTTTTAAGAATTAAAAAAAGGGCCGGTGCTGTGGTGTAGCAGGTAAAGCCACTGCCTGCAGTGCCGGCATTGCATATGGGTGCCGGTTCACAAGTCCCGGCTGTTCCACTTCCGATCCAGCTCTCTGCTATGGCCTGGAAAAGTAGCGGAAGATGGCCCAAGTCCTTGGGCGCATGCATCTGTGTGGGAGACCCAAAAGAAGCCTCTGGCTTCTGGCTTTGGATTGGCGCAGCTCCAGCCGTTGCAGCCAGTTGGGGAATAAATGAGCGGATGGAAGATCTCTCTCTCTGTCTGCCCCTCCTTCTCTCTGTGTAACTCTGACTTTCAAATAAATAAATAAACCTTTTTAAAAAATTAATTTAAAAAATTAATAAAAGCCAGCACCATGGCTCACTAGGCTAATCCTCTGCATGTGGCGCTGGCACTCCGGGTTCTAGTCCTGGTTGGGGCGCCAGATTCTGTCCCGGTTGCTCCTCTTCCAGTCCAGCTCTCTGCTGTGGCCCGGGAAGGCAGTGGAGGATGGCCCAGGTCCTTGGGCCCTGCACCTGCATGGGATACCAGGAGGAAGCACCTGGCTCCCGGCTTTGGATCCGCGCAGCGCGCCGGCCGCAGCACACCGGCCGTGGTGGCCATTAGAGGGTGAACCAAGGGCAAAAGGAAGACCTTTCTCTTTCTCTCTCTCTCTCTCTCTCTCTCTCTCTCTCTCACTGTCTAACTCTGCGTGTCAAAAAAACAAATAAATAAAAATTTTAAAAATAATTAATAAAAAGTGGTTGGTTCTGTGGCATAGGGGTAAAGCTGCCGCTTGCAGTGCCGGCATAGCATACAGGCACCAGTTCAAGTCCCGGCTGTTCCACCTCCAATCCAGCTCTCTGCTATGGCCTGGGAAAGCAGTAGAAGATGGCCCAAGACCTTGGGCCCCTGCATCCACATGGGAGACCTGGAAGAAGCTCCTGGCTCCTGGCTTCCGATCAGCGCAGCTTGAGCCATTGCAGCCAACTGAGGAGTGAACCAGCAGGTGGAAGAACTCTCTCTCTCTCTCTGTCTCTGTCTCTCCTTTTCTCTCTGTGTAACTCTGCCTTCCAAATAAATAAATCTTTAAAAAAAAAGAATTAAAAAAGAATTTCTAAACATACTGTTTCTTACCTAATAGAAAATTGTTTGTTTCCTTTAAGTGTTGAAAGATGAATATAATGAAATATTATTTACTGCCCAGAGATACTAAAACTATTAATAGTCTTAGTGTATATTTCATTTTGAGATTGAGAGTAACACATGCTAATCTTCATTATTATAGTAGGCATTTCTGATTTCTATTGCTTTCCTAACCTTAAATGAAACACTCCATAATGATTTTATCAGATTCAAAGCAATGTATGTTTTTCAGTAAGTTAGTTGATTAAAAAATGTGTGATTTAAAAAAAAAAAGATTTATTTATTTATTTGAGCATCAGAGATACAGAGAGACAGAGGCAGAAAGAGAAAGACAAAGGTCTTCCATCTGCTGGTTCATTCCCCAAACGGCCACAATGCTCAGGGCTGGACCAATCCGAAGCCAAGAACCAGGAGCTTCTTCTGGATCTCCTACGTGAGTTCAGAAGCCCAAGGACTTGGACCATCTTCCACTGCTTTCCCAGGCCATAGCAGAGAGCTGAATCAGAAGTGGAGCTGCCAGGACTTGAATTGGTGCCCATATGGGATGCTAGCACTGTAGGTGGTAGCTTTACCCGCTACACCACAATGCTAGCCCCTGTAATTTATTTTAAAAATGAGAGTTTTTTTTTTTTAACTTTTGGACTGTATATACCATTTTAAAAAACTGAAGCTACTGAAAATAAATGCTGCCACTTCTGCTTTTAAAATATCTAAACAGATCCTAGGAAACAGCTTCCTGTTGGTGATCCATCCCAGCACCATCTGGGCCCATATCTCACCACCTGTACCCACCTTTTCTAGAACATGTCTTTACCCAGAGCTGCATATGCCTGACATATATTTTCAGACAACTGGTCTCTATAACTTCACACCACATTGGCAGCCACATCATCTGTATAACTGACTTGTTATTTTTTAATTAAAAAACCAGCACACAATGTGGAGATGTGAGGCAAGTATATAGATGACATAGGCCCTGAGGTTCATTTTATTGGATGCAATGTTGAACTTGATGGAGGAAGACCTCAGTATAAACCCCATCTTTGTTCCTTTTTTTCCCCCCAGAAATCTTTTATTTAAGGAATACGAACTTAATACATTTCATAATTACAACTTTAGGAACATGGTGATTCTTCGTACCTTTCCCACCTCCCCAACCACACTCCCACCCCTCTTTCTCCTCCCTCTCCTATTCCTGTTCTTATTTTTCACTAAGATCTACTTTGAATTAACTTTATCCACTTATGATTAACTCTATACTAAGTAAAGAATTCAACAAATACTATGAAAAAAACAAAACAAAAAACAAAGCCTGTTCCTCAACAGTTGAGACAGCATCTGTTCAAAGTCATTGATCTCAAAGTGTCAATTTCACTTCTACAGACTGCCTTTTAGGTGCTCTGTTAGCTCTCACAGGTCAGGGAGAACATATGGCATTTGTCGTTTTGGGACTGACTGGTTTCTTTAAGTATGATGTTTTCCAGTTTCATCCATTTTGTTACAAACAACCAGATTTTTTTTTTACCACTATATAGTATTCCATGATGTACATATGTGTTAATTTCTTTATCCAGTCTTCAGTTGATGGACATTTAGGTTGATTCCATATCTTAACTACTGTGAATTAAGCTGCAATACACATGGGTGTGCAGATAACTCTTTCATATGCTGATTTCATTTTCCTTGGGTAAATTCCCAGGAGTAAGATGGCTGGGTCATAAGGTAGGTCTATATTCAGGTTTCTAAGGAATCTCCACACTGTCTTTCACAGTGGCTGTACCAGTTTACATTTCCACCAACGGTGGATTAGAGTATTGTTTTCCTCACATCCTCACCAGCATTTGTTGTGAGTTGATTTCCATATGAGAGCCATTCTAACTGGGGTGAGGTGATACTTCATTGTGGTTTTGATTTGCATTTCCCTGATGGCTAGTGATCTGAGCATTTTTTCATGTCTGTTGGCCATTTGGAATTCCTCTTTTGAAAAATGCCTGTTTAAGTCCTTTGACCATTTCTTAAATGTATTGTTTGTTTTGCTGGTGTGGAGTTTGTTGATCTCTTTATGTATATTGGTTATTAATCCTTTATCAGTTGCAGAGTTTGCAAATAATTTCTCCCATTCTGTTGGTTGCCTCTTCACTTTGCTGTTTCTTTTTTAAAGATTTATTTATTTATTTGAAAGAGTTACACAAAGAAGGAGAGGCAGAGAGAGAAAGAGAGATCTTCCATCCACTGTTTCACGTCCCAATTGACCACAACATTTGGAGCTGCACCAATCTGAAGCCAGGAGCTTCTTCCAGGTCTCCCATGCGGATGCATGGGCCCAACGTCTTGGGCCATCTTCCACTGTTTTCCCAGGCCATAGCAGAGAGCCAGATCAGAAGTGGAACAGCTGGGACTCGAACTGGTGCCCATATGGGATGCCGGCACTGCAGGCGGCGGCTTTACCTGCTATACCACAGCACTAGCCCCATTGAGTGTTTCTTTTGCAGTGCAGAAGGTTCTCAATTTGATGTAATCCATCTTTGTTACTTAATGCTCATTTCATAGCCAGCAAGTCGCATGACTTCTCTAGGCTTCCCATTTATTATCTGGAACACAGAAGTCTTGCAGTAGGATTCAGATTATCAACTGTTTTGCAACACATCTCTTCCAAAAGTTAGTGCCTTTAAGCAACTATTTGTTTTGCACACAACTTTGCCAGTTGGGAGTTTCAGAAGCACTTGGCTCTATGCTGTGTTTCTAATCCACATGGCATCGGCTGAGGTGGTGGCCTGGAGAATCCATTTCCAAGACTGCCTCACTGCTAATGAGTCTGTGCCTTACGTTCTTCCTATCCATGCGCCCTCTCATCCTCTAGAACCTTCCCTCCTAGCTAGGTTTCCCACAGTATGGCTGCCCGAGAGTAGTTACATTTCTTTTTGCACAGCTGCTGGCTTCCCAGGTGTCAGGTGAGGAGTACCCCCAGCTGGCACGGTACCATCTCTCTGATGTTCAGAGCACTTCACACAACTCACCCAGCTTCAGCCCCTCTTGTTGAGGGAATGGCAAGGTACCAAGGAGACTGGGGCTGGACCTGCAACTCTTTAACTGGCTTTCTGTGGGTAAAAATATGTGCATATGTGCATGGTCATCAGAGAAGTAAAAATTTAGTTAATGTAAAGGATGTGTAGTACACAATTTACAGTTGTAACTTCATGTCTCAGTGGATTCTCACAGAAAGTGTTCATTGATTTTTTTGCCAGATTCTTGCAACCTATAATGGCAAATAAAGACTTTGTCTTTTTTTTGTTTGAGTCTCCATCAATGACACTATCTTTCTGCACTCCACTAGACTTTCCCTCAATACAGATGAAAGAATTGTGAGTTATAAACACAGACTAAGATTTTGTTTTTTCAAAGCCTCATAATAATAACATCTTATTGATGACTTTGCTGTGTACAAAGTATTTTCAAATATGCTCTCCCATAGTTGCTGGTACTGTGAGGAATGGGGATGGGAGCAGCATGACTCACAGAGGGCACAGCCAAGACTAGAATCCATGTCTTCTGCCTGCAAATGCACTATTGTTGCTTTCTCTACTGAAACTTTATGTTTCTAAAAGAAATTTAGAATGAACATTGAGATAGGATTCTCTGCCATTATTCCAATTAAAATACTTCCTTTTGGTGAGCATTTGGCACAGCAGTCAAGATGTTGCGTGAGATACTTGTATCCCATATCAGACTGCCTGAGTTGAATCCTGACTTCACTTCCAATTCCAGCTTCCTGCTACTGAACACCCTGGGAGGCAGGAGGTGATAGTTCAAGTACCTGGGTCCCCACCACTCACCTAGGAGATATGGATTGAGTTACAGGATCCTGGCTGTCCTGGCCTAGCCCCAACATTTGAGAAGTGAACCAGCAAATGGAAGATCTCTGTCTCTGTCTCTCTCCATCTCAGCCTTTCTTATAAAGTGAAAATAAATAACTAAAGATATTTCTTAAAATTCCTCCTTTAGGCCGGCGCCATGGCTCAACAGGCTAATCCTCCGCCAAGCGGCGCCAGCACACCGGGTTCTAGTCCCGGTCAGGGCGCCGGATTCTGTCCTGGTTGCCCCTCTTCCAGGCCAGCTCTCTGCTATGGCCCGGGAGTGCAGTGGAGGATGGCCCAATTTCTTGGGCCCTGCACCCACATGGGAGACCAGGAGAAGCACCTGGCTCCTGCCTTCGGATCAGCGCGGTGCGCCGGCCGCAGCGCGCCGGCCACGGCAGCCATTGGAGGGTGAACCAACGGCAAAGGAAGACCTTTCTCTCTGTCTCTCTGTCTCTCTCTCTCACTATCCACTCTGCCTGTCAAAAAAAAAAAAAAAAATTCCTCCTTTAGGGAAGAATTTATTATAGAGGTTATTGGTGGGTGATATAGGACATCTTTACTATTGCAGCTTGTGGTCCTAGGTACCAGTTTTTACAGTAAGCAAAGCAAAGCATCCTCACTGTTGGTCTGAAGCATGGGACAAGATGTACAGCCAGGTCATGAGAGGCTAACCGGCAGACATTTCTCTGGTTACATCTCCTCTTCCAGGCATCAGTAGCAAGAATTATGGTCTGGAAACTGGGACCATAATAGGAACTGCAAGGGCTGAGGTATATATTTGGAAAACAAAAAGAATCTATGCCACGGGATTTAAATACAGCATTGAGAGGGATGCTGGGGAAAGGCTTGTGGACTGTAGAGTGATGCTTAGCTGCAGGAGAGAGCTGGGGAGAGGCCTGAGGGCTTCCTTATGTCTTTTTCCTTTTCTAAAATTCATTATTTTCCGTCCACAGAGTACATTTTCTTATCTCTCTCATCGAAGTTGCTCTGTATTGTCATTCTGTGTTTTGCCTGAAGAGTCCATTTTGCATAGAGGTGTGGTGGGTGTGATTAGTAACTTTTCCTTTTTTACATGTAGAAAAATGTGGAAATAAAAATATGCAACACATCAAAACCCAAACCCATGTGATCCTGGCGCTATTTGTTGACAGATAACTAACAGCATTTTGCTGCGTTTCTCAGCTTTTTAGTCTGAATGGCAGACACAGCCCTATGAACACCAAAATTTACACAGCACAGAGTGTGTGTTCTTTACATAGTAATGGCATTCTGTTAATATTTTCTTTGAGTTGCTCTCAGTGCTGGCTCGAAATTTTAAGTTCTGTTTGTCTAAACTTTCAATATTAAAGAATAAACAGTCACTGACTTCCCCGTAGCTCTGTGGCAGTTAGTCAAAGGCGTGTTGTCGTGGGTGGCATTAAATGCAGAACTTTCCTAGGACAACGGTACTGTTTCTCAGAAAATCTCAAAACCTGCACTTTCTTGTGGTCGGGGAGGGTGGGGGATGTTATGTGTGAGTCATAGACCAGGCCCCAGGATGGGTTCTCTCCTCCTGCCAAGGGCACTTGGAGGATGTCTATCCTGGTTTTAATTTGGCTTTACACCTTTGAGTATCCCTCACCTGAAATGTGGGGACCAGAGGGGTTTCAGATTTCCAACTTTGTAATATTTGCATATGTATAATGAAATATATTGGGGATAGGACCCATGTCAGCACATGACATTCATTTATGCTTCAGGAAGTCTTATATCCTGAGGGTAATTTTATGCTATATTTGTACTTCACTTGCATTCAGACTGACTCATCAGGTTAGGTCAGGTGTGGAATTTTCCACTGGTAGTGTGATGGCGGCACTCAGAAGCTTGGATTTTGGAGCATTTCCGATTTTTGGATTAGGGGTGCTCAGCTTGTAGTATATTATATTGATTATGCCATTGCCTGATGGAAATTAGGAATCCCTTTCTGTCTCTGAAACATTTCTTAAAACAATGTCTGTTCATTCATGCTGGTATATATTGGGGAAACATGACCAAAATAACAATCCTGTTTATCTGTATTTTTCTGTTCAGGCAGCAATAAGGAAAGAACTAAATGAATTTAAAAGCACAGAAATGGAAGTTCACGAAGAGAGTCGACAGTTTACAAGGTAAGTAGACAAAATATAGTTTGACATATGGAAAATGCTTATGATGGTAAATCTTATGTCATGTCATTTATTACAAGTGTGTCAGGATCTCAAGCCCGAGGCTGGCCCCTGACCAGCAGGGGCCATTACAGACATTCCCCAACAAGGCGAACAGGAAGGGTAAGGTCGACAGGTGAAGAACACACCACAAGCACCCGTGAGTTCTGTCGAAGCAGGAACCGCTTTACTGAGGAAGTGTACAGGCTTATAAAGCTTACGAAGGGCATGCACAGTAGAGGAGCCAATCAGAGAAAAGGTGACGCAGGCAGGGTGGACCACGCACAGGGGCACCTTAAGTAAAGTATAGGGATCATGCACTGTCCACGTGTCCGGAACTAAAGCGGACCTATCCCTGGCAGTGATCTAACCTTATGTAGCTTAACCAAGGCAGCTGCAGACTCGCCTCTCAAACATTCGCCAGGCGCCATTTTTTTTTTTTTTTTTTGATAGGCAGAGTGGACAGTGAGAGAGACAGAGAGAAAGGTCTTCCTTTGCCGTTGGTTCACCCTCCAATGGCCGCCGCGGCTGATGAGCTGCGGCCGGTGCACCACGCTGATCTGAAGCCAGGAGCCAGGTGCTTCTCCTGGTCTCCCATGGGGTGCAGGGCCCAAGCACTTGGGCCATCCTCCACTGCACTCCCTGGCCACAGCAGAGAGCTGGCGCCAGGCGCCATATTGTAATGGAGATTTTAGGCAATGCCCAACACAAATGAACAATTTTTCAATTAAGGTTTAGCAAAAAACTATCTAATGAACATTTTGCTTCTCTCACATTCACCCTTGTATGCATTTATTGGTAAGCTAACAATAAATGTGACAGTTCTAAAGAATATGACTAGTGGCCAGCATTGTGATATGGGAAGCTGGTGTTACAAGAGACAGCTTAACCCACTTCCAATCCAGCTTCCTGCTAATGCACCTGGGAAGGCAATGGATGATGGCTAAAGTGCTTGGACCACTGGCACCCATGTGGGAGACCTGGATGGAGTTTGTTGCTCCTGGCTTTGGCCTAGCCCAGCCTGGCTGTTGTGGCCATTTGGGAATTGAACCTGCAAAAGAAAGATCTCTCTCCCTCCCTCCCTCCCTCCCTCCCTCCCTCCCTCCCTCCCTCCCTTCCTCCCTCCCACATCCCTCCCCCCAGTTCCTTTCAGATGCTCCACCTTTCAGATAACTAAACATCTAAATAAACTAAAGATATGACTAGAAAAGATGCTTAATTTCTAGAATTTCATAATGAACTCATATCTCTTTTAGGATCTGTAAGATTAATCATGCTGAATAAGAATTCCTAAAATTAAATCATTTTTATTTCTTTCAAGGAAATGTGAGTCATTCAAAAGGGTTGCATTTGGTTCTTTTCTTAGATTCATTTTCTGGGCCAGAAGACAAGTATCAACATCATTTATTTCACTCTTGAATGCACTCTTGAAGTTGTATGCCCAGAACAGATTCTGGCAAGAGTCATTGTGGACACGTGTGTGTCACTTTGGGTTCACAGTAGTCAGATCTAAGGATAGAAACTGTATTTTCAGAAGAGGGAACTTAGAGTGCAAATCCAGTCTTTATTGATACCACAGAAGATCACGGGACTCCATCAGTTTTCCTCCCAGCACCCTTCAGTTTCGCAGGTTACTTAAACCAGAAGGGACCTTTGTGATCCTGTCATGGAACCCCACAGGTCACAGGTGTTTTGTTTATTCTGTCCCACAGGTGTGCTCCTAACAATTTGAACACAGATGTTTCCTAATTGAATTATTAGGGGCAGAAGTTTAGCCTAGCAGTTAAGGTGCCTCTCTCTCTATCAGCGTACCTGGTTTCAATTCCTAGCTCTGGCTCTTGACTCCAGCTTTCTGTCATTGCAGACCATTGCAGACTGCAGTGACAGCTCAAGTAATTGGTTCCTGCCAACCATGGGAAGACTTGGGTTGAGTTTTCAGCTCTCAGCTTCAGCCTGGCTCAGCCCTGGCCATTGTGGGCATCTGGGGGGTGAGCTAGCAGATGGGCGCTCTCTCTGTATTACACATACATTCTCTCTCTGACTCTCCCTCTCTCTCTCTAATTCTCTGATTCAGATTAATGAATTTTGTTAAGATTTATTTATTTACTTGAAAGGCAGAGTTAGAGAGGGGGAGAGACTAAGAGAGCTCTTTCATCAACTGGGACCCTCCCCAAATGGCCCCAACTCCATCCTCATTCTCCTCCCCCATGGGTGGAAGGGTACCAAGTACTTCTACTGAAAGAGAATCTTTCTCTTCTATACTCTGTGAATAAGTATAATAAAATTGGGGTACAGAGAGAAGTAGAGAGCATTTTTTTCTATGCATGTATTTTATGTACAAAAATAGCATATTCAAATAAAGCATTCAAAGAGTATACAAAAGTCAATAAGTAAAATGAAACTCCCGTTCATGCCTCCCCCATCTCATTTCCATTCTCACAAGTGAGCAGTGGTAAAGGTTTGATGTAGACCTTCCAGATATTTTTCTCTGCATTTACAAATACAAGGAGTCTTCAAAAAGTTCATGAAAACATTATGCATGGACTTTTTGCACCAAAATAAACAACTTAGAGTTCCATTTTCCATGAACTTGAAGTGCCTTCATATATATACACACACACACACACATGCATTTATGTATACCTTCTTACTCACAAAACATCTAGAAAATATCTGTATTAGAGTATGTTTCAGGCCGGCGCCGTGGCTCAACAGGCTAATCCTCCGCCTTGCGGCACCGGCACACCGGGTTCTAGTCCCGGTTGGGGCACCGGATTCTGTCCCGGTTGCCCCTCTTCCAGTCCAGCTTTCTGCTATGGCCCAGGAATGCAGTGGAGGATGGCCCAAGTGCTTGGGTCCTGCACCCGCATGGGAGACCAGGAGAAGCACCTGGCTCCTGCCTTCGGATCAGCATGGTGCACCGGCCGCAGCGGCCATTTGGGGGATGAAGGAAGACCTTTCTCTCTGTCTCTCTCTCTCTCACTGTCCACTCTGCCTGTCAAAAAAAACAAAAAATATATATGTAGATATATATGTTTCATTCATTTGTTTGACTCTATAGCATTTCATAGATAATGCAACATTAAGATATTGAACAATTATATTATAGATGTATCTTTATGAAGTTTTCCATTTTTCATGATTAACTGTGCTGCTTTGACTCTCTTTATGCATGTTTCTGTGTACATATATGTTAGTATTTCTGCTATAATACCATCCATGGATTGGCCAGATCTGTGGATATATATTGTTTACATACTGTAATTGCCCAAAAAGGGCATTAGTTTACAGACCTGCCGTTCATGGGCATGCCTGGTCTACTCACTCACCCTCATCAGTCCTGAGGCCTGGGAGTGGAAGGGACAGATGTTGAGATACTGACGTTCTAAAGGACCAACAATAATATTCCATTACATTGTTTCTAATTGACTTAAATTTTTTATTCTTTGATTTGCTTATTCCAGAACCTTTGATCAATTTTCTTTTGGATTGTTTGTCCTTTTTATATGGATTTGTAGAGAAATTGTGGATATCATCCATCTATTACATGTCACAGTATTTTTCTCCAAACTGTTGCTAACCTTTTAATTTTATGGTGGGCTTTTGTTTAAATTTTTACATATTCAAATATATCTAGATTTTAAATTTTTATTTAGTAGTTTTGCATCTTATGGAGAGAGGCCATTATTATAGAAGTATTATTTTATTTTCTTTTTAATTTTTTAAAAATGTTATGCATTTAAAAGGCAGAGAAAGAGGAAGAGAGAGCTCCCATCTGCTGGCTCCCTCCCCAGCTACCCACAACACAGTAGGAACTGGGAGTCAGGAACACAATCCGAGTTTCTCACTTGGGTGGCAAAGACCCAGTTACTAGGGTCTACATTAATAGGAAGCTGGAACTGGGAGCTAGAGCTGGGAATCAAGCCCAATTACTCCAATATAGTATCCAAGTGTCCTAACTGCTACACCAAACACCTACCCCAAAGCAATTATTTTCTTTCTTTTTTTTTTTTTTTTAATTTTTTGGACAGGCAGAGTGGACAGTGAGAGAGAGAGAGACAGAAAGGTCTTCCTTGTCCATTGGTTCACCCCTCAATGGCCGCTGCGGCCGGCGTGCTGCGGCCAGCGCCAGGAGCCAGGTGCTTCTCCTGGTCTCCCATGCGGGTGCAGGGCCCAAAGACTTGGGCCATCCTCCACTGCCTTCCCGGGCCACAGCAGAGAGCTGGACTGGAAGAGGGGCAACCGGGACAGAATCCGACGCCCTGACCGGGACGCCTCCTGACCGGAGGATTAGCCTATTGAGCTACGGCGGCGCCGGCAAAAGCAGTTATTTTCAACTTTGATAAATGCCTTTTTTTTTCTTTACACTTAGATCTGTCGTCCTTTTGGCATTTATTTGTCCATGTGATTCAAAAGAATAAAGTAACTTTACTTTTTCTCAACTTAATCCTTGGTTGTCTCAGTGTCATTTAATTCCCTCTGGCTGTGAAATTCTCTTTTACTATAATAAAATTTTACTGTAGTAAAATATAGTCAATTTTGGAATTCTTGGTTATGCTCTAATGAGCTGTGTGTCTGTCCCTGCCTTGTCACACTGTTTAAGTAGAATGGGTTTGGGGACCAGGCACTTGGATTCCCACATCCTGCATAGGAATCCTGGTTTGAGTCTTGACTACTCCATTGCATTCCAGCTTTCTGCTAGTGCTCACCCTGGGAGGAAGTAGGTGATGACTCGAATACTTGGGCCTTGCCATACATGTGGGAGACCCAGAAAAAGTTCCTGCCTCCTGGCTTCCATCGGGCACAGCCCTGACTATTGTGGGCATTTGAGTAGTGAATCAGAAAATGGAATGTCTCTCTCCATCTGTCTCTCTGCCTTTCAAATAAATGAAAATAGGTTTTTTTTAAATGTTAAAGAATGCATGTTAGACATGTTTATATCTGATAGAGTATTTTTTGACCTTCAAAATTCTGTTTGCTATTTTTCTATAGTTGCTCATCTAGAATATTTAGAACCTAGAAAATACTTGTTGTGTTTCACAAAATAGTATGTCAATATCTTCATTGTTTAAGTAAATATTAATAGATGCACATATATGATCTTGGGGGAGTAACAGTTGATATTAAGGGCAAACTTTTAGGCCAGCACCGCGGCTCACTAGGCTAATCCTCCGCCTGCGGCACCAGCACACCGGGTTCTAGTCCCGGTCGGGGCACCGGATTCTGTCCCGGTTGTTCCTCTTCCAGTCCAACTCTCTGCTGTAGCCCAGGAAGGCAGTGGAGGATGGCCCAAGTCCTTGGGTCCTGCACCCGCATGGGAGACCAGAAAGAAGCACCTGGCTCCTGGCTTCGGATCAGTGTGGTGTGCCGGCCGCAGCGGCCATTGGGGGGGTGAACCAATGGAAAAGGAAGACCTTTCTGTCTCTCTCTCTCTCTCTCACTGTCCACTCTGCCTGCCTCCCCCCCAAAAAAAAGGGCAAACTTTTAAAATTTTCCAAAAAGATATTGGTTAACACTCTTTACAATATCTCTCAAGATAAGGAAAAACTAAATGTTCACAACAGTAAAATAAATATTGTTTGGTTAAGTATTCTTAAAATCTTGGTGGTAAGGCAAATATCCACTGTTGTTTTTCCATTAATTTCTTCTTTTAAAGTTCTTTTTTTTTTTTAAATTATTTATTTATTTGAAAGTCAGAGTTACACAGAGAGAGAAGAGGGGCAGCAAGAGAAAGGGGGGGGAGGGTCTTCCATCTGCTGGTTCACTCCTCAAATGGCCATAACGGCCTGCCGGAGCTGTGCCAATCCACAGCCAGGAGCCAGGAGCTTCTTCCAGGTCTCCCATGTGGGTACAGGGGCCCAAGGACTTGGGTCATCTTCTACTGCTTTTGCAGGCTATAGCAGAGCACTGGATTGGAAGTAAAGCAGCTGGGACTTGAACCAGCACCCATATGGGATGCTGGCATTGCAAGTGGCAGCTTTATCTGTTATGCCACAGCACTGGCCCCATCCATTAATTTCTATGACATCATTAGAGTTGAATTCCAATAGAAAAATATTTTTGGCCCTGAAACTTAGAAACATCATGCTTATGATTTTCAGTTTATTTAAAAGGCAGAGTTACAGAGAGAAAAGGAGAGACAGAAAGAGAGATCTTCCATCTGCTGGTTCATTCCCCAAATGATAGCAATAGCTGGGGCTGGGCCAGCTGAAGCCAGGAGTCAATAGCCAGGAGCCTGATCTGGGTTTCCCATGTGGGTGGCAGGGGCCTAGTTACTTTGGCCATCCTCTACTGTTCTCTCAGGCTCATTAGCAGGAAGCTGGATCAGAAGTGGAGCTCTCACGCCACTTGGGAAGCTGGTGTTGCAGACAACAGCTTAACCTGCTAAGCTACAAACACCATCCCCTATTTTCTTATTCTCTACTTTTCAAATTTTCTTAATATGATTGTGTTGAGTTTGGGATATCTAATCTACACACACATGCACATACTTGAGGATACTTGAGAAAATTTGTGGAAAATTGAACTAAAAGATAAGATTATTTTGGTGCAAAAAAAGTTGATATCTGTATGTACAAGGGAGATCCAAAATATTCATGAAAATGTATGTTAAGACTATGCATGTGGTAAAAGCACATAGTGTACTGCCTAGTAAATAATAAATGGTCATTGAAGCAAATTCTAGGAAATAATTTCATTGAGTTTCATTTGTTTGAATAAAATGCCTGATCAAAACACATTCTGAAACTAACTGGGATAATGTCAAATGTAAAAAAAATAATAATAATAACACAATATGAACTATGTGACATGCAAAATATCTAGAGAAATTTTGGCAGTGTGGAATATTCTAGGAAATAGAATACAAAAAGTATTTTATAGGATTGGAGGCAATCATAATGCAAATATTCTGCATAGTGTTTCTCATTTTATTTGGTAATAATGACAATGAGTTTCTTCACCCTTGGGGCCATTCAGATCTTGAAGCTCATTCTGAATATTTTCTCTAAAACATTTCACAGAAAGACAGAAAAGCACATCTTAGGTAGTTTGAAGCAAGACCTTCTTTATTTTACATATGTAGCTTCCTTTCTTCTTCTTCTTGTCATACTTACAGTCATTCAATAAAAGATAAAACTAGAGATGAAAAAAAAAAAAAAAAAAAAGACTGAATGGGCCGGCGCCGCAGCTCACTGGGCTAATCCTCTGTCTGTTGCACCGGCACTCCGGGTTCTAGTCCTGGTTGCTCCTCTTCCAGTCCAGCTCTCTGCTGTGGCCCGGGAAGGAAGTGGAGGATGGCCCAAGTCCTTGGGCCCTGCACCTGCATGGGAGACCAGGAGGAAGCACCTGACTCCTGGCTTCGGAGCATCGCCGGCCGTAGCGGCCATTTGGGGGATGAAGGAAGATCTTTCTCTCTGTCTGTCTCTCTCACTATCTAACTCTGCCTGTTTAAAAAAAAAAAAAAGACTGCATGGATTTCAGCTTTTTTCCACCAAAAGAAACGTCTTTTCATTCTACTTTGCAAGGACTTTCCGAAGTCCCCTCTTAGATATTTGTAAGCAGTGATGTCATTCTGTACCTTCATGAGTTATTTCTACCTTGTATGGATTTACAATAAAGCAAAGCACACTTTTGGCTTCTAGATGGCTTATCCAAATGTGACATGGCAGGAACCATAGTTAGAACTTTAATAAAGATTAACTAAGAGTCTAGCCCAGAGGAACATGAAGGCTGCTTCTGATGCTGTCTTTCCTGGATGCTCTACTGACTTGCTACGTGGACAGAAATGAAAAGGAGTTTCAAAGGGCTGCTATAACTCCCAGGATGGAAAGCCTGTCTCAGTGCTGGGATTACTAAGAGCCTGGCCAGTGTACGGTCTAGCCTCTCAGGAGAACAAGGAGCTATGGTGCTTATAAGGGTGGGGAAACTTTTTTCTGCCAAGGGCCATTTGGATATTTATAAATCATACAAAACTATCAGCTTAAAAATTAGTCTGCTATAGATTCATTAAATTTTGAGTCTGGCCTGGGGTTGTCTTGGCAGGGTGAGACCAGAGGATTTTTGTGGGCTTCATAGGACTTGCAGGCCAGATGTGCCCCACCCCTGAGAGAGCCTCTTTCCTTGTTTAGCACAAGTGTGTGAGATATGACAATGCAGATCTCTTTAAAAAGGGGGAAATGAATTATTTGAGAGATATACATATATCCAGTAGGGGATCCCAGAAAAGTAATATTTTACATTTGTGAGGAATTATAATTTATAGGAAGATGAGTAAACTTTTAAGGATTAAATTGTAAAAAAGACATCTTTATGGAAATAGTTATCCTTATCTGAATCCACAACCTTAAAAATAGCTTTTTTTCTTCATTTAACCCTTCTCAACAGTATGAAAACTAAGAAAAGTATATTACAATTTTAAAAAGAAGAAAACAATATAGATAACTTCAAATTTGAGTCTCAGGAAAGTCGTGAAAAGAGGGTGGACAAAAAGCTTAAGGATCCTTAGGGCATAGTGAATCTATTTATTGCTCCACCAAGTTGAAGCCTAAAGCCAAAGCTGTCATTCTGTCACACAGGCAAACTTCTCAGTAGCTAAAGCTGAACTTCTCATGTTTTAAAATGAATGCAAACCACTAAGTGGTAACTAAACTCTAATTTGCATTTTCAATACCTCTAACCATAAAATTTTAGAGGTGAATCTGAAGATAAAATACCTAATTTATACAGGCTATAAATGCCCTTTTCTAATGGAATTGAGCAAGAAATCTGTGGGAGACTTGTTTTTTGGATTTTAGATTTTTTTTAACTAAATCTGGGCAGTCTGTTAAACCAAAACTCTTAAGACTGAGAGCTCCTCTCTGAACTAAAAGGGTTTATTTATTGGGGCAGGCATTTGGTCAAGCAGTAAAGATGCTGGCTTAAGATGCCTGCATCCTATATCAGAGTACCTGGCCTCAAGTCCTAAGTACACTCCTGATGTTAGCTCTCTGTTAATATGGACCCTGGGAGGCTGCAGTTGATGGCTCAAGTAATGGTAAAAGACCTGGACTGAGTTCTTAGCCCTTAGCTTTGGCTTGGTTAGTGAACCAGCAGATGGGAGTTCTCTTTGTCTCTCTGTCTCGGCTTCTATCTCTCAAAGAAAAGAAAAAGAAAAAAGTTCATTGTACCATTTCAAATGCTAGTGAGAAAGAAAAGACAAGTCCTGAGAAAAGTTCTTCATCACTAGCATCAAGGATAGGTAGAAATTGGAAAAATCGTCAGCAGACCCAGAGCTATGAGTATTTTTTATAAAACTTGAGGAAGAAAAGCATGTTATTTCCATTGAACCTACATTGGCAATGCACGAATGGGGTGGGATAATGAGTTGGGGGTGGGAACATTGGGGACTGGAGGGCTGTGTGTAAGAAGTAACTGTTGCCGGCGCATGGCTCAATAGGCTAATCCTCCGCCTTATGGCGCCGGCACACCAGGTTCTAGTCCCGGTCGGGGCGCCGGATTCTGTCCCGGTTGCCCCTCTTCCAGGCCAGCTCTCTGCTATGGCCCGGGAGTGCAGTGGAGGATGGCCCAAGTGCTTGGGCCCTGCACCCCATGGGAGACCAGGAGAAGCACCTGACTCCTGCCTTCGGATCAGTGCAGTGCGCCGGCCGCAGCGGCCATTGGAGGGTGAACCAACGGCAAAGGAAGACCTTTCTCTCTGTCTCTCTCTCTCACTATCCACTCTGCCTGTCCAAAAAAAAAAAAAAAAAGTAACTGTTGCTTCTGGATTGTCAGGGGTAATAGTCTGGAAAGCTTATAGGAATAAGTGTCAAAGGGATCACATAAATAAGACCAAGTGTCTGCTAATAACAATAGATATAATTAAAAAGGAGAGAATGATCCAACATGGGAAGCAGGCCACACAGCAGACTCATAGAATAACAAATGCCCTAAACAGCACTCTGGCCTCAGAATCAGCCCTTAAGGCATTCGGATCTGGCTAAAAAGCCCATGAGAGTATTTCAGGCATGGAAAGCCTCTAAAGAGGAAACAAAAAATCTTATGGTGCCCTTGCTAGTTTCTGGAAATTGAAGAAGGTTACTTTCTAGAAAAATGCTTAACAGTTTTTTTGTATATTACTTTTCATTTATTTGAAATGCGAAGAGACAGAGACACACACACACACATACACACAGAAATCTTATATCTACTGGTTCACTCCCCAAATGTCTGCAACAGACAGGGCTGGGCCAGGCAGAAGCCAGCAGCCTGGAATTCAATCCAGGTACTCCCACTTTGGTGGTAGGGATCCAACAACTTGAGCCATCATCTGCTGCCTCCAGGAGGCAGGAGCCAGCACTCAAACCCAGGCACTTTAACATGGGATGCGAGTGTCTCACAGGGTTACTTAACCAAAGCATCAAGTGTCTACCCCAAATGTCTGCTACCAAATGTCTCTTCCATTCTCCTGACTGCTCACTTTTTTACCCAAATTCTTCATTTACCTTCCTCACCCCACAAACATTACCTGTGGGAAGAGAAAGCATATTGCATCAGATTTCTCAACACTTGTCTTTTGAATCCAGGACCCAACAAATATCTGAGGATTAGCACATTGTAGGATGTTTGGTGTGCAAAGCCCAACAAATTTGGAGAGAGCTAAATAATTACTAAGTTAGATAAGTTTTTATTCAACCCCTAGAAAAGCTGAACCTAAGAAAAAGAACCCTTCAGTGGCTTGTGGAGTGAGGATCCTGAAGGTACGATGTATTGTCCTATGTCATCAGCGTCCCCAGGCTCCTGCTCCTTTTGTTGGGGCCTGCACAGTGCTAGTGTGGCCTGCTCCACAGGAAATGATACTGTTAGTTTCAAGCCTTTGGATCTCCCTGGATTTGCTTTTCTAGTCATTGTCAAAAGTTTGATTGTAGCGCAATTTCATGTATTCCCCTATGTAGCAAAAAAAAAAAAAAAAAGTAGGTGTTTTGCGACAAGCGTCATAATCACAGTGTAGCCTAGGGATGTGAAATAGGATTTTTCTCTGCTCAAAACTGATCAAATCTGACAACATAGAAATCCAACTGGTGACCTTTTCTATTGCATTTTACCCGCAGGGCACCCAGAAACTCTTGTGTACAAAAGCACTGTTGAGGGTATTTTTAGATCTTATACTGTGCTATGGATTAGGAATGTGGAGGGAGGGCTGATGATCAGAACCTAAAAGTATATGGGAAGCAATGGTGGGAAAACACCTAGAAACATGGGTTGAGCCACACTCTGAAAGATCTTGCTTGCCACTCCAGGAAATGTAAGTTTTATTTTGTAGGGAACGGAGAGCCATGCAGTGCTCTTAACAAAGAACTGGCATGATGCCATTAGTATTTCATAGTGATGGTGCTGGTGATGGTGAGGAGCATAGATCTGATGGGCAAGACATGAGCCCAGGGAGGGGGCTGGTTTAGCAAGGCAGATGAGCATCAGATTCTAAAAGACAAAGGGAAATGCTAAGTAGACTTCCAGCAATGTGGAGTCCCAGGGTAGTCTGAAGAGCTGAATCAGACAAAGCTTTATAGGGACAGACATCTGGCACAGCAGTTGGATTGCTGCGTGTGACACCTGCATCCCATTTGAAAGTGCCTGGTTCCTCTGCTTCTGCTCCAGCTTCCTGTTGGTGTGCATAGCAGAGGCTGCAGGGGGATGACTCAGTGCTTAGGTCTTGGCCACTCACATAGGAGACCCGAATTGAATCCAGGTCTCTGCCTTTGGTCTGGCCAGGCCTAGTTGTTGGTGGGCGTTTAGGGGGTCAACCAGTGGATGGGAGATCTCGGTCTCTTTTTTTCTATATGTCTGCCTTTCTGATAAAAAGGAAAATAAATATTTCTAGAATATTTTAAAAATTTATTTAATTTTTTTTTAAAAAGTAAATCTTTATAGATAAGACAGCTTTTGACCTTGATTTTGAAGATGAAACCATAGATAGTAAAGTGAAGGGTGGTAATTGCAGTATAAGGGTACAGCATGTTCAAAAGGGTGATAAAAAGGCAGGGAATGTTCAGAAACTGGCATGGAGGGAAAGGGAGCTGGGGGGCTAGCTAGCAGGCAAAACATTTAAGTAGTGCCACCAAAGGATGGTAAGGGCACTAATGATTCAGTTACAGGCAACCAAGTGCAGATTAGATACCTGATGGGAAGTAAAGGTGAAGCAATGCAATGTATTGCAAATCTGGGGCTTCTTGACTATAACTGTTCTTAAAAATGAAAGATTCAATGAAATAGAAACTGCAATGGCAAACTAACAAGAAAAACTTTGGATAGTTGTGAACATGCTTGACATGTGGGCTAGCTGGATGAAAATACCCAACAGGTGTTTGGAAACCCAGAGGTTAAAAGTAGATGGAGAAATCAGGAGGAGTGACAAGAGGCTGAAGCTAATAAAAGAGTGACTATTTGTGTTCTTCGTGAAGCATCTCAGCCATGAGTTAGAATGTAACCCTCAGGAATAGTGGTGTTCGTTGTTGTTGGCTCAATAACTTGAAGGATATAACCAGCCTCTTCTACATTAAGAGTTCTCTCTCTGCTTTCCGACATAGCATTTACAAAGAAATGCCAAAAGATTTGTATAAAATTGAATTAAAGATAAATTTATTTTGGGGCAGAAATCCTTGAAATCCACATGTGGTTTTTCTTTATAGTATGCATTCTACATAAACTTTCGAAAGTGCTCATGTATACATGAAGAGTTTTCTTTTTTTTTTTTTTACACCTTTCTCTTTTTTCTTTTTGCACCAAATAAACTTAGCTTTTAATTGCACTTTTGTATAAATTCTTTGAAGTGTTTTCATATAACTGTATTCTGCTATGACAGCAGTTGATACCAGCAATTTAGTTGGGGGGAGGGGTGCCTAGAACAGACTCTTGTTGTAAACCTTGCCATGCCTTAGCTCTCTGAATTGAGAGGGTTTTGCTGCACCACAGACTGACAGCATTTGTTGCTTCTTATTCCAGGTTTCATCGTCCATAGTGAAGTGCAAGACTATTTGAGAATGTGGACTGATCATCTTTAGGGGAAGCTCTGCTTCCTGAAAACCTGATGTTGCACTGGGATTTGAATGTGTGTGTTTCCGTTTAACTTGGGGTGAAGGCAGCATGTGACTCGGCCTTGTTCGAAAGTGCTCCTCACCTGTACAGCGCAGATGGGGCCAACAAGCCAAGAGAAATATGCTGTGACTCTTGCCTCCCAGAATGTGTATTGGTGGTAAGGGACACCAGTTATTCTTCATCAGGAGTTGTAGTCAAAGATGAGCAGAAGACAATCGCTGGCTCCCTATTACCTGAAAGCCGAATTGTATAGTGCAGGGTAAAGAAAAATGGTGATTGGAATTGCTGGGCATGGGAAAGGGGTGGGAGTTGAAAATTGGAAAGAAAGAGAAATATTTCATTATGTTAATGAAGAAAAGAGAAAATGGAAGCATAAATATATTTTTGAAGAGGGCATTTGGTAGCTGAAAACTTATTAAGGGATTTGGGAATCTAGTCACCCAACGAGGATTCCTTGACTTAATTCTGAAAAAATACTCTTGTTTCACCATTAAGCTGATACAGTATAGTACCATTATTTTATGTTGTGCCAGTGAATCCAGTTGCCAGAAATACGTCTGAATGTTTTCGTGCATCTTTTTCTTAAACGCAAGAGGCTTCTATGGACTCTTGATGAGCATGCTTGCCCAAATTTTGTTGCATGCCTTAAGTAGCATAGCTATACACACTTGACATTTTTTATACTCTTTTCTTAGTGTATCAACCTTCCACAGGGTAACAGGACTGGGAATAAAGTCAGATGTAATGTGACCCTTTAAAACTATAACAGGCTTTAGAAATAAACCTTTTGGCCTTTCCCTGTCTTGATTATCTCCGAAGTCAGAGCAATTGTACTTGACGTAAAGGTGATAGTATTGACAATCATGACACCTGGTTTCAAACCTGACTCCAAAGTTAAGTGAGATACATGTGTTCTGCCTGCAGTTAGTTCTCAGTGGGAATGCAAAGGGCCAGTTATTTTTCAGTGCTGCATAGCAAAAGTTGGGTTGCTGCTATTAAAAACAAAAAAAAAGCACGTGGTTTTAAAAAATACTCATCCAAAGGCTTAAAAGAACACAGCAAACTTCTGCTAAGTCATGTTTGAGAAAAACCTTGTCTTATATTTTAAAAATCTGCAGCTTGCATCCATACATATAGTATTTACTTTCAATGCAAAAGCATCAGTGAGATTGAAGTCATGGATAGTTCCCTGTGAACTTATAGTCAGCATTGTTTACATTAAGAAACCATCTATTGTTGTATTGTTATTTTCCATGGAGTAACAGGCACAGTATGACTTCTGCTCCCAAATTCATATGTCCATTTTTAAATAATACCTGGCATTTAATTGTTTTTTTTTCATGATTTTTGTGCCTCTTTTACTAAAAACACATGAAAAATATAAAAAGAAGATAAGTTTTAAATAGATTTTATTTTATTCTGAATGCTTGGACTAGAATTTTTTGCAGTGTTTCTGGTCCATAATAATGTATTTCCAATTTCAACCCAAAAGTGGGCATTTAATCTGATGAATAAATGTAGATTCTGCTACTCATTAATATTTTGTAGAACTACTTAAATTGGATGATGAAAAGTTGGTCTATTATAAAAAGTTAGGACCATTTTATAACTAAGAAAGTAATCAGCATCACACCTCTGTTGCACCCAGCCTTGTGCATTCTTCACTGTTGTTTCGCTAATAGGATAAGACATATTTTTGCTTTGAAAACCTTTTTCTAGCTGCCCAAGGGTCTCTCTGTGGCTGAGATTTTATATGTTTATAGTGTTTCAAACCAGCCACAAAAATTAAATTTGGCCTAATTATTTTTCCAAAATCATATTTTTCCTTATGCTATTTTATTATCACTTTAGTGTATTGGGAAAAATGCCAAGATAAAAAAATTGGTTTTTTTTTTCATTTTGTATGCTTATCATCTTTGAACATCTTTTAAAAATTTCTAATCACGAGGTCTTTACATAATGGTAAATATAAGACATTATCACTCAAGATATATGTAGTAGAAAGTTTCTATTTGGTTGATAAAATATTTTCTTATTAGTGGTGGATATGATGCAATTCTTTATTCTCTATAATGAGATATACCCAGTACAAAAATGAAATGTTGATACTTCAAAAGGTTTATGTAAAATGAATTAAAATATTTTTAAATCCATGCATATGAGGGATTCTCTAAAAAGATCATGGAAATGCTTAGTATGAAATATTCTGCATGAACTTTTTAAAAATTGGCTCCAAATAAGGTCATCTTTTATTTTCCATGAACTTTTTAAAGTCCCTTTGTATACTGTTTCCTTGTATATAACGAGAATGTCTGATTTATGAACTACCCACACTTTGTCTTCAAACTGATTAATAGGTTTAGAGAAAAATTTCTGTTAAACAGAAGTTTAAAAGTAAAAATCAAAAAAATTAACTACTGCTAATCTAATAATTAAGTAACTGGAACAAGTTACTTCATTGTAACCACTTATTTTGTTAAAAGTAATCATTAAATAAAAACCTATGGAAGGAATTAAAGGATTATGAGCTTAGCTGTATTTTGCAGAATAGGGCTGTTTTAATAGTTAATTTTAAAAGGCAGAAACACTGCTTATCCCCAGCAGTCCATCCACGGGGCTCCTGCTTGGTGGCCCTAAAAGAAAGTAAAGGTGTAGACACCTTCCATATAATTATGCCTCTGCCCACTGCCCACATTTCTTCAGTCCCACTGATCAGCTTATGTTCTACAAAGAAAACAAATGTGTGTGGGAATTGGATTACTTTTGTTGTTGTTGTTGTAACACAATTCCAGGTTTTTCACTATTCAAATTGTGACATTAGGTGACAAAGAACAAGTGAGTGGGTTTTCCTGAGTCCCCAGGAGGTGATTAAGGAAGAAAACAAACCCATCTCCAGGAAGGTCCCACCCAGCAAAGAACTAGAAAGACCATAAAAACTAATTGACTATTTCCATCTCTTTCTTAAATGGAGGGAGGAAACCACATGAATATTAAGGTAGTAAGAAGTTGCTCAACGGGTTTTCTCAGCATCTTCAGTCAGTCTGAAAAATTAGTCTCTGGAGGTCAGCGTTAATTTAAGACAGCTTGCCTAATAACTCTGTGTAGGTAAAGCATCTTGCATTTTGTTCTGTTTCTGGTAATTTCTCTTCATGTTAATTCCTTAAACTATTTAACTGAAAACTATAATATTCAGAGAATCATTTTTAGCATTTGAACAGCTATTTTAAAGGAAGGAAAAAGCAATCATATCTGTCCCTCTGACTTACCAGAAAAACTGGCCTTCTGGTTTCGTCTTCATATCTTTTGTTAGCGTGAGTATAGTCATTTTTTCTGATGTTATTAAATATATTCTGTTAGAAGAAAATTCTGAAATTTACGTAAATAAAAAAAAAATGAACACACCATTCAAAATTGCCACATTTGAAAATGAGAGCTGAGTCTAAAATCTGTAACTTGGGTTTTACACTCTGCAATTAAATTCAGTGCTGCATTGGCACATTTAAAAAAAAAAAGTAATAGCTCACACATACAAGAGAAAAAAAAAAACTATGTTGCTGCTACCTGTCCTGATACGTATCACATTTACACTTAGTAGACATTTTTATTTACATTTTTTAGAGTCAGACACATACAACTTTGAAAAATCATACTGGATTCACAACTGAAACAGGTGGTCTTATCTACTGCATCATGGAATTCCACACTTCAGTGGTGATAAATTTATTTTTTTCCTTTCTTGCTCACAAATTCCTTAGTCTGTTATTATTTTTAAGTGCTGCTTGCCACAAACTTCACAGAGGAAGAACACTTCCTCAGAGATGAGATGAAATTAAACCATCTTAAGATACATTAATCTATGTGGTTTTTCTCAGTGTGGATAGGGCTGTTTTAACCTTCCTAAATCCCAGCCATATTGAGGCTATCATTACTAGTGAAAGCACAAACTTTAAGAATTCATTTCTTCAGGTCGTTACAGTATAAGTGCTAAGGAGCCACTTGGGTGCAGTTTATCCACCAAATTATTCCTTAGCTTAGTGGTTAATCTCACACTATTGAATAATTTGCTCTGTACTCACTGTACTTAAATTGTTTTACTGGGCAAAGCAGATGAACTTCTAGAACTAAAATATGTCCTAGAGGGAAAAAGCAATGACAAAAGTAATCATCAAATTAATAGGAACACGTTTCTGAGAGAAAGCTCATCCCCAGATATTTTAAACCCAAGCTTCAAAGAGAAGCTTAAAACTGCTATAAAAGCAGATAGTGACCAAAAGGCGGTAGAGACGATGGTAGACTACCCCCAGACCATTCTCATTTTCACTTTGCCTTTACATTTTGTAATCAATTACCTTAAAGTCTGTCTAGAAACACAGGACACCATTTGCACTTCTAGAAAGCAGCTGAGACATAAAAACTTACCCTTCTTGAAGACCAGGTCATCCCAAATTATGAACTCCCATTGTATGTGTTGATTTCTGGCAAAGAAATGGAGAACTGGTGGCAGCTATTTCCATCCAAAGCCAACTCTTAGAAACAGTCATTTTTAGTTGTACTGGGATTTGCTGCACACACACAAAAAAAGTCCCTTAGTTTATCAAATGGTGAGCACAGCTGCATGTATGAGCAAAGCACTGTTGATCAATGTTTCTCGGTGGGGTGCTGTTGGCATTTGGAGCTATGCAATTCTTTGTTGTACAGAAATGTCCCACGTATTGCAAGATGTTTAATGTCCCAGGACCCTGCTGGCTAAATGCCAGGAGGTTTCCCAGTCTCTGTAAAAACCCTTCCCCCAGGTTCAAATGCCCTTACTTGGTGGGTGGTACCCCCTCACCTGAATTCCACTGTCTCTTGCAGTTTGAGAACACAAAGGAAAAGGTGCCTGCTCCAAAACACTGTCTCTGCTGCCTTGTGTTTCCATGGACCCTGGGCACTGTTTCTGCTTCTGTGAAGCTTTATTTGCCAGTTCTTCAGGACAGAGGGTGCCAGGCAGCCTCGCCAGTTCTGGTGGTCATAATAACTTAACATGGTCTCCATGGGTACTTAAGGACAGATTTTACATGAAGCAGGCTTTTTTGTCTTTATTTTTTGGCCTCACCATTTCATTACGGGCCTACACTATTGGTCCTAATCCCTGTCAACGTCATAAGGATTGCCGCAGGGGTTAAACACAAACACAACTGCTAACATTCCACATAGGCAAAGCACGTGGTCTTTGGGAGTCACCTTTCGCTTTCACCTGGTGACATCTGTGTCCCAGGAATTCCCAGAGAATTAATTGCATGGTTATCCTATTAATGAAGCATTTAATGCACATACAAAGACTACAGTACCCCTTGTGTAAATACAGTCATGCATTTCAACTTTTCTAATAAGATTTTGAATCCTGCACTACGAAGGAAATGTAGATCAACTGTGGATTGCATGCATGTCATTCATACTTCCTTGATGGTCACCCACAAAGCAAGATGTGCTTTACCTTGATGAAAAATTAAACTGTCCTAACCAGACATGCTTAGTCTCTTTGTCCCTGTCTATCACTAAAACTGAAAGTAAGGAGGTCTTAAAATTATTTGGATAAATTCTGGCTAGTGGAAAGAAATTAATGTAGCTACTATAATTTTTAAAATACCAAAAATTCTTAAGGTTTTTTTTGAGGCCCAGCAAATCCGAGTCAATAAAGGTGATTATATTGTAAACTTTTAGATGGTGCTGAAGAATTATTTTTAAATAGCAGTATTTTTTTTTTAAAGAGAATAAATTGAAAGGAGTACATGAGGCAGAGTGCCACTCCACCCTCAGGTCAATTTTATGATATAATGATAAGATGCCAATAATATTTGTGCCACTTGCCAAGTTGGGGGGCTTTTCCCTTCCTGGATACTTTTGTTATTCTTTGGCTATTTTGTTGTTGCCACTGCAGTGCTAACTAGCATTTGGAAATAATCTGAACGAATTGAGGGTCAAACCACTTTTATTACTTAAAACACAGGCACTAAGTTTTCTTTTTCCTTTTTAAATTTTCTGTGGCTTAGAAACATGCCAGTGTGTTCAAACCATTCTACACCAACTTCACAGATTTCGTACCTGCTAGAAATTCCAACTAGTCATTTTTTTTCTTATATAATAGTGATTTTTAATTAATGGACTAAATGTATTCATTTGTTACTTCAACCTTTGGATAAAATGATAAGAATGATATGCTGTGGTCATTATCAGACTGATTGAAAGATTCCTGATTTCCAGTGAGCGATGTAGTCCTACACAGGTATAATATCTGTGAGTGTAAATAACTGGAACTGTACAATGACTAACATGACAGTTTCTTTTTTTGCTCTTCATCTGTACTGTATGATATATAGTATGTGGGTATAATTATCTACAAGTATACACACATATGTATATGTATTCCACTATTATAACCTGAAAAAAAGACTATGTATTACCTTTTTTATTCCGTACTGGTGTTTGTGTTATTTAAAAAGCAAAATTATGCTCTATCTAGTGGTATAATATAATAGGATACTTTGCTGTGCACAATTCCAAGTGCCTTAGAACATTGTTTAGCTTTCCTAAGTATATAGAACTGCAGATATGTATAAAATTGGGAAAAATTACCTCAATAAAATTATTGGGAAATCCCCAGCTTCAGTTTGTTCCCATTTCTGTATTCACACAGTACTCACTCTTCCCCTGTCAGAAATTCACAGGACCCTCAATTGTAAAGCAAGAGTAAGACAGCTTTCTTCATTGCCTGTTATTTCAGCTCCACCTAACTTTTTAATGTTTTTGTGTAGGTAAGGCCTTTTTCTTTGTACCTTTTTATTTAAAGAATTACTGCTTTTGATAACGACATGCAGTATGTTTTTAAAACATGCTGTTATATGAGTAGCTGAAGATATTCTTTATTAATGTTTATTGATATCCTAATGTGTAAACATGAGAGTCCCTTTAGAGTTTATGATACAGAAAATGAACAGGCTTTCTCATGATGCTTACTTTTTAATGTATTAAAAGCAAGGAGAGAGGTTGGGGGCATAGTTTGACTGAAAAGGAATACACTTTTTGTATTTCTCAACAGTGATTTTAAATAGTAACTTCACTTAACCTCCCCCAACTCCTGGACAAGATCAGAGATAGGAAAGTCAAAAAGCAACAAGTGTGCCATTGTCCTATAAAGAAGACATAGAACTGAGGAAGATGAGAACCAAAAAATTAAAAGAAGGTTTGAAAAACTGGCACCAAGGATGCAATTAAAAATGAACAGGCCATCTCCAAAGCAGGTGTAGTAGTTGTCACCTTTTCATTTTTTTCTCAGACAAACCAGGTTCTACATTGAAACAGTACTTTCTGCAACCCAATGGAGGTAAGCAATGGGCAGTGTTCCGTTGTACACAGTGCCGTGATGGTATCCCCGTCAGTGTGATTTAACTCTGCTGGACCTCAGCTCAGACGTCTGCAGGGAGCTGGTGCTACCAGCACTGCTGCCCACTGCTAATCCAAGTCCTCATTCAGTTTAGGGCTTGGAAACTCTGCCCACTAAAGGGTGGTCACTAATAGCAGGGCCCATAACACTCTAGAGAAAAGCTAAGAACCTCAAGTTTGTATGAAGGTTTTTGTTTTTTGTTGTTGTTTTTTTTTTTTTTTTTTTTGCTAAGCAGACACTATTCTTAAGGCTTTTAAGGAAACCCCCACAGATGCTAGCTTTTTGTACTTAGATAAATATCCTAGGGAGGAGAGAACTAGCATTTTCAGTGCTTGTTGGCCTGAGGATTTGTTTCTGGGTGAATTTTTGATCTTGGGAGCCCAGGTCAGACACATCAGATTAGGGGGCCCTCAGCGTGCACAAGATTTTGCCTTTCGTTGTTCACCCAAGTACTCAGCAAACTGAAGCTGCTTGTCAGTTTAAGTTTGTTCTCTCTTTGATTCAGTCCAGGTTGATTTCTGAAATTTTAATCACTGCCTCTCAGAGTCTTCCCCAAAGGATCCATTCTGAATTCTGCACATTAGTCTTCATAAAAGACAACACTTCCATCAGGGCTACCCAGGATCCTCCTTGTAGTCCTCCTTTGGACCAAATCAAATGAAATTCACAGTTCCCCCAAGTACATTATGCAGTATGCATCACAACTGTGTTTAAGCCATTGCCTCCAACTGGCATTCTCCTTTATGTGTCAGCATTCCACACAGCCTTCTAGGGAAAATCCAAATGTCTTCTCCAGCGATTGCATTATAGTATTTCTTTAAACAGCATACAGGGGCTGGTGCTGTGGAGTAGTGGCTAAAGCCACCACCTGCAGTGCCAGCATCCCATATGGGCACCAGTTTGAGTCTCGGCTGCTTCACTTCAATCCAGCTCTCTACTATGGCTTGGGAAAGCAGTGGAAGATGGCCCAAGTGATTGGGCCCCTGCATCTGCATGGGTGTCCTGGAGGAAGCTCCTAGCTCCTGGCTTTGGATTGGCCCAACCCCTGCCGTTGCAGCCATTTGGGGCGTGAACCAGTGGATGGAAGACCTCTCTCTCTCTCTCTCTCTCTCTCTCTCTCTCTCTCTTTCTCTTTCTCTCTCTGCCTCTGCCTCTGCCTCTCTGTAACTCTGCCTTTCAAATAAATAAATATTAAAATTAAAAAAACCAATAAACAGCATACACATATACAAATTTAACAGATTTAGTTTCCTCTGTAAGAATTCAAATGGGGGCCAACACTGTGGTTTAGAAGATTAAACCTCTGCCTACAGTGTTGGCATCCTATATGGGCACCAGTTCGGGCTCCAGTTCGGGTTCCAGTTGCTCCACTCCTTGTCCAACTCCCTGCTAATTGCCTGGGAAAGCAGCAGAAGGTGGCCCAAGTACTTGGGCCCCTCCATCCATGTAGGAGACCCAGAAGAATATCTTAGCTCCTGGATTCAGCCTGGCCAAGCCCCATTTGGGGAGTGAATCAGCAGATATGAGACGGATACCTCTTTCTCTCCCCCCCCCCACTTTTCTTCTTCCCTCCCTCTCCCCCCTTCAGTCTCTATCTCTGCCTTTCAAATAAATAATAAATAAATCTTTTTAAAAATAAACCTTCAAGTGCTCAAATGTGATGCTAAAAACACACAAATAACAACAGTTCAGTATAATACATATTATAAATTTATAATAATTACAAATAGAATTTTCTTGAACATTTTGTGTTAATTAACATTTTGCATTATTTAATTATGACATTTTTTACTTTACATGTGTAAAATTAGTTACATAGCCTAAACTAGTTGCATGACTAGAAGATCAGATTTCATGATATAGTTTTGAAAATCACAAGCACTGGGCTGGCGCCGTGGCTCACTTGGTTAATCCTCCACCTGCAGTGCCAGCATCCCATATGGGCACCGGGTTCTAGTCCTGGTTGCTCCTCTTTCAGTCCAGCTCTCTGCAGTGGTCTGGGAGGGCAGTGGAGGATGGCCCAAGTGCTTGGGCCCTGCACCCGCATGGGAGACCAGAAAGAAGCACCTCACAGCGCCGGCCTTAGCGGACATTTGGGGAGTGAACCAAAGGAAGGAAGACCTTTCTGTTTCTCTCTCTCATTGTCTATAACTCTACCTGTCAAATAAAAAAAAAATCACAAGCACTTTCATGTCAAGTACATATAATTTCTCACAATAACTATGAGACATAATTAAGTGCAGCACGAAAGTACTAATTTTGAAGGGCTGATAGTGTCCAAACACAAACAAAAGATATGAAAATGGGAAAGCTAGTTGCCTGGTTTGAGTGATTTATACTGTGTTTATATATGGAAATATATTGTACCCCATAAAAATGGGCATATTCCATGTTAGAATTGTTTTAAATAACTTTTTAAAAAGTTCAAAAACTGTAAGAAATGTAATCAAAACTGAAGCTGAATGTCGTTATCACAGAATAACGTCTGGTATGAGAGTATATCTGAATTTTTAAAGAAGGATATTACTTTTGGCTTTGCTTTAATATCTATATTTAATTATAAACCTTCCTAGGCTTGTAGAAACATACATACTAAGAGGAGCAGATGTTAAAGTCAGCAAACTGAAATTACTGGATTGGCAATTCACTGCTTCCTTAGTGTGTCCTAATGATGGTAGACTCTGGGAAGAATCCACTTGAACACAGAGACACACTCAGAACCATCCTTCAATCTAGAACTTTAAGGAGTCTCCAAATCTTCAGCCTTCAAAAAGAATCAGTTCTCGGCTGGCGCCGTGGCTTAACAGGCTAATCCTCCACCTTGCGGCGCCGGCACACCGGGTTCTAGTCCCGGTTGGGGCACCGGATTCTATCCCGGTTGCCCCTCTTCCAGGCCAGCTCTCTGCTATGGCCCAGGAGGGCAGTGGAGGATAGCCCAAGTCCTTGGGCCCTGCACCCGCATGGGAGACCAGGAGAAGCACCTGGCTCCTGGCTTCGGATCAGCGTGATGAGCCGGCCACAGCAGCCATTGGAGGGTGAACCAACGGCAAAAAGGAAGACCTTTCTTTCTGTCTCTCTCTCTCTCACTGTCCACTCTGCCTGTCAAAAAAAAAAAAAGAATCAGTTCTGTTAAACCAGATTCACACTCCATCCTAAACAATGCTTTGTCTGATAAGCAGAAGGAGGTCTGTACTCCCAAGGTGTAATTTCCTTCAACACTCTTACTGGCCTACTTGAAACTTTGCATTTTTTTTCATGTTCTTTCACACTAGACACACTCATTTAAATGGCATCCAATTAGATTCTTCATTCATCCCATACCAAAGACTAATCTTGATTTTTTTCCTGAGCACAGAACACTAGTCATGCTCATGATGGCACAATTAAGTGTTAAAACTGAGCTGAAGATGAAAACTTCAATGAAACTAAAGAAGTAAACAAAGGCTAAATCTCGAAGGTCCTTGTAAACTTTTTTTACAAGGAATTTGGAAGTTATCCTTAAATCAATTGGAATCCACTGAAGTATTTTAAACTCAAGGGTACCATCATCAGATTTGGCCTATTACCAGCCATTACTATTGCCATAATCTGACTGGCAATGATGGTTGCCTCAACCAAGGTACTGATCAGTGGAATGAAGAAATATTAATGAAATCAAATGACAACCATAGGGAGTGGATGTTTGGCCTAGCAGTTAAAATGCTTACATCCCACATTGAAGTACTGGGATTTGATTCATGGCTCTGGCTCCTGCAGGCCCGAGGAGGCAGCAGTGATGGTCATGTAATTGGGTTCCTGCCACCCACATGGGAGACCTGGATTGAGTTCCCATCTCTAGCCTTAGTCCCAGCCTGACCCCTGCCTTTTCAGGCATTTGGGGAGTAAACCGGCAGAAAGCAGGTCACTCTTTCAGTCTGTCTCTGCCTCTTAAATCACAGGATTTGGAAAATTCAAGACTACATTATTTAAGACTATATATTCAGACACAGGAAATGGAAAATTTAAGACTACACTTACCATGGCTTGGGTGGATGGCAGTGATACCACTCGTTGAAAAAGAAGATAGCAGCAGAGATAAGATTGATGGAAGACTAGAGTGAGGGGCAGGGAGAGGGGAAGGGAGGATAGGAAGGGGCAGAGGTGAGCCATTCAGGTTTGGATGCCTGCTATTGGGATGTCCCCATGTGGATAGATGTACAGTAGACAGCTGGATACATGCTAAGGCAAGGAAGGCTACAAAAAGAAAGTTGAGAATCATCACCACGTGTAAGGGAAGCTGTGAAAATGGATCAACCTCTCCAACAGACAATGCCTCAAAGTTTAAGACCATGAAGAAATTACTATAGTAAAAGTTAATAAACTCTTATTGCCTTTCTCTCTCCAAGACTGTAAGATCAAATCATTGTCACATCATCTGAGTGCTTCAGATCTTGCTTTAATTTAACTGAGTTTCACTGCTTACCTGAGTTTTGAATTGACTTGAATAAACACTTTATGTAGGAGGTTAAGACATGAAGCAAAAATTATATTTGAAAATTCCTTATATTGTCATGAATGCCTATACAGACATACTACTGGACTTATTAAGTCTAACACAACCTACTTTGATTTCAACATTGTATAAGTGGCTGGTTCTATTAATCTGACCACAAATGGGTGTTAACTTCTGCATAGTTTACATATACCTTTAGAGAAAGTTTATACTCAACAGAATGAAATGCTCACACTGTAAGAAGCTTGGGGAGGGGCCAATGTTGTGGCACAGCAGATTAAGCCATTGCCTGTGGCACCAGCATCCCATATGAGTGCCAGTTTAAGTCCTGGCCTCTCCATTTTCGATCCAGCTCCTTGTTAATGTCCTTCAGAAAGCTGGAGGAGATGACCCAAGTACTTGAGGTCCTGCCACCACATAGGAGACCTGCATAGAGCTCCTGACTCCTGGCTTCAGCCTGCCCAGTCCTGGCTGTTGTGGCCATTTGGGGAGTGAACCAGTAGATGGAAGCTCTTGCTCCATCTTCTGCTTTCAAATAAATAAATCTTAAAAGAAGAAGGAGGAGGAGGAGAAACAGCAGCAGCACAGGGAAGACAGAGCATGTACACTCTGCACAAACTGATTTTACAGAGAAAAGTGTATTAATGTCTTCTGTGGTCCACATTCTGTGTACTCATGGAAGCAATGGTAGGCAGAACGACTAATATCTCAATAGTATGATGGTAATCACAGAGTTAAAGTTATAAGTTAAATGCATGCATGATGTCACTACCCCAAATTTTTTTAAATGTTTTCATGTTTCAGTAGTGTCTATTATTCAAAGGAAAGGGGTCTAATGATACATGAGCTTGTCATATCCTAGACCAGAGCGAATGCCATAGATGCATACCAAAGAAAAGTTAAAATCCACTTTATGATTACAAAAGCACAGCAAAGAAAATTGGGATTAATATCTCCAACTTTATTCACCAATGAAATGTTTGTCCTTTTGACTAAGAACAGGAGTGAGTAAACAGAAAGCCAAGCAATAGAAGGGGGCGGTACAGTTGGGAATTTTAAGGGAACATACAATTACTAGGGATTAGAAGCAATTAAAGGTTTAGAACCTAAACGCGTACTCTAAACAATCTGAAAGGTACCAGAAATTTAGGAAAAGTGAAAGGATAGGATCCAGGGAAGTGGACAAGTTCAGTCAATGTGCAAATGAACAGATTCCTGTGATAGGAACATGATTCAAAGCCACACTCCTGTCCCCAAACAAATCCAAGCTGCAGAAGGGCCAGGTTTTGCTGCAGTTAGGCGGGAAGGGGACGGATAATAGCTCAAGTTCATCAAGCAAGTACTGAAAGCCAAGCACAGAGCTAAGCATTTCACACCTTCCTCAGCAGCAATCATAAGAGGTAACTAGTAATAATATTATCATTCCCACTCTACTTATGGGTGAGTAGATGAGGCCCATTTGCCCCAAGTTATATAGTAAGAATGAAACAAATTCCAGAAACTACTTTCAGGTAGTTCACAATGAATATTACTGTGACCATACAGTATTGTTAGGGAAAGTGTTTTAATCCAGAAGAAGTCCACTAAGGTGGATGGACACCCTTTGGATTCTGACTTTTGGAGCTCTGTGCCACTCCTAGTCTTTTAGCTATTTTGTAGCTCTGTAATTTGTAGAAAGCTGGCCATGAGGCAAAATAATCCTTGTCTCTAGACACATGTATATAAATCTCTTCTGACAAAGTTGAACTGTGGAAAAGCCAGTTGTGTCTCCATTTGCTGCTCTTTTTCTTTTTCCTTCTTTTTTTTTTTTTTTCTTTTTTTTTTTTTTTTTTTTTTTTTTTTTTTTTGACAGGCAGAGTTAGGCAGTGAGAGAGAGAGAAAGAAAGGTCTTCCTTCCGTTGGTTCACCCCCCCAAATGGCCGCTGCGGCCGGTGCTGCGTCGATCCAAAGCCAGGAGCCAGGTGGTTCTTCCTGGTCTCCCATTCGGGTGCAGGCGCCCAAGCACTTGGGCCATCCTCCACTGCACTCTCGGGACACAGCAGAGAGCTGGACTGGAAGAGGAGCAACCAGGACAGAACCAGCGCCTCAACAGGGACTAGAACCCGGGGTGCCGGCGCCGCAGGCAAAGGATTAGCCTAGTGAGTCGCGTCGCCGGCCTGCTCTTTTTCTATAAATGTTTTTAGATGGTCCTGGATCTAGTTGTAACATCTTACTAATTCCCTCATCAATAATGCCTAAGATAAAATCTTTTAACATAACATAGTCATGATTTCATCATTAAAAAGATCATTTAATAATATTTATTAAATTAGAGTATGTTTCTAGCCTGTTCCTTCTGTTTTTGTGTTTTCAGATCCTCTTTATACACATGTAAACAATATCTAAAAATATCTAAAATATGTAAAATAAGAAATATCTTTAAAAAACATATAAAGTGCCCTGAAATCCTATCCTAGCTCCTCACAGTTAATCACTATTGTCACTTTGGTGTGTAGTCCCTAAGATATGTTTCTATGCTTGTACTGTGATGTTTCTCTATAAAATGTCTTTCTTTTCTATAATTTTTTAATACAAAATAGGCCTTCTCTCTCTGTCATTCTGCCTTTCAAGTAAGTAAAATAAATATTTAAAGAAAAGAATGTTTCACAAATATTTATTGTGGTAATATGTATGACGTAAATACATTATTCAAGCTAACTCAAACATTGGGAAGATAACAGAAATGGGGAAGGGAAAACACAAATTTAAGACAAAAGCTACTTTGAATGTATTTTCAACTCTTTTGCTCAAGAAAAACAATGAGAATGCAGCAGCACCTGCCTGAAATTTTCCCCAGGTCTGCCTACAGCCAGTTTGCTAAAACCACAGTACCGCGTTTGAGAAACTACTTGGGAGAGAAGTAGCATTCGTTTCCATTTTGTAAGACAAGATATGCAAACACCAGAGAACCTGCCTGTTTTTTTATTTCAAATGTCTCTACAGTCAACGGTCTCCAGGGGACAGATGGAGGCAGTTCTCTGACAGTGGAAAAGAAAGACCTGGGTTAAGTCTGGTGCAGCCTACAACAGCCAGGTCCGGTCCTTCATTGCTAAGGCAACCGACTATGCTGCAGCCCAGGCGAGGCCACCTCAGGGACTGGAGACTGGACACCTGCCGTCCTAGCACCTGCGCGGGTTTTTCTTGTCTTTTACGCGCTGACCAGGTAAATGGTGCAAGATGATGGGGAAGCTAGAGTCTCTGCCCTGGTTTCAGGAGGGGCGCTCTAAAACGACGCTCGCCCACAAACACCTACTGCGCACTTCAAAGGCAGGAGGTGCCCAACGACTCCCTGCCTCGCCCCAGGTAGAAAAACTCTGGCAGGAACCGCTCCGCCCCTCGCAGGGTGGGAACCGGACTAGCCCCGCCTCTCAGTAGCTTCTCGCGATCTCTGAGACCGAGCGAGTGCACGTAACTTCCGGCCGCGATCCATCAGCTGCTCCGCGATTGGTCCATTTCCTCAGCTTGATGTGTGACGTTACTGCCGGGTTCCGAGGCTGCACGTGTGGAGAAGCTGCGGACGCCGGCGTGAGCTCGTGCCTTTTGGCCTCCCCGTAAGCTTCGAAGGTGTAGTCGCCTTTCACCTGGGGGCTCTCGCCGCGCGGCTGCACCATGGTGAGCAAGCCTTGGTGGTCTCGGCGGCGGGATGCTTTGTGTTTGGAGAGGCCGGGCTGCTTCCGGGAATGCCGGCAGCCACTGCGGCCTGAGACTGGATACTGTCGGGGCTGCTTAACAGCGCGGGTGCTGGAATGGGTGTCCTCCCTGCCCCGGCGACACTTGGCAGGTTATAGCCACCCACGGCCGAGCGTGCTGGGAGTGACCGGAAAAGAATGACCTCTCTCAGTCCTGGGGGCCTACGGCTCCATATACCTTGGGCTAACTTAAAACCGTGTGACCCGGGCCACAAAGCCCTCGCCCAGTACTTCCTGGGGTCGGGCAGAGAGGGAGGGGCAGGTGTCCACCTGTCCGTCTGTTCTGGGAAAGCGGACCTCGTGGGAGAGTAAGTTTGGGCCCAAAACAAGGCACTTGGTAACCTGGTTTTTCAGTTTAAAAAGAAAATAAACGCTGAAGAGAGCAAAAGGGATGAGGACTCTTGTTAAACACATTGGCTGTTTGTGTTGTGGTTTCATTTACTATTTGGTAAGTGAATTTTCTTCCGGTGAGTTCCTCGTTCTTCTGGTTCAACCTGTTGGAGACCTTTCCTGCATACCTAGTGTCAAGGAACTCTTCAGTCATTTTCACATCACCATGTTTTATTTTCCTCACCTGATATCATTGTCGTGTTGATTTGCTCTCTAAAAGCAGGTGCTTGAGCTGTTACAGTTTCCCACTGCTGTGTCCACAGCCCCCATAACAAGGTCTAGCAGAGCAGTTATTCAACCAGTGTTTGTTGAAGGAAAAAAGTTGGGATTCTGTAGAACACAGCTGATGTTGCCTGTCCTAGGAGTGTAGAATTAAAATCTGCTGATCCTTCATATGACTAACTGAAGATGTCTGGACTGTGGTAGAGTCATTGTCTTTTGGTTCTGTTTTAATGCCTTATTTTAATTCTGTTCTTTGAAGCCTCATAGGAAGAAAAAGCCGTTCATAGAGAAGAAGAAAGCAGTGTCTTTCCACTTGGTTCACCGGAGCCAGCGAGATCCTTTGGCTGCAGATGAGACTGCACCCCAGAGGGTTCTTTTGCCTGCCCAAAAAGTAGGTCCTGTTTTATAGCCTGTAAGTTAGGCAGGCTGTTAATAAATTGTTATCCATGGGTGGGAGTTGTGGTGCAGCAGGTTAAGCCACAGCTTGCAGCGATGCTGGTGCCCTTTATTGATTGGAGTGATGAGTGTAAGCCCCAGCTGCGTGGCTTCTGATCCAGCTCTTTGCTAATGCACCTGGGAATGCAGCAGAAGGCGGCCTGAGTACTTGGGCCCCTGCATAGTGCATGTGCTGATTGTTTTACATCCTTCACATGAATAAAGCATCTTTGAAATGTTTAAATGAACAAATCTTGTCGAGTAATGGTAAATTACTGAACTGCCAACTGCTGTCTTCCATGATGTTCTTTTGGGCACAACCATCTGTTCTTACACGCTTCCCCTAAGATGCTGCTGTGTCCTAACCACAAACTGCATTTTGCCTGCTGGTCACTCATCTCATGAAATGCAGGACATCTGAGCTCATGGGTTAGCTTTAGAAAATGCTGGGGAGCTTTGAAGTGAAACTATACTTGTTAAGTACAGATAAAGCTAAAGGGAATGTTGGGAGAAGTTGGCCAAACTTACCTTTTTAAATAAAGCCAGTTTTGTTATCTGTTGAGAAATTTCTTTGCATATAAATGCAAGAAATTACATTTATCTTTGAAGTCCTGCAAGTCTTCTAATCCTTCAAATACAAGGATAGTTCAAAAACTTTCTGCTACAAAACATTTTTTTCTAATGTATCCATACGAAGGTTCTTCAAGAAGCTTGTGAAAAATGCATAATGTGAAAAACTATACATGGATTTCCAAAATTTTTCACACCAAAACTTTTTCAACTTCATTTTTCCATGAAATTTTTGAAGTAGCGTTGTACATGGTAAGATACTTGCTTGCGTTTCTTGACTCACTTTGTTGCATGGAAGTGTCTAGTGGAAGGAGGAGTTTTCCTTCCATTTTAATTTTATGCAGCAGTCTAATTTGGAAGCTCTGAGTGTCAAGATGGCACAAAGTGTTCATGTGGCGTCTGTTGTCTGAAAGTTGTATTCTTTGTCAGATTTTTAAGCCTAATCCTTGGAGGGGTACTAATTCTGTTTTGCAGATAAATGATGAAGAAAGGCGAGCAGAACAGAGAAAGTATGGAGTGTTCTTCGATGATGACTATGACTACTTACAGCACCTGAAGGAAGCGTCTGGGCCCTCAGAGCTTATTCCCACAAGTACTTTGAGAACACACAACAGGAGAGATGAAAAGGAAGAAACTTTAGTAATTCCAGTAAGCTTTTTCTGCAATTTTAAGTGAGAATGTGTGAGTAAGTGAAGAAACCATTTTTAAATCAAGGTAACTGGGGCAAGAACTGTTGTAGAAGCTCACAAAGATATGCCGAGCCTTCACTTGATGTTGTGTGTATATATGTCTGTGCCTCTGTATATTCAGAGAGTAGGCCACCTCTTCTCTGAAGGCAGGTGTAAAGTAACAGCCTTTTTAAAGGTTTGGAATTTTTTTTTTTAGAAGTTATGTCTTTGAATGGCAGAATGATTGTGAGATCTTCCATCCACTGGCCACAACAGCCAGGACCAAGTACTTGTGCCATCAGCTGTTGGCTTTTCAGGTGCATCAGCAGGATGCTGGATCAGAAGCAGAATAGCTGGGCCTCAGACTGGCACTCTGATATGTGATGTCAGTGTCAAAAGCAGTGGCTTAACCTGCTGCACCAAAATGGGCCTCCTTAATTATTTTTAAGATTTGTTTATTTGAAAGGCAAGTTACACAGAGATCTTCCATCCGTTGGTTCACTTCCCAAATGACTGCAATAGCCAGGGCTGAGCCACGCTGAAATAAGGAACTTGTAGTAGGTTCCATCTAAGTCTCCCACATGGGTGCAGAGGCCCTGAACACTTGGACCATCTTCCACTTCTTTCATAAGGCACATTAGCAGGAGCTGAATCAGAAGCAGAGTAGCCAGGACTTGAACCAGATCTCCAGTATGGGCTGTTTAACCCACTGTGCCACAGTGCCATACACCACCCCATCCCACCTTTTTTTTTAATTCAAGAGACAGAGAAATAGTCTTAATTTACTGGTTCATTCCCCAAGTACCCACAGCAGCCACGACTGGGCTGGACCAAAGGTACAAGCCAGGAACACAACACAGGTCTACCAAGGATAGAAGGGATTCAAGGATTTGAGCTGTCACCTGCTGCTTCCCAGGGTCTGCATGGGCAGGATATGAATCAGGAGCCAGAGGCAGATGTCATCTCAGGCATTGCAGTATGGGATGCAGATGTCTTAGCATGAGGCCAAACATCTACCTCAGAGTACTTTTGAGTCAGCTGGAAGACTACGTGTATATTTTTAACACAATTTTAAAGAATACACAAAAAAATCCACTAAATTATACATTTTATAAGAGTGCATTGTATAGTATGTGAGTTACATCTTAGTAAACCTATTTTTCTTTTTAGAAAAAAAAGTATAGCAAACAACCCAGATCTTTGCTCATGTTTATGCTCCTGAGAAACTCATTTTGGAAGCTATTCCCGCTATCCTGTGTTAAATTGTGGCTTAGTCGGATGTGCTAATGGGACTACACATACCCTGCTATAAATAGGCTGTCTTTATGGTCCTCAGAGTGCTCTCTCGGTGAACTGGGAATGTTCAGATCAGCTTTGTACTACTGCAGGCTTGAGAATGGGGTGGGTGTTGAGGTAAACAGATGACATGTGGTGGTCACCCTCATATTACTACTAGTTGTTCAATGGGAAGAATCTGAAGCATCAGGAACGATCAGAATATAGGACAGCACATGTTCAAATAGATGGCATCATGTGAGGAAGAAGGGGCGTTTCCATGGAGGAATGTTCTAGCACAGCAGGAAGGGCTTCACGTATTGGTAGGACCTAGCTGGCCACTAAGAGATGGATACTCTTGGAAAGAGAAGGGGCATTCAGCCAGCCAGCAGAGGCATAGGGAATATTGTGGGCCACAAGGTCTTGTGCATGCCTGCTCAGTAAATTATTGTGAATTATGACAAGAACTGGACTTCATTTGTATGATCTGTGTGATCATCTTGTTTGTTGAGTAACAGAAAGTTAGATACATGGAGTAGGCTTTGATTTTACAGTGTCTTAAAAATCAGGTGGTTAAATAGAGTGGAAAATGAGACCTATTATAAATTCAGGCTGGTAACATAATAAAAATACTAAGGGAGTTTAATCTAGTAATGTTCTGAAGATTCGGTTAAGTAAAGATGAACTGAGCAGATGTTGCAGTAAGTTATGTCTTGGTTAACCATGAGGATACTAAGGACCAAAGAGATGTCCGTGAAATCACTGTATATGGGAGAGTTCATGGGGACAGAGAAATGATTTGACCACCCGAAGATTAAGACTGCTGATTGAGAGAAAAGCTGTGCTATTAGTAAAGATTGAGGCATTATCTGTAGTTTAAGAAGACAAAGATTAATTTTGTTTTGAAACTTCAGGCCAGTAGAGTTAGGAAACCTGGATTTGAATCCCACAGCCAGGCTTGACCAGTCTAAGCCATGTGTGCCTTTTAAGCTTGTTTAACTTTTGTTCTTTCACTAAAACATGCTGCTTGCTCACAGGGTTTGAGGATTGAAGAGAACAGGGTAGCAGGAAAGGCACTGTGACACATAACAGGGAGGTTACTTTTGGGATGCCAATAGAATGTAGTTATTTAAAACAACAAAAGCTGGGGAGGGGATTCAGGTTGGAGCTGTAACAGTTTCCTTGGCTGTGGTAACAGTGACCACAAACTGGGTGACTTAAAACAGCAGAAACACATTCTCCCACAGATGTGGAAGCCAGTAGTCTGAAATCAAGTCAGTGGAGGGTTGGGCTAGGAGGGAGACTGCTGCCTGCCTCACTCCTTCCTTCCACAGGTTGCTGACAGTCAGTCTTTAGGGTTCCTTGGCTTGCAGGTGCCTCACTGGTCTGCCTCATCTTCATATGGCACTCTCCCCTGTGTGTCCTGTGTCTTCATGTGGCCTTATGAGGGCACCCCATTCATAGGATTAGGCCCTACATTAATCCAGTATCACCTCATCTTAACTAACTATACCTGCAAAGACTCTGTTTTGTTTTTTTTAAGATTTATTTATTTGAAATGCAGAGTTAAAGGGAGGGACAGAGATCCTCCATTTGCTGGTTTATTCCCTAAATGGCCACAATGGCCAGGACTGGGCCAGGCTTCAGTGAGAGGCCATGAGCATCTTCTGGGCCTCCCACGTGGGTGGCAGGGCCCAAGTACTTGGGCTATCTTCTGTTGCTTTTCACAGGTGCATTAGCAGGGAGCTGGATTGGAAGTGGAGCAGCTGAGACACAAACTGGTACCCATATGGTATGCTGGTGTCACAGGCAGTGGCTTATCTGCTATACCACAACACCAGCTTTGTACTCAGTTTGAAAAAAATCACAATGTGGGGCCAGCATTGTAGTCTAACTAGTTAACCTACCTCCTGCAATGCCAGTATCCCATGTGAGCGCAGGTCTGAGTCCTGGGTGCTTCACTTCTAATTCAGCTTCCTGCAAATGCGCCTGGGAAAGCAGCAGAGGACTGCCTGAGTCCTTGGGCCCCTGCACCTATGTAGGAGACCTGGATGAAGTTCCTGGCTGCTAGCTTTAGACTGCAGTTATGGCCACTACAGGCATTTGGGTTGTGAACCAGTGGATGGAAGACCTCTCTCCCTCTCCCCTTCTCCCCTTCTCCCCTTCTCCCCTTCTCCCCCTCTCCCCCTCTCCCCCTCTCCCCCTCTCCCCCTCTCCCCCTCTCCCCTTCTCCCCTTCTCCCCTTCTCCCCCTCTCCCTCTCCCCTTCTCCCCTTCTCCCCTTCTCCCCTTCTTCCCCTCTTCCCCTCTTCCCCTCTTCCCTTCTTCCCTTCTCCCCTTCTCCCTCTCTCCCTCTCCCTCTCCCCTTCTCCCCCTCTTCCCTTCTCCCCTTCCCCCCTCTTCCCTTCTCCCCTTCTCCCCTCTTCCCTTCTCCCCTTCTCCCCTTCTCCCCTTCTCCCTCTCTCCCTCTCCCCCTCTCCCCCTCTCCCCCTCTCCCCTTCTCCCCTTCTCCCCTTCTCCCCTTCTCCCCCTCTCCCCCTCTCCCCCTCTCCCCCTCTCCCCCTCTCCCCTTCTCCCCTTCTCCCCTTCTCCCCTTCTCCCCCTCTCCCCCTCTCCCCCTCTCCCCCTCTCCCCCTCTCCCCCTCTCCCCCCTCCCTCTCTGTGGCTCTGACTTTCAAATAAAATACATCTTTAAAAAAGAAAAATGGGCCGGCGTGGCTACTAGGCTAATCCTCCGCCTAGCGGCGCCGGCACACAGGGTTCTAATCCCAGTCGGGGCACTGGATTCTGTCCCGGTTGCCCCTCTTCCAGGCCAGCTCTCTGCTGTGGCCTGGGAGTGCAGTGGAGGATGGCCCAAGTACTTGCGCCCTGCACCCCATGGGAGACCAGGAGAAGCACCTGGCTCCTGGCTTCGGATCAGCACGGTGCGCCAGCCGCAGCAGCCATTGGAGGGTGAACCAACGGTAAAGGAAGACCATTCTCTCTCTGTCTCTCTCACTGTCCACTCTGTCTGTCCAAAAAAAAAAAAAAAAAATCACATCTGAGGTTCTGGGTGGTCATGAATTTGGGGAGTGTACTTTTTAGCCCAATACAGAAGCTGAGAAGTGTTTCTAAACAAACCTAACCATTGTGTAATTCCTTTTATAAGAGCACTGGAATTAAGTTGCCTTCATCGGTGTTTGCATCAGAGTTTGAGGAAGACGTTGGATTGCTAAATAAAGCAGCTCCAGTGTCAGGTATGTTTAATTTCTTTAGCTCTTCAAGTGAATAAGTGTGTTTTAGAAAAAGAAACATAAAGTGATGATGTAGGATTTTTCTATGCCTGATAAAATGTTGAAACTTCTGAGATTTGTCTGGAATTTGGATTAGAGATCATCAGGGATGGCCGTGGTCTGCTTTTGTGACTGCCATCAAATTCTTGAGAAATCCTGTTTGGAGAAGAAAGTGGGAAACTATTTCTGGCATCCTGAAAAAGGAATTTTAATGTTCACCTAATCTTTTACAGAGATAAGTGGTAGTCATCATTCATTACCAACAGTGCAATTTTGAAAAATCTGTTTTTCACAGTTTCTCCCAAGACACTATTTTTTAGAATTTCATCTTCCCATCCATTCCAAATATACTACAAAGACTTTTTTTTCAGTACCTACTTTTATATTTAGAACACCAAAAAGTCTACAGAAGCAGTGTTTGTTAATTTTCTCCCAGGTTGCCTCAATTTTTCTTTAATTTTTAGCTATCTGTTTTTCATTTCATTTGAAAGGCAGGGAAAGATCTTCCATCTACTGATTCATTCCCCAAATGGCCACAACAGCCAGGCATGGGCCAGACTGAAGCTAGGTGCCCAAAACTCCATATGGGTAGCAGGAACCCAGGTGCTAGAGCCATCATGTGCTGCCTTCCAGGGTGTTCATTAGCAGGAAGCTGAATCTGAAGTGCAGCATCTAGGTTCTGAGCCAGGCAAACTTACTCAGATGCAGGCATCCCAAGAAGCAGCTTAACTTTTGCTCCAAACTCCTCCCATTATTGCTTTAATTACTGATGAACATTCACCCCATGACATCTGCTCAGTGTTTTATTACAGACTTTTGGGTTGTCACCTGTGTGGCAGGGTTGTGGGTTAAAGCAAAATAAAGGATAGTTCCTGAGCTCAAGAAAGAAGCAGTAAGAACTGAGAAGTTAATTTATAGTACAGTCGCATAAAAGCAGGTGGGGTGAGCAAGCCCAAACCCAGCCTCAGAGATGACCAAGGCTTCCCAGAGGAATTAACAGATTTCTTAGTTGCCTCAGGAGAAGTTGGGAGGGATGGAGAAGCGAGAGTGTTCCAGACAGAACAAAAGGCAAAGATGCAAAAGGCAGAGATGGAGAATTAAACGGTGACAATGTAAGCAGAGGGAGTCGGAAGTCACTTCAGATTATAACTGAGAAGTTTTTCTAGTGTTTTTACTACAGGAAAATATAATTGATAGTTTTTACTACAGGAAAATAGATAGTTGATATATAAGAATTTCATAGTGTGAAAAAGACTGAAAGTGTAACGGTCTACAATTAATAAATGTAGTTACTTCCAACAGTAAGTTGATTTTGAAGCCCAGTTTATTCCTGCAGGCAAAAGCTCTAAAGTTTAATTAAAGTTTTGTGTTAGAAATATGTATTGGAAGGGTGTGTGTGTGTGTGTGTGTGTTTTAAGATTTATTTATTTGAAAGGCAGAGTTTAACAGAGAAGGAGGGGCAGAGAGAGAGAGAGTCTTCCATCTGCTAGTTCACTCCCTTGTTGGCCACAATGGCCAGAGCTGTGCCGATCCGAAGCCAGGAGCCAGGAGCTTCCTTCAGGTCTCCCACAAGGGTGCAGGGGCCCAAGGACCTGGGCCATCTTCTACTGCTTTCCCAGGCCATAGCAGAGAACTGAATCAGAAGTGGAGCAGCCAGGACTCGATCCGGCACTGCAGGCAGCGGCTTTACCTGCTACACCACAGTGCTGACTCTGGAAGGGTGTTTTTAACCAGTGGATATTGAAAGAGGAGAGGGACTATTTTCATCTTTTAACCTGGAATTACACATCTGTATGTCACTTCCTCTCTAGACTGAACTTGTTGAAGTTCTTATTTATTTTGGTATCCTCAGTACCTAAACAGAATCTGGCATATAACTGGTATTCAGATTATGTAATTAAGTGAACGAATTATGCTCTTGGGAATCATTGACCAATTTTTCTTTCTAGGGCCGCGGCTGGATTTTGATCCTGACATTGTTGCGGCTCTTGATGATGATTTTGACTTTGATGATCCAGATAATCTGCTTGAAGATGACTTTATTCTTAGGGCCAATAAGCCTGCAGGCGAGGAAGATGGAATGGATTCACGGTATCTATCTGTGGGTTGTTTTGAAATAGGGATGATCTGACTGTTGGCTTCTTCAGTGGGATATAACCATAGAAAGTTACAGTTGGAAGAGATCTTCCAGAGCATTTCATCTGAGACTTTGATTTCTTAGAGCAGAAAATGAGGCATGAGGTCTTTACCAGCTCTTAGTGAGTTAGAGTAGGGCTAGAGTCCAAGGATCTTGATTGTCACTTCATTGCTTTTCCTCTCAAGACAGATGGATCAAGCACCGTCATTAGTCCTGCCCTAATAAGAGCACATCCTGAAGTACCCTCCTACTCTACCAGTGTTAACAAAAATTAATGTTTGTGTATTTTATCTGAAAGGAAGAGACAGATCTTCCATCTGCTGGTTCACTCCCCCAGTGCCTACAATAGTTAGGCTTGGGCCAAACTGAAGCCAGGAGCCTAGAACCCAATGCAGGTCTACCAGGTGGCTGGCAGGGACCCAAGAATTTGAGCCATCCCTGCTGCATCCTGGGGTGCACATTAGCAAGAAGCTGGATTAGAAACAAGCAGTGCTTGATTCTGGGCACTTTCATGTAGGATGCAGACATCTCTAGTGGCGGCTTAACTTGCTGTTTCACAGTGGCTGTTTTATAAAGTTGTTCTGTTATTTTTAAAGTTGTTCTGACACATGATTTATGACTCTTTGACTTAAAGGAAATGTGAGAGTGAAGATGGCAGTGAGTGGGAAGATATGGATGATGAGAAGGCAGATGGCAGTGATGGTGATGACTGTGACTCTACAGGCCTGCTGTCAGATGAAGATGATGTGTCTGTCCCTGGGAAGCCTCAAGAATCTATAGAAAACCACTTGTTCTGGGATGAGGAAACCAAAAGTCGCTTCACAGAGTATTCTATGACTTCCTCTGTCATGAGGAGAAATGAACAGCTGACTCTGCATGACGAGAGGTTTGAGAAGGTAAGTTCTCAAAATGAAGGACGTGTTAACACTATCTCCTAGTAAATTTTATTTATGAAAAGGGGGAGGGATTGAGACCAAAAGCCAAAACTTTTAAGTGTTAGAGGCAGCCTCTCTCTCTTTGAACTTTGTTTGTTTTAAAGAGCAAGAGAAAGGGAAAGACAGAGCTTTCATTCACTGGATCCTTGCTATCTCCCACATGAATGTCAGGGGACCAGTACTTGGGCCATCTTCCTCTGCCTTCCCCAGGCCATGAGCAGAGAGCTGGATTGGAAGTGGAGCAGCCAGGACATGAACCAGCTCCCATGTGGGATGCTGGTGTCACGGGTGGAGGCTTTACCTGCCACACCACAATGCTGGTCCTTCATATCTTTTAATAAAAAGACAGGGAACCACTCTAACTTTAATTCTGGAAAGAATGTAGGTCAAAAGAGTTAGCCATTTCTTCTATGTTTCCTCTTTGAATGACATCATGATTTAGAATCTCTGATGATAATACATAATACAAGGTTACACTGTTTTCCTAAAGCATTTGCCTGAGCATAAACAAAATTCTATTTCTTTCTGTTTCTCATATCTGAAGTTCTGAACACAACTAATGGTAAAGAACAGAAAGGAGGGGCCGGCGCTGTGGCGCAGTAAGTTAATCCTCCGCCTGCGGCGCCAGTATCCCATATGGGCGCCGGTTCTAGTCCCGGCTGCTCTTCTTTCCCATCCAGCTCTCTGCTATGGCCTGGGAAAGCAGTAGAGGATGGCCCAAGTGCTTGGGCCCCTGCACCCGCATGAGAGACCCAGAAGAAGCACCTGGCTCCTGGCTTTGGATTGGCATAGCTCTGGCCGTTGCAGCCATTTGGGGAGTGAACCAGCGGATGGAAGACCTTTCTCTCTGTTTCTCCCTCTCACTGTCTGTAACTCTACCTCTCAAATAAATAGATAAAATCTTAAAAAAAAAAAAAAAAAAAGAAACCAGAAAGGAGTAAGAGTCTAAGATACTTCAGAAGCCTGAATTGTTGGGGGCCAATGTTGAGTACAGTGAGTTAAGCTGCCACCCATGATGCCAGCATTCCATTTGGAAACCTGTTCAAGTCTCAGCTGCTCTGTATCGATACAGCTTCCTGCTAATGTACCGAAGAAAGCAGTGAAAGGTGACCCACTTGCTTGGGTCCCTTCCACCCGCGTGGGAAACCCGGTTGGAGTTCCAGATTCCTGGGTTCAGCTTAGCCTAGCCCTGGCTGTTGCTGCCATTTGGGGAGTGAACCATTGAATGGATTTTCTCTCTCTGACTCTCTAACTCTGCCTTTCAAATAAAATAAGTTGTAAAAGGGAAAAACTAAATTATGATGTCCTGGATTTCATTCTATGCTGAATACAGTGCTGATATTTCTGTTTAGTAGCCCATTTGTTTATGCAAGTTCTGTTTCCCACATATCCTGTTTTATACACTTTCCTGACATCATCTGTGATGTGATTATTACTTACTTTGTATGTAGGATTGTCTTCAAGGGCAGAGATTTTTGTGTTAGTGCTCATTAGTACATCTCAAGCCTTAAAGTTGTATTTGATATTTATATAGTAGTTCAGACTGTTCCATGAATGAAGGATGTGTTTCATTCAGGGTAAATCCAAGATAAGTTATAACTTTTTTTTTTAAGATTTTATTTATTTTATTTGAGAGGTAGAGTTACAGACAGTGAGAGGGTGAGACAGAGAGAAAGGTCTTCCTTCCTTCCTTCCTGGTTCACTCCCCAGATGGCTGCAACGGCCGCAGCTATGCCAATCCGAAACCAGGAGCCAGTCGCTTCTTCCCGGTCTCCCATATGGGTGCAGAGGCCCAAGGACCTGGGCCATCCTCTGCTGCTTTCCCAGGCCATAGCAGAGAGCTGGATTGGAAATGGAGCAGCCGGGACTAGAACCAGCGCCCATATGGGATGCCCGCACTGCAGGTGGAGGATTAACCTGTGCCACAGTGCCGGCCCCAAAAGTTACAACTTTTAATTTCTTTTATGTTATTCTTTTGGAAAGCAGAGAAAGAGGGAACCCATCCACCAGTTCACTCCCCAGATACCCTCATTAGTCAGTTCTGGGCCAGGCTGAAGCCAGAAGCCAAGTCCAGGTCTCCCACATGCCTAGCAACTTTTTCTCCAGACTTAATAGAGTGACTGCTTCTTGCTTCATGTTCAGTGGGAGCCTATTTTCAGTCTAAATACAAAATTTTAAAAAAGTACTGAGCAGAGATGTCTTCTATGCCAAAAGATGGCATTTGTGTTGCTGGCATCCCATTTGGGAGCAGTAGTTCGGGTCCTGCTGATGTACCTGGGAAAGCAGCAAATGATGGCCCAAGTACTTTTGGGTCCCTGCTGCCACATGGGAGACCGAATGAAGTTCCAGGCTCCCAGCTTCAGCCGTGCCCAACTCTGGCCATTGCAGCCCTTTAGGGAGTGAACCAACAGATGCAAGATCTTTCTCATTCTCACTCTGTGTCACTCTACTTAATAAATCTTAAATTTAAAAAGTCTTCTACAACCTACTACTTAACAATGCTGAACCCTATGTATATTGTAATGGTAGTGTGGTCTTAAAATAGTGTTTAATATATAGGAATAAAATTACTGTGAAAATAATGTTTGGATGCTGTAGTGTTAATAAGTACATTTCTTTTTTATGAAATCTTTTCTGTGCTTATATTTTAAGTTTTATGAACAATACGATGATGATGAAATCGGGGCTCTGGACAACACTGAGTTGGAAGGTTCCATTCAAGTAGACAGCAGTCGATTACAGGAAGTTTTGAATGACTATTATAAGGAGAAGGCAGAGAAGTATGATGACTTTCCTTGTTTACCTGCTTTTTTTCATCTTCAAATAAAGTCTGTAGTTTGATAAATGATTTGTGAGAAAATTTAGCTCATCAGCATCTATATTAAGAAACAGTACATTTTGCCTTATACATTATTCATCAGTTTTTTTCTTGAGAGGCAGACAGGCACAGAGACTTCCCACCTGCTGTTTGCTACTTTATTCCCCAAATGCCCACCTGACTGCTGGGACTGGACCAGGGCCAAAGCAGGTACTCAGAGTAGGAACTCAATCCAAGTGTTCCATGTGAGTCGCAGAAAACCAATTCCTTGAGCCATCGCCTCTCAGGGTTTGCATTGGCAGGAAACAGGAATCAGAGTAGGGAATCAAACTCAGGTACTCCCATATGGGACTTGGATTTCTTAACTGCTAGGCTAAAGACCTGCTCCTTGTTTTGTCTCTGTTTTGATATGAGGAGTTCTGAAGCTGAAAATAACAGGGGGAACACACAAAGAACTACTTTCTCCATCTATGACTTGAAGAGTCCTAGAATAACCAAGGGTCAAGAAAATATGAGTGCATCTTCCAGTTGGAGAATTAATATGGTGGTTCTGGCCACTTTGAAAAGTTATTCTGATTTACAAGTATATACTTTGTTTTCATCTTTCTGAAATGCCAGATGCTCTGAGCAGTAGATGTTTATGGTTTACAGAAAGATAAGGGTTTGTTTGTCCAACTGGGTTAGCAGAACTGACCAGCCAATTATTTGGCAACTCAGCATTTGTTTCAAGCTGACTCTTCTCTGAAACTACCAAGATGCTTAAATCTGCTAGAAAGGTCTGATCTTCCATGATCTTTGTACTATGCAGATCCCATAGTGGGAAAAGAAACTATGTACTGTGAATACTTTTGGAAAACAGATGAGCTAATGTTTCTCTGGGCTTTAAAAAAGCTTGTTTTCTTAGGACAAGTACCAGCATGTTTAATATGTCTTACAGTCTTACATACCTGGCAGTAGAGTGAATGTCTAGAATCTACCGTAACAAAAGAGCAGGCCTGGGTAGAATAAAGTTTAACAAACAAAGACAGGAGCCCAGGAGTATATGCATTTTAAAAATTGTTTCTATAGCTCTAAGTGTAGCTGTAGTGACACATAGTATAATGGTGTTTTTTCCTCTCCTATGTCTTCACTTTTAAAAACTCAACCAAAAGCTGTGTGAAATTGAATACTATTGAGCCCTTTGAAGATCAAGATGTGCCAATGAATAAGCTGGATGAGTCTGAGGAGGAAGAACTTACTACTGTTGTTCTTGAAGAACCCAAGGAGAAGTGGGATTGTGAATCCATTTGTAGTAAGTATCTTCGTGTCCATTTCATTGCCAAATGTCTGGTAGTAATTTTAAAGAATTAATACATCAGCTTGGAAGATATATATATAAATTTAATTTTTAAATTTTTTTTTTTTTTTTGACAGAGTGGACAGTGAGAGAGAGACAGAGAGAAAAAATTTTTAAATTTTTATCTTAATCTGATAGAGATCTTCCATCTGGTGGTTTACTCCCCAAAAGCCTGCAACAACCAGGGTTAGGCCAGGCTCTAGCCAGGAGCCCAAAAGGCAGTCCTGATTGCCCACATGAGTGGCTGAGAGCCATGTACTTGAACTATCATGTGCTTCCTCCCAGTATACACATTAGCAGGAAGCTGGATCTAAAGCAAAGGAGCTGGGACTCTAACCAGGCACTAATTTGGGTTGTGAAAAATCCCAAGCATTGACCTAATTACTGTACCTAATAACTGTCCCAAAAGTATATATATTTTAGAAGAAGTTAGGGCCGGCGCCGTGGCTTAACAGGCTAATCCTCCGCCTTGCGGTGCCGGCACACCGGGTTCTAGTCCCGGTTGGGGCGCCGGATTCTATCCTGGTTGCCCCTCTTCCAGGCCAGCTCTCTGCTATGGCCTGGGAAGGCAGTGGAGGATGGCCTAAGTCCTTGGGCCCTGCACCCGCATGGGAGACCAGGAAAAGCACCTGGCTCCTGGCTTCGGATCAGCGAGATGCGCCGGCCGCAGTGGCCATTGGAGGGTGAACCAACAGCACTGTCCATTTTGCCTGTCAAAAAAACAAAAAAAGTTAGGCTTGAGGATATTATGGAAAAAATTATTTTGGAGGATAATATTCCTATGATAAATAATTTAATAAACATTTATAAGAGACTTCAGTATGCTGACTGAAAACTTATTCATAGTCTTTTGTTTTTTTTAGGCACATACTCAAATTTATATAATCACCCACAGCTTATCAAGTATCAACCAAAGGTAAGTTCTACTGTCCTTAGCTCTTTGAAATGTGCAGTGCAAGAAATGGAGTGTACAGATTTTCTCAGTACCTTTATCCTTGTGATAGAGTGCTTACCGGAAAAAGCACCAATAGTGTGTCATAGCTGTGCTGTTTTTAAGTATGACTAGTAAATAACTGTAGTGCCATTTCATCTTTATTTTAGCCCAAACAAATCCGACTGTCTTCTAAAACAGGAATACCTCTCGATGTCTTACCTGTGAAAGGACTCACAACAAAACAAGTTGAGCGAATGCAAATGATTAATGCCAGTGATCTGCCAAAGGTATCAACCCAACCACGTTCTAAAAATGAAAGCAAAGAAGATAAAAGAGCGAGAAAGCAAGCTATAAAAGAAGAGCGCAAGGTAAAGCATATTTTTTAAATGTTACCCTACCTGGTAAAAGGGAAGTTACAGGAAACTTTTGTTTATGAAAATAGTTTAAAGATTTGAAATAACATAAGTATACTCTTGTACAGGAACGGAGAGTGGAGAAGAAAGCCAACAAGTTAGCATTCAAATTGGAGAAAAGGCGCCAGGAAAAGGAGCTGCTGAACTTGAAGAAGAATGTTGAGGGTCTAAAGTTATAGAAATAGAAGATTTGGGATAATCACATTCTCTACAATGGGCGCCTCATTATGTTCAGTAATCAATATCTTCAGAGTCAAAACTGTTCTGCCATTTTTACTGGCAGGTATTAAAGAGAAAAATCTAATATTTGTATTTTATAGCAGCAACTATCCCCTGTCTTGTAAATACTGTAATATTTTTAAATTTAATTTTATAAGCTTGGATTTGCTCTGAATTAAATGACTTCATGAATGTGAAATGTTTGGTTAAATTAAAGGAAAATATCTTCATAATTTGAGTGGAATTGGTGTATTCATTTATTTATATGGTTGTCATAGCTGTTTTTTTGCAGATGTTCTCAAATATTTCTTTGAATCCTTTCCACGCCTTTTCAGGAATTACATGGTTTAATTTGCTGTATGTAGAAAAGTGGCCTGGTTAAACTCAATTTTGAAATGCTGAGTTTATTCTCAGTGGTGAGAAGAATTTTCCTGAGAAAGTTCCACTGGTAGGAAGCTAAGTTTTCCCTTGCTGTATACAAAGAATGATTTCAAAAATATGTTAAAACTGAATATTAAGTTTGTTAGGATTCAGATTTCCTGTAGCATTGCCTGATGACTCGCTTTTGGGATTTAGGAACACTGAAATCAGGAAACAGAATAGTAGAAGAAATAATCAAGAAAACTTAACTTGGCTTCAGTGAGTCCCTAGGTCAAAATCAGAAATATTTACTCCAGTTCCAACTAGACAGTTTGTGTTTTCAACATTATTTAATGCTTGGAACAGTTCATACTTGATTAAAATACAGAGTTGAAAACCTTCCCTGTTTTTGATAAGTTGCTTTTGTTTTAACTTCTTTAAACTTTTTCAAGGTGTAAGCAGTGATGCCATCACAATTGTTGATTATTTGGTAAACTCTGACTTGTTGAAACAGACAGATTAGTGACCTTGTTCTTGTGCACCTGACTAATGTGTTATTACCTGGACTAGACTGTAAAAATCTGTGGTGACAGTGTCAGTTTGAGTTGGGAACAGAATGGCTGGGGCAGAACTGTTTTTGGCAGGTGAGCTGCATTTATATCTAAATTATTAGTGTCTTCATCTGTAATTATTTGATTATTATGGCTTTTCCAAAGCTGTTAGGTGTTAACTTTGCTCTACCAAGTTTTAATCAGTTTAAATCTAAGTAAATTACAGAATTTTTAAAAATTACAAAAAATAATAACATTAGGTATTCTGGCTACATTGGTTAAGAAAAAATGTTGGCTAAAGAGCTTTTTTTAGAAGTAAGGTACTGAAGAGTGTATTGAAGTGACAACCTTTAGAAGCAAAAGGTCAGATGGTGGTTTATGTATTAGGAAGGTAAATCTTAGAAGGATTGACAGTTTATTTTGATAGCTATCTAAATATGAAGATTGTCAGAACTGGCAAGTCTTACAGTCACTGGATGTTACTTTGCCCTGTTGCTATTCTAAGTCCATCTCATGAGGTGCTAATTTCATTACAGCTGGCTAAGCAGGTCTAAATCAGCATGTCTTATATTTACAATTAGGAGAATACCACTAAGCCACAAGTCTTAATGAAGTATATTGTGATTCAGGCTGATTTTACTCCAAATTTCAAGATCCCAATTTTATTGAGGAGAGTAGTATTTTAAATAAGTTGATATTTCAGTCATCTATAACCAATAGGTGATAATGTTTTGAGCTGTTGGGAATTTACAGAAACAGGGTTTTTGCTTTTAACAACTACATCCGAGGAGGCCAGGCATATGCAGCAAAATATAACTCAACACTGTGACAAATACCATTTGTGATGAGGATCTTGACACTTACTGGTGCCCTGAAGTGTTTTTTACTGCAAGTAAATCTTCCTCAAGGTTGGTGTTTAATTGTCACATTCCTTACAAGCTTTTCCCCAAGCATGTATTTAATAATAGCATAATCCCTCCCTTGTTTTACATGATCCATAGCACCTTGTGGTATAGAAACTTTTTGAGTCTCCCCTCACTAGAATAAGCTTAAGGCAGAAATTTTGGTTATTGCTTTGTCCCCAAATTCTAGAACAGTGCCTGTCACTTGACGTACAGTCAGTAAGTATGTGAGTGAATGGATAGGAAAAAAAAATTTCAGAAAAGACAGGGAACAGCAGGACCTAGACTCACAGGGGTCAGCAGGGAAAAAATAGATCTAAGACATCCCAGGTCGGGTGCAAGATCCTGAAAACTGTATTTTAAGTGTGTTTTGTTTAAGCACAGTCTGTGATTAGTTTAAAACATTTTGCCAGATATCTTAGTACTGCTGTTATTTTACAAGTCTAAATATCTTAAAGGCTATTTACATGTATTGCCTGTGATACCCTATACTTACAACTCCATTGTGATGTCATTGGATCACCTCAGGTGAAGGACCAAACTCTAGCCACCTTGTAGCTTTAATGTTTTCCGTATTTTTATGTTGCTTCTTCATGTGTGTGGATGTAAGTTCTATAAAGCTTGTTGTAGCTACAGGATAAGAGAAAGTAAAAATTTTTGCAGCAGAATGTATAATAAAGTTAACACATATGCACAGTTCCAGCTGAGAAATAGAAACTACCCATAGGTCTGTTTCATTCCACTCTTTCCCCTTGGGGAACTCAAAGGTACAATCCAGGCTGTTCTATTAAACATTTCTTTTCTCTCTCTCCATCTGTCACTACCTATGTGATAACTTCTAAACACAACATCTTATTTAGTTTCGAACAGAGAAAACAAGCTCTATGAGGGAGGTATTCACTACCATTAGGTGAAGGCAGCCTGGAGATTTAACAGTCTCAGGATCTGACTTCCGCTTCCAGAATTGGCAATGCAGGTGTCATCTAGATAATAAGTCCTGGAAAACACAAGTCACCACAGGTAGGAAGGACATCCTGGATCTATAGGAAATATGCCTTAAAAAAAAACACTTTTAAGCTCACCATGACCTACCTCCATCCCTGAAGAGCTTTCTGTCCTCAGCTAATGTAAATGATAGGCTTTTATAAAGGGGGAGCAGGCACTTTGGGGACATGGTCAAATGCACCAAGTAAAGAATTTTCCTGTCACTATATTGAGATTACAAACGCAATGAGTATCTTGGTCAGGGTAGCCTTGAACATCTGTCTTTTTAATCACAGACCTCCAACCTAGACTGGTTGCTCTCTTGTTCTAGTTCCCAGTTATCCTGGAAATTCTCTTCTCTTCCCTCCAATGTTGGATTCCCTTTTCCTCTTTTATTCACATTTTTTGTAATTAAGTGAGATGGAGTACATGGAATATAATCTTTTAAGATCTTGGATATCTGGAGATATACTGTACCCTCTTTTCCATTTTAAGCCATTTTACCCTACTTTTGGGGAGATTTCCCTAATACTATCTTTCAGCCTTCTGTCAAGATTTTCATTTCTCCTATAAACATTTTTTTTTTTTTTTTGACAGGCAGAGTGGACAGTGAGAGAGAGAGAGAAAGGTCTTCCTTTTGCCGTTGGTTCACCCTCCAATGGCCGCCACAGTAGCGCGCTGCGGCCGGCGCACCACGCTGATCCGATGGCAGGAGCCAGGTGCTTCTGGTCTTCCATGGGGTGCAGGGCCCAAGGACTTGGGCCATCCTCCACTGCACTCCCTGGCCACAGCAGAGAGCTGGCCTGGAAGAGGGGCAACCGGGACAGGATCGGTGCCCCAACCGGGACTAGAACCTGGTGTGCTGGCTCCGCAAGGCGGAGGATTAGCCTAGTGAGCCACGGCGCCGGCTCCTATAAACATTTTTTTTAATTCCCTATGGCTTTCATTTTCCTTTCAATTTCATTTTGGTTTGCTTTGGACTTAATATCCTGAGATTTTCCTCAGATCTTTGGAAATGCCATTCTTTTTGCCTGTGATTAAGATTGGAGGAAAAAGAAACACTGGAAATTCTGAATGGGTGAGTAACATTTGATGAATGGGCTTTATTGTAGGGTGGTGATCAGAGTGGATTTTTCAGGAATTCTCAATGTTAGTATCTTTAGATATTGTCTAGTAGAATGGTTAGTTTACTAGGGAAGTTTTTATTCTGCCTTGATGGGTCTGGTAGAGTTCTGGGAACCACATAGAGGAAGGTAGGCATGGCAGTGTCCTCTGCTCTAAGCATCATGTTCATAAGATTAACCACTAAATTATATAGGTATGTATATAAAACACACATGCATCTATTTATACAGTCACTATTTATGGATGTCCTATTTGCGAATCTGCCTACTCACTAAAATATACTTGTAATCCCAAACCTAATACTTGTGGTATTTTCACAGTCATTTGTGGACATGCACAAAGTAGTCAAAAGTTGAGTTGCCCAATATGCGTTTTCCCAGCTGTGGTTGAACAGGTGATGCTCTGCCTTGTTTGTTCTTTTCACAGACTAGTTGGTACCACAATTTGTTGTGTTTTTCTTGGTTCCTTCATTGTTTAAAATTGCTGCCAAGCATAATGTTGAAGTGCCATCTAGTGTTCCTAAGCACAGGGCAGTGATGTGCCTTAAGCAGAAACTATGTTGGGTAAGCATTCAGGCATGAGTTCAATGTTACTGACTCAACAATATATAAAATCTTATGTCTTTAAAAAGAAGCACGTAAAACAAGGTTTTGTATCAATCCTTTGACAATGCTGTGTGACCAGAAATTCAGAGGAACCCAAACCTGTTGTTTCTCCTAGGAGCAATGGTTTGGCGTTTGCTAATTCAATGATTGCAATGACTTCATAGAACAAAACTGCCACAAATAATGAAAAGTGACTGTTTACATGAGTATGTATCCATGTCTACTTACCTGTCTTCTCTGTGGTAACCATGCCTTCACTTGCACCTTATGTTGACTATTGCACAGACCCCTTCTTTATCATTTCTAGGGAGTAGACTTCTACTAGAGAGGGGGAAGGGCAGTCTTCTAGGGAGTGTGTGTTTGAGGATAGGGAGGCCAGGGGCTGCTGTGGTGTGGTACAGGAATCTTTCAAATGACTTTCCCCTTGGTCCTCTATATTTTGTTATTGTTGCTTAAGACTAATTTATTAAGAGTTAGAGAGAGAGAGACACAGAAAAGTCTATTATCTACTGGTTCATACCCCAAGTGGCTGTAATGGCCAGGGCAGAGCCAGGCAGAAGCCAGGAGCTTCTTCTGGGTTTCCCACATGGATGGCAGGAGCCTAAGCACTTGAACCGTCTTCCACTGATTTCCCAGGCCATTAGCAGGGTGTTAGATTGGAAGTGGGAGCAACTAGTACGTGAACTGGGGCCCATATGGGATGCCAGCATTGCAGCCAGAGGCCTTACCAGTCACTTCACAACATCAGCCCCGGTCCTCTAAATTTTGACACACTCATTCACCCTAACCCAGTTACTGAAGTGCAAGTTGCTCCAGTGGTTCCTGTGACTTCTAAGGTTCTGTATTGTAAATCTAGATGCTTCCCAGTTTGAGTGGATTTTGATGTGGCTTTATGTACTCCAAGTCAGCTTGTCTGTTAGCTTTCCAGATTCTATCTTTAAATACATTTTTATTTTATTTTCACTTTACTTGAAAGAGACAGAGCTTCCATCTTCTGGTTCACTCCACAAGTGCTCACAACAGCCAGGGTGGGGCCAGGATGAAACCAGGAGCCTGTAACTCCATCTGAGTCTCCCATAAGGTTGGCAGTGACTTGGGTACTTGAGCCATCCTCTTACAAGCTGCCTCGTAAGAGGTGCATTAGCAGGCAGCTGAATCAGAAGTGGAGCTAGGATTTGAACCAGGCACCCCTGATGTGTCCCAAGTGGCATCTTGACTGTTGAGCCAAATCACCCATCTTACCATATTCTTTCCTCCCTGCCATTATGGTTCTCCATATTTCTGTGTTCCTTTATTGTAGTTCTGTTGGAGCTTAAAGGGAAAGCAAAATTAGATCAACTGTTCTATCCATCATCCCAACTCACTAGTATAATTCCTTGCCTTATTTTATGACGCATGTTCTTGAGATAATTTGAGACCATTATGCCACCTCCTTGTCCTAGGGCCATTTAAGATGTTACTATTACTAGGCCAGTGCCACAGCTCACTAGGTTAATCCTCCGCCTGCGGTGCCAGCACCCCAGGTTCTAGTCCCAGCTGGGGCGCTGGATTCTGTCCCGGTTGCTCCTCTTCCAGTCCAGCTCTCTGCTGTGCCCTGGGAAAGCAGTGGAGGATGGCCCAAGTGCTTGGGCCCTGCACCTGCATGGGAGACCAGGAGGAAGCACCTGGCTCCTGGCTTCAAATTTGGGGGGTGAACCAACAGAAGGAAGACCTTTCTCTCTGTCTCTCTCTCTCTAACTCTGCCTTAAAAAAAAAAAAGTTACTATTACTAAATATCTGCATGTGCTGAACTACAAAGAACTTTAGAGTCTTTGACTCATGGATGTTTGAATGGGAAAATGTCTTCCTTTATCCTTCTCTACCATGATTGTAAGAAAATGTGGGTAATAGGCATTTCTATAAAGCATTCTTCTAGCTTAGAAAGAGAATGGTCAAGAATAGAACTTTCTTTTCAAGATTTTTAGTTATTTAGTTGAGAGGCAGGGTTACAAACAGAGAGGGAGAGACAGAAAGGTCTTCCATCCCCAGTTCACTCCCCAAATGGCCGCAACAGTTAGAGCTGGGCCAGTCTGAAGCCAGGAACCAGGAACATCTTCTGGGTCTCCCACATTGGTGCAGGGGCCCAGGTACTTGGGCCATCTTCTTTTGCTTTCCCAGGCCATAGCAGAGAGCTGGATTGGAAGTGGAGCAGCCAGGACACAAACCGGCGCCCACGTGGGATGCCAGCACCACAGGCAGAGGCTTAGCCTACTGCGCAATAGTGCAGACCCCAAAAGTAGAACTTTTGTTTTTCATTCTAACCCTAATTCTCTCCATAGTTCTTAAAGCTTTTGAACTGCGACCTGTATAATGCTTATTTTTCATTTTTAATGTGCTAAGCAAAACTTGCATTCTCTAGTCACTTGCTTTGCCTCATTTTAAAAATTTTCAAACATTATAAACCATTTGAAAATAATAGTACTATAATAGTTTGCTAAGTGTGATTCTAAGTAGAGAAGGAAAAAATTGAAATAGCTAAGTTGGTACCTAATTGTTTTAAAATATTTTCTATTAAAGGGCTTCATTTTTATTTTTGAAAGTCATCAATTCTGTTTTTTTTTAAAATAACCATAATCTTTGTAAGAATTTTGAAAATGGGGGGGCTGGTGCTGTGGCGCAGCAGGTTAAAGCCCTAGACTGCAGTACCATATGGGGATTTATTTCAAAGGGAAATAAAAGATTTACTTCAAAGGTAAAGTGTCAGAGAAAGATACTTTTCATCTACTGGTTCACTCCCCAAATGGCCACAACATCCATGGTGGTACCATACTGAAGCCAGAGCAAGGAACTCCATCCAGGTCTCCCACATGGATGGATGGCAGAGGCCTAACTTCTTGGGCCATTATCCACTGCCTTCCCAGGCACATAAGCAGGAAGCTGCATTGGAAGCAGGGCAGCTGAGACTTGAACATGTACTCTTATGTGGCATGCTGCCATCATAAACAGTACCTTAACCCACCGTGCCACAATGCCAGCTTCTATCATTAACATTGTTCTATGTTACTCTCCCACAAATCATTTTTAATTACTATACTTATTGGCAACCTCTTTCTGTTACGGGCCAAGCAGCATAATTATTAGCTTTGCAAGTCATGTAGTCCCCATGACAACTACTTACCTCTGCCGCTTTAATGGAAAAGCAACAATATTCTGTAAAAATGAGCATGGCTGTGTTCCCACAAAACTTTATTTACAAAAGCAATCCCAGATTTGACTCATTGGCCATAGCTTGCTGACCCCCCAGCTAAAAATTTTAAACTTTAAATTTTCATATAATTATGTTTTCACAAAAAGTACCGAATAGCACAGAGAGGTTCCGTGTGTCCTTCACCCAGTGTTCTACAAGTTACACCATTTTTTCCTTTCTAATTAAATAGCCTATTTTAGCACGGAACAAATTATGAATTGAGCAACACCCAAATTTCATCTTAAACAATTGTACAGTATCAAAACCAGGAAACTGATATTAGTACTATGTGTGTTCACATTTCTATACAATTACACAACATGCATTAACCACCATCAAAGATTCATAATTCTTCGATCATACGAAGATCTCCCTTGTTCTACCCATGTATAACCACAACTACCTTTTCCAACCAACAATTGTTACCTGTGGAAATCTCTAACCTCTTTTCCGTATCTATAATTTTATGCTTTTGAGAATGTTACAGAAATAGAATAATATAGGATGAGACCTTTTGAAACTAGCTTTTTTTCTCTCAGTGTATATCACAGATTTTCCTTTTTGTTACTTACTACTATAGGATGTGAATATACCACAGTTTTTGTTTTGTTTTGTTTTGTTTTGTTTTTATTTGACAGGTAGAGTTATAGACAGTGAGAGACAGAGAGAAAGGTCTTCCTTCTGTTGGTTCATCCCCCAAATGGCTGCTATGGCCTGCACTGCGCTGATCCGAAGCAAGGAGTCAGGTGCTTCTTCCTCACCTCCCATGTGGGTGCAGGGGCCCAAGCACTTGGGCCATTCTCCACTGCCTTCCCAGGCCACAGCAGAGAGCTGGACTGGAAGAAGAGCAACCGGAACTAGAACTGGCACCCATATGGGATGCTGGCGCCACAGGCAGAGGATTAACCAAGTGAGCCACAGCGCTGGCCCCCCACGTTTCTTTATTCAGCTATGAAATGGCAGTTATTTCAAAGAGTTGTTTTAAGGGTCTTGTGATCAATAGAAACCTCATTGACCTCCATGTTTGATTCAGCTTGATGGGTAGGCGTGCCCTTATAGTGAAACTTCCAAGTTGAGCATGGTTCAGAATGTGGTGGTACAGCTGTAACTCAATGTTGAGCTATGTTATATCTGTCATTTATTTTTTTCATCCTTTTTTTAAAGATTCATTTTATTGGGGCCAGCGCTGTGGTGTAGTGGGAAAGCCACTGCCTGCAGTGCCAACATCCCATATGGGCGCTGGTTTGAGACCTGGCAGCTCCACTTCTGATCCTGCTCTCTGCTATGGCCTGGTAAAGCAGTGGAAGATGGCCAAGTCCTTGGGCCCCTGCACCCGTGTGGGAGACCCCAAGGAAGCTCCAGGCTCCTGGCTTCACATCTGCCCAGCTCTAATCATTGAGGGCATTTGGGGAGTGAACCAGCAAATGGAAGATTTCTGTCTCTCTGCCTCTGTCTCTCTATAACTCTGCTTTTCAAATACATTAATAAATCTTTTAAAAATAAACTTATTTTTTAAAAAAGATTTATTTTATGTATTTGAAAGGCAAAGTGAAAGAGAGGGACAGAGATCTTTCATCCATTGGTTCACTTCTCAAATGGTTGCAACAGCTAGGGCTGGGTCTGGCTGAAGCCAGGAGCCTAGAATTCTCTCACTCTCTCATGTGGGTGGCAGTTCCCAAGCACATTAGCAATGGACTTGAACCAGCACTCCAATATGAGATGTTGAGGTTGTAATAGGTAACTTAACCCTCTGCACCACAACACTGACTATCTCTCATTTTCACTAGCCCTGTAGGGATTTCCAGTTGTTTTTCCGGTTGGTGTCGACATATATCTAGTTATGGCAATGATTATATTAATAACCTTTTTTAAAGGTTGATTTGTTTATTTGAAAGAGTTACACAGAGAAGGAGTTGAAGAGAGACAGAGAGAGGTCTTCTATCCGCTAGTTCACTCCCCAGTTGGCTGCAACAGCCGGAGCTGTGCTGATCCAAAGCCAGGAGCTTCCTCTGGGTCTCCCACATGGGTGCAGGGGCCCAAGGACTTGGGCCATCTTCTGCTGCTTTCCCAGGCCATAGCAGGGAGCTGGATCAGAAAGAAGTACAGCAGCCGGGACTTGAACCCGTGCCCATATAGGATGCCAGCACTGCAGGTGGCAGCTTTACCCGTTGAGCCACAGCGCCGGCCCCTATATTAATAGTCTTAATGCTTGTACAGGTAGAGACTTGGGTTCAAGGCTTAGTGTTACAACTTTCTATGACATTAGGAAAGTCACCAACCTAATCTTGAACCTCTATTTTCTGATTTGTTAAATCAAAATAGTACCAACTCTGTCTCACAAAGTTACTGTGGAAAACATGTAAGATAACATAAAAACTGTGTTTTGGAAAACAAAGTGCCCTGCAAATATTACTATCATATTCATAAAAATATCCTTCACCAGTGTTTTAGAAAAAGTAGCCTCAATTTTATAAACAAGATGAGTGTTTTTATTAACAAGTAAGTATACAGAGGGTTGGGGGACCCTTGCCAAAATATAACATCAAGTTTTAGATAGAAGGCCAAAAGAACAGAGAGATAGCCAGGTATTTCTGTGTGCTGTGATGGATGACCTGTGTTGAAAATACAATTCCAATTAGCAGATGTGAGAAGAAATCATTTAAATCAACAATCTGTAGTGAGCTACCATCTGCTTCCTGTTAACCAGACCTTCCTTTTTCAAACTGCCTTCCCTTGGCTTCCATGACCCTGTTTTCTGTTTTTCCTTCTGGCTTATCATCATCATTTTCTTGGCCCTTAAGTATAAATTTCCCTAAGGATCCTCTCTGTACTTCTCTTTCCATGACTTCTTCCCTGGCAATATCATGCCTTTGCTTCATTACTCAAAGCCTACATCTGTGTCTCCAACCCTGACCTCCCTCCTTTCCATCCTGCTGGCTGGACAACTTGATTTTAACTCAGTATTTCCAACGCTGAGGTCATTTTTCTTCCTAAGGTGGTCTATCTTGCAAGTTCTCTGTTTCTATCCACAGTCCTACTATGGACTCAATACTACTGTCTCTAAATTTGACATAGTCCTCAAGCACTCTTCTCTCTCTGACACCTCCAATCCCCCACAAATCTAGTCATGCTATAGATTGTTTGACACAATCTCCCATTTCTGTGTCTTTTCCATTTCAGGTCTTCACCTCCAGCTTTTGAACTAAACTCACCTCTTGTTGCACCCCTTCTATCTGGTCACATCTTTTCACCTTTGTCACATGAGTCATCTACAGCACTATTCAGATTCCGCCAACTCACTGTCCCTGATTGTGCCCCCTGCCTGTAGAAGTCCATTCATCCCTCTGATACAAAATCATGTGCTCAAATCTCTTTATTATTTACATACTCAGCTCCATATAAACTGAATGGAAGTAATATGAAGTGAAACTTTTTTTTCAGAATTCTGTAATGTTTTATTTTTATCATGACATTTTTACAAATTCACTTAAAGTAATTGCTTATTTTCTTTCCTTTTCTATGCTGGGCCCATGTATGGTTCCACACAATATTTCCATATCATTGATTATAAGAAGTTTTAGACAGAATGAATGATTGCTCCTACGGTAGCGTATCAATTCTTGTTTGGCTTATACATTCAACCAGTGGATTTTTTTTTTTTAAGTTTTAATTATTGGCCCGGTGCTGTGGCTTAGCAGGTAAAGCCACCACCTGTGGTGCCGGCATCTCACATGGACATAGGTCCGAGTCCTGACTGCTCTACTTCTGATCCAGCTCTCTGCTATGGCCTGGGAAACCAGTGGAAGATGGCCCAAATCCTTGGGCCCCTGAACCCACATGAGAGACCTGGAAGAAGCTCCAGGTTCCTACCTTTGGAGCAGCCCAGCTCCGGCCATTGCAGCCATTTGGAGAGTGAACCAACAGGTGGAAGACTGCGCGCGCTCTCTCTCTCTTTCTGTAACTCTGCCTTTCAAATGAATAAATAAATCTTTGAAAAATAAACTGAAAAAGATTATTTATTTGGAAGAGAGCAAAAACTAGATATTTTAGATCTTCTATCCATTGGTTCACTCCCCAAATGGCTGCAACAGCTATGTGTAGGCCAGGTCAAAGCTAGGGGCCAGGAACTCCATCCTGGTCTTCCACATTGGTAGCAGGAGCTCAAATACTTGGGTCATCGTCCACTGCCTTCCCAAACACATTAACAGGAAGCTGAATGGGAAATGGAGTAGCCAGGAGTTGAACTGGCACACTGATACAGGATACCAGGATCAGAAGAGGCTACACACCACAACACCAGTCTTTCAACCAATATTTTTGGAGCACTTTACCATGGGGTCAGGTACTTGGAGGTACTGGCAATACCTTTATAGAACTTCTATTCTGGTAGGAATCCTCAAGATGTTATCATTGGATTATTTATGAGCTTATACTAATGTATTAACTTTGTACTGATGTCTAAAGCAAGGCTGTAATGCACTTTGTTTAAAAATATATTAAGCACTAAATCAAATAAGTGTACTGTGGTTGCCTAAAGGATAGAGAATTTACTTGTTTTGTAAAGTGAGAAGTTTATATTAGGAAAGGAAAACACAGGTGACTTTACACAGGATCTTACTAGAAGCTGGAAGCAGTTGGTAGAGAGGGAAAAGGGTGAAGATATCAAGCTATTGAGGTCACCTCCAGTCAGTCATTTCTTCTGGCCAGGCAATTCCATGAAACTAACATAATGTGCTCTTGAATCTTAACGCAGATGGCAATCAGGAGTTATTTCCCTGTGAAGTCTGTGGAAGACGCTTTGCAGCAGATGTTCTGGTAAACGTAAAGACATTTTGTAGATGTGTTTCATTGGAGTTAAATGAACTGTCAAGTCAGTGAGGAGGCGGTGGTGCAAAGATTAAAGACAGATGTGGAGGGGAAGCAAGGGAACAGGAGTGGCTAACCTATGGCTGGCAGGCCCAGAGGACATGGAGGCAGATGGATGCCTCCTCACTCAAAAGTGACCCTATTAAACATGGTCCTCCTAAAAGGATGTCATATGGAAGGATCTTGGCACAGTCCATTATCCCTTGAGAAGTTTTGGCTCTTCCGCCTTTTCTTTAAGCATCAAAAATTCAAATTTCAAGGCCAAAGCACCAGGGAAATTAGCTAGCCAAGAGGAATGAGCATTGAATTTCAGGCATCTGGAAACTTGGCTTTTAGTTGCAAATTTGTCACTAATTCTGACAGGTCCTTTAACCTTCCTGTTTTCTGCTTTGCCACGTATACAGAACCCTCCAATTTCAGGGATTCTATACCATCTGAACAAAATAATACATGGCTGTTAGGCATGTTCCAAGATGTAATTTTCATCCAGATTCAAGCTAACAGCATGTCAAGTCCCTGATTGATGGCTGTGAAGCTGAATAAAAGTTCTATTTATTTCAAAATTAGGGTATCAAACAGGTGGTAGGCTCCAATGTTCTACAGGGATTCCCAGAAAAGATGATTTTCACACACACATGATAGTAGGAGGATGATGCAATTAATAATTGGTACGTTTTAGGTCTAGGAAACTTTTGATGTAATTTAAAGGATTTGGAATTATTCTGAGTGCATTTGAGAGCAAGAGACTAGGTTGTACATTTTATCATTCTGGAGAATTTAACAAAATGAAATATTTATTTCAGTTAACTGTGACTAGAACTTCCTTAACTAGAGGGAGTATTCATAGGGCCTGTTGTGGGCCTGTAGCCCACTAGTGTGCTGCCCTACCTTTCCTGGCTCAGAGCTGCACCCTAGAGAATAGGGTTGAGACCCAGGAGGTACCATTGGAAGAGAGCACTCAGTGTCAAGTGTGTTTGGAGTGCTTTTGAGTGTCACTTCCTAAACCTATCTCTAGTCTACAGAGAGCATTTGATCATGAGATACACACACACTTTCTTTCTCTCTCTTTTTACTGTAGGATAGCTGGTTCTAAAGGCCTATATTTGTTGGGTTTATTCAAAGCGACAATGTAAATGATAAGTAATACCTTGTTGCACATCCACCAAGGAAGAGGGCATAGATGCTGATATTATCTTAGAGTGTTGCAGTGAAAGACCTGAAAGGCAAAGGTCTATGTGTTCTCTGGTTTTGGGGGTGAGAATGTTGAGTGCCTAAAGAACTACAGGTTAAAGTGAAGAGCATATTTTGAAGTAATTTTCTGTGTAAAGGCTTTTCACTGTCTGTGCCCAAACAGTATCAAGTTATAGGCAGCATGATGAGGACAGCCAAGCATATTTGCTCTGCTGTGATCTGAGAGGAGACAAGGCTCTGAAGGTGCAACCCAGTTACTGTCATGGGGTTAAGTACACCTAGACATTAAAAAAAAAAGTGTGCATTTTCAAAATTCCAATCCCTATCCTTCCTTTTCTAGGAAAGGCATGAACCAATATGTAGAAAACTCTTCAACAAAAAACGTAAGCCTTTCAATTCCTTGAAACAAAGATTACAGGGCACTGACATCCCTACTGTGAGGAAGGCTCCTCAATCCAAGGTACTACTGATATCTTCCTTATTCTTTAATATGTTCACTGAAGCTCATTTCTGTTCTCTCTGGTTCCATGTTTACTTCATAGTGCTGGGTAGTATCATGTAAATATGATCTTGCTCACTTCAATTGCAAATATATTTCAGATACTTTCTAGATATGGCCAAAAGAATCTTGTTTCTATTTTCATTAGGATGGCTTAAATCTAGCAATTAACTTGGGAAGATTTTAATGTTACACTTGTCTTCCCTTAAAACTTTATTATGGCTGGCGCCATGGCTCACTTGGCTAATCCTCCGCCTGTGGCACCAGCACCCCAGGTTCTAGTCCCGGTTGGGGCACTGGATTCTGTCCTGGTTGCTCCTCTTTCAGTCCAGCTCTCTGCTGTGGCCCGGGAAAGCAGTGGAGGATGGCCCAAGTGCTTGGGTTCCTGCACCCGCATGGGAGACCAGGAGGAAGTACCTGGCTCCTGGATTCAGATCAGCCCAGCGCCAGCCGTAGCGGCCATTAGGGGAGTGAACCAATGGAAGGAAGACCTTTTTCTCTGTCTCTCTCACTGTCTATAACTCTCTCTCTGTCTCTCTCACTGTCTAACTGCGTGGCAAAAAAATAGATAAATAAAACGTTATTGTTTCATTTTGTCACTTATAAATTTTATTAATGCATTTTCCAAATGTCTTTAATTAGTTATACAAATTCTCCTTCTGCCCCACATTTCACAGTCCTGTTTCCTATAAATTCAAATTCCAACTTTAAAAAAAAAATTGAGAGGCCCATAGTCCAGGATAATAGTTGTTGGTTTTATTTTTTTAGTCTCAACCTGTGAGGAAATCTAACTGGAGACAACAACATGAAGACTTCATTAATGCAATTAGATCAGCAAAGCAGTGTACAATAGCTATTAAAGAAGGCCGGCCCCTCCCACCTCCACCCCCTCCATCTATCAATCCAGGTATGTAGCCATTTTGGTTTGCTTTTGAGACTATGTTTTACTTGACCAAATTATAATCCATCTATGTACTTTAAAATTGACTATTTTGTCAGTTATATAGAGCTAATTTATTGTCTTTAAAAAAGTATTCTGCATCAAGATTCTGTGTTTCCTTTCTACTCTGTTCTAACATGAAGGCGCCAGTGTATCCATGCTGTGTTGTTGCTTAACTCCTGGGATACCATTCCCACGACTGCTGACATGCTCTGAGTGACGCAGAACAAACCAAAAAGTTTCACAATAGTTCCATAGTTTCGTATATCTACAGCTCTTTTTTGTCTTTAGGTAAAATTCCCATAACATAAAGTTTACCTTTTTTTTTTTTTTTAAGATTTATTTATTTATTTGTGAAGTGGAGTTACAGAGAGAGGGAGAGACAGAGAAGTCTTCTATCCACTGGTTCATTCCCCAAATGGCTGCAATGGCGACATCTGGGCTGATCTGAAGCCAGGAGCTAGGGGCTTTCTCCAGGTCTCCTACATGGGTGCAGAGGCCCAACCACTTGGGCAATCTTTCAGTGTTTTCCCAGGCCATCAGCAGAGAGCTGGATCCAAAATGGAGCAGGTGGGACTCAAACTGGCACCCAAATGGGATACCAGTGCCTCAGGCAGAGGCTTAACCTACTACACCACAGCGCTGGCTCTAAGTTTACTATTTTAATCACTTGACATTATATATATTTGAGATCCCTATAGCTAGTTAATCCAAACAGTTTATTTTCAAAAATTTCAAATCTATTAAAAAAGAGGTCTAGTAGTTACCTACCTATATTTCACTAAGATTTGACATTTCTGCCTTTCTCTCTCTCTCTCGTTCTCTCTCTCTCTCCCTCCCAGACACACACACACACACACACAAACATTTAACGGGTAGACCCATTTAAAAATAACTTTCACATACCATTAGCACTTTACTATTGACTGTATCAGCATGCATCTCTGAGGCATAAGTACATTATTCTGCATATCAACAATGATACCATACTTAATATATAAACTCACATTTTCCCAATTATCTTAAGAATGCCTTTTAAAGCTCTTCCATAACTCCCCAGCCCTCAACAACCCCAGATCCAGTCATGGTTTTCAAATGGCCTTTTGTTGTCTATTCAGTCTTTTTAATCTTACACAATACTCTACCAAGCTATTTACCTTTTAAAATGTCTCCTGTCTATATTTGCCTGCTTGTTTAGTCATATTAATATTTAACTTATTACTCTATCCCATCTTTCTGTAAACTGGAAGTTAGAGCTAGAGGCACAATTAGATTAATTTTAATCCCTTATCAAATATATGATTTGCACATGTTTTCTCTCATTCTGTAGACTGTTTTTGCACTCTCTTGATAGTGGCCCTTAATGCACAAAAGTTTTTAATTTTGATGAAATTCAATATATCTGTTTTTATGGATACATTGTTACCTGTGTTTTTGGTATCACGAAAAAGTTGTTGCCAGATTCAGTGCCATGAGGTTTGTTCTGTATGTTTTCTTTTTTAATAGTTTTAACTCCTATGTTTAGGATCAATTTTGAATAAATTTTTGTGTATGACATAGGGTAGAGTTTCAATTTCACTCTTTTGAATGCAGATATCCTGTTTTCTCAGTGCTATTTGCTGAGGAGAAATTGTCCTTTCCCCAGTGAATGAATACTCTTGGCATTCTTGTCAAAATCAGTGGACAATATTTTCAAAGATTTATTGACCATGTGTTCAAAGATTTATTTCTGGGCACTCAATTTTATTCTATTGGTCTGTATGTGTTTCTGTATGCTAGTACCACAATGATTTGATTACCAGGCATTGTAGTAAGTCTTCAAGTCAGAAATTGTGAGCCTTCCAAGATTTAGCCAAGATTGTTTTGACAATTGGGAGTCCTTTGACATTGGCAGCTAAGATTGCTTTGGCTATTTGGAGTCCTTTGACATTCACTAAGAATTTTAGGAACTTTTTGTATTTTTATAAAGATGCCATTTTGGATTTTAAGAGATATTGCATTAAACGATAGGTTACCTTGCGTAGTATTGTCATCTTCACAATATTAAGTCTTCTACTCCGTGAATATGGAATGTCTTTCCATTTATTTATGTTTTCTTTAATTTCTTTCAGCAATGTTTTATAGCTTTCCACATATGAATCTTTGTATCCTTCATTAATTGCTTGATATCTTTTTATTAAAATAGATTGTTCTCTTTTCATATTGTGCTCATTGTGTAATTGTGTAATTGTGCTCATATGCAACTGATTTGCATATTTTCTCTTTGTATCCTAAAACTTTGTTGAATTTGTTTAATAGTTCCATTAGTTTTTGTAGAATCTTTTGGGTTTTCTACATATGGCATCTGCAAACAGATAATTTTACTTAATCCTTTTCATTTGTATGCCTTTTATTTCTTTTTCATGGCTAAATCATGGTTAGAACTTCCAGCACCATGCGGAACTATATTATAACTTTCAGCACTATCCAAGTGGCAAAAATGGCCATTTTTGTCTTGTTTTCCATTAAGTATAATATTGTCTGTGGGTTATAATTTATCATTTAAAGCATAAACTGTAGCATTATTATAAGGATTATTATTATAAGGATTATAACATGTGGAAGTGAAATTTATGAAAAAATTATAGAATGTTAGGAAAATGAACGTATTTCGTAAGGTTCTGAAATTATACATAAATAGGTATAGTATTATTAGAAGGTAGACTTTTTTGTTGTTTTATAGAAAGCTTTTATTTAATAAATATGTTTCATAAGTACAACTTTTGGATTTATATAGGTTCTTCCCTGCATATTTGCCCTCCCACCCCCAAACCATCCCACCTCCTACTCCCTCTCCCATCCCATTCTTCATTAAGATTCATTTTTACTTATTTTTATTTACAGAAGATCAACTCTATACTAAGTAAAGATTTCACCAGTTTGCACCCACACAGATACACAAAGTATGAAGTACTGTTTGAAGACTAATTTTATCGTTAATTCTCACAGTAAAAGACATTAAGGAAAGAGGTCCTACATTGGGCAAGTGCATAGTGACTCCTATTGCTGATTTAACAATTGGCATTCTTATTTATGACATCAGTGATCACCTGATGCTCTTGTCATGAGGTGCCAAGGCTATGGAAGCCTCTTGAGTTCACAAACTCTGACCTTATTTAGACAAGGCCATAAGCAAAGTGGAAGTTCTCTCCTCCCTTCAGAGAAAGGTACCTCCTTTAATGGCCCCTTCTTTCCACTGAGATCTCACCCACAGAGATCTTTCATGTAGGGCATTTTTTGCCACAGTGTCTTGGCATTCCATGCTTGAAATACTCTCATGGGCTTTCTAGCCAGATCTGAATGCCTTAAGGGCTGATTCTGAGTCCAGAGTGCTGTTTAGGGCATTTGTCATTCTATGAGTCTGCTGGGTGGCCTGCTTCCCATGTTGGATCATTCTCTCCTTTTTGATTCTATCTATTACTATTAGCAGACACTTGGACTTATTTATGTGATCCCTTTGACACTTATTCCTACCTTTATGATCAGTTATGAACTTAAACTGATCACTTTAACTACTAAGATGGCATTAGTACCTGCCAATTTAATGGGATTTGGAGTCCCATGGCAAGTTTTTAGCTTTACCCTTAAGGATAAGTCCTAGGGAACATGTGCCAAACTGTATCTCTCCTCCCTCTCTTATTCCATCTCTTATTTTTCACAGGGATCAATTTTCAATTGGATTTAAACACCTAAGAATAATTCTGTGTTAAGAGTTCAACCAATGGTATTAAGTAGAAAAAGAAAATACTAAAAAAAATAATAAAATAGTAAGCTGTTCCTCAACAGGACAAAGGCTGATCAAGTCATTGTTTCTCATAGTGTCAGTTTCACTTCTACAGGTTTCCTTTTAGGTGCTCAGTTAGTTATCATAGATCAGGGAGAACATATGGTATTTGCCCCTTTGGGACTGGCTTATTCAGCTAACCATGGTGTTTTCCAGATTCATCCATTTTTGTTGCAAATGACCTGATTTTTTTTTTTTTACCTCTGTGTGGTATTCCATAGAGTACATATCCCAGAATTTCTTTATCCAGTCTTCTGTTGATGGGTATTTAGGTTGATTCCATGTCTTAGCTCTTGTGAATTGAGCTGCAATAAATATGGAGCTGCAGATAACTGTTGTATTTGCTGATGTCATTTCCCTTGTGTGAATTCCAAGGAGTAGAATTGCTTGGTCTGTGGTAGGACTATATTCAGATTTCTGAGGTATCTCCAAAATGTCTTCCATAGTGGCTTTACCAGTTTGCATTCCCACCAACAATGGATTAATGTGCCTTTTTCCTCACAATCTCACTAGCATCTGATTGTTGATTTCTGTATGAAAGCCATTTTTACCAGGGTGAGATGAAACCTCATTGTGGTTTTGATTTGCATTTCCCTGATGGCTAGTGATCTTGAAGATTTTTTCATGTGTCTGTTGGCCATTTGGATTTCCTCTTTTGAAAAATGTCTGTTTAAGTCCTTGGCCCATTTCTTAAAGTGGGTTGTTTGTTTTGTTGTGGTGGAGTTTCTTGCTCTCTTTGTAGATTCTGGTTATTAATTCTTTATCAGTTGCATAGTTTGCAAATAATTTCTCCCATATTGTTAGTTGCCTCTTCACTTTCCTGACTGTTTCTTTTGCAGTACAGAAACTTCTCAATTTAATATCCCAGTTGTTAATTTTGGCTTTGGCTGCCTGTGCCTGTGGGGTCTTTTCCAAGAAGTCTTTGCTGGTGCCTGTATCTTACACGGTTTCTCTGATGTTCTCTAATAATTTGATGGTGTCGGGTCATAGATTTAAATCTTTAATCCATGTGGAGTGGATTTTTGTGTAAGCTGTAAGGTAGGGGTCTTGCCTCATGCTTCTGCATGTGGAAATCAGTTTTCCCAGCACCATTTGTTGAATAGACTGTCCTTGCTCCAGAAATTGGTTTTAGCTGCTTGATCAAATATAAGTTGGCTGTAGATGTTTGGATTGATTTCTGGTGTTTCTGTTCTGTTCCATTGGTCTATCCATCTGTTTTTGTACATGTACCATGCTGTTTTGATTATAACTACCTTAGAGTATGGCTTGAAATCTGGTATTGTGATACCTCTGGCTCTGTTTTTGTTGTATAATATTGCTTTAGCTATTCAGGGTCTCCTGTGTCTCCATATGAATTTCAGCATCATATTTACCAGATCTAGAAGAATGTCTTTGGTATTTTGATTGGTATCATATTGAATCTGTAAATTGCTTTTGGGAGAATGGATGTTTTAATGATACTGATTATTCCAATCCATGAACATGGAAGAATTTTCCAATTTTTTTATATCTACTTCTATTTCTTTCTTTAGAGTTTTGTAATTCTCATCATAGAGATCCTTGACATCCTTGGTCAAATTTAATCCAAGGTATTTGAATTTTTTGTAGCTATTGCAAATGGGATTGATCTTTGAAGCTCTTTCTCAGCCATGGCATTGCCTGTGTATACAAAGGCTGTTGATTTTTTTTTAATTGATTTTATATCCTGCTACTTTCCCAAACTCTTCTATGAGTTCCAACAACCTCTTAGTGAAGTTCTTTGCATCCCCTAAATAAAGAATCATATTGTCTGCAAAGAGGGATAGTTTGGCTTCTTCCTTCCCAATTTGGATCCCTTTAATTTCTTTTTCTTGCCTAATGGCTCTGGCTAAAAATTCCAGGACTATATTGAATAGCAGTGGGGATACTGGGCATCCCCATCTAGTACCAGATCTCAATGGGAATGCTTCCAACTTTTCCTCATTCAATATGATGCTGGCTGTGGGTTTATCATATGTTGCCTTGAATGTGTTGAGTAATGTTCCTTCTATACCCAATTTGCTAAAAGTTTTCATCATGAAAGGGTGTTGTATTTTATCAAATGTTTTCTCTGCATCTATTGTGATAATCATATAATTTTTGTTCCTTAACTTGGTAATGTGATGTATCCCATTGATTGATTTGTGAATGTTGAACCATCCCTGCATACCTGGGATAAATCCCACTTGCTTTGGCTGAATGATCTTTCTGATTTGTTGTTGAATTTGATTGGCTAGAATTTGATTCAGGATTTTTTGTCTATGTTCATCAGGGAAATTGGTCTGTAATTCTCTTTTCTGCTGCATCTTTTTCAGGTTTAGGAATTAAGGTGATGCTGGCATCATAGAAGGAGTTTGAAAAGAGTCCCTTGCTTTGAGTTGTTTTTGAATAGCTTTAAAAGAATTGAAGTTAGTTCTTCTTTAGATGTCTGGTAGAATTCAATAGTAAAGCCATCCAGTCCTTGGCTTTTCTTTGTTGGGAGGGCCTGTATTACTGATTCAATTGCTGTATTGGTTATGGTTTTGTTTAGGTGTTCTGTGTCTTCATTGCTCAATTTAGGTAGGTTGTATGTGTCCGGGAATCTATCCATCACTGCTAGATTTCCCAGTTTTTGGCATATAACTTTTTGTAGTAATTTCTGGTGACTCTTTTTATTTCTGTAGTGCTTATTATTACATTTCCTTTTTCATCTCTAATTTTATTGATTTGAGTCTTCTCTTTTTTTTGGTTAGTTGGGCCAATATCCTGTCAATTTTATTTTTTTCAAAAACACCAGCTCTTCGTTTTGCTGATCTTTTGTAATTTTTTGATTCAATTTTGTTGATTTCTTCTCTAATTTTAATTATTCCTTTCTCCTACTAGTTTTGGGTTTTGTTTGCTGTAGTTTTTTTTAGATGCATTGATAACTCATTTATTTGGTGCCTTTCCAATTTCTTGATGTAGGCACCAATTGCTATAAACTTTCCTCTCAACACTGCTTTTGCTGCATCCCATAATTTTTTTTTTATTTTTATTTTTTCATAGAACATCCACTATGGAGTTCCATTTTATTTATTTTTTTATTTTTTTTAACTTTTATTTAATGAATATAAATTTCCAGTGTACAACTTATGGATTACAATGGTTTCCCCCTCCCATAACTTCCCTCCCACCCGCAACCCTCCCCTCTCCCGCTCCCTCTCCCCTTCCATTTGCATCAAGATTCATTTTCAATTCTCTTTATATACAGAAGATCAATTTAGTATAAAGATTTCAACAGTTTGCACCCACATAGAAACACAAAGTGAAACATACTGTTTGAGTACTAGTTATAGCATTAAATCAAAATGTACAGCACATTAAGGACAGAGATCCCACATGAGGAGCAAGTGCACAGTGGCTCCTGTTGTTGACCCAACAAATTGACACTCTAGTTTATGGCGTCAGTAACCACCCTAGGCTGTCGTCATGAGTTGCCAAGGCTATGGAAGCCTTCCAAGTTTGCCGACTCTGATCATATTTAGACAGGGTCATAAAAGACAGAGTGAGGATAGAAACCAATGATCCTAAGAGTGGCATTTACCAGGTTTGAACAATTATACAGCATTAAGTGGGGAAGAGGACCATCAGTACACACAGGTTGGGAGTAGAGCCATTGGTGGTAGAGTAGAGGTTATGATTACAAAGGAATGAGGCCCAAGTACGCTAGACAGGGTCTAGAACAAAGGACAGAGTCATTATTAGATGTGCTAAGAAAGGTGCTGTCTAAGCTACAATTAAGTTTTCTGATTGAGAGGCAAATAGAACCTGACAGAAGGGGCTTGATAATAATCTGTTGGGCTTTAGGCCTTGTGAGTTAAGAGGCCCAGACCTATCTATCTCTTCACATGGGGTACATCCTAAGGGAGGTGTGAACCTCCTAGGGGAAGGCACTCTGTTGACTTTCATTACTTAGCTGGCCTAGGAGGAGAGCTGGCCAGGTAAAGGCAGGTGGCATCTCTAACAAGAAATTTACAGTTCTGCCAGCAATGTTGCTGACCCTACTTGGCCGTCCCCTCAGCTGCAGTGGTCACTTTGGAAGCTGGGCTGAGTGAAGGGCTTTTCAGCTTAGAGCCAATAAGATCTGTGGCTCTGACCTGGGCATCCTTCGATTCCAGGGCAGGTCCATTTCCAGTGATCCAACTCTTGGCAGAGCTGCCAGGGCTCTTCACAATCTGACTTCTGCTGAAGCCCAGGCTTACCACATTGAAAGCCACTGCAGTGGACTGGCCTGTTGGGTCTCCTTGAGGGCAGATCACTGTACAGATCAGCCATTAATAGGCCTGCCACCCATTGCTTCTGATGCCTAGCTTTCCTTTCCTCCTGGTTTGTGTTAAAGCAGACCAGAGGATGCAAGTCAAGGGAGTGCCCGTGTCCCATCTCTAATCTTCGGTGGCCTGAACTACAAGTCTATAGTCACAGGCATGTTCTGTAGTAGTTTTTCTAAGGTAGACAATGCCCATGAGGAAAATTATATTCTCACTTAAAAACTTTCTTTCCCTTTGGTCTGAAAGGGAGGTTTTTTCTACTTACTGTATACTTGGCTGATGGCGAAGTGAATCTAGCTATGAGATTATTATTTAAGTTCTTATTTTGGCTATGCTATTACAGAAAAATGTTAGCCATCTCTTTTATAAGGTCTAAAGATTAAATTGTGCGTCCTACAGATTCCATCATAATAGAATTAGTTTTCTACCTTGAAGAGAATAGAGAAATGAAAGAACAAGTTGGGCTTAGAATAGAGAAGTGAGGGAGCAAGTCCTAGATCGCTTGCTGACATTAGCAATATCACATGAATACTTAGCAAACAGTTTCAACCATTAGATAACAACTTAAGAAAACATTTACCAGAAAGTCCAATGCCTTCTATAAATTTTAAGAATCATGTATTTGAAAACACCTCTTAAATATCTAACATGGTGTACTTTGTTTAAACAGTAAACTTAAGTACAACCATATAAAATGTTTTTAGTTTCTTTCTACCAACACGTTTAAAACATATGGTACACAGATTCAGGTCACACAAATTAAAATGTATCTTTGATTGATTTTAGCAGCTTAAATTTATGGACAATCTTATCCATAAGCCATTTAAAATAAAACTCTTAATAAAATTTCCCCATGTGGACATACAATATGTACACACATATAACATAGCATAGTAGACCAATATAGCAATTTTAATAATAGCTTTTAAAATCTTTAACTCTTTTTGTAGATTGCCAATTGATTTGAATTGCTTTTTGTTTTTAGTAACCTCAGTTAACCATACTTTCTCTCAGTTGGTACTGTTAATACATTATTGGCTTCATCTGTTTACAGAGCCATCCCAAAGTACTGAATACAATAGAAGTGGCTGGAAAAAGTCCATAGGAACCTATAGGAGGACAGCTAAACACAGAACCAACAACGCTTTAGTTTTATGAGCAGCAAATCATATATAACTGTGGATGACAAAAGACTTTAAGTCGCCATGTTTAAAATTATAAACTCATCAACCAACAAGAGGCACTTGCTTACTTTACAGGATTTTTGAAAGCACCTGTAGGATTTTACAATTATTTAACCCTTTAGGCCTCTGGGGCTTTCTCATTAATGTAACTATCATGTCTAGTAACACAAGATCATTAGACTTTTTAATTCTCAAACATTTGTATTGATAGCATTTTCCATTATAGAAACTTAAAGTTTGGTACCACATCACATCTTGACAGTACTTCTAATATAATCCAAATAGCCTGATTAGTTGGTGTCTCTAGAAGATGAGAGACATAGGTCTTTCGATTTTTTCAGTTGGGCCCAAACTGGAAAAACCAAAGTCCAGGATTTACTGGAAATTTTAGAGACCAGATTGTTTGAAACTTTGATTTTTTGAATGCCTGTCAAGAATGCCAAGAAGGCTCAAAATCCAAAATATGTGGTTGAAATAAGATTCCTTAAAATCATGACATAATATAGACCAAATTTGATCATTGTTACAGGTGGTTATTCAAATCTTTGAAAATAAGCCCACATTTAAATAACCCATAGCTCTTAATAAAAATTCAGCTGTTTTTGAACAATTAGAATTTGACATCAAGAGAACATAATAGATTACTTTAACACATTGCTTTAACAGAACATCAGAGTTTAATTCTATGTCAAAGAGGAATTGAGCTTCCTGTGATCTTTTGCTGTGAGGTTTCCTTCCTTTACCTTCTTTCATATTGGTAACCATGTTTCTGTGTTTCTGTGTGTAACACATCTTTAAGCATCTTTTGCAGGGCAGGATGAGTGGCAACAAATTCTTTCAGTTTCTGTTTGCTATGAAAAGTCTTAATTTCACCTTCATTCACAAATGAGAGCTTTGCCGGATATAATATTCTGGACTGGCAGTTTTTCTCTCTTAGTACCTGGGCTATGTCTCGCCATTCCCTTCTAGCTTGTAGGGTTTCTGCTGAGAAGTCTGCTGTGAGTCTAATTGGAGATCCTCTGAGAGTAATCTGGCGTTTCTCTCTTGCACATTTTAGGATCTTTTCTTTATGTTTCACTGTGGTGAGTTTGATTACAACATGTCGTGGTGAGGATCTCTTTTGGTCATGTTTATTAGGGGTTCTATGAGCTTCCTGTACTAAGATGCCTCTGTCCTCCAAACCTGGGAAATTTTCTGCTAGTATGTCACTGAAAATGCCTTCTAATCCTTTCTCCCTCTCCATGCCTTCAGGAACTCCTAGAACCCGAATGTTGGGTTTTTTAATAGTATCCTGTAGATTCCCGACAATATTTTTTAGATTTCTAATTTCTTCTTCTTTTCTTTGGTTTGCCTGTTTCCTTTCCTGTTCTCTGTCTTCTAAGTCTGATATTCTCTCTTCTGCTTTGCCCATTCTGTTTTTAAGGCTCTCTAATGTGTTTGTCATTTGATCTATTGAATTCTTCATTTCATTATGATTTCTCGTCACTATCACAGTTTCTTGTTCTACTAGTTGTTTCATTTCATTTTGATTCCTCCTTAATATTTCATTTTCACGAGAGAGATTTTCTATCTTGTCCATGAAGGATTTCTGTAGTTCAAGAATTTGTTTTTGAGAACTTCTTAATGTTCTTATCAATTTTTTGAGATCTGCTTCTTGCATTTCTTCTATCTCATCATCTTCATAATCTTGAATTGGGGTGTCTTTTTCATTTGGGGGCATCATAGTATCTTCCGTGTTCTTGTTACCTCGGTTTTTGCGTTTGTTGTTTGGCATGTTGGAGATATTTGGTTTCTTCACTGTGGTGTTTTTTCTTGTTACACTGTGGCTCTATATTAAGTGGACTGTCTGCTTTCAGTGGAGCCTTAGAGGCTTGAGATGAGTGTGGACTGAGAGCTGTGTTTGGTTCCTCAGGGTTGAGGGTGTGTCAAAGGTGACACTCCCAGGTTAGGTGTGGTAAATCTCTTTTTCTTTCTTTCTTTGATTCAAAAGGGAAGTAATTCCGCACAGCTGAACGTAATTGGAGGTAGTTAGGCAAATGATATACCCACAGGAGCCAGAGATTGGAAGCTCTTTCCCAAGGACCACACAGGGAATCTGTGCTGCCCTCAGTGTGGGCTCCAATTCTCCTGCAATCCCCCACTGGGTTGTCAAGTTAGATGCTAATCTCCTGTTATTTCACCCCTCCCCCCAGAGTCAGGTGTTTCTGCTAGGCTCAGGGCCGGTGCAGACCTGAGGTCGCCTTGCTTATGACGTATGACCAAAATGGCGCCTGCTCTTTGTCTTGCTTGCCTTTGAGGGGTGAGCGGAGAGAGAGAAACTCGTGTCCGTATCGGTCACTTTTTTTTTTTCCTCTCTCTCTTCTAGTTAGCCTGGTGAACTTTTCCCCACCGAGTTTCAAGCCTCATTCCCTCTAGTCTCCTCTTTCTGCTTGCCCGCTGGTGTCTCGGGCTATTGAGGTTCGGCTCACCTCACGTTCCAGAGCTGGTGTGTTGAGTCTGCCACTGGTGTCCCGAACTTGGGCTCCCACGCTCTCCATGCAGGTCCACAGTGAATCACTAGTTCCAGAAGAGTTTCCTCTGCTATTTTTTCCCCTACTCTTCCTTTACCCTGCAGTATCTCCACTTTTATTAACCTGTCTCTCGCCCGGACTAATAGTGTGCTCTCTTCCTGTTCCGCCATCTTGCCGCTCTCCCCTTTTTTTTTATTTTTGACAGGCAGAGTGGACAGTGAGAGAGAGAGAGAGACAGAGAGAAAGGTCTTCCTTTTGCTGTTGGTTCACCGTCCAATGGCCGCCGCAGCTGGTGCGCTGTGGCCAACACATCGTGCTGATCCGAAGGCAGGAGCCAGGTGCTTATCCTGGTCTCCCATGTGGGTGCAGGGCCCAAGCACTTGGGCCAACCTCCACTGCCTTCCCGGGCCATAGCAGAGAGCTGGCCTGAAAGAGGGGCAACTGGGACAGAATCCGGCGCCCCGACCAGGACTAGAACCCGGTGTGCCGGTGCCGCAAGGTGGAGGATTAGCCTAGTGAGCCGCGGTGCCGGCCGCATCCCATAATTTTTGATATGTTGTGTTACTATCTTGACTCGTTTCCAGAAATTTTTAATTTTTCTTTTGATTTCTTGTATGACCCACTGTTCATTCAGGAGCATATTGTTCAGTCTCCATGTGTTTGCATATGCTCTAGAGATTCCTGAGTTGCTGATTTCCTGTTTCCTTCTGTTGTGGTCTGAGAAGGTACAGGGTATAATTTCAATTTTTTTGAATTTGCTGAGACTTGCTTTATGGTCTAGAATGTGGTCAGTCCTGGAGAAAGTTGCATGCACTGCTGAAAAGAATGTGGATTCTGCAACTGCAGGATGAAACGTTCTGTCGATGTCTGTTAGGTCCATTTGGTCTGTAGTATCAATTTAATCTGCTATTTCCTTGTTGATTTTCTGTCTGGTTGATCTGAAAGTGGAGTATTAAAAGCATGAGGAAAGAGACACATGCAAACAGCAAACGTAAAGCTAGAGTGGCCATTGTTGATATCAGGTAAAGCAAATTTAAGGGCAAGTGTTAAAAGAGATACTGATTCAAAAGATATATTCACCAAAAAGACTTATGAGTTCCAGTGTTTATGTACCTAGTAACAGGTCTTCAAAGAACATGAAATAAAAACTGACAAAACTGGAAAGAAAAGTAGAAAAATTCAAATTGCATTTGGAGATTTTATCACTTCTCTTAGAAACTGAAAGTATACACAGCAGTAAAATCAGTAAATATAAAGAAAAGATGAGCAGCAGCATCAACCAATTTGACCCAATCAACATTAATAACAATTATATGACCGCAGCAATGGTAGAGTATTCACCCAAGATAGATCATATGCAGGATCACAAAGCAGTCTCAATAAACTTAAGTGGATTGAAATAATAGAGAATACAAATGTGTTCTCTGACCACACAGAATTAAACTAGAAATTAATGAAAAATGTGCTGGCATTGTGGCATAATGGGTTAAGCTGCTACCTACAATGCCAGCATCCCATGTGGGTACCAATTCAAATCCCAGAGCTCTACTATCATTCCAGGCTTCCTGGTAATGAGCCTGGGAAATCAACAGAAGGTTTCCCAAGCTCTTGAGCTGCTTCATTCATGTGGGAGATCTGGAAGAAGCTTCTGGCTTTGGCCTGGCCCTGCCCTAGCTGTTGCATCCACTTGGTAGAAAAATTTCTCTCTCTGTCTCTCTCCATCCATCTCTCTGTAACCCTTCCTTTCAAATAAATAAAGTGAATCTTTATAAAATACGTAAATAAAATGAAGATTTATTTAGTTATTTGGAAGGCAGAGTTACAGAGAAGCAAAAGCAGAGAGAGAGAGAGAGAGAGATCGATCGATCTTCCATTTGCTGGTTCACCCCCAAAATGGCTGCAATGGCTTTAGCTGGGCCAGTCCAAAGCCAGGAGCCAGGAGCTTCCTCCCAGTCTCCCATGTAGATGCAGGGCCCAAGCACTTGGACCATCTTCTGCTTTCCCAGGCACATCCGCAGGGAGCTAGACCAGAAGTGAAGCAGCCAGGACTAAAACCGGTGCCCATATGGGATGCTGGCACAGCAGGTGACTGTTTTACCTGTGAGGGGGCAGGCACTGTGGCATAACAGGTAAAGCCATCACCTGCAGTGCCAGCATCCCATGTTGGCACCAGTTGAAGACTCAGATGCTCCACTTCTAATCCAGCTCCCTGCTATGGCCTGGGAAAGCAATAGAAGATGGCCCATGTGTTTGGGCCCCTGCACTCATGTGGGAGACTCACAAGAAGCTTCTGGCTCCTGCTTTAGATTGGTGCAGCTCCAGCCATTAAGGCCGTTTGGGGAGTGAACCAGTGGATGGAAGATGGATATCTCCCTCTCTCTCTCTTTCTCCTCTCTCTCTCTTCTCTCTCTCTCTCTTTCTCCTCTCTCTCTCTCTCTCTCTCTCTGCCTCTGCCTCTGCCTCTGCCTCTCTGTAACTCTGCCTTATAAATAAATAAATCTTAAGAAATCAATGGAAAAATATGAAAAATTCCCAAATATGTGGAAATTAAAAGTCATTTCTAAAAAACAAAAACCTTGCATCTAAGAAGAAAGCACAGGGGCCAGTGCTGTGGTGTAGCGGATAAAGGCTGCAGTGCTGAGATCCCATATGGGCACCAGTTTGAGATCCGGCTACTCCACTTCCAAGTCTAGCTCTCTGCTATGGCCTGGGAAAGCAGTAGAAGATGGCCCAAGTCCATGGACCCCTGCACTCATCTGGGAGACCCGGAAGAAGCTCCTGGCTTTGGATCAGCCCAGCTCTGGCCATTGCGGCCAGTTGGGGAGCAAACCAGCAGATGGAAGACCACTGTCTGTCTTTCTCTCTGTGTAACTCTGACTTTCAAATAAATAAATAAATATTAAGAAGAAGAAAGCACAAGAAAAATTAGAAACATATTTCTAGCTGAATGATAATGAAAATATATCAGAATTTGAAGAATACAGGTCAGCATTATGTCACAGTGGGTTAAGCCACCATCTGCAATGCTGGTGTCCCATATGGGTGCCAGTTGAAGTCCCAGCTGTTCCACTACCTGTCCAGATCCCTGCTAATGCACCTGGGAAACCAGTGGACCATGGCCCAAGTGCTTGGGCCTCTGCCACCTATGTGGGACACCTGAATGGAGTTCCAGGCTCCTGGCTGCAGCGTGGCCCAGCCCCAAACATTGCAGGCATTTGGGAAGTGAACCAGTGGATGGAAGATACATCTCTCTGTCACTCTGCCTTTAAAATAAATATTTTTTAAAAATTTGTGCTATTCAGTTTAAGCAGTATCTTAGAGTGAAAAGTAAAGAAAAAAGGCTTTAAATCAATTACCTTAACTTTTCTTTTAGAAAAGTTAGTGGAAAAAAAAAAGCCTAAAATATTTAGAAGGAAAAATATTTAATTCATGATATTAACAAATATTTTTCCCAAAGAAACCTTTTATTTAATAAATACAAATTTCTTTTTTTTTTTTTTAAAGACAAGAGTTACAGAGAGAGAGGTAGAGACAGAGAAAGAGAGGTCTTCTATCCGATGGTTCACTCCCCAGATGGCCACAACGGCCAGAGCTGCGCCGATCCGAAGCCAGGAGCCAGGAGCTTCTTCCAGGTCTCCCACGTGGGTGCAGGGGCTCAAGGATTTGGGCCATCCTCTACTGCTATCCCAGGTCATAGCAGAAAGCTGGATCGGAAGAGGAGCAGCTGGGACTAGAACCAGCGCCCATGTGGGATGCTGGCGCTTCAGGCCAGGGCTTTAATCCAGTACGCCACAGCGCCAGCCCCATAATGAATACAAATTTCACAAGTACAACTTTAGGAATATAGTGATTCTTCCCACCATACTTGCCCACCCACACTCCCACTTTTCCTCCTCCTCCCTCTCCCCTTCCCAGTTCCATTCTCCATTAAGTTCCATTTTTTAATTAACTTTGTACACAGAAGACCAACTCTTTACTAAGTAAAGATTTCAACAGTTTGCATGCACACACACACACAAACCCTGAGAATAAGTTTTACAGTTAACTCTCATAATACAACTCATTAACGACAGAGATCCTGCATGGGAAGTTAGTGCACAGTGACTCCTGTTGTTAATTTAGCAATTAACACTCTTATGTATGATGTCAGTGACCAACCGAGGCTCTTGACATGAGCTGCCTGGGCTATGGAAGCCTTTTGAATCCACAAACTGTCAGTATTTAGACAAGGCCGTAAGCAAAGTGGAAGTTCTCTCCTCCCTTCAGAGAAAAGTACACCATTCTGTGATGGACACTTCTTTCCACTGGAGTCTCACTCACAGAGATTGTTCATACAGTAAATTTTTTGCCACAGCGTCTTGGCTTTCCATGCCTGAAATGCTCTCATAGCACTACACAGTGGTTAAAAAATAAAAAATGAAATCCAGTCATTTGCAACAAGATGGGTGAATCTGGAAAACCTCATATCTAGTGAAATATGCCAATCCTAAAGGGACAAATACCGTATGTTCCCCCTGATTTCTGAGAACTAATAGAGCACCTAAAACAAAATCTATAGAAGTGAAATTGACACTTCCAGAAGGCATGACGTGAGTGGCCCTTGTCTTGACTTGAGAAACAGTTTTGGGGTTTTGTTTTGTTTTATCTTTTTTCTTTTTCTTCATAGTATTTGTTGAGCTCTTTACTTAACATAGAGTTAATCATATGTATATAAAGGTAATTGAGGATGGGTCTCACGAAAAAATAAGAATGGTAATAAGAGAGGGAGGAGGAAGTTTTAACTGTAAAGCAGTATAGTTCTGCATACATTCCTACAGACTTACTTCTAAGGGTACAGTTTAAAAACTTGCCATGGGATCCCAAATCCTATTAAGCTGGATGGTAAAAATGCATCTTAAATGTTAAAGTGATCATATTAAGTGTTTAAGTGAACATTTAGATAAGATTAAGTGTTAAAGTGATCATATAAATAGGATCAAATGTCTGATAATAATAGATAGAATTCAAAAGGGGAGAATGTTCCAACATGGGAAGCGATCCACACAGCAAAATATTTTTAAAAGTATATTATCTCATTAGATAGTGAAAAAAACCTTTGACAAAGTTTTTTTTATAAAAGATTTATTTTATTTATTTGAAAGAGAATTATAGAGAGAAGGTGAAACAGAGTGAGAGGGCTCTTGTAGTCACTGATTCACTCCCTAAATGACCACAGCAACTGGGCTGGGCCAGGCCAGAGCCAGGAGCTTCTTCCAGGTCTCTCACATGCATGTAGGAGCCAAAGGACTTGGGCCTTCCTCCCCTAGTTTCCCAGGCACAACAGCAGGGAGCTGGATCTGAAGTGGAACAGCTGGGACTCAAACCAATGCCCACATGGTGATGCTGGCGAGGCAGGCTGCGGCTTTAACCTGTTACACCACAGCACAGGCCCCCTCAAATCTAATACCTATACATATTTAAAACAAAGCAAAGTCGGCCGGCACTGTGGCTCAACAGGCTAACCCTCCGCCTTGCGGTGCCGGCACACTGGGTTCTAGTCCCGGTCGGGGCGCTGGATTCTGTCCCGGTTGCCCCTCTTCCAGGCCAGCTCTCTGCTGTGGCCTGGGAGTGCAGTGGAGGATGGTCCAAGTGCTTGGGCCCTGCACCTGCATGGGAGACCAGGAGAAGCACCTGGCTCCTGCCTTCAGATCAGCGTGGTACGCTGGCCACAGCACACCGGCCGCGACGGCCATTGGAGGGTGAACCAACGGCAAAGGAAGACCTTTCTCTCTGTCTCTCTGTCTCTCACTGTCCACTCTGCCTGTCAAAAAAATAAATAAAACAAAGCAAAGTATCTCTCGGTAAGGTAGAAATAGAAGAAAATTTCTCTACAAAGGACATCTTTAGAAAATCTACAACTAACATCACAATGATGAAAACCTGAATACTTTCCCACAGAGATCAGGAAAAAAGCAAGGATGTCAGTTCTGAGTACTACTTCTCAATACTGTGCTAGAGATAGTAGCCAGTGTAATAAGGTATATATACACATAGACACACACACACACACAAACATGACAGAAAACTAGAGAAGAAGAACAGTTTTTTTTTTTAAAGATTTATTTGTTTATTTGAAAGAGTTACACAGCGAGAGAAAGAGAGGCAGACAGACCGAGAGGTCTTCCATCCACTGGTTCACTCCCCATTTGGCTGCAACGGCTGGAGCTGGGCCAATTCAAAGCCAGGAGCCAGGAGCTTCTTCCGAATCTCCCACATGGGTGCAGGAACCCAAGGAATTGGGCCATCTTCCACTGCTTTCCCAGGCCAGAGCAGAAAGCTGGATTGGAAGTGGAGCAGCCAGGACTTGAACTGGCGCCCATATGGAATGGCAGCACTGCAGGCGGCTGCCCCAGAACAGTTTTCTTCACAGACAAGAAGTAAATTTAGAAAACCCTAGGGAACGCAAAAAATGCTATTGGAATTAAAATGAGTTTCATAGGGTTTTGAGATATAAGGTATACATGAGTAAATTGTATTTCTATATACTAGGCATAAACAATTGAAAAATGACACTTAAAATACGATTGATAGTAACATTAAAAATTAAGTATTTAGGGTTATATTTAATAAAATATGTATAATACCTATACAATGAAAAGTGCACAACATTCCTTCAAGAAATTGAAGACCAAAGGAAATGGTGAAATTTACCATTAATTAATTTAGTTGAAGGGTAGGATGACAGGGGGGAGGTAAGGGGGAGAGAGAGAGAGAAGACTTATTATTTTTATGGTTTGGAAGACTCAGTTTTGTGTTATGACATCAATTTTTAACCAAATTGATCTATGAACTCAATGTAATTCCAACAGAAATAACTGCAAATTTATTTGGGTTTGGTTTTTTTGTTGTTATTTTTCTGCCAAGTAGGAATTGACTTATTCTAAAGTTGTATGGTAATTGAAAAGATCTGGAATAGCCAAGATAGCCAAGATGTGGAATAGCTAAAACGTTGGAGGAACACTGATATAGAGCTTACTATAATGTTATAGGATCATTAAAATTTGCTCTTGGTATATCTGTTGAGCAGAAAATAGAATCTAGGTATAGAAACTCCCTGCCATCTATAGGCAATTGATTTTTTTAAAAAGATGTCATAATAACTCCATGGGGGAAAGAAAAGTCCTATTAGTAGGTGATACTAGGGGCCTGGCACTGTAGCATAGTGAGCTAAACCGCCACTTGCAGCACCAGCATCCCATATGGGCACCAGTTCTGGTCACAGCTGCTCTTCTTCTGATCCAGCTCTCTGCTGATGGCCCAAGTGCTTGAGCCCCTGCACCTGCATGGGAGACCCAGAAGAAGCTCCTGGCTTCAGATCTACTCAGCTCCAGCTGTTGGACCATTTAGAGTGAACCAGTGGATAGAAGACCTTTCTGTCTCTTCCTCTGTCTGTAACTCTACCTCTCAAATAAATGAATAAAATCTTTTATTCCTATTTTTTTTTTTTTACTATTTCTTTGTTTTGTAAGATCCATTTCAGTTCATTCCTAACACAGGTATCACTCCATTTCATTTCTTCTTTTTTTTTTTAATTTTTGACAGGCAGAGTGGACAGTGAGAGAGAGACAGAGAGAAAGGTCTTCCTTTTGCCGTTGGTTCACCCTCCAATGGCCGCCGCGGTAGCGCGCTGCGTCCGTTACACCGCGCTGATCCGAAACTTGGAGCCAGGTGCTTCTCCTGGTCTCCCATGGGGTGCAGGGCCCAAGGACTTGGGCCATGCTCCACTGCACTCTCCCTGGCCACAGCAGAGAGCTGGCCTGGAAGAGGGGCAACCGGGACAGGATCAGTGCCCCAACTGGGACTAGAACCTGGTGTGCCGGTGCCGCAAGGCGGAGGATTAGCCTAGTGAGCCACGGCGCCAGCCGTCCATTTCATTTCTTATATATACATGTCCATTCAAAGAAGTTATCCTTATAGAAGCATAGAAGACATCAGAGATCAACACCAGAGATGATGGCAATTTCTAGTTCAAGACCTGCTGCCTTTTTTTTTTTTTTTTTTTTTTTGACAGGCAGAGTGAGAGAGAGAGAAACAGAGAAAGGTCTTCCTTCTGTTGATTGACACCCCCCCCCCCCAAATGGTCGCTATGGCCAGCATGCTGCACCAGTCCGAAGCCAGGAGCCAGGTGCTTTCTCCTGGTCTCCCATGTGGGTACAGGGCCCAAGCACTTGGGCCATCCTCCACTGCCTTCCCGGGCCACAGCAGAGAGCTGGACTGGAAGAGGAGCAACCAGGACAGAATCCAGTGCCCCAACCGGGACTAGAACCTGGGGTGCTGGCGCCACAAGTGGAGGATTAGCCAAGTGAGCTGTGGCGCTGGCCAAAATCTTTTTTTAAAGAAAGAAAACCAAGACACTTCCTTTTTTAAGAAAGAAAGTGATGCTGGAACAACTGGATCCCATATGAGAAAAAATGAATTTTAATCCTTATACCATTTAAAAAATTAATTCAAGATTTGCCACTGACCTAACACAAGTGCTGCAACTATAAAAATTCTTAAATAAAAACAAACAAAAAAAACACCGTCAGGCAGGACACAAAATGCATTATTTTTTTTAAAAAAAGGAAATCAATAACTTGGCTTCACCAAAGCTGAAAATTACAGTTTTGAGAGATGCCACCAAGAAAATGGAAAAGCAAGCTGAGAGAAAAGATTCATAATATGTATTTCTGATAAAGGACTCAGAACATACAAAGAACACTTCCAATTCAATAAGCACATGATCCAACAAGAAAAGAACAAAAGATGTATTTGAACAGACTCTTCTCAAAACAATAGTCATTAAACACATAAAAAGATACTTAACATTATTTTTATCATTTTTATGCTAGTGAAGATGAGATACAGGGATATATCATTATCACTGACTTGAATGGCTGAAATTAAAGGCTCACAATGCAGGTGTTGGTTAGAACATAAAGGAACTGGAAGTGTCATATGCTGCTGATGGAAGTGTAAAATAGTATAACCTCTTTGCCCTGGTATTTTCTATTAAGTTCAACATACAATTAACATACATAGCAATTCTACTTTTAGGTGTTTATGTGATTGAAAATGTCCATAAAAAGACCTGTGTAAATATTTATAGCTTTATTCATGTATCATCAACTGAAAACACTCATCAGTAAGTGAATGGATAAGCAAATTATGGAGCATTTACAAAATGGAATGTTCAACATGCAGCAACATTAAAGTCCTATTGTATGAAATTACAGAATATGTAATACTTATTTGTAGTAACAGAAAACTAGATCATTGACTGCCTGAAACTGGGTTTGGGGGAATATTGACTGAATAGGGGCATGCTGGGACTTGTGACAAAAAATGTTTAATTTGGGTGGTTACACAAATGTATATATTTGTCAAAAGCTAAAATAGATGCATTTTGTTGTGTATAAATTATTTTTTAAAGATTTTATTCATTACTTGAGAGAGAGAGAGTCACAGAGAAACATCCATTGCTTTACTTCCCAAATTGCTGCAATGGTTGGAGCTGAGCTGATCCAAAGCCAGGAGCTAGGAGCTTCTTCTGGGTCTCCCCTGAGGGTGCAGGGGCCCAAGCATGTGGACCATCTTCCATTGCTTTCCCAGGCCAAAAGCAGAGAACTAGATTGGAAGAGGAACAGCTGGGACATGAACCAGTGCCCATATGGGATGCTGGCGCCACAGGAGGCATAGCCCATATGCCACAGTGCAGGTCCATGTGTGTAAATTATTCCTCAAAAAGTTTATTTAGAAAAGTATAAAACCTAACTACCATGGTATAATCACACCATAAAAATATTCTGAAAATAAATCATCTGAACTTCTACACCAGAAAATAACCTTCATTATTGTTACAGTTTTGCTGGGTGGTAATGAAAACATAGCTTAAAATATTGTACTGCCTTAAGATGTTAGGCAAAAAGATCCGTGACTGTGGCTTTAGCAACATTCACATACTTTGGCAACAAGCTTCATATAACAAAAAACATCTTTTATGATGAATAGCTTCATTTTAGGATCAGAAACTACAGAGCTGATGGCTAACTTATGGTTCTTTAATTGACTAAGTGAAACTATGTCAGATGTCCTGCTCTGTGAATTTCTCTCATTACCAAGTTGAATCTAAAATGTGCATATTATTGTTTCTCTAAAAATACTTCTCTTTGCAAGGCCTCATCAAATATACGATTATTTTTCTTCATTTTTTTATATTTTAGGGCAAAATATAGTTTTAGAATACTTTCCTGTGCCTTGATTATAATTTTATACAATAAGCAAAACGATTATAGACAATAGCACATTTTTATCACGATTTGATTATTTTAACTGTGCTGGGATTTTATATTAGTCTAGTTTTCTTGGGTTTAAGTACCAGAAAATATATACACACATACTTGCAAATAGAGTTAAATACAATGTGGTATAGTATGCATGAGTTTGCAAGTAATTTTCTCTTTTTTCTGCATGATTCCTTGTTTTTATGACTCAGTTTTTGTGACATGCATATATTCATTCTAGTTTTTACTTAACTGAGTCTGCCAATGATTCAGATTTCTAGGATGTTGTGGCAATTTGTGGGGATGGTGATCCAGAATATTTATAACTGAAATTATTCTGTGAGGCCTGGGATATTTGGTCACCATTTCATTCAGCTACCTAGACATGGATGTGCAACTCAATGTTTGCATTTTTAAATTATGCTTGAGGTTTTTTTTTTGTGTGTGCTTTAATTTTTTATGAACTCTGGCCACCATATTCCTCATAAGACTTTTGAAATCATTATCAATTGAAATGAAAATGGATGTAGTGGTTTTTATGAAGGCATCATTGATAGAGGAAGAAAGGTGACTGGTTGAGATAAGAATAGGTCATGTTGCTCAGTCATGCTGTGTTTAGATGATATTGCAGAAAAATAATTTACCAGTTTGAAAGTTCAACAGATTGCAACCAGCAACTGATTGCTCAGCCACAAGATCCTCTCCTGCCTGCCCTCTGTCCCCAGTTCTGGCCTTCACATCCCTCTGGTGGGCTTCTGAATCCCTAGTACTCCCTCATCTCACAGCTCATCCCATGAGTGTAACTGTCCATTTGCCTAATCATCTCTAAGATTTTTGTTGGCAGGGAAATATAACAGCTTCATTGTTTACATGGTGGCACGAAGTGCCAAAGCCATGAGAGGGTAGAAATGGATGAGAGAACACATGGGATGAAGGCCACAACTCAGCAGAGCCATGATCATTTTCTGCTTGACCTGTGTAGGGCTTGTGGTAGCATTTCTGATATAACACTCAATGTCCAGCTGTAAAACTGAAGATGTAACCTCTAAGCTAATAGCCAAGTTCTATTTGATTTTCCTCTACCATTATAAAGGAGATCTGAATGAAAATGGCACTTTCTAGTTTACTTTTTTTCTAAGCAGCTTCATTCCTCTTTGGTGGTCGAAAATACAACCTGTTGGACTTGTTTCCTGATAGCAATAGCTAGCATTTATAAAACCTCAGTATATTCCTTCCCACCCACTCTGCCAAACCCTGTGTGGATTAGCATAGTTAACTTTCACAACCTAATACATAGGTGATGTGTAGGTACTGAGGAGAAGGAGGCCCAAGGAAGTTGAGTAACTTGCCCAGGCTCACACACTTAGCAAGTGGAGAACTTGGGCTCAAAACTGGTCAGGCAGGCTCCAGCATCTGCACTGTTTGTCCTGTCCCAGTGCTGGCCTGTTTTTTTTTTTTTCCTCCCTCCCTCCCTCCCTCCCTCCCTCCCTCCCTCTCTCCCCTTCCTTCCTTCCTCCCTTCCTTCCTTCCTTTCGGCATTTATCACCATGTGAAATTTTAATTTCTGTATTACAATGCTTACATCTTGATTGTGGAGATACTGCATTCCAAGGTATACAACAGTGCCTGGCACATAGTAGGTGTTCAATAAAGATCAATGTAATGATTATATGCTGCCTTTCAGAATGGGAAATGTAGGGTAAGACAACTAGAGAATTTCTAAGCACTAGCATTTGAAAATTTTTTTTATATTTTCATCTTATTTGAAAGTGGGAGGAGAGAGAGAAGGAGGGAGGGAGACAGGAAAGAGCAAAGAGGGCAACAATCATAATGATCTTCAATTCTACTTGCTGACTCCCCAAATGGCTGCAATAGCTAAGAGCTGGAGCACTCTGAAGCTAGGAGCCTGGAACTCAATTTGGGTCTCCCTCCTGGGTGGCAAGGATGCAATTACTTGAGCCATCACCTGCAACAGCAGGAAGTTGGATCAGAAGCAGAGTAGCCAGGACTTCAACCAGGCACTTGAACATGGGATGCAGGCATCCCAACAGCAATTTAATCACTGCCCCACATGCTTGCACCAGTGCTAACAGTTCTTATATTTTATGGATAATCATTTCAAGATCTGATTTGTTCAAATAGAAAACTCTCCAAACTGTAAGACGATGGCTCACCAAAAACTATTAGTTTTGAAACCATCTTTGTATTAAATATCTATTCACATATGTAAGAATTTTGACTTTACAATAATTCCAACTTTCATACTGAGTTTTCGGTTGTGATGCAGTCTAAGACCCTTCTTGGAGAAAAAGTTACTCTTAACGTCGCTCACATCCACTTGGCTATTCCTTCAAGGTGGCCCAAAACAAAACAAAGGAACTGCAATGTCTGCTGTTTTAGACTGGAGGCTGCCATCTAGCTTTGCTATAGCAGCTCCAAGTCCTAAGAAGGCCTTGCATCTTTCTCACAGCCCATTTTTCTCACTAACCAATTATGTTTGGTAACTGCAAATGAAAGAACATTTTAGACAAAAATGTAGTTTACGACCAATAGAGGACCTAGGGCTGACAGGCTGGGATGTGGTATCACTGGAAGCTGAAGCTGTTTCTGGGTTACTTTACTATTCCTGTTTTTTATTTTTTAACTATTTTTATTTTCTTATTCCTGTTTTCTATTTTTTAACCTCAGACCTTTTATCCTTTCACTATCACCTTCCTGAATATATGGGGGAGAGTGGCAGGGACTTCAAAAAGTTCACAGAGGGGCTGGCACCATGGCGCAGTGGGTTAATCCTCCTCCTGCGGTGCCGACATCCCATATGGGCACTGGTTCTAGTTCCATTTGCTCCTCTTCCAGGCCAGCTCTCTGCTGTGGCCCGGGAAGGCAGTGGAGGATGGCCCAAGTGCTCAGGCCCCTGCACCCACATGGGAGACCAGGAAAAAGCGCCTGGCTCCTGGCTTCGGATCGGCGCAGCTCCGGCCATTGCAGCCATTTGGGGAGTAAACCAGTGGATGGAAGACCTTTCTCTCTGTCTCTCCCACTCACTGTCTATAACTCTACCTCTCAAATAAAGTAAATAAAATCTTTTTTAAAAACAGTTCATGGAAAATGAAATTATAAGATCATTTCTAAGTTAGTGCAAAAAATCTTAGAACTCCACATACACAATTTTCTAATACATATTTCCCATGAATTTTTTGAGAATCCTTCCATCGTATTCGCCTCCTTACTTAGTAATTGAGTGAAAAAAATCTAGCCACTGGAGAAGAGGTGTGCCTTTCTGCCAGGGACATGACAACATTTGGTTCCACACCTACCTTTTGGAAGTAAATCTCATTTCCCTCTGCACCCCTCTAACTTGTGCATGACCTTCTGTCTCCCCCAGTTACTTAGCTTGGGCTTTTTTTTTTAAAGATGTGTTTGTAGGGCCAGCGCTGTGGCATGGTGGGTAAAGCTGCCGCCTGCAGTGCCGACATCCCATATAGGCGCCGGTTCAAGTTTTGGCTGCTCCACTTCTATCCAGCTCTCTGCTGTGGCCTGGGAAAGCAGTGGAAGATGGCCCAAGTCCTTGGGCCCTTGCACCCACGTGGGAGACCCAGATGAAGCTCCTGGCTCCTGGCTTTGGATTGGTGCGGCTCCAGCCATTGCGGACATCTGTGGAGTGAACCAGTAGATGGAAGAATGAACGAACTCTTTCTCTCCCTCTCTTCCTCTCTCTGCCTCTCCTTCTCTCTATGTTTTAAAAAAATATTTATTTGAAAGGCAGAGTTAGAGAGAAGGAGAGACAGACATGAAAGCATCGGCTGGTTAACTTCTCAAATGTCTGCTATAGCTGGGGCTAGGCCAGGCTGAAGCCAGAAGCCAGGAATTTCATCCCAGTCAAGTGCCTGGAAAAGTTAATCTTTTAATGTTGCTCACGTCCACATCAAGTGCCTGGTTGAAGTGGGTGCAGGGGTCCAAGCACTTGGGCCATCTTCTGCTGCTTTCCCAGGAGCATTAACAGGGAGCTGGATTGGAAGTGAAGCAGCCAGGACTTGAACTGGTGCCCACATGGGATGCTGGTGCTGCAGCCACAACCTAACCCGCTGCACCACAGCACCAGCCCCACAGCCTGGACTTTTTTTTTTTTTAATTTATTTGAAAGTCAGAGTTACACAGAGAGAGGAGAGGCATAGAAAGAGAGGTCTTCCACCTTATGGTTCACTTTCCAATTGGCTGCAACTGCCAGAGCTGTGCTGATCTGAAACCAGGAACCAGGAGCTTCCTCCAGGTCTCCCAAGTGGGTGCAGGGACCCAAGGACTTGGGCCATCCTCCACTGCTTTCCCAGGGCACAGCAGAAAACTGGATAGGAAGTGGAGCAGCCGGGTCTCAAACCGGCACCCATATGGGATGCCGGCGCTTCAGGCCAGGATGTTAACCCGCTGTGCCACAGCACTGGCCCCACAGCCTGGACTTTTGAATCTTCTCTGCCCTTCCAAGCTGTCTGTGCTAATATTCTGTGATTCCAGGACTGCTTTCTGTACATTTAATTTACTTAACAACTCATTTGATTTGAAAGTTCCTAAGTATAATTAATCTATTTTCTAAAAAATATGTAAACATTTTAAGGGCACATTCTTTTTTTAAACTTTTATTTAATAAATATAAATTTCCAAAATACAACTTTAGGATTATAGCGGCTTTTTCCCCCCATAACCTCCCTCCCACCCGCAACCCTCCCATCTCCCGCTCCCTCTCCCATCCCATTCACATCAAGATTCATTTTCAATTATCTTTATATACAGAAGATCAGTTTAGTATATACTAAGTAAAGATTTCAACAGTTTAAGGGCACATTCTTAATTGAAATGTGTGCAGGTGGTAAAATTTTCCCCTTTATTTGAACTCTTCCAAGTTTCTGCTCTGGAATAGGGTCTCAAACCAGAGTTTAGGATCAAGTCATTCATGTTAGAGCACAGTTCATATTCCACGAATTTCACTTCACACAGTCCATTCCATAGTGGTTGTTGAAATGCTAATAGCCGTTTGTTGTCATCTTTACATACAGATTATATTCAATGCCCCTATTGCATGAGGAGGTTTAATGAGACCGCAGCCCAACGACATATTAATTTCTGCAAGGATCAGTCTTCTCGCCGAGTCTTCATTCCTGCCCAGACAGCAGCCAAGCTGGCATCCAGAGCTCAGGTACATCTCTCTCCCCAGGTGTTGGCTCTTACATGGTTGGTCCTTGCATGCCTGGAGGAAGCAGGTAGAATTTGCTAGGGAACCTCGATTACTTACCTAAGAAGTGTAAGCATCAAGAAAGCTGATCCACGGGAGTTGGTTTCTCTTGTGAGAATGCTTCTATGCTGATGGCAACATTGGGTATTACAGAGAAAATATTTCTAAATTGTTTAAAGCATCCTGGGATGAAGACATGAATATGAAATTAATGTTCCTGTAGCATTATGGTGAAACTCTTTATCCAATGGTGGATGTAGCCTTCATCACCCAGAACAGAACTGCAAGTCTGAAGTGAAATTGGCCTGAGTTGGGAAAGCTGTCACAAGGAAGGTGCCCTACAGGCTGTTTGTTTTGCTCAGGAGAGGAGGAGTCATAGCCTTTTATTCAGAAACCACACAATCAGCAAGGCCAAAGGGTGTGGATGAATGGAAGCAGATGTTACAAATAGGTGAAGCAACAACCTGAGCTGGAAGACAGCAGATCTGTAAATGCAGATAGAGCTGGAGCCAGCAACCAGCTCCAGAAGTCCCAGGGACACGGTTTACAGTGTAGCATATGAACCGCTATTTTCATAAACATGGCCCAGACTCCAAGAAAAGATAAAATCGGCAGGTCTGGGAAACAACGTGGTACAAAGGTGGTACAGTTGATGTGTATAGGGGGGTTCTAGAAGAAGCAGCCCATGTGATTCCAGGGAGTCTTCAAAGGTTTCAGGCATTTTTTCCCTTAAATATCAAAATGAGCTTGGTAGCTTACAGCTGGAGTCAGGAAGGATATTATACACAGAACACCCATCTTGTAGCTCGAGGCAACCACCTATGGGGCTAAAGCTTGTGGGAGAGTGTTGGGATGGCGCAAACAAGATGAGCAGCAGATCTAGAAGGGCTTTAATTCAAGCCAGCTCAAAGAGGAGCAAAAGGGAATTGATTTGATAAATACTGTAAAATCTGAGGACCACCAGGCTGACAGCCTGGAAGCAGGGACTAGAAAGTCCAGGGAGACTCAGGCAGACCTACTTCCAACCTGGGTGTCCTGTCTTCCTCCTGCAAGGCTTCTGCCTGCTCCTCTCTCTGCATATTGGCTTTCTTGGTTTTTCTGTGCAATTGTCAATTACAGCCTCATGCCATTCTGTGGGCTGTATAGGTGTGTTAAACACTGCAGATCGGAGTAGCATAGAATTGGCTTATTAGAAAGGTCACTCTTGTAATTATTGCTCAAAATGGATTAGCAGGGAACCAGGCAGGAGTAGAGCAACAGGGAAGGAATGAGGGCTTGGAGCAAGAGGGCTAATGTGGTTTGTGGGGAAGGAAGAATTTAAAAGAGAACTGATGAGACTGAGAAAATGGTTGGCTACAGGGTAAAGGTAGGGATTGGCACTTAGGTAGATGGAAGTGTAAGTTGAGTATCCCTTATCTGAACTGCTTGGGACCAGGGTTCTTTCAGATTTTGGAATGTTGCCTATGTGACTACGTAATGAGATGTCCTGAGAAGCATGAAATTTATTTCAAATAGACCTTATGCATGTAAACTGACGATAATTTTACAGACTATTCTTAGTGCACCTGCATTTTAACTACAACCCATCACAAGAGGTCAGCTGTGGAATTTTCCAGTTATGATGTGATGTCAACACTCCAAAAGTTTCAGATTTTGAAGCATTTTAGATTTTGGAGTAGAAATACTCAACTTGTACTATTAATCTGGCTAAAGGGGCACAAGAGAGGGGAGGTATCTCGGCTGGGGGACAGCAGATTCTCTTTCATATACCTAAGATAGCATGGGAAGGAGTATAAAGTGGAAAGGGCAAGGATAGTGCACTCAGTAGTCAAGCTTTGCGTTTCAACCGTATACTTATTTGTAAGTGAAGCTGGACAAGGTAGCTATAGAACAGTGTTGATCATGTGTACCTTTCTGAGTTGTTGGGAGGATTGTGGATAAGATGAGCACAGTGCTCAGCTCAGTGCCTTGCACATAGGTTTCCTCTGACCTTTCTCTTTTTCGCATCACCCTGTCCTCCTACTCTTCTCCAGTAGCTCGCTCTTCTTGGAAGGGATGGCACTTCAATTTTGGAAGGATATGACTGCTGCGGTCTTGAATTCAACCTAATTTTGGAAAAGTCTCTAAGTCTCCGTCTACTGTGTAAAACAGTGGAGGGAAAGTTACATTTCTGCAAATGGCTCTTCCAAGCAGCCCTCAAAGTTAGTCGGCATCAGTGGGGCCAAAGAGAACGCAGGGAAGCAGCAAACGGAAAAAGGCCAGCTGGCTGTCCTGAGTGTAACCAGTGACTTGGCCCTGTTCCAGGGCTAAGTGGAGATTGGGAACACAGAGGAAAAAAATTGCCTGCTCTCTGAATTCCTTCACTCATTGTAGAATATCTGAACATCAGTTTTTGCTTCACTTGTGCCAGCTTCACCACTTTGGGGCCTTGCCTAATAGTGAGGTGTTTTCAGAAATGCAATAAGGGAGTTTTGTTTTGTTTTTGTTTGTTTGTTTGTTTGGAAAGGCTGTTAACGGCCCAGCCGAAAGGGGTTTCTATTTTCAACATAATCACCTTTAAAAATGTGTCATGCCCTAACCAAAAGAGACCAAGGTGGACCCTCTGAGAATAACTTTCTTTGTTTGGATGAGGATGAGCTACTTGCTACTATCTCACAGCCATCCTTGCCCAGGTGAGTTCTCACTTGTAGTAACAGGTTTCTTTATACTGTAGCTTCTGTGGAATGGGAGGTAGGGTCAGTAGCAAGGAGAAAGGGAGTTTGTCAGAAACCTTTGGGTCCTTACTTTGTTTTACTATAACCCTTCTTTGCTGCTCTACAGGGGTGGGGACAGCCTTGGGGGTATTGGAATTCCCTATTTGAAACATATGCTGCCTGCCAATCCATGCTTTTCTTCTCTGTGTTAGGAAACAAAATCACCTTCAAGTGTAATGCAAAAAATAATCCATATCCTTATTGACATTAAGTAATTTCTTACGTCTCCACACAACTGATTTTATAGGATAAAAACAACCCCATGGTCTCAATTATAGAATGAAACCTCCAAAACCAGATAAGGCTTTGAGTATCAGCAGAGAGGAAGGACTCAGGCTCCCTGAGGGGCAACATGTGTGTCTACCCCTTTTCCCTGGGTACAAGGGATCTTTGAAGATGCCACCAGTCCCCTACTGGTGAAGTGGAAACTTACCTTTGGGTCACACCTGAAGTTACAGGCCTGTACTCTCTGTCTCTCTCTGTAGGGTAGGGCTCAGATGGGTCCCAAAAAGGAACCAACTGTTACTAGTGCTGTGGGAGCTTTGCTACAGAACAGGGCTCTGGAGGCCATGAATGGAGGAGTCTCAACCAGGTCAGGTGAGTCAGAGCATGCATTTCAGCTCCTGAATGATGGGGTCAAAGGGGGCCACTGTTGGCTTTGTGATTCATCAGTAGTTGGCAAAAGCCATAAAAACATCCACTGTTGCTTTTGGATCCAAAGATATGTGGGTTTGTTTGAGGTTAAAGCTTATTTGCCAAGAGGGAATATTTCTTAATTTATCAGGATTACACAACTTTACAATGTACAAAGTCAAATCCCATTACAGCCATATAAATCTGGAACCATTGTTCAACGGTCTAGTAAAATTGAAAAGAAATGGAGTATAGAAGACCAGTTCATATTAGGTGTTGTTCTGAAAATGATGAGTTTCTTTCTAGAAATAAGTAATTTCCTCAAAGTAGCAGCAAAGCATAATCACCATTAAAATACACGCTCTGTGCCAGGCATGCTTAATTTAATCCTCCCGATAATATTCTAAATATTTTACTAAGCATTTCATAGAAAGGGCAAATGAGGCCCTGAGGCTCAGAGAGGATGTCCTCTACTGCTTTCCCAGGCCATAGCAGAGAGCTGGATTGGAAGTAGAGAAGCCAGGGTCAAACCAGCGCCCATATGGATGCTGGCATTGCAGGTGATGGCTTTACCTGCTATGCCATGGTGCCAGCCCCAGGATAAGTTATTTTTCTGAGCCACACAGCTCATTGCCAGCAGAGCTCGAGTAGGTATCTACTGTATGATCCCCCTTCATCAGGCCCCATTGAAAACTGTGGCAGTCTTCTGTATGACCAACATGTACTATGAAGACAATATGAATTATTTCATGACTATGGTGACACCTCTGATCAATAATCATTTTGAATGTATTATCAGAACTAAAGTAAAAACTGATCTCACAGTCCATAAAGTAATGGTACCAAAAGGGTGTATTGTTAATTGTTTTTTGTTTGTTTGTTTGTTTGTGAGTTTTAAGCAGACTGTGTTTTTTGAGTATTAATCCCCTTTCAGACATATGATTTGCAAATACTATCTGCCATTATATGAATGGCCTTTTTACTTCTTGATATTGTATTCTGATTTACAATTTTAAAAAAATTGTTATGAAGTCCAGGTTGTCTATTTTTTCTTTGTCTGCCTATGCTTTTGATGTCATATCCGATATCACTGTCTATTTCAAGGTCATGGATACTTATTCATGTGTTTTCTCCTAAGAGTTGTATAGATTTAGGTCTTCTGTGTAGGATCTCTGATCCATTTTGAGGGTTTTTTGTTTTTTGTTTTTTTTTAAGATTTCATTTACTTATTTGAGCGGCATAGCTACAGACAGAAAGAGGGAGAGACAGAGAGGTCTTCCATTGCCTGGTTCACTCCCTAGATAGCTATAATGGCCAGAGGTGGACCAATCTGAAACCAGGAGTCAGGAGCTTCTTCTAGGTCTCCCATGTGGTACAGGGGCCCAAGCACTTGGACATCCTCCACTGGTTTCCCAGGCCATAAGCAGAGAGCTGAATCCAAAGAGGAGCAGCTGGGACCAGTGCCCATATGGGATGCTAGCATTGTAGACGAAGATTTAGCCTACTACACCACAGCACCGGGCCCAAGCTAACTTTTATATATAGTATTAGGTAAGGATCAAACTTCATTCTTTTCCATGTGGATATCCAGTTTTCCTAGCACCATTTGTTGAAAAGACAGTCCTTTCCCAATTAAACATTTTTTATATTCTTATAAAAAATCAATTGACTATTTATTGATTTATTTATTTTTAAGGTTTATCTTATTTATTTGAAAGGCAAAATTAGAGAGGGAAGGATAAAGAGATCTTCCATTTGCTGGTTCATTCCCCAAATGGCCACACAGCTGGGGCTGGGCCAGGCTGAAACCAGAAGCCAGGGGCTTCTTCCAGGTCTCCCAGTGTGGGTGTAGGAGACCAAGCACTTGGGCCATCTTCTGCTGCTTTCCCAGGCACATTAACAGAAAGCAGGATCAGAAGCAAAGCATCAAAGATTCAAACCTGCACCCTTAAATGGGATGCTGGCATTGCAAGTGGCAGTTTTACCCACTACAGCATGACACTAATTCCTATTCGACCATATATTTAAAAAATTATTTTGAGATCTCTGTTTCATTAGTCCATGTGTTTGTCTTTATGTCAGTATTATTGTTTGATTACTACAGTTTGTAGTAAGTTTTGACATCAGATACTCCAAGATACAACCAAGCTGTATGGATATTCTGGGTCTTTTGAAATTCCATGTGAATTTTAGGATGAGTTTTTCTATTTTTGAAAAAAGTGAAATTTTGATAGAGTGCATTGATCTATAGATCACTTAAGGACAATATGGATGTAATTTTTTAAATATTTGTTTATTTGAAAGGCAGAGTTACAGAGAGAGAGAGAGAGAGAGAGAGAGAGAGAGAGGTGAAGGGAGGTGGAGAGAGAGATCTTCCATCTGCTGGCTCATTCCTCAAATGACCCCAACAGCCAGAGCTGGACCCATTCAAAGCCAGGAGCTGGGAACTCCATCTGGGTCTCCCACATGGGTGCAAAGGCCCAAGTACTTGAGCCATCTTCTGCTGCTTTTCCAGGCACATTAGCATGGAGCTGGATAGGAAGCGGAGCAGCCAGGACTTGAACTGGCACCTATATGGGATGCTGGTGCCATAGCTACACCACAGCACCAGCCCCTTATATGGACGTCTTAAAAATAAGACTTCTAGTCCATAAAACTGGGACATGTTATTTATGTCTTTAATTTCTTTGAAAATGTTCTGTTGTTTCATTGCACACATCTTGCACCATGTTAGTTAATTCCATAGTAGTTTATCCTTTCTGATGCTACTGTAAATGGAATTGCTTTCATAATTTCCCATTTGGAGACTCTCTTCATCTTAGTGTATAGAAATGCACCCAGGCTGGGTGTTTAGCACAGTAGTTAGGTCACTGCTTGGGATACCTGCATACCATTTCAGAGTACCTGGTTTTGAGTTCCAGTTCCTCTGTTCAATCCAGCTTCCTGCTCTTGTGCATCCTGGGAGGCAGCTGATGATGTCCTCAAGTATTTGGGGATCTGCCAGCAATGTGGAGGCCCAGATTGAGTTCCTGGCTTCCGGTTTCAATATAGCCCAGCCCTAACTGTTACAGGCATTTGGGGAGTAAACCTGTAGATAGAAGATTTCTCTGTCTCTGCCTTTCAAATAAAATAAAAATAAACAAATAGCTACTTTTAAAAAAGAATGAAGTTGAGATACAACTGATTTTTGTGTGTTGACTTTATATCCTACTACTTTGTTGGATTTGTTATTTCGGATTTTTTTCTAAAGATTTATTTTTATTTCAAAGTCGGAATGACAGAGAGAGGGAAAAACAGAGGTAGCAGGAAATATTCCGGTTTTTTTTAGTTTACTCCCCAGAGGGCTGCAATAGCCAGTGCTGGGCTTGGAAAAGCCAAGAAACCTGGAACTTCATCCAGGTCTCCCATATGGGAAGCAGAGGTCCAAGTTCTTGAGCCATCTTCTGCTGCTTTCCCAGGCACATTAGTAGGAAACTAGATTGGAAGGGGAGCAGCTGACACTGCAATATGAGAGGCTGGCATCACAGGTCCTGTGTCATACAGTGCCAGCCCCTAATTCTAACTGTGTGTGTATGAAATCTTTAGGGTTTCTACATGTGAGGATGATAGCATCTGCAGACATAGTTTTACTTTTTCCTATCTAATTTGGATGTCCTTTACTATTTTTTTTTCTTGCCTAATTGTTCTGGCTAGAATTTACAACACTATCTATATTGAATGGAAGTGGTAAATGTAGATGTTGTTGCCATGTTTCTGATCTTAACAGGAAAGTTCGCAGTCTTTCAACATGATCTCTGTTGGGTTTTTACATGGTTTTTATTATGTTGGGGTAGTGTGCTTCTATCTTAGTTTATTGAAATCTGTTTTTTTTTTTTTTTTACTTTTATCATGAATGATGGTGAATTTTGTCAGATGCTTCTGCCAACAGTTGAGATAGATCATGATGTGGTTTGTGTGTTCTATTAATGAAGCATATTATATCAATCATTTTTAATATGCTATACCATTAACAATTGGTTTACTTCAGGAATAAATCCAACTACATTTTATATATACATATATATATATATAATTTGATATCCTGATAAATGTGATTTGCTAGTATTTTGTTGAGAATTTTTGCATCAATGTTCATAAGAGATATTGGTCTGTAGGGTTTTTGCAATGTCTTTGTCTGCCTTTGCTGTCAAGTTATTGCTAGTTTTATAGAATGAATTAGAAAATGTTCCTTCCTATTCAAATTGTAGGGAAATGTCTGAGCAGGATTGATTTAATTCTTCTTTAAATATCTTGGAGAATTTACAGTTTAGCTGGCAGGTCCAGGGCTTTTTGTATTATACCGTTCTTCATTTATTGTAACTTTTTTTGACTAAAAATCTATTTTGTCTATTATTTGTATGGTCATTTCTTTTCTTTTGGTTACATCTTATATCACTCTCCATTCTCTTATTTTCAGTCCATTTCTGACTTTGGATCTAAAGTAAGTGTCTTGTAGGCAGCATATAGTTGGACCACGTTTTATCCATTCTACCATTCTCTGTTTTTTGATTGAAGACTTTAATCCATTTACATTTAACATTATTACTTACAGGGAGGGATACCTGTCATTTGCTATTTGTTTTTTATGTATCTTATCACTTTTGTTCCTTCATTTCTTACATTACTGTCTTGGATGTTTAGTTGGTATTTTGTAGGGAAACATTTAAATTTCTTTCTTATTTCCTTACATGTATATTCAATAGTTATTTTCTTTGTGGTTACCACAAGGATTACATTTAACATCCTAAATTTATAATTCTCAAATATAATTTGAAAATATACTAGCTTATTTTCAATAATAGACAAAAAATCTGCTCCTTATAACAGCTCTGTCTCATTGCCTTTTGGTTGTTGATATCCAAAAGTATGTTTTTATGCATCATGTGTCTCAAAATATGAATTAATAAGTCTTTCAAATTCATTAATCTCTTAAATTATGGAGAAAACAAAGTTACAAGCCAAAGTTACAATGCTAGCTTTTATAATTGCCCATTATTTTTACATTTGTTGAGATCTATATTTCTTCATTCAGCTTTGAATTACTGTCTAGTGTTTTTTCATCTCACTCTGCAGGACTCCCTTGAGCATTTTTTGCAGGGTGAGTTTCATGATAATGAAATCTCTCATTTGTGTATCTGTAAATGTTTTAATTTCTCTTTCCTTTTCTGGGGCGGGGGAGGAGGGAGAGCTTGTTCACTCTCCAAATTCCTGCAGTGACTGGGGCTGAGCAGAGGCTGAAGCTGGGAGCCAGGAATTTAATCCAGATACTCCTTATAGGAAACAAGAACCCAGTTACTTAAGCTATCACTGCCACCTCTCAGGGTCTGCATATCAAGAAATTAGAGTTAGGAACCACAGGTAGGTATTGAACCCTAGTATTCCAGTATGGAACATGAGCATCTTAACCAGTGTCTTAACAATCCAAGTCCAGCTACTCGCCCTCATTTTTGAAAGACAATTTGCCAGTAGAAATTTTGGTTTTTAGGTGTGTGTGTGTGTGTGTGTGTTTTCCTTAAAGCACTTTAAATATATAGATCTACTATCTTTAGGCCTTCAAACTTTCTGATGAAAATGTTGATGATGATATTGAGGATAGCTTGTTTGTTATGACTTGCTTCCCTGCTGCTGTTTTGAAAGTCTCTTTTGAAAGTTTGATTATAATATCTCATTGTTGTCCTCTGAGTTCATCTTTGTTGGAGTTTGTACTTCTTGGATGTTTAGAGTTATGATTCTTTACATTTGAGAACTTTTCATCCATTCTTTCTTTTTTTTCACATTTTGTCCTTTTTTCCTAGAAACCTTCTATTTAAGGAATATAAACTTTATGTATTTCATAAGTACAACCTTAGGAACAGTGATTCGTCCCATGGTATCTGCCCTCCCACTCACACTCCCCCCCCCCATTCCCATTCTTATCTTTTACTAAGATCAATTTTCAATTAAGTTTATACACATATGATGAATTCTATAAGTAAAGACTTCAACAAATAGTATAAAAACAAAACAAAACAAAAAACAAAACCTGTTCCTCAACAATTGAGACAAGGGCTGGTAAAAATCATCAATTTTACTTCTATAGATGACCTTTTAGGTGCTCTATTAGTTATCACAGATCAAAGAGAACATATGGAATTTGTCCTTTGGAACTGGCTTATTTCACTAAGTATGATTTCCATTTTCATCCATTTTGTTGCAAATGAAAGGATCTCATTTTTCACTGCTGTATAGTATTCCATGGTGTGCATATCCCATAATTTCTTTGTCCAGTCTTGTCTTCAGCTGATGGACATTTATTTATCATTGATTCCATATCTTTTTTTTTTTTTTGACAGGCAGAGTGGATAGTGAGAGAGACAGAGAGAAAGGTCTTCCTCTTTGCCGCTGGTTCACCCTCCAATGGCCACTGCGGCCGGTGCATTGCACTGATCTGAAGCCAGGAGCCAGGTGCTTCTCCTGGTCTCCCATGTGGGTGCAGGAGCCACGCACTTGGGCCATCCTCCACTGCACTCCCGGGCCATAGCAGAGAGTTGGCCTGGAAGAGGGGCAACCGGGATAGAATCCGGCGCCCCAACGGGGACTAGAACCCGGTGTGCTGGTGCTGCAAGGTGGAGGATTAGCCTGTTAAGCCATGGCGCCGGCCTGATTCCTTATCTTAGCTACTGTGAATTGACCTAAAATAACATGGGCATGCTGGCAACTCTTTCATATGCTGATTTCATTTCCCATGGGTAAATTCCCAGGACTAAGATGGCTGGGTCATATGGTAGGTCTATATTCAGATTTCTGGGGTATCTCCATACTGTCTTCCACCATGGCTGTCCCATTTTACATTTCCACCAACAGTGGATTAGGGCACATTTTTCTCCACATCCCCTCCAGTATTTCTTATTTGTTGATTTCTGTATGAAAGCCATATTAATGGGGGTGAAGTAAAACATTGTTGTTTTTTAAAGAAAGCTTTTATTTAATGAATACAAATTTCATAGGTACAGCTTTAGGAATATAGTGGTTCTTCCCCTCAAGCCACCCTTCCACCCCCACTCCTGTCCCACCTTCTATTCCTTCTCCCATCCCATTCTTCATTAAGATTAGTTTTAATTAACTTTGTATACGGAAGACCAACTCTATACTAAGTAAGGATTTCCACAGTTTGCAACTACATAGACACACAAAGTATAAAGTACTGTCTGAAAACAAGTTTTACAGTTAATTCTCATAGTACAACACATTAAGGACAGAGGTCCCACTTGGGGAATAAGTGCCCAATGACTCCTGTTGTTGATTTAACAATTGACACTCTTATTTATGCCGTCAGCAAATCCCGACGCTCTTGTCATGAGCTGCCAAGGCTATGGACGCCTTCTGAGTCCACAAACTCCATCAGTATTTAGAAAGGGCCATAAGCAAAATGGAAGTTCTCTCCTCCCTTCAGAGAAAAGTACCTCCTTCTTTGATAGCCCCTTCTTGCCACCAATCTCACTCACAGAGATCTTTCATATAGATCATTTTTTGCCACAGTGCCTATGCTTTACATGCCTAAAATGCTCTCGTGGGCTTTTCAGCTAGATCCAAATGCCTTAAGGGCTGATTCTGAGGCCGGCATGCTGTTTAGGGCATTTGTCATTCTATGAGTCTGCTGTGTGGCCTGCTTCCCATGTTGGATCATTCTCTCCTTTTTAATTCTATCTGTTTTTATTACCAGCCACTTGTCTTATTTATGTGATCCCTTTGACACTTAATCCTGATCACTTTAACATATAAGATGGCATTAGTACCACCCAGGTCAGTGGGATTTAGAGTTCCATGGCAAGTTTTTAGCTTTACCCTTAGGGGTAAGTCTGTGAGAATGTATGCCAAACTATATAGCTCCTCCTTCTCTTATTCTCATTTTTTACTGGGATCTATTTTCAATTGGATTTATACACCTATGAATAATTCTATGTTAACTAAAGAGTTCAACCAATGGTATTAAGTAGAAAAAGAAAATACTGAAAAGAATAAAGTAGTAAGCTGTTTCTCAACAGTTAGGACAAGGGCTGATCAAATCATTGCTTCTAATAGTGTCAGTTTCACTTCTACAGGTTTCCTTTTAGGTGCTCAGTTAGTTGTCATAGATCAGGGAGAACATATGGTATTTGCCCCTTTGGGACTGGCTTATTCAGCTCACCATAGTGTTTTCCAGATTCCTCCATTTTTGTTGCAAATGACCTGATTTCATTTTTTTTTTAACCTCTGTGTGGTATTCCATAGAGTACATATCCCAGAATTTCTTTATCCAGTCTTCCATTGATGGACATTTAGGTTGATTCCATGTCTTAGCTCTTGTGAATTGAGCTGCAATATATATGGAGGTGCAGAGAACTGTTGTATTTGCTGATGTCATTTCCCTTGTGTGAATTCCAAGGAGTAGAATTGCTTGGTCTGCTGTAGGACTATATTCAGATTTCTGAGGTATCTCCAAAATGTCTTCCATAGTGGCTTTACCAGTTTGCATTCCCACCAACAATGGATTAGTGTGCCTTTTTCCTCACAATCTCGCCAGCATCTGTTTGTTGATTTCTGTATGAGAGCCATTTTAACCAGGGTGAGGTGAAACCTCATTGTGGTTTTGATTTGCATTTCCCTGATGGCTAGTGATCCTGAAGATTTTTTTCATGTGTCTGTTGGCCATTTGAATTTCCTCTTTTGAAAAATGTCTGTTTAAGTCCTTGGCCCATCTCTTAAAGTGGGTTGTTTGTTTTGTTGTGGTGGAGTTTCTTGCTCTCTTTGTAGATTCTGGTTATTAATTCTTTATCAGTTGCATAGTTTGCAAATAATTTCTCTCATTTTGTCAGTTGCCTCTTAATAATCTGAGTGTTTCTTTTGCAGCGCAGAAGATACTCAGTTTGATGTAATCCCATTTGTCAATTTTGGATTTGTTTGCCTGTGCTTCTGTGGTCTTTTGCAAAAACTCTTTGCCTATGCCAATGTCTTGTAAGTTTTCCCTCAATATTTTCTAATAATTTGATGGTATCAGGTTGTGGATAATCTTTAATCCATGTTGAGTGGATTTTTGTGTAAAGTGTAAGGTAGGGGTCTTGTTTCATACTTCTACATGTTGAGATCCAGTTTTCCCAGCATCATTTGTTGAATAGACTGTCCTTGCTCCAGGGATTCATTTGAGCTCCTTTGTCAAATATCAGTTGGTTGTAGGTGCATGGGTTGATTTTTTTTTTTTTTTGACAGGCAGAGAGGACAGTGAGAGAGACAGATAGAAAGGTCTTCCATTTGCCGTTGGTTCACCTTCCAATGGCTGCCACCGGCGCACTGCGCTGATCTAAAGGCAGGAGCCAGGTGCTTCTCCTGGTCTCCCATGGGGTGCAGGGCCCAAGCACTTGGGCCATCCTCCATTGCCTTCCTGGGCCACAGTAGAGAGCTGGACTGGAAGAGGAGCGACTGGGACAGAATCTGGTGCCCCGACTGGGACTAGAACCCGGTGTGCCAGCACTGCAGGCGGAGGATTAGCCTATTGAGCCACAGCGCCGGCCATCATGGGTTGATTTCCGATATTTCTGTTCTGTTCCATTTTTATGTCCGTCTTTTTGTGCCAGTACCAAGCTGTTCTGATTATAACTGTCCTGTAATATGTCTTGAAATCAGTATTGTGATGCCTCAAGCTTTGTTTCTATTGTATAAGATCGTTTTAGGGGTCAGCACTGTGGCGTAGTTGGTAAAGCCACCACCTGCAATGCTGGCATCCCAAATGGTGCCGATGCATGTCCTGGCTGCTCCACTTCCGATCCAGCTCTCTGCTATGGCCTGGGAAGGAAGTGGAAGATGGCCCAGGTCCTTGGGCCCCAGCACCCATGTGGGAGGCCTGGAGGAAGCTCCTGGCTCCTGGTTTCAGATTGGCACAGCTCCAGCCATTGTGGCCAATTGGGGAGTGAACCAGTGGATGGAAGACCTGCCTCTCTCTCTCCCTCTCTCCCTCTCTCCCTCTCTCCCTCTCTCCCTCTCTCCCTCTCTCCCTCCCTCTCTCTCTCCCTCTTCTTTGGTCTCTGTGTAACTCTGATTTCAAACAAATAAATAAATCTTTTTTTAAAAAAAGATTGTTTTAGCTATTCAGGGTCTCCTGTGTTTCCATATTAATTTCAGCATCATTTTTTTCTAGATATGTGAAGAATGTCCTTGGTATTGTGATTGGTATTGCATTGAATCTGTAAACTACTTTCAGTAGTATGGACATTTTCATGATATTCATTCTTCCAATCCATGAACATGAAAGTTTTTTCCCATTTTTTTGTGTCATCTTCTATTTCTTTCTTTAATGTTTAATAATTCTCATTGTAGAGAATTTTAACATCCTTGGTTAAATTTATCCCAAGGTCTTTGATTTTTGTGAATTAAATTGTGAATGGGATTGTGACTGTGATTGACCTTAGAAGTTCTTCCTCAGCCATGGCATTGTCTGTGTATACAAAGACTATTGATTTTTGTGTGTTGTTTTTGTATCCTGCCACTTTACCAAACTCTTCTATGAGTTCCACCAGTCTCTTAGTGGAGTCTTTTGTATCTCCTATATATAGAATCATGTCATCTGCAAATAGAAGTAATTTGACTTCCTCCTTCCCAATTTTTATCCCTTTGATTTCTTTTTCTTGTCTAATGGCTCTGGCTAAAAATTCCAGGACTATATTGAATAGCAGTGGTGATACTGGGCATCCCTGTCTGGTTCCAGATTTCAGTGGGAATGCTTCCAACTTTTCCTCCTTTGAAAAGGATGCTGGTCATGAGTTTCTCATAAGTTGACTTGATTGTGTTGAGTAATGTTCCTTCTATACCCAATTTGCTAAAAGTTTTCCTCAAATGTTTTCTCTGCATCTATTGAGATAGTCATATGATTTTTGTTCTTCAGTTTGTTAATGTGATGTATCCCATTGATTGATTTGCGAATGTTGATCCATCTCTGCATACCTGGGATAAATCCCACTTGGTCTGGCTGAATGATCTTTCTGATGTGTGGTTGGATTCAATTGACTAGTATTTTGTTGAGGATTTTTGCATCTACGTTCATCAGGGAAACTGATCTATAGTTCTCTCTGTTGTATCTTTTTCAGGTTTAGGAATTAAGGTGATACTAGCATCATAGAAGGAGTTTGGGAAGATTCCCTTGCTTTGAATTGTTTTTGAATAGCTTTAAAAGAACTGAAGTTAGTTCTGCTTTAAATGTCTGGTAGAATTTAATAGTAAATTCATCCAGTCCTGGGCTTTTCTTTGCTTCAAGGGTCTTTATTACTGATTCAATTTCTGTCTTGGTTATTGGTCTGTTTAGGTGTTCTGTGTCTTCATTGCTCAATTTAGGTAGGTTGTATGTATCCAGGAATCTATCCATTTCTTCTAGGTTTCCTGATTTGTTGGCATGTAGATCTTTATAGTAATTTCTGATGATTTTATTTATTTCTGTGGTATCTGTTGTTATTTTCCTTTTTCATCTCTGATTTTATTGATTTGGGCCTTTTCCTTGTTTTTTTTTTTTTTTTTTTTTTTTTTTTTTTTTTTTTTCAGGGAGGGTTAGTTGGGCCAATTGTATGTCGGTTTTGTTTATTTTTTCAAAACATCTTTTTGTTCCATGGATCTTTTGTATTTTTTGTTTCAATTTTGTTTATTCTCTAATTTTAATTGTTACTTTTCTCCCACTAGTTTTGGATTTAGTTTGCTGTTTTGCTTGGTCCTTGAGATGCATTAATAGCTCATTTTTTTATTCCCTTTCCAAAGTTGATGCAGGCACCAGCTGCTATAAACTTTCCTCTTAACACTGCTTTTGCTGTACCCCATAAGTTTTGATATGTTGTATTGTCATCTTTATTCCTTTCCATAAAAATTTTTATTTCTGCTTTGATTTCTTCTGTGCCCCACTTTTCTTTCAGAAGCATGTTGTTCAGTCTCCATGTGTTTGAGTATGTTCTAGAGATTCTTGAGTTGTTGATTTCCAGCTTCATTCTGTTGTAGTCCAAGAAGATGCATGGTATAATTTTTAAAAATTTTTAAATTTTCTGACACTTGCTTCATGGTCTAGCATGTGGTCTATCCTAGAGAAGGTTCCTTGCACTTGTGAGAAGAATGTGTATTCTGCATCTTTAAGATGAAAAGTTCTGTAGATATCTGTTAGGTCCATTTGGTCTTAGTGTCAATTAACTCTGTTGTTTCCTTTATGATTTTATGTCTGGTTGATCTGTCCATTGCTGAAAGTGGGGTGTTTATGTCCCCATTACTATTGTATTAAAGTCTGTGTCTCTCTTTAAATCCCTTAACATTCCTTTTAAGTAGCCAGGTGCCCTATAATTAGGTGTATATACACTTGTATAGTCACATCTTCCTGTTGAATTAATCCCTTAATCATTACAAAGTGTCCTTCTTTGTATCTCTTAACAGTTTTTGTATTAAAATCTATTTTGTCTGATATTAGGATGGCTATACCAGCTCCATTTTGGTTTGTTGGCATGCAATATCATTTTTCATCCTTTCACGTTTAGTCTGCATGTATCTTTGTTGGGGAGATGTGTTTCTGGTAGGTAGCAAATAGATGGGTCTTGTTTTTTAATCCATTCAGCCAGTCTGTATCTTTTAACTGGAGAGTTGAGGCCATTTACATTCAAAGTGACTCTTGATAAGTAATAATTTTGCCCTGCCATTTTCCCATAAATATTCCTATATTTTACTTTGGATTTCCTTTGTACTTTCACTGGGAGCTTTTCTGCCTTCACCTTCTTTCGTAGTGATGACCATGTTTCTGTGTTTCTGTATGCAGCATATCCCTAAGCATCTTTTGTAAGGCTGAATGATTGGAGGCAAATTCCTTCAATTTTTTTTTTTTTTTAAGATTTATCTATTTATTTGAAAGTCAGAGTTACACAGAGAGAAGAGAGGCAGAGAGGGAGAGAGAGAGGTCTTCCATCCACTGGTTCACTCCCCAGAGGCCACAACACCCGGAGCTGCGCTGAACCAAAGCCCGGAACCATGAGCTTCCCCCGGGTCTCACACGTGGGAGCAGGGGCCCAAGGACTTGGGCCATCCTCTACTGATTTCCCAGGCCATAGCAGAGAGCTGGATTGGAAGTGGAGCAGCTGAGTCTCTAACCAGCGCCCATATGGGATGCCGGCACCTCAGGCCAGGGTGTTAACCCACTGTGCCACAGTGCCGGCCCCTTCAATTTCTATTTGTTATGGAAGGTCTTCATTTCACTTTCATTTGTAAGTGAGAGCTTCGCAGGGTACAGTATTCTGGGTTGCAGTGTTTGTTTTTTGTTTTGTTTTTTCTCTTAAGACTTGGAATTTATCTCGCCATTCTCTCCTAGCCTGTAGGGTTTCTCATGAGAACTCAATTGTGAGTTTAATTTGAGATCCTCTGAAAGTAATCTGGCATTACTCTTGTGCACAAATTTAGAATCTTTTCTGTGTGTTTTACTGTGGAGAGTTTGAGTACAATGTGTCATGGTGAAGATCTTTTCTGGTCATATCTATTAGGAGTTTTATGTGCTTCTTATACTTGGATTTCCCTTTTTTTCCCTCCAAATTTGGGAAGTTTTATGTAATTATTTACTAAAAAAGGCCTTCTAATCCATTCTCTCTTTGCATGCCTTCAGGAACTTCTAAGACCCTTATGTTGGGTCGTTTGATAGTATCCCATAGATCTCCAACACTGTTTTTTAGTTTTCTAATTTCTTCTTTTTTTGGTCTGACTATAAAATTTCCAGATATTTGTCTTCTAACTCAGATGTTCTTTCTTCTGCCTCATTGAGTCTATTGTTAAGACCTTCAACCTCGTTTTTTATTTCATCTATGGAGTTCTTCATTTCCAATATTTTGTTTTGGTTTCTCTTTAAAATCTCAATTTCATGGAAAAATTTTTCATTTATGTCATGTATGGATTTCTTTAGTTCACAGATTTGCTTCTGAGTACTTCTATGTTATCCTACAATCTATGTTCCTAAAGTTGTACTTATGAAATGCGTGAAGTTTGTATTACTTAAACAAAAGGTTTCTGGGGGGAAAAAATTTATGAATTCTGTTTCTGGTATTCCTTCAATTTCTTCATCTTCGCATTCTAGTATTGAAGTGTTGTGTTCTTTTGGGGCTTCATGCTTTCTTCCTTATTCTTTTTTTCTTGAATTGCTGTGTTTATTATCAGGCATTTGTGGAGATACTTTTTAAAAATTTTTTTTCTCTGTGATAGCTTTTATCTTTGGACTACACCTCTGTGGCTTAGTGAAGTATCCACTCTTTCAGTCAGTACCCAGAGACATGTGCTGGGTGTGGTCAGGGAGCTCTGTTCAGTGCTCCAGAGTGAGAGGAGTGTTCTAGATGACACCAAAGTTGGGCATGGTACATCTCCCCTATTTAATTTTTATTAGAGGGGAGGTATGTAGTGTTCTGTTGGCATATTCTCATGCTCACCTCCTCTCCACAAAAAAGACCAATACCTGTTCGCCAGCCCCAGTGGGTACAACATTTGTCCATGCTGCCACAAGAACCACACAATGGATCTCGCAGCAATGACCCTCACCAGAGAATCAGGGAGCTTCAAAGGTGTGGAGCCACCCACAGTGACTGCCCAGAGTCCCAGCCGCTGCTTGCACTCTCCCATGCAGCCACAAAGTTTTTATAGTTCCGGCACACAAGGTTCCTGCAGTCATGAGCACCCAGCCCCCTGTCAATTCTCCCAGCTAGACTCAGGCATCTCCTCTCTGCTGGTTGCTGGGGACACGGACACAAGCTGGTACAGCTGTTATGTATGTCCAAAATTGTGCCAGTCCTCTCTTGGCTAGTTATAGGAGGCTGGTGCCAGATTGACGGGAGAGAGACTTGCCCCTTTTTCTCCCTCTAGGTTGGCAGGTACACTGTCTCCCACAGGATTCCAAATTGGACTCATGCCAAGCTCTTCTTGCAGCTTTATTGCCAGTGGCTTGGGCTGCTGCAGTCTGATCTCACCTCACTCCCCAGAGCTGATGCTGAGGGTCTAGGCTGTTTGGGTCCTGAGCTGTCTGTGTCCACACCCTCCATGTAGGTCCACAGCGTCTCTCTAATTGGAGGGACATGGGGTTCCCTCTGGAGTTTTCTCCCTAACTCTTCCCTGAGATTGAACTCTCTCCACTTTTTTTTTTTTAAACTATCTTCCCCTATGCTAGAGCAGTAAACTTCCTCCCTATTCTGCCATCCTGTAAACTCTCATTATTTCTTTAAATAATCTCTCTGCCATTTTTTTTGTCTCCATTTTCTGGCATTCCCACCATGTGTATGTTGGTCTGCTTGATGGTGCCCCATGGGTTCCTTAGGCTCTGTTTACTTTTATTTCATTGATTTTCTTTCAATCTCTCAGACTCTGTAATTTCCAATGTCCTATCTCAAGTTCTTTGGATTTTTCTCTACCTGCTCAAAATGTGTCCTTCAATCATTCTGGTGAATTTTTCATTTCAGTTACTGTATTTTTCAGATTCAGAGTTTCTTTTTAGGGATTACATTGTTTTATAGATATTTCCATTTTCTTCATTCATCATTTTCTTGACTTTATTCACATCTTCCTTTAGTTCTTTGAGCATCTTTAAGATATTTGTTTAAAAGTCACTAGGACCTGGTGCTGTGGCACAGTAAGTTAAAGCCCTGTACTGCAGTGCTACTATCCCATATGGGTGCAGGTTTGAGTCCTGGCTGCTCCACTTCCAATCTAGCTCTCTGCTATGGCCTGGGAAAGCAGTAGAATATGGCTCAAGTCCTTAGTCCCCTGCACCCACTTGGGAGACCCAGAAGAAGCTCCAGGCTCCTGGATTTGGATGAGCCCAGTTCTGTCTATTGTGGCCACTTGAGGAGTAAGTAGATGCAACCCCCCCCCCCTTCTCTCTCTCTCTCTCTCTTTCTCTCTCTCTCTCTCTCTCTCTCTGCCTCTTCCTCTATGTAACTCTCTCTTATAAATAAATAAATAAATCTTTAAGGAAAAAAAGTCATTGTCTGGGGGCCTGGCATTGTGATGTAACACATTAAAAGCCACTGCTTGCAGTGCCAGCATCCCATATGGGAGCCAGTTTGTGTCCTGGCCGTTCTACTTCTGACCTAGCTTCCTCCTACTGCCCTGGGAAAAGCAGGGAAGATGGCCCAAGAGCCTGGGTCCCTGCTATTCACATGGGAGACCTGGAAGAAACTCCTGGCTCCTGGCATTGGCCTGGCCCAGCCCCAGCCATTGTGACCATCTGGGGAATCCAGTGAATGGCCTCTCTCTCTCTCTCTCTCTCAGAGCTGTTATCAAGTCTTTTCAGAGACAGTTCCTGTTGATTTTTTTTCCCCCTTTAAATGATCTATACTTTCCTGTGGTTTTTTTTTTTTTTTTTTAGTATGCCTTGTGGGTTTTCTTTTTTTTATGCAAATTCAACAATTGAATCTAATGGTATGGTAACTCTGGAAATCAGATTCTCCCCTTCTCCAGGATTTGCTGGTTCTTATTATTTTTATTATTTTTTTAATTGTTACAGATTATTTCTATGCCAGAAATCAGCCTGAAGTATAAACTTAAGGTCTTCCTGGTCTCTTCTGGGTCTGCGTCTTTCCCTGAGCATGCATACTTTCTAATTTTCTCTTATATATGCAACTGTTTTTTTTTTTTTAATGTTTTAGTCTTAAATATCCAATTCCTAAAAAGTGAAATAGACAAATGAATGAGGAAGAGGGCACTAGCCCTTTAAATGCCCTGGAAGTCAGTTTAGCCAAAGGAAAAGAAGCTAGCAACAAAAGCACAAAGGCCTGGGGGTGGGGGTCTGGTGGAATGCAGGTGCCACAGCAAAGGCAAACTGCTTCTTAGTCTGCACTTCTTTGATCAGGAACAACAGCAACCAGAGCCTAAGATCAGAGTGTAGGTCCCCAATATTTGGAGGACAGTCATAGTTGCCCACCCTTGCATCTACAACCCATGTGCAAATTGATCCTGGAGTATGTGCGCAGCTGAGGGGTGGGGGCTGTGAAGCCACTACTGTGCTAAGAGTTGAAATTGATGAAATTAACTGTGCTTTACCACCCAAGTCTTCCTCTGGAAGTTGCAAACCTTCGATAGGTCCCAGAGTTTCACAATCATTGCATTAGCTGGATTCTGCCCTTGCAGTTGTTGACAGGTGGGGAGACAGCCCTGGGGTTTCCGACTCTGCCCTGTTGCCAGGATTCTGACAAGTCATCGGTTTTTTCCTGATCTGTGAAAACTTAATGAGTCAGAGTTTAGCTTTCACTAAGAAAAAATAATTCACACTGTGTGTGAATTCATATGGTAAAACTTCCACCAAGAAGTTTATTTTTGTAAAGATAATGGTTAGTGTCTTTCAGAAAAGATAGTTACTTTGTCTTATTGTTTCTTATTTTCAGAGAATATATGATAATGCTTAAAGAGGTGAAGAACATTCTTTTAAGTTTGAAGTCAAAGCTTATTTGCCAAGAAGGAATATTTATTTATCAGGATTAAATATATTTGACAATGTACAATTCAAATTTAGGTGTCTTAGAACCATGATATTTTATGTAGTAAACTAGGAAAGAGATTAGGGAAGGGAAAAGAGAGCACATCAGATGTAATGTTAAAAGTCAGGGGCCGGCGCTGCGGTTCACTTGGCTAATCCTCCGCCTGCGGTGCCAGCACCCCCGGGGTTCTAGTCCCGGTTGGGGTGCCAGATTCTGTCCCTGTTTCTCCTCTTCCAGTCCAGCTCTCTGCTGTGGCCCGGGAAGGCAGTGGAGGATGGCCCAAGTGCTTGGGCCCTGCCCCGGCATGGGAAACCAGAAGGAAGCACCTGGCTCCTGGCTTCGGATTAGCACAGCACACTGGCCGTAGTGGCCATTTGAGGGGTGAACCAACGGAAGGAAGACCTTTCTTTCTCTCTCACTGTCTAACTCTGCCTGTCCAAAAAAAAAGTCAGAGAAGGGAGGCAGACATTGTGGCATAGGAGTTCAGCTACTGCTTGGGACACCCACATCCTATATCCTAGCCAGCTCTCCTGATAATGCATTGGGAGACAGTAGATGATGGCCCAGGTACTTGAGTTCTTGGCAAACCCATGAGAAACCCAGATGGATTTCCTGGCTCCCAGCTTTAGCCTGGCCTATTCCCAACTCTTGCAGACATTCAGAAAGTAAAACAGTGAATGGACAGTCTCTCTCTGTCTCCCCCCTCTCCCCCCTCTCCCCCTCTCTCCCTCTCTCCCTCTCTCCCTCCCTCCCTCCCTCTCTCTCTCTCTCTCTATCTCTCTATCTCTCTATCTCCCTCACTCTCCCTCTCCCTCCCATTGCCTCTCTCTGTCACACTGCCTTTCAAATAAATCAATAAATCCTAAATAAGTGTATATTTTTTAAAAGTCCTTTCTAATTCTCTCTTTTTTTACCCTATAGTATTACTGCCTTCAAATATTCACTATATATTTAACTCATTTTGTCTCCCCTGCAAAAAGAAAGGGTAGGGGAATACAAGTTTCAAGAAGGTAAGGACTTGTCTACTCTGTCTTTTTTTAAGATTTTATTTATTTATTTGAGAGGTAGAGTTACAGATAGAGGGAGAAACAGAGAGAGGTCTTCCATCTGCTGGTTCACTCCCCAAGTGGCTGCAACTGCCAGAGTTGAGCCAGACCAAAGCCAGGAGCCAGGAGCTTCATCTGGGATCTCTCATGTGGATGTAGGGGCCCATGGACTTGGGCTGTCCTCTGCTACTTTCTCAGGCACATTAGTAGGGAGCTGGGTCAGGAGTGGCACAGCCAGGACTTGAATCACTGCCCATAAGGGATGCTGTCAATGCAAGCAGCAGCTTAATCTATGCCACAATGCTGGTACGCCAATATTTATCACCTTTTTTTTGGTAAAGATTTTATTTGTTTATATGAGAGGCAGCGTTACAAACAGAGAGAGGGAGAGATAGTGATAAAGGTCTTCCATCCACTGTTTCATTCCCCAAATGGATGCAATGATCAGAGCTGATCTGAAGCCAGGAGGCAGGAACTTCTTCCTGGTCTCCCACATGGCTGCAGCAGCCCATGCACATGGGCCATCTTCTACGGCTTTCTCAGACCATGGCAGAGAGCTGGATCAGAAGAAGAACAGCTGGGCCTGAAACAGCGCCCATACAGGATGCCAGTGCTTCAGGCAGAGGCTTAATCTACTATGCCACAGTGCCAGCCCCTTCTGTGTCTTTTTTTTTTTTAATTGTTGATGCTGCCATATCTCTACATTTTAGAATTTTCATGGTGTATATTAGGTTCTCCAAAATGCTTGTTGAGTGAAATACATGGGAGAAAGTGGAATTTTTTTTTAAAGATTGATTTGAAAGGCAGAGTGACACAAAGAGAGAGATGCAGAGACAGATAGACAGGAAGAGAGAGAGAGAGAGAAACTTCCATCTGCTGATTCATTCCCCAAACAAACAGCCACAATGGCCAGAGCTGAGACAGGCCAAATCCAGGAGCCAAGAGCTTCTTCCAGGTTTCTCATATGGGTGCAGGGTTCCAAGCACTTGGGTCATCCTCTGCTGCCTTCCCAGGTACATTAGCAGGGAGCAAGATCAGAAGTGGAGCATCTGGGACTCTAACTGGTACCTATATGGGATGCCGCCGCAGGCAGCACCTTTACCAGCTCTGGCCCCAAAGGTGGAAATCTTGATTATATAATTTCTTATTTAGATTATTGGCATAAGGATTGAATTTTCATGTTAATGAGCTTTATAAGATAGCTTTTTGCTTTATTTCAGACTCAAGATTGTTTTCAAATTTAATTTCTTGTTCTTTCCTACAACCTTACTTTGCATTTAAAAATAAAATTGCTAGGGCACTTGGAGCCATTCTGTGGAGGAAGCAAAATCATTTGAAATGTTCAAGGCTTGAAGAATAAACCACTAATAGAAAAAGACCTGTGTGGAATCAGAATTGCGAGTGTGTCTATTCCTTTGCACTGGTCTGTATTAGTCCATTTATAACAGGAGCTTCTGCCATGGTTTGAATGTGTCTCCTAAATCCGTGTGTTGGAAACTAATCCCCAATGTGACAGTGTTGAAAAGTGGGACTTAAGAGGTCTTTAGGTCATGAGGGCTCTGTCCTTGTAAATACAGTAATGCCTTTAGCAAGAAGTATGTTGGTTATTGTGGAAATCATGTGGGCAAGGACCCAACTACTTGAATCATTACCTGCTACTTTCTGGGGTGCACATTTGCAGGTAGCTGAAATTGGAAGTGGAGTCAGGACTCAAATCAAGCACTCTGATCTGGGATACTGATGTCCCATGTGGTATCTCAACCACTGCACCAAATGCCCACCCCAGTCCCCTTCCTTTCTTGCCCTTCCATCTTCCATGGTAGGATGACGTAGCAAGAAGGTCCTTTCCAGATGTGAGTCCCTCAGCCTTGAATTTTCAGGCCTCCAGAATTGTAGAAATACATCTCTGTTCAATATAATTTACTCAGTCTCAGGTATTTTGTAATAGAAACACAAAATAGACTAATAAAGCTGTTACTGAGAAGTGGGGCTAGCGCCAGCTCTGTGACAGCTAAAGCCGCCGCCTGCAGTGCCAACATCCCATATGGGTGCCGGTTCCAGTTCTGGCTGCTCTACTTCTGATCCAGTTCCCTGCTAATGTACCTGGGGAAGTACAGAAGATAGCCCCAATGTTTGGTTGCCTGCACCCATGTGGGAGACCCAGATGAAGCTCCAGGCTCCTGGCTTCGGCCTGGCCCTGGCCTAGCTCTGGCTGTTGCAGCCATTTGGGAAATCAATCAGTGGATGGAAGATTTCTCTCTGCCTCTGCCTCTCCCTCTGTGTAACTCTGCCTTTCGGATAAAGGTAAATATTTTAAAAATAAAAAGTAGGGCTGTGGCTGCAATGAATATCTGAAAATGTGGAAGTGGCTTTGGAATGAGGTAAAGGGTAGTGTATTTGGAGGAACAATCTAGAAAAAGTCTAGATTTTCATGAGTTAGGAGCATTAAGGGCAATTCTGGTGAGGGCTCAGGGGAAAAAAAAAGAGCTATAGAGGCAGACTACATCTTTTTAGGGACTGCTTAACTGGTTGTTACCAGAATACTGGTTGAAACATGGACTATGAAGCCTTTCTGATAAGATTGCAAATGGAAATGAGCAATAAGATACTGGAAACTAGAATAAATGCCATCCTTGTTATACAGCTGCAAAGAACTTGGCAGGATTGTATCTGTGCCTTAGGACTGTAGAAGTCAAATTTAAGAACAATGAACTAGGGATATCACCAGAGGAAATATCTAACAGGAAAGCTTTCAAGATATTGCATGGATTCTTTTGGCTGCTTACAATAAAATGAGAGAAGATAGAAAAATGATTTGAAGGCAAAATTTATAATTAAAAGGGAAGCAAAATAATATAATTTGGAAAACCCTCTGCTTTGCCACATACAGAATAAACAACCAAGGTGGTTATTTGATACAGTAGTTAAGTCATCACTTGGGATGCCCGCATTCCATAATGGTGTGCCTGGGTTTGGGTCCTGGCTCCAGTTGTAATCCAGCTTCCTGCTAATGTATACCCTGGGAGGCAGCTGCTGATGGCTCAGCTAGCTAACTAGGGTCCCTGTTACCCATGCGGGAGACTCAGATTGAGTCTCTCCTCCTGGCCTCAGCCTGGCCCAGCCAGCTGTTGCCAGTATTTGGGAAGTGGACTAGCAGATGGAAGATCTGTCTGTCACTCTCTTTCTCTGTATCTCTGCCTTTCAAATAAAGAAAAAATTTTAAAAAAGCATGTTTGTGAGAGTATATGAAGAGTGTGGCCAGGCAACCATTTTTAAAAGATATTAATATGGATAGAGGAAGCCAGATTCTATTCATCAAGACAATGGGAGAATGACCCCAAAGGCGTTTCAGAGATTTTCTAGGCAAGCTAGGATCTTGAGGGAAAAGTTTGCAGGCAGGTGCTCATAGGACCTCAGTATTTACTGCCCATGCCTCTAGACTCTGCTTTCCACATTTCAGCAAAGTTCTTTCATCTGTGCCATCCATGGCCCAAGTGGGTGCAACCTTCTGCTCTAGAAGATTCAGGTCATAAACCTTACCCCTATCCATGCGGTGTGACTTTCTCAAGCATGCAGAATGTAAGAGCTACAAGATTATGGCAGCTTCCACAGTCTGGTGGCCCATACAAAGGCTTGTCACAATGGCAGAGTCATTCAAAGAATCCCACACAGAGACTGCCACAGAGAGCTGTGGGAGTGGGACAGCTGCCATTCCCATGGCCGTAGGGCCACTGTGCTAGTCCAGCCTGGGAGAGCTGCAGGCATGAGACTTCAACCTGTGTGAGCTTCTCTGTGAACTGAGCCCAGCAAAGCCATAGGAGCAGTGCTGCCTGGGGTCCTGGGGGTTCAACTCCTGCTACAGTGTGCCCAGGATGAGAGTCATGGAGTCAAAGGCAATTATTTTGACATCTTAAGGTCTAATATTGTTTTCCTTCTTGAGTTTTGGACTTACTCCTTTCTTCTGGCTTCTCTCTTTTGAAACAGAAATGTCTCTTCTATGCCTACCCTATACTATTGTAATTTGGAAATAGATATTTAACTTCATGGAATCAAGCTGGAGGGGAATTTGCCTCAGGAGGACTTGTGCCTGGAGTCTCACCCATATCTGATTTAGATGAGATTCTGAACTTTGGACTTTTAAATCAGTGCATTAAGATTTTGGGGCTACCAAGGATGGAATGAACATGTCTGTGAAAATGCATGTAAGAATGACATCATTTTGGAGACATGTGGTAGAATGCTGTGGTTTAAACCTTTCTTGAAGTTCATGTGTTGGAAACATCACCTCCAGAGCAACAGTGTTGAATCACTTTAAGAAGCGATTCAATCAGAAGGGCTGAGCCCCCTTCCTCTCCTGCCTGAGCTTATGCTCTCTTGCCTCCACCTTCCCCATCAGATGACGTGGCAAGAAGACTTTCTCCAGATGTTGGCCGCCTCACTGGAGCTTCTCAGCCTTCAGAACTGTGAGAAATGAGTCCAGTTCTTTATTGGTTACCTGGTTTCAGGCATTCTGTTGTAGTAGTATAAAACAGACTAACAAAGGGTCTCTTAAAAATTGTTGTCACTGAGCTTTATTTCTAGGTCGACAACCAGTGGTTTATATCACCTGGTGTCACTTCCCTTTTTAAAAAAATTTATGGCCATTGGTGGTGTCACATAAATTCAATTGTTTGTTATCTAAGTGGTGGTTAACTTCCTACAACTCTGGCTTGCTTTCTTGAACCTTCCTGAGTAAAATAAACAATTAGCACCTCCCATGTTTAAAGTGTGTTTTAAGTTCACATCAGGAGAGATACATGTGTATGTCAGACCCAAGCCTCACTGATCTCAAAAATCTTATGAGTAGTTAGGGCATGCAGAGGAGTCTCCCATACAAGAGAGCATGGGATATACTAAGATGTTGACAAACACCTATCATTGATGAACCTGTAGTTAGTAAGCTTGGTTGCTCCTGTGCTCGTGGGTCCTGCAGTCTTGGGGGAGAAACAGTCAGTTACATCTCATATTTAGCAGTAGAGTATAAAAGTCCTAAGGGGAATGCGAGAAAAGCTCAACTTTGACCGAGAGGCTTTACAGAGACGGTGTCCATGTGAGCGAGGGGATGCTTCCTAGAAGCGAGCTTTCAGAATGATCTCACTTTGCCCAGTGGAGAAAAGTTGAAGAAGGAATGAGAAGATGTGAAAATGAGAGGACAGAGGACAGACATAGTCTGGAAACAAATGGTTTGTTCAGCCAAAGCATAGGAAAAAGTTGAGGTGCAGAGAGGATTAAAGTGGAGATGGAAGACAGGCAGTAGAGTAAGGGGGGAGTTGTTACGTGAAATGCTCGGCCCTCACTCAGACTGAAGCTGGTGCTAAACCCCCTGGCGCTTATCTGTGTGAGTCAGGCCACTACAGTAGCTTAGCAACTTTTTGTTTCTGGCCACATTAAGTTAGCCTGCCCCAAATTTCTTTTTGAGAAATAGCATCTTAAAAATTAGGCAAGAAATTCATGCTTACTGTAGAAGATATTGGGAAATAGAGGGAAAAGTGTAATGAAAATAAAAATCATTCATAATTCTATCACCCTAAAATGACCAGTGTTACCATTAATATGTTTTTCCAGATTTTTCTACTTTCTTTCTTGTTTTCCTCTTATCCTAGAATCACAATCCGTATACAGTTACACATTCTGAGTTTTTCAAACCTAACAATTTTTGAGTTTTTCCTGATGGCAGAAGAGTTTGCTTGAAAACATGATGTCATGGACTAGGGATGTCACTCAGCTATTTTCCTGAAATTGCCTAGGTTATTTTGATATCCTAAATAAGTCCCTTGTTCATGGGCTGTTGCCTTCTCTTACATTGTGTACTCTTTCCAGCCTTTCAGGTGCAAATTTATTTAATCCTTACCATAGCACCAGAAGTTCGAAGTGTTTTCACATCCTTATTTATGAGATGAGGAAAGCCCAAGAGACATTAAGCAACTTGGACAAGCAACCTGATAGGAAGTAGCAGAGCATGTCCCCAAAGTTTTGTCTGGTTTGGAAACACTGGGCCCAGAAATATAAACATGAAGGGTATGGATATGTGTTAGGAAATTGCTTCAGAAAAAGGTGTGGCTCTTCTCACATACCCACAAAGATATAATGTTCAGAGGGAAATGAGCTTATGGCCTCGGCAGCCCATAGTTCCTGGTGGCTATTTTCTCAAGGAAATATGTGCCTTTTGTATACAAGCAACTGATTTCCTGGGAAGGTACTGCCAAGAAGCAGCTTTTCCTGCACCTTTCTGCCGAGATTAAAATCACTAGGACAATGTGGTTCTGGGATCCAAACCTGTGCTGCTTCATGTATGTACTAAATTACGTTATCCAGCATCGTGAGTGTGGACTCTGTTCTCATTTCAGGAGCCAGTGGGTTTTATCAAGTTAAGCGTTTTTTTTTTTTTTTTTTTTTTTTTAGGTAACTATTTATTAAGAAACATTTTTAAAGGTTTATTTATTTGAAAGGCAGAGATAGAAGAAAAGAGAGAGAGAGAAATCTTCTACACACTGTTTTATTCTTCAAATGTCCATAAAGTCCAGGGCTGGGCCAGGTTGAATCCAGGAGCCAGGAGCTTCTTCTGGGTCTGGGTGCAGGGGCCCAAGTACTTGGGCCATCCTCTGCTGCCTTCCTAGGCATTAGCAGGGAGCTGGATCCGAAGTGGAGCAACCAGGACTTGAACTGGCACCTATGTGGGATGCCAGCATTGGAGGCGGAGGCTCAATCTTCTATGCCACAGTGCTGGCTCCTAAGAAATTTTTTGAAGTTTCAAAAATTTGTTTTTTTTTTTTTTTTTTTTTTTTTGACAGGCAGAGTGGATAGAGAGAGATAGAAAGGTCTTCCTTTTTGCCGTTGGTTCACCCTCCAATGGCCGCTGCGGCCGGCGCATCGCACTGATCCAAAGCTTGGAGCCAGGTGCTTCTCCTGGTCTCCCATGCGGGTGCAGGGCCCAAGCACTTGGGCCATCCTCCACTGCACTCCCGGGCCACAGCAGAGAGCTGGCCTGGAAGAGGGGCAACCGGGACAGAATCCGGTGCCCCAACCGGGACTAGAACCTGGTGTGCCGGCGCCGCAAGGTGGAGGATTAGCCTGTTAAGCCACGGTGCCGGCCTCAAAAATTTATTTGACAGGCAGAGAGAAAGTAAGGTGGGTTGTGGGGTTGTAGGGTTGTGGGGTTATGGGGTTGAATAGAGAGAGAGAGAGAGAGAGAGAGAGAAGGGGAGGGGAGGGGAGAGAGAGGGGGAGAAAGAAAGGGGGAAGGAGGGAAGGAGAGAAGAGGGGAAGGGAGAGGAGAGAGAAAGGAGAGGGAGAACAAAGGAGAGGAGAGGAGAGAGATCTTCCTTCTTCCATTTGGTTCACTTCCCAAATGGCCCCAACGGCTAGGCTGGGCTGGGCTAAAGCCAGTAGCTGAGGAGCATGCACTACAAGGCCCACCCCTCACATTATGCATTTTACCTGCACTAGCCTAGCACCACCCCCTCCCTTTTACCTAATTTATTTATGTAACAGATTCAAGGAGTATCAAAGTGTAGTTGCTGCATCTTTGGCAGAAGTAAAACCCATGTATCTTTGGGTAAAAAGAACACTAAAAGCTCTTGCCGTATCCTCGGATGGTCTGACTCAGCTTTCTTTTTTCTTCCTCTTCATGAGATGCTGATTAGAAAGGATGCCTGTAAGACTGTGGGCATCTGGTTCTTTTACAAAGAATGATTCCTCTGAGAACCTTGTCCTCCCATACCACGAGGTCACCAGACCATAGTAGGGCCCGCCCTGCTCCTAATCCCTGATATCTCCCTACTACAGTGCTGCTGAAAAGACAGTTGTGTCTTGGGTCCACTGTGATGCAAATAACCCTTGGAGGGAAGGCCTCTCGTGCTTCCCTAGGGCTCATCACACCCTTTCTTGTATGAGAGCTGGGAAAGAATTGTAAAGGCACCAACTTGTTGAGAATGTTGAGAATTCTGTTGTATGATTGTGGGGTCACCTGAGGTGGTATGCTGAAGTCCAAGGGTAAAGAAAGGGCTGGGGCAGAGGGGAGAAGCACTTGAGACAGTCCTTGTTTCTCTCATTGTTTGGCCCAGGCAAGAGAGTGGGTATTTGTCTATAATAGCTACTAAAAAAAAAAGAAGAAGAAGAAGAAAGGAAAAGAAAAAAAAATTGAAACTTCTGAATCCAATGTGGGAATTTCACAATCATTTCTTTCTTCCCTCCTTGGCAAATGTTCTGCTTTAATGTGATAACAAATCTGTTTATGTTTGCAAAGGATTGGCTATGGATCCTGCTTCTGGAGTAAAACTCAAACAAGGATTCAGTAAATCTTCTAAAAAAGATTAACTCCTATAGGCCAGGTAAGAAAAAAAAAACCCTCCCACTCAAGTATTGCTGATCTTCTAATGTGAACCTTTAAGAGTGAATCTGTAACAGTCAAACTAAAGAGAAATTTGGGCAAACCACAAGTAGGTTTATGGAATGTGTCCTCTTGAACCTCACTCTTATTATAGTTTGAAAGCAATAGGAAAGTAAAAAGATCCCTTACTTTTGGCCCTGAAGGCTGCCTCATCCCTCTGCTGAATACATTCCCCTACCCCTAAAAGGATTTTGTGAGATTGTTAACTATTTGTAAAATAATTAAGAATCCAAAGAGGCTGATGTGATGTGGAAATCATGAAGTGCTACAGCCCACACCTTTTCTTTCTGCTTTCAGACTGGCTCCCTGAAACTCACCAGCCTGGATGGTTATGTCCCCAGCAAGCCACCAAAGGGGAGGGACCGGGAGATGTCTTACACAGGCCCTGATTCTTCTTGAGGCATCTTCCGGAACAAGTAAAACTAGCTTCAACTCTTATCCTTTACTCTTTACAAAATCATTAAACACATCAACAGGTATGGTAATGCTTGGCTTAAAGATTCACCTGAAGATTTTGTAATTGGACATTTAATAGGCTTTTTTTTTTTTTTGATAGAGTAGACAGACAGAAAGGTCTTCCTTTTCCGTTGGTTCACCCCTCAATGGCCAATGCGGCCAGCGCGCTGCAGCCGGCACACCGGGTTCTAGTCCTGGTCGGGGTGCCGGATTCTGCCCAGTTGCCCCTCTTCCAGGCCAGCTCTCTGCTGTGGCCCGGGAAGGCAGTGGAGGATGGCCCAAGTGCTTGGGCTCTGCACCCCATGGGAGACCAGGAGAAGCACCTGGCTCCTGCCTTCGGATCAGCGTGGTGCACCGGCCGCAGCGTGCCGGCTGCACGGCCATTGGAGGGTGAACCAACGGCAAAGGAAGAACTTTCTCTCACTGTCCACTCTGCCTGTCAAAAAAAAAAAAAAAAACAAAAAAAAAAACAGGTTAACCCACTATGCCACAATGGTGACTGCTTTATAATAGGCTTTTAAAGGTAATGTTTAGTTATTAAGACTTTTCAGTGAAATTATCATTGAAGTGCTACCACAATTTACTTACTAGAAAACTGTTTTTTGACTGGCTTCATTCCATGTAAAAGCTATGAATTCTCAGTTCTGCTAGTTGCTTCTAATACCAAACTTTAAGCAGTAACTTCTATTTTAAATGTTCATCTACTTCACATAGAATTGTCTCATATCTACCAGTCACTCAGACTGTATTTTCTGGGAAAAGGCTTCAGAAATTTCCCACCCTCTGGGAAGAATGCTCTAAGTAGCTTAATATCATTCATTGATCCTGACAAAATCTGAAGTCACCTGTTCATTTCAGTGCCTTTGGATCTTAGACTTTTGTTGGGAGGTGACACAGTGCTGCTTCTCTTTGCGGTTTTAGGGACCGCTAAATTCATTCTGTGGTTATTTATACTTTTAAGAACTTTACTTTCTTTAAACTCAGGAAATTTTAATCAGGAAAATTAAGCCATTTTTCCTGTCTTAAATTTAAATAGAATTTCCAGTGAACTGTTGTGATACACCAAATACATCTGAAACTTATGATCTATGTTTTAGATTAAATGCCAAATGCTACATTTTATCTTAGGAAAATCAGGTGCGTGTTCTGGAGATACCCAAGACTGTATGGAGCCAGTAACATGTGTATGTGGAGGATTCTTGGAAGCAGATCTTGGGAGGTTCTGGCTGTGGAGAGCTACTACTCTGCCTTCTTTCCCAGATGCAAGAGGGGAAATGGGAACTTAGACATCCCAGAGCAGTGCATTCCTGTCCACAAAGTACCCTCTGTCACCTTCTCATTTTTCTCTCTGGTTCTACTGTAGTTCCAGGACCTCAGTCTGTGTGACACTAACAGCCAGGTGCCCTCTGTGATCCTCATCGGGGCTTCTCACATTTAGCCAACTGGCTTCTTGGATGAGCAAATGAAGTCAAGGCTTCCCTTTCCCTGCCCACCCCCACCCTACTTAAATGTAAGACAAAAAATAAACAGGCCTGTGGCTCGAAGGGGCATAAGTCTTTCTGAGGAAATCCCAGTAAGGACTAATTAAGTTTCTAATTTGTGTTATAAATGAATGGTAAGTACCACTGTCATAGAACTGGCTCATGGCAGCCCTGAGTAGACTAAACTCTTATAGCCAGTATTCTGACCCAGACATAGGAAATAAACTAAAGACCCTCATAGAAGGATTCAAAATAGTACATGGTGTTTTTAGAAATAAGCTCTTAGTGGTGTGAATTTAATGAAACATATAAGCTCCTACTTTAAATCGTAACTTCTACCCCCAGAAAGCAAAATTTTGAGATCAGAATGGCAGTTTCTGTGGGAGAAGTAATGACCAGGAGGGGGCGTAAGGGAGCCGGACACGTTGCAAGTCTAATGTGGGAGTAGTAGTCTCAGTAAAGCAAGTGTAGATACACCAAAAATCAGTCAAACCATATTGCAAGATTTGTAAAGTTTATTGAATGTAAGATATATGTTTATGAAAAGTCTAAACATGAAAGACAAAGGAACTTAAAAAAGGTTAGGTTTTACATGTTAAAAACTCATATCAAATTCAAGAGATAGAATACAGGTATGGTTACATTGAAAAATGTAATTGTTTGAATAAAAGCTAATAATGACTTAAACTGATGAATTACAAATGCGTATACGTACTGGTGATTACAAACAATGCTTATGAACTTAAGCAGCTTGAGTAGTAATTTAAGCTAGCATAGCAAAGCAAATTCTTGTTTAATATAGATATATATTTAAATTCCAGTAATAGTTTCTTAAATTCTTGCTAAAAATATAATCAGTATTAAAGTCAGCATAATGTCTTTGATGCCTGGATTATATGACCACTTAACCTGGTTACACAGTGATTTTTTTTTTTTCTGTCAGATATAGTTGACAACCAGTTTAGTCTTTAAGATAAATGAAGTGATAACTCACATTGCCGTATCATGTGGAAAATATTCAAACTACATTTAAATGTTTTTAAAATGGATGACTCTACTGCTCCACAAGGAATTATTTCTGCAAAACTAAAGGTTGGCTACGGTAATAGTAACTAAACTACGTCCAACCCTGAAGGTAGAAAAAAATCCCTGAAAAGAAATACACAGCCTAGGTGTAATATACCATATAAAGGGAATTTTCTTCTTTAGAACAAGCCTCCTGACTTGGAGAAATCCAACTCTTCCCATAGTTCCCCTACTAGGCAGTGCCACAAAAAGTTATCTCGTGAACACGATTATGATCATGGCTTATGATTAAATTCAATATGACAAACGTGGATATAGAGCAGCTGTCATGGTGGATGTTGGTTATAACAATACTCGCAGTTCTATTAAAGTACATGTGTCCATTCAATGCAGTACAGAGTATGAGCGCGCAGGGCAGATTGGCACGATACATGCAGTTTGAGAATTGTCTTTTCTCAAGCCGGTCGTCAAGGGATAAGCTATATGCCCAGTCCCATTTTTCCCAAACCTTAACTCGTATTATAACTCATGTTTAAAATGCTCACTAAGACATCCTCCAGAGTAAGAAAAATATGCTTTGAAAAAACAAGTTATCTGAATGCATGATGGAAATGAGGCAGGATAGCAGTGCTGGTGCCAGCTGTGAAAACATGGGGGATAGGAGGCAGAGGGAGCTGGCCCAAGCTCACGGTGCCCATGGCTATCGGGGGTTCCTGCTGCTGCTGCCCCAGACAGTTTAATCTATGGGGCAGAGATTCCCCAGGCCCAAGGGGGATAGTGTTATTCCCAAAGGCATTTTGGGGAGCAGGAGGTGGCAGCTGCCAGAAGCTCAACAGAGAGGATATGTCCAGGGAGGCAGGAATTGTTATGTTCACAGCATCTGGAGGCAGCTCCTTGGGCAGGTTTATTTTTCCTGCACCTGCCTTCATCATATCAAAACCTGGACTGAGCTTGTGAGGTGACTGAGGCTCTTGCAGCGGCAAGTCCTCATACATGTTGATATTGCAAAACCCTTTAGTGTCTGCTTTGAGGGGCATGTTTGCAAGTGGCGGGTATGAGGTAGAACCGGCATTGTACTTGTGGTTCTGGAGAACTGGAGGAGGAGAGCCCGGGGCTACCGATGGGTGCATGGGCACAAGGGACTCTGGCAGCTGTGGCATTGGTTGGGCCGTTTGATCTGGGGGGCCGAGGATAAGGCCATGGACCTCAGCCGGCATGCTACCTGCAAGCCCATCCTGGGCAGGAGCTCCTATGGGGAAAGGAGACAGGGCAGCAGCCTTCAGCTGAAAGGAAGGCGAGATGGTGTGGAAGGTGCCCAGGAAGTCTCCGGCCTGCAGACTCTCTCTCATCAGCTCCTGCGAGTGGGTCTTCTTGGTATGGCGAGTGAGGTGGTCTTTGCGCCCAAATCTCTGGGCACAGAACTGACACAGGAAGTCCTTGCATCCTGTGTGGACCACCAGGTGGCGACGCACATCCTTCCGGGTGTAGAAGCATCTCTCACAGTGGTCACATTGGTGCTTCTTCTCCTTGGTCACAGTGTGGGGCTTTTCTTCAGCGTGGGATTTGAGGTGGTCGAGCAGCACCTCGGTGCTCCCTAGCTCCAGAGCACAGACCCCACAGGTGAGGTCGCCACTGCTGGCCGCATGCAGGGCCAGGTGCCTCTTGTAGCCCAGCATGGTGTGGTACTTCTTCCCACACTCCTCACACCCAAAGGCCATTTTGTTGGGGTCGTGGGTCTGGAGGTGGTTTTTCAGGTGGTCCTTCCGGTTGAACGTCTTCTCACAGTGAGCGCACTGGTGAGATTTCTGTGGCGAATGGGTAGCCATGTGCCTAGGAACAGAAGGAAAATAGTAGAGTAGAGAATTATTTTTAAGAGCTGAAGAACAGTTCAACATTTTCTGTGGATTCTGATGTAACTTTCATTGTAAACTACTCTTCTATTTTTCCAAATACAAAAAAAAAGTATAATTAAAAAACTAAGTGTTTCTCAAGGCATAATGCAGTTTTCACAATCTATCATAAAGGTTCTTTAGAAGAACATTTTTCTCAGATTTCCAAATACACACATTTAAAAATATTTTTCATGAGGGTATCAAATGGGTACTAAACACTCTAGGAATTCCTGAACTTCCAAAAGTGTGACCTAATTCACCCTCCTCACAGAATCCTGCAAGTCCCCATTTTACATTACTGTTCCAGATGCAATTCCTGTGTGGTCTTTTAAGACAGAAATTCAGTCCACAGATGGGTTTAGTTGGACCCAGTATTTTTTTTTAAAAAAAGTGGAGTTTATAATCCTTCAACTTTAAAAAGGTTCATTTTCAATAACGGAAAGCCCAAGTCCTATGTGTGTTTCTTTAGGTATTTTGTCTCCAGAAGCTAAAGCTTATCCTGACAATTTAACTGCAGTTGTACACTTTGAGCTTGTGGCTTGGAACACAAAGGAATTTCTATCAACTCATTTTATACAAAAGGATCTCCTTTAGGGGCCGGCGCTGTGGCACAATGGGTTAACCCCCTGGCCAGAAGCGCTGGCATCCCATATGGGCGCCAGTTCTAGTCCTGGCTGCTCCTCTTTCTGATCCAGCTCTCTGCTGTGGCCTGGGATAGCAGAGGATGGCCCAAGTCCTTGGGCCCCTGCACCCACGTGGGAGACCTGGAAGAAGCTCCTGGCTCCTGGCTTCAGATCGGCACAGCTCCAGCCATTGCGGCCATCTGGGGAGTGAACTATCAGATGGAAGACCACTCTCTCTCTCTGTCTGCCTCTCCTCTCTCTGTGTAGCTCTGACTTTTGAATAAATAAATCTTTAAAAAAAAAAAAATCTCCTTTAGGCACTGTGAGTCAGATGTACACCTACACCTTTCACCCAACCTTGTACCCTATCTTGTCCACTCCTGCTCCTTCTCCAAGGTGGAACTGGGTAAAGGATCACTAACAGACTGGAAACCCATTCAAGAAATATAAAGCTGGCCAAAAATCAGGTTGTTTTCTTAAAAAGAAAGTAAAATCTCTTATCTCCTTCCTGTCCCTCTTTACAAAGAGTCACCTGGTATGTGCCAGGGATAAACAGAAAGGGTAGTTCTGTCTCTTCCCCCAGAACACCACAACTTGACACGTGTAGGTTATGGTGGGTGCTGTAACACAAGAACAATGCTGAGGGCCAAGAACCACTGCAAGAAGCATCTTACAGATCTGAAATATGCCGGTAACTCTGCATTCTCAACGCATTTAAGTCATTTCATAGGTTGCAGAAAGAGCTGTTAGAGCACGTGAGTGAGAAAATGTTCTACAGGATATCCCCATTTACAGTGCAGAATACAAGGGAGGGGTGGAGAAGGGAGCTGGCTTGCAAACCTGGTATTCAAACCTTTCCTATTTGGTCTGTTACTAGTGTTTAGGACCTCAAAGCTCTGTCCTGAGTACTATTCTTGCTTCTCTCCCTCTTTTTTTTTTTTTTTTTTTGACAGGCAGAGTGGACAGTGAGAGACAGAGAAAGGTCTTCCTTTGCCGTTGGTTCACCCTTCAATGGCTGCTGCGGCCAGCGCATCTCGCTAATCCGAAGGCAGGAGCCAGGTGCTTCTCCTGGTCTCCCATGGGGTGCAGGGCCCAAGCACTTGGGCCATCCTCCACTGCACTCCCTGGCCACAGCAGAGAGCTGGCCTGGAAGAGGGGCAACCGGGACAGAATCCGGCGCCCTGACCGGGACTAGAACCCAGTGTGCCTGTGCCGCAGGCGGAGGACTAGCCTAATGAGCCATGGCACCGGCCTCCCTCCCTTTCTTGTGGAGGATTTTAATCCAATTTGACTTCATTTGTAAGTAATAGGCTTAACAATACCAGTTTAACAACTCCAGACCTGGTACTTCCTACTCTTTGGTTTTCTACTCCTGTACTATCTATGAGTGGGCACAAGTTGACATAGTCCTTGAGCATTAAAAACCTTTCAAACTTTATCTGTTCCCATCCCTTTGAATCTGAATCTGAATCTTTGCATGGCATCCAATTCTCCCCGTTTGTTTTTTCTTCTATTTATTCATTCAGCAGTTCCCATCTAGAACATCAGCGTTTTATCAATGAAATTATGTCAACAACTCTCTTTTTCCCCTCAACTTCTCTTCTTCCCTCCAAATTCATGAAACCACTCATTTTAGGAGACCTTATAGTCAGCACCAAATGCCACCATCTTTGGGAGTCAACTGGGTCATGTCAGTGCCAGAAGAGTTCACTAAGATATCCAAGCACGGACATCAGTCTGCCCTGCCCTTCACTGTCTCCATCTGACTGGTTTCATTGTTTGCCTTACTGGGACCCATGTTCTCTTTTCTGGGTAAGCATGTCACTTTTCTCTTTCAGCCTGACTTTGGAGCTCATGTCACAACTGTTGGGAAGTGGGACATAGTGCTGGTGTTTTATTTCTTGTGTGTGTGTTTTTTTTTTTTAAACAGCAAAATCAAAAATATGCTGTCATCTACAGTCTCATCCTCTTTTCAGAGATCTCTGCTCAGGTTAGAGTGATGAGAAATCCTGAAGGCTACAGCAGGCAGGGCAGTTCTGGCAAACCATACATGGCTTCCCTTGTTTACTCCCCACCCAAACATGTAACCACCTTTGAACATCTACCTCCTAAATATTACCTGTCTTCTTCAGTGCAGTTTACCACAGCAAACACGGCTAATTCTACTCACTCTGCTGGCTGCACTATCTTTTCCAAATATTTTTCTTCTCTATGTGTTTCCATCTTTTTCCATATAGTTACAGTACCCGCAACATGGCTCAACTGACCCCAAAACTGTTTTCAGTGTTTAGGAAAGTGTGCTTGCTGTGTATACATAAACTGCTTGATGCAAAACAGGGAGCCTTTGCAACAGAACTGATTCACATGGTAGGCATTCAATACTTCTGTTTATGACAGCTGGAGAGTGTCCTATGGACAGAAGACATGTGAACTTTAGGATATCTGAGCATTTATGAGCTTATTGGAAAGTCAACTTAGTATCTGTAAAGTCAGTCTTAAGGGCCAGGAATGTAATTTATCTCTCTTTTCCCCCAAGTCTTTCAAGTGTCTTTCTCCAGGGACATTCCAAGAGTTAATAATGTGATCTATATTAACACCACTGAGATGGGAAGTCTTGCTCGCTACTTTTAACTGTCACCCTGCACTTAAACGTGAAGAGCTTCAAAGCGAAAGCTTTAAAGTTCATTCCTTCTCACCTACCTTGTTGACATCACCCTGCCCCTTCCTCCAGAGCTACCCTGATATCTGTGTAAAGACAAGGCTTATGGTTTTCCCAGAGCCGCCTCTGTGCTCAGCTTCTGCTCATTCTTTGTCGCAGCTTAAGACTGTGCCCTTCTGAGCTTTCCCGGTCTCAGCAGGGAGTGAAGAACAACTTCCTCCACCTGCACAGCTCTGTCAAAGCATCGAGGGTGCCTTTTAATTGTATCTGCACAACTACCTGCCCAACAGTCTTAAGCCTGGAGTATTGTAGGTGCAAAAGCAGTGTTTCTGGAAAGAACGAACTGCCTTTTCACAGCAAAACTATCACAGAAAACCACAGTAATCACTGGAGATACAGCTTTGAACAATCCCTAAAAGGCTAAAATGCATCCCCATCCTGCACCCCGCCCCTTTGCAGTGAATGTTCTGAGAGCCAGAAAAGCCATTTAAAGGTACTTGGAAAAGTGCATCCCTTTTCTAATGCCTCTCACCTCATCAATTTATATCTGGAAACAAAGGCTTTGCCACAGTCAGTCTGCAAGCACTTGAACGGCCGCTCCCTGGAGTGAGAATAATTGTGGACAGTGAACTTCTCCAAGGTGAGAAACATCTTGCCACATAACTGGCAGGGGAATGTGGCCATGGGCTTTGCTTCTCTCACTTTCCTTTTCTGATGTGCTCACTACAAAAGCTGTGCCATTTAAGCACAACTGGAAGGAGGGTGGCTGGGCACATCAGTAGAGTCCCTGCAGCTGGGCCCCAGAGGAGGGCATGGGCAACATCGTGGGCTGGGTTCTACCTCTCTTTACCACTAGCTTTGCCTCCTGTTTTCCCACATCCCAATTTACATGCAGTCTCAAGCTGGGTGGAGAAAGTCGGAGGCACAGGTCAGCAGCAGAAAGGTCATCCGCATCACTAGCGCTAGGGCTGGGGCACGTCCCTGGTCACCAGACTGTCTGCGGAGAGGAGGAGGAAGAGGTTCCAGCATTAGTCATTTGCAAACAACGCTTTCCCTCCCGTGCCACTTCAGGACCAACACGTCTGGTGAAGGGTTCTTCCGCAGCACAATTCTCTACCCTCCCGTGTGCTTTGAGAGAGCCTCCCGCGTATAAATCCTCCCACCTGTGCTGCTCCGGAGCGGCACAGTATGGAGCACACACTGTGCTCTGACGGCCCGTGAAACACGCTCTCCTTTGTGATAAGCACAGCTCTTCCCACTGAGTCCCTATTATCTACTTCAAACCACGATTGCAGGTCAGTGTGAGGCTCACGTGACTAATTCGAAGATGAAACACCCTCCCCTCTCAGTGCGTTTCAGTGTTTCACAGGAACATAAACAAAAATCGCTCCAGCTTATTCAAACCACGGGCTTTTCCTCTCCACTTGCCATTAGCATAAGTTGTTGCTGACACCTGTTTAAACTTCCAGAGGATGAGAAGAAATCATTTGTATACACCTAAGTTAATTTGTTTGTAAGATCACTATGTGCAAGGACCCATACAAACAAAGTGCCAGTGAAGCTATTCCAGTGGCAGTGATGTTCTGAGAAGAGGAGGAAAAAACAGCTTTATTTCCGTAGAAATAAAGCTGATGGTTCAGGTAAAATCTCAGGCTTCACTCACACGTGCAGGCACCATCCTCCAGTAAACGACTGTACTCGTCTGTTCCCCTTTGGTTGGGAGCCATCTGCTCGTGCCCCAGCCCCACCTGGAAAGGCTAGTCCAACTACGGTTCGTTAGCCACTTCTAGCAGGTGGGCTGCTGCCTTCTAAACTCAGCCTGTCTCAGACCCAAATGATTATCATCCTTCCAACCCAGCCAAAGTCACCAAAAAGTAGGCTCTCCTTGGTCTGCCAAGAGACCATCATTTGAGGAGTGTTGGGTATCCAAGGCAGTATCATGAACAAAGCAGTGGAACTCTTGATAACTACAATCCTGTGCTTTTCTCAGGTGAGTGATGCTAGCTTTTCAAGTGCCATTACTTAGAGAACAAGTTAAGCATCCCTAACTGGAAATGAGAAATCTTATATGCTCCAAAATCAGAAGTGGTTTGAGTGCTGAGTTGAAGATACAAGTAGACAATTCCACACCTGACGTCATGTGATGAGTTGCTGTGAAAATGCAGGTGCATTCAAAATACTGTATAAGATTACCTTCAGGCCACGTGTATAAGAAACACATTAAGTATATGCAAATATTCCAAAATCTGAAACATTTCAATTCCCAAACACTTCATATAATGGGTACTCAACCTGTACCATATACTTAAAAACAAGTGAGTAGCCTTTTCTGAAGGCTGCTGGTTAATTCTGGGCATCTAGTCAGTTGACCAATCACAGCATTCCTTAAAGCTCTGTTCCCTGCCATCTTTCACTTATTGCAAGCCTGGCTCTAGTTAGGGGTTAATTTTCACTTACCTTTTCAGTCATTTTCAGATAAAAAAAATCTGGAGTCTAGCTTGGTAAAATTTTATTGTAATAATTCGCACATCTTTAAATATACCACAAGTGCAAACACAAACATCCGTTTCTTTTCTAATTGTTGAATTCCTCATCATCTGTCTCAGGTGTGTTTCATATCTAGTCACGGCCTGAAGCACTAGCAAAATATCCCTGTTGGTCTTGCCCCACCTACTTGGAACCTTTAGCGCCGACTTGGGCTCTTTGACCCAAAGGTTTGGCACTGGTCCAAAGCAAGAGACATATGCGCGTCCTCAGCCAGTATCTTGGCTCCTAACCTTCTGATGTTCCTGATTTCTAACTGTGTGCATGCCCTTGTTCCTCTGGGCTCCCATCCTGGCTCTACCCAAACCCTTCCCACCCAGATTCCCTCCAGTATTCCAGTTTATGCCTGAGCTCTACCAACAACCCTGGCCACAGCTGAACCAGTTCCTTCTAGGAATTCTACTGCGCCTGCCAAGTGTGTGCTGCCAGATCTCATGATCTGTCCTACTTCTCACCCAGCCAAAGTCTGGCCATAATTCTGGCCCAGCTATAAAATACACCCATTCACTTGAAGTTGCTCTGTGTTCTTCCCAGGTCTATTAAACAAGACAAAAACATACACAGCTTGTGAAGTTTACAGTGCATCTTTCTTCCCTTTATTGGAGAAATCAAAATAGCACTCTTCAGTCTGGAGAAGGAGCTGAGGGGTGGGAGGGTTTTCTTGCTTTCACCTACTTGTCAATTCCCTGTATCTACACTTTTTAAAATTTTATTTCAGTAAAATTATTCTCCCTGATTTATGCCTTAGGAGATGACCAAGATATCCAACAGAATGTTCTGTGATGATGGGAACGGTGTATATATAATCAGCTACTGCTCACTCAAAAATGTTCTGAGAAACTCGTTTTTACTTAGCCACACAGCAAGGGCTGCTATTCTAGATAGCACAGGCAGGTTCTGAGTTTCCGTTAAAAATCATGCTTTCTCTGAAGTCAACGGGGCTATCAATTCACCCTCAGGTGTTTTCCCAAGCATGGGAGGAATTGATGTCACTTGCTTTAATGAACACAGTGGAAAGATTCCCCAGTTCAAATTCTAGCTTCCCCATGTTAGCTGTATTCTAAGGTTTCTGTTTCCTCTTTTATGGTATTCACCTGATCTATTGAAATGAGCTGGACCTGAAAACTGGTTGTGATCTAAAAAGACACCGAGGCCAGCACCGTGGCTCACTAGGCTAATCCTCAACCTGTGGCGCCGGCACCCTGGGTTCTAGTCCTGGTTGGGGCACCAGATTCTGTCCCGGTTGCTCCTCTTCCAGTCCAGCTCTCTGCTGTGTCCCGGGAAGGCAGTGGAGGATGGCCCAAGTGCTTGGGCCCTGCACCCACATGGGAGACCAGGAAGAAGCACCTGGCTCCTGATCGGCGCAAGGCGCTGGCCGTAGCAGCCATTTGGGGGGTGAACCAACAGAAGGAAGACCTCTCTCTCTAACTCTGCCTGTCAAAAAAAAAAAAAAAAAGATACTGAACAGTGTTCCTGCCTGAAACACTGACATTGAAAGTAGAACCAGGTGTCAATAGGCAATTAATGGTTTCTAAACATCTAGCTATGGATAATGGAAAAAAGACACACATTCTCCCCTGTGTATAACACACCATCAGTTGGCCATAGCAGCCATTTGGGGGGTGAACCAACAGAAGGAAGACCTCTCTCTCTAACTCTGCCTGTCAAAAAAAAAAAAAAAAAGATACTGAACAGCGTTCCTGAAACACTGACATTGAAAGTAGAACCAGGTGTCAATAGGCAATTAATGGTTTCTAAACATCTAGCTATGGATAATGGAAAAAAGACACACATTCTCCCCTGTGTATAACACACCATCAGTTATTCATACTGGAAGGAACAAGTAGTGTGGACAAGACACAGGCAGAAAAGACATAAGAGGCAGCGAGAAAAAGGCATGCACTGTTGGCCTCAGCAGATGTAAACCTCTGATCACTGACAGACCAGAAGTACAAAGGAAAATAACATTTCTTCATATTTTTAAAACTGCCCCTTAGCACTGGTAGAATTTTCTAGGCTCACTTTCCAGCCACTCTTTCCCGAGACTCTTAAGTTCAACAGTCCTGGACATTTCCCTTGAATCACCAAAGATGGTGGGTGAAATCAGTTTTAGACATGCCGTATCTTATTGAAAGGTGAGGCACATTTCCAACAACTTCAGTTTCCCCAAACTTTTCCTCAAAGTCCAAGAGGAAAAAGAAGTCTCTTGGACATTATTATACTTACATAACTTATTTCATGAGCATCTTTTCCCAAAACTTTTTCTTGAGTTTTCCAGCACATGTATTGAACACATGCACCCTAACACAAATGGTGGGTTGAATTAATCATGATAATGAACATTCTTGAATTTCTTCAGGAAGTATTTGACTACAAACTCAAATTCACAAATACAATTCAATCACCATAGTTGTGTATTTCATAAACATGGGCCTTGGAATACAAATATTTATACTGTTTTCATGATATAATCACAAACTTCCATAAAAATAAAACTTTTCCCCAACAGTCTATAAATTCTTTATGGCTGAAGATCAAAGTTTAGCTATTCAAACAAACTGTGTGGGTATATACAGTATTCTCTCATCACCCTGCACTTGGATCAGTACCGGCTGAATGCCGATTATGCCAATCTTTGGTTGGAACCTGACACACTTTCTGTCCATATCCTTTAAACTCACTTATGATCACTTCTGATTATCTGGCAAACTACCAGCAATCACTGTTCTGTGACCTGACATAGATTACTATTCAGTCTCAAGCACAGTACTATTTCAACACCTGTCACTCTGTGAAGATACTAAGTCTAAGTCTTTCCTCCAGAACATCTCAGGACATAATTTTCAGTCTCCTTGATTCTAAAAATATAGAGTGAGTGATACAGATCTGCCAGTACGCCAAAGAAGGTTTGTGCCATCTGCTCCATTTTGTTCATACTGATTATTCTGGGGTTGAGAGAGGATCCGACTGGAATATGAACACATATATAAGGCAACAGCCAGGGAGGACTGTGCTCCCTTGGGGCTGAGGGCATACAACGGTGGAGGGGAGGTCAGAGCACAAGTGCAGCTCCAGGACTTCCCCAGGGTTGCCTAACACAATCATCTCACGGGGGACAACTGTTTCACAGCATTCTCAAAATAAACTATGACTTCTGGCTTCTATTTCCATTGTCTCCAGTGACACAATGCAAAGCCCACCTCTGAGAGGAAATTCAGCTTCCATGTTTGGTCTTCCACCAGGGCTACTGTAACTTCTTATTTTTTTACTCCACTCATCACCACTCCTTGTGGATAAGAAGGTTTCTACTCCAACATCCATTTCCCTCATCTTCAAAGACCTGGGATTATATATATTTTTTAAAATAAATGTCTAAGGCCAACTTGAAGAGGGCCCCTAACAAGATTCTGCTTCTCTTTATACTTGCAAACTAAGCAACAGTCCCTAGTGGAAAAAGACATGGGGTAATTCTTTATCTGGCTTTAGGAAGCTTGTAGAGAGGTTGCTTTTCTCACTATTCATTTTCTAAAGGACTTGGGTGGTAAGTGTCTTAACATCAAATTTGAAGAAAGTATTCAGAAACACCAGTAGGAGAAAGATGATGTGCAGAAACTCCTGGTGCTGCCTTTTATTATTATTGTTGTTGTTGTTGTTACTGTTGTTATGCATTATAACATCTGCTAAGTGTTGTATCTGAATAAGTGACATTTCAGAAGAGCTGGGCCACATCATTTGTCCAACCAGTAAAAACGGTGCTCGTGGAACTGGGCAGACCTGGCTGAAGAGGACAGATGTAGGGCTCTGGAAAGGACCTCACAGTGGTTTGTGGCTGTGGGAGCAGCCTTGGCTTAAAGCAGGGCTGTATAAGAGGGGCTTTATGAGCCCCTGCAAGTTCTCTGGAATTTGGTGCAACATTAGAGAGCATGTCCATTGGAGTTTCTGTGGGGATGGGGTGGCAGTGTGAGACTACAGCTTTCTTCAGTTTTTCTAAAGGGGCTTAGATTCAAGCAGGTTAAAGACATGGGCAGAGAAGAGAAATAAAATTCTTCTTGGTGCTCGAAATCCAGTCTGACTCTTCATAAAGTTACTGACGTTTCCTAAACCATAGGCCATATGTTTTGTAGATGCATTTTATCAGACTACACTAAAAAGGTTCAAAAATGTTCTGAAATTCAGGTAGTAAACAACTTACCCAAATTTCATTTCAAACATAGAGACGGTAATCTATGAGGTCCTGTAATATAACACAGGCCTGCCTTCCTGCCACAGGGCAAGCTGTCCTCAGAATCACAGGAGTTCATTTGCCACCATCCTTAAAAATCCTCTATGGAAATCTACCTCAATATGATCTTTAGAATCCACTAACATCCAGAATGCCTCATTATTTGGAAGGAGCTTGCCTGGGATGAACAGGCAAGCTGGACCCACAGGCCAGTCCCCTTGCTGTGTCAAGGCGATGAAGGCACTAGCCATTTCCTTAATGTCAATGTGGCTCCCTTTCCTGGATTGCCTGAGACCCCTGGTCCATCAGGGAAACACTTCCTCTCCCATCCCCCTCCAAATTCAGGAATGAATTCTTCCACATGGCTGGGTGATTACTAAAAAGTCCAGTAAACACCGCCACCTTCATGTCTTAGAAACAGTTTGTTTTTCTCTAGTTTACGCTCATTGGAGGGAAGCACTGACCACCCCACCCCTTTGCTGTGCTCTGGGGAAAGCCACCCCCACCCAGCATGCTGAACAGTCATACTGAGACGCGATTTTATTAACCTGGTGACTAAGCTCTTATTTTCTTAGAAGTGAGGCCTAAGATAAGCAAAAAAAAGCCACAGTGAAATTACTTCTCTAATGGAGAGAAGATTGAGAGATCTGTGCAGTTGGTTGGCCGACAGCTCTAGAACATCAAACCCATACACTCACATAAAATCTGAAAAAGGACAAGGTACACAGTTACTGTAATATTTAAAGATGGTATGAATAAAGGCATGTAGTGCCAGTCTTCCCAGAAACTCCTCTAAATACAGTATTAATGGGATTTTTCAAAACCACAGCCTAACATAACAGAAAGCAGCAATGAATTTTGGCAGTAGAAAGTAAGTAAACAAGCTGTCCTGAGAAAGCTGCTTTCTAAGCCCATAATGAAAAGCTATGAAACAACCCGATTCATCTGGCAAAACTCAGCAAAAGTCACAGAAATTCAGGACACTAGACATCTCTAGAAGTGAGATTAATGGGAAAAAACAGGGCAAGCAGCTGTAATCCTACTGGTGAAGCCCTCAGGCCTCCTGTTGCCTCCCGGTCTCTGGGCATTGGGACCTCGGTCTCTCCCCTCCTGGCCCCTCCGCAGTAGGGCCAGTGCCCTTCCATGCACTGAGACAAGCTCTGCTGTTTTCTCCCTGTAGAAGGTAGGAGTGTGGGGGAATATTCTAAAATCTGGTGAGTTTCTCCTCCTCTTAGCCAAACAAGGCAACCAGGCCTGGACCCTTCAGGGCAAGAATGTGGAATCATCCTCTTAAGGGTAGCTAAGCTGGGCAGCCCAGGAGAAACAAACTACAGAGAAGGAGAAATGAGGTTCCTCAAGGACTCTCCTGCACATGAGACCTGAGGCTCTTGGTCTACAAAGCTCCTGTCAGCTTTTTGTCATGGTTGTACCCCAAAATTAGTAGGCACATAAGGGCTACCAGAAAGTTGCTATAATGAAAAACTCACACACACAACAGTAGAAAAAAAGCACTGATGAGGGAAAACCAAGAATCTTTAGAGAGAATAAAACTTTAAAAATAACTATCATTAATATCCCACAGAGAGGGAAGAGCAACCCTCAAAGAACAGGATTTTTTGTTTGTTTTAGGAAAACAACAACAAAAAAAGGCTGAGACCAGGACAAGACCCTTGGGGCTGGGACAGGTATTTGAATCAGTCTTGCTAGAAGTGCATCTGAAAATCTGTGGTTTTAATAAACTCCCTGATAAGTCTTAGACACCTTCACGTTAGATGATGTGGCTTGTTTTGAGGATGTCTTATTTTTACTGGTTAGCTAGACCTAATGCTCACAGCGATCTAACATCATGGGGTCACGTTTTGTAACTCAACCAGCAAAACACGGTGAAATCATTCATAGGTAAAGTGGTCAAAATATGTATAGTTAGACCAAGAAACAGATGATGATTTTTAAGTTGGCAAAACAGAGTATACTGTCTTCATTGTTTGACAAAGTTACTTATTGCCACTGCCTCCATTAAACATTTCATTCTTGTACTAGAAGTCATGGCCATAAAATAAGAAAATAAACAGAAATAAAAATAAGTACAACTGGAAAGGAGTAAGTCTTTCATTATTTGCAATTATCCACATAGGAAGCTCAAAAGAAACCGCATGCAGAATGGAAAATTTGGCAAGGCATTCAGTTATAAACACCAAATTAACTGCATTCCTAGCTACCAGCAAACATAAATGTAATTCAAAATACCATATAGACTAGCCACCAAACAATCATATCTAAGCAATGTCCAGCAAAAGTTAAAAAAAAAATAAAGGTAACATATAAGATTGTGAAGTCATGGAGAGGACATATGTATTTAAAGATACTCTTCCTTAGGAATTAACAGATTAAACTAAATTGTTTTATGGTGACTTATACATGAATAAAAGGTAAATAAAGCCAAAAAGAATTATTAAGATTCAAGATGGATGAGGAATGAATGCTGTTGTCTGCAGAGTGATCAAGAAAGTGATCAAGAGAGATCAAGAAAGGTTTCACAAAGAAGTTCAAGTTGAACCTGAGTCTAAGTTCACCAGGGATTCAATGGGAAGGTGATAATTTAAACTGGGAAAATGAATCAACATGGGGCATTTTTTAAAATGAGGAGTTCAACAGGATTTGGGATATGCAAATAGAGGGTACAATGGACAAACAGGCTGGAGATGCACAAGGGTCCATTCTACTAGGCAGAAGGTGGACTTTTTTTAAAATCAGATTGATTTACTTACTAGTCAAGGGCAGCCACTAACTATAGGTTTATGTGGTGGAGTGAGGAAGCAGAAAATGCAAACACAAATAGGCAGAAGCAACGGAAGAGGCATATCATGACTATGACCCTCAAAGAGCCATAGAAAACCAAGAGATACCAAACTACCAGGGAAAGGATGACCCAACCCTTGGTAAGCAATGGACTTGTCATCACATGATACTTGTGGTGCTGGCAGGGATATAAGATCAACTGGGAGAATGGCAGGACCTGGGGTAGCAGGGCCATGTAGGCCTCTCTGTCCTCAGAAGTAGTAAGCTGGCCTGCAGGAGGAGAGGACAGGTACAAATGACACCTTGGGAGCAGACCAGCTGGATTAGGACTCAGAGGGAAGAGGTGATGGTAGTGGCAGAGATGGGAAATAAAGATGAATCCCAGAAGAAAAATACAGCAAAAAAAAAAAAAATAGAGCTATGGGTTTGTTTTTAGATATGTTGAATTTTTTTTTTTTTAATTAAACTTTTATTTAATGAATATAAATTTCCAAAGTATAGCTTATGGGTTACAATGGCTTCCCCCCTCCCATAACTTCCCTCCCGCCCGCAACCCTCCCCCCTCCCGCTCCCTTTCCCCTTCCATTCGTGTAAAGATTCATTTTCAATTCTTTTTGTATACAGAAGATCAGTTTAGTATATATTAGGTAAAGATTTCAACATTTTGCCCATATAGCAACATCAAGTGAAAAAACTACCATTGGATTACTAATTATAGCATAAAATAGCAATGTACAGCACATTAAAGATAGAGATCCTACATAATTTTTTTTTCAAAATAATTAATTTTCTATGCCATTTCCATTTTAACACCAGGTTGTTTTTTTTTTTTTTTCATTTCCAATTCTCTTTATATACAGAAGATCACTTCAGTATATAATTAGCAAAGACCTCATCAGTCTGCGCCCACACAGAAACGCAAAGAATAAAAATACTGTTTCAGTACCAGTGGTAGCATCACTTGGCTTTAGACGACACATTGGGGACAGATCCCGCATGGGGTGTAAGTACACAGTGACTCCTGTTGCTGACTTAACAATTTGACACTCCTGTTCATGGCGTCAGTAATCTCAGACATTCAGGGCAGCAAGAACTACAGCAGTCAGTCGCTGGGGTGCTCTCCAAAAGACCAGAGAGCAGTGACATCCCTGGGCTTCATGGAAGAGGATGCTATTCTGAACTTGGCTTCTTTGGGCTCTTCGTGTGTGGCCTCACATCCTGTCAGTAAGCTCACATGACCAGCCTTGGTCGGCTGTGTTTTTCCTCTCCAGAATGGTTAGGTAAAGAGCGTTAGTCCTGGAGGGAAGGAGGCATCTGCTCTCTTTACAGCAGGCTGCAACTAGGGGAAGTCAGATGCAGGCTTGTGGAGGCAGATGGCTCTCAGAGCTCAAAGAAGGGGGCTGCTTCTGCCTCCATGTTCCCTCAGTTCCTTTGGTATGAGGCAGTGCAGTGACAGGTTTATGGTGATGAAATAATAGGCAAGATGAGAATTATATCTGGGTTCAAAAAACTTAAAAGTTTCTGTATAACTTCTGAATGGTGATAGTACAAACCAGACTCCAAGAGCTTAAAAGAAAATCTCATTAAACAAACAAAAAAACCCTTTGGTTGCCTAATCTTTTAGAAGGTGGAGTTTTTCACAGATGAGTCTTCAAAAGAAAAAAAAAGTATTTATTTATCTGAAAGGCAGAATGGCAGAGAAAGAGATATTTTCCATCTGCTGGCTTCACTCCCCTAATGCCTGCAATGGTCAGGACTGGGTCAAGCTAAAGCCAGGAGCCCAGACCTCCATCTGGGCCTCCCACATGCGTGGCAGAAACCCAAATACTTGGGCCCCCATCTTCTGCCTTTCCAGGTCCATTCACAAGGAGCTGTATTGGGAGAGGAGCAGTTGGAACTCCAATCAGTGTTCCAATATGGGAAGCTATATTGCAAGCAGGGGCTTAACCCACTGTGCCACAAGGCCAGCCCCAGTCTTTTGTTGTTATAATTTGTTTAGCAGATGCAAGTCATCACCTAACCTATTTAGTCAAGTGTGGCCATGGACTTCATGTCTCCATGGAGGCAGAGTGAGGGAAGTGGGGAGAGAAGAGTAGACAGTACCAATAAAATTATCCCAGCCAGAATGGGGGTGAAGCCCTGAGAAGCCACAGGAAAGGGCCAAACCCATGAATATGAACTGCAAAGAGCCACAGAAGTCTCACAAGAGCCAAACTACCAGGGGAAAGGACACCCCTGACCAGGGAGCCAGATCCATCCCTGCAGGTGTGCCTTATCTCTGCAGGTCTATAGTGACCCAACTGCCCTTCCTCATCACACAGCATGGGAGCAAGGAGCTGGGATGGCTTGGGTGCCCCACATGGTGCCAACGCCTTCTACTCAATGGATTATTGAGCGTGAAACCCTTCCAGGAGAAAAATGGGAAGCAAATATGCTTGCAGACTCTCCACCCTTCTGCTTTCCTCTCCTCTTCTCCACCATGCGCGCCACTGTTGGACAGCATCATTCAGGATGAACAGGCAAATGGCTACAAATGTACAAAACAGCCATGTGCACCCAGAGAGGCAAGCATTAAGTCCAGGGCTGGCTCTCAAGCTTTAAGGTAACTATTAATGAAGACTCGACATAGCCTGGCAGCGATGGGGAGTGGGGAGCGAGCCCTGAGATCCAAACAAAAGCCTTTGCTATTAGGAGAGGATTTTCTAATCGTTAAAATCAGGGATGGGGACTGTTCCTTTGTGACAGCTGAAAACAGATCCCCCTCCTCCCTGCCTCTAAATCCTCAATGACTCTCCTTTAGGGGCTGCTCCCATAGCTGACAGCAGTGACCTCTTTGCTTAAGACTCTCAATGTAGGGCACAGAGGACCCAGGACTCTAATTAGCAGCAGGACCTATTGTCCCAAGAAGGTCACCATTCTAGGGGAAAGAAAAGCCTGATTTCTTCCCAGGAAGTAGCGAAGGTATAAGCTCATAATTGTGAAAAGAAAGAAGAGCGCGCTAGTCACACGGACGGTGGGAAGCCAGATTGGCGGGCTAAAATCACTTGTGGGAACCTTGAGGGCAGCGAGTTCTAGGAAGGATACCCAGCACGAGGGTGCGCTGCAGGACGATGATCTAACTGCACAGAGGCCAAGAAGCACAGACAGTGTCTGTGCAGGGTGCGGACTGGGCAGTGGGACGAATGATAGTAAAATGTGTGCTTTTCTACTTAGACTGAGACTAGGAGTTCCCCAGATGGACAAAAGGGAGGGGGCAGAAGAACGAACATAAGGAAGCCCAGAGGCCTGAGCAGTGCAGGGTGTTGTGGAATACACGGGGCTGTGTGGCTGGGGTGCAGGAAACAGTCTACGGGGCAGGGTTGGGGAGGAGGCCATAGCCGGTACCTAACCACCATCGAATGCGCTGGGTGGCAGAAAGTGGGTTTATCCCACAGGAAATAGGAGCCAGGGTAAAGTGAGGCCGTCTGGTCGACAGGCCATGTCACAGAGGAAGGCTACAGAATGGCATTTACCCTTGCCCATGGATAACTGGCTTGTGGGGAGGAAACAGCTAATTAAAAGGTAGTGCTCTGAAACGCTAAGTGGTTCCTTTCACAGGCATGACTCAGGGCCTAATATGAGCACCCTGGACACAGATGCGATGCATGGTTTGACAAGGACATTGTACACTGTTTCAATTTTTCCCACAGGGCAGGATCTGGAACCTTAGTGAACCAGGCACCCGGATGGCTACGTGAGAGACGTGAAACTGTCGCGCCTGCTCCTAAGTGCTCTCTTCTTCCTCCAGAAGCCTTTTTGCTGCCCAGAGCCATTTGGATATTGATAACATCATTCACAGGCCATACCAAATTATCAACTTAAGAATTAGCCTGCTAGAGATTTATTGAATTTTGTGTCCTGCCTGCGGTTGCCCTGCCAGGACCAGACCAAATGATTTCGTGGGCGGGAGGTTCCCCACCCCTGCCGTGGGCCTTATTTTATTAGACAGAATGACTGCAGCAAGCTTTAAACGAGGATTTTTTTTTTTCATGTCACATCCAACAGACCGAATGCTGCAAAGCAAATTGTTCCTCCAGAAATACTTAATTTGACATAGAAAAATATTATCCCTGGATCCTTTACAATTATCCCTGCTTTTAATTTTCGCTTTTGGAATCGATAGCGTTTTATGGGCTTCCACTTTAAAGCTGCACGGCCCTGAAGGACAAGGCGACTTTTCCAGGCTGCCACGCTGGCTTCTCTGAAAGAGAGGAACTATTGAGGAAATGGGGGAGAAAACTGAATGAGCGGGGAACACTAGCAAGCAGGGCCTCTTCTCCTTTCTACCTTAAGGCTTTTCTCTCCCCCATTCACAGCTTTCGGCCTTTTGTTTGTTTAACAAACCATTACAATCATACCCAGTTCAATGCAGGGAGGAATGTGAACTCTCTAAGTAGCTGTCCTTGGAATCCACATGTGTGGTCCATCCCCCAGCCCATCCACAGGCGGCTTCAATGTGCTGCTCAGTGCTCCTCCCGCCCTGGAGGCCAGGCACCTTGCTCACAATGAGCCCCAATTTCCCACCGCTGCATGCTTGCTGCCCCTTCCCAGTAGCCTATAGCAATGCCTCAAGTTGCGCTTCCTACCCAGCTCGCTGGGCCATTGTACTGTCTGTCCTGCTTGGGCTTGTCCCTTCAGCTCCTGAGACAGAGGCCCCCGCCCCCACCCCCACTTGCTTTTAGCCTGTGGACTTACCATGGAGTACTGGCAGCCACATTCCAGGGTCTTACACCCAGAATTCCCTTGTGGAGTATACTGTAAACATAAGATAGGAGGCAAGACTCTCCCTCCCCCACCTCCTAAACCTAATCAGAACTGCTTGTGCTTTTCCCAGTTCCTAGCAGTTATGCTGGCTCTGTGGAAATACATTTCAATTTCTTAACCAGCAAATCAAAATAATCTTTAGCAACAATATTATACTCCAGTATAAATAAAAATATTACTTAGAAAAGCAATACAGAGTTCCAGTTGGCTCATACGGCCCATTCATGCTATTTTCTGTCTAATAATCTCCATCTCACAGTCCTGTGAGATAGGAAGAAAGGCATCTTTTTTCCATTTGATACATGAAGAGACTAAGGCTCAGTTCATTGCACACAAGGCCTAGTGAGATACTGCAACTACCGTGTGGTATACTATAAAGTGCCTAGCATATAGTGAGTGCTCAAGAGTGCCTGCTTCCACCAATACCCTTCCTGACAGCCAGGAGCTGCACACAGGTATTCTGACCTAAGCCAAGTACTCTTCCTACTTCTCCCTTGCCACCCTCCTAGCCACGCTGTCTGCACAAACTGTGAATTTCAGCAATAGCTTTGACTCCACTCTCTCCAGATAAAGCCTCAGAATGGGAAGGAAGATTGCCCCATGCGGCTGGGATGTGAGCAGCCTCAGGCTTCCCAGTCCCACCTTCCCAAAAGCACGACGACCCTTGACACCTGTCTTAGGGATACAAGCTAGGCGTGTAGTCAGGCGCAGTGTTGGAGCTTTCCAACCAACGTACGTGGTCGTCAGCAGGAAACTCCATGAGTCCACAGGTATTGCGGGGTTGGGGAAGGGGCAACAGATGACATGAAAAGGTGCTCACTGAATCAGATTCCCCGAAACCGCAGAGTGCACCAACAACTTAGCAAAAGAAAAGGCCAAAAAAATATATCCTGTTCTAAAACATTTTCTTGTTTAAGGTGGAAATGCATTTATTCTTCACTAGAACCTTTTAGAAGTACCCTGAACCTCTAGCATGTTCTTGACTTTGCTATGTTTCCAAGCAATGATTAATACACATGCTCAAGTAGAAATAATTTAACAACTTGCACACCTACTGGGTGACAGGACACATCCACCGCGAGGCAGGTACGGAGTCTTCCCACGAGTCTGTCGGCAGATTCAAACCTGTAAGAGACCTTGCATATCTTCAGTGAATGCAATTCAGAAAGCATTCCCCATTGTGCTAGAACCTGAGCTCTGATTTTAGAACACATGTACGTACAAACACACACACACACACACACCCCACTGGTGAGGGGCAGAGATTTTTCTACTGTTTCATCATGCATTTTAATAGATGATTTTACTTAATATCATCTCCTGTGTCCTACTTGGAACTGGATTAGAACTCTCAAGTTTTTCCCTGCTTTCTGCAAGTAAAAAAAAAAAATACCATGAAATTGCTTACATAAAATATTCAAAACATTACTCAGAGGAAATGATTTTTTTAAACCAACAGTATTAAAATACCAGAAAACAGGTATGCAAATTGATGCAGTAACAGAACCTGAAACAAATTATGAATTGGGAGAAAGTCAGCACTATCCAGTTGGCACTCCTTTTCGATAAAAGCTTGCTATAACTGTATTGTCTCAAAATTGAATATTCAATTCAATAGTTACTAAATCCAGCTGTGCATTAGAGTTAGCAGGGAAACCTTTTAAAAGTAGAGATTCTTAGGCCACAGGGCAAACTTAGGCCAAACTGCATGGCTGGGTCCCTGAGAACTGATGTTTTCACCAAGTCCACTAGGGCTGAATTTGACTGAACCAACAAGCATTTGGAAGCCACCATCTCTGTTCACCAATTATAAAACTTGACATCTTCCACCTAAGACTATTCCAACCAATTGACCCTCTTCGGGGGAGAGCTTTTCAGGACGTTCTTAACCAGTATAGGGGTAAATCTATTAAGAAACAAAGCCAATTACACCTCACCTAAGTGATTTGTTCACTTGGTTACCTGTTTTCTTCTCTTAATTTGATCAAAATGGCGAGGCCCACTTGTTTTTATGAGTTAAGAATGGAAAAATTAAGGCCATTTTTACACAAAGTTTTGAAGTACTCCATATTACAATTGAAAAACCAAACTGGAGGCGAGCTGGTTACTTGTCTGTATCATTCAGAGAATTTGTTCTCAGCATATCCCTTCTTTTGCATGTATCAACATTTCACAAGTCATCTTCATGGTCCATCTCATCTCAAAGTGCTCACCATTTTTTGTGGATGTTTAATGGGATGGTCCCCAGAACTCATATTAACTTTTTTTTTGAGAGCTTTACAAAAACATTAAAGTGCATCTAGACAATTTTCCCTTCGCACCTGCCCATCTCACGAAGGCACAAGACTAACGCAACGTGTTCAGAGAGGCAGAGGGTACACAGAACGGGAGGTACACAGAGCAGGCAGGGGAGCAGCTCAGCTTCATTGTCAAAGTATTCAAATGACCACAAAGAGAAAGCGACTCCCTTCAGAATTCAACAATACTCCTTGGCCCCGAGGGCTCACAGAGGAGCTTATTCTGAAGCCGTTCAATGTGGCAGCCGCACTGGTGAAAGAGGAGAACTCTGGAGGGAGGAAATCCAGTCCTGAGCGTCCCCACCTGCCATCTAAGCACAGCTCTCAGGGGGCAACAGCTCACAATGCAGCCGAGGGCCTCACGCAGGCCCAGGCACGGGGAAAAAGCACGTGCACTGGATGGCCATTTCACAAAGCAGAGGAGACAGGAAGAGAACGTGTAGCGGTTTGATAGGACGTTACGTGCAGTCTGCCTCTCAGGCCAGAATTGAGGTTCCGAAGGCAGAGAAAAAGGTTTTCAAGTGTCACTCTGTTTTTTAGGAAAGCACATGGGAGAAATAATCTTAAAGATAAATGTGTCTACATTCCAGAGTAGCAAAAAAAAAAAAATGCATTTTTCTAAGACAGGAGACTAGCACGTGGTAAACAGATGAAGTGTTTTTAAACGAACAGGAAAAAATACTTTTTTGGAAGTCATTCACTGACCAAAAAAAGAAAGTTTCGTGAATCTAGAGCGTATGCTTTCTAGAACCCATTTTACTGTCATAGTGTGTTTTTCTGAGCACTGACTTTGGAGAACAGCATTTAGGAATGAGTCTTTTTCTGTTAATGAACTGGGCTAGCCGCCTGCTGAGCACGCACTGAAACTCCAACCGAACCAAGGGATTTCCTTCCAGCTTCAGCTCATTCACGTCCAACTGCTACTGTCTTTACTCAGGCAAATCCTCCAAACTGATTTCATCATCACCATCATCATTCTTATTATTTCTAACGATCGGAATGGCAAAGAACTGGGTAACACCCACTTAAAACTCTGCCCTTGTTGTCCCTGTTGGAATCCTCTGGATAGAAGATGTGCAAAATTTGTTTCCTAAAGCCTCTCAAATGTGTGTGATTTTCTAAGGACATTCATTCCGGATGGAAAGGAGCTTACCCGATTCCAGATTCCCCATGACTAACCCTTATTTCAGGGAGGTGGACCATGGTGAGCAATGAGATGATATCTTTGAAGTGGAGAGCCTAACTGGGACATTCAGATTCACTTCCAAGTAACAATGTCATTTAAAAGATGTCACAGAGGGGCACGCTGCTGCTAAAGGTCACTGAGAGTTTGAATAGATTTGTGGGCCTAGCACCTGGCCTTCTCCCCTCTCCCATTATAAATAATCCCTGGAGAACTCATTTACAACCCAAGGTTTCAACTACTCCTCGAGGTCAGAGACCTCCCAAATCTTACTCTTCAATGCTTAACTTTCTTTCAAATTCCCGACAAATGCATCTCCCTCCCTCCCACACCTCCCCTTGTGGGTGCCCCTCAGGTCTGAAGCAGAGGCTTCACACTGCAACCCTCCAGCCTGGCTCCTCCTCCAGCAGGGCTGTGTCACTGTGTGATAACAGCCTTTGGCTCTCTCGGAGGCTCACCCAGTGATGGCTATTGTTTTAAGCACTTGGTTAACACCCTCCACCACCATCTGTGCAGGGAGGACCAACTGTATTTTACTTATAAGGAAACCAAGGCTTGGGGGGTACACCAATTTGCCTGTGGTCCTACAACCAGCTGAAGTGCAATGTGAATCCAGAGTGTGTGATTTCAAAGTCAACCCCTTTCACATGCAGCCTCTCCAAAGTCAGAGGCTCCTACTCTACGGATTGATTCTGTGAGCTTATGGTCTCCCAAATCTGTTTTCTCCTGATTCCCATAGTTGCATACTGTTTGGGTGATGTTTTGCCCTGATGACAGCCTCCAAATCAGCACAGCAAGACAACTACAGAATTTCACCTTGTCCTCCCAACAGTGGCTCTTCCTTGCTCATGTAAAGCAGGTGACAGGTTTTGCCATACAAGCTGTCCCTTGTATTTTAGCTCCATTGCAGGCAGAAGCAGCCTGAAGAAGTCCATCTTTATTAACATCTAAGCCCAATGAGGAGATTCTGCTGGACTTCTGGGAGCAGGGGGAAGGGAAAAGGAGAGGCTGGATAAGAGGGTGGAATAAAGACCCTCTCCTCTCCAACTGCTGGCTCCCACCCTGGGCCTGGGAAGGAGGAGAACTATCAGCCCCAAGCCAGTGGGGACGCTTGCCATGGTCTGTTCCCGAGGGCAGTGGGCACAGCCCGAGAAGACAGCTGCATGAGGTGCACTCCTGCCTGGGAGGCCAGACCACAGGCGGGAGGTTTTTAGCCTCCATTCCCGGCCTTGAGGCAGACAGCTGCAAGGCTTCAGGAGACTGATCCATAGAAGGTCAGAAGCTGGATCCACACCTTCCAGGTGGCATGGCAATCTCCAGGTTCAAGGACCCGTGTCATGGGGAAAGGGGAGGCTCCTAAAAATGTCTGAGAGGAATCTGCCTTAGGGGGACAGAATGGGGGCTAGGACGGTTCTGAAAAACCGACAAAGGGATGCTTCTTGCACGCACAGTTTCTGAAAAACCGACAAAGGGATGCTTCTTGCACGCACACTGATCCCTGTGCAGCGAGATTCTGATGTGGGGGTGCCTCTATGAGAAGCTAAGACTCAGACCTGCATTCACGCCTGACTGTGCTCTAAGAGCAGCCACAACTGGGAGGAATGGCACCGATTTGTTTTTCTCAAAAGGCTCCCACCCATTGGCAGAGAGGGGCTGGGCCTCTGCTGGAGGCGGCAGCGCTGGGGACCTGGGAGCAGTCCCGAGCTTTAGAACCCTGGGGCAGTTAGAGAAGGAAGGAAGGAAACTATGTACTCACAAGATTAACACCTCTGATTCCTATGCAAATACCTAGAAAGGGAGAGGCAAACAAGGTTATCTTTAAGGCCTTTATCTTCAACTCTGAATTGCTGAAAACAAACAAACAAACAAAGGGAAAAAGGGAAGTTACTCAGAAAAGGAAAGAGAGAGGCCAGAGCTGCTGGAGTCGGGAGGGCCAGGATCCCCGAGTTCCCAGCCTGGACGTGCCTCGCGGGCCAACAAGCCGGGACAGGCAGCAGGGCTGTGGGGGCTGTGGGTTTCTGTAGGATGGAAACCACGGTGCGCTGTGAACAGAGGTGGTTTGGAGGAGGGGGAGATTCCCACCCTAGTAGAAAGGACATAAATCCTCATGACAGATTTGTTGCCTCAAAGACGTGGTAGTCACGGTGGGCCCCTGGGGCACTAATGGCTGTCTACAAGAGTTCAGACTCTGAGGTCAGTCGCATCCTCCAAGCAAACTCCCCTTCGTGTCTGCAGCTGGACATCTGGGACTTTAAGAAGAGGCTTCCAGAGGCCAGGGTGGAAACTGAAGAGGCCCATGAAAGGCATGATGGTTGTGGCCACTGCAGAGATTAGAACTTTGGGTGCAGAAACCTTTGGTCAGCAGAACTTCAGATCTGCAATAATCAGCAACTGGGGGCCCCAGTTTTCTGCCAAACAGGCACACCATGAAATCTGAAGGGCATGGGGCATGTCCAGAGGGAAGATGGCCTGGCAGAGGAGTTCCAAAGCAGGCTTACAAAGATGGACCCTAGAGGTTATAACCCCAACCTCCCCCACCCAGTCTCTGCTTTGGTTATAGGGAAGATAGGCAGACACGTTTTGTTGAGCCATACCTGAGATCCCATAGACTGGGAACATAGAAGGTAGGGGGTGTTGGGCAAGCAGGCAGAGATTTGGAAAACCAGAGCACCCCCAGAGTGGGGTCACCCTGATCTTGTGAAGGTCTAGCCTCTGTTGGCACAACTTTCCCTTGTCTTGTCAGACAGATGAGACCCAGAAGGAAAGATAGAGAGATTATGAAGGAACACTCACAAGACCTTCCCAAGCTACTCCTAATATGGGCAACTGCCTACAGGCGGCTACTTTCCAAGTCCTGAAGCCCCAACACTTGGCAGAGGTGGGGAGGGGTGTGGGAGAATGGAGAACAGGTGCACTTTATTGGCCCAAACTGAATGGTCTTCTGGCTTCCTTTAAATGCACCACCATCCCAGTAAGGAGCTTGGTGTCAAGCAGGCTAATGTATTTCCAGATGCTGGAGACTGGGATCCACTCTTGTCCCCCAGCCTGGTTTGGAACCAGTTTCCCTTCACTCTAATGACAATGCCGCTATCTGAGGAGTCTTCCAATAGGCAAACACGTTCTTGGCACTTGCTTGTTTGGAACTCCTCAATGGTCTCATTTGTTTCTGTCAACTGCAATCAAGAGACCTGTCTCATCAAAACCATGGAAAGGTTTTAATCGGGAAAGTATGTTGTCCAGGCTTGTGTTATATAGGACGAAACCTCAGACAGCAGGTAGATTATTCCCACGATTTATCAATTTTATATATTAACATGAGTAAACAGGAATTCCCAGAGCAAAAAAGCAGACTCTATGCAAAAATAATAAATGTTGTACCTTATCTTAAGTTTCTCTACACTTTTCAGAGAGTTCTAAATGCTCCCCGAATCAGAATTCACAACACTCCTCTGCCCTTTGAGTTGAATGTATGAGGCAAGTAAGGACCATTTTAGGGAAACAACATAAAATAAATATGACTGTAATATTTCCAGTGTACATGGTGACTGTGTGTGTGTTATGGATCACTTTTAATTCCTACTGCTGAAACAAAAAGGCAAAAATTACCTTTGCAAATACCACATAACAGATCAATTAAGTTATCTCCCAAATAAAATATGCTTTGCTATAAACATGCATAATTTCTAGCATTTTAAACAGTGAGAAATGTCTTATTAATGTTAATAATATTATTTAACATTCTCCTATATTATAATCCCCTAATTACCTTCATTTTTTCTTTTTGTTGGCTCATAGAGATGGGAAGTAGAGAAATTTTAATGATATTCCATTAGATCATAACTTTCCTTTCCTGAGAATGGAATGATAATGAGTTTCACTCTACTGCATTCTACTAGGTCAGAAGTATACTCCATACTAGGTTGAGTTCTTACAGTTAAAGAAATAACTGAATGGGAGGATTCTCTTAGACACAGTGTCGGGACGACCGTGGGGCATTATGGAGACTGATGCTTCTAGGTGTGAGTGCTAGCTCTGCTACTTGGAAAGTTGTTACCTTAGGCACGTTGCACACCTTCTGGAAGGCCAAATCTTCTTCACCATAAAATGCAGATGCTTATCTATCTTACAGGATTGTTATACGAGGACATATGATATACGTACAGATAGAAGTATGACAAGTGCAGAGTCCAAAGCAAACCTGGCCCAGGAATAGGAAGTATGAAGAACAATCTTATCACAGGGGTAAGCTCCCAGTTAGGAAACATTAAAGCCGAATGTAGAAGAGAGTCAGAGGAGAAATGAGTGATTTCACTTCAAATCACCTTTCTTTAACATGCATGATCATGACAGCTCTGTTTCAAACATAATGCTTGTACCATTTTGTATGTCATGCATTTGAAACATTCCTGAATTCTTAAGTAGTGTGGTCCTATTTGTTGTGCCTTTATTGGCAATATCGTGTTTAACCAGAGAAAACAATTACAAAAGCACTTGGCATGAATTGGTCTTATGGGTGCCATAAAGTGGCCCAAATGATAGACTGAGGCGATTCAGGCATTGTTGGAGTTTGCCAAACTTTCCCTTCCGAATGCATCAGCGAAGGAAGTGGACCAAGTGTCAATCAGAATCATTTGGAGAACAGGAATTTAAACATGCACACCTAAAACTCTTCAGCTGGGGCAGCTCTGCACAGCCTTTCTGGGAGTTAGCCTCAGGATCATGGAATAATCTGGGAAGTGGTTTATCTAAAAACGATGAGGGGAAAATGCATGATGGAATATGAGAAAACTTACAAAGACGACTGGGTTGAAACAACACAGCATGACAGTCAAGGACGTTCTGTAAACTGCATGCGGACAGGCGCCAAAGTTACGGTCGAGCAAGAGTTAGCACTGAAGCTGCACAACAGGGGAGGGCTGCTGTCGGGTGAAATAGGATTGAACAGAGAATGAACAGAGTGTGGGGAAACAGCAACAAATGTGAGACAGGAGACAAACTGGAATTGGGGATCCTAATCTTGAAACAGGTGGTTAAAAGGAATCAATCTCCACAGAGACAGTAGAAATGAAGAAATAAAAATTCTTGATATATAATAGGGAGCCTGCCAACCACAAATTCCTTCAAATAAACACTGGATTTAGTGACATACCTATTTCACAACTTTTACGAAATTTGGAAAGAACATAGGCAGTGAAAGTTGTGAATTACCCTCACATCATGATTTGAGGAGGACTTAGAGGCTCCGAATTGTAACACATGTCACTTACTAACATACTAGCTATATGACTCTAAATAGATAAGAACCCAGATTTCTTCCCAGTATTTCTTTGTCAGCTCTAAGATGCAACTTTTTAAAATGGAAGGTGATCACAAAGTTTCTAGTAAGCAAGTTATGATAATTAAAAATCAAGTGTACAATATCCATTATTTCTAATTTAATATGAATAAACAGCAATGATAGCCACTAGAATGCATTACTGATTTGTTTTAAGTGAAAAAAAAAATAGGCTTTCTTAAATTCTCAACCTTTACTTCCCAATCCTATTTCCCTCCTGCCTACCTCCCAAAGTTCCTTAGATTCAAATTCCCGGACAGCAAGTGTTTTCTGGAACTTTATGACCTCCTGCACTGTGGAACAGGAAGACGGCTTTGGTGTGGGCTCTAATAGAGGAGAGAGTGAGGATGCAGAGTCACAACCAACCACCAGAACAGCTGGGCTCAGGGAAGACACACATACCTAAGCGAGGGACAGACGAGTTCCAGATGTGATGTGAAACAGAGGCCACATCAGACGGAGGGCAAGCCTAGAAGGGAAATAAAATCACAGGATGAGCCAAAAAAGAAGGCACTCAGAAAAACCACTGAGTATTCATTTATGTGTAGGGAATGTGAGTCTAGGGTGCCACGGTCAAAAATCTGGCTCTGTCTACATCTATCAATGCCATATTCCAACATCAACCAAAGTCCTTAGAAGGGTTTTGGTTTTGAGAGAGGCAATACAGTTATATGCCTGAACTACAGGGTTCTGGTGCCAGAAGGCCCAGATTCAAATCCTGGTGCTGTCTGGAACAACTTAGAAACCTTTAGTCTACAACTCTGCTGGAGTTGCTGACTGCATCTCAGCCCAAGGCCCTTAGGATGGTCTGAGTTCATGTGATGGAAGTGCTGAACACTGTCTGGGGAATACTCATGTTTTTGCAATTGTATTTACCCAAGTGTAAATACTTCACAGCTCAAGCAGAAATTAGAAGGTAGTCAGAAGAATGTGTTAAGAATGCTACATGGGAGAAGTACACAGATCCCAAGCAGGGCTAGGTGTGAAGACAGAGAGGGAAGGCGGGAATCAAGAAAGGACACTGAAAGGCAAAATGGCAAAACCAGAAACAAGAACATATTGCCTTTGCTCAACCATATTTTTTATCAAAGGCAACAGAGAACCTGTTGACAGTAAGCAGCCCATTATTCACCCTGAAATAAGGCAAGGGGAGAGCCTAGACAGCAAGTAAAAGGAAGACAATAGTGGAAATGGAGCTGAATATGTCTTTCCATAAAAGGAATAAAGGTAGGAAACAGATCAATAATAACTGAAACCCATCAACCCACACCTTCCCAGCTATAAATTCCTTACTAACCAACAGCCCAATCCAACTGGGTGAATATTTGAGCAATGAGCTTACATAGCCACCTCCTCTGGGTGGTCCCCATTCATCCACTGACTGAGAAGCTGTGGTTTTTGTTGTTGTTGTTAACAGCAGAAGGCCCTTACTAAGTTGAATCCTACTAAAGCAATAGGTATAATAACTGAGGTAGGAGCCGAGCTGGAGATTTTTGGAGTTGAGGAGCTGAGGTCTTTCCTTGCTGGAAAATGTCTCACTAAAGGAGGTAATAAGTAATTTGACCAGTAAACATTGAAAGTACTGAAAACATACTAAGTATTTTAACAGCTTTACTAATTCACTAGTGATTAATTACAAATGACATCTATTAAAGAAGATATTTTATAACAGTAACATCTGGCCTTACCTATAACTTACATATTATTTAATTTTAAGTGGTTTCATATTTCAGAACAGCCCATTTTTTGCAATTCAGCTAGATTTTAAGGAAGCTGTGTTATTTTGAATGACCAGATAAGCCTTCATGGAGCTGGTTTATTTAGTCAATCTGGATGACACGAAATCGTCTAACAGAAAAGGTTCTGGTGTCCTCGCTAGATAACAAACATGCAAACACAGAGACTTAATGCATGGATACTTCAAAAAGTTTCTGGGAAGTAGAATTTAAAAAAATCAAGTCTATTTTGGTGAGAAAGTTTCGAAATTTATGCAGTTTTGTTATAACACACTATTTCCCATAAACTTTTTGACAGCTTCCTCATGGATTCAAATTTTTTTTGTACCAAAATAAACTTCATTCCATTTTCATGAACTTTTTGAAGCCCCCTCAAAAGTCTACTCCCAAACTTATTTTGAGGGCCTGACTTGGAAACTATTCTCAGATATTGCAACAGCCTGAAGGAAATGGCTTTTCAATGGACGGCCCCATATTTGAAGTTATCTGATTCCATCTTATAGCAAGAACGCCGCTTTTAGTTGCAGTCACTTCCTTGACCCGTATGCAACTCTTTCCACCTGTGAAGACAAAGACGTGCCTCACGGCTCAAAGCTGCAGAATCACAGGGAACCTGTGGCTCCATCGCCCCCTCGCCCCTCTGTCCTGCGGCCTTTCTGCACTTGGCTGTGATGTCACACAAAATGACTTCCAGAAACCAGGAGGATGGAGAGGACATGTTGTAAAACCCAAGTGCTGTGCTCAATGCTTTCTTATCTACAAGCTAATACTTGTGGGGGTGGTAGTGTACCAATGATGGAAGCCAGAGCAATTTTCCTGCTTCAGAAGAAATCATAAAACCTCAGCAGAATCACAAGCTGGGGAATCCACTGCCCTGGGACAATGGTACAAACAACAACCCCTTCCTCTACAAGAGTCCTGCCAGGACACACGGATTTGCAGACCCCTATTTTCAATTTCATCCCTACCATTAGTCAAAACAGAAATCCACAATTTCTTAAAAAATAATATTGGTGGAGGAAATAGAACAAAAATACCACAGAGTAAAATATCAGCTAGTTCCTGTACTTGTGCATTTACTATCCCCATTATGTTTTCTAAAACTTTCCATCAGGATTTTAAGGTATCACTCTCCCATATAATATTGACAACTATTTCTCACCTCAAGCTCTGGCAAAGTAAGAATAGCTCAGAAATCAGGTTTGTCCCAGGGCCCTTGGACACCACAGCAGCCAGACTTTGAGAATCAAAACCTCCCTTCCACTTTTCAGAGAAGTAAAGGTATTTGTTTACTTCTTTTGATGAGGGACCTGGGATTTCACCAGTAGTAAATCTGGTTAAAGATATGGTCAGAAGATGTTTTGTTTTGCATTATTTAACATTCAGAGAATTAAACCACATCAACTGGAAGCTTTAGCCATCTAAATGGCTGAATCTAGCAAAGTGAAGTCTACAAAATCCTAAATTAGAAACCTTTTCATCTAGTTCATGAAAATATCTAACACAATGAGGTTTACTGTTAGGGAAGAATAATAAAGAGGCCGGCTCTGGAAAGGACAAGGCCACCACCTCTTATGCCTCCTCCTGCCCCTCCTCGAGACTGATGGGCTAACCCAAGAAACTGACTGAAGCAAAAAATTGTTGAAGAGTTCTCCATAAAGGAAAGTTTCAAAAGCAACAGCACCAATCAGGTAACAACAGATTAATCGGGTTTTCCTAAAATTCAGTGTTTGCCGCTGAAGTCTGGATAAGTAATTACACGCAAAGGAATGTTCAGGGAGCCATCAATCCCCATTCATTCAGCTTTTGCTGAGCCAAGAGCTCTGCCAGCCTCAGAGATATAAAAATGAATACTACAACACAGCTGCTTTACTTCCAGCTCCGAGAACACACCTAACAAAGGGCTCCAGGGCAATGTGTTAAGTGCTATGATCGAGGTATGCACAGAGGGCTGGGGGCCAGAGGACAGGGCCGTAAATTCTTCCTGGGAAATCAAGCAAGTGAGGGGAGAAGTTAAAACGGGATGCTGATATTTTCTTGTGATAAATTCAAGGCTTGCTTTTCTGTGTTCTAAGAAGCAAGGTGGTAATTTTAGGATTTATGAACTATTGTAATGTCAGACACTATCTGGGTTTATTAGCCGGTTTCGTTTACATTAGACACAGACTCCCAGTTACGATACACCAAGAATACAAACTTTAAAAAAGCCATAAGTCACTAGCATCAGTGAAATGTATAATCAAGTTCAAACATGTTTTGAAACATAAATGAGTGACAGGTTTTAGAAAATTAGTTAATAATACTTGTTCTTAGATTTTATTTTCTTGAAGCAAAAATAAAAAGAATCACTTGATCATATCATAGTTAAGTAAAGAAAGACAAATATTCGGTGTTTAAAAAAAAAAGAAGGGGGGTGTTGAATCAACTTCTACTTAACATCATTTATCATGCATACCATATTCCTACTTATAACATAGTTGTGACAAAACCTCCATTGTTCATTACACACCAACCCCAAACTTGAGTCATTCTAATGTAAGCATGAGAAACTCCCGTCTCCTTTGGGGTGAATTTCCAAATTCCTCTGTGTTAAATTGGGGTCTAATTTTCCCTGTGCCTGGTTTTCACAAGAAGGTCCATTCCGCCCCATGTGCTCCTTTTCAGCTGTCAATAAACAGTGGCAGTGAATTCCCCACGGCTTCACAAAGCTAGTTAGGCAGAGCCATTCATTCCTTCAGGAAAACAGGGCATTGATTTCAGCGAGTTCCCAGGGAGCAGCTGCAACAAAGAGATCAAAGGCCCACCTCTCTCTCCCTCCATTGCTTTCATTAGGCCCAGCCCAGACAAACAGCGACAGGTCTCCTTGAGACACGGAGAGGGCCCAGCAGACCACCTCATGGTTCAATTCAAATTCATCCGTTTCCTACATTCCAGTGACAGTCCAGAATGCTAACCATGACAAGCCAGCACAATCACCCAGCATAATATACTGCTAGCTAGTTCATCCAAGGTCAGAGGGAGAAAACAAGCACGGAGGGAAGTCCTCTGCTTCTAGGGCCTGCTGAGCCTCAGGGGCCCCCTGGCATTCCATAAATAAACGACTCCCTCTCACTCTCCCTTTCTTCCTCCATCCTGCAGCCCCACAAGTGATGGTCTCACTTAACATCCTGCTATTTCTTTCATGTCACCGTACCCAAACTCTTCAGAAACTTTATTCTCAATGTAACAGTGCGGATGGTTGTGGGAGTATGGCTGGAGGTGCAGTCCTCATGAGTTCACCGCGGTTACAGCCCATCTGATCATACCCAGTGAGCTGCCACTGCACAAGGAATTAAGGGCTGAAATTTCTAGAGCTCCCTACGCACACAACTTTGTTAAAGAGAGTTAGTTTGTGTTAATTCTGATTGCAAAACATAAATGTGAACTGAGATCACAACTAGCTTTTTGATTCCATCCGGGGGAATCACCACACTAGGCAGCCCAAGCTTCTGAGTGTGTGATTGAGCTGTACACACGTTTGTGGGCAGCAGGAGGGTTAGCCTGGGGCAGGGGTGGGGGTGCAGGCAAGAGGGAACATGAAAGAAAATGATTTATCTTGACTCGCTACCCAAGTTGAACAAATATAATTAAAGTATTTCCAAATTTGCCATTGAATTCTGAGTGCTTCTTGAACACAACCTTTAGGAAAACCTGTAACAAAACAGGTTCCTCTCATGGTGATCCACTCTGTTTCTGTCACTCATCCTGAGTAAACATGGGAATAGATGGGTTAGGTTTCAAAATTCCTAAACCAAAAAGAAAATAAACACTATTGGAATGAAAGGTATGGAGAGCTCATTATTTGACACAGTACACCACCTTCCTAGTGCCCATCTCAAAGGCTTGGAAGGGACCTGGGATCACCATTTACTATTTACCTTTGACAGCCAAGGACGCCATTTTGTACAGTGTACTGAACTTCCTTTGTGCAACAAAGGCTTTTGCTTATTTTTCAGTTGGGACAGAAACGAACTTAGAAAATACAGAACTCTGAGCTGCGTAGTTTGTGACAAAGGCAGTGTAGTCATTAAATCAGGAACCTTGAAGTTAAAAATCTAACTCTGGCATTGACTCATTTTGGGCTTAAAGGACAAAATTAACCTTTCCTTCTCTTCCAAAAGAGAGACAGCAATGTGTGTCAAGAGTTCATTCATAAGGTACTGGGAGATTGCCATTCCTCAAAAAACAAAACAACACGAGATGTATCTCACTGCAGAAGTCTGGTCTTGCAAATACAACTTCCTCAGGTAATAGATCACTCTGTAATTTAATAAAACTGAGTTGCTATACATCAAATCATTTTCTAAAAGCACTCAAAATCTGCTACTTAAAGAAAGTCTATGGCAAATGGTCAAATACAATCATCAATTCATTATATATCTTTCAAGAGCCTTTACAAAGTACTTAGAAACATTTTCCGTTTTATCTTCCTCACCACCATCTGAGAGCATTTTTGGATGAGGGGAAAAGAGGCTCAAGAGAAACAAACTTGCCCAAGTTAGAGAACTAACTAGTAAGATCCACACTTTAAGTTCAACTTTTCTGTCTCCACATCTCATGAGGTTTCCATTATACCTACCTATTGTGCACTGTGCATACAATCATCCATTGAATCCCTTTTATGATAACTCTATTAAATAAGCACTCACAATGCATTTTTAAGTTCAATAGTATATTGTAACACTTCCCGTCAATGAGGTAGTGTCTCAAAGTATGGGCTCTAGAGTCAGATCCACAGCTAAACTTTAGTGTCATTTTTAGTAATTTTATACATTCAGTAATACTTTCAGAACCTCAGCTTCTCCTTCTCCAGACTAATAATCCTTACACAGAGTCTGTAGAGGGTAAAATTTAAAAACCGATATAGAGCACATGGACCACGTTAGCATATAATACATGCCCACTTACAGTAAGTGTTGTCAATGATGAAAATCCAAGCCATGTAAAACTTGTTAAAGGAACACAAACTGTCTCTTTCAGTAAGAAGACAGAAAATTTAACTCCCAGGCTCTTGGTTATATGATCTCCCTAGCATCAAAATTGAACAGTGAAACCTAGAACTTTATGGGGGCCAATTAATGAAGCAACATCAAATTGTTGTGAAAGGAACTACTTCACAAAGTAGAAACACTAACTGAAGTGTCCTTTACAAAAGCTAATTGAGGCAAACCCTTGTTTGCTGTATAGCAGCAGTGTGGGTTTTCTGTACAATTCAGCTTTAGTCTTTGCCATTTAACAGTTTCAAGTAGAAACGGTTTAGTAATGGGAAGGAATTCACAGACTTACGTGTGAAAAGAAAAATACATACAGGGCCTTTTATTGTATATAGAGTACTTTAATGTCCTCAAAGAACTAGTATTTATCTTAATTCATCTGACCCTCATATTACTAAGAAAAAACAGGTAAAAACTTACAACACAAAGACTTCTAGTGATAAACAGCAAACTTTATTTTGTACTCTTGGTTGCATTTTTCATGACACTATTAATGGATGGTCATGGATGCAGATCTGTAGCAGTGTACAGAATCCTGTGGGAAGACAGAGACAGAGGCCTCTCTTCTGAGAGAGCCAGAAAAGGCTTTGGAAATGAGGCAGCTTATCCAAGCTTTTAACCACTGCAGAATGCACCTGATTGTCTGTGAGCTTGAGATTTTTCTGTGAATTCTGACTTCTCTATCACTTCTTGAGTTCCTTTACAAACTGAAAGGGATTCCTCCTCCCCATGGGAGAACTGAGGCCATTGTTGTTTGACAAAACACTGAAGGTACCTTCCAATTCTATAGTTCAATTTGTAAAATTACTGTTCATTCTTGTCTTGCAACACCTACTATCTAACACATCAGTTTAATTGTGTATGGTAATTTGAAGCCTGTTAATAAAATTTTTTTTCCTTTACTAACATTTATCTCAGAAATTAGTAATTGGAAAGAACCATTAAGACTAGCTAAGGAATATGTCTTTCTAAAGACTCAGCCCATAGCTAGAGGAGTACAAGGGATTGTTTCTTTCCTATGAAAGGAATCGATTTTTGGGACCACCCTGGATTCTATTTTCTCCATGAACATGAAATATTTTGGAAATGAAAGACATTAATATTTGACAACATTTATGGCTACCCCTTATACTAAGCCATTAATTTGAGACCATTCTTTTTCCCCAAAGAAACCTTTTATTTAAGGAATACAAATTTCATAAGTACAACTTTAGGAATATAGTGATTCTTCCCACCATACTCACCCTCCCATCCACACTCCCACCCCTCCACCTCCTCCCTCTCCCATTCTCTATTAAGATTCATTTTCAATTAACTTTATACACAGAAGACCAACTCTATACTAAGTAAAGATTTCAACAATTTGTGTATTCACACACACACACACACACATACACAGAACAAGTTTTACAGTTAACTCTCATAATACCTCATTGAGGACAGAGGTCCTGCATGAGAAATTATTATTATTTATTTACATGAGAGGCAGAGCTACAGAGAAAGGGAGAGAATGAGAGAGAAGTCTTTCATCCCCAGGCCCACTCCCCCAGATGACTGCAATGGCCGGAGCTGTGCTGATCCGAAGCCAGGAGCATCTTAAAATAGATAAAAATCTTAAAGAGGACTGGGCATTTGGTCCAGTGGTTAAAATATTACTTGGGAAACCCACATCCCATATCAGAGTGGCTGGGTTTGAGTCCTAGCTCTGCTTCCAATTCCAGCTTATGTGCACTTTGGAAGAAGCAGATGATACCAAGGAGTTGGGTTCCTGCCAACTACATGGATACCTTGATTGAGTTCTGGCTCCTGGCTTCAGCCTGGCCTAGCCTCCACTGTTGTGGGCATCTGGAGTATTAACAAGTGGATGGAAGAATTCTATCAGTGCATGTCTCTTCAAAATTTATTTTTTTAAAAAAAGGTAGCTCCACTGTCACCTGGATTCTATTGCCTCTGACAAGAAATCTGCTGTCACTCTTCATTCCTCTGAAGGTACAGAATCTTTTTTTTTTAATTGCTTGTTATAAACTATTTGATTATGGTTTGTCTTGATGTAGAGTTTTCAAGTTCAGAAAATCTTTGATGTCTAATCTGACATTAATCCTATCTAGTTATTTTTCATCTCAGTTGTTTATGTCATCTCAAATCTAGAAGTCCAATTTAGGTCTTTTTACAGTTTCCATCTTACCTTAACAGGTTTAGCCTTTCCTTTACCATCTTTATCATAACAACTGTTTTGACATCCCTATTAAAAGTTATTACATTTATAAAATTTTTACTTAATTCATTTAAAATTTATTAAATTTCATTTACTAAATCTGTCATTTCTCTATTGATTTTTCTTTTCACTGAACTGCTTGATAAGTTGTGATTGAATGCAAGACATTGTGGGCTTCACTTAATTGGGTGCTGGATATTTCATATTTATTTAAATATCACTGAGCTTTGTTCTGGGCTACAGGTAAGCTATTATAAATAATCTGATCCTTTAAACCAGAGGTGGAGAATGTTAATAAGCCCATGGACCAAAATAAATCCCATGAAATCACTTGGTCTGGCCTGAGCAGGACTGAAAATTTAATAAATCTATAGCAGTCTAACTTTTAAGTTGATAATGTTGTATGACCTGTGAATGATTTATAAATATCCAAATATCCTTTGGCAGAAAAATTTTCCTCACCCCTGCTTTAATCAAAGATTCTCCATCCACTTTTTTTTTTTTTAAGATTTATTTTATTTGAAAGGCAGAGTTACAGAGAGGGACAGTCAGAGCGCTCTTCTGTCCATGGTTCATTCCCCAAATTGTCACAATTGCTAGGACTGGGCCAGGCCAAGACCTGGAGCTTCAACTGCATCTCCCACATGGATAGCAGGGGCCCAAGTACGTGAGCCATCTTCTGTTGCTTTCTCAGGCCATTAGCAGGGGGCTGAATTTGAAGTGGAGCAGCTGAGGCCTGAACTAGCACCCACATCTGACTATTTGTGGGACTAGTGAATAAAAAACCATGATGTACAAACAATAAAACTGGTATGCCAGTGTCACAGGCACTGGCTTAATACACTACACCACAACACCAGCCCCCCCTATTTAATTCTATAAATAAAATTTTATTGGAATAAAGTCACCTTCATTCATTTACATATTTTCTATGTTTTCTTTCACACTACAATGGCAGAGCTGAGTAGTTACAACAGAGATCACACGGCCCACACAGTCTAAAATATTTTCCATCTGGCCCTTTACAGAAAAGTTTTATGAGTCCTCTTTAATGAGTTACTTTTAAGATTTGTTTTTAGGAAGGGCAGGAGCAGCCTATAGTTTAGGATCAATTTTGCTTCACTACTGAGTATACCACCTACTGCCATTTAAATGACAATTCTTAATGGTAGGGAGACAGTCTTCTCAGTTGGTGTAAGCTACTTGTGCTTTCCAGTGTCTCTCTTTTCAGCCTTGGGTAGTTTTTACATGCATACAGTAATCAACACTCAACTGAAGACTCCAAGGGAGGACTGTCTAAAGATCTCTGAAGCTCACTGCCTGTGTAACTCTCTTCTTTGGTACTCTGCCATTCAAATTCTAGCTGCCTCACACTCCCTGATCTCCTAACTGTTTCATCTCAACTCAAATGACCACTGAGAAGTGTTGAGGGTCCCATTTCTTGCCTTGCAGCCTGGAGCAAATAACTTGTTTTCATTCTCTCAGGGCTCCCTGTCCTGTGCTACTTGTTGCCCAATGTCTGAACATTTCTGTTTCACATAATATTACTCTCTTCCTCTCCTTTATTTTTGGCCATTTCGGGTAGAAGTATCCTTGGCATAAAATTCTAACCCCTTATATTTTCGTTAGTGCAAATGTTTACAACAAAGTTAGCCTAGCATTAGTCATTTACCCATCTCTGTGATCAAAAGGCAACAACAGAAATGGGTATTAGGCAAAGTGGCAACCGTAAACAATCCTTTACCCCCACCTCACTGTCTTAAATCTTTATGGGATTATATATTGGGTATGGAACCCAAATTGTAATAAATACTTTTTTAAAGATTTTTCATTCAACTAGTATTTATTGACTGTTTTCCTAGCACTGTTCTAGGTGTTGGAGATTCAACCAATGTGAACAACACACACACACACACACACAAATCTTACTCTTGTGGAACTCACCTCGGAGTGAAAGAGAGACAGACAAGTAAAATAGTTACCAGGTAGTGACTGGGAAAATAAATTAGTCAATGGATACCAAGTACTAGGAGGGCGCCACAGGGGAAACAGTGCCCATTTAAAATAGGGAATGCCTCAGGTGAGAGGATGACAATTTAGCAAAGACTGGAAGGAGATAAGAAAACCAGTCATCTGATTATTTGTGGGAATGGTGAATGAAAAACTATGATGTGCAAACAATAAAACTGGTATGGCTAGAACTGTGAGTGAAGGGGGGTGTTAAAACATCAGGCCAGAGGGTAACAAGGTTCCTATCATGTAGGAGCTCACAAGGTTCTGTACTTAACACCAGGAGGCACTGGAGACATCAAAGTAGTAGAGTAACCCTTCAGACTTACAGTTCTCAATAATTTATATAGCTGCTGTTTGGAGAATGAATGCTACGGGAGACACTAAAAAAGTATGCACAACAGTTAGAAGGCTGCTTCAATAAACAAATGATATCGATGTAGATATTGTCAGCGAATTCAAGTCTGTGTGACATTACATTATAATATTCTCCTCCATTGCTAACATGAAAAGGAAAGCCATTTTCAAACAATAATTCTTAAAGATGTCTCTAAAATTAAGTTAGTCTCTTAATTTTTACCTAAAAAATTATGTATGTACACAGGTATACAAAAATAAAAAATAATATGCTAAAAATGAACGTTTTAGGTTGTGGCAAATGTAGGAGTTGTGGCATAGTGTTAAGCCACCACTTGGGACACCCACATACCATATCAGAGTGCCTTGTTCAATCCCAGCTACTCTGGGAAGCAGCAGATCATGGCTCAAGTACTTGGGTCCCTGCCAACCACCTGGGAGACCCAGATGAAGTTCTTGGCTTCTGGCTTTGGTCTGGACCAGTCACAACTGTTGCTGGCATTTGGGGAGTGAACCAGTGGATGAAATAAATCTCCCCTCCCTTCCAAATAAACAAATAAAAAAAAGAGAAGCACAGCCAACAGGATGGACATCCGCAGCCTCAGCAATGCAGACGGTCCTTCTCCTCACTGATCACAGTTCTGGTAGGAAGTCACCACTGAGACAAGTGCACCAGCCTAAGAAGCAGAATTCAAACTTCCTCAAAGTAACAAATTACCTAGTAGTGTCAGAATAAATGAAACAGACTTTAAAAATAAGGTGCAAATAATAAAGTTTTGCTCTACTTCTTGCCCCAGGACTCTCATTTGATAAAAGACAAATACTGGGAGAGGAAGAGAAAAATATTGAAATGTCACTTACAAAAGCCAATGACAATGTGTACAGATGAGGCAGGGACAATCTGAAAACAAAAACAGTTATTCGTTAGTTTTACAGAATTGCTACAACAGTTTTAAATTATGATTTAAGTCATTGCAGATTCATGAGCAGTTTTAACAGGGCATTTAGACAGTTTTTCCCAACAGTCACATTTTACAAAATTATACCACAATATCACAACCAGTGTATTCATAGTCACACAAACCACAAGTCTGTTGAGATTTCCCTAGTTTAATTGCACCTATGTGTATTTAGTTCTATACAATTTTAGCTCATGAGTAGGATCATATATCCAACCACTGTCAAGATATTGACCAGTTCCATTGCCACAAGAATCCCTCACGTGGCCTTTTATAAACACACTCAGCCTCATTTAGCACAGCCTCTTCTGTCCCAATTGCCTTGCACATCTATTTTAACACTAAAACAACATCTATTTATAAAAAAAATTAGTATTTTACTCATTGTGCATAGGAGACTACTTCCCAGTTATAGGCAAAATCAAAAATAAACAGTTTTCTTTTCTGCATTAAAAGTTTCAGTTTAAGGATAAATTATCTGAAGTTTCATCTCTATGCTCCTCTCACAGCATGGACCACTCGCTTCCAAAAGCAAAGGTGAAAGATAAGATACCTAGAAATGTTTGAACTCATGGTTGCCATATTTTTGGTATTTCTGAAACAAGAAAACTGAACACTTGGGCTTGGGACAATCTAAGTATTTTTTATATAGTAGTTCACTTAAGCCTCATAACCCTGGGGTATATGCATGATTATTATTCCTCCTTGACCCAGGAGGAACCATAGGCACCAAGAAGTTTAACAAGCTGCCTGAGGTCACCAAATCTGTAACTGACAGATCCTTGCTCCTGGGACCAGGCTCTTGAACACCTGGACTGCCCTGTCCTTCAAAGAAACCTTTGGGGAGATCAAGTTACTCTGTGTTACCATCCATCGCTATGCCAAACAAGTCACTTTAAACATGGGACTTGAATAAGGAAAATGCCCAAAACAATGATTTGTAAAATGGAAGCAAGGCTTGGCTGAGACACTAAATGATGGGAAATAGCCAGGAAACCAAAGATGGCACACACAGGAAAAACTTTATATCACACCAAATTTTTTGCCAGCCCTGAACAGCTCATCTTCAACATGGATTAGTGACTGTCAGGCAGCAATTTACACACAGCTATAATTACTCCTGAAAAACACATTCAATTGGACCAAGATGATGGAAGAACTGAAAACTGTGGTCACAGATAAGAGCATCAAAATTAGGCTAAGGAAAGAATGAGACATCAAAATCCACAGATGATGTTTAGATACTATAACTTAGTAGACACCTATTGTGACAACTTTCTGTAGGGTTATTAGCTGAATAATATAGCTTTATTACTGAGGATTAGTAGATATTTTCTCCTGTGAAACCACAGAACACACTTATGAATAGCTGCAGCAGTGTTGCCAATCATTCAATAGCATTGAACAGGTGCCTACTCAATAAGCCATTGATATGTTGCCCCAAATACTCTAGGTAGGCTTCCTTTACAGTGCTAATTTTATAGACATCTCCTGGATGACCTAAGTTCAAGAGGCAGCCAATGGAGGAGAATTCATTATTAGCATTGTTTGGTGTTCATATAACTGAGTTATACATAGGAACCATGGGACGGGAGCTCCTAAGTTCCACTTCCATGTGAAGCTCTGAACTTAAGCATTCACAACCTCATGAACACTTAAATGTATCATAAACTTCAAATACTGTGTGCAATTTCTAGAAACCACTTTTAGTTAATTTATTTTAAATCAACTTTATAATCTCTTCCAGTTCCTCAAAAGTTCCTTTTCCTTTAAGGTGGGAAAATGATGGATGGGGTGAAGGAGACCCTGTCCACTAGTTAAGACAACACCTCCTGATGCCTGCTCGCCCTTCCTCTCCAAGCAGCCAGACATGGTTTGGTCAGCATAATGGACTCAGCGGATGCTGGATGCAGCTCCATGTTCAATGGCTCCTACAGCCAAGACTTTATTAAGCTCTATCTCAAGCACACACTGTGCCCTAGTCTTGTTGAGTAAAATTCATTGTCTCTGAAAGCTCTAAAAGTGTAATGAAATGGATTTTGAGTATCTATGAAAGAAGGAAAATTAGAATTCCTTCACTAGCCACATTTATCTCCAATGTCTAAGGAGACAAGTATTCCACATCCCTTTTTATCCCAAGATAGGACGCTCATCCTGCTCTTTCTAGAACATTCTTTGCTTAGAATGATGCTTCTTTATCTCTTACCAGCTTTTTCCATACATATAGCCTAAAAACCAGGAAACCCCTTTCCCATTCCCAGTGAAGCCTCCCCTGCCAGTCCGGGGAAGAATACAGGTTATGTCAAATGCTGTGCTCCTCTTACTCTATAGATAGTCCCAGTCACCTGGCGGTAAACAGTGTAAGCACAGCGCTCACCTGGTTCTTCAGTGGGTCCTCCTAGAACATTCCACCCTAACTGGATTTTTCAGTTTGTTTGTATGTCACCTCAATCTATAACATTTATGTATATGACACTGTTTTTAAGTTGTTAAACTGTCAAAGACAGCAGGGACTGTGCCCATCCTACAGGTTTACAAACAACAGCCATGCACCCACAGCCAATGAATGCCTTTGACAGTGATGAATGTAATCACTGGAAGGACAATGGCAGGTTGGCTCTACTTTACAAAAAAATTCCAGTTTCAAGGAACCCAGACCTTGACATAGAAGGAATCTGAGACTTTCATTGAAAGGTAGGACCCAACATCAGAGGCCACTATGGGTGCATACTTTGGTATACCTGCCAGGAAGATGCCCTCATTAATTCAGATTAAAGTGATTTTAATTGTTGGACGTAAAAAACCTAACCATACCCATAGTAGTTGGTTCAGGCTACAGTGAAAAAGTACAATAGACATGGGAGCTTCACAATTGTATCTCACAGGTCTAGAGGTTGAAGTCCAGGATCACAGTGCCAGCACGGTCACATTCTGGGGAAGCCCATTTTCTGGGAGGTACATGGCTGGGTCTTGTAGTGTGCTCCCATGGTGGAAAAGCAGTGTGCCAGCTCTCTGGCCTCCTATTAGAAGGGCACTAACCTCATTCACAAGAGCTCATTCTCACGACCCAATTTTTTTCCCCAAAGGTCCTACATCAAAATACCACACATTAGGCTGAGGATTTCCATGTATGACTTCAGTTCAATCCAATGCCCTGCCATAGACCTGAGGACAGTTCTGATATCTCAGTCTGTAGAATCTCACACTGAAAGTAACAGGAGGAGGGGAAAAAGTCAGAGTACACTTACATATGAAAAGAACTTCAAAATGGTCATGGAAAATAAAAGTGAGCTTATTTTGGTGAAAATTTTTTTCACAACACATGAAATTGTTTATTACAAAAAAAATCATAGACTTCAATTCTGTTTTGCACCAGAATAAATTGCTATGTTTAATTCCATTTTTCTATGATGTTTTGGAAGGGTCCCTATATGTATGATGTGCACTCATTCTGTCCACTCAGACCTGTCCTCCTTCTAGAAATCTCCAAAATGCAACATTTCCTCTTGCTTTGATCATTGAATAATTTCACCACTCTCTTCCATGTGCCTTGCCTGCTTCCAACACTCACACGTACACCTCTATGACGATACCTTCACTTCATGCTTCCCTGAGAAAAGAAAAGCTATTGGATAGGGCATCTCATCTTTCCAACTCTGAGCTACAAACCTCCCAAAGCCAGCTGCAGCTGCAAATCTCCCTCCAGAATTTACCCTGCATCCTCCTCCTTCTCCCTTCCTACCCACCAGTGATACGTGCAAGAAAATGAGCAGGCTTTGATGTTTCCCAACTTTTAGAAAACAAAACTTCCATTATCTTCTATTTCTCACTCTAAATGCCCTTCCCTTCTCAGAGGAACTTGGGACAAAAAAAAAAAAAAAAGAACCTTAGTACCCATTTCCTTACAGTCAAGTCACTTTCCAACCCAATCCCAGGCCCTTATCTCCACCCATCTATCAAAAGATCCTTACCAAGGTTATCATAGCAATCATTACCCTCCTTTGATAAATCAGGATCCTGAGGGTCAAGAGAGATTGCTAGGTTGAGACAGGAAAAACAAGCCTTCCATTGGAGAGAGGCAAGAGCCCAGGCCTGCCCCAAAGCACCCTTCTCAGGACAGGAGACCAAGACTTCATCTTCTTCCCTTATGTCCTCCTCCCTGCATTAAATCTCAGACTTTCTTATTGTGGATATCATTGTTTTTCATTACTTTTAATTGGGGAAAAAAGGACTTTGCTTCACCTGTACTTTCTGTGTTGACCACCAGGCACAAATTATTTTATTGTTTCAACAACCTGAGATTAGGTGGTTTTATCTTCTTTGCACCAATAACATTTGGGCTGACAAAGAATAAAACCTTTTCCAATATCAGAGTTAATAAATAGTAGAGGAAGTAGAGGAAGCATTTGACTTCAGATCACCTGGACTCCACATCCCCAGCTGCCTGCCCCAATGGTTATGATATCTCATTGCTTCTTACTCATTCCCATTAGATGGTGACAAGATAGGGCGTCACTCTGACACATGTGTCACAGTTCCTTTACCTCTGTGAGGTCAGAAGATCAAGAAATGATACAAGTTTGCTATGAAACTGATTTATATATCAAAATGGGAGTTTATAGTGAGAACTGTAATTGCCAAGACATGAAATCCAGTTTTGGTGACCAGGGCATTTTCCTGCCCTTGTTCTTCCTAGGAAGCCGTATGGAAAGCATCAAGTGTGAGAGATACAGGTATGCTCTCGCCATATCCTATTCTGGCTCTCAAGGCACACAGACGCTACCCTGGCTCAGTACTACCCAAGGCTCTGCACTGGGACCCATGCTTTGTTGTGGCCCCTTCTCTAGCTCTCCATCCATCCACAATGAGAATTACAAGCTTCTAAGGGGAATGTACCCACTCAGGTCCAGATCCCTCTCCTGCACTCTGTTCCAGGTTCTATAACCATGGAATTCTTAAGCAGATAGTTTTTACCCTGTTCCCAGCTGCACAAGCTCTTTCCAAAATTAAAAATAAAGTAAAAAGCAAATTTATCTAAATGGAAAGAGCATGCATACTTCCCCATCCACTCAAATACTCAAAATGGCCTGGACTGGGCAAAGCTAAAGCTGGGAGCTGGAAAATCAATCCAGTACTCTTACATGGAGAGCAGGAACCCAACTACTTGAGCCATCACCTGCTGCCTCCCATGTTCTGCAGTAGCAAAAGCTAGAGCCAGGAGATGGAGCAGAGAGTCAAATCCAAGTACCTGGACATGGGACACAGGCATCTTAACCGCAGGGCTAAATGCTCACTCCCAAAGAGCTGTGATTTCTGAGGGCAGATGGCACCAATGGTATACATGGCTTTAGGTCCCACTGGTGGCCAAGGAGTACCTATATGCAGCTTGCCCCACACTGCCATTCCATATTCCAACATGGCTTTCCAGGTCATGTGGTAAATCCACCATGGAAAGACATATTTTAGACCCAATTTAATTTACAACTTTTAAATACTTAAATGTATGACCAAAGTCCTTTTATTTATATTTCTTCTGGAACTCCACCCTGTTAGGCATGGGCATGAGACTATTTCTTGGCTATTAATAGTCAAATACTGGTGCAAGACCATTTAACATTCTCTTTCCTATCATTGCAGCCAAGAAAACTAGGCATTCCAGAAGTGTGTAAGTACAAGGTGGTACACTGCAGGTGTGAATCTCTTTATGGAGCAGAGTCTCTCACAAATGTACAATGACATTGAGTGTGAGCAAACTAAATTGTCTTTGAGTGATGCCTCTTGGTATGAGGATGGCTTGTTAGCACAGCATGATGTAAGCTCATCCCTAGTATGCAGAAATTGGTACTAGAAGCAGGAAGTTGCTTCAGCAAAATCCCAAGATATATGATATTGGTTTAGTGTTCAGAAAGCAGGGTGAAAACTCATCTTAGGAGTCAGAGAGATGGTAGATTTCCCTGGGAGGTGGATTTCCTAACCAAGGAACTTGTAGTATGTGGAGAAGAGATAAGAAAACAAAAACACTCAATAGGTACACTAGTTATTATTGGCTTTTTCTGGCAAGGTATTCTAAGAAAGCAATGAGCTCAGAAAAAAACAATCCGGAACAGTACTCTATACTTTGTGTGTCTGTGTGGGTGCAGTCTGCTGAAACCTTTACTTAGTATATACTAAGTTGATCTTCTGTATATAAAGATAATTGAAAATGAATCTTGATGAAGAATGGGATGGGAGAGGGAGTGGGAGATGGGATGGTTGCGGGTGGGAGGGAGGTTATGGGGGAAAGCCGCTATAATTCAAAAGTTGTACTTTGGAAATTTATATTTATTAAATAAAAGTTTAAAAAAAGAAGTGAAGGGGAATGCAGAGTTTCTGGACACTGCAGGTCTTGCAATGTTAGAGGAACTAACGTCTCAACCTCTGCTCTAACAGGCAAAGATGAGGCTTGGAAGATCATTAGCTCAGGAGAACTTGAATTGTCTCAGGGCATGGTCAGCTAATACACCAATTAAAATATTTTATATGGATAAAATGAGGAAGGGAAAAGATCCGATTAAGGGTAACATTTTCTACTGGAAGCCAGACAGTCCCAAGAAAACTGGTAAGTGCAAAAACAGCCACAGGAGCCAAACAACAAATCAGTGCAGTAGATTTGAGACTAGGTCTCCTAGCAAAAGAAAAAATGAGAAGTGTTGCTTACTGCACACAAAACTGACTGGAAACAGATAAGAAGCATCCACATTTTGGATACAACCGTGCCAATGAGAACAAGCTTGTGTATTGAAGCTGAAGATGAGTCATCAGTTACGATGACCTTATTAGTTGAAGTTAGAGGTAAATCAGTGAAAATGATCCTTTGGCCCCCAGACTTCTAATTGTAGGAAGTGGGCAGAAAGAGTTTTTCAGTTTCCAAAGAAATTCTGTAATCTCCACTTCTTATGTGGCTAAAAGAGGTTCAGATGACAGAACCCAGTGTCTTTGAAAACAATGAGCAACAAGGTAGAGTCAGGGCCCAATCAAGGAACATTTTATTACCCGAGAGGATTCTGAAATCTGGTGAAAGATTTCAAAATTGCTAAGGACCAGTGATTCCCTAGAGTGCATTAATACAATTTGTGCTCTACAATATTACAAAGACTAAGTATGTATCTGTGTTATTTTAAGACTCTCAGAGACATGTCAGAAAAAATTTCTCTGTACAGTTAAAACCTCACAGTGAATGGCATAGCCATCCAATCCACATCATGTCCTCTGAGACTATGAACATCTTTCCCTAGCTGTTTATAAGCAATTTTCTAGATTGCATCTCTCTCAGTGTGACAAGGTATTATCTTTCAAGCACATGACACTTACTTCACACATCACAGAAGTGCAGACAGATTGAACAAAAGCTCTACTTCATACAAGCTCTTAAAATCTCAAGCAGGAGCTAACTCACTGATATTACAAATATGGCTTTTTTTTTTTTATAAAATATATGGCAGAGAATCAGAGATAGTAGCATGAACCCAAAGCAGCTTATATTCAGTCCCAACATCTTACTGCTGCATGCATTTCTAGGAAACCCACTGTTGCACTCTAAATTGTGTGGACCAGCTCCCAACATTCATATGTTAAAGCCCCAACCCCTAGTGTGATTATATTGGGAGAATGGACCACAAGGGTGGTAATTAAGGCTAAGGGAGGTCCAATAGGGCAGGTGTATTTTATTAAGAAACACAGAAAATGTGCTTTTCACACTCACAGAAAAAGACCAGAAACAGAGTCCTCAGCACAAACTGATCATACTGACACTGTGATCTTGGACTTCTGGCCTCTACAGCTGTGAGAAAATATGTTTCTGTTGTTTGAGCCACCCAGTCTGTGGTTCTGTGGTTTTTGTTAGGATTTAACAGCAAGATTTATTAGAGTCACTGTGTGGTACTGTGTTGTGGCAGACACCCACCATTTAGTTTCCCTTGGCAATGATGCAATGAGCGAGTTTGCTTCTAATTCCTTGATTAGGAATCCAACAAATAACTTTTAAAAATAAGTATGCTGGGGGCCGGCGCCATGGCTCACTTGGTTAACCTTCTGCCTGAGGCGCCGGCATCCCATGTGGGCGCCAGGTTCTAGTCCCAGTCGCTCCTCTTCCAGTCCAGCTCTCTGCTGTGGCCCGGTAGGGCAGTGGAGGATGGCCCAAGTGCTTGGGCGCCTGCACCTGCATGGGAGACCAGGAAGAAGCACCTGGCTCCTGGCTTTGGATTGGCGCAGCGCCGGCCATAGCGGCCATTTGGGGAGTGAACCAATGGAAGGAAGACCTTTCTCTCTGTCTCTCTATCCATAACTCTATCTGTCAAATAAATAAATAAATAATTTTGAAAAGTAAGTATGCCACACAAAACCAAGATACAGCAATTACCAGTTTGTTAGCCCTATGAGGGACATTGTGGTTAAATTTTTTAAAAGTGAGTATACATACCAGACGATGTAAAATTATAAACAAAAATCTCAAAAGATTCCCTCCCATTTTTCTTCAAAGACAATTCCCAAGACAAAACAAATCCAAAATAAATAGGCTAATACAAACATTTTAATGTGTCTGAAATTCTCTTAAAAATTCTAATGCAGAGTTCAAGTACGCAGCTAAACGAACTCAGATTATTGACTCATTTTCACCCACAAATTATTCTGATTTAGTATTTAATAATTATTTCACTTACTGTGTATAACTTAGGACTTGTTGATGATTTATCTGAAGGAAATTACCTGTTGGAGGAAGTCTTCTTTCTCATTGGATATCGCTCTTGGTGTTAAACAAATGAGACCTCAGTTACATAGCTTCAATTAAACGGAGAGATAAGGGAATACTACCAAGCACTGTTATATCTATGCTTACCTGGACATAGTGATCGAGTACCGGGAACTCTGATGGTTTCACGATGCATCCTTACCTTCAAATGCATCAAGTTGTGTGCATTAAATATCTATAGCTTTTGTATATCAATGACACCTCCATGAAGCATTGTTTTAAAAAAGCATAGTGACCATCATTAATGTATTTCTTTAAAACAAAAAACCAAAGACCTAGGAAGCCTAGGATTGCACCCCATTAGATCAAAGCATAGCCATTCAAACCCGACAACTAAGCTTAAGTACCTTCTCTCAAGCTGTGATCACTGGGCCTGGATGAAACTTTAACAGCATGGATTTCAAAAGGACATTTTAAACACCTCAGATTATCTAAGAGATATGAATGCAAAGATATAGGATATAAAAAATGGAAATACAAGGTGGAAAACTGCTAATTAAGAAAATTTGTACAGGCTGAATATCCATTAAGTAAGATGCTTGAGACTAAAAGTGTTTTATATTTGATTTTGGGAGACCTACATGGAATTCCAAGCTCCTAGGGTCAGCCTGGGCCATTACAGCCATTTGGGGAGTAAATCAGCAGAGGGAAGAATTTTCTCTCTCCCCCCCCCTCCCCTGCAAATCTGCCTTTCAAATAAACCAATAAATGAATCAAAAAAAATTCAGAAGGAAAATCCAAATAAAGTAGGGCACCAGTTAGTTCATAGTAACCAGTGGGGTCAACAAAGCAAAGATACCAAGGAGCACACTGGCAAGGAGAGTAAAGCAATTTCCATGGTGCTTCACCATAAACGTTTATGTTTAATAATTTCATTTATTTAACTACTTATTTATCACCAAGGCAATATGACACAGAAGGAAAGAGTAAGAGCTTTTAAATCAGACAAACCAGTTTGGCCACTTACTAACTATATGTTGTTGGGTAAGTTTCTTAATCTCTTTGATACCAAATTTCTTCACAATTTAAAACATATAATACTTACTTGGCAGTACTGTAGCACAATTATAGTAGCTACTTACTAGTGGGGACTCTTTAGCAATAGCTCTTTGTACACCAAGTGGTGTGCTAGGTACTAGAACTCTATTCCTAAGAACCTGACCATCTGGAAATGACATTTAGATGGGAAGATTGGTGATGAAAGGGAAGACTTTAACAAGGGCTACAGATTACAAATTACAGGGTTCCTATCTAGCTGGCAGGACTGTACAGTGGGTATTCTCTGAACAAGACCTGGGTCATTTTTGTTGAAAATTATTTGGAGAGAATGCATTTAAGGCAGAGGAAATGGCACGAATAAGAACATACCTGCAGAAGCAGTAGAGTGAACCTTTAGGGGCTGATGGGTGGTTAGGACCACCTGCACCACTGGACTAGTTCTGAGTAGTAACAGACTATAAGGCCAGTCAAGCAGGTTGGTATCAAAGGAGGACCACCGGCAGGCTGCAGTGTCAAGGCCCTCTTTTCTCAAGGACTGGAATGCCATTGAAGGAGTCTTTTTTGGGGAATTGAGCTCTGTGGTCATTACCCATAATAGAAAGGAAGGAAAATCCCACACAGGGAGAAATAGCATGGATTGACGAGGGCCTATAACTAAGGTGTTGATGGACGTCCAAGAAACAGGAAAGAGAAAGTTCAATTTTAACAATTGATGGATACAAGTTGGCCTGTCCATCAAAAGCAAAGATACACTTCAAACCAGCAAAACATACTTCCTGGCATACAGAACTGTTTTGGACAATGCTGGTGAGTAGATATTTCTAAAGATTCCCAAGACTGAAACTTCAATACACAACTCAAATAATACAGTGTGGTAATAACGCAATGTGAAACAAGTAGAAAAGCTGAAATCTCTCTTCCTGTGAAGTGGCCATTTTCCACCATATAAGCAGTCTTTAGAAAAGTGAATGGAAAATGCACAGTATGAAAAAACTACAGATTTCAAAAAAAGTTTGCGCCAAAATAAGCTTATCTTTCAATTCTATTTTTCCACAAACTTACTAAGATTTCCTCATATATGCCAAGTTTTACATTTGCTCATGTAAGAACTATATCTGTAGTTTATCAAAAATCTCAGATAGAAATCGCTCCAGAAAGTTCGGAATGTTGTCACCTCACTAAGCTCTTGTGTAATACTGTTTCAGGAATCTATCATTCATTACGTTCTTCACTGTAGCGAAAGAACAATCACTTTGTGATTCATGCCTATTACATGAAAATAATTAAAGCATTAAAACCAAATCATAGGCCGGCGCCGTGGCTCAACAGGCTAATCCTCCGCCTTGCGGCGCCGGCACACCGGGTTCTAGTCCCGGTCGGGGCACCGATCCTGTCCCGGTTGCCCCTCTTCCAGGCCAGCTCTCTGCTGTGGCCAGGGAGTGCAGTGGAGGATGGCCCAAGTGCTTGGGCTCTGCACCCCATGGGAGACCAGGATAAGCACCTGGCTCCTGCCATCGGAACAGTGCGGTGCGCCGGCCGCAGCGCGCTACCGCGGCGGCCATTGGAGGGTGAACCAACGGCAAAAGGAAGACCTTTCTCTCTGTCTCTCTCTCACTGTCCACTCTGCCTGTCAAAAAAAAAAAAATAAATAAAAAAATAAAAAAATAAAAAAAACCCAAATCATAGAAATGTTTGTAAGGTTTATTTAATAAGATGACTTGATAATATAATTAACATAATTTACATGAAAATAACTTCATCACATGCTAAGAAACAAAAAATCCTAGGAGACAAAGTACAATTCAGCCCTTTCTAACTCATTTCTTTCAATAACCTCATATAGTACATACCTTAAATATTTTTTAAAAAGATTTACTTATTTGAAAAGCAGAATAACAGACAGAGACAGAGAGACAGAGAGAGAATCTTCCACTTACTACTAGTTCACTCTCTATGGTTGGGGTTGGCTGAAGCCAGGAGCCAGGAATTCCATCTGGGTCCCCTTCATGCATGGCAGGAATCCAAGTACATGGGCCATCATCCGCTGTCTTCAGGCACATTAGCTGGATCAAAGCATGGAGTAGCTGGGATTCAAACCAGGCACTCTAATATGGGATGTGTCTCAAGTGGCAGCTTAACCCACTGCATCACAACCTCTGTCCCCAGATACTCTAATAGATGAAAAGGTTGAGATGTACTAAAGTGATTGCCCAGGATCACAGTTACGTGGCAGCAAAGAGACAGAACTAGAACCCGAACCCAAGCAATCTGGCTCCATGCACCACCAGATTTAAAAAAATGTATTTAATAAAATTTAATACCATTCAGGATTTTTTTTTTGACAGGCAGAGTTAGTGAGAGAGAGAGAGAGAGAGAGAGAGAGAGAGAGAGAGAGAGAGAAAGGTCCTCCCTTTTCCATTGGTTCACCCCCCAAGCGGCCCCAGGAGCCAGGTGCCTCCCCCTGGTCTCCCATGCAGGAGCAGGGCCCAAGGACCTGGGCCATCCTCCACTGCACTCCCTGGCCACAGCAGAGAGCTGGACTGGAAGAGGAGCAACTGGGACAGAATCCGGCACCCCGACTGGGACCAGAACCTGGGGTGCTGGTGCCACAGGCGGAGGATTAGCCCAGTGAGCCGCGGTGCTGGCCACCATTCAGGATTTTAAAACCTTAGAAAATGAGAATTGGAAGAGGATTTTAAATATTCAGTGGCAGCATCGTACTAATCTACAGTGCTGCAGAAATCTCCCTGTTTAAGTGAGGAACTAGATAGGACTGTCCATGACCACCATCACTATTCTTCATTGGAATGGGGATTGGGGGGTGGGGAGGTGGTCCTAGACAGTGAAATAAACACAAGCAAAAGAACAAGAGACATTCAGATCAGAAAAGAAAGAATTGTCATTCAATGCAACTATGTGCCTACATAAATAGAAATAAAGAGAAACAATTCACAACAAAAATCACAGGATCTAGGAATAAACATAACAAAATAAGTAAAAATCATTTATTTATAAAACATCACTGAAGGATATAGACTTGTGAGAAGAATGGACAGATTAAATATTCTAAAAATATCCACCCTTCTCATGTTAATTTGTGAAGTCAAAACAATTTTAAAAAATAATTTTATTTATTTGAAAGATATAGTGACAGGGTGAGGGAGGGAGAGGAGGGGAGGGGGAAGGGGGAAGAAGGGGGAAGAGGGGGAGAAGAGGGGGAGAAGAGGGGGAGAAGAGGGAGGAAGAGGGGGAGAAGGGGGGAAGAGGGGGGAGACAATATATCTTCCATTCGTTGGTTCATTCCCCAAATGGCCACAACTACCAGGGCTGGCCAGACCAAAGCCATCTTTATGCCATCTCTTATGTGGGTGGCAGGAACTTGGGCCATTTTCTGCTGCTTTTTCAGATGCAGGGAGCTAGCTAGATGAGAAGCAGGGTAGCTGAGACTTGAACTTAGTGCTCTAGTACAGGATGCCAATGTTACAAGTGGTGGCTCAACTCGCTAACACCACTTCTGATCCAGCTCCCTTCTAATATGTCTGGGAAAGCAGCGGAGGATGGCCCAACTCCTTGGGCTCCTGCACCCACATGGGAGACCTGGAAGTAGCTCTTGGCTTTGGATCGATTCAGCTCTGGCTGTTGCAGCCATCTGGGGAGTAAACCAGTGGATAGAAGACCTCTCTCTCTGTCTCTACTTCTCCCTATAACTCTTTCAAATAAATAAAATAAATCTTAAAAAAAAATCTACTGCCTAGAAATAAATTTAATACAAGAATGTAAGTATTCTATACCGAAGGAAAAAAATACTGAAAATAATTGAAGAACATATTCAATGAAGAGATATACCATGTTCATAAATTGGAAGGTTACTGTTAAGATATTCATTTTCTCATAACTACAGAGTCAATGCAATTTTCATAAAAAGACTAGTTTTTTTTTATTTAAATTTTATTTACTTATTTGAAAAAGTAACAGAGAGGCAGAGACAGAAAGATTGACTCCTCAAACAACTTTGTCAGGCCCAGCCCAAAGCCAGGAGCCTGGAATTCCATCCAGGTCTTCCAGGTGTTTGGCAGGGGCCCAAGTACTTGGGTCATCCTCTTCTGCCCACCCAGGTTCATGAGCAGTGTGCTGGATTGGAAGCAGGATATGGGATTCTGGCATTGCTGGCAGCAGCTTTAGCTGCTGTGCCAATAATGCCAGCCACAAGACTGGTAGACACAAAGAATAGTTGTTGACAAGTTCATTCTAAAACTGATGTGGAACAGCAGGAATTTGGCCTAGTGGTTAAGAAAGATGATAGTTAAGAAAGATGCTTGCCCCATGTTAGAGTGCCTGGGTTTGACACCTGCCTCTGGCTCCCAAATCCAGCTCCCTGTTAATGCAGATGCTGAGAGGCAGTGGTGATAGCTCAAGTAATCAGCTGTCTGCCACCCTATGGAGGAGATCTGGATTGAGTTCTCAGGTCCAACCCTGTCTATTGTGGGTATCTGGAGAGTGAACCAGCAAATGGGATCTCTCTGCCAACTCAAAAAAGTTTAAATGAAAATTAAAACTTAGGGACAGTCATTGTGGCAAAGCAGGTTAGGCAGCTGTTTGCAACATACACATCCCATACTGGAACGCATGGGACCAGCTATTTCACTTCCTGCTAGTGTGCATGGGAAGCAGCAGATGATAACCCAAGTATCTGGGTTCCTGCCACTCCTGTGGAAGACTCAGATGGTGTTCCTGGACCCTGGCTTCAGCCTGGCCCAGCCCTGGCCATTGTGAGCATTTGGAGAATGAACCAGCAGACGAAGATTTTAGTCTTATCTCTTTCTCTCTCTTCCAATTAATAAGTAAATCTTTTTTAAAAATTTACATAAGAATAAACAAAACAACTGTTAAAAGAATAACAGGTTCCCTATCAGATTAAAAATTAGCAAAAAGTTAGCCTAAGTTTTAAAATGAGCAAAAAATCTGAATAGAAACTTCACAAATGAAATATGAATAGCCAATAAACATGTTTGGCATTATTAATAGTCATGGTAATGCAACCAACCTACCCAACACCTTCAATTCAGCTCCGTGGCATATACTCAAGAGATAAGTATACATCCCTCAACAGGAGTTTCAAGAACATTTGTAGTTTAACTTATAACAGTGAAACATTAAAATAACTCAAATGTTCACTGACAGAAGAGATTAATGGCTGGTATAGTCACATAATGCAACACTGTAAATTCACGGTTAATGAACATTTTCTCTAAGTGGATGCATAGTCCAGCATTTAGGCTCTATGGGCTATATTGTCTCTGTGATAACTACTCAACTCTAATGAAGAGCATGGCTATGTTCCAAGAAAATTTTATCTATTTTATCTTTGAACCATGGGTCATAATTTCCCAATCCTTGTTATAAATCAAAAAGAAAAAAATGTTATATATGTATATGTAAGTCTTTTATGGATGAGCCTCATAAACACAATATGAACAAAATAATAGACTGTATGGTTTCATTTTTTGAAGTTCAAAAATACCTCAAGGTACTTCATGGTGACAGAAGTCAGGACAATAACTGACTCAGAGAGTGGAGTGACTATTGATAAGAAAGAGGAGGAGGGAACTTTTGCCGGGATGAAAATATCTTTTTATCTTTTTCTGGGTGGTAATCACACAAGTGCAGACATAAGTGAACTGGATTAAGCCACGGTCTTTCTGTGTTTTGTTGCAAAGCTCAATTTGGAGAAAAATACGAATTAGACAAACATCAAAATATAGATATGGAATTCAACATGGACATAAAAATTGAATTCTAGAAATTATCTAGAATTGAACATGGATAAAATATATAAACATGGTGTGTGTGTGTATATATATATATATATATATATAATCCAATAAATAAAAGCTAGATTTAAAGACTTTTTCATTTATCATCAATGTTTAGCGGAAACCAAATATAGTTTTTATAGGAAAGAGATAAAGTATGTAACTTTCCAGCATGATGAAGTACAAAACCTTAGAGACAGGAGATAGCTATATGAGGGGGCTTCAAAAAGTTCCCAGAAAATGGAATCAAAAGATCATGGACATATTTGGAACCTATACACACACACGTATATGTTGGCTTATGTTATATATGTACATGTATATGCATGTATGCATATAAATACACATTTTACTTGTGTATATAAAATACATATACACAATACCCACTTTGCCCACAAAGTCTATGAGTACACATTCTTGATGATATAGGGAGCAACTGAGATCAGAAAGCCATCTTCCAGCTTCAAGGAAATCTTAAGCACAGGACGTCTGCTGACTACAATTGGGAATTAAAAGCCAGCAGCAATCGAGTAACTTACAAAACCCTCCCTGTGGGAACTAAGCAATGAGAGAAATCTTCCAGGGAAAGAAAAATATTACAATGAAAAAAATTTTAATTCTTAGAATGAAACCATATCTTGCATATAAAGCAAGAGTTAATAAAATTCTTCAGCATTTTCAGGTAACAAATGGATCCAGAGCCCTGTAGTCAATACCTGGGTATCGCATATGACAGAACGAGCAGGGCAAATCACTGAGGTTGGGACAACTACCTTTCTACACGGAAAAAAAGAAAACACATTAATCTTCACCTCGCAACATAAAATGCACACAAACACACATATGTACACATATTTCTCAGGTCAAGTAAGAGCTAAATGAAGATGAAACAAACTTTATAACCTTCAGAAGTCATTTTAAAATGCATTTCATTAACAGGAAAGAATATTTTGATATAAAAAGCATGAAGAAAAACATTAGTGTACACAGTTTAGTATCTCTAAGTTTACTTAACCAACTTGGAAGTACTTGGATCAAGAATAATGTTTCCTGAAGGAAACTTCGTCAAGACTGGAAACCCTCTGCTCTCTAACATAGTAATAATATAACAGAAAATATAAAAGTCATACATGGCAATTGAGTCCTAGAAATGTGGTCTAGAGCGACTGAGGAACTGAAACTGTCTCACCAAGTAAATATGACAACATATTAGAATTTTTAAACCCTAAGTGAAGGTTCACAAAGTTCTGTTACATTTTCACATACTTTTTAGTATGTAAGTTTTTCCCAACATAAATTTAGCTTAAATCACAACATGAACTTCTGCACAAAATAGTTAATTTTTTAGAAAACAGACATACCAAATGATCTTTTTCTTCCAAATGCTCCATTAAACACTGTAAATTATTTAAGTTACAAACATCTAGAGAGAATAATGACTACTGATGAGTTCACCTCAAAATTTCTAATAGAAACCATTACTGATGTGAAGTTCTCCAGCTACTGCTCCCTGTTCACAGCTTTTCTTTATTTAAAAAGCTGGAAAATATGAATAACAGACTTAGAGTCCTGGCTTTAGGCTCCCTTATTCTGTGATGCCTGGATTTCAATGTATTCTAGGGGCACTTCCGCGGGCACAAACCTCTCCCGTATCAACTAACAAAGAATTCGCGAAGCGAACACTCCTTAACAGTCGCCCAGGTCAGAGGCGCTCGGTGCGCCCAGACCCGCCTCGCCGGCCCCAAAGCAGGTGCCATTAGCCTGACTTGCTGGGATTCCTTTCTTTGCACGTTTTTCTGTGCTACTTTGAATGCCTGGGTGCGTGCCCCGACAATGGCGCTGCTCTGCCTGGTTCTGAATCTTACACACATGCTGTTCTCAGGGTTCTTCAGCAACTTGCTCTCTCTTTCCTTGGCTCACCATGGAGACACATCTGTGTTGAAACACAAACGACTTTATTTGCCAAGGTACGCTGCTCCCTTTACTGCACGGCTAGCGTATAATTCACCTTTCTCCTTCAGATGAGCATAAAGGCTACCTTTTGGTCCTACGGTAAACTTCCTTGTGCACGTGAGAAAATGTACCTAGGGCAGGGGCTTTCAAACCTGGCTGACCACAACGCACACCAAGGAATGCCGCTTTCCAATAAGACACACATCTGTGTCTCTATATGAAACAGGGAGGTGTGCGCGTCCATCAAGCAAACACCCTAGACCCGAGACACGCTGTGATATTTTCTCTGCTAGTTCGCGTTTTACAGATTCTGCATGTTTTCCACAAAAACGGGCTTCGGGTTTTGGAAAATACCGCTACAGAGGATGAATACCCAGGCGCGGGACTGGACCGCGGGCGTCCAACGACCTCAACTTTTCTAAGATCTTGAACTTTTAAAACCAACGTTCCCATCTACGCGCACGTACACTAAACGCGATTCAAATTTCAGAGGGAAAACCGTGAGCCGTCAGGACGTTTTACCTTCTCGCTCCGTCAAGAAACAGTGATCGCCCACTTACCGTGTTCCAAGCAAGCCCACCCGCGATTCCGGGCGCGCCCGACGGGTTCAGGCGCGGAGAGCTGTGGGGAAAGAGAGGGTCGGGGCTGGGGAAGGGGGGACCCCGGGGCCCAGGTTGTAGGAGTCCTGGAAGCAGGCGGACCTAAGGAAATTGCTTCTACTTTTATTTTTTATTGGTTTCCTAAAAGTCACACATTTGTTGAAATAAATTTTTTTCCTTCAAAGTTACAGCAACACATCCAAGCCCAAAGTAGAAAAAAAAAAAAAAAAACACCATCACCATCCTTCAAGTTGTATACGGAGACACAATCGGCGAAGTTCGGGACTCAGTGATGCGAGTCGGAGAAATTTTTAGGAGCCCGCGGTTCAGAGTAAGCGTAAGAGTCACTGGATGGAAACCCCAACATGAAAGCATCGAAATAACCGCCTTCCCCGGCGTGGCTGGCAACGCAAGCCACGGCCAAGCAGCCACGTTATTACTTCGAGGAGACTTTTTCACCCCTTTCCTCTCTTTCTTTCCTTGGCCTCCTGCCAGGGCTGCAACCCCAGGTCTGAAGCGCGGTGTGCGGACTGCAGGGCAGCGGTGGCCAGCGGTGGGCAGCGGTGGGCAGCGCGCCCCGCACCGGTCCCAGCCGCGGGCGTGCACCGTGCCCAGTCCCGGAGTTTGGCACTCGCTGCCGCGCAGCCAGCCCGGCCCCGTCCGCGGCACTCGGCTCCGGCACACCCTGCCCAGCGCGGCCGCGCCACGGCCACCCGCCGTCCCCAGGCCGCGGCGCCACGCAGAGCGCGCGGCCGCAGCCCCGGTACCTACCCTGCGTGGCCCAGAGTCTCCCTCTGGAACTCAGGCCAGGCAGCCCCGGTGTGCCGCCTGCGCGGCCATGACGGCGACCCGACCAAGAGCCCCGCGCGCCAGGGCCCGCGCTCCGCTCGGCTGTGCGCACGGCTGCCCCGTGCGTCCGTCTGCCCGTGCGCCGGGAGAGTGAGGCCAGAGTACGCCCCAAACGTGTCTAAATCAAGGTTTGGGGCGTTCCCGACAGGCTGAATGACAAATGGCAGATGCCGTGGGCTTTGCCGCCCGCGGCAGCCAAGAGGATGGCTGCGCTGAGGAGGCCGCGCACAGGCGGAGCCCGGGAGCCGGAACGGCGCGTCCGCGAGGAGGGCGCTGGGGCCCCTGGCAGGGGCGTCACGTGGCAGGGGGAGGCCCCGCCGGGGAGCTGGGGGTCGGCAGCTTGGCGTGCGGAGGAGGAGGAGGAGGAGGGAGGACAGGCTCCCAGACGCCTGGCCGATTGAGTCATCGGTGTGGGCCAAGCCAAGGTGGCCCAGGTGCAGGGCTGGCGCAGGTAGACCCGAACCAGCCCGGAGCCCCGTATCGGAAACTGCGCACTCAAGTCACACACTCCCCGCCCCCCCCCCCCCCCGCCATGAGCCGCCCCAGCGCTATCGTCAGCGAGAAGCAGGACAGATGCTAGGAGCACGCTGCGTTAGGCCGAACTCGGCTGCTGTGCGCGCGCCGAGTTGAAGTCATGGCAGCTGAATCTGACCACGGGTCGTGAGCCGTGCGCGGTACCAAGCACGACACAGGTGAACACACCGAGTCCTCCCTACTACAGCCCCGAGAGAGCTCCAGTCGTTCCCGCCGTGCAGCCCGAGAAAGCGAGGCGCGGACAAACCGGGCAAAAGTAATTCTGTAATCGTGGGGTCGCGTGCTGTGTGCCCTAAGTCACCTCCAGACTTCGCGCGTTATTTAAGTGGAGAAACTCAAGTGAACGGTTGCCTTCTTCCAAGACGAGGATCCTGAAAGAGGCCTGGAAACATTGAAGTGGAAAGACTAGGGCAGGCGTAAATTGTTGACCAGCTGCAGCCTTGTAGCTGTGTGAGATGAGGTGAGCGAGCGGCTCACACTTGCGCCCGCCTTCGGCCCCCGGTCTCCCCATTCCTGTTTGTTACTTTACTTTTGTCTTACAAGCACTTAGAAAATTCATAGTTGCTCTGCAACCTTATTCTCCAAAGGTTTTAAGTCTACATTCCCCACAACTTATCTATTCCTAAATTCCTTCATTTGGTTCTCAACAGACTGCCTTCTTTTCCTAGTTGTTTTCTTAAGGAGGGCTTACAGAGTGCCTTAGTGTTTGAAAAAACTTACTTTCCCCCCTCTATCTGTAAATAAAAACTGAGCTGGGCAAATATTTTGAATTCACACCTTCCTTCAAAACCCCAACAGAACAAGAAGGCAGTTGCTTTGACGCCAAAGATTGCTGTGGGGACATCTGAATTCCATGTAATTTTTCCCATGGGAGTGACTTGATTTTTTCCTGTGAGGATTTCTGAAGAATTCTTTATCAAAGTACCCTTTAACCTCCTTATCTGAGCTCTCAGTGCCGTTACTCTGCCTCGGTCCCCCCTCCCCAAATATAGTATGATCTTCCAACTTACAGATTCCCTCCCTTGCCTTTTTTTTTTTTTTTTTTTTTGGCAGGGGGGGGGGTGAGGATTTTCTGAACACATTACAGGCCTGAATAGGCTTTGGTCTTAGGTCCCAGTGTTTCTATCTGCTTTTCCTGTAGGCTGAGGACAAGGGAGGGAGGAAGGGGCTTCGAGAAACTCAGCGAGATTGTTATGGAGCTTGCTGGGGGCACTCAACCACCTGGGGGTCCTGCAGCCGTCCCCCAGCCCACCTTCACTAGCCACGGCCCCACCAGTGCCTGCGAGCTTCAGTTCAGCACGGTACCCCGGAAGGGGACCAACTTCCCGGCCTCTGGCAAGATTCAGCAGTGGTGCAGAGACTCCTTGATACTTCTCAGGGAGGTGGTCGCCTCCTTTCCACGTTGGAGGACAGCAGGGAGAATTTAAGATTTGGTCTGATCACCTGTACCTTGTCTGGAAGATGTGTGATGTTTTAGTACAAAATCTCCCAATTTGGAAGCTGTGCAGAGGCCAAATGAAGTCACTCTCGAGGCCTAACTGGACTCCAGGGTTCCCAGTGCTACCCCTGCTATAGAGAAACGCTCTGGATACATGCTGCATCCCGTCTCTAAGTATTCTGAGAAGCGGTTTTGTTCTACAGACACTGTGATGAGTTCTTAAAGTGCAAGACAGCTCATGTTCACATATTTGCCACCTGATAGGATGTATTAGGACCCAGCACTTTCAAACACAGATGTTACTAGGGGTGAGGTCTATGATCCCACTAAAACTCATGCCATGTGAGTACACAGCCCACACAGAATACAAATACATTAACAAAATAAATGGGAGAAACTTTTTTTAAACTGATACAAGAAAGGTATCTGACAAAATCTAGCACTCATTCTGGAAGAAAAAACTGGGAACAGAATGAGCTTCCTTAGCTTGATAAAGGAGATGTGTTTCCTATATCTGCCAGAACAAGTTATCATAAACTGGTGGTTTAAAACAAGAAATTTCTTTTCTCACAGCCGGATAGAGGCCAGAAAGCTACAAGCAAAGAATCAGCAAAGACCGCATGTGCCCTCTAGTGGCCACGAAGGAGAATTCTTCCTCAGCTCCTTTGGTGGCTGTTGGCATTCCTGGCTTCCCTGGCTTGTGGCCACATCATTCCAATCTCTGTCCCTATCTTCACATCACCTTCTCTCCTATCAATGTGTCGTGGCTTCTCTCCTATGCGTCTGCCTTATAAGGATAACTCGTATGTAGGTCTTATCTGAATAACTCAAGTTCATCTCCTCATGTCAATATCCTTGATTAGGCCTATGAAGATTCCCCTCCTTTCCACCTCCTCCTTTCTCTAGATAGAAGGTGACATTCACAGGTTCTGGGGATTAGGACACAGACATATTTTTGGGGAGGAGCATTTCTCAATCCTCTATGACAGGGAAAATTCTTTACTAGCTTTGTTGTAGAAATCAACAAGCAGATTCTAAACTTTATATAGAAATGAGAAGACGAAAAGGAATCTCAAATAAAAAATGTTGGAAGATCTATTCTACCTGATCTTAAGGCCTACTCCAAAGCTAGAATACACAAGACTGTTTGGCACTGCATAAGAAAAAATAGCATCGTATATTGAATCCAGAAGTAATAAAGTTCTCCTGTATTTCACACTATATGCAAAAATTAAATCAAGTTAGGTCACAGCCCTAAATAAAAAGAAAAGAACTTCTTGAACTAGTGCTCCAAACAGCAGCCATTACCCATGGGTGGCTATTAGGTACTTGAAACAGGGCTAGCCCAAACTGAAGTAAGCTATAAGATGTACTCTGGATTTCCAAGGCTTTAGGATAAAAAACAATGTAAGATATCTCAAATTTTATATGGATTATATGTTAAAACAATAGTATTTTAGATGTATTTGTTTCAGTAAAACCGATACAACTCAATAGTGCAATAAACAATGCAATTAACATGTGCTAAACACTTGAAAAGAACTTAACCAAGACGACCTGGTTGGCCAATAAACACATGGCTGACTACCACAAACTAAAACTACAAAAAATAACCCACTGGAATGGCTAACATTAAAAAGCCTGACAATACCAAGGATTGGGAGCTGTGTGGAAAAACTCAGACTCTCACACACACTGCTGGAGGGAACGTGAAATGGCCACTTTGGAGAACAATTTGAAAGTTTCTTAGAAATTTAAATAGATGAGTAAATTTAATTCTGTGACTCAGAAAAATATCATCCCTCAGTGTTTGCTGAAGGGAAATAACCATGTGTTTGTGCAAAGACAAATCTTAAAAGTTGGCCTAAACTGGAAAGAACGCAAACGTCAGCAATAAAACGGGCAAACTGCTGATAGGCTCAACCGCATAGAGAAGTCAGATGTTGTGCTGAATGAAAGAACTCACATGTAAAAGATAAAGCATACAATCCCATCCATATAAACTTTTAGAATGACTAATCTCTGGTGATAAGCAGCAGAGCAGTGGTTTTCTGGGCCAGATGGGAGGGAAGAATGAGGGAATTTTGTGGGCGATGGGAATGTTCCGTAACTTCACTGGTGAGACGGTGTGGCCCATACATTTGCCACACTTTACTTAAGGATACAAGGAAGACGTGTACATTACATATAAATTAGGGCTCAGTGAAGTTTGTAACATTTCTCTGATCTCATTTGAATAGGATGCGGATAGAGAAATAGGAGATTATTTCTGTCTTCCTTCACAGCAGTTTGAGAACTTGCCTTCTGCTTTTTTGTTGCGACCTTTGTCATTAGCCCTCCCTGGTATAGTATTGGCTCATTTTTTCAGTGGCTGAGATGAAACTCAAGCCCGAATCTTTCTCCCGACTCCCAGTCTAGGGTTCTTCCACAATAGCCAGCAGCCATCGGGAGCTACCACATGACAGTTTACCTTCTGCCCATCAGATCTTAAATCATAACAACTTGAAAACATCTTCAAGCGCATTCAGCTCAGCAAATATTCAGCACCTAGATTTAATTTTCTTGAATAATATAACAGTTTAAAACCTATACATAGTTCTTTTGAGGCTCATGGCTTCTGGCCAAACCACCTCTTGCTGGCCTTCGGCTGGCCTCTCTCAACCTCCAAGTCCCTTCTCCTTTTTGTGAGATGTAATCTCGTCTCACAGGATTCCTGCCCCCTCCCCAGTCCTGCTACTATCTACTGTGACTTCTCCTTCCAGGTATCACTTCCTCCAAAAGGTATCCCATGAGAACTTTCAAATGCTTTTTCCCTAAGCAAAACAGACTAACATCCATTTTTCTCTTCAGTTGAATAACATTTGGGAAACACAGTAGGCTCACAAAGTTTTGTATAGGCAGTCGCTCTGTTGAAATACAAAACTTCAGGTGGAAAAGTGTTTCTCTGTTACATGCATGTTAGGAAATGGTTGTCAATTGGGGAGTGAACCAGCGAATGGAAGATTCTCTCTGCTTCTCCTTCTCTAACTCTGCCTTTCAAATAAATAAATCAGAGAGAGAGAGACAGACAGACAGTTACATCACTTAGTCATACATCAAGGACGAGAGAGAGAGAGAGAGAGAGAGAGAGAGAGAGAGGCAGTTTGTGACTCCCACCAATAGGAATAATGAATTGACAGGGACAGCTGCATGCCTTCTGCTTTCACAGTCAAAGGCCCTCCTGTGACTTCAGTTGTACAAGGTGCCTGTGTGAATTTTAAACTGTACAGGAGAAGTCGGTGTCTAGCTTCAAATGTGATACTATGTCAAAAATGAAAAGAAAAACCTTCAGCTTCTATTAATGAGCAACCAGAACCAGTAATTTAAAATAGAGTCAATGACATTAATTTTCATTTCATGTGGGATAATTAAAAAAAAAGCGAGCTGACAATGACTGACCACAGGCTGGTCTTTGGAGGGAAGACAGAAAAGTCATTTACAGACACCAAATATTGATAGGTATTCTGTTTTTCTATCCACCATAATTAAAATTTCATCACAAAATTCAGCAGCAGTAGGTGAGAAGAAACAAGAAAAAGGGAAAGGTGGTAGAGCCACTTCATAATTTAGGAGTACCAGCTATTTATTTTTAAATAAAAACTATTTGGCAGGCTAGCTATATCTATTTTTCTCATCTCCTTTCCAAATCTCTGCTCAAACAAGGACATCAGGAGAGTGATGTGACGAACAGTTGAGCAAGTTCAGTGGATTTTAAATGACAAATTGTGGGAAACAAATGGAGGATCCGTAGTGGGTTGTGAAAAACAAAGATGGGTAGCTGACTTTAGAGAGACTCAACACTCAGCAGTGTCAGGGAGCAAGGAGGAGAGGAGGAAGCTGCCAAGAAGGCACCAATTCAAAGTCTTTATTTTGCAGAGCAATTAGGGGACCAAGGTCTTTCTGGTAGCAACCACACTTTCCCCATGTAGAAGAAACCAGAGATTTAGTACGGAATTGAGAATTCTATCAAGAGATCCACCAGATATTTCAAAACTGAACTTGGAAATCCTATATTTTTGATTTTAAATATATCACACATTTTAAATTTTTAAAAAAGTTTAAAAATGAAAATGAACTGCTTTGCACCAATTGCGTAACTGCTTCACCAGACTATTGTTCATCTCACGTAAACTTTTCCCTGTCTTCTCAGAGTTAGCCTCTTTTTTTCCTTTTTTTTTTTTTTTTGACAGGCAGAGTGGACAGTGAGAGAGACAGACAGAAAGGTCTTCCTTCCGTTGGTTCACTCCCCAATGGCCGCTGCTGATCCAAAGCCAGGAGCCAGGTGCTTCTCCTGGTCTCCCATGCGGGTGCAGGGCCCAAGGAAACACTGCATCCTCCACTGCACTCCCGGGCCACAGCAGAGAGCTGGACAGGAAGAGGGGCAACCGGGACAGAATCAGGCGCCCCAACCGGGACTAGAGCCTGGTGTGCAGGCGCTGCAGGCGGAGGATTAGCCTAGTGAGCCATGGCGCCAGCCGAGCATCTGAACTCTTAATCCACTGATTTTTCCCAGTTACTCAGGATTATCCAGAGATATTTTACTTCCCTCCTCCCAAAATGTCCCCAGTGACCCTTAAGCCTTTGCTTTAACATTCAAAGTCCCATGCTTAGCAAACAGCAACCAGGGGCCACACCAGACCCACTGGCTCTTTCTGAATGCCCTGCACGCTGAGAAGGAGTTCTGCATTTCTGGATAGTTGGGGGAAAAAAAAAATCAAAACAAGATCTGGTGACTTTGGAAAATGAACTTTTTGGAAAATGAAATTCAAATTTCAGTGCCTGTCAATGAAATTTGATTGGAACACAGCCGCTATGGTTCATTTTCTGATTATCTACAGCTTCTTTCCCTGTGTCAGGTGTGATGGGGACCTGAATTGCCCACAAGGCTAAAAATTACTGGCTGTCCAGTCCTTTATGGAACAAAGGGTCCACCTATGCACTCAAGGTCTAAGCATAAACCTTACACCAGCTCAAAGCACCTTTTTTTCCCTCTCCATTCTATAGCCCTCCATGATTCTCCAAGGTTCTCTCTTCCCAAGACATCCTGAGCTTCCCCAGTCCTCTTGCTCTTCATTGCTAGGACCACCTGCCATTCTACATGCTGTGGCTTGAATGCTCATGTCCCCACCAAAATTCATGTTGAAGCTTAACAGTCAATGTGATTGTATGAGGAGGGCCTTTGGGAGGGGATTAAGTCACGAGGGCAGAGCCCTTATCAAGGTCCTTATAACTGCATTTCCATCCCTAGAACCATGTGAGGATGTAGCAAGAGGTGCCATTTTAGAAGCACAGAGCGGCCCTTAGCAGCCACTGAGTCTGCCAGCACCTTGATCATGGACTTCTCCACCTCCAGTACTATGCAAAGGTAAATTTATGAACTATGAGAAAGTAAATTTCTGTTCTGTATAAATTACTCATTCTATGATATTTTGTTATAATGGCATGAATGGATTAAGCCACTGCCTCTTCCTATACCTTTCTAATCCTGTCCATAGTACCAGAGTCATGCTTTTCCTTCTTCTTGTCCACACTCCCTCCAGCTCTTCACCGTAACTCAAAAGCCTGGCTATGCTCAGAAGGTACTCTTGAGTGGTGGCAGTGCAATTGCCTAAAACCCACTTAGTCCTGGGAGAGGTGGAAAAGATGGCACTACTTTTATGCACTATCTTCTCTTCTACGTGATTATTCCTTCACTAACTTGTGATTTCCAGCTCTTCAACCCACCCCCTTTTCATTATCATCCATGGATTCACTATGGGTCCTGCTTAATGGAAGACTTTGAACCTTGGCTCAATTACTTCTCTAGTTGCCTCAGCACCATGAGCTAATTCAGCATCCATGTGAATGATTTATTCTACACATTGGCCTTTGAATTATTTCACTTTGCCTAGTAGAAAGCCATAGCTCCACTCAACAACCAAGAGCCGTTTTACTCAGGAAATCTTACTCTCCAGTATCCTTGCCTCTGATGACCACTAACTTCCTGCCCTTCCAGATTGCTCACCTTCTCATTCCTGGGATATTTACTCTGATTACAGTGGCATTCCCCTCTGCCGGTCTCCTTCTCATGACTCCCTACTTGTTCCAGTTTTTTTCCTAGCCAGGCTGGACTGTATAGTTCATTCCTCTAATTATTTTCTCAGGTGTCTTCAGAATTTTTACACCCCTTGCTTAACACCAAGCCAAACTCCACAGCTCTGCCCCAGCCAGCTAACAAGCCCAAAAAGAATCATCTACAAAACTGTCATTTTGGAAGCATCACGGTAGTAATTGATGCATGCAAGAATCACCAACTGATGCTAACACTGCCAGGAAAAATAGAATAGTTTTTTGAAGAATAGGATGCTTACAGAATCTACAGTGACAAAGCATCTATCCCTTAACAAGATTCTTATTAACTACAAAGGTAAAGATAGTAGCTGTAGGGATCAGTATTGTGGCACAGGTTAAGCTGCCACTTGTGATACCAGCACCCCACACCAGAGTGGCATTTTCAAGACCTAGCTGCAGTAGATGACATCTCAAAAGACTGGATCCCTACCACCCATTTAGGAGACCCAGATAGAATTCCTAGTTCTTGGTTTCAGTCTGGCCCAGCCCAGACCGTTGTGGCCATTTGTGGAGTGAACCAGCAGAAGGAAGATGGTGTGTGTGTGTGTCTGTCTGTGTCCCACTTAGTCACTATGCATTTTTTTTTAAAAAAAGGAAACTAGTAACTTTACAAGGAAGAAATCCAACAGACACCACCTTAACCAAGTGATCATAGTTAGAGCCACACCCCCCCACTTCTGGCTATATTGAAGGGATTTTAATGTATAAAAAAAGATAGCTGCACTCCCATGTTCACTGCAGCATTATCACAATAGCCAAGATATGAAATAAATCGAAGTGTCCATCAATGGATGAATGGATAAAGAAAATATGTCTTATACACACAAGGGAATACCATCCATCTTTTAAAAGGATATCCTGTCATATGCAAAAACATGGGTGAATCTGGAAGACATATTAAGTGAAATAAGCCAGGCAGCAAAAGATAAATACTGCATGATATCTTTTATGTGTGGAGTGTAAAAAAAAAAAAAAATCAAACTCCCAGAAGCAGAGTTCAAAATGGTGATGAACAGGAGCTGTCAAGGTGAGGGGCTGGGAAAGATGTTGGTCAAAAGACACAAAACTTCAGCTAGATAAGAGGAATAAGTTCCAAAGATCTATTGTACATCATAGTGGCTACAGTCAAGAACAATATATTGTATGGTTGAAAATTTCTTGGAGAATAGATTTTAAGTATTCTCATTACAAAAACCTGACAAGTATGTGAGGCACGGCATATGTTAGCTAGCTTGATTTAGCCATTCTGCAATATATATCAAAACACATTTTCCAACATAAATATAAAATTTTAATTTATCAATTTAAAATAAAAGTAATGCTCACTCTAACACTTATATTTAAATTCTCTGAGCAAAACTTAAGAAAGTTAGGATGACCAAAAGTGTAACAGAATGACAAGTTGTCTCCCAATGCAATATACTAAGCTACAATATCACTTATGTAAGTATTCCTGCTAAAACATATAACCTAACTCTCAAAATGATGAAATAACTAGACTTAGTTTAGATTTTAAACTAAAATCAAGGGATATTGGGGGAAAGAAATCTCTAGACCACTAGACTGCAGGTTGCGAAAACACCACTGCTACAGAGATTAAAAAAAAAAAAAAAAAGGCTGAGAGTCCAAAAACTCTTAAAAACTCAAACACACTAAACTGGTTACAATTGCTTAATCCTAAAATAACTCCTGGAGGCAATTAGGACCTGAAGCTAGATTCCTCCTGATTTGACCAGTACCCATGTCCGAGGAGACCCCAGATAACTTGCTTATTCCGCATTCCCTGAACTCCACCGCTGAGGGAACGAGAAGACAGCTGCCTGCAGACCCTCATCATAAATGAGTCTGCCCTCCCCAGCTTCCGGCACTGGGAAAAGTAAGTTTCAGTTAAGTCACTGTTTTAGTAGCTTGAGCTAAGACACAAAGGGCTAGACAGGTGCTTGGCACAGGGGTTAAGACACCACTTGGGACACCTGCATCCCACTGTGGAGTCCTGGGTTTCATTCCCGACTTTGTTCTCAATTCCTAACTTCCTGCTGGCACACACCTGGAAGGCAGTAGGTGATGGCTCAAGTACTTCAGCTCCTGCCACCCACATGAGAGACCCAAATGCAACTCTGGGCTTCTGGCTTCATCCTGGCCCAACTCTGGCTGTTGCAGGCATGTGGGGAGTGAACCAGTGCGTGGAAGACCTCTCTCTCTCTCTCTGCCTTTCAAACAAAAGAGAAAAAAAAAATAAAGATACCTGGTGCAGAGGAGGAAACAAAGTTTTGGGAGTGAAGGAACTTGCAGAGAATGTCTCAGCTAGGAAGTAATAAAATGTCAAGGCAAACAAACAGCATGAAAGCTCCGATTCCTGTGCCTGTGCTGTGAGCCTCCCACAGCATACCGAGAACATGCACATAATGGTCAGTTTAGAAGCAGGCACTAAGTGGGTAACAGGTCATTCTGACCAAGAGGCTTGAGCCTCCATAACACATTACACTAAGTGAAACAAAAAAAAAAAGTCTGCATGCTCTGGATTTATTTTAAAACACCACCGAGTGAACAAGAGCCTCTGCAAGTTCCATCTTGTCAGAAAATGTTAGAATAATAAAACAAAAATGCAGGGATAATCGCTAAGTTTTTATAAATATCTTTTCTAAAATTATTCTACCCACAGGAATCTTCAAGGTACTGTACCCTTACTCTGGGAGGTTTTTTTTTTTTTTTTCTTTAAGACATATTTGTGGCCAGTGTTGTAGCATAGTGGGTAAAGCTGCAACACCAGACTCCCATATGGACTCCTTGCTAATGTTCTTGGGAAAGCAGCAGCAAACGTCCCAAATGCTTAAGCCCCTGCACCCATGTAGGAGACCCGGAAGAAGCTCCTGGCTCCTGGCTTTGGCTTGGCCCAGCCCTGGCTGTTGTGGCTATTTGGGGAGTGAACCAGCAGATAGAAGATCTCTGTCTCTCCATCTCTCTTAGTGAGTCTAACTTTCAAATAAAATTTTTAAAAATATATTTATTTGAAAGGCAGAGTTAGAGAGTAAACACGTGCATGAGAGAGAGATCTTCACTCTCCAAATGGTCTCAACAGCCAGGGCTGGGCAAGCTGAAGCCTGGAGCTTCATTGGGTTCTCTCACATGGGGAGAACCCAGGCACTCAGGCCACTGTCCACTGCTTTCCCAGGGGCATTAGCAAGAAACTGGATTAGAAGTGGAGCAGCTGGGGCTAGAACCAATGCCCGTATGCAGTGCAGACATGGAAGGCAATGGCTTTACTCACTGTGCCACAGCAACAGCCCCTGCAAGCCTTTCTAATCTCCTGCAGCAAGTCTCCTGTTCAGGCTTCAGGGGACATTTTGCAGAGAAAAACCGCCTTTGTAGAAAATGGGGTCTGCTTTTTAATGATGGGATGACTACATAGAGGAAGCAAACAAAATTCTAACTTGCCCGCTTGTTTCCTTGCCTGCCTACAAGCATGTAGCATTTCTATGTGCAGTGTCCCTGAGGCAGGGCCAGTTGATTATTGTGCTGTTGTGATTTTAAAGTGCTGATAGATTTATTTCACTCTGTCATTTCATCTGAACAGTTGAGTTTTTAGGAAGCGATAAGTTCTACAATGAAATTCAAACCTCTCAGTGTTGGGATCATACAGTTTTCTTCCTTTATGAACGCAATTAGAAAGGTAAGCAAATCTAACTGTACTTTGGCCACCTTCCAGCAGGGTTTCAGAAGGTCAGGTGGTCACAGAATCATAGAGCTGAACGTTGAAAGACATCTGCTCTTGGGAAGGTAGCCTAATATTCCTGGTTTATAGATGAAGCAATCAAGACACAGAGAGACTAACTAGTAAAAAGATGAGAGAAGGTGGCTGCAGAAGAGGGGACTCACTCCCCTGTCTCAGGCAGACCTAGGACTTTGAATCAGAGTGTCAGAATCAGCCAAAGAATGTTTTAAAAGCTCTCATGCCAATGACAAACCACAGAGTGAGAGAAAATACTTGCAGATCATAAATCTGATAAAGGGCTCACATTCAGACATTCAAAGGATACTTAAGAGGAAAAACTAACAACCCAATCTGAAAGTGGGCAAAATACAAGCATCCACCACTCAAAGGAGAGGTGCAGATGGCGTATAAGCGTATGAAGAGATGTTCATCACTGTCTTTAGAGAATGCAAGTTAAATAGCTATAAGATACCCCTACACGTGTATTAGAATGGCTAGAATCCAAAAGTCTGACAATACCAAATGCTGGCAAGGATGCAGAGCAACAACTCATCATTTGTAGTGGGAACAGAAAATGGTACAGCCACTTTGGAAGATAGTTTGGTGGTTTATCACACAGCTAAATGTAGCTTTATCATATTATTGAGCAATCACACTTTCCTGTACTAATCTGGATAGCCTGAAAACTTAAATTCACATAAAAACCTGTGCACAAGTATTTACAGCAGTTTTATTCATGATGACCAAAACCCGGGAGCAACTGTGATGTTCAATAGGTATACAGCATATATCCACAACATGGAGTGCAAGTCAGCAATCAAAAGCAATAAGCCACTAAATCATGCAATATAAAAGACCTTAATATATATTAAACAAAGCAAGCTTGTTTGCAAAGACTGCATATTGTGATTGCATCTATATAACACTTTCAGAAAGGGCACCCTATAGATGTGAAAAACAGATCAAACTAACCAGGAGTTAGGAAAGATTGGGTGAACAGAGGGAACATTTTAATACAATAATGCTATTCCTATGGTCATGTAGTAGTAGATATGTAATATGTATCTGATGAAACCTGTAGAATTTTATAGCATAAAAAGTAAACGTTAATGTATGCAAATTTTGAAAAAAAAATCACCCAGGTGGTCAGTGGATCCCAGATGGAATGCATCCTGCAACAAAAGAGTCTAACCATATTACTCAGGGGATCCAGGACTCTGAACCAGAGTCTCAGAATCTGTATTACTGGTTTACAGCATTAAATCACTGATGGGGGGGTCTGAGAAAAAGAGTCCTAGGTAACCCAGATAACGTAACTTTGGACATAACTTTGGACATAACTAAAGACAAAAAGGAGCTATATATAAAACAAGCACTGCATTCTACTTGTTAAAATTGTTTCCCAATGGAGTACAATTTAACAGCTTTGAAAACACTGCCCATGCACACAGAGATTGAAAAATAAGTAAACAGATGGTGGGAGCCAGATTTCTTTCACTATTGCAAAGGGAAGTTGTAGATAGCAAGAGAAGAAGGTTAGAATAAGTCACATGTAGTAGTGGATTAGAGTCGGACATTGTTATATAAATTTAAGTTTATAAAGATGCATATGGACATATAAATAGATGTATGTATGCACGTGGTAGTATACACACATGTATTTCTTAGCTCTGAATGCTGAGAAGGTCTATGTACAATGACACTGTAGTGTGAACAAGCCCTAAGGTCTTGCTTCTAGTACCATTCTCCAGGACTCTCGGAGAAATTGCTGCCTGTAGGGCTAAGCCAGGGAATAAATACATGAGATGGACCTGGAATCAGAAAGAAGATGCTCAAAAACAAACCAAAAATGGTGCTTGTCTAAAGGACCCTGGAGTCAACCAGAAAGAGTTCCCAGTGATTGACACTGGAACCATTTGAGCAATTAAATAATACTGGGCTGACGCCGTGGCTCACTAGGCTAATCCTCCGCCTGCAGCACCGGCACTCCGGGTTCTAGTCCCGGTTGGGGCACCAGATTCTGTCCCGGTTAGTCCTCTTCCAGTCCAGCTCTCTGCTGTGGCCCGGGAAGGCAGTGGAGGATGGCCCAAGTCCTTGGGCCCTGCACCTGCATGGGAGACCAGGAGGAAGCACCTGGCTCCTGGCTTCGGATCGGCGCAACGCGCTGACTATAGCGACCATTTGGGGGTGAACCAACGGAAGGAAGACCTTTCTCTGTCTCTCTCTCACTGTCTAATTCTGCCTGTCAAAATAATAATAATAATAATAATAATAATAATAATAATACTGAATTATAACCAGAAGTGCAAATATCCATATCAGTATAAGTTGATACTGATATAGATAATTGAATATACAAGTAATAAAGACAGAAATCCTGTGCAAGAGACTTCCAAATAATTTATGCAGATACTCTGCTGTCGGAAGAACACAACTCCCACTCCCTAAGTATGAGCTGTATGGGGTGAGGTCCTTCCAAAGTGTGCGGTGTAGAACAATGACTCAAAAAAGGGTAACTTTGCAGTTCAGAATTCATAAATATTACCTCACTCAGGTCTTCATAGCATGTACCTTTTACTTTTATGTTTTTCTTCTGAAAGCCCCAGTTGAACCATGAGAAAAATATCAAACTCAAATTGAGGGACTTTCTACAAATACCTGACCAATAGTCTTGAAAACTGTCAAGGTCATCTAAAAGGAATGAGTATGAGAGGCTTTTTACACCCAAGAGGCCCCTGAGAAGACATCACAACTAAATGGAGTGGGGTGTCCTAGCTGGGATCCTGGAGCAGAAATAGTACATCAGGTGAAAACAGGTAAACTCCAAATAAAGCAGGAAGTTTAGGTACTAACCAAATAGCATTGATTGATTGAGAAGTGTACCCTAGAAATGTACAACATTAACATAAAAGGAAAGTGAGTACTAGGTGTTTGGAAACTCTCTACAATATCTAACTTTTCACAACTCTTAAACCATTCTAAAATTAAAAGGCACTTAAAAAGCAAATGCCAACTTGCCTGAGCTCCACTTGAAGAGATCTGGATTCAGCCTAGGAGTACCCTCACAGATGCAAGCAACAGGAATACCAAGTCACAATGAGAAACACATAAACCCCACCTCTAAAGAATTCCTCCAACTGATCCCAGCTCCTCCTCATTCGCTGAACTCCATCATTTGTTCATATACCTGACAAACATTTACAGACAGCCTTCCGGGTCCCAGGACTCACACAGTATCGTGAATTCAAAACTCCATAAACCACTGTTTTCAAAACAGTGGGTCACAAGCCATTAGTAGGTACTGAGAAATGTTTTGCTCTGTCAGGGAAATCTTTGGCATATTTGCTAAATGTACTACTGTATGTTCATTCTAGTAATCCTGATTTTACCTGTCTTGCCAACACATGCACAAACTCACATGTAGCAAGGTCCTAAAGAAAGGAGTTTGCTGGGGCTCCAACAGTCTTAGAGCATCATTCATTTTGATATAATAAAGATACTTGGCAACACTTACAAAAAAAAAAAAAACTGAAGATGGGGGCGGGGGAAGAGGGGGAACCAGAAGAGGAGGAAACAAAGAAAGCAACCCACCCTCCTGGAATGCATAGGATTGTCCCTTTATAGTCCGAGCACCTCAAAGTGTACAACCAATGGCTCCTATGTTCTTTATCAGTTCTACTAATTACAATTTTATGCTGTAACCAAAGCAGGGCTCCTTTGTGAGGTTAATAATTTACCGACATACAGTTACTGCATAAGCCATTAACTTTTCAAACATGTATCTCTTTTGAATACTCTATCTAAAATTAACTGTTACAAGTGTTCCAGAGCACACTAGTATAAAGCACATTCTTTTAACTTGTGTTTTTAAAAAGTCCAGTCTGACATCTCCTGCTGGAAATCTCCTATCCTAATCGCATAGATGCTTTAAGCATTTGTGAAAACTCAAGCAGTACATTGAGATTGGTTGCTTTTCATTGTTTGTAAATTGTAACTCAATACAGCTGATGAGAAAAGCTTCCCCCACCCCCAAGTAAAATGACGGTGGGGCAGGTGGGCAATGAGAGCCAAACCAACATAATTGTAAAAAAAAAAAAAAAAAAGGCCACTGAGGAGGAGGAAATTAAGAGAGAAATAAAAATTCACTGTTATGTGGAACTCAGGTAGGACCACTGTAATTTGAGCTGCACCTACTCCACAGTGAAAAACATAAAAGAGAACATTCCCGGAGATCCTGATATCTGACTGTAAAAGAAGAAAATCTGGATAAGCTAGCTCTATTCTAGACAAACAACCAGCAGTTTTCTTTGCCCCACTTCTGGGTTGGGGAGGGTGTGGAGAATGTCAAGTTTCCAAAGCAAGTAGATCCCACACAGATGTGTATTAGATGCCTGCTGGCACTACAATGACTTCCATGCTGTTGTATTTTTTTTTCCTTATAGAAAAACACATGCTTACTTTAGAGGTTTACAAAGAACAGGAACACAAACAATATCACCATCCAATTGCAGTGATAAACATTGCCTTCTGTTTTTCTCTCTATTTTTCACATAATTGGGATAATCTCGAAGAGATACAGTATTGATTCTGGTCTCAACCTGAACAAACATCTTCCTATAACATTGATTTGTAAACATTTTCACTATATTTCTGAGGTACTGCCTGTAAATATTATACATGTTTCATAATTCTGCATTATATAGCCATATCACAATTAGAGCACCATTCTTGAATTGAACTTCTATAGTATCAATTTTTTTAAGTTTGCAAAACGAATATGATCTTTATAATACATCTTTAAATATACTTAAAATTATTTCCTGAAGTAATGAAGTTTTTTTTTAAAAAAGTCATTAAAGTATTTTTAAAAATTTATTTGAAAGGCAGAGTGACAAAGGGAAAGATACAGAGAAAGGGATCTTCCACCTGCTGCTTCACTCTCTCAATGCCCACAACATCCAGGGCTAGACCAGGCAGAAGCCTAGACCAGGGACTCCATCCAGGTCTCCCATGTAATTGGGAGAAACTCAAGTACTTCAGCCATCACCTGCTGCTTCCCAGGCACATTAGCAGGAAGCTAGATCAAAGCAGAGGTGGGACTCCTGGGCACACTGATATTCGAAGTGGGTGTCCCAAGCAGCTGCTTAATCCCCTGTGCCACAACAACTCTTCAGTGAAGGTGTTTTTAAGTTTGTGATAAATGTCAAAAGCCATGAAAGAAAAGATTTACAAGTCCAAGCATACAACAAAATCAAATTCTCTGCATGACAAAAGTATACCAATACAGTCAAGAGAAAACAAGCTGGTGGGCGGGGGTGGGAGGACCATGACTCATGTTAAAGGACTAATTTCCTTAATACAAGGAAAGCTGCTGCAGATCAGTAAGGAAAAGACCAACAACTCAATAAATGAACAAGGGATATGAACAGACACATCTCATTTAGTGAAGCACACAGAGACAGCTCTTAAATCTATCAAAAGATGCTCCTCATCCTAGGAGAAATGCAAATTAAAACTGTGCTGAGATTCTTCACTTATCAGATTGGCAAAGATTCAAAACTTTTAACACACACAGTGCTGTCAAGGGTTAGGAGAAAGGCACTCTCATCTCTTATGTGTTGCTGGTGGGAGTATAAACTGTTACAGCCTTACAGAGGCCACTGGGCAGTTATCTATCAAAAATACAAACGTGTACTCTTTGTTCCTACTATCTCACTTTTGAGAACATATCCTATAAACTAACATGTGCAGCATGACATGAACAGTTAGACAATCAAGTCTTTTCTAATAGCAAAGTTCAATAATAGAAGACATACATTTTCATATATCCATACAGCACTTTAGGATGCAGTTGTTTTAAAAAAGGGAGCTCTTCATGTACAGACGTGTAATATTCAAAGTAAAAAAGCAAAATAAAGACCAATTTAGACAGCATGCTACCATTTGTGTAAAATTGAACTGTGAGGAAGGGAACAGTACCCACACAGGGATTAGGATAAATACATGCAAAATCCTTTGAAAAGAAACACAAGAGAACTCAATGTGTAGAGTTCCTGGAAGCAATCAAACTCCCACTGTCCACCATTTAGCACCTGTTGAGTTTAAAAACACTTTAACCTATTCCTACACAAAAGCCAGACTTCTAACTTAAAAAACTTTAAGTTGTGTCTTTAAGATAGAGACCCTAGAGTGGGATCATCTAGTCAGAGAGTCTAAGCATAGCACTTTTTTTTCTTTAAGATTTATTTATTTGAAATACAGAGTTACAGAGAGGCAGAGGCAGAGAGAGAGGTCTTCTATCTGCTGGTTTACTCCCGGCCAGAGCTAGACCAATCCTAAGCTAGGAGCTTCTTTGGGGTCTCCCACACAGCTGCAGGGGCCCAAGGACTTGGGCCATCTTCTATAGCTTTCTATCTTCTACAGGCCATAGCAGAGAGCTGGATCAGAAATGGAGCAGCTGGGATTTGAACCAGCACCCATATGGGATGTTGGCACAGCAGTGTGGCTTTAACCACTATGCCACAGCACTGGCCCCGCATGGTAACACTCTTGACTGTGGAATTGCTTTCCCAAAGGGCTTACAAATTCTATTTGTTAGGGGTATGTAAACATCTTTTACAGGCAATGTAAGATCTTCTATTGATAATGTGATTAAAAATGGTATCACTTTGACTTGTGTATATATAGATTACAAGTGAGTTGTAGCCTTTTTTCACATCTTGTCAGCTCTGTTTCCTCTGAAGTAACTCACTCACACGGTTTGTTTCCTTTCACATATTGCATACAATGCCTTTCATAAAACATTATATCAACTTTCTCCCTGTAACTTACCACAATTTTGTTAAACCAATTTTTATATATCTTCTAATTTTTAGCTGTTAAGCAGTTTTAACCTCCATGTGGTTAAAAAAAAAAATCCTTCTTTCCATCTAGTTCCATTCCAAGCAGTCCTAGCTTGCTCCTCTGTACCAGGCAGTTACCAAGCCCTGAGGGTGCAGAGCACAGCTGTGGTGCTAGCCTGCCATAGGTAGATCTGACACAACACAGTGTGGGAAGATGAAGGATTGCATTGCTATTTATGAGCACACAGAGTTGGGGACTTAGTTCAGTTTAGCGGCAGAGCCCAAGATTCTAGAAGAGATCTTACATAGAAGAGTTCTGAAAGATAAGGACACCAGCCAGTAAACAAAGTGGGAAGAGCCTGCTGGGTAAGAGAATGTCACAGAAAGTACACAGATGTGTGAATGGCAAGATGTCTACCAGGAATCTCCAGCTGCTTTTATGACTAGAGCTTAGAATACACAAAGATGGTGTGAGATGATGCTGAACAGGAAAGAGTCATCTCCTGCTTGTGGCCTATAGACCCATGAAGTGATACATAAATGTTTTAAGTTACCAAGTTTGTGCTAATTTGTCCCAGCAGCAATAGAAAACTAACAGACTTCGGTACTTGGAAGTGCTGTGCTGTTGTAGCAAATAACTACAATTGTGGAGCAGCCTTGGAATCAGGCAGTGGATGAAGGCTGGAAGGACATGGAAAAACCGTATGGAAAGGCATGAAAGGTGCTACCAGTGAGGATTCAGAGGAATTCACCAGCAGAAAGTTTAGGGAGATGTGCCCCGAAGTTATATGGAAGGCAGAAATTGTACCCATGGAATAGGATATTTAGCCCAAGAGATTTACAAGCTTAAAACTATCCTGGCTGGCGCCGCAGCTCAATAGGCTAATCCTCCTCCTGCCGGCACACCGGGTTCTAGTCCTGATTGGGGCCCCAGATTCTGTCCCAGTTGCCCCTCTTCCTGTCCAGCTCTCTGCTGTGGCCCGGGAGTGCAGTGGCGGATGGCCCAAGTGCTTGGGCCCTGCACCCCATGGGAGACCAGGAGAAGCATCTGGCTCCTGCCTTTGGATCAGTGTGTTGTGCAGGCCACAGCGCTGTCCACTCTGCCTGTCAAAACAAACAAACAAACAAACAAACAAAACAAAAAAACTCCTAAAAGGGCTGGCATGGCTCACCAGTTTAAGCTTCCACATGGGATAAGGGAATCCCATATGAGTGCAGGTTTGAGTCCTGGCTGCTCCAATCCAGATCCAGCTCCCAGCTATTGTGCCTGACAAAGCAATGTAACATAGCCCAAGACCTTGGGCCCTGCCACTTACAAGGGAAACTCAGATGAAGCTCCTGGCTCCTGACTTTGGTGTGGTCTAGCCCCAGCTGTTGCAGTCATTTGAGGAATAAGCCAATGGATAGAACATCTCATTCTCTCCCTGTAACTCTGCCTTTCAAAAAAAAAAAATAAACATTTAAGAAACTCGATCAAAAGTAACTTAACTGCATGCCAGAACAAAGTCTAAAATGAACAAACCAAAATCCAGCATAGAACAATGTAAAATCAGAATGCCTGTCTTCACATCCCAAAATTACCAGGCATGCAAAGAAGCAGGAAGATATGATCCATCACCGGGAGAAAAATCTACCCAAAGAAATTGTCATTTCTGGGGCCAGCATTGTGGCACACAATGGGTTAAGCCACAGCTTGCAATGCCATCATCTGATATTGGAGTGCCAGTTTGAGTCCTGACTGCTTTGCTTCCAATCCAGCTACCTGCTAATGTGCCTTGGAAGGCAGTGGAAGATGGCCCAAATACTTAGGTCCCTGCCACCCATATGGGAGACCTGGATAAAGTTCCGGGTTCCTGGCTTCAGACTGGTTGTTACAGGCATTTGGGGAGTGAACCAGCAGCTAGATCTCTGTGTGTGTGTGTGTGTGTGTGACTCTGTCTTCCAAATAAATAAATCTTTTTAAAAGCAAACTCATTTCTGTGTCTGAGATCATGAAATTTGGACATTAAAACAACTACTATAAATATGCTCCAAACAAGGTAGAGAAGCACAAAAGGAATGGTTTCACTACACTACAGGAAATTATCTCCACGTGGTACATATAAAACTGCAGACAGATTTTCCTGGAGTGCTTTATACTATTAAGTATATCTTCTTGCAGTGCTAAAAAGAATGATCCAGGTTTATACACAGTCCCTGACTTACAATGGGTTAACTTAGAGTTTTTGATTTTACGATGGTGTGAGAGCAATGTGTGTTCAATGGAAGCCACATTTCAGATTTTGAATTTTCTCTTCTTCCATGCTAGTGATGCTGGACAGTGCTGGACAGTGACAGGAGCTACAACACCCAGGCACCCGATGGATCGCAGGGTAAAAAAAAACAACTGCTAGTCTATAGGGTGCTGTGTAGTTGTGCTATGATGCTTGACAGGGGAGGTGGATTCAATGTTTTTGACTTACGGTATTTTTAACTTATGGTGGGGTTACTTCTTGAAAAACCTAAGTCAAGGAGCCCATAACAAAACTGTGTTATAGGAGGGCAAGTCCCCTCCTAGACCACCCTAGCCTGGGCCTCAGGTTGACAGTCAGGGTGATCTTTCCCTCTCCCATCCCCAACTGTAGGCCAAAGCCTCCAGGCCTAGGACCAATGAGGGGGCCAACTGGGCATGTGGCCTCCAGACCAGCCTGGGAATGAACTCCACACATACTCATGTCCTTGGTGGTGACTTAGGCCTCTCAAGTTCTTCTATAACTAAGCTTCGGGTACATTCAGTGTTTCTCTTCAAGAAACAGACTTCCAATTCTGTTTACTTCATATCCTCTTCACACTCAGGAGGTCTAAAGAAATGACCTCCCAGGATGGCAGTGTGTAACTGATGGAATTAAACTTGGGAGTCTATTTTATTCTAGAAGTTGGGGCTTTCGCTAGCTTTTGTGAATTTTAAAACTCCTACTTGGAAGTGATCATCACTTTACATAACTGGCAGTAGTTTTCAGAATTATGGGAGTTTATACACTTCAGCCAAAGCAGATAGAACAGCTTTTGTGCCATAGAGTTTTGTTGTTGTTATTGTTTTGTTTTTTGTTCTTTTGAGATTTATTCATTTCATTTGAAAGTCAGAACAAGAGTCACACTCAAAGACTGAGGGAGGGGGAGACGGAGACGGGGGGGGGGGGGGGGAGACGGAGACGGGGGGGGGGACACGAGACGGGGGGGGGGGAGAGACGGAGACGGGGGGGGAGAGACGGAGACGGGGGGGGGGGGGGGGGGACACGAGACGGGGGCGGGGGACACGAGACGGGGGGAGACACGAGACGGGGGTGGGACAAGAGACGGGGGGAGACACGAGACGGGGGGGGGGACACGAGACGGGGGGGGGGACACGAGATGGGGGGGGGGGACACGAGACGGGGGGGGACACGAGACGGGGGGGGACACGAGACGGGGGGGAGACACGAGACGGGGGGGAGACACGAGACGGGGGGGGGGGACACGAGACGGGGGGGGGAGACGGAGACGGGGGGGGGAGACGGAGACGGGGGGGGAGACGGAGACGGGGGGGGGAGACGGAGACGGGGGGGAGACGGAGACGTGGGGGGAGACGGAGACGTGGGGGAGAGACGGAGACGGGGGGGAGAGACGGAGACGGGGGGGAGAGACGGAGACGGGGGGGAGAGACGGAGACGGGGGGAGAGACGAGACGGGGGGGGAGAGACGAGACGGGGGGGGGAGAGACGAGACGGGGGGGGGAGAGACGAGACGGGGGGGAGAGACGAGACGGGGGGGAGAGACGAGACGGGGGGGAGAGACGAGACGGGGGGGAGAGACGAGACGGGGGGGGAGAGACGAGACGGGGGGGGAGAGACGAGACGGGGGGGAGAGACGAGACGGGGGGGAGAGACGAGACGGGGGGGAGAGACGAGACGGGGGGGGAGAGACGAGACGGGGGTGGGACACGAGACGGGGGTGGGAGACACGAGACGGGGGGGGAGACACGAGACGGGGGGGGAGACACGAGACGGGGGGGGAGACACGAGACGGGGGGGGAGACACGAGACGGGGGGGGGAGACACGAGACGGGGGGGGAGACACGAGACGGGGGGGGAGACACGAGACGGGGGGGGGAGACACGAGACGGGGGGGGGAGACACGAGACGGGGGGGGGAGACACGAGACGGGGGGGGGAGACACGAGACGGGGGGGGGAGACACGAGACGGGGGGGAGACACGAGACGGGGGGGAGACACGAGACGGGGGGGAGACACGAGACGGGGGGGGAGACACGAGACGGGGGGGGGAGACACGAGACGGGGGGGGGAGACACGAGACGGGGGGGGAGACACGAGACGGGGGGGGAGACACGAGACGGGGGGGGAGACACGAGACGGGGGGGAGACACGAGACGGGGGGGGGGGAGACACGAGACGGGGGGGGGAGACACGAGACGGGGGGGGGGGGAGACACGAGACGGGGGGGGGGAGACACGAGACGGGGGGGGGAGACACGAGACGGGGGGGGGGAGACACGAGACGGGGGGGGGGAGACACGAGACGGGGGGGAGCACGCACAAGCAAGTGAATCTTCCATCTGCTGGTTGACTCCAATGGCCACAACAGCCACGTCTGGGTCAGGTTGAAGCCAGGAGCTCCATCCTGGTCTCCCACATGTGTGGCAGAGACCCAAGCACTTGGGCCATTCTCTGCTGCCTTCCCAGGTGCATCAGTAGGAAGCTAGATCATGAGTGGAGAAGTTGGGACTCAAACCGGCAGTCTGATATTGAATGCTAGTGTCTACAGTGGCAGCTTAGCCTGCTGGGCCTCAAAGCCAGCCCCCACAGCTTTGCTCAACATCCTGTCCTCCTAGAACACAAACCAGGCCTGGGTTGAATGTCTGAATATTACCTTGGAAATAAAGGGAGTGGATGGACAGAAAAGTGGATAATATGTAATCAATCAACTACACTTACACATTAACCTATATAGTGCATATAAGGGTGCTCACTATAAAATTCAGCTTTTCTGTATGTCTGGAAGTCTTTCATACCAAAATAATGGGGGGTGAGGGCCTTGGACAAATCCCTACAGTGTAGTAGCTGCAAGACCAGAACAAAATGCCCGATACGCAAGCCACCACCTTTCTGTGACCGTCTATTGCAGATAATTGAATTCTCAAGCAGTTGGTAAGATATACAACAACATGAAGAGTGTTTCTGGTGATACCAGAGGCCTTTAAGTCCCAAGTGGTCTGAGCAGGCAAGGGAAGAAATGTAGATTAGGAGAACCAAAGTCAGCAGGTGGGGAGCCACTGCACTTCTGTGTTTAATCGTGCCCACAAGGCCATCAGGTTGTGGGTGGCTTAGCCTGAAACCTTTCATTCATGGTCCCTGCCCCGACGAAGTGCTTTAAGAACACCCTAGAAGCACCCAGAAGGCAACCAGAAGCTTATTTTTTTTCCCATAATCTTCTTCCAGAATGCCTTTTGCTTATACTCATTAGCTTCCCAGTGGCATTAGAAGACGACTTTTAAGCCCAGAAATGACAACCATATTGCCTGCCTATAATGAAATACTACTTTATTTATTTCATGTTTTTATTTCATATTTGCCAGTTTTATCTTACCTTATGCAAGAGTTACTACAAAATTCTGTGGAAACTGATGATAAAACAGGCAGACTTAGTGAGGAGACTTGGAGCACATGTGCAGTGCTCCCTTAAGAACTGAGGATGGCTTGTCCAAGTGGTCCCCGCAGAGAGGGGACTCCACCACCTTTGTGGCCTAGGACAATGCCCACCAGGAGTGGGAACCAGAAGGAACATGGTAGTCATCCGAAGTCAGCTCCAGAACCATGCACTTCTTCTTCTGACTAACTTTGAAAGAAAGTAGAGAATACAGGAGATGCTGGCTTCTTCCAGAAAACTGCTCTATGATGAGAAAGAAGGGAGGCCTGCTAGCTGCCCATGATGATGGCCATTTGGTTAAAGACAGCTTGAAATTCTACTGCAGCAGGACACAAAATGAAGGCAACACCAATGGTTTGCGCCTGGTGTTGGGTGTCCATGAAGTCATGAAAGTACTGGACATTGCTGTGATGGACATGTGCCCTGGAGAGGGCACATGGAAAGGAAGGCTGTGATAATAGTCAACCCTTTGTGTCTAAACGGGGAGTGGGGGGCAGGTGCTGTGGCACAGTAGGCTAAGTTTCTGCCTGCTGCACCAGAATCCCTTATGGGCACCAGTTCAAGTCCTGGCTGTTCCACTTTTTTTTTTTTTGACAGGCAGAGTGGACAGTGAGAGAGAGACAGAGAGAAAGGTCTTCCTTTGCTGTTGGTTCACCTTCCAATGGCCACCGTGGCTGGCGCTCTGCGCCTGGTGCATCACACTGATCCAAAGGCAGGAGCCAGGTTCTTCTCCTGGTCTCCCATGGGGTGCAGGGCCCAAGCACTTGGGCCATCCGCCACTGCACTCCTGGGCCACAGCAGAGAGCTGGACAGGAAGAGGGGCAACCGGGACAGAATCTGGCGCCCCAACCGGAACTAGAACCCGGCGTGCCGGCGCCGCAAGGCGGAGGATTAGCCTATTGAGCCGCAGCGCCAGCCACTGCTCCACTTCTGATCCAACTCTCTGCTAATGTGCCTGAGAGAGCAGTGGAAGATGGCCCAAGTGCTTGGGCCCCTGCACAAACATGGGACACCTGGAAGAAGCTCTTGGCTCCTGGCTTCAGACTGGCCCAGCTCCAGCTGTCACAGCAGCCATTTGGGGAGTGAACCAGTAGATGGAAGATCTCTGTTTCTTTGTCTCTGCATCTGCCTCTCCCTCTGTAACTCTGCCTTTCAAGTAAAATAAATAAATCTTTTTAAAAAAAATTCCCTCACCAGGAGGAGGTAAGCTGTCCAGGCGATGGATAAAATTGCCTGTCTTGTAATGCTGCAACTCGTTCTTTAAGGTCCTGCACCAGCACTATCAACGTCTGAAGTGACTTTGCAGAAAGCTCTCATTCGTAGAAGGAAGCCACAGCCTTATTAGGAAAAGTTGCATCTCTTCTCTTTGATAAGAGTTTCAGTGCTGGGGGCCAGCACTGTGATGCAGTTGGCGAAGCCTCTGCCGGCAGCCCTGGCATCCCATATGGGCACCAGTTTGTGTCTCAGTTTCTTCTCTTCCAATCCAGTTCTCTGCTTACAGCTTGGAAAAGCGGAAGATGGCCTAAGTGCTTCCATGTGGGAGACCCAGAAGAAGCTCCTGGCTCCTGGCTTTGAATCAGCCCAGCTCCAGCCATTATGGGTATTTAGGGAGTGAACCAGCAGACAGAAGACCTTTCTGTCTCTGTCCCTCTTTCTGCCTGTAACTTTCTCAAATTAAAATCTAAAAAATAAAAAATAAATGAATGGAGATTGGTTCCCAGACCCCTGATGAACACCAGTATCTATGGATGCCCAGGTTACATATATGGCAAAATGGTATAGAATTTGCATACAAAGTACTTCAAGAAGTATGTGGCAAACAGAAATATATAAGATTTTGAAGTATAATTAGAAAATTTTGAAATATACAAGAGATCTTCAGAAATTTATGAAAAACTCAATTATGAAAAAAATTATACAGTGATTTCAAAATCTTATCTTGAATTTTGATATGCAGAAAGAGAGGGAGACAGAAAGACAAAGAGGGTTCCCATTGACTGGTCCACTCCCCAAATGCCACAAAGGCTGCAACTAGGCCAGGCCAGGAGCCAGCAACATAATACAGGTCTCCTACATGGGTGGCAGGCAAACAACTGCTTATATTATCACCTACTACCTTGCAGGATGCACACTGGAAGGTAGAACTTGGAGCAGAGCTGGGACTTGAACCCAGGTACTCCAATATGGGACACAAGTATCCCAACCAGCATCTTAACCCATAGGCCAAATGTCTGTATATAATTTATCTTTTAATTCTATTTTCCATGAACTTTTTTGAAGTACCCTCATATATACAATGCACATCCTCCTGCATACTTTAAATCATCTTGAGATTTCTTACAATAATTACTGACAGTACATAATACATGTAAATGCTATGTAAATAGTTGCCATTCTCCATCCTTTAGGCAATCACAAGAAAAAAGTCCTGTACATGTTTAATGCATGCAATTTCCCCCCAAATATCTTGCATTGTCTGTTGGTTGAATCTGCAGTTGTAGAACTCATGAATACAGAGTACCAGCAGGACGTGCATTCTTTCCTTTGCACAATATCCTTGTTTCGTGTTACAAAGCACCCGTGCAGGTCTTGAAAATGCACCTTTAGCAAAGGCAAGATTCCACCTGATGCAACACTGACTTGCAAGATCCTCACATCACTGTAAGGTATGTTCTACTACTAGCCCCATTTTTCAAATGGAAAAATGGAGGTTAAACAGCAAGCCCCATTAGAAAAGTATGAAACCATATTCTAAACTGGCAGCTCTCAAACCAGGCCCAGCTGCCGATAAGGAAGAGGACACAACCAGGACAGCAAGGACTTGGGAGGATGGAAGACAAGTTGGAGTAGAGGAGGTAAGGAAAGATGTTAATGCAGATAAATGATATAGAGCAGGGATAGGGAAGGAAGAGTTCACAGTTGAGAGCATCTAATTCCTTTGAATAAGGTAGGAGGTTGGGTTTTCCTGAGCAAGTGAGGGTACAAACTCAGAATACATATCCAGAGAGGGATGAATGGAATTAGGGCCCGTGACAGGAAGAGGAGACTCATGTTGCCTGTGATTGCTCATTCAAGGACATGAACATGATTCATTTTTGTAAAATTTGAGAGACAGTGTTACAGAGGGAGAAACACAGAGAGAGGTCTTCCATCTGCTGGTTCACTCCCAAATGGTGGCAACAGCTGAAGCTGGGCCAACCTAAAGCCAGAGGCCAGAAGTTTCTTCCGGGTCTCCCACATGGACACAGAGGCCCAAGCACTTGAACCATCTTCCATTGCTTTCACAAGCCATTAGCAGGGAGCTGGATTGGAAGTAGAGCAGCCATGACTGAAACTGGTGCCCATATGGGATGCCAGTGCCGCAAGCAGAGGCTTAACCTACTACACCACAGTGCCAGCTGCCATAAATTTTTTTTTAAAATTTCATTTAAAAGGCTGAGAGAGGGGCTAGTGTTGTGATGTAGTGGGTAAAGTGCTGCCTGTGATGCTGGCATCCCATAGGGGTGCTGGTTCATGTCCTGGTTGCTCTCCTTCTGATTCAGCTCCCTGCTCATGGCCTGGGAAAAGGAGTAGAAGACAGCCCAGGTGTTTAGGCCCCTGCCACCCATGTGGGAGACCTAGAGGAAGCTCCTGGCTTCCGACTTCATCCTGCCCCAGCACTGGCAGTTGCTGCCACCAGGAGAGTTAACCAGCAGATGGAAGGTCTCCATTCTCTAATTTTCAAATAAATTTAAACAAATTAATAAATAAGAGGCAGAAACAGAGATGGAGGAGATGGATCAATCAAGATGTCCCATCAGCTGGTTCACTCTCTAAATACCCAGAAAATACCAGAAGTTGAAGCCAGGGGCCTAGAATTCAACTCAAGTTTCCAACATGGGTGGAAAAACCCAATTACTTGGGCTATCTCCACTGCTTCCAGGTCTGCATTAGCAGGATGCTGAAGTCAAGATCCACAGGCAGATATAGAACCTAAATCTTTGGATATGGGACAGGAGCATCTTAACTGCTTGGCAAAACACTTATCCCAACACAGCTCACTGTTTCAGTAACAAGTTCTTTTTTCAAGGTATAAATCTAATCCTGGTCCAAATTATCACAAATTCCAAATTAATCTTTCCTTAAGTCTATTTAAAGTGCCAACCTAGGGAAATGTGGTGATGTGCTTATTGGTTCGAGTCTTCTCCAATATTCCATGTATAAGGGCTTTGGTCCCCAAAGGCTTACATTAGTGATTAATGGGCTAGGGCAGACACATAATCTAACTGACATTGGAAGTAGAGGCTGTGAGGAGTGATTAGATTGGAGCCCCTGTGTAAACAGAAGACAAGTGTGATCCTCTCAGCTTCTGGGCTCAGCTACCCCTCATCATTGCCACCTCCTAGCCTCATCAGTGGCTGAACTGACAGTGCCCACCTGATCTTGGACTATGAACCTCCAAGTAGTATCTCTTCCTAAGTAGCATCTCTCAAGTATTCATTAAAGTGAAAAAAAAAAAAAAGCCAACTAATACAGGGCACTCTAGCTGTTCCTTTTTTATTATAAATAATATCTTCAGGCAAAGTCCACTGAAAAACATGCTAAATCTAGAAATAAAATCTTAAAGTATATAATATTCAACAAGTTTACATACTAACTTATTTTAAAAGGTTGCTTAATGTGTAACAACTTTAAATCAGCTTTAAGATAAATCAGTATGTAATACATAAAATGCAAAATCTAAACAGCTATAGATTACAATCAGATAATGTCTAGGAAATTGCCTCAATTAGATATTACCCCAAATTTTCCATGTACCAATGGAGTTACAAAATAAGTTTCAAAAATTAATGAAACCACTCAATCCAGGAAACCACAATAAGCACAGTTACATGACGCAGGGAAGCCATTAACTACGACATGGACGTGTTTAATGAAAACAGATCTATGCAGCCTTAAATTCAGATGCCAGATAACTTCTACTGTGCTTGCATCACCCTAATTCTACCCTATTGCTCAGAAGACTTTTGAGGAACAACATGCACGAGGGCACACACATGCAAATAAAAGCTAAGGAGCATCACTCATTTTTTCCCCAACTACTAAGCTTTATTTATTTGAAAGGCAGAATCACAGAGAGGGAGGGAGGGGATAATGGAGGGACAGAGAAGGAAAGAGATACTCCATCTGCTGATTCATTCTCTAACTGCCCACAACAGCCAGTGCTGAGTCAGGTAAAAGTCAAGAGCCTGGGTCTTCCAGGTGAGCGGCAGAGACCCATGTACTTGGGATGCCATCACCTGCTGCCTTCCGAGGCACATTAGCAGGGAGCTGGGTCAGAATCAGAGAGCCAGGACTTGAACTGGCATCCCAAGCAGTAGCTAAACCCTCTGTGCCACAATGTCTATCCCCCACCACAAACACTACCTTACCTGATGCTTTTTTTTTTTTTTTTGGCCAGGCAGAGTTAGAGAAATGGAGAGAGAGTTATAGACAGTGAGACAGAGACAGAGAGAAAGGTCTTCCTTCTGTTGGTTCACTCCTCTAATGGCTGCTACGGCCGGCGCTGCACTAATCCAAAGCCAGGAGTCGGGTACTTCCTCCTGGTCTCCCATGTGGGTGCAGGGACCCAAGCACTTGGGCCATCCTCCACTGCCCTCCCAGGCCACAGCAGAGAGCTGGACTGGAAGAGGAGCAACCGGAACTAGTACTCAGTGCCCCAACTGGGACTAGAACCCGGGGTGCCGGCGCCGCAGGCGGAGGATTAGCCAAGTGAGCCACGGCGCCGGCCACCTGATGCCTTTTAAACCATTACGTTTCAACTGTTTGACTGCAACTAATGGTTAAGAAAAACATTTCGCCAGCGCTGTGGCTCAACAGGCTAATCCTCCGCCTAGCGGTGCCGGCACACCGGGTTCTAGTCCTGGTCGGGGTGCCGGATTCTGTCCCTGTTGCCCCTCTTCCAGGCCGGCTCTCCGCTATGGCCAGGGAGTGCAGTGGAGGATGGCCCAAGTGCTTGGGCCCTGCACCCCATGGGAGACCAGGAGAAGCACCTGGCTCCTGGCTTCGGATCAGTGCGGTGCGCCGGCCGCGGCAGCCATTGGAGGGTGAACCAATGGCAAAAAAGACTTTTCTCTCTGTCTCTCTCTCTCACTGTCCACTCTGCCTGTCAAAAATTAAAAAAAAAAAAAAAGAAAAACATTTCATGCTGCAATTTTGTTAAATACATGAAGGGTTTTCAAAAAGTTTGTGGGGAAAAATGAAGTTTATTCTGGTGCAAAATCTTTAATATGCATGATTTTTCATCATGTATTTTCCATGAACTTCTTGAAAATCATTCATAGGATAAAAGCTTTACATAATGATACTTACCTGAGTTAACTGTGATGTGTAGTGATTTTTTCCCCAGATGTTGATTTCATTCTACTAGTTAAAACTCAAGAGTTTGAAAAAATACTTAAGGGGCAAGTCTTTGGGCTCAAATTTAAAACTCCAGTTAAAAGGCTTGCATTCTGGGGCCAGCACTGTGCTATAGCCAGTGAAGCCACTGCCTGCAACCCCGGCTAATGTGCCTGAAAAAAGCAGCAGCAGAAGGCCCAAGTTCTTGGGCCCCTGCACCCATGTGGGATACCAAGAGGAAGCAGTCATCTGAGGAGTGAACCAGTGGATGGAAGATCTCTGTCTCTCCTTCTCTCTATAACTCTTTCAAATAAATAAAATCTTTAGAAAGTAAAAAATAAAAGGACCTGGACTGAGTTCCTCACTCCCAACTTCAGTCAGCCCAATGACTGTGGATACTTGAAGTGAAACAGTGGATAGGGGCCGGCACTGTGGCATAGTAGGCTAAGTTTCTGCCTGCAACACCAACATCCCATATGGTTGCCAGTTCATGTCCCAGCTGCTCCTCTTCCGATCCAGCTCTCTCTGGTTATGGCTGGAAAAGCAGTGGAGGATGACCCAGGTGCTTGGGCCCCCTGCATCCATGCAGGAAACAGCAGATAGGAGCATTCCCTTTCTCTGTGTCTCTTCGAGTTAATAAATAAATATTTTTTAAAAAACACTGCTCAAATTAATTACATATTTTTACTGGCATGATTCTAGGTTGCTACTCAGAAAGCATGGTTTAGCCCTGGGACCAAGAAAAGGTAAAACTATCCCCACAGATAATAGCTCTCCTCTATATATTGCCATGTCACTCCACATGGTACAGGAAACAGTCTGCCACCAACCAGGAAGGAGCAAAGAAACACAGAACACTTTTCTGATCTTCAACCAAGGGTCTCTGAAATTATATGAGGGAGTGTTATATAGGGAACAGAACACTAAATTTGGAATCTGGATGCTTACTTCAAGTCCCAATTCTACTACTTTGGGCAAGACACCATGTAGAGATCTAATTTCCTCATCTATAATGATTAACTTGGAACAAGGGCTATATTTCTTGCCTACCACTCTACTTCCAGAGCCTAAGCAGCACTTGGCATAGAGCAGGTACCCAACGGATATTATTAAATAAATGAATAGATGAATAAATATCTTGTCCATATGGCTGCAAACAGGATGTCATACAAATGCATGATTTTGTTTCAAAATTCAGTCTAATTAGAGACCCCATATGTGGGCAGGTTTGCAGTACTCTGTGATTAGGTGTTTTTCTCTTTCTACCACTTCAAGATCAAAACAGGGTGAGGGAGGGACCTAGTTTCTGTATTTTTCCTTTCCTTTCCAAAAAACTGCTCTATGAAAAGAGCATGTGTAGCCTCGTGTCCACATCCAGGATGTATGTAACGCTGGTTCCCTCTTAGACCAAAATATACAAAAATTTAGTTTGTCTTTATTTGTATTTAAGCTATTTAACTCTTGGTATCACAGAGGACTCAAAGAAGTCACAAAATCAAGTAAAATCATGGTTTTCAATTTTTCAGCTTAGCACCAATATTTTGATAAACAAGGATGAAATTATTTAACTGATGCACAATATGAGATCATCTGCATTACTTATAGCCACAAACTGCCAGAAAAATGAATCATTTATTCAACTGGTTATAAATTCTTGAGAGGTTTGTCCAGGTATTGTATGTTGCTAGTATCTGAAAGGCATAAAAGATCTTAGTCCTCATCTTATCAGGACTTATCATGAAATCTCAATAATTACATAAAATCTATCTAAATATAATAGTACAGACAATAGGTCCAAGAGATTTGGATAACAATAGAAATATCGGGGCTGTTGTGGCATAGCAAGTAAAGCTGCTTCCTGTAGAGCTGGCATCCCATATGGGTGCCAATTCGAGTCCCAGCTGCTCTACTTTAGACCCAGCTCCCTACTAATGCCTAGGAAAACATTGGAGCATGGCCCAAGTCTCTGAGCCCCTGCACCACTGTGAGAGAAGCAGAAACAGCTCCTAGCTTCAGCCTGGCACAGCCCCGCCATTGTGGCCATTTGGGGTGTGAGCTAGTGGGTAGAAGATCTGTCTCTAACTCTACCTTTCAAAATAAATAAATCTTTAAGACACAGAGATTGACTTATTTTCATCAACAAACATCACCTAAAAGCCTAGGCTTCAGGATGGTAAATACATACATGGCAAATAATCACCATCTTCTAATATCTACATCAGTCCAGTCACCGATCCTAGAATTCCTGCTTGGTGAACATAGATAAAACTATCAGATCCTTTTCAGTACATCCCTCTGGCAGCCATAGCCTAACATGATGAAATTTACTTGTCAGTTCTTATTGCAACTTTAATTATCACATGAATCTTGCCCAAGTACCTACCAAAAAGATTACCTTCAGTTTCAAAATTCCATCAGAAGTTCATTTCTCTTTGCCATCTGACAAAATAAAACTGCTTAATTTGTTTATTTATTAGAGAGGCAGAGAGACAGAGACAGAGAATGTCTCATCTACTAATTCACTCAACAAATGCCCACAACTGCCAGGGTGGGGTAAAGGCTAAAGTAAGACCCAGAAACTCTACCCAGGTCCCCCACATGAGTGGCAGGAGCCCAATTACTAAGCCATCACTGCCACCTCCCAAGGTCTGCATTAGCAAGAAGCTGGAATAGGAGCTACAGTCAGAAATTGAACTCAGATACTCCAATATGGAGTGCTAACCTGGTATCTTAACCTCTAGGCTAAACAGTAACCCCCAAAATAATACTATTTAACACCAGGTCTTAAGTTATATCAAATGGTGATTGTATCTATAAATCTTATTGTGAATTTTCATCATGTAAGAAATCACATGCATAGAGTTATAAAATGTGTTCATTATAACACATTTTATATATATATACACATACACACACACACACACATAACAGGGAAGTTTACCAGCTCCTCTAATAGTCCCTTTCCCAGAGATAGCCAAGATCAAGTCTGATGTATGTCCTTCCAAAATATTTTAAAAAGTGCATGTGTGTATTCTTGTGTGAGGAAAACTGTGCTTTACAGTTTTTTAAAAGATTTATTTTGAGGGAGAGGGAGGACAGGAAGGAGAGGGAAATATTATCCATCTGCTGGTTCACTTCCCAAACGGCCACAACAGCTGGAGATGGGCCAGGCTGAAGCCAGGCACCTAGAACTCCATCCAGGTCTCTCATGTGTGTGGCAGGAGTACAAGTACTTGGGCCATCTGCTGCTGCTCCCCCAGGCCACTAGCAAGAGCTGCATTGGAAATGGAGCAACCAGGACCTGAACAGCGGTCCATATGGGATGATGGCAGCTTAACCAACTGTGCAACACTGGCCCCTGAAAAGTTATTTCTAGCAAATTCTAAATTTGTAAAACAAATACTGTACTTAAATAATAGCCAAATGATACAAAATAAGATGGCATTGAAATCTGCATCTAACATAGCTTAGTGGGTTTTCCTTTTTTGGTAGAAATTAGAACATGTGGAAAACACATCAACCTAGCTCTGTTTCAACATGAGTTGTTTTAATAAAAGATTCTATCCAAGTTGTTGAGGCTCAAAAGCTAGAAGTTTTTGTTGAAAAACATCCTTTATATGTAGTGGCACTCCATATTGATGAGAAAGGTCTGCTGGACACGAAGGTACACTCACAACTATTCATATCCATAGATATTCATGAAAACACATTTACTCAAAAACAGGATGTTCAACAGAGACGTAAACTCACTGAGCCCTTGGTTTAACACCTTTATTTTATGTATAAGGAAGTAAACTAAGGTCACAACACCTTTATTTTATGTATAAGGAAGCAAACTAAGGTCACAACACCAAGAAGAAAAGCAGTGCCAGAACCACAATCCACCATTTCTTACAGTGCTTGCTACACAAAAATCTATTCATTTTAGGAAGTTTATTACATAAGCAAGATTTTTATGGTGTCAATATGTTTTTATCTGTTGTAAATTGCGTTTATCCCGAAATCTAACTCCTTAGTGCTCCAAATGCTTGATTCCAGCAAACCCAGGTGCAGGAGAGCCTGCAGGTTGGAACTGAGCTTGTAGCAAGGAGAACAAAGTCCCTTCCATCATGGACCCTCCCGCCAGTCCATCTCCCTCTGCTGCTAGCGCTGCCCTTCACTCTGGGGAAATGAGTACATGCTCATCTCCAGATCTGGAGCCACAGTTGTCAGAGATACAAATCGTAACCACAGGCAGTTTTAGGAAAGCAAAAGGAACATTTATATTATGAATGATAATAAGGCCTGGGGGAGAAAACCATGATGTCTACCAACAATTAAATAACCACTGTCTTGATTTGGGTACTTTATTCAGAGATGGATTAATATGCCAAATATGGCAATCCTATAATTTGGGCTGAAATTTAATTTATGAAGGCTCATATGACAGGGAGGTGTTCTTGCTTTTATGAAAGTCAATGCATCTGTTTTTCATAATGTATCATAACCTCAACATGTAAGACAGAGTACAGCGGATGCATTGAAAAACCAGCATGATAAAAGATTACTCACTTTTCCTTTCCTCATCTGTCCCCCAATCCATACCTACCTTTTAGCACCACTGAAGAGTTCTATTACTGTGATAATGACTATTTCATGTATTTTTATACATTTACTTTAAAAAATATTTAGAGAGGTTCATAGCAAAACCAAACAAAAGGCTAAGAGATTTCTCTCATATTCTCTGGTCCCACACATGTATAACTTCTTCCATTATCAACATCCCCAGAAGGGTGACATATTTGTTACAACTGAGGAACCTACCTTGACACATCACCATCATCCAGAATCTAGAGTTTACACTAGGGTTCACTCTATGTGTGTGGACAAATGTATAATGTCAACTACCCACTATTTTAGTATCATATAGAGTAGAGTACTTTCATGGCCTTAGGAATTCTGTTTCACCCGCTCATCTATCCTTCCCTTCCACTCCTGGATCCTACTGATCTCTCTACTTTCTCCATAATTTTGTCTTTTTCACAATGTCATCTGGTTCTAATCATACAGTGTAAGGGTATTTCAAAAAGTTCATGGAAAATGGATTTTTTTAAGTTTAAGACCATACCTAGTTTTTTCATGGTACCCATTTTTCAAGAACTTTTTGAAAGCCCCACATATGTAACCTTTTCAGATCAGCTTCTTTCACTCAGTAATATGCATTGGAAGTTCCCCTGTGTCTTTTTACAGAGTGAAAGCTCATTTCTTTTTAGCAATGAGTGACTTCCTTGGCCTGGATGTACCACAGTGTGTTACCCTCTCACCTACTGAGCTGCATCATAATTACATCTAAGTTTTGGGAATTGTGAATAAAGCTGCTATAAACATCCTTGTGCAGGTTTTTGAGAGTTTTAAACTCCTTTAGGTGAATACCTGATGGTACAGTTGCTGGATAGCGTGGTAAAAGTATAGGTAGTTTTGTAAAAAACTGCCAAACTTCCTTCCAAAGACACATTCGCTTTTATTAAACAATGTCAAGGCCTGTATAAAGACTGGGTGATGCGTGGGAGACCCGGAAGAAGCTCCTGGCTCCTGGCTTCGGATCGGCACAGCTCCGGCCGTTGCGCCCATCTGGGGAGTGAACCATCGGATGGAAGACCTCTCTCTCTCTCTCTGCCTCTCCTCTCTCTGTGTAACTCTTTCAAATAAATAAATAAATCTTTAAAAAAGAAAAGACTGGGTGAATCATATTTTACACATTGCAGATTGATAATCTGTAGTGCTCTATTTAGTCTCCTGCTTACTAAGATCTTCATGTTCTTATTTCTCCCAAACATTAACTGTTTATGAGTATCTTGTTCTAAATTAGATAACAGGTATATTAAAAATCACTTCTTTCCTGATCACTGAGGCATCCCACCCATACACCTGGTCAAGGTCTGGCCCGTCAGCAGCAGGAGATGCAGGTCCTGGCACCAGCTGTGCTCCAGCTGCCGCACATGGTGCTCCTGAAAATCGTATTCATCCCTGCCTCAGGCTCCATCTCACAATGTATGCCAAATCCTCAGCTTGTTAGAAGACACTACATTCCAGGGCTGGCATTGTGGCACAGTGTGCTAAAGCACCCCATATGGGCGCTGATTCTAGTCCCGGCTGCTCCTCTTCCAATCCAGCTCTCTGCTATGGCCTGGGAAAGCAGTGGAAGATGGGCCACGTGCTTGGGCCCCTGCACCCACATGGGAGATCCTAAAGAAGCTCCTGGCTTCGGATAGGTGCAGCTCTGGCCATTGCAGCCATCTGGAGAGTGAACCAGCAGATAGAAGACCTCTGTCTCTACCTCTCTCTGTAACTCTGCCTTTCAAATAAATTAAAAAATATTTTTAAAAAGACACTACATTCCTTCAATTTAAAACGCCACAAAAATTAGCTTCATTAACCCATGTCTCTAGCCCTTCTCCTCAAAAACCTAGTGTAAGTAATGGGGCCCCAGGAAACAGGGTTGTTGGAAGTAGATGCCATGCCATCCCGTTATTTGAAGGGCAGAGTGACTGACACACACACACACACACAGAGACAATAAAGATTGATCTTCCAGCTGCTGGGTCACCCCTCAAATGGCCACAATGGCCAAGTCTAGGCCAGACCTAAACCGGGAGTCTGGGACTCCATCCGGGTCTCCCATGAGTGTGGCAGGGACCCAAGTACTTGAGTCATCACCTGCTGCCTTCTCAGGCACATTAGGAGGAGGCTGGATTCAGAGTGGAGTGGCTGGCTCTCAAATCAACATTCCAATATGGGATGGGGTGCCCCAAGCAGTTGTTTGGCCAGCTTCACCACAACGTCCACCCCCTTCTATTTTTCCCTAACTCCACAGACTTCTCTCTTCCATCAGCACAAAGTCTTCGGATTCATGCAAAGTAATACCCAAAGGAATCTATTGCTATTGCACTTGTACTTTCTGCCGCGTCTTCATTCAGGTTTAGACTGAGCCAATGAATACAATTTTATCTCCCTTAAGTTGACTCTAAATGCACACTTCCACACTGAACACTGGCATAACTGCCAAAATAGTAAAGTTGCCACCTGCAATGTTGGCACCCATATAGGCGCCAGTTTGAGTCCCGGCTGCTCTATTCCCGATGCAGCTCTCTGCTATGGCCTGGGAAAGCAGTAGAAGATGGCCCAAGTTCTTGGGCCCCTGCATCCATGTGGGAGACCCAGAAGCAGCTCCTGGCTTCAGATCAGCTCAGCTCCGGCCACTGTGGCCATCTAGGGAGTGAACCAGCATATGGAAGACTCCCTCCTCCCTCTCACCCTCTTACTCCTCCCTCCAATTCTGCCTTTCAAATAAATAAATCTTTAAAAAAGTGATTATAAAAAAGTAAATTTGCAGTTACTAGAATTTGAGAAAAATTACTTTCAACTTGGGAGATCTGATCATAACATCAAATCAAAACCATGAAAATTGGACATCTGACACAACTATGGGGGTCTTCCAAAAGTACATGGAAAATAAAATCTATGTATAGATTTCAAAAATTCTTGCACCAAAACAAACATCTTTGAACTATGTTTTTCCTCTCTCTCTTTGAAAGGGTGACAGGGAAGGGGGTGGGAGAAAGATGGGGAGGGGAGTGGGCTGCATCTTCTGTTTGCTAGCTCATCCCTGAAGTGCTTGCAACAGCCAGAGTTGGGCCAGGCTGATGCTATTAGCTCCATCTGGGTCTTCCACATGGATGCAGGAACCTAAATACTTGGTCCATCATCTGCTGCCTCTCAGATACATTAACAGGAAGCTGCATCAGAAGCAGAGTAGCCTGGGGCTGGCCTTGTGGCATAGTAAGCTGCTGCCCGCTATGCTGATACACCAGAGGAATTCTGGTTCCAGTTTTGGCTGCTCTACTTCTGATCCAGCTCCTTGTAAATGCACCAAGGAAAGCAAGGGAAGGTGGTCTGAGCATTTGGGCTTCTATTGTCCACATGGGAGGCCTGGATGGAGCTCTAGGTTCCTGGTTTTGGGCTGGTGCAGTCCTAATGGTTGTGGCCATTTGGGGAGTAAGCCAGTGAATGGACCATCTCTCTAACTTTGCCTTTCAAATAAAGAAATACTTAAGTCTTAAAAAAAAAAAAGGCAGAGTAGCTGAGAGTCAAAGCAGCCACATTAATATGGGGTGCAGGCATCGCAAATGGCGGCCTAACCTGCTGCACCACAATACCTGCCCCTTACTCCATTTTCGCATGAATTTTCTGAAGCCCCTTGTACTAATGAAAGGCGGTAGTGATCTGGGAGTCCAGGGAAGGGAGATCTGAGGAGCAGTGAGTAAGCAGTCCATGCATCTCCCCTGTGCAAGGGAGAGGCCACCCCCTTCCAAGTGGGACACCCCTGGTCCCTTGCAGGTGAAAGGCAGATTGTACTCCCACACTTCTTGCCACAATCACTGAAGATCAGTCAACTCTTTTTTGGTTCCAATTCCTTCAACAAGTTCTCCAACTTTTATTTGGTTTCATCACTATGAAAAAAAATACCTAGACTTGCTATCAAAAAGTACATGGGTTGGGGCAGTATTGTGGCATGGTAGGTTAAGCCAGTGGAGTGCCAGATTGAGTCCTGGCTACTCTGCTTCTGATTTGGCTTCCTGCTAATGCGTTTTTGGAGGCAGCAAATGATGGCTCAAATACCTGGGGCCCTGACACCCACATGGGAGGCTTGGATAGAGTTCTGGGCTCCTGGCTTCTGCCTGGTCCATCCCTGGCTGTTGTAGGTATTTGGGGAGCAACCTCGTAGCTGGAAGACTGATCTCTTCTCCTTCCCACCCTCTCTCCCTCAATTAGATGAGGAACTGGGGAAAAAAAATAAGGAACTTAAAAGAACATGATCATAGTGGGCACTTTCATCTTTCTGTTTTAAATACTCTGAAAGTGGGATGTGTTCATTTCTTTTTTTTTTTTTTTTTTTTTTTTTTTGACAGGCAGAGTGGACAGTGAGAGAGAGAGAGACAGAGAGAAAGGTCTTCCTTTTGCCATTGGTTCACCCTCCAATGGCCGCCGCGGTAGCGCGCTGCGGCCGGCGCACCGCGCTGATCCGATGGCAGGAGCCAGGTACTTTTCCTGGTCTCCCATGGGGTGCAGGGCCCAAGGATTTGGGCCATCCTCCACTGCACTCCCTGGCCACAGCAGAAAGCTGGCCTGGAAGAGGGGCAACCGGGACAGGATCGGTGCCCCGACCGGGACTAGAACCCGGTGTGCCGGCGCCGCAAGGCGGAGGATTAGCCTAGTGAGCCACGGCGCCGGCCCATTTCTTACTTGCTTATTCAGTGTGGCCACAACCCCCAGGTCATGTGCAAGTTTTCCCATCGGCTGAACAGGAGTTGAGCACCTATGTGTCTGTTAACAAGAACCCTCTGGCTGGCGCTGTGGCTCACTAGGCTAATCCTCCGCCTGCGGCACCAGCACACCACCAGGTTCTAGTCCCAGTTGGGGTGCCGGATTCTGTCCCTGTTGCCCCTCTTCCAGGCCAGCTCTCTGCTGTGGCCCGGGAGTGCAGTGGAGGATGGCCCAAGTGCTTGGGCCCTGCACCCCATGGGAGACCAGGAGAAGCACCTGGCTCCTGGCTTCAGATCAGTGCGGGGCGCCGGCCACAGCGCGCCGGCCGTGGTGGCCATTGCAGGGTAAACCAACGACAAGAGGAAGACCTGTCTCTCTCTCTCTCACTGTCCACTCTGCCTGTCAAAAAAAAACAAGAGCCCCCATCCAACTCCAATCCAGCCACCTCCTCTCCAGTTTCTTTTCCCTGGGACCCTGTGGTTTCCTGCTGTGTGACCTTCTCTAACAACAGGAAGGAATCACCTAGACTTTGACAAACATTGTCACAGCCCTAACTTTAACTTTTCCTATGGTTCCCCCAGCTCTTTTAAACATATTTAGTAACTGTATTCAGCAACTAGCTACCACCCTTCACAGCTACTTGTGAAGCCTTAGAACACTCTGAATTTGAGGGAGCTTCATTTTTGGTTGAATGAGCTTTGTCTTGCCACTGCTATTTTTCTACCCTTGAGGTTGTCCAGCAGGGAAATGTGCTTTAATCTTTTAGGGCACCTGGGACCATTTGGGGAAACCAGTCTTGGGGTCCCTGGTCTTAGTCCTTTTACTCTTTCATTTTTTTTTTCCTTTTTCTTTTTTGACAGGCAGAGTGGACAGTGAGAGACAGAGAGAAAGGTCTTCCTTTTTCTGTTGGTTCACCCCCCCAATGGCTGCTGCGGCCGGCTTATTGCGCTGATCCGAAGGCAGGAGCCAGGTGCTTTTCCTGGTCTCCCATGTGGGTGCAGGGCCCAAGCACCTGGGCCATCCTCCACTGCACTCCCGGGCCACAGCAGAGAGCTGGACTGGAAGAGGGGCAACCAGGACAGAATCCGGCACCCCGACTGGGACTAGAACCTGGGGTGCCGGTGCCGTAGGCGGAGGATTAGCCTATTGAGCCACGGCGCCTGCCTATCTTTCATTTCTCTATCCCTAGTGCCACCTCACTGTTCCCACATCTCCAGGTGACCCTGGGGCTGAAAGGTCACTCTCACCCCTCTTCCAGGAAGTTCAAATTTGATGAGAGCCCTGTGACCCCTTTCTTCCAGAAGACTGCCACAACATTCAGCATTTAAGAAGTTGTTTCAAAAAGTTTATGGGAAAATGGACTAAAAGATAAGGTCATTTTGGTGCTTTTTTTTATATCCATACATAGATTTTCATAGCATGCATTTTCCATGAACTTCTTGAAGGCTTTTCAAATTTCACCGATAAGATCCTTGCTTGCTCCCTAGGTTAAATGCTGACTTCATATCTCCCGACGTCATTCCAGACACCTGTTTGGTATGCAATACTCTTTTGCATTCTTGATTGAGGTTGAAAATGCTGATTTGAAAGACATGAAAGTGCATGCCATGTGTATCTGAAAGCAGAAAGGCAACCTATGAAGATGAAGGATGCGGCCTCCAAAACAATAAATGAACCAGTAATGGGAACCACTCTCAAAAGCCGTATTCTGTCATACTTTCTCTGGCCTTATTTTTCAAATAAGTTTCTTGGGCATCCTTTTCCATTCCAAATTCCCAATTATCATTCTAATTAAAATCTGACCTACATCCATGAGTTCTTTGCACTCAGCCATGGTCCCCTCCTCCACCCTTCCGGCGACTAGACTGCCGTGAAAGGGGATATGCAAGGAAATATTTCTCACACCAGAATCACCAGCTGCAGATGAAAGCCGTTAAGCTGCTGAGCAATAAAGCTATTTTTCTAGTAATATTAGAACACAGAATTAGAAGTTAGAGAGAGGGATTCCTCCATTTAAAGCTATTCCATATATGATTTCTCAATATCTCCCCCAACCAAGAAGAAATTGTCCTTCTACCCACCCAAAAGCCTCAAAAGGAAAAAATATAATTTTCAAAGAAATCGACAAGAAGCCGAATGGCACGGGGCTATGGTGCGAGTAGCAGAGTTCTAACAGACGTCTGGGATTACAGTGTGTGTGTCTTTCAGCTCCAGCCACAGTCACACAGGGAACAGGATCAGCCACATCATGGGGCAGAGAAAATGCAACAGGACTAAGTCCCCAAGGCCCAGCTCCCATTGCGGTTCAGCCAGCCAGCCATTCTCAGCTCCAGTTGCCTTTGACAACTGCTAAAGGAGGATGTTGTTCATCTGCGCAGTTTCCACCAGGATCAAATAAGGTAAGATGAGAACAAACAAGATCAGCAGCCACCCTGACCGAGGCCTCATGGCAGCCAGGTGTCCCGGAAACGTCAGAACTGTTAATCCTCACAAGTCCTCTGTAAGTCATCTTACTACCCCTGTTTTCCAGATGAGCAGAAGGGCCTGGTGACATTCACCAGCTAGTAAATTATTCAAGCTTGGGGCTGGCTGGCCTATGCTTTAATTACCATTGCATACTGCCTCTTTGTGCTTAGAAATAATTTTAACTACCAAGACTCTACATACATGTTTAATAAAAACGTATAGGACAGGACCAGAGCTGTGGCATAGCAGGTCAAGCCACCACCTAGGACACCCATTCAAGCCCTGGCTACTCCACTTCTGATCCAGCTCCCTGCTAATGCGCGTGGGAAAGCAGCAGAGGATGACCAAAATCCTTGGGCCCCTGCAACCACATGGGAGACCTAGAAGAAGCTCCTGGGTCCTGGCTTCGGATTGGCTCAGCTCCAACCGTTGCTGCCATTTGGGGAGTGAACCAGTGGATGGAAGACCTCTATCTTTATCTCTTTCTAGTAAATAAAATCTTTAAAAAAATGTACACAGCTGGCAGCTAGGTTTGATTCAATCTTATCCACAATCAAACCCCTTTCTCTTCCCATCCTTTCTTCTAGTTCTCTTTTTACTCTCATTGTTTTCCTTCTGTGCCCTTCTGCTCTGCTGTCATTTTAAGCTTTTGGAATGAACAAAATGAAGACAAAAATAAATAAATAAAAGCACTCTTAGAAGTTCATGCAGTTGAAACAATGCATTTGAATATTATTAAGTGAAACTAAATATATCATAAGAATGCAGGATACTTTTAAACTTTTTCCTCTTTTTTTTTTTTAAAAGCAATCCCTTTCTTGGGTTAGCTTTAGATACAGTCAGATAAAAGAATGCCTAGTAAAGTTTAAAGAGTCATCGTGAAACTAAAAGTCATTTCCATTTTAGATTATCAGTATATGATTACACTAGAATTTTATCAGATTAAAAAAAAACACACAGGGGAGTGGCAAGATGGCGGAATACGAAGGGAGCACACTGATAGTCCGGGAAGAGACAGTTTAATAAAAGTGGAGATACTGCAGGTTCAAGGAAGAGTAGGGGAAGAAACAGCAGATGAAACTCTTCTGGAACTAGTGATTAACAGTGGACCTGTGTGGAGAGCGTGGGAGCTCAAGTTCGGGACACCAGTGGCAGACTCAAAACACCAGTGCTGGAATGTGAGGTGAGCCGAACCTCAATAGCCTGAGACACCAGTGGGCAAGCGGAAAGAGGAGACTAGAGGGAACGAGGCTTGAAACTCTGTGGGGAAAAGTTCACCAGGCTAAATGAGAGAGAGAGAGAGAGAGAAAAAAGTGACCGATACAGACACGAGATTCTCTCTCTCTGCTCACCTCTCAAAGGCGAGCAAGACAGAGCAGGCGCCATTTTGGACATATGTCATAAGCAGGGCGACCTCAGGTCTGCACCAGCCCTGAGCCTAGCAGAAAAACCTGACTCTGGGGGGGGTGAAATAACAGCAGATTAGAATCTAACTTGGCAACCCAGTGGGAGACTGCAGGAGAATTGGAGCCCACACTGAGGGCAGCAGAGATTCCCTGTGTGGTCCTTGGGAAAGAGCTTCCCATCTCTGGCTCCTGTGGCTATATCATTCGCCTGCTAACTACCTCCAATTCCATTCAGCTGTGCGGAATTACTTCCCTTTTGAATAAAAAAAAAGAAAGATTTACCACGCCTAACCTGGGAGTGTCATCTTTGACACACCCTCAACCCTGAGGAACCAAACAGAGCTCTCAAGCTACACTCATCCCAAGCCTCTAAGGCTCCATCGAAAGCAGACAGTCCACTTAATATAGAGCCATAGTATAACAAGAAAAAACACCACAGTGAACAAACCAAATATCTCCAACATACCAAACAACAAACGCAAAAACCGAGGTAACAAGAACAAGGAAGACACTGTGACGCCCCCAAATGAAAAAGACACCCCAATTCAAGATTATGAAGATGATGAGATCGAAGAAATGCAAGAAACGGGTCTCAAAATATTGATAAGAACATTAAGAAGTTCTCAAAAACAAATTCTTGAACTAAGAAATCCTTAATGGACAAGATAGAAAATTTCTCTCGTGAAAATGAAATGAAACAACTAGTAGAACAAGAAACTGTGATAGTGACGAGAAATCATAATGAAATGAAGAATTCAATAGATCAAATGACAAACACATTAGAGAGCCTTAAAAACAGAATGGGCGAAGCAGAAGAGAGAATATCAGACTTAGAAGACAGAACAGGAAAGGAAACAGGCAAACCAAAGAAAAGAAGAAGAAATTAGAAATCTAAAAAATATTGTCGGGAATCTACAGGATACTATTAAAAAACCCAACATTCGGGTTCTAGGAGTTCCTGAAGGCATGGAGAGGGAGAAAGGATTAGAAGGCCTTTTTAGTAGCAGAAAATTTCCCAGGTTTGGAGAAGGACAGAGACATCTTAGTACAGGAAGCTCATAGAACCCCTAATAAACATGACCAAAAGAGATCCTCACCACGACATGTTGTAATCAAACTCACCACAGTGAAACATAAAGAAAAGATCATAAAATGTGTAAGAGAGAAATGTCAGATTACTCTCAGAGGATCTCCAATTAGACTCACAGCAGACTTCTCAGCAGAAACCCTACAAACTATAAGGGAATGGCGAGATATAGCCCAGGTACTAAGAGAGAAAAACTGCCAGCCCAGAATACTATATCCTGCAAAGCTCTCATTTGTGAATGAAGGTGAAATTAAGACTTTTCATAGCAAACAGAAATTGAAAGAATTTGTTGCCACTCATCCTGCCCTGCAAAAGATGCTTAAAGATGTGTTACACACAGAAACACAGAAACATGGTCACCAGTATGAAAGAAGGTAAAGGAAGGAAACCTCACAGCAAAAGATCACAGGAAGCTCAATTTCTCTTTGACATAGAATTAAACTCTGATGCTCTGTTAAAGCAATGTGTTAAAGTAATCTATTATGTTCTCTTGATGTCTGTTAAATTCTAATTGTTCAAAAACAGCTGAATTTTTATTAAGAGCTATGGGTTATTTAAATATGTGTTTATCTTCAAAGATTTGAATAATCACCTGTAACAATGATCAAATTTGGTCTATATTATGTCATGATTTTAAGGAATCTTATTTCAACCAGATATTTTGGATTTTGAGCCTTCTTGGTATTCTTGACAGGCATTCAAAAAAATCAAAGTTCCAAATAATCTGGACTCTCAAATTTCCAGTAAATCTTGGACTTTGGTTTTTCCGGTTTGGGCCCAACTGAAAAAATCAAAGGACCTATGTCTCTCATCTTATAGAGACACCAACTAATCAGGCTATTTGGATTATATTAGAAGTACTGTCAAAATTGAGTACCACGTCACATCTTAAGTTTCTATAATGGAAAATGCTATTAATACAAATGTTTGAGAATTAAAAAGTCTAATGATCTTGTGTTACTAGACATGATAGTTATCTTAATGAGAAAGCCCCAAAGGGTTAAATTTAACCCCTAAAGTGTTAAATACTTGTAAAATCCTACAGGTGCTTACAAAAATACTGTGAAGTAAGCAAGTGCCTCTTGTTGGCTGATGAGTTTATAATTTTAAACATGGCGACTTAAAGTCTTTTGTCATCCACAGTTATATATGATTTGCTGCTCATAAAACTAAAGTGTTGTTGGTTCTGTGTTTAGCTATCCTCCTATAGGTTCCTATGGACTTTTTCCAGCCACTTCTATTGTATTCAGTACTTTGGGATGGCTCTGTAAACAGATGAAGCCAATAATGTATTAACAGTACCAACTGAGAGAAAGTATGGTTAACTGAGGTTACTAAAAACAAAAAGCAATTCAAATCAATTGGCAATCTACAAAAAGAGTTAAAGATTTTAAAAGCTAGTATTAAAATTGCTATATTGGTCTATTATGCTATGTTATATGTGTGTACATATTGTATGTCCACATGGGAAAATTTTATTAAGAATTTTATTTTAATTGGCTTATAGATAAGATTGTCCATAAATTTAAGCTGCTAAAATTAATCAAAGATACATTTTAATTCATGTGACCTGAATCTCTGCATCATATGTTTTATACTTGTTGGTAGAAAGAAACTAAAAACATTTTATGTGGTTGTGCTTAAGTTTACTGGTTAAAAAAACTACACCATGTTAGATATTTAAGAGGTGTTTCCAAATACATGATTCTTAAAATTTATAGAAGGCATTGGACCTTCTGGTAAATGTTTTCTTAAGTTGTTATCTAATGGTTGAAACTATTTGCTAAGTATTCATGTAATATTGCTATTGTCAACAAGCGATCTAGGACTTGCTCCCTCATTTCTCTATTCTAAGCCCAACTTGTTCTTTCATTTCTCTATTCTCCTCAAGGTAGGAAACTAATTCTATTATGAAGGAATCTGTAGGACACACAATTTAATCTTTAGACCTTATAAAAGAGATGGCTAACATTTTTCTGTAATAGCATAGCCAAAATAAGAACTTAAATAATAATCTCATAGCAGTAAGTAGAAAAAACCTCCCTTTCAGACCAAAGGGAAAGAAAGTTTTAAAGTGAGAATATAATTTTCCTCATGGGCATTGTCTACCTTAGAAAAACTACTACAGAACATGCCTGTGACTATAGACTTGTAGTTCAGGCCACCGAAGATTAGAGATGGGACACGGGCACTCCCTTGACTTGCATCCTCTGGTCTGCTTTAACACAAACCAGGAGGAAAAGAAAGCTCGGCATCAGAAGCAACGGGTGGCAGGCCTATTAATGGCTGATCTGTACAGTGATCTGCCCTCAAGGAGACCCAACAGGCCAGTCCACTGCAGTGGCTTTCAATGTGGTAAGCCTGGGCTTCAGCAGAAGTCAGCTATGAAGAGCCCTGGCAGCTCTGCCAAGAGTTGGATCACTGGAAATGGACCTGCCCTGGAGTCGAAGGATGCCCAGGTCAGAGCCACAGATCTCATTGGCTCTAAGCTGAAAAGCCCTTCACTCAGCCCAGCTTCCAAAGTGACCACTGCAGCTGAGGGGATGGTCAAGTAGGGTCAGCAACATTGCAGGCAGAACTGTAAATTTCTTGTTAGAGATGCCACCTGCCTTTACCTGGCCAGTTCTCCTCCCAGGCCAGCTAAGTAATGAAAGTCAACAGAGTGCCTTCCCCTAGGAGGTTCACACCTCCCTTAGGATGTACCCCATGTGAAGAGATAGATAGGTCTGGGCCTCTTAACTTACAAGGCCTAAAGCCCACCAGATTATTATCAAGCCCCTTCTATCAGGTTCTATTTGCCTCTCAATCAGAAAACTTAATTGTAGCTTAGACAGCACCTTTCTTAGCTCCTCTAATAATGACTCTGTCCTTTGTTCTAGACCCTGTCTAGCGCACTTGGGCCTCATTCCTTTGTAATCATAACCTCTACTCTACCACCAATGGCTCTACTCCCAACCTGTGTGTACTGATGGTCCTCTTCCCCACTTAATGCTGGTTAATTGTTCAAACCTGGTAAATGCCACTCTTAGGATCATTGGTTACCATCCTCACCCTGTCTTTTATGACCTTGTCTAGATAGGATCAGAGTTGGTGAACTTGGAACTCTTCCATAGCCTTGGCAACTCATGACGAGAGCCTAGCGTGGTTACTGGCGCCATAAACTAGAGTGTCAATTTGTTGGGTCAACAATAGGAGTCACTGTGCACTTGCTTCTCATGTAGGATCTCTGTCCTCAATGTGCTGTACATTGTGATTTAATGCTATAACGAGTACTCAAACAGTATGTTTCCCTTTGTGTTTCTATGTGGGTGCAAACTGTTGAAATCTTTACTTAATATATACTAAATTGATCTGTACATAAAGAGAATTGAAAATTAATATTGACGTGAATGGAAGGGGAGAGGGAGCGGGAGAGGGGAGGGTTGCGGGTGGGAGGGAAGTTATGGGAGGGGGAAGCCATTGTAATCCATAAGCTGTACTTTGGAAATTTATATTCATTAAAGTTAAAACACACACACACACACAAAATTCTAAGTTGTATGTTCAGCTTTTACAGAAGGCAGAATCCAGTGCCAGTGTTATCTCGCATGTGCGCCCTGCCCCCACCCCCACCTCAAGGGTCTGCCTCCCTTTCTGGAACATAGCGCACTTTATTCACCCTATACCTTCGTTATCATCCTAACCCATACGAATATTGTGGTCTGCTTTCACAGCAGTCTCCCTCACCAGATACAAGACTGGGGCAAAACAAAACAGCCTTTTTTTTTTTTTTCCCCATCTTTGAATTCTGAGAATGCCAGGTACATGAAGTTCCTCAATATGTGTCTTTCAAATGATGGAACAAAAATTCACATTTAGCAGGAAAACACGCAGTCTTCAGACAGGCTGGGGTTACTACAGGGCAGGGCACGTTGGTGATGACTGGCTCTCGATTTGCCTCAAGCAAAATAACTGAAAGCCTTTGGTTCTTGAGAAGAGGAAATATACGCATTAAAAGGTCTATTTTCCAAACCACCCTCTTCAGTCTGGAGCTAGCTCACTTCTCATCTAGACGATACCGATTTTCTGAGTCATGGCTTATACCAGCGTCATCACAGATCTGATTCCTGAAAACCAAGGCTCCCCGCAGCCCATCTTCCATATGGGATGCCGGCGCTCAGGCCAGGGCTTTAACCCGCTGCGCCACAGCGCTGGCCCCCGAGAGACATATTTTTAAAACGTTATTATTTTCTGGGCCCAACAGGTGTGCTTTGGCAAACTCTCCAGGATGCTTCCACGTTGCACCTCAGGTGAGGCGGCCCCGCCCCAGACAACCCCCTCGGCGAAGCGGGTCCCTACCCGCACCAGCACAGAAACAGTGGGCCGTGCACCTGCCGCAGTCCTTTTCCCGCCAAGTCTGCGGGGACTTCCCCTACCGCCCTCGACCCCTTTCTTCCCACTCAGGCTCTCAGGGCACAGGCTCTGCAGGCACAAGAGACCTCACGTCCAGGTGGCGGGAAAATTAGGACCCTCAGAACCGCGTAGACCCCGCGCCCGGCGCGGCCCCGCGCAGCTTGCGGAGCGGCTGACCCGAGAGAACAGGGAAGCGCGCTGGAGCCGCACAAAGGCGGTCGCCTGCCCGCGCGCTGGGCACCACCCGCGCAGTCGGCTGCCCCGAGACCGGAGCTTTGCGGGGCCCAGGTGGCTTCACACCGCCCGAGCGCACCTGCGACCTGGCCTCCTACCCCGCCACCAAGTTTACTCCACTTGGAAAGTTCTCGGCCCGAGCCCCGCGGGCGCGTCTAGGCGGCCAGGCGCCGTGCTGCTTGGCTGAACTCGACAGCGCGGAAAAGGCCAAGGAGAAGAAGGGGCGGGAGCCTCGGCGGGGCGATCCCCACCGACCCCAGCCTGCCGGCGGTCGCCGCCCCGGGACCCTTGCGGTGGGTTCCCGCCCCCGAGTTGGCGACCTCGGTCTCCCACCAACAGGTGTCCTCACCTGGCACAGCTGAGGGTGCGACCCTTCGGTTCGGGTGCCTTGGCCCACATCTTGTTCCGAGGAGCGCGTGGTCTTTGGCCGGGTTGCTCCTCTTTGCAGTAGAGGCCTGGTAACCACTGCCAGGCCGCGAACCCGCAGCTGTGGCGCCTGAGCTTTAAACTGGGCCGGAGGGGGTTCCTAAAGCAGAACACAGAAGTAGACTCGGTTTTGAAGGCGTCAGAGACCGTGGGAGGGCCCGAAGCGCGGGCCTCATTAGCCTCTGCAGTGCCCTTCGTGAGGGAGAATTAAGTGGGGTGAGCCCGAGAGGGCCAGCCCAGCAGGTGCTGTGAGTTGGATCATCTCAGGTGGACCTGGGAGACGTGGAGCTAACATTGACTGTCAATTAACGTTCAGCTGTTTGAAATAAGAATTGTGGTGTTGGCGCTGTGGCTTAGCAGGTGAAGCCGCTGCCTGCAGTGCCGGCATCCCATGTGGGCACGGGTTCGAGTCCCGGCTGCTCCACTTCCAATTTTGCACTCTGCTATGGCCTGGGAAAGCAGTAGAAGATGGTTCAAGTCCTTGGGTCTCTGTGCCTGCATGGGAGACCCAGAGGAAGCCCCTGATTCCTGGCTTCCTATCGCCACAACTCTGGCTGTTGCGGCCAATTGAGGGGTAAACCAGCAGATGGAAGACCTCTCTCTCTCTCTCTCTCTCTCTCTCTCTCTCTCTGCCTCTTCTTCTCTCTTTGTGTAACTCTGACTTTCAAATAAATAAATATTTCTTTAAAAAAGAATTGTGCTTAATTCACACACAACGTGTGCATAAGCAGTATGCCAGTTTTGTAGTTAAAAAAACTCAGAAATGCCCCTTGGCTTGCTCATGCTCTCATGGAACCCAATTCCGCTGCATTGCAAGTACCGTCCTACCACATGTTTCTTAAAGGTCTGTATATTTGAAAGGCAGAGTGATGAGCACTTGCTTTCATCTGCTGGTACTCTTCTCCAGTGGCTGCAATGCTGCCTAGGGCCCAAATACTTAGGCCATCACCTGCAGCTGTTTTTCCGGGCACATTAGTAGGGAGCTGGATCTCAAGCAGAGAAGCCAAGACTTGAATGGGCATTCTGATATGGGATGCTGGCTCCCAACATGTTAGTATCAATACGAGTATGTAAATGTATTACTATAACTTGTTTGGACAAGGACCAAAGGAGAAACTCCCCATGAGAGAGGAACAAAGTGCTTTGGAAGTTCCTATTTCTGAATTTTCACTGCAAAACTTCTCGAGCTCAGCACAAGAGCACCTGAAGTACCTTGCTGCAAATCAATAACTGGCTCTTACTTCAGCCAATCACCGTGTTCTGGTTACACATTCACTTGCTATCCCAGTGCTATGTGTTTGCTTTTTCTATCGATTATTCATACTTCTGCAATTCCAATGAATAGGTTTATAATCTGTCTCCTAAGGAGTTATAAGCTAAGAACAACAGTGATATTATGACAGGAACTCTCCTTGTACAAGTCATTTCACATACTTGTCACATCTCTAGTTCTAATTACATGATGAATTGCTCAGAAGTATATAAAGTTGTGTAAATTCACGCACAAGGCCTGGAACTAAATGTTGGCACTTTTTTTCTGCACCCGGGGGGAAAGAGGAGAAACTCCCTAAAATACATGAAGTCATTTATGTCTCACAAACTGAGGGAAATTTCAGTAGTTATTAAGTATTTAGAACAGGAGAACTAACCATAAAACTGGACCCACACACTCTGCCTGTAAAAAAAAAAAAAAAAAAAAAAAAAAAACTGGACCCACAGGGACCAGCGTTGTGGCACAGCAGATTAAGCCACTGCTGGTATCCCATATTGCAGTCCTGTTGTGAGTCCTGGCTGCTCCACTTGCCAATCATCTCCCATTTCCTACCTGGGAAAGCAGGGGAAGATGGCCCAAATGTGTGGGCTCTTGCCACCCATACAGGAGATCCAGGTGGAGTTCTGCCTCCTGGCTTCTGCCTGGACTAGCCTTGGCTGTTGTGGTCATTGAACCAACAATTGAGCCAACGAATGGAAGATCTCTGTCTCTCCCTTTCTGTCACTCTGCCTTTCAAATAAATAAATCTTAAACCAACTTGGATCCACACTTAGTTTTCTAGGATGACAAAAGGAGAGCTCTTTTAATAGTTGGGACATTTGTTGATTTAGTGACTGAGTTCGTATAAGAATTAGTGAAATGGTACTTGGTAGTGCCTCTTCAGTCACATTTCAAAAGACATGACTCTTGTAAATGAGAGTATACATAGGAGGTTTTCCCCATCTTTTTTTCTCCCTTAGGGTTAACTGTTGGCCAATAAAATGTGTACATCAAATTTTTAAAAGGAGAGCAGAAGAAGGAAAGAACAGGTGAGAAGAAAAGAACCGTAGGCATAGGAAGGAGGGAAAAGATTTTATATCTGTTAGAAACATAACAAAACTGCAAAAGTACACTAAATTTTCTAGCTAAATTGTGAAATGGAAGCTGCAGATTAACTTTTATTGTCCTAGTATAAAACCAGCAATAGCATTTTATTAAGAGAGAAAATAAAACCTGCCCCTGTGCCTGCCCACCCCCACCTCAACTTGTTAGTCCCCCTGTGGCTTGGATGGGGTGGGGGATGGGAGCTTGCATGCTTAGATAAGAAGGGCAAGTTCACTACCTCTCCCTCAGGCAGGGAAGCATTCATGCAGGAAGTGAAATTTCAAAGACTTTCAAAAAACAAATGCATACAGGAAGTGAGAGAGGGGGGCATGCATACAACTTTCAAGGAATAGATGGTTTTTTTCAGAAGTTTGGAGAGTGGGGGGCAGATGGTGGGTCTAATCGAAGGAGGACCAGCGAGTTGCAGTGTTGACCCAGGCAAGCTGACTCCAGAGCGCTTGCTCTTTAGCCTGGGTGGTTAAACCCTTCACAGCAGAGCCAGAGGAGAGCCAGAGCAGAACAGAAAAGGTGGAGGGAAGAACTCTGGGTGCTTGCTTAGATGAGGGCAGAACTCTAGCTCTTGAGGCTGAAGTTGAGAGCAAACTCAGTCCGTCGTGCCAGATGGAGGTACAGCGTTCCTCGTCGCACGGCTAGTTAGGACAACCATTATTTACAAATGTCACCAGCGCATCCAGCAGCCCTGAGCACTTCAAGGGCAGGTTCTTTAGCTGTGTACAATTTGCACAGCTGTGCCTTGTACATTAACAACTGCCCCCAACTACTTTTCTTACACCAAATTCCACTTCATCATCATCTGCCGAGAGATGACGCCAGCTACCCAGTGGGAAGCGGTGCTATCATCTGCTTAGCAAAGCAATACCAGCTGCCCTCCTCCCAAATCAAACAACCATGTTCTTTGACGTCTGCCTCCCCCGAGGTGGCAGTCACGAAGAAGGCTCGCGGTCACGTCCCAGGGCCTAGCACCACCTGAGGGAGTGGGGCTAGTTCAGTCTGGCAGACAGCTTCAACCCCATCGTGAAATCACAGAATCAGATCCTCTCTGTCCCGGCTCCACAGCCTGGCATGATGCTGGGGCGTGGGTGGCCTGACCTCAGCAGCCAACACGTTGCTTGGGGCTGCAGGGGGCACGTTGGGAGGGCATCAGTCCCACCTGCTGCCCTGCCTGCTCAAGCCTGAAGGAGCCAGGGCTTACAGAAAGCATAATGAGAACTGTGTAATCACTGCTGATGCCTAATAATGAGAATCATTTATAACATCTGTGCCCCCCCCATGCATTTACCTTTGGAGTTCATTTTCAGGACCTCATTAGTTGCCAGTGTAAGTGACTGCCTCAGTGAACAGATTACTCCAAGGACACCGAACTCTTCTGATATCACGGCCTCCTGTTCTGTCCTTCCCTGCCTTGCTTCCTACTTTTCTGTGTGACTTTTAATCCTCAGAACCCCTCGCCTTCTTTCTCAGCACATTACCTCCGTCTGCCTTCCCTTATCTCTGCACCCAGGGTCTGTCAGTTTCTTGTTGGGGGTAGCTGTGGGGTCTTTCTAATGCACTTTTCCCCTTATCACCATGCAAGCTGTTCTCTTGACTTCCCCATTCCTGGTCAGGAACCTCCCGGCTTCCACTTTCTTTGTTATTTTGCCAAGTTGTTACATGTTTCTGGGATGTCAAAACAGTATAATGATCTTAGAAAGAAGTACACATGCAGCTTTTCAGGGTCCAGTTCATGGTCTCCCCATTGCATCTCCAGCCCTGTAATTCTAGGCATTTTCCAAGCTCTTAGCTTGCCTTCTCTTTACTCATGAGAGCCAATTGCCGTCAAGTAGTGTACTTCCCACTGCAGCCTTCACAAATGCTTTTGTATCTTCTTATTCCTTCTCTGAGAAGCTGATCCTCCTTGCAAAGGCTAATCCTGTGCCTTAAAGTCAAAACCCCCACCTTCTCCAAGATGGGAGTCTATTAGCTGTCACATTTCGTCCTACACTTTGTTGACTCTTGAACCCCTGCCTCTAAGCTTTGGTCTCTATTATTTTTTAAATAATAATAACAATTAGTACTAATATAAAAATTTCCAACAACTCTGCTATTCCCTCAGACTATTGACCTGCAGTTCAATGCTGCCTTACCACCAAACTTTGTCAAGTAGGGCCTCTTTCTATTGTCCCAGCTTGTGGTCTGTGCCCACTGTGGAGTGCTTTAGAATTGCCCCCACCCCCACCCCCACCCCCACATTGGAAACAAGTGTTTGGTGGCAGCAGTTAAGACTTAGCCTGGCACACCTGGATCCCATATCAGAGTGCCTTTGTGTAAGTCCTGACTCCACTTCTGATTCCAGCTTCCTGCTGTAGGGCACTCCTCAAGGAGCAGGTGATAGCTCAAGTTGAGTCTCTGTCACCCGCATGGGAGACTGGGTTGAGTTCCGGGTTCCTGGCTTTGGCCTGGCCTAGCCTTAGCTGCTGTGGGCATTTGGGTAGTGAATTAGCAGATGGAAGTTCTCTCTCTCTCTGTGTGTCTCTCTGCCTTTCAAATAAAGAAAATAAATTTAAAAAGAAAGAATCTACCCTCTTTGGAATCTGGGCTCCTCACCAACTCTTTTCTAGAAATCAGCAATGACATCCTAATGGCCAAACCACAGGACTTGGTCTTTAGTCTCCTTGACTTTTCTGAGGTTGATCTTTCATAGACACTTCCCAAAGCTGCCTTGTTTATGTGTTTTTATTTATTTATTGTTTATTTTTATCTGAAAGGCTAAACCAGAACTGCCATTTGCTGGTTTATTTCCCAAATGCCCACAACAGCTAGGGCTGTGCCACCTCAAAATTAGGAAGTAGGAACTCAGTCCAGAGAGCCCGTGTGAGTCTCAGGGACCCAGCTCCTTGAGCTATCACCCCCTGCCTTCCAGGGTGCACATAAGAAGGAAGCAGAAATTGAGAGCAGAGCTGGGACTCAAACCCGGGCACTTCACTGATGCGGGACACCAGTGTCCCAATCAGCAGCTTAATCGCTAGACAAATGCCTGCCCTGGGCACTGTTTTGAAAAGGAAACCTAGGAGACTTGTTTAATTAGCTACATGACATCTACTTGATGTTACCCTTATTTAGGGATTTTGGTTCCTTTGACAATGTACCAGTTTGAACACTTCAAAACAAGCCAGACTCCTGGATATCTCATATCACAATAACCCTCAATTATATGGGTTTGCTATGGACTAAATATCTGTCCAAACCCCCAAATTCATATGTTGAACCCCTAGCCCCCAAAGTGATGGTATTACAAGTAGGGGCCTTTTGGGAACTTGCTAGGTCATGAGAGTGAGCCCCATGAATGGATTTAGTGCCCCTCAAAGGAGACCCCAGCAAACCCCCTTGCTGTCATTCCTCTACATGAGGATACGAAGAGAAGACTGCAGCCTATCATGAAGAAGAGAGCCATAGAGACGGGGGGGGAGGGGAGGTCAGGAAGCAGTGGGTGGTGTTGTGGCACAGCAGGTTAAGCCACTGCCTACAACACCAGCATCCCACATGAGTGCCAGTTCAAGTCCTGGCTGCTCCTCTTCTAATCCAGCTCCTTGCTAATGCATCTGGGAAAGCAGAGAAAGATGGCCCACAAGCTTGAACTCCTGCCATTATGTGGGAGACCCAGAAGGAGTTTTGGGCCCACAGCTTTGGCCTGTGTACCAGGCCATTGTGGCCATTTGGGGAGTGAATCAGTGGATGAAAGCGCTCGCTCTCTCTCTCTCTCTCTCTCTCTCTAACTCTGCCTTTCAAATAAATAAATATTTAAGAAAAAAAAAGAGTTATGATTTTAATGTTGAATGTCTCCCCAAAACCCATATGTTAAAGGCTTGGTCCCCAGAGTGGTGCTATTGGGAAGCAGGTGGTAGGACATACGGGGGGTCGGGTCTAGTGAAAGGTGCTTGGGTCATTGAAAGGAGCTCTTGGACTGTGGTTCTTGAGAGGGTTTTTATGAAAGCCTGAGTTTGTACCTATCCATTCTTTGCTGCCTGGCTCACCTAGTGATCCTTCTTTAACTTTTGGGAACTTGCTAGGTCATCAGAGCCTGATCACGTCATTTTGGGCTTTCAACATCCAAAACCAAGAGCTAAATAAGCTACTCTTCCCTTTGTAAATAGCCTACACTCATGTGGGAGACCTGGAAGAAGCTCCTGGCTCCTGACTTCAGATCAGCCCAGCTCTGGCCATTGTAGCCATTTGGTAAGTGAACCAGCAGTTGGAAGACCTCTCTCTCTGTCTCTACCTCTCTGTGGCTCTACCTCTCAAATAAATAAATAAATTCTTCTTTTTTAAATAGCCTGTCTCAGGTATTTAATTGTAGCAATAAAAAACTGATGAATACAAGAACCAACTCATGTTGATATCCTGGATCTTAGACCCTCCCCACCCTGCGCCCCAGCCTCCAAAACTTTGAAAAAGTATTTTTTTTTTGAAGATTTATTTATTTATTTGAAAGGCAGATTTACAAAGATAGAAAGAGAAGCAAAGAGAGATCTTCCATCCTCAGTTTCACTCCCCAAATGGCTGAAACAGCCAGGGCTAGGCCAGGCCAAAGCCAGGAGCCAGGAGCTTCTTCTAGGTCTCCCAAGTGGGTGCAGGAGCCCAAGCAGTCTGCTGCTATCCAGGGAGCATTAACAGGGAGCTGGATTGGAAGTGGAGCAGCAGAGACTCAAACCAGTGCCCATATGGGATGCCGGCACTGCAGGCTGCAGCTTAACCCACTGTGTCACAGCACTGGCCCTGAAAAAATAAATTTTATAATCTCCTTAGTGTACATTTTGTTATATCAGCCTGAACTAAGATGAACTTTATATACAAAGAGTCTTCAGAGTTAGTTCATGGGAAATTCATATTATGAAAAAACTAGGCATGGATTTCAAACTTTTGCACCAAGATAAAGTTCTCTTTCAATTCCATTCTTCATGAATTATTTGAAGTTCCTTCATACTCTCTCAACATTTTCTATTTACATACTTGCTGCAGGGAGTGGAAAAGAGTTGTAAATTGCTCCCAGGAAAATATTTAGTATCTGTAAGTAAAAACAAAGCAAACATCAAGGACCTAAAAGGAAATCCCATATGGAATTATCTGTCCATTCAGAGCTCTCATCTCTGCATTGAGGAAATGAAGAAAGCAGTTCCTTCCTTAGCTTCTGTGATTCTGTGTCTCTGTTCTAACACTTGGAACACATCTCTATCTCCATCCCAAAACCCCTTCCTTTCATAAACATGGTGCTCCTCCAGTATTCTATCTTCAAACCTTTCCCTTTCTCTTGCTGCTTTCCACAGATGTCCTCAGTGAGTGATAACCAATCACAGACCCCACATCTCTAGCCCTGGACAATCCCAAGCCACAGACAATGGTTTCTCCCTGCCTGTTCAACACTGTCCCCTGAGACCCCCACCAGCCCATCCCCCTCTCACTGAATGTCCAAACAGAACTCAGCATCATATCACTGTGACTAGTTTCATATTCCAAGTTTCACAATTCTAACAGCACTGCCATGCTCCGAGATACCCATATTTGAAACCTTGTGCCCCCATGCTTCTCTCTCTCTCTCTCTCTCTCTCTCTTTTGCAGGCAGAGTTAGACAGTGAGAGAGAGAGAGAGAGAGAGAGAGAGAGAGACAGGTCTTCCTTTCCGTTGGTTCAACCCCCACAGCCTGTGCACTGCGCCGATCCGAAGCCAGGAGCCAGGTGCTTCCCCCTGGTCTCCAACGCGGGTGCAGGGCCCAGGCACCTGGGCCATCCTCCACTGCACTCCCGGGCCACAGCAAAGAGCTGTACTGGAAGAGGAGCAACCGGGACAGAATCCGGTGCCCTGACTGGGACTAGAACCCAGGGTGCTGGCTCCGCAGGCAGAGGATTAGCCAAGTGAGCCGTGGCACCGGCCATGCTTCTCTTTCATACATTCCAAATCCCATCACAAGTGTGCTTAGGAAAGCCTGGAATACATATTCTTACGAGACCTATCTTATCCGATCTTGAATGACAGGATGTGACAGTTTTAAAGGAGATATTTAAAAAGAAATTTCAATAGTAGTATTTAGATACATAGGGTAATATCAATGACACTATTTTGCAAAAAAGTTATTCTTTTTTTGACTGGTAGAGTTAGACAGTGAGAGAGAGAGAGACAGAGAGACAGGTCTTCCTTTTCCATTGGGTCACCCCCCCCCCCCAATGGACGCTATGGCCGGCGCGCTGCGCTGATCCGAAGCCAGGAGCCAGGTGCTCCCCCCTGGTCTCCCATGCAGGTGCAGGGCCCAAGCACTTGGCCCATCCTCCACTGCCTTCCCAGGCCACAGCAGAGAATTGGACTGGAAGAGGAGCAACCGGGACAGAATCCGGTACCCCAACCGGGACTAGAACTCGGGGTGCCAGCGCTGCAGGTGGAGGATTAGCCAAGTGAGCCATGGAGCCAGCCCAAAAATGTTATTCTTTACCGATATACGATGCACAGTTCAACTTCTACCTCAAATAATTCGATTTTACAATCCTAAACTTACATGTAAATATATTTCTGACTAATGAAAGAAAATAATTTTTTTTAAAGTCTTATTTACTTTACTTGAAAGTCAGAGTTACACAGAGGTGAGGCAGAGAGAGACAGAGAAAGAAGTCTTCCATACGCTAGTTCACTCCCCAATTGGCCGCAATGGCTGGAGCTGCGCCGATCCGAAGCCAGGAGCCAGGAGCCTCCTCTGGGTCTCCCATGCAGGTGCAGGGGCCCAAGGACTTGGGCCATCTTCTTACTGCTTCCCCAGGCCACAGCAGAGAACTAGAATGGAAATGCAGCAGCTGGGACTCAAGCTGGTGCTCATATGGGATGCCAGCGCTTTAGGCCAGGGTGTTAACCCACTGTGCCACAGAGTCGGCCCCAGAAAATAATAACATTTTAAAAATATATGTCTCGGGGGCCAGCGCTGTGGCACAGCGGGTAAAGCCTGAGCACCAGCATCCCATATGAATGCTGGTTCTAGTCCCGGTTGCTTCTCTTCCGATCCAGCTCTCTGCTATGGCCTGGGAAAACAGTAGAAGATGGCCCAAGTCCTTGGGCCCCTGCACCCACATGGGAGACCAGGAAGAAGTTCCTGGCTCCTGGCTTCGGATTGGTGCAGCTCCGGCCATTGTGGCCAACTGGGGAGTGAACCAGCAGATGGAAGTCCCCTCTCTCTGTCTCGACCTCTCTCTGTAACTCTGTCTTTCAAATAAATAAAATAAATCTTAAATATATATATATATACATATATATATATATATATATATATATATATGTATGAGGCCAGCGCTGTGGTGTAATAGGTAAAGCCACCGCTTGCAGTGCTGACATCCCATATGGGCACCGGTTCTAGTCCCAGCTGCTCCACTTCTGATCCAGCTCTCTGCTATGGCCTGGGAAAGCAGTAGAATATGGCCAAGTGCTTGGGCCCCTGCACCCGCATGGGAGCCCCAGAAGAAGCTACAGGTCCCTGACTTCAGATCGGCACAACTCCAGCCACTGTGGCCATTTAGGAAGTGAACCAGTGGATAGAAGACCAACCTCTCTCTCTCTTTCTCTCCCTCTCTCTCTCTCTCTGCCTCTGCCTTTCTGTAACTTTGCCTTTCAAATACATTTTTATATATATGTATATATGTCTGTCATTATGAAAAGCCCTTTTATTTATTGTGAAAATTCAAATATAAATAAAGAAAATTGTAAAATGTAACCCCTATCATATGATCGTCACTCAATTCAATATTTATTTTGCCACACATGAAAATATATTTTCCTTTTCTTTCACTTTTTTTGTTGAAGTATTTAAAGCAAAGCCCAGAAATCAGCTTATTTCATTCCTACTCTCTTCAACAGGCATGTAACAGTGCTACACAACAGACACATAAACACTTCTCCATATCAGCATCGAACACATAGAAGCATAGAAGAGTATTACAATGAGACTATGACACCAACAAAGCTGGCACTCATAACTTGGTATTGTATAAATACTCAGTTTATAACCAAACTTTGTCTATAAAATGTGTTCTTACAACTTTGTTTTAATCAGGAGTCACACTAGTTCCATGCATTGCACTTGGATGCATCTCCTGCGTCCCTTTTGGTCTTTTTATTTCCCATGTCATTGACTTAGGGAGAACTAATATTTTTTTTAAGATTTGCTAATTTATTTGAAAGTCAGAGTTACAGAGAGGCAGAGGCAAAGAGAGAGGGAGAGGTCTTCCATCTGCTGGTTCACTCCCCAAATGACCACAAGAGCTGCAGCTGAGCTGATTTGAACCCAGGAGCCAGAAGCTTCTTCTGGGTCTCCTACATGGACGCAGGGGCTCAAGCACTTGGGCCAATTTCCACTGCTTTCCTAGGCCACAGCAAAGAGCTGGATCAGAAGTGGAGCAGCCAGGACTCAAACTGACGCCCATATGGGACGCCGGCACTGTAGGCGGCACTTCAGGTGGTGGCTTTACCCGCTATGCCACAGCACTGGCCCCAAGAAGTAACATCTTAAAGCCTGCATTTGTCCATTTACTTCCTTCCAGGATACAGTGGTGAGGAACATCTGGCTCTGAGGCCATATAAGGCTGTCAAATTCTTTTTTTTTTTTTTATTTGACAGAGTTAGTGAGAGAGAGAAAAAGACAGAGAGAAAGGTCTTCTTTCCATTGGTTCACCCCCCAAATGGCCGCTACAGTCGGAGCTACACCAATCCGAATCCAGGAGCCAGGTGCTTCCTCCTGGTCTCCCATGTGGGTGCAGGGGCCCAAGCACTTGAGCCATCCTCCACTGCCTTCCCAGGCCACAGCAGAGAGCTGGACTGGAAGAGGGGCAACTGGAACTAGAACCCGGCACTCACATGGGATGCTGGCGCCGCAGGCGGAGGATTAAACAAGTGAGCCACAGTGCCAGCAAGGCTGTCAAATTCTTACCTGCAAGCAGAACTCAAAATTCAGTAGATCTCTAGCAGGCTAATTTTTTTTTTTTTTTTAATGGGTGGCAGGAACTCAATTATTTGAGTCATGGCCATTGCTTTTTATTTTATTTTATTTTATTTTATTTGACAGATACAGTTAGACCATGAGAGAGAGAGAAAGAGAGAAAGGTCTTCTTTCCGTTGGTTCACCCCCCAAATGGCCGCTATAGCCGGAGCTATGCCGATCCGCAGCCAGGAACCAGGTGCTTCCTCCTGGTCTCCCATGCGGGTGCAGGGCCCAAGCACTTGGGCCATCCTCCACTACCTTCCCGGGCCACAGCAGAGAGCTGGACTGGAAGAGGAGCAACTGGGACTAGAACCCGGTGCCCATATGGGATGCTGGCACCGCAGGTGGAGGATTAACCAAGTGAGCCGTGGCGCAGGCTCCTAGCAGGCTAATTTTTAAGTTAATAATTTTATATGGCCCACAAATCATGTTGTAAATATCCAAATGGGCCTTGGCAGAAGAAAAGGTTCCCAACTCCAGCTTGTTCCTCTACTCTCAGATTTCCTGTAAATATATGATACTTTTTGTGGTTTTTAAATTTGTATATTTTCCCCCTATCATTAGGTCATAAAAACATGTCTTTCAGCAATGCCTTTTTTCCTGGATTCATCTCAGATTGTTGTTGACCTTTGTCTTATTCTAGTGATTTGCTTAGGAGTAGATTATGCCTTTTGGAACTCAAGAGGCTTCCATAGCCTTGGCAGCTCATGACAAGAGCCTCAGGTGATCACTGATGTCATAAATAAGAGTGTCAATTGTTAAATCAACAACAGGAGTCACTGTGCACTTGCTCCCCATGTAGGACCTCTGTACTTAATGTGTTGTACTATGAGAATTAATGGTAAAACTAGTCTTCAAACAGTACTTTATACTTTGTGTGTCTGTGTGGGTGCAAACTGTTGAAATATTTATTTAGTATAGAGTTGATCTTCTGTATATAAAGATAATTAAAAATGAATCCTTGTGGCGCTGGCACCCCAGGTTCTAGTCCTGGTTGGGGCACCAGTTCTGTCCCAATTGCTCCTCTTCCAGTCCAGCTCTCTGCTGTGGCCCTGGAAGGCAGTGGAGGATGGCCCAAGTGCTTGGACCCTGCACCAGCATGGGAGACCAGGAGGAAGCACCTGGCTCCTGGCTTCGGATCGGCGCAGTGTGCTGGCCATAGCGGCCATTTGGGGGGTGAACCAACAGAAGGAAGACCTTTCTCTCTCTCTCTCTCTCTCTCTCTCTCTCTCACACTAACTCTGCCTGTAAAAAAAAAAAAAAGAATCTTAATGAAGAATGGGATGGGAGGGGGAGTAGGAGATGGGTTGTTTGTGGGTGGGAGGGTGGTAATGAGGAGTAGAACTGTTATAATCCAAAAGTTGTACTTTCAAAATTTGTATTTATTAAATGAAAGTTTTCTATATAAAAAAGAGTAGACTAGGGAAATAACGCAGGATCTGAAGGTACCCAAACATGGGTTAAATAAAAGAAAATTATTATAGAAGAAATTCAGAAAATGATTGTCATTGTTTTATGTAGCTGTGTTTTTTGATTCACTATTCTCTACTGTATGAGTATTCTTTTGGTACCAGTGCTATGGCCTAATGGGTTAAGCCACCGCCTGCTGTGCTGGTATCCAATGTGGGTACCAATTCGAGTCTCAGCTGCTCCACTTCCAATCCAGCTCCCTGCTAATGTGCCTGGGAAAAAAGCTGGAGATTTCCCAAGTGCTTGGGCCCCTGCACCCATGTGGGAGATCCAGAAGAAGCTCCTGGCTCCTGGCTTCGGATCAGCCCAGCTCTAGCTGTTTAGGGAGTGAACCAGCAGATTGATGATCTCTCTGTCTGTAACTGCCTTCAAATAAATACATAAATCTTTAAAAAGAGAACATTTTCTTTTTAAACATTTTCTCATTTAAAAAAATACTTCCACATGGCCATTGTCATTTTTAATTGTAAGAGATGAGTTTTGAAGGTTTAAGATATAAAGAATTATTTTTACATAGTTGGAGGGGAGTAGTATAAGTGAGGAATCTTGTGTTTTATAAATTAAAAACTTGACTAGGAGCAGAGGTTTGACCTTGTGGATAGGATGCCAGTTAAGATGCCCACATCCCATATCAGAATCGGAGTGTCTGGGTGTGACACCCAGCTCTGCTCCTGATCCCAGATTCCTGCTAATTCAAACCTTGGAAGGCAACAGTGATAAAGTAATTGAGTTCCTGCCACCAACATGGTAGATCTGGCTCCTGGATCCTGGCTTCAGCCCCAAAGGAGAAATATATATATATTCTATATACATATAAATATATATTATATGACATATTTAAATATACATTTATATATTTAAATATATTTTATATATTTTGTACTATAAATACACACATATAGTCATTGCTTTAATCATAAATATATATAAACCTTTCATAAGGAAATAGTTTCTAAATATTTTCTCTATACTTAAGAGTATTTCAATGTTATGGAAATTTCATAAAAGACCTGGCACAATTATCATAATTATATTCATTCATCTGGTACCTAAGGCCTTTCTCATCACCAGTAAATGACAGAGGCAGAATTTGCATGTAGGTAGCTGAGCGCTCTGAGCCTTAGCCCAAAGCTTGCAAACCGTGCAGAGCTTATGTTAAAATGGTCTCAGTGAGAAGGCAGGCGGAAGCAGCGCATCAGTTCCCAGCCGTGCAGGCCAGCTCTGGGGGACGTCTGCAGCTACAGAGGGCCTTTGGGAACCCCTGTCCAAACAGAGCGATGTGATGTGTAGTAGATCTGAGAACACTGCTGAGGAGCTGGGCGTCCCCTGCCATTTTCCCTTCGTATCTGACAGAACTTGTGCGTCAGTTTACAACAACTGGTCAGCAAGGAAGTGCATGTAAGTGTGCGTGGTTATGCAGATCCAGTCTGTGCAAGGCACATTGCCTGGTGCTCATTCAGCAAGAACACTGAGGAGGGTGGAGTTTCCACTGTGAAGATCAAATAGGAGGGAGATGACTTGGGTGAAAAGTTGCCTGTCACAACTGTTGAAATCTTTACTTAGCATAGAGCTGATCTTCTGCATATAAAGATAATTAAAAATGAATCTTCATGAAGAATGAGATGGGAGAGGGAGTAGGAGGTGGGATGGGAGTGGGGGAGGGAGGGCGGGTATGGGGGGAAGAACTGCTATAATTCAAAAGCTGTACCTATGAAATTTATGTTTATTAGATAAAAGCTTTCCAAAAAAAGTTGCCTGTCACACACGCCTTTTTATCCTTCAGGCTGAGTCATTCACTGTATTTTAAAAATTGATTGATTGATTGATTTTCCCTTTATATGAATGCAGAGAGAGACAGGCAGACACCTTGCATCTCGTGGTCCACTCTACAAATATCTCCAGCCAAGGCTAGGCCAGCCTGAAACCAGGAGCCTGGAATTCCATCTGGGTCTTTCACATGGGTGGCAGGGACTCAAAGCACTTGCGTCATCACCTGTTGCCACCCAGGGTGCACATTAGCAGGAAGCTGGAATCAGAAGCAGAGGAGCCAGGACTCAGGCAGTCTGATATGGGATGTGGGCGTCCCAAGAGGCCTCTTAACCCTTGTACCAAATGCCCACCCTGAATAGTTCAGTGTTACTCCTAACATTGAGTGTAAGCTCCTTTAGATGTCCAAGGAGTTCTCTAAAGTCCCGGCACAGTGTTGTAGCAGGTAAAGGTGCTACCTGCAACACCAGCATCCCATATAGGCACTGGTTCACGCCCCAGCTGCTCCACTTCCCATCCTGTTCCCCGCTAATGACCTGGGGAAAGCAGCAGAAGATAGTCCAAGTGCTTGGGACCGTGCCACACATGTGGGAGACCCAAAAGAAGCTCCTGGCTCTTGGCTTCAGCCTGGCCCAGTTCTGGCCATTTGTGGCCAGCAGGGGTGTGAACCATCAAATGGAAAATCTCTCTCTGTCTCTTCCTCTCTCTCTCTGTAACTCTTTCAAATGAAGCAATAAAAAAAAAAGACATTACATGAAAGTTCCCATGATGGGTTGGGTTTTATTTTTTCACAAAAACATCGCTCTATACCTGAAAGCACACCCCTGGAAGAGTGCTGCTAAGGCTGTGTGAGATGCTGGGGCTGCGGGAACGAAGTCTTGCAGCCGGAGTCTTGTACAGCAGAAATGCATTGACTCCCAGTTCTGCAGAGTGGAAGCTGGGGACAAGGTGTCCTCATCTGGTTTCTTAGAAAGGATTGTGAGGCAGAATCTGTTGCACATCTGTCTTGTGGCCCTGGTACCTTGCTGGCAGGCTTTGGTGTTCCTTGGCTGGCTCTGCCCACAAGATGCCCCCTCTGTGCGAGCATCTGTCTCTGTGGCCAAACGTCTCCTTTTCAGAAAGACCCCAGTCGTTACGGATTAGGGGCCATCCTAATGATCTCATTTGTAACAATGACCTCTGTAAAGATCCTATTTCCAAACAGGGTAATGTTCTGAGCTATAAGTTAGAACTTCAACCCATAATACTACTTTCTGTCAAAGTTGATGTTTTGCTGTTTTGTTCCTTCTACTATTTGATTTACATTTATTCCTCAGGTTCTTTGCTCTGTTTTCATTCTCTTAGTGGCCAGCCCTTCTTCACCTTTTATTTTTCTTAAATATTTGATTTATTTATTTAAAAGTGTTACAGAGAGAGAAGGGGAGAAAGAGAAGGGATCTTCCATCTGCTGGTTCAATATCCAAATGGCCAGAATGGCCAGGGCTAGGCAGACCAAAGCCAGGAGCCAGGAGCTTCTTCCAGGTCTTCCAAGTGGCTGCAGAGGCAGGGAGCTGGGTCAGAAGTGGAGCAGCCAGGACTGGAACAGGTGCCCATATGGGATTCCAGTGCTGCAGGCAGAGGCTTAACCTGCTGTGCCATCATGCCAGCATTGACCATTCTCCTTCTTTATCATGTACCCATCCCCACCACCCCCTCTTCCCTTTCCTTTCTATCCAGTCTTACCTGTGCATTGATTTCAGGCTCAATTCCTAGCAGCTCAATTTTGAACAAGCCAATATCTGCAGAGAAATCCCACTACTCCCCATATGGAGCCAAGGCTCCTTGGTTTGGCATTTGGGCATCTTTTACAACTATGGCCTCCAACAGGATTTTCTTTAAGATCCATCACTCAGGCCTGGCTCTTCTCTAATGTACACATTGCTAGCTCTGTGTTTCTCTTATCACAATTCTCTTTTTTCTAGAATAGTCTCTCTTGTTTACTTGAGTCACATGCTTAATTAAATGCTAAGCTCAAGATCTGCTTCTTTCAAAAGGAAGTCCCTGATTCATTTCTAGGGAAATGTTCACACAACCCCCGTTATCACAGGCTCTTCGGAAACTTAAACCATTCACTTGACCTGTGCCATCTGCTATCTTGTGTAAACACAGCAAGTAGATGCCTTTACTTTCTAGAGAACAAATTCCCTAATGCAAGGACTATGTTGTTTGCTTCTTTTCTTTCTTTTTGCTTTCCTTCCTTCCCTCCCTCCCTCCTCCCTTCCTTCCTTCCTTCCTTCCTTCGTTCCCTCCCTCCCTCCCCCCCTTCTTCCCTTCCCTCCCTCCCTCCCTCCTTTCTTCCTTCCTTCTTTCCTTCCTTCCTTCCTTCATTCCTTCCTTCCTTCCTTCCTTTTTCTTACCAGTCCTGACATAACATAGATATTAGATTTCATAGATTTTAGATTTCATCAAATCTAAAATTCTATCAGATTCAAAATGCACCATTATTTTATATATAACTAGGGATATAAATACAACCTCTCAACCTAGGATACAACACATTCTTACTCATTCCCTGGGCCATTAAAATGTGGGTGATGTAGCACTTCTTAAGAGACCCCATAAGAGGCCGGCACTATGGGGTAGCGGGTAAAGCCACCGCCTGCAGTGCCGGCATCCCATATGGGCACTGCTTCGAGTCCTGGCTGCTCCACTTCCTATCCATCGCTCTGCTATGGCCTGGGAAGGCAGTAGAAGATAGTCCAAGCCCTTGAGCCCCTGCACCCATGTGGGAGATCCAGAGGAGGCCCCTGGCTCCTGGCTTCAGATCAGCGCAACTCTAGCCATTGCGGCCAACTGGAGAGTGAACCAGCAGATGGAAGATCTCCCTCTCTCCTTCTCCTCTCTTTGTGTAACTCTGACTTTCAAGTAAAATAAATAAATCTTTAAAAAAACAAAAGAGAGAGAGACTCCATAAAGAAAGCAAAGGCCATTGGTGCTGGGATCCTAAGCTAACTTTACAGAGAGAATTTTTTTTTATCTTGCTTCAAGAATGTTACTAAATGCATTAGATTCAACATATTTCTGCAGTGCTTTCCCCACAATCATTTCTGTCCTGAGAGGTAGGAGAGTGCCCAACATTGGTGTCTGGATTTTCCCCAAACTGATGGCACCCATTCTTACAGGTCTTAGTGGTGGGGTTTTCGACATGTAGGTATGCACAGTCACAGCCATATCATGACTGTCACTGGGCCAGCAATGAGGACATGATACAACCTAATTTCTTTCTTTCTTTCTTTCTTTCTTTCTTTCTTAACAGATAGAGTTAGATAGTGAGAGAGAGAGAGGCAGAGAGAAAGGTCCTCCCTCCATTGGTTCACCCCCCAAATGGCTGCCATGGCCAGAGCTACACCCATCCAAAGCCAGGAGCCAGGTGCTTCCTCCTGGTCTCCCATGTGAGTGCAGGGGCCCAAGCACTTGGGCCATCCTCCACCGCCTTCCCGGGCCACAGTAGAGAGCTGGACTGGAAGAGGAGCAACTGGGACCAGAACCTGGAGCCCATATAGGATGCCGGCGCTGCAGGTGGAGGATTAACCAAGTGAGCCACGGCGCCAGCCCCAATGCAACCTAATTTCAGAGATATAAAAGTGGGAAAAATGAGTGTCTTAAAATAAATGAAATGAAGTATGTAGCCTACAATTGACTAATTCACTGCTTAACAAACAATATAAGGCTTCCATAGCCTTGGCAACTCATGACAAGAGCCTAGGGTGATTACTGATGCCATAAACAAGAGTGTCAATTTGTTAAGTCAACAACAGGAGTCACTGCGCACTTACTCCTCATGTAGGATCTCTGTCCTTAATGTGCTGTACATTGTGATTTAATGCTATAACTAGTACTCAAACAGTATTTTTCACTTTGTGTTTCTATGTGGGTGCAAACTGTTCAAATCTTTACTTAATATATACTAAACTTATCTTCTGCATATAAAGAGAATTGGAAATGAATCTTGATGTGAATGGAAGGGGAGAGGGAGCGGAAAAGGGGAGTGTTGCGGGTGGGAGGGAAGTTATGGGGCAGGGGGAAGCCATTGTAATCCATAAGCTGTACTTTGGAAATTTATATGCATTAAATAAAAGTTAAAAAAACAATATAAGTATCCAGGGGACAAATATGATGTGTTTTATCCAGCATCCATTCAATCTCCTCCTCACAATTACACACCTTATTTCACTCAATGGTCCATCCTCTTGTGTACTGCATGGCAAGACTTCTAGTAGCATTGACTCCATTTGTGATCCAGGGTTGAAACATGCCCAGGGCTGAGTTCATCAAGATGTTTGATGCTCCTGGCCAGAATGGTTGGTCCAAAGATGGTCTGGGAGCTTAACCAGATTTATAGAAGTCCTGAATCTATTAGCAGCCTATAGGAAATGAAGACAACAATGAGGAATTAGAATAAGAAGAGAAAGAAAAACAATATTTGATTCCTTGATCTTGAAGAACCAAAACTGAAACACCTAGACTGGCTGGTAGCATAGCCCCCAGTTTTCAGCCAGTGTGATTACAATGCCCTTTTTTGCAGCTTAAATAATCTTGAGTCAAAATAGGGAAGACAAATCCCTAGGCATAAAGATGCATTCAGCAAATGTTTATGGTATATCCCTTACACACTTAGCATTGTGTTAAATTCGAGGCTGTAAAAATCACTTAAAATAGTCTCTTTGCTCAAACTCTTCTCAAGGAGGAAAAGAAAATCATCCAGTACCCTTGACCAGGTCAGTGTGGCATGCTACTAGAACTCATTTGTCCTCCCTAAATAAACATGGTAAGTACTGATTTCATACAATAGCTTCATCAGCAGGAATTTCCATAAATATGCCATATAAAAGATATAGTTTGGGGGCTGGAATTGTGGCATAGTGTGTAAAGCCACTGCCTGTGACTCTCATCCAATATGGGTGCTGGTTCGTATCCTGGCTGCTCCACTTCTGACCTAGCTCCCCGAAAATGGAAAAAGTAACAGAGATGGCCAAGTGCTTGAGTCTCTGCCACCTACATGGGAGACCTGGAAGAAGCTCCCAGCTCCTGGCTTTAACCTGGCCCAGCCCTGGTCATTGTGGACATCTGGGAAGTGAACCAGCAGATGGAAGAGCCCTCTTTCTTTGTTGATAAATTTATTTGAAAGGCAGAGTTATAGAGATGCAGAGGTAAAGAGATTGAGAGAGAGAGAGAGAGAGAGAGAGAGAGAGAGAGAGAGAGAGAGAGAGACATCCACTGGTTTACTTCCCAAATGGCTGCAACGGCTGGAGCTGGGCCAATCTGAAGCCAGGAACCAGGAGCTCCCCCAGGGTCTCCCACATGGTTTCAGGGGCCCAAAAACTTGGGCCATCCTACACTGCTTTCCCAGGCACAGTAGCAGGGAGTGGGATTGGAAATGGAGCAGCTGGGACTCTAACTGGCACCCACATGGGGTGCTGGCACTGCAGGCAGCGGGTTTATCTGCTACATCACAGCATCAGCCCTGAACAAATCTTTTTTTAAAAAAGATCTAGTTTGGACTTTTATTAATAACATGTTTGTGACAAACTCCATGTTTTTCATACCATAATCTCTGGTTACCAAAAATTAAGATGATGGTAATTTAGGACATGGATTTAACATTATCTTTTAAAACCAGCTGTGGTATTTCAAAGAAATTGTCATTAAAGATTTCCACATGGAAAGTAGAGGATAGTTTGAATTAAATCCTTTTTAGGTTTGTGTGTTATGCACTGCTCATATTCAATATTGGATTACTTGGTGAGAATCTGGAACAAAATGTTCAGCGGATTAGGCTGAAGAATAAGAAAAAATGTGCTACACAATTAAATGACATTCATTTCTATGCTTAACAAGGAAGAGATAAGCCAACTGATGTTGAATATTAATATGCTAGGCATATAAAATTGCATTGTGGCACCCCCATAAATGGTTTGACACTGAAAGACTTCAGTAATTTAGAACTAGGCAGAAAAAATTAAACTACTTAAGCTCATAAAAATCAGTATCTTCAAGTGTATACTTGAGAAAAAATGAGTTAGTTGTTATAAATACTAATTAGATTTTTAAAAAATAAATTAAGTGAAAACATAGGGTTTCAGAAGGAAGCTATACATGTAATATATTATTATTATTATTATTATTATTATTATTTGAAACTTACAAGTCAATAGACAGGGAGAGACTTTTTACTGTTAATCATTTAGTACCTGTGACTGAGATAAAAGTGTGCTTTTGTATAAACTAGAAATAATATATTAGAATTTAGGTTTTTTGTTTTTTTTTTTTTTCTTACCAGAGTGTCTTGGCTTTCCATGCCTAAAATACTCTCATGGGCTCTTCAGCCAGATCTGAATGCCTTAAGGGTTGATTCTGAGGCCAGAGTGCTGTTTAGGACATCTGCCATTCTATGAGTCTGCTGTGTCTCCCACTTCCCTTTTTTATTCTATCAGTTAGTATTAGCAGACACTAGTCCTGTTTGTGTGATCCCTTTGACTCTTAGACCTATCAGTGTGATCAATTGTGAACTGAAGTTGATCACTCGGACTAGTGAGATGGCATTGGTACATGCCACCTTGATGGGATTGTATTGGAATCCCCTGGCACATTTCTAACTCCACCATTTGGGGCAAGTCAGCTTGAACATGTCCCAAATTGTACATCTCCTCCCTCTCTTATTCCCACTCTTATATTTAACAGGGATCACTTTTCAGTTAAATTTAAACACCTAAGAATAATTGTGTGTTAATTACAGAGTTCGACCAATAGTACTAGAACAAGAAAAAAAAATACTAAAAGGGATAAAGTATTAAATTGTACATCAACAGTCAGGACAAGGGCTGATCAAGTCACTGTTTCTCATAGTGTCCATTTTACTTCAACAGGTTTCCTTTTTGGTGCTTGGTTAATTGTCACCGATCAGGGAGAACATATGATATTTGTCTCTTTGGGACTGGCTTAATTCACTCAGCATAATGTTTTCCAGATTCCTCCATTTTGTTGCAAATGACCGGATTTCATTGTTTTTGACTGCTGTATAGTATTCTATAGAGTACATGTCCCATAATTTCTTTATCCAGTCTACTGTTGATGGGCATTTGGGTTGGTTCCAGGTCTTAGCTATTGTGAATTGAGCTGCAATAAACATTGATGTGCAGACGGCTTTCTTGTTTGCCAATTTAATTTCCTTTGGGTAAATTCCAAGGAGTGGTATGGCTGGATTGTAGAAGACCTAAATGAAAGATCTCTGCAAGTGAGATCCCAGTGGAAAGAACGGGCCATCAAAGAAGGAGGTACCTTTCTCTGAAGGGAGGAGAGAACTTCCACTTTGACTATGACCCTGTCGGAATAAGATCGAAGTCGGCGAACTCAAAAGGCTTCACCGGCGCCGTGGCTTAACAGGCTAATCCTCCGCCTTGCAGCACCAGCACACCGAGTTCTAGTCCCGGTTGGGGTGCCGGATTCTATCCCGGTTGCCCCTCTTCCAGGCCAGCTCTCTGCTATGGCCCGGGAAGGCAGTGGAGGATGGCCCAAGTGCTTGGGCCCTGCACCCCATGGGAGACCAGGAGAAGCACCTGGCTCCTGGCTTTGGATCAGCACAATGAGCCGGCCGCAGCGGCCATTGGAGGGTGAACCAACAGCAAAAAGGAAGACCTTTCTCTCTGTCTCTCTCTCTCACTATCCACTCTGCCTGTCAAAAAAAAAAAAAAAAAAAAAAGGCTTCCATAGCCTTGGCAACTCATGACTAGAGCCTAGGGAGATTACTGACGCCATAAACAAGAGTGTCAAATTGTTAAGTCAACAACAGGAGTCACTGTGTACTTACTCCTCATGTGGGATCTGTTCTTAATGTGTTGTCCAATGTGAAGTAATGCTATAACTAGTACTGAAACAGTATTTTACACTTTGTGTTTCTGTGTGGGGGCAAACTGTTGAAATCTTTACTTAATATATACTAAACTTATCTTCTGTATATAAAGATAATTGAAAATGAATCTTGATGTGAATGGAATGGGAGAGGGAGTGGCAGATGGGAGGGGTGTGAGTAGGAGGGAAGTTATGGGGGGGGGGAGCCATCGTAATCCATAAGCTGTACTTTGGAAATTTATATTTACTTAAATAACAGTTAAAAAGATATTAGAATTTAAGGGATCTTAGAGATCTTTCAAGTCATGTAGGAATAAGGAAAGTTCTTTGTTTATAGAGGAGGGTAAATCGAATGCATTCAAGTTTTGTGAAGGCAGCCTTCTGACAAAGAACAAATCTGAGGCTTTAAATATTGAAGAAATTATATATATGATGATCTATGTATATGTTATTGACTGTATTTCTAAACCAGACATACAACAAACACTTCCTCCAAAACTTTGTACAAATAATGAATATTAGGAGATGAGTCTGACCTCATACAGTTTACATGATGCAAGAGGGAAGACGTGTTTTGACTGGCTCCGTGCTCATAGCATCCAGAATATTCTCTCTGCCTTCCCCCTGGAAACAGTCCAAGATTCCTAACCTGGATAGAGATGTGGTTTGTAGATCATTATAGGATTTGTAGTGAGGAAACTCCTTTGCTTAAATAGGGAATCAACCTACAACTATGGTCTCATTCAAGAAATAACCTTTTGTTAAATAAATTTAGCATCCTTAATTTTTTTCAGTTTTGAGATAGACACATAAATAAATAGCTCAAATATATACACAGATGCTCTTACTGAAGATGAATAATTCCTGCGATGTTGTTTTACTATACCCATAAAAGTACATAAAATTATTTGTCATCTGATTTTCCACAAATAATGCCGATTTTACTAAAATAAATTTGTGCTATCAAACTATGGAATTCTTCACATGAAAATGCCTGTTTACCACCTCCAAAATTCCAGTCTCTATGAAGCAAACTTCAAGAGTGTGTGAAATTTAATTAGCACTACATATCTTACTCTGTGAAATCTGAAGAAGTTCTAGGGCCAAGGGTGAAGGGTCAAAGATATATTGGCTTCACTGCACTAATTATCTGTGAAGTTCCTTATCACAGAACAGCAAGAATCAAAAGGAGATAAATGGGAAGGGAGGTAGAACAAAAGCCAGAGAGAATACTGCAGGGCTAGGGGGAAAATGAATGTTTAATCAGCTTTCAACCACAGGAGTATAAACACACTGACTTTCCCCAACTCACTCTCTTAAAATTGCAGGTCTATTTAAATTAACTGGTGCATATTTAGGGCTATGCTACTTTGACACATCCATCATCCCCAAACTGAGTCCCTACTGAGATGTATTTAGCTCAGATTTTATTCTCCATAAATTAATAATTGTTTTCTTCTGCATAGGGAGATATGGTTTTCAGCAAAATATTCTTTCCTCAAGAAGCTAGCAGCAAGAATTCCCATGTGATCCTATGAAAGCGGATACTGCGACATTTTTATTTCATAAAAATATATTTGCCATTTACTTAGCTTGAGGCTTTCATTTTATGTGGAAGTATCAGGTTATTTGTATTTGATATTGTTCACATTCTTATACATTTGCTAACTAATAGGAAGAAGCCTGCATGACTTTGAGAGAAGTTGAAGTTAAAAAAAATAATAAACCCATGAAGCTGCTATGCTTCCTCAGACTTGCCAGGACTGAAATCACCGCTTAGGTGAGGATTTTAACACATTGTAAAACTTCAAAGTCCCATTTTGAGCCTACAGGGTGAAAAGATCCATAATCAATCTATGTTTCCCATTTTTCTATGCCCTGTCTCAACTTTACTCAGCCCCACTGTGTATTTCATCCAACAAATACAGGGCGTCCACTCTGTGCATGTCCTATTTTAGAATCTGGAGGTTCATTGCTGTACGTTTTCCTTACTGATTGTGAGTGCAAGACCTTGTTTGTATCATCTTTGTATCTCTTTCATGCCTATCACCACTTGTATATGATTTTTGAAAAACTTACTAGTGTTATCCATTGGCAAAGTTATTTATATTTATTTATTTATTTGAGAGGCAGAGTTACAGAGAGAGAGAGACAAAGAGAATTATCTTCCATCCTCTGGTTCACTCCCCAAATGGCTGCAATGGCTGGAGCCGGGCCGATCCAAAGTGAAGAGCCAGGAGCTTTCTTCCTGATCTTCTGCACGGGTGCAGGGACTCAGACATTTGGGCCATCTTCTTCAGCTTTCTCAGGCCACTAACAGGGAGGTTGATTGGAAGTGGAGCAGCCAGGACTTGAACGGGAGCCCATATGCAATGCCAGTGCCATAGACAGAGGCTTAACCTACTATGCCACAGTGCCAGCCCCTGTCAGCAAAACTTTTAAAGTACCTGTGAGTGTGTTGAATGCTAAGTAACATAATACATAGTAGCAACTAAAGTTATTGTCCTTATTTAGTGATACTTCATCATCTAGAGCAGATACAAGTAACGAGTAATAAGGAGGGTGCTCACAGCAATGGTGTCTGAAATACTGAGACCGCTGGCATCATCCAAGTATCCTTAATTAGAGGATAGGCATATAAATGACAGTATATTCACATGACACAGCATTGACACATGAATTATTACATAGCTAAAGCCCTCAATCTGGGTCAACCTCAAAAATATAACGTGTGAAGAAAATATTGAACTATATGTATAATATCGTGTATACATATATTTTAAATAGCTTTATTGAGATATACCTCACATACAAAGCAATTCACCCATCTAAAGTGTGGCTTGTTTTTTGTATGTTTATTGTTAATTTTTACAAATTGCAGTAAAATATTTATAACATACAGTTTGCCATTTTAATCATACCAATGTGAAAAATTCAGTGACAATGATTGTATTTAATGTTGGCTGTGCAAAACATTACCACAGCCTGTTTTCAAAACATTTTCATTATCCTGAACAAAACTTCTGTAACCATTAAATCACAGCTCCCTGGTGTCCCTCCTGCTAGTCCCTAGAAACCGTCCCTGAAAGTACATATTCTAGGTCGAACATGTGAAATCATACAAACTTCTTCTTTTTGTGGCTGGCTTATTTTACGTAAGGTAATGTCTTCTTCAAGACTCATCTATGTTGTAGATGTATCAGAACTTCATTCCTTTTTTGGCTAAATAATACATTCCACTGCATGTATTTTACATCGTATTTATCCATTCATCTGTTAGTGGACTCTTGAGTTGTTTTAACCTGTTAGCTATTGTGAATATTGCTGCATTGGGCATTGGCATAAAAATAACTGTGCCAGTCTTAGTTTTCAATTCTTTCAGTGGTACATCTAGGATTGCAATTGTTGGATCATATGGTAACGCTAAGTTTATTTTTTTTTAGAACTGCCAAATGGATTTAATAGTGTATTTTAAAAAGCACAATAATACACCATATGGTTCCCAATGCAAATATATGTTTGTAAAAGTCTAATGGGTATACTGAAAAAACATACTCACAAAAGAGATGACGGTGGTGGTGTGGGTAGAGATTGGCATGAGGAGAGAGGAAACACTGGACTCGGGGTGGTCAAAACAGACATTCATTTATCTGTAAAGTTTCCTTTCATTTAAAAAAGGTGTGTGTATATATACATACATCAGTGGCAATGTTATTTTAAACATAGGAAAAAGGGAAGGAAATTTGACACAAGATAAGCAGTTGTCAGTTCGGGGTGGGGGGGATAAGAATTATCCATCTTGCATTATTCTTTGTATTTTTCTTATTTTTTAATAGAGATGTGGTTTGTATCTCATTATAGGATTTGTAGTGGGGGAAACTCACTAATTTCTGAGAAATTTTTCTTAAAAGTCCGTATCACTTCATCCTCACATCAAAACTGATGAAGGGATAATAGTAGGAATGTGATTTTTAAAGAGCATAATTGTGAAATGCATAGCAGTAGACCAGAACCCAGGATGAGGGTAAAGCAGACAGCTGTGTGCTGGTCAAGGCTTGGAATGGGGAGGCTGACGAGGTGAGCACCCTACAGCTTTGATGTCCTACCACCAGCCCTTGAGTCACCTCCTTTACTTGCCTCCATTTTTCATGTTGCAGAGGCATTTCTGCTGTGAGGGCCACTCCTTCTGTGAGGAGCCATAGGGGAAGCGAGGATCAGGCTTGTTGAAGGAGGAAGATAGAGTGATAAGAAGGCAGGCTGGGGGACAAGATAAGGACTGAGAACTGTGGGCTAGGAAATGAGGGAAGGGCAGAAAAGGAAGGATTCTGAGGGAACACAGATCAAAGAGATGGCGCTTCAAAGGGCCATTTGCTGCAGACCATTTGTGTAAGAAATGAGATGGATTTTTCCATGTCTCCTTTCCCACCAGCACCCCTCCTCCCATCTAGTTTTTGATATTTCAGAGTTATAGGAGAGAGTGGGCAAGAATTGTGATGGCACGAATGTGTGTGTTGTGACTCTGAGGAGGAGGAGGGATATGGAGAGCCTGGAAGAAATGTGGGATGTGCGAACAAAAGCCAGGGAAACCAGAACAAATTGTCAGCTATCTGAAGTAGACCAACTGTTGGGGCCAGATCATTCCCTAGTGATGCTTCAGCAGAGAACACACCTTCCAGATTCTGATACAATGAGTGAACACAAATGGTCAGATTGATTCCTCAATACATTGGTTTTCCTTGTTCTTCTCCTGGAAAAGAATGAACCCTAGCTAGTTTCATAGCTAATTTGTGCAATTTATGTCTTCTTCCTTTCTAATATCTGTAAGCTGTTAGTCTCAGAATCGGAGTTGAAGATTTCCATTCACAAAGGTGTACACATTCAGCTGAGTGGATTATAATCTCGGGAAAGGAGAGTTATCTACAGTTATGGGTTCCAGACCTCACACCACTGCCAAATTGGTCTTCCACAAGGCCAGCCTTGAACACATCATTTCTCTGTTGTAAAATCTCTTCATTAGCAAAAGTGAGATCCCCCAAACAGCTTTATAAAAATTATTCTGGTAATTATTTTTTAGAAAAAGGAAGTCCAAGATTAAATAAATTTTGGGAACTGTGGATTAAACAAAAACTCACAGTATAAAACTTTACAGTGGCATGTCTGAAACTCATTTAGCCAAAATATTCTCCTCACCTTAACCCTAAAGAACAAAACAAAATTTAAAAAAAGCTACCAACAATTTTACAAGAAAATAGAATTTTGTAAAACATAGTTCTGAAACTGTCATCTACTCTATAAAAAATCGGGATGCTGCAAAAAGAGTAACATTTAATCCCCCCTGCTCTGCCCTTTTCTTGCTGAGTGATATTAATCAGACAACTTAATTTTTCCTGTATGTTTACTCACTGGGATAATGGGATAATAGCCTTCTCAGGCTTGTGGTGAAGATTAATTGACATAATTTATGTACGTGTTTGGCACACAGCAAGCACCCAATAAATAGTCACTATCATTGTTACCCTCCTAGGATTTGAATCTTGGTTTTCCATCCTTATTAAAGCAGGGGCTCAAGAGCGAAGACTTTGTAAACCACGGTAAATTCATGAGTCATGGGAAGGTTTTTCTGAAGAGAAGAATGCTGGAGCAAGCTGCCTTGCTGGGGCAGCTGATAGCACCCAGAAGCTGCCATGCCTTTTCCTCGTCTTCCTATGGATCAAGCCTAATTTATTACTCAAGAGTCTGCACAAAAGCCTTTCTCAACAATATCTCACTCACTCTCTCACTGGCAGTTTGCAATAACCTCTTCAGGTAAACCCCTATGGTCTTAAAAAATTTTTTCTGTAGCAATTACCTCTTGCCACTATGGATCTGAATTATTTGTGTGCCACTCTATCTCCCCCTCTCCCTAAATTGGAATTTTTTAACAGTAGGATTCTTTTTTAAATTATAAAATAGTCATTTCATTAGATGATTTTGTCCAACTCTAGGCTAATTTTTTGTATTTCTTTTTTACTATAATCTTGCATTTACAAAACAAAAATTGTGAGGTCCCCATTATTGCTTATCTCACTTTTGCTATTAACATCTCATACTAGTATATTTGCTACAATTAATGAACCATACTCAGCTTCCCCTATTTTTTCCCAAACTAGGTTCCATATCTTTTTTATTTTTGTTTTTTAAATATTTATTTTATTTAAAAAATTTTTTAAGGAATATAAATTTCCTAAGTACAACTTTAGTAATAGTGCAGCCCTCCCACCTGCACTCCCACCCCTCCTCCTCCTCCCTCTCCCCTTCCCAGTCCCATTCTCCATTAAGATTTATTTTAAATTAACTTTGTACACAGAAGACCAACTCTATACTAAGTAAAGATTTCAACAATTTGCACACACACACACACAAAACTGAGAACTAGTTCTACAGTTAACTCTCATACAACTCATTGAGGGCAGAGGCCCTGCATGGGAAGTTAGTGCACAGTGACTCTTGTTAACTTATAGGTTCCACATCCTTGATCCATCCTTGTAAGCAAAATATAGTTATCTCCAACGGGATTTCTACAAATTTGTCAAATGAAAACCATTATTTTATAGCCCACAAAGTGGCTTCCTAGTTGTAACATTAGTGTAAATGAGTATAGAGACAGCTTATTTTCCTCTGGAATTAGCAGGAATCCCCAGGTTTAGAGCTCGAGCCAAAAGTAATTTCTATCAGCTTATCATCTGCTGCCCCCCTGTGTCTGACACAGATAATGCTCTCTACCGAAAAAACAAGGAAGCCTGGCTCACAGTTTGGACTACACTTCATTTTGAGATTCTTGAATGGCATTTTTTTTTTTCTACACAAAATTATTTTCCCTGGTAAGATATTTTTATATTCCATATTTCAAGTTAGTCTTTTTTTTCTTTTACTTAGAGCTTTACAAGATCTTTCACATTGGCCTGATATGCATTTCAGGAATAAATAATCCACTAAACATTTTTAAAGAAAGATTTATTTATTTGCTTGGAAGGTGGAGTGATGGAGGAAGAGAGAGAGAGAGACAGAGAGAGATATTCCATCTTCTGGTTCACTCCCCAAAGGGCCTCAACAATAAAGATTGAACCATGCTGAAGCCAGGAGCCTGGAACATCATTCAGGTTTTCCATATGAGTGGCAGGGGCCCAGGTACTTGGCCCATTATCCACTGCCTTCCCAGGCCCATTAGCAAGGAGCTGGCTGGGGAGTGGAGCAGCCAGGACCCTCATAACTGGTGCTGCAATGTGGGATATGGGTGTCACAGTGGCAGCTTAACCCGCTGTGCCACGGTACTGGCCTGTCTACTAAGCTTTTTTCCAATTTAAAAAATTTGAGATCGTAACTGATATTAAACTATTCTAATATTATTTTTGTATATTTGAGCTACTTGTGAAGCAGTATATTTGAAACTTTTAGCTCTGGAACTAGAAAGATCTAGTTCAAATCTTGGCTTATTGGTCATATGACTTTGAATAATTTAACTTTTCTGAACCTGTTTCATTTATAAAATTAGAATAATCTTGCTGCAAGATTACACAAAATAAAATGCTCAGGACACCACAAGAGCTCTCAATATGCTAGCTATTACTATTATTTTTTTTAAATATTTATTTTATTTATTTGAAAGAGAGAGTTATAGAGAGAGGTCGAGACAGAGAGAGAGGTCTTCCATCTGCTGGTTCACTCCCCCTGATGGCTGCAGTGGTCGGAGCTGCACCGATCCGAAGCCAGGAGCCAGGAGCTTCTTCCGGGTCTCCCACGTGGGTGCAGGGACTCAAGGACTTGGGTCATCTTCTACTGCTTTCCCAGGCCATAGCAGAGAGCTGGATTGGAAGAGGAGCAGCCGGGACTAGAACGGCGCCTATATGGGATGCCGGAGCTTCAGGCCAAGGCTTTAACCTGCTGTACCACAGCGCCAGCCCTCTAGCTTTTACTATTACTAGGAAGTATACTTTCAAATGTCTCTTCTCTAATATTACCTAACTGGGTGAAATTGAAGACTACCTAAGAACATGAATTAGAGTGGATCTAATATGATACCTGGGTTAAGCTCTGTTTTTTTCCCATATTCAACACTCAACATTTATCAAACACTTGGGATGTGTCAGACACCATTCTAGATGCTTAAGATACATCAGTTAATAAAGCAGGGGCCGATGCTGTGGTATAGTGGATGAAGCCACCACCTGCAGTGCCTGAATCTCATAAGGGCACCCATTCAAGTCCTGGCCACTCCACTTCCAACCCAGTGCTCTGCTATTGGCCTGGGAAAGCAGTGGAAGATGGTTCAAGTGCTTGGGCCCCTGCACCTGCGTGGGAGACCCGGAAGAAGCTCCTGGCTTCTGGCTTCTGATCGACCCAGCTCTGGCCATTGCTGCCATTTGGGGAGCGAACCAGTGGATGGAAGATATATCTCTCTCTCTCCCTCTGTAACTGCATTTCAAATAAATAAATAAATCTTTAAAAATAAAATAAAAAATTAATAAAGCAAACCAACATCCTTGCCATAAAATCTAACAATATAAATCTTTATTAGCTCATGGGGGTCTCACTGCATACATTATAGGATTCTTTTTTTTTTTTTTTTTTGACAGGTAGAGTGGACAGTGAGAGAGAGACAGAGAGAAAGGTCTTCCTTTTGCCGTAGGTTCACCCTCCAATGGCCGTCGCGGTAGGTGCGCTGCGGCCGGCGCACCGCGCCGATCCGATGGCAGGAGCCAGGTGCTTCTCCTGGTCTCCCATGGGTGCAGGGCCCAAGCACTTGGGCCATCCTCCACTGCACTCCCTGGCCACAGCAGAGAGCTGGCCTGGAAGAGGGGCAACCGGGACAGGATCGGTGCCCCGACCGGGACTAGAACCCGGTGTGCCGGCGCCACAAGGCGGAGGATTAGCCTAGTGAGCCACGGTGCCGGCCTTGTTATTACTTTTTTTTTTTTTAAGTTTTATTTATTTATGTGAAAGGTAGAGTTACAAAGAGGCAGAGGCAGAGAGAGAGAGAGAGAGAGAGAGAGAGAGAGAGAGGTCTTCCATCCGCTGGTTCACTCCCCAGATGGCCGTAATGACCTTAACTGCGCCGATCTGAAGCCAGGAGCCAGGTGCTTCTTCTGGGTCTCCTGTGTGGGTACAGGGGCCTAAGGACTTGGGCCATCTTCCGCTGCTTTCCCAGGCCATAGCAGAGTGCTGGATCAGAAGAGCAGCCCAGGGCCGGCGCTGTAGTGCAGTGGGTTAACTCCCTGACCTGAAGCACCAGCATCCCATATGGGTGCCAGTTCGAGACCCGGATGCTCCACTTCCTATCCAGCTCTCTGCTATGGCCATGGGGAAGCATGGGAGACCTGGAAGAAGCTCCTGGCTCCTGGCTCCGGATCGGCACAGCTCCGGCCAGTGAACCATCAGATGGAAAACCTTTCTCTCTCTCTCTCTGCCTCTCTTTTCTGTGTAACTCAGACTTTCAAATAAATAAATAAAAATCTTAAAAAAAAAAAAAAAAAAACAGCGCCCATATGGGATGCTGACACTGCAGGTGGAGGCCTTAGCTGCTACACCACAGCACTGGCCCCATTATTACTATATTTAAAAAGTTTTATTTATTTTTTGAAAGTGAGAGTTTCAGAGAGAGAGAGAAGGAGAGAGGGAGAGACAGAGAGTTCTTCCAGCCACTGGTTCACTCCCCAAATGACCACAACATTTAGAGTTGGGCCAGGCTGAAGTCAGGAGCCAGGAGCTTCATTCAGGTCTCCCATGGGGATGGTAGGGCCTCAAGCACTTGGGTCATCTTCTGCTACTTTCCCAGGCCATTAGCAGGGAGCTGGATCAGAAGTGGAGCAGCTGGGACACAAATTGGGATGCTAGCATCTCAGGCGCCAGCTTTACCTGCTATGCCTCAATGCTGACCCTGTATGAATAATTTCAATTACTGACAATTAGTCTGTTTCTTCCTTCATTACCTGTCTATTCTCTACACAGCAGTCAGAGGGATCCTCTAAACAGTAGGTTTCCTTGTAGAGATCTATTTCACTCATTTTTGAGAAAATATTGCCAAATACCCAAGTGCTAAGAACTATAGTTTAATCTGCTCTTAGTCATTCTTTCAAGTAAAAATGGAGGCAAAAGAATTTCAGGGTATCTATGAAGCCGAGACTGCTTTCATACTGTTATGATTGTAATTGCATTTTCACTGTTAACGTGTGTGTAGATGGCACAAAAGCAACAACAACAAAGCTACTGCCCTTTAGCACAGTGACACAAACTGTATTAGGAGTTATTGTATTCTGCTATGCCCTCAGGAAAACCAACCCAAAAGTTGGCTAACTTAGTTTTACTTAAGCACATCTTAGATGAAGCAGAGAAAAGTGGTAACTTTAGGAAATCTTAGTCTTTGAAACCAAGCTTTTTAAGTACTTTGTGTGATGAAATTTTTAGTATGCATAAAGCATGTTAACAAAGCATGGTGATTTTTTTTTTTCAAAGAAAAGCACTTGTGATTATTTGAGTTGCAAACTGAACTGCTACATTTGTTTTTGCTAATTAATTTTATTTATGTATGTGTGTGTGGAGAGAGGAGAGAGAGAGAGAGAGACCTTACATCTGTTGGTTCATTCTCCAAATGTCTGCAATAGCCAGGCCTGGGCCAGGCTAAAGCCAGGAACTGAATCTGGGTCTCCCAAGTGGTTGTTGGGACCCAACCACTTGAGCCATCACCTGCTGCCCCTTGGGGCTCACAGTGGCAGGAAGCTGGATCACAGGAGAAGCAGGGACTTGCCCCCAAAGGTATCTTAACCACTGTGCTAAATGCCCATGCATGCCCTCCTTTTCTAAAGCACGCCATTTTTACATGAAAGAGCAATAAAATATATTCACATTTGGATATCTGGCAGACATCTTCTTGAAAATGAACCATGTGGGCAGTTAAGTACAAGCTACCCAGCAAAAACTGAAACCTGCAGAAAACAAAGCATCGGGAGTTTTCCATATTCTCAATACTCTAAGACTTTCCTGATAAGACAATGGTGATATTAGTGGGTGTGATTTTTTTTAAAAAAATTTATTTTATTTATTTGAAAGGTAGAGTTACAGAGAGGGAGAGACAAAGGGAGAAATCTCCCGTTCACTGGTCACCCTAAAATGGCCACAACAGCTAGGCTGGGCCAGGCCGAAGCCAGGAGCTTCATCCAGGTCTCCCACATGGGTGCAGGGACCCAAGGACTTGGGCCATTTTCCATTGCTTTCCAAGGTGCATTAGCACGGAGCTGGATTGGACGTGGAGCAGCCGGGACATAAACTAGTGCCCATATGGGATGCTGGAATTGCAGGCAGCAGCCACTATACCACAACGCCAGCCCTGAATGTGATTTTTTCATATGTGTAGTGAAATGTGTCATTTGGAAAGCCTGTGTTACTCATTAGCTAATAATTTCCAAACAATTGATTCATTATGTTTCAGTCATGTAGGGGTAGAAGATAAACACCATGTTCAAGACAAATGGATGAATTTTAATGTAACAGAATGAAAAGTTCATTGATTATCAGATGCAATGGTATAATTTACCTTTCAGAATCCACCACTCCTGGGTTTGTTAGAATATCAAAGAAAATGCACACATATTTGAAAAGGCTTATGTATTACTCCCATACTACATATTTACAAGTGGATTTTTTCATACTTCAACCAAGACTTCGTATCCCAACAATTTGAATGTAGAAATAGATATAAGAATTCAAAAAAAAAATTCCTGAGTGTATCAGTTTTGCTGTAAATAGTGTTTTGTCAAACTTTTTTTAAATATTTGTCAAACAAATGTATAGGAATTATATACTAGTAGTTTTAAAGATGTGGGGACAATTTTAAAATTTACTTTAAATAAATAAAGTTGAACATTCTTCCTTTGATTAGTATGTATAGACCTTGCCTATGTTCCTGTTGGGCTATGGTCTTTTTATTTTTCATTTGTTGTACTCTTTGTTTAGTGAAACTAAGAATCCTTTGACTATAATGTAAATTAAAAATATTATACCAAAAACTAATTTTTTAAAGAATCCAATTGTCTTCTATTAATCTAGATATCAAAGACATCTGTAAAATGGCCTTTTTTGTTTTGTTTTTCTTGTGTTTTTTTTTTAATTAATTTATTTGAAAGGCAGAGTTACAAAGAGGCAGAGAGAGAAAGGTCTTCCATCCACTGGTTTACTCCCCAGATGGCTGCAACAACTGGAGCTGCACTGATCTGAAGTCAGAAGCCAGAAGCTTCTTCTGGGTCTCTCACGTGGCTGCACGGGCCCAAGAACTTGGGATACCTACTGCTTTCCCAGGCCACAGCAGAGAGGCAGAAGTAGAGCAGCTGAGACTTGAACCAGCGCCCATACAGGATGCTGGCACTGCAGACTAGGGTTGTAACCTGCTGCGCCACAGTGCCAACTCTGTGAAAAATGGCTTTTAGGGGATTGGGAGAACTTTCTTCCCCCAAGATGGCAGCTGCCTTCTGGAAATACACCCTTTCCTCTGGCCAGCACTCATCTACAGCGAATTGAAGCGGTCCCTGCAATCTAAAGGATGTCTCCCTCTCCTCATCTTCCTGAGAAACACCCAAGTATGCAGTGACTGGAAAGGAGGTAAGAAGATAAAGTATGCAGTGCTGGGTCAGAATCCACAGCAAGGTTCAAACTGATGCTGCAAGCCTTGCTGGATTCATGGATATGTGTGAGATGGAGCAAACATCAGCATCAAGCCAACAGGCAGAGACAGAAAGACCTCATCTGCTGGCCTGCAACAGCTGTGGCTAGGACAGGCTAAATCCAGCATCCAAAAACTGCATTTGCATCTACCATGTTTATGGAGGGGACTCAAGTACTTGAATCATCATCTCAGGATGAACATTAGCAGGAAGATGGAGCAGGTAGGGCAGAGAGACACAAACAGATACAATGCTTTCATGTGCTGATTCCTCCAGGGCTCACAACTGAGTCAGGGCTACATCAAAACCAGGAACTAGTGGGGCAGGGATTTTACTGCATCAGTTTAAGCCACTGATTGGGAGGCTCACATCAAATACCAGAGGTCTCTAGCCTGGTGGAAGTAATCCACAATTTCTTGCATTACTCTGGCCCTCATCAGGATGGAGATCATGCAAGAATCCTTAATGGCTCACACTGCTGCTGGTGCTGTAGAAACTTACAGCACTGAAGGTGTAGTCCAAAATGGAGGTTGTCATGATGAAAAACTCTGAGTGCACTATTTTAATATCAGGCAGTGGGTTAATGCCCTGGCCTGAAGTGCCAGCATCACTTATGTGTGCTGCTTCAAGATCCAGCTGCTCCACTTTTGATTCAACTCTCTGCTATGGCCTGGGAAAGCAGTAGAAGATGGCCCAAATTCTTGGGCCCCTGCACCCACAAGTGAGACACAGAAGAAGCTCCTGGCTCTTGGCTTCCGATTGGCACAGCTCCGGCCATTACGGCCAGTTGGGGAGTGAACCATCAGATGGAAGACCATTCTCTCTGCCTCTCCTCTCTCTGTGTTACTCTGACTTTTGAATAAATAAATCTTTTTTTAAAAAGTTAAAAAAAAAAAAAGAAAAATGGCTTTTAGAAAGATTTATTTATTTATTTACTTGAAAGGCAGAGTGATAGAGACAGGAAGGAAGGAGAGAGAGAAAGAGAAATCTTCCATCTACTGGTTCACTCCTCAGACAGCTGCAACAGCCAGGTCTGAGCCAGGCTAAGCCAAGGAGCAGAAACTCCATCTGGGTTTCTCATAAGGAAAGGAGGAACTCCAGTACTTGGGCATTACTTGTTGTCTTCCCAAGTACATTAGCAGGAAGCTGGGTCAGAAGTGCATAATAGCCAGGGCCCAAACCATGAACTTCCACATAGGACACAGGCTTCCCAAGTGGAGGTTTAACCTGCTATGCCACGATGACCACCCCCCCCCACCCCGTAAAATTATTTCTTGAAGACATTTTCCTCATTAAATTATTTGCTTTGGAAAATAGTTTCCATAAAAACATTTTTGCTAGCATGGGATGGTTATTATTTTAAATTAATTGCTGAATGTTTTAAAATACTGTCTTAATTTCTACATGGTAAATTTCAACAGCTATAACCAACATAAACAAAGGCTCTCTGCAGTCTTCAATAATTGATTTTTTAAAAGTGTAATGTCCTGAAAGCAAAATGTTTGAGAACTATTAATCTAAAGTATGTCAGGGGAAGCCAGTGCTCTGGCTCAGCAGGTTAAGCTGCCACCCGCAATGCTGACATCTCACATTGGAGCACCAGTTTGAGTCCTGCCTGCTCCACTTTAGATGCCGCTCCCTGTTAATGGACCTGAGAAAGCAGCGGAAGATGGCCCCATTGCTTGCACACTTGCCACCCCACATGAGATACCCAAGAGTTCCCAGCTCCTGGCTTCAGCCTGGTCCAGCCCCAGATGTTTGGCTTTTTGGGAAGTGCACCAGTGCATGGAAAATATCTGATTCTGCCTTTCAAATAAATAAATTTTAAAACAAAGAAAAAAAGATGCCTCTTGAAACTGCAGCCCACATCTTATTATCTGGGTTCAAGTCCTGGCTCCATCTCTAATCTTCTTACTGTTGTGCACCCTGGGAGGCAGCAGGCGATAGCTCAAGTAATTGGGTCCTGCCATCCACATGGGAGAATGGATTGAGCTCTGGACTCCTCGTTTCAGCCAGCCCCAGTCCTGACTGTTCTGTTCATTGGGGAGTGAACCAGTGGATGGGAAATCTCCATCTGTCTCTCTGCCTTTCAAATTAAAAAATAAACTATATTGGTGCAACAGTTTGGCATAGCAATTATGCCATTTGGGATGCCTGAAACCTCTTCCAGCGTACCTATGTTCAAGTCCTGACTCTGCTTCAGATTCTAGCTGCCTGCTAAGACAGCAGGTGATGGTTCAAGTAGTTGGGGCACCCACATGGGAAACCCAGATTGAATTCTGGGCTTCTGACTTTGGTCTGGCCCAGCCCTGGCTCTTGAGGGCATTTGGAGAGTGAATCAGGACAGAAAATCTCTTTTCTGCCTTTCAGTAAAGGAAAAACTTTAAAAATGCTCAATCATTTCATTTTTCTGCTTAAAAACCTTCCCATTATTCTTCTCTTACTTCCTCAGATATCCTTATATTGGCTGACAAAGCTCCATTCTTTTTTTTTTTTTTTTAAGATTTATTTATTTATTTGAAAGAGTTACAGAGAGGCAGAGGCAGAGAGAGAGAGAGGGAGAGAGAGAGTCTTTTATCTGCTGGTTCACTCCCCCAAATGGCTCCAAAGCCAGCGCTGCACTGATCTGAAGCCAGGAGCCAGGAGCTTCTTCTGGGTCTCCCACACAGGTACAGGGCCCAAGCACTTGGGCCATCTTCTACTGCTTTCCCAGGCCATAGCAGAGAGCTGGATGGGAAATGAAACAGTGAGGACACGAACCAGCACTCATACAGGATGCCAACGCTGCAAGCCGAGGCTTTACCTGCAACACCACAGTGCCAGCCCCATGTGTTGCTTTTCTACTCTCCCTCTTTCTCACTGCCTTCAGCCTTACTTCTTTGCCATTCCTACAGTAAGTCAAGCACACTGCCAGACTTAGGACTATCACACCGGCAGTTCCCTCTGCTTCGCTGTTTCCCTCATTTCCTTCGTCTTTGCTATGTGCCACGATCTCAATAATCTAAGTATCATATTTAAAACTGTAAACCTATCTGCTCTCAATCCCTAGCATCTTCTAACACTTGCTGATTATATCCACACTTTGGCCTTGTTTACCAGCATAATGTAAGCCCCCAAAGTCTAGAAAAAAAGCCTGTCACATAAAGCCCAACAAATATGTTAAGTGATGAAACAACTTGCTTATCAGCTTGTCATTTCTGAAGAATGGCCAGAAATTCCCAAGAAAGGATGTGGTTTAAAATGGAAGAAAAAGGTAGAATAACAAAAAACCTCAAACCTGAAGGCACTATGGATCTGAAAATTTTTTCTTGGAGTAAATCTGAGTTCTGAACACAAGGAGGCTTCACAAAGTTGGTGAAAAATGGAATTAAAAGTTGAATTTTCTAGGGGCTTTAAAAATTTATTTTAAAGTCAGAAATACAGAGTCGGAGAAAGACAGAGAATCTTCCATCTGCTGGTTCACTCCCCAAATGGCCGCGATGGCCAGGACTGGGCTAAACAGAAACCTGGAGCTTCTTCCGGGTCTCCCACATGGGTGTCTGTGGCCCAAGCACTTCGGCTACCCTTCTCTGCTTTCCCAGGAGCATTAGCAAGAAGTTGGCTCGGAAGTGGAGCGTCCAGGACTCCAACCAGCTGTCCATGTAGGATGCTGGCACTGTAGGCCGAGGCTTAACCTTCTAGGCCACAGCCCTTCCGGGGTCTTTCTGAAGCTCCCCAAAGGGCATGCGGGGCGGATTTCAGTGCCTGGCAATGCAGGCTGGTCCTGTGCCCTCCACCCACCCTCTCCTACTTGCACACTCACAGAACCTTTGGTTCCCTGAGTCCTCCCCAGCCCTCTCCCCTGGAACACAAACAGATCAGACCAAGAGACTTCACAGTTTCTAAACTTTATGAAAAAGGCAACGCGACAATCAACTAAATCAAACACGAGCCTCCAAATCCCCTCACTCCAGTGCCGTCTTCCCCAACGCCCGCCAGCTCTAGGACGTCTTCACCCGCAGTTCTCAGGGAGCCCTGGCGGTCCTGGTGCTGCGTCCCGAGGGATCCCCACGAAGACAACACCGGCGGGACACCCCGGCGAGCCCTTCTGCACCCGGAAGGCCGGAGAAGCAAGGAGTCGCGGAAGAACCAGTGCACTGGAGGCAGGAACGCGCGGGCAATGCCGGCGATCGGGAGGCTCGCTGGAGGAGGCGCCGTCTCAGTTTTCCTCGGGCTTGTCAGCTGGGGGGCCGCAAGGCTGCAGCATCTTCTCCATCAAGTTGAAGCGCACTCGCGCTTTGCTCTCATTCTCCGCGATGGCGAAGTAGTTGAGAAGGTCGAAGTGGCCCATGTAGGAGCAGTAGGAGTCGCGGTGCTGGTTCACCAGCCACTCCCACTTGGTGGTGTCGGCGTGGCCCGTGCCGATGTACTTGGACTGCAGGTGCTCCAGCTGGCTGTGGATGGTGTAGCGGTCTGTCATCTTGCCGCTTTCCCTTTCGCTCCGAAGTCAGAAGTCGCACGAGGGTTAGGAACCGCTCTCGGGTTTCCCGCCGGAGGAAGACCAGCACCCGGAACCGGCAGCCTCGCTCAGTCGCAGAGAAATTGCGTCAGAGCGACGGCGCGGCGTAGCGCCTCAGTCATAGGGCGCGGAACCGGAAGCACATTTTGAAGCGGTATTGGAGTTGCCCAGGCGACACTGAAACTGTCCCGCCCCTTTACAGAGTCCCGCCCCCCTCGGAGAGCGTGGCATGATGGTCCACTTGGTGGTCCGTGGGTGGCCCTGTACTGACGTAGCGTCTTGCATGCTGGGATTTGTGGTTTCTTCCGAGACCGCGGTTCAACAGCTTAATGGAGGGCAGAACCCGAGAGGCGGGGAGCATGCGTAGTCGGCCCGGTGCCGAGAGAAAGTGGGCCAGTGGGCCAGTGGCACAGGCAACCGGGAAAATAAACCGTTGGTGTAATCAGGCGCTGACGAGGCGGCACGGTCGTCCCTTCATAGTAGGGGTGGATTACTGAGGTCGGCAAACGCGACCTCTGGTCCCGCGCGTGCCTGGCGGGGCCGCCGTTGCCGCTCCGTGACCCTGGCACAGCCCCGGGCCGAGTCGTGTGGGCGCCTCCGGCGCACACTCCTCCCGGTCTCGCGTGTCGGGCAGGTGGCCCCCGGCGCCCCCGGCCCGCGTCCCCGCCCGGAAAGCCTTTGTTCCCGCGGCGACGTCTGCCTCCGGTTGGCTCCTCCTTTGCATCTCATTTTCGCTTTATGGTTTACCTTTTGGTTTAGAATTCACGGCGGTAGAAATACTTGAGGAAAAAACAAACCCATGCTTCTCTTAGGGTATCCTTTTTGGATATTCGTGCAGCCGGATAGAGATCCTACATGATATTTTTAAAATTGATTAATTTTCTATGCAATCTCCAATTTAAAACCAAGGTTTTTTTTTTCATTTTCAATTATCTTTATATACAGAAGATCGACTCAGTATATACTAAGTAAAAATTTCATCAGTTTGTACCCACACAGAAACACAAAGTGTAAAAATACTGTTTCAGTACTAGTTATAGCATTACTTCACATTGGACAACACATTAAGGACAGATCCCACATGAGATGTAAGTACACAGTGACTCCTGTTGTTGACTTAACAATTTGACACTCTTGTATTTTTTGCCATTAAAAATTATATTCTGGGGCAGTGCTGGCATACCATATGGGCACCAGTTTGACTCCCGGTTGCTTCACTTCGATCCAGCTCTCTGCTGTGGCCTGGGAAAGCAGTAGAAGATGGCTCAAGTCCTTAGGCCCCTACACCTGCGTGGGAGACCTGGAAGAAGCTCCTGGCTCCTGGCTTTAGATTGGACTGGGCACAGCTCCAGCTGTTGCATCCATCTGTGGAGTGAACCAGCGGATGGAAGAACTCTCTCTCTCTCCCTCTATTTCTACCTCTACCTCTACTTCTCTGTAACTCTGCCTTTTGAATAAATAAATAAGTTTAAAAAAAAAAAAAAAGAAGGAAGGAAGGAAGGAAAGAAACGATGCTCCACAAATGGTCTTGTCCATTCCTTCTTACATGAGTTCATTAATGCATACGGCCAGGAATAAAATTCCCAAGACAGAGGGATAAGTTTCTTCAAGCTTTACTAGGTGTTTTGAAATTCCTCTTCAAAATGGTTATGCCAGTGGTCTTGGGCTGCTGGCTATAACATTTAAAAAATATTATTTAAGAATTTGAATAGTTTAAGGCACGTGTTTAGCCTAGAGACGAAGATGTTGGTTGAGGCACTCGTGTCCCATGTTGGAGTTGCCTGGGTTCGATTTCCAGCTCTGGCTACCAATCCCAGCCTCCTGCTCGTGTAATGCCTGGGAGGCAGCAGTGATGGTCCAGGATGTTGGGTTCCAGTTACCAGCCTGGGAGACCTGCACTGTGTTCCCAGCTCTGGCCCTAGCTCTGGCCCAGCTGCAACCACCATGAGCACTTGGGGAGTGAGCTGGTGGTTGGGAACTATTTCTCTCTGCATCTCAATATTTTAAAGAATTTATTTATTGGGACTGGCACTGTGACATAGTAGGCTAAGCCTCTGCCTGTGGCACCAGCATCCCATATGGGTGCCGGTTCTAGTTCCACCTGCTCCTCTTCTGATCCAGCTCTCTGCTTATGGCCTGGGAAAGCAGTAGAAGATGTTTGGGCCTCTGTACCCATATGGGAGACCTGGAAGAACTCCTGGTTCCTGGCTTTGGCTGATGTGGCCATCCAGGGAGTGAACTAGCAAATGGAAGACTTTTCTCTCTGTCTCTCCCTCCATCTGTTTATAGCCCTACCTCTCAAATAAATAAATAAATTCTTAAAAAAATTAATAAATTTTTTTAAATTTTTAAATAAATTTTTAAAATTTAAATAAAATTTATTTATTTATTTGAAAGACAGAGTTACACAGAGAGATAAGGGTTAGAGAGGGAGCAAGAGGGATCTTCCATCCTCTGATTCACTCCCCAAATGTCCACAATGACTAGGGTTGGGACAGGCTGAACCCAGGAGCCAGAGTTTCATCTGGTTCTCCCACATGGGTGCAGGAGCCCAAGTATTTGGGCCATCTTCTACTGCTTTCCCAGGTGCATTAGTGGGGAGCTGGATTGAAGTGGAACAGCTGGGGCTCAAATTAGCATCCACATGGGGTGATGGTGTCATAGATGGTCACTTAACCTGCTGCACCACAATACTGGCTCTCTCAAATAAATAATTTTTAAAAAATATTTTGAATAATCAAGGCATCATTCAATAATAAAGAATTAGGGGCCGGCACTGTGCATTAGTGAGTAAAGCAGCCACCTACAGTGCCAGCATCCCATATGGGTGCCAGTTCGAGTCCTGGCTGCTCTATTTCTGATTGGCTCTCTGCTGTGGCCTGGGAAAGCAGTAGAAGATGGCTTAAGTCCTTGGTCTCCTGCACCCACATGGGAGACCTGGAAGAAGCTCCTGGTTCCTGGCTTTGAATTGGCCCAGCTTCGACCGTTGCGGCCAATTGGGGAGTGAACCACCAGATTCTCTTTCTCTCTCTGCCTCTCCTTCTCTCTCTGTGTACCTCTGAATTTCAAATAAATAAATCTAAAAACAAACAAACACACAAAAAAACCAAGTATATTCATTGGGCAAATTCCTAGTAGCAGAATTAGAACACTGCTCAAAAAATAAAACAGCTGTTGTGAACACCCTTCATACATCCATGTGCTTCAAACCAGTGATTTTGAAATGTCTAATGCTTCCAGAAATTTTATTCAATTTTATTATTATTTCAGAAAAACATGAACTTTAAATGGAAATTAAACTTGTATTTCCTGTGGTGAAAAACTATTTTAGATCTCATTTTTGTCTATTATACAAAGTACAATGGTACTTTGAAAAATTCACTTTATGAGAAAACTATATATGTATTTCAAGACTTTTTCTTTGCAGCAAAATAAATTTATCTTTTAATTCCATTCTCCACGAATCTTTTGAAGTATCCTCTTATTAACAGAACTTCATAAATACATGTGTTGAAACAATGTTTGACACTAGAGGTCGCCAAAACAGTATTTTTATAATTAGGCACCCTGGGGCCTAGATGCTGAAGACAAGACTTGTTTGCGTCGTGTGTGTATGTGTGTATGTGTGTTTAACAATCTCTTTATTTATTTGAAAGAGTTATGAAGAGAGAGAGAGAGAGATCTTACATCTGCTGGTTGACTTCCCTGATGACCACAACCGCTGGGGCTGGTTAGGCCCAAGCAAGGAGCCAGGAGTTTCTTCCAGGTCTCCCTCCTGGGTAGCAGGGTTCCAAACCTTTGGGCCATCTTCTGCTACTTTTTCCAGGCCATTAACATGGGCTAACACTGTCACCTTGGTGATTAAGTTTCAACAGATCAATTTGGGGGCTATGTGACATTTCACTCACAGAAAATAATTAAGCATCACAATATGTTATTTCTCATGCTGTTGCTCAGAGGCAAATCATCTTTTTTTTTTTCTTTTTTAAAGAATTATTTATTTATTTGAAAGGCAGAGTTACAGAGAGGCAGAGGCAGAGAGAGAGAGAGAGAGAGGTCTTCTATCCACTGGTTCACTCCCCAAATGTCTGCAACAGCCAGGGCTGAGCCAATCCGAAGCCAGGAACCAGGAGCTTCTTCTGGGTCTCCCACATGGGTCCTGGGGACCAAGGACTTGGACCATCTTCTGCTTTCCCAGCACATAGCAGAGAGCTGGATCAGAAGAGGAGCAGCTGGGACTCAAACCGGCACCCATAAGGGATGCCAGCACTGCAGGAGACGGCTTAGCCTACTACACCACAGCACCAGCCCCAGGCAAATCATCCTTAAATGTATAAGGAGAAAGAGGTTTCTGGAATAAAAAATGGAATCTGGGATAAGGCGCTGTGTAACTTCAGTGAAAGGAATAAACAGGTACAAGGGTGGGACATGCTAGGGAGGGGTGAGCACTGGGCCAACAGTGATTTGGAGGCCACTCTATATGGTGACATTTACCTGTGTTCTGAGGGTGAGGACACGCCTGCTATGCTGAGGACTCTCGAAGAGCAGTCCAAGTGTGGAACAAAAGCCCTGATGTGTGGAGAAACCTCAGCATTCTAGGAACTGCTAGACAAGTGGAGCAGCAGGATAGAGAAACATTCACAGTGGCTGAGGGTGGAAATGGCAGCCGTGGTCGGATAATGCAGGGCCTTGTTTGAATGTAGACCTGTTGGGAGCTCCCAAGGAGTGGGGCTTGAGCTTTGACCATGCTAAAGATAACTTTTGGGGGAAGAAAGCACTTTGCACCCTCAATTTCCACGGGGACTTGTTGGGGGTGAAGGAAGAGTTGGAAGCCAGCAGAGCACGATGACATCCCATCTGCAGCAAGGACACTTTGAGAGTGAAGAAGAGAGCTCTCCAAACCCAACACAAGTCAAACCTTGTGTCAAGATACACGTGAGGATGCTGTGCCCCTTGTCCCCGCCCTTGCCTGACCCTTGCTGTGGGCACACTGGCCACACAGGCTTCTACCTCTGTGTCCTTTCTTGCCTTGTCTCTTTTGCCTAGAGTGTTTTTTTTTTTCCCCCCAGGTGGCTGTATGAGGATGAACCTTGCTTCCTTTCAGTCTTTACTCACAATGTCTTTCTCTGAATAATGCTTTTTTATGTTTTATCCACCTTTTTAAGTTTTTTTTAACTTTTATTTAATAAATTTCCAAAGTACAACTTTTGAATTATAGCAGCTTCCCCCCCCATAACCTCCCTCCCACCCACAACCATCCCATCTCCCACTCCCTGCCCCATCCCATTTTCATCATGATTCATTTTCAATTATCTTTATATACAGAAGATCAACTTAGTATTTACTAAATAAAGATTTCAACAGACTGTACCCACAAAGACAAAGTATAGAGTACTGTTTGAGTAGTAGTTTTACCGTTAATTCGCATAGTACAACACATTAAGGACAGAGGTCCTATATGGGGAGCAGGTGCACAGTGACTCCTGTTGTTGATTTAACAATTGACACTCTTATTTATGACATCAGTAATCACCCGAGGCTCTTGTCATGAGCTGCCAAGGCTATGGAAGTCTCTTGAGTTCACCAACTCTGATCTTGTTTAGACAAGGCCATATTCAAAGTGAAAGTTCTCTCCCTTTAGAGAAAGGTACTGCCTTCTTTGATGGCCCATTCTTCCTGCTGGGATCTCACTCACAGAGATCTTTCATTTAGGTTATTTTTTTTTTTTTTTTGCCACAGTGTCTTGGCTTTCCATGCCTGCTAAACTCTCATGGGCTTTTTAGCCAGATCTGAATGCCTTAAGGGCTGATTCTGAGGTCAGAGTGATGTTTAGGGCATTTGCCATTCTATGAATCTGCTGCGTATCCTGCTTCCTATGTAGGATCATTCTCTTTTTTAATTCTATCAATTATAAATAATGCTTTTAAATGTGTATTTTCTATATGAGAGGGAGAGAGGAATGGTGAAAGAAGGAGGGGAACTGAGAGAGTGCTCCCATCCTTTGGTTTACTCCCCAAATGTTTGTGATGTCTGGGGCTGCACCAAGTGGAAGCCCAGAGCCAGGCATTGAATATAGCTCTTCCAGGGGACCAAGTACTTGAGCCATAACTCGCTGCCTTATAGGGTGGGCAACAGCAGGAATCTGGAGTTGGGAGTAGAGCCAGGACTTGAAACCAGGCACTCTAATATGAGATGTGGGCATCTTAACAACCAGCCCAAATGCCTGTCTCACAATCTAATTTTTCCCCAGTGAGGCCTTTTCTGGCCAATTTATCTAAAATTGCAAACCTGTTGCTCCTTTACCAATGTTTCCTACCCCATGTCCTTTAGTTCCTTTTAGTGCTTAGTAATAATGTAGCTTTTTTTTAAAAAAGAAAAGATTTATTTATTTATTTGAAAGGCAGTGTTACAGAGAGGCAGAGAAAGAGAAAGAGAGAATCTTCCATCCACTAGCCCACTCCCCAAATGGCAGGAGCTGAGCTGATCTGAAACCAGGATCCAGGAGCTTCTTCTGGGTTTCCCACTTGGGTGCAGGGGCCCAAGGACTTGGGCCATACTCTGCTGCTTTCCTAGGTGTGATAGCAGGGAGCTGGATCAAAAGTGGAGCAGCCAGGATTCGAACTGCAGGTGGCAGCTTTATCCGCTATGCCACAATGCTGGCCCCATATTGTAGCTCTTTTTTTTTTTTTAAAGATTTTATTTGTTTATTTGAGAGGTAGAGTTACAGACAGTGAGAGGGAGAGATAGAGAGAAAGGTCTTCACCCATTGGTTCACTTTCCAAATGGCTGCAAAGGCAGGAGCTGTGCTGATCCGCAGCCAGGAGACAGGAGCTTCTTCCAGGTCTCCCACGTGGGTGTAGGGGCCCAGGGCTTTAGGCCATCTTCCACTGCTTCCAGGCCATAGCAGAGAGCTAGATCGGAAGTGGAGCAATCGGGACTCAAACTGGCGCCCATATGGCATGCCAGCACTGCAGGCGAGGGCTTAATCCGCCACGCCACAGTGCCAGCCCCAGTGCTTACTTCTTGAATGAATGAATAAATGATGTTAATGATAGTTTCTTGAGTGATAGCTAAGAATTGGAAATGAGTGCCAATAATAAAAGAATAAGTACACAAAATGTGGTGGCCTCACAACATGTACTTTTTAGGAATTGTATATCTAGTATAGACATGAAAAAGTGACCATTATATATTAAGGGGGGAAAAGGAACTATTGAAATAAGGAAATTATATAATTCAGTTTTTTAAAAACCTAGACACATGGCAAAACACACACCCTGTATCTGCACAGAGGAAGGATGGGAGACATTATTAACAGAATGAAATGGGATGATGGGGGTGGAATTAGATAGTGATAGAGGGTGTTTTATTTGAATCTTTTTAGATGAGCATGCATTGTCTTTGAAGTAAAAACAAACAAACAAAAAAAACAACCAAATAGATACATTATTTAAAATGAAAAAGGGATTCTACCCCAAACCTATCAGAATGGATCAAAATTTAAAGTGTTGAAAATAGCACATATTGGCAAGATTTGGGGCAAGTAGTGTCCTCAACTGCTTTGGAAAAATTATTTTACTGTGTCTGTTAAAGCTGTGGAATATATGCTGTATAGAAATACATTCAAATGTTGCACAAAAATCCAAGAATAACAAGCAAAACTTTTCACAGAGAACATGAAAGCCAAAATGGAATCAACTCAAATGCCCATGAACAGAAAAAAAAGGTTCAATAGTTTGTGGTATACTCATATAGGGGAATATTATATAGTAATGACAGGAAATGAATGATAGTTACTTGCAATAACATGGCTGACTTTTTTTTTAATGTTTAATCATTTTTATTTATTTGGAAAGTGGAGAGAGAGAGAGAGAGAGCGCACGCTCTTCTACCTCTAACTGCCTGGACTGGGCCCAAGCTGGGCTGGGCCAGGCTGAAGTCATGAGCCTAGAACTCCATTCTAGGTCTCCCATATGGGTGGCAGGGACACAGGTATTTGGGCCATCATCTGCCTCCTTACAAGGTGCACTTTAGCAGTAACATGAATCACAAGTGAGCGAAGTGGAACTCAGACCAGACTCTATGCTATGGAATGTAGCATCCCTAGTGACAGCTTAACCACAGTGCCAAGTGTTAGTCTTGAATGTTCTGTTTCTGGATCAGTTTTTGGTTACACTGGTGTGATCACTATGAAAATTCATCAAACTGTACACATACAGTCTGTACACTTTTCTGTGCACATGTTAAACTCCAATTTAAATTACAATAAGAACCAACAAGTTATTTTTTTCCACAAAAAGCTTCCAGAATTTTTTCACATTCTTAATCTATTTTGAGAAGAGCCTACTAAAATTTTATTTGTCCTCCAAAGCCCCACTTCAATGCGTCTCTTTCCATTGAAGACTTGATTAATTTTTCTCTTCTCTAAACATTCCAAAACCTGCTCATTTTCTGGGTACCAATGGAGTGTCTCTTATTTGAATATAAACTCCTTTGAGTGTAACTGTTTTCTCCATTATATTAGCATAATGACCCACCCACAGTAGGAATTCAATAACTACTTGTTAAATGAGAATATGGTGCTCACAGTGGACTAGGCAGGGAGATTATTAAAATCTTAAAGCATCCCCCTGGATTTCAGACTAATCATCTCAAAAGCATGGCCATCCTTTATTCTAAGCCCAAGCAATAGGAATTTTAAGAAAATAATTTTCTATGGAGATAATAACTCCAGAGAAAAAGACCCATGACAAAGCTTTACAAAATTATGAACACACTAATTGTAATTGTTTCGGAGCTGCTTCAGAGAGTTATCTAGAAACATTGCCTGGAATGGTCTTTCTTGGCAGAGGTAGTTCTACTGAGGTGCTTGATCAGCAGTACTTACAGAATGGAATACGGAATGTGAGAACAAGAGGGGAAATGCCTGGGACTGACCGCTAGTGCAAATACTGAACACTTCAGATATTTGATGAAAGATGCCATTCATTGTAGTATACCTGGGGTGGAAGTCACCAGTGAGTCCACAGCAAAGAAGCTGGGCTTATTCCTCTCCTTTGCTTTGAATTTGACCGAGTATAAGATTTGTCTGGTTCCTAGGAAAGACTTAATGCTGCTAAATTCTAATTCACACAGAGAAGTCATTTGACCTTAAATTTTCTTAAGGTTTATTTATTTGGAAGTGAAATCCCCAGTGGCTGCAATGGGCTGAGTGAGGCTGAAGCCAGGAGCCAGGAACTTCATCTGGGTCTCCCACATGGGTGCAGGGGTCCAAACACCTGGGTCATCTTCCACTGCTTTTCCCAGGCCATTAGCAGGGAGCTGGTTCAGAAGTGGAGCAGCTGGGACACAAACTAGCACCTCTATGGGTTGCCAGCATTGCAGGTGGCAGCTTTACCTAGTGTGCCACAATGCCAACCCCTTACCTTTAATTATAAGAACGGGTATGTGTTAGAAGAAAAATGATCATGGGCATATCCTTATCAAATTGTGGTTTTTAATTTACAAGCTCTGCTTACTCTCAGAAGGCAACCAGGTTTCAAAATGTTGTGATTTTGTTTGTATCACATTTTCTTCATATGTCACCTGTGAGTCTGAACGACCTGTGCTCAACATATGTCTTCAGTGGCACCAGAAGACAAAGACACAGATGCAGGCCTAACATTCTTAATGTTGTTAATTTATTTCTGGTAGCTTAAGGCTGAAAGGGGATTTGGGGGTGGAAGAGATTGACATCCACACCCATAGATAGTGACAATGCTGCCTTTCCTTTCTCACTCTTTTGACAACGTCTTCAGCTTATGTAAACCCATATGCCAAGCTGTTCCAAGTCTCCCTACTTCTAAGTAGATATCAACCTCTTAGTCTGTCTTATAAAGATATTCTGGCATCAGGGTCAGAGTGCTGCCCTAATGATGAATTTCTGTGAGTTAACTGCTTCAGTTGCTTAAGGAACTGACTTATTCAGTCAAAGCCCCATCTTGGGGCCCTGAAGATGGCAAAATTCTGCATGGGCATACCCTTTTATTTCTGTTTTTGTGTCTCTCTATTTGCTAGGATTGTCTTTATATTTGGCTTAATCCTTGTATTTTGAAAGACAAGAGAAACACCTGCAGTTCTGTCCTATTTTAATGTGATCCTGCCCAGAGACCAAGGCAAGTGGGAGGCTTCCCATGGGGCCCTCACTTCAGACAGATCCACTATGGCTCCCCTCCAACTGTACCTTGCTCTGAGCGGGAGTCCATGGACAAAAGGAACATATTCACCTAGATCTGCACCCTTATTCTCCCCATTTAACCAAACCCTGGCTCAAATGCATACATTTTTTTGAAACACAAATTCCAGGAATAAACAGCTCCAATTCTACTTCCAAGCTTGTTCACAGTTCCTCTCTAGGTCTCCACTCCCAAAGTTTGACTCTGCCACTGACGTGCACACCCTGGGCCAGCAGTGCCCAAGGAATGGATGGTGGGTGGGGTGCTTAGCTTGTGAATACAGCCATGCAGGTGAGAAATTCTATCTGAAGAGTTTGTGCCTGGAGCTTCCTCTTAACTTAAAGCTTCATATATGTATTTTTTTTTTTGAAAGGCAGAGAGAGAAGACACACACAAAGAGAGAGAGCTTTCATCTGCTGGCCCACTCCCCAGATGCCTGCATGAACAGGGGTTGGGACAAGTAGAAACCAGGAGCCAATCTAGGTCACTCAATCCAGGTCACCCATGTGGGTGACCTGAACCATCACCTGCTGCCTTCAACTGTGCACATTTGTGGGAAATTGCAATGCAGAACAGAAATGGGAATTGAACTGAGGCACTCCGATATAGGAAACAGCTGCTCCAAGTGGTGGTTTAACCACCAGGCCAAACACCTGCCCCTAGAGTTGGTTTTTTAAAAAAAAAAGTCAGGGGGAGAGAGTCCAAGATGGCAGATTAGGGAACAACATACTGTGCTAAGCTAGGGATAAACAGTAAAAAACAAAACAAAACAAAAAAAAGAGTAAGAAGTGCACTCTCAGGGAAGAATTGGAGAGAAAACTGCCCTGGAAATCCTACAAGAGGAAGAGGAATGCTGTGGACCTGTAGCACGAACATGAACATAAGTACAACTGCAGCACCTGGGAGCCAGAGCAGGCGGCAGCTTGGAGATGGAGCCGAGACCGGACTGTAGGGATCTGGTGATATAGCCTGAGGGAGGGCGTGGTGAGTCCAGACTGGAGCCCCAGGGGCTGGCCGTCACTAGCGGTTTCCCGTGGACCCAGTGGAGGGAACAGGGCGCGCTTATCTCACTCCAGCCTCCCCACAACAGCGCTGGCTGCCCAGCTGAGAAAGGGCGGGCGGCATTTTGGGTTTGGGAGGCAGCTGTGGAAGCCTTTGTGCACGCACACAGCAACTGGCTGAGACAGGACACCATCCTCTCGGCAGCACTGGTGGCAGTGGCAGGGAGAGAGCAACACTTGGCCAGTGGCTCTTGTGTACACGTGATCAAGAGATTCTAGCAGAGGGAACAACCTGCAGTCCCCACGGACTTTGAGCCTGGCTGGGAGGTGGCTGGGCAACCACGTAGGATGGTGAAGCACGCGTAGCCTCCCAGGATCAAGACGCCTAGTTGGAGCTGTTTCAGGGAACATCTGCCTGTCTGATGACTGGACAGGCTGGCAGGGCAGAGAGAAACCTCTTCACCCAGCGACTGTGGGGGCCTTGCGTGCTGAGATGGTGGGAACTCATTGGTTACATGAGAAGGTGCATGGTGTACTTGGGTCTCTGGGCAATCACTGGGTGCGCTCCACACGCTTGGAGCTCTTTGGTTTCCTAGAGCAGGTCATTGCAGCAGGAACTGTGCTCACAGTGGAGACTGCACAGATCATTTGCGTGGTTCATACAGTGGTGAGGAAAACAATGGGGGCTAACACCAAGGCATTGAGATCTACCACACCCAACACGAGTGGTACCCTGGATACTTGCCCCACCCTGGAGCACTGACCAGAACTCCCTGGCCACACCCACCACACACTTCTTGGTATTCACTGAAAGTACAGAAATTCCTTGAATCCACAGAGGCATAACTCAAAGATAACAGACATCAGAGGTAAAAAAATGAAAATCAGCTTCATTTAGGTATTACCTAAAACAAATGCAGAAATTCAAGAAACAAGAATAAGGAAGACAACATGACCCCACAAAGGAACCCAACAACATTTCAATGTCAGAATGTAAAGATGAAGAGATTGAGGAAATACCAGAAATGGAATTCAAAAAATTAATCATAGGATTATTCAAAAGTAATCAGAAGCAAATCCATGAACTAAATATAGAGCCATACATGACATGAATGAAATTTTTTCCCATGACATTGAGATTTTATGAGAAATCAAAATGAAATACTAGAAATGAAGAATTCAGTAGATCAAATAAAAAAAAATACGTTGGAAAGCTGTAACAGAAGACTTGGCAAGGCAGAAGAAAGATTATCCAAATTACAAGACAAATCTTCAGAAACATTTCAATCAGATCCAAAAAAAAAATCTGAGAAGAAAACAGAAAACTTAAAAACATTGTTGGAGATTTATGGGATATTATCAAATGATCCAACATATGGGTCTTAGGAGTTCCTGAAGGTGTGGAAAGACAGAATGAACTAGAAGGCCTATTTTGTGAAATAATTACAGAAAAATCCCCCAATTTGAAGAAAGGGACGTCCAAGTACAAGAAGCACACAGAACTCCTAACAGACATGACCAGAAAAGATCTTCACCACAATACAATGTAGTAAAACTTTCCACAGTGAAACATAAAGAAAAGATTCTAAAATGTGCACAAGAGAAATCCAACAAGTATCGTGCAGTGCCGGCATCCCATATGGGCACTGGTTAGAGACCCAGCTCCTCCGCTTCCAATCCAGCCCTCTGCTATGGCCTGGGAAAGCAGTAGAATGTGCTTGGGTCCCTGCACCCATGTGAGAGACCCAGAAGAACTAACTCCTGGCTTCAGATCAGCCCAGCTCCAGCTGTTGCAGCCATCTAGGGAGTGAACCAATGGATGGAAGACCTCTCTCTCTCTCTCTCTCTCTCTCTGAGTGTCTCTCTGCCTCTGCCTCTCTGTAACTCTGCCTTTCAAATAAATAATAAATAATAAATATTTAAAAAAATAAATCAAAGAAAGAACTATAACAGGGGCCGGCACTGTGGAGTAGCAATGTAGAGCCACCACCTACAGTGCCAGCATCCCATATGGGTGCTGGTTTGAGTCCCATCTGCCTGGGAAGGCAGTGGAAAATGGTCCAGGTCCTTGGGCCCCTGCATCCATGTGGGAGACCTGGAAGAATCTCCTGGCTCTGGGCTTCGGATTGGCCCAGCTCTGCCTTTAAAATAAATAAATAAATCTTTAAAAAAATATTAAGGGATCAATTCAACAGGAAGATATGACTATAATAAATCTATATGCACCCAATTACAGGGTGCCTTACTATTTAAAAGAAATGTTAATGTATCTAAGGGGAGACATAGACTCCAATACAATAGTAATGGGAGACTTCAACAACCCACTTTCATCAAAGGACAGGTCAACTAGACATAAAATCAACAAAGAAACAACAGAGCTAACTGACACTCTAGACCAAATGGACATAACTGATAACTATAGAAATTTTCATTCTACAGATGCAGAATATACATTCATCTCATCAGTGCATGGAGCTTTCTCTAGGATAGACCATATGATAGGCCATAAAACAAGTCTGAAATCATACCTGGCATCTTCTCTGACCACAATAGAATGAAGCTGCAAATCAACAACTCAAGAATTTCTAGATCATATGCAAACTCATGGAGACTGAAACATGGTTCTGAATGAACAGTAAGTCTTAGAATAAATCAAAACAAAAATCAAGAAATTTCTGGAAACAAATGAAGATGACAATATCAAAACATATGGGATACAGCAAAAGCAGTGTTGAGAGGGAAGTTTATAGCAATTGGTGCCTACATCAAGAAACTGGAAAGGTACCAAATAAATGAGCTATCAGTGCATCTCAAGGACCTAGAAAAAGAACAACAAAACAAACCAAAAATTAGTAGGAGGAAATAAATAATTAAAATTAAAGAAGAAATAAACAAAATTGAAACAAAAAATACAAAAGATCAATGAGATGAAGAGCTGACTTTTTGAAAAAAGCAAAATTGATACACCATTGGCCTAACTAATCAAAAAAATATGAAGATCCAAATCAATAAAATCAGAAATGAAAAAGGAAATATAACAACAGATAACAATAGAAATAAAAAGAATTGGCAGAAATTACTACAAAGAGCCATATGTGAAAAAAAAATCAGGAAAACTAGAAGAAACAGATAGATACCTAGACACTTATAATATACCAAAATTGAGTCATGAAGACATAGAAAACAGAAACATACAAATCACCAAGATGGAAATTGAATCAGTAATAAAGACCCTACCAACAAAGAAAAGCCCAGGACCAGATGGTTTCACTGCTGAATTCTACCAGACATTTAAAGAAGAAGTAATTCTAATTCTTCTCAAGCTACTCAAAACAATTGAAAGTGAGGGAATCTTCCCAAACTCCTTCTGTGAAACCTGCATCACCTTAATTCCTAAGCTGGAAAAAGATACAACAGAGAAAGAGAACTATAGACTAATATCCCTGATTAACACATATGCAAAAATCCTCAACAAAGTGCCCAATAATTGAATCTAGCAACACATCAGAAAGAGCATCAGAACATATGGGATATATCAAGTGGGTATGCAGGGATGGTTCAATATTGGTAAATCAATCAATGTGCTATATCATTAACACACTGAAGAACAAAAACTATATAATTATCTCAATAGATGCAGAGAAAAACCTTAAGCAAATTGGGTATAGAAGGAGCATTCTTCAACACAATCAAGGCAACTTATGACAAACCCATGGCCAGCATCCTAATGAATGGGGGAAAAGCTAGAAGCATTCCCCCTAAGAACCAGAAGCAGGCATGGATGTCCACTCTCACCATTGCTATTCAATACAGTCCTGGAGGTTTTAGCCAGAGCCATTAGGCAAGAAAATGAAATCAAAGAGATTGAAATTGGAGAGGAGGAAATCAAACTATCTCTATTTGCAGATGACATGATTCTATATATAGGGGATCCAAAAGACTCCACTGAGAGACTATTGGAATTCATAAAAGAGTTTGGTAAAGTAGCAAGACATAAAATCAACACACAAAATCAATAGCCTTTGTATATGCAGACAATACCTTGGATGAGAAAGAACTTTTAAGACCATTTCAATCTACAATAGCTCCAAAAGGAATTAAATAACTTTTAATAAATGTAACCAACAATATCAAAGATCTCTATGATGAAAATTATAAAACACAAAATAAAGAAATCATTAAAAAATGGAAAAATCTTCCATGTTCATGGATTGGAAGAATGGACATCATCAAAATGTCCATACCACAAAAAACAATTTACAGATTAAATGTGATACCAATCAAAATGCCAATGAAATTCCTTGCAGATCTAGCAGAAATGATGCTAAAATTCATATGGAAACACAAGAGACCCTGAATAGCTAAAGCAATCTTATACAATAAAAACAAAGCTGGAGGCATCACAATACCTGATTGCAAGACATACTACAGAAATATTATAATCAAAACAGGCCGGCACCGTGGCTTAACAGGTTAATCCTCCACCTTGCGGCGCCGGCACACCGGGTTCTAGTCCCTGTTGGGGTACCGGGTACTAGTCCCAGCTGCTCCTCTTCCAGTCCAGCTCTCTGCTATGGCCCGGGAAGGCAGTGGAGGATGGCCCAAGTCCTTGGGCCCTGCACCCGCATGGGAGACCAGGAGAAGCACCTGGCTCCTGGCTTCGGATCAGCGAGATGCGCTGGCCGCAGTGGCTATTGGAGGGTGAACCAACGGCAAAAAGGAAGACCTTTCTCTCTGTCTCTCTCTCTCTCACTATCCACTCTGCCTGTCAAAAAGAAAAAAAATAATAATAATCAAAACAGCCTGGGACTGGCACAAAAACAGGTGGGTAGACCAATGGAACAGCATAGAAATGCCAGAAATCAATCCACACATCTACAACTAACTTATCTTTGATAAAGAAGCTAAAATAAATCCCTGGAGCAAAAACAGTCTCTAACAAATGGTGCTGGGGAAACTGGATCTCCTTATTTAGAAGTATGAAACTAGACCCATACCTATACCTTATATAAAAGTCCACTCATAATGAATCAAAGACCTAAATCTACAACCCAATACCATCAACTTATTAGAGAACATTGGGGAAATCTTGCAAAACATTGGCATAGTAGATGTATCCTTGAACAGAGGCATTAACAATCAAAGCCAAAATTGACAAATGGGATTACATCAAATTGAGAAGCTTCTGCACTGCAAAAGAAACACTCAGCAGAATGAAGAGGCAACCAACAGAATGGGAAAAATATTTGCAAACTATGCAACTTATAAAGGGTTAACATCCAAAACCTATAAAGAGATCAAGAAATTCAATGACAACAAACAATCCAATTTAAGAAATGGGCAAAGGACTTGAACAGCCATTTTTCAAGAGAGGAAATTCCAACATCCAACAGGCATTTGAGAAAATGTTCAGGATCATCAGCCATCAGGGAAATGCAAATCAGAACCACAATGAAGTTTCACCTCATTCTAGTTAGAATGGTTCTCAACAGAAATCAACAAACCACAAATGCTGGTGAAGATGTGGGGGAAAAGGTGCCCTGTTGGTGGGAATGTAAACTGGTGCAGCCACTGTGGAAGATAGTGTGGAGATACTTTAGAAATCTGAATATAGACCTACCATATGATCTACCCATCCTTCTCCTGGGAATTTACTCAAATCAATAGAAATCAGCATATGAAAGAGTTATCCGTACCCCCATGTTCATTGCAGCAGAATTCACAACAGCTAAGATATGGAATCAACCCAAATGTCCATCAACTATTGACTGGAAAAAGAAATTATGGTATGTATACACTATGGAGTACTACTCAGTTGTAAAAAATAAAATAAAATCCTGTCTTTTGCAACAAGATGGACACAACTGGAAACTATTATACTTAGTGAAATAAGCCAGTTCCAAAAAGACAGATATCACTATTTCCCCTGATCCAAGGTAACTAATAGAGTACCTGAAATGTAATGTATTGGCATGAAATAGACATTTTGAGATCCAATGATCGCTTACAGCCCTTGTCTCTTTTGTTGAAGAACAGTGTCTTTTTTTTTCTCTTCATAAAATTTGTCGAATTTGTAAGGTTAACTGATCATTAACGAACTGAAAATAGATCTTTGTAAAAAATTAAGAGTGGGAATGTGAGAGGAAGGAGGAGGAAGGTTGGAGCATGGGCAGGAGACAGGATGAGGGGAAGTATCACTATGTTCCTAAATCCGTATATATGAAACACATGGAACTTGTATGACTTAAACAAAATTTTTTTAAAAATTATTTAAAAAAAGAACTCAGGGGCCAAGTTGAAGCTAGGGAAAGGTGACTATGTCCCTAAGCTTCCCCCCATGTTACTATCCTAGTCTCAAATTTCTTACTGGTAAGTAATCTTATCACAAATTGCATGCTTGCTCCATATGTAACCCCTGCTATCCTGTAATAGAACTTCTCATTACTTGCAATGTTAAAATTGCTTCTTTGAGTTGCTGAGTACTTTTCAGCCAGGGAGATTTATAATTAAATACAAAGGTGGCAGATTAATTCATACCACTACTATTAGTACTTTCGTTTTTGTCTTACAGATAATCTGTGTTTTTTTTAAGATTTATTTATTTGAAAGACAGAGTTACAGAGAGAGGTAGAGTCAGAGAGAGAGGTCTTCTATCCACTGGTTCACTCCCCAGATGGCCACAATGGCCAGAGCTAAGCTGATCCAAAGCCAGAAGCCAGGGGCTTCCTTCAGGTTTCCCATGTGGGTGCAGGGGCCCAAGGATTTGGGCCATCCTCCACTGTTTTCCCAGGCCATAGCAGAGAGCTGGATTGGAAGAGGAGCAGCTGGGACACGAACCGGCACCCATATGGGATGCCAGTGCCACAGGCCAGAGCTTTAACCTGCTGTGCCACAGTGCCGGCCCCAATCTGTGTTTTTATGTAAAGTTTTTGTAATATTTGAAAGACCTGGGCATATTAGATTGACAGATGTTTTGTGATTTCATCTATTTAAAACATGTAACTGATATAAGTTAATATTTCAAAAATAATATAAGTGTGTAAGTGATGTTCTAATGTACCCTGGTCAGGTACTAGTTTCTCTCAGGGTTACTGGTGGGTAATGGACCCATTGTGTTCCCCAACTATCAATCTTTTCATTTTCCTGGAGCAATGTCTTTTTTTTTTTTTAAAGACTTATTTATTTGAGAGGAAGAGCTACAGACAGAAAGAGAGAGAGAAGAGAAGTCTTCCATCAGCTGGTTCACTCCCCAAATGGCTGCAACAGCCAGAGCTGAGCCTCTTCGGGTCTCTCACATGAGTGTAGTGTCCCAAGCACCCAAATTTGTAAGTTAAATTTAGATTCACAGGAGTCTCTGAGATGCTTTGGAAGGTTTTCTTATTAAGTTCATGTGTTTGCTTGGTCAGGCATTTTAAAGGCTAAAAGTAAATTGAATATATTAAGTCCATTAATGCAGCTTAAAATATTGAAGGGGGATTGCTGGATATAAAGTCAATATAAGAAAGTAATGGTATTTCTATATTCCATCAACAAGAAAGCAAAACACCTCATATATAGATGGACACTTGAAAGATGAGTGTGCCAAAGGTCCACTGCAGAGCAGTGGAGAAAAAATCACCTTTCTGATAAATGATGCTCTGATAATTCTTGTGTGTCATGTGGGGAAAAGATGAACTTGAATTCTTTTTTTTTTTTTTTTTTGACAGGCAGAGTGGACAGTGAGAGAGAGAGAGACAGAGAGAAAGGTCTTCCTTTTGCCGTTGGTTCACCCTCCAATGGCCGCCGCGGTAGCGCGCTACGGCCGGCGCACCGCACTGATCCGATGGCAGGAGCCAGGTGCTTCTCCTGGTCTCCCATGGGGTGCAGGACCCAAGGACTTGGGCCATCCTCCACTGCACTCCCTAGCCACAGCAGAGAGCTGGCCTGGAAGAGGGGCAACTGGGACAGGATCGGTGCCCCGACCGGGACTAGAACCCGGTGTGCCAGCGCTGCAAGGCGGAGGATTAGCCTAGTGAGCCGCGGCGCCGGCGTTGAACTTGAATTCTTAATTCACACTATACACAGCAGTCAAACCCAGGTGATTATGAGATCTAATATGTGACGAACCATAAAGTTATCCAGTGATTAATACAGAATATTTTCATGGCCTGGGACTGAACAGGGGGTTTCTTAATGAGACACAAAAAGCCCTAACCCTAAAAATGAAAATTAGTACATTTAATTAGATTAAAACAAAACACATCTGTTCATCAAAAGGTATCTTTAAATGAATAGAAACATAAGTCATAGACTAGGAGAAGATATTTGCATTCTTTATGTATATTTCCAAATACCTAAAGAGCTATTGAAATTTAGTAATAAGAAAAAAGTGTGGAACATCCACTAAAAAAATAGGCTAGTGACTTGATTATACACTTTATAATGGAGGAAATTCAAATGGCTAGTAGATGCTAAGTGCTCTTAATATAAATAGAGAAATATTAATTAAAACAATGATAAGACACTATATGCCCACCATATTTACAAAGTTTGTAAAGTTTTACAATATCAACTATTAGTAAAGAATTCCAATTTCTGGGTTGAATGCACTGTTATCTGCATGACCAGTTTTGCAAAACAGTTGGGATTTTCTTGCTATGTTGCTTGGTGGCAGCATCTCCCCTCTGGGAATAAGGACCTTTGGCCCTACAGAGACTAAATTTTTGGAATAACAAGCATAACTTCCCCTTGAGTCGCTGAGAGAAATGGTGGGACTATTCTGACTTTCATTCATTAGTTCCAAAACCCATGTATTCTATAGACTGAAAACATCAGTGGTTTAAAATATATTCTACACCCTGAAGGACAGTGCCTTATCCTTTGCAAGGTGTCATCTCCAAGCTGGTGTTTTAGTTGTACCTTCGAGAAGTACAACTACACTTTCAGGCTGATGGTCTCTGAATATACGTGTTACAGGTTGAAAGTGTCCTCCAAAGCTCATGTGTTGGAAACTTGATCACCAATGTGATGTGTAAGAGGTGGGGAGTTAAAGATAGGATTAGGTCATGGGGATTCTTTCCTCATGCATGGGTTAAAGTTGTTATTGCATGAATGGGTTAATTATAGAGTGAGTACCTTGATACCTAAACTCTACTGTGCTCTTTCAAGAATCATAGTTAGGGCAAGAATAGAGAGGGTGGCTGGCACTGCGGTTCACTAGGCAAATCCTCCACCTGTGGCGCCGGCACCCCGGGTTCTAGACCCGGTTGGGGTGCCGGATTCTGTCCTGGTTGCTCCTCTTCCAGTCCAGCTCTCTGCTGTGGCCTGGGAGTGCAGTGGAGGATGGCCTAGGTCCTTGGGCCCTGAACCCCCATGGGAGACCAGGAGGAAGTACCTGGCTCCTGGCTTCGGATCAGCGCAGCGCACCGGCCGCAACATGCCGGCTATAGCAGCCACTTGGGGGGGTAAACCAACAGAAAAAGGAAGACCTTTCTCTCTGTCTCTCTCTCTCTCACTGTCTAACGCTGCCTGTCCAAAAAAAAAGTCATTTATAAAAAAAGAATAGAGAGGGCACATGCTGCTCTAGTTTAGGGAAAGATAATTTAAAAAGAAAAGTAGAGAGAGTGCAGTCTCAGGGAAGAGATAGGGAGAAAATGACAAAGGAAACTCCATGCAAATTAGAGGGACACTGTGGACCTACATGGAAGGTATGGATATGCACAACTCAGGACCCCAGCAGCCAAGACTCTCAGCGCCAGCTTTGGAGTGGGGTAAGACCAGACTGCAGCAGCCCAAGCCACTGGTGATAAAGCTGCAGGAAGAGCCTGACAGGAGTCTGGCTTGGAGCCCTGTGGGGACAGTGTACCTGCCAAGCTAGAGGGAAAAAAAGGGGGGTACGTTTCTTTCTCCCCAACCACCTGCACCAGCCTCCTATAACTAGCCGAGACAGGGTGGGAGCCATTTTGGACATACACAACAGCTGGGCCAGCTCATGTCCACATGCCCACTGACCAGCTGAGAGGAAATGCCTGCGTCTGGCTGGGAGAAATGACAGGAAGCTGGGAGCTTGTGACTGTGGGAGCCTTGTGTGCCAGGACTGTGAAAACACTGTGGCAGTGTGGGAGATACAGGGTATGGGTGGAACTTTGGGCAGTCCCTGTGGGTGGCTCTACATGCTCGTGGCTCCCTGGATCCCTGGTGAGGGTCATTGCTGCAGGATCTGTGTTCACACCAAGGACTGCATAGATCCTTTATGTGGTTCTTGTGGCAGCATGGATGAAAACTGTACCCACTGGGGCTAGCACCCAGGCATTGGTATGTAGGCAGCCCATAAACAAGTCATAGACAAGTCAAGGTCAGTCTTGGCTTGTGGAATTCCTGGGAGGAAAAAAAGTCACCTATTCCCATGCTCCAGGAGAATGATCAAACAAGAACACTCCGCTAAAATTAACTATGTTATGATTGTGTTGCAGAAGCTTGATAAGTTGCTTGCCTGTGTTGTTCACTTCTGTGTTGCCTTGAGCTGCAGCTGGTTATGTATAAAATATCACTGAGATGCTGGAATAAACGAGCCTTGATCAGACTTTTGTCTTGGCTCCATTCTCTGCGCCCTTGTCCCTCTTTTCATTCCCACTCCCTCCTTCAGGTTCCGTTCGACAGGTGCGGCTGGCCCGCATCATTGGTAGTCTTTGAGGAGAGAAGGTGAGTGCCAACAGAGCTAAACAAACCTCCCCTCTGATTAAAAAAATAAAAAGAGATTTATCAGGCCCAACTTGGGTGTCACCTTAGATATTCCCCTCACTCTGCAGCACTGAACAGAGCTTCTGGACCACACCTACCACATGCCTCTGGGTATTCTCTGAAAGAGCTGACACTCAACTAATCCTCAGAGGCATAGTCCAAAGATAAAAGCCATCAAGGGGAAGAAAAAACCACGTATCTCCACATGCCTAATAATAAATACAGCAATTCAAGAAACAATAAGGAGGACAAAATATTCCCCCAAAAGAACACAACACTTCAATCTAGAATGTGAAGACAAAGAGACTGAGGAAATGCCAGAAACAGAATTCAAAAAATTGATCGTGGGATTACTTAGACGTAATCAGTAGTAAATCCATGAATTGAAAAAATCCATACATGACATGAATGAAATTTTTTTCCTATAAAATTGAGTTTTTAAAGAGAAATCAAAATGAAATATTAGAAATTAAGAATTCAATAGAACAAATAAAAAATATGATGGAAAGCCTTAAGAACAGATTCAGTGAGGCAGAAGAAAGAATATACGAGTTAGAAGACAAATACTGGGGCTGGCACTGTGGCGCAGTAGGTTAACTCTCTGTCTGCAGCGCCAGCATCCCATATGGGCACTGGTTCTACTCCTGGCTGCTCCTTTTCTGATCCAGCTCTCTGCTATGGCCTGGGAAAGCAGTAGGAGATGGTCCAAGCACTTCAACTAGTTCAGGCTACAACACTTCACCAGTACTCCACCAGTACGCCTGGCCAGGTGACTGGACCCCATTCTGGAGTCTTCTCCCTGGGATTTCTTTGGGACCAATTGTCTTGAACTGAGATTGTGCAATTATTGCACTTGCTGTGGTCTGAACGCATTGAAACCGAATCTCCAATGTGATAGCATAAGAAGGTGGGGGCCTTTGGGAGCCCCCCTATATGGAATTGGAGTATCTGCTGTGTGAGGACACAGCAAGAAGGTGCCATCTATGAGAAGATGTGCCCACACCTGATGCTAAGTCTATTGGAAAATTGATTTTGTCCTTATCCCCCAGAGATATTTGAAATAAATTTCTCTTGTTTATAAACAACCCAATCTCTGGTGTTTTTTTATACCACTCAAGCTAAAACAGAGTTGTGTGTGTGTGTGTCAGCACTTAGATAGGCCATGAGCATTCAACCTGGTTTACACCTATGGAATTTGGGCAGGTGAACCATCAGGAATCTTCCCTTCAATGTCTTGGGTTAAGAAACGTGAGATTCATGAGGCATACAGCTCAGGCACGCATCTAGCGAAGTCACAGGAGTGGGGACCCAGAATGAGCAAAATTCTTTCCCACTGGACAGCAGAACATCCGCAGCTTTGTCCTCTTGAGGGCGCCATTGCCTCCACTGTCCTGAGAGGCGGCTGCGCTGAAGGACTGGCGGGTAAATGTGGGTGCTGTGACCGCAGAATGGGGCAGCAGGTGATGTTGCAGACATTCATGAGTACGTGTGGGAATCCTCTGGAAACTCCTGAAATTCTCCAGAGCCCCGTTCTCAATGTAAGGCTGATACAGCCCCGGGGAGGGGGAGGGGAGCAACTTGGAACACCCAGCAGGCCGCAGCACTTCCGGCAGATGCGCATCGTGACTCACTGCTCCCTCCCCATTTCAGTGCTAGGACCTTGCAGCTCTTTGCTCACCAGGAACCCACCCTACGTACAGAATTTAACTGTCAGTTTGAGGAATCCTCTAGCTCCCAAACACTCTCCCAGATTCTTGAACTTGATGACAGAATCTCTGTCAAAGTCTATGTTACTTTTTATTAAATTGCCAAAGGGCAACTATTTATTGAAAGTGGGTGAGAAGTCTAGTGCTCAAAACTAATTTTTGCTGAAGGACAATTTTCTATTATGCTCTTTTATACCTGAATGATCGCTTGAGTCGCTGCTTGGATGATTTCTTTTGTTTTTCCTGCTCTACAAAGTTAACTGACTTTCTCTGTATTAAAAAATGACTTAAAGGGGTGGGCATTTGATTCAAAGGTTAAGTCACCACGTGGGACACCTGCATTCTACATCAGGTGATGAAAAAGGAACTTATAGGCAAAATGACTTTTGGGATAAACTTGAAGAAGGAGTACCTGGTTCAGGTTCCAGCTCCTTCTTCCTGCTAATGCACACGCTGGGAGGCAGCAAATGATGGTTCCCATGCTTGGGCCCCTGCTGACCATGTGGAAGAATTAGATGGAGTTCTGGGCTCCTGGCTTCAGCCTAGCCCTGATCTGGCTATAGCGGGCATTTGGGGGAGGTTCTAGTTCTCTCTCTGTTACTTTTCTGCTCTGCCTTTCAAGTAGATGAAAATAAAGAAATAATAAGCATTAAAAATCCAAGTGTATGAGATAGTTATAATCAGCTCAGAAAAAAAGGAATACAGGCACAATAAGAGGTCAGTGAAGGCACAGAACAGGAAGGACAAACCAAGGGACAAGAAGAGGAGCTCACGAAAGAGTGAACATAAGTGCTATGTTCCAGAAAGAAGTGTCCTAGTGGGGTTAATGAGGGCTGCATTTTCAGATAGTTTATTATACTTAATTGTGAGTCTATAGTTTATTTCAAATACTGTAGTCATATATTTCCTGAATTTAATAAAGTGCTAATGAAATTGACTCTAAAATATAAAAGATTAATATGAAAAAGATCGTGCTGTCATATTTTAACACACAATTTAACATTGAAATTATTTTCATTCCAGCCTTTGTCACAAGAAAATTAGCAGCAATCAAAACAATAATTTTCTTTTTTCTTATTTCTATATAGGCCTGAGAGGTTAAAATAGAAAGTTAAGTAACATAAGTGACATACTAAATGACCCAGCAAGTGTTTGACTGAGATAAGTTTTAACACTTCTGCTGAAAATTGAAAAACTGTCACTTCCTTGGTAGAGCTGAAAATAGTCAGCTTGTACAAGTTGGTCTTTCTGATGCAAACCCATATTAAGCTTTGTATTATTCACACAAATCACTCAAAACAATTCCAACCAAGTACATAGAGACTTAGAATTATGTAATAAATAATATAGATTGTTGATAAAGTATGTAATCCAATTTAAAGGACTACTGCTGACTTGAGGTTTTTCTCATCCCTTCTGTAGGTCTAATGCTTACATACTGATTCCATTCAATAAATACAGATTATGCCGTTGTTGGGTAAAAATTCAGGAACTGGGTGCTCCTAGGACTACAAAGGTGAATAAGATGTAGTGAATACTACTATATAAATTATAACAGAATCATGGTTATGAATATGAATTTTTTATAATTTATTATCTGGGAAGGCAGTATAAAAACTGTGATTGTTCCAAGAAGGAATAGATTGCATTTAATAGATGTGATGAAAAAGGAGCTTCTAAATAAAATGACTTTTGGAATAGGCTTAGAGGTCTGCATAGCGCTTCAGAAACTGGTGGTTGGGGCCGTTGCTGTGGCATAGCAGGTAAAGTTACCGCCTGTGAAACCAGCATCCCATGTGGGCACTAGTTCAAGCCCTGGCTGCTCCACTTCCAATCCAGCTCCCTGCTGATAGCCTGGGAAAGCAGCAGAGGATGGCCCCAGTTCCTGGGTCCCCCCGACCCACATGGGAAACCTGGATGAATCTCCTGGCTCCTGGCTTCAGCCTGGCCCAGTGCTGGCTGTTGTGGCCATTTGGGGAGTAAGCCCGAGGATGAAAGATTCTCTCTTTCTCTCCCTCTCTCTCTCTCTCTCTTCTCTGTAACTCTGACTTTCAAGATAAAGAAATAAATCTTAAAAAAGAAAGAAGTTGGTGGTGGCCTTTTAGGGAGAGCATTCTGGTGGATGACCTTCATGAGAAAAGTCAAGAACTGAAAGCTCCAGGTGCACTCAGATAGAGGAGGAGAGAGGGGTGGGAAGGAAGTGTGAGATCAAGGTGGAATGCTACCATGGCGGGCTTTTAATGTTGTTCTCCTACAAGGGATTGAACCTATCTGTAAGCAGTATGGACCCACTGAAGACTGTGGACAGGAGAATCTTTTAATTAAACATACATTTTGAATTAATGATCAATGAAAGTGATTTAGGAGGATTAGAAAGTGGAGGAAAATAGACTAGTTTGATGGCTGTGTAAACAGTCTAGGTGGAAATGAGACCACATGTCCGATGACCTTAAAGAAATGGATCCTTGTAGCAGAGACAACTTATTGTCCCACGATGTCCATTTTTTCCTTTTTCTTGTACTTAAAATCCCACAAGCCCCTGTTTTCACTGACACATGTCCATTCAGAATAAAGATTAAACCCTGCCTCACTTGCATGTGTCCAAGGTCTGGCCAATCACTATATAAGGTAACAGCCTACATAACTCCTATGGAATGACATTCAAAGATGAGATTTGCTTTCTTTATTTCTCCTTTCTGATGGTTAGAATGTGGACATGATGATTGAAACCAGAGCAACCATCTTGGGTTATGAGGTGAATCCAGCATGGACTCATGTCTTTCTCAAGCCATTATTATTGAAACTTTCTGTCATTTGTAACTTAGTCTCTCCTAATTAATACTCTCCCCACTTCATGCATGAACTGTGAAGATCCACAGGTTTTAAGCAGGGGAGTGACATTTTGCATATAATCTATGACAGGAGATTGCCCGTTCACCACATCTTCAAAGAGCTGAAAAGGTGAAAGTCTTCAGGTAGACACCTGGGAAGGCTACTGCAGCACTTGGCTTGAATTGGGGCCTGGACTGAAAAGGGTCAGCAGGAATGGAAATGGAGAACTGTGTGACATCATTCTCCTAAGACTCCCACAGACCTTCCACAACTTGTGCATTTTCACTCTTGCTACTCCTTCTGATTAGAAAGAATTTGTCTTCAAGAACTATCTAGTCCTGTGAAATATCTTCAACCTTCTCATGTAGAATTTTGTTTTCCCACCAAAGTTGTCCACTCATTTTCTTTTTCATGCTGTTGATGTTCTTTCAAATATGTAATCACACCCTATAATGTGTTTCCTGTCTAAACTCCTAGGGTAGACAAGGCACTCCAGGAGTTAACAATCACAGAGTGCTTACTGCACTCCAGGAACTTTATTAAGCCTTGGATGCACGTGATCCTGATAACTCTTCTAACCATCTCTATAAAGAGAACAGCCTCTCTTCAAGCACCCTTCCTTCCAAAAGATACTCTTTCCTGGCCATCCTATGCTATCGTTGGCACCCTGGAGCCCCCCAGAGACCATTGAGGAAGTGGCTGACCAAAGAGCTGGAGGTTCCTGGAGGGGAGAATCTGGGAGTGGTTAACAGCTACAGTCTTCAGCTTCCTGTTTTAGCCACAGTTTCTCTAAACTCTATTCCTTTTATATATTTAAAGCATGATCCATGACTCAACACATATTTATGGAGCACCTTTTTTGGAGTTTACATTCTACAATTTATGTTGGTGAAGCCAAAGAAAAATAACCCAGTTTTATTTTAGTTTTTCATAGATTATATAGTTATTCTAATACTGAAGGTTGGAGAAACAGTAATATCCATTTCCTCCCTGAGGTGTGAAATACCATATTAATCACTTATCATAATTTCAGGTGTATATGTATCTATTTGAACTTTGTAAATTCAAAATGAGTAATTATTCTTGAGGACATGACCTGGTAGTTGTGCTTTCTTTTAATTTTTTATTTTGAAATAATTATAGACTCACAGGAAGCCACACAAGTACTTCAGAGTCCTATGTAAATTTCCCACAGTGGTGGCATCTTATGTAACTGTTAAACATCACAGTTGGGTAACTAACATTGGTGAACTGCTGTTAACTAAGCTACAGGTATTTGATTTTCCATCATCTAAAAAATTGGCACTCTTTTTCCCAGTTCCATGAAATTCTATTCTATACAAAGACTCATGTACCCACCACCACAGTCGAGAACCAGAATGCTCCCACAACCTACATGTTTGTTTTTACACCTAGTCTTCAGCTTCTTCCACCTCTCTACACCCTTCCCTTTGCCCTGGTCACCACTAATCTCTCCATCATTTTGTCATTTCAAGAATGCTTTATAAATGGAATCATCTCCTCATATAACCTTTTGAGAGGTACATTTTTTACTAGGCATATTGCTTTTGAGTTCTATCCAGGTTGTAGCATATATCAAAAGTTCATTTCTGGGGCAAATATGTAGTGGTTAGACACCACCTGGAATGCTCACATCTCATAACAGAGTGCCTGGATTTTAGTCCCTACTCTGCTCCTGATTCTAGCTTCTTGCTAGTATGTACCCTGGGAAGCAGCAGGTGTTAGCCCAAACACTTGGCTGCTGCTGCCGACACAGAAAGACCTGGATTGAGTTCCAGGCTTGTGGCTGTAGCCTGGTTCAGCATTTAGAGAGTGAAGCAGTTGATGGAAGATGTGTGTGTGTGTGTGTGTGAGTGTGTGAGACTCTCTTCCTCTGTTGCACTGCCTTTCAAGTAAAACTTAAAAGAAAACACTTTAAATAGTTAATTTCTTTGCTTTAGTGACTTGAATTTCATGGTGTGGATGATTAGTTCATTTAACTATTCACTCGGATGGATAATCGGATTCTTTGAAGTTTTTAGCTATTATAAATAAAATTATTGTAAACATTCATGTTTAGATTTTGGTGTGAATGTAACTTTTTGCTCTTTCTAGGATACATTTCTGGAAGTATAACTGCTGGGATATATGGTAAACACATGCTGTGTTTTATAAGATATTCTAAATGGTTTTCCAGAGTAGCTATACCATTTTACATCCTCACCAGCAGTGTACGGAAGACACAATTTCTCTATAGCCCCTTGCCAGCATTTAGTATTATCACTATTTTTCCTTTTTGTATCATGATATAATTCACATATCATAAAATTCACCCTTTTGAAACATGCAATTCACCGATCTTTAGTAAATGCACAAGTTATACCGACATTACCTCTAATTTCAGAATTTTAATCATCCCCAAAGGAACCCCATATCTGTGAGCAGTAATTCTCCATTACATACCTGCAATGCTAGCCCCTAGCAGCTACTAACCTACTTTCTGTCTCTAGATCTGCTGGCTCTGGACATTTTTTACAGATGCAATTCTAATATTTGATCTTTCATGTTGACACTACCTTTCATTTTAGTTGTTCCATTAGGCATGTGGTGCTATCACATTGTGAGTTTAATTTGTATTTCCTGAATGGCTGATAATGTCAACAATAATGCACATCTTTTCAAATGCAGATATATCATCACTATTTCCCCCTTCTTTTAAAAATTATGTTTGTTTGTTTATTTTTTAAATAATGTATATATTTATTTGAAAGGCAGAGTTACAGAGAGGAAGAGGCAGAGAGAATGCTTCCATTTGCTTGTTCATTTCCAAAATGGCCACAACAACCAGGCTGAAGCCAGGAGCCAGGATCCTCATCCAGGTCTCCCACATGGGTGCAGGGACCCTAGCACTTGGGCCATCCTTCGCACTTTTCCCAGGCCATTAGCAGGGAGCTGGACTGGAAGTGGAGCAGTTGAATGAACACCGATATGGGATGCTGGCACTGCAGGCGATGGTTTAACTTGCTGCGCCACAATGCCAGCCTATAAAAATTATATTTGAAAAGTACTATTTCCTTTTTAGTGAAATATTTGTTCATGTCTTTTGCCTGTCTTTTAAGAGGGTTATCTATTAAGTTTTGAGCATTCTCTATATAGTCTAGAAATAAGATCTTTCTCAGACAAATGGTTTGCAAATATTTTCTCCCAGTCTGCAGCTTTTTTATTCCTCTTTACAAGAACTTTTGCTGTACAGTTTTACATTTTGACAATTTATTAATTTGGTTTTTTATGGACCACAGTTTTGATATGAACTCCTGGCCTAATTCTGTCCCCAACACTACAAAGACAGAACAAAAACAAGGCATAGCATAATCAACCCACTGAAATTAGTGATATAGAGAAAAACCTTAAAGAAGTTTGGAAAAAAGATCTATTAAATGCAGGGAAGAAAGATAAAACTGTCCTGTTGAAGCCAGAATACAGTGGAATGGCCTCTTCAAAGTACTGAAAAAGAAGACCCAAAGGGTGATTGGTATTGATACAGAAGGCCCCTGGTTGGAGTTGGAGGGCCTGGGGACTCCATCCAATTTGGTGGCAGTACAGACATCCTGCAAGCTGCAAGCCTCTCACTTGGTGGTTGCTGATTGGTTCCTGCTTTTCACTATGTCCAGCCCATCACCAAGCCAGCTGAACACACCTCAAACTTCCCTCACATACAAAGAGCTCCAGGTCACTGCTGATTGATTCCCAGCCAAACCAATCAGATTCTGCCAACTCCCTGACTGGCTCACATTGAATACTTTATTAGCACACACCTTGACCAATCAGATGAACTTCCTTCTTCAGAGCTACATAACAGCCCCTAAACTGATCCTCCTGCCTGGGGGGTCCTCTCTTGGCTGTCCGAAGCTTTTTCTTCTTTCAATAAACTCCCTTGGCTTTGCTCATTCTTCCTTGTCCCCTGTCTCCTTCTTTGTGGTCATGAGACAAAGAACCCCCACAGGGAGAAAAGAGCTGTAACACACAGAGCTGTGACATCTGTGAATAATTCGGTGAAAGGAATAATCTACAATATTGTATCCTGATGAGCGTGGGTGCTGCCTCAGGGTGCCTGTAAGGCTGTGGTCACGGGGCTGATGCTGGCACCAGAAGCCCAGAGGACAGACAGGCTCGAATACTGCAGCTGTAAAGGGCATGGCGGGGCTCGCAGGATGCTGAATTCCAGGCGGTGCCCATTGCCTCGGATGTGGATGGCGAGAACCTGCACGATCGGACGCCCTACGTGATGGAGGGCGCACTCCTGGCGCAGGAGTGGGAAAGGCAAAGGAGAATCCTGGGGAAGGTGGACCAGGACTCCAACTCCAACTCCACCCATAAAGTGACCCCGGGGAGAACAACGCAACCGAGGGACAAAAGTGACCGCCACGAGGGCCTTCTCCGCGGGTTTCCAGAGGACAAAAGGGCGAGGCTCGGCGGTTTCTCCATGTGGTCCCGTGCCAGGTACAAAGCTACGTTTGGACACTAGTTTCTAGAGTTTGAGGTTCGGCCAGATGGATGCTTAGCTGTGCTAACAACAGCGACTGCAAAAAAACTATGTCATGATGGGAAAAGACGCCCATGTACATGGAGAGTAATGGAAGAAGGAAAGCGAATCAAAGGTGAGAGTGGAATTACCAATGAAGACTGCTGCGGCCTCTCCCGGACAGGCTTGGCTGAGGGGACCCTGAAATTGTTTTTGGAGATGACCACATATCTTTTATCACATCAAACACAGGTTCTCCTGTTGATGTACACTTTACTATTTGGTACAGGATCTGAAATGTGTAGTTTTCACTCTCATTGGACTAATTTAAATGGTATATTTTTGAGTCTGTTTAGATTTTTAAGTGAGGGATGGGTAAAGGAGGCTTTGTCATTTACAATATTGGAAGTTTTATGAATGTAAAGCATTTTTTAGGTGTAAACGGAAAATAAGAAAATACATGAACAGGCTTAAGAGTTACTCTTGCTTGGGTCCAAGTGAGTTGAACAATTCCTTCCTCACACTAAATTCTGTAAATAAAATGCCACCTGTTGAAATTTCTCTCCAATATGGCCGGCGCTGCGGCTCAACAGGCTAATCCTCCGCCTAGCGGTGCCGGCACATCAGGTTCTAGTCTCGGTTGGGGCTCCAGATTCTGTCCCGGTTGCCCCTCTTCCAGGCCAGCTCTCTGCTATGGCCCGGGAGTGCAGTGGAGGATGGCCCAAGTGCTTGGGCCCTGCACCCCATGGGAGACCAGGAGAAGCACCTGGCTCCTGGCTTCGGATCAGCGCAGTGCGCCGGCTGCAGCGGCCACTGGGGGGGTGAATCAATGGCAAAGGAAGACCTTTCTCCCTGTCTCTCTCTCTCACTGTCCACTCTGGCTGTCAAAAAAAAAAAAGAAAAAGAAAAAGAAAGAAAGAAATTTCTCTCCAATAAAACATTTTGGGCTGGCGCCACAGCTCACTAGGCTAATCCTCTGCCTGCGACACCAGCACACCGGGTTCTAGTCCCGGTCGGGGCGCCTGATTCTTTCCAGGTTGCCCCTCTTGCAATCCAGCTCTCTGATGTGGCCCGGGAGTGCAGTGGAGGATGGCCCAAGTCCTTGGGCCCTGTACCCACATGGGAGACCAGGAGAAGCACCTGCCTCCTGGCTTCAGATGGGTGCAGTGCACTGGCTGCAATGCGCCAGCCGTAGCGGCCACTTAGAGGGTGAACCAGCAGAAAAAGGAAGACCCCCAGCCTTCACACAAGTGTCTCTTCTGCAGGCTTCCCTGATCAGAAGTGGACTGTGAAGGGACTTCTAGGAAATGTAATGGAGCCAGGCTTACAACATGTGATATTTCAGTTTATTTTACTGGAATTTTAATTAAGTGGACTTGGTGAGGAAGATGTCTGGAAACCATCTGGAGAAAGGAGCATACAAACCCAGTAGTTGGGGTGGGCACTACGGCGTAGCAGGTAAAGCTGCCACCTACAGTGCCGGCATCCCATATGGGCTCTGGTTCGAGTCCTGGCTGCTCCAGTTCTGATCCAACTCTCTGCTATGGTATGGGAAAGTGGTAGAAGATGGCCCAAGTCGTGGGCCCCTGCACCCACATGGGAGACCCAAAAGAAGTTCCTGGCTCCTGGCTTTGGATGGGCACAGCTCTGACTGTTGCAGCCATGTGGGGAGTGAACCAGTGGATGGAAGATATTCTCTCTCTCTCTCCCCCTCCCCCCGTAACTCTTTCAAATAAACAAATAAAGCATTAAAAACAAAACCAGTAGATTTAGATCTACTTTCCTGTGGAATGTATACCCCATAAGAGTTTCACAAACTTTCCTGATAGGAAAATATCCAGATACTTCAAATAGTTCATGGAAAATAGAATTTTAAAAAAAATGTTTATTTTATTGCAAAATTTTTTGAAACCCTAACATGGTTTTTCCATAATATGAATTTTCCATGAACTTCTTGAAGATCCCCCCATAGGCATGAATTTCATTTTTTTATCAGAATAAATTTTTCTTTTAATTCTGTTTTACACACATTTTTTCAAGTGCCGTCAGATATCTGGCTGGGCCCCAGTGAAACAAGTCTTTCTTCACTGCCCTTTGATGAGAATCATAAAAGGTACACAGGTATGGGCAAAGTGAAATGATCTAGATAGCACGGATGACCCACTGAATGCCAGACTCTTTGTGATGGTGTTAAATCCACTTCTGCCTCAGGGTGAGGAAAGGCAAAGACAGATTCTTGAAGGTGGAATTGTTGGAGACCTGACTGCTGCTTATCACCCACAAGGTGGTCCATGCACCAGCAAGAAGTCTTTCTTTCCCAGAACCCCATGCAGTGCTGTGGTGGCCAAGGGCACAAGGGGTGCCAAGCCTTGGTGTCACATTGCAGGAGTACAGAAATACCCTGCCAGAGACTCATCCCGCCCTCTGGTCTCCTGCCAATCCTCCCAGGACTCAGGGCAGCAGACAGAATGGCTGAAAATGGAACTGAGAGAATAGCTATGTCAGAGAATGATCTTTAATTCAGTCAACCTTCTTACCATTTTACCAGAAGAATCTGAAATAGTTATGATGAAAAATTATCTGATATAGGGTTTACATTTTCTGTGGAACTTGTTCTTTTCCATTGATGCTGAAGCATATTCATCATCATCTTGATAAATACTGTTCATTTCCATTTTTTCTCGGATGGAACGCTGCCCTATAAATTATATTCACAGCAAGGAGTGATGCAACTTTAATAAAAGTGATGCATGGAGAGCTTCCATCTTCTCACTCTTACTCATCAATTTGCTGTATGTTAGTAAACTTCTTTTAGTGTTCTGAGTCAGAATAACTCATGGTCAGGCACTGAAAGTGCAATTCAACCATTCTAAAGGCACTTAGTGCAAAAAGTTGATGGATTTCAAGTCATAAAATCAATACCACAGCAAAACATTTCACATGTGCACCTTTGCCCTCAGGTATAGGTTTACAAAACAAAACATACATCTCTGGCACTCCTCTGCAATACGTCTGGGTGCCTCCCACCCCCTTCCCGTCCTTTTTTCCTTCCTTCCTATTTGCCTTCTTCCCTTCCTTCCTTCTCCCCGATTTAAGCACTTTCACATATACGCTCTCATTCAAACCTGAACAGAGAGGTTTTATCACCACAATGTAGTTGATGGAACTCAGTCCCAGGGAGTTTAAATGACTTCCCTATTCTTATGGCTTAAAAAGGTACAAACTGAATTTAAAGCAGACTGCCTGCTTCCAGACTCTCTCTACTTTAATAAAATGCTTGATAATATCTTAAAACATTTCCCTGCTTTCTGACTGGGTAATCTGTACTTACTAGGGCCTGTGGGTCCTAAAAATCAATCTTCTGACTTCTTTCCTTGCTTTGGGAGATGTGTTAACAGAGCCTTATAGGACAGCTTTAAAAAATTTTAAAACTATTGCAAACACAGCTGAATGATGATAAAAAGCAGAATAATGACCAAAAAAAATCACATGGGGGTAATGAGCTCTAAAAGTTACTCTTCAGCTCAAGAGGTAATACATTTTCTGTGGTGGCCACTGCGGCACAGCAGGTTAAGCCGCCACCTGGGATGTCCCCATTCCATATCAGAATGCTTAATTTGAGTTCCAACTACTCTACCTTCAATGTAGCTTCTTTCCAATGCACCTTGGAAGATAGTAGATGATAGCCCAAATACTCCAGTCCTGCCCCCTACATGGTAGACCTGAACGGAGTTCTGGGCTCCTGGTTTTGTCCCAGCCCAGTCCCTTGAGGTTGTTGGCATAACAGGAGTGGATCAGCAGATGAAAGATATTTCTCTCTCCTCTCTCTTGCCTTTCATTGAAAATAAATATATATATATTTTTTGGACAGGCAGAGTAGATAGTGAGAGAGAGAGAGACAGAGAGAAAGGTCTTCCTTTTTGCTGTTTGGTTCACCCTCCAATGGCTGCTATGGCCAGCGCATCACGCTGATCCGAAGCCAGGAGCCAGGTGCCTCTCCTGGTCCCCCATGCAGATGCAGGGCCCAAGGACTTGGGCCATCCTCCACTGCCTTCCCGGGCCATAGCAGAGAGCTGGCCTGGAAGAGGGGCAACCAGGATAGAATCCGGCGCCCCAACCGGGACTAGAACCTGGTGTGCCGACGCTGCAAGGCGGAGGATTAGCCTGTTAAGCCACGGTGCCGGCCGAAAATAAATATTTTTAAAAGGATAATATATTTTCTATAGAGATAGAATCATCAAATACACCTGATACATGCTAAAGAAGCTACTAAATCAGCTCAAAAGAGGAGTCCTGTCAAAAATCTGTGTTCATTTCATCTTCTTCAACAAGCATTGGAGAGCGCAGGGTAGAATATGAAGTTTTTGCCAACTTGTGTTTATAGGAAAGATTACCCTCCTTTGCCACTTGCCTCAATGATAACAGCAATGTTATTTATTTTTTTCTACTTGCTAGGCAGTCTTCTCAGACCTTCACATGGTAAACTCACTTAATCCTCATATGGATCCTATGCAGTAGGTACTGTATTATCATTATCTCACAGATAAAGAACCAGGTAGAAGGAGGTGTGGTAGTTCGGCCAGGGTCACTCAGTGAATATTGGACGTGCATGTGAAATTGATCTCTAGCCCAGGCTTTCATCAGTGCCCACTTACATATGCTCCCATTAATCTGTGCTCCTCCGGCAGAGCAGGAGCATCTGTCCAGTAGAGTGCCCAGTACCACACACTCAGCAAAGATTGTTGAATGAATCAGTAATTGAGTGAATGGATGGAGGAAGAGAAGAGAAAGTGAAGAAAAGAAGAGTGAGAGAGTGAATACACAGGTTAGGAAAAGAGACTGTTTTTAGGGTAGGAGGGGGTTGGAAGAAAAATATCAAGGAACTTTAAATAATGGTACAACGTCAATAAGCACAAGTGAAAAAATGTCATGTAGAAAAATATATAAAGAGACCGGCGCGCAGTTCAATAGGCTAATCCTCCACCTGCGGCGCCGGCACACCAGGTTCTAGTTCCGGTTGGGGCACCGGATTCTGTCCCGGTTGTTCCTCTTCCAGGCCAACTCTCTGCTATGGCCCAGGAGTGCAGTGGAGCATGGCCCAAGTGCTTGGGCCCTGCACCTGCATGGGAGACCAGGAGAAGCACCTGGCTCCTGGCTTCAGATCAGCGCAGTGCGCTGGCCGCAGAGGCCATTGGAGGGTGAACCAACGGAAAAGGAAGACCTTTCTCTCTGTCTCTCTCTCTCTCTCACTGTCCACTCACCTGTCAAAAAGAAAGAAAGAAAGAAAAATATATAAAGAATGTCAGAGAAATTGGAGAGCCTAGAGACACAGGGCATTTCAAAAAATTTATGGAAAAAAATGAAATTAAAAATATTTGTTTTGGTGCAAAAAATGTTGAATCCATACATAGTTTTTGATAGTATGCATTTTCCATGAACTTTTTGAAGGCTTCTAGTAAGTTTGGATTTCAAAGTAATTTTTGCACCAAAAATAATCATTAAAAGTTTTAAATTTTAAATTTTTAAATTTAAAATTTTTAAATTTTTAAATTTTGGTGTTGTGGCACAGAAGGTTAAGCTACTGCCTGCAATGCCAGCATCACATATAGGCACCAGTTCTAGTCTCGGTTACTCTACTTCCAATACAGCTCCCTGCTAGTGCACCTGGGAAAACAGTAGAAAGATGGCTCAAGTGCTTAGGCCCCTGTATGCACATGGGAGATTTGGACTGAGCTCCAGGCTACTGACTTTGGCCTAGCCCAGCAGTGTGTATTTTGCTCTCTCTCTATCTCTATAACTCTGCCTTTCACATAAATAAAATAAATTTAAGATTCTATTTATTTGAGAAGAAGAGTTATAGACAGAGAGAGGGAGAGACAGAGAGAAAAGATTTCCATTCACTGGTTCACTCCCCAAAATGACCACAACAGCCGGAGCTGAGCGGATGAGAAGCCAGGAACCAGGAGCTTCTTCTGGGCCTCCCATGCAGGTGCAGGTGCCCAAGCACTTGGGCCATATTCTGTTTTTGTTTGTTTGTTTTTAAGATTTATTTTATTTGAGAGTTAGAGGGAGAGGTAGAGCAAGAGAGAGGTCTTCCACCCACTGGTTCACTCTTCAAATGGCTGCAACAGCCAGGGCTGAGCCAATCTGAAGCCAGGAGCCAGGAGCTTCTTCTGGGTCTCTCACTTGGATTCAGGGGCTGAAGGACTTGGGCCACCCTCTGCTGCTTTCTCAGGTGTGTTAACAGGGAGCTGGATCAGAAGTGGAGCAGACGGAACTCGAACCAGTGCCCATATGGGATGATGGCACTGCAGGCAGAAGTTTAGCTTACTGCACCACAGCACTGGCCCCTAAATTTTTCTTTAATTTTTATTTTATTTGATATATATTATATATATGTATGTATATATATATATATTTGTGTGTATATATATATATATATATATATATATATATATATATATATACAGAGAGAGTGAGAGAAAGATCATCCATCTACTGCTTTAGTTCATCTGGGTCTCCCACATGGATGTCAGGGACCCAAGTACTTGAGCTATTATCTGCTACATTTGCAGGGTGGGCATTAGCAGGAAACTGAATTGGAAGCAAAGCTGAAACTTGAACTAGGCACTTCATGGATGTGGACATCTCAACTGCTGTGTCAAATATCCACCTCTAAACTTGCCACGTGATTCCATTTTCCATGAATTTTTTGAAGTTCCCTTGTATATTCTGAGAACAGTAAGACACCCAAATTGACAGTGACTGAGTCTTGGACTGCATGAGGGGAATACAGGGAGAACAGTCTGATCAGGTGAGTTGTGTCGGGATTGCTAAATGCTTAAATGGCAGGCTGAGGAATTTTTGGATAAGAAACTGGAAGCCACAGGAAGAGTTTGGAAAAAGAAGTGGGAATACGACAACCTCAAGAGTGTGCATTAGAGAAAAGAAAATGGCAGTTACCTGTAGGAAATTTAGGGCAGGAGCCATTGATCTACAGTGAGTGGATTTCTAGGATCCATAGAAGAGTTTTATGGAGTTTGAGAATCCCTGAAATGTACACAACATTTTTTTCAGTATGTGGCTATCCACAGCAGCTCAGTGAATCTCAAAAACTGTGACTCCCTCCTCCCCCAAATAGTAAGTGTCCAGAAAGAAGTCAACATTCCACATATCTGCATATTTTGGCTATAAGTGGAGCTAGCAGACTGTTAAATATGCTCCTTATTCTACCTTGGCAAATATAACCTTCCAATCACAAAACTAAAGAATGTGTGACTCCAAGTTGGCAAAATATAAAAAGTGACTAAATTTATTACTAAGCATGTTTTAAGTGTTGATGGTCAGTATTTTGATAAATAAAAATATAATTCATACATTATTACACACTTACTTCATGTAATTTGTTTTACTTGTCTTCAGTCAGCAAAATATTGTGTTATGAGATTTTACAGTTTTGTTCACTGATAATGAGACACGAGCATTCCTTACTGGAGTGCCTGGACTGTAGTCCCAGCTCCACTTTCAATTCCAGATTCCTCTACACACTCTGGGACAGAGAGCATATAATCAATCAAGTATGTGGATCCCTCTCACCATATAGGATGGTGTTCTGGGCTTTTGGTTTCAGCTTGGCCCTGCCCTGGCTGTTGTGAGCATTTGAGGAATGAACCAGCAGATAGACCCTCTGTCTCTCTCTGTCTCTCTTTACTTCTCTTTTCAAATAAATTAAAATTTCAAAACAAGGAAAAGTTTATGTTGAACTTAATTTTATCAAAAATGTAATTTTTTAAAAGATTTCTTTTATTTATTTAAAAGATAGAATTACAGAGAGAGAGGTAGAGTCAAAGAGAGTAGAGGTCTTCCATTTGGTTTATTCATTCTCCAAATTACCGCAACGGCCAGAACTGGGCTGATCCGAAGCCAGAAGCCAGGAGCTTCTTCCCAGTCTCCTACGCGGGTGCAGAGACCCAAGGACTTTGGCCATCCTCTACTGCTTTCCCAGGCCATAGCAGAGAGCTAGATTGGAAGAGGAGCAGCTGGGACACGAACCAGCACCCATATGGGATGCTGGCGCTGCAGGCTGGGGCTTTAACTTGCTGTGCCACAGTGCCGGCCCCTCAAAAATGTAATTTAAAGTAAATGCAAATGTTTTATGTATCAAAAAATTTAATTATATATTAAAATTAAAAGGCAATTATGATGATGAGAAACCATACACACCTATTGGAGCAGTTAAAACCCAAAATACTGACAACACAAAATGCTGATGAGGATATGAGCAATTAGAATTGTCATTCATTTTTGGTGGGACTGCTAAATGGTACAGCTACTTTGGAAGCGTGTAGCAGTTTCTCACAAAACTAAACATACTATTTCCATATGATTCAGCAATCTCATTCCTTGATATTTTACTAAATGAATCATGCACTTATGCTAGCACAAATATTTGCACATAAATGCTTATAGCAGCTTTGCTCATAATTGCTAAAACTTGGAAGCAACCAAAATGTACTTCAATAGGTGAATAGATGCAAAAGCTGCAAAATATCTATATAATGGGAGATTTTTAAGTGAAAAAAAAATAAGCTATTAAGCCATGAAAAGATATGGAGGAAATTAGATGCATATTAAGTGAAAGATGACATACTGAGAAGAATACATACTGATGGCCGGTGCCGTGGCTTAACAGGCTAATCTTCCACCTTGTGGTGCCAGCACACTGGGTTCTAGTCCCGGTTGGGGCACCGGATTCTATCCTGGTTGCCCCTCTTCCAGGCCAGCTCTCTGCTATGGCCCAGGAAGGCACTGGAGGATGGCCCAAGTCCTTGGGCCCTGCACCCGCATGGGAGATCAGGAGAAGCACCTGGCTCCTGGCTTCGGATCAGCGCGATGTGCCAGCCGTAGCGGCCATTGGAGGGTGAACCAACAGCAAAAAGGAAGACCTTTCTGTCTGTCTCTCTCTCTCACTATCCACTCTGTCAAAAAAAAAAAAAAAATACATACTGAATTATTTCCAACGTGTTGAAAGCTGGTGTTTCTTATATTTTGTCTTTCATCATTATAATTGTTGTTACTCATTTAAGAGGTAAATCTAAATTTACCTTTTGGTCCATCTTGTCTGGAAGTAGAAGTCAATGTATAAGAATTCACCAAGCCTAGAGGCACTCACTTTGTTCACCTAGGGGGAAAAAATGACTGTTAACAGCCAAGAATTAAGGTGGACTTCCTCAAAATTCCAGATTTACTGTAAACTTTCAGAGTTAGAAAGTATTTTCATTACTACAACTGAATGACCTGAAGTACTTAACATATAAATGAAAACATTTATTTTTGTTCATAGTTTTGTAGGTTCGCAGTCCAAGCTCTGGTGGCCCCACTGATCTGGCATGTGATGAAGGTGGTGGAGGGTGGGAGATAGGCAGAGGGAGGATCATATGTGAGCCAGGAGGCAGAGAGAAAAGGGGACGCTCACCATTGCCTAATCTGTTTGGTCTCTCCTGCTAAAGTCAGCAGAATTTTATCAGAGACTCCAATGCAACCATCTATTCCAATGTAGTCACTTTCCACGGACCCTACCCTTAGACACATGCTTGGATTAAGTTCTATCTTTAGTCCATTAACATAAGAATCTGGTTCCAAGTCTTTAACATATGGACCTTTGGGAGCACCCAAACTATTACCCAAACCCTAACAGAAATTATATGATGCCTGGGAATATTTTGATAATGAGTGCTTGACAACTTTAACTTAGCGACTAACTATTCTAGAGACTTTTGCATAGGTTTGACATTTTCCACAATAAAGTTTAAAAATTATCCAATCTAACTCTGAGTTTACAGATGGAAACATGCTAAGAGAGTATTAGCCTTAGGGCTACTGCAATACTCATGATAATGATAATTTTCATTATTATAAAAATCAGCAAAGTACTTTCTCATTTTGTCCTGGCAGAAAGAAAGAAATGAAATGAGAAATAAGTGTTTGGAGAATGGTAAGTAGGTCTTTGTTAACATATGGTGAGTTTGTGATTGTTGGAAATAAAGTCAGAAAATGATGATGATGATAATTATGGCAGCTCACTACTTTCTAGGCACTGCTTTAAGCAGTTTGCATGAGTTATTATGTTAGTGAATTCTCATAATTTTTATTTATAATATAATCTACAATTCATACTCTTCCACATTTTGACATTTCTGAAGTCAGGATGCATCTGTGGACTGCTGACATAGTACAGCTGCTGTCCATCTAGATTGAAGTTTAGTATTTTCAGAGGTCATGCCTTTGCTTCAGCCAGTTACCTGCAGGCATAATCAACCCAAGTCCATCATAAGTTAAATTACCTGCTCAGGGCATTTGTCCCACACGAATAATGTGAATTCAAACTTCAAATTTCCATGACTGCTAACATTATGCAAATTCTCAGAGTATATTGTTTCCCTCTCTTCATCTAGTGTTAATATTGAGGCAAAGGTAGGCTGTGGACTAGAACAAGATAGTGGGCTGGCAATGAGGAGCTGTCAGGGATAAAAATAGATGTGATCAGAGTAGATTTTTAAAAGTAATTTCTGGGGCTGGAGTTTGGCCTAGCAATTAAGATGCTGCTGGGGACTCTTGTGTCCCGTATAGGAGGGTCTGGGTTCCATATCCAGCTCTGGCTCCTTATTCCAGCTTTTTGCCAGTGCAGAGCCTGGAATGCAGCAAGTGCTGGCTCAAGTAATTGAGTTCCTACCACCCACGTGGGAGTCTTGGATTGAGTTCTGGCTCCTAGTTCCTGGCTCTGGCTTGGCCATTTTGGGCATTTGGGGAGTGAATCAAAGGATGGGAGCTGTCTTTGACTTTGTGTCTCTAAAATTAGTAAAAGAAAAAAAAGAGAAAGGATCATATGTATATATAACAAATGGAATACAAAATAGTCAAATGCACTTTTCCACTTTTAGAATAACCTTTGGTGTTTTGTTTAATCAAGGCAACACTATATTAATGCTTTTTATTTTAATGTTATTAATTTTGTACTTCTAGTACGCATATTGACTTGAATTTTATAGTTATTTAAAGGATCATATTTAAGTAACCTTATATTTATATTATATTCAGGTAACATTAAAGTAAAAATAATTTGTCAACACTGGGTGCCAGTATTTCTTTTTCATTGAAAGGGACTCACTCATTCATTAAGCTGGTGAGATGCTGTACCAGGTCCATGGAAGAAATAAGGTGTAAATGAATTATGTCCAGCATGCACATTTGCATTGTAATCAGTTATGAACTGCAATTCACACAGAGCCATTTGTTTTGTAAATGTGTTTTGTGATGAGAGATGCAGAGTCTGACAAAAGTTCCTGTTTCATAACTCACCTTTGTCCATAACCAACTTGTAAAAAATTGGGTTTAAAGAAATCTGCTGGAGCAGCTTGCTTTCAACACCCAGCACTGGTGACACAAGGCCATGCAGCCCCTGCCAAAGATTGTCCCTCACACCTGGGACACCCAGCTAAGGTAAGGAGCTGTGGGCTGCGCCAGACGTCTATCAGCCTCCGGCCAGGTCATCTCCAGGGCAAGCATCCTCCAGGAAAGACTTTGTCCTCTGAAACTTTGAGTCCACTGCTTGGATTTCAATCTCTTACCATGATTTCCCTTTCAGTCACCCCATCATTTGAAAAATGTTTGCTTTTGTGGATGCTAATCTTGAACTTTTAAATTTTCTTTAGGTTTATGGAAAGAGGCTAGCTGACTGTGGTCCATGACCTCTCAGAAATTATGAATCATCAATGAAGAAGCAATCGGCCCAGCTGAAGAGTGTGTGAAAGGAGAAAAAAAAAGGCAAATAAAGACATGGAGCTGCAGCAAGGGGATGAGATGGATGCAGGAGAGGAAGAAGAGGAGAAAACCAGGTCTCAGTCCCCAAGTAAGGATCTCTGGTTATACACACGTAAACATTCTAAATAGATGCACACACTCATCCATTGAGCCAAACATGGATGTAAAAATGTTCAGCCTATTTGTGAAAATCACACTTATTGGAAACTAATAATCATTCAAGTTCAAAACTGACCTTTAAAAGCTGTAGCAACCACTCCCTGTAAAAGTCCTGGCAGCTTTGTTGGATTCCGTTGTTCCCCTGCTACTTCATTGTCATGAGTTCCTCAGAAGAGGACAATGTTGTAAAAAAGGAGTTTACCAGAAATGAATATTGAGTAACAGTCTCATCTTAAAAATACTTTTGCAACCTGTTATGCAAAATAGAAGTTGCAGAAAGATCAGTTTCCATCAAGGACTATTAAGCAGCTTAAGTATGCTACAACTAAGCTATCTCTAGACTGGATTTTTTAAAAAATCCTTTCTCTTTCACACAGAAGTTTTGTTCTACTTGTATGCATAGAGCAGCCAGTCCAGGTTAAACTTCAGGCCTCTTAATAAGAATGCAAATATATTAAAATATTTGCTTAATTGAAATTGGGTTAAAATAAAAATAACTGTCATTTCAGGAATTGTAGGCAGAGGTGAAACTTAACTAATACCAAAATAATAGTTTCCACCCCTGATCTTCTACCAGTCCCTTGTATTCTACGTGGAAAAATCAATGAGCTTACTAAACCACAAGAAATTTTTTTCTATGAGAACTATCTGTTGCATTTTTTTTAAATTAATTTTTCTAAGCTTACCATTGTTTTGGGCTGTAAATAGCAGGGTGAAAGATACCATTTGCTTTGGAAAGTTCTTATGTTTTTGTTGTTCTGTGTTCTTTGATGCTGTTCTTGATTTTTTCTTAGTGATTAAGAGCACAGCTTTGTGTCCTCCACTAGCATCTGAATCTGGAGTCTTTTACCTGCAGATGCTTGGGCTGTGGACAGGAGACTTCAAGGTTCAGTTTACTCCTCTGTCAAATGGGGTTGAGTGGGCATACCTTATAAATTTGTGATGAGAATGAAATGAGATAATACATAAAAATATTAATGTTGTGCTGGGTATATTGTCACTAAACAGCAAATATTGGTTATCTTTAATATTGATCTTAGCATCATGAAGTTTATACTTTTTAATAATCTGGCATTTGCTAATAATTGTATATTTAAACCTTATACTTCAAGGGTCAGCACTGTGTTCTTTGGTAAAGCTATATACATTGAGTAATGATGGCTTGTTTGCAGAACTGAAGATTTTGGATATTTCGCCTCATATCTAGAAGCAACTTCAGCTTATTAGATACTTAAGTATTTAAACTTTAATAAGTAACCTCTTTATCTTACAAGTTTTCAGTTATGTGTTTCCATATATTTAATTTTATGTAGAGAAGCCCTATGCAAAAAGATTTGCTGAGAATATTTTTCTAGTCTGAGAGCAATAGAGAAAAATGTATATGACATACAATGTGGTTTCTTCATAAAGCTAACCAACGTATTGAAATAAGGATAGGATGACACTGTCAGAGAGCATTCTCATAAGGACTGTGGCTATGAAACTTTCAGAGCTGGAACTGGAGACTATTATCTAGCTACTAATTAAGGATGCTGTATCAGCTAGGATCCCAAAGGGAAATGGATGGTGTATACAGATTAGGATTATTAAAGCAGGGTTTATAAATACAGGGACTGTGAGGAAGGTATAGGCGGCAGGGAAGGAACTATAACAGAAAACTAGGCTGTAAGAGTCTCTGATGGGGAGAGGTCCTGGGAGGAGAGAGACTCCTGTAGTTGGGACCAACTTAGAGAAAACTTGACCTTCTGTTGAGGGACACAGACAGTCCTTCTGTGTGGAATAAAGTCCTCGACCTTATCTCTTGCCTCTGCTCTCCTCCCAGAGTTCCTTGTTGGACAAACTAAAGGGAAGCCATGGAGCACAGGTGCCTGTGAAAATAATTCATGCAGATCAGCCTCTCAGGGAGGGAATGGGAGAGAGGAGTAAGGTAGATCTGGAGAGGCAAGCAGAAGACATCAGATCACGTGCTGACATCATAAGAAACTAGAATTTGCTTTTCCTCATGATCCTATTCACTGCTGGCACTTGTCTGTAAAGGTTTTAGCTTTATAAGCATAGACTAGACCAGAACCTTATGGTACTTAAGGAGTAAGCTATTTTTTGAAAAACAAGAGAAAGAACATAGCTTAAAGTCTATGTCCAGCAAAATAGCAAACAAACAAACATTTGCAGTATGAGAGGTAGCAGATTTTCATAAGGCTTGTTATGTCTGTAAACTGTTACCTGAGGGCTTGTGCTTGCTTTGGTCATTCATTCACCTTTCAGTGAATGTTCACTGAGAGTCTCCACTGTGCTAGATATTATACTCAACGTTGGGTACAAAGTTGTAACTGAAACAGACATACTCCCAGCCCCTTTGAAACTAGCAGGTGAATGAGATGATGGAGAGTGAACAACAGCACCATATGAGCACTATGTGCCCAAATGACTATTTAAACTTGAAAACTGGAGAGCTGGCAGAGCATCCACCTATGTACTAAATAATACAAATGTGTTTTTAAAAGATTTATTTATTTGAAAGGCAGAGTGACACACAGAGAGAGGAGAGTCCGAGAAAGAGAGATCTTCCATCTGCTAGTCCATTCTCCTAAATGGCCACAACACCGGGACTGGGCTAGGTCAAAGTCAGAAGCTAAGAAATACATTTGGATCTCCCACATGGGTGGCAGGGACCTAACTACTTGGGTCACCTTCTGCTGCCTTCCCAGATACATAAGCAGGGAGCTGGATCAGAAGAGCAGCTAGGACTTGAACTAATGGTCTCATATGAGATGCCAGCTTTGCAAAGCTTAACCTGCTGTGCCAAAACACAGACCCAAAACCTTTTAAGCAGCATTATTCCCTCCTTCCTAAATGGTGGATATTTAACTTAATTTTAAGCAGGCAAGTTTTAGAAAAACCCAAATACGACTATTGAGACCAGACATAGGCAGCTAACTGGTACTTAGAAAGCACTGTCCAATATGGTAGCCACTTGTTTTGGTGGTTATTAAGCAGTAGAAATGTTGCTAACAAGATAGAGGAACTGAATTCTAAATTTTGTTTAACTAGATTTAATTAGCCACATGTGGCTATAGTAGAGTACAATGCAGACCTAGAACAAGATGTGCTAGTTGGGGCTTGCTGAACAAAAGTCACTTCATTTAATCTCATATCCCTTTTGAACAGGGTTAATGACAGGTGCTAATTTTTTTTTAAAGTCTTATTTTTATTTATTTGAAAGACAGAGTTACAGAGAGAGGTAGAGACGGGGGAGTGGGTTCCATCTGCTGGTTCACTCCTCAAATGACTGCAATGGCCAGAGTTGCACTGATCTGAAGCCAGGAGCTTCTTTCAGGTTTCCCATGTGGGTACAGGGGTCCAAGCACTTGGGCTATCTTTCACTGCTTTCCCAGACCACAGCAGAGAGCTGGATCTGAAGAGGAGCAGCCAGGACTAGAACCTGTGCCCATATGGGATGCCGGCGCTTCAGGCCGGGGCTTAACCCACCGCACCACAGTATTGGCCCTGACAGATACTCATTTACACATAGGGCATTATGTGCTCTAACAGACACCAAATAGAATGAAATCAAAAATAGGATATTGAAAACAACGACTATTGAGAAAGAGGTGGAGAAATTTGAACCCTTGTGCATTGCTGGTATGAATATGAAATAGTGCAGCTGCTGTGGGAAATGGTATGATGACTCAACCAAAAACTAAACATAGGATTACCTGGTGACCCAGAAATTCCACTACTGAGTATATACTCAAAAGAAATGAAAGAGCTCAGAGACATTTGTACACCCATGTTCATAGCAGCATTATTTGCAATAGTCAAAGGATGGAAACATCTCAAGTGTCCATTGGCAGATGAATGAATAAACAAAATCTGACATATACATGCAATGAAACATTATTCAATATTATTATATATCACTTACATAATAACTTATGTATAATTATGTCACAAATATATATTCAATATTCAACATATCAATATTATATTTTTATTTAAATGGAAGGAAATTCTAACATCTGCTCTAATGTAAATGAACATTAAGCCAGTCACAAAAGGAAAAACATCATATGATTCCACTTACATGAGGTATTTAGAGTCGTCAAATTCATTGGGACAAAAAGCAGAATAGTGGTCACCAAGGACCACGGGTAGAAAATAGGGAGTTTCTATTTACTGAGTGCAGAGTTTCAGTTGGGGAAGACAACAAGTTCTAGTGATGACTGGTAGTGACAGTGATATGATAATGTGAATGTACTTAATGCAACTGGACTTTACATATTAAAATGGCTACAATGGCAAAATGTATGCTGCATGTGTTTCATCACAATAATACAGAAGGATAGGTTAAACACATTCTCTGTCCTACAGGAGTCCTCAAACTAGCTTGAAAAGAGAAATGGTAGCTGGAGATTACACATGGTGTGGGGATCTAGAGACATTATGTGACTGAGCGCTGTGGCCGAGCTGCACCTCAGGCTAGCAGCTGGGCTACATGGTCTTGCGATCTGAGAATCAGTGGGTTTATGAGCCCTGCAAATTAGGAATGGTAGCAAGATATGATATGAGAGCTGCTGCTGACAAGTCTTCACTTGGCAGCCACACCGCTCTCTCCAGGTGCTCACTCTGCTTTATCTGAGTTTCACCCTCAGTTCTCAACTCTCCAAAAAAAATTTAATTAATTAATTAAAAAAAAAAAATCCAGACCGGAATCTCTAGAAAAATGTACAAAACAAGAAGACAGCCTGGAGGTTCAGTGGTGGGGGTATAGGTGGGCCAACCAACTGCAGAGAAAAATTCAGATTGGCGAAACTCTAAACTTTATCACTATCACTATCTGCATCCCATCATAATCCCAGTCTCAAACAGCCTACTCTCTGGCAGCCATCTTGTATTTTTCCAAACAAAGCTCTCTGACTCCCAAGCGTCATGATTTCTTGAGCCCCTGAAACTTCAAATGCATGGACCCCCTAACACCCTCTCCCTTTGCCTCCATCTTGGCATTCATGTGCTCTTTTCTCCTGTCCATCACAAACTTCCGTTGTAGCTGGGCCTCTGCCTAATTGTATTTGCACCCAAGTAAGAAAATGAGGCTGATGAGAACATTCAGCTCTAAGGACTGCCTTTTCTATTCACATTCCCTTACTCCCTTACCTGGTTTAACCTTGACTTTCTTTCCGAGCACTGGATCCCATGCCCTCTCATACATTCAAGAACTTTATTCCAGCAGGTACCCCTTTTCTCCCCTACATCATCAGTTTCTCCTTCCCATTTGGTTCATGTGCAAGAGCATAAAAATGTGTATCTTCTAACTAAAATAGTAAACCTCTTTTTTAATCATATGGTCCCTTCCCATTACTATTCCATTTCATTGTCTCCATTTACTCTTTGCCTTCTCCCTGGACCCATTGCAAACAGGTTTTGGTCACTCCACCACTAAAAACCCCCTCGTGAAGTTCAGCACTGACCTCTGTGTGGCCTAGCCCATCTCTCAGTTTTTAGTGCCAATTTTACCCACTTTTGCAACATTTGATAGATTACTCTTTTTTTTGGAAATTTATTTCACTTGGCCTTGGATACCATTCTCTCACGCTGGATTTCCTGCCTCACTTATCGTATGTTCTCATTGTCCTTAATTCTTTATTTTTCTGACTTCTGAACTTTGGAGTGCCCCAGGACTCAGATTTCTCAATTTTTTTCTGCCTACTGTCTACATGCTGATGACTTCCAAATTTAGATCATCATTCTCGACAACTTGAAAACTCCAAACATAAAGTGTCCAAAAAGAACTCTCAATCCCCAGCAATCTTATGCTCCAGGCAGTCTTCCCCATTGGCATAAGGAACCCATTTTCCGAGTAAAATCCTTGACCCTTCCTTACTCCTGATTCATGTCCTAAATCCAATTAATCAGCAAGTCCTACCAGTCTTTCTTTGTGAAAGTAACCCAAAATGTGGCTACCTCTCATCAGCTTCACTACTGTGGAATTGGGTTTCTCCAGAGAAACAAACCAACTGGAAGGAAACGTGATAGATAGATAGACAGACAGACAGATAATCTAATGCATATAGATGTGTTAAATGTATATAGATGTATCTAATGTATACAGATGTATCTGATGTATATCTGTCTATATCACATCATGTTCCTCTGCTTAAAATTCTTCTATGTCTTCCCATCTTAATCAAGTAAAATTTAAAGACTACCCTGACCACCAAAGACTTGCATGCTCTGTTTCTGACCCCAGCACCACCACCATCACTGTTCTCCATCTCCCTCTGTTCTGCCCACATTGACATTTCCCCAAGCCAAGCATGCTTTGCCTCCAGGGACCTTACAGCTGCACCTTCCTTGATCAGAAATGGTCTGAATCAAAATGTCCACTGTGGTGGAATGAGAAGGCCATGCCAAGGTGGTCGCTGGCAACAGAAACTGCCTGGCAACAGGCTGTGATTGGATGGTTTCGGAAACCACATGACAAGGGAACCTGACAGACAACAGGCTGTGATTGGACAGTTTCGGAAACCAGATGACAATGGAGCCTGCCTGGCAACAGGCTGTAATTGGATGGCTTCAGAAACTGCCTGGCAACAGGGTGTGATTGGTTAGGGCATAGACCACCCCTTGACCAGATTGGCTGCCTTGGCTATATAAGCTGCTGTAGCAACTGAAATAATTGAGTCTGCAGGCTGCTTGCCTTAGGCCTGCTTTCACCCAACTCCCAGGGTCTGTGTGGTGACTCCACCCCTCTTGCCCCCACCACGCTCCTCCTCTCAGAATCCACCTCAACAGTCCACATTTACTTTCCTTCCTCAGTGGTTTTGTTATCTTAGAAGTCTTTGTAATAAACCTGTTTTTCAAAACGACAGCACCTTTCATCCCTCTTATTTTGCTTTTTTAAAGAAATAAACTGTAATTTTTAAAGAACAGTTTTAGACTTACAGAGAAATTACAAAGATAGTGCAGAGAGATCCCATCAACTCTGTTCCCAGGCTCCCTTGTTGTTGTCTTACTTATTCCCTTTGACTACTGATTCTCATTAAAATGTACAGAGTGGCCATTAACACCAATGCCACATCCTGAATACCTCCCTGTTTTGAGATCTGCTCTACCAAACGAGCCCCTCTTTAAGTTCAGGCTCACACATACCCTCAGGACAAGGACACAATGCAATAAGGTTCTTTGCATTACAGTCACCACAACTAACGAACACTCCTAGATACTTTCCTACTAGCAAAAGCCATACTTTGTTCAGATTCCTTTCGTTTTCAGCTAATATCCTTGTTCTGTCTCAGGACTCCACATAGTATCACACTTTGTTTCTCGTTCATGTCTCCATAGGCTCCTGTAGGCAGCAGCCGTTTCTCAGCCTTAGCTTACGTTTGATGATCCTGCTTTGAGTATTGCTCAGGTATTCTGTGGGAGGCCTGGCTATTTCAATTGGTGGATAGTTTTCTCAAGAAACTGTGATGATGGGTTTTGGGGAGGAAGGCCCCAGAGGGAAGGTGCAATTTTCATGTCATCATATCATGGGTACAGAACACTAGTATGATTTAAGCTGGCTGATGTCGACCTTGAGCGCCACTGTGAAGCTACGCTCTTCTCCCTTGTCCTGGCTATACTTTTTTGGTTTTGTTTTTGTCTTTTTAAGAGGAAATCACTAAGCACAGTTCACACTAACAGAGTGGAGAGTTGGTGCTTCTCTTCTGTGACGATGGACCACCTACATAAACTGTTTGCAGTTCTATTTGGAGGCTTTGTCTCTTCTCTTGCACTTATTTGTGGGATCATTCATGTATACTAATGTGGACTCATGGATATATTTATCTTGGGCTATACTCCAATACTACAGTCACACCTGTGTAAGGACCACTGGGCTAAGGACAGACCCCATATACCATAGTCACTATACAACACAGACCGGCTGAGCAGGAGACTGCTACGTAGGTTTGTGTAAGTACCCTTTGATGTTTGCACAAGCAGCACATCAACTAATAAGGCAGTTCTCAGAAATGTGCCATCTTTAAATGATGTTTATTTTCTTGCTCAAACCATTCAAGCTTTGGCCTTTGGGAAATGCATTTGGTTGCTTCCCATTTTTTTTACATTCTCCCATCGTTGTGGGATTTTGGTTCATTTCTTTGTTTCTTTCTTTATTTAAAATATTTATTTGAGAGGGGGAGAGAAAGAGAGAGAGAGAGAGAGAGAGAGAGAGAGAGAGAGCGAGCGCTAGATTCTCTGGTTCACTCCCCATACGGCTGCACTAGCCAGAGTTGGGCCGGTCTGAAGCCATAAGCCCAGAGCTTCACCTGGGTCTCCCACACAGGTGCAGGAACTCAAGGACTCGTGCCATCTTCAGCTGCTTTCCCAGGTGCCTTAGCAGGGAGCTCGACAGGAAGTGGAGCAGCTGGAGCCCCGATCAGTATCCATATGGGCTGCGGGTGCTGCAGGCGGCTAACCTGCTGTGCCACAACGCTGGCCCTTATTTATTTATTGTGTGTGTATGAGTGTTTAATGAACACTTTTCTTACCTTTAGGCCTCAGCCTCGGTCTTCAAGGTACTTCTCACCGCCTTCCACAATACACACGCACAGTATCTGCTTACCTATTCCCACAAAGACGTCAGAGGCTTGGCAATATTTTGGCCATGGTAGTGTCCCCGACTCCTCAGTGAATGAATGAACTCAAGCTGGCGTTGGCACAGGTTTGAAGGGCGCTGGTCGGCGTGGGTTCTGGAAAGCCAGTGCCCAGCCATCGTGTGACCTGCCTCGTGGGTCTCAGCCATCCTCTGGCGGCCACACCCACGCTCAGAATTCGCTTCAAGCGTCCTCGCCACGGAAACGCACCCTGCTGCAAATGTCACCAGAGCCGCGGGGTTTCCCCGGGAAAGTCCGGCGCTTCCCGCAGGGGCCCAGAGGAAGGCGGGGGACAGAGATGGCTTCGGGTGGCCAATGACCCCGACCTCACGGGAGCGCCCGGCGGCGCACCGCAGGCGCGCGCGAGCCCCAGGTTCCGGGCAGCCCGGGGCGCACGGGCAGCGGGCGGGGCGGGAACCTGCGCGCGGGCAGCTGGTGGACGCGGCGCCTCCGCGCTGTCGTCCCGGGGCGGGGCCTCGATCCCAGCCGTGGGCTCTTGCGAAGTGTCGGGGGCCGAGCCGGCGGCGCCCAGATGCGGCCTCGGCGGCGCGGAGCTCGGGAGGCGGCGGCTGAGCCCAGCCTCGGGCGCGGGAGGCGGCGGGAGCCGAGCCGCGGGGAGGCGCGCAACAGGTTTTCTCTGCGTCCCGGCGCCCAGCGCGGAGCCGGCGCTCGGGTAAGAGAGTGCCTTCTTAGCTCGCACGGTCGCCCCGGGTCCAGGTTCGTTCCTTCCTGCTTGGGTCTCCTTGTCTGTCCCGAACGCGGGGAACTGGGGATGTGGGCCCAAGGAGGGCGGGAGAGGACGCTCGCTTGCCCGGCGACAGGATGCTGGGCCCAGGTTTTCGGGTCTGGCCCTGGTCCACCCCTCGCTTCCTGGCCCTTAGGGACGCCACACTGGGTTTCTCGCATGGAGCGCAATGGCTTGTTGGTTCTTATTTATTTCGTTTTTCCAAGGCGAGGGACTGAGAATTTAGTGGGCATTATCTCAGAGACACCTGTTGTCTGCCTTCTTCAAGGATCCACCCACCCCACTTTTGTGAATGTGGGGACATTACTTCGGCCTGATAAAACGGCGCACTTCCTAGTGGGGTGCACTTTCTCAAAAACAGAATGAGGACCTCTTGACTTGAACTTGACAGCGTGACTCAGGAGCCAAGAAATGCGGACCAAATGATCGCGCTGAGGCGGTTCCTGGCAAGCGCTCGCGACTTTCTCACAGCACGCAGGCAGAGGCTGCCCCGGAGTGAATTCACTGGCTGGCGGCGCCCAGAGGACCCTCACCAGGAGCCGCGCTGCGCAGGCCCGTGCAGAAGCCGTTTCTCAGCTAAGGGAGGAGTTGTTATTTCCACACGGGTCTCCAAAAATGAGTCACAGGGCTGCTCTGTTAATTGTGAGACTTCCTTAACTAACTTTTGAAACGTGAGGTTTGCTCCGTCTGTCTTTAACCATACAGATGTGAAATGTATGCGCAGCCAAACTGGGGCAGGCGGTGTCCCAAGTGACAATTCCAGTTTTCAGTTTCCTAGAGCTCCGGTCGGTCGGGGCCACACATCAGCCAGGGTCATTTGGGCTGCTCTAAGATAGCCATGGAGATCGCGTGCTTTACCGTAGACGCCCAAGAAAAGGATTTTTTTATTTTTTAATTTCAGAGGACGAGGGAGGGAGGGGGGAGAAAGAGAGGGGAGAGAGAGAGAAAGAGAGCCGGAGAGAGCGCTTCCATCTGCTGGTTCACTCCCCAGGCGCCCACAATGGTCGGGGCTGGGTCAAAGCCAGAGGAACTCAATCCAGGACTCCCACGGCGGTGGCAGGAACACAGTTACTTGAATCTGCCTGCTACCAGCTGCTTTGGCAGAAACGAGGGCTCAGGAGCAGGAGCTGGGAACCCAGGCACTGGAATGTGGTACACAGGTGTCTTAATCTTCTAGGCTAAATGCCCACTGCCACAAGACAACGAATTTCATTATTCAGTAACTGTTTTTCTAGTTTCACTTTATGGCACAAATGCTCGTTTAACAACATGTCATTTAACAAAATGATTATAAATCCCTTTCTGAGATAAAAGTATTTCAGACAGTTGGGCTTTACTGAAGTAGTGCTAAAACCACACACAAAATGTGATGCCAGTTGGAGCTGAGAAATACAAAGGTTAAGCTGACAGGTCCCACTGCAACTGAGTAGCAGATGTAGGAAGTGGCTGTGCACTGACCCAGCACACAGGAGAGAAGAGAAACAGCCAGCCCCGAGCAAAGAGTTACCAAGCCCCTTCTCTGTGCTAGCTCCTCCCTGAGCTCTGGTTATACAGCCGTGGAAGGACAGGATCCTTAGAGATGCATGGAAGGCCAACAAATACACTGGAAAATCCAATATAATGAGATGAGCACCATGATCTATCTACGCCCAGCATAGTTTCTGTCCCAACATGAGTGTTATTTCCTCAGATCTGTGATTTGGAATAGACTGGGTCATTGCTGGGGGAACAAAGAGGGTTTTAAGTTTAGCCATCTAATTGTAGAGAGCTTATTCTTCATTTAATAAAAGATTTAATATATATTAATTAGAGAGGCATGATTTTAAGTTGTTTGAATTAACCACATTTCCTATTATTATTAAGATTTTATTTAAGCCAGCACCGTGGCTCACTAGGCTAATCCTCCGCCTTACGGTGCCGGCACACCGGGTTCTAGTGCCAGTTGGGGCGCCGGATTCTGTCCGGTTGCCCCTCTTCCAGGCCAGCTCTCTGCTGTGGCCCGGAAGTACAGTGGAGGATGGCCCAAGTGCTTGGGCCCTGCACCCCATGGGAGACCAGAATAAGCATCTGGCTCCTGGCTTCGGATCAGCGTGCTGCGCCGGCCATGGCAGCCATTGGAGGGTGAACCAACGGAAAAGAAAGACCTTTCTCTCTGTCTCTCTCTCTCACTGTCCACTCTGCCTGTCAAAAAAAAAATATATTTTATTTATTTATTTGAGAGGCAGAGTTACAGAGAGACAGAGAGAAAGGTCTTCCACCTGTTGGTTCACTTCATAAATGGCTGCAACAGCTGGAGCTGGGCTGATCCAAAGCCAAGAGCTAGGAGCTTCCTTCAGATCTGCCATATGGGCGTGGGGGCGCAAGCACTTGGGCCATCTTCCACTGCTTTCCCAGGCCTTAATCATAGAACTGGATCGGAAGAGGAGCAGCCAGAATGTGAACCGGCACCCACATGGGATGCCAGTGCTGCAGGTGAAGGCTTAGCCCACTATGTCACAGAACTGGCCTCCATATATCCTGTTAATTTAATAACCATGTAAAAATAAGCCCAGATTATTATCACCACTGGATGATCACAGGCACTTTTAGTTATATATCTTTTGAAAACAGAGTGAATAATTAATGAACTATAACTTCTTAACACTACATTGAAGCAAATTTCTGAGTAGTGGGTTGTTTTTTTTTTTTTTCCAGATTTATTTGAAAGAGTTATGGAGGGGAGGGGAATCCACATACACAGAGAGAGAGAGAGAGATCCCTCCTCTTGTTCACTCACCAAATGGCTGCAATGGCTGTGGCTGGATAGGACCAAAGCCAGGAGCCTGGAACATCATCCAGGTCTCCCACATGAGTACAAGGGAGATGGATTGGAGGTGGACCAGTCAGGACTCAAACCGGCACCCACATAGGATGCTGGCACTGCAGGCAGTGGTTTTACCTGCTGCACCAGTGCCAGCCCCTGAGTAGTGTCTTTATATAATAGTGCCCTCCACATACCCCAAATCTGTATTTTCTTTCTGTGGTCTCAGATACTTTGGGTCAGTGAAGGTCCAAAAGTGTTACATGGAAAATTCCAGAAATAATCAAAAATTTGAGAGATAACATTCACATAAGTTTTTATTACAGTATATTATTATAATTGGTCTATTTTACTGCTCACTATTGTTATCCTTGTATGGCACCTAATATATAAATCAACTGTTATAGGCACATCTATAGAGATGATCCCCATCTTAACAATGGTTCAACTTGGAATATTTTGACTTTGCCATGGGTCTTCCACACATGGGTCTTTCCTGTAGAAACCATACTTTGAATTTTGAATTTTGATCTTTCAGATCGTATGATCCTGTCTCTCCAGGCTGAGCAGCAGCCATCAGCCCAGCTCCCAGTCAGCCAGGGAAATGACTGAGTCAAAGGGAAATGACTGAGGCTCAGCAGCGTATGTGTTGCTAAGCCAGGATGTGGGGTAGGTTGGATATGTTAAAAACATTTTCCACCTAACAATATTTTTAACTTGCCATGAGTTTATCAGAATGTAACCCCCATTGTAAGCTGAGAAGCATCTGTATAGGAAACAAAACATAGCACATACAGGGTTCAACACTGTACTCAATTTCATGTATCCTCTATGGCTCTTGCAATGTATCCCCTTTGGCCAGGGGAGACTACCATAGGTCAAATCAGCCTTTCCTAACACATTATGGCTGTGTGAGTCAAACTGAGAAAATCCATCCTCACCATTCACTGTTGGGATTGAAATCTGCTGAGGTGCTTTGGCTTTGTTGCCAAAGCATATAAAATTTTCCCCAACCCTGTAAGAGACACAACTAGTAAAAGAACCTGTGCTAAATTTGAGACAACTTTATGTTAATTTCAATAGTTATTTCTCCCTGGAGAGCCTGAAAGTTACTTTTCCTATGAGAAAGAAAGGAATAAATGTGTTATTATCGCTGACATTCCTGAACTAGGCACAGGCTTGACTTTTGAGAAGTGGTAGGAAGTATTTATTGATTCAATAATAAACCTTAATGTATGAGGAGGAATTGTCAGGCAGATGGAGGGGATGGCACCCCAGTGGAAAGAACTGAGGGGTGAAATAAGGTCAGTTTGGGCACAGGGAGAGGGTTGGGAGTGGGCTGGAGGATGAAGCTGGGGAGACAGATAGGGCTAGATCACAAAGTCCCAATGTGCCAGCTAGGAGCTGGGATTTTTTCCTATAGAGGCCTCTGAGTGAATGATAATATCAGATATGTATTTTTAAAACAAAGAATAGATGAGGGTGACGTTGGCTTAGGGAGACAAAGTGGAGATTATTGTGATATTTCAGACACAAATGCAGGCAATGACAATGAGAAGTGGAGAAGAGGGAAGAAGCAGACAGATGTTTAATAGGAGGAAACCAGATTTAGAAAGGAGGCATTTGGGGCCGGTGCTGTGATGTAGCGGGTAAAGCCACCACCTGCAGTGCCGGCATCCCATATGGGCGGTGGTTCAAGCCTTGGATGCCCCACTTCAGATACAGCTCTCTGCTATGGACTGGGAAGGCAATAGAAGATGGCCCAAGTCCTTGGGCCCCTGCACCCACCTGGGAGACCTGGAAGAAGCTCCTGGCTCCTGAGTTTGGATCGGCACAGCTCCAGCTATTGAGGCCAATTGGGGAGTAAACCACCAGATGGAAGACCTCTCTTTTGCTGTCTCTCCTTCTCTCTGTGTGTAACTCTTTCAAATAAATAAATAAATCTTTAAAAAGGGGGGACAATTTAAGATGACACATTTCTCATCAATGACTAGGAAAGAAATACCCTACTAAGAGGATGGAAGACTGTGTTTGGGCTAAAGGGTGATGAGGAGCTGAAATGGTATGTGGCACAGTGCTCATTAAAACTTTTCAAATGAATAATAGTGGTAGCTTAAATTCATTGAGTGTTTATTATGTACTGGCACAATCCGAGGCTCACTATGTGGATTAAGTTTTTTGCTCATTGTAATCCTATGATGTCCGTTCTCTAATTAGTCATCTTGACAGGTGAAGAAGATGTAGTGTTGGTAAGCACCTGGCTCCAGAGCTTGCATTCTGAACCACTCTGCTATGATACGCTGTCTCAAGGAAGGAAGGGAGGGAGGGAGGGAGGGAGGAAGGAAGGAAGGAAGGAAGGAAGGAAGGAAGGAGGGAGGGAGGGAGGGAGGGAGGAGAGGGAGGGGGGAAAGAAAGAAGGAAAGAAAGAATGGAGTCTTAAACATTGTGATAAACTCGATTTGGGGTCGCTTACTTGATCCTCATACAGGAATAGCCCCAACACATTAGATGGCCTCCCAGTGACCATACTGTGTGTGCTGCAGGGCACCCCTCACCCGACCTGTGCCCTAAGAAATATATGATCTAGGAATGAACCTGGAATAAGTCCCAATTTTCTCCTGGGAATTGGAGCACTTTACTGGAGACTCATGGTGTCTGAAGGTTCACAGAGCTTCAATATTTGGGTCCACAGAGCTGTCTTGGTTACCACCCCTCCGACGCACTGAGAGCTCTTTGTGTTTCTTAGACACATTCAGTGTCTGTAGAGAAATAGGCTGAGAGAGGCAGGCAGAGTGTGGGTAGGGTCACACGGTGGGAGAATGACACAGAGGCAGGCATCAAAACAACTGCAGGACTCACAAACATGGTCTGGTATTAATAGACTCAGAAGCAGTGGCCCACGACTAACTTACTCTGATAGATGCTTTTGGTCTGCCATTGAGGGTCCATTTTGTTCTGGTTTGACCCTGAAGCAGGTGCCTTATCTGCCTTTCCTGCCTCTAATGCCAGGGAACTTAGTAAGTGAAACTGACCGCACTCTAGCTGTTGTCCTCTTGATTTTAGTTTGGCAAGTATCTTGGGGTCAGAGCCTTCTCTCTATTTGGGGCATTCGGGTGAATTCCTTTGGTCCTGATATTATAGTTGTCCGTTACAGGAAAGTGACATGAAGTCCTTGGGACAATCCAACCCACAGGTGTATTCCTTGACTTCTTTTTTTTTTTTTTTTTTTTTTTTTTTGGACAGGCAGAGTGGATAGTGAGAGAGAGAGACAGAGACAGAGAAAGGTCTTCCTTTTTGCCGTTGGTTCACCCTCCAATGGCCGCTGCGGCCGGCGCATCTCGCTGATCCGAAGCCAGGAGCCAGGTGCTTCTCCTGGTCTCCCATGCGGGTGCAGGGCCCAAGGACTTGGGCCATCCTCCCCTGCCTTCCTGGGCCATAGCAGAGAGCTGGCCTGGAAGAGGGGCAACTGGGATAGAATCTGGCGCCCCAACTGGGACTAGAACCTGGTGTGCCGGCACCGCAAGGCGGAGGATTAGCCTGTTGAGCCACGGCACCGGCCAATTTTTTTTTCTAAGGATTTATTTTATTTATTTGAAAGGCAGAGTTACAGAGAGAGAGGGAGAGACAGAGACAGAGCCTCCATCCACTGGTTCATTCCCTAAAAGTCTGGAGCTGTTCCAGGCCAAAGCCAGGAACCAAAAGACTCTTCTGAATCTCCCATATGGGTGCAGGGACCCAAACACTATCTTCTGCTGCTTTTCCCAGGCCATTAGCAGGGAGCTGGATCAGAAGTGGAACAGCCAAGTTTCTAACCAGCACCCATATGAGATGCTGGTGTTGCAGGCCATGGCTTTACCCACTACACCACAACATAGGCCCCCGCCCCTTGATTTTTAATTCCTAAATGCCTATCTGTAATTCATTTGGTGTTCAGATTGCAAGAAAGGAAAGGGGTTTGGTTGATATTTTATGTGGGTTTGTCTTACCTCCTCAATTCTGTGGTTTCCGTGAGAGCAGAGAATCGCTAAGTTGGGAGCTCTCTTAGATCTTCTCTGAGGTCCAGACCTAACCATTCTGGGACGTTTGCTGATAATAAAAGCATCTGTCAGAGTAAGTTAGTTGTGGGCCACTCCTTCTGAGTCTATTAATACCAGACCTTATTTGTGAGTCTCATCCAGCTTCTTTGCAAGGGTCAATAATTTGATAATTTTCTACACAATTCATAGTTTTAGAAAAGGTAATTTCCAATTATCTCTTCCTAGAACTAATTAAATAAGCTTTAAAGCTTAATTTATGTTCTTTTTTCTCCCCTTTCAATGGATAATTTCCCATCATGCATACCCAACTCTTTTACTTATTTCCTTGTTCAAAGATGTTAAGTGACATTCCATTACACGTTGTATGCCATACTGGGTAATAATGTGAATTTCAGATTTTTGGAATAATGGAAATTTCTCTGTTGCTGTCTTCATATAGAAAATGAGAGTGAACAAGAATTGTTCTGGCTTCTGTTTTGGTTTCGGCATAATAGTGATGCTTGTCTCTTCTCATGGCTTTCAGGTTTTCTATTTTGTTTTGAGATAAAGTAGGAAGTAGTGTGTCCACTGAATCTTATATTATTACATTTCCCACCTTGTCCTCCCCTCATCCCTGATTATAGCGTGGTAATACATAGTAAAGTCTAACTGACAACGTTGTGTAGCTTTATTTACAAAGTACTCCAGCATATATGTATGATCTCTTTTAATTCTCATTACAGCTTGGCAGAGCACAAATGCATTGTTATTATTGTCGCCTGTATTCACATTTTGTAGACAAGGAAGGAAACAGAGAGATTAAGTGCCCACCCGCATTACCCCAGAAGTAAACTGCCGAGGCCTGCGACAGGACTCTGTCAGAATCTGACTGACAGGGTTATGTTCAGTGTCTTGGGTTAAGCCACTGGAAAACAGCCCCTGACTGAGGTGTGTGTGTTCAGGAGGTTTACTGGGAAGTGTTCTGAGGATGGTAGCTTGGAGGGAGGGAAGCAAGACTGCGCAGAGGGGAAATTGGACTATAGTGCCTGTGCGAAAGCAGCCTCAACTGGGCATTTGTGCTCCCTCAAGCGACTAGTGACTAAGTGACGGTGGGCTGCACCAGACAGAGGGCGTTATCTTTGGGCTAAGTCGCTCCATTCAGTCAACAGCGTTCCCTAAGCCTAGAGCCTTCCACAGCCACACTTCCCAGCAGCTGCAGGAAGGAGGGTCTTGGTCCTGATGAGATCTGGGTACCACATCATCCACCACATTTGTCTGCAAGGCACTGTCTCCTCTGTAACACCCTCGCCTTGTCTGACCCAGAGCCTTGCCTAGCAGAATGGGCCCAGAAAGCTGATATTTTGTCCAAGACCCTTCAACATTTGGAATCATTGACCAGGCAGCAAGAAGACAAAATAGCCTTTATCCTAGGAAGTTAGGGGAGGGTAAGCCGTTACCAGTGTAGTAATGGTGCCTAATAAAGATAGCTAAGCTCTGGCATCCATGGCTTTCCAGACCAGAACTAAAGCTTAACACATACAAGTCTTTCCTGTAATTTTAGGCTTTAACATTGCAGAGCGTTAAAGCAATTTTGTGAAACAGTCATGCATCAGTTGACAACAGCATACGTTCTGAGAAATGTGCTGTTACATGATGTTGACCTTGTGTGAACATCATAGAGTATACTTAACACCAATCGAGATGGTACAGTCTGCTACACACCTGGGCTGTACAGTAGAGTCTATTGCTCCTAAGCTACAAACCTACAGCACATTTCTATAGACAATTGTAGCATAAGAGTTAAATTTTTGTGTTTATGAGGATGTTCCTATATAGAAATGGTACAATGCAAATCCAGCCCAGTCCCAGTCATTGTGGGCATTTGGGGAGTGAAGATGGGAGCACCCTTTCTGTCGCCCTTTATCTTTGTATTTGTCTCTATCTCTGTATCTCTCTGTCAAACAAATAAATAGCTAAATTTTAAAAAATAATTTAGGGGTAGGTATTTGATGTCCTGTATCAGAGTGCCTGGGTTTAAATCTCAGCTCTGCTTCTGATTCTGGCTTCCTGGGAGGCAGCAGGTGATGGCTCTAGTAGGTTTGTCTCTGACACCCAGTTGGGAGATCTGGATTGAGTGCCCAGATCCTGACTTTAGCCTGGTCAAGCCCCAGCTATTTCAGGTGTTTGGGGAAAAAAAATAGTAGATGGAAAATTTCTTTCTGCCTTCTTTGTCTCTGTCTCTCTGCCTTTCAAATAAAATCAATCAATACTTTTAAAAAGTTTTAAGAAAATATGCTATAAAAGATATAAGAAAGTGGCCTGCATAGGGCACTTACCGTGAATGGAGCTTGTAGGACTGGATCTTGCTCTGGGTGAGTCAGAGAGTGAGCTGCTGAGGGAATGTGAAGGCCCAGGACATTATCGTGCTCTGCTGCACACTTTACACATGCTGCACACTTAGGCTATACTCCATTTATTAAAAAGTGTTCTTTCTGGGGCCGGCGCTGTGGAGTAGTAGGTGGAGCCACCATCTGCGGTGCTGGCATCCCATGTGGGCGCCAGTTCGAGTCCCAGCTGCTCCACTTCTGATCCAGCTCTCTATTATGGCCTGAGAAGGCAGTGGAGGATGGCCCAGGTCCTTGGGCCCCTGAACCCACATGGGAGGCCCAGAGGAGGCACTTAGCTCCTGGCTTCTGAACAGCACAGCTCCGGCAATTGTGGCCATTTGGGGAGTGAACCAGCAGATGGAAGAACCACCCCCCAGCTCTGCCTCTCTGTGGCTCTGCCTTTCAGATAAATAAATAAATCATTTTTTAAAAAAGTTCTTTCTTTAATGATAAATTAACCTTATCTTACTGTAACATAATTTATTTTTAGAAAGCTTTTATTTGATAAATGTAAATTTCATAGGTACAGCTTTTGGAATGTAGTGGTTCTTCCCCCTATACCTGCCCTCCCACCCCCACTTCATCCCACTTCCTGCTCCCTCTCTCATCCCATTCTTCATTACGATTCATTTTTAATTATCTTTATATACAGAAGATCAACTCTGTACTAAGTAGAGATTTCACCAGTTTGCACCCACACAGACACCCAAAGTGTAAAATACTTTTGAAGACAAGTTTTACAGTTAATTCTCATAGTACAACTCATTAAGGACAGAGGTCCTACATGGGGAGCAAGTGCATAGTGATTCCTGTTGTTGATTTAACAGTTGACACTCTTATTTATGACATCAGTGATCACCTGAGGCTCTTGTCATGAGCTGCCAAGGCTATGGAAGCCTCTTGAGTCCACAAACTCCAACGTTATTTAGACAGGGCCATAATAAAGTGGAAGTTCTCTCCTCCCTTCAGAGAAAGGTACCTCCTTCTTTGATGGCTCCTTCTTTCCACTGGAATCTCATTCACAAAGATCTTTCAAGTAGGCCATTTTTTGCCACAGTGTCTTAGAGTTCCATGCATGAAATACTCTCATGGTCTTTTTAGGCAGGTCCAAATGCCTTAAGGGCTGATTCTGAGGCCAGAGTGCTGTTTAGGGGGTAACATTTATTTTATAAATTTTTAAGTTCTATTTATCTATTTTCTTGACAATGTAGCCTGTTTTGAGCTTTACTTCTTTTTTCCCTAAGATTTTTATTCACTTAAAAGTCATCGTTAAAGAGAGAGAGAGAGAGAGAGAATCTTCCATCTGCTGATTCAATCCCCAAATGGCTGCAATGGCTAAACCTGGGCTTAGTCTGAAGCTAAGAGCTTCTTCTGGGTCTCCTTCATGGGTGCGGGGGCCCAAGGACTTGGGCCGTCTTCACTGCTTTCCCAGGCACATTGTCAGGGAACTGGATTGAATGTGGAGCACTCAGGACTTGAACTGGCCCCCAAATGGGATTCTGGAATCTCAAGCAGGAGTTTTACCTTCTACTCCACAGCTTCAGCCCCAATTTTTAAGTTTGAAAAACAACTTTTTGACTTGTGAGAACACTTAAAACACACCGTACAACTGTACAAACATATCTTCTTTATATCCTTATTCTAGAAGCTTTTTTTTTTACTTTTATTTAATGAATATAAATTTCCAAAGTACAGCTTATGGATTACAATGGCTTCCCCCCCATAACTTCCCTCCCACCCGCAACCCTCCCCTTTCCCACTCCCTCTCCCCTTCCATTCACATCAAGATTCATTTTCAATTCTCTTTATATACAGAAGATCAGTTCAGTATATATTAAGCAAAGATTTCAACAGTTTGCCCCCACATAGCAACACAAAGTGAAAAATACTGTTGGAGTACTAGTTATAGCATTAAATAACAGTGTACAGCACATTAAAGACATACATCCTACATGATATTTTTAAAAAATTAATTAATTTTCTATGCAATTTCCAATTTAACACCAGGGTTTTTTTTTTCATTTTCAATTATCTTTATATTTAATGTTATTTATTTATATATTTTACTTTTTAAACTTTTTGTGAATAGCTGAGATGCAAATACACTTTAGCCTAGGCCTGCACAGGTTCAGTATCACCATTACTGTCATCCACCTCCACATCCTGTCCTCCTGGAGGGTCTTCAGGGGCAGTGACACAGAGTGGTCACCTCCTATGACAGTGGCTTCTTCCCAACACCTCCTGAAGGACCTTGAGGCTCTTATTGAGGATGTTTCCAGAAATATCCCTGTGGAAGTTTGCTTTGTTTCATCATTCATTTGCTTGTAAACCTACAATGCACCATGAACATTCCTCTCCATTAATGAGAACTTTCGGTCTTGGGCTTTATGTTTTCACGTGCTTTTCAAAGAAAACTTGCATTATTTATTTAATGGAAAGGAAGAAGGACAGAGAAAGAGAGATCTTTCATCTGCTGGTTCTCTTCCAAATGGCTGCTGTAGCCAGTGCAGGGCCAGGCTGAAGCCAGAAGCCATCCCTGTCTCCTACATGGTGGTAGGAGCCCAAGCACTTGGGCCATCATATACTACCTTGCTATGATTATTAGAAGGGATCTGGGTCTGAAGTGAAGTAGTTGGAAAATGGAATGCTAGTGTGGAAGTGGCAACTTAACCCACTGCGCGACAACACCAGCCCCTGCTTTCATACCTCTCAAGCAGCCTTTTGAGGCTTATTAAAGCTCCTACTACATCCTTCACTGGGAATTTTCTTGGGAGCTCTTTTGCTTCCTCTGCAGTTTCCTTTCCTTTTGCTTCTTCATCAGCAATGAGTTCACTTGGCAATAGGAATTTCTCAGCTCCTTTATAATCTTACAGGACCACAGTTGGATATGTGATCAGTCACTGACCAAAATGTGGTTATGTGGCATGTGGCTGTTAGACTGCTCTGTTACTCTCTTTACCAACTCCTTCCTCCCCACTCCACCAAACTCTTGAAAGTCCCCAAACCAGTCCAGTGAATCTCAGTGCATAACCTGTGGACAACAAGCATCAGAATTACCTAGGGTACTTCAATACAAAAAGAAAAGAGAAAGAAAAGTCATGTTCAGGGCCACATTCTAGATCTACTGACACAGAATCTAGAGATGAGCCCATGATTGACAGTCTCAACTTGTTTTTCCCAGATGATTCTGATATATGCTAGTTTGAGAACAATTGCTGTAAACAATTATCCCCTTAATAGTGACCAAGCCTGTTGGGATTTTTCAAATTATTAAGAAGCTATGGGAACTGTGGGGTCATAGAGGAAGGAGCTCCTGAGCCCTCAACCCAGGAGGCTTGGTATAGTGGGAGTCACCCCTTGGTTTACATTGAAATTCTTTGTGTGGTCAACAGAGAGCCCAGCCCAAATTCCTCAGCTGGCTTCTGGCCAATATTGGGGGTAGGGGGAAGGAGCACAGAGGCATCTCTGGGTTGGCTTTTCACTCTCAGCATGGTGAGAGATGGCAAATTCCTTGAATAATTGTAGAGGGAGAAGGTGAGTCAGTGAGCTTTTGGGAACCAGTATACTTTTTAAGAGAATATATACATTCCAAGGAGTCTTAGGCCAAATGAATCTTTGAGGTGCTCTCACAAAATTTAGACTGTCCAAAGTGAAAACTTTAGCAAGAAAGTTAAGCATTCATAAATCTAGGACAATATTTTATCTGATTTATTGCAATAGGCAAAATTTCTTCTTCAGTGGGAAAGCACTTTTAACCTTACTGATTTTTTAAAAAGAGTATTTATTTAATTCATTTATTTATTTGAAAGAATGACTGAGAAATGGGGTGGGTGGGAGGAAGAGGTAGAGACAGAGAAATCTTCCATCTACTAATTCACACCCAAATGCCCCAAAAACCAGGACCAGGACCAGGACCATCTCGGTATCCCAAGTGAATGGCAGGGACCCAAGTACTTGGACCATCAACTGCTGCCTCCCATTAGCAGAGAGCCTGATCAGAAGTGGAGGCGAGACTCAAACCAGATGCTCTGAAATGGATGCAGGTGTCTCAAATAGCCTTAAGATCCTAGGTTATAATGTCTGCCCCAGCTTACTGATTTTGAGTCAGATCATTGCAGGAAATATTGTCACCTAGGGAATAATCTGATAAACTCCTAAGACCTTTAGTTTTGTTTTATTCATTCTCACAATACCAAATTGCTATAGCTCCTACACCTTCCAAGCTTTGTGCCTTTACCCAGATTGTCCTTGCCTGGGTCCCCTTCCCTTTTTTCCGACCCAGCTAGTTCCTGTTAAGCCATTTAGAATTGGCTCAGACACCATCTTCTCCAGGAAACCTACCTTTTCCCTTACCTATCTTCCATTGAGCTCTCACAGTGTTCCCCTAGAATTCATTTACCTTCATTATTCTACGTGCCAGCGTATGAGGGCAAGGATTGTCTCTTTCATCTTTGCATACAAGAGACATAGCCTCATCAGAAGTGACTGGAAAAATAAAACCATTCTGGTGAATATATTTATTCAAACATTTATTGAAGCTTTTCTATGTGCTGGATACCTTGAGGACATTGCAAGCACAACAGATAGAGCTGTGACTTAGTGGAGCTTATGGGTAGGCAGAGTAGATAATTAACAAGAAAATGTGTTATAAAATGATTAGCAATAGAATATGGTGAGTATTAGAAAAGAGGAAGTACTAGAAAGTGTAAAATCATAGAGCTGGAGACTCAGCCAAATCTAAGGCTAGAGTCTCATCCCCATGAGACATAATTTATATGAAAACAGAAGTTACGAGGGTGCTTTTGATTACAAGACAAAGGACTTTTTTTTGTTTTTTTTTAGCATAGGAAGATCTTTTGGTCTATGGAGTTCAAAATCGACTGTTGCTCTGGGTGTGTGTGTGTGTGTACACAGATGTGGGCACAATGTTGGCAAAGAGAACAAGAGAATGACTCTTGAATTTATTGAGTAACATGGATAGCAAGGAACAGAGAAGGAAGTTTCTGTGTGTCTCATTCGATGTGCCCTTGCTAGAACTTAGCTTGCTAATATTTTACAATGTAACATACAGTGGAAGAAAATAAATATAAAGCTCTGAAGATCATGAACTTAGATTGTTTTAAAACTTAATTTTTAGAATATAACGATTATGACCTGGGAGGGTGCTTGGCAGCGTTGCCTTTGGCTTTCATCACAGGAGACCGTGGGTGAAGTGCTTTGACCTCTTGTCTTTCCAGTTTAGTTTTTCTGACTGGGCTAAGAGAGGCTGCTAACACCAGTGGTGCAATCTATAGTTGCCACCCTTTGATTCGTGCACTGGTAATCTCCTTTTTCTTCTTTTCTGGCCAGTTCTTGCTCTTTTCTTATTTTCTCCTTTTAAATTGTAAGCTCAATTGAGAGCAGGGATTGTAACTTCATGGTTTTTTGGCTTTTAGGATTTAATTTTTAAAAACTTCATTTTTAAGATTTTTGATTGACACATAATTGTATGCATTTATGGAGTATAATGTGATGTTTTAATATAGATATACAATGTAGCATGATTAAATCAAGTTAATTACCATAGCCATCACCTTAGTTATCTATAATTTTTACAAGCTGTTTGAAACTCACTCTCAGTTATTTTGAAATATATATAATTATTGTTGACTATAGTCACCCTGCTATATAGTCGGCCTCAAAACAAATTCCTCCTGTGTATCGTAAATCTACTCTTTCATCAACAACTCCCCATCAATCTAGTCTTTACAGAATCCACTTTATTGGATACTGTATATGAGTAAAATGATGCAGTATTTGTTTTTCCATGTCTGGCTTATTTCACTTACCATAATGTTTCCAGATTCAACCATGCCGTTGCAAATGACAGGATTTCCCTCCTTTTTAAGGTTAAACAATACTCCATTGTGTATATACACCGCATTTCTTTATTCTTGGTTCTTTAAATCTTTTGAATCCTTGAAGCTACTCTGTGGTAATTTGCTTAAATTTATTATATTAAATAAGTAATCAACCTTAAGTTTAGTATTAGAGTTAACAGACAACGCTTGAGTTGATAAAGTGACCAGGTTGGTCTCTAGCGAAAACCTTTTCTTGGTTTAACCTGACATCACAAAGAAAACATATCAACCGCTAACAGGTGCACATTTAAACTCCAAATGTCTCTACTCACTAAGAATCCCACCTATTTGGCTAACTGCAGGAAAGGAAGGATTAAGTCACCAGGATCCAGTAGGTAAATGGTGTAGGCAGAGGTGTATCATTCAAGTCAAATGAAACATTTCCATAGCATCCAGCATCCTTAAAAAATTGACAGCAGGAGAGAGGCAAGATGGCAGAATAGGAAGGGAGCACACTGGTAGTTCGGGAAGACACAGGTTAATAAAAGTGGAGATACTGCAGGGTCAAGGAAGAGTAGGGGAAGAAACAGCAGAAGAAACTCTTCCAGAACTAGTGATTCACAGTGGACCTGCGTGGAGAGCATGGGAGCCCAAGTTCGGGACACCAGTGGCAGAATCAACACACCAGCGCTGGAACGCGAGGTGAGCCGAACCTCAATAGCCTGAGACACCAGTGGGCAAGCGGCAAGAGGAGACTAGAGGGAACGGAGGCTTGAAACTCCATGGGGAAAAGTTCACCAGGCTAACTAGAAGAGAGAGAGGGGAAAAAAAAAAGTGACCGATACGGACACGAGTTTCTCTCTCTCCGCTGATCCCTCAAAGGTGAGCAAGACAAAGAGCAGGCGCCATTTTGGACATACGTCAAAAGCAGGGCGACCTCAGGTCTGCACCGGCCCTGAGCCTACCAGAAAAACCTGACTCTGGGGGGAGGGGTGAAATAACAGGAGATTAGGATCTAACTTGGCAACCCAGTGGGAGACTGCAGGAGAATTGGACCCCACACCAAGGGCAGCAGAGATTCCCTGTGTGGTCCTTGGGAAAGAGCTTCCAATCTCTGGCTCCTGTGGGTATATCATTTGCCTGCTAACTACCTCCAATTACGTTCAGCTATGCGGAATTACTTCCCTTTTGAATTAAAAAAAAAAAAGGCCGGCGCCGCGGCTCACTAGGCTAATCCTCCGCCTTGCGGCGCCGGCACACTGGGTTCTAGTCCTGGTCGGGGCACCGATCCTGTCCCGGTTGCCCCTCTTCCAGGCCAGCTCTCTGCTGTGGCCAGGGAGTGCAGTGGAGGATGGCCCAAGTCCTTGGGTCCTGCACCCCATGGGAGACCAGGATAAGTACCTGGCTCCTGCCATCGGAACAGCGCGGTGCGCCGGCCGCAGCGCGCTACCGCGGCGGCCATTGGAGGGTGAACCAACGGCAAAAGTAAGACCTTTCTCTCTGTCTCTCTCTTCACTGTCCACTCTGCCTGTCAAAAATTAAAAAAAAAAAAAGAAGAAGAAGAAGAAGAAAGAAAAAGAGATTTACCAAGCCTAACCTGGGAGTGTCATCTTTGACACACCCTCAACCCTGAGGAACCAAACACAGCTCTCAGTCCACACTCATCTCAAGCCTCTAAGGCTCCACCGAAAGCAGACAGTCCACTTAATATAGAGCCATAGTATAACAAGAAAAAACACCACAGTGAACAAACCAAATATCTCCAACATGCCAAACAACAAACGCAAAAACCAAGCTAACAAGAACAAGGAAGACACTATGACGCCCCCAAATGAAAAAGACACCCCAATTCAAGATTATGAAGATGATGAGATCGAAGAAATGCAAGAAGCGGGTCTCAAAATATTGATAAGAACATTAAGAAGTTCTCAAAAACAAATTCTTGAACTACAGAAATCCTTAATGGACAAGATAGAAAATCTCTCTCGTGAAAATGAAATATTAAGGAGGAATCAAAATGAAATGAAACAACTAGTAGAACAAGAAACTGTGATAGTGACAAGAAATCATAATGAAATGAAGAATTCAATAGATCAAATGACAAACACATTAGAGAGCCTTAAAAACAGAATGGGCGAAGCAGAAGAGAGAATATCAGACTTAGGAGACAGAGAACAGGAAAGGAAACAGGCAAACCAAAGAAAAGAAGAAGAAATTAGAAATCTAAAAAATATTGTCAGGAATTTACAGGATACTATTAAAAAACCCAACATTCGTGTTCTAGGAGTTCCTGAAGGCATGGAGAGGGAGAAAGGATTAGAAGGCATTTTCAGTGACATACTAGCAGAAAATTTCCCAGGTTTGGAGAAGGAAATAGGCATCTTAGTACAGGAAGCTTATAGAACCCCTAATAAACATGACCAAAAGAGATCCTCACCACGACACATTGTAATCAAACTCACCACAGTGAAACATAAAGAAAAGATTCTAAAAGGTGCAAGAGAGAAACGTCAGATTACTCTCAGAGGATCTCCAATTAGACTCACAGCAGACTTCTCATCAGAAACCCTACAAGCTATAAGGGAATGGCGAGACATAGCCCAGGCACTAAGAGAGAAAAACTGCCAGCCCAGAATATTATATCCTGCAAAGCTCTCATTTGTGAATGAAGGTGAAATTAAGACTTTTCATAGCAAACAGAAATTGAAAGAATTTGTTGCCACTCGTCCTGCCCTGCAAAAGATGCTTAAAGATGTGTTACACACAGAAACACAGAAACATGGTCACCAATATGAAAGAAGGTAAAGGAAGGAAACCTCATAGCAAAAGATCACAGGAAGCGCAATTTCTCTTTGACGTAGAATTAAACTCTGATGCTCTGTTAAAACAATGTGTTAAAGTAACCTATGATGTTCTCTTGATGTCTGTTAAATTCTAATTGTTCAAAAACAGCTGAATTTTTATTAAGAGCTATGAGTTATTTAAATATGTGCTTATTTTCAAATATTTGACTAATTACCTTGTAACAATGATCAAATTTGGTCTATGTTATGTCATGATTTTAAGGAATCTTATTTCAACCACATATTTTGGGTTTTGAGCCTTCTTGGCATTCTTGACAGGCATTCAAAAAATCAAAGTTTCAAACAATCTGGACTCTAAAATTTCCAGTAAATCTTGGACTTTGGTTTTTCCAGTTTGGGCCCAACTGAAAAAATCGAAGGACCTATGTCTCTCATCTTATAGAGACACCAACTAATCAGGCTATTTGGATTATATTAGAAGTACTGTCAAGATGTGATGTGGTACTAAATTTTAAGTTTCTATAATGGAAAATGCTATTAATACAAATGTTTGAGAATTAAAAAGTCTAATGATCTTGTGTTACTAGACATGATAGTTATCTTAATGAGAAAGCCCCAGAGGCCTAAAGGGTTAAATACTTGTAAAATCCTACAGGTGCTTTCAAAAATACTGTAAAGTAAGCAAGTGCCTCTTGTTGGCGACTTAAAGTCTTTTGTCATCCACAGTTATATATGATTTGCTGCTCATAAAACTAAAGCGTTGTTGGTTCTGTGTTTAGCTGCCCTCCTATAGGTTCCTATGGACTTTTTCCAGCCACTTCTATTGTATTCAGTACTTTGGGATGGCTCTGTAAATAGATGAAGCCAATAATGTATTAACAGTACCAACTGAGAAAAAGTATGGTTAACTGAGGTTACTAAAAAGAAAAAGCAATTCAAATCAATTGGCAATCTACAAAAAGAGTTAAAGATTTTAAAAGCTAGTATTAAAATTGCTATATTGGTCTATTATGCTATGTTATATGTGTGTACATATTGTATGTCCACATGGGAAAATTTTATTAAAAGTTTTATTTTAAATGGCTTATAGATAAGATTGTCCATAAATTTAAGCTGCTAAAATCAATCAAAGATACATTTTAACTTGTGTGACCTGAATCTGTGTATCATATGTTTTAAACTTGTTGGTAGAAAGAAACTAAAAACATTTTATATGGTTGTGCTTAAGTTTACTGGTTAAACAAACTACACCATGTTAGATATTTAAGAGGTGTTTCCAAATACATGATTCTTAAAATTTATAGAAGGCATTGGACCCTCTGGTAAATGTTTTCTTAAGTTGTTATCTAATGGTTGAAACTGTTTGCTAAGTATTCATGTAATATTGCTATTGTCAGCAAGCAATCTAGGACTTGCTCCCTCATTTCTCTATTCTAAGCCCAACTTGTTCTTTCATTTCTCTATTCTCCTCAAGGTAGGAAACTAATTCTATTATGAAGGAATCTGTAGGATGCACAATTTAATCTTTAGACCTTATAAAAGAGATGGCTAACATTTTTCTGTAATAGTATAGCCAAAATAAGAACTTAAATAATAATCTCATAGCTAGATTCACTTCGCCATCAGCGAAGTATACAGTAAGTAGAAAAAACCTCCCTTTCAGACCAAAGGGAAAGAAAGTTTTAAAGTGAGAATATAATTTTCCTCATGGGCATTGTCTACCTTAGAAAAACTACTACAAACATGCCTGTGACTATAGACTTGTAGTTCAGGCCACTGAAGATTAGAGATGGGACTTTGGCACTCCCTTGACTTGCATCCTCTGGTCTGCTTTAACAAAAACCAGGAGGAAAAGAAAGCTCGGCATCAGAAGCAACGGGTGGCAGGCCTATTAATGGCTGATCTGTACAGTGATCTGCCCTCAAGGAGACCCAACAGGCCAGTCTACTGCAGTGGCTTTCAATGTGGTAAGCCTGGGCTTCAGCAGAAGTCAGCTTGTGAAGAGCCCTGGCAGCTCTGCCAAGAGTTGGATCACTGGAAATGGACCTGCCCTGGAGTCGAAGGATGCCCAGGTCAGAGCCACAGATCTCATTGGCCCTAAGCTGAAAAGCCCTTCACTCAGCCCAACTTCCAAAGTGACCACTGCAGCTGAGGGGATGGTCAAGTAGGGTCAGCAACATTGCAGGCAGAACTGTAAATTTCTTGTTAGAGATGCCACCTGCCTTTACCTGGCCAGCTCTCCTCCCAGGCCAGCCAAGTAATGAAAGTCAACAGAGTGCCTTCCCCTAGGAGGTTCACACCTCCCTTAGGATATACCCCATGTGAAGAGATAGATAGGTCTGGGTCTCTTAACTTACAAGGCTTAAAGCCCACCAGATTATTATCAAGCCCCTTCTGTCAGGTTCTATTTGCCTCTCAATCAGAAAACTTAATTGTAGCTTAGACAGCACCTTTCTTAGCTCCTCTAATAATGACTCTGTCCTTTGTTCTAGACCCTGTCTAGCGCACTTGGGCCTCATTCCTTCGTAATCATAACCTCTACTCTACCACCAATGGCTCTACTCCCAACCTGTGTGTACTGATGGTCCTCTTCCCCACTTAATGCTGTATAATTGTTCAAACCTGGTTAATGCCACTCTTAGGATCATTGGTTACTATCCTCACCCTGTCTTTTATGACCTTGTCTAAATATGATCAGAGTTGGCAAACTTGGAAGGCTTCCATAGCCTTGGCAACTCATGATGACAGCCTAGGGTGGTTACTGGCGCCATAAACTAGAGTGTCAATTTGTTGGGTCAACAACAGGAGCCACCGTGCACTTGCTCCTCATGTGGGATCTCTGTCCTTAATGTGCTGTACATTGTGATTTAATGCTATAACGAGTACTCCAACAGTATGTTTCACTTTGTGTTCCTATGTGGGTGCAAACTGTTGAAATCTTTATACTAAATTGATCTTCTGTATATAAAGAGAATTGAAAATGAATCTTGATGCAAATGGAAGGCGAGAGGGAGCGGGAGAGGGGAGGGTTGCGGGTGGGAGGGAAGTTATGGGTGGGGGAAGCCATTGTAATCCATAAGCTGTACATTGGAAATTTATATTCATTAAATAAAAGTTAAAAATAAATAAATAAATAAAAAGAAAAAAATTGACAGCAAAATGGAATTAAAAACCATAGTGCAAGTGAAAATATAACTCAGGCTTGAAGTGATTCCCTGTGATGACCTTGTAGCCAATGTATTTTCCCATCTTTCCATCCCTCCTTTGGCATGTTCTTTGGTTTATTTCAAGTGTAGCTTAAATTACATTATAATTTTTGTCTTTGCTTTTACTGTAAACAATGTATCAGGGTACTTAAAACAGCAAAAATTTTTTGGAAGAAGTGGAATTGAAAGATAAATTTCTATTGGTGCAATAATTTTGAAATCCATGCACGTGAGAGTTCTTCAAAAAGTTCAAGAAAAATGAACATTTAATTGCATGCATTTTTTAGAAGGCTTTTATTTAATAAATATAAATTTCATAGGTACAGCCCTTGGAATATAGCAATTCTTCCCCCCCATACCCACCCTCCCATCCCCAAATCATCCTACCTCCTACTCCCTCTCCCATCCCATTCTTCATTAAGATTCATTTTCAATTATCTTTATATACAGAAAATCAACCCTATACTAAGTAAAGATTTCAACAGTTTATACCCACACAGACACATAAAATATATCATTTGAAGACAAGTTTTACTGTTAATTCTCAGAGTACAATTAATTAAGGACAGAGGTCCTACATGGGGAGCAAATACAGAGTGACTCCTGTTGTTGATTTAACAATTGACCCTCTTATTTATGACATCAGTAATCACCTGAGGCTCTTGTCATGAGCTGCCAAGGCTATGGAAGCCTCTTGAGTTCACCAACTCTGATCTTATTTAAACAAGGCCATAGTCAAAGTGGAAGTTCTCTCCTCCCTTCAGAGAAAGGTACCTCCTTCTTTGATGGCCTGTTCTTTCTGCTGGAATCTCACTCACATAGATCTTTCATGTAGGCCGTCTTTTGATACAGTGTCTTGGCTTTCCATGTCTGAGATACTCTCATGGGATTTTTAGCTAGATCCAAATGCCTTAAGGGCTGATTCTGAGGCCAGAGTGCTGTTTGGGGTGTTTGTCATTCTATGAGCCTGCTGTGTGGCCCAGCAGGCATTTCTAAAACCTTCCGTTAAAGTAGGAACAGGCTCTCTACCTAAAGTTTATTTCTGATTCTCTTGAGAGGTTCTATAGGATATTGCATCAGAAAGGCACTATAATATGAAGCAAACACTTTTTTTAAAAGATGTATTTTATTTTATTTTATTTTATTTTATTTTATTTTATTTTATTTTATTTTATTTGAAAGGCAGAATGGAGGGAAGCAGAGAGAGAGAGAGAGGTCTTCCATCTGCTGATTCAGTCACCAAGTTGCCACAAGGACCAGGACTGGGCCAAGCTGAAACCAGGAGCCTGGAGCTTCTTCTGAGTCTCTCATGTGAATACAGTAGCCCGAGGACTTGGGCCATCCTCTGCTGCTTTCCCAGGTGCATTAAGAGGGAGCTGGATTGGAAGTGGAGCTGCCACTTACCAGTAATCTTGGCCAAAATGAATGAAAAGATCAGAATACAAGCTCATCTTTGCTTTAGTTATTAGGCTAGATAGAAAGAATAATAATGAAAACATGTATTTTATAAAGTCATTTTTAATGTTTCATGTCATATTTTTGTTGAGAATGTTTTATCAACCATGAATCATCTTTCTCTATATTTTGCCCTGTATTTTATTGTCAGGTCATTTTCTTAGCAGTTGAAATTTTCTCTTCACACAATAGTGATTACCTACATTATATTAGTTAGACATTAAGAGGATAGAAACTCAGTCCAATTATAGTGTCTGAAAGTGGGGGCCTTTGGAAAGTGAGTAGATTGTGTTAGGTTGTAAAGGTGGAGGCCCCTGACCAAGTCGTGGTGGCTTTAAACAGAGAGGCAGAGACTCTCCTGCTCCTTCTTGCGTGTGATATTCTCTGCCACCTCAGGTCTCTGCCAGCACCAGGTGCTGAACCAGTCCGCCCTGCGCCATCTTGGACTGTGAGCATCCAGACCCATGAATAGATATAAACCTTTCTTTCCTTCATAAGTGGCTTGCTTCAGGTACTTCATTATAGTAACAAAAAGCCAACTAATACACTGTTCAACCCCAAATTGTCTAAATCTCTTCTCAAGAAATTTTGGCCTATCAGGAATTCTATCAGTTTCATCAATTGGTCTTTCTGAAGAGATCTCTCCTGCAACCTACTCACCGAATCTAGACAGATGGATTTTTTTTTTCATCGAGTGCACAGTTATCATCCTGAGATGTGCTTGCCTCTCTTCTCTGCTGGACCTCATGTTAGGATCCTATTCTCATTCTTTCTCTCTCTCTTTTTCTCTCTCCTTCCCTCCCTTCTTTCTCTGTCATGTGTGTATGTTCATTATTCAGTTTCTTCCTGAGAAAGAGACCATGGGACATAAAAATACTTAAGATATTATATATCTGAAAAGATCTTTATTCTAACTTCATATTATAGCTTATCTAGGTATAGAATTTGGGTTTGGAAATACATTTTCCTCAAAAGCTGAAAGATGAGACAAGTGTTTGGTACAGTGGTTAAGACACCATTTAGGATGCCCACATTAGTGTCACGGTTTGAGTTCCCACTCCGCTTCTGATCCAGCTTCCTGCTAATGCACACCTTGGGAGGCAGCACATGATGGCTAAAGTACTTGGGTCCCTGAAATTAATATTGGAGACTTGGCTTGAGTTTTGGGCTCCTGATTTTGGCTTGGCCCAGTCCCAACTGTTGCAGGTTTTTGGAGAGTAAATCAGTAGATGGAAGACTTCTCTGTCTCTCTCCCTCTCCCTCTCCCTCTCCTTCTCCCTCTCCCTCTCCCCCCCCTCTCTTTGTCTCTTTGCTTGTCAAATACAATAAAAATAAAAATTTTTAAAAGTCTAGAGGTGTCATTCCACTACTTTTCCATTTCCACTGTTGTCATTTATAAGTTCAGACTTTTGACTCCTAATGCTTTGTAAATGATTGGTTTCCCTCCCTTGGTCTCTCTTTGTGTGTGTTTATCTCTGTTCTGTCCCTCTGTCTCTTTTTCTCTCTCCTTAAGCTCATAAGATGTGCTTTGTCTGAAATTCCTATTACTCAGAATTCTTTTTTTTTAATTAAACTTTTATTTAATGAATATAAATTTCCAAAGTACAGCTTATGGGTTACAATGGCTTCCCCCTCCCAAAACTTCCCTCCCACCTGCAACCCTCCCCTTTCCCGCTCCCTCTCCCCTTCCAATCACATCATGATTCATTTTCAATTCTCTTTATATACAGAAGATCAGTTTAGTATATATTAGGTAACGATTTCAACAGTTTGCCGCCATATAGCAACACATTGAAATTCCTATCACTCAGAATTCAACTGTAAGTGACTGGAACTCTAAATTTCTTATCTTTATTCTCATTTTTTACCTCCTTCCTTCCTCTCTCTTCTTCCTTTCTCCCTCTCTTTCTTTCCTTCCCTCCTTCCTTATAGAAAAGGATCTTCTTAGGCCTTTTTGAAAGTTCCTTTAGTGGGATTTTGGAAGGGGGCACAAGTAATTTTCAATTTGCCAGAAGATAGAAGGCATTCCTAAAAGCACAGATTTTTTTTTTTTTTTGGGTGGAGTAGTATATTAAGAGATTAACATATAAGTGTAGATGTATTTGTCAAAATACCTACTTACACCTCTTAACCCAGAGAGGATGGGAGAGGACTGGGCTGTTTAGGTGGGCAAGCTTGAATCTGGGAAGGGAATGGAGAAGACGAGTGCCGTTTCTGTTTCCAGGGCACCCCGAAGGAGTCATGATGAGGCAGCAAGACAGAGCAGAGTTTCTTTGGGTGAGGACAGATTAAGAGCAGTGAGTATAAAACAAATAACATCATTACACATTTTCTTTTGCTCTCCATGAAGAGGGTGCCTGTTTACCAACATGACTGAAAATACAAGTTATATCTAAGGAAAGTTGCATTTTGTTTTTAGAATTCATTCATGGTGCACCAGGCATTGTGTGTAAGTGACTCTTGAGACTGAAAGTGTTATTCTCATATTCTCAGAGCCAGGAGCCCCATGCAGGCTTACTTCACATTGCAGCCTCATTTCCACAATAAGCTATTATCTCTGATAATATCAGAGGTGACACCAATGACTGAAATTAAGAAATTTACTGTAAAGACACAGAAAACTGAAGATGTATTTGCCCTATGATGTTCATAGTTCTGTCTTTAAATATGTTGTAAGCCTCTACCAGGGAACTGATAATAGGGAAGTTGCTTAAGGTTAGTTTTAATTTCTGTCTATATTTTAAATAGTTCATCAATCTTATTTCACATTTCTAACATTTTTCTTTCTTTAAATGTTCCTTTTGTAAGCTTTTCGGTTTGGTTTGTTTTCATATCTAGAAAAATATTTTTAACAGACTGAGACCATGTGTCTTTTGTCCACGAAGCTAACCTCATCATCTCTTATTGGCTGGCACAAAGTAGGTACTCAATAAAATGTTCATTGAATAAACACGTGAAAATCCCAGTCTGAGTGGCCTAGGCAAACATATGTTCCAAAAGATATGGACAAGAATATAAATCACATAGTCTGTTTTGTGAATGTTACTTAAAAGCTTATTAACAGGTTGCCTGACTGGTTTATAAAAACAAGTTGTAGAAGTAATACATCAGGTTCACTCCCCTGATGCCAACAGTGGATGAAGCCAGGAGCCAGGAACACAACCCAGCTCTCCCATGTGGATAGCCAGAACAAATGACTTGAGCCATCACCACTGCCTTCCAGGATTTGCATTGACAGGAATCTGGAGTCAAGAGCCAGAGCCAGGAATTGTGGGAGAAGTCTCCCCAGGTTGACCCTTTAACCTCTCTCCTCCTCCCTTTTTTGAGGAGGTGCAGAAGTCTCGGCAGATCCTACATCTCTGAAGAGCATCCTGACAGCCTGTAAAATTCTGAAGGGTTGATAAGGTCATAGTCAACTTCTGACGTGCCTTAGTAACCCCGTTCACTTCCCATTAGTTGTTCTTTTCGTTCTCTGGCCCAGTGTCTGGGATGTGGCAGTATAGACATGTCCTTTGCGAAGTCACACTGTGCTGACTCACCACTCTTTGTTTTGGTGATCTCAACGATAGACTTGTGATACATTTAAAGCTCTCTACCTCCATTTCAAAACTGGCTCTTCGAGTTCTCAGAATTGCTTATCAGACTGAACCTCAGCCAAGATTAAAACTCCCAAGTAGCTCTGCACTGTCCTGACCCCACAGCTCCAGAGCTCCTGTTTAACATACTGCACTTTCAAACAGCTTTTGCAGAGCCTGTTTGTGGAGGCTGTGTGTGTGATACCATCTTTCTATAGCATCTTGTTTCTTCCTCCCCACCATGATTATGACCACAATACTCAGAAGGAAAGGAAGGGCTGTTATCTGACTTCTTAAGAAACACGTGCTTTTAAAAATGTGTATGCTTTCTATTAACCATTGCATAGCTTAGGAATATAATAAACGTATATTTAATTAGACTTAAGATACATAATTTATGCCATGATCATCAAGTAGATGACAGATATCATCAGGATAGATGTTTGGTTCGTGCTGCATATGTTTGTGTTTTATGATCTTTTTGTTTCAAAAGCACGAGAATTTATCTCACCCAAATTTTAATTTCTCCATAATTCATGTCAACTTTAGTCCTTTTTAAATAGGAAAACATCTTACGGGGAATAGAGAAACCCTACGACAGGTGTATCAGTGAGATTTATCAGTAACAAGCCACCCCCAAATAACAATTTGTTATTTCCTGTGTTTGCAAGGATTAAACAAGTTAGCCCATGTAGAGCTGGACTGGGGGGAGGAGGGTGGCTTGCATTGTGGTGTAGTGGCTCAAACTACTGTCTGCAGCTTCTGCATCCCATTTTCTGGCTGCTCCACTTCTGACCAAACTCCCTGCTAACGTGCTTGGGAAGCAGTGGAAGATGGCCCAAGGACTTGGGTCTCTGTACCCACATGGGAGAACTGGATGAAGCTCCTGGCCCTGGCTTCCACTTGGCCTAGCCCTGACTGTTGTGGCCATTTGGGGAGTGAACCAGAGGATGGAAGGTCTCTCTCTGTTTCCCGCTGTAACTCTGCCTTTCAAATAAGGAAAAGAAATCTTTAAAAAAAAATTAGAATGTGGAGTGTCAACTGATTAATATAGAGAGAATTATACATTAGGAAAATCAATGCTTTATTTAAAAAAAGAAAAAGCCAGACTAGTACAGGGCAGACAGTAATCCTGGGTAGTTCTTCCACTGTCCCTCCTGGCTCTTGCAGGTGCAGTCACTTGGTGAGTGAGCTCAGCAGCTGCGATGGTGGCCAGCAGCAGGGTGGGCCTCTCCTCCCCTGTGGTCCTCATCTTCCAGGAGGCTAATCCAAGTGGGGTCAGTGTTCCCAGAGGTAAGAGAGGGGAAGCCCCATGGGTTACTGCTAGCCAAGCCTTGCTTACATCATGTTTTCTTCTGTCCTCTTGGTCAAAACAAGTCTCATGACCAAGTCCGGATTCAAAGGGCAGAGAAACTGACACCACTTCTTGATGGGAGGTACAATTAGCTGCAATTTTGCTTTTCATGCAGTTTTTCAGTTATCTTTAATCAACTGCAATCAATATATTAAAAGGAAATTCCAAAAATAGAAAACACATGTTTAAAATACTTTTACTGTAATAATGTCTTAGTGTGCCTAATGTACAAGTTAAATGCAATCATAAATATATGCAAGTATAGGAACAAACATAGTATATAGTATATAGGGTTCAGTACCACCCACAGCAGCCATGACATCTTGTTAAATATCTTGTTGGATTAGTGTGGGCTGCTGTACTGCCGAACACTCATGACTACTTATTGTACCAAGTATAATCTGCCTCTGGCAAAATTACTCATGTTTCTCTACCAAAAAAATAAGATCAGTCCCATCCTTGAACTTTCAAGACCTCATCCCGTGATGACTTAACCTCTAAGACAGGGTGCTACCCCTGGCCTACAACAGACAGAGGTACAGACGAAACCTCTCCTATACAGCTGTTCAGATGCAGGTCCTCTGAATGTTGAGGCAGTGAACTAAAAAGTAGGTCTCTCTTCCATGGACACCCAACACAGGATGATGAGACGGGAAAAGATAACCAGGACAGACACTCCATTTGGAAGGAAAAGCTGTGAGGAGGATGAGTGGCAACTGCTGGTCTATGACAGTGCTGTCCAGGTACATGTTGCTGACTCCTCTTGCTCCTGGGCCCAGCAAAGATATTCGATTAGGACCCAGTTCTGCTCCTCAGAGGTAGTCTGCTGGTTTATAGCTCTCTAGCCCGTGAAGCTCTTTTTCCATAACAGATGGCTTATTTTTGCTTCTAAATTGTTTCTTTGATCCAATTCCTGCCTATAGAAAGCTAAGGAGCCAGAAGACCTGTTTCATTTTGGCTAAGCTTTTGTGCATGTTGATAAAACCCTCTCTAAAAACTTGGTGGATTTCTTATGAATCCAATTAGGGTCCATGCCCTAAAGCCCACACCAATAATTTCTTACAAGTCAGACCTCTCTCTGCTGGGGCTGGGTGTCAGACTGCTAAGAGACAACACGCTTAAGTGTCTTAGATCCCCTTTTGTCTAGCCAAGGGAGACTACTAGGCACCACAGTCAATTTTACAAAAGTCTTACTCAGAGACCATTTTTTGTTTTTAGAATTTTTTTCCAGCTAAAGGGTCTGCAGAGGTAAAGATGTTCTTTGTCCCCAGCTCCATCTTAGGAGTTCCGACTCCTGTTTTCTGCAGATTATGCTTGTGAACTGGATAATTCAATTTTATCTCATCTCCTTCTGACAAAAGGTTATATGTAGCTAAAAGCACTCAATGAACACTTCCAACATTCTGTCTGGGATCCTTACAACTCGAGCCAAAATTCATTATGTGTATTTTCAGTCACTCACTGCCACCGGCAACCACATTGCCACTCCATGATATCGGTCGCCTTTCCCCTGACTGCTCTAGTAGTTTCTGTACCACTTTTCCAGCCTCCCTTAATGGCTGACTTCTCACCTCCCTGCCCCCAGTTGTTGTTGACAGCAACCTTACTGCTTTTCACTGGATGTTTAAGGTGCTAGGGCAGTATGCTGCCGCCAGTACCCATTTCACTGCAGGGGAAACTGCTACACCTGTAGTGGCTTAATAAACAATGATGTGTTCTTTCTCACAATTGTCTTGAGTTGCTGAGCGGTCTTCTGTTGGTCTCTCCTGGGCTCACTGATGCTCAGTCATTTGCTGAGTTAGCTGGGGGCTGTGCTTGGCTTGGATTGTTAGTATGGCTGTGTCTCATCCTTCTGCATAAAAGACCAGCCTTCTTCATAGCGTTGGATCAGGGTTTCCAGTAACAAGCCCTTTTGCACAATGCTTTCAACTTCTGCTTGCATCACATTTGCTAATATTTCTGGGCCAAAGTAAGTGCCAGTCTCAAGGCCACATTCAGATTTGAGGAATTAAGAAATAGTCTGTACCTCTTGCTGTTGATCAGAGAAGCTACAAAGAATGTCTAGTAATTTTTTTGTTTGTTTTGCAGCTCTTCACAAAGAGTATGCACAAGTGTGGGGAAGAAAGAAAGAGGATGGGCCAGTGTTGTGGCGTGCCGCGGACCGGCTCTCGCGTAGCCACCAGACCCGAGGGGAACGAGGGCCGAAAGCACAGGAGAAATAGAAATCGGCGAGGGGAAATGACAGACAGACACACACACTTTTTGAGTATGTTGTTGCTGCAGTCGTCTGCCTGCAGTTGTCTGCCTGCAGTTGTCTGCCTGCAGTTTATTGGCGGGAAAACCAGAGCTTATATAGGGAAGCTTACATTGCTGAAGACAAAGGAAATTCCAAGATTACAAAAACTTGTTAAGGCTAATGGGGTTACATGATTAACTTTACAAGAGACACAGGGAGACATTGTGGTGATGATTCGCAGTCCTACTTTTAAGAAAAAGGTAAAGGTCAGGTTACTAGTTAACCTCTCATTAGGAGAACCTGGGACAGGGGAGTTATCAGATGGTGGTGCTTGTTAGCCTAAGTCCATATATCACCTATGTAAGATTGAATGTAGCTTTCTCATCCCCATGCTGCTTAAACTTGATAACCCAGAACCTAAATCACACCTCAGCTTTCTAAAGCTAACACCTCAGCTCCCTTTGTTTTATCTTGTCTAGGGTGTGCTGTTTTTTGTCAGTGTTTAATGCCTCCTCGTAAATTGCCCTAATGACTGGTGGGCCAAAGTCTAAAGTGCTTTTTGTTGATTTTTGTGAAATGCTTATTGGCACTACTTGACTCCTTTGTTTCTAATCATGGTGCACTTATCCTAACGCACTACGTGGCATAACTACTAAATACAAAATCACTATTAATGTTGAGACACATTGCTTTATTAACCAGCAGTAATTAGGTCTTCCACTTCTTGTTACGTAGCCGAAAGTCTTTACAACCCTGGGCTACACAGAAGCCACCGAGGCCACACCCCACAGGGTTCTCGCCTCGTCCCTGCAGCGTGAACCCCTGACGTAACAAAAGTTTGCTACGCAGGTGTTACAACAGCTGTGGGCGCAGCAGCTCCCCCTTTTTTTAATTTTTAAGACGAAGTTCAAAGACCTCCTGCTGGACATCTTGCAATGAGCTGAATAGAAGCTTTAAGATTCCAGGAGGAAAAAGAATTATTAGCAAAATTACTAATGCCACTATTCCCATATTTATGAGGTAGTTTTTCCAAGTTATGGGGTTTAAGTTTCTGATTCCTGCTTCTAAGCTTGCAGCTATACTCTGTAAATCCCCTATTTGCAACCTAGATTGACTAACGGCAGCTATCTCCTTTTGCAAAGCATGTAAATCATGTGTAACCTCATTATCATGCCATACACCCTGTAAGTGTGCTTTTATTTTTTTCCAAGGTTCTGAAGTATTGTATGGTAGCGGAGTAACACAGATTGACTTAAAATTACTATGACAACGAGCATAAAACATTGTTTGCAGATTAGCAACATCCTGTCCCAAAGCCAAGACTACTTCCTCTAACACATTTATTTTTGCTTTTAATTTCTGATCTATTGCCTCTTGTGTAATTAATGCCATGGTAATATTTTTATTTAATGTATTGACATAGTGAGCAGTTTGAATTTCCTGAACTAAAGCAGTAGTTGCAATCGCAAAAGTAGTGATAATAGTAATTAAAGTAGTAATTCCTAAGATCAAGGCAGCAACAAAGCGTTTCGGACGTAAAAGCCCACTTAACAGATCTAATACTTGTAAAGCAGAATTATCATACCAATTCTCTTCTCCTAATTTAACAGGTAGCAGCACAAACGGCGGTCTACGCACCAACAGTATGGTAGTAAAATTTTTAGGCTCAGTAGAAGTAATACAATTTGTCATTTTACATGCAGCACAAGTAATTTTATATGAGCGACCTTCTTTTGTTATTTTTACAGCTTCAGTTTGAGCTAACAAGATAGCACTAGGATAAGCTACACATGCTTTAACCGTAATAGGCTGTGAAAAAGTTTGATTGGGTTGTTTTTCTAACAACATATTTGTAGCAGCTGTTAAGCGAAATAAATCAGTATGTTTACGAGTTACATTATCCTTTGTTGCAAACCAAGTAGGTTCTACAAAGCCAGGAGAAAACCATCGCCGTAAAGGTTTTCCCGGTTTATGATAAGCATAATTATGAAATTTATTACTCTTTTCTTTTAAGTACTTTTCATAATTTCCATCCCCAGGATTTGAATTAGAAAAGTCCCAAATTGTTATGTTACCACCCTCAGGTTGATACCAAGCAGCAACAGAAAATCCACAAGATAACCAGGTTGGGAATTTAGTTAAAGACGATAACCACGTCTTATCTGGGTTTTGATACTTTTTTACACATGGCGTGAGTGGCAGATCAATCTCTGGAACATGTGTAAAGCTGTCATTGAAATAAGGAGCCTGAGCCCCTAATGTTTGAATTTGTGTTTTCCAGACCCACCGTTTACCGGGATTGTCGTGGTCTGGACTGTCAGTTAGGAAAGTTTTATAGCTCGTGGTGAGACAACCATTAGTAGCTTTACCTTGCAGCGTAAGACAAATTGGCAATGAGTCTGCTCTCCCTTCAAAGGAAATTATAGAGGAGGAGGAGACTCTTGCGTTAGAGTCCTGTATACCGCCTAACCGCAATGAATCATTTGTTAACACTTTTACGGGTTTCCTATCCAACCACCCCACAGGCTGTACAATGGGAGGATTAGGAACATAAGCCCAATATGAAGTCCCCTCAGTTTTTGGAGTTGAAATCAAGGCAAGAAAAGCCACAAAAAGATAAGAGGTTGTACGAGGCTTCTTTTGTTCAGCGAGAAGTTCCTTGGCTTGTCGAGCTAGATGACGGATCATCGTCCAAGTGATTTTCTGCCTCTGCTGGACTATTTCCAATTTTTTTATCTGATGTTTCATGTTTTTTTTTGCTTTTTCCAGCGTCGCTGCTTGCGGCGCTGTGCCGGGGGCCTCCCTGATGAGCCTATCTGGGATCCAGACAGGAGAGTCGGCATCCTGTGGAAAAACACAAGCATAGCCTCTTCCCGAGGTGATTAGCACATCCGGACCTTTCCACATTCCTGTTAAGAGGTCTTTCCAGAGTACTTTGGGCAGGGGGGTCTTATAAACCTCCCTGTCCCAGTGTCGTAGGGCTGCTGTAAGGCCCTTTTCATCAGCATTTAAATGATTTAAAACAAACAATGAATGAGACAGTACATGATGAGGTGAAAAATAAGAATTTGCAGTTTGAAGACGCTCCAATTGTAATTTTAATGTTTGATGAGCTCTTTCAATGATTGCCTGTCCTTGAGGATTATAAGGAATTCCTGTAATATGAGTTATGTGCCATTGGGCACAAAAATTTGCAAATGCTTTAGAGATATAAGCTGGTCCATTATCAGTTTTTATTTGAGAAGGAATGCCCATAATTTGAAAACACTGAATTAGATGTTGAATAACATCTTTTACTGCTTCTCCCGTTCTAGCAGAAGCATGCACAAAATGAGAAAAAGTGTCAACAGTCACATGCACATATCCCAACTTACCAAAAGAAGACACATGAGTTACATCCATCTGCCAAATAATGTTAGCTTTTAAACCTCGGGGATTTACACCCATCTTTGGAGGATGATATACGGGGGGACAATGAGTACATTGTTTTACAATCTGTCTTGCCTGTTCTCTAGTAATAGAGAACATTTTTCGCAAAGAGGCTGCATTTTGGTGATGAATGTTATGACTATTTAATGCCTCCTGCACTGTAGCTACAATAGACTTGGTATGCATATCTGCTATGGCATTTCCTTGTGCCAGAGGCCCGGGCAATTTACTGTGGCCCCTTATATGTGCTATGTAAAACTTTGCCGTTCTTTCCCTGATTAACTTTTGTAATTGTCTTAATAAAGTAAGAATGGGTGATTTTCCTGATAAGAGAGCTGTCTCTAGAGCCGGAAATAAATTAACCACATATTTAGAATCTGAATAAAGGTTAAATGGTTGTGGAAATTTTGTAAAGGCCAAAATGACTGCTTTAATTTCCGCCTGCTGGGCAGAGGTTTTTTCACCACTTTTAACATACACACCGTGCTCTTTAGAATAAACCACAGCACAACCTGAAGATGACCCATCAGTAAAAATATTTTGAGCTTTAGCTAAGGGTTGTGGCGAAAACCAGACTGGAAATACCAATTCCACATGTCTTGCAAATTCTATAATAGGATGTTTTGGATAATGATATTTTATTTGCCCTGCATAGTTTTGCAGCGCTATGACCCAATCTTCATTATTTTGCATTAGCTCCTCTACTTGACTTTTATTGTATGGTGTGACAATAGTGGCTGGCTCTTTACCAAACAATTCTTTAGAGCGAGCTCTACCTTTGGTAATTAATAAGGCACATAAATAAGGATAATCTGCAAGCATTTTTGTCTGTGTATGAGGCAAGTGAAGCCATTCCAAGACTCCCTCCTGCCATAGGCAAGCTGTAGGCGTATAAGCTGTGGAAAATATTAACAGACTCCATGGCTTAGTATAATTTACCTGATGCACTCTTGCTTTTGATAATGCCTCTTCAACTAACTGTAAAGCCTGTAAAGCTTCCGGGGTCATAATTCTAAGTGACTTTGGATCTGAATCCCCATGCAAGATAGAATATAAGGGACTCAATTCCCCTGTGGTTATTTTTAAATGAGGTCTTAACCAATTAATGTCTCCTAATAATTTTTGATAATCATTTAATGTCTTTAACCTATCCCTTCTTATTGTAACTTTTTGTGAAATAATATAATCATCCTTTATAATTTGACCCAAATAATTTAGAGGTCGATCTCTCTGCACTTTATCAGGAGCAATAACCAAGCCATGAGCAGTTAAAGTTTGAATAGTATCATACAACAAATTATCTAATATAGCAGAATTTTCATGAGCCAATAATATATCATCCATATAATGAATTATATATGCAGTAGCATATTTTTTCCTTATAACTTGCATAGCCTTGTCTACAAATTTCTGACATAATGTAGGAGAATTTTTCATCCCTTGTGGTAAAGTGACCCACTGATACCTTCTATAAGGTTGCTTAAAATTTGATGATGGCACACTGAAAGCAAAATGCTCACAATCTGCAGGATCCAATTTTATGGTAAAGAAACAATCTTGTAGATCTATAATAATGACTTTCCATCCTTTAGGAACAGCAACCGGAGATGGCAGTCCAGGTTGCAGAGGACCCATGTCCCTCATAACTGCATTAACGGCTCTTAAATCTTGTAAGAGCCTCCATTTACCTGATTTTTTCTTTATAACAAATACTGGTGTATTCCAAGGACTTTTTGATTCTACTAAATGCCCTTTTTCTAGTTGTTCTTGTACTAGCTGCTCAAGAGCCTGTATTTTCTCTTCCGTAAGGGGCCACTGACTCACCCACACAGGTTCTTGAGTCAGCCACTGAATTTTATCTGCAAAAAGATTTTCTGCAGTGGCCCCTATGAAAAATGCTGTTCATTTAAATTATCTGCTGTTACCAACCTAACTTCCATTGCGTCCAAGAAATCTCTTCCCCATAGTGTAAATGGTAAAGAGGGAAGAACATAAGGCTGTATATAACCTTCCTTACCTTCACAAGTCCATTTTAACATTGCTGAACTTTGCAGGACACCATTAGCTGTCCCCAAGCCTAACAATGATGAACCTGTCCTATGCACTGGCCAAGCTGAAGGCCAATCCGAGGAAGCTATACATGTTCTATCTGCTCCGGTGTCAAGGAGCCCTTTAAATCTTTTGCCATTGAGAGACACAACTTTGAATGGACGCTGGCCAAGATCTTGCATTAAAAATACACCCTCATCAGTGCTGCCAAACTGGCCTTGGCCCCTGTTTTTTTTGTAAAATTTTGTTTGGCAGGTTTATATAAGGTAATAATAATAATTGAGCTATCCTTTGTCCTTTGTGAATTTGAATTGTCTCTTTTAAAGGTCTGATCATTATCTTTATGTCTGCTTCAGTGTCCGCGTCTAAGACACCAGGAAGCACTTCAAAATTTTTTGCATAATTTGAACTTCTGCCAATTATTAATCCGACTGTCTGAGGCAACAAAGTTCCTTTTACATTAGTGGGCACTAAAGTTACTCCGTCCCACTTAGACACTATAATGTCTTTTGAGCTAGCTAAATCCAGCCCTGCACTACCCGGTGTTGCCCTAGGCAAATCATGCACCGTAAATTCCGGGGCTTCAGGGTTTAATTGATGTTTCTGCCCTGCTGACTCCTCTCCCTTTGGAGTGGGGCTAGGAGACCGCCCCTCATCTAGTTTTTTGTTTCCTCCTGTTTCTCTTTTTCCTTATTTAAAGGAGTCCCATCTTTATGGAACTTGGATTTACACTCATTTTTCCAATGTTTTCCCTTCTTACACCGAGGACACAGCCCCGGCGGCCCTTGCTTCTTTGAGCCTTCTTTTGAATGTTTGCATTCCCTCTGCATATGCCCTGGTTGGCCACAATTATAGCAAACATCCATGGATGATGATTTGGCGCCTCCTCCGTATGTTTTCTTAACATATGCACTAAACTTCTGACCTTTCATTGCTGCAGCATAGGCCATTCCCTGGACTATAGCTGGTGAGGCATCTAAACATGCTTTTACATAATCTTGAATAGCTCCTGTCTTTCTAATAGGCCGAATTAAATCCTGACACAAAAGAATTAGCATTTTTTGTAGCATGACAATTAGCATTTTTTCATTTTTGGTTAAAGCATGCCCCATGATTCCCCTTTACAATGATTATTTACACTTAACCAGTAAGCCTTCACTGGCGGATCTGCAGAATCCTGGTAAAAGCCGTTTCTTATTCCTGAAGAAAAAGAAAGAAAAAGATTACCTGTCCTTCAGGTCCCTGTTCGGGCGCCACCTGCCGCGGACCGGCTCTCGCGTAGACACCAGACCCGAGGGAGAACGGGGGACGAAAGCACAGGAGGAACAGAAATCGGCTAGGGGAATGACAGACAGACACATACACTTTTTGAGTATGTTGTAGCTGCAGTTGTCTGCCTGCAGTTGTCTGTCTGCAGTTTATTGGCGGGAAAACCAGAGCTTATATAGGGAAGCTTACATTGCTGAAGACAAAGGAAATTCCAAGATTACAAAAACTTGTTAAGGCTAATGGGGTTACATGATTAACTTTACAAGAGACACAGGGAGACATTGTGGTGATGATTCGCAGTCCTACTTTTAAGAAAAAGGTAAAGGTCAGGTTACTAGTTAACCTCTCATTAGGAGAACCTGGGACAGGGGAGTTATCAGATGGTGGTGCTTGTTAGCCTAAGTCCATATATCACCTATGTAAGATTGAATGTAGCTTTCTCATCCCCATGCTGCTTAAACTTGATAACCCAGAACCTAAATCACACCTCAGCTTTCTAAAGCTAACACCTCAGCTCCCTTTGTTTTATCTTGTCTAGGGTGTGCTGTTTTTTGTCAGTGTTTAATGCCTCCTCGTAAATTGCCCTAATGACTGGTGGGCCAAAGTCTAAAGTGCTTTTTGTTGATTTTTGTGAAATGCTTATTGGCACTACTTGACTCCTTTGTTTCTAATCATGGTGCACTTATCCTAACGCACTACGTGGCATAACTACTAAATACAAAATCACTATTAATGTTGAGACACATTGCTTTATTAACCAGCAGTAATTAGGTCTTCCACTTCTTGTTACGTAGCCGAAAGTCTTTACAACCCTGGGCTACACAGAAGCCACCGAGGCCACACCCCACAGGGTTCTCGCCTCGTCCCTGCAGCGTGAACCCCTGACGTAACAAAAGTTTGCTACGCAGGTGTTACAACAGCTGTGGGCGCAGCAGTGGCGTAGTAGGTTAAGCCATGACCTATAGCGCCAGAATCCCACAGGGGCTCTAGTTCAAGTCCCAGCTGCCCCACCTTCCGATCCAGTTCCCTGCTAATGGCCTGGGAAAAGTAGCAGAAGGTGGCTAAAGTGGTTGAGCCCTTGCATCCACATGGGAGACGAGGAAGAAGCTCCTGGATCCTGGCTTCAGCCTGGCCCAGCCCTGGTTGTTGTAGCCATTTGGGGAGTGAACCAGCAGGTGGAAGATCTCTCTCTCTCTCTCTCTGCCTTTCAAATAAATAAATAAATATTTTTAAAAAAATAAAGAAAGAAAGAATGGGAAACTTAGGAAGCCAGGTCGAGAAAGTAGGATATAAACTGATAATGATCGCTTCATGGGAATAACCTGAGAATTCACTGCTTTATACCTCAGATACTACCTGGTAATAAAATGATAAATGTAATGGGGATCACTTATCAAAGTCAAGACAAGAGTATTTCATAAAGGTCACAGAAAATGGAATCAAAAGATAAAATTGTCTTGGTTCAAAAACTGTGAAATCCACGCATATTTTTTTTCATGATACATGTTTTCCACAAACTTTTTGAAGATACCTTGTAGGCATAGGCTTCAAAAATTTTTATAATTTTTATATTTTATAATTTTTATATTTTTATGTTTTTTATAATTTTTATATTTTAATTATATTTTAATATGTTCTTGAAGCACCCTTATGTATATGCCATTCTCATGAAAATACTTTACATATTAAAATTTTATTTGACAAATGGAAGTGTGTATTCTGTGAGTTTTTCCATCCTTACTAATAACTTTCTTTCCATCTTTACTTGTAGATTACTTAAATGCAATGAAATTCTCTTTCCTTATTTTTAAAATTAAGACAGTATGCAAGATGATCATGACATAATTTTTCCACCCTTATCTTTAAAAAAAAACGTTTTATTTTGAAAGGCACAGAGAGAGAGAGAGCAAGCTTCCATCTACTGGTTCACTACTCAAAACAGCTGCAGGAGGCAGGTCTGGGCCAGCTTGAAGCCAAGAGACAGGAACTCCTTCTTGGCCTCCCACATGGACGGCAGGCACCCAAGTACTTGGGCCGTCTTCTTCGGCTGCCTTCCCAGGTACATTAGCAGAAAGCCACTCTCACCTTCTGTGATTTGACTGAACATGAATACTGGATTGAGTGAAGAAGGAGCACAGTAAGTGGTCTGCCCCTTCCTGCCCAATTTCTATACCAGGTGGGAAATTAGAAGCAAAAGGCAGTCAGAGCCAAAGTGTCACCTTTGTTGCTGTTAAAGACAAGGTCTGAGGATGTGGGTTACGTCTGTGAAGAACTGTGCTTACGATCCTAAATCCAGAATTGCATGGACTGCCCTCGCTAGCAGCCCTGGCCAGAGCTGACCTCCCCTCACCCCCAGAAGCAGAGCAGAGGAGAACATGGGTTCTCTGTAAGCCACTTCCAAGAGAAAGAGCAAAGAGGCCGGGCTACCAGGACAATTTCTCCTTCCAAATTCACCAACCAGGTGAACAACTCCATGCCCCATGGAATTGGAAAGAGAAGCCAGAGAAGGAAGGAAAAGTCAGGGCAGGGCGGAATATGACTGCCTAACAACGCTAACACCACACACCCTCATCTGTTCACACATTCAGTGCAGGGTTGAGTGGAAGGGGAGTGATCGTGGGTCCTGGAAAGACAGGAGATTAAAGTTCAGCTTTCTTGTTCACTGCATGAACTGGATAAAGAATTAACTTTTCTCAGATCCAGTTACTAGTGAGTAGAAAATTATGTCCAAGGATATCGTGAAGATTGTTGATGGCTTGTGTATCAGCAGCACACTGACTGGTTCATAGTGAACTCTCAGTTGGTCACTGATGTTAGTTTCCCCTCCTTGCTTCACATAGCAGGCTGGGTCTCGGGGGTTGCTAACCCCACAAAGCCACTGGCCACCACCTGTTATCAAATGCTTTGGTTATCTGTGGTGTTAGCCTGCTCTGATCTGTAAGGGGAAGGAGACCGTCAGTGGCAGTGTATGGAGATAACCAAGGTAGGGTTTCACATTTTAACCCTGAGGGAAGAAAAACACAGAACTGCATCACCATACAGTTCAAAGAGGTTAAGAATGACCGCAGGCACCATGGCTAAATCGTGTCCAATGTCCTCTCTTTAAGGAAGCATTGAAGTGTATTAGTGCATTTTAGAAGAGAATTTCCGAAAAGAACGACTGAATGTCTTTGACATTTGAAGGGAGAAACTTCAGTTGTTGTAAAAGTTGCATGCTTTGATGATGTTGGGTAACTCAGATATTTCTGCACCTCATTAAAAACTGTCAACCAAAAAACAATAATTCGTGTTTCCTTGGAGATTTTTAGAGAAGTCACCAGGCAACAAGATTAGAAGAAATGGTGCAAAGGGCATTGTCCAAGAGGAAGGGGAACCAAAAACTAATATAAACACTCTGTGGGATTTTTCTTGACTGGTATTGTGAGTTGAAAAAGAAAAGGTCATTGATGATTAGGGAAATTCTGCTGATTTTTCCCTTAAAAATAATTTATTTCAATTTATTTGACAGTCAGGGAGACAAAGAGAAATGGAGGCAGCAACAGATCTTCCATCCATTCATTCACTTCCCAAATGCCCACAACAGCTAGTCCTGGGCTAGGCTCAAGCCAGGAGCCTGGAATTCCATCCAGGTCTCTTACGTGGGTGTTGGGGACCCAAATACATGAGCCATTACCTGCTACCTCCCAAGATGTGCATTAGCAGGAATCTGGATGGGAAGCAGAACTGGGGCTTAAATCAATGCACTTAAGTATGAGATGTGGAATCCCAAGCAGCATCTGAACCATTGTGGTAAATATTTGTCCCAATTTCTGCTTTTAGATAATACTCATTGGACTAGTTATTAATAGACATTATTTAAAGTCATATAGGTTTTCAAATCAGATTCAGAATTTATTCCTTGTCACTTTTTTTCTATATAAATTTCTTCTACATTTTCTAGCTGAACATTTGCTTCACATTCCGGGGCCAAAGCCAAATCAGATGTAAGAAACAGCTGTTTCAGTTTGTAAATACTAATAGAGATCAGAGTGGAAAAACTTGTATAGGTAATTGAGCTTCTCTCTTAGGAAGCTCAACTACGGTTGTTTCCTGTTATCACTTCTATGCACCTGACTGTAAACGCCCATCTCCAGGTATCTGCGCTTTTTTATTTCAGATAGTTAATAATTTTGTGGATTTTTGGAAAGTTGTGGTGACTTCCTGCTTGATTGTGAGTGTTCTAACACCTGAAATGATGCATTGTTGGACAAATTCTGATGTGGGAAAATTAGAGTGGTAAAACAAATAGGTTATATTAGTAAAAATATTGTCATGTGTCAATCCATATGTAGGTGGATTAATGTGCAAAAATATTAATTTGAAAACTAACTAGATGCTATTAATTGTTCCAAATATAAAACCTCAATTTGGGAATGAATACCCTGTAAGATGAAAGATTTTGGAAACTTTTTTGGGGGGCTTTGGAAAGGAAGCTAGTGTAGCTCTGTAGATCACAGAAGGATTCTCATTCATGCTTTGGAATTTATATCTCAGCTCCACATTTATGAACTATGTGACTTCAGGCAAATTGCTTTAACCTATTGGATCTCAAGTTTCCTCCTCTAAAAACTGAGGATGATGACGACGGTGATATCTCACAGGGATAACGGGGCTAACATCTGCACATTGCCCAATGCTGGGTTGTGCATATCACAAGTGCTATTTAGTGTCAGCTGTAGAGCAGAATGTATGTGATAGGTACAGAGTAGCTGCTTGGATTTACAGCGTCTTTCTACAGAACACATTCAAAGGCATAATGCTCTTAGTGCTACCCTGACTCACAGTTGTGCTGACCACCCATGTTGGACCACTTTCTGTGCGCACATTGGCAGAAAATTCTGATTTAGGGAACTGAAGAGTGAAAATGTCAGGAAGCACCAACTGAGTACACACTGAAAAGTGGAGACTGCCTGCTTTGAGCCATTTCTTATTGCTTTATGGGAAGAGAAAATAAAATATATTTTTATTATTTCATCTAGCCTGTGACTTTCACAATTATAATCCATCTCAATTAACATGCTTCAACTCTATATTGTGGGATAGGTCCTAAGAAAATGTTCAGAGTGGGGCTGGCGCTGTGGTATAATGGGTTAAGCTGCTGCCTGCAGTGCCAGCATTCTACATGGGCACCAGTTCAAGTCCTGGCTACTCCATTTCTGATCCATCTCCCTATTCCACCTGGAAATCAGGGAGACCTGGAAGAAGCTTCTGGGATACTGGTGCTGCAGGTGGTGGTTTAACCCACTACGCCACAGTGCTGGAGCCTCAACACAAGTTTTGTTTTGTTTACATTTATTTCAAAATAGACATACACACACACACACACACAGAAACAGAGACAGACACACAGAGATCCCCCGTCTGTTGGTTCACTCTCAGGGCTGGGCCAGCCAAAGCCTGAAGCTGGGAACTCAACCTGGGTCTCCCACATGAGTGGCAGTGACACAAATATTTGAGCCATCACCTGCTGCCTCTCAGAGTGTCATAAATAGGAGCTGAATTGAAATTGAAGGAAGAACTCAAACCCAGATATTCCCATTATGGGATGCAGGCATCCTGACTGGTGTCTTAACCACTGCACCATACACCTGCCCCTATTTATTTTTTAAATTAACTTTATGAGAAGCAAGGCAAAAAAAAAAAAAAACCACACACCCACTTTTTAAGTACTTTAAGACAGTTTTTATTGTAGCCTATAACTTTTAGAAGTCCAAAGAACAATGTATCCTTCTTAGATGTGTCATTGTTAAAATCAAGAAACAGAGCAGAATAATGAGTTTATCAGTTGGGTAAAATTATTATTTATGGGTGTGAATCAGCCTACTGGGGAAAGTGGTAATCCTTTAGTGGCTATGTTCCTATGGTGGGTTCTAGAAAGCCACTGCTAAATTCCTGTGACTCAGTGCCTGTGCAGTTTCCTGGTCCCCACATGCCTGTGGTGGTGGGATGTCTGGGCACATGGGACTGGATAAGATGATTGAGAAATGTGTGTGCAGGACAAACACAGGGGACAGCAAATGTTGTGATCTTATCAAGGATTCCAGGAGCTGGAAGTCCATCCATCCCCCGCTCACTAGGCCATATGCCCTGGGGAAGGTCTACATCCACTTAGGGGAAGGGGTACCTTCCAGTTGTCACAAGGACATGAGTTTCATATAAGCCCTACACAAAGGCTCATTAAGGACCAATGGGTGGATCTTCTGACTTATATCAGCATTTTCTCTTGGCACGTTTTAAAGTGCTATGAAGTCAGGACATAGGATATGTATATTTATTTTCAGAATCTGAAGTTCACAACTAGGGTGTTGTTTGAAGGTTCTCATTTGGAGCATGCTTCTTGGGGACAGCATCTTTTTTGCTTTACAAATAGCTGAATGCCATAAGCAACTGTGTGTGTACCACTTCTTTAGGATGTTTCTCCCCTGTAGTCTCTCTCCTTTTCAAAGATTGATTTATTTATTTGAAAGGTAGAGTCACACACACACACACACACACACATCTTCCATATTCTATCCACTGGTCCACTTTCCAAGTGGCCACAATGGCTAGGAGCCTAGGATTCCACCCAAATCTCACATGAAGGCTGGCAGGGGCCTAAGCACTTGTGCCAGCATCTCCTGCCTTTCCAGGCACATTAGCAGAATTGGAAGCAGAGCAGCTGGGACTTGAACCAATACAGGATGCCAGTGTCTTAACCTGCTGTGCCATAATGCCAGCCCCCTCCCTCCTGTAGTCTATTAAGTTGATCTGCATAATAAACTTCACATGAGTTGATTTAGGCCTTGCTCTGCTCTGCATTGAGTATCCCCATGTCTGAAATTTCTCTTATGGAAATATTTTAACATTTTTTTAAAGATTTACTTATTTGAAAGTCAGAGTTACTCAGAAAGAGAAGGAGAGGCAGAGAGAGGTCTTCCATGAACTGGTTGACTCCCCAATTGGCTGCAATGGTCAGAGCTGCACCAATCTGAAGCCAGGAGCCAGGAGTTTCTTCAGGGTCTCCCACTTGGTTTCAGGGGCTCAAGCACTTGAGCCATCTTCTGCTGCTTTCCCAAGCCATAGCCGAGAGCTGGATCAGAAGTGGAGCAGCTGGGTCTGGAACCGGCGCCCATACAGGATACAGAAACTGTAGGCAGTGGCTTTTACTGGCTATGCCACAGTGTTGGCCCCTACTTTAACACATTGTTGTGAACCAGAGAAAGATTTTGTTTCTTGATGTTAGGCAAAATTTGTTTGATGAATATATTAATCTGCTACGGCTGCCATGACAAAGGACCACAGCCTGGGTGGCTCAAACAATAGGGATTTGTTCCTTACCGTTCTGGCTGCTGCAAGTCTCAGATCAAGGTATCTGCAGGATTAGTTTCTTCTGGGGTCTCTTTCCTTGGCTTGCAAATGGCCACCTTTTCTCTCTGTCTTCACAGGTCCTTCTTCTGTACATGTCATGTCTGTGTGCAAATTTCCTCTTTTTTTTGGACAGAGTGGATAGTGAGAGAGAGAGACAAAGAGAAAGGTCTTCCTTTTTGCCGTTGGTTCACCTTCCAATGGCTGCTGCGGCCGGCACATCTCGCTGGCCAGGAGCCAGGTGCTTCTCCTGGTCTCCCATGCGGGTGCAGGGTCCAAGGACTTGGGCCATCCTCCACTGCCTTCCCCGGGCCATAGCAGAGAGCTGGCCTGGAAGAGGGGCAACCGGGATAGAATCCGGTGCCCCAACCGGAACTAGAACCCGGTGTGCTGGCGCCGCAAGGCGGAGGATTAGCCTGTTAAGCCACGGCGCCGGCCGCAAATTTCCTCTTAAGACAGCAGTCCTGGGGCCAGTGCTGTGGTGCAGCGGGTTAATACCCTAGCCTGAAGCGTCAGCATCCCATATGGGTGCTGGTTCTACTCCTGGCTGCTCCTCTTCCAATCCAGCTCTCTGCTATGGCCTGGGAAAACAGTAGAAGATGGCCCAAGTTCTTGGGCCCCTTCACCCTAGTGGGAGACCCAGAGGAAGCTCCTGGCTCCTGACTTCAGATTGGCACAGCTCCAGCCTTTACGGCCAATTGGGGAGTGAACCAGCAGATGGAAGACCTCTCTCTCTCTCTCTCTCTCTCTCTCTCTCTCTCTCTCCTCTCTCTGTGTAACTCCGACTTTCAAATAAATAAACAAATCTTAAAAAAAAAAAGACAGCAGTCATATTGGATGAGGGCCCATCCTAAGGATATCATTTTTACTTGATTATTTCTTTAAAGACCATGTCTCCAAATGAAGCCACATTTTGAGATACTGGGGACTAGGGCTTTTGCATATGAATTTGTGGGTTGAGGGGTGGGACATCAAAACATCCCATGACAATGAATGAGTTGTTTTTATTTTGTTCTTCTTAAAGGAAGCAGGTACCAAGCCTCTGTTTTATGGTCAGAGATATGTGTTTATGAATGGTTCCCTTAGAGGAGTGTTGGGAACAGTGACTTCCTTGACTGGTTTTTTAGCATCCTGTGTATTAATTATTTATATAGTTATAACCCCCATTCATTGATCTTATAAGATAGGTAAGAACCAGATTTCTGAATATTTTCTTCCTGATGAGACAGAAAAATATCAAGATTTTAGGTGTCAACTACAGGAGGTTCTTCATAGCAAGACCTGGGTATGAGTAGCCAGCATATTTAGCTAATAGAGTAATGCCATTCTTCACTGTTCTTTGTGAATGCTGTTAGAGAATTCATTCATGTACCTGGGTGGGCCACATAACTGTGTAGCTCAGTCTTCAGTTTTGTTCACCCTCCACTTTGGCCAGTGCCTTGAACAACTGTAATTATCCATCCTACAGTGTAGGGTTTGGAATAAACTATCTCCAACATTCTTGCTTACTATACCTACTGGATTTCATAGATTGCTATTTTGCCTCACAACACTGACAGTGCGTTCTTGGTTGACCTTGATTTCTTATCCAACTCCATCCCAAGGTGCCAGAAGGCGGTGCTAATGAGGGCCACCCATTTTCCACTGGGAAGAGGCCGTAGCTACTCCTTTCCTTCCCTCTCAGTTGTTTGCTCATGAAGATGGCCCTTAACCTGGGGAGTATTAGAAGTTCTCCAGAATTGCATGATATGTGTGAATAAAACACTGCCACAATAGGTATCCATGGAATGGCTCACAAATTTGAGTGTACATTAGAGTCACCTGAAGACCATCCTTGCTCCACTGAATCAGAAACTCTAGGGCCCCTGGTATTGGTAATAGTCGAACTTTCCAGATTACTTGGTGTCCTACTAGAGACTGGGAGCCACTGAGCTATCATCATTTCTCTGTTCCTGTGTTTGCTCCTACACAAAACGGTATTGCTCAGTGAAGAGAAGCTTAAACCATTCCCCCTTTGACCCTAGTTTTCAGGATAGATATGCTTGTCTGAAAGAATATTAGAAAGTGGAAGTAGACATTCTGGTGGTTGATTGTAAATTTTCTTTTGAATTCTTCACCTCCATGTGAATCATAAAAGAGCTCATTTTAGCAATTGGATGAAGATAATTCATCAAGGCTTATTACATTACTCTTTGTCACAGTGACACAGGGAGATCAATAAAATTATTTGAGTTTCCTTTCTGTTTTACATAGTTCTCCATTTAGACTGTCACTGAATCAAGCTACTGCGTATGTAAGTTATGTTGATATGACTTTTGTGGTCGCATCTATATTTTGGTATAACTTCAGTGAGACATACTTTTATAACTTTTGGAGGCATTCTCAAAAATAGCCTCCTAGCTGACTTTCTGTTACGGTTTTCTTAATGCTTACTCCCTGGCAACAAGGAGACTTTTGATGTTGGTGAGATCCACTCATCTGGGGCTGGGCTGGGCCAGGAAAGGTGGGCAGCAGGGCCAGGGGAAGGCCTCTTTGGTGTCTATACCTCCATGGAGAATCCTTACATCCCCTGTGCCTGTCCTTTCTCTCTCCTTACCTGATTATGCACTTGGGCTTCCTGATGAGCTTAGGTCTTCACCTGATCTACGAACTATGATTTTATGATTATTAGGTCTTGAGAGGGAATGACTGTCCCTGAACATCTTGCGAGGCCATTTGTTTCTTAAATTTGGTTGAACTGTGTTTCCTCTTTATATTGTGAATACGGTGATTTCCCCAAATAGCTTTCTCATGGCTTTAGGAAAGCAATACGGAGCAGAGGAACTGTTCTGGTCTGTGGAATACCTACACAGCGATTTCTAGTGACCTGGTATGTGGCACTGTCCCTTAACCACCCATTACCTTCCATTGCAGTGCCTCACAAAGCTTGGCCAGGGTGCAAGGGGGGCATCTAGCACCTATTTCTGCCCCCTTCATCAATATTTATCTATTCTGTTCCATCTACCTGTTGTAGAGTAGGATATGATGGACACTAGCTTATGCAGATGGATATGGCTCAACTCCATGCTAGCTAGCCAATGTCAATTTCCCAGGTGGCAAAGATTAGCCTGGCTATAATGCAAAGACCTTAAAGAAGCAGCTAAGGAGTTCTTCAAGCAGATAACACTCATAGTTCATGAGGTTTTATTTAATTATGAAATCCATGTGAATATTACAAAAACTTTGGAATATACAGAGAGAATCACTCTCGGTCTTTTGGCTAAGATCAAGTGGAATATACAGAGAAGCCCAAAGAAGTAAATAAAATCAATTTATAGTTCTACAACTCAAAGAAAACAGTTATTAACATTTTGGTGTGTATTATTCAAATCTTATTTCAAAATACATGAGTGGAAATGATGCAGATTCTGTTCTCTACTTTTTCTACCTGAGAGAGTATTTATACTTGTCATACTATTTAGTTTTGTAAACTCTAATTTATGTAGCAGCCTGTAATTCATTGCTCTGCATTTGGATCATTTCTGAACTTCTTCAGAAACATTGTGATGATGAACATATTTACATCTATAAGCTTTACACACATTATATAGGTCCTTAGGATAAATGTACATAAGTCAAAGCAAATGTACAATTAAAAAGTTTTTGTTTTATACCCCTATTGCAAAATTGCACTCCAGAGAAGGTCTATCAATTTATCTTCTTACCAGGGCTGGGCATTTGGTGCAACTGTTAAGATGCCCACGTCTCATATCATAGTACTTGGGTTCAAATCCTGGCTCTGCTTCTGATTCCAGTTCCCTGCTAATGCAGACCCTTGGAGGCAGCCATGATGGCTCAGGTACTTGGGTTCATGCCACCCTCATGGGAGACCTGGATTGCATTCCAGGCTCATGGCTTCCACCTGCCTGCCCTGGCTGTTGTGGGCATTTGAGGAAAATACCTGCAGATGGAATCTCTCTCTCTCTCTCTCTCTCTCTCTCTCACTGTGTGTGTGTTTGTGTGTGTGTATGTGCACGCCTATTTCTGTCTATGTCTTTCTAATATAATGAAAATGTTTTAAGAAGTTATCTGCATACCAGAATTTTTTTTAGAATTCCAAGAATCTTAACCCATTAAAAATTACTGTTTACAAAAATCATGTTAACTAGGTGGGAAAAAAAATCTAAGCAGTTTAATTTGTATCTCCTTGTTTAATGGTAATGTCTTTATGACTACACTTTTAAACATTGGCCAGATAGTTTAGTGGGGCTATTCTGGAATCTGACTCTACTTACCGGAGACCTTGGTTGACCTCCTTAATCTCCTTGTGCTGATATCAACTCTGACAATGGCAGTGCCTACTTCATAGAGTTCACATAAAGACTAGAGGGTCTGGGGCCAGTGCTGTGGTGCAATGGGTTAAAGCCCCAGCCTGCAGCGCTGCCATCCCATATGGGTGCCGGTTTGAGTCCCGGCTGCTCCACTTCCAATCCAACTCTCTGCTTTGGCCTGGGAAAACAGTAGAAGATGGCCCAAATCCTTGAGACCCTGCACCTGTGTGGGAGACCTAGAAGAAACTCCTGGCTCCTGGCTTTGGATCAGCTCAGCTCTGGCCGTTGTGGTCATTTAGGGAGTGAACCAGCAGAATGGAAGACCTCTCTCTCTCTCTTTCTGGCTCTACCTCTCTCTGTAACTCTGTCTTTCAAATAAATAAAATAATTCTTAAAAAAAAAAAAACTAGAGGGTCTCTCATAAATGGTATCCAGAATGTACAAGGCATACAACTACTCTTATACTCTCTGATATTTAATTTCCTCTTATTATGAATTGCCTATTCATTGTTCAGATGAATGATATTTTGGGGGTAGTTTAAAAAAAGAATATATATATATTCTTTATATATAATATATATATTCTTTTTATATATATAATATATATTCTTTTTATATATAATATATATTTTTTAATATATATTCTTTTATATATATATAACATATATTCTATATATATATATATATATGACCACAACGGCCAGAGCTGAGCTGATCCAAAGCCAGGAGCCAGGAGTTTCTTCTAGGTCTCCCACACAGGTGCAGGGTCTCAAGGATTTGGGCCATCTTCTGTTTTCCCAGGCCAAAGCAGAGAGTTGGATTGGAAGTGGAGCAGCCGGGACTCAAACCGGCACCCATATGGGATGGCAGCGCTGCAGGCTGGGGCTTTAACCCATTGCACCACAGCACTGGCCCCAGACCCTCTAGTCTTTATGTGAACTCTATGAAGTAGGTACTGCCATTGTCAGAGTTGATATCAGCACAAGGAGATTAAGGAGGTCAACCAAGGTCTCCGGTAAGTAGAGTCAGATTCCAGAATAGCCCCACTAAACTATCTGGCCAATGTTTAAAAGTGTAGTCATAAAGACATTACCATTAAACAAGGAGATACAAATTAAACTGCTTAGATTTTTTTTCCCACCTAGTTAACATGATTTTTGTAAACAGTAATTTTTAATGGGTTAAGATTCTTGGAATTCTAAAAAAAATTCTGGTATGCAGATAACTTCTTAAAACATTTTCCAGGTACAGCCTAGTATCTGCATCTCAAACACCCTGCTCCCTTCCTTGACTGATAACATTTGCATCCATAAAGTCCTTTGTTTCAGACCTTCAAGAGAAGTTTTTCTATTTACATCCAAAAAGCCCTTTGTTCCAAGAGGAGAAGAGGTGGGGAAGCAAGACCCATCTCCTTAAAAACCCCCAGCCTCAACTGGACTGTGCGCTCAGCTCTCTGCATCTTTGCTGAGCCGCCCGCCTGGCCTGGTCAGGTGTAATCTCTCCACTCAACATGTAACCTGTAACCTCCCTCCTTCCTCCCCTCCCCCCCCAGTCTCTCAGGCTCTGTCTGGAGAGGTGCCCATCCGTCCTTACAGATGTTCCTTCCTAATAAACCTTGCTATTTTACCTCCCACTAAAAAAAAAAAAAAAAGAATATATATATATATATATATATATATATATATATATATAAAGTATCTTAAGCAATTATCTGCCAGGTGTTGCAATTTCTTCCCCAATTTGTGACTTGCCTTTGACTTGTGTTCAAAGTAAGAAAATGTTTGAATATTAAGAAATTCAGGCCAGTGGAAGGCATAGTTAAGGTCTAGGTTGAGGTTTTTTTCTGGCTCTCACTCATCCTGCTAGGAGAGTTACCATCCCTGTCATTGAGAAGGTCTGGTATTAATTTTATTCACCAGATAGCAGAAATTGCATTTTAAGCAGGATTATTTGTTATATTAAAAATCACCATCATAGAATAAAACTTCTGCTTAATTTATGTAAGTGATGATCATAGTGGGTGTGAGGCCATGGTTAATATTTCACCATCTTCCATTTATTGCTAAATCCAACTTGTCAGTATTCCATTAGTGGTGCTAGATAAATTTAATTACTTCAACTTGAAAGAAGCTTTTAATTTGAGATCAGATCCTGATTAATTATGTAGCCATTAAGTGCCACCACTTTCTCCCCATTTTCGGCAAATTATATAACAGAAAGAGAACATTTCTAGCTATAAAGTTTCATGTTTAAGGGCAAAATGTTCCTTTAGTTTGGCAAATACATGCTACTAAAAATGAAAGTTTTTCATGTCACTGGAAAAAAATATATACATACAGAACATTATTTTCCCTTGCTAAGCACGAAAAGGGCCAAACCGCACTTAGAGAAACATGGAAATTCTGCTTGTACGGCCACATTTGTTTCACAGAGCTATGAGTATTAAAAGTGGGCAAATACTGTATCACAGCAGGGATAAACAAGAGTATGTTATTTTATTGCTATTAGGCTGTGAATAATTGAAAATTTCCACTTTTAATGGAAAAACTGCTATTTTTTTAAAGATCTGATTTGTTTGAAAGGCAGAGTGACACAGACAGAGGGAGAGACAGAGAAAAGAGAGTGATATCTTCCATCTGCTGGTTCACTCCCTAAAGGCCACAACCAGGCCAGGGTGAAACCAGGAACCTGGAACCAGGAGACCCAAGAACTTGGACCATCTTCTGCTGCTTTCCCAGGCACATTAGCAGGAAGCTGGATCGAAAGTGGAGCAGTTGGGACTTGAACAGGTGCTCCAATATGGGATGCTTATCCAAAGTGATGACTTAACTCACTGAGTCCCAACGCCTGACCAAAGATGGCTGTTTTTTTAAAAGCAGTTTTGTTAATGGTGCGTAGCATTAGGGTAAATGATATTCAGACAAGTAAGGAAATCTCAGTGACCAAATTTTGTATTTCTTAGATTTCTTTGTTAATTTTGATATTTTACTTTAAGCATGTTTTTCTTCTGCAATATTTTTAAGAGGAAGAAATTAAAAACATAATTTATATGGTATCCTAGCTTTTCATTACCACAACTCAAATACCTGAGAGAAGCTACTTATGACGTAGGAAGGTTTACTTCAGCTCACTTTTTTTTTTTTTTTTTAATTTATTTGACAGAGTTAGAGAGAGACAGAGAGAAAGGTCTTCCTTCCTTTGGTTCACCCCCCAAATGGCCACTGCGGCCGGTGCTGCACCGATCCGAAGCCAGGAGCCAGGTGCTTCCTCCTGGTCTCCCATGCGGGTGCAGGGCCCAAGCACTTGGGCCATCCTCCACTGCCTTCCCAGGCTACAGCTGAGAGCTGGACTGGAAGAGGCACAATCAGGACTAGAACGCGGTGCCCATATGGGATGCCAGCGCCACAGGTGGAGATTAACCAAGTGAGCCACGGCACTGGCCCCAGCTCAGGGTTTTGAAAGAACACCAGCCCTGTTACAAGCCTGGAGTCTGATGAGAATGGAGGCCAGCCATGGTGAAGTATGTGTGCAGAAAGGATCACCCAGTGGGACCGGAGGGAGGGAGAGAGAAAGAGAGAGCGAGAAAGTGACTGGGCTTTTATCACCAACCTTGCCTGGAGAACTTCCTCCCCAGGACACACACCCAGTGACCTAAGGACCTTCCAGTGGGCCACCTCCTGAACACCATAATTGGATCAAATCTCCACTCTTAATACATTAAGCATTAACACAAGACTTTTGGAGACCAACTGGTCTTCAATATATGGGCTTTTGAGGAACACTGAAACTATGATCCAGGCATAAAGCATGGGAGCTATTTTTAAAGTTACTGTGAACAGGAAAAGGAATGAAACAGTTGCAAACCATGCAACAGCCGCTTGTTAGCCCCCAAAGCCCTGTAAACTGTCTGTACTCAAAATCCTTATTTTGCAAGCCTTTTTTGATTTCTCCTTTTGTGTGTGTGTGCTTGTTCTGATTTGCCATGTTCAGAAAATGCAAAGCAAGGAAACATTGTTTCCCAACACAACCTAAAAGTTTAAATTGCTGATTGAGTTCTGCTCGCCTGTGATAGTGAGCTGCAAGTGAGAATGGGATAAAAAATGCAACTTTTCATGCCATTCAAAGATTTACTTTATTTATTTGAAAGGTGGAGTTACAGAGAAAGAGAAGATGAGATAGAGCTTCCATCTGCTGGTTCACTTCCCTGGGACAGGTTGAAGCCAGAAGCTTCATACGGGGGTCCCCACATGGGTGCAGGTGCCCAAGTACTTGGGTCATCTTCCACAGCTTTCCCAGGCCATTAGCAAGGAGCTGGATCGAAAGTGGAGCAGCCAGGACTTGAACCCTCGTCCATATGAGATGCCTGCGTCGCAGGTAGCAGCTTAACCGGTTATACCACAATACCGGTTATACCCATGCTTTTCAGATATATAAAATTTGTTTCACCTGTGAACAGAATGTATAGCTCGTCTAGCTCCTTTAGTGCACTTACTGCCTATGCCCGGAAGTGAAGAACTGAGAGTGCTGAGCTGATCATTTCTTTATTTTAAGCTTCAGTTCCCGCGAATGCGAGTATCTGACTCTGGCAACAGGAATTTAACCTCCGTATCTGTACCTGCAGGCAAAATGAAGGACCGGCTAGCCGAACTTCTGGAGCTGTCCAAGCAGTATGACCAGCAGTTCCCAGACGGCGAGGATGACCTTGACGGGCCCCGCCCGGACATCGTGTTCGAGACAGACCACATCCTAGAGTCCTTGTACCAAGATATCCAGGACATTCAGGAGGAGAACCAGCTGCTGATGGCCGACGTGCGGCGGCTGGGCAAGCAGAACGCCCGCTTCCTCACGTCCATGCGGCGCCTCAGCAGCATCAAGCGGGACACCAACTCCATTGCCAAGGCCATCAAGGCCCGCGGCGAGGGCATCCACCGCAAGCTGCGCGCCTTGAAGGAGCTGAGCGAGGCGGCCGAGGCCCAGCACGGCGCGCACTCGGCCGTGGCGCGCATCTCCAGCGCGCAGTACAGCGCCCTGGCGCGCGCCTTCCAGCAGGCCATGCACGAGTACAACCAGGCCGAGATGAAGCAGCGCGACAACTGCAAGATCCGCATCCAGCGCCAGCTGGAGATCATGGGCAAGGAGGTCTCGGGCGACCAGATCGAGGACATGTTCGAGCAAGGCAAGTGGGACGTGTTCTCAGAGAACCTGCTGGCCGACGTGAAGGGCGCGCGTGCGGCCCTCAACGAGATCGAGAGCCGCCACCGCGAGCTGCTGCGGCTGGAGAGCCGCATCCGCGACGTGCACGAGCTCTTCCTGCAGATGGCGGTGCTGGTGGAGCAGCAGGCGGACACGCTGAACGTCATCGAGTTCAACGTGCAGAAGACCGTCGACTACACCGGGCAGGCCAAGGCGCAGGTGCGCAAGGCCGTGCAGTACAAGAAGAAGAACCCCTGCCGGACCATCTGCTGCTTCTGCTGCCCCTGCCTCAACTAGCGGGCGCCCTGTGCCACCGCCCGCGCCCTGCAGGGACCAAAGGGAAGCGGCGCCTTCTGCGCCGGGCGGGCGAGAGGTTCCCCACGCCCCGCAGACGCGAGGATCAAGGGCTGCAACCCAGCTGGTGCCTGGAGAGACGGCTGATCCCGTTAGACGGTTGCTCAGTGGGGGCTGATCCTACTGAAGTTGTGCGCACAGCACCCTTATCCTCTTAATTAAAGCCGAACACGGATCTGAGGGATCTGACCTGGGCTGTGACTGGAGGTCTGTGTCCAAGGCCCTCCTCCTGATGTCACTTTAGTGTTCCCAGGTGGAATGCACTCATTTCCAAAACTTTCCATATGCCTGTGCAACCGTTTTTGGATATTGTTCTGCTTTGAGTGAAATCGATCTTGGAAAGAAGCTATGTCCTTCTTTTCTCGTCCGTTGATTTCTGTGTACATGTAGACCTTTCTGCTCACGCCTACTATTTCCTTATCTCTTTCACTTTTAAAGTCTCCACCAGAATGTATTTTGGAATTACTTTTCCAGATATTTAAAGCACTGAGTATGAAACAAGCTCTCAAATTGAAGTTTGTTTCTATCACATTTTATGTATTTTTCACAGATACGAATTATTTAAAGTTTATCTTTTTACTTGATTGCATATGCACTTATTTGTAAATGCAAAATACTGATATTCACTAAAGTGTGTACATAATGAGAATGATTCAATTTTGTAAATATAACATATATATCAAGAAAAACACTTTTTTCCTGGCTATTGGTGTTGGTTTGCTTGTTTTGAGTTTATTCACTCTGATCTGCATCTTCGTAGTCCAAACAGGGTCAAAACTTTATTTTGAACAACTCTGCATCAGTTTTGGTGGTAAAGATAAGTCTTGAAAGCTGAAATCACATACAGAACTAGAGATAATAAAAGTGCTCTTGGAAATACTACTTTTGTTTTACCATGGACCATTCCTTTCATGCATTAAAATGGGATACTTTAAAAGAATCCTGTTTTTCAAGTAAGCTTAAAAACATGACTTTACAAATGTCCCTATTATATATTTGTGTCTGGAGCATTTAAATCTTAGTTTACTTTCACAAGTTTTTCATTAAATGTTTTTCCCACTAACTACTGAGACTGCAACACCTGGATGGAGCTGAGTATGGGGGTGGAGGGGCAGGAAAAATGCAAAGAATTCACATGAGGGTGTTTTGCTTTCTCTCCTGAGTGACAATAGTTTAGCAAAATCATCACACTTTAGAGATTTGGTATCACTTTATAATGCTCTAACGTGCTTTTATGTTGTCTCCTGCTCCTCTTCAAAGTCAGCTCTTAACTCTTTCTAAATATGTGAGTGAATTTGGTTAGCAGTCATATTTCTCAGGCCCTTCAGGAGGTGGAATTTTAAGAATATGTGAACTCTTTGGAGCTCACTGCCTGACCTGCTTATGACCAGGAAAATCTAGCCCTGTACCTAATTTTAATGTCATGGTTAAATATGAGAATTGTGGAAATACAATCTCACCTGGCCCTTCTCGGATTCCTCCTGATTTCTTTCTCTGCTGACTCCAGGAATACGTTTAACCTTTGACTTAATTTCTTTCCCTAAGGTAGAGGGAAAAAGTCTTCACACAGCTGCATTACCATGTGTTTTTTTTTTTTTTTTTGTAAAGAAAAGTGGTATTATAAACAGAGAGCCAGCTGAATGTGCACAAGAAAGAATAATTGATAATTCTGACTTGTTAAAAACCGTAAGGCATGTTCTTTGCTTAGTAAAGAAACTCATTTACTCTTAAAGTAAATGAATTTTCAGACTGAGTAATAACTTATTTGAAAGGCATAGTGACAGAGAGGGAGAGAGAGGGAGGAAAAGAGAGAGAGAGAGAGAGCTCTTCAAGCTGCTGATTCACTCCCCAAATGCCAGAAACAGCCCATGAGGGACCAGGCAGAATCCAGGAGCCCAGTACTTTATCTAGGTCTCCCACTTGGATGGCAGGGGCCCAGACACTTGAGCCACTAACTGCTATCTTCCAGGATTCATTAGCAGGAAGCTGGATCAGAAGTGGAGTAGAGAGGACTACTGATTCAGAATACAGGCATCCCAAGCAGTGACTTAACCCACGGTACTGTAATGCCTACCCTGTGTGTATTTTTTTAAAAGATTTATTTATTTATTTGAAAGTCAAAGTTACATAGAGAGAGAAGGAGAGGCAGAGAGAGAGAGAGAGAGAGAGAGAGAGAGAGAGGTCTTCTATCCGCTGGTTCACTCCCCAGATGGCTGCAATGGCCAGAGCTGCACCAATCTTAAGCCAGGAGCAAGGATCCGGGTCTCCCACGTGGGTGCAGGGTCCCAAGGACTTGGGCCATCTTCTACTGCTATCCCAGGCCATAGCAGAGAGCTGGATCGGAAGTGGAGCACCCGGGACTCCAACCAGAGCCCATATGGAATGCTGGCACTTGCAGGCAGTGGCTTTACCCACTATGCCACAGCGTCGGCCCCATGTGTGTATTTTTTTTTTTTTAAGATTTTATTTATTTGAGAGGCAGAGTTACAGACAGAGAGAAGCAGAAAGGACTTCCATCTGCTTGTTCACTCCCAAAATAGCCACAATGGCCAGAGCAGCACTGATCCAAGGCCAGGAGCCAGGACCTCTGGGTCTCCCACATGGGTGCAGGGGCCCAAGAACTTGGTCCATCTTCTACTGCTTTCCCAGGCCACAGCAAAGAGCTGGATCGGAAGAGGAGCAGCCAGGACACAAACTGATACCTATATGGGATGCCAGTGCCACAGGCAGAGGCTTAGCCCACTATGCCACAGCGCTGGCCCTCTCTGTGTATTTTTTTAATGCCCCAAATTTTACATTAGAGAATTCAGTAAATTTACTGTACTAAGAGAATGAGTGGTTGCCTAGGGAAACCAAGACTTTCTTCCTACTGCTCCTTTTCCATCTGGTGGTAGCCTAGTAATTAAGTGAATAGATTCTGAAGTCTGCTCCCTGGCTTTGAATCCTGACTACCATACTCTAGCGGAATGAGAAAAAAAAAAAAAACCCTCTGTGCCTCAGTTTCTTCATTTATACAGTAGGGAAAATAGTACTTATAGATTTGTTGTGACAAATAAATAGCTAAATGTGAGACTACTGCAAAAAGTTTTTGAAAAGATGGAATTTAAATTTTTTAAAATGGTATTAGAAGATGTTTGTTTTGGTATATTTTTTTTTGAAATCTATACATAGTATTTTCATAGCATATATTGTCTGTGAGCATTTTGAAGACTTCTGGTCTGGTGTGTAAAAGTTAACTGCCATGTTCTCTCTTTGAGAGAGTGTTAGTGACCTGAGTAAATGAATAGTTATTAAGTTTGAAGAAAAAAGTAAAGACTCATTCTTCAGTTAATAGTTTAATAAAATAGAACAAAGACACCAAGATTCTATCTTCTCTGGACATTAAAGTTTTTTTTTTTTTACAGTGACAAAACTGCATTCATGAAGGTATTTCTGTGCCTTTGTGTGTTCAAACATGTCCTAAAGAAGAAATGAGATGTTCCAGCAAAAAGTCATTGTTTGTTCTGCCCAATTTGGCAAATGCTTTCCTCTACTTATGCCCAGGCTGTGAGTCAGAAAGTCCCAGAAGGAGTTCTGGGAAGTTGTTAAGGCCAGATCAGCGAGTTAAAGGGGAGGACTCAGTTTGCATATCCCACACCCTGCCCTAGTGCCCAAAGTCTTCCTGGCTCCGACTGCCATGCACAGTGGTCCTCCCTTTGAAATGTGAAATGTGGCTTTTCCCTTTGGAAATGGAGCTCTGGGGCCACCAAGATGTGTGGTGCTGGTGTTACCCCAGTCATCTGATGCACACGTGGCAGACTCCGACAGGTGACTCTGGGTAAGTCTGAGAATGTAAAACACTAATGCCGTTTGGTGTGTTCTGGCTTAGATAATGATAACCCCACATACCTGCTTTGAACTTCAAACCGAGAGCACCTGAGGAGCAGCAAGTGCAGGGAAGACTTCTCTCGAGTTTTCTTATCTACACGTGGACCAGATCTAACCTTCAACTCTTACCGAAATTGCATTAACCAAGGAAAATTAAGCTCATGTATGAAATGAAAGAACCAGTTACAATAGATCCTCCAGGGACTAAGATGGACGTCTCTTAAAGCTCTTTTAACAAAAGCAAGGACTCCTTCCAACACCAAACGCCAAACCTTGCAGCCACAGCCAAGCCACAAATTATAGCTGGTGACAGCTTCAAGAACGTTGTGAATAGGAAAGGTACTCACCAAGGATGCAGCGGTGTCTGGAATAATATGAATTAGAATATTTTTAAAGATGTATTTATTGGGGCCGGCACTGTGGCGTAGCGGGTATATCCGCCGCCTATGGTGCCGGCATCCCATGTGGGCACTGGTTCAAGACCCGGCTGCTCCACTTCCGATCCAGCTCTCTGCTATGGTCTGGGAAAGCAGTGGAAGATGACTCAAGTCCTTGGGCCCCTGCACCCACGTGGGAGACCTTTAAGAAGCTCCTGGCTCCTGGTTTTGGATTGGCACAGCTCCAGCAGTTGCAGCCGATTGGGGAGTGAATCAGAGGATGGAGGACCTCATTCTCTCTCTCTTTTTCTCTGCATCTCCTTCTCTCCCTGTGTAACTCTTTCAGATAAATAAATAAATCCTTTTTAAAAAAAAGATGTACTTATTTATTTATTTATTTGCTTGTTTGTTTATTTGAAAGGTAGAGTTATACAGAGGCGGAGGTAGAGGTGAAGGCAGAGAGGTCTTCCATCCGCCGGTTCACTCCCCAGATGGCCGCAACGGCCGGAGCTGTGCTGATCTGAAGCCAGGAGCCAGGAGCTTCTTTTGGTTCCCTACATGGGTGCAGGGGCCCAAGGACTTGGGCCATCTTCTTTCCCAGGTCACAGTAGAGAGCTGGGTTGGATGTGGAGCAGCCAGGATACCAACTGATACCCATGAGATGCTGGTACTGCAGGCGGTTGCTTTACCCACCACGCCACAGTGCCGGCCCCAAATTAGAATTTTTTAAAAACTGATCATTCAAAACTATCTGAGCTTTAATAACATAGAAATGATTTTATGGTCTTTCAAAACAACAATTTGGAAAGAGGTCTTTTTTTCATTTCAATGCCCTCACATTCATGTAAAAGCAGGCCTAATGTTTTATAGTTACATGCCAGGGAAATATTTTGTGACTCTAGCATATAAAGTTCCTTGATAGGAAATGACTAAAGATTGTGTATAGCTGAAAAAATAATAAAATAGGGTAACTATAATCTTTGTTTTTATGCATAAATACTAGCTTTGTATTTTCTACCAGCAGATGTATTTCTGTTTTTTTCTTTAAAGTATGCAAAGTGTCTCCAACTGCAGCATCCACTTCATCTATTTGTAATCAAGATGATAGTTTAAAATATCCAGTTGTAATCAGAGTAAAAGCAGAATTGAAAGTTATTGCAGGGACTGGCGCTGTGGCCCAGTGGGTTAACGCCCTGGCCTGAAGCTCCGGCATCTCATATGGGCGCCGGTTTGAGTCCCTGCTGTTCCTCTTCCGATCCAGCTCTCTGCTATGGCCTGGGATAGCAGTAGAAGATGGCCCAAGTCCTTGGGCCCCTGCACCCACGTAGGGAACCAAAAGTAGCTCCTGACTTCGGATCAGTGCAGCTCCGGCGTTGGCGGTCCTTTGGGGAGTGAACCAGAGGATGGAAGACTTCTCTCTCTGTCTCTCCCTCTCTCCCTTTCTCTGTAACTCTGTCTTTCAAATAAATAAAATAAATCTTTAAAAGAAAGAAACAAAGTTATCGCAGGGCCGGCACTGTGGCACAACGGGTTAAAGCCCCAGCCTGCAGTGCCGACATCCCATATGGGCACTGCTTCAAGTCCTGGCTGCTCCTCTTCAAATCCAGCTCTCTGCTATGGCCTGGGAAAACAGTAGAAGATGGTCCAACTCCTTGGGCCCCTTCACCCATGTGGGAGACCTAGAAGAAGCTCCTGGCTCCTGGCTTTGGATCAGCTCAGCTCTGACTGTTGGCAGTCCTTTGGGGAGTGAACCAGAGGAATGGAAGACATCTCTGACTCTACTTCTCTCTGTAACTCTGTATTTCAAATAAATACAATAATTTTTTTAAAAAAAGAAAGTTATTGGGGCCGGTGCCGTGGCATAGCAGGTAAAGCTGCCGCCTGCAGTGCCGGCATTCCATAGGGGCTCCATTTTGAGTCTCTGATCCAGCTCTCTGCTATGGCCTGGGAAAACAGTAGAAGATGGCCCAAGTCCTTGGGCCCCTGCACCCATGTGGGAGTCCCAGAAGAAGCTCCTGGCTCCTGGCTTCAGATCGATCGGTGCAGCTCCAGCCATTGTGGCCAACTGGGGAGCGAACCAGCAGATGGAAGACCCCTCCCCCTCTCTCTTTCTGTTCCTTTCCTTCTCTCTCTGTATAACTCAAATAAATAAATAAATCCTTCAAAAAAAAAAAGAAAATTATTGCAATTAATAAAAAGGGGCTATTGGAAATGGAAAATGAATAGGATGAAGAATGTGACATCGTTATAGAATACAGAATGTCTTTAGTACTGATACATGTTTTAAAGAATGGGCATATTGTCCTTATACACTGGGCTAATTTTTTTAAAAATTTATTTGTTAATTTTATTTATTTGAAATGCAAAGAGACAAAAAAAAAAAAAACAACCTAGACAGCTCTCCCATCTGCTGGTTCCAATGCCAAATGCCCATAATAGTTGGCACCAAGCCAGGCCAAAACTGCAGGCCAAGAATTCAATCCGTGTCTCTCACATGGACTTAACTGAGCCACCACCTGCTACCTCCCATGGTGCACATTAGCAGGCAACTGGAATTGGGAACAGAGCCAGAACTCTACTCAGGCACTCCAACATGGGATGTGGGTGTTCCAAGCAGCACTGCACCAAACACCTCTCTCTAGAATGGCTTTTTGATGTTTGGGGACAAATAGTATTTTATTTTTTTTAAGGATGATACCTTTTAATCATTTATTTTTAAATTTTTACTTATGTTCACTTATTTGAAAGAGAATCAGGTAAAGAGAAAGACAGATCTTCCATCTGCTGGTTTACTTCCTAAATGCCTACACAAGCTGGGTCTGGGCCACTCCAAAGCCAGGAGCCAGGAACCCAGTCTGGGTCCCCACCCAGACCCCTCACTCCTTGCCCCAGGACAAGCAGCAGGTATCCAATGACTTATCATCACTACCCCCCCCACCCCTGTGCACACCAGCAGGAATCTGAAATCAGAAATGGAGCCAGGATCCAAGCCCAGGCACCTGCTCCAAACCCCCACCCCACAAATAGCATCAAGATTGTTTTTCAATCCAACCAATTTGCATAGTATATTTTGCATAATATGTGTTCAGATATTTGTTTTCTAAATGCAAAAATCTCAGGACTGTTTCTGTTGTGACTCTAATACCTTTATGAAGCTGCATGTTGTACAGCCTAAAGCACAGCATCTGGTCTCGCCTCCCATGGAGGATCCATGCAGGGGCAGGAGGCTCAGGGAGGGGGTGGGGCCTGAGAGCAGGAGAGGGACTTGGTGAGGGGAGGGGCATGAGACTGGAGGGGATGCCGGTCCTCTAGGAGCAGGACCATCTGAAGAGGCAAAGTGAGCAGAGAAAGAACAAAGGTCTGAGTTTACATGGAGGGAAGCCGGCACTGCTGGAAGCAAACAGAGGCCAGGATTGGATGCCGTGGGGTGGAACCTGGAAGAAACATGAACTATCTTAGTTAAGGTGTAGAATCAGGTTGGACACAAAGTTATAAAGCTAAGTTTTAGGGGCCAGAGCTGTGGCGTAGCAGGTTAATCCTCCACCTGCAGCACCAGCATACCATATAGGCTCCGGTTCTAGTCCCGGCTGCTCCTCTTCCAATCCAGCTCTCTTCTATGGCCTGGGAAAGCAGTAGAAGATGGCCCAAGTCCTTGGGCCCCTGCACCCACATGGGAGATCCAGAAGAAGCTCCTGGCTCCTGGCTTCAGATCGGCACGGCTCCATCCGTTGCAGCCATTTGGGGAGTGAACCAGCGAATAGAAGACTTCTCTCTCTCTCTTTCTTTCCCTGTCTGTAACTCTACCTCTCAAATGAGTAAAATAAAAATATTTAAAAAAAATTAACTTCAAGATGCAATGACTTTGAACAGCCCTTGTCTCGACTGCTGAGGAACAGGTTGTTTTTTTTTTTTTTTCTGTGTAAATTGTTGAACCTTCACTTAGTATAGAGTTGGTCTTCTGTGTATCAAGTTAATAAAAAATGGATCTTAGTGGAGAATGGGACTGGGAATGTGAGAGGGAGGAGGAGAGGTGACTGTATGGTATGGGTGGGAGGGCAGCTATGGTGGGAAGAATAACTATATTCCTAAAGTTGTACTTAGGAAGTGCATGAAGTCTGTATTCCTTAAATAAAAGGTTTCTTTGGGATGGGGGATAAATTAAAAAAAAAAAAATAAGATCTGAAACTGTGAGGTATAGCTCAAGTAATGCTACTAGTTTGTGAATGACATCTTTTCTATAAATCAGAGTAGGATAAAAAACCTTTTCTCTCATGACTAGAGCCTAGGGAGATTACTGACGCCATAAACAAGAGTGTCAAATTGTTAATTCAGCAACAGGAGTCACTGTGTACTTACTCCTCATGTGGGATCTGTCCTTAATGTGTTGTCCAATGTGCAGTGATGCTATAACTAGTACTGAAACAGTATTTTTACACTTTGTGTTTCTGTGTGGGTGCAAACTGATGAAATCTTTACTAATTATATACAGAATCGATCTTCTGTATATAAAGATAATTGCAAATGAAAAAAAAACCTGGTGTTAAATTGGAAATGGCATAGAAAATTAATTAATTTTTTAAAAAATATTATGTAGGATCTCTGTCTTTAATGTGCTGTACACTGTTATTTAATGCTATAACTAGTACTCCAACAGTATTTTTTCACTTTGTGTTGCTATATGGGGGCAAACTGTTGAAATCTTAATATATACTAAAGTGATCTTCTGTATATAAAGAGAATTGAAAATGAATCTTGATGTGAATGGAAGGGGAGAGGGAGTGGGAAAGGGGAGGGTTGTGGGTGGGAGGGAAGTTATGGGAGGGGAGAAGCCATTGTAATCCATAAGCTGTACTTTGGAAATTTATATTCATTAAATAAAAGTTTAATAAAAAAAAAACTTTTCTCAGTATCAAAAAAATTCCTTTAAAAAATAAAAACTAAGTTTTGGCTGGACTTGATCCCCCCTCCTTTTAGCCTTCCAACTATATGACAACTTTTTTTTTTAAAGATTTTATTTATTTATTTGACAGGTAGAGTTACAGACAGTGAGAGAGAGACAGAGAGAAAGGTCTTCCTTTTACGTTGGATCACTCCCCAAATGGCTGCCACAGCCGGAACTATGCCAATCCAAAGCCAGGAGCCAGGTGCCTCCTCCTGGTCTCCCATGCCTCCACTGCCTCCCCGGGCCACAGCAGAGAGCTGGACTTGAAGAGTAGCATCTGGGACTAGAACCCGGTGCCCAAATGGAACGCTGGTGCCACAGGCGGAGGATTAACCCAGTGAGCCATGGAGCCAGCCCCTATATGACAACATTTTAAAAACATCTTTGGACATACTGTAGACTTGGGTTTTGGCTCTGTATGCTACCTGCTAGCATGGTATTTAGTGGGGGTACTTTATGAAAAGCTAGCTCCCTGCTCCTAGTCATGAAAGGTTGTTTTTCAAGGTGGTGGCTTTGAACTTCAGCCCTAAAACTGTCTTGAGTCGCTGAAGTGGCTGTGTATGAGAAGGGCCTGAGATATACCAGAGTATGTCTCTAAGTATCTTGGGGGATACCCTTATGTTCCTCTCCCCACACAAACAGCTGCTTAGGAATCCTTAAGGCTTACTCAATACAAAACTGTTGAACCATCTGTGTACAGTGCAGAGCAATTACTGCAAGGCCATGCCTTCCCTACAGTAAGAATGGGGAACTCTCAACCGCCCTTGCTTTGAGCTGTGAGCTCAGCTGGGTGGCAAGTCCCCAGCTTCTCTCTTTGCTGAAGCTCTTCCAGGCAGATCTGTTGCTGCCTGGGCCCAACGTGCCTCTCAGCTGCCTGTAGCTGGTGCTGCAGCTCTCTCCAGAGTAGCGTTTGTACCAAATCGTGAAAGGCTCTCCAGGAGGTAGAGGGCATCCACAAGGAATGTCACCGCTAGAGAAAAAAACATTCCTTCACCTCCTTGTGCAGACAGGAATTTCTCCTGCAGGTGGGGAGGTCTGATGAGCTCCTGCTTTTGCCTTGCCCTGTGGTTTCCCCTGGTCTAGTGCACCCTTATAAGGCTATAGATGAAGTAATATGGGTTCTCTTCATAATCTTCATCTCCTCTTTATAATCTGGTTTATGGAAGAAACCTGTCAAACAAGAAATGTTATCTAGTGGTGAGAAGTCAGAACATGACCACAAATAAATCTTTAATCAAAGCGGGGGGGGGGTGGGTGGGCAGGATTGTGGCATAGTGGGTTAGGCTGTCACCTTCAGCTCCAGCATCCCATATAGGCACCTGTTCAAGTCCCCGCTGCTTCCGATCCAGCTCCTTGCTAATGTGCCTGGGAGAGCAGTGGAAGATCGCCCAAGTGTTTGAGTCCCTGAACCAACGTTGGGGACCTGGAAGAGGATCCTGGCTCTTGGCTTCAGACTGGCCCAGCTCCAACCACCATGGCCATTTGGGGAGTGAACCAGTGGATGGAAGATCTCTCAACCTCTCTCTCTCTCTCTCTCTCTCTCTCTCTCTCTCTATCCATCTGCCTCTCCCTCTCTATAACTCTACCTTTCAAGTAAAATAAATAAATCTTTAAAACAAAAAAAAAAGAACATTCCTCACCAGCAGGAGGTAAGCTGTCCAGGTGATGGATAAAATTGCGTGTCTTGTAATGCTGCAGCTCGTTGTTTAAAGTCCTGCACCAGCACTATCAGTGTCTGAAGTGACTTTGCAGAAAGCTCTCATTTCTAGAAGGAAGCTACAGCCTTATTAGGAAGTTGCATCTCTTCTCACTGATAAGAGTTTTAGCGCTGCAGGGCCAGCACTGTGGTGCAGTAGGCGAAGCCTCCGCCTGAGGCTCCGGCATCCCATATGGGCGCCAATTCATGTCCTGGCTTTTCTTCTTCCGGTCCAGCTCTCTGCTATGACCTGGGAAAGCAGTAGAAGATGGTCCTAGTCTTTGGGCCTGCATGGGAGACCTGGAAGAAGCTCCTGGCCCCTTGGCTCCTGGCTTTGGATCAGCCCAATTCTGGCTGTTGTGGCCATTTGGAGAGTGAACCAGCACGTGGAAGACATTTCTCTCTGTCTCTCCCTGTCTCTGACTGTAACTCTACCTCTCAAATAAATAAAACAAAATCTTTAAAAAAAATAACTTTCAGCACTGCATTAAAAATAGCCCAAAAAGGAGCAGGCATTTGGGCTACTACTTAATACATCTGCATTTCACATCAGAGCTCCAAGGTTTGATGCCCTACTCTGGTTCCTGACTCCTGCTTCCTGCTAGTGGAGACCCTGGGACTCATAGTTAAATTCCTGCCACACACATGGGACACCTAGTGGCTTCAGCCCTAGCCTTGCCAGCTACAGCGGCATTTGTGGAGGAAACCAGCGAATGGGAGTGCACTCGCTTGCTCTCTGTCTCCCTGTCTGTCAAATAAAAGTGGGGAGGGGGTGGCATTTGGCACAGGGCTTAAGTTGTCACATGTGACACGGGCATACTACATCAGAATGCCTGGTTCAAATTCCAGCTGTTCTACTTCCGACCCAAATTCCTGCTAATGAACATCCTGGGAGGCAGCAGGTTATGGTTCAAGTTCTGAGATCCCTTTTGCTCACGTAGGGAACCTGGAATGAACTCCAGGCTCCTGGCTTCAGCCTGGCCCAGACCTGACTATTTCGGACATTTTGAGGAGTGAACCAACTGATAGGAGGTGTCCCTCTGCCTGTATCTCTACCTCATTCTTTCTCTGTGTCTCTCTTTCAAATAAAATGAAAATAAATTGAAAAAAGTTTTAAATTTAAATAGGAAAGAAAAATAGTACAGGAAATACAGGAAATTAAAAAAAAAAAAGAACAGGTATGCACTGGGTCTCATGGGAATGAGAAGGGAAGTCCTTTCCTTCTTGATGAAAGAAGACTTAAATATTTTTGGAAGGAAAAATTCAGTGGTGTGAAAAATTTGGTTATGAAATTTAAAAAAGGAAGGAAGACAGAGGGATGGCCTGCCCCTAGTTGGAAGGTGGGTCAGAAAGCAAGAGAACCCTGGGTGCTGGGGGGTGGCAGCATAGGAACAGGGGACATAGTAGAAGTGGGCCAAAACTTAGAGAGCTGAAAACACCAAAAGTAGAATCTTCTGTGAACTAATCCCCTTCATTTTCATCTGTGCACAACAAACAGAAATGGTAAGGAAAGGGCTTCCTTGGCTGACCAGGGCCACAGGAACAATGGTTACAACCAGCAGTTGGTACATTCTCTTTTTCCCTGTGTGTGTGCCCTATAACTTGGTAAAAGTATGCATTATCATGGTCTGGGTATAATTTTGTCTGGGTTTAACTACACTGTGGTAAGTGGGATAAAAATTTTAGAAATTTCTCCCAAAACCAAAAGGAATTGATAATAGATTTCCGATGACACAAAGCCTTTATATTCATTTACATATTCATTTATTTTTCTTTCACTTTTTTAAAAAAGATTTATTTTATTTATTTGAAAGACAGAGTAAGAGAGAGAGGTAGAGACAGAGAGAGAGAGAGGTTTTCCATCTGCTGGTTCACTCCCTGGATGGCAGCAATGGCCAGAGCTGCGCTGATCCAAAGCCAAGAGCCAGGAGCTTCCCCCAGGTCTCCCACATGGGTGCAGGGTCTCAAGGACTTGGGCCATCTTCTACTGCTTTCCCAGGCCATAGCAGAGAGCTGGATTGAAAGAGGAGCATCCAGGATTAGAACCAGAGCCCATATGGGATGCCAGCATTTCAGGCCAGGGCATTAACCTGCTGTGTCACAGCGCCGGCCCCATCTTTCACTTTTTTTAGAAAAAAAAAAAAATTGAAAGGCCTGCCTGTTCTCACAGTCTGATAAAATACAAATGTCATTGCTTGCTCCATTGTCCTAATGCATTGCTCTTTAATAGATGAAAGTGGGCAAGACCATGCTGCTAATTCCATTGAGTTCACTGTTTCTTTGCTTGATGTGCTTCTTTTATTCAGAAGAAAGATTTTAAAATATATATACATATATATTTTTCCCATTTAAAAATTATCACAAAATCTTAAAATATACATATAGTGCTGAGGTTTAGAACTCAAATGAAAAGTCACGGAATTAAAGGTATACTATGTAGCAATTGAGCTATTAAGTTCCTCCTTAAACTTCAGGTAAAAAAACAAGCAAACAAAAGGAAACACTCATGAAATCAAGTTTATATTAGCAACTCCTCTGATTTATTTGACAGAGAAGGGAGTTATAATGTGCCAAAGGCCCATTTGCCCTCTCCTTAGCTACGTGTGCACACTATGCAGCAATAAATCATCCGATGTGGTTAAGGCAACTCAGAAAAGAGGGAGGGAAACTTACTGCTCCCCAGTGGTTAGCGGCATAAAAACACAGTTATCTCATATATTATTGGGTGGAATGAGTTAGCCCACACAAGGACATATGAGATGGCCTGTGATTCTGCGCTCCTTTCTCACTATTAAGGTGATCTCATCCATCCCACGGCTTTGCTACCTTGTGGTAATAATTTCCCAAACTTCATGGAGAGAAGACTGACCACGGATGACCCCAGGAGCTCTCTTTGGATTGACTGACCAGGAGCCAGCACACAGTTCCAGTGTCACCAAGGTTCCCACATGTTATCAGCTTGGTAGGCAACATCCCCGAGTGACTGGCACCCAAGATAGACTCATTTTTCTCTGCTTGCAAGACTGCTCCCATTCTCACCTTTGAAAGAGGTTGTTTTTGAATAATAGGGGTCATCTCCTAACATCCCCAAGTGACTGGCACCCAAGATAGACTCATTTTTCTCTGCTTGCAAGACTTCTCCCATTCTCACCTTTGAAAGAGGTTGTTTTTGAATAATAGGGGTCATCTCCTAATGCATCCGGCTGGGTCCTTCTCAAGCATACCACGGGATGCGGGAACACATGGGCATCATTCTGGAACTGCTCTCCACCTGTGGTTCCAGCCTGCACCAGGTGATATCTTAGCATTTACCTGAACAGCTCAGTCATCTATATCTAAGGATCTAGTCAACAGAGGTCCAGATTTCTATATCCTGCTATCTATCTACTTGACTTCTATTCTTTTCTATTGAGAGGCAGATTGGGGTGGGGGAATAGAGAGATATTTCCCATTTGCTGGTACCCTCCCCAAATGCTTGCAACAGCTGGGGCTGGGGCCAGAGTGAAGCTAGGATCCAGGTACTCAATCCAGGTAGCCCATGGGGGTGACAGAGACCCATCTATTTGATCCATCACCTGCTGCCTCCCAGGGTGTGCATTCACAGGAAGCTGGAATCATGAGTGGAACTGGCAGGGCCAGCACTGTAGCTCCCTGTTAATGCACCTGAAAAGCAGAGAAGATGGCCCAAGTCCCTGGGCCTCTGCACTCACATAGGAGACCCAGAAGGAGCTCCTGGCTCCTGGCTTGGGACTTGCCCAGCTCTGGCTGTTGCAGCCATTTGGGGAGTGAACCAGAGGATGGAAGATCTCTGTCTGTCTGTCTCTCTCTCTCTCTCTCTCTCTCTCTCTGTAACTCTGTCTTTCAAATAAATAAATCTTTTAAGAAAGAAAAGAAATAAGGAAGGAAAGAGCAGAACTGGGGACTGGGATTTGAACCCAGGTATCCTGATATGAGATAGGCATGTCCCAAACAGTATCTGAACCACCAAACCAAAGGTCCTCCCCATTCCAGTGTGATTTTTTAATTCTTTTTTCCTTTTGTTTTTTAAAGATTTATTTTATTTATTTGAAAGAGTTACAGAGAAAGGTAGAGCCAGAGAGAGAGGTCATCCATTCCACTGGTTCACTCCCCAAATTACGACAACAGCCAGAGCTGAGCTGATCTGAAGCCAGGAGCCAGGAGCTTCCTTCAGGTCTCCCATGCAGGTGCAGGGACCCAAGGATTTGAGACACCTCCTACTGCTTTCCCAGGCCATAGCAGAGATCTGGATCAGAAGAGGAACAGCTGGGACTTAAACTGGCACCCATATGGTATGCTGGCGCTGCAGGCTGGGGCTTTAACCCACTGCACCACAGCGCTGGCCCTCACCGGTTCTCACCCTTTGAGAACCCCTGGCTTACACTGAAAGACGTGTTAGTTATTTCAGACGACAAGACCTGACAGGTGGTTTCTAATTGGCTGTGCCTCAGTAAGTTCTTGAAGGGGCAAATATTTCTTCCTGCATTACTCTTTTGCATCTGTGGGTGTTAGCTCATTATCCCTAGACATTATCCAACAGGGTGGCCAACACAGCTCCAAGTACCACATTTTCCCAAGATCCCTTTCAAGGCAGGAAGAAAAACGGAAAAAATAGCACAAGGCTTTCGCCTCCCAAGGCCCTGGTTTTTAATCCAGAAAGGAAGTCTTCAGCAGGACCCCAGCCAAATTCCCCTTATCTCTCACTAGCCAGAGCTGGAATACACTTCAGTCTGGCACCTCCCACCCTCACCCCCCAGGTCAGTCATTGGTGAGAGTGATGAGCTAGAGATGGCCAAACAGAGATGCCTTCCTTTCACTTCCTCCTACACAGAGAAGAACCAAAGCAACAGGCAGCTGGCTGCAGTCCGAACCAACTGCTCCTGTGTCTACCTGGTTTTTGGAACTGAGAGGGGGTGCTGTGAGCACTCCACTGCCACTGGGGGGTCCAGTCCAGGATGAGCACTTGACAGGACAGCATGTCCCAGTGGTGCTAGAAGAAACAGTCCACCCAATGCAGTCACTACCACTTCCATTATCAAAGTGCTCCCACAGTGGGCGCTGTTCCCCTCACTGCCGTGAGCACAACACAGTCCTGCATGACCCCCAGACAGTGCATTTCCCTGATTCTGCCACTACAGGCCTGGTTACAGCTGAAGAAACAACCGAGAGCTCACACAACTGGGCCCAAGAGGAACTAAAGCCGATACTGCCTACCAAACCAATCTCTAAGAAATAAAGTCTATTACAGCAAAAGCTACCCTACATCAGAGCAACAGCTGATCTACCAGATGTGCAAATTTTAATGTAGGGTTAATAAGTAATATGAAAAAACAAGGTATGGTGCCAGTGCTGTGGTGTAGTGGGAAAAGCCACCAGCTGCAGTGCCGGCATCCCATATGGGTGCCAGTTCAGTCCTGACTGCTCCACTTCTGATCCAGCTCTCTGCTCTAGCCTGGGAGAGCAGTAGAAGATGGTCCAAGTTCTTGGGCCCCTGCACCCACAATGGAGACCCAAAAGAAGCTCCTGGCTCCTGGTTTTGGATCAGCCCATCTTTGGCCATTGAGGCCATTTGGGGATTGAACCAGCAGATGGAAGACCTCTCTCTCTGCCTCTACCTTTCTGTAACTCTGCCTTTCAAATAAATAAATAAATATTTTTAAAAATCAGATAGCATCTGCTATTAAAACAAAAAGATAAAACAAAGTATCATGTACCTTGGAAGAAACACAATAACTTGCTGGCAACAGATCCCAAAAGAAAGAAGTTAACAACATGCCCAATAAAGGTTTCAGAAGAATGATTATAAAGATGCTCAAAGAGATACAAGAGAATACACACAGACAGATGGAATCAGAAAAGCAATGCATAATATGAATGAAAAATTAAGCAAAAAATCTAGAAAAAGAAATGAAGAACTGAATAATCAAATTACAAATATAGTTAAAAGTCTCAGCAACAGCTGGCACCGTGGCACAGTGGGTTAACCCTCTGCCAACAGCACCTGGATCCCATGTGGGCACTGATTGGTATCCTGGCTGCTCCTCTTCCAGTTGAGCTCTCTGCTATCACCTGGGAAAGCAGTGGAAGATGGCCCAAGTGCTTGGGCCCCTGCATCTACGTAGGAGACCCAGAAGAAGATCCTGGCTCCTGGCCTCAGATTGGCCCAGCTCTGGCTGTTATGGCCATTTAGGGCATGAACAAGTGGATGGAAGACCTTTCTCTCTGTCTGTAATTCTACCTCTCAAATAAATAAATAAATATTTTTTTAAAAAAGTCTCAACAACAGATTCCATTAAGCAGAAGAGAGGAAGCAGGAAGGGGTATGGCAGGAACAACCCATCTCTGCTCCATGACATCTGCGTATTAGCAAGAAGGACTCAGTTACAGGCAAGCGTCACTTGACAGCTTGAGGCTAAAAGCATCTCAAGACTGCTTCACTTGCACTTACAGCAACTGGTACTGACTGCAGAGAGAGCTGTCAGCTGGGCAAACCACCTGCGGCTACTTGGGCTTCCCCACGACATGGCAGCTAGGTTCCAGGAATAGGTGTCCCAAAACAACAAGGCCACGTATGGTGCTGCGTGATCACAGCCTCCGTGTGGCATGGACACAGAACACACACCATCACCATCACCACCCTATTAACGGGAGGGGAGTCAGAGTCACACTGGAGCAAGAGCACGTGCCATAGGAGATACCTGCTGTGGTCCTGTTTGGAAACACACAGCAGACTGATTTCTTGGCTCTCCCAGTGGTTCAGAATCACCTGGAACTCTGATTAGACAAGCTTGTAATCTACGCCCATCCTTAAACAGTGGCCAGAGAAACTTACTGCACTTCTACAGGGTGCCTCAGGATGGGGCTACGTTATTCAGAACCCTCAGGTACTAAGGGTTTGTTGGGAGGTAGGTCTGGGGTTAAACAAATAAAAATATCATCCACAGAGTGTAATGCGGAGTTCCAGAAGACTGGGGAGGCTTGGACCGCGGGATTCGGTGTAGAGCCCTGTAGGGCTCTTTGCAGAGCAGGCAGCACACCTTGGGGTCCTCATCTCATCTTCGGGTGCATCTGTAACTGGGCCTCTGTTGCCTAAACTACAAAATAAGGCTAGAAAGACCTACCATGCAGGGTTGTTTACCAAAGACGAGACGACCTACTGAAAGCGCTGAGTTGTGCGATCAGTGCTTGTCAGGTAGCGAGTACTCAACACGTGGTTCTTATTATCATGTCAGTGCCTCGAAAGCCAATTTTGTGAAGTCTGAGGACTCTGACAACTTGATGCAATCAAAGGAAGAGCGCGGGTGGCGACTCCATGGGGCTGCTCCGCACCCCCACCGTGTGCACGTTCCCGTTCTTCTCTCCCCGCGTCTGTGTTTCTGTCTGTGTGCTGCAGGGCAGCGTCGGGTTGCACCTGCCAAGACAGGGTCCTACCGAGGCTGGGACCCACCCGAGCATTGCCCCTGGCGGCTGGCCGGGCTGGGAGGAGGAGGCAATTCCACCACTCGCCACGGGGAGGCGCTCTCTGGACCCGACTGGAGATGCCGAGCAACAGGCGGGCTTCCCGGGGTCCCAGAAGTTCCAGGTGGCCGGGCCACGGGTCTCTGGATGCACAGTCATCGGCGAGGGGTGACGCAGGGACGTTAGCACGTGCGGCCCCCGGGCTGGTAAAGCTCTCCGCCGAAGCTGGCAGCCGCCGGCGCTGTGTGAACCGGGGCGCAGGGCTGCGGGCTCCCCGGAATGTGGTGGGGTCGGCGTCCCCGGAGGTGGCGCGGGGAGCGCCCGTGCTGCGGGGAGAGGGGTGCACCCCTGGTGACAGCACGAGAGGCCCGGGGACGGAGGCGGCCTGGTGCGGGCCGGGGTCGCGGGAACCCAGAACGGCCGAGCCAAATCCGCGGCGCCCGGCGAGGCGGCCGCACGCACAGCCCTCGGCAGGGCCTCCTCCCCGGGCGACACCCCGTCACGAAACGCCGCCCCTGGCAGCCGGGGTCCCGCGGCCCGGCCCGCAGCCTCCACAGCCGGCGCCCGGGAACCCACGAGCTCCCGAGCGTGTGTGGCGCCCGCGCCCGCCAAACCGAAAGCCGGAGCCAACCGCCTGCCGCGCGTCGCCGCCGCCTCAGCCGGGAGCGCGCGGGGCCGAGTGCAGTCGCTCTCGCAGCCGCGGCGGGCCGGGGGCCTCAGCGAGCCGCGGTGGCGCGAAGCGGAGGCCGCCCCGGGGCCGGGCCGGGCGGGCGGGGACGGCGGCGGCGGCGGCGGCTCCTCGGCGTTCGGGCGGAGGCTGCGAGGAGGGCGGCGGCGACGGCTTGTAGGAAGAGCGAAGGGCTGGTTGCTCGCCTGCACCAGGATGGCCGAGTGGTTAAGGCGTTGGACTTAAGATCCAATGGACACGTGTCCGCGTGGGTTCGAACCCCACTCCTGGTAGTTTCGTGTTTTTCTAATTTAAAAAAAATTTTTTTTTTTAAAGTAAATCTTACCGAGCACATCAAGCCTTGGGTATTAAATTTCCGACTTCTGACTGAGAGAAACGCAAACCACACCGCGCGGCTTCCCATAGGGAAGAACCCTCGCAGCCCGCGGGCCTGGCCCAGCCTCTCTGCCGCAGGGCGGGATCCTGCCGCGTATTTTTAAACTCTGTCCAGAAAAGTCAAAATACATTCTCTTATTGGACTTAGAATTTTCAAACACGAGAGTACCTCAGAAAGTTCGTCGAAAGTGGGTAAGTCTATTTTTTGATGGGAAAAAATGGAAATCTCTGCATAGGATTTTTCCCCCAAAAAAATCATGAAAAATGGATATTATTTAAAAACAAAAACAAAAACAAAAAAACAAAACTATGCATGGATTTAAAAACGGCTTTGTTCCAAAATAAAATTATCTTTTAATTTCATTGTTCAGTGAAATTTTTCAAGTGGGCTGCTACCAACAGTGTGGTCTAACCTTCTCCCTTCTTTATATAAATTACTTTTTTATATAAAAATCCTTTATAATATGAAAGCATTCCAAGGCTTTAAAAAAATGTTGCAAGTACTAGGCAAAGAGCTCCCTCCCCTCAAATCATTTGATAGTAACATACCGACTAGATGCCCCAGTGCGGCACTGATAATTTGCTCCCTATGATCCTATCCTCGGCCCTGCTTGTTCAGCAAAGTGCGCTGCGCTTACTGGTCCGGCCTGCCTCTGCCAGGCTGGCTCATCTGGCTGGGCGGCCCAGTCTCCCCTGACAGTCACGGTTCTCACGCCCCTGGAGGTGACAGAACGGGGATTTCACAGAATGTCCCCTTGCCAGTCGGGTTTTCCGATGTTTCCTCCTAATGAGAGTCTGGGTTTGCTTCTGCTGTGTAGCAGAACTGGCGCAGAGGGGACACTGCCTTCTGGGGGCGTGAATTTGGGGTCCAGTTTCTGATACTAACTTTATTCCCAGGAGCAAGCCCCTCTGCCCCCAGTCCCTTCCCGCTGTGGTGAGTGCGTAGTTTGAGGGGAGGTGCTGTGAAGCGAAGTCTCTCATCAGCCTTGCGTTTTATCCAGGTGTTTCTGGGGCTGTGAGCTGTGTCGTTATGTCCCATGGGGTCCTGCTCTGCTGAATGGTTACAGCCCATTCCGTCACTGTTTGTTGTGATGTCCAGAGTGCGGCAGATCGGGCCGGGGAAGGGAAGAGAACGCAGGCCGAGTGTGGACGGATTCTCAGCACTTCCTACCTCCCGGCCCACGTTGTGTCTTCCGGGGCTGGCCCTAGAATCAGCTGCTCTCCAGAATCTCATTCCTTGTAGTGACTAAATCCCGGCCGTGTCACTGCTTTTGCGGCATTTCTCTTCTCCCGCTCTCTGGGTCTAGAGAATTAGGGAATGTGTGTGTGCTTGTATGTGTGCGTGCACGCACGTGTTCATCTGTTTTTCTACATATTTGTAGTTATACCCGAGAGTTCATAGCTCCAGTTCCAATCTGACACTGTGGACTTTGTTCTGGTTTCTCTCCTTGTCTGTATTTGTAGCTCCCTAAACTCACTCCCCAGTGTGGGTCTCTACCTGGCTTGGGCGCCCATCTAACGGCTTTAGAATTGAAATGTTCAGGAAGGGAAGGAAAGAAAAGAGGAAAAGGAAGAGTGTTTAAATGGTTTGGAAACAAAGATCTTGCCAAACCCAAGAACCGCAAGATTTGCTTCCCCGACTCATGCTCATGTTTAAAGCCCGAAGTCAGGTTGCTTGTGCTAGGAGGATGGAGGCTTGATCTTGCTCTGTGTTCAGGAGGAGGACCAACTGGGAGGGCCTTGGGCCACGGGCTGTGCTCTTGGAAGGTAACTCTTGAGAGAGGGCCGGTTACAGAGGCTGAGCAGAGCCCAGCCTTTCTCTGTCGGCTTCCTGGCTCGCTGCGGAAGAGTTTCTCCATCCGTGCTCCACCTCTGTCCTCTGGCTTTGCCAAATGACTGCGCCAACGCGACTTGACCGGCTTTAGACCGTGAGCGTCCAACGACAGAGCCGGAATAAATCTCCCTCCTTGGTAGTGTGTAGCTTGTCGTAGGTGATTGGTAGAGATTTTAAAAACCGTGCAGGAAGCGTTAACTCTTCCCCAGGGAGGCAGCTTCGGTTGAGAACTGGAGGAGGAGGATCAGGACTGGGGTGGCCCATGGAAGCAGGGGGAGAGGCTCCTGGGATGGTCAGGGTTACTGAAGGGTTAGAAAAGAGAGGCAACCAGCAGCAGTGGCATTGGAAAGTATCTATGCCTGGAAGTGGTGGCCATGTTGAATGGGCAGGAAATATTTTGGGGGAGAAATGGTTTACTTCAGTCAATAGCCAGTTAGACTGAGCTCAGCCTTCTTCTCACTTCCTTCTTAAAAGCTTAGGATTTTTTGCTTCAAAAAGCAGACTTGTTATATTTGACTCCAGATTTTAACAGGTGCTTATAATATAGCAAATATTCTGAAGTTAAGTTTCAGTCATTTGCAGGTATATCCTGATATATTTATAATGATTTTCTAACAACTGTTTCAACAATAAGAACTTAAGTCACTATTTTGAGTTATACATTTACAGTGTGGCTTTATAAACATTCTCTCTGTGGGTAAGTGGTAAGTTATTCAACTTTGAAGATCTTCAGTTGGGCTTTTTACACAGAACTCTAGGAAAAGCTGCTACCAATACGTTTAAACAGTGACACCTACTGGTTCATTTGAGAACAATTAATTTGTGCAATTCTGTTTGCCTTATTCTGAAAATGAAATTCTGCTAAATTGTTGTTTCACAGTTACTGTGTTAAGGAGCAGATTATGTCCAGTGTCTGACCCAGCCAGTAAACTGATTTTTTTTCTCTTTGAATCATTAATGATAAATCATTTGAAAAAAATCTAAAATCACTGTATAGTTTGCATAAGTCATTAGTTTAATTGGGTGAATAAAACCTTTATCTAATCTTTGTTTGCTCCAGTATAAAACCTTTGTCAGACTCTGAACTGGCTATGAAATTGAGGGTCTGAGTTGGCCATAGAAGTCATGCCCAATTTTCAAAATCCTGATCAAGAACTTTTCTTCATTATCAGTAGCAAGTTGGAATTTGGAGACCTAATTTATGTCCTCTGTTTTTCATTTTATGTGAAGATATAATTTCAGCTGGTCAGTGAATGGATGGACTGTGTGCTGTGACCTCACTCATGTGCTAATTGTTCAAACAGGACTAACAGGAGTCCCAGGTGATGAGTTTGGTTAGTCAAAAAAGATGTCATGGAAGAAGCTGGGAACAGAATTCCAGGTTCCTAGCATCTACTCATTACTACTAGAAGGAGGGCCATTGCAAATCAGCTTGGCCTAAGTTTCATTTTCATCAAAATAGATGTTGATATCCCTGCTCAGTTGCAGAGTGCCTGGCAGGAAAGAATGACATCTGTTGTTATTACATCATTTTAATGAAATAAAACATTGAAGCAGAATCTTGGTCAGAGACTAGTGTCTAGCAAAGGTTAAACTCGGCATTAAGAGGTCTCAAGTAAAAAGTAGACACCCAGGCTGGTGAGCAGTCTGCCTTAGGCACTGAGAGCCTGTAACCAAGGACTGTGATCAGCCTGGGCCAGGGCCATCTCAGTCCTACCAGTCAGGGTCAGCCCACGTCCTCTGTGAGGTGAAGTGATACTGTGACCATCACTCTCTCTACTGCAAGTCTGCCATAAGTATCTATGGACTATATCAACAACCCAAACTCACTGAGAAGGGGCAGGTGTCTGGCCTGGTGGTAAGCTGCCTATTGGGATGCATGGGTTTGGGTCCTGGTTCCACTCTGGATTCTGGGTTCCTGCTAATGCACACCCTGGGAGGCAGCAGGTGATGGCTCAAATAGATGATTCCTTGCCATCCCTATGGCAGACTCAGATTGAGGTTCTAGCTCCCTGCTTTGGCTTGGCCCAGGCCTCCTCATTGCAGGCATTGGGAAGTCAAATGGTGAATGGGATCTCGCTTCCTAGGATTTTTTTAAAGATTTATTTTATTTATTTATTTATTATTTGAAAGTCAGAGTTACAAAGAAAGAGTGTGCATGCACAATACCATCCATTCACCGGTTCACTCCCCAGGTGGCCACAACATCCAGGGCTAGGACAGGCCAAAACCAAGGAGCCAGGAGCTCCATCTGGGTTTTCTATGTGGATGCAGGGGCCCAAGGACTTGAGCCATCTTCTGCTGCTTTTCACAGGCCATTAGCAGTGGGCTGGATTGGAAGTGGAGCAGCTGGGACATGAACTAGCACCCATATGGGATTCTGGCGTCTTTCTGCACTATGCCGTCATGCTGGCCCCCGATTTTTAAATAAATAAATAAGTCTAAAAAACAACCCACTGGGTATAATTCACAATTTAGTCTGTATATTGTACACATATTAATCTTCATTCAGAGTAATGTGGTTTAAAATGTGCTCTGCAAGGCTGGTTCTGTGGCGTAGCAGGCAAAGCTGCCACCTACAGTGTCAGGATCCCATATGGGTGCTGGTTCAAGACCCAGCCACTTCACTTCTGATCCAGCTATCTGCTATGGCCTGGGAAAGCAGTAGAAGATGGCCCAAGGTGTTAGCCCCTGCACCTATGTGGGAGACCTGGAAGAAACTCCTGGCTTCAGCCTGGCCCAGTCCTGGCCATTGCAGCCATTTGGGAAATGAACCAGTGGGTGGAAGATCAATATATCTCTCTCTTGCTCTGCCTTTGCCTCTATGTATCTCTGCCTTTCAAATAAATAAATAAATTTTTAAAAATTCCCAGGATGTATTTAATCAGATATAGAGACACACAGACAGCAAAATGATTGTCAAGATAAAAGAAGTTTATATATCACAGATTCCTGGAACCTGGAGCCACACTAGGCCATACAGGGCACCCCAGGGCGGAGGGCAGCAGGGTGGGTCAGGAGGCAGAGGGAGGGAAGGGAACAAACACCTTTACTGTGGTTCTTACAGAAAGGACTGGGTGAGGACGGTCAGGAGGCTTAGGATGAGCTGCTCTGAGTAATTCCAGTGGTCTGGGGTGGAAGGGCTGTTCTAAGTTTTCAGATATTTCTAGGAAGTGGCTCAACCTGGGAGGGACAGTCCTTGGCAGTGAGACCCCAGATGCGGCCCCATCAGGAATTCAGAAATTAAGAAAATGCAGTTCGTATAGTGAGGCTTCAGGCACTCTCACACTTCTTTGAGTTCTCTTCCCTCTCTGTCTTCAGCTAGGCTAGACCTTAACTGATGTGGAGAATCAAGATGCTAGAAGGCCAGAGACAAGCACTCAAGTAGTTTTTGAGTTCATTTCTACTGGAGCAGGCTGTGCAATTTACCTGTGTGATTCCAGTCCCAGATTTGTCTTGGGTTTAGCTTGTATTTTCAACCATTTCATCCATTGCTAGACTGTAGTGAGGCTAACAGTTACTGAATGAGGTAACCTTTTAAATCACAAAGACATTATTGAGAAGAGTGTTGAACACTTGCCTCGATTCCACAATCCCCATTAAATGCAATCACAGGAGTGTGCGTGTGTTGGTGAAATACACAACACAGGTCTTATGAGGCAACACAGAGCTATTTAGCTCCTCCAAGTCTTTGTTTTTCTCACCTATAAAATGGGGACGGTAAAGTAGTGTCTATCAAATGCTTTATTGTGTGAGATAAATGTGATATTGATAAAAGGCTTAGAAAGTGCCTGGCATGTATCATGATCAATAGATGATGCTATTATTATACTTCAGTTATAAAGTGTGAGCATGGATTGACTCTGAGACCAGTTTTCTACAAAGGCAAAAATTGCTCATGGAATTGATTCTGTTGGATGCACGTTGTATTTGCCATGGCAACTGCAGTAGAGTAGAATGAGATCATTAGCAAAAACAGAATTTTTGAAAGACAAATTTGGGAGAGGAGCATTGGTTGCATTATTTTGATTTATTAAACTTTTTTTAAAAATGTAGAAGTTTTTAGGTGCCTGATTTTCCATCATGAACAGCTTCTTAAAATTCTGAGCAACTCCTTGAATATTTTTTATGTTAAAATTGCAACAGAATTCTAAACCCTTAACTTTGGAAATGCACAATAAGTGAACTTATTGTTTTCCCCTGGGTATCACACCCACTGAGTCAGTCACAAATAGCTATATTAAGGATGTTATTCACATTTTTTAAACACTAGCAATTCTGACCCACCCAGTTGAGCTTTTTAAATTCAATCTGACTTTAAAAACTTTTTTTAATTCCACATAAGAATAAATAAGAAGTGCCTGTTACTTGGAAGATGTGCAATGCTATATAATAACCTGCTTTTACATGCAGCAAGGTGCATCTTATAGTACTGCACGGCACTGCAGGCCAGCTCTTTCAGTGTGATTCAGCTATAATGTCTAATCCTATTAGTGCCCTGCAATGCATAACATGTAAAAGTGTTCTCCTCTAGCCACAAATAACAAATGAAATTATGAAGTGGTGAGCTAATGAGTTAAAATTACCTCAGCATTATAATAATGGAATCAATTAATTACTTTAGTGCTGATTTTTTAGTCTCCCGTGAGTAATCCCGGGACCAAAGTAAGATGAGGCTGAACTATGTAACTCTGGGTAAGGAAGGTCACTGGGTGGATCCCGAGTGAAAATTTCCCCTCCACTGCTGGGCCCTGTTCTGCCTCTATAGCTCAGCGCGGGAAGCCCACCTAGTGACTGCTTTTGGAAGACACAGCCCCTGCTGCCTTTTGCTCACCTCTTTACGGCATCCAGGAGAGCAGCACTGAAGCTGGCAACCGCTAGTCTCACCCAAGCAATGTATTCATTCAATAAATATGAAGTGTGAGGATGGGCAGTGCTATTGCTAGGTGCTGGGACACAGCAAGGAATGAGAAGGGCAAGGTCCTGCCTTCGTGATATTAAACAAGGAATCATATCAATACTGCTTTCCTAGTTTTTCCCTGGATTTCTCTAGAAATTGTGAGGCACAGTTCAGATCAGAAGAGGAAAAACAGAAGCCTTTCACAGAACTGATGGGATGTGAATACAGCGAGGGCCTGTAGCCATCTCGCCATCTTTCAGCCCCCAGTGAGAGGGTGAGGGGAGAGGAGGAAAGGGAGTGGGAAGAGGATGGAGAAGTAGGCGGAGGAGAAATGAGGGTGGGAAGAGGGTCTGCAAAACCTCACTTGAATTCCTGGGTCAAGTTGTATTAGAATCATTTATACCCATTTCATCTCTAAATAAGAATGAATTTTCTTGTGTGTGGCTGGATATACACTAGTTTGTATCAGATTCTTATTATTGCAACAGAAACAGCCCTGGCTAGCATAGTTTTAAAGAGCTGTTAAGTACTTGAGGAACATTTTCTTGAATACCAAAGGAGTAAAAAATAAAGCATAATGCATATTTCATTAGGAGAACAGATATTGGCTCCATGAGCATGGGCTTGTTGAATTTAAGAGTTGGAGAGAATCTACTTGGACAAAGCTGCCAATAAGGCAGAAATAACCCATCCAATGCTTCTGACAATCATGAACTCTTTATAGTGATGGTACTGGCCCTGGGGATATATTTTGGAAATGTGTGGGAGTACTTTTGGGGTAGCAGAACTTTGGAGGGCTAGGATGTTAGAAACACTTCAGCACAGCCGGCACCGCGGCTCAATAGGCTAATCCTCCGCCTTGAGGCGCCAGCACACCAGGTTCTAGTCCCGGTCAGGGCGCCGGATTCTGTCCCGGTTGGTCCTCTTCCAGGCCAGCTCTCTGCTGTGGCCCGGGAGTGCAGTGGAGGATGGCCCAAGTGCTTGGGCCCAGCACCCCATGGGAGACCAGGAGAAGCACCTGGCTCCTGCCTTCGGATCAGCGGTGCGCAGGCCATTGGAGGGTGAACCTACGGCAAAAGGAAGACCTTTCTCTCTGTCTCTCTCTCTCTCTCACTGTCCACTCTGCCTGTCAAAACTATAAATAAATAAACAAAAAACACTGCAGCATATGAGAATCATACACCACAATTAATTGACCTTCACCCTGCGAGGTTTTGGAATGTCCAGCATAATCTTGCTCTGTATTAAAAGCTTGTTTATCTGAACCTACGGCCTAATTTCACTTTTCATGTTAAACACAGATATTCTCACAGGCATTCATAGTGCAGTGAATTTGGCAGGTTTACTTTGAAAACCAAAGGAAAACTGTAGTTTGTTTTAGTCAGAATTTCATTGTTACTTTCTACTCGGGAAATTCTTATTGTTCAAAGTAACATACATTTATTTATTTATATTGGCTCGTGATTTAAAGAAAAATTTTGAGTTATTTATCTTCATTTTATTTGAAAGACAGAGAGACAGACAGAGGCAAACAGAGATCTTCTATCCACTAGTTCACCCCGCCACCCCCAGATACTTGCAACAGTTGAGGATAGGCCAGGCCAAATCCAGGAGTCTGGAATTCCACCCAGGTCTCCTGTGTGCATGACGGAGACTCGAGCACTAGAGCCATCATGTATCATCTGCTGCCTTCCAGAGTGAGCATTAGCAGAAAGTTGGATCTGGAAGTAGAGCTGGGATTTGAACTCTGATATGGGGTGCAGGCATCCCAAGCAACACCTTCACCACTACACCGAATGCCCAACCCTGTCTCATGATTGTATTCATTATTTTTAAGCCATTATAATCATTGACTAAAATTCAGCCGTTTATATTATCCTAGATTTAACCAATGGAGGCGCCTCCAAGCTTGTTTGTTTGTGTATCCATTTGATAGTTTTCATCATTCTTTGATCACTTCTTTACTTGCAGATGCAAGTGTTCTAGGCTTATCTAGGATGCTCCTCTCCATCGACCTTGAACCATTCATAACTCCAAAGAGATATGATTTTTTAAGAGGAGTATGGTGTTTAGAAACTAAAAGTTAAATACCAGGTATATTGACTACTACTGAAATATCTTTGCTCCTAATCCTTCTCAGCAGATTGAGCTCATATACATTTATGCTATACACATTCATCTCTAGCTATCATCTATCTTTATATATATATATTTACTCTTACATATTTGTAGTTACTTCTCCAAGTGAGAAATCTGCCTCCCAATATCCTCATCATGTTCACTTATTTGTACAAATACAAATACGTGTATACTTATTTGTACAAATACAATTGTACATACTTACAACCAAATACAACCAACTTCTAGTTGCATGGCTAGTTCTTATCCCTACCTCACACACCAGCCAAGAGAGTCCAGTCTGCCTGCTCTGGTCATAATGACCTGTGACCATTTAAAAATCTAGGACATGGCCATATCCTAAATAACAATCTAAATGTTAAACATCACACAGCTTTTTGACACAATACTTTATTTAAGCTATTTTTAGGTGAGTGTGACTGTCTTGGATTTTGATGATGTTATCTGGTGCATTAGCTACCCCTTCTTTTGTAGAGGGGGGGTATCTAAGCAGTTAATACATTATATTCAAGTTCCTGAAAAAAATCTTCAACACAACAGAGGGCAAGACTTTCTTGCTATCAGAACTGTTTTCCTAGGTGTAATTTCTATTAACATAGTAACACATAATGTTTGTATGCTGTTGTTCAGCTAACTCCAAACTCACACCCAAGGACTATCTGGTTTGCATTTATTCATTGTGAGTACAAAAATGTCTGGAAATGATTTTTCTGATACTGTGCCCAGATTAAAATGCATTCTATCTATGCCTAGTATAGCGACTTTATTGAAAAACTTATGGCACTTTGACCTCAGATGTTCTCAATGAATACATGGTGGCTTCTGTACTCTCTGCTATCTTACCAGAGGGGTTAATTATGTTGCTCAAAGCATAGATAGGAGGAGAACTGGAATTTGAACCCAGGCTGGTGTAGCTCCAAGGTCTTGCTCTTTCCACAGTGCCTCCATCAGCTTGTCCTGGGGATGAGAAACATCCTCCTCATTCTGTTTCATCTTGTGCCAGTTAATGAGATATTGTCAAACATTAAGTTGTGGCCCAGGGGCAGGATCAAGGGTAAGACAAGGGTTCACCTGATAGGGCCCAGAATTTTCCAGTGCCTCAGTCTCCTGGGAACACACATCCTTAATAGTTTCTTGAACCTCTTACCAAGTCTTCCTACTGATTTGCCCATTTGATGTATAGAGTGAAACAATCTAGAAAGGTGATATGACTCTCTTTGACTAAAAGCAAAGTGTTTCTAAAACACGGCTATGAAATTAAATAATCTGTACATGTGAAATATGTACCCAACATTATTTGACCTCTCAGACTATCACATTTCAAAAATTATGGACTTCAATGCAGCTTTCAAGGAGAGTTAATAAAATTTTGTGGTTTTCTTCTTTCTTAACATCTTTCACGTAGGGCTCGCTAAAGCTTAGAAATACCACAAAAGTCGTTTAAGGTACACCCGTGCACTTGATAAAGGGGTTTGTGGAACAGAGTGAGAGGTGGAGAGAGAGAGAGAGGGAATTTGTGTAAGGAAAAGAAAGGAAGGGAAGGGTAGACAAAAAAGAGGGAGGGGAGGGGAGGGGAAGGGAAGGGGAGGGAAGGGGAGAGCAGAAGAGAGGAGAGGGGGAGAGGAGGGAAAACCGAGCAGCCATCTTCCTGAGTGAGAGTTGTCCACTGACACTGTTTTGCTGGATTTCCTAGAATGTTGTGGGCCACACATTCCCCAGGTCGTGGTCGTGTTGCAGGGGTGAGTGCGGAGGGAGAAGAAAGACTCCAAACAAAGCAAGATTGAAGGAGAGGAGCAGGGAGAAGAATGCCCGCAGAGGCGGCTGCGCATTCTAGAGCTGGGTGGGAGTCTGCGCTGCAAGAGTTGACTCTCAGGGTGCTGCTCTGGGGATTTGTGTCAGGCTGGCAGCCCCTGCGAAAGTCCGCCCACGAGGCCCCACCACCTGTGGCTCTAGGGCCCTCTGGGCTTCCTGGACGATGGCTTGCCACCTGCCTCCTCGCTGGCACACGTCCACGTGTGCAAAGGCAGCCTGCCTCCGCGGCCATGCCTGACACTGAGCATGCGCAAGGCCCTCGGAACGCACCCTGCAAGCTTGTTCATTGCACTCCTACAAATAAGTTTGCTTCTCCCCAAAATCTTCAGACAAAAGTAGCATTCTCATCTTTTGTGGTAGTCAAACAAAACTAAATGTTTCCTCCTGGGTCTGTTTATTGTTCAGAAAGCAAAGTTGCTGAAGCTGCTGGTTACAGCCATGCCTCCATCATTCCGCGTGTCTTCTGCAGAAATTGAAGTACAATAATTAGTTAACTGGACACACAGCTCCCTGGAATAAAGGCCGCCTTTCTGTTAGCTGTGGGCAGCAATGTAAGTCCCAGTGACTTCTAAGTAGCAGTGTTGTTACTAGACACTTCCAGGAAAGCATCCTTTGCCTGCTCCTGGAACGTACGTATAATGGCTGGTACGTCAACCATCACATTGCACTGTGAGGATGAAAGTTGTAACCTGGGGTTGGAAGAGAAGTGAACTAGAAAGAACATTTTCCTGAGGCCTCAGTGAAACAAAACCACCATCACAACCGTCAGATGTTCATCACCAAATTTCAGTTGTTGGCCAAGACAGAAACAAACTGTTATTTGGGGAAGGCTGCTTTTATCTGCAGCACATTCTAGTCCTAACCGATATTAATACAAATTAATATAAATATTAGTATCCAAATAAGAAATAGAATAAAAGTCACTGACCTTGCCCTCACACTAACACTCTCGCCATTTCCTTTTTATCAGGTACCTTCCCAGTTCGGCTCTGAAACAGACACTTAACTTAAGAGAATCATTAGATTCCTCACATGGCTCCCTGAAAATCAACTCAGAAGAAATTGCATCTTGGTGAAACACTGCCAATAACACTAGCGTTAAGGTGTTAGGAAAGGCGGACTCCAGCCTGCTTATTATTTAATGATTTTCTAGGACATTAGAGAATCAAAAGAGTCAAGTTACTGTAGCTCTTCTCTCTGAATGCCCCAATCTCTGCTTCCCCACCCATGAGAAAGAGACTCTGGAGACAGACAGGCTAGAGATGTAAGATGGAGGTCATCAACATGTAGGTGACACTGAAAGCAAAGGCTAATAGAGTCATCCAAACAGAAAAAGACAGAGGAGAACCTGAGACAAGTCCATTCGGGTGCTACATTGATTGTCAACTATGGATTGCATTATTACTCATGTCAACAGCGCTACCATAAGAACATGATAGAGCAGAACAATACCTATTACCTAGTGATGTTGTAGTTGTCCTAAGATACTTTTTTTCTACCTAAAAGATTTATTTACTTATTTATTTGAAAGACAGAGTAACAGAGAGCAAGAGGGAGAGACACAGAGAAAGCTGCTATCTGCTGGTTCACTCTCTAAATAACTACAACAGTCAGGTCTGGACTAGCCTGAAGATGGGGGTCAGGAGCTCCATCATGGTCTCCCACATGTGTAGCATGGGCCCAGGTACTTGGGCCATCTTCCACTGTCTTCCCAGGTACATCAGCAGGACTCTGGATTGGAAGTGAAACAGTTGGGACTCAATCCAGAACTCTGATATGGGATGTTGGCATCACAGTGCTGGCTTAAACCATGGCCAAACAATGTGTCTTGACCCTGGTGCTAAAATCCAATAGCAACACATTCCTCATGAGTTTGTGATGGCACTTGTGAGAACACACCACTGTGCTGTTGGTTGTATAAAAGTGTAGCACATAAATTATGTGCAATACATAATGCTTGATAATGATAGGAAACAACTATGTTACTGGCTTATGTATTTACCATACTATTAATCATTATTGTAGAGTTTACTCCTACTTATAAAAAAAAAAGTTTGTTGTCAAATAGTATGCCATGTCATGCCGGCAACAGCCTTGTACACCTTGTGTTTACCATGTCTCTTGATTGCATCATTTTCTCTTGTACTCGATTTAATCTCATGTTGTTTTGTTTATCATGGCCCTAGAGCAATAGGCTATACTATGTATATGTATGCCGTATAACTTAGGTGTGTAGGAGGCTGTGCCATCTCGGTTTGTGTAAGAACGCTCTTTGATGTTCACATAATGATGACATTGCCTAATGCTGCATTTCCTAGAAGGCATCTCCCTCATGAAGCCAGAGGTGGTTGTCGTGCAGAAAGTCCCATTTAAGTGACAGACAGAGAAAAGGAACCCGGTAAGGAAGCCTGTGGAGGAATGATCAGAGTTGCTGAAGAAAGCAAAACCCCAAACAGTATCACATCTTTTGTTGATCATGTGGTAGACAGCGTCGACTTCTTGGCTCTAGGAAGTAAGAAGGCCTGACAGGCTGGGCTCTAGAGCGTAGATCAAGAAGAGGGGCCCAAGAGCAGCATCGGGTGGCTGGAATGGCAGTGGGAATGTGGTGGGGTCAGGCAGGAGGACAGGCTGAGGTTCTAGGCATCCCTGTCTCCAGCACACAAACTAACCAGGCTAATATTGTTTGCAATTAATGGCACGATCAATTCAGTCAGTTGTTTGACAGATTGGACTTCTTAAGTCCTTTGAGGCAAATTAATTAATACTTATTTGTAAGCCCAGCCTATGCTGAAGTAAAGAGAAAATGGGAGAGCAGCATTCCTGGAGGGGGCAGTCTTCTGTCCAGCACCACAGTCCTGCCAGAGTTTTTCCTGGGGCATCTGGAAAAGGAAGGGAAGCACTAATGTCTGCCACTAGCTGGAGTGTCCTCCTTGGCCTTGACCCTGGAAGGCATTAGCCATTTAAGTAACTGCTTTATAAGTGCCCAATAGTGGGCACTTAGCAGGTGGACAGGGACTGGAAAATGGGTGGAAATAGACCTGCCTTCTAGGGGTTGGAATCAGGGTGGAAATTAAGAACTTGCAAGACTCTCTGTGTTTTCTCCGGTTTATATTCTCTATAATTATTTCCTTTTTGCTAAAACTTTGGTGTTTTATAAAGTTCTCCAGTCACGTAAAGACAGTTTCTTCCTTTTATCTCTGCTTCTCAGTGCCGTCTATTATCACTTGCTAAATATACTTCACCGTTTTATTTACTTTAGTCTGAAGCCCTGACACCATTATATGGCTTTCCCACATCCAGCTCCAAGCTGCGCATTTCAAAGATGAATCACTGTAATTATTTATTGTCTTGAAAAGGAACAGGAGGTGTAAAAGCCAAACTAATGTGCACCTTTAACCCACCCAAATGACACTTTGGAAACCCCTGGCTGGGAACACTTAACTTTGGCTCTGTATTTCTGGATCCTCTAATTGTATGGGATAATTGAGGTCTGGGGAATTTTACTTACTTTTGAAGACTAGCAACCATAGGTAAATATTTGTAGGGATTTTTAAAATTGAGTCCAACTTTGTCCATCCTCAGGGTTGATTCATTCATCAACATACTGAAAACTTAGAGATTTGGAATTCAAAGAGAATTCTCAAAGGTAAGACTAGGGAAATTTTCATGAGGTTGCTTTGGTTTCTTATTGTTTTTACTATTAATCTTTTAACTGCCATAATCAAAAAGTTGTACTTATGAAAGTTATATTTATTAAATAAAAGCTTTCTATAAAAATTGTTTTAAAGGTTTATTTTATTTACTTGAAAGGCAGAGTTGCAGAGAGGGAAGGAAAGAGAGAGAGAGCAAGAGAGAGAATCTTCCCTCTGTTGGTTCACTCCCCAGTTGGCTGCAGTGGTTGGAGCTGGGCCAGGAAGAAGCCAAAAGCCAGGAACTTCATCAGGGTCTCCCATGTGAGTGGCAGGGACTCAAGTACTTGTGCTGTCTAACCTGTGCTCCAATGGAAGGCCAGCATTGCAGGCTGTGCGACAACGCTAGCCTCTGGTTTCCTTTTAGAAGACAATTCTTTTCTCTCTAGCAATTTTCTTAGGTAACTTAGAAATGCAGTCATAATCACACTCTGTGATTTTCTTTCCTTCCCTTCACTGAAAGAAAAGAAAAAGAAGTTTACTGAATTATTTTCTATGATAGCATGATGTAGAAAAGGAACTTTTCAGAACAATGTCTCCTCACATGGGTGGACAAACACTGACCCATTTGAGCACCTTGAATTAACTTTGCAAGACACTAAGTGTAAAGGCCATCACTGTTTTCACTCAGGAAACCTACCAATAAGGAGGCCTTCATGTTTGTTATTTTTTTTAATCCTTTTATTGGGGCCTTAATGTTAAACATAACTTTTACATCACTATAATTGCCAAGTTCTACTCAAAAAGTATTTGTTTTTCTGTTGCAAGAATGTCTTGGTTCATTGTTGGGGAGTCCCTCCCAAGCCCATGAGACAGAGTCTTGGCTGCACAGAAGTGGTTCTTGTTTTAGTCTTTTCTATTCCTGCCTCTTTTAATACATGTTTTCAAAATGCAATATCCTCATTACACGCTATGCAAAGAAATCTTGGGATCTACTAGAATGTAATTCATTCTCACAGAAGCAAATTTTTCATATGATAGAAACGAATCATTGGCAGAAGCTAAGGAAATAATTTGCAGAATTTCAATTTACTGAAAAGTAGTTTTTCAAAAAAAATATCTGATATATCCACTTTAGTTTATAAAATTCTTAAATTTCTTAAATTTATAAACTTCACTCATTGTGAATTTAATAAGAATGATAAATTCATTATTTGCTTTCACAAAATGTTTAACTTTTCTAAATGTTGCTATGTCCTATGGAAATTCCTTCAGTGCATATTTTCTTTCTTAACATACAACAGTGTTTTAGCTAAAAATTTATCTTAGAGATTATTGCAAGCATGAAAATAAAATTTCAAGATGATAGAGCTTAATATTCCTGTTAAAATTAACAAATATACATGTCCTTGGAAATGAAATTTAAAAATAAGTTTATTTTAGTACAAAAACACTGCATAAATCCAGACCATGATATGAATGAAGTCCTTGGAGTTGTACCACCCAGAGACCCTGGACATGACCTGGATCCCAAGATACCTGGCCCCAGCCAAGTGGCATTTTGGGAGCTCCATTAACCAGATCAGCAATAATCGCAGTCTCATTTGGAGTCACTCACCCACATGTCCTAGGAGTTCAAAGTAAGGGGATGAAGCTAAGCCAACAACACAGCTTGCAGGGTATGTGTTATCAACTGACTGTGCCTCCCCCAAATCCATAGACTGAATCCTCATATCAATGTGAAGGTAGTTGGAGACCCAAAGTGAAGATAGTTGGCCTTTGGAAGTGATGGGGCAGGGAGCCCTCAGGAATGGCATTCATACCATTACAGAAGAGACTCTAGAGAGCACCCTCACCCCATCACCAGGTGGGGACACACAAGGTGGCTCCTGTCTGTGAACTAGAAAGCTGGCCCTCCCCAGATGCTCAATCTGTTGGTGGCTTGCTCTTGGACTTCACAACCTCTAAAACTGTGAGAAAAGGGTTTCTGTTGTTTATAAGCCATCTGGTTTATAGTATAGTTTTGTAAGAGCCAAAACAGTATATTAGAATTATCTGGGGGGATTTTTAAAATCCTTATATGCAGGGTGCTCTTCATAGCAATTCAAAGAGAGTCTCTTGGTGGAACCCAGGCATGGACAATTTGAAAAAAGTTTGCCTAGGTGATAGCCACATGCAAGTATTCTATACAATATATATATATATATATATAATTTATAAATTTAGCTAATGTGTATATATATGTATGTGTGTGTGTATATATATATATGTATATAAAATTGACTGGTGTTTCCTCTTGGTTTCTGAGAAAGAGACTTTAAATTCTTGCAATTCCCTTCCCCCCCCATTGATATTAGTATCTTTATTCACCAAAGCAGGCTCTGGAACCACACTTAAATTTATGCAAAGGAAGGGCCGGCACTGTGGTGTAGCGAGTAAAGCCATGCCTGCAGTGCCGGAATCCCATATGGGTGCCTGTTCAAGTCCTCGCTGCTCCTTTTCTGATCTAGCTCTCTACTATGGCCTGGGAAAACAATTGAAGATGGCCCAAGTCCTTGGGCCCCTGCACTCGCATGGGAGACCCAGAAGAAGCTTCTGGCTGCTATCTTCATATCGGCATAGCTCCAGCCGTTGCAGCCATCTGAGAAGTGAACCAACGGACAGAAGAGCTCTTTCTCTGCCTCTCTGTAACTCTGCCTTTCAAATAAACAAATAAATCTTTAGAAAAATTATGCAAAGGAGATGACTCAGGATGGGGCGTACGATGTTGGAAAGCCTAGCCATGTGAGTAGAGCATTTGGCTTTGAGTCATGTGATAACAGCCCAACTTCCCAGCCTCTAGGGAAGGGAAAGAGGGCTGGAGATTGGCTTAAATCCCAATCACATCTATGTGATGAAACCCCAAGGATGGCTTGGAGAAGTTTCCTAGTAGGTGAAAGCTTCAGTGTGCTGGGAGGATGATGCGTCCCAACTCCATAGGGAGAGGGTGTGGGAGCTTTGCGTTGGGAACCCTTCCAGTCCCACCTTTGTATTTCTTCATTTGGGTGGTCCTTATTTGTTCTTATTTGTATCCTTTACAATAAAACCACTCCTAAATGCTGTACTTTCCTGAATTCTGGAAGTCACTTTGGCAAATGAGCCCAAAAGCTGTAGTGGGAACTGCTGAATTTGTAGCCAGTTGGTCAGAAAAGCAAATGGCCTAGGAACTCCTGAACTGGCATCTGCAATGATGGTAGTCATAATAGTCATGACGTACTGTAAACCTGCAGTCTGGGGCTTTGTATAGTTAGCATCTGAAATGAATTTCAGTATAGCAGCCATGAAATTTGAGAACGGCTATTCTAGGAAAAGTTGGTTCAGAGCATCTAGGGTGTGCTGATTCCAAAAGATCCATGCCAGGGGCGGGTGTTGTGGAGCAGCAGGGGCACTTCTGATCCGGCTTCCTGCTAATGTGCTCCCTGGGAGGCAGCAGGAGATGGCCAAAGTATGTGAGGCCCCACCACCCATGTGGGAGACCTGGATGGAGTTCTGCTTCAATCTGGCTTCAGCCTGCCTCTGTAGGTATTTGGGGAGTAAACCAGCAGATAGAAGCTGGAAGATCTCTCTCTCTCTCTTTCTCTCTCCTTTTAAATAAATAAATATAAATGAACTTAGAAATGGACATTTTGAGATTTTGATGATTGTTTCAGCCTTTGTCTCTTCCATGGAGGAACAGCGTTTTTTTTCTTCATACTATTTGTTGAACTCTTTTACTTAGTGTAGGGTTAACTTTATGACCATTAAGTAAACTGAGGCTAAACCTTTGTAAAAATTAAGAGTGGGAATGGGAGAGGAAAGAAGAATAAGGTAGGAGTGTGGGTGGGAGGCAGAGGAGAGTGGGAAGTACCACTATGCTCCTAAATCTGTATACATGAAACTTGTATAACTTAAATAAAATTTTAAAAATCCATACAGGACAGAATGGGGATATATCAGGTCCAAGTAGGATGGAAGTTATGGAAGGAGATGGAGAGCAAACAAAAATGAGAGACAAGGGCTGGATGTCAAAGTTCCATGTGGGTACAAAAGTAGAAATTATGAGCAGGGACAAAAAGCCAGTTAGCGCATATAGTGAGACACCATTGCTCAGCACTCAAGCAGATATGTTTCCTTGTCCCTAGAAGTAGAGGACTTGGGAACAGAGCCACAGGCTGCTTGTAGTATCACCCCCCACCACTAAAAGCCATTAGAAGGAAGCTTTCTATGTGACTAACACTTATGACTTATGAACTATGGTAGAATTGACCAGCTAGTGCTAGAATCACCATTCAGATGGCTGAATGAATCTGGTGTCAGACAGTTTAGGACGTAAAGAATTCAAATTTTTTCCCATGAGTGGCCTGTTAAATAAAATTTACTGAATGTGCAATAATTGCAATACATCTTGGTGTCTTGGATTTCTGACATGGAAATTTGAATGAAAAGCGCCTTTCGAGATTGGATCGTCCCTAAGAAATATTTCCCAAGGTAAACCTGGCCCTGGCGAATTCACCACACTCTTCTGTCTTTCCCAGCTTTCCAGGGGAAGAATTTCCACCTTGCTATCATTTTTGAGTTGATTTGACTTGGAGTGTCAACTTAGATTGAATAAATCCCAAGTCTGATGGATATAAACCAGGATGTGTCATCAATTTATATTGTACTAATATGACTTAGCATTCTTTGTATGCAGAGCTGTTTGGGAAAGAAAATATTGTATGTGAATATGTAGTTGAAACAACTCAAATCCTATACCACACTGCTGTGGTCTGAATGTTTGTTTCTTCCAAATTCATTTATTGTTCCTTGTCCCCAAGGTGATGGTGTTAGGAGGCAGGACCTTTGACGGGTGATTAGATTATGAGGGTAGAGCCCTCTGAATGGGATTAATGCCCTTATCCCTGGCCCCTTCCACCACGTGAGGATACAGAGAGAAGCTGGGAAGTTGTCTGTGAGCCAGAAAGCAGGCCCATAGCCTTAATCTGGATACCAAATCTGCCTCTCTTGAACTTTCTAGGCTCCAGAACTCTAATAATAAATTCCTATTGTTCGTGAGCTACCTGGATTATGGTATCTTTGTTATAGCAACCAGAACAGACTGAGACATCTCTGAGACTATGGCATGGTCTGTCCACTAGAGGACCGGGTGCGTCTGCTCTGTGACTGGCCTCAGCCTTGCGTGATGTTGGTGAAGCCCAGGGCACTTGCCTCTGCAACCGTCCCTTTTCTTTACTGTCTTTATTCATCAGTGTTCTCTGAGGCTCAACTCATCCTTCTTCAAATGTGTTATTAGCTTCTATAGTGCTCCTGCCCATTGTATGGGCCCAAGAGTCATTCTGTGTCTTTATCAAAGTAACATTACATAGCTCCCCTCTGGTTTAGTATGCAGTAGTTTGATGTTTGACTCTTTTTTTTTTTTTTAAGATTTATTTATTTATTTGAAAGGTAGAGTTATAGAGAGGCAGAAGCAGAGAGAGAGAGAGAGGTCTTCCATCTGCTCGTTCACTCCCCAAGTAGCCGCAAAGGCTGGAGCTATGCCGATCCGAAGGCAGAAGCCAAGAGCTTCTTTAGGGTTCTCCCACATGGGTGCAGGGGCCATCTTCTACTGCTTGCCCAGGCCATAGCAGAGGGCTGGATCGGAAGTGGAGCATCCAGGGCTCAAACTGGCACCCATATGGGATGCCAACACCGCAGGTGTTGGCTTTACCAGCCACGCCATAGCACTGGCCCCTTGATATTTGATTCTTAGAGGATACTTTTAAAAATTATCTTTATGGTTTTCTTCTGATTAAAAAACATTTTAATTATAAAAAATAGAAAACTATACAGTATAAAATAATTCATAATTCTACCACCTAGTTGGAATATAATTATATCTTCTTTACTGAGAAAGTTTGTTTCTGGTTGGTTGTGAGTATTCTGCTTTTTTAAAAAACATCTTTGATGAGATATAATTTATATGCCATAAAATTCACCCATTTAAAGGGTACAGTTCAGTGATCGTTATTAAATATATGGAGTCGTCGTGTAACCATCCTCCTGATCCAATTTTAGAACATTTCCATCAATTCAAATTGATCCTTCATGCTCAGTTGCAGTCAACTTCGATTCCTACTTCCAGCTCCAGGCAACTGCTGATCTACTTTTTGTCTCCATGGATTTGCTTCTTCTTTAACTGGATGTTTCATCTAAATGGAGTCATGTAAGGTTCGGCCTTTTGTGACCAGCTTCTTGCACTTAGCATACTATTTTTGAGACTCGTCCATTTCGTAGCATGTTGCAGTGGTTTGTTCCTTTTCCTTGCAGAGTGGTCTTCCATTGGCTGGAAACAGTATGTCTTCCTCATCTCTTCAACACTTGAGATGAGATTCAGTGGTTTCCACTTCCTAGCTGTTATAAATACTGCTGCTGGGAACATCTGCAACTCTTCATGTGGACCTGTTTTCATTTCTCTCAGGTAGATATTTAGGCATCACATTGCTGTCTGGTATGGTAAATTTATATTGACCTTTTCAAGAAACTAACTCCCAGACTCTTGAAAAGTAGCTGCAGCATTTAAAATTCCTACCAGCGATGTTTGGGAATTCTGTTTTCTTCACATAATATTCAACACTTGATATCCTCTGACTTTTTATTTATAGTTGTTCTAGGTGTGAGGCAGTATTTCATTGGGATTCTTAAAATCTTATTTATTCATTTATTTGAGAGAGAAGGAAAGAACAAAACAGAGTGCTCCCATCTGCTGGTTCACTTCCCAAATGCCCATAACAGCTGGGCCTGGACCAGGCTATATCCAGTAGCCAGGAAAGCACTCCAGGTCTCTCATATGAGTGATAGGGACCTGAGTACTCAAGCCATCACCTTCTACCTCCTAGACTGCAAATTATTGGGAAGCTGGAATTAGGAGCAGCTCTGGGACTTGAGCTCAGCCCTCCAATATGGGTCATGGGTATCCCAAGCAGCATCTTAACCACTAGGCCAAAGCCTACCCTTCATTGTGGTTTTCATTTACACTTTCCTAGTAACTAATGATGTTGGTCATCTTTTTGTGTGCTATTAGTCCCTTGTGTGTCTTTTCTGAGCTTCCCATCTATTCTTTTTCCATTTCTAATGTTGAGTTATTTTCCTACTGTTGAAGAAGTTCTTTATATATTTTATATACTATCATTTATCAGATACACAATTTGAAAATAGATACCCCATTCTTTTGGCTTGCTTTTCATTAAATACAGAGGTTTTAAATTTTGGTGTAGCCTAATTTATCTTTTCTTTTTTTATGGATCATGCATTTATACCTTGTCCTTTCATGTATTTTGAGTTGATTTTTGTGTATGGCATGAGATATAAATTCATCTTTCTGTGGCTATCCAATTGCTCCAGCACCATTTGTTGAAAAGACAGTTCACACTGAATTACCTTGGTCCCTTTTTCAAAAATCAATTGACCATAAATGTACTGGTTATTTCTGGGCTCTCAATTCTGTTCCATTGATTTACATGTCATTTCTCATATCTATACCACACTGTCTTGATTACTGTAGCTCTATATTAGATTTTGAAGTTGGGAACTTCGTTCATCTTTTTGGCAATCCTACTCTGCTTTTTGAGTTATATTTCCCACTTGGTATGGTTTTTCTGTCCATTCTTATACCTGATGGTATCCCAAACTAGAAGTCCTTCTTTTTAAAACCAGCTCATCTTGATTATATGCTTTGGTCTGAAAACCAAGGAACAACAACAACATATGTGAATGCGATGCTTTTTACTGGATCACCACACACAGGCTACCAGCAGCACAGAGAGTGGACTGGGGAGTAACAGCCCTGGCATAGTTTTAGAGTGGAGAAACTTCTTACCTTCTCCCATGTTGACACAGGGAATTCTAATGAAAGAGGCTCTCCTGCTGTATTCATTGATCATAATTTACCTGGGGCACTGGATTCATATCTGGACATCCTGACATGAGTTATTATAGCAAACGCAACCTGCTTTCCTTCTAGACATCAGCTCTTTCCTCACATGGGTTAGCTCTGCATGACTTTTACTAAAATACCCAAGAAGGGCTTCTTGGGAAGGAAAAAGCTTATTTCGGATTACAGTTTGTAGAGTCATAGTTCAGAAGCAGATGACCCTTTTGGAGGCTGGCCAGGGCAGAGCAGTGCAGAACAATCACATGGTTAGATAGGAAGCAAAGGAAGAAGCTAGGCCAAACTGGACTCAAATAACCAAGCTTCTGGTGAGAAGAACCATCTGAGGGCAAGCCCCCAGGGACCTAAAGACCTCCCACCAGATCCACCTCTCAGATTCCATAATTGCATGGTCTCCACCCCTAATTCACCCTTAACGTTAAGACTTCAAAGGTTAAACATCTGCATACATTTGGGGAGCCAAGTTCTGTTCATTCTGTTATACCACACAAGGAGACATTTCCTGGGATTTCTGAAAAACTTCCTCTCTTCTCTACTAGATTTGAGTTGTAAGAAGTAAGACTGGAATCCTTTAATCATCTTGCTATCCTGAGGGAAAAGCTTGTGTGGAGACAGACTTTTTGTAACAAACGGAGCTGGGAAATTGAGAGAGACAGGGAATCCTGACTCTGGGGGTCTTATTCTGGAGTTTTTAATGTATGTGCTTTGGCTTAGCCTGAATTTTCTGTCACATACCATCAAAATAGTTTTAACCAAATCAGATAAATTTTTTTTTTAAGATTTATTTATTTACTTGAAAGTCAGAGTTACACAGAGAGAGAAGGAGAGGCAGAGAGAGAGGTGGGGGGGGGTCTTCCATCTGCTGGTTCAATCCCCAGATGTCTGCAAGGGCTGGAGCTGCTCTGATCTGAAGCCAGGAGCCAGGAGCTTCCTCCAGGTCTCCCATGTGGGTACAGGGGCCCAAGCACTTGGGCCATCTTCCACTGCTATCCCAGGCTATAGCAGAGAGCTCGATGGGAAGTGGAGCAGCTGGGACTCGAATAGGTGCCCATATGAGATGTCAGCACTGCAGGCGGTAGCATTACCTACTACGCCACAGCACCGGCCCCCTAATCAGATCCTTTAAGGGAGACTGATGGGGCTAGCACTGTGGCATCTCAAAAAGGTGCCAGTTCGAGTCCTGGCTGCTCTACTTCCAACCCAGCTCCCTGCTAATGTGCCTGGGAAAGCAGTGGAAGATGGCCCAAGTGCTTGGGCCCCTGTACCCACGTAGGAGACTCAGATGAAGTTCTTGGCTCCTGGCTTTGGCCTGGTCCAGCCCTGGCTGTTGTGACCATTTGGGGAGTGAACTAGCAGCTGGAGGGTTTCTCTCTGTCTCTCCCTCTCTCACTGTAATTCTGACTTTCAAATAATTAAATAAATCTTTAAAAAAAGAGACTGATAAATTAGAACAAGTCCAGTAAAGAATGGACAGGGTGGTGAATGTGATCAGAACTGTATCAAAGGGGCAGAAACTGACCATGCATGGCTTGAAGGAAGAAGACCTGGTGTTTTTGTGTAGAAGTGCTTTGTTCAAAATGGAGGAATCTGGAAAACATTGTGCTGAGTGTACTAAGCCAGTCCCAAAGGGACAAATATCATATGTTCTCCCTGATCTGTGACAACTGAGCACCTAAAAGGAAACCCATAGAAATGAAACTGACACTATGAGTAGCAACGACTTGATCAGCTCTTATGCTGTCGAGGAACAGCTTACTATTTGATTCTTTTTAGTATTTTCTTTTTCTACTTAATATCATTGGGTGAACTCTTTAATTAACACAGAATTATTCTTAGGTGTTTAAATCCAACTGGAAATTGATCCCTGTTAAAAATAAGAGTGGGAATAAGAGAGGGAGGAGATATACAGTTTGGCACACACTAACTGATCATAAAGATAGCCATTGTAATCCATAAGCTGTACTTTGGAAATTTATATTCATTAAATAAAAGTTAAAAAAAAAAGATAGGATTCAGTGTCAAAGGGATCACATAAATAAGAACAGTGTCTGCTAATAATAATTGATAGAATTAAAAAGGAGAGAATGACCCAGAATGGGAAGCGGGATACACAGCAGACTCATAGAATGACAAATGCCATAAACAGCACTCTGGCCTCAGAATCAGCCCTTAACACATTCAAATCAGGCTAAAAAGCCCATTAGAGTATTTCAGGCATGGAAAAATAAGACACTGCGGCAAAAAATTACCTACATGAAAGATCTCTGTGAGATCCCAGTGGAAAGAATGGGCCATCAGGGCCGGCACCGTGGCTCAACAGGCTAATCCTCCGCCTTGCGGCGCCGGCACACCAGGTTCTAGTCCCGGTTGGGGCGCCGGATTCTATCCTGGTTGCCCCTCTTCCAGGCCAGCTCTCTGCTATGGCCTGGGAAGGCAGTGGAGGATGGCTCAAGTGCTTGGGCCCTCCAGGAGAAGCACCTGGCTCCTGGCTTCGGATCAGCACAATGCGCCGGCTGCGGCAGCCATTGGAGGGTGAACCAATGGCAAAAAGGAAGACCTGTCTCTCTGTCTCTCTCTCTCACTATCCACTCTGCCTGTCAAAAAAAAAAAAAAGAAGAAGAATGGGCCATCAGAGAAGGAGGTACTTTTCTCTGAAGGGAGGAGAGAACTTCCACTTTATTATGGCCCTGTCTAAATAACCTTAGAGTTTGTGGACTCAAGAGGCTTCCATAGCCTTGGCAGCTCATGACAAGAGCCTCGGGTGATCACTGATGTCATAAACAAGAGTGTCAATTGTTAAATCAACAACAGGAATCACTGTTCACTTGCTCCACATGTAGGATCTCTGTCTTTAATGAGTTGTACTATGAGAATTAATGGTAAAACTAGTCTTCAAACAGTAAATTATACTTTGTGTGTCTGTTGAAATCTTTACCTAGTATAGAGTTGATTTTCTGTATATAAAGATAATTTAAAATGAAGCTTAATGAAGAATGGGATAGGAGAGGGAATAGGAGGTGGGATGGTTTCGGGGTGGAAGGGTGGGTATGGGGGAAAGAACCACTATAATCCAAAAGTTATACTTATGAAATTTATATTTATTAAGTAAAAGTTTTCTATAAAAAATACCCCCCCCAAAAAAATGGGTTGTTAATGGTGCTGGAGTGGATGCTAAAGAAAGGAGAACTTATCAAATATGCAAGAGATTCTCAGAGAGTGATCAGATTCATTCTGTTTGGTCCCAGGGAGATAAATTAGAATTCATGATAGAAAGATTCTCATAACAGATTTTAACTCAAAGTGTTAAAATTTTAACAATTTTGTCTGTCTGAAAATGTAACAAATTGCCTGGATAATACATTTGCTATGTCTAGAAAGGTTTTAAGTGACTCACAGAAGATATGATAGGATGGATTCACGTAACCCAATAGATGGTGTTTTCTGAGTTTCACTCATTTGAATATTATCTTCACTTTTTTTTTTTTTTTTGCCATATGTTAAAGGTGTGAGTTGTACCATATTTTTCTCAAATTTTCTTTGGATCAACTCTCTTTTTATCTGAAAAACTTTATTTTTAAATGAAACTTTAAATCACTACTATAAATGAAAACCAAGATTCAATGATGAAGAATAAATATAAAAAGACAAAATCATGTTATTCAGCGCTAAGAAGGTGGTGCAAGGCAAATGTTCTGTGCCTGATATCTGGTTTCTCTTTGTTAAAGGGAAGATGAATAAACTAAGGCAAGTACTCAACTGACCTAGGTAAGTCAGCTGACCTAGGGGAACTGCCTCCTGCCCAGGCAGCCCTGCCCTGACCTGGGACAAAGGAGATGGATCTATTGGCGAACCAGTAACTCTCCAGTTAGCATCTCTAAAGAGTTCTTTCTGTGAGTCTGAAAGTGCATAGTTACAGTTTTCAGTGTCTGGAATTCAAACATTCAACTTGAAGTAGCTACTTTTTGAATACAAGTCTCAAGGCCATAGGCTGAGGTGGGACTATTTCTGCATCTTCTTGAAAATTCTCCTGTGATATTTGGCATCTCCCTTTGTCCGTATGAGAGAGAAACAGTATGGAAATTGAGTTGCTACGTTACACAAGAAAAACAAATCTCCTTGCTCCCTGACCACCAATTGAAACCAAAAGCAGCTTCTCTTCTCTCCACTGATACACTGGAAAATCTGACTCATAAAAAGTGGTGTGTGTGTGTGTGTGTGTGTGGCCAAGTTTAAAGAAGGCTCCTTCACAATTCTTCTAATCTTTCATGTATAAATGCACATTCATTCCAAAGGCAACTGGTTAATTCTAAACCAAACAGGCAATCAGGTAAAACCAAATTGCTGTCTTCCAGAGCAGTAGCTGGAGCTACCGTATTTGGAAGAATCTGGAAGGTTGCTTGGGCTCTGTGGCTCAGGAACATCTGATACCAGTTTACAGATTCCATGATTCATGAAAGGATTTTGGCTTACTCCTACTCCTTTAGTCCCCTGCCTTTACCCTAAAGATTTCCCCCACAGACTCAGTATTTTCCTGAATGGACAAACTATTTCTCAAAGTTTATTTGTGTGTGTGTTTTTCTATGTGGTTCTTTTTTTTTTTCTTTTGAGTTCCTTTCTTAGGTGGGAGATCATTTTTGGCTTTAGACTAGAATGTCCCAGAATAACTGCTGTCTGAAAGACTGTGTGTATTGCAATTTTAAGGAAGTCTCATGATTGAGGCTGAAGTCTATCTATAGGCACCAAATAGAGGGGGGATATTTATATCCCTGATTTTTTGCTCAAGGATTTCCAGTACCTAAAAACACATGTGGCCAACTTTCTACTCGAATCTGGAGGAAGCAAAGCAGCGGGTTCACTAATGACCCCATGGTGCAAGGCAGGATCTTGATTCTCAGTGCTTTTCAATCACAGGGTTTTTGTAAAAGTGCAGATTCTGACCAAGAAGGTGTGGAGTAGGGGCTGAAAAGTTGCCCTTTTCTTTTTTGCTTCTTCTGGTTTGTTTAAGAGGCAGAGAAACACAGAGAGATCTTGTATCTGCTGGTTCAGTTCCCAAATGCCCACAACAGGTGGGGCGAGGCTAGTTCAAAGCCAGGAACTGGAATTTAATCCAGGTCTCCAGGGATCCAACTACATGAGCCATCACCTGCTACCTCCCAGGATGCACAATAACAGGAAGCTGGAATTGGAGCAGAGCCAGGACTCAAACCTGAATGCTCTGATATGGGATGTGGGTGTCCCAAGTAGCATCTTTAAACAACAACAACAACAACAACAAAAAGGATTTATTTATTTATTTGAAAGGTAGAGTGACAGAGAAGGAGAAACAAAGATAGAGGTCTTCCATCTGCTATTTCACTCCCCAAATGATGGCACAGCCAGGGATGGGCCAGGGCAAAGCCAAGAGCCTTGAACTCCATCCTGTCTCCTACATGGGTGGCAGGTATCCAAGCGGTTGAATCATTGTCTGCTGCTTTCCTGGGAAAGCAGGGATCTGGATTGGAAGCAGAGAAGCCATGACTCAAAGCCTGCACTTCAAAATGAGATACAGGCAACACAGGTGGCAACTTACCCTGCTAACACCACTACGCTGGCTTCCCAGGTAGGTATGTTAACCACTACACCAAATGCTCATCTCATGAAGTTGCCTTTCTTTTTTTTTTTAGTTTTTGACAGGCAGAGTGGACAGTGAGAGAGAGAGACAGAGAGAAAGGTCTTCCTTTTTGCCATTGGTTCACCCTCCACTGGCTGCCGCGGCTGGCGCGCTGCGGCCAGTGCACTGCGCTGATCCGATGGCAGGAGCCAGGTGCTTCTCCTGGTCTCCCATGGGGTGCAGGGCCCAAGCACTTGGGCCATCCTCCACTGCCTTCCCAGGCCATAGCAGAGAGCTGGCCTGGAAGAGGGGCAACCGGGACAGAATCCGGCGCCCCGACCAGGACTAGAACCCGGTGTGCCGGCGCCGCAAGGCGGAGGATTAGCCTATTGAGCCGCAGCGCCAGCCGAAGTTGCCTTTCTAACAAATCCCCAGCTGGTGCTGGTGCTGGTGCTGGTTGGTGCTGGTGCTGCTCTGAAAAACCAAAGTATTTTTCAGATTTGCTTGAAGGTAACACTCACCTGGTTGGCTGTTATATGCGCAGACCACCAAGTCATTCCCTGTGGAATTCTGACTCAGAGGTCTGCCCTGGGATCTGCCATCTGAACTTCAAGAGCAGCTCCTCAGTCTGGTTCCAAGCCACTGCTTCACCTGATCTACTCCTACTCCTCTGCCGCTCCATTCATTCACCTCCCTACCTGTTCAATGCTGGGCTACAGCTCCATATAAAAGAGCAGGGTCTAGCTCTTGTCCAGTAGGGGAAATAGACAATGCATATGCAGACAGGAGAATCAGAGTTTGTGACACATGCTAAGAAGAAAGTAAATAGGGTAATGTGATAGAGAGGGATGGGGAAGAGATGGGAAACTATTCACACCAAGCCATCAGGGTAGTTCTCCAAGGAATATGATTAAGGTGAAATTCATATCCAATTCTCCAGCTTCAGTCATAGTTCCTGCTGAATGTGCCCTGTGTTTTGGGCACTGCCTTTGCTCCTGCCCTTTATTTCACTGTGGGTGCATTGTTACCAACCCCATCTGCAAATTATGTAAAGACCAACCTAAATGTCATAGCCTTCACCCAGGTTCCCCAACCAAATGTAAATTCTCTTCCCACCCTGAGACCCCAAAGCACCTGCTCTATTCTTATCCTGACCATTCTGCCTTAAATTGTAGTTGCTTTGAAATAGTAATGGCTGTGTTTTGTGAGTACATACTATTCATTGACACACATTATCTCACAAAGTATTTGACAACACTGGTAGTGTTATTATTATCCCCACATTATAGATAAAGAAACTGAAACTTGGGGAAGTGATGTAACTTGCCTGAAGTTACCCATCCACCCAGGGACAGAGCAGATTCCAATCTGACCTGCCAGTTAATCCATTTTATCTCTCATGGCAGATCTTAAACAACATGAGACAAGTGCCTATTTTATCTTTGTATCCTTAAGGTTAAAAAAAAAAAAATAGTTGCAGAAGGGCTGTGACATTAGTGTGTCACAAAGGAGGACAGAACAAAGTAAGACAAGAAAAGAGAATTTCCCTCCCAATTTGTGTAAGTTTTCCAGGGCCGCTGGAACAAAGGGAAGTGGCATACTCAATTGAAGTGGATCAGCTCACAGTGCTGGAGGCTGGAAGTCTGAAGTCAAGATGCCATGGTCCTTCTGAAGGCACTAATCAAGGACTGTTCCAGGTTTTTCTCCTCAGCCAGTGGCAGCAGAACCCCAACCTTCACAAGATGTTTTCCCTGTGTGCCAATCTCTGTGTCCATACTTCCCCCTTTTTATAAGAATATCAGTGATGTTAGGCAAGGCAACCCCCCCCCCCCATACACACACCACACAAACATACACTATGATCTTAGCTGAAGTAGTAACATCTGCAAGAATCCCATTTCCAAAGAAGGTCACATGCTGAGGTGCTGGGGGTTAGGACTTCAACACACAGGTTTTGAGGGGACACAACTCTGTTCCTAATGCACTGTGTTCCACAGCCTCCGTCAAAATGCTGGCCCCTAAACCACACCACAGATGTAGTTCTCCTAGTTGTCCTTTTCTAAAAGTAACCTCTGGAGGGATCTAATGGCCAACTTAGACAAGTTTATTGGACTAAAACAGAACCTGGGTTGAGTTTCCATCTTCAATAGATTCAGTCAGTCTGATGGCAGTGGTAGTCTTCCAAACAGCAAAAGCGGTCACTCTCACAGCCCTAAAAACTTGCTCTGCTCTAAGCTGCCAAGACCTGTGACTTCCTCTGCCCTCACTAAATAGGTGAGGTGATTACTAGGTATGATGCTACCATACCCATAGATTATATTTGATAATGCTTAAACAATTATTTCAAAATGGGTTTGGCTTAGTAAGTTTCATTGTAGTGAACAGCAATGAAATACTGTTACAAAGTGTTGTTATCAAAAAGGAAGAGGGGCTGGCAACAGAAAAAGCCTTAAGTGGGAAGTGTTACTCCATAAAGCAAAATATATACATTGGAATATTGCAAAGCCCAACTTTAAATATAAAGTCCAAACACCTACCTGGCATAGAGCAAGTAGACATTAAGAACATTGAATCTACTGAATATGGCTTTGGCTTAATAGATCGCAAAATTTCTGGAATTAGGGATTTCCCTATCTGACTGGTCTTTGGATCCCCAGTGATGGCCAGGGCATTGCACATAGCAGGTGTTTAGCACACTAAATTGAATGAAGCTTTTAAAAAGTGGCTTATCGCTCTTGACAGACAGGAAGTAATCAAAGTTCAGTGCAAGATGTTAAAGAGAGATGGGTAATGTTTTACTATATGTCAGGAAGTTTTCTGAGTACAATCAGGGAATGAGGTAGATTCTATTATCTCCATTTTCAAGATAAAGGAACAGAGAGATTAAATAACTCACATCGCTAGAAAGTGTTTGCCATGGGAATTCTATGGTCACAGCCATTGATCTATGGTGGTAGTTAATACCACTGGGGAAAAACCAGGGCTTTGTTTCCCACAGAATTTTTCAATTACGATGATGTTTACTACCAGTCAATTATTGTAATGCTCCTGTAAGAATTTGAGAAATACACTCAAATTCGAAGGGATTAAGCACTTTCTCTTTGGCCCTAGAGCTCAGGTCAAACACTGACTTTGACACAGCTCAACTGTGTGACCTTGTATAACCTTGTATGTATCTGAAAATTCTCCAAGACTTAGAGATATCATATATAAAATAAGGCTTATTATTTGTACCTCAAAGAGTTGCTGTGATAACATATTTAGCATATTTAGCATAGTGGTTGTTAACAAAATAAAAACTCAACAAATGGTATCTACAAAGTAGACCTATTTTGCGAAAAATATTCAATCATATGGATATACAAAATTTGTTTACTCACTGTTGTTAAACAAAAATTATGAGAGGCCATAGTTTTGGACTGTCTCCTGCAACAGGCTCAACAAGCCAAACCAGAGCCAAAATAGAGTCACTTGTGCTCAATGATATCTTATCAAACTGAAACTTTAAGGAATAAGAGCGATCCCAAAAGAGACCCACCATCCATGAGAAAAAGGAGATTCCAGACTGAGTTAGAGTAATAAGGAAGTCTCCTGTGCTTTGGACCTTACCAAAAAGTAACCTGAAGTCACCTTTAGGAAACATTTGTGTTAATGGATCAGCTTTTGCCCTTTGTTTTCTTGTTGCTGCCTTACAATTCCACTCTTCTGCTATTGTCCAGTGGGAGATCTCACTCTATTTTGTATAATGGAGGCTGCCCTGATTCATGAATTGCTGATGAAAGCCAATTATATCCACAACTAAATTTGTTGTACTTTTGTATTTTGACATTGTTGATATGTATTTGGCTTGTTTTCAGCTTTTGACATTACCAATACAGCCATCATCAACATTTTTATATAAGTCTTTATATAGATATATGCTTTAATTCCTTTTGAATAAATACCTAGAAAAAGATGGAAGACACACTGTTTATTGGAAAGGAAATTAGAACAAAATTTTTGGTGCAAAAAAATCAAAATCTGAGCCTAGTTTTTTTCAAAATACACATTTTCATGAACTTTTTGAACATCCTTCATATATGTTTAGTTTTTAAGAAACTGCCAAATGTTTCCTAAAGTATTTCTTTTTTAAAAAAGATTTGTTTTATTTATTTGAAAGACAGAGTTACAGAGAGAGGTAGAGCAGAGAGAGAGGTCTTCCTTCCGTTGGTTCACTCCCCAGATGGCTGTGACGGCCAGAGCTGTGCCGATCCGAAGCCAGGAGCCAGGAGCCAGGAGCCAGGAGCCAGGAGCTTCTTCCGGGTCTCCCACAAGGGTGCAGGGGCCCAAGGACTTGGGCCATCTTCTACTGCTTTCCCAGGCCATGGCAGAGAGCTGGATCCGGAAGAGGAGCAGCTGGAACTAGAACCGGCGCCCATATGGGATGTCAGCACTTCAGGACAGGGCTTTAACCTGCTGCGCCACAGCGCCGGCCCCTCCTAAAGTATTTCTAACATCATACCTTTTCACTAGCAGTGCATGAGGGTTCCTGTCTTCTACATCTTTGTTAGCACTTTGTATGGTAAGTTTTGTTTATTTGCTTACTTAAGTGCACAGCTTACTGTTAAACACATTTCCAGAACTTTTTTAATTGCAAATCTCAAATTCTATAATATCTATTACGGTTATTAAAATATTTATTTGAGAAGCAGAGACAAAGAGAGCCTGCATCTGTTGATTCACTCCTCAGATGCCTGCAGCAGTCAGTTCTGGGTCAGGCCGAGCCAGGAGCTGGGAACTCAGTTCAGATCTCCTATGAGGATGACAGAGAATCAGTACCCAGTGTGCATTAGCAGGCAGGCAGATCGGAAGTGGAGTTGGAACTTTAAATGAGGGTCTCTGATATGGGATCTGAACATTTTTACCACTGTGCCAAATGCCCACCTCTCAAGTTTTTTTTTTTTTAATTTCTTGTATTAATTGAGATGATCTTTTTTTTTTGTCCTTCATTTTGTTAGTATGATGTATCATGTTTATTGATTTTTGTATGTTAAATTATCTTCAATCCCAGGAATGAAGCTACCTTGGCCATGGTATATAATCCTTTTAATGTTCTGTTGAGTTTAGTTTGCTAGTATTTTGTTAAGGATTTTGCATCAATAATCATCAGAAGTAATAAATAGTAGTTTTCTCTTCTAGTGGCATCATTGCCTGGCTTTTAGTAACAGGGCAATAACACTGAGCACATAGAATGAGCTTGGATGTGTTCCTTTGTCTTCAAGTCTTTGAAGGAGTATGTAGAAGATTGATAGAATTCTTTACTGAAGTCATATGACCCTGGGCTTTTCTCTGCTGGGAGTTTTGTTTTTGAAATGAAAGAATGCTTTAATTCTTGTGCTTAGAAACTATAAAGATTATACATGACTTGGAAGGGAGACTGTACCAAAGAGTGGCCCAAGAAGCATCATCCATTCTATGCCTTTCTTTCGTTTGCTCCACCAGTAATAGAATGTCAGTGGTTATGATTGTAGCTACTTCTCTTCTCACCTTATTCTCACCCAAGCCTTCATCATCATTTATTCCCTTTCCACATACTTATAGATACTCTGTGACTTGTTGTCTTTTGATGGACATCAACCACTTGGTTGTTATTAAATTATTGTTATAATAATAACAATATCTTATCACAGGGTTTTGACACACTTGCCCAAGTAACTGCATGATACAAAAGACCCTTCAAGAACCATACTGGGCCCTGGCCTGCAGCGCTGGCATCCCATATGAGCACCAGTTTATGTCCTGGCTGCTCCACTTCTGATCCAACTCTCTGCTGTGGCCTGGGAAAGCAGTGGAAGATGGCCCAGGTCCTTGGGTCCCTGCATCCATGTGATTCCTGGCTTCAGATCAGCTCAGCTCTGGCCAATGTGGCCATCTGGGGAGTGAGCCAGTGGATGGGAGACCTTTCCTTTCTGGCTCTACATTTCTCTGTAACTCTTTCAAATAAATAAAATAAATTAGAAAAAAAAAGATAAAAAAGAACCAAACTGCCAGCTGTTTTGGATTCGTGTCTTGCCATCAAATGAAATGTCTGCACCACAAGACTTTAAAACATGGCTTCTATTTTCTTTTCTTAGAACCTAATTTTTAGTTTTTCTGGATGCTGCCTCAAGCTAGGGAATTTGTTGGGAGGTTTTTGATTACTCAATCAATCTTCTAACTTGTTCTTTCATATCTTTTTCATAATTCAATCTTTGTAGGTCATATGTTTCAACAATTTTTTTTCATTTTTTGAGGTTATCCAATTTGTTGCCATACACTTTTTCATAGTATTCTCTTACTCTTTTTTGTCCTGTGGTATCAGTGGTAACTCCCCACCTTTGTATTTATGATTTCAGTTATTTGAGTCTTTTCTTTTTTTCTTAGTTAAATTAGCTAACCTAATTTTGTTTTGTTTTAAAGATTTATTTATAGTTATACAAAATGTTATAAAAATGGAAAAAAAAAGATTTATTTATTTATTTGAGAGGCAGAGTTACAGACAGTGAGAGGGACAGAGAAGTCTTCCATTCACTGGTTCACCCCCCAAATGAAACAATAGTCAGCACTGGGTCATTCCAAAGCCAGGAGCCAGGAGCTTTCTCAGGGTCTTCCCATGTGGGTGCAAAAGCCCAAGGACTTGGACCATCCTCTACTGCTTTCCTAGGCCATAGCAGAGAGCTGGATCAGAAGTCAGCAGCTGGGACTCGAACCAGTGCCCATATGGGATACCAGCACCACAGGACCCTCTAATTTTGTTACCAACTGTTAGCTTCACTGATTTTTAAAGTTAATTTTATTTTTAATTTTATTAATCTCTGCTATATTCTTTAGTTTCTCCTTAAGATGGTAAACTTTGGGGGCCAGCATTGTGGCTTAGCAGATTAAGTTGCTTCTTGCAACACCAGCAGCTCCTGTAGGCACTGGTTCAAGTACTGGCAGCTTCATTTCTGATACAGCTCCATACTAATGTACCGGAGAAAGCAGCAGAGGACAGTCCAAGTCCTTAGGCCCCTAACACCCACATGGGAGGCCTCAGATGAAGCTTCTGGTTCCTGGCATTGGTCTGGCCCAACCATGGCCATTGTGTCCATTTAAGGGAATGAACCAGCAGATGGAAGATTGATCTCCCCCTGTCTCTCCCTCTCTCTTTCTGCAATTCTGTCTTTAAAATAAATAAAACAAACCTTAAAGATGGCAAACTTTAATCTATTTTTATAGTAATTAGGAAAAAAAGGAAAATTGATCAGTTTTCCTGGACAAAGAAATGAGCATGATGGACAATGAAAGGTCAGGAGGAAATTTTTGAGGGTGATGGATTGTCTTAACCATAGCCATGGCTTTGTGTATGAACATACATCAAAATCATTAAATTGCACATATTTATATATGCAGTTTTTATGTGTAATTACACAACAATAAAGCTGTCAGATTTCAATGTTCTGAAAACAAGTTAAATGTATACATTTGCAAGGATTCATTATTCCAGATGATCTGTTTTGACTTAAATATAGTCTGTTCAAAGTGTATGAGCAACCAAGTCATTGTGTGTAAATTGGTCTTCTCTATCTCACATGTTCAGGCTCTCCAGTGTTACTCATCTGCTGTTCCAAGACCAGGCCAGTCATTCCAGAATTCTTCAGAAGAAACAACACTATCAAGTTTGACTGAAGTTTGAGCAAGAGATAGCTCTGTACCATTTTTTCAGCTCGACTCTTCCCTCATTATGGTTTAAGATTTTCATCATTCCATGAAGTGAGAGTGTTCTCTTATTTTATTGTAAGGAGATAGTATCTATGACATTATTATATACATTTATGTGTTGACTTTTGGAGGTTTTTTTTTTTTTTTCCCCAGATTTATTTATTTGAAAGGCGAAGTGACAGAGGGGGAGTGGCAGATAGAAATCTTCCATCTGCTGATTCATTCCCCAAATGCCTACCATATCCAGTGCTGGAACAGGCCAAAGCCAGGAGCCAGAAACTCCATGAGGGTCTCCCACATGGATGGCAGAGATTCACGTACTTAAGCCATCTCTACTTCTTCCTAGGCACATTGGCAGGGAGATGGATTGGAAGTAGAGTAGCTGGGACTCAAATTAGGCACTTGGATATAGGGTCCAGGAGTCCCAAGCAGTGACTGTGCACAATGCTCACCTTGGAGATTCTTTCTTTAAGAGCTTTATTTGTCAGTGGTAAAACCAGCAATGATGTTATCCTACCACAGATGGTTTAAGATCCTAATTTTGATATTGAAATGATACAATTGAAATCATAGATATGAATAATTTTATACTTAAAAAAATAGTAAATCCCCTTTTTAAAAACTGAGTTGAAAGACAAGTAGGCCTAGGTGCAAGTTGATATTTTTGTCTTTGATTTTTTAATAATTAACAATGTCAGGGCTGGCGCCATGGCACAGTAGGTTAATCCTCTGCTTGCAGTACTGGCATCCCATATGGGCGCCGGTTCTAGTCCCGGCTGCTCTTCTTCCAATCCGGCTCTCTGCTATGGCCTGGGAAAGCAGTAGAAGATGGCCCAAGTCCTTGGGAGGGACTCGCAGGGAGACCAGGAAGAAGCACCTAGCTCCTGGCTTCAGATCTGCACAGCTCCAGCCATTGTGGCCATTTGGGGAGTGAACCAACGGAAGGAAGACCTCTCTCTCTGTCTCTCACTCTCACTGTCTGTAACTCTAACTCTCAAATAAAATAAATAAAATCTTTTAAAAAAATAATTAACAATGTCAGGTTCTTCCCTGTATTTGCCTTCAAAACTAGAAATTCCTCTTTTCTTTTCATCTAATGAATTCCATTATAAAAAAAAACACAACCCTTGTGCTCTTATAGCAACTTCAACTCCAACAGAAGTTTCACTTTAGCAACTTGAACCTCAATGGTTCCCATTATCTCTATTGAAGGATTTGCCTTCAGTATAATATCTCCAATGTATCTGAAAGATATTTATTGAACATCAAATGATATTACAAGGCTCTGTACCGGAGACAATAGTGAGTAAGAAAAACATAGTCACTCTCATGGAATTTACAATCTAATTGAGAAGACAGATACTGAGCAAGCAATTAGAAGATGGATGGAGGCCAGCACCGTCACTTAACAGGCTAATCCTCCGCCTTGCGGCGCTGGCACACTGGGTTCTAGTCCCGGTTGGGGCGCCGGATTCTATCCCGGTTGCCCCTCTTCCAGGCCAGCTCTCTGCTATGGCCCGGGAAGGCAGGGGAGGATGGCCCAAGTCCTTGGGCCCTGCACCCCATGGGAGACCAGGAGAGGACCTGGCTCCTGGCTTTGGATCAGCGTGATGCGCCAGCCACAGCGGCCATTGGAGGGTGAACCAACGGCAAAAAGGAAGACCTTTCTCTCTGTCTCTCTCTCTCTCACTATCCACTCTGCCTGTCAAAAAAAAAAAAAAAAAAAAAAAGAAGATGGATGGATGTTAAGTACAAGAAATATAGGATGTTTGCTATGGGAACATTTCTTTTCCCTCTGGCTTCAGGAGGAAAAACCAACACATTGAAAAGTTACTATGTTTTCCCTTCAATTGTTCACTCCTGGCAATCCAAGGGAAAGATTTCACATAGGGAGTATCTGTTTTAAGTAGAAACAAATTCCTAGGGCTAATTTTTTTCTTCCTTATAAGGAAAATAGAAATATCTTTCTTAGCAATAGGCATGCTTCTAGCTTACTTGCTGACTGGGTAAGACTAGGTATTTATAACAATTCTTTTAGTTTTTCTCTAGGTGGCTATAGCTGTTCTCCGCATTTTGTAACCTACCCCTACCTGGGAGATACTTAGAAACTACTGTCAAAAAAGAATTGCATTCCTGTGGTTTTAGACAATAGCAATTGTTAGACTATCAGCTTCATGAGAGCCTCAAAGAGAGGTTTTGGTCTTAGATTTCTTGAAATTCCTTGGGTACTCTCAGTAAAAGAACATGCTGACGTTGAGGCCTTGTTCACGAATCATTAGTACAGAACCATTTTTACTGTGAGACCCATTTGGTGGATCTGTAAGCACAGCTAACCATGTCAGAGAACAAGTAAATGAACAACTGGATGTCATCTAAAGGACCAGTAGGCTGGCCTCAACAACAGTGTCAACAGAAAAGAGAGTTGTATCTGCCTAAATTACCTACAGCAGATAAGGAGCTTTGCAAAAGAGTAGGGCTAAGACAAATAGGAGATAAATTGAATGTTTACATGGGGAATCTCAATAGTATTTATGATAGGCCCATAGTCCAGGCACACTCATGTGAGTTACTTTTGCTCTGTTTGTCACCCTAGTTCACAGAGGAGCAGGGAGGAGCTTTGGCACTGAGAATTTCCCCTACTCCTAGCTACTTAACATCCCCAGAGTTGGGGGGGGGGGGGACCAGTCTAATTCAGCATTTCTACTGAGTCTATAATTATTTTGACTGACATGGACAAAAATTTTTTTTTCTGGAATAGATCTGGCATAATCAAGTGGTGTATTTGTGTGAATGTTAGCTCTTTAGGGTAGAAAGAACCTTAAACTTTGGGAAAATCACTTGACCACTTTGGGTCACCTTTCCTCCCCTCTCTGCCCTCAACCCCATTTTAAAAGGGATTAGATTAAAGGACTATACATCAGAATGACCTGGGATACTTGTAAAAAATAGAGATTTTTAGGCTCACTTTTTCTGATTCTGCTTAATGGTATGGTGTGAGGATGGGATTTGAGGAGAAGGTAGGAGTGGAATGAGGAGTGGGAATGGGGGTTGAAATGTATTTTCTGAAAGCTCTATCCATGCTTCTGTAGGGTTACCAGTGAAATTCAGCTCTGAAATGTTGGAAACAAGATTAATTATCCAGAGTAATATATTAGTATTATACTATGTAAGATCTTACACACAATGCTAACAGTATAATATTTGTTACTCTTTCCTTCCATCTCCCAAAGTTTAATCTAGGTTGATTGATGTCAAGGTTTTAAATAGTAACAATAATGATAAAGTGAATAATACCAAAATTTATTACCTGCACTGCTCTCAACACTTCACGTATCTTCCTATAGTTGTCTTATCCCATTGAGATCGAGTGTTGTTATCATCCTTGCAATACAGATGAAGAACCCAAGGCACAGGAAAGTCAAGTAACTTACATCTGGCGACAGCAACATGGGTAACAAAGCATACCCGCTCTATTCATGCTGGCCAGGAAGTACTTTGTTTCTGGAGAAACCCAAGTTGTATCTCCCTAACTTTGCTTAGTCATGAGATTTTATAGAAAAAGCACAAGCATTGGCATCAGACACCTACTCAAGTTCAGGCATATCCACTCCCTAGCTTTGTGCTCCTGGCTAATCCTACTCTGCCTTGGTAAGTGTCTTAGTGGGCTCTGGGTGCTATGACAACATGCCATCGACTGGGTGGCTTAGAAAACAGACGTTCATTTCTCATAGATCTTGAGGCTGGGAAGTCCAAGATCAAGGTGCTCATCAATTTGCTTGTTTGGGAAGGACTTCTTACTGGTTGGAAGACAGCTGCCTTGCTGTATCCTCACATGTTGGTTAGAGACAGGGCTCTGCTCTTTCCTTTTTTCCCTAGATTCACTTATTTGAAAGGTAGAGACATTGAGAGAGATCTTCCATTCACTAGTTAATTCCCCAAATGACCACAATGGCTGGGGCTGGACTAGACAGAAGCCATTCCATCTAGGTCTTCCACGAGAGTGGAGGGGGCCCAAATACTTGTGGCATATTCTGTCTCCTTTCTAGCACATTAGCAGGAGCTATATCAGAAGCAGAACAGCTGTGACTCAATGTGGTGCTCTGATATGGGCTCCCGGTGTCACAGGACTTGGCTTAACCCATGCACCACAAGGCTGGCCCCATCCTCCCTATTCTTATAATGGCACTAATCCCCACCCTGAGGGCTCCTCCTTCATGACCTTATTTAAACCTAACACCCCCCAAAGATCCCATCTACAAATATTATCAAATCAGGGATTAGGTCTTCCACCTTTGAATTTTGTGTAAGACAAACCTTCAGTGCATAGCAATAAGCTTCAGTTTCTTTGCTTGCAATATATATGTATGTTAGTAAAATGGCACAGTCTTATCTATGGTGCGATCTACACCCTGGACACCATCCTAGGCTCTAGCCCCTGCCACCATTGCTGGAAGCCAGATGACCACATGGCCCAACCACTGGTGTCAGTTCCACCTCCACCCTAATGGGATTTGCTGCTCCCCCTGGCAAAGTTTTAAAAGGATCTATTCATTTTTTTTTTTTTTTAACACAGAGTGTAATTTATTAGGAGTTTATGAACAGAAGCTACCTTTGGTTCCACAAAGCAGAAGAACCCCCATTCCCCAAGGCATTAAGAAGGATTTACATGCTTGCCTAACCAAAGGTGGCCCATGGCCAACCAGAGTGCATCTTATTTTCTCAAGAAATATTAACAAATTGGTTGTCAGTTAAGGGACATTTCTGGCATCAGTGTCAGGCACTAAACACTTGGTAGACTGCCTTGATGACTTATTCCCACCCCACCCCACCCCACCCCGGGGCTCCCCAGCTCCTTAATTTTTTTTCCAAAGAAATTTTTATTTAAGGAATACAGATTTCATAAGTACAACTTTAGGAATATAGTTATTCTTGCCACCATACCTGGCCTCCCACCCACACTCCCAACCCTCTCCCTCCTCCCTTACCCCTTCCAGTCCCGTTCTCCATTAAGATTCATTTTCAATTAACTTTGTGCACAGAAGACCAACTCTATACTAAGTAAATATTTCAACAATTTGCACACAAACACACACAAACACAAAACTGTTTGAGAACACATTTTACAGTTAACTCTAATAATACAACTCATCGAGGAGAGAGGTCCTACGTGGGAAGTTAGTGCACAGTGACTCCTATTGTTAATTTTTTGAAAGATTTATTTATTTATTTATTTATTTGACAGGCAGAGTTACAGACAGTGAGAGAGAGAGAAAGGTCTTCCTTCCATTGGTTCACCCCCAAAATGGCCGCTACGGCTGGTGTGCTGCACCAATCCAAAGCCAGGAGCCAGTCACTTCCTCCTGGTCTCCCATGCAGGTGCAGGCGCCCAAGCACTTGGGCCACCCTCCACTGCCCACCCGGGCTACAGCAGAGAGCTGGACTGGAAGAGGAGCAACTGGGACTAGAACCCAGTGCCCACATGGGATGCTGGCACCTTAGATGGAGGAGCCAAGTGAGCCACAGTGCTGGGCCCTCCTATTGTTAGTTTAACAACACCCTTAAGTATGACGTCAGTGACCACCTGATGCTCTTCACATGAGCAGCCTAGGCTACAGAAGCTTTTTGAACCCACAAACCCCATTAGTATTTAGACAAGGCCATAAGCAAAGTCAAAATTCTCTCATCCTTTCAGAGAAAAGAAAACCCTTCTTTGATGGCCACTTCTTTCTTCTGGGGTCTCACTCACAGAGATCCTTCATGTAGAACACTTTTTGCCATAGTGTCTTGGCTTTCCATGCCTAAAATGCTCTCATGGGCTTCTCAGCCAGACCAAGATGCCTTAAGGGCTGATTCAGAGTGCTACTTAAAGTGATTACTATTCTGAGTCTGGTGTGTGGACTACACTCAGATCTGGCTGAAAAGCCCATGAGAGTATTTTAGGCATGAAAAGCCAAGACACTCTGGCAAAAAAAAAAACAAAAAACAAAAAAAAAACACCTAAATGAAAGGTCTCTGTGAGTGAGATCCCAGTAGAAAGAACGGGGCCATCAAAGGAGGAGGTACCTTTCTCTGAAGGGAGGAGAGAACTTCCACTTTGACTATGACCTTGTCTAAATAAGATCGAAGTCAGCGAACTCAAGAGGCTTCCATAGCCTTGGAAACTCATGATTAGAGCCTAGGGAGATTTCTGACGCCATAAACAAGAGTGTCAACTAGTTAAGTCAACAACAGGAGTCACTCCTTATGTGGGATCTCTGTCCTTAATGTGTTGTCCAATGTGAATTAATGCTATAACTAGTACTCAAACAGTATTTTACACTTTATGTTCTGTGTGGGTGCAAACTGATGAAATCTTTACTTAATATATACTAAATTGACCTTCTGTATATAAAGATAATTGAAAATGAATCTTGATGTGAATGGAATGGGAGAGGGAGCAGGAGATGGGAGGGGTGTGGGTAGGAGGGAAGTTATGGGGGGAAAAGCCATTGTAATCCATAAACTGTACTTTGGAAAATTATATTTACTAAATAAAAGTTTTAAAAAAATTAAAAAGGAGAGAATGTTCCAACATGGAAAAAGGATCTATTTCTGAACACATGGCTCTCTCTGTCTCTCTTTCTTTTCTCTCTCTCTGTCTCTTGATCTCTCTTCCTCATTCTCTCCCTTGCCTCTCTCTTGATCTCTTATGCTCTCTCTCTTTTTCTCTTTCTTCACCCCTTCCCTCTGGTCTATCGGGTTTCTCCCAATAAACCCTTTCCCTTACTCCACTGTTTGGTTTTGTTTTGTGGCGGCCTTACAATGTATTCTATCTCTTTGTATAGTTTGAGTTAAATAACATGTTTATAGACATTAGCCTAGTCTTATCATGATACCAAAATATTTTAAATATTTAAAAAATGTACTGACTTTGTATCAAGTACTTTTGAATAAAATCTAAATAAGATTTATTGCGTAGTACGTGTTTGGTGATCTGCTAACTGTGTTTATGAGTGTATTCATTGAATCCTGCATCATCTTTCTGAGGGATGTAGATGAGCATGATTTCTCTGGTGAGGAAGCATATGGCTTAAACATCGCCTGCAGTCACACCTGTGTTCAGCAAAGCTGAGACTGGAACCAGGGCCTGGGCTCTAAGGTGCTAGATGCCTTTCCTGTTTGTATAGGAACATGTGAAATTAAATATTTAAAAATTTCATGAACTAGAAATGAATATTTTTACTTAGAATTTCTGAGATTGTGAGAAATGTTTATTATGAGGAGGACAGAAACTCATTCTTTCATCTTTGTGGTGGCCTTATCAGATGAGTAAATAGCAGGATACATGATCAGCATGGAGGAGTCATGATCGCTTCCTGCCTGCTCTTCTTCCTATGCTCCATTCCTGATGTCTGTTACTCCATGTTCACCCCAGACCGACTTGGAATGAAGAAATACAGCGCTGAAAGGATTGGCCCTAAGGCAACATTCTTCTCCAACACTAGAATTCTTTGGTATATGAGCTGTCACCCAGTCGCTTGTTTTCTGTCTTGGATTAGTCAAAGAGGAGTGGAAACGTTTATATATTCTTTTGGAAGAATTCTTCTGTGACCTTTCCCACCTGCACCCCAGTTGGCAAGCTGAACATCTCCTGTGAAGAGAGAAAAGCTTAGCTCTTTAGGTAAGTTGATATCTGGGCTTGAATTTCCTTTTTAGGAAAATTTTCAGAATTAAGGAAATGAAAAACAAATGAGTTCTCCTGTTAATATTTTTAAAATGTATTGGTTATGAAATTCTTGGGAATAGTACAAGGTGGTTTGGGAGTTTTCTGAAGAAACTGCAGCATAATCACAAAACACCACAACTGGTATCAGCAACAAAAGCGTGGACAAAAAACCCCTCTTTTTCACCATAAACCGGGGAAATGAATGTAACCACTGAATCTCTGTTTGGCAGGATCCAAACACTTGGCTTCTCAAGGTAACCACTGGTGAGGCTGGAGGTCAAGTCCAGGGAGGTGCCGTGAAGAAACCACACCATTCATCCAGCCAACTGGAGACAGTTAATCAATCATAAAGACAGAAAAATGAACAGTGCAACCTCTAGAATTTAAAGAGGTTAGCCCCAGGAATCTTGGCTCTGTTGCTGCAATGACCCTGCGAGTTAATGTTGGACAAACTACACTCTGGTCTTTATTACCTTATCGTTAGCTGAATGGAGATAAGCAAAGCAAAATATGTAGGGCTCTGACAGAGCTGGAATGAGCCATTTACTGGAATAGCAATGGCCTGGGAACAAATAACATTTAGTGATGATTAAAGGTGGATTTATTCACACCAAGAAATATGCAAGATTTTATCCATCTATCTTTGTGTCTGAATCTCATAACTTATCTTTTCCTTCTAATCTATTCTTTTTCTCTAATACAGCTTTCTTCATATACTTAGTTTCAATTTTATGTAACCTTTATATTAATAGTCTTACATCCCATAGAGAAATCAGCAGATCACTAAGTAATTAAAAACTTATTGAGAATTATTAGATTCTTTTTTTTTCTCACTCTTCTTTCTTTCTTTTTCCTTTTTTTTTTTTTTAACAAAGATGGATTGCCAGTCGGTGATCTCAGGCCTAAACTATTTGGCTTGATTCTTTGTTCGGGACTCTGGTTAATCCTTGATGGGCAAGTGGTCTACAGTTAAGATGACAACCCCCACCCCTCTTAATCTTCTACCCCAAGCTTTGTATTTAAAATTTGAGCCTTTGGGATTTTACACTGTGTCAGCACACTTAAAGACAATATTAGTGCCTTTTTGTTTGATAGATATGTAGTTATTGTAACTACCCTGAGCTAAAAGATGAACCAGAGATTTTTGAAAACACGAACAAAAGCTACTGTTGTTTTGCAGTACAGTCGTTTTGTGTACCCACAGTAATCTCAGCTTTCATAATCAGTTTCAAATGATAACCATCAGTTCAGTATTCTTTCCTAAACGTGGGAAAATTTTTAAAATAAATATTATACAAGGTTTTTGCAAAATAGATGAAAATGCCACCACTTCAAATGCGAAGTTAAAAAACTGTTCAAAATTCTTGCTGTGCTAATTAAATAAGACCTGTTTCCCCAAGCACTGCCTGATGCATTGAAGTAGAGGGAGGAAATGCCCCCCCCCCCGCTCCTTTCCTACCCAAAGTAAATGCTGGAACTGGAAGTCCAGAAAGTGGATCCCAGAAGGAAGGATTTATCATTCCCAGGAAGCCTGGGTGCAGTGAGTGCTACTGGATAGAATGCTGGCTGAGTATACGCCTACCCGGAATTCCCAAAAAAGAGGCACAGCAGGGTGGGGCCGAAGCGCAGCCCTCCTAGGTCACAGCTGCCACGAGTTTTCCCAAACCATTTTTAGAACCCACAGGGCTGGAAGTAGAACAGGTTACGCTCACTTTGTGTGGCTTGGTCTGTGAATCTGGGAAGCAAGCCAGGGGGAGGGTTTTCTCCCATAATTTGGTAGATAAAGTGTGCTCTCCAGAGACAAGCAGTGTTACAGACCTTTAGAACTGAGCCTCACAGAACATCCAGTGAACCCATCTGCTGGTTCTACAAGCCAGCCCAGGGTCACTCAGGAAGTTAAAGAAACTTGCCTAAGGTTGAGAGGGTCAGGACTCGAAACCAGTCATTTTTCCCCCAATCAATTCATACTTTAAAAACTGAATACACTAAAATTTTCAGATATATTTGAAGAAATATAAAATATGGACTTTGGTGTATGTAGGTAATTTTTTAAATTTTTATTTGTAACAAAATACATACGACATAAAATTTAGCATCCTAACCGTTTTTAACTGTAAAAATTCAGTGACATTAAATACATTATTCAGAGACATTCATATTATAAGGCTAAATGCTAAGTGTCTATATGGAAATTGAAAAGGTTAATCAACAATATTCCCCCCATCAGTAAATTACTTTAATGGACACATACTAGGTGCCCAACATGAATGTAGTATCAAAAAGCCTCTAGACCCCCATGAAATAAGACATGTAAACAGAGTATAACTAACCATAAAAGGCAGAAGACATGTTTTATTTTTTGTTTTATCCTTTTAAAGGTTTAAAAGCAAGATTTATTAGAGTCAAAGACCTCCAGACACAGTGGCATGGAGGGGAGCTTCCAAGAGAGGAAAAACCCAAAGTGCCTCAGATTGCCATTCAGTTACAAGGTGGAGTCAAAACCCATCAAAATACCTGATTTGCAGTCCTTTATACTGCCCGGCTTGCTCAGGATAAAACAAAAGAGCTATCACAAGGGCGGGATACCTAATTTGTTTTACAGTAAACTGGGAGCTCAGAAGGGTGGACTCACCACCCTGTTGCTATTCTTTTAGGATTGGAAGCTCCCAGAGTTTGCAGGCAGGCACTTCTGACCTTGCTAAGGATAACTTTTTTGGGGGAACATTTTCCACCCTCAATTTCAAGACTGCCTATTAACTCATTTGATTCTTCACATTTCCCCCTCAACAAGAATGGACCCTAACTTCTGTTACGGGAACTGGGCGATGGTCGCTCTGGCTGCTTCTTGCTGAAAAGGGGTGTTGTTGGGAACAGGAGTCAAGACAGGGTTCCAGCAGGAGGTGGCTTCTCAGCAGGAGGTGGCTTCTCAAGGGGAAGGCAGTACCAGCTTGAAGAAACTGAGAAGACATGCTTTGGATGGATGGGACTGATAATCATTATTAAGGATCCAAAGGACACAATCATCATGAGATGAGTATTCACGAGAGCATCAAATACAGTGAATTTGAAACACTTTATTAAAAGGAAAGGAAAAGTAATGGGAGAACACTCCAGAGGAAAAATCAGAGTGTTGGGCTGGAACTCCTAACCCTTTCAAGAAAAAGTGGACAGAAAAATCCTAGAGTAACAAAAGCTTAGTTTGCTACTAGTCCCAAATGACCAGTTTTATCAGGTAGGCAACTGAGAGCCATTGAATATTTTAGATAATATAATTACCATGTTAGGGAATTGATGTGATGACAAAGTGTCGGGCCAGTTAGGAGGCTGTTTCCATTTGATTTAAATATAGGATGTTCTCCCAAATTCATGCAAAAGGTTAAACCCAGTGTCTTAATGCACAAAGTAGGTGGAAACTTGATCTGATAACAATGGGTTACATTGGGTTAGGTGATTAGAGTGTAAGAGACCACACAGGCATACATACATGCACCCATTCCCTGTCTCTTGCCATGTGATGTCTGTGCTGTCTCAGGATTCTGCCAGCAAGCACGCCATCACCAGAGGCCAAAGGCGATCACCAGTGGCCAAATCTCAATGGGGAGTTCCTGGTCTTGGACTCTGTGGACCTTCTGAAAAATGAGCCAGAGTAAACCTTTTCTCTTTATTGGTTGGCTACCTTAGCCTTAGTAACCAAAAGCTGACAAACACAGAAGTTACTACAAGAGTTCAAGTGTGGAGAAAAGAAAGGGTGTGTCAGTCCATTTTCTGTTGCCACAATGGAACACCTGAGACTGGATAATTTATAAAGAATTATATGGTTATGACTCTGGAAGCTGGAAAAATCCAAGAACAGGGAGCCAGCATTTGGAGAGGGCCTTGCTTCATCATAACATAGGAAAAGGGAATTGCAAGGTGAGGCAGAGCAAGGGTGGCAAAGAGAACTCACTTTTATTACAAAGCCACTCCCTGAATAACCCATTAATCTATGAATGGGTTAATTCATTCATGTGGGCAGAGCCTTCATGACCCAGTCACTTCCCAAAGGTCCCACCCACCCCCATATACCATCAGCATGAGACTTTGGGGATTGATTTTCCCACACATGAATTGCCAGGGACAGATATTCAAAACCACAGCAAGGTGGTGGGGTTGGAAATGGGAGATATATATATATATATATATATATATATATATATATATACACACACACACATATATATCTTTTGTAAAGGAAGAATCAAGAGAACTTGTTAAAGAATTAGAGGAGAAGTAAGGGAGGAACTGCAGGCTCAAGCTAGGATAGCCAGAATTGTGGTACCAATCAAATGGATGAAGTAAGTCAAGAAAGAGTAGCAATATTTAAGAGAAGTTCAGTTTTTGATATGCTGACATGAAACAAAGAAAATGACATCTGAGTAGAAGGACAAAGTGCTTTGAAAAATATATAAAGCTGCACAACTGCAAGGTTTTATTCAAAATATTTTGAAAGAAATACCTTTTTGGTTTCACATACATCTTTGGGCATGGTTTCAACAATGTTGGTCTCAACAACTTGATCAATGGAAATAGGAATGATTAAACTGACCACAATGTATGGACTTTTCATAGAGAGGTGTAAACATTTTAACTCAAAGCAATGTTAGAGTCACTTTGCAATAACAGAAAAAGAATTGGGGACACAAATGCCTTTTAATATTATATTCAGTTGAGAACAATCATATGGAAAATTGAAAATACAGCCTAAAAAATACATTTAGGATTGTTTTTCAACATGATGTTATTGCTATGAAAGAAATTTATAAAATGCTATGTGAAATTTTTTTGTACTAACACTGTTGGGGTCAGATCAAACTTATTGTTTATAAAGTCACTTATTTGCCATCATTCAGAGCTAGAAATTCTGATCTCCAAAGCAAAGGGTGCTTAGTTAGCTACAGAGCAAACAAGATTCTGTAGTTTTCTGTTTTCTTCTTCTCATTGGGAAGGACTTATCTGTTAGGTTCAGTATGTGCAGTGCTAGGGCCCATGATACTTTTAAGGAATCCAGACAATTCTACTAAATTTTGCCCGAGGGAATTTTTATGTTAAGGACAGACTTTGGCCTGGTGGTTAAGTACCAGGTAGTATGCCACATCCCATGTTGAAGTTCCTGAGTTTGATCTCATCTCTGGCTCCTGATTCCAGCTTCCTACTAATGTGATTGATGATGGCTGATGTAGTTGGATTCCAGCACCTGTTCAGGAGACCTGGATTGAGTTCCAGCTCTCTGGCTTTAGCACCCTTGCTATTGGAGGCATTTGAGGAGTGAACCAGCAGAAAGGAGCTCTCTCTCTGTTTCTCTGCTTTCAATATAATAATATAAAAGATAATATAAAAATAAATTTTAGTATTGATATTGTGGTGGCAGGGGCCACAAAGCTAAAGTGCCTAGGACCCTTGACAGTCATCATACAGCACTATCTCTTGTGCTTAAATTTCAGTCTCTAACTATAAAAATTATTTTTGCATTATTCTGCATGAGCTAATGAATTCCTTGACTGTGTTTTTTTTATTTTAATTTTCATTACAGTTATATGTATGCACACAGTTTTAAGAATCACCTTGCTCCACAAGATTTGCTAAGCAAACATCAGTCTCCAACCTCTTTTTTTCATATCCTTTTTCAACTTTTCAAGCTGCTTCACCTGTTTTTAACTGTTTCTCTAAGTAACATGCTCTAATGTTACTTTTTTATTTTTTTAAGGTTTAGACATTATCTACTGACTCCTCATCATGAAGATAAGAATATCTTTTCTCCTCTGCCCTTTCTGAAGTCTTAAACTGTTTATCTTCCTTATTCAGATTTATTTTATTTCTGAGTAACTCGATGTTCCAGGATAACACTAGTATGACTCTCTAGGCTTTTCAGTATTGAGTCATGTAGGAATTAGGATTACTTTCTTTTTTCTTGTACAACTTGTAGATTCCTCTCAGTGAAGAATTGCCTTGTTTTCTCATTTGCCTGGTTTTCTACGCACACACTTACCATGAATGGGACTCCCTACCACATGTATCTTCTTGATACAGTCACTTATGTAGAGTATTACATCAGTTTTATCTTCTTAGGTGTCTACTGGAGCACTTGGGCCTGCATGAATCCAGGTGGGTTATTCCTTTACTTGATGCAGCATCCAGTTGTGAGAATTCTGTTTACATAACTCCTGTGTTGGTTCATTTTATCCTGTAATGCACATGTTTCCTTTTCTTACTCACACCATCATTTTGGTGGTACATATCCTTCAGTAACTCCCCAAGAAAAGGTGTATGTATGAGGGGAAAGGGTAAAGCTTTTGACTAAAAAATCTTTACCTTCATATTTATTTGAGAAGTTGGCTCCATGTTTAAAATTAGCTGGAAATCATTTCCCCTCAGAATTTTGAAGGCATTGTTCTGAAGGCACTAATCTCATTGATGAGAGCCATATCCTTATGACCTGGTTGCCTCCCAAAAGCCTCACCTACAAACACTATTAAATTGGGGGTTAGGATCTCAACATGAATTTAAGAGGACACAAATGACTAACACATAATACCTGTGATCTGAAATATCTCTGTGAGGTGTCCTGGTGTGAGCATATCTTCAACAGTGGAAACTCATTCACAATGCTGGATTAGATTATATCACCTGGAGATGTTGTAGCCATCTTAGTTTGTGTAAGTTACTACAAGAACTTGTGTGATGTTACTACAAGAATAAAATCTCCTCAATGACCCTATTGTTAGGATTTGTCCCCTTCTTAAGCAATGCACGGGTGTACTTTCAATTAATCCTTTTTATCCTTTCCCCATCACCCTCTACTTCCTGGCTAACTAATGCCTCAAATCTTGGGCTTTAGGCCGACATTTCTATGGAAATCAGATTCACTCTTAGCTGCCCCCACTGCTGACTTTTCAGACCTGCAAAGTCAATTTCCACTTGACTATCTACTTTCCTGCCTCAAAAGTGCTGTCATTGTCTCCCTCTCTTTGTGGTTTTCCGCCTTTATGTAAGTCCCTTTGGCATAGTTTCAGCAGGGTGTGGGAAGAAGCAAGATTAGATGACCTGTTCAATCTCTGTCTTTACCTGAAGTCACTGCAATTGAGTTTTTGACTGGAGTTTGAAGTATTTAGCTATTTATACAAATACAATGATTCATGGGGCTTCTGAGTTTGAGATCATATTTTATAAAACTCATGATCATACTTGCCAGTGTTAACATAGCAATTACATTAACACAGTATTTTACAAAACTTGAGTAATGTTCTAACCCTATTTAAAGAAAAATAAAATCTATAGATTCCTGATGCTAGTTACGTTGTTTTAATTATAATGTTATTATAAATGTGTGCAAACATAAGCATAGACTATTTATCCTTAGAGCTGTTATCCATTTATATGAGTAAAAGAAAGAAAAAAAGCATGCTTAATACAACAAAGTCATGCATTAATTCAAATTAACAGCATAAATTTAATGTGACAGATGTTATAGTCATAAGGCTAAATTGCTACTCTAAATATGAATCTGATACTTATTGCTGTGTCATGAATTTTTTAAGTTTGCCATCCATATGCTACCATGATTTGCCTGAGAAATAAATTCACCCATTTTCTGACTTTGAAATACAGTAGAGCTTTTTTTTTTTTTTTTAAAAAAAAAAAAGATTTGTTTATTTGAAAGGCAGAGCTACAGAGAGAGACAGTGAGGAAGAGACACACAGAGAGATCTTCTATATGTTGGTTCAGTCCTCAAATGGCAGCACTAGCAGGAGCTGGGCTGGTCTGAAGTCAGGAGTCAGGTGCTTCTTCCAGGTCTCTCACGTGAATGCAGGGACCCAAGGACTTGGGCCATCTTCGCTGCTTTCCCAGGGTATTTTCAAGGAGCTAGATTGGAGGTAAAACAGCTGGGAATGGAGCTTGTGTCCAAATGGATGCCAGCACTGCAGGAGGCAGCTTTTACCCGCTATGCCACAGCACTGGCCCCCAGAAAACCTTTCATCAGATACAAATATTTGTTGTCAAATGGCCATCACTTCAAAAAAAAAAAAAAAAAAAGTATCTTAGCTACTGAGTCTGAATCTGTTCCTTTTATATGAGCCTCTGACCAGCAAATATAATGTCAAGGAGATCATAGATGAAAGAATTTGGCCCCAATTTTAATTGAGAAACATCTTCTGAGGAGTCTGCTGCATCTGCGAGTGGACTGATGGCATCCTTAGGCCCTCAGATCCCTGGGAAGCCTCCTTGGGGGAGGGGATTGCTTCATACAGCAGCAGAACCCACGGACTTTTAGCAGGTTAGACATGAAAGACACCTTTTTCTGGATTTTCTCTGCAAAGTGAAGAGTGGATATGTGAATAAAGATGCTTATTGGAGAAAGGGAACATTTGATGTACTGATGTGACTCCATTTTTAAGTAGACAGCCACTAGTTTGAAGTCTGTGGTGATTTTAACTATACCTGTTGTAGCTTGAATGTCTCCACCAAATGAATCCCCTTGCGAGGTACTGAGAGGTGGGACCAGGGGGAACCTTTAAGAATGTTGTTGTTAGGCCGGTGCCGCAGGTCAATAGGCTAGTCCTCCGCCTTGCGGCGCCGGCACACTGGGTTCTAGTCCTGGTCGGGGCACCGGATTCTGTCCCAGTTGCCCCTCTTCCAGGCCAGCTCTCTGCTATGGCCTGGGAAGGCAGTGGAGGATGGCCCAAGTGCTTGGACCCTGCACCCCATGGGAGACCAGGAGAAGCACCTGGCTCCTGCCTTCAGATCAGCGCGGTGCGCTGACCGCAGCGCACTGGCTGCGGTGGCCATTGGAGAGTGAACCAACAGCAAAAGGAAGACCTTTCTCTCTGTCTCTCTCTCTCTCACTGTCCACTCTGCCTGTCAAAAAAATAATAAATAAATAAAAATAAGAATGTTGTGAGGGCTCTGTCTTCATAAATGGGTAGACCCATTCCTAGATTACTGGATTATCTAGAAAGTGGATCTGTTAGAACAGCGGGTTTGGTTCTGTGTACTCTGCTCTCTGGGGAATACCCTGCCCTGCCTTGGGATTGCAGAAGTCTTTGACAGCACAGAGGACCTCATCAGCCATGGCCTCTCAACCTTGGCCCTTCCTGCCTTCAGGACTTTGAGCTGAATAAGCCTTTATTACTCAGGCTGTGATTCTGAGTCACAGCAACAGAGAATGGACTCAAAAATACCAAAAAGCAGTTTTTCTCAATTTTGTAAAATAAAACAATTGAATTTGTTAAAATAATTATTACTACAAATTGCACAATACCATGAAACTGTCCAAATATTTTAACCTTTTACTGCAGTGGGATCCTTGGGTTCTTCCTCAGGTCACATAGCTGGAAAGACTCAATAGTTAATGAGGAGGAGCCTCCCCCAGCCCCCACCTGGCCAGTTCTCCTAGGAAGCAGCCCATAAAGAATCTGGTCCTGCCTTCTAGGCATTCAGTCTCACATGGGAAAAGCTACATAATGAGATGACTAAGTACACAGGAGAATTTTGCATCTACCTTCTAGAGAGATGTTCTAGAAGGAAGCAATGGTTGATAAAGGACACCCATGGCTGTGCAATCCTAATGTGGTCGGGGCAGGTTCATGTGAGGTTGGCCATCTGTCCACAGTATGGAGAGGTGGCATTCAGGGGGAGGAGACCTGGAAAGGGGGACCATGTGGGCCACCCAGACTATTAAGCAGGTCCCTTAGGAATTCTTCAGCCAAACAGCTCAAGGTTTGCCATTGAGAGGGGCATCCAGAACCTTGACCTGACCTAAGCAAGCCTTCCTGTCTGAGGTGTCATGGCAGAGCTATGTGGAGGCAAAACCCATGGTGAGCCAGGAACCAGAGAGGCGGGACCCATCTCAGGCTTGTGTAAAAACCCTCTGGGGAGAGCTGCCTTCTCTACCCTGTGACCTATGGCCCTCCCACTTGGCCCACTGCCCAAACACTGTCACTGGATTAAGTTTCCACCCTCTCAGTACCACTACCCTACTTGCCTTTGGAATTCAAACACATGGATGAGTTGGGGAGCCCAGCGTATCCTAACTGTGGCTCTCCTTTTCCTTGGTCCTTTCACTTTTACCTTCCTTGGACTCTGCCTTTTCCCTCCCCTCCCCTCTCCTCCCCTCCCCTCAACAGTCTTCTCCTCCTTGCTTCTGGCCCTGATTTCTCTTGGGAGCCTCATTTTCCTCAGATCCAGGTTGGGGAGAGGGCTTCCTTCCACCCCTGAAGGTTAAATAGGTGCAAGGACTCCTAAAGTGTTAATGATTCTATGGAACCTCAGGGCCTTTTGTCTGAATCTGAATAAAACTCTTGAATTCAAAGAGATGAAGGGAATTCTGAGCATTTGGAAATTATGATCGATCTGACATGGATTTTTGTGTTTTCCTGTAGGGCAGTTTCTGGACCTTTCCAATCATCCAAAGTGGCCTGTTTGTGGCAGGCCCCCTGGGCACAGCAGCTGAAGAGTAGCTCCCCAAGCAGGTGGACCTAAGCCTCAGCCTCCCCCGCTGCCTGTTAAAACTGCAGACCTACTAAATCAGAATTTCTGGGGAATGGCAGCCAATCTGAATTTAAAACATGCTTCCCTCCCCTGTGATTCTTCAGCTCACTAAATCGTGACAAAATCTGTCTTTGTGTTATTTATTCTTCAAAAGATTCATATATTATTATGATTTGCTTGTTTCTTTAAGTCTATTAGAAACAATTTTATTTATAGCCATCTTAAACCTGCACAACAAGTATTAGATGTTTGACTGAAGAATTCAGCAGCAATGCTCAGTAAATGTTCTAGTTTTTATTATATACAAGCTGTAGATTTATCTTTCTTGATATGGAAAGAGAAGAGGTAAATTCCCTAATCTTTCCTGCTCTCTTAACTGCTGCTGTATGGAGCTTTATTCATGGTCAACACCAAGGGCAAAGCTGAAGGAATGTCTGGATTTTTTATACATTGTACCTTTCTCCACATTTGTACTGTTTAATGAGAAACTACTTTTAAATACTCTTACACAAAGTTTAGTAGGGACTCTCCTTGACTTTTGTAACAGAACACTTTCACTGTGCCTAAAACAGTATCAATGTGAATCATGCCTATGTGTTATAGTGTTTATATATACACACATGTATCTTCATATGTGAGCCTACATATATGTTGCTCATATCATACTTCTCTCCCATGTCAAGGGCTTACCTTCCCATAGTGACAGCAATTCAATTTTCTTTAATTTTCACTGCTTTATGGTCACTGAAGAGCAATTCAGACTCTGGGTTAATAGTAATCTCAGAGTTCTTGTCACTTCCGCCCAATTCTCTGTAGCAACATTTGTGGTGGGCAGACAAACGTCCACATCATTGGCCCATGTCTGCTGCAGGTGGATGTTGGCTGCTGGTTCACTGACAACTATCCCTTCCTCGTGTTGGCTTGTCTCTGCTGTCCCCATAGAGACTCTGGGGACATAAGGGAAGATGACACTGTCTGCTCTATGGAAATACAACTCTCATGGTCAAAATCTGCCATCAAATGTGGTTTCTGCACTGGACAAAGCAAGCAGGAGCAGGACCAGCTTGGAACCTCTTTGCTGTTCCATCAACAGAATTTTCTTTGGTTTCTTCAGCCCACCACTTACAAAGAGGGTCCATCTGCCTCATCGGAGAAGTGTGTGGTGCAAGACACTCCTGTGTCCTCCATGTCCCCTCGCCATAGCCCTTTGGGAAACCTGGCTATGCATCCTCTCAGAGGCTAAACACTCATACGCTATAGGATCCAAAACACCCATGTTTCTCAAAAATTGTCAGCTAGATAAGTAAACGAATATTTGAGTCCTATTTCACAATTTATGAAGTGCTTTACACTTACATCATTTTCAGTAACCAAATCCTTAACCACTCCTGTATGGCCTTATTATCTAGTTTAAAGAAGGCAACCTGAGTTTCCATCAATTCAACCTGGAGACAGGGAGAGAGGAGTTGTTCCTGTGGCTGCAGAATTATCAGCTCAAAGAACTTCCACCTCCCCCTACATGGGCAGGTGGTATCGGATCTGTTCCTTTCTTAGGGCACTTATCCTGGATGTTTCATATACTTCTTGCTTCCATGTCTTCTCCCACCTACTCCATGCTAAGTTCTGTCAGGGCAAGATCTGGAGCAAATTTTCCTGATCATCCACGGCTCCAGCAGGCGTGGCAGGCAACAAATAGGTGTTTGTTAAATGAAGGGATAAAAGTAAATGAACAAATCATACCCATTTCAAAAGAATTTTTTTTTTTAATTTGACTTATATGAAGAAAGTCCATGGTAAGGCTGTTTGGAGACTTTCTATCTCCATAGCTCTTAGAGACTGGGAAGCCTTTTGCTTTATAACTAAGGAAAGGCTACTGACTCCTTTTTGAAAAGTTCATTTGATACCCCTAGTGGTTTATCTTTCCTGTCTCATAAATTAGCTGCCCAATATTAAGCCAACAACAGGCCAGGGCTCCCTTGTCAATCACCCTTACCTCTGTTTATATGAAGTGTTTCGTCTTTCTCTTTCCAAGCAGGATGCACTTGTCCAAGAACCAGGGAACACGTTGGGGGAATGAAGTGCCATTGAGAAATGCACACACAGCACAGCTGCCATTCTTCTGCGGTACTTTTTGGCCAACCCCTCAGGCTTGGAAACAGGTTCTAGAACAGAAGTGTCTGTATGTGTACATTAGAAAAACAGAAAGTAACGTCAGCGAAAACACTGTACAAGGAATGAATATAAAATCAAATTTGGAGCCTTGATTAAAAAAAAAAAAAAGGATGTAACGAAAATTATGTAACTAAAAAAATCAGCTAGGACCAAAAAGTCAGCAACGTTAGCAAACTGCTTGGTGCGTTGAGGGACGTGGTGGGGGAGCAGATGGCAGGATTTATCTGTTAAAAAAAATCACCCTAACTAGAGCCCGGGTTTGCCCGCGGGGCGTGACTCACTTCTGGATCATCGGAATCAAGGGCATGGTGTTTGCGCGGGACACCCGTTCTAGCTGCTGGCTCCCGGCACTAACAGTTCGCTCCGGGAGCTGGATAAGGGCGCGCCGCCCCAGGCCCGAGGAGCGCGGGGCCAGGCAGCTGCGGGCGGGGAGGGCGCGCAGGGCCGGCGTTCATTGACCGGGCGCGCGGTCAGGTGACCCGCGGCGCCTCGTTCCCGCAGCGGTGCCCGTGGTGGCCGCCAAGGAGGGTCCCGAGCCGAACCCGGGAACAAAGTTGCTGGGCCGGCGGCGGCGGGGCGGAGGAGGGAGGGGCAGCCGGAGCGCTGGGGGCGGCGGCGGCGGTGGCGGCCCGGGGATCGGACCCGCCGGGCCTCCTCCTCGGGAGAGCGAAGCCCGGGGTGCCGGGACGCGAGCCCCTTCCCCGGGGGCGGCGGCACGCGGGCGCTCGCCCGGCGCCCCACCCTCCGCTCTCTGCCTCTGGCGTTGCGCTCCAACAAAGGGGCAGGCCGGCGGCGGCGGAGGAGGAGCCGCGGGAGCTGCGAGCCTCTGGAGCACAAAGTTGTGGAGTCGCCTCTCCTCGGAGGAGGGGAGCAGGCAGCCCGGCGGGCCGCGGGCTTTCTCCCGCCGAGGGGCGAGGAGGGGCCTGTGGCTTCCAAAGACGATTGGGGAAACTCGGGGATAGGCGCCCCCCTGCTTCGCGTCGTTTCTGCACACGGAAAACTGGAGCATTTGGCAAACTTGGTGCCTGCGCGCCTGCTCCAGGTTTGCGCCTGAACTGTTTTGTTTTTGTTTTTGGCGGAACTACCAGGCAGGAAGATTGCACAAGCCAGGGGCGTTTCCAATTGGGTCTTAAAAAAAAATTTTTTTTTTTTTTTTGTCTTTCGGATCTGGTGTGGTTCTCCACGTTTCATTAAGAAAAAAAGAACCGCGCCCCCCAAACTTATCCTTGCGCACACCCCCGCGGTGGCTCCGACCCAAACACGCCCCAAGGAGCCCCGGGCCGGCTCGGGACGCGGTGGAGGCGGCGGCCCGCGCGCACCAGGTAAGCGCCTGCATTATTAAAGCGTCAGGTTGGGTAGAGTGACCACAGCCCGCTGGGAGAGGGGCGGGGAGGAGGTGGGACCCTCCTGCGGCTCTTCCGCCGCGGGTCCACAGCTCGAGCGCCTTCCCGAGTGTCAGGGCCGAGGATGGGACCAACTTGTGCTGCAGGCACTCTCCTCACAACCTCAGTTCAGTTCCCCCGTGCGGGAGGGAGACGCCAGACCTGTGGAGGAAGCTCCGGCCGGCAGGTCCTGGGACCCCACCTCCTGGGGCTCCGTCTGTGCTGCCGCTCCATCTCCCGTCCCGCCGGGGCGCGAGGGTCGCGCGTCCGTGCAGCGCTCGGTGCGGGGCGCTGGGCCAGTGATCTGCGAGAGGGGACGTGGCCTCCTAGGAGAGCCTGTCACACAAGCGGCCCGGGGAAGGCGGGGCCCCGGCGGAGTCCGCCAGGAGAGGGTGGGGAGAGAGAGTGACCGTGTGGTCAGCTGCAGGGGACGCTTCCCAGACGGCCGCCCGGCAGGAGCCGTGCTTGCCCTCTGGGTGGCTGCTGCTCCCCAGGGTGGGGCCTCGGAGCGTGTGGCGCGATCCCCAGCTCCCCGCCAGCCGCCCGGGGAAGGCCGAGGGCCCTGCGCGGTCGCCGCGTTTCACGGACTCTTGGCATCGCTTGCCGCCCCTGACAAGGTAATTCATGCCCTGCTCTGGCCCGGGATCCACGTTCTGGTTGCCCAAGGCCACTTAAGAAGCCGACAAAACATTAGTTGTGGACTGAGCAACTTTTCGCTCAAGCCCTAGATGGCGAAGGGGACTCGTCCCAGGGTTGTTTCAAGGGGAGGAGAAAACGTGTCTACCGCGCGCTTAGTTTTGCACTGAACTGGAGAGACCCGGGTCTCACACCATGCTCCCTGTTTCTGTTCCGTCCGGGCAGGACCGCCTGTCTCCCAGCCTCAGGTCACCTGGGTCACCAGGGCCTCGCGGGTCACTTCCTCCAGCCGGGCTAGGAACGGTCGGTGCGCCGGTCTCTGCGGCCGGAGCGCACGGAGCTCCGGGAAGGCTGGGGTCCCCGGGTGGGGCCGGCGCACCGGGCCTCCGGGCCCCGCGGCTGCACGGATAGCCATTCCTCGGAAACTTGCACCGGCCTCCGGTGGCCCTCAGGTGCTGGAGACTGGTGGGTGCGGGGGACGCTGCGGGAGGAATGCGAAGCGCGTTGGTGCTTCGGCTTCCGCGCGGGGCGGCGAGGGTCAGGGCTTACGTGGAGCCATCCCCGCCCCCTTTCCTTACCAGCGTGTCTGGGACCGGTGGGACAGCTCTTTAACGCTCCTTTGGGTGCCTCCCTAAAATTAATTGGCCCTGTTAAAAGTCTTAATCACAGCAGTATTACCCTTCCCTGGAGCGCACCCGAGAGTGCACCGCAGATCTTGGCACTCTGTGGTCGCTTTGACTGTTTGGCCGCCTTGGCGTCCCTTTCCACTCTAGCATCTGTGGGTTCCTAGTGTCAGAGAATTGTTTTTTGTTTTTTCCCCCAAGGACTTAAACTGTATTTCCATCATAGTTGTCCACTATCGAATATTCATTCACAATGAAACATTGTGGAATGTTTCATGTCCTTATTGCATAATCCCCAAAGTGAAATAAATGAAAACATGGCTTTTACCTATTAGGCCATTCCCTGCGGGTTTTCTCCTTAGGGGTACCGCCAGACACTCTTGCCTTCTGGTTCACAGGACAGACAGAGAGGTCCTGCAGGAGGAGTGGGTAAACTTTACAGAAGGGACAGCAAAGTGAGGCAGTGATAGCACTAAATTGCAAGGGTGTAGGGCTTAATGCTTCTACCACATGCCCTTCCTTTACTCTTCCTTCCTTCCTTCCTTCCTTCCTTCCTTCCTTCCTTCCTTCCTTCCTTCCTTTCTTTTTAAAGATTTATTTATTTATTTGAAAGAGTTACACAGAGAAAAGGCAGAGAGAGAGAGAGAAAGAGAGAGGTCTTCCATCCGATAGTTCATTCCCCGGTTGGCCGAAATGGCTGGAGCTGCACCCATCCGAAGCTACTTGGAGCCAGGAGCTTCTTCCGGGTCTCCCACGTGGATGCAGGGGCCCAAGGACTTGCGCCATCTTCTACTGCTTTCCCAGGTAGCAGAGAGCTGGACTGGAAGTGGAGCAGCCGGGACTTGAACTGGCACCCATATGGTATGCCGGCACTTCAGGCCAGGGCATTAACCTGCTGTACCACAGCACCAGCCCCATACTCTCAGTTTCTCACCTAGGTTTGTGTGGAAGGTGGTATTCCTTCCAGGTGTGCATGTGGAAGTGGAGAGTGATGCTGGGGCACAGTGTTTGAGGTGCAACTTTTGAGTCTTTTTTTTTTTTTTTTTTTTTGACAGGCAGAGTGGACAGAGACAGAGAGAAAGGTCTTCCTTTGCTGTTGGTTCACCCTCCAATGGCCGCCGCGGTTGGCACGCTGCGGCCGGCGCACCGCACTGATCTGATGGCAGGAGCCAGGGGCTTATCCTGGTCTCCCATGGGGTGCAGGACCCAAGGACTTGGGCCATCCTCCACTGCACTCCCTGGCCACAGCAGAGAGCTGGCCTGGAAGAGGGGCAACCGGGATAGAATCCGGCGCCCTGACCGGGACTAGAACCTGGTGTGCCGGCGCCGCAAGGCGGAGGATTAGCCTAGTGAGCCGCGGCGCCGGCCTAAGTCTTTTGACACACTGTTCCGTGACTTAGAAGGAGGATCCTCTGCCTTATGCGACTCAAACTGAGTCCCGTGGCCCTTAGAGGCATCAAGGGACAGCCAGTGGCTATCCCTGTTTGAGTAGCATCTGTTTTTCTGTTTCTCTCCTTCCTTCCCCATTCTTTTCTTGCTCTTACCACCTTTTCTGCTCTGTGTTTGCAGTATGACAGGGAGTTTCATTAGCAAGAAGAGAAAAATTGAAAAATGAGGAGAATGGAGAAGTAAAACACTATAATGAAGAAGTACTACTAGTCCCCTGCAAAAGAAATGAAGTCCTGCATAAATGGTTTACTTTTTCTCCTATGCAGTGGACAGAGTCTTTGGAAAGCACTGAAGTGGAGACCCTTGACTAAGACTATTTGTGAAGGAGGGAGTTAGCAGTATCTCAAAGAGAATAGGTCTGTCCAGGAAAGAGAATTTTTCCTAGGCAAATCTGATTTTCCATAATCAAATTTTATATCCATTCTTCTGAACAAAGTTTTTAGTTCTTGAATATAATAAAATACCACTTAAGAGTTTAGCAAATCTTTTACAGTTTTGTACCTGAAGAAAGGAACTTAATCACATAGTAATCCATAAATTCTTAACAGCAGTAAAACCATATAAAAATGTTTTTTATACTCTCATAAAATCTGGCAGATTGATGATCCAATCCACATATTCTTCCCTACCAGAGAGGAAATGGTTCTTAAAGCTCTAGCGAGATACCATAGTTTTCATCTGGCCCAACTACTTTAGCACTTACAATTTGGATCTGTTTATTATTTAGAATATACCCTTTTCCTGATTTGATCAGAAAAAACAGTTACATATTATGAATATTATATACAATAAATTAATGCTCTGTGAGTGTTCAATATTATATATGATAAAATATTAATATATACAATATTATGTTTTGAAATAGTAACACTGGATGATGGATTCTTTTTATTTATTTATTTAAGAGGCAGAATGATGAGAGGGAGAGAGAGAGAGAGAGAGAGAAATATCTTCCATCTCCTGGTTCACTCCCCAAATGCTTGAAATCACCAGGGCTAGGCCTTGCCATTCAAGAGCCAGGAACTCCATCTGGATCTCCCAAGTGGATGGCAGGGGTCTAAGCACTTGGGCCATCATCTTCTGCTTCCTAGGGTGCACATTAGCAGGAGACTGGATTGGAAGCAGGGTAGTGGCCTGAACCTGGGCACTCCGATATGGGATGCAGGCATCCCAAGTGGCATCTTAACTGCTGTGCCAAACACTCACCCCTAGAAATATTTTATTTGAGTGGTACCTGTGCTCAGCAGAATTCAGACTAAGTATCTTCCAGAATAAAATCTTTATCAATGGATGTGTCATATACATACCTGGATTTATACATACCTGGATTTATAGCTCTTATCCAGGCCATTACTGAGATCCTGATCTGTATGTCCAATTGCCTTTTTGTCATCTCCACTTATGTTTCTCAGAGGCAGCCCTAACCCAGCTGGTGTCTTCCCGTGTTCCTGGCTCAGTGAGTGGCTCATCTGCTATCTAATTGCCCACACCAAAACTGGGGAGTCAAATTTCACCTTAGTATATTAGACCTGTAATGTGCAATCAGTTCTCAAATCTTAGCGACTTTGTTTAATATCTAAATACCCCACTTACCCACTCATTTCTTATCTATCTACCCTCATCTGGGCCACAGCCATTTCCTGCCTGTAATGTTATAGTAGAAGGATTAACACAGTTAACACCTAGGTGACATTTAACTACTTTCCCCAATTACTTTACATATTTGCTTCATCTCCCTCTCTCTTTGTATGCATGCATATATATGTATACATTCATATAGCAACATGCACATTCGTTTGGGTAGTTGCAGATAAATGTGGCTGCCCTGTTTGAAAGTTGAAGATATTATCACTCTCCATTGCTAAATACATAACCATATGTCTCCTACTATCAGAGATGGTTCTCCTGCAGGCTAGCAACCCAATTAATGTTCAAGAAATTTAAGATTGATAGAATAATAATGTCTAAGATACACTCTGAATTCAGATCTTTCAGATGATCTCCAAAATGTTTTAAAATTCTGAGTTCAACCAAGGATTGCATTTGGTTGTCATGTCTGTTTAGTCTTCTTTAATCTACCAAGTTCCCTCTCCTCCAGGTAATTTTGGCTTTCATGACATTGACAATTTTGAAGAGACAAGGCCATTTGTTTTGTAAACTACACATTGTCTGGATTTGTCTGCCCACGATTAGCTTTACTTTAGACATTTTGGCAAAGTTACTGTATAGATGATGCAGTATACTTTGCTTGTATTGCATGATAGCACATTATTGGTTATATGAAGATTGATTACTGGGTCACGGATAGGAATTTTTTTCCCCAAACATATTATGGGACATTTTTAAGGATGCAGAAGAGTTGAAAGAAATTTTCATTTTGCATGTGTTATCTTCCTGGCCTAGGTTCTTTCATTAGCTTTTTGGTATATTTGGCCATAGTCTTCAGTGCTTCCCCACATATTACTCTGGTCCATCTCTTTAAAATGCCAATCTAATCATGTTACTTTCCTGCTTTAAGCTGTCTTCACCTGGTTCAACAGATAGGTGAAAGGGTTTCAGAAAGTTCACTGAAAATGGGACTAAAAGATGTGTGAGTTTTCCATGAACTTGAAGCCTCCTTGCACTTGCTTCTTGGCTGTCTTCTTTCCAAAACCACTGGCTTGTACTCAGCTATTTGAATGCTCCGTGATTCTCTCTGCCACTTCACATGAGGAATTTACTTTTCTCTTTAGACTTCCCATTTTGGCTAATCATATTCTTCTCATCTTGAAGGCTTGGCTTAAATGTCACTTCTTTAAGAAAGCCACCTCCAATAGCTCCACGCAGGTCAGATTCCTCTGCTGTGTGCTCTTTTTACTCTATGGTTCTTTGTGTTTGTAGCCCATCTGTATGGTTATGAGATAACTCACCATGTAATGAATTTCTCAGTGTCTGTAGGCTCCATCCTGGCCAAGACCATATCTGTTGTTGATAGGCACATACCATGGCCTGCATCGATGCCTTACACATGCTAAGTGCTCAGAAAATATTTACTGATTACTCTATGTAATTGTGTATAGTCACCTATATTAAAATATATATCTATACATATTGTAAGTCAGTGCTTTCCTTTTGTTTTCAGGTTCTGATGTCAAGCTGGACTGTTAGAGAAAGTTGGGAGTCTTAACAAGAGGACTTGGATTACTCTGAAACTCAGCCACGATGGCCAAGTATGGGGAGCATGAAGCCAGGCCAGACGATGGGCAGAATGAATTCAGTGATATCATTAAATCCAGATCTGGTAGGTAACGGAAGCTCAAGACAGTTATGGATTTTTGTGTATAAATCTTTAGAAGCCATTGGCTTTTCGGCTTGTTTTACATTGTTCTTGTGAGGCAAACTTCTGAGAAACTTTATTCTAACCAATGACTATCATTTTGTAAAGGGAAATATAGTATGTCGGAGTGTCCTATCTTCATTTCTCTACCCGGTTTTGTCTCATTGTATATTGACTGGCATTGCTTGGTGAAACCTCTTGCAGCTGCATGCTGTTCATTTGGAAGACTACTTCATTAAAGGACAAAACATTCAGCCAAGTGTCTTCACCCTGTCGTCTGGAAATTGGAGGGATTCTGTGCTTAAATTAGGAAGTTCCGTAGTTGCTTAAGGAAGGTTCCTCTGCTGGTTTGTGTTCCATGACTTTATCCTCACCCCTGTCTCTCTTGGCTGCCAGAGCTCCCACCTGTCCTTCCTCCCAAGGTAGAGTTTTCACCTATGTAATCTAATGTACTAGACTAAGAGTAATGGTTGTGATAGGACCATTTAAACTGGGACCTCACCCCTTCCCGAGCCTTCTTTTCTTTGGTTGAGTGCTTTCTGATTCTGGCCATTCAAATGGATCAAGGGAGGTTTTTAAAATGCAGATACCTTGGCTCTACTTCAGACCTATTGAATATTTAAAAAAAGATTATTTATTTATTTATTTGAAAGGCAGAGTTATAGAAAAGGAGAAGCAGAGGCAGAGAGAGAGAGAGAGAGAGAGAGAAAGATCTTCCATCCTCTGGTTCACTTCCCAAATGGCCACAATGGCCAGGGCTGTACCAGGCCAAGGTCAGGAGTCAGGAGCTTCATCTGGGTCTCCCACATGGGTACAGAGGCCCAAAGACTTGGGCCATCTTCCACTGCTTTCCAAGCACATTATCAGGGGGCTGGATATAGGAAGCCTACCTGCAGCTCTATGCCACAACACAGGTCCCTACATATTTTTAAAACGCTCCAAATGTCATTCTAGGATGACCTCAAAGGGGAGATATTTTTGAACCCTTCTGAGCTTTGAAAATTATACCAGTCATACCAGACTACCCTGGGTGGGAACACTGTACTTAAGTAACTTTCAGAGTGACTCTGAGGTATGAAATTACATCCAGCGTCACTTTAAAGCAGCAGACGAACCTCAAACCTGATTTTGCTGTGCAACGCATTTTTATATTCTGTTAGGGATTATTTCTCATTATTTTAAACTGCAGAAAAATGCACTGCACATGAGGTCTAAAATAATTGTGTTGGGCTATGCATTTAGTTCCGTGATATCAGTGTTTGTTGATTGGTTAAGATTTTCCTTATTCTAGACTTGGTTCTAAACACATAGCAAGTGTTGTGACAACTGGAGGATCTTTTGGAGGTTCAGTTTACCATCTTATTTTGAAGTATGCTTTGAGGATGTCCATTCTTCTAAAATTCTTTTGTTTTAATGTTTTCATTATTATGGTATAAAGCACCATGTAAATATAAGAAATTATTAATATTTAAGAATACAGAATATATTTTCACCTGTGTAAAGATGTACCAAAGAGGGAAAGAAAGAAAGGAAATGTCTACGCCAGTCATGTTTGTGAATTGTGAGGAGTTATACAGCATATAAGTTTAAAAATACTGGGTATAAATGATGAGTACATAAACTTCCAAACTGTTCTTTAAGTTAAAATTATTTCAAAAGATGCTGTACGCATCTGGGAAGTGGTTTGGCAAAAATTACTGCATGTTTTTAACAACTACATATCAATTGGCTAGGTAATTCTATTATAGTTTTCCCTTAGGCAATATGAAAAAATACAGTACATACAGGAAGTTGATCACAGTATTATTTATCATAAAAAATGGTAAAGAACATCAAATTCCAGTATTGGGAACTGGTTAGGTCATTATTTCCCAAAGTATCTTGGAAGAATCACAAATACTAGAATTGTTAATGTGTAATTCAAAAAGGATATCAGGGTCAAATAAGTTTAGAAAATAGTGGTAAACCTACTTTGCCTTTTTCATGGTAGCACATCTGAACAGATCAAATGAAATCTCCTTGGAGCTAATTGAATCATGGTATAAACATAAGGGAAAAATTATGCATTCATTAAACAGTGATATAGCTGTGCATATGTGTATAGAAATATGTTGTTGTTTTATTGTTAAGTAAAAAAAATGTGTTGTATAAAGCCATTTTGGTAAAAATACGTTTTAAAGAATTTAGTGGGTTATATACTAAAATGTTAGAAGTGGTCATCTTGGCACTTTGGGGTCATTATTTTTTGCCTTTGCATTTACCTATTTTTCTAAAGCTCTTCAACGGAAATGTATTCTTAGTTCTTTTTTTTTTTTTTTGACAGGCAGAGTGGATAGTGAGAGAGAGAGACAGAAAGAAAGTTCTTCCTTTTTGCCATTGGTTCACCCTCCAATGGCCGCTGCAGCCGGCGCATCTTGCCGATCCGAAGCCAGGAGCCAGGTGCTTCTCCTGGTCTCCCATGGGGTGCAGGGCCCAAGGACTTGGGCCATCCTCCACTGCCTTCCCGGGCCATAGCAGAGAGCTGGCCTGGAAGAGGAGCAACCGGGACAGAATCCGGCGCCCCGACTGGGACTAGAACCCGGTGTGCCGGCACCGCAAGGCGGATTAGCCTGTTAAGCCACGGTGCCACCCAGTTCTTTTTTTTTTTTTTTTTTTTAACAGGCAGAGTGGATAGTGAGAGAGAGAGAAAGAGAAAGGTCTTCCTTGTTGCCGTTGGTTCACCCTCCAATGGCCGCTGCGGCTGGCGCATCGCGCTGATCCGAAGCCAGGAGCCAGGTGCTTCTCCTGGTCTCCCATGGGGTGCAGGGCCCAAGCACTTGGGCCATCCTCCACTGCCTTCCCGGGCCATAGCAGAGAGCTGGCCTGGAAGAGGACCAACCGGGACAGAATCCGGCGCCCCGACCGGGACTAGAACCCGGTGTGCCGGCGCCGCAAGGCGGAGGATTAGCCTGTTAAGCCACGGCGCTGGCCCAGTTCTTATATTTTTAAAACCTCTAAAGTTGTTTAGTGTTTTAATGCCAAGGTTATGACAATTACTTTTTCCCTTGGTGGCACCTACTTCAAAACACATTGAAAATGTAGCTGTTGCATAGTTGAGATAGGAATCACATTCTTGTGGCTGGATTATGTTTCAAAAGTCCGCAGATAAGTCTGAAATTGAATGAAGCTACTACTTTTACTCTTGTTTTCTAGAAGGTAATATTTTTTAAAATTCTTTTGAGGTAAGTACTTAGTATACAGTGGTAATGTCTCATAGCAATTCAAAATGTAATATGAAGAGATTTGTAGATAAAGTATAGGAATGATCTACATACAATATAGATATTTTAAAAGATTCTCCTTTGGTGGGTTGTATGCTGAATCTGTCGCTTTTCCATTTTGTAAAGAGAAATATTTTCTTATTGGAAAATTTCAATTCTAGTCCTGTGCTCTAGGTTTCTTTGGGAGGATTAGTTGAGAGGGGTGAAGGTGAAGACTGGGATGCAAAAAAGCTGATGTTGAGAATATATTGATAAATTTAATATTTTGGTTCATAAAGACTCTTTTCTTAAAATTCTTAAGTTTGAGCACTCTACAATTCTGGCATAATAAATAGGTACTTGCTTGCTATCTCAAATTATTGAGATTGTTTATATAGTCCTCATTTAGTATTAGGTTGCTTCATGCCATCTATGATTTTTTTAATCTCATTTTAAAAAGTCATTTTCACATCTAAAGAGAAACAAAGTTATTAAGGGGAGCGAATAATTCTGTGGATATAAAAGCCATACATTTATTTATGATTTTAGTACATTTACTTTGAATCCAACTAAATGCAAGAAAAGAACTTGAATGAGTTTAATCTCTAATGACCAAGAAGTTGAAGTTGGGTAAAAGTAGACCTTTTTCTGATTTAATGGCAGATATATCAAATTCATCATCAATAACTTTGCCACTGACAGTCTTATTTAGTAGGCCTCAGAAAGAACAACAAATTTGTAAGTATTTAGAGGTCGTAGGGCAAGAATAAGATCTTTAAAAGTGAAATATATCACCAATGGAGTAAATTATGAATAAACTTGTGCATGGAACATTTTATTTTATTTTTTTAATTTTAATTTAATTTTATTTTATTTTTTGACAGGCAGAGTGGATAGTGAGAGAGAGAGACAGAGAGGAAGGTCTTCCTTTTTGCCGTTGGTTCACCCTCCAATGGCCGCTGCGGCCGGCGCATCTTGCCGATCCGAAGCCAGGAGCCAGGTGCTTCTCCTGGTCTCCCATGCGGGTGCAGGGCCCAAGCACTTGGGCCATCCTCCACTGCACTCCTGGGGCCATAGCAGAGAGCTGGCCTGGAAGAGGGGCAACCGGGATAGAATCCAGTGCCCCAACCCGGACTAGAACCCGGTGTGCCGGCGCCACAAGGTGGAGGATTAGCCTGTTAAGCCACAGCGCCGGCCGCATGGATCATTTTAAATATGAAATACAGATATATAAATATGAACTGCGAGACACATTTAAAATAGAATATCCTCATTGCTCTTTTCATTCAGACAATAACTAGCATACTTTAAAACTGGTAACAGAGCATACTTTATCCTTCTGTGTATCCTCTGTGCTCTTGTGGTGAGTTTACCTTAGAGCCCTTTGAAAGGAGTAGACCTCAGCGCTAGGGACAGTGTGTCAACATGTAGAGATTCTGAAAATTTAAGGGTGGGAGTCAAAGACTTGGTGATGGGAAAGAGCCCTTTGTTGAACAGATTAGTCGGGTAAGCTCCACAGCTTTCTGGTTCAGTTCTCTTAAAGACCTTGGGCAAGAAGCCCAAGTGTAACGATTTTATCTTTTCTTTCTTCACCTTCTCTGTTCTTGTCTAATCCTGGGATCTAACTGTTGAGGGAGTCTTAGAGGTCATATAACCCAGCCACGCCTATGCTGTAGTCACCCTGCATCTAGTGCTGAGCCCTCACTGGTGAGGATAATGACGATAATCCTAGTATCTTACATTCCTGGATATACTGTGTGCAGATATAAGTATGGTGCTAAGAGGTTAATCCTACAGCCACCATTTTACAGAAGAAAAATGTGAGCCATGCAGAATTAATTTGCTGCGTTGGACTTGTTTCTAGGTTTCTAAAAGCCCAGGCGTGCCTACCTCAGGGCCTTTGCATGTCCCTCTTCTCCTCCATCTGCCTGATTCCTTGTTGTCATTTAGATCTAAGCTTGAATGTCGCCTACCTTGCTGACTTTAGGAAGTAGCTCTCCCAGTTGCACTTGACTGAATCTCTGCATTTATTTTTATTGTTTTTATTGCTGTCTGCTACTTTTCTCGTATTGTGCATTTGTTAATTTTCTTCCCACTAGAATTCCACTACAGGAGTGGGGACCAATCCATTCCTGGCACCAAGCCCAGTTCCTAGCTTATAATAGGTGAGCAATCAATGTTTATTCGATGGAAAAAGCTCCAGAGCTCGAAAGAGCTGGGATTAGAACACAGTTGCCCTGACTCCAGAAACTCTATGTTTGACCTCTACCTAATGCCCCATCTTCTAATTTACAAAACACTTTATTCTGCTCCTGGATGGTTCTTTATTACGTGCCTGGTTTTGATCTTTGCAAATCTGGCACTGTATTTGTTGTCTTTATACATTCTTTGTTTCTCTTCCTTCATAGATAAAAGCTTGGGACCCTGGGCTGTGAGGCAGAACTTTTCTGGGTCCCTGGCTGGCATCACAGCCTTGCAAGGGAGAGCAGATTGTAAGACACACAACCTCCTGCTTTTACACCTCCCGTGGCCTTCCTTGTTTTTTTGGCTCTGGTCTTGGCCATTCTCTGTTGAAAGTCAGCAAAGGGGAAAATACCAGAGGACAGGCAGTCCTTTGGGTAGAAGATAGAGAAATGGATAATTTGTTTCTGACGTGAATTCCCTTTTCTCTTCTCCTCTGACTGCTGTTCAAGGCTTTTAACTGGCTGGTGAAAAAAGGTAGTGGATTTCAGATGCACTGACATTTGGCACACTTTAAGTCCTGGTCAGATGCCCAGATAGGTATCTGTGGTATTGAAAGAGTTGGTTGAGGTGTGTGGGGGAGGAAAAAAGAGGGAGACCAGGGAAATAAAAATAAAACTATTTAATATGGAGTATTATATCTGGTTACATTTATAGCAAACCTGAAAATATGCTATGTTTGCAACAAAGTAAACTTGCCTAACAAGATTCAGGTTTATGAAATTTATGAGGAAGATTACCTTATTTGTTCGTCTTTCAGAGGCTTTTTTTTTTTTTTTTTTTTAAAGCATAGACAGTGGTTGCATTCTATTTAGGGAGGAATTGGTATCCTTCTTTCTCTTATACTCATTAAAGAAATATCCATGGGGGCATTTTTCTAAACCGGTTATGGGACTGTGAAAAATAGTTCATTATTTTCCCCTGCAGCTTTCCTTGGCTGGAATACCTTTGCTTTGAAGGGAAGTCTTTGAGCAGGTTTGTTTTTTTCCAGGAGCTCTAGGGATTTGTGGTGATGGACAGTAGGCCTGATGGAAATTCAAGTCTAGTGGAGGAGAGCAGCTATTCTTGCTATGTGTATAAAAATATTCTCCATGTCGTTCCCTCATTATGCTGAAGCAGTGCAATCATCAGAAAGTTTTCTGTATTAATTTAATTCTCATGACCTGTTACTATGGCTGTGAAAGCTTTATAGGAGATCCATTCATGACCGGAAAATGTAAATTGCTGAGAATGAGTCTAAGCAAAGGAAGTGCATTAATTATATAGACAGAATGGAAAACTCGATTTTATTGAACCTTATGTGAACCCAGAAGTTTGGACTAGATGCTGATATGATGCTTTTCTGGGAACCAGGGAGCATGCAACACCATTTAAGCAGCTGTAAATATTAGTTAAAATGTAATCTAAAGCAATAAAATAAGGGCACTCGTGTGGTTTCAGGGATATTGCCTAGATTTTTTTTTTCCCCCACCTTAACCTATGCAGAAGCCTTCACTGCATTGTTTGTGTTGCCTTCACTGTTCAAGAATAATGAAATCCAATATTGGAAATGTGAGGCCATGTGAGCTTTTAATACATCTCTACTCCATGGCTGTGGACTCGGAAATCAAAACCAGGTCTCAGGCCTTTCGCTTTTACTTCCGCTTTCTTTGGATTTCCAGGTCAGGTCCAGCAGGCAGGTAAAGTTGTTGGCTTACATCTAACTCGCTGGTGTTTGCAGTTGTGTCACTGGGCCATGGAAGAGTTGAGGTTCTGTTATGCAGTGTGGGCCTCTGTACTGGAAGCTAGTTCTCTTGGCCCCATTGCTAAGACCATTGCTTATGTGCCTGGGATCGCACATTGGTTTAGGGAGTTATCAGTTCTGTCCATCAGATCATTGGAGCTTGGCCACACATGCAGCACAAGAGTAACACTTCATTGGTGAATGTTTTCAAGCAAGTTTTTTGGGTTTGATGGCCAGCTGGCCATTATTATGTATGTCCAACTCAGTACTTTCAACATTTAATTATGTAACGAACTCCTTTCAAAGAGTAGAAAATGACATTTCTGTTGTGGCAGAGAAATCCAATAAAAATACGACTTTGTGTCTCTAAAGTGAAACCACTTGGAAATAAACACATCTACAATAGTTTTGAAAGTATTACTGGCTTTGACATTTGTAGATTTCTTGACTTCTGTTTTTGAATGAACATTTTGGTACACAATATTTATGCGAAGAAGATCGAGTAGGTGACATTTTGAGTCTGCTGCTAATTGTTTGGCCTCTTGACCCATAAGGACCATGTGTGAAGCATGATATTTAACATTAATTCAATAATTACATAGACTTATACATATGCTCTTATTTTGAAAATTAGCTTTGAGCTTGTGACATGGAATTCCTAACTCATGGTGTATATCAGAACCACCCTTCTGGGTTCTGACTCCATCATGTGGGGTTTTAACAGGCTCCAAGAGCTATGCTTGTTGGTGCTGTTGATTTATGGATAAGAAAGGCAGGTTAAAGAGTCTTAGAGTTAATGTGAACGTGGCCTGCCTTTCAGAGGAGTAAAGAAAGCTAGTGTTAAATGTTTAGGAGTATTTATACTTATAAACATTCTCCTTTAAATAATTTAAAAAGCTGAAGGATTTCATCATATTAGGGCTTTTTTCTTTTGCCCTCTTTGTTGAAGAATTTGGTAAACTGAGGTTGAAACCAGGGAAGGGGAGTCAGAAGAGGGATGAAACTTGATGCATTTTTTAATATTTATTTGACAGGTAGAGTTATAGACAGTGAGAGAGAGAGAGAGAGAGAGAGAGACAGAGAGAAAGGTCTTCTGTTGGTTCACTCTCCAAATGGCCGCAACGGCTGGAGCTATGCCGATCCGAAGCCAGGTGCCAGGTGCTTCTTCCTGGTCTCCCATGTGGGTGCAGGGGCCCAAGCACTTGGCCCATCCTCCACTGCCCTCCTGGGCCACAGCAGAGAGCTAGTCTGGAAGAGGAGCAACTGGGACTAGAACTGGCACCCATATTGGATGCCGGCGCCGCAGGCGGAGGATTAACTAAGTGAGCCATGGCACCGGCCCCAACCTGATGTATTTTTTAAAAACATTTATTTATTTGAAAGGCAGAGTTACAGGGAGGCAGAGGCAGAGAGAGAGTATTCCATTTGCTGGTTCACTCCCCAAATGGCTGCAATGGCCAGAGCTGGGCCAGTGCAAAGCTAGGAGCCAGGAGCTTCTTCTGGGTCTCCCATGTGAGTTGCAGGTGCTCAAGTGCTTGGGCCATCTTCTACCACTATCCCAGGCCATAGCAGAAAGCTGGATTAGAAGTAGAGCAGCTGGGACTTGAACTGGCGCCCATATGGGATGACTGCAAGTGGCAGCTTTGCCTGCTATGGCACAGTGTCAGCCCCAGACGTTATTTTCAAGACAAATGGGTTTTTGATTTGTGGTGAGAAAGACAAATCCTCACATCCATCCTCTATGCTAGTTTTCTTATCTCTAAGGTTAGAGATGTATTTGACTCTCTGTTTTTAAAATTCAAATAGATAGCTGGTACTGCTATTTAATATAACTGTGCTTACTTTAGAAATAAAATAATTTGTCATATTCTTTTAAAATAAATGACATTTAAAGGATGAATAATGATTTTTATCCCACAGATGGGTTAAGGAATTAAGTGACTTACAGCCTATCATTGCAAGTTCCCTGTGGATCTGTAAAAACATCCCAGAGATCTTGTGATGTCCTTATATTTAGTTAACCAAACCAAATCAAACCAAAGGACAAAGCCCGGATATCTCATGGACCTTGAGTTATTTGCGGCAAGGCTTTTTTTCTTCCTTCCTTTTTTTTTTTTTGGACAGGCAGAGTTAGACAGTGAGAGAGAGAGACAGAGAGACAGGTCTTCCTTTTTTCATTGGTTCACCCCCCCAAGTGGCCGCTACGGCCAGTGTGTTGTGGCCGGCGCATTGCGCCAATCCAAAGCCAGGAGCCAGGTGCTTCCTCCTGGTCTCCCATGTGGGTGCAGGGCCCAAGGACCTGGGCCATCCTCCACTGCACTCCCGGGCCAAAGCAGAGAGCTGGACTGGAAGAGGAGCAACCAGGACAGTATCCGTATCCGGCGCCCCAACCGGGACTAGAATCCGGTGTGCCGGCGCCGCAGGCGGAGGATTAGCCTAGTAAGCTGCGGCGCCGGCTGCAGCAAGGCTTTTAACTCTAATCTTTAACCTTTTTGAAGATACCAAAAGGTATTTCTATTCCTTCATTGGTTAAACAACCTTCAAGGTAGGGTCAGATATATAATTGCTTCTCTGTGTCATTGTGTGAAATTTGAGATTACATCATAGAATTTAATGGGCCCTATTGCTGAGGCAGTTTATAAGATTGAGGATAAAAAAAATAGCAGCTGATTAGGCAAGGATGGATTCTTAATGTAATCGGTAATGAAACAGAGAGTTTTGTGCTGAGGTTGGCCGTGCAGAAGTGTGGGGTAAGTGTTAATGAACCAGTTAGGAGGAAGCTTTTTCAGAGATACTGTGGGAGAGAAAGAGACCATGAAGTAAAACCAATAAAATGCAACTCAAAACAAATAGATTTAGAGACAAAATCTGGTTCTACATTGTGTACAATCCATTTCTCAAATTGAGTTGTTTTCAGTTTTGAAGTTATATTGATTTTTAAAATTTAAAATACAAGTATTGACTCAGAGCGAGTTGATGTGGAAGTCCCAAACCTCAGTTCTTGAGGGGCTCATATATAGAACTTGGCCTGTGTTTTAGTTTACTCTGTCGCTCCGGGTTGTGGCTGAATGTAAAGATGTTTCTTTTTGTGTTTTTTCCATGTGGTATCAGTGGTCAGTTCCATTGCATGGAATTGATCATATCCTTCATTATTTTAATACTGTTTGTATAGAAAATTCAGAGCTGACTAGCTTATTCTAACTTGCATTACTTTGTTAAAAGATGTATTCGGTTGTAAGGAAAGTCTCAGTAATTGGATAACATGAGTACAGAAGTATGAGAGTATGTTAAAAAGTTTGTGGAAAAATGGAATAAAAATATACGTTTATTTTGATGCGAAAAATGTTGAATCCATGCATATGAAGGGTCTTTTTTTTTTTTTTTTGAAGATTTATTTTTATTTGTTTGAAAGGCAGAGACAGAGAGAGAGAGAGAGATTGGTCTTCCATCCACTGGTTCACTCCCCAGATGGCCGCAATGGCCGGAGCTAAGCTGATCTGAAGCCAGGAGCTGAGAGCTTCCTCTGGCTGTCCCACGTGGGTGCAGGGGTCCAACACTCGGGTATCTTCCTCTGCTTTTCCAGGCGCATTAGCAAAGAGTTGGATTGGATGTGGAATAGCTGGGACTCAAACAGGCACCCATATAGGATGCTACCACCACAACCCTGGCTGTACCCAATATGGCACAGTGCTGGCCCCTGAGGGCTCTTGAAAATGGTGTAAATTTAACATTTTTTGCTACAAGATGTAACCTTAGTAAGAAAAATAAAAATGTCTAGTTCAGGAAGCCTGCAAATTTGTAACATTTTTCCATTTCATGAAAATGTGCCTTAGGAAAAAACTGCAGGGATTTCAGAATTTTTTGCCCCACCATTCAGTTTTTTCCCCATGAACTTAAGGTTTTTCCATGAACTTTTTGCAATATCTCACATACACGTGCTCTCTGTCCCAGGACAGTCTTGTTGAGTAGTAGGGGATGGACCTCATTCTTGGAGACTTGACTTCAAGAGAGATTGCTCAGGGAGGGGAACTCACATGTATGTGTATTCACATGAGACATAGGGACGTCTTAGGCCATTCTAGACTTTTTTTTTTAAAAAGATTTATTTATTTGAAAGTTACACAGAGAGAAGGAGAGGCAGAGAGAGAGAAAAGGAGAGGGAGAGAGAGAGAGAGAGGTCTTCCATCCGATGGTTCACTCCCCAATTGGCCGCAACTGCCGGAGCTGCGCCGATCTGAAGCCAGGAGCCAGGAACTTCTGGGTCCTCCACACAGATACAGGGCCCCAAGGACCTGGGCCATTTTCCACTGCTTTCCCAGGCCACAGCAGAGAGCTGGATTGGAAGTGGAGCAGCCGGGTCTTGAATCAGCGCCCATATGGGATGCCAGTGCTTCAGGCCAGGGTGTTAACCCACTGTGCCACAGCGCCAGCCCCCATCCTAGACTTTTTGAAAGTAGCACTGTGCCTTACCCAGACACTACTGTGAAGGATGCAAATAGCACTTTGTGAGGACCACACAAGTTCCTTTTCTTCTCTTTGCAACTTTGCTAGTTTGTTTTCTGCGCCCGAATGTTCTCCTCCATTTTGAAACCTTCCTTCAAACCTCAGCATATATACCACACAGCACTCTACTATCTGAGCACCATGCCACATTCAGTCTTTCCTTTCTAATTTTGGCTCTTCTGCCTTGTATGGGTGTGTGTGTTTCCTTATTTAACCTTCTGATGACAGCCTTTAGCCGAGACTCCACACACACAGTGAAGGCTCGGTAAAGCTTCTGATGATCCTTAGTTGTTGGAGGAATCCGACCCGTGTCCTGTCTCATTCATTCAGCAAATGGTTGTTGCTCTGTCATTGCTGCTAGATGGTAGGCACAAGGTGAGCAAGGTACACGTCTGCTCTTGGAGTGCTCTCAGGCTACCTGGGAAGGAAGGTGTCAATACACATCCTACACAAAACCCAGTGCAATGTACAAAAGGCCCTGAGGACAGGGAAGGATGCAAGGCCTGCTCTTGCCTTGGTGGGAATGAGGGTAGGGCTGGATGAGAGAGGACCATAAGAGGGAGGGGAGTGGGAGGTGTCTTGAAGAATGCATGGGATGTTGGCAGCCATGTGGGCAAAGAGGGAAGAACATTCTAGATGATGGAAAAAGAGCAGTGCATTTTAAGTCTGTGACTGGCAGTTGAGTGTGGTAATGGGAATGATGGGAGAATTAGGGCCAGATTTTGAGGGCCTAAGCAGTTTGACTCTTCCCTGTGGGCAGCCACTGTGAGGATTTCAGTGGGCTTATGACAAGCTCAGGACTGTTTTTCAAGAAGATAACTTAGTTGACATTGGAAAGGATAAAGTCACCAGGGAGCTGAGCTGGTGGGAGTTAGGGAGCAGGTAAGAGTTGTGGAAATAATTGAGGTTGGAGATTCTGAGGACTTGGACCAGAGTGGTCCTGGTTGAGATGAAGTCGCGGAAAGGATTTGAAGGCTAGTAAGCAATGGGTAACAACATGCAGAAAGCTGCAAATAAACGTCTCCTTTATGGGATTTGTTTTATGTCTCTCAATTAGGTATAGAACTTTTACAATTATGATATAATTCAGATTTTCCAGCACTATTGGTTAGATGAGTTCATTCTCCAGGTTAATTTTCTCACTGTGATGATGTTTATAACCCTGTGGAGTTGTTTCTACTACGTAGGTGACTACTGATGCTTGTCTCACCTTGCTTCTTGGTCTGCTTACATAGGTAACTTTGAATTAAGTTTCAATACCATTTGTATTTTTCTCTGTATAGTCTGTAAGAAATGCCATGCGTTAGGAAAAAAAGATGAGTTAAATTGAGAAGAAAGAAAGATTGTGCATATTTATACTTTACTATAAATATTCTTTTTTTAGATTGATTGTTCAGAATTGGATTTAAAAATTTTTGGGATTCTTTTTTTTTTGTTGTTGTTGTTGTTGTTGAGATCACTTGTAGATTGCCATGCAGATGTAGGAAATAGCACAGAGAGGTCTGTATTCTTCACCCTGTCCCCCTCAAGGATGACGTTTTGCAAAAGTAACCAGGTTTTGACATTGATACACTCCACGAGCTTACTCAGATATGATTCTTTGAAAAGGCAGTGAACAAAGGCAATGATCTCACCTTAAGGTGAGGATAATAATTTTTGGACAGATAAAAGAAAATCTATGGGTAAAAAGAGCCTGGAAATGATTTCCGAGGACCTTTAATTGAAAGCTAGAGTATTTAATGTGATGCTGTAAAGAGAATGTCAGCCTCTATTACTAATTTCAGTTTCAACAGAGAGGATGGGGTAAATGCAAATTAAAAATAAATTAAGAGCAGATGTTGAGAAATCCCTTTCATTTAGGGGATAATTAAGTGGTGGAAAGGTTATTGGAGTTCAGCAAATAGTGCTGAGATGCTCAGAAATCATAATTATTCAGGTAACAGGTGCTTTTCTTAATGTACTGCTGCTGTGGAGGTTTTGAGAACAGGAGAAACAAGAGGCTGTTCCTGTCATCCTGTTTGTTAAGTCCTGTCTTTCAGATCTTTAGCTGATCACTATGCCAAATTTAAATTCTAGTATATACCTGGTATTTCAGAACTTTTGGTTCTCTTAATGTTCAAGAAAAAACACAAAGTCTCCTTTGAAATCTCTGGGGTTGATGGTACCTAAGTTTTTCATTTGCTGCTTTGCTTCTATGATGTGTAACCCAGGGTGGATAAGACACAGTTGCAGCTGTCAAGTGTCTGTCACCTGCAGCGGGCAGTTACAAAGGATTTTAAGAAAACAGATTAAATAGGCAATGACACAGTTTTAAAAGCGAAACAGCACAGGTTGCCATGTGAGTAAGTGGGAGAGGTACCCAATGTCTAGGGCACACAGAGGCATCTTGGAAGAAGCGCTGTCTAAGCTGTGATCTGAAAAGTCATTACAAAGGCAGAGAGCAGGAGGGGATGTGGAGGGCTGTGAGCACACTGGAAATCAGTGGCATCTTACAGCTGGGGAGGTGAGCAGGTGAGCAGGTGAGATGTCTGAGAAGTAAGTGGAGACCAGGCAATGAAGAGTGTGGTGAGCCATTGCTGGGAGTTTTAATTGCATCCTAGGGTAATGAAAAACCCCAGGAGTGGTTTAACATAATAATTAAAAGTTGTCTTTTAAAATCCCAAAGTATTCAGCAAAATGGAGGCAATTGGAGGACATCATATTGAGTGAAATACAAATACCGCATATTCTCCCTTAAATGTAGGAGCTGAAATTAAAATAAAAAAGAAAGGCTAGCGCCTTGGCTTAATAGCCTAATCCTCCGCCTTGCAGCCCCAGCACACTGGGTTCTAGTCCCGGTTGGGGCGCCGGATACTATCCCAGTTGCCCCTCTTCCAGGCCAGCTCTCTGCTATGGCCGGGGAGTGCAGTAGAGGATGGCCTAAGTGCTTGGGCCCTGCACCCCATGGGAGACCAGGAGAAGCACCTGGCTCCTGCCTTCAGATCAGCGCGGTGTGCCGGCCGCAGTGGCCATTGGAGGGTGAACCAACGGCAAAGGAAGACCTTTCTTTCTGTCTCTCTCTCTCACTCACTGTCCACTCTGCCTGACAAAAAAAAAAAAAAAAATAAATAAAAAAAAAAATAAAAAAGAAGAAAGAAAGAAGAAATGTCTGTGTGTATCAGTATTGCTACAAACACAGTTTTGTAAAACTTTGTTTTATACCTTTGTCAAACCAGTGGTTAAGAATGTTATGCTACTATAGTTTTGATGATTTGTGGTTACTTTAAAATTTACTGTATATGGTTAAAATGGTCATTTTTCCATTTAATTATTGTTTACAGCTATTGCCTATATTCCCAGTAAACTAGGATCTTTTTGCTTTTCACTTGTTAAACTTATTTGGTGAAAAAAAAATCCTGAAGTATTCAATCTAAAACAAAGCACTTAAAATTTATCCTCTCTTAGTATTTTGATGTGTTTGCTTTAGATAATATTATATTTTATTTGTATAAAGGCAGTTTTTTTCTTTAAAAATTTTTTTTATTTATTTGGAAGGCAGAATGACAGATTGATACAGAGGGACAGAGAGAGAGAGAGAGAGAGAGAGAGATCTTCCACCTGCCAGTTCATTCTCCAAATGTGTACAACAGCTGGTGCTGGGCCAGGCCAAAACCAGGAGCCAGGAGCTCCTGGGTCTCCCACATGGGTGGCGGGAACCCAAGTTCTTGCTGCATCATCTGTTGCCTTCCCAGGTGCATTAACTGGTGGCTGGATGGGAAGCAGAGGTGGAACTTGATTCCAGGCACTCCCATGTGGGATACAGGTGTCCCAAGTGGTGACTGAACCTATTGACTAAAAGGCCTGCCCCTAGATCATATTTTAAAAAGCTAATTATATAAACAGATGAATCTCAGAAACAATTTTGAATATAAACAAAAATCAAGACACACAATGTATTGAATGATCCAGGTTGTAAATTCCACAAACCAGTAGAAATTACACTGTAATGTTTATATACTCATAAATATAGAACAAAATACAAAAACATGGATGGAAATGATAAACACTAAATTAATTTAATTCTCAATGACAGTAAAAATAGTATCGGAAACAAATAGGAAATCATGCTAACTTGTCTAAAGCTGAGTAATGATTATCTTCAACCCAGTTTTGCAAATAGAATTGGAGATGGAGATTTGTGGGAACTTGAGAACAGTGCCTAAATAAGTGAGAGAAGGAGGGAGGGGCTGAGGGAGAAGCTGACCTGTCCACACAGGGCCACCATCAGATCCACAGGATGCTCAGGTAGTGAGTTGACTGTTTAGGGATTTCCAAAATTGAGAAGAAGGTGTTTAGTCGTGAGACCTGTGTTTTGACCAGTAGGTTTTAGGCTGACTCTGGATAGCAAGTGAGGTGCCACTTTGGGCAAGGAACTACCCTCAGCCAAGGGTACTTCCTGCGTCCTCAGCTGTAGACACTTTGAGCTGCTGTGAGTGTGTATGTTTGTCTGGATCCCGAAAGACAGATCTCCTAGTGAACTACCTCATCCACTGCAAATCCAATACCTCATTTATTATTTCCTATTTGTTCCATAAATATGAAATATTAACTTCCAATTTCAAATGCACGTACCCCATACCATAAACTCTAGCTATAATATCAAGTTTCATTCTTACTGTTTTTTTTTTTCTCTCTGTTTTTGGCATGTAGGGTTGCAACCTTCTCTCCTGCTCCAGGGTTGAAGGCATTGCTACCTCTGAAAGTAGAGGGCTGATCTGATCCTGTTTGCCCTTGAGAGCAATGCTCCAGCTACAGCATGGACAGTGGAAGATGTGGGTGTTGGATGAGGTTGAGCTTGGGGACGAGGTTGTCATCATTGAGAGACATTGGAGGCCTAAAACAAGCTAGTAGTAGTTGGAAAGGAGGAGAGGAAGCTTGTAAGCTTTAAATAGGTAGGATATAGGGCCCTAAAAGGTGGGCAGTGGATGTGACAGGGAAGGAGTTAGCTGGCTTTGGTGTCAACACTGGCAGGTGAAACCTTTCTGTTAAGGTTTTTTTGGGGGAGGGCGGTGGGTGGGGAAGGACAAGTCAATTTGTAGGGTGAGTTAGAGGTACCTGTGAGATATCTAGGAAATATGTATATATACATGCAAAGTTACGTGGAGTCATGTCAGATACTCATATGCCTTTTTGAGAGTGGCTTGGGCTGGGACAACCCAGAATATTGGCAGTTGGAGTCTTGACTACTTTCCTCAGTAATTTGTGGCAATCTTTTAAAGCTTTTAAAATTTCATCAAGGCCTATGTTGCATTTTATTTCTTTGTCTTTTCTGAGACCTTTTGCTAGCCCTAAAATGAGCATTTAGAGGCGGGGAAACTTGAAAATGCTAGATAACAGCAGTGGGAGATGAGGAGTTAAGTGATTTTTGATTTTTTCATGTTTTTAGCAGATGTTGGCAGCTGACTCCTTAGTTGTTGACTGTATTGAGCTCCTAGGGTCGTGGGAAGCCAACATGTGGATGTGACTCTAGTTAACCTGACTGGGGCTTGGAAAGGCAGTGGGGAAGAGGACCATAAGTGCCTGCAGAGTGTACAAAAGAGTGTATACTTGTGCTTCTGCACATTTTCTGGGAAAAAATGTCCACAGTTTTCATGATATTCTCAAAGGAGTCCTGTGACTCATTGAAAAGTTAAATCTTACGAGGGGAAGGGTGACATATTTTTAGGGCTGTGTCTTCATGGTGTTTTTTTTTTTTTTTTTTTTTTTTTTTTTTTTGTGGAAATGACATTGGCAGTCTAAGGCTATGGCATGAGTGTAGGGCCCCACACAATTGCTCTAACTCAAATTTTGGGCCTTGTTTTGCCTCTGCTATCTCAGAGCCGTTCAAGCCAAAGACCTGGTTTTTAGGATTGGGGGCGGGTAGGCAATATTTGAAGGGCAACACTTCTGATAACGTTTGACTCAGTGTTACATATAATGTTTTATTTGTTGATGAATTTTTCACTTTTGTTGCTAAAAGTGACAAAAATTGGACATAAATTACTAATTAAGTGTCTAGTTCATAATTTTAAAAAAATTAATGGAATTGCTTCATCAAATTCAGGTGGAGTGGGTATCATAATGCTTTATTTTTTTCTGTCATCAAAGGAAACTTCTCTATCAAAAATGTTGCTCTATTTGTTATGTCGCCATTTCATGTGGCTTCTTTTCTCCCACCCCTCTCACACTACTAGTAATGAAGTAGTGTCCCCTTGATCCTCATTGCACATCCAGAGCATGCTCTCCAGCCTACTTCTTGTGCCACTGAAGTGCATCACCAACCAGACCTCACTGTTGAGACTTCCACCCCCTCTCCCCTTTCATCATACACTTGTTTCTCAGTGGTTTTAGATCCTGGTTTACTGTCACTCTCATTAATGTTGCATTGTTTAGTGATTTTATTTTAAACATAGCTAATTCTTCCTACACCCTCCCTTCTCAGTTTCTTGAACTACTCTTTCTAGTGATCTTATCTTCCCCTCAATGATTGTGTCCTAGATCATGTCATCACTTATGACAGCAGCCCCTCCAAAATCTGAATTTTAAGTATCCGACTTTTTTTTTTTTTTGACAGGCAGAGTTAGACAGTGAGAGAGAAAAACAGAGAAAAAGGTCTTACTTCCGTTGTCTCACTCCCCAAATGGCCACCACGGCTGGAACTATGCCGATCTGAAGCCAGGAGCCAGGTGCTTCCTCCTGGTCTCCCATGCAGGTGCAGGGCCCAAGCACTTGGGCCATCCTCCACTGCCTTCCCAGGCCATAGCAGAGAGCTGGCCTGGAAGTGGGGCAACCAGGACAGAATCTGGTGCCCCAACTGGGACTAGAACCCGGTGTGCTGGCGCCGCAGGCGGAGGATTAGCCAAGCGAGCCTCGGCACCGGCCAAGTATCCCAACTTTCTGCCCACCATATGTTATGCAAGAAGTCTTCAAAAAAATTCATGGGGAATGTGTACTGTGCAGAAATTATGCGTGGATTTCCAAAATTTTTGTACCAAAATAGACTTATCTTTCAATTCAGTTTTTTCAGAAACTTTCTGAAGTACCTTGTACTTCTAGTTCATATTCTCTTGTTTTTTTTTTTTTTTTTTTTTTTACAGGCAGAGTGGACAGTGAGTGAGAGAGAGAGACAGAGAGAAAGGTCTTCCTTTGCCGCTGGTTCACCCTCCAATAGCCGCCGCGGCCGGCGCACCGCGCTGATCCGATGGCAGGAGCCAGGTGCTTCTCCTGGTCTCCCATGGGGTGCAGGGCCCAAGCACTTGGGCCATCCTCCACTGCAATCCTGGGCCACAGCAGAGAGCTGGCCTGGAAGAGGGGCAACCGGGACAGAATCCGGCGCCCTGACCAGGACTAGAACCCAGTGTGCCGGCGCCGCAAGGCGGAGGATTAGCCTGTTGAGCCACAGTGCCAGCCTAGTTCATATTCTCTTGTGTCTCTGGCAATCTCTAAAACCGCCGAGGTCTCGTCCGTTTATTCAATTGCCATGATGCTCTCCTTTCTTCCTTCGTGTCTTGTCTTGGCTCTTAGATTCCACGGTCAATCACAGTCACTCCTTGCACATCCTCCGTCCCCTTGCCTGTCTTGCTCTATCACAGCTGAGTCAGACTCCACCCCTGCTTAAATCTAACTCTTCTCTTTTTCTGCAGCAGCCCCGATGCAGGTGAACATGGCTAGAGTAAATCACACAGCCCTAATTCCTTGCCTCAGTGCAGTTCCTGGTCACAGAGGAGACTCCAGTGTTGCTCTCGGTGTTCCAGATGATTCCTTCACACTCTCTCCCCCTTCCTTATATAGTCGCCACATCTTCCCCGTCCTGACTCTTAATTGAACACTTTGCCTGCTGTTGTCCTAAGAAAATGGAAGTGATGTTAAGAGGAAATCAGAAGCTCCAATACAACATCTGTCTCCAACTTCACGTCTGTCTGCAGCCAGGACCTGCCCACAGTGATGCCATCATGTACGTGGTATTCCATCCTCTTGTATCACTCAAGGATGTCTCTCCTTTCTCTTTGTCATCCTTATTGTCTCCCTGTTAGTGGGTTCCTTCCATCTGTTGCATTAAACATGCCATTGACTTTCTTCTTTTAAAGAACTTCACTCTTGATTCCATGTGTCCCTATAGCTACTACTCTATTTCTCTCTTCCCCTTTATGAAGGAGTTCTTTATCAGTTTCATATCCTTGGGCTGGCATTGTGATGCATCACTTTTTAAAAAAAAGATTTATTTTATTTTATTTGTTTGAAAGGCAGAATTATAGAGAGAGGTAGAGACAGAGAGGGAGAGGTCTTCCATCCGCTGGTCCACTCCCCAAATGGCTGCAATGGCCAGGGCTGAGCTGATCCAAAGCCAAGACCCAGGAGCTTCTTCCGGGTCTCCCACATGTGTGCAGGGCCCAGACTTTGGCCATTTTCTACTGCTTTCCCCGGCCATACCAGAGAGCTGGATCAGAAGTGGAGCAGCCGGCACTTGAACCAGCACCCATATGGGATGCAGGTGCTTCAGGCTAGGGCTTTAAACCGCTGTACCACAAGCATCAGCCCCTTGAAGTGTCACTTTGAGTCCTGATTGTTCCGCTTCCGATCCAGCTTCCTGATAATGCACCTGGGAAGGTAGTAGAAGATGGCCCAAGTATTTGGACCCCTGAAACCCATGTGAGTGACTAGGATGGAGTTTCTGGCTCCTGGGTTTGGCCTGGCCCAGTCCTCTCTATTGAGGGTATTTGGAAAGTGAACTAGCAGACGGGAGATCTCTCTGTCTCTCACTGTTTCATTTCTTCTCAACTAAATCTTTAATAAAGACAGAGCTTCATATCTCTTAAGTGTATCTCCTATCCTCCTACTGTCCACTCTTAGTTCTTCAGTCATTCTTCTTTTTGGTTCTCTTTCTTTTTAAAAAATTGTTTATTTTATGTATTTTAGAAGGAGAAGAGAGGAGAGAATGAGAGAGAGAGAGAGAGAGAGAGAGAGAGAGAGAGAGAGAGAGAAAGCGAGCTCTGATTTATTGGTTCACTCCCCAGATGCCTGTAACAACTAGGACTGGGCCAGGCTGAAGTCAGGAGTCAGAAATCCAATCCAGGTATTCCATGTGGGTGGCAAGAACCCAATAGCTTGAACCATCACTGCTACCTCCCAGGGACTACGTCGCTAGGATGCTGGAATTGGGAATGGAGCTGAGACTCTAACCCAGAAACTCTAACATGGGATGTGGGTGTCCCATCTGGTGTGTTAACCACCAGGCCAAATGCCCACTCTTGTTGATTCTAAACATCAGAGGGCCCAGCGCATGTTTTCTGGATCTCCTGTCTATTACCACTCATTACCTTTTTTTTTTTTTTTTAATTTGACAGGTAGAGTTATAGACAGTGAGAGAGACAGAGAGAAAGGTCTTTCTTCCGTTGGTTCACTCCCCAAATGGCCACTACGGCTGGCATTGTGCCGATCCGAAGCCAGGAGCCAGGTGCTTCCTCCTGGTCTCCCATGCGGGTGCAGGGGCCCAAGCACTTGGGTCATCCTCCACAGCCCTCCCAGGCCACAGCAGAGAGCTGGACTGGAAGAGGAGCAACCGGGACTAGAACCCGGTGCCCATATTGGATGCCGGTGCCACAGGCAGAAGATTAACCAAGTGAGCCACGGCACCGGCCCCCACCACTCACTACCTTTGTCATTTACCACTCTCCTCGTTTTAAATATATCTGAATGCTGGACTCAGATTTTGATCTCTGGCCCAGACCTTTTCCTCTGGACCTATATTTCCAACTGTCCATTCAACATGTCCATTTGTATGTTCAAATCTGAAATTCTGAACTCCTGATCTCCCCTGCCTTTGTCAGTTTTGTGTTGTTATAACAGAATACTTGAGACTGGGTAATTTATAAAGAAAAGAAATGTATTTCTCACAGTTCTGGAGGCTGGGAAGTCCAGTATGACAGCATTGGTGTGTAGTGAAGTTCTTCCTGCTGAGTCATGATGTGGTGAGTGGTGATAGGACATTACATGTTGAGGGAACAGGTGCACAGGCCCAAGTGTCTGTTTCTCTCTCTCTCTTTTTTTTTTTTTTTTTTTGACAGGCAGAGTGGATAGTGAGAGAGAGAGAGACAGAGAGAAAGGTCTTCCTTTTTGCCGTTGGTTCACCCTCCAATGGCCACTGCGGCCGTCACATCTTGCTGATCCGAAGCCAGGAGCCAGGTGCTTCTCCTGGTCTCCCATGCAGGTGCAGGGCCCAAGCACTTGGGCCATCCTCCACTGCCTTCCCAGGCCATAGCAGAGAGCTGGCCTGGAAGAGGGGCAACTGGGACAGAATCTGGTGCCCCGACCGCGACTAGAACCCGGTGTGCCGGCGCCGCTAGGCGGAGGATTAGCCTGTTAAGCCACGGCACCGGCCGAATAATTTTTTTTTAAGATTTTTTTTTTTTTTTTGAAAGAGAGTTACAGAGAGAGGTGGAGACGCAGAGACGGGTCTTCTATTCGCTGGTTCACTCCCCAGATGGCCACAATGGCTGGAGCTCCGCTGATCTGAAGACAGGAGCCTGGAACTTCTTCTGGGTTTCCCACATGGGTGCAAGAGCCCAAAGACTTGGGTCATCTTCTACTGCTTTCCCAGGCCATAGCAGAGAGCGGGATTGGAAGAGGAGCAGCCGGGACTAGAACTAGCACCCATATGGGATGCCTGCACTTCAGGACAGGGCTTTAACCCGCTGTGCCACAGCACCGGCCCCTCTGTTTCTCTTCTTATTAAGCCACTAATTCTATCATTGGGGTTCCACCCTTGTCACTTCATCTAACCCTAGTTATTTCACAAAGGCCTTACTTCCTAATACAACTAACGAACTTGTGGTTTAAGTTTCCAACCCAAAGCTGATCCCATAGTCTTGTACATCTCTGATAAAAGAACCTGAGTCTTTGAGTTGCTCTGGTCCCAGATTTTGGACTTGTAATTCTTTCTTTTGTATTCACACCTAACCCAGCAATATGTCCTGTTTGTTCTGTTTTCCAAACTCTGCTTATCCTGACTCATGTTTTGCCATCTGCATTGCTTCCATCCTTTTTGAGGCCATCCTCACTCTTGGTTGAATTTCACCCTTCCTGTCTCCTGCTTCCACCCTTAGCTCACTAAGGCTGGTCTCAACCCAGAAGTAGAGCGATCCTTTTCAAAAGATGAGTAGATCATGCCACTCTAGGTTCACAAATCTGCAGTGCCTCCCCTTTGTACTGGTAAGAAAAACTACTGACCTCCAATGGTTTACAAGGCTCTGATGCCCCCACATGGCCTCATCTCCCCTTACCCATATCTGCTCGCTGTACACCACTGGCATCCCCCAGCTCAGGCCTTGGCCTGAGTGCTCTTCCCATAGAGAACCGTTCGTGTGGCTTAATCTCTCTTTTCCAGGATTCACCTGATTCGAGCTGGGAATGCTCCTTTCTACAGCTCCCTCTGCCCACTTCCCCTGCTTTATTTTTTGTTCTCTAACACCGCCTACAATTAACTCACCGTGTGATTGCTCTTTCCCCTAGAATGTCTACGCCACCAGTGTAGGTATCTATCTGGGTTGAATCACTAGTGTCTAGGACAGGGCCTGTGCTCAATAAATACATGCTGAGCAAAAAGACCAAATTGTGTTTTGCTTTGTTTTCAATAGATGTATAATTCCTGAGACAAATATCAACTTATTCATTACTGTACTGACTAGTTTGTTCCATGTCAGCCTTTAACTGTGGTTCCCAAATGCTGATGATGGATCACATGGTGTTATTATTATTTTTTAAAAAGATTTATTTATTTATTTGAAAGGCAGAGTTAGAGTCAGAGGCAGACGCAGAGGCAGAGAGAGAGATCTTCTATCTGCTTGTTCACTCCCCATATGGCTGCAATGGCTGGAGCTGGGCTGATCCGAAACCAGGAGCCAGGAGCTTCTTCCGGGTCTCCTACGTGAGGTGCAGTGGCCCGAGCACTTGGGCCATCTTATAGTGCTTACCCAGGCCATAACACAGAGCTTGATTGGAAGTGGAGCAGCCGGTTTCTAACTGGCGCTGATATGGGATGCCAGCACTGCAGGCAGTGACTTTACCTGCTATGCCACAACTCTGTCCCCTTCTGTGTTTTTTTTTTTTTTTTTAATAGTCAGACATGAAATACAAAGACTGAGGTCAAAGAAGATGGATATATGTCAGGATATGGTTGCCCGCTGCATCCCTTTTTTCAGGATTGTCCTTTATTCTGTGTTTGCATTGCTTTAGGCATAAAAATATTCATTTGATGAAATGATGGTGACTTTTTTTTTTTTTTTTAATGAGATGTATTCTGACTTAGGAAGCTTTCTTGGGAAGACCAGCATATTCCAAAAGGGCTCACATGTAGGGTACTTGAGACAAAGATGTGAATACTTTGCTATTGTTATGTGATTTTATTTTTTGTCTTGGAAGTCTTTCTTCAAAGAAGTCTTAGGTGGAAGGCCATTTAAGGAATGTAACTGAAGCAGGATGTGGCTTTCTTTTTTTTTTTTCTTTTAAATTATTTATGAGAGAGAGAGAGAGAGAGAGAGAGCTCGCCCATCTGCTGGTTCACTCCCCAAATGTTTACAATAGCAGGGCTGGGCAAAGCAGAAGCTAAGAGCCCAGAACTCAGTCCAGCTCTCTCAGCTGGGTGGCTGGGACCCAGGCACTTGAGCCATTACTCGTGGGCTCCCAGCATGTGCACTATGTAGAAAGCCAGAATTGGGAGCAGAGCCAGGACTTGAACCCGGGCACCTTGATATGTGACCTGGCATCCTAAGTGGTGTCTTAACTCCTGAGCCGAATGCACAGGGAGTGGGAGTGGCAGGCAGGTAGCCCACCTGAGGCTTCTGGAGGTCCTTCATGTCTTGGAACACAATTAACAATCACAGCTTTAGCTACTAAATTCTAGAAAACATTGAGAACTCTGTTAAAATGCAAGTGCTCCTTTAGTCTCAGGGAGGAGCTAGGTTTTAGTATTGGCTCTGCAAACAACCAGCTGTGTGACCTCGACTAAGTCACTCAGTCTCTACACAATTAATTGATTTGTTTGTCAGGTAAGGAGTGTGGAGGAGGTGACCTCACACTGACAGCTTTATAGCTCCTGGAAACCAAAGTGTTGGAAAGGGTTGTGTTCTGGTGCGTTTTTCTTCATCACTATAATCTCAGGTTTGTCAGCACTGATCTAGTGACCTTCCCAAAAAGGAGGGTACTTCAAAAAGTGAATGGAAAAGTAGAATTGAAAGATAAGTTAATTTTGAGGCAAAATGTTTTTTGAAATTCATGCATAGTTTTTTTTTTTTTATAATATATATTTTTCATGAACTTTTTGAAGACTCCAGGTATGCCTGGATTTCAAAAATGTTTTTGCACCAAAATAATCTTATCTTTCAACTCCATTTTCCATGAACTGATTGAAGTACCTTCCTGTTCCATACACATGGATTCTTACCAATGACACTGACATTGGGATTCTAGCAAGATTAGATGATGACATTTGGGATAAAGATTTTTATCTCTAAATTGGGTTGGAAAACAAGTGCCAGCTTATTATTTTACACATTGAAAAAAAAGAATAAAAAAGTCCTACAGCGTTTAAAATTCTTTGCAGTACTCTCCTGTAGAGGTACTTTAGGGAGTGGCTCAGAACGGAATCAGGTGGGGTGGTTTTGAATTTAAGTGTGGCCTCCCTCTGACTTTTGGAACTTGAGCAAATTGCTTAGCTGCTCCATGACTCAGTTTTCTTATTAATTAATTAGAAATAGTAGTAGCACCTATCTCCCCATGTTATAAATATTCCATGAATTAAAGCAATTTGGCACATGGAAGCACCCAATAAGTGTTAGCCATTACTGCTGCACAATTGTTTGTTACAGAAGTCCCCCCTTATCTACAGAAGATGCCTGAAACCTCAGCGAGTACTCAGCTCTGTGTGTACTATGTTTTTTCCTATGCATGCGTACCCATGATAAACTTTACCCTTTCACTTAAAGGGTATGCATTGTTAATTTCTGGAAATTTCCATTTAATATTTTGAGACCATGATTGATTGCAGGTAACTAAAACCATGGAAGGTAAAACCATGAATAACCAGGGACTATCATATAATGTGGGAGTATTTCTTTCTACTAATTTACAATAAGTAGGTAAACAATAGTTTTAATCATATTGCACTAGCACAATTTGTGTTTTATTTCTTAAATATGTCCAGAATTTTGCTTTTTTGTTTTGTGCTTATATTTAATGAGAATAGGCTATTTTATAGAACTTTGGGTGCTATGGCTAATTATCATATGTAATTCTTTCTTCCTTCTGTATTTATATATATATATGATGTATTTTTCTGGTAAAATTTTTGAAAAAATACAATTCTGTTTTATACAATATCTCTCCATCTTCCATGTTCTTTTAATTTGCTTGCTGAGACTTGGTCCTATATTCTTAGATCTGGGATCACAAGCAGTTTACTTAGATCACTTGCTGATGAACTAGTTAAGGAGAGGCTAAACTGATGTACAGTAACACCTCAATATACAGTGGCTCAGCTGAGATTGAAGTTATTTTCTCTTGCAAATTAGAGTTCAGAGTTGGTGGGTGGTGTAGGGTGGGTAGGTGGCTGTGTTCCAGGTAGTCTCTTGGGAATCCTGGTTTCTTCTCTCTTGTTCTACCATATTCTGGTTGGTTGAGGTTAGCCTCTCAACATGATGTCCAAGTTCTAGTCCAAGGGAAGGATAAAGAGAAGTACAGCATAAGAAGTTTCTTTGTAAAAGGATGGACCCAGAGGTTTCATTTGTGATAGCTTTTCACATCTCTGTGCAGCTTCCTTACGTGGCCTCATTAGCTACAAAGGAGGTTGAGAAGGGTGGTTTGTGGTGAAGCAGCCATGCGCTGTGTGGGACTAAGAGGACTGGATGTCTGGGACTAAAAAAGAAGAGGAGGAGAATGAATAGTAAAAAATATAATTTTATAGCAGTTTGGTGGGTCAGGCTGGAATTTGGGATTCTCTTGACTCTTTGGGGTTTTTTGCCAGAACATGGAAGTAAGGGGAGAGCTGGCCCCTGGTGTCCAGCCTGCACGCTTTCCCTTTGTTTTCCTGTGCTGGCTTGTGGCACTTAGAAGGACTTTGTCCTCAAGTTTGTGGATAGCTGGACTAACATTCATGGTCTCCCTCTTCCCCTTACTTGCAAACAAAAATGAGATCTACCCTTGAGCAGTAAGGTTAGGGCTTATGTGAGCAAGGGTTAGTGGGGTCCTGTGTCCCTGGACCACACTTGAGATGGAGCTGCATGGATCTGTGTACACATATCCCCTTGGCCTAGTTATCTCTCCATGCCATGGCAAATGGGAGGGATGGAAGAGGGCTGGAGAAAGGCCCCCTAAAATGCAGGATTTAAGGTGGGTGTTTGGACTAGATGTTATTTGGGATGCCCAAACCCCATTATTGAAGTACCTGGGTTCATGTCCCAGCTCTGCTCTCAAATACGGCTTTCTACTAATGCGGACTTGAAGGCTCAAGTAGTTGGGTCCTTCCTACTCTCATGGGTTACCTGGATTGGGTTCTGGGCTGCAGGCTTTGGCCTGGTGCAGCCTTGGCTGTTGTATGCATGTGGGAAGTGAACCAGTAGAAGGAAGTTCTCTCTGTCTCTGTGCCTCAAATACATACATTCATACCTACATACATACGTACATAATTACTGCAAGATTTAAGGCAGAGTCCTTTCTTGTCTAGACCTAAGGATGGTTCTGTAAGAAGCAACATTACATTGATTCAGTTCTTGAAATTTTCCATTTTCCTCATGTTTCAGCTTTTTAATATTCATATTTATTTATAATCCACATGTTATATATTAAATCTATTTGGGGTTGAATATCTTTGAAATGAAATGCAGTGTTATCTTAATGGGTGGTAAGGATGTCAAGGAGTAGGGAGGGAGGTGGGAGAATATTCACTTATTTAGCTTAATGTTTTCAACAGCTTAAGAAAAAAAAAAAAAAAACAACCCACCCCAAGCCTTTGAGTGGCCCTTGTGATTCAATGGCACTTTGCCCAGACTTCTGGGAGCCAGTGTTGGGAATGAAAACTAGATGCACTTAGAAAATCTAGAAAAAAAGTGATTAAACGAGTCATAAGAATGTGCTTGATGGCTTGGGTCCTTGAGAGAGCAAGTGAAATTCTGTAGTGGTCTGGTTTCCTGCTTCCCTATCTACTTGGCCTTGTAGTTTTCCCCTACTCCTCGTGGGCCCTGACTCTAACCTGTCCCAGCCTGAGCCACGGCTGCGTTCAGTGATTGTGACAACTTGCCAAAGGGAAGAATAGGTTAAAGTCTAGCGCACAGAACCGCACTTGGGTTGAGCAGCAAGCCACCACCTCCTTCAATCTAGGGATAGGTTATGATGCAAACTCTCAATCCCTTATCTAAAACTCTCAAAAACAGATGTGTTGCAGAATTAATGGTTTTCTTTTTTCCATTTCAGAAAGGTTATGGACATTACATTATCTTTGTAATATCTCCCCTGGTGAGAGTGGGGGTGGGTTCTGGGGCAGCACCTTTTAATTAAATTTATTAATGTTTCTGGAGTCAAGTGTATGAATATTTATACTAAGTGGGATACAAACAATAGCCTCAGGTCATTTCAGGTTATGTCAGCTGCCAAATGGGTTAAGGAAAAAAAAAAAAAAAACCCTCTGGGTTCCAGGGCTTTCCTGGTGCTGGCAACGTGAATAGGCAATTGTGCACCTATAACGGTGACTTGTTTTCTCATCATTGACTCTGTGCCATTTTACGTAGATGGCATTGGAAGTGCTCACAGGTGACCTGGGAGGGAGATATTTTATGACTCCTTTCTTTTTTTCTGTAGAGAAGGAAACTGAGGTTTAGGGAGGTTGGACAGCTTTCCCGAGATCAAGAAAGAGTGCTCCTCTACAGGCTGAAGCCAGGACGCCAGGCCCTTACTGCCCTGTGAAAGGTTTCTCATTTTCTTGTTTGAAACACAAGTGCTTGTTGATTCCGTTGTCGTGCTTACGGATAGCTGGAAGAGAGTGTGACAGTAAAAGTACCATTGGATGCAAGCACACATCAAGTCTTCACTCTTGGGGAAGCAGTGCTCCTGGTGTGGTCTGCGAACTATCACTCTCTGGGCAACATGATGGCTCCTCTGCTTGACCTGGCAGAGGCACTGGGTCAGCGTGGGCAGCGCTGGGAAACGCAGGAAGAGGGGACTCTGTGGGCGTTTGATGCCGACTGAAGAGATTGGGGAAGGGGAAAATGGCCCTAGGTGGGCAGAACCCAATTCCAAATTCTTGTTCCTGTTCTCTTAGAGCAGTCACCCTTTGTGCTGCTGCTTGCTGATATGTCGTCTTTGTGGATCTGAGGCCAAGGCAGCCCCTTTGGGTAGACAACTGTGGAGAGGCACAGTCCCATGAGTACCCTCCTCAGTTGACTGTGACTTTTCCCACGTGCCACCATGTGAGCTGCATTCCGGCCCTGTTTGCTACCTTGGCCTGAGGCCTCTGTGCCGTGGGCAGCCTTCAGACAGCTTGGCGTTCCTAGGAATCTGCCTGAGAACACTTTATACGTGTTACAGCCCTTGGAATTGTTTGATGGTCCTCTGGTGGAGTAGCCACTTGGCCTGAGAATGCCATGGCCCCGAGACTGCTGACACCAGATCAACACTTGGTGGCTTGTGGCTTGGCTGCTTCCTGGATCAGGACTGTTTCTTTTCGTTTCTTTCTTTCTTTTTTTTTTTTTGTTTTAGACAGGCAGAGTGGATAGTGAGAGAGAGAGACAGAGAGAAAGGTCTTCCCTTTCCCTTTCTGTTCACCCCTCAATGGCCGCTGCAGCTGGCTGCGCCGTCTGAAGCCAGGAGCAGGGTGCTTCTCCTGGTTTCCCATGCAGGTGCAGGGCCCAAGCACTTGGGCCATCCTCCACTGCATTCCCGGGCCATAGCAGAGAGCTGGCCTGGAAGAGGGGCAACCGGGACAGAATCTGGCGCCCGGATCGGGACTAGAACCCGGTGTGCTGGTGCCGCAGGTGGAGGATTAGCCTATTGAGCCGTGGCGCCGGCTGGATCAGGACTGTTTCTTACACACCCTTCCACTGACACAGAAGACACAGCCAGGGCATCTTAGGACTTATTTCCCCCAAGTGTTTTATTTTTCACTACCTCCTCATCTTCCATGATTGAGTTTAAAATGAATAGATTGATAGTGGTTCCTAGCCGGACGTATGTGACAATTGGTAGCTCTTTCTGATCATATAGTTCTCATTCCTGTATTCTGTCACACTGGGCCCAGTGCTGCTGCTGTTTGAGCTGATGAAAGCAGACATGTTAAAAGAAAGTGTTGGAAATTAGAAGATCTGAGGAAAGGTATTAGTACAGCAGTTGCTTGGTTAGCAGTATCTTCAATTACAGTACTTTAATTTAAAATTAAACATAATCTGTTAAACTTTTACTTCATGTAATGTATGGGTCCAGGAGTCTAAGCCAAAGTCAGTGTGTGTGTTTGTGTGTGTGTTTTAAATAGGAAGTATCTGGGTATACATTAACTTTTAAAATTGTAACCAGTTACCCCATAAAAGCCAGTAACGTGTGAACTAATTGATTTCTTGTGAAATCCAACAGCACATGGGGAAAATTAATTTTAGATGGAGAAAATATTTCCTAAAAGAGGGAGGCAGAGTGCTATGTGTATGTAGTGCGTCTTTTCAAATATAGTGTTTCTTTTACTCCCTACAGTAATTCTATGGGGAAGATATACTTGTTTTTATTTCAAGACAAAGGCATATTTGAGTTCTTCGGTAGATCTTATGGTGAGTTTTTTGTATTATTTAAAAGATGTACATCCCATCTTATTCCAAATTCCTACAGAAAGTCACCTAAAAAGTAGGATTTTTGAAAAAAAAAAATAGCAAAAATGCAGAAAGAGGAGGAATGAGTTGATTAGTGAGATATGGCCAAGAGGAGATAATGGACAGAAATCCACCTGTTTTATATAAGATGTCCTATCCACTTATTAAACTTTGCATATAATTTGTCTCAAAGTGTCACATTAGGCAAAGCAGTGAGGAAGATGAATGGTTAGTTGTAGGATGGTCGTTATTTATGAATTTTCAAACACACATTTGTAAGACATGAAACATGGTTTTGTTTTTATTCCGTTTCTGGTTCTAAGGCCCCACCCAAACCTATTTCCTAGACTCTCATAAGTGGGGCAGGAGTGATGTGGGGGGAACTCTCTTCAGCTATATGAGATACCTTGATTAATAGAACTCATTTGTGGCAGTCCTTGTTGTAAACCAGGTGCAAGTGAATAAAATCATTTTTAAAACATAGATTGAGAGGAAGTTCTCCAGTGATTTTCTTGTTTCTGGATCAAATTTCAACTTTATATTCTGGTGTCCTGATAAATCACCCAGTTGTTGTACTATGAGGACAGTACCTCCTCTTACCTCTCTTTTCATTGATCCATTCTGCGAAGTGGTAGGACCCTTCGGAAGTTCTGTCCCAGGACACTTTGCCGTCGCCATTTGTGGCTTTCTGCTCTCACAGCCCGTCTTCACCCAGCTTTCTCTCTGGGCCCCACACTGCCCTTCTTCCCTGGAAATAGCTTCCAGATGGGACTGTTGGCTTTTGACAAACCTCAAGTCTGAACGCTTTACCAGTTTTTGACCTATTATCTCTTTCTGAGTTTCATTTTTGGCACAGGTACTCTGCTTTTATGATTTTTTAAATACCCTGTAATATAAACTGAAAATACTCAGGAACTGAGGAGCCTGCACAGCGTTACCGCTGATGGGGAGTGCCGTGCAACTCTGCACGACTCTCTGCTCCTTAGGAGCAGCTTTCCTTCAGTGGAGTCCTTCTTTCTAATGCCCATTGCTTTATTTTATTTTATTTTTCAAGTGTCTATCATCTTTTTTAAGAAAATTTTATTTAATGAACATAAATTTCCAAAGTACAGCTTATGGATTACAATAACTTCCCCCCCATAACTTCCCTCCCACCCACAACACTCCCCTCTCCCACCCCCGCCCATTGCTTTAGTTCGGGGCACCCAGGGGTAATGTGCTATGTAGCTTAATGTGTAAGGGGATTAATGTCTTTTGAAAAAACAGAAAAAGTCTTCTGTATATAAAGTTAATTAGAAACGAATCCTAATGAAGAATGGGATGGGAGAGGGAGTAGGAGGTGGAATAGGAGTGGGGGTGGGAGGAAGAACCACTATATTCCTAAAGTTGTCTTCTGTATATAAAGTTAATTAGAAACGAATCCTAATGAAGAATGGGATGGGAGAGGGAGTAGGAGGTGGAATAGGAGTGGGGGTGGGAGGAAGAACCACTATATTCCTAAAGTTGTACCTATGAAATTTGCATTCATTAAATAAAAGCTTTAAAGATTAAAGTGAATTTTCATAATTTTATAATCTTTAGTTATGCTTTTTACATTACTCTTTTTATTTTTACAAGTTAAAAGACACTAATTTCCTCCCTTTTTTATTTTTAAAGATTTATGTATTTATTGAAAGGCAGAGTTACAGCAAGTTAGAGGGAGAGACAGAGATCTTCAATTCACTGGTTTGCTCCCCAAATGGCCACAGTTTGCCATCCTTGGCTGCCTTCCCAGGCCATTAGCAGGGAGCTGGATGGGAAGTGGAGTAGCTGGGACTCGAACTGGCACCCTCATGGGATGCCGGCACTAAAGGTAGTAGCTTTATCTGCTATGCCACAGCGCCGGCCACAACTTCACCCTTTTCATGTCTCAGAGTAGAGTGTCTTTGGTGAGGCTAAGGCATGGACTAGTTTCTCCTTGGTGATGTTCTGAGGCTTGTGGAGTTTCTGTATTTGTGTGGTGCCCCTTGCCAGAGAGCTCGACACTTCAGATCTTGTTGATAAAATGCTGTAACTTGTTTTATGAGCTGTTTCCTTCATTCTAGGGATTTAGAGTGCTCTGTCTCACAGTAACTCGGTTGACACATTCTTCTGTTCCTGTCCTCACTGTCATTAATATAAGAGCGCATTGAGGATTTTCTTGTAGAATTTTATATCCTTTAACATTTATTTGGAACACTGTATGTACTGATCTTCAATTTGTGGTCCCTGGTTATTTAAAGTAAATTTTTAAAAGTGCCAATTCTGGGTACAAAATAGAATACAATGGTTATGCTGTGTTTTCGAGGACCTATAGAATCATGAAGATTAAATGAGATGAAAATGTTTGGCTAGTATTGTTTGAGGCTACTGCTTTTGTTGTGGTCATTATATATATATATATTTATTATATATATATATATTTTGACAGGCAGAGTGGACAGTGAGAGAGAGAGAGACAGAGAGAAAGGTCTTCCTTTTACCGTTGGTTCACCCTCCAATGGCCGCCACAGCCGGAGTGCTGAGGCCGGCGCACCGCGCTGATCCGATGGCAGGAGCCAGGTGCTTCTCCTGGTCTCCCATGGGGTGCGGGGCCCAAGCACTTGGGCCATCCTCCACTGCACTCCCTGGCCACAGCAGAGAGCTGGCCTGGAAGAGGGGCAACTGGGACAGAATCCGGCGACCTGACCGGGACTAGAACTCGGAATGCCGGTGCCGCAGGCGGAGGATTAGCCTATTGAGCTGCGGCGCCGGCCATTATATATTTTTTAAAGAGTTATTTATTTGTTTGATAGAGTGACACAGAGAGAAATTTTTATTCACCGATTCACTCTCCAAATGACTGCAACAGCCTAGGCTGGGATGGGCTGAAGCCAGGATCCAGGAGCCAGGAACACCTGTCTGGTTTCCCACATGGGTTGCAGGGGCCCAAGTACTTGAGCCATCTTCTGCTGCTTTCCCAGGCACATTAGTGGGGCGCTAGATTGAAAGAAAGGCAACTAGGACTTGAACTTGTGCTCTGATTTGGGATCTCAGCTTCACAAGCAGTGGCTTGATCTTTTGCACCAGGGAGCTGGCCCCTGTCATTCTTATTATGATCATTTCCTTTCTTCATTCTGCTCTCCCATGCCCTCATGGTGTCATTTGCTCTTGACTTTCTGCAGGCTGTTGATGGTGACAGTGGGGACATCTCCTGACCCAAGTTACCAGGCCTGGCTGAATGGACTCTGATCCATGTTTCTGGCCATTCAAAACTTGCCTTTGTGATTATGGTTAATAATCATGAAAATAACTATTAGGAATTAATGATTACAAATACTTATTTTGTAGTTATTATGAAATAATAAATAACTTGGTTGGGATGTGCCTGGTGCTCAGATGTACACAATTGGATGATCTGGTTCGATCTCAAAAGTGTAAGAAGTAAGGGATGAGGGAGTAAGGAAGCTAAGGAGAGAGAGAGGATCCTGCAGAGAAAGACAGCTGCTCCTAGCCAGGGTGACAGAGGCACAGACACTCAGCAGAAAAATTGGTGCCATTTTCTCTCTTTTCTACTTCTCTCCTTCAGTTATGGTGTGAGCTTTTAGCATCCAGGTTGATGATGAACTAAATGTTTGCCTCATTTAATACTGGGGACATTTACCTGAGTTGGCTTTTTTAAATCTGTTAAGCACTTTCCTAATTCCTGTGTTTCTACTTGTGCCTTTTTTTTTTTTTAAGCAGATTCTCTTATTGCCTTTTCCTGCTAATGGGGATGGAGTGTGGGACGGTGCGGTTGAAAGCACTCAGATAAGCTGACGGTGCGGCAGTGGGTGTAGGGCACAGCTGTTTGGAGTCAGCTGATGATCTTAAATCATCTCTGGCTCCTCTTATTAAACACACTTGCACACACTTTAGTGTTTGCCTAACTCCAACCTGAAACATCATATGAAATACTCTGGTCTATTTAATGGTTTTCTGTTATTTACACATACACACACACACACATCCCACCTCACATCACATCACACATATATACCCCATATCTGATATCTGGGTATATGTGTATACACATATACTGGATAAGTGAGGAGTCTTCAAAAAGTTTAAGCAGAATGTATAATATGAAAAAAGTACACATGAATTTCCAAACTTTTGCAGCAAAGCAAGTCTATATTTCAATTCAATTTTCAACCAACTTTTGGAAGTACTCTCACATGTAACATATGTGTTTGTGTACACATACATATTCACACACATATGTAACATGCATATATTTGTTTAAATGTAACAAAACTCTATGAAAGAGGTACTTCCATTATCACCCCCATTTTATGTCAGGTGGCCAATGCAGAATACTTAGGCAACTTGCCCAGCGTAGTGTAAGTAGTGAATGACAAACCTGGAATTAAAAAGAAATCTATTTAGTTGAGAGGCAGAGAGACAAAGAGATGGAGAGAAGGAGAGAGTGAGAGACAGTGAGAGCTGTCTGGTTCACTCTCCAAATGGCTGCAACTTCTGGGGTTGGGTTGGGGCTGGGAGCAGCTAAAGCCAGGAGCCAGGAACTCAGTTCAGGTCTCCCACATGGGCAGCAGGAATCCAGGTTCTTGAGCCAGCACTGCTGCTTCCCATGGTCTGCACCAGCTAGAAGCTCGAATCAGTAACTGGATCTGGAAATCAAGTCCAGGTACTCTGGTATGGGACAGTGGTGTCACAACCATGTCTTAACGGCTTGGTCAAACCACCTACCCAACAGAGCTGGAATTTAAAGTTGGGCAGCTGTACCACATTCTCAATTACTACCCTGTGTTACTTAGTCTCTAACTCCAAATAAATAATATATAATTATAGTGAATGAGGCCAGAGTTATTACTAGAAAACTCAAGAAACTGTACAAATGATTCCCTGCTGTGTGTGCTGTGTTGGTGAGCACCTATTGGGTGCATCTGATAGATTTATCATCTCTCGACTCAAACCCGAGAGTGACTTTAGCAGCTGCCCCACTGTTTAATTCCTGGACCAGGCATTTATTTTGACCACCAGATTCACTCTTGTGACTCATCACTAAGGGCTTCTGTGTTTTCTTAGTAGGATTTGAAAAATAAAGTTTGGCTCAGAGACATTCTCCCCACAGGGGCCTATTCAGTGATATTCAGTGAGACTGACGTGGGCAGTGTTGAGGAGTATATGCCACTGCCTTGAACAATCTTGCTTGTATGAAGGAGTAGGAAATAGAACCTAAAAACGTAGATGTGAAGGGAGTGTCTAACCCTGGAAGCAAATCCTGTTTACATGTGGAGAGTGGCACTATTTTGCCTTGCCCGGCAATTCCAGGTCTGATGCCTACATTTCAGTCACAAAGATGTTCACAGCTATGAAGGATAACCTTGGTAATTCTTAAATTTGGTGAATGGATTGCTTCTTTCAATAGGCTCTTAAATTGTGATCACTAATTAAATTGTGAATTAAGTAATAAAATTTTATTTTGTAAATATTCTAATCTAATTCACCTTCATTCTTCTTATCAAGACTGGTTGATGGGTTATTATAATAGACAAAAGTATGATAATTTGAATGGGGTCCAGAACAGTCCCTCCTCCCAAACCCAAATTCATGATGGGCTGGGAAACATTACAGAAAACACATTTTTGTGAGAATCTCCTCTGAATGTTAGAGGATGCTAGATTCTCCTGGGTGTGAACCCATAAAGCACGATGTCAATATTTGCCTTAAAGTTTGAAGTCACTTCATAGTGATTACCTTATTTTTTTCTGCTTAAACTTTCACAGAAACATTACAGTTGAAACAAGGTAAAGGAAACAATACATCATTAAATTGATTTCTTTTTCTCCGTCATCTAGTATCTTTTGTGATATCTTCAATATTTATTATAGTGTGAACAAAATGGTTTTTATAAGCTTCCATGACTTGTGGTGGCATAATCCAACTGACTGTACGTAAGCTTCTATATGAAGTAAGTTTTGGATAAAAGCTTCCAATTTTATGACTATGTTGGAAAACCTTACTTTTGTCGGCTTGAGGAATTTCTGCCCTCCTTTGGTAGCCATAGCCAGTTTCAGTTTTGTGAGGGGATCTTGGTATCCAGCTGTGAAGTTCTTTCTTGAGAAATTATTTCCATATCTCATCATGTTGCTTTCAGAAACACACGTGTTCTCTTTCGGTCCAGATGGGGACTGCTTTCTGTTTTCAAAACTCATCCCAGGCCTTTTGCTTGTCAAGAGGCACCCTGGAGGCTGAGCGTTTGGCTTATAGAAACCTTTACATTGGATGTCTTTTCATTCATTATTAATGTTCTTGCTATAGTTGTAGATTTTTTTCTTTAGTCAATATAGACAAACTTTTGAATTCTGTGTACATTTCAGTACACATTTTTAGAGATAAAATTTATTTTAAAAAGTTTTGAAGTTTAGTGTGGTTTCAGATTTTCTGTCCATAAAGTATCTGCATTGAGGCCTCAGAATAGCAGCTGTCATTTGGTTGTACTGAATTACTAAATGTAAGATAACATTTCACATTTGAAACAGGAAAAGAAAAATAGTTTTATGCTTTAACTATACAACTTACCCATGTATGAAGTCATTGAATACATATTGTAAATCTGGAAATAAAATTTCAAGTTAGACTTAATCACTCAGAGAGTAATTAACTGACAATACAGCTGATGTCACTAATATTATTGTACAGAGGCTGGTGTTGTGAGTATAAATTGAGAAGAGTATAACTTGGAGTTAAAAGTAGTAGAGCGATGGAGTGGGGCATGTGGTGCAGGAGGTTAGGCCATCATTTAGGCTTCTGGCATCCTGTATCCAAGTGTCTAGGATCTAGTGCAGCTTCCGCTTCCAAACTGTGCCCATCCTGGGAGGCAGCAGTGATGTGGAAGCCCTGCATGGAGGTCCTGTCCCCTGGATTTGGCCAGTCCCAGCCCCCGCTGCTGTTGGCATTTGTGGAGTGCACCAGATGGAAGATGTCTCTCTTTCTCTCTCTCTCTCTCAGTGTTGCTCTGAATTTTCTAATATATTTACAGTTTTAAAATGTGGTGGAGTGAGATGTGTTTACTACTCCTTGCTGTTACGCAAAGAATGAGTAAAAAAATGAGAAAGGAATCAACTCAAGTGGCCCAAGGGAAGAGAAATAGGGTGACTGTGGATGGCAGGGGTGCCTCACCTCTTGGAAGATAGTGGCAGAGTGTTGGCTTCTGGGAGGACGCAGAAAGGAGGCCTTGGACAAAAAAAAAAAAAGAAAAAAAAAAAAAGAAAGAAAATGGATCTTAGTGGAGAATGGTAATGGGAGAGGGGAGAGGCAGTGGGGTGGCAGTGTGGGTGGGAAGAATCACTGTGTTCCTAAAGTTGTACTCATGAAATGCATGAAACTTGTATTCCTTAAATAAAAGGTTTCTTTGGGGGAAAAAAAAAAAAAAAAAAAAGAAAGGAGGCCTTGGAAAGGACTTCTTCATGCTCTTGGAAGACTCTGCAAGCCCTGGGACTGAGAGTCCCCTGTATTTTCGGGGGTTAGACCTGGGGAAAGTGGGAAAAGTTTGGGGTTAACACCTGGGAGTTTGAGAATCTCCAGACGGTGCACCTTGACTTCCAGATCTTTCCCCTTCCTCCCCACTTGTATAAGAGAGTAGAGATTTATGTATTTACTGGAAATATTGAACTCTGAGTTGGGATCCTGATCCAGAGAGCATGACAAGGCCCTGGATTGACATCAGGAAGATTAAGTGACACCAGGATGTCTCCCAAGTTCCTGAAGCTGAGTTTCATACCAACTCCCAATTGGAGGATGCTTTCATTGGGAGTTCAGTTGAGTGACAGCAGTAGATTTATCAGTCTGTTTTGAGTTTATCAGTTGGCAGGTGACGCCCAAGTTTACAGGTTGTTGAACTTCATTGTGAAAGATGGAGGACTGCCAGCAGTCAGCAGATGTTTGATAAAAGCCTGCGTCATTAGAGCTACACCAAAATACACAACAGGAGAAAGGAACTTAGGCGAAACAGAGGATTGCGATCTGTAATATCATGAATATCTTCAGAGAGGTAGGAAAATACTTGCTTCTTTGAAACAACAGGATGTGATTAAAAACTCATATTTGGAGAATAAGAAAGAGACCTTAGAAATTAAAAGTATGATTTTAGAAACAAATAACTCAATAGAGAGGCAGGCATTTGATCTACCAGTTAAGACCGAGTTGAGCCAATCACATCTCATATTGGAGTGCCTGGGTTTGATCATTAGCCCAGCTCCCAATTCCGTCAGGTTATGGCTCAAGTAGTTGGGCCTCTGCCATCCATGTGGGAGACGTGGATTGAGTTCCCAGCTCCCAGCTTCAGCCTGTCGCAGCTCACGCCATTGTAAGCCTTTGGAAAGTGAACCAGCAGATGGGAGCTCTGCCTTTCCGTTTTTGTGTTCCTGCCTCCCTAAAAAACAAACAATAACAACAACAACCAAACAACTGCAGTAAACGCTGTAGGAGTATATATGAGTGAGGTAAATTCTTATTTATTTTTTTTTTTTGACAGGCAGAGTTAGACAGTCAGAGAGAGAGAGAGACAGAGAAAGGTCTTCTTTTTCCGTTGGTTCACTCCCCAAATGGCTGCTATAGCCGGCGTGCTGCGCTGATCCGAGGCCAGGAGCCAGGTGCTCCTCCTGGTCTCCCATGGAGTGCAGGGCCCAAGCACTTGGGCCATCCTCCACTGCCTTCCTGGGCCACAGCAGAGAGCTGGACTGGAAGAGGAGCAACCTGGACAGAATCCAGCGCCCCGCCGACTGAGACTAGAACCCAATATGCCAGCGCCGCAGGTGGAGGATTAGCCAAGTGAGCCATGGCGCCGGCCAAATTCTTAATTATTCTACAAAGCCTTATAAATAATGGCTGCCTTACAGTGAGGAAGGAGCAGCATAAGCATAGTATTTGGAAATGCATAAACTCATGTCAGAAGAAACAGCTAAACAAGCAAAGTGAAAGCAGGACATGGGTAGGGCTGCTGCATTTTGTTTTTCTATTTGATTAGAAACATGTACTTTAGAAAGTAATGTGAAAATGGAACTGGAGTGGGCATTACGGTACAGCAGGTTAAACCAGTGATTGGGATGGTTTCATCACACACTGGAGTGCTGCTTGGAGTCCTGGCTGCTTCCGTTCCATCCAGCTTCCTGCTGATGTGTCCTGGGAGGCAGCAGATGATGGCTCATTTGCCACCATGTGGGAGATCCAGATGGGGTTCCTTGCTGCTCGTTTTGGCCTGGCCCAGTCCTGGCTGTTGCAGGCATTCAGGAAGTAAACCAGTTGATGGGACATCTCTTTATATGTATCTTTTTTTAAAAGATTTATTTTATTTGTTTGAAAGGTGGAATTACAGAGAGAGAGAGGGAGAGACAGAGAGAGGTCTTCCATCTGCTGGTTCACTCCCCAAATGGCTGCAACGGCCAGTGGTGGGCCAGGCTGAAGCCAGGAGCTGCATCCAGGTCTTCCACAAGGATGTAGGGGCCCAAGGACTTGGGCCATCTTCCACTGCTTTCCCAGGCTATTAACAGAGAATTGAATCAGAAGTAGAGCAGCCAGACTCAGACCAGCACTCAAATGGGATGCCAGTGCTGCAGGCAATAGCTTAATCCACAATGCTGGCCTCTCTTTCTGCCTTTCAAGTAGATGAAAATAATATAAAATAGTTTAAAAGTTGAATTAAAAATTAGGCTTATTTTGGTGTAGAAAATTTTGAAATCCATGCATGCTTTTTCATAATATGCATATTCCATGAACTCTTTGAAAACCTGATGAAATTGAGAAATGTGTAATGAGTGATTTACTTTAGAAACCATTTTATTGAGAAATATTATTGCTAGTATAGAGAGTGCTGCAAACATTACTGTTCTGGCAATCACATACACTTCTGTGAATAATTTGGGCCTCTAAATGTTTTCAGTAGCTGCGTTTTCTCAGCCATCATTTCTTGCTGTGGTTATCCTAAGATTTTCTATACCTTCTGCCAGGCCTGCCAAGCTTTGTGGCTTTAGAAACCATCTAAATCATCACATTGTGCGTGTGAATTGTAAATATCCAAATTATTTTGAGTCTACTTTCTTCTCTCACACAAAAGCTGCATATTTCCCCATACTGCTAGTGATGGGAGTTGTTTTCTGTTGGATATTTTACACTTGTGTTATATTTAGCTTCCTAGTAATGGAATATAAATGCAGGGAACTGGGAATTCTGAATGAACACTAACAGCGAACAGACTTTCATGCTGAACTACGAGTCACTTTCCTTAGGAAGTAGCTTCCTTCTGTTGCACTCTCGCCTTTAACTGTAGATAGCTATTGTACCACCAAAGACCCTCCCTCTTAGATGATTAGGGGCCCTCCCAATTTTAGCTGCTTTCTGCCGCTTGGAGCTGCTGGGACCTCCACTTTCCTTCAAGTCTCATTGCATTGGAGATGGTTGTTGGGAGGATTTGTATCTGAAAAGGGATGCGTTCACCCACTTCCAGGAAGAATTCTCATGGGAATGATGGGGTAGGTGGACTTCTGGAAAGAGTTTAGTGTTCTGTCCGGGTTGCTCCTCTTCCGGTCCAGCTCTCTGCTGTGGCCCGGGAAGGCAGTGGAGGATGGCCCAAGTGCTTGGGCCCCTGTACCCCCATGGGAAACCAGGAGGAAGCACACATTTATTGTGTGACATTGTGAAAGTGTATGAGTCAGGTTCTGTGGAGATGCAGAATTGATAGGCTATGTGTGTGTGTGTGTGTGTGTGTCTCTCTCTATACATATATATATGCATATATACATATACTTATATACATGCAAATATACATATATACACACATATATGTATGTATATGTTATATACAAATGTATATGTTATATACATACATATATGTACACACACATATATATAGAGAGACACACAATAGCCTATCAATTCTGCATCTCCATATATATATATGTATATGTATATAACAAGGAGGATTTATTAGGGGGAATTAGCCCACATGGTTATGGTAGCTGAGAAGTCCCATAATGGGATGCCTGCAGGCTGGAGACCCTGGGAAGCTGGTATTGTAGCTCAGTCCAAGTCCAAGGTCTTCAGAACCAGGGAAGCTGATGGCGTAACTCTCAGTTTGTAGCTGGAAGTGTCAATGCCAGCAAGAGGGGCATAGGTTCTAGAATTCAAAGACCAGCAACTGAGGTACAAGGTAGGAGTCGATTATGGTCTGGCTTCTTAATTAATCTTTCCAGCGACCCCTCTGCCCCCAGCCAATGGATGGTGCTGCTCACATCAAACCCAGGTCTGCCTACGTGGTCTATTCAGATTTACTCGATAATCTCATTGGAAAGACCCTCCTAGATATACCCCAAATAACACTTTTCCAGGCTTCTATGTATTCCTTATCCCAGTCCAGCTGACATCTAAAATTAACCATCACAGGCAGGGGCAGTTAATACTCTGAAAGAGACGTGCCACCCACCTCTGGGTTAGGGCATGCTGACCTTGGGGTTGGTGTCTGTTTTAGAGACAGTAAAACCTGGAGAGGGTGAGTGAGAGGAGAAATGGGAGGAGGAAGGATGCAGGGTCATTTCCACCCTGTCATTTCTCTTTGGGCAGCAGAGAGTGAGAAAGCTGCTGAGTGGAATGGGGAGTCACTGTATGGACCTGGCCAGAACCTGCCTTAACTTTGTGTAAGAGAAACGCTGTGGGGTTTGCTCTTCTAGAGCAGCCCTAGACTTTGGAGTCGTCTCTCTGGATGCTGATCCCTGGCATGCTGTCTCCATCAGGCCTGGCCTTTCCTATCTCCCTCAAAGTTCTGGTTTCATTGGAGCATTGCAGGTATATGTGATTCGCTCATGCAAGCAACCTCCTGTTCAGTGTTAATGATTACTCAGTCACTCCTCCTGGTAAGTTTGTGCAGATATTCACGGAGTTGTCATAGAAATGAGATGGAGGTGCACCTGCAGTTGGTAGTCTGGAGCTAAGAACACATAAGACAGAGATTGAAGCATAATGTATTTGATAGCCCTACTTGTCTGGTCAGGATAATTAATAGTTTAACTGTTCAGTAACTATTAAATATGTTAATGTCCCCTGTGAATTTCTTCTTTATAGTTTTGTATTAAAACCAAGGAAATGAATATCTCTATATATTACAAAAATAGCTCCTTAATTTATGAATTTATTTTGAATCATCTTTCTTTTAGAAATTTTAATTACTTTTTGCGGTGATAAATATGTTTAAACCATTGAAAACAAGATGTAAGTGTTTTTTGGTGTATCAGATGTTCATTGTCAATGATCATGATGTAGATTGGGGTTTTCACTTTTTGTCCTCACTCTCAACCCCTTTTTATTTCCCATGGGCCTTTATAGCAGTTTGGTGAATATTTTTAAGTGCATAAAATAAAATATCTGACATCACAGAGAAAAAGCAATTTTTTAGGCCAGGTAACTTATTTATTTATTTTTAAATTTTATTTAAGATATACAAGTTTCATGTATTTTATATATACAGATTTAGGAACATAGTGATACTTACCACCCTACCCTCCCTCCTGCCCATGAGAGGAAACCAATTCTACTGACATATGCAGTTATCAAAATACTTACAAAGACTGTAACCCTATTTGTGATGGTGTAATACTTGCATTTTAACTAGTGCATTCAAGCTCTAATTGCTCTAAGTGCCATACTGTTCTGAAATGGTCCTGAGCCCTTGATGTTTTCCAAGATACCTGCTACAGCTTTAAGATGATGGTGCAAATGGCTATGATTTTTCTTATTGATACCATCAAAGATGTGTTAATAGTGCATTTTGTGACCTACTTTCACAATAGCAGGAGATACACAGTTCTGATAGAGGTTAGTGAACATATCTGATTGTTTTTACTGTCCAAGTTCAAGGGCCCCCTGCCTTGTAGTAACTCCAGATGAAGATGATGGTTTCGAGTGAGTGAGTGTTTCCCCAGAGTGTGACAGTGACCGCAGAGTACCATGGAACATTTTTTTTTTGGCCAGAGACAACAATTTTCAATGAAAATACTCAAACTCTTTGGTGAGTGCCCCATATGCCAGGCTCTGTTGTAGGCATGATCAGCGAAGTTGGTGAACACCATGATGATGGTGAAGTGTAGACCAGTAGGAGAAGCACATATCAAATGGAGGAATATACAGGAATATACGAACTGTTGGTTCCTCGCTCAGGGCTAACATTCTGCCACGTTGTGGTGGCAGATTATGAGTGCACTTCACTGGGCCTGGGCAAGTGGCAGTGATGGAGAAGCCCTCCTGAAGGAGGCCGCTGAAGTCAACAGCCCGAGGTGATGGAAGACTTTGGCTGAAGGCAGAGTCATGTGCATGCTCCACGTTGTCAGAGCTTGGCCTGCAGAAAGCTGTAATGAGGCCAGTGGTTGGGAGTGAAGTGAGCGGAGGGCTGTGCATTGAGAGTGGCAGGAAGATGCGTTTGTACTTCACTCAGTAGTGTTTCCAATCCTGTTTGGAGAGGTATCACTTACCTTTCAGTTTGAGGGCATGCATTATTTAGGACATTAATGGATGGATCCCTAGAAGCTTTCAGGATGAGTTTGGAGTGTATCGGTTGAAGGATAGATTGTAAAATCTATGAGAGCAAGCTCTCTTGTCTGAGCTGAAAATTAAAAATTTATTGTTTTATTGTTAAATTCCTTAACATTTTACCTCCCCTGGATTTTTATATATCTGGGATTTAAAGAAAACCTAAGGAGAGTGTGGAAATCTAGGCTTCTCTGTATCCTAACAGTTTGAACAGTGGTATTTGTCAAGATGCAGGCCTTGTTGTTCCTTGCTGTCACAAGTCCAGAGTTGAAGGCGACAGGCTCCACACCTGGCCAGGATTGGGCTGTGCAGGGCGGCAGGAATGTGGCCGTTCTGGTCGGGGCGGTTCGGGAGGGACTCATCTCTCCGGGGGTTCCCGTGCTACTTGGCCCTGTTTTTCCATTTGACTCCATCAAAGTACATTCTCCAGCCAAGGGGCACGCATATCTTTGTGACTTCAGAAGACATGTCCTTGTTGGTTTGGGAGACTTAACTGCCTTTGGAAGACGTGCTGAGCCCGCAAGAAATGGAAGTGATGTCTGGACCTGCAAGGGAACATGGCAAAGAGTCAGGGGCAGGTAAAGAACATCCTGGCTACTCAGCCTTCTTCATCTGTTCGATGAAAGGAAACTGAGGCATGACTCAGTCCACCAAGAATTAGCGGGGAGAATGAGCAACAGATTCTAAATTATTTTGTCCTCTGGGTGACTGGGAATTTTTTAGTAAACACTTTCTCTTAATATAGTAAACACTTTCTCTTAATAAAGAGAACTTAATGATGTCGGTTACTGAAAACGTTTTGGAATGTTGATTTGTTTGTGGGTCCTTTAGGATAGCAGCATGGCCAGCATTGGCCTGGTGCAGGGCCTGTGGTGTAATGTGTGCAGGCTGAATGAAATGGTCTGGGTCCAGTGTCTGGAGACAGGTTGTTAACTTATTCCTTCACTTCTCGGTGCTGCAAGAGGATTCACTTAAAAGTGTGTGTTGTCTGAAGATCTTACGAGGGTAGATTTCGTCCAGATGATAAATGAGTTACAGGAGGTCTAGCCGGTGCTGTTCCAACTCTCCGATGATTGAAATGCATCAGCACTGCTGCGTTCGTGTAATTGGTCTGTTTCCATCTAGATTTGCTCACTGGCGCACTTTGTCGTTTCTTTCCTACCTGCTGGTGCCAAATTCCGTGACAGGCTGCTGGGGAACAGACACATAAAGCCAGATCCCCGCGACAGGCGCTCGCACACGGCGGTTCAGAGCAGTGTGCCGAGAGAGGCCTGTTATCTTCCAGGTGCTGTGGGAACACAGATGCAGGAAGATTAACTCCTGGGGTTTTGTTGTGTCCTAGAGAAGGGATTTTCGAGGTGGCAGAGAAAGGAGGAATTGCAGGCTGAGGGGAAAGTGTGGCGTGGAGGCAAAGTCTCAGCGAATCAATGACATGGTGAGATGCTGCTTTCATGCTTCCCTGCAGCTCCTCTCTCATTGCTCAGCAACCACTCTGGCCGGCTCTCAGCTCCGGGGACAACCTCTCCGCAGGCCCCCAGCTCCTTCTCCTCGTGCTGGGGTGGGGCATTGGGTTAAGTGGCACCTCCTCAGGGGAGCCTGTCCACACCCATCTGAAGTAGATTTTGTCCAGTCATCTGTCCTCCACCCGCCCCATTGTCTGCTTGGCACAGTTATCACCGATGCTGTGTTTTGTTGCCTTTGTTGTTGATAAATGTTCCCAAGTCTGTGATCTCCTTATGGGCAGAGGCCTGGAAGATCTTGTTCCCCACTGTGCCCTTGGTGCTTTGTACAGGGCATGTCCTGTAGGGACGGCAGCTCCTGAGGAATGAATGAAAGAATGAAAGAAGTGTTGCTTAAATAACAAAAAAACAAAAAAAAACCACTCATAAGGAGCTTGCTATTCCTATACATTCCTTGAAGTTTGAGGTAGTTTTAACTCTGAGAGACTCTCAGCCGAGACTTTCATTCAAGACCTTTGGCTATTATTTCAAGGTAAAAGAAAGTGGGGGTATTTTGTATCTTGGAAAGAATGACTTGAAAAAAAAAATCTAAGAATTCTTTAAATTGTTGATATGAATAAAGAGATGCTGCTTGTCATATTTGTTATAAAGGATAAATTAATAAATCAATTAAATTAATAAAATAATATTTGTTATACATAAAAGATAAATTAATAAATTCAAAGAAAGTTCGACTGAGTCATCCTTCAAAGCAATTCTATAATGTTATTTATTTCATTGTATTTTTATTTGTACTGTTCAGTTTAAACCTTTTGACAATTTTGGTGATTTATTGTTATTTGCACACTGAACACTTTATTATTATAATTAATATCCTTATTTCTTAACCTATTTGAACTCTTTAATTTTTGTAACCAGTAATGTTATCACACTGATAGTGTTCTTTTTATTCAATATTGTATTCACATAGCAAACATTTTCCATCTGTGGGCTCAATTTCATTGTCATTTCTTCACTGCTTCTTTTAGTTTTTATTTTTTTGAGGGAGGGAGGGGGAGAGGGAGAGGGAGAGGGAGAGGGAGAGGGAGAGGGAGAGAAGAACCTGACTGCTGGTTCACTTTCCAAATTCCTATGACACTGGGAGCCAGAAACTCAATCTGTGTCTTCCACATGCGTGGCAAGGATCCATCACCTCTTACCTCCAAGGGTATGGCAGGATGCTGGAGTCAGGAGCTGGAGCTGGGAGTTAAACCTGGGTGCTCTGATGCGGGATGTGGGCATCTTACCTGGTGGCTTCCCTGCTCAGCCAAATGCTTGCTCCAGTTCTTACAGCTCACCAAACAGCTTTGTTTCTGCACCATCTTATCCACATTTGTATTTGTGTTATAATGTCAGGTATTCTGCAAGACACTTGCCATAACATGTTAGAGCTGGTTATTATTATCACGTGGAAAAAAATATGCACCCAAATTTATTTTATACATTCTTTAGTAATGTTGGGTGGAAAATATTACATGAAGTAGCATAATGAAAGGAAGGAAAATCTAAAAGTAGATTGCTCCTGTGGTTGATTGCTTTTTCCCATTTTTATCTTCCTCTTTTTTTTTTTTTTTGACAGGCAGAGTGGACAGTGAGAGAGAGAGAGAGAGAAAGGTCTTCCTTTGCCATTGGTTCACCCTCCAATGTCTGTTGTGGCCGGCGCGCTGCGCTGATCCAAAGGCAGGAGCCAGGTACTTATCCTGGTCTCCCATGGGGTGCAGGGTCCAAGCACTTGGGCCATCCTCCACTGCCTTCCCGGGCCATAGCAGAGAGCTGGCCTGGAAGAGGGGCAACCGGGACAGAACCCAGTGTGCCGGCGCCGCTAGGCGGAGGATTAGCCTGTTGAGCCACGGCGCTGGCCAAGATTTATTTTATTTACTTGAAAGACAGAGTTATATAGAGAGGTAGAGACAGAGAGGCCTTCCATCCTCTGGTTTACTCCCCAGATGGCCGCAATGGCTGGAGCTGCGCTGATCCGAAGCCAGGAGCTTCTTCCGGGTTTCCCACATGGGTGCAGGGGCCCAAAGACTTGGACTGTCTCTTACTGCTTTCCCAGGCCATAGCAGATAGCTGGATCGGAAGAGGAGCAGCCGGGACTAGAACCGGCGCCCATATGGGATGGCGGTGCTTCAGGCCAGGGCTTTAACCTGCTGTACCACAGCACCGGCCCTTTTATCTTCCTCTAATGAGAATCCCCTGCGTACTGTCAAGCAGACAGGGCTCTCAGCTTCAGCCAGGGCTGGGTGGTTTGCACCTTCTGATGTGTTCCTCGGTAATGTGTTTTGCCCTTTGGCATCTGATTCTAACTTTTTGTTCTCAGAGAGAAGAGAAAAAATATGTTTATAAATCACCCCCAAAAGCAAGATTTTTGTTATCTTGATATTTGAAGAGAATTTTTTGTTTATTTGTTAGTTTCATTCATTCCTTCATTCTTTACTCCTCATCCATTCAGTACATATTTATTGCCTCCCTACTGTGTGCCAGGCATCATGGTAATTACTTGGTATTGAAAAAATATATTATTGGGATGGGAGTTTGGCCTAGTCATTAAGTCACTGGTTCAGATGCCTTGCCTGCCTGTATCAGAATGCCGGAGTTGCAGCTCTGCTCAGTTTCAGCTTCCTGCTGAGGCACACCCTAGGGAGGCAGCTCATGGATTTGAGTTCCTGCCACCCATGTGAGAGACTGGATTGAGTTCTAGGTTTATGGCTTTTGCATGGCCCAGTCTTGGCTGTTGCAGGCATTTCCAGTGGATGGAAGCTCTCTGTCTCTCTGTCTCTCTCTCTCTCTGTCTCCTCTGTCTTTCAAATAATTAAAAAGAAGACAGGAAAAAATATTTTTTTTCTGGAAAAGTATATTGTGACCAATACTGAAACTATTTTAGGATAAACTCTTTAAGGGGTGAGGTATGTGAAAGAAGTTACATGTCAGCAGAGATATGATGTCTTGTGGTCTATCTGATACACACACACACACACAGTCACTAACTCACTTGGGGTAGTGAAATTGCTCCTGGCGAGAGAATGGTGCTGATGGCACCTCTGACATCAGTTCCCAGTGTTGGGTTTCTGTGTTTGGGCTCTTTGTGGTGCAGAGGCGAAAGGCCTTTTCACCGGAACACTGCACCTGTTGCTGGCTATTCTTGCATATGAAATGCAGAGCCTAGAGTCACTTGCTTTCATTTCCTCTTCCTCCCCCCTCTTTCCGGTGTGGGGGCAGATTAGTAATTTATGTGAAGTGTAACCACACCTTCTCCTGCCGTGGCTTGATTTTAATGTAGCAGTGCTGGATCCCTTTGTCGATCTGTTGCTGAAAGTCTTCACCTGAATAACCTCAAGAGTCCGAGGCGCGTGTTGGTGCCAGGGTTTGCTACTGGACTGGGGTGGAATGGGCTTCCAGCAGCAACTGCTGCCACCGGATACCTGGGAGCTCATTGCTGTTGAGGAACATGTGTTTCCTTTTGGCCTCCTATGATTTTTGGCTGTGACTCTGGGGAAAAGAGTATAGTATCGTTTACTTTCATAAAAATAACTTGCAAGCCTCTAGGCATCATGTTGGTTCAGGCCATGCTGTTGGAAGCCAGGGAGCTGCTTTAAAAGGCACATACACGATATGGTAAGAAGAAAGGCCGAAGGCCGTTGGGCTAGGACCTGCACTTAGGTTGCCTAGACTCACGACACGAACTTGGTGTTTTACACTGTGTGACAGAACCTCATTTATCTTGTTCCCCAATTGTGAGTTGAATGCTCACGCAGATTACCATGTCTGAGTTTTGTAGGTATCAGTGAAAATACATGTTAAAGAACTTTGAAGGTCAGGGACCTACATGCTGATGGTTGAATTAAGGACTTGGGCAGTTACAGCTTCCTACTGAATTGGCAACCTCCAGGCAGGCATCTGTGCCCCGCATTCCTACTTTAGAGGCGACTTTATTACACTGGCTCTATTTATCCTTGTACAGATACACAGATTGGCTCATGGACATTTTGTGGAGGAGAAAAACTTTATGGAAAGTGGAGCTTTCTGTGAAGGGCACATACATGGTCCTAGCTTGCAAACTTCTGAGTGACTTGCTCACCTTTGGGGACTGCTCTGGAATACGTGTGCTTGGCTTGGTTTGTGCCTTATTTCTGGGTCATCGTGGCTCCTTTGGACCTTCTGACATTGTTCCTGGCTCCCTTCTCCCATCTGCCTCCCTCCTTGTGACCGCTTGGCATTCTTTAATCATAGCCTGTCTCTGCCTTTCTTCCTTCTGCAGCGTTGCCTCCCACCTGTTTACCCAGCCTCTGCCCTCTCCGTCCCTTTTTGCAAGCTCTGGCCTGTCTCCGTACTTGAACGTGATCCCTGAGGCAGTGATACAACAAGTATCTCAACACTCTCGTCTGTAGCACTTGGTGTTGAGTCACTTGCCTGGTCTGGGAACTGGTTCTCTTCACTACTGTACTACATGGGACATAATGGGCACTCAGTGAACCTATTGTTAGCTGACTGGCTCTCACGGGTGCTGCTCCTGGGACTCAGGCCCTGGGCACCTGCTGTTGTTCATAAACTTGGAAGTGATCATCATTCTGTATTCTTTGTTCCTCATCTGGTTGCTTCTTGGGAACCCTCTGTGTCATCAAGAAAATCATAAGGACTGATTTAAAATACACCCCCCCCCCTCAGTTTTTTAGGATAGATTTCTCTCCACTCTAAGCCTGATGTTGGGACAAGTGGATGATTATGCTTTCTTTCCAGTTCGGGAGATGGAACACATGAGAGTCTGGGTGGGTGTGCCTTGGATGAGACAGGACTGTCTTTGTGTGGTGGCAGCTTCAGGCTGGATCTGCCGATGACTCACACGTGTTAGTAGCCCTGTCTTCGCAGTGGCCAGCGTCCTCAGGTTTGCATATGGGCATTTGTATGAGAAAAACAGCATCTTGTAGTGAGGGTGGAGATGCATGCAGAGGTGTTTGATGGAGTACAGTAGGAGATGCCCAGTAGAAACCAGGTGTAGGCAGTGGCAGTGTTACTGATGGGGTGGGGAAACTGATATGGTGGGAACTTCAAGCCAGACTGCGGTATCTCCCCAGTAAGGTGACTGACAGTAGACAATGGCCTGACCCTGGCTAAGTCGGCACCCTTGGCTCAGGTTTTCCAAGGTAGAGATGGCCACCACAGGTGACCAAGGACAAAGTGCTATGAATGACCTCATTTGGCTGCAAAGGCTTGTGGGCTCTATAGGACACTTAGTCACTTCCCCCACCGGGCTTTCTTTATTGCTAACATCAAAGAATAGTCTCTGTACAGCTCTTCTTTACACTTTTCCATAAGGCTTGAAAATCCTAGAACTTTCTAGAAACTAGAGATGTTTTCTTTACAAAGCCCACAAATGCACTTCAAGAAAACCCACTTTCTGTCTTTGGCTGCACAGCTTAGCAGGTTGCCAGTTGACTGATAAAAATAGAACCTGTAGACAATTCAGAAAAATCACCCCCTTGTTTCTTTTAAAAATATTATTTAAAAATTCCTGTTTCTTTTTTAAGCATTTGTACTCTTTCACGGTCTTCTTGGATAAGTATTTTTGTCTCCCTGAAGAGCCTTGGCAATGGCTTTCCTTCCCACCACAAGAATGAGTTGTTTGCTGCTGGCATTTCTGTCCCAGAGGACTCTGCCTTAAGCTGCTGGGAGTACACAGTGGATCTAGTAGATTGAATACTGCTTCTGCAAGGGGGCGGCCTCACTTGGCATCTAGTAATTGGCCTTTCTGCCACAGCTCACTGTCATACACTGGATGGTTCACTATAGTGGGGTCCAGGCAGTGCCACTTCTGTTCGGAACAGTACTGTCCAGTGCATACACCTGTGTGTGCACGCTCACACACACTTGTGAGAGGAGGGCCTCCCTGGAGAGAGCTCCGATTCTCAGAACTCTTCTCACTTCTCTTGGTAGAGGAATCTGGGTGCACCTGCTACCTCTCTGTTGCCCTTCATTTACGGATTTGGTGGGATTGTTGTCTACCTAAAACTCTGACTACTTTGACATAGCTTTCTTGAGATAGTTGTTTTAACTTAATTCTCAAATATGACTTCTAGGAATTCCTTTCACCTCTTTAGTCCAAGCAGGTATCTTTGTATTTATTTATTTTTTAAATATCTTTTTTCTATTTTTTTAAAGATTTATTTATTTGAAAGTCAGAGTTACACAGAAAGAGGAGAGGCAGAGAGAGAGAGAGAGAGAGAGAGAGAGAGAGAGGTCTTCCATCAGATTGTTCACTCCTCAATTGGCTGCGCTGATCCAAAGCCAGGATCCTGGAGCTTCTTCTGGATTTCCCACATGGGTGCAGGGTCCCAAGGACTTGGGCCATCTTCTACTGCTCTCCCAGGCCATAGCAGAGACCTGGATTGGAAGTGGAGCAGCCTGGTCTCGAACTGGTGCCCATATGGGATGCCGGCACTTCAGGCCAGGGCTTTATCCCGCTGCGCCACAGTGGAGGCCCCATATCTTTTTTTTTAAAGATTTATTTCTTTGAAAGTATGAGTTACACAGGGAGAGAAGAGACAGACAGAGAGAGAGAGAAAGAGGTCTTCCATCCATTGGTTCACTACCCAGTTGGCTGCAATGGCTGGAGCTGCGTCGATCCGAAGCCAGGAGCCAGGAGCCTGGAGCCTCTTCTAGGTCTCCCACATAGGTGCAGGAGCCCAAGGACTTGGGACATCTTCCACTGCTTTCCCAAGCCACAGCAGGGACTTGGATCGGAAGTGGAGCAGTCAGGACTCTAAGTGGTGCCAATATGGGATGCTGGCACTGCAGGTGGTGGCTTTTACCCGCTGTACCACAGTGCTGGCCCCTGACTGCACTTTAGAAAATAAGAATAAGGGGCTGGTGTTGTGGCATAGCAGGAAAAGACTCTGCTTGCAATACTGGCATCCCATATGGGTGCCAGTTGGAGACTTGGCTGTTAAACTTCCAATCAAGCTCCCTACTTATGCGCTTGGGATAGCTTCAGAAAGTGGCCCAAGTCTTTGGGCCCCAGTACCTATATTGGAGACCAAGATGGAGTTCTAGACTCTTGGCTTTGACTTGGACTAACCTTGGCTATTGTGGCCATTTGGTGCATGAACCAGGATAGAAGATCTTTCTCTCTCTCTTCATCTTTGCCTCTCTCTGTAACTCTGCCTTTTTCTTTTCTTTTCTTTTTTTTTTAAGAAAACTTTTATTTAATAAATATAAATTTCAAAAGCACAACTTTGAGATTGTAGTGATTTTTCCCCCCATAACCACCCTCCCATAACCATCCCATCTCCTACTTTCTCTTCTATCCCATTTGTCATTAAGATTCATTTTCAATTATCTTTATATATAGAAGATCAACTTAGTATATACTAAATAAAGATTTCAACAGATTTCACCCACACAGACACACTAAGTATAAAGTACTGTTTGAAGACTAGTTTTACCGTTAATTCTCATAGTACAACACATTAAGGACAGAGGTCCTACATGGGGAGCAAGTGCACAGTGAATCCTGCTGTTGATTTAACAATTGACACTCTTGTTTATGGCGTCAGTAATCACCCTAGGCTCTTGTCCTGAGCTGCCAGGGCTGTGGAAGCCTCGAGTTCACAAATTCCGACCTTATTTAGAGAAGGCCATAATCAAAGTAGAAGTTCTCTCCTCCCTTCAGAGAAAGGTACCTCCTTATTTGATGGCCTGTTTTTGCACTGGGATCTCACTCACAGAGATCTTCCATTTAGGTCATTTTTTGCCACAATGTCTTGGCTCTCATGGGCTTTTCAGCCAGATCCAAATGCCTGAAGGGCTGATTCTGAGGCCAGAGTGCTGTTTATGGCATTTGCCATTGTATGAGTCTGCTGTATATCCCACTTACCATTCTGGGTCGTTCTCTCCTTTTTAATTCTATCAATTATTATTAGTAGACACTGGTCTTATTTATGTGATCCTTTTGACAATTAATCCTATCTTTATGATCAATTATGAACTTAAACTGATCACTTTAACTAGTATGATAGTATGGATGCATGTCAACTTAATGGGATTTGGAGTCCCATGGCACATTTCTAGCTCTACCATTAGGGGTAAGTCTGAGTGAGCATGTGCTGAACTGTATATCTTCTCCCTGTCTTATTTTTAACTAGGATCCATTTTCAGTTGAATTTAAACACCTAAGAATAATTGTGTGTTAATTAAAGAGTTCAACCAATGGTATTAAGTAGAAAAAGAAAATACTAAAAAGAATAAAATGGTAAGCCATTCCTCGACAATCAGGACAAGGGCTGATCAAGTCATTGTTTCTCATGGTGTCAGTTTCACTTCTACAGGTTTCCTTTTAGATGGTCAGTTAGTTGTCACCGAACAGGGAGAACATATGATATTTGTCCCTTTGGGACTGACTTATTTCACTCAGCATGATGTTTTCCAGATTCCTCCATTTTGTTGCAAATAACTGTATTTAATTTTTTTTTTTTACTGCTGTGTAGTATTCTATAGAGTACATATCCCATAATTTCTTTTTTTTTTATTTTTTATTTTTTTTATTTTTGACAGGCAGAGTGGACAGTGAGAGAGAGACAGAGAGAAAGGTCTTCCTTTTGCCGTTGGTTCACCCTCCAATGGCCGCCGTGGTAGCGCGCTGCGGCCGGCGCACCGCGCTGTTCCGATGGCAGGAGCCAGGTGCTTCTCCTGGTCTCCCATGGGGTGCAGGGCCCAAGGACTTGGGCCATCCTCCATTGCATTCCCTGGCCACAGCAGAGAGCTGGCCTGGAAGAGGGGCAACCGGGACAGGATCAGTGCCCCGACCGGGACTAGAACCCGGCCGGTGTGCCGGCGCCGCAAGGCGGAGGATTAGCCTGTTGAGCCACGGCGCCGGCCAAATATCCCATAATTTCTTTATCCAATTATTGATGGGCATTTAGGTTGGTTCCATGTCTTAGCTAATGTGAATTGAGTTGCAATAAACATTGAGGTGCAGATAGCTCTTTTATTTGCCAATTTAATTTCCCTTGGGTAAATTCTGAGGAATGGGATGGCTGGGTTGTATGGTAGGGTTATATTCAGGTTTCTGAGGAATCTCCAAACTGTCTTCTATAGTGGCTTTACCAGTTTGCATTACCACCAACAGTGGATTATGTAACTCTGCCTTTTAAATAATAAATCTTAAAAATAAGACATAAGCATGATTCCCCGGCCACCCACTTACTGTCTTGTTCCTAAGGTCTGCATCCAACAGCTGCCTTTGTGTGGTTGGGGTAATTTCTAGGCTCTTCAGTGATGGGGACTTGGATTTGACTTTCTCTAACATAATTTCATTGGCGATAATGTCATTTAGTTCCATTAGTATACTAATATGGAAACAAAGGCATGATTTCAGATTTTATTTATATCTCTGTGCTTTGGAAAAATAATCTCATGAGAAATCACTCAGCCTATTAAATACCATCCTTGACATTACTTTTTTGGGTTTGCTTGTTTCTAAAAAGATTTTCCTGGCTTGTGCTTTTTGTAATTGTTTTTTTACCATACCAACAGTAACATAATGAATATTTTTAGACACGTGTTGTTACAATCATGTGAAAAATTTTTTATGTTAACATTTGGGTTTTTGTTAATAATCTGAGGTAGAGTTTCCTAGCTGTACAAGAGTTAGTTAGGGGCCAGTATTCTGACGTAATGGACTAATCTGCCTCCTGCAATGTCAGCATCCCATTTGGCAGCTGGTTCAAGTCCTGGCTGCTCCACTTCCAGTCCAGCTCCCTGCTACTGTGCCTGTGAAAGCAGCAGAAGATGACCCAAGTGCTTGATCCCCTGTACCCATGTGGGAGTCCTGGAAGCTCTGTTGCAGCCATTTGGGGAGTGAACTAGTGGTAGGAACACCTCTGTCTCTCCCTCTCTTTCTCTCTCTCTCTCTAACTCTGCCTTTCAAGTAAATAAAAAACAAATCTTTAAAAAAAAATCCATTTAGTTCAGCTATTCCATTGTTCTTGTTCTTTAGTTCTTCAATGGCTTCTCCCGGTCAACAGATAATATTGAAATTTCTTAACATGGTATAGGAGATCTTTATAAAGAAAAATCTGTTCTCTGATGACTGGTGAAGCTGAAAAGTTGGTCCTCTGTATCCATGGGTTACACATCTGTAATTCAGTCAAGCAAGTATCAAAAATATTTGGGAAGGCACGGGCACTTGATGCACTGGTTAAGAGTTGAGATGCTGTGTCCCATATGGGTGGCCTTGGGTTTGAGTCCCTGCTCTGCTCCTCCTTCCTGCTGATTTGCACTCTGGAAGGCAATATGTGATGGTTCAAATAGCTGGATCCCTGCCACCCATGTGGGAGGCCTGGGTTGTGTTCCTAGCTCCTGGCCTTGATGTGGCCCAGCTCTGGCCTTCATGGGCATTTGTGGAGTAAACCAGTTGATGAGAGATCTCAGGTGCTCTGATATGGAATGTGGGCATTTTAACAGCTGAGCTAATGCCCGGTCCATGGGGCAGCTGTTTTCTAAACAACATGATGAAAACATTGAAAGGAGCCAATTAGATTGTGGAAATCTTGGGGGCAGACTAGACTTTTTCATTTTTGTTTTCTTCTTGTGTGTAATGCTGTGTGTTGGTCAGTGCAGCACAGATCCCACATGAACCTCACGAAGGGGATTAGACTCCATTCTCACGTGGAAAACCTTTAAGGATGTGGAAGTTCGGAAGCTGCAGGTATTTTAGAAAGATGACTCTGTGGGTTCTGCAGGAGGATGAATTTAAGTGAAGAAAGGTGGCAGAGGGGACTTCGCAGCTGGCTTTGTCAGGACATTTGGCTGAAAGGAGATGTGGGGAGGGTGAGAGGGAGACAGATGGAGTCATGGATTCAAGATCCTTCTAATGCAGTTAGAAGATCCAAAAAGAGCTCTGAAAACCAGAAAGTGTTTTCCCTGCAATTTGACAGTAAACCCTGAGCTTGACTTCAGCTTCTCTGGTGGCGAAGCCTGCCCTGAGCTGCTGGGATTCTCGTAATGTTGCTGTGTTGTTTGCTGCACATGAGCTGTGCACATGTCTGATTAGGGGAAATTGCCCTAGCTTTTGCTGTATTTTTCTTTTTAATGGGATATACAACTCAGGTTTGGCAACACATTTGGCCCTAGATGTTTGGTCAAAGGGTTGTGAAACTCAATTTGTCTTGTGTTTAGAGAGTAAGGGTGATGAGAATGTTAGATAAGGCATGGGGGGGCAGAACTATGGAGGAAAAGCAAATTTCAGGCGTGGAACACTCCAAGGTTAAGGATGTCACTGCCTCATTGACACAAAGGGAAGCAAGTCTTTTGTGGGATGGACCAGAAACATTCCTTAGAGAGGGCGTGGTTTTTTGGGAATGAGGCATTTTGGGTTTTGGAGCCATTGCTTGTATGTGGGCCCAAAATAGTGGACATTTGGGCAACTTTGAATAAGATCTATATTGCATCCCTGTGAACTCTCTGGATTTGATAATTGTATTCTTGTCCCATAAGATGATAACATTTGTGAAAGCTGAATGTGTCTGATTATTTCAAGATAGAAAGTGTAAAGAAATGAGAAAAGAATTGTTTATCATGTCAGGGAATGTCATTAATCATACTTTTTAAGTAGAGAACTGGAGTAGTTGTTGATCAGAAGACCTTTTGTTTTTAGTATTTGCAGTCTAAAAATGCAAGTCAATAACTGTGGTCTTTTTACTTTTTACTTGTTGAACTCTATCTACTGGAGCATTAAGCCTTTGACTATTATGTAAATTAAAAATCTTATCTTAAAAGTTAAGAAAGAAAGAAAGAAAAAGGAAGGGAAGAATGAAAGCACCCTGTATTCTTAGATTTATGTCTATGAAGTACATGAATTCTGTTCACTTTGTTTTAATATCACATTAACATGAGAATTGATGAGGATTGTGCTGAATTATCATGCATTTGCTTTGACCCTGAGAATATTATGCATAAATAATACATTAATAAAAATAATAAGTATGTACATAAATAATAATACACTAAAATAAATGCTTAAAAATATAAAAAAGCAATAAAAAAGATGAGTCTTCACCCTCTTCCCAACTTTTGTTTTTTTTTTTAAAACTGACCCAGCTTCTGTGATAAGATTGCTCTACCATTCTGTGACCTGAGAAAAAGATTTGACTACACGAAAATGAGAGTGTTAATTGTTAAATCAACAACAGGAGTCACTGTGCACTTACTCCCCATGTAGGACCTCTGTCCTTAATGAGTTGTACTATGAGAAATAACTGTAAAACTTGCTCTCAATCTGTTCTTTATACCTGCTGTGTGTGTGTGTGGGTGCAAACTGTTGAAATATTTACTCAGTATAGAGTTGGTCTTCTGTATATAAAGTTAATTAAAAACAAACCTTAATGAAGATGAGAGAGGGAGTAAGAGGTGGGATGGGAGTGGGGGTGGGAGGGTGGGAATGGGGGGAAGAACCTCTATATTCCTAAAAGCTATACATATGGAATTTGTATTCATTAAATAAAAGCGTTCTAAAAAAAAAGATTTGATTGTAAGTGAATGAAGGAGAGTCACAACAGGAAGTCTGCTGTGTCTTACAAGTTCATGGGAATGACGCCTCCTTTGCCTTTGGCCTCCCTGGTATGGGGGGGTGTGGTTTGGCTGTAGCTCTTCTCTGCAGCTCCGGAGGGTCAGGTTGCAGGTTCATTAGTTAGGACTGACAGTTAAAACACATGGGGGGTTGCAGATAATAGGAAGAATGAAGAAAATGTGTGCCTGTAACGGCTAAGGTCGGCCTGCCTGGGCTTGGTGGTGCTTGCTGCTGGGGGCGTGCTTTCCTGTGGCGAGAGGATTAGCCTGCAGATGCCTTTGCTTCATGCGCACTTCTCCGCCACCACCTCCTGTAGTTCCAGCCGGTTTGTTCTGTAACTCTCTCTTCACTGCAATCCTTTCTTTTCCTTTTTGATGAGAGCAGCCCTCGGCTGGCAGCCAGTTGCAGTTGAGCTATAATAGAGCTAGTGGTATGTACAAAATTTGATTACTGCTGTCAACACTAGATTGAATAAGAAAGTGCATCCCCTAGACAGATACTTGCGACATAAATGGTCTATTGATTTCACAAGAACCACATAGGAGGCCACCGGGTAATCTTGCAGAAGGACAGCTCTGTGAATGCTGTGGATTCTGACTGTACAGAACAGTTTGAAAAAGTGCCTCCTGCTAGAGGTTTTCAGAAGATCCTTCAGATAACTTTTGGTAAACTGATTATGCCTCCTGATTTTCTTCACTGTTAAGTATTTAGAGAAACTCCAATGAAGCCCAGCACTTTTGTTTGTCGAGGGGTTGGCTTTTCCTGTGTAGAATCTAATTTCACCATTCCATTGGTCGATACAGGCTTTCTCCACTCCTCAGCTATGGGGACATTTCCACTTAGCTCATTGTGAGTATCTTAGAAATTTCCCACAATGGAAAGTTTTATTTGACATATGAAAGTTCAACGGTCAGTTTCATAGTCAGCTGTATGCCAAGAAGTAAGTAAAACAATGGATTACGTAGTGCAGGCTTGGGATGTGGAAAATTTTTTAGAAGATGGATGAATCATGTCATTAATACATGTTGCAAGGCCTGAGGCTTACATGGGAAAATAAAGACAAAAAAGTTTTTATTTTAAAAAATGAATAACTTTTTGGTATTTTCTTATTACTCTTTATATAGGTTTTGTTTGCATTAGTTTTGTCAGGGATTAAAAAATTAAATCCTAAATTAGGCTGTTTTAGGAAAGAGATGTAATTTATATCATTGTACATGAATTTGTTCAAAAATGGTAAGGTCTAAAAAAAAAATGATAAGCCCTTAGAGTTAGGTTTTCAAACAATTGTTATCCTTTTCCCGAGATCACACACTGAGGAAGGGGAAATTATCACTAGTGTCTACATCCTGACTTGTCAGCCCCCTTGTCTACCTTCAGCATTTGTGAGAGTCTGAATTGTAAATCACAACTGGCCTGCGATTCTTCCTATGAATATAGGTATTTACTTACGAAAGACTGCCTCAGCTGAGCCTGTTTCTAATTCAGAAGAAGAAAGACAGGTGGAAAGAACTTACCTGTAGGGGACTGAGATGTCCTATTTACATTTACGCTTTTATCTTCCTTCAAGTTTTCAGCAGAACCCTCTGGTAGGAAGAAGAAAGGCTAACTGCTTTTACTGCCTCTTTCTGGGTATAAAACCTGGAAGCATCAGTATGTACCTGGCATAATGTTGAGTGTGTATCATTTTGGTAGAAACCCCTACAGCTAGTCTGGTAAAATGTTGATACCTGTTGGAAAATAGCCATTGTTACAGATGGACACTCTCAGGGTCATGCTTCAGCATTTTTTTTTTTTTCTAAATTTTTTTTTTCCTTTTTGACAGGCAGAGTGGACAGTGAGAGAGAGAGAGACAGAGAGAAAGGTCTTCCTTTTGCTGTTGGTTCACCCTCCAATGGCCGCCACAGCCGGTGCGCTGCGCACTGATCTGATGGCAGGAGCCAGGTGCTTCTCCTGGTCTCCCATGCGGGTGCAAGGCCCAAGCACTTGGGCCATCCTCCACTGCTCCCCCCGGGCCACAGCAGAGAGCTGGCCTGGAAGGGGGGCAACCAGGATAGAATCCGGCGCCCCAACCGGGACTAGAACCTGGTGTGCCGGCGCCGCAAGGCGGAAGATTAGCTTGTTAAGCCACGGCGCCGGCCCATGCTTCAGCATTGTAACCAGTGTCCGTTATGATCGGTTCTTATCTAGGCTCAGTGGTTGTCTGTAATTTGAGTATTTAGTCCTGCCTATAGAAATGGAGGCAATTTTGGGCTTCTGATAGAAATTGGCTTTGAGGGTTACCAAGGAAATGTAATTAAACCATTATGAGATGTCACCTCATACCCACTGGGATGGCTATAAAAAATGACAGATAAAAACAAGTGTTGGTGAGGATGTGGAAAAATTGGAATCCTCAAACAGTGCTGTTGGGGATGTCAAATGGCACAGCTACTTTGGAATACTGTTGCAGTGCTTCAAAGGGTTAGGCACAGGGGTGGATGCAGTGGGGACAAGAAATGGAGAATGACTGCTTTTTGGGTGATGAATTGGCATAAAATTAGTTGTGGTGGTGGTTGCACAACTCTGAACATACTAATAATCATTGACTTATACACTGTAGGTAGGTTAATTGTATACTCTATGAAATTTTTATCAATAAAACTGTTACAAAAAAAGACTTGGGGTCATGGTGTAGCAGATGAAAGTGCCACCTGCGATGTCTTGTCCCTGTTGCTCCACTTCCAATCCAGTTTCCTGCCAATGGCCTGGGAAAAGCAGTGGAAGATGGCCCAAGTACTTGTGCCCCGCCTCCTCATTAGAAGATGTACCTGGCTCCTGGCTTTAGCTTGGCCCAGCGCTGGCCATTGTGGCCATCTGGGAAGTGAATTAGAGGATGGATAATCTCTCTCTAACTCTTTCAAACAAATAAATAAATATAAAAAAATAATTGGAGTTTGTGTGTGATATAATCTGTATCACTGTGCTTTTCACCGTCTCTCTCCTCATAGCAAGACTGGAAGATTGGTGAGGTCACCACTCCCATTTTAGAGATGTGGAGGTTGAGGCTTAGCTTGACTGTTTTGCCAGAGCCAAACAGCTTCTAGTGTAGGGGAAGCACAAAGCTGAGTAGGAGGGAGGAGGGCAGGTAGTGTCTATTTCTCTTTCGTATACCTCAGCTAGTAGCAGGAAGAGAGGTGTCTTTTAATCCAAACCTGTGTGTGTCCTGGGAAGGATACATAGTCTATGAAAATCTTTGCTAATATAAAGTAGAAAGTTCTTATATCAAAGCATGCAATAAAAAGAATTACAAAAAGAGGATTAGGAAAGCAGATGAGAAAATGCATCATAATTTTCCTATTTTGTGTATGTGTGTGGATAATGTGCATAAATGACAACAAAAGAGAGAGCAATTCAAATGCCAAAATAGAAGAGGCTGGGAAATCTGAGTTGAAATTGTTACCTCTTCTCTTATAATTCTGTGTGATTAATTTTTTTTCCCATAATAGCAATTTCTAAGAAATTAAAAGGAAATCCTATTGAATTTGTTTCCTGAAGGTGTGTGTGTGTGTGTGTGTATTTATATTAAAGTGAAGTAGTAAGTCCAGTTTGTTCTTTGAAGTACAGTTAATGTGTAATCAAAGGGTTCAGCCCATTTGTATACCCAGGACAGGCACCTTCACTTATACACAATGTGAGTCGGGAGGTGGGTGGAGCGCCCCTTACCATCTGACACTGCCAAAACAGGAAGAAATGTTATAATCTCTCTGCAGTAGATCAGAAACAGTCAAAGGCGCTTAGTTGATAGAATTTAAAAAAAGAAAAAGAAAAAGAAACGCACACACACACACACACACAACCTAAAGAGTTTTCACTGACTGCACAGTGTAACTTCCTGTCTGGTATTTAGAAGAGGTTGGGTTAGGTTTTGTCAGATCCTCTCATGGGAAAAATAAAACCCACCGAAAAGAAAAAAATACCCAACAGGACATCCCAGTGTGCAGTTCGCAGGCTGCTTTTGTTGTCTGCTTCCTCTGCATCGTTTTCCTCCTCATCTTAGCAAATGTAGGTGATGAGCCGCCCAGCAGCCACCACGTTTCGTTGGAAAAAGTGCCGATTTGATTTGAAAAGGGACATAGCTCTTCAAGCTTGCAAGCCATCCCCAGGTAAGTTTGTCTACTAGCCGCATCCCAGCCAGTCTCTTTCTCTCAGTTTACTTTGTTAAAGGCAGGCCTGGCTGGTGGGGGCATAGCCAGCTTGGTCTTCCTGACCCCATGTCTGCTGTGGACTCTGGATAGTGGAGACCAATACTGTCGGCTTCATAGTTCTCATGCAAGGTGATCATTTGCCAGAGCTGTTGGCTTTGGAAAAAGAATTCAAGAAACCCCAAGTTTGTTGTGGCAAATGTGCTTTGCTTTGCTTTCCTTCCCCGTATATTCAAAGCAGCTTGTGCTTTGTTGACTGTTGTCTGTCCTGTAGAAAAAAAGTCTCCTCCGTGGTGTTGAGTATGGATAGATCATATCTCATACTGTAGCTTATTTACTCTGTTAGCTAAAAACAGCATTCTACTTTTTCGAACAGTTGAGAGGTGAGAAAGGGAGAATTGGAGAGCTGGACTTGTGGGGGCAATATAAATGAAGGGGTATTTAATGCTGCCTTGTCCAGGGGAAATACAAATTCAGAACATCATAAAGGGATGTAACCATGTGCTTTCGTCTCATCGGCGTTAATGTCCAGGGCAGTTGTCTTTCTGATTAGCTCTCATGTCTGTATCTCACTTAACATATATCTGTAGATATGCATGTATTTGCTGTCTGAGCTTTCAAAGAAAACTCCCCGAGTGATGTGTTCGCATGCATGTTGTCACTAGGGAGCAACTTTGAGGCTGATTAGAGTTTTTAAAGCATGTTCTCTCTGTTGGCATCACCCTTTCTTTTTCAGTATTTTCCTTTGTCGCCACAGATGCATAAGGTGGTAAGTGCTTGTCAGCATTGGCTGTTGGAGCACATTTAAACCGAAACAACTAGAGCAGCCCATATTTTCTTAGTAAACCACTTGGTTTCTTGGCCAAGTGGAATCATTGAGTGTGCCACAGCTGTCTTTGTCAGTGACTGCTTTTCTCTCCTACTTAGCTGTGTGGTCTCAACACAAAATTAAAACCCTTTTCGGGGACCTCAGTGAAAGCCTTATGCATGTGTAGGTGCAGCAGTGGCAGCGTTGTGGCCTTTCACAGATTTCCCTGGATTCCCACTTCATCTGCTTTCTTCCCCTGGCTCACTAGTCTCTGTAGCCTGCTGGTCTTTGACTGTCTTGAGTCAAAGGGCCTGGGGCAGCTGTAGTAGTTGAAATCATGAGACAATTTAAAAGAAAAATACAGACAAATATTAAAATAGGAAGCAGTCTTTTAAATGAGTAGACTACATCTTTAAATATATTTAAATGCTTGTTGGTTGAGCTCAAGTCTATTTAGATGCATTCTTTTCTACCCTCTGAGCAGTCAAAAGGCTTTAAGAAAATAGAAGGCATTTTTTAAACTAAAAAAATTTTCCAGGCATGTTATTTTAATGAAAATGGAAAATCCACTGTGCACATTATCAAAGTCTGGGAGCACCCAGACTCTTCTCATTGGTTGCTATTCAACAGCATTTTTTTTTTTTTCTTGTTTCTGTGGTCTAGGCTTCTTTAGTGATCTTGTGAGAAGATGCTAAAACTCATGTTGAACATAATATTTTCAACAAATATTAATACTATTCTATCTGAAGGATGCCCAAGTTAAAAAAAAAACAGCAAACCCTTGAAAATGTGAAATGAAAAAGTAGTTAGAGGCATTCTGTGATATCTATTAATGCCTAAACGATTGATGTCTGGAAGTTTCTGCAGCTCAGGAAACCACTTCTGGGAGGCACTGCTTGTCTTGCCACCCTTCCTGCATTGTGTTGGCTGGCGGGACTCTAGGTCAGCCGTTTCCTTTCTCATTGGTTGAAAGATTCACAAGCTTGGCCTCCATTAGCGTCATAGAAGTGCTGGAATCCCACACCCCACATTCAGATATCTTGATGTAATCAGACTGAGGCTTTGACTTTGTAGCTTGAGCCCAAGTGGAAAGGCCCAGCAGAATGTCCCTTTCCCAGGTCTCTTTCTGGGCTGACAGCTCCTTGAGGAAAGAGACGAGCAGGAAGCTTTGTCACTGCTGTGCCCCACACACTGCCTGTGTGTCTGGCAGGCAGGAAAGCTCCATATCTGCTGTGGAATGAATGACTGCTTCTCTGAGCATCAGGAGGCCTGGGGAAGGGCTGGACAGAGGCAGAATTTCCATTTGTGCTGATAAGGGAGGGTGAGACTGGCTGTCATCTGGGAAGAAGCCCTAGGACTGGACCATAAGGGAACAAGTGGCTCATCTGGGTGAACTTTCAGCAGATCTTCCAGAAGAGACAAAGGTCCTAGTTCTCCAGGCTGGGTAGGCTGTCAACTTTAGGAATAAGAATATCATCAGATGTTGAGTGTCTTTGTGAACATGGTGGGGAGACAGGGCTGGTTGGGAATACTACTTTTTTTTTTTTTTTTTTAAAGATTTATTTATTTATTTGAAAGAGTTACACAGAGAGAGGAGAGGCAGAGAGAGAGAGAGAGAGAGAGGAGAGAGGACTTCCATCTGCTTTCCCAGGCCATAGCAGAGAGCTGGATCAGAAGTGGAGCAGCCGGGACTCGAACTGACACCTATATGGGATGCTGGTCCTTCAGGCCAGGGCGTTAACCCGCTGTGCCACATCACCAGCCCCGAGATGTTCCTTTAAAAAAATTTTTTTTTAATCCTTTTTCTTCCCACACTTAAAAATTATTTGTTTATTTAAGAGGCAGGAAGAGAGAGCAAGAGTGTGGGCAAGTGAGTGAGAAATGAGCGAGAGCCTGAAAGGGACAGTGTGTGAAGGTGAATGCAAGGTTAGCACTGGTGGTGGCTGAATGGAGGGAGTTTTGTCTTTGCCATGTAACAGGGGCCACCTGCTCCACCAGGTGAGCGTGGCTGAATGCAGGAGCTCAGAATTCAGGGTGATCAAAGAACCGTGAGTTTGTTGGGGAAAATCTCAGGATTTGTGGTTTTTTCTTTCTTTCTCTTTTTCTTTCTTTCTTTCTTTCTTTTTTTTTTTTTTAGTGTTGAAGTTGTTGTTTTATATTCACTGCAAGTATGTATCTATCAACTTACAAACATTTTCAAAGATAAAACACACAATTGAGGTGAGTATTTTACAAACTAATTACAAATGTTAGGATATAAAAGGATTTAGCAATTGATATAGAACTGACATCAAGTGAAAGGCAACTTGGCACAGAATCGCATGAGCTTATGAATAAGGCAGACCTGGGCTTGTTCCATTCCTAAGTCCATGACGGAGTTGTTATGATATCATGAAACTTATTTTTCCCCTATTCTCACTTTCCTCATTGATTAAAATTAAATACTAAAGATTCCTGCCTCCTAGTATTGATCTGAATATTGAGACACTGTTGAGACATGTTGAGACACTGGCATATGATAAAATCTCAATAAATGACAGTTGCCATCCTTTCTCATTTCCTTTTCAGTTGTATTAAATGCCTCTGATAATGTGTCTCTGAAATAACCAGTTCAATACTTAATGCTTATAGAGAAAAGGAGTTGATAGTTAGGAAGACCAGGTAGAATATGTTTTGCAAAGGTTGTTGAATAAGAATTGTTAAACTGGGAGAAGAAGGGTAGAGAGAGTGACTTATTTGATAACAAAAGAATTTTAAGGAGATAATGAGAAATGAACAATGTTAATGTTCAAGGATGCAAGACCCAGGTCCCAGCCACCCCTGCCATCGACTGTGTAACCACTGAACCCCTGAAATGGGATCACCCCACCAGTAGAATCCCCGGGGGGTTGTGGTCAGGATTCACAGTTTAGCACATTTTAAAACACTTTGCAGGCTGTATAATTGCTCCAGGTAAATAAAAGGAATAATAACTTCTGTAAACATTATAAAAATGTAGTCAGTTAAAAATGGGCTCTGTTTGCTAGTTAGAGTCTGGGAATAGGAAATCAGACATTATGTTCATTATGGTACGTAATATACTTAAGCTGAAGCTGTGTACCCCACCATCTTTTTGGTGTATCTTTCCTTGGCATTACTTGAAAGCCATGCTCATGAAACTGGTTCTGGATCTGTTTCATGTTTTCACGTGGATCTTCTGACCTCTACTTGGAGGGCACCAGGTGCTTCCTATGCTAACCATTAGCAAATTCAGGATTGGGTTGGAGGACCACTGAAGGGACTTGTGGGAGAATTAGATATGGTTTAGGCAGAGTGACTCCTCACTCCTGCCCTGATACTGTGACCTTGATTCGAACAGGTCAGTGAACTGGCAGCTCAAGTAGTTTTTTCCCACTGCACTAGAACTTTCATTGTTTTGTAGAGGAAGATGAGTCATAGTCCAGCTTTGCCATTGTACGAAGTGAAATTTCAGAGTAGGAGAGGATAAGATCACAGATCAGACTCTGTCTGAAGCTGGCTATTGAAACTTGGCCTATGAGCTGGGCTGGAGTGATTCCTCCACCCCATGCAACTGCTCTCACATGAAAGGAACATTTTACTATAAACAAATGTGGACCCAAATCTAAATTTTAGTAAAATATTTAAAGTAGCTTTAAAAATATTAATATCATCTTTAAAAAGTTCAATGCTAAATGAAAATTGTATGAAGTAGAAAATTGTCTGGCTGGCGCCGTGGCTCAACAGGCTAATCCTCTGCCTAGCGGCGCCGGCACACCGGGTTCTAGTCCCGGTCGGGGCGCCGGATTCTGTCCCGGTTGCCCCTCTTCCAGGCCAGCTCTCTGCTATGGCCCGGGAGTGCAGTGGAGGATGGCCCAAGTGCTTGGGCCCTGCACCCCATGGGAGACCAGGATAAGTACCTGGCTCCTGCCTTCGGATCAGCGCGCTGTGCCGGCCACAGCGCGCTGACTGCGGCGGCCATTGGAGGGTGAACCAACGGCAAAGGAAGACCTTTCTCTCTGTCTCTCTCTCTCTCACTATCCACTCTGCCTGTCAAAAAAAAAAAAAAAAAAAAAAAAAAAAAAAAGAAAATTGTCATTCCCTCTCGTATTCCCTGTTCAGAATCATTGTTAGTTTTGCTTGTCTTGCTACCTTTTTTCTATGACTATGAAATGTAAAGCTTATATCTAAGTTCCCACAAGCATAATTTTCCTTTCTGAGCTGAAATTAAAGCCATATTAGTGGGATATCATTTTATAAAATTATTTGAAATAACTACCTATGTTCACATATGTAAACCCATTTGGGTAACTGCTGGGGAAAATAAGCTTTCGCTGTTAAGTTGCTGTCCACAAAGGGTAGAGAGATGAAAATACTCGCAGTAGATCATTGTTTGGACTTGGGTTTCTTTTTTGTAGAAGTGGACCTCTCTGCTTGTGGTTTATGGCTTTTTGGATGAATTCTGCCATTTTATACATTGCCCACTTTCTTTTGTTATTCAGATCTCTGACTTGAAGACAAAGATTCCAAACAAAATTCCCACAAAATGACAGCCTTTGAGTGACTTCTTTGAATTTCTTTTGAGTATTAATATGGTTAACTTCCAGCTGACAGACGTGATTTCCAGATCTCTGGAACAGGGAGCTGAGTTGTGGACTTGGACTCTATATTCTGTCTGTCTCTTTTGGTGAATGTGGAAGTCATCATCCTTCCAAACTGTGCTGAGACTAGTAATTATTTAGGTGCCCTCACTCTTTTATTACATCTTTCATATACTGATAAATTACTTTCATATGGATGTTAAACCCACAATTATTTATAGGAAGATCCATTCCCCATATATTTTATGGAATATGTTAGACTTAGCAGAAATAGGCTGTGGAGTTAGACATAAAATTAAATCCCAGCTGTGATGCAAATCCTGAGCCTCCGCTTCCTCACATGCAAACTGGAGATGAAAAAAGGGTTGTTGTCAGCCGTTAAAGGTGTACGTATGTAAAATTATTTGCATATAACTCATTCAGATTGTGGGAAGAGTTATAGTAGATGGTGACTGTTTATGATAGTGGAGTCTTTCAAGTTAATACAGAAATAAATATATTGAAGATAGGAGAGTAGTTACTGAAAATTGACCAATTTGTCCTCACTCTTCCGTCTGGATCTGTTAGTGATTTTTCACATCAAAGTGTGGAGGCTATGATTCTAGGTGGGGCGCATTTAATCATAGCTCCTGTACACGGCAGGCAATGGAGAGCTCCATGGGATAGCAAGTGGCCTGCCATGCTTGGAGGATATCTCTGTGGCAGAGTGCCCGGCATGTTTTGCTGGTTTCAAAGATCACTTTCATTTGTTCAGAAAGGTTTTTATTGTTTGCAAGCAAGCAAGGCAAGTGAAGGGGAAGGGGACAGCGCCTGCCCTGTGATTCTGTGCTGTGCGCCACGTGTGCCTCTGGATGCTGTATGTCAAAAGCTTTAGTTTGTCTGCAGAGACAGTGATTTCTCCCAGTGGGTGGAATTGTCAGAGCAGTGATAGATTTCTGTTGAGTGCTGTGGATCCAGACGCTCGGGGAGGCAGGGCTGCGCAGTACTTTTGAGATCAGCACCTTGCGCCAAGTGTTCCAGGACCCTTGCGGGTTGTTTGTGGAGACACCTTGTGCACCAGCCTGCTCGTCCCTCTAAGAGGCAGCTCCTCCCATCACAGCAGCACTCACTCCTTTCTCTTGGCCCAGCCAGCCCCTTGCTGTCAGGGTTAGTTTCCTGGCTTTGGCCTGGCCTGTCTTCTTGTTACTTTGTGGGTTGTATGCCTTTGGCTTCTTGTGGATTCCATGGCAATCCCTCTGTTCTGGTGTTTACTCCTAGACTGTGCTTGGCGGGAGTTTCTTCCCTCAAAGATTTCACTTGCTCTGCTTCTGACTCCAGCCCACCCATGAAATCTGGCATCTGCAGTTCTCTGAGGACTGTTTAGTTAGTAGTTAATTAATATAAACATGTATTATCTAACTCTGAGTAATCAGTGTTACAGTAGGGAAAGTATAGCCTTACCCCCCCCCCTTTTTTTTAAAGATTTATTTATTCATTTGAAAAGTGGAGATACCGAAGCAGAAAGAGATAGAGAGAGGTCTTCCATCCGCTGTTTCACTCCCCAAATGGCCCCAATGGCTGGAGCTGGGCCAATCTGAAGCCAGGAGCCTGGAGCTTCTTCCAGGTCTCCCACATGGTACAGGGGCCCAAGGACTTGGGCCATCTTCTACTGCCTTCCCAGGCCATGGCAGAGAGCTGGATTGGAAATGGAGCAGCCGGGACTTGAACTGGCGCCTGTATGGGATGCTGGCATCGCAGGTGGTGGCTTTACCTGCTATGCCACAGTGCTGGCCCCTCCAACCCCCCTTTTTTTTTGTGACAATGTTTTAAAGGAAATTTAGGAATAAAGAAGAAAAATAGTCTTGAAATGAAAATAATTATTTTACTTAATTGCTGCTCACGTGAATTCTTTAATTACCACTTTTTATCTTTGCTCATGTGCATGAAAAATCTTAGTATATTTCATAGTGATAGATCTTGCACTGGAAAGGTGTAGATATTTTGTGAGTTGAAGAAATAGTTATCATTTCCCCTTTCATGAGTCATTGGACCCCTCTTATCTATCCACCTCTTGATTATCAATTTCTTCCTGCTGTTCTAAGAAGAATATTTTATTTTATTTTTTTAAAGATTTAATTATTTGAAAGAGTTACATAGAGAGAAGAGGCAGAGAGAGAGAGAGAGAGAGAGAGAGAGAGAAAGAGGTCTTCCATCTGATGGTTCACTCCCCAGTTGCCCAGAACGGCCGGAGCTGTGCCGATCTGAAGCCAGGAGCCAGGAGCTTCTTCCAGGTCTCCCACACAGGTGCAGGGGCCCAAGGACTTGGGCCGTCTTCTACTGCTTGCCAAAGCAGAGAGCTGGATTGGAAGTGGAGTCTCGAACAGGTGCCCATATGGGATGTCGGCGCTTCAGGCCAGGCGTTAACCTGCTGCGCCACAGTGCCGGCCCCAAGCAGAGTATTTTAAAAAATTATTTTATTTATTTGAAAGGCAGAGAGGCATTGGGGGTACATAGAGGGGAGAGATCCACCAACTGCTGGTTCACAATCCCTAAATGGTAGGTTGCATCAGCCAGGACTGGGTCAGGTTGAAGTTGTGAGCCTAGAACTCAGTCTGGGTCTCCCACAGTGGTGGCAGGAACCTAACTACTGGAGCCTTCTTCTGCTGTCTTCCCAGGCAAATTAGTAGGGAGCTGGATTGGAAGTGGAGCAGCCAGGACTTTAACTGGTGCTCATCTGGGATGCCAGTGTCGAAGATGGGGGCTTAACCCACTGTACCACAATGCTGGACCCTTAAATCTGTATTATTATTTTATTTTGGCAGACAGAGTGGACAGTGAGAGAGAGAGACAGAGAGAAAGGTCTTCCTTTTGCCGTTGGTTCACCCTCCAATGGCCGCTGATGCTAAGGCAGGAGCCAGGTGCTTCTCCTGGTCTCCCGTGGGGTGCAGGGCCCAAGCACTTGGGCCATCCTCCACTGCACTCCCGGGCCATAGCAGAGAGCTGGCCTGGAAGAGGGGCAACTGGGACAGAATCCGGCGCCCCGACCGGGCCTAGAACCCTGTGTGCCAGCGCCGCATGGTGGAGGATTAGCCTGTTGAGCCATGGCGCCGGCCTTTAAATCTGGTTTTAAATGTAGTGATTCCATTCACTGGCAGCCCTTGCCCACTGGGTTTTTTTGCATACTGTACACAAGCTTATGGTGAACATTTGCTGCCTGGAGTGTGCTGTGCAAACCCGTCAGTGAAGCACCTTTGATCCTCCTTTTGTGTCAGTCTGCTTATTTCACACTTGGGTATCAGTCTCTAGTTATACCCAGTAAATCAGAAAATAGTGGGTGTGAGTGTTTCTAAAATGTGATACTCAGACAATAATGAGGTGTGCCTGTTGAAAGGATGATTGTGGAAGAAATGAAAAAATGAAGAGCAATACGAAAAAAAGTCTTAAAGCCAAGCAACCTGGGTCAGTGGCGAACCGTATGTTGCTCCTCAATAGGCAAAAACTGGAAAAGTAATCAGCGTAGGAGAAAGCTCCTCCGGTGAGATGACCACGCTAGTTAAAGCAGGCTGTGCAGTTTTGTGGTCTGCAGCATCCAGTCAGACTCCAGAATCCTGTTTTTGCCATTTGTCGGACCCATGTGGATTAAAACAAAGCCCTGTTCTCTGGCCCTGGGGTGGCCTGAGTTGGGCTCATCTGCACTGCTGGTTTCCAGCTGCTCCGGTTGGTCCTTTGGAGCCAGTGTTCGGTGACTTTAGGAAGCGCCCTGGGAGTGCTTGTGGCTGAGCAGTTCTCTGCGGGAAGCAGTTTGTCCTCATGGTTCATTCTGTTAGATTTATTTACTGAGCCTATGGTGGGTCAGGGATACCTCGCCCAGGAATTCTTGCCTAACCTCCAAGATGAGTTGGATGCTCTTGTTGTCTGCTCTCATAGCTTCTCTTCCAAGATCAAATTCAGTTCCTAGATGCATTCGTCTGGCACAGCGCTTCTGACAGATGTTACTGATCTGTGCTTCTGTGAGCATGGTCTAGCTCTGTAAGCTCTTCATGTGGTGTCTCTTCATGTGGTCATCATGCATGGCTCAGAACCTCAGCAGCTTGAAGACAGGGCCTGTTCTTCTTACTGTCTTTGAACAGCTCCAAGCTACCCCAGCTCCTGGCACATTTTAGTTGCCCCAGATCTTTGTTGTTGGTCAGTGAATGAGATTGAATTCCAGTCAGACATGCGTGCAGTGCAGGTGAGCCTTTGGAATCCAGCAGCACGATTAAAAGCCACATGACACATTTCTTTATTTTATTTTATTGTACATTTAATGTGGCTATACCTGAATTAGCTCTTTTTTCCTTGCCCCCCCAAAATTTACTGTAACTCTATCATTGGATATTTTTACCTTTATTGAAACAAACTTTTGCTTTAGGATGGCTTCAAATTTATAGGAAAGTTGCAAGGAGGATAATAGGGTTCCTACATACCCTGTACCAGTTCTGCTGTTAAATTTCCCATTATTAGATTAGTCAAAATTATTATTTGTTTTTATTAATAACACTAATCAAGAGCCTTAGAGTTATTATTATTATAAATGAAACAATATTTATAACATATACCAAGTTCTTTTTATTTACTTTTTAAAGATTTATTTATTTATTTGAAAGTTTGAGTTACAGAGAGGCAGAAGCAGAGAAAGAGAGAGAAGTCTTCCATCCACTGGTTCACACCCCAAATACCTGTTACAGGTGGGACTGGGCCAAATTTGGGAACTCAATTCAGTTCCCCTATGTGTGGCAGGAGCCAAATTCCTTGAGCCATCATTGCTACCTCCAGTGTCTGCATTAGCAGGAAGCTGGAGTCAGGAGCCAAAGGCAGATTTTGAACTCAGGCACTCTGCTATAGGATGCAGGTGTCTTTTAACTGCTAGGCTAATGCCTGCCCTGGAAAGATATTTTCAGGAGCCAACATTTGGCTGGTATATCTAAAATGCTCCATTTAATGGAAATAATTACGTATTGGCATCTCAAGTTTTGTTAGACACAATATTTGTCTGACTTGCTGTACTATAGTCAGGCAGAGGTATTATTTGAAATCTTTTTCAAGTGATAAGACATGGGCCACAACCAATCAGACCAAAGTCTAGATACCCAGAGGAAATGCCAGTTGGTAGGTGTGTCAGTCCTATTCCTATCTGGAACACCCTAAAAATGTCTCCAGACAGTGCCAGTGTCTCCCAGGGAGCAAAATTCCTCCTGGTTGGGAATCCCTGATGTAAAGTAGGTAGAACAGCTGTCACTTCCCTAGTAAGTGATACACAAATAACTTCTATTATTTTTGTCGCTGGTATCTTCTTTCATATCAGCTATTTATTTGTGATAAGTTTAAAAACATACAGCTTAGCCACTCTAGGATTTCCTTATATGGTTAAACTACCCCACTAAAAGGAAGCTTGTACTTTGGATGATAGGACTTCTGCCCCGAGGTAGGGAGAAAAGCAAGTTCTATCCAGGAGGGAGCTTCTAGCTTTCTTCACTTTCCCTCACCTGCCGGCTTCCTTTGTGACATTCCATCTCCTCCGTCGCCTATGGCCAGCTCACAGCGGCTCAGGCTCAGTGAGAGTAGGAGCCTGCACTTTGGCTCTTGCCAAATTCCGCTCATTTCCTCCTGATGATATGTTATTAGTTTCCTGATCCCTGTTATTTGTTAAGTTAATCTGTGCTTCAGGGATCTTGGAAGATCACAGTGACTTCATTTCATAATGTATGCTCTGGGCAGGTGAGGCTAGACCAGAGACGTTGAAGCCTAACAATTTAATATCTACAAACTGTTTTATGCTTAGCCTTCCTATCCTCTTCAGTGTCTTAGAAACAGATGCCTAAATTATTTAAACAGTCCTTCTGTTACTCGTTCACAGGTATCCATTTTCTTATCAACAGGATGGTTTTTTTTGTTTAAATCCTCAACTCCATGAGAACAGAATAGTTTATGAGTTTTGAGGATTAGATGAAAATCCCATCGTGTTGGAATACTTGATCTTAGAACTTCCTTAAGAAACTCTGACAATCCTGGTTTTTAATCTTTCCAATCCATTTAGCTGTTTCTGGCAATTATTTATTTGCTGATACTAGTTGATTATGAAAAATGATTATTTGAAAATAATCATTTGAAAAATGATTATTTGAAATAAGATCCTGTTGGTTAAATGGATGTTAAATAAACTCAGCAAATTAGTAAGCATATATCAAAGGCCAAGTTTTATATGTCGACAGCAGATGTATCAGTTCTTTGCTGTAGGATTAGCGGGAAGGGTGAGAGTCTGCTGTTTCCTTACCTGCTTCTTGGTCCCAGGGATGCTCATAGTGTGTTGATTCTAGCCTCTGGGCTTTGGCATCAGCTGCCTATATTTTAATTCAGGAACTTCTAGTTACAAGCTCTGTAGCACCTGATCAATTTGCTTAATTTTAGTATCTGTGACCTCTGTTCAACAATGGGGACAGTAAAAGCATTGACTTCCTTGTGGGGATTAGATTAACTGATAATTCCCGTGGGAAGCATTCAATAAATGCTGCTCATAATAGTAACAACCATGTTGCAACCACTAATGTTACTGTTATTATTAATAACTTTACAAGAATTTCATTTAATTCCTTTTCCCCATTCTCTATAGATGATAGTGAACTGTGAGGTAACTAAAAGATAGAAAGAAAAAGAGTTAATATAAAATGTGAGTGCTAGAAGTGCTCTGAACAATGTTATGATCTCAGAATTTAAAGCAATAACATTGATGCTGTCCCTTTGAAACTTATTCCTAACTTCTTTATGTCGACTATCTTCTTACTCTATTAATTCTTGTGTTATTAAATGGAGATATTCTTTATTTAAACATTTATTTACTTATTTGAAAGGCAGAGTTACACAGGGAGAGAGAGAGAAAGAGATCTTCTATCTGCTGGTTCACTCCCCAGATGGCCACAATGCGGGGGCTGGGCCAGGCCGAAGCCAGGAGCTCAGAGCGTCTTCTAGGTTTCCCATGTGGGTGCAGGGGACCAAGCACTTGGACCTTCCTCCACTGCTTTCTCATGTTCATTAGCAGGGAGCTGGATTGGAAGCAGAGCAGCAGGGCCTTGAACCCATGCCCATATGAGATGCTCGTGTTGGAGGAAGCGGCTTTATTCTCTGTGCCACAATGCTGCGCCCTCTAGAGATTGTCTTTATTTCATAAAATTTGCAGTCTTGTGGCAAAATTTAAAAAGTCACAATAAAAAAATAAAAAGTCACAATAGTATAACTGGAAAAGAAAAATATTCTTTCCTATTTCTTCCCTCCTAACATAACACAAACATAACTTTCATGTGTTATTTTTCCATTTAGCCTTAACTCATACTTAAAATAATTGTAATTATATAATATTTCTAATTTTTTCTGGTGCTTTATATTTTCTCATTTTTGTATTACTTATGCTAAAATTTATTTCACTATTTGTTTTGGTATTTCTATTTTGCAACATTATGAATAATATTGAAATTATCTTTATTGATTTAGAAGATGGATATAATACAAACACCACAGAACTGGAAGGATTACAGAAGTGTGTAGTATGAAGCAGAGTCTTTAAACTGTAATGCTATTGCCACAGAATTCTTTGTTGTGGGAGTATCTCTTATTTTTTTATTTTTTTCACAATTTCGAGATTCTAGTAATGCTGTTTTTGTCCACACAACTTTTTAGTTTTATTTATTGAGCTGCTCTGCCATCCAAAATTTGAAGTTGAGAAGTCATACTCAGGAAACAAGTCTGTATCACATTTCTTTTCTTGGGATTTTATTTATTTATTTGAAAGGTACAGATAGATAAATAGACAGACTGACAACACTCTTATTTGCTGGTTTACTCCCCAGATGTCCAAATAGCTGTGCCTGGGCCAGGCCAGTGTTGAGAGCCAAGAACTCCATTCGGGTTTCCTATGAACTTGTCTCCCAGGGTGCACACAGCAGCTGGAATCAGGAGCAGATCCAGGAGTCGAGCCCAGGCACTCTGATATGGGATGCAAGTGTCTGCACTGACATCCTAATCACTATGCAAAAGGCCCACCTCTGCTTGACCTTTTAAGAACATCCAAGCAGAACATCAATTGAGGTCCTTACAGATTATTTTGTCTTTCCCAAACAGTACTTTACTGTTTCAGATTAAGGCACAGTAATTGTCAGTGCTTCATAATATGAGACCTTTCAGAATTTAAATACAAGGTCATATCCTTTTGTGGAAAAAGACTACTTTGAATTCTGTGATATGTATCATTGAACAAACGTGGTGCCTCTGGTTTGAGTTCGTTCTGGAATCATCCCAGTCCTAGCCGTAGCAGGGGCTGTGAGTGCCCCAGCCAGACTCCCAGCCTTCAGCTCTGCCCTGCGCTGGGACTTGCAACGGCAGGAACCCAATAACCTCACCTGGAGCTATTCTGTGGCAGGGAAAGCTCAGGCTGACAGGATGCACCAAACCCCAGCTGACCACAACCAGGGACCGCTGTGGTTAAACCCTCCAGCCATCTCACCTCTATGCTGATCCACTTTGAAATGAGCAATTTACCCTGGGACTTCCCAGCTGGTTTCTGATTCAACAGTAACTGGTGTGCTAATCACCCTTCCACTGGCCAACTTTCCACCCTCAATCCCTTTCTTTCTTCTTCTTTCTTTCTTTCTTTTTGGACAGGCAGAGTAGATAGTGAGAGAGAGAGAGACAGAGAGAAAGGTCTTCCTTTTTGCCGTTGGTTCACCCTCCAATGGCCGCTGCGGCCAGAGCATCTCGCTGATCCGAAGCCAGGAGCCAGGTGCTTCTCCTGGTCTCCCATGCAGGTGCAGTGCCCAAGCACTTGGGCCATCCTCCACTGCCTTCCCAGGCCATAGCAGAGAGCTGGCCTGGAAGAGGGGCAACTGGGGTAGAATCCGGCGCCCCGACCGGGACTAGAACCCGGTGTGCCGGCGCCGCAAGGCGGAGGATTAGCCTGTTAAGCCACGGCGCCAGCCTCTTCTTCTTTTTTTCAAGTAATGTATATTGTTTACTGTTAGTAGACCTGAGGTCACGGGTGAGAGCAGCAGTGGAGTCAAAGCAGCTGAGAAGAAGGAGGCGAAGAACACTGAGCTACAGTGCCAGCCAAGGAACACTAAAAGGGCAGGTACTGGTCAGTGTGCTCTTGACCCACATTGAGAACCTGAGTTCCAGTCTTGGCTCTGGCTCTTGAGTCCAGTCTGCTGATGCAGACTCTGAGAGACAGTGACAGTGGTTAAAGAAGATGGGTTCTCACTGCCCCTGTGTGGGAGACCAGGATTGAAATCCCAGTGCAGTTCAAACCTCTGCAAATGAATCAAATCTTAAAACCAAGCAATTTTTTTTTCAGTATCTTCTTTTCCCTCATGATGACTTTTCTTTAAAAGCAATTCTACCAGATAGCTTTCTTTTTTCTAAAGTGTAATAACATCCAGCAAAGCAAAATTTTTTCCAACTCAAATTTTAAAAATCAGTGATTTGTGACTGGCAATAAAACAATTCAACGGTAATGGGTTGGGGCCGGTGCCATGGCACAGTAGGTTAATCCTCTGCCTGTGGCACCAGCATCCCATATGGGGGCTGGTTCTATTCTTAGCTGCTCCTCTTCCAATCCAGCTTTCTGCTGTGGCCTGGGAAAGCAGTAGAGGATGGCCCAAGTGCTTGGGCCCCTGCACTTGTGTGGGAGACGAGGAAGAATCACCTGGCTCCTGGCTTCTGATCAGCACAGCTCTGGCCATTGCAGCCATTTGGGGAGTGAACTAACGGAGGGAAGAACTTTCTCTCAGTCTCTCCTTCTCACTGTCTGTAACTCTCAAATAAAGAAATAAAATCTTTAATATAAAAAAAAACTATAATGGGTTATCATGATTAATTAATTAAGCATTAACTATGCAGATAATAATAACCATTTGTACATTTTCTATCAGTATTGACAAAATCACCAACAGAGTAAAAATCTGAAATAGTTATTTTTTATGTCTATTATTTTTTGTTTTAAGATTTAACAGTTTTTAGCATTTTACCACATTGATTTCATGTGTAGACATAAATACACATATATATATAATATTTTCTTTTTTATAATGTTCAATGTCTTTTTTTAAACAAAATTTTTTTTTGAAAGGCAGAGCTACAGAGAGGAAGAGGTGAGGAGAGAGAGAGAGAGAGAGAAATATTCCATCTACTGATTCACTCCCCAAATGGCTGCAATGGGCTGGACTGGGCCGAAGCCGGGAGCCAGGAACTAGGAGTTTCATCCAGGTCTCTCATATGGGTGCAGGGGCCCAAGCACCTGGGCCATCCTCTGCTGTTTTCCCAGGCACATTAGGAGGGAGCTGGATTGGAAGTGGAGCAGCTGGGATATGAACTGGTGTCCCTATGGGGTGCTGGCATTGCAGGCTTCGGTTTTACCTGCTATGCCACAGCATCGGCCCTTGTCTTTTTTTTTTTTTTTTTCTTTATTTACTGCTAGTGTTTCCCAGGTCCTCTTCCAAAATAAATACTACTTATACTTGATTCCTTGTCTCAGGGTCTGCTTTGGGTAGAACCAAACTAAGCTTTAGCTGGCTTTTCCTTTGTACATTGGTGAAAGAAGAGGGAAGATCAGACTGGGGGATAGAAATCTTTTGAAGATCCATCTTTATGAGAAGCAGATGTGTTTAATTTCACTGATTCAAGAGACTGTTTGGCTTTGTGTTTCTATGTGGGTGCAAACTGTTGTAGTATTTATACTAAATTGATCTTCTGTATATAAATAGAATTGAAAATGAATCTTGATGTGAATGGAAGGGGAGAGGGAGTGGGAGAGGGGAGGGTTGCGGGTGGGAGGGAAGTTATGGGAAGGGGAAGCCATTGTAATCCATAAGCTGTATACTGGAAATTTATATTCATTAAATAAAAGTTAAAAAAAAAAAAGAAAAAAAAAAAGAGACTGTTTGGACAAGTAAATATTCTTGTGAAGCTGCTGCTCAGGATATCCTAAGAAAGAGTCTCCACATTACACAAAGGGGTTAAAACCATGGCAGGATGGCATTTGTTCTCCCTGCCTAAGAAGACTTTGTGTCCACTTCCGTCTTACCATGGAGTTTGCTGGATTTAAGAAAGACTGGTGTTTAGTTTGTGACTTTTCCCATACAGAGACTGACTGATGTTAGAAAGGGGTAAAAAGTATTGCTTTCCTAATTTTGTCCTTGATTTTGAGCTAATTCTTAATGCCTAGGGAAAAATGTTAAGCTCGGCAGCCAGGACACTATTAGTTTTAATTGCAGTCTTGGTCTAGAGGACTGTGTTTGGGTTCAAACCATGCAAGAAATGTGGGAAGACCAGATGGGTCTATTTCTATGTGCAGAAAGGGAGCTTTAAAGGGCTGGATGAAGAGAAGGGCCTTTTTAATTAGATGCACAGTCAATTTCTGTAGATATGTTTCATTTTGCTGCCATTTCCTTGCCCAAATTTAAAGAATATAAACAGAGGCTAAATTAATCATCATCATCAAAATCATTCTGGAAACAAACAAAAAGAAGAAAAAGAGTAAAATAAGTCAAGTTTTAAATATAAATATTTGCTTTGCTAATCAAAAATATTCTCAACTCATTGGAGTTGATATCTTTTATCCATTTGTTTGTTTGAAAGTGAGAGTTCACAGAGAAAGAGAGGGAGAGACACAGAGAGACTTTCCTTCAACTGGTTCATTCCCCCAAAGGGCTGCAATGGCTGGGGCTGAGCCAGGCAGAAGCCAGGAGCTGAGTGCCCGGAGCTTCACCTGGGTCTCTCACTTGGGTGGCAGGGGCCCAAGTACTTGGGCCATCTTCTGCTGCCTTTCCCAGTCTGTTAGCAGAGAGTTGGATTGGAAGTAGAGCAACTCGGACATGAACTGGCACTCACATGGGGATGCTGAGCCACAATGCCAGCAAGGGGTCTGTCTCTCTTTAAAATAAACATTTTAAAAAAAATTTATTCTTTTATTTGAAAATCAGGGTGAAAGAGAGAGAGAGAGAGAGAGATGTTCCATCTGCTGGTTCACTCCTGGGATGGCCAAAACAGCCAGGGCTGGCCCAGGAGCCAGGAGCTTCTTACAGGTGTCCCACATGGGTGGTAGGGGCCCAAGCACTTGGGCTGTCCTCTGCTGCTTTCCCAGGGTCTTAACAGAGAGCTGAATGGGAAGTGGAACACCTGGGACATGAACGGGCACTCATAGGGGATGCTGGTGTTGCAGGCAGCAGCTTAACTTGCTAAACCACAACGCCAGCCCCTGGAGTTGATTTCTAAAAAGCCAAATTTGGCTGGAATATTAAAGCTGAATTTCCTTATATGGGCGGAGTGGGAATACTGAGATCCTAGAGTGGGTGTCCCATGCCAGGGTAGGAATTTCCCCTCCAGCACTTAGAGAAAGAGCCCTTCCAGGGAGGGTAGGTGACAGGCCCATTCAGGAGCCCTCAGGCCAAATGTGCCACTGCTACAGCCTCCTCTGTGCTGAGCGCCACACTGCTGTCCCATTGCACCCTTTCCAGACAGCAGACCTCCGTGGCACTTGTCATGAAGTCACACAGCTGTGTTGTTTCCTCCCCAGCAAAATGTTGAATGTAGTTTCTACAAGGCAGGGGTCACCGTGCGGTCTTCCATGGCCTTAGCTGCAAGTGAATGTGACCCAGAGTGAATGTTGGCCAGCATGGGCTTCACATTTTCCGTGTGAAAGTTCTCCCTTTGTTGTTTGTGATTAATAACTGGATAGGATATAAAGCCAAATGATTTCATTGTTGAACAGAGACTTGAAGGTCATGAGAAACTGCCTGTTCAAAGTAAACTTGGCCAACATGTGGTACAGAGGTCTATATCAACACCTGAATAGCTCTAGACACAAGGCAGAGAGTGGAGAGAGAGAGTACCTGCTGTTCTTTATATGTTGTTAAATGTTGATGTTAGCTTGGCCCTTACAACAGATGACCCATGAAGCTCAATTGGCACTGGCTTAGCACTTTAAAATGAAGGGGTATTGAGGACCTACTGTGTGCCCGATGTTCAGATTTGTTCAGAGTGAGTTTTTTGTACTAAGAACTGCGAAGAGAAGTCATTGTAGGCACATCTACTTTATTAATATCTCACTTTTTATCAAGATTTATACCACATTGGTTTGCTATTTGAGGTAAGATTTTAAATCAGGTTTCTCAGTACTCAGCATTTTGAATTTTATTATGTTTCCAAAATAAGTTAATAGGTATGCATAGTACTTGGAGAGATCAAGGCACATGAAACACAGTATTTTATAAAACAGTATTTTTTGCTTATCTTTTTTCCAATACATTTTTTATGCCTGTGAGTCAGAATTTAGGAAAAGATGGACCTATATTCTATCTATGTTTACTTTTCCACTTGGAGAAAGGAATAACTGCCCCAGATCTTATTAAATATTTCTATAGCTATGCCAATTTGAATGATGAATGCCCACAAGACCTGGCAGCTGTAACTTTTAAACTTTGAAATTTTTTATATATTTGATTTGAAATGGAGAGAAAGAGTGAAAGCCACAGTGTGTGTTTGTATGTGTGTGAGAGAGCAATAGAGCTCTCATCTGCTGATTCACCCTTCAAATGCCCACAAGAGCCAGGCTGAACCAGGCCAAGCCAGGCCAAAGCCAGGAGCCAGGAATTCCATTCGAGTCTCCGGTGTGGGTGGCAGGGACCCAACTACTTGAGCCATCACCAGCAGCTGTAACTTTTAAATCACAAGGACAGATTCATTTTGAAATTTCCACACACAGCCTGGTTTTCCCAGAACTGTTGCGGTGTGAAAGGGTTGAGGACTACCTTGGCCTGCTTGGGTCGCTTTCCCCACAATGTCGTTTGCTTTTCAGCTGGGTCTTAAAGCTCTGCTGGTAGGACAGCCTCCAGGCCCTAAGTCAGCTGGCAGGAATTTGATAGTGTGGGAGTAACAACTGCAGGTGGGTGGAGATACAAATCCTTACTCAACTCTTCCCACTAGAATCTTTCCCTGCTTTAAAACAAACAAACAAACAAAAAAATACAAGAGAAGATATTATAAGAGCATGTAGCCATTCCTCTGTCTCCATGGGGAATTAGTTTCAAGTCCCTGGGGATACCAAAATTGGAGGATACTAAAGTCCCTTATGTAAAATAGTATAGTATTTGCCACCCTCCTGTATACTTTAAATCATTGCTAGCTTACTTAGGATACCTAATGCAAAGTAGATTCTGTGTAACATAATTGTTATGCTTTGTTGTTTGGGAAACAGTGGGAAAAAATGCAGCTATTTAGTACAGATAAAATTTTTATTGGAATATTTTCAATTTGTGATTGGATCTGGATTTTATTGGAATATTTGCAATTTGTGATTGTGGATGAGGATTGAGGGCTGACTGTATTTTATTTTTAAATGAGGAACTAAGTACCTTAACTCAGAAAGTGAAAAGGGGTGGGTTTAGAGTTAGGAGGAACCCAGTTTCAAGGTTTCATGAAGGAGGGGAGCGCAGAGAATGTTCCAGGTGGAGGCCGAGCCTCAGTAGGGGCAGCTGTAGAAAACAGGCTGAGTGCCATCTAGGGAGATACTTAATCCTGAGATGCATAGGTGTGGCTGATTTTGAAAGCAATGGTGTGAAGTTTGGAGGTTTTAGGTGAGGAATTTTCACGATCAGAAGAAGGTTCATCTGGCATCAGCTTTGTTTAGGATGCAAACAGGAGTGTGGATGGTGTGGGAAGTTATTGTAGTACCTTCAGGGAAAGATACTGAAGACACAGACACGGAGGGTGGAAGCTTGGGGAATGTCTTGGCTCCGTGGAAGGATTCAGTTGAGCTGTGGCAAGGCTCACTTCATAGATTTCAGTATTTATGATTCTGCTTCAGGAAGCTGAGATCCTCTTCTTTGGAGTGTAGCAGTGATGGCAGGAACTTCTGTATGATGGGTCTTCCCTCTTAATGGAGCGACAGCCGCAGGATCAGTTTCTTCCTTGGAAGCTCTGCTGATACCTCCAGCAATTGCCTTTCATGGTTACCTGCTTCTCCCACTGCTCCTGTATGAATTTTCCGTGAAAGGTAAATAGAACCATTGGGGTTAAATTACCTTTCTTTCGGTCTAGTTCATGTGGGATTTCTCTTGTGTAGCTCTTGCATGCAGGTGCTAATCTGGGGCTAGAAGCTGAGATACTACAGCTCCGCTCTCCTTGCCTTGTGTTTTTGCTGCTGATTTTGTATTTCCTGGTTCGTGATCTGTAGGAGGGGATGAATGACTGAGAAGGGCTGCAGAGTCGTAGTTGTATTAGTTCATCTGTGGCTGTGTGGAGCTAGCGTGCATCTCATCCCTTAAAACAAAAGAAATTTATTGTCTTACGATTTTCAGTGTTACTGTGCTAAGTGTTACTGTGCTAAGATCAAGCTGTGGGCAGGGCTGCATTACCTTGGAAGCTTGAGCGGAGGGCCCATTACTCTCTGTTTTCCAGCTTCTAGAAGTTATCCATATTCCTTGGTTCATGGCACCTTCCAGTTTCAAAATCAGCAATGGCTCTAATCCTTCTCACTTTGCTTACTCTGACATTCTCCTGCCTTCCCCTTTGGTGTGTCAGGACCCTTGTGATTACATTGGGCCCACTTGGATAATCCAAAATAACCCCTTTTTCCTGAAGCAGTTGATAGCAACCAAATTCCATCTGAAATTCCAGTCACCCCTCCCCGTGTGGAACCAAACATACTCATAATTATTTTTAATGTTTTGAGAGTTTGTCTTATCTTCCTTCTCCCCTCCCTGCCTCTCTCCCTCTCTCCCTCCCTCTCTTTTTCTTCAGAGCCTATACTTTATTTGAAACGCAGAGCTACACGGAGATACACACATGCACACAAGGAGGGGAGGGAGATCTTCCATTCGCTGGTTCACTCCCTAAATGGCTTCACCAGGTGGGACCAGGCCAAGCCAAACTCCATCCTGGTCTGCTGTGGGTGGCAGGATGCCAACTTCTGCCTTCCTAGGCGCAGTATCAGGGAGCTGGATCGGACGCAGAGAAGCCAAGACTTGAACTTGTGTTGCAATATGGCATGCTGGTGTTGCAAGTGGCAGCTTAACCCACTGCACCACGACACCGACCCCGTTTACATAGTGTTGGTGGTAGGACATGGGCATCTCCTGTGGGAAGAGAAGAAGGAGATATAGGGGATATGTTACTTTGCTTGCCACAGTGGATAACTCTTGATTTCATCTTGTTTAAAAAACAATCTGTGCATAAAGAATTTAGAATGGAAGATAATTCTCCAATTATTCCTGCTTGTCTGACATAATATTCAATTAAAAATAATGTTGTAAGGAGATTTTCTTGTTTTTATGTTTGTATTATATTGTGGTTTGTATTTGATGATGGGGAAAAGGAAAGGAATAGGCCAAGTGCTTTCAACTTTAGGGGTAACATAGGATTAACATTCCGGAATGGATCAGAAAGAATAGACTGTAAACTTTGCTGTACCAGAAACATGTAAACCACTTATTTCACACTATTTTCAAGCTGCGTACTTCATTTAGTGGTTTTTGTTCCGTGTCATTTGGCTGGATATTTTTAAGGAGAAAATCTAACATAGTGTTCAAGTGAGTAGCCAAGCTAAAAGTAGAGTTAAAATGATTCCCAATTTATGAAAAGTGAAGAGTCTCACTGATTAGGCAACAATTTTTGTGTCTTGATTTTTCTGTGGATTCAATGACTGGTTATGTAAGAAATTTATTTTTGATAAATTCAGATAGTTATGGAAGCTGATGGAGACTTTATGTGTAGCACATTCTATCTGACATAATAACCTAGACAGTGTAATTTTTATATGAATGTAAATGTTGATATGTTAAGATAGTCAGTTCATGTTAATTTACTTGAGAATTAAGAGAGTATGCCTGTGGGAGAAGTGACTTCCAAAGAAATTTTTACCTTCACTTTTTAAAAAAGTTATTTATTTATTTGAAATGCAGGGCTACAGAGAGGGAGAGAGAGATAGGAAGAGGGAGATACAGAGAGAGAGAAATAGGTCTTCCATATTGGCTGGTTTATTTTCCAAAATGCTGCAGTGGGCAGCGCTGGGCCATACTGAAGCCCAGAACTCATTTGGGTCTCCCATATGGGTGACAGGGGCTCAAGTAATTGGGCCATCCTCTGCTACTTTCCTGAGCATATTAGCAGGGAGCTGGATTAGCAGAGCAGCTGGGACTCCAACTGGCACTCTGATGTAGCATGTGGGTGTTGAAGGCAATAGATTACCCTACTGCCCCACAACAGGGCCCTTCTACTGGCACTTTTAAAAAGGGGTTGGGGCCTGCATTGTGCGGCAGGTTAAGCTTTCTCCTGTGATGCCAGCATCCCATAGGGGCACTGGTTCATCTCAGCTGCTCCTCTTCCCATCCAGCTCCCTGCTAATGTGCCTGGGCAGTCAATGGAAGATGGCCTAAATACCTGGGCCTCTACATTCCACATGGGAGACCCAGATGGAGTTCCAAGTTCCTGGCTTTGTTTTGGCTCAGGCCTGGCCATTGTGGCCATTTAGAAAGTGAATTAGCATATGGAAGACTTCTTTTTTCCCCACTGTCTTTTCCTCTCTGTCTGTGACTTGCCTTTTGAATAAAATAAGTAAATCTTAAAATGAAGAGGTCATATCTGAGTCAAGGATTGATTAGGAAAATACTTTCAAGACAACATAGAATATGATCTTTCTCTGACTCCCCTTAGTCATCATTGTAGAGGTGATACAGTTGCTACTGAATAATATTTAGATTATGTATGATAGAATATTGAAGATTTTAGATATTTAGAACAATAGTATTTGGAATAAATTTCAGAAAATATGTATTTCTGAAATACTCAGGTTACTATTAGAAGAAAGGTAGGGTTTTGCCAAAGATATAGTGATAGCATAACCTACTATCTTAGACATTTGCATACATCTTGGTTTTCTTGTGGACAAATTCTATGAGCTTTTATGTTTCAGGGAGAAACTTATCTTCAAGAGTACAGCTATATGTTGGGTGAGGGCCAAGAGAAAAATTCTAGGAATGTTAAAGCCACTCTATAAGAGGAAGTTTGTATTCTTTTTATTACTGATAATCCTTAGTGACCTAAGGACCAGGGTCCTGTAAACCTGCTGCTACTTTGTCTTTTCATTTCCTATGAAGAGCCATCGTGCCGGCTGCTGGGAATTAGCACTTGGACATTAAAAAAAACAGTGTAATGCTGGACATTGATTCATTCCTTCAGTTTTTAAGCTCTACAATGTGTAGAAGAAATGGGAAAACACGACACATTTGAAATAAGAGTAACATTAATAACTAAAGTAACTAAAGGAACAATGAAGAACCTGGGAACAGTTCAGTAAATGGTTTTTTAAGGAATAAACTGATTAAATTTTTTGTATGCATTTGATAGTATATTATAATATATTTATATATCCTATTTTTAATAAATACACAGTTATATTATGTATATTGTTTTATAGGTTTTCATTTTTGTGTTAGCTATACCTATTGAATTCATTTCCAAGCTTTTACTGATAGATCTAGCATATTCTTTTCAATTACTTTATTAACCTTTATTTATTATGACCATAACTCTGCAAAATTTATTTGTGGGTTCATTTTTAAATTTAACATTGCTGGGAGCAGAAATAATATGAGAAAAAGGAGTGCCTGCTTGGAATGGCCTCTTAGTTGCTTAAACTCTGCTGTGCTCATCATCTCAGAGTGGTTGTGCAGGGCTGGGGGTGGCACACATTTTGAAAAAGGGGGCCTGTTGACTAAGACATAGGTCTCCACCTAACAGAACACCCACTGTGACTATTTACAATGTTTGGATCTCAGCAAAAATACCACTTGTATTCTGAATTCCTTTGTTTCAAGTACATAACTCAATAAGAAAGTTTCCTACAATTGAAAAGAATAGGCACTGTTTAGAGGCCAAGTTTTGCCTTTTAAGGCTTAGTGTGCTTTGTTTTAAGCTACTGTTTCTTCTCAAGCTAAGAAGCCCGCTATAAACAAGAGGAGGGCCCTCTGGTATTTCCATGGAAAGCATCAGTAATACTGTTTTTAAAAATTGATGATTTTAAATCCTGTTCCTTTAGCTCATATTGCTATGACTTCTGAGCAGCTCAATGCTGCTGACATATGTTCTACTAATGCATGGAGGCAGATTGCCTGGGTTGGACCCTCTACTACAGTCCTTTTTAAAAAAATTATTATTTATTTACTTGAAAGGTAAAGTTACAGGGGCTGGCGTCATGGCTCACTTGGTTAATCCTCTGCCTGCGGCGCCAGCATCCCATATGGGCACCGGGTTCTAGTCCCGGTTGCTCCTCTTCCAGTCCAGCTCTCTGCTGTGGCCCAGGAGGGCAGTGGAGGATGGCCCAAGTGCTTGGGCCCCTGTACCCGCATGGGAGACCAGGAAGAAGCACCTGGCTTCTGGCTTCGGATCAGCGCAGCTCTTGCCATTGCGGCCATTTGGGGAGTGAACTAACGGAAAAGGAAGACCTTTCTCTCTGTCTGTCTTTCTCACGGTCTGTAACTCTACCTGTCAAATAAAAGAAAAAAAAAAAAAGGTAAAGTTACAGAGACAAAACGAGAGATTGAGAGGGAGGAAGGGACACACACACACACACCTGCACAGAGCAAGAAAGAACTTCCATCTGCTGGTTCACTCCCCAAATGGCTGCAGTGACCAGGGCTGGACCAGGCCAAAGCCAGGAGCTTGGAACTCCATCCAGGTCTCCTACATGGGTGGCAGGGACCCAAGCACTCAGGCCATCCCCTGCTGCTTTCACAGGTGCATTAGGAGAGCTTGATTGGAAATGGAGCAACTAGTTCTCAAGCTAGCTCATTTGGGATACAGGCAGGATAGGCAGAGGCTTAACCTGCTACACCACAATGCTGGCCCCTCTGCTTCTATTCTTTCCAGTTGTTTTGCTAATTCTGTCATCTGTAAGATGGGAGTTTGTCCATGTTACTCCCTCATGGTGGTTGTGAAGGTTAAAAATAAGGTATTGCAAGTGAAAGACCACCTAGAGAATAGGAGGAAAGTATTTACAAATCATATGTATCTATTAAAGTATTCTACAGTTCAACAGTCATAGACAAATATCCCAATTGGAAAATGAACAAAAGAATATACATTTATTTAGAGAAGATCACAAATGGCCAATGATCCCATGAAAATGTGGTCAACAACATTTGTCAATAGGAAAATCCAAAGAAAAACCACAATCAAGTTCCTCTTTGCAGCCGCTAGGATGAGTATGACAAAAAATGTGGAAAGGAATGGGCATTGATATGGATGTGGAGAAATTCGAGCCTTACATTGCTGGAAGAAAAGTAAAATAATGTAATAGTTTTGGAAAACGGTTTGGCAGTTTCTCAAAAAGTTAAGTGTTTGGGCGGCTATTTGTCTTAGCATTTAAGCCCTCAATTTTGCTGCTCACATCCTATATCAGAGTGCTTGGGCTCAATTTCTTTTTCCAAATCCAGATTCCAGCTTCCTGCTAATGTGCATCCTGGAAGGCAGCAAGTGATAGTTCGACTACTTGGGTACCTGCCACTCACATGGGAGATGGGTACGGAGTTGTCAGTGCCTGGCTTAGTTCCCTCATCCCCATCCCCCATAAGGCATTTCGGGAATAAAACAGAGGGTAGGAGATCTCTGTATCTCTGTCTCTCATAAAATGGTTAAGTGATTAGTTACCATACAACTCAGCAGTTCCCTTCTCCATTACATACCAAAGAGAACCGAACATGAACATGTCCACGCAGAAAGTTGCACACAAGTGTTTCAAGTGCCATTACTCATGATAGGTAAGAAGTGGAAAGAGTGAAGATGCCCATCAACTGATCAACAAATCAGTATTTCCATAGAGTAGAATATTATTTAGCCACAATAGGAGATGCAGTACAGATACAAGTTACAATATGTGTGAACCTTGAAAACATAATGCTAAGTGAAAGAAGTCTGCCTCAGAAGGCCTCATATCATACGATTCCATTTTATAGGATATGTCTACAATAAGCAACTCCATAGAGACAGAAAGTAGATTTTCTACAGCTGGAGGAAGGGTGGAGAGAGGGAATGACTACTTATGGTAAGAGTTTCTGGGGTGATATAAATGTGTAAAATAAGATAGCAATGATCATCTCACAACTTTGCAAAGATACTAGAAACCACAGATTTGTACACTTTAAATGGATGAACTTTATGACATGTGAATTCTGTTCCAATTGAACAAGAAATAAAACAGCAGTGCCATGTCTAAACATGGAAAGCACTCTGTATTAGCAACTTGTACTTCTACTACTATCATCTTCATTATTTTTTTGAAAAGATAATTACTTGCAATATGGTTATATTGCTTCCAGTTCTTTTCTCCAAATGACACAAATATGAGCAATTTAGTGCTTGAAAGATGTTCTCAAAGTCTGTATCTGTGACGAGATCCTGAGTTGGAAGGCATGGAATTATTGTGTTTGTACATGCTGTTCCCGTTTGCTTACACTGCATCTTCTTACTCTAAAATAAAGTACTTCTTGACAGGTCATATAACAACTATAGATTTTTCTTCTTACTTGCTTTCATTTGATTTATCTGATTGGACACTCTCAACTCCTTTGATGTTGAGAAGCAGAGAATCGAGAATTGGATAATCCTACACAATTCCTCAGCCTTCATGATGAAGTTTCCTCTCCATGTTTCCCTTCCCACAGTTAATCAGTATTTTCTTCTTTTGGTCAATAGCTACATAGTGTAAACCTATGTTACACATAGTGTAACATAAATACAGTTGGATGCTTTTGCAGAAATATTTTTTTATAAAATACACATCAAATATAGATTTCTCATTAATTGATTACATAGAATAATGTTTGGGTGTCTTTGTTAAATACATAGACCGTATCAGAAACATCATGGTTCTTTTAGAACTCTTACCAGAAGAGCCTTAGCAGCGTTTTATGGATTTTAAGGATTAAATGGCATTTCTGCATGTGTGTACACTTTAATGAATCATAATTTATGAACCTGTTAGAGTACTTGGTTATGCTTGGTGAAATGCACATAATTTCTATTGTAGATCTAATGTTAATCCAAGCTGTAACTTTCATTTCTGGATTTCCTTCCTCAAGCTGAAAGGGTGTTCTGATTCCATCATTATCGATATCAAGATCATTCCAGAGTTTCCTGGCAGTGGGGCCTCATGGTGACTCTTTTGTCAGGCTCTTTGTTTGGTATGTGACCTTGTTTGACTTGCCTTTGATAACTCTGTGTCTACACTCCCTGTCTGCTTTGCCTAGCTATCAATATTTCATTTTGGCCTTTTTGGCAATGCCTTTTTCTTAGTGAGAGACCCTGGTTAGAGGAGTCTGGTCCTGCTCTGCCATGTGGATGCGTGGGTCTTGCTTGCTGCTGGTGTATCCCTTGATGGCTGTAATCATGCTGCCCTTGTTGCCTAGCTCTTTCCTGTGGTTTGGTGGTTGCCTGCGGAACTCACTCCTCGTTAGTACACAGGTTGGCCAGTGAAAATTGCCATCTTCTGCATGGCAGTTTTATGGCACATTTTTTTCCCCATTTAGGGTAGCAGCTTTTTTTTTTTTTTAATAGTAATAGGTTTAACATGAATATTATTGTCAAATTTTAAAAAAAGATAATTTATTTGAGAGGCAGTTACAGAGAGAGAGGGAGAGACAGACACACACACACACATGCACACACACATACATTCATTCCTTTACTCCCTAAATGGCCAGAATGGTCAGGACTGGGCTGAGCTGAAGTCAGGAGCTAGGAGCTTTAGCTAGGTCTTCTACATGGTTGGCAGGGGATCAAGCACTTTGGCCATCTTCTGCTGCCTTTCCAGGTACATGAACACAGAGCTGGATCAGAAGTAGAGTAGTTAGGACTTGAACCAGTGCCCGTATGGGATCCTGGCATAAAAGGCAATGGCTTAATCCACTGTGGCTTAACCCGCTGTGCCACAATGTCAGTCCCTTATTACCAAAATGTAATAGGAATACATTATATATGTTGTTGTTTTTGGTATCCAGGGTCATTCTGATTTGAATGATATGAATATTTCTAGAATGTTTATTGCATTCTAAACTTTTATATAATTTATTTTCTTATAATTGTTCAGCAACAAATAGTTTCAGTGAATACTGGTAATTTATACAGTAAGGAAATATATATATATATATATATATGGCAAATCTTCTAAAGTTAATGGAAAATGGATATTATAACAAAACTATGCATGGCCTTTAAATTTTCTTTGGTACCAAAATAAACTTATCTTTTGATTCCATTTTCCAGGAACTTTTTGAAGTACCCCCCTATAATAGCTATAGGTTTCTGTGGTTAAATTCTTTTATGATTTCACTTTTAATGAGATGAAGAATTTCCAAAAGTAAAAACAGTCTAGCTGTATGACTTGGTTCATAAAAATGAATAAATCAAAGTTAGTGTTAATAACAGTACTCTAATGTAGGGATTAGAAAAATATATGAATATCTTATTTGTCATAGTTGGTAGAATAACCAAAGCTAAGTTTTTTGAAATTCAGTGACATGTGTTTGCATGTTAAATTGAGTTTATCATTTTCAATCACTCTACTTTATATCAGTCTATTAAGTGAAAATATGTGCCATTTATCAAGGTCTAGCATGATGACATATTTATGCATAAATCTGTATGATCCTGGAATTTGGAATCATGGTGCTAAGTGCTGCCCGTGTGTGAATACGGGTGGAAAGAGGGAGGCAGGGCTGGTTTCTGTTTTCTTCCACTGTGATGCCCTCCATGTTGCTGTGTGTTTAGTGGCTGTGAATACTGTTGTGGGGCTGCTGCCTGTGTGTGGCTCTGCCTCCTAAAGCCTGCAGGCTGCTCCTGACCACACCATCTCCGGTTACAAGTCAGCTTGGTATTTTCTGGAAGTCAGAGTCTGAACATAGTTGCTTTACTACGCTGTGCTTCAGCTTGGCTGTGTTCGTATTTCTTGGTTCTCCCATCAGTGTATCTTTGATTTCTTCATCAAAAGATAATCTTGCATGAAGCCCTGATCGTCCCTGCATTTACAAAACACTGAACTTTGGAAAGGGACATGATTATTCACCACAATGCTAAACACTGGAATAAAATGTTCCTGTTTAGATCGATCATGGGTCAATTTAGTTTTCTAATGAGCTTTGGAATTGCTTTTCTTCTCTGCCTTTGGGAACTATTTTTATGTCAACTTTTCCTTCTGTTTCTGGAAGTCAAATTTTCATCTTTGCTGATGATAAGGTGTTCTCCAAACAGTTGAAAACAATGAAATGAAAGTCAGTAGATCGTCTTGATGAACATGGTTTTAAAACTTGGCAGAATAATGAGAAGGCAACAGACATAACAGATTCTTATTGTTTTTATTGACGTGAACAAGTTTGAGGCCTAGGTTGAGTTATGGTAAATACATAGTTTGTTGAGCTTTAATGAACATATTAAATACATTCATTTAATGATTTTAAAATTGACAACCTTTATTGGGAGCTGACTTAGTATGGCAATCAAAGTAGACATTTCTTGCCCTCGTGGACTCACACAGATCAATATGTAATCAAATTGAGATAAATACTAGGGTGCAAGAGAAAAGAAAACAGGGTGCTTTGAGAGACAGGGGGTGCATCTAGGAACCTGTTCTGAAGAAAAGATATTTAATGTTAAACTTGAAATGTCCAACTTGAAATGAAGAGTTCTATAGGCAGGCATAATAGCATGACCAAATATCCTGGGGCAAGAAAGGGCTGAGTCTATCTGAGTGACATAAATGAGTGTTGCTTATGCCTAGGGAGAAGGAGAGAAGGGATGAGGCTTTTAGATAAGGCTGCAGGTGGGGCCAAATGACGCAAGACCTCATAAACCATGTCAATTTAGCTGTTCCAAAGTTCATTGACTAGCTGGCTGCTGTTTAGAGGATTGAGTTGAAAGGAATGGGAACTGAGTTAGGAAATGTTGTCAGAGGTTATTGGCTTTTGGTTGGAGGCAAGAGATGGCAGTAGCTTGGACTGAAGCATGGTAGTTGGAGGTAGAGAGCTGTGGATGTATTCAAGCTACAGTTAGGGATACAATCAACAGTTGATAGAGGTGATGAGTTGGGATACTAGTGCAAGCAAGTCAAGGATCCACTTGGGGTCCTGACGTGAACAAGGAATGGATGAAGGTCCTGTTTCTGAGCTGGTAAAGAACAGAGGCGGAGTGGATTTGAGAGAAGACCAGTGGTTCTGCTTCAGACAGGTCAAGCTTGAAATGGATCAGTGAGGTATCTCATTGGAGACATCAGGTAGGATACGTATGGCCCAAGGAACTTGCCTTCTACCCTCTGAAGTTGCAATAATTTGAGTCTATGACATAAACTGACAATAGACAGATTAACAAGAGAAAAAGCATTCAAATTTATGACAGGCATGTGCTCATAGGAGCCATACAAAATATGAGACTTGAAAAAAGTCCTGGTGGTTTAAGTTTTTATAAGCTACAGAAAGGAATGGGGGTTGGGGTTCCTGGGGGTCAGGTGGTACCAAGTTATGGGAGAGTCAGGGGAGGAACAACAAAGGCTGTCCTGTGCTGCCGATGGAGACTCCAGGTAGCAGCCCCTGCCAAGGTGGACATTGGCCTTTAGTCTCCTTTCCTGTGATAAGAATGCATATATGGGATGGTATCTAAGGAAGGGGGTTTATGACAATTACATTACACTGTAGGAACTGATTGTATTCAGTGAAATTCAGAAAAATCCCCCATGTGTACTTTGGGGGAGAAAGAAGGATGACAGACATAAGGGCAGGAGGTCAGGAGAACTGATTCTCCTTTAGTAAGGACACTCTGCTCCCCAAAGCGCCATATGTTGGGTATTGTTTTCTTTTCTTTTTTTTTTTTTTGACAGGCAGACTGGATAGTGAGAGAGAGAGACAGAGAGAAAGGTCTTCCTTTTTGCCGTTGGTTCACCCTCCAATGGCTGCTGCGGCCGGCGCATCTTGCTGATCCGAAGCCAGGAGCCAGGTGCTTCTCCTGGTTTTCCATGCGGGTGCAGGGCCCAAGCACTTGGGCCATCCTCCACTGCCTTCCCAGGCCATAGCAGAGAGCTGGCCTGGAAGAGGGGCAACCAGGACAGAATCCGGCGCCCCAACTGGGACTAGAACCCGGTGTGCCAGCGCCGCAAGGCGGAGGATTAGCCTGTTAAGCCACGGCACCGGCAGGGTATTGTTTTCTGAGTCCAGTGGATATAAGGTATGGATACTATCTATTGCACTACAACAGATTATTCAAAAAATTAGCCATAAACTGTCACCTATTGATTATCTCATGTCGTTTTGAGGTCAGGAATTTGGCTTGACTGAGGCTGGAGGATCTGATTGAAATACATGTTCATGCACATGGCTCTGGATACAAGTGCTCAGTTCCTAGCTGGCTGTGGGTAGTAGGCCACAGTTCTCACCCCCTGGAACTCACTATAGGGCTGCTTGAGTGTTTATGCCAGGGCAACTGGCTTGTCCTGAAGTGAGAGACAGGAGAGTGTAAGCAGGATGCTGCAATGCTTTTTATGGCGTGGTTTCAGGAATCCTGCATCATCACCTCCCATAGTCTATTTGTTAGCACTGGATTACCAATTCCAGCCCATACTCAAAGCATGCAGAATTAAGTTGTTGGAGTACCAAGCAGTTTGTGAACATTAAAGCCACCACATATGATTTTAAAGTTTGGAAGGGAAGTTTGTGCTGGAGATAGAACTTTGGGAGTTTTGCATGTAAATTCCATGGGAAGGGATAGATAAGAGACTACTTAGTAAGAAAATTAAAATGGCAATGGGGCTAGGACTGAACCCTTAGGAAATTTGACTTTTAGAAGATTCGGTGTGAAGCAGTAGAGAAGAAGGAAGAAGCTGGACCAGGGAAGAGAAAAAATAAAGAATTTCTCAGAGAGTGATCTTCTGTTTGCAAGCCTACCAATATGTCTATTTGATCCATACTTTTAAGAATTTATTTTTTAAATGAGGTAATGAGTAAATGAATTGAATATGTGTTCAGAATTTTGATTCCAAGTATCGTTATTACAGAGATGCTTATAAGATTGAAAATGGAAACAACATTAAGAATCTATAAGAACTAGGGGTGGAGAGTAGAGTAGTAAATAAATTATTGGATGCCTAGACAACAAAATGCTCATGGAGCTTTAAAAGTGAGTTTGTATTATAAAGAACTAAATACAATACAAACTAAAGAGTTTGTATTATAGTTAAAATGTCTTTCTAATGTATTTTAAATAAAGGTTATAAAATACTGTATATTTCCATTTTTCTTAAAAAAGCAAACAAAAATTATGGGAAGATGTATACAAATGTGTTGGTATTGGTTATCTCTGGATAATGGAAAATAGGTGGTTTAAACTTTCCTGTTTTTGTATTAATCTTCCTTAATAAATGTAGATAACTGATAATACAATGTTTTCAAATGCCCTCCATCCAAGAGCAAAGCAAAACAATTAAAATAATATTGATGAGAAGGATACTTACAGCCTGATTGAGGAGAATTATAATACATACAAAACTGCACTCTCAACTTCCCAGCAGCCAGGACAAAGTGACAGAGTGGATGAAATAGCACCATTGTCTGGTAGAAAGATCTCTGATACATCAGGACATCCTGCCTTATTCCCGGCCCCCACGTTGGGAGGAAGTAATGAACGTTGCCCTGTAAAGCAGTTTCACATAAACCATAGAAACGCTCCTAAATCTTGGTGAAATCCTAAAGCATGCTATACAGTGTAGGTTCTGTGAAGGCAGCTGTGCAGGTAGAAGACAGATTCTTACACGCGGCTTAGGTAGATAAGCTTTCTGATGATTTGGTGTAACAAGTCGCAAAGTGGTAAAGTTTATAGTAACTCGGGAATGTGGAGGTGTATATTCCCTTTGACTAGACTCCCTCCTATTTCTGGATGGCTGGAATCTAGATAATTCTTTAAGCCTGGCCAAACTCAGGAATCTGTACTTTACGAACATTCTTCGGGGATTGTGATCTCTGGCTGTATTGGGAATTTGTCTAGTACACTACCTACTCGATGATGATAGATTTTATTGAGAGTTAAGTGTGTTCTCCTTGCTATATGGTCTATTATCTTTCATTCTCACAATAATTATGAAAGTGTTGCATTTTTCTCCTCCTTGTATCTAGAGGAAAATTGGAGTGGTTAAATAAGTTGTTCAAGGCAAAAACTGTCAAAAACCAGTTCAGTCAAGTGATTGGGTGCGTGTGTTATACCTTATAAGGCAGTTCGGACTCAGTTTGATAATGTGTATGAAGGCATTACTCTTGTGCCTGGTACCCAGTGAGCATTGAATGTGAGTATGAGAAAGCAGAAACTGTGGACTGAGGCCCTGACAGTATCCTCAATGCATTCGTATCAGTATTGAAATCAATGTGTGACGTGGGGGCTATTGCATTTCAGTTTTAGAAAGGCCCCCTTTACAGAGATAAAATATCTAACTCCATCTTGTAAACCAGAGACATTCCTGCATTTCTCCCCTCAGACTTAACTCAGTGGTGCCCAATACAGTTATGATTATGTTTAGCTGCAAGTCAGAGAAAGCATACTACTCTGCATTAAATGTTTCCCCCCAGTGAGCTTCATTCTGTTGGTTGGTAATCCAGGGCTGGTTACTTGCTTAGAGAAACTGGCTGCTTTTGTGTTCCTGGAGGAAGGGGAAAAAGCCAAGGGCAGAGATGTTCATGTCAGCCAAGTCTGTGACTTTTTGTCAGGGAAATAATAGCTCTCCCGGGTATTCCAGCTAGTGTGATTCTGCCCAGAACTGGGCCTTATGATTGTTCTCAGTTGCAAGAGGAGATGAATATTTCACCCGGCTACCTTGCTGCAAGGGAAAAAAATTAAAGAGTAGTCTTGACAGTAGGAGTGGGGAAAAGGATTCTGAAGTAGATAACCAGCGGTGCCTACCACAAAATGAGCAAATAGTTCCCCCTTGAGTGTATGTCGAGAGGCATGGTCACAGTGAAAACAATTCTATTCTAGAATTCAAGTACCTTTCATTTGTATTGCAAAGAAAAGATTCATTGCAAATATGAGTTGTAAAAGATGAAATTGGAACCAAGTAAAATTTCTCCTGTTGAAGGATGTGTGAGTTGGGAAATGCTAAATATCTCTACTGTAAAAATCACACTGACATAGAAATTAAAAATGAGTTTTTAATTTATTGTGTTTTTCTACTGCTTTTTCTTTTAGTTTGGTAAAATCCATTTAGCACAAAATGACTATTTCCATCATTTTAAGTGTATATGCATTTGTTATGCAGTCAACACTGCCATTCTTCTCCAGAACACTTTTCCTATTGCAAAGGTCAATTTCTATATTCATTTAACAGTGACTTCTCACTGTCCTCTCTAAGCAGCTCTTGGAAGCCACCATTCCTCTTTCTGTCTCTATAAATTTGACTGTTCTGGGTATTTCATATGAGTGGAATCATCCAATATTTGTCTTTATGTTACTGACTTATGTCATTTATCTAATGTCCTCAATATTTGGATGTATTAAATAGCATGTGTCAGAGATTCCTTTATTTAAATGGCTGAGTAATGTTCTAGTGTATGTTTCTACCACTTTTTGCTTATCCATTCATCGATTGATGGACACTTGGGTTGCTTCCTTCGTTTAGTTCCTTTGAACAGGGACATAGCAATGTATCTTCCAGATCCTGTTTTCATTTCCCCTTTGGGTTTCTTACTGCATGTGCTTTTTTTTTTTTTTTTTAAAAAGTAGATTTATTTATTTGTTTGAAAAGCAAAATTACAGAAAGAGAAGGAGTAGGAGAGAAAGAGGGGTCTCCCATCTGCTGAGTCACTCCGCATGTGGCCAAAACAGCCAGGGCTGGACCAGGCCAAAGCCAGGAGCCAGGAGTTTCATCCAGGTCTCCCATGTGGCGGCAGGGGCCCAAGCACTTGGAACATCTGCTGCTGCTTTTCCAGGCACATTAGCAGGTAACTGAAGTGGAACAGCCAGGCTGTGAACCAGTGCTTCCATATGGGATGCTGGCATCACAGGCGATGCCTTAACCCACTATCCCACAATGAGGGCCCCTGCATGTACTTTTAAAAAAAATTATGGTTTGCTTTATAAAAGTTACTATAAAACAAGGGTACATAGTATTGAATTCACAAAAATATGAACAAGTATTTACAAGACACACCCGTGGTAGAAACACTTCTCTTCAAAACAAGTTATGTAGGGATGACAGAGTCTATATGCACAAACATCCCTAAAATTTATCTCTTCTCTTTTTTTGCCGGGGGGAGGAGGGGATGGGGGGGGGGAGAGGGAGAGAATTGTGAAAAACAACAACAACAACAAAAAAACAAAGCAGAAACCTCCAACTCTTCAAAAGTGGAGATTTGTTCAATAAAAATGAAGGAGTTGAAAGAAAAATTAGCCAGCACTTTTCTAGATTATTGCAAACCATTCTGAGGTGGGGGCAGGGTTTGGGGGGGGGTCCCCTAGCCCTTGGGGAAGTTAACATTGGCCCCTGCATGTACTTTTAACTCAGACTCAGTTTCTCCTTGCTGTGACCCAGGTCTATGTGGCTAGCTGAATCTTTTCCTGAGGGAAATAATTAGGCTTTAAAGAAAGATATCCATTCAAATCCTTTTGTTTGATTTATGCTCTTATTAATTTCAAAGAAAAATTTGTCATTGTGAATTATATTTTATATAGTCTATAGGATTAGGAAAGGAATAGGGTAAAATGGAGTGTTCCTAGAATACATTGGCCATTGTGTTGCTACAATATAAAAGAACACTAATTTCTTTTTAAATTACTTAATTATTTGAAAGGCAGGGGGAGAGAGAGGGAGAGGGAGAGGGAGAGAGAGGGAGAGAGAGAGAGAGAGAGAAGGCTTCCCACAAATGCTTGAAATGGCTGTGACTGGATTTGGGCCAGAGCCATGAGCTGATAATACAGCCAGGTCTCCTATGTAGGGGAAAGCAGTTCCATTACTTGAGCTGCCTCCCAGGGTCTGCATAGGTGGGAAGCTGGAATCAGGAGTCTGAATCAGGAACCAAATCCAGGTACTCTGTGACACAGGATGCAGGTGTCTTAGTCAATGACACTGGTTTGTAGAATGCTTTTAGGAAGGAAGCAAAAAGAAAACAGGTCACTTCCTTCCCTTGCAAAGCCGTGTTGGCTGTGCACATGGATTACCGTACAAGATTCTGGTCTCCTACTGAAATGATTCCATAGCGGAGGGCATTCTATTAGGAAAACTCAAGCCCCAAAAGGAACACATTTGTTCTTTTTGTAAATCTGATTAAAATACTTAGGACTCTTCAGTCCGCAAATACGAAAATGGAAAGAAGATATAGTTACTGGCTATAAAATCATTATTTTAGCAAAGCAAACATGAACTTCTTGGTTTTTTTTCTTCAGTTATTAAGCTAATCTGGACTTTTGATGGTTAAAAGAGGCATATATAATACAAATGAAAGGAAGAACTATTTTATACCAAAAATAACACTGAAGATAATTAGCAAGTCAACTATTCCCAGTGATGGTATAGATTGGATTTACAAATTCCTAAATAAGGTGAATGAATGTCAGACCCATGGTAGACTATTAAATATAGTACTGAATTGAGGCAGAACTGTTATATTTAACGGTGATGTCAAAGGTAACATGATATATATATATATATAAACATATATATATATATATATATATATATATATATATATATATATATATACATGATAGGGGAGTGAATGGTCTGGATAAGAGATTTCTTGCATTTTTGCTCAGACTGTGGATTTTCTCTATCTCCCTTGTCTAACCCTACCTGGGTTAGCTTTTAGCTTTTCATTAAAGAAGAATTAGTAGCTAATGTGAACTTTTTACATTAATAAGAGAGTAGGTGGTTTTCCGTATGAGACTAAGTATTTATTTTACCCATTAACTTTCCACTTATGCCCTTTGAAGCAAAGAGCTCTGTGCTTCATGAGCTGATTTCTGAACTGTGAGGTCCCTGGGAAGAAGTCTTTACACTCAAAATTTTAAGAGAAAACACAGTGTTCCTTTCTGACATGTTTTTCCTGCTTATTATAAATATTTATCTTGGACAGAGGGTTGCATTTTGTGGACTTTCAATTTTGCAAATTTGATTATTAAAAAAATTCTTTCTCTTGTTTTAACTTGTCATGGCTCAATTTTAAAACACTCCATGTAAAGGCAAAGAAAATTCAATATAAAAATTCCAAAAACCACTTTTGAGATACTCTATTTTTCTTACTTTAAAAATAGTGAGAGTATTTATAGTAAGGATCATTTCATTAAAGTGTATGAACAACAGACAGAAACTCCTCACTTTTTTCCGAGTGGTTGCTTGGTGCAATATGTGGGTTACATTTGGTTTTGCATTAATTTCCTGTTTTTTTTCTTCCCATCTTATTAACTGATCATCATTCTCTGATTATTTTTTCTTAAAATACTTGAATTTATTACAAAAGGTGTATTTTACATGATTCGAATCCCTCTTCTACAGTGTTTCCATAGTGAATAGACTTGAAGATGGGAAAATAGTGACCTCCTTAAGAGTAATTATTTTACATCTGGCTAATTTTCTCTTGAGACTAGAAGTGGAAAATTCACTGGAAAGACAGGTGCAAATAAAAAAGTCATTTAACCTGGCAAGTTTCATTTTTAGAAATATGTGAGCTTAGCTGTATCCAATTTAGGAGCTGGCTCCTGATACCTCTCCTTCTCCCCATCCTCTGGGATTTGGCTTCATGAAGGAGCCCTTCCTGTTGTGTGTTGACATCTAAACCTCTCTGGGTCTCCTGGATCCTTGCTGTTTGCATGTAATTACAGATGGGCGGAAGTTTCCCTAGCACTCACCAGCCCTCATCAAAGCAGATAGACAGGCAGACACACAGACCTTCTGCAAGCCCAGTTGATTTTTTAACGGGGCTCATAGTTTTAGTTTTAATTTTTTTCTTTCCTGTTTATCCACATAAAAGTGGAGAAACACACCTTTTGCAGGATGGGTGTTTTAGAGAAAAAATGTTACATAAATTTTATATATTTAAAAATTGTAAAATTTGAGTATAGCTAATAAAAAATAGAGTATAAGAATTGGCCAAAACCTTCTAACTTGGAGATACTTTGCCAGTATTTTGGCAGTTACCTTTCTTGTCATGCATGCATACAGTGTATATGTGGAATATACACACACACATATGTATACATGTATATATATTCTTTAAGGGCTTACATTTTTATTCCTTGATATATTGTAAAAATCCATCCATGTCTTTACTTGGTCGTTATAAATACGTTATAATAATTTTTAGTCATTGTTTTTAGGCACAAAAGTATACTTTTAAACAACTCCAGTAGAAGGACATTTAGATTGTTTGCGGTTTTCTTGCAATTATGAAGGGTGCTTTGAAGAGCATTCCTTTGATTGTATCTAAATGTTTGTGTAGCTAATTATTTCCTTAAGATAAATTTACCGAGTTCCTGGGTCACTGATTATGTAATTTTAAACTATTTTGGTACAGACATCGTCATTACTGCTCGAGGAGACTTGTAATAGCTTGCACATCAGCCTGAAAGAGCCAGCTTCCTTGTCCCCTTACATCATGTGCTGGCTGCAACTTTGTGGGCAGATTTACTTATTACTCTTTAGGCCTCATTTCCCCCAACTCTCACATTAGCCTGACCACTGCTGCACATGCCTCTTTTTGAAAACATGAGCTTCTGGGATGGTCTTCTCTGTAAGAAGAGTCTCTCCTGTCTGCTCTGCTCTTGCGTCTTCAGGGCTTGCTTGGTATCTTCACTTGAGCACCCTGCTAACTTCTAACCCAGGTGCATATCTTCTTCTATGCTCTAAAATTTTTCCACTTCTTCATTTGAGACACACACACACACACACACATGGCAGAGAGATTTTCAATGCACTGGTTCACTCCCCAAGTGTCTGCAACAGTCAGGGCTGGGCCAGGCTGAAGCCAGGAGCTTGGAACTCCATCCAAGTCTTGCATGTGAGTGGCAGTTACCCAGGTACTTGGACCTTCATCTGATGCCTTCCAGTTGTGTGCATAGCAGGAAGCTAGACTGAAGTGGAACCAGGCATTCTGATATGGGATTCAAGTATCCCAAGTGACACAATGACTGTGCCAAATGCATGCTCCTCTACATTTGTGTTTGTATATATGTGTGTATTTACTTATTTGAAAGGGAGAGAGAGAGATCTTTGATCAGCTGGTTCACTCTCTAAATACCTGAAACAGCCAAGGCTGGACAAGGCCAAAGCCAGCCACCATCCAGGAACTCCATCTCCTGTGGGTGGTAGAGCTGCACTACCTGGACTGTCGTTTGCTGCTTCTCAGGATGCACATCAATAGGAAGCTGGCTTGGAAGTCCCAGGCTCTCTAATGTGGGATGTAGGCATCCCAAGTGTGCCTTAACCAGCTGCACCACAATGCCTGCAACCTTCTACATTTTATCATAATGGCGAGACACCACCGACCTTCAAGTACCCCCAAGAGGCTGCAGATTATTTTGACTTCTCTGTTTTCCTTCGTTACCGTTTCTTTTTTTTTTTTTTCCTTTTTTTTTTTTTTTTTTGACAGAGTGGACAGTGAGAGAGAGAGATAGAGAGAAAGGTTTTCCTTTGCCGTTGGTTCACCCTCCAATGGCCAGCGCGCTGCAGCCGGCGCACCGCGCTGAACTAAGGCAGGAGCCAGGTGCTTATCCTGGTCCCCTGTGGGGTGCAGGGCCCAAGCACTTGGGCCATCCTCTACTGCATTCTCAGGCCACAGCAGGGAGCAGGCCTGGAAGAGGGGCAACCAGGACAGAATCTGGCGCCCCAACTGACTAGAACCCAGTGTGCCGGCGCCACAGGCAGAGGATTAGCCTATTGAGCCACAGCGCCGGCCATTTGTTACCTTTTCAATAATTCAGTACTCCAGTCCCAGCATGCAGGAGTGTGTGCGGGACATGGTAGCAGCAAAGTTGGTCAGTGGATATAGGAAGATGGGAGGGATAAAGTCAAGCAACCTGTTGCATCACATGATGAGTATAGTTAACTACAATGCTGTATATACTTGAAAATTGCTAAGAGTAGCTTTTGAGTGGATTTGTCAGAAATAAATGGTAAGTATGCGAGGTCAAAAAAATAGAATTTTGTCATTTAAGAAACTTAGCATCTAATTGAGAATGAATGTGTAATAAAGAGGAATGACCCTGTCTCCCCAAAACAGCGTCGGCAGCAGCAGTGCCTGCACAACTCGCTGCCTGTTGCATCAGATGCTCCCTGTGTTGTCTCACCGCTCCTGCACCTTGCCAGTTCTCAGGTGTTGGGCATGGGTGATTTTTTTCTTTTCAACTTTTATTTAATAAATATAAATTTCCAAAGTACAACTTTGGAATTATAGTAGCTTTCCCCCCCATAACCTCCCTCCCACCTGCAACCATCCCATCTCCCAGTCCCTCTCCCATCCCATCCTTCATCAAGATTCATTTTCAATTATCTTTATATACAGAAGATCAACTTAGTATATACTAAGTAAAGATTTCAACAGACTGCATCCACAAAGACACACAAAGTATAGAGCACTGTTTGAGTAGTAGTTTTACCATTAATTCTCATAGTAGAACACACTAAGGGCAGAGGTCCTACATGGGGAGTAAGTGCACAGTGACTCCTGTTGTTGATTTAACAATTGACACTCTTATTTATGACATCAGTAATCACCTGAGGCTCTTGTCATGAGCTGCCAAGGCCATGGAAGCCTCCTGAGTTCACCAACTCTGATCTTATTTAGACAAGGCCATATTCAAAGTGGAAGTTCCTTCCTCTCTTTAGAGAAAGGTACCTCCTTCTTTGATGGCCTATTCTTTCCACTGGAATCTCATTCACAGAGATTCTTTCTTTCTTTCTTTCTTCCTTTCTTCCTTCCTTCCTTCCTTTCTTCCTTTCTTCCTTTCTTCCTTTCTTCTTCCTTTCTTCCTTTCTTCCTTTCAGGCAGAGTGGACAGTGAGAGAGAGAGAGACAGAGAGAAAGGTCTTCCTTTTTGCCGTTGGTTCACTTTCCAATGGCCGCTGCGGCCGGTGTGCTACGGCTGGCGCACCGCGCTGATCCGATGGCAGGAGCCAGGTGCTTCTCCTGGTCTCCCATGGGGTGCAGGGCCCAAGCACTTGGGCCATCCTTCACTGCACTCCCTGGCCACAGCAGAGAGCTGGCCTGGAAGAGGGGCAACAGAGACAGAATCCGGCGCCCCGACTGGGACTAGAACCCGGTGTGCTGGCGATCTTTCATTTAGGTTATTTTTTTTGACAGGCAGTTAGACAGTGAGAGAGAGACAGAGAGAAAGGTCTTCCTTTTTCCGTTGGTTCACCCCCAAAGTGGCCACTACGGCCATGCATTGCAGCCGGCGTGCTGCACTGATCTGAAGCCAGGAGCCAGGTGCTGCTTCCTGGTCTCCCATGCAGGTGCAGGGCCCAAGGACTTGGGCCATCTTCCACTGCCTTCCTGCTCCACAGCAGAGAGCTGGACTGGAAGAAGAGCAACTGGGACAGAATCCGGCGCCCTGACTGGGACTAGAACCCGGGGTGCTGGTGCCGCAGGTGGAGGATTAGCCTAGTGAGCTGTGACGCTGGCCTTTTTTTTTGTTTTGTTTTGTTTTGCCACAATTTTTTGGCTTTCCAGGGCATGGGTGATTTTAGTAAGCTTTATACTGCCTTACCTTCTTCTGGCTCCTCTCTCAGTGAATGCATTTTTCATATTGTCTCTTAACAATATGCTTTTAATCAGGTCATATTCTTGCTTGGAAGATGTCAGTGGCCCACTATTGCCTGCTCATTTCAACCCCTGCCATGGTCTTCAGAGTCCTCTTTAATCTAGCTGCAGCCTGCTGCCCAGAGTTCACAGTGTTGCAGCACTGATTCAAACGATCCAGCCAAGGGAGCTCCTTGCAGTTGTCTGCGTGGCTGGTTTCTTCCTGCTCTTAGGCATTTGCTGCAACTCCTCTCATTTCCACTAATGCTCTTTCTCACATTTTTCTTTTTCCCGTGGCTCAGACATGACATTCTAATGACTACACTGCAACCTGTGTTTTGCTGCTGTCTGTGATTCCCTCCTCACTAACCCTCTTGAGGGATAGTTAATGAGGGCTGAGTCTGCTAACCTCCGAGAAAATTTTGTCATGGATTGTGTTTTATGTAAGAAGGAGTTGTTGTGGTGTACCCAGAAGGCACTGACCATTATGTTGGTGCAAAGTAAGAGACACTAGGGAATATTTCCCTATGAATTTATGAATGTTTCTGTCTCTACAACAAATGTATATTAGTTACAATTGTCTCTCTATTCTTTATATACTTGCCTCATACCCCTTTTCCCAAGATCATAGCTTCCTTTTTTCTTAACTGTATAATTATATTTATTTATTTTTCCCAAAGAAACCTTTTATTTAAGGAAAACAAATTTCAAAAGTACAACTTTAGGACTATAGTGATTCTTCCCACCATAATCACCCTCCCAGCCACTCTCCAACCCCTCTTTCTCCTCCCTCTCCCATTCCCAGTCCCATTCTCCGTTATGATTCACTTTCAATTAACTTTATACACAGAAGACCAACTCTATACTAAGTAAAGGTTTTAATAATTTACACACACACACATAAATTGTTTGAGAATAAGTTTTACTCTTACTTTTCATAATCAACTCATTGAAGACAAAGGTCCTTCATGGGAAGTTAGTGACTCCTGTTGTTAATTTACAAATAACACTCTTATTTATGACATCAGTGATCACCCCAGACTCTTGAGATGAGCTGCCTAGGCTATGGAAGCCTTTAGAATCCACAAACTCCGTCAGTATTTAGACAAGGCCATAAGCCAAGTGGAAGTTCTCTCTTCCTTTCAGAGAAAAGCACATCCTTCTTTGATGGCCGCTTCTTTCTGCTGGTGTCTCACTCATAGAGATCCTTCATGTAGAACATTTTTTGCCACAGTGTCTTGGCTTTCCATGCCTGAAATGCTTTCATGTGCTTTTCAGCCAGACCAGGATGCCTTAAGGGCTGATTCTGAGGTCAGAGTGCTACTTAAAGTGATTGTCATTCTATGAGTCTATGTGGACTACTTCCATGTTGGAACATTCTTTCCTTTATAATTCTATCTATTATTATTACCAGACACTTGATGCTATTTTATATATGATCACTTTAACACTTAATCATATCTATATGTTCTCTTTAACAGTTAATATGATCACTTTAACGCTTAAGATGACATTTTTATAAACCAGCTTAATAGGATTTGGGGTCCCATGGAAAGTTTTTAAACTGTACCCTTAGAAGTAAGTCTGTGGGACTGTATGCAGAACTATACAGATTTACAGTTACAAACTTCCTCCTCCCTCTCTTATACCCACTCTTATTTTTTACTGAGATCTATTTTCAATACTTTATGTCAATTTCATTTCTACAGATTTCCTTTTAGGTGCTCTTTTAGTTATCACAGGTCATGGAGTATATATGGTATTTGTCTCTTTGAGATTGGCTTATTTCACTAAGTAAAATGTTTTCCAAGTTCATCACTATTGTATTGGAGTCACTGACTCCTTAAATCCTTTAACATTTCTTTTAAATAGCCAGATGCCCTGTAATTAGGTGCATATGCATTTATAATTGTTACATCTTATTGTTGAATTGATCCTTTAATCATTACATAGTGCCCTTCTTTGTCTCTTTTAACAGCTTTTTATGTTAAAGTCTGTTTTTGTCTGATATTAGGATGGCTATACCAGCTCTCTTTTGGTTTCTGTTAGCATGGAATATCTTTTTGCATCCTTTCACTTTCAGTCTGTGTGCATCTTTGTTGGTAAGATGTGTTTCTTGTAGGCAGCAAATAGATTAGATGGGTTTTGTTTTTTAATCTATTCAACCAGTCTATGTCTTTTAACTGGAGAGTTGAGGCCATTTACAGTCAAGGTGACTGTTGATAAGTAATTTTCTTGCCCTATTATTTTTCCATAAATATTCTTATTTTTTACTTTTGATTTCCATTGTGCTTTTACTGGGAGATCTTCTTCCTTTACTTTCTTCCATTGTGAAGACCATGTTTCTTTGTTTCTATGTGTAACACATCCTTAAGCATCTTTTGCAGGCTTGGATGGGCAGTGACAAATTCTTTCAATTTCTGTTTTTATGGAAGGTCTTTATTTCACCTTCATTCATAAATGAGAGCTTTGGAGGGTATAGTATTCTGGAATGACAGGTTTTTTTTTTTTTCTCTTAAGACTTGGAATATGTGTCACCATTCTTTCCTAGTCTGTAGGGCTTATGATGAGAAATCTGCTATGAGTCTAATTGGAGTTCCCCTGAAAATAATCTAGCATTTCTCTTGTGCTCATTTTAGAATCTTTTCTCTATATATTATTGTGGTGAGTTGGATTACAATGTGTCATTGTGAAGATCTTTTCTGGTCATGTCTATTAGGAGCTTTATGTGCTTCCTATACTTGGATGTCCTTTTCTTTCTCCAAATTAGGGAAGCTTTTTGCTATTATTTCACTAAAAAAGCCTTCTAATCCTTTCTCTCTTTCCATATCTTCAGGAACTGCTAGAACCCATATGTTGGGTTCTTTGATAGTATCCTGTAGATTCCTAACAGTGTTTTTTAGTTTTCTAATTTCTTCTTCTTGTTTTTTGTCTTACTGTATAATTTCTTGTGCTTTGTCTTCTAAGTTGGATATTCTTTATTTTGCTTCACTGCTTCTGTTGTTAAGGCTTTCCACTGCATTTTTTATTTGTTATGTTGAATTCTTCACTTCCAAGATTTCATTTTGATTTCTCTTTAAGACCTCAATTTCGTGGGAGAAATTTTCTTTCATGTCATGTACGGATTTCATTAACTCATACATTTGCTTCTGATTACTTCTTTTTTTTTTTTTTAAAGATTTATTTGAAAGGCAATGTTACAGATAGCTGGAGACAGAGAGAGAGAAGGAGAGGAAGAGGGAAAGGGAAAGGAAGGGGGAGGGGGAGAGGGAGGAGGAGAGGGAAAGGGAGCTCTTCCATCCACTGGTTCACTCTCCAGATGGCTGCAATGGCCAGAGTTGTGCTGACCAAAGCCAGGAGAAAGGAGCTTCTTCCATATCTCCCATGTGGATTCAGGGGCCTACAGATTTGGCCCATCTTCTGCTGCTTTCCCAGGCCATAGCAGAGAGCTGGATTGGAAGTGGAGCAGCTGGGACTTGAACTGGCACCCATATGTGATGCTGGTGCTGCAGGTGGCGGTCTTGCCCGCTATGCCACAGAGCTGGCCCCCTGATTACTTCTATGTAATCTTATGATCATTTTTTAATTCCATTTTTGGCATTTCTTCAATTTCATCATCTTCACAATCTAGTATTGGAGTGCTGTGTTATTTTGAGGGTGTCATGTTGTCTTCATTATTGTTGTTTCTTGAATTGTTGCATTTGTTATTTGGCATTTGTGGAGATACTCATTGGTTTCTTCTTTTTTTTAAATTTTTGCTGTGGTGGCTTTTATCTTTGTACTATGTCTCTGTAGGCTAGTGGAGTGTCTGTTTTCTGTGAATACCTAGAGGTACGTGGTGGATGTGACCAAGGAGCTCTATTCACTTCTCCAGGTTGAAGGGCATGTCTAAGGTGACAAACCCAGGTTTTCTGTGTTTAATCTCTCTCTGTGTGTTTTTTTTTTTTCTTTTAATTACAGGGGATGTTTGTTCTACTCAGCTGAGCTCTTCTTCTCATAGGAGACCAGTGCCTGAGTGCTAGCCCCAGTGGGTATAATATTTGTCCTCTCTGACCCAAGGACCACACAGAGAATTAGTGTAGTCCTCAGTGTAAGCTCAAATACCCCAGCAATTTCCCTCACTATGTAACCATGGAGCCCTGAGAGTTTGGAGTCTCCCACAGTGACTGGCCAAAATCCCAGCCACATTGTGAGCCCTCCCAAATAGCCTCAATTTTTTTTGCCAACCTGGCACACAAGCCTCCCACAATCATGAGCATCCAGCACCCTGTCAGTTCTACCCAACAGACTCAGGAGTCTCCACTGGGCTCATAGCTGGGCGCAGACACTAGCTGGAGGAGCTGTTATGTATGTCCAAAATGGTGCCTGCTCTGTATTGCTTGTTATAGGATGCCATTGCTGGGTGATTGGGGAGAGAGAAATGTGCTCCTTCTTTTTGTTTTGTCCTCTAGTTTGGCAGGTGTACTATCCTCCATGGGGTTCCAAGCCAATTCCCTCTAGGCTGTTCTTGCAGCTTTTTGCCAGTGGCTTGGCTGCTGCTGTCTGATCTCACCTTTCTCTCCAACACTGGTGAGGAAGCTCTCGGCTGCTGTGGTCCTGCGTTGTGGGTGTCAATGTCTTCCACACAGGTCCACTATGTCCCTCTAATTTGCATAGAGTATCCTTGGCTATTTTCTCCCTAACTCTTCCCTGAGACTGCACTCTCTCCACTTTTTAAAAACTATCTTCTCTTAGACTCAGGCAGCAAGTTCCCTCCATATTCTGCCATCTTAATCTCTTCCTGATCATAGCTTCTTTAAAGCAGCAGGTGAATCTCTTCTAGACTGACATATAGTAGATGTTCAGTAAATGTTACCGTCTGTTTCCTTGTACAGTGTTTCAAAATGTATGTATAGCTAATTTTCATTAAATGAGTAATGTATATAAGACTTTAAATAATGAACACATAAAGAGTTGAAAATATTTCCAATTATTATTATGTTCATTAATTAGACATGGAAGTCTTACAAAATGACCTAAGCCAGTTCTGTAATGCACAACTATGGACTTTTGAATAGCTCCAAAAGTCTAAAATTGGGGTAGTGAGTAGTATCTCACTATCAGGGTTAAAGTGGAAGCAAATTTCAGCCCAAGGACTGTGAAGATCATTAGTATTTTCATTAAGTTATCATTACAGCTAGCATGCTAAAAGCGGTCCAGACAACCTGCTTTGTAAGTGCAGTAAGTTGCAGCTCTGCATTCTTTGGAAGCATGAGAAGGTTTCAATAAAAGCAGATGCAGCAATGTTCTAGGTCTGTGCCATCCAGCGTAAAGGCCCCTGAGCATCTGAACTGTGGTTGATCTGAGGTGAGATGATGTTGTCAATATATAACACACACTGCATTCCAAAGACTTAGTGATAAGGAAAAAATGTAAAAATTATCAATAAATTTTAAAATATTGAGCATGTGTTAAAATGATGATATTTTGGATATATTGAGTTAAATAGCACACATTACTTTTTTTTTTTTTTTTTTTTGACAGGCAGAGTGGACAGTGAGAGAGAGAGAGACAGAGAGAAAGATCTTCCTTTTTGCCGTTGGTTCACCCTCCAATGGCTGCTGCGGCCGGCTCATCACGCTGATCCGAAGCCAGGAGCCAGGTGCTTCTCCTGGTCTCCCATGGGGTGCAGGGCCCAAGCACTTGGGCCATCCTCCACTGCCTTCCCAGGCCATAGCAGAGAGCTGGCCTGGAAGAGGGGCAACCGGGATAGAATCCGGTGCCCCAACCGGGACTAGAACCCGGTGTGCCAGCGCTGCAAGATGGAGGATTAGCCTGTTAAGCCATGGCGCTGGCCAGCGCACATTACTAAAAGGAATGTGACTTGCATTGTATTTCCACCAGACAGTGCTGTCTAGAATCCTTCCAGTTGATGGCCGAACACAGTCTTCAGCAGTTTAGCCCACAGACTCGCCAGATATTCTGTTTTCTCCATGGTACGGCATCCCTAGAAAATACTTTGGCTAATCTATGTTCATAGAGTAACACTAAATTCACCAGTTGGAGAGTATTTCTGGCATTCTAATATGCCAATTATCAACAGAGTGAAAGCACCTGCTCACATTCGGGAGCTTAATTAGCAATGTTTCTGGTGTTAATGACAGGCAAGGTGGCTGATGCCCTGATAGTGGCTCCCCCTGAGGTTGACAACCCACCTTCTTCAGTGTTATCCTGGGTTGTGACTGTTGTGTGCCTCCACAGTGATTTGCACACTGGAGTCTGTGTGTCTTCCTGTGGCCATGCAAAGCTTTCCAGGGGTTAAGGGACCTGTAGGGGCATCAGGCAGTTGTCTTCTCTGCTTTGAAAGAGAAAGGTCTACCCCTCACCCTCCCCAAATCTTACTGTGATGCTTTGCTCTGACACACCAAAGAAAGGGAGAATTTAAGAATGCAAAGGAAGAACATTCCCTTGAGAATGATTAAAAGTGGCCCTGGCATTGTGGTGCAGCCAATGAAGCTGCCACTTGTGACACTGGCACCCCATATCAGAGTGCCAGTTCCAGTCTCAGCTACTCTGCTTGCTAATGTGCCTGTGAAGGCAGTAGCAGATGGCCCAAGCGCTTAGACCCCTTTCACCTGTGTGGGGATGTAGTTCCATGATCCTGGCTTTGGCCTAGCCCTGAACTGGCTGTTGTGGGTATTTGGGGAGGAAACCAGCAGATGGAAGATCTCCCTCTCTGTCCCTCTCTTTCTTTACTTCTTCCTTTCAAATAAATAAGTGAATCTTTTAAAAAAGGATGATTTAAAGGTGTAGTGCCTTATTGCATTTAGGGCAAGACTTTGTTCCTAGCCACCATGCTTGCATGCGTCCACCTATGTATTCATTCCCATGTATGCTAGAAAGAATTCTGAAGCGTGATGTTACCCTTAAAACACATATTAATGTGGTGTTTAAATAGAAACCAAAGTCAGCTTTCTCTTGTCAGAAAGCAAGTTGGATTTGACTGATTGGTTTGACAATGAGGACTAGTTTTGCCAATTAGGTAACAGAAGAGAAGCTTTCGACTAATTGAATAGCTAAATTTTCAGCTGCTTAACAATATGCTAGGAGTTACATCTTTTTAGCTATTTAAATTTATGAAAAATTTAAAGTGTGCATAGAATCCTTTTGAGTTTATAAACAGAAATGTTTGGAGTCACTGACTTACACTGACATAATATTGCACTTTCTATGTTGAAATCTAAAGCATGTTGCAGATATCCTACAGGAAATTCTAAGGGTAAGAAAGGATTTACAGAAAAACCCCAGGAGAGAAGTGTCAGAAAGTGCTGATGTTTAGATTGCTGAAGGTGGACCTGACTGGTGTAGCCAGACAAGATTACTAGTTTTCTTTTAAATTCATTTTAATGTATTTGAAATTCAGATATACAGAGACAAAGACAGTGAGAGAGAGAGAGAGAGAGAGCGAGAGCGAGAGCGAGAGCGAGAGAGAGAGAGAGAGAGATCTTTCATCTACCCCAGATGCTTGCAATAGCAGAATCTTGGCCAGACCAAAACGAGAACAGATTTCCATCTGGGGGCATGTTAGCAGGAAGCTGGAACCCCAAGTGGAGCCGGAATTCAAATTGTGATATGGGATCTGACATCCTAAGCAGCCTCTTAGCCACTGTGCCCAAGTGCCCACTCTGCCAGACAGGCTTTATGGCTGAGAATTCTGAAATGTCAACCTAGGTCATGACAGATCCGAGGTAGGGTGTTGAAAAAGGTAATTCAGGGTGGAAGGGTGGTGGAGGTTTGAATATTCAAACAAGTGAGACAGAAGAAGGAGGTGGGTGCTGAAAGTGAATTGGAGAGAGGTAGGAGAAGAGTCCCAACCCCACTGATTGTCTGAATCATGGGGTACAGTTAGAGAAGGCTCAGTGGCTCTGAGGAAATCTACACTTTAGCCTTCAAGCTTGTTTAGACTTCTGCAAGTGTCTAAGTGATGAGCTGGTGACACTTTTTCTAAGAGTTCCTTGAGGTCACCGTGCTCTTACTGCTGTCTGGGTGAGGACTTTCTGCTTAGCAGAATCGACAGCTGATGCTCAAGTGTCCAGGGATTGCTGTTGTCTGGCTCTTCATCTATCTCAAGGTATTTATATGGGCTTCCGTAGAAGAGGTTCTTTTTGACTCATTGGAGTTATTGACTTCAGAAGTTACTATTGGCTTTTGCAATGTCCATCCTTTGATTATTCATGCTCAGTGCCTTTCAATGCAGAAATTTTTTTTGAATGTGATATTCCAGCATTGCGCATATACAGTTAAAGGTTTTTCTCCATCAGCCCTATAGAAAATTATGACATTCCTCCCTGTGAAGGTGGGAAGTTATTTGGGGCACTGAGAACATTGTTCTTCATTTGTTTGGATTCTTTCTCCATGTTTTTGCTTTGAGAATTACTCTTTCTTGTATTTCTTATTGAATGGCTTGATGATGAATGTAAAAGATTTCCCATAATGTGGGGGAAAAGAATAAAAAAATTAAACAATTAAAATGAGAAAAATACTACTTGCAATCTTACAAGAACTTGTTTTTTGCTGCAGTTTTGACACACAGAACTTGTCAAGACAAGGTGAAGGTCAGATGACTGGAATTTTTTTAATTTGAAAATTTTTACCCATGTCATTTGCATGAATTTCATATACTTAAGATTATATGTTAATGAAGTAGTCACTTTTTATTGGGATTACTGAAGACAGCTTGTAGAATATAATAACATAATAAAAATAAATGAGACCGAGATACCAGCGGGCAAGCGGAAAGAGGAGGCTAGAGGGAACGAGCTTGAAACTCCGTGGGGAAAAGTTCACCAGGCTAACTAGAAGGGAGAAAGGAAAAAAATAAAAAAAGTGACCGATACAGACACAAGTTTCTCTCTCTCCGCTCACCTCTCAAAGGCGAGCAAGACAGAGCAGGCGCCATTTTGGACATACGTCATAAGCAGGGCGACATCAGGTCTGCACCAGCCCTGAGCCTAGCAGAAAAACCTGACTCTGTGGGGAGGGGTGAAATAACAGGAGATTAGCATCTAACTTGGCAACCCAGTGGGAGACTGCAGGAGAATTGGAGCCCACACTGAGAGCAGCAGAGATTCCCTGTGTGGTCCTTGGGAAAGAGCTTCCAATCTCTGGCTCCTGTGGGTATATCATTTGCCTGCTAACTACCTCCAATTACGTTCAGCTGTGTGGAATTCCCTTTTAAATCAAAAAAGAGAGATTTACCACACCTAACCTGGGAGTGTCATCTTTGACACACCCTCAACCCTGAGGAACCAAACACAGCTCTCAGTCCACACTCATCTCAAGCCTCTGGGGCTCCACTGAAAGCAGACAGTCCACTTGATATAGAGCCATAGTGTAACAAGAAAAAACACCACAGTGAAGAAACCAAATATCTCCAACATGCCAAACAACAAACGCAGAAACCAAGCTAACAAGAACAAGGAAGAAACTATGACGCCCCCAAATGAAAAAGACACCCCAATTCAAGATTATGAAGATGATGAGATCGAAGAAATGCAAGAAGCGGATCTCAAAAAATTGATAAGAACATTAACAAGTTCTCAAAAACAAATTCTTGAACTACAGAAATCCTTCATGGACAAGATAGAAAATCTCTCTCGTGAAAGTGAAATATTAAGGAGGAATCAAAATGAAATGAAACAACTAGTGGAACAAGAAACTCTGATAGTGACTAGAAATCATAATGAAATGAAGAGTTCAATAGATCAAATGACAAACACATTAGAGAGCCTTAAAAACAGAATGGGCGAAGCAGAAGAGAGAATATCAGACTTAGAAGACAGAGAACAGGAAAGGAAACAGGCAAACCAAAGAAAAGAAGAAGAAATTAGAAATCTAAAAAATATTGTCGGGAATCTACAGGATACTATTAAAAAACCCAACATTCGGGTTCTAGGAGTTCCTGAAGGCATGGAGAGGGAGAAAGGATTAGAAGGCATTTTCAGTGAGATACTAACAGAAAATTTCCCAGGTCTGGAGAAGGACAAAGGCATCTTAGTACAGGAAGCTTATAGAACCCCTAATAAACATGACCAAAAGAGATCCTCACCACGACATGTTGTAATCAAACTCACCACAGTGAAACATAAAGAAAAGATTCTAAAAGGTGCAAGAGAGAAACGTCAGATCACTCTTAGAGGATCTCCAATTAGACTCACAGCAGACTTCTCATCAGAAACCCTACAAGCTAGAAGGGAATGGCGAGACATAGCCCAGGTACTAAGAGAGAAAAACTGCCAGCCCAGAATACTATATCCTGCAAAGCTCTCATTTGTGAATGAAGGTGAAATTAAGACTTTTCATAGCAAGCAGAAACTGAAAGAATTTGTTGCCACTCATCCTGCCCTGCAAAAGATGCTTAAAGATGTGTTACACACAGAAACACAGAAACATGGTCACCAATATGAAAGAAGGTGAAGGAGGGAAACCTCACAGCAAAAGATCACTGGAAGCTCAAAAATTTCTCTTTGACATAGAATTAAACTCTGATGCTCTGTTAAAGCAATGTGTTAAAGTAATCTATTATGTTCTCTTGATGTCTGTTCAATTCTAATTGTTCAAAAACAGCTGAATTTTTATTAAGAGCTATGTGTTATTTAAATATGTGCTTTTTTCAAAAATTGAATAATCACCTTGTAACACTGATCAAATTTGGTCTATGTTATGTCATGATTTTAAGGAATCTTATTTCAACCAGATATTTTGGATTTTGAGCCTTCTTGGCATTCTTGACAGGCATTCAAAAAATCAAAGTTTCAAACAATCTGGTCTCTAAAATTTCCAGTAAATCCTGGACTTTGGTTTTTCCAGTTTTGGCCCAACTGAAAAAATCGAAGGACCTATGTCTCTCATCTTATAGAGACACCAACTAATCAGTCTATTTGGAGTATATTAGAAGGACTGTCAAGATGTGATGTGGTACCAGACTTTAAGTTTCTATAATGGAAAATGCTATTAATACAAATGTTTGAGAATTAAAAGGTCTAATGATCTTGTGTTACTAGACATGATAGTTATCTTAATGAGAAAGCCCCAGAGGCCTAAAGGGTTAAATACTTGTAAAATCCTACAGGTGCTTTCAAAAATACTGTGAAGTAAGCAAGTGCCTCTTGTTGGTTGATGAGTTTATAATTTTAAACATGGCAACTTAAAGTCTTTTGTCATCCACAGTTATATATGATGTGCTGCTCATAAAACTAAAGCGTTGTTGGTTCTGTGTTTAGCTGTCCTCCTATAGGTTCCTATAGACTTTTTCCAGCCACTTTTATTGTATTCAGTACTTTGGGATGGCTCTGTAAACAGATGAAGCCAATAATGTATTAACAGTACCAACTGAGAGAAAGTATGGTTAACTGAGGTTACTAAAAACAAAAAGCAATTCAAATCAATTGGCAATCTACAAGAAGAGTTAAAGATTTTAAAAGCTATTATTAAAATTGCTACATTGGTCTATTATGCCATATTATATGTGTGTACATATTGTATGTCCACATGGGGAAATTTTATTAAGAGTTTTATTTTAAATGGCTTATAGACAAGATTGTCCATAAATTTAAGCTGCTAAAATCAATCAAAGATACATTTTAATTTGTGGGACCTGAATCTGTGTATCATATGTTTTAGACTTGTTGGTAGAAAGAAACTAAAAACGTTTTAGATGGTTGTGCTTAAGTTTACTGGCTAAACAAACTATACCATGTTAGATATTTAAGAGGTGTTTTAAAATACATGATTCTTAAAATTTATAGAAGGCATTGGACCTTCTGGTAAATGTTTTCTTAAGTTGTTATCTAATGATTGAAATGGTTTGCTAAGTATTCATGTGATATTGCTATTGTCAGCAAGCGATCTAGGACTTGCTCCCTCATTTCTCTATTCTAAGCCCAACTTGTTCTTTCATTTCTCTATTCTCTTCAAGGTAGGAAACTAATTCTATTATGAAGGAATCTGTAGGATGCACAATTTAATCTTTAGACCTTATAAAAGAGATGGCTAACATTTTTCTGCAATAGCATAGCCAAAATAAGAACTTAAATAATAATCTCATAGCTAGATTCACTTCGCCATCAGCGAAGTATACAGTAAGTAGAAAAAACCTCCCTTTCAGACCAAAGGGAAAGAAAGTTTTAAAGTGAGAATATAATTTTCCTCATGGGCATTGTCTACCTTAGAAAAACTACTACAGAACATGCCTGTGACTATAGACTTGTAGTTCAGGCCACCGAAGATTAGAGATGGGACACGGGCACTCCCTTGACTTGCATCCTCTGGTCTGCTTTAACACAAACCAGGAGGAAAAGAAAGCTCGGCATCAGAAACAATGGGTGGCAGGCCTATTAATGGCTGATCTGTACAGTGATCTGCCTCAAGGAGACCCAACAGGCCAGTCCACTGCAGTGGCTTTCAATGTAGTAAGCCTGGGCTTCAGCAGAAGTCAGCTTGTGAAGAGCCCTGGCAGCTCTGCCAAGAGTTGGATCACTGGAAATGGACCTGCCCTGGAGTCGAAGGATGCCCAGGTCAGAGCCACAGATCTTATTGGCTCTAAGCTGAAAAGCCCTTCACTCAGCCCAACTTCCAAAGTGACCACTGCAGCTGAGGGGATGGTCAAGTAGGGTCAGCAACATTGCAGGCAGAACTGTTAATTTCTTGTTAGAGATGCCCCCTGCCTTTACCTGGCCAGCTCTCCTCCCAGGCCAGCCAAGTAATGAAAGTCAACAGAGTGCCTTCCCCTAAGAGGTTCACACCTCCCTTAGGATATACCCCATGTGAAGAGATAGATAGGTCTGGGCCTCTGAATTTACAAGGCCTAAAGCCCACCAGATTATTATCAAGCCCCTTCTATCAGGTTCTATTTGCCTCTCAATCAGAAAAATTACTTGTAGCTTAGACAGCACCTTTCTTAGCTCCTCTAATAATGACTCTGTCCTTTGTTCTAGGCCCTGTCTAGTGCACTTGGGCCTCATTCCTTTGTAATCATAACCTCTACTCTACCTCCAATGGCTCTACTCCCAACCTGTGTGTACTGATGGTCCTCTTCCCCACTTAATGCTGTATAATTGTTCAAACCTGGTAAATGCCACTCTTAGGATCATTGGTTACTATCCTCACTCTGTCTTTTATGACCTTGTCTAAATACGATCAGAGTCGGCAAACTTGGAAGGCTTCCATAGCCTTGGCAACTCATGACGACAGCCTAGGATGGTTACTGGCGCCATAAACTAGAGTGTCAATTTGTTGGGTCAACAACAGGAGCCACTGTGCACTTGCTCCTCATGTGGGATCTCTGTCCTTAATGTGCTGTACATTGTGATTTAATGCTATAACTAGTACTCAAACAGTATGTTTCACTTTGTGTTTCTATGTCGGTGCAAACTGTTGAAATCTTTATACTAAATTGATCTTCTGTATATAAAGAGAATTGAAAATGAATCTTGATGCAAATGGAAGGGGAGAGGGAGCGGGAGAGGGGAGGGTTGCGGGTGGGAGGGAAGTTATGGGAGGGGGAAGCCATTGTAATCCATAAGCTGTACACTGGAAATTTATATTCATTAAATAAAAGTTAAAAAAAAAAATAAATGAGAAGTATAACTACATAGAAATTTTCTACCATGAATAAACTTTTTGTCAATCACTAAAATTTATGAGTAGTCTATTGGCCTTTGACAGTGACTCATCATCATGATGCTTCATTCAGCTCCTCAACAAAAACACTTTGTATTCTATGACATTTCAAGTATCTTTAGTAAAAATCTTGACTCCCAGGACAGGAATTCGCAGTGAAGTGTTTGTATGTAAAGTTTACAATTTCTACCCCAATCAACAGTGAACTTGTTCTTTTACATTTACAGCACATTCTTGTTGATATCTAAATGTTAAGAATTTTCCCAAAATATATTTCCCGAGAGATGATTTCAAACAATGCCAGATGCCTGTAAATCTTAAAGACATTCTTTCAAGTTAAGTTTAGCAGTTCTAAAAATTGAAAGTGGGAAAATGTTACCTTCTAAATTCCTGTGCATTGTTTAGAAAACCTGAGAAACTTCTCAATGAGAAAATAGGGAAGAGGTCAATAAAGTCTAAAATTAGAAGGTGGTCAGGAACTAAAAGAATTCTGAAAATTCTTCTGTTTGAGAGTAAATGAACTTTTTGCAGTATTATGTGGATGAACTGCAAAAAAAAAAAAAAAAAAAAAAGCCTCTGGGAACCCCAGTTACTTCAATGTCTCCTGCTGTTGAACTTGGAGGCATTCAGAAGGGCATCGGGAAATCTGAGTTTGAGGGTTTTTGCTTGGCACTTTTTGCATTTGTCAAAAGGCAGTCTGTGGTCAACATTATTTGTCATTAGGAAATACAAATGAAAACCCCAAGGATAAACCATTTTGCGTCTACTAAGAAGACTGTGACTAAAAAAAATAACAAGTGTGGGTGAGGACGTGTAGAATGAAGAGCACAGTGGCAGTGTAAAATGATGCAGCTGCCATTGGAAATAGTTTGGTGATTCCTTGACAATATCAACTTAGAATTACCATAGAATAACCTAGAATTTCCACTCTTGGGTATATACCTAAAAGCACTGAAAGCAGGAACTCAAAGGATACTTGTATACCAGTGATCACAATAATATTATTTATAATAACCGAGGAGTAGCAACAACTCAGGTATCCATCTTTGAATGAATAAACAAGCTATCTACATATAGTGAGATATTATTCAGCCTTAAAGAGTGAAGTGGGGCTGGTGCCGTGGCGCACTAGGTTAATCCTCTGCCTGCAGCACTGGCATCCCATATGGACACTGGTTCTAGTCCCGGTTGCTCCTCTTCCAGTCCAGCTCTCTGCTGTGGCCTGGGAAAGCAGTGGAAGATGGCCCAAGTGCTTGGGCCCCTGCACCTGCATGGGAGACCTGGAAGAAGCTCCTGGCTCCTGGCTTCGGATCGGCGGGGCTCCAGCCGTAGTGGCCATTTGGGGAGTGAACCAACGGAAGGAAGACCTTTCTCTGTCTCTCTCTCTCACTGTCTGTAACTCTACCTGTCAAATAAATAAATAAATAAAATATTAAAAAAAATAACCTTGTGAGAAATGATATATGTAATTATATGTGTATTTATATATAATTATTTATAATTATTTTATAATTATAATTATATATATATATAAAGAGTGAAGTTCTGATACAAGAAACAACATGGCTGAACCTTGAAAACATTATGCTGAGTAAACTAAGCCAGACACAATAGGACAGATACTGTATAATTCCACTAATAAAAATCTCTGAAATAGGCAAATACATAGAAACACAAAGTAGGTCAGAAGTTACCAGGGGCTGAGGGGAATGCTTAGTGGTTACAGGTTTTATTTTTTTTTTCAAATTAATTTTTTTAAGATTTATTTTATTTTTATTTGAAAGGCAGAGTTACAGAGAGGCAGAGGCAGAGAAAGAGAGAGAGAGAGAGAGAGAGAGAGGTCTCCCATCTGCTGGTTCACTCCCCAGATGGTCAAAATGGCCGGAGCTGTTTTTTCTTTTAAGTATTTTTCCATTTTTTTTTTCTTAACAGGCAGAGTTAGAGAGAGAGAGAGAGACAGAGAGAAAGGTCTTCCTTCTGTTGGTTCACCCCACAAATGGCCTTCCATCCACTGATTCACTCCCCAGATGGCTGCAACGGCTGAAGCTGCACTGATCTGAAGCCAGGAGCCAAGAGCTTATTGGTCTCCCACATAGGTGGAGGGGCTCAAGCACTTGAGCCATCTTCCACTGCTCTCCCAGGCCACAGCAAAGAGCTGGATCAGAAGTGGAGCAGCCGGAAGTTGAATATGGGATGCCGGCACTGCAGGTGGCGGCTTCACCCACTACACCATGGTGCTGGCCCCATTGGTTTATTATTAATCTTATTGTACCTAAAATCAAACCTTATAGATATGTACACATAGAAAAAATAATCATAGTACATATATAGTGTGGTACTATCCTTGGTTTCAGCATCCACAGAGGCTCTTGGAGTGTCTCCTTTGTGGATAAGTTGGGACTACTGTGTACATTGTCCTATATTTAAAAAGTAAACAAAAAATCCAACATGGTAAACTTTTAATGGGTAAGTTTCATGGAATGTGAATTATGTCTCAGTAAAGTGTTTTTAGAAAAAGGTATTTTTGGCCGGAGCCGTGGCTTAATAGGCTAATCCTCCACTTTGTGGCGCCGGCACACCGGGTTCTAGTCCCGGTTGGGGCACCGGATTCTATCCCGGTTGCCCCTCTTCCAGGCCAGCTCTCTGCTATGGCCCGGGAAGGCAGTGGAGGATGGCCCAAGTCCTTGGGCCCTGCACCCACATGGGAGACCAAGAGAAGCACCTGGCTCCTGGCTTCGGATCAGCGCGATGTGCCAGCCGCAGCGGCCATTGGAGGGTGAACCAATGGCAAAAAGGAAGACCTTTCTCTCTCTCTCTCTCTCTCTCTCTCTCTCACTGACCACTCTGCCTGTCCAAAAAAAAAAAAAAAAAAAAAAAAAAAAAAAGAAAAAAAAGAAAAAGAAGAAGGTATTTTTAAGTGTAGGAGGAGTGTTGGATAAGGAGACTTGGATCCTGATTTGGTTTGTGACAACAATGAATTGCACATCATGGAATGAGTCACTGATCTCTTAGGATGAGATTTGATCAGGTATCCTTAATATACCTTCCTGCTGTTGTGTTCTGGTTCTATAATAGTAAGATCGATTGCTTTGGTGGATTAGGTTGATTGTCCATCAGAACAAACATGTACGTCCAATGCTAAAAATAAAGTAAAGGCTAAATGTAGCACAGGTGGAGCTGTGTATGTTCTGGAATCCACGAACTCCAGAATTGCTGTGAATTTTGGAGCAGAGGAATGAGTCAATGTAACAGAGCATGTGTTTGCTTAAGAGGGTTTTTTAAAAAAAATTTTCCCAAAATCTGCATTTTCTCACAACAAAATTTTTTTGAGTGCATATTTCTAACTTTGTACCCTTGTCCATTAACTGTTGACTGGATAAGGAAATTATGGTATATTGTACTATGTACAATGGAGTACTATGGAGTACTACTCAGCTGTTAAAAAAATGAAATCCTATTTTTTGCAACAAGATGGATGCACATGGAAACCATTATACTTAGTGAAATAAGCCAGTCCCAAAAAGACAGATATCTTATGTTTTCCCTGATATGAGGTGAATAATAGAGTACTTGAAATGTAACATATTGGACTGAAATAGACATTTCGAGATTTGATGATTGTTTACAGCCCTTGTCTCTTCTGTTGAGGCACAGTGGTTTTTTCTTTAGTTTTCTTTTTTTCTTCATAGTATTTGCTGAACTCTTCTACAAAGTGTAGGGTTAACTAAACAATCATTAAGTAAACTGAAAATACATCTTTGTTTTAATTAAGAGTGGGAATGTGAGAGGGAGGAGGAAGAAGGAATGGAGTGTGGGCGGGAGGGAGAGTTGGGGGGAAAATGTCGCTATGCTTCTAAATCTGCACATATGAAATACATGAAACGTGTATACCATAAATAAAATTTTAAAAAATGAACACAGAACTTAAAAAAAAAAAGATTTGTTTATGGGAAAGGCAGGATGATGGAGGGAGTGAGAGAGAGACAGAGACAGAGAGAGAAAGACACAGAGAATCTTCCATCCACTGATTTACTCCTCAAAGGCTGCAGCAGGCAGGTCAGTGCCAAGCTGAAGCCAAGCATAAAATGCTCCATCCAGGTCTCCCATGTGGGTGGCAGGGACCCAAGCACTTGGGCCACCTTTTGCTGCTTTCCCAGGTACATTAGCAGGGGGAGGGTGGGAAGTGGAACAGGTGGGACTCGAACCAGAGCTCACGTATGAGAAGCCCTGTTGCAAGCAGAGGCACAGTGTGCTGTGCCAAAATGCCAGTCCCTTTCTTCTCTTGTATGGGTGTACTTTTTTTTTTTTTTTTTGACAGGCAGAGTGGACAGTGAGAGATAGAGAGAAAGGTCTTCCTTTTGCCGTTGGTTCACCCTCCAATGGCTGCCGCGGTAGGTGCGCTGCGGCCGGTGCACCGCGCTGTTCCGATGGCAGGAGCCAGGTGCTTCTCCTGGTCTCCCATGGGGTGCAGGGCCCAAGCACTTGGGCCATCCTCCACTGCACTCCCTGGCCACAGCAGAGAGCTGGCCTGGAAGAGGGGCAACCGGGACAGGATCGGTGCCCCGACCGGGACTAGAACCTGGTGTGCCGGTGCCACAAGGCGGAGGATTAGCCTACTGAGCCGCGGCGCCGGCCAGTATGGGTGTACTTTTCAGGACTGGAAGATTTTCTGAAGTTTGGAGGCTTTAAGCCTATTGTTTTGACGTCATTTACCAGAACAACCCTCTTGTTTTCTTATAGCGTCGCAATTAAATTCATGTGTTATTGTGTTCTTGTCAGGGGTTGAGACTGGGGCTGGAACGTAGAAGGTATTGATTAACCTATTCTGTCTAGAATGCCCTTCTTCCGGGCTTCGTGTGAACCGGACTGCATCTGTCCTCCAAGACACACTTTAAAGGCTCCTTTTGCCATGAAACTCTCCAGATTCCCCTCCTACTTAAAAGTGCCTTGAACACAGACTCAGCAGTCAAAGAGCCCTGGTTCCGTGTGGGCCTGTCTCTGGCTGGGTAGGTGATGCCAGGCAATTCAGTTAGCCGCTGTCTCTGGTCTTCAATCTTCTTTAGAAGGCACTGGTGTTTTCTTTTGCTTTTTCACTCCATTGATTACCACCCCTCCCAAAGAGACCATCAACTTGCACTCTTACTGCTTTACAAAGTAAAGTCAAAATCTCTTTTAAATACAGTTTCCAGCTTCCATGGCTTCAATGGATACATGCTACAAACAAATATCATTTGAATGTTAATTACCTAAGCTTCCTATATACTTAGTAGTTTTGGCCATTTTGAAAACTACATTTAAATTTTTTTTTTTTTTTTGGTTTTTATATTTTGTTCCCTGAGACATCAGATTTTGAGAGTTCAAGCTCTCAGGTTGAGAGCAGTCTGTCTCCTGTTAACTCTGTTTCTGTATGTACATTTATATGATTTTATAGAACATTGTATAATATTTATTGTTTCCATATGGGATTTTAATACATACTGTCTAAATAAATGAATTGGTGTTCAGTGAACTGCATGTGAGGAAATGAGAGTGGAGTGACATCACTAAGACTTGGTAGTAGATCTACATCAGGGCTCATTCACACAACGTGTTTAGAAAACGAAGTTGGAATTTAGTGGGAAATGTTTTTATGGCTTCCAAAATAACCTTTTTTTTTTTGCTAATGAGAAATTGTCATTCTAGCCTGTGTTAGGTTCATGTTTGTATAAGAGGTTTTTATAATAAAGTCAATCCATGTTTCAGACCATCCAAGGAGACCATTCTTTTTTGGCTTAATGTCAAGGGACTTCTTTTCTGAACAGCTGCCTTTTATGGACTTCGGGTTAGTGCCAGCCTATTGAACCTTCTTAAATTACTTGGAAAGATGCACTAGAGAGCGTGCCTTTTCACCAACAGCGGTAGAGTGCCAGTGGTGGTACCCCTGTGCCTGAGGCTGTAGTGCTTCCACTGGGGACACAAGGCCTAATTTCTCTGCCACATTTCTAGTTTAGGATTGCCATGGAGGGGTGTAGATGAATTCTGCTAAAGGAATTTTTGATAGGCATTTCAGCTGGTGAGCTAAAAACCTTTTCAAACTAGTTTCTTTGAAGATTTATCACTGGTTTGTTGAGGTTTTTTGCTTTACTACTTTTCCCTATCACTGAGGTGAAAAGCCAGGGCAGGGAGCCGCCAAGGCCCTTGGATCTGTGTGAGCACGCCAGAAGCATTTTAAGAAGAGCAAAATATTTAGAAGAAGAATTTGGAAAAGCAGCCTTAAGGGATTTAACACATTCTTCTCTTAATTCAGTCCCGTGTTTGTCCCCCTCATGGAGAAAGGCTATTAATGGGTAAGGTTTGCTAAGCCAGTCAAGTGTTTTTAAAATCCAAGTCTAAAGAAACTCTTGTTTAAGTTTGAAAGCCTGAAAGATAGCGCTTGGGAAAGTGAATTTCATACTCACTCATTTAATAATAATCTGGTTATATGTAAGTTTGAGCTATGTGCTTATACATTTCTGTTTTGGAAAAAGTAAAATAACTCATTGGCTTGAAAATGAGTTTTAAATTTCTAGGAAGACAAAATGATTGATCAGAATGGCAGGGAACGATTTTTGGTTGTGCTACAGTCAGTTTGCTGCTCTATTTCACCCTTGACACAGAGACCTGAGCCCAAATTGTTGACTTAATTGCTGTGGTGTGGAGGGCAGTTCTGTACAAGTAGGTGTTCCACATTTGTTACATTTTTTTATCTCATAACTGAACAGCTACAGGCTAGTTCTTGTTCTCTTACCCTACTCTTGTCTGGCTGAAAACCAGAGGGGGGTGTGTGTGAAAAAAGGGAAATGCAAACTAAAGGCTTTTTGAAATATTAGCCCCTGCAACTCCTTTTTTTTTCTTCCCCTCTCTTTTGCTGTATCAGGAACATGAATGCATGAATGTTAACAAATTTTTGGAGTATTTTTGAAACATTCGGATGTTAGACAATTTGTCTTTCATAAGCAAATACTTTATTTCATATCAAGAGACATTAATGTTTGTTTATGAACTTTCTTTCTTTTTTTTTTTTTACAGGCAGAGTGGACAGTGAGAGAGAGACAGAGAGAAAGGTCTTCCTTCCTTTTGCCGTTGGTTCACCCTCCAATGGCCACCGCGGTAGGCGCACTGCGGCCGGCACACCGCGCTGATCCGATGGCAGGAGCCAGGTGCTTCTCCTGGTCTCCCATGGGGTGCAGGGCCCAAGCACTTGGGCCATCCTCCACTGCACTCCCTGGCCACAGCAGAGAGCTGGCCTGGAAGAGGGGCAACCGGGGCAGGATCGGTGCCCCGACCAGGACTAGAACCCGGTGTGCCGGTGCCACAAGGCGGAGGATTAGCCTACTGAGCCGCGGCGCCGGCCCTGTTTATGAACTTTCTATATTTTATTAATAGCATTAAAGAATAATGGTTATGGGAAAGTTTACAAAAATGCATCCTTTTTAAAGCAATGGGGCAAATAATTGGATTTTCTAAGTGTCCTGAACACTGATATTTAATATCTAATTTACTTTGGTGAGGCCACTATAGCACCCTCTGCAGGTTGAAATATGGTGGTAGCCTTATATTTTGAGTACAATCTGAGTTCTGTCCCTCTAGGGTCGGGTGGCAAAGGCTTGGACATTGAGAATGTATAAGCAAAGCCTCTTGGTTAATAAATAGCTTACATGTGGCATTGATCAGAGCATGAAATAGGGGCTGAGGCTGTCTTCATCCTTTCTGGGAGGAAGGTCACCTCCAAGCACCACTGATATCAAGCAGTTTCTTAGAGAGCACTTTTGTGTTTTATACCGGTTGTTCCTTTTGTATCTTGGATCATTCTCCAATTACCTTTATGGATCTGGAAAAGTGCACTTTTTCTGATGCTGTTGCTATATTTATTCCAGGAATGACTTTCAAATTATAAACTCTCCTTTCAGAAGGGAGTAAGGACCAGAGATACCAGAGTTGGTGGAAGAATAGATCGGCTTCAGATTATCCTGTTAGAGATTAGGGAAAAGATTTGTGTGTACTGGTAAGAGGCAGACTGGCTGGAACTGAAGTGTGCAGGCAGAGCACATGGGGCTGTGTCCATTATTTGCTGTGTTTGTGGAAACACAGCTTTCCGCACTTTTCTGTGGCTCTCACAATGACTTAGAGATCGTTAAGGAGCCTTAAGCCAACACTGATTCTTTTTGCTGGTTGTTGTAAAAAACTGGGAAGCAGTTGAAGAGCAGATGATCAGAATAATGCAAAGGATGAAATGGACATTTGTTGATTTTCTTTGTTTATGTTTATGCTGCAATAATTATAATAGCAATGAGCTAAACACCAGCAGTGCATTGTTTTCTGTTAAATGATCTTCAGTCTCCTTACAGGCTAAGTGTTACTTATCCCCATTTTACTGTGAGAACTGTGAGGCCCGGATGCATCCTTCAGGACTTACCCAGGGTCACACCGCCTGGAGGTTGAGATGTGATCTATTTAGTTCTAAAGTCTTTTGTTCTTCTTATTAGACCATGTGGCCTCCTTACACCTATGGAAATCCGTTCTGCCCATCTTCAAGATGCTCAGGGTGTGGGGGGGTGGGGGAGTGGGTGGGGGTTAGATTCTAAAAGATTAGTTTGCATTTGCATAGATCTGAAAACAAATCTGTAATAAAACCAAAATTGATAATGTTGTTAAACTCCTCTGATGTCTGTACCTGTAAAATGTTTGTATAGATCAAAATAATTAAAACCTATGTCAGTCTTCTTATAGGAAAAATGGCTATCAGGATGGTCTGTTAACCTTGTACTTTTTGTTTGTCCTGTGTAAAAAGCATGTATGGGGGTTGGGGGATATATGGGTTAGAGTCATGAATTCCTGGGAAGTTGGAGAACTTCATTTATTTTTAAGCATACTAGCATTTTTATCATGATTGAAATTTGACTTAACACAAAATGCAGCAGGTAGTATTATGTGTCTTAGAGAGTTGGGCTTGGTGCTCTCCCACAATCCTGGATTTCATATCTGGTGGCGGCACACCAGGGCTTAGTGTGAGACAGCAGGTCCCGTGGAAGGCTGCTGGAGCCTGCCCCCATGGTGAGCTTTAGCGGCTCCCTAAGTGATGCACTTGGGCACCATCACGTTCTCTGTTAGCTGCACATTATTGTGCCTCCTTAAATGCGACTATTTGAAACTCCCCAGGAGGGCAATAATCTTATTTAGTACACTTACAAAAGGTACAATTTCTCATACTCTCCCCTTCTCTCTCCTTTTCCCATCTACAGATGAGCACAATGACGTACAGAAGAAAACCTTCACCAAATGGATAAATGCTCGCTTTTCAAAGGTAAGAAAGACCTTCAAAATTTTTTTTTGGTCATTCAAATGCCTCATTTGGGGTTGATTTTCCCATGAAATGTGCCATAATAAAAATCTCTCCAGTGTGTAGGAACAGTTATTCTTCATTTATTCACTTCTGAAATGGATTTCAGTGGAAACTGTGATGTGAACAGTTCATGTCATGCTCTTTACTCTCACCTGGCTTTCTCCAGATGTCCAAGCCAACAGTCTGCCATGTTCCATGCTGTGAATCCTGGGCACATCGAGGAAACGAATGTATCATTAGGAGAATTTTGTTCCACTTCGTTTTGCCTGATTAACACCAAATTCTTATCCCTCAGGCACCTGTGCAACAATATTGAGGGCTCTTCATGATTGTGGCTGTGGCTAATAATGTTTTTCAGCTCTATGTATTCTTCTCTTGCATACTTCCTCATTTTTCCCCTCAAAGATCCATTTTCTCTCTGCATTTCTAACCACTTGTAACAAAATCAATGCTTTTATCAATAGAGCTCACCTGAGAGAGGAATTGACAATGGTTAAATATGATCACCCATTGGTTATTGAAGTGAGAATTTTGTTCACTCAGTCTGAGGTGGGAAAAATTTCCAGGTGAATGGATTATAGGAATTTACATAACAGGATGAAAAATATAGGTTTGTCAGAGAAAGACTGTTGCAGTCTTTTAAGTAGAATGGAAGTTATTTTAATGCAAACATTTTTCTTTTTTTAAAAAAAGGTTTATTTTTCTTTGAAAGTCAGAGTTACACACAGAGAGAAGGAGAGGCAGAGAGAGAGAGAGAGAGAGAGGTCTTCCATCCGATCATTCACTCCCCAGTTGGCTGCAACGGCTAGAGCTGTGCCCATCCAAAGCCAGGAGCCAGGAGCTTCCTCCAGGTCTTCCCATGAGGGCAGGGGCCCAAGGGCTTGGTCCATCTTCTACTGCTTTGCCAGGTCATAGCTGAGAGCTGGATTGGAAGTAGAGCAGCCCGGTCTCGAACTGGTGCCCAAATGGGATGCTGGCACTGCATACGGCGGCTTTACCGCTGTGGCACAGCGCCAGCCCCAGAAACTTATTCTTCAAAGTTCTCTATTTGAGAAAGTCATAAAGGTCAGGAAAATAAACACTGATGTCTCTTTGAGGAAAAATGAGGATTTTTTTTTTTTTACTTTCAGTTCATCTGAATTTTATTTATTTTTTTAGAAAACTTAATAAATATAAACTTCCAAAGTACAACTTTTGGATTATGGTGGTTTTTCTCCCCATAATCACCCTCCCACCTGCAAACCATCCCATTTTTTACTCCCTCTCCCATCCCATTCCTCATTAAGATTCATTTTAATTAGCTTTATATACAGAAGATCAACTTATTATATACTAAGTAAAGATTTCAACAGACTGCCCCCACAAAGAAAAACAAAGTATAGAGTACTGTTTGAGTAGTAGTTTTACTGCTAATTCACGTAGTACAGCACATTAAGGAGAGCGATCCTACATGGGGAGTAAGTGCACAGTGACTCCCACTGTTGATTTAACAATTGACACCCTTATTTATGACGTCAGTAATCACCCGAGGCTCTTGTCATGAGCTGCCAAGGAAAATGAGAGTGTTTTAAGGTTACTTTGACTAGCAGTACAGGTTAAAAATTGCTCCCAGTATTTGTAGTGGATGATATAACTGCCATGTTTCTTAGGTTTTACAAGTTTTTGTTGAAGGATATTTTATCTTGCCTCTGAGAGTGTAAAGAATGTAAAGAATGATTTTGACAGAAGGGTTAAGAATCTGGAGAATGAGGGTGGGGCTTGCTGCTTCCGACTCCCACATCCCATATTGGAGTGCTGGTTTGAGGCCTCCCACATCCCATATTGGAGTGCTGGTTTGAGGCGCAGCTTCTCTGCTGCCCATAGATCCAGCTTCCTGCTAATGCATCCTGAGAGGCAGAGGATAGTGGCCGAGTAATTGGGTCCCTGCCACCCACGTGAGAGACCCAGATGGGGTTACTGGCTTTGGCCTTGCCCAGCCCTGGTTCTTGCAACCATTTGGAGAGTGAACCAGCAGATGGAAAATCTCTGTCTCTGCTATTTTACCTTTCTAGTAGGTGAAAATAAATAAATAAATAAAATAGAGAATAATAATAATAATATAGAAGTATCTGCATAATTGGTGACTTTATATGTATTCCAGAGTAGATGTAGGTATTTTTGGGGAACTTTGGGAATATACTTTATGTGTATTCCAAAGTAGATGTAGGTGTTTTCGAAGTACTTTACATTGCTTTATTCTAGAGGCACAAATATCACCTACATTTTGGGTTTGACATTACTTAAAAGTTTTCAAGAATCCATCTGCCTGGGCCCATGTTTGGGGCAATACAGTTTGAACCAGTGTGAGGGTCTGAAGTGGGGGATTTATTGCTGTGGTCTCAACAGTCTTGCTGTTGGTGAGATCCTGATGATTATGGAGGGTAATGCAATCATTTTTTTTAAGTTTTAAGCTTTTATTTAGTGAGAGAAATGCATAGGAGAGTCAGAACCCTATCTAAAAAAGAGAGAAATCTGGATTCATACCAAGCACCAGGAGCCAGCCAGTGGAGGAACATGTAGGAAGCATGGGGTGGGTGGCCCAAAGACCACTTGCAATGCAGTAATTTCTAGATAGAACAATTAGAGCAGGTTAGCTTGCAGCAGCTTGATTTAATCATGGGCAAGAATTACCTAGAACTGATTTTGAAGGTCAATTTGAAAGCATCATAGTCTTGCTAGACCTAGATTTAGAGAACATTTGAAACTGGCTGAATTACTTTTGTACTTATTTTTGAGAATAAAGACAGATAGACAATACAGTGAAACATGGAAGGGTGTGTATAGAAGAATGTAGATGACAATTGAGAAAGAGTAATTGAAAAGAAATTTCTTAGTCTTTATTGTGGGTGGGTCATTGAAATTTTTTTTTTTCATTGACAGTTTTAAAAAACTTCAGATAACACCAACTCCAGCAGCACCACAATAATTTATTAAATAAACTTGATATTCAATGTATCTATTATTTTATAATGTAAATAGGAATTTAAATCCCATGTAAATTGCCCCTGGATGCTTATAATTCTAAGACAATGGAAAAAACTGAAAAAAAATTTTTAAACCATTTTTAGTAAAAGCCCTGGTTATATAAACTGACACAGAAGCTGAAAGCTTGTTTTGTTTGGAGAACAAAGATCAAAAGTAGGATGACCCTGAAACTTTTGAGATTACTTCTAGCAAGAAATCAAAGCCTAGAATGAATACATCTAATAAATTATGAGAATTTGGATATGGTGGACTCATTGCAATGACACTAAACTTCATCCAAAATATATAAACTTCATCCAAAAATATATGTTGTTTTTTTTTTTTTCTCTTTACTCTGGATGCCTTCAGTCTATAAGTTGGGCTGCTGCCACACTGGTGGTGGTAAGAGAGGAGATAACACAAATGTTCAAAGTTGTCCACTCCTTTCTATCTTTATTGACACCTGTAGTTTCCAAGTCATTATTATCTGTGTTGTGAAAAATGGTGAAAGACTTTAAAATGGCCCAAAAAGATCTTCAGTGTCCTGTCCTGCTCAGCCATCTGGGTTGTCTCTGTCTTTCAATAGTTTTAAGCTACTTTACAACTCTGTAAATTGTAGAAAACAGGTAATGAAAATTATTCTTGTTCCTGAAATGCAGATTTGTTGGAATGCAATTGATTATTGTCTCTTCAATAGACCAGCTGTTGTACCTGTTGTCAATATATTTCACTTTTCCTTTTTTGTATGTAAACATTTGGTTGTTTGAATTCTCCTTTGAGATGGTTGTTTCTCTTTACTGGGTCTCTCATTAATGAGTTACATGAAGTCTTTGACACATGTAGTATTACACTTGTCTCAGCTGTGACCTTACCTTTTTGAAAAAATTTCATGGAATATAGGGCTACTGCAATAATCTGCCTACTTGTTCCTCCTCTCCCATTTTACCTTCTCCTACTCTCTTCCATTTTTGAGGGAATAGCTAGAATGATTTTAAAGTATAATCCTTTTACCTCTTTTTCTTTTGTTAAATATTTCATTGAAAATACCTAGTATCCTTTTTCTAAAATTTTTTTTTCAGTTTTTTAAAGATTTATTTTTTTATTTGAAAGATATATTTACAGAGAGAATCTTCTATTCACTGGTTCACTATTCAAATGGCCGCAATGGCCAGGGCTGGGCCAGGATGAAGCCAGGAGCCAGTGTCTTCATCCAGGTCTCACACATGGGTGCAGGTACCCTAGGACTTGGGCCATCTTCTGCTGCTTTCCCAGGTGCATTCGCTGGGAGTTGTATTGGAAGAGGAGCAGCTGGGAATCGAGCTGGTGCCCATATGGGATGCTGGCACTGCAGATGGTGGCTTTACTCTCTATGCCACAGCACTGGTCCCTGTGTATTTTAATTGAAATTATATGTATTTAAGGTATACGGTATGATGTTTGGATCTTCTTGGCTTTGAAGTCCCTAAGTTATTGCCCTCCTTCCAATCCTCCCTTCATTGTAATTCATTCTTCAGAATACTGAATAATGTGGCTGTAATACCATTTTAGATTATACTAATTCGTGCGTGATCGCTAAGATAGCTAAGATAGCACATTCCTTTTGTTGCAAATCCTTGTTGATGTGTCAGAGAGTACACAATGCTTCGGAGTTTGGGTATCCTGAGAAGTCATACAGTGTAGAATAAATTAAGGCTCTTACATTTTGAAGTTACGAAGCGCTCAGAAGAAAATGACCAAGGGAGCTAAGGGTTAGGAAATTAAACACTGGCTCTTGGATATGCTGCCTATTTCTTTAGGACCTCAGGCAAATTGCTAGTCTTTTTTTCAGGTCACATTGTTTTCATTCCTTTAGCCATAAAACACACTTGATCATTATTACCTGCCTCCTATTGCTAAGGAGTTTTGAGGCACTGCTGTGAAGCATATAGGAGATTTTTATTTAGGAATGCTAAATAAAAACCCTATCAGGTACCCAAAACCAGTGATATCCATGGTGTATACCACATGTGTGTGTTAAACAAACAAACAAAAAACCCTTGGCTCATTCAGCCACTTTATTTCAGTGTATGCTGTGTGAAACTTGAGTGTTTTGTTCCCTCTAATTTTCAGAGCCTCTGGCTTGTTAGCGAGCTGGTCTCCCAAGGGAGGCAGCGAAGGCCTGGTTGCTTTGCTGTTGGGAAATTTGTTCTGACTTTGAGCCTGCCTTTTTTTTGGCTGACTTTCAGGGCTGCTCATCTGGCAGAGCCAAGAAGGAACAAATTGCAGAAGCTTTTTATCAGTTTGGTGAGCGATCCTCAAAAGAGGTTTAACCAATGGTTAGGTAGAGCATATGCAGACTTAAAATGCTGAACTGCAGTGTGTGCAAATGTCTGCTTTTCCCTTTTCTAAGACGGGGTGAGCCCTGTCTGTACATCAGCTACATTTCCGCCTTTGAACTGTGTGTTAACAACATGAAGGAGGAAATCTAGGAAGAACTTTTTATGAAGTTCAATATGAAGACATGTTCTTTTTTGGAGATAGTGGGACATTGCTTTTAGCATGCTATTATTTTCTAGTTGTTTCATGTAGGAAGTTGATGGTCACAAAAGTAGGCATGGAGGGAGATTTTTAGAGAAGAATCAAGGCCATCTGCCACCTGTGGCTATTCAGTCCTCTTTCCAGCATTGTGAAGGAGACCATACAATGTCCTTGCGTGATGATAATTGGAATCTCTAGTAGAGGCTCAAGTTTGAAGAGTTATACATTGGGTCTACTGAGACACTATTCAATAAATATGAGGTACTTAAAAATATTTGTAGAAAAAAGAAATAAAAATTAGTTTACTCTGGGTCCAAGTTGTTTTGAAATTCATACTTTTAAAAATACTATTCATTTTCCATGACTTTTTAAAGACTCCTTGTATGCACGGATTTCAATATTATTTTTTGCACCAAAAAGCATGTTTTAATGCCATTGGCCATGAAGTTTTGGAATTGCTCTCCTGTGTTTATAGCAACTTCACTCCTTGTTTTAGAAGCCATATCTCCTCATGCTTTTTTATTTTTTATTTTTTTAAAATTTATTTGACAGGTAGAGCTATAGACAGTAAGAGAGAGAGAGAGAGAGAGAGAGAGAGAGAGAGAGACAGTGAGAAAGGTCTTCCTTCCTTTGGTTCGCTCCCCAAATGGCTGCTACAGCCGGAGCTGCGCCGAGCTGAAGCCAGGAACCAGGTGCTTCCTCCTGATTTCCCCTGTGGGTGCAGGGGCCCAAGCACTTGGGCCATCTTCCACTGCCTTCCCGGGCCACAGCAGAGAGCTGGACTGAAAGAGGAGCCACCGGGACTAGAACTCGGCACCAATATGGGATGCTGGTGCTGAAGGCGGAAGATTAAGCAAGTGAGCCACGGCGCTGGCTCCTCAAATGCTCTTTTAAAAAGACATTTCAATTTATGCCTATTCACTAGTACTTCTAAAAGTTAAGCAATAAAAAAAACAATAAAATACATTCCATGTTCTTAAACACCAGCTTCCAGATATATTTGGCTCTATTTATGTAAACAGTTTTTTTTTCTTGTTTGTATTGTTTTCTTTTAACTTGGCTTTTAAAATTTGATTTTTGTCTAAAAACTATATTTGTAAAATGAATTTTTAAGTTAAAATGTAAAATATTAAAAATAGATTTAGAACCTTTAATCTGAAACATTTTTGAGTTCCAACGAGATGCTACAAGTGGAAAATTCCATACCATGAATGTTATTTCATGGACAGAAGGTTGTATAAAATATCTCCAGCCTATATGTATAAGGTGTATGTGAAGCATAGATGAATTTTATGTTTGAACTTGAATCCTATTCCCAAGATGCCTTATTATGTAGATGCAAATGTTCTAAAATTCTCAAAAATCTGAAATCTGAAACACTATTTGTTCCAAGCATTTTGGATAAGGGATACTCAATTTGTATTTACCATGCAGTGATTTGTACCTGCTGGGTTATTAATAAGTGATTAAAGTTTTTTGAAAAATTAAAAAAATGTTTTTTGAGACATAGAAACAGGGAGACAGAGTTCCCATTTACTGGTTCATTCCCTAAATGGCTGCAATGACTGGGGCTGGGCCAGGGCTGAAGCTGGAACTAGGAATTCAGTCATGTCCCTTGGGAGTGGCAGAAACCTGGTTATTGGAACCATCACCTTTGCCTCACAGAGTCTGCATTGGCAGGAAGCTGGAATCAAGAATCAGAGCCAGGAATCAAACCCAGGTACTCTGATGTGAGACACAGGAGTGTTCACTGCCTAGGGCAAATGCCCACTTTCTAATAAATTAGTTTGATCGAGCATGTTAGTATTCGTGATTGTGAAATAAATTTATTAATATCTGTTGCGTGTTTGTAATTGAAGATCGGTCTTGGGATTGGTCACCCAGAAAGGAGAGAGAGCGCTGCCTGTTGTGTGCTTTTCCATTTAGCCCTGCTCCCCACATCCAACTTCAGCCATGGGCTCAGTGGTATAGGTACAGACAGACCTAAGCCAGTATGAGCATTGGCTTTAACAAGAGGGTTGATGAAGAGATAGTAGTTCTCTGTTGAACAAGGAGACACTTGCCACATTTTCAGCTGTACTTGGCCTAAAAAGCTTTTAGCTCTAATGGCTACAGGTGGCCTTCCACCCATCATGAGGGGGGACTGGACTAGAAGAAACTGACACTTTCATTTTGCTGCTATCATCTGTTGAGGAAATGCAGAAGAGAAATGCCAACAGAGAGATCCCTTGGTAACAATATAGAATTTGGAGAAAATGCGATTTATTATTGAGTGTGTACATCAGATTAAATGCTTGTAGGCAGTCAGTAGAAGTTGAGTCTGGACAGAATTTCACACCAGTAAAATAGAAGACAGAGAGTGAATACTTATTTCCTCAAGGGGTGCATGGATGTATTTTATGCTTGTCTCCTGTCCACCTCTTAGGCAGCCCAGTGTTTGCCTTGCATTGTTAAACTGGAGACAGGGCTTATCTAAATCCTGACCAAAGATTTGGGCCTATTGTGTTTTTAAGGACGCACTCCATTGAGAAAGAGGGCCAGGGAAGCTAGCTCTCCTTTATTACTTTAAGAAAATTTCATTTTATTTTCCTTCCCATTATTGTTATCAATGCCATTCTCAGTTCCATAGAAGCCTATCTTTTGAGGAACTACCTTCTTCAGACATTTTGTCTGCTTTCCAGTAGTGCATTGATAACAGGAGCTGTAGTCCTTGCCTGGGAAAGCACATGGAGTTAGAATTTATTCAGCCTGTGGATTTCATCTCAGTATTTGTCAGGACAACATTCAAGTGGCTTCTGACTCTTAACCACTGATTGCCAGCTTTCTGAGTCCCACACACAGTTCCTCATCATCCAGTCTTATCATCAGCTGCTTTGCTTACCACAATCAAGGTGAAAAATCTGTTACATGCCTGATTAACTTACGGAAGATTCTCTGAAAGATGTTGGGTCTAGTGCGTTTTTCATAGTATGTTGTAGCTGTGAAGGTAGATACACAGTCATTGATTTGATTGTGAACACCTTATATGTCATTGCTCCGTGGCTTCCTTTAGCTTTCTCTCTTCTGCTTTTCTTCTCTTCCACCCTCTGTCCAAGCAAATTTTCTAAAAAGAATCTTTCTCAGAGCTGAAGTGTTTGTGCTGAGCATCCTGAATTCTTGAACAGAAATGGCTAGGATCCCTGAACTCACTAATGGTTTGTGGCACATCTTGCAGGTTTTCCTTTCTCGAGCTGTTTAGGATGCTTTATGCATCATTTCAAAGTCCTCATTCTACTTCCAAGCTTCTCATTCAAAAGCAATGTTGCTTTCGTTCTTTAACTATGGGGTTGAATCAACAGTTGATATGGAAGATCACACATTCTTAATTTCATTGATTAAGCTGCACACTTCATAACTGAGACAAACCTGATTGTATCTTTTTTCATGGTCTTGATTGGAGGCACCTTTCTTTTTTAAAAATCTATTTTACACAGTGATAAGTAGACACTATAAAAGTTAGATAATAGAGAGCAGATGTTTAGCTTCGTGGTTAAGATACCCCCAGCTAATGTCAGAGTGCCTGGGTTCCATTCTAAGCTACGGTTCCTGACTCCGGCTTCCTGCCAGTGAACACCCCGGGAGGCAACAGGTGATGGCTCAAGTAATCAAGCTACCTGCCTCCTGGCTCTGGGCTTTTGGCTAAATGCAGTATCCGCTGTTGTAGACATTTGAGGAGTAACCCCAGGTGACAGCTTACTCGATCTGTCTCTCAAATAAATAAATACATTAAAAAAAAATTGTATAGAGCTGGCACCATGGCTCACTTGGCTAATCCTCCACCTGCAGTGCCGGCATCCCATATGGGTGCCAGGTTCGAGTCCTAGTTGCTCCTCTTCCAGTCCAGCTCTCTGCTGTAGCCCAGGAAGGCAGTGGAGGATGGCCCAAGCGCTTGGGCTCCTGCACCTGCATGGGAGACCAGGAAGAAGCACCTGGCTCGTGGCTTCGGATCGGCACAGCGCCGGCTGTGGCAGCCATTTGGGGGGTGAACTAACAGAAGGAAGACCTTTCTGTCTCTCTCTAACTCTACTTGTCAAAAAGAAAAAATTGTGTAACAGAAAAGAATCCAAAGGAAAATGCTCCATCATTTTAAATTCATCTCCAAGGGAAAATACGCAAGATTTTTGTTGTAAACTACTTTCAAAAGTGTATTTACATGTAAACCTGTTATAGTAGCTGAGTTGTGGATAATTCACAGATGAATTATTGATTTTTAAGTTGGTGAAAAATTGCAAGAACCTACAATAGTGCTAAATTTATAACTTTTGAGATTTGGGACTTACAAGTTAAAGATTCTGGCTAAAAATATTGGGAAATGTTAAATTATTTATACTTTTTGAATTTTTAAGTTAACCGGCTCCTTGGGAAAAAACTAGAGAGAGAGAGAGAGAGAGAGAGAGAGAGAGAGGTTATAAAATTTATAGTAAGTTACCAGATGATATTGGGGTATACTTTTAATTAATTAACTAATTTAAAAAAATTTATTTGACAGATAGAGAGAGAGAGAGAGAGACAGAGAGAAAGGTCTTCCTTCCGTTGGTTCACTCCCCAAATGGCTGCTGCGGCCAGAGCTACGCTGATCCGAAGCCAGGAGCCAGGTGCTTCTTCCTGGTCTCCCCTGTGGGTGCAGGGGCCCAAGCACTTGGACCATCCTCCACTGCCCTCCCAGGCCACAGCAGAGAGCTGGACTGGAAGAGGAGCAACCGGGACTAGAACCCGGCGCCCAAATGGGATGCTGGCACCGCAGGTAGAGGATTAACCAAGTGAACCAGGGTGCTGGCCCCTAATTAATTTATTTTGAAAGAGTTACTGAGAGGGGGTGGAGAGAGAGAGAGAGAGACAGAGAGAGAGACAGAGACAGAGAGAGAGACAGAGAGAGAAAGAGAGAGAAGGAATCTTGCATCTGGTGGTTCACTCCTTATATGGCTGCAACAACTAGGGCAAGGCAAAGCCAAAGCCAGGAGGCAGGAGCTTCTTCCTTGTTTCCCACGTGGGTGGCAGGGAACTAGACACTTCGGTCGTCTTCTGCTGGTTTTTCTAGGCCATTATCAGGGAGCTCGATCAGAAGTGGATCAGCTGGGGCAGCAGATCCAGCGATCCAGCATCCAAACAGGATGCCAGCTTAGCAGGCTGAGGCTTTACCTGCTACACCACAGTGTTAGCCTTGAGGCATCATTGATAAAGAGCATCAGATTAATCTGTAAGATGAATGCAAATCCATTGCTGTATGTACACTTTATCTATATGAGGGGACTTCAGAAAGTTTATGGAAAACTTTCGTTATCTGTTAATTTCTTCAAGAGCTCTTTGAAGCCCTATCGTGTGTGTGTGTGTGTGTGTGTGCGCACGCGTGTGTGGAATAAACAGTGGGAATGGCAACTGCCCTGAACAGAGTACATCAAATCAAATAGGGTATAAATAAACATAATAAACAGTGTTAAAGAGCTCAAGTTTATGATACAATATACATTTTCGTCTATTTTGTTATAAATTTGTAAGCTATGCTCACTGTTGTGTGTTCACTTGTCCTGTTACAGTTACAACTTGATTATTTGTAATGGGTTTAGAGAAGTCCTAGGACAGAGTCTGTGTCCATCAGTATCAGTGCCTTTGTACAGTTTTGGCAGGACCAGGCTGGCTTGTAAATCCTCTGTGCTGAGTGTTGTCTCGGTTTTTGTTGACCTCTATTTTGATTCTGGTTGCCTTGAGGGCAAGAACGGCATTTGTCAGCTCTGCACCGGACAGAGAGAAGGCTCTACTCAGTTTTCCAAACTGAAAATCCAAGTCCCACTTTCCTTTCTGATTCAGTTTTGGTACAAAGAATAGCATTTCACTCTTTTAAGAGCTCAAAATTGTATCTTCTAAATACTTTTATATTTAGTCTTTTACAAATTATTTTTCCTATTTTTACTGCTGCTGCTGCTGCTGCAAAACTTGACCTATGATGGAAACCATTGTGATTTGGGATTATTGAAAAACAGAGAGGATAATACAGTTTCAGATCAGAGAGAGGATGGGACCCAGATCCCATGAGACATCTTATTTGGATTGTATTTGCCTATAATGGGAGTTTATTAGGTTAAAGTAGGAACATGATATGATATAGTCTGTGCCTTAAAATTAGAATTATTCCTTCCTTTATGCAGAAGCTAGGAGATCAGTCAGCCTGGGATGCAGGGCATGCAAGAGTTAATGGCAGATTGGGATAGCGTTGGAGAATGATGGTGTTGAGAAGGAGTAAGATGGGCTGCATTTTTTGAGATAAGAGTACAGGGCTTGTGAATGGCTGAGAGATAGGGAGTAAATGCAAGGGCAAAGAATCTAGAATGTTTTTGGTTTGAACAAATGTAATAACTGCCACTGTAGAAGATGAGGTTTTGCAGCTCAGCTTATTCCCTCGTTTATGGGTGGCTATGTGTGTGTGGCCTATCCATAGAATTTATCAGTTCTTCAAAGGACTCACTCTTGACTGATGCTATAATTCACCTCTATGTGGTCATGTTCTGTGCACAGATTGATACTGGCCTGGTATTCTGTAGACAAGATGTGTTTGCCTGGCTCAATGTTTTATAAAATTACAATTACAGCACCAGGAGGCTACATATATGAATTCAGCTTTCATGTTTCTTTTGAAAAACTGGAAGTTCTGCTAGCAGTGAGCCTAAATTCCCACAGAGCCACCCCCTGGCTGGAACTGAGCCCTAGCTGCCACCTGCAGAGCTGGTGTGTGACAGGGGCCCATCAGGTTTGCCTTCCTCAGTCGTATCATCACATGTGGGTATTTGTAGTCCCCGCTCTTGCCCATGCATTGTGCTGACAGTTGGCTTCTGTGCTCTGACGCTTTGGAATCCAGCAGCCCTGGTGTCCCAGCTGCAAGTGTTAATGCTGATCTGTCTTGTCAAAATGGTGGGATTACAACTCTTGTTAGGAGAGTGAGCTGGGACTAGCCAGAGTGGTCACGTCTGGACTGTACCATCTGTCATATGGACTCATATCATATTGCCTCTTACATCCTTTTTTATTTTGTAATTTAAATGTGACCCAAGGCTTATCTGCCCTGTAAGTTCAAGATTGTTCATTTTTACCATTGATATTTATTGGAAAACTATGAAAACCCTGTTTTGTGAATGTGGAGGGTGACCTGAACTTGGCATTTCTGCAAGGCCAAACACAAAGGAGGTATTCACCAAGTATTTGTCCAATTGAATTATTAAACCATATTTTCTCCATCAGAGAAACCTCTGCAAATGTCTTTTCTTTGAGAAGATTTAAAAATCTAACTAAGACATTAGCTGTCAAGATGAATAAGTTTTTATTTTGTTTAAAAGATGACTTCTGACATTTCCAAACTGTTTTACAGAATGGATTGTGTGTTTCAAGTCTATGATACCAAAGCACCAGACATGCTGTACAGTGGGTGTTGGGAGAGAAAAAATAGTCGTCTTTGGATTCATTTAAATGTGGCATATATCATGTTGCCCTCTTCGAGAATTGTTAAATATCCATCCAACCCCCAATGATTAAAGATTTCATTCCCTAAATGTCACAGGACTGTGCCCTCCTCATTTTAGCAGCTGGATGACACAGATATTGATAACCTGGGTTTGTAACCACACTTTGTGTATCAGATTCTGGTTCTTCTTTGTCCTTGTTATGCTGCTTCTATGTCCAAGTTTCCTTTTCTGACAAATAGGGAAGATGACGATATTTACCTTAATATGCTATTATAAATAAATAAGTAATAGGTGCTAGTATCATGAGGATACTTGAAAAATGTGATGGAAAATGGAATTAAAATATAAATTTACATTGGCACAAAAAGTTGTTTTTTAAATCTATGCATACAAGGGGCCTTCAAAAAATTAAAATGTGTATGGTGGATAAAGAGTACATGGATTTCAATATTGTTTTATAGCATAACAACTATCTTTTTTTTTCTAAAACCATTTTCATTTATTTGAGAGACAGAGAGAGAGAGCATATGCTGTCATCACTTCCCAGTGCCTACTGTAGCCCCCAGCTGGGGTGAAAGCTGTGAGCTATGAACAGAATCCAGTTCTCCCACATTGGTGACAGGAACCCAATCACTTTGGCCATCATGCTGCTGCCTTCTCAGTTCCCCATTAGCCAGAAGCTAGAGTCAGGAGCAGAGCTGAGCATCAAATTCAGGCATTCTGATAGGGGATGTGGGCCTCTTAACAGATAGACCAAAAACCCACTCTCATGTTCTCTTTTTTTTTTTAAATTTTTTTAAAAACTTTTATTTAATGAATATAAATTTCCAAAGTACAGCTTATGGGTTACAATGGCTCCCCCCCCATAACTTTCCTCCCACCCGCAACCTTCCCCTCTCCCACTCCCTCTTCCCTTCCATTCACATCAAGATTCATTTTCAATTCTCTTTATATACAGAAGATCAATTTAGTATATATTAAGTAAAGATAGGCTAATCATCTTCTCTTTTAATACTGTTTTCAGCTAATTTTTTGAAGTACCCATGTGCATCTTTATCCCTACAAGTTTGATAAAATATAGCTGCTATGTTTTGTATTGTATCTAACAATATTAACAGCATTTCACTTTTCTCTTGCCTGTATTTGAGTGGCCTGTGAAACTAAGAAAGGGTTTTTCATTTTTGGGTTGTTGTATGAAAGAAGAGTAATGTTTTCTGACATGGAGAAATTATATGAAATTCAAATTTCATTTTCCACAAATAAAGTTTTACTGGAACTCAGTTGTCCCAGTTGGTTTATTCATTTGTGAATTGTCTGTGGATAATTTCACATTGCTACAGCAGTTATTAATTGTTTTGGAATGGGATATGTCCCTATAGATCATCATATTATGTAGCAGTGAAATTAAAACTTGTGAGATCTTTATGAATTGACATGTTCTCATGTTCAGAGCCTGATTTTACCTTTCTGCTAGGATGAGGAAGTAGTGATTGTTAGTTCTTTTAGACATTATTGGAATTTAGTGGTACTTTCCTGACACTAGAAAACATTGACGTTATGCCTGTGATATAAATGATATCAAATGTGGATTGAATTTCTGTCCCCTGAATTTTTTTTTTTCTTGAATTGTTGCAAAACTTTATACTGTCTACTTTGAAACCTCTTGTACAAAAAAATTCTTTTGGGTGAAAAAGGTAGGATTTTGAGATTTTATGTTTAACTGAGGGCTATTCATATAATCTCCAACAAAGACAAGAACTAACAGAATTAACTATTTAAACATACATTGATTCAAGAAGAAATAATTTTGGTAAATAAATTCTGACAAATGTTTTAAAATAACTGCTTTAGAAAGTATAAGAAGATAAAGAATGCATCTATAAAATAATAGGAAATTATCAAATAAAATGAACATAAATTAGACAGGAATTATTGGACAAGAAAAGTAAAAATAGAAATTGTATTTAAAAATTATTGTACTATTTTAATTATTGAAAAAATCAATAAATAATAAGAAAACTAGATTGAAAAGAGTTAAAAAGAAGAATTGGTGAATATAGGACTGAACAAAGAATTCCCACATGATCCAACATAGAAAAACAAGGAGTTTGGGGTTTTTGTTTAGATTTTTTTTTAAAATCTATTTTCAGTTTGCTTAATACTCATAAGGTTAACCCTACAAATAGTATGAAGAAAAAGCACTGTTTCTCAACAGAAGAGACAAGGTCTGGAAATAATCATTGAATCTCAAAATGTCCATTTCACCCCAATACATTACATTTTTAGATATTCTATTAGTTACCACAGGTCAGGGAAAAAATATAATATCTATCTTTTTGGGACTGGCTTATTTCACTAAGTATGATGGTTTCCAGTTGTGTCCATTTGGTTGTAAAAGATAGGATTTCATTTCTTTTATGTCTGAGTAGTACTCCATAGTGTATGTATAGCATAATTTCTTTATCCAGTCTTCAGTTGATGGACATCTGGGTTGATTCCACATCTTAGCTACTATGAATTGAGCTGCAGTAAACATGGGTGTACAGATAACTCTTTTATATGCTGATTTCTTTTGGTTTAGGTAAATTCCCAGGAGTGGGATGGCTGGATTATATGGTAGGTCTGTATTCAGCTTTTTGAGGTATCTCCATGCTATCTTCCACAGTGGCTACCCCAGTTTATATTCCTAACAACAGTGAATTAGGGTACCTTTTTCACATCATCTTTGCTGACATTCATTGTTTATTGATTTCTGTGTGAGAGCTATTCTCACTGGGGTGAGGTGAAACCTAATTGTGGTTTTGATTTGCATTTCTCTGATGGCTGGTGATCCTGAGTATTTTTTCAAGTGTCTGTTGGCCATTTGAATTTCCTCTTTTGAAAAATGCCTGTTCAAGTTCTTTGCTCATTTCTTAACTGTTCAACTGTTGTTGAATTTCTCAAGCTCCTTTGTAGATTCTAGATATTAACCCTTTATCAGTTGCATAGTTTGCAAATATTTTCTCCCATTCTGTCTGTTGCCTCTTCATTTAGCTGAGTGTTTCTTTTACAGTGCAGAAGATTCTCATCTTGATGTAATCCCATCTGTCCATTTTGGCTTTGATTGCCTGTGCTTCTGGGATCTTTTCCAAGAAGTCTTTTCCTATGCCAATATCTTGCAGTGTTTCTCCAATATTCCCTAGTAATTTGATGGCATTGAGTTATAGATTTAGGTCTTTGATCCATTTTGAGTGGATTTTTGTATAAGGTGTAAGGTATGGGTCTAGTTTAATAATTCTGCATGTGGAGATCCAGTTTTCCAGCACCATTTGTTGAAGAGACTGTCCTTGCTACAGGGATTGATTATGTCAAAGATTAGTTGTCAGTGCATGGATTGATTTCTGGAGTGTTTGTTCTGTTCCATTGGTTTACATGTCTGTTTTTGTGTCACCTTACTTTTTAAGAGATATACAGAAAGATGTACAAAGGCCAAATAGCTATGACTCTTAGGAAACTTCTTGTCTAGATAAGATCACTGGGCATTCTTAATTATTTGTAATATGGATGGATAGTTACATTTTCTTAATTTTATGCTTTGTATTATGTTATTTTCTGACTTTGTTTGAAAGTGGGTAGTGGGTCTGATGAAGGAATAAATGTTTCCCAGCTTTCATCTAGTTACCCTTGTCTTTCCTAGTTCCTTAGATTTTTTTTGTGCTTAGATAATCTCATTTGTTTGTGCCATGCACTGTCTCAGTTTTTTTCTCTTTGCTGTTTCTGAGGCTTGAGAGAGAAGTTAGTTATTTGATGGCTAATTTGCTGAATTATGCTTTGCTTGGAGAAGGAGAATTAGAGGCAGATGACAATGAGGCCACCTCTGCCTTTTGCTTATCCTGATGGAACAGAAGTCTTTCATGTGTGGGAAAATTTCTCTTGCTCTGCTTCCTGAAATACTGTCATGCAAATCTGTTTGTTGTGATCGCTAGAGGCAATCTGGGTGCTCCAGCACCATCATTGCCCATGATGATGGCAGCTGGGAATGGTAAGGCGTAGGTGTTTCAGACATAAATAAGTCACAGCTTGTTCTTTTTGCTGGTTGTAGGGTGAAAACCTTAGAATAGTTTTTCTCTTTTAGAGTTTGGTGTGTGATGTAGGGGAAAGGCTCTTGTGTTTTTTTTTTTTTTAAATGTTTATTTATTTATTTGAAAGTCAGAGTTACACAGAAAGAGAAGGAGAAGCAGAGAGAGAGAGAGAAAGAAAGAGAGAGAGAGAGAGAAATCTTCCATCCGCTGGTTCACTCCCCAGTTGGCCGCAACAGCCAGAGCTGTGCCAATCCGCAGCCAGGAGCGAGGAGCCTCCTCTTGGTCTCCCAAGTGGATGCAGGGGCCCAAGGACTTGGGCCATCTTCTACTGCTTTCCCAGGCCACAGCAGAGAGCTGAATTGGAAGAGGAGCAGCCTGGACTTGAACTGGCGCCCATATGGGATGCCAACACTGCTAGGCAGTGGCTTTACAAACTATGACACAGCACCGGCCCCAAGGCCCTTGTTAAAAAGCATTAGTTAACGGAATGCAATACTTATTTAAAGACAAAAAGAAGTGAGAACAAAGAGGCTACTGCAAAGTTTTGGGAAGCTTCAGAATGACTTCCTGCCTCTCCGCCATTTCAGGCTTAAAGTGAAATTTTGCTTCTTATATCTGAATGTGAGAAATGAGGGGGATAAAACTAATACTTGGTTATAAAGTATTTTTATTATTGGCAGGAACTAGAACTGTTAACCTCGCTGATGATTTCATATTAGAAGAGAATAACTTGATCCAAGATAATAATTCAGTATTTGTTACATTTTGCATAATTTTATATTATTTGATGTTTACAATAACTCAATAACTTGTCCTTTAGGAGGAGGGTAGGTAGCTAAGCCAGGCTCATCTGTCAAACTGGGCTTAAAATGGGCCCTGCTGGTTTTCTGTTAGCAACCTCTCAGTTGTGAGCAATGTGTGCTATCATGGGGAGGCAAGGATCTGACAAACTGATTGTGAGTGGAGTGGGCTTTCTGGCAGCAAATGCTAGACTATGTTTATCATTGGGGTTCGATGTTGTTTATGGGTCAGGGCCAAGAATTTAGGAATTTTGTAAACTTTGACAGTCAAGATACTAGGCTAAGACTGGACTCATACAGAGATTTCAAAGTACCTTTATTGTTAAGAAATTAATGAGCAGATCATGGACTTAGCACCTCAGAGCTGAAATCAGTGACTTGCTCCTATAGTGGGGTTGCTGAAGGACACTGTCATCCCAAGAGTACAGAGTGCAGAGATGGAGATGCCCATGCTCCAGCTGGCCTGTGTACCCCAGTGCTCCATAGTCATTTGCATTTTTAGTGCTTCTCTTTATGGCTAATTTCTTGGGGACATGTATCATAGTCAAGGCATATTCACAGTAATCACAGCTTTATTTGCTCCCTAAGAAATAATGTAGTTTATTTCTTTCAGCTTAAAATATTTAATTCAAGATTCCAAAATGCTCTGTGTTTGTACTTGTTCTTTCCATACAAGGCAAACTTGAATAGTCTAGAGATCGTCTGGGACTTTTAAGTTGGAAACCATGAACCACACATTTACTTGTTAGAAGTATATGGAGGGGCCGGCACCATGGCACAATGGGTTAAAGCCCCAGCTTGTAGTGCCGGCATCCCATATGGGCTCTGGTTCTAGTTTCGGCTACTCCTCTTCTGATCCAGCTCTCTGCTATGGCTTGGGAAAGCAACAGAAGATGGCCCAAGTGCTTGGGCCCCTGCACCCACATGGGAGGTCTGGAAGGAGCTCTTGGCTCCTGGCTTCAGATTGGCGCAGCAGCAGCAGTTGCGGCCATCTGGGAGTGAGCCAATGGATGGAAGACCTCTCTCTCTGTCTCTACCTCTCTCTAACTCTTTCAAACAAATAAAGTAAACCTTAAAAAAAAAAAGTATATGGAATTTTTGCTGCCGAACTAACCATTATTTTATTTTTTCCTTTGCAGAGTGGGAAGCCACCCATCAGTGATATGTTCACAGACCTGAAAGATGGAAGGAAGCTGCTGGATCTCTTAGAAGGCCTCACAGGAACATCCCAGGTGAGAGAAGTCATCTCGGAGGACGAGGCTAACCGAGTTTCTCTGGGCATGATCAATACTTGAAGACCCAGAGTGGGTGCCTAAAATGTAAAGTCAACAAGGAATGTTAAAAAGAAGTGGTTTGACTAATGCTTTGATAGAGTGGTATAGTGAAGCTTTCTTGAGGACTTTCATCAAAAATGAAATGATCTTAAATGTTTATTGCTCAGAGACTGTCTGAGAATGGATTTGTAAAGAGGGCCCAATGTTCTGAATAGTAGAATATGAGAAATCACATTTAAGTGCCATTTAGCAGATATTTAAATGCTTAGTTTTTAAGGAGGATGTCATCTGTTTTTATTCTGTTTTATTGGTTTCTTCATCAAATCCAACTCTGTTATGTGTGTGTAAGGTGCTCTACTCTCACATAGAAATAACTCTGCTAATGAAGAGAATGCCTTTGATGGGTGAAGGCTTTTACACTAGAGGTAGAATTACTGTAAGGGTACAGAGAAATGCTCTCCCAAAGATGAATTCCTTTCTTAACAAAGCCTGGGGCTGTTAAACTCTTGCTTCTGACCTCCAGGTGGTGGGAAGGCACCTGTTGGAGGGGCTGATCCCTCTCTCAGATAAGGTTCCCTGGCTAGTGAGGTGGAAAGCAGCTGCTCAGGTCTTCTTGCCACAGGTGGGGGATTCGTGCTTGCCAGGTGGGCTCTTGTAATGCTAGCTGCAGCCTGGAATGGTGCCTCTCAGGCCTCCTTGCTCTGTTGCTCACACATGTGCAGGGCAAAGGGGCCCTATCCTCTCCTAAATCTGCCTCCAGACCTATTTTAGATAAAAGAAGCTTCATTCCTAGTGCATTGGCTCCCAACCTTGTCTGCGTGTTAGTATCTCTGAGGAAATATTTAAAAAATTCCAAACCCATATCACACCCTAGACCCATTAATATCACAGCCCTTAGGGTGGGGTAGGACACAGGTGCTGGTAGATTCTGAAGCTCTCTAGGAGATTCCAGTGTTCAGGGAAATTAGGGAACCCGTATCTGAAGATGTTCTAGTTGAGGAATTTGCAAACTGAACACTCGCCTCCAGGGTGCTCAGCTGCTGTTCCATACCAGTTTGTCAGGACCTGGAGGAGTGGTGAGACTTACTTGCTTTTGTGTTTTATTTTCCAGCCAAAGGAACGTGGCTCCACGAGGGTGCATGCCTTAAATAATGTCAACAGAGTGCTGCAGGTTTTGCACCAGAACAATGTAAGCTTGGGATGTGACTGTTGTGGGGAAGGGTCCCTGCTGCCATCAGCATGATTTCCTGGGAAACCAGTCACCTGCCCTAGGCATTGACATCGAGTGATACGTGGAAACAGTTTTCCTATGCGAACCATTGAGACTTTTGTGTGACAGTGGAAACTGTCACATGGTTTTTTTCTGGTGGCTTTATTGATCTGCTGTTTCAATAATACATTTTTGAGCTATAGGCTTTCCCAGTTCTCTAAAAATGTAACTTTTTTTTTATTTTTTAAATTTTTTTTATTTTTGACAGGCAGAGTGGACAGTGAGAGAGAGACAGAGAGAAAGGTCTTCCTTTTGCCATTGGTTCACCCTCCAATGGCTGCCACGGTAGCGCGCTGTGGCCGGCGCACCGCGCTGATCCAAAGCCAGGAGCCAGGTGCTTCTGGTCTTCCATGGGGTGCAGGGCCCAAACACTTGGGCCACCCTCCACTGCACTCCCGGGCCACAGCAGAGAGCTGGCTTGGAAGAGGGGCAACTGGGACAGGATCGGAGCCCCGACCGGGACTAGAACCCGGTGTGCCAGCGCCGCAAGGCGGAGGATTAGCCTAGTGAGCCGCGGCGCCGGCCTAAAAATGAAACTTCTGTTATCATCCAATTATACTGCCATGCAGGTGTGATAAAACAAAGACCTGGGCTTTGGGGAAGTGGCTGTCTCTGAAGCTGTGCCTTTGTGTTCACAGGTGGAATTAGTGAACATAGGAGGAACGGACATCGTGGATGGGAATCACAAGCTGACACTGGGGTTACTCTGGAGCATTATTTTGCACTGGCAGGTGCGTATTTCCAACCTTTTTTTTCGTCAAAGTGGAAAATGTATTCTTTGTGGCATAGTTGGTGGGGGCTCATAACCAAGTACCACAAACTGCTAGGCTCGAACATCAGAAATTCACGCTCTCGGTTCCCAAGGGTGGTTTCAAGGTGTCAGCCGTGTTGGTTCCTCCTGAGGGCTCTGAGGGAGAATCTATTGCTTGTGTCTCTCCTAGCTTCTGGTTTGTTGGCAGTCTTTGGGGTTTGTAGGCATGCGGCAGCAAAGCCCCCATCTTCACCTGGTATTCTGCGTCTATGAGTTTCTGTGTCCTAATTTCCCTTTTTGTAAAGATACCAGTCATGTTGGAATCAGCCAAACCCCCTGCCCAAACTCAGATATGACGTCCTCCCAGCTGACAACATATGCACTGACTTCATTTCCAAATAAGGCCCCATTCTGAGTAATGGAGGGTTAGGACTTCAGTATGTGAAACTTGGGGGAAACACATTTGAACCCTAAACAGTTTGAATGGCAGAAGCTGGCAAACTGATATATTTTCCTTGCACAAGAAAAAAAAAGTAGCTACTTTTGTTATATTTAATTTTATAAACTTACATAATTTCACACTTATAGAAAAATTACAAGAATAGTTTGAAGAATTCCCAAATACCTTTCATTCAGATTCCTTAAATGTTAATAGTTGTATTATTTATTTTGCTTACTTTCTCTCACATTTTAGTGTGATTTTCTTAAATCATGGCATTCTTCTAAAACAGGGGACTGTCTAATGTAACCATAGTATGTCAATATAATAATATATCATGCGTAATATTAATGCCATAATAAGTATTATATATTTTTGTATATTAATATAAAATTATATTATTAGAGACTAAAACCATAACTATTAAAATCAGGATAACAACTTTGAAAGTACAAATACAAATTTACAGATCTTATGGAGATTGTCAATCTAAGATCATTCAATACATTCATTTATGTGGTCTCTTTAGCCTTTGTTTCCCCTTCCTCACATCATTGCTATTTTTGAAGACTATTGGCTGGCTGTTTTGCAGAATCTCCCTTTGTGTGGGCTTAGCTAATAGTTTCTCAGAGATAGAGGTTATTCATTTTTGGGAGGGATGCCATAACTCTGATGTTGAGTTCTTCTCAGTGTACAATATCCGGGGGGCACATGTCCATTAGATCTTTTTTTTTTTTGTAAGGGTTAAACTTGTTAAGATGATAGCACCATGTTTCTCCGTTGTAAAGCGGCTACTCATTGTTATTTAGCGGTACCGTGTGGGATATACTTTGAGACTGTGTGAATATTCAGTAACTTATTAAACTTTTAGCATCCTTTCATAATTATTTTTAAAGATTTGTTTGTTTATTTGAAAGGCAGAGTTACAGAGAGGCAGCAGCAGAGAGAGAGAGAGAGAGAGAGAGAGTGAGCGAGCGATCTTCCATCTGCTGGTTCACTCCCCAAATGATCACAACGGCTGGAGCTGTGCCGATCCGAAATCAGGAGCCAGGAACTTCTTCTGGGTCTCCCATGTGGATGCAGGGGCCCAAGGACTTGGGCCATCTTCTGCTACTTTCCCAGGCCATAGCAGAGAGCTGAATCAGAAGTGGAGCAGCCGGGACTTGAACCGGTGCCCATATGGGATGCCTACACTGCAGGCGGCGGCGTTACCCACTACGCCACAGTGCTGGCCCCCTTTCATAATTCTCACCTGGATCAGTTTTTACTATGTTGCCTGACAAATAATGATTTTCAGTTTCACCATTTCTCCTATGTTTGTTTGTTGGCCCATCACTTACAAGAAATAGCTTTCTTTTGTCTCTTGTTTATCTGTCTTTATCTAGCCATCCATCCATCCTTTCATTTATATGTTAGCTGATAAATCATGGAGTTTTACATAAGTTTACAATACTTTATCATTATTCTTCATTTTGATGCTCAAGTTTTCCTAGATTTGGCCAGTGTAAGCCCCTTAAGTTGGCTCCTGTGTCCTTTTGATGTATCACAGCATTCTTTTGAGTACTTTCATAAAATATGTGTAGTGTTATAGAATAATTATATATAATATTGGTTCTAGAGCTAATTTTTACTGTGATCAGAAAACATTCTTCACTCTTTGATTTTTTAAAAGAGTTATTTATTTATTTTAAAGACAGAGGTACAGAGAGAGAGAGAGAGAGAGAGACAGAAAGAGAGATCAATCTTCCATCCACTGGTTCATTTCCCAAATGGCTGCAATGCGTGGGGCTGGGCCAGGTCAAAGCCAGTAGACCAGAGCTTCATCTGGGTCTCCCACATACATGCAGGGCCCTAAGCACTTGGGCTATCCTCCGCTGCTCTCCCAGATGCATTAGCAGGGAGCTATATCAGAAGTGGGGCAGCTGGGTCTTAAACCAGTACCCATATGGGATGCCATTATTGCAGGTGGCAGCTTTACCTGCTATGCCACAACACCAGCCCCCTATTCTTTGATTTTGTTGTAAGTCAAAAGTTCCTTCTTTTTCATTTTATAGAAAATAAAAACTAAGTTTTCTTTATAAGAAAAGGTGTTTTTAAATGAAGAGTATTAAAATACTGACTTTTTGTGAGAAGAGAATAATGTTAATTCATCATAGCACAAGTATTGTTTATTATACAGAAAGATACAATAATATATAAAAGAGGTAACAATCACCTCCAAACCCTGGATCCCAAAATAATTACCGTTAAGTTTTATGTTCTGTTAAAAAATCTAAACCTTCTATTTAAAGGAAACATTCGAAATAAAATGAGTTCCAATTCCCTGATCCATAATGGTTAACTTTTGTAATTCTTATTGAGAGACTTGAGGGAATAGCTCTGTCCAGTTATGGCAAGTGTGCTTTCTCTCAAACAGGTCAAAGACGTCATGAAGGCTGTCATGTTGGACCTGCAGCAGACCAACAGCGAGAAGATCCTGCTGAGCTGGGTGCGTCAGACCACCAGGCCCTACAGCTCCGTCAATGTCCTCAACTTTACCACCAGCTGGACAGATGGACTTGCCTTTAATGCTGTGCTCCACCGACACAAGTGAGACCTTACTCCCGTTGGCAGTGGGCTTTACAAGTCTGTTTCTACTGTGTGTCCCTCCCCTGCTGCTCCTGCCTAAAGCCCCTTCCCCACCTGCCACTCTCTCTGCATGTGCTGTACCAAAACACCAAGGAAAGAAGTATGGTGAGAGAAGACTACCCATCAAGTCTTCATTGTCACTGATCTTCAATGCCAGAGTGCAATGGCCATGGCTTCTATTACATATTTTTGAGTTGAAAAATGTAAAATAGTTTGAATTATTCATTGCTGCACATCCAGCACTAACCAGTAACATACACAAAGAATTGTGTTAGCCTTTACCCCCATACCAAAAGTAAAACTCTATAAAGTCAATGCAACCCCAATTAAAAATAGCCAAATGCTTTTTTTTTGGTGAAACTTGTGAACAGATTCTAATTATGTAAAGAAGACCAAATGCCCAAGAATAAGTAGGATAGTCCAGAAGAAGAGCTACTGAGATGCTTTCCACAAAGAAACCAAAAGTAAATATGAAGCTATGCTAATTAGACCTTGAAGTACTACAAATAAATATAAACTAATATAATAATAGACTGGACCATATAAAGTTGCCAAGACTGGAGTGTTTTTGATATACAAGAACAACAGTTTCATTTGGTTCAACCTAAGAGAATAAAGATCTAAGAAATAATCTCATTATATAGGAAAACATAAAATTGAGTGGAGACTACAGATTAATGGATGTTGAGACAATTGGTTGTCTAAACATAACTAAGTGCATAGCCATACTCAAAAAATAAGTTTTGCTAAGGACAAATTATGTTATATTGCTATTATAAATTATTAATATTCTCATTTCATTTCCTCTATGGTCTTTGTTCATATTTTAAAATAGACATTTTTCTACATCTTACTTCTGCAAATGTATTAAATTATTACAAGGTGTAGTGGGTTTGTTTTTATGGACTGTGGGTTTTCTGGAGGGTGGGGTTGGGGCAAGGGGTGTTTAGAATGTCCTTGAATTGTTTCTTCTTTCGTTTTTGTTCTTCCTTTTGCCTTGTCCTTTAATTCGGTGTTGATTTGAATTGATGATTGTGAGCAGAAGGATTTTCCTTGATAATAAAGGTAGCTCTCTTAATGTTTTACCATAAGAATGATGTTTGCTATAGCTTTTTGGGTATATTGTGTTTTTTATGAGGTTAAATAATACACCTGCCTTCCCACTGAATCTTCTCCCACTCCTTTATGAGTTTGACAAGGTTTCACTCAGTTCCTAGTAGGTTGGGAGATTTTTATCAAGATTGTCTTGAATTTTAGCCAGTACTTTTCTCCATCTATTAATTAATTGATAAATACATATGAGTGTACATATACTGTACATAGCAGAGAACAAAACAGGTGGAAATTCCAAAGAAGGAGATGGACAATAAATAAAAAAGAAAATACAAATTGTATAGTACATAGAAATGGTAAATATGCTGAAAGAAAAAATGCAATCAGCAAGAAGAGGAACCTAGCATGTTGAGGGGGGGCAGGAGTAGTGGTGGCCTGTATGGGGAGGGTATAGTAGAAGGAGATGAGGTCTGGGAGGAAACTGGATAGTGGAGGAGATTGTGGAAGGTCAGAGGGTCTGCTAGACGAGAACAGAGAAAGATAGTGAACTTTTGGGTAGGTCAAAGCAAGAATAATGTTCAATTTTGTGGGGTTAAAAAAAATCAAGCAGAAATGAAATGCCAATTAATAATAGCCTACAGGACCGTGATTGGAGGGAATTCTCAGGGCCGTATTTTAGAAATCTCCTACGAACTCATTAGAACTGTTTTTTCTATTCTGCCAATTCTGGTCTTTCAAGTGGAGAATTTAGTCCATTAACTTACACTGTGATAACGGATATATTTAGGTTCATTTTTACCACCTAGTTTGAAGACACTTCTGCTACATTTTCTGTGCGTTTTTCCTTGCCTTCCTTTGTATTGATTGGCCTCCCCACCTTCCTTTTTTTTCTTTTATTATTTGGGAAATATGAAGTAGTTCTTTTCTAGTCTTTCAATGGTTAACCCAGAAATCTACCAAAGCAGTGAACTTATAGTTACAATTTTCATAGTGGTAAGTTACTTTCAAATATTATATACTTGACATATCTTTGAGATATCATGGTAAAAACATCTAAAACTAAATTAAATTAGATTATAACAATGGCTGCTTTGGTTTTGTATAGTTCGTCTTCATTGCATTTTATTTACTTGGCTTTTCAGACCTGATCTCTTCAGCTGGGACAAAGTTGTCAAAATGTCTCCAATTGAGAGGCTGGAACATGCCTTCAGCAAGGCTCAGACTTACTTGGGTATTGAAAAGCTGTTAGATCCTGAAGGTACTGTTGAATGTTTACTTTCAGAATTGATTTTGCTTTGTAATTTTGAATGCTTGAAAAGTAGTGGGCTTTTCCCCCCCTTTTTGGAATGAATCAGGAAAATTGTAGAATCTTTTTCAAGTATAGGTGCAAGACTTTTTATTGCAGACAAATTGTTAGTACTTTTTGTATATTATTGTTTTTTAAAGATTTATTTTATGTATTTGAAAGGCAGAGTTAGAGAGAGAGAGAGAGAGGGAGAGACAGAGAGAGAGGTCTTCTGTCTGCTGGTTCACTCCACAAATGGCTACAATGGCCAAGGCTGGAGTAGGCTGAAGCCAGGAGGTAGGAGTTTCTTCCAGGTCTCCCATGTGGTTCAGGGTCCCAAGCACTTGGGCCATCCTCTGCTGCTTTCCCAGGTGCATTAGAAGGGAACTGCTGGATAGGAAGTGGTGCAGCTGGAACTTGAACCAGCGCCCACGTAGCCAGAGCTGCAGGAGACTGCTTCATCCACTATACCACAGAGCTGGCCCCAGTATTTTGTATTTAGAATTTGAGGAATACTTTTGATAAAAATTTAATTATATCATTGGATAATAGTTATCTGTATCAAGTAGGATTTATTTATTTATTTATTTAAAGATTTATTTGTTTATTTGAAAGGCAGAGTTACAGAAAGGCAGAGGCAGAGAGAGGGAGAGTTCTTCCATCCGCTAGTTCATTCCTCAAATGGCTGCAACAGCTGGAGCTGGGCCAATCCAAAACCAGGAGCTAGGAGCTTCTTCCAGATCTCCCATATGGGGTGCATCTTCCACTGCTTTCCTAGGCACATTAACAGGGAACTGGATCAGAAGTGGAGCAGCTTGGACTCCAACTGGTGACCATATGAGATGGGATCCTGGCACTGCAAGCGGCAACTTTATCCTCTATGCCATAGTGCCAACCCCTAAAGTAGGATTTAAAACTTTAGGAAAATAAATAATTATTTAGATAATTCAGGACTTGGTGTAGTTAATGAAATACATTTTTGTGTGAATTTCATGTGATTGTGTGAATTACATATGATCTGAAGCCTTTGGTTACGAAGCTTGCAGGGTTGACATAAAGTAAGTGTGTCAATTCCTAGTTCCATAATGGTTAATTCATGTAACACTCCTGTTTGAAGGACTTGAGGGAATAGCTGTGTTCAGTTATGGCAAACATAGTTTCTCTTGAATAGGTCAAAGACTAAAGTCTGTTTCATTATCTTAAATGGTAATATATGATAGCTTATCTTTGAGCATTTTGGGGTAATCTTTCAGGGAAGACTTTTAAGAAATGGGATGCTGAAGAAAAATAAGGACTCCTTTTTGCTTCTTTCTTATAGATTGTGATATGAAATAGCAATTGACTGAGTTACAGCAATACAAAAATTATTTACTATATTAGGGATTGTATATGAGTACTAAGGAGAGCTATTTTATATCTAATATTGAGCAATTCACATATTTTGGACATCTAATTTAAGAAGGTTCTTATTTTCTTCCACCTTTAGATGTTGCTGTTCAGCTTCCTGACAAGAAGTCCATAATTATGTATTTAACATCGTTGTTTGAAGTGCTGCCTCAGCAAGTCACTATAGATGCTATCCGTGAGGTAGAGACCCTCCCAAGGAAGTATAAGAAAGAATGTGAAGAAGAAGAAATTAATATACAGGTACAGGTAAATTTTTACCAAAAGAGTTGACTTGCTATATGTGTTTTGTCAGTCAGCCTAGTCTTTATTTCTAAGTCTTAATTTTCTTTCCATTTTCTTTTGCCATTAAAAAGTGAACTTTTCCTATTATATTCTCACAAGGGCTATCAAATATTCTTATTTCATTTATCTGCAGTATACTATTTGGTGAATTTTCATCCAAGGGCTTAGTATGATTTCCTTTAACAGGATATCAATAAATTAATTTAAGGAAATGTAAGTAATATCATAAATGTTTTTCTCTTAATTATCTAGCCTTGAATCAGTCCATCTTTTATCTTTTTTAAATTTAGTCTAACCAGTCTTCTTCATTCATAAAATCCTATGAGAATCCCATGAGTAATACCTGTCCTTAAAAATCACTTAGTCCAGGAGTTTAGCAACCCCATAAGTAAGAGCCATATGTGGCTGTCATAATGATAAGAAAGACATTTACACAGGCAGAAAGCCTGGGCTCAGGAGTTTAAATTTTATCCTATCTCTACTTGTTTGGGATCAATTTCTAAACCTCTCAAACACAGTTTTTCAAAACGTGGTTAAATCTACCCACTGTGTCATGAGGATAATGAATTCAGAGTGTCTGAACTTTGTAATAACAGCAGCTGTAATTATTATAATTTTTCCTCTCACTTTGTTTTGATATTCTCATTCAACATGTTTCTTTTGTAAAATGTCACTTAATTTCCACATTATAATATTCTGACATTGCATGCTTCCGAGACCTCTGAGATCCACAGCACTTATTATTTTAGATTTCTTTGGCTGTTATGTACCAGTTCTTTTGTTCTCTTCTGTTCAAAAATAGCATGATTTTTAGAAAAAGAAAAAAAAATAATATTGAGGAAAAGAAGGTGAGTTAGAGGGTCTGATTGTGAGCTTTGGCTTTTTCTCATAGTTCTGAAAATTAAGTGCTGCTCAGGAACAGCCCCAACTTCTTATGATTGACAGGAAAATACTGCAACTCATTTGCCCTTGGTAGTGTACTCACTACTCTGCATTAACGAGGTGCCTTTTTAGAGGGCTTCATCTTCTGGGTTTATCATTTGGTTTTAGAATCATTTTATTTATTCATTTATTTTTAAAGATTTTATTTTATTATACAGAGAGAAAGAAGGAGAGGCAGAGGGGAAGAGAGAGAGATAAATCCACTGGTTCACTCCCCAGATGGCCGCAACGGCCAGAGCTGGGCCGATCCAAAGCCATGAGCCAGAAACTTCTTCCGGGTCTCCCATGCGGGTGCAGGGGCACAAGGACTTGGGCCATTTCCCACTGCTTTTTCCCATAGCAGAGAGCTGGATCAGAAGTGGAGCAGCCGGTACTCAAACTGGTGCCCATATGGGATGCTGGTGCTGCAGGTGGTGGGCCCTACTCGCTACACCACAACACTGTCCCCTAGAGTCATTTCTTTATTGGATTGGTGTTCCTTTTTGTTAGGAAGGTGAGTTATGTTAATTCCTACAGTTCAGGCCATTTGCCTGTTTCAAATAAGAATTCTGTTTAGGATTCAGGTTGACATGATAACAATTGCAGAATCCATTCACTGTTTGAGAACAATTGTATTAACACGAACCTCTTCATTTGCATGCTTTTGTTAGTGTCTTGGAAGTTGAGTGATGTTAAATGAAGAAATAAAATGTGACCAAGTTTTGATCATCTACTTTTTGACATACTTCCCCTTCACTACTGTCCAATGACTGCCAATGGCCAGTCTTCCTCCTGGCTCTTTGCTTTCTATAGATGTACTCTGAGAGCATTATGTGACCAGTAAATAATTCTCGCATTTGTCCTTACATATCTGTCAGTTGAAAGTGTGCCCATGTGTTTTGATTAATACCTCCTGAACTTTTGCATTTGGATAATACTGTCTATCTCATACCTCGGAGCTGTTGGAGTGTATTCAAGTGATCTTACTCCTCACTAACTTCCTTTGTTTTTACATATCCTCTTTATAGTATGAGGTTTGGTGTCCTACATGATATCCAGAGTCATTTTAGCTCAACTATTCCAGGATATTTTTAAAAAGATTTATTTATGTATCTGAAATGAAGAGTTACAGAGAGGCAGCAGCAGCAGAGAGAGAGAGAGAGAGAGAAAGAGAGAAAGTCTTCCATCTATTCACTCCCCAGATGACCACAACGGCCAGAACTATACCCATCTGAAGCCAGGAGCCAGGAGCTTCTTCCAGGTCTCCCACACGGGTGCAGGGGTCCAAGGACTTGGGCCATCTTCTACTGCCTTCCCAGGCCATAGCAGAAAGCTGGATCAGAAGTAGAGCAGCCAGGTCTCAAACTGGCGCCTATATGGGATGTAGGTACTGCAGGCAGCGGCTTTACCCGCTATGCCACAGCACTGGCCCCAAATTTCAGGATTTTAAATCCAGGATTTAATCATTTTTCCTTTCTCTGTCTTTGGTACAATCTCTCTCTTGATTTTCCATTGTTTCAACTTTGTGCTCACTGTTTTTTGTTTTTTTTTTTAAGATTTATTTATTTGAAATTCAGAGTTACACAGAGAAGGAGAGGCAGAGAGAGAGAGCGAGAGCGAGAGTGAGAGAGAGAGAGATCTTTCATTCCACTGCTTCACTCCCCAGATGGTCACAACAGCCAGAGCTGTACCAATCCGAAGCCAGGAGCCAGGATCTTCCTCCAGGTCTCCCACATGGGTGCAGGGACCCAAGGACTTGGGCCATCTGCTGCTGTTTTCCCAGGCCATAGCAGAGAGCTGGATCGGAAGTGGAGCAGCCAGGACTTGAACCAGCGTCCATATGGGATGCCAGCACTGCAGACGGTGGCTTTAGCGCTACGCCACAGCGCTGGCCCCCTCACTGGTTTATTATTTAACTCCTGTACCCACGTTGCTGCATTCATCTGATTCTTCCTCCTGAAGGTCTTTTGTGTGTTTCCCTTCTATTCCAGTCTTTTCCTTCCCTTGTAGTTTATGAGACCCTGCCTACTCGCACACGTTGGTCATGGTGGACTTTTCCCTCTTTTTGCCCAAGATTCTTGTGCACGTGGATTCTTCCCCTCCGTGAAATGCTCTTCTATGCACTATTGCCTGGCAAGCTTCCCACTTTTCCTTATTTTAAATGGAAACTTTTCAGAGAAGTTTTCTCTGATAAGCCTATCAAAACTCTCTCTCTCTCTCTCTCCCTCCCTCTGTATATGTGTGTGTGTGTGTGTGTCTTGCTATCATAGTGTTTTTGTAAACCATGTTAAGAATTTTAGATTAAGAGTTTTGGAAAAGTAATGAAAGGTTTTAGGCGGGGAAGTCTTAGGATGTGATAGCATTTTCAGAACATCATTCTAGGGTCAGTATTTGGCCTCATGGTTAAGTCTTAGCCAGTTAAGATGCCTGCTTCCATGTCAGTGTGCTTGGGATTGATGCCCAGCTCTGGCTCATGGCTCCAGCTCCCTGGCCAGTGCACACCTTGAGAGGCAGCAGTGTTGACTCGAGTAGTTGGGTTCCTGTCACTCACATGGGAGACTTGGATTTTATTCCCAGTTCTCAGCTTTGGCCTTGGCCCAGTTCAGGCCATGGTGGGCACTTGGGGAGTAAATGGTTGAATTGTAGCAGTTTTTCTGTCTCTCAGCCCCTCAAATAAACAAACAGCAGAATTCTGGCTGCTGTGTCGACAAATGAATTGGTGAATTAGGAATAGGGTGGTCAACAGGAAAGTGAAAACACTTGTTATCAGGCTGTTCTAATTCAGAGGAGAGATATGGGTGGTTGTGGAGATGGAAAGGTTTGTGTGGATTTAGGACAAATTTTGAAGGCAGAGATTGCTTACATACTAAGTATGGGAGGTGAAAAAAAGAGGGAAACTGAGGCTGGCTCCCAGATTTCAGCTGGAGTCGTTAGGTGCATGAGGGGTCATTTACAGAATAGGAGTGGCTGGCTCTGTGGTATAGCAGGTGACGCCAGCACCTGCAATGTCAGCATCTCATATGGGCACTGGTTAAAGTCCCAGCCACTCAATTTCTGATCCAGCTCCCTGCTAATGCACCCAGAAAAAGATGGTTGGAGGATGACCCAAGTGGTTGGGCCTCTCCACCTACCAGGGAGACCCGGAAGACATTCCTGGCTCCTGGATTTGGCCTGGCCCAGCCCTGGGGGTCATTGTGGCCATTTGAGGAGTGAACCAGAAGATAGAAGACCTTTGTTTCTGTCTCTTTCTCTCTCAGTCTAGATCTATGTTTCAAATAAATAAAATAAATTCTGGGGCTGGCGCTGTGGCATAGCAGGTAAAGCTGCTGCTTGTAGTGCTGGTATCCCATATGGGTGCCAGTTCAAGTCCTGGCTGCTCCACTTCTAATCCAGCTCTGGGCTATGGCTTGGGGAAGCAGTAAAAGATGGCCCAAGTCCTTGGGTCCCTGCATTCACGTGCAAAACCTGGAAGAAGCTCCTGGCTCCTGGCTTCTGATTGGCCCAGCAGATTTGAGAGTGAATCAGAGGCCATTTGGGGAGTGAATCTACAGATGAAAGACCTCTCTCTCTTTCTGCCTCTTCCTCTCTGTAACTCTGCCTTTCAAATAAATAAATCTTTAAAAAAAGTTTAAACATATATCCAAGAAATGGGAAAGCCTGAGGGGAAACAAGTTTAGGGAAAGCAATGAAGGGTTTAGTTATGGATGTGGTTTGATATGCCTATAGGATAGTAAAGTGGAGGGTGGGGTTTAGGAGTTGAGGCTTCTGGATGGTTCTAAATGGTTCTTTACCTCCAATGGAGGGCCCACGTGGGATGCTGGCACTGCAGGCTGTGGCCCCACCCTCTACACCACAGTGCCAGCCTGCTCTGTGCATTTCAGTATGTTTGAAAGATTCTACTTAAAAACTTTGAATGAAAGGTGATAGGCGGAGGCTGTAAGTTTCAAAGACGTTTTGCTCTGGCAGGGAACAAAAGGATGAGAGTGACAATAGTTTTGGTGATAAGATCCTAAAGTGTTCCTGTACAAGGCAATAGTTGCTTAGAAAGAGCTTGAGTAGAATTTATTTCATGAGCTCCTTAAAAATGGCCAGTTGTGTAAACAAGAGGGCAGTTGCCTCCACAAGCAATAAATAAATGTAATCAGTACCCTGACCTGTGTGTGTGGCTCTCTTTCAGTGCCTAAAGCACAATATTAAAATGCAATTCAGAGCAAGCATTTTAACCAGGGGTCAAAGCAGAGTTCTCATCTCCCTCTCTTTCTATAAATTACCTCCATAATCCAAGGCCTAACTTTTCCAGCTCCTCCATGAAACTTTGCTTACTATTTTAGCTCTTGGTGAACCCCAAGGGCAACCTTTTTTGGGACCATGACATTTATCACTTTGCTAACAGCCATTTATTTTTATTCATTCAGCACTGACTTTTTTGGTTGCTATTTCCCTCTCCCCGACCCTATTAGAATCTCCTTGAATACAGAACTCTTGCTTGCTGGCTGCTTTTGTACCTTTTGCCATCCTGAGTTTGCCAGCTCAGTAATTGCTTTCTAATTGACAGTATTGCTCGCCTGACTCCTGAGGACTGGATCCATGCCTAACACGAGGTGGTGCCTACCTTGGGTTCTGTATACACTGTGTCCTTGTCGAACATTTCTCATGTTCAGGATAACTGAGAGTTACTGCTGGTTTTGTTTGTCCAGAGCACAGCGGCAGAGGAGGAGCAGGAGGGTCCCCGGGCCGAAACCCCCAGCACTGTCACCGAGGTGGATATGGATCTGGACAGTTACCAGATAGCACTGGAGGAAGTTCTGACCTGGCTGCTTTCTGCCGAGGACACCTTCCAGGAGCAGGATGAGATTTCTGACGACGTTGAAGAAGTTAAAGACCAGTTTGCAACTCATGAAGTAATTATCTATGGCTCATGAGCCGATGCCTCCGCCGTGGGTCCTGTGCCTGGATCAGGGTCTATACCCTGATGTTGGTTGTTGAATTGTGCTCTACAGAAAGGTCACAGTGTATTTGAGGACTTAGGATATGCAGCTAGGGCTTTTTTACAAAACTGATGTGGGTGATTAATTGTGTGTCAGAATTAATTTCAGATTTGAATTTTATGGTATCTTCTATATTTTATAGAACCATTGGTGGAAATCAGTGCATAGCATTGCTCCTTTCTTAAGTGTGTTGCTATAGTTAAAAAATGAAATGACTCATCAGCACACCAGGTCTTTAGGGTTTGAGTGTTTATGGGACATCATATTTTTATTTGTTGTATCATTAAGCAAATGTCATACCCAGTATTCCTGTACAACCTTATGAAATGAAAGTTTCCTGCTATCTTGAGGATATATTGCAGTGTAGTGAATTTGACTATGCTGGGATTTCTCTTTGGTTAAGCAGTTTTGTGTGTGTATTCATATCGATTGACTGATCGTATTTGTTGTTTTGGATCGAAAATCAAAATGGTAATATGCCTCAAAGCAATTCCTCTAGGGAGAATGAGGTGTTTTATGTATTATGTTTACTCCTAATTTTTTTTTTGATAATAATATCAGCTCCTAATAAGGTATTTTATGTTTACTCCTAATTTGACATTCATGATCTTTTAAAAGCAAAATCAACATTTACTTAAAAACAGCTGGTATTATCAGAGGTCACATGGGTCTCTTTGATCCCTTTCTCTTTGCAATTATGCTGGGTGCTTTTTTTCCATTATCAGAGCTTAAAAATTGAATGAGCATCTGCTTTATGTGCACTCTGCTGGGCTCTCCATTTCTACAGCATTGATGGTTACAGTAGCATCCCAATTCATTATTATTATTATTATTACTATTACTATTATTATTGTAACTATTACTGAGGCTGGCAGTTCACAAGAGGTCACGTTGTGCTTTCCTAGGCCTTTATGATGGAGCTGACTGCACACCAGAGCAGCGTGGGGAGTGTCCTGCAGGCGGGTAACCAGCTCATCACACAGGGGACTCTGTCTGATGAAGAGGAGTTTGAGATTCAGGAACAAATGACTCTGCTGAATGCTAGGTGGGAGGCTCTGAGGGTGGAGAGCATGGACAGACAGTCCCGGTGAGTGGAAGCCATGAAATTCACACTGTATTCCCTGTGCTGAGTGGCTCAGATCAGCTCGAGTCAAAGTCAGCATTCCAGGCACTTGCCTTTTCAAATTTTGACCCTTTTTTATTTGTAATATAGCTGATTTTTGTTACTTTATGAAAATATTATTTGTGTATTTGAGAGGCTAAGAGAGAGACAGAGAAATCTCCCACATACTGGTTTTCTCCTTAAATGCCCACAATAGCCGCAGGCCAGGCCAAAGCCCAGAGTTGGGAACTTCATCTTGGTTTTCCATGTGGGTGTTGGGAACCCAGTTACTTGACTATTGCATCCCAGGCTGTGTTAGCAGGAAGCTGGAGTCAGGAGCCAGAGGTAGGTATTGAACCCAGGTACTTTGATGTGGGATGTGGGCATCTTAACTTCTAGGCTAAACACCCATCCCTGTTGCTAGAATTTTCCATGACTTTTTGGAAATTTTGCAGGAATTTTCCATGATCTTTGTTTCCTGTTTGGTGTATTAGTAAAGCCAAAAGGTGGAAGCTTAAATATAGAAATCAGCAAAAAAGGATGATATTTCATGGGGATAGTTATCTGTTTGTAGTAATATTAAAACTGATAATCATGAACTTGGTGTGAAGAAGACAAGACTGAGTAGTAGATCTTCCATTCCATTTTCTAACTTTTTTTAAGTAGTTTTTTTTATCATTGTCCATTTTGTGCATTGCGTATTAAGCAGCATTCCTTTAACATTTCTACCTATTTAATAAGCAGGAATTCCTGACTGAAGAACAATGATTTCAAGATGAATACAGGATGCTGTTATTTTCACCATTTGTTTACATTTAGTGAACCCTACTTAGGAAGAAAGTAAAAGTGTTATTCCTGGTTTATATGTAAGGACTGAATGCTACTTTCAGTAATTAGTCAAGGGTGTGTTCCCTTGCCCCATATCTCTGGTGCCTGGAGTGTATATTTGCCTTTGTGAAAGAAAAAAAATAAAGCAATGGGAATAATGCTGTGTCCCCCTGGGCAGGCTGCATGACGTGCTGATGGCACTACAGCGGCAGCAGCTGCAGCAGCTCTCGGCCTGGCTAACCCTCACTGAAGAACGCATCCAGAAGATGGAAACCTGCCCCCTGGACGATGACTTAAAATCCTTGCAGAAGCTGCTAGAAGAACACAAAGTAAACCTGGCTCATATTTCTTTTATGCCTTATCAAATATAAAAGAGCAGCACTTAGCATTCTCAGAGCCTGATGGCTTTTCTCATCAGTGGCACTGGGACACTTCCTCTGTGCACTCTTAATTCAGCAGCTCATAGGGTAGAGTTCAAGGGGATGTGACTTGCTGAGGCAGGGAGGAAAGCACAGTTAGAATTTTACATGGGTCTGTGCAGCATTCTTGTGAGTGTACATGTCTCATTGGATTTAGGAAAGGGTTCCGGGACCCATAATTGGTAACGAACCCTAGTGTGTCTACATTAATGCAAGTGTGGGTTAAATAGCACATCCTAAGATGTACCTGCAGCTCATCCTTTGAGGAAAGCTGTTGCTTCTTCTCAGAGTCAGAGCAGCGTCAGACACTGTGTGAGCATCCAAAATTTGAGGACACTTTAATTTGTTCACAAGTTAGGGAGATAACTATAGTCAAGAAAAAGAAAGAGAGAGAAAAGTATCCTCTGCAAATTGTTTGGAGATTTTTATTGATCAAAAGAATCATCTGTGAACTAATAAATAGGGATGCTTTAAACACTGCTTGAGAAGCATTTGATAACAGTTAGGATACTGTTAAGTAGACTGTCTATAACTTGAGAGAGAGATGGAGAGAGATTGCATCCAGCTGCCTGGAAGTACTGGGGCTAACACAAAGCCAGATATTGGAAACTCAATCTGGTTCTACTACAATGAGAAGTGAACTCTATATCCTTAGTTGTTTTCTTGGGTAGCTAATCAGAATAGTTTCTGATTACAGTATTCTACTTATTTCTCAGGTTTTAAAAATATATTTATTTACTTGAGAGGCAGATAGACAGAGAGAGCTCCCTTCTGCTGGATCACTCCCCAGATACCTACACTGGCCAGACTGGGCCATGTCCAAAGCTGGGAGCTTAATTCAGGTCTCCAACATGGGTGGCAGGAGCCCAATTCCTTGAGCCATCAACCTGCTGCCTCCCAGTGTCTACACTGGCAGGAAGCTGGGGTCAAGAGCTGGGACAGGAGCTGAATATTAAATCCAGACACTGTCATGTGGGCTAACCTTTAGTGTGTTTCTTAACCACTAGGCCAATCGCCTGTCCCTTATCTCTCATTTTTCCATACTGCCCTAGTAACAGGATCTCTGACTTTGTATATTTAAATTTTGCCCAGTTTTTCCAATAATACATTTTTGTCTTAATTCTTAGTTTAGACAGTCAACTCTTTTATGCTACATTGTCTTTTCTATTGGCCCAAACTTGGAATGAAAGTGATGCCATTCCATTTGCAATCTGTTAACACTGCATTTTCAAACAGCTTTAGTTCATAATGAAATGGAAAGATGTATAATGTGCTTGCTTTATCAGTAGACACTGAGGGTAATGATTGGGACTTTAAATGCCTCATTAAATATCTTTAATTACTACTGACAACTGCATGGATTTTAAATAGGTAAGTGTGAAAGAGTAGAAATAATGGTTTATCTCGTTTCTTTTTTTTCCCTCTAGAGTTTGCAAAATGATCTAGAGGCTGAACAGGTGAAGGTAAATTCATTAACTCACATGGTGGTGATTGTTGATGAAAACAGTGGCGAGAGTGCTACAGCTGTTCTGGAGGAGCAATTACAGGTGAGGACTCCAGGGAGCAGGACAGTCCATGTGGCGTGAGACCCAATTATATGTTGCCTGTGTGCTTTATGTCCCGTCTCAGTGTTTGTTGAGAAGGATAGGTTTGAGGTTCCACAGCCTGGGTATTACAGATGTACCCAGGTATAGATTCTCTTACTTCAGCCATGGGTGTGACTAGGTGGGGAAGGGTGCTGTCTCCAGCTTCATTGTGTGTGTAGAAGAGCACAAGAACTTATCTCAAGAAGTGGACCACAGATCTTCTTACTTATTTAGAATCACTTGAAGAATGAAATCACTTGAATGAAAATGTATATTCCAAGGCGCCACACAGACCTCAATCCTAGGTGGTGAGGTCCAATGAATCTGCAATGTAAAAAAAAAGTTTGAGAATTTCAGCTGTGTCGAATTTTATAGTCTTGGCTCTTTGGTAGATCAAAGTGCGAATTTCAATAACCATTTTGGGAACATCATCAGATTACTTCCTTTTTTAAAAATTTATTATTTATTTGAAAGTTAGAGTTACACAGAGAGAAGGAGAGGCAGAACGAGAGAGAGAAGTCTTCCATCCACTGCTTCACTCTCCAGTTGGCCCCAGTGGGTGGAGCTGCGCTGATCCGAAGCTGGGAGCCAAGAGCTTCCTCCAGGTCTCCCACGAGGGTGTAGGGGCTCAAGGACTTGGACATCTTCTACTGCTTTCCCAGGCAATAACAGAGAGCTGAAACAGAAGTGGAGCAGCCAGGACTCGAACTGGTGCCCATTTGGGATGCCAGCACTGCAGGAGGCGGCTCTATTCGCTATGCCACAGTGTGGGGTGGGGGGTGGGGGTAACTTCTTGTTGCAGAAAAACAATAGTTATCTCTCTGTTTTGTTCCAATTTTAGCATACATGCTGCCAAAGTCAGCATACAATAATTTATCTTTACAGATCTTTATAAAGCTATTTATTGTTATTTCACTTGAACAATAGATTAGCTGGTATGATGTTGCTAAGTTATGATTTCCAGTAACTTTCAGACCATAATTTTATCATGTGAAAACCATTTTTGTTTGCAGTGTCTAAAGTTCCCCAATGGTTCTGATACTTCTTTGCAGTAGTATTTAGTTATTACAGTAACCTGAGAGACAGGTTTTCACATCTTAAATATTTGACAGCAAGGAAGCAGAAATTGAGAGAGATTAAGTGATGCTTCTGAGATTTAAATAGAAAATGAGCTATCATGCTGTGATTGGAGACCTGTCTTCTGGCTATAATTTATCTTCTCTGAACTTGAGAAAACTTATGCTGGTCTTAAATATCAAAATTGTTTCATGTGAATTAAGTAATTCATATTCACACATAAGTAATGTAGAAATAAGTTTCAACACTTGTTAATCATTCCTTTAAAATGCTAAGAAAATAATATTCTGAGGAAATCATAAATAATTTTTAAACATTAGTTAACCAAATTGATCTTATATTGCCTATAACTAAGATTTTGTTGCTAATTTATGTAATCTATGGAACATGTAACATGAACAAAAGAATTGGGTACTTTATTTTAAATAAATTCTTTTATTCAAAACATAGTTTTTTATAAAGTTAAAACATTTTTCATACTTTTGGTACTACAGATAAAAATTTCCTTGGCATGTAAAAGGTGGTGATGAAATACAATTGATGCACTGATTTTTTAAAAAGGTAATGATAGCCTGAAAATTTTGAGGTAAAAAACATAAATATATTGACTTTATTTTAAAAAATATTTTCAAATGTTAGATTCTCATGTAAAGCCATAGTAAAATGGGAGGGGCAGGAATTTGGAGTAAAAAGGAAAAGGGCAGGTGTTGTGATGCAGCATTTAAGCTGCCCCTTCGGATACCTGCATTTCATATCAGAATTCTCAATTGAGTCCTGGCTCATCTTCCATTCAAGCTGCCTGTTGAAGTGCCTGGTAGAAAGTAGATGATGGCCTCATGTACTTGAGTTCTGCCACCCACACGGGAGACTTGCATGGTTCTTGGCTCCTAGCTTCACTTCTTTCTCTCTTTCTGACTCTCCCTCCTCTCTCTGTTACTCTGCCTTTCAAATAAATAAATCTTTTTTTTTAAGTCTTTCTTAACTAAAAAAAGACTTTTTTTTTTTTAAAAAAGACAATTTTTATTTGAAAGGCACAGTTTCAGAGAAAGAGAGAGAGAAAGGGATCGAGATAGATCTTCCATCCACTGGTTCACTCCCAAGATGGCCACAACAGCTGGAGCTGCACCAGTCCAAACTGAGGGGCCAGGAGCTTCTTCCGGGTCTCCCATGTGGGTGCAGGGACCCAAGGATTTGGGTCATCTTCTACTGCTTTCCAAGGTCATAGCAGAGAGCTGGGTCAGAAGAGGAAGAGCTGGGTCTCAAACTGGTGCCCATATGGGATGCCAGCACTGCAGGCTGTGGCTTTACCTGCTATGCCACAGTGCCAGCCCCAATAATTAAGTTGTTTAAAAACTATGACTGGGGCCAGTGCTGTGGTGTAGTGGGCTAAGCCTCTGCCTGTGGTGCTGGCATCCCTAAAGGGTGCCAATTAGAGTCCTAGCTGCTCCACTTCTGATCCAGCTCTCTGCTTATGGCCTGGGAAAGCAGTGGAAGATGGCCCCAGTGTGTGGGCTCCTGCACCTACGTGGGAAACCTGGAGGAACCCCCTGGTTCCTGGCTTTGGATTGGCACAGCTCCAGTCATTGTGACCATCTGGGAAGTGAACTAGTAGATGGAAGACCTCTCTGTCTCTCCCTCTCTATCTCTGCCTCTCAAATAAATAAATAAATCTTAAAGAAAAGTATGAAACAGAGGTCTAGTTTTTCTGGTTTCTAACTATGTACAGTGAAAGAATTAGTTAAACTAGTTTTTCTAGTGTACTTATTGGATTGGTCTATATTATATTTATATTATATTTAAGGGACTTTTATAAAAATTGCTGCTTTGTGAAAAGAACAATGGAAATCATGGTTTCTTAAGGGATTGTGGTACTCTCCAGGCTGTTGACAAAGGATGGTTTTTTCATTTCTTAGAAGCTTGGGGAGCGCTGGACAGCGGTGTGCCGTTGGACTGAAGAGCGATGGAATAGGTTACAAGAAATCAATATGTTGTGGCAGGAGTTGTTGGAAGAACAGGTACAAAACTATTATCCGTAGATGGTGAAAATTATCCTGTGTTTTATTAGGGCATGAGAATACAGTGGCCCTGTTTACTTTTCTTTACAGGAAAATATATAAACAAATGTTATTTTAAAGATCAAATGTCTGTTTTATAGTGAATCATGTAGCTTATTCATAGAGATCATTATATTGTTCTTTGGTAATCATGCTTAATTGGATCTGGGTTAATTATCTGGAATGTTATTACTCAGATATGCTACTTCCATGATTTGTTTGACTTTATTATTGGATTTGGATTGAGTCATGTATCTGAATTTAGATCCACACAATTTCTAGCATGTGGTTTATGCTTGGTAAATAATGAATAAATGAATACATGCAATACCTTGTGAACTTTAAATCACAAGAATTTTTTTCCAATTTTTAACCAGATTAAGTACTAGAATTAATGAGAAATGTATTTTAGCAACACCTCTGTATGTTTTCCCCAGTAGGAACTGGTGCAACAAATGAAACTACAGAGCAAAGTTATCACCTTAATTTTTCCATGCAAGTGGTGGCCCTTTCCCATCCTCTCTCCTTCCAGAAAAAGCAACCATCAAAATAGAATACAAATAAGCAGAACTTTTCTGCTCAAATGTCAAACAGTTGTGGTTTAGAAAATAAGCAGATACTCTATTCCCACATCTCCCAGTGTCTATTTTGATTCTTTTAAATGCATTTCATTTCCACCCACAAGAAGCAACTGTATTCTTTTCTGGAGAAAAAAACATAAGGGTATAACGTTTTGTGGTGTACTAAATATGGTGGTAGGTAGTGCATCTTAAAAAGTAGGGTTGCAAAATCTGTCTAAATATAAATTGTTAATCACTATTCCCCCATGTTTGTTCAGAATTCTATTAAGGATCAGATAATGAACCTGATTCTGTCTTCTGACTATTTATGTTGGACTTTACAAATTTTTACATTTATTTGGAACCTTGTATTCAAGTCAAAGAGTAGTTAGAATTTTACTTTAATAATGATAGTACATGCATTGATGACCAAAGAATCTGTTGTTTTTCTTCTATCAAATAACATATTTGAAAATGTGAAAATAATTTTTAGTTGATAGTTTAAAAAAAACCATTAGAAAACTAGAGAGTGTCTATTATTTTGATTACTGATATCTCTTTGATTGGCTATATATATGACAATTTATGACCGTGTGTTGTCTTCACTCTGTACTTTGTGCAGCAGTTATATATGTGCTTATCTTTGCAATCCCAAAAGACTAAGGACAGAAGCTGTAATTGTGTGTTTTATTTTCTTAATTTTAGTTTTCTTTTGGTGGACTATAAATGTAAGGATAGTAGTTAAATAAATTGATCAATTGGTTAAGAAACAATTGATTTCATTGCAAAGAGAACCAATGTTGTTTTTACTTCCAGCTGTACAGAAAGGGGTTTCTACAGTAGACACTACATTTTGGGAAGAGTTATCCGAATGCATTCACAGTTGCTTTCTACCACACCCTTCCTTTTAAGGTTCTCTGTCTATATTTCTAAATATACACACGTGTAAAGAGAGTGCTTTCTTGGTCAGGACATTTAGATATCTTCAGCCCTCCTCCTTCAATCATAATTCCTCTTGACCTTGGACATCAGCGTGACCTCTCTGCGAGACGCCATGGAAAGACCATTGGTTTCAGGGTAGATGCCTTGATCTAGCTCGATCATTAAGTAGCTGTGTAATCTCAGACAAACATCTTGACATTCTTTGCTTCCCTTCTGGAACGAGTGCCTAGAACAGAGTAGTCTCAGATTTCTTTTGCCTCTGAAGAATTATAATGGAGACTTTGATAGTTGGATTTAGCCATTTCCTTCTACCTACCTCCCTGAGAATTAGGTTTAGCTAAAGTCAGGTCAATTTGTTGCAAGTCTGAGAAAGATAATATTTTATAGAAATATGCTTAGCTGGGTCATTTGCACCTCAAATTGTGTTTGAAGTCCTTCTCATCCCCAGGGAAGGGTAAAGTGTCTGGTAAAATAAATGTTTGAGCTGGGAACTTGATTGAATCAAATTATCAAATGATTCCCCAGATACATTTCCAACTTTTGTTGTTATTTGTAGTGTTTGTTTAAAGCGTGGCTAACTGAAAAAGAAGAGGCTTTAAATAAAGTTCAGACAAGCAACTTCAAGGACCAAAAGGAACTAAGTGTTAGTGTTCGACGTCTTGCTGTAAGTGATATCACTGTCAGTGTATGTGTTGTAAATCTGTGACATCTTAGTTTTTTATGTCAGTGGTTGATACCTTTTGCTAAACACTGATTATGGCTCAGCATCCTGGAATGCTGCCAGGGAATAATCTGGAACCAGGGGTCTTATGTGTTAGCATAGTGAACTGTATGACCTATAAATTTTACTATAAAGTGTGTATGTGACTAGAGAACAGGAAGATAAAGTTCTATTAAGAAAGAGACATCTAATAAATATCTGAAATACTAGATTTTGAAGGAAGACATGGAAATGAAGCGTCAAACCTTGGATCAGCTGAGTGAGATTGGCCAGGATGTGGGTCAGTTACTTGATAACCCCAAGGCATCTAAGAAGATCAATGGTGACTCAGAGGAACTGACTCAGAGATGGGATTCTTTGGTTCAGAGACTAGAAGATTCCTCCAACCAGGTACTTTTGATTTGGGTAGTATGTTGTGCTTTTATGTCACAATTTAAATTTAAACGTTCAGGTACGTGTTAGTGTTTAGTAAATGACAGAGTAGAAGGCAAACTAAAACATATTAAGGATATTATACCTTATAAATAATTGAAGTGTAAAAATCCTCATCAGTTTTCTAAAGCAAAAATAGATGTTAAAAAATGTTAATATACAGTAAATTAATATAATAACAGATAACAGATATGCTGTAGTAATTTTAAAATCTTAATCTATTAACCTTAAAAATGTTATAGGGAATTGATCAAAAATTAAACTTTTAAAAAGTTTTTATGTATATGAATATATATAAGTGAATGTTGATAGGATCATTATTCATTATAACCTAAAATTAGAACAACCTAAATATCCACCAACAGCTGAATAGATAAAACAAAATGTGGTATGTACATTCATTGCAATATTACTTGGCAATAAAGAAGAATGAGGTATTGACACATAGTACAACTTGGATGAACCTTAAAGAAATTTCAGAGTAAGAGAAGCCAGTTATAATTTTATATGCATTATGATTCTACTTATATGTAATGTCTAGAATAGGCAAATTCACAGAGACAAGAGTTGATTACTGGTTTCCAGGATTTGAGAGAATAGAGAATAGAGAATGGGAAATGACTGTTAATGAGAGTGGAGTTTCTTTTTGGAGAGATGAAATTGTTATGCAATTAGGTGTGGGAATGATTAAGAAAATGTGGAATGGGGCTGGTGTTGTGGCAAAGCAGAGTAAGCTGCTACCTCCAATGCTGGCATCCCATAAGGGTGCCAATTTGTATCCCAGCTGTTCCACTTCCAATCCAGCTCTATGCTAATGGCATGAGAAAAGCAGTGGAAGATAGTCCAAGTGTTTGGGTGCCTGTCACACACATGGGAGACCCGGAAGAAACTCCTGGTTCCTGACTTTGGCCTGACCCAGCCCCAACCATTGTGGCCACCTGGGAAGTGAACCAGATCCCTCTTTCTCTCTCACTGTCTCTCCCTCTCTCTCTGTATCTCTGGCTTTCAAGTGCATACATACATACATACATACATATATACAAACAAAAACAAAAATGTGGTATATATACACAAGGAAATCTTACTCAGCCATAAAAAAGAATGAATCCTGTTATTTACAACAAAAGTGATAGAATTGATTATTATGTTCAGTTTTATTATGTTCATGTTTTATTTATATATAGGAATCTAAAAGAATGTGTCCCAGCGGTTGGAAGGGCTAGGGGGCTTGCGGGAGATCTGATAATGTGCACCAGGATGCACTGGGGGGAAAACTCATGGGTTCTGATGTGTTCCACAGAACATTGGGTAACTATATCTGCAATAAAGGAAAGGAAAGGATAATTTCCTGGTGTGATTGGTTTAGAGCGTGTATATCTGTTGGAGTATTGCATTAAGCTCCATAAAATGCACAGGTATTTCATGTCAATACAAGTTTAAAAAATAAATTAATTAAATAAAGAGTATAGAAAGCAAAATTTGGGATGATAACATAATTATGTGTATATACAAATAACTACTATCCATTGTTCATTTTCAAAGAGAGAGGTGTGTGGTTTTATGAGATGTGAGTTAAAGCTCTATCAAGCTGTTAATTAAGCATTCACATTTGAGTTGATTTTTATTCCAGGTGACTCAGGCTGTGGCAAAGCTGGGGATGTCCCAGATCGCACAGCAGGATCTTCTGGAGACCGTGCGTGTCAGAGAACAAGTGATCACAAAGAAGTCCAAGCAGGAGCTGCCTCCCCCGCCACCCCCAAAGAAGAGACAGATCCACGTGGATACTGAAGCCAAGAAAAAGTGAGGACGGACAGAAGGAGTTCCCAGTCCCAATACTGCACACCATGTATCTGGTGCAACTTGGTCCTTATGTTGTGCTAATCACTGACCTTAGGCAAATTTAGGCCTAATTACTATTGTAGATATTCAAGTTCTGAATCTCTTCTGGCCTCCTCTAGATATTCTACTTCCCACTGTGGAGTGCTGAGTCACCCTGAATGGTTTTATTTTTCCTGGATTTCATCTGGAGAGCTGTGAGGCGGGGTCCTTCTTTCTGCTATCTGTCTTTTATCTTGGTAGTATGTGACTCTTCTCCTCATCTCTTCTTTTTGCCCCTAACTCATAACTCTGACAATTTTGCTTCAGGCAGGTTCCTTTTTCTTTGTGAACTTTCTACCATTGTTCAACTATTTAATTCAGGGAAATAATTCATTTTAAGGATCCATTTTCTTCCATTCCTCCTCTCATTCTTTTTCATGTTTTTTGTTTTCTTTTGTTAATTCCTTTGTCAGATTCATTAATAGATTCTTTGCATTTGGTATAAGGGTCCATCTTTGGTATAAAATGTCTTTTTGTCTTACTGATTCAAGAGGAAACAAAGCATCTTTATAAGAAGAATCATCACAAATATGCCATATGGAGCGTTCCTAATGTCAGACATTGTAATGTCAGTCCCAGCTCTTGTACCTGACCTGAACTGCAGCAGTTAAACCTTAAAATGGGGTTTGAGTGGTGCTATTCTCTGCCCTGTACAACAGAATCTCCATCCCTAGGTAAAGGGTGGAATGGTAGAATTTCCATAATTTATTATTTGTTAGGCAAAGTGGGATTCCAGTTTTTGCAAAAAGATTCTATTTATTTGTTTGAAATACACAGTGACAGAAAGAGGGACACACACACTCACACAGACACTGCAATCAGTTTTAATCTTCAATCTGCTGGTTCATGTCCCCAATGGTCATAACAGCTGCAGTTGGACTAGGCTGATGTGAGGAGCCAGGAACTCCAGCTGGGTCTCCAATGTGAGTGACAGGCACCTAGGTATGTGGTCTACCACTTTGCTGCTTGCTGGGTGCATTAGCAGGAAATTAGATCAAAAGTGGGGATAGACCTTGATCCCATGCACTCCAATATGGAATATGGGTGTTCCAAACTTGGGCTTAACCCACTGTGCCACAGCACTTGTCCTAGGATTCCAGTTTTTCCAGAGGACTTTCATTTGGGTAATAAGGCTGTGCTTCTGCCTCCCAATAGCATCTCCTTGCAGGACCAATGTTGCTCGCAGCAGCTGTGGAGCCTTTATCTTGGGGTCAAGGCAGCACAGGGAAGATGGTTCTGAATCTTACAGTTCCTGGGTGCCTGCTTTCTGCCGGGGTAACTGACAGTGTCTCTCTCCAGGGCCAATGTGCTGCATTTGGGATGGAAAGTTTTAATAGACTGGAGTGCACACCTGTGGAAGCTGAATGTAAACATGACCGCATCATGTAGGGTGCTTTCTGTTGCAAGGGACAAAATACCACACCCCTTTTAGGGACTTACACAGTGAGGTCTTTATTATCTCACATTACAAGAAGTTCTGAGTCAGGGTGCTTTTAAATGAAGGGTGTTCTTCAGCACCCTATGCTGTCCTGGGATGTGGGCTTTCTCCTTCAGTCTCCCCTGCATAGCACACTCCCCCTGGGTCTCACTGGCCAGGATTCAGTCCCTTGTCCATGCCTGGTGTACATGGCAGGTTGAAGCTGTCTGTTGTGGCAGTCTTTGTCGTGTTCTTAGGGCTTCAGACAGTAAGTGTTGCATGGGTAAACAGCCGTAGTCATTGACTCTGTGGTCTGATTGATGCAGACATTCCTTTACTTAATTTTGTATGAGCTGAGGCCCAAGTACATCCAGTACATTACAGTAGAAGGCAATTAAATCTTGTTATTAGAAAGAGTATCTTCATGCCCCAAGCCTGCCCCCTTTGAGTCTACCTGTGTACACTTTCTGGACAAGTATAGACCTCATTGCCCCTCCACAGTATGGTACCCTTTCAGTAGTTGAAGATAGCATTCCTGTTACAGTTTTCTTTGTCCTAAATTCTAAACTTTCCCTAACCATTCCTGGCATAATGAGGTTTCAGGACCCCATCTTGTCTTTAGTCTGTTGTTGAGAGCACTATTAGATTGTCTCAGAGTGGACTGCCTGAACAGTTGTGAGTCTGAAATACTAGGACTTCAACATGGCAGCCTGTTTCTCCTTCTTGTCTCTTGGGGTTGCAGCCAGGGCACTGCAGGGCAGTCATTTCCTGTAATCGCTCTTGCTCCTATTTAGGACAGAAGTTGAGTCCCTAAGTTCATTTTAAATCTGTGATCTTTGAGTGGTCTTCCTCTTAAATAAAAGACTAAGTGGAATTGCTGGCTTTGTGGTGTAGCGGGTTAAGCCATCACCTATGACACCAGCATCCCATGTAGGTGCTGGTTCAAGTCCTGGCTGCTATACTTCTTGTTTAGCTCCCTGCTAATGTGCGTGGGAAAGCAGCAGAGGATGTTCCAAGTACTCCAAGCCCTACACCCACGTGGGAGACCCAGATAAAGCTCCTGCCTCCTGGTGTTGGCCTGACCCCATCCTGGCTATGCGGTCATCTGGGGAGTGAGCCAGCATTTGAAAGACCGCCTCTTTCTCTCTGTATCTCCTCTCTGTGTACCCTTAACTCTGCCTTTCAAGTAGAGAAATAAATCTTAAAAAAAAAAAAAAAAGACTAGGTAGAAACCTGGTATCAAGGAGGCAGGAAAATGGACAAACCACTGTCTGAGTCATACCTCAACACCTGGTCACTCCCTCAGAGCATCACAAAATCACTTCCATATTATAGGAAAATTTACCTTGAGGAAATCATAAGTATTCATAATTCACGAGAAACACATCAGCAAAATTGCCCACAAGAATCGGCAATAACAACCTGTGTTGCAGCCTCCAGTAGTGAGCAGCTCTGAGGGCAGGGGCCCAGCAGAGCCAGACTCCCTTGGATCAAATCCTGTCTCTACCTCGTATTTGTGTGAGACAGTTATTTATAACCTCAGCGAGTTCCAGCCCTCTAAGAGACACAGTGTCAGTATACACTGCATGGTGTGGTTGTGAGAGCTCCTGGAGTTCACAAGCATAAAACTCCAAGAACAGGGCCTGGTCTGCGGCAGCAGCCCATGTCTGGCGCCTCTTGTTCCTGCTCACCGTGGTGTGGCCTCTCTTCTTCAGCCTCTCAGGCTGGCCCACTTTTCTTCCTTCCCACTGTCAGTGTCGTGTTCTGGTTCCTGTGGCTGCCAGAGCCTTTGCTCTTGCTTCCCTTTTGTTCCATCCCTCAGCGACCACTGAAGGAGGAAAAGAATCACATCAGGTCTGGGCTGAAAGCTCTCAGTGGTCCTCAGTTGCCCTTGTTAGATCCGAACTCCTCACCGTACCCCGCAGGGCCTTCTGGTAGCTGCACGTGTGATTCTGCGTTGTCCTCCTTGCTATTCCAGACACATCTAACTGTCGGCAGTGTGTAAAGTGAGACCCTCCCCCTCTTTGCTCTCTTCTGCGAGGAAAGCTCCTAAGCATGGTGCCCGTGTTCTACTCCAGGAAGGCATCCCTTCCCTGATAGCACTGAGTCCTACCTGTGAGTTCCTGGGATTAGCACCCAGCAGATTCTGTTGTTTCTACCTGTGACTTTCCATTGCTTCCTGGACCGGACGCTCCTGGAGGACTACAATATGTGTCTGGTTTACCTCCCTATCAGGAGCCCCACCCAGTACCTAGTATGGTTTGATTATTAAATATTGAACAAAAGCAGGTGTTAACTATAGGGATGTCAATACTGTTCTTTCCCATGATCGTCTAGCCAAATCATTACCTATGAATTGGTAGATTATGAATTTTGACATTAACCATGCAAGTGACTCCTTGTATAGTTAAAAAATGTTAAATATGTTTTATGTATTTAGTCTGTAATATTAATTATTAATTATATCTATTAATATTTCTAATTTAAATGTGTGATCTCATTTTGCATGCATATTGTATTTCTGGGGTGCTGTTTTTGGGGAGTGTTTAAACACACACACTGGATGGGCATAGGGGTTGCTCTGTCTTGAGCCGAGAAAAAACAATAGAAGAAAGAAATGACAAATGGTGACATCTGAATCTTCAACTAGGTTTGATGCTATAAGCGCAGAGCTGTTCAACTGGATCTTGAAATCAAAGACTGCCATTCAGACCACAGAGATAAAAGAGTATAAGAAGATGCAAGAGACTTCAGAAATGAAAAAGAAGTTAAAGGTAAAACATAAAACAGAAATATCCTAGTGAATACGCTATTTCATCAGGTGGGATTTGCTGTTGGCTTAAAAGTGGAATGGGATCCAAAGCACCCTGTTAAATAACTATAGCCAGAAGATAGCTTTTAGGACAGTATAATAAAATTTGAATCCAGCTACCATTAGATCTTTGCTTTTTCTTAGTTTCTCCTGTATCATTGAGATAAGCATAAGGAACCCTTCCTAAGGTGATCAGCTATTATTACGATTATTTGGCTTATTTAGCTCTACCTTAATTTGTGCCTAATAATGTATGACTTTGGGTTATGCTGAAGATGTTTTGCCTTCTGAACACAAGAAACTATTTCTAGTATCAAATCTTCTTCAATGTATTCTCTTTAAATTAAAGAGTTAAAAAATATATACTCAACACTTTGTATCTGTGGCTGCCTCCACAGATTCAACCAACTGTAGATAGAAAATATTCAGAAAAATATTTCCAGAAAGTTCCAAGGCAACAGAACATGACATTGAATAACATAAATGAAGTGATGTGCAGGTACACCTCGTGGTCCTTGGTCTCTCTGAGGCAGTCCTTATTCAGCACCGTTGCCCTTTCCCTTATGTCCTATGTAGTGAGTCCTGTGATGGTTGCCTGTCTATGTGTGCAGACTTATGTCTTGCTCATTATTTCCTAAATGACATAGTACAGCAACTATTTATATTTATTAGGCATTACAGGTCGTCTAGAGATGATTTAAAGCACTTAGGAAGATATGCATAGTTATCCAAGCACTGCAATATTTTATATAAGGGGATGTAAGCATTCATGGAGTTTACTATCCACTGGGATTCTAGAACAAATTCCTTGAAAATACCAAGGGATAATTATATTAAAATCAAGAATCACTCCTCAAATATAAAGAACAAAGTACTTTTTAGGCATTAAAGTATATTGTCATTATTTAAAAGTTATATAAGAAATATGCTTACAGTTAAAGTTTATAGACCCAAAGTTATACTTATGAAATGCATGAGGTTTTTATGCATTAAATAAAATATTTCTGGGGGAAAAAAACTTTAAAAAACGGTGAACAAATCCTGAGTCTTGAGGTATCTTGTGGGGTACAGGCATTTTCTAGACCACAAATTATACTACCCAGAGGGAGACAGTACAATGATAGAAGTATGAGCAGAAGGCTACAGAAGGCTGTGGAAGCCCCAGTGAGCGTATAATCCTCCGCAGGCAGCCATGAGAGCTATGGTTCTACTAAAAGGTAAACTTTGATGTGTTAAAACTTTTAAGAGTTTATTTCAGCAGGTAGAGATTATGATTATGGAAATGATTTGGGGCTCTGTGCGAAGAATACAAAGAGGAAGTTTTATAGGGTGAATGTGGAAGCAGAGCGAAGAAATTATTTGATTAATTCAAGTTTGAGAAATTACCTTACTTGAGCTATTCCAATGGGACGTTTAGGACGATAGAACTAATGTCAAGTTGATTGCCAGTGATTGGATGACCTAAAGTTTTGTTTTCTTTCAAGGTAGCCACTGACAAGAAATGAATCTGAACTAATTTTCCTTATGTTGAGATAGGAATCCAGGCCTCTAGAACCCACCTCAGTCTAATGATCTCTCATTTAATTTTTTTAACACATTTCACACTTGGCTATACCTTAGAATTGGCTTTAAAAATTACTGATGGCTGGGTTCCCCGACCAACAATTCTGAGAATTGGTCCAGGGCTAACGTGGATCATCAGGATTTTTTAAAGCTCTCAGATGATTTTAATGTGAAGCGAAGTGTAGAATGACTGTGAGGTAATCACCTTGTTTATTTCACAGTTGGCACAAGTGTCTGAGGAGAGCCTTGAAGTTCTTATCTTCTTGTCTGTATCCCTGCCATGACTATGGCATGGCAGAGTAGTGACTGTAATAGCAGAGACTTTTACTTTTCCAAGCAGCAGTATTGACAATAATACTGATACTGACAGCAACTTTACCATTTTTTGGAATTTATCATCTCATTTAATCATCACAACCACCTCAAAGAATAGAAAGTTTTATTTCCTTTACACAGGTGAGAAAACCAATACAGTTTACCCAGAGGCTTATAGCTAGTAATTGGCAGATATCTTGGTCTCCCTTAACCCAGCTATAAGCCACACCAGAGACCCTGACACTGAGCCCTGGGCTGATCAGTCCCACTCAAGTACGCCTCTTTCTTCAGGCTTTTCTCCTTCCATCCCTTCTTGCAAATGTGAAAGACTGCTTCTGCTCCCTCAGGCACTCTGGTGGCTGTAAGTTTTCAAAATTTATCCATTTTGTTTTATTTCTTTATTTGAAAGGAAGAAAGAGAGAGAGAGAAAGAAAGAGAGACTGACTGACTTCCATCTACTGGTTCATACCCTAAATGTCCGCAACAGGTGGTGCTGAACCAGGCTGAAGCCAGGAGACTGGAAATCAATACTGGTCTCCCATGCGGGTGGGGTGGCAGAGACCCAGGTACTTGAGCAGTCACCTGCTGCCTCTGAAGGAGTACATTAACAGGAAGCTGGATCCGGAAAAAGGGCTGGAACTTGAACCCTAACACTTCCACATGGGCTGCGGTGATCCAAGCGATAACCTAACCACTGCTCCAAACACCCACCCCTGGTGGCTGCATTTTGTGTTGATACATTGTAAAAGTCAAGTCAGAGAGAACATATGGTATTTATCTTTTTGGGACTGGCTTATTTCACTAAGTATAATGGTTTCCAGTTGCATCCATTTTGTTGCAAGTAACAGGATTTCATTGTTTTTTGCCATTGTGTAGTATTCCATGGTATGTGTTACATATGCATATATATATGTTATATATGTGATATATATATATACACACACACACACACACACCCTAATGTCTTTATCCAGTCTTCAGATGATGGACATCTGGGTTGATTCTGTATCTTAGCTATTGTAGAAGTGAAGTTGACACTTTATGATGTGATGGTTTTGAACAGCCCTTGGCTTTACTCTTGTGGAACCACGCTTTTTGTTCAATTATTTTTTACATTTTTCTTCATACTATTTGTTGATCCCTCTACTTAGTGTAGCATTGTTTTTTTTTAAATGGTATATAGTACTTTGAATGTTATATTATTATTATTTTAGATTTATTTATTTATTTGAAAGTCAGAGTTACACAGAGAGAGGAGAAGCAGAGAGAGAGAGAGAGAGAGAGAGAGAGAGAGAGTCTTCCATCCGCTGGTTCACTCCCCAGTTGGCCGCAACAGTCAGAACTGTGCAGATCCGAAGCCAGGAGCCAGGAGCCTCCTCTGGGTCTCCCACACGGGTGCAGGGGCCAAAGGGCTTGGGCCATCTTCTACTGCTTTTCCAGGCCATAACAGAGACCTGGATCGGAAGTGGAGCAGCTGGGTCTCAAACCAGCACCCATATGGGATGCCGGTGCCTCAGGCCAGGGCGTTAACCTGTTGTGCCACAGTGCCAGCCCCAAGCATTAATCTTATGAGGATAAAGTTGACCGAAAATAGATCTTTGTAAAAAATAGGAGTGGGAATGGGAGATGGAAGAGGAAGAAGGGTGGGCGTATAGGTGGGAGGGAGATTGGATGGGAAGAATCACTCTGTTCCTAAATCTGTATAAGATGCGTGAAGTTTGTATTCCTTAAATAAAATTTCAAAAAATAACATAAAATAAAGTTTGTAGAATATCCTTGACTTAATGGAATACCAACAAATAATATTGGGGCTCAAAATATTTCTCTTTTTCTTGTTAATTTCTGTTCAGTGATCTCTGTTGTAACACATTCAGTTCTTTTGACTGAAACCATTATTTTTATGCTGTGGCATACTCAAGCAATGTGAGTTGATGTCTTGGATCATAAACACTAAGTTTACGTATTTCTCCTTGATTAGAACTGACAGTGTCCAAATTTTTTCCTTACAAAAGAAACCTAAGATTTATAGTTGCTGTTGTTATTGTTTGTTTGAATTTACCTTTTCAGGTTTATTCATGTTTGGAGTGCTGGTGGGTAGCCTGGAATTCATAGTTTTGAATTGTAGTGTTCTCTTAGGTGAACTTGGAAATACCTAAAGAGAATCAGGGAGCATGGGCAGGAGGGAGGGTGTGGTTGGAAATATCACCATGCTCCTAAATCTGTATATATGAAAAACATGAAGTTTGTTCACCTTAAAAAAACTTAAACAAGAGAAGTATATAACAAACCAAAGACAAAACCGTGACAGTTTAAAATAACATCAACGTTGTATTGAGGAGAATATTGCAATATTCTAATATTGGGAATTTATCTTCAGGGATTAGAAAAAGAACAGACAGAAAGGAGACCCCGACTGGATGAATTAAACCAAACTGGACAAATCCTTGTTGAACAAATGGGAAAAGGTAAGGCTCTTGATTTTTTTTCATATTTATATGCTAGCATCAAATAATGTTTATAGCTTGATATATCAAATATTTATTTTAATGCTACAACTCTTTTTTTGCCAAAAAAAAAAAAAAGATTTCCAAAAACAATTTTGTAGGTAGCAGAATCCTTGAAAAAAAAAAGAAATTTTATACTGAAGCTGATTATAAAATAAATAGATCGAAGCAAAATTGTTCTGCTCTGTTATGGGGTCAGGAAACCAAAAACCCTGAACCTTAGAAGTACAGTTAAAGTCCACTGGTGTTGGAGTTTTCAAAAACCTCATCCTTTGGAGGTATATATTGTAATTTATTTTGTAGGAAGGTGACAAAATAAAACTTAATTTTGGCAACATGGGAGAAATTGAATATACAGCAAGATAAGCCCATTAAGGGCATTTGGCCCATCAGTTTCAGTACATTGCATTGATTTACTATAGGGATTTAAAAAAAATAGTTGAAGTTGATAAGGGTTAAATTGTAGTTGAAATAAAATTAATTAATTAATTTATATATGTATTTATTAGGTGGGAGGAAGAGGGAGATGGAGTGAGTACAGGTTCACTACCCAAATGCATGAAATGGCTAGAGCTGGACTTGGGCTGAGAACCTAGCCCAGGTCTCCCATGCGAGTGCATTACCTGGTTACTTCAGCCATCACTGTTGCCTCCTTGAATCTGTACCAGTAGGAAGCTGGAGTTTGAAGTGGAATTGGAACTCAGGCACTGTGACCTGTGATTTGGGTTTTTTCTTTTTTTTGAGAGATGTACACTTATTTATTTGGTAGATAGAGCTACAAACAGGGAGAGGGAGAGACAGAGAGAAAGGTCTTCCATCTACTGATTCACTCCCCAAATGGCCACAATTGCCGGAGCTGGGCCAATTTGAAACCAGGAGTTAGGAGCATCTTCTGGGTCTCCCATGTGGGTGCAGGGGCCCAAACCATCAGCAAGGAGCTGGATCAGAAGTAGAGCAGCCGGGACTTGAACTGGCGTCTGTATGGGATGCCAGTGCAACAGGTGGAGGCTTAACAAGCTACTCCACAGCACTGGCCCTGATAGTTTGCATTCTTGAATTATCTATATTTTTACTCACCTATCACCTCATCTTGATTATTATTTTTTACAGGTTTTAAAATTTTACTTACATTGAAACACATTTTACTTACGTTACTTTACTTAAGTAAAGTTACTTTACTTATACATTTACTTACATTGAAACAAAGCTGTACTATTTTTACAAATAGATAACCTATACACACAAATCACTTTATAGAACATTTCTGTCTTTTCAAAAAGTTCTCTGGTGTCCCTTTTGGATTAGTTACTCACACCCTCTCCCTTACCTAAAAACCATGATTTTTGTATTTTTTTCCTTTGATAATTATTGCTTCCAGCTTTAAAAAAAAGTGTCCATTTGTTTTGTATATGTACTGGGTATATATGTATTCACAAACATATGAAAACACACAAGACATACTATATATTCGTAAATGTGTTCAATGTATGATAATTTATTTTGAAATTACACAGAGGTATTATTAACCCATATATTATTAGACAGATTAAGTTTTTCCTTCAAAGAATAAAGATGAGTAGAGGAGCATTTCTTTCCACATTCTCCCTAGCAGATTGCTTGTTGCCCTACTTGGAAATTACCCTTGCAGATATTTACTTGAAAACACCTAGAGATCGAAATTTCCCTTGAGATGCAGACTCTTTCGAGAATTCAGTTTGTGCCAGTCACAGTCGTAGATTCATTCCTTCTTCCTCAGCCTGTGCCTGGGGACTTGGGCTGTGTGTGGTGTGGACGTGGGGAATCTTCATCAGTGTGTGTACTGGGTTCACCCCATTTCCATAGCAGCTTTCAGTTGTGGAGGGGCAGAGTTGTGTGTCAGTCAGTGGAGATGGATGGGAAGATTTACCTCAGGGAGAAGTTGGTGAGAGATGTGCTAACAGTGAGCATGGTAGTGAATTCTTTTGTCCTTTGCTTTGTGCCCTCCGGTAAGTCATGGAACCCTTTTGTTTCCACGTGTAGAAAGTGAAGGAGTTTATTAGGTTAGTGTAGCTTTTGATCAATAAAATATTGTTGTGAATTGGCAGGTTTTGAAAACATAATGTGGAATTCATGTGAAAGTGTTAATACAAGGTTAGGTGGAGCATTGGGGGAATATAAGATACGTGGTTTTAAAAAGGAATGAATTTGGGGACCTAATGTGTATGTGTCTAATTTTATAGGAAATCCTTTATATTTTCTATTGATATTTTTTGAGCACTAGTAGAATGAGAAATGCATTCATTAGAGGACCCTAATTAAATTTGTTTAAAAAGGCACATATTCTGTTAAAAACTTTAGAATGATGTGGGATACTGGGAAAAAGGGACAGTGGTCTGAAAAGGGTGTATAAAATTTGAAGTAGTTTCCTTACATTTTGGAAGATGTCTGCCTTTTTCTAGCAATGGAATAAAAGAAATCTCGTTTCTTTCTCCTACTATCTTCTCTCTTTATCTATTATTCCAGGTTTTCAGTATTGCATAGTACTTTTCCACATGTGTTTAATGATGTTAATAAATCTTAAAACACAGATAATCAATGTAGAGGAAATTTTTCACAGAGTGAAATCTGGCCAGAGTCTGTCTAGATAAATGATTGAGTGCAGTTAGGAAAGCATATAAATCTCTCTAGTAAAACAGATGTTCAAATAATCATGTCACTGTTTCCCCAAAACTGGTTTCGTGAGAAAGTCCAGCACAGCCAAGTCTGGTAGGTGTTTCCCGCCTGAAGCATTTAACTTCGGTTTTGTGATATCTCAAAGAATATAAACATGTTTGGAACATGAAATAATTTTTTCATGTGACTTCCACAGCTAAAATAACTGATTTTCTTAGGTTAGCTGATTTTTTTTTTTTTTGACAGGCAGAGTGGACAGTGAGAGAGAGAGAGAGACAGAGAGAAAGGTCTTCCTTTGCCGTTGGTTCACCCTCTAATGGCCGCCGCGGTAGCGCGCTGCGGCCGGCGCACTGCGCTGTTCCGATGGCAGGAGCCAGGTGCTTATCCTGGTCTCCCATGGGGTGCAGAGCCCAAACACTTGGGCCATCCTCCACTGCACTCCCTGGCCACAGCAGAGAGCTGGCCTGGAAGAGGGGCAACCGGGACAGGATCGGTGCCCCGACCGGGACTAGAACCCGGTGTGCCGGCGCCGCAAGGCGGAGGATTAGCCTGTTGAGCCACGGCGCCGGCCAGGTTAGCTGATTTTGATCCTAGTGATCGTCAGCTGGTACAGTAGATAAATTGGGCACTTGGATAATAGATCCTTATGAGTATTTTGTCCCTTTTGGATAATTAACAAAATGATATGCTATTTGGCTTTTGAGTAGTCATTTTCTGAAAGTTGAGCCATCCTATAGAAATAAAAAAATTTAGAAGTCTGCATTTTTGGGAGAAAAACCGATATTTTTAAAGACAGTATGCTATTTTCCATTTTTTAAAATAAACATTTATTCATTTGAAAGTCAGAATTATACAGAGAGAGAGCTCTCCCATCTGCTGGTTCACTCTCCTAGTGGTCACAATAGTCAGTGCTGAGCCAGGCTAAAGCCAGGAGCCAGGAGCTTCTTCCAGGTCTCCCACATGGGTGGCAGGGGCCCACATACTTGGGCCATCTTTTGGTGCTTTTCCCAGGCCATTAGCAAGGAGCTAGTTCAGAAGTGGAGTAGCCAGAACACAAACCTGTGCCTATATGGAATGCCACTTCCCACTTCACCACAATTGTGGCCCCAGATTTCCCTTTATAAGATGCAAACTGTGTTTTAATTATTATCAGATGTTATTGCAACCAGCAGTATCTCATTTAGAGAAAGGGGAGATTTAAAGTTGAGAATAGTTTTAAGGGACAAAATGAATGGATCAAGATATTGTTGTTGAACAAACAGCTGAAGAAGTTCTTTCAACTTCCTGATAATTTTTGTTTTTTTAAAGATGTATTTATTTATTTGAAAGTCAGAGTTACACAGAGAGAGGAGACGAAGGAGAGGCAGAGCGGTCATCCATCCGCTGGTTCACTCCCCAATTGGCTGCAACGGCTGGAGCCACGCCAATCTAAAGCCAGGAGCCAGAAGCTTCTTCTGGGCCTAGGAAAGCAGTGGAAGTGTTTGGGCCTCTGCACCCACATGAGAAATCCGGAAGAAGCTCTTGGCTCCTGACTTCTGACCAGCTTAGCCACAGTTGTGGCCATCTGGGGAGTGAATCAATGGGTGGAAGACTTCTCTCTCTTTCTGCCTCTGTCTCTCTGTAACTCTGCCCTTCAAATAAATAAATAATTCTTTTAAATAAATGAAGTAGCTGATGTTAGTATTCCTGTTCCCCAAGCATAGCCCAGATCCTCATGGCTCAGACAGATTTTCAGGAATATGGTGATGTATTTTGTTTATGATCCCCATTAACAGGGATAATTGAACATGAAATGTGATGTGACTGTTTTGCCTAGGTCTAATATTCTGTTACCTGTGTGATGGTGGACAGTGGACTTCAGCAGGGGACAAACTCAAATCATGCCATCACGTGTTTGCATTTCTAATTTTTAGTGGGTGCAGAATGTTATAGACATTTTTTAAATGTCTATGCACCATAAGTAATCTTTTGTTTTCCATGCCGTTTCTTCTTTAGTTAGAGCTGTCATTACCCTGGTTTTTTGATTGTGTATATTTACAAAGCAGAATTGTTTTATTGACTTCCTACTCAAATAATCAAAAGGTTAAGGTCATCCTTTCAAAATGCATGCACATTTTTCTTCTGAATAAAAAGATTCCTTTGCAGATTTCCCATACTGTTTCAGTCATTTGAAAAGATTCGACGGTATTCTGCACTAAGAGAAGGACTAACACAATCTATTATTACATGTAACCGTCATTTCTAAGAACATTTTCTACCTCTTAAAAATGAGACAAACAATTATAAGATTTCAGTAATAGAAATAATGGCCTCTTATTTTTTTTATAGAAGCAATCCAGAGTGAGGTCACTTTTTTTTTTTTTTTAAATTTATTTGACAGGTAGAGTTATAGACAGTGAGAGAGAGAGAGACAGAGAGAAAGGTCTTCTTTCCGTTGGTTCACTCCCCAAATGGCCCCTATGGCTGGCGCTGCACCGATCCTAAGCCAGGAGCCAGGTGCTTCTTCCTGGTCTCCCATGCAGGTGCAGGGCCCAAGCACTTGGGCCATCCTCCACTGCCCTCCCAGGCCACAGCAGAGAGCTGGACTGGAAGAGGAGCAACCAGGACTAGAACCTGGTGCCCATAAGGGATGCCGGCGCCGCAAGGTGGAGGATTAACAAAGTGAGCCACAGTGCCAGCCCCGGTCTCTTTTCTTGATATGTTTTTAAAGTAGATAATCTTACCTATAATTTGATATTGTGGTATTTCTTATCTATGTGGGTACTTCAAAATGTTCATGGAAAACAGGATTTAGAAATATTTTGGTTGAAAAAAAATTTTTTAATTCCATACTTTTTTTCATGATATTTATATTCAGTGAATTTTTTTGAAGACCTCTTATATGGATAACACATCCAATAGGCTTGCTGATGCTTCTAGGCCTGACTGTAGTCTTGAGATTCCTGTATTCAACAGATTGCTTCCCAGCAAAAGGAATTCTTGCCATTCATTGTAGCATTTTTAAGACACTATGGGTTGGTCACCAAAGACTTCGTCTACCTCCTCGTTTTATAAGCCAACTCTTTTTCCTTATGGCAGAGGAGGGCTGACTTCTGACTTCACAGCCCAGACACACCTAGGCAGTTGATTTAATTTCCCTTATTCAGATTATGAGCCAGCAAAGTGGCCCAATGCCAAAAGTAGATATACACATTCTGTAGGAAAGTCAGTGGCAGAAGCTCCTCTGTTGTGCTTTTTGTGTAGTCATACCACACCTGAGATGCTATTTTAGTTCCCCTCCCTGCTTGGTCAGAGTTAAACATAATTATTTCGAAGGGCATCATTGCAGTTTTTGGCTATTGGGTTAATATAGACTTAGGGGAGCAATCACTCTGTGTGACATTGCCTCATTATTTTGAATATGTTAGCCTGTTGAGCACACATTCCAGACAGGTTTTGTAGGAACTTATGAAGTGTCTGCTTATTTTTCACATTTGTGTAGAAGGTTTTCCGACTGAAGAAATAAAACATGTGCTGGAGAAGGTTTCCTCTGAATGGAAGAATCTCTCTCAGCATTTGGAAGACCTGGCCAGAAAGATTCAGCTACAGGAAGATATCAATGCTTATTTTAATCAACTCGATGAGCTTGAAAAGATCATAAAGATGAAGGAGGAGTGGTTGAAACATACGCCCTTTGCTGAGACGCCCCAGCAGTCCTTGCCAAGCTTGAAGGAGTCCTGTCAGGTAAAGAGCCAGCTATCTGGAATGTGGAAGAATTCTCTGCCCAGCCCTGATCATGAGTTTTTGGTTAAGTCTGCTCTAATGATGTGTCTGGGGATCCTCAGTGAGTCATGCAGCCGTGTTTTCTCTTCCACAGCGGGAACAGACAGATCTCCTCGGCCTCCACCCTAAAATTGACCTGGCACGTGCCAGCTGCTCAGCCCTGGAGTCGCGACTTCCTGCCCCTGAGTTTGTCCAGCAGGGCTTTGATAGCCTTTTGGGCCACTACCAGGCTGTGCAACAGGATTTCGAGGACCATCAACAACAGCTAGAAAATAGTAAAGCCATTCTCTTGATTTTCCTTCTATCATTGTTTTTTTTTTTTAAAGTTATGTATTAGTTTGAAAGGCAAAATGATACAGAGAGGCTGAGACAGGTGTGTGTGTATGTGTGTAGGGGGGGAGGTCATCCATCTGCCAGTTCATTCCCCAAGTGGCTGCAGTGGGCTCCTTGCTGAAGCCAGGAGCCCAGAACTCCAGCTGGCTCTCTCACTTGGGTGCAAGGGGTCCAAGCACTTGGCCCATCTTCCATTGCTTTTCCAGGGGTATTAGCAGGAAGCTAGATCAGAAGCAGAGCAGCTGGGACTTGAACTGGTGTTCTGACTGGGGATACTGTATTGCCACATGGTGGCTTAACCTGTTGCGCCACAGTACTGCCCCCCGCCCTGATTTTCTTATTTGAGTATTTTAAAATCTCCTCTCTTAGCTTTCCTGAATTTAAGATTGCTCCCAATGTTTGGAACTCCACAATGCTTGCTGGCCTTGCACTGCCTTCACTATCTTCCTCTGTGCCTGTATTGCTTAATGTCTGAAAGTCTATTCAGTCTATTTCCTGGATTCACACTTGTTTGTTTAAATACAAACAGCTTTCATGTGTTTAAAATCATGTCAATAAGATATAATTTTTAATTTTTTTAGAATTATTTATTTATTTGAAAGAGCTACACAGAGAGAGGCAGAGAGAGGCAGAGAGAGAGAGAGAGAAAGAGAGAGAGAGGGAGAGAGAGGTCTTCCATCCGATGGTTCACTCCTCAATTGGCTGCAACGGCTGGAGCTGCGTCGATCTGTAGCCAGGAGCCAGGAGCTTCTTCCCAGTCTCCCATGTGGGTGCAGGAGCCCAAGGACTTGGGCCATTTTCTACTGCTATCCCAGGCCATAGCAGAGAGTTGGATTGGAAGAGGAGCAGCCGGCACTAGAATGGGCGCCCATATGGGATACTGGCACCTGAGGCCAGGGCGTTAACCCACTGCGCCACAGCGCCGGCCCCGAATTTTTAATTTTTTAAATAGGGAAACAGGTACTGTTTCTTGTGGTTGAGGAGTTCACCTAATAACATCCCTAGTAGGACAGAAAAGAATGTCATTTCATTCTGTTAACCCAAAATGGTTGTAGTTTTAGCAGTACTATCTCCCCTTTTAAAATAAATCATTTTTTAATGTTTACTTTAAATTTTCATCTACTCAAAAGGCAGAGCGAGAGAGTGAGATCCTTTATCCATTGGTTTCTTTTAGAATCTGAATAATTTCAACAAGTTCCTACTTAGGACTAAACCTGGTATTGGAAAGTTAAACCTTAAAGGTTTTCAGAGTTTGGCCCTTACGTGACTTTTTCTTCTTCGTAGTGGCTATTTAAGTGAGAAATGGTGTTGCGTTATTGTGGGCAGTGCATACTAAGGAGCTATCCATGAAGCCATCCCCTTCCTTCAGCATTTGTAGATTGCGTAATGACTTTAAAATCTGCCTGTGTGCCCTTTAAGCAAATGTGTCATGCTGCCATTTTTCTGGTAAGGCATTCGGACACCACGTCATTGCTAATTGAAATCAATTAACCTAGGATGTGCAGGAAATGTTAGACTGTACTTCTTTCTCAACTAACTGGTGCAAAGTATGCTTTCATGTTTGACAAGGATCTGGAATTAGTTTAACCTTGGCTACTAGCTGGTTTCACTTCTTTGTAGTTCGAATGCTGTCACTTCCTTTCCACACAAGCGTTGCTTGTATGTGCTTTTCACATTAGCAGCAGCAGTAGACACCCTTCCTGCTGGCTCCTCAGTGTGCCTGTGGCAGCCTGGCTGTAGTCTTCCCAGCTCATGTCCACCACTCTGCAAACGGCTTTGTCTCGATGCTTGCCTTTACAGGAAGAGTGGTGAGGGGATCTTTGTTTTCTTCTATTCTATGTGTAGCTATCAGGGAAGAGGAGACTCTATGGGACAAAAGTAGCATTGTTCCATCCTCAGAGAGGCATTTCAGCATGATGAAATGAAGAAAAATGGTAATGGGTTAGTTAGTATTTCAAACATCAACATGCGCAGGAATGAAGTCACTCTCTGATTCTCAGGAATGCCAATGCAATGATCTGTTTTATTAGCTTGAAGAGCCCCTTTTAAATTTTATTCATTGGGTCTTACTTAATAATTACTTTATTGGGATACACTTACTACATACAGAAGATTATTTCTATATGTAACAATCTTAGATTCCTAACATGATTTTCTCAAACTAAGTATTTTTAAATAAACAGAACTTAGGAATCAACCTGCTCGTGAATACCTGGAAACATTGAAAATACTGAAAGATACACTAAATGATTCAGAAGATAAGGCCCAGCAGTCTTTGAATGTCCTTAATGATCTTTCCAAGGTGGAGAAGGCTCTGCAAGAAAAAAAGGTAATATGGATCCCAGGTGCTGGAGCTCTATACGATTTCTTCTATCTCATTTTGCACATGTTAAAATGCTTTCTTGCAATTCAAAATAATATTGATCATTTTTGGTCAGAATTGGTCCAAAAATGTCTTGTAGTTCACAGTTGCTTTCTATGAAGGGTCTTCAAAGATTTATAGAAGATGTCTATGAAAAAAAGTTATGCATGAATTTCAGATTTTTTGCAATAAAATATTTTTAAATTTCATTTTTCCATGAATTTTTTAAAAAAGGTATGTTTATTTATTTGAAATTCTGAGTTACAGAGTGTGGGGGTTGGAGAGAGAGATATCTTTCATCCACTGGTTCACTGCTGAAACGGCCACAGTGGCTGGGGCTGAGCCAGGTTGAAGCCAGCAGCCTGGGCTTTTGTCTAGGTCTCGCACTTGGGTGTAGGAGCCCAAGCACTTGAGTCATTTTCTGCTGCTTTCTCGGGTGCACTAGCAGGAAGCTGGATTTATCCATTAATTTTTGAAGTCTCATATAATGTGAAACCTCAGTAATGATTATTATTTAATATTTTAATAGAAATCCTATTTTCTCCTTCTATTTTAATTAGCCTAAGATAATCAACCTGTTCATAATGTGAACTATTGGTTGAATTGATCTTTGTTTTTTTTTTTTTTTTAATAAAAATGCTTTGTTGGCGAGTTAGGAAACCTATTCCCCTGCCCTAATTCATCTGATAAGAGACCACTCAGTGAGCACTGCACATGTGGCCCAAATGGGTATGTTCTTCCAGTGGCTTTTAGGATACTGAATAATTATGTTTTTCAAGCACAAGAGCTCCTGAAGGGGAAGCTTGAGCTGTTTTTGATTGTTTCTGTTTTTTCATGAGTTATTCATAATTGGTTTTTGCTAAAATGGTTTTTAAAGGTGACTTATGATGTTATACACTCCATCTTATTATATTTGTACAGATTCATTTTTGTGCCTACTTTTAATTATTTAAAACTTCTTCCAGCATCTTGATGAAATCCTTGAGAATCAAAAACCTACATTACATAAACTGGCGGAAGAAACCAAGACTTTGCAGAAAAACGTCCCTCCTGATTTAGAAAAGGCATATAAGCAAGAATTCGATGATGTCCAAGGGAAGTGGAACAAATTAAAGGCAAAAGTTTCCAAAGACCTGCATCTGCTTGAAGAAATTACCCCCAAACTCAGAACATTTGAGGTAAATCCAGAGGCCATTAGGAGATTAAGTTCCTTATAGAGCAAACATTAATTTTCACATAAGACTAAAAAATCCATTATTTTGCATTCTTTCTAGTGCCACATTGTTATGTACTTGAGTTGGGATTTATAACTTGCTTATCAAAGACATGCTGGAGAGTACTTCATTTTCTTTCTTTCTTTTCTTCTTCTTTTTTTTTTTTTTTTTTTTGGTAGAAATGTCTCCTGCGTTGAGGTCAGATGGACCTTAAAGATAATAGAGAATTGGTTAGAACAGTGTTTCAGGCACGGGAGACCTATATGAAATGTAGATAGGTAATAGTGGTAACTTGTTTGGGCTGTAGAAGTAGCTCAGGTAGAAGCAAATGGCTAAGACTTTGAACCTGGGCTTTTGGAGGTTTTCAGTTTTGGAACTAGCAATCTGAACTTGGCCCTAGAATACAACAAATTAAATTCAAGGGACATAAAAATCCAGAATTATATCTGTTGTGACATCTGAAAATGTTGACAGATGAAGTAGTGATATAGTTCAAGGGGAAAAGATAAATGTGAGGATGTATAAGGGCAAAGTGACAGAACAAACAAGATTCCAATTTTTCTTGTGAGAAAAATGGATGAGTGGCATTTCCACATCAGCTGTTTTCACTATTCTGCATGGGAAATGACCCAGTCTCTCCCCAACCTTCCCCTAAAGGTTGCCTGTCCTCCCAGTGCCTCCTTTCCTTTGTCTTTTTTTGCTTTTTTCCTATGAGGTTGGGGATCTTTGTTAGCTATTTTCTCTGTATCCGAAGGATACTTCTAGAACAATGTCCGCCACAGAGAAAGCATCAATAAATGTTTTTCAATGCTTTCTGTGAGTGGTAGTAGGAGATTTAGATACTTAGACTTGGAGATACATATTTGATTTATATCCAAGGGGACCTTATGTAAAAAATGTTGCTAAAATGGTGAAAAGATTGAAAAGTGAAGATAAAAATTAGGGAAATGATGTTTTAAAAAATCAAGAGAATTCTTGTATAGAAGTGGAGCTGGTAGACCACACAGGTCAGTGTGGAAGGGATCCACAATGATTTGATGAGTGGGCCCTCTGCCTTTGGAGGGAAGCTCTTTGATCCAAGAACTGATGGACAGCCCTAGTGAATGACCAGCAAGGGAATAAAGATGGAGGGGTTGTGTGTGTGTGGCAGGCGGGGTTTATTTGGAGTAGTTTCCTGGAAGTATAAGTGTATTTCTAGACTGAAATTTCATTTGAGTAAACATTAATTATGATTATGAAGAAAATGTATGGTATATAGCTTCATATTTTTAAAAAAGATTTATTTATTTATTTGAAAATCAAGGAGAGGCAGAGAGAGAAGTAGAGGTCCTCCATCCGCTGGTTCACTCCCCAGCTGGCTGCAACAGCCAGAGCTGTGCCGATCTGAAGCCAGGAGCCAGGAGCTTCCTCCAGGTCTCCCATGCGGGTGCAGGGCCCCAAGGCCTCGGGCTATCTGCCACTGCTTTCTCAGGCCACAGCAGAGAGCTGAATCGGAAGTGGAACAGCCGGGATTCGAACCTGCACCCACATGGGATGCTGGCATTGCAGGCGGCGGCCTTACCCGCTACGCCACAGCGCAGGCCCTAAGCTTCATATTTTTTATTTACTTAACTCTGTGAGTAGATCCTCTTCTGGTATATTATCACTTGTTATTATTTCCAATTTATTTTTAAAAGATTTATTTATTTATTTGAAAGCCAGAGTTACAGAGAGAGAGAGGGAGAGAGAGGGATCTTCCATCCACTGATTCAATCCCGAGATGGCTGACGCAGCCAGAGCTGGACCAGGCATGGGGAGTGACCCATGCTAGGAGCTGGGAGCCAGGAACTTCTTCCAGGTCTCTCATGTGGGTGCAGGAGCCTAAGCACTTGGGCCATCTTCTGCTGCTTTTTTCAGGCTGTTAGCAGGGAGCTAGATTAGAAGTGGATCATCCGAGACTCGAACTGGCACCCTTATATGATGCCAGTGCCGCAGGCAGCAGTGTTCCCTGCTATGCCACAACTCCGGCCCCAATTATTTCCAGTTTTAAAATGAGAGTTAACCTGGAGCTGACGCTGTGGCACAGTGGGTTAAAACCCTGGCCTTTAGTGCCTGCATTCCATATGGGCGCCGGATCTAGTCCTGGCTTCTCCTCTTCCAATCCAGCTCTCTGCTATGGGATAGCAGTAGAAGATGGCCCAAGTCCCTGGGTCCCTGCACTCACGTCAGAGACCCAGAAGAAGCTCCTGGCTCCTGGCTTTAGATCAGCACAGCTCCAGCCATTGTGGCCAATTGGGGAATGAACCAGCGGATGGAAGACCTCTCTCTCTGTCTCTACCTCTTTTTATAACTCAGTCTTTCAAATAAATAAAATAAATCTTTAAAAAAAAAAAAAAGAAAAGTGAGAATTAACCTTATCTGTGATTCTAAACTTTGTAGTTGGAGTCCAGGCATTGGATTATCAGTGATTCTCAGCCGAAGGGGATTTTACCCCTTTCCCTTCCCCACCAGAGACTGTTAAAGTCTAGATACAATTTTTAGCCATCACAGCTGTGGCGGGGGTTATCTTGGGGTAGAAGCCTTGGAGGCAAGCTAAACATCCCATAATGCAAAGGACACTCCCTACAACAAAAGAATTATCTGGCCAAGATGTCAGTAAATGTGAACATTGAGAAATGTTTGGATAAATATTTCTCATCTTTTCAAAAGACCATCTCTTTGTTTTCAAATTTAAATCTGAGGTGTAGCTAGGAAAATTTACAAATAAAGATTAAACTAAAAGTTAATCTGATTTTGAGTATTAAAAGTGTATTTTTTGGCTTAGCTAAGTGTGGGCCAATACTTTAATATGGAATTTTAGGAGAATAAGTATTCTTCCAAAACATGAGTGTCCTGTGTTTATAGAAATCCAGCTTTATTTTTTAGTGGGTTGTTGTTACTATTGTAGCAAATCCAGGCACTTAAAGTGGCCAGCTGGGGCACACGCCAAATATTTATTTCCATTAAAAATATTGCACATGTGTATCTGGAGATTTAGGTGTTACTTTGTTTTCACAGCAGTAGGTTTGTAATAATGAACTATATTTTTATTTGCTATTTTGTGTGCAAACTAGAAGATGGTTGACCATATATATATTCCTTCTTCATTAAAAATTATATTTGTATATTTTAAAAAAAATTTTTTTTTTTATTTGACAGGCAGAGTGGATAGTGAGAGAGAGAGAGAGAGAGAGAGAGAGAGAGAGAGAAAGTTCTTCTTTTTTGCCGTTGGTTCACCCTCCAATGGCTGCTGCGGCCAGTGCATCGCTCTGATCTGAAGCCAGGAGCCAGGTGCTTCTCCTGGTCTCCCATGCGGGTGCAGGGCCCAAGCACTTGGGCCATCCTCCACTGCCTTCCCGGACCATAGCAGAGAGCTGGCCTGGAAGAGGGGCAACCGGGATAGAATCCGGTGCCCCAACCGGGACTAGAACCCGGTGTGTCGGCGCCACTAGGTGGAGGATTAGCCTGTTAAGCCACGGCGCCGGCCTATTATTTCTTTTTTGTAAAAGATTTATTTTCTTTATTTGAAACGCAGAGTTACAGAGAGGTAGAGACAGAGAGAGAGAGGTCTTCCATCTGCCGGTTCATTTCCCAGTTGGCTGCAATGGCTCAAGCTGCAGTGATCTGAAGCCAGGAGCTTCTTCTGAGTCTCTCATGTGGGTGCAGGGGCCCAGGGACTTTGGCTTTCTTCTACTGCTATCCCAACAAAAATCTAAACAATATAATCCACTTAGGCAAACATTACAACTTTCCCCCAAAGTTACTGGATAACAGTAAATATTCCTTTGCAGGTTAGCACATTTTCCCCTTTTCCATGACTTGATGTATGATTATTTAGGCATTTAAATTCTATTTGTCTTTAAGGCATGATGCATAGTAGGTTTTAATTCAGTGCCCATGAATAATGATGTTTCTTAGGGAGAAAATAGCTGATTTGTTTAAGATGGATTTTAATTATATAAGTAATGCATGAAGACCGTTCAGTGCGAAGAAACTAAATAGCAGAAATATTTAGAGTGAGTATTTAAGTTTCTGTTCCTCCCTAATGCCTTTTCCTTTGCTTTCCTGGAGGGCAGCTACCATTAACAATGGCTCCTTTATGGAGGTTAACATATTCAAGGTAAACAAAAAAAGAAGAGTCCATGAGTATTTCTAGTTCTGTCCATTTTTTTCTGTGCTATAGTCCAAAGGATATTGGTACTCCATAAGGGACATTTAATAATATACCATAAAGGTTGGAGTATGAATCCTGCTATTTAAAATAGTAAGGCCTGTGGCTGGCACTGTGGTGTAGTAGGTTAAGCCTCTGACTGTAGCACTGGCATCCCATATGGGCACCATTCATGTCCTGGCTGCTCCTCTTCCTATCCAGCTCTCTGCTTATGGCCTAGGAAAGCAGTGGAAGGGGCTGGAGCTGTGGCTTAGTGAGTAAAACTCGCTGCTTGCAGTGCCAGCATCTCTTATGGGTGCTGGTTCCAGTCCTGGCTGCTCCACTTCTGATCCAGCTCTCTGCTATGCCCTGGCAAAGCAGTAGAAGTCCTTGGGCCCCTGCACCCCAATGGGAGACCCAGAAGAAGCTCCTGCCTCCTGGCTTTGGATTGGTGCAGCTCCAGCCATTGTGGCCAATTGGGGAGTGAATCAGCGGATGGAAGTCCTCTCTCTCTCTACCTCTCCTTCTCTCTCTCTGTAACTCTGGCTTTCAAGTAAATAAGTAAAAAAAAAAAAATTTTTTTTTTTTAAAAAGAAAGCAGTGGAAGATGGCCCAAGTACTTGGACCCCTGCTACCCACATGGTAGACTCGGAAGAAGCTCCAGGCTCCTGGCTTCAAATCAGACCATCTCTGGCCATTGCAGCCATTTGAGGAGTGAACCAGCATATGGAAGACCTCTCTCTCTCTCTCTCTCTCTTTATCTTTATTTCTCTTTCTCTCTCTGTAACTCTGCCTCTCAAATAAATAAATAAATCTTTTAAAAAATAATAAGGCCTTTCATTAACACAGAGCATTTACATTTTGCAAGTATTTTCATAGCTGTGTGCATATTTCGCACCCACCACCTCACAATCCTGTAATACTTATAAGAATATCTATTGTGTGCAAATTTTAGTTTTTTGTTACCTGGATTTTACCCTATTACCTCTGTTTCCCTTGTCTACAAGGCTGGTTGCGATTGGCTTGCATTTTTTTTTTTTTAAGATTTATTTTATTTGAAAGTCAAAGTTACAGACGGGGCTGGGACTGGCGGAGGTCTTCTGTCCCCTGGTTCGCTCCCCAAATGGCTGCAGTGGCTGGAGCTGGGCCAGGCTGAAGCCAGGAGCTAGGATCTTCAACCACATCTCCCAAGTAGGTGGCAGTGGACCAAACACTTGGGCCATTTTGTGCTGCTTTTCTCAAGTCAGCAGCAGGGAACTGGATCAGAGGTGGAGGAGCCGGGACATAAACCGGTTCTCATATGGGACGTTGTTGTCGCAGGCTTTACCTACTATGCCCCATGGCCTGCATATTCGTATTCATGGTATCATGTTCCAATACTGCCTTAAATTCTTCATTTTTGTCAATGCCATGCCACAGTAATGACCTTGATTCCTGTGTTTAATTAATAGCTGATTTTACAAAATACCATTACTTTTTCCAGACAGCAGAATATTTGAGAATACATGAAACAGGCATCATTTTTTTCCCCATGATTGATTTCAGTGATAGGATTTTCTTGCAAATCCTGAGGATGAAATAAAATCCTGAGAGGCTGCTTTCTATCTCTCACCCCTGGCAGGATTATCTTTGGATTCAGGGTCTGCAAGGTATTCTGTGTTATTTCCTTTCCCCCATTCAAGATCTCCTGCAGCGAGGTCCAACTGAGAAATCATGAACATGTCCCACAGGCACATACAGAACTTGCTCTTCTATTTTTCCACTGCTGCTGTCAGCGGAGACTCAGCCTCCAGCCCCTTCTTGCTGTGCTGTGGCTCACATGCAGTCTCTTGCCCTGACAGTCCCATTACCCTTCAAATCTGCCTCCTGCTTCCGGACACTTCCCTCTGGAGTTCATCTCCCGCACTGATGGCAGAGCTGTACTTCTGAGATGGTGCACGTTGCCTTCCCCATCGTGTTGCAAAGTACTGTCACCGCATCTCAGTGCTCCTGTCTCTTCCTTGCCCTGAAGCCCAGCTTATGTCCTCACCAGGAGTTGAGCCCAATGGGAAGCCCATGGTAGCTTGAAAAGCACCACTCTGACTATTGGCTTTTTCTGGAAGTATTGTGTGCTTCTTGGAATTCTTATCCTCCTGGTGTTCCCTTTGAGACTAATCCTCCTCTATGAGCAGCCTCCGCCATGCTCACCCCCACACCCAGGCTGCAGGGTTATATCCTGTTACACAATTCTACTATGTGTGGGTTACATCCTTCTAATAACCCCAACTCTGGCCTCTTTTTATTGCAATTAGAACTGTGAGTATCTCCTCCCCTAGGGTATGAGCTCTTTGAGGACAGAAACCCTGTCTGGCATCGGGCAAGTAAGTAGATGTGAGTGTGATTGCTCTATGGGTGCCTTAAGACAACTTTCCCACTTCCGCCTTTGTAGTGAAGTTGAAGCTGTAAACTGAAGTGACTGCTTATCGTGAACATCAGGGCACCTGTATGTCATTCCTGTCCCTCCACTATTAAACAAAGACTCTTACCCAGTGGACTCGCTGTGATGCAGGATGTGGAAGTGGATATCAGGAGCTCTGAGACAAGTAGAACTAAATTTTGAAATTTTGGGGGAATTATTTTATGGTTAAAAAAAGCAATGGTAAATACTTCCTAGGAGTAATATACAATATGACTGCTTTAACTCTTACTAGATAACAAAATTGATGTACTTAACTGCATATGGATTTAAAAAAGAAAAGTATTTGAGAGTCAGAAGGACAGAAAGGGGTAAATAGAGGGAGGGAGAAAGCTGGGAGGTGGGTCCAGGTCTCCCGCTAGGAGGCAGGAACCCCACTGTGTGAAGCATCACCACTGTCCACTAGGGACCCTACTGGCAGGAAGCTGGAGTCAACAGCTGGAGGTGGGCATTGAACCATGGCAGTCTGATAGTGGGATGTGGCCATCTTAACTGGTGTCTGAACTTCTAGGCCACATGCCAACCCCTTGCAAGTTTTTTTTTTTTTTTTTCCTCATTTTGAATACTTTTTACTTTACTGAAGAGGATATTGGTACATTCTACACCTTACATTTACGAACTCTAGTAGTTTGATCTACATTGTATTGACTTGTCCTCCCTACTTGAAAGAACTTGTTTTCAAGTTAGTGATTTGACATTAATAAATATTATAAAACCAAATAAACAGGAATGCTACTACCTTAACTTTTTGTGCTAATTTTGATTTCACAGTTCTTTTTGTCTATGTCTGGGGGTAGAAATTAGCAGCTTAAAAACTGAACATTCCAACATCCAAGGGAGGAATGGGGTAATTCTAGTCTACAATAATCACATTCAATTTTTCCCTCCATCTCCATCCACTTACAGAACAAAAATATGAACACACACACATGCACACATAAATACCTCTTTGGGGGCACTTTACTTCTTATAAAGCAGTATCAGAAAAACTGCTTGTACATTTCTAAAATAAAAGTCATTATTTCACATGCTATCATAAACACTAATCAAAGGCAATGATTTCTCATTTCTATTTTTATGTCTAAATATTCAATTAAATATAAAATTATGAATATGGTGTTTCTTAAAATCAAAATATCAAATATTCCAGTTTGGAAGGGTCAAACTGGGTGATTATTGTAGACTAGAATGAGCGTTTCGCTGTAATCAAGTCTTGGGAAGCATTTGTATACCTTGGAATCTTATTGTCTTAAACACAGAGTTACCAAGATTGGAATTCCTTCCATCCCTAAGCTCAGGGGAGTGGGTTGGGGTTTGGGATGAGGGAAGGTTATTGTGGTTAATTTAATGACCTTGCATTGCTTTCTGTGACCCATTAGCTGGGTGTGGCCACCCCAAATGCTTCCAAAAAATTGCTTCCCAGCGCTGATGCTCCTGATGAATCTTGACCCTTCCAAACTGGAATATTTGATATTTTGATTTTCAGAAACACCATATTCATAATTTTATATTTAATTGAATATTTATACATAAAAATAGAAATGAGAAATCATTGCCTTTGTTTATGATGGCATGTGAAATAGTGACTTTTATTTTAGAAATGTACAAGTACTTTTTCTGATACTGCTTTATAAGAAGTAAAGTGCCCCCAGAGGTATTTATGTGTGCATGTGTGTGTGTGTTCATATTTTTGTTCTGTAAGTGGATGGAGATGGGGAAAAAAATTGTGATTATTGTAGACTAGAAACTCCTATGTGCATCAGCTGGGTAATGTTTAAATAGACAGAGAAGCAATATTTTTGTGTGACCTCTTTCACAATCTCTGTGACCTCTTTCCTATAGAATTGACATAGATGAGCAGGCTTTCGGTAGTTTTGAAAGGCACAGAAGCATCTGCTACAAGTTAACTGAGACAGTGTTTTCCTTCCAGTGAATAAGGAGAAATCATAGAGGGGCCGGAGGGTGGAGCAGAGCTCCCTGGGGCCCTCGGTTCACACAGGTGGTGGCTATCCTATTGCTCTCAGTGACTGACTCATCCTTCTCAGGTGGTGTGGCCACAGGCAGGTCATCCCGCTGCTACCAGGCATTCCTCAAGGTTGGACCTTCCCTCATTTAGTGGATTCGTTCTGCCGAGCTGTATTTGAGCAGGTAGTCACACAGATAAGCAGCAGCTCTTCCAAATGTCCATTCTTAAATATTTACATTTAAGCAGTTGCAGGGTGGAATAGGCATTTAGGTTAGCAGTAATTTAAAGGCAAATTAAACTGACCTTACACAAACACGTCCTGACCCTGGCTGCTCATTCCTGTGGTACCTCAGATGGGGCATGCACACCAACACTTGGAAGTGGTAGCTGTTTGATGGTTTGATGGCAATAATAAAAAAGTTGGTTTTGTAGATTTCTCCATTTATTGCATGCTTCTACGTGGCCATCTATGTCTAAACATTATCTCTGTTTTTCAAAACAACCAGGCGAAGTTGTTATTATCTCTATTTTACAGTAGAGCTACCGAGGCTTCAGAAACACTATTAGTCTCATGCTTAGCCAGGTTCTCAGCGCTTAGTCTTTCAAGGGCACATTACCTCATTTAGAACTCACATGGTCAGGATTATGTGGCGGATTTTCAGTCATGACGGTAGTTAACTTCCAGATTCCCATCTCTTCTTTGTGAGGATCAGTTGGTCACCATGGCTTGTCTGCCTGTTGCTTTTCTCTTTGTGAAAGTGTAAGGGGGAGACAAGAAACAATGTGAATTGTGTGTACCCATGTTGGTCTGTGTGTATCTGAGAGAGGGCAGGAAGGAGAAGGAAGTAGTGCGGTTGATACCATAACTCTTCCTCTGCTGCCAGGGGTTGGGGTGGGTAGGACTACTTACTTCAGCCAGGATTGACTGGGGTTGAAATCCCTTAGAACATAATGCATCCATATCAATTTCAAGAATCCTTGACCCAGAGACTATCAGGTTTCCTTATGCAAAGCTAGACTTAATACATTTCTCAGTTATATTGCACTATAATGCATCCTTTAAAAGTTCAGAATGGAGATTAACAGTGCAAGAATTTGTGGTGACAAGTCAAATGGGCAATTAAAAAATGTCATAGTTTATGAACTTTCTGGATGTAGTCATACTTTCTTTCTTCACTTCTTTTTTGGATGCCTTGCTCCATCATTTCCTAAGCATGTCTTCTCACATATCATCTGTGATAAGATCTTTGAATGTTGGAGCCAGCACAGAAGAGACCTGTGACCAACCACAAATACTTGAGTGGTACAAGTCTGTACAAACACTGACAGGCTAAAGAACACAGGGGAGGAGGCTGGAGGAGAATGTACATTATGAAGAAAAGGATTTTTTTTTTTTTTTTTTTTGACAGGCAGAGTGGATAGTGAGAGAGAGAGACAGAGAGAAAGGTCTTCCTTTTTGCCGTTGGTTCACCCTCCAATGGCTGCTGCGGCCGGCACATCGCGCTGATCCGAAGCCAGGAGCCAGGCGCTTCTCCTGGTCTCCCATGGGGTGCAGGGCCCAAGCACTTGGGCCATCCTCCACTGCCTTCCTGGGCTACAGCAGAGAGCTGGCCTGGAAGAGGGGCAACTGGGATAGAATCCAGCGCCCCAACTGGGACTAGAACCCGGTGTGCCAGCGCCGCAAGGCGGAGGATTAGCCTGTTAAGCCACGGCGCCGGCGAAGAAAAGGATTTTCAAAGCTGTGCTTGGAGTAAAGGAGGTGTGCGAGTGCTTGGGCAGGATGGTGCAATATTAGCAAACAAGGCAGAAGAGTCTAGCTATTTGAGAACTTCTTGCTTGCCATCTTCATCGTAGACTGGCTATCAAAGCTAGAAATGTATAATAGTCATGACCGAGAGTACATTAGAGTCTGAACTATGGGTCACATGAAGAGCCACACTGTTCCTTTAGAGCATAAATCTGCTTCCCAAGTTAGCAGTGGAATTGTTGTGATCTCATAGAGCGCATCATGGTCTTTGAGAAACTACAAGAAAAAAGGAGATGGGTCATTGTCCTAATTAAGAGGAGCGCATTAGTTTTTTTTTTTTTAAAGATTTATTTTTATTTAATTGAAAGAGTTATATATAGAGAGGGAGAGGGAGAGGGTGAGGGAGAGAGAGATCGATCTTCCATCCACTGGTTTACTCCCCAAATGACCATAACAGCCAGGCTGGGCCAGACTGAAGCCAGGACCTTGGACTGGAAGTGGAGCAGCCAGGATGCTGATGCTGCAGGCAATGACTTCACCCACTAAGCCACAGCACCAACCCATAGAGATTTTTTTTTTTAAAGATTTATTTATTTATTGAAAAGTCAGTTACATGTAGAGAGGAGAGGCAGAGAAAGAGAGAGAGGTCTTCCATCCGATGGTTCACTCCCCAACTGGCCACAACGGCTGGAGCTGCACTGATCCGAAGCCAGGAGCCAGGAGCTTCCCCCAGGTCTCCCACGTGAGTGCAGGGGCCCAAGGACTTGGGCCATCTTCTGCTTTCCAGGCCACAGCAGAGAGCTGGATTGGAAGTGGAGCAACTGGATCTTGAACTGGCGCCCACATGGGATGCCGGCGCTTCAGGCCAGGGCATTAACCTGCTGTGCCACTGTGCCGGCCCCTAGAGATCTTATATATACATCACAAAGTATATGCTGTTCACCTGGACCTGAAATGGATACCAGAACTCATTTCCTTTTAAGTGCTGTTTCCTTTTATTTTCTGTTTTGGAGGAAGAATACTAGCTTATTAGATATACAGAGTGATAGAATCTTGCTTTTGAATGCATGCATGTTCATTTAGTTCAACAAATGCTTAGAACTATTATTCTTGCCAAGTCTTGATTTCAGCAAAGTATTTTGCATCATTTCCTATAAGCTTATAAGGGGGGAAGTGGAAAACTGGTGGAGTACTCGTATAATGCAGATTCCCATATTTTGAAAACAGCCTGAAGTCTGTTGATTAATAATGACATGGTGTCCTCATGGGGGAATGCTCAGGAAGGTACTGTCATTGACTTCATTTTTTACTTGGGAGAAACTTAGAGTTCATCAGAAAAGAATGGAAAAAGAACCTCTCTGGGCCAGATTTGTGGCTGAAAGAAGAAGGGTGGGAAGAAGAGAGGATAGGAAAATGGAAAGACTAACATAATTATTTTATTGACTCATTATTGTTATACTGCTAACTATTATTGTTAACATAAGAAGGTGAAATTTAACATTTATAAATATCAATTCCTGAATTTACTAGAGCCAATTAAGTAATATAGGGAAATTTATTTTGATAGTTAATGTGAATATTGAAGATTTAGTTAATTATAATACTGTGAATAATATATCCATAAGACAAAAGGAGCAGAAAACAACCCTATAATAAGAAAAATAAAACTGAAAATAATTTAGATGGCATTTTATGAGTGTAATATTCACATTTTAATTTCTGTCATTGTGATTCACGTCAAACATTACAAGGATAAAAGTAGTTGGTTCTGTGTATTTGAGTGTAAAGACATTAAAACTTGATGTAATTTCCAGAGTGTATTCTCCAGAATGGGGAGGGCAGTACCTGGCTATCATGTTTTAGGGACAGCACTGAAGGAATTGGGAATAGTTAGCCAACAGAAGACTTGAAAAATAGATGGCAGCTGTCTTAAAAACTGAAGGGCTTTTTAAACAGGATAGTAAATTTTTTTTACGTTCCTAGCAATGAACAAGAAGCAAATCACTGAAGCAGGTACAAGGGAACAAAGGTCAGTGGTAGGGAAGTCAGCCAGTCAGATTGACCAGTGATGGGAGGGGAGGCCTTGGAACGAAGTGGTGATCACTTTAATTTTGGAGCTCAAATTGCATCCACTTGTTTGCGTTCCTTGGTGCTGTTCCAACATTGCTTTGTCTCTGAAGTCTCTTTGTCTCTGCAAAATGTTTGCTTCCTCCTTTGTCCTTGAACTCCCAGTTCCATACACAGTAATTAGATCATGGTGTGCCTAGTAAATGTTGTATGAAAGAATGGCCCAGGGCAGGGAACTCTCCTGAGTTCCCAGATAAGAAGACATCCACACAGCCAAATGAACAACAACAGATTGTGTTTTCCTTCACCTTGCTACTTATTTGTTCCTGCTTTGAGTAGCTAGTGTAATAGAAATTTGCTTCAAAATTATATGAGAAAAAAAGATTTTTAAACTGATTATTCCTAAAAACGCATTTCCCCTCCCCTGTAATTTGGATTTTTAAAATCATAGATATTAATTTAAATTTAAATTAAATTGCACTTAAATAGCTGGGTTTATTTGAGATTTTTAGAATTAACACAAACTGTCACCTCTTAGGGATTTTAGTCAGGGACAAAGAAAATAATTATTTTCAAAATTGGAATGCTTTCAAAAAAGGAAATAAACAAAAATGGTGCTAGCAAAGTTTTGAAAAGTGGCCTTTTTTCTTTTTTTCCTCCAGCAGGATAGTTCTGGAGATACAGTAGGTTGCATGCCAATGAGTAATATCCCTGTGTGTTGCTGTTCAATATAGGCTGATTCGAAAGTGATTGAGAAGTGGAGGGATGGTGTGAAAGACTTCTTAAGGACAGAGCAGGCTGCCCAAGGAGATGCTGAAGGTCTACAGAGGCAGCTGGACCAATGCTCTGTGAGTTCTGCTAATCTGGGGAACCTGCATGCTGAATAACCTTTCTCTTTCTTTGTTTGTTGCTATTATTAACGTTGGAGGAACATGGTGTGATATTAAGCCTTGATATCTTTCATCATACAATTTTTTTTGATCTTATGACTAATAAAAGTATGTCTGATTAACCAGAATTTTATTTTGGCCATCGCTGTAGAATGTTGACTGGAATGAGAACGAGAACTGTTTTAGTTCACTAGGAGCTGCTGTCTTTGTCCACAGCAACCTCAGTGTGGTAAACTATAGTTGCCAGCTGTATATTGCTTTTACTGTTCCACGTGGTGATGCTTTAAGAAACACATGAAATTTGCTAGTAATACTACATGCAATTTATATTTGGTGAAATCATATGTCTTCTTTAATTAAAACCACTGTTCCTCACAAAAAGTCAGGTATTCTCAGACAGAGTTGGCAGATGGCTCTGTCATATGCCCATGTCACCTGACTTTTTTTTAAGGCACAATATTTCTGAGGTAATTAAAAATCCTGATCCCTAAGCAGTCCATTCTTGCAGTATCTGCAGGGATCAAAGCAGAGAAACTATAATTATGCAATCCACTTATTTAGGAATAAACTCAATGTGTATTTGTTTTATATGTTCAGACATTTGTTAATGAAATAGACACAATTGAAACCTCACTGAAAAACATGAAAGAAGTAGAGACTAATCTTCGAAGCTGCCCCATTGCTTCAATCAAAACTTGGGTGCATTCAAGACTAGCTGACTACCAAAGCCAGCTGGAGAAATTTAGCAAGGAGGTAAGTTCTTCACCTGTACTCTGAGTTGTTTGCTAGAGATGTAAAACAGTAGCATCTCCTGACTGACAAAATTGATTCTTTAATTCATCCAGTTTTTTTTTTTAACTTTTATTTAATGAATATAAATTTCCAGTGTACAGCTTATGGATTACAATGGCTTCCCCCTCCCATAACTTCCTTCCCACCCGCAACCCTCCCCTCTCCCGCTCCCTCTCCCCTTCCATTTGCATCAAGATACATTTTCAATTCTCTTTATATACAGAAGATCAATTTAGTATAAAGATTTCAACAGTTTGCACCCACATAGAAACACAAAGTGAAACATACTGTTTGAGTACTAGTTATAGCATTAAATCAAAATGTACAGCACATTAAGGACAGAGATCCCACATGAGGAGCAAGTGCACAGTGGCTCCTGTTGTTGACCCAACAAATTGACACTCTAGTTTATGGCGCCAGTAACCACCCTAGGCTGTCGTCATGAGTTGCCAAGGCTATGGAAGCCTTCCAAGTTCGCCGACTCTGATCATATTTAGACAAGGTCATAAAAGACAGAGTGAGGATAGTAACCAATGATCCTAAGAGTGGCATTTACCAGGTTTGAACAATTATACAGCATTGAGTGGGGAAGACACACAGGTTGGGAGTAGAGCCACTGGTGGTAGAGTAGAGGTTATGCTTACAAAGGAATGAGGCCCAAGTGCACTAGACAGGGTCTAGAACAAAGGACAGAGTCATTATTAGAGGAGCTAAGAAAGGTGCTGTCTAAGCTACAATTAAGTTTTCTGATTGAGAGGCAAATAGAACCTGACAGAAGGGGCTTGATAATAATCTGGTGGGCTTTAGGCCTTGTAAGTTAAGAGGCCCAGACCTATCTATCTCTTCACATGGGGTACATCCTAAGGGAGGTGTGAACCTCCTAGGGGAAGGCACTCTGTTGACTTTCATTACTTGGCTGGGCTGGGAGGAGAGCTGGCCAGGTAAAGGCAGGGGGCATCTCTAACAAGAAATTTACAGTTCTGCCTGCAATGTTGCTGACCCTATTTGACCATCCCCTCAGCTGCAGTGGTCACTTTGGAAGTTGGGCTGAGTGAAGGGCTTTTCAGCTTAGAGCCAATAAGATCTGTGGCTCTGACCTGGGCATCCTTCGACTCCAGGGCAGGTCCATTTCCAGTGATCCAACTCTTGGCAGAGCTGCCAGGGTTCTTCACAAGCTGACTTCTGCTGAAGCCCAGGCTTACCACATTGAAAGCCACTGCAGTGGACTGGCCTGTTGGGTCTCCTTGAGGGCAGATCACTGTACAGATCAGCCATTAATAGGCCTGCCACCCATTGCTTCTGATGCCTAGCTTTCTTTTCCTCCTGGTTTGTGTTCAAGCAGACCAGAGGATGCAAGTCAAGGGAGTGCCCGTGTCCCATCTCTAATCTTCGGTGGCCTGAACTACAAGTCTATAGTCACAGGCATGTTCTGTAGTAGTTTTTCTAAGGTAGACAATGCCCATGAGGAAAATTATATTCTCACTTTAAAACTTTCTTTCCCTTTGGTCTGAAAGGGAGGTTTTTTCTACTTACTGTATACTTCGCTGATGGCGAAGTGAATCTAGCTATGAGATTATTATTTAAGTTCTTATTTTGGCTATGCTATTACAGAAAAATGTAAGCCATTTCTTTTATAAGGTCTAAAGATTAAATTGTGTGTCCTACAGATTCCTTCATAATAGAATTAGTTTCCTACCTTGAAGAGAATAGGGAAATGAAAGAACAAGTTGGGCTTAGAATAGAGAGATGAGGGAGCAAGTCCTAGATCGCTTGCTGACATTAGCAATATCACATGAATACTTAGCAAACAGTTTCAACCATTAGATAACAACTTAAGAAAAAATTTACCAGAAAGTCCAATGCCTTCTATAAATTTTAAGAATCATGTATTTGAAAACACCTCTTAAATATCTAACGTGGTGTAGTTTGTTTATCCAGTAAACTTAAGCACAACCATATAAAATGTGATGTGGTATCAAACTTTAAGTTTCTATAATGGAAAATGCTATTAATACAAATGTTTGAGAATTAAAAAGTCTGATGATCTTGTGTTACTAGACATGATAGTTATATTAATGAGAAAGTCCCAGAGGCCTAAAGGGTTAAATAAATTGTAAAATCCTACAGGTGCTTTCAAGGGTACTGTGAAGTAAGCAAGTGCCTCTTGTTGGCTGATGAGTTTATAATTTTAAACATGGCGACTTAAAGTCTTTTGTCATCCACAGTTATATATGATTTGCTGCTCATAAAACTAAAGCGTTGTTGGTTCTGTGTTTAGCTGCCCTCCTATAGGTTCCTATGGACTTTTTCCAGCCACTTCTATTGTATTCAGTACTTTGGGATGGCTCTGTGAACAGATGAAGCCAATAATGTATTAACAGTACCAACTGAGAGAAAGTATGGTTAACTGAGGTTACTAAAAACAAAAAGCAATTCAAATCAATTGGCAATCTACAAAAAGAGTTAAAGATTTTAAAAGCTAGTATTAAAATTGCTATATTGGTCTATTATGCTATGTTATATGTGTGTACATATTGTATGTCCACATGGGGAAATTTTATTAAGAGTTTTATTTTAAATGGCTTATGGATAAGATTGTCCATAAATGTTAGCTGCTAAAATCAATCAAAGATACATTTTAATTCGTGTGACCTGAATCTGTGTATCATATGTTTTAGACTTGTTGGTAGAAAGAAACTAAAAACATTTTATATGGTTGTTCTTAATTCATCCAGTTTTAAAACCAGTAGCCAAAGTAACTAGAACATGGACTCAGTTGGAGCAAGAAAGGGATTTTCATTTTTTATAATTGAGGGAGAGTACTCTTGTCCAGTTTGGTTCAGCATTTACCTGTATTTCTTGTCTTAAATTCAGTTTCAGACACACATTGGTGGTATTTGCTTTCCCAGGACATTTGGGAGTGCTCACCCAATACTTACAGCCATTCATCATTTGTTTATTTAGCAAATATTTATTGATCAGCTGGTAATTAATTTTTTATCAATGCCTGCTGTCACATATCATTGTAGGCACTTGGGATACAGCATTGCACGGGGGAAAACAGCTCTTCTTCTTCTTCTTTTTTTTTTTTTTTTGACATGCAGAGTTAGTGAGAGACAGAGAGACAGAGAGAAAGGTCTTCCTTTTTCCATTGGTTCACTCCCCCTAATGGCCGCTGCAACCGGCATGCTGCGCTGATCCAAAGCCAGGAGCCAAGTGCTTCTTCCTGGTCTCCCATGCAGGTGCAGAGCCCAAGCACTTGGGCCATCTTCCACTGCCTTCCCAGGCCACAGCTGGACTGGAAGGGGAGCAACTGGGACAGAATCCGGTACCCCAACCGGGACTAAAACCTTGGGTGCTGGCGCTGCAGGTGGAGGATTAGCCAACTGAGCCGTGGCGCCGGCCAAAACAGCTCTTCTAAGGAGCTTGCATTCTAGTGAGGCAGGTGAACAATGAATCATGCCAGACAGGGATAGCATGCAGTTAGAGCAAAGTGGATTATTTTCAGAGAGGATGATCAGAGGACTTTCTGAGACTGGGACTGAGAGTCGAGAACTCTAAAGGAAGGGCTGGGTCACGTGAAGTTCAGGTAAGAACATCCAGGCATGAGGAAGGGCCAGTTTCAGAGCTCTGTCGAAAGAAGGAGTCTGATGTGTTCCATAAGAGATAAAGAGGGCTGGTAGTTGCAATGGGGCAGAGAGGAGAATCAGCTGGAGAACAGGTGTATCTGAGGCCAGCAGGTGAACAGAGGATGGAGTCGGTATGACCATGGAGGTGGGCACTTTGGATTTTGTTTCAAATATGTCATCACACACAAAAAAATTTGAGGATTTTGAATAGGGATGTGACATCTGATAGGTCTCTTTTAAGATCACTCGGGATGTCATTTGGGTAGTTTGCACTGAGAAGGCAAGAATGAAGACAGAATATTTATGAGGTTGTTGCAGCTTTGGAGCAGGGGATGGCTGCTTAGACTAGGGAGGTAGGGGTGCAGATCAAGACATATTAGATTCTGACTGTATTTTGAAAATGGAGATGGGACCTGGGAAGAGGATCAGGTGTTTGATAGAAGAAAAAGTGAATGGTGAAAGACAGTTCAGGATTTTGGTAAAGCTTCCCCTTTGTGTGAATTAATTGTGATGCTCGTTAGTGGAGCAACAAAGACTCAAGGAGGAGCAGCTTTTTGGGATGCAGGTGACATGGTGACCTCTATTCTGGTGGGGTTAAATTTGGGATACTGTTAGACATTGGCTGTTGGCCAGTGGAGGTGTCCCACACTTGCTCCCTAAAAACTCAAAGGGGATAAAGGGACACTAAGAAGGAAAGGTTCAGTAAGAGAAGAGAAATGCCAGGGAATGTGTGGTCTGAGAGGCTAGGGGGAGAAAGCTGTCCACAGTGCTGAAGGTTGACATTGCTGAGGCCCATCACAACTGCAAATGATGCTGTAAACTTGACCAGATGGTTGCTTTTATGACCTTGATAAAAGTGGGTGCAGTATTATTATGGGGAAAAAGGTTATTGGAGAATGCTGAAAAAGCATGACAAGTGAGGAGCTGGGACAACAGGTGGAATCAACTCTGAGAAATGTCTCTATGCAAGGGGGCTGAGAAATAGCATGAGTGTTGGAGATGGGGATCCAAAGAGGTGTTTTTGGTCCATTCAGTAATGAGAGATATTAAAGGATATTTGCATGCTGGAGGGAAGGACCTCGCTTAGAAAGAGAGAGCAGTTGTGGAGGAGAGATTGAGATAAAGTGTTTTTTTTTTTTTTTTTTGGACAGGCAGAGTGGACAGTGAGAGACACAGAGAGAAAGGTCTTTCTTTGCCGTTGGTTCACCCCACAATGACCGCCGTGGCCGGTGCGCTGCGGCTGGTGCGCTGCGGCCGGCGCACTGCGCTGATCCGATGGCAGGAGCCAGGTGCTTCTCCTGGTCTCCCATGGGGTGCGGGGCCCAAGCACCTGGGCCATCCTCCACTGCACTTCCGGGCCACAGCAGAGAGCTGGCCTGGAAGAAGAGCAACCAGGGCAGAATCCGGCACCCCAACTGGGACTAAAACCCTGTGTGCCGGCGCCGCAAGGGGAAGGATTAGCCTATTGAGCCACGGCGCTGGCCCGAGATAAAGAATTTCTGAAGTGGCTGGTGCTGCAGCTCAATAGGCTAATCCTCCGCCGGCACACCAGGTTCTAGTCCTGGTCGGGGCGCTGGATTCTGTCCCGGTTGCCCCTCTTCCAGGCCAGCTCTCTGCCGTGGCCCGGGAGTGCAGTGGAGGATGGCCCAAGTGCTTGGGCCCTGCACTCCATGGGAGACCAGGAGGAGCACCTGGCTCCTGGCTTCGGATCAGCGCAGTGTGCGGGCCGCAGCGCGCCGGCCACGGCGGCCATTGGAGGGTGAACCAATGGCAAAGGAAGACCTTTCTCTCTGTCTCTCTCTCTCTCACTGTCCACTCTGCCTGTCAAAAAAAAAAAAAAGAATGTCTGAAGTGAGTCTGTGTTGATGAGGGCTGAAATCCACTGCTGATGGAAGGAAAGGAAAGGCAACCATTTAGTGCTGGAGGAAGGTGATTCGTTCTCTTTCACTTGTTGCAGTTTTCTTAGTGAAGTTATAGATTATTTATATCTTTTTTTTTTTTTTTTGACAGACAGAGTTAGACAAAGAGAGAGTCAGAGAGAAAGGTCTTCCTTCTGTTGGTTCACCCCCCAAATGGCTGCTATGGCCAGCATGCTGCACTGATCCGAAGCCAGGAGCCAGGTACCTCCTCCTGGTCTCCCATGTGGGTGCAGGGCCCAAGCACTTGGGCCATCCTCCACTGCACTCCCAGGCCACAGCAGAGAGCTGGCCTGGAAGAGGAGCAACCGGGACAGAATCCGGTGCCCCAACCAGGACTAGAACCCCGGGTACCGGTGCTGCAGGTGGAGGATTAGCCTAGTGAGCCGTGGCGCCAGCCATAGATTATTTATATCTGAAGTGACTCACAAAGAAGTGAAAAATAAAGGAGGAAATGTGACTTCACAGGCAGTGCTAGAGATAGACTATATGTAGCACTTAATGCAATATTTTTTTGGCCAATGTTCATATAGGAAAAATTTATATTTGCAACACTGGGCATTTTATTTCTATTGTTTTACCCTAACTTCTTTATTTTTTAACATGTTTAGATGTAAAGAAAAGTGAAACAATGATAGAGGAGCACTCTAAAATACCCATCACAAGATTTGCTAGTATTTTACATTTGCTGGCTTTCTCTCTGCCTCTTTATGTATGTATATGTATATACACGCACCCTCTTCTCCTGGCTAGAAATGTACTTTGAATAGGATGTAGAAAGTACCAAGATGTTTTATTCCCAAATATTCTTGCATATTTCCCCCCAAAATAATGACATTCTTTTACCAAATTGTGATATCATTATGACACTTAGGAAGCTAATCCTTTTATAAGATCATCCAATATCCTGGCCAGATTCACATTTCTGTGAATGGCTAGGATGGCATGTGCCTGAAGCAGCTGAGTTGTCTGAGAAAGTAAATAGTGAAAATGCTGTGGACGTGGCAATGTGCAGCAAGGAAGGCAAAAAGCCTTTATCTGTCTCTACGTGTTTGTCACTCAGCTGTCTGTCTCTCCATCCACACAAGACAACATAGAATTTATTGTAAATTGTTATTGATTTGAACATGGGACTAAGTCTGTGGGAGATTTTGAAGTATACTCAGGAAAGAGGTGACCATGTGTTGTATAAGCAATCATTTAGTGCAATTCTAAACTATTGAATATCCATTGACTAGTGAAAGTGTTAGAGTAGTTTTAGACAAGCATAATGTTATCAAATTTTCATTTTGCTAAGAAAGTCCAGGCATATAGAACATATCAACACACAAAAATGGTCTGTCTCATCTGTTACATCCACGATATGAAAAGAAGACCATTTTAATGTCAAGTATATAATCTCACAATAATTCATTGTACTTTGGAATTTTATTTTTGAATTTGAGAAGGAGAGAGAGAGACAGTGAGGGAGGGAGGGAGGAAGGAAGGGAGGGAAGGAGGGAAAGAGAGAGAGACAGACAGACAGACAGAACCAGACAGACACAGAGCTCCCATCTGCTGATTCACTCCTGAGAAGCCTGCAACAGCTGGGTAAGGGCCAGACTGGAGCTGGCAGGTGGGAACCCTAACTACTTGAGCCCTTGTCTGCCACCTCCCAGGGTCTGCATTAGCAGGAAGGTGGAATTGAGAACCAGAGCTGGAGCCTAGAATAGAACCCAGGTACTGTGATATAGATGTGGGTGTCTTAACCACCAGGCCTGACATCTGTCCCAAGACTTTCTTCTTTTCTTTTTCAAAAACTCACTATGGTGTCTTTATTTTTCTTATTTCTTTGTGGATCAGGAAAAATAACAAAATCATTAGTGTTCAGAAAATGTTAGTAAAGAGAATTTTCTGGAAATGGGACCCACGAATTCTGCATGTGTTGACATGATTTATCGTATTTATAATGAAAAGCTCACGGAGTTGAACTGCTCATTGAATGGGCTTAAGAAATTTGACTGTATGCATTGCTGGCACCGGCTCCAAGTATACTCTATAAGGCAGTAAAAGTAAAGCTCCCAATGGGCCCCTGTCTATTTTTGACTGTGACGCTGAGAGGAAGGAACAGGAAAGCCACAGAGTCTTACTTAACCTGCTCTGGTGAACGCCATCCGATTCCTGTGCCAGCTTTTGGTTCCCATCAGCTTAGCAGCCAAGGCAGCCCTGGGAAGTGGCCAGTGCTGTGAAGGGGGATGAAGTGCCATCATGGCTTCACTACTGCTGTGCAGCAGTATCCTCTCCTACTGTGCAGGTTGGTCTGTGCTTAGGCCAGACTCTAGTGAAGTATTTCAGAGAAGGTTGTAAATATTTTTAAAGTATTGAACCAGATTCAGACACATATGTATGTTCTAATGTACTTTTTTGGTGTCTGTGTGTCTTAGGTAAGTGTAATAAATGATTAGAACCAAAGTTTTGTACAGCAGTATTTTAGAGGCATCTTTCGTCATCTTTTCGAAGTGAAATCTCAATAAGAAATCCTATCAAAAAGGAGAAAATAGATATTTCGGTTGCTTCCAGGTTTTCCTGTTTTTCATAATAGTGTTATTATAGTGATATTATTTGCTATATATGCTTTTGTTGCATATATGTAGATTCTACACCTGCTATTACTCTGTAAATATTCAGCATTTTCAAAATTATAATGGGTATTTCTAGATTGGGTTAATATCTAAAATATGCAATAAAATCCTAGTTATAATATTATTTTTATCATTGCTTATTTTTCACAGCATCAGCACAAATTGTATAAAAGATTTTGTCTGAATCTTAAGATGTAAGACTCTTTGTAGAAAGTTACCGCCGTGTCTTTAAATATTAAAAACAAGAACTCAACATAGAACAAGTTAAAACTGGTTTATGTGGGGGAATGGCTTTTTCTTTCTAGATTGCTGTTCAAAAACACAGGTTGTCTGAAAGTCAGGAGAAAGCTGTGAACCTGAAGAAAGACTTGGCCGAGATGCAGGAGTGGATGGCGCAGGCCGAGGAAGAGTACCTGGAGAGGGATTTTGAATACAGGTCCCCAGAAGAACTTGAGAGTGCAGTGGAAGAAATGAAGGTGAGACTGGACCTCCAAAGTCAGGAGTTCATAGCTTCCTCCTCCCTTTAAAACAACCGTCAGGCTGTGCTCTGCCTGGCCGTAGCACCAGAGGTGTTTATCTTGATTCGCAGTAAGATTCAAAATCGTTTAAATTTTATTCATTTATTTATTTTTGTTTTACTCATTTTTATTCCTTTGAAAGGGAGAGAGAGAGAGACAGAGAGGAAGAGAGATTTCTTTCATCCCCTGGTTCAACCCCTAAATGCTCCCAGTGGTCAGGTCAGGCTGAAGCCAGGAGCTAAGTACACAGTCCAAGCTGGGAGGCAGGGACTCAAGTACTTGAGCATCAACTGCTGCCTCCCTGTGTGCACATCAGCAAGAAGCTGGGTTGGAAGTGAAGCCAGGAGTCAAGTTCAGCATTCCAACATGAGAGTGGGCCTTCCAATTGGTGCCTTAACCACTGTGCCGCGGGCCCACCCTGGGTTTTTAACTGTAAAGGAATGATATAAAGCTGCTATAATTTTAGTGTGGAAAGGAGCTGGCAGCGCACTGGTTCTTCTTGGCTTGTGAGTGGAATCCATGAGGGCCCCTGAGGCCGTCTGCACTGCTAGCCCCTTGGGGAACCACTGAGAATGACTTCCAAAATCTCTGGGAGTAGATGTGAGGAAGACTTGTAATTTTACTTATAGTAGAAACTACATATAACAAAAACTTTGCCATTTTTATCATGTTTAAGTGCACCATTAATTACATTCAAAGTTTATGCAGCAATCACCACTGTCTGTTGCCAAAATTTTTCATATTTTTTTTGTAAAGAATTGGAGAGAATTCTCTAGTTAGTTGGGTTTTATCTTGATTTCCTCTTATTCAGGTAGCAGTCTTCTAGCTAAAATATGAGGTGCATATGAATCCCCAACGTTGTTAGAGGAGATAAGAGCAGTGGGGGTTTCGATATTCCTTGGAGTCACTGCATGTGTTACATGTAAACTTATATTCCTATGTCAATAGTCTTGAATATTTCCTTTTTTTTACATAATGAAAAAACTGGGCATCATTCCCAAATTTCTAACACTGCTTCAACTGTCCTTGAGTGTTTAAGCTAAAGGAGATGGTTCCTTAAAGACTATTTTTTTTCTTTAAGATAAAGCAACACAATGAATGTTTTACCCAAAAGGTAACTTGCCTAAGAGCGTACCTGAAGCACAAATTTTTGTGAATTTGTTTTTTAAAAGAAGGAGAGACTGGTTTTGTGGCTTAGCAGTTAAAACTGCGGCCTGTAACGCTGGCATCCTAAATCGGCGCCAGTTTGTGTCCTGGTTGCTCCACTTCCCATCCAGCTGCCTGCTAACAGTCCGGGAAAAGCAGTGGAAGATGGTGCAAGTGTTTGGGCTCCTGCCATCCCTGTGGGAGACCCAGATGAAGCTCGTGGCTCCTGGCTTTGGCCTGTCACAACCCTGGCCATTGCACCTATCTTGGGTGTGGACCAGCAGATAGAAGATTTCTCTCTGTCTCCATCTCTGTAAATCTTTCAAATAAATAAATAAATGCATCTTTACAATAAATCAACAAATAAAAGGAATTATATGACATTCATGCACTTTTAAGTGAATTTATTTATTCATTTTTAAGATTTATTTATTTATTTGAAAGACAAAATTATAGAGAGGCAGAGGCAGAGAGAGAAAGAAAAGTCTCCCATCTGCTGGTTCACTCCCCAGATGGCTGCAGTGGTCAGAGTTGGGCCTTTCCGAAACCAGGACCCAGGAGCCTCTCATGTGGGTGCAGCAGTCCAAATACCCGGGACATCTTCTACTGCTTTCCCAGACCATAGCAGAGAGTTGGACCAGAAGTGGAGCACACGGGACTTGAATGAGCACCCAGAAGGGATGCTGGCACAGCAGGCAGTGGCTTTACCCATTACACCACAGCACCGGCCCCTCATACCTTATTGTATATGAGTAAATATGACAAGAGGCTTGTTGACAGTGATGTTTTCATTGAAATACCCTTTAAAATATAGCTCTTTTTGAAAGATTTTAAAATACTCAGTATATCATAAGGTATATATTACATATATGGCATATATAAAGGTATCTATAAGGTATCTATAATATATATTAAGGTATATATAAGGTATATATATTATATATAAGTATAAAGTATATATAAATTTTATAATTTCTTATATAAATTATATGTAAATATTCTGTATTTTAAAGATTGTCTGCCATGGTATGTATTATTTATTGTCTTCCTTTTCATTATTGGCATTGTAGTTCTTGGTATTATAAAGTCACTTTAAGTGAGATTTTAGGAATGAGATTCAAATCTTTCACTGGGCAATGTTGTATTTATATTCATTCTTCCACATAGCCCTTAGGAATTAAAAAATCGCTGCACTTAATTACTTTCGCCCACGCTGGTGAAGTTTATTAAAACCATTAAGCAGTAAAGAAGCTACAAGGGACAGTGAAAGGCTATTTTGTGTTGACTTTCCTGCTTTTGAGACTGTTCCTCTTTGAACTCTGGAGAAAAAGTCAGGGAATTTGCTATTTTGGGATGAGCTGGTCCCAGTGTAGCTTTATCATCTTTGAAATGCTGTTCGCCATTGGAGGACAGGTGCATCTATGTTCTGAGAGAAAAAAGGTATGTTTAAGTTACTTGGAGATCTTGTTAAAGGATACCTTTGTCAGGATACACCTCAACGTTTATGAAAATCCATTCATTTTAGTTTAATATGCTCAGGTCCCCATCATTTGGACTTTTACTTTGGTCCCGGGTTTTGAAAAGACTTCGTGTGAGTAAACACTATTGCTGATACATTCAATGTTAGCACTGCTGCCATGAGATGAAAAGTGTCTTATGGGGGCTGGACTGTGTGCATGGATGCATACAGTGAGTTTTATACTTGGCATCCTTGTTTTAAAAACATTTTTGGTAGTGATTACTTAAGTAATGTTCCAGTTCGGCAGTTAGAATCATTTGGGAGTTTAATTTTGGCTTAGCTACTTGAAAAGAAAAATACTGGTTACTGAGAAAAGGAGACGTTTCTCAAGTTCCTCCTTTCCTGGAACAGAGGGCAAAAGAGGATGTGTTGCAGAAGGAGGTGAGAGTGAAGATTCTCAAGGACAACATCAAGCTGCTAGCTGCCAAAGCGCCCTCTGGTGGCCAGGACCTGACATCGGAGCTGAATGTCGTGTTGGAGAATTACCAACTTCTTTGCAACAGGATTCGAGGAAAGTGCCATACCCTGGAGGTGAGTTTTCTCGCGTTTCTGAGATCTGATTTCTGTCATGTACTGACCATCTTCATATATTAGAAAAAAAGCTCCATTTTCCTTCCAAAATGGACATAAAGGATAAGTAGTCCTTGGGAAATAGGTTGATAGAAACCAAAAAAGGGATTAACAGTAAAAGGAGACTGAGATCTGTCCCAAATCACTGGAAAGTACTTGTGCTTATTATTTAATATCTGAAGACTTCACTTTTTTATGTGTGTCTTCAAGTTTTCATGTTGTAGATGATAAATAGAGTCTCAAGTTCCAGGACATAGAACCATCTCTTGTTTTGTTTTGTTTTGCCTGATTGAGTACACAGAGGTGAACTGAGCTTTTTATATTTTGAGTGGTGTCTACAGTTACAGTCACCTGGAGGGGAAAAAGAACTTAAATAAGTGGGTATTTTGCTAGACCTTAGATAAAATATCTTCCTTTCTTCCACTGGATATTAGATTTAAGATGTAGGTGATTCTATGAAGTTTTTTTTTAATTAAAATTAAATTTCTGCTCAATTTATTCATTAAAATTAAATGTCTTTTTTAGTACACATGACTTTTGTAATACCTTGATAGAAGACATAAGAAGTATTTTAATTTATAACAATTTAGATTAAATGGACTTACGCCAAATGATTGTATGATGGCACACCCTGAAGTGCTAAAAGCGGCAACTATGACATTTAACTAAATGCATTCCCCCTTGCTTGTTCTGGATCAATTCTGGACCAGGATAAATATGTGTTATTAGGACTGGTTAGGAAGAAAGCTGCTGATCAGAGAACAGTTGTGCTCCTTGGGAGTGATTCTACATAAGCCACTTTTCATCCTGCAAGAGAGGAAGTTGTGCCTGCATCTTAGTGGATTTCTAAGTCTAATTGAGAAAAAAATACTGTATTTGAGAAGCATGGAGATGAATAGAGGGGGAGAGAGAGAGAGAGAGCGAGCGCGCGAGCAAGCCAGGAGCTGAGAATGCATTCAGGTGCTCCGCGTGGGTAGCAGTAGCACAGGTACTGCTGCCTCTTAGGGGCTCTGTTTGCAGGAAGTTGGAGGCTGGAGCTGGGTGTCGAACACAGGTAGTCTGATGTGGGATATAGCCAGTCATTCTAAGTGGTGTCTTAAGTGCTAGCCTAAACTCCTATCTCCTCACTCTTTGCTTTGCTTTTAGAAATTTGGAGGAGTGGGAAACCTCTTTTCTCTTGGGTCAGCAAACTATGGCTGAAGGTTCAAATCCAACTTGTGCCTTATTTTTTCACACCTGGTTAATGAAGATAATTCTGTATTTTTTTCTTTCTTTCTTTTTTTTTTTCTTTTTTTGACAGGCAGAGTGGACAGTGAGAGAGGGACAGAAAGAAAGGTCTTCCTTTTCCGTTGGTTCACCCCACAATGGCTGCTGCGGCCAGCATGCTGTGGCCAGTGCACTGCATTGATCCGAAGGCAGGAGCCGGGTGCTTCTCCTGGTCTCCCATGCGGGTGCAGGGCCCAAGCACTTGGGCCATCCTCCACTGCCTTCCCGGGCCACAGCAGAGAGCTGGCCTGGAAGAGGAGCAACCGGGACAGAATCCGGCACCCCAACCGGGACTAGAACCTGGTGTGCCGGAGGATTAGCCTATTTAGCCGTGGCGCCGGCCAGATGATTCTGTATTTTTTAAAGGATTTTAACAAACACACATACAACAAGGAAGAATCAGTGACAGAGACCAACTGGGGCCCCTGGAAGTTCTTATTGTCTGGCTCTTTATAGAAAAATGGGCTGACTCCTGGTTCTGATAAGCATTCCTCATTGGGAGTGCAGACTGGAAGGTGGCCTTGCTCAGTCTGGAAGTTCCATGGAGAACAAGCCCAGGAGGCTCTGTGCTGAATTCTTTCTTCTAAAGTTACCCAACAGATAAGTTCCTCTTACATGGAATGAGAGGGTGTACAGTTAGATGTGTATCCCCCATCCTCCCTACTGCAGGAAACTTATTAGAGGAGAATGATTGATCCTAGAATCATGGTGGAAACAGTTTAACTCTGTTGTCAGTGAAATGCAGTTCTCTTTCTATATAGATGCATCCTCATGAATTTAGACAAAAGTTGTGAAGCCACACAACACACTCTTTATATCACTTAGCTTGAAGGTGGATTGTGCAAATTACTTAAAAATTTTATGATTATGGGCCGGTGCTGCGGCTCACTAGGTTAATCCTCCGCCTGTGGCGCCCATACTCCAGGTTCTAGTCCTGGTTGGGGCGCCAGTTCTGTCCTGGTCACTCCTCTTCCAGTCCAGCTCTCTGCTGTGGCCAGAGAAGGCAGTGGAGGATGGCCCAAGTGCTTGGGCCCTGCACCCACATGGGGGATCAGGAGGAAGCACCTGGCTCCTGGCTTCGGATCGGCGCAGCATGCTGGCCGTAGCGGCCATTTGGGAGGTGAACCAACGGAAGGGAGACCTTTCTCTGTTTCTCTCTCTCACTGTTTAACTCTGCCTGTCAAAAAAAAAAATATGATTATAAATGACTTTTTGCCTGCTATTTAAAAAGAAAATTAATAATATTTCTTGCCTTATTTTTACTACTAATCACATAGTTTTATTTTTGACATACAACTGAGATTCTCAGAATTTATTTTAGTATAAATAGTGAAGTAGCTCCTTGCCCTTCCCCCTTAGGTCAGTCCCTTACACTCCACCCATTGGTCTAGTGTGATTTATTGGTGAATTCAAGTTTATTTCACTTATTTGAAATTCTCCCTTTATCACTTTTGTAATTATACTCACACATACTCCCATGTAAATGAAATTATTATTGATTAAAGAATGTGCAGCACCAAAGAGACCCTGTGTGAAGTGGCTTGTGGTCTGTTTTACTTGTTTCTGTGTGCACTGTAGGAAGTCTGGTCCTGCTGGATCGAACTGCTTCACTATTTGGACCTCGAGACCACCTGGCTCAGCACTTTGGAAGAGCGAATGAAGAGCACAGAGGTCCTGCCCGAGAGGACAGATGCAGTGAGCGAGGCCCTGGAGGTTGGAGCTGTCATTCTCGATGGCATTTTTGGTGTTGTGATGAGGCCATCTGTGTCTCACAGGCCCTCCCTATCCACGGTTCCACATCCAGGGTTGGAGCAGTGATGGTCAAAACTATTCAGAAAAAGAAACTGTACCTGTACTGATCACATGCAGACTTTTCTTCTTGTCATTATTCCCTAAGTGATACAGACAGCTGTTTGCATGGGGTTTACATTCTATTAGGTATTATACTAATAGGTGATTTAATGTATGGGCATAAGGGAGGATTTGCATATAGGGGAGAATTTGCATATGTTAATGCAAACGCTACACCTTTTTATAGAAGGGGCTTGAGCATCAAGGTGTCTGCAGGGGTTCCAGAATCAGCCATAAGGAAGCCCAGGAATGACTGTATTACAAGGGATGACTGTGTTATGAGGGATGACTGTGTTACAAGGGTGACTGTGTTACAAGGGATGACTGTATTACAAGCGTGACTGTGTTACAGAGGATGACTGTGCTATGAAGGATGACTGTTATGAAGGATGACTGTGTTATGAAGGATGACTGTATTACAAAGGTGACTGTGCTACAAGGGATGACTGTGTTATGAGGGATGACTGTTATGAAGGATGACTGTGTTACAAAGGTGACTGTGCTACAAGGGATGACTGTGTTATGAGGGATGACTGTATTACAAGGGTGACTGTGTTATGAAGGATGACTTTGTTATGAGGGATGACCGTATTACAAAGGTGACTGTGCTACAAGGGATGACTGTGTTATGAGGTATGATTGTGTTATGAGGGATGACTGTATTACAAGGGTGACTGTGCTACAAGGGATGACTGTGTTACAGAGGATGACTGTTATGAGGTATGATTGTGTTATGAGGGATGACTGTGTTACAATAAGGAAAACATGGTTTATGCTCACTACTGCCTCTGCTCCCTCAGTTTTCAACTTTTGCTTTCTTCCACAGCCTGAAGTAGTTCTATAATCATGTGTTTTTGAAGTACTGGTGGCCTACTCTGTCAGCCTCATGAGATGGTCACTGTTCAACAGTTGGTGCATTTTAGATGTGGGAAAGTGCGCTGGTAGCTTTCCAGTTCGTTTCACAAGTCCCTGAACAAAAGTAGACTGTAGGGTATTCGGACAACTGCTCTATTCTTTTTTCCTAAAGTTATTTTTACTCATTAATCCCAGCAGTGACTGTGGTAGAGTGGTTCTAGGCCACCATCTTCAGATGTTGAAAGTTAAAAAAAGACAGGCTGGAGTGGACACTAGTGGAGGCTGGGGTCTGCTGGGGGGGCTTGTTACCAACTTCGAGCTCCCTGAAACCTAGAATTGTCCCTGTTTCTTCCTTGTTCCTTGGTTCTAGCTCAGTGTGAGGTGTATGATAACCCAACAGCTGTTTTCTAAATGAATTACAATGTGAAAATGGTAGGTTTACTTAAAGAAGAAGAGGAGAGATTATACCTTTTTTTTTTTTTTTTTTTTTTTGACAGGCAGAGTGGACAGTGAGAGAGAGAGATAGAGAGAAAGGTCTTCCTTTTGCCGTTAGTTCACCCTCCAATGACCGCCGCGGCCAACGCACTGCGGCCGGCGCACTGTGCTGATCCGAAGACAGGAGCCAGGTGCTTATCCTGGTCTCCCATGGGGTGCAGGGCCCAAGGACTTGGGCCATCCTCCACTGCACTCCCGGGCCACATCAGAGAGCTGGCCTGGAAGAGGGGCACCCAGGACAGAATCCGGTGCCCCGACCAGGACTAGAACCTGGTGTGCCGGCGCCGCAAGGCGGAGGATTAGCGTATTGAGCCGCGGTGCCAACTATTACATGCTTTTAAAAATGGACTGGCACCATGTGGGAGCTGAGCAGACAACCAGACTGAAGGTCAGAAATTGGTATAGCGTGGTCCCTCCATTCTGGGAGGTGCTAGCTCTGCTGCAGAAAAGATGTCACTTCTTAAATAAAACAGAGTGAGGGTCTGAGAGGTTGAATAATATGAAAAGCTCATTTAAAACAACATTTTGTCAATGTGAGAGTTAATACAGGTATATACCAGAGATATGGAAAGTAGAGAAAAGTATAAAGCAAACTCTGAATAAATACTGTTATATGTTTTGTGTATTTCCCCCTAATTATTATTATTATTATTTTTTACATATACACACTGGAAGGTGGTACAGTGTACCACAGGTTTTAGGGTCATGAAGGCTTTGGGACCTTGGAATGTGAGCTGTGCTTTTACTGATTGTGTGTGTGGAGACAAATTGTTTACCTCTTCTAGCTTCAGTTTTCCCAGCTGTGAACTGGGAAGAATATTTGAGCCCATTCAGTTAGGTAGATTTATGTGTATAAAAGTGGATATAAAAAGGAATGCCTCATTCCCTGTATGTGTTGTAGAAAAATGAATACCTGTTTTGAGTAACATGATTAATAATAGTTGAGATAATTTTACTTATTCATACTATTTTCTGCAAATGTATTGTCAGAATTTCCTATGAAATTAGTAATTATGATAGTTATTTTCAAGGGATTGTATATCATATACTACTTGTGCATTTTGTGTATTTATTGATACCATGATATATGTTTTTTGAATTAGACATTTTCCTACTTTCTGGTCTTATTTCTTAAATGGATTTCCAGAAAATGGAATTACTTGTTTAAAAAGTGGACATTTTTAGGCTCTTTCATACATTTTGCCTTAGTAAATGCATGATTCTTTTTTCCTGTCTCTGGTCCAGTCTCTGGAATCTGTTTTGCGCCACCCAGCAGATAATCGCACTCAGATTCGGGAACTTGGCCAAACTCTGATTGATGGGGGGATCCTCGATGATATAATCAGTGAGAAGCTGGAGGCGTTCAATAGCCGATATGAAGATCTAAGTCACCAGGTAAAGTGAGGACATGCGGGAGTACTGGGATTACAGCTGCTCCCAAGCTTCCTGTCGTATGGGACTTTAATGTTGGTTAGAGTCGGTAACGGCAGTAATGGGCGTTGAAGTCCTAGGCAGGGAAGAATATACCTGCACTTGCAAGGCAGGCAGAGCCATGATGATTAAAAAAATTAAAAAAGATCATATTGTAGCTGTGTATAAGAATAGTAACTCATCCTAATAAATGTGAGAACTATCAAAGTTTGATAAGCTACTATGAAAGCAATAATCTCAGTTCATGTCCAGTTTGCGTCATAACAAGAATGTTCATCTTAGGACTTAGAGAAAGGACACGGTTCTTTTACAGAAAGGTTGGGTGGATTTAGATGGTTTCGAACCCTTATGATCTGATGGCTGTTGATGTTTACACTATGAATAGCATCAAATAATGTTTCAACACCTAAGCGTTCCTGTCAAATTTGTTTTAGTTTCTGGGGAAAGAATAGATTCAGATGTTGCCTCTATTGATAGACATTCTTATGATAGTTTATGTTCTTATTGATTGACATTACTGATTCCTCAACTGTTCCAAATTTATAATAAATGACAATTTTTATTGTTTGGTGTGTTTTATAGGAAATGTTTACATTTTTATATTTTGCCATAAACTATGGAATGAAATAAAAGTTATTAAATCAACTTCAAGGCACATAAGATCCTAGAAGGACATTTTTACTGTTGTCACTATGTTTCTACATCTGTAAATATGAAATATATGAAACTTGTATACCTTAAATAAAATTTAAGAAAAAAATAAAAGATGAAAAAAGAAAAAATAATAAAGACGGCTAAAATGTGGAACTAGTACATGTTTTCTTAGTGGCCAGAATGTATGTCCAGTTCTTTCTGTTAGTGCTGAATGACTGATGATCAAATTTCTCCCTGTGTAGGCAGAGAACAAGCAGATTTCTTTGGAAAAGCAGCTCCAGGTCCTGCGGGAAACTGAGCACCTGCTGCAAGTCCTGCAGGAGAGCCTGGGGGAGCTGGATAAGCAGCTCACCACCTACTTGACTGACAGGGTAGACGCTTTCCAGGTTCCACAGGAAGCTCAGGTATGGCTGTGGATTTGCAAGTCTCTGAGTTGTAAAGAGAGCGTTGCATTTGCTCCCTCCACTCTGGAAGGAGCCACCTGCTGCAAGTGGGAGTTCCCGAGAACTGTTTCCCTTACCTCTGGGACAATGCATGGGTTTGGAGTTCTCTAGATCTCCATGTGAGACCCTGACGGGTGACTAATGTTCTGAAATCCTAGTTTTCTTAGCTATGAAACTGAGTCAATTCCTTTTTTATAGGTAAGTCGTGAAAATTAGAAATGACAAATGCAGGACTCTGAGTAGGCTATAGTCATGTAATAGGGCGGCAAGTACTGCAGACCTATTACAGCTTACGTTATGTAAATTAATGGGACATTCTATGAAGTACAGTATTATATATTACACAACTATGTGAAACTTTTGCATTGTTTCTTCTTGTACTGGGGAAAAAAAGAAAAAAGACATCCTCTCCCTTTTCCATCTCTTTGTAGAAAATCCAAGCAGAGATTTCAGCCCATGAGCTCACGTTAGAGGAGTTGAAAAGGAATCTACGCTCTCAGGCCCCACCTTCTCCCGAAGGCAGGCTGGGCAGGGGAGGAAATCAGATGGACGTGCTGCAGGTAAAGAGAACAGGGAGCTTCCTTTTGTTCTTCAATATGTTGAACATTAAAACAACGTGGGGAAGAGTTGATTACTTGGTGCCTTTGATTTGCCTTATAAGCCCTGGAATAGGAGTGATATACTGAAGGTGGTCTGCACCCCAGGGGAGCAGAAACAAATTGGTGCCTGAGTGGGAATAGGTTAAATCTGATTTTTTTAGTCCAGAAGTAGCAAGTGAACTGAATTTAGAAGTTAGCTGTATGTGCACATAGACTTTTCCCATTAAACAGAGCTCCTAGGCACAAGAATGTAGCTGATGCACCTGGCAAGCTAATGATGCATGGGATGCAGCATCTGAGTTCCTTAACGGCTGATGTGAGATTAATTTTCACCTTGTACTTGTGAGGGAGGATCGTTGAGTCCTAGGTTTTTAAAAATACATTTTTCAAAAGGTGAAAATATATATTAATGATGTTTTAGCTCCTGCAAAAGCAGCTTGACCTGAATTGATTATCCACATTTATTATTTCTGAGGTTGAGACACTGAGTGTTGAGTATTTCGTAACAGTGGCTGTGCAGGTCGCTTGGGTGACTGGGTAACCTCCATGGGCCTTTAGGATAGTTTTTTAGGTCCATTGCTGAAGGTTTTATTGATGCTTTAACTTGGAGCTGTTTAGCAGTGTGGCTTAGCGTCTGATGGGGGAGATTGTGCTTCTGATGCGACGTGCTTATTGTTTCTATTTCTGTAAACAGAGGAAGCTGCGAGAGGTCTCCACGAAGTTCCAGCTCTTCCAGAAGCCGGCTAACTTTGAGCAGCGCATGCTTGACTGCAAGCGAGTGCTGGATGGTGTGAAGGCAGAGCTGCACGTTCTGGATGTAAAGGCTGTGGAGCCTGACGTCATACAGACCCACCTGGACCAGTGCATGGTGAGGCTGCTGCGTGGCTAGTGTGGCCAGCAGCTTAGTCTGGCACTGCCACACATGGGTTGTTCAGTGATCTATGCTAAAGCTGGGGATTGACGATGGGAGACACGCTAAAAAAAAAAAAAAGTGTGCTCTTTCCCCTGCAAGGAAGAAGGGAAGAAATCAGAGAGGTGGCTAAGAGAGAGAGCAAAGTCAATTATAGTATAATGAGGTAAGGGATCGGTAATACACAAAGGGATACAGCATGCTTTAAACAAACAAAAGAAACATTTTAATCTTAGAGAAGTTAGGGAAGATTTCAGCAGAAAGTGACTAATAGGTTAAGTTTCTAAGGAGAAATTTGAGTTAGCCCATCCTTAGAATGGACATCAGGAATATTACCATGTTAAAAATTTTTTCTTAAGGAAAGTAAAATTTTAGCTTCTTTATTTTTTTTTTAAAGATTTATTCATTTGAAAGGCAGAGTTACAGAGGCATAGGCAGAGAAAGAGAGAAAGAGAGGTCTTCCATCCGTTGATTCACTCCCTAATTGGCTGCAACGGCTCGAGCTGGGCCCATCCGGAGCCAGGAGCCAGGAGCTTCCTCCGGGTCTCCCACGTGGTTGCAGGGGTCCAAGGACTTTGCCAGTTTTCTACCGCTTTCCCAGGCTATAGCTGAGAGCTGGATCGGCAATGGAGTGGCCGGGACTCAAACCAGCACTCATATGGGATACCAGCACTGCACTTGGTAGCTTTACCTGCTACGCCACAAAGCCAGCCTGAAATTTTAACTTCTAATTCACGAAGTTTAAGCCTATGATACTAAGGAAGAAATTACATTTTGAGTGGATATCAGGAATATTATAGCATAAAAATATCATTTGCTAGGAAAATGAAAGCTTAAACATAATGAGAAAGGAGAATTTATATATAAGGTCTTGTTACTATTTTAGTCTTGAACATGATCATTTAGTTGAATAGAAATTTTAAAGTAATGTGGCAAGAGGACATGATCTTAGGACTAGTGGTGTATTTAAGACATTTGAAAAAACTTAAGATGACACATGTTAGGGCAAGAGAATTCTACCGAGAATTTTTTTGTGTTTTTCAAAACTATAGTCTCCTCTTGTCTTTTCCTTCTGTGATTAGAACATTGCCCAAACAGGATAAAATTTTAATCTCTGTGCGTATGTGTAGGTACTTATTTGCTTGAAATCGCTGTCATATTGCTTAGTTCAGTGGGCTGTCAGGTCACTGTTCTGTGAGATATTTCAGGTGATGACTAGGATGTATGGAGGAAAGAAGCTGTACAGACAAAGCTTTCTGGTTTCAAGTCAGTTAGGTTGAGCACAGCTCTGAATTTGACCCACAGAACTCCAATTTCTTCTAGAAATATATAGACCTTGATATATTTAGTTTTGTGTGTATTTTCATCATATAAGTAGACTTGAACTCAGGAGAAATGGAAGGAAACAAATAAATGTTGATAATTGAAATTCCAACAGCCAGAAGTAGCCAGCATTGGCTTTTTTTTTTCTGGTCATAGTGTTTAGGATCAAAGCAAATTTATTTATTTATTAATTTTCAACAATGTTTAATATTTTTCCATCTTTACTTCATGTGTAAATGTTATACACATATACATACATACTCTTTTACTTGAAAATGAGGATATTAATATCACATAACATGGGATTCCTGATGAGGATCATAAAGTGAGGATAGCAGGGTATATTATTATGTAGAAGGTATATTTCTGTGAGGATAACGTTTATATTTATATGCCAAATAATATGAGATTTATACATGTTTTGTACTCTATATAATTAGGATTTTTAAAAATGTAATTCAAAAAGTGATACTCAATATTTTCTTATTTTTATAGGAAAAGTGTTTTTATTGTATACTAAAGTACTTTTATAAACATTTAAACACATGTCTATTTATTTTTAAGCAAGCATAAACACTATTACTTTATTTTCTTATCTGATTAGAAGTTATTACAACCCTGATTTCATTTGACTCGACCTGCAGATCATATCTAAGACAGTGCCCTTTGACCTCCATAATTGCTATTGCTCTCTGTGCGTTGTGCTTCACTGCAATATGCAATTTGTTTTTTTAAGAAATTGTATAAAACTTTGAGTGAAGTCAAACTTGAAGTGGAGACTGTCATCAAAACTGGAAGACACATTGTCCAGAAGCAGCAAACAGATAACCCCAAAGGGATGGACGAGCAACTGACTTCCCTGAAGGTCCTCTACAATGACCTGGGTGCTCAGGTGAGGAGGCACCGCCACAGCCTGCCCGGGCACACACCCTGCTGCTTTCTCACTTTCTCTCCTGTGTATTTTTCAGTTTCACTTAGGAAATGTGTGTTTGAAATTTACACATTAAATCCTGTTTTCAATTATTCTAATCATTTTCATTTTATCTCTTTAAGGTATGCTAATATAATGATTAATAGTTATCTACGGCCGGCGCTGCCATAGCTCAATAGGCTAATCCTCCGCCTGCAGCGCCGGCAGACTGTGTTCTAGTCCCGCTCGGGACGCCGGATTCTGTCCCGGTTGTTCCTCTTCCAGTCCAGCTCTCTGCTGTGCCCCGGGAGTGCAGTGGAGGATGGACCAGGTCCTTGGGCTCTGCACCTGCATGGGAGACCAGGAGAAGCACCTGGCTCCTGGCTTTGGATCAGCGCGGTGCACCGGCCGTAGCATGCCGGCCGCAGCGGCCATTGTGGGGTGAACCCACGGAAAAGGAAGACCTTCCTCTCTGTCTCTCTGTCTCTCTCTCTCACTGTCCACTCTGCCTGTCAAAAAAAAAAATAGTTATCTAAAAGTCTCTTTTTAACATTAATCCAGATTATTATTTATGTTTTTGATGGCTATTGATGTTTCATAATTTATTCTAAAGAAGCTCTACAAATGATAGCCCCCATATAAATTCGAGTTAGTGCTCCTTGGATTTCTATGGATAAGTGTTAAAACATCAGAGCTCTAATAAATACTCACATTAAGTGGCGAGAAGGTCATATTACTCTGCTGGGATGTAAAAATCTCCCAAGAAACACCTAAATGTGGGCACGGTAGCCAGTCTGTGCGGGGGTTACTGGGCGTTTACAGTTTGTGATTGGCTGGAGTCAATATGCTTACTATCTTTCATCATTGAGAGTCTTTGCCCTGAAACTAGTAAAGCAGAAAACATGAAAGGGAAACCTTGGCAGTAATGAAAAATTGTGTTGGATCACAATTTGGATCCTTCTTCAGTTGTTAAATATTCACTGCTTCCAGTAGAAGTGAAATCGAAGTTTCTACATAAGCCCAGAGGAAAATAGCTGAAAGTTTGTCATTAATTTAAAACCCATAAAAATAAACAGCTCATTTGTTTTCTAGTCAACTTTGTCCTTACTTCTGCAAATCTGGGTTGCTGGTGTGATGTATTTTGATGCATTGTGCATCAGGAGGAACAGATATTTCAGAGCCTCTTTTGGGTATTGTATATCTAAGTTGCTAAATCCTATTGTATTCACTGGCTGGACATTTTATGGATGGAGTGGTATTGCTGGTTTTTATATGTATCCTTTACTTGTAGCTATGGCTTTAGCGTTATTAGTCATCTCATTAAACACAACTGAGACTTAACTGTGTGTCAGGAGTTATCCAGGCAGTAGGAATGTGTTGATGTGGAAAAATGTAAGTTATCTCTTTGTCTAATGGAAATTGGGGTCATGAAAGAGGAAAACATTAATTAAGAAGTCACGCACAATACTGTGAGTTTATTAGTTCACAATGTCATGGAAGAATGTTTGCGGTTCTTTACGAGTATAACTAAGGGGAGATTTGCCACAGTCTTGGGTTAGGAAAGCTTCCCTGAAGAGGTGATGCATAACGTGAGATCTCAAAGAATGGGTGGGAGTAACCAGGGTGAAACCAGAGAGGGGTTGTTGAGGCTGTTTGGGACAGTGTGTATAAAGGCCCTGTGGTAGGTGGAGGTGTGGCACGCCAGGGTGGCTGGAACAGAGAGAGCCTGTGTGGGGAACATGGTATTGGGGAGATAGAGTGAGATCAGAGTTGTGGTAAAGATTTTAATCTCTGTTTTAGAACAATAAGCAATTGTTTAATTGGGTTTAATGAGACCAAGCCTGGCAGCATCTTCAGTATTGTGGTAAGGATTTTAATCTCCATCTTGGAAAAATAATTGGTTGCTGGGTTTGCAGGGAATGGCATGCTCAGACATGTTCTTCTCTCACTGCAGTTTGAAGTTAGAATTTGGCAGACATAGGCGTGAGGAGACCAGTTAGCAGGCTGTTGTATTTTTAGTGTCAGATGTTGTTGCTTGAAAGAGTGGACAATAGAGATTGGGTGGGTGGATTGATTTCAGACCTGTGTAGTATGAGAAACCTTCAGGACTTGGTAGTGGGGTGGTATGGAGGTGTGAGAGAGGGAGAGATGAGGGATGACTTCTGGGTTTGTGGCTGGATTACCAGGATATTCAGGGATGGGGTCCTCGTTGGGGTGAAGTACATGAGGGAAAGGTGGGGACGTGCAGTAAGCGTAAGCAGGTATGGGATGTGTTGGTGTGTTAATGCCAGGTGTTCACGTGGTTATTCAGGTCTGGAGAACATGTCGGTACTGAAGAGATGGATTTCATGAGTCATCTGCATAGAAGTGGGAGTGAAAGTTTCAGTGATGATGAGAATGCCTAGGGAGAGAATATGGTGAAAATATGAACAGTGCCCTCACTATGTCCTAATTAGATCATTTAGCAAGAAGTTTGAGGAAGATGAGAAACTTCAGTAACCTAGTAGGAAGTAGGAGGGACTCCAGAAGAGTGTTGAGTCTGGGGCAAGATGGTATTTTCTGTATGGTGACTTGCTTTGGATATTATCAAAAGTTAAATATGACAGCCACTTCAACATGGCCATTAGATCTGTTGCCATTGAGGTCATTGTTGAACTTGGCAAGGATATGTTCTGCTGAGTTGTGGGGTAGAATCCAGGTTGATGTGGCTGTGTTGTATGTATGTGGGGATGAGGAAAAGAGACAGCACTGTGAGGAGATGTTGTTAGGGATTGTTTGGGGAAGGTGGAGAGAGGAAGATCCTTAGGGGATCTGGAGACACAGTAGGGCGTTTGTCTTGTTTGAGACGGAGAGCCTTGAGTGTGTCTAATAACTGAGGGAAATGGTCCTGTTAAGAGGGAATGGTTGACTACCCAAGAGGGAGAGGGGATAAATGCTGAGGTAAAAGATTTAAATCTTAAAATGCCTTAATTCAATATGCAATGCATCTTAAAATGTATTGACTAGTCTGAGAAAAGTATAGATTATTATAAATTAAATTATAAATTATCTCCTTCCTGGTATATACAAATCCTTGGTGGCATCAAGTTTATGATGATTGTGTAGCTGCCTGGGCATGTCAAAGTTAAATAAGTTTCATTGGAATACATAATATCTTTTAATATAATTCAAGTATTTGTCTCCTAAAGTCTGCATTGAGGTGCTATTAATTTAGAGTCATGAATTTTAACTAAACTCGGTGGAAAAAATATTTCACTTTTAAGAAGGAATTTAATCACAATCAATCCTTAAAGTATGAAAGAGTGATATTGAACCTGGGGGTTGGGGCAGAAAAAGAAATGTAATCCTATGTTACTTAGTAATGAAATTCATTTTATATCATCTGAGAAAATTTCATCTCATGTATGACATATCACTCTCCTACTAAAGTGTTATGATCTATAGATATAGGCACAACATAGTATCTTACATCTTGTGTTGTGATACCCCTTAAAGTGTTACCTCGGCTTTACAGCATGAAGCGCTGTTCTCAGTTTGAAGCATCATGATGTCCACAGCACAGGTGTCCGACTCTGCTCCATTTAATGGCTGTGCTGACCTGACCTTGGCCTTAGCTTATTTAAGCTTCATTTTACCTATGTGTAAAGTAAAACAAAATAGTGTCTGTCATGGAGACTATTGTAGATTTTGTTGCATAACATGTATGATTTCTTAGCACAAGACAGAAGCCATGTAAGAACTTTGTGTTTGTTCAGTTCATTTTGCTGTCTTCACTGACAATGAGAGCACAAGAATTATGATGTCAATGTTGCATGACCATGTACTATATTTTAAGTTATATGTTAATTATAAAACATCTAATTGCTAAAGTATTGCTATCTGCCGCCTCCCCAAATCACTACATAGTAAGGAGTGTGTTTTAAATGTAGTGATTCATTGAGAGGATTTTAAGACAAGCTGTGTTCTAAATTACAATAGCTATCATTTATTGATTTTAACTTTGTTCTGAGGACTGGACCAAGCTTGTTGATTAATGCTCATAACAATCTTGTGAGGGCTGTTTTTCCTCCAATGTCACCTAGGAGCTAAGTAATACAGTAAGATTGAAACCAGGGTTGCCTGACATTTACCCTCCACAGCATAGCATATCCTCTTGCAGAACTGTAAGACTGGAGTCATCTTAAGGTGCTGGAGACAAAGGTTATGTGTGTCTGGGGGGTTAAATTTGAATCACTTTGGAACGTTAGCTAGTATCCCAACTTGCTCCATTTGTGTTCATTGCTATCTTGGTCACAGTCTCTGCCCTCCCTCCCGCTTTGCAGGTGACAGAAGGAAAGCAGGACCTGGAAAGAGCATCGCAGTTGGCCAGGAAGATGAAGAAGGAGGCTGCTTCGCTCTCCGAGTGGCTTTCTGCTACTGAAGCAGAATTGGTACAGAAGTCCACTTCAGAAGGTTTGCTTGGTGACTTGGATGCAGAAATTTCCTGGGCTAAAGTGAGTTGCAGTTCAAGTGAACTCCACCACTATGCTGGTGTGACCTCTGGCATTTGTTCAGGGTAGTCCTGGTGGATACCATTTCTCATCATTTCATATTAAATATTGCCTTTTATCCCCGTTATTTTTTCCCACTTATATGTCCTAAGAATATCTGAAAACAATAATTTTAACAAGATAGTTTTATTTTGATTATATAAATTCATATTGATCATCAAGGCATTATGCTCCTCTGATACTTAAAGATGTAATTATGCACTTCAAAATCAGTGATGGCTCTGGAGTATTCAGACTTTACAAAGAATCATGCTGAATTTCATTCTTCTGTAGTAACTTTTGTGCCAATAACTAATCTAACTGCTCTACAGAACACAAGAATAGAATATTTTTTTAAGATTTATTTATTTACTTGAAAGTCAAAGTTACACAGACCGAGAAGGAGAGGCAGAGAGAGGGAGGTCTTCCATCTGCTGGTTCACTCCCCTGTTGGCCCCAGTGGCTGGAGCTGTGCCAGGAGCTTCTTCCAGGTCTCCCACACAGATGCTCAAGGACTTGGGCCATCTTCTACTGCTTTCCCAGGCCATAGCAGAGAGCTGGATCGGAAGTGGAGCAGCTTGGACTTGAACCGGCGCCCATATAGGATGCCAGCACTGCAGGTGGCGGCTTTATCTGCTATGCCACAGCACCGGCCCCTGGAATTGAATTTTTAAAAATCAATATAGAAGTTTTCTTTAGCCCTGTAGTTATTTTGAAATAAAGGGGAATAGAGAGTTGCTTTGCCGGTTTTCTCTTCTGCCATGGAGAAAGAATTGAAAGAACACAAAAGTAGTTGTTTTACCAGGACATTCTGCTTTCCTTAATTTATTTCTTAAGAAAGAAACAAGAGTCCTGGAGAGAAGTGCTAGAAATGAATGATTGATACAGTCACAACTATTTATAGAGCGCTGTGTCCTTTGCAGGTATTTGTTGAGGGCACCTTGAAGAGAAGATGCTGTGAGCTTGTCAGGTGCCACAGCTCCTGCCTCCTTTGAACATTCTGTGGAGGTGACACTAGAGAGAAAGTCAAGATACTAGGTCCTGGGAAAAGCATTCTCAGTCTAGAAAATAGCTCATGAAAACTGTGGTTATGCAATGAGCTGCCTGAGTGACAAGGAAGTAGAGACAGGGACGTGTGAGAAGAATGATGAGTGTTGAAGTCATGGGTGTATTGTGGATGGATTCAGAATAAAGGCACCAACGTTTATTTTTTTAAGTTTTTCTAGGAAATATTATCTTTTGTACAGTATACCTTAAAAACCATTGCTTTCTTATGAGGAACATGAGTTATATACAGCAGCATCCCCTGATGTGTAGGTGGCCAAGTGCAGATAGTACTGAACCCTGTATATACTTTCTTTCTCCTACACATATATACACTAATTTAGTGCCATTTCCATCTTAATAAGCACTTATATCCTCTTGCAATTTGAGACCATTGTGAAGTAAAAGAAAGGTTACTTAAATACAGGCACTGCAGTGGTATGACAGCTGATCTGATACAAGAGGCAGCTACTAAGTCACTGAAGGGTAGCATATACAGTGTGGACACATGGCTCACCCACATCCTGGGCTGGGTGGAGCAGAATGATGTGAGATTTCATCACACTTCTCAGAATGATTTTTGACTTAAAATTCATGAATTTCTTGTTTCTGTAATTTTCCACTTACTAATTTTGGACTGTAGTTGCTTGTGGGCAACAACCCCAGCAGTAGGCGTTGTGGTGCAGTAGATTAAGCCATTGCCTGTGATGTCAGCATCTCATATGAACACTGGCTGGTGTCTTGGTTGCTTTACTTCACATCCAGCTCCCTGCTAATGTGCCTTGGAAAGTGGTAGAAAATGGCCCAAATACTTGGGTCCCTGCCACCCACTTGGGAGACCTGGATGGAGTTCTAGGCTCCTGGTTTCAGCCTGCCTCAGCCCTGGCTGTTGTAGCCATTTGGGGGGGTGAACCACTGGATGTGAAATCTCTCTCTCTCTGTCAATCTGCCTTTCAAAGAAAATAAAAATAAATCTTTAAAGAAAAAAGGGAAGCAAAAGCAATAGGTAATGAGAGAATACTGTGTGAGGTAACTGAATAAAATTTGTATAATATAAAACAAAAAAAAGACAGGAACAAAAATCACAATAATTAAAGAATATCCTGCTACTGTTTCCCAGTTCCAACATGCATAGTCACAAACATATTTAAGAAGGAATTATTGGCCGGCACCGCAGCTCACTAGGCTAATCCTCCGCCTGCAGCGCCGGCACCCCTGGTTCTAGTCCTGGTTGGGGTGCCGGTTCTGTCCCGGTTGCTCCTCTTCCAGTCCAGCTCTCTGCTATGGCCCGGGAGTACAGTGGAGGATGGCCCAAGTGCTTGTGCCCTGCACCCGCATGGGAGACCAGGAGGAAGCACCTGGCTCCTGGCTTCGGATTGGCACAGCGCCGGCTGTGGCGGCCATTAAGGGGGTGAACCAACAGAAGGAAGACCTTTCTCTCTGTCTCTTTCTCACTGTCTAACTCTGCCTGTCCAAAAAAAAAAAAAAAAAAAAAAAAAAAAGAAAGAAAAGAAGGAATTATATCATGTTTCAAGACCTTTAAAAATCTTTACTTATAGTTTTTGTGTAGCATATTAGAGATATGTATAGTATTTCATTCTTATTTGGAACATTTCTTTTCTCGATTCATGTCCATATAAGTTATTTTCAATTTTCACTATTGTATATAATGCTATTATGAATATATTGTTAGCTAACTCATAGCATACATCAATAGTTATTTCCAGGGGATGGCACTATGGTATAGTGGGTTAAGCTTCCACCTGCAACACTAGAATCCCAGATGGGCACAGGTTCGTGTCCCAGCTGCTCCACTTTCACATCCAGCTCCCTGCTAAATACACCTGGGAAGGCAGCAGAAGATGGGCCAAGTACTTGGGCCCCTGCACCCATGCGGGAAACCTGGTTGAAACTCCTGGTTCCTGGCTTCCTGGATTGGCCCAGCTCCATCCATTGTGGCCATTTGGGAAGTGAACCAGTGGACGGAAGGTCTCTCTTTCTCTCTTTCTCTCTCTCTCTGTGACTCTGTCTTTCAAATAAATCTTAAAAAAATGTTGTTTCCTTGGGGCATACGTTGTGGCACAATGGGTTAAGTCACTGCTTAGGCTGCCAGCATCCCATACTGGAGCGTCTGGTTCACGTCCTGGCTACTTTGCTTCTTACCCAGATTCTTGCTAATGTCTCTATCTTTATGCATCTCTTTTGGCTTATATTCTTCAATGAATATGAGGCTAATTGTTCTTGAATTTTTAAAACAATCATGTTGGAAATTTTAATTTGAATTGCCTTAAATGTGTATGAATTTGTTTATAAGTGAGTTACCATCTTTGTTATAGTAAGTCTTTTAGGTAACATAGTACTTATTTTTCCCCTAGTTTCTTTATATCCTTATATAATGTTTTGATTTTTTTTTCTTTTCATAAACATTATATATATATGCAGAGAAGATTATCCTACATATTTATTTTACTTTAATTATTATAATTTACTGAGTATGCTTTTTATTTACTAATTTCTAATAGTATATTAGTGATAGTTTTGTGTATTTAATATTTAATAATTATCTGTGTATACTTATAAATTCAATTAGTTTTTCAGTTTTTTCATAATTTTTAAGATAGTAACTGTAAATAATAAGTTTGTCTTACTGTAGCTAGATAGTCTTAGATTTCCATTTAATCTTAATTTAGATTTTAAATAATGAAGAGAGTATATACGAATCATGCAGCATATTCTCATCACAAGCATAAATCTTGAAATAGTCATATGTAATACAATCATATTTTAAAAAATGTATTTTTAGGGAGTCTACATTTTTCACATTTTAATGTATTTCTACTTAAATGCTATTTTCAATGCAAAGCTTAAATAGCATTTTCATTCCTAACTAGTATTTTATCCTATATTTTAAACATCATTCTTTTCAGTGTAGTGATTTTCTTTTTTATGAAATCTATTAGCTTGGTGTGCATGCTATTTAATTTCATTACTTTAGTATTATTTTCTGTGGTGGTTAAAGACGATTCTAGTCAATCAGTGCATAACCACAGAAGGCCTGGAAAGACTCCACAGAGCCCCGGCTGCAGAGAGCAGTACCGTATGCCTGTGGGGATTCTTTGCTTCCCCTACTGGGGACGAACACTTGAAAAGAAATATTTTAGTGCCTTTATAAGTATATCGGTAATTGACATGACCAAGTGCTTAGCTTCTGTCTTAAGAATTTGAAACTCATACATGTTCTGGTGATTTAATTATGTTTAAGTTTGAGCTCCTTGAAATGATTGTCTTAAATATTGGTTTAAGAAGGTATGACAATTGTTAAAAGGTAAACAACAACAGTAGTAATAGTAGGACATATGTACAACATGATGCTTGGTAAATTAAGTTATAAAGGAAGAGAATGAGAGAGAGAGAGAGAGAGAGAGATAGAGAGAGAGATGAGGGTGGGTAGCAGGCCCAGTTCCCCCAAATGCCTGTAATGGCTGAGCCAGCTCAAGACCAGGATCCAGGAACTCAACTTAGATCTTGTGCGTGTCAGGAACAAGAGTAATGAGCTATCATTACTGTCTCTCATGGTTTGCCATCAGCTGGGCATCTCACCCAGGCACCCCCAAGTGGGACAAAGGCATTTTGATCAGTGTCTGAACTGCTAAACCAAATGCCCACTCTATGTTGCAAAGAAAGAGCTTTGCAACCTTCAACATACTTTGTGTTTCTGTGACTATACATATTGTCCAAGCCTATGCATTTTTGAATCAAATCATCATCATACCATCCAGAGTATTACATTGGGATATTTTATCACTTGCAAGACTAGAGCTACTAAGACTACAACTGCAGCCTTAGACTTGCTAATTTTCTTTTATTTAGTTAACATAAAATATGTTTATAGTGTTTATGCAAGAGTTATAGTATAATATGTAATCCTTAGAAGTAAATATAGTACACATCAATAATTTCTTCTGGTAATCCCAGAAACAAATTCATATGAATTTTTTATAATTGTGAGTTCTGCAATCTTTGTGTGTTGCCAGCTTTTAGTTATTGAAAATGAAATTGATTATTTATATCTAAAGTTATGAAGATAATTGATGTTTGTGTGTAATAAATGAAATTGAAACTTAAAATAAATGAAATAATTACATTTCTACTTCTGAATTTCTTATATTCTTTGATATGTGCTTAATTAAACATTGTAAGTTGCTTTTCTTTTTTATAGATTTAATATTTATTTGAAAGGTAGAGTTACAGAGAGGCAGAGGCAGAGAAAAAGAGAGAGAAAGAGAGAGAGAGAGAGAGATCTTCCATTCGCTATTTCACTCCCCAAATGGCCACAATGGCCAGAGCTGAGCTGATCAACCAGGAGCTCCTTCCAGGTTTACCATGCAGGTGCATGGACCCAAGCATTTGGGCCATCTTGTATTGCTTTGCCAGGCCATAGCAGAAAGCTGGATTGGAAATGGAGCAGCCAGGACTGAACCAGTTCCCACATGGGATGCTGGCACTGTAGGCAGCAGCTTTACCTGCTGCACCACAGTGTATTATTTCTTTACTTATTTGAAAGTCAGAATTAGGTGGGGGAGGGGGGAGAGGAGAGAGAATAAGTGCGTGCTCGTGCCTGCACAAAAGACAGAAAGAGAGAGAGAGAAAGAATGAATGAGAAAGAATCTCTGTCCTCTGGTTCATGTCTCAAGTGGCTGAAATGGACGGACCGAGCCAGGGAGAAGCCAGGAGCCAAGAGCTTCATCTGGGTCTCCCACATGGTCGCAGGAACCCAAGCACTTGGACCATCTTCCATTGCTTTCCCAGGCCATTAGCAGAGAACTGGATTGGAAGTAGTGCAGGTGGGACTTGAACTGGCAACCAGATGGGGTTGGGCATTGCAGTTGGCAGCTTTACCCTCTGTGCCGCAACACCAGCCCAACATTTTTATTTTCATTAGGAACTTAGGAAGTCTCACAGTGGCAGTATTAGGGAATTTTACAGAGCTTTGTAGAAGAAAAGGTTTTTTTGGCATTTTAAAATTGTATACATTTTTATAGTGTTCTGAAAGATCAAGTATGTGCTGGTGATCTTATGTTCTAGAATGTTCTGAAGGATCTGGAAAAGAGAAAAGCTGACTTAAATGTCATCACAGAGAGTAGCGCTGCCCTCCAGAACTTGATTGTGGGAAGTGAACCTTTGCTAGAAGAGAGGCTCTGTGTACTCAATGCTGGGTGGAGCCGGGTGCGCACCTGGACCGAGGATTGGTGCAACACCTTGCTGGTACGTTCCAGAAAAAAATTTAATAACAAAAATCTTCTCCTGTGCTTTCCGTATTTTAAAATGAATATGACTTTCATTGGAATTCCAAATCCAATCTTCTCTCTATCCCAGTAACATTCTGCTTATTAATTAATTCATTAGAAACAGTTTTTCACTTGAAAAGATAATAAATAAAAAGACTTTACATTCTTTATTATACAATAAACTATTCATGACATACATATAAATATGTACTTTAATGTTCTAGTAAATGTAGCCTGTTTCATTGTAGTGATTTCGTAGTATATTTAACTTTCATAATCACAGTGAGAGATATATTGACATACATACATATACACACATCATCTTTATAGATTTCTAATATTGGTAACTAGTTGAGAGGACAGGTTCTAGCATCTGATAGGAGAATTCTGACTGCTGAGTAACCTTGATCAAGTTACTTAAACTCTCTTTACGCCTCAGCTCTCTGGTCTGTAAACTGGATATTATTGCAGTTCCTACCTCATTGTAGTTTTTATGATGATTACATGACTCGAAGCATGTGGTACTCTTAAATAACTATACATAAGGCAGCCAATTTATCTGTTATGATTATCATAAATGTTATATGTATTTAGGTTTTGGTTGTACTAATACACTATTAATTATTTTATGGAGATATTGAGCATTTTATTTTGATTGTGTTTTTTTATTCTTCTTACACCAACAACAAATATACATAACCCTACCCACACCATACCATATATGGAATTGTCATTTATAAATTATTCTTTTTTTTAAGATAAACAAATTTTATTTATTTCACATGTACAGATTTAGGAACATAGTGATACTTCCCACCCTACCTTCCCTCCCGACCACACTCCAACCCTTCCTCCTCTTTCCTCTCTTATTCCTTCTCTTAATTTTTACAATGGTCTACATTCCATTTACTTTAGGACTTAAATCAACTTCATAGAATTACTAGACAATGGATAGAGAAAAGAAATTATAAATTACCATGTGTTTAAGCATATATTTAAATCAATCAGTATGGATAGGGCAGTGAAGACCATGGTTTTTGGTCTTGATCTGTCATAGGTTTATATCTACAGTCCTTGACCTACTACTTGTATAACATTAGAAAAGTTATTCAGTGTCACTAGGCTACAATCCCCATGTATAAAATGGGAATACATATGAAATAGATATATAGCAGAATTGTTAAAGGTTGAATATGATAATGAATATGAGGTTGTTGGCTCTTAGAATATGCCCATTAAATTTTATTTTTCTTACTAGCTTTGTTTGTCTTTCTTATGACCCTTCTTCAATCTATACCTTCTACATCTTGTTTTTGGGTAATATCTTTCTAGTCCTATCAGAACATTGGATTTTCCTGTTTTCTAAGGCTAATTCTGATAGCCATCAATTTTTTTTCTTAGACTCCAGATCTGTCAAATTTTTCTCATTTACTAGTTCATGTTTTCTTTTTTAACAGTGTTTCTGTATTATAGATTAATAATTTGTCTCTTTTAAAAACAGTTCTATGTTTTTCTTGTATTTACATACTAGAAAACAAAGTTCCTGGGAGTTATTAATGTTATAAGTTCCCCATTTTTTTTTTATCAAGTTTTAGCTTCTTGCCTTAGCCTCGTATACTGCCTCGTTAAAATCTGCTTAAGTGTTTCTGTTTTCAAATCTGTTTTTCTCAATCACTTTTTTATGTCCTGCATTAGAACAGACTTCTATTATTGAGTTCTGTGCCAGTTGTAGCTTTAAGTGCTGAGGATATTGAGCTCAAAGGATAGACCCTGTCTGCTTGAGCAGGCAGAATCTCATTCAATCCATATTTTCATTATTCTTTTGTATTCTTATATCCTTAATGAGTTTTTTCCAAAAATATGATAGAAAGGGGGCAGATGAGATCTGTTCTAGGAATGAGGAATAAGAAGCAAACTTGAAAGGCAACTGAAAAGGAAACTTCAACTTTTTATTGTGTTGACTTTTAAGTCCAATAAATTCACCATGGCTGTGCAGTTTTAGGAATGAGATTGATTTCCTGACAAAGGGGCAGGAAGGTAGAAAGTTTCTTTAAATTTAGCATACAAGTTGCTCTTTGAAAGTCTTTTGTATCTCTTGTCAGCTTCTCATCTTAAATATGTTATATGATTGTGTCAGCATTTCATGAATTCCTTTGTAGAGCCATCAGAACCAGCTGGAAATATTTGATGGAAATGTTGCTCACATAAGTACCTGGCTTTATCAAGCAGAAGCTCTGTTGGATGAGATTGAAAAAAAACCAGCGAGTAAACGGGAAGAAATCGTGAAGGTAGCACAAGCAGTCAGTGCCATTTCTGGGAGTGGAATGTTTTGCCATCATCTCCTCTCACTGGACGTTGTGATTTACTTGTGCACATCTTTTTTTTACCCATGCAGATTCACAAACCATTTATTTTGGTGGGAGAAACTAAGATCTCCTGTGAACCTAGGAAGAGCTGTTATACTAATTCAATGTGTTAAAATCTCTAACCTGGAATCTTAGAGATTTCTTTATACTTCTTTTAATGCTGAGTGAGCATCACACCCATGCTTAGTTTTGTTTTTACTCACGGGATCATTTTGTTTTTTCTTACAATTAGCGTTTGATATCTGAGCTGGATGATGCCAACCTCCAGGTTGAAAATGTCCGTGACCAAGCCATTATTTTGATGAATGCCCGTGGCAGTGCAAGCAGAGAGCTTGTGGAACCAAAGTTAACTGAACTGAACAGAAACTTTGACAAAGTGTCTCAACACATCAAAAGTGCTAACGTGAGTAATTCTATTTTTATAGAAAACCATTTTCCTAGAGATAGATGTATAAAAATGATAAACAATTATATAGTATTTCCATGAGAAATTTAATATTAAAATGGTTTTAATCACTTTTTATTTGAATGGAAGATATATCTTTAATTATGATTATACATATAAAAGAGTATAACAAGAAACTAGTTTTGAAAAAAAATTCAGTTGAGAAAAAGTCTTAAAAATTCTAAGGGAGATTAGAATTGGCTATGAAATCTTGACTAGTTTCAAAGCAAGGTATGAATGTTAAACACATTATTTTCTATTCATATTTTACATATGCCCTCCTATTGCATATACTGTGCTGTTCAATTTTGGGCTTTACATGTTGACAAATCTAGAAGTTACAGTTAAGCTCACAATTTAAGCCTCAATTTAATAAGTTAACTAATTTAATAACTTAAAGAGCTTTATAAGTAGAGTTGAAATAAGATGATGATAAATCAAAGTTTTTCTTTTTTCAAATAAGAGTGCTTGTGCTACCTTGTGTAATTTTTCTTTCTGTTTATGAGTCTCAATTTTTTTTTTTTTTGCCAGGCAGAGTTAGACAGTGAGAGAGAAAGACAGAGAGAAAGGTCTTCCTTCCGTTGGTTCACCCCCTTAATGGCTGCTACTGCCAGTGCTCTGAAGCCAGGAGCAGGGTACTTCCTCCTGGTCTCCCATGCGGGTGCAGGGCCCAAGCACTTGGGCCATCCTCTACTGCCCTCCTGGGCCACAGCAGAGAGCTGGACTGGAAGAGGAGCAACCAGGACAGAATCTGGCGCCCCAAATGGGACTAGAACCCGGGGTGCCGGTGGCGCAGGTGGAGGATTAGCCAAGTGAGCCATGGCGCCGGCCTATGAGTCTTAATTTCACATATTTTACTCTTGTTTTATGAGGGGAGAAAATGAATCACTTTATTTTCGTGTTTTCATACCCTGGCATGTAGCATGTACTCAGTAAATAAGTTGAGGAAATGAGAACATTTTGGTGGTTTGGTGAAAAAAAAAAAGAGCCAACTTCAGGGTCATTTATACAAGATATTCATTCCAACACAGGATTCTGAATTTTTAAGGATTTCAATTGGGCTCACTAAGTGACATTTTTAAATATTCAGTTAATTCAACCTCTAGAGAGCTGTGTATTGAAATTATTAAAGAGGAAGGATCCTCTTTTTTGCAGGAAGTACGTATTGTCCAATCTTGCTTTATTTTGAAATATCTGATATAGGCTACATTATCTTTTTTAGCTTATGAATACACTTAGATTATTTACAACTTAAAGTAAGCAAAACTCTCGCTTTAGCTTTTGTCTTCCTTAACCTCACTCTTACCTCCTTATGTTCTGACCTAAGATCATTTTATTCTTTTCAATAAATCTATGGAAAAATTTTCTTGTTATAAAAAATAATGTATAAGACATAGGAATGGGGTGAGAGGAAGTACAAAGAAACAAAATTACCATTCTCCCCAAAAATAACCTCTGTAAACATGTTGGTATTCATGTCTATTCATATGTAAATGTTAGTAAAATGTAATAATTTCATATAGTTTTATATATTCTTCTTTGATATGGTTTGTAAGTGCTGTAGAGTGTTTTATATGTAATTTGTCACAGTTATCAAGTTAATTTCTCATTTTTGTCATGGTTTATAAGTATTATATTTGTTAAAATTCTCTTATGTTTTTGCTCATCTATCTCTTAATATGCCCTTGGGTTAAATTCTTAAAATTTCTTGAACTTGTTGCAAAAGTTGAATGAATACATTTGGCAGTGTATACAGGGAGCTTGTAAAATCAAAATTAGCTGAATTGAATAGCATATGTATATGATTTATATTTGTAATTTTTCATATAGTGATTACTTGACAATATTGTGTTGAGAAATCTATACTTCTGTGACATTTCGGTATGAAAGTCCAAGGAGAATTCTGCTAGAGAAGTACCTGGGAGTTAATCTGTTGAATGTCCCTGCATTGGGTGGCAGGTGGTCATTTTTTATTGTGTGGCAGAATGACTTTTAGGTCATGGCCTTGTTTTTCACCATGCTCATATGTGGTCTCAGAATCCATCACACTGTATTCTTTGCAACCACAGTCACTGCCACACTACCTCATAGCACTGGCTAGAGTGTAGGGATAGGGAGTAATTCAGAGAAGCCGAAATTGATAAAACCATTGCATTATGAATGAATGAATTGAAATCCAATTCTAATTAATGCCAGTTCCTCTCTTTTCAATTATTGATGAGAGTCAAGTTATGAATATCCTATTATGTATTTTCTTAATAAACAGAAGAAAGAAGCTTTAAAAGGTTACAATGGTAAATAATGACAGGGAAATGGAAATGTTATAATTAGCCTGATTTGATCAGCACACATTGTATGTATTTGTTGAAATGTCATGTGCAGTATGTTGATAAAAAATTAAAAATATTTAAGATGAAATGTTAACTAGGCTGATTTAATCTCCACATATTGAAGACATGTATTGAGTTATCATGCTATACCTTATGGATACGAACAGTTTAAATGATAATGAAAAGTTAAAATAATGAAAAATTAAAATCTTCAGGAAAAAACAGAGTGTATTTTCAGAGAACTCTTTTCCTTCTGCAGTTACTAATTGGTCAGGAGCCCTTATCATACCAGTGTTTGGTTACCACTGATGCATTTGAAGCCAGTGTACCTTACTCCGACTTGGAAAAATTAGAAAATGATGTAGAAAATATGTTAAAAGTTGTGGACAAACACTTGGAATCCAGTGATGACAGTGAAAAGGTTGGTTTAAGGAAATTTCAAAACCATTATGTTATCATTTTCATGTCTGTTAGTTTTGTTTTTATATTAATAATGTTTATCCACAGAGTCTGCCACTCAGAAACAGATTCCAATATGATTTTCCGATGAATGTCAGTTTAAGATTTGCTAAGTAACTTATATGGTGTTTTAAAAAATAGGTACATTTTCCTCAGTGTTAGCCAACTTCTACCAAACTAGCTTTGAGGTACCTGAACTTCAAATGTGAAACTTACTAAGAGAAATATGGCTTTTGGATCATTCACCTTAATATATCTTGACTGACACTTAGCTTAATGGGTTCGTCCTGCTTTGGATCCCATAATAAGTGAGTACTTTTTTTTCCCTTTTAAACACTCAGATGGATGAAGAGAGGGCCCTGATCGAGGATGTTCTACAAAGAGGGGAACAAATGTTACCTCAGCCTATGGAGGACAGTAAAAAAGAAAAGATTCGTTTGCAGTTGCTACTTCTGCACACAAGATACAACAAAGTGAAGGTATCATGCTGGGCGCGTATCTGGGGAATTTAATGAACTTATTTAGTGTTTGATGTTTTTGCTTACATTCATGGACACTAAAACCAATTGGAGCACTCTCTTCTTTCTGGTGTGTATTACTAGATATGATTATATTTTTGGATTGGGCAGGACTCAAGAAAAAAAAAACAACATCCCTTTCGGGTTACTGATTATATAAGAAATCTTAAAGAGATCTATTTCTTTAAGAAGTGACTTCCTCCTTCAATTCTGTATTTTAATTTTATAAAAAAATATATATTTGAAAGGCAGAGAGAGAGAGAGAGAGAGAGAGAGAGAGAGAGGCAGGCCAAGTGGAGAGAGCTCTCATCTACTGGTTCATTCTTCCAGATGCCTGCATTGTCTGGGAGTGGGTCAGGGCCAGAGTCAAGAGCCAGGAATTCAATCCAGATTGCCACCATGGGTGATGGGAACCCAATTTCTTGATCCGTCACTGTGACTTCTCAGGGGTCGGCGTTAGCAGCAAGCTGTTGTCCCAAGCCAGAGCTCGGAATCAAACTCTAGCACTCTGATGAAGGATGTTAGCGTCTTAACTGCTAAGCTCAGTGGACACTCCTAATTCTGTATTTTACATGTGGAAGTCTTGGCCACGTCAAAACATTTTCTGGTAAATTGGTGAGCTGCTAGATGATGATTTCTATTCTAGTAAAACAATTCACTACCCATTCCATTTTAAATGGCAAGCTATCATCTCAGCTGCATATTAAATGTGCGGTGCTGTTTGTTCTTGGTAACCCCTTTTAGATATAATTTTAGCCTCGTTTTTGTGTGCCACAGCCTTCTGATGTGTCCCTTTCTGAACTTGCTCTCCCCTCATGCCTTGCCCCATATTTCCTACTTCATTCTCTATGTTATTTTAGAAATCAGCCACTCTCTCAAGGTAGAACCCTCAACATCATTTTCAGCTATCTCTTGTTTCTCACATACTTTGTTCCTCACACAAAATATAGTAGGTTTTAGAACCATCAGGTCCCTCTAACACGAGGTTAAGTGTGCTTAGATATGTTATGTAGTTACTTGTTTCATGATCAAGGCCAAGTGACTTTTCTCTGAGTTAGTTCACTGTTTTTTCCATAGCTCAGATTTAAAATTTTCTCCCATTATTAATTACAATAGGTCTCCCACTGGCTTTCTTCTACCTGTTTTTTCTTGATCTCACCCATCCCAGTATCTTTCTCAGAATTATATCCCCCAATGTCATAGCTGATTGTGTCATCCTATTATCTAAGAAATTGTTCAGGAAAATATTGAAAAATACAGGAAAACCTTTAGGTGTTCATCAGTGATTGCCATTGCTTCCGTCTGACCTCTGGCTGCCTCTTTCCTGTTTTGGCCATGTAGTATAAGCTAGGCTGGTTGTCTGCATTTTCCTAGGCACATTGCATGCCTTAGCACACTTGGGATCTTCCTAATTTTGTTCCCATTCCCCAGAGTGTGTTTTGTCCTTATTTTATTTGAGAAATGTATTATCTTTCAAGACTTAGCTCTGTTTTTGTTTCTAATATCTGATTATATATAACTGTTTGCTTTATTGTTATTCATTTTTGAAGCATCTTCCTTCCCTGGGACTTATTTGAGGATTCAGGCCACATCTTACTCATCTTTGGGTAGCAAATCACAAATTATTAATTTCTGAACATATATAAATGACTTTTAAGCTTAATAGATTAACAAATTATTTTTCCAAAAGTAGTAATATATATTGTTATAGACTCATTTTATTTTGCTTTCACTTGCATCATTTATTGCAAGTAATGTTTGCTATGATATATTCTTCAAATGTATAGTTTTCAAAGCTAGTGCTCTTAACTGTGAACAGTTGAATCACTTGGCAATGTTTTAAAAACAGAAACATGTGTTATTAACCTTTTCCCATTTGTTTACTAGGATATTAACTTTTTAAATATGCCTAAGCCCTTTATTAAATAACTATATTGACTTCTTGATATTAGCTATAAAATATTATCTTGATGATGTTTATCTTCTAGTTACTTGACCTTTAACATATAACCATTTAAATTTTCTGTTTAGTCTTACATGATTATGTTCTATCTGTGGATTTTTTTTCTTGGAGAAGGGTACCTGTTTGGGATCTGAAAAGTCTTTGTAAATAGTTGATAAATATTTAATTTTGCTTAGTTCCACAGTTTTTTTCCCATGCATTGAGAAAAATAAAATACAAATTTCTGTTTCAGATAAACTCTTTCATCTATCTGGACTGTGGTTTGCTTTTTCATGTGACATAAGCTGTGTCATGTGACACTGTCTCATTTCAGTACTAACCTGTAGTATACTTGTATTTCTGTAGTCTAGCACAGCTCTAGAAAAGTAAAATTTTCCAGAATTTTAGGCCAGATCTTGAGGACTTTTTTTTTAAATAGGGCTTTATGATGGATCACTCTGTTGGGTAATAAGCCCTATTTTTGGAAACTAAAAGCGCAAGCCTAAATCCTGAACTGTCTGGCTGCTTCTACAAAAATATGAGGCTCAGAAAAACTCCGGATTATCTTTACACTCTAAGTAGAAAAAGAGACAGTCTCAATGAATGTGTTCTTTTTAAAAATTTGTATGTATCAAAAAGGTACATACTCAACTCCCAGTTCACTCTGACCCCCCAGGTACTGGCAGCCTTGCAGTTATAGCCTGTTATGTAACTGAGGATGCAACGCAGGATTCCTGGGCTTGTGATGGTTGCTAACTTGTAAAAGTGACTCTCAACATAGTGGAATAGAGCAGATTAGAAAAAATTCTGGCATGTAATATTCAATGATGCAAAATGAGGAAAGCACTACAAAGTTACGTGTCTGAAAAGCACAATCAAGTAGTTACAAACCTATAACCTTTCTGGGTCTTATAAAAACAGATGACCCCATGGGAGACCAGGAGAAGCACCCGGCTCCTGCCTTTGGATCAGCGTGGTGGCCATTGGAGGGTGAACCAACGGCAAAGGAAGACCTTTCTCTCTGTCTCTCTCTCTCACTGTCCACACTGCCTGTCAAAAACAAACAAACAAACAAACAAACAAACAAATGACCTCTCTGTAAGATTCTGGCTAATGCATGGGAGCCAAGCAGAACAGGAACCAAAGTTTCACTTCGCTGACACGATTACTGAAACAGGAAATATTTTTATTCGTATTCCTAGTTGTTCAATTAATTAATTAATTAGATTTATTTATCTTAAAGGGAAAGACAGGAGAGAGAGAGAGAGAGAGAGAGAGAAAGATTTCCCCATCTACTGGTTTACTTCCTGAATGCCTGCAGCAGCCAGGACTGGGCCAGGCTGAAACCAAGAGCCTGAAACTCAGTCTGGGTCTTCCACACGAGGCATAAGGGACCCAAGTATTTGAATCATCATCTGCTGCTTCACCAGGTCTACGTGAGCTGAAAGTGGGAGCAGAGACAGGACTGAAATTCAGGCCCACTGGTATGGAGTGTGGGCTGCCCAGGTGGTGTGTTACCTGCTGTGCCAAACACCTACCACCTATAAATACGCTCACTGAATTATTTTCTTTTTCCTTAAAGTTAAGATGAAGAACAACTGAGCCTAATTTTGTGATAACCAACTTTCCCCACCCCCAAATTGGGCTGTTTGAAATGAAAATCTGAAATATATATTTAATTTTTTCTTTTCTTAAAAACATATTTCCAGTCTTTTTATTCCATATTAGTTCCTAAATAGATGCATTATTTCAGTGTTCTTTCACATTTGCTTAAAAAGTAGAATTTGCTTTCTATATATATATATATATATATATATATATATATATATATAATTTATATATATTATATATATTTAAATATCTGGAAATGCACTCTCACTAAAATTTGAACATGTGACATTAGGATAATAAAATTAATATTATAGACAAGCACTGTTAACTCTACTGATAAAGTCAACAAGTTTTTAGGTTGTTTCTAACCTGACTGTCCAGGACTACCCATCAGCTGATGGAACTGAGGACTACCTTCATTTTAAACCTTTAAAAAAAAACACTTGTACCAATAAATTACTTTCCTATAATTATTAATGAGATTTTTTTTATTTGACAAGTAGAGTTATAGACAGTGAGAGAGAGACAAAGGTCTTCCTTCCGTTGGTTCACTCTCCTAATGGCCGCTGGAGCCTGACTGCACTGATCCGAAGCCAGGAGCTGGGTACTTCCTCCCAGTCTCCCATGCGGGTGCAGGGCCCAAGCACTTGGGCCATCCTCCACTGACCTCCTGGGCCACAGCAGAGAGCTGGCCTGGAAGAAGAGTAACTGAGATTAGTACCCGGCGGCCCAACCGGGACTAGAACCCCGGGTGCCGGTGCCACAGGCAGAGGATTAGCCAAATGAACCACGGTGCCGGCTTGAGATTTTTAATCTTGTAAAAGTTGGTATGGATTTTAAAGGATGCACATTATTCATAATGATATTGAGTTCTAGGAGGCAATAAATACAAGGCTCAATCCTATGGTTCTGATTCAATTATTTTAGTTGAGTTTTGGTTTCATTAAGGAATTATAACCATTTTCAATTACTGATTGAACAAGCCTATCTCTGTGGTCATCTTCACAGCAGACAGCATTTGTTAAATTGTAGTCCTTTGGGAGTGAAGGACATGAGCTCCCGGATAACTCATAGCCTCTCCCAGAGAGCACCTTGTTGTTTGGAAAGCTATGAAAATTTGTGTTAGGGCCAATGAGTGGATTTGTCTGGCTGTAGCACTTTAGGACCTGTTGTCTCACGTAGGACACTCATGCTCTGTAATATTGATCTCAAAGGTTATGATTATGTGCTAGATTACCTGCATATGATTTTAACCGAAATACCCATTATATTTGTTATATTCGTATGAAGACATGATTAACTTATTTATGTTTCCAGCAGTGAGGTCCAGAAGTGTTTAGTATAATTATTGGTTTTTTAAAGTGTAAAATGATAATGGTTACCATGTTGTCTTTCATGCAGAACTTTATGATGGGCAGTGTATTTTGATTTCAATGACTCAAAGAAATGATGTTTACTGTTGGCTAGCTGAGATAGGTCTTAGAGAAAACCCTTGTAAATATTAACTTATTGATGCTATTTAACAGCAGGATGTAGATGAAAATTAGAATGGAGTTTATTAAGGGTGTCTACAGCAATGCAGATTTAAAATATGAAACTGAAGGTGTTTTAAGATTTTAGTTCCTTATATTAAATTTATGCACACAATAATCTTGTTTCTTCATTTTAACATTACTCATCATAAGGATATTTTAGGATATGTCCAATATTATTATTATTTTAATATTTTTTGTAGGCCATGCCTATTCAACAGAGAAAAACAGGCCAACTTGCTTCTGGAATTTCATCCTCACCACTCCCCACAGATTATCTGGTTGAAATTAACAAAATTTTACTTTCCATGGAAGATGTTGATTTATCACTTAATATTCCAGAGCTCCACAACCCTGTGTATGAAGACTTCTCTTTCCAGGAAGATTCTCTGAAGGTAATTCTCCAGACATTGCATTAGAATAGCTGCAGTTATTATAGAAATAAAGCAAGGAATTTGTTATTAGGCCTGGTCTTTGTGTTTTAAAACTTGTGCCAATAGCTGTGGCAAGGCCATTAAAGCCACTACCTGTAGTGTCAACATCCAATATGGGTACCGGTTGCTCCACCTCTGATCCAGCTCTCTGCTATGTCCTGGGAAAGCAGCAGAAGATGGCCCATGTCCTTGGACCCCTGCACACATGTGGGAGATCTGGAAAAAGCTCCTGGCTCCTGGCTTTGGATGAGCATAGCTCCGGCCATTGTGGCCATCTGGGGAGTGAACCAGCAGAAGGAAGACTTCTCTCTTTCTCTCTCTCCCTCTCTCTCTGCCTCTGTCTCTGCCTCTCTGCAACTCTGCCTTTCAAATAAAATAAATAAACCCTTTAAAAAAACTTGTACCAATAAATTACTTTCCTATAATCATTAATGAGATCTTTAATCAATAAAAGTTGGTATGGATTTTAAAGGATGCACATTATTCACAATATCAGATTTTTAAAAATCAGACACCAACACAGAGCATAGCCTGTCTTATAAATTTGCTTGTCAGTTGACATAAAATGTCAGCATTGATCAGGTTCATTATAATGATTTAAGATTGGCCCATTGTTAAAATGGGGATTGGCATGTTCATTATAAGTTGATTAAACTATTAAAAACCTTCTCATATAATCTGATTGCATTTTTAATGTCAAAATAAAACCTCAGGTAAGATAGGTTTGGTGTCTCATTTCTGTCAGTTAAGCTATGCTTATTAGATATTTGAAAGTATAAATAATTCTAGCTTCAAATCCTTTATTGCTTTTAGAGAATGATATTGAAGATTTTTGTATGTCCTATGCAAATACCTCTTTGACCATCCATGAAGATTTTCTCCACTTGCCATTGAAATATTATGTAGCATTACTCTCATTTTGGCTAATACAGGATATTACATATTTTTAAAGTTTCTAGTTTGCATGAGCAACAGTGATTGGCCTTGTTATTACTTTACATGGATGTTATTTTGGCTACCTCTAACTCCATTCTTTTTGTTACTTTGCTGGATTTTGTTAATGTATGACAATATATTTTTAGAACATCAAAGACCAACTGGACAAACTTGGAGAACAGATTGCAGTCGTTCATGAAAAGCAGCCAGATGTTATCCTTGAAGCCTCTGGACCTGAAGCCATTCAGATCAGGGATACACTTACGCAGCTGAATGCAAAATGGGACAGAATTAACAGAATGTACAATGACCGTAAAGGGTATGTGTAAATGAAATTAATATTTAATAAAAATATCTGTAGATTCATGGGCCATTACAGGGGTCATGCATACATTGAACTCTAAGGTTAAGATTACGTGCTAAATTACCTGCATATTATTTTAACCAAAACACCCATTGCATTTCTTCTGTTGTGAAGACACAGTTAATACGAATGTGATTGTTTCATATCTTTGTACTATGCACACTGCTTAATAACTTGTGATGAGTATAATGTTTTAAAGAGGAATCTGGTGATATGTAGATGATTACTTACAACTTAATATCTTAATAATATGGAAACTTCTAATTTTTAGTATTTGAATAGTGTCCATTTTCTTTAAAAACTTAAAAGATTTTCATTAATGTTTACTTTACACATATTTGGTCATTAGTGTAATGAAGAGAAGCTGTAATAAATATTAGAATCCATATAAAATTGCAAACCCTTTTTATAATTTTCTGTTTAGTGGAAGGTTTTTGATCCTTCTTCTTACTAGATTTTGAATAGGCCTTTTAAATAGGTAGAAAAACTTAACAAATTTTTCCTAGGAAATGTGAACATAGTGAAATGGAAAATAAGATGAAATAGCTCAATATAAAGTACGGTATATGGGGAAAGTTAACACATAATAGCACATTGGAAAACTTTAGAGCCAGGCACACGAAAACTAGGCGTCAGGTTCTTCATCTTGTGTGTGTATGTGTGTCTGTGTGTGTGTGTGTATTTCATGTGACTAACAAATCTTCGAAAAGAGAGACTTCAATGGCCTTATATATATATACACTTGCATGGATTTTTACATTTAGAGAATATCCTTTTACATGCATCTTTGATCAGGATTGTATTTCATTAAACTTAGTACTGGATGAAGACAAATTTGTTAAAAAAAACAAAACTATTTTAAAGCTCTGGATTACATCTTGAAATAGGTTAGTATACCCCAGTCAACAGAACTGGCAATAGTATACTTTTTGGGAACCTTGGGCAACATTGGCAGTTTTTTTTATGTCTTTTCCAATTTTATATTGAGAGAGTAGATATCATTTTTATTTTCACTTATTTATTAATAAGGTTTGAATATCCTTACATTTGTTCAAGGTCATGGTATTTTTTACTTTTCTATCATGGTATTATTATTTATTTATTAATTTGCAAAAGCCTTTGTCTACATTAAGGATATTAGCCATTTATATTTTTTGTTTCTTAATTATTCATAACTTTTTATGGTTTGCTTAATTTTGTTTAAGGTGACTTTTGATATATAGAACATTTAACTTTATTCATATCTTATAGTCTTTTTCTTTGTGATTTCATTCATTATTTATCTGTATATAACAACTTTTTCACTGTTAAATGTATATTTTTTCTTTTTTCAACTTTTATTTAATAAATATAGATTTTCAAAGTACAACTTTTGAATTATAGCGGCTTTTCCCCCCATAACCTCCCACCCACCCACAACCATCCCATCTCCCACTCCCTCTCCCATCCCATTCTTCATCAAGATTCATTTTCAATTATCTTTATATACAGAAGATCAATTTACCTAAATGAAAGATCTCTGTGAGTGAGATCCCAGTGGAAAGAACAGGCCATCAAAGAAGGAGGTACCTTTCTCTGAAGGGAGGAGAGAACTTCCACTTTGAATATGGCCTTGTCAGATAAGATTGGAGTTGGTTAAATGTATATTTTAAAAGCAATTTTTAGATGCTTGTTCTAAATTTCACATTGAATAATCTGAATTTCACTTAATTTTAGGTTTAATAATTTTTAACATTCTGCCATACATACATATGTAAATTACACACACAAATACATTGTTCATGAAAGCAGGAATGTGTATATTAATATCATATAATGTGTAATGCATGAGAAAGATAAAGTGAAGAAAGACGTGTATATAATTATGAGGGATATAATTCAGAGAAGAAAGTGTTTAAAAATATCTGTATATCAAATGATATAACAGCCACTTTTTTTATACTGATTTATGAACACATAAATTACAGATGTAAGAAAAAATGTGGAATAAGGAAGAGAGATAAGTAAAACATGATACTTAAGTCGTTGGCTTGAGGACCTGGGCAGGTGATGCTGCTTTTCTCAGTGACTGGGAACATAGGGGTGAATGAGTCTGCGTGGAAGATAGCAAAGTCAGGTGGAATACTCAAGATAGCAAACTTTTGTCCAGTTCATAGGCACAAAATGATGGGAAGGATTACCATACTTCTCTATGCAGTCGGCAAGGCTTGGGCTTCGAGTTCCTTGATTCCATGGAAGCCCTAACCCTTCATGCATCCCTTTTGCCCTGTAAGGAGCTTGCTGGAGAGAAAGGAGGTGAAGGCTTTGCAAACCCTACCTGAGCATCCTTTTTCAAAGTCTTCTCAGGTTAATCCATTAAACTGTAACTGTGTTGGTTAGATTTATTTGAAATCTAATGTTCTGTAAATTGTGATATTGTTCTATGTTTATTGGTTTTATTTTCAAAATCTTTAAATCTTTGGGGCAGCCTTTCTGGTAACATTTTTATTTGTTATTGTGACACCTTGAAGTTGAAAATTATGAGTTATGTAGTTGATGTACATTTTTATAAAAATAATGAAGTTAATATTAATATCTTCTCACAGTATTTTTTTTGAAATGCTCTTATTTTTGTCATGTTCAATAGAATGTTGGTATTCTATGATCAGTCAACACATCCCAGCAACATTTAAAAAATAATTTTCATTGAAAGGCCATATAAATATTTAGGAGTTAGTGACATCAGGAATAATTTTATTATTTTAAAAATAATCACATTTTTATTATGTAAATAAAATTTTTATAAATATTATTAAAACATTAGATCTCTCTTCTTAACTTCTCCCTGAGCTACTGCTCCAACCATAAAATAGAAGAAAAAATTTCTGTAGGATCCAAATTCTACAAAGCTTTCCTTCTTTATACTTATTTTGTGTATTTCAAATATGATGAGCAATGGAATTTTACTTTTTCTTACCTCTACAAGAGTTAGGTTTAAACTGCAATCTCCACAGCCCTTTGTCTCATTGCTTAATCTAGGCCTTGTACTTCCATGCTGTGCTGTATCAGGTAAATGTGATACTTGAATTAGTCATCACCGAAAGTATATAGGAGATTTTAAAAAGCTCATGGAAAATGGAGTAAAAGTATGCATTTGTATTGATGCATAAATTGTTGAAACTCATACATGTTCTTTCATAATATACATTTTTCCATGGACTTTTTCAAGACCAATCCTATGTATGGATTTCGCAAATTTTTGTTCCCCAATAGACATCTTTTTTAAAATATTAATTAATTAATAATTGATAGATTTGAGAGAGAGCGAGACAGCAAGTGAGAGAGAGAAGGAGAGAGAGAGAGAGCAAACCAGAAAACTCCCATCGAGTGACTCATTCCTCAAATGCCCACAATAACTAGGGCTTGGTAGGTGCTGGAGCTGGGAACCAAGAACAAAATCCAAGTCTTCCACATGGGTGTCAGGGACCCAGTCACTTGAGCCATCACCTGGTACTTTCCAGAATATGCATCAGCAGGAAGTTGGAAACAGGAGCTGAGCTAGGACTCAAATCCAAGAGCTCTAATTTGGGATGCAATTGTCTTAACTGCTAGACCAAATAGCAGCCATAGACTGATCTCTTTTTTTAAAAGGTTTATTTTATTTATTTGAAAAGCAGAGTTACAGAGAAAGTTTGAATCAGAGAGAGAGAGAGGTCTTCCATTTTGCTGGTTCACTCCCCAAATGACCGCAATGGCCAGAGCTGAGCTGGTCTGAAGCCAGGAGCTGCTGGACTCAAACTGGCACCCATATGAGATGCCAGTGTTGCAGGTTACGGCTTTAACCCGCTGCGCCACAGCACCAGCCCCTAGACTTATCTTTTAATTCCATTTTCCATGAATGTTTTGAAGTATCCCCTTATTATCTGCTTGGGATGCCATACCTAGATATCACAGATTTTATAACTTGAACAGCAGACATTGGTTTTTCTCACAGTTCTGGAGTCTAAAAGCCCAAGACCAAGATGCCAGTAAGGTTGGTTTCTGGTGAGGCCTTTCCTAGAGCTTGCAATGGGATGCCTTCTTTTTTTTTTTTTTTGACAGGCAGAGTGGACAGTGAGAGAGAGACAGAGAGAAAGGTCTTCCTTTTTGCCGTTGGTTCACCCTCCAATGGCGGCCGTGGCCGGCACATCACGCTGATCTGAAGCCAGGAGCCAGGTGCTTCTCCTGGTCTCCCTTGCGGGTGCAGGGCCCAAGGACTTGGGCCATCCTCCACTGCACTCCCGGGCCATAGCAGAGAGCTGGCCTGGAAGAGGGGCAACCGGGACAGAATCCAGCACCCCGACTGGTACTAGAACCCAGTGTGCTGGCGCCGCAAGGCGGAGGATTAGCCTATTGAGCTGCGGTGCCAGCGGGATGCCTTCTTGCTCTGTCCTCACATGGAAGAGCTCTCTGGTATCTCTTCTCTTCTAATGAGATCATCAGTGCTTTAAGATTAGGATTCCACCCTTACAACCACATTTAGCCTGAATACTCCCTTTAGAAGCCTTGTGTCTAAATACTGTCACCTTGAGGATTAGGGGTACAACTTTGGTGGAACATGGTTAAATCTGTACCAAGAAGATAATGGAGCACAAATAAATTTTGAATGGTTATGGCCTTTTGCGTTTTGTTCTAGTTGAGGACTAAATATTCTGGCAACAAACAATACATTTTTTCCCCTAAGGGAATGGAGTAACTAATTACATTTAATATTTTATGGAATTTAAGTATTAAGTGCCTGAAGTTTGCAGGGTTAACATGTCTGCAGCTAATCAATCTTGATTTTCCAAACCTGAGAAAGCTAAATATTTTCTGTTAAAAAGCTGCGTTAATGTGTACTGAGAGAGAGAGAGAGTGTGTGTGTGTGTGTGTATGTGACAGAGAGAGAGAGAGAGAGAGAGAGAGAGAGAGAGAGAGAGAGAGAGGATAGATGGTGATGTCTGCAGATCGCTGTGCTCTTGGTATGATGCCCATTTTTATAAAGAGAATTATTAACTGTAACCAACTATTAAAATTGGTCTTATAGATCACTGAGCTGTGAATTCACTCATTTGGAGACTTTCAGTTTCAATGAGATTTGAATTTCTGTTTCAGAAAATAATGCTAGGCAACCTTAGAAAGTTTGGAGACCTATTTTATTTTGTTTGTTGTCCTCTAGCTGTTTGGATAGGGCTGTGGAAGAATGGCGACAGTTTCATTGTGACCTTAATGACCTTACTCAGTGGGTCACAGAAGCGGAGGAGTTGCTGGTTGATACCTGTGCTCCTGATGGCAGCCTGGACTTAGAGAAAGCCCGGATGCATCAGCAGGTGAGTGTGTCCTGTCCCAGGAGGGGATCTCAGAAGCGCTTTCTTCCATATTTAGCATGTAGCTGCTGGCACAGATTTCAGACGTCAGCACCAAGTTGTGAATTTGTAATTTTGGTTCTAGTTTACTTTCCAGTTTCAGAGATTTAAGACAAATTGGTCGTATATGATTTTAAAGAAATTTAAATAGAAAATACTCTTTAGTGGCCAGTGTGAATTTTTTTTAAACTTATATTCAGAATAGCATTTGTAAAATTTTGTACCCAGATCTGTATCAAGCACAAAAATATATATGCATACCTCGTCTCTGTTTTCTGTACTTATATATGCTTAGGCATCTCAGTTTTTTCTTTGTACCATTGATAATTATTACAAAAAGTAAATTATTCTTGGCTTTTGTGGGGCAGCTGCTCATGTAAGTCTAATTCAGTCTCAGGAAAATATGACACAATAGCTAAGTCAGCTTGGATAATCATTCTTTAAAAAACAATGGTGGGGAGCAAATAAAATTTTACCATTGTAAAAACCTTTTCTCTTTCATTAAAATGTTAAGATGTTTTTAATGCTTTTTAAAAATATATCTTATATGGAAGCTTTGTGAGGAATTAGAGAATATTCATAAAATGTTAAGCCATTTTTCATATTTTTGTAGTTATAGATAAATGTTGAAATTTGACTTTAAAATATCCCTTTTTTCTGTTACCTGATGATTTTCAGACAGTGAAGCAATGTCTCCAGTGAGAGGCACACTGAAGCTTATTTATATATGGCAGGCTATATTTAAGAGATGCTTTTATATATTTATATATATGTATATATACATATATATATATTTAAAAGAGATATTTTGAGCACTTCTTTGGATGAAGAGAAGCAATTCACTTACTCAAACATGACTGATGCTCATGCTTCAATATGAACAGCTGTTAATTTGTTTTCTTTTCTGTTATTAGATTGTCCTATTTCTCTTTATTATGTTTGATGACATTCACGAGATTGGGATAGATTTCTTTTTTTTATTTTTATAGATTTACTTTTTTTAGTTGTTCATTTTTATTTTTTTCCCCAGACACTATAAACTTCGTGCATTCATAAATACAACTTTAGGAACATGGTGATTCTTCCCACACTCCCACCCTCATCCTCCTGCCTCTCCTATTCTCATTCTTATTTTTTTACTAAGATCTATTTTCAATTAACTTTATACACATACGACTAACTCTATACCAAGTAGAGTTCAACATAGTGTGAAATTTAAAAAAAAGCAACTGTTCCCCAACAGTTGAGACAAGGACGGTTCAAAGTCATCACTTCTCAAAGTGTCAATTTCACTTCTATAGATTACATTTTAGGTGCTCTATTAGTTACTACAGATCAGGGAAAACATATTGTGTTATTCTTTTGGAACTCACTTATTTTACTAAGTATAATGTTTTCCAATTGCATCCATTTTGTTGCAAACAACAGGATTTTATTTTTTTTTCCACTGTGTAGTATTCCATGGTGTATATAATCCATAATTTCTTTATCCATTCTTCAGTTGATGGGCATTTGGGTTGAATCCATACCTTAGCTATTGTGAATTGAGCTGCAATACACATGGGAGTACAGATAACTCCTTCATATGGTGATTTCATTTCCCTTGGATAAATTCCCAGGAGTGGGATGGATGGATCAAATGTGTACATCTGATTCAGATTGCTGAGGTATCTCCATACTGTCTTCCACAGTAAAAGTACTAAATCACATTCCCACCAACAGTGGATTAGAGTACCTTTTTTGCCACTTCCTCACCAGCATTTTTTGTTTGTTGATTTCAGTAGGAAAGCCATTTTAAAGGGGGTGAGGTGAAGCCTCATTGTGGTTTGGATTTGCATTTCTCTGATGGCTAGGGATCCTCAGTATTTTTTCATGTGTCTTTTGGCTATTTGGATTTCCTCTTTTGAAAAATGCCTCTTTAAGTCCTTTGCTCATTTCTTAACTGGATTGGTTGTTTTGTTGCTGTTGAGTTTCTTGAACACTTTATATATTCTGGTTATTAATCCTTTATCAGTTGCATAGTTTGCAAATAATTTCTTCCATTCTTTCGGTTGCTTCTTCACTTTGTTGAGTGTTTCTTTTGCAGTGCAAAAGCTTCTCAATTTAATGTAATTCCATTTGTCATTCTTGGCTTTGATTGCCTGTGCTTCTAGGGTCTTCTGCAAGAACTCTTTACCTGTGCCAATGTCTTGCAGGGTTTCCCCAATGTTTTCTAATAATTTGATGGTATTGGGTCATAGTTTTAGGTCTTTGGTCTACTTTGAGTGAATTTTTGTGTAAGATGTAAGGTAGGGGTCTTGCTTCATATTTCTGCATGTGGAATTCCAGTCTTCCCCTCAGCACTAGTTACAGTGACTTCCTTGTTCTAGGGATTGATTTTAGCTCCTTTGTCAAAGATAAGTTGGTTATAGATGTGTGGGTTGATTCCTGGGATTTCTCTTCTGTTTTATTGGTCTATCCATCTGTCTTTGTGCCTGTACCATGCTGTTTTGATTATAATTGCCCTCTAGGATGTCTTGAGATCTGGTATGGTGATGCCTCCGGCTTTTTGTTATATAAGATTGTTTTAGCTATTTGGGCTTTCCTGTGTTGCCATATGAATTTCAGCATCATTTTTTTCTATATCTGAGAATAATGTCCTTGGTATTTTGATTGGTATCACATTGAATCTGTATATTGCTTTAGAAAGCATGGACATTTTGATGATATTGATTCTTCCAATCCATGAACATGGAAGATTTTTCTATTTTTTTGTATTTTCTTCTTTTTCTTTCTTTAATGTTTTGTAATTCTCATAATAGAGATCTTTGATGTCCTTGGTTAAGTTTATTGAAAGGTATTATTTTTTTTGCAGCTATTGTGATTGGAATTAATTTTAGATGTTCTTTCTCAGCCATAGTAGTTTGTATATACAAAAGCTATTGATTTTTGTGTGTTGATTTTATATCCTGCCACTTTACCAAACTCTTCTATGAATTTCCATAGTCTCTTAGTGGAGTTTTTTGGATCTACTATATGTAGAATTATGTCATCTCCAAATAGGGGTAGTTTGACTTCCTCCTTCCCAATTTGTATCCCTTTAATTTCTTTTTCTTGCCTAATGGCTCTGGCCAAAACTTCAAGGACTATATTGAGTAGCAAAGGTGACAGTGGGTATCCTTGTCTGGTTCTGGGTCTCAGTGGAAATGCTTCCAACTTTTCCCCATTCAATAGGATACTGGCCATGGGTTTGCCATAAATTGCCTTGATTGTGCTGAGGAATGTTCTTTCTCTACCCAGTTTATTTAAAGTTTCCTTCATGAAATGATATTCTATTTTATCAAATGTTTTCTCTGCATCTATTAGGTAATCATATGTTTTTTTTTTCTTCAGTTTGTTAATGTGATGTATCACATTGATTTGTGAATGTTGAGTCATCGCTTCATACTAGGTATAAATCCCACTTTGAGTGAATTATTCTTTCTGATGTATTGTTTTGTTCCTTTGGGGGCATCATGTTGTCTTCCTTATTCTTGTTTCTTGAATTTCTGCATTTATTTTTTAGGATTTGTGGAGATACTTGTTGGTTTTATTTTTCCCTGTGATGACATTTTGCACACTATATATGTATATAATTTTAATTTGTCAATACAAATTTATTTAAAAAGTAGAAAAGATATCAGAAAAGAGAATTTTTGGGTTGAGGATTGGGGACATAAGGGGTAACCCCTGTTGGTATGGTGAAAATTAGAATAATCCTGATTTGTTGAGAAGCTAATTGGCTGGAGCTGCACCAATTTGATGTCAGGAGCCAGAAGCTTCTTCCATGTCTCCCACACTGGTGCAGGGGCCCAAAGACTTGGGCCATTTTCTACTGCTTTCCCAGGCTTAGCAGAGAGCTGGATCAGAAGTGGAGCAGCCAGGACACGAACTGGCACTTATATGGGATGCCAGCACTGCATGGGTGGCTTTACCTGCTATGTCACAGCACTTGCCCCTATACTCTATACTAAGTAAAGTGTTCAACAAATAGTATGAAAAAAAGAACATTTTGGTATATTCTTCTGTGGCTTAGTAGAGTGTCTGCTTTTTCAGCGAATACCCAGAGATGTGTGCTGGATATGGCCTGTGCACTGTGTTTGACCTGGGCACTGTGTTCAGTGCTCCGGGGTGAGGGGAGTGTCCAAAGTGACAGCCAAGTTGGGTATCATACATCTCCTCTTTTTTTTATTATTAGAGGTGAGGATTTGATCTGCTCTGTTGTTTTAGTCTCACATTCATCTCTTTTCTTCCAAGGAGACCAGTGCCTGGGCGCTAGCCCCTGTGGGTGCAATACTCATCTTTGCTTCCACAAGGACCTCACAAAGGATCTATGCAGTCCTCAGTGTGAGCATGGATCCCTCTGATTGCTCACCAAGCAATCAGAGAGCCCTGAGCTCTCTGGACCCAGACATACCCTGTGTCCTCCCATGCAGCCACAGTGCTTCCAAATTCTGTCGCAATCCACAAAGCTTCCACAGTCACCAGTGCCCAGCTCCCTGTCAGTGCTCCCAGCCAGACTCAGCAGTCTCCTCTTAGCTGGCTGCTGGGTGCGCAGTGTATTTCCAAAATCGCTGGGACCCAACCCGAACTCATGCCAGGCTCTTCCCACACTTTATTGCCAGTGGCTTGGCCTCTGCAGTCTGATCTCACCTCACTCTCCAAAGCTGGTGCTGACGTTTTTGGCTGCTGGGGTTCTGAGTTGTGTGCATCCACACCCTCCACAAAGAGCCATGGTGTCTCTCTAATTTGCTTGGAGTTTCCTCTGCAGTTTTCTTCCTCTCTCCTGAGATTGTAATTCTCCTCCCCCATTTTTTAAACTATCTCCTCTAGACTAGAGCAGTAAGCTCCCTCCCTATTCCCACCATCTTTGAATCTATCCCGGGGTTAGATTTCTAAGTAGATTTCATTAAGTGTGTTTTTGAAATGTAATTGAATTTTTTTTCTTTTAAAAATAATTTTATTTTTTACTGACATATAAAAAATAGTACACTTTTATGGGATACCATGTAATGTTTCTATAGATGTATACACTGTAATTTCTAGTCAAGACAGTCAAATATATCCTGAAACATTAATAAATTACAAAAAATGCCTTTTTTATGAACATAAACTGTTCTAATGATTTGTTTCCCAAATTCTTAGATTAATGCCACACTACTCGTGTGGACCCCTCATGTCACAACAGGGTAATTGAATAACAGAATTCATCTGGAATGGGGCTTTTCTTTCAGGAACTCGAAGAGGACATCGACAGCCACCAGCCCAGGATGGCAGTGCTAAACCGAACTGGGGACGGGATTGCCCAGAAACTCTCCCCGGCCGATGGAAGCTTCTTGAAAGACAAATTGGCAGGCATAAACCAACGCTGGAACACAGTTGTTGGAGAAGTGAGGGACAGACAGCAGAGGTAATTTAGCTGTGATCATTTGTGGGCACAGGGTCAGCATATTTTGCATAGAATTTCAATACAATCCAATGAATTTAAAGTTCTTATATAGTCTTGTACAGTAATAGGAATGATGACATATAACAAGGAAGTTTAAAAAGTTTGTGGAAAATGGAATGAAGTATTTGAAATTCATGCATAGTTTTTTCATGATTTTTTTTAAAGTTCTCTCATCTGTAAAAATAGCTTATTCCTGTTATTTCTGGAGGTTTATTGTGCTGGGTGATCATGATGGGAACTTGACGTGGTGAAAGAACACACTGGATTTGCTGGGGTCTGGCTTTGGAGTCAGGCCTTCATCTTCCTTGTTTACTGGAAGAATCTATATTAGTCACCCCCTCTCATTAGATTGTCTTACAGGTTGTATCTGTAAAAGTCAGTACTTGATAAACAATAGCTCCCCATCTATGTAGTATCATAAATATATTATTATTTATTTTTATAGTAGATTATGGCCCATATTTTATTAATCTTCTGGTTGCAAACATGGTTGATTTCCAGAGAATAGTATATATCTTATGTATTTAGGATTATATGAAGTGATTTTCTGAGATAGTCAAGATTTGATGAATGATTTTTTTTCTTGTTGGAAACCATCCCATTAATGATATTTTGTAGGTTTTTTTCCTGGCTTTTCTTAATTTGGATTAAAAATTCTAAGATTTTTTTTCTGCTAAGATGATGTGTTATTTCAGTGAAAATGTATTATTTTGTTAAAGGCTACTCAAATCCTTAATTAAGTTCAGTAATAGGATATGACATAAAAAAATTCAAGTCTTAAAGTGACCTATGACTACCTTTTATAAAAAGCCTGTTATCTGGGTGTTTTGGTGAAAGACAAAAATGTGTATGTTTTGGTTGAGAAATGATGGTGTAAGTGGAGAGAGCATTTGGTCCCAGCATGTATTTCCTCATTTGTCCTCACAACTACAAGTCAAGGAGACTATTAGACCCATTGTACAGCTTTGGGATCTGAGATTTCCAGAAGAGAGGTAAATAACTTCCTAGGTTCTCAAAGGAAAGTAAGTTAACTT